>NC_140705.1:76730000-86730000 GCF_050655825.1 Lonchura striata | reverse complement strand
AATGCTGTGTGTTCCAGGTTGCTGAGTTTTAATTAAAAGGCAATAGTCTCAATGTTAGCTTGCTTTGTTGTCTGCATTATTCAGGCCATAATGCATGCAAGTTGTGGGCTGGGTTTGTCCACTCTGCATAATTTATTTGGGATACGTAAGGTTGCATCTTCTAGCACCTGCCCAAAATACAACCGTCACGCTTTTGGAATTGGTCTGTTGTGTTTAATTTCTTCTAAGAAGTCCAGTGATCAAATGTATGTGGGGGGAGGGGGCTGTATCCCTCTGTTCTGTAGCTTTTTTTCTCAAATCTAGTTACTTTTCTGGTCATTGGAACAGGAATATTGTGTGCCAGGAGCTTCCCATAGTGCCACAGCCTATCTCTGATGGTCGGTTTTGATCTGTGGCTTTGCTCCTGTACTCAGCAGCTTCCAGGTCACAGCTTCTGAGTCAGGAAGCTCAAGAGGTGTTATCCTGAATTTCCATGCGTGAATGTATCCCCTCCTTGTTGCTCCCATTCAGAAATGTTGGACAGCTCTGGTCCGGTTCCCTGCCCATTCCAGCCTGGTCAGTGTGGATGTGGGGATGGGGGCTGGTGCTCAGGGATGCCACGGGACAGCCTTGAGTTCTGCACACACCTTTCCTTAACAGGGCATCGCAGCTACGAGGAGAGAGCTCTGTACCTTGAAGCCATCATCCAGAACCATAAAGAAGTGATGACGTTTGAAGATTTTGTAGCTCAGGTCTTCTCTCCCTCCCCCAGCTACTCCCTCGGTGGAACTGGTGAGTTCTGCACATTATTCTTCTCTGTAGCCCAAAGAAGCACTTGAGCAGCAGATGTACACCTGTTTTTTATAGATAAATGCTTGCAAATTTAAGACAACTATTCTTCCCCTGAATCAACTAATGAATATCAAAAGGAATGATGACATTAATTTTAATTTGTTTTGCATCAGAGCTATTCACACTGCTCCTTTTTTCACCTATCCTGTTAACCTCCAACTCCGGCAAGGTTAATGAACTTTCTTGCAGTGATGGGCTCGGGCTCATTCAGGACTCTGGGTTCTTGCTGAGCTGGGAATATGTTGTTCAAAAGTGAGGCCTGAACTGGGGCTCACTTATCAGAAATAGTTTCTCACAGGGGAAGCTGCTGTTAATGCTAAATGGGGATTATGCTGCTGAGCTACCAGGGTTAGGGATTAATGCACAAGAAATGCAGGAATGGGGTGCTGTTAGGGAATCGCATACAGGATGCAGGCGTGTCCCTTCAATTCACTGTAGGCTGCCCTGCAGCACCTGGCCTGGAACCTCTGCAGGGTTTGTGATGGGGGTGTGCATGTGTGGGGGGCTGTGTGGTGTCTCTGTGCGTGCACGAACATCAGTGCTCATCAGTCATCCGCCTGCTGAGAGGTGACAGCATTGTACCGAACTCCGGGAATTTATTCCTCATGTGCCTTGTGGAGGGTTAGGTTAGTGTGCAGTCACAATCGCTGTATGGCTGGTTTAAGTTTAAGTGAACCTCTCCTGAAAGGGAGCTTTGACTCTGAAATGCACATTTCTAGTGCCTTCAAAATGTGTTTTTTTCCAGCATTCAGAAAGTATCTGGTCACCGTGTGCTGGACTCTCTAACAAAGATTCCTTAATCCGTCATTGACGCTCCTAGGGTGACACTGGCACTTTCTCATCATTCCCTGCTTCTCTTTTGGACTGTTGAATAGATTATTTCCAACCTGTATAAACGTTGCAGGACATCTGCTCTATTTCTCTTTAGCCTGACTTGTTAGCAGATATCTTCCATCTAAATTGAAACACTGAAGGAAGAAATTAAATTTGCTCACATAAATCACTTGGGAATAAAACCAGCCGTGCAGCATTGTCTGGAGTTGCTGGCTCCAATCCTGGCGTGCTTGGAGCTTTGTGAGGAGATAAGAGGCCTGTGCTGGTCTGGCAGTGGTGGCCAGGAGCAGCAGGCAGAAGGCTTTGGAGATAAGCGCTGGCAGGAGGGAGGAGGAAGCCGGGGCCATTTACATAATCGCACCTCTTGTCCTGGAGAGGAGTCAGGGAACATGGGATGGATCTATTGATCTCTGCTGAACTGGAATATTAAACAACGCTAGGAAAGCTTATAACTTAAAGCTTTGATTAATGTTTTCTACATTAAAAAGTAGAACAGCTGTGCATTAAATTCTTTTATACAGTTTGCCAAAAGTCTGAGACAAAAAAATCGCCCATTTCAATAGGAGTGTGGTAAGTGCCCAGGGCTGCTTGTTAGCGCTTGAATCATTTATCTGTCGACATATTAGCAAATAGAAATGTAGATATAGTGATCCGTTTTAAACGTTTTGCTCTGTGCATAGTTGTGTTTCATTTTCATGCTGTTCTTAGCACGTGGTGTTGTGTCACATGTGGTTTGACAGGGCATACCCCCTCTGCAGCCTCACTTTCTGAAGGATAAGCTGCATATGCCAAACACATTTAAACTGTTTTCCAGTAGCTGAGGATTTCAGAACACTGTTCAATCAGGAGTACCTGGGTATGATTTCATTATTTTAATTGCTTTTAATTGCAAACCCTCCCCCAGTCAGATCCCAATTTTCATACTTCTGAACCTCAGAAATAATTCCTGATCATGAACTGGAGGCCAGCCATGACTTCTGGTGTCAGAATCTCTGCTTCTGACACATTACCTGCTGATTCTCTTGCATATTTAGTCAGTGATGAGCAGGGGCAGTGTCAGCTGTGGCCATGGGGATGTGTTTTCCATCAGATGCCCCTCTGCAGTCAACAGGAAGGCTGGATGCAGTCCCAACAGCTCTTCTGTTCCCCACCCAGTCCTGCTCCAGGCATAGATCCACCTGTCCTGCACCTGCAGGAATCACCTGTCTGCCACTCTGGAATACAGGGGGCATTTTTCTATGCTGAAATAGAAAAAAGGAGTCTGGGAGCAGTTAATAAAAATAAGCACTTTTCCCTGAAGGATGGTCAGGCACTGGCACAGGCTACCCAGGGAAGCACTGGGCTCCCCATATCTGGAAGTGTTCAGGAGGTGTCAGGACATGATTTTTGGGTGATGATGGTGTTGTTGGTTTGGCCACTGGACTTGTTGTTCTCTTCCAGCCTTGATGATTCTGTGAGATGCAAGGAGCCGGCACAGGTGGCAGTACAAGCCACAGTACAAGCAGTACAGCAGTACTGCTGATTCTGCTAACATAAACTGCTCAGGTAAACTTATTTTACCTGATTAATTCTAATTTTAAAAAAAGATTAATTCTCATCTGACCTGATTCTTATAATGCCTGTCAGGCATTATAATGTGATCCTATCAGTGCTGCAATTGCATGTGTGCAGCAGAGAGGGTCAGGGAGTACGAGTGCTGCTTATCACAGTGCAGTGTTCTCAGGAGTTACCACAGCATAGGGAGAAATCAAACACAGCTCTCAGTGACATACTGAGGTATCACTGACTGAGATAATTCTTGAAACTGGATATTTTTGTATTTTCTGATGCTGTCCCTGGGGATGCATCCCCAGACTCACGTGGGATGTGGTTTTTCCTGCCCTGGCTTAGTCTCCCTGTCACCAGTCTTGCAGGTGCTGCATTTTCTGCAGGAAAATTGTCTAGTTGATCTCCTTTGCTGTTTTGAGGAGCAGAGCCTTAAACTTCCTGTATGGATTACAGATAGCCCTGATGCCTTTAGCATTGAAAGTGCAGCCTCATAGGCAGAATGGCCATCCCCAAACTCATGCAGGGGATGTGCAGATTAGGAACAAAAGATGGGAATATGGCCCTTTGTTGTTAAACTGGTGCATTACATGCTGTATTTTAATTAGGCAGGGTTTGAGAGGCAGCCCAGGAAATCCTCCATAATCCAACGCTATTGAATTATTCTTTCCCTCTGCAGATTTCTCTCCTTTTAGTGGACAGGCTTTAAGCTGCTGTTCTTGCTCTCTCAGCCAAAACCCGAAACAGTTATTCAACAAAATACTTGTGCATTCTTTAAAAAAATTGGTGAAGCTGAAGTGGGCAGAGCAGCACCCCGACTTCAACTGCCTCTGTGGCACCTTGGGGCTTTGGTCTGTTTTTGTGTAAGATCAGCAGCCAGAAGCAAGGTGTTAACCTTTGGAAGTGAAAGGGGCCGCTGGATATTCCAGGAGAACTCTCCAGTCATAGCTTTCCCACCACAAGGATCCTGTCCGAGGGGCTTGTGCTGGCCATGGCAGGTTCTTGCATTCCAGAGAACCCCCTAGCGGCCGGCACCTCAGGGGTTAATGGGAATGGGGCACACTTGACTGCTGAGAGGACTGATCTAATCACTGCCATATCCAAGTGCATCTGTTCACCATGAGGTCATTCTTGTGCATGCTAATGACTTGGAAAATAAAGCACAATGCTCAGCGTTATCAGGGAGGATATACTGTAAATCTTAGCTTTTTTAGTTGCTAATGGAATGGGCAGAGAAAGCATCTAGGATTCTTGTGTTCAAGCTTAATGTTTTTAAAGAATCCTTTTCAGTAGGTCATCAGAAGAACTGTGCAGGAAAACTTGGACATGTGGTATCTGTTGGTAAATGGATTCTTAAATGAATATTATGGCATTGCCCAAGCGAAACACTTGAGTCAAGGAACTATTGAGGCTTTCAGCATTCCCTGGTTTTAAAGCCTTGGGAGCTGTGCCTGCTGATTTACATAAAACCGAGATTTTTGCAGCCTTTTTGTTGCAAAGGTGACACATGCTTTTCTTTTGTCTCTGGACTTTTCTTGTAGAAAATACTTGAATGTACAGCAAACAAGATCTTTATTATTTAGTGGTTTATTTTAAAGCACTTTTTGCTCAATGCTGAGCTTTAGCTTTCCCACTTTAAAGCAAAATAATTATTTGAATTGGACATACAGAGTTAAAATATATTTTTGAGGAAAAAAAAAAACAACAAAACAACAGAGTAATTCTTGTTTTAAACAGGACTGATGTTTTTTTCGTTTTTTGGTAACAGTAATTGAGCCAAGGATTAATTTTGCTTTAGTTTAGTTTTTCTGGGGTTTTTATACTACTTTGGGGGTTTTGTCATTTTATCTTTTTCCTTGGAACTCTGTAGGGTGTTTTGTCAGATTTGTGTCCATGGTCTGTGTCTGTGTGTGTGTATATATATATATATATATATATATATATATATATATATATATATATATATATATATAGTATTTTTGCCTATTTTCCTGCAAATATTAAAAACATACATATCTGAAACTGAATAGCTGTACCATGGTATCAGAGCATGTGCAGTGTGTGCCAGGGGTTGGGTTTAATCAGTGTGTCAGTATTGCCTGAAACCGAACAATTTATTTTTAATATATAGGATTTAGGAAATTCTTGACTGTCCTGCTTACTGGCAGAACAGGGAATTGCTGCTAGCATGGACCATGTGTGATGTTTGCTGGGCACGACACTGTGCAGCCCTTGGTGCTGCTACGGTAGTGTAGGTTGTCCAGGCAGTAAATAGAGGGAAAGCTGAGGGAAGTGGAGCAGAGAAGCCAGGACAGTTACCATAGGAGGCAGGACTCCAGGGCTTTCTCTTCTTCCTCCTTCCCTGTGAGGACTATTCAGGATGAGGTATGGTGACCTGTGGTGACCTGTCTGGCTTCCCGTGTCTGTTTAATCCAGGTAGTTCCTCATCCTCAGCAGACTGGAGCCTGCTGCAGTTGGGCTGCCCTTGGGAAGTTCCTGCAGTGGCAGGAACACAACAGTGCAGTTCCACCAGCAGATGTGGGAGCTGCTCCTGCCTGTGTGCTCTTGGTTATCAGTGCTCTATCCATAATTTTCCTGCCCATTTGGCAGGGCTGCTGCTGTAGTGACAGCACAAGGGTCAGGAATGGTCTGGCATTAAGCAGGGCAGGGTCACAGGTACCACAGAGTGTTGGAGGCAGCAGCTCTGTCCCCTCATCCAGCTGCTGTGGCCAAAGAGGCTGATTGATGCAAGCGTATGCCCAGGAGCCTAGGCCTGGCTCCGGAGGGTCCAGATCCCTGCAGAGCCCTAAGGAAGTGGCTGTCTGCCCAGTGTGCTGGGGCTGTCCTTTGTGCCGCCACTGAGGATGGACAGTCCAAACTTGTCCCCTGAGTCTGGGCAGGTGCTGGGACTCCTTCCCTCTCAAGCTTGGTGTTCCCCTCAGGATCTCCAGCAGTGGTGGGGTTGAGAGCCACATCAGGATTCTCAGCCTGGTCCCTGCCTTTTCCATATAATTAATTGGCTGGGAGGGTGCTCCCCCAGCTATGCTCTCCAGGAGAGGAGGTGGTGAGGGAGAGCTTAGCCTAGCAATCAGTGCTGGGATGGGCAAAAATATGAGCTTGATGGGCCATCTCTTCTGCTGGGTGACAGCTCCAGCTGCTCGAGCAGTCAACTCGCAGAAGGCTTAAGGCAATATGGCCCCTTTGTATTTTCCCTCTGCACTGAGGCGTTGGCAGAGACCTGCAGCAGAGGCAGAGCAGAACTGGGGCAGAGCCATCCTGTGGCCTCATGCTGAGGGTTTGGGCTGCCCTACCTGTGACACCCACACAACCCCTAGCACTTCGTGGGGTTTGAGCCCTGCAAAACTAATCAGCAGCTGTTCCAACTTGAGAGTAATTAAACTTCAATGTGTACATTTCAGGCTTATTTCTGAGGCGCTCAAACCATGGAGGCCCACAGTGGTGCCAGGCACTCCCACCTGAGCTGGGAGCTGTGGGTGCCATTTTAAAGTCTGTTCTGCCCCAGTTATTAACCTGCAGCGTCAGATTCTCTTTACTGTGTCACTTAACAGCTTTCCAGGGCACTGGAGGAAGTGTGTGGCATTGATTAACCCAGCTTCAGTTATCTATGGGTTTTTCCATTCAGACTCAGGATGCTGCTTATAGTGTACTTGGAGCCTGTCTCTGGGAATTGGAAGCAGGAACACTGTGCAGATTTATGACAATGATTCTCTCTGGAATTTTATCATCTTTGCATTTATTAGGAAGGAAAACAAAGATTTCCACAGACCTGTCCTGGCTGAAACGTTAATAGGGGTTTGGAACAGGTCACAGCCCATGTGAAAACTTCATGGTTCTTCTCAAGTACCAATCTTCAGCATCCTTACAGGTCATGGTCTTACCCACCCTTGCTTTCAGGAGTGTTCAGCTGCTTCATGAGCAGTGGCTAAAATGCTATTCCTAGAGCATATGCCCTGGGGAAGGTACCAGGTTTACTTTAAACATTCCCTCCCTTGGTCATTTCAGTCCTCAGACCCCAGGAGAAAGTGCATGCATGTTCCCATTCCTGCCTTTAGTGGGGTGTGCTGTGTCAGGTTGATGCAAGTGCAGCAGTCACAGGGTGCTGGTTCTGCACTGACATGGTTTTGTTCCCCCCCTTTGGTCCTTCACTGACATAGTTTTGTTCTCTCCCTTTAGATTAGAGCGTTAATGCTCTCGGTACTGTAAAAGCCACAGGTAAGAGCGATGATTCCCACAGGCCCCTCAGCTGCTGCTATAGTTCATCAGTAGCAGCTCTCCTTGCCCTCCTCCTCCCTTGCTGCCTTTGCTCTATGTTCAGCTCTGCCTCCTGTGCTCCATGTTCAGCTCATGCCTCCTCTGCCTCCCATGCTCTGGTTCGCCTTGTACCTCCCATACTCTGCGTGCAGCTCTGCCTCCTCTGCTCTGCGTGCGGTTCTGCCTCTTGCGCTCTGCGTGCGCCTCCTGCGCTCCGCATGTGGTTCTGCCTCTAGGGTGCAGTTCTGCCTCCTGTACACAGTCATGCCTCCTGCAATCCTCATACAGTAATGCCTTCTGTGATCTGCACACATTAATGCCTCCCATATGTGGTAAAGGTTCCCACAATATGTGTACAGCAACGGCCCCAGTAATGCCTCCCACAATCCGTGATCTGTGAACAGTAAAAACTCTGTATGTGCCAGGTAATGCTTCCCGTGATCCAAATGTGGTAATACATCCTGTGATATGTGCCTGGTAATTATTTTTTACTTCTAAGCTGCTTCAGCTTGTCCATTTGGAGAAAACTATTATTTTGACCATCTGCCATTCTGCCTCACTGCAGGAATGTCAAGTACAACACCTCCCTCGAAGCCCTTCCCTCCCCCACACTTTTCTCCCCAGCCAATAGCACCACAGGTTTTGTTTTAATCCAAAATTGACAGTTCTCCATTTTTCACAGAAAATGCCTCTACAGGCTAAGTCACACTTTCCACCTTTTTAAAATGTGCTATTTCCCCTCAGTCACTTTTCTCAAAGAACCAATCTGGTAAGTAAGGGCTGTCTTTGAGATGCAAACACAGGGCTGCAGGCAGTCTGAGTGGGTTCATAATTCGGGCTGTGCTGCTGCTGTTCCGCTCCTGCTTTCAGTCACTCAAACACCCAGAGCTGCTCAAGCAGAAGCACAGGTTAGACCTCACCTTGGAAGTGTAGCCCAGAGCCAGGGTGAGTCTTTGTCCTCAGAGAGTAGCTGAGGGCTCATTCTGCTGCCACACTGACCTATGGCCATGTCCCCACCTGTCCTGTAAGGACAGTGCCCTGTTCACCTGTACCCAAGGGCTACCTCAGCCATGGGCAGCTTCACCCTGGCTGTGCTCTGGGGTATTTTGCGCATGTTTGGGATTTACCTGAGCTAGGAAGGTGAAGAGAGGATTGAAGAGTTGTGGCCTGGCCACAGCTGAGAATGGAGTCGGTTGTTGTATTGGAAGTAGGTCTATGTTTCAAAACACAACTATCTCTTCGGAGATTCAGAGGGCATGCCAATGGTGCCAGCCTTCAGAGAGGGTTCAGAAAATTCCTGTGCTCTCCCTGCCTGATTGCAAGATTGTTCCTCTCTCCTACCTTGTGTTTATAATAAAAAATAAATAAATAAAAAACTTGTGTTTACACTTTGGGAAACAATTGCAACATGGTTTTAAAAATACTGTTTCCTTAGGGAGCTGATGAAACACTGTTCCTCCGGGAAATGCCTTGGGAGAGGGCAAGTCCTCACGACCAGGGCAGGGTGTGTCCCTCACAGAAGCTCCACCTGGTTTTGGTCATAAGTGTCTCATTTAATGACCATGTGTTCACCTGTTCCCCTTCAGCCAGCCTGGGGAGGCCTGGCCTCCAGGGAATAACCAACAGGTGACTTCACTCAACAACAAAGCATAACCGCGCCATACCCACAGCCCCCACAAGACCCTTCCCCAGTGGTGACCATAACCACCAGTAACAATAACATAACAGTACACTGTCATGTAGTGGTAAAAAATAGTGATTCTTTAGGATTTTCCCAGAGGTTAAGGCACCTTCCTTAAGTGAGAGAAGAGTTTTGTGCCAGCCCTCACACTGGGAATGCTCATTGCCAGCTCTCTGTAGCAGGCCAAATACACAAGAACAGTTTAATGACACACAGCAAAAACCAGTTTCCCCACACAGAACTGTTTTATGTTGAAGCTTCAAGTGAGCAGGATAGGAGCTTCCCACCTCCCTCCCATGGAGCTGTTGGGGTCCTGAGAGCCATCAGGGGCTGCAGGGGCTGTGCAGACCAAAAGGGGGTAATGCTGGGGGGCTCAGTGCTCACCTGGACACTGTCAGCCTCTCAGGGCCTCGCTGCTCCTCACTTCTGGGAGCTGGCAAAGAGAAATCTCTAATTTCTCTGGGAAGCACAGTATGGCAGTTCTGCTGCCTACAGCAAATTCCTCCTCTGGAGGTCAAGTTCACCTGAGTGATCCCCAGGAGAGGCTGGAAAGAGGCGAGGGGAGGCACTGCACTGTGTCACACGGTTATTCTGAGGACACAGGTTGTTTTGTCCTGACCTGTGTTTTCCTTGCCCACCCACTGTTTTCCAGGCTGCCTCACCACAAGTGCAAGCGCTGACCTCACTGACACCACTGGCGTCGAGCTGGTGGAGCCGCCCTCGCCCATGCTGCCATGTGCCTCCAGGAGCAGGGTCTCCGGAACATTCTGCCACTCTGCTAGTGCCCTCAGCAAGATGTCCACCTGAGGCCCTGGAGAAGAGAGCTGTGGCCAGGGCAGCCCACGGCACCTGAGCACAGATCAGAATGGGCAGTCTGGGTGAATACATCTTGAAGGGGCCAGGCAAGGGGTTTGCTCTGTGAAATGGGCCTTCCCCAGTCTGGTCAGACATGGCTGAGGATTGGCTGTCACCTGCGTCACCTTTACCACTGCTCTGGCACCAGGTGAGCAAGGGCCCCAAGCTCCTGGGTGCAGGTGCTGCAGCCAGAGGGCATGAACCAGCACTGAAACTAGTTATTTAATGTACCCTTAGAGCATTGCTTTAGTCATTCCAGGCAGCACTTACCTGTGCATTAGGGAATTTCTTTTAAAGAGATGTTTTCCTGTGACTGGCCAGGTAGCAAATGTTCCCTGCTGAAGCATAGGTGGATGAGGGAGGAGCTCTCCAGTTGGTGCTGTCCCACTGCGGAAGTGCTGTGGCCTTTCTGTGGTGTGTGCAATGGCTGTGCACTGGAACTGCTCCCTAGAGAAACAAAAATAAGCAAATCCCTTTTAGAAGAACAAAAGCCACACTCCTGCCATGACCCCTTCCCAGCACAGTGTGAAGAACTGGGTAACCTCCTCACCTTGTCCCAGCAGGCTGTGACCTGTCTCTAGCCAGAGTACAATACAGGTGAAGGCTTCTGAGGACTTAGGGTGTCCTCCTGGCACCTGCTGTAGTGAGCAGAGCTCGTATTTGCAGTAGCTGGTGTGTTTTGGTTTACACGTGTTGAAGGTTGATGGGGTGCAAATTTTTATAGTTAAATCACAAGTATTTTAAAGCAACAGAAATCTGAGATCCAGCAGCCACAGAGCCCTGTCCTGCTGCTGCTTGGTTGCTCCTGGGCACACATACACACACACACACCACCCAAAAGAATGGAAGTTGCTTTAAGCAAAGAGATTGTGTTTTTTGGGAAATGTGCTGTTGGGCCCCCATCTGTTTTTGCACTTACACGTGGTGTTATAGCTGTCTGTCTGACCCTCCGAGTGCTAGCACCTGGCCAGAGGCCACCCTGTGCCTGTGGGGCACATTCCAGCCGTGGCCAGTGATGCTGAGGCAGCCCTGGGGCTCTGCAGTTCGCTCTGTGCCCAAGGGGCAGTAGCTCAACCTGGTGCCTGACAGGAACTCACCTGGTGCAGCTGCAGGAAGGAACCTCTGTCACTGAGGGCATGGACAACTGGTTTGATTTTCTGCCTCACAGCTGGGTTTTGTTTTCTGTTGATTTTCTGTCAGTGAAGGAACCTAGAAAATAAAACATGCATTTTAATTTATTTTACATTCAGGGCTGGACAAGCACAGCTGTCTGGCATTTAAGTTATCCAATAGCTGGTCTGAAACAATTTCAAAGGCATCCTTCTGAGTAAGGAGCCCTTTCTCCTTAGAGCAATATGTAACTTTAATTCAGGGCAGGATTAAGACATCAACGAAAATCATGTTTTCCTGATATCAAAAAGCTATTAATTTGTATAAATTCTGCTGTGGTTTTGCACCCTGAACTGGATGACAAAGCCACTCTGTCACCCCTCACAAAATTAATAAATCTTTGCTCACAATAAAATTTCTCCCCAGAGCAATAAAAGGCAGTACCTGTGTGGTGTGTGTGGTGGCAGGTGGGAGGTGCCGGGGCTGGAACTCCAATGACACTGGTGGTGCTGCTGGGCCCGGCTGCTGCGGGTACCATGGGTGTGCAGGGCTGGCTCACAGGGGACAGGTACAGTCCCTGCTGGACGTGGGTTCTGCCCCTCTCTGCTGGGGCCACGGCTGCAGGAACAGCCGCCAGGTGCGGAGCAGGCAGTGGCGTTCCCAGACCGGAATGCTCTTGAGAAGTTCACAACACACGGTGACTGACACAGGGGCCTCCACATGGCAGCAGTGACCTTTGCCACCCTGCAGAGTGGCACCTCCTGCCAGCCTGACCCTGCCCACGGTGCCAAGCACAGAGACAGACTTTTGGGGCCCCCAGAAGCCACTGTCCATAGCCTGCTTCCCTGCAACGTCTCGTAGCCCAACCATCCGCATTAAAAACAAGAGGTTTTTAGTGGTGATTTTGTACTCTACAGCACTATTCTTTAAGCAAATGTGGGGGGCTGCACTCAGCCGTAACAATGTCTGAAAAGACAAAGGTAATCTCCCTTCCTTTGCAGCAAAATCCTCTCCTAAATTGCTTTCAGTTGCTCTAACCAGAAATGGAGAGTTAATCCAGCTAGCTCTAGATAAAGCTACCTTTGCAGAAGTAACTGTGCACACACTAATGAGCTATTGGGAACCTGGCTTCCACCTACCTTTCCCAAGGAGGATCACTGCCCAAGGCCCAGCACCACCACCCTCGAGTGAGTGGAGAGCAGGCTGGGGCCAGCTGCTCTGTGGACCAGGGGTGACCACTCAGGGGCTGCACTGGCAGCACTCTGAGCCAGCAGTGCCCCTCACCAGGGCTGGCACAGCCATGTCCCCACTGCCCTGACAGCAGGCAGGCCCAGGGCAGGCTCTGGCTGAAGGGCATGCAGCTCCCGCACAGCTGAGGGCCCAGCACGGCCTGGCACTGGTACCCACGGGGGCTGGGGGCACTGGGGCCCCGCTAGGCAGGACACAGCCACAGCCAAGGCACTGCAGTGGCACTGGCAGAGCCAGTCTAACCATGGGCAGCAACATGAACCCAAGACACCCCCAGCTCTGCACCTATGGCAGCAGCTGCAAAAATGGCATTAAAAATAATTTACTAAATTAAATAATATATAGACTAGTTTATACTTAACATGGAGTCTCAGAATGTGTTGGAAATGAACTTAAAGCTCATCTCATTCCACTCTTACCATGGGCAGGGACACTTCCCACTATCCCAGGTTGCTCCAAGCCCTCTCCAACCTGCCTTGGAACACTTCCAGGCATGGGGCAGCACAGCTTCTCTGGGAAAACTGTGCCCGGGCCTCCCCATCCTCACAGCTGAGTTTCCTTCCTATAGCTATACCTTTCTTCAGCTTTAGAAGGATGCCTAACATTTTTTACAAACATTTGTATAGGTATTATCTTATTCCTATGCCTATTAATATGCTCTCTTTAACTATAGAATATATGTTAGGGATCTTATCCTATGTTCTATATACTGTATGCTACAGTATTTCAAAATATATATCTAATATTTGATGTTATGCATGTCTATATGTTTCTAGTAGCTACAGTATATGTTGTAGGCATTAAATACAGATACAATGTGCATATATTATTACATTAAGGAAAATATATGCAATCTGTGATCTATAATCTAGGTAAAATACAAGATATATAATGTGATATGCATTATATATTATACAATGTATTATATAATATATGCATATATATTTTATTCTATTAATACCAGGTTTTGAATATTAAATATTGACTATAAAGGTGACAAAAATTGGCTATAGTTTACATAAATACCACATATTACCTTTACATTATACATGTATATCTACATATGCACACATCCCTGGGATGTATTTTAGGTATATGTACATATCATGACAAAAACTGTAATATTACTTTGCTAACGATAATGTTAGCTGTGTGCAAATACATGCAGTATACTTTTATTTAAAATGTATATAAGAAAGTAATATAAATCACATCAGCAATGTATGAATTCTATGTAACATGATATAATGAACATGCAATATTTGGCACATGTATGATGTGCATCATGGAGTATTCAGTGTAGTATATAGATACAGTAACAGTATTTCAGACCATGATTGACATGGATGTATAGTGGATATGCCAGGTGTGCACACATATGAGCACCTACACTCTGTCCTCCAAAGCACACAAATCCTGGCTGCAGAGCTGACAAAACCTCCTGTCAGACAAGAGTGTTTCAGTACATCAACACTGATAATGTATCAGTAATTATGTATAATGCATGGATGATATTATGTTCTGTAGATAATATACTTAATATGCATTGTCTAAGTGGCAATATGTAACAGACATATATTAGTATCTATTGTATAATACAATATGTTTTGATATAATACATGTAATATATTATTACATGTGTTATTACCTACATATTCTGAAGTTTACTTACATAAATCATCTATATTGAATATACCACTATAAAAGGAATATATTTTTTACATATATTTTATCACAGATCCTAGAATAGTTTGGGTTGGAAGGGCACAATATAGTTCATCTCATTCCACCCTTACCATGGCAGGGACACCTTCCACTATCCCAGGTTGCTCCAAGCACCATCCAACCCAGCCTTGGACACTTCTAAGGATCCAGGGGCAAATGCAAAATATAATTTATTGTATGTAATAAATTCTAATTTTCTTCTGTGTGTGTGTAACTGGACCAAAACCTCCCAGCTCAGACACCCATGACTGTATATCATTTTGTCATTGAACTGCTGTTGCACTATAAGTAACTTCCCTCTAAAAAACTGTAAAAATGAGCCAATAAAAATATAGTGGTTCCATATCCTGAGAAAGCAGAACGTGTTTTAACGTGCAGCTGAGCCATGTTCCTTCTCTCCCACAGCCCAGTGCCCATGGCAGCACAAGCAGAGCCTTTACTCTGGTTAAATTCTCCCTGTCACTCACCTTCCCCATTGCCCAGAGAAGGCTGAAAAGCCTCAGCAGAGTGGTACAGCACAAGAGCTAGGTGGGAACAGGCTGGGCTGTGCATGCCCTCGCCTTCAGAGCTGCGAGGGGGCTTTATTAGAGCTTAAAAGCAGTTGTTCTTTTTTAAGAGGAACAGGTGGTTTAACTAGACCTGGCTGCTTCAAATAATGTCCCAATTACTGTGTGAGGAGGTTGCGCTCCTAGGAGAGTTCCTGTGTTGGTGTGGGGTTCCCACTGCCACCACTGTGCCCAGCTCTGCCTGGTTTCAGTCCCTGGCTGCCTGTTGAGGAGAAAACAGCATGGTCAGAACAGCGCTGGGGGCAGCCCAGTACATGGATCCAATGGCGCAGATAAGAACCAAGCCTAGCAGTGTCTGGTGTAGAGCTGGTACCACAGGACAGCCCACACTTGGCATGTCCCATCTCAATGATTAATGCATCAAATGTTGCCAGAGGCATCAAATGTTGCCAGAGACAGACCTTTTGTTATGTGGACTGTAAGTGACATTTTATTTAAACCATTTATAGCCCTGATGAGGCTTCTTACCTGCATGGAAGGATCTGAGGCGTTTAATGCCATTTGCAAGAATGCACCTGCAAACCCAGATCCTTCACCAAGGGGAGATGCCTGGGTGCTTCAGGAAACTGCTGTCACACCCAGCCTAAAACACTCACCACAGTCTAGCACTCCTGACCCAGGAGCAATGGGGCAGGAGGTGTGTTGGCACCAGCACCACACAGCAACCTGTAGTACCCTGCAGGCATGGCACACCCCAGAGAAATGCCTGTGACTCCATGAGCCATTTCCCAGCTCATCAACAGCAATACCTTTTTTTAAACAGGCTTGTGTTTTGTGAAGAAGAGTGAAATTCAAGGCGAAAGCCAATGTTTGCCCTGTTTCCAGGCATGCCCTAATCCCATGGGTACCTCCTAGCTGCCCACCCCAGAAACAGACCAGGAGGTGCTGGGCAGGCCCCCCCAAAACCATGAGCTGTGCCTAGCTGTGTTTCCCAGTGAGCGCATCCAGCAAGGCAGCTGACAGATGCCTTACTGCACTGATGGCTACAAGGGATTGTGGTGTTGGTACCAAAACTTGGAAAAACCTTCCCTGGGGACAAGCATCCTCCAGAGAGTCTTCCCCTGTGGGCAGGAGCAGCTTGCCCCAGCTCCCCACCAGCTCTGAGCCCATGGGGCAGGGATGGCATCCATGCTGTATTTCTCAGGACCCTGCAGGTTCCTCTATCTAATCTCCCAGCTCCTTTCCCTGTGCTCACAACACTTGGTCCCAGACCACATATTTCTCTCTCAGCATGCTCAGAGAGGAGGAAGGCTCTGGCACAACAGGGTAACCCCTCTGCCTGAATGCATAGATTATGAGCAACCTCTGCACCAGCTGCCTCCACTGCATCATATTTGGGACAGGATCAGTGTTTTCCATGGTGCCCAAACCTGTTTCTGCTAGATGCACCGAGAGCCATCAGCAATTGATTTGTTAGCTGACAGCAGGCGGCTTTGTTTGCGCAGCGCTGGCTGGCCGTGCTGCCAGGTGGCCAGAACATAACACCTATCAGGCAACACCTTCATTCACAGGGTCTGCTACTGAGAGCACTCGGGGTTCAGCACACTGCTTGGCCCCTGGGACAGCCACCAAGCTACACATGGACTTGGAACTTCACAGACACAGAGCAGGAGACAGCCCAGCAGAGGCCCAGTGCTTGGGGCCTGGGCAGTGGGACAGTGCAAGGCAGGAACTAGTGAGGGGCGAAGACAGATCCATCCCCAAAATACTGTCCGAAGGAAATTGGTGTAAGTGGGAGGCTTTGTAACCTGTCACAGTGGTGCAATGCCCTTCTCTGCCAGGTGGCATGAGATGCAAAACAGTAATGCTGATGGCTCCCTGCAAAACTCCTCGGGTAGTTGGGGCTCACCCTCACAAAGAACCCCTCCAGAAACCCCTCAAGCCATCAGGGCTCACCCTCACAAGGAACCTATTCAGAAACCCCTTGGGCAGTCAGGGCTCAGCCTCACAAGGACCCAGTGAGGCAGATGAGGGGAGAAAGGCTGCATACACAAAGGCACAGCCGGCTCTGCCCAGGTTGCTGCAGCCCAAGGGATGTCAAAAGCAAAAATGCCTTTTACAGGATGCTTGTGAACGGAGCCATTTCCAGTGTACTCTGCTGTCACCTCTCCTTACTCCTCCCCAACACAGGAGTCTCCACTAATCACCCTTTCTGCTCAGCAGGAGATGCAATAAGTCAGTGCTGATGGTTACCCACACAGTTCAAAAAATGTGAGGAATTCTGGTCCTCAGAAATTTCAACTGATTCTTAGCAGGATAGACATGGATTTATCTGTCTATTAGGAAATGGACAGCTATTGTTTTGTGGCCTGCTGGTGCCACAGGCTTTGAGCACAGATTTCAGCAGGGACACTGCTGTGACCGTGTGGATGGAGCAATTAGGCTTCTCCAGAGGATGTGCCAGGCATCATCTGGAAATGGTGTCCAGTGGCCTGAGAGGACAGCCATGTGTGTTGGCAGAGTCCCCTCAGGGAGCAGAGAGCCGCTCCACAGACAGCTGCAACACCATCCGCAACAGCCCAGGATCTGGGGCTTTCCAAGGCCAGGGAAGCCAGGAAAGGCAAAACTGCACCTCTTGCCAGGCAGGCTTTGCTGCCTATCTCTGGCTGTGCTCTTTTCCAGTGTATTGATTTACAGCTAAAACCACAGCTTTACCTAGGCCTGAAGTCAGCCCTGGTACTACCAAGTTAGTTTCCTAGGAATCAAGACAACAGGAGCATACCCATACACTCGTACTGTTCAGCCTGACTGAACAAAAAACCTCTAACAAATCTTTCTCTAGAAAGATGTTCTTTCTCTACAAGCTTTCCTTTATCACAAAATAGAGCCAGTTCCTGGGAAACTTTCCTCCAGGAAGCTCAACCACCTGCCTTTTCCACAGTGAATCAGGGTTAGGAGTCTTTAGGTGAGAGAAGATAGCAGGAACAGGCTGGAAACCTCTTCCAGGGAGCCAAAGTCTCAAAGGCATTGCTACCCCAAGATGAAGCAGTTCCTATACCCACACCAAGCCCTCACATCCCCCTGGCCTTTCACATACCAGTTCAGGAGCAGGGGTTTGCTCTTGAGGCTGCCAAGCAGATTTGCATGCTGTGAAGTTGGCTCTGTACCTGGTCCTGCTGGCAAAGGGGGAGACTGTATAGGTGCATACAACACCTGCCTGTGAGAGGGGTTTCACAAACGCAGCATGCACCTTTCCCCACTTACACAGATTTTGTAACAATTCTGATCAAACCCATCAAGATTCCCACATACAAACACAAGCCCTGGAGATAGATCAATCTACATAGATATGTATATATCTATATATATACAGTTATTGAAGGCTGCTACAGAAATCCCACTGCAAGGCACAAAGGACCAGGCAGGAGCCGGCTCTGGCCCTGCCAAGAATCAAAGAAATGCCTGTCCTTCCTTGCACCAGCTCCACAACTCATGGACAAAGCAGGATGCCGCAGCAGCCACCCAGCAAACAGCAGAGCCCTCATAGGCAGGGATTTCTACAAATTCTCCACTTACAGGTGCTGCTTCTCCTTGAGTTATCCCTACAACACCTTCCAGGGAAGGTACCTGTCAGCTTTCCCAAGCAGCAGAGCACAGGGCAGGCTGTGCCCAATGGTGGCTAGACCAGGTCCCATGGCCAGAGGACCCCTTTTCTCAGGGGGCAGCCTTTCCCCAGAGCAGCCATGCTGCATCCTGCTCTTCTCCCTTTAATTCCTTTTTAATTAATCTCATCAAATGGTGCAGAGCAGGCTGGTGCCTATGGAGGCACCCTACCAGCTGCAGTGTGGAGCCGGGTGCCAGCCCACCCCTCACCCCACCCCAAGCCCCCAGGGCCAGCCCAGCAGGGAGAAGCAGGAGGGATGTGGGCATGCTTGAATTTGAAAATATTTTATTTGAATAGTAAATAATTATACAGTTGAAACAGTTCTATTGAAGCACTCTATAAATAGCTAACAGTTAAGAAAATAATGTGTGTAGAAAAAGAGATTGCATCTAAAATTAAGAGCTGTTGGTTGCACGGGATAAAATGGTTAAGATCATGTGTTATTCTAGGTATAAAAGTTAAAACCTTTTTAGCAGATCCCTTAAGAAAAAAAGATCTTCTAAAACGCACAGTGAAATGGCAGGTGAGGAGACAAAAAAGCACATTAGAATATCTGCAATCAAATAATATCAATCTTCATAATTAATATAAATAAATAACGAATAAATAACATAATTACTCAAACCAACATATACAGATAGACAACTCATGAGCTACCTTAGTAAGGGCAAACGAACAGAAACAGAAAGTTGGCATGTCACAGTTAAGGCAGTTTCTACAGCATTTTCTGGAGACCATCAACAGCAGAGTCAAGGCATTTGTGGCTACACTAAAGGAAACGCTTGTTTCTCTCAAGCAGTTTGATCTGTTCACATCGATAAAAACAGAGCAAAGGAACAAAATTAAAAAAAAAAATTAAAGTAAGAAGAAATTAAAAATAAGAGAGAGACCCGGGGAAGGTAAGTGTAAAGCCAGATTCCAGCAGGTCACAAGCTGTATTAAAGCTAATCGTGTGGCGGCCCCGGGGGAGCAGCACGGGGCGGCGGGGAAGGCACGGGCGGCTCAGCAGGCAGGGCGCAGCGGCACCTGGAGCAGGATGACCTGCCGGTTCTCTGAGGGGTGGCACTTGTTGATGTGCCGGGTGAGACCGGGAGAGCTATAGAAGGTGGCCGGGCAGTACTTGCAGGGGAAGACCTGGGCGGCGTGCAGGAGGCGCAGGTGCCGCTCCTGGCTGCTCTTGCTGGGGAAGGTCTCCCCGCAGACGGGGCAGAGGCGGCACTCGGCGGCAGGCAGCTCCTCGGCGCTGGGCCCCGGGGCTGGTGCGGGTACCGGGACTGGCGTGGATGTCGGTGTAGCGTGCCCCAACAGGTGCTTGCGCAGGTAGGCTTGCCGGCGGAACCGCTTGGCGCAGCGGGGACACTCGAAGAGCCCCTCCTCGGAGCCTGCCTCCGAGGCTCCGCCAGGGCTCGGTGTGTCCCGCTCGCTGCCACTGCCACCGCTCGCCTCCTTCGGTGTCTCCTCCGCCGGGACCGGGCCTGGGCCCGCGGCCGGTGCCCGGCCTGCCTCGGGGCCGCTCTTGGTGGCGGGTGGACGGGGTTTGTGCCAGCGGCGGTGGGAGGCGAGGTTGGCGGGGCAGGAAAAGACCTTGTCGCACTCGGGGCAGCGGTACTCCACCCGGACGATGCGGGAGCAGCGGTGCTGCGCCAGCGCGAAGGGGTCCCCGTACTCCTCCTTACAGAGCTGGCAGATGAACTCGCCCAGCGGACGGGCGCAGCCGCCTCGTGCCTTGGCCGGCACCTCCACCGGGCCCTCCTTGATGCGCAGCCCCAGCACCGGCGAGGTGGTCACTTCGTCCTCAAAGGTCAGCTTGCGGATCGCCTTCGTCTTCTTGCCCGACTGGGCCTTCTGCCGCCCAGGTTCGGAGGCACCCGGCGGGCGCTTGGCGGGCAGCGGGCGGCCCGAGGCAGGCGGCGCGGCCGGGGCGGGGACCCCACCGGGGCCGGGCTGGGCGCCGGGCGGCTCGGTGTGGCCAGCAGCGGCCCAGAGCTTGAGGTCAGCCGGGGCGAAGAGGATCGGGTCCATGGTGCCGGGAACGGCCGGCGCGGGGAAGGACTCGGCTGAGACGGGCGAGCCCAGGCTGAAGCCGCGCTCCAGGTATTTGTCCCTGCTGACGGGCCGCGTGGGGCTATACAACGCCTGCACGGCGGCATCGGGCGTCCCGAATGGCACCGGCGGCGGCGAGTCCCGCGGCAGGGGCGGCGGAGCGGCGGGGCAGGCGGGCGGCTGGGCGGCGCCGGCGGGGAGCGGCGAGCCGGCGACAGCCTCGCGGCAGCAGCGCACCCGGTAGGACACGGGGGTGGGCCGCCGGCTGCGCTTCACCAGGAAGCCCCGGGGCATCTTCGCGCCGGCTCCGGGCCGGCTGCAGCTACGGCGGAGGCTCCTAGCTCTGCCCGCGGCGCAGCCGCTGCCGCCTTTAAGCGGGCCGGGGCCATTGTTCGGGCCGGCGGCGGCGGGACGGGCCAATCAGCGGCGGCGGCGGCGGCGCGGCCGCACCTGAGCCCGGACCGGCACACGCCCGGCCCCGCCCCCGCCCGGCCGGCACGCGCGGTCTTTGTGTGCCGCCCCCCGCGCCGGCAGCGGGGCCGGCAGCGGGTGGTGGTCTCGGGCCGCCAGCCAGCGAAGGCTGCGCCGCCGGGAAGCTCGGCACGGAGCACCGTCCACTCTCGGCGGGCTGTTTGCGGGGGCGGCCGCACCGGGGTGCGGGGAGAGGGGAATTCGACGCACGAAGAGGCGAAAGTGGCGCTTGTGGCAGCGGCGGCACAGAGGGGAGCGGGGATGCCCGCAGGGGGTACTGCCCAGCGGCGGCAGTAGGTGGCCAATGACGGGTCTGTCCGAGCGGGAGGAATAACGAACGGCTCATAAGGGCCCGGCCGAGCCCGGCAACCCTGCAAACGGAACAACTCCGTGCTGCTGCGGGGTTAGGGCAGGCGGAGCCACAGCCCCGGCCCAGTGGTGAACGAACCTGTTACTCTAACCCGAACGGGTCAGGCCCAGTTCCCGGTACAGGCGGGGACGGCGACGGTGGCGCTCGGTTTCAGCCCGAAACGCTGCGCATCGGGTACTTTGGGTGCGACGGGGAACGGGCAGAGGGTCCTCGCGCTCCCGCACATCGCGGTCGGTGTCTAAGCAAACACGCCCGAAGGCCCCTAGGATGCGGCAGGTGCAGCCGTAGTGGGGAGAGCCCTGGGCTGCGGCCCCGCTCCCACAGCCCTTTGTCCGCGGCGGCGCGGGGTTGCGCGCGGGGGGTCGCGGGGCCGCCCCGCAGGTGGCGGGACCGGGGGGAGAGGAGCCGCCGCCAGGCCGGGGGCGCGTGCGGGTAGCGCCCTCCCCGCCCCCCGCCGGGCCCTTTGTGGGGGGCGCGGGGCACGCGGGCGGCACGCGAGCGAGCGGGGCCCCCCCCGCGCGCGCCTTTGTGTGGGTCATTAGCATAAAGCTGCGCGACCCTCGGCACAAAGGGCGGCGAGCGGGGGGCGCCTGCGGCCGCCGCTCCCCCGGACACCCCCGCGGCGGGCCGGGCCAGGCGGCGGGGGGGTTCGAGGGGCCGCCCCGCCCGCCCGTGTGGGACAGGCATGCGGCGGGGCGGGGCGGGCGGGCGGCGGCGCATTAGCATACAGCTGCGGCCCCGCGGGCACGCGCCGCCGCCTCCCCGCCAGGGCTACGAGCTGCGACTCCACCGATGGGGCTGAGATCTCCCTTCACCCCAAAGGGGCTTCACATCGAGACTCCCCGTCACTCGCGGGGATGCACACCGAGACACCCCTGCCCACGGCTGGGGCTGCGCACCGAGATTCCCATCACTGCCTGGCCTGCTCACCGACACCCACACCACGGCGGGGGCTGCGGCCCCGGACCCCGTTGTCCCACCATCTCTCTCTTACCTGCAGCCGACAGCAGTCTGTAGGCATCGGTCGGGGCGAACATGGGCAGGTGGGCGCGGTGGTGGCGCAGGTAGCGCAGGATGGGTTCCCGAAGTGATGGCAGGCCGGGTTTCTGCTCAGGGTGCTGCTCGGTAGCAGTGGGCTGTCCGGGCACCTGCAGGACAGAGCTGTCAAACAGACAAACGGGACTCGGGGCACACTCTGGAGACATGGAGTGTGGCAGCAGGGTCTGAAAACAGCCTGAGAACACATCGGGGCTAGAACACGGGCGGCAGTGGGGTTTAGAGTGCGGTTCACGCTGGTAGCACTGAGCACTCCTTGAGGTCAGTGGTGCTCATCTGTTTGTTCACCTCTCCCTCGCAAATGACTGGCCACAGGTGCAACAAACCCGTGTGGAACCCCTGGTTGTCCAACATGGCTTGTCAGAGGGGTTTTACCACAGGAATTCCACACTTCTCCCCCCAACCCCCATATTTACTGTGGCTTTTAACCGAGTCTCAGCATGGCCCAGCTGCAGCCAAAGCACCAGGCCATTATTCCTGATGGACAACAAGTGCTGTTCCGGTAGGTCTGGCACGGCACATGTGCCCACGGCGTGCGGCAGCATCCAGCAGCTGATGGAGGTGCAGCCCCCAGCTCCGCCATCTGCATGTTTGCATCGCTGGAGCTGTGCACGCCAGCACAAACACATGGCTGTGATCCCCGAGGGGTAAACATGCCCCGTGCCAGCAGCCCTGCCAGAGCCCCGTGCTGCCAGGGCAGCCTCGGGTGGCAATTTCAACACAGGCTAAATGCATGGCCCGTCCCAGAACATAACTGGCTTTTCTATGCAGTTAGTGCTTCAATTAGCAAATATTTCTGTAAATATTACCCCCCATTGCAGGACACTGATTTCCACTTTCTCTGGAAACTAACCAGAAATATCTGATTTCTGTACATTTATGCCCACAGCTCTTAAACATCTCTTTCCCTCATTTTTACACTTCATTAGTAATTTTTCTGCATGCTGAAATGAGCTGGACTCTGAGCATCAGGAGGCAAATACAGTAGGTCTCTTACTTCATACAGAAACACAACCAGTCCTGAGGCATTTAAGAGCTACTCCAAGAGTACATGGTACCTACTCTGGATCTGGGAATGTGCCCAGAATGAACACCCAATGAAAATATAAATTGTGACATTAAGTAAATATAGTTAAACTCACTATGAAAAAAAATAAAAGTCCAAAATGCCAAATTTTCATTCAGATGGAGATACCATCACCTATGTCCATGGGAATCCTGACTCATACAAAGCTGCTTCCAGGCCATGCAGGGAGACTGTGTGTCAGGACTGCTGCCACAAAGACAGGGTATAGCAAACGAGTCCTGAATTTGTAGGGCACAAATTCCCCTCTCAAGTTGTTCACACAGCATGACAAATAAATTTGAATGATGGCAAGAAAAACACGTCAGGTCCCTCATTCTGCACAGAATTTAATTTTGTACTCTTTTATAGAGGTCTTCCAAGAGAACCCAAATTAAACTGCACCAAGGTCCTTTCTGGGTCAGGACAACAGGAGGCAAATAGCTCTGAGCCCTCTGGGGAGGAAGCAGGCCTGAGTGCGCATGGCTGCAATTAGGATGCAGCAGTATTGGACCCTGGAGATGGTCCTGGAGTGGGCTCCACTTCCTCTTGCCACCCTACCTCCATTTACAATAATTTCCATTTGTTTTCCACACAGTTAAAAACTCCATAAGCACACGTTTAAAACCCAGTGCCACCATCTGGCACTGCATGGGGTTAAACAAAGGCAGAATCAGTGGAAGCAGTGTGAGCTGTGTGAACTGGTCCTGGGTACTGGGTTGGAAGCACCAAAATCAGACCACAAACTCTTTTTGGTTTCAGCCAGAAGTTCCTCAGGAGGTGGGGAAGGCAATTCTGGGGGCTGCTGGACACCTGCTGTTGTTATTAGTTCTCCTCATGGAGCACAGTGAGTTTGGATTTTGGGCAGGCAGTTCCAGGCTGCTGAGGCTTTATGCCTCTATTATGGTGCTAGGGCCTAAGCTGTAAAACAGCATTGGCAAACATTTTAATTCCATCCTTATTCAGGAAATCCACTCATCACTGAAAAAGCCAGCTGCTTTCACCCTTTGGACTACAAAAGCCATTCTGTGTGGGTAGGTGTTGAAAACCCTACCTACAGGCTCAGCTGAGAGAGGTGTAGGATGGCCTGTAGCATATTCCTATTAGGGAACACTCCTAAACCCAAGGGGGATATATGGACAAGCCAGGCTCCAGATTCCACTGGGTACTTGTACTAAATTGCAGCTATAATGCAAAAATGCAGTCACAGACAACAAAGCAAGTTTGAGTTCTACTGGCAGATTTGAGAATATACCCAAACAAGAAAACTGAACACTGTGCTGTACATGGTGACTCCTGCTGTGAGGTACACAGTCTGCTCCGGCTTCCTCGAAGAGAGAGGTAAACAGAAACATAAAGCTTCAGGATACAGATGGGAGAGTAAATCAAAGTGACCAACATCAACAAATTACCTAAATAATAAAATGCACTCCCCAGTCATTTTTCTTACCTGTTCTGACATCAGGGTTTGGCGCAGTTCCTTCTGCAGATCAATAAACCGATCGTGATAGATGGCTAAGGACCAAGGTTCCCTGAAGTAGCTGGGTAAAAAAGAAGAAAATTAGTTATCTTGTGAACCTCTCATTAACCACTAATAAAGTACGTTACCTGCTTTTTTGCCTTTATAAATTACAGTTCTGGACCCATCATGATCGTTTGTTCATAAAATGCCTCCTTGTAACAGCATGGTCAATCAATTCTTTTAATGGATGTTCCTGATGTACAGCCAGCTTCAGTAATTACATTTAAAGTGGCTTAATTCAGAGCTGTGGCAAGACCCAGTGAAGAATCCTGATTTTATCAGAATTTAAAAGCCTGAAGACCTGTAAAGAATGGTGTCTCCATTATCTGTCCTCATTTGAGAAAAGCAGATTGCAGGATTAACTTAACTACTGCATAAACAAATTAAATTTGTGTAGACAATGACACAAATGTTGTTCATCGTTAAGATTTCTGGATTAATAAAAGCCAGAAAAACAGGGCCACCACAGCGCTGCAGTATGTTCTTTGTACTAGTGTGATGAAGCTAAATTGAAATGATTTCTAGGAGGAAGCTCTTGCAACTTTTTCTTTCAGTTACAGCATTCACAGCAGCATTCTTCCATGAAAAAGGATGGAGAGGGCACTGCTCAGTGTACAAACTCATGGCTGTAAATACAACTGGGGGCAGCCAGATTATAAAGCTGTGATTTACATCTCTCTGTAATGAAAGATAATTTTTACAGCTTGGGTGAGTTGCTCGGAGTGTAATTCTTGTTGATGTTCACAGTGGTCAGGAGGTGCCCCACACTCATCTTCATAATGAACAAGCAGATGTCAGCAGGCTGACCCAGGAAGTTGGAAGAGGGGGGCATTTGTGTAGTTGCCACCAACACTCATGCCTTGGGAATGGCAGCAGGACCCTGGCACTACCACCTGGAGCACAGGAACCTTCTTGCCTAGTTCAGCTGTGTGGCATTTAAGTAAGCACCTGCATAAGGACAACTTAAACACACTACACGGATTTAATAATCCTGCAATACCTGTCCACATAGAATCAATGTGCAGTTTCCTCTTTGCAGATTTTACTTCCTCCATGTCCAAGGGCAAGATTTCCCCTCCTGCTCTGAAAGACACCTCAGCTCTCCCTCACACCATTAAAATGCTCTGTGGATCTGGCACAGCTTGGCTGGATGTCCATGTGCTTGGCCCCTCTCTGCCCCAGCACCCTCATTCCCCTCTGAGTGCCAGGCTGGCTGGGGCTGCCTCTTGGAATCTGCTTGGTCTGCAGCACAGCAGGGCTCTCTCTCTCCCACAGACCTTTTCACAGTATAAATATTTATGGACACCATTCCAAGCATCGCATCCCTTGCTATAGCAAGTGCAGCCTATCCCATGATTTACTTTGACTGATGCTTGCCTGCTCATTTGGATATACAGGTTAGGATGAGCTCAGCTTTAAGGATCCTTGTTTCAGTAACTGCACACCCCAAAGGTGGAGAAAAACACAATATCCCCTAATATTTAAAACCTGTTCAATTTCAGAAGAAAAACCCAACACAAACCTTTAATTCATTGTTGATAATAAATAGCAAAGAGAGAAAGGGAGGTGTTATACAAGAATATATTAAGGTAATTAAAGACTCTATTTTTACTGATATGCTGTGGTAAAAGCCATGTTCTGCTGGCCAAATGTTTTGTCTTCAAGATGGCATCTTAATTTAGACTATAACCCTGAGCAGATGACTTTCTCTCTCAACTGAGGTGCAACCTTCCCAACTGCCTTACCTCAGTTAAGGGGCTCACCTGTCTCAGTGAGGTGTTGCACTTAATGCTCTTTATAAATGTTTCAGGGGTGCTACATATTCCTGCTATTGTCACCAGCTCCATCTATAACCACAACTTTACCGTTCTGGTCAATATCCGCAGATTTGGAACTCAAAACCTGAAATGTGTCACCCAATTTGGAATCTTTAATGCAAATAAAATGCCTGTTTTTGGGGAGCAGAGAATGCCTCATCCATATTTTCGAGTTAGACTGCCAGAAGGAGGTCCTAGTAACCAACATTTACTCCCAGACTTCACCTGAAGAACACCAAGGGACATTTGGAGATTCAGTTCACACAAACAATTCACTTTCTTTGCCAGCTGTGCTTCCATCTATTTATCTTTCCAATTTGAATCACCTTTCTCAGGGGGTACAAGGTGCTTTTGACAGAGCAGCTCTACATATGGCTGCTAAAGGGAAGCTTAATAATGAAAAAACCCATTTGAAACCAACAAGTTGACTTTCTGAGGCTCATTCTGAATTTTATTACCACTTCAGCAGCAGTCCCTCAGGGCAAGCCATGGAAGGCTTCAAAGTATAAAGCTCTTCAGTGTACGAGATGGAGCTGGCACACTCCCAACAGGGGCTCAGCAGCTCTTCCACTATCACAAGAACGGCATCTGCCACATGCGTTTGCACCATTTAGCCTTTCATAACCTGCCAGAGTGATCAGGCTAAATATGTACAAGATGACAGTGTCTGCCAGGAACATAAGGGGTGTGCAAACTTGGTCACTTCCTAGCAGGAATCCCTGCTAGAAGCCTTTATGGCGATGACAATGATTGCAGGAAGGTGTTTGTGATGGGTGGGATGGAATGGGCTCCTGCAGAAGACAGTGAACAACATCTTTTGTGCTGCTAAGGAGCTGGTCTCACCTTTCATTGACAAACAACATTTCAAGTTTGTTCTGCCTCATTTGTGAGGTGTAGCCTACATTAGATGAGAGGCAAGGAGGAAGGAAATACTGAGTGGTATCCTGTACAGAAGGCACAGAATCCTTCCCTTTGCAAGAGTGCAAGAGACATAAATAAAATGGACAAAGCTGGGCACTGCTAGCAAGCAAAAATGGAGTGTACACATCGCTGTCCATCCAAGAGCTGCCTAGAGTTACTCTCCATTTCATTTGCAGGAACACACCACATTTGGAGAAGAAGCCTCTGCC
The DNA here is from genome assembly GCF_050655825.1 of Lonchura striata. Taxonomy (NCBI): domain Eukaryota; kingdom Metazoa; phylum Chordata; class Aves; order Passeriformes; family Estrildidae; genus Lonchura; species Lonchura striata. The sequence continues at coordinate 86,702,257 of NC_140705.1, read as the reverse complement.
CCTGTGGAAGGTGGTTTTATGTACTGGCAGCAAGGACCCAACACTGACCTGCCACCTGGGGGTATAGCACTGGCAGCAAGGTGTGAAGCCAGAAAATCCTAAAAACTGAATGAAAAACCTTCAGAATAACACCCTTGTTTTGCACAAGGACAAAAAAAAAAAAAAAAAAAAGAAGCTATAAAGATAAACACAGAGATGAGTAATTGCAGGTCTGTGGTAAATCCCCTACCTGCAGGGGAATTTGTCCATGCCAAATGTCCCATGCTCTGGCCCAGGATCTAGTTCCAGGGATCAATCCTGACCCCTGAGCTGTGCCTGTGCTCTGGTGCCTTCTTGCTGCAAGGAAACTGGGATGAGGAGGGGATTTTCCACTTCTCAAAGGGTAGGTGGCATCTTGTGATGGTGCCTTTGAAAAATCCCTCTGCAGACTGGAGTCTTGGAGGATGATGTGTCTATGGCTCTTCTTATGCTTGCTACTCAGAACTTGCATGGATGGAAACAACAAACCCAAATTAGACTCCTTGCATCCCTCCTACCCCTGTTCTTCCACCAACACACACACTGAAGGGAAGTTCAGAAACTCTGACAGCCTATGATGTGGGTTGAATCTGCAGCTCTCAATAAATGTCTCTAAGCAATCCTGAATACAGATCTCTTGAAATCCCATTTGTTTCTTCCCACAGCCATCCACGAGTCATCAGTGCCCTGCCCTCAGTACCATTAAGCCCAGTGGCCCTCTGGTGATGGCTGTGCTCTCAGCACCAGCACTGTGAGCACACACAGAGTAGCACTATGGCTTTTAGTACACAAGACAAGCAGAGTTACTGATCAACTTAATTCTCCTGGTAACCTGTAAGGAGTGGAGAGTCTACTTTCCTCTCTGTAGCTTCCCAAGTTTTGTACAACGCAGGGAATTTTTAAGATAGACATTCACCTTCCTAGGTTGAAATTTTTTTCTAAGTAGAAATATAATGCTTGAAATGCTAAATTCTTCAGGCTGTACATCTGGAAACTACTCTGTCCCTTCTCAAACCCTCAGACTTCAGGACCTAAAAAGTCATACTCCAGCACATGTGGATGGCTCTGGAAGCTGAGTCTCTCAGTGATGGCCAAAGCTGGGCATTTTTGCTGAGAGCCCAGTCAGGCAGAGAAAGGCTGCTGCTCGCACATCCCAGGAACTACCTCAGGAGAATAAGCACAGAGGAGATTGAAGCTGCTCAGCTGACACGGGCTCAAGTCGAACACAATTACGCCAGGAGTAAGGGACACAGAGCAGGGACTTCTACTTCTCAGGAGTGGGAAGAGTAAAGTATTGTGGAGGGATGGGATGCAATGCAATTTCAATTTTCAGGCCATCCTGACAATACTTCCCAACCACAGCTTGCAGAGGAACACAAGTCTTTTCTCCAACACAAGCACACAAGATGAAACATCCCATCTTGTCAGGAAAATTCAAAATATGTTGTTTTGAGAACAATATATGCATGTCTTTAAGACTTCTAATTACAAAGATACAGTAATACCAGAAAAAGATACAAAACATTTCCTGATACACCTTGGATAACTGGACCAGGAATCATAGTGTGTTAATTTAAAGACAATATAAATAAATGCTCCACTGAGCATTTCCTGCATTCATATGACCAATAATTTCAAAAGACAGCTTGTTTACATAGGTAAAAAGCAAGACCAATTTGTGCAAAATCCCCTAGAGCACCACCCGAGAGCATTGTTCTTCGGCACAAAGGACATAACATATTCCCTGACTTGCAATTTCTTAATATTCACCTACAACTGCTCAACAGCAAATGTGAACCAAAAGCCTGTTTGTAGCAAGAAGGGTCTTTACATCCTTGTTCTGCAGTTCTGCTCCCCAAACACCTGCTTGGTCCAGGTGTTCAAATATCTCCTGTTAAATTCAGTGATATAGGACTCTGTTATTGCTCTCACCCAGTAATTAGTGAAACCAACAGCCTTATAGACAACAGATCTGTGAGTGAATCCACCAAGCAGGTTCACAAAGTAAAAACGGTGCTCACAAATTCACAAACTGGCATTTATTTTATCCTTTTTGAGAAGCAAATCCTGGAGAGGAAGCCTGTTCTTTTTTACCTCTTCTTACAGAACCTGCAATGTCTTGTCTTTGGAAGATGGCTGGTTTAAAACTCATGGTTTACAATCCCCTTTCAAACATAGCTGCAATGGCAAACCAGAGCAAAGGACGGCTGCTATTGCAATTCTTATTCTAGAGAAATGGCCACTGACTGCAGACCTCGTTGAGGGTGACACCACTCCCTCTGGTCCAGACCCAGCCTCCCTGGGGCTGTTGCAGGGACCTGCTGACGTCAGGGGGTGACACAGCACTACTCACCAGCGTGCTCCCTTCAAATATGCCAGTGATCCATCATGACTGATAAATCAGCTCTGCTGCAGTTTTAATATCCTGGAAATGTTACCGCACTGTACTCAGCGGCACCTTCAGAAAGCAGATCCTGGCATTGAGATAATGCAGCCCTTTCCTGTTCTCCTAAGTGTCCTCAGGAGAGACTCTGTTATTTCAGCACGGTAAAGTTTAGACACCTTAGTAGATCACAACAGTTGTGGTGTACTGACTCTCACTGAACTGCTCTCTGAACTTTCTAACCTTTGTGCTCTTTAAAGCTGACAGAGAAGCACTAGTGTATGTATGTGCTCTCTCTAGGAGCACTTTGTGGCTGACCCTGAAATCAGGCTTACAGCATTTTTTTCACATACTATTTTTTCACACATAATGTATTATGGAAAATGATTTAAAGGAAATTAAACCAAAGGCACTAAACCATCAAAGAGGCTGTGTGCAGGAGTATGATTGCTTTTCTGCAATTGTTTATGGATTCAATCATTCATAACGGTTTGCATAATTACTAATATGAATCAGCAAGGTTTGCCTGCAAATTAATGTGGCAGGGTTCAGCTGACAAGCTTTAGCTTACTAATTTGAATGTGGGGTTTCTTAGTAACATGGCTCTTCACTGGCAAGTTAGCTGCTCCTTTAAAATGACTTAATATCTGGAAATCTCCAGACGTTTGTATCGATTTGCTCTCTAAGTGCAGCTGTACCAGTGCACTGCAGGGTTAGCTGTTAATTCTGGGAGCAAAAAAGCTGTTAGTGCTTTGATATCCCTTCAACGTATTCCTCTTTCCTTACCCTTTCTCTCTCTTCAGGAAAAGCAAACGCATTTCCGTCTAATTAGGCTGCAGAACATATGGAGCAGCACTAGTCCCTCTCAGTCATGCTCACTACCTGTTACAGTTCCTTTCTGGTCTTTTTTAACCCTGCAGAAAAAACATCTCACCGTCTGTCCAATGAACAAAAGCCTAAGGTGGAGTTGCTCAAATGTAATCCCAGTGTGCTAATGGTGTGGGATCCAGCAGATTCCAGACAGCAGCAGGGCATTCTAATGTTCCTCTTAACGAACAACCACTCTTCATTTCAGAAGGTTTGGGTTAAAACCAGCATTTCCATGTAGCATGCATTTCATGTTTAAATAATCACTGATTATCCAGCCTGTAAGTAATGAAATTCTCTTTACCTTTTAACAATAATGCTGAAAACATTAAATATTCTTCTTTTCCTTAATGCATTTGTTATATTGCAAGCTTTATTAGCATTGAGTCAACGAATGGTCCAGTGCGGTGTTTCTGCTTAACAGATCACTTTCAGCCTAATGTTAACAGCACCAGGATGTGGGAGTTGAACTTCAGTGGAAAAACCTAAATGGTTACTTCAAAATAAGTGAATGCAGCTCAAAGTACTTTTGAGTATTTAGCTTGTACACCCAATATGAAAATACAATGTGAAAATAAAAGACAGGGCTTGCAGAGAGCAGCCAATGAAACATCTGGTGCTGTTATCCATGGGTGGATTTTCCAAAGTCACTCAGGGAAAGGGAGCCTTACTCCCTTCACATATTCCTGCAGCATGTTTGGCAGCCTCATGTTCCATGGCCTGTGCAGTACCTGGTGCAGTTGAAGCTCTGCCACTTTATGTGATTTTCTGCAGGGTGCCCACCTCCTGCACAGCAACATGCAGGCCTGACAAGAACCGCCTGCCAATCTCCACAGATCTATGCATGGATCACTTGTTCCCTTCCTTAGTGAAAACTGAATCCTATCTGCATTGTGGCACTGGGGAAAAAAACATTCCCTTGAAACTACAATTCACCTAAACCCCCTGTGCTTTTTTGTACTATGCAAAAGTACTGCTGTAAAACCTACTCCCCCAACTCCTTGCTGAAGAGTCCTGGTCATGTCTGCTGGGGGCTTCTCCGCCCTCATGGCACCCAAGTGTCCAAGATTGAAAGGCAAGATGTTTTCTAGTACCATCTGTGTAGCAGTTGCCCTCTGGGCAGTTTTCCTCATCTCCTGTTAATGGACTCATCAATGTCTTGCCACAGGACTCAGAGATAACACTCTCCAGGAGCCAGTTCTGTGATCAAAGACACACCTGTGACCCAGAATGACATCAGCCCATTGTGAGATGCTCCACCCAGGGGGGAGGAGATAAGCATTCCCACCTACATATAGCCTGAGATTTCTAGACAGAGAAGCAGCCTTCCCATAGGTTTCCAAGAGGACACAGCTGGGGTTTTCCACTGGACCGACTACACCTTTTCCACAGGATCACTGCACAAACAGAAACCACATCTACCACTCCAAGAGGACTGCAGCCACTGCAGTTTGGACTGCTACCAACATGCTGGCCAAAGGAGTGTCAGGTTGTATTCTGACTGTTGGTGGTCTTCCTTTCGTATCATTGCATGTATTTTGTCTCCTTTCCCTTTTCCCAATAAATTGTATTTCTGACTTGGAGTCTCTCACTGGTTTTGCTTTCAAACCAGAATACCAAGACCCGCGTGCAGAGCAAGCAAGTTTGACAAGTCCTTAAAATGCTGGAAACAAAGCTATTGAAACAAAAAAATAACCAAGTGGTTTTGAGCTCTGCCTGGATGACCATGTCTGTGAGGTTTCTCTGCTCATCCCTCATTAAAACATGCCCTGCCTTTGTGCATTGCTCCCCAAGCCTGACCCTGTGCCCCTTCCTTGTGCTGCTCTCGTGTCACTGCCACTGTTGGTGCCACATGACTGAGACAACCAGCATCTTCTGCAGGTCATGGCTGATGAGTTCATTAATACACTATTACAAAATCCCAAGTATAAGCCACTCTCACATTTGCAAAATAAGCTCCTTAAGTATTTTAGAAACTAGTTGGTCAGATTTTTATGCATTTATGTTAGATTTGATTTTCATTAATGCCAAATGAACCTTACATGAAGCACTTCTATCTCATATTAAGGGCATGATGCCAGTGAGCATCCATTTGGTTGCTAAGAATCAGGAGACTCTGGTAATTATGTGTTTTGCACTTAAGATGCAGCAGAGGGAGATTCCACCACTCTGTGGACATGTTCCATAACTTGGCAACTGCCTTGCAGCTGCCTTTAGCTCAGGAGGACACAAAAGGAATGCTGGTTGAATTCCTCCTCTCTGAAGTAGTGTGAGGACTGATGACCAGTAAATCTATAAATTTGAAAAGACGAGAAAAAAGGCTTCAGACCTCTCTCTCCGCTCCTCTCTATTGTCTGCTGCTAGGGCAAAAATAATGGAAATAATCTAAAGGCCTTTCAGCTAGTGAGGGGGACCAGGAGCATGGTGTACAGCATGGTTTCCCTTCAGGGTGTGCCACCAGAATTTGCTTTCTTTTTTCTTCAGAAGAAGACTCCCTGCAAGAAAGAGCCTTGCTTTTGGGGACTCAAATTCTACCTGACTTTTTGAGATGCAGGCTGATGGGAAATGAATAAAAATTGCAGAAAACTCCTTTCTGAAATGGATTCCAAATCCAGTGAGTAATACCATTCAACTCACAGTTGATGAGTCTTTGGCTCCTCCATTTTTTTCCTGCCCTGGCATAGAAGTGCGCTGTCATGCCCCTGTACTAAGAAATTCAGTGGCTGCAGGCCGAAGTGCAAGTAGAGCACCCACTGCAAGGCACAAGGCAACTAGAAAGGAGGGCAATGTGTGCCAACTGCTTCACCTCCTCCAAGAGCCCAGGTACTGAGGCAGAGCAGTGACCAATCCTTCCTTTGGTTGTGGGTCAAGGTCTGCAGCTTTTAAATCCAGCTGAACTCATACTCAAATCAATGGAACTTTTCTCCAGACAAAAGGAAATGTTGTTTCTCTCATTATTCCCATTAGCCATGGTTCCGGGTACACAACCAGAAAGGGTGACTTTGTCAAGTTTGCTGGATCTCAGAGGCCTGTTGTTAAAACTAATTTGAGAATGGCACTGGCACATTCTGGCCAGGAAATCCAGTACCATGGGGTTAACTTTCATCTCTTACACCAAATGCAAATCAGTGAGGAAATTCACTGCTAGGTGCAGTCTCTAATTATTTTAAATATAATTTGCATGTTACACAGAAATAAATTAGCTCCCAAGTGACAGCTGTTCCACTGTGTCCATTCCTGGAACGAGATACCATGCTGGGAAATCTAAATGCTGACCAAAAGATTAAAGCACTGCATTTTCTTGCCTCGTAGGAAGGCTCGTCTGAAAAGAGAGGCATACAGAAGAGAGGAGGGGAACAGATGTTTCAAACCATCAAGTTTACAAGCTGAACTGGCACACCACATTTTCACACTCTCTATTTTCTTTTCACTAAGGGCACTTCACATCTTGCTGTAGACGTGGATTCAAGTGTAACAGGTACTAGTTTAGAAGGAAGGTTTTGAAATCCAAAGACAGGAACTCAGTCCTAACATCTGGTTTGTGTTCATGTGGGATCTTTACAGACCATATGAATAAGGCCAGAAACAGCTGTTCTTTTATCACACACATAGAAACTAGTGAATGCATTTTCCTATTCTGCACCAAAAGCCAACCAGGCACCACTTTTTCTCTACATAAAAGTCTCAGGACAACTCAAAGAGGTGCTAAACCATTTTTCAGTGTAATGGTTTTCTAACAGTCTTCTCATGGCTTGGTTTTAACCGTGTCTATTGCACACTGCACTCACATGTATGTACATTTAATGTGACACTGTACTGTGGGGAGGTAGATGTGTTATAGATGTGATATGAGTACATTATATTGCTAGCCTTCCTCTGTTTCTCCATGTCCTTCTGAAAGCAGCAAATTTCTGTGCCAGCTTGCTGTGTGCCAGGACTGCACCATGGGGATGCCAGACAGTTTACCTGTTACACCTGCTGGAGAATGCTCCCTCCTCACAGGATGGGCAGTGTAACAGGAACAGCTGGGATGAATGGGAGTGTCTGTGTGTGTGTGTGTGTAAAGTGCCACAAGAACGACATGAGTAAGGATTAAAGAGCAGCATATGATCACTGCTGCAGAGTGAGCAACATATGGGATTTCATTCATATGACCAAAGAGCAAGAACAGAAGGAACAAATCTATCTAAAGATAAGGTGGAAAGAAGACTAAAAACAACTGGAGGCAATAAAACTACCAGATAAGAAAAACCTGGCAACTGTAATTCAGGAATTCTGCCACAGGCTAATGAGAAGTGAGATAAAATAATGAGGCAAAAGGTCCTAAACAACGTCACTGTCCAATGGCTGTAAAAGACAAGACCAAAATTAGTTCATCATCACTAATTAAGGAGAGCTGAAGGGATGTTATGAGCCCCTGATATGTGGTATCCCTCTGTGCAGCACACCAGTGATCCTTTGGTCAAGGTCAGGAAAATACTGCTACCTGTGCTGCAGGCTGAAATCCCAGAGCAGGATGATTTATTCTTCCAGATGTTACTACTGGTGTGAAACTTGCTGGTGCATCTAACAAATGACCCTGACCACACCTCAGCATGGTTCACAGGAAAGGTGAGCTCACAATGTGTGTGTGCACACTGTAATGACCTTGAAAGGACTGATGGTACCTTGCACAGACTAAGGAGTTCTTCTAGTGCTCCAAATGTACGTCAGCATGAGCCATGACAAGGAGAGGAAATCAACTGCTTAGCCCATCTCTCATGCACTTGTGTCACCCTCCTTCAGTTCCTCTTTAACACTCACTGACAGTGTGCTGTTCAGGTGAACTTCAGGTCTGCTGTGCCCTGTTCCTCTCTTGTAAAACAACCCCAACATATGCTATAAATTGTAATCAAGCCCTATGGCAGCGATATTCACAAGCATCTTGTAGACCACAGTACACCCTTCACAGCAAACTTTTACAAACTGTTATCTAGATAACAACATTTAATCTGAAAATTTTCATACCATTTGTGCCTTTCTTCTAATCACTTGTAAATAGAACAAAATCAAACCCATAAATGTTTCAAGCACCACTGCCAGCTTTGTATCACAATAAAAACTGATCATTTGTTCCTGAGCCTGGTTTTCTGTCTCTACCCAGCTGATGTAAGGCAGTACTTCACTATTCCATCTGTGACTGTTTATATTCCAAAGCACCATTTGTGAGGTATTTCTTCAAATGAAAATCAAAAGCAATTAAACACTCTCTCAGAGGAAATAGCACATGACTAGAACTAACCAGGCCCTTTAGTCTCTCTCAACTGACAAAAATAGGCAAGTTGTTGAGCGTGACTATCACCATGAGTTATGTAAAATCTCCCTACAAACCTCTGGCTTAAAAAGTTGATTCAAAGCAACAAAAATACTTTTAAAAGTGACTGTTGAACATCAGTCTTCAGTAATAAAGGATTGTTCAGGTTCAGCTTAATGATTAACCTACTGAATATTCTAAAAGTGAATAAAGACACTGAAAATGCTCATTCAGATAAAAGTCAAGTAAATCATTGCTCTTCCTCTAAGAAAATCTCAGACACACAGCTCTTTCTAGGAAGGTCTTTGAGACTTACATTTTTACTGACAATTTTGCTAAATAATAGAAAATACTTTTAGATCTGTTTTTTTACCTTTTGTTCAAAGGGAAAACACCCAAAAGACAAAGCACAATAACATAAACCTTCAATTCTGCCAGAAGGAAGATTTTGTGCACAAGAAGAAACTCCTCTCACCTGTAGAGGTCTGTGAGCTGCCCAGCCCTCCAGCGGTAATACAGGTCATTGAGAAGGTGTTCATGCTGTCCATACAAGCAGATGTAGTTGGAGACAGGGAAGGGTTCCTTGGAAAAGCAGGTGATGCTGTCCACCATATTGTATCTGCTGAAGTGCATCCTGAAGTAATTCCCATTACCTGCCTCCCCAGTTACAATCTCCATCCCCTGGAACACAAAACACCAGGAGAGCTGTGGAGACAGAACACCTGACCTGGCAGTGTCAGCGAGAGCTTCCCAGCCCGTAGTTCCCACTGCTTAATAACCACAACTCTTTTGCTAAAATCGAGAGACTACTCCTGGCTTAGCAGGTCATTGGGCATGTTGCTGTGGCTTGGACAGATTTTCCATGTGGTTTGATTTGGTTACTGCCCATCCCACTGGGCAGTGCCAGCTGGGTGCCACTGCAGACACCTGGGGAACCCAGGCCCTCCGGCTGCACTGGCAATGTGACACTGGATCCACAGGGACCTGTGACCTCCTGGAGCAGCAGCTGGAGTCAGGAGGGATGACCTGGGGCATCCCAAACAACTCTGGATAACTCTGTTTGGGTAACCCAACTGAACTCTGTTCAGCCTCCTTTACAACGCAGAGCACACACATGACATATCACATTTACTGTCAATAAAAGAATACCAATATTGGGTGTTCACGCTCAAACTGTAGGATTTAGCTTCAGCTACTTAAATCAATTACTTAGACAAAAATGTAAAAATTTTTTTCAAACCTCACATTGCAGTGGGATTATCCGATAGCTTGAAGCTATTTTATCCAGCTGTATTCCTGTCACAGTTTTATACATTTCTACAACCTGTTGCTAGGCTACAGAAACCTTTAATATTTCCACACCTAAGACAGTCTCTTTCACTAGCTTCTCTTACTTCTTTCTTAGAAAATTCTTTTAGGATTTACACTAAGTTTCTGGAGTAGCTTTAAAAAATATCATCTCTTTTCAGGTAATCAGCAGGTAATCAGAGTGGCAGCAAAATAAGTCTAATCATATTCTAGCAATTTGAAGTAACAAAACCAATTCCTCTCTTTGATAGTCCTTTCTGCTCTCCACTACATGCTGCTTTGGATGGCTCATCCTGGATCTGAAAAGCAAGATGATCCATGCTTTGATTCCTCTCCCTAAACCATTTTCTTTTGAAAAAAGCCCATTTGTTTCATTGCAGTTCAGGTTTTAGAATCAGCACTGAAGCAGCTTTTTTAAAAGCTGCTTCTTTAAATCAACTGCAAAAATGGGCTTGATGCAGAAATTCCCAAGGAAAAAGGTAGAATCTATGTGAAATAGGATCTTGCCTAGGTGGAAAGTCCTCTCTGGCTTTGAAAGACATTAATCTAGTCCTTTTCTTGCCTCAAGTCAGGTTCTCCAGTAACAGAAACACCTCCACGTTTGTATCCCAGGAAAATCTCCCATGTAGCCCAGCATGGGGAGTGCTTCCCTGCACCCTGTTCCAAGACAACTCTCACGTCTGCATACTTCATGCTCTTCTAGAAATCAGCTGAATTTCCCTGCCAGACTGCCATATCTGTATACACTTGCAGCACCATACTGCAGGGAGCAGAGAGGCCCATCACAAAGGCTGAAAGTAGGAAATGCTGCTAATACTGTCCTGTGTCCTCTGCATGGAAACAAAGTGTCTTTGGAGAAACCCAAATACCAGGAAGTGTGGAAAGAACACCCAAGAGGTTCAGTTAGTTCTGTGACTGCTCCAGGCTTTCTCTCCAGCTGCACCTGGTGTGTACTGTGTCTCCAGAACCAGCTACCCTAAACAGGAACATCTCTTCAAACAGAAAGGGAGCACACAACAAGAAAAGTTCTATTATTTAACTTACATGATCATGCATGTCATGTTCTACATCCAAGGGCATGGGGATTCCAGGCTTGGAAATATGCAAGTAGTTATAACCTCCAGGAAGAACACCACCTACCATAAATGAAAATATGAGATTTATTAAGTCACTAGCAATTAAGAAAATAATGTATTTGTTTGTCCTCCTTCTGCCATTATCTTTTTCCAGTACATAAGGAGCCTTGAGTGCTGTACTGCCATGAGATGGGACCTGAGGTGAGATAGACCTGCCTGTACTATAGAAGAGCAAAAATACCTGAGAGGGGATGGAAGTGTGACAGAAATCCAGCTGGACATACCTTGAACTTTACACCTTCTGTATATGGGGATGAGCCTGTCTGAACCTTCTGGTAGCTCAGAACTGGGCTTAGGGGTTGAATCAAAGAGACTCAGCATGGAAGCAGCAAGCTCAAAGCCAATCTCCTTGGAGTTGAAGTTGCTGTGTGTTAATTCATCCCTAAAGTATCTCCTGGAGAACTTTGTCAGAGGACCTGCAGCCCTGATGCTGGCATCATTGGTGTTGAATTTGGCATCAATCACAACTCTTCCATCAAAAACAAGGCAAGCATCACTGATGGCCTTACAGGTTTCATAATCCAGCGTCCTGTAGGCAAAGCTAAAAAATGCCTAAAAAGAGATGCAAATAAGTAAAGATAATTGTATATTACTTAGTGGCTGATTTCATAAATCAAAACCCAGACCTTATTCTGAATGTTATTTTACAAAACAAGAATGTGAAATACAGCATGATTTTAGCAACACTGCCACAGCAGAGAGATCCTCCTGATTAGCATTTACAGCTACCAAAGTTAAGACTAAGACAGCAGAAAGGAAAATTACTAGACTTATCTGCTTCTGGTTATTAGATAGTTTAAAAACTCCAACATTTGCCACATCAAACAGCCTGAGTGGCTCTCCATATTTTCTGTGTTAGTCCAAAGATGGAACATAGGCGTGAACTTTTTGTGAAGTTTGTTTCCTTTCAAATGCTCAAGCCAGCCTGAAACCCCAAGGAACAGAAAAGCACCAATGTATTTGGAATTTAGCAGGATAATTGTGCATTACAAGTGTTTTCCCAATAGTTGAGTCTATTTACCAACAAGCTGAGTTACTTTGGCTAACCAGCATAGGGACAGTCAATGAAATGGAAAGATTGTAAATTAAACTTGTTCAGAAGGAAATGTCATCCTCATTCCAGCTACAGCAGTGGAATTTCAGTCAGTGGAAGCAGCAGAAGCCAAGGACCCTAAATCCATAAATTCCTGCTCTAAGTCTCAAAGAAAGTCAAGCAATAATTCTCTCCTTTTGTTTTCTCATGGCATGGGCACAGTCCCTGTCCTGGGGCACAAGAAAGCAGAGCTCCTCTCCCTCCACAGAAGCTGGGGCAGCACGACCAACACTACAAAGCAGGTGGTGCTGGGAGCAGACAGCAGATGTGGGAGAAGCAACAATAATGAATAGCATCCTCAAAGTTTTCTCTGGCAAAGGATAAACTGAGAGCTGGCAGAACACGGTCCCCAAACGAGTGTAAGTCAAGAGTGCCCATTGGCCACAGAGGAGTGAAAGGATTAAGGCTGAGAGATGAAAAGGCCCAGATGAAGACTGTCCCACTGCTCCAAGGGTTTGTGAAGTCCCAGAGCCCTCACACAGAGCTTTTCCTGCCATGAGTGCCCTCAGCTTTTAAAACCATCGGACAACAAATTGCTGCCCCACCAACAAGAAATACTCCTTTACTGGCTGAGGAAACGGTGGAAGGGTCTCAGATGAGCACACTTTCCCTTGCTGCCTTCATTCTGAACAGCTCAAGACTTAATTGTGGCAGGCCAAAGAAGCATCTGTAATCTGTCCTTCCCTTAGCACCAGCTCAGGACAAATCTGTGACTGGGGTAAAGTTGTTACCCAGCTGTACCCCGAAAGAGATTTCTTGGGGACTAAGGGCAAGTGTCAGATACTCAACTGCCTGAAAGAAAAGGCACAGGGAGCTGGAAATTTTAGCAGCGCTGTCATAAGCAGAGATGTGGCAGTGAAGGAGCCAGAGTCCCTGGGCTTGTTCATACATAAACTAAGTGATTAACCATGCACAGCAAAGGGAATTTTGACCATCTCATGAAGCCAAAAATCAAGGAAGCTCTGCCCAACAGGGCAAAAGGACCACACAGCCCCCATTCTTCAAGCTGACGGGCAGGATAGTGTCACCAGAGGGGAGGGCTGCAACCTCCAGGTGGGAGCCATCTGTCAGCCTGGGCAGGAGGTAGGGAAGAGGGAGGCTGCTGCTTTAGGGAAAGAAGAGATTTTCTGCTGTTGCTTTTATCCTGCAGGACTCAAAAATTAAGTCCCTAAGAATTGCCAATCAACAGTTGATACTGGCTGAAATCCCAAAAGGCCCAGAGCTGCTGCAGAGACAATTCCTGCAGAGCCTGGTCTCTCATGAATGCAGTTGCCTTCCTGGTGGAGCTGATCTCCAGAGCCTGCTCCTCTTCCGAGTCCAGCCTCCCATACGGCTGGAGGCAGATACAGGAACCTTGCATGGCAGCTGAAGTAGTTTTGGAAATACAAAGCCCTTGACATCACAAGTAATTGCAGGTCTTTCATCTTAGAGGCTCTGAAAGAGAGACCTCCACAGGGAAGGACCGTGGATGAAGGACAGTGGATGGAGGAAGGAGAAGCATGGGGCAAAAATGGGCATGAGAAAGAAACTCCAAGGCAAGGGGCATCTGAAGGAACAGTGCAGGCCACGCAGACAAGGGAATGGGGAAAAGGGAGGGGGCTGAAACTGGTCAGTGGATACCAAGTAGCAAAAAGCAAGAGACATGTTGAGATCTTTGTGGAAGGATAAAAATAGATTTCAAGGAAAAAGGAGAGAACTTTAAAAGCTGCATATAGAGAGAGTGGGAGGAACATCACTACTGATATAGAGAATAAAGTCAGGAGACTGCTATGGATAAAAGTGCTCTGTGCTTCACCCCCATCACAAAGGGCTTAACCATCCCTATGTGAAAAAGAAAAGGGCTGCAGAGCAGGAGGGCCAGAAGGGACCCTGACACCTGGGGAGCTCCCTGGGAGAGGCACAGGGCTCACCCTTTCCACAATTAACTCCAACAGCTGCACAGAGGAGAGCACACACAGTGGGGAGTGCGAAGGGTCTTGGTGGCTCCCTACATATGCAGGTTTTGAAGTGACTCACTCCTGTGGATTAGCCTTAGGAAAGGCTAGAACCTGCCCCCAGTGTCATAGCAGAGCCACACCTGTAAGCATGCCAACAGTTTCCATAAGATATTGGTACTGGAAGTGAAAAAAACTGCAATCATTGATGTAGATGGAAAGGAACCTGCATAAAATATATAAATATATTTTCATTAAGTTACATACTATCCCAGTGGTTTTGGCTTCTACTATGACAATTAAATGCACATAACTATAGATAGGCGTAACTGCACATTTAAATAAGAAAAGGATTTCTGGAATTACTTTGAAAATTAATTAAGAGTATTTGTAACTCAGCAGTCACAATTACTTGTGTGTCAGGTGACTTAAATACATTTTAATCCAAATCAGTCAGGACATTAACAATAGGTTTATTTGGATTTTTAAAAAAATAATAATTGAGACTAACAAGTGAACATTCAATCTCCTAGAGACAATGAGGAAATAGATAACTCTGTGAGGGAGCAGGTAAATTTGATAACTTTTGTGTTAAAAAAAACCAGCCTGAAGGAAAGGTGCAGGAAGCATGTACTTACTGAGCACTGCAGTTGGAGGAGGTTTGAGGCAGTGGTGAAGGCAGCCCAGGTGATGAGGCCATGGTCACTCTGGCCCCACTGTGCCAGGACACTGTCTGGGTGCACGGCCACGCCCGCCTCTGCCAGGGCCTCCCCCACCGTGCACTCCAGGGTGGTGTCAGCAAGGCAGGGACTGGCAGAGCTCAGGGGAGCCTGCACGAGATGGATGCGGGAACCATCAATCCCAAAGGATAAGAGAGTTTCTACTGTCGTGTAAATGTCAATTGTATTCCCATAGACAATGACGTTCCCTAAGAGGAAAAAAAAGGGTGAAAGATTTCTAAGACATACAATGAAAACCTTATTAGTATAACTTAAGATGATAATAACCTGGAATTGCACTCTTTGACTCTCTTATTTCTCTGATGCTATGAAGCAAACAATGTTACATAGCAACAGCAGCTAAGATAATTTAGTGAAGAATCTGTACAAAAACATTCCATAAAGTAGGAAAATACTTAACACAGAAGTATGATATTCATCCTGACCTTATAATCTAATTATTTTGATTGAAAAGCCTCTAGGGGAAAATAAATAAATAACCATTTTTATTTTGTTCTCCCCTCTCTCCCTAATTTTGTTCATTCAAAGGACCGATGGAAGGGGGAGCAGACAGAATCAAATTCAATACAGCCTTCAAAAAACCCCCACAAACCATGGAAAGGCCAAATTATAGACAAGCCCTTATACCACATGGAGGTCACCAGTGTTGCCACTCCCTTCTGCCAAAGCCTGATCTCCAGAGAATGGAGATGGCCCCGCAGGGGTACCTGTCCATGGTGGTGAGGAGAGCTCGGCACAACTCTGAAGGCAGCTGCACATGGCACAGTACCCAGCTCAAAGCCAGTTCCATCCCTGCTCACTGCTGGGAGCTCAGCAAGCTGCAGGCAGACATCCATCCAAGCAGCTGCCATGACAGCAGCGTTTAGGAACTGCTGCTCCTTCTGCAGAGCATCAGCACCAGCACAGAAACAACTCCTGAATCCAGCTCCATCCTTCTGCCCTGGGCAAAGGGAGCTCAGATCTGATCAATCTCTCCTGCCTGGCACTACATAGCTGCAGGGCAGGGCCCTGATCATTCTTGTCCTGATCTGATGCCACTTCAAATGGCACAGTCAGAGCTGAGTAGGAACATGAGGAGGGGAGGGGCTGTTCTGTGTGAGCACAATGGGGCTCTCCAGCCTAAGGGCTAAAGCCCTCCTGACAATAAGAGAGACAGAGCTGGGAGGAAGCAGAGCACCTGTGTGTTTTATCTCAGGATGGTTTCATATACAACACACCCATGTTCCTCTGTGCAAGACTGAGACATGCTCCTCTCCCCTTCATTCCCTCTGCCCCCTTCTTGGAACAGGAAGCATGTGTCTGTTCTGTAATCCACTAAGCCTTTAAGCAACCCAGGCAAAATGGAACTCCTCTCCTGGGGCTAAGGACCCTCATCTGAGGGCCAGAGCCCAGCCCTGCAAGCTCTCTGTGCACCACCACATGCCCCACAGCTGTGCCACACTCAGCTGCCCTGAGCAAGTGGCAAGGTCTAGAGGGAGGCAGGAACACCTACACCGGCCTGCCCATGTCTGCATCAGCTCCTTTGTTTCAGATCTGACCTATTAGTACAAGGATGCCTACAAACCACCTTCCCAGTGCTTTCATGTGTCTCACCCGGGCAGTGCTGCAACCAACCCACACGTTTGTCTCAACGGTGACATTTCCGTCTTGCCACAAGTGACAGCATCCCCAGTGCCATGAATTGTATTATTTCATGGGCTAAACTAATCTCACTGGACCATGTTTTACTGCATGAGATGCAGAGCAATACTAATCCGAGCATGCATATAGCCCCAGCTCACAAGAATATTAATGATAAAAATATTAACAGATGTTCTATTATTCCCCTTTGACTACAGAGTTATTTCATTCATCCCTATCAGTTTGGCTACTTGTAGCTGCCAAAGAAACATCTCTCTTCAAAGCTGCCAGAAAAGAGACTTGCCCCCTGAGTACACTGCACACCAATGACAGAAATCAGGTTTCTACTGTTCACAGTAATGATCCAAGGGACAGAACTATTTTACCTGCAAATGTATAAATTTGAAAACATAAGAAGAAAGAGATCTTACTACTTCCATAAATATCATATAGAATACAGGAATGCTCCAGTGTGTCCATCCAGTGTGTCCTGGCCTGACTTCCCAAGCCAGAAGAATCTATCCCATAGTTTGTGCCTGCCAGGACACCTGTCTGCAGTGACACTGGCCTCAGGAGAGTGCCAAAAAAGAAGACAGATGTAAGCCTAACTGTTTTTTCCGAGTGACTGATCCTCTTGGTGTAATGCAAGAAGCAGCCAGCAGAACCCATGGGTAAAGACCAGCTTTGCTATACTAATTTTCATTAATGCCATGCACTGGCAGTGCAGGCCAGGATGTGGTGTGCAGGTGCCGACAGCCTAATGCTACATTTATGTACTTTCAATATGCAGGGAGTGAAACATACAAGGAGTGAAGAGGCTGCTGTGGCTGGAAAAGGAGGATGAGGAGGGCTTCCCCGAGTCATAGCCGAGAAAAGCTCCATTCTGACTGCAGGGCAAGGTTGGGCTGAGACCCTTCACCCTTGGGCAGCACAGCCCCCTCAGAGAGAAGCTCAGTTCCTGCATTAGACAGTGGCATTTGGGATGGATAAGATCAGATAAGAGTCCTACATTTCTCAAGGAAAATTAAAATTCTGTTTGATATGGTAATATTAAATACAACTGCATTAGATCAGGAAAAGCAATGCTCCTTTATTGACCTCTTGTAAATCAACAATTTACTGCTTCTGCTTACTCCAATATTAGTGGTTTTTTTAGATGACAGTGCTAGTAGTCTACAAACTGCAGATATTCATTATGGAGTGAAATTATGTCCACTGAACAGAGAGCAGGTCCTCAGGATGTTTTTATTATTTAACTACATGAAAATGTATGTATCTGTGAGTAAACATAATTACCTTCTACAGAAAAAACAGCCATAAATAAAGTTCATTACAGTAGTTTTATTGTTTATTACCTGAATGTCAGCATCCTGCTGCAGAGCAGACTCATTAATTTTCCACAAGTAAGAAGTACAAGATTTTGGTGACCCTAACATGACCTGAATCTTTGCAGTTTGCAAAAGCTAAAGCAAAATCTCAGTATGAGCTAAGGCATTAGTGGCTCCAGTCAGTGATTCATGCACTGGAATTTTAATGCAAGAGTATTCCTACAAACACACTTTTAATAAGGCAGTAAACTATGCTTAGGTGAAGAGAAAAAAAAATAATTGCTTCATTTTGGGCCATTAAAGCAGTTTTGTTCCTTACTTTACTTCCATCCTACTTTTATTTTCATTGAAAGTGCAGAGCTAATAAGAGATGAATTTCAATTAGTCCCAATTTCAGCTGTAATAGGTTCCATGCATTAGGTGGCTGGGTTTCATCAGTAAGCCATCATGGTGGCCGTGGGACCAGTGCTTGCCCTGCTCCCAGGCCCTCAGCAGCAGAAAGCCCTCCCAGAGCCCTGGCACAACTGTCAAGACTGAAGAAACAATGTCTGTAAGAAATACAGCTGGAAGAAGAAGCAGGCTGAGGAATATGAGAACCTGAGATCAGTGGAGGAAGACCTCTCTGACTGGGCACTCTGCACAGCAGTAGAGAATGTGATGGGAAGAGAAAGAAGAGGGAATTGAAGCCAGAGGAGGAGGAAAGGGGAAGGTGTCACATCTGTCCTAAATCACATCTCCAAAGGTGCCTCCAGACCAACCTCATCAGTGGTGTAAATTTATCTTCTCTATGCATGAAGCCAGGCCAGGGCCTCATTAAGAGATGCAGCTCCACCTTGCAGCCAAGGCCAGCAGCAATAACAAAGTGAAGATGAACATCCCATTACTTCAGCACTGCTGCTGGAGCAGGTGCACTCATGCCAAGGCAGGTGAGCCAACACAATTGTACCATTTGCTGCCAAGTGACTGATTCTCCTGGCACTGTGCATCCCAGCCAGCGGCTGCTCCCAGGCACAACCCTGTGTAGGGGCACCGGAGCACATTCCTGGACTGGGCACACAGGGAGTTACATGAAGGACTAGCAGCAGCAAACAGGGAAAGCTAACACCCTCATCTGTCTATGCAAAGTCAGCTGCTGTACCAGCTGGACTATGTAGGCAGGGCTGGTACCAGCTGGAGGACAGGTGGAGCTGGACTGCTCCAGAGGCCAGGAAGCTGGCTGAGAAACACTGCCATGTTTATGAACCCCTGTGCTGATCACAGCAGGACCTGGAGGATGATAAAGGAATTCTCAACGTTTTTAGAATTTCCCTAAAGGACTGCCAAGCAGGTGTGAACCTTGAACCACACCAAAATACTGCCAATTCTCTTACAGTCCACAAACAAGGCAGGTAAAACACATCTTCAGAAAAGTCCTGCTTTTACACTCTGCCAACAGGAATTCCACACAAAGACATCTTTCCTGCTTTGAACTCTTTTGACTCAGAGCCATCAGGAACTGACATTTCATGAACTCATTGATTCATTGGTCTCTGTTCTTCTAGTTCAAAGTTGACTCAGAAACCTGGATGGTCCCAAGTATTTTCCACAGCATACATACAGTGAATGAACTAGTGAACATGCAAACAGAGCACACGCAACAAGGTTGAGGAAATACAGGGATGGTGCACATCGGCATAAACGTCTGATTTTAAGGGTTAAAAAGTGACAGGGACTTGCAGTTCTATGTGAAAAATCTGTCACTGATGCAACTGAATACAATGCTGACAGACACTTCCTAATTTAGGCTTGTTTTCTTTGTGTTATGCCACAAATCTAGATATTTTTCTATACAGTAGAAAACCACATGCACTAATTAAATTATTATTTCACTGGTGAATTAATGACTCCAGACAGATTTGCATTTGGGACTTATTTGGTTTTCTATAATAACTGCAGATAATTAATCTATCTCAAACCTTTCTTTCTCAGCTAAATACGCTGGGTATCAAAAAAACCAAAAAGTTCTAAATTAATCTGGAAAACAAAGCGCAGCAGATGAAAGACTGTTAGAATTCATCATGCACCACTCATACCAGGGAATAAAGGAAATAATAAGCCTAGGAAACATTTCTGTAAGTGTGTGTGCTAATGAAGCCCCTTACCTCTGGAGCTGATGAAATTTTCCTCTAGCCAGAGTGCTGCCTCCAAGCAGTCCTGGGCGTCATTGAGAGTGAAGTGATTGGAAGGGACTTTCTGCATGTATCTCTGTGGCCATTGACTCGTGACTTCACTGATATCTGCTCCCATCGGAGCCAAGGCCTGAAGAAATTAGTCGGTGAGTGGATATGGCACAGACTTTGCAGATGTTAAAACACAATAACGTTCTCACTTTGGCTACCCAATGGCTGCTGTTCTGGCACATTCCAACTCTTTGTCACACTCAGCAGTAGCAAACACACCCATGTCCACAGGCAACATGGATCCTGTTGATCTGAGTGCACTTTTGTGTAGGTGTTCCCTATTTCCTGTGGGATGTGGGTGACCACTTCAAACAGCACTGCTAGTTCAAGTGCACATGGCAAATGCCAGGGACTGTACAGCAAATAGCAGAAACGTCCCAACACACAGCAGGGGATAGTCAGCAGCTCTCTGAATAACAGATCACTTTTAACAGCTACGCCTCCACCTTTTGTCAGCAAAAATCAACCTTCTACAATGACAGATTTTGTCCCAGAGAAAGGGATCAAAACCTGCTTGATAGCTCAAATGTGAAGATTCAGTAACATGTTCACTGTGTAATGCTGCTTTACAATAGCAAACTCAGTTTAAGCTGTACGAAGCAAAAAGGGAATCTCAGCTCTGACTTCCTCAGCACCACTGAGCCATGTCCTGAACCCTGTTCTCACTGCCAGCCAGATCTACTGAAATACTTCTGAGTCATAGAAAACCAGGCATGACACTAAAAGATCTTACTCAACAAGTAAATCTCTAAATCATAACACATGATGTTTTACTAAGCATTAATTTGACTGCTTACCAAATAAGGAGCAACTTACGAAAAGGATGGACTAGAGCTCTGTGTAATAAAACAGAAGCCACTAATTTCTTCTTATCCTTTTGTATAGCTTGAAAGTGAGAATAGATGACAATGATGGAATTTCTTCTCAAAGGCAGATAAAACCTGCCTTTTCTCTTGCTATCTTTAGCTTTTTCCCCACTGTAGTTACTTGCCATAAATTATTTTGCAAGTCAAGAGTTACCTTTTCCTAGGAGCACTTTTCCAGCCCACACTTCAGCTTTTGTTTCATCCCTACTGAGCAGTGCCCATGGGCTGCTGTTTAAGTGTGCCTCTGCTCTGAGAAGGGGTCACGAACCACACAGCCTGCTGCATGCAGGTGTCCAGACACCGCTCTGGGACGTGGTATAGCCCTGCAAAGCTGCAGACATTGCTCACATCCATCTCCTGATTTTAAGGGAAAAATGCCTTGCTCATAACTCCTACCCCCAAACCACCCAGGTAAGGTAAAGACCTGCAACAAAGGGGCTGTACCAAGCTGCCTGTTTGGTTATGGGGCCTGATGGCCTCATGGGGATACAAGAGCCAGAAGCCACCCTACCCACAGAGTCTGAGTGGAAGCTGACCCTGTGGGGTTGAAGCTCAACTTGATTCCACATCTTACGTGCAGCTAAGGGTCTGCTTCAATCTCACTGGAAACTCAGATGTGTGCTACAACACCAAGCAGCACCATGGACGTGCCTAGGCATGGTCATCACGTGAGATGAGCAATTAATTTGATAAGGAATTCTCTCAGATTCCAAAAGTAGGTCAAATGGTGTTAGACCAGCTGGAGTTAAGTCTCTTGTGTCTGGGACCACATGTCATTTGAGCCTGCTCCTTAGCAGGTTTAATGGTTATGGTGGCAAAAACACCAGCAGCTTTGCCTTCTGCCCAACCCTGAGCAGTAAACTGCTGGTGGGAAACTGTCCGACCCTACTCTCCTCCAGCTTTTGCAGCAGCACTGACACAGCCTTACAACCTGCTGCACTACAGGGCTGCAAACTGCTGGTGCTACCCTTGCTAAGGCTGCTCTGTCTATTCTCAGGAACACCACTTACTGTAGAAAACCTGGGAATACTCTGCTCTTTCATTCTGCACACAGCTCACCTGGTAGCTCTGTCCTGTGCACAAAACCAGGTAGTCATACGGCACTTTCTTCTCCTTGGAAACAACAACGTATTTGGCACTGCGGTTTATGCCCGTCATTTTACCAACCACAATATTAACCCAGGAACAAAGTGACATCTGTGCATAATCTTCATCATTAAAACAGTGGCTGTGAAGAAAAAATATCTGTAAGTGACATTTCGGCAGCTGACAGCAGGCATTAATTAGACATCTGGTGAGTTCAGCCCAGACCCCCAGTGGTTCCGCCTGCTCCCTTGCTCTGCGTTTACTGCAGTCTATGGTAAAAGATTGGGCATTAGGAAATACTCAGTTACAAATTGACAGATTTCTACTGAACCCAAACAAGGTCTTCCAGCACTGGGCCTTACAATCATATAATTTAAAAACAAAATCAGAAATCTATGCTTTACTCTGCTTTTCCTTTGCAGGCTGATGCAAGGTAGAAGCTTTTGAACCTGCAAAGAAAATAATTCAACAGTACAATTCCTTCTCCAAGACAAGACTTCTTTACTCAGCTTTTCCTCAATTTTCCTTCCTTTGCTATTCAACTTCACCAGTCGTAGCTAAGGTGAGACACAAACGCAGGGAATGCACCCTACCATTTTAGCATCCGTATTCCAAAGTAGTAGTCCAAAAAGTTTAAAAATAAATAGAAAGCTAGAAAAATCATTGTCAGAGCTAGAAGTAAAACACAGAGATCTCAAGTCTCCTACTGGTGACCCTTTTCCAAAAGAACTTTTCCACAATGCAAGAATGACAAATACTGAAATCACACTAAACTGTTCCTGAGTAGTGTGCTCCAGGATGTTCTGGGTGTGCATGGAGCACACATCACAAGCAATGTGCTCTGACAATGTGAATTCCGTATCAGTACCCTAAAAATCACATGTTGGTTTTGACAGTCTCAGACAAAACACCCCATGTTTTAGGGGTGTTACAGCCTGTTCCAAGCAAAAAGCATTGGATATCCCTATGCGTGGGAGAAGTATAAAAGATCTGGAAGTTGCTATTTAAAAAAGCCAATTTTAAAGCAAAATCCAAATGGAACAAAACCTCTTTTAATGCCTCAACAATGAAAATTACAATTATTTCCAAAGGCTCAGAGTGTGTCCCCACCAAGGAGTGTCCAACCAAGTAAATACCAAGACACTTACTTATTACTGCATTTGTACCACACTCTCTGCTTAATAATAGCTTTTGGCAAAGACAAAGATTCCTGAAGATAAAATACTTTCATACAGATGTGCAACAGACACATCACTATAAAACATGAGGAGAACGTTCCCAACTAGGCTCATATAATGACTCCTGAATGCCACTGAGCCTGGCAATGGCCCACCATGGAAATGCACAAGAGGTTGCTGGCCACCGTGCAGATACAGCTGGGCTCAACTACATCCCTCCCCAGTACTGAAAACCTGCACCAGGCAGAGCTTGTTCAGTTAGATTCTTTCAGTAGAACTGGACAAACCCATTTATAGCTTTGTAGAGCAATAAACCCACAGGATCTAGTGAAAAAGAATGCAACAGGTTTAAAACACACAAAAAAAAAGAATGGCTGGCATCACACAGGTATTTGGTTTGTGAGACCAGAGCAGCACTGCAAGAAGAAACACTATGAACAAACTATGTGAAAGAAGCTGAGTCTCACCCCTGCCAGGACCTCAGGAGGGGAATGGCCAATACAGAGACCCTGGGCTTCACCCAGGCTGTCAGCTCAAGTCACCACAGAAAATACACGGCCATTTAGAGGCCCGAAAACTTCACTTTCTATGTATACTTAGCGATTAAAAATATTCCACTTTCTCCCACAAGTGATTAAACAGAAGGGGTTGGGCCCATGCTCAAGCATTTGATGCTTTTCTGTGGCACCAGCAGCTGCAGCAGAGAGTACAGGCAGACACCAACACTGACAGCTGCTGCTTTGCCATTAATACCAAGATACACAGCCCAACACAGAGCTCCTGGTTCCAGATTAATTGTTGCTACCAAACTCCCAAAACTGGTATACAGGATGCCATAGGAACAAATACAGTTGAATTCACAACCTGAGGAATTTTAGGATTGAATTGCCAGGCTTTTTGTGATGCTCTGCATCCTCTGTACTCACAGATAGCAGAGGAAAAAAAAATAAGGGAAGAAAACCACTGACAATTCTGAACTGTAGCAATACACAGATCTGTAAATAAAATGGACATTAAGGACAGACGGAAGTTTTCAAAAGCACCTCTATAATTGAGGTACCACAGCTCCCAGAAGATTGACACTCCAAAATCACAGGGATGCTTTTGGAAATCATACCCTGCAGAGTTCAATTTTCACTCTTAATCTGCTTTCAGATTTTAACAGCTAAATCTCTTGAGGTGGTTCTGAACTGCAACTTTCTGTCAGGAATGATGCTTAGTTACTACAACTCTTTTCTACAGTGAACTTAGGGAAGAGACTACATGCATTTATGTGAGAATAGAATTCCTTCGTTTCCTAGATTTGCACTTGAACACACCTCTTTCTACAGTACAAAAAGTAACACAGGCAACTACTTTTACAAAATACCTTCTCAGGGCAAAATTACAAATGAGATCAGATGACTTTAAACAGGTTCCCACTGCTTTATTTTCACATCTTTGTAGAGATTCCATTTGCAAGGTTCAGCAAGCAGACAGCAGACGTGGAGCTGATTTTAAAGTAATTTAAAGAACCAGCCCTTTAGTGCACTGCAGCTCATGGAGGAAAAGATTTGGTAAAATACAATGTAAAGCCCCCAAAGAGTCACATGCCAAATCTAAATAACTTAATATAAGTTCATTCCTCAAGTATTCAGAATAACTGATCCATTTTAATTTTATGCTTCTCAAATGTTCAAAACAATCATGTTCAAGTCCACAGCGATGATTTAATCCAAAATAAAACCCAAAATTACTGTACTTAAATGAGAATTACGTACTATGAACTTTAAAGAGGTAAGATTTTATCTGACTAAATGGAAGCTATTATATTTATTGGCAAACAAGGAAGCCTGAAAAGTGTTTGGCAGTCTGTAGACAAGACTCTTCCACCACTTCCCTTCAGTTGTACACAGCCCTGGTCTGGGACAGTGCTGTAGCTGAGAATGGGGACAAGACTGCCATAGCCCAGGGACTGGCACTCACAACCCAGACTCACAGCAGCAGAACTGATGCAGAACAGTTCTGCCAAACTGACTGACAGCAACAATTCCCCCTGTACCCAGCAAAATCCCCACCAGCACTGGTGGGCTCTGCATGCCCCAACACGCTGCTCCAAGTCAGTCCCTGTTACATTACCAATATTAATTCTTGTACATTCTTTGGTTCAGCATTATTTAGAACAAAATTCATGGAAGCTAAAAACCAAACAAGATTTAAAAAGCAAGCAGCCATCTTGTGTCCTTTGTCTTCAGCCTGGAGATTTAAACAATTTAAAATGCCTCAGAAAGCAGGGCTCACTGTCCAGGTAT
Source organism: Lonchura striata (assembly GCF_050655825.1). Lineage (NCBI taxonomy): Eukaryota > Metazoa > Chordata > Aves > Passeriformes > Estrildidae > Lonchura > Lonchura striata. The sequence continues at coordinate 86,676,897 of NC_140705.1, read as the reverse complement.
AACACAGTGGATTGCTCTCCTGAAGTTACTGCTTTAGCACTATCTCCCTGCTCATAATTCTATCCAACTCCTCTTGTAGGTGAATGCATGCTGGATAGACAGACTGGAGTATTTTGAGGCTCTCTACTGATGTATCTAAAATTTAGGACAAGTTCACAAGAATTGCTGAGTATTATGTTTTCTGCAGGAGCTATGGAAGTGTTTAGACATGAAGTCAAACCTGTTAATTAAAAATCTTCTATACTTGGAGCTCTGTGGGTCTTTTCCTGGAAGGCCATGAATGGAAATCAAGGTCAGGTTGTTGAATTTCAGATGTGGCCTGTGGAAAGAAAAACAAACAGCCCCAGTTGGAAGAAATTGAAAGGGCACATCAAAGGAACAGTATAGCTCAGAATTCCATGTTCAAGAGGATACAGAAAGCGATTCCTTTACAGAGGGTCAAAGGATTTCACACTGCCCAGATGCAGGTGTTTCTGGATACAAAGAGAAGAACAATTTATATCACAGTTTCAGTAATGCCAGGGCAAGGAGGGGGACAAGACTGACATTATGTTGAACTAAATGTGATCTGACATTTGAAAACAAGTAAATATGATGAGTGATTAAGCCTTCTAATCTTCAAGGCTTTCTGTAAGTTAAGGATGGACTGATGCAAATGGTACGAAGGAATCAGAATGTTTTTTATCAACCAATGTTAATTTGTTATTCATACATTTAAAAAATATATTCAAACAAAGTTAAAGGTCATACTTAAACCAATAAATTTCAAGGTTATGGTTGCCCCTCTCAAAATGCATATTAATAGTTTAATTCTGGATTATGGATTATCTGTGGTAAATCTCCATGCATAGTCAGGCCAAACACAAAGTAATAAATAACCTTAATGTAACAGAGTGCATATATTTATACAGATTATGGGCCTGATTCTCATTTAAATTAAGGTCACTCTACAAAGGTGGATGTAAATAGAATTTGCTTTTCATTTATAGCCATCTTGTGCTGCCTGAGTGATACAAAATGGTCTTCATGTAAATGAGAGTGAGCCTGATCCACAAAGCTGAAAGCAGAGTGTAAGAGTGATACCATCTGCACACCAGAACATTGCTCGTGGGGTGCTAACAACTACAGGAACTTCACACACGACAGAGCACAGCTCCTTGGCATTTATTTACATGGGTTTAATTACATAAACACCCTACACATCCTCCCAGCCTCATAGCAAGGAGATTTCATTTCAATGTGGAGCTGAAGTAATCTGTACATGCTGCATGGTCTCTTACCAACAGGTGCTTGAATGCAGTAACATTACATTTAAATATTGTTAATATTTAGGATGGAAACCTTGTGAGCCAGCATCAGGAAAATGGCATAATCAAAGTTCTAGGCACTATTAATGTGCCTCTTCTGCATGACTGCACAATGATGCACTTTATTAATCTGGTCACATACCATTTTCCGCTGCAGATGCTCTACCTCTCTAGTCCACATGCAGGCATCCAGGATTTCCCCAGTCATATGGTATTTATTCCCTTCTTCCTCACTGAGTGGGAGGCTTCAATCAGACCTTTCAGTCAGTATGATTTACTAACTAATGATTTACTTCTACCGCAGCACTCCCATGGTATCCCCATATTAATTCATGTTTCCCACTCATACATCTTGTAGGCATCAAAATGTTGATTAGCATCTTCTTGGATGAAATGACATGAAACAAGTAGCATCTTTGATTTCCCCTTTACACTGAGGAAAAGCCAGGCACAAAGCATGGTGGCTGGCAGCTCCCCAAGGGCAGGGTGGTTCAGGAGCAGAGCTCCAGAGCTGCCGGGGCTGGTGCCTGTGCTCTGAATGTCGCACGCTGCCCTCTGGCTCTGCAGAGCCACACAAATAACAACCCCATTTCCACACAGAGGCAAATCCCTGCTGCTGCTTAGCGTCAGAATTTGGTCAGTGTTTAAGCACCGGCTGGCGGTATTTGTGCAAATTATCAGAATCTTTAAATAAGTAACAAATGTATCATGTGTCACAAAGGCCTGTCCAGATGCATAGCTGGCACGTGTAACCCCAGGATTTAAAATACATTTACACACACGCAGGCACCTAAAGACAAGAGGAAAGAGGAAAGCTGCGGCTCCTGCTGGCATTGGCAGAGTCACCATGTGGTGACAGGTGGGGGATCTTGTGCTTTATTATTTCTAGGCTAACAAAAGGATGGCTCATTTACTACAGCTTTGGACTCCTTACTGTTGCCTAAAAGCTCTTAACTGAATAACCAAGGCCCTGGACATGGGCAGTGGTGTCAGGACAGGGACTGACTTAGACGCTGCTAATAAGTTTAACAATGAAAACAGGGCAAAGTGGGGCACCCATTTGATGAAAAAGTCTTCAAATTAAGCCTGAACCAGTGCAAGGTTAAACAAGTGCACCTGCATTTTAGAAGCAAATAATTTCAGCAGGGATTCAGGTTGCTGTGGATGCAGAGGGAAGAACAGCTCAATAATACTGGTAAAGCAGGGAGGGATTAGAGTATCCAGGTAAATAAGTAAAAGGTGTTAGGTTTCAGTGCACACCTTTAGAGGACAGCTACAAAAAGAATCCAGAATACCCTTGTTCTCAAAATAAAACAAGGTTATCAATCTACTGAGCATAATCAAAAGGATACACAGAAAAGTTTTAGTACAGTTTTTACATATATCCTCGTGTTTGTGAATCTGTTAGAATATTCCTTGGTCATTTTGTTGGATTTTTTTTGCCTGATGTCTTTCTGTCTGGTTTTTTTTTTTTTTTTCCTTCTGTGTGCGGCATAATGATGGACGCCTAGATGATGGAAACTGCCTGAGCAAATAATTACTTGCTTTCATTTAACCCCTCATTATCACAAGTCAAACCATTTTTGTTGCAAAAAATAAAGTGCAGCAAAGTAGTCTCCATGAACCCAAGATTTCAATTTATTTGAAACCTTACATTTTTTAAGATTTTCCCAGTTTTCAATAAAAGTTAAAATAAAGAAGTGACAGAAGATAATGCTTTATCTGCCTCTAAAGTTGGTAACTATGTGAACTGCTCTCCTGTGTACATAATCTTTAAACAATATCTGATAGTATAACCTATCAAAAAAACAAAGTCCTAATGACACTGGATCCTCAGCTTTCACTGCAGCAGAGTCCTCATAAAAATAGCAGCTCAAGATCATTCTGAAAACGCTAAAGAAAAGAATCTGATTTCAGCACTAAACACTGAAAAGGGAGATGTGATAAAGTCTTGCATTAACAAAACTCTGAAATCAGAAAAATCTCTGTCCTGAAACAAAAAATGAACACTGAATTTTTGCAGGGAGGAAGGAGCCCAGAAGCAGAGATGATGATAAGAGTCCCAACAGGCCATAACTTGTTGTCACAGCACAGGAACTCGGCGTGTCCAGGTGTCACTCTCACAGTACAAGGCAGATGGAGACAGTTCTCCTTTTCCCTACAAATGTAACAAATTATCTAAAGCAGGACTTTTCTAAGGAAAGATTACAAGAACACAGCAGTCAAGATGTGACTTGGAGAAGACACTTCTCCAAAAAGAAAAGGTATTTTAACAGATTTCCCACCTCCACACCAAACTCCGGTTGGAAGTGCCCAGCTTAACAAAGGTTGCCCATAGGAGTAACTAGAAAGAAAATCTGCTCACTTCAAGTTGTCTCTCTAGGATAAATGTGCTACTCAGTACTATAGCTTTGCTATAGTACCCCTCCCCAAGCAACTTGTTCCCGTGATGTCTCTACACTGAATTCCTTTGCCAGCCCCAGCATTTTCCTTCTCTCTGCTGCCTCTGCCTCCCCAGACAGCCATACTTAGCTGCAGCAGCAGCAGAAGGGTTTGTTGTTTTTATCAACACCTACCAAAAGCATCTCTTCTCAAGAACCTACTCTGAGGGCATCAATTACAGCCTCCATAGCAGGATTCCAGATTCACTGCTGACCAACAGATGGCCATTTCCAAGATATCCCTCTTCAATTACCAGTAAACAAAAATTGGCCAGTTCTCCCTTGGACTGACTTTAGGAAAAAGTGTTAAGATTGTGGATGAATTTGCTCAACAAAAGAAAGGATAACAGAAGTGTTCGCTGGGACACTTGTCAATGCAAGGGTCAAGGAGGGGCTTTCCACACAACCTGGCCCATGACAACTCCTCCTATTTCAGCAAAATATTTCATCATGCCCCAGTTGATTCCTCCTGGTATTAAAAAAACCAGGAAGGGTCCCTTCAAAAACTTCTATTTAGATGAAACAGTGCTTTGGTTTTTTGGTTGTTTTTTTTTTCTTTTTTCCAGAAACTTCCTCCCAGGTTTATTGGTAATTTTATCAGATGCTGTCATCCTAAGAAGAGCAACCACTAAGCCCAGGCCATGAAAGCCACTGCTGTCACCATTCTTGACATCTTAGCAAGAATCCATTAGAGAGCTAAAGAACATTTCCTACACCTTTTGACTAAAACCCTTCAAGGATGCTTGGGAACGCTTCTCTCTCCACCACTGGTGGCTGAATCTTTCACCAAACTTGGAACTTGATGGTTCACTACTTAGTAACAATTACATCAGCAAGTTATCAACATTATTCTCATACTCAATCCAACATGGCTAGAAAGCAAAAACTAACTCTATCCCAGCCAACCTAGGGCATCCTGTCTTAGAAGCTGTTCCTCTCCAGTTAAATTTGGATTCTCCTGCTAGGTCTACTCCTCTCACTCTTCCCCTTTCAAATGACTAGCCTTAGATTTCCTTCTCTGCGGTTATTTTACTGTGGTTATATTGCTTGTCTCTCATCCCCTGTGCTGATCCTTTTCCTAGACAATATAATTAAAAACACTGGCAGCTCTGTTGCCTTCCAATTCCTTTACTAATTCCTAGTTTTTTAGTTGGCTTTACATCAGTCTACAATCTTGATTTCTCACTGAACACTACCAAATATGTCTTTTTCCAATTTCTTCTTTTGAACTCCCATCCACCTTATAACTTTTTATTCTGACACACCTTGGCCCCTCCTATGGCTTCACTACTTTTATCCCTTCCAGTCACCTCTCACTTCCCAGAAACTAGTTTTGCTTACAAAAACTACAGCATGCACATAAGATTTTGGCATTTTCACAATCTAGGTTACTAAAACCAACATGCCAAAGTTCCTACAGTATGAATTGTTCTGAAACAGGGAGGGGAAAACTAAAGAGCTACTTTCCTTGCCCACTCAAAACACAGCTAAATCAGACCTGTCCATATCATTCCACAGCTACAGTATTCACAAGGGCAGCCCTGCCATCCCAAATCTAAGCTTTGAGTCTGACCTAATCAAAACATTATCCAACCACTGCTTCAGTGAAAGCGCTTCCTTCCTAAAATTACAATTTCCATTCCACAAGTGTTCCAGCATTTCATTTTCTTCAAAAATGGCTAAATTTTCTAGATAGAAAATGTGAGATATCTGACGATAGCCTTGGTAGTTAGTCTCTTGCTGTTTAATCACTTTGCAGATTCCAAATCACAGCCGAGATACATCAACACCATTTCCCACAAACAAAGGTACCATAAATTGGGCAGTAAAACTAAAGCATGGTAGGAACTTCATCACTTTGCTCACTGCTGTGCAAGTGCTTCAGTAACACACAATGCAGATTCCAGCTTGCTAATAGGACATTTTCAATATTACTGGCCAATTACCTATGTTTAAAACTAAGGTGGTGGGGTTTGTATGGCTGTATACTAGTTTCCAATTGCAGAGAAGATAAGTATTCTGACTCCATGATGTAGCCTGGTGCAAATCTGGCAATGCTGCCTTCAGAGTGGGCACCCTCGAAATCTTTCCAGATGCCACCAGACAGACAGCCCTTAAACCTGGAAGGGCTGACATTTAACCAACATGTGCTCCTCCTGCCAGCAGGAGAATACAAAACTCATCAAAGCTGCATGTTCTGAGGTACCCCCACAATGCCAGGTCCTCATGACATAAGGCTGGCAGCCCAAGAAGGACAGGGATACAGCTGGCAGAGAAGTCAGCTGGGCCAAAATTCCTGATCCCAAACATGCATCTTTCAATTATTGACCTCCACATCTCAGCACATCTCAACACACACACACACACAAACAGGAATTAAATCCACACTTTCAAATCACTAGTGGGAAGGATCATGCTTTCTCCACTGCAGCAGCCTGCCCAGTTTGCTGTGCTTCCAAGCCAACCCTCAGGCAGCCTGGAGACTGCTCTGGAGAGCTCAGCCCTGCACCTTCTCCACAGCTCTGGGAACAAACTTCAAACCAATGAACAGAAGAGAAAGTGATGACATCTCCTCCATAGCTTTAGCAGAGAGCTAGAGAACCTCAGTGCAGTGCTTGCACCTGGAATGCTGCTGTATTTGCTCTGAACTGGATCAATCAGAGGAACCAGGTTACCACGCTCAGAGTTGTGGAGGTCCTGCTGAGTCACCAGGAAGAGATAATGGATGCAGCCAACCCTTGTGACTCATTCTAATTTTGAGCAGGCTTTTTGTAAGAAAACTACTATTTCCAAGATCAGTTTTACCACTCACCAAGAAGTTAGGAGTATTCAAATATAAATAGTAACAAGAAAAAAATTACAAATACTTACAAATTTCAAATGTGAAAGAACAGTTTGGACTCAGAGAAGTGTTTGCATACGTTCAAAGGGCAAGTATTTCAAGTTGAAATAATTTATTTAAAACTGCAGTCTCAAAAGCAAGATTGTAACTATAAAATAAGCCCATATTAATACTAATTGAGTCTCATTTTCTGGTAGAGGCTGTTGGAAAGGCTGATCCTGACCCACCTCCTCTCCCCTGGTTATGTCTTGTATCAGTCACTGCTAGTGTTCATTGTGATGCCAACTGTGTGTAATGCCAGCTCTGACCCATCTGATTTATCTCTGCCACAACTTGAGCTCTGCTTACCAGAAGTGATAGAAGGCAACAATGACTTAGGGATGCAGCCCAGTGACACTGAGCACATGGCCTGGGCTCGCCTTGCCTCTAAGGGAAGGCAGAGGGAAGCACATGTGTGTCAGCTCACGTGGCAAAGACAGATAGGACAAAACAGGGGGCACCACTAACCCATTCATTGCCTGTTAGCTCTGTGATCAGCAAGTAAGCACTAACTATTTAATTAGTCAACTAATTAGTGACAGACAACATGGAAGGCTTCAGATGTTCCCAGACAAATGCAAAGATAAAAAGCCTAATTAACGATCAAGCATTATCAAGCTAACCACAGCCAAACAGGCCAGATGTGCGGGATATTGTGTGCCCCAGTGCTGACAGATAACCAGCACTGACAGGAACCCTGTTCAAACCCCACCACCTCAGAGCTGATCCTGGGTACCCTGAGCTCCCAGCAGGAGACACTGTCTTGCAGTAAAAAACTCAAGCTTACTGTGCTGGATTCCAATTCCACTTTGAGAAAAAAATTCAGGCCTTTGACAAAAATGTACTGAATTCCATTCAATTCTTAAATGCAATAATTATTTTCATGCACCCATAAGGAGAAGGAAATAGATTTCATAACAATTTCACATTAAATATTGTAATTTTAGGCACCATTCATTTATGGGTATCTGATGTAGCATGTTAAGTACATTCCAACATCCTCGGAGAAGAAGTAATTGTTTAGATCAGGGTTTGGATTAAGGAGTTTTTCAAGACCATGGATTGAGACCAGTTTTCCCTATAGTCAAAGACAATAGTAATTTCCACAGCTATATACAAAGAGGTGGATAAAAGCCAACAGGTTTCCTGCACTGGAACCAGTGACAAGACACTGCTGGGAGCAAGCTCCATCATCCTTAAGCCAAACTTCCATCCCTGCTACCTGGGCTTGCATTCTGCTCCAGGAACCAGGCACTGGGACTAAGTGGAAACACTGGAGTTTGTAATCCTATGTCCTTCTGGTCAAACCTTGCTGCCCTGCCCATCCCTTTTAAACTAGCAAAGGAGTGAAGAAAAAAAAAACAAAAAAAACTTGAACAAAACCAGCCAACCAAATAAGAACCTGCCCACTATCACACTTGCACCCCCAAAGCCGCTGTCACACCAACAGCTGGCCAGGCAATGTGTCTGCCCCTGCTACTGCAGCGCTGCTGCCTCCACTGGTTACCTAGCCCTCTGGCAAAAAAACAAAAAATGCCCATGCATCCTCAAGAAAAGCAGGTCTACAGCTCAAAACATACACCTGCACATGCTGCCCAAACAGCATGGAAAAGTCTAAAGCTCTTTTGGAGTTCAGGTGGGTGAGCAGTGGTGCCATGGCTGCTCTGTGGCACTGTGCCCCAGGATGTGCTGCCCATGGCACAGTGGGAGGCGTCCTGCCATGGGGCAGCAGAGCTCATTCTCAGGGTCATTTCTCTGCTTAATGAAAAATGGATCTCTTCAGTCTCAAAGAAGGTGAAAACACTTGCAAGATTGAGTTCCAATAATTGCCACATCAGTAAGTGAATTACATTTATGTGTTTCCATGGTGACTGGTAATGTAAAATAATTAAGTATAAAGAATAATGATGCAAAAACAACTTCCTCTTTTTAAGGATTAGGGCTCACAAATTGATTCAGTCCAGCTATTTTTAGTGCATGTAACCTTTGCAGGGAATATTAGAAAATTATGTGTAAATTAAATTGAATTGTTTTAAAAGGCCTTCACACTGATCAGGAGGCTATTTGCTGCTGATGTGAAAATTAAGACCTAATCTTTCACAGATTTATACCTCTATTAATATAAATTCTGTGACACTTCACTAAGTGCTGGCTCTGTGGTTCTGTGAGCACTACCCCATGTCTGAGGCCAGGCTCAAGGAGGATGTGTCCTGCAGGAATTCTGCTGGAGTTTGGTTCAAATTCAAGTCCTGGCTGCAAAGACTCAGCTGAGGGAGATCCAAGAGCAGCACCTGCAAAGGCCTGTTCACTATAGACAGACTCAGCTGCCACACCTGGAGCACAAACACACTTTGGCTTCCCATAGTGCTTTATAATGAAATTACAGCAACAAACAGCACAGGGTGAGCAACAATAAATGGGTTAGAAGCTCTAAAGAACAGGTTTAACTGAATTCGGTGTCAAACTGAAAGCCTAAAAGGTGCCGGGAGCAAGAGGAAACTATTTACTCCGAGATGGGATGCTTTACAGGAATTCAAGAATTAAGAGAAGGGCAAGAAGCAGAAAGTTTCTTCTACACTGCTCCAGCAATACATCTATAAAGCACTTAAACTTATTCCTCTCCTGATGAATTGAAAATATAATTTGTGATGTTATCATTGGTTGTTGTAGAAATACAAACTCCTCACTTAACTGAAAAAAGAAATAAAGGCAGAACTTTCCATTCTCTGCCCCGCCCCCCCACCAGACAACTCTCAGTTCTTGTTGCATCTTGTAAGAATCATGTTCAGATTTTGAATTTTTTATTCATTTCTGCAAGTCTTTCTAGTATGTGTGATTAAACTCTGCATCAAAGGATGACTCCCAGTAAACCCCTGAGAGTACAACAGTGAGACATCAGAGAGAGCACCCTGTCCTTGTGTTGGGAGGACTATTAAACAGCAGAACTCATCCACAGGTTTTCCTGCCTTAGACTTAGGGAAAGGGGGATTCAGACAGGTTTGAGATCCCACCAGGGACAACTGGCTTTGAAGGCTTTAAACTGCTTGGGAGCACATGCCAAGGGCCATTGACTCCATGTCCCCTCATAAGACTGAGGTTTAATAACAATGGCCAAAGCGACTTTAGGTGTTTTCAACACACATTTTCAGCATGTCTTCGCCTCAAGAGTCCACATGCAACTGGGAGTTGCTTAGAATCCTGTGAGTCCCAAGGTATCCAGGATGCCAGCACCCATCTCTCCATCCACATGTGCTCAGACATTTAACACCCAGTACATTAAGCCAGACTCAAGAAGGCTTGAAATGCAAGAAACAACCCTGTCATACAAAAGGGAACACATCCTTTTCAGCAAAGGAAAAATAAAATTTAAAACTTACCAAAAAATTAGCGTTTCCAGAAAGGAGATTCCAACATCAGATGCGCCAACCACAACAATTCTAGTGTTGATACACACTTTTGATTCCAGCACCAGCTTTCGATTTATGTGGTTCAAAGAATAATTCAGCTGTCAATAAATATGTAAGACATAGAAATGCATCAAAAAATAGTCAAAGCCTGCTAGGAATCAAACTCTCAGTGATGTATTACCTTGCATTCACACAAAACTTCTTGTGGCTCACTGACATGACTAATACCATTTTTCTGTGTATGGCACCAGATAAGTGGTACTAAAATATGTGGAATATGTGCACGTTTAATAGGTTACAGAAAATTATGAGAGCTGAATGGTCTGGCTTCTCCTGAGCAAGATGCTCTATAATCTTTGCAGGAGAAGACAAAACACTACCTCTGCTATTACTCACTGCCATTTATCGAACACCTCAAGAACTTGTATTTACATACTGCTAAGGCCATTTTTATACCTCCTAGAGCAGTTATGACTCTTGCTGGTTTATTTATGGAAATGGTTTTACTAGTAAATTAATTAGGATTTTATGCTTTGAGTGGTTGTGTGTTTAATTGAAAACTCCCTTCCAAAATTATTCCTCTCTTTTCTTAAGTACAGAGCACCTACCTGGAAAGCCAAGTTGCCATACAAATAAGAGTACCTCAATGCCACTTAGACTAGTACTCCAATCACAAATCTTACTGCCACATTGGTGGTTACTAATTTCAGCTTCCACGCCACTTCATGCACATTCTGGCTAGGGGAATAAACTCTATGTGGGCTTTTTTCCACATGTCTAGGTCTCACTACCTAACAGTGATTCTCAAAACAAATACGTAGCTAAGAGACAAAAGACATTGCATTTGACAGGTTGTTTTTTCTTTTCACATTGACTATATTTAGCTTTCAAATTTCTGATGAAAGACAAAGAAATACTTTCCATCTCACAGTACAACACACTTAGCATTTTTCCTACTGCTCTTAGTTGCCTATATTCCCATTTCACAGAGTGGGTAACTGCAGGTTCATAAATGCATTGGGAAGACCAATACAAAATGGAGCCACTTTTGTTATTTGTCAGATGCTTCTATAAATTCCTGCTATGGCACTTGGGAAGGAAGAAATCTAAGGCCTCTAACAGGTTTTCCTCTACTACAAATAGGAGACAGCACTAGTAAAATTAAGTCCTCTAAATTCCTCCTATGGAAGTACAGTGCAAATATATTCTCTATATATCAGCTAACAGAGTAACTCACTAGATGAAGAATACTTTCTTTAAAAGTTGTGGTACTTATATGGGCCTTCTCAGTAAGTACATAGCACATTGAGATCCCCAAGAGATCTGTAATGCCATGTCTTTGTAAGTGGTGGACCTCCACAGCTGAGGTTTCAGCACTGCCCCACTATACCATAATTCACTAGAGCACTGTCCTGTTCCCTTAAGGAAGCATTATGGCTCAATCCCCTGCCCCATGGGCATAACTACACAGCAAGTCATTCAGAATGTGGCAAAATTAAATGTCACCTTTGGTCAGGCAACATTATTTTTTACTGCCAGAAAAATGTTCTTTGAGCTGCAGTTCACCACAGTGTAATGACGACATCCAGTGGTGAGCCAGATTCAATCTCAGGGACTGGACTGCCCTGGGAAAATTCCAGAAGATATCTCAAAAAGTATGTCAGCCCAGGGTGGCTGCTTAATGGTGGTCAGCTGTATGGCAGCCAGCACAGGCCCACTATGAAGAATACCTGGGTGAGGGACAGGGCCACCCTGCTACTCCAAACCAGGTTTACAAAGGACACAGGCAAGTCCCTACAGAGAACCTCCATAATCCCATTTAAAGCCAGTGCTCTTGAAATGGTTGAACACTTCATACACAAGTATCTGCCAGCAAAATAGGTTTTAATAGTAAATTAAATAATACAGACTACATCTGTAAAAATTCCACATTTTCAGAAGCTGAAAAAGCCCTTTATATTTTCCTGGAAGTGTACATCTTTAGAAGAGATTTTAGGAAATGAGAAGAACCAGTGACAAATATTACAAGACATTCCCCACTACTTAAAATAAAACTCAGACTGTGTTTCTTATAGCACACTAAATGGTTATGCCCCATCTACAGGAGCTGTTGCTCTGCCACTGCTGACACATGTGGTGCTCTCCCAGTCAGGTGTGGAGGACTCTGCGCCCTCACCTCAGTATTCACATTCCTGTGATTGGCAGACAGCAATTCTGACAGGCTGGGTTTTGCTGCACACACAGACTTGCAATTTTCTAGAAAAGCAAGAGTTTTTCCTCCTTCTGGAGGAAAAATGATTAAGTGATATTTGTGTTGAAATGCAACTCTTAATAAATTAATAAAATGGCAAAAACCATGAAAAGAAACTACTTGTAACATACCTAATCAATGAAAATAGGCAGGAATGCCAGCAGCAAACAGCATAAACCCAACAGGCCTCAAGACAATGCCAAGCTCAAACATCTCCTTTGACTGCTGTGGTGGTAGTTTATTTTAATGCACTGCAACAATGAAAGCAAGAATACAATTCTCTGGAGAAAGTTGTCTAACTTCTGAAACAGCTCCTTGATCAGTGATACAGAGGCAGCCTATGAGCAGAATATAGCCTGTTTTGTTACCCACACAACGGCCCCAGCACCAACAGCTGTCATGTACCACAAATCACCTTTCTACAGCTAAGTACACTAAACGGGCCCATGGAGTGAGGAATTAGGTGGACTAGTCCCATAATACCACCTATTTTAGCAGAATGTCAGGACAAACAGCTAGCTGTATTCCCCAGAGAGGAAATCAGACATCATAATTAATAGGTCAATAGCAAATGAACATGTTTGGTTTGTATCCAATCTATTAAATAAACCAGCAATCATTAACTAATGCAAGGTAAAAAGCATTAATTGCCATTGGTAGAAAAGGCATATGCAGAAAGGAGGATTTTTTTTTTTTTTTTTTGGTTATCAAATGATTATTTAGGGTACTGGCACCCCTACCTCCCATGCTGTTCCCATCTGGGCACAGAAGGACAGAGGAGCTGGCATCAGCCCATGGGGTTATTCCTGCACACAGCCAGCCAGTGCCATCACTCCAAGCCTTCAAACTGGACCTTGTTAAAAACGCTGATGCAGCCCTCAGATGCTGACAACACACATCCTGCATGGAACCATGGCCTTCACTTACAATTTCACAACACAACATGGGCCAGAGCAGGACTAATCTATGGCATGCAGAATTCACACATCCTTCTACCCCAAGCAACCAATGGAAAAAGAGTAATGAAATATTGATTACATTTCAGCAAACACATTATTTCTTTGCACTTTCCAATCACATAAAGCTTCACGTCCAGCTGTCCTGTTTGCCTTGCACAGGCCTTGGGAATGGATTCATGGTAAATTTACCCATGACTTTACATTACATGCTGATAGTACAAACTCACATCCAGAATATTTTGATGCTCCTTTTAGTTTTTAAACATTGGACCCTGGGAAAGCTGTAGGTTTTCTACATATATTTATAATAATTGTTCTACAATCGGTCAGGGTTTATAGCAAACATGAGCTTCATTCTAACAAACAAAACCATGGAAATTGAACACCCAAAAATATAAAACCAAAAATCTGGACAGAGTATTTCAGCCCTGACAGGAAGAAAACAGCATTGTGTCCTGAACTGGGCACTGGAAAGTCTAACGTAGTAACACTAAGTGGTGTGTCAGAGCTGTTGCAGTCCTCTCTGGGACTCCTCATGCAAAGGCTCCATAATGCTGCACAGTTTGCAGCACCACAGAATCCTTTCATTTGGAAAAGGCCTCTAAGGCCATCAGCTCTGGCTCTTAAATTTAGACTTGACTTTATTAGACCCTGAGGACTTGGGCTTTGCCCAGCTAAACACACTGAAGTGTTGACTGCAGTTCAAGTACCTAGCAGTGGTCCACATTCAGCACGGCTGCTCAGGGCACTGCATGGCAAACATGGGGCAGCTTCGTTTGTTATGTTCTTGGCATCTTCACTGATGCCTCACTACTTACATGGAGGAACCCTCCTAGCTCTGGCTTGTGGGATTCTACATCTGCCTGCAATGCTTTTGTTTTACTTCAGCATTTGTTACTGAGAAATCCCAGCGATAGATACTGCTCTAGAGCATCAGCATGATCTGAACTGTTACTGCAAAAACTATCACAAGCAGCAAAAGCAATTAACAAACCTGTTAGCAGAGTAGTGCTGAGCTCAGCAACAGGCAAACAAGAAGGTGAGCAAACAGAGCTATTTTAATTTCAAGCTCCATTTGAACCACAAGTTATAAAAAGAAACATCAATGTTTACCAAGGCGATATGAACAAAACTGATTGGAAAATGCATGCTTTTTCAGCCTGCATTAGGAATTGTTTTCTAAATACTAGCTACATTCCAAAAAGCCTCATTAGAAATCTCTGCAAACATGTTTTCAAAAACTGTTTCCAAGTATTCACAGATTTATACAAACACCAGAAACAGAAGTAAAAGAAAACAGAAAAAGAAACAGTGATGGAGAGTGCAGCCTTAATTGTTTCGTATTTGTCAAAGAACTCTTCTTTAGGACTGTGGCTCAGACAGATAGCAGCCTTTACAGAATATTTTCATCCACAGATCCCCAAAGTCTTTATGAATGAAGTCAGTATTATTACACCATTATTATGCCTATGTGGGTAAATGCCAATCTTCAGCTTCTGGAAAAAGCCACCTCTATATTGATAACCAATAATATACCAGCCCCTAGGGCTCCAAATGAAACCAGGGATTTTCTGCTTAACTCCAACCAGCAGCAGAAGAGAGTAGAGCATGGACACATCTATTTAATTTCCTCACAGAACCACTGTTACCATGGTAAAAAGATGCTCTTTTCCCCTTTGAGCACTGACATTTGGATCCCCAGCCCAGAGAGGCTTGGGCAGTTCAAACTCATGTAAGGACCTGATTATTGCTTGCTGCCCTGCTTCAAAGACCAAAGAAATGAACTCAGAATGGCACTACTTTCAGAGAGCTCAGTTCTCCCTCATTTTTCTGGGAAGAAAGGGAAGAACAGGAAGGCATAGGAATTTAATCAAAGCATTCAAGCTGACAAGGGGGTATAGCACATGGCTGGCTCTAGTCCTCTGACAGCAGCCATTGTTTCCCAGGTCACCTGTTCAGAGCTTATTCTTCAAGGCAGGAGGAAAGAGAGTGGCAAACACAAACTTGGGCTTTGGCCAAGGACTGACCCCATAAGCTCCACATCCTTCTGAGAGAGAAGCATTTCCCCTGGCAGCCCCTGGGGAAAGGAGCCCTACAGGGACCCCTGACCTGAGCACAGGAACAGCAGACAAGGGGCAGCTTGCACTGGTCTCTGGGCACACTGAGCCAGCCTGCAGAGGCAGCTGCCCACACACACACACCAGCAACAGAGTGGAGCCAGAGCAACAGAAGGCACAGGCACCTCACATACAGACTCAGGGCAACAGAGGAAGCAATTCAAATATATTGAACTCACTGAAAAACATAAGAGAGGTATAAAATTAGAAGTTTTGAAAAAATAGTATAAAAATCGTAACATTTCATACATAAAATAATGAACACAAAGTAACAAATAATAGCCCAGGATATGAGGGGTGATTGATTTGTAGAGTCAGCAAATAATGTTCTGAGGAAAGCAGACATACTTCTCCCCTTTTTTAACGATAAACATTACCTTTCTGTAGCAAAAACATCTGTTTCCTCCTTATAAACTGGAATTATCAATCTAACAAACAGCTCTGAAAAAAATTTAAGCCAAGTCTGACCTGTTTGTAAGCAAAAGTGCCTATTTCAGTTTACTGCAAATGTCTTTAACACCTGTACAGCACTGACACCATGCTTTCAAAACAAAGATAGGTCATCTTACTTTTAATTTCACACATGCACATACGTGGTAAACATTCCTGTTAATGATGCCATCTGGTGCCTCCCATAATGTTGTGACACTCAGCCTTCCAAACAAAATGTAATGGCAGCATTTCACAAACCCCACCGATATTTACAGTGAGGAAATTTGTTATCAGCCTCACTTCAGAACGCCTGTTTGTGTGCCTACTGGTGCCATAAAGCCATCACCTTCACCAGTCAAGGGAAAGAACAATAAATAATGGATTTTCATCCATATACATACTACAAATGCATTAAAAATTTATTACTCAAGATGTTCATTACATGAACATCTTAAGCAACAGTTACTGCTTTAAAAATTAATACCACTCCCCTAGTTAATGAAAACTATCCATACCAAGCCTTTGTTTGTCATCCCAGTGCTCACACACAAATTGTAACATGAAAGAACTCTGCCATTTTAACTTTGATACATGAGCCTTGATATCTGAAATGCAGGGAATTCTCTTGACCATCTAAGCTCTCTGCTATATTTGCTCTTTATCTTAGTAAAGGCCTACTGATGAAAATAAACCCCGAATCCTTTCCATATTTTAGCCATATTCAGTACATTCCAGTGCTTCAACTACACATAAATAGAACTGAAACTGCCAGAATAAACCTTTATTTGCTACAGGTATTCTACCAAGCCAGCGCACACTTAGCTTCAAGGCAGACAAAGGGTAAAATAGCAGTGACTCCTTCCCTTGAGTTATTCCAGGCACTACTGTTCCAGAAACACCTCCAGGAGCAGAGCTGGCTGTTCCTGTGGTCATACCTGAAGACCAGAACAGGGAATGGCCAGTGCCCAGGATGGGCATACACTTCAAAGCAGAGGCTCTGGTGCTTCACAGAACTTGTGCCTGTCCCTCTCCACCTTCTTGACATTTTTCTGTGGACACACAAGGAGACAAACTGTGCAGTTTGCACTCTCAACTGCAGTCAGAAGCAAAGTGCTTTGTTTGCTCAGAACGGACTGTTCTGTGGCAGCCTCTTCCCCGTGTTTTAATATTTTATTTTAAGTCCTTGCTTTTATTACCTTTGAATTACAACTGAACTACAATTTTCAGGCTGTGCACTGTGGACTGGTTGGGACTGGACAGCAAAGTTTTGTTAACAGTCAAACTATCAGTTTTGAGTCTTTTCTGTTCTCCTGCCTGCACAGGTCAAGATTGTGCTTGTGCTCAGTCTGGGCACTAGTGAAAGGTTCAGACAGCTGGTAATGAACTGATCCAAACACCAGAAAGTAGAAGCCACAGAGAGTGAGTAAAGAAAGTAGCGCCCCAGGAATTGATTGGAGGGGACACCAGCATCTATGGATGAGTTTTCTGTACAAACACTACTATAGATCAGTTTAATTTTTGTTTTTTAAGAACACTTCGCCTCAAGAGAAAGTTTATCAAGTTCAAAACAGTTTCAGATTTTGCTTCTGGTTTTACTTGATAGTTAATTTCTCCTTTTCTTTTTACAAAACATGGCAAATATATACTATTTTAAAGTCTATAATGGACATAAAAGTCCATTATATATTATACAGACATAAAGTCTATATAATGGACATAAAAAGGTCAGAGAATAGAGAATCATCCATGATGGCTCCTACATTCACAAGTCATTTGAGTACGTAGTTGTGAACATACACTGCAATGGAACAATTTCTAAGATAACTCTAAAAGCAAGGATGTATTTTCCTCTCATGTTCTTGTTTTAATTATTATTTTAAATTAGTTTCAGCCCATTTACTCATAGCCTTTACCATAACCATCATCATGGAATCAGACAAACACACAAAAATACCACCACATGTGTACTGGAAACTGTTGACTTTGCAGTACTTTGGCCTCCATTTTCTATTTGAACATTACACTGAACTAACTAAATTTATACAACACTTCATGGGCTTCAGCAACTGTTCTTTTTATGAGCTGGAGCAGAAAAAACAATTCTAAACTGCAATAGGGCCTGACAGCTTGAATGCAGCTATAAAATAAAGCCATAATAAACCCAATAGCATGAAAAATAATAAAAGGGCAAAAAAGAAAATAATTCCACAGATGTGTGCCATCTTTGTTCTTCACTGTGGATCAGTTATTCTTGTTAATTATATCACCTATTCTTCCCTTACATTGATAATTACATGAAGCAGCTGGAGAACAGAATGCTCCCAGATGGTGAGAATGCAAACAAGTTTATAAATTGTTTATTTATGAAGAAATAATTAAGAATTATTTCATTACCTGTAGTTTTCTACTCCACCAATAATGACATGCATCATGAAGGCCAGCAGCACTTTATAAGATATTCAGGATTCTGTTGTAACTGACTGTTTTGCATGTAACATGACCACAGTGACTGACAGATGTGCAAACCAGAATAACAATCTAATCTGTTTTAATGCTGAGGGAATTAAGAGTTTGGATCTTTGGATCTCCTGCCAGTTGGCACATCAGCACTGGTTGCTGATCCAGAATACAAAAATTAGATATTTCCTTTTGCTTTGGCACAGCTGTAAAAGTGCTTGCTCTAATGAGTAGGCAGGAGCTCTGTCAGGTCTGTGCCCTGAACCCCAGCATAGCAGACATGTAGCTGATGCAATTCTGAGCCAAGATGTGGCACCTCTGCCACACTTGCTGCTCAACAGGTATCCTAAAGTCTGGATACCTCAGGACCTGATACAAATCAGCAAGTGTCATTCCAGAGGGCTGCAGTGGGAGATCTAAGGGGAGGCAAGGTTAACATCTCCTGCTTTGTGCCTTCTCAGACTAGTCTTACCCAATTTATCCAAATCTCTTCCACAGAGAAATGGGAGACAATTTGGTAGAAACAGACACACAAAATCAGCAGCAAAATGTATTTCCAATCTCAAAGCATAAGAAGTAAAAGAGAATTTACAGCCCTTCAGGAAATGGAACCACAGCTTGGGGGCGGTGACAGGGTTTCTGAGGCAAAGGTGAAGCAGCACAGAGCTGTGGTTTAAGAGAATAAGTGAAAAAACATGTGATGGCCTTAAAACCTATGGCAAAGCATTCATGAAAAGGATGGCAAATGATGAGGAGCAGGGAGAGCTCCTAAGCTCGGTATTTCTCCATAGTCATTTTACCAATAAGCCACAACACCCACCAAAAGTCTATCTCAAACCAAAAACAAGAGTGAACCAGAGGAAATGCCACAAGGGCCTGGAGAGAACAGGGCGAGTGGAGAACTGCAGGTAAATGGCCACACAGGTAACAGCTGGCTGTGGAGTTATAGGGTAAGTTCCTGGAGTTTAGGAGTACCTTTCTCTAGCTGACATCTAGCTCTGCCAGAGAGCCCACGGGAGGAAAGATCTATGCTTCCTTTAAAACCACAAGACACAGCTCATGCTCCCTGCATGAGACAGGAGGGAGTAGGCCAGGAATCCATGGGAGAGCAACACATTGCACTTCTCCTTTGGTGTTTTTTTCAGACACCACAGAAGAATAGAGAGGGTTGACAGAGGGACAAGAACAAGTTACCACACATTGTGCTCATCTGTCTGTAACAACTGATCCAGATCTGCAGGAAAAGCACCTCTTCAGCACAGATGAGATCCATGTCGACTGGCAGTGCTGAGAAATTAGTTGAGAGCAGAGCTTCTGTGGTTTAGATTGATGGTTTCTCTTTTGGCTTTGGAAGAAGGAAGCAGGAAAGCGCCCGTGTGTGCCCTGGATCTGTATCTATGAGCGAATTCCCTTCATGCCCTAAGCAGGCTGGGATGTACTGAGGAAACAGCAACTGATGGAGCCCCAGAGTTCCCACCAACACTCGCTGAGATACAGAGCTGCTGACAGCTTACAGACATCCACACACAAATCAGGAGCCGTGCCCCCACATAGAACAGTTGAGCTGCTCAGCCCCAAGGTCTTACTGGGGAAAAAAGACACTCTGCAGCTAGAAAAGGGGAGCAAGAGCTTGAGAAGGGCTGGAACAAGAGGAAGGCAGCTGAAAAAGCAACAGATGGAGGCAGATGCTGATTTGTTGATTACTAGTTATCAAGGGGCATCTTAGAGGTATCAAAGCAAGAATATCACCACATTATCCCTAGCAGATACTCAGACAATCAATGAAAATTTTACATTTCTGAAATCAACTTGCATTTACAATCCTCATCCTGTAGTTCATGTGACAAATCCTGCCACTACTGCAGAGCACTCTAAAGCAGCAATTACAGTGATAACCTGCCCTCCAGCTCATGGGAACAAAGTGGGCACAGATTCACCTCTAGAGGAGCTGCTTTCCAATAGGAGAGGTCAATGCCCCCTCAGTTTAAACCAGCTTGGTGAGCTGGGATAGAGACATGGGATAAAGAAATAAGGAGTGGTCTCAAATGCTTGGAATCCCTGGTTGCCCAGTCTAAACATCTTGCAAGATCCTACCCTGATCTCGTTTGAAACCACCAAACCAAAGACGATAGGAGACATTTTCTCCTTACTCCTCTGCAGGTGCTGGTCTCAGACGTCTTCCCACTAATTCCTACTCCAGACTCTTTGTCTGTCTTTTACTTTTCTCCCTCTCTTCTCCACACTTTCTTCACAACATTGTTCTTCCATGTCCTTTTTCCCTCACTTCCCAGCCCTTTAGCATCTTCTACAACCAAAATGTGTTTCACCTTGTCTTACTGTATTTCATAAGGTGACACTTCTCAGCCTTTCCATTCTGCAGAGCTAGCACATTCATCTCCTTGGTGAGACAGGTTGTTCTCTGCCTCACAGATTGCACCTTACTGTTTACAGTAGGTCTGAGAGGCCTTTTAATCACTACAAAAAGGAATAAGAGAAAAAAGAATAAGAATATTGTGCCTACTGAAACTCGGTTGTATGAATTTATAAGACACACCTCAGTCTATTTGTAACTTCACTACAGTATTTGGCAAGATAGTGCAAGATCATTGGTGGGGATCAATCTTCCTTTACAAGGCATCTGAGCAGAGAGAGGGCAAGTGCCTTGTGTCTGGCTGCAACCCAAGATCTAAAAGCAGCACCACCTCCTTACTCATGAGTACACCAAGTTTCCCATGGCAGGCTGCTCCTTATGTTACACAGCTTCCCAACGTAGGGTGGCCAAAGGTCGCTTCATTCACTCAACAGAAGAGTCAATTTAGCTTTACATGGTTTCAAGTTCTTGGTATTTCAGAGAAGCCAGAAGCAACAGCAGACTAGCTTTATTCTCAAGTTACGACCCAGCACTTAGCCCCAGATGTCCATTCTGATAGACCACAGTCTGTCAAAAAAATCTGTAATTCATGCAGAGGCAGATGCATAGATACTTGGCTGGCATTGAGTTGGGGTTTTCCAATACAACTTCTTAGCAAAAATTTCACACATTCTATTGAATAGCAATTTGAATCTGAGATTTCAAACCATTATGCCACTACCTACAGAGAAGCTCAGAAAACCTCAGGAAGAACATGAGCAGACAAAAGATTTGCAAATTTTTCAAACACAGGATGTCTACGATTTTCCACCTTCAACAAAAATGCTAAGATTAGCTCTTTTTGGAAAAGAACAATAATTTTAAAGATTAAGAATATGAAGCAGTTTAAAGAAAAGCATCAGAGTTCATTCTGCAGAGAAGAGAAAGGCAGGGAAGTACATATGACGGGAAGGCTGTTGAACAAAGCCAAACCCAGACCAACAGTCTTAGCCATGTTCTAGATTTTGCTTTGCCATCTGCTGCCTAATTGAGAGTTTTAGGTGCCAAAACCTACTGACTGAGAAAAGGACAGCTCTAAAAATATTATATGGAAGCCCATCTCAGCCAACTGGAAGACAGTAGACAGACATAAAGCTCCCTAACTATGTTTCTCCACAAAATTACGACTACCTACTGAGAGAATCCATCACCAATTGTTTTTTTCCTAATATTTCAGTATCACTAGTTACTCTTTTGAGGAATCACCTTCATGCCAAATTTTAGTTACTTAAAAAATGCAAGTGTTAGTTTAGTTACTTAAAAAATGGGGTGTAAGTTATTTTAAAAATGAAATTTTAAGAGACTGTTCATTTAGAACCTCCAGGCTGCACCAGTTCTTTGCAAGCTAGCAGGAGAAAGGGCTCAGCAGAAGGCAGGCCATTTAGAAGATGCTGGGAGGCCATGACAAAGCTCTGCCATCGTGTCGGCGCGATGGGAAGTGGGAAGGGCTCTGCTCCAGCGGCTGCCACATGTACCAGGCTACAGGCCCAGCCTGGCTGGGCGTGGCGGCAGAGCGGGATCGGCCAGCCAGTGTGGCTGCTGTAATTAAGGAGCAGCCCATGAGCACTGGGAGGTTAATGCCAGCCCATCTGCTAAGCCCCACACAAGCTGGCACCGTGCCTCCTGCCTGCTGCCTCTGCTGTTACCCACCTGACCCTTGGAGACTTGCTCTGATGGAGCGTTTATGCCAAGTCCTTGCAGAGGATAGACAATCTGTCGTCTCGGCCGCACGGGAGCCATGTAATGAAGGGCAGATGTCAGGGAATGAGCACAGGGATGCTGGAACTGAAATACACCAATCCATATTTGAGCAGAGAGAATGTCAGAGCAGTGCATCACAGATGTCTGCTGCACAGCTTCACAAATACACAATTCTTAGTTCTGTTGGCTAAATCTGAGACAAAAATCGGCAAATAAACAAACATACTCAGAGCAGAGAAATGAATTGCAGATAATTCCTGACACTAATGAAGATAATTATGAGAGTAATTACATTGCTATCTCTGTGGGAATGACAGATAAACAGGTTTATGGGATTTTTCATCACAAGTATTTTCCCCAGGAGGATATTTTTCTCCATAGTGATTATGAATCAGCTTGATTTGACCTCATTAAGCTGTGTTATCTGCTCACTGCTAACCTTTGCTCACCTGGCAAGGAACGGAGATGAATTTATATAGAAATTCTATACCAACTGAAATGTTCTGGTTCATCCAAGTGATAAATGTTAATAAACTGTCAGAAATTTGAAATGAACAAAAACCTAATGCTCATCTGAACAGCCTTGATCATTAGAAATAGCTGTATCTGTCTATTACACCATGACTGCCTTTGGCATAACTGACAACATGAAAGGCAAAAAAATAAGAGAATTGCAGGAAATACAGAATTAACATTAATGCAAACTAAATTACACTCATACACAAATACTAAAAAATTGAGGTTACTATGAACTAAGTAACTAAGAACTAAGTTAGCACTTACTAGATAATAATATTTGATAAGCTTAAGTAACTTAGAGTAACTCTGTAGCCCAGTAGCCTGGAAACAGTCAAAACTGGAATCACTGGTAAGATTTAGCTTCTCTTCCATCCAGTGCCATTAAATGCATTTTCGTGAGTGCCTCTTCAGAATCTGAGAGCCTAACGCTACGCAGGAACATTGGTTCCTCATGGGAACACTTAAAACTCCACAAAAGTGCATGGGAAAACACATCCTTCTGCAAATGTACCCAAAGTCTAACCTGTCAGACAGTTCCCATGTGAAAGCCAGTGGTGGTTTCAAAAACACCCAAGTCACCAAGGACAGAACCCATCTCAGTCACCAGCTAAACACCAGGTGCCCAGTCCAGCCAGCCAGGCAGAAGCCCAAGCTGGTGGCCAGTCTCGAGGGGAAAATTCCATCTGTCTCAAGACAGCCAGGTACAACCAACGAATGAACTGCCATCGGGATGCACTGTGTGTTTCCTTCAATGGTGCCAGGAGCACAGTTCATTGCCTGGGACAGACAGGAGCTTCAGACAGCTTGCAAATTTTACCTTTTGTTCCCCTTTCTGACATGAGACTGATGAAAAAGCACGTGTGAGTGCTTCCGAATTACGTTCTTCCCAGAAATGGATTTTCTCCATTGGAAGTTCAGTTCTTACAGTTCTCCCTTGACACTTGCAGGAACACAAGTCCCCCCTTCAAAAGCCAGTGAGATGCCCGAGTCCCACTGACTTTTGGTGAAACACAGTCTAGAGTACCTGAATCCCTTCGGAAGGGTTTTTATAAGCCACCTGGATGTGTTCAGGATGATCCCCTTGCATTTACTCAGGCTACATTACCCTTGTGCTGGACAGGGAGCCAAGGCCACTCTGCTCCCCACCACACTTCCTGAAGACACCAGTGGACACCATGGATCAGCCCTGCTATGCAAGAGCTGTGTCCACAGGTTCAGAATATGCCAGGCAGGAAGAAAAGAAGGTACAGTTTGCTGCAGATCGACAAGAAAATGCCTGTTTTCAGTCATTCATGGATGCAAAGAAAAAATAAAGTGAGAAAATATGGCAATATTTAATAAAAGTAATACTAATCACACTATCCTTACCTTGCCCTCCACATATTCTGGATAAATAGGGTAGTAAAGAGAAGATTTGTGACCCAAGCGAAGAATCTCCTTTAGAAAGTATTTTGTATAGTGATGAAATACAGGATTCAAGACAAAGTGGCAAAGATGTCCATGTTCCTCTTGCTGGTGGTAATTAAAATGAATGAAGTCCTCAATATTGTAATGTGATCGAATATACTCAATATCCTGGAATATTAGAAATTTGAGAGTCAGCAGTAATCAGCAGCTACCTTGACAGGCTTTTAGCGAATACCAACCAATGAGTCACTTTCTATCAATAAGGAACTACATTTGAAAACTGAAATCAAGTGTCTTTGAGAGCTGTCCTCAACTGAGGGCATTGACTGAACAGATTTTTCTTGGAAATCTTTTCATTGTATCGAAACCTCTTCTTGCAGCTTGCCCTTATTTACAAGGAATGCACACCTGACCCTTATCTCACAATGCCAGATACAAGTTGACAGACATCCAAGGAGGGAGAAAAAAACCCCTACCTGTTTTTCTGTATTCAGGGCACAGAAGCCCAGGCTATCCCTCTCATCAAACTCCAGTTGAAAAAGGGAATTCCACAGAACAGAGCTGTGTAAGAAATGCCCTCTGACAAACCTTCCCTGTTGAAGTGATAAACTGACATTTTTGCACATTATGCACTCAATCTATCCTCTTAGCTCTTAATATAATCAAGAGAATTACTCTCAGAAACAGGAGTGACTGTTCTGTTGTAAAAACTAAGCAATAGAACTGCTGAACAACCTAAAATCCACCTTTTAAGTCCTAGCAGAATGCCACAAAAGTAATACTTGGAGAATGTTTACTATTCAATTATAATGTGCAATGTCTTTTTTTACTCCATCAGGGAATAGGCTTTTGTTTTCAAGTACATGATTCACAATCACTTAGACTCTACTGCTGGACAAAAGTTATGAAAGCAAATCTAGAAGAAGAATTACTGCTCTTTGCAGGATTTGTGGCAAAGCTGCTTATTGACTTGGAAAGTAGAAGTGAAAGAGGTGATTAAACACCTATTTAGAGGCAGAATGGTTTGTGCTAAAGCACAAAAAAAGTGCAGGAGGAAAACTTTCAGGATATAGCAGCAGCTTCTTGAAAGTAACAGGATAATTTTTTTTTCATCTGTGTGTCAATCATTATCTATGACCAGATAAATAATACAGTGGGCATAGACTAGACAGATTCTACAAGGAGCATTTTTACAGATACTTTGTTAGGCACAAGTACAGTGCCAAGCACAAAATTCAGCCTTACTGTGAGCACCAAGCACCACAGAGCTCAGTGGAACACAAACTACATTTACCATTTCATCCCTAGTGATAGAAACACCAACGATCTGATCCAAAACTTCTGCTACAAAAGCCTGTACTGGCATCCCATCCTGCAAGGTAAAAGCAACAGATGTACATCTCCAGTTTCAGTAGAATCTCTTTCTAATGGTAACTGCATTTCGCTACAGAATCCCAGTTAAAACACTCTCCTCCCAGTGCAGCTTCCAGGCACCATCCCAGTTTAACCAGCCTGCGCCCCAAGAGGGTCCTGTTTGAGCCATGTGTGTGGCTGGACTCTGGACCACACAGACCTTTCCTCACCGATATTTCAGTTTGGGTACAGCTGCTGCAAGAGTGCTACAAGCTCAGCTACTGCTTCAGTCCTGGGTTAAGTCCTGATCTTAGGACAGAATTGAACATATATCAGCAACAAATACTCACTGGATCCCTTCGAGCCTCAGTGAATATCTTTGAGTCATTCCATATCCTTTCATTCAAGCTAAGAGTTTTAATGAGCACTTTGACACCCTGTAGGTCACTGGTTGCTGCTTTTCTTACATTAAATGACCTAAAAAAGGACAAAAAAGAATTAAAGTTGACTCTGTGACAAAATAAGGACAACTGCCAAGCTTAAGACAACACACCCTTCACAAGTACCAACAACACCATTGCAGCAGATAGCTAAATGACATTTGTTCCAAAGGCAGATATGAACTTATTGCATAGTAATAGAAAAGATCAGAGCCTCTACTTGAGACAACTCCAGCATCTTGCTTTATCTGCTATTAAACACTCAGTCCAATCTATAAACCCAGGTATCACTTGTCTTCAAGTGAGTAAAAGTCAGCGATAAAGGGAGGCAAAGAACCATAAAATGAATGTGGAATCTGTAGCTGAACAATATGGCACATGGGGAAAAGAGCTAAATTAAAACAGGGAAAGGCAGGAAAAAATGAGAAAAGGACAGAGAAAAATATAACTGAGCCAGCTGTCAGGTACAAAGTAAAGCAGGAACATAAATTTATCCGAGAACAAAATTACTAATTTTTGCATTAGGTCTTGGTGCCTCAAGAAGTAACACATGAGGATAAACTTACATGACTGCAATGCCTCTGCTAAGCATGGAGTGCCAGTTTGTATTGACACAGTAGTGACTTGGTACCAGAATGCCTGTGCCACACATGGGACACCCTACCCACAGACAGCAGGAACCTGGCACTTAGCTCATTTACAGACTCTTAGCAAACATCTCCCACCTAGCAGTTAGGAAGAAAATTCACTTCACGCTGACAGTCTACAGCAGCTGAGGAGATCTCCCAGCGTATGTCAAAGGCACCAACCCCTTCCTAGATACACACAGCTCACACAACCCGCACTTGTAGAGTACTGTTCAAGAAGCTGAACTACAGCTTCAGTTCCAAGAAATAAGTTCTTTCACCCACAGATTAAAAGTTGTGATTCATGTAGTATAATCTTTTTATTCCTGTTCTTTTGGCTTTCAATTTAAAAGTGGATGTGCTGTTCTTCAGCCTCAGTCACATTGAAAGACATTTTGTGAAATACAAGCTTAATGAATAGCACTGGTACCTTAAAAAAATCAAGATTCTGGTATGAGAAATTTCACAGCTGAATTCAATCACAATTTTTGACTGCTCAAAAGCACACATTTGGTTACTAAATTACAAACTAATTCTGAACTTCTAAGCAAGCATCAGCTGAGCTTCTGCAGCTTCTCACACATTTCCACTCTCAATTGCAAGACCCAACAGTGCTGAGAACTATGGCTCATTCTGCAGCCCGAGTGTGCTGTCCCGCCACTGCTCCCAGCCCACCCCAACAGCTTTGCCCCACCCATGCCCCAGGGAAAGCAGCTGTGCCTACAGGGAACTGCATCTTGAGCATGACAAAAACAAAACATGTGAAAAGTTGAAACTGCTTTTTTTTTTTTAAAATAAGCAGATCCACCAGCTCCACTGGGATTATGGAACAGAAGGAAGAACTATCCAAGGTCTGTACTGGTTTCTCTCCCAGCAATGAATTAACTCATTCTAGATGCTCAAGTCCTTTGCTCAGAGACAAGGACACTATTATTATTATGCTTTTTAGTGAAAATTGAGGGAAAGTACCCATTAAGAACCTCAGCCTATGCCTTGTCATCTGCTATTTTTTTCTCCTACACTGTTAAGTAGCAGACCCACAGTTCCATTTGCTGTGCTCTTGCTTATTGTGTACTTAACACTTTCTCTTATTACTTTTTACTACCTGTACTAATCAAGAGCTCATTTTGTGCCTGTGCCTTTTCTGACTTTGCCCTTTCACATCTTCATATTCCCCTCTTCTTACCCCATTTTTCTTTTAGTCCATTTTCTGTGACTTCCTTTTCACTCACATGCTTTTGAAAGCCGTAGGTGCAAGTACAACGTGTTGATCTTTCACTTTCATGGATTTTGGTTATTTCCAAGAGGGTATCTGTTGAACCCTGTGGGTTTTGTTCTGCAGAAACTTTCCAAAAGCTTACTCTGCTTTCTCCCAAAGCTTTTCTGATCCTGAACCTCAGTGAGCAGTTATTTTCCCTTACTTTCCTGCAAAGCTGTAGGGGGATTTGGAAAATGCTACTAATTACCCTATTTTGTTTTCATGAAAGGACTGGTGTCATTTGGAATATGCACAATGTAATCATGATGGTAACTTTTTTTTTTTTAACGAGCTTTGATAACAACTTGAACTTTGCCCAAAATCGCAAGAGGACATATGACTCCCAACCCTACCGGTGGATTACTGAGCAGCTGGGTTTGAGATTACCAGGAATTACTCCAGCAGCTCTCTCTCCAGCCAGCTGGATTTTTACTCAGGACCCAGAAGGAGAAGTTTCATCCCAGGGCAAAAAGCTTCTGCCTCAGTCCAAGAGCAGCTGGCCAGTTTGTGCATGAAGTATTTGTGTACCACCAGAGGTGATTAGATATACAATTAAACCTAGAAGTACATTTCTGAAACCACACAGTATTTAGGTACATTAGGACCAAAATGAAAAAAAGAAAATCTCTATGCCACAATTTAAGCTTGGTATTTGAGCTAGAATAGGCTTGATATACAAGCAAAGCATTGGAAAACTCATTCCATACAAGAGAAGTCACAGCAAGAAAGGTTTAGTGTTGCAATGCACTGATACCTCAGCCAACAGAAGTGTTCAGAGCATCACAGATACTGAAGGTGCGAAATAAATGGTTCAACACCAAAAATAAAAGAGAACTTATATAGAACAAATACTCAACAGTGCCCCTGCTGTGACCTTTATGTCCCAGAAACACATGATTACAATTCTCTTAAGAAAGCTACAGCATATTTGCAAGAATCAAACATACACTAGGCTATCAGGTGCCAGTGTCACACAACCTGACCCACATCCCCATGGTCAACACAGCACCACGTTTCTCTGCTGGCCTTGGCCCACAACCAGGGAACTTGGAGCCACTGGTCTATTCCAATATCCATCTTCCCTACCTCAGTATTGTATACACAAATCCCAAATGAATCCTCTCACTGTGCTTGGGTTTTACTGAGAGGACACTCCCTACAAATGCTGGCAGTTGCATCCCACAGCAGCCCAGAGCACAGAAGGGCTATCCTGAGGTATGACTCACGTGAGCAATCCTGCTCGGTGGAACACGTACAGCTCCCGACCCAGCCTGGAAGTGCAGGAAGGGACAGCCCGAACAAAGCTCCGGATCAGGGGGAACTCTGGGACATGATGTGGCACCAGGATGACACACAAGTCTCTATCCTGAAAGACATTGGCAGGCAATAAAAGTGTTCTCTAAGCTTCACCCAAAGCCCTCTGAGGGGACAGACAGCCTTAGGTGTCTGAATGCAGGGTTTACACTGCACACCCACCAAGCACTGCTCTGCCTGGCCAGCACCAAGGAACTGACAGCTCAGAAATGGCTTCACTTTAAGCAAACTATGGAATGAACCTTCCTTACTACATCTGGGGATTCCAGCGTGGCATTTTATTTCATAACTGACATTGCTGGATGGATAAATTACATAAATATGAAATGCTTTCTGGGTCAGCTCTCTAGGAACTTCCTTTGGTGGTAAGCAGTGTTTTTGAGTGTGCTGGTTCTTAGGGCCAAGACAGTGTCTCTGGTACCCAGGGCCTGTCTCCAAGGCACACTGCCATGCAGTGCTTTATGACACGACTTTACAATTCTGATGTGCATTAAGAAAGTATCAGAAGTGGACTTTGTTACCTCAGACAGAGGGATGACACAAGGCGTGAGCGGGAAATAGCTACTGCACTGTGAATCCACATTGCCACAGTTCAGTCTCTAGGTAAATATTACAAATCTCCTTAATACCATTGTTTTATAGGCTTTAACTCCATCTCCTTTAATAAATTTTGCTGATTTTGTTTTTTTAATGTAGGTATGGTCTGGATCCGTACATGGTTTTAAAGGAGTTTGAAGCATTTCTTTTTCTAAATCTGCATCTTAGAGAAGTCCCTATGGAACATAAACTAGGGAGACTATTTACAAGAGCACATAGTGGCAGGGGAATGCCTTCACACTGACAGAGAGCAGGTTTAGATTACATTGTGCAGAAAAAATCTTCCCTGTGAGAGTGAGGAGGCCCTGGCACAGGTTGCCCAGAGAAGATGTGGCTGCTCCATCACTGGAAGAGTCCAAGCCCAGGCTGGACAAGGCTTGGAGGAATCTGGTCTAGTGGAAGGTGTCCTGCCTATGGCAGGGGTGGGTGGTACTGGATGATTTCTAAGTTCCTTTCCAACCCAAACCATTCTAGGATAAAGAGAGGACTTAGGTATACATTCCATGAAGTCCAGAAGCAGCCAAGGAAGGGAGTAGTTCAGCCCAGGGTAACCAGGCCCAACACACTCATGTGGGGCAGACTCACTGGAGCAGTAGACCCACATCCCCTGGCTGCCAGCTGCACTGCTGTCCCACCACACAAAATCATTCCAACTTTCATTATACTCACTGGGAAAACGTTGAAAGCATAATGCAAAAAATCCAGTGACCTGCAACCAAGAGCAAATATTGGCAAATAAAGCACATATCAGACTGATCTGATTCACTATGACATCCCTGCAAGTGCAGGAGTATTTATTCAGAGCTGATCGGACAATCCCGATAGATCATCAATAACCAACTGTTGAAGTTGCATGCTGCACAGCAATTTCTGATTTCTAGTGCTTAAAGCATCATTATTAACAAGAATAACCAGGATGTTTGACATAATACATGAGGCTCCTCACTAAAAGGGCAGAGGGAGGCCTAACAAAACACTGGCTCTCATGTTGTTGACTCCAGCCTCTTTAAGAAGCCATTCCTGGACTATCACAGCAGCATTAGTATATACCAAATATTACTTCAGATTACAAACAATTGTTGCTATGTTCTACAGTATTTTCAGCCAGCACTAAGGGC
The DNA here is from genome assembly GCF_050655825.1 of Lonchura striata. Classification (NCBI taxonomy): domain Eukaryota; kingdom Metazoa; phylum Chordata; class Aves; order Passeriformes; family Estrildidae; genus Lonchura; species Lonchura striata. The sequence goes on along the minus strand of NC_140705.1, from coordinate 86,645,902 downwards.
TCTGTGACTTCCCACTCAGGAAAACTTGCCTAATGTGCTCTGACTAACAGGAACATCAATACTTAGATTTGTTTTTAAACACTTCTTTTCACTTCTCACCCACTGACTTAGAGCTGTCCCAGTCTCTTTTCCATGGTGACACTGCAAATTGTGACATTTCAGTTTAAAAAGACTTGAGAAATCTCACCAAAGCCCTGCTGTTTATCCCATGTGTAAGGCTATGAAAGAACTCAAAACCCAGTTATGCTGAAGTTTCATAAAACACTTTTCCATCACACAAGATGTATTTTTTGAAGAAATTCATACAGATAAATGTTACCTTATAAATACTAATAAATCCTCTCCTCCTTTCAGAACTGTAATTAAGCTTCCTTTAATTACCTCTTCAATAATATAACTTAAAAGAGAAATAATTTCTAATTGCAATATCTATGCCCAAATGTAAATGTAAAGCTGCAAGTACAGATCAGGATTGGAGAATTAGATATGCACCTATATAATACTTAACTAAGACTAGGTAACAGAACAGCTATTCAAGGGAAAGGAAAATGCCATTGCAACTATATTGCACTGTCATTTTCTCTCTAGTATCCAGGATCTTGTTGGCAGTAAGGACCATAAGAATTGAGGTGGGAGATTTATCAAGTATCAGCAGATAAACCAGTAGTTCAGTTCCTTCACATGTCACTCTCAATGCACTAACAAGCCACATAGCAGCTCTGGGTTTAGGAGATGGAAACATTTAGCAACATTAGTGGGTAACAACTCCCAGGGAGCAAACTTCCCTCAGGGCTAAGATGCAATCACACCTACACTTCAACTGCTATTTCTGGGTCCATGCTGTGCAAGGCCAGCAGGACCTCCCTCAGGACAAGTTTCCAGGCTGCAGCCAGCATCACCTTGTGCCCTCCTTTACATGTATTTGTTTTGCTAATATTTCTTCTACAGGCAGGTGGATCAAGCAAAGGCAAGCCAGAGAAGCATACAAGCAAAATGTTTGAAACCACCAAAATCTACAGATTTCTCAGCTCTGCATGAGATAATCTTCAGGAAAAGTCTTCAGACAGGAATACTGTCTCCTCCAGATATCCATCTTGGAATCCACACTACTCCACAGATATCTCCAGGTAAAAAAAACTTGGAGCACAGCATTGAATGATAAATGCAGCAAGAAATTTCTTGAACAGAAACAGCCAACAAAGCACAGAGCTCAGGAGGCAAAAACCAGACCAATCCATATCCTAAGCAGGAAACTATGAGCAGAGAACTCAAGAAATCTACAGTGAGATTATTTACTGACAATAAATCTCTAGCAAAGCTCTGAACTGCTGTTTTAGTATGATGGAATCATTCCAGAGCAAACCCCTAGCCTCACTAATATTTTAATACAAAGCTTTCTTATTCTGTAATAAGTATCTTGCTTGAATTTTACACTAAATTGTCCCTCAATTAACTGTTCTGGCACAGTCTCTTGGCAGTGCAATTGTTCTCATCACACATTAGTTGGTCAATGTTTCTAAGTACAACACAGATCTCCTATGTTGACTTCCTTCACTTCACTAATTAAACTAGTTCTTAACAAACTTGAGCTCTGTTACTGAGTGTATCACTTGGGAAATGTGTACACAAAAGGCAATGTCTTTACTTTGTTTTAGTGACTTTGTGTATTTGCATTTGCAGCAGATTCAGTGTTTGATCCCCTTGGGTAGGTGCCCTCCTTAATCCAGAAACCGCTCAATAAATAGAACCAGTTTTCAATGAATGCTCATTTTTCTCCTCAGTGAAGTTTATTCTTACATTTCTTTTAAGCCAGAGTTCAGAAGTTGCTAGTCACTAATGACTGAGTAGACAGATGTTTTTTCAAACTGTACTACACATGTTCAACTCATCTATCAAGCCCTCATTCCTGACACCTGCTGTCTGCAGATATGACATGGATTTGAAAGCATGGAAGATGCTGGGTGTGCTCAGTTGCTTCATCTATCCTGTATCTTCCTTTCTACCACCACATTGAAAAGGAAAAAAAGTTCCCGGAGAAGTTTCTGCTGATGTGGTTGAATGTATTCAAGTGTGGAGAGAAATTTTAGAAAAAAAAGTTTAAACCCCATTTATAGCCCTATTCTAATCCACCAGGATCTAGGAGTGTGAGATCAGCAGCAGCAATTGTGTTAAGAGAAAATTCCTTTCTCTCCCCTAGGTGTAGAGGATTTTCGAAAAGAGAATAATTTCTTTCAGTGACTGGAGAAAGTCTTTAGAATGGGAATATTTACCTGCAGAGCTAAGAACAGCTTTATTGCCCCATGCAATGAGAAGAGAACTACTGTAACATGTAGTCCTTCTTGCAGCTAGCCAGCTTCAGAATGAGTGTCTCCATAGAAGGAAACAGCAGCCTTTTTCCACAACCTCAACTCGCATTTTTTCCAACAAAAATGAATTCTTCACATTTTGCCCCCATAGACTGTCAGAGCTAGGAACTTGCAAGTGGAGGCTGAAACGTTATTACTGAAGATAAAAGAAGCAAACAAGAAAGAGGCCAGAAAAAATCCCATCTAACCACTGCAGGTGCTGTCACTTTCTGCTTTGTCTTGAAAACATAACCTTGAAAATAGTTATTAATGGGAAAGCAGTGACTCTTCCTCTACACTTACCTAGTTTCATACTTCTCATCAATACAAAGCAGACGGATACTGAAAACATTTGAAGCTCCTCTGTATACAGGATGCAAATCCCCCTCCTCATCAGTCTCCAGCAGAGGTGCTGCTGAGCCTTTAGGGCCTATATTGACATTACCTACCAGCAGTTCAGTCTGGGAAACGGTCACAGCTCCATCTTTCTGCAACAATAACAGACAAGGGCTCACTTAAAACACTTCAAAAAGTGTTTTCATTAGTTAATCCCCATCCTTTCCCTCCTCTCTCTAACCCCATCTTCCCACCCTGATAGCTGCTTATGGGGAAGTGGATGGGTAAACTCACCCTGACCAATAACTCTGATCCCCTCCAGAGCAACTTCTGAGCTGTGCCCCACAGCAGAGACACATGTGGGCCAGAGCAGAGGACAGGGCAGGAGGGAAACTCAGCAGTATTTTCTTGTCCTCATCTCTGCCAGCCTTGCTCCATATCAGCTCTGAGAGCCATCGGCACTGCTGGGTGTAGCAGCATTACCTGCACAGCTGCATCTGCACCAGGAACATGTTCCAAGCTTTGAGAAGAAACAGGCTTTGGCTTTTGACTTGTTTGGCTGTTTTCATCTTTATCTAAATGAAGTAAAAGAGAAAGTGCACAAGGTTCAATAATGTGAACTTTACTGTCAGAATGACAGCAACAGCTGGAGTGGGCCAGGATACCTCTATCAAAAGGTTTCATTTTACCAACCACAGTTGAAGCAGACCCTCCTACAGTTATTGGCTAGAGCTTCATTAGACTATTTGATTCCAAAGCAAAAAAAAAAAAAAAAAAAAAAAAAAAAAAAAATCCAGGGAATTGATTGTAAAATAAGACCTGAACAAGACAGTTTGGAAGCAATTCTTGTGTTTATCCGTGTATCCGTGTATCAAATATTTACCCTATCTGAACTGAAAAACAGGACTCAGTGTATTGACTGATATCTTAAACCCCATGTGTTGCTAACTTGCTTTCTGGTGATCACAAGGACAAGCAAGGGCTCTTCATTCTCAGATTAGTTCTCCTAAAATAATTTAAATTCAGGTTAAATCCCAGTCAAACCAGAGCTTTTACTGGTGCAGTAAGAGACAAGAAACAGGGATTAGAATTCCTTTATAAATTTTACACAATAAACTCTTGAGGTGTAGGTGTTGCTACTGAAGAAAACACATCAAGTAAGAACACCCTTGCACTTGGAAAATCCAGTAACATTACGGAAGTCAAGGTTTCTGAGCTCCAAGAACACAAAACAAGCTTCAGAAAACAACCGTCTACCTCTGAACTTTGCCTTGGGACACCCACATAAGCTACATTTGCAGACAGAAGCATTTCTTCACACACTAATAGGCATTTAAAAAAATTACCTCAAAGATTTAAAATAATTTAGCCAGAAGTAATTAGAAAAAAATATTGTCTCAAAATCAGTTTCTCTGTCAATAAAAGAGTGCAGATGCAATATGCAGGGCAAGGAGAAATGTGGGGGTTAAGAATCATGAATTCTCTGGGGATATGACAGACGTTGAGTCTTCACAGAAATGATCAAATGTCCCCTTGATTAACCAGATCCATTTCTCATTATCAACAGCTTTGCAGGTGTCAGAAGTTAATTAATACAAGTCTCTTGTTGTCATGTAAATATTGGTATGTTGTTTCTGACTTTATACTAAAATGCAAATCTTTAATGATTCCACCATCCACTCCTGTCAGACGTGACTGTATTGCTGTTTACAGACATGCTGTACACGAGTGATGTGAAGAACTGCAACACTATCACCAAATCAAGTAAAGACCACAAAAAAAGAAAATTAAATGAATTCTGTGATTGCTGGGTTGTTAGCTGAGGTACAGTCATTAGGATCAAGAAGCCAGTTCACCATGAGGCCTGATGAAAAGCCCTTGAATCATTCCCACTGCATCATGTTTTCTAGCAACTAATTCATGACACCATATAGAGTAACAACCAAATTACTGTAATTATCCTGAAACCTAAGTGGCATATCAGTACAGACTGTTATATACTCTTTTATTATTATTCAGCATTACATCTTGGAAGGAAAAAAAAAAATCTACTTAAGAGCTAAAGATCTTGAAAAAATAACCTTTTTATATGTAGGAACATAAAATGACGAAGGAAAGCAGCTTGCATTTTAAAATTTCTGGCCTTCAGATTCCATAAAGTCAAGTCCAGATCTTCTGTTGATGTCAGGTCACTGAACCTGCTCTGCCCTCACAGCAGGATACCATCCAGCAGCAAGTTTTCAATGCAGCCACTAAAGCAGCCTTCATGGAACAGGTGTGGCTTTGAAATAGCCACAAATGCTGGCTACAGCATGGGGCTAACACCACAACAGTTTTCAAGGACACGGGCTGGCCTTTATGCTGGAAAGGCTTAACAACTGACTACTGGGATGCAACTGCTCTATTCTAAAATGTGTAAAGCTACAACAAAAATTTTAACTACTACTCCATGATAACAAAATTAATGTTCCTGGGCAGTGAATAGACAAATTTGCTATTAGGTTTCTAGTGTCTCTTTCTAGGAATAGCACCAGAGTCAGGCTCTCATGATACTCAAGTTTCTCCTCATGCGTCCAAGACCATTGTCATGGTTTAACAAAAGCCTGGTTTTCCAGCTGGGGAGGGGGAGGGTGGTTCCCTGTGGGGACCTGCCAGAGCTAATGAATTGGCTGGTTTTGAAGGGCTAATCAGCTGGCTAAGTTTGTAGATTGACACCCAGTTAGACCACCTGAAGGAGTTAAAACATGCGCCTGTGGAAAAGCATGTTTAAAAACGAAGGAAGCCTGGGAAAAACTCTCCTGGCTTCTGGCCTTTGAACAGGTTGGGCTGGGCTGTCCCTGTGCAGCCAGGCTCACGCAGCCTGGCAGAGCCTGGATGAGATCAACCCTTCAGTGTTGCAGAACTCTATAAAAAACTGTTCCAGTTGATAAAGCTTGAGAACAAATGAGCCTACAAACACCAATTCTCTCCTGAATCGGGAAAATGAAAGAGTGAAGACACAAGAGACAACATGGGACCCTGAGGTCAGTGAAAAAAAGAGTCAAATTCTAGATGGGAGCAGATTGAGGAGACGACTTATTCTTGGGCTGAAATCCTCTTGTAAGGCTACAGAGAAGACATAATTGATACATCAGGTTCTTTTTTCCCTGTAACTCATAGAAGTGCATTAAGGGGACGTAGTGTTCAACCACAACTGTAAGCCAAGGCACCAGTATTGAAACAAGTAGATGCTACTGCTATCCAATAAGAAACTTGAACAGAGAGAGATGAGAAGTTTTGCCCCAGAGGTAGTAATAAAAAACCTCTGTTCCCAGAGATGCATTAAAAGAACGTCTATTTTTATGCCAAAACAGCTCATCCTTAAAATAGGACCCTAATAAATTGACATGGCCCATGAAAACAGCTGTGAGATAGCTGCAAGGTATGGGAGGGACTTTTTACACTGCAAGCAGATTTTTGCTTTCCTGGGCAGCTGATTTGCTGTGATTGAAGCCACAAGAGAACTGTTTATTGTGGCAAAGTCTTTATAGCATAACAAAGGATATTCCTCTTCCCAAGTAGACTGAAGAATGACTATTCTAAGTTTTGTCTTCTTATGTTGTCATTGGGAAAGGAAAAAAAGGTGGGGAGGAGGAAAAGTGTTCTGAAGGTTTTAATTCTGTTTTTTTCTTATAATTTTTTTTCTTAATTGTGTTAATAAAGTTTTCTTTATACACTTTAACGTTTATGCCTGTTTTGCCCTCCTTCTCCTAATGCTTATCTCACAGCAAGAAAATAAGTAAATATATTCTAGTAAGTGCACTGGCACTTAGCTAGCACTAGACCCACTACGTAATTGGTGCATTGGCCAGGAAATTGAACAATTGGCAAGCCAAAACCTCTACAATCATTAATGATTTGCACTGAAGCTACCTGAAAGTCTATAAATAATTATTTTCCCCAGAGCTGCCCTCATCATTCTAAAAAAAGGGATACTACTACTTTAAGAAGTCTTACCTGAAGGCAACCCACAGGATACTGCAACTACCATCAAAACTAATCAAGTTTTTAAATGAAGAGAGAAAAGAAGGGAGATAGATTCACAGAACTGCTAACCATGTTGCTTAAAACATTTCTAAAAAGCACTCAGATGTCAGATTCTCAAGAAACTGAACAGGACACAGCTGCTCATGCTAAGTTTTAACATTTAGAACAAGTTCCACAGATTTACTAAATGGTAAAAACCACATAACAGCTGTATTGTCAAACCCTGTAACCACATTCTCACTGAAAAGCTCAGCAGCACAGAATTTGCCAGAAAACACTGATCTACAGCTTGCAGGCTCTGGAGAAGGAGAGAGGACACCAGAACTAGGAACAGCCCTGGGATGGGTAAGGGTGAGAGAGAGTCCTGGTGGTCAGTCACCTTGCCCAAGCCTCTGCTCAAGCAGGGTCACCCAGAGCAGACAGCCCAGGACTGGGCTCTGGCTCCTGAGCAATCTCTCTGCCCCCTCAGTCTCATTCCTCCTCCTACCCACATCTGTCACTTCTTCTGAACTAATACTCCTGGAGCTGAAGAAGCACAGGATCAAACAGAAGACAGGCAGGTTCCTCCATCTCCTACGTGCAAGATGCTTCCTTGCAGGGTAGGGGAAGACCACAGGAGCAGCTATAAGGGGATCCTCTCCCTTTTCTGTTCTGTGACTGCTGGCTTCAAGGTACAGCTGGTGACAGCCCTGCAGCTCCCTGGTTGCCTTTTTTGCCTGCTGCTTTGTGTACAGAAAAGCAGATACATAACCTAGTAGTGGAGGTGTTTTATTCCACTACTGATAATTAGTGGATAACAAAACATTGTCCTTCTGCACAAAATGACCTTTGACACTGAAAAATAAAGAAAACAATTGTAAATCATTTACATGATACTTCTGTTCTACAAACAGGTGACATATTTGTGCTACTGGTTTTTATCACTCACAGGAAGTGGCTTGCACATGCATTGATGTATCGGGCACAATATAAAAGCGGAATAAAAAGACAGACCCTGATTTCCCAAAATCTTGTAACACAGGAGACTGCAAACAATAAGTAAAGAGCAGAAGCTGAGCCACAAGGAAAAAAGATTACATAGTCAACAGGACAATATAACAGACACAACCAGCTGCTCAGCTACCAATAGACCTCGCTTCACCACCAAATTTTACAATCATATCTTCTTTTAACAGCACAACTGTATCTGATAAGACAGTATACGCCACACAACAGCTTTCTGAAACTTCAAGTCCACATTTATTGCATAGTTGGTACAGGCCAGCTCCCCACAAACAACAATCATTTCTGACTCAGAGACCAGGGCTATCAAAATTCCCCTCCTCAATTAAAAGGCATCAGGCATCCTGCTTCAAAAACAGGTATGTTAATTTGTGTTTTCTTCCAAGTAAACCTATATATTCTTTTCCAGCCTTCTGCAAAACCTACTCAGAAGCTAGACACAAATACACCCTGAATTTATTTAGCACTTTAGAATATAGATACCTTCTTGAATGCTTGGCCTCCCTGGCACTTTGAGAATATCCTCAGGATGTGGTTTACAGAGTCCATGGAAAGGCCCTAAGTCAAAACACTCTTGAAACAAGGAAACGTTCACATCAGAACATAAGCTCATGAATCCTACTGCAGTGCCATCAACCTGGAAGATAAAAGCCATGTCACATGAACCTGTCATTCTAGGAAAGGACAAAAAAAACTGAACAAAAATTTTCTGAAGCATCAACTTTTTTGTTCCATCTCTGACTGTGCATAATGGAAAACTATAAAGGAACTATTTCAGCAAAACTTAACGATCCTTTTTTATTTTTTCCTTGTAGCGTATGTACTAGGACCTCTACAGTAGATGTTCTAATTCTTTTTTTAGCTAAGACTTGCAAGAGTATTTGGTTTATATATATAGGCCAAATGATGATCTGGAGTTTCAAAGCATTTGTTATGGCAAATACACAACATACTTCCAAAAACATATTATTTTGTTTAAAGTTACAGTGCAGCTGAAGTAGAACCTTCATTCAGTTAGCTGTAATAGTTGGCTCATTACTGAACACTCATTTGGACCCAAATTGGGCTCAAACTGAAGGGTATATTTTATTCTCCTAAGGAATTAACTCAAGAAATCAATTATGTATAATATAAGGAGTACCTAATGCAGTAGGTATTATCTGCAGCACTTGTAAGCCCCAAATATTTCTGTGTTCTGACAAAAATCCAAGTGCTAGTCTTAAATGCTCTGGCAAACATGAAAGTGATGGGATCCCTGCAATGCTGGCACCCATGGTACTCTGGATGCCTGATTGCTGCTGGAGTTCTCAGCAAGCTGCAGCCCTCAGCAAGACACGCACTGGGACCACAGAGAACTGCCATGCTGGAGAGCTTCTGACTTTAACCTGGGACAAGTCTAGAAGAAGGAAGCTCTTTAATTTTTAGTAGTGTATGCAACTTTCTGGTAAAATACATTATCAAAACACATTTTCTTTCCTCCTCAATACACATAATGAAAGCCTTTATAAACCTAATGAAAATTCAAATGCTGGATTTGTACAGCTGTTTTATCAAGCCATCAGTACATCAATAAGGACTTTTAAAAGTGTGACATTCAATTTTTCTGCCCTCAAACAAGAAGTGATTGTTTGTTTGCCTTGTTTGCATAACCAACAAAGCCGGGGTGCCACAGTTGCCTGGCTGCTGTGTAATTTCAGGCCCAAGGCTCAGCAGAGGCTGATTAACCAATCCATCTACCATATGTGCAAAAAGAGGCTGCCAGCTTCCTTCTCCACAGGGGAAGTTGGCAACCATCATGGTTTACGTGGAGGCGCTTTCTCAACTTGCTGTGGCGGTGGCAGCTGAGATAAACTGGGGACTTGGAACACCTTTTGGTGGTCTCACATTGAGCTCCGAACATGCCACTGGAATGTCTTATTTATAGCAACAGCCCTCTGCAATGTGCTGTTACACTAATGGTGCATTGTTTCCCATTTGGCTCCCAATGGCAGTGATTACATGTCACAATTTTATAAAACCATTTGCCACAAAAAGTGGGTTTCAGAAATTAAGGAGGTTTATTGCCTATCAGCTTCCACTACCATGCACAATTACCAACACATGAAAATCTTAACAGGACTTTTCAGCAGGATAACTATTACCACACCTTTCCTATTTAAATTAATTCCTGGGTTTGTCTTTATTTCAGCAAAAATTTGTTTAACCCAATAAAAATTATCTACAGGACTTTAAACTGTGAAAGGATTACTGGCTACTCATTTTCATATGCAATGTTAGCTTACACTGGGAATGAAAACAGTTTACCTATAATGCAAATGTCTAAAATGACAACATGGCTTCATCAAGACAGTCTGTCCAAATTACTTGAAAATAATCTGCACAAGAACTGGGAATTACAGCTTCATTTCTGAACCAGAAACATCACTCCTAAGGACAGACACAAACTGCATTGAGATGGGCACTCACTGTGTGGGTATAGAGCATGAATTCTACTTCCCACAGGTGGGCTGCTGATTTTATCCCCTGAGCTAGAGTGAGCTGTCACACAGAACATCACTAAGGCTATGATCAGACAAAACCAGAGGTCATGGCAGACTTACCTCACAAACAGCTGCTTGATTTTCTTCACCTTCACGTTCTATGAGATCAACAAGGAGATATTCACCATAGGTTTCCTTCAGAGTCTCACTTTGAGATGTCCAGATTAACATGAGATCATCATAATCTTCCATCCTACAAAAAAAAGAGATCAGGTTATGTCCTAAGGCTCTGCCATTAATAGGCCCTGATACTTCTGTTCTACTACATTAACATATGGAAAAAATATTATAAATACTTGTTCCAAAGCCTGCAACCACAAATCACTTCACCTGGGACACATTCCCAGTGCACACTAAAGTGGGAGTCTCAACAACAGAGATACAACTACACCCAAAAGCCAGCAGAACCCACCAAAATCTGCACTGCTCAGTAGAGATGCTTCTCTTGCCCTAAAAAAAAAATATTCCCCTGCATTACTCTCCTACAAATGTAGTGGAGCACTCATACAGGTCCCAGCCTATATGGATTTTTATTTAAACAGGCAATAGAGAATATTTCCCACTAGACTGCTATTTATAGCCAGGGTCAATGTAACTCTGAATAAGGAAATCCAGCACTTTTACCAGAACAAGTGGTAGAATTCATAAGTCATCCATGCTGAGACTGTGGCACAAAGGCAGGTGGCAAACCAGCTTTAACACTCAACTGCTATCAATAACAAAGCCACTTTTATTTATCTCTTGGAAAAATGCCGGAATTGAGAGGTGCAACCAAAAGCAGCAGAGAGAAAACTGCGGTTGTGTTGGGCTGCCAGAAGGAACAACTGCAACAAACTGCAGGGGAAAACCCTCCCTGCTGTGGGCCAGGAGCAGGCGGCTACCTCGTCTATCACACCAACACCCCAGGAACATTCGTGCTGGACTGTCCCGACGAGCGCGTCCCGGCTCCGGGCCCCGCACAGCGACATCGGGGCTGGTGGAGCCCCGCGCGGTCTCTGCCGCCGCCCGGCGGCCTCGCCAGGCACGGGCAGCAGCTCTTTTGCTTAGGATGCACAAACCTCCTCCTTTTCCTGCACGGAACCAGAACGGGCCCGCGGTGCTTCCCTCGCTTGTCAAGGAGAACCAGGAACTTGAGAGCTTCCCGGGGTTTTGGGGAAAACTCCTTTTGTGTTCCAGGGTCCCACTGCTCAGGTAGGGAAGTGCTTGTATGCGATACCTGTAAGTTGGAGATCATTGCTCTGCACAGGCAGAAACCCAGAAACAATAAACAGACTCAGTGGTAATCTTTACATGTGTCCGGATTTGGAAGGAGACTTAAAGAAAACACAGCTGGGCAAAAGAATGTGTCCGAGTTCCTAAGCACTGCCTGACTCCAGCACAGGAGAGGTGGCCAGGGGGTCTCTGGATGGACGTGACCTCTGGGTAAGACCATCTTTGTAATCAAGGGTAGGGACCCCTTGCATTCTGACCTCATTTCTGCTTTTTTTTTTCCTCTCCACTAAAATGAAGCTCCAGCAACAATGAAAACTCACAATAACTCATTTGTTATCCTTCAAACCAAAATGGTTACCCTCATCTCCTTCATGGTTATCCTCATTCTCCTTGGGAAGTATCCCAAGGGAAAATCTGCAGTGAGGTTTTCTATTATCAGAACATCACCACCTCAGCACAATTAATTACTACGGCAAACCTGTTAATAAGCTCTCAAACCTCAAAAAACCAAACAAAGAGGGGTAACAGAACGAGACTGTATCCCAATTGAACCCTGTTATTTTGTGGAGTCTGCAACAGACACATTCCTCCTCCAAACGGAACATTGTGCCAAGTGTTTTGAGTGCCCCATGTCATTCTGCTCTGTGGGACACAGGACAAGATCACACACAAAGGCACAGACAGCAATTCCTGAAGAATGACCCTATGACAGTCAATGGGCCTCTGCACATACACATTCATCTCTCTGCACACTGCTCTGTAGGAACACAACCGTTTTAACTTGTTTATTCTACCTCTAGTATCTTCCACCAGTTTCACAATATTTAAGAAAGTAAAGAAACCCTCCAAAACCCAGTAAGCTTTCCAATACAAAAATGCCACAAATTTCCTCTATTGTGAGTGCAAGCACAGAGCTGCAAATTTGACTCTTGCCTCCAGGGCACAAACCCAAGAATAAGACATCAGCAAGAACCTTAAACATCAAAGCTCAGTGGGCTGCATTCTGACACACTGCATCCCTCACATTATAAAGGCCAGACGCAGAGTATCTTCCAAAACTATGGTTAAACCAATGTATCAGTTTACAGCTGCTTTTCCCCCTCTGTAAACAGGGGAAGAGGGGACAGAGATTACCCTAATCTCTTCCCACTGCCCCAGAACATGTTGCTAGGCAGGTGGCTGCAGACAACATCCACAGAGGAGTCTCTAAGGGCTCCCACTGACTGTTACTATGGATGCCAGTGAAGCACAGAGATGAATGCAGAGGGAAAGGAAAGCAAACAGAAATTAGTCTTACCTGTTACCCACTGATGGACAACACTAAAGTATGAGTTTTGTATCATCACTGTGTAATTTCAGAGGAAAACCTGTTTGCCAGTTAATTTTCTAATAATACCAAAGCTAAAGCAATTTTTACTTTTTATAACGAACTACTAAAATCCCAGACAAGATGGTAGCTCTTATCAGGAATATTGCTATGGCCTAAGTGACATTTCCAATCATGCAAAAGAACATTTGACAATATCCAATGGCCACCAAAAAAAAAAATTAGCTTAAACTGAAAAAAAAAAAAAAAAGACAAACATGATAGTCAGAACCAAGACAAGTGGAAAGACTTTTAATCTTCAGGCATTAACCCACCTACTGATACCATCACTGTATAAAAGTCCATTCACTTAGTTATAGGTGAGAGACAACTCAAAAGAAACACTCAAAAAGCCTAACAATTGTACATCGAGTCAGTATGAGAGAGAATTTTACAATATTGAAATATCCAGAGCTACAGCAAGAGGATGTGAAGTGGCAAAGGTCAGGCCTCAGGCCTTTTTCTTAAAATGCTCAAAAGTCAAGCAAAAGGAGGAGTTCAAGCTGCAGATTTGCTTCAAACTATGTGGTAAAATTCCATATATGCAATAAACCATCTCTCAGGCACAGGCTTCTGTCAGAATGCAGCCCAAATCAGCCCATAAATAAAGAAGGAAAATGCTGCAGTTTTCCCCAGTCAGATGTGCTCAGGGAAGCAAGACGCTGCATTACCTTGCTTGGCGCACGTACAGCTGTGGGTGACACCGATGCCTCGGGCATGCCAGCAAGGTGAAACCTCTCTCCATGGGTGAGCCTGGAACAGGCATCATCCTTTCAAAGACATTCCCCATGTCCAGCTCTGAATGACTAAAACCTGTCGGGGCAGCAGAGAAACTTCATTATGCAAGCTTTAAATTAGCAGCAAAACTGTCTAAGGAAAATGGAGTTTCAAACTTAAACCACAGATAGCAAAATGCTCCAAGTCTTTTAAGTTAGGCAATGAGGCTGAAATGACAACAGCATAAACATGCAAGAATCATCACCAAAGTCATGTAATTAATCCAGCATTTCAAACCTGAATAAGCTTCAAAGCAATCAGAAATTGGTAGAAAACAATCCCTATAAAAATAATACAGCCAATTCTCTATGCCTCTGGAGAATCTCTGTCAGGACTCATAATACTGAAGGAAAGCTAATGTTGGTTGCCAGGGTGGATTTGAGAGAAGCCCTGTTTTTTGTAGTTGACACACCACTGCAGTCTTTTAGTGTGACTTGGAACCAACATGTCTAGAAGCCAGCATTATCAGAAAAGTCCCAGCCCCCTTTTCAGCTCAATTTACATGCATGCTTGGTTTATTGGTCACAATTCAGGACCAAAATTCCATGTGGTCCTGTTCTCTGATTAACACATGTATTCTCTACCTTTGTACCTCTGTTCTAGAAGAAATAATCCAAATTTCCTTCTATGTCTCCAGCAGCTTCTCTGAGTCTCACCAAAGTGAGACCAGTCTGCACTGGCTTGGCCAAGTAAGAGAAAGTGACCAATTTCAAGTCTCTTGGCTCTATTCAACCAGAAATCTTCACAAAACTTGTAGGTATTGATTTTTGAGATCTTTACTCCTTTCTGATGTCCTGTTTCTGGCAAATTTAAAGATTGCAGGGAATAGACGGACTGCTGAATGGCCACTGGAGTGAGCATGGAACCACAGGTACCTCTTGCACATGAGATCTTCACAAGAAGATACTTTTAGATTATGTTTTTCACATGTCTAGAAACTGTTCTCAGTATTAAAAAAAGGACACCACAACAAGCTCACAGAGCATATTAATCAGGTTTGCAATTGTTCTCACTTCAAGAATAAAATAGTTTTAAGTTCTTACCTAACCTATCCTCAGGTGGTATAAAGAGAAGTATAAACTGCAGTTCTGGTAGTAAGATGAAAGCTCTCCTGGACAAATAACAAACATATTCAGTCTTTTATTATTACACCCATCAATGACAGACAGCAGCTAGCTTTTTTAATATATAATTTTTTTTTCTCCAGTGTCTAGAACCTTCCTTCATAAGTCCACATGGCTCAACAATTGAAACATTTCTGACAAACAATATAATGTGAAATTTATCTGGGTAATTTGACTAGTTTTTCCTACCTTATTTCTTTCAGATTTTCCAATCTTTACATTTCAAACATCCTCTTTTTTATAGCAGTTTCACAGTGGTGAAATATTTAAGATATCAGGCCTCTTCTTTGACAGGGCACCTGGATGAGACTGCTTGACTTGACAAACGTGATTTGACAGCAGGAGAGGGCATATGCCTCACTACCCAAGGCTACAAAGGAACTCACCTAACAATTTCTTGGGAGCATCCTGCTGCATAATCTTCCTTTGCCACAAAGAGATGCATGAAGAGCGTGTTCAAAGGCTACAAAACAAGGAATGAAAGCCTACACACCATGCAGCTCATGTTAATTCCATCAGCTCAAGTATTAGTACACATATACATTTCCAATATACATGATCTGCACTCAAGGAGCAGCAAAATATACAAAAGTGACTTCAAAGCATGTATGGGTAAAGTTATGTGATTAAAGTGCTTTACATAATTTTGTGCTTCTGCAACATTTTTTCTTTCTACTCAGTTTACTATTGTTTGACTGCAATATATGCTGTACATTTCATATTGAACAGTATTAATTCTTGACTAACAACATCCAACCACATTAAACACTCAACATGTGTCTAACAAAGACATTCTTTTAAGGTTAAAAGTAAAACCACAAACCGAAAGCTCACCTGCTTCTAATAATCCTAAAGTGGTTTTTCTTTAAAGGTAGTAAGAAAAATTACATATTTTAACATGATATCATTAGACACACAAATACCAGGCAAAAACAGAGCAGACTAACAGACACCTTTATCTTGTGCACCTCCACTAAACATGGAAAACCCCTGTGCTGGAATGGCAAAGGCTATTAAATCATCTGTTCTCTAGCATATTAATTACAAGTCCTGGGTCAGAAAAGGTCCGCTTGAAGATAAAAATACTTTAAATGTAAAACCAGAGATCTTTTGAATAGTATAATATTCAATTAAAACACCACAGCTGGAGGCACCAATAAACTTCAGCAATTTAAGAGCAAGAATGATTTCCATAGAGGCTGCAGTACATGGACCAGCATCAGGACAACAAGCTATTCTAACAAACATCTAAAGACATCCCTAAAAATCAGGCAGTTTGTTTTTTTAAAGCAAAGGGAAGAAATAAAAAAATATATTACTGTTGAGGTCCGAGAGGACATCAAGTATACCAGACGTGGACTGTAACTGTTTCTGGATAGTGCTGCTAACCACACAATCCAGTACAGCATCTTCACTTATCCCTTTCTGCACAATTCAACTCCCACTTCAGACCCTGAAATTATTTCTGTGCTCTAGGAAAAAGACAGGTCAACTATACTTCACAGAATTCCTACATTCAGATGATCTCAGTTTTGAAAAGCACACCTGCATGGATTTAACCTACAGTTTACCAATGACATCTCATCAAGTTATACGCCAGAAAACGTTCAGCTTTCTGCCAATGCAGAAGCATAAAACACTGACTCTTCTACACCTCCTTTAGCAAATAAACTCCATTCTAGAAAAATAGAACGCTGCCCGTTTAAAGATATTTTTCACTACTGGTTCTGAACAGTAATTAATTTTTCTTTTCTCTGTAGACCCCTACACCAGATCCCACAGAGCCACCACGCAGCCTGAGGGAGATCATAGCACAGCAGAACCCACAGAGAAGCTGCACCCTGAATGAAGTAGCTGTCCACAAAATGCTGCTCAAGGGACAAAGTCCATTACTAGGAAATCACAGGTCCTTTCTGCACACTCTCTTTGGCTGTACTGGTGGTGTTTCCTTTAAGAGCACACATTTTCAAACACTTTGTCAGTTTACCTTCAAGCCATTACTTAACACTACAGAAGACCATAGGCAACTGATGAACAAAATGCCCAGAGATAACTGCAGCACTGCCAACACCTCTTAATGGCACATGCTGCACACCTTATGAGTGCTTGGGGTTTAACATTTTCTGTATTTTTTCAACAATTCCACAATCTAGTTCCCAGCTGGACTTGGTGATGTGGGAGCATTTGAGTGCTAAACTTGTAAGGGCCTGTTTCTGTAGATCCTACCAGAAAGTCACAAGCTCACCGAAGGAGCCCATGTGAAAGTCGCCAGCAGCCAGCAAGACACAGAGCAGCAGTCTCCCCACCAGCACCGAAAAAGTTCTCTGCAGAACTAAGGTTCCCCTTGTCAGCACGAGGGTTTGACAAGGACTCCATCACCTTCTGTATCCTGAATGCCTCAAATCTACCAGAAACAGATCATAGATGCCTATGTGTATTTTCCATACCTGAGCCTTAAATGAAAACTCAACTAAAATCACACTATTTACTTACAGTGCATTTATTGTTAGTGTAGTTTTCATGCAGGAATGGTTCCCATTCAGCCTGATCAGTGATATTCCAATTCGGATAGTCCAGAAAGGCAGCGTGAGCTATAACCTCATTCTTCTCATTGCAGAGTGTTAAAGCAAGATTTGATAATTCTCTATGAAAATAATTTAATTTTGCACAAGTTAAAGAAACTCCACATAGAAAAGTGACTTACTGCAAATTCAGCCTGCTGAACAGCAAAATTAGCCATGTTCAAGAGGGTTCCCAGGATCAGGCCCGAATTAAACTTCACCATCCACATGCTAACTTGGAATTGTTACTTCAGTTCCACACATTTGTGCTCTAACATCATAAAAATTCAGGAGGATTTTCAAATCCTCATATTAGTAAATTTGAGATGCAAGACTTAAACATTCCCTTCAAAACATTTGTATGTGTCTTCACACATGTCTTTTTCCCCAAACAGCTGTTATGCATGATTTTTGCTATTAAGGGGGAAAACATAAGTGACCCACCAGTACCTATCACACAGCCTGTCTGCTGACAGCTTTTTTCAACAGCATTTCTTCTGATCTTTTACAAAAAGAAGCTAGTACAGAATTAAACCTTCTCCATCATGGCAGAGACCCAGGTTTGCACAGTCATGCATGTGACAGACATGAAAGTAGATTTTCTTTCAATTTTTAGAAGCAGCACAAAAAATCATTATGCCACACCATGTCAAGGGTCAGAATGTTTTCTGCCATTTTAAGTGTAATTTTCTGAAAGGTGACAACCTAAAACACCATTACTTACAAAAGGTAAGTGACATCAATCCTTCCAAAGAGGTCTTCTGTGACAGGGCTGAAGAGGCTGATAATGCCCGAGACATCATGTGACTTTGTCCTTCTGGCAGTGACCACATCTGTATTTCCCCTTGATGAAGTTACTGTGGCCATCCCACAAGCTGCACTGAGAACGAAGGAAAACACTTCTGGCTCCAGCCATCCACTGCCATCCCCTGCCCAACACAGTCACTTCAGGTGGGTTTTCATAAAAACTCTAAATTGGGGCAGTTTGTATGGATTTGGTGCCTGGCTCCTGCATACCACCACACAGACAGGCACTGCCTGTCTGTTGCACACCTGAAATGCAGTAGGCAATTACTCCTATGGGCTGGATCCTACAGAGGAAATTAATTGTTTTAATAGGCTACAGCTGCTTTCCTATTTATTCATTAGCATGCTAACCAGCTCATCACCAAGAACTTCAAACTCAAAGGCCTTCAGTGGGAGGCTCAGCTGTGGGCAGTCAGGGGAAGCAGGCTGGAGACTCAGCTGCAAACAACCAGGTACACAATGTTCCAATTAAACAGCAGTTTCACATGAGTTCACTGTATTTCGTCCAAAACTCCTTCTCGGATTTCTTTTGAGATCAACAGTAAGGCTTAAATTTCTGAAGGAATTCAAAGTTCTGTGGCTATTCAAAGTTCTACTGCTTTCTTACACAGAAAAAAAAAAAAAAAAAAAAAAGTTGTTTTTTTTTTAATGGCTCCACATTGAGAAAATGTGCCAGGCACAGCTGATATGTTGATCCGTCCAGCAACTTTAGAACACACCGGGGCATCAGATCCTCAAACCACTTGTGACCATTCCCTCAGGTCTAACACCCTTTAGTTCTGTGTCTCCGGTCAGTACTGCAGCCTGCTGTGACCCAGTCAACAATCAAGCACGTGAAATAAAGCGACCAAACAATGGCTTCCAGCAATTTCTTAAATTCATATGCAAAATATAGCAGTACTAACTAAAAAAAAAAAAAAAAAAAATCTAAGCCAACACACCTGGACCAGCAGAGCAATTCCACCACTCTGCCAAACACAACAGCCACTTCCAACAGTGACCCCAAATGCAAATGTGATGCTCAGTTATCAAGCACCTCAATTCCTAACTAAAATGAAAAACCAAAAGAAATTCGGACTTTCACACCTTTTAAATGCAGAGTTACATGCACTCCTACATCTTTCACATTCCAGCGTCAACGCAGGTCCTGAAATTAACCTGAAGGAACACATCCTCTGCAAACATGCGTCAATTTTAAAAATGAAAACTAACACGAACTTTAAAGGGCTATTCATCGGCTGAGGTTTAGCGCACTAAGACGACTTCAATTGAGGAAAACTGTTTGCTACGTTTTCAGTCAATTTTTAAGTTAACCCCCCCCCCCAAAAAAAAAAATACACGCATCTCCACCGGCTCCCCAAAACGCTCCCACAGCCAGAGAAAGCAGTAAAAATGTACCATTTTCGTAAGGAAATACGCTGCTCCTACAGTAACTTCTGCACTCGCCCCACGGAGCAGGATCCCAGAGACACCCAGCAGAACAAGAAGAGGAGGGCGTTCCCCTCCCGCACTCAGAGCACTTCCCTCCCGCCTCCTCACACAAACGCTCTCTTGAAGCATAAGACTCCACGCGGTTTCTTTGGTGTTTGTAGCCCACATACCTCGGGAGGGCTGCGAAGAGCTGTGGAAGGCTACTGCGGGAGGCTCTTGAGGGGCACCCCTGGTGACTTGGGGCGGGGCGGAGCCGGACCGAGTCGGACCCGGGGCGGTACGGCGGGGGCTGGACACGGGGGCTGGACACCGGGGCTGGACACGGGGGCTGGACACCGGGGCTGGACACGGGGGCTGGACACCGGGGCTGTACACGGGGGCTGGACACGGGGGCTGGACACCGGGGTTGGACACCGGGGCTGGACACCGGGGTTGGACACGGGGGCTGGACACCGGGGCTGGACACGGGGGCTGGACACCGGGGTTGGACACCGGGGCTGGACACGGGGGTTGGACACCGGGGCTGGACACGGGGGCTGGACACGCCCGAGGCGGCCTCAGGACCCCCGGCCGCGAGCCCCCTCAGGCACGGTGGCCACGCCCACGCACGCGGACAGACCTACACCGCCGAGCCGCCAGGGGGCGCCCCGCCGAGCGCGTGCATCGCCCGGCCAGCAGCGCGCGCACTCACCTGCCCTGTCCCCGGCGCTGCAGAGCCAAGTGGCCACGGAGCGCCCCAAGGACAGGAAAGACAACGCAGATGGAACAGCTGAGCCCACGGACGAGACAGACCGAGCGGTCCTACGGACGGAACGGACAATCCCACCGCCCTCCCGCCGCCGACCGGGACGCGTCGCTGTTGCCGCGGCAACGACGCTCGGGCGGTGCTGCGTGAGGTCAGGGGTGCCGGGGCGGGGCCGGCGCGCGCAGCGGCGGAAAAATGGCGTCTACGGCAGCGGGGAAGCAGCGCATCCCCAAAGTTGCGAAGGTGGGTGGCGGGGAGGGCGGCGGGGACCCCCCGGGACCCCTCGATACCCATTCGTCTCGGGCTTCGCGTCCCGGCGGGCTCCGACCCCGCCCGCGCCGGGCACCGCGCTTCGCGAGGCGCCGGAGGAAATTGATCGTGCCGGTACTGCGTTAGGAAATGTGAGCCGAGCCCCCCTTGTCCTTGCCTTGCAGGTGAAAAACAAGGCACCCGCCGAAGTTCAGATCACAGCGGAGCAGCTTCTGAGAGAGGCAAAGGAGAGGGAACTCGAACTTCTCCCACCGCCTCCGCAGCAGAAGATCACAGATGTTGAAGAGCTAAATGACTATAAACTCCGGAAGAGGAAGGTACAGTTAAAAAGAAAAAAAAAAACCGGTTTAATCTTGACACTCATATAAAGCACTAAAATTCCACTGTTTTTAACTTAAACAAGATGTAGTCCCTATTCCTTGTGGGCTTTCCAGTTGAACACAAATTCTTTAAAACCTTTTTTCATGCTACTCTTTAGCAGAACCTGCAATTTACAGATGTGTTGCTTGAAACTGTGCCTGTGTTCAGAACACTGAAAGGGTAATTATTTACACAATTAATAGGAGTTTTCTTCATTACCAGCAGTATCTGGCCAGCCACTATAAAAATATGAACAAAGACAGTAAATGACACTACAGTAATGCTGAGTTATAAATCTTCTGTTGAAAGAATTGCTTTGCTCATGCAGATTTACCCATGGTTTTGCTTGGCTTTTTGCTTTGAAAGTACCTAAGCTAAGCAAGCATATTCCTGATGGTTATTATAATACCCCATAAGCCATTTTTGATGTGAATTGTCTGCACAAGGATTTCTGACTTACAGATAAAATTTTCTCCTCAGACTTTTGAAGATAACATAAGAAAGAACAGGACTGTTATCAGTAACTGGATAAAGTACGCACAATGGGAGGAAAGCCTGAAGGAAATACAGAGGTAATGATGATGTGACTGTAGGCATATCTTAAGGGCGTTTTTAGACACACACTAAAGTCTAGGAGGCACATTTTACCTGCCCTGTACTCATGTTTTCCAGAGCCCGTTCCATTTACGAGCGTGCTCTGGATGTGGACTACAGGAACGTCACCCTCTGGCTGAAATATGCCGAGATGGAGATGAAGAACCGCCAGGTCAACCACGCCCGGAACATCTGGGACCGGGCCATCACCACCCTGCCTAGGGTGAACCAGTTCTGGTATGATGGCCAAGCAGTGAGATCCCTTTCTAGCCCCAAAGACCCCCACAGTATTTGGCTGTTCTGGGGTTATACAGATTATCCTGCTTCTCTTCAGGCTGGTCTGAAAAAAATGGAGGAAAGCTGAAGTTTTGGAAAGGTTTTGTACTTTTTAAGTGGTAAGAGCCTTGGGAGAGAAGGATGTTTGTGTGCCTGGATACTGCCAGTCACTGCTGTGCTTACAGACATTTCTGGGGTGGGAGGAAATAGGTGAGGGGAGCTCAGGGATACTCTTAGGAAGCACTCCAGAAATCCCTGAATGGATATGTTCCCCATGTGATTGCAGAAACTCAATCTCCTTTCTCCAGGTACAAGTACACATACATGGAGGAGATGCTGGGGAATGTCGCTGGGTCACGCCAGGTGTTTGAACGGTGGATGGAGTGGCAGCCAGAGGAGCAAGCCTGGCATTCCTACATCAACTTTGAGCTCAGATACAAGGAGGTGGACAGAGCACGAGGCATTTATGAGAGATATATCCTTTTCAGAGTCTTGTGACTCCTGCCTGAGTTAAGGTCTCCATTCTTTATTTCCTTCCTAAATATTCCATGTCCAGCAACGTCCCTGTACTCCTTTTCACTGTGGTGTGCTGGGAATGACCCACCACCCTGGGAACCAGCAGGAGGCGTTAAAAGCGTGTTTAGGGAAAGCCTCCAGATTCAGTGGAGTGGCTGCAGGTTGTACCACAACAGTGTCTGTTTAACTGCACTGCTCATGCACCCAGCTCTTTTGTAGCTATCGTTTGTTTCTCCTCAGATTTTCCCTGGCCCTTATCCCTTTTTAAGTTCACAGTAAGGCACAAAACCTTTGCATGCTTATACCTGTCAGTGTCTTCTTCCTAGCTGCATTTATTGTTCCCCACATGTACCATCCTGGTAGGTGTTTGATGAAGTCCTTGACCCAGTAGTCCCTGGGAAGAACACAGCTGGGGATGTGCCACTCGGCCAGCACTGTTTCTTTAACAACAGCTGTACTTGTCCTCGTTCACCCTGATGTGAAGAACTGGATCAAATACGCGCACTTCGAGGAGAAGCACAGCTACTTTGCCCACGCCAGAAAGGTGTATGAGAGGGCAGTGGAGTTCTTCGGGGAGGAGCACATGGATGAGCACTTGTATGTGGCATTTGCTAAGTTTGAGGAGAACCAGAAAGAAGTAAGATTTTCTTGATCTGAGTCATGCCAGTGTTTCTCCTTGAATATCAAACTAAAGGCATTTAACATTCACTGCAATACTTGCAGTTCTCAGCCCCTCATGACTGTAGCCTGAATTAGGGAGACAGTTTTTTGCTCACCTCTAGTTGCCTTTTGGTGCCATCAATAAAATGTGTTCTAAGGGAGATCTGCCAAGCCCAGGACCAACAGCATTGGCTCAAACATGTATCCTCAGACTGGAGGGGTTCTGAGAGGTTATGGGCCTGCATGATAGAAAACTGGATTGGTCTAGATGTTTTTCACAGTTTCTAAGGTTCCCAGGCTGTTATGAAATTGAAGACATTCTGTGAACCCCAAACCACAACCTCTTAAATTGGTTTAAATATTCTAAACCTGTAAATGAATAAGAGATGATGGGGGCTGGCATTTTCAGGTTTATTTTTTCCCCCTCAAAGCTTACTCTTCAGGGAGATCTGTGTTAGTCCTCTTCTAAAACAATTGCTTATGTTGGAATGTCTGACCATTCTGTATTCTATTAAATATTGCCAAAAGCTCATTGAAAAGCTGTCAGGGAGGACAGAAACTGCTTTGTAAATATTTATGAAATTATATTTAATATTTTTAGTTTGAAAGAGTGAGGGTTATCTACAAGTATGCCTTGGATAGAATTCCAAAGCAGGACGCCCAGAATCTCTTCAAGAATTACACCATCTTTGAGAAGAAGTTTGGTGACAGGAGGGGAATTGAGGACATCATTGTCAGCAAGAGGAGATTTCAGTATGAAGAGGAGGTGAAGGTATGTGGGACAGGTACCCTCCAGGCTCACTGTACAGCCAGCTGGTGTTTAAGGGACACGAGTATTTTGTGATATCAAGGCTGATGAGTTTCAAGTTACCCTTGAAAGTCAGTCCAAAAAAACACCAAGGGAATATTCATTTTAGAGACAGAATTCCATCCCTGGGGAAGAGAATGGTATCTAAATTCACTGCTTTTTTTGTTTCTGCTTTCTAATCTAGATTGTGCAGGTGAGGGTTTTGGATTGAACTCAAGGCTTGGTACCCTTAAGGATAATGCAGTTTAGCTTGTGGTTACTACTTAGGGAATATCCATTATAGGACACCTCACCTGTGCATAAATACCTTTTAGTGAGAAAACACCTGTGCCACACCTGTCTGCTGTTCAGTCCACACTGCACATTTCATCACTCCTCATCCCTTCTGACACTTTGCTTGGACTGCCTTCATTGAGACAATGCTGAGGGCAAAACAAAAACAAAATTTAAAGAAAAGTCACTTTTCCTAAGCTAAAAGCTCTACCGTAACCATCCCCAAGACTGACAGTTTTCATTAATATTCCAGTGATCTGTTTTAAAGGGGAAATTCTGACTAAGTAAAGCATGAGGCTCTGTTAGTTTTAGTGACTGCAGCTTGTTTGCTGTTGCCCCATTCCCGTCTCTGAAAGGCAAACCCCCACAACTACGATGCATGGTTTGACTACCTGCGGCTGGTGGAGAGCGACACGGACACCGAGACTGTGCGGGAGGTGTATGAGAGAGCCATTGCCAACGTGCCCCCCATCCAGGAGAAACGCCACTGGAAGAGATACATCTACCTCTGGATTAACTATGCACTCTATGAGGAGCTGGAGGCAAAGGCAAGTAGTGACAATTCAGGGTTTCCCTTTTGTATAGTAAATAGCTGCTGATATTTTAATAGGAAAACCAAGAACTAAATATTCTCTGTGTTACTAACATGCTACAGGATTTATTATTTAAATACAGAGACTTTTTCCTCTTCCAGTTTTCCCTTCTGTGCATAAGGGAGGGAAAAAGCCAAACTCATTTTATCCCAATTCATTCAGAAACACACTGATAACAAAATCAGGAGTGGGTATTTCTGGTGGCCCTGGCTGAACTGCCCATGGCAGACTGTTACCTGAACTTGTGAAATAGTTTTATATTTTAAAAAACTGTTTGTGAAGCAGCCAGGTTGTAGTCATTGTAACCTTTGAGGCTGTGCAAGTATTTATTGGAACATTAGAGCTGCTCTGAGTATGGAACACCTGTTCAGTGTCTGTTGTCATAAATGAAAATTTGTCCAGCTAAATTAATATGAAAAAATAAAATATTTATTTTGCAATCAAATTCTCTCTAGCCAGCCACAAGGAAAGAACAGAGCCGAGCCCGGGGTCGGCCCTGGGTGTACAACAAGGAGTCGGCTTCAGCAGAGGTTTTCCCCCATGCCCACACACCTCCATCCTGTTACAAGCAGTTTTTATAGGGAAAATTCCACCTGAGGCCAAGATTTCAGCAATCAGTCTTTTCTTCTATTCGGAGTCGATATGTTAATAAGATTCTCTTTTTTTTGGTAATGAGGGAGAACAATTCAGTGTCTGGAGTTTGTTGAATCCCTTGATGAAATTTACAGGAAGGCTGCATTCACGTGTATCTGTCTGAGGATTTCCATGATATCCATCTCGGGTTGTTTATGCGATGATCAGCACCTGGGGTTTCCCTATCTCCGCAGACATCTTACTTGTAAATTAGGGTGTGGGGGAAATCCTAATACAAACGTGTATACTCTAACAAATATTCAATATCACATATATCATATTAGAAATGGCGCGAATTATATCTACTACACATAACACTGTTAAAGGAAAAGACTTACTTTTCCTCCCACAACCAGGACACTTCTTTTTTGTTGGCTTCCTAGCACTGAACCTTGCTTTGAAAAGGTGAGTCTTGTTGATGCAGAAGCTACCACCTTTGAACTGTGTACACTAAGTAGATAAGCATTACTGATTCTAACCAGCTTGACTTAGATGCTGTTCTGCAGTTTTGCAGTCACTGCAAGATTCAAATTCAGCATAATCTCAGCAGTAAACAGAGTGTTTTACATGCTGTCTGTTTTTACAGGATGCAGAGCGAACCAGACAGGTGTACCAGGCATGCCTTGAGCTCCTGCCCCACAAGAAGGTATGGCTCCTCCATCAGTTTGGTTTGAGTTTTGGGTTAAAATGCCCTAGATAAGATCCTTTCTCTTCCTCTGCTACATTCAGGGGTGTAAGCAGCTCCAAATGGCTGCTAGTAGGTTCATCGAGACTTTGCTTAAAACTTCAAGTATCTCTTCCAGTTTCTCAAAACTTCTGTCTTCCAAAATGGTTTTCCAGCTAGAGTGCAAGATGTCTGTAATTTGCATCACAGAGGGAAACTGCAGGGCAAGCACTGGTGTTAGGATTCCCTCATACATATGAGACACAAGGGTTTTTTCAGTATTTTCAAATTACTAAGTAGTTGCTAAGCAAACCCTAAGAAGATGAAATTGCACATAGTCAGAAAACAGGGAAGACCACTTAGATTTTGCTTGCTTGCATTCCTCCTCAGGCAGCATCGTTTGTAGCTGCTCACAGCCTAGTCTCCTGCAGTCTCTGTAGGGCACTTGAGGCTCTGCTTAACTGGGTTAACACTTTTTATAGCATCCAGTGGCCTCCATGGTCACCACCACTGAGGCAGCTATGTTTGACAAAACAGCTTTCAGGTCTGTCTTCCCCATTACAATCAGTCTTCAAGGCTGATTGATTAGGGTTTTATGGGTTTTTTTTGCTTGTGAACTTTAACTAAAATATCCATGTGGCCAAACCCTTACAACTGCATTGCCTTGGAATGTCAGAAAATCCTTGTTCATGTTCTTCTCCTAGTTTGTCATTTATTGTGTCATGAGCGTGTCAGATTAATCTCTAGTTGTTAAGAGCTGATTAGGTATTGATTGATTCAGCACTGGCTGATGTCATGCCAGTTGATGATTGGTTAAAAAACTATTTTCTGTGGTTTAAAAGACTTCTGTCCTGGCCATTTTTGCTTTTGCCCCAATATACTGTCCTGTTGTAGAGGCTGTTTTAGATAATGAACCCTAAACCTTTCAGCAGGAAAACACTGAGATCAAATGAGATTAACTGCAGTAGCAGTCATATCTTGTATAGACAGAATGCTTATTTTTTTAAGCAACATGTACAGTATTATATACTGACTTTCCAGCCTAAATAGCACTTTGTTCTTTTTCTTCCAGTTTACATTTGCTAAAATGTGGCTGCTGTATGCACAGTTTGAAATTCGCCAGAAAAACCTCCCCCTTGCCAGAAGGGCTTTGGTAAGCTTTGTCAGAGCCATAATTGACTTTGCTAATAGTAACACAGGAATGTTATTAAAAGATCTTAAATTGTCTTTTTTAAATTGCTGATTTAATCCACTTAAAATACAGCATCCAAGAAGTCTGCAGGGGCCAGCATTTACTGTCATGTATGATTTAAAAAGAAATGTAGCTTGTTCCAGTGAATTAGCCCCTGGCAGAAACAACAAAGCGCTCCTATGAATGCAGGGCACCCACATCAGCTCAGTGCTCTTACAAGTTCTTAGCTGTTGCTGATGGCTTACAGTGATACTTGTTCTAACAATAGTGTTTTATAAAGCCTTGTAGATGAATGGGAAGTTTGCCTGTAGGAAATTAGCACCTGCCAAATTTTGTGCCAGTCCCAGCTGCTGACAGAAGCAATCACAGGGACTTCGGGCAGGCTCAGGAGTAGGCTGAGCAGGTTCACTCTGAATGTCAGCACAAGGGGACAGCAGGGTGTGATGGGGAGCAAGAAATAGCATCTTTTTGAAATGAAAAACTTGCTTTCCTTTCAGTTCAGATATTCTTAGTAAGCTCAGGGATAGCATCAGGCATTTTGAGAGAAAGCCAGTGTTGGTGGCAGCTGAGGTGGCTTGACTTTCATGAGTAAACTGATGGGGTTTCCACCCTAACAGTGATGGAAGGCACATGGAAAAGAACTGAGCATACTCTGAAATACCAGTGGCATCTGCAAAGGGCCATAACAGTGACCAAATTGGTAATCCCAAGTAGTGGTTTCCTCTATTTTTAATAAATTCCAAGGTACTAAACATGTAGGAACATTGTGCAGGAGAACTGTGGTAAGGGAATTCCATCTCAAATTACTTCTCATTGGCTTGAGGGAGCAGAAGCCACATTGCTTAGTAAACAATACTTGTCTATAGAAGTGACTCCAAGGCCAAATTCACTACAGCCTGTCTCAGGTATGCCCATTCTAACAGTTGTTGTAAGTCTCCCTGATTAAGAATCCAGAATTGCCTCTCACAGCTTGGCTCAGGACGGACAGTTTTCTTCAGAGATTGAGGTGTACAGAAACAAAGTACTTTGTAAAGACATTATTCTCCACTTGTCCATTGCTGCCAGCCAGCAGGCAAGGGTGGGCAGCCATTCTGTGTGCCAGGAGGAACAGAGGGGGGGATCCACAGTTTGATTGGTATCATTTGTTTTATGAGATGCTTGGGAAC
Organism: Lonchura striata; assembly: GCF_050655825.1. Classification (NCBI taxonomy): domain Eukaryota; kingdom Metazoa; phylum Chordata; class Aves; order Passeriformes; family Estrildidae; genus Lonchura; species Lonchura striata. The sequence goes on along the minus strand of NC_140705.1, from coordinate 86,617,625 downwards.
TGCTTACCTGGCAGGCTGGTACAGACTGGTACTGTACTTCTTTCAGGTGCTCAGCTGATAAACCAGGGTAGGTTCCACTCACACTTCACGGGTAGCCCACATACTGTAAAAGAATGACAAGTGACAGATGTCTTCTGCTTGCCAAGCTCTTAGTGTTCATGGATGCACATTTGTTCTGCAAAGACTGGTTTAATTTACTACTGCCCCTGAACAAGCTGAATAAACGGTGTAAAAAGACGAGTTGTAGTTCAAACACTTAGAAAATCGAGTGGGGGTTTATTTTCCTGCAAGATCACTAAAGGTTTGGTTTTTGGGTTTTTTTTTTTGCACAACAGGGGACATCCATAGGTAAATGTCCAAAAACCAAACTGTTTAAAGGTTACATTGAGCTGGAGTTGCAGTTGCGTGAATTTGACCGTTGCCGAAAGTTGTATGAAAAATTCCTGGAGTTTGCACCGGAAAACTGCACATCCTGGATTAAGTTTGCTGAGCTGGAGACCATCCTTGGGGACATCGACCGTGCCCGGGCCATCTACGAGCTGGCTATTGGCCAGCCCCGCCTGGACATGCCAGAGGTGAGCAGGGAGGGGGCTGGTTTTAAGGTATTTATTGCACAGTGTAGCTGATGAACATGTAAATAATCCACCAGATGAAACATGAAGTGAAAGCTGAGTGGTTGATGGGCACCAGGTTTGGTGCTGCTCAGCCCTAATCCCAGCCAATGCTGCCAAAGCCCCTGATCCCTGAACTTTTTCTCAGGGAAATTTTACCTTTATTTGTTCTTTTCCCCTCCCAATGTGCTCGGAATGGACATGATGAGAGACTTCTCTGTTGCAGGTGCTTTGGAAATCCTACATTGACTTTGAGATTGAGCAAGAGGAGTATGAGAAAACCAGGAACCTTTACCGGCGGTTGCTGCAGCGCACACAGCACGTCAAGGTGTGTGTGGGAACCTGGGACACAGAGTCAGCCCTGAACTTGGCCTGTGGGCAGGGAAAGCTTGAGCTTCCTTGGCTCAGATCAGCCCAGGTTCAGGCCCATGCCTGTGCTCTGAAGGGGGGAGGGAAATTCCTGAATTTCATATGATAACAGGCCTATCTCAGGTGAAAGAAGCTTTTCCAAGGAGCCCTCATTGCTGAGCAGGTTTAGGATCTTGGTTGCTAAAACATTGCAAGGAAAACTGTGATTTTCCAGTGTAGCTTGGTGCTGTCACTGACAAAATCCACACAGATTTCTCATGACTTGAAACAGCCACAAGAAATTGATCCACATGCCTTATGTGGATGTTGTGTCCTGCTGCAGTGGAGGGAATCTTACTCGTGTGAAAAAACCTGATTTTCTGGGCACCTGTTGGCATTGTTTGGTGGGTTTTTTGGGCTTTGGTTTTTGTTTTTGTTTGTTTTTGTGGGTTTTTTTTTTGTTGTTTTTTTGCTGCTTTGTTGTTTTTAACCTCTGCTCTGGCTGTAGTGGTGTAGAGTGGAGGCTGGAGCTGGAGTTTGTTTGCTGTGCCCACAGGTCTGGATCAGCCTGGCACAGTTCGAGCTGTCAGCAGGGCAGGAGGGACGGCTGCAGCGCTGCCGGCAGATCTACGAGGAGGCCAACAAGGCCATGCGCAGCTGCGAGGAGAAGGAGGAGAGGGTCATGCTGCTCGAGTCCTGGAGGAGCTTCGAGGACGAGTTTGGCACTGATGCCACTAAGGAGAGGATAGATAAACTGATGCCTGAGAAAATAAAGAAGAGGAGAAAGCTGCAGGCTGAAGATGGGGTAAGGAAAAATTATGGCAGTAGTGGCTGTGAGCCCTCAGTGGCTTTGTGCTTTATGAAGTCAGGCTGCTGGGCAGAGGATAGCAAACATGGGCTTAAATTTTCTATTATTTCTCTAATTCCCCTTTCTTATTAGAAGCACCTCCTAATAGCCAACATTAACATGTAAATTAAACTTGCTTTGTGGTATTTTTCTCTCTAGTCTGATGCTGGATGGGAGGAGTACTATGATTACATTTTTCCAGAAGACACTGCCAATCAGCCCAACCTCAAACTCCTGGCTATGGCAAAGCTCTGGAAGAAACAGCAGCAGGAGAGCGAAGCTGCAGCCATGGATCCTGACAAGGACATTGATGAAAGCCAGACTTAATACCTTGCCTTTTCCCACCCCTTTCTTGGCTCACTGTACAGTATTTTCATTGGTGATAAATAAATGTATTTAGAGAGTTTTAGTATTACTGACTTGAAATGGATTTTGTGTGGAAGACAAGCACCATCTTGGGGTTGGTTCCCTTTAACAGTCCTGCAGGTGTCCATCAGTTAAAGGAGAGGTCCTGGGAGCAGTGCAAGGGTCTTTAGCTGTCACCAGTGACAGGAGAACTGGGTGGTAACTTTGTTTTCAGCAGAAGGGCCTGTCCAAGTCTCCCACAGCCTATCCCAGCACTGCTCAAGGACATTAATATGCCAGGGCAGCAGACCTTGAGTGAGAAAGAGGTCTCCAACCATCATCCCTAATTAATTCTTCAGTAATTCTGTTAAATATAAGAGTATTTTGAGAATAGTTGAAAACAAAACACCCTGGTTGTTGACCATAACCTGGTCAATTTCCTATCTAAGGAAGGATGCTTTTATCCCAGAAACCTGTGAGACAATATTAGAAGTAATATACACTGAAAGTAGGCCCTAGAGGACAAAGTGTACACATCAGTACCACACAGTCAGTCTGTGTTTGAACACAGAAGTTTGAACATGTTAAACATGTCCCGGCAGACACCAGCAGAGAGCTGTCACTGCTTTGGGCTGGGCATCACTCTGACCTGTCCAGCTGTGGCCAGAGCAGCCTTTTTATGCCCCACCTGCACCTCTAATAACATGTGCCTCCCCTCCCCTGCCTTCTCATCTCTGAGTGTTTCTGCTGACCCATAACCTATTGCATTGTAAATCCCATTTCTAGTTTCCCTCTTTCAATTCCTCCTGCTGCTCTGTGCCCCGTTGCTTTTCACAGTTTATTTTCATGTTTCCGTCTCTCCTACTCTCTAGCTGCTTTTTCATTTCATTGAATTTGTTACGGAGTTTTCAGAGGTGGTAAGATTGTTTTATTGTGTATATTTTGGTGACTTTTTTGGGTGGCTTTTATTTTGTGCATGGGGGGAGAGGTTTGTTTGTTCCTTTGTTTTTGTATTGTTTTATCCTCTGAGCACTGCATTTTCCAGGAATTCCTTCCTTTTTTGAACATGGAACCTTGCCTATTTTTCTGCCAGCTTTGCTGAGTACTGTATCAGTTGCTGGTATTATCTCTCTTAATAAGGCCAATAGTGAGGTTGTCAGCAGGGGCTCAGGTGAGCATCTTGTCTGTGTCTGCACAAAGAGCTTTAGCTAGGCACAGGGTCTTGCAGGGGAAGAGCCATTGTTACCCTGAGTTAAAAAAACCACACTTTTGGATTTTCAAGCCATGTTGATTATTGTGGGGTAAGAACAAGATTTGGATTTTTTTTTTTTTTTTTTCTTTTTCAAACCCTGAAACTCCTGTGAGGAGTGATCTGGACCCTGAATGCAGCACTTCCAGGAGTAAAATTATTCCCCCTTTGGAGCACTAGTGAGACTTGGAGGTTTAATGGATTCTTCTCCTTCCACAGCCATGTTCCGACCCCATTTCTCTCCCTCTGCCCTCCTGTTACAAGCTCATCTTGAAAAGGGCAACCTGTAGGTTTTTATTCCATAACAAGTAAAACAAAACATACCTGCTCATGTGCCTTCTGGCCAATGAATGGTTCCATGGTTGAAGCATTACTTCAGGAGAGATAATGGACACAGATTTCTGCCCTCTTTTCCCTTGGAATGTGTGAGGCACCTGTGAAGCAGAAGCTTTGTGCTAGAGATACCTCGCTCTCCAGGAGCACTTGCCCAGACTCATGCCTCTGTTACACCAAGCATGAACCTGAAGTGTTCCTTGAACAATTTCAGTGTTAATCTTTTGCACACTTCCAAAATGGGGAAGCCAAGCTCAACAGTGGGGCTCAGTTTTCCAGGGATCTACAGCAACAGTTTCCCCTCACTCAGACTTTATGATGCTGAACTGAAGAAGGAAGGAATTCTTCCCTGTGAGGGTGGGGAGGCCCTGGCACAGGATGCCCAGAGAAGCTGTGGCTGCCCCTGGTTGCCTTGAAGTGTCCACAGCCAGGTTGAAGGGGGTTTGAAGCACCACTAGGAAGGTGTCCTTGCCCATGGCAAGGGTGGCACTGGATGAGTTTTAAGCTCCCTTCCCACCCAAACCATTCTGGGGTTCTCTCAGTGCTTTGTGCCCTGCTGTTTGACTCCCAGTAGCCTCTGTTCTCTCTGAGCTCATGCTCTAATATGAGCTGAGATATTCCTGCCCATTTGATTTATGTCAATTTGCCTTACTCCTAAAGAGCTGTGGCATGTTATGAAGCCCCAGTACCCTCCTGGCTCCTGCCTGGCCTGCCTGGATTTATCACCAGGCTGGGTGGAAGAGAAACACTCCTGCTGGAAAGCCTTCTGGCAGTGGAAAGGAGAAGGGGACACCCCACTGGGGAAATAGCCTTCTGGAGAAATGGCACACCAAGGTTTAACCCCGCAGGAACCTGCTATGTGCTATCTTTCAAAAATCAAGTTTTCATGTGGATTTATGTAGTGGAAAGGTGAACAGCTGAACTGCTACCTGGCAGAAGAGGGTCCATGGGGCAAACAATGAAAAGACGTTGGGATTTAGGATGCTTTTTCAAAACAGATTTTTACATGGAATTGCTTGTTTAAGAGAGGGCTGACTCCATCACTAAGTAAGGAGTAAACAGATTTTATGCTCTGGAACTTGTGTGACACAGCTTAAACTGTCCTTCTTGTCTCCCACCAATTGAGCAACAGCTGCTGCTGTATTGGGGTCTGGAAATTAGTAAGTTCATGGGTCGAAGGCTACCCTTGGGTTTTTAGGGAGCATTTTTTTTATCTCCTGACTCTGTTCTGCACATTATCTTTTGTGAAGCTGCCTTTTCACCTATTTTTATGAAAAATATCCTTCTTCATGAAGGATTTAGTGTTTGTAGTCATTAAATTTCTGTAGATACCATCAGTCAATAAAATGCTGCACTTGAAAGAAGATAAATGTTTGTCTGTGCTTGGTAGTTGTGTTCTATTAGTGATGGTTTATCTGCTGCTACAAGAGCTCAGAAGTGAGATAAATCCAAGGACCACATATAGAAAATACCCTCCTCAGTGGGAGCTGAGCCCTGTGTAGGTGGGAGGTGAGGGCTTCTGTTGCTCTGGAGCCCTGGTTAGTGGTAATCTGAGGGCAATTTGAGCTGTTTTCTCCTACCCGTGCCACAGGCGCAAGGGTGGGCAAATCCTGGTGGATACAAGGATTCCACATGTCCAGGGAAAGAGGAGAGGCTCAGCAGTGAGGCTGCAGGAGTCACACCAGCTGTAATCTTCTCTTGAGTAGAAATGGGGAAAAATCTGAGCTGTTTCATGGGAATATGAGTCAATTGGCTGAATGTGTAACATTTGAAGAGACAAATTCAGGGCAGCATGGATGGGAGAAGTGCCATTGTTGTTGGGTGAGAATTCTGAAGCTAGGGACTTCTTATAATATGAGGGGAGCTGGACTGGACAAAACATAGATCAAGCCAATATGGTTAAAGCTATGTTCTCCGTTTATTGTCTAAAAGATGGCAGTTTATATACACTTCAGTATAGTTTACAGATTATGAACACACTATCATTGGTCAGCAAACATTGTTTACTTTTGCCTTAAGATGGTCAGACTTTCACACTGCAGCTCTACCCTAATTCACACTCAGATAGCTCATTACTTTTGGTCACCTTAACAATTTCTAACTGCGCCACAACTAGTTTCTTACTACGCAAAAGGCTTCCAGGCCCCACCAAGGCTGCTTATCTGAGGCCTAGTAGGAGGGTAGCTCAATCCTTCACTCTAAATATAAATCATGTCCTGTCTCTCTCAAAAATCTTACAACAGAATTCTCAAGAAGTCATCTTCCAGAGAGGGGTAGATCAGGGATTTCTTTTTGCTCCTGGCTGTGATACAGAAAATGTAACATCTGTATTAATGGTCTGCAGCAGCTTTGCAGTTCCCAGCGTTATTCTGTGAAGTGGGTTCAGAGAATGCCTTTTGGGAGTTAGGTGTATCCATTTGGATGACACTGGAAAATACTGATTTTCACGGAGAAAGTAAGGACCTGGGGCAGCAGCTGAAGGATGGGATCTGGATCCAGAGGATGTAGCAAATGTCTCTGCTCTCTCCATGAATGTCCATGTAGGGCTCAGCTAAGGTTAGCTCTGCCCATGATGATTCTTGATTCTTCCCATTTGGGGAAGGCTGGGAATGGTGGAATCTGTCTGTTTTGTGAGGAATTTGTACCCAGTAAAAGGCAGGCAGTAAGAAAGGGAAGAGGGAGAGGTTTATGAGGTTTTTCAGGAAATTGACATGGTGACATCTGAAAATAATAGAAACCTTTGAGAGCATTATGGATAACTACGGAATTCAAATTGGGAATGTTCTGTGCATTTTTCATATCCCTACCAGGAGGAGTATAGCAGTTCTAATGTTTAAGGCATGTATAGAAATAGAAGGCTGAACTGATCTCCACAGGCCTGTTTGTTCCATTACTGTCCAGAAGGAAATAAATTAGATTCTATTAAATTCTAAATGCTATTCTATTCTATTTAGATCCAGATGCTTCAGAGGGAGACATCAGAAGAAGGAAAGCTGGGGTTTAGAGAGTTGATATTTGGGTGGCATCAACATAACATGCCCAAGGTGCAGTTTAGTTAAAAGCAACAGCAGTGAGTGCTGCTCTCCTTTGAGAGTGTGCACAGGACCCTTAGGCTGAACTCAAAATCTAAAGGTCCTCAAGAAGAGCCATTTTATTCATAAGAGGATTTTACATTTGGTTGGAATGACGTGCTTGGTGCCCAGCATGCTCCAAGTCCCAAAACTTGAATTATGGGAACATTTTGGAGACAAATGATTGTGCTGCTCAGTCTTTAGAGAGGTTGGTAGAACAAACCTGTGTTTTCTTGTTGGGTATTGTGACTGAGACTGAGACTGTTGAGAAGAGTTTGCAGAGGTGTCTGTGCAGTTCTGATCTCAGAATGGGCATCAACTTGCACAAAAATACCAGAGGAGATTTTGGAACAGCTTGGGGTATTTTAAAGCATCAGCTTCTATGCCAGTCTCTGGCCAGACAGAGGATCTTCTCCAAGATAGGGAAATCACTCTTTATACCCACTTGTCTGCCCCATTTTAATCTTTCCTTCCAAGTTATGTAAATAGCACCAGACTAATATTCCCTGTGTACCACTGGTAAGCTGATTTACTCGCTCCACTTTATCAGACACAAAAGCACTGCAGGGCTGGTTTGTAAATTAAGTTAGGTTTGGTTTTTTTTATTTTTTTTTTTTTTACATCTGTGTTATTTCAAGCTCTTATGTAAATACTTGGAAAGCAATTTCTATATGTACTCGGTTTGTTATGCAACTACACTGTGCAGTGATGCCAAAGGGATTTAATTTTCTTATCAGTGGTTTTTAGAAGAAGTGATCATTCTTTCTGTGAAAGGCTCAGGGAATCATAAAGTGAAAACCAATATTAAATGGCAGAAAACAAGGGCAACTACAAAATTAAAAAGAGGGAAAAAAATAAATGTTCTTAAGTCACAGAACTATTTAGGGGGGCTTTCACTGAAGGCCTGATTATTGCTCCAGTGTGAGTTGGCTGCCTTTGTTCTTTATGGAAATTATTGAATTATTCAATCCATACATCTGTGTTTCAGCCCTGTGTGTGTGTTATTGATGAAATGTCTTATTTAGAGCAGATGTTGGGCTGGCCACTGCTAGCAACTGCTGGCCACTGCTGGCCATTGCTCTCCCAAAAACCTCTTAGAAACCCAAAAACTCCTTCACATAAAACCCAATTTTTAACTGAAACTGATTTAATTTTGCCATGAGTTAATGCGTTACGTGCTGAAAAGAGAACATTGAGGGGAAAATGAAGGCTGAAGCACTAAGTGTTGAGGCTGCTGTAGCAAAGCTCCCAGAGTCCCAGAGGGCTTTTCTGCCCATGTTGCAGCCATCCCTATAAAGCCACTGGAGAAACCCAGTCCTGATTCCCACAGACTCCTCTCACAGCTCCCTCTGTGCATCCCAAGCCACTGCTCACGTGCAGCTCCCATGCACTTGGCCGAGCCTGCAGGATGTAGCTGGGTCGGGACATCTGTGCCATGCATCCCAGAGCCTAGCTGCTGCTGAGGGACGTGGCTGGGGGTCAGCTGGGCTGCTCCTGGAGCTGGCTCCGGGCTCCCCATGAGCTTCAGGCTCAGTTCTGGGGCATTACTGGGACAAGGAGATGATGAGGAGACACTTCCACCAGAAGCCAAGCTTTGGCCACCAGCTGATTTAGTTTAGCATCCTCAGCTGTATTTACACAGCTCTGGGAGCCCAAAGTCCAACACATCATTTGCTTAATACTTTGGAAGTCAAAGTGAACACATACTAAGAGGATTTTAGAAATAAATGTCCATAGTTTTACACATTTCTCTTTTCAAAGTAACCATGCAAGCGGAGGTTAAACTGCAGCAAAACCTGGGTGTCTTTTGTTCCCAGAAGTTATGGGAAGAGGACAGAACTGCATCTCTTGGGCTCTGGGGTGGTCCTGCTATTTTGATTCGTGGCTACTGTGTCTTGTAAGAGCAACAGAGCTGAGTGCAAGAGCTCTTGGGAGTTAATAATGGAAATTATCTGACAACTGCCACATCTGCATGCATCTCCATATCACCATTGGGAATGATACTGTAATGCCACATCATCCAATTAGACTTTTTCCCTCTTTCCATTAGGGATGTGCCTCATCCAAATGCTGTTGTATAAAGCTGGGGGGTGCTTGTGAGGTTAGTTCATGGCTGTCTAGAACCCAACTAGCTTATTTCCTCATTTACATAATGTTTTGGATTCCCAGGACAATCTCTGCAAACTCAGATGTCTAAGTTGCCACAGGCTGTGGGCAGGAAATAAATTTGCTTGTTCCTTCTCAAGGCTGATGTGAATTTCATTTAAAGGGGAACCAAAATGATTTATTTTTAACTTCATTGCTAAGTTAACAGTTGGACTCTATGGTCTTAGATGTCTTTTCCAATTTAAATGGTTTCCTAACTATGATATTTTTGTATTTTAAGAAGGAAGAAATTGCCATTTTACCACTTAAAAACACTGTTCTTTCTGCATTTTGCTCTGTTTCAGTAATATAAATAATGGTGTTAATTAAATTTTGTATTAATTTTCTCATGCATGCAATGAAATCCAATTCCCTTGTTAATCCAGCAATCTAAGCAAACACCATATAGGACCATTACACGAGAGCAATCAATCTCTTGTTTCTCTCTAATGTTGCCTTTGATTTTTTTAAGGGTGAAATTAGAGTGTTTCTGCGCAGACAAGAATAATGTCTTGATATTACCTTTCCACCCTTGCTACCCAATTTAAGTTTTTAATGTGCTGCTGATAGACATCCAGCAATTGGTGGTGGTTTCTGTTTGTACAATTTTTGTGTTTGGGAAACCAAGCCCCTGCAAAGGGGTTGGCACATGAGAGTTTTAGACTGGGATAAGAAACTGCATCAAATTCCTAGAGAATTCTTGTTGGGTTGGGTTTTGTTTTGCTTGTTTTTTAATTCTGAGAGTTTTTGCAAAGAACAAATGGATGGTGGAGGTGATGTGACACCTTTGTCTCTGCAAAGACCCCTCTCCGAGTGCTGCCAGGTTTCCCACCAGCAGCATCCAGTTCCCAGGGCTTTGTGTCTGTTGTGTGCTATTGAATTTTGTCAGGCTAAAATTTGGCAGAGGAGCTGTGAGCCCAGTGTCAACCAGCGTCAATCCTGACCTTTCCCAAGGTGGCTGCTGCTCCGGGTGGCTGTCGATCTGCCTGGAATGTCCCAGTGGTGTGCAGCTCTACTGGTGCCGATGACTGATCAGTAGCAGCCTCTCAGCCTTCTGGAATGGCTGTGGGAGATGTTATGAACAAAACAGCCTGACTGGGACACTTGGATCAAACTAAGTACGGACATTGAAATGTTAATTAGCCAATTGCTCCTGGGAATCACCTACAACCCCACCCACACTAGGACCAGGATGCAAAATAATCCAGTGGAATCATGGGAGGGGGTTTTGGGGATGAAAAACACCCCTAAATGGAAAAGATGGGCACAGTGGAGGGGGCTGGATGGGTGTGCTGGTTGGGGAAAAGGGAACCCCATCCCTAGTCTGTGTTTGACCTGTCACCATAACCTGCAGAGGACCAGACTGGACTGGGCTCTGGGAAGCAGGCACAAGGAAAACAAACGCTCTTCTTATACCCCCCATTTTCCCTGATAGGTTTATAAGCTATTTGCCCCACCTTTTACTCCTCCCTTACCATATCCTCATTGGTTCAATTTCCTACACCCCTTCTCCTGAGTTGCTGTCTGAAAACTTCTGTTCACACTCCCCCTGCCTCCACTTTGTCTGGGAGCCCGGGAGTAAGTCCATATTTCTCTACCACAAGACCCATGTCATTGCTGTCCGTCCCTGCCCTGTCCCTGCCAATAACTGGGAATTGCAGGGCTCGTAGGGGGACGATCATGCCCCTGCTGCAGCCGCCCCACAAGGTGCACACTGCAACAGGGAAGTGATGGCCAGCTGGCTGCAGCTGCCTGGCCACCCAGCATTATCTCCACCTTACCTTACATCCAAAGCACAGCACTGTACCAGCTAATAAGAGGAAAACTGTATCCCAGCCAAACTCAGGACAATCACAGGAATCATCTCACAGAATATTCTGTCTGTTTTATTGCTGCATGCACTGGGAGCCTGAGCTGCCATTTTTATAGAAGTGCTAAAATTTAGCATTTCTTAAATCTCCTGCAAAGATATTTTTATTACCTTCAATGTTTTCTCCTTCTCTTTTCTTTGTGCATAACTAATGAAACCTCTCAGAAATAGCAGCAGAAAAGAGAGAAGACCAGAACAAATGGAACAAGACACATCCCATGACAAGGGTGACCCCAGCCCAGCAGGAGGAGATATCACTCAGGGAGGACACTCGGACAGAGTCCCAGGAATGAGCCTCCTTCTTTGCAGTAAACAGAAGCTGGAGCCTGTGAAGAATTACTGGGATGTGCCAAAGGGTGAATTATGACAGTGCTGTTAATTCTGGGCTGGTAGCAGGGCTGGGGTAGGTCCCCTCACCCTGACATCACCCTCTGCAGCAGGTGATGGCTCCTGAGTCTGGAGTTCCGGGCACCACATGGGCTGTCCTTAAGATGCTTAGTGGGGTTTGGGGGTTTTTTCCTTTCTCCTCCTGACTCAAAACTTGGCTTCCAGGGGTCTAAGCAGAGAGCTCGGGACTCCACGCCCTGGGAAGGGAGCTAAAAGCACCTGTACATCAGGTACAGGCACCACACTATCTTCTCAGGCTCATAAATAATGAATTGTATGGATCTGAGGCTTTCTCTTTAATTAGAACATCTAAACCTGGGCACTCAAAATGTAATTTAAATTTCAAATTTGAAGATCATCCATGCTCCTGTCTAATGTTAGATGTTAAACTTGTTCCCACCCACTCTTTAAAACCAGTGGAGATGCCTGAGTGGGCCTCTCCTCTGCTGACTCCAGAGCAAGCCTCGGGGTGGGCTGATCCTAACACCCCTGGAAGCAGGTGTCATGATCTCAGGAAATAAAGGAGAGCTGTGTATTTCAACCTCTTTTAAAAGTCTGTCAGCTCCCTAAAGTGCATGAAAGCAGACCATCTTCCTTTTTCCTTGTTTTTTGCTAATGATGCCTGTGTATTTTCACTTATTGGTTCCCTCATTTAGCTTCAGTTCTGCTGGATGACTCATGTCAAAAGCTCATAAAGCCTGCAGTAAACAGCCTACTGTTCATCAGAGCAATTTGGGAGCTCCTTCTGGGAATACATTTCAGATTGTTCAGTTCCAGCCCCAGGGGTGTTACAGTACTGCTGCTTTCAAAATCACTGGAAATCCTTGAGTGCCCTATATTTTTGTTCCTCAGATGTCTAAATGTGATGTTTGGAAGTTAATAACTACACCCTTTTCCATTTGAAAGCAATTCCTGCTCCCTGAGTCTCGTGTCCTTTGGACTTGAACTGTTCCTCATTAGTAGTGGTGTCCATGGAATCATGGCATGGTTTGGGTTGAAAGGGACCCCAAAGTCCGCCTAGTTTCAACTCCCTGCTCTTTCAGCACTTATGTCTGGACAGGTAACTTGTCCAGCTCTCTGTCCTTCCTGAGGAACCAAAATGGAAACCATTGTGTGGGTTGCAGAGGCACCATTTCCGGCGCTGTTCCTGATGCCTCCCGGCTGCTTGTGGATGCCCCTGGTCCCTTCCAGCCCCTCACCCTCTGCTAAACAGCCCTGATTTCAGACTGTCAAACACATATGGAAATGGTGCCGGGTACTGAGGGATCCTTTCTCTCATCTGGGTAATTAAACTCTCAGCTGGCTGCGCAGTTGGATCTGAGCTCCACTGAGCTGTTCATCATCAAACCCTTCCTTCCTATTCCCATACGTGCAGCTCAGTCTGGGTTGTGATTTACACAACCAAACATCAAACACTGCTCACAAAATTGCTGGGAATTTTATTCTTTATTCCTGTTGAAATCCTCCCTGGCAGTCAGAGATGGAGGGGGGAGGGATGCCTGTTTTTACACAGGGTCATCTCCTCTATGTGGCATCAATTTGAATGAATTCACACAAGGTGTTAAGTAGACTTCTGAAAAGGTGAGAACTTGTTCAGGATGAAGCTTCAGAAGGAATCAGGGCAACTTCCAAGCCACTGCTCCTGGGCTCAGAGAGCAGCCCTGGCCACATGGGAAGGGCTGTTCATTCCCTGGACTAGCTGTGACACTGCAGTTGTATAACACAGCAGCTGCATCAGATGGGCTCCTGCTGCCATGGGCTTCATGCTCTGCAGCCAGCATGCTCATCCGTGCCCTTCTCCAGGCCAGGGCCATGCTGGGAAGGAGGAGGTGACTTCAGAAAACAGAGGGAAAAGAAGGCATGGCTGTTCAGCAGCTGCTGGGGCTTCCCCCACTGCTTAGCAGCTGCTGGGGCTTCCTCTGCTGCTCCTGGATGTCTGCTAGGAAAAGAGCACTGCCATCAGTCTTTTCTTCTCAGCAGCATTTAAAAACACAGAAGCTGGGATGCTTTAGGAATGTTAAGTAACAATTCAGCACTGGTTTTCATGCCATAACAATAAAATGGTTTTTTTCAGTTGAAAGAATCCCATTTCCCCCTTTTCCTGTTTGTTGCTCTGCAGCTCTTCCTCATGCAAAATCTCCAAAGGACTCTTGAAGGGTTGGTTGACAGGAGACCTGGCCACTGCTCCCCTCAGGGCCATTCCCCTGGCACTTTGGAAGAGAATAGAAAATGAGGAAGGAGCAGCAGGTCATGAGAAGGCCACGCTTTCTCACGGTGCTGGAATGTCCCAAGTCAGGTGCTGGGCTCGTGGCTCAGAGCAGGAAGATGTCTGCAGGCAGCTGCTGCTAGGAGAAGAGCTCCTGCTGTGTGTCCTCTGCTTCAGACATAAATCCCAGTTTTTCCTTAAACTTCAATTCTGAGTGAAGTGATACACAGAAATAAATAAATAGACTCCACAACTTAGAGTAGTTATGAAGTGGGTATGTATTGTCAGTGCCTGGCACAGGTGAGATCACTCTCCAAGACTTGTGCACTGAGCTTTAGTCTGACCCAAACCTTTATTCCCAAAGGTGTTCCATATGCATTACATTACACAATTTTTCTATGCATATTCAACCCCTGGCCCTGCCTGTCCTCGCCTCCCATGCTAAATAGGTCCACGCCCTTCTGGGCACACGTAGTTTGCCGTGGTGGTCCTGCAGGGGTCTCTCAGTGGTGTCTGAAGCTGAAGATCGTGGTCCTCCTCATGGTTGAACTTTTGAACTTTTCTCCTTTGTGTGTGAGCTTTTGGTCTTTTGGTCTTTTGGTGCTTATCTGAGTACCTCTGTAAGTCTCGGTAGGCTTAGGGACAGAGGAGCCTCTTTATCTGGGTTCTTTGTATCTTTGATCCTTTCTGGTATTGTTCTTTATGCAAGAAGCTTCAGAAATTTGCATTTTCTTATGCCCTTTTGTACCTTGGCAGAGGTTTCTTAAGTAAAAGGTTAAAATTCCACACATAACTCTACAAGCTAGAATAGAAATGCTTAATTCATTTTGTTAACTTAAGTGAACTCCAAAAATCTCTGTTTCAGGGCTAAAGGATTAAAAGGTGAAACATCCATTGCGTGGATGAGCACATGGCAGGAAAAATCCTTTTCTCCTGGTACTGTAATATTTTCTCTATTCTGTCTTCTGTTGTATTTTTTATAAGGTTTTAGTAAACCTTTTACATCTTTGGAAGTAAGTAGCATTTGTCACAATACTTTCTCCTAATGCTGCCAATGTTATTTAGAGAACAGGCATGTGTGGGTTTCCTTGTTATAAATGAATATTTGTCCAGCCAAATTCAAGTGAAAAATGAAATATTTATTTTATAATCAAATTCTATCTAGCCAGCCACAAGGAAAGAACAGTGCCGAGCCTGGGGTCAGCGCTGGGTGTGCAACAAAGAAGACAGCGTTAGTAGAGGTTCCCTCTATGCCCACACACCATCCTCCTGGTACGAGCAGTTTTTATAGGGAAAATTCCGCCCGACGCCAGGGTTTCAGCAATCAGTCCTTTTCTTCCTATTCAGAGTCCCAAATGTTGATGAAATTTCTTTTCTTGGCGTTGGGGTGGAACAATCCAGTGTCCAGTGTTGATGAATCTCCTGATATAGTTATGGGAATCTGGTATTCACATGTATCGGCCCAGAGGATTTTCATTATATCAGTCTTGGGTCGTTGACGTGATGATCAGCACCTGGGCATCCCCATATCGCTTTGAGATATGGTCCATCTCTGGATGAGCCACATCCATTTACTTGTGGATCAAGTTTCAACATATGTCACGTTTTGCTTATGAGAGGGGGGGACTGCTAATACAAATGTGTGTGCTTCAACAAATATTCAATATTACATATACCGTATTAAAAGTGGCACAAATTATATAACATGCTCATGCATTTATAAACTTTCAGGGAGGAAATTCACAGGTCTTGAGTCAGTTGCTGCTCCCTCAGCCCCCACTCCAATGGATTCACCCCCCTGCCAGGGCAAGGGATATTTTTCACTAGACCAAGCCCCCTCCAACCTGTCCTTGGACACTTGCAGGGATCTGGGGCAGCCACAGCTTCTCTGGGCACCCCTGTGCCAGTCACCAAAGATTATGAGTGCAGTACAAATAATAAATATGCCAAGTGGGGAAAGGCATGATAGCCCTCCAGCACAGCAACCCCATTAGTCTGTGGGTTTGCTTCTGGCTTTGACTATTTCCAGCTGCCCGTTTTTGGCTGCTCCTCACACATCCCATGTAGCTGGGCTCTAAAGAGAGGTTGTGTGCTTCCAGTGAACATGTTCTTAAAATTCCAGCCAGGGCCTCTTGATGGGGTGTCTGTGAGCCCCTGTGGTGCTCCTGTGTGCCAGCCAGGCAGTTTTCCTGTTGGAAATACCCACCAGTTACCAACACAATGCCAATCTGAATACAAACCTTTTTTAGGATTTCTTTTAAGTGCTGGCAAACAACAGAATGCTTGCAAATTACTTCTATTGAAATTCACATTCACATTTGTGCTTGAGAAATTTACTGTAGTTTTCTTTAAAAAATGTTTTTATTTTCTCAATAGAAAATTCCCCACAGAAATCTCCATGGTAACGAGAGATTATGTTAGGGTTCCTATGAAAATATGCTGCTGGTTTTCATAGACTCTTGCAAGAGAAAATAATGTTACTAGTAAAAAATTCTGATCAGTTGGTATCTTGCAAATGTTTTGGTCCAGGTGCTGAATTGAAGGGCCATTTCACCCCAAAAAGCAGGATTTTAAGGGTGGAACAGCATGAAGAAATGATACCGCTCTGACAGGCCAAAGGTACTGGTAAAAAGGATTGGAGGGGCTTAATTTGATGTGTAAACACAAATGGACTGAAAGGGGAAAACATTATGGCTCTCAGTTAAAAAAACAATCTCCAAGTGCCACGATTAAGGTGGAATGGATAAGTTGTAGGTTCCAATCCTGAGCAAGCAATTAAAAAATGGTCTGATTTACAAAGGGTGTGTGTTGCAGCAGCAGGCCCCTAGCCAGGTAATAATTACCATAGACTACATGATTCACAGAAAGCTGATCAATCTCTCTTTATTATGTTATTATTAAGAAACACATTGCTTTTATAGACAGTTACAATACAATACTAATTGGTCCTCCAATCCAAACACCATCACCATTAGCTGATTAAGAAACCACCCTCTAGTAAACAAATCTCTATAACACATTCCTCATGTTCACAACAACAGGTGCAGCAAGTTAAAAATTGTTTCTCATTCTTTTCTCTAATCTTCTCACAGCCTTTCTCAGGCAATACCCGGGAAAGACGTGTATTTTTCCCTGTGGCCAGAGAGCTGCTGCCATATTCATTCTGGATTCATGCTGGATCCCTGTTGGGAGCATCAGCTGCCCCTCTCCATCCCACACCATTGGCTGTGTGACAAACAGGTTTTGGTCTCATCTTCATTTGTGCCACTGCCCTAAAATCCGTCTCCAGGTGTTGCTGTAAACCAGGGCAGCTGTTAGCCTGTCTGAAAGTGTGCTGCAATTACCTGCTGAAATTAAGTGCTCCTAGGGTGCATAGCAGTTGTTCTGGTTTGAAAGCAAAACCAGTGAGAGACTCCAAGTCAGAAATACAATTTATTGGGAAAAGGGAAAAAGAAAACAAAATACATGCAATAATACAAAAGAAAACCACTGAGAGAGTCAGAATACAACCTGACACCCTTTTGATCGGGGTGTTGGTAGACGTCCAAATTGGAATGGCTGCAGTCCTGGAAATCCAGCGGAAAAGCCTGAGTCTGGTGTCCCAAAAACCCAGACTGTATCCAGTTAGGAATGTTGCAGCATTTCTGAGAGACAGAGGGCATGATTTATGTTTGGAATGAGATTTGAGCTACTCCAGTCTAGGCCTCAGATTTGGGCTTTGTGAGACCTTCCAGCCTCTGACGGAGTTAGAAATTAAGAGTTTGTGGTGCAGTTAGAAATTGTATTAAGGTGTGATGGGAAGCACCGGGCTGTCTGGGTGTGAAGTAGTATAGGTTTATATTGTAAGGTTCAGGCCACCTTAAGACAAAGACAAGCAATGTTAGCTTGCCAATCAGGTGCCTTTGTAAACTGTAAACTATATAGAAGTGTATATAAACTGCCATCTTCTCTCGAATAAATGGAGCATTGATCATATTGGCTGGATGTGCGTTCTGTCCTGTCCAGCTGTCCCGATTTATGAGGTCCCTGGCATTTTGTGGTGCCCGAACCAGCGACCCAGGATGCTCCGAAAAGCTCCCAAATTACTTTTAGGGTAATGGGGAGCAGAGTTTGAGTCGCGCGATGAAAATCAGGTCCACATCATTTTATAGCGACGGGGCTGGGATCCTAAATTCGCTTTTCGCGACCGAGGATCAGGTGAACGGAGCGGAAGACTGCAGATCCAAACAGGGCCGCTCACGACGGGAGCTGGAGCAGGGAAAAAGACGCCGGTGTTCACGAGAAGCCCGAACGGTGGACATGGTCGGGGCCGAGAGCGGGAGCGCTGCCTCGCCGAGTAAAGCGGACGGAGCGCCCTGCGGAGGTCGGAGGTAAGCCGCCAAGGGAGAGGGTGGGAGTTCACCGTGGATGGCGATCTGCAGGCTTCCGTGCGGCATATGGTCTCAAAGAGCTGAAAAAGTTAAAGAAGCCGATTTAGAACAGTTGGTTCTGTGGACAAGGAACAAAGGCAAGTTGCAAAACCCTTCTCTGATTTTTAGTGAAGCTGAATGGCAAGAACTGGGGCAGTTGCTTTGGGACGCAGTGATAGAGGGCGGAAAAGACAAGAAAATGGTACTGGAGTTCGGAGGCATTTGGAAAAAGGTTATATATACCCTGTAAAGCATGGCTACGGAGAAAAAAGCCGCAGAAGCCGCAATGCAGACGTTTGAGCGAGCCACATCCGAACAGGCAGGAGTCCAGAAGCCATCTCGGGTTGAAAAATTCTTTAGTGTTTGTAACACGTGGGCAGTGCGAGGGCAGCAGGCTGCAGTCAGTGCCTCAGTAAAGGATTTTGTCGCTCGTATAGAGGCGGGCGCAGAGCCAGGCGGCGAGGGGCCGGCCGGTGCGGGAGCGAGCGGAAGCGTGGGTGCGGCACGGGCAGAAGCGTGCCGCACACAGCGGCTATCAACAGCTCGGCCCTCCCGCGGAGTGAGGCCAACTCGGAAGTGGCCCTGCCGGGTCCAGAGGCGGGGCGACACCTGACGAGGCAGGCGGAGTTGGTGACGAACCAGGACTGAGTCAGGAGGAGGAACCCAGGGGCGGAGATCAAGGGGGAGACGGGAGCTAGAAGGCGCCCGCCCCTCACACCCCTCAGGGGCAGCAACAGCAGAGCGGCGGCCGTGGCGGCGGCGCGCATGCGCAGAGGCGCGGCTCGGCGGTACCCAGCGGCGAGCAGCCCGGCGCGGCTCGGGGAGGCGGAGCGCAGCCACGCTAGAGGGATGGTGGAGGCAGCTGCCCAGACAACGGCAGTGCAGACCCCCGAAACAGGCAGCCCCCACTCCACCACGGTAGCGCTGCATTGCCCACTTCCACCATGCTCCGACTCTGATGACTCAGAGCCAGACCCTCCTGCTGTCAATTGTAGCAGGAAGAAGCGATCACAAAATAAGATACAAAGACCAAATATGTTAACAGCAAAAAAATAGCCCGTCTTGCCACCCTTTCAAATCATCAGGTTCAACCAGTGGAACCTTCCACTGAGCAGCAATTGGCATTCCCTGCTGTTTTAAAAAAAAATTATTGATAGGCTGTCAGCTGCTTTGAAAGATGCTCCTGACGTGCCACCAGATGTTCAAGATCATTTATTCCGCTCACTTGCTTTTGAAAATGCTAACACACACGCAAGAACCATCTTAGTCACCCTTCCTCAAGGCTATCCAGTTGATGAGATGCTTGTCAGAGCCACATGCGCAGAACAAAGCAACCAAGCTGCGGCATTCACAGCAACTATCCAGGATGCTATGCAACAACAAGGACACATGATTGCAGCTGCCTTGCCCGGCAGCAATGGCAACAATTCTCTTTGTTGCAGCAAAAGTCAACCTAACCTTAGATCATCCAAAACCACTTGCTTTCGATGCAGTGGAACAGGCCATCTCTGGCGAGACTGCCAAAAGACTGTGTGATGTCACAAGTGCGACACTGACAATCATGCTACAGAAGCTTGTCGCAGACAGGAAATGGCCAGCGCAGTGCGTTGAGGCACCGCATGAAGAAATAAATTGATGCCTGGACCCAACAGACTCCAAGAACAGCTTCCTGTTGAACAACTCACCTGCCACCTGGGGAAGTCTTGGAGTCGATGTAGCCACAGCAACAGAAGTCACTCTGAATGACACAAAGGTAACCCTAATTCCTACCAATGTATATGGTCCAATGTACAGCACAACTTCTCTGGTTGGAGGTTTGTTGCTGGGGAGATCTTCCACAAGTAAACAAGGTATGATCATGTATCCCGGTGTCATTGATGTAGACTTCACTGGTCAAGTGAAAATAATGGTTCATGCCTTGCAACCACCTGTGACAATTCCCAAAGGAAGCAAGATTGCCCAAATTGTGGCAATTGAGAATTTCCTGCCACATCGCCAGCACCCAAAAGAACCAACTGATTCTGAAAAACAAGACAATGGCTTTGGATCAACTGGCCATGATGTCTTTACAATTAACCTGAAAGATCGTCCATACAAGAAAGTACAATTACAACGTGGTTCAGTTCACACTGTGTTTGATTGGAACCAATGCTTGATACAGGACCAGATGTCTCAGTTATCAATCAGATGTACTGGCCATCCAACTGGCCTTTGCAAGCCCCGAGTTCCCACATTGTAGGAGTGGGTGGAATGAAGATTCCTTCAGTTAGCAGATATATAATCAGCATCATTTTTGAAGACAATCAAGTTATTGTGACTCAACCATATGTCATGTCTTTACCCAAACTGCTTCCAGGATTGACAGGCAGAGATGTGCTTTCCCAGCTTGGAATGGTTTTGACCACCGATCAGCATTTTCCATGATGGCCACTGCAGAGCAGCCGCCCATCCTCAAGATTACCTGGTTGACTGAAACACCCATGTGGATGACCAATTAATACAAGAGGAACTTAAGGCTGGACACGTTCAGCCATCTGTCAGTCCATGGAACACCCCAATTTTCATCATCCCCAAGAAATCAGGAAAATGGAGATTGGTGCATGATTTACGAAAAGTGAATGAGCAGATGCAGGCAATGGGTGCTTTGCAGCTTGGACTGCCAGCACCAACCATGATTCCAAAGGGGTGGAGCATTGTTGTCATCAATCTAAAGGACTGTTTCTTTACCATTCCTCTTCATCCACAAGATACCCAGCAATTCACCTTCACTGTGCCATCTATCAACAGAACAACACCAGCAAAACGATATGAGTGTGTTTCCCTCCCTCAAGGAATGTGCAATTCTTTGACCATGTGTCAGCTGTTTGTTGACTGGGCCCTGTGACCAATTCGTTGACAATTTTCCAACGCGATGATTTATCACTACATGGATGACATTCTCATCACCACCAAACAGCCATTGGCAGATGCAGACTTGAATTGGCTCTTCTCACAACTGAAAAAGCATGGATTGACAGTGTCCCGTCCCCACAAAAATTACAGTGATCGGCCCCCTGGAAATACTTAGGCTGGCTGATCACAGATGCACAAATTTGATCTCAGAAACTTACTTTACATGCTAACATTTCTACTTTACATAATGCCCAGAGACTCTTTGGAGACCTGCAGTGGGTTTGTACCATTGTAGGACTCACCAACAATGATTTGCAACGATTTTTGCCATGGCTTCATGGCAGTGATGCCAACAGCCCTCGAGTCTGTACCCCTGAGCACCAAGAAGCTTTGATTCAGGTTTCAGAAAAATTACAACGTGGTTGGAGTGCTCGTCGCATTGAACATTTGCCGTTGTCACTGTTCCTCTGGAACGCTGATGCTTCTCCACTTGCCATTGTCTTTCAATGGCAAAAGAAAAAGAGGGAGTCCCAACGTGGATCAACAGTAATCCTGCCTGAGTGGGTGTTTTTACCCGTTCAACCAAGAAGTTGTGTGATGGGCAGGACAGATGCTCTTGCTGCATTGATACAAAAAGGCCGAGACAGAATTTTAGAAATGGATGGAAAAGAACCAGCAGACATCAGTGTTCCTGTGAAAAATGAAGATCTGTAATGGCAGCTCAGACACTCTGCTGCACTGCAGGAAGCATTGTTAGGCTTCACAGGAGTGGTGCACAATTAACAACCAAAAGACCCGATGTGGCATTTCGTCAGTCATTACCAGTGGTTGGAAAGACCCTTGTGTTCATTGAAACCAGTGGAAGGAAAAACAGCCTTTACTGATGCCAGCCGAAGGTCAAAAAGAGCTGTGTACGTTTGGCAACAATGAGGGAAATGGTTGAAACATCTAATCAGAGGTGATGTGGAAGATAGTCTACAAACCCTTGAGTTGAAGGCCGTGTGTTGGGCTTTCCAGACCTGGAACAAAGAACCACTCAACGTTTCAGATGCATCATATGTAGTTGGAGTTGTGCAGAGAGTTGAGGATGCACTCCTCAGAAGAACCCAGAACCAGCGTCTTGGAGAACTGTTCCTGCAGTTGCAGAGCGTGTTGAAACAGCACCAGCATGTCTTTTGCATCGTGCACATTCGAAGTCATCAATGTAACAGAGGTTTGGGAGAGGGCAACGCATTGGTGGATGCTGTGGTCAGTTATGCTGTCCATATTCCCCCCCAGAATAGCTTTGAGAGAGTTCGCAACAGTCATGAGACATTCCACCAAAATGCAAGAGCCATGCATGGACAATTTCAGATCCCCATGAATGATGCACAGGGGATTGTTCGAGCCTGCCCTCAATGTAGTCATTATGGGCCTGGCCTTGGACTTGGCACAAATCCAAGGGGTCTGAAAGCTTTAGAGTTGTGGCAGATGGATGTAACTCATGTTCCCGAATTTGGGAAGCTGAAATATGTCCATGTCACTGTAGATACTTATTCTAGATTTATTTGGGCCACAGCACAGACAGGGGAAAAGGCCCTGAACGTGAAAAGACAATTATTTGCCTGCTTTGCAGTAATGGGTGTACCTGTAGAAATCAAAACTGATAATGCTCCATCTTACGTTAGTAAACAAGTTGCTCCATTTATGCAGAAGTGGGGGGTGAAACATACTACAGGGATCCCTCACTCATCCACAGGTCAAGCCATTTTAGAGAGGGCCAACCGCACCCTGAAAGAATACCTAGCAAAACAAAAGCAAAGTGATGAAACTGGATGTGTTTAACCGATTGTCAAAGGTATTGTTCACTCTAAACTATTTGTGTTTGGCAGAAGGTAGAGAAGAACCTGCGGTCGTGATACACCACCAAGCAGTGAAACAAGGAAGACCGCAAGCAATTCCAGGACTTTACGTTTATCACAAGGACATGCAGACGGGCAAATGGCAAGGGCCAAGTCCGGTGTTGTTTAATGGTAGAGGTTATATGTATGTTTCAACAGGTACTGGTCCAGTCTGGGTGCCGAGCAGATTCACCTGTGCGTGTCCACAGGCAAAGATACCAACCCACAGTGATAATAACGTCGATGACAACAGTTTGCCTGGAACATCCTGTGATAAATCTGGTTCTGATGAAAATTAATTTTGTAGAATACAGACAAATAAGTTAGATTATCATAAGTATAAAGTTAGATTTATCAGAAGTTAGTTTATTAGAAGTTATAGCTTATGTTTAGAATTAAGTTTGTTTCTTTCATGTTAAACAGGGCATTCAAGAACCTGGGAAATATGTGGTGGGTCTCAATGTTTCTATTAAGCAATGTTTTCATTATTGAAGTATTTGGAATCCTTGACATTGACAAGAGAGAAAATATGTGGATCACTTGGGCCAAACAAACTAGGCAAGATTCATTCTGCCTGTCGTTACCCACACCATCTAACCCTTTTCGTACTTGTTTAATTGGAGTCTCGTTGGGTCCCATGGCAGAGTTCAAAACTTGGACCCGAGTTCAAATAAATCCAAAAAGCACACTGGGAGCGCAAGCTGTTGCATTTGTGCAAAACCTTAAATTTGTTGTTGCCAATCTTCAAGAATTTTATCTTTTGAGTTCTGTCCCAGTAAATTACTGTTTGATATTTGGATCTTATGCTACCAAAACCACTCAAGAAAAAAGACAGTTAACAGATGACAACACTTGGTTGTCTCCCAGATCACCATTGTATTATAATTATTCAGAATATTGTAACAATTGGACTCAATCTGTGACACCGTCTAGAGGTGGTGCAGGAAAACTGCCCCCAGGAACCTTCCTCATCTTTGGGGACCAAGCCTGGTCGGCAGTCCCTCCAAATGCTAGGGGAGGCCCATGTTATATCGGTAGGTTGACGCTTTTTGCTCCCACCATACATCAGGTTCTTGAATTTCCTCAGAAGACTCAATGAGCCAAACGCAGTGTTCTCCAAATGGACCCCAATTGTAAAGATCTAGTGTCATTATGGGGGCGCGCTTCGGTAGTACTAGCCTCAATTTTCGCCCCAGGAGTTGCCTCATCAAAAGCTCTCACACAATTAAGATCTCTAGCCTGCTGGGCAGGAAAACAAATTAATATCACATCTAAACTGATAAGTGAGCTTGCTGCAGATGTAGATGATACCCATCATGCAGTTCTGCAGAACAGAGCTGCCATTGATTTCCTTCTTTTAGCACAAGGACATGGGTGTGAAGAATTTGAAGGCATGTGCTGCATGAATTTGTCTGACCATTCTCAGTTGATTTATAAACAGTTAACGCAATTGAAGGACAACATGAAAAAACTTACAGTAGTGGACACTCCATTTGATAACTGGCTCAATTCTTTAGGTTTTGCTGGCTGGATCAAAGATTTAATTCAATTTGGTATTGTACTTCTTCTTTATAATTGTTTTGATTTTTATACTGCGTTTATTACAGTGTATGCAAAAATGAGTTCATTGTGCCTTCACGTCAGCCTGGGTAGCTCAAAAAGAAAAGAGGGAATTATTGCAGCATTTCTGAGAGACAGAGGGCATGATTTATGTTTGGAATGAGATTTGAGCTACTCCAGTCTAGGCCTCAGATTTGGGCCTTGTGAGGCCTTCCAGCCTCTGACGGAGTTAGAAATTAAGGGTTTGTGGCGCAGTTAGAAATTGTATTAAGGTGTGATGTGGAGCACTGGGCTGTCTGGGTGTGAAGTAGTATAGGTTTATAGTGTAAGGTTCAGGCCAGCTTAAGACAAACAATGTTAGCTTGCCAATCAGGTGCCTTTGTAAACTGTAAACTATATAGAAGTGTATATAAACTGCCATCTTCTCTCGAATAAACGGAGAATGTTGCATTAATCATATTGGTTGGATGTGTGTTCTGTCCTGTCCAGCTGTCCAAATTTATGAGGTCCCTGGCATTTTAGGAATGCTTGTCTCCTCTCTCTGGGTGCAGCATCTTACAATGGGATGCTGTAACTTTTATCAGTCATGTAGTGACTTTCAGTAGCCCATTATCAGCAGATGTCTCTCTGGAGGGAGGATTGGTTGTGGAAGAAATAAGGAAAACTGCCCACTTAACAGAAGACAAGTGCCATACAGGTGGCAAATGGAATACATCTTGCCTTGCAATCTGGGACAGCAGTGCAGAGAGAACTCTGGCTGCTTTAGGGCAACTGGAATGGGAATGGGAATGGGGAAGAGGAACCAGTGCTCCAGGGCAGGGTCGGCACCACCACCTCATCTCAGGTCTCCATGAGCTCCTTCTACTCCTTCCTTTAGAGCTGTCCTCCTGTTCTGCCTATCCAGAGAGGTTGTTGGGGGTTTTTAACATCTTCCCTGCTGGACGTATAGGTCTGGTAGCAACAGTACACAAAGGGGATACAAAGGAACTAGAGAGGGACTTTCGTCAAGAGCCTGGAGTGCCACAACAAGGGGGGATGTCTCCCCACTGTCAGAGAGCAGGGTTAGATGGGATACTAGGGAGAAATTCTTCCCTGTGAGGGTTCTGAGGCCCTGGCACAGGTTCCCAGAGAATCTGTGGCTGCCCCTGGATCCCTGGAAGTGTCCAAGGCCAAGTTGGATGGGGCTTGGAGCAACCTGGAATAGTGGAAGAGGTGGAACTGGATGAGCTTTGAGTTCTCTTTCAAACAAAAGCATTCTGGGATTCTGTAATTACTGTCAAAGCTCCTTCCCCTGACAATGGCTCAGCTGCTAGGAGTTGTTACTTGGGAACACTTGGCTGTCAGGTATCTTGTCTCAGCTGGAAGTTACACAAAAGTGCTTCTTTGCACTTGAAGAACCACTTCCCCTCTTGATGACAGATGACTTTCTGCTTCAAGACTGCAGTGTTTGGGTGAGAAAATAACATCCAACATATCTGTTCTGTGGCAACTGCTGGTTCCAAAACACCCTGTAAGGACAACTGTCCCATTTCTTGCACCAAACTTGGGTAAATTTTGGTAGAGGATGGAGGAGTTGAGTGTTTAGATATTATTGTTTGGTCTTTCCTCTCCCTGAAAAAGCCATAAAGAGAAGCTGAGAACCCAGCATGGGGGAGCAGAACTCTCCAAATTTGTTGATTGTTGCAAATGATAGATAAATATAATAGTTCATAAATAATACATCGGGATGAGAACAGTTCTCCCAGCTAGCCGGACAATGCCCCTGCCTTTGGATGGGTCCTGGGGTGAAATGGACTGTTCCATCCCACCCCCCAAAGACATATGGTTCACCCCGCACCTCTATCCCTCCCTTGGGACATCAAATGTCTGTAACCCCATTGGCCATGCCTTATTCCAACCTACCTCAATGCCCCTTTATAAGGAGGCTTCAAGGGGCCATGCGGTCTCTTGGAACTTCCTCCCCTCTTGGAACCTCCTCCCCTCTCTTGGAGCTTCCCATCTCCTGGAGCGTCCTTTTGTCTCTCCTCTCCCCCACCCTCTCAGGGCCCGCCACGTGCTGCGTCTGGGAGCACAAGGCAGGACCCTCTGCACCCCCAATAAACCTCTTTCCCCAAGAGCAACCTTCAGAGATCTCTGCCTCCTTTCATCTACACCGTGCTGGAGCCTGCTATTTTCTACAGTTGATGGGCTGTTTGCTCAGCCCAAATGCTGCCAGTCCATCTCTCTGTGCTTTTCGCCTCTGCTTGCAGAACACTGCAATCATTCAAGTTTACAGGTAGGTGACTGAGCATCCCCTCTGCACTGGTGCTATGGGATGCTCTGGTTGTGGTGCTTGTGGGACTGGGGTCTGTCACCCCTGGGGGGCACTAAATGGGCAGGGGGTGTCCAGCCAGGAGCATAGAAATGCCCCAAACCAATACAGCCTGAGCTGCAGGGGATAAACACTAGACATACACACAAAGAGTCTCTGCCATTAAGAGCCAGCATTCCAAAGCCAAGGAGAGAGGATACACTCCATGAAGCAACCTCTAGTTTTTTTCTTCAGGAACATAGAGAAGACATGAGGAAGTGGGATAGAAAACCCACCTCCTTAGCAGTCCAAGTACATAAACTAAAAAGAAGAACACCTAGCACAAGAAACTCATCTAGAGTCAATGCTGCCCAGTCTCTCACACACAGAATTCCAGACAATATAAGAATGGTGATATATGACTGATCCTCTTAAAAGAACTTCAAGAACCTATTTACAAGAAGAGAGCAACGTGTAACATGATCAAGAAAAAAGGGGCCCTGCCTCTAGCCAAGTAGAGAACAGAGACAATCAGATCTATTAGACTGTGTAAATTCAATAACCTGGCACATCTGAACCACAAAAATATACAGCTTTAGTTGACACCAATGCCCAATGCACCCTGATGCCATCAAGATATGTAAGAATAGAATCCATTTCTATTTCTAGGGTAACAAGAAGATCCCAGCAGCTTACAGTATTAGAAGCTGAAGTAAGTTGAACTAAAAACAGGTGGCAGAAACACTCCATCATGACTGGCCTAGAGGCCCCATATATCCTTAACATAGACTATCTCAGAAATACATATTTCAAAGACCCAAAAAAAAAATCACTAGGCTTTTCAAAATAACTACCATAGAGACAGAACACATAAAATGAATACTTTTCCTAGTCTCTCAGACGACCCCTCTACTATAAGAGTACCAAAAGTGTTACAGTGTGCTCATGGGCACTCTGTGCCCCCTTCCCCGGGACCCTGTGACTCTGATCAATATAACCCTGGACCCCTCCTTCCTGCCCCAACGGGGTTGGCAGAGAGCCAGAGAAGCCCATCCTGTCCAAAGTCTAGATAAACCCCTGATATTTCCTGTTCGTTCTCTTTTTCCCTGCTCTCCCCTAGGACATCACAGAATAAAGAGAGCTGCACCAACATATATTGGGGTAAGAGCCTCTTTTGGAAATCTTTGCCTTCTCCTGATATTCCTCCCCTCAAAGCCTTGGATCTCTGGGCTAGCCTGCTAATTCAGGGGGCTGAGGGGGGGCGGGGGGGGGAGGGGCGGTGGTGGAACATCACAAAAGTTAAAGAACAACAAATTCCAATTACCACAACTTCGGTACACCATCAGCAATATCATACCAACAGACTGTGATCCCCATCCATGAGATAATTCATAAACTAGAAAGCCAAAGAGTAGTCAACAAAACCCATTCACCTTTCAACAGCCCTATATAGCCAGTTTGCAAGTCCAGTAGAGAATAAAGACTGACTTTAGATTACCGTGGCCTAAATAAAGTCACACCACCACTGAGTGCTGCCATGCCAGACATGCTGGAGCTTCAGTACGAGCTGGAGCCCAAAGCAACAAAGTAGTATGCTACCATTCATATTGCTAATGCCTTCTTCTCCATTCCTTTGGCAGAGGAATGTAGACCTCAGTTTGCCTTCACCTGCAAAATAGTACAGTACATCTAAAAGCGACTACCCCAGGGGTAGAAACACAGTCCTACCATCTGTCATAGACTAATCCAAGCTACACTAGAAAAGTGCGAGGCTCCCAAACGTCTACAGTATAACAATGACATCGTGTAAGAGAGCACTTCAAGAGAAGTCTTCAAAAAAAGAGAGATTATCCAAATTCTGCTGAAGGCTAGTTTTACCATTAAGCAAAGCAGTTAAAGGACCAGCTCGAAAAAATTCAGTTTCTAAAAATCAAATAACAAAATGGACATTGTTAGATCCTGACAGAAGTAATTGACAAGATCACCGCCATATCTCCATCTACCAACAAAAAAAAGACACAAGCTTTCCTAAGTGCCTTAGGCTTTTAGAGAATGCACTTTCTCAAGAACAACCAGATTGTGAACCCTCTCTACCTAGTCACCCACAAGAATAATTTTCAATAGAGCCCTAAACAGCAACAAGCTTTCACCGAGATCAAACAGGAAATCACTCATGCACTAACCCTTAGCCCAATTAAGACAAGACCTGAAGTGAAGAACGTGCTCTACTCTGCAGCCAAGAACCATAGGCTGTCCTAGAACCTTTAACAGAAACTGCCTAGGGGGACTCGGGGCCAACCACTGAAATTCTGGAGCCAGAGCTACAAAGGCTCTGAAGCAAACTACGCTCCCACAAAAAAATAACTCTTAGCTGCCTATAAAAAAGTTCAAGCTGCCTCAGAAGTAATTAACACCAAAACACAGCTGCTTCTGGCACCCTGGCTACCAGTGCTGGGGTGGATGTTTAAAAGAAAAGTTCCTTCCACACAGTATACCAGAGACACCACATAAAGTAAATAAATTGCCCTCATCACCCAGTGCACCCGTATTAGAAATCCAAATCACCCTGAGATTCTGGAAAGTATAACAAACTAGCTTGAAGGGGAGACTTTTAGATTGTCTTCTGAAGAAGTTGTATGTAACAGAGAAGCTCCACCATATAATAAACTACCAGAGACTGAAAAACAATATACCCTTTTCACTAATAGTTCCTACCAAATTGTAAGCATTAGCCAGAAATGAAAAGCTGAGGTATAGAGCCCCACACAACAAGTTACACAAGCTACTGAAGAACAAAGTAGATCAAGTTACAGAGCTTAAAGCCTTCCAACTATCTTCAGATATTGCTGAACAAGAAAAGTAACCGAAACTCTATCTCTACACTGACTCATAGATAGTAGCTAATACTCTGTAGAGATAGCTGAATTGCTAGAAAAAAACCAACTGGCAACACAAAGAGAAACCCATCTAAGCCACCAAAATCTAGTAGGACATTACCACCCAAGTAAAAAAGCTGACTGTGAAAATTTGACACATAGATACACACATACGCAAGAACCAAGCTACTAAAGAACATCACAACAATGAGCAAGTAAACCGAGCTGCCAGTTGAAAATATCACAGGTAAAGCTAGATTAACAACATTAAAAAAATTATTCCTAGCTTGTTAAGCCCATGATGCCTCCAATCATCAAAGAAGAAACACAACATACCAATAAGCCTGGAACTGAGGAGTAGACCTTACTATAAACAACATCTCACAAGTCATCCACAGCTTGCACTACAATCAAACAAACCAAACAACTGAAGCCTCTGTAGTACAATGAACAATAGTTAAAGTACAAGTATGGGGAAGCCTAGCAAATTAACTACATCACACTTCCCCAAATGCACCAAAGCAAGCACTATGTACTAACCATAGTAAAAACAACCACAAGATAGTTAGAAACCTACCCTGTTCCTCATGCTACTACCCAGAACACCATCTTAAGACTAAAAAAACAAGTCTTATAGAGACATAACACCCCTAAAAAAAATAAATCAAACAACAGAACATATTTCAAAAACAACCTCATCAACACCTGAGCCAAAAAACAGAACATTGAGTAAATATATCATATCCCCTATCATACACCAACTGCCAAGAAAGTTGAACAATGCAATAGACTAATTAAGACCACCCTAAAAGCACTCAATAGGAAAACCTTCAAGAATTAAAAGTTAAACTTAGCAAAAGCCACATAAATAGTCAACACTCAAGAGTCCATCAGTCAAACTAATCCTATCCAATCAGAACCCTTACACACAGTAAAGTCCCTGTAATACATATAAAAAGTATTTTAAGAAAGACTGAATTAATCCCACCCCAAGCAAAGACAAACCCATCCGTAAGATTGTTTTTGCTCAAAAACCCAGTTACACTTAATAAATAATACAGAAAGATGAAAAAAACCATTATATACCACAAAGAAACCTAGTCTTAAGTGAAGACTATGTGTAAAGTTTCATCATAATGCAGATAGAAAAAGAAAGAGAGGTGAATAATGTCTGAGATTTAGAGGCAAGATATTTTCTAGTACCATCTGTGTAGCAGTTGCCCTCTGGGCAGTTTTCCTCATATCCTGTTAATGGGCCCATCAATGTCTTACCACATGACTCAGAGATAACACTCTCCAGGAGCCAGTTCTGTGATCAAAGACACACCTGTGACTCAGAATGACATCAGCCCATTGTAAAATACTCTGACAAAGGGAAAAGAGCTAAACATTCCCACCTAAATATATCCTAGAATTTTGTCATGGTTTGACACTGGCACAATGCCAGTGCCCCCATGAAAATGCAATCTCTCAATTGAATGCTGTGAAATGCAATTGAGAACAGAGCAAAGCAGGCCCAAGCTTAATAACAAAGGAAAAAAAACTTCATTAAGCTACTACTACTATACTATTATAAAAGGAAAAGGAAAGAAAAAACACATACAAAATTCAAAATGAAAACCTTCCAAAGGATTCTTCCTCCCACCACCCAACTCCAACAAACTACAGCGAGACACAATCTGGACCCCAATCAGGTTTCCACTCTCCAGACAATCAATACTCAGTCCATCAAGGGAGAGAGGAGCCTCTCCTGTGCCACAGACCCCCCTCAGAAAACACAGCTCCACATCCTGTGCTTCCATGTCACACATGGCATCGCCCGGAGAAAAAGTTTGCCATGGTGACCCTTCTCCTCTCCATGCACAGTGCTTTCACCACCAATGCATGGATGGACAGACTGCTTTTAGGATTTTTCCTTTCAAGGATGCCCTGCCAAGAGGGGAAAAAACAACAGTTCGGTTTTTCATTTTTTTGGGACCACAGTCCCCCCCATTTTCCCCTGGGGCCAAGGGTCCAAGAACAGAGATCTTCTTCTCTTCTTCTTTGAGGACAGGGGGCACCACCACAAACCCCCTAACTTTTCTCTGTTCGCTCCACTTCTGTCTTTTCCCCTGATGAAGCAGGTCTCTTTGGCTCACCGGCATCCTCCTAAAATACAGTCTCTCTTGGAGGAGAAGATGATTCAGTCTGTGGCTACCAAGAAAAAAGTCCAGCCAAAAAGCCATTCCGTCATCCCTTCCCATCTAGAATTCCTCCTTCTAACATCCCAGGGTCCAAGCTGTCTCTCTTCCTCTCTTTCAAACTGAGGAGGAGAAAAATTTCACAAAGCTTTCATTTCTCAAGGAAGGATTAAAAGTCCCTACTCCCAAGGATGGCTCGATGCCCAGACTCCGGCTCCCACAGGCAGCTGGGCACCTTGCGGCCCCCCTGCTCTTCTCCTTCCCCACGGTGAACTGCTGACAAGCTGCTGCTCTTTCGAGAGAGAGAGAGAGACTCTGGGGGGGAATGGAGACATCCCAAATTTCTCCACCCTTCCATCTGCAGGGGGCCAGGCCCAGTTCCAGTCCCTCTACCCTTGGGCCTACCTCCAAAGGCCACATGGCTTTTCTCCTCCCCCACCCAGCCATGACCGGGCAGGGGAGAGGCTGCACTGCAGCTGACCAGAACCAAAGAGAGCGAGTTCCCCTGGGAATTCTGCTTTTAACCCCTCTGTGTTCTCAGAGGCGTGTCCACCTCCAATTGGTCAACATCCAAACTGACCTCTTCCTTCCGAGAAAAATTCTTTTTCCGTGTCAAACCATGACAAATTTCTAAACAAAAAAGCAGCTTTCCCACAAGTTTCCAAGAAGACACAGCTAGAGTTTTCCACTAGACTGACTACACCTTTTCCACAGGACCACTGCACAAACACAAACCACATCTGCCACTCCAAGAGGACTGCAGCCACTGCAAGTTAGACTGCTACCAACATGCTGGCCAAAGGGGTGTCAGGTTGTATTCTGACTTTGTCAATAGTCTTCCTTTTGAATCTGTCTTGGTTTGACAAGACAGGAGTCTGTGAAGGAGGGCAAAAGCCTCCTGTGCAATGGAGAAGGTAAACCCCCTCCCTCCGAATTGCCAGGATTTTTAAATTAAAACACTCTCAGGAAAAGATATGGGAATGGGAGTAACAATTCTTTACGAGGAGAAAACTTGATAACAATTTAAAAAGGTAAATGCAATCGGTACAAACAAAACTAGTGAAAAAGTCCACAACCTGAGGATTCGGGGTGTTGGTAGCAGTCCGGTTGAAATGATAGCTGCTCCTCTTGCAGTGGCTGATGAATTGCAGCTGAAGTGGTGATCTTTAGAAGGGTATAGTTTTCTCTGAAGATCTGGTGGCAGTTGGGCCGGTCTTCCTCTGTGCCGGGGCTGACTCCGAGCTCCGCCGCCGCCGCCTCACCGCGCTCCAGCCGCTTCTCTGGGAATCCTGCCGAAGGAGCTGCTTCTCTGGGAAATCCCGCCAAAGGAGCTGCTTCTCTGGGAAATCCCGCAAAGAGAGAGCTGCTCTGTCCCCCCAAAAGGTACCCCTTTATCCAATAAAAGAGTGCTTGGCTTCCCCCTCTGGGTGGAGCATCTCACAATGGGATGGTGTTACGTTACCAGCCCTGCAGTGAGTCAGTCAATGGCCCATTAACAAACCATTACCTCTTTGGAGCAAACCATTGTTCTTGGGAGAGATAACAAACCTGCCCAACCTCCAACAGATGGCAAATAGAATACAAGCTTATCTTACAACCCAGGACATTATCCACCCCTTATTCTATTTCCATCTGCACACCATGAAATCTTACACCCAGTTCTCACTTAAGACCAAGTTTCCCTGTGGTACACAGCAGGTCTCCCCATCTTTCTGCATTACCCACCAAGTGTAACCAGGTCCTTGAGCAAAGACAATCCCACAAATGGGTTGGTCTTTGCCTGAGGTGGGATTAATCCAAACAGTTTTCCCTAAAATATCTTTCATATGTACTACAGGGACCTTATCTCCATCTACTGTGTGTAAGGGTTCTGACTGGGCAGGGCCAGCTCGATTGACAGACCCTCGGGTGTTGACCATCCAGGTTGCTTTTGCCAGGTTAATTTCCCAGTTTCTAAATGTTCCCCCACCAAGTGCCTTTAGGGTAGTCTTAAGGAGTCCGTTTCACCATTCAACTTTGCCAGCAGCTGGAGCATGATAGGGAATATGATATATCCATTCGATACCATGTTCTCTGGCCCAGGTGTTGATAAGGCTGTTCTTGAAATGGGTGCTGTTGTCAGACTCAATTCTCTCAGGGGTCCCGTGTCTCCACAGGACTTGCTTTTCCAAGCCTAAGATGGTGTTCCGGGCAGTGGCATGAGGTACAGGGAAAGTCTCTAGCCATCCAGTGGTGGCTTCTACCATGGTCAGCACGTAGCGCTTGCCTTGGCGTGTCTGGGGCAGTGTGATATAGTCAATCTGCCTGGCCTCCCCATACTTGTACTTGGACCACCGCCCACCATACCATAGGGGCTTCACTCTCTTGGCCTGTTTGATGGCAGCACACGTCTCACAGTCATGGATGACCTGGGAAACACTGTCCATGGTTAGATCCACCCCTCGGTCTCGTGCCCACTTGTAGGTGGCATCTCTGCCCTGATGACCTGAGGCATCATGAGCCCATCGAGCCAGGAACAACTCCCCCTTATGGTGCCAATCTAAGTCTATCTTTGACACCTCTATTTTTTCTGCCTGATCTACCTGCTCGTTGTTTCGGTGCTCCTCATTAGCCTGACTTTTGGGGACATGGGCATCTATATGACGGACTTTCACCGTTAGCTTTTCCACCCGAGAGGCAATGTCTTTCCATATATCAGCAGCCCAGATTGGCTTTCCTCTACGTTGCCAGTTGGCCTTCCTCCACCTTCCCAGCCAGCCCCACAGAGCATTGGCTACCATCCACGAATCAGTATAAAGGTAGAGCTTTGGCCACTTCTCCCTTTCAGCAATGTCCAGAGCCAGCTGAACGGCCCTGAGTTCAGCGAGTTGGCTTGATCCACCTTCTCCTTCGGTAGCTTGTGCAACTTGGCATGTGGGGCTCCATACGGCTGCTTTCCACTTCCGGTTCATCCCTACAATGCGACAGGAGGCATCAGTGAAAAGAGCGTAGCAGGTCTCCTCTGCTGGATGTTGGTTGTATGGTGGAGCTTCTTCAGCCCTTGTCACTTGTACCTGCTCCTCATCATCAGTGAGACCAAAGTTTTCACCTTCTGGCCAGTTCGTAATTATCTCCAAAATCCCAGGGCGATTCAGGTTTCCAATACGGGCGCGTTGAGTGATGAGGGCAATCCATTTGCTCCATGTGGCGTCAGTGGCATGGTGGGTAGTAGGAACCTTTCCTTTAAACATCCACCCCAGCACCGGTAGTCGGGGTGCCAGGAGGAGTTGTGTTTCTGTGCCAATTACCTCCGAGGCGGCTTGAACTCCTTCAAAGGCAGCCAAGATTTCCTTCTCTGTGGGAGTGTAGTTGGCTTCAGACCCTCTGTAACTTCGGCTCCAGAATCCCAGTGGGCAGCCTCGAGTCTCCCCAGGCACTTTCTGCCAAAGGCTCCAGGACAACCCAGTGTTCCCAGCTGCAGAGTAGAGCACATTCTTGACCTCTGGTCCCGTTCTGACTGGGCCAAGGGCTACAGCATGAGCGATCTCCTGCTTGATCTGGGTGAAGGCTTGTTGCTGCTCAGGGCCCCAGTGGAAATCATTCTTCTTTCGGGTAACCAGATAAAGAGGGCTCACAATCTGGCTATACTCAGGAATGTGCATTCTCCAGAAACGTATGGCACCTAGGAAAGCTTGTGTTTCCTTTTTGCTGGTTGGTGGTGACATAGCTGTGATCTTGTTGATGACCTCAGTGGGAATCTGGCGCCGTCCGTCTTGCCATTTCACTCCCAGGAACTGGATTTCTTGGGCAGGTCCCCTGACTTTGCTCTTCTTGATGGCGAAGCCAGCTTCTAGTAGTATCTGGATGATCCTCTCACCTTTCTCAAACACTTCTGCCGCTGTGCTCCCCCACACAATGATGTCATCAATGTATTGCAGGTGTTCTGGAGCCTCACCCTTTTCTAGTGCAGCCTGGATCAGTCCATGGCAGATGGTGGGGCTGTGTTTCCACCCCTGGGGCAGTCGGTTCCAGGTGTACTGCACGCCCCTCCAGGTGAAAGCAAACTAAGGCCTGCATTCTGCTGCCAGAGGAATGGAGAAAAACGCATTAGCAATATCAATGGTGGCATACCACTTTGCTGCCTTGGACTCCAGCTCGTACTGGAGTTCCAGCATGTCCGGCACAGCAGCGCTCAGCGGTGGAGTCACTTCATTTAAGCCACGATAGTCCACAGTCAATCTCCATTCTTTGTCAGATTTGCGCACAGGCCAGATGGGGCTGTTGAAGGGTGAGTGGGTTTTGCTGACCACCCCTTGGCTCTCCAGCTCTCAGATAATCATTTTGTGGATGGGGATCTCGGCATCTCGATCAGTCTGATACTGCCGGTGGTGCACTGTCGAGGTCGCAATTGGCACGCGTTGTTCTTCCACCCTTAGGAGTCCTACTGCAGAGGGGTTTTCTGACAGTCCAGGCAAGGTGTTCAATTGCTTAATGTCTTCTGCCTCTACAGCAGCTATTCCAAAAGCCCACCTGAGTCCCTTTGGGTCTTTGTAATAGCCGTTCCGGAGGAAGTCTATGCCTAGGATACACGGAGCATCTGGGCTAGTCACTATAGGATGTTTCTTCCACTCCTTCCCAGTCAGGCTCACCTCAGCTTCCACCAGAGTCAATTGTTGTGATCCCCCTGTCACACCAGCAATGGAAACAGGCTCTGCCCCCACATGTCCCAATGGTATCAGAGTACACTGTGCACCAGTATCAACTAAACCATCATATTTTTGTGGCTCTGATGTGCCAGGCCATCAGATCCACACTGTCCAGAAGATCCGGTTTTCCTGTGCCTCTCCCTGGCTAGAGACAGGGCCCCTCTAACACTGGTTATTATTCCTTTCCTGGGCATACATACTAGAGGTCCCTTCAAGGGGGTCTGACAGATCGTACCCACAAGCTTGGTCACGGGAGGTTGAGGCTACCTTCACTTTGGTGGAACTCCCCCGGTTAGAGTTTCCCTCCTTGAGTTGACGGACCCGCACTGCCAGGACAGAAGTGGGTTTCCCATCCCACCTCCCCATGTCTTCCCCATGGTCACGCAGGAAGAACCACAGATTAGCCCTTGGGGTGTACCCTCTCTCTCTAGCTGGGGATTGTTGGGCGCTGATTCTGGGGCCTGTGACTCTCATGGGTGCTGCATTAATCTTCCTCATCTCCTCCCTCATCTCCTCTTTAAACTCCTTAATCACAGCTGAGATATGAGCCTGCATTGGGCCATTAATCTTACTCTCATAATTCCTAAGTTTGTTGGCAACAGAGCCCACTGTCTCCCGGTGGGCGTCAGCATTGATTGTTGCAATGAAGGTGGTGTATTGAGATGGCCCAAGATTTGCTAGACTCCACAGCATTTGTCCTGTACACCTGACCTTGTCGGGGTCATTATTGTGTCGTCCATCCCTCCCAAAGTGTACCTCCAATACTGCCACTTCCCTCAGCTATTGGATCCCTTCCTCGAGGGTCTTCCAACGCATTCTATGATGGTGCTCCTGCATTCTCTCTCTGTGGACAAACCTCTCCCTGACACTCATTAAGAGCCACTCCCAGAGAGAAAGGGACCCTGGTTCCCTTACAAAAACCTGATTTATACCCGAGTCCTGGATCAAGGGTCCCAAGTTCCTTGCCTCACCACCATCCAGCTGCATGCCTGTACCCATAAGATCCCAAACCCGGAGTAACCAAGTAGTATAAGCCTCACGCCCTCGTCTCACAATGTCTTTATGCAGATTACGAAGACTTTCGTACGTCAGGGACTCGGCTCCCCTGTGGGTTGTGAGGTTCCTCCATTCCTGTCCCTATCTGCAGGGTGCTCTGCTTTCACCTTAGACTTCCTTGTTTCTACCGGGGCCACTGCTGCTGACCGTGACTGCCTTTGTGGTTCAGCTGGAACCTGGACAGTTGTAACATTTGTGGGTTCCACAACTGTACTATTAGACTGTCCCTCCTCAAGGCAAAGGGCCGGTTTCTCACCAGCTGGGGAAATGCACTCCTTCAGCATCTCTCGTATCTCCTTAACCAGAACTCTCACCCAATCTGGGTGGTTCATTTCTGAGGTGGGCTGTGGGGCAGGGTCAGGCTCTGGAGCAGCAGCATCTCGAGTCTCTGGGGCAGTGTCAGGTTCTGCAGGAGCATCCCTAGCCTCTGGTGTAGGTGTGAGGGTAGTTATCCAGGTTAATCTTCCCTTATCTCTGAGTGCTAAATATAACAGGCCCATCAGCAACACCACCCATTGTACGATATCATCAGCACTCAGAGAGGATCTTAACCCTTTGAGAACTGGTGGAGCAGACCCAAAAAGATGGTTAAAAGGTTGGGAGAAAGTTTCCCCAGGTGATATTTCCTCGCAGTAGGTACCGTTATTAAAGTAACCCCAAAAACATACAGTTAGTGTGTGATAGCTATGAATCCATGTACCTGCCTTCCAGAGGAAATTAAAGATCCATGAATTCCTCACCCAATTAACCCAGAAGCCAAACTTGACAACAGACACAGTAGCCTTAGTTATAAGACCCATTTTTAGGTAAGGGTCTGCAAATGGGAAAAGTAGAGCTACGATCACATGCCACCCAAACCAAGGTAAACTAGACCACATGGTGATGCTTGAGATGTTTCTACACACAACAAAAACCAAATTACTTAAGAACTGTTAATCCTTTTTCCCTCTCAATGCCCTTGAGCCCCACATTGGGTGCCAAAATCTGTCTTGGTTTGACAAGACAAGAGTCTATGAAGGAGGGCAAAAGCCTCCTGTGCAATGGAGAAGGTAAACCCCCTCCCTCCGAATTAACAGGATTTTTAAATTAAAACGCTCTCAGGAAAAGATATGGGAATGGGAGTAACAATTCTTTACGAGGAGAAAACTTGATAACAATTTAAAAAGGTAAATGCAATCGGTACAAACAAAACTAGTGAAAAAGTCCACAACCTGAGGATTCGGGGTGTTGGTAGCAGTCCGGTTGAAATGATAGCTGCTCCTCTTGCAGTGGCTGATGAATTGCAGCTGAAGTGGTGATCTTTAGAAGGGTATAGTTTTCTCTGAAGATCTGGTGGCAGTTGGGCTGGTCTTCCTCTGTGCCGGGGCTGACTCCGAGCTCCGCTGCCGCCGCCTCACCGCGCTCCAGCCGCTTCTCTGGGAATCCTGCCGAAGGAGCTGCTTCTCTGGGAAATCCCGCCAAAGGAGCTGCTTCTCTGGGAAATCCCGCAAAGAGAGAGCTGCTCTGTCCCCCCAAAAGGTACCCCTTTATCCAATAAAAGAGTGCTTGGCTTCCCCCTCTGGGTGGAGCATCTCACAATGGGATGGTGTTACGTTATCAGCCCTGCATTGAGTCAGTCAATGGCCCATTAACAAACCATTACCTCTTTGGAGCAAACCATTGTTCTTGGAAGAGATAACAAACCTGCCCAACCTCCAACAGATGGCAAATAGAATACAAGCTTATCTTACAACCCAGGACAGAATCATTGCATGCATTTTATCTGTTCTCCCTTTTCCCAATAAATTATATTTCTGACTTAAAAAATCTCTCTTTAGTTTTACTTTCAAACCAGAATACCAGGGAATAGCTACCAGGGAAAATTTTCCTTAGTTTCTCTGCCTTTTTCTGGTATCAGGGAAGACCTAGAGCATCACGTCTGGTTTTTCCCTAAATGCAGTTTGCTGTCAGACTGAATCTGAATCAGGCCCTCTCTGCCTGTCTGCACAGGCCTTGTGCCAGTCCTAACCCCTTGTGCCTTGGCTTCTTGGTATTAAGATGCAGAGATGGAGCAGTTCAAAGCAACATTGCTGACATGCCTCGTTTGAGCAGGGGTATCTCTGCTCAGGCCCATGTCACAGAACCATGGGATCCTTTCTGCCCAGGTCCACATCATGGAACCACGGAATCACTGAGGCTGAGCTCTGACAAAACTCTCAATGGGCACTCCTGAGGTGAACAAACAGAAAGCTCTGCTGCATTTATCCTGTGCCAGGAGGTAGCAGGGAAGCCTCTCCTCTCACTTGCTCTGCTCTCCCCACAATCTTCTCCAGCCCTCGGAAGCATGAGATTTATTGTAGGTAAACCACAGAAGCTCTTTAAAGTGTTCCATGCCTTGTTCCCTTGTTAGCACAAAAAACAGGCACTCCTGATGCCTCAGTTTTTCCCCCTGCCAAACTCTGGAGTGACCCAGCTCATTCCCTTTCCTAATTCCAGGCTTCCTTTCCCTTTCTCCCTCCTTCCTCATCACTTCTATCTTGTATTTTCCTGCAGTCAGACTAATGGCTGGTACATGCAGTGAAATCTAGTTGGATTGCAGTGAAGTCAAGTTCTATTATAGGGATTTGGAGTTGAAGGGCTTTTGGATGCCTGGTCCAATTGTTTTGTTTGTGAGGAAGGAATAAACCTCATCATTCAAACATGGTGGCGGGAGCAAAGGCTGGCGTACTGGTGAAGCAGAGCTCCATGGAAGCACTTCTGGATTGCAATCCATTACCCTGGATCCCAGGGATTTCTTCATTAATAGGCAGCCCCAGAGCGATGACTCACTGGACCACCAATACTGTTGTCTAAAAATACCTCAGGAGAACATTTCAGATGGATAGTGCAAGTAAGTCACTCTTCCCAAGAAAAGGGCTTAAGGAAAACTATATGCACTGATGGAAATTATTCTCATCTCCAGGGCAGAGGTTTTCAGGGAACACACGGGCCTTGGTTATCCCACTGCATTAATCCCAGCTGCTCCAGGTTGGCTGTCACCCTGGAGCCTCTGTCCTAGAAGAATGAGAACCTAATTAGCATAGAAGGTGAAGGGATCAATAACCAATAGGAAACCAAACAGTAAGAACTGTGTAACTTGGAATCAATGAATACTGAACTAATAAATTTCTCTGGGTTTAGACTGTATAAGTATGGGAAATAGCTAGTAAAAATTCCTTGTGATGGAATGATTTTCCCTGAACAACCCAGGCAATGTGTGGATGAAATTATTCGTGTTGCACATCTTGGCCAGAACAACATCCTGGACAGAATAAAGTAATGCCTTAATTCTCTAACACTAAAAATTGTTGTATAGTTTTTGGTTTTGCTGCAGTTTCAATGACATCCTTGGTAGTAGGGACATGAATAAACCTGGACCAGCAGAGTGATGTTCCTTGCAATCCCAGCCTCTCCCACAAGCTTTTTCCTGATGGGTTTCCAGCACAGCTGATGCCTTTCAGTGTGGGCAGCTTGGAGATCCTGCTGCTCTCCAAGCAAGGAAGCTCCTGGGACAGACAGTCCTGGCTTTTGAGCTCTAGGAAATCATAGTGCTGCCCAGCCACATGGCCACTTCCATGGGCAAACAGGGGTTTAAAGTGGAGGCTTAAACCCTATTCATACTGATAAAAACCCAGAGTGTTTCAAGTGATCTCAAGGGACACTACCTCCCAGTGCCAGAGAGGCTGTGAGTAAGCTGTTCAGTTTCCTAAAGACTGTGAGGAGCAGCTTTGGAGGCAAGCTGGGAAATGCCTGCTGAATTCAGGCAGCCCCATTTCCTCCTATTGCACTGCTGCTTCCCATTCCACTGCCTGAAAATCTGCACTTAGAGTGCTAAAATCTGATCTTGGAGTGTTAAAATCTGCTCTTGGAATGTTAAAATCTGGTCTTGGAGTATTAGCCACAGCTTTAAAAATTTTCCTGTGCCACTGCTCACAGGGACTTTTTGGAGCACAGTGCTCAGCCTGGACAGTTCTGGGGCTCAAAGTTCAATTTATTGTGTTGTTTGGTCACTTTCTGACATTACTCTGTTCCTTGGAGATTACATTCCTTTACAAAATAGCTCTAAAATGAAACACTGTTGTTTTCTATGTGTTTTTATTGTGGGTAGGAAAAGAATGGGATGGGTTGGGATCTTGCCTGAGGCAGTTTGTTAAGCACAAGGAGAAGGCTTATAAACAAAAGGATGGTGAAGGACTGGAATAAGGCTTGGGGCAAATTGAAGAACAAATTTTGTAATTTTTTCCAAACATTGAGAGATCTTCTGCATCTCTACAGCTACTTGAAAGAAGGCTGTGAGCGCAGGTGGGGCTCAGATTCTTCTCCTGGTTAACAAGTGGCAGGTAAAGAGGAAATGGCCTCAAGTTGTGTCAAGCCCTCAGACACTGCCTGGAGAGATCATTAGGGGTAAAATGAGGGGCCAGCACACACAAATACAGCAACTGTGCAGAAGTCTCCTTATGTAGCTGGCTGTCCTGGAGCAGAGCTAGCACATGGATCCCTTCACTTATTTTTGCTGCTCCCTGTGCTCCCAAGCAGTGGAAATGTCATTTGTTCCTTGTGGCAGGGTATAAACATTCATCCTCTCCTTCCTAGCCTCATTGCTTTGATCCGTGTTCTTTTCCAGCCATGCCTACTGGCCATGGAAAGACACATCAGCCTGAGCTGATCTGTTTTTCCTTTACAAACAAGTGCATTTAGTCTTGGGAAATGGGACAGGGAAGGAAGATCATGGAGCTACAGGGCAA
The DNA here is from genome assembly GCF_050655825.1 of Lonchura striata. NCBI lineage: Eukaryota > Metazoa > Chordata > Aves > Passeriformes > Estrildidae > Lonchura > Lonchura striata. Next base: position 86,575,622 of record NC_140705.1, on the reverse strand, counting down.
ACCAGCACATCCCTGACAAGGCTCCAGGTGTGTTGGTTATTGCAGGCAGTGGAGATGTGGGGTCATGGTACCTCTGCTTCTTAGAAAGATTTGCTGTTTCTTCTTTGGTGCCAAACAGGAAGCTGTTTATTCCTTCTTTTGCCATAAGGAAAACAAACCCTAAGGTGTGTAATGACTCTGCCCTTTCTGAAGGCTGTTTTGCTTCAGCAGAGAAAATTAACAGGAAAAGAGAAACTTAGGAAATTGTATTAGTATAATTCCTGGGGCTAGCCTGTGAGTGAGCAGAGAGCAGGTGTTCTTTTTCTGGATTCATTCTATTGCTTTTGAGTGCTTGTCCCCATTCCTTCCCTCCCTCTAGAGCTTGTGGAACATGAAGAATGAGCCCTGCTTTGTGAATCTCGCAGCCCTCAAAGGAGCCTCAGGATTTGGGGGGCTTGACACATAATTTCTGCATAGCTGGGGCTGACAGGTCAGCATTAAATAGCTGTGTGCCTGGAGGAGTGACTATAAAAAGTCATGTTTAGATTTCTGCAGCATTCATAATTTATTTGAGAAAATACAGCAGCAAGCTTGTAGGCAGACCCAAATATGGGAATTGCTCTGCCATCTGTCTCAGACAAAGGAATAATCCAGGTTCCAATGCCTTCTTCTCACCCTGACCCACAGCTGACACTAGCGAGACATCTATTAAGGCTGTTCAGCAGACACCATTAACCATTGAACTCACGGAAAAGCAGGACTTGCAATTAGCAGTTAAATGCCTAGAGCTTGGAAATATTTTCTTGTTTGGTTTTGTTTTTGTTGTCTATGTAAGCGGATTGCTTAAACTGATTTTAACAGACACAGAGTCAGTCCTCTCTGAAAGCTGTGTTAATATTATTTAAGTTTGGAAATGACTGGAGGTAAATCAAATTTAGGTCATTTTGCTTCTGAATAAGAACTTGCATTGAGGAATTGAATGCATTTTAACTAATCCACTTAAAGTCAAGCAGTGACTTAATTTAAATTATTTTTCCTGAGCAAATTTGTCTAGGTAAGACCTTGCACTGCTTTCCAACTCATCCTACTTCACTCTGGTGGAGTGGTGTGCCACCAGCAGAATTAAATCCATGTACACAAATCACAGTGCTATGTTCCAAAGTGTGAAATTAAATACTAAATATATGTCTGGGAACATGAAGTCATGATCTGGATGAGATTTTATTTCTCTACTTTCTAAACAGCCAGTAGAAATACAGCATATTATTTGGAGAAAAATACAGTACATAGGACAAGAATTTGAAGCAAGTCCAGAGACTGTCTTTGCTGTCCCTGAGGCAGTACACAATGTAGCATCTGGGTAAGGGTCTCAAGTGGCTTCATGGTCCCACCTGCCTTCAAAATAATTGTTTATCTGTTTTTTTACAAAATACAGTGTCCTGATGAGTGTCAGCTTCTTATATGTAGTATTGGCATGGCAGGCTGTTCCAGGTCACCCAGAGGAACTGGGGCTAATTTGTCACTGAAACAAATAAGAACACAAGTGAATGATGTGGCTGCCTTTCTTCTTGGTGGGGTTGCTCACACAGGAGATAGTGAAAGTCTTGTCCTTCAGGTAAGCAGAAATTTTGTTTAGTAGTGCAAGCAAGTGGGATTCTGGATGCTTAATTTAGGAGTTAATTTAAACAGAAATTAACCCAAATTAACCCTCTTTAAAGTAGGGATTGACTGTGCTGCTTTTCCAGCACAGCTTCTTTACATGGAATCCCTTAGGTAGGAAAAGCCCTCTAAGACTATCAAGTCCAACCATTCCCCTAGACATGGCCAAGGCCAACACTAACCCATATCCCCAAGTGTCACATCCACTTGGCTTTTAAATCCCACCAGGGATGGAGACTATCCAGGTTGGCTTGTGCCAGGGCTGGACAGCCCTTTCCATGAAGATGTTTTCCTAATACCCACCCTAAACCTCCCTGGCAGAACTTGAGGCTGTGTCCTTTCATCAGGGTCTTCCTGGCAAGTGCCAGCCCTGGATAGTTCAGTGCCACAGTTCCTCAGAGAGAACAGCCCAGCTTGTGAGAGGTGTTACATGAAACAAGACTTGAGGAATAAGCCTGGGGCTCACGTACTTCCCTGGCTGGCAGCAGACCTCATTGTTTGGGCTGGATGTGCTGGCTGTTTCCTGCTGGCCATCATAATGTGTTGGGAATTGGAACAGTGGTGCTGGCCGCTGGGAGCCAGCCTGGGATTATCAGCTCCTCGCAGTGCTGCTGCCCTCTTCACTGGGGCTAAAAGTGCCAGAAGATTGTGCAGCTTGCTGAAAATGTGCTGGTAACTCTTGAACTCAGAACTCTTGAAAACAGAGCAGAACTTTTGCACTTGGATATTAATTTCTGAGATACTTTGGAAATATAATTTAATTTTACAATAAAGATTTGAAATAAATTTGGCTAAATTACAGATACATTTATCCCTGAGAACTGGTGTCAACCTAGTTAAAAAAACCAGTAATGTATGTCAGAGTGTAGTTGTTTTGTGTAGGTCAGGCCATGCCATTTTGGAAAGTGAAAAAGTTTTGCTCCATACTGTTACCTCCTGACATCTGAAGCACATTGTGTGTCAGAACCGGGGGAAATATTTTGACTAAATTAGGTGTCATTGAAGAAACAGGAAGGAGCTTCTTTCTTTCTTTCCTCCATGATGTGCCCAAACAATAGCTGTGAGACCCTGGTATTTGCTGTGTCTGGAGTGCTGAAGGACTCAGTGACCAGAAGCGATGGAGCTCCTTCACCAGTACCGTACAAAAGCTCTCCCAGAGCAGCTCTCTCTTCCCACAGGGATATTTTTGGGTGGCTGTGCTGGTTTGCATTACGCTGATGCCTCACTAGATGTCTCCAGGAGCAACCTGTGTGCTCCGAGATTCATTGCCTGATAAATCCGGGACTGGAACGGGGCTGGAACTGAATCCAAGCAGGAGCTGGCCTGTTTGCATGTATCACTGCCTCTTCTGGAAATGAGAACCAATCTCTGCAGCATGCTTTGTTGCTGAGAACTGGTGACAAATCCTGTCATGTAACACATTTATAGTCAGAGAAGTGAGGGCTACTGCTGGGCAGGGGGAAACGTCCCAATGAACTCTCTCTTGGTCTTCTGTCAACTCAGGGAGGTTTCACTCATGGTTTAAGATGCCAACAAAGCTTCCTTCATAAATTATTCCTCCATCTTCTCCTATATCTGGAAATGAGGAAAATAAATGGTAAGTAATAAACCATATCTCTGCTCACAGGAAGGATGATCACAGCTTCCTTCCAGTGACTTTAATTAAGCTACTGTGGCTGGGCCAGTAAGTTCAGCTCACTCAGCCAAGCCGCAGCATTTCTCCTCCTTGTAATTGTGAATTATGTCATGGAGCTGCAGCCCTGCACTCCGATTGCATCAGCTCATGTGTGAAGGGCTGATGAGCTGGTTTCAGATAGAGATCCAGAGACAGTCCCAGGAATCTCAGGGATCTGCGTACAGGTCCTTCCAGTGCGAAGGGAACAAACAGCCCCTGGTGCTGGAGGCTCTTGCACCTCTCCTGCAGACCATGTGCTCCTCTCCTGCTGGCAGTCTCCCCTTTCCAGCCTCCTCTAAATCCACACACACTGCTGGGAGGGTGGAGGGGAAGGAGAAGAGGAAGATTTATCTGCCATCTGAAGTCACACAAAGCGGCCTGGGAGAGGCCATTGGTATTACCCCAGGGCAGCCACCTCTGCAGAGCTGAGGTGATGGAGACCCTGGAGGGAAGTGCTGCTCACGGGTTGGTGCTGCTCGGTCCTTATGAGAGACCTGTGGATGGTCAGAGCACGTCCCTGGCAAGCCCAAGGACATTCCCAAGCTGGAAAACTGACCAGAGCGCAGGAAGGAGGCAGGGCTGTCATTCAGGGCAAGAGCAGGAGCAGTGGGCTGGCAGGAGCAAAGTGCTGGTTTGCTGGATATGTCCCTTTTGCGGTGCGCAAAGTCTCTCCTATGTGCTTGCTATGGCATCCTCCATGAGCAGCCCAGTGTGACTGTGCTTTTTGGAGGACAGCATCCCTTGCAGGCAGGCTACTGGGGAGGGGTCCAGAAGTAAAGGGGGGGCAGAAGCATTGGTGATGATCCAGGATTTATATTAGATTTCATGGTATTTTTTTGTTTTCTCAGACTTTTACAAGCTGTAAACTGTGAGCTCTGGATATACCAATGTTAGGACTCATTTTGACACTGCTATTTTCCAATATTTACACAGTTATCCATCCTTCTTCTGCATTTCTGAATTGTTTTTGGCTTCAGAAATATTTTCTTGTGGCAAAAGGTCCTCCAGGGCAATTTCACTGCATATAATAGGGTTTCATTTGCATTTTTTTGGAATTGTATGCCCTTTAATTTTATTAAAGGTTGCTTTTTTCCAGTGCCATCAGGCAGGTAGAAGAGCTGCTCTTTCCTCTGGAGCAGTTGTTATTCCCCAGACTTTCCCAAGGCAGGATGCACATGCACGCATACACAGACACACAGATACACACACACACACAGACACACGCAGATACACTCACCACCAGGCCACCCTATGCCTGCAGAAGGGGAGGGCAGCACCAGAGGACGGCCCATAAGGGGACACAGAATCACTCTTTGTAAACCTGATCATTGATTTGAGAGCAAACAGGCTGCTGCTGAAAGAAAAAATGGAAAATGTCATCCTGAGGCATTCAGCAATGAGCTATGCAAGGCACAGCCTCAAATCACAGGAAGCCCTGATAGCCCATGAAATAATAAATATTTTTCTATAAATATCAGCGTTTTTATTGCCCCTTTCGTCCAGAAAGAACCCTAGCTGGCTTTTATGCACTGCATACTCAATTTGGTAATTGCGTCTCCTCACCACTGAAACACAAGATATTCCCAAAGATTCAGCAGTAGCAGAGGGTTAATTGCTGGGACAAGCAGCTCCAACAGGGGAGGGCTGTCCTGCTCCATCCTGCCTCTCTGGCTCCCACACCACTGGCCTCGGTAAGAGAAAGCAGCATCCTAAAGGAGGGCTGCAGGAGAAAACACCTCCAAGCCTCAAAAAGGGACAAATACACATACAAATACAATGTATACAGCTTCTTTAGTCTGTTTGCTCATGTGTATATTTAGCTGTGAGTCAAGAAGAGAGGACGTGGAAAGCTTTAGAAAGATCTGTCTAGAAAAAGGTACAGACCAGAAAAGGAGTGAGGAAGCTGGATGCTGCTGCTTTCCTTTAACCACCAAAGACCCCAAAACCCTCTGGCAGAAGGAGAGCCAGAAACCAGCTCTGTCCCAGCCCAGTTTGTTTTCCCAGAGAGCTGAAACATGGAAAGTGTGTCCCCTCTGCTCTCTCCCATACAATAGAACTCCCTGAAACCCTGACCTCACCACAAAGCCTGTAAGTACAAATATTTTTCTTCAAGCTTTTCAGAGAGAGGAAAGAGCTGCCAGCCTTCAGGAGGACACCCAGCTTTATCCAAGGCTGTGACCTTAAGTTGTTTTATCTAAGCAAATGCAAACTTATTTAAATGTTCTTAAACTAAATGGGAACAGGCATAGCCTAATCTCCTGTAAACTATTTTTACATTGAAATCACATCAGCTGGGCAGCCTTTTGAACCACTCTGAACCTGGAGTATGGGTGCATGACTGAGAGGAGGATGTTTGTCATCACTGCATGAGGCACTGCTGGGAGCTGACCAAAAGCATCGCTCCTTCAGCTGCCGGCCACCAGCCAATGACATCCTGGTGTACACACGCTCCCTGGCCTCCCTCAGGGCATGGCTGGCTGGATTTGCTGTAACCAGTTCATTCAGATGAGTAGCTTTACCAGGGAGCAGGGCACTTGGGCAGGCTTTCTGCTCACTGAGCAGGCAGGGAGGAGAGAGCAGTGGCAATCAGCAGTGTGTTTATCCTCTCTGTGGCTTGCATGTGTGTGTCTAAGGTTTGTAGGTTAAACACCTGGTTTGAGCCAGCCCCTCTCACCCCACAAGAGAGGCAACCATGCCAAGCCACCCTCACTGCTGCTTTTAACTGGAACTAGAGCTGTGCTTGGCCACAGCCCTAGCACTGAACCACTCAGAGAGGAGGAACAAGCAACTAACACATCCAGCAGCACATGCCTGAAGTGAAGGTGCAACTTTCTGTGTAGGCAGACACTGGCAGGAAGGGTACAGGAGCTGTGCTGCAAAGGTAGGGCCCAGGACTGGAACCCAAGGCAGGGAACCCTCCTGCTGTCCTCTGAGATCCATCTGGAGTGCTGCAGGTGGATTTCCGCAGCAGTTCTCTGTGTGTGGAATGCAGCAGCAGTGAGACTTGGTGATTCTGCCACGCAGGTGCTCTCTGCTGGGCAGCACTGACCAGACCCAGCCTCATGGTGCCCCTGTTCATATTTGGCCAAGGCTCCAGGGCCACTCTGAAGTGCAGCTCCTTTAACCTGTCAAACTGGCTTGGGGTGCTGCCAGCCAGCTGGGGATCACCTTCACTGGGAGCTGGATTCTGCCTGGCCAATGTGCATCTATTGTGCTCTGCTTGAATCCCAAATTTTTTCTCCAGAGTTGAAATTTCTTTGTGAGCATAATCTGCAGTCCAAACAAAAGGAAAAAATCTCTGTTTGGTCTGAAGCACAGAACTTGGCATGGCTTGTGGGGGAAAATGCCAAGTACGCAAGGGCTGTTTGCTCTCCTTGCAATAGTCACAACTGCACCTTAGCTCTGTTAAGGCATATCTGGCTGTCATCTCTGTATCCTGTGATTTACACAGCTTTCTCCCAGTGCTTTATGTGGTTTTGCACTGCGGAAAGAACAAAAGTGCATCTTTCTGCTCCTCTGAGAGCCAGCTCTGTGGGAACCTTCCAAGGGACCTCGCAGAGCAAGGGGACCTCTTCCAGAGCCTTCATGGCCCTCCACAGAGAAAGCTCTGCGTGGCAGCAACCATGGCAGACAGTGGCAGAGGTGCCACAAAACAAACCCTGTAATGATCATCAGTATGCTACCTATGTCTGGTCTTTAGCAGGGTTTTTTTTTTTTTGTTTGGTTGTTTTGTTTTTTTTTTTTTTTTTTTTTTTTTTTTTGTGCAGAAGAGTCCTGTAGAAGATAGAGTGTTTCTTTCAGAAGAGTAACAGTTCTTCTGTTTCTTCCAGCAGACGGAGCCGTTCAAAACCTGTTCCACCCACACACCAGTGTGTTGGTGGGAGAGAAGAGGGAATTCTCCTGTCTTATGCTCCCCAGAAATGCACATGCTTCAGGAGCTAGTACTCACTGCACTAGTAAGGCATTCCCTAACTTACCTAGTGATTCTGAGTGGAAAATTTATTCCTGAGCTTCACAGGCTTCCCAGATAGTCCCAGTCTCCATTCTCAAGACAGTGAGCTCTCACCTGGTATTTACAATCAGTTCTGCAATGGGACCAGAGGAGGCTTACGATGGAGGCATGAATAATGATTTTGCAGTGACTGTCAGGGTCACATTTTCAAGAAGTTATAGACTTCAAAGGGACATTTAAATTTAAAGGGAGCATTTAGGGAGCATTGTCACAGTGCTTTGTCATGTCAGCAACAGGGCCTTTCACCTCCAGGCCCCTCTCACCCCACAGTGGATTGATTGCTTTCCCATGGTATCAATCAGTGACAGCAGTGGGACAATCAGGATTTCTTTTCTCAGCTGGAGTGACTTGCTACAGTAGTGTTTGACAATGCTACAGGTTTCAGAGATGTTTATCATGGGATAAAACCTGCCTTGCCAAACCAAACCAAAACGCTTCTTTCATAGTTATATCTTAGGCCAGTTCTCAACTCCATTTACTGTCTGGGTGGGAGTTGGCTCTGCCTATCCCAGGCCAACAGAGACAGCAGCGTTGTTAAAGTTGTGTGTAGGAGCATAAGCAGTAAATGTGTAAGAGTAGAGTTGAAAACCAACATCCTGGTCAAGTTCAGAACTGGCAGAAACTCTTTCAGGAGAGGGTGGGTGCTGCCCACAGAATGAGACTGTCTTTATTGAGAAAGGTTGGTAACTGACCAAAACTGATAGTGATGTTTACTTTCATTTCAGTCTGTGTCCAGCACACCATGGCAGCTCTTGAGGAACAGTCAGACCTTGGGAACAGAGGTATTCATTCTGTCCTATTCATCTCAACTGAAGGTGGCTTTTCAGCCAAAAAGGTAGATCCCTCATGAAACTCCGGGGTCCCTCCTGGATAATGGTGTGTGGGCCCTGCAGGAGAAGCCGTTCCGTTATGCGTGCACAACACTCTGGGTTCAGCACTGCCTCTAAGTGTTTGTGCCAGTGTTCCAGTAGCAATTACGACATTACCAGAAAGGAGGGAAGAATGGTTCTGGCTGGCTCAGGTTTCCTTGAGCACAGCAGCCCCAGCAGAGGAGCACTGGAGTGGCTGTGCATGGGCTGTCCTCTGCCCGAGCAGGTGGCACAGCTCCCCAGAGGTGTGTGAGCCAGGGTGCCAGGGTGCCCAGCAGAGTGATAGGAAGCAAGAGGACTCATACAGGACTGGACCAAAGGGCAGAAGGGGCAGGTGGCTACTCACCCGGCAGAAAGTTCAGGGCAGAGTGTGAGAAAGGGGGATAAATCCCCAGCCACCCACAATGAGAAACCTCCTGGTTGTCTGAAAGGCACAGGGGTGGCAGCGAGGGCTGCCTCCCGCCGTCCCCGGGATCACTGGTGAGGGGTCAGTGGTGTGCTGGGGCTTTTCTGGTGTCCAACGCTGCCTAGGCGGTACAAGCCGTAGCCCAGGCGATGATGCCGAGAGGTCCCGAGCGCCCCAGGCGGGAGACGTGATGGGTGCGATGGAACGACGCCCAGCGAAGACGATGCCCAGCCAGCCCCCTCCCCGCCCAGGGACCTGCAGACATCTGGCAGCGGGCACTCTGCCGGCGTCGTGCACGCTCCGTGCGCCGGCCGAGGAAGCGCCAAACCCCGCCAACCCCGCCGTCGCCTTGCGGCCCCCGCCCCGTGCCGGCCGCGGTGGGCGGGCGGAGGCGGCGCTGCGGCGCCCGGGGGGGCTCGGCGCGGCGGGGGGAGCGGTCGGAGCGGAGCGGAGCAGCCGCGATGGGCGCCCCAGGCACGGCGGCGGAGCGGCGGCGGCAGGGGCGGCTGCTGCGAGGGCAGCGCTGCGCGCTGTGCGCGCTGTGCGCGCTGGCCCTGCTGCTGGCCAGCTGCGCGGCCGGGCGCGGCGGTGAGTGCGGGGCCGCGGCGGGGGGCAGCGGCCGGGCCGGCGGAGCCCGGCTGCGAAGGGCGGCGCCGCGGGGGCTGCGGCGGCCGGGGCTCCCTCGCGGGTTCCGCGCCGGGGCCCTCCCGAGCCGGGGCGTTGCGCGCCGGAGGCGGCCGCGGGAGCGGCGCGAAACTTGGCGGAGCTCGGCGTGCGTTGGGGCGGAGGGGGCCCGTCCCCCGCGGGGGTCCCGGCGTGCCCGGAGCCCTTCTGCGGAGCCGCGGCGCTGCGATGGTGCCCTCCGCCCGGGGGTCCCCTGCCCGCCGCGCTTCAGCTGCGCGGGGGGCGGTCGGAAGCGATTTGCGTCGTTGCTTTGCGGAGCCGTGAATGTAAGCAGAATTTAGGCAAGGCTTATTTGCCTTTAAGAAAAGAAGAGCGTACGTCTCCGTGACTCGAATTTGCTTTTTAAATAAACAGACGTGTCTGAAGGGTTTCACGGTGTCCAGCATGGTGTAAGGAATGCTCTTATGTTCAGAGAAGAGTACAAACACCAGCTACGGCTTGAACGCAGTGTTTCTTGTGGAGTATAACTATGTTGGGATGTGTTTTTAAGATTCGGGGCTTTTATGCCCTCAATTTAATCGAATTGTCTTTTTTTTTTTTTTTTTTTTTTTACACATGTCTTCTAAAACTTATGCTTTTTCTTGCAAATGTGGATTGCTTCCAAGAAATAAAGCCAGGAAAAACATGAACATCGTTGTAAGTAAACAGGACTTTATGTATGTACTGAGGTATATTCAAGTCTGCCAGCACAGAAGATGCAGATGTGTGACACCGGTATCCATCCTTCCTTTACCTAAACTTCAAAGGCTGCCGGTGAGAAGGGCTGTGGTGCTGGGGCCAGACCAGTGCTCTCTTCCCCATTCCTGTCATTGGGAAGATGATCTGTGTCCAGCTGAGCAGACTGGCTGCATGCTGCTGCCTTTACCACACAGAATATTCATAGATGATGTGGCTAGGGTGATTTTCACACTTATTTAAAAAGTGCACAGAGTGCACTCCTCTCTCTTAAATGCAGTTTTCCTTTCCACCTTATGTTTTGGGGTCCCTGCCTATGCAGAAAGAGCTTCATCTGCTGTAAAGGCTGGTGCCACAGGTGCATTTGTACTCTACCTGAGCTGCCAAAGTGTTACCCAGCTGGTGCAGCAGTGTTGTGTCAGGACTCTGGCTGCTTTACTTCAGTTTGGGAGCCTGTCTCATGTTGTGATCAGAGTTTGCTCAGAGTTAATCTGAGAGGTGAGGGATGGCATTTTCTGCACAGAGACAGGAGCAACAGGGAGGAGAATAATGTCACAGGGGAAATTTTCTGTGGCATCCACTGCATCTGCTGGCATTGCACAGGCCCAAAGTGAGCAGGCTCTCAGGGAAGCCTTGGACACGGCCTGATGCTCTCTAGCATTTGTGTTGTTCTCAGGAGCTGGAAAGGTGTATTTCTGTTTCAGTATTTTTCCTACATAAAAACAGTGTTTAGGATCGACAACATAAACTTTTGTCTAGACGGTGGTGCTTTTGTGTCGACTGGCATCTCTCTCTGCACTGCCCTGGCAGGAGGCTCTGGGGTGGTTTTCACTGTGAGCTGTTTGGAGTGCACGTGGCATATGCAGCTCCCAACATCCTTGATGCCAGAGGGACCAGTGGCAGCGTGTCACAGGCTTCCCTGGGGTGCTGCAATGACTGCTGCTCCTGGAGAGCCTTGGTGTCGAGGCGTGATCCAGCTCAGAAACCTAGACTAGAATCACCTCTTTGCATGATGCATGCTTGAGTGCTGCAGTTCTTATTCATCAGTCCCCTTCCCCTCAGGCACTCTTTCAGCCATGGCCTGCATCTGGAGGAGCCAGACTTTTCGGATCACTGCAGACCTGTATGTGTGTGCAGAGGGTGTTGGGTGCCAGAGCCTCCTTGTGAGGTGTGTGTACTGGCACGTCTCTGCAGGAAACAGGCAAGAGCCCTTCTGGAGAGGCAGGTACCACAGCAGTTTAATTGATAAACCATCTGGAGCATGCAACTCTAGGGGACAGGGCATGAGCTCTGGGTTTCTGCTCTGGTAGATCCCCCTGCTTTTATGAGGGCCTTAATCAAGTCTCTCCATGTCTCGTTTGGCTGAGTCTCAAAAATAAGGCTACTTTGTCAAGTGAGTTTGAGATCTCCTGATGCTAAATTATGTGTAATAACAAAGAGTTAAAATACTATAGTGTTCTGTGAGGCTCATTCCAATGATCTCTGTATTCCACAAGGGTCAAGCTTTTGGAAATAGATATGGTGCTAAGAAGAAATCCAAGTTCATGCTGTTTGTCTGGGCAGTGATCATACAGCTGGGGTGCTCCTTTCTTCGCTTGCTGGCAGTGTAAGTTTGGTTATGCTCTGGCATTGAGGAGGTCACACTGGTAACTGAGAGGTGTAACTGAGACCAAACACAGCCCTGCAGACCCCAGATCCAGCTGCCAACCTTCGGCTACCCGACTGCCACCCGCACGGAAAGGGTTGAACAAAGTGTAAAGTTTGGTTTATTTTTTTTCCCCCCTTCTTTATCCCCCCATCAGTCTGACTCAAATTCTCTATTCTAAAGAGAGGGAGGAGTGGAACTTCATTATATGAGACTCTCTTCTAAATTGTAATGATTCAGGTTTTTCAAGGCAGGCTTCTGAGTCAGGCCTGTTACCAGTTTGTTGTCATGGACAGCAGAAATAGCAGGGTCATCAGTCAGTGGGATTTTTCTCTTCTTTGTGTCTGTGTCTTTGGCAGGATGGCAGGGAAAAGCTGGGTCTGATTGTGCAGCCCTTACTCATGGGGATGGGCACATCCAAGCACTTGGAGTTGCCTGCGTGATTTAAGTGTGGAAGATTCGGGTTTCTTTCAAGTCTTGTTTTAACTTGATGGGAGTGAAGTATTCAGAATGGTGGAGCAGGGCTTGCCAGATGCATTTTGACTGGCTCTGAGACTTACCCTAAAAGCAAAGCTCAGGCTGTTTTCACAGGACTGGTATTTGCCTGGTCCTTGTGGGCTGTGGTGTGTTGAAAGCATCCATGTCATGAAAACACACTCTTAGAAAGCCTCTGAGCAATCCTGGGTGGTGTGATGAAAGATGGGGAGCAAAGATCTCAGGCATGTCTGCCTTCCACCCCTGTGCTGGTTGGAGGAGCTCTCAAGGCTGGAATGAACCACGTAGGCTGTTTGCTTCTGACCACTTTGTTACAGGCCTTGCCTCAAAGGGGTTTTCCTTACACATCTCCTTACTGCGAAAATAACACAGAAGGACCTTGGTGGGACAGATCCTGGTTCTCTAGCTGGGAGTTAAAGTGAAAACTCCCTGATTTGAGTGTTTTGATTTGTGTGAACCAAGAAACCCAAACTGAGCTTTAGAGGTCATGCAATGAAAGCACAAAAGCAGTTGTTTTCCTCACTTCTTCCGCAGAGTGTAATCCTAGCTTCAGTGTGAGTAATCCTAGCCCAGATGTATTGCTGTAATCATTGGACCCCTGGATATGGGAATTTACACTCACAAACTCGGAGAAGCATCAGGCCAGAGCGTGGTATGTGACCTCTTTGGCAGGGGGCGTGTTTGGCCTTGCAGTAAATTACTTGTTCATTTATTTAGTACTTGTTCAAGGTCCTGCACCCACAGCTGACTGAGACTGAACCCTTGTGTCAAGCAACTTGGAGAGTGGCAGGGATGGGACATGCAGTGCTGCTTGCAGGGGTGAGGGGACCTGATCAGATGCTTGGCTGGCACCATCAGCTTCAGGTGCCAGCAGAGCAGGGCTTGCACACCTGGCTGTGGCTGAACTGCCTTCAGAACTCCCATATCTCAGGGTCTGTGTGCAGTCCACTTCATTGAAGTGTTGTGGGAATACCGGGCCACATGCCAGGCTGGCTGGCTTGCCAAGGTTGGGTGCCTGAGGTGGACTGGCACAGCACCTGGGATGACAGGGTCGTGGTGCTCGGGATGATGATGTGGGCGGGATGCTCGACATACAGGATGCTCCGGAGCTCTGGCTCCAGCAGGGCATGAGGGCAGAGGGCTGCTGGCTGCCCCAGCTGCTCAACAGCAGAGAAGTGCTAGGCTGGGAGAGGGTGAGTTGCAGAAGGACTGATGTTTCTTTGGTGCCTGTCAAGGTGAGGTAGGCTTGTGCTGCACACCTGCCTGTGCTGATGGAGCTGTGCAGGCTCAGTTCTACCTTGTCCATGCCTTTTGGCCACTCCTGCCCTCATTGGTGCTTCGTGCCTGGGCTCTGGCATGGTGGTGGCCCTTAGCTGAGCCTTTCCAGCAGGCTAACCCAGCAGAAAACTAGCCCAGGATAAATAAAGTAGGTTTATTGCCAAATCAGCACACTGAGATGACTTGGTGAGGGGCATTAACAGGCCATGGTTGAATAGAGAGCCCTTGGTTGGTGGCTGTGGTCAGAACAGCAGAGCTCATGAAGAGGTGGGCATGCTTGGTTGGTTCTGTCCCAGCCCTTTCCTAGTACTTCCTTCCTGCTTCTAATCTACAATAGTCCATAATTAGTCCATAAAAGGCAGGCTGGTCACATTGTCTGTTTCTGGTCAGAGATGCTCAAAAGACTCTGCTGAACCTGTCATAGATTCATGTGGCAGGTATTTGTGCCTGCATCCTCTTGGGAGGATACAGACATTAAAAAAAGTCTGTGCTGATACTGGACAGGGTAATTTAGGAGATCAGCATCCAGCCTTGCAGTTGGAAAACTCCCCTCACCCTGGACATGACCTGCTTCTAGGTGTTAGCCTGTCTCAGGGTACTTTACTCTGTTTTGTCTCTGTTCTTTAAATTGATGACACCTCTCTAGAAGCTAGGAGGATCATTAGGTTTTTTCTGGTTTCTGTTCCTTTGGAGTAGTTTAAGTTACCCCTTCTGGATTTCCTCTTGATGAGCGTAGAAAATTTAGTTTTCATAAAGCCTTCCCTAATAATAAAAGCTGAAGAAAACAGCCAGGTTTAATGAAACCTGAGCCTGAAAACTTCAGAATTTTGTGTTTTGGAATGAAAACCACATGAGGTTCATAGGAGTGCAGGGTCTGAGGGATGCACCTTAGGATCCAGTGCAGCAGCTTGGTGGTGGGAGCTGTAATGTCCTGTGCTCTCTCTCCCAACTGCCTCTCACAGCCCACAGCCAGGCAGTTGAGCTACAGCAGTGCATTTTTAAAAACAAATTTAGAGAGCTTAAAGTTTTTACTCTTTTTCTAGCCTTGCCTTCCTTGCTCTTCTCTAGAGCAGTCTTTAGGTTTGGGGCTTTGGAGAGCACTGGGGATGTTGAAAAGCTTTGTTCTGCTCTAAGTTTTAAAAGCAGGAGCCAAGTCAGACCAATGCCAAAAGCCAGTGGTAACCTCATCCTATTTTTTTTCCGCTGCTGTGGCTTTCTGGGCAGGAGCAGTCAGCCATGCCCAGGTGTGGGCAGTGTGTTTGAGGTCCTTCCATGGTAATCATCCCTTCCTGTAGACATGCTCTCAGGAGAGTAGGGCTGCACAGTGAGTGGAGCCTTGTGGCTGCTCCACATTACTCACAGCATCAAAGGGAAAGCCTTTGGTGGAAACAAAGTGGTAAGTGTGTGTAATTTGCAGCTTATGAATGGGTTCTTGGCTGACCCTACAGGGATGCAGGTGTTCTATCTCTCCTCCCTGTGGGATCCTTGCTGAATTGTCAGACTCCTGCAGCCCTGAGCAGCCTGTCCTTGTTACTTAATGCCAAGGGCATCTGGATGGGGAGTTTGCAGTGAGCTGGAGATCCCCTGGGGTCAGTTCCCTCTGTCTTGTCTCATGGCAAGGTTCACGTTCCTTTTTCTTGCATCACCTCCCTCAGAAGGTCAGATCTCCACAGGAGTCAGCAGAGGAATGTTCAGGTGAGACAGAGGCCAAATTTTGTCAGCTTGGGATCCATAGCAGTGGAGCTTCCGGGACAGCGAGATGGCCATGGGATGAGCCTGCTGTGCCCAGGAATTTGGGAGGGTGTTGAGCCTCCATCACTTTGGCCAGGAGACAGCTAAATCAGATGACCAGCTGTACTGTGTGAGACAGGAAATAGGTGCAGTCCCTGTGTCTGTACTGTTGCACGGCTAGATTTCAGTTTAATGCTCAGATTTAAAAATAAAGTGGATATAATCTCTAGATGCTAAGCTTTTCTTTAGAAGCAGGCTGAGAAGACTCTGGAAATAACAGGATTTCTCAGTGTGCTTGACTGTTCGACGGAAAAGAAGGGAAGAGAGTGGGACAGGATATTGCATCCAGCAGAAAGGGCTGGACTCCAGTCTGGACTAAAGACTGAGGTTTGAGGTGAACTGGAGATGTATAAGCTGGGTTTTTCTTGCTGTCTTTCTTTTTAGTTTGTTTGTTTGTGGGTTTTTGTTTTGTTTTGTTTTGTTTTTTTAGGTTTGATGTTTTGTTTTTGTGGGGTGGGGTTGGGTTTTTTTTGTATTCTTGGGACTAGGAGCATTGTACTAAGGACTCCAAGGAAAGGTCCTTGGCCTTGTTCTTCTGGAAGAAGGGAGGCATTGAAGAGGAGTCCAGATGTAGTGTCCAGGGAGAAAGCTGTGTGAGACAGTACTTGCTGGGACTTTATTTGCCTTTTATGGTCTCTTTTGGCTAACATGGAATGTTGTCTGCCTATAAGCCTTGCCTGTGGGAAGCAGATGGTCCCCAGGTCCTGGCTGGGACCTGGGAATGGCCTGGAAGAGAGGAGAGCAGGGTGTGTCTCCAGCTGTATCTTGTGCCCCACATTGTCCTCTTGCTCAGCTCTGCAAGGCCAGGGCACGGATCCTGTGTCAGTGGACGTGAGTGTGTGTTGGGAAGGGGAAATACTGTCTTTTAGTAGAGGAAAAACCCTCTTGGGCACAAAGAAGCGTCAGATGGGGTTTGGAGACATGGTTTTGGTTGTTCTGGGACATTCCTGTGCCGAGCTGCTAGCCAAGCAGCCATGTAAAGTGGCAAGAATGCACAACCTGGCCTGACCTCGCTGCTCCTCTGATTGTGTGCGCAGAGCTTCAGTTCAGGGCTGGGTTTGTGTCCACAGACAGTCCTGCCAGGGATCAGGGCTTGACTTGCACTGTGTGAAGTGCTGGGGTCCAGTTCAAGTGGTTACCCCAGCCCTTCCTCACTCTGGCCATTCCTCAGCCCCTGATCCTGCTGGGGAAAATGGGGTAAGCAAGTGTGTCCGCAGACTGTGAGGGAGGGAAACTGAGGCACGAGAGAATTTGTGGGAGTCTCCAGGCTTGGGAGCAGCAGGTATCCAGGTGGAGCTCTGTTCCCCAAGTGTTCTGCCCTGTCCCTGTGGATTAGCCCTGGGAAGTGTGCCTGTCTGCTTGATGGCTGAGGGATTGCAGTGCACAGTAGCAGGCATCACATATCCAATGAGAACTGCAAACAGTTTAAATGGTTTGATTGGGAAGGAGCTTGCTGAAGTCAAGGAAAAGAATCTTTTTGATATGCAAGCTAAAAACATGCTAACTGAGCTACAAACAACGGAAGGGTCTGCTATTAAAATAATTCTTATTCATAGATAGACTCAACCGGTTTTTTTTTTCTTTCTAAGATGGCCAGAATATCCTGTAAAAAAAGCAGGAGGAGAAATGAGCCTTACATGGATATTCCTTTTTCCTCTAAGAAGACTTACCCTCCAATTCTCAGTGCACCTCTACATTGTAGTTGATTTGTATATTGGTGAGAGGATGGGGCAGAAAGAAACTCTTGTAAATGAGTGTTGCCTGTGCTGAGACAGTGCAGCAATTCACTTCAGGGGAAACTGGTCCCAGCCAGTGGCTGCCATACACAGCTTGTTCAGCAGGTTTCATCAGATGTGCTCACAGCGAGGTGCTGCTGGCTCTGTGCTCCAACTGGGACAGCAGTGGCATGGCAGGAGAGGTAGGCAGCACTTAAAAACACCCAGAAGTTAGTTAACTTTGCTGCTGGCTGTTGACAAAACAAATTGAGTTTCATGTTCTTGCACTAAATCAGAGAAGGCAGAAAATCAGGCTTTTTAAGAAGAAAGTAACTGAGTAATGTTAAAGCCTCTTGAATGAAGAAATGATCCAAAGGAAGGTTGCAGGGGTGCCTTTCTCCATAGCAGAAGGGCTCCAGCCCTCTGAGCATCTTTGTGGCCTCCTCTGGACTTGCTCGCACAGGTCCATCCATCCTTCTGGTGTTGGTGCCCCCAGAGCTGAATTCCAGGTGGGGCCTCACCAGAGCACAGCAATATTTTTAAAGCTTTGATCAGAAGGGTATTAAAAAAAAATCTCCAAAAACCAAACCAGGCTTTTTGTTTAATTTGATGAAAACCATGTACTGTCCAAGGAAGCATGAGTTCTCTTCCCCACACTTGGTGTCCCTCGAGTGCCCCTCAGGCGTGGGGCTGCGTGCAGATGGCAGAGCTGCTTGGGAGACGGAGGCAGAGGACCCAGGGCTCTGGGGCTGGCATCTCAAATTGTTTAAATTGGCTGTGGTGGCACTGACACCAGCTGAGAATCTGGACAGAACAACTTGTCCAAGGTCCAACCTCACGGGCTAATAGTAGAGCAGTGAATTAAACCTGGGTCTGCAGTGTCTCATTTCAGGGTGAGTAAAGAATAAAGAGGGAGAGTCTGCCTGTCTTAAAGCCTTATAAAGAAAGGACAGCCTCAAACACTTGATTCTGGTATGATGTGGAGCACCATCCTTTTGTTCCAGGACCTCTGGTTAAAAACAAAAGTTTGTTTTTTTTTTTTCCCCTCTATAGTATTATTTATTTCCTTAAAACACTTTATAGCATTCCAGGTTGGCTTCATTTCTCAGAGGAGGGCAGGGGGGCTACTGTGCTGCTCAGGACTGGTACCTGCTGCCTTTGTACCTGTCTTTTCCAGTGGGTAGGGAACATTCCCCAGGTGGAAGAAGTAAGAGTGTAGGTACCAGTTCGGACAGAGATTGCATCCACATTTTTTGCTATTAGGGGCATTTCAGGGATCTGCTAAGGAGCCTCTACAAGCTTCAGCCAAGCCTTAGCACAGATCTCCCTTGAAATGCTTTAGCAGCATTGTGCTCCTGGGCCACCCTGATAAGGACCAGTGCAAAATTTGCTGAAGCCAGGGATAGTATGGTGATTTATGAGGAGCTTCCTGGAAGTGTCCACATAGTCCTCTCCCTCTCCCTCTCCCTCTCCCTCTCCCTCTCCCTCTCCCTCTCCCTCTCCCTCTCCCTCTCCCTCTCCCTCTCCCTCTCCCTCTCCCTCTCCCTCTCCCTCTCCCTCTCCCTCTTCCTCTCCCTCTTCCTCTCCCTCTCCCCTTTTAAAATTTTTTTTTCACTCACCATTGTCTTGGTTTGGGTATGGGACAGAGGACGGGAGTTTTGTTATAATTCAGGGTCTGTAACAGAGGGGCACAAGGCTGAGCAGCTGCCCCTTGCTGGAGGGATCCCAGGACTGATTCCCTCCTGTGGGACTGGGAAAAAGGACCTGGAGGCACAAAGCAGAGTGGGGTGAGCAGGACCTTCCTGCCCTGTGAGCTCGGCCAGCACTGGGGCTGGCACCCACGTGCTCGCTGATCCTGGGCTTCACAGCCACATCCGTCAGCAGGGAAATGGACGTCGTGATGTCGTGGAGGGATCTGTGGCAGAACAAGATACTCTTTCCAGACAGCCCAAGCTGGCAATTTTAACTGCAGTGTGCCTGGCTCCAGTTCTGTGATTCTCAGGCCACTTGGTCATGAACCTCTCTTCCCTGAGTACCAGATTTATTTCTAGATATGTTTGCTTACTCCTAATAAATATAAGAGATGTTCTGAGGCTTATAAATATATGTATATCTGTAATTAAGGTAGGATTAATTGCTTAAAATTGTGTATAAGGGCCTGTTATGAGATCAGCAGATAGGAGCATGGGAAGAAATGCATAATGAATACATTATGTTATAAATAATGGACACAGCTGGTGTACTGGCATCCCCGAAAAGTAATAGCTCTTTCAATGTTTAATGAACTGGATGCCTGAGGGAAAACACTCTCTGTCACTAAGATAATTTTCAGCTTGGCTTGGGGACACACAGATTGGTCTGAAGTAGGGCAGGAATCCCTGTGCACTGGAGGGCACTGTTTGTGATAACATAGGGGTGTGGAACCAGGCTTTCCACAAAGACACTTGGTGGGTGCTCTCTCCTGCTCTCAGAGCCCATTTGCATGTGGCTGATTTGTGGCAGCTCCAGACCACATCCATTTGCTAGCCAGTGGCAGGGAACAGGACCACAGGCACCTTGCAACTTCTGGAGCACCTTTGTCTCCCATGTTAATTCCTGGGAACCAAGTTGCATTGTTGTCAGGAACTCAGCTTCATGGGGAGGAAGGCACAGGATCAGTTACAGGCCAACAGCTGCCCTTCAGCATCTTCTTAGTACTGACAAGAGTCATCTTAGGGGTTTTCTGAGCAGATGCAGGAAAAGGGGAATTACCAGCACTCCCTCTGCCTGGCCTGGGTTCACACCTCTGTCCCCAGCTGCTTGTTTCACAATTCCCAGCTCCTCTACACTCCTCTCCCACTATATTTTATTCCTGTCCTTTCACTCTGTCTACTGCAGCTCTCTACTGCCTGATGAGGGCTGGCTGTCCATGAATTTTCCCAAGTGTCAGCTCATGTTAGAAGTGCTTTTAGGCAGCAAACCCAGACTTGGTACTGAACAGTGGGGTTAAATACCAGAGTCAGTGTCTTGTCTGGGGCTGAGACTTGTCTCCATTCCCCAAGTGCCTTTCCAGCACTGTGGAAGCAGTAAATAACAGCAATTAAACAAATACAAATTACAAGATTCATGTGGTGGTGTTGCAGGGAAACACAAGGGGAAAGGAGATGTAAGGCAAAAGGACAGGACAAATAGTCTTTTTATCCCTTATGCTTGTTTACTTTTACACAAGATCCAGTATTTTCATCATCTTTTGTGGAGAAAAACATGAAAAAAAAAAATCTCTTTTGTGATGTTTCACCTATCAGAGATACCAGGGTGGCAGCCAGGGCTTATAATAGTCTTTGTTTCCTTTCCTTTCTTTCCTGGGAGGGGTGGTGTTGGGAAGGATGAAGCCCAGCGTTCCCTACAGGGTGGCTTTTTTTTAGTGCTCCTTCCACTAAACCGTGTCCAGCCTGGCCTTGGACACCGACAGAAATTGTTCAGGCAAAGCTACAAGAGTGTCACTTTTCAATTTAACTGGGATAAAGTAATGGTTTCCCCTGTTTTTTTGTTGTGTTTTTTTTTTTTTTTTTTTTTTTTTTGTTTCTTTTTGGTGGAAGAGCTGCTATGTTTCTTTTCCCAGCACATTTTTATGGTATTTTCAGACTAAATTTAATTATGCGGAATTCTATCTACCTGGAAGTGTAAAAGAGAGCAAACCAAAATGAAATATTTTATTCCAATAAAACATTTCATCTGACCCAAAACCGTCTTTCCTCCCACTGTGTCAGCTAAAATTAGGAGAGAAATACATAAATGTGGGGGAAGGAGCAGTGACTGTTCAGCTCCCAAGCACAAACCCCCCCCGGTCAAGCCCCAGGTATTTGCCCCTGTCACAGGGGCTTGAAATACAGTTCGTTTTCTCACTGCTTTTAAAAAGATAAATGCCTTCTCCAGAGAGTTAGCTCTTTGTGTAAATACGTTACCCAATCCTTCCAAGAAACACGGGTCTGTCTGGTAACAGCTAGGCTCTCAAGTACTGCTTTTCCAGCCTTGTAAGGTCATGATTGCCAGGTTCAAGCAGCCACAAGATCTTGGAATGGTATAAAAAGTAGCTCTGTTAGTGATGGAAAGTCAGCCGGAGATTAATTAATTGCTGCTCTTTTTTTTTCGTCGCTGTCTACTGTGAAGAAGGGAAATCATGATGGATGGTTTTGATAGGGATGACCCAGATGTGCAGCCACCTGTAGTACAGCCTTACTGCTGTGACTCCTGCCTTCTGTGAGCAGGGTTTTCTAGTGAAATGTGGGAAAGGGAGAGAGCAGGGGGTCTGGATGTGCTTTAGGATTCCCTGTCATCCCTCACAGGGAGAAGGGATGAGGGCAAGATGCATAGGACAGAGTTTGGGCAGGGAGAGGAGCTGCCTCATGGATGTGTTGGAAAGGGGAATTTGTTCTCCATCTCCCTTTTCTGCCTCTGAAAATTTTCTTTCTGTTTATTTGGGGAGGGGGGAAACACTGGTGCCTGCAGCAGGGTAATGTGAAGGATGCTGCTTCATCTACTCCTGCAGGTTTCCTCTATGACAGCCATAAGAGGAGGAGGCAAAAGCAGTTTTCTGGCTGGTATTAGGAGACTGTCCCATGCTTGGGACAGAAGGCAGCAGCTCTGTCAGGGGAGATGTGCTGTGCCAGCGAGCTCTGGAAATCATGCTGGGCAGTCCATGGCTGCAAAGCAGAGAGATGGTGTCAACAGTGCCCAGACTTTCCACTCATGCCAGGTGAAATGCTAATGAGTTAAGAGTTGGCAGCAGGGAGTGAGATATCCCTGAGAAACCAGAGCAGAGAATCAGGGCTCACAGTACTTAGTACTGTTGTACGGACCAGTGGGAAGCTGTTGCCTTGAGAATGATCTGAATTTGGGCAGGGTCGCAGAGGTATGTCCGTGGTAAAACTGGGGGATTTATAGAAGCATGAAAACATTGTCAGGAGAAGCAAAACCCTGCTTGCTTTAGAGAGGAGCTGAGTCACTCAAGGCTGTGATAGGGAGAAATAAAAAGTGGTATTTTTTTACCAGGTGCAGAACTGTTCCTTTTGCACTTAGGCATAGATCAAAAAGAATGGAATGGTCAATTTAATGGTCAAGCTGATATGAATACTGAAGAAAACATAAGTTTCTACACAAGCTGGTAATGAACAATCATGGAAGCTTGGAATAATCACATATCCAGTAACAATTTTTGGCACAACACAGTAGGGAACACAAGACAGAATTTTATCTTCACTTAACTAAGCTTAATCTGGCATTCTTCGGGATGTAGGAACCAAGGAGTTTTTGGGGAGTGTGTTCATCTTTTGTGGGGATACTTTTCCATCCCCTGGGCTTCGCTGTTTGAAGTGGTGCAGGGACTTCACCTGGAGCTTGATGAGCAATGAGTGCATTTCTGCTGAGTGCTGCCTGTCCTTGAAGTTTCTTTGCTCTCAGGGTGGAGCAGAGGCAGGCCTCAGCAGCATGCACGTGGAAATTTCACTTCCAGAGGTTGGGCAGCTTTTCAGAGTTAAAATAAACCAAAAGTCACATTTTGCTGTTGCCATGAGAACTGTGGAGCTGTTGTTGGACCTTCGGAGTGTGCTCTGCCCTCCCTACTTCAGCTGGGCTTTGTTGAGAACAGTGCCGGGCTGGGAGGGGCAGAAGCTTTGTGGGACCCTCAGCGGGCTCTGTGCTTCTTAGGAGGGGGCTGGGAGCCTCCTTGGAGGCATGTGGGAGCTGTAGGTGTGCCTGGGGTTTTGTGAGGGCTGTGGGATTTTTTCTGCTGGTGGTCACATAGAAAACATGTGGGAGGGTGTGTGGTGAGGGGCTGTTGGTGCAGGAACTCTGCCCTGCTTGGGTACTACCTGCAGCTTGGCTCTGGCCTCCATGCCTCACTTGTGTGGTACAGGTATTATCAGCAGTGTGCTTTCCCTGCCCTTCTGCACCTTTCCATGTAGGTCAGGATGCATGGAAATACAGCTTTGAAATCAGGTGTAAGGAGCAGGCTGCTTGTCAAAGCCAGGTGTGGGATTTCTGAGGCTTTGTTGTTTGGATTTTTTTTTTCCCTGATGATACTATATTTATGGTCCTTGCTGCTGATTATTTTGGAAGAAAAGCATCTCCCAAATCAGCCTAGGCAAAGGGCTAGTGCATTTATGATGTGTTTATGCAATTACAAGCTCAGATCCTGTGATGGCTATCTGCAGTGGGTCTGATGGTGCAGGGGCTGACTGGACATGTCCCTGAGGGTCTGGGGCCAGCAGCCACCAGGATACAGCCATGGGAGGGCAGCTGTGGAGCAGGGTCGCAGCTCATTCAGCTGCATGGTGGTCTTCCATCAGGGTTCATCTGTTCTGTCCTGAGGCCACCACACTACTTCTTTCCACCTGTGCAGAGAGGTGGCTTATGCAGAAGCTTGTGCTTCTTCCAGCTTTTTTCTTCCTCCGAAATATTTCCCTGTTGTATTAACTGCAGGAACGTTTCAGGGAGACAGAGATAATTCAGCTGGTTGTGAAACCAACTCTCCAAAACCCAAAGCTGCCACCATGAAAACAATAGATAAAAGGGACAGATGAGAGAGGAGGAAGGGCAAGCATATTTCAGAAAAACTGTGCTGTTTTTGGCTCTCGCCCGCAGTTTGCATTGAAAGGAGTTTATTGTCAGTGAGAGCTGTAGATACCTGCCAGCTCTCTTGGGCAGCAGTGCTTTTTGCCAGAGAAAGGCCCTGCCTGTCAGGTCTTCCCTGCTCCAGCCCCTGGCCCATCAGCTCCTCCATGCTCCAGCTGGCTGCTCATGAACACCTTCCATCTTTGTTGCCTTTCTTCATCTCAGCATTGTTGAGCCGAACACTCCACTGCAGTGGATAAGTTTCTTCTCCTCTTCCAGCTCTTGATTTGGGTGCTCTTGTCTTGTTTGACTGCTTGTACCAGCTGTGCAAAGGCCTCCCTGTCCCGTGGGACCCTCACCTCTACACCAGCCTGCTTTGTACCCTGTAGGAGCTGAGTGTCTGCTCTGAGGTCTTGCTGCTGTTCCATCTTGTTGGGGTTCCTGTGCCTTGCTTGCTGCTGAAAATAAAAGCACCTGTGAGATCAGAGTGCAATGGGGGAACATGGGGATGTTGTTTGTCATTGTAAGGTGGTGTTCTTTGTGCTGGGAAGTGCAGCCAGGATGAGTTTGGCTGTATTTCTGCAGCACTGAAAGTTGTAAACTCCAGCCAGAGCCATCTGGAATAGTGTAAGGAGCTCCTGAGCTCCCATGTGGGAATCAGGATCACACACACAGAACCTTTCCAGGAGTTCTGAGCTGTCTGATCAGTTATTTTTAACACTCCACCTCATTTCCATGCTCATAAGTGGAACAGGTGAGCAGTGTTGCTGGAGAGGCTGTGCCCAGCAGGCTGCCACCCCAGCCTAGCAGGGACAGGAACTCCCAGCAAGTACGCACTTGTGTACTCCCTGTCTTATGGAAAGAGATGCAGCTACTCAAAATGCACCATCTGCATTGTCTTAGTTCTGTTATGAAATGCAGAGCAGGCACAAAGACAGGGAAAAATGACTCGTGCTTATTGTCCATTGGAATATCTCCAGGAGGAGGTGCAAGTAAAGCTCTCCAGAGCCTGGCTTCCGAGTGTGTAATGGAATTGTAGTTGTGGAAAATAACTTGCTGCAATGTTCAGTGCCTGAAAAAAATAATTCTCTCACTTTGTAATACACTGTGGTACAGAACTTTGGAAAAACTCTTCATTGTATCAGAGCTTTAGAGGATGTCACAGTGATACTTTAGTATAAAGCTAGCATCTAGAACATTAATAAGAAAAGTGTGCCATCTCGCTTGCCCAAAATGGCATTGTAGCTGTGAGGCAGGATGTTTAGCAGTCTTTACCTCTGCTGAGAAAATGAAAAAAACTCTTTGTTGTGGTCTCCATTAAAAACCATCCAATTCTGAATAACTACAGTTGAGAAAGAAAACTATTAGCTTTCTTTTTTATAAGTTTTCCTGCTTTTCCTTGGGAAGAAGAGTTTGGCCATAGTGGTGGTAGCCTGGCAGCCCTGCTGTGGAATTCTGTGGCTGAGGTGGTATCCCTGGTGCTTGTGTCTTGTGCCAGCACCTAAAGCAGGGCAGGCCTTGAGCAGCCTCCACCACACTACAAGGAGACTGGTACCAGCACATGGGGAAACCACAGGGATCCTCTTATGTGTCACTGAATGTCCTTGTTAGCAAGGTTAAAATCTCCACGTGTCCCTGTTTTCACAGGAAAATCCTTGGAAAGCCAAAGCTTTGAAAAAGATTCATCTCTAACTTCTATTTTCTATTGCTCTGTTGAGTGAAATGTGTTTTCGAATGGAGATGCCCTAGGCAGGATGGTGGGCTTCAAATTGTGCTGTGGGACAGCTGGCCCTGCTCAGACCTGGAGGCTCCAGAGGAGGGCTTTTCCTGGTGTCAGTCACTGCATTGAGCTCGGCCATGGACCAGGTCCACCGCTATTTACTCTGATTTTTGTCAATGCTGGATGTAGCCTTTATAAACACTGCTATTGCCAAAATAAGCTTTTTCCCTTCCAAAGTCACCTTAAATGACATTCTTTTTCTTTACCCCTCGCTTGGAAGAGTTTGCCATCCAAGAGAGGCAGAGGTTCTGCCAGAGGTCTGGGGCCATGGCAGTCCCTGTGTCCTCCATCCCTCATACCATTGCTCCATGCAGTGACACAGAGAAGCCTTGCTGGCTTGGAAAAGAGTTCCTCTGCTTTGAAAGCAGCTTGTGTCTGGAACTGAAACTGTTTTGCTCAGGCTATCAGAGTGTTTGTTGTTAGAGGAGATCCCTGATGCTGCATTACAGCCTATGGTTCTTCTTGGAAATGCAGCCCACTTATATCAGCTTAATCTTACTGGTACTTACATGTCAGGGTCACTTGGCTCTGGACTCCGACACTTACAGACTAAACTGACAGCAAATTCCGTTCTCTAACGTTTGTAAAGCATTGAAAGAACAAAGTGCTTGAAGCTTCAAATGATGGCATCTGGCTTACCAAGGTAAATGTTTTTTTTTTTTTTTTGCTTAGAAAACAGGGGTGCTTTCAGGCTGCCTGTGCAGCTCTGGCTCTTTCCCCAAACATGCACCCAGATGACTCCTGTGTGTATTCTGAGAGTATTGGTCCCAGTTACTACTGGTGGCCTGGGATGCAGATTCCCAGGCAGCCCTTTCCCAAACATTCCCTCCTAGCGTGACATGGAGTGGCCTAAGCAGAGCATGATCTGGGCAAGGCAGACAAGTCTCAGATTGGGCAGCCCTCTTAACTTTGTGCCAGGGAACCTAACACAAGGGTTGGGAGCTGAAGAGAACCTTTTCCTTTGTCATTAATCACCATCTGTGACATTGGCCCAAGATTTGAATCTCTATCCCACTGCTTTTTTGCCTGTGATCTGTTTCCAAAGTAGTGGACAAAACTGGGAATAATTCAGAAGTCCTTGTGAGAGAGCCCATGTCCTGCTTGTTGGGAAGGGGATGAATAGATGGGAGGAAATGCCTCTTAGATGCTGTTTGTTACTGGAGGGCTGCAAGATCTCCATTGCAAGAGGGCTGATTTGGTGTGTGGATATCTTCTGGCTTAAAAAAAAAAAAGAGTTTTTTCTTCCACCCTTGAATTTGAACCAGCATAGGAGGTGTGGAACTGGCACATGAGCATGTTTGTCCAGCTGATCAGGCAGACATGGCATGTCCAGGGCTGACCAGCCTTGTGTCAGGAATATTGTAGAAGTCAGCCAGCTGTCTTTGTTGACATTGCTAAAACAGAGCTTCACTTACCAGCACCAAGGAAAAGCTGAAGGGGAAGCAGAGCAGGGGTTGAGTCAAAGGTAGTGAGACATAGTACTGCCCCTCATGCTCATGGATATTTCTTGTTATTGGAAGCGTGGAGGTGTGGAAATGAGTCAGAGGTGTGCTCTGGCTTTAGTCAGATGGTGCAGGGTGGTAAAACAGAGATGCTCTGCTAGGATGACCTTCAGAAACTCTGGAAGAATGCACATAGCTCCCGTGGGATGGGGAGCTGCTGGCAGTATCCCATTCCAGTGGGCTTAGAAACACTGCTCTTTTAAACCCAAGGAGTGTGGTGTTTTTGAAATGCAAATGTTGTGTCTGCTGCAAGATGTTCAGGAGCAGAATCAGGAGTTGCCTTTCCTAATGTATTACTACTCTTTTCTTTCAGGTTACGATGCCCTGAGCTATTCTGTGGGAAATGGTGACAAGTGGAGTGGGCGACAGCTCCTGCAAGCACATGAGAAGAACGTGACTGACTTTCCAGAGGATGGAGGGCAGCTCTACATCAGAAACTGCACTGAACCAGGTAGGAATGAAAGTTGCCTCTAGCTCCTCTGTTCTGCAGATGGCTTCCTCACATCTGTACTCCAAGACTTACTTATTTTTAAGTCCATAAACACTGCTCTTCATATCAGAGCTTGGATATAATTTCCTCAAGTTTTGGGGAGAAGAGGGGAAGGGTTTTTCTCTGTTCTTCAGGACTAATTTAGGTTACGTGCCCCAGGAGAAATTCTAACAAATCCAGTTCTGGCTGCACTTTTCTGCCTATAATTTTTCCTTTGCCATAATCCTTAATAACATTTCTAGACAGATGGATGATTATGGTCTTTTTTAGACAGCAAAAACTGGTACAAAAATTTTTCTTACTCAATTTTTGCTTGTTTGCATAACTCTGCCACAGTGCAGACCCAGTCTTGCAGCCTCACATCAGCACTGACAGTAATATTTTCCCCCACTGTGCTCGGTATCTCAGCACTGTCTGTCTCACTATTGCATCTGTTCCTGCTGCCCTCACCAAATAGAGTGGCCTGTAGGAAGCATGGAAGATTTTATTTGTGATGTGTGGATTTTTGTCCCCCTTTTTTTCAGAAAGTAGAACAATGACTACTGAGTACTCTATGTTTTCTCAGGAGAGAGAAAGCAGAAATACCTAGATATGTGAAATTACTGTTTCTTCTTGAAACTGTCATGATGTGACATTCCATAGTAGAAACTGATGCAAAGTACTGCAGAAAGGAAGTGAAAGTAACAGAGTTAAGGTCCTGCTTCTGGTTTTGTCGATTTTGTTTGGATTTGTCATAGTGCAAATAACATTAAGTAGTGTTAAGTGCTGTTGAGTAGTGTTAAGTACTGTGTTGATGTTAGGCCAGGTGGCAGTCAGAAGCATTTGGGAGTGGGACACTCCTAAAATGCAGTGTCTGTAAAAGTTACCTGTTGAGCTCTGTTATCTGAGGATGACCTGCAGGATGCGTCAGTTCTGCTGCTCAGCAAACAAGTGAGTGAAAGAGCTGGCAGAAGGGCATGGGCATATCAACGTTTTGTGAAGGACGGTGGTGCTGCCTGTGGTGCTACAGCACAAGGGAGCGAAGTGGTGTTAGCTGTGCTTTCATGTTTGAAAGTGTGGCCAGGAGTAGGGTGGCTGAAATCCTGGCACAGCCCTGACAGCAGGAACTGTGGTTGTCAGGCAGAGCTGATGGAAAGCTCGATCCCACGGCCCCAGGGCAGAACAGTCCTTCTCTTGGCTGTGCTGGTGGTGTATCAAGCCCCAGATGTTGGCACAGCAGTTGAGGTTTCACCAAGCACGGCTGCCTTTGCCTTCTCCAAGGGCTGCTCAGGGAAACTGGGGCACTTTGTGGTGCTGCTGAGCATAATGCATGAGTGCTGTATAACTGCAGCCTGAGGGCCCGCTGTGACCTGGGAATCAGCAGAGCTCAAAACTCCCTAGCATCCCCACAGCACCATGTGTGTTGACCTTCAGGTGCTTCTTCCCTTGAGCAGGTGTGAGGAGGGAAAGGCTGCCTGAAAAGGGTTTTTTTTCCTTCTTACTTCCCAAGTGAGCCTGTATAAACACCTTGCACTTGGAAGGAGTGGATTGTCTAAGAAAGCGGTTTTACCTCATCTACTGGTGGAGGAAAGGGGAATGCCTCCTGTTAAAATATGCTGTGTTTTTTTGCAGTGCTTGGCTTCTGTGCTATGTTGGCAATAAACACACCTTGGCGTGCTAAAGGAAAGATCTGTGTTTTTTAGCTGCTTGGGTGATTGCAGGCTCATTTGATTGCCTGTCATGATATTTGCCAACTGCTACTTTCATTTCCTAATGGTTTATCCAATGGTCTATCTAGTATCATTTCATCATCAGAACTGCTCCAGATAGTAGGGGTTTTGCTCCCTTTGCAACAAAAACTGTAGAAATATTAAAGTGGTGAAATGGACTGATTCTAGCCTAAAGACCATTTTTAGGATTTTTTTGTTTGTTTGTTTTGACCTTTTTCTGAGAAATGCCCATCATAGGCTCTGGCCTGGTCCTGTGGCTGATGGTGGTTGTGTTGAGTGCCTGTGGAAGCAGAACCACAGAGCAGCCTGCTATCTTTTCTAAGGAGCTTCTGTCTCTTGCTGCCTGTCCTCTGAGTGTTCAGCCCTGCCTGTTCCTTCCCTCTTGGATCTTGGTGGCTTCTCATGGCAGTGTGCTGTCAGACAGCAGATGCTCTTCTGGCATCTCCTACCTATCCCCTTGTCCTTGTGGTGTCCACATGAAGGTGTGTGGAACTAGAGATAGACAAAAAAAAATGGACAGTTTATTCACTGAAGTAGTGATACTGTTTAAATGAGACACTTGTGTTTCTGGGCCAAGTTTGACAGTTTTAGCTCATGCAAAAGATGATGAGGAAAAAGTGAGAATTACTTGTGTCAGTTCAGGCAAAGTATCATTTACTCACCCAGTTCTGTTCAGAAATGTTATTCAACCACTGGAAGCCAAGAAAAAGGATTAAGCTGGTTTAATGTTGGGTCAGGTCCCTGTGCTACCAGATTCAGAATTCAAATTGCACTGGAGCTTGCTCCAGAGCTTGCTCTTATTTCAGACATGATTTATTAGCTACCAGAGGGTGCCAGGCTCTGGGGCTTTGTCAGGATGGGATGTCACATGTCTGGAGATACAGGTTGGAGGGGGTGGCCAAGGTCCTGGTGCCAGCCCTAGTTAGCTCCTCACCAGACTGACATATGCTTCCTCTGACAAGCTGTCATTGCCTTCCTTCCTCCCCTGCTTCAGTGCTTCCACTCCCACCTCAGGAAGGCTGAAAATAAAGTAACAGCCCTGCTTAAGTGTGCTGTTTTAAAGTCATTATTAGTAATAGCAGGAAATATTTGCTTGCTGCAGGAACAAAAAGATCTTCGTGTATTCATTTAGACCCTCAGGCATAAATTGCTCAATTTAAACAGCCAAAGAAGTTTTTGTGCAATTAGTTTTTACATTTCCTCATCTTATTTCAAAAGCAACTTTCTCCTTTATCAATATTTCTCCTGTGGGTAGCTCACGGTAGTGTAATCTGTAGTGCTTGGATGTGGAGCTGGTAACCCTTGCTGTCTACTTGTGGCTGTGTCTTCAGGGTCCCTTTGCCACTGAACTACAAACCCAAGGCCACAAACCCAGATCCCCTCGAGTGGAGCTGAGCATTCTGATCTCTTTCCTCTGTTTTGTTTAAGCACATGGTGGGCTTTATGTGGTGTGAGTTCTGCTGAGCTGTCATGCTCAGAATGAAGTCCAGAGAACTGCAGAGTTTAGAAGGGCCTTCTTGCCAAGCAAATACAGCATCCTCTGTGAAGAGTGATTTTGTGTTTTGTTTTACTTTTTTTTCCTTTTCCTCTTTGAGCCTCAATCCAATTGAAAGTTGCCTTCCCTCAAGCAAAATTAATTTTATGCTAGCAAAATGAAAAGTTAAAAATTGTTCCTGCCTTGCAAGTTGCCAAACCTTGCTTTCACTTGAGGGAATGTTAGAAAAATAAATTGCTGAAAGTTTAGTAACAAAATATCCTTGAGGAATAGCAAGAAAGATGCTCTTCTCTCACTGAGCTATAAATTTGGTGAATTTGACAGAAATTTCCTTGAACTTCTGTTTCCACACTTTGCTTCTGTTTGTCAACTTCAGACCTAAAGGGTCAGAAAACCAGAACGTTAGGGTTAAAACATCAGAAACAGAAACAAACACATGCTTATTTCTTCTGGGTTCTTGTGCTGGCAGGGAGCTGGGTTCTCCCTTGCTGCAGCCAGGAAGGAGAGATGTTCTCATGGTGGGGACCAGGGGCTAAGATTTGGTGCTGACATGTGGCCCTAAGGAGCTGAAGCTCGGGGAGCCCAGCACTGGTGCCCGAGTTGTGTCCAGACACTGGGTTTGGCTTTATCCCAACAGCTGCACGTCTGGCTGAGAGAAATGTGCAAGGCAGCTGAGGGCTTTGGAGCTCTCCTTGCAGAGCCCGAGGCTTCCTTTGTTAGAAACCATGGCAGATATTTTTCCTTTTCTGTGCTGCGTTCTGGACTTGATCGAAGCTTGGGGTTCGCCTTCTGGACTGGGCCTTTTACCAGGACTGCTGGATTGTAGGATCTCTTAGCAATAAGAGGTGGTCACAAGTATTTTCTCTAGGATTTTTCAGCCATCCAAGGGGGCACAGCCCAAGTGTGGCTGAGTTGTGCTGCTGTGCAGGGGAGCAAGTAGCTGACCATGATTGCTCTGAGGCAGGACCTGGTTTTACAGCAGGGCTGCACCTGGACATCATGCCAAAGGGTCAGAACAACTGCTTTTGGCTAGTTACTTGAGAACTCTGAATTGATCACCAAAGCCATGCAGTTCCTTGTAAAACAGGGCCCTCTGGACATACATAGGAGGCCAGTGGTGTACATTTTGCTAAATTTTTGCCAGTGTTCCCATGTGGTTATGTATGCAACTCTAAGAGCCAGAGTTTCAGAGAGGAAAATAACACAAAGCTTGTGATATTAAAAATCAAGAGGTGGCAGTGGTATTACCCAGCTCATCCTCAGTGTGATTGCATTAGTGAAACAAAGAAGGAGAAAGCAACCTCCATATTCCAAAGCCAGCTTTGTCCCTACAGTATGCAGACTGGAGAGGTGGTGAGCTCCAAATTGCCTTCCCCAGAAATCTGCTTTCAATTTTTCAAGAATACATATCTACCCATGTATCAAACAGCTGTAATTAAACTGCTTGTTCTGACAGAAAAGAACCTTGGCCAGCCTTCAGTGCTGCAGCACAGCTGGGATGTGCACCTGTAGTGTGG
Organism: Lonchura striata; assembly: GCF_050655825.1. Classification (NCBI taxonomy): domain Eukaryota; kingdom Metazoa; phylum Chordata; class Aves; order Passeriformes; family Estrildidae; genus Lonchura; species Lonchura striata. The sequence goes on along the minus strand of NC_140705.1, from coordinate 86,543,655 downwards.
GTAGATCTCTCAGACTTGTTTGCTTGATTGTTGATGCTTGTGATGAGACTGTTCCCATTTTAATTGTTGTTTCTGGTGGAAAATGCTGTGTTACCACGGGCTGGCTGTGCAGGGAGGGCTCACAGAGCTCTGGGGGAAGAGCAGTATGTCACGCTGCACGGGGAGTGAGGAACACCAAAGGTTAATTGCCTGTTGCTACCAAAGAATCATGTTTATAGTCTTGAGAAATAATGGCAAGGGGAAAGGAAGAAAGAAATAATCCTTGTAGGTAAAAAAGAACAGAACCTGTATGCTTGCTGCTGCCAAAGGCACAGGAGGAGGATATTTGAGAGTCAGTCAGAAGTGCAGCCCCGCTGCATGGGAGCTCTCCAGTGGTGGAGTGGGGAAGCCCTGTGTCCTTTTTTATGATTATGTTTTCTCCACTGGAATAATTTTAAAACACCCAGAAATTTTCTTGGTTTTGGATTTATTTTGCATTTTTCCTCTGTTACTTTTTTGTTTGTTCTTCTTTGTATCTGGAGGAATGAGGCTTGCTTCCTTGACCTTTTAGCAAGCTTGGGTTACTCCTTTGGTTATTGTGTGTTGTGGAAAAGGCAGCAGAAAGGCTTGAAATACTGAAAGCAGACCCTTGCTTCCAAATCTTTAAATACTTTTGCATTTAAAAGGTGTTAAGCCACTAAGCATGACTTCAGATGTGAATAAAAATCACATTGTATCTCCCTGAATTGGGTTTTACTTCTCTGACACTTGAGGATGCCAGGCTGCTTCTGTGCTTCACTCTGGTAATCTGAGAAGTCTTCCCTGTGGCCTGTGACCTGAATTTCTAAGGAGGCAGCAAAAAAAAAAAAAAAAAAAAAAATTGTCAAGTCAGACTTGCTCCTTTCTCTGGGAAGAAAATGCACTTGGATTTTTCACATGCTGAGCATGGAAAGCTGGAGGGTTTTGGCAAGCACCAGTGGAAGGTTTTGGGCTGACAACTGGGAAGAGTCAGTGTGGTCCCCTTGTTTGGTGGCTCTGGCTGCCTTGGGTCATTGTTGAGGTGCAGATGGCTGCTCACAGCTGCAATAACATTGCAGTTATTGTGTACCAGATGTAGATGTTCTAGACTGGCCAGATAACAGAATAGTTTCTTTTTTTTTTCACACCCGAATTATTTGCCTGGTGTGATAAACGCAAATTGTCCACTTAGCATTTAAAAATATATTGCTGCATTTTTGTAAAATGTCCTCATTCTCCCCAGGAAGATCTGTACTGCTGTAAATTTTTAGTTGTTAAAAATTTTAGACTTGCAATACCAAGAAATTTGGGAATGAAGTAATTTGCCTCGGTGCCTGTTGACCCCAGGCCATATAAAATGTGTGACTTGTTTTTGTTGGGACAGAGTATGAGATTCCTGATCAGATCATGTGAAAAACAGTGTCTTTCTTAAGCTATTTTAAAGTTTCTCTATGATGCTAGAAGGGTACAAGAGAGTAAGTTTGATAATTAAAGAAATCAGAGCAAGTAGTTATCAGCACATGCTTTAAATGTTGGTGTGTCTATAGTATTTCACAGATCAAACATGAATGTGTAAGCAGGGGCCTCAAGCATTAACTTAAGTTTCAGGGCTGAAAGCTGATGTAGCTCTAAGATCCAGGATAAACCTTTCTTAGAGTTCTGTTTTAAAATTGGTATTTTTGAGCTATTACTGCAAAGGACAAAAAATAACATCTGGCCCCATGTTGCAAACTGGATTTTTGTTGCTTGTTTCTTGGTTCTTGCCAGTAGTTAGTAGTTAAAAATCAAAGGTTCAGATAGTCCATGAGTGTAAATTATTACTGACTTCATTGACTTCATTGCATTTACATGAGATTTAAATGACCAAGAATCAAATAAAACACCCCAAGTCAGGTTTTGATACAGTTAGGATGGAGTTTTTATCATCTGCAATCTGCATTTTAAGCAGTGCTTAATGGTATAGTTTTTATATACAGACACGTGTAAATTCACTTACGCATGCACAGAATAATAGTTTCATATATTAATGCTGAAGCAGTTTGATTTAGTGTGCAGCAGTGGGTAAAATAAAAATATTTCATTAAAATGCCCTTCTTTTGTGGACTGCATTAAAAAGAATTCCCAGATTAGATACTGGTTGCGCATATGTGCAGCTCATTTTTCATTTCTCTTCTGCTCCTGTTAGAAAATTGAGAAGTGACTGATTTTTCTTTCCCAAAGATACCAAGATGTCTAGTGCTGGCAGAGGGGTGGAGAATGCTGCGTCTCCCCCTCAAATCCATGGGAACAGATCCCCTGTGGAGCCTGGCCAGCTGGGCAGTGGGGCGAGGTGGGCAGAGGGAAGGAACTTCTCCTTGGATCCTGGGGGGCTTGGAGAAGCTCCCACGTGAGTCCAAAGATGAGCTGGTCCCACAAGCAAAGGAAAGAGGCACTCTCCCTCAGGACTAGTTCCAAAGTTTAATGAGGGCCTGGAGAGATCCCAGGCCACATCTGACCTCGAAAGGCATCCGGAGCAAGAGAGAGGGTCTCCCGGCCCGGAGCAGCCAGATACAGGGGGGTGGGGAAAACCGAACAGCCAACGGGGAAGGACATGGGAGCATGGGAGTGGCTCTCTGGGGGCAAGGCCTCAGAGTGACCACTGAGGAGGGGGTCGGGGAGGAGTTCCAGCCAGGATCCAGTTACCTGGTGACCCTGGGAGAAGGATCTGGACAAAGAGGAAGGGTCACCAGGTGATGGACACATCACCTGGGAGGACACAGGGGGATGGGTTGGGGTTTGATGGACATACAGGTACTGATGGGAAAGCTGGGATGAACCAAACAGGTACAAAGAGGGGATATGGAGGGACAAGCCATTATGAGGGGATATACAGTGCACACACAGCTTTAAGGAGAACTCCCGCTTTAGCCAAGGCTCTTCAGGGGCTCTCCCATTGGGATCAAAGTCTTCTGTGCTGGGTGTGATGAAACCACACAGAAAGAGGGATCACCCCTCCAGTCCAGAACTGTCCATGACAGCAGGGCATGCTCCAGACAGATGGGGAGGGTAACAGAACAGGATGCCAGCTTCTTGGAGTGTTTAAACCAGGCAGATGCCCCATGGTCATCAGCATGAGAGCTGCTCAGCACTCTGTGTATGCTTGTCCAGAGATACTGGGTGGTTTTCCAATTTGGTTTCATTTCCATCCTGAATGTCAGGATTTTAGGATATGGTCAGATACCCTAAAATTTCGGGATAGGGTCAAATATATTTTAAAAGGCTTATGCTGGTGCTTTGGAAAAAAAAGTACTGATTGTGGGGCAGCTACCCCAGTGCTTCATGAGCTTTCTGGCAGCTTCTCTTGCAGTGGAACTGCTGCCCTCCAGCTCATTGTGTGCCTTTGCCAGTGACCGAAAGTAGTGTCCAGGCAGTGCCACAACTTTCTGTCCTCACCACTGGTCTTGGCAGTGTCCCCCATAGGCACGAGCCTGGATGAGTATCTGCCAGAAACTTGTTTGCACAGTTGTGGTTGTGCCTCTCTGCTGGAGGGGGAAATACTTAAGAATAAACCTGTTCCTTTCTTTTTATATGTGTATGCATAGAAAAAAGAGAGGTGGGATAAGAGGAAGTGAGCAGTCCTGAGCAGAGTGTTTGTAACCAAGACCAATCCTGAGCAGCATCAGCCCAGGCACCTGGTGATGGATGGGCAGCTTCTGACAGCTTGAATGGCAACTTCAAATTAGCACTCATTAAAAGTCTCAGAAGAAACCAACTGTATATTCAACTCCTGCCCCCACGAGTGTGAGTCCCCCATGACCCAGTGTCCTAGGGTGATGTTATGATGCTTGTATCCCCAGTTTTCTGTTCTGTTTATGCTGGATAATATGTTCTGTGCCTTCAAGACTGGCTCTGAAAAGCAAAGTTTTGTTTTGTTATCAGCCTGCTCACTCCCTCACGGTCTGCTGGACACAGATGGTGCAGTACATTGTGCTGCTTTTGCTCTTGCTTTTGCTTTTGTTCTTGCTCCTGCTTTTGCTCTTGCTTTTGCTTTTGCTTGTTAGTTAGTTTAGCTGGCAGTCTGAATTTTCCCTGGACTGTTTTTATTTCCCTTTTCTTGGAACCATTCAAACCTGCTCTGGACTGGGACCTGGGAAACACCAAGAGTTTGCACTTTGTGGCCTGCAGCAGCCATTCCCAGAGCTGGAGGACCGATAACAAAGCAACCACTTCCAGGAGAGACTTTCTGAATTTGTTATCTCTTCAGAGTGGTGAAAGAGTTTTGTCATCTGGTGTTGTTATTTCTTTTTTTGTGCTGGGGAGTGCTTTGCCTGTTAAATAAACATGTTTTTTCCACTTCTCTTTGAGGAAATTCTTTCCAAACCAGGCGGGTTTGCTTTCTGGGAGGCTCCTTTCTGGAGGTTTTCTCCCAAATTTGCCCTAAACCAGGACACCCAAGCACTGCGCTGATCTGTCCTTTTGCAGCTTGGCAAGCTGTCCAGCCCAGGAGACCATCCCAGTGATTCCCCACCACTGCAACTCTAGACCTGAAGGGCTCTGAGGAGTCATGAGCCAGAGGTGCTGTCTTCCCATCTCTTAACTGGCAGTAGAAGAGGAAGAAGGGAGAAGGTGATCATTATTTTATGTTAAAACAGAGATAATTACTGCTATAGAATTTCACCAGAAAACAAAGCAGCAATTAATTATTCATCATCAGAACTCCAGCACAGCTCAGCAGAGTCAGGGATCACATATCCTGTGGGCTGGGGCATGGGGAACCCTGTGCCTTGTCACTGCACAGATGTCTTCCTCGGGAGGAGGCTGCTTTGGAGTCTCTTGCTTGCGTCTCCTGCCTGTCAGAATCTGTGGTATTGATGATTCTGAGATTGTGGAAAGTCTCTGTCTTTCTGCCCCATTGCCAAAGAAGTCATAATTCGTCTGTTCTGTTTTCAAGGTTGTTTATTCTTGCTTATCTCTAACATGTTCTGCTGCCCTGCTGCAGGTCTGTCCTGCAGGGCAGCGTGTGGGGCTCGGCCCTCAGTGGGATGTTACAAACATTATATACCAGAAACTACCTGTGCTGTATTTACAATAATGTACCAATATCTGTCACCTACGTTGAACAGTGTGTCCCCAGCCTAAACCAATAGAAAAATGCCAACACTACAGTGAAACATGGAGGGCACAAAGAAGGAGAAAAAGGACAAGACACACCCAATTTCCTCCATCTTGTCCCCTTTGAACCCCTAATCTAGAATCCTAAAATTTTACTTTTGCACCCGTGCCACACTTAATTATTACTTATATCAAACACTCAGAGCTTGTAATTCATCCTGTAAGATTGAAAACTCCTTTCCGTGGCCAGAGATCAGAGACAGTGTCTCTGGAGGCTCTGTATAGCGGGGTTCCTGACCCCCTGCCAGGGTCCCAGGCCTTCCAGGGCAGCCAGAGGGAAGCCCTGGATTCCCACACCTGCCCACAGGAGCTATGCCTGTTACTCCATAAAACCTGGCTGCAAGCCGAGTGCCTGATGGGATCCCTACCTGTGCTTGTGGTAGACACAGCCATGTCAGTGTGCCACAGGCAGGTTAGCATGCCTGGAGAGGGGCCCTGGCAGTGGGAGAGATGGCTGCTCAGGCTGGAGGGGTGATTTTGACACTGCCTTCTGGCTCTGTGTACACCCAGTGCCATGTTCACTAGGAAAAGTGCTAACAAAGTGTGAGATGTGTTTGCCACTGGGATTGGGCTGATGGACCGAGTGACACTTCCCCGGTGTACTCTTGCATCTTGCAGTTAGCAAATCAGTAACTGGTATCTCTGTATGAAGTAGCTCCTTGCGTTTCATTTTCCCTGGGAATTTGAGTGTTTCCTGTACCCTTTGCGAACCTTTGTGCTCTGCAGTAAGAATTGCTGAGATTTGTGCTCCTCTCAAGCTGCTTCTTGAGAGGAGGCCAGTGTGCTGAGGAAAAGGGAAGGAGGGGGCATGGATTTTCTGTGAGAGGACATCAGAGCCACTCTTGAAGCAAGCAGGATCTCAAGGATGTCCTCAAGGGCAGTTGGTTGCTGCAAAGACCCTCAGTGAGGCAGTATGCTTCATGAAGGAATGCAGTGACTTTCCTGTAGCCATAGCAACAGCTGGAGATTTAGTGGTGACTGCCAGCATCTCTGGACTGATGGGCCACACAAGAGAGGTGTGGCTGCAAGGCCAGGCAGTGAAGCGACCCAAAGCTATTCGGGTGAGCAGGGTAGGCTTGGTGAGACTGTCCAGCTGTGCTGCCAGATCCTTTCTGCTCACTGTGTTGTGCCTCTACCCCTGGCAGCCCCCAAAGCAGAGGGGTGGGCAAGGGACTGGACAGGACAGGTCAGAGAGCAGTGGATGGGGGAGTGCAGATGAATCTCATCCCATGAACTGTGTCTTGGAGTGAGATTGTCAGATCCCCATGGAGTGAGGCTTCTGTGAGTAGTGCTGGACCTTGCCCTCTACCCCATCCCCAGTTACCAGGATTACAGATTTAATCAGGATGCAGGAGCTGACAAATACTTGGTCTAGGAGATGGAAAGTTCTACTGAGCCACCACTGCTCGTGTGCTTGGGGAGAAGCTGGGAGTGGGGGAATTGAGCTGTACATGCAGCCTCTGTTCTTGAATTAATTTTATGTTCTTCTTGCACTTGGGCTCCTCCTTTTGACATGTCTTTCCAAGCTCACTTTTTCTTTAAAAAAAAAATCCATAAATTCGAAGTGAAAGTCAGTAAGTCTTCTGCCCTACCTCCACTGCGTCTGTGCTGAATGTTTGGATTGAATCGCTGTCTCCTGGGAAAGACAGGGATATTTAACCTGCCTTCAGAATAGAATCAATAAGTAGGTGAGCACACAGAAGCCAAGAGGACTCAGAAGACCACAGCTGAGTTATGTGACTTGTCATTACCCATAACCTACGTGGCCAAGTTTCCTTGGAGCTCTTGGTGATGTTTAATGAATACTGGAGGAGACCTTGGTGTGCAGGCATGTGTGCATCCATACTCTAGCATGTGTATGAGTGCCTTGGGCTTGTTTGCTCTGCAGAGCAAATGGAGTGCTCTGCCCAGCCAGGGACTGTGGAGCTGAAGACTCCACAGTCTCTGGAGATGTTTCCCCTGGCAGATTTTTCCATGTAGGGAATTCCCTGCTGCTTTGAGCCTACAAATCAGGATTGGATGGCCTTTTAAGGGTGTGTGCTATCAGTTAGTTTCCCATCCTGTTTTGAGTTTGCAGATCCATGACACATTCCCAGTGGAGGTGCAGACTTGCCTGCAACCAGTGGAACTAGATAAAGTCCTGTTGCTTTTGCTCCTTTTCCCAGCTCCATGGATGATGATCGCACAGAGCCTCCCTGGGTGACACTGCTTCTGCAGGTGAAGCTGGGGTGTCACTCTGGGGGACAGGGCTGGCGCCATCCCCATCTTCCACAAATGCAGTGCTGCCAATCCTGCTGGAGCTTGAGCAAGCAGAGGGCTGGTGGGGTTAAAGCATAGTCTGTTGCCCAATTTCAGAGGGAAGAAGTTTGCCAGCAGACCAGGTTTAATTTACTGCCTTATTTTTTTACACTCACAAGACCAGTAGAAGAAACACATACTTTGTATTTTATCTGTAAAACTCAAAGAACTAAGTGAACTGCTCAAAGGATATTGCTGGGAGTGATTAGTGTGTGGAAAACTGAAACAAACTGGAGGCTTGTGCTTGGTGCTGGGAAGGTGACAGGCTGTGTGGCATGCCAGGTTTGTGCTCTGTGTCCGTGGCTCTGTAGGTGCTGGAAATCACAGAGAAGGGAGGTTCTCTGGTGCGCAGAGATCCCCTTGCTGGGCAGGATGGGCTGTGGGAAGCTCAGGAATGGTTTGGGGTAGTGCTGCCTGTCTGACAAGCTGTGTGGCACAGCAGCAAGGGCTGGGGCACTCAGGCCTGTAAAAATGAGGTTGTCTGATTTTTGGAGTAAACAGAAACTGCCGGGGAGGTTCTGTACAGAACTTCAGGTGTGGCTGTCAGGGCAAATCCATCTTTATTTATTGACATGCTTAACAGCAGGCACAGTGGGATGGCCCTCAGATTGCACACACTCTGGTGTGACTGTGCTGTTTCTGTGGGGGTGAAAATATTTACAGGAAAGTCAGAATAAATACTTTCCTCTGTTGCCTTTATTGTTCTTTTTTTTAAAAACATTCAATGGCTCTTCTGTGAAATACTATTTTGTTCACTCAAAATTTAAACAAAACAGTTTCACCTGATTTTTAATTTTTGTGTGAAAATACTTGAGACCCTCATCTTCATGTTTCAGCATGAAGGTGTCTGTGTGATGGTGTCACAAGGTGATGCATCCTCTTCCCAGCCTGGAGTATCCCCTCAGGAGTCTGGGAGCAAGCTCCAGGATCCTGTGGAAGGCTGGAATAGCTGAGGAGAAAGCTGTGCCATTCCAGCTTTCCTCAGGCAGTGTGTCCTGAACTGGGAGATGGTGTTGCAGTTTTTGGATTGAAACACTTCATTTCTAACATCAGCTGCAGCAAACAAGTCTGGAAAAGCATTAAATTCTGAAGCAATTAAATGTATCAGCAAAGACTTTTTTTTTCCTTTTGTGAGATACTTTGCCAGCTGTTGTTTATGGAAAAAATCTCACTCTTTTTTATGAGAACTGTTTTTAAGTTTCTTTGTGTTTGGGGCTGATTTATACATTATGCATTAGCTCGGGAAGGCAAAACATTTATTTACCAGCCTGAATATTTAGAGGAAGAATAAATGGGAGTGAGTGAAAAGCCTGTATGAATAGCTTAGCCAGAGATTCAATAGAACTTTTCTTGTGTTAGAAATGGCACAATTAACTTGTAAGGGAAGAGCCAGACAATAAATGGACTTTCCTCTGCCTATGTGTGGGTGACCCCTCTGCCTGCAAGGCCCTGTGCTCATTGCTGGGCTCTATGGCTGATGCACAAAGACTACAGAAACCCCTCTCTCTGCTGGATTGTGAGGACTGATAACAGTTGGGGACTTTTGTGTTGTTGGAGGTACTGGCTTCATGGAGACCAGAGAAAGAAGGGTGGAATGGTTTCCTGACTGGGCTGACTGTGTTTGGGAGGAACTGAAGAGGAGTGGGTTTTCTTTATTTAGGTTTGCTAAATGGTATTTTTGAGGGAGTTTCTGTATAAGACACCATTCTGAGAAATACATGGTTCTTTATGCTGTTCTCTTTTCTTTTTGCTTGTGAATGAAAGGATTTTGATTAGAGCTCGGGCCAAGCAGCATGCCCTTGTCTGGGTTAAGACATGCCAGAGGAATTGTGCTGCAATCAAAGGAGCCTCAGAGGTAATTTTATTGCTTGCTGACTGCAAAAACTTGCCACCAAAAGATAGTTTACGAGAGCTGAGCTGTCTTAGGAACAAATGGAGGAAGTGAGTTGGAGTTTTGAAGAAAACAAACAATATGGGGGAAAATATGTCCTTATAGTTCAGAACATCTGTTTCAGAATAAGGGGGATCAGGGAGTGACTTCCCTGGGAGCAGGTCCTTGGCTAACTCAGGACTCAGCAGGAACTGTAACATGAATTTGAACGAAATGCAGCTACCAACAAGCAAACTGAGCTGTGAGACCTGTGAGCATCGCTTCAGCGGGATGGTATTAAACAGAGAAGTTGCAAACCTTGCTGAACATCATTGCTGTTGAAATGAGGACTGACCTGTAGCAGTCACAGAGTAACACTGTGTCCTGTTCCCTGGAAATGCTGCAGGAACATACAGCAAGCAGCCATAAATAAGGGCTCACAGAGAGGGAGGTTTTGCAGCTCTCAATGGTGCCCTGGTTGCTGGTTGGTGTGGTCAGTGGGAGGGGAGGAGGTGGCAGCAGAGGAGCCATGTGTGGCTCTCAGCAGAGCAGTTGCACAGGGCAGACTCCCATGGCACATGCGGGAGGCTGCCCAAAATCTCCCCATTGTGCTTGTCACTGGTGCTTGGCCATTTCATTGCTTTTCCAGGAAGGCTGTGTGAGGCAGCTGCTGTGGTTGTTCTGTGTCTGACTCTGACTGTGGTTTCACTTGTCCTCTGCTTGCACTGAATAATGATAAAGGTACTTGTGGAGGTGCACTGAGCCTGGCAGAGAACATGGGGGAGAAAGCAAAGCAAAACCTCCCTGGGCTGTGTGTCCGAGGGAAAAAATAGGGTGTTGTTCAGTTCTTTGAGGACGCGAGTAAACCATGTCTGGTTGGAAGGAAGCACGTGTTCCAAAGCAACCAGTAGGGCTCATTTGCCCCACAGCATGTCCTGAAATAGTAATGTTTGGATAATATTTTGGGGGTAACCAAGTTGGAAAATGTTTATAACTGTTAAAGTTGTGAATGCCAAAAAAAGGGAATCCATGTTAAGCTCAAAAATCTGTACTCATAATTTAATTTAAAAAAATGTTACAATTGTAGTTGGTTTTGTTGCATTATGCTATATTTTGGCAGGGATTTCATGGGAGATGAGGAAACAGCAGCTTGATGCTTCCCTCAAGCTTTTTTGAGACTATTCTCTGTTTTGCCAAAGTGTATGTAATGCATTCTTAAAAAAAATCCATCTTGGGTTCCTTGGCCACCTGCTGGAAATCACTCTGGAGGGTAAATATGGGACAAAGCAGATCTTGGATGCCCCTGCTCCCCTGCCAGTGATTTGTCTTTGAAAACCAGGATAAGAGGCTGCATGTAAGCCCACTAAGGAAGGGTCTGGCACTTCTGCTCATCTGGATCTGGTGTTTAGGGAGGCAGGAGAAGTTCTGGCCATCTGTGCACTATTGGACATAATTTGTGTGAGCTGCAGTAAAGTCATAGTTCAGTGTCAGGGCTGAGCTGAACTTTCCCAGTGTTTTCTTACCTCTGCCTGTGGGCATCAAACCCAGACAGAGCCACTGCATGTCTCTGAGCACACAGAATTGGTTTATAACCCTTACATAAGTGCATTTCAGAAGTGCCGTGGATGGAGAGGATGATTAAGCATGCAGAACACTTTAACAGGGAGTTTTTCGATTTCTTTGAGAAAAATAAAGTCATATGGGCCGTCGCTTTGCTTGCATCTTAAATTAACCCAGAGTTTAATTTGTTGCATTTGTTTTAGTTTGTCAGCTGGGCAAGGGTGAGTTTGGGCAGAGATGTCAGAAAATTATGCTTTACTCCTTAGAAAAAACCACAAAGCTGCATTTATGCAGGAATAGCAAGATTGGCAGAGGAGTGTGGGGAAAAAGGAGATTTTTAAAGCCAGTAGATGTCTTCTTTTAGTTGCTTTCAAGTTTGAGAAACCTTTTTAAGCTCTTTTCTGCAAACACGGGGATTCAGGAACACTTTTTGACATTCAGTTGTTTTTTCTGGTTTTGTTTTTTAACTTGTTTGTGATGAAAATGTGTTTGATTCTCTGGCTGTGTGAGGTGGCACTGAGTGAAGGTTGCCAGGCTGTTGTGCAGGGCAGCTGGCGTGTGGCCCTGCTGCTGCCTGGGATGAGAGCTGGGAATAGGGACAAGGAGGGAGCCAGGACTGAGTGGCCCCTTTCCAGAAGCTTTGTCTGGTCCTTTAAGGGGTTCTGTCTGGTGGGGAGGTCTCTTGGATGCTGATGGTTTTCATCCTACCCAGGCGACAGAGCTGGCTTGGCTGTTGCTTCTGCATGGCTGGATGGGGAGCACGGGGAGTTGAGGTGCACCTGGCAGGCTGTGGTAATTTTTTCCCACTTCTCCCCAGCTGTGATGTTGGGGGCATTGTGCAGAAGATGCTGGGCTCAGGCAGGAGTGCCACAGGCATATAGCAGTGGTAGGAGGGGTTTCCATGGAAACCTTTCCAGCAGCATGATATCACTGGCACTGTCACATTTAAGCTTTTCAAGGCTTTTTGGATTTTAGGGATTACATAACATTGGAGGGGTTAGGCTGGGGCTTAGATCTAATCAGTATTCAGGGGCTTAGTTGAATTAAATTTTTAGAAAATCCAAACACACCAATCCAAAAGTGGCCAGCAGTGGTGGCAGCAGCAGCAGTGGTTTTCTAGTCATCCTGGGCAGGTTCTGGAAACCCTGGAGCCTTAGGGGCTGAGGCAGCAGGATCTGCTAGGCTGGGCTGGGGCACAGCCGCTCACACTCATTCTCACACCCACCTTTATAAATGTTTGCGTAGCTGAGTCAAGGTTTTTTTGCTTGGAGCAAAAGAGGAATCTTTGTCTTGCTTCTAGATATCTGTAATCATTTCCTAGTAGCTGTTTGTGTTCATCATTCTGCCCAGTAACTTTTCTTATATGTGAACTTGAGGAAAATACTCTGTGCTTTTCTGTTGAATGTAACTTAGTGCTTTTGTGTGACGTTCAAGACTGAAGTGCCTTGTGGGAAATTTGGAAATAATGTAATAACATCTAGTGAGGCAGTAAACCCTGCAGATAACGCAGGGAAAGTCTTGAAAGGTGATGGATTTGTTTTTAACCACAGCACAACTGCTCCAGACTTGGGGTTCCTGACTTAGCATTCCTGATGGGAACAATTTACAGCAATGAAAGGCAAGTTAGTTCTAGGATTCCCTGGAACAAAAAGATTGCCTGGGCTGGAAAGGAATGGGTTGTCTTGCTGAGAGGAGGTGCAGCATGAAAAGGAGGGGAAAGACTGAAATCCACAGTAAACTCTATGAAGACCCCTCCTGATGTCTTTCTTCCAGCTGAAGGGCCCAAAGCTCTTCTGCTTGCCAGGTCTTGGGGCCAAATGTGCCTCTGAGCCAAAGGAGCAAATGCCAGGCAGGGCTTAGAATAGAATCCCAGACTGCTTTGGGTGGGAAGGGGCCTTAAAACTCATCTCATTTCCCTGCCACAGGCAGGGACACATTCCACTGTCCCAGGTTCCACCAAGCCCCATCCATCCTAGCCTTGGACCCTTCCAGGGATCCAGGGGCAGCCATAGCTTCTCTGGGAAACCTGTGCCAGGGCCTCAGCCTCTTCATTGTAAAAAGTATTTTTTCAATATCTGATGTAAACTCATGCCCCTTCAGCTAAAACCCATCACTCCTTAGCCTTGATTATGGAATGAAGGGTTCTGTTGCAGCTTTGGGGATTTATGGAATGTTACCTGAGGAAAGGCAGCTTTTAAGCATTATATTTATTTATTTATTTATTTATTTATTTATTTATTTATTTTAGCAAAACACATTTGCGTATGTCAGAAGATGTATCATCTGCCAGAAGAGTGTCATACCTAGAATATGATTCATAAACCAGAGGGCATTTGTCTGCCTCTGGAGAGTTAATCTTCTAATCTGTTTGTCTTTCACCTGCAATTGTGTATTGCAGACGGTTATTTTAAGGAAAAATTATCAACTCTTCCCTTTTTACTTAACTAATATCATTACAGTGCACATACAAAATTTTGTTTTGCTAACAAGAAATTCCTGCAATTGCCTCCAGTGAGAGAATTACCAGTGCAGGTAGCAAGAATGCTGCATCCTTTCTTTCCCTCAAAAGATTATGGTTAGGAAAAATCAGGCTGCTTTTTTTAAGGAGTCAGAAATGTTACAATTCAATAATTGTAGCCAGAAATAATTACCTCTACCTTGCTGAACAGGAGGATAGTTACATTCAGTAAGATGGGGTCAGTTATAACCTTTTCAAGCCAGGCCTTTAGGGGCCACTTTACCTGGTCATCCTGTGCCAGCTCTTATCTGATGTCCTGTGCTTGTGTGGTCTGTCCGCTCTCCTTTGCTGCTGTCAGAAACGGTTCTTCTTCACTCCTGACAGGAACATGAGAAGGAGTAACTTGGTGAGGAGCCAGGTGGATTTTATTGCAGCCTGGGCATCCTCAGTAATGTTGTCTGGTGTCTTCCTCAGCCCTCACCATTGTGTTGGTCATGGATCAGAGAGGAGAGAGCTCAACTGTGAGGCATGGTCTGAGCCAGTTCTCCAGGCAGACATCAGCCATGGTGGATGGCCAAAAGGAGTGACTGCCCACCCAGTGTTGGCTGTTTGACCTGTGTCACTGTCTTGGTGGTTCTGGAGAACAATCCCACTGCCCTGGCCTCTTTCCACAGCACAGAGAGAGGGTCACTATGAAGTGGAACTTGTTAGATAAAATTCACTCTGAGGTTTTATGGATGTGTGAAGTAGGGAAAGGATGCATAGGGTGAGTCCATGCCTTTTCCAAGCTCCCTGGGAAACCACCAAGGGAGTAAATCAATACCTCAGGTAGGATCTTCACTGCCCAACTGCGTGGCCCTAAAGTTTTATGCTCCCTCAGAAACAGGCAGCTTGGAAACAATTTAATAGATGACTTAATCCAGACTTTGGGTTTGGCTGTTTTCTGTGTATTTGGTGGTGGTTTGTGTACAGAGGTTGGAAGACAAGCAGCAGTGAGTTGGGATGGAGGAGAACTGGGTTGTCATGAGGATGAGCACAACAGCCATAGCTGTGAGGGGAGCTGAACAGCACAGCTCCTGCACAGAGGGCAGCCAGGTCCTGAGCTCTGGCACATGAAGCATTTCCAGCAGGGATCAGAAAATGTTTGCAGCCCATGGTTCTACCAAGAGCTTGTTAGGACTGCTTGCTGCAACAGTGTCAGCACACTGAGGAAGGAACTCAGACTGGAGCAGGTAAGTGTTAAATACTGGGATAATAAGGGGACTGTGAAGGCTTAGAACAAGAAAACAATACCTTGGTCTTATTTGGTGCAGTAATAAAAAAAATAAAGTGTTATCTCTGCATCCCCAGGAGTTAGCACTAATCTTGTGGGCAGGATTGGCACAACAACAGGGTATAGGAATGGCAATGGATAAACAGGCTGGAAACAAGAAATTTCTAGCCACAAGATGCGCATTGTGGAAGAGCTTCCTAGAAAGGGTTATGAGGGAAAACCAGCCCAGCCCCAAACTGGGACCACTATGGTCCCAGCTGAAATCCAGTGTTGTGAAAAAAGGCTTTACAGGACTACAGGGAGGTGTTCATAGGGGTGCTAGTCTGGAGTCCCAGTGGAGCAGCTACCTTGGGTGGAGGAATCCCTGCCTCGGGAGCTGAGGGGCCTCAAGGACCCTGTGGATGCTCTGCTGTGTTTCCTTTCTAACCTGAGTGGCATTCCTGGGGTACCAGGAGAAAGCACTGGGAGCTCAGTATTCAGGTGGGAACACATTTATCTTCTGTTTAATGAGCTGCTATGAGACAAAAAGGTGAGCACAACTTCAAGTAACTCCATCACTCTGTGGGCTGGTACCTTTGTGTGCTGAGAGCACTTCATCTCCTGGAAAAAACATGCCTTTTGCTTGCAGCCCAAGGTCCCATGTGCTCACTCACGTGTTGAGAAACAGCTTGCAAATCCTTATCTGACTGGCATCCAGCCACTAAACTTCCAGTGACCTGCCTGCTGATATTGTTTTGTGTGCTGTGTTCTCCTGACATATCTTTGTGTTGAACACGTTGTATTGTTTTTGGAATAAATATGAGGGTAAACAGTAAAAACTGCAAACAGCTACCAAGGATGGAGGTGAAACATAAACTTTGTGTCTGGTGTTGGAAATAGGAACTTTGGTCTGGCTGCCCTTTCTGGAAAGGGGCAGGCTTGCTTGAGCAGTGCCAAAACAAAGCACACTTGACCTTTGCCACCGCTGGATGCCAGCTCAGAAGGCCTTGTATGCAGAGTCTGGCTATTTTTGGATCCTGCCCCACAGAGAAAGTGCTGCAGCTGTGTGGATTGGTATATTTAGGAGGTATAGAGAGTTTCTGCAGTGGACTAGTGCAGAGATTGGTTTTATCCCAGCTCCAGCAGAATTAGTTGCTTTTCAGCAGTTGCATCCAAATTGAGGAGTCTGATAGGCACTGACAGGACCTGTCTCCCATGAGTTAGTCTAATGTGCTTTTTAAATTAAACTAAACCTTTTGGTTTAAACAAAGCTAAACCTTTGGTCTCTGCAGTGCACTGAAATGCAGCACCAACATGATGAGTGTTAGTCATGTCTAAAATCGCAGGGAGCTAGGGCAGCTTTTTGTGTCACACAGGGCTCATCAGATGTAGGATTGGCAGCCAAAACAAATGAGCAGAGCAGGAATTTTGAAGCTTGTCATTCCAGATCTGCCATCAGCTATCTGGGAGAACCCTTCTGCACATCTGTTTTGTTCACTAATAAAAGGTGCAAATTGATCCTGCTCTCCGTGCCAGGCCCAGCAGAGCACAGTTGGTTCTTGGTTGAAGCCTCCTGACTCTTTCCTGAACAGTGAGTATGTTAACCATGTGTTTTTTCTGTCCTCATGTCCTCTTCTGCATGGGGAAAGGTCTAACCTGGAAAATGCAGTGAGCAGGAGTGGCTGATTAGCAAATCCCTGTCATGTCTATGGCATGATTGCTGTTGCTGACTGTGCGCTCCTCTGGCAGTTGAGGGTGGCCAGGCATTAAAAGTAGAATGGTAAATTGCACAATAGGCAGGAAAGGACAAGAAAGAGATGTGAGAGTGCTTTTGTATTCCTGGTGTTTCTCCAGTGTTTATGAACTGTTAATTTTTTTTGCTTTGAGTGATGGGACCCTAGCAAAGAGTCTAGGGATTCCCTCTGTGGCCTGGTGCCAGAGAAATCATGGAAGGTCAGCTCAGGTAAAGCCTCATTAGGGAGCTTGACAAGCACTGAAATACTGCTTACAAGGACATTTCAGTGTTAGGGAGTTTGGTTGGTTCTTTCTTATGTTGTTAGAGACGTTTCAACCTGACTTGCTTGCCATTGCCCCTGGCATGGGAATGGCTAAATCTTCACAGATCCCTTGCAAACTTTTCCACTTTCAGTTTAAATGAACTCATTATATTTCAGCTTGGCAGCAATAAGAGGAACAACAGGGAAGAGAAAAATCTCAGAGTTAAAAGAGATTTCAAAAACACCTTAGGAAATGTTCCCAGCCAACCACAAACCCTCCCTGGGGATCCTATCCACACATTAGACCTCCAGATGCATATATCATGCAGTTGAAAAAGGAAAACTTGGCCTCTGCAGTGCTTGGATGGAGAGCAGGCAGCTGTGCCAGAGAACCTCGTCCTGTGCAAGAAAAGCTATCCTGCTCAGGGCTGACCTGTCACAAGCAGGGAAGCCTTTCAGGAAACTCATCAGAAAATTCATTAGGTGGGGATGGTAATACCTACCCCAGGCATCATCCAAGGATGTGCTGCTTTACAGATTAATTCTTTCCCTGTGGCTGGGGCAAAAATATTCTGTTTCACTAATTAATGGAGCCTTGCTGTGGGAAAAACACAAAGTATGTCCTGTTTTCATGGCACAGTGTCAGTGTGTGCTTTGGGAAGAGTGTTTGCTGTGTGGGATCTGAGGCTCTGTTCCAGACACCTGGAGACACCTGCACAGTGGGCCAGGGAAAAGTCAGGCATGGAAAGGGAAGAGGGAAAATGTGCTTCCCTGCCTGGCACATGACAGAACGCTGGCAGGGGCTAACTCCTTGCACCAGGATGTTCCTAGTCTGGTTTGGTTAACACTGGACAGGGAACTTCCTTCCATCCAGTCACTCTGTACAAATGGAGGTGACTTTGGGTAGTTCTGGGAGGTCAGATGCTGCTCTCAGTCTCAACACTAAATTATGGCATTGACAGCAAGCTGAAGTGTACATCCTAGGTTTCCATCAGAATAACTGAGCACTGGGATGGGTCAGGTCCTCTGTCCTTCAATGCCTGAGCTGTATTACATGTCCAGGTTCCCTCCAAGGGGTCCAGACCTCTGAAGCTGTCTTATTCCCAGCTTGCACTGTTGCCCTAGAAATCAGCCACCCTGTATGTTTAAGGCTTCAGGTGGATTAAAGCAGTCAGCAGAAAAATTTCCCTTGGTTTTGGTTTGCTCTGACTGAGACAAATTACAATAGGGAAATTCTCAGCAGAGACCTGAATAGAATCAGGGCTTTTGGAAGCAGGAGAGAGGCATTTAATGAAAATAATTTAGTTTTCCATAAAAGCTTTGTGGCTTGAGTCCCATAAAATCAGGCTTGAAGGGTTTTTATTGGGGTTTGGAAGGGGTGGGGTTTTTTCTGGTGTGATGCTGAGCCTGGTGGAAACGAGAGAAAGTATTTCAGTCTGTGAGTGTACAAGGCAGTCCCTCGGTTCAGCACTGCCTTGCCATCTCATGAGTCATAGTGGAGACCCTGGGTGGCATCCTCTGAGTTGGTGTGACACAAGAAGCTTTCCTTCAGAAAGCTGTTAAGACCCCATTGGCTCCTTCCCCTGTTCCTATGTCTGTTCCTATGTCCCTGAGCCACTCGCTCCCTTTTCCTGATTGGCCCTTATCTTTGTGCTGCCCTGAGGCAGAAAAAGCTGGACCCTCCCCACATGTGTGTTCCTAGGGTCTCTGAACATCTCACCTCACGGCTGAATTAAACATCTGTGGACACCATGCAAAGACCCTTTTTGCTTCTTTACCCTGGACTTTACTAGCAGCAATTCTGGCAGCAACAAGTCACTTCCCACCCCTTCACCTCTGTGTGGCTCAGTGGAGTGACAGGGGGGATGCCTGTGCCATGAGAGGATTAGTTGGCTCTTCTCAGGAGTTTTGGGAAATCTCATGGAAAGGAGCCTTAGAAGTGGAACAAATGGGTATTTGTGATCCAAATACTTTGTCACTTCTTGCCCAATTCCAAATTTGCAGCTGCCAGCAACTGTTGCATGACCTCGTGCAGGAGACAGCCATCCATAATTTTGGAGCTGGTTTTGTGGAGGAATGCAGGGATGCACTAATCCTGGCCAGCAGCAGGCTGTTATTCTCCTGGTTTGGTGATCCCAGTCTCCTTGCTGGGCTCTGTGTCCAGGTGGTCAACAGAGATGGGCACTCTAGTGACTGCTGTTACACTGCAGGTTGCTGTTATGTTAATTATCATAGAATCATGACATTGTTTGGGTTGGAGGAGGGCTTTCAAGGTCACCTAGTCTGACCCCAATTATGTGGTGTTTCTCTGAGGCTTGAACAGTGGGGCCTAGAGGGTGCCTGGGGCTGAGAGGAGGGGACCTGAGTTACCTAGAGCTAGGGCAGGGAGATGTGGCTTCCTCTGGCTGTGGTGTCTGTTGGAAGATGTTTGGGTCCATGACCCGGAAATATTAGTATTTTCCAGCTCAGAAGCCTCTGTGCCTCCTTCAGGAAAGGGCTGGAAGGTCAGAGCTGGCAGGCTCCTCTACCCAGGAGTGCTTTCCTCTCCTGTTTGTTGCTGGGAATTAACAGTGCAGGGAAATAAAGCAGATACTGTATCTGGCTGTGTTTGTCACGTTCCACAAAATAGCCTGGAGGATTTTCCTGGGTGAAGATCTGTGGCTTCCAGTCTCATTAATTAATATTCAGGTGCTCTTTGGTGATATTTTGCTCTGCTAAACTTTCCTTAAAAGTGTGGCTATGGTTGTTCTGTCAGGGCCTGTAGCAGAGGTACTGTCAATCCCTAGTGCCTGGCAATATCTGTGCAATATTTCACATTTTGACCAGGCCATAAGAAGCACTTTCACGTGGCTGGTTATTGAGCATTGGTGCCAGATTTAGGGCTGTGCCACCCTGTAGGACAGCTGTCATTCCTGGAATGGATCTCCTCCTGTTCAACTGTGCTGTGGTTCCAGCATTGCCCAGAGATGGCCAGCAGTGGTGCTGGGGCTGTTTCAAGGGTCTCTGGCGTTTTGCTATCATTTAGGGCTGTGTTTGTTTCAACAGTCTTCTTAAGTTTGTTGTTGTTGACGTTTGCACCTTGGTAAGGGTGATACTGCTCCTGGCGTTCCTGGTTTGGAGGTGCTTGTGGTTATCTCCAAAAGTTCATACTGAAGGAATCTAGAGAGAAGTGCAAGGGCTTTCCATGTGCCCTAAAAAAATATAGCCTTGGGTCACTAGAGAAAAACTTTCCTGCAGGTCTTGCCTCCAGCTAAATCCAGTAATTATTTCTTTACCAGGGCCCTGTGTGAGTAGTTCTGTGCTCATCCTGGATTACAGCAGCATGGATCCAGTTCCACTTGGGGGTTTTCTGTATTGAGTTTGCCATACGGCCTGTCTGCTGGAAGGGCTGGGGCTGCTGGCAGCAGGAGATACCAGTTTTACCAAAACCTTTCATTGCAAACCCAGCTTGTAGTGTGTTTGGGTTGAGGAGTATTCCTCACCATGTGAACTTTCTGAGGGCAGCCCTGAGCACAGGAGGGGGGGTCAGGAGTTGTGGCCATTGCCTCTGTTATTTACGGCTTTTTTCTTTCTCAGCCTGCCATGCTGTGTGCAGTGACAGCTGTGCACCATTGGGCAGGAGGGAGCTGGAGGGGACACTCTCCTTGCCCAGGCATCAGTAGCGGCACCTTTGTGGTAGAATCGATATCCTAGAGTTAGGAGAAAGAGAAAAGAGAGTGTCAGGAGGCAGAAAGGAAAAAGAGATATTTGTTTTGTTTTGTTTGCTGCCTGGGTAGCAGGAAGGGCAAGGCTTGAGCTGTGCTGAGGGCAGTGGGCCTGTGGCTCTGCACAGGGGTTACAGAGGCTGCCTGGACTTGAGCAGAGCCCCCCAGACATAAGCTGACCCCCCGTCCTGGGCTGCTGTGCTTTAACCTGCACACAGGAGGAGGAGCAAACTGTGCTGCCCCTTCCTGCAGAACAACGGGATTGGTTTGCCATGCCCCTTCTCAGCAACTCTCTTCTCAACCCTATTACCCTGTAATAATCTATTCTGTCTGATTGATATGGAATGATAGCTGGGGGGAAAAGGAATAAGCTGAATTTTGAATGTCTCCTTTGTCCAGGTTTTGTGTCTTAGCTGTAGAGTAAAAGGGATGCCTATCAACCGAGGGGGACATCAGATGGAATTATCAGTGGCTCAGAGCTGACGGGAGGCAGTACTGGAAGGTGCTGGTGCATGCACTGTTTTCTGCCATGCCTGATTTGTGCCCTGGCACCTCAGTCTATGTAGAGAGGGGCACAACTGCCTTGTTGCTCATGATTCCTTGCCTCTGCCTTCCCTCTGCATCCACTCTGCTTCCTGGCAAGCCAAATGCATTGGATATACAGTGGTCCCAGCTTGTTGGCTTTTAAAGCATCTAAAAACTCAGTCTGTTTTGGAGAATAGAGCAGGAGGAGATTGCCAAGCACTGTGGTGTTGTCATCCTGTTTTCTCTGAGATGTCCCTGCATCTCACCTGTGTGACAGAGTAGTCTGCTGCTGCTCCCTGTGCTTTAGGAAATCCAGTTTAGCCACAGAGATGCCAGCAGCAGTATGTAGATAAAATGTTGTAGAGCTTTTCATTCCTTCACCAACAAAACCTGTCTGAGTCAGGACCTGTTTGTTTACTGCTCTATTCCTGTGTGGGGTATCATGAGTGTGCTCGCTGTGGTTTGTCCTCCACTTCCCTGGGTGGGGCTGAGAGGGGTGTACAGCCTTGGGCATGAAACTGTGAGTAGAAAGGTGCTGCTGTGGAGAGTCCCCTGATGTGCATGTGGCTGGGCAGGGCAGGGCATGGAAGAGCTGCTGGCTGCTGTGCCAGTAATGCTTCTCCTCAGATGACGCCGGGGTGCTCTGCAGGGCCCTGCCATCCAGCAGGTTGTTAGCATGCATGGGCATGCCTTGCCTGCCTCTCAGCAATCCCCTTTTCCCAGACCACTGCAGCCACAGGATTCACTGTTTTGTGCCTGCTTACCCAAGGTCTGTGCAGCAGCAAAGAGCCACAGCTGCGTGCCCCAAAGCTTGGCAGTGCGTGGTGTTGTCTTGTGCTCTCGGTCTTCTGCAATTACTGAGTTTCTCTGCTGAAAGGACTTCCAGCTGCTGTGCACACACATCTCTGGATCTCCACTGGATCCTCGCCCTGGTTCTGACCCGTAAGCAGGCAGAGAGAGGTGCTGTGCTTTGGGCCTCTGCATGGCTGGAATGACACCTGCAAATTATGCTCTCAGAGACTGCATTGGGGTGCGCAGGGTCTGTTAGCAGGCGTGCCCCTGCAATGGTTCATCAAGGGAGATGAGAGGCCTTTTTAAGGCTGTTTGCAGATTATTGACAGCAGAGAAGTGTAACAGTTATGCAAAGGTTATGCCACCAAGGGAAACATGGTATTTAACGGTGTGATTGCCACTGAAATCCATTGCCCTTCTGGCTAAACTTCCCCAAAGCGCTTTGAAAATGTCTGGCATGTGTTCTCCAAGTGTGACACAGCAGTGTATAGATCAGCAGAGGAAATTAGCCTGGATCATTGTGTGGCTGAGGGAAGCCTCCTCCTGGCAGGGTGAATCACCCGGGAGTAGCTCACAGCCTGGTTGGCTCTCTGCAGCTAGTTCTGGTGTGTCCCCTCTGTGTCCCTGCTCACAGCCTGGCTGGTCCTGGAGTGTACCCTCTGTGTCCCTGCTCACATCCCGAGCTGGTTTGTGTTCTTTGCAGGGCTGCCTGGCTGTTCCTGCTGCCTATGCCTTTGCCAGGTCTCTGGCTCTGCATCTTCAGTGGTACAGTGCTTTTCTGTAGCCTGATGAAGCGCAAGGAGATGCTTGCCATCCTCTCTAGCTCTGCTTTAAATGTATTTTGTCTCCTTGCAGCCATTACAACTAAAAGCCATGTGTTGTGCAAGTGGATTTTCCCTATATTAATGTTTTCAGGGCTTCTGGACCACTTCTTACTGCAGCATGTATGTTCATTGTTAGGAAGTGGAGTTGGACTGTGAATTTACTGTATGAAATGGCTGAAGTTTAATATTTGTATTTTCCCCATGGCTCGGGAAGGTCCTAATCATAGCTGAGGAGCAAGTTTCAATAGCAGATCATAGGAATCAGCACTGTCCTCCCCAGGTGTTTGTGCAGCAGGCAACAAGGAACAGCCACGATTTTAATGAACTGCTCTCATAATCTGTGCGCTGGGATGGGGTGGGATTGATTGATTTCATCTAAGTCTGGGCACAGGTAGCAGCACACAGTAAATATTTGGGCCAAGTAGCTGGACGTGGTTGATGCCCTGTGTGGGAGCTTGTCCTGGACCCAGTGGGGTGCAGGTGGGTCCCTCATCCCACAAGTGCATCCAGAGCTGTCAGAGAAAGAAGGATGTGAGCTCATGGCCCTGGTCTATGATGTGCTTCT
This sequence comes from Lonchura striata, assembly GCF_050655825.1. NCBI lineage: Eukaryota > Metazoa > Chordata > Aves > Passeriformes > Estrildidae > Lonchura > Lonchura striata. Next base: position 86,520,662 of record NC_140705.1, on the reverse strand, counting down.
TCGTCAATCTCTGGAATATTCTCAGTGAGAAGCAACATGCAATAGGGGATTCTTCTCCATGATGTGACCCTTCTGCTGCTCTAGCCCTGCTGAGAGTAGGTGGAGGTTGTGCAAAATGTGTGTCGTGTCTGGCTTCCTTGGGTATCAGCCCTTCACACAAAGAGACTTTCCTTGAGTATAGGGAGGCTGCCTTCTTGTTTTTCCATCCTGGAAGGCAAGGCAGCAGGAGAGAGAACAGGGTGATGAGGTGAATGATATTTGATGTAAAAGTGGAAGGTATTAAGTAAGGCACTGATGGGAGAACATCTCTGGGGTGCTCTTTTTCTGTCTCCAGCTGTAGCTGTAACATCAGCAATGCCAGCACCACCCTGACAAGCTGACCTTTTGATGACACAGGATTTTGCTGTAGAAAACAGAGCTAGGAGGGGTTGCAAGAGGAGAAATAGTTTAAAAGCCCCCAAAGTTTGCTGTGTCATGGTTCCCTTCCTACCAGATGGCCTGTCCATCCTCAGCTTCCTGCTGGCTGGTGGCATCTCTGAAATCAGGACCACAACCTTCCTCCTCTGGCAGGTCTGAATCTCCCGAGGAGCACCAGAGTGAGGTTCTGGGGTGCTCATCAAAGGAGAGGATGGAGGCACTTCCCCTAAGAGCTTCTCAGTTGTTGCCCAAATGACCAACATAAATGTGGGCTCTTCCTGAGTAATGAAATTGTAAGTGTATCCTCTGGAATTGATTGTAAGACTAGTTCACTGTTTTAAGGTATTAAAAGACTTTAAAGACTCTCTCATTTGAAAACATAATCTTATTTTAAGACACCTGGATATTACCAATGCAATGCTTCCATTTAGGGAGGAAGGGGAGGAAAAGAATATAATTGGGATAAAAAAGAAAATCAACAAAGAGCCTAGTAGTGCCTTTGTAAAACAGATGGTCCTTTCTCCAGCCATATGTAAATGAGTCCTGCCTATGTGGGGATTTAGATGTAATTACAGCTGCCCTTGGAGCTCCCTCTGATTGTTTGGAAGAGCAAATTCTTGGGGATCCACTGAAATTAAACTGTTTTTTGTGTCCAGCTTTCTCTTGTCATGTGAGGGAGGTGAGGGGGTTCCTCCTTCCTCTTTGCTTCTCCTTTCTTCCAGCAGACAGCAATGAGTGCTTTTTCCATGTCAACATAGAAAGTGTTTGCATATATAAAAGACATGAGAAACTTAAACCGTCACAGAGAGGAACTATTCTTTCACTTCTTCTGCATTGTGATTTGATCCTTTAAGGTCAAATGATTGTGGTAGGAAGCTGTGAGTAGGGTGTGAAAGGAGCTGCCAGTGATGATGCCCCAGTCAGCATTGTCACCTGCCAGGGGATTGTGGCCACACCTGCAGCCCTGCAATGAGCAGGAGGTGTTGCCTGTGTCCAGTGGAGCTGGGACTCTCCATCGAGCTCTGCTGAGAGCATCCAGGGGCCTGGAGGAAGGAGGGACCACTGTAGGTGTGGTCTGGGGTACAGCTCATGGAGAGGAGTCCCACTTTTGGGACAGACCTTCCCAACAGCCTTTTGCAGTCAAGCTCCATGAACTAGCCTCATGCACATCGTCATTTGGGAATTAATAAGCATGAAGCATCCAGATGGCAGGAATGATGTGTGTATTGTAGCAAAGCTAATGCTAATGCCCAGTGGTAATGCAATGTTCCTTGGGTATCAGTAGCAATGTTCTCTTCTAAAATGGTAATAAAAGGCACATTTGCTTATTAGTAATGAATGTCAAGCCATTCACCATCATGAAAATATCCTATTCCCATGACTTTGATTAATAGCTGCTGAAGTTCATGAATTTTTAACAGTAGTCCTATATTTAGGGGCTTTCAGTTTCTGGGTGAGATGAAAGGTGCTTCAGAGATGGAATTCTGGAAATGCCTTGTCTTCTGCAACCACTAGTACCTATTTAAAGCCAGTATTGTCTTTCTGATGTATGAATAGTATGTTGACATTGATTGATGTGATTTTTATGCTGGAGATTGGACTCTAAGCCTGCCTGTCATCATAAAGCAAAATGCATAACTGCAGAGGGACCTGCTGTGTACTTTGCTTCATCTGCATGTGCTGCGTGTTCACTTTTCCCCACAGTCCTAGAATAAACTAAACCATGTCTTCTTCCATGTAGGAACAGCTAGGGGGAAAACAAAACTGAAATCTATTAGTGGGACTCCAGAGGAAAGGGCAGGACCCAGCTCTGCCATGTGACACAGGACAGAGCAAAGCCTGGGTATGGGTTTTCCAAAGATCTGGACCCTGATGGTGCTCACTCTCTGGCTTGGTCCCCTGAGCAGCACTGACCTTCTCCATGAGGGATACTCTCCTTGACAAAATGAGAGTAAGAAGGAAGAGTGATACTATATAGATAATTACAAAGGAGACAAAAATCTCTCGAGCTTCCTGTGCACTTCAGAAGTTGAGGTGTGGGGAATAGAAAGTGTGCACTCTGTCAGGGCTGTGCTGAAGAGCCAGAATCCCCAGTTTCACTGACCTCAGCCCTCTGAGGGCACTGATTCCGAAGGGTGTTGTGACAGCAGGAGTCACTTTGCAGCTGATTGAAGTCAGTTGGATGTCATTAGTCAGTGCTAATTTCTGGCAAGCAATTAGTTTGTTTAGACAGGGCTGTGGTGGTTCCCTGTGGTAATCACATATCCTCTGAACAGAGAGAGAGAGCTAGCTCTCCCCGGATTTTCCTGAGAAGCTTCGAGAAAGCCCAGACAAAAGAATGAGAAACAATTTTTATCTTCACTTACTGCTCCTGCTGTTATGCACATGTGGAATGTGTTATGGAGCTTTGTTTACCAAAGGGTGATTTCTTAATTGGCCACTAGTGATGGTGTTTGGATTTCAATTAACCAATCTGGTCTGGCTGTATTGAACTGTCTGCAGGAGCGATGAGTATACTTAATGTAGTATAGTTTAGTATAGTACAATAAAGTGATTGATCAGCCTTCTGGAATCATGGAGTCAATGCTAATTATTACCTGGTGGGGACCCCTGCTACGATAGTTCCCATCTATGGAAGATCTTGCTTGCTGCATCCTCTTCTTTCCACAGCCATTCCCAGTTCCCATCTGACTCTTCTCAGTAGAATGGTATGCAGTGGCCCAGACTCTTTTTAGAAGTAACATGGTTCATCCCATTTCTTGGGACAGCACGTGTCTCAGTCTTCTCTGAGATGGTCATTGACAAGTGCATGATGAATGCATGTAATACTGAGAAAATTGTTGAAATGTCAGTCTGGAGTAAAGGGAATTGCTGGTGGCAGGGTAATAAGTAGGCTGAGAAACCTCCCAGTTGAACCTGGACATGATGAACTTCACAGTGCAGTAGTTGAAAAATTGGATTAAATAATACCCAGACCATTAGCAGGTAACTGGGGGACCTGTCAGGTGTGCAGTTGGTGTGAGATGAGGGTCTGAGGTATGCTTGGAGGAGCAGAGTGATGTTCAGAAATACCAATGAACTGAAAAAGGAGCTTGAGAAGATGTGATGATGTTGAAAGGGCTCAAGTAAGTCCCCTATGCTGTGGGTTTCAGCCAGGCAGAGGGCTGACTGCAGCTCTCTTCCAGAAGAGCTGGATTTGTGGCTGATCGCAAATCAAGCTGAAGCCAGAGATGTTGGGATGCCTTGGAAAAGGCTGGCTATCATCCTGAGAGCTGTGCTGCTTTGTCACCTGAAAATCCCATCCATGCTAATGTTTACACCTCCAAGAATTCCCTTCTTATGTACTTTCATTGTTCTATCAAAGTAAAGGATTGCTCTAATTTCCTTTTATAGGTGCTTTAAGTAGGTGTAGCATTTTAACCTTGCAGTCTTGAAATGGAAATTTTCCCTGCCAGTTTTATATGCAAAGAGCAAAATGATGTATGTCTGAAGTATGAAACTCTCTCTGATTTGCTAAGTATAATTTTGATAAGATTTAAATGCCTGAGCATTTTAAGCACCTTGCGTTGGGATGGAAATGGGAAAGAAAATTGCTTCTGTTGTAGCTGAGAGAGGAAGGCACCAGATTCACTGGGTCATTTAAACTTAAACGGAAAATCCTAACATGCTCTGAGTCCTGTCCTGTGCTCCCCAGGGTGTCAGGACAGGGGCTCCCTGTCACGGGAGGGCTGCCCTGCCTTTTCAACCAACTCTTGAGGAGACAGGCCATTTGTCCTCATTATCCAGAACTAATCTCCAAATAATGGTAAACACTGATTATATCAAAGTAAGAAAATAGTTAATGGGATGCCTAATGTGAAATAACAAAGATACTGTAATAGCTTTAAGCATTTATACATTCAATGGAGCTTAAAGCATATTAGGGCTGCTTCACAAATGAGCTTGAACAGTTCAAATGTTGAAATTCATTTGCAGGCAGTAAATCCCTGCCCTGATGGTTTGTGGGAGGCAGAACCCATGGCAGCCTCCAGGCTGGGAGGGCTGGGGTAGCCTGGAGCAGAGTCTGCTTTGGCAGGAGGGCAGTGCTGGGTTGGGGGCTGGACTCTGTGACCTGCAAGGGCTTTTCCAGCCTAAGGGGTTCTGTGACTCTAGGGTCTCTATCCCCCTCACATCCTCCTCTGGCCCAAGGTGTTGTCCCTATGCCACATCCCAGGTGCTCACAATGGCATTGTCCAGCTGCTTCCTGGGCAGCACGTTGAAGCTGCCTTTATTTCTGGACCACGTGTTTAAGCCACAACTTTAAACATGTTTCTGGCAAAATCCAAAAGTTTGATTCTTTGCAGGAGGTTGTTTTGATTTTTTGTTTGTTTGTTTGTTTGATTTTTTGGTGTTTTTTTGTATGCTTCAATCCAGGTTCCCAGCCACACCTACAATGGGGCTAAGACTGAAGCATACAGGGGAATTTGCTCCCTTCCTTTGAACTCATGGTATCCCTGCATCCAGTACTTGGGATGCTGAGAGATTAAAAAGCCCTTTCCCCCCCGAGAAAGGAAGAGAGGTGGCAGCAGCATCTCTTCCTTTCCAGGTGGCTTTATAGAAGTGTTTCTTGTAAAGTTGCTTTTTTTGATTAGCCATGTAATGGATATGAACACAATATAAATATTTCTTACCCAAAATAAAGCTAATGAAAGAGGGACAATATTCCATTCCAAATCAAAAGAAGTCTGGGAAATTGAGAACAGATGTAATTAACCCAGTTAAGTATTAGGAATTTCTGGCAGGAGCCACCCAGGGTTTTGTTATTTTCTTGCTTGGTTTTTGTTATTTTGTTTCTGTTTTGCTAAGAACCTTCCTTGTACCAGCTATTTCTGACCAGAGTGTGTGGTTGATAATGGGTCACTTTGCAGAAGTATTGCATTTGTCAAGGGTAACATCTTGATCCAACACCAACTGTGCTTAGGTCTGTACCACTGGCAATTCTGCTGATAGCTTTCTGTGCTGCCTCTCGCAGGGAGCAATTGCTGCTCAGGATGGGGGATTTGGGATAGAACAAAACTTACCACAGAATCCCAGAAAGGTTTGGGTTGGAAGGGACATTAAAACTTATACAGTGGCACCCCCTGCCATGGACAGGGACACCTTGCAGTATCTCAGGGCACTCCAAACTCTGTTTAACCTGGCCTTGGACACCTGCAGGGATAGGACAGTCACAGCTTCTCTGGGCACCTGTTCCAGGGCCTGGCCACCCTCATAGGGAAGAATTTCTTCCCGGTATCCAATCTACCCCCGCCCTCTGTCAGTTTAAGCATACATATACATACATACTTTCATGGTTTGACACGGAAAAAGCATTTTCTCGGAAGGAAGAGATCAATATGGATATTGACCAATTGGAGGTGGACACGCCTCTGAGAACACAGAGGGGTTAAAAGCAGAATTCCCAGGGGAACTCGATCTCTTTGGTTCCGGTCAGCTGCAGTGCAGCCTCTCCCCTGCCCATGGCCTGACTGAGGTGGGCCAAGGGCGGAGGGACTGGAACCGGGCTGGCCCCTGCGGATGGAAGGGTGGAGGAAATCTGGGATGTCTCCGTTCCCCCCCAGAGTCTCTCTCTCTCTCTCTCCCTCTCTCTCTCCCTCTCTCTCTCTCTCAAGAGACAGCAGTGGCTTGTAGGCAGTACACCGCGGGGAAGGAGAAGAGCGGGGTGGGATGCTGAGGGCCGCAAGATGTTCAACCCCTGTGGGAGCCAGAGAATCAGAGCAGAGAGCCAGACAGGGAGTCAGGACTTTTAACCCTTCCTTGAGAAATTAAAGCTTTGTGAAATTTCACTCCTCCTCAGTTTGAAAGAGAGGAAGAGGGACAGCTTGGACCCTGGGATGTTAGAAGGAGAAATTCTAAGTGGGAGGAGATGATGGAGTGGTTTTTTGGCTGGACTTTTCCTTGTTGGCCACAGATTGAACCGATTTTTCTCCTCCAAGAGAGACTGTATTTTAGGAGGATGCCGGTGAGCCAAGAGACCTGCTTCATCAGGGGAAAAGACAGAAGTGGAGTGAACAGAGAAAAGTTAGGGAGGTTTGTGGTGGTGCCCTCTGTCCTCAAAGATGAAGAAGAGAAGAAGATCACTGTTCTTGGACCCTCGGCCCCAGGGGAAAATGGGGGGGGACTGTGGTCCCCAAAAAAATGAAAAACTGAATTGTTGTTTTTTCCCCTCTTGGTAGGGCATCCTTGAAAGGAAAAATCCTAAAAGCAGTCTGTCCATCCATGCATTGGTGGTGAGAGCACTGTGCATGGAAAGGCGAAGGGTCACCATGGCAAACTTTTTCTCTGGGTGGTGCCATGTGTGACAGGGAAGCACAGGATGTGGCAGCTGTGTTTCTTGGGGGTCTGTGGCACAGGAGGGACTCCTCTCTCCCTCAATGGACTGAGTATTGATTGTCTGGAGAGTGGAAACCTGATTGGGGTCCAGATTGTGTCTTGCTGTGGTTTGTTGGAGTTGGGTCGTGGGAGGAGGAATGCTTTGCAAGGTTTTCATTTTGATCTTTGTGTGTTTTTTTCCCTTTCTTTTTTTCCTTTTATAGTAGTAGCTTAATAAAGTTTTTTTTTTTTTTCTGTTATTAAGCTTGAGCCTGCTTTGCTCTGTTCTCGATTGCATTTCACAGCATTCAATTGAGAGATTGCATTTTCATGGGGGCAGTGGCATTGTGCCAGTGTCAAACCATGACACATATATGTGAGAAGCTCGGCCTTATTCTGGGGTCCCATTTGGTGGTGAAATTCCTACTCCAACCCGTGCTTCCAAAGAAAGACTCTGCAGCCTCTTGTTGTTCGGTCTCAAGGCAATTTATTGCTAGTTATCTAAAAGATTGTCTTCTCGGGCTGTGGCTGTTTGGTCAGCGGCCCAGACAGAGACACACACACACACCCTGACATCCTCCCTGTCTGCTGTCTTCTTCTTCTCTCTCCCAACCCAGGGCTGCTGCTATCTTTTATATGATATATTATGTATTACATGTTTATAGTTTTCCCCCAATACCTATTACAAAGTGCTTTTCTATTCTAAACCAATCTGTGAGTGCCAACATCACCAAGAACATGGAGGTAAGGAAGAAGAAAGAGGAAGGACAGGAACAGCCCACTTTCCTCCATCTTAGAACTTCTGACCCCTATATACAAAGTACAAACCCCCTGTACAAGTGCTAAAACCCCCCTGTACAATACTAAAAAAAATTCCCCTCTGTTTTGTAACTACTTTTACTATACTATCTAATCTTTTGTGACTGCTTGTTCCACCTCCAAAGTTGGTAACTCATTCCATGGCTCAAACTCAAAATCACAGCTGTTTCCAGCTGCCTGCCAGGGTCTAAAATGCTTCTGACCAAGGCCTGGAACCTCTAAAAGTGTCTGAGAGACATTTTGAGTTCCGACTCATACATACATACATACATACATATATATATAACATACATATATATATAACATACATATATATATATATATATATATATATATATATATATATATATATAAAACATACATATATATATATAAAAAACATACATATATATATATATATATATATATATATATAAAAATATATATATATATATATATATATTTAAGCAGCTTTACTATAGCATGGTCAAGTGAAACACGAGAATATAAAAACTCAAAGATCCTGGGAAACAATTGCCAGATTCTTGCTGTAACAGAAATTCTTGTACTGAACAAAGGAAAGTATAACCTTCTCATTAAAGGTCACTTGCTGATGTTACTTGACTTAAACTTTCTCTGAACCATTTGCTGTTGCATATTATTTATGATTTCTGATTTCTCCTCTGATTAGGCTGAGATACGCTGCCGCTGTGCTAATCTGAATCCCCCTGGCTTCCTCTGCCCAGCAGAGGCACGGTCAGCTGCGGGGGTCACCCCCTGGATCTCGAGGAGAGTCGGGGAGCGGCTGAGGCAGAAAGTTTCACTGTCTGCCTTGTTTGGGGGAGTCGACTCAAGGCTGGGGAGACAGTTTCGGTTTTAATCCAGAATCTGGGGAGCTCGGAGCTGCAGAGTATTGCGCAACCAAAAGCGGCCTCGAGGCTTTCCCAACATCTTAAAGACCAGGGCAGTAACAAGGGGAAGGGAACGCCCATTGACCAATGGGGGGATTTGGGGGCGTGGAAGGTGAAAGGATAGACAGATACAAAAACCAATGGGGGAAACTTAAGGGAGGGACCCCGGACCCTCATCCAATTCCTCAACGCCCAGAGTAGAAGATTCGGGAAGAGTGGGATGGGGAGCCGAGTGATGGACAGGGTACCAGGGAGGGGACGGGGAAGTGACCGAGCATTTTCAGGGAGATTGGCACTGAGGGAAAGGTGGGAAAACTCGGAGTGGAACCATTGGGAGAAAATGGGGGGTGGAGGGGCAAACCATTGGAGAACCGTTACAGAAATATAAAAACACAACACAACAATATATATGCTTGTTGTCCTTGGATCTCAAGGCACCTCTGACCTTGCAAGTGTCTCATTTGCACTGAAGTCAAGGCAAAACCTTTTAGACTTCACAAGGGCTCTGCTTATATTTAGGGGTTTGTTCCTTCAAGAATGTATTTCATGCAGCAGAGGAAAGCATCAGGAGAGTGCGTGTGCAGCTGGCATAGAGAAAGTGCCCCATGGTGGAGCAGGGCTTAAGTCTGGGGGCACAGTGTCACACAGCACACAGCGAGGAGAGTATAGAGAAAAAGGGGACCACACTGTATGGAGTGTGCAGAACTGGGCATTTCACGTTCTTCTTTCAAAGGAAATGCATTTTGCAATTTCTGTGCAATTCTGAATATCTGAAGTTTTTGAGAATTGTCAGCCAGATGTGTATAGAATGACAAGCTACTCAGCTGTTGGGGATGCCCACAGAACCATGTGTATTTTAGCTGTGTGCATGTTTACACTCAGGTAAAACACCCCTGCAGCCCAATTGCACAAGCCTGGCCTGAGCTGCGCTTCCTGGAATTGGTACTGAGAGGCAGCAGTGGGGCTTCCCAAGAGCTGCAGTGCCAGCTGCTCCATGGGTGGAGGGTCCTGGGAGCTGCTCTGCCAGCTGTTTTCATGATGTATTTTCTCTTGAGTGCTTTTATTCTGGTTTGAAAGCAAAACCAGTGAGAGACTCCAAGTCAGAAATACAACTTATTGGAAAAAGGGAAAAGAGACAAAACACATGCAATGATACAAAAGGAAGACCACCGACAAAGTCAGAATATAACCTGACACCCCTTTGTCCAGCGTGTTGGTAGCAGTCCAAATTGCAGTGGCTGCAGTCCTCTTGGAGTGGCAGATGTGTTTTTTGTGTGTACAGTGGTGCTGTAGAAAAAGTGTAGTTGGTCCAGTGGAAAACCCCAGCTGTGTCCTCTTGGAAACCTATGGGAAGGCTGCTTCTCTATCTAGCAATCTCAGGCTGTATGTAGGTGGGAATGCTTATCTCCTCCCCCCTGGGTGGAGCATCTCACAATGGGCTGATGTCATTCTGAGTCACAGGTGTGTCTTTGATCACAGAACTGGCTCCTGGAGAGTGTTTGTTATCTCTGAGTCATCTGGCAAGACATTGATGAGCCCATTAACAGGAGATGAGGAAAACTGCCCAGAGGGCAACTCCTACACAGATGGTACTAGAAAACATCTTGCTTTTCAGTCTTGGAACAGCTTCCTCCAGAGTAGCAGGGAGTGGTGTTTGTTCTCACTTCCCATGCAAATGAGCTGCCAGTTCTGAATTCCCCGTGGTGCACAGGGTTCACCATCTCATATTCCTCCATCTTCTCCCTTCTTTCTTCCCTCAGCCCATGCATAACTTACTCAATAGAAACGCAGACCTCTCCCATTCTATTCACACCACACCTACTCTGTCTGGCTCATCCCACCAAGAGGCACCTGTGAACAGGTACCTGGCCAGCATCAGTATCTTCAGCAGGGGTGCTCCCACCACTTTGCTTCTTGCTGCCACCTCTGTTGGATGATTGTACCCCCAGGTGCTGCTCCCAGGGGCCAGGCACAGAGCCTGGAAAAGCCAGTGCAAGGTGTGGGATGGTGCCTCTGGACATGCTGCATGATTTACAGTGCGTTCTGTGCCCCACACTGCTTCAGCTGCTGGTTTGCAGCAGTTGAGACAGGAGTGAAACATTAGCAAAATGTTTTTTATTGATGTATCACCATGGTTTGGCTCTCTTTGCATTTTAGCTCATACCACTGCAATGCAAACACCATTTTCACTTAGTAGACAGTAATATATATGTATAAAGGTATATATATATATGTATATATATAAAGGTGTGTGTATATATATATATATATACACATAAATATAAAGGTATATATATATATATGTAAAGGTATATATATGCCTTCCCTTCAGAGATAATTAGACTGATCTCACTGATTTTAAAGGCAGCTAAAGATTTTCACAGTCCCTTGCCTGTGCCATGTGATTTAATGTAGTTCCCCCTGGGAGCAGGGTGTGGTGGGCTGTGTGTGCCTGAGCCGGTCTCCAGGCAGTCTGAACTCTGATGCTGTACAGATCCAGCAGTTTCTGAGCCCTCTCACCTCCTGCACTTGCAGGTTCACCCTGGTTGGACCCTTCTCCCTTTGAGGGACAGACAGCTGGGAGGTAGAGCTGGTGCTGTTCAGGGGAGCTGCTGGAGGTCAGGGAGCTGGGTGAAACAGTCTGCAGGCAGGTGCTGAATGTGATATTGTTGTTTACCCTGAACCCAGCAGCAATCTCAAGCTCGAGTTTAAAACAATGATTCTAAGTGTGCGGGGAGAAAGGTAACGAATTGCTTTAAAGTTTACTTTTGCTTCCCTGTGTAAGAAGCTATCAGCATGGATGCAAAAGACGTTATCTGGGTTTACATCACAAGGTCTGCTCCACTAATATCTGTCCCTCATAGGTGACAACACAGAATTCGCAGAGAAAGAATTGTGGGGACAGCATGATAAAATGAACCAAGGTAAATTTGTGAGTTTTCTGTGCTGGTAACTCATTGGCCAGGCTGAACATCTTTCATCTCTTAAAGTCATGGGAGATTTTCCCAAGGGTTTTCTTGTCCCCAGAGTACATACACTGGCTAGCAATATAAAGACTTTAAAAAATAACTGGATGTCACAGCATTTAGAACTATTGATTCAGCACAGTGCTAGAATTTTTGAAAAGTAATCATTTTGGAAAGGTGGGAACATTAAAATGTGAGAGGGAAAGGAGGAGCTGGGAAGAGCGTTGTGAAAAGTGCCACCCCCTGAAGAGTGGTACAGCAGCACCTTCGTGCACACCTGGCCTGAGCAGAGACAGGTTTGTGTTGTGCCAGCCAATGCAGAACCTTTTTGTAAGTCACCTATGGCCAGGGCAGAACAGGGTTCAAATTTTACAGAATTGCACACTAATTGGGAAGAACAGGACAAGAATGAATTCCAGCTCATGTATTATGACTAAAATAATTTTATCTTGTGTGTCAATCCAGACTTTTCCTCTCAATCTGGCCATACCCTTTTGATGGTATCTCCAAAAGGTGTGGGCTCCCGGTGCTGCACAGCAGCCACTGCTTGTCAGAACACCTAGAGTCAAGTGCAAAAGAGCACAGCTTCTTACACATAATGCTCATTTGTTCCTGTAATATTTAGGTCCCTTTCCAAGGCCAATCCATACCTTCCTAATGGCCATCTAATTCCAGTTACTTCCGAATGCGAATAATCTTTCTATTCATTCATAGTTCTACAAGTTGCCCCAGTGCAAGGTAGAACTGCACCCCTGGAAGGAGTGTTGTGTTGAGCTGCAGGCGTCAGCCCTCAATTTTCTGGGAATGTGACCCTCAGGATCTGAAAAGTGAGGCTGAGTTGTGTGTGTCCAAGGGCTGGAACCCCCTGAGAATGCACTGGGGGCTGGGCTGCTCCTGGAATTGTGCCTAATGCCCACAATGCAGGAGGTTAACTGGGGAGGTGCTAAGCTCTGTGAAGATCCTGCCCTTCCGCTGCTTCAGGCTGATACCTGCCAAGTCTGCACGACCAGAGTGGATTATTAGGCAGAAGTCTTTTATTCTTTCTGTGCAATCAAAATAAACCTGGCAAAATGTGCACCTATTTTCTGACAAAGGCTGGAGACTCTTAGCGAAATAACAAACTGTCTGAGCTTTTATAATTCGCTAAATAGGGCAGCTGTTGTTGGAGTGTTGTTCCAGCAGCACACTTTATTTCTTCTTAGAAAGGAGCTCATGTGTTTTGCAAAGCTCTCTTCCTATCTATCCTCATCTGCACCTGATGCAGCTAATAAAAATGCAGCAGATATCAAATTTACATACATTAGTTTATAATTGCATGTTTCCAATGTAACCCACTAAATGTGTTTGTGTTCAGACGATGTTGTGGAGGATGTGCTGATGGACATCTTGGATTTTCTCTGAAAAGCAGGTATATTTCCTGCCAATGTGGGGTGGGAACCTGAACCTGAGGGAGCACTGGGCATTTCTGCTGTGCTCAGGAAGTAGGGCCAGGATTCCCAGCTGCTGACACTAGAGACAACTTATGCTATTTTTGTACTATTTTTTCCCCATGTGGCTTTACCTTAGGTGCGCTTCAGGCTCCTTGAACCTCCCAGAGACTCTTGATAAAGGGATTGTATTTTTATCATCTGTCTGTAATGAATGTAAAATCTCAGAGGCAGCTGCAGGAGGAGGGGAAGCACACACACGTATATTAGTAAACCATTTTGCATACTGTTGCAGGCAGACTTCCCCATGTTTCCTTTGATTGTGGAATGGGGAATGGTCAGGCATGTTTCTTAAAGCTTTGAAGGAAACATTGGATTTTCACATAATGATGTTTTGCTGAGGAAAGATTAATCCTTTCCACTCTCAGCTTCCATAGTGTATTGTGAAATGAACAGGGCTTATGCCTTCATTAATTAAAAAGATCAGCTGGGCAGGGAGCCTGACACAGAGCTCACCACTGCTCTTGTAGCCTCTTCCAGGTAGCTGAAGGAGGAAGAGGCCGAGTCTGTCACTGGAGTCCCGAGCAGCAGTTGTCCGTGTCCTTTCCTCGTGGTACTACCAGAAAAATCTGCCTCTTTATTCCTGCTTTTCACAGCCCACTCGAGTCTGGTCTTCTGTAGGTTATGGTGACAGGTCAAACGTCAGTAAGGGGATGTGTTTTCCTCTTCCTCAGCCCGGGCACCTGTCCAGCCCCCTCTACTGTGTTTATTTTTCCATTTAGGGGTGTCTTATCCCCCAAAACAACGCTCCCATGGTTCCAAGAGTTCCCCTATTTGCATCGTAGTCCTAGAATGGCTGTGTGGGTGGGGAGGGGCATGGGGGGGGAGCAGGTGATCTCCAGGTAGTTTAGAGAAAACAAACAGAGCAATTAGCTAATTAACATTTCAATATCAGTACTTAGCGAGAGCCAGCAGTGTCCTAGTATTGCCATGGGAACCAGGAAGGCTCTTTTGTTCATTACATTTTGTAATGTACTTTTTGGAGTTTTCCTCACTCCTGTCCTTGTGCTGGTACCTCCCTGACTACTTCCTTAGGCTGTACACCTAAGGTGTTTCTGGCAGCCTTTGGCATCTCTAACACAGCAGATATGCTGAGGTGGGAGGGGAAGGCAGCCTGGCAGGACTAGTTCTGCCTCAGAAGGAAGCAATCACAGCTTCTGGAAGTAGTCACAGCTCCTGGAAATAGTCACAACTCCTGGTGGGTGAGTTCTGACTGATGATAAGAAGTCACAGACATCACTGGTTCTCATAAAGGAGAAGGGTATTGCTGTGTTCCTCCATTATGGATATTTTAAAGATGCTGTCTGTACTGCTCCAGTAGCTCCTGCTAGTTTTTTAGGACTCCTTATGGAATTTACCAATTCACAGGAATACAATTAACAGTAATAACCTGAGCCTTTGGGTAAAAGACTGTATGTAAAAAAGAGTGGTTTCCCCCATTGATGCAGTGCCTGGGTAGAGCTGTTGCTTGCATGAGGAACAAAATTAAAATGCAGTTGCCTTTTGCTCAGTTATTGCTTCAGAGGCAGCAAAACCAGGAGAGTGAGCCGGATTGTTTTTCTCTTTAATCTTCTGTGCAATTGCTAATTAAGTCCCTATTGCTAGAGCTTTATTAATGCTAAAGATGTGAAAGGCAGTTTGATTTTTTCCAGCTGATGGCTGAATGTGAAGAACTGACCATTACAAGAAAGCTGTTGTTTCAAAATCTGGAATTACTGAGGAGCACTTGAGTGCTAGAGCATTGTCTTCACACTGGCTTTTTGATTTATAACCCAAAGCCAATTGGCAGGCTGTTCTTAAGAGCTTTATAATCCAATTAACATCCAGAGCAGAAATAAGACATTTGAGAAAATGGAGGGAATATGTCTTTCAGTGACTAGCAACAGTGCATTTGCAGCAAAGGCTGTAAAGTGCGTGATGTGCTCCTCTCGATGGTTCTGTGGATTGTTGGACAGTGGGAAGAGAGCTGCCAGCTCCTCCAGGAGATACTGCACCTTCTCTGGACACCTTTGACTGCTTCCCTCAAGGAAGGAGCTATGCTGTGCCCTAGGGGGGTGTCTGTCCCTGCTTGGGCATGTGTGGGTCACAGGGTGGTGCTGGACACAGAAGGAAATGGCACAGTAAACTTTTTGGGAAAGGTGGTACCTGAGGACAAGGGAGATGAGGCAGAGCCTCTGGCAGGTGGCTGCAAGGTTGGGTTGGGCAGCCTCTCGCTGTGTTACTGAACAGCACGTGAGGTGGGTGTGAGGAGCTGATTAAACATCTGAGCTTTCTTTCTCCCCTCCCCACTTTTTGCAGCTCTCCATGAATTCCCCAATGACATCTTCACGAATGAGGACAGGAGACATGGAGCTGTCGTCCTGCACATCCTCTGTGTAAGTGTCGTGACTTTGCCTTTCTTCTCCTACTGGCATGGACAGGGCCTGGTGTGCTCAAGAGCTCTGATTGAAGTTACTTTATCTTCAGTTCATTTTCATCTCCTGTATGGACTGTGAAGTCAGGGATGTGATTTTTTTTTTTTGTTCTTGGGATCTTCTGATAGAAAGGAGTCGAAGGATGGTTTAAACTTGCTTCCTGTTTTCATTTTTTCTGTAGACACCATTAGAATGTCAGGCCATAGGAAAAAGAAAGTTTTCTCTGAAAATGGGATAGTTTGGCATCTTTAAGATGAAAACTAAATGTCAGAGAGCTAAAAGATTCAAGAATTCTGCAAGAAGCAACTCTGGAACACTCTGAAGTTTATGAACTGGTTTAGAGCAAATCTGGGAGAAAACCTCCAAAAGGGGCCCCCCAGAAAGCCAACCCACATGGCCCCTCCCCCTAACTGGTTTGGGAAAAATTTATTCAGAGAGAAATGGAAAAAAACCCTGTTTATTTAAACAGGCAAAGCACTTCCCAGCACAAAAAATGACCAATAGCAGACGACAAAACTAATTTGCTCCTCTGAAGAGACAACAAATTCAGAAAGTCCTGTGGCTGGTCACTCTGTTATCATATCAGTCCTTCTGGCACTGGGAAAGGCTGCTGTCCAGAGTAGGTCACAAAGTGCAAATGCTCAGTGCTCCCTGGGTCCCGGTCCGGAGCAGTTTCAAACGGTTCCAAGAAAAGTGAAAGCAAAAAAACAGTCCAGGGGAAAACTCTGCCTCAGCTAGCTAAACTAACTAAAAAGCAAAGGAGCGCTCTGTTCTGCCCCGTCCATGCCCAGATAACACAATGGAGTTCTGTGTTCCAGCAGACTGTGGAGGAGTGAGTGCAGGCTGATAACTCCATACTTCTTCTCCCCGCCTTCGTTCTCTTGAAGGCACTGAATATAATATCCAGCAGAAACAGAACACACAACTGGGGATACAAGCATCATAACAGCACCGCAGGAAAATGGAATAGAATAATTGATATAGAAATAGCCGTGGCATTACGTGGATTGGAAAGTTTGCTTTATCAGCTCTATGAGTTATGTTAGAGGCATTCTTAAGCAGCCAAGAAAATACCTGCTGCTAATGAATGTTTAGAAGCTTTTAACAATTTTTAGTCAGCTTAAATGAGCAGTCACCATTAGCTGTGAGAAGTGATTCATGATTTCTTTTTGAGTATAAATTAGATTGTATTGTGTATTGCAATGTGAGTCCTCTGTGTAAGACTTTTATTTTGGGTAAGTAGCTGCAGAAATTTGTTGAGTAATGTTGCTATTGTCTGTGCCTGGCAAGTTCAAGAATCTCAAGTTTCCATGGGAACATTGAGCTTTGAACTGTTTTGGAGACTGAGCACTGAACCCGAGCTGGATTTTATATCACTGACAAGAATACTCCTAAAAATTAATATATTAATTCAGTTCTGAATGAGCTGAATGTGCCTTTAACATGTACCAAAACAAAGGTACAGACTGAACTGCCTAGTTCAGAATAAAAAGAAAAATCTATTTTTAATGAGAAGTAGAAAAGCATCCACTGTCCCAGCAGAAATGTAATCAGTTTCTTTCCTGCTAGCAAACAGCAAGGTAGC
This sequence comes from Lonchura striata, assembly GCF_050655825.1. Taxonomy (NCBI): domain Eukaryota; kingdom Metazoa; phylum Chordata; class Aves; order Passeriformes; family Estrildidae; genus Lonchura; species Lonchura striata. The sequence goes on along the minus strand of NC_140705.1, from coordinate 86,503,733 downwards.
TCCTTTGTTTCATTGTTCCATGGGTGCTCCATTGCTCTCTATAGCAGTTTTGTGGACTTAGGAAATTTACTGACCACTCTTTGTCTTGTGGTCCCTGAGGTGTAGGATTTAGCTGGAATTCAGCCTCTCTAGTACTGGGATAGCTGGAGACAACCCCTTGTCAAAGAAAAAATGATACTCAGAGAAAACAGAAAGCTGTTAGCATTTAGCAAGCTGCCTCTAGTCTGAGTTGGAAGGGGTGCTCTTTGTACTGGGGTAATGAACCTTCAGTCCTTTTTTTTACCTCCCAGAAATGTAAACGGATGATGAAATCAGAGCAGAAGTAGAAGTGCACTTTTCTGGGGGAAAGAGGATTCAGACACAGAGTTTTTTGCCTCTTCTGAGTTTTCTTAATGGGTTTGAGGAAACCAGACTGTAAAAGGGGCTCTATAATGGTAGGGAGAAAAATGCAGCGATGATTAGAGGTCATCACCGTGCTTCTCATGTTAGTAGCCTCCCCTTAAACAGTTTCTATTCATTTAAGTAAAAACGTTATTCTCTGTTCTCTGCCCATTTGCCCATACTTTCATGTTTAATTCTGAAAGACATCAAGACGAAGATGGTTTACCAGAAGCCAGAGGAACAGGCCAAAAGCTATCACTAGGACCTTGGAGAAGAGGAAGAGGTTTCCCAGGGCATCTTCTCCGTATTGTTTAATAAAGAGGGAAAAAAGACCCCATCGGATCTTCACAGTGGGGCTCTGTGAATTACTAAACATGATCTGATGCTTCACAAAGATGAAAGTTAATCCCTAAACACTAGAAAAATCTAGGAAAAACTGGGCAGGTCAGCAATAGTTTTAGGTCTGAACTGAAAACACCATACTTCTTTGAAGGAGAAGTGGGTCACTGAAGGCATATTACAGGGAGGAGTCATGGTGTTTAATTTCTCCTGGATACTTTTTCAGAGCTCAGCAGCTGACTGCTTCACTGACATTAATTATTTCCACGTCCCCTCTGAGAAGAGGCTGAGCTGCTGACTAACTACCCACTAAGTCACTGGTTTGGGATGTTTAGTTTGGAGGGGCTGGGGTCTGGATTTTAAGTCTGGTGCTGTTTCTGCAGCCTGGGAGCTCCCCAGCACCCAAGGGCTTCTTTTTGCAATCTTAACATTATTGTTTGCAGAATCATAGGTTGGATTGGAAGGAACCTTACGCATTATCCAGTTTCACCTCCCTGGCTATGGGGAGTTGAACCTTGGAGTAACCTTCCACTATCCCAGGTTACTCTAAGCTTCATCCAGCCTGGCCTTGGACACTTCCAGGCATCCAGGGGCAGCCACAGCTTCTCTGGGCAACCTGTGCCAGGGCCTCAGCACTCCCACAGGAAAGAATTTCTTCCTAATACCCAATCTACCCTGCCCTCTGTCAGCATGAAGCCATTCCTTCTTGTCACTCCAAACCCTTGTAAAAGTCCTTCTCCAGCTCTCCTGCAGTCCCTTTGGGTACTGGAAAGGCTGTGTAGTTGCTCTCTTAGCCTTTTCCTAGTTTTCATTTTTTTACAGCTGACATCCCATGCATATCTTCAGCCCTGCCCTGCTCAGGGGCATTGGCACCAGTTACCCCACAAGACAGGAGGGAAATGGCTTTGCTGAGCAATTCCCAAGGTTTTGGCTAGCAGGTGAGAATGGGGGATTTGAGTCTGTGTATCACCCGGTGTTTTTGACAGCACAGTGTTGTTTCTTCTTTTCCTAGCCTTCTCCAGCAGATCTGGAGTGGAATACCAGGATATGGTATTGATACCAGGGTTGCCAGCATGAGGAGCCCATGCATGGTCAGAGCTGAGTCTGTCTGGGCAGAGCTGGGCCCTCAATACTGAGCAGGGTGGAGGAGCAGTGTTTGTGATAAGCCATGCCTTCTACTTGCCACTTATAGCTTCCCATAGCCATGGGAATGGGGGCTCTAACAGGCACCTGCCTCCCTCCTGCGAGGCCTTTGGGAAATGTAGGTCACCCTGGATGGGTCCTGTCTCTATCTATTTCTGCATCAGGTCAATACCCAGACACATCTCATTTCTGCAGCGCAGGGCTGTCTCCTTAGGGGGTTGATTTCTCCAGTGCCCTAGCCATCTGTGGGAGCACTGCTGGGCATATCATGGTACACAAGCTGCTGGCTGGAGTCAACTCAGGCTCTGTGGCTTCCTGCTTTGGTTAGGGTTTTTTAATTTCCCTCCAACAGTGGAATTTTAGGTGGGTTTGTAATGCAGTCAGAGTTGAGAAAAGCCCTGAGCTTGTTTAACATGGTTTCAGGGTAGCCCCTTGCCCCCCTGGGGCAGGGGTCTGTGGGGCAGCAGCAGGCCCCCCTGCTGTTACTGCCACCAACAACCTCAGCTTTTCACAGCCCCCTGGGAAGAAGGCAGGGCTGTAGGGATTGTTGCTTCTATGGCATTATGCACTCTTGTGAATAAGTTTGAGTGTGAAGACAGTCATGGGAAGCTCAAAGGACTGCTGGACAAGCATGAAAAATGACCATTCCTGTCCTGTGCAGTGGAACAGGTATTTTGAGTAAGAAACTTAATCATCTTTGATGCAGAGAATGCATCTTTGTTAGAATTAGTAATTTTAAAATCAGTCCTAATGTGGTATTTAATCTGACATTTATAATCCTTTTATTCAGGGCCATTGAATTTTCCTAATTTTTTAATGTCCTTTGTGGGAGGAGGAGTGAGTGAGTTTTTTAAAGTGTGTTGCCTAGGTAAAGATTCCCATATCATCACTTGGAGCTTAAAACAACTGAGTGAAGCTGGAGCTGAGCCTTATTTATGTGTTGAGTCCTCCACATTGTACTCTGCTGCCATTGCAGAGGCCATATTCCTTTTCCCCAACCACTTTCTTAACTCCCAGTGGGAATTTCAGGTGGAACAGCCTTCAGTCCGTGCTGCCCTGTTCCTTTCCAGAGCGCTGCACCCATGGTGCCTGTGAAGACAGGATGCCATGTGCTGAAGGAAAAATCTATGTGACTCTTCAGTGAAATGCTGGAAGATGATACCACCTCATCATGCTGGGTGTCTCAGCTGTGCTGTTGGCCCTCTCCTCATGGTACATGCCATGCAGACTGGCCTCCCTGATGCTCCTGCCTTCCTACCTCTTGCATAAAAAAGCCCCCTCCTGCTTGTGTTCCTGATGGCCGAAACTCTAAACATTGCTTTGCTTTGTTTGTTTAAAAAACAAACAAACAAGCCCCATCAAAAAGCCTGAAGAACTTCCAAGGAAGTAACAGTTACTGTCCTCATGTGTTCACTGACTGTGGGTAGCTTCCAGTGATTTAGTCTCTGAACAAAGCTGGGGTTTAGCCAGATAATCCTTTGATTCTGACACTTTACACTTTATTGCACTCAAGCCACTTGAATAAACTTAGGGAAGACTCATAGCCAAAAGAGATTTGTGACAGAAATGAGGTCATTAAAGTGAATGCTGGAGCGTACAGGTCACATGGGTTTAGCCTGGTCAGTGCTGTCAGCCTGATGCTAGTGCTCATCCTGAGGAGTGCAGCAGATTTGGCTTGAAGTTTCCAGCTTCTGCAGCAGGGGGCCAGTCCCCACTCCTGGGGTGGATAAGCAAGAACCTGGGGGGGGCAGTTCCTTCACATTTACTTTTCTGTTCCTTACTCATTTCAGTGCCTTTTTTGCTTTCCGTTTTGTACCTGATCCTACTAATGAGAAAGCATGGTCAGACAAAAGAAAATTCCCTTGTCACCTTTGAAGGTTGTTGTTGTGCCCTCCAAAATCCTGGGCACCATGAGATTCCACTTTAATGCTGGGACGTGGAGATGCTTTGTCAGTCTTGCATGCACTGGAAGCGACACAAGCCCTCTCCTGGGATCATTTGAATGTGCATATAAAAATCCAGAGAAAGAATTGTCTAAACTGAAAAAATGGTGGGTGCCTTGCCCCTGGTGCCTCTGGTGAGCCCTGTGGAGCTTGGCATCGTCAGTGGACACCTACAGAGCAGTGCAGTGCATGTGTGCTACATGTGGAGGCATCTGGGGTGAGCTGCCTGGGCTCTGGAGCATGGGCTGCTGTGGTGGCTACCTTCCCTTGGCTCCCATTCCCTTGCCTGCCTCTTGGAAGTGCAGGAAGTCCAGCAACCATGTGGAGCCCTGTGCTCCATGGGCATGGATTGTGTCAAATGGACAGGACATACTCACTTTATGGGAATGGTGCTGATGGACAAATGAGCCTTCTTGAGAGGTATTACTCTGTTTGGACAGAACAGCGAGGGCATGACTCACTGCAGACTAATATGAGTAGCAAATCAAAAATCTAGGCTGAAGTTAGGCACCACTATCCATTGTATTTCAAAGGAATTTGGGCACATTTCTCCCTGGAGCCATTTCTGATCCATGTTCTATCTTCCTTTATCTCTGTTCATACAGTTGGTATTGTGTCAGCAGCTGGTGCTCCCTTTTCAAGATCAGGTTCTTTGCTGCATCCAGCAGAGTTTGAGACCTAGAATTTTGCTTGCCCTTTGTGGTCCTTGGGCCTGTTTTGCAGCAAGATTTTCAAAAAGCCTAAGTTACACTTACCTGTGTTTATGATGAGGGACAAAGATGCACAGAAACTATACAAGTGACATTCTAGCATCTATTGTGTCAAGATTTTGTCAAAATAATTTCTTATGATGAAATTCCCATCTCTAATCCTGAAAAAAATACACTTGAATTATTTTTGAGCTTGAAAAGTTTCCATGGCTGAGATACACAGTAATTACTGGTGTTTTTGCAGCAAAGTTTTAATTCTGGCAAATTAGAATCTGTGTTTTTGGTGGGGCTGGGGATTTAAACCTGTTCTGGGAAAATCAAAACAAGAACAAAAAAACCTGGAGGCCATTTTTATTGCTGCTTTCTCTCCAGAAAAGAATATTCTGATCTCCTTGCATTGCCTGAGCTTCTGCAGGGCTTCAACAACAAGCAAAGCCAGAGGATCTGTTGGCGATGTGCTTGGAACTGTGGTTCCCTAGGATTAATACACTGTTTTTCTACAAATATTGGCCACCTCTCTCAGCTGTAGTTAGTCACTGGAGCTGTACTGCTTCTAGAAGTAACTGTGCTGGTGCTTGGTAGGTGTTACCAAAAAGGTGGAGCTGTCTTTGAACTTTACAGCAAGTCTTGGATATGTCCATGCCAGAAAACCAGAGTGGGCTTGGAGGCAGACTCAGCCTGGCTGGGGGGTTGTGCTCTGCTGGTGCCTGGCATGCTTTTCCCCTGGTTTTCCCCTATGCCAATGGGCATTTTCCCATCCAGTGGCAGTCTTTTGTGTCAAGGTGGGGAGTGAGCTCCTTCCCTGTGGGCAGGATGGGCCAGGTTGCCCTTCATGGCTTTGCTGCGTGGATGTGAGCCACACTGTGCCATTTGCGTCTTGGGGCAGAGATCAGGCCCCAGCACATTCTGTTTAATAGTACAGAAACCCAGATTAAATACTTCTTGCATGAAATTGAAGAACTGATTGGCTCAGTGTCATTTAGAGCCCTGTGTTCCTCCTTGGTTTTATTTGTTCCTATGGGAAGTTCAGCAAGATTTACCAGTGGGACCCAGGTGACATGGCAGGGCACTTCAGTCCAGGAAAACAAGCTCCTTTTCCTTTTTTCAGAACTCTAGATTTCAAAAATTACTCCTCCAGGGTTTAGATTTTCAGAGAACACAGTGATAAAAAAGCCTTGCACTGCCCAATGGGGAAAAAAGGAAGGCAAAAATACTTCAGTGTGGTTTAGCAATGTCCAGAGAATTAAAAAAAAAAAAAAAAAAGCTAGCCTATATTGTGAAGATAAAATGTTGGCAGCTTTTGATAGTTTATAAGAACTTTTGGATAAATACTCCACAATTTTTTAATTAAATTCCAGACAGCTCTATGAATTCTTCTTGCAAGAACATTTTATTTTCTTGAAAAGTCTGTACAAAATCAAACCTGAGATGTGTTGGGATGCTGCTGTTCAGTTCTGTGTGGCAGTCGCTAGACTCAGCCTTTTCTCTTCTCTATTGCAGGCTATGTACATGTTCTATGCATTGGCAATTGTCTGCGATGACTTCTTCGTCCCTTCACTGGAAAAGATCTGTGAAGTAAGTGTTAGATGTTCCTTCCTCTTGTGCTGCTTTCACAGCAGTTCTGGAGAGCCTTGGGGTGTGGTGATGGTGTATTTTATTGTTGTCCTGCAGTGTTGCCTGTGCTGCTTGTCTTGTTGCTCAGCATGATGTGTGAGCATTGACTCAACTCTGTATTCTTCCTTGCAGACATGGTCCAGGCATTCACACTGTGGTGTTTGCTGTTGCCTCTTGTTTATGTGTCTTTGCAGATGTCTCTGCAGAAGCACCAGGCCCTAACCTTAGGTGACACAAATTAAAACCTCTGATAATTTACCCCAGTAGAAACTGTGGATCTTGTACCCTGTACTCACAGTCATGAGTGTCAGACCTTGTATTGTGTGGGTGTAAGTTTTAAAGCAGCAGGGACAACTAGGTCAGCTGTAAAGAAGCTTGTGAATGCTTCCAGCAATTACAACAGATTCTGCTTCTCTTTGGTAAGGTCAGGATGCTTAAATTTTAGAAGACAAGGGGCACATTTTCACCTAAATATCTCAGACAGTCACAGAGTGAACACAGACCATGTGCCCAAAATTACTGCAAGCTGTATCTGTTCAGCTCCATGCAGTGAAATCTTTGTGTGTGGAGAATATAGTTGGTCTTGGCAATGAGAGGTCCATGTCATTTGTAGAAGACACCTGCTCATGTGCCTGGGAACAAACGTCACCTGTCAGGGTGTGGGCTGTTCTGGAGAGGTGTGGAAGCTGACAGGACAAGTCATTTGTGCTGACAGCACTGATGTAAGCTGTCTCTAGACTAACCGCATATTTGAAATTCAGAACCCTGCTGTGTGGACATTTTTTGCATCATCAAGGAAGAAAGCCCTCAGGAAATTCCACTTTTTGGTGCTTAAATATAGAGGTAACTAAAAGGTAACAACATAAGGCAGGAGCTTCTGTCCTGCAAAGTTGCTTCTGCACCCTCTGGGGCTGAATCTGGAGAACCCCATTGCAAGGTTCAGGAGAGGGAACATTGGTGTGGACATGGGGGTAGGAGATGCTGGGGAATGTAGACACACTGAGTTCTTTGACCTCCTCTCTCCCAGACAAGTGAACCTCACTGGGAAATGTGGCTCTAGAAGCTAGTTCAGGTGTCTGTGGATGAACAAAGCGTGAGCTGTGTAAGCAGTGTCCAGGACAGGCTTGCATTTTGGGGTGTTGTTAATATGCCCAAGGGCAAGCCAGCCATGCAGAGGGACACGGGGAGACACAAGATGGAGGGAGATTGTTATTTCTCGTCTGCGCACTTGTTAATTACTGCCCATGAGTAATTGTGCCCCACTCATGGCCCAGAGGCCTGACCTGGGTCTGTGGAGCACTGGTTCCTGTTGCAGTTCTGCCAGGGGCTCTGACTGACCATGGACAAGCTCCATCGCTTCCCTGTGCCTCTGTCTCCTGCACTGCTCAGTAGAAAAGTTGATCCTTGACTGTGTTTACAAATGACAGTAGGAAACACTGTGTGTGGTGTTACCAGTTTGCAACTTCACTGGTGGGAAACTTCATTGTCACAAGCTAGGGGCTCTTTTATGATCACTAACTCTCTGCACATGCAGGATTTGTGTGTCTTGCCTTCTCCAGAAGTTGGTCTAGCAAGTGCCAGCCCTACAATGCCATTTGTTCTTCTGACAAATTCTCAGATATGCTTGGGTTTGTGCAGACATCCGATGTCTAAAAAGAAAACACCCTCTCTGTGTGATTTACTGCAGTATTTACACACCCTGTGCCCTAGAAGGCAGTTTTCACTTGTTTAGATCTCTGCTGTTTTGTTATTTGTTGTCTTCTCAATGGTACACAACAATTCCTCATGTGCCTTAGTGGTTCTGAATCATTCTGTTATCCAGCACCACCAATAAGATGACAATAACAATTTTTACTCAACTGTGTATAAAACAGAAAGCTTAGCAACTGAGTACCAGATCTGGAGTACTTGTATTGAGAAGTTGCTGTCCAGGAAAAAGGTGCTGTGCATTAGGGATTATCAAAATGGGTCACATAAATAGATCAGACTTTTACTGTGCTATTACTCCTGCTTGATTCTCTCCCAGAAGTGTCTTTTCTCACCCCATGATGTTTGGAGACATTAAAATATTCTTATGTATTTTATGCACCAAGGATTCAGGCCTCCCGCCCGAAGACTTTTTTGGCCTTGAAGATCTGCCAGTAGTTGTTCTACATCTTCTCAGAGTTTAGATAGTCTAATTCTAAAACAAATGTCCTTTTTCTGACTTAGCTTCATCTAGTTTGGGAAGCAGTTGTTGAGTTGAACCAACAAGCTGTTTGTGCTCCCAAATGTGTGTTGACATGGGAATTTGCTCCAGAACACTTGCTATGGTAGATTTTCACTTTCTGTGTTAGTTCAGACTTACTTACAAAAAAAACCTAATTTTATTTTGTTTTCTAAAGCAGTTTCTGCTTGCACTTGCCTGGCTGCCCCACTCCTGGTAGTTTACACTATATCAGTGGCAAACATTTTTCTGCAAATACGTTTTTTCTGTCTATACAGAGTGCTGTTTTCTGCTCTGTTGTATCAGCTTAATCATCATGTGCATTTCAGTGAATTCTCTAGAAACTGTCCTCAAGGGCACACATTGTAGCTTTGAATTAAACCACCCCTTCCAGAAGTCAGCACAGCTGGTTTCCTTGGCTGGTGGCTTTGCTTTCAAGAGGCACCGTGAGTTCCAGCAGGTATTGTAGGATGGATGTCTCCATAGTTTCACAGAGCATCCTGCAGAAGAACCTGGCCTCTGGGGATCTGCTTGTGGTCCTGTGAACTTCTTTCATGATAGTTTTAATCCTGTTTAAAATAGTTTTCCATAAAGCTGTATTTTATTGGGTTCCACAAGCTTTATAGCACTCCAGCAATGCTGTGGTCTTCCACTTCAAAGGCACTCCTGGTGAGGGCACATCCTGTCCTTTTTCCTTGTTCCCCATAACTTATGTACAAAGGGTTGTTATGTCTGTATGGGCAGTGGATAGAGTTACCCTCCCTTAAGGGCAAGGAATACCCATTGTGGAATCTTCAGAAAAGGCTGCTTATGAGGATTTCTGCTCTCTTGTCTCTGTGCAAAGGTACTTGGGCAAGGATGAAACAGCAGAGAAGCAGTGCAGTGCTGCAGGGGAATGGAGACAGAGGGAGGTTTCCTGTGTCCTGCCAGGCTGGAGGGCTGCTTCAAAAGCCAGCTCTGCCAGGGACACTTCCCACCACCCTGAGCTGCCATCCCCATGCTCCTGGCTGCCTTTCCTGTGCTCCCACAGCAGCAGCTCTTGCTATGGTGTAGTAACAGCTTGGTGGCCATATGGCAGGAGCTGGATATTGCTCCTCTTCAACAGGGGAAGGTGCCTTGTGGCATCTGCTGAGCAGATGCAGATGGGTGCTGGGTCCATGGGAACTGGTGCAGATGGAACAGTGGGAGTGCAGACAACAGAGGGTGTCATTAACCAAGGAAATCTTTGGAAGTAGCATATGCTGATGAAGTTTTCATAGAACAGTGGGTCCTTTCCCTTCCAGAAGCCCCTGGTTTTAGACAGTCCCTGGATACTGCTGAGGGACAGGTAAGTGATGTAGTCCAGGAGAAAAGCGGTAGGGCAAGGGTAAACTGAGGTAAGTGATATGACCCAGGAGAAAGAGGGTAAGGAGAGGGTAAAGCAAGGCATAACTTGTACCAGGGAAGGTGGCTGGAGGTGAATGAAGCCTGAGCCCTAGCCTTGCCCTTTACAGGTGAAACTGGTAAAGATAAGGTGTATGTTGCTGAGGTTGTGGAGCAGACAGACCCATGAGTTGTGAAGCTACCTTCCCTGTTGGCTGGAGTGGTGATCTTTCCCTCTTCTCTAAAAGTTTCACTAGCATAACCTGCCCTCTCTGTCAGGTGATGCTCACTTCAGTAGCCAGTGCCTGTGGTGGCTTTTCCCCTATACATAACCTTTGTTTATACAAAGTTTTACAGGTACCCACTCTCAGCAGACAGTTTAACATTGAGAGTTGAATTCCTTCAGCTGCTCAGTGTGGTAATCAGTGACTGTGTTTCTCTGCAGCGCTTGCATCTCAGTGAAGATGTGGCTGGGGCAACTTTCATGGCAGCAGGAAGCTCTGCTCCCGAGCTGTTCACATCTGTCATAGGTAAGGAGCCTACTGCTGCTTCCCAAAATCTGCACATTTCCCTGGCTGTTTTCAGAGCTGAAATGGGATTGCTGCATGCCTGCAAGTTTTGTTGTAATCCCTTCTGGGCACACATGGCACTGACGGTGGGGAGTCCTCACCAGGTGAAGCGACTCTGGGAGTACCATTATCTCACAGCAGGGCCTGGATGTGACCCTGCCAAGCCAGGTCCAGTGGGCACTTTACCATAGCTGCCCATTAGCCAGGCTTCACCTATGGCATTGTCCTCTCCTGTCTACTTTCCTGCCCCATCTGCCACGTCAGTTCCAGGGCACAGTGGTAAAGGATTTCCCCCAGATTTCCCTCTCTGATACCCTGGCACACTGTTCATGTCCTCAGTGCCAAGTTCTTTGCCATCACCTCCCCTCTGGTTAGTCTTCCAACACCGCTTTTCCCTGGAAAAGCCACAGTAGGGAGGAGAAGAGGATTTGAAATGCTTTCTTACAGCAACAGGTTGGTCAGAGCATCACATTTCCAAAGCAGCTCTCTGCTTATGGGAAGTGTGATGAAGGGATATTCAGCCATCCTTAAGTGTGCGTAACCCAGGAAACTCTCGATGCCTTCACACCAGTGGGGCAGGGGGACTGCAGGCAGTGTTACAGACTGATATGCTACCTAACCACCTTACCAGGGTGAAGTGTTCCTGCAGTCTGACTCACCTGCATCTCTGTTGGCGGGGAATCGTCAGGGCAGCAGCTGGGAAGGTATGGAGGGCTCTCCATCACGGAACAGAATTAGTTCTCAGCTCAGATACTTTCTCTAGGAGACACTTGTCTTCAGTCACAGCTACCAGATGCAGAGCAGGAGTTAATTCATGCAAAGCTGTGTGCTCTGCAGAGGTCTGATGACACAAGCAAATTTGTAATGTAGATCATTTGGGAACGTAGATTGGACCAAGTTGGCATTGTTCTTTGGTTAAAGGCGGTGCAGTACCAGGGTAAAAATAAAACCAGGTTCCTCCAGGTGACTTAGAGAAGCCCTGATGGTCATCAGGATCATTTTCCTGCTGTGGTGTAACCCACCAGGTGCCGTGTGTCACTTGACAGGTGAGTGCTTCTGTGTTTCTGAGAAAAGGATGAAGTTGGAAAAAGTACGTAAAGTGCACTGGCCAGTTTACATATGGCCAGATAAATAGTGTTGGAACCTTAAAACCAAGTGGTGAATTTAAACAGACTGACAGCTAGCAGGAGATGGAGTGTTATTTTTAGGCTTACTTTCTAAGGAAAGGATTTTGTGCGGCACCGTGATGCATGTGTCTGTTCATCTCGCTCACCATTAACCTCATTGGCCAATTTTAACCAAATTTGACAGAAGAGCTCTGAAAAAACCTTGTAGCATAGCCCCATAACTCATCCTGAGAGGCATCACTTGGCTTGTGAGTAGCTGTGGCCAGACAGCTCTGAATCATCTCCAGCTTCTACTGAAGCTTCAACCCTACTGAAGCCAGTTGGGATGGGTATATGGGAAGGAGCAGAGTACTGCTCAGGGAATATCTTATGGGAGATGGTTTCCTGCAGATTTGTGTCACACCAGCTGCTACCATGAGCTTGCAGTGTTTTGTGGTGTGTATTGCCATAATGTTGGGTCGCAATACCAGGAAGTTGGTAACTTGGATGTGCCTGAGGTGCTTGGTTTCCATCACAGAATCCATCCAGGTCCCCTCAGAAAGCAGCTCTCTGCAGTTTGCCTAGTACCTGCCTTTAGATTCATTAATAGGGTGTAAGGTCTGCAATTTTATGTGAAAAAATTCAGCTCTTTCCCATTTACACAGCTTCTTGTTTTTCAGGTGTTTTTATCACAAAAGGAGACGTAGGCGTTGGAACCATTGTGGGCTCGGCTGTATTCAACATCCTCTGTATTATTGGGATGTGTGGGCTTTTTGCAGGACAGGTAAGAGCATTTAATGATTCCTTATAGTTTCTGCCTCACCCTGTGCCTTGGCTGTACTACAAAATCAGATGCCAGGTTCACCACCTTGCCACAAATTTCTCTGGCTTTGCTGTTTTTAATAGGGCCCTGTGCTGTTCCTCATGCATTTTTGAAATGGAAAACAGAGCAGCAAAGGTCAGCTCAGTCATTTTGAGCCGCCCAAAGTGTGTGGGTGGGCAGAGGAATAAATCTTCATTGTTTGCTCCTTGTGTAGTTTGTGACTGTTCTCCAGCATGTCAAACCGCTCGTGACAACACAAGCTATTAATCTGAAATTAAAGCAATTAAGTTATGAGATCTGAGCTGCTGTCTGAATTGCAGACATGATTGACTGTTAAATACCTGAATGTGCATTTGCCTTTGCACTTGCCAACATGCTAAGTATTTTTACAATCTCATAAGTGTTCTTTGACATGTTACTGTGCACACTTATTTGTAAAGAGGAGAAGCAGGGTTGTGTTAGCAGCACAGGGCAATGGAAGAAAAAATGAGGAGAAGAGACCTTGCTCAGTCTGGGAAAGCTTGCAGAGAGATGGGGTTTTCCTTATGATCCAGTTCTGTTTTCATTAGCAGTGAACTTCTACAGGCTGAAGGTGAACATTTTCAGTGTGAGAAGGCCTCAGGATAAGGTCACAGCAGTACTTTTTAATTGCATGTCTCCTGATTTGCATGCAACGTGCAGCTGGCAGCTACAGATACTCAATGTGTCAGTGGTTTTGCGTAACTCTTACTGTGAAAACCCAGTTAATTGAGGTAAATTTTTAAGGACCAAGGCCTTCTCAGGCCATGAGGCTCTGTCCCCAGAGGTATTCTCCTGTCATCAGTAGGACTTCCTCCTTCCTGCTGCTTTTTTCATGGAAATGAAAGTGATTAACCGTCTAGCAGTTAATGATGGCAGAGGAGCCAATTCTGATTTTTACTCTCCGCAGTATTGATTGCATGCTTCAGACCCGCTAAAAAATGGCTACAAACCACAGCTTTGGAAAAGGCCTGCTAGAGTTTGGGACTTGACAGAGAATGTCAGTCTTCTCGAGAGGCCTTTTACAGGTGGGAGATTGTTGTTTCAGAAGGATAAATCACAGCCAAAGTGCTCTTGTAAAACATCTTCAGCCTTTCAGCCATGGTAGCTTTCAGAAGTTCAAGTCATCCTAAGCATAGTCTGTGAGTTTCTTTCAAGCCAAGCATTGAGATTTTGACTGCTTTGCCCCATCTTTGTTTTCCTTGAGATTTTGCTCATGACTTGTGTGTGGTTTTGTCAAGTCACATAACCTCTATTTGCTGCAGTCTAACCCTCAGAGGGTGGGTGAGCACTGGAATGATTGACATCACCATGTGGAACTGTGATTTTAGTGAGCAAATAAGAAATTTCAGTGGCAATAATTGCAATGTTTTAGATAAAACTCTGGATCAATTTATATTTTTTATTGTTTCCCACTCCCAGTCTTTCACCAAAAAGTCATTCCCTCTTAGTGGTGTGATTCATTATTTGTTTGTGTTAGTATGAATAAGAATTTGGTTTTATTATCAACAATGTCTCTACAGAGGCACTAACATAGGTGGTAAATTTGGTTGTTGGTGAGATTTCTGTTCTCTTGGGAACCCGGATCTCAGTAGTGAGTTGCCAGGTGAGCCTGGGGGCTGGTTATTGGTCAAAATGCTTGCTGTGCTCCAGGACTTTTTTTTGAGCTCAGACCTGTGGACTGAGCAGCTGGAGCCCTCAGATTTTCAGATGTATTGCCCATGGGTTGGGAATCCCAGAGACCTGCAGGGGCCTTCTGGCCGCCTTCTGCTTTTCCGAAAGCCTTCTTTTGGTTGTGTGGGTTTTTTTTTTGTTGTTGTTTGTTTGTTTTTTTTGGGGTTTTTTTTGTTTCTTACTGGTAAACAGTTGAATTGTAAAATACTGTCCAGCCTTCTCCAGGATATGTTTTATATTTAAATTAAGTTGTAGTTTGTATGTGCTCTGTTGGATATATTCTTCTTTGGCCTAAGAAAACTAAGAAAATACTGGTTTTGGTTATGTGCACTATGTTTAGAAAAAGAAACAAATGCACAGCTACAAAAAATGGTATGCATTTGCTTGAGCACCAGCCATAATTGTTTATTCTTCCAAGCCTTTACTGGCTGTATGTGCATATGTTTCAGGATAAATCAGAATAAGCATTCTACTTCTGGATCAGGAGAAGGGAAGCGTGCCCATGCCTCTGTGTGACACTGCACACCTAAAAAAGGCATTGAAAGAGCATTGTGAAGCTTGAAAGTCAAACATTGAAAAGTTAGAAAATAGCAGTGTGAGGGTTCCCTGTGCACCCTTAATTTGCCTCCCTGGTGAGCATGCATTATTATCCAAGCTTTAATTTTTAGGTCTCTTGCCAGGTTCTCCATGGCTTCCCTGCCTACCTCTGCACACAGAATGGACTCACTTAGTGAGTAGATATTCAGGATTTTGTTTTCTCTTATTGTTCACTCTGTGCCCTTCTGCCTTATTTACCAGGTTCTATTCAAGCCATGTTCCAATGGCAGAATTATTAATTTCCTCTTGAGCTTCTGCCAATCTCATCGCTATTGTACCTGGGCAGTTGATGAGCAGTTAATTAATCTTCCCCAAACCTCTGTGAGATGAATGGATGCTTTAAAGATGGGGAAACAAAGCACAGAGAGATTAAATAAAAAATAATAACTTGTCTTTTTAGGGGCCAATTAGAGCTGGCACAGGCCTGCTCTTTCCCCTTGTGCATAGCATTCTGTGGCATGCTCATGTGTCCTGGCTCTGGGTGCTGCTCCTGCTGCTCCACAGGGCTTTCCTTGCTGGAAAGCCTTGGTTTGAGTGGCCATGTCAGTCTCCACACAGCCCAGCTCTCCTTGGGAGCATTCAGCTCCTTGAGCCATATGAACTCCTCCTCACTCCTGCTTCCTTCCACAGGGCACCACACAGAATGCCTCTGTCCCGAGCCCTGCCCTCATCCCTGGGGTTGTTCTTGTCTGGAACTAAGCAAGTGACTTAACTACATCTCCTAACATTTAGTGGTTGCTCTTGCCAGTATGATGGTGTTTTCTCTCGTCACTCCCCCTCCAGCTCTTGAGGCCTGAGAAAAAAAACTTTCACCAGATTCCACCCTTGGGTCATGCATCTACCCATAACTGCTTTCTGATCATCCAGCTTTCTTCCAGTGGTTTTGATCCCTTCTGTTCTTCCCACTCCTCTGCTCTATGTCTCCTTGGCCTGACTTCATGGCTAATATTAGCCATGCCAGGGAGGCACCTCTTGAGATACAGGAGTCTGCTCTGCAACCAGGGAAATTGTATTTTTCATTGTTTTCATCTGCTCCAGAGATTTTGGATTGGAGGAATTAAAAAAGTGACAGTGGATGCAGGCTCCCCGTGTGTTTGATAGCCAGACAAAAACCATCCCCTAAAAGCTGGATTTTCTAAACTAGCATCCACACTCTGAAAAGCAGAGCTTTCAAATCTAGCTTAAACTGGGCCTCTGCAGAAGCAGAAGAACTTCACATCTGGTCTGTGTTGAGTTGTTTGACCAAGACATGTTTGGAGAGAGAGCTCAAGTTTTCCCTGTGGATAGTGAGTGCTGCCCATGTGCCTGTGGCAGTGAAGCTCCTCCTGCTTTCTTCTTGCAGGCTGTTGAAATATTCTGCATAGTACTCATACCCAGAGGAGGATTTCTCTTATTTCATCCAGGCAGTAGATGCAACTTCTAAGCTGTAGATGGTTTCAGGATATAGAAATATGTTAGGAGCTCTTCTCATTCCCCACCTGCCTGTGCAGTGCAGGTTGGATGTGTCTGCAGCTGTTTCCTCCTATGTCCCTACACGTTGGACACTAGCACATCTCCTTGCAGGTAGGCAACTGCTAAGGCATGTAACCCAACTGTTGTTTTATAGCTGCTGTGTCTGCTTTGCTTCCTTCTGGCAAAGAGTGAACAAAGAGGTAAGGAACACTGAGGGAGAATGAAATGGCAACAGATGCAGCCCTTCAGACAGTAGTCCAGCAACATTCATGGGGAGATAGGCTGGATAGCAGCGAGGCAGCTGCTGTCTTCATTGTGATGGATTGCATCAGGCTTTTTCCATGTTTGCAAGCCAGCTGTGTATGGGGAGCTTGACCTTAGCCTAGGGTCCCCTCCAGGCCTTGGTCGTGCTTTTCTGTCTTCTCTCACGCTTGTGTTTGTGCTTCTCAATCTCTCCCCGCCTTCCCCTGCCCTTTCACAGTCCTTGGTGGCAAGGACATGGCATTCTTGGAAGCAGTCCTTCCTTAATTCAGCTCTCATTCAGGCCAGCACAAGCAGAGTTTGTTTGGTTTTGGACATTCCCCCATCCAGATCCATCTTGTTTTCACAGCTCTGCTGCTCTCTGCTTGCTATCCTATCCTCCCAGCACTGACCCACAGCGTTTTGCAGTGTTGCAGAGGAGGCTGAGAAGTGCTTATGTGAGAGCAGTATAACCATGAGTTGCAACTCACTCTAGCATTACCATGTAATTTTGAATGTGCATGGCTTGATTTGTTAATTAGTATTTAACTGCTCTGTTTTTTGGTTGAGTCCAAGTTTCTCTATTTTACCTTTCCCAGAAATAGTCAGGCTTCTTTGGGTGGAGCAGGGATGCTGGCTTGTGCCACAGATGCTCTTCCAGTTATTGGTTCTGTCAAGGGGTCTGGTGGGTGGCAAGGTATCATTCCTCAACATACTGGAGCAGAAAAGGATGACCGTGACTGTCTGACTTGCCTCATTCTTTTTCAGTGGGATTCTTTTACCTCAACAATTAAACTAAATTCAGTAGGCTCTCCTTTGTCCAGGTCACAGAACCCTTGTGTCAGCTGAGGCACCTTGCCACGTGCTGCGCCTGGCAGCTCTAAGCAAGACCTTTCACCATCCATAATAAACCTGATATTCTAAGAGCAGCCCTCCCCACAAGTAGTTTAAGGAGAACTCAATGCTAACTGTTGGGACCATTCACAGCTCTCACAGCCCAGGGCACATTGGGGTTTAGTGCTGGCAGTGTTATATAGTGACCACAAGCCTGGTCTTTCGCTGACAGGGCTGTTTGCAGACATGGGACAGACTAATAGGTTAGACTGAAGCAGTGCAGAAGGCAAGGCTGTGGTCCTTGGGTACCTAAAGCTGCTGACATGGCTGTGGTGTATGAAAGCCCAGGTACAGGGAAATCAGAGGGGAATGATGGCAGGATGCTGTGGAACATCAGGTGGTCTGTAAGGTGCTGAGACTGCAGCTGGGACAGAGAGATGTGGATGGAGTCTCAGGATAGAGTGATACCGTTAATTCAGAGATGCTGTCCAAGACAATCAGAAGAGTTGCAAATGGATTCCTATCCGCATCAAACCAAGGCTACTTCCTAATATTGTCACCAAAAAAAATCACCATTTTCAGTTAATTTTTTCTGTCAAAACTGACACACAGATCAATACTGTGGATGTACCTACCATTTGTAGGCTATTTTCTTGAATAATTTACAATGTGAAAGCAAGGGAGATAATAAAATCTGTTTTTTACTTCTGGCAAGGACTGGCTAGTCTGAAGAGACTGGGAGATATTTACTCCATGCACGCCTTCCTGTCTACAGCTATCCTTGAATTCTGCTGTGGATCTTGTGGTCCAGCACAGGCCTTGGAGTCCTGCTGCCTCAGTACTGTGGGAATCTGAGCTAAAGAGATATGCTGGTCCAAATAACTCATGGATGATTATAACTACCATATAATTAGTTGAACAGGGAAATATTTCTGGCTTTGTCCTGATGTTTGGAGAGTATCCACTGTTTCCATTCTGAGAATGTCACATAGATTGCTGCAGCAGTGATGAAAATATCAAGAGAGGCCTAAAAAAGCAAATATTCTTGGGGAAGTAATGAGAATAGATGGAGTTGGTGCACAGTGCACAGACTGGGAGCCAGAGTGACAACTGAACTCTGCAGAGAATGGCAAACCAGAAGTGAAATTAGGGGGCTGGTAATTGGAAGGAGGCTTTCCTCACAGCAGGTTCCTTAGATCATGGCTGCTTTAGCTGCCTGAGAGAGATGGATATGTTTAGGCCTGGATTTTTCTTTGGCCTGACCTGTGCTTGTATTTGGTGCTTTGCTGAAGCTAGGAGTTGTGGTTAGTATTGGTCAAAGCCTCAGGCAAGCCTGAATGCTGCATCATGAAACCCTGGGGTCTTTGGCCAAAATTATGGTCTGGAGACTGAGCTGGATACTTGTAGTGTCCTCGGATATTCGGGCATGACCATGGGGTATAGAGGGAGTATCACTTAGTCCAGGATGTCCTGCTGTGCTGTCAGTCCCAGCACAGGGCTCTCTGTCTGATGCTGGCTGCCTGCTGGAGAGCCTGCCTGGCTTTCCTGGGGCTCTGCACAGGAAAGCAATGGTTTTCCATGCAGGAGTCTGTCTAAAAGGTCTGGTGTGGCAGGGTGGTTCAGTGTGCCAGGAGGGGATGTGGCATCAGGACTCTTGCTGTACTGGGAGATGGCACTTCTGGGATCCTGTTGGACCTGCTTGTCTGATTGTCTGTCTGAATTATGTCAAAAGTGCCACCACGAACCCACCACTCTCCAAACTATACCGTGTCCTGCGTGTTTCTCCCAGGAAAGGTGCAGAGGCTCCACAATGGCTTCTTGCTGACAGCCACAGGTGGATCTACAGCCTAATTTAATGTAAAGATGAGTACAAGTAAGGCACTGTCACACTCTCCCATTAATCTGATGCTTCACTGATACCTTGACCAGTGAGAATGAGCAGGCAGGTGGCCAAGTCCTTGGAATTACCTGAGCTGAGCAAAATAATCAGCTGCAAAGTTTAAAGGCAGAGATTGTGCCCTGATACCTGAGGTAGAGCCCTTTTTAATTTTGTATAATTCTGAATGCATAAGACATGGATTAACTGCAAATGATGGCCAGCCTGATTCCTTGAAAATCTCTCCCAGACTTCCACCTGAGTTCACTGCTTCCTTAACAGTGGCCAACAGTTGGTAATTTCTCTTGCTTTGGCATGAGATCCTGCTATGTTACCATGGGACTGATTTGAAATTGCATTGAGGGTTTGCAGAACAGTAGTGTCAGGAGCACAGCCCTTTTTGGAGGGGACCCCAACAGGCTTCAGAAGGCCCCTGCTGGGCTCTGAGGGTAGCTCCTGCAAACTAGGAGCAGCGTGCGAGGAGGTTCCACCGCACATCTGGCTGCAGCTCACCCAGAGGGCTGACACAGTGCACTGCTGGTCAGCTGTTGTGGGCCAGGGGCTTGCAAGGTATCACTGCGAGCAGCAGCTTTTCAGGCAGCACAGACCAGTGCTCAAAAGCCAGATCCCTGGTGTAAGAGCTTCCCTAATCACTTCTGTGCAATCCACATCAAAGAGGTTCAGCATGAGGACTGACTCAGATTCTCTGCTTCTGGATGCCTTTTGATGGTGGTGGATTCACTGCTGGACCATCTCTATTGACCTCCATAGACTCTTAAGGCTAATTGCTTGCAGGGATTGTCTTTAATCTTTTGACACTGTAATCCAAGCATTCTTGCCTCTCTACATCGCCAATTAGGTTATTAGTTCTTAATACCTCAAAAGCTAGACCTTCTGTGCCAGAGGGTAACAGAAAAACAAGATTAGGGAGACTGCTTCCAAAGCCTAGCATTTCCCAGCAGTATTAGTAGCTGATCAGCGCTTGAGAATGTCAAGCAAAGAACTCGCCATGAGATGAAGAAAACCCTCAAAACAACTCAGAGTGAAGAAGATCCCTGAAGAACATTGAAGTGATTACATGCTTCCCCTGGAAGTTTAGCAGCCAGAATACTCAGGAGTGCACATGCCTCTGGACTCCTGCAGCAGGAGCACAGATATCCTTGCTGAGGGAGCAGCAGCCCTGTTCTGCCACATGTGCTTTGTCTTGAGCCCATTGCTGCTGTGGGCAGAGCAGGCTGGAAAACAGTCAGCTGGGTGGCCTCTGGTTATGGATATCTCCTGGATGGGAGAAGAGCTTCTTCCATGCTCCTAAGAGCAGAAAAACAATTTGGATGAGCAGCAGAGAGAAGGGTCAGTTTTACAGAGGATAAAAAGTGAAGTCCTAGGATGAGGCATGGGGCATATTGCCACTGAGGTCCTGGTTGCCCTGAGCCAACTTCAGTGCTACAGGAATCAGACACCAGTGTCTGATTTCAGAGATTTTCCCTCTGGTGGCTGATCTCCGCATGTGTGCTAAGTGGAGGAGGTGGTTTGTGCTGCATAGTGCCACAGCTTTAGTGGTTACAAGCCTCAGAAATCAAGCTAGAACTGAGAAAATCTTGATTTTTCTGCTTTCCAGCCCATCAAAAGGGAAGTAAGCATTCTGAGTAGTAAATTTTATATGTAGGATTTTACAGGGTGAAAGTTTACCTGTGAGAAACCAGGTAGCTATTATAGGTAAGTTTACCCTTAGGAGTGATGCTGCAGCATGCAGGGGAGCAGGCTCAGTGTGTCTTGTGTGGAGCCATCAGGGGATGCTCTCATTCAAGCCTTGACTTCAGAGCTTTTCTTTTCAACTCAGGTGAACTGAGTTCAGTCACCACTAAGTGGTCAACGGACAGCTAAGAGGCACTTGTCCGGTGTTTGGATTTTGGGTACTCACTTCAAAAGGAGGAAATGTCATCACACTGACAATCAGTGGCTCTGCAGATGCCTCCTTATGCTCAACTCCCACAAAACGAGCTGACTGCTGGATTAAAATATGACAGTATTACTGATTTAAAACTCCAATTTGATAATGTTTTAACCCAAGCTGATTGCATCCCTGTTTTCTTTTCTATCTTGCTGATCTGTAGTTTCAGTGTCTTCCAGCATGTTAAGATTTATGTGGAGTCATTGGTGGCTGCAAGGCACAATTTAGACCTTCAGGAGCTCGGTAGTTCTGCCTCAGGACGTGGTTCTGACCAGCAGGCTGAGCACTGCCGTTGCTCTCAGTGCTCATGAGCTCCTTTCACCCTTGGTGCACAGTTGCCTTATGTGCGTGGCTTCCCTCTATCACATGGATCAAATGGTTGAGAAACTTCAGCTAGGTGACTTGGGCCCTAAAGACATCTGAGATTTAACTGCCTGACAGTTATTGCATCAGGGAGACCCACTCTGATGTCTGTGAAGTGTGAGCAGCCTGTACAGGTGCCAGGCCTGAGCACGTTCCCCTACAATCCGATCCAGAATCAGAACAAGAGTCCTCGTGATTCCCACAAGATCTTGGTCTATCAGTTCCTTGCAGTGGGTCCCTGCTAGAAAGCTGCACTTAGGCATCTGGATCTTACTGTGCTCGTTCAGGTGTCTGAAGAAAATTCCTTGGGAAAATATTATCCTGCACCTTCAAAATCCTTTGATATTGTAGAATATTAAAGAACAGGAGAAAGACTACCTTGACTCCTTGTGGCCAGGCATGCTCCTTTCACAGATGTGGTGACATCCCTTAGGCCAGGGACAGAGTTATGAGACAGAGCCTTTTCCTGTGAGGGCTGTCCTTTGCTTCAGTAATGTGACTTCTGTGTGCAGAGCTGAAGTTTGCAGCTGTAAAATACCCACCAGCATGCATCCATGCTGAAGCAAGTGCAGAGGACCTTAAGCAGCATCCTGAAAGATGAGTGAAATGATGTCCAATTGTTCTATAAACTTTCTTGCAAAATTTGCTCAATCAGAATGAAGGGGCACACTGATGTAAAATGTGAGATTTAACTGAGGATCTCTGAATAGAATTATGAACCCAGCTCCATGTTCCTACATTTGGAAATTTCCATCAGAAGGCATCTCCATTCATCTATGTCTGTGAGCCTTGAAATGTACTGTCAGCTGGTAGAAATCTGGTTTGACCCAAGGGCTTTAAAAGCCTGCTTTTTTGTTTCATGTAGAAGTTTCTAACTTGTAAATAGTTGCATAAAGAGACTTTACACTGGGCATAAATTATATCAATTTTTTAGAAAGCCATGTTACTAAGAGACTGTAGAGATAATGGTCAGTATCTTTTTACAGCATTTGTTTCATTTGCAGTTTTGGAAAATTCCAATATTTTAAGAGTTATTATGAAGAGAAATTTGGAAAACTATTTTTGCTGACACTGAAACAGAACTGAAAATGGTGTTACTGTTCATGTGACTGAATTCATGCACAAGCATGACTGGAGGGTACAGTCAGAAAATTAATGTATATGTTACGATTCAAATCAGTGTAAATGAACCATCTCCCATCTTCCTCCTTCAGCTTTACACCTTTGAAGGATGTAATCCAGAGTGTTTGAAATGCTCTCCAGAACTGGGAAATACAGATCTGAGGAGAAGCTTCTACTGAGGGGACTTCCTAGAGCTGCAAAAAATAGAATCATATTGAAGATGTTACCTCCACATGACTGCTTTTAATCTGTCCTTTTGAATACTATTGATGAAATTAAAGATTAACTCATTCACTGGTGTTTTCTTCTGAAATCTGAGTTGCAGGCTCGTGCAGCCTTCAGTGAGAATTCTTCCTCATTTCTGTAGCTTTGGAAGGTGTCAAGTGACATGAACTGCACAGTGATCCCTTTTTATTCTCCATTGCATACAAATTCCTGGTTTTTCTTTGTAACACTTTGCTGGAGTGTTGACTTGAGTGTTTGTCCCAAAACCTGTGTAGATGCACACAGAGCTGTAGTAATGCTCATCAGTGTGGTCCTGCTGGTAAAGCGAAAGCGTGAGCCCCTCCCTTCCAGTAAAGCAGCAGCCCTCACAGACTGCGTGGGGACACGCAGCCCGATGTGGGGGATAGCTGAGTCTGCAGGCACTTTTATGTGATGGTTCCTGTCTCCCTTGCAGCTGTTCCCCCAGCAGTCACAGAAAATGTTTCCTGTCTTAGGCCTCTTCCTCGAGTTCCCAGCGTGCCTGGGGACAGCTCCCACAGAGTGACAGGCAGAACCAGGGCACATACTGCTGGTGTGGCAGCTGTGCTGGCGAGAGCCTAGCTGACACCCTCTCTTTGCCTGTTTTCCCCAGGTTGTTGCACTGTCGTCATGGAGTCTCTTGAGAGATTCAATCTACTACACGCTCTCTGTTGTTGCACTCATTGTGGTAAGTTTCTGAAGGTTTTTCATCTGTTGTAGCCCATGTCTACTGCCACCTCTAAAGGGAACCTGCCATGGCATAACAGTCGTGTAGCTGAGATCTCAGCTCAAGCACTCACGTGAATTTCTTCTTGTGGAAAACTGCTTGTAATCTCCCTGGCTTTGCTGGAAAGCTTGGTCCAAGGGCAGGAGATGGAGGAGTGTCTAGAGACCCCAGAGGGATAGCTGGGGCAGGGCATGGTGGCCCAGTGCAGACATGGGGTGCCAAGCTAAACCCACGTTCTGAACCCCCGGGCAGCCCTGCAGCAGGTGGGTCAGTGCTCTCATGGCAGTAACCTTCATGACTTCCTGAAATACAGGTCACTAACCTGTAAGGAGGCAGCACTTGTGCCCAGAGGAGAGAGATCCTGAACAGCTACGACAAAACATGCAGGTTAGTTTTTCCACACATAATAGGGGCAGGTTAAGTGCACGCTGACAGCAAGTCTTCAAACAAAAACTACAGTTTCAGCAGTTCTTAGTGCTGTGCCTATCCTGAATTCCATCAAACTCAGTAAATGCTCCAAATCTCTCAGAACTGGGCTATTCCGTGAAAAAAGGTTGGCACAAGAGTTAAATAAAGACACTGCTGTCATTTTAGCAGTACCTTTGCAAACAATACCAAACAGTGCTAGGAAATGTAAAAATTGAGTTTTCAGGTAGCCATTGCATGTCTTTTTTTCCCCCACCCTTGCCTAGTACCCTAGATTCCCAAAGACAGGAAGAGTGATTTAGGTTAACTTCCCTACGTCAGCAAGAAGGGGACTTTAGAGTTAGAAGAGGGTTGCTTGCAGTCTGGGTTACTTTGGTTACTGTGTTTCGACAGTGGGTTTTGGTTTGTTTCCTGCTGCACAAGCCTATGTTTCCAGACATACTCTGTAGCTTCAAGGGCCTCTATCTGTCTTATCCCAAACAGGGGATCTTTCTCAGCCTGTTTGAACTTTAATTGCCCGTACAGCAAGGCCAGCTATTTTGTACCTGGTAAAAAATTACTTTTCTACCTAATTACTAGTAATGAGCTCCAAAACAAAAAGCTTTTTTTTTGTTTGTTTTTTTTTTTGTTTTGACAGCTTGACAGTAACTTCATACCAAAAAGTTGCTAAACAGCAAACAGAGCCGCGCATACTAATTGTAGTGAATTCCACTGCCCAAGCTTAAAGGCATCCAGCAGGCATTGTCTTAGTTCACTCCACAGGAAGCACACATGTGGGCATCTGCCTGGCATCTGGCTTCCTGGTGATTGAATTGCACATTTCATTTATTGCATTGAGGCAGGCAAGTTGAAAATCTGTTGATTCTGTCATCGGTTTTAAATTCTTTAAGCAAGATGGGTTTTTTTAATGGCTGGTTCATTCCTGTGGTTGTCATTCCTGGTGCTCGGATTGCACATTTCATTTATTGCATGGAGGCAGACAAGTTGAAAATCTGTTGATTCTGTCATCAGTTTTAAATTCTTTAAGCAAGATGGTTTTTTTTCATGGCTGGTTCATTCCTGTGGTTGTCAGCAGCATCAGGATGTGGAGAAAAATTCTCTACTCTTTTGTGTCCAGTGCACCCCTGAAATTCCTATCTACTATTCCGCTATCATGAGAAAGTTGTGTGGCTTGCAGAACAGACATCTCTGTTACCCCTAAGACTTCTCTCCTATACTTTATTTCTGTGTAAGCTGTTCTTTGTAATTACAGAACTGCCAGAGTCCTTTTCTTTTGGGAGTGTACCCCATAATACCAGTACACGGTTATTTTTTCCCTAAGCCATGAGTTAGCTTCTCTCCAGCTGTATGCCCACTCTTCTTCTCATCAGTGGTGGAGTTCAAGACCCTCCAGGCAGCCAGGGTAGCAGGATGGTGAGAGTGAAGGTTTGAAGGCATTGCCAGAATTTTTATTCTTGTGTTACAGCACTATCTGCTAATTTGGCTTGGGAGAGGTGGAGCACATCCCAGGTCTTTCAGTATTACTCCATAACAATCATTGCAAATGATTTAGACACCTATTAGGGAAAAGCAGAGAAAGATGACAGGGAAAACATTTTAAGTGTTTAGCTTCCTGCTGGCTGATGTACCAACCCTTTTGTATGCAATATTGCTTCCCAGTTGCTAGCACACAAAATTTCTCCTTTCAAAGTCAAACACTGCTTCAGTTTAAGAAGTTTCTCCTTGCTTTCACTTACCTAGGAACCTCTGCCTTCCCAGTGTCTCTAATTTTTCCTTTCCTTTTAAGATAGAATCAAATTGAGGTGGCAGGACCTCAATTGTTCCTCAAACTCTGACTCTCTAGTCTCCCATGGCTTAGGTGGGAGATGAGCCATGGGCTCTGTGCAGAGCATAGTGTAACCTGCTTGTGGTTCCTCCTTCATCAGATTTGTGTGCTCCTTTTAGAAGATGCTTCAGTTCTTTGTATGCAGGGATAATTTTTCCATAAGAGGGCATTGAGACTTCTCTGCAGCTGGTATAGTGTCATTAATCTTGAAGAATTATATTTTGTGTAGAAGTTTGTTCTCATGGTGTTTTAAACAACAGCCTGTGGTGCTGTGTTAAAAATTGCACTCCACTGGTATCTTTACTAATCCTAAGTACACCTGAGGGGAAATAAATACATTCCTTCCAAGGCTGAGATATAGCAACTTTAAAAAGCTTGATATTTTGCTGGGTAAATCAATATGACTTTGTCTCCATTTGCACTAGAAAAGGAAGTACAATGCTGTTGTAAGAAATAGAGCAGTATAAACTCACCTGTTTGCTGTTCCAGGCCATTTGATGAGAGAGAGTGAACTCTAAACAACAGAGGTTAGAAGTGGATATAAAATACATTTACCATACTGTCGTGGTTTGACATGGAAAAATAATTTTTCTGTAAGGAAGAGGTCAATTTGGATATTGACCAATTGGAGGTGGACACGCCTCTGAGAACACAGAGGGGTTAAAAGCAGAATTCCCAGGGGAACTCACTCTCTTTGGTTCTGGTCAGCATGCAGTGCAGCCTCTCCCCTGCCCGGCCGTGGCTGGGTGGGGAGGGGAAGGCCCATGGCCTGACTGAGGTGGGCCCGAGGGTGGAGGGACTGGAACCAGGCCGGCCCCTGCAGATGGAAGGGTGGAGGAAATCTGGGATGTCTCCGTTCCCCCCCAGAGTCTCTCTCTCTCTCTCTCTCTCTCTCTCTCTCTCTCTCTCTCTCTCTCTCGGTAGCATCAGTTTTAGCAGCAGTTCACCGCGGGGAAGGAGAAGAGCAGGGGGGCCGCAAGGTGCCCAGCTGCCTGTGGGAGCCGGAGTCTGGGCATCAAGCCATCCTGGGAGTCAGGACTTTTAACTCTTCCTGAGAAATGAAAGCTTTGTGAAATTTCACTCCTCCTTGGTTTGAAAGAGAGGAAGAGAGACAGCTTGGACCCTGGGATGTTAGAAGGAGGAATTCTAGATGGGAAGGGATGATGGAGTGGCTTTTTGGCTGGACTTTTTCCTTGGTAGCCATAGATTGAATCCAATTTTCTCCTCCAAGAGAGACTGTATTTTAGGAGGATGACAGTGAGCCAAGAGACCTCCTTCAGCTGGGAAAAGACAGAAGTGGAGCGAACAGAGAAAAGTTAGGGGGTTTGTGGTGGTGCCCCCTGTCCTCAAAGAAGGAGAAGAGAAGAAGATCTCTGTTCTTGGACCCTCGGCCCAGAGGGTAATGGAGGGGGGACTGTAGTCCCAAAAAATTAAAAATTGAACTGTTGTTTCTTTTTCCCCCTCTTGGCAGGGCATCTTTGAAAGGAAATCCTAAAAGCAGTCTGTCCATCCATGCATTGGTGGTGAGAGCACTGTGCATGGAAAGGCGAAGGGTCACCATGGCAAACTTTTTCTCTGGGTGGTGCCATGTGTGACAGGGAAGCACAGGATGTGGCAGCTGTGTTTCTTGGGGGTCTGTGGCATGGGAGGGACTCCTCTCTCCCTCGATGGACTGAGTATTGTTTGTCTGGAGAGTGGAAACCTGATTGGGGTCCAAATTGTGTCTCACTGTGGTTTGTTGGAGTTGGGTGGTGGGAGGAGGAATGCTTTGCAAGGTTTTCATTTTGATCTTTGTGTGTGTGATTTTTTTCCTTTCTTTTTTTTCCTTTTATAGTAGTAGCTTAATAAAGTTTTTTTTTCTGTTATTAAGCTTGGACCTGCTTTGCTCTGTTCTCAATTGCATTTCACAGCATTCAATTGAGAGATTATATTTTCATGGGGGCACTGGCATTGTGCCAGTGTCAAACCATGACACATACTTAATTCATCTTGACTCAGCCCAGTGATTTTTTTAACTTTATGATAATATTACAATGCTACTTTGTCTTCTAGTGGAGTTTGGCAAAACTTACTCCTTATTGTCTTGAAAGGAAAAAGATGCCTGTGTATCTTAATATGAAGGGACATGGTCAGAGTCATTAGAGGCAAAATTGAGATGGGTGCTATTTTTAGTCACAGAAGTCAATACACATGCTATCACGTGCCATCACACCAAAACATTGTAACCTAAAACAGGCCTTGTCATATTAGACTGGGAACTGTAATTTACAACGTTTTGTGGTCAGGTTTTCTTCCAGTAACCAGTGTAACTCTTGCCTCATGTGGCTGTCACACAGGAGTTGCTATTCACAGCTGTATGGCCAAAGGGAAGTGTTCACTGTGCTTTCAGGGTCTCGTTCCTTTTCCCTCTTGTTTTCCTGGGGCACAGCCATGGATCTGTAATCCCTGGTGCAGGCACGCATTTGCCTGCTGGTGCTTTGGAAGGGCTGAATGGACCACAACCTGTCATTGAGGCCATGAGGGCTGCATGCGATTCCAGCTCCAGCCTCTCTGCAGCTATCCTGCTGTGGTGGGATGAGAACTGGAGGCACAGGAGTAGCAGGGCTGGTGGAGCACAACAATGGGAAGGGCCTGGTCATGGAGCATGGCAGCCACTGCCCCTGTGAGCCTTCAGACATTGCCAGTGTGAGCCTTCAGCCACTGCCAATGCAGCCCTTCAGCCACTGCCAGTGCAGACCCTTCCCTCACTCCTTGCCATGGTGCTGCTGCTTCCTTCACAACTCTCACCATGGTGCCCATTCTCCCTTGACACCCCTCACCTAGGCTCTGGTCCTTCCCTCACACCCCTCAGCATGGCGCTGGTCCTTCCCTCAGCGGGGAGGTGCATTCCTTGCCTGAGGAGGCACATTCCTTGCCTGAGGAGGCTGCGCAGCACTGTTGGGGAAGCCACAGTGCCTGTGCCTCAGCGGGTATGCCAAAGGGTCTATCAGTAGCTACAGTCAGCTGGGGTGGTGATCAACCTCAGCTGATGGGAACAGCTTCCTGGGCCCAGCAGGATGTGGCAGCAGCTGCAGAGCTTGCTGTGGATCTGCTGGTGGGTCACTCAACGTCCAGCCAGGAGCCGGCGAGGAGGAGGCCATGTCTAGTTAGACAGCCAGGTGGGTCAGAGTGGCGCAGACCTGTCTCTGGCTCACCACTGCTTTCCCTCTTAACTGCTGCACAAGGATCCAGTGGCATTTGGGAAAGGAGTACCTGCTAGCTTTGACTTGTGAGAGAAACTAAGGGTTACGAAGTTCAAAGGCTGGGCAGGAGGACAGTGCCAAAATACACCTGAGCTTAATGCCATTGCCATGACCCCTGGCTTGCTTTACTCTGTCCCCTGCCTCAGATGATGTGCTGTTTTTAACTGTGGTTTTGTGTATAACATACTATTTTAAAATCTTTTCTCCACAGTTTATTTATGATGAAAGAGTTTCCTGGTAAGTGAATCCCTTTTATTTTCATTTTTTTCTGGTTATACCACAAAAGCTGCCATAATTAGTGTTTATGTGAAGGAGAAAGCTAAAAAGCTCTGCAGGGCAGCTTTTTCTGCTGTGTGAGAAACATCAGCACAAGGCAGGCTAGAGTAACTAATTTTTTGTGCTAGAGAAGAAAGCCCAGGAGAATCAGACTGTTCCTAGTACAGTGACAGTAGTCAGTGTCCTCTGTATGCAGTCTTGGGATGACAGTGTGACCAGCAGATGCGGATGTGCAAGAAGGAGCCACCCAAGCAGACATAAATAAGTGTTTAGTTGGATTTTTCATAATTTAGTGAATGACCAGTTAAAATAATTTAAAAAAATATCCCTATTAATGTGTTAAAGTGCAGTGCAGTCGGTATGGTAGTCTAGGAGGGCTGCAGATACTTTTCAGTTGCTTTGGTCTCATGGTTTTGTTTCTGGCACATACCAGAGGTGATGTGGTGACATCTGGAGGCGACAGTGGAGGTGACAGCGTTGGCTTTGGTGTCACTCCCAGCTGGTGTAATTTGGATTACAAGCACTAGGGAGCGACAAGCTGCTTGGGCTGGTGTTTTCCTCTTGCCCATTTCAGAGGCAGGTTTCAAACATCCATTCTTGGCAATGGCCTGGTTTTCTTCTTTGACTTTTTTTGTGTGTGTGTGTTTTTTTTTTTTAACTGAAATTCACTTGAAGGCCAGTTGTATTTAGCTGTGGTATTAAAAAAACCAAAAAACCAAACACATACAGAAGCTGAGTTTTGAATCTTCAGAAACAAAGAATGAGACAGTGATATAATTAGTGCAATATCTCAAGATCCTTGTGGAGAAAATGTTCCATGAGTTTAGCATACAGTAGTTTGATAATGGATGATTTCCACAAGGACTAGCAGTTTGCCATGGGGAAATAAGCAGAATACAGCATTTTGGACAGTGAAAAAGATCACCTAGAAACAAGCTTTAAAAGTCATATTGTAATTTGTTTTCATACAAATTTCATTATTCCATTAGTTTGACACAGAAACAGCAGAGGGAAAAAAACCTGTCAGTATCTAAACAGCAGTTTGAACTGCTGCCTGCTGCATTCCCAGCACTCATGCAGCAGCAGTAGCAGCAGACCAGCTGCCCCTTGCTCAGGTTGCCTCAGCACAATTAGCTTTACAAAGCCCAGCATCCTGCTCTACACTCCTGCAGGCAGAGCCGAGTGGCTGCTCCCCTCCTTTGGCCACATCCCATGGTTATTGTCCTTATGGAAGTGTTGGTGATCCTTGGGTGTACGATTTGCTCACTCAACTCCTGGATTTTGTCACTTGTTTCTTAGCTGACAGGTCAGTTTGGCTGAGTAAAATCACAGAAAACAAAGGATGCATGGATGTGTGAGCCATTTCTTTGTGCATCTTTTTTTTATAGAGGAATGTTAAGGCAGCATAGGAGGGTCAAGCCTTTCTGCACACTTGTGGCATGTCATATGGGGGAGTGGCTGAACAGGGGCCGCTGATGCCATGCCCTGCTCTGATGTGTTTGTGTTGCTCTTGTTTCCAGGTGGGAGTCCTTAGTCTTAGTGCTGATGTATGTCATCTACATCTTTATAATGAAGTAAGTCAAATCTGTCCTCAGCTTATCTAAATTCTAAGGTTCCTTGCTCCCCTTGCCTCACCTAGCCCTTATAACAAGAAGAAACAACCTCCTCCTGCCAGAGGAGGTTTAGCTTGGCTGTTAGGGAAAATTTCTTCACCAAAAGGTTTGTCAGGTACAGGAACAGGCTGTCCAGGCCAGTGGTGGAATCACTATCCCTGAAGGGGTTTAAAAGAGTGTAAAATGGTGCTTAAGGACATGGCTTAGAAGTGTGCTTGGCAGTGCTGAATTAACATTGGACTTGATGATTGTGGAGGTTTTTTCCAACTTAGACTGTCCTGTGAATCTGTGCTTTACGGATCTTGTCCTGTGTGAACTGACCAAGGCTAATGCAGCAAACCTGTGGCAGAAACCTGGATCTGTCCTCAGGTCCCACCAAACCGTCTCTTCTGGCTTCACTGTAGCATCCCTACTCGGAAATGAGCAGGAGTGAGATTCCAGTCTACTTTTCATGGGCACGAAGCTCTGCAGCAGTTCTTGCTTGCCTGGAGATCGTGATAAAACCACAGCACAGTCTACCTGTTTGACTTCTTCCACACAAGTTCTTGCTAGTAAAACTGGTCTGTTCTGCAGTTTGGTTCACCTCCTCCTGTCTTGTTTTCAAAAGCCAGTGGAAAGGAAACCCAGATTCAAACTGGAACATTCAACAAAACCTTCCAGCTGCCAAACACACCAGTGGTCTTTTCTCCACAAGTAAGACTAGAGATTTGTTTTGAAATGATGAATAGAGTAATATTGTGAGAGCGGTTCTCAGTTAGAATAGCAAAACACTCAGGCTGGCTGAAGGGAACACAAGTCAGAATTCATCTATTAATTAGAAATTTTGACATGGAGGGTAGCTTTTTACTCTTTGAACAATTAAATGACCAGCAAGACAGTTGTAATGTGTGCAATTTTTTTTTTTTTTTTAAACAACCTTGTAATGTGAACAGACTTTTTGGACCTGTTTGGATATAGCTTGAAAGGTTGTCAGCCTAGTTAGAGACTTTTGCCAGGTGTTTATAGGGGTCTACCCTTGCCTCTGAGTGTCATGGGGAGAGCCTTGGCTCATATTTGTGTCAGCTCCCAGATGCTCCAAGAAGCAAGGATTATTCTCCACCCCTGCCAAAGCTGAGATGAATTTAGCATAAGGTGATGTGTTTCTGGGTTGAGTCCTCTCAGTAAGATAATGCTGATCATCAGGTGTGATTGTATGATAAAAAAATATACTTGGATGATGACAAGCTAAGATTACTCATGATACATGAGTAGAATATTCATCACACCTAACACGTAAGCATGCATGTCATTCAAGATCCATGGCTTCTATCTTTCATAGCTTTCTGGGTATAGAGAGATTGTGTGATGTACAATTTAGCTGGAGCTCTGGGATCCTCAAAACCAGAGGAGTTTTATTCCTACCCTTAGCTGTACTGCACAGGATACAAGTCTAGGAAAAGAAGACTGTCAAGAATTAAAGGTACATCCTGAGTTTGTTTTGTTTGTGCAGGTACAACTCAACCATACATCACTTCTTTGAGAAGAAGACAAAAAGCCCTGCAAATATGGTTAATGGTTTAGCAAGTAACACAGAAATGGATGACAACAGCAACTGTGATGCCACAGTGGTGTTACTAAAGAAAGGTAACTGTTCCAATAAATCATCCTGTCACTTGCATCATTCTGGATGTTCTCTTTCTGCTCACACGATGGGAGCCGCTCCTCGCTTGTAAAATAGGAGGGGATGGGTGGTCCTTTTGGAACCCCTCTCCCAGATGGGGGACACAGGGTGGTGATCCCAGCCACCACAACCTATGCCACTGAAGGTGGCTGAGGCCTCTTGTGTCTAATTCTTGCTGCTGGACAAGTTGCTTGGCTGCCAGGACTTCTTCAGGCCCAGGGGCTGCTTATCTAGCCTGTTACAGCCATTTTAATTCCTTCTGTACTGCTACTTTGCACCGAAGTTGCCCATTTACAGCATGTCCAGTTAAAATTAACTCCACTCCAAAGGGACATTAACTGAGCAAGAAAAAAGACCCTACTTAGACCAGTGAACACTTATCCCCAGTGAAGGAAGGGTGAGGACTATGTGTGGGTCTGGGTACTGTGCTCTTACTGCACATGCTGGCTTTACCATGCCCAGCTTTTCCATATAAGTGATCTTTAGGGGTATTTCACTTTGGCTGAAATCTGTTCCAGTTTGACTTTAGTCATGATCATGTATAAAAATGGTTGTATTTCTTCAGCTTAAAAAAAATTCCCCCATCCCATAGCTCAGCAACAGCTGTTCAATGTCTGCATTTGCAAGGAAGTCCTAAACTGTGTTCACAGTGGATTTATTTTGTCTTTAAAACAGTCAACAAGCATGTGCAGTATCTGCTTGGGATGTACATGTATCTGTTCTCAGGAATAATATCTCCTGTTTTCCTGAGGCACTGACTTACGCTGAGAAGAAGCTCCAACTTGTCAAAATTAGTCCTGGTCTCTGACCACAGATGGGCTGCCTTTTTTGTTTAGCTAGTCTATCAAAATCCCCAACCAACCAACCAACAAACCAACCAAAAATAGGTGTCTTTTCCTGCAAATGGAGCTTGAGAGGCATAGTTTGTATACAATAAGCAGTTAAACATGAATTGTAGTGGGGTTTATTTGCACTAGCAAACGAGTCTGCCAGCTCTCAGTTTACAGGCCTGTTGCAGAACGAAGGTTGTCAGCAGTGCTGTGCACTCTGATTTGGGGAAGCTGTTTTTTTGGGGATGGCTCTCTGTCACCTGGAGCTCTCCATAGCAGAACTATGCTGGCACTTCTGTACCAGGAAAGCTGGACTGGGAAAACTCAGTGAGCACAATCTCAGACCTTGCACATCCAAACTTTACCCAATGGCCTCAGGTTAGTTCTGTTTGTGGGATTTGGTTTAAATGTTCCCCCAATGGGTTTTTTGCATACTCTGCTGATTACTTTTTGATTTGGACATTTGTGGTTACTCACACTGGACAAGGAAGGAATACAAAAGGATTGCTTCATCTTCTTGCAGATTGTTCCTGTATTTCCTTGGGACTGGGCCATGGGAGACCTGAAGAGCCAAGTGGTGCTGCTTTGCATCCCAGCCTGGGATACAGGGCCACCAACAGCACCTGTTGTAATTGGGTGCCTGGGAGTTTCAGGCACTGTTTGTCTTCTGAGGCCTTTTCTGAAACCTTTTCTGAACAGAGGACCAAAAAGTCTGAAACAGAAAGGTTTCTGTGTTTGGCAGTTTTTCCAGGTGCCATTCAACAAGTGCCAGTTGGAAAGACTCACAAGGAAAAGCTGTGTGGTTGGCTTTTGTTGTTGGTTTGCATTTTTATTTTTTTAATACAGAGGACCTCACATATCTACCCTATTCCATGGAAGCCTCAGTAGGAAAAAAAAATTAACATAAAGGCCGAGGAGATAGTCTTCTGTAAGACTAACAGTGATATTTAAAAATGGTAATGGCACAAAGCATTTGCCAGTGTTTAACACTGGTTTTAATAAACATGTGGAGAAGTGTGTTGGATAAGGCCTCAGGTTTCCCTGCTGCCAAGTCCCAGTCCTGGCACAGAATTCACAGCCCAAGGTGTCATCTGGGTGACGGAAGAATGAACCTCAGAGGCAGTGGGCATCGGCACTGTGCTCCAGGTGGAGCATGATCAGGGACCTGCCTCTGTCTCCCTGTCCCTTTCTCCCACACTGTGGATTGCTCTGGCACATGCAGTTGCTGCTGGATTTGGTGGCAGTTCCCAGCTATGAGCTGCAAGCCCAGAGTGCAGGAACATTCTTTTCATTTGTGTTGGTACCTTGAAGGAGCACATTTAGCGGTGGATGAGGACAATACCCTCACAGAAATGCAGGTTGCAACTGGAAGTAAGTGTCTTGGTGGGATAGCTGCTGTTGAAGCAGTGGTGCGTCGAACACAAGCCTGTGATGAACTGTGCAGAGCAGATTTAATTCTCTGTAAGGAGCATAAGTGGTCATACTATGTTGACAATTTACTTAAAAACAGGAACATAAGATGTGTAGAAGGCAGAAATTAAGGGCAGATGAGGCCTGTTTTG
Organism: Lonchura striata; assembly: GCF_050655825.1. Lineage (NCBI taxonomy): Eukaryota > Metazoa > Chordata > Aves > Passeriformes > Estrildidae > Lonchura > Lonchura striata. Next base: position 86,469,006 of record NC_140705.1, on the reverse strand, counting down.
AATTATGTAGCTGAAGGAATGGTTCTTACAGAGAACTTCTGGAACACTTAGGTTCATTCCTCTTAGAGCCACATAGAGCAGAGGGAGAGACTGCTGGAAGAAGGCCTCAATTTGTTTTTGTTCCTTGGCTGCAGGAAATTTCCACCGTAAAGCCTCTGTGATCATGGTTGATGAGCTGCTTTCTGCCTACCCACACCAGCTTTCATTTTCCGAGGCTGGGCTCCGGATCATGATAACCAGCCATTTCCCTCCCAAAACACGTCTCTCCATGGCCAGCCGCATGTTAATCAATGAGGTGTGTCTTTTATCTCCCCCACCTGTCTTACTTCTTCTGAATTTGCATTTTCCTGTAGCAGTGTTTAGCTTGAAATGCAACTGGTGTTTCTTCTGGATCCCTGATAGCGCTCTCCCAAATTTTATCCTTCTGCCACTGACTTCACTGAACATGCCTTGCTCTCTGTGCCGCTGGAGATAACTATGTAGCTGTAGCTCACAGGAGGTGCCCTCTGCATAGATTTTTTTAATAATATGGTACTACCCTGAGACAGTGCTTAGTGTGTCACTGGTCTTGGAGTACTCCTGGAGTCAATTCCACAGCCACTGGACCTTCACTTGTAAAAGTTGTGGATGTGAGATTTTTCTAGTGGTCTGCAAGCAAGCATCATGTTGTATCTGTTGAAAATCATTCTTTTTCCTTTTAAAGACAATTTTTTAAAGAATTCTACACACCTCTCTTTTTCTGTTCCTCCCCTTTGCTTAAAACCCCTCAAATTTAAAAAAATCTTACTTTTCAACAAGACTGCCTTTATTTACAGAGACAGAGGCTGATCAACAGCAGGACTTACACCAACAGTGAGTCAGAAGTAGCAATCAAAATACCCATCAAGCACGTGGTGGAGAATGGAACAGGCCCCAGCAATTCTGCTGAGTGTGGTGTGAGCGGCACACGGCGGGATGAGGATGTGGCTGAGGCTAGGAATGAGAATGAGAATGAGGATAACGAGAACAATGAAAACGACGAGGAAGAAGAAGATGATGACGATGATGACGATGACTATGAAGGGCCATACACACCTTTTGACCTACCCAGTAAGAAGCTCCTGCTTTTGTGTCGTGTTTGTTTGGATATGCTGGAAAGCACTGCAGGTTGATGTAGGGGGAGAAGTGTCTCTCAGAGCTTCCATCAGCTTTCACTTTGCAGTGAGGCTCCTGGCCACATGTAAAAGAGATGGGGAACTGGGAAGCAGCAGGAACCTCTCAGGGTGCAGATTCCTGAGGTTGGGCACAGTGCTGCTGCAGCTCCTGTGTTGGCACTGTGCTGTTGTTACAGGGGAGACACAGCAATCTCCACAATGTGGGTTCTGCCCCCAAAACATGGCTCACCCCCTGGAGAGATGGATCTCTGCTCACTGTGGAGGAAGTTGAGGGTGGCTGGGCTGCTGGCAAGGAGCTGAGTGAAGATCAGATATGTCCATGGCTAGGACATACCTTTGCTGGGAGGTTAGGTGTGCTCTTACCTCACTTGGACAATGCAGTACTGATGTGGGCAAGGCACTAGTGATACTGATGTGAGGCAGAGACACAGGGTGGTCCTGAGTGCCTCTGCTTTGCTGCTGTTCACTAGTCACTGCTACAGTGCTTCTTGCTCTGTATGGAGGGCTTAGAAAGTCAGAGCAGCTGCATGACTCATGAGGACCTATGTGTGCCTCAGGCTGCTGAGCACTGCACCTGCAGGATGGAGATCTCCTTTTAGCCTAGTGCTTCTTACCACATCAGGGCTGTGGTCCTGGGATGATCATAACGTATCCTGCCTTTGAGTCACAGTTGCCATAGCTGGCAAGATTTGCTGTGTTGCAGATGAGCTGGAATACTGTAGGGAGTGGTCCTGCCCTTTGCAGGCAAGGTACAATTTTGGGAACTCCTGTTCAGGTCTCACTCAAACAGCATTTCTGTAGTTTGAGTGAGGAAAAGACCTGAGCCTTAAAGAGAGTAGTTTAGATGTCCTATGGACTTCCATAGTATGTGAAAGGCTGGCACAGACCTCTCGAGATCCCTGGTTCCAAACCCTGCTCAGAGCAGGTCCTCCTCCAAGCCTGTATCCAGTTAAGTTTTATTACCTGTAAGGATGGACATCCCACAGATTTTTGAATACCTGTTCCAATGTTTGACCACCCCAGTAGGAAAAATGAGAAAATGCACAACTTAATGTACTGTCTGTTCTGAATTTCCCTTATTGGAAGTTGAGTCAATTTGCTCTTGTAATTCCCTTGTGCAAGGAATTTTGTAATTCCCTTGTGAAGGGCCTGCCTCCATCTTTTCTGTACCCTCTCATTAGGTGATTTAAGGTGAATCAGATCTCTTTCTTGGACTTGCATTTTATGTGGCTTTGTAAGAATTTGGCTAGAGAGGACGGGGAGCACATATGGTCTGACCCATTACTTAAACTCTCAGGAAGGGCCTTCATACTCCTGTGCCTGTCTCTGACCTCCTATCTGCCATTACATCATTATCTTCTGAACAAGGAATGGCATGTTGGCATAACAGGCTGAGATGTCCCTGACATCTTGTTTGCACATGTTAGCATGTTAATGTTAATAGCATTCTGAAATACAGCAGACGTGTCTTGTGATTGTTTCCCTTTGTTTTGTTGTTTGGCAGCTGGCAAGATAGAAATGTTGAAGTGGGTCTTCACATGGCCCTTGAGTTTTGTCCTGTACTTCACAGTGCCCAATTGTAACAAACCCCACTTGGAAAAATGGTTCATGGTCACCTTTGCTTCTTCTACCCTGTGGATTGCAGCTTTTTCTTACATGATGGTGTGGATGGTACGTACCAAGTAACCCAGAAACCACTGCCTGGGAGAAGCAGCAGAAGGGGGTTTGGCAGTCTAGAGAAATGCATAGGAAGTTCTACACACCTGAATTTTCAGGTGAGAAACCTTAGGTTTGCTTCTATTTCTTTTGGATCTGTTCACACTCAGAGAAGAAAATTAGGGGCCAGTAGCCATGGCCATTGAGCTTGATTTAGGGCTGGCATTTCATCCAGATTCTTTACCTTGGGCAACAATTACAGCTGCAGCAATGGAACGTCTCCTAGTCCTGCAGGGTAGTGTGAGGGGTGCTGAGTGACAATCTGGCCACAACAACTTTTCATTCTCTTGGAGCAAGCAAGCTCAAGAGACATGGAGTTGTGAATGATAACACTTTAAACTTAGCATTAACAATAGCATGACATTCAAATTCCTGCAGAACTAGAAACATAGGGTGGTTTTGTGTCTGCTTAGCTAGTATTTGTATATAATAATGTTTACAAACTTAATCTAAAATCAGGAGACAGTTACCCAGATTAGTATCAGGAAAACTGTGGATGAAATGTATGGAACAACTAACCTGAGAGAGTACACAGCAGGTGAGTGCTATCCCCTGCCAGCTGAGGAATATACCAAAAAAGCCTGTCACTGCCTCTATTTAAAGGAAGTGTGAGTTTGCACTGAGAGATACCCTCTCTCTCACAGCATCTTGCAGATTTGAGCCAAGTTGGTCTTTGGTTTTAATTCTTGTAAACAGCTTGACAGTTAATTTCATATTCTCCTTAGGTGACAATCATTGGGTATACTCTGGGAATTCCAGACGTAATCATGGGCATCACTTTCTTGGCAGCAGGAACCAGCGTGCCAGACTGCATGGCCAGCCTTATTGTGGCCAGGCAAGGTGGGTCATTGCAGGGATGGCATCCTGCTATGGAAGTGTGTCCTGACATTCTGCTTCTCTTCAGGTAGCACAGATGTTTCCTCAACATGAGAATATATAGAGTTCTTTCCACAAGCCTGGAATTTAAAACAAGAACAAAGAATGAAATAAATTGGGCTGCTATTGCAAAGCAGTTAACAAGTTCTCAACAGAAGTGTGAAACAAATTCTGGCAGTATTGTCAACTTCAAGCCTTCCTCAATAATCACAGTAATTTTCTTAATTTGAATATCAGTGGTATAGAAGTATTTAATGGCATAAGAATCTTTCAGGTCAACTTCCAGCTTTTCTTCTCAGTTGTAAGGACTGGAAGATGCTACTGTTTTTAAGGAAAACAGCTCCCCCATATCTGTGGCCTGAGCAACAGATGTGTTAAGAGGAAAGACAAGTAGCCAGTACTGCTTTATGGGAGCAAAATCAATGGCTCATCACTGAAATAAGCAGCTGCTGAACAGACAACTCAAAGACCTTTTGCAATCAATCCAGTACAGAAGCTCATGTGTCATGGTCACAGTAAAAGGTCAAAAGTCCCCCTGAATATGGCACCAGAGAACTGGCAGGTCATAGCCAGCACAGCGAGTTCCCTCAGCAGCAGAGGATTAGTGGAGGAGAATTCTCAGATGATCCTGGAATGTGGATTAAGCCCCTTTAAGCCTGCTGTCCTTGTATGATGGGGGGGCAAAGGGAAGAGAGGGAGTGAGGGGCATCTTCCGTAAATCTTGGCCTTAATCGGGGGAAATTGCCTGGATTACCTCAGATTAACGCTGCAGGACTTTTCTGAGATACGTCTGAGTGTATGTGGTTTTCATTCCTGCAGGTATGGGGGATATGGCCGTGTCCAACTCCATCGGAAGCAATGTTTTTGATATTTTAATTGGCCTAGGCCTTCCATGGGCTTTGCAGAACCTAGCAGTGAATTATGGATCATACGTAAGTCCTACATTTGTTTACATCATTGTTACTATTTATTTATTTATTTATTTATTTATTTATCTATCTAGTTATTTATTTAGTTATTAATTTATTTTTAATAAGCCAGTTCTATATAGGGAAAAAAAAAAGCCCAAAATTCTATGGATTTTTTTTTGAAAAACAAGTAATTTTCTCTGTTATGGTTATGGGAGAAGTAGAAATTAATTGTCACTGGACATTTCCCATCCTTTTGAGTACAAGTACTTCCATTTCTTCCTTGCAGACAGAAGTCTGTGCTGAAGTAAGCTACCTTACTAGAGTGCACTGGATTTTTATACTCTTGAATATATTAAAAATAAGAATGACCCTATCTTTAATAAGGCAGAGGGGATAAACACACCAGTAAAATATAAAATGTAGATGAGATATGTAGGGCTTTCGCTAAGAAAAATTCTGGCATTACTAAACTGTTAACACACTGCAAAGTGAAGGAAACTGTTAAATAATTGGATGTTTCAGAGCATGACAATCAGCATGAAACTCTGCAGAGCTTTCCTGTATAAGACAAAACTACCAAACACCAATGAACTTATCTTTTACTTTCCCAAGTGATAAAAGAGCCAACCTCTGCCCCAGAGTTGCTGCAAGGCTCCTTCTGAGAAGTAAAAGCAGGAGATGCCACAGAGTTCTAGAGGGAAGTTGCTGTGGTGATTGTTGTTACCTGGACACCACTCAGACAGCAGTGTAGGGCAGAGAGAGGACTGTTGATTACAGTCACTGAGTGAATGCAAAGATAAAAGGCAGGAGAATGCCAGAACTGCTGAGCTTGACAAGTTCCTCTGGAGATTGTCTAGTCCCCAGCCCTCTGCTCAAAGCTGGGTCAGCTAGAGCAGAATGCTTAGGACCTTGTCCTGTTGGGTCTTGGGTACATCCAAGGATGGAGTCTGCACAGACACTCTCAGCAGTCTGCTTTGTTTTTTAACCACTCTTGACACTCAAAAGCATTCTTATCTTATAATGGGATTTCTGTATTTAAAATTGTGTGGTTCCTCTTGTCCTTTCAATGGATATCACTCAGAAGAGTCTGGCTGCACCTTCTCTGCGTTCTCCCATCAGGTATTTATGCACATGGCTAAGATTCCCCCTGAATCTTCTCTTCTCTAGGCTGAACAGTCACAGCTCTTTCAGCCTCTCTGTATGTCAGATGCTGCCATCCCTTAAATCTTCCTTGTGGTCCTTTACTGGACTTGCTCCAAGAAGTGCATATCTTCCTTGTATTGAGGAACACAGAACTGGACCAAACACTTCAGATGTTAGCAGAGAAGGATCATCTTTCCTTACTGGTAACAATTCTCCTGACGTCACTCAGGATGCTGTTGATGGCACAGGGGTGCATTGTTCACTTCAGCTTGGTGTTCACCAAGATCAACAGGTCTTTCTTGGCCAAGCTGCTTTCCAGCTGGTCAGCCCCATGCTGATATGTGGAGCTATTCCTTCCCAAGTGGAGGATTTTTCATTTCCCTTTGTGGATATTAATGAGTTTGCTGCCTGCACATTTTTACCGCCTGTCCAGCTCCCTCTGTATGGCAGCACAGTCCTCCAGAGCATAAGCCACCTTCTTTGGTTTTCTATGGGCTGTGAACTTGCTGAGCCTGCTCTCTCCCCATCATCCAGTTCATTAAAAAATACACTAAGCAGTCCTGACCCGTGGGATAAGGCTCTAGTGACTGGCCCCCAGCTGGGCTTGGAGCACAGTGCTTTGGCTGCTTATCAGGCCATTCCACTGTCCACTTTTCTAGGCTGTTCTTCCTCTGTTTGTCTCCGAGGATGTTTGAGAGAATGCCAGAAGCCTTGCCAAAGTCAACATAAACAATGTCACCCAACAAGTCCCCCTCATCATACAAGACTGTCAAGCAGGGTCAGCGGGATTTCCCCTCCATAAATTAACATGTCTTGTCCTTTGTGTATTTAGAAGTGGTTCACATGATCATGTATTCCATCATCTTCCCAGGGATCAAGGTCAGGCTGACTAGCCTTTAGTTCCTCAGATCTTCCCTCTTCTTGAATATAGGAGTGCCACAAGGAAGCAGTGCTGTAGGAATAAAATCCCTTTCTTTAATGAGCAATTTATCTGTAGCTCATCTATATTTTTGTGAAAAAAGATGAAAACAAGTGGCTGAACAGAAGCAGACAGCTTTCATGGAGGCATAACAGTATCATTACTGTTTTGCATACCCAAAATGTCCACTGTACAAGGTTAGAAAAAGCAGTCTTGGAAACTGCGTCACAATTAGCAAAAGAGTTTTCACTTGCTTTTCTTGGATTTCTCTCCAAATTCTTGGGTAAATGGACTTTAAAACAAAGCAAGTCTACTTTCGCCACCCAGTTATTAGTAATTAATTTTTAAAGTATTACTATGTTGCTAGCAAAGGCTGGCATTAGCTCGGTCAGGTGTACTTTAGTGACAGTACCTAGAGCTCCAAGATGCTGGTTGTTATTCCAGGAGTGTGGCCATCATCCCTGGCACCCAGGTCAGAGGGGGCAGCAGATGTGGAGCTCCAGTTCCTGAGGTCTGTCAGGCTGAGCCTTGGGCTGCTTGCATGAGCAGGCCCTGCTAACTGCACTGGGCTCAGGCCAGCCTGGTTGTCCACTGATGAATATCACTGTGAGTCAAAAGTACTAGGGGATTTCTGAGCTAATAGTACAGGATTCAGTACTTTGGTGTTTGGCAGGACCCAAATGTGTCTCTGTAGTATCTCCTCCAACAGGGGAACTCCTCTTATAACTCTTTATAAGTGACTTCACGTGGAATTGGGACTTGTTGTTTAAACAAGCTTACTCCGTGGGCTAGTGTCTGAGTGGGGAAAAGGCAGCTTTGTGATCTAACAGAATGAGTCAGGAAAAGAGCAAGGGGGCACCTGTCAGAGAGATGAATGGGCTTGCTGGATTTACAGTAGGGAATGTCAGAACTGAAAATAAGCTGTGAATCCCTGGAGACACATCCTGGTGCTGGGTTGTTAAATCGCATTTTGATTGAGTGCCTCTCTTCTGACTGCTGCTTCCCCAGCCCTGTTGTCAGCTTAGTATTTATTTTATTTATATTAGTATTTATATATGCTTCAGCTTAGTATTTATTTTATTCTGGCTTCCTTAGTACAGGAAGGGAGAGCAAAACCATCTCATGATTCTCAGGCTACATCATGGAAGCATCTGTCACTTGGTCTAGAGAAGGAGGTTCTCTTCCTGTGTTCCTGCTTTAATGAAACATCTTCCCCTAGGATGTGGTTACACTTCAAGTGCCTCACCCTTTGCCCTCAGCTCAAGTGTCAGTTCCAAAATTCCTGGCTTGGACCAAGCTACTGACCCTTTTTCCATGAAAAGGCAGATCTATTCAGGATTAAACTTCCTACATCAGATCCCTTCTGTTATTACAACACCAAGTCTTTAACCCAACCATATGTTTATTATTTCAAGGGTCCTTGAAGGGTTTCTGAACACTCATTAATGTCCGGGTACTAACTCTGCCTTCCTCTGCTTTCCCACTGGTACTTCCATCTCCACTGCTCACTTGGCCACCCTCTTGCAGCTACTCTTGCCTTCTGTTATGTACACAGCTAATCTGGCAGGCCAGCAGGGCTTTTGGAGGAAAAGCAGCATCCCTCTGGACCTTGAGAGTCCTTTGACATATTCACTCTTTCCTCTCTTCCAGCATCAAGTCCTGGACACTTTGCTGACTCTGTAATCCAGTAAATATCATTCCCCAGTGCACCTGGTGTATGCAGAGTGGAAGGATGCTCCTTATCTTCTATCCAGTTGCTTTCCTCTGGAATATTTTTTTGCATGTAAACCAGGCATCATCCAGCAGTATTTTAGAGAACAGGAACTTTAGCCTAAGGATAAAGAGCCAGGTTGATTTGATCATATCAGCATTTGGGAGTATAATCATGTCAGTGCAGTTTGCTCCTTTGCCTGATAACTTCAGGCAGTTTCAGCAAAATTTAACAGTACATTAGAAGTCTGAGGGACCTGATAGTCCTTCCAAGCAAACAAGCAGTTTGAGTACTGCAGCAATAATCCCAGTGCAATTGTATTTAGGCATCAGAGAGTCCAGAGGGAAGCAAATGCTTGCAAAGCACACATGGAGATAGGAAACCTCACTGCTTTGCTCCTTGCTGACCAGTTGATTTTTACTGTTAAATTCCAAGGCACTGGGGTGAATGGTATGTTAGGACAAAGCTGGCTCCCTAGCTTTGTGGCAGAGTTATTATTGGGATGATTATACGGTAGTAGAGCAAAAATGTCCCTGCCAATCCTCCTAGCATTACAGGAAGTCTCTCCAGCTATAGCTCCTGCATGATACTCTGAATAGCTTACCCACTGCAAAATGAATTTTGTGATACGGAGCAAAACAGGGACACTTTCTTAGGAGTCTAAAAACAGGTTTAAGAATGAAATTCCATTTAGACATGCAGCAATGCATCAGTGTTTGAAGTTCCAGTTTGCTTAGACCGCTGTCTCATGGCAAGACCTCAGGAATGCAGGATTTAGGTGGAATTTCCACTGCCAGGCAGAGACACTGAAGGAGAAAAATACTCAGACATACAGAGGACCCGCAGCTTTTTCAGCTGAGGGACTGGAAACAAAGCATAGCCCTTCTGAAATTCTTACTGGGGTAATTTCTGTCATATTAAGGCCCTGAAGCAAAACCAGTGTGGGTTTTGGCAATAAGCTCCTTGTTTTCCTTTAAGCAGCTGCCAGAAAAGAACTTAAGAATAGAATAACTTTTATTTCCATTGTTTTTCCTCTGCTGTTTAGCTTCAGCCTTGGTTACCACAGCAGCATGGGAATGACTGGAGCTGGTGGCAGCCTCTTTGCATTTGCTGCACACCAGCTGGGAGGTGGCCCCCCTCAAACTCCTACAGAGGAGGCTGTGAATGTTCAAACCTTCTGTGCATGATCAGCCAGAGCAGCATTCTTCTGCCTTGCTTCAGCCCCTACACACAAACCAGTCCTCAAAGGAGAGTTTGGGAATATTGATTTTTCCTTCTTGCAGTATGAGGGAGTGATTCTTCTGCAGCCTGGTTTCTCTTGAGGAAGAGGGATTTCCTATTCTTAAATGAACAGGGGACTGAACTTTTCATTATACAATTAAAAGGACTCCAGCTGAGATTCTTTTTCTAGTCTTTGCCAAAACCTGAAATTATCTCCTCCCTTACTGTGAGTTTTGGATGTTTTGCTGCCCTTGTTTTCCCTGAACTTGGACATTTTCACATATCCCAAGGAAATGTATTCTATTGCCTCTTACAGGAAATGCCATTCGTCTCATGAGAGGGCTGCTTGACTGATTTCTGCCCTAATTTGACAGATCAAGGACACATTTTTCTTAAGCTTTTGTTTCAAATTTTGGAGCCTTCTGGGCTTCTGTGCTCATAGCCAAAAGTCATGATAAGAAATGGGGTAGGCTGGTAATTACCACAGGAATGGAATCAGTTAAATCTGTATTTCCAGAGCTGTAGACTCATGGGAAATTTGTGAAACAGCAATGGATAGTCCAGAGTCAGATTCAGGAAAAGAAAGGGTTTGTCAGGAAGGTCATTTGGCTAAACTAGATACACATTACAGCTGGAATTTCTGGAAGATAAAGTGCAACTGTTTGAGTAAAAAAATATTCCTGGTGAGCTCAAAGTACTGGAAAAAGTGTGAAGAATTCCAGATGCTTCTACTGAGGCTCAGGAGGTGATGTATGCATGGCATCTCCCTGCCATGGAACAGGTAGAAAAGGGATGGAAAAGGACAGTAATCACAGGTGAAAAGGGCTATTAATTGAAAAGCAAATAGGAAATAACAGAAAGATAGTTGGAAAAAGTGGACATTGATGTAAGCCTGTTCCCAAAGCACATTTTCCTTGGGATGACTGGGAGATGGATTCCATAGATGGGTGCCTGGTGTAACTCCACATGAACTGGAATTGCAGTGCTGTGGGGTTACCCTGTGCACACCAACATTCCCATGTATTTGACTTGTAGGGAGCACTGCAGGGCTTGGGCAGGGGCCTGCACGAGGCATAGCTCAGCTGGCACAAGTGGCCAGGCTCACCTCAGTAGCCTCTGGCACATGGGGAGGGTGGAAGCATCCTTCAGGCAAACAGAGAAGTATAGTGAGAGGAGCCAAGCATATGTGAACCATGGGGATTCAGCCTCATTTAGATTGCACTCTCTCAAAACTCTTCAGCAGCACTGTATGAAAACCACCCATGGTTCTGTAGGCTGACTTTCTGAAGTAGATACATGCCTGTTAAAAAATGTGGCAGGGCTGTCAGCAACATTCTTGTTATTTAGGTTCATAGCTCTCTGCTTTGCCCAGCAGTGGGACCTGGGCTGGATACCAGGCCAGGAATGCAGCTGGTTAAACCCAAGCTAAGAACTGTTAACCTGGAGTGAAACTCCAGTGTTTTGGTGCAGTGACCCTGTGAGGGGAACTTGGCGTTCATGCTGCAGAAGAGGTTGCTGCATTTACTTGGCCTACATAGGAACGGCATGATGTATGTGGCTCTTACATTGGTAAAGCTGCTGTAAATAATTAGCATACATTTTCTGCTTTTAAATTATCCCTAATAGCATCTTTTATTCCCCTAAATGACCTCCAAGGAAGAGCCTTGCAGATAGTCTGAAGAAAGCAGCACCAAACATCTCTTTTTTGAAAGCAATGTCCTCAGCAAATTAGACACAGAGGCCTTTGGAATGCTCTGCTGGTTTTATGGAGCATGAAATTGTAACTGAGAAGCATCATTAGGGTTAATTTTTTGCACTTTAGGTTAAATTCAGACATTTTCCATGGTAAAATAATTCCATCTTCTTAATTTGCTGCCTTTTCCTGTAGATCCCTGTCCAATTGATACATTTTATACTGACAATTGTTAGAAATATTTGCAATAGTCAAACAAAATTCATGACCAAAATCCAGATAGGAATTTATTGTAATTTATTATCTCTTTCCCAGCCAGCTGCTGTTCATTTGGGATATAGCAGGGAAGGTGGTTTAAATGTGTGTTTTAGTACACAGAGTTAGTGTAGGGATTTTTAAAACTTTATAATAATGGAAATGCAGATTAACTGTTACATGTGGGCCATTATGATGGGTGGAAGCAAGAGAGGAGGAGTGGATGCGCAGGAATGACTGAAGACAAGCAGGCTGGTCCATCTCTGAAGTTTACACCTAGCAGGAGGATCATGGCATTTTTCATCTTCAGTTATGCAGACAGTCCCAAAATCAGTCTTCATGCCCTGAAGCAATCCAAATCCTCCATTTCTTTGAGCAGTCTGATGAAAATATTGTTTTAACCTGTAATGGCCATAGGAATGTTACAGTCCTGCTGTCCATCCATACCCTTACAGCACAATCATCCTAAAGAAATCCTCCAGTACCTTTCAGACAAAATGATCATCATGGTTGTAGCCTTTTTTATGGTGTCAACTACTAGCAGGGAAGGAAAGTGTGCTATTTGTGTGAGCTGGTATTTTAACATGTGTAAAGGGAACAGCAAAGCTCAGGCAGGATGGATTGGCTTAGAAGATCCTGGGTGTGCGGAGTGCAGTGCAGGCTGAGAGTTCCCAAGTCTCAGGAATGATCATCCCTTCTGACTCTACAGGTCAGACTCTCCCCTCAGTGGCCCCTGGGGAGTGAACCTAAATCATTACTCTGGATTTAGGAGCAATAGTAGGGTGAAAAGGATTTCCTGGCTGTGGTGCAAAATGATACAAGTCTATCTGTATTCCTGCATTCTTAAAATTGTAGTGCTGCATGACAACATTAACAATACCCACTTCACTTGCAAATGGGATTCTTTATAATCTAACTAGAAGGATGGGAGCACTGAGAAGCCAACCTTTCCTAGAAGGATGTCCCCTCCACACAGTAGCTCCTGGAGAAGTGCCTTGAGAGACTCCACTGAGTGCTCCCCTCATGATGCCACAGGTGATGCTGTTTGAGATCATATAAAAATGCCCAAAAGGATAATGTTTAAGTTCCCCAAGAGAAGGATGGAAAATCAAGGATAAGTGTGATGCTAGCTGAGGAGCAGGATTGAAGAAATGGCTTTACTTCCTGTAGACTTCCTTTGTAACATTAGGTTTATGTCTCACAAAAATCACATTTTAAAAAGTATTTGGGCCTTAACGATACAGGTGATTTCCTTAGGTTATGCTCAAAGCCTCTAAAAGTGGCAGTTTAATGACTTCCCAGCTTTGTGGACCTGCATCTTGGCTCTTCTCTTGGACAGTGACTGTAACTGGGGCTCTGCCATGAAGACATCTTGCACCAGAGCCTGTGAGGTGCCTGGTACACAGGCCTGCAGGCAGTAAGTTGTCTCCTTGTCTGATCTGCCTCAGTGCTAATTCATGTCCAGCCTATGTTAGTGTGCCATGATGTATTGATACAGACAGTTTTTCAGCACCTGAGGCTCTGGTTTTGAGATTACTGACTTGTTCCCTTCACCAAGAGGAGTAAAATTAGGGAAGAAATAAGGTGCTTGTGTGTGTCCTTGTTTATTTTCCCCCATTGTGAAGCATTAATTGGTGACTGACTGCAAAATTTCCTTTCCCTGGTTGTTCTTACAGGACTCATATAGGAATTAGAAAATGTCATTATATAATAGTACAAGGGATGGCAAATCTCATATGGAAGTGGAACACTGTGAAATGTTGTCAGGTCCTAAGGACACTCCACTAATAATACGCCTTCTTTGGCAAAAGAGGGAATAGGCAAAGTTATCTGCGATGTAATGGTCTGACTTGGCATTTACAACTTGCAAGCCACTGTTTAGCAGCTCAGCAGTTCAGCAGCTCAGTTTAGGATTATGGAAATATAAGCAGAGAGGAATATTGTTTGAAATTGTGAGATGGTTTGATAAATTTCCTTCTTTTACAGATTCGGTTAAACAGCAGAGGACTTATATATTCTGTTGGTCTCTTGCTGGCATCAGTTTTTGTCACAGTATGTATATAGTCTTTTGTTCTTCTTTTCCAAAAGAGGGATTTTTATAGACATTTTCTTCACCTGATCCTTTCTCACCTCCAGCTGAAATAGTGGTTGCAAAGTCTGTTGTTGTGGGATAGGGGTGCTCCCTGTTTGAAAAGCTTCCCAAGGTCTTGATTTGGCTCTTTGCAGGAGCTCTCACTCCCATGGGATGACACTCCTGCCTGTGTGTTTTCCATGGGAGGAACCTGGGAGAGCCATTAGTAATCACTAGGAATTTCTATGCTAGAGCTGAAGCAGGTCCCTTGATGCATAATGAGATCCATTGTCCTGTGAGACAAGCAGACAAAATGCTGAGCAGGTTGCTTGGCCCTCTCTAGGATCCTTCTGAAATACAACACACTCCAGAAAAAACAGTGCCTGACAATGTTTCTGTTGAAATCAGTACTTGGTGTTCCCTGACCTTTCCCAGAAATTATAGAAGAGGAATGATGTGGCATCTTCCAAATCTTGAGATGGGAGGGGAATCCTGTGCAATGCACAACAACACAATTCCCACATACACAAGATGTTAGTCTTTGATGGGAGCAAACTATGCAAAGTCAAGCAGTCTTAGACTGTGTAGCTCTAGGTTGGGATGCAGAGGAGCGCATGAAGCATTTTGAGTTTAAAACAAAAGAGGAACCTGGCCCTTAAATCCATTTCTGATTGAAATAAATGGGATTGTTCTTGCCAAAATTAAATTCACTGCAGAAACCTAAAGTGAGGTGATGTAAGTCAGGGTGGTTTTTGTGACTGCTGCTCTGATTTACTTGAGCTGTGGTTTTCAGCTCACTTGGTGCAGTTTGTGATTGCTTCCAGCTAATCATCATCAGTAAGGGGACTTTCTCTTTTGGCACCTGTAGCTGAGGAGGGGATTTACCACTTTATTCAAAATGTTCCTGCTGTGGTGGCTTACTCTGTGTTTATTGTAGGTTTTTGGTGTCCACATGAACAAATGGAAACTGGATAAGAAGCTAGGGTGTGTGTGCCTTTTCCTTTACGGCATCTTCCTGTGTTTCTCCATCATGACAGAATTCAATGTTTTCACTTTTGTGAACTTGCCAATGTGCAGAGATCACTAACACAGGTGGCAGACTGTCGGGAGGAGCTTCCTTCTTACCGGTGCAATACAAGCCACGGCTGGCATTTCCTGGATGCAGTGCACCTCCAAGTCGTGACCTATATCCTGTTCACTGTTCATAGGACCCATGGCCCCATCTAGGTTTGCCCTCTCTCTGGCCCCCACAACCTGGAACAATCCTTCATCGATGTGAAGAGCTTTTTTCAACATCCATGTGATTTCCTTGCTCAGTTTTTGAACAGTGTGACTGAGAATCAAGATGAACTGGCTGTTAACTGGTGTTAAGCCAGTCAAACTGATCTGCTGCAATTCCTTCTTTTTTAAGTTATTTGATGGAAGACGAATTAATTTATGACTTAAGACTATTGCTACAATGCAGGAGAGAGTATGCCATATGGAGGTTGATTTTCAAGGAGAATCATGGGAATTTTTTTTGGTTGTGGGGAGTGTTTTTTGTTTGTTTTTAGCTTTTAGTTTTGGGTTGGCAGGTTTTTTTGTTTGTTTGGGAGTGAGGGTGTTGCTTTTGTTCTTTTTTTTTTACTTGTCAGAGATCAACATCTTCTCTTGCATCTTCTCCCTCTGGATCTCCTGTAACAATCCAAAGGCCACAGGGCAGTGTAAAATGGAAATGCAATTCAAGGTACTTAGCATAAGAATGGATAAAAGAAGATTATCAAGGAAAAAACTGTTGACTTTTTACTATAAATAGTTAACCTTGTACATGTCTGTTAAAGAATGCAAGCTAAATGTGGGTTCAAAGGGTAAACACTGCTACCATTTTACTATGAATGTTGGAGTTTTATTACAAGAGTGTTTGTTATTTCCAAGCAATAGTTTGATTGCCAGCCCAGAAGGGCTACCGAGGATTTGTCCTGGTTTTTAATGGTGTGCACATGGAAATGGAAGGCCAGAACTTTCTCTGCTTCATCAGATTTCTGGTTTTGGGGGGATTCAATAGTTTATGTCTTATTCAGGAGGACATAAGTACATGTGAAAACTTTTCTAAGTGAGTTACAGACACTGGTTTCTTTAAGAGGAAAGAGGCGTATTTTGCACAGACATGGTTACTGAAGTCATAATTTGCCATTCTTTCACGTATACACTGGACCTGGCCTGATATTTTTCATCTTAAGCAGTTGAACTTATCTGATAACAGATCATGTGGATTCATCACCTCTCCTTTTGGGAGGAAGGAAGACATAGACAGAAATGGCACATTTTAAAATGTGGAATATCTTCAATGCAGACTCTCACAGATCTTAAGTTATTGTGAAAGTTTAGCTCTTCATTGTTCCAATATCCCTGCTAGATTTTGTATAATTCTGTATTAATAAGCAGGCAGAATTCCACCCCCGAGAAACACCATCACTGCTTCATTTGTATGTATTGATACTGTACATTCTTGCCACTGCGGCTCTTGTATTTACTTTAAGCACTGATCACTTCTGATCCTCTTGTATATGTTCTGCTATGAAATGTATTAAGAGACTATGAGCTAGGTGAATGTTTTTGTGTATGGTACAAACAGTGGCAGATAATAGTAAAGGTACAGCAAACTCTACATAACAGAAAGAAAGGAAAAAACCCAAAACACCAAGCCCTAAACTATAGCAGGAAAAGAAAGCACTCCAGTTTAAAAGAAAAAAGAAGAGAGCTACATTTTGTTCACGGATGAAAATCCAATTATTTTTTCATTTGCACTTTTGGAATTGATCTTTTCAATCTGATTTTCTTTGGGCAAAATGTTGTAAATGAAAATATATTTACACCCTGTGGTTTCCCTTCAGCTCAGCATCTGGTTTTCTTTGTTTGTTACACCAAACACAAGGAGTTGCTGGTAGCTCTTGCACTGTGTGTGGCAGCAAAGTCCTGTGGAAAAAGCCTCGTCCCACTGGCCTTGCTCGGGGAACAAAGTGTGTCAGTGGATCCCTGGCAAGAAGAAGAAAGGGTCCAGAGACAGACAGAGAGTGGATGACATGCCAGCATCGCCAGTTTTCATCCTGGAAAGCAATTGTGTTGCTGCTCACTACAGCTGAGGTTTGAGCAGCCTTCTCATACCTGTGCCCGCGAGACATCCTCTTGCATTTGGAAGCCCACTGTACCTTCCTGTTGCTGGGTTTTTGTTTCTTTTATTGTTGTTATTAATGAGATTAATAATAATAATAATAGCAATCTCTAATATCCTAAAATACTTATATAAGTCAAATGATGTTTGCAACAATGTGGCACATGTCACTAAAGCCACCCCACAAACACGCAGCTTCACTTCATAGCGAGATGCAGTTGCTCCTAAGCAGAGTGTGTCCTTGCTGATAAGGGGAAGGAAAAAAAGAAGATTCATATCAGGGCCTATTATTCCTTCTATTTTGAATATTTTTACTGCTGCTCCAATGGAGCCAGTTGGATCTATTTCTGCGAAATAACCATTAACTATCCCACAGCACAAGAACTACACATGTATTTCTTAGGAACTTTTCCTACTGGTGTGCATTAAATACTGTAGTAGTCATAGTTTTGTGTTGTGTGTAAAACCTGAAATACCTTGCTTTGATACTTGTATGTGTTGCCAGAATGTTCTGCAAGCAGCTTGTTCTGAGCAGAAGCAAAAAGTACCTTGAACTGCTGTTACCTGTGCTGTATATGGCTTGATAAGCACGTCCTAAAGCAATGCTTTCTGCCAGATGTGCTGATGATATGCAGTGGAATTGTCAGGTCCAGACCTGGTTTGAAACAGAGCAGACCGACTGAGTGCGCCAGGAGAGAGCTTGCCTCTCATTCTTGTTAGCACAGTCATGGCCTGTGTAGAAGGCCCCAAAGCAAAAAACCAGCAATTTTTGGCATCCTTCCTATATGCTGTCTCCAAAAGTGGCATGGACAGTTCTATTCTGTTGCAGGGCATACTCAGGGCTTTACTGGGCCTTACAGAGGACTGAGTCTCCCAGGAGTTCTCTCCTCCCAGGGAGGTCAGACTCTGGAGGGTAGCCAGTGCCTGGCTCTGCTTTGCCTGTGGCTCTGCTTTGCCTGCGGCTGCATGAGCTGCAAGCTGTCACCGGATGCAGGGCCTCAGGAGCCAGCCAGGCTGGTGCCAGCACTGGGGTTGCAGTGGCTGCTTGGGGGTGGAAAGAGGGAGCTGAGGGGCTCGAGGCTCAGGCTTGAGGGGCTGCAGGGAGCCACTAGAGAAGCTGGGTTGTGTTGGGCATTTTTAGTATGACTGTGATTAATTTGCAGTTTTCATCTTCTGAAAGCAAGGGTCACCTTCGCATCCGAGGCTGCTCTGGCTCTTGGACCAGTCAACTGTTTTTGCTTCCATTCCTAGCAATTTCAGATGATCTTCAATTAGTATTTCAAAGGGAGATTATAGAGCCTTTTTCTCCATGGAGAGACTTCACTGCAGTTCTTACTTTGACTTAAATATGTGACCCTTGGCTGGCTTCATATTTGCTTGACATGGATGGCCTTCCTCTGACAGTGGTTCAAAGGCAGAATGACAGGAGAGGGTATGATAAGAGATGGTCTCAAGACATGCCGGGAAAACTGCTTTTGTCCCACTAAAGGTGAACTTTTTACTTGCCTTCTTTTTTCCCCTTTTTAAAAATTTTTGGTTTTCAGTGCTGTCTTTTTAATAGACTTTTTCTGTGATAGGAACATCAATATGAAATGTGTGCATGGGATATTTTTCACTTGCATAATTTGTTGTTTTTTCTGTGATGCCACTTGCATGCTTAGTTTCCAGATCTCTGTCCTCAGCTGTGTCACTGAAATAAATTGATTAGCTTTGGATTTGTGATGGTGGTACTCGTGGAGAATGAGGTGCAGGACTGGTTTTTTTCTTGACAAAACAAATCAGGTAGAGCAGCAGTCATATTTTGAAAAAACGACATTCAAGGTAGGTGGAGTGACCTGAAGGTAACATTTAATACCCTGCTGTCAGAACAGGTATTTTTATGTCTTTTCCAATTGGTACTTGTAAGATAAAATGTACATTCAGTGTTATTGAATAACTTTTTAGAAAATCATAGCTTTCTGCTGACAAATGTTTCTTATATTAAGATTTTTTGGAAACCTAATAATTTCAATTAAAGTTCACAGAGATGAAATAGTGCGAGGTTTGTCTCTTTCAAAGTTACACCACTGGAGCTTTAAACTTTTTTAAAAATATGTTTTGAAAATCAATTTCAGTGGACCATGCTTACCTGAATTTAATTCTGCCTTGTACTTTCAAAGTTTCACTTGATCAGCAGCCACTGCAAGTTAGTCTAAAAGAAACTTAAATTCTCATAAGAATGTCCCTTTTAGATTGGTACAATTTTAACTGAATCAGTTTAAAGCCATGGTTTTAAGGAAAGCAGTGGAAATTTGAATATTTGAAAGACCTCAGCCACTTCAAATTTAAGGAGCTGCAGAGTCTGAATGTGCTGAATGGATCTACCAAAAAGAATGCAAGGCTTAGTTTCAGGAAGGAAGTTTTCAGTATTCAGGGACTTGAGTGAAATCTGACTTTGGTGAAATCAGGGGCAGAACCCCTGTTACTGTTGTAAGGTCAGTGATGGGTTTATAGCAGTGAGTCCTGGAAAGGATGGGGGCACAGTGTTTTTTTGGGTGAGTGGCCTTCTTACCTGAATAGATAAATGACAATTAATAAGACCAAGCACCTTTAAGGGGATTTACATGAATACTCTCTTACCACTTAGTGGTCTCAAATCTGAAGCAGTTCCAAAAAGCATCTACTTCTGCCCTGCTTCCAAAAAGCATCTACTTCTGCATCTACTACTGCTTACACTTGTCTCTCTGAATCTGCAGAATCAAACTCTGGGGAGGATTTGATCCCTGCCTTTTGGAGAAGTTTGCTTTATTCTGGGAAAGCAATAGGGTAAGAAATGGCAGTCTGTTTCATTGTGCCCTGGGGATGTAAATTGGCTATGAAATAAATTATTTTCTGTCCTGGAACAGTCTGACATCTAGGCCAAGTTATCCAAGTTTGAGTAGAAGCACCTAATTTCAGGAAGGCTTCCAAAAAAAGCAGATTGTTTTAAGCAACATATTTTTAAACATACTTACGTAGCAAAAATTACTTTATTTTGGTAGTTTTTAGATAGATTTCTGTTTTTCTAATAGATTTGCAAAACAAGTTGGAAAGCACCCACACCAGAACAACCTGACAGAAATCATGTCATCATGTCAGTGTAGTCTTTATCTGCCAGGTAGGGTTTGAATGGTGCTAAAAGTCAACGAGATAATTTTACAGCACCAATTCAACGTAACGTTTTTGTTGCCAGCTGGGGAAAAACACACCACTGTATGCCTGACCCTGTGAGGATGTTTGTAGTTGGTTACAGATCCGCTCCACTGCTGAGCATTTGTCGCTGAGGTTTTCCATTGGCATGCCTGACAAGCAAAATGAGACCTTGGGCTCCCAGAGGAGTAATGCCTGCTGCTGAACATTTTTTCCTGTCAGGAGAGGAGAGGGTTGCAGGGGCACAGGCCCCTTGGCTACTAGTTACTGCTGCCAGCCTGGGATTACACTTGTTCCTTTTTCAGAGCAGGAACGTGTTCTCCTGAGGACCAAGTCTTTCCTTAGCTCTGGTCAGGGTTGCTTTTGGCTGATAAATGCTGGAGCAGGGGAGGGAACAAGGACTCCATTCAGTTTATGTGTGTAGGGGAGGATGTTGAGTGGCAGATGCTGTGTCACAGGAGGACTTTGGATGGAGCCTGTATAAATATTGGGACGTTCCATGAAATCTCTCCCATGGGCAGACATCCCTGTACACCCAGCAGCCACCCACTTTGCTTCCTTATTTTACCTTGCTCCTTGTGTTGCCAGGATTCAGAATTTTGCTTCCACTTTCTCATAAGCTATATCCCTCTGGCTTTGATGGCTGGACCACGTGCTGCTTTCTGTAACACAGAATTAATGCACTGGGCTAGCACAAATAGTATGCAGGTTTTGATCCAGTAAGCTGATCAGAGAAAATGCAAAGAGATCCTTGCTTGGCAAACCAGCCTCTGAGCACCTGACTCCAAACAGCACAAACTGCCTGCCTGGAAAGTGCCCCAAGCCACTGAAATAATCAAGCACCCCACAGGACATGGGAACACTTCTCGTGTGTTTTCAGAGACTCCCTCAAGGGAATTTTGCACTCTTTTTTTGCCCTCATGTGCAAAGACATTCATTATACAAAAAATATAATTGATCTAATTAAGGGATTCTAGATCTGACCTGGGCCTTTTACACTTTGTGAAGCCAGATTATAGTATGGGAGTTTTACTGAGGGACTTGGTCACAAGTTTTATAATTAATTGTCAGGTTTTTAGTGTTTTTTTTTTAAATGTATGAACATAGGTTTGTATTCAAGCAAAATGCCATATTTATACATATATATACACTTTACCTAGTAAAGTAGATGTGCTAACTGTTGTTAAATTGAAGTTCTGTGGTAATTAGCTGTTTCTGCATAGGAATAAATTCTTTACGTGGCAAGTGCTAAAGATGCTATAGGTGTGTAAGTATTTAAGACAATCTTACACATAGCTATTTATAAACTCAAGCAAAGTTTTTATTTGTTTTAGCAAGGTATTGTGAGTGGTGCATGGCAGTTGCCATGCATGTGTGTAATACATCTGTATACATTGAGTAATATTTCTAATTATTGTTAGTCACTTGAAATTCCAGATCTGTTGCTGACTATAAAGTCAGCTTTGGGAAAAAAAAAAAAAGAAGAGCATGTCTGGTACTTTGAGGAGGTCAGAAAGTTCTGCACTGCAGTATTCGTGCATTTTATTTATTTATTTATCAAACACAGAGTGCTGAGCCCCTGGTTCAAGAGAACATTTCCCCATGCTGGCAGAAGATTTAGGAACCTAATTTTGGTCCTCTCCTAAAGCTAATGCCAGGTTTCTGTGGATCAGGAGCCAAGCAGACTAAGCTATTTAAAGCATTTTTCTATCATTTTAAGTGGCCACAAAAAGGGGTGGGACCTTCTCAAATGATTCTTGTAACTTAGTAGAGAAGCTGAGAAATGCTAAGAGATCCAAAGATGCTTCTGCAAGTGATCTATAAGAGTAGAAATATGTAAATAGAAAATAGTCCTTGCACTTTTAATACTTGTAATATCATTGTTACAAGGTACTATTTGCAATAACCAAAATTCACATTTCATAAGCTATCCACAAGTAGAATTTTTTTGTTATTTTATTCCCCCTTTCTCATTAAGGAATTAATCTTCCTTTGACTTGTTTCCCCCAGTTATTTTCAAAAGTAAGTTATTGACTCTGGTTAAATGTGACAATCCCCCTAAACCAGGTGTCGTGTGCCAGCTAAAGCTTGGGGGAAACTGACTTTTATTGTCCCAGCTTTATGACAGGGTTGTTCCCATTTACAACAGGCAAGGACCTCCCATCTTGAAATCCTGCAGTAAAAACGGTCCCACTGCTCACAAACACAACTCTCCCCTATTTCCACCACACTGGTTTGGGTTCAGTGTAGAAGAATCTATCAGATTGTCACTATCAGTGGAGTTACAGTAGGACTTTCTGGGGGAAAATACAACAGCAACAATAGAGTCCTTTTACAGACAATGTATTGGAGGGCTTTTTTTTGTCGTCTTTTAAAGACGTAGGGCAATTTTAGATCAGGAAAGGAAAAAAAATGGAAGATAAAGCCTGATTGTACGAAGTACAGCCTCAGTCTTTCATGAAGGTTTATAATAATGTTCAAGTTTTGCATAGAGTGAGCTCCCATACTCTGTCAAGCATAGAGCTCAGCTGAGTTTTTCATCCTTGGTATTAAGAAACAATGTTTTCTCTCATGTTTCTCACTGCACTCAGGACCTCTGAGCATAATATGCATTTCTGTATCATGGAACTGCTTATAGGTGAAATGAGCAAGCACAGAGATTGAACCACAATAGGTTTTTGAAAGAAGCCAAAGCAAGCATGTTTGTGTAGTAATTTCATTCTGAAGTAATTTTTTTTTAACGAGTGCCAGAAGCAGATGACACAAAGTATGAATCTGTAATCGTGCAGCACCAGTGGAGAGCAAGTGCAAGTGAAAATAGTATGGCATCACAAAAAGCTGTCTGTAATTCAGATACTGCCAAGTTTCACAGGGGTGGCATTTACATGAAGATTTTCCTGGATGCTACTTGATCTTTGCAACCCTTGTTCTTTGGTCAGGAGAGCTGAATAGTACTTTGTCACTTCCTGAGAGAGAAGGGAAACAGATGCCTAACCCAATGTCTCTGACTCTTACCCTGGCTGTACAGGTGAGTGCCACTCTGTGTACCTGAGAGTTCTCTGGTGTGCAGTGAACTTTGCAGTGCATTGAAGATTTAGGGATAAATTTTAGTTAGCATTCCCTTGAGGAGCAGTGTGATTGACTTCACTGTTCCCCCTTGTAAAGCTGAGAATCCTTACTATGCAGGCAGTATTGTGTGAGATTGCTAATGGAATGTTACCTTCATCCTTGCATCAAATCTTTGCTTTCAAGACTGAAACAATACTTGGAAGATGTTTGTAACAGTCTGGGGAATTTGTTTGGGTTTTTTTGTTTTGTTTTTGTTTGTTTGTTTGTTTTGTTTGTTTTTGGTTTTTTCTGTCTATCAAAGTAATGTGCAATATGAACCCTCCTGGCAAGGTCTGGCAATGGTTTGGATGTTCCTCTTGCTGGTGCATTCATCAGAGCTTCAGCCAGTGGGATGTATGAGAGGGTAGGAGTGCCGCTTCTCCTGGGCACAGACACAGGTGTGTGACAAGCAGTGGAAGGGGCACTTCTGCCAAGCACTCCAGCACAGGCCTGGCAACGGGAGTTGAGACTCAGGTAAATCAGGATTCCAGAGAACAAAAAGGTGAGCAGATAGACTTGTTAATCTTCTAGTATGCTGTGTAAGTTTTAGCTCCTTCCAATGTTTTTTTCCAAGCCAAACCCAAACTGATGTGTGTACATGGGTGCCAAGCCAAAGGTAGCCAAGCTCAGCACCCACAGTCAGCCTGGCATCACTAGGGCATGTGGGGATAGCCCTAGTGCCAGCACTCTTTTTGGGGGGGAGGTGTTTAAATCATTTCAGGGCCCAGCAGTCAGCTGTTCAAGATCTGATCATTTCACAAAGCTATAATAGAGAATTTGAGTTTGTACCGTTGCTGAAGTCTTAGGCTGCTGAACATGATCCCTGCTATGGCTTGTTCCAAAACAGAAGGCTGAGACTGTACCAGTCTCTGAATCTTGGGCATGGTGAGGTTTCTGCTTTGTGATACAGTCATAGCATTCAAGCTGCAGGAAACACACCAGTAAAAGTGACTGACAGGAGCACTTTCTATTTGATTGAGGATCAAATGACACTGTCTGGGTCCCTTATTGCTGGGCAATTCTGTGATGCTTCTAATCATTAGGAAGAAAATGTAGGTGGAACTGAGTGCAAATGTACATATAATGTATGTTCATTTACAACCAGCCAGAAAGCAAAACAAGCAGTGGTTTCTAGTAATATAATTCTACTCAAAATAGCTTTCAATTAAGTCAGCTTGAAAGTGTTAAAATGGTGAAGCCACAGACAAGACATTTGTTACCTTTTGAAATTAGTTGCAATGGTTTTGTCATACTTGTACAAGTGTTACAAGGTCAGCCTTTCTGTATGTTTTACAACTTATTGTAGAATAGTCTTCTATGCATAGCTGTTCCACTTGCCTGTGTAAGTTACAAATCTAACAAAAATGAAAGCATGCATTTTTCTCTGTTTGCTGGTAACCTATAAAATTAGAAATTTGTATTTCTGTGATTTTAATGTTATACTATAAACAAAATTCACAGCACTATTGTCTATGAAATATCAAAAAGTTTTATCCAAATGAATTACTTTAAATGTTTTGTCAATTGATTTAATTGTGTCAGGCATCTACACTAAGACAATATAACATTTATCAATAAAAATATCCTCTCTTTGTATTAACTTAACATTTCAGGGTGTGCTTGGATATAGGACTACAGCACCCCTTTGGGTTCCAATCCCAATGATTTATTAATTTTTGGCTTAATTTTGAGAGCATTTTATACCCCTTGTTTGACCTGAGCACTGGATTCAGGAGTGAAGAAAGAAGAAGAGAGTTGTTAAATTTTGTATTATCTGTGCCACTGAATGTGTGTTTGCTGTGAAGGTGTGTGCACCAGAGCAATTCCTTTAGAAGTTATCCAGTACACGTAGGAATCTGTGTGGAAACAAACACTCTGGGAACTTTATGTGTTATTTTATAAAGACTCAAATTCTGCTCTTTTACAACAGTACAGATAGGAAATTACTGCACTGGCATGAGTTAAATCTGTTCTAGCAAAGGGAAGCAGGTGTTGATTGTCACCCTCCTGGCTGGAGGAACCTGTGCCTGTGCCTGTTCAGCCGTTGAAGCCATGGTGATGAGAGCCAGTCCTCCGTCAGAAGCAGTTCCTGGAGTCATGTTCTCAGTAATGCTTAGAATAATAATGAGGGGGTGGGCAGCTTCCCTTGGAATGTGACAGGGCTGGTCAGAAGCCCCTGCTCTAAGAGGGAAATACTTGTGCTGCTTTTCTACTCTGCACCAGCTAGGGAGCTGTAGCTCCCCACCCCCACCCCCCCACCCCCCCCCCCAACCCAGCGTAGCCTGCCCTGGTAACAGGATGCGTCTTCCTCCTACCTCATCCCATGGGACATCTCAGCAGGTCCCCCCTCCCATTGTACTTTCCCTGAAGGAAGGACTTGAGATCCGGGAATGAAAAGGCACTTAACTGGGTCTGGCTGCCTCACCTTGAACACCTTTACTTGTGTCTCCTGTTCTCTGACAAAAGGATTTCTTCCTTCTGAAGTACACGCCATGTCTCCAAGAAGCAGTGCTGTGTCTTAGGCAGGTTATTTACACATCCACAGTTCATTCCAGATACAGAAGAGTCCTGCAGTGCAGAAAAGGCACACCTGCTGATCCTACACCTCTGTCCACAAGTGCAGGGATGAGGTGCAGCTCTGATGTTAATGTAGAAAATGTCTTTGATCATTGCCAGCCCAGCAGTTGTCTTGAAAGTATTTTCCATATTTTCCATTGGTGTGATTGTTTGCTTTTCATTTCTGTGTGCTTACAACCCAAAGCATATGTTGGAATCCATACGGATGCTCCATCTCTCTAGCTATTTCCCCATGCCTGGTTTTCTGGTTCAAAGATAATCTTGCTGCTTGTCACAATTTGGTGCAGTTCCAATTAGCTGTTGGTCTCTGAAGATACTCTCACTTCCTACCCTGTGACATGGTGATATGCCAAATGTGCATCTTTTTTGATTCTGCCTTGTGTGCTTCACTTCAGAAAATTTTTATGTAGCTTACAGCCTGAAAATTAGAAATTGGTTTTCAGAGATCAGGCGAGTATTTGAATTTCTAACCACTTTCATTAAAAGTAGGAAAATCAAAGTGTGACGGCAAGCCATCATTGATTTCAATGGAGTAGATATGGATGAACATGTATTCATACTCATGTATTTACTTTTGCTTCTTTAGAAGCTGTTCCTGTGTTGCCTTTACAGTTATTCTTCAACTGCCACAAGCCCTGACTAAGCAAAGATGTGAATTCTTAATGCAGAAGGAAAAAAAAAAAATATTAAGCATCAGAGCAAAAGTACAAGCTGGTTAAAAGAAAACTAACCCTCCTCTCCCACATGACTACCTTAAATATGCAAAACTAGTGCACAAATCTGTTTTTTTCCCCCTGTGGAGGTCACATCTAGCTTGCTTTACAGAGGCCTGACTTGTGTTTTTGCCACCCCAGAAGTTACTTGCTTTGAAATAACACTTGCAGAGATAAGAGATATGTTCTTTGTAAATTGCAGATGAAAAAATCTCCCTCCAGGCTCTGCCCACTTGATTTTGACCTGTTTATTCCAACAGAAAGAGTGTGTGCATGCTGGGCAGGTTGTGGGGCTGCTTGGCATCCCAAAGCAATGGGGTTTTACACTGCAGGAAGGCTGGGGCATTTCCATACAACTCTCGTGCACACCTCCCAGCTCCAGGTGAGACTTCCTACCTGGGGCTTCTCCCTATCTTTGCATAGGCATGCCAGGATATGGATATTCTAGACATGCTAACCACACCCTGGAAAACAAGGGCTTTAATTGTAAGAGGTTTTAGTGCCAAATCAATTCTGCTGTCTAAAACTGGGCAGCCTGTGGGTTGCTGCTAGGCTGCACAGCTCTTGGAAGTGCAGCTCCCAATCCCTGGTGCTGGGAGGTGGATGCACACAGGTGCTCCCAGTACACTATGCTTGCTGGAAAGCTGAAGCAGAGGCAACATGTGACCATGCCTTGGGAAGAGCAGTGTGGAGACATGGGACTTGGGATAAGCTGCAGGTATGTTGGTTTTGCGTGGTTTTCCTCCCTGCTGCAGCAGTGATCAGCCCTCTGGGCACAGCTGAGCATCTGCCCACTTCCCATCCAGCTGCCTCGAGCAGGCTGCAGCATTCAGAGAGGAGGAGGAGGCTGATCTTCAACTTCTGACTGTGGGGAACAAACAACACTCTCTTTACAGTGCCAAGCAAATTGCTAGAGAAGAGTAGCACAGAATAAACAAAAACAATTGAATGCCACAGCCTGGAGGGAGCAGGTGCAGTGAAAGTACTTCAAACTGTGCACACAAGATTTTACAAGTGAACATTTTAAAAATAACTGGGGGAAAGAAAAAGTGGCATAAATAATATATCAGCTGCAGTGCAAATGTCTCAAACAAGTAACATTTTAAAAAGAGAACTCTGCTTTGTGTGTGAACTTAAATCAACACTTGTCCTGCCTGAAATCTTTTTGTGCTGACTGCAGGGAGATCTTGGATTTTAGAAGTGTATTTTCTAATGTTGCAGAGCAATGCCATCTAGGGCATAGAGCCTTACAGTTACTAACAGGAATGCTATCCATCCTTAGTGACAGAGCTTCCTGGATTGAATATTTATGACTAGTTCATCACATCTGCATTAGGCCTGTTGAAATTTGCTCATTTTTAATATCTGTTTCCAGTTTTCTGGACTATGCTCCGTTGTTAGATATTAGTGGATTGTTTTGTCTCAACAGGAACATAATGAATTTCTGGATATACCTTTTTTCGCCCTTAAATCCTCTTGCTAGTTTTCATCTGTGCAGCTCAGCAGGGATTATTGATGGTCTCTCTAATCATCAGCTACTCGAGGAATCTGCTGTGGCTGTGATTAGAGCCACAGTACACTTGGGCAGTATATTAAAATATTAAACCTAACAGGCCAGATCTTGTAATCCATACTCAAAGCTATTTACTGTGTTGCTGAGGCTCTCCTGTTCAAATCAAGCTGTGTCTAGAGTGCTGGTCTGTGTTAGCTGAACCCCAAGAACCTGGCCTGGTCACAGCCTGTCCTCACTCCTGGCTGATGCAGCTCTCTCCAGGCTGAAGATGAAGTGTCAAATACAAAGTAACAATCTGCTGGGTTTTGTACATCTTGGGTACCATCTCTTCTTGCTTCCTGCCATTTGAATTCATAATGCTTGGCCTTTCTAGGGAATGGTAGCAATATTTAGTGGCACTTTAGAAAAATATAGTTTGTCTCTGCAATGGGTTTTGTTCTATGTACACAAATTTGCTTCCCGTTAGAGAAGAGCAAGTGCTTTAACTCACAAACAGGACATTCTTCAAACTCCCAAGGCTGCACACCAAGTTCTAGACCAGCCAGTTTCTGCCTGCCTCTGTGAGACTTACCTTTGCAGCTGATGATCCTCAAGTTACTGGTTGTGTATGACTTTGTTGCTTTTACTAGCAGCTCCAAACTGAAGGCAAAATACTTGACTACAATTTGAAAACATACTGGGAAATGTTAGTACTTTCACTAATAAAGATAAGAGCTTTTAATGTAGCTGCAGGAATTCTTTCCCCTTCCCTGGAATAATGGCATTCTTGTTGCTATCTGAGCATAGAGGAGGCCTGATTCTCCTCCAGGTTCGCAGTGGTCTGGTTTGGCTGCCAAGAGATAATAAAGCAAATGCCTACTGCCACCTTAGAATGGCATTGTCTGCAGACACTCCAAGTCTGGGGAAGGATTAGATATCAACAGTATTAATTATTCACATTAAGTAAAATTAGTAATTAAATTTTTGTAGGGTCTTGTTAAACAGAGCACTGTCAAAACATGATGCTGAAGTAACAAATAATTGGTACATCACAGTTCTCCCTAATGATCTGTTGTCCCATACATTGGTATAGTGTAGGTCACTCCTCACTGTAACTGGAGATCTAGAGCATAGATGACTTTATTTAGAAAACAATTTTAAAGCCAGGCTACAAATACTGTCTTTTTCCCATTTTAGTGTAAAGATAAAAGGATGAATCACAATCATTACTTTCCTGCAAGTTAAGACAGCTGTGAGAGAAAGACTGGAAATATCAGCCTGGCTTTTTAAAAGGTGATGAGAGCATGCTGGTTTTTGCCAGGGCTCCATCAACTATAGTGAAGACAGAGGCTGGTTTACTCAGTAGCTGGTACTTCCAAGTTCAAACTTGGATCAACTCAAGTTGCTGTCCTTCAGTGGTGGGTCAGAGACAGAATCAGAGATGCTGAACTAGGGTGCACTGAGGAAGTCCTTACTCAAACACAGGTCCTACCACTGTTTCTCTCCTGCCCACACTGTGCACCTAAAAAGAAGATACATGTTCAGCAGTGGGATCAGAATATGGCTCAGATAATTCCCAAGTTCCTGAGGATTATTCACAATAGTGTCTGGCAGTCATAATCTCCCTTGCAGAGGTCTCATCACTACTGCCACATTACTTTGGCTTGGACTATAGAGAAAGGAATAGCTTTTGGTATATACACAGCTGGAATGAGCTTTCATTGGCAGCTGGAGGCTCATTATTGCACCTCCTTTCTGATTCTCTGAGCTAGTGAGGTTGCTGGTGAGGAGATGGATCAGATGCCATGGCCCTCGCATCTTATACAGTGCTCAGAGACATGTGTGGTGTTTCTGTGTTGCTCTGATACTGCAGAGGCTTTCTGAGAAACTTGGACTTCTGCTGCACACCTCCTTTGGGAACTGAGATGTCCAAGTGTTTGCACATCCCTGTATAAGTACACATTTTGTTTGAATACTGTTGTCAAAAAAAATCTTGAAATTGAAAGAGATGGAAGGTAAAAAGTAAGTGCTGCTGAGCTGGAAATACAGTTATGCAGCTTTTCCACTTTTTCATTTCCTGGCTGGTCAGGAAGTTTAGCTGTTGTCAGCTCTCTCATCAGAACCCCACCATGGAGATCTGTATTGATGTGAGGGAGTGTTGGAAAGCTGTTGGCCAGATCTACCTTCATGGGACAAGGCTGAGAGAAAGGGAAGAGGTGGAACAAGGCGAGATTCTGCCTCACTGTATATTGCAGGGCAATAGAACAGAGCACAGAATAACTCAGGATCCCAATACTAACCTAGCTACACTAAAACTAGGCTTGCAGAAAAACTAGTTGGCTCAGTTCTGTGGGATTTTGTTCATATGTTGGTTAATGGGGTTTTTTAGTGGTTTATTTTCTTTGTATGTGTGTAATTATTTTTGATATGTTCACAATGTATGAAAAAGTAATCAGGAAAACTAAACAAAACATCCTGGTCTGTTTTAAGCAGTTTTTGCTGTGCCTCCTTCATGCAGTTTGATTCCCATCTCCCTCCTCTCTTGCTATAAGGAACAGCTGAGTGCAAATCAGAACAAGAAATCCAGCTTGAAGCCGAAAGTATAATATGCATAATGCTGCCAAGGGCCAGATTTGGAATGCACTGAAATAATAGCTATCACGTGCTATAAAATGAAACATACATCATGTTTGCAGGTGAGAAAAGGTCACTCTGAAGTCATTGGTGGACACGACCTGGTTTTGGAGGCTGGGGTGGATGCACCTCCATGGCTGGGAGATGGCACAGTTGTTCTTGTGGTGCAGCAACAATATGTTCAGCTCACAGGAGAGAGATGCAAGCGACTCCTCTGTCTTTTTCTGGGCTGCAGTTTCTTTTCTCACTCCTGCAGAGCTCACAGCAGTGTGACGGGCATCTAGGGCAGGAGCCAGAGCAAGAGGAAAGTGTCTTGATGCAGGAATCTTGGCTGCTATGAGAGAAGCTAGCCAAAGGAATTAACAGTTTCTGCTCCTTGTTGCAGCTCCCACCGTGTGACATAGATAAGCAAATCTGTGTTCTTTCCCTGTGGCATCTTCTCAAGACACTGAAGATCCATTCTGGTAACACACTTTTCCTTTGAACTTGGGACGTAATTTTTATAGCTGAAGTACATACTGCCCTGGCCCAGTCATCCCCAAATTCCATGGGAAAGCTTCCCTCACTTCTCCATGGTTTATAACACAGCAAAGCAGCAACTTGGGGAATTCTGTATGCCGGTCTTGTCCAGACTAGTCAGGTGCTCAGGGGCATCCCATCTTAAATTCTTCTGCCTACAAATTGGTCTCTGACCCACACTAGTATGATGGGAAATACAGCCCAGCTGTTCAGGGCTTGCAAAAAAACCCCAAAACCTACTGTTCTGCAGGCTTACTGTATGCACAGGAAACCATGCCATGAAACTTCACGCTATATCTCAGATTCTTCAAAGGCAGAGGCTTTTCCAGTGAATTTTTTCCAGGCCTTAGAGCTCAGTTCTGCTCCAGTTTGGCGGGGCTGGCTATATTCTAACCTGACTCTTGTTTTCTCCTCTTTCTGGTCTTGTTTTCCTCTGTGGCTGACAGTTCACCTCACTGCTCTCAAATGTTTGGCAGAGAGAGGGGAGCAGCAGTGTCTCCCCTTCTCTCTGTAAAAGGGTAGCCAAGGGCTCTGATGGCTCTACCACACCAGGCACTACAAAGCTGGATTTAATTTCAGTGGTCTAGGCTCTCATTGGACTGAAAAGTCAGTCACAATATAGTTCATAATAAACGCATTTTAATATCCCAGTTCTGTGTGATATTCATGCAGGTGGAGCAATTGCCAGTGGCCCTGGAGACACCTTGTAGAACTCACCACTGCTGCCACAACTGTCAAGCAGAACTGCTCCAGCTCATGCCAGAATTCACATTTCCCTCAAAAAGGAGCTATAAACTGTGTGGCAGCAACAGTAGCTGCTCAGTGGGGCCAACCAGGGCTCTTGGGCCTAAAGATAAATGGGAGCTTTCATGGAAGCCATGGATTACTATAAAAATCCTCTTGGACATGAGACAGCATTCCTATGTCCTGCTTCCTCAAAGCTAGGTAAGCATCCACCTTTCATTTTAAGGTCTCAATTTTGGAATTATTTATACCCCCTTTAAGCAGATTTTGCCACTGTGGTGTGTCTATGAATGTGTATGAACATGTTTGCAAACAGGCTTGACACGGCAAGCCTGCTCCTCACTGTGGTCACTGGCATTCTTAATGGGCACTGCTGGCAGCTGCCAGAATGGAAGGAAAATGTCGCTCTCATTGTTTTGTTATTGAGATAACTTGCGCTGAAACGCATCCTGCAATGAGCTGTGAAAAATACACAGCCTAACAGCATCGACGCTGCAAATGATCTTAACCAATTTTTTTGGCCCAAGTCGGAGAACTGCGCCCATCTCACGGGTCCTGGTGACTTGGAGACGTCTGTGAGGCCACCCCGCCCCACTAGCAGGTGCCGGTGTGTCCCCGGTGCCCTGAGGGCTGTGCCCTGCCCGGCCCCCGTGCCCGGGCTGTCCCCGGTGCCCTGAGGGCTGTGCCCTGCCCGGCCCCCGTGCCCGGGCTGTCCCCGGTGCCCTGAGGGCTCTGCCCTGCCCGGCCCCCGTGCCCGGGCTGTCCCCGGTGCCCTGAGGGCTCTGCCCTGCCCGGCCCAGTAGCCGGGAAGTCTCCGGTGTCCAGAAGGGCTCCGCCCGGCTCGGCGGGGGCGGAGCGCGGTGCGGGGGAGACGCGTGCGCATGCGCAGGAGCCGGGCCCGGGGGCAGCTGAGCGGCGGCGCAGAGCCGGCCCGTCCGCGCTTCTCCGCCCGGCCCGGCCGGCCGGGGCGGCTCCGACTGCGCTGCCCGGTGGTGCCGCCGATGCGCGGGAAGCGAGGTGAGGCGAAGCGAGATGAGGTCAGGTGAGGGAAGGGCGCTGGGCCGTGCGGGGGTCGCGGCGGTCCGTGCTGTTCGCGGGCCCCGATCGAAACCGCCCCCGCGAAAGCGCCGCGGGAACGGGAGGGCCGGGCCCAGCCAAGCCCCGGCAGTCGCCAGTGCGGCGGGGCAGCGTTGTCCTCGCCTTGCTCTCACCAGACTCTGCCCCTTTCCCAACCAAGGGCGGCCGGGTCGGGCCGGTCCCCGCGGGTCCCGGGCTGGGGACCTTGTTGGTGTCCGTCCCGCCACCTCGCTGTCCCCTTGGCTGTCCTGGTCTCGCGTGCGGGGAGCGCCGTGCGGTACGATCCCGTAGCGCCACCCCGGCCCTGCGGGTAGGAGTCCAGCCCCTGCTCTACGAGGAGTGCTCAGTCCGGGCATTTGCTCCTTTTGCTGGCTGAAACGTGGGCCTCTGGGGCCTAAAAGGCGGGGATGAGGTGTAGGTGTGGCTGCGTCCTCTCCTGAAATGTTTCCTTGTATATATTACGTCAAAAGTTTATTTTAGATCACGCAGGTGTGATTTGGTAGTTGTAGAAAAGCAGAGGGTGTATTATCCTCTATGAGCTCGTCTTCCCATCTTTTCGGACTACTCACCTCTCGTTTGTTTTATCTGCTGATTTCCCAACCTGTAACTTAAGCCCTATTAAATAAGGAATATCTTGATGTGCTTTTACCAGCCTAGCAGAGTTGATGAGGAGTAAGCAGAACAGAATTTCCACCAGGTATTTTCGTGAAAGCAGAAGACTCGGGGGTGAACAGAACAGTATTGGCCGGAGCCTTTTCTCCCTCAGAGAATAGCTTGGGGTAACAGATGAGGAATTGGTTGGGTGAGTGGAGTTGATGGTACCTGAAGAGGTGTGTATTTGCTAGGCGGGGACTGGAAGGCTGATGGGGCAGGGATTGGAAAGGCAAGGGCTCAACAGCCGTGACTCTGCTGCTCCACAGCAGCTCTGTGTTCAATTCAGCTGTGTCTGCACTGGTTCCATGAGTAATTCTGTGTTTCATTGTAGTAAAAGTATGCCAGTATAACCATGCAACCAAGCCCTTGACTTTCCTCAGTCCAGATGTATATTAAGGTTCATTAGTTTCAGATCTGTTTAGCTCCAAAAATAACAATTTATTCCTTAGGGCTTGAATATTAGGGCTTGATCAGCAAGAGGAAGTGGAATGAGGCTGTCCTGGCCAGGGGTCTGTGTCAGTGCTTGCTGCTGGTGCAGCTGGATACAGTGTCTTGGGGAGCTCTTGTGAGTGAACTGTGGTAGATCATTCTGTCACCCTGTTGCACTCCCAGCCAGCTCGGTATATCTCACTCCACCTCTAGGAAAGTAGTTCTGATGTCTGTGTGAAACTCTGCTCCAGTGTCCTCTCCTCCCATCTTGCTGAGGCATTTGGTGAGTGAGCAGCTGGAAAGGTGTTCTGGTGTGTGGCTGACAGGACCAGGAGGGGTGGCTCCTATTGCTCTTGGTGTAGAAGAAGACTAGCTCTTAACTACTTGGGACATTTTTGAGTTGTTTTTAAAGCTAGTTCAAGCAGTGGCCACTGAGAGTCTGAATGATCAGTAGGGTGATTGAATTTTTTTCAGAAGGGACCTACTGCCTTGAAAAGAAAAGAATAATGCGGTTACTATAGCAGTTAAAGAGCTGCTGTTATGTACAAGAATAATGTGGGTATCACATCATAGTCATAAGTGAGGTAATTCATCTTCCATCAGCAGCAGGGGATTGATAGAGTGAGTACTGTATCAAGTAGATATGGACTCATGTCTTTTCTTAACATCTCACTAAACCACAGCCACAGTTTATTGTTTCTGTGGGATCACTAAGAGACTCTGTATCAGGAGGAGAAAGGAGATAAACAGCAAAATCATGCTCTTACCTTGCAAACTGGTGACTTCAAACATTGGTGGAGCAGCACACAGAAAACTGGTTCAATGATCAAATGTATTGCAGGCTTTGTGGTTGTGTAGCTCTTGCCTGTGGCTGTAATAAATATTTGGCATACCACACAGATCTCAAGAGTAAGAGGTTTAACAGTAAGAGGCTTTACATACGAGATTGGAGATTTCTCAAGATGTGTCTCAAAAAAGCCCTCTAAAATTCCTCAGTGAAGAGTTTCTGTGGAGACAATGCTAGGCAGAGTCAAGCATGCCAATTACTTTTTTTTTTTTTTTAAATCACCATTCAATTGGTAATGCCTATCAGGAGAGGGGTTGGAAGTGTAACTGAATATTTAGTACCCTCTGTTACATTGAATCACTGTGTAGCAAAATACAGAGATGTTTTAGTATGAATTGGATGAATATGGGGGCTCTAGTTTTCTAATACATGTCTTATTTCAGAACACTGAAAATTAATTTCTCCTGACACATTAAATGCTACATCAAGACACTTAATGCAATACAGATATGCTATGTCTTCTCATGGAGCACGTTACTGGCAGCTACAAAGGAGGTCATGGATGCTTCTTAGCATTTATGGTGCTTGTGATCTGGAGTAGGCCTACTGTGGACATTACTGGTACCTGATACTCTACCACCTGCAGTTAACCAGTGCTGAGGTGCTCTGGTTCACCTTACCATATGTATTCAGGAGTCCTGAGCATTTGCAGCTAGAGCTGGACAAGTAGAAAGAGCTGTCAGGGATATGGAATTTTCTTTGCCTCAGCTGCTGTGTACCATGACATGATTTGTTTGTGGAAGGGCAACAGCTGCTGCTGCGTCAGATTCTTGGCTGTAGAGTCTGTAGTGTGACATGGTGTGATCCTGATTTTAGTCTGGCCCTGTGTGATCCTTACCTGTCAGGGGAGACATGCTGTGCTTTAACCCAGCCTGTGTTACTTCGGCTTCAAGGACCTTTTTGTAGGTATACCAAAGCAAATACATACAGTTGTTTCTCTGCCTCCTTGTTCTACAAGGTTGCTGCAAAAATGAAAGGTGGTGAAGGACCTGCCAGGCACACCAACAGCAGTCCATGGCTGCCTCCATGCTGGGCATTCTGCCCCAAAAAGCATCTCCTGTTTCAGCTGATGATGTGATTGGCAAGACAGAGGCAGAGGTTTGTGCATTGCAGAAGCACAGGTCCTTTTGTCATTTGGATGTTGTGCTGCTGGGAAAAGTGTGGGTAAAGTGCATACTGCTGTTCTCTGCCCAAGCAGGCAGGTCAAGAGTCTCTCCATAGATGTGTTTGTAGCTGCCTGTTTCTGCTGCCTAAAGTTTTCAGACAAAACAAAAAGCATAATAATGTAGCATAAGTTCCCAGGTTCTCTCGTGCTTATGAAGTCCACTCTTTGTGAGGATCATTCTTTAGTCAAAGGAGGGTGGGCCTAGTTCTTCTCTGTTGGCAGTATGTTTTATCCTTTATTGACTTCAGGGGAGTTGCTTCTGAATTTATGCTGTTGTGAATCCTGAATCAGGCCCAAGAGCTTGGCTTTATCCATGTAACTTTTAGTTGCCTTATGTAGATTTTATGACCCTGCATACATAGAACCCATTTGTTTACTTTTTAAAGTAAAATTGAAAATTTTGCGGGATGGCTAAAGCCATGTTTGTACCTTGAGATGAGCAGAGCGAAACTACACATAATGGGAAAGAAATTGTGGAGCTGCAGTCATGTTCTGTCATTAGGTTCATTCTGGTTTTTTGGAAATTTTGATCTAAACAATTAGCTCAGTTGAAAATTGTTGTGTGTTAATGCTGTACTGTTTCCTTTGGAGCTGGTAAGGATTCTGCCATCAGCATAAATATGGGGAAGGAGTATGAAGATCTCACCATGATAGAATGAAAAAAGCAAAAGGAAGTTCCTGGAGTCCTACCAATCCTCTGGCAGGAATAACAGTATTTTGGTGGTATGTAACTGTCATTATACGATTATATGTTTGGAATTAGTGCACCCATTTGTGTTGGGTGTTGTGTGAGAAAACAGGTAATGATGCTGCACTGGGGAGGATTCTGGTCTGTGAACACTGTATATAATGTGAGGATAGGATGAAAAAAATGACATTTTTCCTCCTGTTCTTGGAACACAGTTTTTGAGACAGCCTTGTAAATTAATGCACTTGGAAGATGTCTTATCTGCAACTTGTCTTTGAAGAGTAAAAACCCTGCTTGCACATAAGCAGGTGTTGTTTTTGAGTCTTGAAAAATCTGAAGGCACTGGATTGATTTGTATGGTATTCAGAAACGAAAGGACAAATCTTTTGCTGGAATTGCTGTTGCTCCTTTACAACTGGCAGAGCACTGCAGATTGACTCTGGTGAGACATGTTAAGTCACCTCTCCAATCTTATGTATACATGCTTGGATGCAGACATAACTCTTTTCTGAGGGACTTTTCTCAAACAAAACCCCAATACTATTCTTTTTCCTCACTCCACCAGCTCCAGAATGTGAATATCATCTGACCAGATGCCCAGAACTAAATACAGTGCTCTAAACAAGGTCTCACAAGTGGTTTGTACAGGAAAAGAAAAAACCACAATAGCCATATACTTTTTTGACTTTTAAATGGTTCTTTTGCACTTTTTTTTTTAAATCAAAACTGATGGTTTTGGCTTCTACTTTGTATTTGCTGAATATAAATCTGTGCATTCCAGGAATTAACTCCAGAGCTCCTCAGTGCTGACTTTGTTGAAACATACATGCTTGCAATGTGAAAATAACCCAGAACCTTACTGGTTTTGCTTTCATGGATGATGTGTATTGCATATGCTGACATTCTGTTCTTAACTTGACTGTGAATCTGTAGTCTTGTCTTCCTCTAAATTCTTTGCTTAATATTTTCTCCTAATGGATGATGATTTTTGAGCACATGCCAAGAAGTGTCTTTAAATGCATTTGAGAGTGAATGTGTGGAAAGCAAGGGGAACATTGACTTGGCACCCTGGTTCAGGTGAGGTCTTGGAGCTGTGGATCACATGGGGATGGAAGAAGGCAGATCTGAGTGAGGGGTCAGAGCAGCACAGGGAGCCAGTGCCTGGCGAAATGCTGTTTGCAAGTAACCCTTTATTATCTTGCTGCCCTGCAGGCACTTAAGTGCAAAAGCCAGATGCTGTGGCACTGGGGGTTTCTCCTATGTGGAGCAGGGGATGGAACTCTGAGCTGTTGTGTTTCAGCCTAACCTGTGTGCCTGAGCCAGTGTGGCAAGGTGCTGTCCTGTACTCCAGTTTTGTGCTGGTTCTGTGAGTGAGCCTTGTGATAATTTTAACTTGGGAATTAAAAAAGGCCTGTACTGAGGCCTGGGGATGTCTGCTGCCAGTTTTGGATCTGGCTTGTGTGAGAAACTGCTCACCATCTTTTGCAAAGAAGCTAATTTTATAACTGATTCTTTTTTTTTAAGGCAGCCACAAACAAAAACCATAACCTTCACAAAGATAAACATGCATCCTTGTGCCAGCTGGGGCCTTGGCATGCTTTGTGCTGTGTAACTTGCTGAGACTGTAGTTTTTTTTTAAAAGCAGTTAGATATTTGCAGCTATGAAATGTCAGCCCCCAGTAAATGTTGTAATAAACTATTTTAGCTACAGCTGGGGATTTAAAAAAGAATAATTTACTCACAGCATTCTTGGTAGTTAATGCAAGAATGAAAATCAGACTTTGGACACTCTGAATAGCTTAGGAGAAGGAAGCAGGGTTCTTGTGGTGTGCTTGCTAAGGGCCACACCCATCTGGATGCATGACTGGGAACCTTAGGGTGCTCTAGATTATTTAAGTTCTGTATGCACCTGTGCCACAGCATATCCCTAGATTTCTACTTTGGTTTTACTAGATTTATCTAGATAGAGCTGTTAAAATGATGGTTATTTTGGAAGTTTATGAGAATTCAGTTTTGGGAGATGGAAGTAGAAAATGTGCTGGGTACTTGAACTTGATTGACTTAAATAGTAGGTGCAGTAAAACTCAACTTGAAGTGTTTCTCTGAATGCGTGTTAGAGCTGGGAATTGCTGGTGAAGTCTTTGTAAACTGCTTTTAAGTAACTGGAACTTCAGGAAATTATATTTGAGGAGTTAGGTAGAAAGGCTCACTTCTAACTTGTGTTGGTGCTCTTCATTTATGTAGTATATCCTCTGCAAACTGTAGTGCTTGAAATTTTTAGCAGAGGGAAAAATGAGTTCAACATCAAGTGAGCAGCTGTCTTGCCTTTAGATAGTTCAAAGTTTCTATTTAGTGATTCCCTAAAAATTCTTGGTTCATGTTTGTTACACTGATAGATGCATCTCTCCTCCACTTTGGCAGGAAGCCCTGCAAAGATATTTTCAGCATCTGTTTTGCAGTATGTCTCTTTAAATGTTTACCTTTATTGCAAATTTTTTGCTAGAAGATAATGATCTGTCTAAGTAAGTATTTGGTTTGTTATATTGAGGTTCATTTTTTGATGTTTATATGGAAAATATTTTTTCATCCCTTGGTATTTCATGAATGCCTCGGCATATGTTAGCTATCACTTAAGGTGATATACTGTGATAGCTATGGTGTATTTCCATGTGATTTACAACAGCTCTGGAAGTTGGAGAAATGCTTTAGCTGGATCCTGTGTGATTTGCTCCTTGCTGGAGTGGTGTACTCTCTTGACAGACACATCGGGTGCCTTCCTGGACTGCTGGTGGCCTTCTGTTTGCTGCGTCACAGAGAACCATGGCTTTCACTACTCCACAGTGAGCTGGAGGAGGCAGCTGCTTTTTTCCTCCTTTTTAGTATGAGAAGCTATACCCTGAGAGCTATGTCTAAATTCAACCTTTAATTATAGTTTATTCAGGGCAAGGAGTGCATAATAGTGTGGCATTTCCACTGATTCTCTGTGTGTTGCTTTTCATTGTTTTATGGGTTCTAAGAACATGCAGTGGGAACATACAGAGTTGTTTTTCAGTAGTTACTATCAATATTCTCATCATGACTAGAAGAATGTTAGCTCATATAATCTTTATAATGATCCTGGCAGGCTTTTGGCTCCATCACCGGAGTACAGAATATAAAACTAAGAAAGTCTTGGGCCTTGGGGTTAGCTGGGAAGTATGTTTAACTGGACAATTGCTGGATTAAGGCTAACCTGGAAGCAGTGAATTGAAGAAAGTAGTCTCAGTATCAAGACGTTGTTTCATACCACCTTTTCCTTCACAAAGGCCTGTGTTCATCAGTTTGGTTAAAGCTGTTGCTAGGAGGCAATGCACCAGTCATGATGAGAAGACTCTTGGGATTTTTGTTCCTGGGCCTTCCAGTTTCCACATGCCGGGTGGGTGTTGTGTTCCCTACACAGTTCTGTCCATGGGGATATTTCCTTTGCTGCATGGGATCAGATTGTAATGCTGGTTACAGGCATTTGCCCTGTGTCAAGGCAGGGCAAGCCCTTGGGCCCAACAGAATGGCAAGACAGCCTTTATTTTGCTAATGGAAATCTTCCTTTGGAACATTTTTCTGAATTGTGGTACAGTAGAAGGAAAAAAAAATTAAGAAAGGTTGATTGTAGGTTCAGCTCATTTGCCAGTAAGCTTTCCATCCAGCAAAGTCTTTATACACTATATATCTAATTTTAGCTATGAATAGTCCATTAGTTTTTCTCTGTTCATGCTTTTCCCGGTCGATGCATTTTATTAAAGTAGCACTAATTCAGGCCAACAGACCATGTTTAACTCTGGAAACCAGGAGAGGTCTAGACAAAGATAAAACATCAGGCCTTGTCACTTACAGGTTGTATACGTGGTCTCTGACCTTTTTAGTCTGAATGTACAAACTGCGAAGAAGACTAGCCCATGTAAAGTTTTGTCAAAGTTGATTGTGTATGATGCCTGCAGGGTGACTCTTTTCAGCATTTTATGGAATCCTTTCCTTCTATTTATCCACTGTCTGGTGGGTAGCACAGACACCTGGTTGTCAGTTGAAAGGCTTTTGTCTCAAGCTGGCCAACTTTTAACTGAAGCAACATGGTTATTTGCTTGGCTATTTTGCACCCATTTCTAGGCTGTGGTCTTTTCCCTGCCTTTCAAATAGTCATTCACCACAGCAAGGCTTAGATGCCTCTCTGACAGATCCATTTCAGTAAAGCACCTGCACCATAGAGTCCTTGCCATTGAATCCCTGAGCCTGTGGTGTGTAAGTGTAGACTAACTCCAAACTGCACATAGGATGGTCATCACTTAAAGGTCAGATCTTGCAAGGCTGACTGTAATGTCTGGGGTAGTTGGCAAAATTATAATTTCTTAAGGAGAGTTTCTTACATTACCCTTGATGGTCCTAGAATGGTAAATTGAACTGTTACTTTTCCAGGCTTGAGTATGACAGGGTAATTCGTGTTTAGGTGTGAAATGTGTTGTGCAGTGTTTCTGTGTGGATTTACTGTGTGTTTTACGAGATTGGACTGAGATGCTTTTGTGTGGCAAAGTGCTAAGAGGCATGATAGTTGTTTGAAGGTGCTGCTGGGCTTGAAATCTATTTCTGATCAAGAGATTAACAAGCAGAAACTGCCAGAAGTTCATGAACATGCAGGTTTCAAAGAAGTAACTCTTGCTGCAGAATTCTACAGTACTAGTAGCATGGGGTAGCCAGTATTTGCTGTACACAGAAGCAGTGGTTAGGAAGCTTAGGCTAAGGCATCATTGGCAGGATGGACAAAGCAGAGGGGGAAGCTGATGCCAGTTCATTGCTGGGCATTGTTCATGTTCACCTTCTCCAGTAGGCAGGAATAAAACTTTGCAAGTAGGAAGAGGTGCAGGACAGCAGTCCTGGCCACTTGAGGTCATGGTGCACAAACTGTGGGAGATTTTTGTTTTCTCCTTGATTTGCCCTTTGGTGCTGTGGTTTTAGAACAAAGACAGACTGACTGGGAACAAAAAGGGCTGGACTGAATTGCCCTAGCTGAGTCACAGCAGGTCAAGTTACTCGAGAGATTTATGACTCCCCAGGGACACAGGTTTGCATTTGTGCAGAGGGTACATCATAGCTGAGGTACAGAAGACGAAAATGGACTTGTTGGTGTTTGTATTAAAAGTGGTTGATAGACCTGGAAGTTGTTGAATTTATACAAAGAATCTGCATAAAAATAAATGGCACCAAATGTAGAAGCAATAAACAAGTTCCATGTTAAGTCTTGAAACTGTACTGTGTAATCCAAGAATTATTTTTTACCTATTGGCAGCTTCCTCTTTATTATCTGCAGAATGAGAGTGTTGGAATTTACTAGCTGTTAAACAATTTAATTTTTCATTTTTAAAAGGACTAAGTAAATGTGTATCTCACTACGCTTAGTCTGAGCTCCCCATACACAATGGTTGCCAATGTTTGTTGCTGGCAGTCGGGGGAATCTTCTGGTACCAATTTGTCAGCAAGAATTAAACCCTAGGAAACAGCCTGTCACCTGACTGCTGCTTTACTTTCTGGGTTTGATGGCATTTGGTTTGTATCCAAAAGAAATAAAGTGACACCAACAGACTGTCTGATCTATGTGCATAACATACAGTACAGTAAATATGTGGAGTCATCAATGTGCTTGGAATGCTCTGCTTTTGGCAGTGCTTGGACCCAGTTTCACCATTTCAACAAATGAGGTTTATTGCCTTCTAAAAAGCCTATTTCAAAACACAGTGTCCCAGGAGAGAGAAAACAAATTGTTTACACAAGCAAACTAACAGAGAAGAACTAAACACCCATGCTTCTTTCTTTAGGAGTTCCCCTGCCTAAAGCTTCTATGAACTCATTAATCGAGTTGAGTAAGGAGAAACGTTTTAGTCCTAATCAAATGGGTCTTGATGTGACTGTTGATGCTGATGAGGAAGGAAAGTTTGGTTTTGATGATATCCACCATTCAAAAAAGTTAGAGGAGGGAAAAGTGCTCATCCCAAAACCTAGGGAAGGCCGTCATTCCTCCTAGTCTGGAAGGAGACAGCCTGGGTGAGACTTTAAAAGCTGTTCTCCTTGCTATTAGAGCCAGCTGGTGCTGTGGCATCAATTCCTCCCTCTTTATCTGTGAGCTGTATATATCCTGGCCTTTCAAGGGATTGGAGGAAAGAAGCAGATGGGGAATTACTAGGGTGTGGTGATCTTGGTCTACCTTCTTAAAAACAAATGTGATGGAAGAAGGGGAAGGGATGAGAAAGCTACTCAAACGTGCATAAAGTGAAGGTGTTGTGGAACGTGCAAGGTGTCCACCTTATAGTGGAAGGTATCCCTGCCCATGGCATGGAGATTGGAACTAGCTGACCTTTAGGACCCCTTCCAACCTAGACTGTTATGATTCTGTGAATATGAAATCCTGCCTGTCTGGGATCCTTATGCAGGTGGTTCAGGAGAAAGGAGTGGGAAAGAGGAGCTTTAGTAGAAAGTACAAAACAGTGAAAACTGAAAAGCAGGAGGATTGGATTGGTGGATGGAAACCTTACAGGTTCAGGGAAGGAAGCTAGCAAAGCCATGAGGCTTCATCCCCAGGGGTTCAGCTGCAAAAGTGAACTGCAAGATGGGTGTAGGGGCTCTGGCAGGGGAGTCTGGGGCTGCTCAGGATCAGCAGAATTAAGAGGATGGTGCTAGTGATGGGAAAAGGGAAGAGGGTTGGGAAAGCAGGAGTAACCTTTGCACTGCTTATGAAT
Organism: Lonchura striata; assembly: GCF_050655825.1. Classification (NCBI taxonomy): domain Eukaryota; kingdom Metazoa; phylum Chordata; class Aves; order Passeriformes; family Estrildidae; genus Lonchura; species Lonchura striata. The sequence continues at coordinate 86,425,612 of NC_140705.1, read as the reverse complement.
TTACAAGTCAGCTGTTGACAGAAGGTGGTCAGAGGGAAGAGTTGCCGGGAGATGTCTGAGGGAACAATTGTCCTTGGAAGGAGGATCAAGAAGAGCACCATGAGGACGGGAAGTGTGACCTATGCTTACGTGACTTCGAAGTTATACAGGTTGGGACCCAAGCCAGGAAGTTTGGTTGAGGCTGACATTGCCAGTCCTATGGTGCATGCATAGAAAACAGGAAGGGGAGTGGAATTAACTTGAGGGAGATATTTCAATAGTTGTCAGTTTTGAATTTCCTGGGTTTCATTGCTGTGTGTCATAACCTTGTTTTCACTGTTTATTTTTTTTTTTCCATAAAGAAATAGGGTAGAAAAAGAAACATTTAAGACTGTTTATCAGAGTCATGTATTATGATTGACTTTTTTGTTTGGTGAACATATATTTGGAAACAAAGTTGTAGATTCTAAATATTTGAATATTTGGAACTCCCTTGTCCTTCAAAAAAACCAAAAATCTCCAAGGTGAATCCCTCCACTTCTCCAGTACTGCAGATAAGCAGTAGTTCAGTAATTGTATGAAAAAAAAACCAAAAACCACAACAACCTGAGTATTTCAGAGCAAAGTTGGTCAAAGTTGTGCATGGATTTTATAGAACGCTCTTTATAACCAGTCTTATAGACCTGATCATTATGAGGAATGTACAAGTATTTGAAATGATTTTGAGAATTTAAAATGACCTCCTGATTTTTCCAGCTAGGTCAGGTAGAGGCAATGCTATGCATTATTCTATCTGCAGTCTTGGTTATGAAGAACTGTTCTATTTCTCTATTCATGCCTCCCCTCTGCCCCCAACCAGATCCTCGAACAGGCAAGAAGTAGACTGTGCAAATAGAGTTTTTCTCTGCAGGATTTGATTTCTGGTTTTGTTTTGGTTTTTAACCTCCTAATAACACAAAATAAGTGCAGCCATTTTGTCTAGGCATTCCATCTCCTATGATGTGTATATGGCACACCTAACAGGACAGTGAGAATGTGTGTTTGGGGTGTATCCTGCTTGGCACACTTCTGCAGCAGTGTGCTGGCACACATTCATGGCTCAGTCTGCTTTTCCCAGTCTGTTATAATTTGAGTGTGGTTCAGGAACAAAGTATGCATTCTGAGCCTAGTGGTGGCTTTCTCTCTATGTAATACAGATTAGCAGTGCTCTCCTGTGGTGGTGCAGATGGTGTCAAGTCCCTAGTGGGGCTAACCCAGTTCCCAAGCCTGTCTCCATGCAAGCTTTCTACAGTGAGCAACTTATCTGTTCATTGCCAGTGGATCTGATCTACATTAGGACAGTGAAAACTCTGCTACAGGCAGAAGTGTTGTTACATGGATCATCCTTGTGTGGAGAGCAGTGACCTTGGTTTAACTAATGCAAGATTTTCTTGGAGTCTTTTCTGTGCATAAACCAAAACAAATAGGTCAAGACATAAGCACTGTTCTTTTAAAGTTTTTCTAGTGAAAATATTTTCTTTTGTTCATTGAGAAATAAATCTACTTGGTACTCAGCCTCATGATTTGCTGTGTTTGTGCACCCTCAAGGGTTTGGAACCACATTGGAAGTGTGCTACAAAAAGCGCTTCTTAAGGCAATTGACAGCATTCTTCAAAAATTACTAGCAAGTGCTTAGTGAATAAAGAAGCAAACTGTCCATCAAGTCTCATGTCCAGCTGTTTAAAATAAACAGTGCAACCATAAAAACTCACATGTCATCTTCCTCATACAGTCTGTTGGATTACATTAGCCTCTTGGTCAGAAAGCACTACTGCAAATATAACTAATGACATGCAAATAAAATTGTTACTGAACAGAAAGTAAATCCATGCCTGCAGCTGGAGTGCCCCTCAGGTTAGTCACTTGGTGCTGACCTGGTGCAGTTCAGGATATGGGATGTGTTCTTAAACAGGCAGCTTGAAAATGGATCCTTTCAAGAACACTTAAAACACTTAGTGTACTTGCTTTAGGGGGCAAAAAGTCAGGTTCCATCACTGCAATTTTTCCTCATTTGTTTAAACTTGGATAAATTTTTGCATATGATGTACTAGGTGAGCTGCCCAGGGAATTTTAAACATTTCCCAGGGTATATAAAGAATAGTTGTGGTTTGTTTAGTCAGGTTATACCTGTAAAAAACATACATCCAAATTTTTATTCCTCTTGTTAATATGTAGTTCCAACAGTACATTCATTTGTTTGCTCCAAGTTTAGGTATTTTTTCACACAGTATTTTGTGCTCAGGTATGTGTCATTTGCTAATAAATACAAAGTTAAAAGTCTGATTTATTAATTATTTAAGCTGATATTATGCTTTTTGACTTAGTGCTTCCTTTTGGGTTATGTAAATATAGTATTTCCTTAGTGATGAAACATAAAAATGGGTTTTGGAGCAGTGGAAATCTCCCCCTCATGTGAAACTGAGTAAGAAAAATTCATGCTTTTCCTCTGATATCTTGGTATTGCAAAAGAAGTAAACAAAAAAAGCCAAAACCCCAACAAAATAATACCAAACCTCCCCAACACACACTTCCCCATTCCTTCCCCTTCCCACTTGGTGACGGCTTTGCAAAAAACAGAGGTTAGAAGGGGCTTGCTGAGTTCAGCTAGTCCAACCCTCTGTGCAGGCTGATCAGGAGCTTGGGACCTTGTCCCACTCCTCTGGTCACACCTTTCTTTATTCTGCACATGTCCTGGTGACAGTGAGGGGTTCTGTGGGTCACCCCCATCAATGCAGTGTCTGGAATTGTCACTTTTGAGTGGTTCACTCCTTGAGTAAACCTTCTGATGTAGGGCAGTACTGTTCTCATTTTTCACAGGGAACAAAAAATAATTACACATCAAAGTTCTCACTAAATGTGAGGCCCATTTCTTAAATCACAAGAGTGCATTAATTTTGGTACTTGTGGACTGTGCATAGAACAGAGAGGGTACATATGCTTCCTGAAATCCCAAAACATCTTTCTATTTTAAAGATGATGCCACACTATTTAGGTTTGTCTCCTGGATGCTTGTAAACATAATGTTTGATATAAAGCCTGAGATTTGTGGTCCACAAAATTTACTGTTTCATATGATATACTGAAAATGTGAATAACGAAGAAAGGGTGAAATCATTCCTAACTAATGCTAAGGGCTAAACTGAGAAGTGTCCCAGGTGATTACATCTTAACAGTTTTGATTAAGGAATTCAAATATTAGCCTTTACCATGGGCTTGGCTGAAATAAAGTAGTCTATATTTAACTTGGCTTACTCAGCTCAGAGAAAGAACAGCCTGTATACTGGAAATAAGCAACTGCTGTCACTGGGAGCTATCCAAAAAACAAGGTGCCAAGTAAATCTGATGATTTGATTCTTTAGTTAATAGCTGAACCATTAGATTACTGGCATTTTCATATTATCTTTTGAATGTGTCACATGAAGATGGGCATAAGATCAGCAACAGAATAAAGAGAGTGTTTGTTTCCTGGTTAATCATTGCCCTGATGCCTTGGCCTATGCTGAAGCTGAGGTGCACGCACAAGCTTTTATATGGAGCTTGGCATAACGGCCTAAGGGGCTCCTGATCTTACAGATTCTTCTTGCATACCATTTAGTGGGCTGTGCTGAACTCATTCCAGTAATTATGGCCATCAAGGGAAATCTTTCTGTTGATTCTATGAAATGCAGGATGCAATTTCTTTGGCATTGGCTGCCTTCTAAACAGCAATTTACTTTGTAAAACGTTTCATAGGGAATAATGAAACCATTGCTTGCTATTATAAGGAGTAATTTTCTTACAAAGAGATACCTATTAAGCATATTGGTGATGCAACAAACACAACTGTAAAATTCTATTGCATTAGAATTAAAAGATGTATTTGTCATTGTTTGTGGTACACAAACTATTTAACAGTTGCTTTTTTTTTTCTTAGTAATAAAGAGCCTAAAAGATATTTAGGGCTTAAAAATATCACAGCTTTTGCAGTTCTATTAAGATCACTTTTCTGACTTGCAATCCATGTCTCATATTTACTTTTAAGGTCAAACAACTTTTAGATCTGTCTGCCATTTTTTCCCATTTGTGTGTTGTTTGGGTGAACAAATGCAATCCTTTTTAATGAATTATGTGCAGAAGAATTTATCAAAAGAATTTGTGCTCCCTTGCTCTGAAAAGATAGTTGCTCTTACTGGAAATCAGCTTGTGAGAACCCCAAGCTTGGTCTGGGGTCTCGTGTGGTAGGAAGGTCTCTCCTCCAACCCGTGCTTCCAAGAAAGACTCCACAGCCTCTTGTTGTTCGGTCTCAAGGCAGTTTATTGCTAGTTATCTAAAAGATTGTCTTCTCAGGCTGCAGCTGCTTGGTCAGCGGCCCAGGCAGAGACACACACACACCCTGACATCCTCTCTGTCTGCTGTCTTCTTCTTCTCTCTCCCCACCCAGGGCTGCTGCTATCTTTTATATGATATATTACATATTACATGTTTATAGTTTTCCCCCAATACCTACTACCTATATTACAAAGTGCTTTTCTACTCTAAACCAATCTGCGAGTGCCAATATCACCAAGAACATGGAGGCAAAGAAGAAGAAGGAGGAGGAAAAGGATCAGCCCACTTTCCTCCATCCTAGAACTTCTGACCCCCATGTACAAAGTAAAAACCTCCCTGTACATGTGCTAAAACCCCCCTGTACAATACTAAAAAAAATTTCCCCTCTGTTTTGTAACTACTTTTACTATACTATCTAACCCTTTGTGACTGCTTGTTCCACCTCCAAAGTTGGTAACTCATTCCATGGCTCAAACTCAAAATCACAGCTGTTTCCAGCTGCCTGCCAGGGTCTAAAATGCTTCTGACCAAGGCCTGGAACCTCTAAAAATGTCTGAGAGACATTTTGAGTTCCAACATCTCCCCTCCCTGTTTGAACCTGAAACACCTGCTTTGCCACATTGTTCAAGGCCTTTCGAATGCACATGAAAATGTATGGCATAACAAGCAGAAGTACTACAAGCCCTGTAAGAATATAAAATGCTATTTTTAAAAGTTCTTTCCACAATGGTGAGAGATCAAAAAAGCCAATGAAATCATCCCACCAGGATCCTGTAACTTTTTTCAATTTGCTGATGCTACTTTGTATCTGTTATATATTTTCCTGAATAGATTTTGAATGATCAGACAAGTTCATGCAGCACATCCCCTCAAATTCTTCACATCTGTGCCCATGTGACAGCAGCAAATAATCAATTGCCACCCTGTTTTGAAGCACCGCTTGTCTTGCACTGCTGATATCTGTTAACATGTCGCTCAGTGCAGACGAAATGGCATGACTGTGTTTGCTCAACCAGCATGCTATGTGGTCCAATTGTGTCAAGGCCACCCCCAACGCTGTTTGGGGTGAGAAAATTGCTACTGCAATTCTCCGAGCCTTGTCCTAGGTACAAACATCATCATCACAATTTGGGCTATATTGTTCAAGGGATCTTTTTTCTTTCCCATGTGTCTGCTCCTTTAAAGTTTTCAAATCAGGTGTTATCAAGAGAGTTCCCCAATGCTGTATGGACCACCCTTGACTTTTGCAGGGATAGCAGGCCAAATTCTGTCCCTGCAAATCAAAAACACTCCCTTCGGTAAAGTGGCTGGGTGTTGAAGGGAAGGTTTGCTTGTCACTTTGGTGTAACTGCACCAGGATGACACATTTTCTATAAAAGAGCTGATTTGGAGTGACATCTTATTGTATGATTGGCTGTCTTTGCCACTCCCAATGGATTGAATTTGATAGCAAATTTCATTTTTGTTGACTCAAAAATGTCCAACTCTGGAGGTTCCAAGTGAGCCACAGGAAGGAACTGTGTCTAAACGTGCCATCCTTCCACAGGATCCGAGAAAAACTTCAGAACCTTTTGGAGGTATGTCTTTTGGGACTGGCCTTTCCTTCACTGGCACACCTACCAAGCATGTTGAAAATTGTTTCCCCAGTTTTGAATGGGTTAGGCAAATGCTGTCCAGACCCGCTGCTTTTGCCAAAGTTTCCCACACATTTTCCCTTGTCTCATGGGAAGTCTGTCCCATTGCTCAAGACAACAAGCAAGAGAATGAAGCACATGAACACTATCTGTCTGAACTCCATGTCCCCAGCCTCTGTGAGAAACCCCGCAATGCAGCAACACCCAAACAACACTTGATTCTCCAGAAAAACCCCAAGTCTCTGAGTTGCCAATCGTTGTCCGATGAGACATCTGCAGCGTTGCTGTCCACCTTCATCTGCATGCTTGCTTCTCTGCTTCTCGGGTCCACGTTCACTAGTGTCTGCACCCGATAAGGTTTCACGTGCCTTGCTGACATCCACTTCAGTCCTCATCCTATAGAAACACAAGCGAAACCCTTGCCCCAAGTTATTAATGTAAATGGACCTTCAATTTGTCCTGACTCTGGTTTTCTGACCAAAACTAAAGGATTCTCCCTTAGTTTTGCTCGTACACTGTTTATAAAATGCCTGACAATTGGTGGAGTGGGCTCTGAAAAAGAACCATTTAAAAAATTCAACACATACAAAGCTTTGACCTGAAGGAGAATAAGAAATACTGAAAATATGTTTGACTCCCCATTTTTTTTCAGAAATTCACCAAGCACCTTGCCTGTGTAAATTGGACTATTAGCTGTTTCTATTTCTTGTGACACCCCTAATGATGCAAATGCTTGTAGAAAATGTCTGCGGGCATGTTCTGTGGTTTCCTCTCTATGTCATGATGCAAAAATTTTCCCTGAAAATGTGTCAACTGAAACATAAATGTGAAAATATTCAACTGAAACAGAAATGTTTTCGAGCCTCTCAAACGATGCATATTTTGTGACATCAGCCTGCTACAGCTGAAGGCTTTTTCAAACCTCTCGAATTGACCACTCCTGTAGATACAGGAGGCTGCACAAACTGGCACTCTTGACAAGCACTGATGATTTCTTTTGCCTGACTTTCAGAAAGGTGAAAGGATTCCATCAATATTTGTGCATTTTTGTGAAAAAATGCATGGCTCAATTTTTCTTGCTCAAAAATGTCTGGCAGCATCTGTGAGATGGGCATTGTGAGTCTATCTACATGAACATTCCCTTTTATTAAAAACCCCAAAAGTGAAGAATGCACTCTGATGTGTATAAAAAAATATTTATGTTCTCTGTTTTCTAGGATTATTTTCATGCATAATAGATATGGATATAAAATATCATTGTCCGTATATTTCAAAAGTGATTTCTCTAATTGTTTGACCACATTTGCAGCATACGCTGAATTTGTGATCAGATTGAGGGTTTCTGAAATAACTGAAAAATCCTGACTACTCCTACTTATTTTACAATGCATGGTGAACCTTGTACCATTTTGATATCTGATTCCCATTTCCCCATTTTTGGATTTTTCCATGTGATCTGTGAGTTTTCCCTGAACCATCAGTGAACACTCATCTTTTCCACCAGTTCCTGACTTACTTTTGGTTTCTTTCTAAAACTTACTTTTGCATTTAACATTCTGGGAGCTAAAAAATGAACTGTGCAAACTTCTGGATACCCTAACAACGTGATTGAAAAATCTTGTGACCTTGGATTGTCCACTCAAAATATTTTTTCTTTAAATGTAAATGAATGATTAAGAAATCTTTGCCTGACATTGTCAGCAATCTGGTCTTTGCCTTAACAATGATCTGAGCCATTATCTCTAAATCTGTAAGAATCGTTTTTGAGGGCCTGTAAACTAAAAACAAAAAACCACTTTCAACTTCTGTGAAAACATAAACGCAATCCTTGCTTAAAGTTATTAACTTGAATGATTTTTTTTATTTGATCTGTCCAGTGTCTGGCACTCTCTTCATATTTTTTCTCGATGATCAGTGAAATCAGGTCTACAAAATAATTATTTCAAAAGATTAAAATATACAAAATCTTCATCTTCATTCCAGCCTTATTTCAGGCACTTCTTCACTCCTTCTCTTTTTTCTTTTTTCCTTTTTTCTCTCTTTCTCTTCTTCTCTTTTGAAACAAGAAGGTTGAAATATAAAACATAATATAGAGTAAGACAAAGTACCTCAATAATAAAATGCATAAAATCTATCAAAATCAATAATAATTCAAGAAAGTTCAAAAGAAAGAGATTCTAAATAACATATATAAAATTGAACAAAGCATGATCATTAGAAACATTGTGCCAGCAGTTCAGAGTCTGCAAATAGCTGAAACACTTGTTTCCAGTGAAAATTGGCATTCCTTTCCTGGGCAGGGCTTGACAAGTTTCACCTCAAAGCTGTGTCAGCTGTCACATTTGTAGGATCAAATTGGTGGATCAAAATGATCTACATATCATTCATTTTTGTGCAAAAACCTCTGGATTTTGCTGGCAAACTCATCCGTCCAAGTTAAAATCAGGGCCTGGCCAAAACCCAAACTTTAAATTGGAGTGCTGTCCTTTAACATACTATCTTGAACAAAGCTTATACTAACAATACATATATGATACTTAAAACATAATAACTCATTATAACATTTTCATATAAAATAAACACTCAAAGTTCAAACTGATAAATTGATCAAATGACACAAGGATTCATTCTTCTTGAAACTTCTTTGAGGGAAAAGGATGTCAATTGGAAGAAATCATGAGATTAACAGTGACAAAGGCTGTCAGAGTGCTTCAGGCATCTCTCTCTGAGATCTTCTGAAAAACATTTGAGAATGATAAAAAATAGAAATGCAATTATTCCACTCACAATAGATATATAAACAAACCAGAAAGTTCTCCTAGAAAAATGCACAATATAGTTAAAATCTAAAATGAGACTTCAGAATGACATGTAACCTGGATAAGATTACATAAACAACAATAAAACATATGGAAATTTGCTATGAAAAAAAGAAAGCACAAAGCTTCACCTGATAACATGATAAAATTTCTTAATAATAACATTTATAAAATACTTAAATAGTTAAAAATAAAAGAAAGTATTTGGAAACAAACACCCTTTGTATCATTATACAAAGAAATAATAGACTATACAACTGATTATTAAACAATTAAATCAATCTCAGAAAAACTCAAATTCCTTTAAAACTCTTGTACACTGATAAAATAAAACAGAAAAGACTAAAATAAAACCAAGGATCCAATAGATTGTGTCTTCCCTTAAATCAATGTTCATTATAATTTCGTAAACTCAGTCAAAACCTTCTCATTCTTAAAGAAAAACAACTAAACTTTGTTAGCTAAATAAACTTGACCTTTGAAAAACTTAAAATAATTTTTGAATCAAACAGTACTTAAACTCAATATATAAAAATCTTGGTAAAAAATCCCTAAATTATATTAACTTTATGAAATCCATATGTATCAAATTAATAATATATAAATCCATTATCAATTAAATCTTTACAAACAAAACTTTTTCAGGGTCCAAACCTAAAATAAACTTAAAGTGATATACTATACTCTAATTAAACAATACTTAACTTAAACCAAACTATATAAAAATCAATTCCATCATTAATAGAATGTTAAAATGCAACCTAACTTAAACCTTAATATAATAAATTATTAAAATTTCATGCTATTTAATTTTGGATTTCAATTTTCATTATGATATCTCTTTTTCACATTGTGTTCCACAATCAATACTTTTCATCACACCAGCTGGGTGTGTCTGCTGATCTATTCTGTCACCTAACTGAAAAATCTGGGGTTAGCGCTTAGGAACATTGGAGAAGTTTGGAGAAAACCCTTATGATTTCAAGTGGCAACTTGATTATATCTTATTTTTTGGGTGAATGTTGGACTCCCATCTCTCAGCATTGCTGCAGGATATTTGGTGCAATGGATGTGCTTGTAAAAAGTTGTTTGCTTTGGCTGCTGTTGAAAAGAGATGGGTAGTGCATCTCTTGCACTTGCTGTGGAGAGGCTGTGACCAAGGAAATCCCTGCAACTGGTTCTGCCCAGCCCCATCGCAGCAGCTCCGGCGCGGCCGCGGGCTCGGGAACATCTCCCCCCTTCTCCCGGCTGGGCCTGGGGCTGCTCCGGTCCTGCCCTGGGTCGCCCCGCCCGGTCCCAGTGGCCGTCCCGGCTCCCGGCGCAGTTTGGCGCTCTGCTGGCGTCATCAGCGCGGGATTGCTGCTTCCCGCCGCTGCTGTGTCCCCGCGCCGTGTCCTGCCTGGCCCCGCATCGCTCGGGTCTCCCCTCACGGCCACCATGCAGTCTGCAGACGGCTGGCTAGCAGCCGCTGCCGCCTGACCAAATGAGGTCGGAACCGCACTCTGCTCTTCAATTTGCACTTCCGATAAACATTTGAGCATTTCTTCTGACAATTGATTTACATTTGCAAACCCTGCACTAATTCCTGATAAACTTTTGAGCATTTCTTCTGACAATTGATTCACGTTTGCAATCCCTGCAGTCGGTGAAACTGACTCTTGTTGCAATAACTGTTCTATTATGGCCATGTCTGAAGCTGACAGGGATTGGCCATGGGCTTGGGCTAGCTGTTGCCATGGGAACTGCAACCGAACCGTGCCTTGAGGAATGTTTACATCCTGGCCACACCCCATCCCTGCCTGTATCATCACGAGGGTGTGGATGCTCCTGCTCTGACCCTGGCCATGCTTTCGCGTAGCTCCGGCCTGCACCACCTCTGATTCAGAGCCACTGTCATCCCCCACCCGAGACTGACACAATCATTCTCCTGTTCCCATTCCGGCCCCGATGTCTCCACTTGGCTTTGCCCCTCTCCTGGCTCTGTGCCAGCACCCACAGCCCACGTGCGCAGGCTCTGCCCCGCCTGCACCCATGCCACACGTTCGAGATGCGAAATATCCCCTCCACCTGTGGCTTTCGGGTTCTGCTCAATCTTCACGTGCATGCCCACCGCCTGAGCTGCAGCGAGGGATACCTCTCGCTGTCCCTCTGCTGCTTTCTCGGCAGATGCGGCTGCTGTGGTCAGGGAGCCATCCTCTTGCGCCTTTTGTGTGGCCGCTTCTGCGGCCTCACGGATTCTCGACACCGAACGCATCACGGGACGCTTAGGACGCCTGACCGCCGCACCCGTGCTCCCGCCGCCTCCCGCGTCTGCATTGTTCCCGCTGCCCCCCCCGCTCTCATTTGCACCATGGGTTGTTTTGAACTCCCCATCCGCGCAGCTGCGAGAGCTCTCTCCTCTCCCTCTTCCCTCTGCTCTGCACTCACGTCTGCACCCTCCCCCACCGGAGCCGCCGCCGCCGCTGCCCCTCCTGCCGCGGGTTCGGACTCGGGCAGTGCCTGGTCCTTTTCCCCACTGAGGGCTGCGGTCGTGCTTGGCTTCTCTCTGTCTGGGGAGTTTCTGCATCGGAGGAGCTTAGGGATTGAGGTTCAAGGGAAACTGAGGAACAGTGGGAACCCGGAGACACAGGGCATGATGAGACACCATCCCCCCGATCCTCCATGGGAGACAGTCCTGCTTCCCCTGGATCTGTGATGAGGAAAACTGCCCCAAGCTGCTGGCTGGGCAATTTTCCCCTTTCTGCTCCCCTAGGAGCCCCAGCTGTCCGGCCCAAAGTGCCGCACCGTGAAGCTGACTCTAATATTGTCCTTGCTGAAAGCAAAAGTTTTGCGGCAGTCTTATCTTTTTTTTTTTTTTTTTTTTTTTGTGGCTCGGCAATACAGTTGCTTATTGATCCCTTGCCAAAAATTCAACTCAAAGAAAAGATGTATATCTGTGTGCGGGTGATTACACCGCACCCACAATGACAAAGCTTTCATTTCATTTGGAGGTATCTCTACCTGATGGTAGAAGTCTCGCCCTGTAGGGCTAAAAAGAAATCTTTGGTCTGTCCTTGGGAGCATCCCCTCCCCATGTTCTTAATTTCGACCATTCTCACCAAAAGCTGAGTCAGCATGAAGTCAGTCTGGAGATGGCACTGTTCATCGTCCAGCAGGTCACAGGCAAGAAATCCCAGGCGCGCTTCTGGTTTCTCTCCTCCTGTCTGTCCTCCAGACGAGCTGTCTTGGTGAAGGTCAGGTTCTTATCTTGAGCTTTCTGCTCCCTCTCGGAATTTGTGGAGAGTGTGTGTGCTCTGCTCATCTTTTTTTTTTTCCTTCTTTTTTCTTTTGCTGCTGATGAAGGTTGAAGATTGTTTGATGTTTCTTTTTGTTCTTTTTGATGATGGCCCGACCAGGGACACCATTTTTGAGAACCCCAAGCTTGGTCTGGGGTCTCGTGTGGTGGAAAAGTCTCTCCTCCAACCCGTGCTTCCAAAGAAAGACTCTGCAGCCTCTTGTTGTTCGGTCTCAAGGCAGTTTATTGCTAGTTATCTAAAAGATTGTCTTCTCGGGCTGCGGCTGCTTGGTCAGCGGCCCAGGCAGAGACACACACACACCCTGACATCCTCTCTGTCTGCTGTCTTCTTCTTCTCTCCCCCCGCCCAGGGCTGCTGCTATCTTTTATATGATATATTACATATTACATGTTTATAGTTTTCCCCCAATACCTACTACCTATATTACAAAGTGCTTTTCTACTCTAAACCAATCTGCGAGTGCCAACATCACCAAGAACATGGAGGCAAGGAAAAGGAAGGAGGAAGAACAGGATCAGCTCACTTTCCTCCATCTTAGAACTTCTGACCCCCATGTACAAAGTAAAAACTCCCCTGTACAGGTGCTAAAACCCCCCTGTACAATACTAAAAAAATTTCCCCTCTGTTTTGTAACTACTTTTACTATACTATCTAACCCTTTGTGACTGCTTGTTCCACCTTCAAAGTTGGTAACTCATTCCATGGCACAAACTCAAAATCACAGCTGTTTCCAGCTGCCTGCCAGGGTCTAAAATGCTTCTGACCAAGGCCTGGAACCTCTAAAAATGTCTGAGAGACATTTTGAGTTCCAACATCAGCTGAAGTTTTTCTGGAAGCGTTGAGCAAAATGAGCACAAGCTTTAATGTACATAGTACTCTGCCACACAGAAGAAATGTTTTAAGGTGGGATAAGGGGGAGTGGCTTCAAACTGACAGGTTATTTGAAAGAAATTCTTCCCTGTGAGGGTGGTGAGGCCCCTGGCATAAATACCCAGAGAAGCTGTGTCTGCCCCATCCCTGGACATGTCCAAGGCCAGGTTGGACAGGGCTTGGTGCAACCTGGAATAGTGGAAGGTGTCCCTGCCCAAAGCAGGGGGTTGGAACTAGACCCTTTTAGATCGCCAACCCAAGCCATTCTGCAATTCTATGATCTTGGAAATATGTGAGTAGATAGAAGTGTTCAGACTCTCTGAACCATCAGAAGTCAGGTCTCTTCTTCCCCCTTGCTGCATGGAGGATTGTCACCTCTGGGAGTGCAGTAGACAGAGCTTTGCTTTGATGCCTCTGTTGGGCCAGAATGTAAGATCTAGGAGTTGAGCATTGAAACCTTCATCCTACTCTGGCTTTCATGGTCCAGGGGGAAGATTCTTTTCCCAGGTGCCTAAAATAAACCATGGTCAAGCCCAGCAGGTGGTTGTCCTGTGTATGTCCATCTAGATGTAGGTGCTGAACCCCATGTCCCTTTGCATTAACGTATCACTATGAATTCTGGAATTTCTCTAGACTGTAATTTTTCTTGCTTCTCCCAGGAAGTGCAGCTCTATGTTAAACTTGAAAAATATGTTTGAAAATACTTGTGAATGTTATTTCTATTATTCAGTGGTTTTGGCAGGAATAGTAAGTGGAAATTACAGAAATACTGCAAGAAACACTAGTTTTTGTGAGGTATGTAGGCCAGGGAATTTGGGAAGAATAGAAAAGTTCTGAAAGGTTATCCAAATCAAAGTCAATCTCTTCCTAAAGTTATTTCTCTGACATTTTCAGAGGCAAAACAAGACATGAATGTATCAACAACAGAGAATTGGTAGTATCCTCCATATCCTCCATGACTAAATGCTGTGCCAGAAAAAATGACTTGGGGTTTTAATTCTTTTCAGTAATGTGGAAAGTATGCCATCGGAGCAAGCAGGAAGAGGTTGTTTAGTGGAAGAGAGGAAGAAGAAACTTGGGAAGGGGTACAGAGGGACAGTGCTAGCAGCAAATGGAACTGTCCTGGTAGGATGTCCTGCTTTTGCAACATGCTGTGCTCGTACAAAGCTTGAGGATTGGCTTTCCTGAGGCATTCAGTGTTTGCTTAACAGTATGCTTCCACTGGAAAGAGTGATGCCATGTCTGCTCATGTTGATGGGAGCAGAGCCAGGATGATTCTTGTGCCCTTGTCAGATGGGATTTTCAGATGCTTTCATTTCTGAATTCATGGCTTCATAGATAAAAGAAGTGGGTAGACAGCTGTGAGTGAGGCAGTGGATCTGCCCAAAATCTGATGGGACTTAAAGCCTCTCCTGAGAGTGCTGTACTAAAACAAGTTCAAAGTAGTAACTTCTCTTTATCCTTTAGTCTCATAAAAGGCTGCCAGCAAATAGGATCTGGAATCAAGGGGAAAAAATAAGCCTGCTAGTAAAAGATTGTTTGAGGCAAGAATGATGACTGGCTGAAACCAGATGTAGAAAGATCAGTGCATAAGTCTGGCAGTTATGTTCCCACTTTAGTCTGACTCTGAAAATTATGCCATGACTGACACATAGACTGGATCACAGCCCCTGAAAATCGGTCTAAGTGAGTTTCTTGTCACAGCCCCTGAAGATCAGTCTGTCCGGGTGACAGTTTCTTAAGCACTGGCTGGTACTTAATGGCTTAATGCATGGTGAGGTGGAGTCCTCCTTGGAGAGCTGACTGTGATTTAACAACATTGTTATGTTACGCGAGATGAGCAGCATTGATACAATTTACCAGTGACCCCTCTCACTGCCTTTGAAGTTTGGTGTGTTGCATATTTAGGTTTCCTTTGCAGTTTATTAAGACGGTATTTTCCTGAAAAGGATTGCAAACAGTCACTCATGGACCTTCTGCCTACTTGTGTAGGGAATGTCTATCTTTGTAAGATCTTTTTTACATCGAAGGCAGAAATACTGACTGAGAAGTACTCACTGACATCATACTGGTGGCTTTCTTTGGAGGAGCAGCTCACAAAAACACATTATGTTTAGGTAGCAAAGATAAAAGTATAAAGAGTTCTTGAAGGAAAAGGAGGGTGAAGGAATTTTTGTTATTTTTAAGGTTTTTAAAACTCTTTAAGTAAAATGGCAAAATACAAAAATCCACCTGTGTGTAAAGAGTGACTTGACATTTTTGATGTATGTCTTACTTGTTTTCTACAAGTAATGTGCCCTTGCATTACTTGAATTTAAAAAAAAAGACTGTAAACCCTTTCTGCAGCTGGAAGAATGATGGAAATTAGAATTTCTTTTTACATAATCCCCTCGTATTTTGCTTTTGGATACAGCTATGTTAACACAATGCAACATTTGAGTTGAGAGATCTGCCAGATCCTGGCACCAGTGGTAGTTTGCTGACTGAAGGTCTTATTTTCAAAGTAATACTGTGCTCAGTTGTATCTATGTTCCTGGAAGAAGGCTTGCAGTCAGCTTCTCAGAGGAAATACTTTCAAAAGGAAAAGTTTAATTTTGCCAAGATTCAGATACGGTCACGGTAATTGGACAAACCAGAGCTTTGTAAGTGAGAGATGAACATAGACTGCTCCCTGGGACTGGCAAATGTGCTAGGAGAAGAGGAAAATGAACTGTATGAAGATGATTACATTTGCTGAAAATTTGAAGTACTGTGTATATCTCTTGGTATATTGTCAAGTGTAGAGTTGCATTTGAGCAGGGTGGGGTTTTTTTTACTTTTTAAAATTAAGTAAAATGTATTTATCCTTCCTGTTTCTGGTTTCTACTTTAACCCACCAGAAAATGGGTTCACCAAATTAATTTTAGTTGTTTTAATACTATGTATTTATAAATTGCTGTAAAAATTGATTGTAATATAATACTAATTCACTATAGGTTTTACAAGTATATCTATATATACCTAGCTTCCATACTTTTCTGTTATGAAGCAGTAGGGATTGTATTCCAACTGTACCCCACTGCTGGCCAAGGGAATGCACTGACAAGTAGCAACCAGCATTAGTCTCTGACATCAGCTGACCTTTGCCAACTTATACTTAAGGTCTGGACTAATATTTTCTCCTGTGTTTCCTTGGCTGCAGAACAGTAAAACCGTTTCTTAATTTACCTGAGGTAGTTTCTGTGAGAGTCTGTGCTCATTGATTGCATGGTCTTTACAGGTAGAGAATGAAAGAGGGCAGACTGAGTTTCTTCAGAGGGATAACTTACATTTAAAATACAGGGGAAAAAAAAAAAAGGTCAGCCAGCAAAAGGAAAGCTGTGGATAGCTCTCTTCCTTCAGTAGTGGCATACTGAAGTATCTTCCTGCTATCTTTTTGTCTGTGTTGAAGTCTTTCCTTATTCAGGTCTTGTTAGGTTTGCCAAAAGATCAAAAATCCTAGTTAGGAACTAAGGAACAGGAAGCTAGTGCAGTAGGATAGCCTTGATTCCTTAGGAAAGAGAAGAGGTGGAATTGTGGGAGGATTGTGGGCAGGGACTTCCTACAGATTGCTGTGGCTGGGCTAGGGGGAGGCATACAGACAGACTGTCTCGTCTTTGCTAGGACTTTCGGCTAAAGAAAATGAGATGTTTTGCTTTGTAAAAGCAGGATTGGAATGAGAGGATTAAAGGGAAGGATCCTGGAAAAGTCCAGTGAGGTGGTCATTGGTTCTAATATAGTTAAGTATAGAAACATAAAAAAAATCCAAGTAAAATTGCAGTAGAGGGAGTAAAGTAGAAGCTGTTTTGATGAAGAGTCAGAAATTGGATTATATACAGGCATGTGAAAGGTGCTCTGGCATTCCCTTGTGAATGAAAACCAGCAGGAGAAGGGACTGGAAGAAAGATAAAATGGCACCTGGGTTTTTGAAACATACAGCTTGCATGGGCATGAACATCCATGCAGTAGTGTTGGACTTGACGGAAATTTGCCAAGCAGACAGATCATGCCTTCTCCTGCCCTGTCTTGTTGGTCACACAGAGGAGCTCTGTCCTGGATGTGGGGAGCTGTAGGAAGGCTGTGCTATGGGTAGGAAGTGTCTGGCACCATCTGTCTATGGAGAGCTGGGACAAAGCCCTGGGAGACAGAAAAGGCTTCCCTCCAAATGGCCAGGCAAAAGACCACGTGAATTACAAAGTGAGCTGGGTCCTGCAGCCTGGTGACATTTCCAGGTTGCTTTCTGAGCAGGCAGCACTTGAGCAGTGTCTGGGTGAATCTGTCTGGGCTCTCTGTCTTGGTGCCTGGAACACAGGAGGAGGAGAAAAGGCTTCTTTCCAGTAGGTGCAGGAGATTACATGCTTTGCTGACTTGCTCCACCTAGCTTCCCAATCAGAGGATAGATAGAGATTTTGTCTTTCTGACAGCCTCATACAGTCCAAATTCAACAAGGAACACTTCAGAGCAGTGGTTTTCCAGCCTGTCTTGGATCTGAGTAAACATCAGATGTGCACAGCTATGTAGAGAAATGAAGACTTCTGACAGAAGGTTTATTTTTTGGCAGTATTTTCTGCATGATATGGAAATACCTCTCAGCTCCGAGGTAGGAGCCTGCCCCCAGGTTTTGGAGTGTTGCACCCCGCCTGGCTGTCCATTTTACCAGCAAGCCCTAGTATTTTCTTGTGTTATTGGATGGTGAAAAAGAAGTGTCTGCACCAAAAGAACCCTTCCCAACAAACACAAAGAAGCTCAACAGTGTTTCCCATTGTGCTGATTTTAGTCAGAAATACTAAAACCCACTCAAACATGAAAAATTATTTAGGTTACCCTAGATAGTTTGAAATTACACTGTAACCATGAAAGATGGTGGGGATTGATTCACTGGCTGTGTGGAACTGAGAAGAGCTCAACTGAGGCTCAGAGTTAAGGTCTGCAGATAGCAGTAATGTTGCATAAATAGTGACAGTAATAGAAGTTATGAAGAAGTTCTAGAGCTCCAGAACCTCTTATTAGTGAAATAAGCACTGGGTCTTTTTGAGGCTTTGTCATGGTTTGACACTGGCACAATGCCAGCGCCTCCATGAAAATGTAACCTATCAATTAAATGTTGTGAAATGCGATCGAGAACAGAGCAAAGCAGGCCAAACAAAGGGAAAACTTTATACTACTACTACTACTACTACTACTACTATAAAGGGGAAAAAAAACCCACACAAAATTTGAAATGAAAACCTTTCAAAACATTCCTCCTCCCCCCACCCAATTCCAACAAATCACAGCGAGACACATTTGGACCCTTAATCCAGTCTTCACCCTTCCACATAATCAATACTGAGTCCATCAGGGGAGAGAGGAGTCTCCCTTGCACCACAGACCCCCCAGGAAACACAGCTGCCACCTCTTGTGTTTCCATGTCACACATGGCACCACCCAAACACACCAGGCCAGTGTGACACTCTCCTCTCCATGTCACAGTACTCTCACCACTGTGCATGGACAGAGACTGCTTATAGGGCTCCTTTAAGGATGCTTTGCCAAGGACCAACAGGAACAACAGTCCAGTGTCTCATTTTGGGACTACAGTCCCCCCCATTTTCCCCTGGGGCCAGGGATCCAAGAACAGAGATCGCCTTCTCTTCTTCTCTGAAGATGGAGGGCATCCTCACACCCTCCTCCGCTTTCCTCTGTTCATTCCTGAACTGGTAGTTGCTGAAGGAGTCTCTTGGCTCACCATTGCATCCCCCTAAAATGCAGTCTCTCTTGGAGGACAAGTTGGTTCAATCTATGGTTAACAAGAAGAGTCCAGCCAACAGCCACTCGATCATCTCCCCCCAACCTTCTTTCCCAAACAACTGAGGTCCCCAGCTGTCTCTCTTTCCTTCAAATTGAGGAGGAGCAATATTTCACAAAGCCTTCATTTCACAGGAAAGGGTTAAAATTCCCGAACTCCCCGGATGGCTGAAATCTCGGCCCAGGACGCTGTGCTGTCTCCCTCCTCCTTCTCCTCTGCCAGCAAACTTCCAGGTGTCTGCAGGCTCTCTGTCTCTTTCCCTCTAGGTTGGGGGAAGAACAAAGACATCTCAGACGTTCTCCACCCTTCCATCCGCAGGAACTGGCCCAGCTCGGTTCCCAATCCTTCACCCCCTGGCCTACCTCTGCAGGCCACATGGCTTTTCCCCTCCCGCACCCAGTTCATGGCCGGGCAGGGGAGGTTTGCACTCTCTGCTGACCAGAACCAAAGAGAGTGAGTTCTCCTGGGAATTCTGCTTTTAACCCCTCTGTGTTCTCAGAGGCGTGTCCACCTTCAATTGGTCACCCCAAATGTCAGTATCCAAACCTGACCCCTGACTGGACTGACCTCTTCCTTCCAAGAAAATTCTTTTCCCATATCAAGCCACGACAGGCTTTCTTCTGACTGGAGTCATACCACTCTTTGAAGGGCAAAAACTGTGTATTTGTGTGTTTTCCTACCTCTGTACATTTGAATGGAGAATGTAAAATTCCCAGCATGGTCTTGTTTTGGTAATAGGATTGCATGCAGACATCCTTGTGGTTAAATTAAAAAAAAAAAATTAAAACCCATGATTTCCTGTGAAGGGGTTCTTGTTTGTAAATGGAGTGCTTAATGACTGAGACTAGAGATGTACAGACAACTGCAGGATGTTGCTCATAACCCTCTAATGTAACTCCTTAACACTCTCAGGTGAAAATTTTCTTTCCAGAATTGATCTAAAGAAGATTTATTTTTTTAAAATATAAGTTCTTATGCTCTCCAGAGGGGACCGCCTGCGCTGTACCCTTGTGTATGTGAAAAATGAGGAGACGGAGCTTAACTAATTTAATAGTACCTGCAAAACCACCTGCTGAACATAATCTCTTCTGGGATTAGTGCAATCAAGTTATTTAAGCACACTTCTAGGTAAAGAAACACAGTTCACAATTCTTTACAGCTTCACCAAGAATGTATTCTTTAAGTATACTGTTTTAGGAAGAAAGTTGGAATTTTTACTTTTTAATTTTTTTTCTCGGCCCTCTTTTTTGTCTTCTCTTGCTCATCCCCTAGTGTTTGGTTTTCACAACAGTGCAGAATTCAATATTGTACTTTCAGCCTTCAAAGTCTGCAAACCCTGCCTGGGAAACAAGCATGTTGCTGAACATCCTGGCATGGCTGCTTTTTAACCATAATGCAAGTGGAAAAATGTAACCTATTCTAGTGCTCTTGTGGGAGGACCTCTGGAAACAAGGCAAACTGTTTAAGGCTTCCTGCTACATGGCAAAACTAAAATGTTTCTTTTTTCGTGCTTGTACCTCTCTATTTTCTCAAGTACTTTTGCTTGCCAGGGTTCTTCATTTAACCCTTTTTTTCCTTTAAGCTCCTCCTTCTGCCTTGGTCTTCCTCACCCACGTCAACTCTTTCTCATAAGGCATTAGAGAGAAGCAGAAGCACACATATATTTCGTGTGGGGTATGTGTCAAATTTGGGATTTTACCTGTCAGCATTCTCTGTCCCAGCTGCTTTGTTCTACTCCATCTCCCTTTGCAGCCACACCACTAAACTTGGTTTTCACTGCTACTGACAGCCTTTTAATTTCTGCTTGTATCAAATCCAAAGCTGTGTCTCCATCTCTATTCTGTAATGTTTTGCACTTGAATTATTTGCCCTTTTGGTAGCTGAAACTTCCAGCATAACTCCCTGCTATGTGGTTGGAAAATGTATGTGCAAGGAGAAGAGTTAGGCTGGTTAAATACAGTTACAGCTCACTGTAAAAATCCTAGGGTGACCTTTTAGCCATGGAACTGAATCCTGCTTAGTTCAGAAGCTGATCCACAAATTACTGGTGTGAATTGGTTGTGACTTTAGAGGAACTCTACTACTCTGTTTTCAGATGGAGATCACCCTTACCTGATGGATGCATTAGTGTATTGTCCTGGGTGTTGAACTGTTTGTTCAGTTTACCTGATAGAAAATGCTGCCTCTTCCTAAATTCATCTTCAGTTCCTGACTTGAATATGACTCAGTTGCATTTTAGAAATCTGAAGCAGCATTTTCGGGGGGTGTTTGGGCTTTTTGTTTTTGTTTGTTGGCTTTTACTTTAATGGTAGAGTGTTTTTCTTCCTTGTGGGTGGTTTTAAGCTGTTTTTTTTCCCTCCTGATAAGTCCTGCTAATACTGTAGTATTTGAGAATGGATTGTAATGACATCTAACATTTTGTTCTGTTTGTACTGCAGGCTGAGGTCAAGTAAACAAAGAAAGCAATCATTATGTTTTAGCATTCTTGTTGAATGAGCACATTAAAATCTAGTCACAGCTACAGGATCAGCTGTGAAAAGAAGGGAGAGATACAGAACTCTGAATAGCACTAATTTTGAAGCAGTTTATGGAAAAATAATGGACTGAGGGGATATGTAAGGACTCTGGTAGGAAATAAATGGCATGATGTTGTTGATGGAAAGGGTTTGGTAGGACGTTTGTTGTGGCTTAGAATTGCAGAGGAATTTCCTACAGACTGGACTAACCATTACAAATATGTATCTGCTTTTAGGAGATCAAGGCATACAGTGGAGTCTTCTCAGGGAAGATGTCGTCTTTGACAATGAGAACCTGTTGTGTGGATAAAAGAGGAAGTTTCTTTAAGGTAAATGGGATACTTACACAGACCTTCTGTGATACATAGTAAGCCTTTTCTGTAAAACAGGGAGTACTTCTTGAGCATTTCTTTTTACAGGCAGATTTGTGGCTGGATTACCCCCCAGTTATTTCGCATGTATATTTTTTTCTGTACATGGAGTGGAATATTTGTTGTAAAATAGGTCATGGCTTTCTTCGCTGCTAATGCTGAGAACATAAGATTTATTATGCACAGGCATAAAATTATTGGAGCCTTCATAAACTGGATTTGTGTCCACTTAAAGCTGTGGTACAGGTTTATGATTTCCATTACTGGATTGAAAATTGGTTTCATTTCCTTGCCTATTTTGAGAACAACTGGCATCTCAAAAAGCCAGGCAGCAGTAGGAGGTCCCTATGCAGTTTTCAAAAGATGACTGAATCTGTTAACTATGTGCCAGGGTCACAGTGGCTGTCTTGCTGGGCAGGGTTTTGCTTGTTAGAATATTTATCACTTGCTGTAGCTTCTTCAAGTGAAAGATGCTAATGCTGTCATCTTGGGGTGTTGCTGTTTCTATTCCTTCTCTTCCTCTGGAGCAGAAGTTTCCCTTGGGGAAATCTTTAGGAAATGAATTATTAGTGCTGCGGTGACATCATGTTTTTCTTTTGTCTTGCCTAGCAGTTAACAGGGCCATCCAGTGATGGCAACCACCTCTCAGTTCTGCAACACACTTCAGCTACCTCTCATAACTCAAAAGTACAAACATCAGCTGTGTTGATAGCACTCCACAGCCAAATAGGGAGAATAGCCCTATTTTTCAAATCACACCAAGGAACTGTCTCAGTTCCAAGAAATATCTCTAGGTTGTCTCTTGCATGTATGCTGAAGGATTCCTGATGTCAGATGGGACTGTAAGCAAGCACCCAGTCATTTTCTGCAGTCCTTTGGGATCTCCTTATGAAATTCTTATCTGAAATTAGATGCTGGAATAGCTGTTTTGTTCATGATGATAGGGTTGCAGTCACTCTAAATTATTAGAAATGCAGTCTGCCTGGACAATTTCAAGAAACATTGCCAATTAGAAAACTAAGGTCCTACATTTTCTCAAGGACATGCTGGCAGGGAAAAATATGCCTCCAAACTACTTTTCCAGACCTCTCAACATCCCTGGGAAATTGCCCTGTTGGACCATGGTTCTGAGCACAGAGTGTGGGATTAGAAGCTGCAGGCAGTCAGTGTGCCCAGCCTGTGTGTAGCGCACCTGGTAGCGTGTGTGTACAGTGAAATTACCTTTTTTTTCCTCACTCTGCCACGTGAGGTAGAATTGTGACAACAGTTACATTTGTTTGCTACAGCTGAGCTGGTGAGCAAGCAAAACACTTGGCACATCAGATTTTTTGAGTTTGCATTATTTTAACTTGCTCTGTCTGTCTGTGTTTAGTAAACCTAGTAATCAAAATACAGCCTTTTATCTCTGCTGATCTGTTCTTCAGTATGCTCTCCCACATGCACAGACTGTCCCCTGTACTTGCATATGGCTCTCACGTTGTGCTTGTTAGTTTGCAGTTGTCTAAGAAACCTTTACCACGTTGGTATGCAGATTCTCAGGGCACTTAAATCGTTTTAAGAGGGAGTATCTTACAATTTTCAGCAACATTTGCCAGAAAAATCACTGACAAATACCAGTAGGGAAATTCCAGCTTTATCTTTTCTTTTCTGGTTCTTAAGTAGTTCTCATTGCTACAGCTTCTAACCATCTCTTAGGTTTTTTTCACAGCCATTCTTTTGACTGTTAGTACACAAGGAAAACAGTATTGTCCCCATTTTACACAGAGCAGAAGTCTGTAGTTTTAGAGACTAAATTCTGTGGACTCTGCATCTTGTGATTGGTGAATGCTCAGAGCAAGCAGGTAGTTAAGAACGAGGCCAACCATGGGGTTAGTCTGGGGTTAGTCTTGGATAATTCTGGGACTGAATAGCTTGCCAGTGGTTACAGAGAGAGTCTGTGGTAAGGCAAGGGGCTGAATATATGTCTCTGACAAATGTCCTCTTTACTGAATTATTCTCCTTCTCATTAAAATATTCCAGTGTTTACTGAACTGGCATCAGAGGTTTTACACCAGTAAAACTTTTCTATTCCAAAATCAAGCATCAGGTAAAACTTTTTTTTCTGATAAGATACTGAACAATGTCACTGGCCCTAAGAATTCACAGCTTACCAGAATCTGCAGATGTGTATCAAAATATTGGATTGTATTCAGAGGCTTGCAGAAGTTCAGAAGCAGCATTCTCAGACGGGCTCGTCTCTGGCACTTGGCCACCTCATCACACAGGGCCCTCTGTGAGGGTTGCTACGTTCTGCTTATCAAAACAGGAAGGAAAAGATGTGATGCCAAAGAGGATGCAGGTCTCCAGAAAGAATGAAAAATGAGATGCTGGCAGGAAGGGGGAGTGGTAAATGCTGAGGCTCATTTGTCCAGTCTGATTCTAATCTCATTGTCTTTGTTGTCCCCTTGCCAGATTAGAAGCAACCATTTTACCTTTTCTTCTTGAGTTCTTGTAAATCTCAGGGCTTGGAAACATTCTGCAGTGGTCATCGTAGCTGACTCTTTTAAAAGAGTCCCTTCTCAGAATGATGGTGGTTTTGTTAATTCTCTGTACAGCTTATTTACCTTTCAACACAAAGGGCAGGAATTCACTTGTCACACAGTTTTTTTCTAAAAATGTCTGGGAACAGACATCAAATCAAAGCCACCTGTCTTCTTCTTGGGAACAGGAAACTCGTCAAGTGAGTAATAAGAGCTGTAGTTGTGCTGGGCTTCTGGGAGAGGCACTGTCTATATCTGGTCCTGGCATGTGATTTACTTCCCTGATGCATGGCAGTGATGTGAGTGTCAATAGAACAGCTTCACAAATGTGACTGGAGCCCCTTGGGAGTGAGTTGCTTCTGGTGAACTGATTTTTGCTGCTTGTAAAACATCCTGAACAATGCAAAGTAAAGTAGATGTTGTGTTATGGTGAGAGAATGCTGGGGTACTGAGGTGCCATGTTTGTGGCTTGTATGTAGGAGTTTCACTGTCACCTTTGCCAGCTCCCAGAAACTGAGCTCACTCTTGTGGAGCTCTGAATCAATTGCTAATAAGCAGAGTGTGGTGTGTTATGGAAGGAAATGCTGTAGTTTAAGATGTTTGCATTTCATTATTTCGTTCATGGATGTTAGGAATGTAAACAGTTAGTACATGGGTATTTGGCAATCTAATGTTTAGGATAGATTTGGTTAGGCAGTACTGTACTGGGCTGCTATGTGAATTCATGTTGCCTGAGTCATAATTATTATTTGGGTTTACAGTGGTTATACTGTAGTGTCCTTTGAATTTACAGAACAGTTCTTTATCAGTGTTCTGGTTTGAAAGCAAAACCAGTGAGAGACTCCAAGTCAGAAATACAATTTATTAGGAAAAGGGAAAAAGAAAACAAAATACATTAAATAATACCAAAGAAAAACCACTGACAGCGTCAGAATACAACCTGACACCCTTCTGGTCAAGATGTTGGTAGCAGTCCAAATTGGAATGGCTGCAGTCCTCCTGGAGTGGCAGATGTGGTTCTCTCAGAGCAGTGATCCTGTAGAAAGGTGTAGTCTTCCTTTGAAGATCCAGTGGGAAAACCCAGCTGTTCCTCTTAGAAAAGCCTGAGTCTGGTGTTCCAAAAACTCAGACTATATCCAGTTAAGAATGTCTGGCTCCTCCCTCTGGGCACAACATCTCACAATGGGATGCTGTAACTTTTATCAGTCATGCAGTGACATTTAATAGGCCATTAAGGGGGGAGGACTGGTTTGTGGAAGAGATAAAGAAAACTGCCCAATAACAAAAGATAACTGCCACACCTCTGCTAACAGATGGGAAATAGAATACATCTTGCCTTGCAATCTAGGACAATCAAAAGTAAATTCCAAAGGAAAAATTGTTTTACACAAAAATAGCTATTTTATCATGTTATATAAGATCTCATTTTAATTTTGTTTTTTTATGAAATACTGATTAATTAACCACCTGAGAAGATGTCATGTTTCCAAATGTATTTTTCAGGTAAACCTCCTCTTTCTATAGTAGAGCAGGGTAATATCTTTTTCACAGATCTAAACAGTCCCCAACAGATTTCTTCTGATTACTATTTAAGTCTTTGGGCTTATGTATGCATGTATGTGTTATACAAACAGAGGCCTCTGACAAATGTATACATCCACTTCTGCTACATTTTCCTTTGGAAGTTGCCTCTTACCATGTTGATTTCAAGTCTGTTGAATCAAAGGGGTGAGTTTTCCCATTATTTACATCCAAAGAGGTACTGTATGTGTTGCAAATAGAGAAGTCTCTTTGAAGAATTCCAATATTCTTAGCCTTGCACTAAAAGGCAGAGCCTTCTGCTACTGCTTACTTCCTCAGGGCTGGAGCTAATAATAGTACATACCCAGGATCCTTCCTGCATTTTGTAGAAACATGTTCTTAACAGCTCATCTTGTATGATGCTAGTCACATGTGCATCACGTGTGCTGTATAATCACCAGAAGTTTCATTGATCCTAAATACTGGGAAATGCTGTCATAAAATCCTGACCGTGTCTTACAGTATTTGATAGAAAAATGTTGTTGTAACAGTATGTGTCAATTAATTGTAAGGATACACAAATGATGTGACTCCGTAAGATTTTATTTTCTTAAATCAAGAGAAGAGCAATTTTTTTTGTCATTAAAGGGAATTTAAGGAAAATCACTTGGAAATTGCTGAAAATATCAGTGGTTTATTCTAGAAAAAAATGAGGGGCTTCTTCCTGGAGATCAGTGTTTCAGTTCAAGTGGAGCACATGATGGTAGGTGATTAGTCTTGGTTGGGTTGCAGTGTGTTCTATCCTGGGGAATTTCTCAGGTCAGTTTAGGGTTTGATGCCACACTTTGACCTGGTTTCCTTGTCCAGAGTGTATTGACTTTTCAGAGACTAAGGCTGATTTGTTGTGGAGGCTATGTAGCATACCCAAGAAATTTAGCCTGTAGAATAGAATGTGAGCATAAGGCTGCTTGAAATATACCATTTTGTTTAAGTCCTCTTTAGCAAAAGAAATTGCTAAACATGGAAGAATTCCTCTTAGGAATAATTTCTGCAGAGTTGTCTTCAGGGCAGGCATACAAATACAAAAGCCTTAAGATTATTTCGCTGTTAGTATAGTTTGGATGAAGGTTCTTTGCTGTAGCTCCCTGAGATTTTGTTTTCTGGGAGGGAGGTTGGTTTTATCACAGCTCTGGTCAAAGCCTGCTAACAGAGTTAACTCAATTGCCAGCCAGGTAGTGACACAGCAAAGCAGGCATGGTGGAGGTGGCTGAAAATACATGTACGCTTCTGTGGAGAGCTCATGCATTGTATGCTTTTTATAGAGAGATGCTGAAAAGCTCCTTTGTTGTGGAGACTGTTTGCCTTCGTAGTCTCTGTTGATGTGTCAGAGAACAGGGCAAACCACTTCAATGGCTCTTTATGGCCACAGTTGGTGTTATGGTGGTGATGCTGCCCATGAAGGGGAGCTCCTTGTACAGAGCTGATTCATGGGGATTAGCAGCTCAGCTTTCATGTAATTGCCAGCTGAAGCAGCTTTGCAAATGTGCTTTGCTGGCAATGCAGAAATTCATCCCACTCTGGCTGCTCCCTGAGGCTAGCCTGTGTTCTTCTGGTTGCCCCTTCAAATGGTCAGGAAGTCATTGCTTACATCTGGCTCCAGAGACTCAGGGTTGCTTGGGATTCAGCAGGTGGAATGTCTTTGCAGTGTCAGTGGTACATATGGCTGGTGTCACTAAAACTATAGGAAAAACAAAAACTCTCCAACAACAATCTTTAGTGCAAGAGAATGAAGGCATTACTTTATCATTGCCAGGATGTTGTTCTGGCCAGGACGTGCAACAGAAACCAGTTCATCCACACATTGTCCTGGTTGTGCAGAGAAAATCATTCCATCACACAAGTCTTTATTAGATTTTTCACATTTGTGAAAACACAGAGAAGTTCATTGGTTCCACATTCACTTCTTCCAAGGTCTTAGTATTTGGTTTCCTATTGTTATTGGTTTGCCTTAATGTTAATTAGTTTCTCATTCTTCATTCTCTTATCTATCTCTTCCCAGACCAGGAATCTTAGACCATGCTAGGGGTGATGTTTGGAGTTGACATTTGTTGATGGTTGTTATCTTTTGTGTATCTTCTTTTTTGTATGTTGCTCCCAGTCTGCTGAGATGTTAAACTCATCAGACATTGAGTGGTGGAAGTTTGAAAAGGAATTTCAATTCCTTTCCCCCTGGGAACCCCTGGCTAAAGTTATATTAAAAAATGTTGAACTTCATATGATTTCCAACACTGGGAACTATGACTTGGACAGAAGGAAAACCCTTAGGGTGTGGGTAATGGTAATTCATTCTTATATAAGGTTAATTTATTGGAGTTGGCCAGTTGTAAGCAGAGACTAAAACTTCTTTTGAATTTATTGGAATAATGGTGCTCAGCAAAGAGTGTGAATTCCTGAGGTGGAGGAAAAATTACAATGTAACAATTTAGGAAAATGATACCTGCAATTCTTTGAAAATGCTGCTGTACTGAGTTGCTTGCCCTGAGTGGGGCTCAGGGCAGCTGTAAAGACTCTTCTGACTTGGACCCCAAAGCTTGTTTTGCTTCATATGCCAGGGGTTTGTTCATTCTGATGTGCAGGGGTGGTGGTAGAGATCGCTGCATCACTGCAAACCTTTTCTTAGGTTCCCTTCTGGCAGGACGGAGGGAACTCTACTAGAGTTTATAGGCTGTCATGTGTTGCTTTCGGGGGTTACTCACCGCTGTCCCCCGTCCCTCCCCGGCCCCCCGGGACCCCTCCGGCTAGCTGTCCCCTCCGGGGACCGGGGTTTGCTGCGGTCCCGCTGCCCTGGGCTTACCAGGCAGCGGCTGACTGGTTTCCGGTTCCCCGCGCTGACAGCCTCGGAGCTGCTGTTGCCAGGGAAACCAGGAGTGAGAGAGGGGGAGGCTTGTGTGGGAGTGGCCGCAGCTGGCGGGGCTGTGTGGAGCAGGGCAGGGACAGGGGGTGGTGATGCAACTGCAAGGGGAGGAGCTGAGGGCTGGACCGGGGGTTGGAATGTGGGCTGGAATGTGGGCTGAACCATGGGCTGAACCGTGGGCTGGACCACCGCAAGGCAGGAGGGGTTGGGATCGGGGACGGGTGAAGGGAGGGGTGCAAGGGCTGTGGGTGTGTTCTGGGCAGGCACAGGGAGCAAGGAATTCTGGGATAGAGAAGGGAATGTCTCGTAGCCACCTCCATGTTTTGGGGGCTGCATGAGAGAGGTGGGGGGTGCAAAGCATGGATTTTCAGCTGCGGGAGCGAAAGCAGGAGATGGAGAAGGGTTAGAAACTAAATCTACATCTGCACAGTCAGTTTTTTCACAGCAGGGGATGCGGGGGGACACAGGAGACGCAACAGGGCTCTTTTCTGCTCCCGGTGCGTCTGGAGTGTCTGCACTCTCTTTCACAACATCGTAAACGAACAAAAACATTCTCATAAAACCTTCTTTCACTGAGGGATACCCTGCCTTTGTCCTTTCACTCAGCACTTCACCCACACGTTTCCAAAATCTTCTTTCTCTCACTACTTGCTCTGTTACCTCTGGAAAACTTACTGATAGACCTCTGACAAACTGTTTCACAAGGCTCTTAGGAAATTTAGCACCTGCTCTCTGCAGGGGTTCCTGAACTTGTTTATAAATCTCTTTCTGCTGTGTAGTCAGCGTAACACCCATCGCTGGCTGCACAGCAAATCTCAACCAGTTACTGCAGCAAACCCCAAAGTTCTAAAGCTCGGAAACTCTCGTCACGCCTGCGTGCTGGCATGTCCCCTCGTGGGCACATGAGAGCCGATGTCTCCTGGCCAGGCCCCTGCCCCCCAGTACCGAGACTCACCCACCACCGTCCCTTAGACACCACTGCAGCAACGGTTCCCGAATCCGCGGGCGGTTTCCCGGGTGTTGGGAGGTGCCGTCCGCACCCGTGGAAACCACGCCGGACAGAAATCGGTGTCTGTCTCCAAGGCAACAGTCCTGCCGGGCTGCGTGGAAGGGCAAATGCCTCCCCACCAGCGTGGTCCGAGAGCTTCTCCCTGCGGAGCTGACAGCCTGAGTGGCGTTTATTCGCACCTCTCGCCGCTCTGTTGCTCGCGGTGACACTGCAAAGTGTCTGGAAAAGCTCCTAACCGGTGGGCTATCCACGACGGCTGGGGCCCACTCGCTCAGACCAATGTAAAGCCCCACATTGGGCGCCACTTGTTGCTTTCGGGGCTTACTTACTGCTGTCCCCCGTCCCTCCCCGGGACCCCTCCGGCTAGCTGTCCCCTCCGGGGACCGGGGTTTGCCACAGTTCCTCTGCCCTGGGCTTACCAGGCAGCGGCTGGGTTAGCACAGTCCGAGCTCCGAGCTCCGGTGTTGCCTCGGTCGCTGCTAGGAGTCGATATTAAGAGACCCAGAGAGACCAATGGTATGCTTGTCCAGACAGATTGTATTGCCTGAACCGTAGCAGGGACCAAAGGCCCCGGGCTATTGCCCAGATACAGTTTTATACAGCAAAATTAAGAGATAAGGTCTAAACAATGGGGATACTGTCCAGCTAAGGCACATCAGAACCACCCCAGGGGCCGGGTCCAATGGGAACTGCTCAGGGGTGGGGAGAAGGGGGTTTACAAAGAAATGCTGAAGCGGGACTTTCCCGAAACAGTGGAGCATACATAAATGTATCTTTTCCCTCAGTTTCTCATTCCCAAAGCCTTTCTAAAACAATGGGACATACATGAATGTATCCTTTTCCTCAGTTTACCATTCCCAAGGCCTTTCTAAAACCTTCCTCCACACTACCATGCCAGCATGATAACTACAGTCATGATGTGGCATGACAAGCAAACCGATGCATTGGCTAAAAAGAAGTGTTCAAGAGAGCAGGCTTTGCAAATTTCATTGTTGGTTTCTGCTCAGCAAAATGTAAAGTCTAGCTAGCTAGCAAGTTCTGCATTTCTCAGGATACAACCTTAGTGCTAATCTTCCCTACCTTAAAATGAGTTTTTCCCCTCATACCCAGAATTAGATTTGTGGTCTACCTGAGGTGATAAAGGGTTGCAAGACAATTCTTTTTAATTGAACTGTTGTGTTCAAGTGGAGTCTAAAACCTAATGTGAAAAGCAGCCACCCACTCCCTTCTTGCTTCATTGCTTTTCATCATCCACGGTATCATAATGCTGGCTTAGTGTCCCTTCTGAAATAAAACTTCTGCACGTGGAGTTCTTCTAATTTTTTTTTTTTTTATGTAAATCCTACAAATAGCTAAATAATTTAGTTCTTGTAAGATGTTACATATAATGCACAGAGGCTGCAAATTTAATCCATTTAAATTAAAAGGCTGGCCAAACTGAAAGGTTTTGTACTGGCACAAAAAAGGAATTACTCTTCTTCCGAGAACCTTTATATATGGCCTCAACCCTTACTTGTTCCTTTGCAAGGGGAAGTCCAAATAGGATACGATTGTACAAAAAAAGTTTGTAATCTCTGGTGACTAAACTTGCCCTGGCTTCTTTTCCATGCCTCTTCCACTCACTTGATGTCATACTATTTTTGTCCCTTTCTAGCTCATTGACACAATTGCCTCAGAAATCGGAGAACTGAAACAGGAGATGGTACAGACAGATCTCACAGTGGAAGATGAATGTGCTGATTGGCGAAGGTGATTAAAATGTTTATTTTCATGGTTCTGGAGAGTCTTACCACAACAGGAATGTTTTCACTGTGCTTTCTTCTTGGGTGGCTTATGTCCTAGCACTTTTCTCCCTGGCAGCATAGGAGGTATAGATAATCTTGCTCTTTATCCAAGGAATTTGCCTTTCTGCAGGAGGTTCAGTTATTTGGTGTATTTGCCTTAATATCTTCTAATTGCAACTGAGCTTCCCTTCCTTGTTAAAAACCTTGGGTACTGATGAATGTCTAAAGCAGGATTATTACCCTTGTCTGTGGCACAGCTTTGCTTTCATGCTGTAAAGACAAAATGTCCATTGCTTCAAGTGGCTCTTTGAAGGTTCAATATGCAATAACATGACTTATTTATGCTTGCAGGTTAGGAAGTAAAATATTGACTGCTATGAGCTGATGCATATGTGGGTTAAGTTAATTTATATATGAGTAACTTGCATATAAGAAAAATAAAATTGTACCTTTAAGTGCACAGAATGGGACCCCAGCATTTTGTCTTGAACAGTTATATCTGCTAAATATCTGGAGGATAATCAATATTTTAGTCCTAGTATTAACAAGAGAACACATTTTTGTATTTACCTGAAAAATTTGTTGCAAGAGGAAAGCAACCAATGGTAGCTGTTGTGTTTTATCTGGCTGCATGGTCTTGGCCAGCCCTGGAGCTGGTGGGGTTTGTTATTCTAGCAGTGAGATAATGAAGTGGAAATTTTTTTTTTAGAATTACATGCAAGATTTTTAGCTCTTTTACTTCCTATGAATTCTATTGAAATCTGCTAGAACTTACTACAAAGCATATGTAGATTATTTTCAAAAACATTAAGTAGCAGCTTTGTTGCCTAAGTAGTAAAAAATGTTGCAGAGAATGCTGGGCTCCAGGACGGCTTGGATGAATGGAGAGATCTCTGAAGGCTGCTCTTAGAATATCAGGTTTATTAGGGATGGTGAAAGGTCTTGCTTGGAAGCTGCCAGATGCAGCACGTGGCAAGGCCTGAGGGGATGGGGGAGGGGAGAGACAAGGGGTAGAGAGGATGCTCTAGGAGAGGGTGGAAGTTCCAAGAGAAGGGAAGTTCCAAGAGAGCGTCTGGCCCCTCATAGACCCCTTATCAGGGGGCTTCAAGGTGGGCTGGAACAAGACTTAGGCCAGTGGGGTCACAGACACTTGATGCTTCAGGGGTGGGTTACAGGTGTGGGATGAACCATACATTTTGGGGATTGAGATAGAACAGTCCATTTGACCTTCGGACCTATCTGTAGGTACGGGCATTGTCCAACCGGTAGGGGGGATTGTTTTCATCCTGGCTGTATTATTGTAAATCTTTTCCCAGGCAATTATATTTATTCATCCTTCCCAATAGAATGTAAGACAGTTGAACTAATTAAAGTTCTTGGCTATGGCCCTGGTTGAACATTACTCAAATTTTAAAGCTTTTTAGAGCACAGTTCTTTTAGAGGGGCAGAAAGGATACTTTCTTCATTTTGTGAATTCAGCTAATTAACTTCAGAGATCATCAGCTACTTTTCAGTTAAGAAAAGGCTTCTTGTATCTTTAAATACATCATATGCATGAAGGGCTAAGATGTAGTGATTCTAAAATCTTGGTGGAAGCACTTAGCTGGAAACAGTCAACTAAACCTCCCCATTTTACAGATCATGAGTTTTCTTTTTATTGATTTTTTAAAATGAGTTTTTAATCTTAATTTGTTAACTTGACTGCAAAACATATTTTGGTTTAAGAGAAAGTAAACTTAACATTAAAAAGTGAATAATGCAATTTCCATTAAAAATAATAATAGCCATCAAAAAATTATTTTATGTCACTTCAAGATGGTAATGTGAAATACGAAGTCTGAATAAATGAGCTAAAGTTAAACCTAATATGACTAGAAAATTCTGAACTGCAGGCTTCTGTGTAGGAGGTTGTATCAGTCAGTAAGTTAAGTAATTTAGTTGTGCCCTGATACCTTGTTTGTAATACAATGCTACAGAGCAAGATTATAGTAATTTCAACAAGAGTTTTCCAGAGTTCTTGTTTAAACTAGACACCTCACAAGGCTGTGTTTACTGAACTTTTTTTACTATTTACTGTACTGTGTTTACTTTATTTCTTTGTAGTTAATTTAAAACTTGGCAGTTAATGGCATTTTCTCTTCTTATTGCATTCTGCTGTTCAGAAGTTATCTTGATATGACCTTTGGATTTGCATCTAGGGATATTTGAGCTCAATGGAATGCCCATTTTCCTCACTCTTTTTCCACCTTAACAGGTATTCAGACACCCAGAGCAGTTCTGGAAAGGCAGGCATTGAGAGCTCTCAGCTGAATTCAGAAAGATAAGGACATGAAATTGTGTGTCTACAGTCTCAGTATTGTGGTGTGGGTTTTTTTGTGGTTATGTGGTGAATTTCAGATTTATACTCTGCATCTTATATACTCCTTTATTTTGGGCTCATCTCTCCTTTTAATACAATATGGCCCAAGTAATATCAAGAATGATTCAAGGGCTCACTTTGGCTTGTAAATATGTAAAAGCCAGGCAAAAAAAAAAAAGGTTGGCAAAATGTGTTTTAAGAGGGACTGTTTCAGTATCCCACTTTTTTGATGCCTCACCAATTCCCCAGTGCAGACATTTCTCTCAATAATTCAAATGAGCAGAATTGTCAGAAGAGGCAATTAGTGGGACAGATTTTTGTCATGCCATTCCAGTGACCTTCGAAAGAGTAACAAGAGAGAGCTTCTGCATGCAGTGGCAGTCCAGGAGCATGTGGGATGGGTATGGTGGCACCTGGATGATTTTTAGGAGGCCTCAGGCCCCCTGAACATCTGTGTGAATGTCCATGAGGGGCCAATGCTTCCTGCTGTCCTGGAGGGAAGGCTGTAAAGCTCCAGGCGTCCCAGGGCACTTGGTGCCTGTGGAATAGTTCAGGAATCCTTTGCTGGTGGTGGCAGCTGCAGCAGCTTATTGCCTTCCTGTTCTGTTCCCGTGGAAGGATCAGGCGCAGGTCTTTGCTCCCTGCCTTATGTCCTGCACTGCACAGCCCTCACACTGCTGTCTTTTTCACAGTGGTTAATCACTTCAGTAGAGCCATCTTCTGTCCAGCATAGAGAACCATTTCTGTTACTGCTGACAGGTTGGCAAGTATCCAGAAACCTACTTCCCAGCTGCCTTGTCTTGTCCTTTTTAGCAGTAATGGGATGCAGGAGGAAGTTACCAGTGTCATTCTGCCCCACCCAGCTGATGCTCAGTATGACTGTATAGACTGGGCTGGGGTGATTAAGAGCTGTTAGATTTACAGAAATCCAGGCATTTTGCAGTGGATCGTCAAACTGAGTTAACTGTGAGGTGGTTAACTTTTGTGAGACTGGAGCGAGGTTCACATCATGACCAAGGATCATCCTGGTTAAAAGCTTGAACCTGTTCTTTGTCTTTTTTACTGTGAGCTAAGTCTAATCAGGATGCAGCACAGCATTGTTTGTCTTTGCACTTACCTCTCTGTAATTCCCACGTGTTTATGGGTTTTAAGTTCATTGTGAGTAGTGTTGAAACCTACCTTTCCCACTGAAGAGGAGCTGTGTAGCATTCCTGGAATAATGCACACCATTAATTAAGGCTGATTTGTGTTTCAATTTTGAGTTTAATGTGGCCTGGTTAGATTGTCTTTTATCAGGAATCTTTTTTTTTTTTTTGAAAATCACAAACAAACCAAGCAAACATTCTTGAACTGAAAAGTAAAACTGTTGTAGCACGGTATGCACTCCCCTCACCGCGATTCCCCGAGCGGAAGCGTGCTGGGCGGCGAGAGGGAAGAGAACGGGCGGCCGCTTTCCCCCAGGGTGCTCTGCTGTCCCAGTCGGTGGTGTGGGAACAGACGGAGGCAACACGGGACTTGGGGGTGAACAGGATGGTTTTATTCAGTGAGCTCCAAGACCCCCTCGGGAGGGGGAGCAGAGGTTTTATACAAGAATTCAGGTAGACGGGTGTAGGAACAGCAACCAATGAGGGAATAGCAGGGGAGGAGTTATGGGCAGAATTAACCCATCACAAACCTATCAGGGGAAGCAGGAAAGTGGAATAACACAAAATAAGCAATAGGGTTTCGAGTCTCACTAAATAGACAGGGAATGCTCTGGAAGCAGAGGAGGGGGCTAGGAGGAATGACAGGGAAGGTTCCAGGGAAAGGGTCAGGGAAAGGGAGGATTGACAACTTGGAGATGAGGGGATTAGGGGAGAGCTAGGGAATACTGACAACTGGGGAGAGGAGGAGATTAGGGATGGAGGGGGGAACAGATATTGAACAAATATCAAATTAAAGACACACCACCGCATCTCCCTCTTTTCTTTTTACAAAAGGAAGGAGAATTCTGTGGTTTAAGCAAATTAATACAACATGCAAATAATATAAAATTATAGCATATAAATAATATAAGCTTCATTAACAAAATACAACAGGATCATATGATAACATTGCAAATTACTTAAAGGACATGAAAGACACATCAGTGCATTTATAAGGCTGGAAGAGTAGTAACATCTTTGTCTTTTCAAATGCCTCAAATGCCTCAAACAGACCTGCTGCATACATATAGAAGTTAGGAATCCCATTTATTTGAATCTACTTCTGCTACAGCTCAACTCTTAACCCAGAGCCAGTAGCTGGCAGGGGACTGGGTGGTGCTCAAGCCTGTCCAAGGCTCGGCTGGGCCTGAGGCAGCAGAGGGCTGGAGGTGAGTGGCAATAGTGCCAGGAAGGGCACCAGGCTGTATGAAAGCTGGAGAGAATATTAGAAAGTGCC
Source organism: Lonchura striata (assembly GCF_050655825.1). Lineage (NCBI taxonomy): Eukaryota > Metazoa > Chordata > Aves > Passeriformes > Estrildidae > Lonchura > Lonchura striata. The sequence goes on along the minus strand of NC_140705.1, from coordinate 86,389,447 downwards.
TGCAACTCTAGCTGGCTATACTGCTCCTAAATCAGACACAAAACTGCACAAAAACTTGATGCTTTGCTGCTCTGAGTAACAATCTAAAATAATATAAATAATACTAGATGGAATGGTTAATTGATTGAAAACAAACAAAAATAAAATGTTGAAATTTAATTGAAACAATTGAAATAAAACTATTAAAATAAAATATTTGAATTTAAATAAAACAATTATAATTAAATTAGTTGGAATTAAAATTGTGTAATTGCAATAAAGAAACAATTGTAACAAACAATTAATGATAATAAAGATAAGTAATGAATTAAAATAAAACAATTGAAATAAACAAATCTGAGAAACAATTAAATAAAACAAATAGAATTGAAATCAGATTAACTAAGAATAATTAAAAATCAGGTGATTGAAATAGAATGAAATAATTAACAGAAATTAAACTAAATAATTGAATTAGAATGATTAAAATCACAACTATCCAATTTAAATAAAAAAATTAAATGGAATTATTGGAATTAAATAATTAAATTGGGCAAATACAATAAAAGATCAACTAAATATAACTAATAAATTTTTAAACCTCGCAGCAATGCAGCAAGCCTGAAGTGATACAGTAGCTACGTGATTCCTGTAGCAATGATGGTCACAAACACAGCCTTTAAGTCAAAAAATATCAGAAAAGAATAAATTAATTATAATTACAACAAAACATCTTAATATAAAATTCCCTTTCAGGAAGGGCCTTTCTAGGCTAATGGGGACACAGGAGGAGTCAAAAGAAAGATTTTGTGATATGTTTTCCTACTCATAACAACATTACACATTACAAAAAAGGCGTAAATTGAAAGACATTAAAAAAGGATAAACTAATTATGATTACAACACATGAAGCACATAAAAAGTTAATATAACATATACAAAATTGTACTAACTGAACTCCAAATCAAGGGTAAGAAACACAGCAGAATTTGTGACTTGATCTGATTTAGAACTTGATTTGTCGCGGCGCTTGTGATGTTCAGCTTCTTAAATTCTTAAAGCAGAGTCAGCGGATAGCGATGTGGTTTGTCCAATTTGAATATTTGTTTGAGAGGTAGGCATAATATCTTGGGTATTAATTAAATGGGATGATCTTTCTTTCTATAAAATATAACTCAACAAATAGATTATTCCAAAAATAATCAAAAGCAAAAAGAAGAATTTGTAGTTAAATAAAAAGGAACATTGGGTAGGGTACATTAAGGAATAGGATAGGGGAATCAGACAATCACTTAATTAGTGATTGTCATGAATAATAAGGAGAATTGGTAAGGAGTGGACTAGGATGCCACCATCTTAGGGGGAAAACAAAATGATGGATCCCCAGTCCCAGGTTTCGACTCCATTTCCTTGGAAGAAGGTCCCTCCCAATCCTTCCCCCCGGAGGAAGAGCCAGAAGAAGGATTGGGGAATATCCAACCCCGCCTCCCCCAATAGGGACTAGCCTCGTGCAGGGATGGTGCAAGGCCATTGAGGGAGAGATGGGACTGGCGGGAAACCAGGGGCGGAAAAGAAGGGTCAAGGCAGGAAAGCGGGTTCCAAGTGGCATGGCCATCGCCATCTTGGAAAGAGGTGCCGGGTACACTGCACTTGGCCTGAACTGTGTCCAGCAGGGCACTTGGGGCGGCTCGGCCACAGCAATCCCCAAGGGAGGATAGGAAAAGGTTTAGGAAAGTCTGAGGGGATGAGGGCATAGGGAGCTTCACGGAAGCAAAAAGGGGAAATTTATAGGAGTGGGGACCAACGCAGCTGGATGTCGGTGCAATGCGTGGGCGTAAAGGGCCTCTTTTAACAACCCTCCCATAGTTAACGTGTCGTCTTTTAGATGTTCGTCCCACTTGTGTCTTTTCCACCCCCTCCGTCCAGCCCAGAATGGGGAGGGGAGGATAGAGAAGACAACATTTTCGAGGAGAAGAAAAAACAATCCAATATGGGTCCCCACAAAAGACTGGGCGAAGAATATCACTCAGCGAAGAGTGCTATTCCCCCCGCCCCCCAGAAAAGGAAAACCCACCCGCCTGCCAGGGACATGCAGGGATACAGCCCCAGTCTGGGCACAGGTGGGGGTTAAAACGCAAAAAGAAAAGCGGCAAACCCAGCCGTCCGTCGGGGCGGTCCCCACCCCGTCTAGCCCACCTTACCCTCCGGGCCCGGGCGGTGATGGCTTGAATCTTCTCCTCGACTCGATGGAAAAGTCACGCTAAAACTGGGTATGTTCCTTCACGGTTTGGCCCTTCCAGAGGCTTAGGTGTTCCCGTTAACCAAAGTTCGTCCCCGAAGCCTTGGGTTCGGCCACTATCTGCCTCTGGTGATCTCGCTGTAGATGCCTTGACTGAGGGGTTCAAACGTGGTTTTCCATAAAAGACCAAGCGAGGAATTATCATCTCCTCCTTGGAAAAGGAAAGGGAAGCCCGCCTGTTTTAGCATGTGGCTGGCAGGTCCTGATAAAGCAAAAAAAAAAGAGGAAAGCCACCTCCTCTTGGTCAGCCTTTCTTCAGGCTCAATTCCTGAGCCACTGCCAAACTGCACTCTTTGTCCTCAGGTAAGTCTACCCCCATAAAGCCTCTGCAGCCCGGCTGCCCCCGCAGCATGGCTGCTCCTGGGCAGGTAGAGAGCACAGTGGCAAGGGCAAAGAGGGTCCCGGAGCTTCAATCGTCTTGTTGCTCGGCGCTCAGCTCCTCTTAGCATCCGGCAGAGCTTCCACGGCCGTAGATTTTCCTCTTCCCTCCTTCTTCTTCTGTGAGGCGGGCACCCCCACGAATTTGCACGTTTTTTCTACAAGACGAAGAAGGGAACCATCCTCTGCTACCAAATGTAGTAGTGCGGCATGCGCTCCCCTCACCGCGATTCCCCGAGCGGTGCCGTGCTGGGCGGCGAGAGGGAAGAGAACGGGCGGCCGCTTTCCCCCAGGGTGCTCTGCTGTCCCAGTCGGTGGTGTGGGAACAGACGGAGGCAACACGGGACTTGGGGGTGAACAGGATGGTTTTATTCAGTGAGCTCCAAGACCCCCTCGGGAGGGGGAGCAGAGGTTTTATACAAGAATTCAGGGAGATGGGTGTAGGAACAGCAACCAATGAGGGAATAGCAGGGGAGGAGTTATGGGCAGAATTAACCCATCACAAACCTATCAGGGGAAGCAGGAAAGTGGAATAACACAAAATAAGCAATAGGGTTTCGAGTCTCACTAAATAGACAGGGAATGCTCTGGAAGCAGAGGAGGGGGCTAGGAGGAATGACAGGGAAGGTTCCAGGGAAAGGGTCAGGGAAAGGGAGGATTGACAACTTGGAGATGAGGGGATTAGGGGAGAGCTAGGGAATACTGACAACTGGGGAGAGGAGGAGATTAGGGATGGAGGGGGGAACAGATATTGAACAAATATCAAATTAAAGAAAAGACACACCACCGCATAAAACCAGGAGAGGAGTTTATTTGTTGCATACTATACATATTTTGTGAGCATATTTTGCTAGCATTTAGGTTACAGGAACTTCTTATTCTTGTTCAGTACACTTGAGTTAATCCATTGCTCTTGAATTCAAATGGTTATTCTTTCCATACAATTGTTTCCAAAGTAGTTAACACACACATCCCAGTCCCAAATAATTTTAGTCTAACTCTTAACATTTCAAGAACTCCCATGTGTCAGGGTTTGACTGTATTCTATTGCCCAAATCATTAATTAAAATAATTTTAATAATAAACCAAACTGGGACTATGATGCTCAGCAGTACTAGACCACTACAAATAATCTGTCAAAACAGACCAGTGGGGGGTTTCTTATTGCATTTGCTTCTAGGCCTTGGGAAGTATCTTCTTGTAGTTTGTATGTGGTTTGCCAGGTGTGTTTTTTCCAAAGTGTGCTTTTTACCAGGTTAGATGTTTTTCTCTGCCTCCTTCTGTATTATTTGGGAATAGGAAATAATTTTTTAAATGTTTTGTATTCCTTTTTACCTCACCGTAGATTGCAATAACATTCTAGTGCTGATTTATCTGAGTTGCATTGGTGTTGTTTGAACCATTAGTGTTTAGGAGTGGCAGAAATTCTGGTCATGATTGGATATTCATAATCTTTGGTTTATTTCTTGAGGGAGCACAAGCAGCTGTCCCAAGGAGGTGCCCATGTATGTGAGTCAGAGAGTTTCCTCCTTAGATCTCAGCATGCGGGAGGGGTTGTGCACATAAGTACCTGGCAGTTCGAAACACCTGATAGCTCCCCATTCAGATTTGTCTGCCGATTTAATTAATTTTCACCTCCTGACCAAGGGGAGTGGAAATTATTTCTGTCTGTCTAAGCTTGCAGCCAGCATTGTATAATTTGTACAGTATAACTTGTGCTTTGCCACAGCTCCCTGTGGTTTGTAGTACAGCTAACTGGCACTGAGGGTAAGTGGGAAATTTCTGAGCAATTTTTACTGGATGTACAGCTCAAGAAAACACTTTTGTGGTTCTTGATTTGACTTCTTGGGGAATTTATCCATTGCAACATTAAGCTCTGCTGGGACTGGTTGAAAGGGGAACCCAGTATTCCTACTGAGGCAGTTTCAGACCTGGTCATGACTGATGTATGACTCTTGCACCTAATGTGTTTCTGTGTATTTTGTGTCTCTTGAATGCATACTAGCAGTTAGTAAAAACTTCTGATGCTTGTGGGTGGGGGTGGAAATTATCTTTTTGATAATCTTTGAGATGCCTTGGAAATCTGAAAAGCATCACATCATAAATAAGCATAGTAAGAGGAAGAAATAAAGAGGCAAGCACTGGTAGTGGTAATTGATCCAGGCAATGAAATGTCAAATTATTTTGTCTGTTCTTATCAGATCATAAGTGAGCTTTCAAGTGAAAGCTCTCTTCCCCATTTACTTTCCTTGCTTGCCCCCTGCAGAAATTCTGCAAGTTGATGAACAAAGCTAGAAGAGAGCAATTTGTTACTTTGTTTTTTTCTGTTGTTTGGTTGGTGGATTTTAATTTGGTTTGGCTTGTTTTCTTTGGTATGGGGTTTGGTATGGCCTATGGTATGGGGTTTTTTGCAGGGGGGCAGAGAGGCTTTTTGTTTGTTTTGAAAGTATTCAGTGCTCCTAAACTTGTGAACTCTGTACCTACGTGCTGAGGATACAGTAGCTGGCGTAATGAGGATGTTAAATTCTGTTAGTGATGCTTAGAGCCTGTCCAAAGCACAGAATTCAGAAGAGCTGCACAATGTGCAGTGGGGAGGTGGAGCTACATTGTCCTCTGCTGCCCAGGGCCTCTCCTGCTGCAGAAAAGGTCTGTAAGGGGAGCACATCCTCTGCCTGGCATCTCAGGTAGTTAGTTGAGTTTGCAGGGTGGTTTTTGTCTGTTCCTGAATTTTGTCATCAAGAAGCTGTTACCAGAATAACTGCTCTATAGTGATTTCTAGCATGGGGAGAATCACAGGATGTATTTCTAGCTCAAAAACGAAGAATTTGAGCCAGCAACACACGTGCACTTGTACTGGGTGTTCTGTATTATATGGATGATGGTGAAGGGTTGCATAACAAAAGGAATTCTCAAAGTATTCTGTTTATTTGGATTTTTAATAACAAGAATCTACAGCCTCCAAAAACTCTACTTCATTACTGAATGTAGCAGTAACTTTAAATGCCCTGCTCCAAATAAATTTTAACCTTACATTACTGTGCCACATTCATAACTTAGCCTTTAATTCTCACATAGCAGTCAATCCACAGCCAAAGGAATTTGGAGTGTAAATATACAATTCCTTACTTGTTTCTGATCCTGGGAAGTGTAGTATTAAAATGTGAGGTAAGGACCTTTCATGGCAAAAATGAAAAAAAAGGTAAATATTTACAGAATTTAGCAGGAGTACAATAAGAAGTGACTGCCATATATGACATATTTTTTAAGGAAGATGTGCCTTAGGGAGGATTATTGGGGCTTTAACTTTTTTTTCTTGTTTCTTGGGTTTTTCTCATCTCTTTCTCACCGCCTCCCACTCTGGCCTCTTCTTAGCAGAGGGGAGCAAACATGGATATGCAGCTGTGAAGGTAACAGAGCTGCTGGAGCAGAGACAGTAGTCTGGGCAAAAAGTGAAGTGATGCTGTTTTACGGACTTGTGGTGTGAAAATAATCCCTCCAAACAGAATTCTTGTTTCTGGTGCAGTGATCACTAATAGGCAGTGGGTTGCTTCATTGTCAGCATATTGAACATATTTTTCTGGCAGGTATGACAAAACAAGATTTCTGTGTGTTGCAGCATTTGCAATCGATCTGGGAATAAAAGTGTCTGAATTGCATAAATATCCTTTAAGAGAAGGTTTTCTATATATTAGCACAGCAAAGAGGGAAGTGAAGTGTTCTCTCAATAACATGTGCGCATACAGTTGTACCTGAAGTGATGGTTGAATTTCTTCAACCTCACAGAAGAATTTAAGCCTTATCTTCAAGCTGGCTTTGGATTGAGAACATTTAAGGAGAATTTTTGTATATGCTAAATGTAAGAATTCTCGGTTGGAGAAGTACCAGCCCAGAGTGTCAGCAGTGCCATGAGCTTCGTGGTAATTCTGTTCACTGACCTAAGTGATTGTTCATAGGAGGTTAGCGTGTCTATTTTTTTTTTTTTTCTAAATTTTCCACAGTCTAATAGTGGATATGGATAATGTCTCTCCTGAGAAAAATGATGTAAAATGCTGCCCCCGGGACTCTGGATATGACAGCCTATCCAACAAGCTAAGCATATTGGACAAACTCCTCCATACTCACCCTGTGTGGCTGCAGCTTGGTCTGAATGATGCTGAAGCCATGGAAATTTTGCAGACACAGCCTCCTGGGGTAAGAAGAATCTCAATTATTTAAGGACATGTTTTTCCCAAATGTTATGCTGCCATATTACACCCAGGTGTTGGACCAATACAGTAATGACCAAGTACAATTTCAGTATGTTTTAGAGCAGATGTCATGAGGTTGTTGTAGTTCCTTTTTGTATATGATCTGTATTTATTCTGGCATCTGTGATGAAGCTAATACCACGTCCTTCTGCCTTGTCCACAACAGATATTTCTGGTTAGGAAATCTGCAACGCTGCAGAAGAAAGTTATCTCTCTGCGTCTGTCCAGTGATTCTGGGTCCTGCCTGAAAGAATTTGCCATAAAAGAAAGTACATACAGTAAGTTGTGAGTTACATACTTTTTCAGCTGTTCCTTAGTTACTTTTTCCATATAGGATGCAGGAGCATTTGCACTGCTGAAACCCACAGCAGAGGATACCCAAAGTAATGCAAATAATGTCACGTACTGCCTGTGCTGCTCTCTGAGATGGGTCTGGGAGTGGGTCAGTCATATTCTGCCACAAGGAGGTCAGATGTTTGGAAACACTTAAGACTGCTGCAACTGGAATGTTTGTGTTGTGTACCTTGTTGAATCCAGTATTCATTTATTTTTATGGGTAGTTATCCTCTTAGAAACTTACAGGTCTTTTGTAGAAACACAGTCTATAATCCTGTCTGCTTTCAGTGAAATGTCCTTGCATTTCCTTGTACACAGGGGACAGTTCTTGAATGCAACTTTGTCATGAGCTCTCTGCAATTGAGGTGTGGGATGGGTTGTTTGGTTTGTTTTTGTGGTGGGTTTTGTTGTTGGGTTTCTTTGGGTTTTTGGGGCTTTTGTGTGTGATAGCTAAATGGATTTTAACCTGTTAGAACTGTTTCTGTTGTAAGATCAATGATTTCTCTTTTTAATTCAAACTATATTTGTTCTTTCTTTTTTTAGTAGAAATGAGCAAATGTTAACACTCCAAATTGTTTTGAACCAATAATGCCATCATATCTTTAGAAGGGAGGGTGTGAAAAATAAATTTGAGCTTTAGGAATGAAAAAAGGAAGCTGCAGCTGGTGAGTGATGCTGAAACTGCAAGTGGAGTAAATATTTCATTTTAACAAAGAGAAAACTGGAGAAAATTAGCAACAATTTCAGTTAAACATCCCTGAAGCAGAGAATCTATAGTTAACTTCTATTCCCTCTGGTTTTAAGGATTCCCACAACTTCTATTTCTATTTGTAAACTGGCATAATTTTAGTTGAGTTTTTCCTTTTTTATCTGTCCCTCCCTTGCGCCCAGGAACAAAAAGTTAATTCTATTTGTCTGGTTTTAGTCCCAGTTACAAGAAAGGCAAAGCGAAGAGAAGGTTGTCAGTAATAGTTGATGTAAATGTGGTCTAAGGCTGTGTTTATAGGCTTGTTATACTAATAAATTCCCATCTAGAAAATAATTATATACTTTATTTTATGAACAAAATTCTTCCACAAGGGGGAAGTATTTACTGATGGTTTTAGGCATTTGTCACAGCTGAGGTTTTAGACCAGAGGCAAAAGATCTGGATCGCTTAATTCTAGGAACTTCTTCTGCTTGATCTGTGAGATTTGCTACTGGCACCATAGAGAGCCTGGAATAATTGGCATTATTACTGAGAACAAGTATTTGTATCAATAAGAAACAATGATGCCAAGTGGGGGAAAATGAAAGGCACGGCTTGTGTCTTCCTATTCCCTTGTGCAAGTCAATGGCACGTGACAACTGTGGGAGTTTTTTAATGGTTTTCAGGTTAAAAGGTTTTCTTGAACTGAATGAAAATTTATCTCCCTTTAGGTTCTACACACCTAGGGTGAAGACAAGTGAGTAGAATAGAATTCAAGAGGAGGAAATAAGACATTTAAAATTAGTATATTAGTACATTGGGCAAACAAAGCCTCAGTTATTGATTTGTTGTCTATTAGCAGAACATTGTGCAGGCCTTATCACACTTAATCTGTTTTACAGGAATTAGACCATATCCTTGGAATACAAAAGTAGATCAGCTGCCAAGATTATCAGTATATTCTTGAAAATGCCTTCAGCAGGAATATGTATTTCTCTACAGAGTTGTTTTCTCTTAATCAAATAGTAGCTAGTTTGATGGTGAAAACTTATTAACTTCATGGTATAATCTAAGATATATTTTATTAAACTGTTTTAAGAAACAGTGGATTAATGTGTGATTGTTTCCTGTAACTTTCTTTGCAGCATTTTCCTTGGAGGGGTCTGGAATAAGTTTTGCTGATTTGTTCAGACTCATTGCTTTCTACTGTATTAGCAGGTAAGATGGTGCTATGTTCCAAGGCACATCTGCTAGACCGTCTCAAGAAAATGAGTTTTGAGGAGTTGGTTCAGCATGCTATTTATGTTGCCAAGCTGTTTATATTCCTGGATAGCCTTAGAAGGTAATGGTAGAAATCAGAGATGAGTCTTGGAAGCAAGTGTCTCTGTCTTACTTCATACTGAGTATTGGGAGGCTGATGTGATTTTACCCACCCAGCTGTGAGGTGGTGCCAAGCTGAACTTTAGGTGATATCTTGTGATGCTTTCTTAAGTGTTCTGTAGCTAATTTAAAAACAAACATAGACTAGCTCGCAAAGTCCATTTCTTGGAATTGCTGGTGAGAAAACGTTTTGGAGCATGATGGAAAAATGTCAGATACGTAGAATATGACAGCTGGGACATGTCAGTTTAAATGGTGAATGACAAAAAAAGCCTTGTCAGCTTTGCAGTTTATGGTTACCAAACTTGTTTTCCACGTGGTATGCAGAAAAAAAGTAGCTAGCATTTTTATCCTTTATTTTCAATTTGACTTCAATTTGTGGGTGAAAATTTCCAGACTGATGCTTGAACTTTGTATGTACGCACAGACAGTAAACAACTAAACTGTCCAGGCGCACATTTTCTGAAGGAAGCGGGGACAGGCAGCTGTGATAGTCTCAGTCCTTTTACTGCATCAAAGCTGCCAGTTCATGCTGACCGTGTGATGATTTCTGATGTGGGCTGCTGTGCTTGCTGGTTTTGTTTGTGGCAGAGAAGCATCTTAGACCCCTTTGCTACAGCCTCTGTTTACGTGCATGTAATAAAAGCAGCACTGATACCACATGGGTAATTGGTCAGAACTTGGAAGAGAAATGAGCTGAAAATGCATTTAAATGTATTTAATGAGGAGATATTCCTTATCTTGTCACCCTTTCAGTCCTGCCCACTTGCCAGGCTCTGGTAAATTCTCTAAGTACCTACAAGATCATTTGCCAGACAGAGATTTCTTGCATTAATCTATCCATTAGGTTCAGTGTTGCTTTGTATAGACTAAAGGAGGCAGATAGGTAGCTATTGTGAAAAACAGACAGTACCATTTAGTACATCACAGGAAATCCAGGAGGATTTTCTAAAACCAGAGGGAATTTCTTGCTGGAGCTACCCAAGCAGTTTTCATGAGGATTTACCTATTTTTGAATTGCAACCATGGTGGTGATCTGGACTTTGAATTTTCTGTGGTACCATGTAAAATGCCTTTTAAATGCTTTTTAGCTAGTGTATCAGTCTTGTGTATATGCTTGGCTTGTGTGTGAGTGGAATTCTGAGATCCTGTTTTTTCAAGAAGCTAACATACAACATAGAGAATATTTATGTCATAAAGACCCACTGTCTGTCTGTGCTATAGTAAATGGTTGGCTTGTTCACAACCTTAAAACCAAAATTCATACTGACACCAGTTGTGTAGGATTCTCATTTAGTCTTCATTCTATGGTACTTCTACTACAGATGTTGCTGTTTAGCAACATTTAGTTAGAATAAAATTCTTATTCTGAAAACTGGAATAACAGTCAACAGTGTATTCAGAAAGTAAGAAGCTTTTTTGAAGTGTTAAGGGTAGGTAACAAGTTTGCATCTCACTGATCTGCTTGTAAGAGACCAGGTGCAAAATCTTCTATTGGAAAGACAGAAAATACTGGATGGCTCTGTGGAAATGATCCTAGGGAAGGTCTTGGGCACTTGACTGTCATTTGCCCTTCACACCACTCTGCAATGTAAAGGAGCCCTTGGGTTGGTAATGTAATGTTTAACTGTGCTGTGTGTTTAAGGATCTTGCTACCTGACACAGTTCAAGAAGAAGAAAATCAGAAATCAGACACTGCCAGTGTTTACAAAAAGGAGAAAAAAAAAAAAAAGCTTTTCAAACTATGGATGTTGCTGAAAACCATAATGGTTTTTCTCTTTGGTAACAGAGATGTCCTTCCATTCACGCTGAAGTTGCCTCATGCAATTGCTGCAGCAAAGACAGAAGGTGAACTTGAAGAGGTTGCTCAGCTTGGACTGAGTAAGTAGTTCTCTACAAAGATGTTTTTCCCTGTAGCACACCTGTAACATTGAAGAAATAGCTGTATCAGTAAATAGTTCATATTGGTTAGTAATGATACAAATTTTGTTAGGAAAAGCAATTTCTCTTATTTGGGCAGGCCAGACTTTCTTCTGGACAGAGAGTGGTGCTCTTCCTTTCTTCTGTGGTTTCTATGATATTTTTGTTAGTGCTGTTTCTTTCTTCCTTCTTCTCTTCCCTCTCTGGGCAGCCCTTGGGCAAAGCAAATATCACAGTCTCCACACAGAGGTTGAATGTGGCTTCTGCTCCAAGACCTAATGTTGTCTGCATGCTCACATAGCACTGGCTATGTGAGGCTATATACAGCACTGGCTTTATAATTTATTGTGAGGAGAGTATAGGAACTGAGGTCCCCTGTTAATAAAACTTCTGTTCAGATTGACATAGAAACTTTAAAATGGTAATTTTTGAGATCAGTGCCTCAACAAAGTGGCATATTTAGAAAATGAGGAGTGTATATATGATGGTGTAGAATATATTCATGGGCAGGGCTTAGGTGCAATTTTTAAAATACCAGAAGACAATGCAAGGATGTCCTTGCATTTTTTGGTTGCTTCAGCCAAACACATACACATTGTAAAGCATACCTTGAGCTCAAGGAGATGGATGCAAAGCCTGGTGGGATTTGCAACTTTGGCCCCACCCAGATGAATTATTAAGCAGTTCCGCATTGAGCGAAGGGCTGAGTGGATTAATTTCCTTCTCCAGGAAGGGAAGGTTGACTGTCAGCAACATTTGTTACAGTAGATTTTTTAATGATCTTTGATTTTGAAAAGGATCGTCTCTAAATCAGTGTTAGCATGAGGATCTCTTGAACTGTCTGGTGGGATTTTGCAGTAAAACCATACCCAGAAATGTATTGCAGTGCTTTGCATTTTGGTTTGCTGCAGTAGCAATGCAATTAAAGGGTTTGTTTTAGAGAGGAGAGAAACTACTTCTGCACTGCTTGTCTGCAAGTTTAGGTAATCAGGTGAAACTATGGGTTATCATGGGAATAGAGGCAAATATGGTACTATTGAGGTCAAGAAAGTAAAAGGTCTTGACTGGGATACAGTGTAATGAAGACAGTCTACCAGTGACACATGGAAGCCTTAAAGTAACATGAGGTGAGTCTCTCCAGAGGTTACAACAATGGTAATGTTGATCAAGCTCTCCAGGTCAACCACACTTTGTCACCAGAGCACTGTGAACTACCTACTGCAGAATTAGTCTTGCTCTTGAACAGTCTCTGCATTGTTTGTGTTTTTTCTGTAGCTACTGCATTTGAAAGCTAAAGAGGAGACTGATGGATCAGTGTCTGTGTGGTTGCTGTATTTGGGATAAATTACCTTATATACACCAGGTCATGGTTTCCATGAGCTAAAAGCAGGCAACAAAGTTCAGGTTTTGATGGATTTTTAGCTGTCCATGTGCAGAAAAGCACACCAGAAAGTCAGCCTTTCAATGCTGTGGACTCAAGAGAGGCCTAAAAACTCCCAAGACCCCTTCCTGTTAAGTGAGAGTTTTCTTTGAGGAACATGTAAGCACAAAACCCCATGGTGTGTGAACTTACAGCTGTATCCCCTGTCAGGGCTCTCTAGTGCATTAGGCTGCACAACACAAGTCAATAGCACATAGCCCAGTGTCATAGGTTGATAAGGAAGTGAGACATGACACCCAGCAAACAACATCAGGAGGAAGTTTTGGTAATAATTTCAAGGCTGTTGCCAACCTGCAAGGGTTCATGTGTTGAACATAGAATTGATTCTCTCTCAGTCTCCCTTGTGTTTCACCTGCAACAGTGCTTACTTCATGTGTGTTTGCAGCAGCCACGTACCAGGCACAGGCACTGAGCGATCTGCAGGCAGGATGTGAAGTCATTAAGCTGGGAACACAAACAACACGGCATAACTATGTAGAGAAACATGCCTGTGCCTAGAGACATTCTCTGGCCGTGGCCTGTCACCATGGGCTATTTCCTGTCTTCTGCCTCGCAGGCAGGACATGGCTGTTGGGCATGGACCTGTTGTGGATGCTTGGCATTTGTGCACTTGGGCCCAGATATCATTGCTTAGTTGCCTCCAGTGAGCCATCTTGACACACTATGAGAAAAAGACCATGTCAAGATTGGCAAATTTTAGCTAAATCTCCCTCCTCTGGTATTCTGCCCTTATTTCAGCATGATTGCTGCCTTCAAGAGCACATCTGATTTCAGTCTTCATACCTTCAGGAACTAATGCTCTTTAACGGTGACTTGATTGCACAAACATGCTGACACTTGTCTGGGATAAGTGCAGAGGCTGCAGCTGTAACTTGCTGTTTAGCATAAGTTTTCCATGCTGCTGGTGTGGGACTGGATACTAGGTCTCTTTATGTGTCACTGCAGTCTGTATTCTCAAGCAAACTGTCCCCACAGCAACGGCAGGGCAGCAGGCCAGTACCTCTATTAGACACTTGGATGTTTGGTCTGCCTGCTAAAGGTGATGTGTGCACCCACCACAGCAAAATGTGAGCTGCCTTTTCATGTACAGTTGCATGTGTTCACTATGAAAAGAAACTGAACCAAGATACTTGTAGAGTTTCTATAAGTGGCCTTTAGCTGGTGTAAATCAGCTTAAGTATTGTCTTTAATGAAGTGAGCTTATTAATACCTGCTGAGAATCTTGCTTTGTTTCTCCTGAGTGACATGCTAGTGAGAAGTTTAAGTTCATTTCAGTCTCAAGCCAGTAAAAAGTATTATATTACAGTCTCCATTCTTTTCTTTGATTCTCAGTTTAATTTTAAGCTGAGTGGGCTGATTGGAAGCTATGCATTGGTCATGGTATTTATAAATAAGTAAGAGCATCCCCAGGAATTTAGCATGCAGTTATGTCTGGTGGTACTTTAACAGGTTCACTTGGATTTTTTTCTGCTTTTAATTAATAAAATCTTACCTAAATTTCTTGGTATTTTAAACTGGTGTTGTTGAGTTGAATGTTCTGAGATCCATCTGCATGGTGTTTTGCATTCTTACATTAATGCAATGATGATTTTCAGACTTTTGGAGCTCCCTGGCTAGCAGCAAACCCCCAGATCCTTCACCTCCCTGTAGGCCTGTGCCTTTGGACAGTGCTCACAAAGACTCACGCCAGCTCTGCCTTATAAATGGAGTGCATTCTATACAAACCAGAACGCCTTCAGAGTTGGAGTGCAGCCAGACCAACGGAGCGTTGTGTTTCATTAATCCTCTCTTCTTAAAAGTGCACAGCCAGGATGTCAGTGGAAGTCTGAAAAGGCAGACCCTGAGAACTCCAGACGTGAATGGCAGAGCAAGGCCTTGCTCCCCTCCTCCCCGGCCACCACCTCCTGCTATTAATAGCACCCTCATGAGCCCACAGATTTCCAGGACTATAAAGCAGACGAGCATGCCAGAAACAGTCAGCCATAAGAAGGAGAGGGGCTTGGATTTGCTGCAGAACAAGCCCACCCCGATTCCGCCTCCTCGGCTGAAGAAGCAGGCTGTGTGCCCCGAGGCAGACAGTGCCTCCAGGAGTGTGGCAGCAGTCCGGCCTGACTCCATGTGTGTGCCAGAGGCAGCTGCAGTTCCACATGAAACCCTGCCCGAGCCGGCTCCAGCAGCTCCCAAAAAGACGCCGGCTGCCATCTCTGAGTCACACATCCCGTGGAATAGAGGCCAGCAGAGACTGAGCGACATGAGCATTTCCACCTCCTCATCTGACTCTCTGGACTTCGATCGGAGCATGCCGCTCTTTGGCTATGAGGGGGACACCAACAGCAGCCTGGAGGACTTTGAGGGGGAAAGTGACCAGGAGAGCATGGCACCCCCTTTGAAGCCCAAGAAGAAAAGAAGTAGTTCATTTGTTCTCCCCAAGATTGTGAAATCTCAGCTACAGAAAGTCAGTGGAGTTTTCAGTTCCTTCATGACCCCTGAGAAGAGGATGATTAAGAAAATTGCAGAGATGTCGCGGGACAAACGCACCTATTTTGGATGCTTAGTACAGGACTATGTCAGTTTTCTCCAAGAAAACAAGGAGTGCCATGTTTCGAGCACTGATATGCTGCAAACAATTCGTCAGTTCATGACCCAAGTCAAGAACTACTTGTCCCAGAGCTCTGAACTTGATCCCCCAATTGAATCACTGATTCCTGAAGACCAAATAGGTAAGAAACACTGTTCTGTATTCTGGGGGGAAAGGTGAAAATGTGTAATTTGTGTTTATAGTGATAGTCTTTGTCCAGTTCAGAAAGGTGGGGCTAACTTGGCTGGTAGAGTATTTGAGTCTTAAAACAACCTCCCCCTTCATTCCTCACCCAAATCACACTGTCAGTTTGGAATGATTACACTAGGAAGTTGTTGATAAGAAGTTATCCTTAAAATAGGTGCAATGCGGACTTTTTACCTGTGATTATTACTTTTTTACCTGCTTTACTGTTGACAATAGAGAATCCTTTATTTGCTGGCAGACATGTATTTTTCTCTGAAGTGGACTGGCATAGTTCTCAATGTTTGGTCTAAAACTGCAAAATCTAACCATACGGATTGTAGCTGTAGAACTAGAATTCAAAACCAATGACATTTAAAAGCAGGGAGACATTTTATGACAACTTAATTTTGAAGTAAATCTGATTCCTTCAGACATTCTTAGTCACTTCTAGCAATGCTGTACTATCCCTGCACTTGAAACTAAATAAAAACATAGGTAAGAGTTTTAGAAAACAAATGTGGAGGAGAGAGAAGGGGCTGCTGATCTCTAGTTTTCTGTACTTCTCTGATAGATATGTTTGTGAGTGGTTATGGCTGAGTTAGAATATATGTTTTAACAGGAGAGATAGATTTGTGTATCCAAAAAAGTGAAATCATTGTTGCTGCATAAATTTCTCTGCCTCTTTTGCAGAGTCTGAGCAGTATTTGTAAAAGAGCCTGTAAGCCGAATTTAAGAGGTAAACATGCCTCAGGGCGGAATACTTTCCTTGTGAGCTCACTTCAGTCCTAATTTGTTTGTTTTTCTCCATACCCCAGTGTCCCAACAGTTGGCTCAGTGCAAAATTGGCAGATACTTCCTTCCCTAGGACTCAAGGGTAATTTTATATTGACATTCTGTCTGTCCTTGGCCAAGATGAAGTATTCTCACATAACTTTAGCTTCATTTACACAAAGTCAATCAAAAGTCACAAGGACTGCTAAAGCAAATAGAAAAATATGAAAAGTGTCCCCAGTATTGAGACTCAGAGACATGTCATATTCTCACTATAACAATAAAGACTGTTAGGTGGGTGTTACATGGAAGAAGAGCACCAAATTAAGCAGAGGATGCAGGTGCATTTTTGCCTGCATTTCTGTAAAGTGCTGGATATTTGACAAAGCAATACAGATCGACTTTGGTTGTAATTTTGTGAAAGCCTAGTGTGTTATGAATTTTTCATTTCACAAGGGTGTGATTTAATCGGACTGTGAGTCTCCCAAGACTGGAAAAAATGTTGTCTGGTATTAAATGTTTCGCTTTGGAGTAGCATAAGCCATAACAACCCAAACTGCCCTGGTTTTCTTCAGCGACAGAAAGTCTGGTTTTGATCATGTGACTAAACACAATTAATTTATAAAGTGGGCTGGTTTAAGCAAAGAAAGAACTTGCTTTTGAATCATCTACTGCCTTTGGCTTGAGCCAGCAAACAACTGCAGTGGATCAGGAGCATCAGCTGTTGCTGATCTAAGTAGATAACTATGTGACAGCAAAATGTAATCATCCCTATGGAGAGCTTTTGATGAAGTAGAGCCCTGCCTGTTCTCCATAGTTTTCCTTGACTATTTCAATATGGAATTGCAGCCCAAATTTTAACTTTACAAGTAGTTGTTCATCCTCTCTCATCAGTTCACACTTCCGCTGTGCAGTTTTTTCCTCCAATGTGTCAGCCTGGTGCTGGATGTGTGCTTCTGGCATAATACTCCTTTCTGAGTCATTCAGGCTTCACTTTAATCCTCTTTTATCTCCTTAACTTCAGTAGGTGCTGGAACAGCTTCCCCAGGTTTAGTGAAGCCCTCAGTGCTTGGAGCTTCTTTCAACATCTCCATAATGATCTTTTTGATCTTGTAGCTTTTCTTCTAGAACTGCATCATGGACTCTTGCAAGCAAAAAACTTCTGCAGCAGATCTTTTAGGCTTCCCAGATAGGGGTCCCATCAAATTGTTAAGCTTCTGCAAAGTCATTGGAAAAATATCCTTCAGGGTTTCAAGTCCTGACAGATGCCTTCTAACCTTAGGACTGTAGGCTGTTAATCCTCCCTAAAGCAATGTGACTCTCCATGTTGGGACAGAATCAGGAGTAAGGCACATGGCTCTTTATTGTTTAAGGATGAATATATATATTTTTTAATTATCCACACCTCAGTTTGTATCCACAGAATAAAGACTAGTCTGAGGAGACCCTGATAGTCCAGAGCTGTTTGATCAGCAAATGTTTAGGAGTTTTTGTTTGTCTTTTCATCTTTTCCTGGCTTTGAACAGAACTGAGTCAGGTTGAATGCTGTCACTTTGTCAAGTGGGATCTAACATCTGACATCTAAACAACTTCAGTCTCAGTGTCTGAATTTAGCCTGGAACCAAGAAATTACTGGTTTAAACCACTTGTCAGTAAGGTACTAACTGATCATATGGGAATGTCCCTAAACAATACCACCTATTACTTGTTTTGGTATTTCTGATATGTTAGGGATATTTAAAGGCTGAATGTTAAAGAAGCTTGGAGAGAATGTGTTGGTCCCTTATTGGCTGTCCATGCCTTGTTGAAGGGCCTTGGGTCTGTACAGAGGAGTTGCAGGCAGACAGCTGGACATACTCATTAACTGAAGCCCAGGACTGGCCCTCATGGTACCTCCTCTCCAATGTCTTGTCTTGTTTGACAGTCAGCCATGGATACTTGGGTTCTCAGTGCAGTATTCTGCACATGCCGTTTATGGTAATTATGGCAAGACAGTATTTCCCTTGTTTGTTTACATTGAAGGTGCACAGAATTAGACCTATGGGTCTTAAAAAGGTTAAGCAGCAGCGCACCCCAGATCCTCTCTTCTTTACTAATCCAGTTATCCTCCTGAAGGAACTAGAATGGTATGTTGCTATTTCTGCTTGAAAAACTCATGCCAGCTGTTTTTTTCACTGTGTTACTTTTTAGGAGCTTGTACATTTGTTCTGGTGCCCTGTCCTTCATTGTTGCATCTTTTCATGTTGAGCTTAGTCTTACAAACATCTCCTTTCACCGCAGGAGTGACGGGACAGGGCATGTAGGAAGGAGCGGTAAAAATACTGAGCAGAGACAGGGACCAGGTTCTTTTTCTGACCATCCCTTGGATTTCCTTTGTGACTTTTCCCCTGCTTCTTTTCTTTCCTGCTACTTCAAGAGAAGTCATGTGCTTGCCACACAGCTATAGCATGAGTTTTAAGTAGCTCACAGCTGCTTAAAGCAGAGCACACCTAGTACAAATATTTTATGAGTTTTTGATGTGCTTTTATGTAGGTGATGAGGGGATGGCTTACCTTTCACCCCTAGTTCCTAGGAGGTCTTTGCCACCACTGCCTGTAGATCAACCACCTCCATCTGACCTCTGTTTTCAGGGTTGTGCTGATTATCAAGGAATGTGGGTTGTGGGAGGTCTTACTTCAATTCTTGGTCCTGTGGAAGAGATTGCCATGTCTGCACCCACCAAAAAATGGATGCTTGGCCATCACGCTGTGGTATTCCAAAGCAACTTTCAGCTTTCAGCTCCCAGGCAATGTGACCTGTGCAGGACCATGACTTTTTGTGATGGTTCTGAGGCTCACTCAGTCTGCTACTGACCTCTGTTTTCCCTGGTGAGTGGTTTGGCCTTGGTAAACAGGGCTTGAGTGTAAGTCAAGGGACTGGAATCTGACAGTCATATCAGTGGAGCAACAATAGTTGGTAGGTAGCAGGGAAACAGAGAGCCTGGAAAAGGGGATAGCAGCCTACAATTTGAGGAAGTGCGGTTGTAAGGAGGCTGTGTAAGGACACTGGCAATGACTAATATGTTGTCCTGTCTAGATGCAGACTTGTGTGGTTGGCAGCAAAACAAAAATAGCATGTCAGCACAGGATACAGATGTGTTTCCACAAGTTACAACAAAACTAGCTGGCTGGTCTTTACAATTCATTTATCAAAGCACTTCCAGTTCCCATTTTGAGGCTACAAGCTAATTATAAGCATTTCAGGAACAATACACAGTGTTCAGCTCATATTATATTCAGTTAAAAAAAAATATCTGAAGAGTATCTGTTTTGGTTTTGGAGTGGTAAGCATCCTGGGAGGATATTTGAAAATATGCATCTGAAATAAACATAATTTTTGTTGCTGATTTGGATCTTAGAAATATACAGAGATGTTAAAGTAAAAAATAAGTCCTCAATTCACAACTTAGATAATGATTTTGCCTGGGAAATCCTCATATACTTTTTTGTGGCCTTTGGAAGTCAAACAATGAAAACTGCTGCTGATTGAGAATTGGTTTATGAAATCTTACCCAAAAACACCTTTATCTGAAAGCAGCCAGAAGCAACAGTGCTGCAGAAAGTGTTGCTGGGTGGGTGGTCTGGCCCCAAACATGCTCACAGGTGCCATGACACTGAATATTGTTCTAAGACTCAAATCGCAAAAAGTGCTGTCCTACCAGGCTTTAATAATATAATTTTTTTGTAAGCTTTGTACTTGTTAGGATACATATGGGTATTACTGTTGACCATTAAAGAAACAGTCAGCCATTATCAATCTTGTTGCTGTTAGCCTCACCAGCTTGTTAGATTTTGCCACTTTTTCATTTGAGGACAGAACTCAGTGGTTTTTACCACTGGGTGCGTGCCAAGAATTCATAAAGGATAAAAAAAGGTTGTGTGTTGTTTTGAGGGTTTTTTTGTGTGGTTTGAAGGATTTTTGTTTGTTGTGGTTTTTCTTTGTTTTGTTGTGCCTGTATGGAGCTCTGAGCACAGCCACTAGTTATATGGTCCCTTCCTCTGTGCTGCTTCAAAATTATTTCAAGTTTCCATAGAAACTGTGGAATGTGAATGAGTAAATTTCTAAGCAATTTCCAGGCACTGCTTTTGGATCCTCTGACAAATAGCAGATATGAAAGAAACCTTGCCATCTTGCCCAGCTGTAAAAATCTGCATGGTTCATCTGTGGAAGTGGCGCACTACCTTTCAAAGGGTTGAGGGCAGAAACTGTGAACCTTCCACTTCTTACCTACAGACAACGAGCCTGGCCCCAGCCATGGACTGGGGCTCTGGGGAGGAATTTTCTCTCCCAGCAGCATGCAGTTCCTGTGGGATCTGGGGAGGCACTGCTTCTGCCTCCTATTCCTATAGAGGATCAGTCACATCCTGAGGTTCTTGTGAACAAATGATCCCTCTTTTTTTGACATGAAGGGTGGCTTGTGCTCAATATTCATCTACAAAACTTCCACTGGAAGCCTGTGGGAGTTTAGCTTTCCTGGGGATAGAGCTTTCTCACTTTGCATGGTGTTTAGGAGCACCAACTGCTTTAATAAACAAGACCAGGTGGTTGGAATGCACACTGCAGAGGTGTTCCTCTTACAAGCATAGCAGTTGGTGTTTTATCTATTTGAAAAAGTCGGGTAGTAGAAATAAAGTGGAATTGCAAAAAAAAATAGTCATCAGTGAAGATACCAAGGAACTCTTTGTACACTCTAGAATAGAAATTTACCTAGCCAACGTACCCGTGGGTGAGATGCATGCATTTTTCTTGGTGGAAAATTGTTTCTGCAATTGTTTCTGCCCCATGAACCCTGAGGATTGCTTTGATGGCAGGGAGAGGCAGTTTCTGTCTCTGTGCAGAAGGGTGATGCTTCTATTTACCTGGCTGTTTTGGTGCTGATTGTGTGTCTCTACCAAGTACAATAGATAAGGATCAGTTGTTTGAATTCTTGCCACTTGCTAATGTTGTTAATTGATGGCTCTGGTGGGAAGCTGGATCCAGCCGTGTCCGCTGTGTGAGAAGGCACCAAGAACATGTCTCAGACTGATCATGCCTTTACTGACAAATACAGAAAAAATGCTACATATGCATTCAAGGCACCATAGGAAGAGAAGTGTGTGTGAAGGGTGTTTATATGGGAAAGAGAGGAATGGAGACCCAAAAGGAAAAAGGCCTGAAGAATATGATAAATGAAAGAAAAAAGCAAGAAAATAGAATAAGGCTTGTTTGGAGAGTGTGTGTGTGTCTGTGTAAATTCCAAGCCTTAGAAGACGTATGTGATTTAAAAAAAAAAAAAAAAAAAATGGAGGGAGAGTAGGGAGAAAAGGAAGAGGCCATAGTATGAAAAAAACCACAGAAGTACAGGCAAAGAACCCAGGACAGGCATAAGGTTTAATGAAACTGTAATGAGTCACTGTTACTAACAAGAATGTCCACTGTTAATTTGTATAAACGGGTGACCTAGCAGTGACACAGCCTCTCCTCTGTGTGCTGTCAGTTCTTGTGTGCTCCTCTGGTCCATCTGCCTGCTCTAGGCTCTGGTCCTGCCCCACTTTCCTGCGGGGATGGCATGGCGCAGGAGCATTCCCTGCCATGTTTCCCACCACAAAACAAATAATCAATGTAACATAATAACTAATGTAAGCTGTGTTGCCATAAGGATGCTGAGAAAGGAAATTGGCTTTTAAAGTTTGCAGAGAAAATGTTGAGCAAAGACCTTTCTCTGTTGAGACAATCCATACCATGAAAACAGAGAATGAGGGTTAAAGAAAAACTGGAGTAGAACAAGAATTAAAAATAAGCCCTGAAGTTAGCAGTTACTGTGCTATGTGCTTACAATTGCCAAAGAACTTTGAACTTGATGACAAAGCTGTATATAAGCTTGTGTGATGAAATCTGAAGCTGGACAAACACAGCTTGGTTTTCATTTATAGTTTAAAGCCTGTAATCTGTCCAGCTTCATAAAGATCTTGACAAAGTTGAGCCAAGTTTTAGGAAATCTTCATTGAGTTATAGTTTCAAATGGAAATGACGCAAAAAGGACAGGCTTTAATGCCAAATGAGATAAATTACAATTTTGACTGTGTTTCACATTAAGTTTGGGAGTTAAAAGTCTAAACTTAAAATTAAACTTGCAGACTTCCGACCAGCAAAAGAAAAACTTTCATAGACCCTCAGCTTTTTTTGTTGTTTGGTGTTTTTTTTTTTTAATTATCCACAGTCTGTTTGTGTGGCTGTGTTTTTTTTTTTATTTACCACATTGCCAGAAATTACAATTCAATACAGATTCTGCTCTGCCTCTGTTTTCATAGTAACAAACATCTGGAAACTCAGGTTATGTAATGCACAAATGGGCCTTAGAAAGTAGGTTTTGCTCTACAGGGTCTCTTTAGGGAATGGTTGTGTTAATGCTGGCTCTGCTTTATAGGGGGAAGTCAGCTGGATTTGTGTTTTCCTGTTGCAGATGTTGTGCTGGAGAAGGCCATGCATAAGTGCATTCTGAAACCGTTGAAGGGTCACATTGAAGCGATGTTGAAAGAGTTTCATACCACAGATGGTTCCTGGAAACAACTGAAGGAAAACCTGCAGCTGGTGCGGCAGAGGAATCCTCAGGAACTGGGCGTGTTTGTTCCAACACCAGACTTTGTGGACATTGAAAAGATTAAAGTCAAGTTCATGACTATGCGGAAGATGTATTCACCTGAAAAGAAAGTCATGCTGTTGCTGAGAGTTTGCAAATTGATATACACTGTTATGGAGAATAACTCAGGTATGGTGCTTCTGGTAGTTCAGGTTCACTGATATTTCATACCTGATGTTGTCTTTAAGAGGAATCAGCCCATTCTGCAGACAGGTCTACTGTTGGAGCCCTTGTAGCTTCTCCTTGCCCTTTTGAGAGGAATTCTTGCTCTCTGCTTCTGACTTGCTGTCTCTGAACTATCTGGCTGCATACCTTAAGAAGTCAGTCTGAAGCTGAGCTGTTGTAGTGGGTGGAATGCAGCTTCTGGCAAAGTTAATTAGAGAAGCCCTCCTGTGGTGTAGGAGGAACCCTGGTGCTTTCAGCGGAGCCTGGTTACAGCTGGATTCAGTCTTAGCCCAGACTTTGTCAATGGTTTTAAATCCAAGGAATTATAGAGGCGTGATTGAACCTTTGTACAACTTGATCCTACAGGATTAAGGATGACAAACCAGATAGAGTCATATAAAAATGAATTATTTATTATGATAAATTATTGTACTAAAAAGATCTTAATCTGAATTATTTACTACACAGTGTAGAAGTAACAACTATAAGTATAGTCTAGAATAGTATAATGCACTATATCAAAACAATTATAAAAAAGAAATTATATTAAAGCTAGCAAAAAGACCCAAAACAATTACTGAGTAGAGATTATGTTTCTTACTGAGACCAACAACTGGCTGGGCTTTTGCTCGGCTTCCAGGAGTGGCGATGACAGGCATTCCCACCCAAGGGAGGAGTCTCCTCACAGACTCCCAGAAGGGATATATTAGAAGATCCTGCTGTTTGAAAGCAGGACTGGACTTCTGGAGTACAAAATGATTGACTGTCAGCCAGATGTCTCCATGCCAGTTGTGTCAGCCTCTGTGGTTTTAGATAAGGATACTTTACTCTATTTGCCACATCCCTGTCAGGCTGTTTAACTTTGGGGTTGATGAGTCAGACTGGGTTTAGCATAATTCAACACCAAAAGCAGCATGAAGCATGATACCACTTCTTAGTTCACCACTGATAACTTTGCAAAACAGGGCATTGTTTTACCTCATTCCAGGAACAGCATCCTACAGATGTGAAGCAATTGAAAAAGAGTAGCTTTCCTTAACTGTAGGCTTTTGAAGTTGCCTGGCAGAAAGGCTGTCCTGTGAGCCTTGAATTTAACACTGATTCTAAAAGAGTATTTTTCTGCAAATTGTAATAGAGGTAACACTGTATATTTAGCATCTATGCATTATGACAACTACAATGGTTTTATCTTAATAGGTGGAGAAAAGCAGCCTCTAATACAATATTTTTGGCTTGCTGTGCTACTGAATGTTCTCATTTGGACACTTTCTGTCATGCTTTTGGAACACAAGTGACATCTATTTCTGTACTGTAGCAAGAACCCAAAAGCACCTTTCAAACCTAAATACTGAAATGGCACTACAGACCAGTCAAGACTGCTGAGCAATCAGTGGTCCAAAATGCTGTACTGGATGGCATGAATTTATAGGTGCAAGTCTGACATTCTCTCTTGCACACTACTATGACAGATCATGAGCTAAGGTGTAGCAAAGCTGTGGTAGTGGAAGATTTTTTTTCCCCTAAGTGAGTAGAAGCTACTGCAGGTGCTTAGCAGTTTTCTTTCTAAGGAAGCACTGCATGTACAGCTGGGTCTGGTGCAGATCAAGACACCTACTTTCTTTGGAGATTGGAAATGAATGGTGGAAGCTCATGGCTATTCAAGCCCCCCGGTACTTTTACAAGATTTAGGACTGAGCTCCTGCCCAGCTTATTATTGCATTTCAAAACTCTGCATTTTAAAAGTGGATATAGGGATCTTAACCTGAAGTTCTGTAAACTCATCTCTCCATAGTGTGATGTCATTGCATTGAGTAAGGTATTTCCAACATGCAGAAGGAAAATACTAAGAGGCTGCTGCTGGTTAAGTGCTGTACTGGGAGACTTGGGCTAAGATGTGACAAGTGCTTATTGGGCTGTCTTATTTTGTCATGTAAAGTTTGTTAAACATGTCATTGAGCCAGCAGCTGTTTGAGTATCTATACTTCAGCCAGATACATGTAGTAGGTGGAGCGTGTGCCTTAGCTGGTGTCACCTGAGTTTTACTAGAGCTGTAAGCTGGTTCCTGCTCTGGACAATTCTGAGTGACCAGCACATCTGTTCTGTAGTGAACACCGTTTTGTCTGACCCAGAGATTTGGCCACACTGAGATTTCTGAACAGAAAGCCAAAATACAGGCAAAGTGCCGAGAGCACAGACAGGCCTAGGTACAGGACAGTCTTTGTGGATCACTCTTACTCCAGGCCCTTACAGTCTCTCCCCATCTTTCTTGTAGGCTCCCTTCAGGTGCAGCACCTGGTGTTTGTAAAACACCTCTCTGGTGTTTTTGACAATTGTCTGTCAAGGAAATTAGTTGAGTTTTCTTGTCAAATCTAATAGACTTTTATATTCAAGCTTCTCTGCTGTGGGATTCATACTCAGAGACTGGTATTTGTGTCTTGATGCTTCCAGAAAGTGGATACAATCCCTGGATGTATAAAGAAAATGTCTATTCATCACCTCTTAGGCAATGGTAGCTGTGCAGGTGAAGGTCAGGCCAGACTGGCATAGCAGCCTTTTCAGCAATTCACCAGTTGAGCTGCTGCCAGCGTGAGCCCAGTCTCTAAATTTCCCTTGCATGCCTCAAGGTGTGCATCATAAGATTTGTGTTTGTTTGAAGGACAGGATTGAGCTGGTCTCCTGTACAGCGAGTATCAGGTGATGTTCTCTTTGCTGCTCATTGGTGACTTTAGGAGGGTCTGTAATAATACAGACATGCTGGGTAGAGAAGACATAAAAGAGTGTTTTCCTTTCAAACATGGGAACTGGTAAAAAAATTGTCTCTCACTGCCTGTATTCTCTTCAACCCAGGGAGGCTGTATGGAGCTGATGACTTCTTGCCTGTGTTGACGTATGTGCTAGCCCAGTGTGATATGCTGGAGCTGGATACCGAAATTGAATACATGATGGAGTTGTTGGATCCATCCTTGCTGCATGGAGAAGGTAATCTATTTATTTTTACTTGAACTGCCTGAAGGACTAGTGAGGGGGTGTCCTGTTTGAGTAGGAATCCTATTAAGGGGAGACCTAATTACGGTGATGTTGATAGTGTAACAAGAGAAGGTCATCATTATTTCCTCTGCTGGGTATCTTGCAGAGCACAAACCCCAGCAGCTGGAAAATCTGCTGCTGTGTATTGCTTTGTGAGCAAAAATGTTGTTTCCAATCCGTTTTGACTCAGCAGGCAAACATGTGCACTGTGCAGGTGCTGAATGGCCCTAGCCTTTTGTGCCTGAAAATTTCCAGAGAGGATTTATGGGGCAACAGCACTCAGCAAATTGTGAGGCATATAATAAGACTTGGGTTACATGCTCTGTGAAAACTTCTGGGGGACTTTGCACCTTTGTGAAAGTGCTTTTGAGAATATTACCCCCTTTTAATGATCTTTACTTCTTCCCAATATTTGCTTCTCATGAAGTTTTTTTATGAGCTCTAGCAGTATGTTTCCTGAGGCATTTCTAGAATGAAGGCTAAAGTCTGCTGGAGGCAAGGAAATCTGCCTCCTTGCTGTTTCCATGGTAGTATTTTTAATTAAGAAGTTTTCTGCAAGGCCTTGGTAGGCCCCAGGATCTAAAAGGTTTATGAGGAGGTTTGAAGGCTCTTGCAGCCAAGCTTAACTGTGTGTTTAGGTATATGTATATGTTTCCTGTTTGTGCTATATCCTGGCTTTCTGTAATTGCTGTATCCTCTTGCATGCCCCTATGCCTGTGAGAATTCATGCCATGATTCCTTGAATTTGGCACTAGTCTGTTCTGTCCGTGCTGTACAAAGCATCCTTGAGTGCATTGTTAGGAGTCTTAGCATGGAAAATACTTGATGTGAAGCTGGAGATCATTAACATGCTTGAAAAGTAGAAAGATTTACTGGACTATTAAGTCTTGTTTTGAATGCAGCAAAGATAGTCTGTCTATTGGCTGGGCTTGTCATAGGCATTAGTTCACCTCTGCTGTGCAGAAAAAATGTATAGGGCTTTGGAGTTGTGCATTTCAAATGTAATATATTGTCCAATTTGTCTAATGGGTCTTGCATGAATTTTACATGTTCATCTTGTTGCCAAGCTAAAGGCTGAGAGGGAGTGCTGGCACTAATACAGAAAATACTATGTGGGAATCAAATGCATATCTGAATGCCTCTGCGTAGACTGTGCTCTTAGCTGAACACTCCCACCCAAATAGTTGGCTTTAAAAAGAAAAGACAGCACGTCTTTTGTTTCTCCTGGTTGCTGCAGACTGTTGCTCCTGTTGAGATTTTTACTTTGGGATCCACAGCTTCTTTTGTACATTGGCAACTCTCTTGTGCCTTTAATTTGTTCTCTACTCATGTAATAAAGGGGAAGTGTGCAGGACTGTACACAACATCTCCTGAATTAGTTGGACATTCTGGGGAATGCTAAGAAGGTGGTAGATGAGTAGTTGTTTTAAAAATAAAGGCAACTCTTTGGGATGATTCCAGAGTACATGCTCAGTCTCACACTCAGTTGTTGCTTTATTGCCACTGAGGTTGGTTGCTTTTAAGTTGATGAACAGTGTTAGATTGTTTTTTAATTTGTTTCAACAGCCATGTTTATTTCATCCACCTCTGAAGCCTGGGAAGAAACTAAAACACTGTTAGAAAGTTGTTAGGATAAAGCTGGAGTTCTAAGAAAGGAGGAGTAAGTACTCAGGAGTAAAGGAGTTACCAGAGTTTTCCTAGCTTTCACAGAGACAGGGCAAGTGAGAGTTTTAAAAGATTTTATTATATTATCAGTCATTTAAGGAAATGGCTTTCCTCAGCAGGAGTGGACTCAAGGCTCCACTGTGTAATATGCAGCACATGCAACCCCTGCATGTCTCTGAGCAGCTGAGAACACACCCTCCAGTGCTGTGCAGGCCAGGGAGGGTTTTCCTTTTATGTGTAAATATTCTGGCAACTTTTGTATATATGTGTGTGGCTGGGTGCCTCTCTGTGTGTATTTATATATATCTCAAAGAAAATTGCCTGTACTTGTGACTGTGACCACTCTGTGAAGTTCTTCCTTTGCTGTCCTTCACAGGAGGCTATTATTTGACAAGTGCTTATGGAGCACTTTCACTGATCAAGAACTTCCAGGAAGAACAAGCTGCCCAGCTGCTCAGTTCAGAGGCCAGAGATACTCTCCGGCAGTGGCACAAGAGGAGGACAACAAACAGGACAATACCTTCAGTTGATGATTTTCAGGTAGAGCTTAGGGCTGAAATAGAAAATGGGATGATTGTGTTGCTGGAAACACCCATTTGAGAGGTATGATTCATAGCAAATTTCCTTGGTGCCACATGTGGAGTGAAACAGTGCTGAGATTACTGCTGTCAAATTTGCCTCTTTGAAATCTTTGCACTCTTTATTAAATAGACAGTTTCATTATGATGGTCTAAAGAAAACACTAAATAAGAGAGCTTTCTTACCTTCCCTTTTAAGTTACATGAAGCGAGGACAAACTGCATTGTATCTCAGATTCAGCTTTTTTGCATGCTTTATTGTTCAAAAGATCAAATCCAGATTTCCAGAGGTATAAATCAGCCTAGCTGCCCAGTAGCCAGTGATGACAAAGTAGGTAGCAGAGAGGAGAGGTGGGAGAAATGTTCCCTGACAGTTCTGAAGTTTAAGCAGGCAGCAGAGTTCTGTGATACGGGATGTCCTCACCTTTGTGTTTTGTTTTTTCTTTTTTGTCCCCTGTATTTTGTACTGCTCTTCTAGAGTAGGGCAGTACCTTCAACTGGAGAGTAACACAGCAGTGGTTATCACTTCATCTTCTGAAACCTGGCCTGCATCTCTTCCATCTGATTTGGACTGACTATTAAGGTGCAGCAGTTTGTGAGCTGAAAGAGGGGAGGGTATTGGAATTAGGAAGAGAGGATTTACTCCTTTTAGTTCAGCTGTCTGCAGTTAGGAAGAGGAGAAGCGATTACGAGCAATTCCAGTGCCCAAAGCCTGTCTGTCTCCCTGAGATCCACGTTCTCTTCTCCTGACCTGCACTTCGGTGTCAGATTCCAGTAGCTGGAGTCTTTGTTCTTTCCAGCAAAACTCTGCATTTTCCATAGGAGCATCCAGCACCTTTATTTCTGCTGGGTGAGGAAATGACAGAAGATTCTTTCTGCAGGATTTTGTTGGAAGTTCCATCTTCTCTTTCTCTGCAGATGAACTTGATACAGACTCAGTGTTTAGTTGAATGCAGGAGGATGCAGGGGGCAGGGAAGAGCTGTCACCGAGTGTGTCCAGTGCTTCTCCTGCTCTTGTCTCTTTCAAAAGAGAGCCTCAAATTAGTGGATCCCACCACCCACAGGATGTGCTTGGCACAAATGCAAGTGTTTTGCTGTCTACTCAAAATGGTGATTTTTCTCTCTTCTCTCTCTGAGTCTTGCAGTCCTGAAATGGAGCACCTTGCCTACAACTGGCATGGAACATTTCTGCAGCTCCAGTCATCTTTCTACCAGGGAAACAGGATGGTGTGGTCATGGCATTTCTGTGCCACAGTCTCACAGCCTTGCTGGCTCTTGGGCCCTGGAGGCTGTCTTTCCACCTTCCCTAAATGGATGGAAAAGCAAAAACCCCAGTACTTTGATGACAATTAAATACAGCTTTCTGGGCATCTGTAAAAAAATTCAGCCTTTTCTTCCAGCAATCCTGTCCATCTAAAAACTTGTGCTTTTCAAAACAGGTCTTGTGAGTGGTAGCTGCATTAAAAATTAATTTTAGTATGTTTTGCCCTATTTGGGGCTGGGTTTTTTCTACAAGTTCTTCAAACCAGGTAAAAAAAAAAAGGCTTCGTTCTGTTCAGTCCCATTTTAAAAATCTATTGCAGAGCTTTAGTGTTCAGTCTTTGTCATATAAAGAAATACTTGATTAGACAAAAGTGCTCTTTGGAACTTAAGTCATTGGAAGGTTCTTCTCAGTCCTAGCTTTTAACAGCTTGTTTCTGTAAGAGGTAAACTTCTACCATTTGGAATTTCGCACACTTAATTTATTCAGCATACAAACCATGGGTGCCAGCTCAGTCAATAAACAACTCTTTCTCGCTGTAATTTTTTCCACCTCCTTCAATCTTACTGCATTTTAATCTTTAATTCCAACTATTTTTTTCTTTTAAAACTGTCTCTGGTTTAGAGACAGTTTTAGGAGAAAATGCTCTAGAATTAACATTTTCTCTAAAGAAAATGGGTTTTGGCACTTCCTTCCCACCAATATGAAAGGAATTTCTTGGATGAAAGTGACAAAAACCATCTGTTTAACAAAGTGCCCACAGGGCAGGCAGGGAGAAAATTAATAACTGTTAGGTATTGAAGCTCCTTGCTGCTAGTGGATTTAGAGTTCCCTCTTTAGCTGCCCTGGCCTCCCCTGAGGTCCAGAGCTGGGATGCAGCGTCCGGCTCCCACCAGTGGTCTGGTTGTTGAGCCAAAGTGAGCTGAGCAGTTCCAGAGGAAGCCATAGAAGCCACCAGAGGATTGCTGTTGCAGTCCTGTGAAAACTTCTTGCCTCAGCTGACTAAAACCAAGGTAGCCAAAAGCAGAAATGTAACTCCCTCCATGCCGCAAACCCAAGCACACAGGGGAATGAGTGCCTGAACACAACCTGCGCCAGAGTTCCCCTAGCTCCCACTCCTCCTCTGGACCCAGCTTAAAGTTCCAGGACCCATTTCTGGGCATAAAGCAGACGATAGGGTAATACAGTAGTATCATAACATCACTCCAAGAGAAAAACAAACAGGGAGCAGATGAAACTGCATTTCCCTGTAGGTCCTATTTAGAATGTATCTGTTACCAGAGTTGTGGGTGTGAGTTTCTACAGGAGAAGAGATCCAGCTTTTGCATCAAGATCAGGTGCATTTACTCAATTGGTGCAGAGTAAATTTTCTTTCTGAATCCCTGTAAAAAAAATGAAATGCTATCCTGTAAAGCTGGGTTAGGCCAGGCTTAGACACCAGACTGCAGCTCATGGGATGGCCATAATATCCAGAAATCACCAGGGTGTGTTTCACAGCTAGAGCAGGGAGAAGCTTGCTTTTTGTTGCTGGCTTTTCAGTTTTCAAAGGCTAAGGGTTTTTCAAGTTCCTGATGTCTACTTTCTTGTTCACAGAACTACCTTCGTGTTGCATTCCAGGAAGTTACCAGTGGCTGTACAGGAAAGACTTTGCTAGTAAGGCCATATATCACTACTGAAGATGTATGTCAGCTTTGTGCTGAGAAGTTTAAAGTGGCAAATCCAGAAGAATACAGACTGTTTCTTTTTGTTGATGACACCTGGCAACAACTGACAGAGGATACCTACCCTCAGAAGATCAAGGCTGAGTTGCACAGCCGTCCACAGCCCCAGGTCTTTCACTTTGTCTACAAGCGTGTTAACAGTGACCCATATGGGGCCATTATTCAGAACAGCAATAACTCAGCTGCTTAAAACCAGGAGCCTGTCATTTTTATATCTGTTCCTTGGTAATTGTTACAAACATCTTTGTTGGCTGCCTTCCTTAGGAGCTAAAACATGTCTTAAACCTTAAGTGCCTGGTAAAATATGTGCTGACATTTCTGGTACTGCTTACAGGACCCAGGGGCACTGTGCACGTGGCCAGTTATGCAGAATATATCCACCAGCATGTCTGAGGAGACAACCTATGAGGTTGCATTTCTTGTACCATGGGCTCTTTTTTAGGATATTCTACTGCGGCCTTTCACAGGTCTTGGCTGTAGTGTGCAAAATACGATTTTCTTCCACTCCTTGTTTTCCCAGCTGTCATTTGCATTTGAATCTGTGCATCTGTGAACTGGCTGGGGTGAGTTCAGTTTCACTAGCAGGAGTTTGACAAGACTGTCCGATGCAGGGCATCAGTTCACTCAGCATTACCTGGATGGTTGCATCCTTGTCTAATATTTTTGATTACAGAAAATCATCATGTTTATATATATATATATATATATATATATATATATTTTATAGCAGTTGCAGGTAAACTGTCAGGGCTGGTTTTTGAAATATTTTTTTAACTAAAATGTTCTATAATTATGCATGTGATTTTTAACATTTAATACACAAGAATAAATCTCTTGCTGGTTTTAGAGTCTTGCACTGATAGTCTGTGTGGTTTTTCTTCTTTACCTGTTCCAGGAGTGTTCTTAGGAAACCTCTGTACCCTCGAGGCAGTTTTGCTGTCTGTTCTCAATTGTCTGCGGAAAATCAGACCATCTTATTCATTGAGCTGTGCAAAATACATCTTAACCTCTCATCACATTCATTATGAGCACTGAGGGGAAGAGAACCAATAAAGGTGAAATTTCCCTGAGAAAGGAGATCAGGGTGTTCACTGGTAGCATGGACTGGGATTAGAGCTGAGCTGAGCACATCATCTATTCAGCTTTCACCTCATGTTTTCTCAGGGGGTTTATGGCTCTGCCAAAAGACGGTTGTTAATTAATGAGTCCCAGGCCAAGCCATGACAATAACCTGTTCTGTTAGAGCTGGTGTATTTTTGGCATGTGCATCAGCCACACTCTCTAAGAAGTCTTGGGCTTTGTTTCTGATTTTCTTTCAGACTTATATCCAACTATCATCCCCTTTTCTTCTCTTTGTCTGGTGTGTCTTGTGTTCCTTTGTCCTGTGTTCCCTTTCACTTTCATTCTCTTGTTCTTCTTTTTCTTTTAAGAAAAAAATGCTCAATATTTAATAAACTTTGCTCAGTCCCTCTCCCTGTCCTAATTTTTGTCTCCCTCCCTCTCCTTGCCTGCATCTTTATCTTTCCTTCTTTGTTCCTCTTTTTTCCCTTTGTCCTACACCAGGACTGTATTTCTTTGTCTCTCTCACTGTCCCTTTGCCTGTACCTGTCTGTATCTTCTGCCCAGTCCTTCACTCTCATTGTACCTTTTTCTTGATAAGCCTCTGTCCTGCTGGCCATGCCTCTCTTTCTCTATTCCTGCCCTGCGCGTTGCCCGCCTTTCTCCCACCAGCAGGTGCCGTGGTCATTGCTGCTCTCTGTTTCCCTCTTTGTATCCATCTGTCTTCACCATGTGTTTGGCCCTCTGTCTTTTTCTCTGTGCCTCACTCATGTTCCTCTTTTATTCTGTGTGGCACTGTGATGCTTTCCATACCATTGTTTCTCACTGGATGCACATGGAGTGTACCACTCCGTGTCCCTGTTCTTTTTTAATCAGTCTCTGTAATGCTGCCCATCCCAGTTTGGGGTATTTTGTGTGGGTATTTTTTTGGTTGGTTGGGTTTTTTTGTTTTTGTTTTTTTGTTTTTTTTGTTTGGTTGGTTGGTTTTGTTTTTGTTTTGTTTTGTGGTTTTTTGTTGGTTTGGTTTTCTTTTTTTGAGGGTTTTTTGGGTTGTTTTGGTTT
Organism: Lonchura striata; assembly: GCF_050655825.1. Taxonomy (NCBI): domain Eukaryota; kingdom Metazoa; phylum Chordata; class Aves; order Passeriformes; family Estrildidae; genus Lonchura; species Lonchura striata. The sequence goes on along the minus strand of NC_140705.1, from coordinate 86,356,048 downwards.
GGTTTGGTAGTTTTGTTTTTGTTTGTTTGTCTTTTTGTTTGATTGGTTTTTTGCCTTACTTGTATTCCTTTTTTATCCTTGGTGGCTCTGTGGTGACACCTGTGTGCCATTGTTTCTCTACTGGATCCTTGTGTCCCGTTCCCTGTCCCTGTTCTTTTTTATTCCCTTACTGCCATGTGTCCCATCCCAGATTTTGTTCTTGTTGTTTTTTGTTTGCGCTTTTTTTTTTAATAATTTTTTCAATTTCATTCTGCACCCCGTTCTTACTTTTCTTCCTGTGCTCTCTCTGCTGCCACTCCCTCTTTCTGCCTCTCGCCTGTGACTGTGGGGCTGGGGAGGAAACTTCTGGGGGGCTGCCTCCCATTCTTATTGCAGCCGAGTCCCTTTTGGTGGGGGGTGTACACATAGAAAGGGCTTGAATAAAGCACCACGCTGCTGTCCAGGGCAGTTTGATTCATTCTGTACTTTCTCTGGGGGTGAGGAAAAAAGGCTGAGGGGGAGGGGGTGGAGACTCAGAGGCTGTGATGTCATTTGGGTCACCCCAAGGTCCCTAGGAGAGAGAGCCATGCTGTGGTGGAGGAACAGGTGAGTGGGGAATGAGGAGGGGTCGTGCTGGGTTGCCCTGGGTTCCCTGGGTGGGAAAGTCCTTGAAGTAGCCAAGCTGAGCTGTTTCTGAGAGTTCCAAGCATCTTGTCCTTAGGATTCTTGACATAGTATTTAACAAGTTACTATCAAGTTGAAACAGTATCTAGTGGATTTGTTAAAATGGCAGAAATGTTTTTTCACCTGGAACTGTTTTGGGATAAGCAACCTTCCTTAATGTCAGAATTATTTGGTCTTCCTTCTTTTCCCATTTTTATTCTAGATTGCTGAGCATTGGGGAGAAGATTTGGGATAAAGAAGTGAAAGGCACAAGGGAAGCTCCACAGTCCCGAGGCAATACTTTAGTCATGTGCAGCTTCTGAACCGCAATAATAATCTTGGCTGCCACAGAAACCTTCTGAAGCTGTAAGGGACAGGGAAGACAATTCCAGGATCTGTGAGAGGTGCTTTCTCCCAGATCTGGATGGCATTGAGGTCGGAACAAGTTCCAAATTATCCTTGTGTGTCTCCTGTTGCTAGTCCAGGACTAAGTCAGTGTTCCCTGAGTGGCTGCAGCTCCCTGAGTGTGGAGGGAAGAAGCCTGTGATGGAGGATGAGAGAAAGCTCCATGCTGGTTGCTGTGTGGGCACAGAACTCTGGCCAGATGGGTTAGTGAGTATTGAAAAGGGCCCCCTTTGTGTTCAGGGGCCCCCTTTCCCTGTGAAACAAACCTTGACACCGCAGGTTCCTGATGTCAGTTTGCAGGATGTGCTTGGGATTGTCAGGCCAGCACAAGGCCAAAGTTGTAACAGGTTGGGTCCAGGAGGCACCAGTGCCATTTATACTTTTTGGAGGCAGTTACCCACTCAGGGCCACAGGCCTCTGAACATAAACGCCAGCACTTTTCCCTGTGAAACAAACCTTGCCACCCCAGGTTCCTGATGTCGGTTTGCAGGATGGGCTTGGAACTGTCAGTGCAGCACAAGTTTGAGGTTGTGGCAGGTTGTCTCTGGGACATTTCCTTCACTGTTCGCAATTTTTGGAGTTGGCCGACCACTGAGGTCCACACGCCCCTGTCTACGAATGTTGGCCATGTTCCCTGTGAAACAATGCTCATCAACCCAGGTTCCTGATGTCATTTTGCAGGGTGTTCTTGGGACTGTCAGGGAAGCACAAGATCCAGATGGTGGCAGGTTGCATCCGGGATACATCCTGCACCCTTCCGATTTTCAGGAGGCAGCCACCCAGTCAGGGCACAGGCCTCTGAACACAAACCCCTTTGCCTGTGAAAAAACGTCACCACCCAAGGTTCCTGATACCTTGTTTGTAGGATGCACTTGGGACTGTCAGGGCAGCACAAGTTCTAGGTGGTGGCAGGTTGGGTCTGGGTCACATACTTCGCTGTTCAAATTTTCTGCAGGCAGCTGTGTACTCAGGGCCATAGGCGCCTGAACACAAATGCCGGCCCTTTTCCCAGTGAAACAAACTTTGCCACCCCAGGTTCCTGACATCAGTTTCCAGGATGTGCTTGGGACTGTCAGGTCAGCAGAAGTTCCAATTGATGGCAGGCTGGTTCTGGAGCACATCCTTCAGCGTCCATAATCTCTGGAGTCTTCCAAAACACTGAGGGACACAGACCCGAGAAGACAAACGACAGGCATGTTCCCTGTGAAACAATGCTTGTCACCCCAGGTTGCTCATGTCAGTTTGCAGGATGCGCTTGGGAATGTCTGGACAGCACAAAATTGAGATGGTGGCAGGTTGAGACTGGGACACATCCTTCACCGTTCAGCTATTTTGGAGGCCGTTGCCCATTCAGGGCTACAGGCCCCTGAACACCAACGCCAGCCCTTTTCACTACAAAATAAAACTTTCCAATGCAGGTTCCTTATGTCAATTTGCAGGATTTGCTTGGGACTGTCAGGCGGCACAAGTTCCAGGTGGTGGGAGGTTGGGTCTGGGACACATCTTGGGCCATTGGGATTTTTGGAGGCGGTCGCCCTTTCAGGTACACAGGCCCGTCTCTGCGAATGCCGGCTCTTCCTGTGAAACAAACCTTTCCACCTCCTTTCCTGATGTCAATTTGCTTGATGCGCTTGGGACAGTCAGGGCAGCACAAGTTCCAGGTAGTGGCAGGTTGGGTTTGGGACACATCCTTCGCCATCCAGAATTTTTGGACTCTGCCCTGCAGTCAGGGCAACAGGCCCCTAAATACGCCAGCCCTTTTCCCTGTGAAACAAAACTTTCCACCACAGGTTCCTGATGCCAGTTTGCAGGATGGGCTTGGAACTGTTAGGGCAGCACAAGTTTGAGGTGGTAACAGGTTGGATCTGTGACACATCTTTCACCATTTGGGTTTTTTGGAGGCAGCTGGCCACTTCAGGGCCACAGGCCCCTGAACAGGAACGCTGGCCATGTTCCCTGTGGAAAAATGCTCACCACCTCACATTCCTGATGTCAGTTTGCAGGATGCACTTGGGACTGTAAGAGCAGCACAGGTTCCAGGTGATGGCAGGTTGTGTCTGGGACACATCCTGTGCCATTTGTATATTTTTGAGGCGGCAGCCCATTCAGGGCCACAGGACCCTGAACACGAATGCTGGCCCTTTTCCCTGTGTAAGAAACCTCACCTCTGCAGGTTCCTGATGTCAGTGTGCAGGATGGGCTTGGGACTTACAACACGGCACAAGTTCTAGGTGGTGGCAGGTTGTATCTGGTACACATCGTGCACCATTCGTAGTCTTCGGAGGTGGATGGCCACTCGGGGCTACAGGCTGGTGACAATAAATGTTGGCCAATTTCCCTGTTAAATCTCACCACCCCAGGTTCCTGATGTCAGTTTGCAGGATGGGCTTGGGACTATAAGGACACCACAAGTTCAGGGTGGTGACAGGTTGGGTCTGGGACACATTCTTCACCATTCAGATATTTTGGAGGTGGTTGCCCCTTCAGGGCCACAGGCCCCTGAACATGATCGCCGGCCATTTTCCCCTATGAAACAAAGTTTGCCACCCCAAGTTCCTGATGTCAGTTTGCAGAATGCACTTGGGACTGTATGGGCAGCTCAAGTTCCAGCTGGTGGCAATTTGGGTCTCGGAAAATTCCTTTGCCATTCTGATTTTTTAGAGGTGGCCGCCCATTCAGGGGTGCAGGCCCTTGAACACCAACACCAGCCTTATTCCCTGTGAAACGAAACTCGCCAACCCATGCTCCACAGGTCAGTTTGCAGGATGCGCTTGGGACTTTCAAGGCAGCAGAAGTTCCAGGTGGTGGCAGGTTGTGTCTGGGACACATCCTTCATCGACTGGAATTTCAGGACGCAGCCGACTACTTAGGGTCACAGGCACCTGGATACAAATGCTGGACATGTTCCCTGAGAAAAAATGCTTGATCCACCAGATTCCTGATGTCAGTTTGCAGGATGTGCTTGGGACTGTCAGAGCAGCAAAAGTTCCAGGTGGTGGCAGGTTGAACCTGGGATACATCCTTTGTTATTCTGGGTTTTGGAGGCGGCCAACCATTTAGGGCCACAGGTCCCTGAATACCAATGCTGGCCGTGTTCCCTGTGAAACAATGCTTGCCACCCCAGGTTCCTCACGTCAGTTTGCAGGATACGCTAGGGACTGTATAGGGATGTGCAAGTTCCAGGTGTTGGAAGATTGGGTCTGGGAAACATCCTCTGTCATTTGGATTTTTGAGGCAGACACCCAATCACAGCTACAGGCCCCTGTCCACGTACTTCAGACATTTTCCCTGTAAGACACACCTTGCCACCTCAGGTTCCTTATGTCAGTTTGCAGGATGTGCTTGGGACTGTCAGGGAAGCACAAGTTTCAGGTGGTGGCAGGTACAGTCTGGGACACATCCTGCGCTGTCCGGAATTTCAGGAGGCAGCTGCCAATCAGGGCCACAGGCTCCTGAACACAATACTGGACATGTTCCCTGTGAAACAAAACTCATAATCCCATGTTCTTGCTGTCAGTTTGCAGGATGTGCTAGGGACTGCCAGGGTAGCACAAGAGCCAGGCAGTGGCTGGTTGAGACTGGGACACTTCCTTTGCTGTTCATATTTTTTTGGAGGTGGCAGCCCATACAGGGCCACGGGCCCCTGAACACGAATGCTGGCAATGTTCCCTGTGAAACAAACTTTCCCACCCCAGGTTCCTGGTGTCAGTTTGCAGGATGCGTTTGGGACTGTCAGGTCAACAAGATTTCCAGGTGGTGGCTGGTTGAGACTGGGACAATTCCTTCACCATTTGGAAAGTCAGGAGGCGACTGACGACCCAAGACCACACACAGGCTCCTGAATGTGAACCACACCCATGTTCCCTGTGAAACAAAACTTGCCACCCTGGGTTCTTCATGCCAGGATACACCATCCATTTTGCAGGATGCAATTGGACAGCCAGGGCAGCACAATTTCCAAGTGGTGGCAGGTTGGGCCTGAGACACATCCTTCACCATCCGGAATTTCAGAGGGCAGCCGACCACCCAGTAGAACTGACTCCTGAACATGAACCCCACCCATGTTCTCTGTGATACAAAACTTGCCGCCCCAGGTTCCTGTTATCAGTTTGTAGGATGCACTTGGGACTGTCAGGGCAGCACAAGTTCCGAGGGGGGCAGGTTGGGTCTGGGACACATCCTTTGCCATCCAGAATTTCTGGAGACAGCTGCCCCTTCAGGGCCACAAGCACCTGAATACGAATGCTGGCCCTTTTATTTGTGAAACAAATCTCGCTACTGGGTTATTGATGACAATTTGCAGGATGTGCTTTGGGACTGTCAGGGCAGCAAAAGTTCCAGGTGGTGGCAGGTTCTATCTGGAACATATCCTGCACAGTTGGCAGATTTTGGAGGCGGCCAACCACTCAGGGCCACAGACTCCTGAATACGAAGCCCACCCATGTTCTCTTTGAAACAAAACTCACCACACTGGGTTCTTCATGTCAGTTTGCAGGATGTGCTTTGGGACTGTCAGGGCAGCAAAAGTTCCAGGTGGTGGCAGGTATGGTCTGGAACACATCCTGCGCTGTCCGGAATTTCAGGAGGTGACTGTCCATTCTGGGCCTCAGTCTCCTAAACATGAACTCCGGCCATGTTGCCTGTGAAACATAACTCGCCAACCTGGGTTCCTGAAGTCCGTTTGCAGGATGTGGTTGGGACTGTCAGGGCAGCACAAGTTCCAGGTAGTGGCAGGTTGGGTCTGGGACACAGCTGTCATGGTTTGACACGGAAGAGAATTTTCTCAGGAAGTTGGGGTCAAACCAATCAATGGTCAGGTCTGGATATTGGCATCTGGAGTGGCCACTAAAGGCTGGACACTCCTCTGAGAGACAGAGGGGTTAAAAGCAGAACTCCCAGGGGAACTTGTTTTCTTTGGTTCCGGTCATCAGAGAGTGCAGACCCTTCCCCGCCCAGCCATGGGAAGCCATGGGGAAGCCATGTGGCCTGGCTGAGGTAGGCCGAAGGGTGGGAGGACTGGAACCCTGGAATTGGGCCAGTTCCTGTGGACGGAAGGGTGGAGGAAGGCTGAGATGTCTTTGTTCCTCCCCCCTCCCCCCGCAGAGGGGAAGAGATAGAGAGCTTGAAGACACCTGGAGATTCTCCAGCCATGGAGAAGGAGAAGGGCAGGGGGCGGAGGTGAAGGTGTCCAGTCGTGGGAGCTGAGGTCTGGGCTGAGAGCTGTCTGGGGAATCAGGACTTTTAACCCTTCCTTGTGAAATGAAAGTTTTATGAAATATTACTCCTCATTTTGAAAGGAAGAAGAGAGACAGCTTGGGACCTGAGATGTTAGGAAAAGAAGGTTGTGGGGGAGATGATGGAGTGGCTTTTGGCTGGACTTCTCTTGTTAGCCATAGACTGAACCAATTTCTCCTCCAAGAGAGACTTAATTTTAGGGGGATGCATGGTGAGCCAAGAGACCTGCTTCAGCAGCTGAGAGCAACTGGAGTGGAGTGAACAGAGAATTCTAAGTTGAGGAGGGTTGTGGTGATGCCCCCTGTGTTCAGAGAAGAAGAAGAGAAGAAGAAGAGAAGAAGAAGAGAAGAAGAAAATCTCTGTTCTTGGATCCTCAGCCCCTGGGGGAAATGGGGGGGACTGCGATCCCAAAAATGAGAAACTGAACTGTTGTCTTTGGTTCTTGGCAAAGCATCCTTGAAAAGAAACCCTATGAGCAGTCTGTCCATGCATGGCGGTGAGGGCACTGTGCATGGAAAGGAGAGTGTCACCATGGCAGATTTTTTCCGGGCAGTACCATGTGTGACATGGAAACACAAGAATTGACAGCTGTGTTTCTTGGGGGGTCTGTGGCACAGGAGACTCCTCTCTCACTTGATGGACTGAGTATCGATTGTCTGAAGGGTGGGAAACTGATCGAGGAATGTTTTGGAAGGTTTTCATTCTGGATTTAGTTTGTGTGTGTCTTTCATAGTAGTAGTTTAATATTTTTTTTTTCCTTTGTCATTAAGCTTGGGCCTGCTCTGCTCTGTTCCTGATCGCATCTCACAGCATTTATTTGGGAAGATGCATTTTCATGGGGGCACTGGCATTGTGCCAGTGTCAAACCATGACAACATTCTTCATTGTCCAGAATCTCAGGAGGTGGCCAATGACTCAGAGCCACAGGCCCCTAAACATGAAAAAGGAAACAGCAGTTTCTTTGGAATATGCATCAAATCCAAGTTTCAGGGCAAGACTGGGATAAGTGAGCGGTGCTGGTACAATTTCTCCTTCCAAAACCTAGGGGGAAAGCTTTTCGCTAAGATTTAGATGACTAGAGACTCTGGAGCTGTCCGAAGGGAAGTGCTGCTCCCCGGCTTATTTCGGCAGAAGCAGCCCTCTGGAGCGTACAGCTGCCACTCAAGTCGTCTGTGCGTGAAATAGTCGCTTTTCGCCACCGGGAGCCCAAAAGCGCGTAGCTGGTAACAGACGAAGAACGAAGCTGCAAAGAAGTGGGCATGTGTGCGCAGCCTTCAGACTGCTAGATGACAGTGACTGCATCTTTCCTGCCTCTTCAGTTCACTGTTAGCATGCATATGGAAGGCATTCCAGGACATCTTTCCTGGGTTTTTACTCCATCCTGATACAGCCCTCCTTGGAAATTCTTGCTCATCCCCTGAGGCTGTGAGATTCAGAGAACTTGATGGCAGCTGCAGGAACGAAGGGCCACAGTAAGTTTGTCGAGAAGCAAAACCTAGCCAGCAGCTTGTTCGTGAGAATGATCAGCTGCTGGATTTTTGCAATTGCCTTCACAATTCTGCCTACACAGAGAAGCCCAGTGGTCTGCTGCTTCAATCTTTTCCTTGTGTGAATTGCACAGTACTGAAGCTGAGCCAGGCTAATCAGCTTTGCCGCTTTTTAGCATCTGTGCTCCACCCATGGAAAAAGCTGCTTTTAAGGGGAGGCTGGAATGGAAGAATCCCAGGCCCTCCCAGCATGTTCCCACTCACTCCCAGTTGCCCCCAGCTCGGTCCCAGTTCTCTGCTGCATGGTCCCGATTGTTCCCAATGTGGTTCCAGTCCCCTGAGTATGGCAACAGATACTACCCATAGATCCCAATTGCCCCCAGCATGTCTGTAATCATTTCCAGGCACTACCAGTGGCTCCAGTAAGGTGTTAGTTATCCAAGTATGATCCCCCAGTCATGGCCAGAATATCCCAGTTGCCTGAAGCATGCATCCAGTCATTCCCAGATCCTGCAACTGGCTTGCAGCATGATCCCAGTTTCTGTTGTTCCAAGTAGCCCAAAGTATGAGCCCAGTTGTTGCCCTGATTTTTAAAAGTATTACATTTTCTTTTATAGGTCTTTGGAAAGTTTTAAAGTTCTCATGAAACTTATTTAGCCTTCTGATAAGATTTTCATATTTGAGAGTCAGTGGTCCCACACTATTTCATGTAGAAATAGAATAGTTTGCATCTTTCTCTGTGGGTGGAGAGAAATGATTGATTGGTCTTTGGACCAGTGTGGTTGGAGAGGTAGTAATTCTGCCCTCCAATCCACAGTCAACTTTGGAATTCTAGAAATACCAGATGTTGGAATAAAACTGACTCTTTCTCTTTTGATGTCCCAAGCTGCTGTCCCTCCTTTCTTGTCCAATAGCGACATCTGTTGGCACCACGTGTGTCACCTGTGGGTGACATCTTGATTAACCCTCTCTCTCCCGGCCCTGACTGCAGCCTTTGTGGGCATGTCTGCTTCTATGAGGCCTGATGGCGGCTGCGAACAGAGGCAGCCTAGAGGAGCAGAGCCCTGTGTCCCCCCAGAAGCCCAAAGTGGGTGGCCCAGAAAGGGCGGGAGCGCTGCCATTGGCAGGACACTCAACAGCCTGGAGAGGGGAGGGGGGGGACTCCTTGGAGTCCCTGCAGCCCAAAGCTGAGAAGAAGGGGAGAAGGGAATCCGGAAGCCCAAAAATCCCTGGCATCCCTAAACAGGGAGACGCAAGAGAGGGGAGATTTTCACATTCCTGGGACTTCCAGCAGCCCGGGGAGGGCAGGGACCAAGGAGCAGGGAGACCCTGAGTATAAGTGTGACCCCCAGCAGCTGGGACAGGGGTAAGCCCGAACACCAAAGGGGAGGGACCAGGGATGGAGAACTCCAGGGAGGCTTTTCCAGGGCTGAATCTTGGTATTCAGGAGGTTTTAGTGACCCCAGATGGCCAGTGACTTCCAGAGATGGACTTGGGCAGAGGGACCTTCCAAGTCAACATGCTTATCCCTTCTTTTCCCCAAACCAGGATTTCCCATTCCCAAGCCCTTGGAGGCTGCAAGGAAGAGGAAGATGCCCCAGGATACCCAGGCAGGTGAGGAGGAAGTCACCACCCCTTTCCTCTCTCCTGCTCCATGTCCCACCCGGCATGGCCCCCCGGCTGCAGGACAACCCCTCTGATTACACCGTCCTGCCAGGGAAGCACTGGGGAGGTCTCCTACCCTCTGGCATGGAGGCAAATCTAATCCACTCCTTGTCTTTCATCCCCCAGGCAGTCAGGAGCTGAGGATGGAGACCAGAGAGGACAAATCCACGTGGCAGAACCTTCTGGAAGAGGCCATTTTGAGAGGCTCCACAGCACAAGAGCCAATGGGGAGGAAAAGCCCTGGAGATCCCGCACAAGAAGGGGCTGCAAAGGCAGATTGTGGGGATCTGAGGAGGAAAGACCCACTGTCCTGTTTTAGGGCAAATTTGGGAGAAAACCTCCAGGAGGAGCCCCCCCCCAGACAGCAAACCCCCACAGGCCCTCCCCCCACCTGGTTCAGGAAGAATTTCCTTGGAGAGAATTGGAAAACAAAAACCCTGTTCTTTAACAGACAGAAACAGTCCCCAGCACCAAAAATGAACATCAGAGTACAAAAACCTTTTCACCACTCTGAAGAGATGACAAATTCAGAAAGTCTCTCATGGGAGTGGTCACTCAGTTCTCGGTCTCTGGCGTTGGGGATGGCTGCTGCAGGTCACAGAATGCAGGCTGTTGGTGTCTCTTGGTGTTTCCCAGGTCCCAGTCTGGAGCAGGTTGGAATGGTATTTAGAAAAAGGAAAGAAAAAAAACCAAAGGCAAAAGCAAAAAGCGGGAGCAAGAGCAAAGAGCCAGCCAGCAAGCAAGCAAGCCCTATCCACTCTCCTAGACACAGAGCGTGGGGGGAGGTGAGCCAGCTGCTAACAAGACAAAACAAACCTTCACTTTTTGGCATCAGTCCGGAAGGCACAGAACAAAGCACCAAGCATAAACAGAACACACGATTGGGGATACAAGCACCATAATGTCACCCTAGGACATTCCACCCCTTATTTCCATAGTGTCAACATACTACCAAACATTGTGCATTTATTCACATGTAAACTTCCATGTTTCACTTCCTCAAACACATTTCCTTCTGTGAACAATGCCAATCACTTGATTTTCAAAATTTTAAAAGTTAATAATAATAAAATGGTTATAAAAATAGTAATACAATTAGAGTAACAAAATTTAGAGTTAGGACAATTACAAGACAATAAAAAGCAAAGAATTATGGATGTCTGGATGCTCTCTGACACTAAGTCATGAAAAGCATACCTTGTGAACAAAGGAATAACCTTAAAAGCAACAGCCAGTTGCATATTCATATATATCATACATGATGCATGAATTCCTTGAAAATTAAGAACTTTTCTGGTTTTTGTCAACGTCTTCCCCTTAATCCTGGTGGTTCCATAAAGATGGAGAGAAGGTGGAAGAATGTCTTTTCTAATAAGGAGACAGTAAAAAAATCCTACATCACAGATTTCTATTTCAATATTAAGTTGTAACCTAAAACTATATTTAACACACTACTTGTTGCAGATGATAGATAAATATGATTGTTCATAAATAATACATCTAGGATGAGAACAGTTCTCCCAGCTAGCCGGATGACACCCCTGCCCTCGGATGGGTCCTGGGGTGAAATGGGCTGTTCCATCCCACCCCCCAAAAGATGTGTGGCTCATCCCACACCTCTGTACCTTCCCCTAAAACATTAGTGTCTGTAACCCCATTGGCCCATGCCTTATCCCAACCCACCTAGAAACTCCTGATAAGGGGGCTTCGAGGGGCCACACGCCCTCTTGGAACCTCTTCCCCCCTCTTGGAACTTCCTCCCCTCCTGGGGCTTCCCCTCTCCTAGACCTTCCTTTTGTCTCTCCCCTCCCCCACCCTCTCAGGCCGGCCACGTGCTGCGTCTGACAGCACGAGGCAGGACCTTCCTGCACCCCCAATAAACCTCTTTCCCCAAGAGCAACCTTCAGAGATCTCTGCCTCCATCCACCCACACCGTGCTGGAGCATGGCAATCCCACAACTACTTCAGAGAATTAATACAGCATAACTTTCTAACATTACACATATAATATTCATTGTAACATTTGCAAAAAACCAATCATAAAATATGCATTTTTCACACTTCCATCTCACTTGCTCAAACCTTTGACACACATTTCTTTCTGTCTCATGTCTGTGTGCTTTCATGTACAGACAATGGCAGCAACATCCAGCAAACAGTATTTGCACATGAGTCTCACTCCACAATTAGATCTCCCTGAGGTACACATCGTGTTGTTCCATCTCTCTGCATTATCCACCATGTACAACCTGGTCCCTGAGCAAAGACAATCCCACAAATGTCTTTGTCTGTACTCGAGGCAGAATTGATTCACATTGCCTTCTCTAACAAACCTCTGACATGTGCCACTGGGACTTTCTCTCCATCTACTATATTCAGGGAGTCAGACTGGGCAGGACCTGCTCAATTGATAGAACTTCAGCTGTTAGTGGCTTTTGCCAGATGCTGCACCCAGGTTTTGAAAGATCCCCCAGCCAATGCTTTCAAGGTGGTTTTTAACAGTCCATTGTACCTCTTCACTTTGGCTGCAGCTGGTACATGGTAGGGGATATGCTACACCCACTCAATGCCATGTTCCCTAGCCCAGGTGTTGATAAGGCTATTCTTGAAATGAGTCCCATTGTCTGACTCAATCCTCTCAGGGGTACCATGCCTCCAAAGGACCTGCTTTTCAAGGCCCAGGATGGTGTTACGGGCTGTAGCATGAGACACAGTGGATCTTTCCAACCATCCGTGGTGGTTTCTACCATTGTGAGCACGTAGAGTGTTTGGGGCAGCATGATGTAGTCAATCTGCCAGGCCTCCCCATACTTGTACTTGGACCACCACTCACCATACCATAGGGGCTTCACCTGCTTGGCCTGTTTGATGGCATCACAGGTCTCACAGTCATGGATAACTTGAGAAATACTGCCCATAGTTAAATCCACCCCTTGGTCTTGTGCCCCCTTAGAGGTGGCATCTCTACCCTGATGGCCTGAGGCATCATGGGCCCATAGAGCTAGGAATAACCCTCCATTGTGCTCCCAAACTAAAAGTCTATCTTTGACACCCCTATCTTTGCAGCCTGATCTACCTGCTGATTGTTTTGCTGCTCTTCATTAGCTCTACTTCTGGGGACATGGGCATCTCCATGGCGAACCTTCACAGGTAGTTTCTCTCCCCGGGTAGCAATGTCTTGCCATGCTGCAGCAGCCCAAATTGGTTTTCCTCTACGCTGCCAGTTAGCCTCTTTCCACCACTCCAGCCACCCCCACAGAGCATTGGCTACCATCCATGAATCAGTGTAGAGGTAGAGCTTTGGTCAGTTCTCCCTTTCTGCAATGTCTAGGGCCACTTGAAGGGCTTGGAGTTCAGCAAGTTGACTTGATCGAACTTCACCTTTGCTAGCTTGTGAAACCTGTCCTGTGGGTCTCCATACAGCTGCTTTCCACTTCCGATTCATCCCTACGATGTGACAGGAACTGTCAGTGAAAAGAACATAGCATCTTTCCTCTGCTGGATGTTGGTTGTATGGTACAGCTTCTTCACCCCGTGTCACTGGTTCTTCTCCTTCATCTGTGACACTAAAACTTTCACCTTTGGGCCAATTTGTAATTACTTCCAAAATCCCAGGGCGATTCAGTTTACCAATATGGGTGCGCTGCATGATGAGAGCAATCCACTTGCTCCATGTAGCACTGGTGGCATGGTGGGTGGAGGGAACCTTTCCTCTAAATATCCTCCCCAGTGCCGGTAGTCAGGGTGCCAGGAGGAGTTGTGCTTCTGTACCAGTCACCTCTGAGGCAGCCTGGACTCCCTTGTAGGCGGCCAAGATTTCCTTCTCTGTTGGTGTGTAGTTAGCTTCAGACCCTCTGTAGCTCTGACTCCAAAATCCCAGTGGTCAGCCTCGAGTCTCATCAGACACCTTCTGCCAAAGGCTCCAGGACAGACCATGGTTCCCGGCTGCAGAGTAGAGCACATTCTTGACCTCTGGTCCCGTTCTGACTGGGCCAAGGGCTACAGCATGAGCAATTTCCTTCTTGATCTGGGCGAAAGCTTACTGCTGCTCAGGGCCCCAATGGAAAGCATTCTTCTTGCGGGTAACCAGGTAAAGAGGATTCACGATCTGGCTGTACTCAGGAATATGCATTCTCCAAAAACCTATGGTGCCTAAGAAAGCTTGTGTCTCCTTCTTGTTGGTTGGTGGGGACATAACTGTGATCTTGTTCATAACATCTGTAGGCATCTGACGCTGTTCATCTTGCCACTTCACTCTCAGAAGCTGGATCTGTCGAGCAGGTCCCTTCACTTTGCTCTTCTTGATGGCAAAACCAGCTTCTAGGAGGATTCCAATTATTTTCTCGCCTTTCTCAAGCACTTCTGCTGCTGTGTTCCCCCACACAATTATATCGTCAATATATTGTAGATGTTCTGGAGCCTCACCCTTTTCTAGTGCAGTCTGGATCGGTCCATGGCAGATGGTAGGACTGTGCTTCCACCCCTGGGGCAGTCGGTTCCAGGTGTACTGCACGCCCCTCCACGTAAAGGCAAACTGAGGCCTGCATTCTGCTGCCAGAGGAGTGGAAAAAAATGCATTGGCAATATCCATAGTGGTGTACCACTTTGCTGCCTTGGACTCAAGCTGGTCCTGGAGCTCTTAACATGTCTGGCACAGCAGCATTCACTGGTGGAGTCACTTCATTCAATGCATGGTAGTCCACTGTCAATGTACATTCTCCTTCAGATTTACACACAGGCCAAATGGGACTATTGAAAGGTGAGTGGATTTTGATGACCACCCCTTGCGTCTCCAGCTCTCAGATCATCTTGTGGTTGGGAACCACAGCGTCTCCAGTTGTTCTATACTGTTGGTGATACACTTTCCAGAACCCGTGTCGAGAGGCTGCAAAGTTTAGGCCCCCTCATCATTCCTTGGTCAATGACAGGATCATGTGACAGGGATCCCAAATGTCTCACTACAGTGCCATCCAGAATTTTAGCCTCTCCTGCAGCATCCCAAAGACGGACCAACCAACTAATTACAGACTCATAAGGTTGTCAAGTGTAATCCTTTATTAAGCCATGAAGGTCCCTTAGGCAAAAGGACTCAATATTGGCCTCTGATCTTGTACCAGTTGCTTTGACTTCTGATTTTATGTCAGCAGGCATTGAGGGTCCTTCTCCTGCATTATCATCATCATCGTTATCCACTGGTCGATCGGTCTTTTCTGTGCACTTTCCACTTCTTGTGCTAGTAGCAACAGCCATTGGTTGAGGCTTACAGTCTGGTTTAGCTGCTAGCTTAGGCTCACTGTCTGGTTTAGTTGCTGGCTTCGAGCTGGGGGTGTTGGCTGCAGCCTGAGTGACTGGGATAGCTCTGATTTATCTCCCTGCCCCCCTTCCTCTGTCTGCTGCCCTACAGTATCTAGCAGGGTGCGATAAGCATATGCCAGGGCCCAGCTCAATGCAATGATCTTTTTCTCCTTAGAGTTATCATGGCACTTCTCTTTCAGGTGTTTTGCCACCTCAGCTGGATTCTGAATTTGTTCACATGGGAAGTCCCAGGCTACAGGGTCAGAAAATTTCTTTGCAGCTTTGGCCCATATCCTCCCATTTCCCACACCACTCAGAATTTCTCACACCTGGGTCTAGTCCTGGGTCAGGGGTCTCATCAGCCCCTCTAGAAATCTCAACCCTCATTCTAGAAAGACTGCAGACTGTATAGAGAAAGCTTACCAGATTAAACACCAGAAAGATGGTCTCTTTAACAGTCAAGGGAAATGGAACATTCTCTAATAGGGAGCTAAGAGATTCAGAGGAGAAGAAGGAAAGCAAAGGCTGAAAAGCCTCATCCCCTACTTCCCCTCTAACAAACTGGCTGCAGAACCATGACCATGAGCCATACATTCCTGGAACAGACTTCGGCACCTTTATAAACCCCCTGGAAGCCATTACACACAAGCCCAGCTCGATGGATATTCTGGTCAGTGCCCTTCTACTGCAAAAACTACCTATTAGGGACAATACCAGAGTTATTCCTGAGTAAGAAAATAAACTTAGGGACCATAGAGGGATTAAGATCTCAAAAAACCCTAGGGACCAGAAACACATGCAGGTCTCCACCCCAAGAGACATTATGAATTCAAAGAACATAGCTTCTAACTTCTCTCTACCAACACCAAGTAATTGGAATCAAAATAAAATGACAACAGGGTTATTCCACTCACTCAAGCCCCACGCCTGGGTGGCAAAATATTTGTCCTGGTTTAGGGCAAATATGTGAGAAAACCTCCAGGAGGAGCACCCCCAGACAGCAAACCCCCATGGTCCCTCCCCCCAACCTGGTTCAGGAAGAATTTTCTTGGTGAGAAGTGGAAAAAAAAACCCCTGTTGATTTAACAGACAGAAACACTCCCTGGCACAAAAACAACATCACCAGATGACAGAAACTCTTTCACTGCTTTGAAGAGATGAAAGAAATTCAGAAAGTCTTGCCTGGGAGTGGTCGCCTGGTTCTTGATCTCTGGTGCTGGGGTTGCCTACTGAAGGTCACAAAATGCAGGTTCTCGGTGTTTCTTGGTGTTTCCCAGGTCCCAGTCTGGAGCAGGTTGGAATGATATTCGGGAAAGGGAAAGTAAAAAAAGCAAGGGCAAAAGCAAAAAGCAGGAGCGAGAGCAAAGTGAAAGCAATCCATCAAGCAAGCAAGCAAGCAAGTAAGCCCTGCCCTCTCTCCTAGACACAGACAGTGGGGGGAGGTGAGCTAGCTGCTAACAAGACAAAACAAACCTTCACTTTTCAGAGCCAGTCCTGAAGGCACAGAACATTACATCAAGCATAAACAGAACACACAACTGGGGATACAAGCACCATAACATTACCCTAGAACACACAGCCTGGGATGGGAAGGCAGCCGGTGATCAAACCAGAGCTTGGTCCTGTTGGTCCATGAGCAGGTTCATGATGGGAAGAAGCCCTACAGGTGCTTGGAATGTGGGAAGAGCTTCTGGAGGAGCTCTGACCTGATTAAGCACCAGAGGACCCACAGCAGGGAGAGGCCCTATAAGTGTGGGGAGTGTGGGAAGACATTCAGGCAGTGAGCTGCCCTGATCGGCCACCAAAAGATCCATGTTGGGGAGAGTCCCTAAGAGTGTGATAGATGCAGGAGGAGGTTTTAGACCAGCTCCAACCTCCTCCTGCACCATCAGATTCACATGGAGGAGAGGCCCTTTGGCTGCCCCGATGGTGGGAAGGGATTCAAGTTCCACTCCACCCTCATCACCCACTGGCACATCCACACCAGGGAGAGGCCTTACAAGTGTCTCTGGTGTGGGAAGAGCTTCTTACAGTGCTCTACCTTGACCCAACACCAATGGAGACACCAGTAAGTGAAGCCCTGCCAGTGCCCTGAGTGCAGGAAGACCTTTGGGAGCTGCTCCAGCTCCATCCCTCACTGGAGGACCCACTTTGGGCAGAGCCCTGCTGATCCACATTCCCTATGTCCCATGTTGGGAAGCCAACTGGCTGGTTATCCTTTTGTTTCGGCCTTCATTTTCTTCTGATTCATCTTCATCCCTCCAAAGCAGTTAAAACAGGGTTAAGAAGAAAGAAATGGATCAGAGATGTCCAAAGTCTCACCATTTCACAAGGTTTTGATGGGGGAACTTAGGATTTGGGGACATCTTCTGGAGGATTTGTGCATTCTGGGGGGATTTTGGGCAGTGTTCTTCATCTCTTTGCACTCCAAAACCCAAGAGGGATCCATCTGTCACCTCAAAACCACTCAAATCCCACTGCAAGCAACTGACTTTGAACCTGTAAGGGCTCAATCCCACATCAAAACAGCTTGTTCCCACCTCAAAAAAAACTCCATCTCACACCAAATGCACTTGATTCCACAGCCGTCAGGGTGAGATGGGCTTGGATGGAGATTGGGAGAAGTGGCATAGCAATTTGGAACAGTGGGATGAGGATTGTGTGGGGCTGGGTAGATGGGATATATTTGATAGGAAATAAAATTTTCACAGCTCGTGATTTCTGTTCCATTCATTTTCAGTCCGTTGCAGTTCTGTTTTCAGTGTGCTACCTTCTCAGCTGATTGTGTTTGTGTCCTCCTTTCTCTTCTGCCTCTCTTTGCCTACTCTGTTTCTCTCTCCATGTCTCCCTTGAGCCAGGGCAGCTGCCACCAAAGACCTTCCCCCAGTTTAATTCCCAGTGTAGGATCTGCAACAACCATGGGGGAAGTTAGGAAGGCAGGCAGTGAAATGTTGCTGTAGGATCTTGCTCCACTTGGCTTTTGGCTCCTTCTTCAGAGCTTTGCCTTCAAGGGCAGGAACATCTTTTCCTCTCTGGCAACTGGAATTCCAGACCCTTGGAGTGTGTGCCATGCAGGACCATACAGACTGGGATACTATGAACTGGGATCCTACAGACTGGGACTGCACAGATTGGCACCATATGGATCAGGACCATACAGACTGGCATCATGTGGACCAGGATGGCTGCACTGGAACAATGAGAACCGAGGCAGTCCCACTCTGCCCAGGGCCTTTCCAGTCATTCCCAGTCCCTCCCATTCCCAGTCCCCCTCTAGGGTGTGGCCAAAACTCTCTGGAGTGAAGTCGGAAGTCCCAGAGAGATCTGGGTACAGGTCCAAGTGCTGGTCTCGGACCCATCCTGGAGCAATCCTTGTCCCGGTGCCAACCTCGGTCTCAGTCTCAGTCCCAGAGTACCCCCAGTAACGGTCTCAGTACACCCACTCGATGCTGTGTTCTCTAGCCCAGGTGTTTATAAGGCCATTTGCCACTGTCTGCCAGAGCTCAGGCTAGCTCTTTGGTGCAGTAACAAGGGTGGGGAACTGACCTGGCTGGGCTAGTGCCAAGGGCAGAACCTTAGAGCTCACTGCTCTACAGCGGTACTCCAAGACAATGTGGCAGAGGACTGGGTGAAGAAAGCAGAGGACACTCTTTTGTGCTGAAATTCCAAGCTGTTTCTTGAGGTGGAAGGATTACAGGAAGAACCAAGGCTGAAGGGATCACAGGCAGAGAGAGCCCCAAGCACTGCTGTGCATGGGATTCTAAAGACTGAAAACCAGGGGGTGGACACCACTATCAAGACAATAGGGAAACACTTGAGGCATGGTTTTGGGGGAGGGCTTATCAGGGTAAGGGGAGGAGAGAAGGCTCAGTTGGGGATTGGTTCAGAGGGTGAGTGACAGGGAACATTCCAGAATAAGGGGCAGGGTTACCTTGACAGGCAGTGCAGAAAGGGCAGGGTTGCTTTGATAGGCAGGGAAGAGTTTGGAACAAGGAGAGGGAATATCTTGAGGGACAGCTGGAAGGGAGGGCACAACTTAGGCAACTACCAAGTGGAAAACATGGGGGTTAACAAAATCTACCATTGAACAACTAACTTAGTAAAACTTCAGGAAATCAATGCGGACTGCAACAGCCATTCTTGAAATGAGACCCATTGTCTGATTCTCAGGGGTACCATGCCTCCACAGGACTTGCTTTTCCATGGCCAGTGGTGTGAAGCATGGCGTAGGTCTTCAAGAATCCAGCGGTGGCTTCTACCTTTGTGAGCACGTAGCACTTGCCTTGGCGTCTCTGGGGCAGTGTGATGTAGTCAATCTGTCAGGCCTCCCCAGACTTCTATTTGGACCACCGCCCCCCATACCATAGGGGCTTCACCCGCTTGGCCTCCTTGATCACAGTACACGCCTCACAGTCATGCCACCCATTGGTGGAGAGGACTTTTTACATCTCGATTGGAGGCCAAGTGTTGTTTTGCTGCACCTCCTGGTAATAAGCCAGTCCCCTCTAAATGTCTTGACTATTACGGCTATTACAAGCAGGCGAGGGAAAGAGGAATATGGAATGACATATTACAATAACATTACTCTACATCTATATAATATTAATCTCTTAATTAATAATAGATCTGACTATTACATGACTTATCTGTAACACTGAGTAATACTGTCCATGATTAGATCCACCCCTCAGTCTTGTGCCCCCTTAGAGGTGGCATCTCTGCCCTGATGACCTGAGGCATCATGAGCCCATTGATCTAGGAACAAGTCCCCCTTGTGTTGCCAATCTGTCTTTGACACCTCTGTCTTTGCTGCCTCATCTACCTGCCCGTTGTTTTGATGCTCCTCACTAGCTCAACTCTTGTGGACATGGGCATTTACATGGCGGACTTTCACAGGTAACTTCTCTACCTGTGTGGCAATGTCTTTCCACTCATCAGCAGCCCAGACTGGTTTTCCTCTATGCTGCCAGCTGGCCTTTTTTTACCTTTCCAGCCAAGCCGACAGAGCATTGGCTACCATCCATGAATGGGTATAAAGGTAGAGCTTGGCCCCTTCTCTCTTTCAGCAATGTCCAGAGCCAGCTGAACAGCCTTGAGTTCAGCAAGTCGACTTGATCCACCTTCTCCTTCAGTAGTTTTTGCAATCTCTCCTGTGGGGCTCTATATGGCTGCTTTCCACTTCCGATTCATCCCTACGATGCAATGGGAACCATCAGTGCAAAAAGTGTATGGTGTTTCTTCTGCTGGTAGTTGGGGGTACAGTGCAGCTTCTTCAGCCCTTGTCACTTGTTCACAGAATTCCCAGAGTGACTAGGTTGGAAGAGACCTTTAAGGTCCTTGAGTCTGTCCCATGCCCTAAGACCTAAATGAGACCTTGGCATTGAGTGCACATCTAGCCTTTTTTAAACAAATCCAGGGACGGTCACTCCATCAGGTCCCCAGGCAGGCCATTCCAGAACTTTAGGACTTTTTCCATGAAAAACTTTCTCCTACTATCCAACCTATATTTCCCTTGATGCAGCTTGAGACTGTGTCCTCTCATTCTGTAACTGCATTCCAAATTTCTCTGCAGAGAAAGATCCAAATGGACACGGGATTTGCGGGATAATACACATTAAGTAGTATTCCAGAAGAATGTCAAACTCTAGGATAATTGTCTCTTCCCGAACTGAATCCCTTTCATGGGAAAATTCCCTAGGTGTATTAAGATCTTCTGATATGCATGCTTAAGACACCGGCTGAGCAAATTTCTTCCTATGTGTGTCTAAGACCAGTTAGGATCTTCACAGAAAGTGTTGTCAACATAGTCATAGAACATGTCTTGTTAAGAAGGGACAACTTCCATCATCATGGCAAATATTGGTCCACAAAATGGATGAATGGTTGGGAGTGACCTACTTGTGTTCAAAATAAAAAGAAAGAATTGCTATTGATTTAACAATTTCATTGCAATATTCATAAGGGAAGAAAAAGACCCTAGTCCTTAACTTTCTTAACTCTAACAAAGATTTTAAAAATTCCTTGAAAAAAAAAAGTGTCATCATTATTGGACTATGAAACAATTTGAGTTGGGCAAAAGTTTTAAAATTGTGTCTAAAGTGACGAAGAAGCCAAGAAAATAGGAAAGGATCAAAAACAGAGAAAAAGAGTGAGCTTGAGTCTGCAAGCTAGTTCTAGAAGTAGTCTGCTAGAAAAAGGAAACCCAAGTTGAATGTCAAATGTATCATGCACTTGATTCAGTAACTGAACAATGTAAAACCCAATCCTTTGGTACAACTTCTCCCAGCAACAAAAACTCCAACAGGCTGACACCACCATCATGCCTGGCCCAGACATATTGCAAAGAGAAATGATGATGTTCTTGAAAATCTATTTGCATCAAAATTGTAAGACATTTGAGGGATTCTCCACATTCTCATGTCTCTAAGTAGCTTGAAAGTATATTGGATAAAAGATGCAACAAAGCATATGATTTATAAGGTCAAGTATAATGGGTGATTTGGGAATGAATCTCTTGTTGATATTCAACTTAGTTTCCACTCTCTGTGAAGTCTCTCTAAAAAAAAATGATGGAGCTGAAGCATGAATCTGCCACTACAAGTGTTAGGCAAACATACAGACTCCCCTTCACATGCACCCCGGTCCACACACACCTAGGCACACACAGAGATCAGCAGAGCAGATGATGGGCACCTTGGAAAAGACTGAAATGCTAAATACCTCTCTTCCTGGGCAAAAGATCTGGTAAAAGAATTCAAATATCTGCTACAAAAATTCTGTTTCATATCTACCTAATATTTAAAACACAGCTTTTTATTTCATTCAATTTGCAGAATATCTTCATTTCACTGGTTTCTTTAAAATTACTTAATTTTCATGTGCTGTATGTCTGAATATTTTTTGCTAAAAATAGAAAAAAATTGATGCTCTATTTTCAGAATAAAACATGGGTTTATACCATTTAAAACCATAATGATATGGAAGAATTTATTTGTCTCCCACTAAGGTGTAATAAGTATTTGAATCACAGATCATTTAGAATGAAATTCTTGACATTTTGAAGATGGTTTCAATAAGTGTTGATCCTCATTGCTCATTGTAAACAGTAATTTTTCAGTGAATGGAAAGTATGTCTGGTATATCTACATTATTCAAACAGAAATTCCTACTAATGGCCAGGCTGAACTCCGGTAAATAATCTCCTGAATGCTATTTTGCCTTCTTGGTTGGCACTTCATGAAATCCTAACATGATGAAGTGTTGAAATACAGAGATTGTCTCTTAGATAGTGTCCCATGTTGAAACCCATCCCATGTATTTGATGTTGGAATTCTTAGCTCTTTTAAAATTGGATCTCTTCTGCATAGTTTTCATGAACCTTTCTGTTACAGTAGTGCAAATCACAGAGAAATGCAATTTTGTATGACTTTGAATTTACACCAAGAGCTGAGAGAAAACTTGCTCCTATACTTAAATCGGAGTTTCTTCTCACTTCAAACTTTCTTTCTCTATCCCTCTATCAAGAGTCCCATTTGTTGCTGCTCAAAGCCCCATCCAACCCAACCCTGAATACTTTCAGCGATTGGACATCCACAATTTCTCTGGGCAACCTGTTCCAGTGTTCCACCACCTCCATAGGAAAAAAAAGTCTTCCTTTTATCTCATAGATGTCAGAAATCATATACAATTATATTATATACAAGGCATATACAATTAGAGAAAAGGTTTGAAATGTTTTTGATTTGAAACACATTTTATATTAATAATAACTTATAAAGTCCTAAAATTGATGGGCATTGGAGCTTGACACTTTTTGAAGAAGTGCATGGAATTTAAAATTCAAACCAGTAAATTGAAAAGCTTCTTGCCATTTCCTTTCTCCTTTGATCTTCAAAATTGCACATGTCAAATATCTGTGCTTCATACAAATCAGACACTCTCAGAAGAAGCTTTTATTTCAGACTAAAATACGGTTTATGTAGAACACTAGTACTAGTGAAGGTTTTTCGGGCCATGGGGAACACCTTCTCCTTGGATTTGTCTGCACAATACATTGGATCCAAACTAGAAAAGTCATCCCAGGTGTGTTCTATTCATTATTCTTACTGCAGCAGGCCTCAAGATTGTGTGAAAAGTATCCTGTGGACCTTGAACATAGCTCCTGTGAAACAGATGAGAGGTGATAAAGAAGTTGAGAGAGAGAATGAAGAGCATATGGCCCAGTAGAGACACCAGAAAGTAATTTTTCATGTCATCCACAGCCTGAGAAATTGTTTAGCACCATGTAAAGGCTGTCTTTGACAAAGAGGGCTGAAACAGATGTTCAAAAGATCTGGTAGGCCAAAATTCATTGAAGCAAATGACCCCAGCCAGTCACCTTGCTGCCGATCATCCATCCTCCATACCAGCTGATCAGCCTAGCAAAACTGCTGCAAAAGAATTGTGAAAAAGGGAGGCACTGTTTCCCAGATGAAGGGGAAAATCCCCTTGGATAATGGTTCCTTAGGGAAGTGTAGCAAGTTATGTACCCTTATAATCTACTGTGCAATACCCAAGTTGGTGAATTCACCATGTGTCAGCATCGCTTTAGAAAACAAATGTTTGATCCTCAAAAAAAATATTTCATCTGTCCTGTTTACCTGCTTCATTTCAGCCAATGAATAGGCTATGTTCTATCAGCAAAGTCTTTATGGTCATATGTTTCTTTCAACAGTGATCATTCTTTCTTTTTTTTTAAAATCAGATACTGTCTTGCAGGAATACTTGATAGAATCCTACCTTTGTTAAAATTACTAATGGACTACTTTTCCACAAAGAACAAAACTTGTCTTTTAATCATATGTTTTTTGTAAGTTGGAAAGATGAATTTGTGCACCAGTCATGTAGAATGTACTCCTACTTCTTCATAAGTTTCACCACCTTCTTTAGAAAATATTCACTCTGTAGAACTTCAAAAGAAGAACTCTAGGTATCTTCATTCTATTGATGTCATTTTTTTCTACCATGCTCTTCTTTTTTTATATTCAACTCCTTTTTACCAATAGAAATATTTTTCCATGACACCTATGGAAAATACCTATGTTGACTCAATATTGCAGCATCAGTCCATTGTTTCTAATTATTTCAACATGGTCCCAACCGTATCTGACAGCTAGACAGCAGAGCTTAGCAACAGTGAATGGGAATAACTTCTGAACAATTTTGGTCAATTTCCCAGGAAGGGCTTGCTTTCTGCCACTGCCAGTTTTCCCAGAGCTATTGTCTGGTTAACAGTTGCAGAAAAAGAGTCTTCTTGCATAAACCTTGGGGCAAGTTCTGTCTCATATTTACTAGTGAATGCAAACAGGGTAAAGGTGATGCTTCCAACCCTTCTGTGCGCTTTCTGTAGCAAGACGGGGGTGACCGCAGAAAGAAGTTTTTGATCTCTCTTCAGAACACAAGGCATGTCCTCATTCATCACCTCCATCACCTCATTCATCTTTTTCTGGGACTCATTGTGGTAGGGGACTTAAGAGAAGTTCCCCCGGACATGCCATGGGAGGAGGCTGTGGTGTAGATGCCCGCCTCCCAGGATGTCCATCAAAACCTACCTCTCCCCCCGAGTTATGCAATTATCAATTATTCCCACCTTTTGGTTATGTCAATCACCCCTTTGTACTTATCCCTTGTTCTGGAAGGTTCTTAAGTTCTCTGATTGTAATTGATTCTTCCCCAGTTACCACCCCCTTCCCTCATCCTCATTTGTTGCATCCCTATCACCCCATCCTAACTCCTCCTCCAAACCCTGTTCCTATTGGATCCCTTGTATCCTGCCCCTCCTACTCTGCACCTGATTATAAACCCTACCCCGCCCCTTGCTCGGGGCTCTCTTCGAGCCTACTCCCTTGCTGTGTGGTCGGGTCGCAGATCCCAGCTGACACCAAGCCCTCAGCGAAATAAAGCAGCTTGAAAGAGTCATCCCTCCTGGCACGAGCCTTATTTATTCACCATCGTAGAAAAGCTGCTAGCCGAGTTCTCTACTATTAAGAGATCTTGCAAGGCAGAATTCTACAATTCATAGCATGCATCTAAAGACTAAGAGGCTCTCTTGCTTGCTAAAGCAAAACATTGTCCTGTCAGCAAATTTGAACACAATGACAACACGGTCAATTCCAATGCTGGCAGGGCAATACTCTACCCCAGTAGTAACATGCCACTATTAGAAGACTGTGTAAAAATATTCCTGTACGAAGTAATTGGAGGAGAGAAAAATAGAATTGGGAAGAACTGCACATTGTTCTGGAAAAAACCTGCTGCAACAGTCTTACAGCCTTCATTTGCTGGTATCTTTTTTAATCATTGGGGTTTTTTATTCATTTATGGGAAGATAAAATATGATGGCACCTTTATGTTTTCTTAATAAAGTACAACCATTTCCCTAATGTCATAGAAACTAAGCCATTTGAATATGTACATACATATATTCTATAGCACACTGTGAGAGAAATTAGCCGGAAAAAGAAATTCAAAGGTTGAAAACTATTTGGAATCAAGTAAGTCTAAGGTGATAGAAGAAAATGGAAGAAATTGTACAGTGCAGGTGTATTATTTCACTTCCTGAAAACTGAGTAGGTTTGCTATTGCCAGTGGTTTTCATTAGGAAGGAAGAAATTCCTTTAGAGAAAAAACATCCAATTGACTTTACAGCAATGTAATGATACTTAACTCCACCAATCATGAAGAGAAATTCTCATCACTTGATATGGAAATCATAATGGTAATGGAGACAAGGATGTCTAGGCCATGCATCAGGAACATCAAAAAGCATTTGAATGCAGGTAAGACTAAGCTCCTGTACTAGTGAGAAGAGAATGCAACAAAGACGTTGGCCTTGAAGAGTCTTCAGGATTAACAGCAGATCCAATTTTTTCGTGTAAAGTATTTATGAATGGAATTCACCTTGGAAGTAACATTGTTTTCTAAAACCTGTTGACAGTATCTCTTCTACTGATACACAGTTCTTATCAATAGAAAAAGAAAAGAACTTTTTTTCCAACTGTCATGCACTCTTAAACAACTGGCAAGAAAAAGAGTATTTTTTCATGCTGAAAATGACCTTATCTACAAAAATGCCTTGTAGCACACTTAGCACTGTAGTCTCTTGATTAGCATCATTTTTTGATTAATCAAAGAAGTTTCACATTGACTATTTTTCAACTTCGATTCATGGCATATTTGTACTTCGGAAGCAACCATGAAGAATTTCTTGGGTTTTACTTTGTACTTGATCCTAAATGTAGCACAGGTTCTGCATTCTGCCATCTGTCTAGCTTCCCCGTTTGATGCACCTTCTGAGAGGTATTTTCAGAATTGAGGACTACCTGCAAGAATGATGTTAAATACATGCCTTTGACTCCTTTGTGGGAGAACAGGGACAGGTGGTTGGAAGATTACATGCTAAACGGAAAGATGGGACCCCGCCTTCATTTGTTAGTATTACCATGAATTCACCGAGCCAGCCAAGAGTGAGCGGCTTGTGACACAAGCACACGGAAGTGATGTCACCCCAGGCTATATAATGCTGTGCAGCTCAGAGATAAACATCATTTTACCATCCACCACTTTGGTGTCTGCGAGCAATTGGCCCGAGCAGTTTGAGGTGATTGCTGTGCCGTTTCTGAACCAGGTCGTCATGCCTCGGAGAAGGCTACAAGTGGTGCCAAAACCCGGGAAGTGGGTAACGGGACTTACCTGGACGAGTGAACAGCGGTGGGAGTGGTGGGACCATCCCGGCAGGGAGGACACTCCTGGACTAGTGAGAAGGATGGAAGCCCTCGCAAAGGTTGTATCACAAATGCATAAGCAATGGGGAATTAATTGCAGGCCTAAATAATTCATTTTTGCCATTACCAGACTTTTGAAAATAGGTGTTATTGACACCATGTCCTCTGGCAGCAGGAAATATCTCAAATCATGGGGTAAAGTCGTGCAAGCTTTCTGAACTGCTTTACAAGAGCGGGAGACTTGGAAGGCTGCCCAAGACTGCCTACTCACCACCCCCAAACTGGGGGTCAGCGCAACAATGCAGACCTCGGTTGGCGACTTGCAGACCAAGCCTAGCAGCTCACAAGAGTGGGGCGATCTCTTGTCACCACCATCCCTGCCCAGCCCTAACCCTGAGTCCCTGTCTGTGGTACAACAAAAATCTCTGTGGGATGACTTACTTGATGAGGTCAGGAATGCCGCTGATAACTTAGAACTAGAGGGGACGTGGGACAGACACCTGCCATATGCCCTGCGAAATGACACCGGGCGGCAAACCGAGGGGTGGGATCCGGGCGTTATGGGTGGGAAAAAAATGGGCCCATCTGCTGTGGCGGGTGCACACGAGCAGGAGCGGGAGGAGGTTCAGGAGAAGGGGGACAGCAAGAATGGTCACGGAGGGGCGGAGATTATGAATGAAGGCAATAAGCCAAATCAGGACATGCCCCGCAAAACATGCCTTTATATGATTAGACCTTCAGTAAGCAGGGGGCAAAGTGACTGTAGGGCGAGGTAACAGCTTACCCATCATAAAAGGCAGCGGGGGCAGAGTTCTACAAAAAGGTACCGGAGCCCAGAACTGTCCAGTCAGTTGACTTCTGCCTCCGAGTCAGATATTAGCTGGGGTGAATGGTCGGACAGCTGGTCCATCACTGATTCAGATTCAGAGTATGAGAGAGCTAACCCAAGTAAAACCAGAAGTAGCAACTCTCCTGCACTGGCGAGGAGGCAAACTAGGGATACTCCACTCACAGACTGGAAAAAGATACAAATTGCTTGTGCTGAATGGGCCTTGCCTGCCACCTTGGCATTTCCAGTTCATGTCACAGATGCAGGGCAAAGCCCTATACCCCCGTGAATCCCAAAGATGTGTAGGCAATCGTTAAAGCAGTTGCAGATAAAGAAATCAACTCTGCTATGGTCTCTACCTTTGCGGACAGTGTCTTTGGAAACGATGATATGCAAACAATCAAACGTGCAAAATGATCTTTGATGGGGCGGGAATGATCGTTTTCAAACAAGAGTGGGAGGATAATTGCACAAAGCTGCTTGCCCAGGTAACCGGCACAGACCACCCATGACATAGCTCCAGTCTGCAGCAACTAATGGGCCACGAACCAACAGTGCATACACCTCAGGCACGAGCTCAACACTTATGGGCCCCTGAAGTTGCAGCAACCACTCGTGCAGCCAGAGACGCCATCCGCACAGCCTGAAGAGTAGTTGCCAAACCGGCACCATGGTCTACCATAAAACAAGCTGAGATTAAAAGTTTCACTCAATTTGTGGACCGCCTCCAGGCAGCGATCGACTCCTCAGCTCTACCCGCAGAAGCGAAAAGCCCAGATGCACAGGAATGCTTATGTCAACAATGCAATTCAGCCACCAAAGAAATTCTACGCTCACTGCCAGCCAGAGCAAACCTCGCGACCATGATCAAACATGTCGCGAAAGAAGAACACCTAACCCCAATTCAGGCAGTGGTCTGTACAGCAATAACAATGTGATGGCATGCGTTAAGTGCAGTCGGCCAGGTCACGTTGCGTCAAATTGCCCCCAGGTGGATTGCTGCCCTGAAGTGGATGACCCGCAATTCTCAGTCCACTCATTACCCTCACAACAAAATCGACCCAGAGGACCGTGTTGGGCCTGTGGAAAAAAGGGACATTTTGCAAAGGATTGCAGATCCAAAGCTCAGGGAAACAGGAAGGAGAGGGGGTGGGTGGGCTATGTACAGCCCCCTCCTACTTGGGATGTGACGCGGCCCAGTTATGCCTACCCCGATAGAATCTGCCACCCTCCCAAATAGCAACTGGTTCTGCTACCTACCCCATGGGTACAACTCCAAATCAACAACAACTGTTCCCAGAGAACGGGACCCCGGGTGGCCCTGACCGTAGAATGCAATAACCCTCCCATAGTATGGGGAAGTTGCTGCCTTTACAACTCTCCCCTTTACATGTTCCCCCAGAATTCCCCTTCAGATAACATTGTCATCAACATCCCTTTCCTGATTGATACTGGAGCAGATGTTATGGTTATCCCAGAAACAAACTGGTCTCCAAGCTGGAAATTGGAAGAAGCTCCCCCGGTAGGCAGAGTCGGAGGATCATCCCAAGCCCGAAAAAGCACCCAATTAATTGCCATAATGGTCCATACAGAGAAGGGACCTGAAAAAACCATCACTCTCTTCCCATATGTCATGTCAGGAGTTCTGCCTTTGCTGGAAAGAGATGCCCTAGCTCAAATAAAAGTCAGGGTGACAAATTTAGCCTGAGGGCCACTGAGGGCCACCCACCTTTCCCAATTAAGCTAACATGGAAGTCCCATGACCCAGTGTGGGTTGAGCAGTGGCCCTTGCCAGAGCCTCAAATAACTGCCCTTCTTGAGTTACTTAGTTGCCAGTTACAACAAGGCCACATAGAACCCTCCACCAGTCCCTGGAACACCCCAGTTTTTGTGATTCCTAAAAGAAGTGGTGAAGGCTATCGGATCCTCCATGATTTGTGTGAAGTAAACAAGAAAATTCAACCGATGGGTCCTGTTCAAACATCGCTACCTGCAAACTCCATGGTACCAGAAGGACAGCCTTGCACGGTGCTTGACATTAAAGACTGTTTTTTCTCTATACTGCTGCACCAGGAAGACAAAGAAAGGTTTGCTTTTTCCGTCATGTTCCCAAATGGCCAGCATCCTAACCTGCGCTTCCAGTGGATTGTGTTACCCCAAGGTATGGTCAACTCTCCCACTATCTGCCAAATCACAGTGGATCAAGCATTGATTTCAGTCTGAGATTAAGACCCCACCACTACTATCATCCAGTATATGGATGACATTCTGTTTGCAGCACCATTGGCAGGTCAAGTAGACCAATTAGTGTCTTCTCTTTCGCAAACCTTGGAAGTGAATGGGTTTGAAGTCGCAGACGCTAAAATAAAAAAGGGGCCTTGCGTGACCTTCTTTAGGAGTGCAAATCACAGGCTCCTATGTAACCCCTCCACGAATAAAAATCCATAGGAATATCAAGACACTCCACGATGCACAACTGGTGGGATCTCTACAATGGCTCCGCAACATTGTCTTAATTCCCCCCAAAATCATATCCCTGTTATATCTTCTGCTGCAGGGGAAGCAGCCATGGAAGGAAAAGTCTCTAACTCCAGCAGCAATAAGTTTGCTTGATTTCATCAAATGTCAGATGTCCTCGAGATGGAATCAAAGTGTAGTGCTTGACCTGTATGTCCACTTCACGGAAGGAGGAGGGGGTAGGAGTGTTAGCTGAAGGAACTCCCAATGAAGCTAGGCCCATTCAGTGGGTAGTTTTGGGAAAGCCGCTACGCGCATTCTCCCCAGGGGTTGAGTGTTACTAAGATTATGTAAGATCTTATGAAGTGTTTTACAATAGAGAATGAGAGGTTCTAACCATAACACACACTAACCATACAATTTGGATGGATCTCTTCTACTTTATACAGCAGCAGATATGGTTTAGCACTCCACAATTCAGTCCCTGAAAGTGCATGGGCAGCAGATTTAACCTATCTGCCCAGTCCACCAGAATCCTTCATTATCTTTAAAAATGCTTTGCTATATCTCGTTATCTGTCTCCCTATCTCCATTTTCAGCTCCTTGATCTTTCATTGACAGGATGAGATCAAATTTAGCCTAGCAAGGATATAGCCTTTCAAAACCACATTTATTATAGTCTCTATTCTTACAAGTAGAATTATGTGGATGTGACAGCCTGGTCAGAGAGTGAGAAAAGGAGATAAGTTTTCTCACGGGGGATTTGTGAGACTTTTAGGGAGTTGTAGAGAAATGATGATAGCTTGTTACTGTAAACAACTTGCAGGTGGTGTTTTTCTACTCTTTGTTTTTCTGTTCTTCTCAAGGATTGTTTGTGAGAAAAGTGTTTTTGCTAGTTAGCCCATCAGATAGAATGTGTGGGAACAGTCTATAAAGAGGAGAGTTTTTCACGTTAACGTTGCGGTTGTGCAAAGCAGCCTTCTTGGAGTCCATGCAGCTTTTTCACTCAGTAGCGACACCTGCATACTGCAGGGAACAGTTTGGAAGAGCCTAGTTGTTTTGTTTCTCAGATGTTATGTTGCTGCATAAAAGAGCTCTTCTTTGAATTTTTTCCCTGCTGAAGTATAGCATGTTCTTCAATGATTGTGATGCAAACTCATGTTCATCTATTACAGAGTCTTACAGAGTATGCAGCAAAGTTTTCTCTTCTTCTGCGGACATTTTCCTCTTTTGATGAGAAATGCTGAAGGTCTGAATTCATTTGCAAAGGTCACTGATTCACTGCTACAAAATTGTTAAAGCTAGTAATAGCGGGGAAAGTGTGCTGTTGATGTGTGTGTAGATGTCATGTCAGCTGCTGTTTGGATTAAAAAGCATGAACATAAGCAAAGATATCTGCATGGCTATAAAATAAATAGGAAGATATTTGTTGTGATTTCTGCTTTAAGGAGCAAGAAGTATGGAGGCCTCATTTCAGTGGCTAGATGTAGTATCTCATATGGAGGAAGGAGAGGCAGGAATGCCTTGGGAGGCTACAACAGTTTAGGTTAGAGTGACAACTAGGGTTTTTTTCCCATGGTTCTGTGTTCTTGATGTTAATAACTGTTGGGACATCACTTCTAGTCCCTTGCCCAGTTCCAGAATGTCCACTGTTTCCTACTTTCCCATTGGTCCTTGCTATATGTTACTTCCCCTCTCTCTACCCAGTGGTTACTGTTCCTTTAGCCCGCCTTTTTGCCTGGCCTCATTCCTCCCATTGGCCCTTGAGTTTCACCCCACCTAGTCCTGGTCAGTTCAATACCTTGGACCCTCTTCTGTTGGAGACTCTGATTTCTGGGCTCTGAGCCCTGTTCCTCGCTGTCCCTTCAGCCCTTCTGTTAATGAATAGTGGTTGGAAGCCTACACAGAGAGCCTCTCCTGTCTTGTCTGGCCGGCCTGCTAGGCACCATCTGTCTACGTGAGCATCTGCTACTCATTTGGGCTATCCACCTTGGCCAAGGGAGATGCTCTTGGAAGGTGGCCGCCCCGGTGACGTGTGCTGTGTGGCCGCAGCTAGGTAGTATCTTCCTTGGGCCAGTTCTCTTCAACATCTTTCTAACAACCTGCACCCAGGACTTGAAGGAATATTAAGGAAGTTTGTCAAAGACACTAAATTGGGAGGAGCTGTGAGCAAACTGCCTTGAGGGCAGAGAGACCCTGCAGAGAGATCTGACAAAGAAGAAAGATGGGCAATCACCAACCAGATGAAGTTGAACAAGGGCAAGTGCTGGATTCAGCACCTGGGACAGGCCAATCCTGGGGTGTGTATAGACTAGGGAGCAAGAGGCTAGAGAGAAGCAGTGCAGAAAGAGACCCAGGCTTCTGGCCAGTGGCAAGCTGAATGTGAGTCATCAGTGCCCTGGCAGCAAGGAGGGACAATCCTCTCCTGGGGCAGGTAAGGCACAGTATCACCAGCTGGGCAAGGGAGGCAATTGTTCTGCTCCGTTCTGCTCTGCTCTGCTCTCCTCTGGGGTGGCCTCACCTTGAGTGCTGGGGGCAGTTTTGGGTGCCACAATGAAAAAAGACATTAAGATATTGGAAAGTATTCAAATGAGGTCTACTGCCGCTGTTGAGGCAGGATGGGAATGAAGAGACGATCAGAAGGCTGCTGAGAGTAAAACATCCGATTTATTCAAAATACACTGCTCTTTTATACAGAGCTTCATGAGGACCAGCTCCATTGGTGCAAAGTGCTTGATGCACAGTGATAGAACTTAACTATAAACAATGTGAAAACCAAGAGAGATAAAGAATTATTTACATTCTTCTCCAGCTCTTTCCCAGGCTTCTGCCTGGCTAGAAACTCTCATTTCTCTCTTTGAATCTGAGTCCCACAGACTACAAGGACAGGACTCGAGGAAATGGCATGCAGCTGAGTTAGGGGAGGTTTAGGTGGGATAACAGGAAATGTTTTTGAACAGAGGATGGCTGGGCACTCGAAGAGTCTCTCCAAGGAGAGGTCACAGCATCACACCTGTCTGAGTTTAAGAAGCTTTTGGACATTTCTCTCAGGCATATGGTGTGATTCTTGAGGATGATCCCCTGCAGGGCAAGGAGTTGGACTTGAAGATCCTGATGGGCCCCTTCCAATTCAGCAGATTCTATGACTCCATAGTTCTGTCCTGGCCACTCAAGGTCTATTGCTTGCTCACACCAGATTTTGATCTGCTCTTGTTGCTCAGAATTTGTCACAAGTGAGATTCTTTAACCTCTACTGGGTCATGATAGTTATCACTAATGATAAAGGGCCTTTTCTCAACAGAAATTTGAACATCCATCCTAGAATGCTAAACAAATATTTTCCTTGAAACAACACAGTCTTATGCCCAGTATTCTTTCCAAATCTTAAGGAGAAAGAAGCAAAATGAGGAGACATATTCCAATGAAGCACTGTCAATTTTCCGGTTCTTTAGCAGTAGATTTCTACTTCCACTATACTTTTCTATAAAAGCATGGTTTTGTATAGCATGTCATTTTCTAGCAAGAGACATTTTTGCAACTGAGCTCATCTGTCTCTGTGAAAAGATATTGTAAGAAGCGAGAAACATATTTTCAGTGACAAGTGAGGAAAAAAAAATAGAGTATGAGAAGCAACTCTGTGATACTAAGGTGAGACAAGAAGGAGGAGGAGGTGCTCCAGTTGACAGTCTCTGGACTCCTGCAGTCCCTGGAGGGCATCATAATGAAGCAGGTTGTCTCCCAGCAGTCCCTGGAGAACCGTGGAGGAACACATACCTACACTGCAGCCTGTGGAGGGCTCCATGCCACAGCAGGTGGATGTACCTTGAAGGAAGATGCACCTTGTGGAGCAGAAGAGCATCCTTGAGCTTTTCTTTAGTGGAAGAGTATGTGCAAATGTCCAACAGCTGCTAACTCAAATCTATTCTCTTTCCACTTATTGTCATAGGTAAGTAAGAAGACCATCTAAGAATTAGAAGCCTCAATTCTTTTGCTCGAGGCTCCCATTCTCTCAGCCACTCCTTTAAAATTTTGTTTTCTATGAAATAAAATCCAAGATAAAGTCCTTAAGGCTTGATGTTCAGGCTTTTCAGAAAATAGGGAGGGCAAATAACTCTTGTCACTGTCATTTTTTTAAAATAGAACTAAGAAAAATTAAATTCCTGTTTTCTAAGGACTTACCGAAAACAATTGGTAGAAGTGATGAGATTGAAGAGTATCATTAATCCGAAAAGAGACTATCATTTAGGTACCTCAGTTATGTACAAGTTTTTTTACCAGGAACTCTAGACTTTTAAACAGACTTTGGACACAATAGTTATCTCTGGGAATATTTTAGGATGTATAGTACATTCATCTTTAAATAGCGCTATCTGGTTTATAGTTATGAATTTCATTTTAAATTTGATTTGAAAAGAAAGATTGGTGTTTCAGATCATTTACAATTTTGAAACATTTCAGTTGTTGACAGTTGTTGCTGTCTCCTGAGGGCAGGAAAACAACCTTTGTACCAATACTGAAACAAAATACTTGGAAAAAATATTTTTCCTCATTCTTTTCTGTCTATTCTAACAGGCACAACAGCAAAACCAGTGCTATTAGTCTGAGTTGCCCTAGCACTCATGGATGGCAAACTTGAAAGAAAAGAAAGAAAAGAAAGAAAGAAAGAAAGGAAGGAAGGAAGGAAGGAAGGAAGGAAGGAAGGAAGGAAGGAAGGAAGGAAGGAAGGAAGAAAGAAAGAAAGAAAGAAAGAAAGAAAGAAAGAAAGAAAGAAAGAAAGAAAGAAAGAAAGAAAGAAAGAAAGAGAAAAAAGGGGAGGGCAGGGGAGGGGAGGGGAGGGGAGGGGAGGGGAGGGGAGGGGAGGGGAGGGGAGGTTTTCACAGGAGGCACTTAAAGAACCCACAGTGTATCCAAGTTCCTATCAAGCCTTCTGGATTAGTACTTGCAAGTTTCTCAAATGGATGAACCATAACATAATTTCAAGTCATTTGGTGTGAAAAAAACATGTTGAGCATATATAGTGCCTTGTCCATCATTTCTAGCTTATAAAAGAAAATAGTCATTCTAAATCTGCAACTACAGCATATGCAACATCTATGCAAAGCGTGCACTAGAAATTCAGCTAGAAATGACAATTTCTTAAAAGGCTGGTAACTGAAGAGAACAGAGCAGAGGCTGGGCTGCTGCACATCCCTACAATTCTTTGTCCTCATCTGGCAGAAAGCGATTGAGCTGGAAGCTCATTTGAACCTTCATTTAAGTAGTGATTAAGAGCACATGTCTTGAAACTACCTTCTCCAGATATTTCTATTTATTCTAAATATTTCTTTTACAATAGGGAGAACTTCTTATGCTAAGACTGCAGAGGCACTAAATAGTGACTAAAGGAACTTGCCTATCAATTGCTTCAAGGGAAGTAAGTGGTTTTCCCACTATCCTTCTTCCTTTCTCCTTTGGAAAACTGATAACCTTTTCATCAGAAACAGTCAAGTTGTCTATCACAACATCCAATCAATCCTATGAATGATCTAGAATAAACACTGTTCTCCTGAATGTCTTTCTTTTACCCTTCGAAACTTGACTTTCAGGGGGAAAATGTGGCTCTTTTACCTTGGGTATTTAGACTCAATGAAAATCCACTTTTCAAAAGTAAATGGTTAGGAATTGATTGGGAGGATCGCTTCTTCAGCTATGTTTTAAAAGTGATTGTCAAAATAGACCAGTGAAATTTGGAGTCTAGGAAAAGTCTATTAAACAAACTAAACAAATTAAAAGAAGAGGATCTGATTTACACAATCATGTACAGACACATATATATACACACATATATACAAATCAATAAAGATGAGTATTTTATTCCTGTAACCAAACCATCTTAAATTGATTAAAACCATAGAAATAATGACAAGTAATGTTTTCCATTATAACTCATAGAAGAAAGGGCCGCTACTTACTTAGAAGAAAAAATCATATTAGAAAAAATATTCAGGCCAAAATATTTTCAGTAGCAACATGGTTTCAAATACTTGGCTACTTTCTACACCTTCAACTGCCAAGAGCTACCTTTGCATTGTGGAAGAGAAGTGTAAAAGTGGCAACCAAAGAAACTGTTTCTTTTGTAGTTAGTTTGTGAGTTTGAGCTTTTAAGGTTTTGGTTTTTGGGGTTTGTGGATTTGGGGGCTTTTCCCTTGGTTTGCTATTGTTTCTAACACAAGATCTATCTCTTACTTAGTATGTTAATTAACCCTATCAGGAGATAGTTAGGTTTTGTTTTGGGAAGTACATCAAATGTAGAACAGTTTTGATAGAAGTTCATGCCTAGAATGCAACATGAAACAACTCTTCAGATGGAATCAAGTAATTGTACACCTTTGTTTCTAGATACTTATGACTAACTATTCATTTCTAGCAGAATTCTTCCCTTTGCTTTGTGAATATGGCATTTTTTGTTCTAAAATATTTTGACTTTTCTGACCAAGACTGGAAACCAAAATTTGTAACAATCAATATCAGAGCAACAAATTAATTCACCAGGACAAAGAAGTACATGGTAGATTCACTAGAAAAAGAAGTAGAGGAGATGATTTTTTTTTTTCCAAGTCTAAATTCTAATAGTGGGGTAAGTGCCCTTCAAGCAAGATGGCAGAAATAAACACAGGAGCATGTTGCTCTTAAAAGTCTGATGAGAAGCGCTGTTTGGTAAATTATCAGTGTGTTCTGGGATTCTGGAAAGAATAGAAAATTGTCTTTGATTGATGGTGGGAAAAATAGTGGAGAAGTATAATGAGAATACTCTTTGATTTAGTGTGTTTGTCTTCCAGAAACAACACCATAAATGCTTTCTAATATTAAATGATAGAGCAGCCAACTGAACCATTTCTGAAAATTTTTCCCAGTCTTCAAAAAAAAAAAAAACCCGCTTATGCAAATATTAGCAAAAAACCAAATTGACCCAAGAAATATTAAATTACAGATTATAAAGGCTATAAAAATGCAAAAAATGCTGATGGGTAGCTAATAAGTATCTAAACATGCTTTCACATGGTACATGATATTGCTAAAGAAATAGTCTAACTGAAAGCCATGAATTCTTTATATCATTATTTTAACCTCTTTCATATTTTAAATGTGAAAGAAATGCATCATTAAGGACTCTAGATGTAGATCTCAGATTCATCTCATATATCAAGCAAATATTTTTTCACTGGTTTTCTTGAAGTTCTGCTGACTGTATTGCTCATTTATTGGCTTGCTTTTTTGCTTCTTTCTGCTTTCAATGCTGGGCAATTCATGCCATCAACAAAGAATATGATTTCTTTCACCTAAGCAAATGAACTTCATCTGTAGAATCCCTTTCTATTAAATTGACAGAAAAGTAATTGATTTTTCCATCTAACGTTGATTCTTCTGGTAAAGGTCACCTGGAGAAAACTTGATTCTGCTAGGATTCAACTCAAGGATTGGAATAATTGAGAAGACTGGTAGGCACTGGAGCATGGAGAACCCTTCAGCCTCTGGGGATATTACTACAGAATAAAATTATCAACTATCTCAACTTTATAGACTGTACTGAGCACAGTTCTGACTAGAATCTGTTTCACACATAGATAGCCCTTTGAAAGACACATGAGAAGATGAATCTCACCTCCTGATCTGTGTAGGTACTTGTATTTCTATTGACTATTTAGGAGAGCTAGATGAATTGTAGATGTCTAAAGTTAGGTGAGACAAAGCCCACTCTCAATGCCTAGAAACCCCTCCCTAGAAGCTACAAAACACACAATGCTGCAGTTCTGTAAAATTTGCAAAGCCAATGACTATAGTATTAAACGTGTGCAAAGTACTTGCACCGAGATATATTTCAAGATATTCACAAGTCACGTTGGAAGGCATGAAGACACATCTTTTATCTCTTCAGTGAAAAAAAAAAACCCAAAATAGATAAGTTTCCTGAATTTAGCACTCTTGCTGTCTCAATTCTTTAACTTCACAGGACTTAATTCAAAAGCATCCAATTCAGAGAAAGATTGGAAAATCCAGATAGATAAGAAAATAAGAAATTGCTTAGAGTCATCTGATAAGGCTCAAGAGTGGTAGGCCAGGCAGTGAGGGGACTGATCTTATTAGGACTAGAAAAGAAAGAGGTTCTTTTGTGTGACCCAGTCAAATTCAGGATGTTTCTAGGCTTCACCATGCTGGTTTTACTGGTGCCAGCAATGTTGGTATGGTACAGACAGCAGCTATTCACTTCTCTATTTATTCAGCTCCATAGTTTACTTTCTTCTGGGGAGGGCTTTATTAATTTTATTGATATCCTTGAATAAAAGCTAATAGAAGAAAGACAATATGATTCACAGTTTTATTAAGTTATAAATGTTCACCCTTTATTTTGAATAGAGAACAGATGTGGAGGGATAGAATTTCTCTGTTAGTCTCATTTTGTAAGCCCTGATACCCTGCTGTTTTATTGAAAAAATCTCCAGGGCAGTAGCTGGGAACATGGGTGTGTGATTCCTGGTGTTTTGGGTAGGTCACATCTTGGAACAGTAACCCACAAAGTGCTGAGCAGGGACTGGCAAGGGAAGATCATCAGCATGCCCCTCCTGCACAGCTGGCAGATCACCTGGACTCCACTGCTGGTAATAGGGTACCTCTTTTACCTCCTCCTGGGTGCTATGGTGTTCCAGCTGCTGGAGAAGCAGGCAGAAACACATTTTTGGTACCAGTTCCAGCTGGAAAAGCTGAAGTTCCTGCAGAATTACACGTGCTTGGACAGACAAGCCCTGGAGCAGTTTGTACAGATAAGAGGTAAGGGTTCCCATTATTTTGGCTCAAGCATTATTTTCATTAGAAGAAATTATACTATCAGGGCCAAGTAGCCTACCATGATATAAACTGATCAGCTGCCCATGACATTAAATATCTAACTTTATAAATAACTCAAGCCCATTCATATACTTCTTTATTTTGATCTATGGAAGTAGTTTCTTTCCACAGTCATGAATTCCCAAAATATAAGTGCATCTAGTGATGCACTTGTGCTACATTGCAATAATTTCAAATTCATGGTTCTCATCTCCCTCATTAAATATTACTGGGAATTATGAACGGGAACAAAAAACAAGAATCAAACCTAAAGAAGTAGGTTGCCCTTCCAAGATTCTCCAGTTCAAATCTAAGCAAATTCTGCCCTTTCGTACTAAAACCAACAATGTACAAGCAACAACTGACAGAACCAAAGAACACAGTCTTAAGCTGTGCCAAGGGAAACATAAGCTGGGTATTTGGAAAAAGTTTGGAATGGTTTACCCAGGGAGGTGGTGGAGTC
This sequence comes from Lonchura striata, assembly GCF_050655825.1. Lineage (NCBI taxonomy): Eukaryota > Metazoa > Chordata > Aves > Passeriformes > Estrildidae > Lonchura > Lonchura striata. Next base: position 86,316,946 of record NC_140705.1, on the reverse strand, counting down.
ACCATTTCTGGATGTGTTTAAAAAAAGACTGTATGCAGCACTCAGTGCCATGGTATAATTGAGGTGTTAGGGCATGGGTTGGACTCGATCTTTGAGGTCTCTTCCAACCTATCAAAAATCAGATACCTTGTAGTAGTTATGTGTGGGAGGGGGTCCTGGGGAAAGCTGCTCTGGGAAGCCTTGGGAGACCACAGTTATATGATTCCCACCTCTCCCTATGTCCATCACCTGTTGTACCTTCCCCGGTTTATGTCAATCAATGTCTGTGACATCCCTCAGTTCTGGGAAGTTCCCTGTTCTCTGTTTCCCCATTGGTTCCCTGCAGTTAATCACTCCTTCCCCTTGTTTTCACTGGTTCAGTTCATGTCACTCCATCCCTGCTCCTCCCCCAAGTTCTTTCCCTATTGGTCCATATGTACCCTGGTCCCTCCTGTCCTTCCCCAGTTATATAACTTGACCCCTCCCCGGGAGGGGGCTCTCACAGTCAGCTACCCTCTCATGCGGTTGTCTCCCACTTCCCTGAGTTGCTCCAATAAACTCTCAAGAATTGAAGCTACCCGTGTGTCATCCCATCTTTCAGTGAAACAGAGAGTTTAACTATCCAGGGCTCCTGTCAACTGTCCCTGCAGTGGTCCTCCCTGTGCGACAAAGGTCCAGGGTGGCCACAGTTATGTTCACTAGAAAAGCAATCTTTCTGGGTGTAGCTAACATTTGAATCAAGAAAGAGAATCTTCTTGGGTCTCATATTCGTGGAAACAACTAAAGCTGGGGTTGCTATTGACTCCTGTTCATGTCTTGCATCATACAAAGTCTTTTGAAGAGATGAACAAATAATTCCTTCGGGCATTTTGCAAAATTACAAAGGCTGTTACTTAGCCTTTATAAGGTGTGTGACAAACAAGGGGATTCTTAAAACCCCAAACACAGAGCAGAGGGAAATCAATCTCCCACAGAAAAATCCTTGGGGACAGCAAAGGAACACAATCTTTATTAAGGCAGTTGACAGGATATTGATGCAGGAACAGTAATTTTTTGGCATACAATAGTTTTTGTCTGGTGAGAACTATCTGGAATAGCAGATAATATTTTATTAGTTAATCTTTCAGTCTAGGAGAAGCCTAATGTTCATTGAAAATTATATGGAAGTCATAGCTAAAAATAGTAATTCATCTTTACAAGTACTTATATGGAGGAAACAGAAATGAGCATGTTCCCCATGCCCCTGCCCACAGACATAACTATACATTTATACCTGCCTAAATTAAAAACCTGAATGAGATTACTAGATTACAGAAGGAAAGAAGAGCAGATACTTAATTTTTTTTAAGGCACAACTTTTTTTTTTTTTTTTTTTTTTTTTTTTTTTTTTTTTTCCCAGTTTGAGCACTTTGGGGAATCTTACACCTGACAAGGTCCATGTTTTCTTTGCCAGTTGCTGGCTCCTACATAGTACAGTGTGGCTACTCAAATCAGAAATGCTGGCATATAAGAATACTGCTAATGGTTTATTCAACTGATTTAAAAACTGCATGTTCAAATGCTTATCCCATCCAAGATTTCCCTCATGTCTTACCACTACCTACCTCACAGATTTTTTATCTCCTCAGTTTTTACACTGATCTTCCTTGATGCCCTCAGCTATTCCTATAAATTTACGCAATGGCTTTCTTTGTAGACTTTCACTGGGAGCAACTAACTCTCTTCTGTCTGGCTTTTTGTATCTTTGAAAATCTCACAGGAAACTTTGTCTCTCAGTATTTTCTTTGGACACAATGTTTGCACTAGCACTTTTAGCATCATCACTGTACTCTGTACCTGCCTTGTTTTAACACCATGACACCTTTGGCCTCTCTATGTAAAAGACAAAACTGAAGTTCTGCTGACTTCTGTATCTAACCTATTTTCTTCACCTTGGTTTTTCCATGCCTTCTGTACTTTATCAAGCCACAGTCAGCCACAACACATGCACTACTCTAAAGGTGATCCTATCCACTGTTTTACACCATACTGCATGCCACAAAAAAATGTTAAAGAGGTTTGTTTATCAGGAAAAAAAGCACTTACTGATAAAGTGTTTCTTAAAATTATCCTTACTTGACATCTGACTGCAGAAAGTTTGGATTGTTTTTACTGCAGTCCAGAAAATTGCTCCTGTATCTGATACTGATTTTGCAAAGTAGCAGCAAATAATTAGACTACCTCCTGGATTTTTTGATACTACTGCCTTTAATAAAGCTGACAATATCTGCAGCAGTTCTCCAGCTGCCCAACAGAAGATTCAAAAAGCTACATTTAAATCAAGCATATGGCCATGCTGGAAGAGAAATGAAAAGAATACTGATGCCCTCTCGTGTGCTACATAAGTGATAGAAATTTCTTGCTTATTTTGTAAATTTTTCAACGTTCTGAAAAGCTCCTAAAGATCATGCACATCTATAATAAAAGTTACTTTGAGATACATACTGGGAGCACTGGCCGAGGTTATGAGCATTGATAGACCAAGTGCTTTCTGATAGTGCTCCTCTAATAAAAATGTAGTCATCAAGTGTCAATTGACTATCTAAGAAAAGTAATGTGGAAGAACTGCACAATCACAAGAACTTGCTATGAGCCAGAGGAGCACACAAATTGGATTTTATTGGTCTAATAACCCATTTTACCAGTGTATATTTCTGCCCAGAATGGAGAGCACACATGCTCAGCTCCAAGCATAGAAAACAACAGATTTCCAGCCTCTGCATGTGGCTCTGCAGGCTATGGCAGAAGCAATGGCCCAGGCAGTGTTCATTTGTGCTGTGGAAAAGTAGCACTTTGTCCTGAGCAGCTACCACCTGCAATCCAGGACAGGACAAGAAGCAAAGGCTTACACTTACCCTTTTAGCCTACTCAACAAGACCTTCCTCATCCTCAGATATACATGCTGTTCTTCCAGACAACACTAAAGTATCATTGGCAAAGATTTGAGTATGTCTCTGTGGAAATGTAGACAAGGGACATTTCTAAGAATACTCAAGGAAACAGTCATTTAAATATTATATTATTCTGTATAGATTTGTTGTGAAACTTGATCTCTTTCTTCCCAAATTGTCTAGCAAGCACATGCCTGATATTCTGAGTTTTCACAGCATGTCATGTAGTTAAAAACCCCGAGTCTCACCTGTTTTACATATTTTTAACATAAACATTAAATTCTATATGTCTAGTCCATAATGTTTCAACAGTTATACTCAGTGTGCTTTGTATAAATTATCTGGGTTTAAATACAGCTAAAATATCAAAATGTGCCTCAGATGTGTCTATTTCCATTTTAAATGTGATGAGTAAATATATACTTTTTAGTATCCTTGCATTTTTTCTTACTTATTTTTATAGAGAGTTTTATATATATATATATATAATTCCAATTTTGTCTTTAAATATCACTGAGTAATGAATATCCTGAAAAGGCAGAATTAAGACTGAGCAATAAGTAGCATTGTTGTTTTTTATTTCCTAAGACTGTGCTCTGGGTTATATCTTTAAACTGGAATTGGTCCAGCCTTTGGATATTAATTTTTGCATTTTGGCAGTGAAATCATGTGTTTATTCCAGTCAGTTTAAAGTTCATCTCAGAAAACTATGAATTAGCACATTACCAGAACATTCCCAGGGGGGCAATACATGTTTGGAGGCTGCCACACTTGCAATAGTATGTACACTCGTGTCCTGGTTTAGGGCAAATTTGGGAGAAAGCCTCTGGAAGGAGCCCCAAGAAAGCAACCCCCCACGGCCCCTCCCCCTACCTGGTTCGGGAAGAATTTCCTTGGAGAGAAGTGGGAAAAAACCCTGTTTATTTAACAAAAAAAAAAAACCACTCCCCAGCACAAAAAAAAAAAAAAAAAAAAAAAAAAGGGACAACACTAGATGACAAATCTCTTTCACCACTCTGAAGAGATGGCAAATTCAGAAAGCAGAAAATGTCTCCTGGGAGTGGTCGCCCAGTTCTTGATCTCTGGTTGTTGCTGTGCGAGACCGGTTCTGGGCGGGCGCCTGCGGGAGCACGGCGGGAGGAGGAGAGAGGCGGCGGCCGCTTTCCCCTGCGGCTCTGCGAGGCTCAGTTCTAGCGCAGGCACAGATGAGAGGGCGACACGGGGCTCGGGTGCAGACACGTGTTTATTGTGGGAGCGTGTTCCCGAGACCCCGGGACACCGACCGAGGGTCGGTTATACCCCGTGCCGGGGCTGGGGGAACCTGAGCCGCGGCCAATGGGACGGGAGGCAGGGGACAGGGGCAGGGAAACACCGGGGTCCCCGGAGAGGCAGGAGCAGCGAGGGGAAAGGCGGGGGCGAGGGGCAGGGACAAGGGGGAAGGACAAGGGAACAAACGACTGGGACAAGGGACCGCGGGGGGAGGGGGAGCGATAAGGGAACGCAGGGTCGGGACAAGGGACCGCGGGGAGAAGAAGAGAAAATTACAAATCCTGCATCCGGTGCTGGGGGTGCCTGCTGCAGGTCACAAAATGCAGACTCTCGGTGTTTCTCAGTGTTTCCCAGGACCCAGTCCGGAGCAGGCTGGAATGGTATTCAGGAAATGGAAGGGGAAAAAAAAAAAAAACAGTTCAGGGAAAAAGAAGATTGGACTGCTTAGCTAAACTAACTAATAAGCAAAGGCAAAATCAGGAGCAAGAGCAAGCAAGCAAGCCCAGCCAGCAGGCACTAGTCTCTCCTAGACAACAGAGCATGGGGGGAGGTGAGCCGGCTGGCAACAAGACAAAACAAACCTTCACTTTCAGAGTCAGTTCTGAAAACACAGAACATAATATCAAACATAAACAGAACACAACGATTGGGGATACAAGCACCGTAACATCACTGTAGGACAACTCCCCTAGCAAAAATAGTCACAAGGCAGAGTAAGAAGACATTACACACTGACAGTGTATAAAGTCATCCTGTGAAGAAACTTACTGGGTTTATTCACCTTTATCTCATATTATGTAACAAAATAGATAAAGTACAATGTTCCTATACACCCAAAACGATTTGATTATTTTATCTACCAGTGAGAGAACAGAAAGGAACTTTGGATGATGTCTTATACAAGAAAGTAATTAATCAAATAGGTCTCAGAAACTACCTATATGAAGAAAGTAGTCCCATCTTTCACAGGAAAATCACAAATTCATAAAAGGACTCTAAAAAAGCTGCTACCTTTTCGCTTGTTTCTATCAAAAGATTGTTATTGCTGCCTTTTAAATTAAATCTTTCAGCTGAATGAAAGAGGAATGCAGATTTATGCAGAGTGCTAGCGTACTGCTCTCTAAGTAATGCCAGCTGGGGAGGGAAGCATTGGGCTTGTCGGGAGAGGGACTGGGTAGCATCCCTCGGGGGAGCGAACGTGACTGGGATCCGGTTCCTGCTCAGGCGCAAGCGGCGCGGAGCGGGGAGTCCTGCGCAGCCTCGCCCTTTGGCACGGACAGATGGGAAGCGGAGCGGCGCAAGACGAGGACGAGGGCGCGGGGGTGGGCTGCCGCAAGACGAGCGGCACGACCATCCTTCTTCCCCAGCACAGCTGTGGGCTCCTCTCCTCGCCGCTGAGGGTGGGAAGGGGCAGGCAGGGGGAGGTGCTGGGGGCCGGGCGCCCTGCCAGGCCGGCGCTACCCTCCTCCCGCGGACGGCCCCGGTCCCGCCGCAGGCCGAGCCGCTTGTTCAGTGCCGGGGACGGCGGCGGCAGCGGGGCCGATGGTGGCGGCGCGGCGGCGGCGGCGGCGGCGGCGCTGGGGGGTGCTGATGCTGCTGGCAGCATACGTGGGCTACCTGGGGCTGGGCGCCGCCGTGCTTCAGGCGCTGGAGCGGCCGGCCGAGGTGCAGGCGGCCCAGAACCTCCTCCGGGAGCACTGGGAGCTGCTGGCCAACAACACCTGCCTGCAGGGGCCCGCCCTTCAGCGGCTCATCGAGGTGAGCCTGGGCACGGCGGCGGAGCTGAGCTCAGCACCTGCTGGGGCTGCGGGGCAGGTGCTGCCTCTGGCCCGGTTGGCGAGAGCGGGAGGAGGAGCGGCACCAACCGCGCCTCCAGCCCGAGAGTAACTTTAAAAAAGAGCCAACAAGAACCAGCAAACTTTTTCCTTGTGTAAGTGTATGTGCGCGCATCCCGAAGAAGCCGCCCACGGCGTGGGAGCTTTCCGCGGGCAGCCGCCTCGGTCGCATCGCTCCGTGCCCGCGGGCGCGTCGGGCTCCCCCAGCGCTGCACGCCGCGCTGCGGCCGCCTGTGGTCCCCGCTGATAGAGAGATGCTTTCGTTCTCCACTGCCGTCCCACGAGCTGCGGTGTTTGTGGGTTTTGAAGCGCCGCTGTCCTGACCGAAGGCAGGCGGTGGTGGAGTATCCCGCTACGTGACAATTAGCTGCGGTTAATTACAGGTAGTTTAGGTTTGTTCTTGCGCTTAGGAAGCATGAGTTCTAGTCCGTGACATCTTGCTATTGGTAAATTCTAATGGGTAGGCTTTGTCGTGGTAAGTTTAGTTGATGTTTATATTTGTGTCAAACTTTTTCCATCTTCTGGTTGTTTAAAGGGAAATAGAAAGTCGTTAGGTCTCTTAAGTTATCCTTGAAAGTGCTTCTGAAGATATTTGCAGGATCCTTGCAAAACGTAAAGCAACAAATGCAGCCTTACTAAAGTACAGATGGTTGCATTTTTATGATACAGATATAAGCAAAGTGACATAAATGGGTTCTCTCTTTGCTCAGCTTTTGCCTGAAAAAGAAAAACCTGCAATATTGAAGTGTCTTGAGTGCTTACCCAAACTCTTTGATTTCAGTAGGTGCTGGTAGTTAGTATGTACTCCTTGCTTTTGTGTGTCTGCCTCAAATAGGTGTTGTCAAGCACAAAGAAAACCTGGGATTGGTTTGGTTTGTTTTATTTAGGAGGGTTTTTTGTTTGTTTCTTTGTGAGAGCAGTGTATGTTGGTGACTGAAACCATGGCAGCTGGTTACTGCAGTTCAAAGAATCTAATAGTGGCTTGGAACCTGGATATATACTTTTTTTTTTCCTCTTCAACAGAGAGGAAAATACAAAAGCCATCAAATAGGATAATCATGGGTATTTCAGCAAGGCTCTGGCAGGCAAAATTATGCTGATTCCTTATGTCATATTCTCAACCCTTGGCTTTCTGAGTGGTATGTTCTCTATTGGCAGTCAGTAGTAAAGTGATCATGTGCTATAAATTTGGGCCTTTGTAAGCTACTGTAGTAGCCACTTTTATTATTCATGTTGTGGGCTCTGCTACCTGTGTAATTTAAATAGAAAAAAGTGAGAAATATAGCAGAGAAGACCAGTCTGGCATTTCAGAAAGCTGCATCTTGGTTAAGCTTCATTCAGCACTACACCAGCTTCATTCAGCATTGTGTAGTGAGCACCTGGTATGGCACTTGCCCAGGGTTTGCAAGTGCTTGGTGAATGATGGTAATGAGGTGCTAGTAGTGGAGACAAGATAATCACAACTAAATAGGTAGAAATGTCACTCTGTCAGTTTGTTTTACTGCAGCATGACCTCTATTTGTTCTTGATACCCTGGGAATAGGACAGCCACTCAAATCCCTTTAGACCAGAGGTTGTTACAATATGCTGTATGAGTAGTTAATTGTGACTGAGCAAGTCCTTGATGGGAAAGATATAAATAAACTTTGTTTAATTTTATGCAGTGTCTGTGTGTGCCTTCATGCTCTGAGAAGCCATACTCTGAGTTTGAATGGCTTTGTGTGTTAGTTTGAATAACTTTAATGCTGAGAAATTAATCCTTAAAAATCCACAAAACTGATGCTTTCCTATACTCTTTTCTAATTTCCTATGCAGCAATCACTGGTATGCTCTAGGTGTGCTCAGAAAGAGATGTCTTTCTGTGCAGTAAATTGTTATTGCAGTATGTTGCATATTGTTTATCAGGCAGTGTCATCACTGGCTTCTTTCAGATAAGAAGCTTGTATTCTAGATACACAGCTGATTATTTGCTAATTAAGAAAGCTATAAAGAATGTGTGTGAAAATGTAGTGTGTGAATTTTGATTGCCTTGACATTACTGGCAACTCCTCATTGTTTTCTTATAGCTCTTTGATTCCAGATAATGCTAAACTGTGTTTAAGTGAAATAAAATCCTAGTTTGCTGAGCAATGTACAAATGTAATTTTACAATCTGGTTATTGCTTAGTGCCTAGTTACCAACCCTTGTGCAGGTGGGAGAGCAACAGAGCTCCAGCTTTGATGAGCTAGCAGGAGAGCATGGAGGGAGGATGAGCAGGAGGGAAGCAAAGCAAACAAACCATACTGTAGTAGCTATACGAGTGAATTATCATTCAGTAATTTCTGTGACTTAGGTCCTTTCCAAGGAAGAAGCAGCCTTCTACTTTACAAAGGAGAGGACAGAAGGAGGTAAAGATAGCAGACCAGCAGCAAAAGCAACAGTGGAGGAGAATGTGTTAGAAAGCTTGTGACAGCTGTGGTGGTGGGCCCTGCTTCCTGTAGCTGGGTTTTGTTGGGACTCTCTTGTCTGGAGGAATTGGCCAGCTCTTTCCCTGCAGGAGCAGTTCCACATTTCCTGAGTAGTTGAAAGTAGCACGTGCAAATGGTTTACCTGTAAGCAGATAAACAATGCACGGTCAAGTGTTTATACACAGACATAGGGCACAATGGAGGCATTGTGGCCACAAGTCTCTCTACAGTGACGTTTACTCAAGGAGCACGTAAGTTTGGCTTTGTTGACCCATCTAACCCCAGGCTGTTGTTCTGCCATTGTATATTGTCTGACTCAACACATGCTCACCAGGAACAAGACTGAGAGCAGGCCATGCTCATGAGTCACTAGGCAACACACGAAGAGGGCAATATCTGGCCTTTTATTATCATTATGGTGGTGATCTTTTACATGCCAGAATTACTGGATGTGAAGTCACATCAAAGGAAGACTTGCAGAAGATGGCAGCAGATCCAATAATAAGACAGATTGTAGGAGATACATTTTCAATACAATGAAGAAAAGTAGCTGGACTCAGCTGGGGAGAAAAGTATCTATGTCCAGGCAAAAATTATGTTGGTTCTAGATTGGGGAAGTGTCCAGAAAGTGAGGCTGCACGCAAAGAGGACACTTGATGGGCATATTTCTTGGAGCTGAGACCCTTTCTGTCCTTTTGGGGTTGGAGACACCTAGACATGCTTTGGTGTAAATCACTTCTAGCGCAAAAGTGCCTCAGATTTACTGCATAGTGTGAGTGTGTACATAGCTCTGGTCCTGCTGAGCTGTCCTTCAAACTCAGTCATTTTCCTGTATTTGCCAGTGTCTCTTCAATCAGATGATTTGCTGTAGGGCAAAGCTTGGAACAGCACTTTTTGTGTGTTACCCTATTACCATGACATCCCTTTCAGGCTATCCTTCCTTTTCTTGGATAGAAACCTTTTGTGTTGTATACATATTTCTCTAGTACAGATGTTTCCTATATGTGTTCTATTGGTTTTCTATTGTAGATATATAATGCTATTTAAACAAAGTTGCTCTCATAAAATGAGAAAATGAAAGCTGAGCTAATTTTGGGGGGTTTTTTTTGAACTAGGAGGATGTAAGGTATAGTGAAAAGGGCCAAATGCTAAAGGGCAGGTTGTAAACTAAATGGCTGCAGGTGGATCTAGATACTCTTATCTCCAGAGTCAACAGCTAGAGGTACACAGAGAGAGTACATGTTTACAAGAGCAATGAGATCCCACATGACTGAAAGGTCCTCATCAATACCTTGGCTTGTACTGATATTGAACCAACAGAGAATTGTGACAGCTGTTGGGAACTAAAACCCTGCAAACAAAGTTTACTAAAATAATCTTGTGCTCAGGAAGGGGTGAGCATCAGAGATCACCTGACAGTGGTGAGAGTCTTTAAGGAACAGCAATCGCTTCTAGTATCGTGGAAGTGTAATATCTATATAGAACCCAATTTGGTCAAACTAACTTGTCACAGATGTAATAGGGTTGATCCCCTGTAAACCTTCTTTCCAACTGCATGATTATCAAAATGTACTACTACTTTGCTTAAGCTACAGCCAATTCATCATTCTCTGGACCTGTTGATTAAAAGAGCTGTGGGTGCCATACCAAGAACTTGCATTTTCTGCTAATAATACCATCTTCTGGCATATGATTGACAGAAGTTGTTGAAGGTAAGATCATTATTCTATAAGGCAGTAGGCTGGCACTGTATCATCAGACTTTTTGGAAGGTGCTGAGAAGACATACTGATGACCTCTTTCTGATTAGTTGACTTAGCCCTAGGTCTTCTGGTAGTGTTGAGTACCTGTGTTCAAAAAGAGAAAGGCAAGGGAAAAAGCACAGCACCCTATTATACCTCTGCCTAGAGGGATATGTTCTTTTGATATTATCAAATTCCCAGTTACAGCTGGTCAGGCTTGGTGGGATGTAACAAGGGAGTGTAGCCAGCTGATATTGAGTGGTGAGTGTCTCAGTAATCTGCCCTACCAGAAGGTTTGAGACACACAACTAGCAGTAAATAGCTAAAGACTGGGAGTGCCTTCTAAAAAGATAAATTATTATTCTTGTCAGTTGTTTGAAGATGTGGGTTATTCTTATAGGTACTTGTTCTTCATATTTCATCTTTTTTAATGCAATTAAAAGAAAAACAACTAGGGAAAGAAATCTCAGTTTTACAAGGATAATACAATGCAACCTTTCTGTGTTCTGTAGATTATACAGGCAGCTTCTTTGAACTTCCTTCAACAGGCCCTGCCTATTTCTGTTCCAGCCCAGCTGTTGAGTAACTGTTCTCATTGGAGTTTGGGAAGTGACTGGAATTCAGCAACACTTTGTCTTATGAATCATGCCACAGAATCTTCTTTGATATAAAAGCGTAATTTTCAGAAAAAGTACTAATGGTTTGCAGTAGCATTGGTTGCAGCATTACTGCACTAGACAACATCTTTTTATCCTTTCCTGTTGGTGAGTAAGTTTAGATTAATTCTAGAAACTCAAGTGCACATCCAGCTGCAAAGTAAAAGTGCTTTTGCTCTCAAGGTTCCTTTGGTTTCAAGGAGCTACTGCCAATTACATTAGCAAACATTGCTGGGGGGACAGGGGAGCAGTTACTTGATCTGCTCTCAGGTTATTCAAGCGGCGTAAAATTAAGAAAAGACCCCAACACTATGAATTCAAAAGAATCCAGCTGTTTTATTGGTTTTTTGGGGTTTTTGTTTTTTTGGTTTTTCTTTCAGGTCATGTAAGTTTCTTCTCCTGACAAAGAATCAGATCTCATGGCTGGGAAAGGTGTGATTAATAATCTGTCAATTATTTGGAAATTAATCGACCTTTGTCCTTGCAATCTGAGACCAAGGTTAATGTTAACCATTTTCTTCTGATTTACATCTGGTCTTCTGTGAGGCATAAATGAATGTTTATATACCAACATTGCACAGAATTTCCAGTGCACGAAGTTTGTGTGTTCTTTTCATATTAATCTAAATGGTAGCTTGGTGCCTTTTGAACATCTTCTTTTCCTCCTTTATGTGTGTCAAAAGTGAGAAAAAGTGTCTAAAACGAAGCAAGCCGGTTTCAGGAGTTTCATGTATGCCCTGGAAAAGTTGATTTTTGTACATGAATATATAAACTTCAACTAAACTTGACAATAAAGTTCCTTACACCAGTCCATTTTTGCCTTCTTTGAGAACTGCTTTCATATACACATAGTAAATGCTGCTTTTGCCTTTAAAGGTATCTCAAGATTACTGTCACCTCTGGCCAGAATGCCGCAGTTCAGAAGCAGGGGACAACAGCAGTGATAGGAGCCACAGTTTATAACTAGGTCATTTGTATGACTCTTTCCCTGATGGTTTCCTTCAGAAAAAAAAAAAAAAGTAATGAATTCTTATGGATAAATTTGGTAGGGTCATAATCTTTTTGGGACTTTGCTTTTGTAATTTTTGCTTAACTTGCTAATTTTGGGGAGGGCAGGCAGATTAGAATCAGTCTGTTTAATAATTTATATGAAGCTTATTTTTTGCTGTAAAGATTATGGGAGGAATGAGAAGCATAGTGTTCTGAAGAAAGATTGTGAAGAATAGAGTGCCTCAGTTTACATATACACATTCATTCACTCTTTACTTTTTGATCTTAAGTACCTTTTTTGAAAGCTGTATCCTAGTCACATGCTGTTGTGACTCACTGCAGAGGTGAAAGATGTAACTTTTAGCTGGTGTCAAGGAGGTCAGATTAAATAATGGTCCTTCTTTTTGCAGTACTTGGTGATCAGAAGCTATGCTGCAGCCACAGGCTGGTGGTGGAGGGACCACTTGTGATGATAATCATGCAAGAGAGGAAGTGTGTAAGCTAAGAAAACTGGGAGTTGCCCAGAGCTGGTAACACAGCAAACATGGTAAATGAGACTTATGGGTATGGCTGAAGGATAGAGTGGCTCTGCAGCAAATACAAAAGAATAAACCTACATTTTTTGGGGAGGAAGATGCAATACTCTGAAGTCAAGTGGGAACCAAACTGTAGTTGTTGGGGCTGGATTTTGGTGGTTTGGTTCTTTGTTTTGAAGTTGGTTTCTTTTAGCTAGACAGCATGAACAGGTCTTTTGAGTGTAAATCAAAGTATATGGTTTAATTTTTGCTGGTATGACTGTAATAACTACTTTGCGTTTACTATTGCAAAGCTGCGTAGAGTGGTAAAACTTGAGTATAGGCGAGTCGCACGTTATCTGTCATCTGTGGAAGTGCAGCCCCAGAGCTGTGAAGGGTTAAAATTCAGGCTGTAGGAATGATTTAAATTTTTTTAGTTTCTTTTTTTGACTCAGATAAGGAAACTGTAGTAACTGTGTGTTGTGTTTAGATGTTGCTGCAGAAAGGACTAGCAACTGATAGTAAAAAAACAAGGAAAGAAGGGAGTATTGCAATCCTAAAATTAGTGTGATAAGGGAGTCAACAGAAATCCACAGCTTCCTCACAGGGTTACCACTTAGCTTGAATTCAAGGAGGGAGTTTCTTCCAGAAATATGCATGAAGTAGGCTTTTGTACTGGGATGTAATCTAACATGGAGCTTGTATTTGCAAGCATTAGCTTATGCCATTCCTAACTGAAACTTCAGAGCTTATACTTGAGAAAGGTGGAACTGGAAGCTCAATTTGACTATTCTGAGGCATGTTGTTTTAAGAGGTAACAGGCATCTACATTTTAAATAAACAACTTTGAGTGGACATCATGCTGGTGTTCTAATCACCAGCCATGGCAATATTAAGTAGCACCAAGCAAAGCCTACTTGTGTGGTCAAAAACCAGAACAGCCTACTTGATGAGAAAATGGAGCAGCCTGCAAATGAAGTTTCATTGACCTGTGAAGGTCTAAGAATTTTAAATCTCAATTTATAAATCCTATAGGAGTTACAATATTTCCCAGGAAAATTTTATCTGTAGTCTAAAATTATGTAAATATTGTCAGCTAAAGATGCAGTAGTCACTATGAACTGTAAATTATCACTTTAGAGAGGGGGAAATAAGTGCAGAGAAGTGAAACTATGGTTTTATGTTTTACAGCTTGTCTGTCAGTAGAAACCAAAGAACCACTGCATTTTGTTTTTCCTATTATTTTAACCACCCACCTGTTTCCTTTCTGCTTTCTGAATTGCACATGACCTTTAAAGTTCCCAAAACATCAAGCCCAAGCTCTGCAAGTTCAGTATTTTTTGGGTTTGAGCAGTTGGTGGTATTGACTGAGGTCTTCATAACTGCTTTTGAACACTGGATTTAAAATGCTGCTTCTACTAGTGCCTTTTAATGCATTAGGTTTTGAGGCAGACGCTACAAATCTGCTAATCCTCTATCCTATCTCCTAATCACTGTACAAATCAGCGTAATTAAGAGAAAAAGGAAAACCCCTAGGATTTCACCTCAAAGTAATCATACAGTAAAACAAAGTTTCTGGTTCTCAAAAAGGCTGGCTAAGGAAACTAAGCACTTATGATGCAATGTGTGCGATTCACTTACTTTTTAGTACCTTTTGAACCCTCAACACCCCTTCAATGTCAATACTTCTTCAAGGGAAAAAGCAGGGAGAATTCAGCTGTTCTGCTAGAGTGTTTATTGGCTGGGGTTTTTTCCTGTGTTCTCTCTAAAATTATAAACAATTTTTAATTTTTCTATGAAAAAGAAAAATAGCTGAAATCAAAAGTATAAAGGAATATAGTAAACTAAGGAGAATATTCACCAATATCTCCCTGAATGCTCAGTCAGCCTTCAGGAGTTTGCAATGCCATGACTTCCTGTGCCAGAAGTAATTTCTGTGCATTAATAGCCATCTATGGATTTCTCTTTCATGAATCCACCCCTGTGGGCACACCTGCAGGAAGGCAAGCTCCATTAGTTCTACCATTCTCTGGAGAGTCAATCTTTAGTTTTCTGTCATCATTGTTGCTATGTCAAAGGTTGATTCTAGATAGTACCATAAAACATTTTTTACTTTATGAAAACAAAGACTATATCCTTATCTCCAGCCACTGTGAATCTTCCCTTTTAAGGGTGGCATCAATAGCTCTTTCTTCCTAACATTAATGCACTTGACTTTTTTTTTTTTTCTGTGAATGTTGCTTTATTCAAGTGGCATTGATTTGCATGAATATTCAGTGGTCCCCATTGGGCTGGCTTTAATAGATGGGTGGGCCTAATAGTTAATGATGTTATCTGGTTATTTGATAACAAAATTTAACAAATAATGCTTAGAGACTTCTTGCTGAAAGGGCTTGGAGACCTCAGCAAGCATACCAAGTGTCTCAGTACCAGAAACAGAAAGCAGCTGGCATGCTGCAAGCTCAGGGCTTGCTCTTTGCCAATGAGTAGCAGTTATGTGGGATTTCCTTTTGTACTGCCAGCAGTGCAGGTCACTGTCCATTTAGGGCAAATGCTGTGGCCTGTCTTCAGAACCTCAAGATACTTCCTGTGCTTCCTGGCAAGTAGCATCACTACTTGGAGAAGGTTGACAGTGTCCCTGGGATTCTGAGTTGTTACAAGTCACTGCAAAGTTGACATAGGTGCTCACAACTGCTCAGCCTCTTGCTTCTAAACCAGGCAGAACAGAAGTGCTGCAAAAATGTGAAATTAAACATTTAATGACTTGGTTACTGCTGCTTGCTTCTCACATTATGTCTTTTGTAAGCTCTTTGTTTTCCTTCTCTGCATGAAGTTTTTTCCATTTCTTTGGGCCAGTTGTGCCACAGGTTCTTGCAATCCTCTCTGGTTCTGAAGTGTTTCTGGCTTTAAAAACTTGATGTTGAGTTTAATGTTGTCTACTGCTGAGCTTGTATCAGCAAGACATCAGGCGGGAGAATGGACAACGAACATGCTGCATGTTTGAGTTTTTCAAGTATCCCTGATCCAGCTGATAATAAATTTATCCAAGAACTGGACTGTTGCTGTTCCAGCTAACTGGAACTGTGTTCTAGACTAAATAAGAACTGCAGAGATCACAGTTTACAGAAGGGAATTTTGAGGAAAATATCAAGCTTTTTATTTCAAATTTAACTACTGGTTTCTGGAGGTGGGGGGAACATGTAATCTATATAATTTTCCAGTGTCTCTTTTGCCATTTAACTTACTTGAGTTATTTTATGTTCATGCACATTGATTCCTGTCTAGGCCATTGTCTGCAGAGTTTCTTACACTTCTTAAACCAAAGGTCAAATGTCAGCCTGCACCCCATGTAACCTGACAAACCTCAATGCAGATACAAGACCTGGAAGAAGAACAATGAGTTGGGGAATTACACACAATTGTTCAAAACACATCCTTCTGGAGGCTTTTTGAAGCAACCTTTTCTCTCTCTTTTTCTTATTTTTTCAGGGGTAGTTGCATGGAGAAGGGAAGCAGGGCTTGATTCTTTTATGTCACTATTGCTATATATAAAATCTTTTTTTTGAGTTGCCCCACTCAACATTATGACAATTCACAGAAGGAAGCAAAATGCAATACAACACGTGTGGTCCTTAGCTCTTCTCAGAGCACAGGCTCTCTGCTCTGTCTCATAATTTAGAATTTAGTAGATTATAATGTGACTGAGGGGTTTAAGTTGCCTTCAGTTATGAGTAAATCAAGATATTTCTGAGAATGCATTATCAAAAGTGTTTATTGCTTAGAAAAATGTGTTGATCTCTGAGCTGCTCCTTGTTCTTAGTATGATAATTAGTAGCTCTAGAGAAAGAGATAATGATCCTTGTAGTTAAACTGCTGCTTGGGACCTTGGAAACAATTTTAATTCACAGCCTTGTATAATATTATATAAATAATATAAATTATGTAGAGCACATTACATCAGTAAAATGGGACAAAGCTTCCTCGCTTTGCAGGCTTGACATGCCAGTTTGTTTGGTGGATGTATAAACTACAACTCCTTTGCAAAACCAAAAACTGATCAAAGTCTGAGTGTGATTCCTTTTATTATCAGTGGTGAAAATTTTATCAGTAGTCTTTTTTGTTAGGATGGGGATAGTATTATTGAGAATTTGCATGTCTTTTTCAGAGATGATTAATTTTATGTCTTCTTGGTTACATTTTGCATTTAAAGATAATAAACTGTCAAGTGAAGTGTGAAATGTTTTGTGTCCATGCTGTGAATAATGTTGTTTTAGACACAATTAATTTTGTTGGCATGAGAATGTGTAGTCAGATGTGGGCACTGTTAAGACATCTGATATCTTATTTTGGCATAAGTCTGCACACTTCAGCTAGTGATGTCTAAATCTTTCCCGGGAGGATTGAACATAATTTGGCATAATGCTAATCTGATATGTTCATTCACATTTGTAGTCCCAGTGTGGGGACATATTGACCAAACTGAGTAGTGTCAGTCTCCTATAACACACCAGATACATTCCTCCCCAGTCCAAGGATCTTCCCTGCAAGGGATCTGTATCATTTATATATGCATGTATATTTGCTGCTCTGGGACTTCTGCCATTGAAATATCCCATCTGGAAGCATTTCATTTTCCTAATGAATATGTCATAAGGCAGTCTTAATTACTGTCTGTCTAGGCCTTCTCTAGTTAGATCTTACCCTCCAATCTCTTCCACATTTATGTGTATATTCTACCATGTGCATGTGCAACTTTATTGTATTGCTATAGATGGCCTTTTCTTAGAAACTTTCAGCTTTTCTGACCTTGCAGCCCTTTGGTCTCTAAGGCACAAGAGCTCCTCTACTAAAAGGGAAACAACAGAATCAGAAGTGGTTGTAATTTGGGATTTTACCAGTCAGAAGTGGAAATGCCAGTCACATGAACTTGCCTTAAAGGGGTTTGTGAGATCTCATGTTATTGTCTCTTTGCAGGGTATCATCCAAGCCTACAAGAGTGGCATAACACTCCAGGGAAATACCACTAGCCTGGGCAGGTGGGATTACAGCGGGTCTTTCTTCTTCTCCATATCTGCAATAACAACCATTGGTAAGAGTTCCCTGCTTACAGGGTCACCTCATAGGTGGGAAGAGAGTGGGAATGAGGGCCTGTACTCAGATGCTGCTCCAGCACTGTGTGGTTCCCTAGAGCTTGCAGTAGGGAAGCACCCATGAATTCAGCCCTAGGAGTGCTTTGTCAGTGCCAGTGCAGTAATGATCTCTAACTGATCAGACACAGGGGTAATTAGCTCAGGACATATTCCTGCTAAGTTACATGGCTTCTGGGGCCTGCACTTCAGGGTGCTGTGCTGTCTGGACTTTCCCAAGTCTTGTGCACTCTGAGAGGTCTGAGGTGAACTGTGCATTGAAATAGGCTTTTCCAATCACAAGGACAGGAATGATTTTGGAAAATTTTTAATACTGGCTACTGTGTCTTCACAGACTGTGTTTATGAATTATTCCTCCTTATTACTACCTGTATTAGATGAGGACCTGCTTGTTCAAGCGGAAGTTAAATAGCTGGAAAAACATCACAATTCAGTTGACTCAGGTTTCAGCAAATGGTTAATGCAAAGCCACAAATAAATTATGGAAATAGGTAGAGGGAGGGAAAGTGGAAAAAATAAAATGTACTGGGTACAGAGCTAGATAAGGCAGATGCTGTTAATTATTGTCAGTTCGCGTCCCTGTCCCCAAGACCATAAATAACTTGCCTTGGTGTCTTTTTCTTATGGTGTGACCCAGTATTAAAAAAAACATGGAGGGGAGAGTATGTGGAGAGATGATTGTTGAATATCAAAAATCCCTCACGCGTTTCTTGATTTGTCAGCTTTTTTCAATTTTAAGTATATTTTTAAATCAAGATTTTTCTTTTTGTAACCAAATGGAACCTTCTTTTGATTTCTGATTCTTTTTGAAGATACACTGGCTCCAGAACACTAAGCCCTCAAGCAGGAGCTTAAAGAAAGAGAAGGCTTGTGTGTTTTCTGTGGAGGTGGAGGCGAGTGGGTGGTAGTGTGTCATCTTCCTGTGACTCAGTATGTCTTTCTGCCCTGCTCTTTTGCACATGCATTGTTGTGGTTGGGAGCACACTTTCAGTGTGTTGCACTGCCAGACAAGGGTTGCACCAGATGATGGCAGTGGAGGCTCATTAGACAGGGTTACACAGGCTGTGAGTTTCCAGGAGAGCCTGGTCAGTTCCTTCCACCTTTGATACAAAGCAGCATCTGCTCAGAGCTGCTTTGCATGCCTCAGTAGTGAGTGAATCCTGGTAAATTTCTAAACCATCAGAGTGACTGCTTCACCATGGCAAAATTAAGTTAATGATATTCAGGAAGAATCAAATTTATTATGTTAAAATATGAGGGGATGTTGGCAGAGACCTAAACTAAGCATTTCTGCTCTTCTATACTGAGTAGCTGCTAAACTACTCCCTGCCCCCACTCCCCTCTTTTTTAAATCTAATTCCTTGCCCTGATGGCTATAGGAGTGGAGGACAGGACAGAGCATGACACAGCTGAGTTGATAGCAGAGGCAATTGAAAAGAACCAAATCTTACAGCTCTTTATATCATGATTTTAAAGCTGGTGCTACGATTCTTGACACTTGTTAATGATTTTACATTGCGGATTTGAGAATGCCATACAAGCCACTTGTATGCAGAAAACTTCAGATGATTGGTCCCTTCATTCTGCTTTTTTCAAGTGAAATTGTTAGTTGCATATAGATTAGTGTAATAACACTGTTGATAACAATATGTTGTAGAATAGAAAACTACAAATTATTTCACAGAGCCTCACCCTGAGTCTGTTATCATAATCTCTCTTTATGCAAATTCTTGAGATAGTTGAGGGGTTCAACCTCATTGAGGATACCACAGTGTGACTGGGAAGGATAATTGATGATGTCAAGTAAAGAGACAAACTCCTTTCCAAAGAACTCAATGAAGTTCAAAGTGGTGAGTCACAATAAGAAACTTCATTTATAAGGTATGGCAATGAGATAAATGACAATTGAGAAGGCTTCTGGAGGATCTGTAAAGGTTTTAGTGTTCTTACATGACAAGGAAGGGTTTATCTCAGGCTGTGATTATGGAGCCAATGAAAGCACAAGATTACCCTATAGGACTTAAAACCCAAGGCATTCTAGGAAATGAGTTTAGGAAAGGTAAAGTTAAGATGATAATGCAGAAGAGTGAGTCTCAGGAATTTAGAGGTACTATATAAATATTTTGAAGAATATGGATGGCCTCTATTCCATTTGTTCCAGCTGCTGCAAGGCCTTTGGCCTGTTTGTCTCTTCCACATTTTTTCTTTGCAATTAATGCCATTCATGCCTTGCTGGCCTCTTATGCAAAATAACATCTTTGTGACTCTTGTCCTTAGTCTTCTCAAACAGCACAGCTAAAACCACTATCACTTTTACCTTTATCACTTTCCTTTGAGATGCTCTTTCTGTTCTGCCAGCTCCTGTATTCTACTTTAGGTACTTTAACCCCCCTCAGAAGGTTAGGTCCATTTCTCAAGTCCTTACCAGAACACTTTCTCACTGGGATACAGGAGGGGATGTTAACTTCTTTCCCCATTAACACCAACTGAGGGGCATTAGCTTCTTTCCCCACTGACAAAGTTTAAATCCTCCTGTCTCCTGTTGCAGTATCTTCTGCACTATATCTTTCTTCCATTTAAATGAGAGCCTCATCTATTTTCACTACTAGTGATTTCATTACTAGTGATGAAGCAGCATATGAACTTTGCTTAAAAACAAAGTGAGTTCTAATGTGCAGGCTGTACCTCAGGTTAGTTAGTGCCTTGATTGCAACTGTTTGAAGAGCAGATATGTATAAACTAAAATCTCTTGTGTAAAGAAGTGCCCCAAAGCCTATGTAGTTTTTGGCGCATCTCATAATTTGAATGGAACTGCATTTATAACTTTGGGATGGACAGCCCTGGCCACCTGCTGATTCTTTCTCCCCACTGTTACTCTTCTCTGCTTTCCTTGTTGCTGTCCTTGACATATATCATGTCATGTCATGTCATATCAATCATCATATCATGCCAGATTTTATGTTATCTCATTTTCTGCAGATTTTTCCATAAGAACCCCTTCTCAATGCCTTGAAGGGTCATCCTCAGAGTTCCTGTGGAGCTGTAGTACTAAACATGATTAAAGAAAGAAAAGCTAACTTGCTGCTGGTTTTATCTCTCAGACTTCCTTAGCCCTTGTTGACACAAAGTTTCTCTTTTCTGTGTTGACTCTCCTCCTGCTTAGTTTGGACTAACAGGACACAGGTCAAATCAAGTTCAGGGTGGGCACAAGATCAAAATTCCTAAAATCAAATGACCACAGAGTGGTATAATTTCAGAGAAGGTGCTAGGGAAAGGCTCTTCCTTTAGTCAGTGATGAGGCTGACTTGTCAGTGCAAGCCTAAGAGTAGGAGTAAGGAGTATTGTCCTCTCTAGCCTGAATGTCCCACCTAATATTGGGTGGATAGATGCCATTGTCTAGTGCTGTATTGTCATTTTCTGATGCCACCAGAATTCAGTTGTGTGAATTTCAAGGGCCCTTTTTTAAATATAAAATGGGGCAAGTAAACCATCTCACCGTGAAGAAAAGAAGGGAAATACCTTCTTCCTGTTCTTTCCTTCTCTGGTTAGCACAGTACATAGCTCCTAAAAACAATACCCCAGAGGACTGGGAGATAACAACAGAGGCATGGATCAGGCTATTCAGTGATGATAGTATTAACCACACTGTTACAGACGTTTAGTAGTTGCTCCAGAGGATTCCAGTGCAGGGAATAAAACAGTAGCAAGTTCAGGGCTATGAAATTCTGGTAGGGTAAAGTTTTGGGCAGCAAGAGGTTTGTGAAGACTCTGGCCCTCTGCAGACACTGCCCAGTATCTGGTGGAGCTCCTGAAAAATGGTCAGGTTCCTGCCCATTGCTGGCTGACACTCCATTGGGGAATTCAATTAAACTAACTTGATGTCTCAAAGTGGTTAATATACAGAATAACAGCTTGGGACCACTTTCATATTTGAATCCTCTGTGAACCTCAGGAACCCTTTGTGTAGGGGAGATCTCTGCTGAAAAGCTGTCACTGTTGATGTGTTGATCTTTTCCCTGCCCAGTGACAGCTGGCAGAGCTTCTCTATAAGCTTGCCCAAGTAGGATGTAGCGCTGTGGTCCATGGGAGGTCACTGATGGGTTTGGGGACAGCCACTCACAGCAGCATCCTCTGAGCTATCTCCTGAGTAGTGGAAATGCAGTCTGCCTTCCTGACTGCATGCTGTCTCACTCAGCTGAGCCTAAGCCCACTATACAGCTTTCAGTGTATGCACAGCATGAGTCAAAGACTGCAGTACTCATCTGAATCATTTTTTTCACTCACTGAAGGAGTGTGCAACCAAATTTTACTCTCATCTGGAATTTCATAGGGCTAAAACTGTTAATAACTTCCCTGATTCAACTGCCCGGGTCCCAATGAGCTTCCCCATATAAAATACAGTTCCTGAGATTCTGCCACCACTAGCTTTAAAATCAAATTCTTCAAATTTTTTACTTGTTCTAACCATAAAACTGTGAAGCCAAATCAAGCAGTGTGGCTGCTTGAGGACTGTGTCCTGTTTCTGTCCTACATGTACAGGCTCCATCCTGTAGCATCCTCCCTGGATGGATGAATTTGGAATAACTGACTTCCCATGCCGGATGTCCTCAGCTGTGTCCAGCTGATAAGTGTTCTTGAACTTAGTGCAGACTTGGTGGATACAATATGAAATCTCACAAGAAGGTTGAGAAGCCTGCTAATATGTTTTCTATAGTTAAGGAGACATTCAAAGCAGGAGGGAGGATAGGAACCCCTGACTTGTTGATCTTCCCATGAATGTAGGTGGTACCAAATGACCTCTGAAAATCCTAATGCTTGTAAGATCATAAGATAATTCAGGCTTCCTGATACCTCAGGAGATCTCCAGTACAATTGTCTGCTTAAAGCAGTCAGCTATGAGGTCAGAGCAGGCTAATGAGTGCTTTGCTAGGTGCTGTGTCTCACCCTCAAATCCACGGGGATAAGTCCCCTGTGGAGCCCGGCCAGCTGGGCAGTGGGGCGAGATGGACAGAGGAAAGGAGCTTCTCGTTGGATCCCGGGGGACTTGGAGAAGCTCCCTCGTGAGTCCAAAGATGAGCTGGTCCCACAAGCAAAGGAAAGAGGCACTCCTCCTCTAGATTAATTCCAAAGTTTAATGAGGCCCTGGGAAGAGATCCCAGAGTACATCTGAACCTGAAGGGCATCCAGAGCAAGAGGGAGTATCCCTGCCCAGAGCAGCCAGATATAGGGGGGTGGGGAAAACCGAACAGCCAACTGGGAAGGACATGGGAGCGGCTCTCTGGGGGCAAGGCCTCAGAGTGACCACTGAGGAGGGGGTCGGGGAGGAGTCCCAGACAGGGTCCAGTTACCTGGTGACCCTGGGAGAAGGATCTGGACAAAGGGGAAGGGTCACCAAGTGATGGGACACATCACCTGGGAGGAGACAGGGGGATGGGTTGGGGTTTGATGGACATACAGGTACTGATGGGAAAGCTGGGATGAACCAAAGGGATACAAAGAGGGGATATGGAGGGACAAGCCATTATGAGGGGATATACAGTGCAAACACAACTCCACAGTTAGGCTCACCTTCCAGCTAAGCTGGGGCCATGTTCCCATTTTAAGGAACCAGACAAACATTACCATAAGGCTGTGTGAGCGATCAAGTATGTGTTTTTCCACTTTGAATTACACAAAGATGTCTTTTCCATCTAAAGTGATTTTTTTTTTAATGAAACATTTGAATATTCAATAGAGAAAGCCTTTCATTTCTGGTGGATTTAAACATCCAGATCACTTGTAAAGACCACAAGGGAAAGAAATTTTAAATTTCCTGAAATGTGTTAGAGGAGGAGCTAGTGGTGGGAGGAGCTGGATGGCTTAAGGATTTAATTTCCTCCAGTACCTGGGAAACTAAGAATGTGGCTCACTGAACATCACCCCAATTACCAAGGAGAGAAGTTTTCATGAGAATTTAAATGTATAATGCAAAATAAAATAATTCTGGCACTGACACCCCTCAGTGAATTACACAGTGGATACCTGGCCCTCAGGCTTAGATTAATGCTTGGTTATTCAAAGCAAAATATTTTCAACAAGAAGAATCTGTAAATTTTGGATTAGACCCATGTCTAATCCCAGTGTCTGTAGGAAGTGATGGCTTGTATACTTTGAGGTAGGAGAAAATATTTAATAAAACAAGAAGTGTTGCTTCTCTAGCCAGTAGCTTTATCAATGGTTTTAGCACTCAAACACATTTTTGGGTAGATTTGGTTTTATGCTAACCCTGGATTTTTCTGCATGTGAAATTTTTTGGTAAATTTTCAAATGTTTTTCAGCCTATGATGGATACTTTCTGTTCTAAGCACTTTTTGATGAAAATTCTCTTATATCTGGACAGTGAGAACAATCCTTTCATTGTGGGTAGCAGGAAGTTGCAGCTGCCTCAGTTAACTGAGGGCATTGCAAGTACTGTCTTGTGAATGAAAATATCTTTTACTAATAAGTCTTATCTTCTTAAGAAGTCTACAGAGCTTGTGAATTCCCTATGGGCAGGAATGTAATGGAAAAGCAGAAAAAAATCCTGAATTACTTAATACGTGTAACAGAAGCGCATGAGTTAAAGCACATGGTTATGAACATTTAGAAATAAAACACTCTTTTGTTTCCTCCAAAGAAACTTAACTTACATTACACCATATTTCAAAACAAGAGGAGCTATACATGCACTTAATCCAGCTGCTTCAGTGGAAAAACACTTTGATGTCTCTGCAGTCATTTCTCAGTGTCTCTTTGTTCAGACATGTACCAGGTGACATCCCAGCAGCATGGTCATGAGGGACGTGACACAACTGGCAGTATAGTTATAATTTCTGAATCTGGTTCAGATCTTCTAGTATCTAGTTCATGATGATTTAAGACACCAACTAATACTGAAGTGGGTAAATCATATTTTCCTATTCCTGCTTGAGTTTTTTAACAATTGAGGTTTATATACATTTAGGTTGGCATTCCTTTGTCTAATGCAATGACAAGTGGATGTAATAACCAGACAGGAGTAAATTTATGGGTATTTTGCATAATCTAAAATCTCCTATTTGATTATACTTTGTATCCTGTATAAAAGCTGGTGGGACATGGTTTTTTTGGCATGTGTACAGCAACTGTGTACCAAGACTTCAGAAAATTGTCTCAAGCTGCTCAATCCAAGGGAAATAGAATACAAAGCATGTCTGGTGTTTAGAGGGCCAGGTTTACTGTGTACTTTAGACCTTCTTACATCATTCAATTTGCCATTCTAAATTAATTGCAACATACAAGTTAAGTTTAGGTGCTCTGCCATCCAGCACTATGTGGCACCCCCACAATTCTGAATGCTGCTGTGCTTCACACAGTGACCAGAGAACACGGGCCTGTTTTATGATTTTCTGCAGAGAAACTTAGAAACCTGTGATTAAAAGAATTGCCCAAGACATTACACAGTCTTTTAAAACTTGATAGAGAAGGGAAAAAAAAAAAGGGAAAGGGTTGGGGGAAAACCACCTTGGGAATAACTGGCCATAAATGTATGTGACTCATCTTCAGCCTCCAGCCCTACACTCCCCCAGCACTTTCTCCTGGGCCATGTCAGGCCACAAAACACCCTAATTCAATAAGCAAAAAATTTGAACTACTCCACTGAAATGTCACAGCCAGTGTGAAATGCATCACACCAGACACATCTTTCTATAATTCGCTTAGAAGGGGTCATCTACCAGATGTATTTGCTTACATGTCTCATCTACCACACTTGGTAGTATAGAAATGGTGAAAGATGGCAGAAATTAGCAGTCACTGGGAAAAGTGCATTAGCATTGCAAAGCTGCTCACAAAAAAAGAAGAAGTAGCACTGACATGAATTCTTAATTTAGCCCCTTTTTGACTATATTTCAAAACATCTAGTTGCATAACAGCATCCTATTCTTTCTGGGGTTTGCTCTCCCCCTTCCCAGGGACAGGCTTCTGGGGCTCCAATTGAGGTGTATTGTGTGCCTATAATTATTGAAGGGCATGTCCTCCATGTAACAAAATTTGGGATTTGTGGGGTGCATACTTAGGAATAGTTTGCCCAAAGACCATTTTCTGGGTGTAGTTTGCTGGCAGATGTGCACAACTAACTGCAGAATTGTCCATGGTTGGAGATTTTTTTGCATGTGTAGATATCTCCATCCCATAGGTGTATACATTTCTACATTGTCAGTCAGTGGCTTATTGCATCTGGCGTGTGACAGAGTTTAGTGAAGAAATGGGACTCTTGAGTTAACCACAGATGTTTGCACTCTCACTTATCTGGGATACAGAGCCCAGCCCTGGGGCCTCTCCTTGCTGGGCACTGCTCACTTGCCCTGAGACTACAGCACTCAAAAGCAGGGTAGCAAGGCGGCAGTGGAGGGAGTGCCTCTGTGCTTGCTGTGCCGATGGTTGGTGGCGCTGGGATGGGATAACATTATTTGTGGTAAAAAGATAATCTCCTCTCTAGACATCAATCTGTAATGAGCAGAGGTGATTTTGGAATGTAGTCAAGGCCATAGGTCTCTGACTGGCTAAGGCACTGTTGAAATGTTTGTGGTGTGCTAGTTGTTGTGTCTTTGAAAGCATAATGTGAAATATACCCTAGTTAAATCTGACTGTCTTGTAGCACAAAACAGTAGAAATTACAAATGCAATTCTGCAAATTTATAGACCATTTTAAAAAGAACGTGTGGGGAATGAAAACAAGTGATCTTGAAGCCCGAACAATCTGAGGATACAAGCAAGGCTGTGATTGCAAGGCAGGATCTTTTATTAGATCACTTCCTATGACAAGAAGAAAGAGGAAAAATTTAAAGCGTTTTATTTTAGGTTGGAAACTGAAGTATTTTACACAGATTAAATATAATTTCTCTGGATATATTGACTCTAGACAATAATTTGGACAATTTAAGGTGTTATTTGGTAATTGTGGTGCAAAAGATTTTAAGCAGAGGCAGGGTTAAGTTCACCAGTCCTGTGGGACAAAGGTAGAAAAGGGTGGTTGTTATAATTAAAACACTATTGTTGTGATTCAGAGACCATCTGACAGCGATGCAGGATCATGTGCTGGTAAAGCCCAGGCCAACAATGCTTACAAAAATTGAACTAAATGGAAGGTTTGCATTTACATCAGATCGCAGCCAGGGCAGTGGGTAGGGGAGAGGAAATTGACTGGTAAATGGAAAAGGAACTAAGCAAAATTGGCAGGGAAAGAAATGTTATTTTCCAGCCCACAATAGGATATGATAAACAATGGATGTTACTTACAGTTATTTATAAAAAAGGTCTTTTTGGAGCAGTGACCTTCTCACCTAACTTCTGTAGATGATGGATGTTCACCCCTCCAGGGGGAAGGGGGTAAGTAGAGACTATTTTAGATTTAATGCTTCATTCCTCCCTTGTCTAGGCTATGGAAACCTGAGCCCCAGCACTGCAGTTGGTCGAATCTTCTGCATCGTGTTTGCACTTTTTGGGATCCCCTTGAACCTTGTACTCCTGAACGAAATTGGGCACCTGATGCTGCTTGGGGTTCAGCATTGTGCCCGTCGCCTAGAGGACGTGTTTCACTGGCAGGTAAGCAGTATGAGCAGGCATAGCTCAAAGAAAAAAAATACAGGGGTCATTGTCTCGTATTTGAGATCCTATGACTAACAAGGACAGCCTGGCTGACTATTTGACCAAAAAGGTAATAATACTCAGGAATGACTGGAAGCAAATAAATTTAGTCTATGACACAGCCCTATGAGGTGTCAGATAAAGTTGTTTATTAATTGAGGGAAATTCTGTGATGAATGACTTGCCCTACATCAACAGAAGCGATACAGCATGTGAGCAATGCACAGTCCTAGACTATCTAGTCTGTTTATTATCAGTTTTAGTTAGAATTGCATGTGTAAGTTATATGGGAACATTTGTGGAACGGGCTTTAAACTGGCATGAATTTAGGACTTATGAAGGCGATGCCAAATTTGTGTTGGCTTGGTGTCAGTGTTTAACCTCAGCTAGCATCTAAGCACCATGCAGTTACTCACCCCTTCCCTGTGGAATGGAGAAGAGAATCCAGATAGCAAAAAATTCATGGGTTGAGGTAAAGACAGTTTAATAAGTAAAGCAAAAGTTGTGCACGCAAGCAAAGCAAAAAAAAAAAGAATTTGTTCACCACTTTCCATCAGTAGTTAGGTGTTCAGTCATTCCCAGGAAAGGACTCCATCATGCATAACACTTACATGGGAAGAAAAACTGCATCACTCTGAACATTCCCTGCTTCCTTCTTTCCCCAGCTCTATATGCTGAGCATGATGCCATATGGTATGGAATATCCCTTTGATCACTTGGGCTCAGCTGTCCTGATTGTGTCACCTCCCAAATTCCTGTGTACCCCCAGGCTACTCACTGGAGGGGTGCAGAGAAGGCCTTCACACACTGTGCAGGCATTACTCAGCAATAATAAGAACATTCTGTATTACAAACACTGTTTTCAACATAAATTTAAAACACTATCTCCTACTAACTACTGTGAAGAAAATAACCATCCCAGCTGAAACCAGCTCACATGTGGGACAGGCATGTCATTTGTTATAGTGGAATTCAATGAATATTTGTATGCTTTTGTGGAGCTTGCTCCAGCTGGAAAACAAAGCTGGACTTTCCTTGCTGCACTTCTTGTGACAATCTTTTTTTTTTTTTTTTTTCCCTTCCTGTTTGACTAGAATAAAGCTTCCTTCCTGATGAAGACCTGTGCACTGGTAACTGGCTTGTTATTGTTCCTCCTGCTACCTCCCTTGTTATTCTCTGACAAAGAAGGCTGGTCTTACGAAGAAGGCTTCTACTATTCCTTCATTACCCTCAGCACTATAGGGTTTGGAGACTATGTGATTGGTGAGTAGTTCACATTTCATTTCTTTCACCTACTGAACAGCAAATCCATGACATACAAAGCTTCTCACTTGGCAGTCTGGCACAAGTAGCAATCCCCAGACCTAATGATCAGTATGTTGTGGTGTGCATTTGGCAGGTTGGAAAAGACATTATTTCTGCCATAGTAATGCCACCTGTGGAAGAACAAAGGCATTATTTCCCAGACAGTAAGTGGCATTGAAGTGGCCTGTCCCTTGAATGACTACACCACCAGGCAGGAGTGCTATGGTTTAATCACAGTGGTTGCTGAGGGCACATTTATCACACTCCAGTGCATTGGCAGCCATTAATTTTAAGCAGAAGCCACTCTGCATCTTCATTAACAGACAGGGGCTGTTTCTTCTGTTTAAACCCTGGATAACTACTTTCTAAAAGGCAAATTAAGTCACTTAGGTATAGACTGTCAAGCACCAGGCACTACTTAGTTTTGGATGCCAAAACCCTTTGCCAGAAGAAATGGGATTGGATCCACACCCACTGCATTTGCTGAAATGCAGGATACGCCTCTTTGATAAAGACTTTCTCATTAAAAACATATTGATTATATAAACACATGCACTCTTGAGTTCCTGAGAGACAGAAAGACTAAAACATCCTATTAGGGATTTGCTGCTTTCTTCATAGCACTCGCTTGATGTTTAGACAATTTAGTGGCAGTTACTTTAGAACTTGTTTGTCATGCATCAAACTTATGATTAGAGCTTGTGTAGGCACATGTAAATAAGTTAGGAATAAAGTTAGCTTGGGCAAGGGTAGCCAGATAGAGCTTGACAAAAGCTGGGTCAGCTTAGCGTTCTCCTATACTGATTTTACAGATGATGCTGAACTCTGTGCTACAACAGTTTTACTTCTCTCAGTTTCTGGTAATGCATTATTCCTTCCTCTTCCAGGTGTGCCTTCACCTGTGTAGTACCTTTGTAACTGGAATACTGCCATAGAGACACTAGGTTTGGTATGGGAATAATTGAGTATGTCAGTTGTTGTGTGTGTAGAGGCTAAACAATTTTGACTTAAAATCCTGTATGTGTGGTTTATGCCTCAAAAATAAGGTTCAAGTGATCTTCATACTATTTCTCCACTAGTGTGATAAAGAGCTGGGAGGAACAAATTACCTGCAGGGAAGTATCTTTGCAGAAAAGGACCTGGCAGTCCTGATGGGCACCAAGCTGTCCATGATCCTGCAGAGAGTGCCTCTGTGGCTGTGAAGTCTGGTGATAATTTTAAATTGTTTTCCGAAGTTTAGTTGTTCTTGGAGGTTTCAGGACTGCTCAGGCCTCTTTTCTCTGCTCTCAGACACTCTCCTGCTTATATCTGGTTTAACAAGATACATATAGTGGTACATAAACCCTGCTTACCTCTCTGCTTGTAGGGACCTCTGTTACATGCTAATAGAATATTGTGGTGCTGAGTGATAAGCAGAGAAACTAAACTGTGTGCTTGAATGTGAATAATCACTTTGACATGGATGTAATTTGGGATTTAGTTTTCTTTCTTGAGAATGATATCTGCAATTCCTAAGGAGTACTAGGCTGTTGCTGACACATCATGAAACATACTTACAACATCAGTTCACATGCCAAGTAGATGGCATACTTGTGATTTATGTATAAATCACTAATATTCAGTGATATTTCAACTGTCTTTTCTTTACATGTAATGTCTCCTTTGAGGCACTTTTGATCCAGTGTAGAAATGTTTTGGGTGATTCTGTTGTAGGGATGAACCCAGATCGCATCTATCCAAGCTGGTACAAGAATGTAATCTCTCTGTGGATCCTCTTTGGGATGGCCTGGCTAGCACTGGTTATCAAATTTTGCATCAATATTCTAGAGAGCTCCAGTGACTTCTGTCAATGCAACAAGAGGAACATGGAGATGGCAGAAGATTTAATGGATGGTAACAAAAATAGCATGACTGGACTTCAAAATGTGGAGATCTGCAGCGACAAAGACACAAAAATGAAAGGACCAGTTGAATCTCACTCTTACAGAGCTCCTATGGAAGCTCTCTAGGGAAGAAAAATGTTCTCGGTGTCCTGTAGTTTTTAGTGCGCCAAAGATGAACCATTTGAAATGTGTAAGTAGAGCTGTCCTGACCTGTGAATGGGGTGAAAGTTTGCTTATTGAGCTTGAAATGCTTTTATTTTGAATTGAGCAATGACAAAACATTTCATTTCCAGCACCAACAAGTACTACCAATGGGACTCTTAGCCGAAAGTAGATTTAAGGAAATATCACCTACCCTCCCACCTCAACTTAGGAGGTAATCTTTGACATCCCTGAGCAACACCAGCTATTGTCCATTTCTGTATGTGATTCTTGCAGCCTCTAGTTATATGTATGGCACTTTGCAAATGCCACAGCCATAAAAGCAAGTGCCATTTAATGCAAGAAACAAATGGCATATTGCCAAAATAAATGAAAATAAATGAAAAGCAGTTTAAAGCTATCTGGCCATCATGGCAGGTGCTTATGAAAGGTGCTAACAAGGTTTTGCTCTCTGATCGTTCATACGGGGATGGCAATGAGGAAGAGCTTGTTAAGGTGCCTCATAAAAACAGATAATTTCATTTTTAAAAAAGTAATTTCTACATCAGAAGTCTGCTAACAGAAAGAGATTGGGTATGCTATTCCTTGCTTCAGAACTTATGTGAGTTCATTCTATGAAATATTTTGCAGACCAAATGTCATCAGCTCAATGTTCATTTGGATAGATTTGTATTTTGTTATGTCTTGGAAGTCAGAAAAGGAGGACTAGAGGCAATCTTAAAAGTCAGTGATTCCAACATTTTCCTATCACCAATATTAACAAGAGCTATTTCAGTCTAGAAACAGACTGAATTTTTTTCAACTATGATCAAGAGATGCTATTGTGATGAACTTCTCATGTCACGAATGATTAGTGTACCTGTTCTAACATCCTATATATCATCACAACTGTCTTTGATCCGTGGAATGGCATGCTTATTTGGCCTTTGTGTCAGTCATGAAACAGAACTTGGTTGGGTCTTTTTAGTTCCATTAAATTCTCAAAAATCTTTTGAAATATTATGACATTTATAAAGGCACAACACAGTCTAACTCCTGGTGCTGTTTGTATTCCGTTATCTGTTCTTCTCATTTTGTTGTTCCTGTTGTGATATTTACATCCTAAGCATTAATTTTGAAAACTTCACCATGGCAGCAAACCATAATGAAGCATTTGGTTGAACCTTCAGCTTTTGCAGTGAGCCAAGTTTCCATGGGATTGTTACAGAAGAAATTGAAAACAGAGTCTATTGGAGTATGGGGCTGAGGAATTAGAAATATCCATAGCTATGTTCACAAAAATGGAGTGAGTGAAAAGTGTACAGTCTTCAGGAAAACAAGTTCTGAAACATATATTGTGAAAAAAGTGTTTCCAGAAGAGGCCAGTCTGAGTATTGATATCTGGTGGAACTGATTACAGGAAAGAATGTAGCAAAGGGATCAGCTGAATGAAATTCAATCTGATGACCTTTTTCTGATTGCACAGAATTAAATGTTCTCTCAAATACTGTTTGAAGGGGCAGCAGTGATCAGGAAGGGAGGCAGTGGACCTCTTGGATCATACTGATGCAATATAAATACATTTCAAATTTTTGAACATTGGGTAATTTCTTTAAAAGCCTTTAGCATAAACTTTTCTGTTCCATGTTTCATCTTGCTTATTTTCACTGATCAATACACAATGTACATTTTATTGGCCTATGTGAAAAAGAAAGTGTATTTCTCAAAACATGAGTAAATTACTATTCACTTCACAAAATATTATACCCTTTAATACATATCCTTTGCATCCTTTTTCACATGCAAAACTTATTAAGTATAGGTGTATTGTAAAATCCATATGCCCAGGAGGTATTAGAGTTTCTGCTGTCAGAACACAGGGATGACTATGTTAATCTGTTTCAACTTCTACTTGAAATGTCACAGACTCTGGAAATTTCTACCAACTCTGCTAGATGATGAGAATGCTTGTAGAAAATTTGAGAAGAGTTTCTTCTTTTGGATTTGAATGTCTATTGTGTTAATCTCATTAATTAATGTTCTCATCTATTTTTAGGCTGTGGATGGGGTCTTCAAAAGTGCCTTTGAAATTTAGGCACTCTGGTCCTACTGAAGAGCAGAGTTATGTGTCTTTGGGCAGCTAATGTATATTTCTGAGAGGCAAGGGGGAGAGGAACTCAAGGAATAGTCTTGAAAAAAAAGGATTAAAGCCTTTTGCAGATTTTGCTTCCACTGTATATCAGGGTTCAGCCACAGACTTAGGCACGTGGCTGGGTCTCGAGGTGCCTCATTATCTGCCCGAGCTGTCCTTTCTGAGTCACATCCTTCTGCAGCCCTGCTGCCCAGCCACTTACCATCAGCAGAGTCCTGTCACCCACAGTCTGATATCCCATATTTTATGGAAGACATGTCAGAACTGCTGGCAGGACACACGTACCTCCAGAGCCACAGGTTCTTTGCTCACCAAAAATTTTAGGAATAAATGAGTCAAATACCATCTCTGACTGGGTTCTCTGGTACTGAATTAGCATGTTGTCTCTTATGAATATTATTTTTCTGACAATTCATCTCAGCTAGCTTTTGATGTGGACAATAGATATTAGGATACCTGAGTCCCCATAAAGTGCTGTGCCTCTGGTCTTTGTGTTCTTTATAAAGATGTGTTGTGGTTAGATTATATGAATGTACTTGTTCCCAGGGGGTTGAGAAGAAAGTGGAGCAACATCACAAAAACACCATCATCAATGTGTCTACTATACCAAAACATGAAAGGTTATCTTCTCAAGGGTAAAATAAAGAAAACAAAAGCATGGTCCTGTTAATCATTCTTGTCACAGCTGACTTACAGTCTGTATTGGAAAATTACAGATGCTCATTGATTGTTTTTTTGTTGTTTTTTGTTTGTTTGGTTGGTTGGTTTTTTTGTGGGTTTTTTTTTGTTTGTTTGTTTGGGTTTTTTTTAGTCTCTTCAGGTAAATATGCAGTTTTCATTAGCAATTTGAAATTGACTTTCACTGCTATTATTCTTCACAAGTCAATTTTTCCTTATTATCCTGTTTTCTTCCTTGGAAAGACCAGAGGTTGGAAACAGGTTTGGTTAGTAGTGGTAGTTGTAAATATTTATGTATCACTCTCCAGAGGCTTTTTCACAATCACATAGAGCATAATGTGCTTCTGACCTTGATACAGTTTCCCAGGAAATCAATCCTGTGAAGCAAGAAAATAGAGAGGGAGCTGTCTCCCCTCCTTCAAGGACAAGTTCTGGCTTCAACCTCAGTGTTTCTTATGCTGGATCTTTCTGCTAGGCCAGAAGAGATGTTTGCTCCTTGGGGAAAGGTGTGCCCAGAAATCCACAACAGGATGTCACAGCAATGTAGTACAGACTGCTCAGAACTCCACAGTTTTTTCTAGTTGACTACAATATTTTGAGGTTCCTAGAGTAGAACAAGAAGGCTCTTTTCCCATGATGGTCTATGGCTTCAGAAAAAGTCCAGGATGTTATTTTTCTTGCAGTATATGCCTGATGCTATCTTGCCTTACAACTGCTATCTCAGCTCAGTTTAGAACTGAAATCAGTTAGCCTAGAGGAGGTTCAGTGGGATCTCATCAATGCATCTAAATATCTACAGGGAAGTTGTGAAGAGGATGGAGTCAGACTCTTTTTCATTGGTGGCCTGTGACAAGGAATGAGGCACTGGGCACAAACTTAAACACCAGGAAACACTTTCTCACCATGAGGATGACCTGGCACATATTCCCTGGAGAGTTGGTAGTCTCCATCCTCAGAGATCTTCAAAAGCCATCTCTAGATGACCTTACTTGAGGAGGGGAGTTTGATCAGATGATGTCCAGAGATCCCTCCCAACCACAACCATTCATATTTATGCATTTTAAGTTAGTAGTCCACTGTACAAAGCCCTCCCCTCTCTCCAGACTGTCTCCATTAACATTCAGGTTGCACGGCCAGCAGGCCTGGTAGACTTTCCTGCAATTTTGTAAATGCTAATTATTTTTTTTATTTCACATCAGAAATGCACTTTGTAAGAAAGGAGCAAATACAGTTATTTGTGAGCAGGGAGGGTGTTTTGTCCATATGTTAAATACCATTGTACCATTCCAAAAATATGCAATGATGTTCAGCTTTTCGGGTTGGTATAGCCTCCTGTCAGTGTTATCTATCTGCCTGCAAGTTCTAGAAGACAGATTTGGTGCTTCATCTCTGACACACTTCAGGTAAGGCAAACCTCATTTCATAGAAAGGTTTACTCTTTCTAAAGTAGAGGCTTACAGTGGTACAGGTGGCTACTTACCAATTGGATTAGGGCAAAATTTTAATGTATTGAGGTCTTATAATATAAGCTTGTCATCTATGTAAATAAATATTCTGTCTGATGGAAAAGGTGAATGCAATGAACAAATAGTCTTTTTCAGGACTGTTAATGCCATGACTTAGGGAACTGTGTACATGAAAGTGTTTCCTCTTCCAGTGGTCCTGGTTGTGAGTGACGTAGCATCAGAGCAGATATTTTTTGTGGTTGCCTCTGAGCACCTTTTTGGTCTTAGAAGGTTTTTTCTTCTTCTTCTTCTTTTTTTTTTTTTTTTTTTTAATATCTCAAATAAGCACTTGGAAACTTGCAGATGAAATGGAGTTGGGTCTGAACATCTGCACAGCTGCCACACTGGATTATTCTGGGTGAAGATTCAGAGGTTTCATCTTCAGAAAGATGAGCGATTAGAATGGAACAATATCTATGCCCTGAAAAATCTTCATTTCTCAGGACTGAGATTTAACTGGATCTTTAGGTGGGTTTTTTTTTAGAGAGAAACTGGTAAGCATTTAAGCTAGTACTAAACAGGTAGAGAGGCTCTCTGGTACCTCTTAAGTCAATGTGTGTTGCAGTAAGAGCCAATGAAAAGCTGTCACTTTTAGAGGAGACAGCAGCAACATGAATTACCATACTCTTAAATTCTTTATGTTAATATAAGTGAATATGTGATCTTCAAAACTCCCTTTCAAATTTTGAGCTAAGGTACCTTTATTTTTAAGGGAAGTACAACAAAACATTCCTAGTAGAAAATGGATAGATCTATATTACTTGAGTCGAGGTACTGGAGCTACCTCTTAAGGCAGAAGCAATACAGTGTAAACTAGAGAGGCTTTCAAAATGTTTTAGTTTTTATGGCAATATGAAACATATTTCTTCACTGCTACTGAGTTAATTCACTGGAACATAGGATTTAGTTCTCAAGTAATATGAATTTCCAAACTGTCTAAATTAAAACAAGAGCATGCTTACCAAAGAAAGCTATAACAGATTAAAACAGAAAGGGAAGGAAAATAACAGGAAAGAAAATGTTGAGGAGAGGAGGCTGTGGAGTTTATTACTCATTCCTAATGAACCTGGTTATCAAGTTTGATTAGGTTCATACTTTTTTTCCCTTTTTTTTTGGTAATTCCTTTAAAAGCTATGCCTTAAACAAATGAATCCAACTATATTTAGTTAGTGATTATGGAAATGCTTCAGACATCCATGTATCTGAGTGAATAGAAAGGCCCAATACATAAATTTAGGGGTGTACAAAGCAGCCCCAGAGGCAAAACTGAAGAAGACATAGGTGTGGAAATTGAACAAAAAGGCACACAGTAAGGATAGGATTAAAAAGGAAGGATTCATTGAGGAAAGGAGAAATCCAGTGAGGCAGCATTTGCTCAGCTGACTATGGTAAATGAGAAATGGGTCATTGAGGGAACATTCAATATAATTAAAAATTAGAAGTAACCTAATTTGGATAACTACTGATCAAAAAGTCATGATTGTACCACCACTACTGTTACTTGACACCTAATTCTATTACAGGTAGGAGTTGCAAGTTGCAATTTCAGTTCTCCAGGTTCATGTTAATTGCTTTTCCAGCTAGTATTTTTGATCTGCTGAGTTAGAGCACTATTGTGGTACTAAATAATCCTCTGCACATCAAACTGAGGGTGACTTGCAAATACAGGTTTTAATCTGTTGACTAAGATTTGGTTAGAATGTAAAAATGCAAATTTTACAGAGTATAGTACAGAAAAATATATTCCTAGAAGGCAAGTGGGATGGATGACTGCATGCTTGACTGAAAATATCATAAAAAGTGCTTGTCTTCTTTGTTTTATGTGGTTTTGCTATCAACAAAGCACAATGAGGAGTTTAATTAGTTATGGGCTTTAGAATAAGGGAGAATTACTCCTTAGTAATCAATGAATGTAAGACAATACTTTAATGCAACACAGCCCATTTGGGTGCACCCAAAATAAAGCCACATCTCAGATATTACTTAATTAGGAGACTGAAGTGTTGACAACATTTGGATGAGAGGACTTTTGAAGTCTTACAGCACTTTGAAGTCCAGGGATTCCAAAAATGCTGGGTTATACTTTTCTGAGTCTGCCCTTTGAATTTTGAACTGTTACTGCAGTATACAACATTGTCTCTGTGTTTGTATGAAAGAGAGAAAGAGTATGTGCTGCTAGTGTTGCAAATCATATTATGGTCATGTTAATTCCTACAGTGCATTCCCCATATGGCTCCCACCACTTTCCTAGCAAATAAAACAATATTTCATTATTTCTTTTTCATAAACTATTTCATTCTCATCATTTTTTCTGATCTTGCATCTGTCTAATCAGTGTTTTCAATCTTGAATCACATAATATTCTGAGTTAGAAGGGACCCACAAGATTAATCCAGTCCAACTCTTAAGTAAATAGCTCATACTGGGATTCGACCTGCAACTTTGCCATAACTGGCACCATGCTCTAATCAGCTCTGATCCTACATTAGTTACCTCAAAACTTCTGAGCCAAACTCAGCTCTGCTCCTTTTGTATTTCCCCTGCATGCTCAAACCCTTCTTCTGTGCCAGATATGTATAGCAGAGTCTTCTCTACTACTTTTCTACTGTGCTGGGGCCAGGTCTGTATGTAAAACAAAGAGAAGGTGCAGGAGCAGAGGGTTTGCAGGAACTATTTTCCTGCTCCTGCTCTCTTCTCTTAATGATGCCAACTATAGGATGCCAGCTCTGAGGAGGGCTGAGATCTCCCCAATATCTGCACCAGTTCTGGTCTGCTGGTCTTTACTGTGAGGAGAGTAAAGGGGTCCAGACAGTCTCAGGTGGCTTGGCTTGCTTTCAGGTTGGTTGTAATGTACTGGAAAGCTGAAGTTTTGGTTGTCTGCTGCAGCCAAGCTCCAAGCTCATTTGGCATATGGAGAATTTGAAGGAATGGCAACACTTAAGACCTTCAGGAAAAGCCTGGTGGAAGGTGGTGATGGCTTCACACAAGTTTGCCTTCCTTTTGAAAGAGTGCTAGCTGTAGTTATCCAGGAAGTGCCAGGCGGCAATGAGTGACCCCACGAACTGAGACTGAAATTGTTCTCCCCATGGATTTTCTTGAGATCCAGCAGCTCTGGATGTTATTACTATTTGTTCCATAATAGTGTTGCCTTTTGAGTTCAGAACAAAATGTTTCAGCTGAGCAATGCATTGAAGGCACAAGGACTGAATCTGACAATATCTTTTGATGTGACAGAAAATTAATTATGACACCAAGTAGATGCAAGAGAGTGTACTGCATAATGTTCTTGTTAGGACTCTGGACTAAAACTTTTGAAGTTTAGAACCTGTCCTAGAGTTTCTTCATGATTTCACAAATAAGAACATTTACCACTCTATCTTCATCACCCCTAGATAACCTCTAATTCTTAGGACAATATTCCCTGCTATGTCTAGAGTAGCTAACAGAGGAAGTCACTGAATCCAGAAAATAATTAAAGAAGCTAACCAAGCCAGTAAAAAAAAAAAAAAAGGAGGGAAACAAAAAAAGCCAAACTTTTAATCATAGTGAAATACCTTTGTCTGGATTAGGTCCAAATATTAGGTGTAAAGCCAGTGCATTGTCATGACAAAAAATGGAGTAAAGTGCTTGAGACTGGTATTTGGGAAGGAGAGATCTGTTTTTAAGTCTTTAGTCTGACACAGGTAGGGCAGGCAAGTAGTATGATTACCACCTACTTAAGGTTCATGGGCAGGCCATCTCAGCCACTCTCAAAGCTGTTTCACTGCTCATAAATTATTAACTTGGCTGTGAGGCACAGGACTATTAGCTATCCTCTCTCTTGTTTCATTAATCACTACATAAGTAAATCTTTATGTGAATTTAGTCTTTAGGGAATTACTGTAATAGGAAGCAAAAGAATATCCAGTTTGGATAGCAGTAGCCAGTGGTGTAAAGAATTGCCATCACAGGTGTCACCACGTTCGCTTTCATGAATTTACATGCTTGTTGGTTCTCAAGCACTGTAAGAATATCTTGGTATTAGATGGACTTATCCCATAGTGGAGCCCTTAGACCTAAGAATGGTAAACATGTTCCCCATATAATGTATGGCAATACATAGAGATATTTCTTTACCAATTGTCCATGTAAGCTTGCAGAACAAGAAGTGACAACAGCAAAGGATAGATGCAGAAGTAGCTGACTGGTATTTCCACACAGAATTCAGCCACAATTTCTTTGGCAAACACCTACCTGCAACTTTTCTGTTTGTAGAAACCTAACAGAGACACCTTAAAACAGGCAGTAGCTAAATGGTTAGGGAAGTCATTTAGGTTAAAGCAATGCATGTTCATATTTCTGTGTTATTAAACATCAGAGGATTTAAATCTGTAAAGGCCCCAGGGTAAATGGAAGTTTGTCTTTCTCAGTCTTCTTTGCTAAATACTTGTTGCAGGGCTAGAGAGCCAGTGTCCAATCTATTGCTCACTTGTGAAAGTATGGGGGTTGTGAAAAGGTGACATTTAGGATCCACTCCTGTGACTATTAAATAGTTACAGCAAGTGGGGCAAGTGTACCTGTAGAGAATGAAAAAGATTTACCACTTAAGCAACTCCAGGTCAGGTGAGGCAGAGCCTTCAAATCCTGGCCCCAAATCCCAAGTGATCACTTGCTAAGTCGCTGTTAGCAATTTTGAGAAGGTCAGCATGGAGGCACCTACAAAGCAATTGCCACTGGAGAGCCCTGAGGATGGCAGCTACAAAGCAGAACTGCGGAGCACAGTTAAGCTCTGCTAAGCTCAGTTAGTTTACATCAGACCTGAATGATCTGTTTTAAAGGATGTAGCTGTACATACAGCTGGAACAACTGTGCAATGCCATTACACAAATTAATGATGTGCAGAAATAAAATCAACCTGTGGGTGGGTGAGCAAGTTTCTCACCTATAATCTTCCTCACCATTTGCTTTGCAATAAAAGGGAGCTGTCAGAGACTGCCAATGGGAGCTGTGTCTCCCAACCTTGCCCTCCCTTATCATATTTCTGAGCAAAGCGAGCTGATTAAGCAGCATCTGGTGTGACTGACCTTGTATCTGAGGTTAGTCAGAGACCTGCAGAGCAACCTGTTGATTCACTCTAACAAACACGGGCAGTAACTTTCAAGTTTGCAGCCCTCAATTCCCTCACTCAGATGGGCATGGGAGAGTTATTTTAGGTCTTGGTTTAAATGTCTGTTAACTTGCCATACAGTTCAGATAGTTGCTGTGGCTCAGGGCAATTTTAGCTTGAGAAATGAGGGATGATGAAACTGCCTGCACACAGATGCACACAGGTGTGCACAATATGGTAGGAGCAGGATTTGGAATGCAATAGGATATGTCTATAAGGATCAGTGAAGTAGAATGGGAGAACCTAAGATCATATTGTAAGAACATGTGTCTCTGGAGTAATTCAACCTTATCAGCACAAGGAAGTATTTGCCAGTGTAACTTCAATTAGTATTGCTGTACCAGGAAACCCTCCTAGCAAGTATAAAGCTCATATTACTTTCAACAAGGAAATAAAGGCTTATCTTGTTGGAAAAACTGTTGTATTCTGGCCCAACACATTTAGGCTGGCAGTCTTGGAAGGAGAAGAAAGACATCTCTTTATCTTTTCACTTCTCTGTAAATCAACTTCAGTCATGAAATGAGATTAATGCTTCTTTTTCTAGAGTTCCATGGAATAACAAGAGAAGTCACTACTTGATCTTTGTACAATACTTTCCAAAGAAGATCTCTAATGTACTCTACTGATGCAGTGCTGTATTGTTAGCATGCTGTGAGCACTCAGACAACACCTTAGACTGCCTGTTGTCTCTAGCTGATGGCAGCAGCTGAGGAATATTAGATGTGGTCTGCTTGGCTGCCAGTTACTTGGAGATAATCTAGTTCCCAAATACTGAATTTCTACAGGGAAAAAAATGTTTAATCACACCCAAAGATTAATTAGCCTCATCATGCTAAGCTTGAGCTAGTGCATGTGCCTGTAGGCACGTGGTCCTGTGTGGTATGCCAGAGGCA
Source organism: Lonchura striata (assembly GCF_050655825.1). Classification (NCBI taxonomy): domain Eukaryota; kingdom Metazoa; phylum Chordata; class Aves; order Passeriformes; family Estrildidae; genus Lonchura; species Lonchura striata. The sequence goes on along the minus strand of NC_140705.1, from coordinate 86,276,088 downwards.
GCTTTGGTAAAATCGTTTGATATACAAGAAACCCAAGGAATCACTGTCACTGCACAGATACCACAGAACAGTTCCAGTCTTCCTTCTGCTTCTACTGTTCTTTAAAATGCTTCATTTGCCTGAAAAGGGCACTGTGTGATGTAGCAGATTGATTTGTTAAAGATCAGGGAAAGAATTAATCTCAGCCAGTATTAAACATCTATATACAAATTAATCAAAGGACTTAATGATTTTTCTGACCCACTTCTAGATTAAGATGGATTTCCCCTAAGAGTGTATGTCATTCAGTTGGTTTTACAGGAAACCCCAGAATTGTGCACATTCAGATGGCAGATGAATCACAGCATAGAGGTCTTTACCCATCCTGCACCTAGGCCTCTGAGTAGTCTTCTGTGTGGATGCTAATAAAGCAATCACTTTTGCTTTTATTTTAGGTCAGTTTCACATTTTGGTATTCAGGCACTTGGCAGCTATGTAATGTTTGGTTTGCAAACACTCCCAGGGAAGGGCTCAATCCAAACCAATTATTTTCTTTACAAAGAGACAAAAACCTCAAACATTTTTCTTTACTCTCACATTTTGTAAAACTTTTTTTTTTTTTGTTTTTCTACCCCAAAAAGTCCCAGGCTCAGTTCCTATACCCTCCACATATTTAAATATCTCTTCTTTCTGCACTTTACGCAGGATTATTGTGTGCCCCTGTGCTCAATCTTTATGGTGGTAGAAATATATTTAACTCTTCTTTAGCAGCTTAAACATTTTAGAAGCTGGAAAAGTCATGGACACATCCACCCTGTTCATCACAGGCACATGGACTAAGGCTGACATATTGCTACCTAAGCTGATGTGTCTGAATGGTGCACAGCAGCTCTTTGGAGGAGCTGGCTTTGGTATAAAAGTAGCAGATTTCCTAGGGAAGGTGCTCCCTTCCAGGTGCTGTGCTGCACTGGGACCCTCACGCTTTGTGCTGCTCTGCTGCTGGGTTAGGTATCTGTGTGCCTGGGCTTTGCTGGGTGATGTAGATGTGCCAGCAGCCACCATGTAGCACTGCTGTCACCCCTGGTTTGTTGCCATGCAGTGGAGAGTGCTGTTCTGAGGAGCCTCCAAAGAGGAATCACAGGGAGTGTTTAAAGCCAGCACTGTGTCTGTTTATAAAAGCCAGGTCTCACTTCAACTGTTTTCCCACTGAGAAGTTCTCCATTAAACTGCCAATCCTGTCTTCATGCTTCCTCCCACTCTTGAAAGTCTAGAGATCAAGATAATCTACTTCCAAGATAATGAAAGAATACTAAATATATGCCAGATACTTGACGGGATAAATGAGCATATTGTGATTAAAGGAAGTGAATCATATCTTCAAACAATGTAAATTTGTACAAACTTACCTCAGCCAAGAATTTATGCCCACGGTCATACTTTCAATTGGAATAAAAAATTAACTAATAAATGGGAGGGATTTAGGTAGCAGGTCAGTCAGGCTTGTCCAGTCTTTCTCATGCTGGAGACCAGGTAGGAGCTCTGGGCTTTTTCCACTTAAGCCCCAAGTCTCATAGTGGTGTCTTTCACATTCCTGGTGCAGGAGGGACCCCTTTGATTTCCACTTCCACTTTTCCTTTACTGCACACACAGCAGCTGCTACATCCACTGAAGGAAGAGACATTCCCTGTGATGCAAAACAGGCACTGAATCTGGACAAGACACCTGTTTGAAATAGATTGGTTGGTCTGTGCTGTTGTTCAAAGAGTGTTTCATCTGGGATGTTCACATTCTCATTTGCACAGTTAACCCAAATAACAGGGGTGATTGTAAGGCAGTCCAAGAGAAGCTTTTAGCTCAATAATGAGTCCATCTGTACCCAGAGCAGTTTCTCTTTTTTTAATCAAATGGTTTTAAATTAAGTATTTATCTGACCATAAAATTCTATACTCTCTTGTTCAGAAGCTTGACAAATCTGTCTTTTATTTGGTTTCTCCAGTCTCTCTGAGGGCATAGATATAAGATAGAGGAGTATATCTGTTTTAATTCTTTCTTCGTATTCTGTGTTCCATATGGAGACTGTTGAAAGGCTTTGCTACTCTATATCTTTTGAGCAGATACTTCTCCTGCATAGAATAATAAAGAATTAATAGAATAAGACCTGCTGGATAACTCCCAATGGATAAGAAAGACAGCAATTCTACCACTACCAGAGATGAAGAAAGCAGATGAGAAGGAATCAGCTCAAAGATAACACCATTAGACCACCCCCCACCCCCCCCCCCCCCGCCAAATGAAATAATGTTATCTGCATAGACTAAGTTGTTTTTGGGGATTTCTTTGGTTATGTGGTTTGGGGTTTGGATTTTTCTAACAGGCACATTGGATGGTTTTTTATTTACTATTTTTTTCAGCTGAAATTGTTTTCAATCTTTTTCTTTAAAGATAATTTTCTTCATGGTGTTGGAGAGCACAGAAATCAACATGTTAGACTTGTTTGGTGCTGATGCCACACTGAACAGACCTCTGGCATTATGGAAAGTGACAATTTATTGGAAAGACCTAATTTTCCATTTTCTGGATCTTTGAAATGTGATTTTAAATATAAATGAGAGTCAGACCCAAGGGGATTATCCAGATTTATTAATTTAAATTATCATCAGTATCTGAGTGAATGCTCTTGTGTCAGTTTCTAAGTGATCTTTAAGGTGGATAAATTGGGAAGTAGATAGATGTATAAGCAGGTTAGTGGGTGAAACATGAGCATAGCTCAGAAATCATGGTTGCCTTGCGCAGAAGTGCACAAATGGAGGGAGCTGCTGGATGCAGGGATGTCAAGCCACTATGGGCAATGGTGGGTTTAGGTCCCTCCCCCTTCTCTTGATCAGCCCTCCAAAAGATGGAGTTGTGCCTGAGGCCTGAGATAGATCCCTATCCTTCTACTAAGGTTTCAGCTATGGAATTGCTGTGAGCTCCTTCACTTAACTTAATGGTGCCTTGGGGGCAGGGCCTTTCATTCAGGACTGCCCAGGCTTTACAGAACCACAGAGCAGCTGACTCCTGAAGGCAGTTCAAGGATGTTTTGTATAATGAGATCCTGGCAATGAGATTGCAGAGCAGCTACTCAGAGGTGAGGTGAAGTAATGCCAGTGGCAAAGTGCACTGAGGTTGGTGAGGCAGTGATGAAATCTAACTCACCCTGTTTTCTTGCAGTTTACAAATGTTTTGAAGTAAAGATGTGTGGTAGTATTTCCCAGCTTTAAATGATGTAGGTTATCCAGGTTGTAAAATGTTTTGGTTTCTTTTGAATGGTTTCTATAAACAACTACACACATGTCTCTCTTTCCCCACTGCTTGATTTACTGATGCCACACTCAGGCCTGCTGTTATCCCACTGCTTATTGTTGTAGTTCTCAATAGCTCTGAAACAAAGACAAAACACCCTGTTTATTGCAGCAGGCATCTTAGATGACATTTTCCATTGCTTTCAGTATCACTGATCTTTCCCTCTCTTAATACATCTTTTGTAGCCATGCAGCATAAAGGTGTTATAAATGAAACTTTGTCCAGCCAAATTAAAATGAAAAAATAAAATATTTATTTTGCAATCAAATTCTATCTAGCCAGCCAAGAAAGAACAGAGCCAAGCCCGGAGTTGGCCCTGGGTGTGCAACAAGGAGTCAGCCTCAGCAGAGGTTTTCTCCATGCCCACACACCTCTATCCTGGCACAAGCGGTTTTTATAGGGAAAATTCTGCCTGAGGCCAAGATTTCAGCAATCAGTCTTTTTTTCCATTTAGAGTCCATAGGTTAATAAGATTTTTTTTTTTTTGGTGATGAGGAAGAACAATTCAATGTCTGGAGCTGTTGAATCCCTTGATGAAATTTACAGGAACGCTGCATTCACATGTATCTGCCCGAGGATTTCCATGATATCCATCTCGGGTCGTTCACGCGATGATCAGCGCCTGATTTCCCGGTATCTCCCCAGACATGGCCCATCTCCTGGCCGAGCTGCACCCTCTTACTTGTAAATCAGTTTCCAGTATACACCCGGTCTCGCCTGCGAGGGTAGGGGCGGCTTCTAATACAACCGAGCATAATCTAACAAGTATCCAATATTACACATTTCATACAAGGAATGGCACGAATTATGTTTACTACACATAACAAAGGTTACCTGATTCCGGTTTTTGCCTGCCTTGGTGGGAATTTTGTGATACTCTGGGAAGAGGGGTATGCTTGTAAGAGTCAAGAGATACACAAGCTGTCTTGCTGTTGGGGAAGTCATGTGTACTAGTTGTGAATCACTGCTGGCTATGCCTGCTCTTGCATTATCACATTGCTGCCTGCAAGATCTGGCCTATGTGGTATTTTGTATTGTATGATTGTTTGTGAATGCTGGGTTATCATGGATTACTTTATTATTCCATATCATTCATACACACTCATGCAGGCAAGCCAGGTATCAGTTTGGATCCTATTTTCTGTTATTAAAACATGCTTGCCTACATGTAAATCTGCACTTAAAAAAGATGTATTCATACACTAAATCTCAGCTTTCTCTTTGCCTGCTTTACTTGCTTTACTTTATCTTGTGTTAATCTCAGCAATGTGTTGTAGAAAGATGAGTTCAAACCAGTGAACTGTGTGGTTGGCTGGTAGTTTAGAGATCTGGATTCTGTTCTCTGTTTTCATTTTAACCTGGTGCTTGACCCCAAGACCTTTCTTTGTTCATCTTGTCTATTCGGGTTGATGGGTTTCACTCAAGTCTGGTTGGAAGTACTCAAGTCAAGAGAACCAGGGTTTCAGGATAAATCTGCATTGCAGTTTTAAGTGTTCCTGTCTGTGCATTTGCCTAAATCCACTACTGTGTCTGCACAAAAATCTTGCTTATGTGACTTGGATTAAGTGATAAAGCTCAAGCTATTCCCAGCTGCCACTCAGTGAATTCCTGAGAGTGCCTTTTGTTACGTATTCTTGGCTTGACAAGAACGATTGGCTAAAATTACTCATCTCCCAAGGCACCATCCTGTGCCCGGGGTCAAAGAAGTTGCTGGTTTCTACAAGCTAAAGCCAAGTAAATACAGCAGGCACAAACATTATTTGTGAGATACATACATACATTTCTCTACAAGCAGTACAATCTTTGTCATGCAGTTATGGGCCAGTGTACCTCATTCCTGTAGCAAAGTAAAGCATCCCGGTGTGAGTGACTGCAGGAATTTCCAAGCTGTCCCCCTTTCTCCTGCCCCCTCACTCACAGAAGTAGTGGAGGTGTTGCACCAGGTCAGGAGTCCTGCAGAGTCCTTCCAAATGCTCCCATCAGAGTGGGACCCACTGCACTTATAAGCCTTTTCCTCATTTTTAGCATATGTCTGCTAGCTAATATGAATTACTTCAGCTTTTAATTACTTTAGCAAATAAATATACTGGTTTGATATAAGGATTGTTATAAATAAGAATTTATTCAGCCAGATTAAAAATAAAAATAATTTTATTTGTGGTCAAATTCTATCTAGCCAGCCACATGGAAAGGACAGAGCCGAGCCCGGGGTCAGCCCTGGGTGTGCAACAAGGAGTCAGCCTCAGCAGAGGTTTTCTCCTATGCCTACACACCTCCATCCTGTTACAAGCAGTTTTTATAGGGAAAATTCTGCCTGAGGCCAAGATTTCAGCAGTTAGTCTTTTCTCCTATTCAGAGTCTATAGGTTAATAAGATTTTCTTTTTTTGGTGATGAGGAGAAATAATTCAATGTCTGGAGTAGTTGAATTCTTGATGAGAGTTTACGGGGAAGGCTGAATTCACATGGATCTGTCTGAGGATTTCCATGATATCCATCTTGGACGATCAGCACCAATGATCGTGATGATCAACACCTGGAGTCCAGACATGACCCATCTTCTGGCCAAGCCACATCCTTTTACTTGTAAATCAGTTTCCAATATACATCCAGTCTCACCTGCAAGGGGGGGGGTGGGGGGAACTAATACGACAGGCATGATTTAACAAGTATCTAATATTACATATTTCATACAAGGAATGGCACGAATTATATTTATTACACATAACAGGATCATTTACCTCCCGAACTTTGGGATAGCTGGGTGTTGCAAAAGTTAAGTCTTTCACATCAATGACTAGTGCTGGTTTCAGTCTCTTTTCTTGGCAAGATATTACAGTAGTTGTTCTTCCATAACTTTCTTAACAGTTTAATAATATTTTAAGAGAATATAATGATTCACTGCTCTCATTACTAGGCAGTTTTTGTTAATAGTCAATAATTATTGCTGGCAAACATCAAGTGTTTCATGTCTGAAAACTAACATTTTTGCTGCCCCAGTTTCTCAGCTAGTGTATGATGAAATGAACAGGGCTTATGCTGTTATTAATGTTCAGCTCCTTATTAAAAAGATTTAGCTGGGCAGGGGGCTTGACACGGAGCTCACCCTCGCTGTTGTAGCTTTTTCCTGGTAGCCAAAGGGTGAGAAGGCTGCAGAGTCTGTCCCTGGAGTCTCCATGGCACAGTGGTAGCTGAAGGTGAAGAGGTGTCCAGTCTGTATCTGAAGTCCTGATCTGCAGACCATCCTCTCTCCTTTCCTCCTGGCACACTGGTAGCCGAAGGGTGAGGGGATGTGCAGAGCCTGCTGCTGAGGATCCAGCAGAAGCTATCTCTCTCCTTCCCTCCTGGTAACACCAGGAAGAGTGTCTGTTTTCCTTGTGCCTGCTTCCCACAGCCCAGTCCACTCTGGTCCTCTGCAGGTTATGGTGACAGGTCAGACACAGACTAGGGATGGGGTTCCCTTTTCCCCAACCAGCACACCCATCCAGCCCCCTCCACTGTGCCCAGCCTTCCATTTAGGGGTGTTTTGACCCTCAAAACCCCCTCCCATGAGTCCACTGGTCCATCTATTTTGCATCCCAGTCCTAGAATGGTAGTGTGGGTGCGGGGGGTGGGGGGGGGTGGGGGGGGTGTAGGTGATCCCTAGGAGCAATTAGCTAATTAACATTTCAATATCAGTACTTAGCTCAATTCAGCAGTGTCCCCATGGGAACCAGGAAGGCCCTTTTGTTCATAACATATGAGAAGACTCAGTTTGCCTGTACCAAAACTGTGACTGTTGACGACAAATTTGCTGATGAGTTGAGAATGTAGGAAGATCCACCTGAACACCCTTATTTCTCCACTCATGCTAGTGTTTCCTTACACCACTACATAGGGGCCCTGAAAATTCAAGATACAGATCTGATCAGTGATGTGTTCTATCCATGAGACAAACTTCTGTTATTCACCAGAGTAAATTAATCACTCTTTTTAAAGTCATTTGCCCACTGGATTCTAATTTAACCTTTATCTGGGAATGTGAACCAGGAACCTGAACAATGACTGCATGGCTAAAGAAAGTAAATGGTGTTTCCTCATTCCTTTCAAGTAGTTGGGCAGAAAATTGGTATTGTAGCTTTTGTTTAGCTTGTGTACTCATAAGCCCTTCTTCCTTTCTTGCTCTGAATCGCAGTCCATGTGGTACTACCAACATCATTAAAAATTAGATAATCCAAAAGGACTGCTTCTCCAAGGGTGGAGGTGGACAGCCAAAAAAACTTTACCTCAAAGTTAACTGGCTTCTGAATGGAGCATTCTTACGAGTGTGGCGAGCTGCAATAAAGAAACCTACCTCAAAATACCTATCAAACTGTCCAGCAGGTGCCCTTTATTTTGTGTGTGCTTGGAAGAACAAATGGTTCAAAACAAGGTTCAGAAAATCAGATCATGTTGGTTAGTTGTAACTTGACATCAGTGAGGTTAGACCTGGAGTTCCTATTTTCTAGGTCACAGAGACTGTCATGGCTGTGAAAAACCTCAGATCAGCTCTCTGAATTGTTTTTCATTACATATAGTCTGAGACTTTTGTTGAATTAATTTTCAAGATGCTGAGAATTAATTTAATTTCTTTATTGTCTGTGCTGTAGCTACATATTATTTCCTGAGAATTTGGCTAGCTGTAAGTGACCTGAAGGCTGCAAAGTCAATATTATAGATAGGAGTAAGACTCAGAAATCCTGTCTCTGTGACAGTTCTTCCAGTCTTAAACTATTTCTTACTCAGCAATGCTTTTTGCAAACATATGCTATCTAGATTTCTTTAAGGACAAATATAATTGGACAAATATAAGGACAATTAAAAAAAAACATTAGCCCACTCCCATGACTTTTCATTCTGCTTTGTAGGCCAGATGAATTTGTAGGCCAGATCAATTCTAATACCCAGACAAGTTGTTTATGGGAAGAAAAACTCTCATGAACCTGAAATTAGACCCAAATGATGAGATTTTTAGTTACAATTATATCAGTGAAAGCTAAATTACAACCATGTGATGTTACAGGTACCTGGCAGAGGGAGGTGAGATTCAGCCAGTGCAGACACATCTGAACAAGATATTAAATGCCTATGATAGTTAATGGAGAGGAAAAAGATACGCCTAGGCCATGATTAATTTAATTCCCAAACTGTTGATGAAAGGACAGCTGATAAATCTGACTATAAAAGTATCTATTTCCATTAACTATAAAATGAACTTAATATGAATACCTTAGGTAGAGATTCACATCACAATAGTCTAAAGGTGATGAGATCACACAAATACAAATGTGAACACAAATGTGGAAGTCACCCTGCAATGTTGACTCTGTAGTGACAGAGCCCACAGTCAAGAAAGAAAATATTATGCTGAAGAAGTCACCCCCTGGAAGGCCCACAGTCAAAAGCTCAAGTGTGTACAGGAAGCTCTTTTAAAATGCCAATAACAAGATTTCCAAGATACCTTCTAGAAAAGCAATCTACTGTATAGGCTGAAAAGGTCTGGTTATCTACCAAGTTGGTTAATTGAACAAGAACAAAGGTCATCAGGGTAAGGCCATGCAGGAACCTTGCATGAAAAAAGCCCTTTAGTTGGACTAGGGTATGTGTATGAGACGGATACACCTGGCCTGTAAATGCCTCCAAGCCAGAGATGCAGGTGTGAAAGCCATGTGGGCACTTGCATTTGTTGGGATGTGGTGTTCCCCAAAGCAGTGACAGTTTTTCTTCCCTGCCCACATTGTGAATTAGTTACATTCCAAAGGCACTGGGGCTGCTTGAATGGAATTTCAGGTTCCCATCAGTGGTTGCACTCCAGACTGCCGTTTCCCTCTCCATCCCCTCCATATCCCAGGTTTCAAGCTCTGCTCCTTACAGTGATTTATGTGTCCCAGAAAGACTAAAAGTTAGCTCCTGGGCTTTCTCCATGGAGAACAAAAAGTCCCCATTTGTAGTCACCATAGCCGTGCAAGCAGCAACAGCTGTGGCCTTACTGAGTCTGGACAGGTGCTGGTGCAGCTGGTTCTTGCTGAGCTCTTTCATGCCACAACTCCATCACCTGCATCCAAGTCAGTATCTCCCTGCACCCATGCTAACATGGCTGAAGTTAATTCCAGCACTGCTGCACGAGTTTCAGTGACGACAGCTCAGGTGTGCACTCCTCTTGGAAACTTTACCAGTCCAGTTGCCGATGAGCCGCCTCCTGTCCCCACTCCATGAACACTCTTCTGACTTTGACAACAACTTGACTGCTGAAACAGCTGTGTTGACAGGAACATTTGACACCAACAGGACTACATAAGTCAGCTAAGGCAACCTGTTTGTGGTGTCCTGCTGAGTGGTTTAATGCCTTGACATGAGGACTGGCATGTTTACATTACAGTGTTAGATGTTTATCCTTTTTTTCCTATATGTTCTATGTTAAGTGCTTCTTCAAGTTTACCTTGTCCTACACTTCTGCCCCAGCCCTGCCACACTAGGCAGAGGGGCATGTGTGAGATCTGGCTGTTTGCTGTAGTGGCTCAGTAATCTAAATATTCTTGACCAATGTCTTCATTATCAGTGTGAACTGAGTTCCTCTGTTATCCTAGACACATCTAGTGACCACAGCAAGCCTTTCATATATCCACATTACATCAACAGTACTCAACAGGCCAGAAGGGGTCTAAGCCAGTAGTTTGCAGATGCCAGACTTGTGACCCATACTGTAAAAGCAATCTCTGTTAGGAGGTTTGCCATGCTGAGGAGCAATTGCTGTAGCTCTCCTAACAGAGAGAGGTGGGCATGGTGCCAAGCACAGGATGTGATTAGTGAGACAGTTGCAGATCATGTCCCGGGGTCCCAATCAACAGTTTGGGATGATATTTTGGAATGCCAGCATAATACTTGGTATCCTGGAGTTCTGACCCATCACTCTGATTTCAGCTTATTTCTATACTTAAGGAAAAAATAAAGGAAAACAGCAGATCAAAACCCATGTGTGTTCTTTAAGAACCATCAGAGACTGGTAACGCTGTAAGAGTCTTCCTGAGCACTACAGAGATCTGTCTGTTAACAAGAACTTTATAAAATCTTCATTATCACCACCTACCTACCAGGGGAGCTAACAATTTCACACACTTTTTATTATTAGCTGCACATAATACCCTCTTCACAACAATTTAAAAATAACTGCAGGAAGAACTGAATCACACATAATTTGAACAATTAGAAGTGACAAGCTGTTTTTCTCATCTAGTAAAATATGTCCATTTGGCATACTTTGCTGTCTAGCAGAGCTCTTTTATTCACACCACTCCAGTCTCTAAGGAAGACAAGCTATTATTATTATTGTTCTGTTGGAGAAGCAGACATCTGTACTTTCAACAAGATTAATATATTGAATGCACCAGAGTTATTTTATAGACCCTGATTTTATTGTTATGAAGCAGACCCAGGAAACTGAAGACACAAGGCCAAGCCAAGAGAGTCCTTGTGAAAAGCCTCCCTCCTTGATCCACAGAGTTAGCCAAACAAAATTAATCAGCCCTCCCATGCATAGCATCTCCTGTTTATAAACTGGGCCTTGTAACAACATTTGCTTCTGAACTTTAAAAAGCTTAAAGGGTTTCCAGAAGAAAGCACACTCCATGTCACAGGTGGCATAGCCATTATCTAGAGAAAACAAGGGCCCCGAGTTGAGGATGTTATGTACATGTTATACCAGCCAGATTTTTTTTGTTGTTGTTTTATTTTCCTTTATGAACAGTAAAGTTCAGGTTTCATGCTGAGCAACAAGCTTGACCTAAGAGGCAAGCGGAGAGCTGAGACCCACAGAAGACTTGCAAAGACCTGATGCCTGAGGGTACTTATAGCCTAACTCCTATGACTTTTTTCCTTGGAGACCTACCATAAGGCATAGCTTTAAGCTTCTTTATCACTTTCAGAAATGAGCCACTTGCCTCTCATTTTTAAGGATATTTATGTGCCTAAAAAGGCAGGTAAGTAGTTAGTGAATATTTCAGAGTAGTTTTGTATCTAACTTCTATCAAGCAAATGTCAAATGACTTAATGCTTTGAAAAAATCCTAGAAAGAAGATTTCTGAATACATTTACATCTCTGGCCACTGTTACCCCATCAGTGAAATGAAAGCTATCATAATTGCCCATTTCCTTAAAGACAATGATGAGACCTTGCTAGGAAATAAAGAACTCTGGAGCACCAGTGCTGCTAGAGAATGTTAGGTAGATCTGAGTCCGGTGAGAACATCTTTGTTTTTGATGTTGCATCTTTTGCCATAGGGAAAAGGGGAGGCAGTGAGCTGAAGCACTTCTTTTTACTGTATTCTTAGTTTGCATTTTTTCATAGTGCTTGGCTTCTTGCCTTCACACATCTCTGACCCTCTTCACTCTGCCCTGTTCCTCCCACCTGCAATATACACAGTTTATTTCATCCCACCATCTTGAATAGTAATAGGAACTTAATTATCCAGTGAGACACAGTGTGACTCCTTTCTTCTATCTTTCTGAGCACTCAGTGCTTATAATTATAACTACTTCAAATAGCATGCTTGGTATTTCAGGAGGTGAAAAATGTTCTCTATTTGCAACCAGCAAATCCTATTCTTTTCTGCTTGATCCAATTTTTTTTTCCTTCATCTGTTTTCCTGAATCAAGTCAAGCATGTTTTCATTGTGCACTCCATTAGCAGAAAAGCAATGTCTGATTCTTAAAAATATCATGTTGGTTTCCTGTGTGCTTCTGTGCCATTGAGGCTAAGCAATCCGTTGTGAAAAATCTGACTCTATTAGGATGGAATTCTAAGCTTAGAAGAAATCAGTAAGTATCCACTTGCTGGTGTGCCAAACAAATCTGGATGTAACACATCAGAAAGAGAAGATTGATCCTATCCTGGATTGATCTATCCCCCCTCCTCCAATCAATTCAAAGGGAGAAAGTTCCATTCATTGCTGTGCTTCCTTGCGGAAACTGTAATGACTACAGGACAGGGTTCTGCCTGGTACCCAGAGTTTTTCCCTTCCTACAGAGCATTAATCTTAATTCTTCACAGAAGAAATCTTTGTTCAGTAGTCCAACAAGTAATCCTTTAGTCCTGTATTGTAGTATAGCTGACCCCATGTACCACTGGTAAACATTCCTTCTCACTGGAAACTGATAGTTCTGATTAATTTGCAGGATCAGACTGCAGATAATTCACTCCAACAATGACAATTTGTCCCGTAAGCATTATGTCCCTTAATTTCCCTGATATTGGGCATAAAATTCTGGTCTTTTTAGCTATGAAAAAATGTATTTGAATGTAGGTGAATTTCAAGTCAAGTGTTTGAGACACAGGGAGAGGTGGGACGACTTTACATCCAGAAGGAACTGGCTGCAGGAAAAAGGAAATTAAAGAGGTTACATGATGTAGTTAATGAATGGAAGAGATTTGGAAAATAGTGCCTCATAAAGCAATGAGATACTCAGGAGATACTCAGTGTGTTGTAGCTGAATGGGAGTAGGAAGAAGCCCTACCTTGGGAAGCCACACGGCAAACAGTTGTACCTACCTTGCTTGCAGCAAGGATTATATGTTAACAGCACTGTTATCATCGCTGTTCACGGAATGATCAAGGGTTTGCCTCAGGAACACCCTTTTGGACAATAGTAGCCTTCCTACCCTCTCTTCACTTGAAGAAAGTAATAATTTAGAGCTACATCAACAGCAGTCACTGCAGACCTCAGGCAAGTGAATTACAACTGTAGCTAATGCACACCGGATTGAGCAAAAGCTTCACCCTTTCACTATCACATAGATTCCACAAATGTCTTCAACTGGTGACAAACCAGACAGATTCCCCTGTGACATGTTTCTAATCTTGGTAGTCTGCATAGAGCTGTGGAATCAGTGTACATTATTTATGTATTATACAAATTATTTATGATTTTGTGGAATAACATAAACCTGTAAACCATGGCACAAATTATCTCTAGTTCAGTTTTCACAGAATCCTAAGAGCTTGTGCTGATGGAGGTTGTGCTTGCCTCCTGATCCCTACTCAGGCTGCACATTCAGGGCTACATCCAGAGTAGGGCTGTCTGCCCTGAGTTGTGAATTTGGGTCCCAAAAAGGCAGAAAGGTGCCAAATTCTCAAACCTGGAAAAGCTCATTCTACAGCTGTGTTATGAAACATCTGTGTTTTCTTTTTGTGTTGAGCTACAGTCTGGGAAATAAATTAGGAGTTGTTTGGTTTGTGGGGTTCTTTTTCCCTGTATAATGATTTTTTTTATTAACTGAATTTTAAAAATGGGAAATATTTGCCATTATGTGAGGAATAATCTGCTTAATAACAGCCTAGTAAAAGACAGTCTGTGTACATAACTGTCCATTTCTGCAAACACATCCACAGCCTCCTGTTTTCTTTTCTCTTACAAAACCTTTTGACAAAAATTATGCCAGAAACAGTCCAGATTTTCAAAAGTAAAAATCTGCAGAACTTGGACATCCAAACTTCCCCTGGAGAAAGTACTGCCAGCTCAGAACAATCCCTGATATGGCAGGAGACCTGGTAATGGAGGATATGGAAAAGGCTGAAGATCTTAGTTTTTTATTTTCCTCAGTCTTTGCTGTCAGTCTGCCTTCAGCCTCACAGAGCTGAGTGTCTCATGGAAGAACTTGAAGGAGACAAATATTACTAATGGGAAGGGAAGATTAAGTCAGAGACTGCATAAACAAATGCTTCAGCATAAGCATGGGGATGTGTATTAGTCCTTGGGATGTGATGGCATGGATCCAAGAGTTAGGATGGAGCTGACTGGTGTCATTGAGTATGGCAAGGCTATACTCTATCATATGTGAAAAATTATGGTAATTTGATGAGGTTCCCAAGGTCAAGAAGAAAGGCAAATGTCACACCCACCTCCAAGAAAGGCAAGAAGGATTGTATTTCCTAGCAGGAACTTTGCTAGAAGCACAATTTGCTCCTAGCCTAATGAGGCTGCATTTGAACAACTGTGTCCAGTTTACAGGAGGGCATCTGGCAGAGGACCACAAGTCACAGGGCATGGGAGAAGACACTGAGACAAGGTTTATTAAGCCTAAGAAAGAGAAGGAGAATGGGAAAGTCTATTGAAATCTTCCACTGATGGGGAGGCTACAGAGGTAATAAAGCCGGATTCTTCTCAGACATTTACCAGGAAGGTACAAAAGACAACGTTTTCAGTTTGCAGTACACCAAACTCTAACCAAATATAAGAAAAGAAAAGTAGTCCTGAAAGTGACACTGCACTGGAATCGGGCAGAGAGGCTGTGGAGTTTCAGTCCTGACATTTTCAATGTTCAGGTGGTCAAGGCCTTGAGCGACCCCACCTAGCTTTGAAGTCAGCGCTGCTGTAAGCAGGTAGCCTGTCAGGTGGCCTCAGGGATGCCTTCCAGTCTGAATTAGTCTGTGGTTCTGTGACACTTGTGTTCAGGCTTGAGAGTCTTTCATGGGTTTTCTTTCCTGTGTATATTCCCAAAAAGAGAACAAGACAGGAAAATATATGTAACCATTAAAAACCAAAAATATTCCCTTACCCCATTAGAGCAAATAAGGAAAATAAATACATCCTGAAATGGACCAAAATATATATTTTGTTCTTAGTTTGCTGTTGTCTCGAGTGAGGGAAGAGTATTCTCCTCTGCACGGTTGGGGTGTAGTGAGGCAGAGATCTCTGAAGCTTGCTCTTGGAGGGAGAGGTTTATTCAAAGATTCAGGAATGCCCGAGCCTCGTGCTCTCAGGCGTAGCACGTGGTCGGGCTTAGGAGGATGGGGGAGGGGAGAGAGAAACGGAGGGTTTAGGAGAGGGGAAGCCCCAGGGAGGGAGGAGGGAGACAGTCCAAGAGGCCGCATGGCCCCTCGGAGCCCCCTTTTCAGGGGCTCCCAGGTGGGCTGGGACAAGGCATGGGCCAATGGGGTTACAGACTCTGATGTTTTAGGGGCAGGTACAGGGGTGCGGGATGAACCACAATCTCTTGCGGGGTGGGATGGAACAGTCCATTTCACTCCAGGATTCATCCAAGGGTAGAAGTGACATTCAGCTAGCTAAGATAATAATCATATCTATCTATCCTCTGCAACACTGGAGGGTAATGATTCCAGGTGAAGAACAATTTCTTTCTAGAAAAGTAAGGATGTTTTGCAAGATACCTTCTGGCTTTTTAACGGTAGCTTAAATTTACTTGCAATGACTGGAATTTCTTCCAGTGTGTTTGAATGCTTTCAAAAATAAGGAAGTCCAAACCATTGCTGCTGATGGCTGGGTCAGGAGATGGTGACTTCCAGTGTGTGGAATGCAGTCTCATCTGACACATCTGTGTGCTGGCCTTCTGCTGGGATCTTTTCTTGCAATCCCAACATTGCATTGCATCATCACTCAAAGCTGTTCTCATTTAAGTCCTAAATTTAACAAGTGTCTAAAACCTCCAAATCCACATAAAAGATGCTAGCCTCTAAAGATACTTCTGACATCTTCCTTTGATACTGGAGCTCATTTCAGATCTTTCCAGAATGAAAGTAAATATGCTGGGGAGAATAAAATCAATATGATGGACAGTCAAACACTAATTGATTAAAAACACTATTCCTTAATGCACCATCAGTTTGGTATGGACATTTATGAGCAAGCATAATTTTACTAATATAGTGAGGCCAATACCAGTCTGTAGCAAACACTCGTGGGAAAACCATCTGGCTCCACAGCATTTCTATTACTGTTATGCAGCACACAGTAAATTTCACCACCTTCAATTCCACTTTTAAATTTCCTTTCTATAAGAATCTGCAGGAACATCTTGTCTTCATTCTCCACCCACAAAAAAAACATGCATACACAGGCACAGTGTAAAATAGTCAATTAATTGTTGTTATTCATATACTGTTCATTGTATATTCATAGCTACAGGTTTTCCAGCTGAGGTTCCCAGCCTAGTTAGCACAGTAGCAGTACACAGATATTTCCTCAGCTGACAGTGCTAGTGCAAAAGTGAGAAGTGGTCTCTCTGGAAACAGCCTGAGCACCTGAAAGTAAAGGTAACTATCGTTCTCTTCTGTGTGAAATGGGACCAAACTCCTGCCTGTGTCTGGGTGAGTTTTCCCTGTGTTTGGGCTCATCTTCCAGTAAATGGTGAACTGCTCATGCAATAGGCATATTCCCAAGCATTTTGAATGTCCAGTATCACTCTCAGCTAGAACTTGGCAAAGTACAATAATGGCTTAGGACAGTCTCTTATGACAGGGCAGGTCTGTATGACATACCAGACCAGGTCTGTTTTCTGCACTTCTGTGAGGCAGAGCCATAGGCAGAATCCTTGCAGCAGCTATCTCATCCCAGTACCTCGATGGTTTCTGAACACCACCCTCCTTGCAAGGCTGATATTTCCCAATTACACACTTCCTTCTGTTGGACAGATCCAAATTTGGTCCTCAATGAGTATCCTCAGCTCCCATGTCTTCCCACAAAAAAATGTCCTCTCAAAATATTGTCATTCATTTTTGTCATGTAAAGAACTGCTCCCATGCACCTCCCCACACACTCTAAGTCATGCTGTGAGTCATCCTGATTAGCTGGTGTGCCTGATATTATGATGCTCTGTGCTCCACCTTGTAATAATATTCAGACTCTGAGTCCAGAAAAGCCCCTTTAGCAGCCTCATCGACTAATAATGATCCAACTCTCTAATAAAAGGTTAATTCTATTTTTTCTTGTTCATGTTATCTCTTGGCCCAGAAACAAGCTAGAAACATTTTTTGCATCTAGAGCTGCCAAAACCTAGACATCTTTCACAAGAGCAGATGCTTAGAACTTTGTTCCTAGCTGGCTGGCAGTGCAATGCTAGAGCAGAGCCCAGTTTCCTCCCCTCCTGACTGCAGCTCAGCTTAGATTACACAGACCCCTGAACCTACAAGTTCCCACATGGCAGTGAAATTTCTGCTTTGGTTTCATTTGGGTCATCAAAGTTTTTGTGACACCATTGCCATGCACGCAATCTGAGGATGCTCTGCAGGCCCTAAAAGAAAGCTGTTGAAGGGTCTTTGCTTGCATATGGGTACATCTTTATGCTACAAACAGGAGCTATCAGTTCACTTGGAAGATCTTCACTGTCTCTGATGGTTGAATGTTCTGTAGCTTTAAAGTTCCCATTCTTTGTAATACCTTTTTTTTATCTTGACCCCTGATTTATAGGTAATATCATGTATTTCTTCTTATTATTCCTTTTCCCCACATACCTTTACATTATTTCTTAGCATTTATCAATATCAAACCTTTATGAACTTGTGCATAACTAGGCAACAGCATCCTTACTCATGAGTGTGAGCACAAGTCCCACCCTGTACTCATGCCTTGGTGTTTCAGCTGAGAGCCTCCTGTGCATTGCACATGGATAGTCTCTCCAACCTTGTGCTTTTTTCTTAATCAAAGGAACAACTGTTTCTCTTTTCTCTCTTCTACACTAGTGTACACAGTTTAATGAAAAAAGGTAAGACACAAGCTTAAAAAGTTGAGCATACAGATGTAGAAAACAGTATTAAAGCCAAACATCGTATGTTTCAAGAAGCAGAAGCAATTTCTTGCGTTCAGTGGCATTAATACTCTCGGGTTCTTTCCAGCTTGAACATTTGTTATTTGAATACTGTATGAATTGTCTATGCAATTTGCATATCGACATACTTACATGTTGTTGAACTCTGCTAATGTTTTGCATGGACCTTCTTGTGCTTTAAGAGAGCAAAGGGAGCCGTACAGGACAATATACCCAGAACTCCTTGCATAAACCTGTGAGAACTTGAGCTCACAGTGAGCTTTTGTATCTTGAAACAAGCAAAAGCATCAGATTTCATTCATCATCCTTCTAAACTCTCCCCTGGTTTCTTACATTACTTTGGCTCATCACAACTGTCACTTCTTAAGCACTGAATCTGCACTCTACCACTGATAGTAAGCCCCCCTAATCTGGCAGAGTCCAGATGGAGAGTGCAAACATACTATACAAAACTCATCTCAGGACTGGAGTGATAGTAAGAGATGGATCATCCGAGTACTTTCATCCTAAGATATATTTCTTATGAGGCATAGTGCTGTTTGAAGGCAGGAAATCCTTATAGCATTAAATAAGGATGAAACCATGTGTAGAATTAAGCAGGACTCAATAAAAATTGCTTTTAGAGTAAAGAAGGAAGGAAAAGAGGAAATGCTAGTCATCAAGGTGTGAGATGACAATAGATTAGTAAAGAACTTCAGCTGTGTAAGTGAAGATACTTGTGAGAGGCTGCAAGAGATAGATTTAAACCAGCCTTAGGAGATAAACAATCACATTGAACATCATGTCCAGATTACAGGTATATATGATAAAACGGTATAAGAAATTTAGACAAAAGAGCCAATATTTTAGTTAACTTGAAATAAGGGTAAAATGACATCTAGGCATCACAAGCAGAAGTTCTGTTGAAAAAAAAAAAAACAACACAACAACAACAAAAAACCCCAAGGTAAACCAGCAGGGTTGCAATAACTTTGTCAGTCCTCTACACTCAAGTGGTCACTTCCAGGGGTGATGCATGTCTGCAGAAACTGCAGAGCAGTTAGTAGTGACTCGTCTCCCTGAGTGTGTTTTACAACTAAATAAAAAGAGGCCATCAGTGATGATTCTTTAAGTGTTGTTGCTTCTGTGAATACATGTGGGAGGACGGATTGTAGGAGAATAGAGATAGTGCTGAAAGCAATCTTACCCCTGGGGAGTTGCAGCCCTACTAATTACCAAAGAGTAGGAACAGTCTTTCCTTTAATAGGTCACAGCTGTGTCCAATAAGGATGGATGTTACAAAAGAGTGGGTTAGCTGATTGAAAGGGGCATTTGAGTCAGTTGGCTGTGCTGCTGTGAGGAGTTAAATGTCAGGTGGTTGTGTTAGGGACAGTAAGGGTTAGTATGTGCTGCAAGGGACAGATATGGTCAGGTGTTCATGTTAGGGACAGGAAGAAGTCAGCCAGCCATGTGGAAGAAAGGAGTCAGTGTTGCGAGGAGCTGCCCATGGGAACTCACAGACAGAAGGTATGAAAGTTCTACAGTAAGATAATAAACTAATGGTGACAGTCAGTTCCCATCCACCATCAATTGGTGTCAAGCACCAACACCAACAAATAGATTTGTCTTTTGCTTCCCACTTATTCATAAACAAAACTTAAAGGAACAAAAAGTAGGAAAATTCCAACTACTGCTGAGGGAGAATGGGTGTTGCTTCATCAAGGATTCCTAAAAATTGGGAATGTCTTCTTCTGAGTCTAAACCAATGACTCTTTGTCAATTTGTTTGCACTGCCAGTTGTTTCTGCTGCATTTGTGATAGCTCACCATTCATCCTGAGAAAATAGAAATACAGCTATTGAATATAGACCACTTAGGTTTGTTTTCTTTTATGTTCAGTGATGGAGAGCTGTTGTTCAGCTGAAGCAGGGTGCAAATGTGTGCTCTCCTCATAAACTCAGTCCAGTGTGGTAGGCAAACCCCTGGTTAAGTGACACAGATCCCCAAGTGTAACTGCAGACCACTCACCCTTTCTCCCTGCTCTTCCCTTGCATTTACCAACATCTTCATAACCTGCCATGAGTTGAGAGCTGGTATCTGCTGTATACCTGTATATCCTATGACTGATTTAAGCAGCAGAGAAAGTGCATGTTACCACATCCTTTCTGAAGATCTGTTACCAGCTTTCCCCCCATCACAGGACTAATATTTTCTGGCTGTCTAATTGTAGAAACATTTGAATGCAAGGGACTTTGTTATTGTTTAAAACTTTAAACACTTCTTGTAACTCCATTGAGAGAGTTAAAAAATCTGATGCTCTTGTTCTGATGTATTTTGGGCCCACAATCAAACACTGGCTGTTACTCTCCTTTTTTTTCTGAAAGCCCCTGCAAACTTTGCTTCTGACAGTATCTCAGAATATGACTATATAGTTGTTTTAGTTAAATCCCATTACTCTTTCATTCCATTCCAGTACTGCTTGTTTGCAGTTGAGAGTGTGATTTTGATTTTCACTGCCTCATGTGTCAGTTGCCTAAAGGGACCTTTTTATAATTATAATAACAATTCTCAACAAAATCAATGGCACTTTCATTAGTGGTATGGAGCATCCATTTTGTTTTTCCCCCAAGGAATGCCTTATTGCAGAAGATGTTACCATAGAGGCAGTTACTCTGTAACTCAGCAGTTACGGAGTAGAGCCACATCATAAGGAGGATCTGTCATGATCATGTCAAAAGCATTTGGCTCACACTACACTGAATTCTCTTATCAACAAATTTGGCATCAAAGGAATTGCAGTCTTCTTCTAAATGTTCTGAGTTTGCTTCAACCTCAGTGGTCTGGTCACCTCTGTCCTCATAGCAGCATTGCTATGTGTTGGAAAGTTGGAATAGAATTACTGTTCCAGTTTGATATGGGAAAAGGAGTTTCTCAAGTAAATGCCTACCCAAGATGCTGTTATATGTGTATATGATAATTCATGCAAATAAAATTGTTGTATATTCTATAATTATAAAATGTTAAGCTATTCTTATAAGAAGTTTTTAAAAACACACAAGCCAGTGATGGGGATTGCAACACAATGTCAAAACCACCTGGACAAAGGAGGGAGGACTCCATTCACAAGGAAATGAACATGGCCAGCCTGGAGGTGGATCACCCATCAAGGTGGTCCGGGGAACTGCTGGGATGATAAATATGCAATAAATATCCAAAATTGAGATAGCCAGAGCCATCAGGGAGATACATCTCAATATTGAATTCTGGGAACGTGATCATGGGTGTTCATCACTCTCCAGACATGTATTGTTCAACTTGCCACAGAGAAAAGAACTCCACCTGAATATGTGCAGTCCAAAAAGGAAGAAAAAGGACTCTGCCTCGGGCAAGAAAAATTGTATAAAAATCGGCCAGACAGGACAGTTGGTGTGAAAGCATAGGAAACTCTCTGCTGCAGTGGTCAAACCTGTGTCTCACCCAGCACCAGTACCCAGGCTTGGCACTGACCCTTTTTGATAGTGGCTTTTTGTTGTTATTATCTAAGTTTATATTTGGTATATTTAGTAAATTTTCTTAAATTAATAAATTGGAGCTTTCATTTATAACAATGCCACATCAATATAAGGACTGGAATTGCTGAACTATGTTTTTAGGCACTTGACTTGGCTCATAGTAGATACCTGTAAATTCAACCACAGAAGCCAGAGGATCTTGCTCCATCACCACTGCACAGGAGCACATCCCAGCTATGCTCTCACCCATGCTTCTGGGTTTCTTTCCCATGAACACAGAGGCAATAGGAAGAGAAAGAGGAGTGAGCCTGGTGCAAGATTTACTCTGTTAGAAGATTTAGGCCTTGGACCTAACTAGGGCCTATCCCAGCCCTAGGAATCTGAATGTGTTTTCCAGAAGCGCAGAGGCAGATTGAGGTGCTGTGGGGTATTAGGACTATGCTAAACCAGTGCTATTCCTTCTTCCCTCTGCTGCTGTATTCTGCCCTAGAAAAGGGTGCACCAGCTGTGCTGATAGAGCTGCTTGTGTGGTCACTGTGTGAACCAGATTGGGAGACTCCATCTGAAAAATAATTTCTTTTTTGTTATTTTCTGACTAGAGTAGTTGCACAAAGCTTTTTACAGCACAGCTGCACTACTGAGGGACAGTGTGCAGTGTAAATGAGAGGAGGCATCTCTGGGGAGGAGTCTGTAAGGAGAGGAAGGAGATGATATTTTAAACCAGAATAGCTGTGAAATTCTTTGTAATGTAAACTACAGCTGAAGTCAGTCCATCTTCTTGGGCTTTTTTTGTGGTCACTAGAGAGAGATAAGCTGATTCAGAGTGATGGAGAGCAGAAGTTCTTATCTCCACTGATTACAGAGGGACCCCAGACACTGACTTGCTTAATGTTACAAATACCCCCAAAACAAGAAGTGAAGTCCAACTTCCACTGTCTCAAGCAATTTCCCTCTTGCTGCCTTCATATTAAGGAAATAACTTTCATTTTTGTGCCAAGAGTCTGCCAAAATAGCAGAACTATGTTCCTGAGTGTAAAGCTACTTTGAAATCTGATCAGCAAACAAACAGGAATCTGAATCCTAACTTCACCTACCAGTCCTGACAGTCCTCATCTCAAGTTTTCTTTATTTTCAGATATTATACAGTGTTTAAGATAGGTGTCTATCTCCATATCTACCTAATAGAATCTTCCTTGACTTCTTTTTTCTTCCTGAGTATGCCTTTCTTAGTTGGTGAGCCACATTTCACCTGTGAGGTTGTTTACTCAGCTCCCACTCCAGTCTCCAAAATGCTCCTTCATTAAGTCAAATAGTCTGGGCTGAAAGGGGGAGAAATACATTATCCATCTTCTAGTTGAGCAGGAACAAGGAAGCTGCAGCTGCCTGTCCATCAATGCCAGTTTTTGTGCTCTGCAGGATCATGTGGCAGTGCACATTTGATATGGATTGATCGTGAGTTCAGGATACTATTCTGGGCAGATTAGTTGTAGGAAAACAGATCTTACCTGCTAAGCTAATCCTTCAAAACATTTTGGATATCCTTGAGCCAGCAAAGAAAGTAAGAGTAGTTCAGTGCCTCGCATTCTAAGGCTACAGTGGTCTTAGGTCCATGACTATGTACCCTGAAAGTAGAATTACCATAACAGGAAAGCCCAGCCCATGAAGTGCCTGCCAGCAACTCGGCCATCATGCATTTTCTCTTGTGAGGATGGCATTTATACTCACTCTAGTCAGCCATATCAGAATTTAGAGTGTTTGTTTATATAAGCTGAAAAAAGACCACCCAGCTATTCCAACCACACAGTTGTCAGCAGCCATCACCCAAGCAAAACAATATTACATGTTAATTACCATGGCATAGTATGCTGAGATTTTGTCTTTCGTTGTTTTGTTCATTCTCCCTGTGAATTACACCAATAAATCTACCATACTGTAAATCAGTTTTTTCATTTTTCAGCTGACCAACCTGCAAGTCACTTCACACACACTGCACCAATTACAAATAAGATTGCAGATTTATTTTAGTTAGATTGTTCTACAGATGTAGAATATGCATTATCTGTACCAAGATACCTGGTTAAAAAGTACTACATAAAAGTATTTCATGCAAGATCAAGCTATGTCTTAATCCTATCAAGAACTAATCAGATCCCACATGAGGATACAGTTTCCTGATGTACATGAGAATTAAAGCACATATCTTTCAAAGATTTGTGGTTTTAAACTGAAGTTATGATGCTGTTGTGTCTTATATCATTCCAACCTCCAGTACTGGCAAGTGTAGTTTTAGTTTATAGCTGTCTTCTGTGGCATACATCCAGAGAAAACAATACATAAGGCAATGTCAGAATGTCCTTATACAGAATTGCAGTGTTTAACTAAATGATACACCTTTTTGTTTAGAGCTTACTATTCCTTTCCCAGTCTCACACACAGATAACCTTAGTTAATTTTTCTTGAATTCTACTTTAGCCCACGTGTAATGGAACCCTCCAAGTCCTCCCCATAAAACTGTGAGCAAAGTCATGCTACTATAAGAAAATGCAAGATTGTTCTCAATGTGGTAGTGGGAATTTAGGCTATTTCTTTTTAGTCATTCAAAAAGAAGTGATTCAGTATATGTAATAGATCCTGGATAAGTCTTTGCATCTTTCTTACAAATTCGCACATGCTGACAAGATGAACATTAGCAATTTCCTTCCGCCTGTTCCTCTTGCAGTTGAAAGAAACAGGAGCACAGAAACCATCATAGATCGGGATAAACATTCTGGTAACAGAGTGCTGAACCATCTTTACCTGTACAAGGTAAAAATGGCCCCACCCTGTTATGGTTTGGGGATCACCATCTGCACACCTCTTCAGACTAGTCCCTCTCTCATGCTGACACAACAATTTGTGGGGCCATGCCATGAGCTAGATTACTGAATGGAGATGAGTTTCAAGGGAGGGTGCATCCCTCCCTTTACCCATGAATGGTTGTGGAGGGGCTGGTATGAAGGAGCATCTGGAGATGGAGCAGGGCAGGAGCAACGCAGCCAGAGGAATTAATTGCTGAAGTGCCTGCACTGTGGCAGTGCAGCCTGGGCAGATGGTGCCACTGATACAACACCCAGTCCCAGCTGAAGGTGGGGTCAGTGCTGACTCAGGAAAGATAAGGAAAAGGTGTAGTCTATTCCTGTGATAGTGAGGCTGTCTCTCAGGCAAAGGTCCTGAGGGAAAAACATGTCTTGTTTTAAGGGCTGTACCATTACAGAGTTGTGTTACAGTAGCACTAACAACAGCGTCCTATTTTGCCAAACAGCTTAGGCAGAGAATAAGGTGTATCCTGTGTCAAATGCTTCAAAAGTCTGCAGATTATGGAAAATACTGCATTTGCCCTGAGTTCTCCCCATATGTCAGAGAGATGCATAACAGATCTGTTTTGCCATTTCAGAATTTTCCCCGTTCCTTTCACCTGGCTGTGGGAAGTCTCTGCTTCTTCTTTCCCCCCCCCCCCCCCCCTACGTTTGTCCAGATGGCCGCTGGCACAGCCCATTACTCCCAGTAATACTGGCACTAGAAAAGCCAAGTGCCCCCCTGCAGCATCTGACTAAGATCTGTTCATTACCAAACATTGAGTATGGCAAGAACATTCCCTTGGATTGACCTGCTAAGAACTAACTAACTAACTAATTATCTATTTGCCTATTCATTTTATCTTCTCCTGTAATGTAGGGCCACACTCCTAAATCTTCTGCATATTTTTTATCTAAAATATCCTTTAGAGGGCAATGATGCAGGGAGCTAGGAACTCTCTTTGATACCCTGATGTCTTCCTATGGGACAGCTTCTGTTGTAGTCTTCCCTACAGAAGTTTGTTGCAGAGTATGTTAGAATGCTCTGTGGCCCATGGTGGGGTGTGGAGCAGATGGCATGTGGAGTTGTCTGGAGCTACAGATGTACCGAACCAAGGTTTTTATCCACAAATGAGGCTTATTTTGCATGTTAAATAGAATAACAGAGTCCACTAACTTTTCCCCTTGTGGTTTTTCCCTTACATCCTTAGCCTTGCACAATATATAAGGTATATCTTGGGTTCCTGAAACTTGATTGCTGTTTTATCTTCTGGCATGACAAAAAAACCATTTCATGATTAGCACTTTTTCCAGCTTATGATCCTTTTCTTCAGGACTGTTATAAATGAAAATTTGTTCAGCTAAATTAAAATGAAAAAAAAATAAAATATTTCTTTTGCAATTAAATTTTATCTAGCTAGCCACAAGAACAGTGCCGAGCCCGGGGTCAGCACTGGGTGTACAACAAAGAAGTCAGCCTCAGCAGAGGTTTTCCTCTATGTCCACACCCCACTATAAGCATTTTTTTTAGCAGGAAAATTCCGCCTGAGGCCAGGATTTTGGCAATCAGTCTTTTCTTCTATTCAGAGTCCTATAGTTTGATGAGATTTCTTTTCTTGGTACAGTTTGATGTCTGGAGTTGGTGAATCTCTTGGTGAAATTTACCGGAACTCTGCATTCACATGTATCTGTCCAGAGGACTTCCATGATATCCATCTCAGGTCGTACACGCGATGATCAGCACCTGGGTGTCCCGTATGGCTTCAGATATCCAGATGAGCTACATCTTTTTACTTGTAAACTGGGTTTCAACATACACCAGGTTTCACCTGCGAGAGTGGGGGGGACTCCTAATACAAACATGTGTACTTCAACAAATATTCAATATCACATATATTATACTAGAAATGGCACAAATTATGTCTACTACATATAACAACCCCCTGTTACAGAATTTCTGAGAGACAGAGGTCATGATTTATGTTTGGAATGAGGTTTGAGCTACCCAATAAGTGGCCTTGATGGGACCTCGAAGCCTTTGATGCAGTGAGAATTCAGTTGTGGTGCAGATAGAAATTATGTTAAGGTAACTACAAAGTAATGAGCTATCCAAGCATGAATTAGACCTGCAGTGTGAAAAGTTTAGCCACCTTAAGGAAAAGGTAAACAATGTTAATGTGCCAATCAGAGTGTCTTTGTAACTGTAAAATATGTAGAAATGTATAAAAACTGCCATCTTATCTTGAATAAAGGGAGAACATTTGATTAACCACATTGGTTCAGATCTGCGTTTGTCCTGTCCAGCTTCATGTTTTTCTGAGATTCCCTGGCTTTTACCCCCACCTTTTATATGAACCCATTAATTTGTGCCTTAATTTTTATTTTATTTTATATAAAGTTACAGAGTGTGTGTATATTAAAAAAACAGGGTTTTTTTTTTGTTTGTTTGTTTTTTGTTTTTTTTTTTTTTTTAATTCCCTACATTCTAGTCTTCATCTGGGATTTCATGGTAAAATTTGAGGGTCTGTTCCCTTCCCTTTATTTGTTTTTTGAATCTAGCTAGGGCTTCAGCTGCCCTGCTGTGTGGTATTTCTTTTCTTAGTGTCATTAATTTTGATACTTGGTTTGTCTTCTCTAGGGCAATTCTGGATCTGTAGGTAAGGCTGCTATTTGCATATCTTGTACTACTGAGTGTATGAGCTTTATAAAACAGGGGATGAGGCAGTGAAGAAACATGATTCTTGCTATGAACATGAAATGAAGAAAATTACTTTTTCCACCAGGCCCTATCGAACAAATGGTCTTACTATGATGCTTGGAGCAGGGAGTTCCATTTTTGCACTGGGACATGGGTTGCTCATTTAATTTCTGTGGCCAAGTCTCTAATAGTTTCCCTGTAGTTGCCTATCTTTACACAACACTGAGATTTCTTAAATTTTTTACAAACACCTATTTCTTCAGCTAGTAAATAATCAAGGGCTATCCTGGTTTGGTATATAAAAGCTCCTATTTGAGAGTGTTGCCTGGATTATAATTTGAGGGCATCTGAGGTATGATTGGATACAATCTCTACCACAGCCTGCAGTCTTATTAAGCAGTTTAGCAAATAGATGGGGGTCTTATATCTCTGTGACCTATCCTGAGCCCATATGGCAGGACTATAGTACTCAATGATCTTTTTAGCAGGTTATTCGTCTTCTCCCTGTTTGTCTTCCACTGATGAGAGGAAAGTTTTCTTTTAAGCTTCTCTTCTCTCGGTTTAAAGATTTATACAAGGGGACTCCTAGTGAATTGTTTTCTGATCTGGGTAAGGTGAAAAAACCAGGTCTGATCAGTCTTACTGTGCAGGATCTCTTCTAGCGCTGAACTAACTTGCTGTAGGTTTTCTTTCTACAAATCTAGTATAATCTATTAGGTGTTTTCCATCTGATTCTTATGTTTTTAGGCTTATCCCAATATTTACTTAACTCACTGATTAACCGATATGGGTTGGCTCCGGGGCTTTTGTTCTAGCAAAGCCCAATTTTATTACTCTATTCACACTTATCTTTTTTTTCTCTAGGCTCTAATACCAGTAGGGCTTTCAGGCTGCCAGGTCTTAATTTTGCTGGTAGAACTTATGGTTAGAATGGATACACATGGAGTGTATCTTATAACTTCTGAATACTCCCTCCCCTCTCTGCTGAGGTAGAATGTTTTAATTATTTGTTTGTCTAGTACTCACCCCTCCAGTCTTTGAATTATTTTGGGAGTTTTGTCAGTCTTCTACTTCAATAGTTGTTCAGGAGTCAAACCCTTGCACTTCTAAGGCTATTTTTCAGCGGATTTCAGCCCCTTACAGATTTAGTAATTAGACAACTTTAGTTCTGTGGCAATCTCCTGCATTAGATCTACAAATAGATTCTGGTTTGAAGCAGGTAATTCCTATTTTGTGTACTGTTTTTTCAATTGGTTATATTGCTCACTTAGGGTTTTCAGCCTTTCCTGTTCTATTCTCTTTTTCTCCATCTTAGCCTTTTGTCTCTTTACTTATTGTATTACTTGTTTTATTTTATTTTTTGGGTCTATTTTTTCTTTATCTTTTGTGAAACAAACTGTTTTATCATACTGTAGAGAGATCCTGTCATCTTGGTCCTCTAAGAGGTCTAGGATAATTGGCTCAGTTTTTAGAGTTATCTTATTTTCATATTTTAGGTTATTTCCCACCCAGTAGGTTTTTCCTTCTATTACATGCATAATTAATTTATTTGGGTTATAACACAGTGAATTAGCTTGAAAATAAGCAACAAAGACTGACTTTTGCTTCTTACTAATCTATACAGTACAATTACATTTTTTATAAGCTGGAACTGAGATTTCTCCTGTGCTCTTTCAGTGTAATTTATGTGCTGACTTTCTGTTTTCAAGGTATGTTTTTGGTTTTTCTTTGAATTTGTATGCCCCCTGTTGTGTGTTTGTTTTAAAACAATGTTTATTAGGCTTACTGTCACTGCAGTTCTATGGGGTAAGGGTACTTGCCACTGTCTCAGGATTAGGAAGGTTACTGAGGCATGTGGCTAGACTCAGGCTCCTTAGGATTACTCCCACTGCTAGGATCCCTCTGCTGCTCCTAGCGCCTGCTGGGGTGCTTCCAGAGGCGGGGTAAACCATCTTCTTGGCAGCAGGAATCTTCGTCTGTGGTTTCATGCTAAGGCTGAGCTGTATACTTTTGCTTAAAAATGCCTTACAGGTGTAGTTCAACAGGATCTGCACTGCAGGGTACCTTGTTCAACCTATGACACTTAACGGTAATAATTTTAGCTTTTGCTTGTAATTTCTTCTTTAATCCGTTTTCATATAAATGAAACCAGATTATTGAAATTAATTGAAACAATCTCAGCTTTGTGGTTAATACTAGAAAATGGCCAGTTGGGTCTTCTTGTTTAAAGCACTTTGTACACAATCTACTTGGTTTTATTCTTCCCTAATAATGAGCAACCTAAACCTTATGACAGTATTTGCAAGAGAAATGTAAATCAGGGATAATAGTTACACTCTGGCACAGAGCATTTGATTGAGATATTCTTAGTCATTTACTTGACCAGTGCAGGGTTATCTTTAAATCTGTAGTGGGGGAGGTGATTTTCTATTCCGGTGCCCGGCCCTGAAGATTGAATTTCTTTAGCCTCAGCATGTGTGTCCACCCCTTTTCCACAGTTTGTATAGCAGTATTTGTAGTTAAAAGGACAATATGGGTCTCTCCTAATGAGGTGAGGCACTAATGTTGCCTTCTTCTATGCTTTTACGAGTACTCTGTCCCTAGTCTGTATCTTATGTATCGAGAAGCCAAGGGGGCTGTGTTGTATGAACACCCCCTTCTTTTGCAACTTCCTCGATATTCTTATTTAATGCTGTCAGGTATGGTTGTATTTGTTTATCTTCTAATCCTGGATGCACTACAGGCATACCATGGGTATAAGGTATCCCATATAACATTTTAAAAGGTGAAAGTCTCGTTTCGGAATGGGGCATAGTTCTTATGTTTAATAAGGCCCACGGGAGGCATTTTATCTATGACATTTTTGTTTCTGACATCAATTTAGCTAATTGGGCTTTTAATATTTGATTTATTCTTTTAACTTGCCCGGAACTCTGAGGGTGCCACAGGGTGTGATAGTCTCACTGAATACTTAAGGTATATGCCAATTGTTTAATAATTTTTGAAGTAAAATGTGTTCCTTGGTCTGATTTAATGTAGCTTGTTAACCCATATCGCAGTATGATGTCTTCTAATAAGAATCTTGATACTGTTTGGGCTGTAGCCCTGGATCATGGGAAAGCTTCCACCCAGTGGGTTAGTTTATCTACTATGACATAAAAATTTGTATCTCCCGACTTTAGGTAGATTAGTGAAATCTACCTGGATCCTTTCAAAAGGTCAGTAAGCTGTTGGGCGAATCCCCATTGTTAGTTTTTGGGAGTTTGCCTTATTTATTCTCTTGTAAATTATGCACCCCTGTACCTCTTGTTTAGCTAATTTGTATATATTTTTGCAGCTAAAGAATCTCAGGAATTGCTCTGCTAGGGCTTGGCCCCCCCAGTGTGTTTGTTGATGCAATCTCCTTAGAATTTTCTTAGTATATTTTTATGACAGTAATTCCCTCCTGTCTGGTAACTTCTACTTACTTTCTTCTAGACGTCCCCCAATGCTCTGATAATTTTCTATCTCCTTTTTGGAGGGTAGAGAGGGGAATTCTTGGGTTTCCTCTCTTTTAACTTCTGGGATACTTACCTTTAACAAAGCTGTGCTTTTCGCCTCTTTGTCAGCTAAATTGTTTCCCCAGTTCTGAACTGCATCTCAGCCTGGTGTCTTTTTACATGGACTACAGTAATTGCCTCTGGCCCCCTGATGGCTTTTAATATTTGTCTAATTATTTTTTTCATTAATTAGCCCCTTTCCCTAGGTATTAGGTAGCCCCCTTTCTTCCTAAATTTTTTTAAAGTGTGTACTACTCTAAATTCATCATAGAATCTTTACTTTTAGTACACCCAGGAGGTAGTCGCTGGACTGTGGTTTTTTCCTGCTCTTGAATCGACTAAAAAGATCAACTTTTGCTTTTGGGATCTAACCTTTAATTTTATTATGGGCTCTCCGGATGTTCGTGACCCCAAATTATAAAGCCTCTGACACTTCTAATCTTCCTGAAAGACTATTTCATCTTTTATTCTCTTTTTATAATCTCTCTTGTGGTGTTTTCTCTTTTTACAGTAAAGGCATTCAGGAGTACTTAGCTGTTTTGTCTTTCTTTTGTGTAGGTCCTAGCTTCCCCGGAGGGCTTTGGAGTTGGCATCAGTTTTCCCGTTGTTTGGGCTTGCTCCTGTTTGTTTGCTTCTCTTAACTGCTGCTACTAATACCCTGGTTTATGGTGGGGTTTTTTTGGTTGGTTTTTTTTTTTTTTATGTTTTTTTTCGTTTGATTGTTTGTTTATCTTCATCCCTTCTCATATACACTTTTTGGACTTCTCTTAATAATTCTTGTAAGCTCTTTTGTTGTTGTTTATTTTTTATAATTTCTTCTGAATGTTCTCCCATGATTTTGTAACAAATTCTTTTTTTTTTTTTTTTTTTTTTTTTTAAGGATTTCCCCCACAGGGAATTCGGGATCTGTACTAGAGCACATCTGGAGGCTTTTCTTGAGCCTTTTTAACTATTCTGTAGGAGTTTCATCTTTCTCTTGGCATTCTCCTAAGGCTTTGCTAATATTTTGTCCTTTGGGGACCGCTCCCCAAATACTTTGTATTGCTATATTTCTTAGCCCGATCACTTTGGCTTGATTTTTTCCGCCTGAGCGTTCCATGATGGTCTTTGTTCTAGTTACTTCTCTGCGCCACTCCCACCCTTGGGGTTCTTGAATTCTCAGTCCTTTATGGCAGCTTGCCTTGTCATATCTCGTTCTTCTGCATTAAACAAGGATCTTAATATAGCCGAGATACCATCATATGAGTAGATACTGTTTCCTAAAATTCATCCAACCTCTCTCCTCTCCCCAACGGGTCATCTATTAGTTTCCCCACTTCCTTTTTAAAAGCCCTTACATCCCCCGTATTGATGGGAACGTTTATGAACCTGATGACTCTGGGGGCGGTTGGGACTTCCCTTAAAGGGTATAGATTAGCTCTGTCTTTTTCATCATTGCTATCCTCCATGTTTTCTCTCTTCGTCTTACACTGAGTTCTACTGGCAGGAGAAGATGTGTTTTCTTCAATGTCAAGTGTGTGTGTGTGTGTGTGTGTGTGTCTCTGTGTTGGGGGGTGGGGGGGAGGCTGAGAAGGTTCTGGCATGTCTGCAGCCGATATTTGTGCATTAGTGGCGATGTAGACTGATCTGGAGGTGCTGTAGGTGGGTCTGCCGAGACCTGTGCTTGTAATGGAGGAATTTGGTACGGGGGTGACAAGTATTCCAGGTGTTCCCAAGCTTTACTCGTACTTACCTTGTTGCCAGAGGTCTTAATACGGAACTGCCGCGTGCTGGTATATTCCCATAGCCTGGCATAATCCAGCTCTTTATTGTCCCAGTCCCCTTTGGCACCGCCCCAGCCCCCCATTTTAGACGTAAAATGCACAGCACAACTTTATACTGACCAAAACCAAAACAAATTCGCTACTGATTTCTAAAATCCACGGTTGAGAGGTGAAAGCACTTAGATTTCAGCCCTGCAGAGCAGCAGCACTGCCGGCTGCGGCGACAGGGACTCCGCCACACCATGTGGCTGAGAGGCAGACTAGCACCGCCCACGTGTGGCAGGAAAGCCTGAGTCAAAGCTCCCCCCACCGCTCGCAACCACCCCCTCCCCTGCATTATCGGGAGTCACTGCCGCTTCCCACCACACTAAACGGGGTAGGCAGGAGCCCGCTCCCGCTCACGCCGCGGGGAAACCAAAACTGCTCCGGCTCCCCGCTCCCTCCCAAAGCGCCGCTGCCGCTGCCGCTGCCGCACGGGTTCTAAAAACAGCAGAGCTGTGCTGCCTGTGGCTGCACCCGACTCCGCGGGGCTGCGCAGCCTTTTCTAACATTCACCCCCAACGGGCTTTCCCTCAGAATCTCGGGCAACTCGCCCCTTTCCCCTTTCTCAGGTTTTACAGTTTTCCCTTGGGTTTTCTCTTGAATTTTACTTTTCTTTTGTTCTATGTTTTAAATTTTCTTACCATATTTCTGAGTCAGTGTCTGCAAGCCGTTCCAAGAAGTCAGTTACCCGCGTGCTAAATGTATATTTCGGTCCTGTCCCAGACCGACTCTTACCAAGTGTTTAAACCGGTCTGTCCTCGACTAAGCCTTGCCAAACTAATAATCGCACAGTGAACCGGTCCATGGGTTTTCAGTTGGAAGAACAGTGTGCTCTCTTTTACTTGTTAACTCCTTGAGTTTCAGGTCGTATGCGTGTTGTCAGTGCTCCCGATCTCGTTCACTTCCCTCGCAACCGACTATTTTCCTCTCGGAATAGTGGAACTGCGATTTTGGGGTCCGCTCTCGCCTTGTGACCAGGTCACATCTCACACACACACTCCATCACGCCCCACTCAGCTACATGATATTTACAGCTCCTTTTCCCATGTGGATTCTTCGTGCACATCAATTTTATGAGTGAAAAATTACTGCTGAAGCTTCAGAGGTCCGACTCTGAGTTACGAGAGCTCTGGGCCTGTTTATACCATTTCTTAAACATGGCTTTTTGACTGTTTTCAGAATCTGGTTGGTTTCGTGGAGTTCCTCAGTCCTGTCCGGCCGCTGAAATCAGCAGGGCACTGCCTGGATAGAGGATAGGGAGCCCCCTGGGTACCCGCAAACCAGATCGTGTCAGGGTTACCAAGATTGTTATAAATGAAAATTTGTCCAGCTAAATTAAAATGAAAAAAAAATTAAAATATTTATTTTGCAATTAAATTTATCTAGCCAGCCACAAGAAAAGAACAGTGCTGAGTCTGGGGTCAGCACTGGGTGCGCAACAAAGTCAGCCTCAGCAGAGGTTTTCCTCTATGTCCACACCCCACCATTCTGGTACAAGCATTTTTTTAGCAGAAAAATTCCGCCTGAGGCCAAGATTTCAGCAATCAGTCTTTTCTTTTATTCAGAATCCTGTAATTTGATGAGATTTCTTTTCTTGGTACAATTAGATGTCATCGATGTCTGGCGTTGGTGAATCTCTTGATGATTTATGAATGCAGGGAACCCTGCATAAATTCACATGTATCTGTCCAGAGGACTTCCATGATATACACGCGATGATCAGCACCTGGGTGTCCCGTATGGCTTCAGATATCCAGATGAGCTACATTTTTTTACTTGTAAATTGGGTTTCAACATACACCAGGTTTCACCTGCGAGAGTGGGGGGAACTCCTAATACAAACATGTATACTTCAACGAATATTCAATATCACATATATTATACTAGAAATGGTGTGAATTATGTCTACTACATATAACAAGGACCTCCATTAAAATCCTTTTGAAAATTCCAGTGGCACTCCCATAAATCACTATTAGATTCTCCCTTCCCTGCCTCAGTCTCCTGACAGTGGTGCCTACTGCTTTTGCATACTCATGGACTTCATGTTGTTGATAGGAGTAAAATCACTGTCTGCCCCAACTGCCCCTCTGTCAGTCTTCCCAGGTCCCTCTGAAACGGAATCCTTTATTACTAGCCATGAAACTGAAGTTTCATTCCAGTGCAGACATCCACACATCTGATATCCCCATGGCCTCTCCTGGCTGCCAGACCTAAACCAGAAACTGAACAGTCGTGTTAGCATAGTCCTGCCCCTGAGCACACAAGCTTTACTGAGAGCAGAGCACATGAGCTCAGATGTGAGTACTACACTAAGGCTCTGTGCTAGAACTGGCACATGTTATGAACAAAACAGCCTGGCTGGGACACTTCAGCTTAAGCTAAGTACGGACATTGAAATGTTAATTACCTAATTGCTCCTGGGAATCACCTACACCCCCACCCAAACTAGGACTGGGATGCAAAATAATCCAGTGGAATCATGGGAGGGGGTTTTGGGGATGAAAAACACCCCAAAATGAAAAAGAGGGGCACAGTGGAGGGGGCTAGATGGGTGTGCAGGTTGGGGAGAAGGGAACCCCATCCCTAGTCTGTATTTGATCTGTCACCATAACCTGCAGAGGACCAGACTGGACTGGGCTCTGGGAACCAGGCACAAGAAAAATAGACATTCTTCCTGGTGTTACCAGGAGGGAAGGAGAGGAATAGCTGCTGCTGGACCTCAGCAGCAGGCTTTGGACATCCCCCCACCCTTCGGCTACCGGTGTGCCAGGAGGAGAGAGGACGGTCTGCAGATCGGGACTTCAGATACAGACTGGACACCTCTTCACCTTCAGCTACCAGTGTGCCACGGAGACTCCAGGGACAGACTGCAGCCTTCTCACCCTTTGGGTACCAGGAAAAAGCTACAACAGCCCCCAGCCGAGCTGACTTTTTAATAAAGAGCTGAACATTAATAAAGGCATAGACCCTGTTAATTTCAATTTGGGGGCTCGGTCTGAGATAGCCACGCCCGAAGAGGAACCCTGGACAGCTGGACAGCTCGACCACTGGCTTCAAGGGACCCTTGGGGTTTGCTGGCTACTGGACCCTAAGATCAGTGTGAGACGAGCCACGCCGAGGAAAAACATGGACAATCCACACAGAGGAGCAACGCGAAGGGACAATGGATTGGTGAGAAAAACCGGGAGACAAGCGAGTGAGTGAGACGGGGGCTGGCAGCTCAGACCCCCGAAGTGAGAGGGACCGGCTAGTACCGTGTTTCCGGACTCCTGCGAAGGGGCCGGCCGGGAACGGGGGGAAGTGAGTGGAATAGAGGAGTGACTGAAGTGTCTCCTTAGAGGTAAAGGCCCTCCTCTGGGCATGTGAAGATTCTCTAGGGATAAAGTAAATCCCTGGCAATCAGGGCAAGGGGGTTGTCCACAGCCGGGCAGGTGGGATGTCCCTGGCAGGTGGGGAAGGATGTCCTGGTAGGCAGGGGGCATGTCCTGGCAGGCAGAGGGCTGGTCCTGGCAGGTAGGGCATGTACTAACAGGCAAGGGACAGGCCCTGACGAGAAGGGGGCATGTCCTGGCAGATAGGGCATAGGTCCTAGCAAGAAGGGGGCAGGGGGCATGTCCTAAGGGCAGGGGGCATGTCCTGGCAGGCAGGGCATAGGTCCTGGCAATAAGGGGCCATGTCCTGGCAGGCAGGGGGCAGGTCCTGGCAGGTGGGGCATGTACTAACAGGCAAGGGACAGGTCCTGGCAAGAAGGGGGCATGTCCTGGCAGACAGGGGCATGTCCTGGCAGGCAGGAGGGCATGTCCTAGCAGGCATGGGGCATGTCCTGGCAGGAAGGGGACATGTCCTAACAGGCAGGAGGCATGTCCTGGCAGGAAGGGGACATGTTCTGGTAGGCAGGGGGCATGTCCTGGCAGACAGGAGGGCATGTCCTAGCAGGCATGGGGCATGTCCTGGCAGGCATGGGCATGTCCTGGCAGGCAGGAGGCATGTTTTGGCAGGCAGAGTAAGTAAGCAAGTAAAGAAGCAAGTAGAAAGGCAAGCAGGCTAAGCCGAGTAGGAGTCAGGTGAGGGGACTGGGCCGGAGTTCGAGTGTAAGGCTCGGCAGGACGTTCGACCTTACCTCGGCAGGGAGACCAAGCTTCCTAAGCCTAGTAAAGAGGTTGGGCAAAAGGCCAAGTAAGAACTGGGGTGAGACCTCCCCAGGGTCCAAGCCTATTAAAGTCTATCAAGGAGGCCGAAGAGAACAGGAAAGCAGACAAAAATATATGGGTGTGATTAGTGGTTTTCCTGGGCAAGAGACAGAGATAAATGCCAAGAGTGGGAGTTTAGCTAGAAGAGATTAAGTTCAGTCAAGAGATTAAAAAAAAACAAAACTAAGTTGTGGGAAGGAGCCAAATGAACTTCAGTCACATATCAGTATATTCCATTTTAGAGACAGACATAATTTACGGTATATATATATTTTTTCTTTTCCTTTTGAGGCCTGAAATGGGAAGAGGTTATAGCAAAGGAGTGGATCCTTCAGAAGAGAAAGCAAAGAGAATTCCTCCTAACAGCCCCTTGGGGCAATTGTTAGACCAATGGGATTCTTGCGAAACCACAAAGGGTCTGGACAAGCGTAAGATGATACATTACAGTACAGAAGTATGGCCAAAGTTAAAATTACAGGGAGAGTGTCCATGGTATGGAACCCGAGATCAGTGGATGTGTAATCAGTTAAACCAACACCTAGAAGCCCAAGAAGACCTTGATGTAGAACAACTATCTTATGCAGCTTGCTGGCTGGAGAACTCTAGAAATTATGGGACTGTGAGAATGTGCAAGTTACAAAGAAATAAAGAAGAGGATGGAGAAAAAGAGATTAGAAAAAGAAAAAAATGGGACCCCCTTGAATACCTACCCCACACTACTCCTGCTCCCTCCCCAACCATTTCCCCAACTAATCCTTCGGCCCCTCCTATCCCATAATCCCTTCCCCCAATTTCCCCAACCATCTCCCCAACTCCCTCCTCCCCTTCTCCAACGAGGGCTTCCTTGCCTCCTCCCACTTGGGAGCTGAGGCCACCATTCCCTAGTGATTGTTCACCACCTAGCATGCCCCATAGCCTCCAACAAACATCTATCGCCACTACTATTTCCCCACCTGGTGCCTTAGGAGAAGGGCCATATTGTAACACCCAATCCACAATACCAAGGGTAGAAAAGCTCTTTCCCCTTAGAGAAGTTCCTATGGGTGGGGCAGCTGGAGGACTTGGGTTTGTAGATGCACCTTTGACCGCTTCTGAAGTTTGGGGATTTAAGAAAAAGCTAGGAAATTTGGTAGAAGACCCTTTTGGAATATCTAATCAGTTAGACCAATTCTTAGGGCCAAATATCTATACCTGGGGAGAGCTGAACTCTATTCTAAGCATCCTGTTCTCTCCAGAAGAGGTCCGGATGATCCGAACAGCAGGGGTGAAGATATGAGAAAGAGAAAATAGACTGGGACCCCCAGGGGACCAAAAGATACCCTTAGTAGACCCCTGTTGGAATCCTAACCAGGAAGAAGGAAGGAAAAACATGAGAGACTATAGGTCCCTCATGATGAGAGGAATCAAAGAGTCTATCCCTAGGGGAAGCAACATGAAACTGGCCTTTGATAGTACTCAGGAGAAAGATGAAACCCCAGCAATTTGGCTTAACTGACTAAAACGAAATTTCCAGTTATATTCAAATATAGACCCAGATAGCCCAGAGGGTCAAGTCCTCTTAAAGGTCCAGTTTGTCACTAAATCCTGGCCTGATATTAGATGGAAGCTCAAAAAAATGGATGACTGGCAAGAAAAGAACATGAATGAGTTGCTCAAAGAAGCCCTAAGAATATATTTAAGGAGGGAGGAAGAAAAGGCCAAAACCAAAGCTAGAATTATGGTTGCAGTTGCTCGAGAAAGTGTAAGAGTAGAGAAATCACCAGCACTGATGTCTAAGCCAGGTTGGAATAGACCAGGGCCATTATCAAGAAGGGGTAGAGACCAACCAGCACCGTCATATTAAACAAATAAGAGCCTTAATGAGTTCAGGAAACCTGAGGCCTCACAAAGCAACAGGAGGTGCCATTACTGTGGTGAGATAGGACACCTTAAGAAGAATTGTAAGAAGTTTCATCTTGATGAAGCAATTCAGAAAGAACAAGAAGTCTTAGAAGAGATTTCAAGAGGAGACAACGAGGGGTGTCAGGGGCTCTATAAGTTAGGGGATCCAATGAACCATCAA
Source organism: Lonchura striata (assembly GCF_050655825.1). Classification (NCBI taxonomy): domain Eukaryota; kingdom Metazoa; phylum Chordata; class Aves; order Passeriformes; family Estrildidae; genus Lonchura; species Lonchura striata. The sequence goes on along the minus strand of NC_140705.1, from coordinate 86,237,574 downwards.
GAATAGCCCTTGGTAAACTTTGAAGTAGGTCCCCATTATGAAGATTTTGAGTTCTTAGTTGACACAGGGGCAGATAAGTCCAGCATAAACAAGTTACCAGTAGGAGTCACCATTGGAAAGAAAGTCTGTGAGGTTTTAGGGGCAGAAGGAAGGTCATTTAAAGCATCTATAGCTGAAAATATAGAAATCAAGGGGAATTCTAGACAATGTTTGGCAGACTTTATCTATCTGCCAAATTTAGGAAGTAATCTCTTGGGAAGGGACTTGCAAGTCCAACTGGGGGTAGGGATCATCCCATGAGATAGAAGGATGGTACCAGGTCATGAGACTGACCCAGAGAGACATAGAAGAAATAGACCCCAAAGTATAGGCGGAAGAAAGTAAGTGTGGATATTTAAACATGCAAAGAGATACACCCCTTATCTGAGTCAAGCAATACCCAATATCCCCTGAGGGCAGGAGAGGATTAGCCCCAGTGATCGAACGACTACTAGAGCAAGGTATTCTAGAATCATGTATGTCCCCCCATAACACCCCTATACTAGCTGTAAGAAAAGCAGAAGGGAAATACAGGCTAGTTCAGGACTTAAGGGAAGTAAACAAGAAAACTATTACCAGACACCCCGTGGTATCCAACCCCTATACCCTGTTAAGCCAAATTCCAAGAGAGCATGCCTGGTTCACAGTTATAGATTTGAAAGATGCCTTCTGGGCATGCCCGCTAGCAGAGGAATGTCATGACTGGTTTGCATTTGAGTGGGAGAAGAAGAAAGCAGCAGCTAAAGTGGACACGTCTCCCACAGGGGTTTACAGAATCCCCAAACCTCTTTGGGCAAGCACTAGAGGAACTATTGGGGCAGTTCACCCCTCTGGAAAATGTTCAGATCTTACAGTATGTAGACGACTTTAGTATCTGGAGAAGAGCGAGGCCAGGTCAAAGCCACTAGTGTTCGACTCCTACATTTCCTGGGAGAAAATAGCCTAAAAGTATCCCAAGAAAAACTACAATTTGTAGAATCTGAGGTGATATACCTAGGTCATACAATTGGAGAAGGATATAAGAAATTAAGTCCTGAAAGAATCTCAGGTATCCTTTCTACCCCAGCTCCCAAGACGAAGAGAGATGTAAGGAAGCTACTAGGTTTGTTTGGTTATTGTAAGCTGTGATTAGATCAATACACCAAAAGTGTGAGGTTCCTTTATGATAAGTTAGTAGACTCTGAGCCTATAAAATGGACAAAAGAAGATGAAGAACAACTACAAAATTTGAAAACTAAACCATCTCAGCACCTGTTCTAAGTCTGCCTGACCTTAAGAAAGAGTTTAACCTGTTTGTGAGCACAGAAGGAGGAATTGCATATGGGGTATTAACTCAGGAGTGGGGAAGGCATAAAAAGCCAATAGCCTACCTCTCAAAACTACTAGACCCAGTAGCCAGAGGATGGCCAACTTGTCTGCAAGCAATTGCAGCAGCAGCCATCCATCCTAATAGAAGAAGCTCAGAAGTTAACCCTGCAAGGGAAAATTAAAGTCCACACCCCCCATGACCTAAAAATGGTACTAGGCCAAAAAGCTCAGCAGTGGTTGACTGATTCTAGAATACTGAGGTATGAAATCATCTTAATGAACACAGGTGACCTAGAGTTAGTCATCTCCAAATGTCTAAACCCTGCACAGTTTCTTGCTGGAGAACCCCTGGCTAATCTGGAACATGATTGTATTGAACTCATAAATCTACAGACCAAAGTGAGAGAGGATTTAGTAGATGTACCCCTACCATATGGGAGATCTCTTTTTATAGATGGGTCCTCAAGAATAGTAGGAGGGAAAAGAGCCTCAGGGCCTGCTGTCATAGATGGGGAAAGCATGGATGTCGCAGAAAAAAAGAAACTGCCCTCAAATTGGTCAGCCCAGTGTTTCAAAGTCTATGCCTTGAAAAGAGGACTAGACCTATTAGAGGGAGACCAAGGAACTATTTACACAGACTCGCAATATGCGTTTGGGATCATCTATACCTTCTGAAAAATTTGGGGAGAGCGGGGCTACCTAAACTCAAAAGGGAAGAACTTGGTGCATGAGAGGCTGATAAAACTAGTATTAGAATCCTTACAAAAGCCTGCAGAGATAGCTGTGGTGCATATAAAGGGACATCAGAAAGGACATACCCATGAAGAGGAGGGAAACAGATTAGCAGATCAGATAGCTAAAGAAGCAGCCTCAGACACAACAAGCCCAGTAAAAGCTTTTAGAATGGAAGTAGGACTAAGTAGAGAAGGAGAAGAGCCAAGGTTCAGTGAGAAAGAACTAAAATTAATAAAAGAACTAAGATTACATCAAGGGGAACATGGAGAATGGTTAACTCCAGATGAGTGTAAATTCCTGAATAAAGCCCTAGCTTGAAGAGTGCTAGTAGAGTTACATGAACTGACACACTGGTGAATCCAAGGTTTGTGTGACCACTTTTTATGGGAAAATTTATGTATTGGAGTATATGACCTGGCAAAAGCAGTCACAAGAGGGTGTGCAATTTGTTTGAAAACTGACCAAAATGTAATGAGAAAAACAGCACATGGGGGAGGAAAACTTGGTTTAAGACCTTTCCAGAACATATAAGTAGATTTCACTGAAATGCCTTCTGTGCAGAGGTACAAGCATTTACTAATGATTGTAGATCATCTCACTCACTGGGTGGAGGCTTTCCCAACCAAAAAGGAAACCGCTCAAGAAGTTGCAAGAATAATCTTAGAAAATATCATACCTCGATACAGGCTAGTCAATAACATTGACTTGGACCGAGGTCCACATTTTGCTGCTGAACTTTGCATCAAGTAACAAAAGCCCTGGGGATAAGGTGGAGATTGCACAACCCATGGCATCCTCAAAGCTCGGGAAGGGTAGAAAGGATGAATAAAACTCTTAAAAATGTAATAACCAAATTAATTGAAGAGACAAAAATGAATTGGCTCAAGTGTTTACCTCTTGCTCTCTTACACATCAGAACAAGACCTCGGTCAGACATAGGGGCTTCTCCTTATGAAATGATGTTTGGACTCCCTTTTCTAATCACCCCTTTCAGTACTTCAGATTATTTAGAAAGGGAGGCAGCAACTCAAAAATATTTAAAAATCATAGGAAAGTCCCTAGAAGACCTCAGAAAGAAGGGGTATCTTCCCCAAACCTCCCCTCTGGATACCAATGCCCACAACATCAGTCCTGGGGATTGGGTGTTAATAAAATCCTGGAACACCACCACTCCACTAACCCCCAAATTTGAAGGACCTTTCCAGGTGTTACTCACCACACACACTGCGGTGTGAACCCAAGAAAAAGGCTGGACCCATATCCCCAGAGTAAAAGGACCAGTGCCACCCCCAGAGGCCAGACCAGACCCAACAGGGTCACCCACCTCCTCTTGTGCATGGACAGTAATTAAGGGACCAGAAGACTTAAAATTAACTTTAAAGAAGACTTGCTAGAAGCTGATACACAGTAAGGTGGTAATAACCGTTTGAGTTAAAGTACCATAGTAAAAGTTTAAGTATTTTGTAATTGTTTAATAAGTGTCCTTTAGCCAAAGAAATCCACTAAAGGAATTTTTAATTAGACTATTATTAAGTCCAACTTTGTTTCTAGGAATTAGGAGGATTACCCAAAGAAGCTAACCCTAAAAAGCCAGAGACTGTAAATTGATGCGGGCTTAAGCCCGATCAAAGAAATAGAGGAGGGATTTGTTATGAACAAAACAGCCTGGCTGGGACACTTTGGCTTGAGCTAAGTACGGACATTGAAATGTTAATTAGCCAATTGCTCCTGGGAATCACCTACACCCCACCCAAACTAGGACTGGGATGCAAAATAATCCAGTGGAATCATGGGAGGGGGTTTTGGGGATGAAAAACACCCCAAAATGAAAAAGAGGGGCACAGTGGAGGGGGCTAGATGGGTGTGCAGGTTGGGGAGAAGGGAACCCCATCCCTAGTCTGTATTTGATCTGTCACCATAACCTGCAGAGGACCAGACTGGACTGGGCTCTGGGAACCAGGCACAAGGAAAGCAGACACTCTTCCTGGTGTTACCAGGAGGGAAGGAGAGGAATAGCTGCTGCTGGCCTTGGCAGCAGGCTCTGCACATCCCCCCACCCTTTGGCTACCAGTGTGCCAGGAGGAGAGAGGATGGTCTGCTGATTGGGACTTCATATACCAGACTGGACACCTCTTCACCTTCAGCTACCAGCATGCCACGGAGACTCCAGGGACAGACTCTGCACGCCTTCTCACCCTTTGGCTACCAGGAAAAAGCTACAACAGCCCCCAGCCGAGCTGACTTTTTAATAAAGAGCTGAACATTAATAAAGGCATAGACCCTGTTCATTTCAGCACATGTCCTGGCAGCTTGGAGAGCAGACAGAGCAGCCCTGGGACGACCTGTACCTGTCTGTCTAGAGAGACCCTCGTGTCAATGCACAGTGCTGCTTCCAAATGTCCAGCTACCCTCACACTGGGAGCAGCTCCCAGTCCCGGGTCCCCAAGTCCAGTGCAACTAGAGAGATGAGTAAAGAACGTGATAACATTACTTCTGGGGATCTCATCCTAAAGGAGAGAAACTCAAGGTTTACATCTAGTGGTGTAAAAAGACTGTAGTCTGAGCAAGAGAAGGAATGGATCTTGTTTTAAAGCTAAAACATCTATGTTATTTTATTTTTGTTAAAAAAAAAAAAGCTGTAATTGAAGAGTCTTAAGAGTCCTCTGCTAAGCATCTCCAAATGCTTTAATCGCTATGGTGTAGTTAGGCAAAAAGTTTGTGGATCTGGAGTCACTGTACAAGCTTTATTCATTACCTGTGCAACTTGGCAGCAGAAGAAGAAGCCCATTGCAGCATCAGTGGTGAAATGCTTGCTTACTTATGTGGAAAATTATTTGCATAGTTTTCTTGTTACCTAACAGCAGTCTGAATTGCTAAAAGGGATAAAGGAAGATGATCATCTTCATTCTTTCCAGCTGCACCAAATGAACAGCATTCCTCTTCCATGTTTGTTATTGCTTACAGGCAAAGAGACCCATTTCCTTATCCATCTTTGATGCATATGAATTGGAAATTGTAGGGACACACCCTGCAGCTGCCTTCAGCCAGCAAAGGGTTAGTTGCAATTGCTCCAACATTTGGCACTCGAGATGGATAATAAAACCTTATCTTCACTGAAGTAAAAAAATCTCATCAGGATAACATGCATTGTATTGAGGAAAAGGCAGTTAAATGAGCAAGAGCTTTTTAGTTACAGGGAGCTTTACAGCCTTTACTGTATTTGTATAATCAAGGCAATCAGCTTTTCCCCACCTTTATCACAAATATAAAGATATCAACTGAAAGTGCTGCACAGTTGATTTTGGCCTGAGAAGCACTAAAGTTTATATTGGTCAGAAGCTTTATTTAGGGTCTAAACATTTGTCTGGTTAAAACAATATATTGCGTGTCTGGTTGAAGTATTCATAACCTGACTAGGATAGACCAAACTGTCTAAATTTTAATCTAGGAAATTGTGAATCTCTACTGGTGTAGCCCCCTTTTTACACTTGTGCAATGCATCTGTAATTACAATGTGTAAATTGCTTTAAGGGTGTAGTGACATTAAGAACATTGAGACATTTGTGGAACAAAGCCCTTAGGAGACTGAGCTGTTGGAATGAGTTAAAGCTCATGCATTTGGATTGAATACCTGCTTTACTTTCTGTAAATCGAAAACTTACGGAAGCAGCCATTGGAAACAAACACTGAACTGAAATGAAGAGCCTGGCTACTCAGGGCTTTATGCCTTATAAATGTAATAATCTGTAGTGAGTCTGAATAACATCTGCCTTTGCTTGCTCAGATGAGTGAAGATTCACCTCACAGCCTTATGTCATTTCAGTTCATCCTTTTTTTGAGCTGCTGATCTCTTTGAAGTGATAACACTTCTATTGGTCCTGTGTCTCCAGAAGCAAAGGTACTGTACCAACTTCAAGAACTTAACTCCTAACACTCCAGACAGAGAGAGAAAGATAATCAGAGTCTGTTTTGTAGGCTTTAGCTCCGTGGGATCTACTGGGTTAAGATGGATGTTGAGTCAAAGAGAAGAGGTGGAGAAAATACCTATCTCCTCCTAAGTTTTGTCTGCCATATTCATATGTTCTCAAATTTTCCAGTAAATGGCTTACATTTTCCTTCATCTTGAAAGAGCTGTTTTCTTCTGTTTGCAGTCATATAAAATTCCTAATGTTAGGAAAGTATTTATTTAAGGTGAGAACTAAGCCTATTAAACAAACTATTTAAAAGGTGACAGTGACAGCTTTCTATCACATGATGTAAATTGAACTAAGGTTACTTTGGCTGCATATGCTCTTAAAGAATAAAAGTAAACCTGGAGTAGTAGAGGAAAAATATGCTTTAGCATTTTGTTTAAACATTTAAATTGGTTTTATCCAGGAATATAATTATACCAGGACAGTTATACTGACAATCTCCCTAATGGAGTTGTACCTAATGTGTATAAACTAATTAGCTGATTTAAATAAACCAGAAGACTCAAAGGACTAATTTTCCTTTTTTAAAATTTCTTCCAGTGATTTTTCTAATTGTTTTAATTGCATCTGTATGAGCAGAGGTGTGATTTCATCTTCCATTATTTCTTCTGAGCTTGCATACTTTCTCTTTTGCTTTCCATTAAAATTCTCATTAGCAGATTCAAATAGCTTAATAGAAACAAAATAAATTCATAGCAAATAAAAAATTAATATAGATCTTGAAAATGCAGGTCTCCATTCACAGAACAACTGCATGGAAAAAAAGGGACTGAAAAAACCCAAACATATTGAATAATTGGAAGGTTTCATAGAAACCCATCTCAAAAGTCGCAGCCAGGTACCTGTAAAACACATTTTGGCTGGGGAGTACAAAGCAATACTCATGGTACACCAGGGCTGGACACAGAGTATGAGGGCCTGCATTGGCATCGCTTCTTCCCATCCCCTGGTACAGAGTGACCTCCCCAGTGGCCTGTGCCATTGGAGGAAGAGCAGGAGGGAACAAAGGGGGGTAATAGAAATCTTGGGTAAAATCCAAACAATCACTTTTTCATGTTCTGAATATTTGCCTTCTTATTCCTAGCCCTCTAAGGAAAACTCATCCTGAAGTACCTTGCAGATTTCTGTGGGTTTACTTTTATCATCTGTGGGAAGGAAAGAGGCATGATTCCTCACCAATATGTACTGTGCCAGCAGATATCCAATGGGGTGACTCAATTATTTCCCAAACAAAGTGCCTTTGTCAGTGCAATTAATAAGTGGTTCATGATATATGAATGCATGACTGTAAATATGTCCTCACTGAAATGAACAGGGCTTATACCTTTTTTAATGTTCAACTCTTTATTAAAAAGATCAGCTGGGCAGGGGGCCCGACATGGAGCTTGCCCCCGCTGTTGTAGCTTTTCCAGGTAGCTGAAGGGTGAGGAGACGTGCAGAGTCTGTTGCTGAAGTCCCGAGCAGCAGCTGTTCCCTCTCTTTTCCTCGTGGTAACACCAGGAAAATCTTCCTCTTTGTTCTTGCTTTCCACAGCTTACTCTGGTCTAGTTTTCTGTAGGTTATGGTGACAGGTCAAACGTCAGTCAGGGGATGTGTTTTCCTCTTCCTCAGCCAGCGCACTTGTCCAGCCCCCTCTATTTTGTTTATTTCTCCATTTAGGGGTGTCTTTATCCCCCAAAACATACTCCCATGGTTCCACCGGTTCTTCTATTTGCGTCTTAGTCCTAGAATGGCAGTGTGGGTGAGGGGTGCCCAGGTGATCTCCAGATGGTTTAGAGAAAACAAACAGAGCAATTAGCTAATTAACACTTCAATATCAGTACTTAACTCAAGCCAGCAGTGTCCCAGTATTGCCATGGGAACCAGGAAGGCTCTTTTGTTCATTACACTCACTAGGCCTTAGTATGGGATGTGGAAGCCTTATGCCCTAAGTAACACCTACAGTAATGTAGCCTGAAAGCTGTTTGCCCAGATTCAGGCAGAAGCTGAAATTGATCTCAGATCCCACTGCTGCTGAAAGCAGAGGGCAGCCCACCTCTGCCTGTTCCATGGGCCACTGTGATGCTCATGAGGGGATGCTTATGTGGGAACTGCTCCTGCTCGAAAATGAGTTTTATCAATAAAAAGTTTCTGATTCTTCTTCTTCAGCTGACTGGCCTGGCTGTCCCTGTGGTTACAGCACATAGTGTGTAGCGGCAGCACATAGGAAGGGAAAGAACTGCATGAAGTGCATCATTAAATCAAATTAAGATAATCAGGGAAGTAAAACTTAAGTCAACAAATAATGTCAATCAGTGAATTAATATGAGTAAATTCTTTTCTAGTCATGACAAATATCCATGCAGAAAGACAAAAATGTGTCAGACAGATATGTCAGTTACAGCAAAGAAATGGTTCCATTCTAGTTAATTCAGAGTAAGAAAGGAGTGATAAGACACATTAACCCTTGAATTAATGAAGAGAATGTTTTAATTTTAGTTTGGTTGGAGCAGAAACAGAAACACTTAAGCTGTTTTTTTTTTTTATTATTTTTTGAATGCAGCCCAAGATGTGGGCGGTAACAAAGCAATAGAAAGGTTGCAATTGATTTGGAGCACATGGCAAAACTCTTTGTCAAGGAAAAGGAGGGGGGAAAGTTTTGTTTGCTAGAAGAAAAGAAATGAGAAGACCAAAGTAATTCAATCTGCTGAGTGTGAAATGCCTTAAGAAGGTAGGACTGTTGCACAGCTGAATGCTGTGCTGTCACTGCCAGTCACTTCTCTGCTGGCTCCCACTCCTGGAGTGGGATCTGAAAGAGATCTGGCAGTCCCAACTCCATGTCGGTCACTGCCACAGCCCAAAACTGTGAGGACAGGAGCACATTGACCCAGCCCAGCATAGACACAGAGGGACAGAAGGAGGGTTTGTAGGTTTTCCTTTTGAAACAAAAGGAAAAACGCTTTATAAGTATTTTGAAACAGAAATGCAAGCAATATATACCTTATTCAGTTATGGATGGCATTCACATCTGAAAACTGCACCTTTGTAGTAAAAAATCTAAAGTTTCTCCTGTGTTCCCAGATTCTTGCATTCATACCACTCTCTGCCACTGTGGAGTTTTTGGCAGTCCCCTTCTCCACACACCACCATCACTTCAGGAATCAAGTTAGCCATGGTAGGAAATTAAGACCTGCTTTGTTTTGACTCTTAACATCTACCAGAGCATGCCTAGTATAATCACAAGCTCTGTCTTGCTTCTAGTGAAAGAAGATAATTGACATACTTTCTCTGTATTGGGAATGAAGAAGGATCTAAGAGATATAAAAGTGAAAGCTACTCTGTAAAGCTACATGGAATTTACACTACAGTTGGGAAACCACTGTGCTTTGTGAGATAAATTAATATTTGGTTGCAAGTGAAGCCACTGACTATGGAATCCAAAGCAAGCCTGCAAATTTTATTGCTTTCAGTGGACTGCTTTCAACTTCAGCTCACTGGGAATGAATCAAGTCCAAACTCACATTGTCACATAGGCTTGTGATCTGTGATCAAACATGCTGTTAGTGGAAAGCACACCAATGGTCTTTCTCATTTCAGGTGTGCCTACATTGCCCACACAAAATTGATACTATTAATTTATAGATCATTGAAGTTACAATTGACAGTCCAACTGTTGATCACAGTGCCATGAGAGGTAGCTCATCACTTGGAAACCAGTGCATGGTCTAACAAAATAGCACAGGAGGAAATCTGGAAGAAGAGGGACAGATGTCAGCCACAGTCTGTCAAGAGATGCCACCGTGAGATGTTAGGAAACCCACATTTATTCCCTTTTGACTCTTTCATGAAGGCTTTGTGCTCCAGCTAATGGGTTATAAAGTTGTTACTGTGCATCCTTGGATGCTTGAAGCTCTCTCTGCCCAATTCACCCACAAAAAACTTAATCTTAACTTAATCTTTCTTTGGATGTAAATGTTTGATGCTGTAAAGTGTTAGATAAAATGTTTTGAGGAATTCATGCTTGTGAATTAATAGGTATTTATTGCAGAAGAATTGTAACAATTCCTTTGTTCAACTTCTGTAAAATCCAGCTGAAAAAAAATCATCTTAATCCAATCAATTTATCTCCTTCTTAAGCCTATGTAACTCTGTCTATAATTTAATGATACATTACAAAAATGTATTCTGAAAAGAGAAATTTCAATTTATCCCAGTGTAGGTCCAACCTAGTAGGGAATTATTTCTGCTGGACAATAGTTCCTTATCTTAGCTGGGGAGCAAAGATGAAGACAGGTACTGCAATTCAAAATAGCCAAACAGATAAATGTTTTTTTCACCTTCTTCCTTTTTTTTTTTTTTTTCTTTTCAGTTTGACTAAACCAAATATGGACCAATCCAGCTCTGAAAAAAGTGTTGTGTCCTCTGGCATCCAAATACACTCCAGAATCTCAGATGTAAGGTTTGTAGCAGTCAAGCAGGCTCTTACTGTCCTCCCCTTACAATGGAGAAAGTTGGGAAAATAGCTTACTTTCTGTTTTGATACTAGCAGAGGAGTCCTTAAAATGAAGTCCATAATCAGCCTTTATAATATTAAGATATATTTTATTATATTAAAATATGTTAAAATTTAATATTTTTAAGAGCTTCAGTTGCTGACCAACTCTCTGCAGGGCTTTAAAATGTAATTCTCCTTTGTAAGATGATAAATAGGAAAGAAACTGTGAGTTCTGATAACCCTGTAGTGTGTTCAGAGTTGCCTTGACTCATTTTATGTCTGTAGAGGTCTGTTGCGAGTTCTTTATTGTATCGGAAAGGGAGTGGGCAAAGAAGCAAAGTCATGTGGACATGCACATATTTCTTTTCTATCCATATGCTTAATTTCCTTTTCCTCAGTGGATCTCATAGTACTATACCAGGAATAATCCATTCCATATCTCAGGCTAAAATGCTCCCTCAGTGGAGGAAGAGAGGAGAATGCAAATATAGGGCAGTGCTGCTTTCTGGAGTTCACCCCAGGAGCTTGTCAGGGGGTTTAGAATGCTTGGCGTTAATAACAGACCAGAGAACAAAGCCCTGGAAGCTTAGTTCCTGGTCTTTTGCTCTAACCTTAAACTCATATGTTTACTGAGAACATATTTCTATTAGTTCCTTAGAAATTTCCACATGATAATCTTATATTTTCCTTCCCCTGTTTGTTACATGCCCACAAAAGCTAGAAGACAAATGGAGCCTTAACCTCTTAGACATTAAACATTATAACTCTTAAGTTCTAAAGAAAAACTGAAATGCGAGGAGCACAGCTCTGAGGGGTATTACTGTCTTATGGCAGACTTCTCTTGGAAATGGCAATGATGATGAGTGCCCTTTAGTAGATACTTCTCAGTACTACCTGCATCCCTGACAGACATAAATAAATAAATAAAAGCAATTTCTAAACTTACTTGGTATCTTAGTTGTTCAAGAGGCTGACACCTGCTATTGTAAATAACCAATATGACCACAGGGAAAACACCGTGTCAGTTTGCTTTTCTGTATTTGTAGAGCATGTTTATACCCCAGTGGTATGCAAACATCCAGATGCATCACATTGCCTATAACTTCATTTATGACACACATTGCTCATAACATCCTGAGCCCAGGTAGATCATTCAGCTGAGCAAACTGTCCTGCTCATAGTGACTCACAAGAGACCTAGAACAAGCAGCCAGGTGATGGATATACAGCATAACATGAGGCTACTTTTAATTTTCTGAGCAGCTGACTTAATTTCTGTAGCTCACAGAACTGCCAAAGTGCTCACTGACATACTAGAGAGGAAACCAGAACTACCATTCCTATGACTTAAAAGCAATTTCTTCTAAAGCAGGGTGGACTGTCATAAACAAGGTACATTTAATCCTCTATTGTATTTCATCCTCATTTGAATCATGAAACACATACTTTTTTTATGTATAAAACTGATGCATACTTTTATGAGACAAATGACTGAACACTCTTTTCTAGGCAATAGTGCTGAAAAATGGTTTGCCATAGATGTATTCGGGATTAGGTATTTTCATTAAAAAGATAATAGCAGAAAAAAAGTATCTCTTAGCCTCAAACCTTGTTAATTCGAATTGCTGCATACATCTAATTCGAAGGGTGTTCTGAGTTCTTCTTTTTAATCTTTGCAATCACAAGAACGAACCTTTGATGATTTAACATCTCCCATGTCAGTTTTCTGCCTCATTTTAGTGCTTCTAGAGTGGGAGACGGCTCCCGCGTCAGGGATGTTCCAAAATTCATTGACAGATCTTATAGTCACTGAGAAAAAGCACCATTAAAGCAGAGGTAAAACTGTCTCCTGGTATTTCATGCCCTTCAAGTCAGCTTCAAGTCTAGCACCTACACCTGAAAACATGGGAAATAAAGGATTCAAGGACATATCTGAAACCTTGACACTCACCCTTCCCTGTCAATAGCACTGGAATGATGTGCAAATCATCTAGCTACCTTGCCTGTGTAAGGCATGATTAGCCAGAAGGATTAGGCACAGTAGTTCAGCAAAGCTGATTCATGTTAAAAGCTGATGGTGATGGACCATTCCCACCTGTGAATGGAGGAAAAAATTCCTTGCCAGGTCCTTCACACCTCATTTAAGCACAGTATTGAATCAGTCCCATAAGGACGCCAGCAGCTTTCTGTGCAGAGGCTTAATGGCAGGTGAATGTAGGGTTGGATGTGTCAAGTACATAAAGGCAGAGAGACTACAAAAGAGGAGCAAAGGGCTTATCAAATGTGAGCGATCTGGTGTTCTGGGGGTGAGGTGCGTCAGGCATTTGGCGGCAGGACAGATGTAGGCAGCCCTCTGCAGAGTTCAAGCCACCCTTCGGTATGGGAGTGATTGCCGGAGCCGGGGTGCACAAGCCAGGCAGGGTAAAGGTTGCCTGAACATGTACTTTAATTCTTTCTTCCTTTCTAGTGTTCAGAAACTTCTATTTTTCTAACTTGATTATTTCTAAAAAAACTTGTGACTTCATCACGTAATCTTAGCTATGTTTCAAGAAAACTATTTGAAGCTTAATTTTCCATCCTTACTCCTTTTCTCTAAGGGAAGAGAGAAACACGATTGACGAGGGTTAGAAATCCTTTAGGAAGGAAGCCACAGCTGTCACAGTTTTGTAGGAGAGATGCTATGGCAACTAAATGAGGCTATATGATCTCCAAGTGATTCTTCTGTTATTTATAGAAATGGGGGCTGAAATATTTGGGGTTGACGGTATGGATTCTCTTAAAGAAACAGTGAAATGCACTGGATGGAATAACTATTGTATGACTTGAAAATTTGGAGCTGCACTCTGCACCAGCAGCTCGTGCAAGTACATCCCTATTTCAAGTAAGATTTTGGCCCTCCCCATATAATCTCTGTGTATGAGTTTCAGGGCTCCTGTCAGAGACAGGCAGAACCAATTAGGATTTCCATCCAGGTATGTATCAGAGAGGTCTGTACTGTACACCAGTTAGCTCAGGTGAAGAATACAAGTGTGAACAGATTTAAAATGTTATTCCTATACACCTAATCCTAGTCTTCTCTCTGTCTCCATACACTTCTTTTCTGCCTGTGCTAGTCTGGTATTTCAATATCTTCCCATTTATGTCCTTTATCACATGCTTCATCCCCTTAATTCTAGCTATGCTTAATCCTCTCTTTCCTTGAAGCCATAAAATCATGCACTTTTCCCATTTGATACAACCTCTCTCTAGTGACTGGCAAATAAAGCCACAGGAAATAAGATTGCACAGTGTAGCACACTGATTTTTAGTGTATTCCATTCTCCCGAGCAGTAGGGATTTTCTCTTGGGCACTGAGCAGGCTACTGCTGCTGTACTACTACTACTGTAATGTCACTGTGATTTCCAATAATAACAAGAATTATCACCTTATTTTTCCAGAACTTGCATTGAATGCTAATTGTTCCAACTTTATGATGGCAGAAAGAAAGAATATTCTTAAGATTTATCTGGAAGAATAAAGTGAATATTAGAAAATGATGCTGCAAAAGAGTTTAATTGAAGTAAGGTACTAGAAACAACAAGATAAAACTGACTTTATATAAATGATAGATGAATGATATCTGAAGGTCACTTAATTTGAACCCCTTATCTGAGAAGTTCAAATGAAAGGTTATGCAGGGCCTTATTAGATGAGACAGTTAATTTTTCAGAAATGGTGACCTTTACCCAGCTGGATTTATAAAGAATATTTGACTGTGCAGAAGTTTATTAGCGCTAGTTAATTATCTTCTAGTGCATTTGTAGAATATGATAAGCATGTGAATTTGAGACACTCCTATAAAATGAATGACTGCTAGTAAAGTTCAGTGACTTCCTCTAAATGAACAGTAAGGGCAAGCCAATGGCCTCTGCCATGAACAAAGTCTCCCTCTCTCTCTCACTTTCCTGTTTTCTTTTCCACTATGAAACCCCTCACCTTCTCTTTATAATAATGGTGTCTCTCCTACCACACCTTTTCCAGAAGGTTGTTTGTATAACATAATCTACCAAATACAAGCTTGTAAAGTAGTAGAAAATTACTTGGATATTCCCTTTCTCTTAATTGTCCAGCTGAAAAGTGTCACTGTTCTACTATTCCCCTCCCTCCATTTAATTTGTTTCTTGACCACTTGTCTGACATCGAACATTTTAGGCACCTCCCTTCCAGACATACAGCTGCACCTGATCTCATCTGAGGACACAAGCACATCTACTGAATGATGGGAGTTATTTATAATAGTGAACAAACAATTGTATTGCTCTTATGCTTTGATTCAAGAGACTTGGAAACTGTGCCTGACAAAGGTGCAAAAGAAAGCAATCTCTCATACAGATCCTAATGTTCTGCTGAGCTTTTGATAGTCACCTGTGAAATGTTCCTGACAAAGTCTGGACCTCTCTGCTCTGCAGACCCAGATGTGGAGGCAACCTGAGGGTGTTGTGTCATATTCAGAACATATGAATATATGTAAGACTGGGACTCAAATGCCAGCAGTTAATCTGGATGGTCAGAAAGGAAAAGCTCAGGCAGGCACAACTCAAGAGTGAGGATTCTTATTCCCAGTAAAGCACAAAGAATTTACTACTGATTACTGTGTTCCCAGAAGCAGATAAACAGTTGCAACATGACAGTGCCTGGACAATGAAAAAGCCTCACCCAAGGTGGACATTGTTCCCAGTCATTTCTCGCTATGTATGTGAGTAGTTCTTGTAACTTGATTTAACAACTTGTAACTTGACTAACACTTCTCTGTTAGACCTTTTTTCCCATCCTATCTCAGTTTAAGCTCACAGCACTCCTGTAGGACACACCAACACTCTTCTTCCTTTTGCAGAGGAGAAAATAAGGCATTAGACGTCATTTGTAGATAGCTTTAATGTGCAAGTAATAATAAGATGAATTAGGGTTTTCCAAATCCATGGTTATTAATCTAGCTGTTTCTTCCACAGTGACTTCAGCTTCCTCTGTTGGTTAAATGTTGTATCTTCCCTGGGTGTCAAAGTCCTTCCTAGATGGCCTATATCAAAGCAGGATTGGGAGCATCAGAAATATGGTGTCTGGTTTCTGAAATATCTCTGAAGGCACTCTCTGAAAAGGTTCAGAGGACTGTGATATTCAGCTCCTAAACTGTGTGTGCCCACCTCCAGAGAGGTCCCTACTGCTAAGTGGGGTGCCCCACACAACAAGCAGTCAGGGGCAGATGTTTGAAGCTGATGTTGACATCAGGCATCTCAATATTCAGGGCACTGATCCAGGCAACAGGACATGCTGAAGAAAGATTTGTGTTTGAAGTTCTCCCTCTAGCCTCCATAAAGTAGATTAACTCAGAAATAGAGCTAGGTGCTTTAGTCAGGCAGAAACTGAAACCAGCTCATAAGCATCAACATCTCAGTCATGCAGTTGAATTAAGGCAAACAAGGTGGAAGAACAGCCCATTCCAGTGGCTCTCCTCAGCCCAAGGGGCATTGAACCCAGGGCTCCCTCTCTGCAGCACAGCCAGATATTGGCCATTCCTGGTGGACACCTCCTACTCTTCATTGGAGGGTGAGGGGTCAGGACTACACAACTCATATGACAAGGATCAACAGGACAAGAGAGACACAGAATGACACCACAGTGTCTGGGGACTCGAGGAGGGGAGGACTTGCATCTCCTATGCCATGGTTGGGTAGATACATTGTGTTGCTGATCTATTCTATGGATATTAGGGTGAAACTCAGCTTCTCAGTCCAAACTATGTGTTCCTAGGCAGTATAGATGAGATATTAATTATTTGCATCAAATAGTTGGGTAATTGTCTTAAATTGCTCTTCGTGTGATTAAATGCTGTTATGGATTGTGCTGTAATTAAGAAATTAATTTAGTGAGAGTTAGAGGATCTGGTTTGTATTTTTGTTTTGTCACAGATTTCCAGCATGACCTTGGCAATCAAATCAATTCAGGTCAAGTAACAGTGAACTCAGTGTTTTAGGCATTGGCTAATACAAGAAATTGGAATGTATCTGCAACAAATTTGTGGAGTCCAGCATTTATCCATTCCTTATACACATCAATCACACAAGTTTACTTATTTTCTTGTATTTTGTGAACATGCTGACTGAACATGGAGTTAAATTGAGATTATGATATTTCTGTACATTATAGGTAGTGAAATAATGTTTGCAAAGCAGTTGGAGACTTTCATGTGCATCAAATTGTGTATAGATGCACATACTTAATGCCCTTACCTTAGTTAATAATTTTTAATCTTCTGAAGCTTCAGAAAATATGTCAATCTTTGGTATGGATGCTACCTTAGGCAAGAAGTTTACAATACTATGCCAATCTCTGTTTCTGAATCTGTTCCAGGAGGCAACCATTACTTCAGACAAATGTTTTGATTATGGTAGTGTCTTAATCTAACCTCTGTGACGAGGCAGACTCATAGACAGTGACACCCCTTAAGACATAGTAATGTATCAACAATATAATGTGGTAATGTATACAAACACAGTCAGCAAGACCCAAATCTGCTGTATGATTTCTGCCCCAAAGAGCTTAAAATCTAAATTGCGGGGGGAAAGCCATTTTAAGGCTCTGGAAAAAGGAAAAATATCAAACCAGTGACAATAACAGACTCTGCAAAGCAACTCATCTATACTGTAACAGGGAACTGTCCAAGATTGGAGCACCAAGAAGTGTCCTATTACCATCCGAGTAGGAGCTGCCCCTGGGCAGTTTTCCTCATGTCCTGTTAATAGGCCCATCAGTGTCTTGCCACATGACTCAGAGATAACACTCTCCAGGAGCCACTTCTGTTTAACAGGTGATTAAGGACTCACCTCGTGACTCAGAATAACATCAGCCCATTGTGAGATGCTCCACCCAGGGGGGAGGAGCTAGGCATTCCCACCTGGATGAAACCGGGGATTTCTAGACAGAGAGGCAGCCTTTCCACAGGTTTCTGAGAAGACACAGCAACCACATCAGCCATCCCAAGAGGACTGCAGACACTCCAATTTGGACTGCTACCAGCACGCTGGCCAGAGGGGTGTCAGGTTGTATTCTGACTTTGTCAGTTGTCTTCCTTTTGTATCATTGCATGTATTTTTGGTGTTTTTCCCTTTTCCCAATAAATTGTATTTCTGACTTGGAGTCTCTCACTGGTTTTGCTTTCAAACCAGAACATATTTTTGGCGCCCAACGTGCGGCAAGAAAGTACTGAGGGAAGTCAGAATTACAATTTTGTATTGTAGAGGGTACCTATTCACTGTGATGCTTAACATGCTTTTTTGGGTCTTATACCTAGCTCTCTATATTTTCCTGAATGTGGGGAACTATCTGGTAATTGTAATGCTCATGTGTAGACCAGGGTATAGTGTGAGAATTGTTTTATTGATCTATTATGTCTATTGCATTATAACCTCTGAGGAAATGAACATGATTTGGAATATGTACTCAATTCTGTTTGCTTGTCCTAAGCTAGGCTGCTACATCTGGGGCTTCGGCAACCACACCCAGCCCCTGGGGGCAGGGGTAAAGATTGATTTTTTTCCAACCTTTCAGGCTTGACACAGCAGTTTTTGAAAATGTTAAGTTCCCTCTGGATGCCAAGGACAGCATAATGTTGTTGTTAGTGCTGCTTTGTCTTCTCTGCACAGTCTGCAACATGCTTAGAAACAAAACACTACATAGTGTGATGCAGCAAAACATACATAGTATGATGCAGTGTCTTCTTGAGGAAGAGGAAACAAGAAGCAAAGAAGCAGTGTCCATGTCCGTACAGAATGCCACAACAGCATCCATGTCGACGCAGACTGCCACAGAGGAGGAAGGAACCAAAAGCAAAACAACAGTGTCCGTGTCTATGCAGGCTCACAGAGGAGGAAACCAAAAGCAAAGCAAGAGTGTCTATGTCTACACAGACTGGCACAGAGGAGAAAGGAACCAAAAGCGCCATCAGCATCTCCACACAAACCATCACCAAACCAGAGCAGCCTGAACCCACAGTAGTTGCCCCCGTTCAGAAGAAGAAATCAAGGGGCAAATCAGTCCGCATAGTGACTGACGAGGACGCTGCAGGACCCTCGCACGCAGTGGAAGAGACAGAACCAGAAATCATCACTCGGTCTCTATCCCTGGGTGAGCTGCGTGACCTGCGGAGAGAATTCACCCGCCAGATGAACGAGTCCGTCCTGACCTGGCTGCTCTGCATCTGGGATGCTGCAGCCAATGACACCATTCTGGATGGAAGTGAGGCCAGGCAACTGGAATCACTATCCCAGGATGTGGTCATTGACCAGGGGATTGGGAGAACCCAAGAAACTCTCAGCCTCTGGCAGCGACTGCTCACAAGTGTGAGGGACAGATACCTTTGTAAAGAAGACCTCCAGGGGCACCAAGGAAAATGGAACACCATGGAACAAGGTATCCGATGCCTGAGGGAATTGGCTGTGTTAGAGATAGTTTTCTCAGAAGACAAGAGATTTCCTAAGAGTCCAGATTGTGTCTAGTGCGCATCGCAAATGTGCTTGAGATTTGCACGGCTTGGACCAGAGATGTACTCCTGTTACCTGGCAACACTGCAGTGGAGGGAAGGCGAGGACAGGGTGGGCGTCTTAGCCAATAAATTAAGAATTTATGAGGATACAGTCACCGCCCCATTTTGTACCCATGTCTCATCCGTGGAAACAAGTTTGGCTGAGCAAGTCTGGGACTTGATTGAAGAGAGTAATCAGAAACTAAAAACGGAACTTAAGGGAGAAGTCTACCATATTTCACCAGGACCAACAAGAGTCTCTGCCATTAGGAGCCGGTGTTCCCAAGCCAAGGAGAGAGGATACACTCCACAAGGAAACCTCTGGTTTTTCCTTCAGGAGCATGGAGAAGACATGAGGAAGTGGGATGGAAAACCCACCTCCTCCTTAGCAGCCCAAGTACGTGAACTAAAAAGAACACCTAACACAAAAAGCTCATCTAGAGTCAATGCTGCTCCAGTCACCCACACACAGAATTCCAGACAATATAGGAATGATGATATAACTGATCCTCTTGAAGGAACCTTAAGAACCTATTTACAGGAAGAGAGCAACGTGTACCATGACCAGGAATAGAGGGGCCCTGGCTCTATCCAGGTAGAGGACAAGGACAATTGGATCTATTGGACTGTGTGGATTCGATGGCCTGGCACATCTGAACCACAAAAATATACAGCTTTGGTTGACACCGGTGTTCAATGTACCCTGATGCCATCAAGATATGTAGGAGAAGAATCCATTTCTATTTCTGGGGTAACAGGAGGATCCTAGCAGCTTACTGTATTGAAGGCCGAAGTGAGTTTAACTGGGAACGGGTGGCAGAAACACCCAATCGTGACTGGCCTAGAGGCCCCATGCATCCTTAGCATAGACTGTCTCAGAAATGGATATTTCAAAGACCCAAAAGGACATTGCTGGGCTTTCGGAATAGCTGCTGTAGAGGCAGAAGACAGCCGGAAACTGAATACCTTGCCTGGTCTTTCATATGACCCTTCTGCTGTGGGACTGCTGAGAGTTGAGGAACAACAGGTACCAATTGCCACAGCAACAGTACACCGTCGGCAATATCGTAACAGCAGAGACTCTGTGATCCCTTGAGGAAGTTACACGCTCCAGCACGGTGTTGATGAATGGAGGCAGAGATCTCTGAAGTTTGCTCTTGGGGAAAAAGGTTTATTGGGGGTGCAGGAGGGTCCTGCCTTGTGCTCCCAGGCGCAGCACGTGGCCGGGCCTGAGAGAGTGGGGGAGGGGAGAGACAAAAGGAGGGTCTAGGAGAGGGAAAGTTCCAAGGGAGGGGATGAGGTTCCAGGAGGGGAGGAAGTTCCAAGAGACTGCGTGGCCCCTCGAAGCCCCCTTATCACGAGAGCTTCGAGGTGGGTTGGGATAAGGCATATCCAATGGGGTTACATGCACTAATGTTTTAGGGGAGGGTACAGAGGTGTGGGATGAGCCATACATCTTTTGGGGGGTGGGATGGAACAGTCCTTTTGACCCCAGGACTCATCTAAAGGCAGGGGTGTCATCCGGCTAGCTGGGAGAACTGTTCTCATCCTAGCTGTATTATTTATGAACAATCATATTTATCTATCATCTGCAGCAATCCCCATCCATGATTCATAAACTCGAGAGCCAAGGGGTGGTCAATGAGGCCCATTCCCCCTTCAACAGCCCTGTATGTCCAGTGGGGAATGGAGACTTACAGTGGATTACTGCAGCCTTAATGAGGTTACACCACCACTGAGCACTGCCGTGCCAGACATGTTGGAGCTTCAGTATGAGCTGGAGTCCAAGGCAGCAAAGTGGTACGTGACCATTCCTGCTTTGACAGCAGAATGCAGACCTCAGTTTGCCTTCACCTGGAAGGGAGTGCAGTACACCTGGAATCAACTGCCCCAGGGGTGGAAGAACAGTCCCACCATCTGCCATGGACTGATCCAGACTGCACTGGAAAATAATGAGGCTCCCGAACATCTACAGTATATCGATGACATCATTGTGTGGGGGAGCACAGCAGGGGAAGTCTTTGAAAATGGAGAAAAAATCCAGATTCTGCTGAAAGATGGTTTTGCCATTAAGTGAAGCAAAGTTAAGGGACCAGCTCAAGAAATTCAGTTTCTAGGAGTCAAGTGGCAAGATGGACATTGTCAGATCCTGACAGAAGTAATCAACAAGATCACTGCTATGTCTCCACCTACCAACAAGAAGGAAACACAAGGTGCCATAGGCTTTTGGAAGATGGACATTCCTGAGTACAGCTAGATTGTGAGCTCTCTTTATCTGGTCACCCGCAAGAAGAACGATTTCCACTGGGGCCCCGAACAGCAACGTCTTCACCAAGATCAAGCAGGAAATCGCTTATGCGGTAGTCCTGGGCCCAGTTAGGACAGGACCAGAGGTAAAGAACGTGCTCTACTCTACAGCCGGGAACCATGGTCTGTCCTGGAGCCTTTGGCAGAAGGTGCCTGGGGAGACTTGGGGTCAACCACTGGGATTCTGGAGCTGGAGCTACAAAGGCTCTTAAGCAAACTACACTCCCACAGAGAAGGAAATCTTGGCTGCCTATGAAGAAGTTCAAGCTGCCTCAGAAGTAACTGGCACTGAAACACAGCTGCTTCTGGCACCCCGACTACCAGTGCTGGGGTGGATGTCTAAAAGAAAGGCTCCTTCCACACATCATGCCACAGACACCACATGGAGTAAATGGATTGCCCTCATCACTCAGCGCGCCTGTATTGGAAATCCAAATTGCCCTGGGATTCTGGAAATTGTAACAAACTGGCTTGAGGGGGAGACTTTTGGATTGTCTTCTGAAGAAGAGGCGCAAGTGGCACATGCTGAGGAGGCCCCACCATATAATGAGCTACTGGAAACTGAAAGACAATATGCCCTTTTTATGGATGGTTCCTGCCGAATTATAGGCACTAGCCGAAAATGGAAAGCTGCAGTGTGGAGCCCCACACGACAAGTGGCACAAGCTACTGAGGGACAAGGTGGATCGTGTCAGCTTGCAGAGCTTAAAGCCATCCAGCTGGCTTTGGATATTGCTGAGCAAGAGAAGTGGCTGAGGCTCTATCTCTACACCAACTCATGGATGATAGCTAATGCTCTGTGGGGATGTCTGAGTCACTGGAAAAAGGCCCAACTGACAGTGCAGAGGGAAACCCATCTGGGCCGCCAAGATCTGGCAGGATGTTGCCACCTGTGTAAAGAAGCTGACAGTGAAGATTTGACACGTGGATGCACACATACCCAAGAGTCGGGCTACTGAAGAACATCAAAACAACGGACAGGTAGACCAAGCTGCCAAGGTGAAAATATCACAAGTAGACCTAGATTGCCAGGCTAAGGGAGAATTATTCCTAGCTTGTTGGGCCCATGATGCTTCTGGTCATCAGGGGAGACACAACATACCGATGGGCCCATGACCGAGGGGTCTACCTTACTATGGACAACATCTCACAGGTCATCCACAACTGCGAGACCTGCGCTGCAATCAAACAGGCCAAGTGGGTGAAGCCTCTGTGGTACGGTGGGCGATGGTTGAAGTACAGGTATGGGGAAGCCTGGCAAATTCACTGCATCACACTTCCCCAAACTCGCCAAGGCAAGCGCTATGTACTGACCATGGTGGAAGCAACCACAGGATGGTTGGAAACCTACCCTGTGCCTCATGCCACTGCCTGGAACACCATCTTAGGCCTAGAAAAACAGGTCTTGTGGAGACACAGCACCCCTGAGAGAATTGAGTCAGACAATGGAACACATTTCAAAAACAGCCTTATCAACACCTGGGCCAGAGAACATGGCATTGAGTGGATATATCATAACCCCTATCATGCACCAGCTGCTGGGAAAGTTGAACAATGCAAGAGACTGCTTAACACCACCCTGAAGGCACTTGGTGGGGGAACTTTCAGGAATTGGGAATTGAACTTGGCAAAAGATACCTGGATGGTCAACACCCGAGGGTCCATCAATTGAGCTGGTCCTGCCGAATCTGAACCCTTGCACACAGTGGATGAAGATAAAGTCCCTGTGGTACATATGAAAGGTATTTTAGGAAAGACTGTTTGGATTAATCCCACCCCAGGAAAAGACAAACTCATCCATGGGATTGTTTTTGCTCAAGGACCCTGTTATACTTGGTGGGTAATGAAGAAGGATGGGGAAAGTCATTGTGTACCACAAGGAAACTTAGTCTTAAGTGAGAACTATGTGTAAGATTTCATCATGATGCAGATGGAAATAGGAAAAGGGGTGGATAATGACCAAGATTGGAGCACCAAGAAGTTTCCTATTACCATCCAAGTAGGATCTGCCTCTGGGCAGTTTTCCTCATGTCCTGTTAATAGGCCCATCAGTGTCTTGCCACATGACTCAGAGATAACACTCTCCAGGAGCCAGTTCTGTTTAACAGGTGATTAAGGACTCACCTCGTGACTCAGAATAACATCAGCCCATTGTGAGATGCTCCACCCAGGGGGGAGGAGCTAGGCATTCCCACCTGGATGAAACCGGGGATTTCTAGACAGAGAGGCAGCCTTTCCACAGGTTTCTGAGAAGACACAGCAACCACATCAGCCATCCCAAGAGGACTGCAGACACTCCAATTTGGACTGCTACCAGCACGCTGGCCAGAGGGGTGTCAGGTTGTATTCTGACTTTGTCAGTTGTCTTCCTTTTGTATCATTGCATGTATTTTTGGTGTTTTTCCCTTTTCCCAATAAATTGTATTTCTGACTTGGAGTCTCTCACTGGTTTTGCTTTCAAACCAGAACAGGAACTCATGGTTTCTCTGCAAGGGAAAGCTACTCTAATGTAACTTGAAGAGATTTTAAACCATGTAAGAGGTTATGTAGGTACTCCTATTTCAGATTTACCTAAGTGTTTGTCTATATGGCATATATTTTTCTTATTATCATAATGTAATTAGTTAATGAAAAAATAGGTGCCATTTCCTCATGTAGGCATCCAGAGGGAATATGGTGGCAATTATGCAGTTGATGCAGGGAATATTGGCACACTCAGTTATTCTCTGGAGACTTGCTAACACAGTATACGCACTTAACTCTGATACCTACCTTTTAGGAATTCCACACTTTCTTTCCAGATGTGTTCTCTCCTTCTGCTCATAGATTGTGTCCAGGTGCCCAGTAGCCCAATTATTACAGTTATTACAGCCTGGACTGTCTGACAAGAAAGCCCAAAGAAACTTCCAGTTTCTTTGTGCAGTTTTGTGCAGATTGTGCAGCTTGTCCTGTGACCCTCACTGTACTGGATGTTCATGCACTTAATGAATAATATACTTCTCTTAGGGAACTTATATAAAGAAAGGGAACCCTTCCTAAACTAGAAAACTAGAATATGTACTGCTCATGCTACTTTTTTTTTAATAGTAGAAAAGTGTCTCTTCAGTTTACAGTGTTGAATTATTAAAGTCACACAAAATTAAATGGAGAGAAAAAAATATACATGAAGTGTCTGAATGGTGATTATGTTCCTCTTTAAATAGGGAAGGAGGGGGATTAAATAAATCTCCGTCACATCTGGAGTGCAGAAGGACTGCAGACAAATAAAAAACATGTGCTGAGAACAGAACAGAAGAGATTCTACTTTGCCTCAGGTTGTCTGCATTTAAGACCACTGTCCCTAATACAGTTACCCTGGGTTGGTGTCTGTGTCACAGGGCAGGAAGGTGTGGGAGCTGTTGTTGCTTGGAGCCATTAGTGGATGGCATTCAGCCAAGACACATCTGAACACGTGCAGACATAGAGGGAATTATTCCTGCTTCAACTGTGTTTTCCCCAGGACTCACTTCTGAGCCCTCAGCAATCTCTTCCACCATGTCACCCCGTGTCTCTGATATGCCCACGGTTTTTCCCCTTCTACAGTCAGGCTCCATCTCCTTCACCCCCCAGCCCAGACCCCTGGCCTGCCAGCTTGGCTTTGTCCTGCCTTGTTCCTGCATATGCAGTGAGATGCTGGGACTGGCTACCTTTCTCTGCACAGTGCTTAACAGTGTGGGATAGCTGACTTGTGGCATCATGCTTCATCCAGGTCTGGGCCCAGGTCCCAGGTATGTTATTTACAAACTTGTAATTGTTCACAAGGAATCTCAGATGCACTTTAGACCAGGAGATAAATTTCAAATGGTTGCAGTTAGATTTATGGAGTGGCAGGGTTTACCGGTCTGTATGTTATTGACCTATATTGCTTGTGGACCTCAGCAAGTGTCTTGAACATTTATTCTCCACATGGAGTTGTCTGGAGATGCTTAATGAGGAATCTCTGTACTGCTTTATTATTTACCGTACACATGCCCTAGGATAAGTGAAATTAAAATATGTGTTGCAGAACCAAAAGCCCAAACATAGTCATTCTGAGGAGGCAGACATATTTTTAGGTGTCTATCTGAGAATGTCTGTCTTCAGTTTTACTGTATACTTTGGCTAGAAGAAATCCAATCTTTATGAAGCGCAAAGCACTGAGAAATGAAAAGACTTGGAGTAGAAAACCTGGAGGTATTTTGCACAGTTCCAGATTTGTGTAAAGATTGTTTACAGTTTGAGCTTCTGATTGTGTGTTAGAAATGGCAGGGTCCTGACCAGTATTGTCTATACTGCTTAAGTCCATGAAAAGCCCTGCAACCTTGCCTTGTAAGACAGAAACAATATGTATCTTGTCCCCACCACCCACTGGACAGCTAGGGTTCTTCAGCCAACACACTGAATTAATGCTTCAATGGCCTTCCACAAAAAGAACTCAAACATCAAGCCTCAAGCCCTCTTTAAGTTGTAACAAAATACCTTTGCTATATGCATAACCCAGGGTCATGACTAATTAACACAGTTAACTGCTACTTGCTCCTTTGGACATTAAGAATGGTGAGGCTGGAGTAGCATTAGCTAATTACACACACTCATTGCCAGCTGCAATGAGTATCCTATCCTGGAATTCATCTTCCAAAATGCATTTATACTTGGCTTTTAAGCCCATTTCAGACTGATAGCACAGAAGGACTACATCTGTACTTGTAACAGGGTTGAAATCAGGCATGTATATTGTCTTTGTCAGTGTCTGGAAATATTTCCATGTTATGACTATCAACTTCAAACATACTTTTAGGAGTGATACTTCACAATTTAAAATCAAAAGCACCTGATGTACTTATTAACAAGAAAGAGCCAGATAGTGACTATTTAGGAAATATTTTCCTCAAAGATAAACAGTGATACCTGAAGGAAGGAACAGAGATAAGGAAAGGTGGAAAAACATAAAGTACTCCATAAAGGAAAATATGTTCTTATTTTTCCCTGTTGCTTTCCTCTGCCCAGGAACTGTGTCATTAGTGTGTGCGGTGCTCTGCAAGGCAGAAAGAGATAGCTCTGTGCCTGTTAAGCTGATGCTGACCTGCCTTCCTGACCTCACTGTTACAAAGATGGGCTATTTTAGTTGCCTGGGGTCTGCTACATACACAGGTGCTGTGTGTTGAGAGACATTGCTGAGGGACAATTGACTTTCAGAAATCTCCTCCTGGCAAAAGGTAATTGAGGCATCCTTGGCTTTGAGTAAATTAAAGACACTGATTTGGACTTGATTTGACTACAGGTTTTGTCTTGCTTTAGGTTTGCTTGAGAGCTTGTGGCAATGTAAATAGGAGGAAAACAGGGATCAGTGGCAGATTAGGAAATTAAAAGACTGAAGCACAGGCTTTGAGACCTGCAATCTAAATTCCAGTTAGAAATTCTTCATGCAATGTAATGCGGTAGCCAGACTGAGTCTGGCTTCATAGAAAAACTGTATTGTGACTGCTGGTTTGTTGTGGTGTGTTTTGCTTCAAATCCATGTTTGTCCCCTGTTCTCCTCCCTAATACCCTCCCTTTCCCAGTTGTCAATTTTCCCGAGCCCTTCCCTAACCTCCTCCCTTCCAAGTTGTCAATCCTCCCTATCCCTACCCCTTTCTCCAGAGAGTTCTGTGTCTCATTGCCCTCAACACCCCTTTTGTTACTTTGTATTATTCCCCCCCCCATCTTCTCTGATAGGCTCATAAACTATTTGCCCCACCTTATACTCCTCTCTTACCATATCCTCATTGGTTCAATTTCCTACACCCCTTCTCCTGAGCTGCTGGATAAAAACTTTGGTGCACCCCCCCCCTCGCCACCCCCCACCCCGCCCAGCTTTGTCTGGGAGCCCGGGAATAAGTCCATATTGTTCTACCCCAAGACCCGTGTCATTGCTGTCTGTCCCTGTGCCGGAACTGCTGATAACTGGGAATTGCAGAGCTCCCAGGGGGACGCAGCTGCCCAGTATGTCCCGCATGGTGTACGCTGCAACACTGGTTATTGCCTCCCTTGGGAGAGCTGTGCTGAGAGGCTTTCACCCTACCTTGTCCCTGGAGATGGTTTGGGCCTGGTTGTGGCAAAGGTTAAATGACTGCTTTTATGAGCTAGAGAGGAGAGGAATGGGGAAACAGGTGTCCAATAACTGTGGAAAAGAACCGAGGACGAAACTGAGAGCAATGGAGAATGTCTGTGGCCAGAGCAATGGTTATAGTTTGAAAATCTGCAGAATGAACTGAGGGGTCCCGGGTGGTCTAAAGCAGTACTCTGTCTTGGAAACAGACTAAGGAATAGAGTGATGGTGGTGGTCACTTGCTGTAAAAACATACGGTGCAATGCTGTTCTTATTAATGAAAACATGAAGAACAAGGCAGGAAGAGTCATGATCAGAGAAAATGTTAATGATCAGAGTGATTTCCAAAAAGCAAAAGGACAAGGAATCAGTGACCACATACAATTTCACTCTTACCCAGTACAACTAATAAACAGTAGTACAGCTAGAGTATTTGTGGATGGAAGTCAAGCACCTAACTGCAGAAAACTTGCTTTCTTTGTCCTAGAAGCTTTGAATTAGTGAATTTGGCCTGAATAGCTCTCAGGGTGGATTTTGTGTGCAGGTATACATGTATGGCACAGCAGTGCACCCACCAACCCCAACACCTGAATCTCACAAAAGAGTTACATTAAGAATTATAAGCAATTGGGGCATCTATTGACAATTTTTCCATCAGGGATAACATAAAAGAAAACAGATGGATTTTTACAAGAAATACAGTGCAATTTTAATGTCAAAAAGCTGTTCAGATAGGAAAGTAAAGAAACTGTTAATAAAAAAAGCAGTTTCTATAGAATAATACCTTCAAGCAGGAGTGAATTGTCTTCATAGTGTATTTTAATATTGGTAGGGCTTTTTTGCTCCCTCAGATCTCAGTAAAGAGATACAGCTGATGAGAGTAGACTCATTCTGCAGGTAGTGTCCACATGGTTTGAAGTTACAGCAGAACAGATTATTAGCTTGGCAAATAGGAAGGAAAAACAGTTGAAAAAAAAAGCAAGCAGCTAAAGAGTGACAATCAGACAGTTTTGCTAGTATTGTCATGGGTTTTCCTATGATAACCTCTGTGGTGATGTCTACAAGAGCACAAGAACACTCCATGTGTAGTAAGATGGTCTTTTTATTCATAGTATCTTGGTTTAAGGTAGGAAGTTTTAAATCCTTGCTGGGTTTTTTTTTTCCTTTTTTTTTTTTTTTCTTTTTAAACCAGACACAGTTGTGGTTCTAGAGAAAGCCAGTAGGAGTTCTGAGAACTCTTCTTTAGGTGTGATTTTAAGAAACAACAGGAGCTGAAAAGCAACAGCGATCTGCCTAAAGGAGCTACACACTATGGGCTGGATCTGAAATTTTATACAAGTCAGTGGAATCATGTAGGTAATGTCTCCCTGTGTGCAAGGAGGAGCAAGACAAGTCAGACTCCAACATTAACACTCAAATGTGTTGTGAAAGAAAGGACAGTGCTCAGAACCACAGA
Organism: Lonchura striata; assembly: GCF_050655825.1. Lineage (NCBI taxonomy): Eukaryota > Metazoa > Chordata > Aves > Passeriformes > Estrildidae > Lonchura > Lonchura striata. The sequence goes on along the minus strand of NC_140705.1, from coordinate 86,208,618 downwards.
ATTACTGAAGGGGCAGGTAGGGAAATATGTTCGAGGTTATACCCACTTTTATTTATCTCCACTGAAATTCTGGTGTGCAGGTGTGCCTTGCATGAAGGACTACATCAGGATCACTGTAACAAGCAAAGTCTTTGAATTGTAGAAGTCTTTGCATGTAGAATTTCAGTGTCACACAAGAGCAGTTATGTTCCTACCTCTTTTCAAACAGAAGTGATTGGTGTGACTGGCATAGACATTATATAAGAATACCAGGTGGTGTAAATTGGAAATGAGATAATGGCATTGGACAGGATGAAAAAGGTGAGTGCTACAGAATATCTTTAGATATTCTGTTGATACCTGTTAATATTGGGCTAATATGTTCAAACCCACATAATGTCATGTCTAATCCATGCGTATATTTTCTGGAAACTTTGACAAATATTTAGAAATAAAACCAGCCTTCCTTAAAATTATATGTCAAATAAACATATAGATACCAGTGAAGAAAAAGCAGTTTATTTTTCTTTTCGCAATATCTTTTTCTTTTCTATGATACTCTCGCACTCAGCCACGAAGAAGTGCCTATTAAGAAAAGGGATTTTTTTTTTTTTTTCAATGCACGGATAAAACTAGAGCTCTTAATTCTTATTTAGTTACTACGTTTCTGAAACTAGTGAAATCTCATGCCTGAAGTTGTTGTGGATGTTTATCATACTTGGTGTCTAGCTGTGAACCCATGAGTTTAGGCATCCATTTTATAAAGCAGGTGGAGGTTTCCTTTGTATTTGTGTCCAGTTTGAATGTCTATGGCACAGCGAGTAGGTGAAAAGGCAATGATAGTGAGGTGAAGGCACTGCCTCAGGTAGCAGGATATCTGGATTCTGTGCCTGGGTCTGCCAAGCCTTCTTTAAATAAATTGCATCTTTTTGAGCTTCATGCTTTCCTATGTACAGAACAAGGAAACCAAATCCCAATTTACATTGGCATTGCTTGCATTGCAAGCATTAATTCATTGCTGTCTGTAAAGGAGATCAATCTTGTGATAAAAGGTGCTAGAGGAATGCAAAGTATATCTACAATATAAATATGAAAAATAGGGATACTGTCAAGGTTTGCCTTGGCTAAATCAAAGGTTCCGATACCAGCTGCAGTACCTCTGAGAGCTGAAACTGTCTGGTCTTTGGATGTGGGGCAGGATATGTGAATTCTGATGAGGGCAGGAATAATGTTTAGCACTAGTGAAGATTTTCTTTAAAGATAAAGTTGCTGTTTCTTAGTAACACAGAGTGTTTTACTGTCCTTGTATTGTTGCTTGTCATGGTTGTGTGATCTGTGTTGCAAATAATATGCTTCATGTCTGCTCTGTATTCCTGCTGGCTTCTACATCCAGGTACTCAAGGACCTGTAAGTGGTCCATTACAGCTCAATGGCCCCTTTTATTTCTTACTATTAAGTCCCATAAGGTTCTAGTGACAGCCATTAAGTCTTTATGACGTGTTATGGAAGCAACATAAAAGGAACATTAAGAAGAGACTGAGTGAAACAACCAAATGAGAAGAGAAAATTTCTATTCAAAATTCACCTCAAATGAGGGTCAATGTAGGACACACAAGTGCACAAGCCAAATGTAAGTAATAATAAAGTGACTGTTTTACAGAAATAGAACATCCAACTTCTGGACAGTGGCTGGAGTCAGCTATACTCAGACATACATGGTTCTTGGTGTACTAAACTACCCTACTAAACATACACTGTACACGTTTTTAAATATTAGCAAATGTTCTTCTTAACTGCCAGAATGCAAATTTAGAGGCAAAATTCCTCAAATGGTCTGATCCCATGGGTGAAATAACTAGTAATGAAAACATGAAGAACAGTAGCTCCTTATTCAATGGAGTGCTGTTAGCAGGGGCAGGATAAGGATTCTGAGCATGGTCTTGGCCAGACTTTTGAGGCCTTCTGCTGTTAACCGCACCACTTAGTCCTTCATCATCACACACCGTATTTCCAGTGTGTACCTCCCTTTTGGCATCAGCAATATTTTGTAATGATTCCAGACCTCAGGCAATGAAGACTATTTATGCACCACAAACAGAATAATTTCTTAACTTGGTTAAACTTTTTCCAACAAAACATATTTCCCAGAAAATAACACTTTTTCACTGGCAACTCTATAACTACTCTTTTTTTATTATTTTCCCTCTAGAGACACACTGGTACTTTGAAAACTCTTGGCAGAAATCTGTCAAGTTGGCTGCCTGGCTAAAGGTGTGACTGCCTGATGGACTCAGAATCTGGCTGAGCTTCTTGCAGAATCAGCCAAGTCCCTTGGCTTCCCTGCTTATAGATGAGTAGGTCAGGTATTTTGGCTGGCCAGTGGACTGAGTTGTTCCCATTTACTGGAAATCTGGCTGTTGGCATTTTGTCATAAGTACAATGTTAGCATAAGTACAATGTAGCAATGTGCTACACAAAGCAGAAGCTGGTGTGGTTGGGTTTTTCCTTCCTGCCACTACTAGTCAACAATGGTGAATATACAGCACTAAATGATGTCCTTTTATAAGCTATTGCATCCAAGTAGAAAGGTCTTGATATCACTTTTGATCCAAGTTTGTGTTTCAACCCCTCCCTAACATTGATGGCAGAAGACTGCAGTGATTTCTGGTGTGGCCTAAAATATGACTTGTTTTCATTAGTTGATTCATTTTTTCCAAGAGTAGCAAAGAAGATAGAAGCTGTTGTGTGCCCTCCTTTTTTCTACTCATCTTGTGATGTCAACATATTTCAAAACGTCTCATGGCTTAGATCCTTGACCTACAGAAAGTATTAGAATTTTTTCCTCATTCCTGCTACATGTGAGTGCATGGGATGGTCTTGTCTATTTTTGTTTATGTAATGAAACATCAGTGCCCCAAAGGCACTGGTCATTCATCTACTTATGCCAGCATTCTTAGCACTGTCTTGGCTTTTTCCAGGAAGTCGTTTTGTGCATCAGCATCAACACATGAGACAGCATACCTTCTTACATCTTTTTCAAGGGACCTCTCAAAAGCTTTCCTTATTTTTCTTCTCTACATGTGTTTTTTAAAATTTGAATGTAGCTAACAGACAACCAATCTGATAAAAAATACAGACCTCATGTTTTTAGAGACTAGAATCACTATGTTTCAAATTAATTTGTATGAATATTTTTTAAGGACCTATAAGTTTGTATATCTAAAGTGTAAAAATGTTTAATGACAGTCAGTTTAATACATATTATACATTCAATTTGTCTCATCCAGCCCAGTCCAGGAAAGTCTTTTATATCTCATTAATGTAACTCTCATATATTCATGCAGACTATTGCATACTGCATACATTCAGTGCAATTACAATTAAACCTTTGGACCATAATCCATCTTCTCGGATCTTCTGAGTTTTCCCATGTCACACAAACTATACAAAACAGGCACTCCTTTCTCAAGAGTTTGCAAAGAAATTATTGGACCTAGACAAATTTTGTGCAAAGTATGTTTGGATTATTTGTTCCAGTGCTATTTATAGATACCTTTGTCTAGATCCCGGTCTTTCTCTCCTTTTACCACAAAGATAGAGGATGTGAGATACTGGATTTATGTGACAGCCTGGGAGTCAGGTGCTTTCTTGACCTGTGAGAAAGCTTGGGTTAGCACCACAACTCCACATTACAGTATTACAAAAGAAAGACCACAGAAAAGCGTCCAGGAATGAGGCTCCACCTGTTGTGTGAGAGACTCCCTGCAAGGCTGAGGCTACAAATGTTTGTCCAAAGTGAAAGTGCATCAGCAGATAACTGGAGAGTGGCTCTTTGACCACACGTGCTGATAATGTCAATTTTCTGAAAGGTGAGCAATGGATATAGAGAGAATAGAGAATAGAGAATAGAGTTGAATCTGGATAGTTCACGTCTTTTGCAAGGGCCAGAGCTCTTGAGGTACTGAATAAAGGGGGAACTGTCTTCCCCAGAGCAGTCCTGAGAACTACTGCTGCTCTACATATTTATATTTACATTCTGTGAAAATACTTGAAATTAAATATTTTGTATTAGCCAGAACATGACATGTCAAATTAAATAAATTTCTAATCATTTGTTTGGGAAGAAGATTCAGATTCTGAATTTTCACTTTTTATTTGGCTTCCAAGGTATAAAATCAATTATTTGACAGCTATCTTGGTAGATGTGTCTGATGAAATTGCTCAGAACAAATTTTACTGAAAATTTTCTGTGTTTATGTAAATATAGTTTTCTGTGTTTATGAGAACCTCATTGCTAAGCAAATATTTTAGCCATTTACCTTCTCTTTGGCTCCCTCATTTCTGTACGGTTTTCAAGGACAACCAAAACATCCAAACACAGCTTGTTATTTTCTGTGAGGATTTCCATGCTCAATATATGGTACCCTTGAAAGATCTATGAGGAGAACAATCCATATTTTTATTGATGTTTTCTAAAAATGTGTGTATTTTCTCATTATGTTGCACACTGAGGAGCAAGATACATGCTATCCCTTTCTTTTTTAAGTACAGAAAATGAGACACAGGTAGGCTGGTTGTTGGCTTGACTTTACCCTGACAAAGCACCCAGAAGGGTTTCAAGTCAGAGGTTCTCATATCTTTAATGAATTGAAGAAGTTAGCAGATAAGGTACAGTAACTGATCACAGTCATGGTCATCACTGCAAACTAAGGAGAAAAGTCTAGATGTTCTCTAGAAGGTGTCAAAAGCTGTCCACACTCAAATAATTGTACTTACCCAGCTGAATGGGCAGCAGCTGCTGTTTGTGTGGTGGTAGTTGGAAGCTGAGCAGTGAAACTATTGTACAAATGTGTGTACCCTAATGTTAGGTCTCAGATTCTATACTGTATGAACAGCAGGAATGAATATGGTCACCTTACCAGGAGCACTGGCTGGGAACTGATGCAACAGGTTTATCAATCCAACAACTTCAAGAAAAGTGGGCAATTCAAGCTTCTATTGGAATGATATTTGCTTCCTCAAACCTATGGTGCTCCACCCACTTTGTAAAGCTGACCATCTGTCCAATGTCCTTGTTTAAAAGACTGACCTCAGGAATTGTTTCAGATAGTTACACAGATTAGCTGTTTTAAGTAAACATCCACCCAAGTGGTTAACATGTGCTTATCACCCCAGCAGAGCTAACAGTCATGTGCCTGCAGAGTGATCAGAAGTCAGTTCCTCTGAGTGATGCTACTCCTGCAGTGCCAAAAAGAGGTACCAACATAAAGTCTGATTCCGCAAAGTATATAAACCTGTGTTTAAATAGCACTGCAGCAATCAGACTTGAACTTTGAATTAAGAATCGTGTTCAATTGGAGGAATGCAGGAGTTGACATGAGAATTCAGACTGAACATCCAGCTAGTCCAAGCCCACCTGAGACTGTGGCCAGACAGATGGAAATCCAAAATCAAAAATGGAAATCTCCATTCTTGATTCCCACTGGTAAGCAGAGGGGTCAGGAAGAGACATGGAATTTCTCAGACCCTTTTTGTCACTTGTTGCTACAAGTTTTGAACCTGAAAACTGTTTCTAGTTAAATATGTAATGGGTTTTTGATTAAACTGTGCATTAGTGATGGATCACTAATTTGAGTAAAGTGCACATTGAAGGGTGCTGGGACCCAGGGAAACGAATGAGGTTTGAATGATACAGTTACTGGAATTATAGACATATCAGCTTAACAAGCATGTACAATTTCAGTTCATTTTCCATTGATCTCAAAGCATATACATGTCTTTAAGGGCATATGCTGAAATTCTAGGTAGGGTTCCCAGTACCTTGAGCTGATTTAAATTTGGGCAGTGTTAATCTTAATTTCTCCTTTTTCTCCTTCCCAGCCTCATATTCCTTCCTTCTTCCTTGTGCTAAATCTAATATTTATATGTCTGAAATATGATCTGATTTGTGAGATCAAAGAATGGTTTGGGTTGGTAGGAACCTTTAAAGGGCATCTAGTCCAAACCTGTAGAATTGTGTTTGCACTGTATATCCCCTCATAATGGTTTGTCTCTCCATATCCCCTCTTTGTACCTGTTTGGTTCATCCCAGCTTTCCCATCAGTATCTGTATGTCCATCAAACCCCAACCCATCCCCCTGTCTCCTCCCAGGTGATGTGTCCATCACCTGGTGACCCTTGCCCTTTGTCCAGATCCTTCTCCCAGGGTCACCAGGTAACTGGACCCTGGCTGGGACTCATCGCCGACCCCCTCCTCAGTGGTCACTCTGAGGCCTTGCCCCCAGAGAGCCGCTCCCATGCTCCCATGTCCTTCCCAGTTGGCTGTTCGGTTTTCCCCACCCCCCTGTATCTGGCTGCTCTGGGCAGAGCCCTCCATCTCTTGCTCTGGATGTTCTTCGAGGTCAGATGTGGCCTGGGATCTCTCCAGGCCCTCAATAAACTTTGGAACTAGTCCTGAGGGAGAGTGCCTCTTTCCTTTGCTTGTGGGACCAGCTCGTCTTTGGACTCACGTGGGAGCTTCTCCAAGCCCCCCAGGATCCAAGAGAAGTTCCTTCCCTCTGCCCGCCTCGCCCCACTGCCCAGCTGGCCAGGCTCTACAGGGGTTCTATCCCCGTGGATTTGAGGGGGAGACGCAGCACAAACCCCCTGCAATGGCAGGGGTTTTGGACTAAATGGGACATCTTCACTGAGGTCAGGTTGCTCAGAGCTCCAGCTCTTGAATGTTTCCAGGAATGGGGCATCTGCCACATTTCCACGCAACCTGTTCCAATATTTTACCACCATCATTGTAAATAACTTCTTCCACATATCTAATCTAAATTGACCCTCCTTCAGTTTAAAACCAAGACCCCTTTTCCTATTATGACAGGCCCTGGTAGAATGTTTGTTCCCATCTGTCTTACAGGCTCCTTTCAAGATTATCTGCTTTATAGAGGATGACTTTTTGAAGGTTTGTTTTTTTTTGTTTTTTTTTTTAATTGCCAAGGCCACTTGCAAGCCTGTGGACCATTTATACCCTTTCCCCCTGATGATAAATGGAATGTAAAAGCTTCATAGACTTTGAATTCACCAGACATGTGCCTCTCATCTCTTTCACTCAGCTGTGAGAATATTTAACCTTCTAAAATTCCCTTAGTGGTATATCTAATTAATTGTCTCTTAGTGTTTGGAGCTGCACTGCATATAGGAGTACTGTATCTGCAGAGCCAGCTCTTATAGCCAGGATCAGACCATACTTCTGGCAAGAGGCCACCAGAGCAGGAGAAGCAGCAAACCTATTTATAATAGGCATTTTGTCCATCAGAAGAATGTCAACAGCCAAATTACTATAATCTGCCTGAACCAGCTCAGCCCTCCTGCAAATGAAAGCCCAGATTGTATTGGGAATGTTTGTTTTGCCATTTTTAAAATACATGAAAAAATCAATGGCGTATTCATGGCAGTCAGTACAGCAAGGAGTTATTTTAGATGGACAATCCCCAAACGCTTACTGCTGGCACTAAGGGACTGCACTTCTGACGGGTATCAGCATTAATCCTATCTGGGTAAACCCAGATTTGCCTGAGTCACAAATTTAATCTGTATCAACTGCCATGCTTTCATCTATTAGTTTCAGGAATGTAGTTTCTGCACCAGATCCATCTGGAAATTACGCCCTCAAGACAGATTGCTTGTCAGTATCTCCGTAGGACTTGTCTTCAGTGCTGAACTCTGCTTTTTCTATTTTTTTTTTTTTAACCTTGGGGTAGCTGATGTACATCAACTTTCTGAAGATAAAAGGAAAGCTAAAGAATACCTGCAGCCACAAGAACTGTTGCAGTGGGACAGGAGAGAGATGCTGGCTGTAGGTTAGAACCTTAGTACAGTAAGAGTTCATAATCTTAGGTACAGCTAGGAGTTGTCTACCCTGTCATCTCATTCCTGCTGGCAGACCTGCTAGACAAGTGAGTTTGGGGATAAGACTGTGCAATGTGCACAAGAAACAGTCTTTTTTTTTTTTTTTTTTTAAGTCATGATTTTGGACGTACAACTGTTCCATTTTTATCTATTAAAAAAGTCAGTTCTCTACTTTTCACACTGTTTCCACACAGGTTGGTCTTTGTTTTCAACTACAATTAAGGGCCTTCTGTACCTTCACCTTGCATTTTATTGCATGATAGCACATTTTATTGACAGGGAAGTAGCTTGTTAATATTTTCAAGGTGGTGCACTGGAGAGGAATATTGACTGGAGAAGAATTGTCCAGCTGTCCCAGAACCTGGAACAGAATCTCAAAATTTCACAGGCAGATATGTACAGGGCTGGTGTGGTCAAGCCACTAGGTCCAGTCTGTAAGCCCTGAAACATTTGGCTACATTCCACTAGCAAGACACAGAAACAGGCTATTCTATGAGTTTCTTATGTAGATATTTAGATGCTTTTCTGTTCAAATCATCTTCCTTCCTCATGGAAAATACTTGCCTCTTGAAAGCTAGGATTAATGCTAAACCTTTTGTTACTCACATTACAAGGTGAGGTTTGCAAGTTTAGCCAAGAATATGTGATGATGATGATAATATCTTTGTGTCTCAGAATTGGAAATGATGCCATCATGTCCAATGGAGGTAGAAGATTAAAGTATTCCATCTCCCTGGTTATATTAAATTATCAGATGGATGAAAGAGGCAGGGAAGGAAAATTAAGATCATGAAGCTGTCTTAAGCCATACTAACATTTTGCTTACTCAGTGTATTGACACTGCCAGAAGGTACATCCTCATTGCTAACATTTTATCAGTCCACATATTATAGGAGAGTTTAACAGCTGGGTTTTTCAGCCTGCAAGTTCACAGTTCTCTCTCTGACTTTAGTTTCACTTTGCATGCTGTCTTTCTCCCTTCCACGCCCTGCTCCTTCCCCTCAGTAAGAGATGCAAATACCAGATAACTGACAGTTCAAGAGCCTGTGATCACCACTGGCTTTCGTGGTTGGAGATCATTATTAAATGAGACATGTGAAATCCTCAGGCATGGAAAAATCGTAGCTAGCTTAGTGTTCAGCATTCTCCAGAGAACTTAGGCCTGGAGACCTGAGATGGCTTAAATGCTGAAGTTCTGGTAATTTCTAAGTGTGAAGGTGACCTCAAAGTGATCACTGCTCCTAACCTGCAGCTGGGCGAGTTTAAACTGGAGAGAAGTCTGAGTTCTCTCTTTGATGTCTCTGAACTGTTAATTGTTTATCTTCAATTAAATATTTACTTTGGACTTGTTTTCTAATCTAGGGCTATATGCTGCATGATGCAGGTGGAAACTCTTGCCATTTTAAGATCACTGATATAATTTTCTAGATAAGCTTAAGTTTTAATGTCTTACAAAAAGTCTGAGGTTCTTGAACATGCAAGTAATTTCTAAAAGGAGTCTTGAACTTACAAGTCACTTTACAGAAAAGAAAACTATAATGATTAGACAGGATACACCCTAATATATAGGAAGTTATGAGTAGATTTAAGGATTTAGCTTAAGCCAGTAGGCAATTAACTAAAGCTAAATCAACATGGAAAATGCTATGTCTACTCAGATTATATCAGGGTAACATCAATTTCTACACAAATATAAGACTTACTTTCCTTTATTCCTTTATAGCTGTGTGAATGTAGCTTTACACAAACAACTGTTCTGAGAAGCATGAACATGTCTTTCAGTGACATCATAGCTATACTGCCATACTGCACCCTAAATTAAATAATTATTTTATGTCATGTATTTAGATGAGAATACTGATGTGGTACAAGATCCCATCAGGATATCCATCACTTCTGGGTATCCTGAAGTTGTTCCCAGGAGAGAGTCCTCATCACACGCAAACTCCCACATTCCCAGCAATGGCACTCACAAGGAAACATTTGGACCACTGGTTTGGAAACAACCCATGTGGCAAGGCAGGGCTGAGATTAGAGGATCTGGGTGCCTTGGAGGATAAATGTGAGAAACTAAGTCAGCAGTATGACACTGACACAGACCTATGGACTTGGAAGTTCAAGCTCTTGGTTATGTTCCAGACCTAATGGCTGGACTCAAAACAAGTTGCACATCCCCAGTGGATCCAGCCTGTATTTGAACAGAAGAGCACTGAAAATATTCTGGTGGAACATTTTCGGGTTATGAGTATATATTTTTAATAAAACTCTTTTACATTTCAAGTTTCTCACTACGCTCAACTGTTCAATTTTTACAATCACCTTTTGTTATGTTCATATAGTTTGTCCCAATATATTTGATTCATTTGACTGTGACAACGTTTGGAGACTGTCTAAAAATTCATTTGCAAGGAAAAATTACAAGAAAAAAATAGAAGTAACCTTCACAAATATTCTTCTATTGAGGCCTGAGGAGATAAAATTATGTATTTTAATGACACTCTGCTTCAGCATCACATCACCTCACAGTGATTTTATTATTAAAATACACTACTTCTCTCCTCATATTTATTGTTTTTTTCTGTCTTTAGGCAATTGCTTTTCTAGAACAAGCATACTCTTTTTATGAATTCTGTTGATCTAGTATATGGGGGGGGTAGGGGGGGGGAATGGGACAACACACTGTAATAATTGCATAATATATCATTAATATAGTAAACATTTTAAAACAGCTTCTATTTTATATGTGTGGTAACATTTAACATATTTTCTGGTAAAAAAAAAATAGTATAATAATCATTGTACTGAAATATCAGTTGTTCTTGAGCTTGAGAATGTGTACTCTAAATAGAGGATTTCTTAAAACCATGTAGCTATTTGTTTACTCACTGGGTTCTGATTCAGCACTTACCTAAATTCCTGTGCAGTAAAGCATTTAATCTTAGATTAACTTAATGCTTAAATACTTTTTTTTCTAAGAAAACACTTAAATTAAATGTATCCATTATTAAACTGAATTATAACTCCACATTAATCAGGACAGCCACCTGTGTTTAAAAAGAATCATGAAAGTCCTTTGGGCCATGTCTCCACCTAGAAATTGTACTGTTCAAACTCTGTTCTAAATTGAGGATAAAGATATATTGACAGTGAAGTGTTTATAGGAGAGCAGTTCATCACCTTAAGAGAAGCAGAACACTGTATCTGCTCTTTTCAGCTGCATTTTCCGTACAGGTTTTAGCTATATAGTTATGCTGACAAAAGTCATACCTCAGACCAAAATGCTAAACAGTCCACACTGAAAATGACAAAGAAATGAATAACCTTATCTGTCAAAGACATCTTGAGTTTGTGAAGATAGAGCTGGATGGAAAAATACTTGCTGTGCCTGAAAAAGTTATCCTACTACTTAGTTAACCTAAGGGTTCCCACTTGATTAGGCTTTTTTGGGGGGTAAAGACAAATCCAGCATATCACTGTAACAAGATAAAATACATATGAGGATAGTAAAGTCTGAAGTAGGACATTAAAAGAGGTTACAGATTTATAACTTAATCTATATTGTCAATTTATTTCATGCCTTGGTTTCTGTTTTCATTCACATATTGCAAATGGCATGAACAGTAGACAGTACTTAAAGAAATGAGACAGGAATATGCTGGTAGGAAGCAGCATTGTAACACAGCAGCCTCATATGATAAAGCTGTATTCCAGCAGCAGGTAAAAACAAGGGCATCAGCTGAAACCCAGGAAAGCACAAAGAATGCCTCTAACAGCACATCTGCTGCAAAAGTTAGTGGACTGGATTATTATTATTATTGAGAATTTCTTTTTTAGGGTTGAAATTTTCAAGTTACATACCCTAATGTTAAAGTGATTTACAAAGAGAAAATAATAATTTTTCTAAATCTTATGAGGCTCTGGAACTGAGAGGAATTCTCAATGCTATTTTTTTAACAGCAGTTTACTTAAAGAACTCTCTGGATGTTTTATAGTAAGCTTTTTATTTCTATTTGAATTAGTATAATCAGAGGCTGATTAAATAATATGAGAGAATAGGAAAGAAGGAAACATGAAGGCTTTAGCAAAGAATTTTTTTACCTAGTAAGTCTTTATGCAGAATTAGAATTATAAATTTGCATAGTAGAAACTGAGTTTCAAGTAGGCAGATGATCAGCTTCATTTTTCTAATTTGTTAATGTCCTTTACCAGTGTCGGCTTACTGGTACAATACTTTTTCTAAATTTTTTATCATTCCTAAATTTCTGTTACTATTTTATTCCTAAAAAATAAACCATCAAGGTAGAGAATACAGGTATTCAGAGGTATCCTTTTGCTCTTTTTAATTTTTTTTCCAAGAGAAAAATATTGAAATATTTTTGTGTTATGACTTAAAAATAATATTGCAGGTTTTGGTTTGGTTTTTGATTTTTTTTTTCCTTGGCTTCCCAAAATTTCCTGGGAATCTTTGAAATTAAGACTTTAAAGGTGTTATGGAATAGAATTTAAGGTAAACATGTTTCATTTAATCCAAAAGCAGATCAGTATGAGAAAGATGTCCCCAGAGGATTAGTCGAGAGATTTATCAGTTCCTAACTGATTAATGCTCTTTTATCTGACAGGGAATATTGAAATATATAAACCTATAACATAAATCTATGCCTACAGGCATATGGGCAAAGTCACATTCTATGGCTCTTAGTAGCTCTGTGGTTCCTATGAGGAATTTGATAAGTCTAAATGTGCCATTACTGTTACCCAAACTTTAATCTAATCCCTAAACATGAAGTGTAGGATAACTTTTAATACGACCTATCTTGGAATTCTCACCCATTTAGAAACTAAAAATCATATTGGGAAACAGTTTTGTAAACATGTGAGTGAGAGATGATGTATTTTTAACCTACAAATATCTGAAGGATGATTATCTGAAACATATGAAACATGAATATCTGAAAGAAATTGATAAAAATTGAATTCTCTAAGGTTAGGTAAAGTATTGATATTTCAACTCCTCAATTCTTCCCTGGACTGATCATGCAAAAATACTTTCATTTTGTATTATACTACAGAAACTGATAATACTGACAGAGCTGGTGGTCTTAAACTTTAAGCCATCTTATTTTTCTACATTCATTTGCGTAGGTCAGAACTGTGTTTGTTTGTTCTCTAAAGAAAAAAAATATATTAAAAAAGATCAGTGCCAGAAACTGAGCGCTCATACAACTGTTTGCTAGCAATTTAGTGCCAGTAAGTACCCAGTGGGACTGGTGACACATTTCCTTTCTGAGTACTGACAATAAAGAACGTGAATAGTACATTGCATAACCTGAAGATTTTCATTCCAAAAAATAGAGCAAGAGCTGAAATGATCTATAAACTGAAATCCAAACATCCAGAGCACATGAAATCAGCTGTTCTCAGAGGCCACTACAGTTTGAAAGAAATTGCAAGTCTTGCTGTCCTGCTCACTTTCTCAAAATGTGACAAGCAAAGACAGCTTTTTATGGAGCTCTACCATCACATTCTCAATTGGCTAAGCACTGTTACAGAAGTGAGCACAGGCAGACATATTCTGTGCATCTTTATATATAAATCTATCTCAACATATAGATTTATAATTTGATGTGATCAAATCCCATTAGGGGAAATAAATACTATAGAAAATTTTCAGATTCCACTCTTAACCATCCATAATACACATAGGAATCCATCTGTGAATGCTAAATTCATTTACACATGCAAGTTGCATAACTGGTTGAACAGTTACCAGACTTATGTGCTCAGGTGGGGGATTATTTTAACATCTACCTCAAATTGTGTGGATGCAGTGTAGGCGTTCTGCTGAGTTTATGACTAATATCCCTCAGGGGAGACCTATGAAAGAGGGAACATAATCTGTCAAGAATATACTTAATTTGATTGGTTTGAGCTTAAACATTTGAGCAGCCTTTGAACCTGAGCCGAGATGGTTCCAGGAACCTTCTTTAAGAAAAGCACCTCTGACTGCAGGTTCAGGATTGCAATCTCTTCCTTATTGAAGGAACATATAGTGCATAAAAGGATTTTATGCGGATCTGGAAAATTGCAGGTCTGCACTAAGACTGTATTTAGGTACTTAAATACCACATGCATTACTTTCAGACAGTACTGTGTTTAGGGAATGACCCTGACTCAGGAGGTTACATATGGCAGGGTTTGTTTAGTTTTCAGTTTCACTGTATTTTGTGTTTCTGCTCACCACTGTCTTATCTAATTGTTCCTCTTGCTTTACATATCCACTGACTGTGGCTTTTTCTAAGAGTGTAGACAGTCCATCTCTGTGGCAAGAAGTACTAGGTGGTTTATTGGGTTTTCAGGGTTTTTCTAAAGCTGCTTCTCCCCATATGTTCCTTCTTTCTGTTTTAAAGTTGTTTGTCCCCATATGCTGGACCTTGAGAGAGGAACGTACCTTTGGAAGTAACCAGCACCCTTCAAATTCTTATCTAAAGGAATCCTACAGGAAACCTTGGAGCTCCTACAAAAATTTGGACTGTCTGTTATTTATCAGATTTACAAGGACAGTATTCTTTGGCTATCAAGCCTTCCTGAAGAACTGTTCTTTTCCCTTCTTCTTGCTTTTAACAGTAGAGGTAAATATTGACTTAAGTTTGCTTTGTGCCATCTATCTGTAATAAAAAGGTTAACTATAAATGCTGACAAGATCTTAGCTCAGTATTAGTCCTGAAGTCCTGACATCAGCGCTGGTTATGTCAAGTTACAGGCTCTCTAGCAACTGACAACAAACATTTAGACCCAGCCTTTACTGGGTGGGGAAACTGCAAGAGCATCTTTCTCATAGTAACAAGTGATCTGCCATCATTTCCCTGGTTTGTTAGTCAGAGACTTTAATGGACGTGCATCTCCCAACATCTTCTTAGTTACAAAGTTCCTAGTATTAATTTTCTCTCATGTGAAAAGACCTGTATATTTCTTATGTGACTGGTTCTTGTGACAAGCCAGAAACTGAAGCAACCTCGCTTGAGTAACAACACAAAGACATATTATAAAGCTATATTTTTAGTGTATTTCAATTGTGTAATTGCAATTACATGCACATAAAGCACTGCACAAAATCCAGTGTTTGGGAAAATTAAAAGCGATGGCCTGACAGATACAGCCCATTCTAATGTTTGAGGAGCAGCTGGCTTTAGAAACTGGGGTGTACAATAATACAGTTTGGGCTTCTCTGAAGGTAGACTTCATTATCCCTCTCTGAGGAAACCTGGTAAATGGTCAAAAAGGAAGTAAATAAAAAATGTCTAAAATAACATTACATAGAATCACAACAGTGTGTAACTTAACGTTCTGTAGGTCAGATAAATTATTGAGAATGATTGTGACAGAGAATATTGTCCAGCAAGAATAGGAGGCAAAACTTCCATTCCAATCTGGATTGATTCCCTGGCCCCTTTCTTGCTTCCTTGTCCCTGCCTCCTTTTATTTACTCTTGGTTTTTTGTTGGTTTTAAATTTTGTGAATCAGGGTAAATCACATGATCATATCACAGCTGCCTATTTAAACACATTCCCACAACTAAAACCTGTAGCTAGTGCTAAATATTACTTAAAAAATATTTGGAGACTATTAGTTAAAAGAAATAAAAGCACCATATTCTATTATTACATTAATTCAAAGAGCTTCTGATAGTGCATTTTTGAGCCAAATCTGCTCTACACCTCAGAACAAGGCAAAAGCCTTTTCATAACATGATTACTTTGTACTACTTCCATCTTCCTGAAATATATTCTGTCCACAGCTAAAGAGTTCCTGATGAATCCAGCTAGTTTGAATCTAAGAGTGCTTGAGTTTATGATGTGGTTATCTGTACAAGGTTAAGGTTGAGTATCTTAAGCAGCATATCTTCAAACATACTTGTCTTCAGCTTTCTTAAGCATATAATTTAAAGTATTTTAAACAAAAAATATTACAACCACTGCACTCAGAGTTAATTTTTCTACATTTTCAGCTACAGTGATATATTGTGCACACTATTTTGTGCAAATAATCAGACTATAAGTGAGTTGACAACAGAGCTGAATCTGCTCCAAAACTCCAGTTCTGAACATATCTGAACTTCAGCAAGTTCAAATAGAAGTGAGTGCAATGAAACTTAGCCCATTTTAAAATGGTTTTTTTCCTGACTCCATTGGTTCTATTCATTTTCTGTGATACAAATTAGTTCTCAACTGGGGCATTTGTATTTACTTCTCTGACAGATGATTTTAAATTGAAGCAGGGGCTGGGAGAAGCATACTACTAGCACAGAAAAGAGACCTGGTTGTTTAGTGACAGAGTTGGTGGTTCCTCTTTGCTGGCTGAAATGAAGAAAAGAGCACTGTTCATGCCGCTGCTCCTCCTTCCTTCAGCTGGTGCCATGAGACTTCCTCTCCTCTATACTTCTGCAATTGCTGACACCCTTCTGAGGGTACAGAGAGCCACAGTTTCTGTCCTTAAACAGAAGTGCTTTTTAGAACTTTGTCTGCAAAACACAGCAACCCAAAGAACTTGCATATTCTCTGACCTTCTTGTTATAATTATCTTTTTTTAGTTCCTTAACATATGCCAATCCCTTGATAATTTCAATGTTTTTCTAGGGGAAAGGACTTATTTGCTGTGTGAGGAAACTACAAGGAGCTTAGTAAACTCTATGTAACAGATTCTCCTAACAGAACCTCTCTAATCAAGCATGCACAAACCAGTCTTTCAGCAATAAGATACAAGACACAGTATTTTCAGGCCTTGGGCTGATCTGGTAGGAAGAAACTGAGGGCTGACAGGTTGCAACCATTTGGCAAGCCAAATAACATCCAAGAAATACATATTCACTGGATGAAATTTCTCTGTTTCTAAATAGAAACGTCAGCCTTAGTCAGTATTTCTGCAGTTATAAAGGCAATGGCATGATCCTTTGGTAATGCCAAGAGAAGTCCTGCTGAGCCTAATGCTGTTTGAGTGGGAGTCCCTCTGCTGCCACTCTTCCACTTCCAGTAGCATCCCCCTGTGCCCAACCCTGCAGTAGCACCATCCTCCTGCATCCATCCCTAAAGTAGCACCATTCTCCTGTGCCCATCGTTGCCAGTAGCAATCCCCAAGGTAGGAGCCATTGCCAGCATTGCGGCTGTGGAGAGGAAGCTCTTCAGCCTGGGGCTGGAGCAGGTGAAGGAGAACCTGCAGGGGCCAGCATTCAAAACAACTTTGTTAGACAACACGCACCTGCCAGCAGTGGCATGCCCTGTGCATCTCCTCCATGCATGATCCGACATGCCCACTGTCAGACCAGGATTAGGAGCTGAGATGTGGGCATGCATTCTCAAGCGATGATTCCCTCTGACCACCTCCCTCATGTGATGCAATCGTTCCAGAGTCTCGCTGTTCCAGGCTCTTGACAGTTCAGAGGTCTGCAAAGGACTGAGTCAGACTTGTTTTGTATTGTGGCTGAAATGTATCTGGGAAAATGGTTAAAAGGAGACCTGTTTGTCTGCAAGAGCTGGAGGATTTTAGAGGTATGGAGGTCTTCTATCCATCTCCTTCTTAAATAGAATGTCTGTCTAATTGGGCTGTCTGTTTTCCATCAGAGGCTTGTTGCTTTTTACTTGTCTTATTACAAGACACTATTTTTTAAGTATTTGGTTCAGCAAGTGCACTTGGGAGCCTTCACCCATGTCCTTGCAGCCCCTGTGCTCAGCTTTGATAGCAGAGCAATGCCCTGTGCCAGGCACCATCTATGACACAATGCTCTGTTAACTATCAATGCATGAGGCAGATGCTCAAACAGGAATATTTCTCAATAGAAACTGCACTGTCCAAGCATGAGCAACATATGGAGATGGACCACTCAAACAGGACAGTTGGTGGTGTAAAACCTTTCCCTTTCCCCGTATTAGTTTCAGCCTTTGTTCTTTATCTTTATAGTTCAGTAGGCAGAAGGGCTTTGGTGATCATTTCTAGAATGAGAAGAAGAAAAAAATACTCTCACTCTTCCCAAATAATCTTTCATTGTCTTTAATCAAAATTTGCCTATGTGCAGAAGTGTAACAAGAGTTATTTCCCACTTAGAGCCAACCTTAGCATTAAGTAGAAGCCAGGTGTTGTAGAAACCATGTGCTGGCTCTGTACACAGGGTTGAAATTCACTTAGTGTTGTGCTGTGCACAGTCCTTCAGGGAGAAAGTCAGTACAAGGAATAAAGAATATTCCTATTATTGTAATTCTATACTGTTATTATAGTAACAGTATTGCTATTGTTATCCTATATATGTGTCTGATTCCACTGTCTTCCCTATTGGCCCAAGTACAGCAGAGGCAGCTTATTCAGCTAGAAAACAAGCTGGCTGCAGGACTAGCCATAGAGAAGATACCATGAGAAGAACTCTGGTATAAGACCAGAGCTCAATGGGAATAAGTTATGTGCATAAAACTGGCCCCAGAAGAGCAATAAATCTTTCTAGTTTGGAGGACTTCATAGGGGACTTCATAGCTCATCTTTGTGAATGTGACTGTTTCAGCTGAGGGCTTTGCATGTCACAGGTGGCCCATGTTGGTTTCAGTGGTTTTCTACAGGTGCCTAAAAGAGGATTTTTGAGTTCTGATACATTGTCTCTCATATGTGAGACAATACTTAGTGTTACGGAAAGAAACTACTTTTTGTGCCGTGCATTCCAGTTCATGTGTAACCTCCTACAATCAGTTTTATCTACCTTACCAACACATAATTTGCATAATTTTAAGAAATAAAAATGTACTGGGAGCTGTGGCTGTGTAATATCTGCCTTTCTGTGGAGTTGAGTTTAAAAGTCTGCTCAGGTGTGCTGGAATCTCTTCTTCTACCCAGTCTGTTTAAAAGCAGGCATAAATGGTGTAAGGAGACTGACCAAAAAAGGCAGAGAACTGGATATGCAGCTCTGAAATTAGTTCAGGAGAATATCAGAATCATTCTTTCCATTGTTATTTGAACACGCTCATTACTGCACAGTACAGTGTATTCTTTGGAAAATGAGTGCATATGGGGGAACAGATTGGACAGTGTTATAGTCTAAAGTTATTTGCTATTCACTCTGCAAGGTACAAGTGAAAACATAATTCACTGCAGGGACTAACAGAAAGGTGCATAGTGCTTGTATGTGCATTGGCAAGCTGTCAAGGTGCTGCTGTGAGCTCTTCCCAACCCCTGCTCCCTGGTCCTGAAGTGGGTACTCAATTGTCCAAAAAGCCTATGCTGAACTGCAAAAGTCACATATGAAAAGACCACAAGATTATTTTTAGCAGTGCTAGATCCCATATTTTATATTATTCAAGGCATTTTTACTTTTTCCTTTCTCTCTCTGCACCACTGTTTGACAATATTCAATCCTTCTATCCACATAGGAACAAATTCAAGCTTTATGTCTAAACCACAATCAATGTAAACTATATCAGATTTCTAACATGGAAAACTGCCAGAATCAGAGGAATTCTCCACACAGTCGGGACCATAAGGAAAAGTTCAGATTTGAATTGCATCTTTAAAATTGCAATCTCTGTTCAAAAACAAATGAGTTTGCATCAAGGTTAAATGGAGAAAAAACACTTTAGTTTAGTCACCCCAGATAGAAAAGCCAACTTTTTTCTGGAAGATAAAAATGATAGCTGGAGTATGTGTTGCTGGAGTATCAGTGTGGCCTTGTTGCCTACCATATGGCCGCAAAGGCCTCCCATGGCAGCCAGCCCGCACAACACTTCCTGTAGGCTCCATCCCACCCTTTCTTCCAGTGTCCAGCTTATGGCAGTAGCAGCCTGATCACTGTGTCTTGCCAGTGAGGCAACACAGCAGCTTCTCCCACTGTTCTTTACTAATGGCAGATATCAAAATCCCCTCTCTTCTTTACCTATGAACCCCAGCAATGTCCTTACCACACTGCTCTGATAACAGCTATCAGATTTCCACAACATTATCATGATAATAGATATTCAAAATGTAATCTTCCCACGTTTTCCAAGCAGTATGCCCTACAAGCAGTCCAGGTATAGAGCAGGGCAAAGGAATTTAATCTCTCTAAATGTCATACAAGGCATTTGTACACTCTGATAGCTGCAAAAAACTTCACTTCCCACTGTTGAGAATAGATATGTGTTAGTTAGGTATAATTGTGTAACTAGGTCTTTTCTCAACATTATAAGGAAATTTGGGAGGCATGTCTTCAGTTGATACAGGCAGGATTAATGATCTTGTCCAAAGTGCTTGTAAAAAACTAATGTTGAGACAAGCCCAGAATTAAATGAGGCCTCCTTTATTAAGCAAGGCTGCTGTATTTGCACTAGGCAGTACAGCAGAAGAAAGACTTCTCCTACAACTCATTTATTTATCTGGCTTAGACATTACTTATTTGTCAAGTTTTAACAGCTCTGTGTTGATTATAAGTTCCTTTAGTCAGAATGGAAGTTGCATTGTCATTTGTTTATAATAAACACATTGAAGTAACATCCAACACAGTAAATGTCAACTGGCCACTTCTCTCTAGTAAAAGCAGCAGTTTCTTCAACCCAGCTATGGAAAATAATGTTTTTGGTAGGGCAGAGGCAGATCTGTGATCTGTTGTAGACCTAGTACAATAATTTCAGCAAGCCAGCCCAAGCTTGTCCATGTGTATGTGACAAAGAAGCAGTAATGCAAGATTGTAAGCTCCAGAATACTTTTAGACTTATCTTGGAAAAGGGGGAGTGAAGGGGTGGGGGAGCGTAGTTTCTGCAGGACAAATTTCTGCACTCAGATATGGGCTGCAGTAATCAAATCTCTCTTAGGAAAATTAAGGGCTTCAGGCTTCTTGGTATATTGCCAGGGCAACCTCTACTTGAACAAAATGCTGCTGCACCTCCTTCCCCTGTGAAAATTTCATCACAAAAGTTGATGATGCAAATTGCTTTATAGGATCACAGACTCACCTTTATTAACTCCGATTGCCATTTAATTGCAAAAGATTGGGGGTGAGAGTAGGGAGTACTGAAGCAAGGGTAGAATATGAAGTAGGCTCCCCAGCCTGGAATCTTTATTGTTAAAAGTACCCAGAGTCAGGGAGAGTTCATGGGTGCTGAGCTGAATGAGCATGTGCAAATTTGTCTCTTTATTTGCATACACTTCCTTGTTCAAAGAAATCTTGCAAAAAAACACATGCAGGGAAAGCACTGAATTTTCTGTCTTGACTGAAGCAATGCCATCTGCAGAGTTCACCCATCTGCTTATTGATTTGATCTTATAAAATAAATGATCTAGCCCATTTAGTTTTTATTTCCTCCTCCTCCTCCTCCTCCCCTTTTTTGCCTCTCTTTGGCAAAAGAAATAACTAATATTCAAAGGAAATGAGTTGTGAAACCTCTAATAGGCTGCTAACCATTAATTTCTATAACCCGTGTTGGCAATGCAGTATTCCCTGGGGATGTTCAGCCTCACATGGTCCTCTTGAATGAATAAAAATATTTGGGATGTTCACCTCTGTTTGGATGCCCTTAAAGAGCACCACAGCCCTTTGTTTTGATGGGGTCAGTGTTCCCTTCCCCATATTCTCTCTCTGTCTCCCAACTGCTTAAGGGATTTTTGCAGATGCACAGGTATAGTCAGGAGTTGACTATCCTTATACTGTGTGCCTTCCCTCAACTCTGCTTATCTCTAGGCCTCCCTCAAATCTCATTGTTGGAACCATTGTGAGTCTGACCCGAGTTACCAGGACTTCCCTATGAGCTCCCAAAGGAGAGCAGCAACATGGGCAATTTGAGTCTGCTTCCATTCACTCACTGCTTCTTCAGTTTCCCTGGACTGTGTTCCAGTTGTGAGACAGAATGATGAACAGAGCACTGCTGAGGTGCTACACAACAGAAGGAAAACACCCAGCATTCAACTTGCTTTTCCACCTCAGTCATGGATTATCTGATAATTGACTGTGACCATGCATACACACATCCCTACAAAGTTACTGAGAGCCAAGAGCATGGTGTTCACCATGAAACCTGGTAGTTAGGACTTGCAGGGAACTTCTATGCTTAGAGCAATGACAACAGTCCTGCTGTTGACAAAAGCAGGAGACCAGGTGGACTTTTTCTGATGCTCTAACCCAATCACTTTTGCGCCAAGCTACCTCCCAAGAGTCATATCTGTGAGTCACCTGGATTTACTTGCTACTTTTACACTGAATTTTTGGCATATGGGAGGCACCACTGGAAGGCATTAACACTGAAATCCAAGTTCCTCCAAACTCTCTTAACACCTCTCCTGATGATGGTCTAGGAGGGTACAAAGCTTAAGTTAAAAGCCACTAACAGCTTTGCAAGCCCTTCACTTACAGGACAGCTGTGAAAGTTAGTGCTCAGCCTTTGCTGTCTTCTTTCCCAATACCACATGTGATGGAGAGGGATCTCAATGAACCATGTGACAGGCTAAGGGGCTGTGGAGATTGACTATGCCAGGAACTCTTGTCTTATTCCAAAGCCCCTTTAAACATAAGGCAGAGGCACATGCACAGAGACTGTATGGTCAATGACCCTTCTTTCATTCCAGGACACCAAGCACAAAAGTGACTCATGTCCATAGAAAACAAAAATCTTAAAAATCCATACCCCTTTAACTGCATGTAGCCAACTTTTTCACTTACTTACTCAATCTTTTCTTTCCCTAGACAAGATCCAATCTAACCTCACAAGCTGTTGCTACAGGGTTTGGAACTGGAGAACAGATGAAAAAAATATGATCCTTTTCAATGTTTTTTTGATGTATAGCTGTCTTCATTTGTTATGCATGAGGCTTTTTATTCACCCAAGAGGGGAAAAAAGCCATCAACCTTCTCTCTGCTTTCCTTCTGCCAAAATTAATGTGAAGACTTTTTTTCTATAAAGGGAAGAGTTAGATGGGAACAGCTCTTCTGGCATGTTGACTAACAAAATGTGAGTGCTACACACCATGCATGGAAGGGAGCCCAGTTTGAATCTGGGAGCTGCTCAGTCACATACAAGGCCCTTCATTGCACAACCTGGCACATAAGACACACAGCTGTGCAACCCAGGTGAGAGATGGTGAAGGCTAACTGCTCCTTGAATCCCCCCCTTAATCCAGCACTGCCACATTCAGGCAGTAACACTAGGGAAGGCATGCACTACATGACACCAGATTGATAAAAGTTAAATTAAACTGGTTTGGGAAACAAGTCTCAGGACAGCAGGCAAACATTCATCCATATTACTATACACAAATAAAATTTAATTCCTTCTTAATGACCCAAAAATAAGACTTGACAGTGATGTTTTATCTAACAAAATAACAGATTGTTGCATATTCACTGACTCTGTTACCATGGTGCTCAGCTATCCTTGAGCATATTATCTAGAAGAGTAATGTCCTCTGGGTATCATGGTGGTAAAAGCCACTCCAGGACTGACATTGTACAAGTCGGTCTTCTTTTGCAGAGCTGTATTCTGAAATTCTTAGATCACTGACATGAATGTCAGCATGAAGGACTGCTATAAAGCTTCTGGCACTACCAATTAGGTCATGGTGGAACAGAAAGAGAAGGCCAGGGTATTTATTTTAAAAATATTTTGAAGAAAAAATATTTAATCATCCAGTGACTGCTATGGATGGCTGAGGAACAAGGCAGTCAAGGAAACAGATGCAGAAAAACTGTTGAAATACCTAGGCTTCTTCCCAATGAAGGCATTTCTTTAGAGCACTGCAGGTACCTCAGTGAAAAACAGGTGATCCAGATGCATATTTTTCCTTGAACATATTACAGCCATTCCACACAGGTATTGTACTCATCACCAGTTATTCATTAAGCAGTATAACTAACATCTGTCATGTGATGTTTCTTCACTCATTATCTGTCCAGGGGTAAAGAAGTCTGTTGCAGTGGTATGCAGGTTGTTTTGGAAAAGGTTTTTATTATTTTTATTATGATTTACTATGTGTTACTATACATTCAGAGCATAAAATGTGCTTTTGTAA
This sequence comes from Lonchura striata, assembly GCF_050655825.1. NCBI lineage: Eukaryota > Metazoa > Chordata > Aves > Passeriformes > Estrildidae > Lonchura > Lonchura striata. The sequence goes on along the minus strand of NC_140705.1, from coordinate 86,184,741 downwards.
ATACTTAAGCCAAAAGGTATGAACAATCCCATGGAGAATTTTTGAACTTTTCACAAATGCCTCATATAAAATTCTGCATCATCTGCAGACCACCCTTACCCTTTCTGTGTGCATTGGACTGCATCAAAGAAGCAAAACTGCTCATGATAGTCACGACAGGGCACCCCTCAACTTAGTTAAACCATCTGTGGCTGGATGCATAACACTTCAAGGCAGCACTGGAGGTGTGTAAATTTCAACAGTTAAAGAATAAATGAAAGATGCAGAGTTGACAGGCATTGAGAGCAGTCATCCACAAGCCAAAAATAGGCTTCTAAGTGAAAAACGGCAGAGGCTTGAAGAGAGACCCATAGTTCATACCCTGTATAACATGCAGTCTTTGCCACTACATGACAGGTTTCATTTGCCCAAATAATGTCTCTTACTTGCTCTATCCCAAACATTTTCTGACATTTATCCATTAATTCCAGGCTGTCTTAGGAAACATCTGTACAGCAAATGTGTCTTAGACATACAGCTTGGATGAAAGAGATTTTCTTTTGGACTGGACAGCCTGAAATAATGTCCTATGCAAATAATGCAAATGATTGATACTTGTAGTATTACTCACCACAGTGCTTTCTGCTGTTTCTCCCTTGATTTTTAAATGAGGTTTAAAAGCCTGTGAGTGAATAACCTCAGCCTTTTTATTAACTTAGCTAGCATGAAAAGCTGTGGGGCCTATGTGGCAGGTGCTGTGGGCTGACAATAGGGGTACTGTTTAATCCAAGGGAAACAAAGAGGAGAAAAGGGCCATGAATAAAAGGATATAATATATTTTCTGAGGTCAGGAGAAGCATTTTAGATCAGGAGGTGCAAAGAGAGGCCAGCTACACAAAACATTCCTTCTTGCCACACTACTTGGCCAGCAATGTGAAAGTATACCTTGTAATTTGTTCTGCAAAAGACAATGGAATCAAAGTGAAATATCTAAGTGCCTGAAGTTTGTTGATACTCAGCAGATCACCTCTACTTGCAGGAGTAGCTGGTTATGGTTCCTTGGGGAATAAACTATTCTTCTGGATGTTGCTCCTTACCAGGTTCACATCTTTAAAACCCAGAGAAACACAGGGAGACAGTCTAACACGTGCAAATAGCATTTCAACACAGGGAAAAATGGTATGTGATTTACAGGCTTGTTTGTTTTTAAATACGGACTGACTCAGTTGCTGAGAGTACTAATTATGCAATCAGTGATTGGCAGTTTAGACTGGAAAGTAGAATTGTTGAATCAAAATCACAAACTTTCTGTAAAATGCCTGAACGTGTTTTTGCTCTTATCTGTGCTCTGTAACTGCAGTGGGTTCAGGGTCATTTGTGTCATTCCTTGTGCCTGTAAGATACTGTTTCAATGAATAAATGGGTGTTTAGAGACTTAAAGACATATGGAGAAGAATACAGTTTCAAAATTTAATCAAATACCTTCCAGTTATGAAGCACAGATGTTCAGGGTCAGGAACACATAAGTGCAGCATTGCTGTAATGTGTCAGGCTACTGCTGCTCCTGTCAGAATAACCTAACCACTTGCAGGTGACTCAGAAGGTGCAAGAGCACCAAAAGGAAAATTGTATCATAATCTGCCTACTGAAAGTTCTTCAATTCTTTCAGTCACTTGCCAGAAGTACTTACATACTATTTTAAACTTTACATTTAAATCAGCAAGTGAGACAATGACAGATACTCACATTATTAATTTGTGCCAATGGCTTTTCAAGTTTTGCAAAGGTCTTGGGCCAAGTGATAACATCTGGGAATAATTTTAATGAGGTAAATGTGCATCATTAAATTCTTATTTTCCTTTTAATTAAAAGGACATTACAGCCTTTCAACTTCATGAAGCATCCCCCATTTTTCCCTTAATAAAAAATTAGCATAGTTTATTACACTTTAAAAAATGTTTATTATGATGCTTTTTTCATGCTATTTCCTCCAGTATATATAAATTATTTTTTAAACTACTGCAGTTTGAAAATCCTTTTTCCTTTTTAATGCTTCCTTCAAATAACTAGAAAATCCCATGCAAAGATTGATCACTTAATGTGCTTGTGGATTTTGCGGTTTCTCCAGTCCTGCTTTTAGGCTGCTAGGAACCTCTTGCAGATGTATACACTAGTCGGAAGGACTACTTAAGGACCATGTGATTTCCTGGGGGCAATATCACAGGAACATCCATTGGGCCTGATTCAGTTTTATATACGTATCTCCGTATATCTTCTAACCAATGCATGGTCCTCTGCCGTATATGTGCACTACTTTTTATTTTCTCATACTCTCTTGCATATTTTCTACCTCTCTTCTTTGCCTTTCCTATTCTCCTCCATTCCCCCTCTTCCCATTTCAACTACGTCTGCACAGCCTTATCTCAGCCTTTTAGTCTGTGTACTCCAACTGAGTAACATACACCCCAAATCTCTTAGTGTTGATGCAACTGATATGAACTACTCCACTTTTTGAGTGTTTACTTCCTGTTGCGGGGGCTGAAGGAGAAAGAAAACAAGTTACCCTTACAAAAATAATGTTTGTAAGATGAACCCTGTCCACACCAAAAGCACTTTGCCAGTGTGCATAACACATCATCACTGTATGTCTCCCTGACCCATTTAACCCCATTTCCAGCCCCATTCGAACACGGAGGGGCAAGGGCTTGTGCATGGTTGTAAGCGGCTTCTGGGGAAGGCTTCACAAACAGGGTTAAGCTTCAAGGGAGCTTCAGCCTGGAAGATGTTTTGAGCATTTGATGGAAAACCACTATCCAATGTTTCCCCCTCCCTCCCAAATACACAGACAGGGACATAGCGTTATTTATTGAGGGTACCAAAAGCAGGAAAGAAATGGACATCTATAATGCCCACGTGTGAGGCATTACAGATGTCTCAGGGAAGGGGTGCAATCTGCGGACGGACGTATTTCCTCCTCAAAGCTCCTGCTCAGCTTCTCTCCACGCTTCCATGCATCCAGGAAAGCCACAGACCTCGTTTCACAGCCTCCCGGCGTCGAAAACGAGGAATTCCGCTGAACCTCACGGCACGAGAGAACAAGTAAAATAAAACTGAGCAACGTTACCCCTTCTTATCCTGACTCTGGGGAAAAAAACAGAGAGGAACGCACGGACGGCTGCGGGCGCAGGGACCGACCGCACTCAGGGGGAAGAGGCCAGGGCCGGGCTGCCCTCTCGGCCGCACACCGGCTCCCGGCAGGCAGGGCGGGAAGAACGGAGGTGGCGGCTCCGCTCCCCTTCCCCCAGGCGGCCCCTCGGGGGCTGGCGGTGGCCGGAGCCCTCCGCCGCCCTCCCGGGCCGCGGAGACCGCCCGCCGCCGGCCGGGCCGCGGGTCCCGGCGCGCCCCGGCGGCAGCGCCGCATGCGCGGGCGGGGGCTGGGAGGGAGGGGGGGTAAGAGAGGAAGCGGGAGAGCACCAGATTCAAATCGCTGCTCTGGAGGGAGGGCAGAGCACAAGGGGAAGGAGACAGCCCGGGGGGAGTGGAGCGGCGCGGAGGAGGGAGGAGGAGAGAGTGGGAGGGGAGTGTGGAAGAGGAGTGTGGAAGACTGTAAGGGAACGCGGCAGAAGCTGGGCAAGGAGGTACGGTGGACGGCCAGGGTAGGCAGAGGTGTCAGGGGAAGGTCAGGGCGGCTTTGGGCACCCACGGCCGCCGCGCGGGGCACCCGCTCCGGCTCGCCCACCCGCCGCGCTCCGCCCGCCCTCCTTAACTGCTGCCAGCACCATGGTGGACAGGGGCCCCTTGCTGACCTCGGCCATCATCTTCTACCTGTCCATTGGGGCGGCGATCTTCGAGGTGCTGGAGGAGCCCCACTGGCGCTCGGCTACCGACAACTATAAGCGGCAGAAGACGGAGCTGCTCAAGCAGTTCCCTTGCCTGGGCCAAGAGGGTCTGGACAGGATCCTGCAGGTACGGCGAGCGCCGCCGGGGTGGGGACCGGGGCTGGAGCCGGGGGGTGCCGGCGGCGGCAGCAGGTGCTGCCGGGCGCCCTGGAGCGGAAAACCCCGCACCCGTGGGCGGCTGGGCGGGCTGAGGAACCAGCCGGGACACGGCACAGCCCGACCGTGTCTGTGCCTTCACAAAGCACGGTGCTCGAGCGGGAGCGTTGGGAAACCTCTTAATCTTTCCTAACTGGTTAACGACGGAGCCTTTAAATAGGGCCGCATTGCCTTCTCTTTCCCTCTGAGTCCTAAAGAAGCTGGGGGCTGATTTTCAGCTGGGCGGCCCAGAGGTGCCTCCCGGAGTGTGCTCCCGCCCGCTGTTCAACCCAGCGCCCGTGAATGCGGCTCTTGTTTTAGCACCCAGGGTGCCTTCTTCTGCCGCAATGGATGTTGTGTTAAGAGGAAGGGAAAGTGAAGCCAAGTGTCTCCATCCTCTCGATCCTCTGATTTTCTTCTCTTTCTCTTTTTTTTATTTCTTTCCTTACTAAATGCTGGAGAGATGTCTGGGGGTCCCGCAGGTCAGTCGGGGTAACTGGGGGAAATGGTGCACGGCTCTCACGGAGGGATGCTCGCAACTCTTGCGCTGTTATACTCTAGGAGACAGACTTTTTTCCAAGACATAAGGAGCTGATAATCGTCCTATCTCGCTTATCTGGCAGATTGCTCTTCAAAGCTAAGTCTTAATTCGTGTATTAAATCCGAGAGCAATATAAACTTAGTGCCTTCTTGTGGATGTGGAATCCGTTAAAATGTTGTGGTAAGCAGTAGTGAACTATGAAACACAGACTGCCCAGATATATGGGGCTCCTGTGGTGAGAGTGAGCCATTTGGGACTTTTATTTTAGAAATGTTTATACCGAGTATATTTTCTGTTCATTATGTTTGGGTTTTTTAAAAAAATTATATTTTCAAATTCACTAGAAGTCTGTTAAAATGCTTAAATACAGAAGAATGTGGCAAAGTGGCTCATTATTTTTCTTGGTGTAATAGATACTGTGCAATCGTGTAAGAGTATAGATTCTTTATCCTAAAAGTTTGTGGTTAAAGTTCCCTTTCTTCGGTTGGTGGCTTCCTATTGTCTGCTTCAGTTAGCAAAGCTTTCCGGTGGCAGTGTCCTTACTGTTCCCATCTTAGTGCCTTGTTAAGTGCCTGTGGTATTTAGTGGAACAGGTGGATAGAGGCATGAAACTATAAAGAGATGTTGGAAAATGAAAGACATGCTATGTGTTTGGCATATGTTTTTGCTGTTCTGGAGTTTTAATGACTCTAGATAATATCCCAAACCTGTTTTAATGACCTCAAGGGAAAAAAGCATTGTTTGGATTGGGATGTGCCTGGCACACTTAACTTGCTGCAGACAATATGTAGAATCTACATTCTTCCTTATTTTATTATGAAAATTATGTTGGTATGAGGGAATAATTACGGGGTTCTATGTTTATTGTTTTTTTCCTGTGATGCATATGAATCGTGAAGTGGCAGAAAGTTGGGGTTTTTTTTGGCTTTGGGTTTTTATTTTTTCTTAAAATACAAGATGATAATGAAAAAATGTGGAGGGCCTTTCCTCTTCAATGCATTAGCCCCTGCTGATAGTTTCCCTCGTCACTTCTTCCAATCCTGTCCTACTTTTTATGCCTAGTCTTGCTAGACTGATGATCCCACATAGATATTCTGTTGTCATCCTCAGCTCAGGTTAGCTCAAATGTAAATGCCTTTGTTTCATTCTTATTGGTAACTGCAAACCTTACTGCCTGCTGTCTTTAGGCTTGTAGTTTTGTGCCTGTTTGTATTCAACTTCTGTGTAAGAAGTGATGGGAAAGAGGGGAGTGTGTCATATCTGACAGAGGACAATGACAGGGTGAAATCTAACTTAGCTGAGGCTAACTGATGGTGGGGGGAATTATGTAAGGACATCAGGATTCTGTCCTGAGTAAGCTGTAAAGTATGTCAGAAATAGTCTTTGTAGTTGTCCTTTCTCAGCCACTGCTTCTGTTGGGTTCTGCTGAATCTTTTAAGCATTGCTAGCATCTCTTTCACAAATCCTGATCATCCTTTTCTCCTGTTAAACCTCTATTCTCAACCAGAAGTCCTTGATTTGAAAAATGGGCTTTTAACACCTCTGCACCCATCCTCATCCCAACTTCTATCTTGTTCCTCTGAGCCTCTTCCTCTGGGGAAGAGGGACTCTCTAAACTTGTTCTTGGGATTTTGCGTGGTTTAACTCATTTTTCTGCTGTTGTCTCTTTTTTCAATAGGTGATTTCATCTTGAAGCCTTTTCTTCCACTCTGTTTTTGGTCCCCACTGATACTCATGACTTTACAGAGCCATGTTGAGCTTTGGTGTTACTTCTCTGATATTCTATTTATGACCTCAATTTAAAACATACTGGATAAAGTTCTTCAGCAAATATCACCAACTGTAGAATTTTAAATGGGTGTTGGTAAAATGAAGGGATGCCAAGAAACGTTCAAGTTGAATTAACAATACCGATTTTATTTCCAGAAGCAGCCTGAAAGGTGGCAAGGACTGACTTATTCAGAGACCTGTCTCTCTGCTGCCCTTGTTCCCCACCCAGGTTAACTCATGTGTTAATGAGCCTATTGCTAGCTGAAAGTGCAATGGAAACTGTGGCATGACTACAAAGCCAGATCTGTAGCATTTATCTTGAGCACTTAAAAAGACAAGTAGGTTATCAGCACAGATTCTCAGCTCACAGATCAGCATCTCTGTACCAACAGTTTGATTATTAAGTGGGCTGTATTTGGTCAAATACTGTCTAAGGTTTATATTCTGTAATTAAAATTTCACAATGTATTACAGTAGAAATACACCACAATAAATGTTTCTTGAAATGTGTTTAACACACTTGCAGAAATTTACAAGCTGAGTATTGTATATGATATGCTAAAAATAAAGCCTTTTCCCTCCATCCTGAGAAATGCCTAAAAATAAACTTGCTTAAAAGCAACTTTTAGGAGTCTCTTGTGTGAAGAATCCATTTGCTTTTGATTTTGAGAATACCATACTATTTATCATAACTGTAAGAGGTAAAGTACTTAAACACTTCTCAGAGTAACATTATATAGACCCTGATTTTAAAGGTGACTCACCCTGGGCAGTGTATAGGCTGATTTCTGCTGGTCCATGTTCTTCTGGGTAGAGCCGATTGCTTAGATTTAAATGTAGCTGAGGTGCCACATTATTCACATTATTTAAACCTCCAAAGGCCCTCAGCCACAACTGCGTATTGACACGAGGAGCTGTGTAATCTCCTATCTCTTTGTACAATTATTTTGGAAGAGAAATGTCTCATAATTCTTTGGAATGTGTGCAGAAATTAACATTGTTGGTATTAATATCACTGTATCATATTTTTCATCATTGTAGGATCTTAATGTAGTGTAACAGCTTTGTCTGTTCATACAGTTCTATGGCGTGTCATTGCCACTTGTTTCAGTGTCCCCAAGTCCTGGGACCCTTTAGGAAGGGCAGCAAAGCAGGCATCCAGTGATGACACCTTTATCTACCCTGCTGTTGGAGGGAGTTTGGAAAACTGAATCAAATGTAAGGTTATTCAGTCACTTCCCTCTTCTCCAGTTCCTTACTTTTACTCTTTATTGCTCCATCCTGGCTGTGAAACATCAGCTTTAATGATAAAGGAGCTATTCATGCAAGGAGGTGCCCTCTTGACCCTTATATCTATTCACATGAGCAAAGGTTTGCCTACCCTGGGCCATGCCTTATTTACCAGGAAATCTTCTACTTGTCCACCAGAGTAATTGAAAAAATATATGCTTTTTATTGATAAACATCAAGGCTGGTGAAAAGAAATGGAATCATTTGCAGATGAGTGAAAATGGTTCTTTCAAAACAGCAATAAAATGAAAAGAGAAACTGCTGCCTGTGTTTAGGGCAAGCAGACAAACATACTGAGTATGATAACAAATAGCTGGCGTCTTTATTTGAAAAGCGTACAAGACTCTAAACAGACTTGAGATATAACTTTAGAAACCTAAAGCACAGTGCTGTGAACAATTTTTAAGGATGGCTGCTGGATTATACATGGCACATGGTTTATGCTAAAGAAAATAACAGTTAAATGAATTAATAGTAGTTTCTCCTCTGGTTTTTAAAGTGTCTTCGCTTTTCACAAGTACCTGCAGGTATATTTCCAGGATTTTGGTTTGTATTTGAAGATGGTCAAGCTTGCTTGTATATTCTTGGAATTTATCTTACATTGAGCTTGGAATTTATCTTAAATTGAGAAAAGTTAAGCTTATTCTCTGATTCTGAACATTGCCACATTGCTTTAATTTCAAACTGCTACCTCGAAGTTTAAATCTATGTGCAATACTTTTGAGAGAGTCTGCAAACTAGAGAAAGTTTTCTTAAAAACTTGAACTAGGTTTTCAATGCTTTGTTCAATGTATAACAGAGATTATGGCTTTTACTTAGGGTTTGTAGAGTGATTTATTTTTCAGTGTAAAGTTAATAGGGTCATCTTTTTCATAATATTTTCCCTTTTTTGTGCTCTTCAGGAGATGCATAAATGAGATTCTAGACTTACTTGGGTTTGTTTGTTTGCTCTTTACCATCCTGAACCCTTCCATTGAAGATATTGAAGGTGGGGTGGATAAGTAGGGGACTGAATTAATTATCTGGAATGGCAGTTGACTTTCTCTTTCAAGGTGAAGCATTTTTCATAGGCTGAACAAAGTAAAGCTGAGCATCTTTCAGACAAGGACAAGTGACTGCCAATGAAGTGAAGTTCTAATATCTTTCATATAAAAACTTGACAGTGTAAATTAAGGCTTATGCTTGTGAAATAGGTATTCCTATATTTTTGAAATCTGTATCTTTAGTTATGCATTGTCTGAATTTAGCAGTGATGAACTGAGATGAAAATGTAGGACCACTGTCCATGGCTGACTAAGATGCCTCAGAGTGTGATTTATCGGTGCTGCCACTGCAGCATTAGAAACAAATTGAGGACAGGCAGCACAGAATCATTAGGGTTGGGAAGATGTCTTCTCTGAGATCATAGAGTCCAACCTTTGACCAAACACCTACTTGTCAAGTGGACCTTGGCACTGATTGCTATGTCTAGTTGTTTCTTGAATGCCTCCAGTGATGGTAACGCCACCGCCTTCCTGGGTAGTCCATTCCAATGCTGAACAGCCCTTTCTGTGAAGAAATTCTTCCTGCTGTGTTACCCCACAGCTTTTCTCTGTATGTTTCTACATAGGAAACCTAATGTAAGCAGGCATGCTTTTCTGTTGTGTTTTTTTTTTTTTTTCTTTTTCCCTGTTTAACCATTAAATTGTTTGAACTTTCTTGGAACATAGTTAAACAAAGCTGATAGTGCATACACTGCAACTCTGCTGATGGAGCAATAGCAATCGATCAAAAGGCATAATTTTTCTGCTATGAGCTTTTCCTTTTTCCTGTTATGAACTTAATCTTTGAGTGTTCCTAGTATGCTGTCCTCCTGTTACCTTAGAGCTGAATGTTTGTGTTACCTCACATGCTACCTTCTGCTACTATAGGTGTGTTTTTGACAAGCTCTGCTCTAGAGACTATAGCATGCAAGTCGTTTTGCAAGTTATCAACAGTTTGTTCTATGCTTTGGTACATACTGTATATATGGTTTCTGCAAGATACCTTCTGTAGCCAGTGAAAATACAGTGTAAGGATGAGTTTGTATGGATTTCCTTTTTAAAAACAAATAGTTGTTTTTGCTATGTATTAATAATTAAACATAATGAATTGTTTTGCTTTTTTCTGGATGCTGTTGACTTTCAGAACAGTTGTTTTCCTTGCTGGTAGTGCAATTAGATGTCAACATAATAATACACAACCCAGAAACAAGCCGGAGTACAAGTGAGAGTAAATAATCTGATCAGCTGGAGAGCAAAGGAGAATGCTTTTGCACTTTGGTGCTGTAAATCTGCTGATCACAGTGCCTGTGATTTGCAGAGGTTTTATGTTGTCCTGGCACTTGTTTGATTCTATGGATCGAATACATTGGAACATGTAGTTAAATTCTTTCTGGAGTAGGCTGGAATAGTAGTATGCTTTTGGGCTTTGTTTAGTCCAAATTGAGCTCATCACAAACTGAGTCTGCTCTATAGTATGTAACAGAATGCAGTAAAAGGACAAGTGGAAGAATTGCACTCTTCAGTTAAATTAAAATCCTGAACCACCACCTGTGGTGCTACAGACATCCTCAGGAGAGCCACACTTTGAGGCCGATTGAACTTTTAAAATAAGCATGCAATATGTACTCTGCATTTTTGCTAGCCCTGTCTGCTGAGGGGATGCTTTGGGCTTGACGGAGTTTTGCCTTTCTTCATTTTCTGTCTTGATTCTGTGAGGTTCCTTATCAGCACTGCTGGTTCTAGCATTACTAGATCTTTTTTTTTAAAACACCAGGTTCTTTAGTAGGGAACTTCAGGCTGGCTGTTTGTTTTCTGTGTCCTTCCGTCCGATATTACCATGTCTTTGTATTGGGGTTTTTAGATTTTATTTTGTTAGTTATGTACTTACCAACACTTGAATTGTAGGCAGGAGAGATTGTTCCTAGGCATGGATTGCCCTAGTAACTCTATTTACAGTCAAATCAGTAGTGAAGATATTATTTTTTTTTCTGCATTGTGTTGTGTGAACTCGAGTGAATCAAATACACTCTTGGGTGCAAAATAGTTCCTGAAATGTTTTAAATCAAACCTCATACACAGATTTTCTTAAGAGAAAGAAACATGAGTGATAAAAAGGAAGTAGGAAAAAAATAATAGGTTGTGTTTCCTTTTCTAACCATATGTGTATCTGTAATGTTTCTTAATGGGCCAATTGTTTTTAACCTCTGTTGTGGGGTTGATTGCTACAGATCAGGCAGTCTGTAGGACTGTATTTTTGTCTTAGTGAAAAGGTAGACTCAGATTATGATTGAGAAAACTGCAAATACTAAATTGACTTTGTTCTGTGTCAGCATCTTGCAAATAGTGTTTAAGCAGTTTCCAACGGCTGAGAAACAAAATCCAGGCCTGTGTGTCTCTTTGAGGTTGCAAGAGGTGCAAAAATGTCCCATTTGGACCTATCACATGTCTCTGTATTCGGATACTTCCTAACAACAGTGACAGTTAACATTCATTTGGACTACAAAGTAAGTCACAAGATTGTCAGATAATGGCAACAAGTGAGTAAATGGAACTTGAATATAATTCTGCAAAGGGTTGTGAAGGTCCTGAGGTGGAAAGCAAAGCCAGATATGGTACAGTATATTTGATTGCCTAGCTAAAATATCAGATTATCAGTGATGACTTCTCTGTGTGACCTCCAAAGGCTCTTATTGCTGCTCTTCTTTGCTACTCCCAGCCTACTCCAAATGAGTAAAAAAGGCTTTGGAGGAAAGTTGGTCAAGAATCATGTTTGGTTCCTTGCTAGAGGTGGTTTGTAAGTAGATTGTTTCTGGCCTGTAATGCAAGTAAGGTTGATGATTCTCCTTCAGGCACCAAAGAAACAGGGGAGGTGTTTGAAGCCAAGCAGCTGAGCAAAAATAAGGTTTTAATCAAGCTCACTGTGATACTGACTTCTCCCTTAGCCTCTCTTGCATTAGTCTGGCTGGAGCACTCAGTCTACCACATACTCAGCTCTTAGAGTTGCTGTTAACCAGCTACAGACTGTAATACAAATATGTTAAAATCAAGTTAAATAGTTGATCTATGATAACCTGCCAGTTAAGGCTTCAGGCCTGTCTAAGTGGTGTGTACATGACTGCAGGATGACAGAGGGCAATCAGCACTTGCCGTGTTGGCACAAGGGTTTTTGAAGGGCACTGGAGTTTATGCTTCACTCTTTCTTATTTCTATCAGTGCACTCTGAAAATTTTTCACCTGTGTCACTATGAATTGCCCTTTTAAAATACCGCTTGCCCACTTCCAACTTTTTTAATGGCTTTTCAGGTGGAAGGCAAGGAAAGGGAGAGAGAGCAAAAAAATTTGAAGTTGCTTCTTTGTTTAGCAGCAAACTCAGTAGTCATCTTTATTGTGTCTCTACATTATTTGTTACAGTAATACTAGATTTTCTGGTAGTGTCTTAAGTGGATTGTGACTATAGGATAACAGTGCTTTTAATGAAGTTGTTACGTAGTCTCTGCAAGGTCCTAAAGCTGTCAACTTGATTAATAAAATGAGAAAAGATGTCTTTATCTTATATTTGGGGGAAGTAAAATATAGTTCAAAATTGAGAGTTCCTTGGCTTTATTTGCATGCTTTGATAATGCTTGTTCAGCTCTGCTACAATTAGACAACTGGTTATTTGGACAGATGTCCTCAGAGCTGGCTACTTCTTGTCTCCTAGTGGAGAAAATTTGTCATAAAGTAGTTTCACACTAGATATTGAGTAGGTGTTTTCAGATGAATTCTGTGCATCTTGGAAAAACTGTCTCACTCATTTGAGGTAACTGCAGCTTTTCTGTGGTTTTGTGGACTTCCTTACCATCTTGTATGTGAGCAGCTCTTAAGCTTGAGGGTTCTCTACTTGGAAATCTATGAGTGCTTCCTCTGTCTCAGCTTTAGAGGAGGTACTAGATGCTGCTGAACAGGCACAGATGTCAGTTGCAGGAAATCTAGACTAGGAAGGAAAAGAGTAGCAGAAGGCACTTCTGTCAGTTGATCCCTCTTGCCTTTTGTTACAGTAGCAAGATGACAAAGTGGTTTGGCTTTCATGCATCCTCAGGGATGGGACAATTGAGAAGTGATGGAGCACAGAGTCTGTTAATTACCTGCCACACATCAGCGCTCTACATTACTTTTTGCCTGCAATTTGTATTGTGTTAGCTGTTCAGGGGAAACCTGCAAATATATGGGAAATTTTGTGAATCTGAAAGTGTGCATGGTAGTTTTAAAGTGGAAAGATTTTTCACTTGACTAAGCTTATTTTTTCACTGACTTAAAATCCTTTCTACAAGATATATGCAATTTCCAGTTTACCTGTGGGGTTTGACCAGGAACTAGATGTAGTACAGGGCTGAAAAGGTTATTGGCGAATGAGTGAAGCAGTATCTGTTCTGCTTTCTGTCAGTTAGTTGGAAGCTCCCTTGGTAAGAAAGCCCCTTCTGTGTACTTGTTAGTGTAGTGCTAAAGGTATTAAAATAGCAGAAGATTGTGTTCCAGTGTTTATGTTGTGTGCATGGCTTTTAATGCTACACAATTACTGGGGAAAAAAAAAAAAAAAAAAAAGGGTTTGTATGTATGCTGACACAATTGTGTTTAAGAAATACTCTAAAGCACGGCTAGCTTTTAGCAGCAAACTGATGTTATTGCCAGTATAATACACTCACCCAGCAGAAGAAATAAACTAGGCAAACCAAGCTGTTACCAGTCTGAAGAGTGTTGAGGTCAGACTGTTTCCTGGTCTGTTTCCTCAGTTACTGATCACATTTCTTTCTGTGCCGGCAGATCTCTGTATTTGAAAACATTTGTTCAGAGCAGCCTCCACTCCTTCCCCAGTTCTTCTCAAAGATCAGTCTTCAGTTAATCTAGTGTTGAAGAGATTTAAAGTAACAGAAAAACACTTTATTTCAGGCTAAGCCCTGATAAAGCTAAAGACATAATAATAAAAGTCTCAAAGCTAAGAGCCTTTCTGTGGCAGTTCTTTTGCCCTTGTTAGACCCCTTAAGATAAACCCATCACCTTGCAAGTCATACAAAGCATTCTGTCCCTATTGACATTGGAAGTATGCCTTGCCTTGCCTCCTCCTCCTGCTGCTGCCTGATACAGGAATGATAGAGAGAGATAGATTGGTGTGGTTGAAGTTATGAAAGTTTTTGGTTGACCTTGGAAATCTGGTTGGTTGTTTGGCTTAAGAAGGTGGCTTAAGTGATGATTATCTTCTCTAAATAAAATTGATGACAAAAAAGTGATGGTACTACCCTACAGAGTTAGTGTTAATAGCCAACAGTGTGTCTTTTTCTTGTTCCTGTTCTGTAGTTCTAAAGTCTAGCTGATTAAAACTGTTGCTACAGGTAGTACTCTGCTCCACCCAAGTCTGATCACTTTCGGTTTTTTTGCTTGATGATGTTGGGACAAGCAAGATTTTTATTCTAGCATGTGTAAACTCACTGAATTGTCAGACAGTTAAGTTGCTAGGATAGGTTGTTAAATAGGAAATGAGGCATGTGATGCTACTGGCATGCTTCAGCAGCAGCTTCTAGCATGTCTTCAGAGAAACAAGACCGTTAAAGTTGTATTGAAATTTGGGGATGAAATACAGAAGTGCTTGTGAAACCAAAAGTCTTTGGCATTTTTCTCTTAGTGCCTAAGAAACTGAACAGTTTTTAGAGTGTTCAAAGCAAGTAGCTTTCTGTAAATTTCATAACCTGAAGCATATTTTAATGCATGGCTATAAATGGGAGAGAATGTAGTATGCAGTGTTACTTTATGCTTCAGTTCACTCGCTGAGTTGAAAAGCTTATTGCCTCTGTAAGCAAAGCTGTCAAGCTTGGATCACTTGTGTTTTGACTTGTCCTCATTAACTATTCTTATATACTGAGAGCATGGCGGGTTGCGGGGGAGGGGGTGGCGGGAAGCTTCATTTTAAACTGTTTCCTCTTCTACTTCTCCTGTGTAGTATCAACATTTTCTGTCCAACCCTCTGCGTCTAATAAATTCATCTCAATAAACTGTGTTTTTATTGACAATAGGACTGTTTTGGTTTCATTTAAATCTACTTAAATCAATTGCAACTGAACTGAAATGTATTATTTTGGAAACAGACTGCTCTATGGGTTACCATCTGCTTATGCAATAGGTACCAGCTCTGTTGCAAGAGTCTCATGCAAACACTGTCTGGTTCTAACCCTGCCTAACATAGGTCACCAGCTGGTGTGAGGGTTTGATTAAACTCTTGACTCTTCTGCTTCCACTTTCTTATCTCTTAAATGGGGACAACAGCACTTTCCAAAGCCCTACTAAAGGGGAGTTGGCTACATTAGTCACCATGTATGTATTCAGATAGGAAGGAAGCCTAATCTGGTATTACAGATTATTCCAGTGTCTTAATTTCAGTTGATGCAACATAAAAATTGTCAAAATACTTTTTTTTATTTTTCCCCACCCAAGGCAAAGTGTGTTATAAGCATATTGGGACAGAAGTCCACCAAATTAAGCTATACTAATGAAAGCTGTGACACACTCTGATAGGTTTTATTTCTGAATGAGAATGTTGGTGAGCCAATGAAAAGCAGGGGCACTCGGCATCTGCAGAACAGCTGCAGTTCTCATGCAGCAATAACCTTTAGCTAATTTGTCTTCAAAACATGTCTGTGTGGAACTTGGGAAAGTGAAAAGGAAACATTTCTATTACTGCATTAATCAAAAGAGCAAGGGGATGGTGGTAAAGCACTGAATATGCTTTTCATCAAAATAGTTTATTAAGTAGTTCATAAAACTGGAATCTAGTCCTGGAATTAATAGGGGAAAAATACATATAAACTGCTAAGTTCTGTAGTCATGATCTGTCAAAAAAGCCAGATGTCTCTTCAGAACAGTTGGTATTTACATCCATTGCACAGAAATCAAAAGGGGAGATAAAATTAAGCAACATTAGTTTGCTGAAGCATAGGATCTGCAGGTATCGCAAATAGGGAAGTTTCAGTATTCAATTCTGCAATGACAAAATAGTTCCAGTTAACTTATTTGCTGAATTAAGAGTTTCACTTATTATTTAACTCTGCAGAAAGTCACAAAAAGGAAATAACCTTGTTGATCTCTTTTCTTAATATCTCTCATATTGTTTGTCCTATGAATTATGACTTATGGGAAAATTAACTGTCCATGCTATACATCATAGACAAGCAAGTCTTAAACAGTGTGTGCTGTAAAAATATTGACATGCCTCCAAGAGGTTAAATTTCCCTACAGATTAGACATTTTTTTCCAAAGGAAACAATAACCTATTTGAACTGCATAATAGAAACAGAACTCCAGTTGTTGAAATTGTTTTTTTATGGACTCTTACCACCTAAATCTTAATGACTTCATATTTCACTCTGAAATAGAAACTACTCCAAAACTTGGGGGGGTTATTGCAGGATTAATTAATTCTCTCATCACAGTAGTTTACCCCTAGTCTCCTATTTTACACATCAGGCCAGGAGGTCTCTAATTAAGCATGTTGTTAGCTAGTTGTTAGAGAAATTAGCAGCAAGACAGCAGTGGCTGGTAGTGAGGGAAAGCTTTATTCGTTCAACTGTAATTGTTCAATTTGCCAAAACCCCTCAAAATTCAACATGTAGCATCTTAAAATTGCTTGGTTTTTGATCAGTGGTGTTAAGTTCACTTTCTCTTCAAGTCTTGATTTCATGGTATAGAAAGAGCAACAAATATTTCCTAAGACCTGATCACTCTGTTTTTCTGTCAATTCATGTGAACAATGCTGGTTTGGCCTCAATTTGCCTTAGTGAGGAAATGTGCTTGGGTCCAAACCTGTTTGGGCTGAACATGCTTCTGTGATTTTATTCTTGACTTTTAATGCATGAAAAATGAAGCCTCAGATTTAGGACATTCCTTTCAGTAAAGGTAGTGTGGGAAAGCAACAGGAAATTTCCATGAGGATGAAGAAAGGGAAAACATAGAACTCATTGCAGACCATGAAATCAATAAGCATTATCCAAATCATGTCTGGGCAAACTACAAGAGTGTTCCACAAACATTCATGTACACCATGTGAGGACTTTTTAGAAAACACATATATGTGTTTTGACTGAAAATGTCTTATACTACCTATTTTTAAAACACTGTTTTGTAGAATAGATGCTTATGATGGAAAGCTGCAAAGACAAATGTAACTCTTGTATTGCTTCTTACAAAGCAAAAGAACAAAATTATAGAATGGTTTGTGTTGGAAGGAGCCTTAAAAGATAATCCAGTTCCGCAACCCCCTTGCCATACCTTTCACTAGACCATGTTGCTCAGATTTGTGTTCTGTTTCCATTGTTAGATGGAGTATTTTCATGCAAAATTTGCTTAATCTGAAGAGGACAGCTCTTGTGTTATGTCTCTAGCTCTAAATGTAACAGCCCTCTGTAAACCTTCAGTAGAATAGCACTTGGAACAAATAAGGAGTGCAAATTATCATTACAAAATCAGTCATCTTGACGTGTACTTCTTTTCAATGTGGCCTTAAGGCTTCACAATGTCAGTAGGGAAATGCATCCACTTTGTAGAACCACTACATTCAGTAAAGGAAATTATATGTATCCTGTATGGCTCAAACCTTACTTAAAGACCTTCTTGTTAGAAGTCTGTCAGGAGACAAAATAAATTGAACTTGTGCTGCAAAAGTATCAGTCTTCTATTTATCAGTAGAGTTGTTTCTTTACAAGTAATTTGTTTTGCTCTTCACCAATTCTCTCTTGGGCACTTGGCATTGTGTCTATCCTTGAGGAAGAGCTCCTGCACACTTAAATGGAGCCATGGAAAGTGGTAAAAGAGTAAACACTTTCTCCCAACATCTCTCTCCTTCTCTCTTAGTGAGAGGATTTTGCAAGAGGGCAAAAATATGTTCTACTGTGCACTATAATAGTAGTAAGGATTCCGGATCCAAAACCTTACCTCTAAGCCCACATTGCAGCAATATTTACATTAGCCTAACTAATCACTGTTAATCTGGATTTTAGTTTAGGCAGGGAGGTTCTTATACCATGCTGAATGCTTTGATTAACAGTTATTGTTTGGTTGTGAGCCTGTTTTAATTTGCAGTTTAGTTTCATTCAGGCTTTTTTTTTTTTTTGTTGTTTATTCCTATAACAAACTGGCTTTCTGTTTAAATGGCTTTTGTTTGTGGTCTTGCATTTTAGTTTCTGATACAGTAAAAAGAAAGCAATGCTATCTCCTCTTACCCTTTATTTTTGCAGTACAACTTGCTTATCTTCTCTAAATAAAATTGATGACAAAACCTATGTTGATCTCAAGGGCAGTGATGTCCAGTTTCAAAATATGGAAGTTTTGGAACACTCTTCACTGCAGGCTAATTCAAGGACAATTTATGTTTACAGCATAGACTGAATTAGGAAATTAAAGAAACTAGATGAATTTTAAACTGTATTTTGCTAGTCTGTTCTCCCTATAATTGAACTAAGTCAAATGGTTTTTCCGTCATTCTCTTCTACAGGCAGGCACTTTCTGTTATTCAATCGAGAGCTTTCCCTGGAACTACTGTTTTTCTGTTAATTTTCAGATATTGCAGAAGTTGAGAAGCTACAAGGATTAAGTTTGAGCTCCACCCATTTGTTTGTCCCATGGGAGATAATTCTCTCATCATTTCAATGAAGATTGTTTACCAAGATATTTTCCACTAACTTTAAAACTTTCAGTCTTTGTTCTCCATGCCAAGTGACACACAAAAAAATGTGCACTTGCATCTTGGGAAGCATCATATCCTCAGGAAAGCTCTCTTGATTAGGTTTATTACTCAGCTTTCCCTGGAAAACTCAAGCATATCAATACACTTTATGATGTTTGTGTCCACCTTGGAGGGAAGGAAAAGGTGGCGGTGCTAGTTACCAGCACTGATTGAGCAGCTAATCTTGGAGAACATTACACAATACTAAGACTGTTTCTCCAAGTAGAAGCAACCCTATGGGCTTTTTGTAGATAGAGTAGGGTTCATTGCAGTGATCAGCACGTACACGTATATGAATTATTAAAATAGCCAGCATGGGAATGTCTGGTTTTATCTGGGGGGTAGGAGGTGGTAGGTTGAGTGTGTGAAAGTAGGAAAGTAGGGAAAGTAGGAAAAAAATATTCAATATAGCAAAAGCTGGCACTATAGAGTGGTATAAAATTTTTATTGTCAAATCTTATGTATCCTGTTTTATGCTGTTCATGCTTTGTCTAATTTTGATCATCTAATCAAGCAGGGAATAGCTGGCAGAATTATTTACCTTTTCTGTTTCCAAACAATGATGTGAAATTAATTTATCTGTAAACTCACAACTTGTTTCCACTGGACTGTGTCCTGAAGTTTCCAGACTCATAAATATTATATTTAAGCCACAATTAAGAGTTTTATGTGTTAAGGTTCAGGCATGTAAAGAGATGGTTCTTTACATCTCTAAATTCATGATTTATTGCATGGCCTTCAGATAACAAGCTAAATCCAGAGCAGAGCATATATCTTCTAAATTTGTATGCAAAATCTTTCCCCCCTTCTTGTCTCTGACTAATGTGAGCTATTTCTGGATAATAAATTGAGATTGTACCTGAAGAGCATGATTTCTGCTGTCTAATATGAGTTAATTAACAGATTGCCTTTCTAAAGAATCACTTTGTCTGATTAAATTTTAATTGAAAAACAAGAAAACAGATGAGCACTTGAAAGACTGAAATAAGGAGTGTTTCTCTCTGGGACAAATGTGCATTCATTCCCTACCCTCATTCATTTTGCCAGCTAGGAAGCATATCGAGTAAGAGGATACAAAGATGAAGACAGGTGCTTGTGCCTGTATTACTGTCTTTACTGAGACTGCCCTTTGCATGTTAAATCAATTATTTACTCTCTTCACTGCGTTGTCACTGTCAGCACTTACGGCTTAATAAAGCCAAGTGCTTGGTCTCTGTTACACATTCATCATTTTAGCATTATTCCCACAGATACTGCACTTGCAAAAACATGAAACTCAGGAGAAAAAACCCTGAAATTCCCAGATTGAAATTTGTTACTCTGTTCCTTTTAAGACTCAGTCCACTGAAGAACTTTCTGCATTGTTTAACATGTGTGTAATTGTTGCTGCGCTAAAATAATGGTGCTAAAGAGAAAGGGTGGAAAAATACTATCTATCATCAATGCCTGGAAGAAGGTGTGGGAAGACTTTTCCATTTGGCAGAAAAGTTAGAAAGCAGGTCTATTCTGCAAAGTCAGGACAGATTCTTAAGCCACTAGCCTTAATAAAGGTGTGACAGTATTATCTCTTACGTTTTATTTATAATGGCATTGTATCTAAACACAAATTCTTTTGAAAAACTTCACTTGCACACATTTTTGGAAGGTCCTGGAGACTGTATGCAATAGTAAAATGTGGCGGGTTGACACTGGCTGGATGCCAGGTACTCACCAAAGTCTTATCACTCCCCTCCACAACTGGGCAGGAGAGAGAAAATACAGTGAAAGGTTTGTGAGTTGAGGTAAGGACAGGAAGAGATCACTCCCCAATTACCATCACAAGCAAAACAGATTCAGCTTGGGGATATTAAATGAATGTATTGCTAACAAAATCAGAGCAGGATGATGAAAAGTAAAGTAAATCTTAATAACACCTTCCCCTTACCCCTCCCTCCTTCACAGGCTTTATCTCCTCCCACTTAGTTGCTCAGGGAGACAGGGAATGGGGGTGTTATGGTTAGCTCATCACACTCCTGCCACTGCTCAGGGAGACGGCTTGTTCCCCTGCTCTGCCATGGTGTCCCTCCCACAGGAGACAGTTCTCCATGAACTTAGCAGCGTGAGTCTGTCTCATGGACAGCAATTCTCTCTGAACTACTGCAGTGTGGGTCGCTCTTCCCTGGGATTCAGTACTTCAGGCACAGCCTGCTCCAGTGTGGGTCTCCCATGGGGTCACAGGTCCTTCCAGGAAACCTGCTCCAGAGTAAGTTCTCTCCATGGGTCTGTATGTTCCTGCCAGGACCCTGCGCCAGCACAGGCCTCCCACAGGTCACAGCCTCCTCTCAGGCATCCACCTGCTCTGGTGTGGGGCTCCTCCACAGGCTGCAGCATTTCTGCATCCCCAGGGACCTATCTGGGCAGCAGGGGCACAGCTGCCTCACCATGGTCTGCACCAGGAGCTGCAGGGGAATCTCAGCTCCAGAGCCTGGAGCATTTGCTGCCCCCACTTCTGCACTGACCTTGGTATCTGCAGAGCTGTTCCTCCTACATTCTTACTCCTCTCTGCTCTGGCTGCAGTTACATCGGAGCAATAACATTTTTTTCTTTTTTAACTACATTATCATAGAGGTGTTACCATAATTTCTGACAGACCCAGCCTTGGCCAGTTGCACATCCATCTTGGAACTGGCTGGCATTGGCTCTGCTGGACATGGAGGAAGCTTTAAGCAGATTCTCACAGAAGCCACCCCTGTAGCCCTCCCAGCTATCAAAGTGTGGCCACACAAACACAATGGATTCACTAACCCATGGCAAGGATGCTGTTGTTTAAATATTCTTTGCATTTACAGGTGATTCTGGAATTTTAAGAACAGCTAATGTGATAGAACTTCAGATGCAAATAAGAGTTCACTGGCATATCCAACAAACTCTTTTGCAGAGATTTTGGAGTTCATGCTGAGCAGTTCCAGTTTGCTTTGGGGTATGTCAGTGTTCTTCCTCAGTTCTGAGCATGTAAATAAACCTTATAGAAGCTTCCTCAGAATTATACTAAATAGTGGATATCCCTCTTCAAATACAGTTATGCCCTTTGAAGGACATACACAAGGCTTCTTTACAGCACAGATGCAGTTTTTTAGTCAAGAGTATTTTTTCTCTGGTAAACTCTGTGTTTGATAGTATCTTGTTTGGTAGTTTCTTGTCTTTGGTGTTCTTACTGGACAGCCTGTTCTGTGCTGGTTAATCAGTAAATTAAAAGGGATGTTGAGCTTTAATCCACAGTTTTCTTCATAGCATGTACTTAATTGCTTTTGCTGGAATCTGCTTTCAAAGTCCAGTAAAGGACAAGGTATCCCACTCTGCTTTCTCCATCTAAATGGAGATAACAAAATATTGCAATGAAAATAGCAAGACTGCTTTAAAAGAAAAGAAGTGCCAGCCATGTTGAAGTCTTGGAATAGGAGTTTTCCCACTTAAATCAATAATAAATTGTGACAAAATGACTTAAATAAGAAATCAAGAACAAGACATGTAAAGAAACCTTCTGGGTATTCTGTGTTCTAAACTAACAGCCAAAAATGATACCTAGTTTACTGTCTGTTGTATCACAGAACTATGCAGAGTGAAAATCAGGCATGTATTTACATTCATTCTTTAACTATTAGGCTTAGATGTAGGGATGGCTTGGTATGAAGTGGCATGTGCTGGGGGCTCAATTTAGGTAAGAAAAATTCTTCTTAGATGAAGGCACAAGTTCCGACAGATCAAAACAAAGCATAATGAAGGGAGAGCAGTAAGAGTGTCTTGGTTCTTTAATTAATTCATGCATTGAGAAGCACTGTTGCATCAACAGAATAAAGCACTGAGAAGTTGCCTGGGTAAATGAAGAATCAATAAGAATATTCAAACTTTTTCTGTAGAGCAAGTTCCATCTTTTTATATAACCTTTTGGATAAAGTGTGTTATATATGATGCATTTGAACTCTCTGTATGCCTTTCTATTTTGTATGCTGTAAGATACTGGTGGATCATTTGAAATCTCTTGTAGCAAATTTAAGTAACATTTATAACTGCGTTATTAAAAGCACACAAATAAATAAAAAACATTGACACATTGAAGCAGTTAAAAAAACCCAAACAACTTCTTTTAGTTCTTCTTTCTCCAAACACTGTGGCAAAGTGAGAAGATAATATTCTATCTGCTGTATTGATAAAAGTGTGAAAATATAATCTAATTCTGGATTAAATTTTTGGAAAAAAACTCCTCCCTTGAAGTATGTTAATCCATATTTTGCCAGAATATTTTTCACCTACTGGGAATTTTCAAAACTTTGTTCTTTGATAAAAGAACTATATTTAAAGACTAAACTGTTGATTGAAAAGTGCAAAATATGTATGCACTTGCAATAGTACTTGCACTGCATTTATAAAGTAATTGGTTACAACAGCAAGGGGAAAACTTTTCCCTGCTATTTTTAGTTGATCTACATAGGAATGTAAACCTGGGGAATTACACTTGTTTTACAGTTTTTTTTTTTTCTTCTATTTCAATTTATAAATAAGGAATGAAGAATCCTGTATAGTCCTAGTGATCTCTCTAGTTTTTTGCATAATCTTCATGTACTCTTTGGTTATGTGTGTTATTTACATCTGTCAGCATAAGCATGAAGCTTGTGAAGTTTCTATTCTTCTAGAAGTGAAAGTGAACATAATTCCCTCAATGACTACTTCCTATTTTTTGCTTCATTTTCAACTTTCACCTTGTGTTAGGCAGCTACTATGCACAACCCCATTGTCCTGTTAGAAACAAGCTGTTTCTGCCTTGGATTTTGTTTGTTGAAACAAACTATACAAGCTCTAGGATTATCAAGAGTCTTGCAGAACCTAGTTTAATATAGGTCAACTGGGTATTCACTCCTTTATGCTTAGCTGATCCAGAACCAGACTTGTGTAGTCAACTGGTGTCCTCTTCACTTAATGTGGAATTTATTCATTCCCACTATCCTTCTATATAATGCAGGTGGCTGCTGACTCATATCCTGAGCCTCTTGCCCCAGCCTCTTGCTTCCAGCTCAACTCTCTGCATAGGTCAGTAAAGGACAGTAAAACTTTCACAGGTTAGCAAGACACAAGGGTGTTGCCTGTCAGACTGAGACAATGTGGTTCATTTGTCTTATTTTTCTTTCCCAAAAAAGGTCGCAAACCATTCTCCACAGAAGAGAAGTAGGAAATCCAGGACTCAGCTAAAAGATTTCTTTTTACATCTGGCATGGTTCTTGCCCTAACAAACATGAAATTCATACTGCAAACATAGATAAAGCTGAGAGGGAAATGGGAGGTCAGCTATCCTCAGTCCTGCTGGTTCATGTAATCCTTCAGAGACTGTCAAGTGGTGAAGACAGCCTCAAAGGCTTGTCCACTTGGCCCAGTGTCATATTGCCAGGGCCAGTGTGATTCAGCTTGAGTCCAAGTGAGCAGTTAGGGTAAGTCTGTCATTACACTAGAGATGGTAATGAAAAAAGATGGCAGGAACCACAATTTTGTGCCTCTCTGGTGGCTTTGAGCTGCTCAGAAGGGGAGGATGGTTACAACCATGCTTTCCTGAGGACTTTTGCCTTGGACAGATCACATATTAAAGGTGCCAGGTGCCAAGTGGCAGAAACATGTGTGTCCAGATAGGGTGCTGCTGTTTTGTATTCTAGGCTGTGTGGGTTTTTTGTATGCTAATCCTTAAAGAATTTTTTTTTTCCTTTCCAAGAAGTGATGAGCTTCCATTTCTGTGCACGTGTATAGCAGCCGTTCTAAAGATGACATGGGAGTAGCTGATCTTTCTGCTGCCTCGATGAAATCATTTTACCGTATGTAAATTCTCTCAGCTTTCTGCAGCTCTGCCACGTTGTGTCTCTGGCTACCAAAGTAAGCAGCGTGGCACAGCAAGATTTTCTTAGCAGTACTGCATCTGTCTTTGAAGTTGGGAAGAGAGGTGAAAGAATATATAGGTTAGTAAGAACCCTAACAGGAATTTTTAATAAAACATTACTTGTGTACACCTCATGTATCTAGACATGAAAAGTAATTGGGGAGAGAGAGTTTTTTATTCATTGGTAAAATCATTAGTTGCATAGTTGGCTTCACTTTCCCCTTCCTTACCCAAAACCCAAGTTGCCAAGGTATTCCAGAGAGGAAAGTATTTTCTCTGATGGACAGCATCTTGTGTTCAATTGGGGCACACTGGGGCTGCAGAGTGAAAGCCAATCACCTTCAATATCTACCGTGTTTGTTGTTTTCTCTTTCTCCAGTGACTATAACTCAGAACAATAAATTATGGTGTTTAGTATTATATTAGATATATATTTGTTGTTTAACAACTAAGCACAGAAACTTACTTAGTAGTTGAGCTACAACAGCTGTAAGCCAGGATTAATATATTCTAGTTTGACTGTGAATTTACAACTTGATCTAGCTATAAAGTACTTGCAAAATTCAGACTGTGCCTGTGAAATAGGTTCTGCTGCTTTTAATGTGTAAGCAGACATCAAAGTGCAGTATGCCAACAGGACAGGAAACTTCTGGCCATCGCCACTGTGCTGCCTGTCTACATAATGAGTCTGAGGACACTGGCCTGTCAGTCTAGCTGTGACCACCCACGGGCATTTTTCCTTCAAAAGGGTTACTGCCTGAGAGGGTTTCTTTTCTATTTATATACATGTAGTCAATCCTGAGACAATATTATTCAGGTCAGCAGAACTTTGTAATGTATATCTGACCTGAGAGTCTTAACATGTGACTCAGATTTTTTATTATTGGAAAGATATCCATTAACAATTAAATATGTTTTTATTCTTATAAACAGCTGACTGCTACTGTAACTTTATAGCTGGAGCCAGGAAACCTAAATCACTCTAAAACCCATATGGGACAAGTAAAAGGGTGTGCAATTTTCATGGCATGGATTTTAGGATTTTAACTGTTTATGTAGTTTTAAAGTCACTATGAATTCCTTTAGACTTTTTGTTCATACAATTGCTTGTACCACTTCACCACTTCACCCTGCTGCTACTGGATTTGGTTAAAAATGAAATCTGGTTAAAGATGAGCAGCAGTATACTGTTCATCTGATAATTTAAATTTAAAATTTATTACCCTGGACAATTTTATTGTGATTGGCTAAGTTGTCAGTATTATATGTACCTATGATTAGATAAATATTGCACTTCTCTGTTTTCTTCAAATATAAATAATAATATAAATTATATTAATAAATAATATAAATATAAAATATATGGATGTCAAAGTGAAAAAAGATTGCTGTTAAACTTTTTTTATTCCTTGCAGGAAAGTCTCTAAAATACTTGGTAGATTCTAGATTCACTGTTTTTCATTGCACTAAATATTTACATCCTTGATAAAAGAACTTGAGAAAGAAGCAAAATTACTCCTATGTTCATTTGGAATCAGAAGTGAGGACAAAGCTTAGGTGTCCTCAAAGGATGCTTAAGTTCTTGCTTTAATGGATTCAGCTTTTGGAAGCTGTGATTGTCCATCGCACTGTAATACTGTTTGAGAGTAGAATGAAAGCCATTGGGTCTAGTTTCAGGCTTAATAGTTCAATTACATTTCCTTTCTTGTGGAAAAACAGCATTTCAAAAGACAATTGTTCATACCACTGGGAGAACCTTAAAGCTGCCATTAGATCTAAATGTCAAATCCGTGGGGGGGCGGGGGGTGCTCGGAAACGCTTTGAATAAGATGGAAGGCTTTAGCCTCTTCTAAAGACACCTGACTCTAAGCAATATCTGGCCGTTCTTCCTGTGTCTAATAGGGTGCCTGTGGGGCAGGATCCATTGCTCTAGTTTATATATAGCTGCTTTATTGTCTTCTGTCTTCAGTCTGGTGTATCTATCTGGCCATAAGTACCCCAGAAGTCCTTTTTTATTCCTATTGCTTATTGTCATCAGACCCAACTGTTCCTTACTAGAGTATCTTAAGATTTTCTTGCATTCCTTAACTATTAGAATAAAATCAGTAATGGTGCGTGACCTGTATGGGCCAAGACTTCTCCCTGCTATTCTTAAATTTGTTTTGAGAACTTTCCATCCCTACTCTTACTCATATGGGGGGATTCAAGTGGCAGGTGCCTAAAACAGTCCTGCCTTTATCAGTATGAACTTTCTTGAGGTGAGACCTAAGGCAATATATAAATGATGAGTTAGTTATTTTCAGTTTTTGCATTTGGTCATATTTGAAAAGTTATTTTTAAATTACATAATTGAAGTTACTAACACTTGCACCATCTACCTTCTTCTTCCTGTTCTTCCTTACCTCGTATTTTACAATCCAAAGACTTTTTGGTGGAAGTTTTCTGTAGTTTAGGAAATCAAGCACAGCCAGCTTGGGGCATTCTGTATCCTAACATGAAAATAAAGGCATCTCTGACATTAGACCCTAACAGATTTGCCAAGCAAAAAACCACAACCATGTTTGCTGTTCAGTTGTATCATGCCCACTCACTTTTTTTTGAGGGTTTTTTTTTGGTTCTTTTCTTTTTGTTGTTGTTGATTTTTTGGTGTTGTTTTTTTTTTTGTTGTTTTGTTTCTGTTTTGTTTTGTTTTGTTTTAAGCCAAAATATTTTAATTATTTCAGTATGGGCAAAAGTTAAGCTGCTTGGAAAGCAGCTACATATTTCCCACAGCACCAAAGCTATATAAGCATGTTTTGTGATGGTCTTTGTTCCTGCAGCTGGGATGTATATAGTTCATTCAGACTTATTGCATGCATAAAGTAACTTAGAAGACTGGATTGTAGATCTTCGATAATTGTGTGCTAATAGCCAGTAGCTGTGTGCAAATAGGGACAGGAAGAGGGTGTCAGCTGTGTCTGGAAAATTATCTGTGATTCACTATACCAAGGGTTCATATAACTTGTAGAGCTGGCTATCTCCCCCAGATTGTTAGCTGCCTGGCTGTGAAGGGCATCTGTGTGCCATTCAGTCCAGCAGGTTCTTCCCCTCAGATCTGGGCCCTCTTTAGACCTCCAGACCTCAAATCCTGGCAGGTCTTGACATAACTGTATGTTCTGGGAAACTGAGCTCATGAGGTCAGGTCAGGGTGGATTAATGCAATGAGATAATGGCCTGTGACAATGGGAGTGCATAGTTCGCTGGGGCTCTTGGAGATATTTGCTCTGTGAGGAAACAACAACTTAAAAAAAATCCAAGTCTGATTATGGAATGGAAAATGACTGGAAAGCTGGCGCTTAGTGTAGCATTTAGGCAATGGAAGAAGTCAAGGCATCTTTTCAAGAATAATAGATAACAGATTGTGTTTTTCAGGTGATTTGGATGTCCTTTGGTACTTCCAGGAAGTTTCTCTGCAGACCATTGCAGAAATGAGTACTTTGATCGGTTTCTTCTCAGATGAGCTCTTCTGATCCATTACTTTTTGGAAGAGGGTTTGTGTGTTTTACTTGGGTGCTCTCAACCTGCCTGTTTTAGGACTGCTTCTCATTTGTACACCACTTTCTCATGATAAATGAGTGCCTTGGTGAGAACTCTGTCCCTTTTCTATCCAGAACCTGTAGGCTATGGAAAGACATTGCATCCAGTTCTACACACACTTAGAGTTTACCACGGGAAAAAAAAAAAATCTAGTTCTTTATCTTTATTCACTTTCAATGCTTCTCCTTTATCTGCTGGAACAGCCTGTGTGTTGCAAGTGCATTTTTAATTAAATTGTGTGCATCTTGTATATGTACAATACATTCACTTTGAGGGCATTTTTATTACAGTGGGAGGGTGGTGATATGTAATAAGTCTCAAGAATAATTAAAACCTGTGTTAACTTGTGTATGTTTTCAGTAGTGATTGAACTTTGTGTTGAGTCTCTGCTGAGTCCAAGATCAGATCTTAATCAAGTAGAAAGGAAGGAAGGAGTAATGGGGGAAGGAAGACTTGGTTGTTGCCTTTAAAAGTTCTTGCCAGTTTAAGATAAACATCACTTGTCATGTTTATTTCTAAAAAAAAAGTTTTTAAAAAGTATATTGCTTCCAGGTTTTTAAATATTTAGCTGCTGATAGTTTCTATGTTCAATACTTATTGAGGGAGAAATGCAGACAGTGGGTAACATTCTAAATCAACATTTGGAAATACCTTCACTTTTTCTGTCTATTGATGTAGCCTCAGAGTCTTGTTCAGTGTTTACACTGAAGAGAAAAAACAGAGTAATATGGTAAGGCTTTAACTGCATCATGATGTTACAGGGCAAACATTTAAATAACTAGAGATTTTTCAGTGATAATATACTGTATCTGTTTGGTTTTTTCCTTTTACTTTGGAGAGGTCAAAATGCACTCGAGCAATCAGCAAGATGCATGGTTTTGATCTGAAACTTGCACTAATAATAACTTTTCTGCACTAATAATAATTAGTGCTTTGCATTTATCATGGCATACTAGATTCCAGCATGGGAGAAGAAAAGTGCCTGATTCAAAGACAATGATTGGAATCTTGTTGCATGAAATGCTTTGAAAAAAAAAGTTAATTTCTCTGTCTTTGAAAAGTACAGTTTTACTGTTTGCTTTTAGATGGTTTGACTTTGGCAGAGACAGCAGGTGAATTAATATGAATCACATGAGTTTTGCCAAGGATTCTGTGAAATTCATACCCAAGTCAAGCTGAGGCATGTAACAGTATTTTGAAATGGATAGTAGGTCTGAAGATGTCCCTAATATTAAACCAAATTCAAGATCTGCACTGGTGGTTAAATGCTAGTTCAGTCTGCAGAGAGTTATTTGCTCTCTGGAAGACATCTATTTGGTTTAAACTTGTAAATCAAGTAAAAATTTATGTAATTAAAACTCTCTATGGAAATATCAGAGCACCTGCATCAATTTTTCTTATGTGAAGAAAGTTTTTAGTATCTCTTAAAATTATTGTTAGTGAATTTACTAGGCCAGCCTTCACAAAAAACTCAAGAGATTATTTTGAAAGTATGAGCTAAGGGGGAAAACCTGAGAGGGATAGACACATTTCTTTTTTTAGGCTGCCAGGATTTTACAAGATTGAGTGTTACTTTTTCCTTACAGATTGTGTCAGATGCTGCTGGACAGGGGGTTGCCATCACTGGGAACAATACTTTCAACAACTGGAATTGGCCTAACGCTGTGATCTTCGCTGCTACTGTGATCACGACAATTGGTAAATACTTATGTCAACCTTCCTAGTTGTAGTTTTCTGTAGGCTCTACTGTTTTTTTCCTCTCCCATTTCTGTGTCAAGGTAGCCACTGAATAAAGTCCCCATGGCTGGAGCTGCCTAAAGTGTGTTCACCTGCAGATTCATGGAGGAAAACCAAGGGTTTTGGCACTCTCTCCATGTGTGTACAGAAGAGAAAAGTGTGCCTTTCCAATAAGTAATGGATTAAAAGTGCTGTTGGGGTTGGCTGGTGTCATTCCAGTTCCATTGATTTATGCACTTAAATTTCCAAATTGTAAAATTCCAAAACAAAAGCGTAACAAAGCATTCCATTAAACTAATACCTAAAGCAAGTGCATATGAGGTTTTTGGATTGCTGTCTTGTTATACACAGGCATTTTCTTGAGCTACTACTAAATTATCACTGTTCCTGGCTTGCAGAACTAACTGTACTTTTAATCCACCTCTTATAAAATGGTGAAGTAGAACAACTGCTGCTTTTTAAATATCTCTACTGATTTGTACTTATAAGATCTTCTGCACTGGAAGACTTCTTTCTCCTGTGATATATAGGTTTTCAGAACTCAACATCATTTGCCTTCTGCTTTTACAGAAAAATCTTTGCTACATGGTGTTGTTACAAATTTGTTGCACAATTACAAAAAAAAAAAAAAAAAGGGAATGCAAATAACCAGAGAGGACTGAATGTAGAAGTCATACTGTGAAACAATATGCAGTACTGTGGTTTTCTTTATTATTTAAAATTCACAATACTCGGTTTATATTATAATTTATGAAAAATATTGAAGTCAATAAGACATCTAAATTAGAAGACTCTGTCAGAAGTTCAGAAAATAGGCTACTGATTTTAGAGCTTGAATCTGTAATGCCCTGTTGGGTTCTATGTCCAGCAAATAACTAAGTTCATTTGAAATATCTTGCACTTACTTTCCTTGCACTTAACTCACAAGCTCTTACACTACAAAGGTACCAGGTCACAAGTTAAATGTGTACAGTGGATCTTTCACCTGGGAGCTAGCTTCGGAATTAATTTTGAGTTTCATTCTGTAAAATTAAATCAATCAAGTTTTAACAGTGCTGCTTAAGATTAGGACATCATATTAGGAATTTTGAGATGAGCTGTATTTTCTGTTTATCCCATCTTGTCCAGAAAAAGATGCACAAAATCTAGGCAACAGTTAAAGTAATGGAATATGTGTTTGTTTGAGTAGAATTGGAACACATCCAGTTTCAGATGATGAGCAGCTGGAGTAAACTAAATCTCTTTTAGATGGTGAAATAAGGAGTACCCAACACAGTAGGAGCCCACACAGTGATTTGTGCACAGGTAGAATTACCTTGAATTCTCTTCAACCAGAAAAAACGGAGGACATACTTATCTTGTTCAGGTTACGGAAATGTTTCCCCAAAGACACATGCTGGGCGTCTCTTCTGCATATTTTATGGGCTTTTTGGAGTCCCTCTCTGCTTGACGTGGATCAGTGCTCTGGGGAAATTCTTTGGAGGACGTGCCAAGAGGCTGGGCCAGTTTCTGACGAAAAGAGGAGTAAGCCTGGTAAGCCCTTACTTGTTTACCCTTGAACCGTGTAGTTTTGATGCATGAATTAAGCTTACATTTCATAACTTGCCTGCTTATCTTGTAGTAAATGAACACTTGCACAAATTTTCCCAAATGGTGTTGTTGCATTGAAAGAACTAAAAGAGGGATGAGAAACTAAAAGAGGGATGTGTTAGTCTGCAAGAATTTAGCAAAATGACATCTCATAAAAACCTTTGGTACTACTTACATTGAAGATTATTAGAACCCTTAAAGACCATTAGAAATGTACACAAGGCTCCCCTCAGGCACAGGAATGAAAATACTCCGTCCTGCTTGGCTCCCACCTGCCTGTATCCTAGCACAAATATTTCCTGCTGTGCATTGAATCTACTGCAAAACAGTATTTTGTTCTGAGTTACTGGCTTTTGCTTTTTTGTTTGTAGCATTTTGTTGGTTTTTTGGTGATGATTTGTTTGGTTTTCTTTGTCTTCCCTTCCCCACTGCAAGTGAATTTTCAGTTCTATCTCTGTACAGAAATGGGAGGCAATGCAGGGTGATAGTGCCTGGAAAGCACTGGGATTGCTTTAGGTCCTAGTTTCAGAATCAGAGCAAGAAATTTCTTGGTTTTACACCTGAGAAGAAAGTACAGAAAATAATGGTGAAGTACGTGTGTATGTGGAGGTTTGTACAGAGGTTGGCATGAGTGGCAAAGGGAAGGAAACAGAAATGGGAAATAAACAACTTAAAATGCTTCTGATCTTCTGTATTCAAATGAGTAAAAGGAAAACTAGAGGTACGGATGGCTTTTTAGACTAGAGTGCTCTGTCCATATCCCATGCCAATTTATAAAATACTAGGGACTTCTTAAATGCTTCCAAGAGTGTGAAATTAAACTATGAGCAAATAATCCTTTTTGAGCAAATAGTTGTAAGAATAGGGAGTTATGCCTAAAGAAAAAAAAAAAAAGTGTGTTTACTTCAGTCACTTTTAGGGACTTTTAATTATGGTAGCTAATTATTAGCACAAAACTGAAATATCTGGTTCTGTCAGATGATTCTTGGTACCATGAGTGGAGAAAAAAAAATACTGAGATCTTTTCCTGACTTTTTCTCTTTTCTTCACAGAGGAAAGCCCAAATTACATGCACAGCTATATTCATTGTTTGGGGCGTGTTGGTCCATCTGGTTATTCCTCCCTTTGTCTTCATGATGACTGAAGGATGGAATTACATTGAAGGCCTCTATTTTTCATTCATCACTATCACCACCATAGGATTTGGAGATTTTGTTGCTGGTCAGTAATTGTATTTTATGTATTATTTCATTATATGCATAGTGTGGCAATTCTACTTCCAAACTCTTAATTTGAAAAGATGCTTTATAAGTTTTACCAGCACATTTTGCAGGATAGACCATTCCGTTAAAGCTGGATACTGGTCCAGTGGACTGGATCTGGCTCTTCAGTGTTGGTGCAGATGCCTAAGGCCTTTTTTCGGTTAATTTTGCAGCCAAGTTCTAGAGTCCATAAGTCATTCTGGTACCTCAGGTCTGTATTTCAGGCAAGAAGCTACCCTGCCCACCATGTTAGTTGTGCACCTTTGAATGAGATCCAGTATACTAAGCAGGACGTGTAGGCATTGGGCAATGTTTTATACACCTGCCTAGAACCTGTCAATGGAGAATGCTGAGCATATTCCTCTCTCCTCCTAAACCTCTTCTTTCTCTAAAATCCAGTGCTTTGTTCAGCACTTTGGTCCTCGTAAGTGGAACTCTGAATCTTTTTCTCAAGGAAGGTAGCTATATATGCATACTTCAGTGTCAGGAAGAAGACTTGTAACTTTTAAACAGGAAAATGTTCACTTTCATATCTTACAAGGAGAGGATAAATATGCTTCATTTTTATTTTGTTAGTCCAGTGGTCAGAATGTGTGGCCAAGAACTGGAAGATGTGGGATCAAGCTTTCCTTTCATTTCCCCACTTGCTGCCTCTCTGATTGGTGTTCAAATAACAAGCCTCTTTTAGTAAGGAAGAGAGCAATTCTCAGGGTCATAGATTCAAAGGTTTATCAGCTGTGAGTCTTCTTACAGTAATGTTTTTGTTTTTAATTTCCTGTAGGTGTAAATCCAGATGCAAACTATCATGCGCTTTACAGATATTTTGTGGAGTTATGGATCTATCTGGGACTAGCTTGGCTCTCACTCTTTGTTAACTGGAAGGTCAGTATGTTTGTGGAAGTCCACAAAGCAATCAAGAAACGGAGGAAAAAAAGAAAGGAGTCATTTGAGAACCACCCTCAGCCGAAAAAAACCCTTCAAATGGGTACTTCGAAGGATGTCAACATTTTCAGCTTTCTTTCAAAGAAGGAAGAGACCTACAATGACCTTATAAAGCAAATTGGGAAGAAGGCCCTGAAGACAAGCAATGACAAAATGATAATAGTGGAAAATGCCAAACAAATGAATGCCAGTATAGATGTTCAGGTGACTTACACAAAGACAGAGTCATTTGAGTATGATGAGGCTTCCCTGGACATTCAAAATGGTCACGTACTGAGACCCCTCCATGACAAACATATTGGAGACAGCCCTCTAGAAGGAACCATGTTTGTGAACCAGCTGGACAGGATTAGTGAAGAAGAAGGTGAAGTGTGGGATTCCAGAGACTATCGGCCCTTAATATTTGAGAATGCCAATATAACATTTGTAAATGAAGATGATGATGAAGAGGAAGATATCTCAGATGATGAGGAAACGTCAAAATCCTCTATGGATGATAATCTTGCAGAGGAATCTGAAACCGCAAAAAAATTGGTAAAATTCCCATCCTCTGATGAATCTACCTTTACCAATAATGAGCTAGAACTTTCTGTGCCTTATGAACAACTGATGAATGAATATAATACAGTAAGCAATGTGAAGGCTGCCACGTGAAGCATGCTGGACAATGGTTTTCTGAAAGTGGTCAGTGCATATTGAACACAGAGCAAGGAGAAAAATATGTTTGCAGCTTCTCCTGTCTCTTTGAAAAAAAAGCAAGTCCCAGACTAAGAAACTTCAATCTCCTTTTCCCATCCTAAGTTGGCTTCTGAGCCTGTTAGCTTTGCTTTTCTGAAAGACTTGTAAAATAAGTTGAATTTGGAGTCCCATTCCTTCTTTAGATTTTATGGTTCTTGAACAAAATAGAAAAGACTAGTTAATACACTGGATCTGCTCTGAGCTCATGCATTTCATTGAGGAAATAGTTTGGGAGTGTAACTATACTGTTGCAAGATTGTTTTGGGCATCAAATATGTTTGGTTACTTCCTTAGCCTTTCACCTCTGAAAACCTGGATTTGAATCGGGCATTTATCATAAATGAAATCAAGGGAGCTGCTCATTGTTAGGTTGTTACTGGCAAAAATATGACACTGTACTTAAAGAGAAACTTTGGATGGGATGCCAGGATACTCAGATCTGAGCTGAGCTGTGCTAGTAGACTGAGAAGGAAGTTCTGAAACATCTTCCTAGAATATGTCAGCTTGTCAAATTAGAGTGAATTCTAATTTCATAAATAAAATATTAAAATTAAGAGTTCCAAAGGAATGGATTGAGAAGGAGCCTTCTAACAAGGAAGAATCTGGGATGGAGCTCACCAGTTGGGCTGCTAAGCTGCACATCAGCCCCAGAACTGTCAAAGAGTAAGGTGACTGGAAGACTTACTGATCAAAGCATGTATGGGCACAAGCAGGATGCAATGAACTTTTTAGTGTTGAAAGTGTCCTTCCACTGTCTATTTCCTAAAGGACATACTTGAATAAACTTTATACAGTATCTGTGTACAGGTGAAGTTTTACTGTTCTTAGGAAAAAAATCACCTTGGGAAGCACAGATATTCTCCAAATGCCCTAATGCCTGTCAGAAGGGACCTGTAGCACTGCTGCTGATCTGGGCAGTGTGTTAGTCAGTATTGTTGTTTGATGTTCCTTCCTGCCTTGGTATTCCAGACATGACTTGAATAAGAGATTATTTTTGAAACAGTTGATTACACTTCATATATTGTTTTGTTTTGTTTTTAGATTTTGACCTATGTGTGTATACAATGGTTATTCTATCTCATGTGATAGAAGGTTGGGCAATATCAAACCTTGGGTAAACTGAGATGTGATCAAGTGACTTTGGGCCATAAGGCACTTTAGAAAGAACTTTGTCTCTAAGCTTCTAAAAGTATTATCTTTTGACTTGGAGATGGGCTACTCACTAGAAGGAAGCATATCTGTTCATAGAATGTATGCCCAAATTGTTTGGGCTACAAAGAAATTTTGCCATAGTTTTCTTTTTCTTTCTTTCTCGATGTCTATGCATTAACCCTGACAACTCTTATAAATGAGGCTCTTGATTATATGCTGGCAAGAGGTATTGACTTCAGTTTTATCCAATACACTTGGAACAGAAAATAGCCAAGACCTTTAAACCTTAACATGTCAGATTCTGCTGTTTGGTTTTAGAGTATTTAAGCCATTCTGGTATGTCCAAAAGTTTCCAAAGTTCAGTGAATAGTTAAATGTTGTCTCAGTCTCATTTTCAGTGTAGTGCTGGCAGACTCACTAGCTCTGTAAGAAGACCTTTTGAAATCTTGCAATGCTAGTCTTATATTACTGGCTATTTCTGATAACTACAAATATTGGCTGCAGCTTCAGTTGCTGGCCTGACCCAAGGAAGAAGGAGGATATATGGGAAGCTATCACTCTGGGAATAGCCTTTAGTTGGGAAAATGTGAAGTTATCCACTGCAAAACAAGGGACTGTCTTTACTATTCTGTTTCTTTCCTAGAATTTTCTACATATATGAAATTTTTTCAACTAGAATGTGAGCAGATGGCCAAATTGTGGCTAACTCGTGTCCACCTGTCATAATAAACAACCATGGAGTCAACACAATTTGATTTGTATTTTATCTGCAATTTATGGTAGTATTGTTGAAGAGAGATTCTCATTTGTAATCAAATTTTATTATATTTACGCTATTTGGAGCAGGGGTGGCTGGATGAATTTGATTTGTATCTGACAGGAAAGAGAGAGAGGCCATATCAAGATGATTCTTATTTACTTCTAGTAAGATACCTTAATCCCCACTCTTCTAAAATTACTCCAAACCCTTCAAGTTTTTGTATCTGAAGGGTTGTGGTTGACAGCTGTACTTAGTAACTGTAAGAAATGTTAGGAAGGATTATATGCATATGTGCAGGATGCTTGTATAGTCAGTTTAGCTTTCTCTTTTCCTTTTTTAAAAATATTTTTTGTTTAAAAACGTCCATGCTAACTTAAAATGAGAAAGCGCTGCATGTAGTTTTTGTAATCCTCCAACTTGTCTTCCATTATTGATGCAAAGATTGAAGTTTTAGTAACAGTTAGAGAGCTACAGGACAACAAGGAGAGAAAAACTTTCAGCAAGTGCGTGAAATGGAAAAGCATAGTCCAATCTTCATTTAAAAAACAAGAAAAAAATAAAAAAATCACTTTAATAGTGAAATAATACAACCCAGACACTTGGCTGGGCTGCTTTGATTGGGAGGGGATGTTGCACACTGGAACCCAGACTCCGTTCTGCGTAGCAAAGTGCACTTGTATGCCAGAGCTGAGAATAGATGGGGTCTGTTTCATATTATCAAGCTAGATGTGGCTCTCTGGCCTTTCCCACTGTAGTCAGCATAGACTATAAATCTGCATAAGTATCATGGGATTTAAAGTAATAGTTTAAATTTATTAAAACAAAGTACAATATTCCCAGTTTTTCAGGGAATCATGATCACACCTCACAAAACTGTTCTCAAGATATCCCACCATGTGCCTTAATGTAATCTTAACAATGGGAAAAAATTCCTCTTTACACAGGGGCCAGAGGAATTGGTCTCATTAAGCCCTACATGTTTCAGAGTTTTGGAGGGGTTTATTTGGTGCATAACTTTCATAGTGGCTCTCTCCAAAAAGCTGAACCATTCCCAGGGTTTTTAAAATTATGGTGCCATCTCAGAAGTGCTGAAGAGCTAAACAGGACAGCTTTTTGCCTGCATGTCTTCCATGTCTTGAGAAAAGAAGCTGCCTGGGGAATCTAAACTAATATCTTTCTGGCTTCAGATTTACATGTAATGACTTAGAGGGGTGTCCAGGCTGGGTTTTGTTCTATTCAGCTCCGAAAGTGACTTTGAGTGAATTCCCTAGTGCTACCTGATTGTGTCTTGTAGTTATTTCAATTATTTGGTCAATCTGGAAATATTTTCTTTGGATAACTATTGATTTCATTTAGCTAACAGTTTTCTAGGTGAGATAGATCTCTTCCCGGAAAGAGAGAAAAGGGGGATATTAAAGGAAGGAAAAAAGCTTAAAAGCATGTAAAAGGAAGGGATGGAATAGCAGTGAAAACTCTTCTTTCTAGCTATTGCCTACAAGTAGATTTTATTTCTAGTCACATCATGTGAAGGATGAATTCACTTACTAATTTTGCCAAGATGAGCCAGTACTTTCAATTTTACTCTTTTTTTCAAAAATTAAATCCTGAAATGTGACCATGGAAGTCTCTTCCTACAAAAGGCCTTTTTAGTGCTATAAGACTCTGTGACCCCATTCTTCATGACATCGTTGTGATGTTTCTTGGGTTTGTATTGCATTGTTGAAGCCTGTTTTTACCAGAAGGGCATCACTTTCAGATACCTGTCTCACATCAGGCAGCCTGACACATCTGATACACTGGTACGAAGTCACTGAGGAAATACAAAATCAGAGTATTTAATTTTTATGATCTAATGATTCGTGAATCTGTTGCTGGCAATGGGTATCACAAAGCATGCAGAATTAAAACCAGACTGATAACAGATCCATGGTGACACAGCTGTATGTGTGAAGATTTTATTTTTCCTCCAGTTGATCTGGGAGAGTGTGTAGAGGCAGACGAGGAGAGCAAAAAGCAATATGTCTGTTGACTAAACAAAAGAACTTTGTAGACATGTAATTTTTGTGCCTCGTGGAATTCATTCCATGTGTGATGGATTTAACTTTTAAAAATTAGCTTGTCTTTTATATAGCTTTTGACATTTTTGCAGTTCTGACTCTTACCACTCCATAATATGCCTATCTGTCTGTTCTTTGTTGCTGATTGTCACTGGAATCACACTGTATGTAAATATTTGCTAAGTCTTTGTAAAATGTAATTTATTTTAATATTTTACAATAAAAAATTTACAGTTTATCCTCTGTCATGACAACAGTGGTAATCAATATTTTTTTTTTACAACTACCTACACTTTTAATGCACCTTACAGATGAGTCTGGTCCTGGCCCAAAGAGCTGGAAGGTAAAGAGCCAATAAAGCAAGTTGTTTTATGCAAGCAGATGTCTTAACTTGTACGGGGTATTGATGACTTCAGTTCAACGGCATCTGACCTTCAATTAGATACAGTGTAACAAAGTATTATTCAATGTGGATTTTGGACAGCTTTTGAAAAATAAACTGAAGTTTATTTTAAGGGCTGTGTTTTATCAGTGGTCTGCTTTTAAATAAGTTGCAGAGAGATGGGAAGTGTTTAAATTAGAAACTGTTCAAATTAATCAGTACTGTGATAAAATGGACATTTATGACTGGTATCTGAGTCTCATGCCAGAGCTATTAAAATACCTGAGTAGCTGTTTATGAATTTTTGCAATATTTCTAGTAGCAGTGCTCACCATTTTTCAGGCTAGAACTGTTTGCAGTCCTTCAGCTCCAGCAGTTTCCCTGGCAACATGCTGGAAAATAGCTAACTACCTGCTTTAATGGGCAGCAAAGTGTGATTTGGTGGTACCTGTGATAGAGGTGGAACCATCTGAAGAAACTGGGACAACCTCAGCCTGTGGAGGACGAGACTGAACTTTGCTTTTAGAACTGAGAGGAATTGCTAAGGCACAAGCTGAGAAAGTGGGGGGAGATTTATGGGCATGGCAGCGAAGGGTGGATGCTGTAGGATTTGAGTGAGGGTAGCCAATCTCTGCTTTTCCTCCAGCCACACAACAGGAGCAGTGAAGGAAGAAGTGCCTGACTGGTGACTGATGCCAAAAGGAGACAAAGAGGGAGATGGCAGCTCCTCATGGAGCTGAGGGCAGCATATATAGCATGGAGTCTGGTAAGCACTCAGTAATATTTCTATCACCTCCCAGCAGGCTGGAGACTATTGTTCACCTTCTGCCCTTGGAATTTTAGTAGTGTCATTAATTTATAGAGGGGACAGTAGCAAGAAGTAGGAAAACAGGACAAACCTTTATCTGTTACATACACTTGTTCTTGTGGTCCATGCCTGGCTGCAGGTTCTCTGAACACAGTAACATAACAGATAAAATCACAGACCAGCTGACACTCAAAAAGCCTGAAATGTTTTCATTAAATGTGTATTGTAGGCCTTTACCAGTCCTGGTGCAACATGAAACCAGCAACCTGTAGTTCATGGACACAGAGAATTCAAACCTTTATTTCTAAGAGATGAAGACAGTAAGAAATCAGGATGAGTTGCAGTTCAGGACCATTTAAAACAGGGAAATGCTACTCAATTCAGGGCAATTTCCTGTAGCTGGACCCAGGTCCTGAAGAACCCATAAAATACCTGTCTCAACTCTTATGCAAGGAGGTGGTGGAGCTCTGTTACCTATAGTTTAAAGAGGAAGGGTTTTCTTTTTAAATTCCTGACTTGTAGGGTTGGCTAGTTTTGGGGGTTTTTTTGGTTGATTTTTACTTTTTTTTAAAACATATTTTCAGCCTCAACCTGCCCTTGGTAAGATAACTAATATTGTGGTATATAAGAATAAAAGGTTGTGCTGAGTACAACATTCCTTAGATTTTTACTTCTTTTTGTTTCTTGGAGAATTCCCTTGACCTGCACCCAGACTCCATATACCCTGCCGGGCCTTACTGACTAATTCTGGGCTGTGGCTTCATCTCTGAGGAAAAGGGGGAAGTGATGGGTGAATGAAAGTAAACCCAGCCCTGACCAGAGCCACCTATCTCTCTGAGAGCAAAGTCATGGCATTACCTCCTCCTGGCAGGCCCTTAGCTCTCCACTCAAATTTGTTCATCACCGGGTCTTGTGCAGTTTGGTGTACTTGAAGGGGTTGGTGAGGGATATTCACTTTATTTTTGGCAAATACCTGCTTTTGCATGTAGCTCCTGCTGACTTGTGGCACAAAGGCAAAGACTTAGGGAAAAAGTGGTGCAAAACTGCCCTTTACTGCCTTGATTTTATTCGCAGCTCCCAAGGAAACAGACTTATAAGGGGTTGGGGTTTTTGAGGGGCAAGGGGGGTTTGTGGACAACAGGTGTCTAAGCAGGTGTTGTGCATCTTGGGGTGAACAAAGTAGCAGCCACTGGTTATCTTGGACTACACAGCCAGCCTAGCACAGGGAGTGGTACCACAATTGATAGGAGCAAAGAGATCCAAAACAGAACACCCACAAATACTCATCTAACTGACCAAGTGAATTTGCTATTGCACATCAGCATGGCTTCTCTAGAAAGGGAGAGTTAATGTGGACTGGGATGCTAGAAGCATTATGCTGCACAGAGGCTCCCTGAAAGCCAGGTATCATGTTGCAGTTGGGAGGGCTTCCTCTGATAGCCAAGATTCCAAGCCAGAACCCTTTCTGGTTAATAAAAAGATGAGTAGATCTATGGAAAATATATTAACATATGAAAAATATTCTGATTATAATCTTTGATTTTACAAGTTAAACTGAAAAAAAAATTAATTCAAAGGGTTTTGGTCTTCTATTTTTAGAATATTTTTTTAAGATGAGATGCCAGAATTTTCTCCCTCTTGTCACTCCATGCTGCTCATATGAAAGAGCAGAAGAGTGATAACTCATTTTTCATATTTTGATGGTTATGTTGTTTCCTACATAGAGAAAACTGTGGAAAATATACCCTGTCCCCTCTTTTCTCTTTTACTGGGGTGTGGCTGTGAATGACAAAGAAATCAGAAAAAAGAAATTGAAAATATGAATTCTGAAAAATTGAAAATCTCTGAAACTGAATTTCTCCTCTGTGAGGAGGTTAAAACACAAAATATCTTAAATACAAGTCAAGGTTTTTTTCCTATAGACATTCTTTGAAATTTCCCATGCTAATTTTTAATAACATTCTTTTGTCTACTCTCCTAAATATGCTAAAAAAAAGCACTCATGTTTTCAAATTAGTTCTATGCATTATTAATTCAGGTTAAATGTAAATACTTTGTCATACTTTTAATCTTATTTGATATAAAAGTATAGGGTGGCACTATAATATGCCTATAATTGTAAGGAGAATTAATACACTCAGTATGAATGACTAAGAGCAAAAAATTCCTGTACTTTTGGCTTTGGACACTTGTTGATCACATTTCTATTTATCTAGTTAAGCTTTTGGGTGTATAAGGAAGTATCATAATTCTTAATGCCGCTAAGATTAGAGACAAAAATCCTCTTCTGTGCCGAGTTGTGGATTGGGTGCTATCCATACTGATCAAAATAAACTCTGCAGAGGAGTACTTGTTCCTACATACTCCTGGTTGCTGGGTAGAACTGCAAAATATGTGCACACCAATGTGAAACAAATCTGTGTTCACATTGAAATAGAAGTCACAAGCTTCTGAAGCTGAAGTATTTATTAATAAAGCTCTGTTGTCCTTCTCTGGCAACCTTCATATTTGTGGCTTATGCATTGTTGGCAGCTAGCAAAAAGTAAAGGAACAAATTAACACTTCAGATATAGACAATCTCCTTTGATATACTCTATCCTTCTCATCCTGGGGCTTTTGCCAACTCATGTCTGGCACAGCTGGAAAGGAAAGAAAAATAGTAAGCTAATTGGCCTGCTTTATAATTGCTGATTAGAATGGGAAATTAATACAAAAGCAGGAGTAAGCAACAAACCTTGGACACCTGTGAGAGACACTGCACTCTTTGGCTGTTTTTGTGGCTGATAGTTTTTAATAAATGATAGAAAATGGGCAGCTTAAAATGAGAAAGGCTTGCAAGGATGGCTTTCTTTCATACAATGAAGAAGACTCAAGTTTTAAGTTTTTTTTCTGTGCTGCTTAGCTTCAGAAAGTGAAATTCACTGTTGTAAATTGTGAGACTAGACTCTGAGATATATGATAGAGATCAGGTGAAGGCAAGAAGGTAAAGCAAATACCTGTTTTTAAAATTTAACTTTCAAGTTATCTGTAGTTTTTTGGTGTAAGTTCTCTATTCTTTACAGCTGCTCAAACTGAGAGAGCCTGACATTTAGTCCCAGCTCTGGTAATCCAAGCATGTCAGTCAGGCAAGTTACAGGAATGGAGTGTTGAATTAAGAAAAAAAATTTTTTAGGGCAAGATATAAAATTTGTATGCAGTACAGGAAGAAATCAGAGCTACAGAAGCTAAGGAATCTGTTAATTATGGGGATATTTAGCCTAAAACACCAAGAAATTTGTTTTCTGGCAAATAATTTCAAGCAGTTTTCTGACTATGTTGTCTGGCTAAGTCTCTGGGGAAGTTTAATTCTATGATGTTTGTCAGTAGATGGAAAGCATAATCTTATGGAGGCTTAACAGCTGAAAGCTGCAAAATCTGCATGAAAGAACTGGCAGCCTTTTAAAATGTGTAGGTTTGAGACAGGCTTCTTTCGAATAATGCAAGGAAAATAATAAAAAAAAAAAGATGGGGGTAGATTGTAGCTCTAACTGGCTCTTATTTAAAAGCTTCTGTCTCCAGATATTACTGTGCCTTCAAGTGCTATGTGGTTTTGGAAATGCATGGGATAAACTGGCACAGAGAGGGAGGAAGAGACTTTGGGGTTGTCAGATTATATTTACTGTAAAATTACCATTCTTGAAAGCAATATCAACAAGATTCAGGGTGGGGAGAACTGTGGCTGGTTTTAAACACACATTCTAGTCAGACCTATGCAGTAATGACCCAACTAAATTTTTAAGGAAGGAAGCCACTTCCAACCCTTTGGTCTGTATCTTCTTGCTCCCATTGCTTGTCTTCTTGCCTATATGTCTTAATTTCCCCTTTCTGCAGCCGTGTTGCATCTGTCCCATGCTCCCTAGGAACATCATGGCTGCCTCCAGGCAGGACACAGCAGCCTCCTGGCATTTGAGGCTGATAGCCGTAAGATAGACTTGGCTTCTCCTCTCAAACAATGTCAGTCTGCACTGTTTCAGCTATAGGAGACAGATACTGAACAACCAAGGCACCCAGTGGAGCAGTCATGGCTTCCTTCAGTGAAAAACTCAAGCTTTTGCACACATTCAGTCATGCTATTTTTATCTGCTGGGGATTAGGATTTGCATGGATGTAGTTCAGTAAAGGGCAAGGGTAGAACTTCACTAGGGGACAGTAAAGTGGACTGGGAAAACCTATTGAAATACAGGGACTTGTTAGTGAGGCTCCAGTCCAAAACAGGTTTTAAAAGAGGCTATGCCTATTGTGAATTTTAGTTGCACCTTTTCTAGCTGCATGTTCCTCCTCCCCTTCTTCCCACTCCAGTTCCTACTTACTGCCACTCCTACACTCCTCCACCCCACTTCATAACCACAGTGGTCTCCACTGCTGCAGCCTCTGAGCTGGGAGGATAAAGCTTAGCTCCTTTTTGTCTGGAACTCTCCAGAAGGCTTCCCAGCCTTAGATACACTTTAGCATGTTGTGTGTTCAGTCGGTCTTGGCATGACTACATTTATCTTTGTAGATGTGACCTAAAATCACGTTACCAATGCACCAAGTAAGCAGCAAAGCTATCACCTGTTTAAATAAACCTTTGGCTCCTAATCAACAATTCACCAGAAGAAAAGAAATTGAATAGAACAAAATATGTTTGATTATTTACTAAAGGCATAATGGCCTGGAGACTGAAAACAAAGAGTGGGACTGAAAACCAGATGGCAACCAATATAATCAAGACAGCCTACAGACTCGAATCTTTAGGGTACAGAAAACTCCCACAGTGGAATCTTTTTAAGCAGTAGAGAAATCCATATGTGCTACTTTCCCAGTTATAGTAATTCCAAATCAATGCCAAAGCTGTGACTTGAAAATATCACAGATCAATGTCAGGAACAATTTATGTATTACACGTGACTCTAAGTGGCCTCAGAATGCCAGTGAGAGGGGAGGAGCAGGAATGTGGTCTCACACCTCCTCCTTGCAAAAGTGCCCACCACAAGATTTGCCACTTGCATTATGAAGGAGAATATAGAAAGCTGATAATGCATAAGGGCACAAACTCATAGGATGGATGCTGCTGGTACCATGTGCCATAGGTGAATTCTAGGCTGTTATGGTGCCAGGGAGTGTAAAGGTGCCATTTCAGACTGGGACAATCAGCTGATTACAGGCACAGAAGAGCAGACTATGAATAGCAGCTGCCAGTGGTCCCAGGCAGAATTATCAGAGATTTTTTTTATAGTTTGCATTGATCTTGGCTGGTTAGTCTTGAACTGAGGTAGAGGAGTCTTCTAGCAGCACCAAAGCCATTGTACACAAAAATGTACATTCTCTAGGAATGAGAAACAGGTCCAGAGAGACAGTCACCATCTAGAACTTCAAAAAGGAGGAGGAAAATGCAGCAACCCTCACTCCAAAGCACCTGCACACAGCAGGT
The DNA here is from genome assembly GCF_050655825.1 of Lonchura striata. Taxonomy (NCBI): domain Eukaryota; kingdom Metazoa; phylum Chordata; class Aves; order Passeriformes; family Estrildidae; genus Lonchura; species Lonchura striata. The sequence continues at coordinate 86,140,011 of NC_140705.1, read as the reverse complement.
AGTCTGCATGAGGGGGAATAAGAAACTATGTCAACTATAGGTGAAAAAGATTCTTCTACATCCACATGTCCTGCTAAACTGACTTTTACTTGTGCTTATGTTTAGGCCAGGCTAATATTTGGAGTGGGAAAGATAAGAGCATGAGTTTGGGTGGATTCAAAAGTTTTAGAACACTGTCTCTTGTATTTCTTGTTGCAGCTGAAGGCCCTGAAGCATCTCTGTGCACTGGGACTCTGGGATGGGACTTGTTCCCTTAATAGAAGTTCACAGGCAAGGAGGGCAGGGCATGTGCCACCATATTCCACCTGCTGGGAAAGGACTTTGAAGAAGCAAAAATTGTCATCACCTCACAAGAAAGAGTTGTTTCCTCTCTCCCACTGATTCACCACAGTGATCCTCAATGGTTAAAAAGAGGTAAACTTCATACAAAAGGTCTCCATTATATGACATTTAAACAAGAATGATGGCCGTATGCTTTTTGAGAAGCATACAACCCTCTCTTGTTGAGAAGACTCTCCAGGAGGGCAGCTGACAATTCTTGGAGCAATAACTTTGTTCCCTGTTGTTACAGACCATGAGGTGTTTCATGTCTTCCAGCTGCTCTACATTCACCCATCTTCTCACAAGGGAAACAGTGGTGCTGTTTCCCTCAGGATCAGACCAGAACCTAGGTGGGTCTCTTTTGCAGAATTCCTCATGCAAGGTTCGTTTGCTCTTGCCCATTTTTAATGATATTAAAGCCTTGGAAGGCCACAGAGTGTGAGTAAACCTCGTTCCTCACAAATGTGTGACTCTTTGCAGTGAGCAGGCCCATATGACAGTGTGCTGACAACAAGTGGCTGTCTGGTTGTAGCTTTGGCAAGATCTAGTGGTACTGTTTCCACCTCCCTCAGCAGGTTCTTTTTTCAGCTAACGTACTAATTTTTCTTACACAGAACATGCAACTCTCTGAAGTTTAATTTTGTGATCATTTTATGTTCCCATTAGCAAGTAGAAATAATTGATTCCTGTTCTCATCTTCATTTTAATTTTTCACTGTCCTGAGTGCAGAGGCCTTGGGGCAGCAAAACAGGAAGAAACTAAAAACAGAATTAATGAGAGAGAAATCAACATGCACCAGTATAGAGCCCATATCAGGAAATTCTTAAAATCCCATCCACCTCAAGAAAGTAATTTCAAACACTTTCAAGATAATTAAAATAAAATAAAATATCTAGAATAGCATCAGAATTACTACTGTATGAAAGGATCTGGGAGGTGTAAAAGATCCCCCACCAAACACATCAGATGGCTTCCAAAGCCATAATTCCTGGGATGTATGAGCAAAATGTGAGAGATGATTACAAAATATTGTTCTACTTCCTAGGATGGTGGGGTTAATATAGACTTTTGTATGGGATCAGATCATCAGATTTTAAGGAAGGTATAGGTAAGCTGAGAACAGTCTGTATTACAGCAACAAGAATATGTTTTAAGAAAAGATGACATTTGAGCAAGTCATTAGAAAAAGCTGAAAATATGTTTATTCAGACTAAAAAAGAAAACAAAAGAGCCAGTACACATAAGTTTTCTGATGGATAAAAGACTGCTGAAGACTGCTAAGCAGGGGCTAAACTTCTTCTTTTGTAGGCCTTGGAGAAATTAATAAAAGAAATCTGTCAACATTGCAATAAACATGACACAACAAAGTGCTACAACAACATGATTTCCAGCTGTAAAGAGCAATAAACTGGTGGATATGGACTTTAAATTCTTGGAGAATTTGCAAATTGTTTAGGCAAACAGCTAAACTGTCAGGGATAGTCTTGCTACATGTACAGACACCCAGTACAGGTGTGTGGGTCTCAGATTCAGTCAAAGAAAGAAACTGAGAGTTTCTAGCCAGGCAAAAAGCCTGGCAAAGAGCTGGGAAAGAATGTAAATAATTCTTTATCTCTCTTGTTTTTCACATTGTTTATAGTTAAGTTCTATCACTGTGCGTCAAGCACTTTGCACCAATGCTGTGGTTTGTTTTCACTTCAGAATCAATGGATTTGGTCTTTACAAAGCTCTGTATAAAAGAGCAGTGTATTTTGAATAAATCGGAGTTTCACTCTCATGCAGTCTTCTGAGCAGTCTCTTCGTTCCCGTCCTGCCTCAACAGCGACACAGGTGGGCATATTCAGTTATCTCTTGAGGTCCCTTTCAGCTGTAGTTTGTGTCCTTTCTAAGAGGTCTGATCTGTTTTTATCACTCTCTAAATTATTGCTCTTATGTATTAGGGTTACCTAGTGAGCCTCTGCTGTGAATTAGATGCAATATTTCATATTCATCTCAGAAATTACTCTTCTACTTACTTAACTGTCTGTGCCAACATGGTTAGAATGTACTAACATAAAAGAGTAAATAACAAAAAGACAAGGAAACATCATATCCTTTCTATGTCCTGCACTTCCTTAGTTGTCAAGGCCACTGGAAAATGGTGCTGTGTGGAATCTTCTAGTTCGTTGTCTGGCTTTCCTTTCCAGCGTCAAGTGTTTGGATATAATAGTGTTGAGGCAAAGATTTCTATGTCTGTATCAGTGTATCCCATCTTCTTTTCCACTTGAAAGAAGGAATTTTTTTTTAATTTTCAAGCAGCTTCTCCTTGAACAGTATGTTCTCCTTGCCTACCTTTTCCTCCTACTCCTTAGTCATCTTCGATTGCTTTTCAGCCACATGTATGGATTTATGTGACTCGGATGAAGTGGTTGTACTGTGTATCAGTTGTCATGCATGTCAAGTTACAAAAGTTGTCTCTCGATTACAGTTCTCTGGATTCTGAATTTGGTGACCTTTCACTGCTGTTTAACAAGTCCCTGTTCATTTACCTCACTGCTTAATTGAAGAGATGGAAAAAGAGGCAAGAAATTCTGTGAAAGGCTTTGCCTTCCAGAGTAGCACAGATGTTTTGCACAGTCATAGCTAAAAAGCAGCAACTGGTATCTAAGAGGAACATCACTCCCTTCATGGGTGACAGAACTGGCAAAACCTCTGACTATTGGGAAATCTTATGAAAAAAGTTATTTCAGGAAAAAAGCAAGAAGCTTATTTATAATTCATTTCCATTTTTACGACTGGTTTTACCATTTGGTTTGGTTGGTTTTCTGGTCTTGTTTGTTTGTTTCATTTTCTTCTTGGTTTTGTTTTTTTTCCCTTTGAAAGGTTTTGCATCAGCTCCTGAGACAGACTCAGACAAATTTACAAAATGTTATGCTATTTCTGTTTCTGGAGCAAAGGAATTAACAATCTTATCAGACACCTATGATTTGCTTGTAGAGAAGGGAAACATTCTATAACGAACTTATAAATCAACTGGACATAGGACTTGAAATTGCAGTGGAAAGAGAAAACAATGTTTTATAAGGTATATTAGAGACTATCTGAAGTACTTACTAACACTGATGATGTTTTATTCAGCTTATAGAAAGTATCTAAATAAGAGTTGCCTTTCTTATTCTTGATTTCTTAATTTATTGGGTTATCAGGATTACAAAATCTTTAAAGATTATTTATACTGCAGCTAATTCCATTTTCCCACAATGGAGCCAAAAAACTTCTTTACCCTTGTTTTTATAGTTTTCTGGCAAAGAAAAGGGAAATGAGGTCCCATATGATATCAGTGGAAGACCCTTACTCTAAGCTCACGTTAAGCAGCAGTTCAAGAAAGACAGTGGGAAAGATGATGAAGAAGTGGGAATTGGACCAGTGTAATATAGCAACCTATGTTCATAACAGATACAGCAGCCAGGCCTGTCCCTCTCATACGCTTGGAGGGGACTGACAGCACCTCAGGCAGGCAGGGCTACGTCTGTCCCACTGAGGACAGACTGACTCCTGTGCCTGAGTCTTGTGAGGCTCCTGTCGCAATGTGGGCTCACCACCATGATCCACAGCACTTGCCTGTCTCACAAGATGGGAGAAGGAGCTAAGACAGAGGTCCTGGAGCACTCTTTTCAACCAGACTCCCATACATTTTTGCCTTTTCCCTTAGCTCATGCAATTTTTCTGCTTTGCCAGGCAACCTGTGTGATTGCTCACATCAAGCCATCCTTGCCCTCTACTGGCTCCCTGTAGAAACACAGGAACACATCAGGCAACAGCTCCATTTCTTCAGCTAGTCAAAATCCCTGGACAGAAGGAGAGGGTATACTGACTCCCTGCAGTCCCTCATGGGATGGGGAGCAAACTTGTGCAAACACTCCGTGAGCAGCTTCCTACAGCATCTGTAGCAGTAGTGTCCGGGTAAGACAGGACACAGCAACCCCTTCTGCTCATTCTGTCCTGATGTTTGCAAGGGGAAAATCTGTCAGTTATTAAAGTGGAATCTGATTTCAAGTTATTTATGAACAAACCAATTTTTTTATGAACAAAGCTCTGCCAATTGCTGTTCACAGTGTTTCTTTCCTTCATTTCCAAGGGAAGTACAGTCCAGTGAGTTTTTAAGTTCAGGGAACATGAGCAAGAGTGGTCAAAGAAAATTGATTGAATGGCTACCATGGGTGTGCAAGCAGGCTGGTAATATTAGGTGCCACTTTTAATTCTGAAGGGTCACACAGTGCTTGAACACACTGTAGGCTTGAAACATTGCATTGAATCCTGCTGGAAAGCTGGTGCTGGTGTTGGATGCACTGGCTGCACCAACAGTATGTAGAAATCTGAGACAATGTAGAAAAATCATTGTATTTATTTGAAGGACATGTGTGTGACACATTAGCTTGGCAACGGATTACTGGATAAATGGAGTAGCACACCAACACCGCTGAAAATGTAGACCACAGCTTCAGTGTTCAGGCTGACCTATTCACAGAATCACAGAAACATAGAATGGTTTGGGTTGGAAGGGTCCTTCAAGATTTATTTAGTTCCAACCCACCCTGCCATGGGCAGTGACAACCCCCCCTAGACCAGGTTGCTCAATGCCCCATCCAACCTGGCCTTGAACACTGTCAGGGACGAAGCACTCACAACACAGTCCTGTCTTGCAAGGTTTCGATGGATCTTTCACATCAACCACAGCTGTAAAATCTAATAGATTCGACTCCTGGTAAAATACACTATGAAAAGACTCACAGACTAGCAATAGCCATCTAACCACTGCAAACTGCTCTATATTAACTTGTTAAATAAGCTACTGTTGGTCAATATAATTTTCTAAAATTCAAAGTATTGAAAATAAATATGAAACTATATACAATAAATAATTTTCCAAAAATAATTGTTCTCTTCCCTTAGTTTGTTTGTCCATAATAACAAATAGAAATGTACACCTCCAGCAATGGAACAAATAAATAGAAAGCAACAATTCTTTTATCAAAGAAGAAATGTTCAAATGGCAACTGTAATTCAAAACTTGCGATGCCATTTCTTCTCTTTAACTGTATATGTTCAGATCAAATTTATCAAAATAACTTACTTTTATAAATGTTGATCTTGTCTTAGCACAGCAATTGGAAAACCTGGATTATCCTTTGAGACAGTGTCAATGTGCACATTACTGGGGGTATGCCATCTGCCAAGATCAGACATTTTGCTTTGCCCAAATCCATACAGCACTGCCATTGGGGTTCTAGTCTCCTTAACCACTCCAAGTTTCTGTTCAAGTGTGCTTTTCTGCTAGCCATTTTGATCAGTCTCCAGCCTCCACATTTAAGACTGAATTCCCCTCCACCTCTTTGAATCTGTTTTTGGTTTTTTTTTGTAACCTCAGAATCTCAACACCAACTAAACATCTCTCAGCATCTCAAAGTTAGCAAGGCCTTCAGGAGAAGCTTTCTGCTTTGGTCTTTGTCTGAAGAAGCTGCCATTGTGGTGGTATATCACCCTTGAGCCATAGAGACGGAGCCTCAATGTTGCTGTTGGATCATGCTTCAGCACTTGATTTTTCCTCTGCTCCACCTGGAAAGGTATCTCTGTCCTGCTCATGACTTACTGCCATACAGGCATTTACCTTGAAACTATCTGATCTATCAACATCTAACTTTACAATAACAAACCCTTCCCATGATCTTGCCACCCAAATTTATGTCTGAGACAGATGTGACCAGGACTTCACCAGATCCTCTCAGCACCTAATGCAAATAATTTTGCATTCCACGTACTCCTTTGGACCTGTGTAAGTCTTTACAGTAATAGATACTGTCCTTTGGAACATGTTTTGGCAGAGCAGCATGATAACTTCTGCATCCCACATGTCATTCCCATGTAGCATTGTCCTCAGATGCTCTGGTGGCTCACAAAAAGCTCATATACCTCTAAAAGAAATTAAGACCTCGGTATAACTTTCAAAATATGTTTATTTTTCTGTCATTGCTTTTCATATGGATTATAAGGAATATGTGGAACTGATTTACTACCAAAATCAAACCACAGTGCCCTCGTGTCCTGTAGAAGTGTTTGCTCCTCTGAACTAAAAAGACAAGTGCAACTGTCTGAGATACTCCATCCAGCTACCCAAAAGGCTAGACCTTCCTCTTACTTTTGAAGACCTTCAAAAATGTTCCATACTGCCATTGGTGAATGAATGCAGGTGCTCAGCTATTTACTTCATGTTGATCCTTATCTCCAGCTTCTGGTCTCCCACCCTTTTTAACTAAAGGTGTTTCTCTCAAGCTTGTGCTGCACAGAGATGTTTCTTTGCTACTGTCTTGTCTGCAGCAAGGAAGAAGCAGTAGAGAATTTGTTTTGGGATGTGAATATTCACATTACCATAAAGCTTCACTACAGAAAATATTTGGTTTTGGCTTGAAAAGATTTGGCTTTTGGTGAGTTTGCATTAATTATCAGAACTTTTCATGGGAGAGGCAGCCCATTAGCCAATGAATTATACAGTTCAAAAGACATTAAAAATGAGTCAAAATATTATCTTATCTATCCAATAAACATATCTTGGATTACTTGTTTTCTTGCCTGTAATAAGCTCCAAATGTAGCCTACTTTTATAGGATCTAAGAAGTGACTTCTTAGGAAATTTAATTTTAATAACAGCTGAGAAACTACATTTTTCCCCAGTTTTTGTATTAGGTAACAATATCTTTCAAATTGACCCTCTGATTACTAATTTCTTCAATTACAAAGGAAGAGAATTGATTTTCCTCTGTAATTCACAAATGAAGCTTTTATGCACCAGTAGCAAGCGTTCCTGAGATGAAAGCAAAAGGCATCTGGTCTATTGAAGTCAACAGCAGAACTCCCACTGCCTGCAGCATTGTCAGAATTTCACACTAAGGATCAAGCATATCCTAATCTGTCCTGATCTTTTATGCAAAAGACTGGTAAAACAGCATTTAAAGTTTTATCAGATTAGGCACACACATACTCAACAAATCAAAGGCCTTTTAAAGATAAAACTTGTGCCTCTATGAGGCCTGAGTCATAATGTCTGAATGTTTGGAGACTGTGACTTAATTCTTCTGAGAGGGATACCTTGTTCAGGCTAATGATCTCACTGGAGCTGATGCCTGAGGAATCATTCTGGCAGCAGCAAAGCACAAGAGGCAGTTTACCTCAGCAGTCTGATGCAGCAAAAGTTTGGCAGGTCTGATTCCCCACTGATTCCTCAGATTCACCAACTCCCATTGAATTAGGTATTTTGTTCCCTCTCTTGTTGCTGTCTAGGTATAGTAGGGAGGTTTGCTTATGTGTTCTATAAACATGTATTAATAACTTAATCTTTGCACTTGATAGATATAAAACGATCAGTTGCTTGGAGCATATCAACAAGGTAATTTCCAAAGCAATAACGTTTCTCCCTTTTATCCTTCCTACCAAGGGAGTTGGTTCCTGGTTTCTTTCCTTTGGGAACAAAATACAGCATGGAGAGAAACAAATAACTAAAATACAATGTGGGGAGAAACAAGTAACTTTTTTCACTTGTTGAAAATTTGTTTTTGCTAAGTTTGCCTCATAACAGCTCTGCACTTAAGAAAGGCCAAGTTTCAATTCCCACTGTCAGATGCATAAGAGGTGCACCCTTACTGCCCTGTAATTGTACAGTGAAGATTTGTCTGGCTTGCATACTTTTAAAATTTTTTTCTCATCCTACATCCAAAAGAAAGGGATGAAAATAAAAATGCCAGAGCACAGATTATCTTCGTCTTCTACACAATCAGGCATATTCCATGGGCATCACAGGTACCATTTTCACAAATACATACAGCTTCCCTTTAAAACTAATGAGGGTTTTCAGCTCTAGAAGAAGGCTGTTCCAAATTCTCATTCCTTTGGGTCTGGAAATCTGTTTTCCAGCAGAGATCTATTCTTGACCTGTTCTTACCTATTTTTAGTAAGCTAACCTTATCCTTTAGCTTAAGTATTCTCTTCCTTTCAAAATGTTATGGCCCAGTGTATTTACTTACAGTAATTTTATCCCCACTTCACTATTTTGTGCTTATTTTGTTAGACTAAACAAGTTGATTTCCTTCATCTTCTCCTTAACCAGCTGTCATGGTTTGACACTGGCACAATGCCAGTGCCCAACGTGGGGCTCGAACCCACGACACCAGCATATTTGCCTTTCTCTGTTCTACTCCAGTATGCACAGCAGTAGTCAGGAATTTTTACAGATTAAAGCTCAACAAATAAAGGTACCTTTTTCACACCAGGAAATTCAACAAGGAATACTTCATTACAGCAATAAACTCTAGGTGCTATTGTCATTGATACCATTGCTACAGTACAATAAATTGTACTGTATCTGCTTTTCATACTCTGATCAACAGATGCATTTAGTTATTTCTTCTCCCATTTCAAGGGAAATGAATCAAAGTCAAAGCAGTTGACTTTGTCTCTTCAGTTTACTGATTCTCATTTTTTCCAGCTAGAATCATAATCCTTGAATCAAAATAACTTGGTTCTTTATGGTTCTTTATGATTCACACTGTGTTTTCATATTTTTAACAAACTTCAGTGTATGAGAGTTGACATCACATTTCAGGTCAGACTTAAATCTGGCTGAAATTTCCTGAGCTTCTCTAGGGGAACAAAAACAAACCCTAGATATTCTAGGAAATACCCCCACAATCAGCAGAATGGAGATTAAAAGCAAGAGTTGATTTCATCTGAAAAACAATTTGTTTTGTGTCTCAATTAAGAAGGCAGGAGAGAAAACCACAGTAACTACAGCTACAAAACCCTTGATGTAGGCAAAATAATAGCAAAGAAATGTATTTTGTTCTGGTATGCTTTACACTGTATGGGAATTGACTGGAGCTATGTTACCAAAGAGATGCAGCATTGTGCCTCATCTGGGAGGTGCTGACAATACTCCATGTCTGGAGAAGAGCCCTAAAATAGAGGACTGCAGCTGGGGCTGGGAATACAGGCTGAGCACTGAAGGCAGGCCCAGAGAGACTCTACACATCTGAAATGTTTTTTCTAAGAGGCTCTGAAGACACCCCAAAAATAAGGATACATTCACCAGAGGGGTGAGAGGAGTTGCCCATAGTACCTCATGCTACTGTTGCTTTGGTGGGCCTTCTCTCATCCCAGATCCTGAGCTCAGCTTTCACAGTGGGGAAGGCTGTAATCCCAGAACACCTGGAGACAAATCAGTCAAGCTTCTTATGTCAGTCCTCTACGTGCTGTGTGACTTCTGTGAGCCAGGAATATGGCATTTACCTTTGGTGTGAAATCTCTTCAGATCTGCCCTCACTTACCAAAAGGTCAGTTTTCCAACCACTGTGATTGCAAGGGAAACCTGAACACAGACTGATGCATTGCTATTTGCTACCTGAAAAAATGGCTCTCTAAGCTACTCTGCTCACCTTAGCAGATATCTGAGTGTTAGTGCCTCATGGTGACAATGAAATACTGATGAATTTTAGGAAGAACCAACTAATTTGTTTATCATCCTCGTCCCACACTGTCTGTTCCTCCCCCACAGCTGCTTAAATAAGCAGCTGTCCTCATTCCAGCTCTATCTCCTTTTGATAATTCTGCAATACTGTCATATTTTTTCAACCTAGTTTTGCAGCACACTGAAGTTTTGAAAGTATGGAGAATTGATAAACTAAATTGCACTTCTGCATAGAAATATTATTTTACCATCTTTCTCAAATTTATGCTTAGTTCATTAAATAAATACACATTTAAATAACAGCATCTGTTTCAATTTGATATGTTTCCAAATCTAAACACCTTGCTGTAAAAGGGGATCTAATTTTCTAAAACAATAGCTGATTAAATAAACATCAAGCATGGCTGCACTGCCAGGATCTTTCTGCTGATGACTTTTGGTAATGGAACATCATTTTCCTGTCATGAAGTGCTTCATGTGACAAGGTCAACAAATCTCTGACACCTCAGTGTGAGAAACAAAAACTGAATTTCACTGGCAAACAGATGAAAGCAACTTCTTTCTTTTTTTCTTTAACCCCACTCAGTGAATGTCCTGTAAGGAAATCTTAAGGATATGCACTGGAAAATATTGATAACACCAGGAACTTCTTCCCATCAAAATGTTCACCCTGTAAACCTTTGCAAAAATAGAAAAGTATTTAAAGATGTGTCTGATTATGGTATTATCCAACATTTTTCTTTATGCTTAAAACTCAAGACATATGAAAATACTTGGGAATGCTTTGGGAAGAAAGGAACATCAGCATCAGGGAATGATTTGCTTAAGGGAATCTATTGTTCTTCCAACAGCTCCCAATACCTCCAAGTGAAACTTAGAGGCTTCCTTTATTTCTAGCACAAGGATAATCTGAGTGTTGATGTTAATCCACATTAGATTATCCTTCTAGTCCCCTGGGGATAGATTTTTGATCTTCGTTGTGAGAGAGGTTTTGATAGGTTTTGATTGTGAGAGATCCTTATTCCTACAAAGAATTTCAGGTCTCAAAAAGACTTTTTGAAGTTAGGATTTGGCTTTGGGTCTTGTAATAACTGCTGAGTCTCCATCATGAAGATACTCATCAGGAACTTTTTAATATATATATTTCAAAACATCTGCAGGAAGAGAACACAACAGACAGAAGAAATATTGGGAGAGACTCTAATGGAGCTTGAAAGGAGACACCAGCTCTTATTGAGTCCTTCCTATGGCATGTGTGACTCCTTCAAAGACTGTGTTTGCTTCCTTACATGTCTCACCAGGCTTGAGTTGCCAACCCTACATTATTTTAATTATGCAAGGCCTAATTAAGATAGAGGAAGGCCTCTTTGGAGTGCCAGGTGCAGTAAGTCCTCACTCACTGGGTAATTTAGAACACATTCTAGTACATCTCCATGCCTCAACTGAAAAAAAAAGCAGTAGAACACTTGAACTTTGCCCTGTTGTGAAGTGCTTTGAAATCCACTAGATTAAAAGAGCTTTGAAGCAAAGAGCAATGATATCAATGTTATCTCTTTACTATGTTGCCAAACGCCTCATATGCATTGCTAATTTCTGATTGCTTCTTGTCCCCATCCTCCCCAGAGTGACAACCATGGAAAAGGCAGGCAGGTACCACACATCTTATCTGCAGTTTCAGGTAAAGACCAATGGAAACAGAAGGGGGAGGTGTTAGAGACAAGCAGGGAAAATCACCTATCAGTTTGCATCTCCAGTTGAGATGACTCTTCACTGGCTCCTGATGTCCATCTACCCTGGACATCACCTGAAGGTTAATTTCAAGCTGAGAGAGCACCACAGCCCCCAGTACTACAGCTAAACTTCCATGTAGTTGTCAGTGTAAGTGACAGAGACAATAAATTATGGCTCCCCAATTTAGATTGAACTTGCTGGTTCTTGCCATATGCAGGAACATGTCCTGAGCATCAAGTGATTTAGAGCAATGCTCTGAATAATCAAAGGAATAATGTGTGCACCCACTGATATATTATACTGATACATATGATAAATGAATTGACCTGTAATTTCCTGCAGCACTAGCTACAGCAAGTATTTCCTTTTATAGATTGTATTTATGGAAACCTGACTGTAGCAGGTCAGAGTGACTTGATACGTGGCTGATGTAAGCAGAGATCTTTTTAAAGTCAAGGCTGGGAAGAAGCTTTCCTCCCATACGACTCAAACATTGTTCTTTCACTTCATCTTCTGCAACTATGAGAAACTATGAGGAACTATGGTCACTGTCAGTTCACACCACAATCATGCAGGGATAGTCACAGCTGAATTATTTGCAGCAGTCAAGATGTATCTATTCAGAAGTGCCTTTGAAAGGATCATCCCAGGTCACTGATGGTAAAGAAGTAGCACTGGTACTCAGCAGAACACAGACAGAATTTGGACCAGCCATAAGATTCAATAATTTTTAAGAGCAATTTGATAGTGAAAATTAGAATAATTTCCTGCCATTGCTCTAAAGATTTTTTTTTTTGAGATAGTACAGAAGTGTATCTGTGTATAAGAAGATTTTTATCCATTTGAAAAAGAAGAGCAAAAATTTATGTAAGAAAAAATAATAGGCTAAAGGCAATTATCATCAACCACCTGCTGTTTCTGTTAGGCTAGAAGAAATTAATAATCTTTCTGATTGCAGACAGCCTTTTAAAAAATCATAGGCACTCAGTATTAATTGTCATAATTCATAAAATAGCTTACATACAATCCCCAAAGTTCTTACTGAGCCCAAGCTCAGGCTCCCAGCCATATTCCTGTGCTGCTTCTGTGCCCCACCAGGACCCAGCTGTGCTATCAGGTACCTGCTGTAGACAATTTTTAGAAAACAGGCAGCAAGATGAAGTATTACCTGAGTAAACTTCAGTGCAACTATCTTTATTTAAATAGTTCGCTGCAGTAATTTCCCCCACCCCTCCATTTTTCCATTTGTCTCACAAGCAGGGGTTGGGGAAAACATTCCCCGCCCTCAGACAGAAGTCATTTTTTGAGCATGAGTTGTACATATTTTGAAACTTTGTATTATGAGTAACTCTCTAGAGCCCTGTCATGGTCCAGCCCAAATGTCCAGTTCCAGCAAATTTCTGATATGCCCCTACATCCCCTGCATTACCCTTTAAGTGCTCTTCTATTCCCTTCTGCCCCTGACCAGACTGCTGAGAGGGTTATGGTAGTAATGGGAGACAAATGGAGAGACGCATGAGAGACCCTGGGTTGGTTTTGTCATATGCCTGGCTCTGAACCCTGCCCTTCCTCCCCTTCCTTCCTCCCTCCTGCTTTTCATCTTGTTGCAAAAGGAAGTGGCATTTGCTCGCAAAGTCTTCTGTTTTCCCTCCTCTAGGGCAGGATTAACATTCCAATCCATCCTCGAACATATGACAGGCAACTTCATCACCCTCCACCTCCCAACATTTCCCTCTGCTACCGCGTGGTGCTGCCCACAGCAGGCAAACAGTCACCATCAGGGCGTATCCTGATATGTCCTGACGTTGCTGCATCTTGCTAACCATAAAAAGCCAAACCCAGTCATTCCACAGAAGGATGTCTCCATTAGAAACTGAGAAAGTGCACCAGGCAGCGTGTCTGAAAAAAAAAAATTGAGAGATGTTTCTGTTCCTTTGCTCCAGCCAGGATCTGCCAGATGTTTTTGCAACGTTTACAGCACCACCTCTACAGATGCTCCTTCCCTCTCCCTCTTTAACTGTGCTAGAAGAAACCAGACACAAGGCTGCTGCCATGGTCTCAGCACTGCAATGACAGAAGCTTACCAGTGTGTATGTAATAAGCCATCTTTCTTCTGCCACCTCAATATAAAATAGCCCCTTTCTGCTTAGCAAGTATTATCAAGAAATTTTGGACTGAGATCACCACTGCCTTACTAAGAAATATACAATCTCCACCCAAATGGAAAGAAAGGGTGATTGTTCCTTGGGGAAGGTGACTCAAGGTTTGGTGGCAATGCAATGTGCCTTTTGATCACTATGTTAAGCAAACAAAGTCTACAACGGAGAACGCCAGTGTTCCTTCTGCAGAAGAGGACATTAACAGTGTTGCAAAACACTTGCACAACATTTTTGACTGACAGATGCCCAAATGCTGTGTAGGAACAAGGACAAAAAAAAAATCATAATCATTAGCAAATACTTGAAATATGCCTGTATTATTAATCCTGCTTTAGTGATTGTTAGATAGTAGTATGCAAAATCAAGGAATCAGTCCTGCTGTGGAGAGGAATTCAACAACACAACCACAAATAAATGTCACATAAACACCCAGTCCACTCATGTACAACTTAGACATATTGTAAACATTATTCTGTGATATATCTCCATTAAAGTATTTTAAACTTGAAGTAATGCAAGTGATTATAATGTTATAATGAAGCTGAAATATTCAGTTAAAGAGGAAAGAGCTTTCCTGGTTCTATGTACAGAGCATCCCAAAATTTCAGTGTCTCAAATTTACCCAAAATTAAGACAATGTAAAAGTGTATCCTTGGTGACATAGACCTTCTAAATCTTTTGACAAAGGCACCACAGTTCACAACTGATATCACAAGTTGTAGTCATCAAGAAGTATGATAAGAACTGTGTAGAAGGTGGAAGAAATTTGAAGGAAAATATTTATACCATATGAAAATCGTCAGCTTGTCTGATAATAGATTTCAAACATAAAAAATGTCATCAAGTGCTCTCCATGTCCAGTACAGGCAGGACATAAAAGTGAAGAGATCAGCACTCATTTGAAGGATTGAAAAGAACTTTCTAAGTCTAGGAATAAGCTACATAGCCCAGTTTGGAGACTCTCATTTTGGAGGTTTTTAAAAATATCCCTGTGCCTGGAAACATCTATGTTCAGATATTTCCATCCGGATCAAACAAGCTGTAGGTGACACCTTGAGATCCTTATAGATTTAAACATCTGTGATTCCAAAATATTCGTCTGAAGTTTCAGTTTTGAACATTATCTTAGTTTGAAAAGACAGGAGTCTGTGAAGGAAGGCAACAGCCTCCTGTGAAATGGAAAAGGTAAACCCCCTCTCCCCAAATTACCACAATTTCAAAATTAAAAGGCTCTCAGGCAAAGATATGGGAATGGGGATAACAGTTATTTACTAGGAAAAAAAACTAAATAAAAATAAAGAAAAGAAAAATGTAATTAGTACAAACAAAACTACTGATAGAGTCAGAAACCTGACACCCTGAGGAGTCAGGGTGTTGGTAGTAGTCCAGTTAAATGGTGGCTGCTCCTCCTGGAGGGGCAGATGAAATGCTGCTGAAGCGGTGATCTGTAGAAGGGTGGAGTTTTCTCTGAAGGTCTGGTGATAGAGTAGATGGGCCTGGTCTTCCTCTGGGGATCCAGCAGAGAAGAAGGCTTCTCCTCTGGGAATTCAGCAGAGATGAAAGCTGCTCCTCTGGGAATCCAGCAAAAGGACTGCCCAGTGTCCCAAAAAGTGCTGATTTTATGCAGGTAAGAATGCTTGGCTCCTCCCTCTGGGTGGAGCATCTCACAATGGGATAATGTAACTTTACCGGTCATGCAGGGATTCATTTAATAGTCCAGTAACAGAAGATATCTCCCTGGAGGGAGACATTGTTCTTGGAAGAGATAAGAAAACTGCCCAACCTCCAACAGATGGCAATAGAATACATGCTTATCTTACAAGCCAGGACAAACATTTACCATTTTTTGGCCTTTTTTTCCTCCAAAATAAATAAAATATTTTAAAATATTATTTAAAAGAAAAGATTTTATTAAATATTTTAAAATTTCATTCTGTCTTGGCTTGACAGAAGCACAGAAAATATTGCTGTGAGGCTTTTCCATAATCAGGAAGATCTTTTAGGTTACTTATGGTTGCTGTCCCCCAGGCTGAAGGCTGCAGACCATGGGATGACTTCTCAACAGAATTAGCCACAGCAGCTGCTCTTGTTCCTAGACTCCATCTGTAGCTCCTGTCTCTCAGTATACAACTAATATATATTAGTTATTTATTTAGTTTAGTCATCACAGCTGGTAGAAACAACATATATGAAGTGTGCTCCAAGTAATAATCTAAAACCAAGTAGGATTTAAGCCCCACAGATAATATTGTTGCAGTAAATTCTTTTTCAGTCCCCAAAATTGCACAGTGTCTGAGTGACTTAAAAATCTGAAGGATTGGGAGGGTGTGATAAAAGAGTTACATTTACTGAAGGTGAAGTACCTGTCTAGCACTATGAGAGGGCTGATGAAATCTGACAAGAGGTAGGAGTGGTCATTCTGTCCTTAGGCAGAAAAAAAGACTTTAAAACTTTGTTTTTTAAGTTCAAATCGCACCAAAAAGAATGGGCAACTCTTCTCAAAATTCTGAGGAGACGAAGTTTGTTTCCCTAGTCAATAAAATGACTCCCAGGAAACATCATCATCTCAAAAATATATGTGTTTGTGGAGGAGACTCAGTGTTCCAGCTGACAGCTGATCTGAAGATGTGGGATTACAAGGTGTGTTGACCCAATTGAAAAAAGTCACCACTGGGGAAATCTTGGAATAGAAAATGTCAAATTACATAATTAAATCTTTAATTAAAAATCAGAGATCCAAGAATGTTTTACATCTGCTATTCTCAGCCTCTGGAGCATCCAAATATCTTCTATAAATAGTAAAGCTCATGTCTGTGCCAAGCCATATGTGTTCTGCTCCTCATAATCCCAGCCCAGCCTTGTGAACTCTGCAAGCACTTGCCATAAAATTCATGAGAACAGAGCAAGGAGTCACACCAGCTGATGAGCACCATGGTCTGGGAGAGGGACAAATTACTCAGAAGCAGTAGTATTTGCTTGGGGTGTTGTTTGGATAAGGGAGCTTGAGTCAAATCCTGTGCAAGGAGTGCACCATATCCTTCATTCATATTGCTCTTGCAACTGGAAACACTATACACCAGTACACAGGCTGGGAGAGGAATATTTAGGTCACTTCAGTCCTGATAGCTCACAAAGACGATAGCACAGCTCCAATGTACAAGACCAGGGCCAAACAGCACAATAGTCCCCATCGGTCAGCAATGCTGGATGCAACAATGTCTGAAGATTTGGCTTTCAGGTTTATATACAGTGGCTGGATCTGAACTGTTTCTGTCTTCTTTTTTCCTGTCTTCTACTGAATGCATCAATGGGAAAGACCACAAAGAATTTGGAAAATAAGCTAAGAATTATTCTCCACTGAGTCATGGTATTGAAGCAACAAGGACATAGGTGAAAATCAAAGCATGCAATAATGTGGTTAAATAATGAATGCAGCTATTAAATAACACTCATTAATGGCATTTCTATAGTTATGATTAGTCACCATAATATGGTAGTCTTTAAGCTGCTTTACTCCAGGTTCAGGCAGCTTTAAGCTCCACAAAAAAATGGAGCCCGAGGAAAGAGGAACAGAATTGTTTTGTGATACCTGTTCCCTTAGCTCCATGTGGACTCCGTCACCCCCTCATTCTTGTGGAAATGGTAACTCTGGAAGGGTTGTTTGAATTTCTAAGTGACTTATCAATGTGTTGGTAATGAAGATGCTACCCATGCTCAGGTCTCTGTACCCAGATCTCCTTGGCTGAGCAAATTATCTGTGTTCATTACAGCCTCTGTCACACCAGAGCTGGATTTGAATGGAGGGTAAAAGACTCTGAACTGATTCTCAAAATGACCACTCAAGCAATTCCAAATTAGGTCATATTAAAAAAAAAAAAAACAAAAAAACCAGACTATTTCAATCATACACTTTCATTTTTGGCAAGAACAGGAATGAATAAACTCTTAGAGCAGTTTGGAAATCACAGAGATAATTGTGTAGCACAAATATTTTTTCAAATGTCTCCTCCTGATTTTCAGTAAAGATTTTAAAAGTATTAGTTTTTCTTTCCCAGGGAGGTTTAGGTGAGATACCTCTTTTTATGGAGGTTTCATTATTTTCAATGCACACTGTATATACTCTACAACCATTTTTTTCCCACAGAGACTTTAATGCTCTTGTTCCAGATACTGTGGGTTTTTTTCACTGATTTTCTCCATTATATTATATTTTAGCCTATAGCACAACCATAATTTTCTGATTCCCTCCTTGATAGCTGTGGAAAGCAATTCTTCCCATCAACCAAGTAATCATGACTTTCTGCATACTGCTGAGAATGGGTAAGCATGATGCCCTTTCAGAAGAGGGGATATGTGTCATTCATTGGCATATAATAGCAGAATATTTATGCAAAGTCTGTGGTTTCTCCCCAAAACATAGGTAGCTAATATTTAAGCAAACTGCATTAAATCTTTCTTTGTTGCACATTATTACAGCATTCCTAAGGAAGGAGGAAAAAACCCCAAGCCATGAAGATGACTGGAGGGTTTTATGACTAAAGCTACCCCTTTGTGTTGATTTTGGCCTCAGCTCTTGTCTGGACCAGACATAACGAACATTTATTTCATTTGGTGTTTACCTGCTCTTCTCATGTATGTTTCTGTGCAATTTACCAGACTTGAAAAAGAGCAAGTAAAGTTCCCAGTCCAGTGAGTTTCCTGCCCTGTTCTCATTGTAGACAACATTTGCAGCTGTTCTTTTTTGCAAAGAGTTTTGTCTGATTTTGTTACCTCCAAGAGCAAGTTCTCTCAGAGTGATG
Organism: Lonchura striata; assembly: GCF_050655825.1. NCBI lineage: Eukaryota > Metazoa > Chordata > Aves > Passeriformes > Estrildidae > Lonchura > Lonchura striata. Next base: position 86,121,508 of record NC_140705.1, on the reverse strand, counting down.
CAAGTTACCTCTTCATATACCAGTTTTTGGTGAGAGCAATGTCCCTTAGGTTGAGTTGGCTCAGCATCTAGCAGTCTGTCCACCCTCAAGGATTCAATTGCCTGAATATTATTTCCTGAGATTGTGTACATCCTCACATTTCTACAGGGGCTTTCTCATCTGTCAAAATATTGTCAGCTTCACTTCAGAAAAACAAACCAAAAAAAAAACCCAAAAAAACCAAACTAAAAAATCCCCACCCTGTTCCTCTTTGCACTGCAGAAGAACAAGATATGAAGTGCAGCATGTTTTGGAAACTGGACACTAATATTGCCTGTCCCACATACAGCAAGCTTGAAATGGCTGGTGTGCTCAGTCTCTTCTACTTATGGAACAACTCTAGTTTTAGTGAGACTTAAAACTTTCATTGTAAAGACTTTGAACAGAGGAAGTTAGCATTAGTTTATACTTCTTAAGTAATCTGTTGCTATAAAGCACTCGTCATTAGCTCCTATGTCATCCAAGTCCTCAGCACTTGGATCCAAGTTTCATGGGGAAAAAAAAGCAATGAGAGCTTCATGGTTTTAACAGCTGCCTCTTAAGTGAGTCACAGGGTGACAAGAAATAACATTGGGTGACAGTCTTGTGGTTGGAACACTGTCTCAGATTGCTCAAATAGTTTTCATCCACTACTAAGGAAGTTATCATTGAACTTGCTTATTCCTTTAGAACTTGGTGTTCCGGTCATTTGTGAGCCAAGAAGTGGAATAATCTCTAAGGCTATGACAGCATCAGAGTACCATTGTTTGATAAAAAAGTCATGTTACTTTTACACCACAAAACTGCAAATGCTTTTCTGAGTACTTACGTTCTGTGGGTCTGACCTTTATCCTTTCCCAACTCAGTGCTTTGCCCATTCTCCATCAGAAATTTTTGTGCGTGTAGGTGGTTTGTGGAGAATTTTTTCTCCCAATGGGGCAGCAGCATTAGGAATGTTGGTCACGTGTCAGGTCAGCTTACAGTTTTAGAAATGGCACCATCCAACCACAGTCGACAATTATTTTTAAAAGTTCTAAAACTATGTATTTTGGAGATGTGTGAGTATAATGAGAGTACAAGGTTGGAGAAGTAGGGGGAAAAAAACTAATTCAGTTCCTCGGGACCATTTTCTTTGTATACCATGGCACAGGTAACTGTTACTAAAGTATGGTCGCATTTTATTGTTCTGATCTAGAAAAAGAACTTAGCTGAATTTTCAAAACAAGACCAGAGAAAAAAAGTGTGTTTGGGCACTGGAAGAGGTTCCATAGGGAAGTGGTCACATCTGACAGAGTTCCAGAAACATTTGGACAATGCTCTCAGGCACATGGTGTGACTTGTGGGTCTTCTGTCCTTTGCAGGGCCAGGAGTTGGACTTCAGTGATCCTTGTGGGTCCCTTCCAGCTCAGGGTATTCGTTGATTCTATAAGTAAGCTGGGAAAAATATTACCAATTATTTAATAATAATCATGATAGGAAGCAATCCACTCCCACAAAACCTTAAAGATGTGGTAATAAGAGGAGAAAAAGTGCATGCATTAATTTCTGTATTATCAACTCTACAAAAATTCCAATACCATGTTCCAGTGCTTCCTACTTTTATCTCCTGAGGAAACTCTACAGTAGCAAATAGCACTGTGCTGCCTCTGATACCGCATTTGCAAATCCACCTGGTGTCTGATCAACCCTGCCTTTTCATAGAAGTTGTTATAAGAGGCTTAATGAATAAATTACACTCAAATATAGATTGCATAATAAATTTTACCTCATGGTGTGGACAGAGGAGGAGCACTACTTTAAAAACCAATGAGTGTCAGTTGTTTCCTGGATAAGTGGGTGTGGGTTTTGGGGTAAGGTTTTATCATATGTTGCAATCTCTTTTGTCAGTTATGTGGGCTGGGCAGATGAAGTGGCTAGTCGAAAGCCATAAACATTGTCTGTGGAGCACACATGCTGATATCTAATCAGTAGAGACTAGTGGTGCTGTCAAAAGAAGACATAATGAAAAGAATAAAAGATCTAAAATGTATATTGGTTGTTATTCTGGCATCCTAAAGATTTTTGTTGCCTTTGTATTCCCTTATATGAATTCAGAGCCACATCTTCTGGCCCAAGCTTTGCTGGTAGTTCCAAGAATTGCATGTGTTCTTTAATTTTCATCAGATCCATGCACAGCTATCCCTGCATTCCTTCAAAGGAGGCCCTTCCCAGCACTTTAATGTTGCTTAAAATATCCCTGTGTAAGGTCAGAATTAGCTAGTTTGAAAGACATGGGAACTGAAGGTGAGAGGGTGAAGGCTTTGTCAAGAGATGCCTTCTATTTTCTTCATTGCCATGATCTGGACCTTTTAGAAGGGAGCATGAATGCACAAAGGAATCTGCACTAAAAGGCTGTATGGAGCTTTTCCTCCTCAGGTTTCTTTTTGCCTGGTAAAGCCATATAGTCTCAAGTTCATGTGGCTTATGAACTTATGAAATCTCTGCCACAACTAACACAGAAAACACAAAAGATAAGACTGATGCCTGGCAGCCACCTTTAATTACAGTAGATTCAATAAACTGGTAGCAACATCTGAATTATTCTACATACATGCCCCAATCATATATATCTAATTTTTCTGCAGAGGCAGAAAAACCCTACAGTGATATCTTGGATTGTAAGATTCAGAAAACAAGACAAGCCAAAGAAGAAAACAAGAATGGATTTTTTTTTAAAATCCCTTCACCTATGTACAAATAAACAGCTTTTGTTTTTTAGTATTTGCTGTTAAATTCAAAGGAAGATAATGTGCCCATCTCTTGACTTCCTAAAACTATCCAGCATTATCAGGTATTGACCACAGTTAAGGAAGTATGTGCTGCTTTGCTCTCGCTGCAATTGAATAATATAGATGAGGTTTTCTTTCACTTGATAATTTACTTTATTAATGATGTTACACACTGAAACTGTGTGTAAGACTGTCAAGTTTGAGAAGACAAGGAGACTTTAAAAAAAGTATGCAAATATGACAGAAGGAAGAAATAACAAAACCTCTCAGCGCTATTGCTGGCAATAGTTCATTAAGACAGTTCAAACATCTGAAGGATATCAGATCTCAGAAGCAGACAGATAAGAAGTAGGTTAGTTCACTTTGCTAGAGACAGAATCGAACATGCATATGGCCAGGTAAGGCAGTCTGGAAGTAGAAAGAGCATCTTTTGGTGCACACAAAAGCATAGAGGAGCTTTACTATGGCTTGACAAAATCTGACTCCGGAGAGAAAATGGGAAACTGGTTTATAAATACATGAGTATGGAGACTGGTCAATGGAAATGACAGCTCGGGGAAATAAGAAGGTTTCCTGTTGCTGTGGCACTTACAAGCAAAACTGGACCTTTCTGTCCTTTTATAAAGCCATACAAATAAAACATGGAAGATAAAGTATTTTCCCAGCCCTAAAGTAGCTCAAGCTTCAGCTGGTTAAAATACTTTCCTCCAATTTCAGATCATCTTTAAAATTTTGCAATTAAAATAAACAAATTCTTCCCTGTCCGTCTCTCATATAAGAGATAAAAAACCTTTGTGTGCTTCTTTTAAAATGCAAGTAAAGCTGCAAATATGTCTTTCCTCTGAAAAAAAGCAAAACCATTCTTTTATATTCTTTCGTTCATGGCCAGGTTTGATTTGTGTCCTCCTCAGTAACATTCACCCTGAGCATAGAACAGAGGCTCTTCTTACTGTTAAGTGTTCCTGAGAATGGCAATCTCCTTTTCCCTGGGAGTTACACAATGTCTGTGTCAATACAAATACCCAGAATGGATGAAGATGCGAGTACTGTTCTTTTCCTCTCTGAGCAACATTAATCTTTCCTGGGCTGCCTCTGGCACTGCTGGTTTTCCAGGAGTGATTGATCATGAGATGGTAGAGCTCAGAGGGTTTTTTACTGCCTGGCCTAAGGCTGGATATCTGATACCTGAAGCTGGAAAGCTTCATGGGCTCAGTTGGGATTTGTACTTTAACTCCTGCTCATTGTGCACTTACTTGCTCATAAGAGATGCTGTAAACATGACAGGGACATCTACTGCCCCTTGCCAGGACAGTCCCTCTGTCCCTGTCTGGACCTTCAGGAATGAAAAAGAGAAATATTTCCTTGGAAGCACCAGTCATATCTATGACTCATGCTTTCCTGCAGATGCTGTGCAGGCCAGGTAGGATTCATCCTAGTTGAGGCTGTTTTGCAAAGATACCTCTTCTCTCCTATAAAAACTGAGCAGAGGAACAAGCTCCTCAGGACCTGTTTGGACAGGGTGGAATGGGAGGAGTTGCATAAAGACATCTTCAGCTAAGCTGGTCTCAACCTGGAACCATTCTGCTACAATGGAGAGATTTGGGCATGTGGGGATGTAGGAAGCATGCCCTGGTGAAAACCAAGGAACAGTGCAGTTAGAAAATAACCCTTGCCATGAACCCTCTGACTTGGGGATGTATGGCAAAAAATGTACCAGAGGTGAGAAAAAAGCACAGATGTGGAGGCTTGCTATTGTTGTTGTTGTCAATTGTAGAACTGGTCATTGAGTTACTGAGTTCATCTATTCCTGTTTTCAGATGCAAGGTTGTGCAACCCAAAAGTCAGTGAAGTCTGCATAGGCAGAAGCTGTGCTGCAGCAGTGTGAGGTGAGGGAGACAACTGAGAATGGCAGATCAGTGCCAGGGTTGTTCCTTATATGGCTACTAAATGTCTGTAGTGTGTTTCTTGGTTTACCGTAAGAACTTCAGGTGCTGTGTTCCTGCTCTGCTGTATATCAAATACTATTACTGAGGCTGCACTGAGCTGCATTGGGACTGGGCCAGAAGGAGATAGCTAGCTGGGATTCATTCAAATGCTAAGTATTTGACTAGCCAACCCTGATATGGTCTGCAAAAGTGCTGTCAAAATTCCCCCCCCTTTCCAGTGACTGGCAAAGGTGCAAACTTTACATGGAAAGCCTCATCCCACAGCTGGCAGCACATGCCCTCCACAGTGGGAGTAAACAGGGCAGGGTGCTCTCAGGATGGGGTCCCCAAAAGAGATTTATCTTAGCCAAGGACAGACAACTTTTTGTATCAGGCCCTGATTTAGTTTTTGTTTTTTAGGCTGGGAATATCTAATGGGAAAGCTCCTGTTCACCAGGACAAAACCTAAACTGCATCTGGACTAAGATGTAATGCTGGCTACCTGTCTGTGTGGTACCTGTGCACAGCTTGTTTTAAACAGCACCTAGGTTGTTCACAGGTTGTTTTTCCTATTTCTAGAACACACTACCACTGGCAATCATCCACTAGCACTGCTTCTTTGGGGGCTTAGCTACAGTGAATCATGCTAGGAGAACATGCCATGTTTTTTGATTGCTGGATCACTGCCTTTCTGTGCTATGGGATTTTTAAAGTGAAAATATTTTCAGCTTTCCCAAACCCACAAAAATACTGTTTATTAGTGCCCTAGAAATCAGTGTTTAAACCAAACAATTTACTGCAATGAGGAGGGTGTTTTGACTTATGGGAAACAAATTTTAAAGTCAAACAAATTTTTATAAATACCCATATACCTAGACACACATTCATATATATATATATATATATATATATATATATATATATATATATATATATATATATATATATATATATATATGAAAGACAGAAATATAGATATATATGAAAGACAGAAATATAGATGTGTTGAAAAAAAAAAAAAAAAAAAAAAAAAAAAAAAAAAAAAAAAAAAAAAAAAAAAAAAAAAAAAAAAAAAAAAAAAAAAAAAAAAAAAAACAAAACCAAAAAAAAAAAAAAAAAAAAAAAAAAAAAAAAAAAAAAAAAAAAAAAAAAAAAAAAAAAAAAAAAAAAAAAAAAAAAAAAAAAAAAAAAAAAAAAAAAAAAAAAAAAAAAAAAAAAAAAAAAAAAAAAAAAAAAAAAAAAAAAAAAAAAAAAAAAAAAAAAAAAAAAAAAAAAAAAAAAAAAAAAAAAAAAAAAAAAAAAAAAAAAAAAAAAAAAAAAAAAAAAAAAAAAAAAAAAAAAAAAAAAAAAAAAAAAAAAAAAAAAAAAAAAAAAAAAAAAAAAAAAAAAAAAAAAAAAAAAAAAAAAAAAAAAAAAAAAAAAAAAAAAAAAAAAAAAAAAAAAAAAAAAAAAAAAAAAAAAAAAAAAAAAAAAAAAAAAAAAAAAAAAAAAAAAAAAAAAAAAAAAAAAAAAAAAAAAAAAAAAAAAAAAAAAAAAAAAAAAAAAAAAAAAAAAAAAAAAAAAAAAAAAAAAAAAAAAAAAAAAAAAAAAAAAAAAAAAAAAAAAAAAAAAAAAAAAAAAAAAAAAAAAAAAAAAAAAAAAAAAAAAAAAAAAAAAAAAAAAAAAAAAAAAAAAAAAAAAAAAAAAAAAAAAAAAAAAAAAAAAAAAAAAAAAAAAAAAAAAAAAAAAAAAAAAAAAAAAAAAAAAAAAAAAAAAAAAAAAAAAAAAAAAAAAAAAAAAAAAAAAAAAAAAAAAAAAAAAAAAAAAAAAAAAAAAAAAAAAAAAAAAAAAAAAAAAAAAAAAAAAAAAAAAAAAAAAAAAAAAAAAAAAAAAAAAAAAAAAAAAAAAAAAAAAAAAAAAAAAAAAAAAAAAAAAAAAAAAAAAAAAAAAAAAAAAAAAAAAAAAAAAAAAAAAAAAAAAAAAAAAAAAAAAAAAAAAAAAAAAAAAAAAAAAAAAAAAAAAAAAAAAAAAAAAAAAAAAAAAAAAAAAAAAAAAAAAAAAAAAAAAAAAAAAAAAAAAAAAAAAAAAAAAAAAAAAAAAAAAAAAAAAAAAAAAAAAAAAAAAAAAAAAAAAAAAAAAAAAAAAAAAAAAAAAAAAAAAAAAAAAAAAAAAAAAAAAAAAAAAAAAAAAAAAAAAAAAAAAAAAAAAAAAAAAAAAAAAAAAAAAAAAAAAAAAAAAAAAAAAAAAAAAAAAAAAAAAAAAAAAAAAAAAAAAAAAAAAAAAAAAAAAAAAAAAAAAAAAAAAAAAAAAAAAAAAAAAAAAAAAAAAAAAAAAAAAAAAAAAAAAAAAAAAAAAAAAAAAAAAAAAAAAAAAAAAAAAAAAAAAAAAAAAAAAAAAAAAAAAAAAAAAAAAAAAAAAAAAAAAAAAAAAAAAAAAAAAAAAAAAAAAAAAAAAAAAAAAAAAAAAAAAAAAAAAAAAAAAAAAAAAAAAAAAAAAAAAAAAAAAAAAAAAAAAAAAAAAAAAAAAAAAAAAAAAAAAAAAAAAAAAAAAAAAAAAAAAAAAAAAAAAAAAAAAAAAAAAAAAAAAAAAAAAAAAACAAAAAAAAAAAAAAAAAAAAAAAAAAAAAAAAAAAAAAAAAAAAAAAAAAAAAAAAAAAAAAAAAAAAACAAAAAAAAAAAAAACAAAAAAAAAAAAAAAAAAAAAAAAAAAAAAAAAAAAAAAAAAAAAAAAAAAAAAAAAAAAAAAAAAAAAAAAAAAAAAAAAAAAAAAAAAAAAAAAAAAAAAAAAAAAAAATATATTATTAAAGTAATTATAGCACTGAAATATTGATGAATTCTACCAGAAAAATCAGCTGCTGAAATTATTTTTGTCTCTTGTCCTGAACCTTTCAGCTGTATTTTGAGTCTTTTCACTGTTTCCTTCTTGAACATGGCATTTTTTGTTCCTGCTTGCTTTCTATTCAAGTCCAAGCAATCTGTACTCCAGGCCACATCTGTATTAACAACTTTCATGAGAACTCACATTTAATGAGAAATGACCCAATGCAGGGTAGAAGTAGTAAAAATGTTTTAATTCCCTGTCCTGGCTTGTAAGATAAGCATGTATTCTATTGCCATCTGTTGGAGGTTGGGCAGTTTTCTTACCTCTTCTGAGAACAATGTCTCCCTCCTGGGAGGTATCTTCTGTTAATGGGCCATTGAATGACTCACTGCATGACCAGTAAAGTTACATTATCCCATTGTGGGATGCTCCACCCAGTGGGAGGAGCCAAGCAGTCCTACCTGCATAAAATCAGAACTTTTTGGGACACTGGGCAGCCCCTTCGCTGGATTCGGAGAGGAGCAGCTTTCATCTCTGCTGGATTCCCAGAGGAAGACCACGCCCAACTACTACCAGACCTTCAGAGAAAACTGCAACCTTCTAGAGATCACCACTTAAGCAGCATTTCATCTGCCACTCCAGGAGGAACAGCCACCATTTTAACTGGACTATTACCAACACCCTGGTTTCTGACTCCATCACTAGTTTTGTTTGTACTAATTACATTTTTTAATTATTATTTTGATTTCATTTTTCTCCTAGTAAAGAACTGTTATTCCCATTCCCATATCTTTGCCTGAGAGCCTTTTATACCTTTTCCATTTCACAGGAGGCTTTTGCCTTCCTTCACAGACAATCCTTCAATCAGGGAATGCCTTTTCAAACCAAGACATTCCCTGATTCTTATACAGTGGTATTCCTGGAGCACTGGCTAATGGATGGTATGGAAACACCTCGATTTGTATACTACTATTCTTAGCTGACTTTTGGAATATGAGTATAGTTTTTAAAATAAAATTTCAGCTAAGCACATGTGCCTATTGCAATAGGACAGAGCAAGATAACCTTGCATGGAGTTGCTGTGTCACCTTGGTCTTAAGCTGTAAATTCTTTTGATATGATCAGTTATTTCTCCGAGTCGTCATGAGCACTTATTTATTAATGGTATTTCCTAATAGGAGTTATTTATGTGTGATACTGTGGATTGAGAATAAATAATTGCATCTTTTCCAAATCTCTCCATTTACTTCTGGTGTGAGATTAACAATCTCAAGCCACATTCAAATGTTATAGAGCAGTTCTTGGCTTTACAAGAACAAAATGTCATGGAAATGTCAACTCTCAGCTCCCTCTCCATCAGCAGTAGCAAATATTTGATCAGTGTGTACTTTCTATTCAGCTCAGCATCCTTGGGCTGGTTTGGCACGTATGCTCTTTTGGAGAAGTCTTACATTTGTGATGACATGATCATAGAAGGGTCAAGGGGACCCTCCCTTAGTATTTCAGTGAGATTGGTTTAGATAACAAGGGAAAGACAGAGGTAGACTTTAATGAAACACATTACAGGCCATTGTTATTTAATAGAAGTTAAAATAAATATTTTTAAAGAAGTTTTTTACAGTGAGAGTGGTAAAACACTGGACAAACAGCTTGCCCAGAGAGGTGGTGGATGCCCCATCCCTAGAAACATTCAAGACCAGGACTTGAAGGTGTCCCTGGTCACTGCAGAGAGGCTGGACAAGATGATCTTCAAATGTCCTATCAAACTCTAAAGTCATCTTGACTCACCCCACCCTAAGGCGGGGCAAGTCACCTTACTTTCTGTGATTTCTTCTGGATTTCTGTAAAAAGAGAGAGATCTCAAGTCCTGATCCTCATTTTTCCCAATATTTTCCCCACTTTATCTTTGGAGCAGCCAAGCCACAGCTCTTTAGTAATGTTGGTGTAGTCTCCATGTTGGTGCTCTGGCATCTGACCAGACAAGGGGTGCCAGAGGGATGTAGAGCTGTAGGCTCTGCAGGTCCTCAGCTGTGAAGTATGACACAGCAAGAACCACTGGACCTGAATTTGCCCATCTGCTCTTGAACACAGCTGTTCAAGAGCCACCAGGAAACCCCATCACCTTTTGCCTGTGAACTACCCTGAGGTCCCTTCCATCAGCTACCAAAGATACAGGGCATGCATCTAAAGGCTCCCCACTAAAATCTGCACAGAAGAACAAGAGAAGAAAAAAATACTTAGTGGGAAGCCTTCTATAGGAATTCTGCAGGCTCTTCTTGCTGAAAAGCCAAAGGAAACAAAAGCGTAAGCAAAAATTAAGACAGTTGCTGTTCACCCAAAATATGGGCAAAAAGTAGGAGCAGCTATAGTCCATGTTATTGCCTTGAAGGAAGAGAAAAGGACTTATTCTTTTAAATCTGTGCAGAGAAAATGAATTCCAGGCGGAAAGCACTGATAACAATCTGCCACAAATCCAAGATTAGAGTCCAGACCAAGTAGACTTGTTCTCTCACAAGAAATTTATTATCTCACACAGCCCATTCAAAAGAGCTTCTGACCGGGTAATTAGAGTCCAAAATTCCACTTTCAAGGTTTTGTCATATATTACTCCCTGTTTGTTTTTTATCATGCAAGCTCAGACACTCCAGTGATAAACTGTTTGCTCTGTGGCCTTGCTGTGGTATATGGAAAACTTTCCATGACTGTACTGCTGTGGAACAGAAATAGCTAGGCATGTCTCAAACAGCTTTTGAAATTCAGTTTGGATCCTGATGAAAAGAGGGATTGTTCAGAGGCTCATCACTATCCCATACAACTTATTTGTTTCTCTTTAAATGTGTTATATGAAAGAGCGTGAAATGATGGGAAGATATTTTATTTTGTATTCTCTCAATAGCTTTTAGAGTTGCAGAAAACTCTGCATTTCTTGAAAAACATTGATTTCAGAATTTTTTTTTTTTTTTCCCAATGCAGTACTGTATTGGACAGAGATATCTCCCCCATTTTTCAGGAATTATATTAATATTAATATTAATATTAATCCATTAATTTTGCCCTTATGTAGTAAGAAATTGAGTGATTACCTGATTTTCCTTCTGGAATTTTCCTGCTGGTCCATAGTGAGTCTGGGTGATAGTATTTCAGATACAGACAGACGAGAGGAGAAATAACAATTTTCTGCCTCAGTTGCTACTTTTGTAATGATCTGACTTTATTCTTGCCTTCTGTTCAAAATTTCTTGTGTGAGCCACCTCACTGCTTCATGGTTCTTTTCCTTCTTTGAAGGACTCCTTCAATTTCCACCATATCCCCTTTTCGTTTCACTGGGCTATGACCTGTAGTGCTAAAAAACTAACAAGTGGCTACAGCTAATGGATAGCTGATTCTATCCGACTTACTTGAGATTGTATATGGTTACTCCTTGTTCTCCAGGCAACCAAAATTTGCTCTAAAATAGTCACTCTTGTGTGTTTTATCTTTAAGAAATAATCCTTTGTGTTTTATATGGAAGGGCAAGAATACTAATTACTTAAATTTTCTTCTTCCAGATCATGTTGAAATTTCTCAGGCCTTTCTTGTCATTTAAAAAGGCTTAATAATCTTTCTTATTGGGATGATTAATCCTATCTGGGCCAGTAAGTCATACAGGAAATTCTGATTATCTTTGGAAGATTTTTCTAAGTGGTTTTGTTTGTTTGATTATTAAAGTTAGTAACTTAATTTTTTCCTCTCTGCAGATGCATCTTAGTGAATTTCAAGAAAATCCTAATTTTAGAAATGAACTGTAGTCACTAAAAGGGCTTAGGGGAAAAATGGAACCATTCTGTTGTTGATGAGAAAATGTGGAAATTTGCACCTTCAAGGAGTGGTCATAAAAATCCTACTGGATCTGGGTTTTCACATGAACTAGATGCTAGTTTTGTAGTAAATCTACTAATAGAAATATGGTCCCCACCAGCAGCCCCAATAGGTACAAGACTATTTAGACAATAGGTACTAGACAGTAGAAACTTCTTTCCCTGCAGATGACTTCACACAGAAGCATTTGCAGAAATTGTCTGCATTGTGATTCGAGATTACTGTCAGATAAATTTGAAGGCATGAAATTCAAGTGCTTAGGTCTATCCAAATTACTTCAGGATTATTCTTCTATCACTCCTGTTGTCTGTAATGTCATAGAGATGTAAGAACATTGAATTCCACTGGTCAAACAGGAAAAAGCTGAATATAGTCTATTCCTTTATAAGGGACCTCTTCCATGCATTTGTGTGTATGGCTGTGTCCTCTGTCTTGATGGATATCTTTTTCACATAGATCATCTTCTCTTGTTCTGCTGTGCATGCACAAGTAATGCCTGTATCTATTCCCTTACTTAGGCCTGGATGTCTCTCTCATTCAGCTTGGACTGTTTACCTGTATTTCATACAGTTCTGAAGCTTGTAGGCACCTCACAGTAACCCTGCATTCAGGGCTAGAAGTACTGTACCTCAGCTTCTGGCTCCTGTGCTTTTCCATACAAAGTGCTCTCACAGCCAGACGTTCCAGAGATGCCCTATCAATAGCTCAGTACCCAGTCCTATTCACAATGAACCATGGAAAGCAGAGTCCTCAGCTAATACCCTTAGGGGAAAAAATACTTGAGTTCTCCAAAGCTTTTGAATTGGAAACTTGAAGGTCTTGTTTTTCAAGGTTTCCAGCTGTGACACTGTGACCCACTGTTTCATTTCACTGATGTCACTTCATAGGATATAAGCAACTTAAAAAGTTTCCCAGGACATCATTACCCTTTTTAATAAACAAATGAAGTATGTCTTAAGACTGTGGCTCTGAACTCAGAACAGTTAAAATTATTTTAACTGTGTACATATCCTGGTTCTGTGAGCAACTCAGTCAAATCTGAGAAAACATGAGGATGCTGGTCAGGTGTCTTTCCCACTAGGTCCTGTGGGCTTTACCAGATGGTTAGAGAAAAAAAAAAAAAAAAATCACTGAAATTTAGCAGTAGTTGAAACACATTTGGGGACATCAGGGGGAAAAATATGTTGGACAATGCAAGGATGAAGAGAAAATCTTGCCAAAGAGATTCCAACTGAACTTCTGAGTTCTGCTTTTGGCAAACAATTTCCCTGCACAGGAGTTGCAGACACAAGTGTCTCTTTGAATCTAGTTGTGCCCAATATAAATAAATAAAGTAAAGCAGGAAATGGAGTGGATTTGAGATTGAAATAAGCTTTATCCTTGTCCAGAAGAGATGTCACATGTTGCTTTTCAGAAGGTGGAGAGATTCCTAGGAAACCCAGGCTGGTGTGTCTCTGCAAAGGGTTCGGTCGATGGCACCAGGGCTCCCACAGGAGCTGCTGGCTGTTGTTTTGCTGGTGTTTGGAATTAATGTAAACAGTACAGGTAGATGGCAATAATACCCAAAGTCACCTGTGTACCTGCAAGTCTTGCTGTTAGGGCAGTAGTTAGGCATGTTGTGAGTTTGTTTCTTCAACCTGTGCCCATGATCAGGAAAAAAGGGTGCAGCTCATAGTAACATTTCATGGTCCAGCAGAGAAGCTGTGCTGAAGGAGAGAGGGAAGTGCAGCTGGAAAGAGATAGTGGTGTAAGGATTGGATGGGAAGAAAAATCTGAAATGGGTTGGGTTTGGTTTGCTTTCTTAGGAGCAAGTTGCATTTCTAGAACATGCTAAAGGCTGGTGAGGGAAGAGAAAGGCAAGGATGGGGAGGACAAGTCTGCATGGTGAGAGCCTCTGCCTAACAACAGTTACCCCTCACTTATTTCACCATGTTATATAAAATATTTTTCTTTTCCTCCCTATATGCAATCAAAAATCAGTGTTTTCTGAGAAGAATTCAGCTGAATATGAAAAAAAAATACTACTGGGTGAAAGGATGCTATTTTAATAACTTATCTTCCTTGAAACAAATTAAACAAATATGTAGGGTTTATTTTCAGACATTACTTCCTCTGAGGAGGGTAGAGTTTTAAGCGTGGTGCATCATGGAGAAATGGATTGTCTGGTTAGAAAATTCTGATCCATCTGACAAACATCAGAGACTGTGTAGTACAGAGAGTTGAAAATCACCAGTGTGTTCCACAGCAAGACCAGGTTTGGAGTGAGGAGGGGTGAGGGATATTAGTTAACCTTGGTTGAAATGATAACTGAATGTGCTGGAGACTTTCTGCAGCAGAAACTGATTATATCTTGTGTATAGCTAAAAGTGGATGGTCAGAAATTTTTCTCTTCTGCTGAAGTTTTTGCCTGGAGCTGTAATTTACTGCAAATCAGGGGAGAAGATTTTTTGCCCCACTAAAAATGTAAGAAGAAATACAGGCACGTTTTTATTGTAGGACAAATTAACAGGGCTAACCATGGAGTCATGTGCTCTGGTGCTGTCATAATTAAAATTTTCATTGCTGTCAGAAAGCATATTCTACTCTGGCAACATTTCTCCTGACACTATTCCCTCTTTTAGGGATTACTGCTTTGGTTCTCTGTCACATTCATATGCTGAAAACCAGGTGGAGCATCCTCCAGGAAAATGTTCTGTATAAGGGTTTTTTTAAGGCCTGCTGTGACCACAGGTCATTGTGGAAAGAAAAAGTGATACCAGAAGAGACATCATAAATAATAGGAACTAAGTTTGGAAAGGTAACATACTTCATACTGCAGGATTTATACCAATCCCTAGAAGCTAGAGATTGGATTATGATCTAAAGTGTGTGGGATAAGAGGTGAAGTTCTCTTATACTTGCTCATTGTCTGTTTTATTCTTGTTTTTTAAAATTTATGAATCCATAAAATGAATTTCTAAAGGAGGAGAATTTTCTTTTCAAGCACTTTTAAATGCCTTTTGATTATCTGCTGTGTTCAGAGATCCAGACGATGCTTTTGTTGATCCAGTCTGAGGTTTAGTTTTGTCTTTAAATTCAGTGAAATTATAGCTATGACCCAGGTACAGGCCTGTCTAAATGTGAACAAAAATTGGCCCATAAACTACAAAATCTGCTACATTTATTTTCAGCTGCCTGTATTCTGAGGTGCTATGTATGCAAGCCTGTAGATGTATTGGCAAGCAAAAGTCTTCTTTTCTGAGAAAGTGAATATCTCTCAGTGAATGGCTTCACATTCTTACTTACAAAGCTCCTTTGCTGGAGTTGCTGTGAAAGGTCACTGAAATGAAAAAAACATAATTGCCCAGACTTTTATTTACTGATTGTCAGCTGACAGAATGCAGCTCATTCAATCCCAGGCTAATCAAGTCCTGAAGAAACATTGCTATGAACAAGTTCTGACCCAAGTGTTTTCTCATTTCATTTAAGCTTTTATAAAATCCTGTTCAAAGGACATTCTAATGGAAATAAAGCTTAATCCCTAGTGGAAGTTACCCAAACAAAACATTTAGCAGAAGCAGAGATTTCAAACTGCTTTCACTGATGGGCCAAGATCAGAGAAATTTTCAGTATTTCAGTTTCTCTTCACTCTGGGAATAACATTTTCTGATATTTAAAACAAAATGTACTATAATAAAAACACAACTAGAAACACTCTGAAAATAGAAGGAAATGCATTTTCCTTCCTAATACTATTTCAGGGTAAATTCACCTGTGTTTTCCTTCCTCACTTTCATGTAGAGTGAAAGTGCTTCTTCCAATCATCATGTTTTGTAATTCCTAATGAGGCTGTTATGCTGGCAGAGGCATGCAGGGTGGATGAGAGCCCCTTTTGGCTCTTCATGACCATTTTGTAAAACACAGTCAGTAAATCTGATTAAAACTAGCACTGGAATTGCAGAAGTATTCAGTTACTGAAAATATTATAACATCTCTTGACTGCAGATCAAGTTTTCTGCTTGTAAGCACTTTTTACTGTGCTGATTTGTTCAAACAGCTGAGTTTTTATTTCCATGTAACATTTTTGCATTTGTCAAAGGTTGTGGGGCTTCTTTCTATATTTATGGGTTTGGAAGAGCCTGGCCTCTTCTGGTACTTGGCAGTACTGCCAAAGTTTATACTCAGTCTCATAACTTATACCTTATCCTGAGTGAAGAAGGATTATAGTGGAAATGGGTGATGCTAATGTGTTTGTTCTTTCAGAAAATACCAGCTTGCACCATCCAAACCTCAAATTACACTTAGGCTCTCCTTATATTGGCCATTGCCCTTTGCTGTACCTTTCTGATCTAACTGCAGTCTGTAAAAAGCTTTCAGCTGGAGCAATTTTGGCTTAAAAGAAGATCTGTGAGTCCACAGCTGATGCACACAGCTTGGTCTAGAAAGGTACTAAGAAAGATTTTCTTCTCTTTTCCATATTTTCTTTTGTGGTGTTTAGTGGTAATGAAAATAAGAATGCAAGATGCTGTGATAATCTAGGGTTTTAGCTGCATATTTTAGGGTTTCTTGAATGGATTTAATTTTTAGTTTTCTCTCTAAAGAAATGGGTTGTTTTTTTCTTGGTCCTGAAGCCCTCAGAACATTCTAAAGAGATATTTCTTATTTAAACTTTTTTATAGCAATTGTTTATACATAAAAGTTAGTATTTTTATATCGCTGGAGTTCAAACCTAATGCTGTGTGTCCAACAGTCATTCTATTCCAAAAAATAACTGTGCTTTTCATTAGATCTGAACTTCTGGGTGACTGGGTTTTTTCTGAGGCTTTCTCTCAGAGTACAGCATGCAATCATCTCTGAGTGTATTATTCCACAGAAAGTTTGGGATGGAGTTAAATGTTACGTTGATCACTGAATTAACCAAGCTTTTCCCAACAATTATTTTCTTCCTCTGGTAATCACTAGTGACTTTAAAAAAACAAACTATGTTTGGATTCAAAAGACCATCTCTCAGAGGAGTTAATGTAATGGCTGTGTTGTAGAAGGCCAAGTGTTCTTTCCTAGTTTAGTCCTTGCTTAAATGCTTTTTTCAAAGCTGAGTATGCTTGGATGTATTCTTTGGTATTTGAATGTTAGGAAATGGAAAATAAAAAATAATAATGGAGGAAATTCCCATCTGGGAAATCTGTTGTGTATTCAAAGCACCTTTAGCTGCAAGCTTGCACTTTGTGGCCTTGACAAATATTGTACCTAAAAGATCAAGCTTGAATTTGATCTTTCCCAAGGTTTTTAGTGAGGGGGTGGGAGGCCTGGGAGAGGATTAATTAAACTTTGGCTAATTCCATTGCTCTCAGTATTTCTGGTGCCTAATGCATGGCATTTTTCAAAAGATGTTCCCTTTTCAAAAGGAACACAGAGCTTGCCTTGACTCTAAATTCAGGCGAAAGACCACAATTGTCCATTTGACTCCTGTGCAGAAATTAACAGCAGTGAGCAAAGGTGCAAAAGGGATGGTCCTCTGCCTTGTCTTCAAGAGCATCAGAAATGCTCAGTGTCTGATGCAGGGAATGTGCAGTCTGTGGAAAAAACAGTGGTAGAAGAGTTTGGTTAAACTTTCACAACAAGTGTAAGAAAGTTATTTGGCTCTCTTCTGGCACAGATAATATAATCTTCTCTGTTCAAAGTGCAAGTCTTACAGAAATCTCAATGATGTTGTGAGCTGTGCAGGCAGGATTTATGAGCAGCCAAACAAAACCCAAAGATCATGATGATTTTCCTATGGAAGTGTAGGTCTGGGAGAGCAGCAGCAAAGGAAAGTTTGCAGAAACATCACACAGATTTACTTGAAGCATGAAGCCAAGAGGGAGAAGGAGCTCTCAGGGCTCAGCTACTGGCTGGAAGGAGTCTTGGCATCACGAACAAAGGAAGTACTTCCTTGAATGCTCAGTAGGACTTTGCTTATGTATTTTGTAAATAAATGCAAATGTCAGAAAGAGAGGAAATCAGTAGTTGATATAAAATTTGTAAACTTGAGATCACTGTGTGTGCATGTGTTTGAAGCTAATTAACTAATTAAAATATTTTACAGAAAACATGAAATTTCAATCTAATGTATATGAAACTTAAAAAAAAATTTGGTCTGATTGGTCTTGTTCTTACATTTGTAGTGTTGATCATGGCTGTGAGCTTTCTGGTGGCATTCAGCAGCTACAAAAGGACAGTGCAGCTGGAAGGCCAATTTGCAATATGAGTGCTTTGCTCTTTCTTGCTCATTCACTTGTGTTGCATTTCGGACTTGTAAACATCTTTTTGGAAAATGTTCCTAGAGTTTTGCTTTCACATTTCTGTAAATGCCTGTGATACTTAGTGTTACTGATTCTCCTGCTTTTCAGGTGCTCAGTTTCCCTGAGCATCTTTGTGGCCCTCCTCTGGACTCAGTCCAGCACATCTCTGCCATGCCAAGAGCTCCGGATCTGGACTCAGTACTCCAGGTGGGGGCTCATTTTTCTGTATGCAAAAGTTACACCCTCTTGGTAATTTTCCATTAAAAACTACATGATCTTTTCCTTCTCAATTTACATGTATCTGTCAATGTAGGAATATTGAGAAAGTTAATTCCTTATTGCAGAGAAGAACTATATTTCTGTAATACCTAAATCTTGCAAAATAATCCATACACCTTGTGTGCTAATCGTACCACTGATTTAAGAAAGTGGCCCAGAATGCAACATGTATTCCACAAAACCCATGGCAGGGCAGAAGCAGCACAGCAGCCATCTCTGAAGTGACTGTCTTCCTTGCTGCTGGGTCTTTGAAACAAATAAAAACATAGGAAAAAAAAAAAAAACCTAGAAGAAAAAACCCTAGAAGAATATGATGGTTAATCAACTTTATGGGTGTCTATGAGCAATCATTATGAAGCAGAAGTAAAAAGCATCATGTACTTTTTGGGCATGATAAGCAAGGTGGTTTTGTAGAGATACCTAAGTCATTGTAAGCCATTGTAAGTGATCATGGTAAAGTTTTTTGTACAGCTGAGATTACCTAGCTTTAACAAAGCCTGATTTGAATTTAGACAGGTAGCAACAAGGACTAGTAGGTTGGTTAGAAGAATTGAATGGATTAAACATTTCCCTGTTATTCCTTACAAAGAGATAAAAATGTCTTGATTTCTACAGCCTGGTTGGCAGATGCATATAAGGGGATAGGACAGCTATTGTAAATGGATTGAAGGCTTATGTATCAGGGAGAAAAAAAAATGTATAAAAGGCCAATATTAATCCCAGATTGAGTGTTTATTGTCTAGTTAATTTAGGCCAGAAACTGGAAGGTTCCTGAACACTCATAGAGTGAAGCTCTTAACAGGACTGAAAGGAAAGAGGAGTTTAAATTGTTGGGAGATTTAGCATGATAAGACCAATGAAAGGGACTGTGTGACTAATTTGGAGAATTCCTGAAGATAAGAATCCATATGTAACAGTTATGTTCAAAAGGAAACCAGATCAGTGCTTGCACTGTATTTATTTTTTGGTAATCCTATGCTAAAGATTCCCCTTTCTTGTAGGGATCAGCAGAGATTTGTCCCCCTAAACTATGTAACGAACTTTGTTTAAAAGTTTTCCTGCTTATTGAAGGGATCTAGGACATCAGCAGTGCCTTCAGTCTCTCTTTTGCTGCCTTCTGTCTAAGGCTGTTTTGTCTACAGCTGTTTCTTAGCTCCTTAAATGGTTATCAATATTGGGTGGATATTGTGTGGAAAGTGGGCACCTCGGCATCTGTTGTGTGATTTCCTGGGACTGCAGGAAGCCTTGCTGCAGGATCTGTATCCCAATTCTCTGTTCCTGCCAAAGAGCCAGTTGCTAATTTCTTTTTCCATCAAAAGGTGTTGGCACTCAAGTAGTGTTCCCCCATCCTCTGTTTATACAGACACTTCGTGACTTTAAGGGCTATTTACTTTTTTTTTGTTTTGAACATTTCACAGGCACACTGCTGTTTACTCAAGCAAAGGCCTGGAGTACAACTAAGTACTTGTCATGCTGTACTGACTGAATCCAAGTTTGTTTTGTCTCTGTTATTCCTCCTTTCTGGTGCATAAAAAAATGCACCAGAGACACGCATTTCCGGATTCCTTGAATATTCCTTGTGCTGTCGTATTATAGCAGAGCTCTGTATGCAAGAGACATGACAGCAGGAGAGATTCTCCTGCTTAGGTTGTCTAGAAGTGCTATTTACTTTTTTTTTCCCTGATGACTTTGGCACAGGTAAAATAGCAATAAAATTTCAGAAGGTAGCAGTCATATGCTTGTCTATCAGTTTTCCTTGCTCAATAGTGCATTCCCTTTTTTGTCCTGTAGATTGCTGTTGAAAAGTACACACTGTGTAGCCAACTACTGTGTGTGCTTTAAGCTGAAAAATAAAAACATGCTGTCAGCTACAAGGTCTTGTTGCTGTACTTTTCCTTGTGACCTTTAACAAATTCAAACCATTGTTATTGTGCACAGAATCCAGCAAGGCTATAATTGCCATTAAGAGGGTGGTTGGTTTATGTTTACTTTGGGTTTCACTATTTCAGGGCAGACGAGAAAAATATTTATGGTGTGGGGTTTTTTGGATTTTTTTGGGTTTGTTGTTGTTGTTTTTGGTTTGGTTTTTTTTAGGGCAGAAATAATCTTTCTGGAGTAAGCACAGCCAGGTCCATGCAGCAACTGGGACTCCTGTGCCACAGTACATGACTATTGTGTACTTTCTCATCCTACGTCTAATTGACCAGTGGATCAGTGGATAAACAGGTTCCATCTGATTGAGTGAGATGTCTAAACAGTTGGTAACTATTGCTGTAGAAAAAAAAATTTCTTATGAACTGCAGAAAAACTTCTAGTTCACTCACATCTTGTGCCCTACATCCCAGCATTCTGCCAATAAAAATAAATAAATAAAATAAATTTTAGAAACTTCTCCAGATTTAACATTTGCTTCTTTTCTGAGACCTCCACCAGTAGGTTTTTCCCCCCATTTTTCCGTTTCCTGCCTTTATTTACCCAGCATACACTGTCATCTTCCTGCAAACTTGTGCAAAAAGGCATTGGTGTGGAATGCCCAGTTCTGAGTACTGTGTCCTCCAAGACCCAACTCAGCAAGGAGCTCCTGATTCCCTGTCACAGCCTTTGCCTTCACAGGGAAATTTGCTGGTGTCTTCTATCACCATGCAAATCTTGCACTGTAGGAATTTAGAACCTTGATCCATCTGTCAAATGTGGCCAAAACTGCTCGTTGTATTTTGAAACCATGAGGAAATGCAAAGCTGGACAGACGTCACAATTGTATAAAGTGCACTTAAGTAGCAAAGTAGCCTATGAATACATATCTGCCTGTAATTCATACAGGCAGATATGTATTCATACCCCAGCTCATAGAACATTAGCTCTGAAGATGTGCTGTTACATGCATTCTGCAAATAGATAATTGGGGAGAAGGAGGAAGGAGAGGGATGTTTGTATCATTTTATGGCAGGTAACCATGTCATTCATACCACACCTGGGTGTTTCTGACTTTGTTTCTCACACAAGTGCTAATGAAATACTTAGTGGTTTTAAAAAAAAATTAAAAGAACTTGGAAACCCAGTATCCAAAGGGTTTCAAAACTTTATTGTATGTGCCAAATATTTCCAGCTGTTATTGCCTTTCACTTATTTCCCACAGCATCTTGGCCTGGGTCTGCTAGTGATCTTTCTTCGTTGATGGCATGAGATGTTAGCTGAGCCAATGTTTATGCTGTTCAGAAAGATTATCCTAAAGCCTTACTTCATTAATGATTTTAAAGCTTGTTAACCTGTTTATCTTCAAAGGATAGAAGCTTTTAATGCTAAATAAAGTGGATAGCATTTATAATGATTGTGATAATGAGTACAATTGGATATCAGACTCCAGTCTGTGTTATAGACTAGAAGCCATCACACATTCTTCAGTTGCTTCTCCCTGAGAGGAGGGAGATTAGTCTACAAACATGGGTGTCTGAAGCAGCATTACATCTGCTCATTTCAACCCATTGAGAATTTCTAATGTACAGCTCCTTCAAAAGAAAACAGTTTCTAATATATTCAGTAGTGGAGATTTTGGTGATGGCTTGCTGTAGCTTCTGTGATCATTCATGGATTGCCTTTTATCATAGCATAATTTAGTGAGTGGTTTAATTTAATTAAATCTAGATCAGCAAGGGATATCTTGGATATTGTGGAATCAGCTGTTTTCTATAATGAGATTTTAGAAAGTCTTATAGGCAAAGCAATTACAAAATCTGTTTAAATTTTCTGTGCCTTTCAGAAAGCCTACTGTGCTTTCTGAAAGACTTGATGTCAAGTTACTTTGGTTACTCAAAACCACTGCCTGGTTGATTGACTGCTCTTTGTTGTTTTGGCTTTGAAACATTCATTAGAATAGAAGTTTTTTCCGCCATTCACATTGGTGCTGCTTGCATGTTATATTTCTTTCTGTTTTGGTGATGAAAACATCCTGCTGGTTAATTGTTGTAAACATTTACCTAGCACTTTGCAGTCACTAATGAATTAATCTCTGTAATGCTGGGTAAGTGTTATGTGTATTTTAGATCTCAAGAGTGCTGATGAGACACACCTAAGACCCTAAAGTGTGCCAGTAGTGTGGATGAGGATTTAATTTGAGAACATTACTGTGACTCACTGTAGTTAATGTGCAAGCAGTGTCGGTCTGTGGGTTTGTGTATGAGCCAGGATTTGCAGCATTACAGAGATTACATCTTTCTCATTGTTCTAAAGCAGCTCTTTCAGGTTGTGTTCATTTTCCTTTGAGAAGTGGACATTTTTAAAATCTTGCTTCTATATCACAGAAAAGTTAAGTTTAATTTAAAGGAAGTTTGATTTGTAGCTAAAGCAAACCATTAACTGTTTCAATATCAGTCCTAGAAGTTAGACTCAAAAAGGTGAAAATTCCCTCTCCTTCTCCCACTGATGGGACACAGAGACACAACCTGTTCTCTTTCCCACTTCCTTGTCTGCAGGGACCTCCAGAACCAATGTGTGCTGCTGGGCCTCAGAGAGGCTCCCCCATCTCACACAGCAGAGCTACCAGAGCTATGGGTAGCACAGGTGGGAGGAATCCCACATCCCATCCTGTGTGTGATATAGCAGCCCGAGAGCGAATGGACCAGGGGCTGAGCAGCACAGGCAGATTCTGCCATAAAGGCCTCTTTGCACTCTAACTCACAAAGGTATCACCCCACTTTTTCTGGAAATATGAGAAAAACACCCTTGTTTTTTTCCATGACTGACAGAATTGCCATGCAGAAAAGCTGGCACTTCCTTAGTTACCAGCAGCTTAGAGCATAAGGCACCACTAAAAGCTCTGGTGCTACAGAAAGAGCAGCTAATAGGGTATAAAGTTCTTTTATTTTATGTTTGCATTCAACAGTTGTGTTTCTGTTATTTAAGCTTCCTGACCCAGGAATACTACTACACTCACAGCCTGGACTGTACCAGTTAAGTGTGCAGCACAATGGCTATGGTTTGGTTTGGTTTTTTTTTCCCTCCACAGATACACTTTTACATTGCTTCACTCTTTCAGATTTTAGGGTAGAACAAAACATTTGCTGAAAGAGATACACAGGGTGGGGAAGGGGAAATAATTTTTCAATCACATATTTCTTGTTCTTCCCTTTTCTTTCACCACCATATCCAGATGTTGCAAAATGAAACTTAGAGCTCAAGAATGTAGACGTCGGGGTTTGTAGCTCAACACCTTGTTTAAGGGCTATTTATTTGAGGGAAGTAACAATGCCAACTAGTGATCAAATCTGTCATTGAAAAAAGATTTGGTATTCTAGCAAAGAAAAAAATAGTAAAAATGTATGTAAATCACAAAAGCTTTTGTGACAATTGCACTACTCAGCTAAGGAAAAGACTGTAAGTATTGATTTTTGTTTAATAGGACATTTCCATTAGTAACATAACAAGTGTCTCATTAGGTTAATGACATGCTGTCCTTGGACAATGTGTTAGTATACTGTTATGCTTTTCTTTTTTTCAAAATTAATTCATCCCATTCATAATTTGATCACCTGTGCAAATGACACCAAAACCAAAAAAAAAAAGGAGTATGCATTATTTCTGTCTTTTTTCACAGTAGTGTCTGGGTTCTTATTTTCTAAAATATATATGTGCTTTTGGGCTTAAATAACCCACTCTGGCTTCTGTTTGAAAGTCCATGGTTATTCTAATAACAAGGGATAATCTTCCAGTATAACTAAAGGCTTTCTTCTTCTTTAGTCTTAAGTGTATATCAAAGTTGTATAAGTTTAAGTGTATATCAACATATCAATGTTGATGAGGTGCTCTGCCAGAGTTGCTCTTTATTTTTGTTGTTTCTTAAGGACTCCTTTTGCATCAAGATAACTGGGATACATATGTAAATATTACTGGCTGTAATCTGGATGCCAATATCTAAATTTAATTATCGTCTTTATATATTAAAGACATAAAACTGTAAAGCAGCTATTTGGAATTTTCATTTCTTTTAGGTTTTTGGTGTGATTGTTTGCCTGGGGCTTTTTCCCCTTTCGAAACTGTGTCCTTCCTATAGTGTTCACCTAGCCCTCAATTGTTTTAGAAAACTCATGTGCTGATTGACAAGATTTCAGTAGATGATGGAGGGAAAGTTACTAATTGAGAAGACAGCTCTCTGGGACCTACACAGTGGTTAAAATTACAGTATAGTTTTATTCTGCCTTAGCTAGATATTTTCAGAGTCTGCCGTATGCAGGTGATTCATCTTCAGAATCTCCATCCTGCACATCTCTTGATGTGCCTGATGTGGAGGTACACTATTCTTTCAATATGAAGTGGTTTTTTAGACATCCCCTGGACTTTCTCCTAGAAATTGGCATGACTACCTACCTACCTGACTTTTGAAAAGCTGGATTTGCATGTGTTATCAGGTACTTATAATTATTAATTTTGCACTCACAACAATTTTGAGCATACCTATACCATTCATCATGTTTCATGGTTTCTTCAGATAGTAGTTACCCTGTATTATTGGTGAAGTCAGCCAGTTTGTGTATAATTCTTAATCCTTTTAATGCAAAACCTGTATTTCATTCTATCCAAAGGCAAGCCAGGTTAATTTCTCTGATGCTTAGTGAACTTTGGATCAATTCCTTGATCTTACCTGTTTCATTGCAATGCTGAGATTAGGAGCTCTGATTCACTTTGAACTGCAGAAGAATGTGGGTCACACTTAAAGAAAATACTTGGGGGGCTAGTTTTGGTTTGTGCTAGAGCTCCAAATCCTTCTTTCCCTTCTGGCAGACTTCTGTACACACTGTCCCCTTTCACCATGGAATAAACCAGACAGAAAGCTCCCTTCTCCTCCCTGCAACATCAGGAGTTGAAGACTGATGCCTTTGTCTGTGATGTTGTTCAGTGCCTGTTTATGGCACTGCTGAGTGTCAGATTTGTATGAGCATCCTTATCCAACATAGTACTTTACCTCTGCTTTCACCTCCCTAACAGATATCTACTGACCTTTGTTCTTCAGAGCACCATATACTCCAAGGCAATTCTGAAGTTTCCCATGTGTTTTGGAGGAGTGTGTGGATGAATCCCGTTATTTGGCTCCTCTGTATCCCTACAGGGGTTTTGAGTTTCTCAGTCACTATTCTGGCTCCAGACCATGGGGTCTTGGTTTTTCTCCTCCTACCTTGCTTGTTCAGTGTTGGCAAACCCAGAGGGCACACCTATATAAGCCAAAGTCTGTTCATTTATTTTTTCATCTGAGACTATTTCAAAGATCATTTACTAACAACCTACACAGAAACAACTTTCTAGCACTACTGCTGAATCTGGAAGTCCTTCATGTTGCTCAGTTATCTCAGATCTGGTTTTTTGATTTTTCTCCATTTGACTCCAAGCACCATGGTTTGCATATAGCTTTTATTCACCACTTCAATTTTATTTAATTTCAGCTCAGAGACATCAAACACTGGCTGCATTTCTGGATATATGTATTTCCTGCTTTCTTGCCCTTTGTAGCTTGAAGGCAGTCTAAGTTCATGATTGAACTATAGGCGAGATGGGAAAAGAGGACTGTTTGTTCCATGAACTCAGCAGCATTAACGATTAACTATGCCTCTGTTTATTTTTAATGAAGGAAGAAGTGGAAAAAGTAATAGCATCTGTTTCTCACCTGTATTGATATGTGGCTTTTAAGGAGGTAGAAAGCTTGAGAAGAGAGACAGAGAGATGCCAGTGTTGCTTTATGTGATCTTTTCCACTTCTCCTCATGGAAAAAGAATTCCAAAATTTATTTATTTCCCCCACCCCAGTTTTTGTCTCTTTCTTTCTTTCTTCCTTTTCCCATTATCTTGAATTACCAGCAAGTTTTAAAAGAAGAGGAGGGAATAGAAAGATGAAGCAGTGTTCAATGCAGCATTTCTGCTCCCCACTGCAGCCTTTCTTCTTCCCTTCCTGGCAGAAGAGTGCGGCTTTCTTGCTTTTGGGGTTTTTCAGTTGCTAGGAATTCAAAATATTTGTGGCTTTTTAAAAAATAATTTTGGAAATTGCATCAGTGCTGAGGCCCTGGGGCTGGAAATGCCAAGTGTTACCTAAGTGGAATAGTTGGCAGCCCAGCATGGCACTGTGTGATAGGAGATGAACCTGGGGCAAGAGGAACAAAGCACCAAGGGTAGAAGGCCCCCAGCTGTTTCTGAGTCACAGTCAGGCAGAGGAGCAGTGCCCTGATTGCAGAGGGCTGCTGGCTGAGCATGAGAAGCAGCCCACACACAGATCTTGGTGGCAGAGGGAAACCAGGCACTAAATGGAGACATGAGCAGATGAGGATCAGGAACTTTTGACTGTCAGGAAGCAATGGGTTTTCTAATGAAGGAGCAAAATTGGAGACCCAACCAGCCTTAACTTGTCATGGTTCCTCCTTTCAAATCTGCTGCTTGCCACAGGAGTCTGGGCAAATGTAATTACTTTTTTTTCCCCACCCTGTACAAAACTGTCCTGCCTGGTGGATTAAAAAATGAATGATGGGCAAAGTCAGGAAACAAGAAGACTTGTCACAGGACTCTGGAGAAGAAGAACTCCTCACTGTGAAGTTAATGGAAAAAAACAGAGCAGACGGCCCTCCCACTGGCATAACATGTAGTTCTGTGGAGTAACACATAAACCAAGGGAATCCTGCCATCTCTAGGGAAAGTTTTAAGATGTTAAAATTCTCCTTTTCCTTAGCATGTCAGGAAATGTTGCTTGTTGTTTTAAAAATAATATTTCAGTAGTTCCAGCAGAAGAATTTACAAATCTCACATACGATAGTGAAGAGGGTAGTGTCTGTGCAAGTAACCTCTATGAAAAAAAACTGGAATGTTCAAATATGTCCCATTTGCTGTAAAAACTTAAGTTTGATAGTTTATTGCTCTTTACAATATATTTTAAATATATTTATGTATTTAAAGATATAAAATATATTTTGTATATCTAAACATGTAATATATAATTTATAATATATTTGTCTGCTTTGTTTCTTATTCAGAATTTGGAACCTATTGGCAGTAGAAACTACCCTTCTTCCTTGAAAAAGCCCTTTGTTCTCTAAAAAAATAATTTTATATTGTCAAGAAATTCTACTCAAGCAGGAGGGAAATGGGATTTTTAGATCTATTTATCCTGTGCTAGGTGTCCCTGCTAACAACTTCACTGCATTTTCTGCAATGGTCCAGCTGCATTGCTCTTTGGCACTGCCTGACATTCTGATAAACTTTCAGTAAATCTACACAGGATTAGTCACTTCCAGGGTGAAAATATATTCAAGAATATACTCATAAATATTGCTCAGTACCATTTTGAAAAAATATACATAAAAGAATTCTCCAGTTGCCATTATAATGTCCTACAACAAGCACTAGGCTGCTGCAGTACAGTTGTTCATACTTACCTGTGGGGAAATTTTTATGGTCTGTGTTGAAAACATCTCAAAATCCAAACCAGAAATTTCCGCTTTTGGTTCAGTTAGATCCCCAATGGCTTGCCTAATTCTGTTTCCAAGGGTTTTGGTGTCCAGGGCCCCATTTCCTTCTGCTCAGAGATGGAACTCAAATGTGATGCACATTGGACAGTTGTTCTTTGTTTTTCCAGATGCCTTGGAAAACAGCAGTGTAAGGCAGACTTGAGGGAGATGGGAGATGTACTGCTCTGACCCCTTCTACTTTTCTAGGGATTTGCAGAGGGGAATCCTGACCTGGCTAAAATTTTCTGCCCTATTTCTTCCTCTAGGCAAATTCCCTTCTCCACTCATCATTCCCATGATGAATTAGAGACAGATATCTGGACTGCAGAGACTTCTATGAATAAATGCGGCTATCCATATTATGTGGCTACATACTCTACTGTATTGCTATTTTCTTTTGACAACAATTTTTTCTTCTTGACATCTGGTAAGTGCAGACTGAACTTTTGAAATCCTGGATAAAGGAGGAGCTCTGATTCTTAGACAAGACTTTGGCTGAACAGCCAGCTACAGGGAAGGAATATGGCAGATGGGAATATCACCAAGGCAGAACAGGTAGAACTAAAAAAAGCACAGCAGATTTGGTGATCTGAGGCAAGGTGGGAAAGGTTTGCAGGCAGGTGAATGCTCAAAGTAGGGGTCTTGGGAGCCCTAGAAAAATATTTCATGATATCATATTCCTAAGCTCCTGAGATACACCTATCTGGATCTTTTGGGATAGTGGGTAGAAATGAAAATGTCCATCACTAAGGTAATAAATATCTTTGCTCTAGTGAGAAATGTGGACTGGGAAAACCTTCACTTCTTTTCATATTTCTATTTTTAAGGTTTTTTTTCAAAGTAACACATGGAAAACCTGAAGCTTTTGATGCCACATTCTGTCCTGATATGCACAAACATGACTTTCATTGACCTTTTGAGGGAGAGTTATGGACTTCACTGATTATAGAAGAGAATTGCATAGGCTTGGACTAGGAATGGTAAGTAATTATGAGGGACTTCAAGAAATTTGTTACCTAGCCAAATGAGCTAGGTAATGATGAGAAAAAAATGATTAGTTATCTCAGGGTTGGGGTATGGACTAAATAAAGACACAGTAAAAATATATAAATCAGTAGGATCGAGGCAACATCCCAGAGCCAAAGAAATAGCAAAATGCTGGACAAAAAGTCAACAAAACCAGAAATGTCAGAAGGGCAGCAAAAGGTGTGAGAAAAAAAGGGTTGAAGATTGTGAAGTCAAAGTAGGACATTTATAATTGTGTCAGGGACAAAAGGTCTGTCAGAGACTCCTTTAGCCAAGGGGAAGTTGTTCATGGATGCCCTAGTTAGTGCTAGGAAACACTGCAGTTTATTCACCTCAGCGTGCACCAGGAAGAAAAGAGACCTGCCAGAACCAAAAGGACTGTTTTGTAGGCCAAAAATTCCTGAACACTACATCTACCCAGAGCAGCTGACAGAAAAGTATAATGGCTCACTAGGGCAGTGCCAGGGTAGCTGGAATCCCCTTTATTCTCCCAAAAAGGCAAAGATAGGAAGCAACAACAGGAGGACTGGCAAGAGCCAACTGCAATATCTTTATTGTCCCAGCACAGTATGGGTCAGGGCAGCTCTTCTTCCCTGTCTCTATGCATTATACATAGTGCGTATGAGTTCTGGAGTCTTGATTTTGGTTTTGTATTTTTTTAATGTAAGTGAATTTAATTTTGTATGTGTGTATGTGTGTAAAATCTTTGGATTTAATTTGAGTCCTGCTTCTGCTTGCTCTCCTTATGGTCTCTCATTTGTTTAGGGGGATTACCTGCTCTTACAAAGGCAGCACAGAGTGCTCAGAAAATGCTGAACTTTATGCTCAGCCCCAGCATCCCCATTTGTTCAGGCTCTGTGTTTACCCAAAGTCTCTGGGGCTCAAATAAACAAGGTGATATTATATTTATAAATAAAACTGTGCATGACGAACTCATGCATGTGAAGGCAGAAAATAATGTGACATCTGAGGTTGCAAAGCTCATAAGCACAAAATGAGAAAGGTTAATGAAATTGGATGGGGCAAAAGGATTCATTACTACTGCCTGTCCTGGACCATTATCTGTGAAGAACATGATAACAGAACATTCTCTTTAACCATGGGATAGGTATGGTTCAGGACGCAAAAAGGAAACCTGTGTTTTTTCTGCTTGTACAGAAGCCCTGGTTTGGGAAAAGCACTGGTAGGCACCAAACAGTCACCAGGTGTGCTGTGGATGATGAAATCTTCCATTAGCATGGCATGTACAGCACGAGCTTCTGCTCACTGGATACCCTCTCTCTGACCCTGAAGTCTGCCAAATCTGTAAGATACTTAATTGCATGACTTACTGAGAATGTTCACTTTATTTCATAACTGAGCTGGTCTAACTTTAGTTTCTGATTATTAACTCTTCATTGAGCAAGGTCTTCACTAGTCACAAGCAAGGGACCAGTCTCAGAAGAAAGAGACTTCTATGCTTTCTGAACATCTTTTCCCTGGAAATTAGATCAAGATTCTTCAAGTCTTACAATCCAAACTGCTGCTCTTTGACACTTGTTTGGCAATTGAGAAAGGCAGGATTCAAAACAGCATCTTAGAGGTGAAAGGCTACATACCCTGTTAGTGGGAAAAATAATCTACAAAAGCAATGGTATTTGTCAAGAGACTAGAGAAGATATGACATCAGGAAAAGCCTTTGTGAAGTCCACCACAGTAACATAAATTTATTCACCTTGATTTAAATCATTCTTTTTACAGTGAAATCTAAAAATGGAGCAAGACAGGGTTATAACTTAAATGCAGGAACTGTGACAAATAACAATTTACATCAGGAAATGGAAGTGCCACAGGGATTGGGTTCCAGGGCAAATTTGTCTTGTGAAAAGGATATGAAGTTAAGTAATGGTCAAATAGACCAGGGCTTTTGTTTTGTTTTGTTTTGTTTTCAATATTGCTTTAAAAAAAATATAGTGACAAAAAGGAGAGCAAAAGTAAAGGTCTGACATTCAAGAAAGGCTTGCTTGTGGTTAATACACCACATAAATTGCGGAACAGTTTATCCCTGTGAAATTATTTCCTCTGGGATGTTGTTAGCATGCTGAAAATATGTGAATTATTGATACTTTGAATCAAACCTGCAGGAAAGCAGGAATGAAAAGCTAATATAAATAATCCTGTTTGATAGGGAACATTTTCAGAATTTTTGCTCTTAAACCATTTCACTTTTAACAGTTACTGGGATTGTTCTATTTGTTTGTTTCTTTTTCTTTCCTTGCTCTGCTTTTCTCATGCAGAACAATAAGAACTCAACTAAATTGCATTCTGGTGAGGATTTCTCCAAAGAAATCTGAACAGTTGCAGCTTAAACACTGAGAATTAGCAGAAGAGAAACAAACTGCAATTTTCCCAGTGGTACTTAGTTGGTACCAAATGACTCCACAGTCATTCTGCTACTCTTTTATTATGCTTCAGCAGCTGGGAAGTCGTATGTGCACAAGAGGTCAGGCAGTTTGCTGAGCTTGCTGTTTTTACTCTGAAATCATGGCTCTCCTGCTCCATTGAACAAAGATGGTCAGGAGTTCCTGGAGCAATTTTCCAAATAAAATATGTTTGGTTTTTTTTGTTAGCCAAATATATTGCAACAATGTTTCAGCAGAAGATGTTTCCTGTAGCGTGGTAAGTTTGATTAACATGCTGAGAGAGACCTGCAAAGAGGCAGAGGCTGCATAGGCACAGACTGCATCACTGTGTCCCATGAGGTGGCCCAGTAGGACTATTGTAGGGACCCCAGCCTCTGGTAAAGTTGCCCATTGTAGTCAAGGCTTGCCTTGAATCAAGTAGAGCTACAATTTGAATGAGAGATTTTTCTTGGTTTATTTCCTTTCCTTTCTCATGTAAGTGCTCCAATTATTTTAAGGCATTTCTTTTTTTCTTTTTTTTTTTTCCCCATCACCAAAAATAATGTCATCTTCCATTCAAAAAATACTGGGTTTGTCCCCATACAGAAAAGGAAACTATGAGATCAGAAGTTTCATACTTTTATACTAAGTTTTAGTGCTAGTTATGTTACAGGTGTGGACCAGAAGGAGACCCATGTATGGGTCTTCAAGTTTCTACCTCAGTTTTCATCCCAACAGACAGTTAATTTATTAAATGTAGGTAATTTTAAATGAAGGAATAATGTCACCAGCATTGTGAAAAATGCCAATCACTTGGTTTTTAAAATTGTAAAAGTTTAATAATAATAAAATGGTTATACAAATAGTAATACAATTAGAGTAATAAAATTTAGAGTTAAGACAATTACAAGACAATAAAAAGCAAAGAGTTACGAATGTCTAGATGCTCTTGGACACTAAGTCACGAAAAAGCATACCTTGTGAACAAAGTAATAACCTTAAAAGCAATAGCCTGTTGCATATTCATATATCTTATACATGATGCATAAATTCCTTGCAAATTAAGAACTTTTCTGGTTTTTGTCAACTTCTTCCCCTTAATCCTGGTGGTTCCATAATGACGGAGAGAAGGTGGAAGAATGTTTGTCTTTTCCAATAAGGAGGCAGTAACTCTTTATGGGCCCCTTTCGCTGCCATCTCTGTGTGAAGAGTTTCTTGATTATCTCATCTCTTGCTTGAGCTAGTAAAAAAATCCTACATTGCAGAGTTTCTATTTTAACATTATGTTGTAACCTAAAACTCTATTTAACACACTACTTAAGAAAATTAACACAGCATAACTTTCTAACATTACAGATATAATATTCATTGTAACATTTTCGAAAAGCCAATCATAAAATATGCATTTTTCACAAGCATGATATGAGCTGCCTTTACCTTGCTGCCCTCTTTGACCTGTAGCACTTTCCCTAGGGATGCTTTTGCTATATGTAGCATATATTGATGGAATGAGCTGAACATGGAAATCTCCCGCATTTGACATTGAGTGTGGGGGACAGCAATGCACAGTAACATTCTTTTGCAGATTTTGGAAGTGCTTTCGAGGATAAGATCCCCAAGAACTACTAATTTTGTGGTTTCAACAAAGCAACTTACCTTCCTTACGTGTTCCTAGAGTTCGAGAAGGATTTACTCTTTAGCAAGCTCGTGGTTTCGGATTTGCACAACTGAAGGTCTTCAGGGTTTCCCCCACCCGCAGAGCAACAGCAGCGGCCTGACTCCGGGTCTGCCCTGCAGATTCCCGGGAGAAGGATGGAGGAGCCCTACAAACCCCTCCGCTCCCAGCTACGCCGTTTTGCTACCACCTAGTGGGCACGGAGACGTGTGAGAACACGGACTCCTACAGAAGTGGACTTCACGAATAGGGAAAGAACATGCAGAGCTGTGTACAGACATCCCCCCTGCTTTCGATTTGCTGTTCCAGGGTCCCGAGCCTGCATTAATAAACACGGTTATAATGAAGCACCTAAGCACTGTCAGGTGGAAGTGGCCTCGGAAGCCTTATGGCCCTGCTAAATGCTAAGGAGGGGATTGGAGGACCAAGGCTGCGGCCAGGGAACATGGATTTCATTTGTCTTCAGTCAGCCAAGACTGGAGAACGAGAAAACACAGGACAACAGGAAAAGGAATCAACTCACTAGTGAAGTAAGGCTGAGATAGCAACTAAAAACAGACCCAAATTGTGATAGGTCTGGTGACAGGGTTCATTTGGCTGTAAATTCTACAGTGATGAACAGTAAATACAATTTACTAAAAACAGACCCAAATTGTGATAGGTCTGGTGACAGGGTTCATTTGGCTGTAAATTCTACAGTGATGAACAGTAAATACAATTTACTAAAAACAGACCCAAATTGTGATAGGTCTGGTGACAGGGTTCATTTGGCTGTAAATTCTACAGTGATGCACAGTAAATACAATTTTAGCGCAGAGGCCATTCTGTTCAATCTCCTAGGAATTTTTCCCAGAAATAGACATAGACACTAAATTGAGCCAACCATATGAAACTTAGCATTGGGCCTGCACCTTCCATGAGGAATCCTAGGCCAGATACTTGCTAATGTATGCATACACAGCACTAGTGATTTTCATGTACCAGCTGATGCCTACTAAGAACCTGATCAGTTCTGTCCTGTTAATTCCCCATTGGTTTTTTTTTTTTTGTTGTTGTTGTTTACTGCATGCTAAAAAATCTGGGAAATTACATGAAGCAAAAGTAATGCTGGGATAATTATGTGTTTGTTCTCCCCAACAAAATCCTAGCATTTCATGTACATTATCTGTATTTACATTGCATTTTTCTCCTGAAAATCACTTTTATTCAAGAACATGAATGAATATTAATACCCAATGTTTTAAAACCACAGCCAGCTGAACAGTTTATTTTAATTAATACAGAAGAATCTTTCCTAGCACTTCAATTTAAAATGTTGATACAGAGCATTAAAAAAAAAAAAAAAACCAAGAAGAAGAAGGAAAGAAAGAGGACAAAATACTTAGTAAATTTCCTCTGGAAAGAAAAAGCAGTAGCTGGAAAACCTGAAACTGAACTCTGAAGTCCATTTAATGAAACATACCTTACATATAAACAAAGACTTAATCAGTTTTTGTCTTAATACCTCACATGAAGTTTTAAGTAGTGATTTTCTCGGAATTGGTCCAGAGCTCCATTTTCAGTATCCCACAGGCTGGAGACAGACATGCCTTTGTGGAAATTGCAATATTATAAATCCAACATATTTCATTCTCTTCATGCTTGTGAAGGAATTAAAAGCAGCTATCAGATCCGGTCTACAGCAAATAAGTTGACTTCCATAAGTACATATATAAAGTTCCTGAGATTTTACATTTATTTTATAACTCATTTAACTCAGAACCAAAACCATATGTCCATCACAGAAGGGAAGTGGGAATTAGAGAGAGAGGGAGTACATATTAATTTAATAGAATTCAAATTTTACAAATTTTACTTCAGTCCCTAATCATGGAAATAAATCCCTTCAGGTCTATGTAGTCAATCCACCATTACATCCTTGGAAACTCAGTTTCAGAATCACCTGTGTCTGCAGCAGGGGAAAGGGAGATGTAATCCTAATTGTGCAGCTCCATGGTGTCTACTGTATGAAGTGGAGATTAAACCTGTTGGACTCTTTGGCTCATCAATCAGAAAGTGGGTTTTAGAAAATATATATTGAAAATATATGTACACATGTGTACACGTGATAAAAACAATGTTTGTTGAAAGCAAGGTGTATTTGGAAAGGTGAATCTTATCTCACATAAGCAGAAGTCATAGATTTAAAATTTCAGTTCCATTTAGACTCCAAAGGACAAATTAGTCGGAATTGAAAAATACAATAGTCATTTGCAAAGCAACAAAATAGAAATAAAGCATAAGGCTGTCACAGTCTTTCTAAGTGAAATAAAAATTATGAGCCAAAGATTCTGTCAGGAAAGATAAAACCAGTGAGATTAAGAGAAATTTTTAAGGTAATAATCTAAAATTACAGCAGAGGGTGCTGTCATTTCTCCTTCAGTTCATGGTGTCGCGTTAATTCACAGCTCTCTTGCTACTCAAAAGAATAACAAAAAAAAAAAAAAAAAAAAAAAACCCCAAACAAACAAACAAACAAAAAAAACCCAAACCAGTAAATTTTGAAATTCAGTGGAATTTTTCTGGAAAGGAATTAGAGACCACGAATAGAGAAAGAAAATATACACTGTTACAGATTTAAGGCCAGAATTAAACTTTAAAAAGTGAAGTACATTTTATAGTACAAAGTACAAAGTCCTGCAAGTACTTTGATTGTACACAACTGTGCAAATTTTTTTGCTGCTCTCTGTTTATATTTAATTTAGGAACATAAATGTTAGACCTTTTAATCTGTAAATATTTCTCTCTCACAAATTCATGCCTTGTCTGCTGTATATTGTTGTCATTACTGGACTGCTAAAACAGAAATGATAGGACAGTATTGTTAAATGTTTGCAATATCCTGCCTATGAAAACCACTTAGCCATCCTTTGGAAGAGCTGACAAAAGAATGTACTGCATCCTGTCCTGCCTTCCAAGATAAATAAATGGTCCTCAGTCTTTTCTGCCATCTGAAATTTCTGCTTAGCCACTACATACAAAGCATGCTTTTCTTGGTTTCCCCCCCTTTCCTTTCATAGCTTGGTTGCTCAAATCATGGGGCCACAGTCAAGACAAATACTGAAACTCTGGTCAAGTTTGACTGCAGAGAGAACCCAGGCAGGAGGTTAGATGCTGAACTTGCTGCAGTGCTGAGTGTCCCTCAGGGTCAGCACACAAATGCTGAAACACAGTTTACAGTTTCTTAACTTACCAGAGGCAGGATGAACACTCCACATTTCTTAATGTGCTGGAATAGCCAGGCCCAGTTCTGACTTGCCATAAATTCAGAGACAGCCCCATTCCAGGTTGTCTTTACAATCTAATATGTAAGAAGTTAATATTGCTTAGGTATTAATTGTCCTCATGCAATTGATGTTATTTTAGAAAGCATAAGGTACAAAACTTGTGAGGCATGCTTGCAGCCTAATAAATAGAATAAATTGGCTAGGTTTGTCATGGTTAAAAAAAAGTTGCAAAGTTTTCATTGCTGTGTCAGTTTATATTTAAGGAAAGTAACATGAAGATCTTTTATATGAGGCCCACAGGTCTCATCAAGCAGATAGCAAGGTATGAGCTTAGCTTGGTCCACCAGGAATGTAATACCAACCCCAGTATAGTCCTGACAAAGTCCTCACTGACTTCAGTGGGCTCAGGTTTTAACCCTACACCGTCACATAATTTCAGAAAACTGAGGATCTGGTTTGGTGTCTCTGTTTCCTTTGAACCCACCAGATTGTCTCCAGCCTATTGCTGCTACTCTCACAAGAGTTCCCTTGTTTTTATATCCTCCCTGTACTCCTCCAGTCCCACCCATGGGTTTTACACTCCTGATATTGTATCTCAGCATCTAATGAGAGTCTCTGCTTGACGTTCTGCTTGATACGTGTTTTCTCAGATCTCACCGTCAAACTCATGCCACGGAAGTAATTTCATGACAAAGTGGTAACTGGTGCAAAAGTAAGGATTTTCCACTTTTTGAGGATGTCAGAGGAAGGCATTATGTATTGGATTTTGGAGTATTGAACTTGTGAGTTTTTTGCAAGTCAGGGCTGGCAGTGTGTTTAAATCAAAGATTTATTAATCTGCTCCAAAAGGCCAAGTTACCATTTAATAGCTTTCAGCAGTTAGCAAAGGCTGTATTTCTACAAGTCCTTTTTGGATTCAAGACTTTCTTACATCTTTCTTCTCTTTGCATTTTGCTTTACATAGGTTCTTCTTCCAGATCTTTATTCCATTTATTAGAATAAATACTGGCATGAAAAATACTATCTCTGTGAATTATACCTTTTAAAATTTAACTGAAAAAGCAAGGAACTCTGATCTGAACTACTATTGCACTTTTTACATTGGTTTTACCAATTTCGGATCCTGTGTTTTCTTTTACAATCACGAAGATAAATTTGTTAGTATTTTCTTAATAAATTAAAAGTCATAATTTGGGGATAAGATCTAAAATAGCATGTAATCACCTAGAGCAGATCTAAAATTTAATTAAATCCTTCCACACAGATCAGTTGCAGTCTGGAGTCTGACTAATTACAGTTATTAGATGCAACATAAATAGAGCAGGTACTGTCACCTAAACAGGGGTGAGGGACTGGGACAGAATTTAGATTGCATGATTGCAATCCAAGACAGGCACACACAAGATCTTTACTCTAGGGATTGAAACACTTTTTTTGTGGGTGCTTCTGTGTGCTACAAAAGTGCTGACACACTAATTTAGCAGAGCATCCTCATGTCCTATTTTCTATGAAAGTAATTAGGGATTCTCAAACCACTCATCCCTAGGGGTGCTAAATTGCTCTGGCACATGGCTGAGCTATCTGATCATCTAGATTTAGCACAGAGCATTAAAAAATAATGACTGTTGCAGAGATCTCTGCAACAAATGACCACTTCTATTAGAAAATGAATGGGTGCTTGGGGAACTTTGGGTGGTGCTCACACTGTTTGATGCATCACCACAGGTGCACCTCCTCCATGAACACCAGGTTTTTCACAGCTGATTCTGGTGATGCCCCAAGTTTATTACGTAAGTGTGATATAAAGCTTACTGCTCCTGCCTTTCCTCAGGATTCTCAAACCCATAAAAATTATTTCCATTATTGGAAGATGAATTTAGGGATTAAGTTAATTGCCAGTGTACCATTACCATTTTTTATTTATATGTGCCATCCACTAATTTTCAGGGGTGAGCCCCAGCACGAACTCTGTGTATTACTGAAGGGAGCTTGGAAGCTCCAAACCTCTGTTACAAATCACAATCAGTTATTTTTACTATTTTGTATCAGTTTGGAAAGAAGCACTTGGTATATCATGTGTTCAAATATCAATCTGGAAAAGCCTTTTTCCCAGTCATGCTAAATGTCTCATTCTCTTGGTGCACTGTCCAGTTTATTCTTATTGTTGAAAGCATTAGGGAAGGCCTTATCCCTAAAGCTTGTAATCTATCACTCCTGGGGGTAAACATCATAAATATTCCAAAATCCAGTGTAGGTGTTGAGACAAAAGGAGATAATGAAGAGAAGAAATTGCCAAAAAGAGCAAACTGATAATATTTCTATACAATCTAACAGCTTGCCAGAAATAATAGTTTGGACTTCTGTTCTGTAGATTAGATGGAGATATACATAGTCAACTATTTTATTCTAGATAAGCTCATTTCTTTCATTTAGAGCCCAAGAGGAAGAGGAATGCCATGATATCTCTGTCCTTCATCTTGTAGTCTACTGAATAATTAGTGGTAATTCAGAAATAGCTCCAAACCCTTACACCTGGTATACCTATTGCAGGGGTGCAGCTGAAGTCTCACTCCTACTTGAAACATTTACAGGGAGATTATATTTATCAGCAAGAGCCTGAAGTTCCAACAAGCTGGCTGGAATTCACACTGACAACTGCAATGATAGAACAGCTCTTCTGCATGATGATTTGTCCTATATAGGGCAGAGGCTTGAAGGCATGAGCAAAGGTTGCTGTAACACCTTTCTAGGCATTCTGCTCTGCTAAAAATGAAACCTGTCAGTGTTCTTCTGCCTCTTGGTTTTTTTTGGGGTTTTTTTGTAGATGCAGATGTGTAAAACTGATAGCCAATGTGAGCATTAAAGCTTACAGTACACTCTCAATGAAAGGCTTCTGAAGACTGAGAGTGTATGTGTGTAAGGGGGTAATGTAGCCCATTTCTTTCTTTTCACTCTTTATTCACCATCTAGCATCTTGAATTTTCTGTATTTTAAACTACAGTGGACTAAAAGAAATAGATGTGGAATCAGAACTCAGATCTACAATTGGTTTTAAGATCTTGTCTGACTCTCTTCACTTCATATTTCCTGTCTGGGGCAATACTATTACAGCATCTAGGTACATTTAAGAGCTGTTATGTTTAAGTGCTATACAAACCTAGTATAAAAAATATTCACACCAAGCCCAAAGAGCTGGATTTCCAACTTCATGAAAGTACTTTGATATTTAAGTTACATTTTTTTTTTTTCCAAATAAAGGTTTGAGAAGAGGAGACTGATTAAACCCAACATTATGTTGGCAGGCAGGAAAGACAAAATGCGTTTCTTTTCATTTAAGTTAGGAGGAATATCAAGTGGCAAATGCCTTTTTTTCCTCACCCTAGCTATATGATAAAAATCAAAAACCAGTATTCTAAATTTTTTAAGTTTTAAAACAGTTTCCAAAACTTTGACTTTGGAATCAGATCAAAGTTATGAACATGGCAAAACAATCCCACCTAGAGTGCTCATGGGATGTTATCTTCCAAAAGGAGTAAAATAGCTCATCTCCCTTTTCTGTTACAATGATTTCACTAAGTATCTGACAATTACTTCTGACACTGAACTAGTGAGTGGTTTTTTTCTCTGTTGTCCCTCAAACAGAAGTTTCTCATGAAATTATGAGGAACATTTCAGAGTTGTGACAAAAATATTAATAACTCTGCTTTGTCCAGTTTAAAATATGTTTGAATATAGAGCACTTCAGCATATGAAGCAGGAACATAAGTGCTAGTGTCTGAGAACTCTTTAGCATGCATTGCTGAATATACAAATGCACACGTTTCAAAACCACACAGACCTGAAAATTTGCAATTGAGAAGCTAAACAAGTTCAATAAAAAGACAGAAAAAATTTCTTTATGTCTAATGGCAAAGTACCCTTTCTTTTACAAAGAAAGCAGTTCTTCTCTGTAGTTTAGAACTGATTAGGAAATGGATATGCAGAAAGCTCTCTATGGAATTAGAGAAATATGAATCTGTGCACTTCAATCTATTTTATACATGTTCTGCAAGACCTCAACAACTAAAGTTAATGCTCCCTCGGCTCCATTGAACTAATTAAGCTAGGCTATTTTATTAATAATGGGTTGTCCATCTGTCTGCATTTATGGCACTTAGCAAGTCAGTGTGAGTGTGAATGCTTATGTTATGACGGAGAGAGCTCCTGACAATGAATTAGATTAATCCATCAAGAGAATTAATGTGACATGATTACTGTTGGTATCTGAAGAAGCTGGCATACACAAACAGGTATCTGCAGCTGTAGGAGGTAAGCAACAACACTGTAAACAACTGGGCAAGGCCCCGAGCCTGTACTATTGAGCAAAGAGGTGGCTGACACCAAGACCTGGTGACAGGCTGCTAATGTGGCACTTGCAAAGTGCGCCACAGGATCCGAATGTTGCTATCAATGCTTAGGTTAACTCAGCTGGGTTGGTATTTTACCACAAATAGTTCTAATGCTCTCTGTCATGTAAAAATACCTAATCTAATTAGTTTTCACTTCTTTTCTTAAGGGGCATGAAAGAGTGAACATATTTGAAAATTAATTAGGAAAAGCTCTGCAGTCATCACCCCAAAAGTATAAGGTCAACAGCACTTTGGGTATGGCTTTGCCAGTTTTCTTGTCAATTCTTTTTCCTCTTTCAGTTCACTTGCTCATAGAGTTCCATAGACAAAGTTCCTAATGGCTTGGAACCTTAGTTCCTTAAGCTGATGATACTTGGCTGACAACAGCATGCAATGATTCTTCTCTGTCATAAATATTAAAATATAACAAAAAGTTGATTGCTGGGATAGAGGAAAAGTTTTTAAAATCACTGAAGTGAAAATTTATGAAGAAAAAAGCTCTGTTCTTGGCAGAGAGAAATACACATATGAACTGATTTGTATTATGATCTGGTATGAAACAAGTTTAAAAAAAAGTTTTTAAAGTGATCTTAATGCTGCCTCCTAGAAGTTGATGGGCAGTTCCAGAACTTCCTTTCTCAAGAAAGCAGCTTTAGAGATCTATCAACAGCACCCAACATTCATTACTGACTGTGACACAAGGGAATAAATACTTTAGTCTCATGCCTACAAACCCACTATACTAATTTTGTTTTTCTCATAAATAGAGGAAGGCATGAAGTGATTCAAGTCCCACAGAAGTGTTCTTCAGCCTTTCCACGTCCCCTCTGCCCTTCTAACCACTGAGGATCCAAAGATTAAGTTTGGTGAACTGCCAAGATCTGTAGGCACTGGAGTAGGGAACAAATTGTTCATATGGTTTGTTAAACAAACAAAATGAAATGTCTATACAATTAAGCTGTTTGTTTAAAACAGGATATATTGAATTAATTCAAGACTTCATGGATAAAAAATTGGTTAGGTATTTATGCACAGTGTAACACTAATTTAGAGATGAAGTTACTGGAATGCTCTTAAGCTTCAAAGGCATGATTCATGGCACTCTTCTATGTGTCCTAACTACACATGGCAATATAGGCAGCCCTATAAAATAACCATAAAATAGCTATATGGATGCATAATAGCAAATACATACTTCAGTATGTATGGTAAATCTTGAGTAAAATCTGACAAACAACATAGGTATCACTGGGTGCAGCTTGCAAAGGTGTTATTTTATATATTATTCACTAAACTAAATGAAAGTATTACTAAACTAAATAAAACTATTCACTAAACTAAATAAAACTATTACTTTGACTAATGAAGTCTATTGAACAAGGAGCTATTTCCATGAACAGTAGAACAAGAGGAAGAAAAATAAAATAATGTCCTGTGCAGGCTATCTTAAAACATTTTGGACTGTTATTTCAAAATCAAATTTCCACAAATAAAATTTTTATTCATTGCAGCACTCTCTGCAAAATCAGAAGGTTAAAAGAAAGTAACAAAGCATAAAATAGGCATTTGAAAAATTATTTCCACATTGAGATAACTTAAGAACACCCAAATTGATTTTTATTAGACTTCTCATATTCACTTCTGAGCTGACACATGCATAAGATATTCAGCTCTAAAGGTCACTTCTGAGAAGGCTATAAGTAACTGGAACTAGCACTGCAGGATGAAATGATGGCTCATTGCTGACTATTACCGTTGGAGAGTGATAGATATTTTACTCCTGAGGCTGAGACAGATTCTGTAAATAAATATTTATTTCTTGGCAGTGCCAATAGCTGGAACATGATGTGATAGAGTTTTTTTCCCGGTGTTATTAGCTGACTTAAAGAGAGTGTGGGACGGATGCTGGCAAGGCCCGTGGGCCTGTGTTGGAGGGAGCCCACCACAGAATTTTCTCCAGGGCCAGACAGGGCGAGCCCTGGCTCCTGGCACCACATGGTGAGCGGCCAAGCTCAGTGCGGTTCTCTCCTCTTCCTGCTCGCTGCCCTGCCCCAGCTGCTCAGTGCTCTGCTAAAACCTCTGCTCGAACACCCAACACAAATGGGGCTGGTCAGCCTGGCTATGAACACCTATTTCTTCCTCTTCAGGCTTTGGTCACTCCATGCTTTATTCTCTCCATCCCCTCTTCTTTTTGGTGCCAACATTAGTCCCTGAGGTTGTTCAGCCCAAAGAAGAGGTGGCTTGGGGGAGGTTGTAGCCAGGTAAGCGTCAGCCTCTTCTCCCAGGAAACGAGCGACAGGTAAGAGGACACAGCCTCAGGCTGCGCCAGAGGTTTAGGTTGGATGGGAGGCGGAATTTCTTCACAAAGGGTCCGATTAGACCCTGGAATGGCCTGCCCAGGGAGGTGGTAAAGTCAGTATGTCTAGAGGTGTTCAAGAAATGGCTGGACATGGCATTTAATGCCGCGATCTATTTGATTTGGTGTTTGATCAAGGGCGTACTATAATTCAGACGCCTTTTCCAGCACAGTAATTGTGTGAAAACAAAACACGAGAGATCTCTGGTGAATTGCAACTTTTCTCCAGAGCGAATCGCTGGCTCTGCTGTCCATCCCGGACGGCGAGGAGGCGTTGCCCAGCTGCCTGCAGCCCTCCGCGATGGGACCCCAGACCCTTTCGCAGCTCCCCGCTCCCCACGCCGAGCCCCGCCTCTCCCCGGGCCGCGTCGGGCCTGGCACAGGCGCAGCCTGGCTATGGCGGCTGTGGAGCAGCGCCTCGGCCAGTACCGCGCCGCCCGCCGTAGCTGTGCCGCCGCTCCGCGCCCCGCCGAGCTGCCGGGAAAGGCCGCGGCTCCGGAGGCCGCCGAGGGACCGCGGGCAGCCGCGGAGGGCACGGGCGGCGGCGCTGAGGTGAGCGCCGGGGCGGGCGGGGTGGGAGGTGCGGCGGGCGGCCGGTGCCTGACGCCGCGTCTCCCCGCCGGCTCCGCAGGTCCGGCCCGGCGGCCCGGCGGCTCTGGGGTGGGCGCACCCGCTGCTGCTGAAGGTGCTGCTATGGGCCGTGCTGCTGGCGCTGTTTGCGGAGCTGGAGCTCGGGCTGCCCTACTTCGTGCTCTCCCTGCTCTACTGGATGTACGCCGGCACCCGCGGCCCCGCCGAGCGGCGGCCCGGCGAGCTCAGCGCCTACTCCATTTTCAACCCCGGCTGCGCCGCCATCGCCGGGACGCTGACGGCCGAGCAGCTGGAGCGGGAGCTGCACTACCGGCCCGCCGCGGGCCGGTAGCGCCGGGCCCCGCGGGGACCGCGCTGTGCCGCGCCGGGACAGCAGCCGCGCCGGACCGGCCCCGCTGCCACCGCCCCGAGGGACTTGGGGGAATGAAAGGGGGTTTGTTCCTGTG
Source organism: Lonchura striata (assembly GCF_050655825.1). Lineage (NCBI taxonomy): Eukaryota > Metazoa > Chordata > Aves > Passeriformes > Estrildidae > Lonchura > Lonchura striata. The sequence continues at coordinate 86,077,997 of NC_140705.1, read as the reverse complement.
CAAAAAAACTACCTGAGCCCCGCGCCCCACGGCGCCCGCCGGTCCCGAATAAAGCCGTAGCAAAACTGCGCTCTGGTTTCGTTTCCTGGGGCCGGGCAGCTGTTTCGGCCGCTGTGGAATTGCCCCGAGAGGCACGGCCTTGTCACAGCTGCGGCTGCCAGCACGTCACCTGGAGGGCTTCAGCTCCCGAGGGCTTTGCCTCAGGTGGTAGACATAAAGGCTGGCGTTTGACGACATCTGCAGCAGAAGGGCATGCTGCTGCTCTCCCCTGCACCGGCTGGAAACCTCATTCCGAAGAAACGACAAGAAGCAATAGTCATACACCTCAAATAGGCTGCTGCTTTGGCTTGCAGTGGTGTCTTTCATCTAACAGAAACATCAGATTATAATTCCCTTTTTGCTTCATATTACAGTTTTCATAATTATAAACTGAAAAATAGGTGTATTTGTATGATCCACAGCTGTTTTTAATATGTAGATCATTGCATTGAGCCAGACCTGCTCAGCGAAGTGGTAGCCACCACTGCTTACAGCATGGAAAAAACATGGGTGTGGCATTTGAGAACATGTTTTAGTATGGTGATGCTACATAGACAGTTGGACTTGATGATCTTGAAGGTCTTTTCTAACCATAACAACTTTATGATTCATTAAGTCAACATTTTGAAGAGCAGCTACTAGAACTTGTGTCTCTGAGGACAGAGTTAAGAAGTCACAAACTGGTCTTTCAAATTCTTGAATTGGTCATTCAAATGTCTTTTCTAATTTAACACATTGTTAAGCACCTTGTTAAGGCTTGACTCAATACAAGTTTGATCATTGGTTGTAGAAACGAAAGTGGTGCTTTGAATTTAACTGACTAGTAAGAGAATAATAGATTAAAGCACATGTAATATGTTAACACTGATAAACATCTCTCAGTAGCTCTCCGAAGCACTCTTACACTGTCTTGGGCTGTTGTATGAATTCCAAGTCCTGCTATTGGAAGGCAAAAAATTCTGTCATTTGCACATACTCTGTCATCCTCCAGTAAACCGCCCCACCTCAGAGTTTTCATTATTCTTACTGATGCCTTTTCACTTTGTAACATGCTGCATTTTGTATTTGATTAACATAGGCTCAGCAGGGTCAAACACCTTTAAGGTAGTGGACACACAGTTGCATATACTGTTTCCTTGAAAGAACCACAGACTGTGAATCTGCCCATTCTTAAAAAGTATTAGAGGAACAGGGTAAGAAGTCTTTAGATGATACTCAAAACACCTGTAAGCAATGGAATTTTGTGAGTTAAAACTTTATTCACAACAATAAAAATAGACATCAGCATCATGTTCATGGGGAGTTGATAATCTGACATCTTGTACTATTCAGTTCTGTGGGTATTTTTTAAAACAAGGAAATACATGCAAATAAATATAAAATATAAGGCAAGATAAACGAAATTATAAAAATTCATAGCAGCAATGCTGGAAATAAAGTTTTCACTTGCTATACACTCTAGCTGCATTATGTCCAGGTGGATGTATAGACTCTTGTATTTAATACTTCATGAAACAAGTTACCCCAATAAGTGAGCATGAAGCCAAAAGGCACAAAAAAACTGACACAGTTCATCTCTTCCAGTGCTTTGTGTTGGCTTGCTTATTTCATGCTACTCGAATAAATGTACATTACATATTGTGAAATAGAGACGGCATGAATAACAAAGGCTTGCAAAAGGTTTTACTGAAGTAGATAAAGTATGATGGAGAAATTGGCATTGAGGCCTTGCTCAGTCTCCAAGTACACAAATACTGTAATTCTGCTTGGTGTTAATTACTTCCACTGAGTAGTTTTCAGAGGCAATTTAAAAAGGTTTAAACTAGAGAGAGCTTAATTAGAGGGGGAAAATTTCCTCTGCAGCCTTCTGCTTGGCTAAGACCTCACTTTGTTACCTTACTTTTCTCTTGTGTTCTAACAAAGCAAAAGTCACTAAGATAAGTTAACTGAAGTTACTCCTGTGGGCCCAAAGCCCTCAGTTCACAAATGAGTAGGAGGGACAAGAACAGCTTACTAACTCAAAAGCACATCAAGCTGTTGAATCTTGCTTGTGACAGCAACTAAGTACAGGTTTGTTACTACACATGGAAATGCTCTCTATTACCATGTCTGTCCTCTTTGTTACACACACTTGTTTGGCCAGCACTGCAGTGAGTTAGAACGCTTCTGTAACTTCCTGTTTTCATAGCAAAACTCTCATCTTGCCAACAGCTGCACAAGTAGCAGCTTTTTTCCCAGGTTTGCACACAACTAAGCTGGACCAACATATACTCTTGAATATTAATGAGTGAAATTATTCTCACCAGTGTGCATTAAGCTACAGCTGTAAATTACATCTGTCACCTTGTCACCTACATGCTGCCTTTTCACCTGCCAGTGACAATCTTTAGTACTTTTTTTCCTATTCTTAGCACAGGGTAGACATTAGATAGAAACATCAAGCATACTCCGTAAGCTAATTAATTAACTTGTAAGACATCAGTTAACAACTGCATGCAGTAGACAAGTATTGTATTGATGATCACACAACACAGAAGCTAGTTATTAAACATACAGAAGAACCTGAAGTGCTTCATTCCAAAGTCAGCTTTGCTACCGATGTTAGAGAGGCCTGGAAGCAGCCTGCAGAGAAGCCAGCGTGCTGAAGACACATAAGCCAGCCTGAGAACTGTGGTGGATTTCTGCAAATGTCTTTCTCCCTGGAGCTCAATTACAAGCATTAGAGCAGAAGGTGGTAACACATCCTCTTTAATTCAATTCAAACCTTACGACTGCAAAACTAATCCATGCTGTTGGCAATTAGGTTTCTAATACAATGATTAAATAATCCCATGCAAAGCAATCTAGCTTCAGGCAGGAAAGATGCTGAGTTACATCCCAGAATATCCAGTCCACTTTCTTGGCAATACGGGCTGCTAATGCAAGTGCAAAGAGACTTGAAAATAGGGAGGGTTATTTTTGCTGAGTCTTTGTAAGTGCTTTGCCACAAAAGTTATTTATTACAACAAATCTGTGAGCAGGGAGATTCTCAGAGCTACTCTTTGGCACTTTGCCTCTTTGTTGTAAAGGGAGCCCAAGTAAAAGTAAAGCTGTGCAAAGCTTGTTATTAAGTGATATAACCTATCACATCCTGCTTCTAAAGGTCCTTCTGCTTATCTCCAGCAGCTCTTGTCAACATCAGGGACAAGACATTGTCACACACTGTGTGCTGTGTGACACTGTGTAGCGTCACACACTACACAGTGCAGATGCAGCCACTGCATGAGCCCTTGTTGTTTTAAACAGAAAAAAAGCTCATGGAGTTCAGGATTTTTTGTTTGGAGTTACTGGTTTGGTTTGGGGTTTTTTTTTTTGGAATGCCACTGATGGGAAGCTGGCAGGCTCTGGAGGATAGCAGCCCACCACGGGAAGCTGTCCTTGGTCTTGAACCCACGCCCTCCACCAGGGTCACATCCCCCTCCATGCTTGAGGGTACCTTGTGTCACAGGAGAGAAGGACCAAGGCTGGAGGGGAAACAAAAGCAAGTACACACTGCAATGAGGTCTGCTGAGACTAGCAGTGGCTGCAAGCTGACTTCTCTGTGTGTTTGCACCCACAGGAAGCAGAGTAAAGCTCAAACAGGAAAGGTTCTCTTGAAAGACAAGTCATCACCCCATCACTGTGAATACCTGTGTGCCCATCAGGTGGACAGCCTAGCACTGACAATGGAAGGGCTGTGCATGCAGGACACATTTCATCCATGTCAACAGAGAATGTGCACCTATTTCTAGCAGAGAAGGTACCTAACAGATACTGCATTTTTGTTCTGTTTGGGTTTTATACTTTTTTAAGTGAAGCTTGAAGATAGCATTCAGAAGTGTTTACTACACTACCTGCTGTATATTTGTAGACCTTCAGGATGCTGTTCTTCACCTATCCAGAAAACAGATTAGCATATTTTCAACTTTAACTGTGGGAAACCCCTGTTACAAAACTGATTCTTCCCTGAAACACAAGTTGTACACCACTAAATTATTTTTTCCTAAAAATGGCGATGGCACCTTACCCTCTCCCCAGAAAAGTCTAAATGTATTTTTTTGCAATAATCATATCCTATATCCTTGTAATTTAATCAGTCGATCACTCAGCTCACCCACTCAACAGTAATAAGCCATTGACCCTGTGGTCTCAGACCGGATCAATGCAACGCTTAAGTTTTGGACCCCCAGGGGCCTTGTGTGCAAATAGGAAGAAACTCCTTTAACTTACTTTAGACATGACCAATTTGTCCTCTGATGTGTTGATTACATTAGCAGATTGCTTTCCCTAGAAACCTCTGTCCACAGCCTGCGGGCGATGAGCCGCACATGCTTAAGTTTCTTGCTGGAGATGACAAACTTAAGCCACTTGCTTGGGTATTTAAGTGTTTTCAGGTACATTATACAGTTCATTGCTTTCAGTCTGATTCACCTGCAGAAATCTCAGCTGAATGTGGCCTGACAAGTGGCAGCATAGACACTGCTGCCTACTGTGCCCCCACTGCTGATGCTGTTGGCCGGACACTTCAGAGGTTTCATACTGCTGTCTCTCTGGACATACAAGTGTTCCAGTCTCCAGCGCTCCCAGCTTTTCCGAAACTCCATCTGAACCTAACAGAAACAAAGGAGGAAACAAAAGGAATGAATCAGCTCTTTAAATGACTCCATCACAAAACAGCAAGGATAGCACACTACTGAAAAAAACTGGAAGTGCTTTAAACCCGCAATATTATTGCTTCCAATATCCAATTATCTCACTAATCCATTTTAGGCTATTCCACATTTAAAATAATGATGACATTCATTTTTACTTATAGAATAAAAGCTCTTTTATGGACCAGAAAATCTTACCTTCATTATTTTGCTCTAAATTATATTCACCTACAATACTGATTGGACTCTGTGCCCTACCATTATTAACAATTAAGCTGACTTTGCTTATCAGCCATGAAACAGCTGAAAAGACTGGCTTTCTGCTCAGTATTGTACCATAGGTATTCTTAAGAATTCTAACTTCTGGTTTCACTTAAACATAATTATGTCCTTGTTTATTTTGGCCTTTGAATATTTATGTGGGTTCTTTCTATTTCATACAAAACCAAATGTTTATTCAGAATTGAACACAACAATTAAGCAAGTTAGAGACTGTACTTGTTCCCCTATTAAATAGCAATTACAGTATTTCATGCTAGATACTAGCTTTTCTTAAAGCTACAAAGTGTGCTCATCTAGTCACAGGTTCTGGGTTAAACTGTGTAACCTCTGCACAGGTTTGGAAGTTTATCCAGGATTTTGTAACTGCTAAACAAGAACAGAATTAGATCTTCCTGTTCCATGGGCAAAGTTCTTGCCACTTGACTGAAGTAAGAACCTCCACTAGCTTTTAACACATAAGGCAGAGGACATAAAATGTCATACTTGTTACTCTAGATAAAGGCAGGAGTGCAACCACAGTAATAAGTTCATTATAGTGTGTACTTCAGCCTGGAAATAAGTTCACTGTAGGTGGGTCACTTAAGGGAGCCCATCTCTGGAGAAACACTTTTTCTTTTATTTTAGGATCTTGTACTGAGTACCAAGAGACTAAGCAGGTTGATGGCAGTTTCAGCACAGGTTTGTCATCATGCCTAGGCTGTTGAAACCTTCATTTTCTGAGGGAAATGTCCTAGGGAACCAGCTGCTGTTTTCTTTGCTTGTTTCACTGCAAAATACTGAATTTGAGAGGCAGTCCTAAAAAAAGAGCAAAACCTTACAAAATTAATTGTCTTCCCCTGGTGGATGCCTCTATCAGTGCTTGTCAGCTCTGGCCTACAGCACTTGCATTGAATGTCCTCATGGAACCAGCTGTATCTCTGTGTTTCTGACAATCTGTCAGAATCCAGAATCTGACCTCCACTGCCACAGCCAAATGGGTCAGAAGGAAAGATGCTGAGACAGGTGCTTTTATATTAGCATGGTAAGGGGGTTTATTGCATCAAAAGGTACACAAAGACACCAGAGAAAGTGTGGCTGGGATAGGGCACAGAACAATGAGGGAGAATGGTCAGACAAAGACAGAAATGCAGGAACCATAGTTTCTGCAAAGTTAAAGTTTTTGCAAGAAAAGAATCAACCATATTACCTTTCCAGTAGTTGGCACCTTTTGTGAGCATGGAAGCATAAGGCAGCACTGGGAAAAAGCTGTTGTGGGCATTTACTGGCAAATCCTGAATGAAAGCATGACTGTAGTGACTAAGACAATGAGCAATAGAAATAGGTACCTTTAGGTCAGTCAAAGGGAGGAAATGAGTCTTTACTCCAGCTGGACATGGCAGGCTTCAGCTATGCTAGAAATAGCCTGCAAAACTGAGATAAAGTGAATGGAAGACCTGAACAAAAGACTGTAGGAATGGGTCTTAGGAACAGATATGACTGGCATAATATCAGTTTTCTCTCCAGGGGTTAGGAAGAGGGGTTAGGGAGCAGGTCTACTGCCTGTGTGGAATTGAGTTTTTTGCCTAAATGGCTTTGAATGTATAAGCAAGGGAATTTGTTAAGATTTATTTTGCAGAGGCAGTTCCTGAGCACAGAAGTAGATCTAGAGATCTTTTAGCAAAATACTTACCTGTAACTTCCCTGTGTTGGTAAGATTCCCCAGAAATAAGCTATACAGGAAAATGATACCAAGAACAAAGCTCCCACAATGTGCTGACTTTGGCTGGGGTAGAGTTAATTTTATTCACAGCACCTAGTATGGGGCAGTGTTTTGTATTTGTGCTGGAAACAGTGTTGGTAATATAGAGATGCTTTTGTTATTGCTGAGCAGGGCTTGCACATTGCCAAGGCCTTTTCCACTTATTCCACCCTGACAGCAGGCAGGCTGGAGATGTGGAAGAGGCTGGGAGGACATCTGCCTGCAGTGGAAAGTAGTAAATTAATTCCACATTTTGCTTTGCTTTACCTATTTAGTTGTCTTTATCTTGACCCAAGAGTTACCCCACTTTTATTCCTTCAATGCTCTTCCTCATCCCACCAAACTGGAGTGAGTGAGTGGCTGTGTGGTATGTAGCTGCTGTCTGAGGTTTAAACACGACATGAGAAAGGGGAAGAAAAAATTTTATGTAGGGTGTTTTTTCTTTTAAAAGGAAAAAGGAAAAAAAAAGGAAAAAGGAAAAAAAAAGGAAAAAGGAAAAAAAAAGGAAAAAGGAAAAAGAAGGAAAAAGGGGGGAACTTGAAAACAGTGGTCACAGAGGGCTCACAGAGAGCTCTTGATTGAGCTTTATGTAGCTAATGGGGAAGGAAGTTGACAGTGTGGCACTGAATCTGGAATCTAATTATAAAAAAGCCCTACATTTTGGCAAAAAAAAAATCTCAGCAAGTGATAGTGAAAGTAGCTCCAAAATAGGATGGAATTGAGCTGATGGAAGAGTTTAATTAATAGTCTGTATAGAGAATGAAGAGAAATTAAAGGCAAAAGAGAGAATTGGCCAGTATTTCAAGAACTCAGAAGTCCTGTCATCAGGACAGATTTTTTTTTTAAAGTAGAAGAGACCGAATTGTACTTCTATTGTGACAAGAAAGCAAAATGGAGAACCAAGGCTACAGAGAATGAAATCTGAACCATCTTTAACTAAGTGGTGGAAAAAGGCAGCATCTCTGTGGTTTAAAGCATTTCTCTAGAAAGCAGCACTAACTGCAAAAAAACTGGCCATATTAAGCCTAGGTCATTTTGCAAAGAATGGCTTTGCATTTACCTGGTGGTAACAGGCAGTCTCATGAGACTCTACTGTTGGCTTCAGAGCAAATTCAGACAAAATCCAGAATCTTTCAGGCAAAATAAATATATTATAAATATATAAAGATTCTCAAATATTAACATACTTAATTTTTTTTTTCAGAAGTAGATATTAGAAAAGGACATTAATATCACTTCTATCTTCATTTCTACTATTGATCTGGGCACCAGGACTTACAAAGAACTTTCATTCTGTATGGTTAAAAAAAAGGAAAGGAGTCAATGAATCACAGACCAGAATAAAATGTACCCTACATTGCACACAAGGATAGTCTTTGGACACACACAGTGTGTCAGAAGACAGTTTCTCATTTAGCTTAGGAAAAGAATTCTCATATAGTTTAAAACAGACTTTACTTAATCAAACTCTTCGTAAGGATTTTTTAATGGATGCTGATGACCGGGCTTGACAAAATCCTACTCCCTTCTTTGAACAAGAGTTGGAACAAGCAAAATAATTCATTCTAAACTGCCAGTGAAGCTGAACTCATCATATTTAAATTTTATGAACTACATTACAAAGGCAAGAGAATTATAGTAACAAGAGATCTGGAGCATTTCTTAGAAACATAGGTAAGCTATTACACAGTAAGCTCTCCCAAATGAAACAAGCATGCCTGTTTGAAGACTTGTAATAAAGTTTGGGTTATGATTAACTTTGTGAAGGAAGTTATTGAGCATTACACATGAGAGGTCTGGCTGCAGCTGCATGAGGGATGTATGAGCAAACACCAAGGTGAAGCAAAATAAATACATGAACTACCAGCAGACTGTGCTGCATCTCAGGATTGAAGTGCACCTACCTGTAAAGCCATACATGGAATTTGAAACAAATATTCTCTAATTCATGACATGCAGCAAATGACATTAATTCCCAACAGCCAAGCCTGCTCCTACTCACCTCTGATTTTGGTAATCAGTACAATAAATAGATTCACTTCAATAAAATCTTACCCACAACCTACAAAAGTGAGTTGACTCCTGCAAGGCTTCATTCAGGATGCCTGCTGCATTCCACTTGACTCCAGCCTGGCCATAATGATAGAAGTACCATATTTTTCTACTTATTCCAATTCCTTGATGAGGCCTCTCTATCAATAAGTGATCTTGAATTACCATGTCATAGTTAAAAGTAGATTTATTGTGAGTGTAAAACATATTGATGTACATTTAATTGAATAATGTAGTCACTAAATGAGTAGTGTTTGCTTCCATTACAAACCTGGCTGCCGAATGACTGAATAATAATCACTTAGAAGGTAATATGAGAGAATCATGCAATACTGAAACAGAACAATATCCTTTCCCACTACAGGGCTGGGATTCAGCAGAAGCCATAGAAGATGGTGCTTGCAATCAATTATCTCAAAGCCAAAGGTACACTCCTCCTGGGTCTGTGAGTTTATCACTCTGTGAAGTTCAGTTTTAATGAGAGAGCGATAATGCGTTCAAGCAACTGGAGCACAGGGAAACCAAATAAAACCAAACTGTACAGCAAGAGTCGCGAGGATTCTCCAACTTCACCAGCAAGCTGAGCTGAGTTCATAGAATAAAATGGTCTCCACTCCCACATTCACAAAAACAAGCAAATAAAAAGCAAGTAAAAGCAAATAAAATAAGACAGATTAAGAAGAGCAGCTGTAATTCCTAATTAAAGAATGCAAACTACACAATTGTAAGAAAGACTGTTGGTGAGATTCCAAATTTACAAATAGTGACCATAATTTATACTGCCTGAATTCCTTCCAAACACTTTTGTCTGATGAGTTATCCCACAGAGCTGTGCAGGGAAGGATCTGTAAAAAAAAAAGTCCTGAACAATGACATTTAGCAGTTCAAGATAATTTTCAATTTCCTTTTCCTACAGTGTATGCTGATAAGGCAAATTGGAACAAAAATAGTATCTCTCTTACCTCATTATTGATGAAACAGTAAAGAATTGCAACCATCAGCCCCTGAAATCAACAAAAACCAGAACAGTGAGCAGAGCAGTTTCCTCATTTTGCCAAACTCAGTTGCAAAGGTCTAGAAGCACCACACTGACACATCTCTGGTAAGACTGAAAGGTGGAGAATCCTCGGTCCCTGTCAACTCTGAAGGCAGATCAGAGGTTCGACCAAACTTTGGCTCAAAGCACATGGTCTTAGAAAAAAGGAGTTGTTGTTTTTTTCAATCTGTTATTTTTGCCTAGTGATTCCTTTCCCCTTCTTCCTTATAAAGCAAAGATTTCAAGTCTTAAACACTTTTTAAGTGAGTAATTCACAGTGGCTTTAAATACAGCTCTGTGTTTGATAAACAGGGAACAAGTGAGTGTGCAGGGAAATAGAGTAATGATTTCCTTACACAAGGATACTAATTTGAAATGGCTTTACCTAAGGCAACAGTTAAATAAAAATCACAATAAGCCTATGCCCCTCTCACACGCAGTTACAGCTGGAGACAGCTACCTTTCCCAGCACAGATTTTCCAAGGAGTATCAGAAACACTGGAGAAAGCACAAAATGTGCTTTCCGCAATGCCACTGTACAATTACAGGAAATCACAGACAATTTTGTTATTACCCTGAGGTGAACCATAGGAAGTAAATATTAATATGTGGACAGGAATACCAGCTTATTGTAGTAAAGCTGGCTGTTAAAAATTAGTCCTTACACTTTCCCTTCCACTGTCATAATCCTATGCTAAACTGCGAAATATAAGGAACATAAGCATGCAACGAATGAAAGAGAAAGCAGGTCCTCAAACAGCAGTTAAAGAGTATCTTATGTCCATAGGCACACTGTGAGTGCTACCTGGAATGAAGCAAAGGAGAGCTCAGTAAAAAGCTTCACAAAGCGCAGCATCCCTCTGGCATGCTCGTCAGTAATAAAGGCAAAGATGACCTCATGGGTCCCCAGCAGCGGGATCAGAGTCAGCGTAGACTTGGCCAATCTAAGATCACAAGGAAATAAAAAAATCTATCAGTGCCACTGAACAGACCATAGTTGATCCAAATGATCACTGGGAGTCACTCTTTCTGACACAGTTTCAACTTTCATAAATCACTGCACCACTTTGTGATGCAAGGTCTTCTTCTAGAGGCTGCAGGATAAAAACCTCCTTAGTTTCTACAAGTTTTAACCTCCCCTACCACTTCACTGCAGTCCATTTATTATTGAGAGCAAAGTTCTGTATCCAACTACTGGCTGTATTTCACCTGGAAAATCTTCCAAACTCAGTAAGAAGCCATGTGCTTTCTTGCACCTGTGATGTCTTTCCTCTGTATCCTTTTCTCTACCTTTAATTTGAAAAGACAACCAAAACCTACCTTCTTGATGACATGAAAGATATAATCTATCAATAACTGGAATATTTAAAAAATATCTTGGCAAAGGGAGGAGTACTTGGTATTCCTTCCCACCTCTGCGGTGTGTTAAATCTTCTAAACATTGTAACTATTTGCAACTGCAGAACACTTTGTCAAAGCAATCAAACTGTCTTAAAATGAATGATGGCAAGTTCAAAGTCACAGCTCGCAAAGGATGAAAGACAAACCAATCTGAAAGAAATGATTCTTCACCTATGAGAAAGTTCAAGATACACAACCACAGGAAAAAATTCACAAGAATGATCCTTAACTCTCTTTTGATGGACATACATGCCAGCCACCCAACAGGATAGTGAAAGATGCCTGGGGATCATGTGGTAGGTTCCTGGGCCACAAAACTCACCATCTCACAACAACCTGTCTTGAGACAAGTCAGTAGATGCAAAATCACTCAATTAGCAGGGCTCTCAGACCTTTGTAGCTCTTGTGTGCCTGAGGGCTATTGGTTGCTATTCTGAATCACGTAACTATTCAGGTTGGAAGGCACTTCTGGAAGTCTCTAGACTAACTCCAGTTCACAGCAGGTTACTCAAGGCTGTGTCCAGCCAAGTTTTGAGTATCTCCAAGGTCCACCAAAGCCCCTCTGGGCCTCTCTTTCAGCATCAGACCACTCTGACTGTGAATTTATTTTCACCTGACATGCAAGAGGAATTTCTCCTGCTATAACTTGTGACCTTTGCCCTTGTCCTTTCACTGGGACTCTGAAAATACTCCATTTTCTGTACAAGTGGGCTTGGAATCAAAGCCTTCAGCTCAGACGAGTCCTCATCTTTGCTTTGAGCTCTCAAGGCATGTTAGAATTTCCAAAATTTCATGTGAGGTAAAGAAGGTAGGTAACATACACAACAACTCTACACTCGTGAGAAATCACCAAAATATATGCTGTGTCTTATTTAGAAGACTGAAGCATCAAAATACCGAATGTAAAATAGCTAAGTCCAGTGACAGCAGCAGTCCAGCTACTACAGCACCTAACTCCACACTTCAAGAGCTAACTTACTATTTTTACATTGTTTTTCAGACTGCAATACAAAAATCAAGATGGAGAAATGAATGATGCAACCATGAATCTTAGCAAGGTGATTAAGTAACAGGGAGAATACAGTCAAAGATAGACTGACTCCAAACCAAAAATCGAATGTATCTGTGCTAGTCCTGACATTTCTCTTGAAACATCTCATGCATTCAAGATTGAAAGTTCTCCCAATAACAACTGGCAAATAGAACAAGGAGCAAAACTCAAAATTATCCCATCTTGTCTGACTTGAAGTGAAAGCTTTTATTACTATCAGCTGATATTTTTATGTTCAAATTAGAGTAAGATGGGATATTTCAGGGAGGAACCTATGACAACCACCTGTTCAAAACTTAAAGCAAGTTCTTAAGGGCACTGTCCAAATGCCTCTTACACACTGACAGATTTGGGGCATTGGCCACCTCTCTAGGAAGCCTGTTCCAGGGTCTTACCATCCTCTCAGTAAAGAGATGTTTCCTGATGTCCAATCTGAACCTCTCTCAGTGTAGCTGTGAACCATTCCCGTATGTTCTATCACTAGATACCCTGGAGAAGAGCTCAGCACCTCCCTCTCTACTACAACTCCTCAGAGGGCTGTAGAAGGGAATGAGGTCATCCCCCAGAGCCCTTTGCTCCAAACTAGACAAGTCAGAAATCCTCAGCTACTCCTCACAGGACATTCCTTCCAGCCCTTACACCAGCTTTCCTGCCCTCCTCTAGGTGATTTCAAGGACTCTAACATTCCGTACTTGCATGTGTTGCAGGTATTTTAAAAATAACTACTTACTTAATATTCATCCAGTCTAATGAAAGACTGTAGAGTGACAGACATCTAAGCCTCTGTTTATAGCACAGGTGGAATACCTGCCCTGGTTTCCCTGAGAGTTTTCTATGGACTGACAGTCCAAGCAGTTACACCAATGAATGACACCATACCTGTGCATTACTCAAGGGCTGTGGTGTTTAATCACTGTTGTCAACCCACTCCTTCCACATATGTCCTTGTCTGCTTTTATTCTGATGAGCATGAAAAGTGTCAGACCACCTTAAGACATACCTGCATTTTATGTCAGTTTTGCACATCAAATTAGCCTGCAGTTTGGAGACGATGATGCATATAACTCTGATGAAGATGAGGAAATTCACCTGGAGAAATGGAAGAAGAATTTATATCACCATCAATAAACCCATGTGCATAAGTACTCAAAAAGGCTGGTTTGTGTATGCATGTGTAGCTCTCTGTGCATCTTGCTATGTAGCAGCTGCAGAATTTGCCACAGAACTCAACTCCTTGCTAAGGAATTGTGGTCTAAATGTGAATGCACAAGCCACCCTTAAAAACACAGGAATTTCATTACACAAAGCAGGGGACCCCAGTTACTTTCTGGAGAATGAGACACAGTAAAGGTATGGGTTGGCCCATTTGCCTTGTCTGGAGGTCTGAGCCTCCAGACACAGTATGGTGCCTACAGAACATTTCTACACAATGCCACACATTTTGCAGCTCTTTTGTAGCCCAGTATCTAAAATAGTATCTTTGGTCTCCCTGAACTACCTTCCATACCTCCTGCTCACAGGGTTAATGGGACTGCTGCAGCATGCTGTTCTGTTATCATGTCCTGCCACTACAACATGACAGCTTGTGGCCAAATTAAAGAAACAAAATGCTAGGCTGGAGTTTCAGTGACAGAAACCAACTTGGCTTCATAAAATCACATTTCTGAATGAAAATGTCAATAGCCTCAAAGGTTATTAGCCTTTGGACATGCACAATGGCCACATGTGCATCTTTGTACCATATCGTGCTGTTCTCAGGGAAATCTACCATCTCACAGCACATGTCTTACTCACCCCAATGGCGATGAGGATGGGCAGTCTGATGATCAGCCAGTAATTCATGTTATAGTTTCTAGTCCAGCAACTAGTAGGAGGACAAAAAGGAGATGAAGGAAAAGTTTCAGTACATTACTAAAATCTCTTGCTTTTCATTCTGTTCCAGCAATGCAGATGGAAAATAATATTAAGGATTAGATATGAGGAAAGCACATCATGCTGACATGGAAACAGATGCAGCTGCTTCTGAGAAACACTGAATTCTTTGTCCTATTGCAGCTATCATAATCCAAGTGGATACTACTCACCAGCCTTTCTTGCCCACTAATGGCTAGCTCTACTCCACAATTTGCCATGAATTATCATCCATTAATTGTGACCATTTACTCCATTAAAACCAAAGTCAAATTTGTCATTTGGCTGAAAGAAGAAGGGGGGGGAATCTATTTGAGTCTGATCTTTCTGCTGTCATTCTTAGCTTCCTCATCCTGCACTATTTTTTATTATTCTTCAGTCTCCAATGTCAGATCATCTTATTTAATTGCTTGTTAGTTTTTATCCCATTACTTACCATCATTATTGTCATAACAATATTGAGATCAGTCATCTATTTTATCTGTCCTTATTTTCAAAAAGGAGTTACTAATTTCAACCATGGGAAAGCAATTGCAGCTGCAAACTCCAGCTCCTTCAGTGCATATGCACAAAGTTTCAGGCCCACTGAGAATTTTAAAAATTATAAACAAGTAAAATCAAAAATGGGAGCAACACTTCCTGACTTTTGCTGACCTGAGCCCTCTGCCAAGTAAGTAGCATGCTGCAACAATATAATACTTCATTTACCGCATGAGTCTCATTTTAATTTTCAAGATTCATGTCTCCTTGAGCAATACGGAAGAAAAATTACAAGAAAAGGCACGGCAGCCACAGCTTGGGATCACTGGTCTGACCTGAACCTTTCCTTTCCTCTGGCCACAGTCAGCTACCACCACTGCCTTGATGGGCCATGTCTGTGCAGCATGGCCCAGGTGTTAGGGCAGTGCTCATGTGTCACTTCGCTTGTTGCTGCAGTGACAGCATTCTTAGTATTTCTGTGAAATCACTTTGTTAGCTTCCTGCTCAGCATTACTCAGAAGCAGCAGACACCAGTAAATCCAGCAGGTTTCTGAGCTACACAGGCTGGGAAACAAACTAGGAAACAGCACTACATAAAACATGGGTTCCTTCCCAAAAAAGGTTTCTCTTCATCTCTGAATCTGTTCTGCCAAAACATACATATGCACAATGTTCCCTAAGGCTTCTTAACAGAAAGTTAAGCTTGGGTGATGCTGGTGGAGCTGAAACCCTCCCCAGCCGTGTAGTGGGACAACCTAAGAGAAAAGAGCAAACCACGCAGCACCTGGGAGGGATCCATGCTACAAGCACACACCCACATATGCTCACTTACTAGAGAGGAAAGCGACACAGCTTGGCTGTGGCAATTCCACAATCTCTAGCAGGGACTGCACGTCCAAGAAGGGCTCAGGTTTTTCCTTCTTCAGTTTTATGTGTACAAAAAAGCATATTATTGCACCAGCAGCTCTACAGCCTCCAATTCAATTGTATTTTAGGTACTGGACAATAAAGGTGTGCAGTGTGTGTACAGTCAGTGTACCTGAGCCAGAATCTCAGTTACAGAGCTTCTTAATTGGTACACATGAGTGGGAGCCAGCTTCATGAAGCCTTTGAAATTCATTTTATTTGAACACCTAAAAAGTGATGGGATAATAGGCATAGCTGGAAGTGGAGTTCTGATTTTCTCACTAGCTGCAGTAGATGCAGAGATAATGAAAAAAATTCCTTATAATAACAGAGGTTGAGAAGCAATTCTTTACATTAACTCTGCTACATTTGTGTTAATTTGCTTCCTGTAGCACACATCAATTTTAACTACCTTTAAATTTATACAAATATGTGCAATTAAAAAACCATTACAGGTCAATTAAGGTGTCATGGCTTTTGAAGCATCCAGAAAATAAAACTGGTAGATTTCTACATGATTTCTGATTTCTCGCCCATCTGTGCTTTCTGTGATTGCCACACTGATAAATACACCAATATCTATTGCGCTAGGGATCTATTCCTACAGTTTGCACAGCAACTCTCCAAAGATGCTTGGCATCTAATAGCCAAAGACTCATGAATGGAGAATTTGTCCAGTGAAAAAAATGCTAGTGGGATGTTTCTACCTTTGCTTACCAATCCAGTATTCTCCTTCTAAAAGTAAAACACTGCATTTTTAAATTGAATTGCTACAGGTGAATGAAAAAAAAAAGATTGAAGGCTGTTTTGCTTCCATACTTAATTGCAGACAGATGCAAAAGTGTGTAAGTATCAGCTTTTTAGGCACAGCCTAATAACTAAGAACAACAGCTTGCCTTTAATTGTATTTGTTATCTAGACAAAATATTTTTGAATAACTCACTTTTTAAAACACTAATTGTATTCTAAAGGAGCATATACTTGCACATGTAAAGAAAGAAGAAACTGGTGTGCAACCAACCAAGTCTTGCAGGCTTCAGTCCTTTACTCAAATGGCTTCATTTGCAGGACTGCCTCAGATTCCTAGCCCTGACCTCATTTATTTCCCGTTATTCTTCATAGCCAGGGAAGTAGTTAAATCAAATTAAATTTACAGCCCCCTACACGGTGACAGAGCTATGGCAAACAGCATGAAAGATATCCCTGGCTACTTCAGCAAATGCCTGCCTAAGGCACAGAAATCTTGCCTTTCAGAGCAGCTGCTGCACGTAATTTTTATTGCTGTATTTTACAAATATTTAGACAAGATTTAGAAAATTCAATATTGTGCAAAATTGCCCATTTTAAGGTCTGCTGAAGGCAGTGAGTGACAGTTTTCCTTAATAGAAAATATAAATCAGCTCTGAGCACCACATAATGTGGGAGGCTCAGCATGAGCACTTTGAATACATTTTCTACATCAATGAGAAGATATGCCCATGGAACATCACCTGTTCTGAGGCTGCATGGTCTCTACACCTATTCTGATAATTTCAACAAAACTTGCAGTGCATCAGTACAGCCACAATCTCGCTACAGAATCATCACATCAACATTGAAAAGGAAAGTAAAAAAATCCTAGCATTGCTTAAGCCAGAAAAGGCAGATTTGACTGAACTGGTTCAGTACTATGAGGAACACACAAAAAAAGTTGGTTCTTAATACTCAGAAACACCAGAAAACAGTTCTGGGGTGGCTCTGGCTAAACTGAATTCTCACATTGAAGAAACTCTCCAGCAATAATTGTGTCTGGGAAGGAAAAAAAAATAGAAAAAAAGAAAAGGCTCCTCTACAAAAGTGTTGGCTGAGTAACTTGGAAACTAAGTAAGAGGAAAACCCACTAAATAAAAAAATTAAAATAAAAATGAAAGAGCATAGATTTATTTATTTTCACAAAGAAAACTACCCAAATATTTCTAGGCAGCCACTATCTCTAAAAAGAAGCCACTTTTTTCCCTGAAAAAAAACAACCAACCAACAAACAAAAAACCCAACAAGCTACAATGCTATTTGTAAAACAACTATTTATAAAGCATATACAAAGGTAATTTTTCCAGAACAGCCACCATGGTAAAAATGCACAAAATGTACTTTGTGTTTTACAGCAGTCTTGTGCGTGACACAGTTGACTTCAGCAAGACTAATGCAAGCAGACAGAGAATATGCCTTTATTTTAGGGAAACCTAAATAATGGGAGCTTAAACAAGAAATGGCTATCACTTCTCTGCTGCTAGGCATAGGCTAATCACTACAAATTGCAGGCAGAATCCTGTGGGAGGTTGCTGTCTTCTTCTGAAACAACTGTAAAGGCTACTGCCAAAGGCACAGTATCAGGAGTGGTCTTGGTTGGGTAGGATGACTGCTATTGTTGATAACATAAGTACAGAAAAACAAAACATACCTTTCCTTGACCTGAAAAAGAATAGATTCATTCAGACTAGCAAAAAATTCTGATCAGAAAAAACATATTCTCCTTTCTGAAATGTTATGCAAGACCTTTAGACAAAACAGTAGCAATTATGTGAGGTTTCAGCACATTGCCAAAGCAAGCCATGCTGAACAGAAAGCAGTGACCTGCTAGTGCACACATACAGCACAAATGAGATAGCTATAAAAATCAGAACTAAACCAACCCCTCATCCTCATAAAGGTACTTGACAGTTCCCCAGAGGATAACAAACAGCATTGGCACACCTGAAAAGAGAGGAGACAAGGCTGACATTGACACTGAGACTGGGAAAAGCAGAGAGAAGGACAACTCCCTCTGTCTCCCCCCATAATGATGAGCTACATAATTAACTGGTGTCAGGGTTACAGCTCCTATCCAACACAGACTGCCATGAACAGTGGGCCCCACCTAGTTCTCAACAGGCATGAAAGTACCCAATAACAGGCATTCACAACTTCTTCTGTGGATATTTTCACAGACAGGCCAAGGGAATTAAAAATTTTGGAAGCTCTACTAGCCTCTGTACTCATTCTAGAGAAGGGTGCAGTGTGCTCTGACCAAAACCTTTGTCTCTGCTTGTGGGTCACTGTATTCAAGCAGGACCAAGTTCAGGCTGTCTACTGGTGTTGAGGCTGGAGCACACATGGCCCCCATGGAAGAGGGAAGGTGGGCACACCCAGCAAGTGTCCTCCCCTACAGAGAAGTCCCAGTTCTGTTTGTGGTACTGGCATGGACTTGAGTGGCTGCAGCAAAGACAGCAGAGGAAGCTGGCAGTGAGGAGAAGTTTGGCCCTACCCTCACCTGACAGTGCATGCGCTGCAGCTCATCAACTCATCTGGGGTGTAAAGGGCAGAGACAAGCCAAGTACGCCAGCACTCATTACCTGCTTTACAGTATCAAAGGCTCTCTAATTAACTTCTTGCATTTATGAAGAGCCTAGGTCATTAAAAATAATTTTAAAGTGCATTTACCAACCAATACTCAGTACAGAGAATGATAAAAATGCACGCAAGGAAGGAAAGCAGGCTGTAACTCAAAATGCAGGATGAGGAATTTCTGCTTAAGAACAGATCAAGATGGTCTAATTCCTCCTTGGACAGTGTGTGATACTGCATGTGCAATCTACAGAAAGAGCAACATTTAGTATACTTTGTTACTTTATTCTTAAGAACCAGTAAAGTAAGAACATCAGGCTGCAGCAGTGAGTTCTGCACAGGGCAAATTCACAGTTCATGGCAGCAGAAGCCATAGGGAAATTGCTCATTCTCCACAGTCTGAATACCTCAAGCAGTATCTTTACTGGGTAATATCAGTAAAAAACTTTCACTTTTGTACTGTAGAATTTCTCTGCTATCAGAACAGCTAAATAGCACAGACACAAAATAATATTCTCTTTAATAAGTTACTTGAAAAAAAAAAGAACAAAGAGCAGCATAGAAAAAATACCAATAATTAGAATAATAGCAAAGATAATGAATTGAGTAGAGATTATTTGGGCAAACAGCTACCATGTTCCATGGATTTACTTGATACTGAGAATACACCGTATTTTGGGAGCAAAGTTAACAAAAACTCTATGCTGCTTTGATAGTCATATAAAGAGATTAAGAACAGGCTCACTACACATCACTTCCAAACCAAATTAAACTTTGATCCACAGAAACAAATTAGTTTGAATTATTCCTTTCTTGACTTTGCTGAGCATTAAGACATCTTAATATGAAACTTACAGGATAAGACAAACACTGAGAGCACAAAGGCTGTATGTCAGTGAATGTATAATTTGATACATCAAGTGATAACAATAATGATTTCTAGATATCTCAGTCTTTTCGATACATCAGAAATCTCTCCATGTTTAATCAAATCACTTGACATTTGAATTGAGAACCCATTATTAAGACTGTATTTCAAAAGAGTCTAACTAGAGGGAAGCTGATATAATAGAATTGCATCAGGTACGTAAACATTATACAAATTACTAGGCAGCAAGTATAAAGTAATTTTTTCAACATTCTCTGCCCACTTGTGATGCACACCTGGTGTGTTGGTATTGCAGCACCATCAGTCACACTATTTTCCATGTTGGCAATGCACATTTTGAGACACCAAGACTTAAAAGTGCACACATGAATTTGCACTGATGTTCAAACCTTACTGCATGGATACTACCTACTACCTATTTGGACATCTACCAAATTCACAAAGCCTCATCCTGAGAAATGGATTGCTCTGGAAACTGTCTGGGACACAGTCTCAGCAGATGGGAACAAATGCAGTTTTCCAAAGCCCTAGTGAAGATCTAAAGACAAGACTGCCCCAAGAACGTCCTCTAATTCACTTCAAGCCTGTAAAAGTCATTCCATCACAGCAAAAGAGCAAATCTGAAGCATCTCTGCAATAGCTGCAGTTTGCAAGGATCACTGAGACTCTCCAAAGACTAATTAACAGTCTTGATATCTAATTAGCCTGCATTAACTAGCAAAAAATCATATATTATTCTGGTTACTTCACTCAGTCAAGAGAACTCTGTCTGGTTTGAGCAGGCAGTAGAAGTAAACTGAATACAACTCACTGAATAAACACCACAGATGACTATGATGCTGTTTCATTAACAGCATCAGTGGTGTATTCCACTCCTGGGCTTCCAATATAACACTTGATGCAGTTGAGTTTCAGTTTAACACTTCTTTCTCCTGCTGCTGCTATTCAAAGTATATCAGATACCCAAGAAAAAAACACATTAACAGGAGGCATTTATTTAAGGTGTTGGCTCAACTCTTTCTGGTTTTGCTTTTTTGCCATACAGAAAGCTCTGAGATGGATCTCTTCCAAGATTAACTGACCAGAGAAAAGTCTCTGAATTCTGGAAATGGTAATTGTACTTTTTCTTCTGTACTGCATCACTGCTGAAGATGCCAGAAACTGCAACAGCCTGATCATGATAAACTCTGCGATCTTAATTCTTGCAGGTTGATAGGTGACCCAAAATCTTTGAACACTACATGGTGATTATGAAATCTGTCAAGTGTACTAGAAAATAAGTGTGCTGACAGCTCAGCTAATAAAGTTCAACTTCAAATGACTGGGCATCTGAATTATAGGCTGCAATAATAATATATATTATGGATGATGAGAAAGTAATGGAACTCTCAAATCAACATCTTAACGTCCCACTGCAATAAATAAGCAGCACAACCTACTTTGTTTCACTCTAGCTTACATATTCTACACCTGGCAAGGTGCCTGCATAGTAAGAAAAACAAAAAAAAGTTGGAAAAACAATCATCTTTCAGAATGTCAAAAGAACAGGGTACGTAAGAGAACAGAATATTGAGAAAACCTTCACAAGTTGACATTTTCAGAATGCTCCACTATCCCTAATGAGAGGGGCAAGAAATTCCTGCAGCTGCTAATGGAAGTTACCATGTCCTGATAGCAGCATGCAAAAATCAGTCTCTTCATTTAACAGGTCTGAGATATTCTGGCAACAGAACAGAAAAGCTTGGGTTTGTTCTGGAACCCACCATGTCCCCATTACCACGAGTGGTGTCACCAGGTGGTGCTGTTCCATGCCATCATCTTTCCCTTACAGTGCAAGCAAATTTCCATTCTTACAGACACCGTAATTGTAGCCTTTTATTGTTCCTCACTTTACATGGAGGCAATTTCAGGAAAAACACGTGAGAAGCAAGGAGGCTCCCCTTATCCTCACGCACTGATTAGAGATTCTTCCTGAAGTAGATTTGTCTCTGAAGGACCAGAGCACTCTGCCATCCTCCTGAAACCCTTAAAGGACATATTCTAAGTACAGCATTTTAGGGCTGTTTTCAGTATTTTAGCCATAATCTGACATCCCTTGTTTCCATGTGTGATAACTTCGACCTCTGAGAATATCAGGCACATAAACCAGAAGAATAAGTCCATTCTTCTTTCTCTCAGAAATCATCCAAGATGCTCTGACTAGACTGATAAAGGAATGCAAGAATGATGCCATGAGGAACTAAGAGAAATGATAAACAAATATCACTACATGTAAAAAGAGTAAAAGCAGTGATGATGTGAAAAGATTAATTTTTTTTCTTCCTAAAAAAGGGAAGAACATGAAAAAGTTGAATTTAGAAAACAAGAGGGTGAAGGGGATTAAGAGGAATTCTTGACGTGAATTTCTTACCAAGATCACTCTGGACACAAAATCTATTTTTACATCCTTGTCTGAAGCAGAGTTTTCATTTGAAAATAGAAAAGAAGTGGTCAGAGCAATGAATACAACCTCTTGCCACAGTGAGTTCATACTGGGTTTCTAAAGGAAGGTTTCTTACTGGTTCTGTTTCAGTCATATATTCCTTGCAATCTGGATGTAGATTTTTGTAGCCCCAGCCAGGCTTCCTGCTTTTAATAGTTTAATTCCTCAAAATATTCTTCCTTAGAGCAAATTTGAATTGCCAGGGCTTGGAAGGAAGCAGATTATTTCTTTTTTATGGTGATTTTCCTGCTGCAAGTTCAACTGGGTGTAAAATTACCACAGAAGCTCAGAGAATATTTAGCTGTTTATTAATATTTTCTTCTTAGCTTTTACTGCTAAAAATGGTCTCCTTGTCTAGATATCACTCAGAGTCACAGTGGGATGTTTCTGTTGTTTCCCCATTCTTCCCTTCTCTCTACTCTTAAATGTGAATGGGTCCCTTTTCCACTAAAATCTGCTGATACAGCAGCTTTACAGTATAAACTGTTCCTCTCCAGAGACTCCTTGGTACAGCACTGATAGCTGAAAGTCAATGTCAGGCTCAGCAACTCCTGCCTTGACTCACACATGATGAAGACTGGGTTGGTGTCCTGGCCACTGATTCCGACCAGTCTGCACATACTGAGAAACAAACAAAACAAAAAAGTAATGATTTTGATCTCTGTGGTTAAGTTGTTTTTTTTTTTTCACTGCTTTATTATAAATGTTTTGTCTTCTCTCTAGAAAGTGAGATCCATGGGCAAGGATTTCTAAAGGAAGCACCAAATACCAGCAGTGCATAGCAACAGATTTTCTTTTCTGCAAGTGCAAATAACTATGTGAATCAACAGCTGTTGTAGCTGCTGCTGAGCTAACCTCCAGAGTGAAGGAAACCTCTCACCTACCTGCTCTTCCATTAGCCTATTAAAATATTGGGGTTTTGATGCTGCAAAGTGTTTCTGCCTTATTTTTATCCATCAGCATTGAAATAGGAATATACAATTGCTTTTGCAGTAAGATATGTGGAACTTAAGGTTGACATAAATGTATGAAAGTCTGCTTTGACAAAGAAACAAGACATAAGCAAGACATATTCCACATTAAATGAAATAGGAAAAATGTAACACTGCTATCTCAAAGCCTGGTGTGGCATGAAATCTCAGCAACCAAGTGGCCATTAGGAATGTAGGTACCTCACAAATAATAGGGAAGGTTTAGAAAATCCTATCAATATACATGATGTTAGCATAAATCTCCCAATTTAAGAAACTACATTAGTTTTCATAGGTCTATCAAGATTTTATTACTTTTCTAGGTTTTTTCAAGTACAATAATGCAAGATAGACTTTTCTCTTTATAAACACTTCAACAGCAAAGGATAATTAATCATTTGAACTGATAATAAATGGACTACTGTCTAATAACTGACTTTAGAACTGACCTGATATTATCATGTAACAAAAATATATTTGGAATATCTTGGAACAACTGGTCTACTATAGGCTGAATCTGACGTAGAAGGGAAAGAAAATCTTTAGTCACAGGCTTGCCAAGCCTGGGAAGAGGGCTTTAAACTGAAGTTACTGGGGAATGTGATCCTTAATCTATTCCACTCCTACCACCAGCATGCCAGTGCCAGTACCTTCAGGGCTATGATCTCACTGGCATCACAGACACGGTGGGATGGCTCCTCACTGGAGTGTTGGAACAGATTGCCACAGGCTCTTCAGGAAAGCCAGGCAGGAGAGAGCAGGAGGGGCTGTCATCACATCAACAGCAGCTGGAGTGGATGAAGTTCCACCTAGGGATGGGTGAGGAGCTGACTAGGAGCTTATGGGTCAGGCTCAAGGGAGGACAGGGACAAGTGACATTACAGGGGAGTCTGCTGTAGGCTGCCTGACCAGGAAGCTCTTCTGTAGACAGACAGGAGCAGTCTCACAGTCACAAACCCTGGTCCTCCAGGGGGACTCAAACCACTCCCATATCTGCTGGAGGGACTGCACGGCAGAGCATAAGCAATCCAGGAGTTTCACGCATCACACTGAAATTCCTTCTCCAAGTGACAGAGGAGCCAATGAGGAGAGGTGCCATGCTGGACCTTGTTCTCACCAACAAGGAGGAGCTGTGGGGAACATGAAGCTCAAGGGCAGCCTTGGCAGTAGTGACTATGAAATGGTGGAATTCAAGGACCTAAGGGCAGTGACGAGGGTGCACATCAAGCTCAGTACCCTGAGCTCCAGGAGAGCAGACTCTAGCATGTCTGAGAGTGATCACAATCCTCAGTTATAATTCTAAGAAGTAACAACATGAACTGACTGGTTTTGAGCAATACAAACATGAAATTTTCATACATAAATATTAATCAAATGATGAGAAATGAACAAGTTAAAAAATGTCCTGTGAGGGGACAATTCATTAATGGAACAAAGGGTCAGAGTATCAAATTATTTGTCAATCAAATAAATATTTATTTTTTTGTTCCAGCTTTATTTTTACAGCTAATTACCTATTTCAAAGAGCAGGACAACAGTTCAAACAGGAACCTGCTGGCTCTCTCTCTGAAGCCTCAGCTTCATCTACACTAAGGCTATCATGCAGCTCAAAAATCATATTAAATAAAAATCTTCTGAGCATTGTATACAGTTGAAAGTTACCTGGTGAGGGACTTGAGCATCCAAAAAATGGAATCACCAATGAAGATGCAGAAACCATGGGAAAAATTTTGGTATCTTTCCACTGGTTAGAGATGAAATTGCGATCTGGTATAACTAATCTGGGAGCACTGAAACAGCAGATGCTTCTGTATTTGAAGGTGGAGAATCATTGGCAAGATTTGCACATGCAGACACATATGGAAGAGCAAGAAACCATACAGGTAACTACTGAATGGAGTGGACAGAATTTTTCTAGAAAGCTTGGATGAAACCCATGTATCTAGTGCCAAGTTCTTGCATTGCTGCTCATTTCTACAAACTCATTTAAAAATTCAATATACAATAGCAAAACCACCTTTGTAAAGGAAGAACAAAACCAAAGTAACATCACCTGTTTCTGCCTTCTGCATTTGCAGGAGACAAACTCTAAATAGAAGTGATTCAGACCAAAAGCAGCCTACCTTTTCTTGTAAAACAACACAATCCCCATAGGATTTGACTAGACATAATTTTGTTGTAATTTCTTTTCCATTTCCTTTCATGACCTCAGTCATGAAAGGAAATGGAAAAGTCGTGCTTCAGGATAGCTCCCACTCCCCTTTCTTTTAAATTAAATTGAGCGTCTAATCAAAACATATAGTTCAAATGTTAAACAAAAAGGTGCTGCTTTTGCTGCATGCCTTGGATTTACTTTCATCTTTCCAAAATTGGCCTGATTCCACAAAAAGGGAAGGGATAGAGAAGAGGGATGGAGAGAATGCCATAGAAGTATATGCAAGATAACTCCAAAATTAGGATTAATCCCAAACGGTAATGTATTTTCACTGTATAGGTGAGCTTTACCCTTTCTATAGAATGTGACCCTTACTCAACCAGCTGATTTCAAGCACATCAAGGCATCACAACCCTTGATTTCAAGCACACACATGCCCATTGCACATGCACCATGGCCTTTTTTTTCCAGACAATCCCTATTTTACCTGCTCTGCCTCCTTAGCCAACCTGACACCTCTCAGCTAGCAGCCCCTTGTTCATAAGCCTTTTTGCATCACCTCCTCTCATGCTGTCACCACTTCTCTACTGTTATCCTTGTCCAGATGCAAAGCATCATTGCTATTTTGCACCACAAGTAGTTTACACACCTTTAAATGCAATGGGAGACTTTCAGGAGATGAAGCAGGACAGTCCAGAGAATCCACACCCAGCTGGAACTACCCATACACAATCTGTCCTAGGAAGCTAATGTCCTGAAGGAAAAGTAGCTTGCCACTGGTTTGGTGGGTTTCTGCGGTGTCCCACAGCCTCTGTGCTGTGAGCATCCAGGAGCTGTGACCACACCCTTCAGCCCAAACAAGGTAATGAATTGGGAACAAAAAGAGAATGCAGAGTGCAGAACCTGAACTGGGCAGCACTAGGACAGTCACACAAGTTTTCCTGTTATCCCCTCTGCCAGCGCAGCCACAGGAGGACAAATGGAAAAAAATCAACTCACCCCAACCAATGCAGAGATAGATGTGGAAAATCCTCTGCTCAGAGAAGACCGAAAGTACCAGCAGTGTGTACAGGTACATGCCTTCCACCAGCAGCCAGTAGTAATTTGCAGCCACACAATACTGCATCATCACAAAGACCAAACGGCAGCTGAGTGATTCCTGTGACAGAAGAAAGCACAGCCCAAAGTAACCCAACAGGGACTGAGAATAAAAGGATACTAACTCAAAAGACCAAAAGACTGCTTCTTTACTATTCTTGCTCCTCAAAAAGAGAGCTTGCTAAAGTAATCATATGTTTTATTGCTGAATGGACAGAAGCCAGTAATAGGTGCTATGCACAGCAGACAGATGCTTTCAACAACACTACTCCTTAAAATAAGGGTACATGTTCTGTAGTTTCCCCTCAACAAGCAATGGATTTTATTTTGAAAAGCATGAATAAAGATGAAAATAACAAGTGAAAGGTACTGTATCAACGACAGTCAGTGAATCTTTCAATTTCCTGGATACTCTGTTTTGCAGTTGAGAATTTCTTTATTAAAAAGAAAAGAGTGGATGCCATAATGTTGACTATTTGTCAAAGCAAAAGATATTTTCATAGAATAGCAATGTTGCCCAGTGCACCCCATTTAAGTGCAAATTCTCTCATAGCTGGTAAAATACAGAGATGACCAGTAGGGCTTTAGATAAGTAGGAAACCTGATTACCTAATTAATATATCCATCAGACCTGATGAAACCACTATTGAGTAAACCGTGTGTAAAATCAAAGTCTACACTTTTTGAAAAGAGGAAATGACAGACAATCCAATATGAACATTTCCAAACCATTTAAGATACAATGTTATTTTCTGGCAACTGATAAATTGCAGATAAGAAAAAAAATCAACCATCATATGAGATTCACTAAGTTGGTTTAGCACTTCTGCCTTAGGGCACTAAGGATGCATCAAGAGAGTTTCCCTTACCACTCCAACCCTGTACTGCAGCAGCAAATGCCATACCCATGTTTTAGAGTCTCAAGAGTTATACAGATAATAAAGCTACTTTTCTTTGCAGTTTCAAGTACATTTTGCATTCCAAACTCAAATGGGGAAGGGCACATTTCCATCATTATTTACAGAAGAGTTGTATATCCTCTCTCATCAGTTAGAATTATTTAATTAGCCTATTCCTCCAAAGCTTTTCTAAATGCTTTCAAATTTGCATTTTAATCAGACACTTCCTTTTTCTCCTGTCATCAAAACATTATATAGAGATGACCAAGAACAACCAACTTAGCTGGTGGACAACCAACTTACCAAATGGACAGTTCTATCACAAAAAGTGCTGGCTTAGGAGAATAAATGCTCTCTTGCCACTGCTGGAAAGAAATTAAACTGCAGCACAAAAAGAAGATATGGGCATTGATGTATATATATATGTGTATATATATATATATATGTATGTATGCAAAAAATATCAGCTTCTTGTTTGTCTGTCTACTGGGGGCAAACTCCCCACAGGTAGAAAAGCATGCTATGCTATCAACTAAAGAATTAAATTACCTACTGTCATGCAGGCACACCACAGTGATGGCTTCAATATCCTCCGAACGACCACAGTGTCTGCCCTTACCTGGAAGGCTATAAGTCCTTCCCACTGGTACTCTTGTGTGGCTGTGCTGTACATCCATTTCACCACTGAGTCTTTAATGAAAACAGATATAGCCCGGAGGATAAAAGAGGCGAAGAGGTTCAGGTGAATGTAATTCCTTGTGCAATGCAGATGTCTGTAAAAAGAAAAATCTAGTCACGATCCACTACCTATATTAAAGATGCAACATCAGACAGACACAGGACTGAGAAAGGGAACAATGAGCCCTGTAAGAAATCAGGAGGCACCAGAGGAAATCCCATAACTTGAGAATGGCTGTAGGGATTTCAGACTGTCTTTGGGAAGAAAATACTATCAAGGAAAACACATTCAAAACTTCAACCCTTAGAGACAATGTTTGGGGAGAGGAAGAAGACAGGTGTATTAAGGAAAAAAAAAGTCAAAAGCTTAAAAAGTGTAAAAGTAAAGTCATTTCCAGAAGCCTTATCTGAAAGAACTGAAAAAGTCAAGTTCCACATAATGCTGAAGCTAATTGCTTTGAATTGACCCCAGTGTCACTGTGCAAGTTTACCTTGGCAAAGCTCAGCACTGGTATGCAGTGCAGCTTCTGGCTGTGCTCAAGCTCACAATGAGAAAACATCCACCTGCAAATCACCCTTCGACAACAAGAGAAAAATCTATATTCAAACTGCCTTCTGGGAAAATTGTTAATACTTTTTGTAGAAGTAAAAGGAACAGATTTCTCACCTCTGCATTCAGAATTGAAAACAAAAAAACCAGAGGAAAAATCCTTTTGAATTTCAGCAGCCTGCTGCAAAGACAATAAAATTGCTACTTGTCAAAAAAAAAAGTGTGTTAAGGGATAGCAAAAGCAACTGCAGTCATGTATAGGGCGTCCACTTGCAGAGTGCTGCCAATATTTTACCAGCCTTATTCACAAACATTTTTCTCCCAGCTCTGCAAGGGTACACACTTTGCCAAAAAGAAAGTTACACTAGGTATGATTTTTAAGATGCTAAAAGACAGATGTAACACATGGTAATCGGCAATTATTTCAGCAAAAGTTTCAGTGAACTTATATTTCATGTGTCTGGTTTTTACAGCTCTATAAATTTTGGTAGAAAAACTGACTTGGTCTGAAAATTAGAGGCTTGCACTGAAGAACAACTTGTTTATCACAGGTCAGGTAGAATTTTTGTATCACTTTTAAGTCACAATTTATTTCAAAATTTACCTATTATTAATACTTGTGTTCCTTAAACTCAAAATTCATTTGTTGCTACCCTTCAGAACTGCTACACATTTCAATCTGATTGAAAAAGTTATGTAAATTAGGCAATTGAAGAAAATAGTTTGCAAGTAGTTACTGAGTATTTTTGCTACTGGCAATGCAAGTTATTCAAATTGTTTCAGTCATGAAGTTATGGGCCTAATTCAGCTTCCACCACTGAAATTACAGACTTTCCTTCCTTTTTTTTTGGAGGATCCAAAATAGTACTCTAGACAGATACTGTTTCCTCTGCTGTATCACCTTTAAAGACAAATATAAATGTAATTCTGTAGTCTAAGAACTCTAAGAGGCCCATCAGTATTTGCAAGTCATTGAATTAGATTTTGATCCCCATTTGTTGAGGCTGAGCAGAGATTCCAGTCAGAAACCAGAAACTGCCATGCTCAAAGGGGTAGGTCTCATATTTCATGAGATCCAGGATGACATTGTCTCCTGGTAAACAACTGAGACAGGAGAACAGAAAAATGGACTGATAGCATAGTTTTAACAAGACTCTTGGTACCTCTGATGTCCCTAGACCCTCACTTTCAAAATAAGAAGTACACACTTGTGTACAGTTCACAATTGAAGGAAAAAAATGCTAAAGCATCATCCCACAAGTCAAGACATCAAAATTCCCTCTCTCCTACCACTTCTTGGGGACAAACTTGCTCTTTGTTCCCTGCCAGAAAACATTCTTTATTCCTTCCTTCAAAAAGTACATGGTTGTGCTCTGTGACCTTTACATTTGGTCTGCTAAGATTACTCAAGAAGTGTCATTGAGAGGTGAAATGAGGGGAAAACAGTTATCCTGGGAGACATTTGGAGACTTCCAAGACCATCTGGTCCTTCTTCAGAAAGGTCCCAAAGTTGCACAGGTACAACACATACAAATCATAACTATCACATGGTATTCACAGAGGGTGAGCATGTCTATGGATTTTTGCAGTCATTTTAAGACTTCCTTGATATTGCCCATTTATGCTTCTCCACTGGAAGGAGAAGAGATAATATAGTGCTAAAAAAGTATGGTTCAATGTTAGAAGGCTTGCATCACTTCAGTTTTGGAAATTAGAAGACATGACTGACCTCTTTAAATATATAAGGGAAGAAATGAAAGGGACTGCCTTGCTAAAAGTGTAATGCAGGCACCAGAGGAAATGACCAATAACTGGCAGTGGTAATTCTTCAGTCAGGGAAGGAAGTTTGTTAAGGATCAGAGGATTACTAAAGGTTCCTGACTTGACTTGAGTACCAGGACATGGAACATTATACTATTTCAGGAGGCAGCCTCACCAGGACATAAGAGGGATGGGATCTGGCTGGAGGGATCAGTTTCACGGCAGAGGGACTTCCTTCCTGCAACAGAACAGGATCTCATTTTTGTGTTTTCTAGGTATCCATCTCCTGTGCTCAGCACCCCCAAACTGAAGGAAAGTCTGGCTGGAATAAAAACATCTCTTGCATTTACAGAGGGGAGAAAAAAAAAAAAAAAGATCCCTATTAGAATCCAAAGTTGTGTTTTGGTCTGGTGGGGGTTTTGGTTAAAAAATTAATAAAAGACAAAATACACACACTGTATCTTTGGCCTGGGCAACCAAGAGAGTCTAAATTTTTATATGTTCTATTGAATTTGTAGGTGCAAACCTGGATGAACTCAATATGTCACTATGACCAGCTGTCAGCAATTTATTTCACAAATGTTTCAAGTTCCAAATTAAGACTCTCTCCCATATTGTGAACGAAATAAGAATTTCTGAAAATTCTCCAAAATTATAAATTTTATCAAAAATCCATTTCTGCACATCTTGTATGTGAAGGCTGGGACACAGGCCAGACTGAGATTTATGCTCTGGTTAACTCCAAACAAAGCAAGATGAAAATTTTTCTCCTAGATGTCCTTGCCCATTTCAGATGTGTGCCTCATCTTCAAGGTGAGACCATGAAGGAATGCTTGCATCTCTCTCTTTTACCACTTATTCCAATGGAAATTTCATTGAAATAAAAACCTGCCAAACAAAATACTCCAACTGATAACAAGTACCTGTTCTACGTGTTCATATGGGCAACTGCAAAAATTTGGCAATTTTGCTTGCATTTTGAGAAGGAATTATTTTAGGAAGAAACACAGAAGTGACAAAAGATAGAGAAATAATGAGGTGATGGAAGGAGGGAGAAAAATAATCAAATGTTTCTGTTAAAGTCTGATACTATCATATAGAAAAACATAAAACCTTTAGCTCACTCTCTTCAAAGCTTCTCCAGTTACCTGAATCCAAGAAGAATGGCAGTTGCTATTACAAGGGCAGAGAAGGAAAGAGCATATCCAATGGTGTATATGATGGACAAATTCAGGAGCTGTTCTTCTGGTGCATCCTGAGAGCATATAAAGAAGAAAAGAAAAACAAAAAAGTGGAGGGGGAAAAGAGAGAGCTCATGGCCTTCAGTTCTTTCCTCCCAGCTACCTTCTAGCTTTCTTAATGATAGCCAGAAACCATTCTCTTACTTTCAAGTTTAAATGCACGTGTCAAGTCGGTCTTCCACTTTCTATATGCTCAAAAAAATTAAAAATTTAATCTTAATTCCTCAGCTGCTTCCAGGTATTGGCTCTAATAGTTGGGTTTTGCAGCCTGGCTAGAAAAATAGATAATGTGCCATTATTTCATAATAAATAGATAATGTGACATCATTTCATAATAAAGTTGGAGAGACATGAATTCCACACAAGCAAGTCTTAAAACTGATGGCAGGAAGCACAGACACAACTCATAGTAAAAATGGAAGACCTAATCTTTTCAGACTTAAGCACTTCAAGCAAGTCTCCTTACTGTGATAATGAGGGAGGGTCCTCATCTGCACTTGGAAGTGCTACATCTATACTTCAAAGTGCAACAAGCCAGGACCTATTTGATGATTTGGAGGCAAAACATGTCATGCATTCATATAGCTAAACCCTTTTCTGCCCCCAAATAACCTGTGTTCTACCTCAACTATTCTACCTCCTGGTAACAAACCACAGCCCAACAGCACCTCATGACCTGGGTGTTAACACACTCTTAGAGAGGCAGTGACCTGCTGCAGACAAGAGCAGCAGGGGCTCTCTTCAGATTAACTGAAAACATGATTATTGAGACCCTTGCTTGAAAATTCTGGCCAAAATCCTTATTGAGAAGAGAATTACTTGAAAAGGTACGGCAGGTCTGAATTTTAAGACAGTCTTACTGCTTAGCCTCCAAGGCACATTCATATTCACTGTTCTAGCTCATCTCTAAGCACTTATCTTTGTCTAAATAGACTCAGGGATTTTATTTCCCTTCTTCAAGCTGCTAACTCTGCAATTGACTCCTGAGACCTGTGCTGTACAAAGGAATACATTCTTTGTACTTCATAAATTAGGTACAGTTATTCAGTATTTTGCACAGCCAGGAGGATTTAAGGTGAACACACAGACTGTACCTCAGATTTGCTAGCTTATTGCTTTAAAGGGAATGCTATGAAAGTTGCCTTATGAAAAGCAAAATGTCTTCAGTATCAAAGCTTAAGCAAACAACTGAAACCTAACAATTTAAAACACATACACAGATGAAAATGACATCATACACCTAAATTTATAAAGACTCACTAACACTTTGGAATTTGTTTTAGTTACCTTTGTAATATAACACATGACAAACTCATAACAACAACTTCTTGTTCCCATATGCCAGATGCATAAAGCAAAGTTACTATGGGGCTCTATATAATTAGCTGGAAAGCCAAACATGGCTGTTCACATTTCAGGGAGTGACACCATGTGCAAAGGGTTTCAGAATCCAGATGACTTAATGAAAAACTGGAGGCAGGAGCCAAATAAAAGAGTGTTACCATTAGGTATCTCACTCATTGGCATGTCCCAGCACAGCTCTGGAAGAAATCATAATGGCCAACAAGGAAAAGTCAAACATCCAGGCTTATACACAGCGTTAAGACAATGTGTTTTGCTGATATAGCACAGAACACAAAAGGGAAACGACAGAGGACATAGATCCTGCAGTTCTTAGGATTTTCATAAACTTGAACTGTTTTGACTAGGTAATGCACTAGTTCCCAGTACTCCAGGATAGAGAGAGTTCACTCAGTTTCTGTGAAGAAAAGCATCACCCTGAGAAGTTCACAGTAGTAGCGGTATCACGTGTCATAGGAAATGCACACAGTGCACTGGCTGACGCCAATGGCTGTCAAAAATCCTCTGAAAATCCCTATGCTCTCCTTCATTTAGTGCCAGGCATCTTAGCTCCCTGCAGAGTAAAAAGCACGAGGGCAAGAAAATAATACTGACAAGCCTAATTCCATCACCCACAGAAAATGAAGGTATAAAGAAAAAAAAAGGGCAGGTATTGCCCCATGCCCAAAGGTGAAAAAGCAAATATCCTTCAATTCAGTTCATCTTAATCGCCGCTAAAAAGACAGAGCAAATGGTCACTATTACAATGACCATTTTACCATTGGTCATATTACAATGACAAGTGACAATGGAAAACAGGCAAAGGAATAACAGTAGGTCATTCCTTCAGCTGAGCTCCTTGTTCAACTTGCACCACAGCTGGGATGACCCAAATAACTTCTCTTGGCTCTAATGTACATTTAATTGTGCTCTCATCTACCCTTCATGTTCCCTTTGTTGAAGAGGAGAGACCTGATGTCCCTTAGCATTAGGCTCACTGAGGTGAGTCAGTCAGGATTACTCTGACAGGAGAAAAACGCCGTGTCGCTGTCGAGGCAGGATAGGAATGAGAAGACTCTGATCAGAAGGCTGCTGAGAGTAAAACTCCGATTTATTCAAAATACACCGCTCTTTTATACAGAGCTTCGTGAGGCCAACTCCATTGGTTCTGAAGTGAAAACAACCCACAGCATTGGTGCAAAGTGCTTGACACACAGTGATAGAACTTAACTATAAACAATGTGAAAAACAAGAGATAAAGAATTATTTACATTCTTCTCCAGCTCTTTCCCAGACTTCTGCCTGGCTAGACACTCTCGTTTCTCTCTTTGACTGAATCTGAGTCCCACATGCATGGGCATCAAAAATTAATTTTTTCCCTCTCTTCTGCTTTGTCCTAAATAACAGCAGCAAGATGGGGGGAAATGGGCAAAAGTCTTACCTGGTCAGAGGGCTCACACTCAGACAGGTTCCTCCAGGGCAGGGTTGAATTCTCCTTCAGTAGCCAGGTCCCCTCCAAGGTGCAGAAGCGGTACACCTGCCCATGCAGCACTGCCAGGAGCAAAATGAGCCACAGGGTCACTGGAAGAGAGCCTACTCGACCAAGGGGCAAGGCTCACAAAGCATCTCCATGCAACCCTCCTTCCTCACCCACTGCTCTCCTGGCTGGAGAGGGAAGCTGCAGCATGGCAGGGGAAGTACCTGCTCCCTGCCTGCCCCCAACACTCTGCTGCTGGTCCTCAGGGTCCCAGAGCAGCTGCCAAGGTATCAGATGGCACCAGGACATGTTCCAGGACAGTTGCTGACCATTCCACACTAATAATTGCTGCCATATTTGTGTGGATTTTATAACGTGCATAAATTCCAGCTCACTAAAATATTAGATTCTGAAACAAAGAAATTCTAGGAATGTTAAGCTTCAGATATAGATTCTACATGGAAAAGAAGGTACACAAAGAGTAAATGTACTTTTTCTTTTCCAAAAGCATGCAGACCCAGAGAAACCTTAGAACGGGTATGCTAACACAAGCTTCCCAAAATATAAATGCTTATACAAACATCTGTGCTACAAAATGAAGCCATAAATCTTTTCCTAAACTAAGTACCCTTTCTATTCTATACCCTTTCTATAATAACAAAATTAGTAATAAATTAAACACCTTTCTCAAGCAGTAAGCTGCTTGATAATGTAAAAGCAAGTACATTGAAATGGCTCCTAATAAAATTATGTCAGACTGAAGTACCAAAAGAAAAAGTGCAAAGGGAAAGCAGCACTCAGTAATAGTGTATGAAAAGAAATTCCCTGTCTAGTGTCTGGAGTACTGGGGAAATCTAACAGCTTAGACAGCTGTAGACACAAGCAACTGGAAGTGTCCTTGTATGAGCTGTTTAGCAAATAAAGTTTCTCACTAATCACATTTTTGATCCAGTAAACTGACCTATTCTGTATAATGAATCTACCCCTCAAAAAGCAATGCTGAGTCAATCCCTCAACCAGGGTTAGCCTCTGCCCAGACAATGTTTGGAAAAATACACTTACAATATTATGGGTATAAGAAGATGAGTTATGAGGATTCAGTTCTACATGGGCATCAAAACACCTCCCAGTTACGGCTTTTGCTCAAACCCAGCTTTGCCTGCTTCAACCTCATCCTGTTGTCAGCTCCCTCATTACTGCAAACTAGAATAATTAGAATTTGGTATTTCTGTTCAATGGGAAAATTTTAAAATGTATTTGAAATTCTAACAACCCAGTAGGCTATTTGCATGTTAGCTGACAACAGATAATCTATTTTATAATTGTCAGCAGCAGACAACTAGTAGGTACTCTAAGTAATAAATGTTAAAAAATATATAAACATTAATATTCTAATAAGCCATTTTTAATGAGTATGCTAAATGGTAGCTGATAATGGTTCTGGTATACAGTCTATTTGGTTTTGTAATTGCTATACTGAATACACCAGTAAGAGGTAATATCAAGATGAGATAAAAATTAACCTATGTTCATGGAGGTTTTTTCCTTACTATTAAGGATATTAAGGATATGTGTTCATACAAAAACAGAAGGAGATATTAGGTACAGCATCTGCAACACACATTCACAGCCACTAACTGCACCTGCTCTCATTATCTACTGCCAGTGACAACCACTTCCTTAGGTTAGCCCATTGCTATGATGTCGCTCAAGGGTAATAAAAATGCTTATTTAGGAGCATCAGGAGTAAAAGAAAGACTAGGAAAACATGGGTCCTCTCAGAAAGGATATAGGAGACCTGGCTGCAGAGGACAGGCAGAGGGCTGTGAGGTTCTCAATGGCTTTTTTGCTTCAGCCTGGAGAAGAAAAGGCTCCAGAGAAACCCTACAACAGCCTTTCAGTTCCTGAAGAAGAAAAGCTTGAGAGTAAATTTGGATTAGATATTAGAAAGAAATTCTTTACTGTAAAGGTGGTGAATCACTGCAACAGGTTATGTTGAGAGGCTGAGGACACCACATCCCTGGAAGAGTTCAAGACCAGGCTGGATTTGAGCAACCTGGCCTAGTGAAAGATAATCTCAGTCCAGGGCATGGTGGTTAGAACTAGATCTTTCAGGTCTCTCCCAACCCAACCATTCCATGATTCTATGAATATATTAAGGATATCACACATCATTCCCACTCTCATCCCCTTTATGATTAGTGGTCAGCAATTTGAAGCATGCCATTCAAAACACCTATGCAAAAGCAGCCCTAGGTATCAGTAAATAGTGTGTACTTGGAGACAATGAACATGAAAACCAGGAAGTTTAAGTCCAGAGGGTCATAGGATTAGGAACTTTTGTCTGACTGCCATTAGATCAGCTATAACCAAGTATTACAAGACGAAGTTATTATGAGGCATAATCTCAGAAAACAAGAAATTTGACTATATTCCTGGAAAATAAAACACAAGGGAAAAAAACCCCACCCCTCTGAAAGAGAACTAATTAAAAAACAAGCAAACAAGAAAACCCCAAACCTCAACATTATTTCACATTCTCTAAAACTCTTTGTGAATTCCCCCACTCTGCCTCTGTTTCTTAGTGGCAAGGTCTAATCGGAATGAATGCTTAGCTTCAATATATTTATTTTCTCTCCCAATCATTATGACACACTTTAATTTTCTTTTTATTGATAAGACTTTTTAAATAATGAAGAGGAAAATCTAGTATATCCTGAAGGCTGGCATATATTAGAGAATTGAAAGGTTTACTGTAAATGAAACATGGAATTTTTTATCATACAGAAAGACAAGGCAATTCATTTAGATATGAAGGAAAAAAATAATATAATGCTATTACACTGGACAGGAACATTCCTGCCACATCTAGGAGTCACAAACTCTCAAAGTGGATGGCTCCCACAGACTTCTAGGGTCACATGCCAGCTGTGTCAGATTATCATAGACTCACTAATTGCTAAATCAGGGGTAACCAGTGCAGGACTCTGAGGCAAGTGAAGACCAGGTGGGCTATCTGTAGCCAGGAAGAGCCTTAAAATGTAAAAGAATAAATCAAGCTAATTCAAAATAGATGAGACTGCACATGACAATATGAGAGTCTGAATACCGGTCTATAGAATAATTTATTAGCCAAAATGCTTATGAGATAGAAAATGTTATAAAAAAAGAATGTTTAAAGAGCATTTATAAAAATGTTATAAAAATTTCCACTTTGAAGTACCATTAAGATTCTAGTTGATACATGGGACAACACATGAAAGAGCTGAGAAAGTGCAGAATGCAGGGCATGAAAATAACACAGGGCTGATGCACTGCAGGTAGCCAGTTACTCTCAGAAATGTGAAAACAAGTCTCACTGTTGTGGAAATGGAATGCTTTCAGTAATATGTCAGACTCCCCATTACCCACACAGCATTGCTGTGGAACTGTGAAGGGCTCAGACATTAATAAACACCGCACACATGAGACCCTTCATGCCTTGCAGCTCGGTCCATCCAACACCAGCAGTATGCAGGGTCTCCCAAGCAAACCCAGCCCAAGGGTGTGGCCATCTTCGAGCGCCATGTGATCAGTCGGAGAAGCTGCCTGGAGGAGACTGCCCAAAGCCCAGATTTCACACAGCATGCCCATGGAAAGGTGTGCCTCTGAAACAAAATTCCCAGATTGCATCAGCCCACATTCCTACTTTCTCCATTTCCCAGAAGCGGAAGGCAAACAGCCTCCACCTACTTCTCCTGTGGGCAACAAGCTCAGGCACAGGCTGCCACCTACTACTCCCCAAACACAGAAAAAGTTGTTAATGACCAGCAGCTCAGAAGAGATTCACCTGAGCTGAATGCTTTTCCCCAGTCTTGTCTCAGTGACGTGAGGGACAGAGTAAAACACCAGCAGCTCTGCTTTGGTGTTTCTCCAAAATAACCTATAAAACCCTGGAGACTTTAAATCTTCTAATATACAAAATTCCCATCTTTGTTGCAGATCCAACAAAACTCAAGGAATCCACTAGCTTGTAATCAGGAATGTTTTGACTCAAGAATTGCAAGTGTTTTACCATTCTTTCTGCTCAGAGGAAAGCATGTGGGTTGCAATAAAGCTACCTAAAAAGGTTTCAAAACTATTTTTTTGCATGTACTTTTTATTACCCTCTCTGCACAGGTGGTCATGGCTTAAGATAGCAGAGATCTTCAACCTTCTAAAACAGATAAAGGGATAGTATATGTACACATTCTCTCTTTGCTGAGGGCCTGGTCCAAAGCTCACTAGGAACCTCATTTCCTGCAACTTTCATGCAGTGCCATCGCTGAAAAGAAAATCAGTTATTAATAGACACTGAGACAAACTAACAGTGACATGCTAGAAGGTTGTGTGTATGCCATGACAGAAAGATGGCACCACACAGATTCCCCCACAGCTGCTGAGCAATTTCAGCTTCTTGCTCGCAGGTGGTTTACTAAGAGGCAAATCACATTTGTCCATGCCTGACTTCTGCAGTGACTCAGGCCCTCTTACCTTTAATGCAGTCAAAACACCAAGCATACAAAGACCAGCAGCAGTTTAACAGACCAGAGTGATGAACAATATTTTTAAAGGTTCAAGGTGGTTCTTGCCTCCTTGCTATCCTGCAATACCTTTTGCCTGTCCTGTTGAGATTTTTAGAATTCACTTAAGTTAGCAAAATGAATTAAGCATTTATATTTTAGCTTGTAGAATTATGTATTGAATTTTAACCTTTTTCTTAAGAAACCTCCGCAAAGGTACAAAAGGGCATAAGAAAATGCAAATTACTGAAGCTTCTTGCAAAAGAACAATAACAAAAAGGGACCGAAAATACAAAGAACCCAGATAAAGAGGCTCCTCTGTCTCCAAGCTTACCAAATTAACATATGGTACTCAGATAAGCACCAAAAGACTGAAAGCGCATGTGCAGACAGGAAGAGTTCAAAAGTTCAACCATGAGGAAGACCATGATCTTCAGCTTCAGAGACCACCACAGACCTCCACAGGTCCACCACAGCAAACCACGTGTGCCCAGAAGGGCGTGGACCTATTTAGCATGAGGGGCGAGGGCAGGCGGTGCCAGGGGTTGAATATGCATAGAAAAATTGTGTAATGTAATGCATATGGAACACCTTTGGGAATAAAGGTTTGGGTCAGACTAAAGCTCAGTGCACAAGTCTTGGAGAGTGATCTCACCTCACCTGTGCCAGGCACTGGCAATACATACCCACTTCATAACTACCCTAAGTGTGGAGTCTATTTATTTATTCTGTGTATCACTTCACTGTTGTGTTTTCCGTTTCATACAACGTTTCAAATCATTCCACTATATTCTAGAATTAGCTACCATCCTCTGCAAATAAATCCACACCCAGTGCATAGGGAATCTGATTTTATTTACTTTTTAAGTGCAAAAAATTGCAAAACTTTTGGAACAGCAGCTTAATGGCACAAGTTTATTTGAACAGTGTCAATCACACCTCATTAGAATTACATGTTAAAACATGAACTGATGCCTAAAACTCAGTCTCTGTGAGCTGATAAAAGGTAGAGAGCTAGCATTGAAGCTAATAACCTCTATCTACTGAACCTGTAAATCAAATCAAATCCCAGAAGTAGCTTAATACTTTTACGTATGGAGAGGATGGGCAAAAAGCTCAAAAACTTTTCCTTATTAGCCCCATTTTTACTAGAAATAAAAACAAATTGAGTATCATCTGTATTTGAAACAGCCAACCTCATCTGCATTTTACAACATCAGGGTGTCAAGGTCAGTGTGACATTACTCACCCAATTGTCCCTGAGGATAAACTGGAACATTATTCATTGTAATAATAAATTACAACATGCCCTAGCCAATCAATTCTATTCAGGCAGAGAGATGAGAGAACAAGAACAAGAGACTGCAGTTTTGTCTGTCTGCTCTGTGTCAAGTATCCTTGTCTTCTGTTAACATCCATTCTCTACTTCCAACAGGGAAATTGTTTTGGAAAAGGTAACCATTTTCTCCATAAAGCAGGGTCTCTGCAGTAGGAGAGCATCACTACAGTCTTCAAGACAGACTGGCTTGTTCCTGAAATGAGCAAACTGCCCTTTGATGGGGACAGCAACTTACCACAATTTAGGAGGTTGCGCCCCCATCAGTAGTTCAGCTATCACTTTCTGTGAGTTGGACAATGCTCTCCTGAAAGGAATCACTCCTGGCTATAAAAGCTGCTACTAAGTGTCATTCAGCCCCAACCCCCCTGCTGCTTTCTGCAAAGACATCCTAAACCCAGGACTCATGCCTAGGAGCATGCAGCTAAAAGCATGCCATTAGGGAACAGCCTGATCCTGAAACCTCTAGGGAGCTGGAAGAGCCCCAGCCTGCACCACTGTCCAAGAATCACTTATCAAAGTGCTCCTTTGTGCTGGGCTTAATGCCACATCATGTGAAATTATATTACCTCAATAGGCAGTTTAACTACAGGTACTTTATTTAGTATTCTTTCCCACCATTCCTCTTCCATCATAATGTACTAGTTATCTCAACTCCTTTGCTTTTGCAATAACAAAAAGGAAAAAAAAAAAAACAAGACTGTGCTTGCTTACTTGCACCATGGGGTGGCTGATAGGTGGGTGGAAGCTCAAGTCTGTCTCTTGGTAGGAGTGTTAATGCATTTACTTTTCTTTTTCCTCGTTACTCTTTTTCCTTGCAGTGTTTTGGCTTTTTTTTTTTTTTTTTTTTTTTTTTTTTTGAGGGATTCTTGGATCTTTGAAGCTAGGAGCTAGTGATGGAGAACATTCACAATAGGGATGTTTGAGTCTGTTTCCCCACCTCTCACCCAAACTATACACACTACTGAAAATTATTTTCTTCCTGCAGCAAGAACTTGAAGTGACCACCTGACATGACCTCATGCAGACCTAGCAGACATCTTTACATGGTGCAGGGAAGATCCAACCAAGCACAGGCACCTCACATGTCCTGGAAATTCTCAGTGCCAGA
The DNA here is from genome assembly GCF_050655825.1 of Lonchura striata. Lineage (NCBI taxonomy): Eukaryota > Metazoa > Chordata > Aves > Passeriformes > Estrildidae > Lonchura > Lonchura striata. The sequence goes on along the minus strand of NC_140705.1, from coordinate 86,036,538 downwards.
ATCCTCTGCTGTGCTATCAAAAGCACAAAGTCACAGACACTGCAGATGGAGATGTTTGGCATCACACATGGAATGGTGCCTGCATATTAATTATTATTTAAAAGCATTTCTTTTGAAATTACGTTAACACAACAGCACTAAAGATTCAAGAATCAGGAAGTGTTAAGCTAAAGCTACTTAGATGAGTTCTAGTTCCACCCAGTAACAATGTTTCTACATACACTGTCATACAGTTTTTCCAATAGAATCCAGTTTTATTCAGGACACAGAAGAGAGGGAGATAATGTTAAATTAGTTATTCTTACTACTGTGAGATTCAAGCCACATTTAAGCAGAATGAATCAAGTCTATACCAAATACTACATCATCTTATTGCATGGCCCATTCAAAGACCACCAAAAATTCAGCTCCCCAATGAGCACTAAAGGCTAGTAGATCATATGCATAAGGAGATGATCAAAAATAAAGAACATATTTTGGTAACATAATAAAGTCTCATTTATACAAAAAGAAAATTTGTTCTGCACGGGCATATTCAGTTCTCTTCATTGCAGAGGTCATCCTTGCCAGCTCTGCAACATCTTGCCTCACTCAGCACAACTTTCTCAGTTAATAAGGCAATGATCCTGCAGAGAAGAGCCCCCTTTACTACATCTCACATGCAAATCCATTTCTCATACTGAAGGTATAAGATCTGTGAAAAAGAAAACAATCACAGAACATAGATTCATAATTAAAAACTACTTGCATAATGGTAGCCAATAAAGGTTATAGAAGCAAAGACGACCATACCAAATCACAAAGTATTCCTTAAGTCACAAATGTACACATCACTGGGTATGAGTTAGCATCTCAAAAATTTAAATACCTTTCTGGAAAAGAATATTGTTTTTAACAGAGCATTACCCTAAAAGGTGCAAGCATTTAATTTGAGGAACTTGTATGAAGAAAAGGCTGTTATTAACTATTCTAGACAACACTGACACCTCACATAACTTTTTGAAATAAACTTTAAAAAAAATCATAAAAGTGCACACATGCATGTGGGCATCTGGTTTAATAAAGAATTTTATGAACCATAAAAGATATGTGAATTAATGCAATAAAAGAAGGCAGCTTATGAAAAACAAGTATTTATGATAATGGCACAGCTTTGACACCATTTGGTAATGTAAAAAATGCCAATCACTTGGCTTTTAAAATTTTAAAAGTTTAATAATAATAAAATTGTTATAAAAATAATAATACGATTAGAGTAATAAAGTTTAGAGTTAGGACAATTACAAGATAATAAAAAACAAAGAATTACAGACATCCGGATTCTGTTGGACACTAAGTCATGAAAAGCATGCCTTGTGAACAAAGGAACCACCCTTAAACCAATACACTTGTTGCATATTCATACATCCTTCATGGTTATGCATACATTCTATTCTAAACAAGAAACTCTGTCGTATGAGTATGAGCAAGGACTGAAGAAATTAGCTTCTTCTGGTAAGAAGCCATAAACTCCTCTCCTTTGGAAGATTTAGGTGTTCCTCAAAGTGAGTATCTCATTCCTAAAAAAAACCTTCCCCACATACATAGTCCCTATTTTAACATTATGTTGGAACTTAAAACTATATTTAACACAATACTTAAAGACAATTAATACAGCATAACTTTCTAACATTACACATATAATATTCATTGTAACATTTGCAAAAAGCCAATCATAAAATATGTATTTTTCACAGTAAGATACCAAGAAGTACCATAAGAAGTTTTGTTCAGAATAAATAAAAGTGGATTGGAATACATTTATTGCAACAACAAATGCGATTGGAAGTTTAATGCAAAACAAACTTGTAAAAATGCTGTTAAGAGGTTTTGTGGTTTTAAGTTATTGTATCAGTTAATGTAATTAATAGAAGCCATCTTATTAGAGGATATTAAAATGATGCAAAAAAGAATTTCTGCAGTGAGAAGCTCTCTTAAAAGGCTGCAAACCACGTAACTAAAGTTTTCTCTAGGGCAGACAAAGGCCCTATTCTACGCTCATATTCCACGGCCTTATAAAAATAAGAAAAAAAACTCTCAAAACAAGTTAAAAAGAAAGGAAAAAAAGCTAGGCAAATCATTAGCATAATACTTGCTGAGCTAAAAAAAAAACTAAGAAAAGACAATGTGTGTTAAATATGCACAGCCAGTAGGGAGAGCGATGTACACAGGCAAATGAACACTGGTTGGTTGATGCAGCTTCTGCGCAAAACAAAAAGCTCCAGAACATGGAGGCTAAAAGAAATGCCAGATGCTGCAAGCAAACTGCCAGTACTTGGCAACATGGAAATTAGTGGTATTTGGTTATCCACAAAAACAATGGTATACAAAACCACTGATTAAATAATCTGAAATTTATCATCTCTTGCAAGACAGGTAAAATCATCCAAAATATCCTAAACAAAAGGAAGCTTTCAGAAAATAAGTCATAAAATTTATCTCAAACTATTAAACTTCATTTAGGGCTAACTATAATTCTGCAAGAATTAGCTACTATCTACACAAAATAATGTGGATACTTCAAAGCAGAACAAATAATATAAAGCGTTTCATCCATTTTAAAGACTGAAGACACTATTCTTCTCTCCCCTAACTACATTCGTCTCCTTGGTTCTCTTCAGGTTCATTCCTTCAACCCTTCCTGCTGCTGCAATATTTAGTTCAATGCTGCTGCTCTACCTTCACACTCTTGCCCCCTTTCCCCCCACACTTTCCTACTTCTCTCTCAGCTCCTACTCAGGGTTGCCATTTTTCAAAGCCACCATAATTAAAATTATAACCTAACTCCAAACTCTCACATCTCCTTTCTCACCAGTCTATTTCACAGCCTTCTTCATCATACTCCAAGCTCCTCCTGCTCCAGCCAAGCAGTGAAGGGGGCAAAATCTACAAGGAACATCTGCTCTTAGATCTGGACCTACTGCTGCCAACATCTGACCTCAACAGTCACACATTTCAAGAGAAAGGAACACTACTCCACACTGATTTGGCCTCTGGAGACTGTAGTTGCAAACAATCACACATAAGGAATTCATCCCCACAAGCAGCAAGAGACATATCACCAGCGTCACAGGAGCCACACTCCTCTTTCTCATCCACATCCTGAAATACAGAATAAGATTTTGACAAAGTGCTCTTGGAAAACATCAGCCTTTAAACAGAGTTCTAATTTGTTGAATCTCATCATGCCAAATGCTACAAATCTGTAAGAAACCAAATATGAGCTCTATCAAATAATGAAAAAAAAAGAAAGGACCAAGCAATTTCATTATGGAAACCGCCATCTTTTCAGTCAATAGCGTCTGTATGCCACTAAAGCTGCAGTTATATCTGGATTTACATTTCCTTTACAAAGTCAATGATTCTTACCCTCCAACCCAAAGCTGGGACCTATCCCTGATCTAAAAATCAGGATCTCTTATACTCTTATATGGGTAATTTTCCCCAAATTCTTGATTCCAATTTAATTTCTGTTCAATTTTCATTGCTTGAAAGGTATTTGGATGGACATAAAATCCCTTTGACTTAAACTCTTCTTTTCCCTGCCAAGGAGCAATCCTTTCCCATGAATATTCACTGCCAATGCTATCTCACATTTAAAAAAACTTAGGCCCACTGTCATTCACCAGTTACACAACCACAATAGTTCCCACATTTTACCCATGCTTCCATTCTGTTTAAAGGAATTGTTGGTGTCCTGCCTTATTAAACTCCAGGACCATTACCAGGCAGTTTTTGCACATGTAAGCCAGTTTTTTGCCTTCTGAGGAAATATACCATTGAGCACTTGATCCTTTTCTTGCCTAATTAATTTTTGTTCATTCCAATTGTCAAAAAGTAAATTAGAACCAGAAAGTCGTATGAGTCTGACCAGGCATCAACCAGCATTATTTTTGTCACCAAACAAATCATGTACCCAAGTTCTCTCATAAACATTGCCCAGAAAAGCTTTATTTATTTATTTATTTATTATTATTAAAGTGATGTATGGGAATCCTAACTGTTAATATTTGGAGCATTTGAGGAGGATTAAACACTTTGAAAATTCATACCAGGGACCTTGTATCTCAGGAAAAATCTACTCTATGACAGAAAACTCTCAAGGGGAAAGTCACCAATAAAACATGCAAGTAGAAAAGAATAATACTTCTAAACAAATAAAACTGTGTGCATGATTAAGAAGTATAATCCTTGTAAAGATTAGTGTATTTTCAAGTTAAAGTAGCATATGCAAAATGGCATGAAAGGGAGGATGTTCTATAATTAGACTTGCATTCAGACACCTTTTAAGTCAGTCCACATTTTTTTGCAGCACTACTCTGTCAAATGAAATTATAAAAAAATCAACCACAAAGCTACTAAGATAGAGGCAAAGACTCAGCTGCCTTTAAATAAAGCACTTACATACACACATATATACGTAGATTGGTTTGTATCTACAACAAAATTTAACTGAGGATATTGGAAAAATAAATAACCTTTAAGATCACTACCACATCAGAAGCATATCTGTTAGGTGAAAGGACACACTGTTAGGTGAGAGGACACACATAGGTTGGATGTGAGAGGAGTCTTCCCCACAGCCCAAGGGAAGTGCCAGGAATTCCTGAAAAGGAGAGGAAGAAGTGAGCCATATGGGCAAGTTGCTCTCCACCTATACTGTTTTAAGATCAGCTATTCAGGCACATCTTCTGGGACTTGGGGAAAAAAAAAACCAACAAAACAACAAATATTTTACTAATTAGCAACATTTAAGCAAACTGAAAGTTAATAGTCTGTTTTCAGCAAGGCATTTAATTATGTAGCACACACAAACACCATTGTTTATTCAGACCCTTAATTAGTTCACTTTACTCATCCACAGCAATTAAAAACTGCAAGCACTTAGGCATAAGTAACCTGAAGAAAGTTTTGAGGTCACTCTGTTTAAGAGTGCACTGGTACAGAAAACAAATAAAAGCAAGTAGATAACTTCAGTTATGCAAGTATGTAATGAGAGCACAGATGAAGTCTAAGATATCAAACATATTTAGCTACCTGCTAGACTAGCATAGGCAAGGCACAGAGACAGTCCATCTCTTCCTTGCAGCTGGGTCTGATGGTGTTCATTTCTTACTGAAAGGCATTATTCATGGCCAGATCAGCTGTAGGAAATATCTCAAGCACTCACAAAATGAAGCTCAGCTATGTCTTTTCTGAGGTGTGCCTTGACAGTGCATTTCAAGGAATTACTTTAAACAAAAACCATGATACAGTTATAACTAAGAAATTTCTGGAAAACATACAGCCCTGCCAACTGCTCCAACTCCCACAGACACTGCAAGCTGACATCCTACAGCAGGCTTCTCCAGCAGTGCAAAAATCATAATTCTTCCTAGAAGGTCTCAGGTGACCAGATCTATACTGACATATGAACATCATGCTTCCATCACACATATAAGTGTTTCAATGTCTGACTATGTGCAAAGTTTCCTGTTCTATAACACATTTGATGTATTTTGGCTGCGGCAGGAAAGGAATCGGAGCAGAGAGCTTTTCCTAGAGAGATTGTCCCTTCAGAAAGTCACACCTCAGCCCAAGTGGAAGGTCATATGTCACTGCTCTATTGTGTGCACCTCAATTTGAAGTTAAGCATCAGTTTCTTTAAAAAGCTGTTTCTTTTACTTAAGCAAAATTGATAAAACTGAGAATGGCATTGCCATGTGGCCCAAAACAAATGCATGTTAATAACATCTATCTGTTAATGATTTTAAAAATTATTTCTGCCAACAGCCCCTATATCAACCCTTGAGATGAGCAACATATGTTTCAGAGTTCTCTAGTATACTACCAGATGGAGATTGACAAACAGAGACAGAGGTGAACTTGAAAGACTGAGATTTTTTTTTTAATTATTACTTTAAACAAACTGAAATTGCCAATTAGCTTGAGACAGCTTCTGGTGCAAGGAAATATAAATTTTGAATTGCTTATGGGTTAGCAAATGCAAAGAAACATTTTTCACTGAAAAAGGATCACACCTTTTTCAGCATTATTGAGAACTTTCTGGAAGCTTGGTTTTATTAAAGCAAATAAGGGAAGAAAATTTAAAAATGTCTAATCTTCAGAGTATCCAATAGTTGATGTGAAATTTATTTTCTTGCATGAAAAAAGGTAAGCAGGTACTTAAACTACATACTCACAAAGACATCTGCTGTCTCCGTTTTAAAAGACCATCTCAAACTGCAAAGCTGGATGATTAAACAAAAAGTGAGAGAGATGAAACCACACAAGGTTTAACTTGGTCCCTTGAACCAAATGTTCCTACCATGCACATAACTTCAAAAACTGTCTGAAGGAAAATTCTCACACAAATGCCTAGGTCCTCAGCTGTAGGTTTTCCACAGAGCCCTCTAAAAAGCAACAGAGTATCTTTGGTTTGCTTTGCACAGGCAGCATTAAGAGTTTCACCATCACAGCACTGTTATCCATAAGAGGTTTCACAAACAAAATCAAACATTTTTTTTTTTATGTTTTTGCTTCTTTCTGGCACTATGGCACTCTGTCCCCAAACTCCTTCTCTCTCTGTGTTTGAGTAGCTTGCAAATGGAACTCAGGGAAAGGGAAGAGGACCAGGACATTGGATTTAATCCTGCAGCACAGCAGATGCCTTGGGAGTGCAGATGCTTGAACACCAACCCTGTTTGATAGCAAGGGGTTGAGAAGGGTTCTAAATCACATTTAAGAAAAGATTGCCTGCAGAAGCTTTTCCAATGGTTAAGGCACCCAGGAGCAATGACACAAAATCCTGCTGAGGCAGAATTCTATGTATGATTCTAACCTGTGTCACGGTACAGCATGTCACAGATACAAAGCAATTGTGGCAACACCTTGACAAACACAACAAGGTTCTGGTTTCTTCCTCAGCCCTTCTCCTTCTCCCAGTCAAAGACAGATTTAGTTTGGGATCATATAAATTCAGTTCAAACTTTTGGTTTTCCTGCTTGTGTAGCAGGAAATGGAATCTTCAATATTGCTGTACGTGATACCATTACAATTGCATAATTGTCTAAGTACAATTACACTCTTGGGAAAAGAAATGCACCACACAAGAAGGAAGGTATTAATTAATGATTTAAGCAACAGCCAAGACTAATGACACTAAGGCTGAGTGGGGACTGTGCAGACAATTTCCATGATCTCTGCTGCACCACAATAAGGTTAGCCTATACCTCATAACCCTAGGGAAATTGCTTTAAACAATCATAAAATTCTCATGGTTAAACTGCTAACCTCTGATACTTCAGAGCTCCAAGGTTAGACCCCACTTCCACCTATGAGTCCCTACCTAATGACACATCAGGAAAAGATATTCTGCCACCAGAGAGAAAATGAGGAGTGCTGGAAGAGGGTCTCGAATCTAGGTTACAGCAGGGGAAAATGAGAAAGATCTGACTTTGATATCTTCTTGCAACTGACAGTACTCCGGAGCAGCAACACAGTCTGACCTCTGCATTTCCACACCCCCACGTGAAGCTCAGCTCATACAGTCTCTGTGACTGGGCAAAATTATTATGTGAAGTACAGCTGTGGTGCCAGATATCTCCACGATTTAATCATACTGATTCCATCTCCAGCAGCCAGAGGAAGCCACAAGGTTACTATCAGAGGTCATCTGGTATTTCTGCTGGGTTAGTCTGCCACCAGAGAGACTTTCAGGTCTCTCACGTCACAGGCTAGAAATCAATGTTGTTTCCAAGGGTCCCCAGGCTCTACTTTACCTCATGATCTGGGAGAACAAAGGAGCAGGTGTCACCATTGCAACACTAACATAGTAAAGCGAGGGTAATACAGATAATAAAGTGAATTATAGGAGACAGTGATTCAAGCAAAGGTGGATGACAATTGAAGTTAAGTAAACACAGAAAACAATTTCAAACTAGCAGAAAGGTAGATTTCGAGAGCATAGGGAACTACAAAGCACTGAAGCCTCATGGACAACATCAATTAAGGCATACAAGCCACCTGGACTTTTACCTGGCACAAGAAACATTACAATTTAATGAGATCTTGGTAGTGCAGAAGTTCCCCAAAGGCTTGTATATGGTTGTTATGGAAGACTTCATAGTAGTACAACCAAATTATTATATGCCTCCCTCCAGGACTGAAAAGAATCCAATGCACTCCTGGGGTATAGCTTCTGGCTTAGTTTCCTCCAAAGAAACAGACACCAAAGCTGCTCAAACTAAATCAGTCTCAGCAAGCAGCACAGAGGTTGCTTCAAAATTCACTACTGTGCCATAGCAAGATACACAGAGTAACATCAATCTAATTCAGGTGCCAGACCCCTCAAAACCAGAAACATGTTCTAAGCTGAAACAAAAGCATTCCAAGATTTCAGATTGTGAGCAGAGATCTGAGCAACAGCCACATCTGTAATGCAAGTCCACAGCCAGCCTTGGTGCAATCCAGTGCATATAGGAGCGACTGATGGGGCTACTGTTCACCCAACTCTTGTCTGAAACTAGTACCTCTGGAAGGTTTTTTAATTAAAAAGGATTTAGTGTTGTTAAACAATAAAACATCAGAACCCCAGAGGAGGCATAATTACAAGATGAATTGTGCAGCTCCACAGTTTCCAAATCCACATGTGTTACTGGCAGCTGGCCTTCAATTATGAGAAGGTAACAAGAAAAAGCACACAGCCAGTGAGGCAAGGTGCCCATCATTCCTTAAAGGAGCCCCTACTGCTCCCCTCAATGCTTCTGCACTGATTGAGCTTCAAGACAGCTACAGCCCCAGAACTTGTCAATCTCTCCAAGTACAAAGTGGATAGCAAGGTGTGCAAAGTTTACCTGGTGCAACTTCAGTGTTATCAAAACCTGAATGGGCTTCACATACAGGAGCAAAAGCTTCAACTCTGTCAGCCACAAGTAGAGAAAATTTGCCTTCAACAAGCTCTGGCTGTGGGCCAAAATCTGCACCGGCAACTTTACCGAACAATAACCTCCCTCCTGCTACTTCAGCACCTCCCCACAAAGACATGCCCTAAGTGGGAGTTGCATAAGAACAAATAAAAGCCAAACAGAGCTAGAGTGAAATAGCTTTCACAGATCTGAGAAACTTCTGTAGCTTGCTCTTTCAAAGTTGTATAGCCAGGCAAAAAATAAAAAGCTTTGCTTTAGTTTGGGTTTTTTGGGGCTAGGGAAGCAAGGCATGCTGAAGTGAAAAATGTGCTTGTTTTGATAGTCTACACATTTCCCTTCATATTTTGAGCATTTAAAAATAACACTTGAAAACCAAGAAATCTTCCCAAAGATGAAATTTAAGAATTTCCCTACAGAGCCCTGAACAGAATACTTTGACCAAAATTAGATTCCCTTCCATGTTCCATTTGCCTCAATGATCCTGCTTCTTGCTGTCAAGAAACAAGAAAGAACTCCCTCACTAGATGCATAAAGCAATTTTATATAGCTCTCAAGGGACACAGATGACTTTATGAACTCTTGCCATGTAGCTGCAGCCCTGCAGTGTCTGGGCTCCTAATTTGCCAGGATACCAACCCCTGTGATGTGAGACACATCAGCCACCTATTTTTCATTCCAGTGACAATGATTTAACCTGAAGCAGAGGCTACTCTAAACCTCAGCTACTTTGGCATTAATGGAATACTGATTACCCAGATACCTATATTATTTTTATTTCACAATTTCATTTTAAGAAAATAATATAATGGGCAATATACTTGAAGCAGGTGAATGCTAATACAGCTGCAATTACACCAATAAGGAAACTAATCTACATGAGAGAAGGAAAGAAAACCCCAAAACTCAAAGGAATGAGGAAAAATCCCTGCATCTCAGTTGGGTGAAATTTCCAATCTAGTTTGCTGCATAACTACAGATGAAAAAAATGACAGCAGTGCAGTGCCACTGAAGAAAGAGAAAATAACCCAACATTGAGAATATACCTCAGAAGTGCACCGACAAATGAATGCCCACTATTTCAGTGCAACCTGTAATAAGAAACTTCCTTTAAAAATTCAGGTTTAATTTATTTGCCTGTCACAAAAAAGTCTGTAGCAGTACAGGCATACATGGTTTCAACCATAAAATCTTGGTCTAATGTTGTGATCTTTCTTCTATTCAATTATCATGAGCATATTCCCAGCCCTCAGAGTCCATCCTTGCAGACAGCATGCCAATAATGACTCTTTCAAGTATGCTGACACACCTGCTAGGCAACACAACAAAAAGTAGTCTCAGCATCAGCATTTCTAAAGAGATCTGACATGAGTGGGACAGTATTGATTGTGCTGTACTTTATAGGCTGCCTTTGCAAGAAGCATTTTCAAAAAGGGCTGAAGACAAACATTGCAATCACAAGGGAAGTGATCTTGTAAGGAAAAATCTTGCAAGTGTACATATTCCTTAGCACAAAAGACCTGTAAGCCCATCCTGCACAGATTTGTCTGGCAAAAGGCTGGTCTTGAGTCTCTGTATGCACACAAGTCTGAATAGGCATGCAGCACTGGACACCAGATTAACTCTCAAGTTGCTCACTGAACAGATTGCCATCTGCCTGCAGTTGCTCTTGTACCCTGAGATAAATGAGCAATCCAAAGAACTGGAAAAAGCACTACTGCTTGCTGAACCATGCCCACAATACAGACAGGGATTCAGAAGCTGCCACATTAGAGGACCAAGAAGAACATCACACCTCAGTGAGCAGCTCTGTGGTATCACACAAGGACAAGAACTGACCTCATGTTCAGTTGGATTACTCACATACCTGCTGAGCATGTAAAAAGTTATTCATACCATTTTCAGGCAACCTGCTGGGCCACATCTGCTGTTGCGATTTGCAGAAGGGCAGGCTCAAGATTGACAGCCACTAGGATGAGAGTGGTATGCAAACAGCAAAAGCTATTAAAGCATAGTTTGCATAACCTGGAATTCCCCAAGGAATGCTCCAGCTATCCAAATATTTTCCATGCAAATTCTTCTCCCCGTCTTGCATTCTGTCTGACACCAACAGAAATTTGCAACAACTGACAATAATTGGTTACCAAAACTTATCTTATAAAAAAAAATTAACAGAAACAGAGAATCACAAAGCAGTCAACAGTGGACTGAGTCTCTGGATATTTCCAAATACAGCAAGGAACTAGAGCAAGTTGCACAGGTTCATGTCTAGACAGGCTATGATCACCTTCTTCAAGGACAGAGACTCTAGAACCTCTCTGGGTCATCTCTCCTAGAGTATTTGACAAACCTAATCATAAAATAATTACATTTAAAGGAAATTTTCTGTATTTGAGTATGTGAGCATACCCATTGATAAGATTTCCCCTGAGGCTTCTCTTCTCCAGGCTGAAGAACACCAGCTTTCTCAGTCTCACCTCATAAGAGAGAGCCTCCCATTCCTCAATAAGCTTTAGTCACTTGCTGGACCTGCTGAAGTAAGTCCATGTCTCTCATACTGGGGAGCCCAGAACCAGACAAAGCACTCCAGATGTGTCACCCCTCAGATTAGAGGGGAAGGATCATCCTTTTGAACGGCCACTAATGCTTCCCTAATACAACCCAGGAAGCCATTGACGTCCCTTGCCTCAAGGGCACATTGCTGCTCATGCTGAGCTTGGTGTCCACCAGTACCTCCAAGGCCTTTTCTGCAAAGTTGCTTTCCAGGCAGTCAGCATTGATACAATCAGCTATTCCTCTCCAGGAGCAGAACCTCACAGGATTCCTGTCAGTCACTTTTTTCAGCCTTTTGTCTAATTCACACTTCATCAGTTTGTCAAGGAGGATGTTATGGGAGCCTGTGTCAAAAATCTTACTAAAGTCAAGATAAACCCTTCATTGCTCTTCCCTTAGCCACCAGGCTAGCTCTCTTATCAGGTTCATCATGCATGATTTAACCTTCATAAACCTATATTGACTACTCCTAATCACCTTCTTGTCCTCTAAGTGCTAGGAAACCATTCCTAGGATTATTTGTTCAGTTACTTGCCTGGAACTGACAGAAGGCAAATTACCTGTAATTCCCAAGGTTTGCCTCCTTGGACTTCTTGAAGATAGTAGTGAATCACCCTCAAGTGCTATGACCTTTCAAAGATATTCAAGGATGACCTCACATCAGTATTAAATCAGCTTATTCACCACTCATCAGCATATCCTACCAATTGCTGTGGATTTGGGTACGCCGCATGAAAGTGTTCTATATTCTGATCCTCATCCAGTTGGAGTAAGTCTTCATTGCTTCCAACTTTATCACTGATCACAGTGGCCTCAGATTGCTAAAAGTCAGTTTTGCCAGTAAAGGCCATGATGAAGGCAGTGAATAGTTCAGTCATTTCCCCATTCTTTGCTGAAGATTCTTCTGCTGCACTCAGCAGTGGATCCAGATTTTTTCCTCATATCTGTTTAGAAGCCCTTTTTGTTGCTCTTCATCTCACTTGATAAGATTCTGGGTGGGCTATAGCTTTCCCAATGTTATCCTTTAATGACCAGTGTATGCTTCCTAGATCACCTTTTCCTGCTTCCAGCTCTTCTACATTTTTATACCAAACTGGTTAAATCATGAAGAGACTCAGACTCAATCCTTCCTTCATTTCAGTACACCATGATAAGCAGCATTTGGTTTCAAGTGACTCAGTTCAATTTCCAGGGGATTTCTGGGGGTATACCCCCAGCAAGGCTTTCTACAAACTTGAAAACCTGACTCCTAGTCAAGGGAGCAGCAGTCTTAAATATTTGAGTACACTTGGCTGAAGCACTTTATATTTGATGACCTTCCCTGAATATGTTTTGAAGGTACTTCCCAAACAACATCTCATCTTTTCCTCCTCTCCATTTCCAGGAGATGAGATGGAAGTTGTGCATTGCTAGAACCTATTTCAAGTTTCAAAGTAGGGGGCTAAGCAAGAACAAGTAATAAACATCCTTTAGTGACCACTTCAAATCATAGGGTATTCAATTTTCTATTGTTCTCAATCTTCCATTAAAAAGCCATTATTACCTTTTCATCACAGCAGCTCATTTGGGGCGGGAGCGCGGCACATTAGCATTCATGTTGAACAAGACTCCACAAGATGTCATGGAATCCTATCAGGTGATGGTAATTCAGACTCCTAAATTGCATACCTGGCACAGATACAAACTTCTTGTCTTATACTGGACAGTGAAAGGCCTCCTCGTTCTGTTCTTATTCCTCGCTGCTAAAACAGAAGTTGAGGTATATGCACAATTTGCATAACAAGGGAACAAATCCAAGGGTTTAATGATTTTCTGAAGTGTTTTGCAATTCTCCCTAGCAAGGAGTTTACAAAATGCTGCTCTTCTCACTGAAACAAACACCATTTTCAGGATAATTAATTTTTTAAAAAAACTTACTTCCAAAAGTATGAAAGACATTGCACATTCAAGTAATTTATTAATCTGCAGTATTGCATTAAACCATGGCTTTTTCCAGCAGTGGTTTCAAGAGCAGTTGGAAGTCGAGGGTCTTAAAGATGGAAAATAAATATGTTTAGAGGAAAGAAATTAAAGTCTGTAAAGGGTTTTAGGTATTCAGACAGAAAAGCATTATGAAAAAATTCTGCCATACCTAGTCATTTTATGTTAATTATGAGGTAAATATTAATTTCATACACTTGAAAAAGATTGTTTATCCATTCCAAAAGCATAACATCTTTAACAACCTGAGGAGGATTAGCAAACAGCATTTTAACTTCTTAAGTCACTTAGGAAAGCAGGTAAGGCTGAAGAGGTAACCCAAGGGTGGCCTCTGCAAGGAGAGACTGAAGCTGTCCCATGCTGGATACAACTGGTTCCAAAGACCCACTGCAGGGCACAGCTGAGCTCCTCAGCCAAGATCACAGAATCAACTAGGATGGAAAAGACCTTTGAGATCATTGAGTCCAACCCATGAACTAACACCACCTCATAAACTAGACCATGGCACCTCAGAGAAAACATGCAAGGAAGATCCAAACACGGCCTGGCAGTGAGGGGTGAGAAAAAAAGTGTGAGAAACAGCGTTGTACAGAGCACTAGGCTCAGAGAAGACAGAGGTGAAGTGAGGAGATGTTGCAGGCACCAGGGCAGAGCCTTCTTTACAGCCCCTGTGCTTCCATGGTGGATGAGGTAAACTGACTGATGGCCCGCGAAACACACCCTGGCTGCTTTCCCTCCTCAACAGGATGGAGCAGAAAAACAAAGATGTAATATCTTGCTGGTCAAGATAAATAAGTAATGATAAAACTGGGACTGGATGTTACCACAGAGGGGTACGACTACAGGGAATCTTTTGTGGTTATAAAGCAGTGAAGGGCCAAGGGGTGTAGTAGTGTTGTATGCATAAATTTTTAACCTTTGTCAGTGTTGTGGTGACATTTTGATTTAAGTGTGGGGATTTACACACACACACACCACCAGCCCTTCAAGATAATGACAGTTTAATAAGCAAAGCAAAAGCTGCATATGCAAGTAAATCAAAATAAGGAATTTATTTACTGCCTCCCATTAGCAGGCAGACATCCAGCCACGTCTTGGAAAGCAGGGCCTCAGCATGGATAACCATTATGTGGGAAGACACCATCATGAATGCCTCTACTCACTTCTCCCTCTTCTTCATCCTTTCCCTGAGCTTTACTGCCAACCCCATCATAGAGCAGGAATATCCCTTTAGTCAGATCAGATCAGCTGTCCCAATTATGTCATCTCCCAACCTCATGCAGACCCCCAGGCTTGCTGGCCTTGGGCAAGGCTTGGAGCAAATGCTTTTACGCTGAGCAAGGGCTGTTGTGAATAAAGTCATCAACAACTCAGCCAGACCCAAGATCATCCCCACCCCTTATTTCATGCTATTTGTATTATGCTCAGGTCCCATATTACATTTAATTAATCTCTGACTATCCCATCCCTTCTCTTTATCATTCCTGATATCCTTCCATACCAACACAACATGTTCTCCATAAATACACCATACACTTTGCACCCATCAATCACAACTATATTTCCTTATTAACTAATATCCTCTGTCCTTTCACAGAAGCCAAAGCCAATTCTCCACACTGCCATAGCTGGCTAATAAACTGTTTCATTTAGACTTCAAAGCATAGAAAGGTCTTAATAAAGAATAAGCTGTACAAGTCACTGGTTTGAAAGACAAAATGCTAGACAAAATTATCTAATATGCCTTGCCTTCAAGTGTACATGCACGTAAGGCTGTAAAATCTAAAGGTGCCATTCAGTCCTTCATAGAAGAAGTCTTTGCAACCACTGAAAATGCCTTCATCTCACTGTATTCTGAGAAATAAGTTTATCTCAGGAAGCAGCACAAAACACTTTCACTTTAGACTTTTCCATCTGTATTTTCTACATGATGATGCACCAGTTACCTTTGTTACTTTTATCTCTGTTTTCCAACTAAGCCATTATCATTGTTAGATAAACCTGTATGCTTACTGAAGGCTGTTATTAATAGTCACCACTATCCAAGCAGCAAAACCAGATGAGAGCAAGAAATATCCAAATTAAACACAACCTTTAAGTGTCTGTTCTCTCATTTTCTTCTTCTCCTGCTAAACAGAGATAAATAATGTATCATACTACTATCAGTTCCTATTTTTATGTTACAGAGAACTGACTGCACTCACAGACATTTAAGCCAATCTTGTCTTTGCTAAGACTGGGCAAGGAAAATAGTATTGGTTAAAAGCTGTGCATACAAGGAAAGGCTCTTACCTGCATTAGCCCAGGGAAGATACCAGGGGCAGCTCACATTCACATAGGTGCCAGGCAGTCCATCTGGCCAGCAGGCATAATCATCAAATGTTCTGTTGCAGAACTTGCCTTCTGCAGAGAGAGAGAAGGGAGGCTCATGCCCCTGCCTTGTACTAATACAACAGGAAGGAAAAGACTGCAGAGCAGAATATAAAAGGAAATACAGACACACGCATTTAAGCTCTGATGTGGAATTATATGACATTTATTTATCCAAAAAGTATGTTTATCTTCCCACAGGAAACTGTTGTTTCAGGAAGGAACTAAGGAACAGATTAGGGTCTTACACTGACTCAACAGACAAGAAAATAATGGATTAGTATTAATTTATCTATCATTTTTTTACATCCTTACTTGTCACAGTTTAATTTAAAATAATTCCTACTATGAACACTAAAGATAATTCCTCAGAATAGTTCAAATACATGCAGTTGGAAAGTCTACCCTAATATATAGGTCCACCAATGAAATACCCACATACAACCATAACTTTGCATTACAACTTAATCAACATGAAAATATTTCTACTTCAGATTCATTAAACTATCATTCTTAGAGGGCAGCACTCAACTGCTCAACAGAATAATGTAGCAGAGGGAGATGAATGTGTCCCTGCCATTGTCATCAGCTACTGCTCTCACTCTGACATAATAATGTAGTTAAGACAAGGAATATTAACAGTTTTGAAAGAATTCTTCACAGGCACACCTTTAGACACATCTTCAGTTTGTCACAACAGCACTGAAGCAGAGGAGAGGCCGCATGGTGTCCAATTGTGAGCATTATTGACAAGTCACCACTTGTCCTCTAAACACCACAATGCTGGCACATCACAAATGCTCTCAGCATATTACAGCAGCTCAAACACTTAAGACAAATTCCTCCTACATTCTCCTTTAGTCACTTGCTTTTTCCAAAACCATTTCAGCATTTTACAAGGCTTGGAATAGCTTATACCAACTTTACAACCCACAATGTGAACAGCATGGTCCCAGATTTCCTAACACCTTAACACAAAGAAGTTTCAGGTCTATTACATTAGCGACTGTTTGATATGGTACAGCTACCACTTGCCACTGCATAACACTCTGGACCTAAGGACAAACATCTTTACAAGGAAATTGCTCCATAAAACACTTCCCCCCAGTAGAGGGAAGAGCTCCACAGAGAGCAGGCAGGAGCAAATGGGATAAAGAAGCAATGGACCAGAAAGAAGTATTTTCAAATTCATAATCACTGCCTTGCTAGTGCTATCATGCATTTTAAAAAATAACACATCCTATCCCTACCAAATCAGCTTACCTGCCACAATGTGGGGTGTCTCATACAAGTACTTCTGGCACTGGAGCTGATACTCCTTCCATTTCTGCACAACATCAGAGAGGGACCCATCTGAGCTCTGAAAGAAATCACAAGTCTTCAGACACTGCAGGGGTTTAAACTGTAGCATTTTTCATGCAAAGTCAGCAGGTGAGTATGAAAATGACTACAAAAAGCCAGAACAGCACTGCTTATCACAAAGGGCAGACAACAATGCTTGTATTTGCCAAATTTCAACAAAAAAAAAAACAAAACAAAAAAAACCCAAACAAACAAAAAAAAAAACCCCAAACAAACCCAAAAAAAGCAAAACAAAAAAAAACCCCTTCTATGTGCACCACAAGGAAACAAAAACCTCACAAACTATACCATATCCTTACTGAAACCCACATTGAACTAACCTTACTCTCTTAAACATGCCCGTTTTGTGATTTATTATCTTATGAAAAGACAGGGACAACAGTAAGTCCTTTATTAGTAAAAGGGTTTTTTTTCTTCCAACAGCAGTATTTCTGCTTTCCCATAAATGAAAACAAGTTAGTTCACTGTATTCAGTGGATGTTCTCAAGCATTCCACCAAAATGTGCATGAAAGCTTTTCCAGCTTTTTTTTCCCTTTGATGAACAGCTTTTCTCTTCATTCTGCATACTTTTCCTGCAAATGCAGAAAGATGTGGAGCCTCCTTTCTGCACATTTTGACAGGCTGCAGGTTCCACCATCAGCTACCCCAAGTAGGGACAAGGCAGGGGAAAAATATGTACAATCTTGATCTGAGGACAAAGGAACTTGGTTGTTATTAGAGTGAGCAGCTAACTCAGGGCTGGCTGCTCACTGAGCCCTAGCAGATGTCCTACCTGGCTCACAGAGATCTAGTTTTACTCGCTGTACTTGAGTAGAGACATTACTCCTTCTCCCCCCTCTTTGTATTCATATAAACCAAGTTTAAATATCTGGATTAGGAGGCTGTAAGTGATTAACAGTGAAAGTAACTCATCCTTCTTTTTCAAAAGAAAGCGCCATGGATGTCTCAGACATACAATCAAAAGCACAAACCTAATGGTTCAACACACTAATACTGCAAGTGGAAGTTCATTTAATCCCAGATGCCAATCAGTTTATTTAGTGAAGCATGAAAGTAAATAATCCTTGCAGTTTTACCCTCCCAGCTTCAATTGCTAATTTTTATTTTCCATTTGTGCTTCTAAACTTTTTCCAGATGGTTAGAATAAAACCAGAGTATGGGAAGAATAATTTTAAAATGAAGAAGTAATTTTAAAACTCTACTGCATATCAGGAAAGTCAAACTGAATTCTGTCCACTACAGCCAATACAACTAAAATTTAGACACCAGTGCAATCACCTTGGTATAAAAGAACAGAAAAGACCTCTCAAGTCCTCTTCTTTTATATCCTTCCAATTGAAAACCCATTTGAAAATAAATAAAACAAGCACTATATGCATAATGCTTCTGCCTGGATTAATCCAGTACATTTAATTACAAATATGATCTTGCATATGTGATGAAAAGTACAACATTTAGTAGATACCTGTATTTCAAGAGTCAGTACCTATAACTTGTAGCCAGAGCCTCATGGTCATAATTTTAGAAGGACTTAGTCAGCTCCCCCTGAAGTCAAAACAAGCACAAGCCTGTAGATCTTGGAAACTCTGACCCTGTTTGACTGATTTAAATCACCTTATCTATGCCAATAAATGCTACAAAGTCTGTCTCTTGTAAAACAAATGGATTCTAATGAATGGAAAAACAAACCTGTATCATAGCAATCTATGCTCAACATACCTGAAGGGGAAAGAAAACATCACCTAAAATAAATCTACAGGTGTGTGTAGAGAAACAAATAAACAGTAATTAAATCACCATTTACTTATCCATGTAGGCTGAGTAACAATAGATGACCTGAATACAGGCAGAGAATCAGTTTTCAAACTTAAGTTTCTCCAAGCATCTTTACAAAGTGACTTTTAGGTTATATATCTTTTAGAATCAGAGAATCATTTAAAGGTCTTCATTTTATAAGGGTGGTTAATTGAAGTTACACAAGACTGTTTCACTATCCTCTCATCACTAGGTTAACACTCTATAAAGGAATTAAAAGGAACATTTTCAGGATGAATACTTAAATTAAAATTCAGTATAATTTAAGAAGTTACTAAATATCACATATCTTCCCAAAAAGTAACTATTGATCAAGCATGTTGATGACTACATCCAGTTAATCCAAAGTTAGCTTTTAAAATCAATACAAGATACAGATGCATACAGAGTTTTATTTAGAAACAAGATTCTACCTTTTAAAATATCCTGACAATATCCTAAAAATTGCTTACACTAAGAAAAGTAGCTCTTTTGGAGTCAGGGAGCTTTGAAGGAATTTTTCTAAATCAAGCTTTCATCTGTTGCCTTCATGAATGCAGGAACAACCAGCTTTAATTACAGCTTAAAAGCAAGCCTCTATTCTGTAATTTAATGAAAAAGTAAAAGCATTCTACTTATACTGATTTTTCATCATGTGAGAAGACAACTCTACAAAGGAGACTAGCAAACTATAAAAGTGAAATATTTAGACATGCCTTTCCATGGAGAGCACCTGTTTGGTAGACTGTTTTCTATTATATATAGTTTGTTGCAATAAGAAAATAAAATGTAAATTCTAAGACTACATAATTTGTTCTCTCTATGCAACAGTTCACTGTTACTCAGCTAAATACTGTAGTTTGTTGTCTGACAAATGGACTTCAACTTGATTTTAATATATTCTACTTTCCATTTCTCAGAGCTTATGGCCCACACAAACAAGAATCACAAGTTACACAGTGCCACAGATTTACCATATGTGTAGTTATTCAAATATGAGATACTGTATTTTCTTGAGAAGTTATTTAAAGCCTTCTGCAACAAAGTACTAAATGGAAGTATACAAGCCAAGGTTCCTAGGTTAGTACCTAAAATTTGGAGCAAATGGAAAATGCATAGCTTTGTTAAAGCCAGAACTGTTTTCATTGCATTGCATGTAGTTGTGGGTTTACTCCGGGTTATTTTCCTGTTATATTTAACCATGGGTGGAAAAACAGAAGTAGTGAAAATATATCACAGAAGGATAGCAGAGGAGATGGAAACACAGCTGACTGGTTAAGGTGGAGAAGCTAAAAGGCATGAATGGATGAAAGACATCAAGGAGGTGAGTGATGATGCAGCCTAAGGAGCATGAAACAAATGAAGAAAAATTAGGACAAGTCAAGAGGACAGAGACTGGGAGTCTCTTGATGTATGTATACAATTAAGTGCAATTCATCTCTAGTGAGCACGCTCCAAATTAGCACATTTAACATTCTGCAGTCAGAATTCTTTACAAATCCTTAACACCTTCATAGGAAAGCACTTTCTATAGCCATCATTAGTCTTCACAGGCCCTACTGTAAAAGTAAGCATTTGAATCACTTTTCAACATCTTTGAAACTATTCCTGCTGAAACAAAAAGCAGCATCCACATCCAAGGTGATCAATGCCACACAAGCAATATTCTAATACAGTGAAATCTGAGCATACAGTGGATAAAGCCTCAAGACAAAATGCACCATGAAATGGAATTAAAGTGAAAAGGAGAGTTCTCAGAGCTTCAGAGGCAACTGGTGTTCCCTGGGATTATCTTCTCTCTTCTCCCACCACCACATATAAGGTCTCACATGCAACAGAATGAGAAATTCCTCCTTACAGTTACATTTCTTTTGTCTTTGCTTGTCTGTTTTTTAAACAGGACCACTTACGCTACAACTTTTTCATGTTTTTAGTATTTCAGGATAACAAGCAAGACTTTGCCTTGCTGCTAAAGCCTCACATTACAATCACTGGAACCTTCAAATTGCTAATCTTAATCTTCAAAAGCAAACTATAAGGAACCTGGCATTGAACAACCATTTGGCACAGCCTTGGTATTCTTCACTTGGATAGTAATGCTGTCATATCTACCTTGCGAGAGGAGGAATCAGATTATATCTACTGCCTTTTAGCTCAGAAGGGCATTAGTGAATTACTTTTAAACTTCATGGCCCTTTTTTGAAAAGCCCAAAGGAAGACATTATTTCAATGCTATTCTGCTCAGGATCAGCACAGCAACTAATTCCAAGACAGGTGGAGATTATACATTACAAGCCTTTTGCTCGTTCTGACTTATGACATTTTTTCTGGTATAATACAGATCTTAACAAATCATCAGTTAGGTAACATAAGATAAAGGTTTGCATCAATACACCACAGCAGAGCAGGATGATCTCCTCCCTTGCATGGCTGGTGATGCTGTGCCTGATGCTCTCAGGACATGCTCAGACCATCCTGGCTGCCAGGGCACTGCTGATTCATGTTCAGCTTGCTATCAACCAGGAGCCCCACGTTCCTTTCTGTGCCACTGCTTTCCAGCATCTCATTCCCCAGTCTGTCCCTACAGCCAGGGTTTCCCCATTCTGGGTGCAGAATCCAGCACTTCCCTTGTTGAACATGTGGTTGGTGATTGCCCAGCCCTCTGATTTTTCGAGGTCTCTCTGCAGGGCCTCTGACTTCAAGAGAGTCAACAGCTCCTCCCAGTTTTGTATGTCTGCAGACTTGCTTAGTATCCTTTCCAGTCCTGAGTCTAAGCTGTTTCTGAAGATGCTGAAAAACAACAGGCCAAGGATACCTGTAGAGAATCACTAGTGCCAGGTCCCCAGTAGGATGCCAGTCCATTCCCTGTAACCATCTGTGCCCAACCCATGAACCAGTTGCTCACCCATTGCATGATGTGTTTATCCAGTTGTGTGCTGGACATTTTGTCCAGAAGGATCCCATGAGAGACAGTATCCAAAGCTTTACTGAAATGTACTGTACTGAACTTGGTATTAACAGAGTTATTTGATTCACTGCTCATGCCATGATAAAACAATCCTGTTGAGGATCAGTCCAAGTACAACACTTCTTGAAGACCCAAAGACATTCTGGAAGTGTGTTAGTGTGGGAGAAGGTTTTATTGCTCAACCCTCACTCTCCCAAAAAGATTATATTCAACCCAATTTTGTAACTACTTAGTTCAACCTCTACGCAATAAGTTAATCTAAATCCATTATGTGCAACATCTTGCAGTCCAGTTGCTCTCCTTTAAGAACTGAAGCTATGCCAAATGAGAAGATGCATCAAAAAATGATCTCTACTATAGATAATTCAAAAGAAGTATCATTTCATAGAGATCATAAATTAGATGATAATTCAGGACTGACATTCCCTAGATATCTGTATTTGTCACATTCTCTTACCCCATTATGTTGTCCAGTATCAAGTTTAATGTAGTTCATTTGACATTATGCATCACTAAGTGACCCTCTGAGATAAAGTCATTACTCTCAGTCCCTTCTGTAGGGCTGCTTGACTGATCAGATGATATAATACTAATTATGCTTCCCAACTCATATTTTACAAGATATTTTGTCAGTGGTTGGATCACTCAGTACAAATTCCTCACCCTTCAGAAAAACAAACAGGATCAAACCAACTTATCTTTCAGAGCGAAACCAGCTTCCGGAGCTTTTCCTGTAAATGCTTCTGTTTCTTAGTTACTAATGAACCAATTATTTCAGAAGCTCAGGAGCATCAGAAAGATTCTTTTCATCATCATCCTTGCTAGTGGAAAGCAAAAAATTAGTTCCCTCAAAAGGAGCTACTGAATTCAGGGATAAACTTCCTGGTGACACCTGCCAGCTGTTCTTGCCCTTAGGCTACAGCAGAAGTCCTTTAAGTCCTTGAAGAAAAACAAAAAGTCTCAGGACTTCAATAAAGGCAAATCTTGAGAACAGTGTTTCACCATCTGTCCAAGCATGGAAAGCCCTCTGTTCTGTCACTGACTTCTAGTTCCATGACATCAAGCTTTTGAACTCACAGCTGCAAGAGGAAACACTCATTAGACACATATGATCAACACACAAAACAGGCATTCCTCTGTCTGCCTCTTCATATCTGCTTAGCCCAGTTTTCTTTTTCTGGTGTTTGTTGCTGTTGTTCTTTTTGTTTGTTTTGAACCAGTGGCTGAATCTCAGCATTCCTCTCTCTCATCTGAAAAGGACCACTGCACCACACAGTCCCTCATCCTGGCCTTCCCGCCTTTTTATTTTCTCTTTTATACACCTACACAGCTAAGGAAGGAAGATTTGTCTAGCTCAATTCTACAGCAGCCTGTAATAGCACCTATAAGAGCATTTATCACCACCATCTCATTCCCATCTCCCACTCCCTCCATTCTTAAGACCTGTTCTTACTAGATTAAGGAAAAAAAGAATAAACACAGGCATCTCCTAAAGGTCTAGAAATACAGAATGCACAGAATCTCAGATAAACCATTTTAAAGAACAAAACCAAAACTGATTTACAGCATACTCCTATTTCTTGGTATTTCTGCCCAGGGAGCTCCCAGTTCAGCTGACTGTTCCACCAATCATTCCAAATGAACTGTCTGAGCAGGAAGGAGAGTTCAGCCCTAACCACAAGGGTTTCCATTTCAGGACCAAATGCTCCAGGTCCATTCTGGGATCTTTCATTTGTGCTTTGAAAATAACCAGTTTTCCCAACCCTGAAAATCTTGTTTTGACAAGGTGCATCTCAGTAAGAAATATATCTCTTGGCACTGTAATTTTCTGGATCAATACAAAGTATTTGGCATTCAGATACATAAATGTCAAAGCAAACTTTTAAAGATCTAAATCAATTTGCATAGTATACAGTTTCAAAATAAAGGGAATAAAGTAAAGCCTAACATTTCAGCATGCTACAAAATTTAGCATCACCTTATAGAGAAATAAATAAAATCAAATTCTTGTAGGTCAAATAAGATAGTCTGAAAATGTAGTGCAAACCCGTGTTTATAGGGTTCAAGTTTCTAATGTTTGTGTCTCCAGTGATGGACAGATCTGGGACAAGAACAGTTACCAGAGTTTTTTTGTCCCACAAAGAACTTCTCAAGGCTGGAAAGATTTTTGTCTTTGGTGACTCTAGGACCCATTAATCCATATCCTCAATTTTCAGGCATGTACACATTTAGATTGGCAGTAGCTGTTATCTGAAAATGTTATTTTCATTACAATGTCTTTCATCTGTTCTGGTAAGTGTTCCTGTCAAGGATGTATTACATGAGCCACTCAAAAATGCCAGAAGACAATTACTGAGCAACTACGCAGAGGGACAGAATAAAAATACGAAATACAAAAGCAACTATAACACAAACTCTTGGAGAAAAGAAAGCAATCCAACAAGACAGCGTGCAGCACTCATGAGAATTACATTATCATACAAGGAGATTTTACTGTGCACTGCAAATCTAGATATATGCTTTCTGAAGTGCTCTTTAGCAGAGGACTGTTATTAATGCAGTTGTACAACAGAGCAAGCAAAATGTAATAGTTTAGCATGTATTTTTAGACAGATACACAAGGTATAGCTCTAGTAACAACAAGGAATGAACAAAGACAGAGTTGAAGAACACTAAGGAGGAACAGAATTTATAAAGCTGAAAATGAGAGCAGAACTTCATAGGTACACTCACAGATTTAGAAAAAAATTCAGCCTAGGCTACTGGAAGAGCAACTCAGCATTTTATTCAGTAGTAACACAGAATCATAGAATTATTTGGGTTGAAAGACATTTAAAGACCATCTACTTCCAATATCCCTGCTGTGGTCAGGAACATCTTTCACACAGATCAGTTTGCTCAGAGCTCAATCTAACTTGGGCTTAAGCACTTCCAGGGATGGGACACACACATCTTCTGTTCCAGTGGTTTACCATACTAACTCTCATAACAAAGTAATTTCTTCTTTCTATTTAAAATCATTCTACTCTGCTTTAGTTTAAAACCTTGTCCTACGGACACTACAAGCCCTGGTAAAAAGTCTCTCTTCACCTTTCTTATAAGCCCCATTTAAGTATTGAAAGGCTGACATGAGGTCTCCTCAGAACCTTTTCTCCTCTGGGCTGAACTATCTGAGTGCTCTTCGCCTTTCTTTGTAGAAGTCTCAGATCACTTTCACAGCCCTCTTCCAGACCCAGTCTAACAGGTCTATTTCTTTCATTTATTGGGGATCCTAGAGATGGATGCAGCACTCCAGGTGAGATCTCATGAGAACAGCAGGGAAAGATCCCTTTCCCTTGCCCTGCTGGCCATGCAGCTTTGGATGCAGCCCAGGATACAATTGGGTTTCTGGGCTCTGAGTTCACATTGACAGCTTATGTCCAGCCTCTCATCCACCAGTACCCTCAAGTCCCTGTCTGCATGGCTGCCCTCAATGCATTTTTACCAAGCCTGTATGGATACTGATGATTTTCTTGATCAAGTGCAGGACCTCACATTTGGCCTTGTTGAACATG
The DNA here is from genome assembly GCF_050655825.1 of Lonchura striata. Classification (NCBI taxonomy): domain Eukaryota; kingdom Metazoa; phylum Chordata; class Aves; order Passeriformes; family Estrildidae; genus Lonchura; species Lonchura striata. The sequence continues at coordinate 86,011,014 of NC_140705.1, read as the reverse complement.
GGCCCACATCTCAAGCCTGTCAAGGTCCCTCTGGATGGCACCCCTTCCCTCCAGTGCATCAACTGTACCACTCAGCTTAGTGCCACCTGCAACCTTGCCAAGGGTGCATTCAATCCCTATACATCTACTAATAAAGATATTTAAAAGTACTGGTCCCAGTACAGACCCCTGAAGGACATCACAACCATGTACTATCAAATGGAATAGAGGAAAAATGAGGGATATATTGTAGAGTTGTGTTTGCTCTGTATATCCCCTCATAATGGCTTGTCCCTCCATATCCCCTCTTTGTACCTGTTTGGTTCATCCCAGCTTTCCCATCAGTACCTGTATGTCCATCAAACCCCAACCCATCCCCCTGTCTCCCCCCAGGTGATGTGTCCATCACCTGGTGACCCTTCCTCTTTGTCCAGATCCTTCTCCCAGGGTCACCAGGTAACTGGACCCTGGCTGGGACTCCTCCCGGACCCCCTCCTCAGTGGTCACTCTGAGGCCTTGCCCCCAGAGAGCCACTCCCATGCTCCCATGTCCTTCCCCGTTGGCTGTTCAGTTTTCCCCACCCCCCTGTATCTGGCTTCTCTGGGCCGGGAGACCCTCTCTCTTGCTCTGGATGTCCTTTGAAGTCAGATATGGCCTGGGATCTCTCCAGGCCCTCATTAAACTTTGGAACTAGTCCTGAGGGAGAGAGCCTCTTTCCTTTGCTTGTGGGACCAGCTCCTCTTTGGACTCATGAGGGAGCTTCTCCAAGTCCCCCAGGATGCAAGGGGAAGTTCCTTCCCTCTGCCCACCTCGCCCCACTGCCCAGCTGGCCAGGCTCCACAGGGGATCTGTTCCCGTGGATTCGAGGGAGAGACGCAGCATTATATACAGCTGAAAAAGCCAAGGAGGTTTAGGATGGAATTCAGATGCCTGAACATAGGTACCTATAGTTCCCTTCGACATAAGATGTGTCCCTCATGTTGTCTCCTGCCACACCTACAGAGAGGTACAGGATTCCCCTATATCCTACATCATATCAATTAGTTCCACCCAGAGTCTTGAATACCGTAAAAATTTTGAGCAGCTCCAGATGCCTACATTTGGGCAACTGACTCATCTCTAAGCTGCTCAAGCAAAAAAAAGTAAAGAACATCTGTCAAAGCTAGACTTCTGGCCCCTCTTGCAGAGGTTTAAAATGCAATTAGTTAAGTGGATTCTTTATGACATACTGAACCAAGTGCATTTAAAAGGATCTTTATCTTATGCTTCTGATTTGTTTCTCTTACCAGCCAGCAACTGAACAGTCCCCGTGCTGGCTGAGCAGAGGGACACACTGAGCTGGCAGTTCCACAGAGCCAAGGAATTGCAACATTTGAGTTTCCAAGTTAAAAAAAGTTACCACAGAAAAACATATGAACATCACTTAATTGTAATTAATCTGTATTTTTACTAGGCAGGAAAAACTCTTACATCTTTCCACTTTCCATACCAAAACATCCCAACAGAGTTAAGATCCCTCAACTTTTCAAATGACTGTTTAACAGTCACCCTTCTCAAAGAGCTGTGGCGCAAAGTGTAGCTACTTTTTCCAAGATCACAAATCCTGCAGCACTGTAAGCCTGGTCATCATGAATTTGTCATCTCATCACTGCAATCAGCTCAACAAAGAAAAAAAACCCAACTAAATAAATCAGACACATTTATCTTCACAAACCTTTTCTCATTGAAAGCATTCCCACCTACACTTTTTAATTTGTAAACAGAATTCTCCAGTTTAAAAAATTACTCAATAGAAAAACAATCACCACAAAGCTATTTAAAAAACAACACCACACACAAACCCAAAAACTTCAGTTTACAATTTCATGGGTTCTGCATCTACTGTCATTTAGAGATTGCCAGAGTACAATGCAATCAAATCTGTATTGCTTTTACCAGTCCTAGTTGAAGGTAGCAGTTTATTTTGGTTTCAACAAATGCAAATTAACTCCCTCAGCAGCTCATTGTCACAGTGGCTCAAGGTTCACTGTTCAAATTATCTGCTGTATGGCTTGTCCCTGCCAAGGCAGTTATCTGTAGCACCTTTACAAATGGCCAGTGCTTTCATCCACAGTTATGACACGTTTGAGAGCAGAGCCATACAGGAGAAGTTCTGCCAGCAAAGTTCATTCTCCAGACGTCATCTGTTTGCCTTCCAAATCCTAAAAAAGTAAAAGTACTTCACAAATTCATCCAGAAGAGATTTACTTCTTTTTCCTGCTATTCCTCTGAGCCAGGGAGCTGACTACAGAAGTACAAACAGGTCAAGTTGAATCACAGACTTTCCTTACTCTAGGACTGCAAAGCAACTTATGAGCCACCCTATTCCTATGCTCAGGTTATTTCTCCAATCTGCTGCATCAACCATGCATACCAAATATTAATATGCAGTCAGTGCCAGAATCTCTGGCTACAGCTGAATCAGTAGGAAAGGATCTATGCATTAGTTCTGCAAGGCAATCCCACCAGCTACAATGATTCCATCCCCAAACAGTAGCAGAAGACAGGAACTCTGAGGCAAGACCCAACTTCTATTTTTTCAAAAGTTTATCCCTAACCCATCTTCAGGCCACTTCTAGTATGCTTTGATTTTCATAAATTGGGATCTCATTAGATCATTTTCTCTACATGGGAAATCAGTATATTCGCTTCATGCAAGATCCTCACCAGCCCTGGGGCTGGATCTTACTCCTTTACTTCAGTCAGCACAGCCTTCTGTCCAGCAGGTCTGCTGGGGGCAACAGCCAGTTTGAAACACAGTCATAACTCTCCACAGATATCAGCCTGCCTCCAATTCATTCCTTCTTTCCTTCCCAAGGTATATGCAGCTAAAGAGGATTGTGGTTTAAGCTACAGAAGTGAACTGCAATTGTGTTGATGTTAAAGCTGACAGGACTACCATTTTTTGCCACTTAACCCTGGTGACACCTTCAAAATAAAGGGGAAAGTGAGCAGCAGAGGAAGACTGCTGTTCAAGTAGTTAGCACACTGGTTTTCAGAAAGCAAGAGACAGGATAAATTCCAAGGGAGAAACAGCTTGGTAAGACAAGCAAAGAAAAACATGCAGAGAGCTTTAAGCAAGCTGGACAAATTGAAATGCAGAAGAGAGAGCCACCTCTCCAGTCAAGTCTCCAAATCACTTATTTTGAGGAAGGTGAAGTTGTGCACAAAGCTTCCCCTCCACCCAGATTCAATTTTAACAGCACTGAGGGAAGCAGTGACCATGCAGCAATAAAGCTGAAAATGGATAGGTCACTTAAAGGACTTAAAATCATTCCATGTTAGTAGTTTCACAGCTACATGTTCTCCCATCTGACACTAGCCTTAAAGCAAACAGCACTTGTAGGAACAGAATACATTCTCTGAGAAGATGCTAGAGAAAAAAACTTAAAAATTCAAATAGCAGAGGCTTGGCTTGACGTGTATTTTCAGAGGAAAAGTTTTCCCTCTGAGTGAACCTGCTCTCCAAGACTTATGTTTTCATCTCAGTTCACCCTTAAAATGTGCTTTTGAAGTAGTGGGTCATGTTACAACGTAACTATCAGCATTTAAAGCATCATAAACAAGCACCACTGTCAAAAGCAGCAATTTCTCTTTGCCCAGGGAAAGGTGGTGATTTTCTCCCGCACACCTCACTCCCCTTGTCTCCTTATGCCTTATGATGTGCTCATACCATCAGCACTGCAAGCCAAACAGCCTTACTCTCAGAGGTAAACAGGAAAAATATTTGACAGGCTAAGTGTTGCTGTGAAGCAGAAACAAACACAGCACAGCTCCCAGCGAGACCTAAGAACAATCTTAATTATCCACCATCTTGGGAGTGAGAAGTAAAATCCTATATAGCACATAAAATGTATTACCAATACCAAAATCTTAAGCTAGGAGTCAAATGTGTTAGTCAAAAGAAGCAAAGACTTGAGTACTTCAACAATTGGAGAAACAGCCCCTAAATTTTCCTCATCTACACTCCCTACCAGCTCATGATTTTCCACCTTTTGCAACCACAGCAACTTTGAGGCCAAAGGACTCATGTGATAAACTCACCAATTTTCCACATAGCACCTTCTAGAGCCTCCCACCAACTGCTGCATCCATCTCACATGTGCCAGCTTGACCAGAAAATACCCTTCAGAAACAGATCTAATCTTGACTTGAAGACTCCAAGTGACCAAGAATTCACAGCACTCTTTGGCTAGCTGCTACTCTGGTTTATCTCTGACAGTATTGAATTCTTCACTTATTTCTGGTCTGAGTTAAATCAACCATACAAATGACTTTGCTTAAAAGTAACTACCGTGCAAAACATGAAGTATGTCACAATAGTTTTAATTAATAAGACAGATCTGAAGTAATAAAAATTGTATCTGCCTCAATTTTCCCAAGATAACAGGTTGGTTAATTTATGAGATTAGGTAACTTTTTAGCCTTTTCACAAAACAAGTGGATGCGTATCAGATTAAACAGTTAAGAATTACTAGTGAAAGCAAATAGAAATTTAATTTTTCATAGACTGCTACCATTACGTACCACCACTGTTGTGGAGCCCTGCAAAGGAGAGCCCAGGCTCCTTCACCCCACTGCCACTAAGCTGCTTTCTGATAAAAAAGCCAGTTGTCCTTTAGCCTCAGATTATGCACACTTGCTAGACAGTTTCAGCTTAATTAGCATTTTTGAAGCTGTTGGTTTGTACATGTTGCCATCAGCTTCCTTACCTTTTCATTACACATAACTGCTGGAGTTATTTTAGCCATCACTTCCATTTCTTACCAGAACAGTTTAAGTTCTGAGAAGACATCTGCAGAGCTGGAGGTATTGGAGACACTATCTCCTCAAAGTTAAAAATATACTAATCTTTTCCTTTCAGGCAATTCTTACTCTTTCAACTTTGCAGCTGCAGATGGTATTTACATTCTTTTTTCTACTTTTCCAGTTAGAAAGACTTAATTGGGTAAACAAGTCAAAAGCTGTAGATGGAAGTGCTGCAGTATCAGGGCTGTAGATCACATCTCATGTTAGAGATTGGTAAAAGCTTTCATGCCTGAACACCTTGCCCAAAAAAATACATCTGGTCCTTGCAGCTACCAAAGTAGCACACTGCTATACTGCAGACAACAGTGCCTTTTTCACTTTGGGCATCTTTTTTGCATTGTAGATTATGACAGAAGAAAATTCACTGAAACACTTAGATTTGAAATAGGTAAATAAGCCTCTATATGTGAAATTTCTGCTCAAACATCACTATATAAGTAAAACCAGTTATTACCCAGGTAGAATTAAAAGTACAAAGTAGAAAGGAAAGGTCAGCTCCAAAAACAGGCTGGAAATGGCAGAAACATAAAAACCCTTGTGTTCTAACAACCTGCACAAACAGCTTCTGTTCAGGCCACTAAGATGCAGCCTCCTCCTTTTTGGCAACCAGGATTTATTCACATGCAATTAAGTCCTTGTGTATGAAAACCTCCTGCAACATCCTTTATACAACAGTCTCCAATTATTGACATGAGCAACAGTGAAGTTAAACCCTTTACAGTTCCTATCTCCAAAATGATAGATCATTCAGATATATCGAGTGTTTTAAAAAGGAGGGGAAAAATAGACAAAATGACACTTTTATAGGCTTTTCAAAAACAAAAGAAACAAATGATCATCGCTACAATATAGTGAGGCTCCAGGTGATCCCAGAATCTCTGTAGGCTAATACTATATAAAAAATGGGGGGCAGGAACTTTCCAAAAATCTCCATCTTAACTGAAGTTGTTCAGAAGTATCCATTTCATGGAATTCAAGGGAGGAAGCAACACAGCCAAAGAAGGCAGTAACTCACTACATGAAGGACAGGAAGACAACATTGGCCAGAGCTGGGACACACTCCCTAGAGGGGCCCACTAGATGAGCAGCTTGGGCAAACAGACAAACACACAGCAGACAGGCCAGCTTGTCTGTTTTCTACCAGAACTTTTAATGGAAAGGACACTAACTCACAGAACATTTCTCTTGTCAGATTCCTTGGACCAGACATGGTCAAAAACTTAAGAAGGCGCCAGGGTGAAGGAAAAGACAGATGAGAGGGAAAAGGAGAAAATTATTTAGTCAAGACCAAAGTAGGCTGACACTCTCCATTCCAAACTCTTCAAATAGTTTATCTTCCAATCTGGATCATAAAACTAAATAAAAGATAAGCATTGCAAAATAAGCACGAAGCATTTAGATCTCAATGGTAGTTAAAGTTGAATATTTCCATGTCGGCTGCCTGTCATCCCATACTTGACAGTGTTCCAAGCTTGCTACAAAATTTGCTACGAAATTATCTTCTCATTTCCCAGTGGCATAGTCTTCTGCCTGTGCTGTCTTTCACATAACACTTTTCTTCTGTGCTGATCGCAGCTGTCCATTGAGCAGAATACAGATACTTTGGACAATATAATAAATCTGTTTTTTCCACAATTTGGTTTTGCTCCAAATATTTCCAGCATGACCAAAAAAAAGAAAGAGGGAAGAATAATAAGAAAAGCTATAAATTAAAAACAAACCAAAAAGCTCCATAGGCCATAAAGCACCATCAACATAAAGATCATCAGATGTAGTTTGGGGATAAAAGAAAATATTTGGAATTTAATATTTTTATTCAAGTTCTTTCCAGCACACTAACTGGAAATTTAGTTTCTCCTTGATCTGTCAGTACAAAGCTCTCTCCTTCCCCATACAGTACCAGCATATTAATGAATGTCTCAAAAATGTGAATTTTTTTTAAGACTTTAGTTAGGCATTATGCTAAGCAGCTCAGCCATAATGGCAAAGTCACGATTAAAGAGAACTGTAAGTACTTCTGTTGAAGAAAAACTAAAGAGCATTTTCAAAGACAGCAGAGAAAAGACAATACAGCAAAGCTCAAAGCCAAGTTGTGAACCAAGATGCTGAACCTCTGAATTCCACACATCAACAGGCAATACAAAACAGACATGAAAGAAACTAATCATTGAAAGCTTGAGCAAATAGAAAGTTAACCTCATGAACTATAAACGATGTTTACATTAGCTTTGTTCTCCCAATATTACAACCTTCAAGCTCCCTCAGTAGCATGTGTAGCACCGACTGACAGCTTGGTTTGTTATTAAGTGTCTGGCTCTGAAGAGTATAATGTTTAATACTACAAATCGTCTCACTGATGAAGATCTCTTTTGTGTAGCTGTAACCCCTTATCCACCAGTAATCAATTATACAGGAACTGAGAACATTTTCAGACAAACACAGTCCTTCAACCTTGACTCAATATAAAAAACAATTTGTCCTCTACTGCTTTCTGTAGCTATTACAGATAGCATCCATCCAAGGCATCCATTGTATTAGTATTCAAACACACAGACTTGGTGAATTTTAAGTGTACCTAGAATAAAGCACTACCACTCCTTCCTCATAACAGGTATTTGGAAGGGGTCATTTTACCAAATGGATTATCTCCACACACACACATTTCTAAGAGCAACAACAGCTCCTACTTCCTATGCAAAATGCAAGGCAACACTGTAATCTATTTCCCTACTCAATAATTAATATATAAAACCAAAGGAATGTTACTCACCTGACTCAATCGCCCTAAAATGAAGAGAGCAAGATAATAAAAGTCTGAAACTGTACATCTATCCATGCTAGATAGTTAAACAAAAGAGCAAACATTTTCCCAAGGCCCAAATCTGAACATTTCTCATCATCAGCTACAACATGTTTTACCAGACTTGATGAGGGACTACAAAGACATTTAACACAAATCTTGAGACACCTCTGCTTCTTTTCTCTGTCTATTCCTGCCTATTCTATTCTATAGTTCTGGAAGAAAGCCTTTATTGGAAAGCACAAATACTGTATCAATTAAAAAGAAAACTTATGAGTGAGCCACAAGTTACAGTTAGGCAGGTTCCTTGTCACCAATAACCAGTGTCTTGGATGGCACCTCTCCCTCGATTGCTCAGACTAACCATGACTACTACAGCAACAAAATGGACAGCTTGCTTCCCACATTCTCCTCTCCTCATGTAAAGAAGTTTGAGTTCTATCCCCAAAAAGGACCCCAACTACTTCCTACAGCTGAAAACACACAATTCCCACCCATCCTGACAAAGGAATTAATTTTCTGTTAAAAACCATTTTATTCTGACTGGGTTTTCAAAGTTTCCCTACAATACACCACACACACCCCTCAAGACAAAACAAACAAACCAGAAAAACCCCACTCCAAAATCCCTCTCTATCATCCTAGGAAGAGGAAAAGCATCCTGGAAGATCACAGTAAAGGTCCAAATACAAGACTGCTGTTCACATTTGGAGTCTGTGACACCCTTTTGCAAAACCAAGCAGAAGTCAAAGCTGCACTAACACAAGACTTCTTTTACAGAAAATAAACAGTCTACTAATATAAGAGCTCCCTCTAGAATTAATATGTAGGGGAAGAGATTAACCCATGTACTCATTTGCCTATCTCCTTACCCAATGTTTAATTGTTGATGTGATCTTGCAAAGGTCTATTTGAGTCCAATCTAAGGTGATTTTTAGTCTACTGGACAGAGATTTATTAGAGCTTTCACCTCAAAAAAAAAAGTCCAGATTGGTAAAATACCACAGTAAGATCAGTTTATAGCTAATTAAGATGGATGAATGGTGGCAGAGCGCAAAAGAAGGCAGGAGCGAGGAAAAGAACAAAAGCTTCATTCAACGATTACAGGATGACCACCAATCATTTAGCATAAGCAACAAATAGGAAAACAGATCAGGAAATACAGAGCTCTGACAGCTCAATGACCCATTGGCATTGGCATTACCTTACACAAATAAATAACTAAGTGGCCCTGCTTTTGCAAGAAGGTTAAATCTCCTTCCAACATCAGCCAATCTGTGGTTCCAATGTCATTTAGGTATCAGAACAAGCAAGAAAATCAAGAAATGCAGTTTCCAATTCCAGATTTGCTTCCTGCAATTTAAAATAATCTCTACTATTGCAAGACCATTAAGAGCTCAATCTATTAAGCTAACATTCCTTTATCATTACATCTTATTTGTAAAAAAATCAGTTTTATTTTACAAAGCTTTAATAGCCTCATTCATTACCACCAGGTGTCTTCATTCCCAAAGAGTAGTGAACAAAGCATACTGAATAGTTATAGAATTATTATTCTACAGTTTTCTTCTAGTACAAGTTTCTCCTCTAACTATAGTTAATTAAAAGATAAAACTGCTGCCTCTTGGAAGTCCATAGGGAGCAAAGCTAAGTGCAACTGAATGCAGGTTTTTCAAGTTTCCTGTGTCAATTTTTACTCAATTCAATTAAATCACAACAATAAATGTGTTGGAATTTCACTTTCTCAAATACTGTTTGAACAGGATGTTTCTGACTACCTTTATATCTGAAAATCATCCATGCCATCTGCAATACTCTGTGTCTCATTTAGAGAGGTCCTACATATTAAGGATTTAGGGCTTTTTGAAAGAAGTCCATTGCAAACACATCTTAATTAATTTGCTGTGCAATTTATAACTGTTAATGTAAACAGCACGTAACAGCATCCTGTCTTCTTTTCTTTTTCTCTCCAGAGTGTACTCTGCCTGCAGTGTCTCCGAGTTTAAAAGGAATGGGATCTTTTTGTTATTCTTAGAGTGATGCATTTCAAATGGTAGTTGATGAGTTTGTCTTCATTAAGAAATGGTAATGAAAAAGTAGTATATTAGAGAGCATCATGGCATCTGACAAAAGCAAAGACCAACTGCAATTTCAAGTAATTTAGTCCAAATACTACACCTTTAATTTTCCCATTTGAAGAGATAAAAACTAAAAGCTTAATTCATTCTGCATAACACACTTTGTGTAGTGGAACAATTTTGTTTGGGAGGAATAGGACTGAAGGAGGAAGGTGGAGTCTGACCTAAGCGATTATCACTGATCTAGTGATACATAGCTGTATATCTTGTTTGTAATCAATCCACAGCTCTACCAATATCCTTTCAGAAGTGACTTAGGAAGAAGTGCAAGTGCTTTACAGGGTCTGACTCCTTCCACAATAGCAGCAGCACCTCTGATGATTTTGGGGAATAGGAAACAGGCTGTTACCCTCCTAGATATTGGTGCTCCCTCACACTTCATGCTTGCCATTCAATTTCACATACTGAAGCAGAGTGAAAAATTCAAGCACTGATGCTTATGTTCCCCCTCTCTAAAAGGCACAAAATGTGGATTTCTATGTACAGACCTCTTCAGCACAACTATCAGCCTGTAGAGAAGCCACAACCAGCCATAAAGGCAAAATGTTTCTGGACTTTGCAAACATGACAGGTACTTTGCTCTGCCACCCTATTCCAGCTTTCAAGATGCTACTCTGCGCCTGAACAACACAAAGATGTTGGGAAGAGTAAATTAATAATTTCATAAAGTAGTCATTGAATAGAACAGGCTGTAACCTATAAACCAAGCCTTTTGAGTTTCCTGGATTTCCCCCACCAATTAGACAAATTAAGACACCTAATACTTCTCAGTGCTTCTGTACACCCAACCCTTTCTCCATATCAAAACAACTTTCAGCAACTCTTCAGTAGGTTCTGTACAACTCTCTAGACATGTCAGAAGAGAAAAAGTTATCAATGTCCATCCTGACAAAGATCTTATGAAGAGCCTATTGCATTGCTAGGAGCCTGTGCATCCAGAAAATTAATCTTGTGAAAGAGGATTGCAGATATCAGGCACATCAGTCTCTCCCAGAAGATCTGAAAGGTAACAAGAATTACTTTTTCACATTGCAACTTAGTAGTTACATTAAGCCTGTACTTCAGAATTTCTACCAGGTGCCTGCAGAAGCAGCAAACTAGCAGAAGCAGCAAACACTCAAAGAGAGTAAATCTTCTGCCATTACTTTACCTGTAATAGTTCAGACTGTCTGCTTTACAGCAGAGAGCAAAAACACCTGCTGGGTTGCTGACAATACACCCGGCACTCTGTGCCTAGGATTTATCATCCGCTCAATGAAAAGCTAGGAAAAAGACAAATATCCCAGGAGAATACTATACAGATGTTAAAGAGAAAATTATTCTAATGTTTCCGACCCTTCCAGCACTGGGGCTTTAGAGATGAATTGCAGCACGGAACAAAATATTAAGCTACATCCACCAAGGCTCCTCCTAACACGAACGTCATATGTTTTCCTATATGCTTTGTGCATACATGACCTCAAATACAACAAGTGAGTTAAAAAAGTCTTCCCATCTAACTGAGCACAAAACCTTTGTCCTTTCTGCTCTCCATTAAAAGCTGACTATGTCCTCTGGAAAAACATTAAAGATTTGGTGATAAGATCTTTGCAATTGTAGGGACAAATCATGCCCCCTCAACTACTATTCTTCTAATGCCTTATATTGTCACAGCAAACTTCAAATTAAAAAAAAATATATGTTCTAGAATGCCTTAGAAGTTCAGTTCTGTTTTAGAGTAATTTTCAAGTTCACTTTGGCTTGTTTCTGTTTTTTTTTTTTTTTTTTTGAAGGTTGTTACAGATTTTGACACCCATCAGAGGTAATGAAGTACTCTTCTGATTTATTTGCTCTATAAGGTTCCTAGAGAACTATGGCCCTGTTGCTGCAGTTGAGAAGTCACCTTCTTGTCATCTGTCCTTTATGTCCTGCAGTCACATCCTATATTATAAGTCCAACTACACTCATTTTAATAAGGGCTTCTTTCAGATGTCGTTAAAAGAGATAAGCATATGCAAAATTTGACTCAGTCTGGTTACATAAGAAATAAACTCTCTGAAAGTTGTAAAAGAGTTGAGCTGCAACTGAACAAATGGAATATGCTTTAAGCAAACAAAAAATCCATTTTCACAATGAAATAATATATAAAGATGAATATAGAGGAGATGTGGGTCACAACATGGGAAGCACTGATACCTACACAGCAGAATGGGAGTAGAAAGAATATAACAGTTCTTTCCTATAATATGTAAAAGTTTACTGTTTGCAGAACTCAGAGGAAAAGGAAGATTAATGCTGCATATCATGAAATAACCTGGTTTTAAGAGGTGAAATCCACCCATTTCATTGGAATGACTCTTGTATATCTCGAGTGCTTGGTAGACATCAGGGTAAAGCTTGACATCTATTCCTCAACTTGCTTCAGCACATACATCATGCTTATAGGTAGCTGGACTGCCTTTCAAAGCACCAGAGAAATAGCCACCCTAAGCAGAGCCAGAGCAGCTGGGAGGGCTCTTCTGGCAGCTGAGGTTCTCATCTGCTTTTGGCTTGTCCACATATAACAGCAAGTCTCAGACTACTCACGGTGCCAAAAACACATGCTGTGGTGTAAGAGGACAGTTCCATATGCTTCTGCCCTGAACCAGAGAAACACTCAATGCAAAAGTCTCAGTGGTCACCATTCTTCCCATTTAGAGAAGGATTTCTAGAACAGCACTGCTCTCCCTTGAGCTGCTCACACAAATGTTTTGGTTTACCTGATGCCTTTCAGTGTGATTTGGCTTTCACTGAGTAGCACCAGATCTCCAGATGTCAGAGAAGTTGCCAAAGCATCCTAGTCAGAAATGAAAGTCTTAAAAATAGCAAGACTTCAGAGATTGTCTTATGCAGACGTATCCATATACACACCCCATATCCCCCGTCCTGTTTGCCCTAAACTCATTAAATCTAACAAAAAAGCTGCTTTATGGGGAGAAGGGACAGCAGGCAAGGTGAGGGAAAAGGAGAGAAGCAGTGCAGTTTTACAGAAGGGATAGGGAAAAATGAGCCTGAACAACAGTAAGATGTGAGCAGATACACCCCAATTGCAACAAAATTTAGATGACAAGCTCTAAATGCTCACTCATTCTCTAAAGATCCAGAAGGTAGTGGAAAAAGGCAGGACACTACAAGAGTCACAATCTTCTAAGTTGTGTTCAAAGGATTCATAGTTTCACACATGCAATAGGGTTCTTCTACAAAGGTCCCAACTTTTTAGCTGCTTCCAAGGCACAGCAAGAAAGCAGCTTCCTTTCCCTGAACTTGTTGCACAGTGCAGCAGAGAGCACATAGGTAAAACAGTATCTATCAATAATTGAATGCAAGTTTCAAAAATTGTCCTGAAATTATCAGAGAAGGCACTGGGAAAGTGGCAGGGCATGTGCACAAGTGGGACAAGGCAAGAACAGAACAGGTGAATGCAGATGAGCTCAATGAACAGACGAGCACAAGACAAAAATATGGTAATTCTAAAAGCCAGCATAAAACAATTGAGTAAAAAGATGGCAAGGAGGCAAACCAGCAATGAAATGCAATCAAGTGCAAGAAAAATAGCAGTCAATACCAGACTACACTAAGACAGCAATCTATTAAAAATCAGTTATGGTGAAAAAGCAAAAAAATGTAGTCAGTAAAATGACCAGCTGAAGGAAATATTCTTTTTCACACATCTAAACTACAATTTCCTCTACACAGTTACTATATTTTTGATTGTTCATTCAATTAAATTAAGCCTCTGTTTTCTCTATACAATAACTTCAGTATTTACAAGACTATTAAGAAGCCATATTTGACCTTGAAGCAGGAGCTGCTCACAAGGTTTCATGTAAACAGTTGGGAGTTGTTCATATTATCATGGTCCCACTTCAGCAAACTGTATCAACTCATTCACGTACATCGGAGGAAGTGGCAGTTTGTCTCTTTGGGTAGACAAGGCCATAAAGATTAAGGGGAGGAAAACTGATAGAAGTCTAATCAGGTTCTCCTCCACAAAGATGTATCATCACACTGTATCCCTGGAACACTGTCTTTAAGGCTTACTGAAGTCCCAATCAAGGGCAGAGAATTTCCATTTTGCATAGGTCCATATCCCTGGCAGTAAGAGTAGACTCATCTACATTCCTTCAGCAGTGGAAGTGGTGGGCTTTTCATGTTTATGTTTACAAACAATAGATCATGATGCTGCTGCAACTTTTTTGGGAGTTTCTTGTCCTGCCTGTGAAGATCAATTCCTAAGCTCCTCCACACTCACACCAAGGCAAGGGATCACTGGAATGCAGCAATCATAGCCCAGTGTGGTTGAAACTCATAAATACCAGTTTCCAACACTGAACAAAATGACACATCAAAGGACAGTATTCAGCCACCACTACCAAACTTTTTTTCACCCTTCACAAGTTCAAATTTGCTGCATATGAAACTATGACATTTGAAGGGGTTACCTTCTATCTGCCAATCTAGAGATCCCTAGATGCTGCTTATCCTATCCCTCTTCTAATGGGAAGCATTGGATGCAAGTGATAAACTCGGTCTTTTTTCAGTAGCTAGGTTAGGAAGTTTTATTCAATTAAATTAGTTCCCACCTAATGCTTTAATTTGGGCTCACAACATTGTAGAGCTTAAATGAAAGGTCTCTTATCTACTTGGCTGACAATTGTTTTTTTTCAAATCTTAGACATACCTGCTATTGTGTACACTCATTTTTGTTAAGACACAGACTAATAGAACTGATGAACTGCACAAGGAAACTTGAGCAGGCAGCCTTGGTGGCTGTACATACACTGGTTGATCACCAAAATGCAAAAGCTGTTAATGAAAGGAGATGGTAACAGTTTTCATTTCCCTACAGCACTGCAGAAGGAAACAATCAGTTTCAAAAATAACTATTTCCAAGTTAAAAACTAGTGAAGGCCCTGTGATTTCAGAGATAACAGCTCCTGGTGTGTCCTCTCAAGTAACTGGCAATCAATCAATGCAGCAAATTAATGCCCTATTTATAAGGCTCGCAGAAACAGGATATGATACAATACCTTTAAAAATCTGACAGAAGGCAGACAACTGCTTATGTTCTGTATATCAGGCCCAGTTTCACTGAACATGATCTCAGCTATAGAGCCACAGCTTTCAGAGTGCAGGAAGTTTAGTTTTTCAAAGCTCCATCACTTCCATCTCACTTTGAGAATACAAGTTCTTGTCACAAAGGAGAGCTATGTGTGCTTGCACAGCCATAATATATGTCTTTCCATGCCTGGCTGTATCTGTCTACACTTTTCCTCAAATACTTTTGTCTGAACTCTCAGATTGTCTCCTAGCTGGGGGCTTTGGAAGTGATGGTGGTGCAGTCACAGCTACAGAAACAGTGGGAAGGATTTAAGAGCTGTTTCACTAACTTAAACTTTCCTAGAACAGACATCAGGGTTTTTAAACAACGCCAAGGGCATTGTTTTGTTGTGTGAAATACAACAACAAAAAAAAAACCCTTTCCTTTGGCCCCTGGAGATCACAGAACTATGGAATGGCCTGGGTTAGGAGAGATTTTAAAGACCACCTAGTTCCAACCCCTGTGCCATGGGCAGGGACACCTTCTACTAGACTAGGCTGCTCAAAGTCCCATCCAGCTTGGCCTTGAGCACTGACAGGGATGGGGCATCCACAATTTCTCTTGGCCTGTTCCAGTGCCTCAATACCCCCACAGTAAAGAATTTCTCCTACCGTCTAATCTAAAACCGGTCTCTCTCAGTCTGAAGCCATTCACCCTTGTCCTAGGCTCCTTAAGCCTGAAATGCCATGTCTCATCTCCACCCCCCAAATATAGTTATGTTTTCAATATTATAACAACTATCTTATTAATTTGTATTATCAGATTTGCTATGTTAGGCCATCTAGCTTTATAGCACACACACTAACTAGCTTCAGAAAAGTTTGCAGAAAATTTGAGTTTTCTTTACAAAACAAACAAGAAAATCCCCACATTATTTTATGAATACATAAAGGTTTTAGTCACTTGGGATAGCAATTTAATTCATATTGTATTCTATAATTTAATCACCTAATTTAAGTTTTATACCATAATAATATAGTAATGAACTTAAATAGTCTACAAATAAGTAAGATTTTAAGAACCTGGCTGTATTCCTGGGAAAGCAGCCCATTACCTAGAAGCCAGACAAGTATCCCTGAATAATAACTACAGCAAGATGGCCCAGTGTCAGACAGTGTCCACCCTTTCCTCCACTGCTCTCTATATCTCTGCCAGTATGTGCTGCTGACACTGGTCTAGCATATTTTGATTTTTAGAGTGTGGGCTACAAAAAAAAGACCAAAAACCAGTTCTGTGAAGCTTTTGGGAGCAGAAAACGGAGAAAAGGAGTAACTCAGAATCTCCAACCAACCTACTAATGGAGGGATTTTTACCCAGTTGGTGTAAAAATTACCCCTTGGTTATCCAGCTAACCAAGATGCAGTCCAACTCACCATCCTCACTTCTGCAAGGAGTCACTAGTTTACAGGTTCACTTCTTTCTGTTTTTCAGACAAGCTCCATCTACAGTCATTTTTCCACCTAATGACTTCTAAAGAAGACAGATCTATAGGGCAGTGGTAGTCAGGAACCACAGTACAGTTTTCTCAGCATTAGGGCATGTAACAGAAGACAAGAAGTCAAAATAGGCATGGTCCTGAAAGCCTGGGCTAGGGCATGCAAACACTTTGGGGACCTCCATGCCCTAAAGGGCAGAGTACACAGACTAACAAGGCATTTAAAACCACCCCACTCACACTGTGTCTTTTCTTCAAAGCTTATCAGGATTCAAAACTGGCCCTACTGGAGACAAATACCCAATCCTATACACCCATGGTTGAAGAAGCAGATGCTGCATGTAGAACTAGAAAGCAGGCACAGCAGGCTTCGGAAGGGTGAGCAAGTAGCAGTAACTATGCCCCTAGCACCTGCAACCTAACAAAGTCCTGCTGTTGATCGAGAGAACACCTGACTGCTGTATCTAAATAAGCCTCAGTAACAAAATAGTAACTGAGAGCACCAGAAACATACACACACCCACACTCAATACTGATATTTACCTGTGTGCTTTTCTATTCCCGTACCAGGGCACTCCACAAATAAGAAGTGAAGAGAGCAAAGAATCTATAGCCTTTCCACTGAATTAATCTGTTTCTACTTCTACCCAGACCACCTCTTTTATTTCCATTTAGCCTCAGAAACAAAAGTAGGGGCAATTTGAAGAACAGGACCCCCCAAATCACAGCTTTGGCACAGCTCTTTTCTGCTCTTCACTGGCATTTAAACTTCTTCAAGATTACCTTATCAAACCTTTGAACAAAAATACTACATAGAAAAGTAGGATCTGAAATCTAAATCCAAGAGAGGGCTAGATGGCAGTGAACCAGCAGCCAGCTGCCTGTCAGCTCTCTCGGTAGCAGGGCATCACTGCTCAAGGCCAAACAGAGAAAGGACACAAGCCTGTCATTAGTAATGAGATTCTGCAATGTATCCATGTGCTACCAACTCTTGGTCAATGCTGTAAGGAAGATCTAGACCTAGGACCCATCACCCTGCACTTAAGATGATGGCATGTAAATAGCACCACCTCAGATAAAAACTCCAGACTAAAATTTTTCTTCCTTTTATGTACATTCTCAGTTTTCTCTTCTTCCTCTTCCCTTCCTTGCTTGTTTGACAGGGTGAGGGGAGAGACAGAAAGTCAAAGTAAAACACTAGTCAGAGCACCAATAAAATTCTTCTTCCACCAACTCTGTATCACATGATTTTGCCTTCCTCTCACACCTGTCTTTCACAGATTTTACTACCTGCAGTCTGTGCAGTGCTATTTTCAGTTTCCTTTAAATATTATCTTTAACACTGTTCAGATTAGAATAGAATTCCATTCTGAGAAAAGAATTCAGATAGCCAAAGTCTCATGCTTTTGTACAATTATGTCTGAGCAGAGTACTTAATTCAGTTTTTTAGCATACAACAAACACAATCACTGCTCTAGAGAAGCTGTCAGATAAGAGCCTCTGGTGTCAGAAAAGGCTGTACAAGTACTTGTTTTACTGTAAGACTGAAGTTATAGCATTGATGCAATGGAAGCCCCTTCTCATCTGCTCCAAGTTCTTCATGCAGGTAAAGAAGGCCCCTTGGCACAGACACATACTTCACTTTGATTCCCTATTGCTGGCAGCTCCACTGTTAGTTTGCTCTGTGGTCAAAGCTCAAGCAGCTCAGGGATTTAGCCTGTCAAATACCAAATAACTCCACAGATGGAAGCTCCCCAGCCTCTCCAGGCCCCTGTTTCAGCATTTGATCACCTTAACAATGAAGAGATTTTATTAACTGGAATTTTTCCAATGGCAAATTGTGCCTGTTGCACCTTTAAGGGCCTGAAGTAGACAGCAAGTAAAATAAACCCACCCAGAAAACCCAATCTGTTAGACAACCCTGAAGGCTTAATACCAGTTTGGTATTAAACAGATCCTCTTAGTGCAGTATTGTAGAAATCCGTAACCCCAAAATCTTTTAGCAACCGGAAAGAAACTAGACAGTGTATTTGGTCCATCATCAGATACACAGTCCTTTCCTTAACTTCTGCAGCCCCCAACACCAGCTTTGAGTCTGTCCCCTAGAGCAACAGCCCCTGCTGTCACCCCAACGCTGTATCCTCCATCCCTCCCCATCAGCCTCTCTTGCCTCGCTGTCCTCAGTTCACCAAACCACAGCCAACCTTCTCTGTTCAGCATCCCTTCCCTGGCCCTTTCCCTTTTCCCCGCTGCCTGCTCTTGCTTTTCACAGATTATATTTTGCTTTCCCACCCTCAACGCTGTATCGCAGCCGACCCTACAATCCCCCGTCAGGACCCTGCTCTGGTTGTCCCAGGGCACTACGCTTGTCATTACAGACACGCGTGTTATTTCCTGTGGGTGCCGGGGGGGAGCATTACCTCGAGGGCAATACTCTCGCAGTAGCAGCGTCTCCGCTCCGTTCACCCTAAGCCCACGCCCGCTCGCCGAGACCCCGGGCAGGACTGCAGGGCCGCTACGCGGGACCCACGCACAGAGAATTCCCCGCGCTCCAGCCCCACCGTCCCCCGTGGCCGCCGCTTCTGCTGCAAGTGTTGGCGGGGGCGCCCAAACAGTGACGGCTTTAAAACTTCTGATTCTCTTCGAGGCGCTCCCAGAGCCGCGGCCACGGCAGCGCCGCCAGCGGAGCGCAGCCCCCGCGGGATGCGCGGAGGGCAGGGGCGGCCCCGCGGGGCCCCGCGCCCAGCGCAGGCACTCACCCGCCTCACCGGGAGCGACCTTCCCGCGGCCGCCAGCAGCAGGAGAGCGAAGCCGAGCGGCGAGGAGAGCATGTCCCCATGCGCGGGGCCCGGCGAGGCTGCGGCTCCCCACAGAAGCGCCACGCCGGGCACAGCGGAGCGGCAGCAGAGGAGCCGGGGGCTCCGGAGGCCGCTTTTGTAGCGGCGGAGGCGGGGAGGGGCCGGCCCAGGTGCAGCCCGACCCGGCCCAGCCCCGCCCGACGGAGATAAGGAGCCGCAGCGGGTGGCGGCCGCTCCGCGGGCAGGCGGGTGCTGGGAGGCAGCAGCGCCGAGGGTTTTGTCGGAGAGGGGAAAGGAAAGAGAAAAGTGGAGGCAGCGCCTCTACGATCCCGTCCCTCACCTTTTCAACTTCATATTTTATTTTACTGTTAATCTGTTCAGGCTTAAGCATTTTGGTGACCTTCAGGCTGTTCGTGACGTCCAGGTTTTTATTCGGTTTAATAATAGTGAATGCAATTATCCATTTATAACCTGAGTTTGCAGAGCTGTACATAGAGCAGATCAGAGCTTGGTTTCTAAATTGAAGACGGGGCACAGGTCAGCCCCGGCAGTAGTATGATGTGTACATCTCGAGAATTCGCTCTCCTAGCGAAACAAGGCTCTGCATCTAGCTTTGTGCTAGATTCATATTACTGTTCTTATTTATTCACTTTGCACTGACTGGTAGAACTAAATCTGCACTATAGAGCTATATTCGGTGATATTCTACACCAGAATCTGGAAGAAAGCCATCAGTGTTAGAAGGAAAGCTCAAAATTGAACCAGGAAGTGGGGAAAATATTTCACATTGGTCAGTTAGATGGAGCTAGAATATAAGCAAGTTAATAGCTTAAATATTAATAATGTGTATTAATTTCAAATACAACACAGCATCAGTCTGATGCTTTGGAATTGTAACTAGTTAGAGCATCAATGCTATGAGATCATCATTAAATTCCTCAGAGTGTGAATTGCCAGGGCATCACTTGCATCTCAACAGCTAACTCCAGACAGAAAGAATCTGCCACAGTGGTTTGGTTAATTGAAGGCAGAAAAGATATTTCCTTCAACTTTTCTAAAATAAAATAAAGATTAAAAAAAAAAAATTACTACATTCAGGCCAGGCAACAGAAACCTTTAAATAAAGAGAAAGAAACCCCTTCCACCTGGATAGCACTGCCAGCCTTAGCATGGTGCACCTATTTCACATGCCAATGTTACTGCTTCCTATTGTTTCTGTACCAGGCTTATTAATTAAGTTTTCCAGTTAAGACTTCTGCTCCCAAGACGATTCCCAGCACCTGTGTGGAGTAGAGGGCTGGCTGCTTTTGCCAAACCTTAGTAGACTCATGCCTCTGTTGAGAAGCCATATCAGGACTATGACAGTCACATATATCCTGTTGGAAGCAGGAATTTTACTTTGGCGTAAACTCAGCTTTCCAGAATTGTTCCAAGGTAGCTCTTCAGGCATGATGATGTCATACCAGGGGATGATGACCAAGCAGCCAGGCAGACGAAGGCTTAACTCTCACAGCCTGGGTTACACTGTGTCCTCTTTTTGTTACCCTTGTGGATGGAGATGTGCATGGCTGATACCAAGAAAGGATGAATTGGGTGAAGGAGGAGGTGCTGTGGAGGTTGGATGGTTCTGTTTAGGCTCCAAAGAATGCATAGAATAGAGAAAAGTTATATAACCAGAATTCTGAAAGACACCATGGAAAAAAACCCCACTCTTGCCTTAATTAAGGGATATGTAAATATTAATAGGCAAACTCTGCATATGCTAATAAGCTCAGTGAAGTACATGCTGCCACATACTTAACTACATTACTCAATTTCCCCCTTAGATCATGATATACAGAAGGAGGAGAAGGGGTATAAGATTGGGCTGTGTACAAGCAAGGTAGAAATATCACCTGGTTTGGAAGAAAACCCACAAGGGTCTTCTCCCTCCTCCCAAGCAAGGATGCCTTTTTTGGCAAGCTTCTGCATACAATTATTGTTATTGCTACTATTAATACCTCTATTGCATCAAATGAATTTATCAACCTCAATTCTGAATCTGGATTTCTACTGCTTTACTAAACCACACTATTCATGAATCTGTGATGGCACAAGTTCCTACTTACTACAACCAGACCTACAAGATGAAACTTCAGTATTTGTGAATATGTACTTGTGGAAGTTCCTATTGAACCAGACTTAGGGCCAAGTTTGTAGTAATCAGAAATTAATCCCAGCTGCACTAAGACCGTCTGATCTCCAAGGACCTGCTGGAACACAAGGGAGTTTATTTTCTTGCCAAATTTCTATACTCTTAACAAAACCCATAGACTTGCATTATCTATATGAATAGAGGAAAAAAACCAAAGTAGATCAGAGTTAACTCTGAACAGGTGCATTTTTACTGTAGTCATTAAGAAACTATTATCACAAGACTAAACAAATCCTGTTGACTGAAATGACTGTATTAAAAGACAGGTCATTTTCCTAGAGACGAAAAAGTATTTATTCAATAAATTCAAACATTTTTTGTGGAGAAATATTGTTGAAAGTTGTCTCTCAAATCTGAGTATGTTGGATTTTTGTTATATTTATTCACGTTTTTAATAATATTAAAATTTAACTTGATCTTTTATCAGTGATCATGCAAGAACAGTTTGAAAGTAAGTGAATAATTAAAATAACACTATCCAAGTTTGAAAGGAACTGGGATCCTTTCAATTTGAAAAATACAATGCAATGAGTTGATGAAGCTTTGTTCAACTTCAGAATTTTGCTTGTTGAGGCAAGCACTTCTTTTCCTTTAGCTGAAGGACTTCAGATGCTATTTAAAATGCAGGACTTTGTAACTGCTCTCTTGTTCCCTTACCTTCCATCTGGACCAGACCTCTAATGTATTAAGGAGGAGTTGCTTTGCAGTTATACTGCAACACAGATATTATAGTCTTTCTATGACCATTAAAGTATTCTTAATGCAACTATGTTTTGAGGACAAAACTGTGTTTTTCAATAATCTCCCCTGATAATCCCTATCTGTGGAGATGGCGTAAATGTAACTGCAGGCAATACACAAAGCAGTCTCAAGGGTTTGGGCTCTCTGCTATCTGAAATTTATCACCACTGGACTCGTATATTGCAGAAAGTAACATCCCTGTCCCACAAGACTGAATGCTTTGTCTCTGAAACATTCTGAAAGGAAAAGTCTGTGTCACGGAGAAATTGCATGTTTCTGCTGTGACATTTGCTGAGTAGCAGACATTTTTCTAAATTGCCATGGGCAGTATCCTAAGGAATATTATCAGTTTTACCTGCAAGTTATGCACTTTGTGCTTCTCCATGACCAGTAACTCCTAGCTTTTATAAACATCATCTTTCATAATAACTTCATTTGGGATAGAGATACTCTTGGATCTCAGTGCAAGTAGATCTGAACTCTTTGTAGCATTTTATTCCTTTCTACCCTGTATACGTGTGTTTAAAGTTGCAGGGTACAGGGTTGCTGATATCTGGAGAATTAAGTGTTTTCTGAGACTCAGGATTTAAATGAAAACTGGAGGGAGTGACTGCCCTGTACAGTGGCTGTACAAGTGTTGCCTAAGTGCCTGAAAGGCAAGGGCCATTTGCTGTTGTATTTTATGCCTGTAGTGTGCTGCAGCAGTGCTTTGACTCAATTTTTCTCTACAAAGCTCCAAGGAACTTCGAGTAAAGATCTTCCCAAGCTCAATAAAGTGAAATTGTCTGAGCTGAGAACAAGCACCTATGAAGTAACTCAAATAAATCACTTGAAAATTTTTAAAATGTGCTTAGGAAAGGAAAAAGAATTTCAGTGTTGAATCATTGAATTTGAATGATGTTTGGGTAGTTGTAACTCATATCAATATCTTTTTAACCGAAATAAAAGTTTATCTAAGTGGAATCCTTCTGTGGGTCTCCTGGGGAAAGAAAAAGGTATCTCTGAGCAGGATTATGCAAATGAGTTACAAACATATATGCCACAACTGTGATTACAACAGATTGGTGTTTAGAAAGAGTATTTAGTCTTGGAGCTATATATGCTTCAGTATCTTTGGAGATACTAAGTTGCATGAATTGCACCTTGAAAACTGAACTCTGGGTTAATTTATAATTAGTAAAACTCAAAATTATCATATTTTGAATCAGAACATGACTACTGAAAATACTTATATGACAAACCACTGTAAAAAAGTTCTAAATATTTGTGAAGAGCATTAGGAAGCCGGAGAATGTCTTTTGGTTGCTGACCGTCATACACATTTTGCATTAAATCTCAGTAATTTCAATTCAGTGCTTTTAAGTACTAATTGTTCTGTTACTTAAGTTACCTGACCACATGTAGGAGAATGTGCTCAGTTCATGAAATGTCTCATGGCAGCTCTGCAGGGCTGGAATGCAGGGGTTGAAATCAACCAGCTTCCCATAACTGTAGATGCAGATTTAGAATTAACATAATCTGTTGTTCAGTTGGGTTTTCCAGAGATAAGGCTTTGGTTGTAAGTAACAGACAACTCCATTTTCAGCTGTCAGACAGTATGGCTTGTACACTTTGGGCTATGTTTCTTGATGACAACAAAGAAATGAGTGCAAATACAATTTCTTTAAAACTTAAAGTTTTGTAAACTACATAATGAACTCAAATAGTTGTATCTACTTTTGGAGTCCAGCTGATTTGTGGAATTTATTCTGTGTAATGACTGTATGGAGGGAATGATTTAGATAGGTATTTAATTTCAATACAGTACAGTTCCCTGTCTTATAAAGAAGCAATTGATTAAAATATTCTCCTTAAAATGCTGTTGAAGAATTAAAATTAATGTGCCAATGTGGAATTACATCTCCCTGGAGCTGAATGACAGTTAGGTGGAAAATACTGATAACTATGTTAGTTAAGGTAAATGTTTACACTGATATTAAGGATGAATTTTGGATGAGATCTCAGTATTTATGAAAAATGCTAAAATAATTTTGATAAAGACTAAATCTCACAGGAATAGTATGAAGAGTATCTTGCTTCATTATAAAGGATACAAAAATATAAGGTAAATTTTAAGATCAAACAGCAAGAATTTAAGTACTAAAAAATTAACTTTTTAACTGGTGGAGTGCAATCACTAATACTTTTTGACACCTGGAAATGTGAAGATAGTGGAAACTGTATAGGTTTGGTCTTGTATTCCTGGATACTCCTTAATTACTAGTCATCTAACTAATACCCTGGTTGAGTTATTCCTTTATTAAGTAGTCAATGCAGTAAGTCAGAGACTGTTCTGATGTCCCCAGTGTTATCAGCATAGAGTTATATCAAATAAATTAGAAACTGTAATGGAAATAGAGAGGCATAGAAGTGAGTCAGACATGCTAGCAGTGCCTAACTTACCCTTGCTAATATCTGCTATATAAAAATCACAAGGTATTTCTGTCACAACACACATTGCAGCTGAGACAGCCACAATGCACAGAATATCACCATACAATTTTAGAAAGCTCCAACCCATGCAGAATAACACCACACCACTTCAGAAGACTGCAAGCATCTACTCTTCTTGTTCTTTAGCCCAGCCTTTTATACCCCTGATGTTCATGTATTGCACCTGTGTGCTCTTTGTTCCCTTTGTTGATTGGTCAGTGCACCTGGGCACTCCATGGCCATGGCTCATTGCTTTCAATGTTGCTCACCTACTTTTCACAGCTGTACCCATTGGGGATGAGGCTTGGCCACAACTCCATTCCCAATTACCACAAAATGTGTACCTACATATTTCTAGTTTCAAAGTGTTTCTCTGGATTTGACCTTTATCGTGGTCCATTGCTAAATTAAAAAATAATTTTCCTGAATTTCTAAGAGTTAATGTATGCATGACTCTTGGTGCTCTGAAGGCAGTGCTAATCACTGGAAAAGACATGGGGTTTTGGCTTTTATAAAATTAGACTTACCTCAGGAATATCCTGCTTGTGTGATGCAGATACAGGTACCAACTCCTAAAAAGTTTGGTGAAGTATTGGTCATATAGGAGTATAAATAATAGCAGTGGCTTCTGAAGAAATCTGAATGACAGACTTGTCACAGCAATGCAGTTACACTCACATTTTCAAAAATCAGAAGAAACATCAATATACTTAAAACAGCACTTTGTACATTCCATACATTTAATTTTCAGTATTTGTGTCCACAGAAACACACTTATATACTGCTGCAAAATGTTCTTCCAGACTATCAAAAATAATGTATTAGTTTAAATATTAAGAATAGATATGGTCAGTGAATGAGATTACTGAATAAGAAAACAGTGGGTCATGGTATAAATTATGAATATTCTGACCAAAATTTGATTACAGCTGACCAAAATCTAGAGGCAGAAACAGATGGTGTAGATGAAGAAAATTATTCTATGGAATTAACAAATCTTTCAAGTTAAAACTTAGCTGAAATATTACCTTCTTGAAACAAGCTCATTCCTGTCAGTGGTTTTGTGAGGTTTAGAAACCTGGGCAGAAAACAAATCCTCCCCTTCCTGCCATTTGCAAGTTATTTTCCATAGTTTTTGTTAATTCTTAGCCACTGTCACATAAAACCTCATCACACAGCCAAGCTCCAAGCTTCTCATGTATCATCACCTAAGAAGAAAAAGTTCTGTAAAAAGTGAGTATCTTGAGGTACCAGCAGATCAATGGCTCCCAATTAAGGTGTCTGCTCTAAATCAGCAGGAAAGAAGTGCCTTCCCTTGTCTCACTGGCTTGGATTACCTCTAAAAATCACAGTAAAAGGGCAAGGGCAGGAAAGAAAGGGAGGAAAGAAGGGACACCAAGGGAGGAAAGAAAAATGCACACAGTGAATGCACTCTCTAAGCCAGTTCTGGACACGTTCTTCTTTACATTATCAGAGAAAAACCTTCATGAGTTAAGTCTTCTCTTATAGAGACTAATTTAATCTCATATTTCAAGTACTTATCTTTTCTTGATAATCTGTTAAATATTAGTGTTTTGCTGACATGGTGTTCCTTTGTCAGTTTAGGCACCACAATACTTTCTCACAACTTAAACAGCAGTAACTTGAAGGGCAAATCAGCATTAAAACATTCAGAGAGTAACATTGTTTAGTTATTTTGAAAAACCATAACAAACTGTGTTAATTTAGGAATTTGAATGCTTATTACAATATCCTGGAGGTATAGAGGATTCCTGGGAGCGAAGTCTTGAATTGAGATCTTGAATTCCTATAGATTATAACAGCTGGGAGGAATGACTTGTGGTTCAAGTAATTAACTGCACTTCTTTAGATGTTTGAAGAGCCAGCTGTAAACAAATTAACTGTAAGAATACTATCCCATGTATGACGAGGACATGAAAGTACTTCATAAATATTATTGAAGCGTGCAGAGACAAAAAAAAAAAAAGTTTTCTGAACACATAGGAGATTGCTGCTGTCACAAAACATAGATTATTTCCATAAATTAACTGGAAAGCTCTATGAAAACTAACATTCACTGTAACCTAAAAAGAGTGAGCTAATGCATAGTATTGAGGAAAGAGAATGGAACAAACCCCTAGACAGGCTCAGAGAAGATGGGAAATGGAGACTGGACTCTTGACAAACAAGAAAAAGATGATCTCAAGAATCTGATGCAATATATGATATAGCTGAGATAACAATACACTGCTAATTTCTATTTTTGCTATTATAATGGCTGGAGAATAAAATCATCTTCAGTGTAAGTTGTGTAACTCAGCACATTAATTAGTACTTTCACTGCTGTTTCCCATTTCCCTTGTAAATGTGTCAGTGTACATCTTCCACCTGTGGAGACATTCAAGGTTACACACTGCTTCTCCATTGTAATTAAGCTAAAAGGCTTGACCAGGAAAAAAACATGTAGGAATGAACACATGTAGTTCTTGTGCTGGTTTTTGGATATGAACGCTTTTCCCCTCTGCCCCTGCAGTGAGTATACTGGACATGGCAGGGGAAAAAGCCAGGGCAACTGGTGTCCAAAGGGTTATTCCATAAACATGATGTCATGTTCAGCACCAAAGACTTCAGGAAAGAAGTAGGATAAGGGACATTTGTTCTCAATGAATCTGTCTTACCAAGTAACCATTATCTGTGCTGAGGCTCTTCCCAGAAAGCAGCTAAACATCTCCCTGACAGTGGGAAGCAGAAAGTAAATTCCTTAATTAAATTTTCTTGTGTGTGCAGCTTTGCTTCACTTATTAAACTGTCTTCATCTTGGTCCCCTTGTTTTCAGCTTCTGATCTTGCAATTCTTTGCCCCAGTGTGCTTGGGCAGGGCAGGGCAAACTACTGGGTACTTAGTTGATGATCAATCCACCACAAGTTCTAACATCTATATTGTGATTACTTGGGGAAAAATCTTTTGCAATTGCAAAGTCAGATTTTTTTTCCTTTTTTTTGCAGAAGTAGTTCTGTGGCACAACTTCTAAAAATACATAAAAACAGTAAAAAATATCAAACACTAGCAGGTTTCTTTTATTTAAATCTAAGTAAATCTATAGAGGAGAGATGATGCCATTGAGGCAGGATGGTACGAAAGAACTCCAGAAGGCTTGAGAGTAAAACTCCAATTTATTTCAAATACATTGCTCTTTTATAGAGAGCATCATCCAGACCAATTCTATTGGCCCCAAAGTAAAAACACACCATTGGTGTGCAGTGAGTGACGCACAGTGGCAGAACTTATCTATAAACTGTGAACAACAAGGGAGATAAAGAATTATTTACATTCTTTCTCAACTGTTTCCCAGGCTCGTGCCTGGATAGAAACTTTCCGTTTTCTCTCTGACTGAACTGAGAATATCCAGAGAGAAGAAATATATTACTTAATTGCATTTGGAGATCACACTTTTTTGTTAGTCTGCTCATGATATAGTTAGTCTGTATATTGTTATTCTTGTATACCATGGACTTTCTGCAAAAGGATATCCTGGGATGGTGACCTCCAACAGAAAGCCATAGGACTCCAGCAGGAGGAAGGGCCTTTTATCATCTCAACAGATGTCCAGGATTGTGTCAAGTAGTAGCTGCACTTTGCCACAGCAGATGCATTTGAACACTTTTGAATGGCAAAGGGAAAAACAGTCCAGTCATGAGGTGTAAGTGAAAAACTGTGTTGCCAAATAAAGGTATCTGAAGGAAGAAGCTTTTTGGAGATTATTAAAGAGATAGTGCATATCTTGTTTAGTATTGCATAAATAGAATTATTTTAATACTAATTATGTCTGGAAAACTCATGGTTAGGATATTCTTCTTCTGTGATATATCATCACAGAATAATGCTGTGAGGGTCATTTCAAGGATTGCAACCCACACTTTAGAGCTACAAGGAAATGCAGAAAAAATAATTATACTTGTAAATAATCTTGTTTTCTAATTTAAAAATAAAATCCATATTTAGTAGTTGAAACTGTTCTACTTCTGTTCCCACACAGCTCAACTGGACAGAAAACATATTGGCCTCCACCAGAGGCCAGACACAAATATTACTGGTGTAGTTTTGCTGAATCCAGATAGTTTAACAAGAACAAGTGAGTTCTGAGAAAGCACAAGAAAAAAATATGGATCAAATATATTTTTCTGTCATATAGTTTCCTGTAGACTCACAGAAAATAAGGTGTGTATCATGCAGAATCTAGGAATTTAAATTTGCATCTAGGATATTTTAAATGTTGTTGTCATCATACGTCACTGAAACACAAGCTAAAAGTTCTACATGTGAAGGAATATAAAAAAGCAAATTTTTTCTTTTTTTAAGGTTTAATAACATTTTATTTGACATTATTAAAGTAAATATCCATTTAAAGTAATATAATGCATACTTCAAAGGCTACAAGCAATGAACTTATTTGGAAAGGTTTACTTTAAAACTATCAACAAACAGCCAAGGTAAACTTAATTTGCTAAAAGCAGAGAAAAAAATCAGTAAGCCAAGACTGAAATGCAATTTCTAGTATAATGACAAGTAGCCACCAAATAAAGAGCAGTAGAAGAATTACACATTTAATTTGTTACAGGTGCCACATACTCTTCTGCTGTAGTAGGAAAAACAGCTTACTTGATGTCACAGAGAAGAGCCACTCCTCTCAGAATCCAGTGGTCTGGAGACTTTGCTGTCTTTAAAAATACCTCTGTAATAAAGTTCAAATCTGTCCTCTTGGGCTTCTTGTAAAGAGGACAAACATAGAGCTTGGGATCCCTAGGTCTGGTTGAATCAACAGCAAACATATGGAGCACAGGCAGCTGGACAAAAAGAATCTTTGGTGAAGACTCAACAAGTATGCTTCTTCGTTTGTCCCAGCCTGCACCTTCCAAGTAGAGCCCGTAGATATAAACTCCTTCCTGTGTGAAGAGTAAACAGATACATCACAACATATAAAGCACAATACTTTTCTTAAACTATTAAAAAAGATGTATGTTTTATAGTAAAAAATATCTGATATTGAATCTCTTCGAACAATTTCATTTTAAACTATAATCCTTTTTCAGAAGGTAATGCTACTGAAATGGAGGGCAACAAAAGTTGTTTAATACTACAAAGTTTCATGTAAAGTTTACTATAAATTCCAAAAATTAACAGTAGTACAATGAAACTGTTCTTTTAATTAAATATTTTTCTAACTTAATTAAAATCTTCATACTTAGTATTTGGCTTCTATGCTGAGCAAAAATGTTAAGGTGAAGACAATAGTAACTTTTTCCTCTATCAATCTAAAATGACTCAATGATGCATAATATAAACTAAATATCAAAATTAATACTGAAACATCTTTGCATGTCATACATACAGAAGGAGATGATGTGATTTCATCTTTGGTTAGCTTTAGCACATCATTATGTATTGCAACTTTATCTAAAGCCCAGTCTTTATGTGCTCGAGTTGCTTCTTGCTTCATTGCTGTCAGGAACCCTTGAGAAAATAAGCCAGACATTTAGTATTTATCTCACATTATAAAGTAAAATCTTGCTCAGTTATTAGCATGGTTCTGCACTGAACTTACAGACAGATAATCAGAGTTATATTGAAAAGGAATATACTGACTTATGATAGCAAACTTTGCTTTGGGACCAAAATAGGAACAAGTGACAAAAGTGGCATAGTGTGCATTACACCAAGAAAAATATTTTTTACTGGCATGTACTTTTTTCTTCTATTAAATCACTCTATTAAGAAATATTTGGTCAGGACACTGACTTGCAAATTATCATAACACAGTCAACTACAGAATCCATGATAAAGGCATCTTTCGAGAAAGAATTTCAAGGTAAGCAAGTTATCCATTGTGTGAGTTGACGTTTATGTAAAGGAAACTTAGCTAAAAGATGGGGATGTTTTAAATGAAAAAAGTAGAATGAATTTCATTGATGGAAAACAGAAAATATGTGTCTGAATATGATGATAAAATAACTATGTGTGTGTGAGGAATCTAGTCAATGCAGTGCCTATGAAGAATGAAAAACGTAGTTTTGTTAGGGGAAAAATGGTTGTCAGGTAGAAATTAAGGTAGAGGATGACATAACAGCAGCAAGTTAGGTGATTTTTTGAGTATTGTTTCGAACAGACTTTACAGAAATTTGAAAAAAGAAAGGTTTGAGATGCGAACGGATGAA
This sequence comes from Lonchura striata, assembly GCF_050655825.1. Lineage (NCBI taxonomy): Eukaryota > Metazoa > Chordata > Aves > Passeriformes > Estrildidae > Lonchura > Lonchura striata. Next base: position 85,980,278 of record NC_140705.1, on the reverse strand, counting down.
TAGTTTAAGCACATATGACTGAGCAGCTAAGAGGCTTGAATGTGTTATAAAGGAAAAAGCTATAGAAACACTAGCACCAAATACCTGGTTGTTTCTGTATGTGTCAGAAAATAACAACGAAGAAATCAAAAACTTAATATCTGCTATTTTAAGCTACGAGATGAAGAACTGCTTGGAATTTGGAGTCATAGAGATCAAGATTAAGAAAGAGAGGTTAACATAGAGAACTGCATACTTAATAGTGAATTTCCTGGTGAGCAGTATTAAAAATACAGTCTGATATTACAAATATACTCGCCTCGCCCCCACCCACAGCACACATTTTGCACTTAGCAAACCTCTCTCTAGCTGACAGACTACTTTTGGGTTTTTTTAACACAGAGGTGGAAGCAATAATAAAGCTCAAGACCATCTGTATCTCAGGTTTGTTGTCTATTAGGCTAAATGTTTTAGTTTGTCAAAAGAATTTGGTCCATTATCTTCTTTTATACCACTGTGAGTGACGCTTTTGAATCATCAGAGATCAGTATACTTATTAGCTGTGCCACTTAGTATATAAATGATGTTTTTACTGGCATCCCAGTACTATATTTTAATAATAGATTGGATGTATTCCACACACCTCAGTTGTTTCTGAAAGTGATTCTAAAATAGAATTTGATACTAGTACTTTTTACAGTTCTGGCAGTAGGAAGCCCAGTAAGAACTGAAGCATCACAAAGCAAAGGTAATGCATATAATCTCTGAAATTCTTGAATGTTAATTTTAATTAAAACAAAAATAAAACCACAAAAAAATCCTCATAGCTGTCACACAGAATTTTCTTGTGAGAATTTTGTATGTATAGTTGTATAGGCTGAAAGAGATTCTCCTAGGAACACACGCCTCATAAAGTAATGGGGTTTTTCACTCATGGAGATGGTTAAAATTTGTTTTTCTTCCTCTTTCCTCTAAATGGTAAAAATATCAAGCTATAGCAGATAATGATAGATAATGTTTACAGCATACCTTTGATGGATTTGAAGAAACTGTTCATTAAATAACCTCTGAAATGGATACATCATAAAACTATATTTTGATTATTCTTTGTGAAAGACAAAGAACTGCTATAAATTCTGGTACTATTCTATTCATAGAATCATAGAACAGCCCACGTTGGAAGAGACATGGGATGTTCATCTGGTCCAACCTTTCATGGGAAAGGGAAGACTAGGTGAGATTATCTAGCACCGTCCAATTTGCATCTGGAAAACCTCTAGAAATCAGGACTCTACCATTTCTCTGATGAGGTTCTTCCAGTGAGTGATGCTGTTGCTATACTGTAAAAAGTAATTTTCTTGCTACTGTAACATCTTGCTCTAAATTAAAGCTCTTCCATACTCAAAACTTACAGTTTGGAAATAAGTTAAACAGCGTCAAACCAGAAAAAATAGCATTTTCTTTAAAAGCTGTATCACTATCATTAAGTATACTTTCTTTAGAAGTTGTATAATATGCTGCAATATGTCGGTAAGATTAAGTATTTTATTTATTAACCATATCTATTCCTTCTTGTAATATAAAACCTGTGGTTTTGTATCAGACTAAAAGATCAGAGAACCACAGAATCACACAGAATGGTTTGAGTTGAAAGACACCTTAAAATCATCAAGTTCCAACTTCTCTGCCATGGGCAGGGTCACATAAAAAAAGATTTAAAAAAAAGAATATAGAATTCCCCTGTACCAAGTCCAATCCAACCTGGCCTTAACCCCTCACAGTAAAAAATTCTTCATAATATCAGTTCTAAACCTACCTATTTTCAGTTTAAATCTGTCCTCTTTTGTCCTGTCACTAAATACAGTCGTGAAAAGTCCCTCTCCAGCTCTCTTTTAGCCCTCTCTAGGTACTGGAAGATGTTATAAAGGTCACCCCCAGAGCCTTTTCCCCCAGGCTGAATGGCCCCAACTCTCTCTTCCTGCCTTCATAAAAGAGGTGCTCCAGCCCTCTGATGGTCTTCACAGCCCTTTGCTTCACTCACTCCAGCAGGTTCACATCCTTTCAGTGAGAGCCCCAGAGCTGGATGCAGCACTCCAGGTGGTGCTCTCACCAGAGCAGAGCAGAGCAGAGCAGAGCAGAGCAGAGCAGAGCAGAGCAGAAGGGCAGTCACCTCCCTTGCTCTGCTGGCTATGCTCCATTCGATGCAGCCTAGGCTAAAGTTGACTTTCTGGGCTGTGAGTGCACATTGAACCCATTTTTCATCTTGGCTCCTGTGACACACTCTGGCAGTATAACAATTAAATTACTACTATTCAATACATAACTACTGAAGTCTTTTCAGTAGCCTTACCTTGTGGATTAAAGAATCCAGTTATCCAAAACACCTTTGGTCTTCCTTGAAATATCCAACTAGATAATTGAGCATTTCTCTCTAAAAGTTCAGTAAACCAGAAGCCAAGTGTGGAAGACTCCCAAGATACTCTTCTCCATACTTGAGGGATTCGAGCATCATACATGTTATCAAGTGCATCTCTTAAATTCTGAAAGAATTCAATAATATTCAAAGTAAATAAATCAATTTAATAGTTTAAAACACAGTATTCCATATGTAGAAGTACTTTACTTGCCTCACTCATAACAATAGTTCCTTCTATGGCTAGTTTCAGATCATTCAAACTGGTGCGGACAACTGTGATCACCTTCTGCATGCGGTCAATTTCTTGACGAAGAAAAATATTCATAGAGTTAAGTGCTCCCATTTTAACTAAACGAGCCTTTACCTAAATTATAAAGCCACAGAAAGAATTTACTTAAGTCTAAATTTTTGAAATGCCATTGTAGTATGCAACATCTTAACTTCCTGTGTGTTCAGAAAAGTAAATATTAGATTTGTATATTATTCAACTAACATTTATCATCTAAAAACTGCTGCAGTTTTTACTTTTTGTCTGATACTACCCAATTACTCATGATTTTGCAAGAACAGGACTTTACTTAGAAGGCCCAGGAGACAGCTATCACAAAATGTCAAGACAGTTTTTTCTGTCTTCCCAAGTAGCTTTGGAAATCCAAGCATAATATCCCCAAGATATATCTGTGGACAATTGTTAGATGTCTTGTTTCTAGATGAAAAAATCTTCATACCAATTTATGCTGGTAGCAATGAGGGTGTTGGCTCCTTACTTGAATCTGCTACTATTTATATGATCTTTTCTACAATTCAGAGTTTCTTTTTTGGAATGTGTAGTGTGAAAACTCAACAGAGAGAACAGCAGGACAAGACTAAGGGCAGCTTGCCTCATGAGGTATGTAATCTGGAGGAAGTTTCTCTAGCATGTCTTCAGCCAGATGATAAACAACTGATTCACGAGTTTCTCCAGATCCTCCGCCACTTTCTTTAGGCTGAATGTTGGTAATAGTATCCAGAACATCAGCTGATGTATTTTTCTGGTATCTGAGAGGATGAGGAATAGTTACATAAGGATTTTTTCATAGTTAAAGATGACTTTGTAGAAAACACAAAAAACTGTGTGCCATGAAGTCAAATCAAAATTCACACAAAACTTTTTTCCTTTGCATCTTGCACCAACCATAATACACTGATCATGAAGGTTTGGTTTACCACAGTTTTAAAGAATATGAACTTCCCTCTTCCCTGTTATAAACTTGCTGTGTGTCTAATTCAGGGCTAAGAACAAGGTCTGCAAGCTGAGATTGTGAGGTGGCAGAAAAACCTATGATAGTAGGGATTCTGAGGGAAAGGAAGGAAATGGCATATTCCCAATTAATGGCTTCTAAAGATCTATTTGTTGAGAAGACGCAATAAAAGGTTTGTAACAAGGAAGAATATTGGCCTCATTTAATTACTTCTTAAAAGTGTAATGCAGAAACAGGAAAAGGTAGAGGTATAACTCTGAAAGCTGCCCCTTTAATAATTAGTAAATCCATTCTGCTTTCAGATGTTCCAGAATTAATGATAAGGACTGCTAGATTCACATCACTGCAGGTAAAAAACTTCTACTCCATAGAGAAGCATGGGCAGTGCTAATGTAAATTAATGTTCTGACTCAATACAAAAATATTAATTAAATTTGTGTGGCATTGGATAATGAAAGACAGTAGACCACATCAGTCTTTCAGCTGAAGAATTATAGGAGTATTTTTGTTGGAGTGCTATCCAGTGACACAGAGCTATGAGAGGAAATAAGAAAGAAAGCTTGAAGTAATGAAGTGTGGGCAATGCCTACTTTTACCTTATGGAATCAGCTACATGAGGAGCATACACCAATGAGTGATGTACAACATACATTTATATAGATTCAAAGCATAGATTTGCATGTCAGCATTACTTTTCAACTTTCATATGATACACATCCCCCTCTATTACTTTGTCAGACATACTTATACAAGACATGAAACAAAGGATAGAATGTGTGTACTCCTAAAGCACCTAAAAATGCTTTGTATACAGTGTTACAATAATAGAGAAGCTAGATACTGCAGTATTTCAGCAAAATAAATTTGTGAATGCAATTATAAAGACTATAAATCAGAAAAACAGAAGAAATACTACTAGGAATTTGCTTCTTGGAGAATATAATTTCTGCTTCTAAAACTAGGAATGGTGGGGGCTCTCAAGGTTTTTCATAATCCTTGACTTTAGACACAAAACTCTCAAGCTTTTTTTCAATTTATGGCTCCATTAAAAGAATAAAAGACTTATTCAAGACCACATATGAACAGAAAAGATAAAAATTTTCTTGGATTCATGGTTCTGTTGGTAATTTGGATGACATACTGGTGGTTGTAACCTTTTCTTTTTGTCTTGCTGATTTAACAAGTAGTCATTAGAGAGATGTGAACCTTTCTCTTCATAATGTAAGCACCATTCTTCCAATTCTGATGTCAGACTATTTTATGTAGAAGGTATAGGTTCCCTGATTATAACATCAATTAAATTATAATAAATTACAGAATTCAGAAAATGGTATTTCTAAATCTAAAAACCAAATAGAAACTATTTTTAAAAGAAGGCAGTACGCAAACTTTGGGGAAAAGGAGAAAATGGCTTTTGAAAAACAGCATCAAAGGAACAAAATCAAAGATTGGTGATATTTCTTTCTTCAATGACACAAGCTAGGAACTTTTTGAAGAGGAACCTTCTGAAGAGAAGTTATGTGAGTCTTGCATAAATAACAATTACTGTTTGAACAAGACTTTTTTTGTAAATAAAAATAGAAAAGACAAAAATATGTATCTTTGTCTTTACATAATTAAAAGGTATTTTCGACTGTGGAAGTGAGGTTAAAATACCAAGAGAGAATTTCATTTACATACCACTGAGACATATTCAACATAAAAACCACTCTGCAACAAAATTTTTCTGGGCTTTGGGAAACCTCATTTTACTTTAGATTGCAAATAAAATGAAGTATAGATGCAAACAATAACAATAAAAGGATGGCTGTAGAGGAAGTACCATGTTCCTGAGAACAGAATCAGTTGCACATGATGGGTTGACCCTCATCACATGTAGATATTTATGGGTAGATGTCTCTGTAACAGCTTTTTGTCTTGATAGCCAAATTCAGCTCATGTATTTTAGATGTCTGCTTTGTGATGAGAGAAATTGCACTTTACAAGGATCTATTTTTCTCTATTACTGTTAAGGAAGTCTAGAGTAACCAGAAAGGAAGCTACAGCAACATTAAACAAATTTCATTTATAGTGTCAGTGTTGCTTAAACTATGTAAGATAAAGCACTCAGTATCTTTTATATATTTTTTTCCCCAAAGCAGTATTGTTTGGTGAATTGTGTCATAAGAAGAAAAAATATTTTTCTATGGATTCTGATTTACTCCAAAAAGCATTATTAAGAGTATTTTCTCAAGAGCTTGGATGTAACATACTATTATTATTTGATAGCTGGAATATGTGCCATCAGGGATTTTCTGTACTGGAAGTGAAAACTAAGAAAAAATGCATGTGACAGAACCATTGCCTCAGCTTTGTATGGAAGACAGCAATATCTATTGCAGCAGAGTGTTAAAAACCTTTCACTTATCAGCTTGCAATAGCTTAACAAAAATTTGGCTACATTTAAGGTTTCAGAAGAGAACTAATTGGGAAGGGGCTTTGGCAGAATATTGCCAGAATATTTCTTTCCTGCTCAGGTACCTATTAACTATGTGGCTTTGCAGAGCCTATGATTCATACAACAAGTTAAAATAATTCTCAATGACTTCAGGTGTTAATCCTAAAAGAAAGAATTGAAATTCATTGAAGCCTTACAATTGGAACCAACAGATTGAGCTTTTGGCTGAACTGAAAAACTGCCACAGTAAATTAGTAAGAGATAAGATTTTTCTTGTCCTCAGTAATAGTAACATGGAGAGGTCTTGGCTCTCTCAGGGTTTCAATTCTAGCAATTAGCCTTCTGCATACTCTGATATGACTTGGTAAGGTATTATAAGGAGAATTTGAATAGAATTTTATATTGGATGGGATGCTAATCCATTTGGTCTGTGTGTCAAAGATGAAATTCAGACACAATAGCTGTGCATAGTTATTTATAACAGACCATGATAAGACATGGAAAAAAGCATGAAGCTATTGAACATTTTCCCCAAACTCTAAAGAAATACCTACAAGGCAAAATCTACAGGGAAAAAAGGGGCTAAAGTAACAGCTATACGTGGAGGTATCAAGTGGAAGAAAAACTGAGCACTGAAGAGAAACCAGAGAGCTGTTCCTATTCACTAAAGCTCCTCCAACAGTATTAGTCTCAAGTTTCCTCCTGTAAATCAGCTCTCCTACAAGCCTAATTTTGGATCTATAGCATGTCTCTCTTCAAGACTTTGTTTAGTTCTCTGTTAAATCTTGGCTCTTCTTTCTTCTTTAATAATTTCTGGAAGGGAGGTCTTGCAAGTATCAGAGAATGACTTGAAACAGAATATAAGATTATTTTCTTCACAAGTGTATATTAACAGTGATATGTGCTAGCAGGACTTGACAATAAAACTGTACTCTTCTCACAGCATACTTAGAATACAGACCTCTTGACATGGCATCAGCCTCTCAGTTTTGAGACTGAAAAATTGTGAGCAATCATTGTTTCATCCAAAAATATTAGATGATATTAGGTTTTCACAGCAGGTCTGCATTTGAATAGCATTTGTTTTATTTAAAAGTTGAAGAATAGCTACAGGAAGAAATAATGAATGTGGAATGTGGTCATACTGCATATGAAAATGCAGTATTTCATGGAAGAACTGTTGAGAAATTCAGTGATAAAAATATGACCATGTTCCTATTCTTTCACAGGACATACAATATTAGAAAGAAATAAAGGGCAAGCTGTTACAGATTATTTGGAATGAAAGAGTGAGTTTAGTCAAAGATAAAATTTTAAGTGGAGTTAGTACTTGGTGCAGTTGAAAAGCCACTTTTGAATAATGGAAATGGCGAGACCAATTGCAATATAAGTTTGTAGTTGCATACAAAGGCATGCTTGCAAAACCAAATGATAGAGAATCATTTAACAAGTGTGCACAGAAAAATAAACTGCTTGAAACAGAAGGCTAATATTAGAAACTTTCTCTAGTTGAACTGTTTAGAGCAAACTGTCACAGAAGGCTAATATTAGAAACTTTCTCTAGTTGAACTGTTTAGAGCAAACTGTCACATGTTCATATTCAAGTTTCATAATGCTTCCAATTAAAAAAGTAAAATCATGAGGAGTAAGTAATGAGAGTTCCAACTGCTTTAAAAGGATGTGCAAAACGTAGCTGAAGACACTGCATTTATAACAATGTATATACACAGGAAGTGTTCCACTTAACAGTGAAATTCACATGAATCCTAGGTTTCCAATGCAAAATATACTTTACTTAAACACTTGATAGGAATTTGTTTCCAAACACTAAAAGAAATGTTCTCCATTTTCAATATGTTGGACCTACTTACGTAATATCAGCATTGGGATGGAGACCAAACACCTCTGGGCTGTCCATGGCAGGAAGTAACTGGATGTATTCAAAGTACTGTTCCAGAGTTTTGCATACTGGAATTTTATACCCAGTGTAAAAGCAGAAAGCGCTGTCAAACATACTTTCATTAAACCATACCTGTGAAAAATCCATGGGGAAAAAAAGGAAAAAAACAATTATTTTGCTACTTAGAGGGCTTTTTAATCTCACTTTTACTCTTGAAGGACTAGAGTTCTTGTTTCAGCTATTGCATCTAATTTTACTTTAATACAACTGTAAATCATTAAGAATTATGTTTATTACATTTGACTTCTAGCTGAGTCTTTTTAAGCTTCTGCTCCTCATCAAAGAGAAATCAAAGGAAGATCCTCACTGCCAATAATGATGTTTTGAAAAGTTTGTTTTACTTTGAAAACTGGTGAAGTGCACATCCAGCAGAAAGAAGGCCTTCTGATTTCTGTATTGCAGCTGCCAATAAAAATGACAAGTAACTGTATTTCCAAGGTCTCCTACCCTTGCAAAGCAATTAAGAAGACGTTTATCATAGTCATCTGTGACTCGGCCTCCATACTGTACTTCTCCAATCATGTAGCGTACTGTGTTCCACGATATCCCCTGGATGCAAATACATTAAATACTCTAGTTATTATACATAAGAAGAATATTTTAATTGAAATATAATCTGAAGCTCATAATATTCTGAAATGCAAACTGAAAAAATAATATAATAATACTACTTTATTTTTAGCATATTTACTGAGCTCAACTCTGTAATTTTATAGAAGAGTTGGGCTTGATCATGCTATTATAAATATAGAATCACATGATCATTTATGTTGGAAAATACCTTTAAGATCATTGCATCCAGTCTTTGACCCAACACCAATTTAGACCATGGCACTAAGCCATGTCCAGTTGTTTCTTGAACACCTACAGGCAAAGTGATTCCACGGCCTTCCTGGGCTGTCCATTCCAATGCTTGACAACTTTTTCCACTAAGAAAATCCTCCTGATATTCAACCTAAACCTTCCCTGGCATAGCTTGAGGCTGAGTCCTCTTGTCCTGGCACTGGTTGTGAAAAGAGGCTACACCCGCCTTTCAGGGAGGTGTAGTGACAAGGTCATCCCTGAGCCTCCTTTTCTCCAGGCTAAACACTCCAGTCCCTCAGCCATTCGTCATATGCCTTGATCTCTAGAAGTAAAATCTCATAATATATTAAAAAAATATATAATATATTTAATTATTTCCTTTTTGACCTGGAATCACTCACAGCTGCTATTGTCTCTCCTTTTACCCCCCCCACTCCGCTCTCCCCATGCCACTCCTTCTCCCTGTTTTTCATTTTTATCTCTTGGCTGAGCACTGCTTCATAAGGAATGGCTATTCCCTGCTAAGCAGTAGAAAACAAAATGGTAGCTATAGAGAAGTTTGATTTGCTCTATCAAACTTGGTAAGCATTTTAGCTCCCTTTCGAAAACAGATAACATACAGACTCGTTAATTTTTGATATAGCAGTGAAAAAGAAAAACAAATTTTAATGTTCTTAATAAATACGCATTTTTACATGCATGACAGCACAAAAAATATTTCAGCTTGATTTTCTTGCAAAGAACCTCAACCTTTGATCATTAGAAGTGGCACTAAATGAATAGCAATGAGTAAATTATGATAAACATGAGGAAAAAGCAATTGCTGCTGCCATTCAAAGCATTAGAATGTACTATATAAAGACTTTAGCATTCACCTTCCTGATGTCAATTTTTTTTAGGTGATTTTGTATAAACTGAACACTGGCTGTAAAGTCTGCGGAGTTAAATTCATAGGGAATATTCCAACCCAAAGGTCCAAACTTGCGTCGCTCCTTAGGAATAAAATCAAAACCAAATATATTTATGAAACAACTTATAATTTTCTTTCCTTAATAAATTTCAATAATAACAATACCAGTGGAGTAAAGAGTTGAATTGGAGAAGAAAGGTAGTCTAGGAAATAGCTGTATGCCTCATACATATCAATAATACACTTAAGTTATACCATGGGGGATAAATATTTCTAGAAAAAGCTACAAAATAATTTATTTCTAACTTTAATAATCAATTTATAAGCCACAGGTTTGCAATGCCTCACTTACATGTGGATAATGAGATTTTTATATTAAGTAATTAAGTTAACATGGTACAGTTTTTCTCTTCTTTTTACATATACTGTCAACGAATGATAGTTTCAAATTTTCAAGCTCCTATATTTATGCTCAGTTTTCCAAAAAGTTCTATATTGCCACTTCTGTCTTATTGTTTCCCTATGTTTTTTAATGTACATTTTTTCAAAATTCATAACTTTATTTTAAGGTTGCCATAATTACATTATTCAAATATATTATTGGAAATAAAGTGATAATAGTTGTATTAACAGAAAAATAGTCAATTATGAAAATAAAAGAATAAATATTCTGTAGCCCAAACATTTTCAACATCTAGCACTATTAGATGTCTCACAATTATGTTAAAGCCACCTCAGTTAAATTGCTCAATTATTTTTTTAAGAATGAAGAACAAATTAATCCAAGAAGTTAAGAACTAAATTTATGAATAGTGCTGACATTTATCAAATTAATAAATTAAATTTTTAAATTATCTAAGTGATAACATATTTATTAGATTTTATATTACCAAGTCACTAATCACTGACAGTCTTTGATACCTGAAATAACATTTAGGCACCCTAGCTACAATATTAAAAAAAAAAAAAAAAAAACCTAGAATGAAAAGAAAACCCCACCTTTTATTTTTCAAAATCAAATATTGTTTATAAGCACATGAGAGAGCATTAACCAAGAATATCATGCATAAAAGTGTAATGATTTCCTGCAAAGTTTAATTGCTTCTTTAGCTATATTTATCATAATGATATTGTCACCAAAGGATATTAAGAATGGTCATTTTAAAGGCAGGACAATGTATATATTGCGTGTTGGTTGGAAATTCATAAATAAAATTTCTTAAGAGATGAATAGCTGTAATAGTTTTTAAAAATACTGATGGGTTGAATAAGCATAGATCTTCTAGTTCCACAAGAACATTATAATCCTGAGGCAGTACACAGAACAACTTTTTCACTGTTTAAAAAGAGTAGAAGGAAAATAATGCAGAATGCTGTATCTTAACAGTGAACATCAAAAAATTGTCCTTCTCTCACCAGCTGCCTACACCAAAAATACAAGATGCTCAGTAGAACCTAAGGCTTAATCAGTGTTTTGTAACTATTTTGAGATCCTTAGTGAAAAGGAGATACATTCAGAGAGCTCAGATTATTAGTATTTATTGTGATCTCAAAACTTGTTTATCTTTAAAGTAGAATGTATATCATTGTTGTTACACTGGAATTAATGTAGAAAACACATTGACATTTTATTTAATTTTAGCCATCTAGAAAATAGCTACTCTATGTTAGGCATCTGGATTGTCTTTAAAATCAATGGAGAGAAAGATTATCTCTATAAAAATATTCACTCTTAGAGAAAGACAGCTGTGACAGATAAGCTGTAGCCTATTGACTACAGAGAGAAATTTTTCCCATATACCCAATGACTAACTTTCAATCAGCTGAAGTTAGATGACAAAAAACAAATTCTAAATGCCCATCATATGAGACTTGCTTAAAAGCTATGAAAAAAAAAAAAAGAGCTAATAATGATCCTTGAAATACAGATTACAGAAATTAAAGCTTTAGTCCTGCAGCATGAGGCTATGACAAATATAAGAATGTGTTTTTTCAGGAACCTTTACTAGAGTGACTCTATATATTATAACACTATTTGCAAACCTTTTAGGTAATACCTGAACAGTAGAATGCAGGAAAGCTACAGTGTAAAGCAAAGGTTTCCACATAGGCAGATTGCTAACGTTTAACAGATCCTGACTAATTCCAGAAAATGTTCTTTTCAGTCCAGCACGTATACCTTGTGGAGGTTCATTTGTGAACTTTATAGCAATCTGTCACAAGAAAAATATAAAGCAATTGGATTTGTTTACTGAAACAAAACTAGCAACATAAGGAAATGTCACGACTACTAGTTATAAATAAAATGTCAATAACTGAAGCTTTGTAGAAATAAAGTTGATATGTACTTAAACTGCATAAAAGGAGTACACAGAATCATGGAATAGTTTGAGTTGGAAAGGACCTTTTAAAGGCCATCTAGTCCAACCTCCCTGCAATGATTAGTGACATTGTCAAACAGATCAGGTTGCTCAGAGTCAAGTTCAACTTGACCTTGAATATTTCCAGGGATAGACTATCCAACACCTTTCTGGGTGCCACCTGTTCCAGTGCCTCACTACTCTCATTGTAAAAAACTTATTTCTTATATTGAATCTAAATAAAACCTTCTTCAGTTTAAAACCAGAATCCCTTGCCCTGTTGCAACACACCATACTAAAATGCCAGTCCTCATCTTTCCTATGGGCCCCTCAAGTACTGCAAGGTTGCAATAAGATCTTCTCAAACCCTTCTCTTCTGCAATCGTACTAGTTCAGGTCACGAAGGACTTTGAACATAGATCTTTAATTTCTGTTGGTTAAAACCATCACTGACACTTGGCCATGGACCTAAAATTTTTTATCAATGACATAAAAGCAGTCACTATGCTTTTTAGAAAGCTTTTATATCCCTGATTGAATGACTGAATGATGGAAGAGAAGCATCCTGTATAAATGACAAGAACAGCGTGGTATTTCTGTTCCCAGAATTTCACAGTAGATACAAAGAAATTTCACTCCTCCTCAGATCAGATCTTTGTGTTCACAGTGGCTACTCTGGACTTTGTGGCTGTCTACAGCAGCAAATTAGATTCACCAGAGAATATTCCTGAGCACTGTGGTCAGTAGACATTGAATCCATATTTGTGGTAGTAAATTGCCACAGCCCCTTAGAATTCAGCCCCTTAGTTTCATGCAAACTGCCTAATGGGAAGAGTGGCTACACCATTTTAATTTTCAAACCATACCTGGAAATTATTTGGAAAAGTACTAGTAAGCACAGGTTTTCACATCAGAGAATATTTTAACTACCTACCCCTATGGGTTATTGCATTCCAGTGCTGGATAATGCTCATGGAACAATCTATTAGTTCAGATACAGACTGGGCCTAGTAGAATCCCTGTTACTCAAGACAATTACAAACACTGGAGGAACCCAAGTAAAAATAAAGGGTTTTTTTTTCCTCCAACTGTAGATATTTGTATATCTAGCTTGGGTAACATGGCAGCTTGCACAGGAAGGACGGAAAAGGCCAGGCAGCCCATGGATACACTGTGTTGAGTTCCTGTTACTGTTGGACTGAATTGGAACACTTGAATATCAATATTTCCACGTTTCAAAAGATATCCTGTTCAGTTTTTGATTATTATATGTTGAAAGGAGCAAAGCAAATTGTTCTCTTTTCTTCTGAGAAGGGGCTTTGGTTTGTCAATTATTCTTGTTCTGGACTTCCTGAACATGTTAACATTTTAACAGGTAGTGTGACACTATATAGTGAAATCACATGTGAAATATTTGAGATAAACACAGTGAAGATTCATCTAGCAACCCTCTGAGTTCTCCTTTCTCACTTTTAGCAAACTGTGTGTTCATACACCTTACTGTTCATAAACCGCTTGGAGATGCAGGATGATTTCATGTTCTGTTGAGAGAACACAGGAGTCCATACAGCTACCTTTCCACACACAGACTATAGTGATGGACACCCCCCCTTCACATCCTGGATATCAGGTGAGGCATCTATTTTTATTCAGAGAGAATGAGAATTGCTAAGGAGACTTACACTGCTTTTTAGAGGAAAGAGAACATAGGAATGTCAATATACAGTTATTAGAGTAGATAGTAAGTAGCATTATGGCCCAGTGTGAGAGTGCTGGGAACCATCATCAGTAACTTAAGTGTACTTTGTAAGAGTTTAGGCAATTTTCTGGTTCTAACAAAAAATGTATCCTTGAGATCTATAGAACAGCCATTTATAATTCATCCAAAGAAATTTGGTAGATGATGTTCTCTAAGATGTATTATCCATGTGTATTCTGTCCCATTTATACTTTATTCATTTATTATAGGTGAATCTGGAATCTTTCTCTGGAAGAACATTTGTGGGCATTAATCTGTCCACAAGTCATCTGGTTGGACAAAATGGAATATAAGTAAAGATAAATAGTTTTTATTGAAGTGCTTTTGTGTACAGAATAAGTGTGGACTCACACATACATAATGCATAATCAAGAATTTCCAGTTAACTGGTAAGTAACCTTCCTTGTTGGAGTGATATTTACATTGTAACAAAAGTCTGTTTTTTTTCTTGGGTTTTAGGGGTTTTCCCTCAATTTGTTTTCACTGCCATTTACATTATTAATTTGAATAATTTTCATTAAGTACCTGAATTAAATATTTGAACAAACCTGTAGCAGTGTAATTGGGAATTTAGGATGTTGTTCAGTAGTTATCCAAACTCGAAATGTATCATTCTGGATCTCAGCAGTAAGAACTGTCTCCAACAGTTCATCCATGAAATCCAGTCCAAGGTGACAATTCTGAAGTAACACCCAGCCTCCCTAAACAAGGATATCAGTGATTACCATATAATATTTAGAACAAGTTATTCATAATGCTAAAGCAAACTGTCTATATAAGAGTCAAATTTGGTTTTCCATGTTATTTTTTTAAAACTTCTGTTCTGTTCCTGAATATATATATTCTCTTTTGATATTATAGGATAGTGGCACAGATAAAGCAAATAGGATAAGTTAGTGCAAAAGTTATTTCCACATTCTCTTTTTCTCAATGAAAATAACATAACCAGACTCAATATTGTAAGTAAAGAATCAGTGCTATCTAGTGGCAAAAAGAGGTTCCTGTACTCTACCAGCAAAACACCAGTGATAAGCAATCCTGTCCTCAGATCCAAAAGAACGTGAGTGGAAAATTAACAGCAGAAATTTAAGGAATACGTATTTTTTTAAATTGATTTGTTAATAACATAAACTAAAGTAAGTGTAAAGAGGTGGTAATAAGACTCTAAAAGTTTCTAACTCCAATTAGTTTATCAGCAATAAAGGCATTTGCATGTAATTCAACTTCCAATTATTTTGATCTTATTCATCTCTCAAATTGAATGAAAGCTCTAGTTGGATTATTGTCTCTCTAAACTTCTGTTGATAAATTTAAATCCAATCAGCATTTTTAGCATCACTTTAGAAGCCTGATGATCTAGAAGCCTGATAATAAAATGGGATATTATTTAATCAGTTCTAAACAGTGATGGACAGTGGATTTCATTACAGCTTGTAATTTCATTTTAGCAATTTTGTTTTAGCTCATTTAAAAAACATCACTAACTGTTGGTGAAAAAAATATAATTGACATATTTATTGTGAATTGATAGAAACTAAAAAAAGATTAAATGAAGGTGGGTTTATTCCTTCTTTTATGGGGATCAACTTTTTTGAAGGAGATCTTTAATCAATTTGGTACATTTCCAAATTAATCAAACTTAGTTTTTGAAAAATTATCTTCCTGTAACACAGCACAGCAGTTTTAATTGTATTATATACTCTTGGCCAGAGGCACAAAAAAACCAAATCGGTATTTGTCTTCACATTCACTAATTCTGTTTAGTAGTTTCAAATCTGATGTTTACATTTTCCCCCCTTCAGCACTAAGGCACGTAGTTCAGAAATTGTTACTAGTAGCTCTACTGGAGTGCTGTTTTGAGTGTCCTTGTGCTTCAAATTAAGGGCAAAAGAAACTCAGTGATGCTTCAGTTTTCACCATTGCCTTGAACTGAGAGTTGACAGTGACCATTCCAGACACACAAACAAAGAAATACCAGATGTATGTGTGCACTTATAATATAAATTGTTGTTTGCTATAAAGAGATTTCTTTTTTCTCACTTTCCAAATTGGTGTACATCTATATGTCAATACTCATGTTGCTCTCTGTTACTCGAGATATTCTATCACTCTAAAGTACAGGTATATGACTTATGCCCCTTATTTTGAGTTTGCAGGCAACTGTGACTCTATGTCTTTGTTTGAAAGACTATACACAAATCCTTGAAGTGTCCAGCTGACCAGAAGGTACGCCCTTTGCACTACAACTTTTATATTGTATTTGAGGTTTCAATTAATATCTCTCTGGAGCTGTTAATTAGGTTTTTCATGGTTTTACTGTTGGGGAATATAATCTGCCATAACAAAATGCACTATAATATTTAAACAAAAATTCTTATGTATAATTTAGAAATTCTTAGACGTGCTTGGAACTCAAAGCCAAAGGATTGACAATTAAAGAAACAAAGAAGAGACACCAAATGCTGGTGAGTAAGCGGTCCTGTTGCTAGCAGAGTTGTAACAAAAATGTGAAAGAGTATTAGAGGCAAACACATCCTTCTATATCTACAACTTTAAGCTACATCACTCATCATTTTATTTAGTAGAAGCTATGCAACATCCAGGTATCTCTTATATGGGAGGGGAAAACATGAAAAAATTTCCAATAAAGAGGTGGGATTTGCAGGACAGGACCAGGCCTCGATGTCCTTTTACCCTGTGCTAATAGTGTAGTGATAAGTAAGGGAAGTGCTGCTTTTGGGAAGCTGCTCAGTAGCACTGCTGCCAGAGGTATTGGCTCGGATGCCACTGTCACATATATATGCCACAGAGAATTCTTTTTAAACTCAGGCATTCAAAAAGACATGGCCACACATGGTCACCCTGAGATATGCTTGATAGTAAGATGAAAATGCAAAATATTAGACTGCATGCTAAAGGGGTGTAAAGGAGCACAAAAACAGACAATCAATTTATGTTGCAATGTTTTTTCCCCACCTGTTCCATTGACACCTCCATGAGTTTGCGTGCATGAACCTCTTGTCCTTGGCCCATTGAGATTGTCCTACATTCTATAACATATTTGACAATATAAGCTTAATGTACTTACATTCTTGAGAAAAAGTCATAATTTCAATTCAGTCCAAAAAAATCATATAAATACAGCACAATAAAATAAATTTAATGTAAAATTAAAAATGAAAGCAGAAACCCTTCACCAGCATATTATGCTACTATGTATAAATTTTCTAAACACTGACATTTTACATGACATTTAAATACACATGGACAATACCTACAGAAGTTAAAAATTGTGACTAATATTGACAGTGAATCTGAATTTGTGCCAAATTTTAACAATGCCAGAACATTTGAAATATGAACATTTTTCTCAAAGTGTATATAAACACAATGCAAAGATGTATTTATGAACATACTAATATGACTAATGTCAAGAATATATGGGATCTACTCACAACTCAGTTTGTATTCACAGTTTTCCAAAACTTCCATATAATGTAGAGCTAAAGTCCAGAACATACAAATGTAGATCATGTAGCTATTTTTTTTATTACAAAGTAATATTCTAAGCACATTACTGATTTTTAAATTACCTGAAGTTAAGAGTTAAAACAAGAAAATATTATTGTCACCATAACTGAATTTTAAAAGAAGAATTAATTGCTTTACAAGATAGGGATTTTAAAAGTTATCATCTCCAAGAAGGATGATAATCTATTAAAAAATATTTCAATTACTGTCCAACTACACACAGAATGGTTCTTAGCATACTGCCTTCTATTTTAAATGTTATTTTACCTCTAAGATGATGCTTCAGGAGCAAACAGTAGTGGAAGAGAATTTAAGAAATACTTCTCAGAAAAAATACCTCTGAAATTGCTTACACTACCCCACTATGCCTTAACATATGAAAATGGATAATTACTTTCATACCCAAATTAAGCTTCCGAGACAAGGAATTAATCTGATCGGTTGGGTCTGATCCCATGGACAAGAAACAGATGAGAGGTGTTCGCATGTCACTTTCTTCCCAAGTTTTTCTTAAATTCAATATAACAGGTTCTGTATATTTCTCATGCAAGGAATTTGCAATATATTTCCTGGCTTGGGAAAGTGTTCGGTCTGGACACCAAGACCTAGAAAATAAAATACAAATATATGAATTCACTGCCTCTTCCTCCAAGGTCAGACTCAAATTAAAAATTGTATTTTCATCAAATAGAGGGATTTTTAAAAATCATAATATATATGTATACATACACACACCTTCATAAATTTGTTAGTAGGTTTGTCTTTACAGATATAATAACAGGCAGAGCTGATGGTCTTCCCTCTACCTGTGATACTTTCCAGTTGCTTACAATTTTGCCTTAACTGTTTGCATTGGAATTTTCTGTTCTAGGCACCTTCATTAAGTTTGGACATTCTTCATTTTAAACAGAACTTTTTTATTTGAGAACACAAAGAGGGAAATGTTAATATTGTTTTTGTCCTTTAGCAAAACTTTGCAGATGATTTATTTGGCCTGTTAGTCTTTTAGTGTACAAACTCGATTCTTTTGCATGCAATTGCATTTGTGTTGGTGATGAGTGTTTTTGCCATGGAAAAACAAATAAACAACTGCTTTTGAATAAAATATATTACTTCACAATCTTCAGGTTTTGAAGATTAAAATGCTTGGACTTAGATGATCCCCTCCCTCTTAGGGTGTACAGCATGAAACAATATGGTATTTCCATCAGATTCTAGCCTTTTATACTGCACAGGTTGACTCTGCTCCAAAGACAAATCATGGTCTGTTGTGTTGTGTTTTTATATTTCTGTAACGGTTCTCCAATGGTTTGCCCCTCCACCCCCCATTTTCTCCCAATGGTTCCACCTGAGTTTTCCCACCTTTCCCTCAGTGCCAATCTCCCTGAAAATGCTCGGTCACTTCCCCGTCCCCCCCGGTACCCTGTCCATCACTCGGCTCCCCATCCCATTCTTCCCGAATCTTCTACCCTGGGCATCGTGGGATTGGATGAGGGTCCGGGGTCCCTCCCTTAAGTTTCCCCCATTGGTTTTTGTATCTGTCTATCCTTTCACCGTCCACGCCCCCAAATCCCCCCATTGGTCAATGGGCATTCCCTTCCCCTTGTTACCGCCCCGGTCTTTAAGATGTTGGGAAAGCCTCGAGGCCGCTTTTGGCTGTTGGACGCTGTAATTCGGAGCTCGCCGGATTCTGGATTAAAACTGAAACTGTCTCCCCAGCCTTGAGTCGACTCCCCCAAACAAGGCAGACAGTGAAACTTTCTGCCTCAGCCGCTCCCCGACTCTCCTGGAGATGCAAGGGGTGACCCCCGCAGCTGACCGTGCCTCTGCCGGGCAGGGGAAGCCAGGGGGCTTCAGATTAGCACAGTGGCAATGGTCTAGTAAATAATATCGCTGGGGT
This sequence comes from Lonchura striata, assembly GCF_050655825.1. Taxonomy (NCBI): domain Eukaryota; kingdom Metazoa; phylum Chordata; class Aves; order Passeriformes; family Estrildidae; genus Lonchura; species Lonchura striata. Next base: position 85,960,981 of record NC_140705.1, on the reverse strand, counting down.
ATTTCATAGTATGTCTGATTTATTTGTTACAGCACTTGGAAAGTATAAAAGGAATGGAGATATGATCTCATGCAAAACGCAGTTGAATGCTTCTTTGGGGAAATCCATTTTATCCCAAGATCGTAGAGGTCTTAAATGATGCAAAAAAAGTAATTTATAGGACACTTTTCACATGGGATTTTGAATACTTATTTTGGATTTTCACCATATCTCCTTTTTTTATTTTATATTTTAATACTTTTTTAAAGGTACTAAAAATAGTTAATTTTAAAAGAATTTTTATAAAAAATTGAAAACTATCTGGAATATTCTACTTTTTCATGGTCTTCTCAAAGAAGGCTGCAATATGGTTCCCAGTTTCCATTTCTCATGACATAAAAGCAAAGCTATCAAAAAAATTTCTATAAATACCTTTTACAGCAGAGGACAGCTCTGAAGTAATTGAATAAAAACATATTTCATGTAAGTGAATTACTATTTAATGTTACCCAGAAATAACTAAAATACAGTATTATGATAACAGCATACTGATAGGTTGAGATGTGTTGTAACTGTGTAATTTCCCAAAATTTGTGAAGATGCTCACCTGATGAGTAAAAGCTTGCGAAAGGTGTCAAGTGAATCACTGTATCCATTAGGGATAATTTCTTCCTCAGGAGCATCTTTATCAAACCAGCTTTTCCATGCCTTATCACTTTGAGCTATCTAAATTTATTACATTAACACACAAATAAATATATTTCAGTTGCAGTAAAATCCCCTTGCAGATGTAGCTTTTAATGAGAGGCCATTATTTTATTAGGACATATTTCAAGTAACATTGCCTATAGCATTTAAGACATATGACACGAGAATTGCTATTAAGATATTACAAATACTGTTAATCCAATTGCTGCAATCAGTGTTAAGTTGCAGACTCTCAAGCCAGTCAGTTATATATGCATTCCCCTCCCAAAGACATGCATCTACTTTAAAAAAAAAACCAGTAATTAGCAGGAAGATTCTATACTACAAGAGGAACACACTATGATTTATTAATTAATTCCTTTTGGTCACAAAATGTGAAGACGACCAGAAAAATCTGTCCCAGTACAGTTTAGCCAGCCAATGAATCACAAATAAAAAGCAGCAGATTCTAGTAAGCTTTTCTTTTGAGAAAGAATAAACCTGACCACAAATATGGTCATAATTTTAGGTACTTCTTAGAACCCCTGACCTAATAGGACAAGGAATACCAGTGGCAGAACAAGGTGAAAATGCAACTGAGCCTTCAATGCAGTGACTGAGTAGGGTCAGCTACTGCAGTATTCTCAGATCACTGGAAAAAGAACAAGGAATGCACTCGTAAAGGTTTGAAACAGAATATGTCTATGTTAAATTAGGCATCTGGACTTATTTTTTTATAGGAGAAAAACTGAAACTAGCATGAAAAAAAGAAAAGCACAGGAAATCTCTTGAGAATTGGGCATACTATTCTCAGTCCTTTTTTTAGTAACTTTAAATAATTTTCTGTTTCATCTAAATGAATAATGATACATGGTATTTTATATGATGAATCAAATAGAACAGCACTTCTAATGGATAAAAATAAGTATTAAAAAGATGTTTTTCCAGTATTTGGGTTTTTAATTTATATCCTAGTTGGCATCCTCCCATATTCCATTTCTATCTCTGACTGAAATAATTTTAATTGCCACTTTTTAACTTTGCAACTACATGGCAAAAGTAAGACAGTGCTAAAAAATTAATTTTAAAAGGAGAGTTTTTGTGGTAACATGGTCACCTAAGTATTTTGGAGTCTAAAATTTTGTTTGCACACATTCTAGAAAAGCCCTGGTGAAAGGACTTTCTATAGAAATAGGGTTCTGGTGCACTAACAACCCTGAGTGAACAACCTAACTAAAGCTCCTCCAACTTTCTCCAAACTTAGTATTCTATTTTGATACTTTAAGAAACCAAAAACTGGAAAAATTGCACTGGTATGTATCCAACTCTTGCCTTGATACAGAGTTTAGAAACAGCCAGGACCACCTGCAGGTAGCTATTTAGCTAAAATGTCTGCTACCCTCCAGGGCACAAGGAGCACTTAGATACAAGAAAGTCTTAAAGAGTGGTTTAACTACACTAAAGAAATAATTAAAAATTACCAAATTGAATATGTCACAAGCTTATGTGCCTATAAATTCATACATGTCTACATAATACATGGCATTTGTAACCAGCTCATTATATCTGAATGTTAACTTTGGAATGGCAATGAGTATTTAAAAACAAGCAGCAAGTGATTCACTTGTAAAAATACACCAGAAACAAGACAGACAACATTGCAACTGAAAACCTGACATTCAGATTAATTTATTGAGCATTTTTGATACCTCTAGTTTTTATCCTCTCTTTTATTGCCTTCCTTTTTCCTTTGTCCCTGTTCCTTCTCTCCTTTTTCTACCTCAATTATTATAATACCAAATACCATTCATGCTACCTAATTGTCTCTATGATGTTATTCTGTATTTTTATGGAAACACATTAAAAAGATAATTAGAAAATATCACCTGGGCCAAAATTTCTTCAAATTGTGGAAGTTTGTTCAACTCCACTAGATTTAGCCATACCATGTCAAGTATCCAGCGGCATGGTTTGGGTGGGCAAGCCTGTAGATCCAAAGATGCACCTCCTGTGGATAAAAACACAGGATGAAATGTACTTTCTGATGAAATACATCATATTCCAGGGGTCAAGATATAATTGATATTTCTTTTAAAATTATGTATTTTAGCCTAAATAATTTTCTCTGGGATACTAACTGTACTCTTGTGTACTTTGCATTTATTTCATACCAAATGATAACTTAGCCTTATTAATGGCCTTCTCACAGGTGTTGGAAGGCTACTATTGGGTGTCCTCTAAGGCTTCCCTTTGCCAAGCTGAACAAGCCCAGTTCCCACAGAAATACTGATAGATACCATGCAGAAAAAGAAATAAGTTTTCGAAATGGCATAAAAGTTAAAAAAGTTGAATTAGTTCTACACTAAACACAATTTTTAAAACTTACCTCTAATGAGAGTTTGGAACTCTCTGTTTTCCACATGTCCTCTCTCAATATCAATTTTTAAAGCCAGGAGAAGGGTAAAGAGGAATTTGTGGTTTTCATACAGGCCTCTAACAGAATATGAGTGAATTTCAAAAGTAAGATATTCAATAATATTTGAGATTCTTTTCTGAGCCACAGGAGATTTCTTAGACCTAAATCATGAAAACAAAGCACAAAGAAACCACATTAATGAGAGCAAATATATTGGAAGGACAAACATCTGAATAGTAGGAAAAATCTATCCTCCTACCTGGCTATAGATTGATCAAATAGCTTCAAGAACTGAGCCAGTGAAGTTTGATACATATTATTGACCATGCTCATTGCTGTAAGAAGGAAATAAAGAATGCTTCCACGTGTAGCAACAGGTCGATATTCCTCCTGAGCAGTGTTAATCTTCACTTCAGTTTCTGCTGCCACAGACAACTTGACAGCTATTTCAGCAGCTGTTTGCTTAGTTATTTGCAAGACCCCAATTAAAGATTCATCATCCACTAGTGAACCTGAAAAGTAAAATACTGGATGTTTAAGGATATTTTTGTAACAATATTTTCACTTCGTATATATATATAAAACAAAAACCCAAATAACAGGAATTATTTATTTTTAAAAATGAAACTATTTACTGAGTTACAGAAAGCTTTTAAAATAGAAACCGGATGGGATATTTAATACAAAAAATCTTTTTACATCCAATATATTTTTGCAAATTCATTTAAAAGATGTTAATGTATTTTTACCAACAGCTTTGCAACACATACTAGAGAAGTCACCTATCTTTTCCACACAAGTTGCATAGTCAACAAATTATTTAAAATATTTTGAAGTCTATTCATTATCAGTCTCAAAGTAAAAAAGACTTATGGTCCTAAGGGAAATGGTAATTCAACAATATGCATGAATCTCCAGCAGTTACTCATAGATTTTCTGTTACCAGATTCTTTTTCCACCAGAAATAATAAGTGATCGTGTTCAGGCTCATAATGTACTGCAGAAGAGTTTCAAGACAATTTTACACCAGGCCATTCCTATTTACATTTTCAATGGATTAAAGATTTGCCCATGGTCAGATACCTTATCTCATCTGAGGGACAGAAAGCTGTCAAAAATATGGATATAGTTCAAAAAACTTGTTTAGGTGTTAAAGTTAAGTGTCCTGAGATGCATATAGTGGCATGCTATAGCACCAAATCCCTCACAGTTCTCATACCCCCGCCACTGTACATTCTTTTATTGTATCTTAGATGGATAAACCAAAAGCTGTAAGGAAAGGACCTAATGTGAATCAGTTTTTTCTGCCTAATATGATGAATATTTTGATACAGAACCTTTGGTTGCAGTTAGTTTGTAAAGAAGATTGTCTTCCAGTTCCTTCATTTTCCTTTTATTAGCAGTTACATCTTCCATGAGTTTAATTCGTTCTGCCTCTAGTTCCTGTTATTTAAAAAAAAGAAAATGGCATGACATTTTATGGGTTGCAACTATAAGGGATACTTAAAATTCAGTTTCTGATTTTTCAAGTGAATGAATTGTATTGAAGATACAGATTAAGAGTTGGAACCAGTCATGAAATGTGCATTTTACTTTTCTTGGTATCTAAAACGTATTTTTAATAATAAATGTTTTTTTTAAGCAGTGTTTATTCAGTATCTTATGATGTATCTCATCAATGTCAAATCCAGGTGATTAATTGTGTTGTACTGACAGTCATATATATATATATATATATATATTAAGAGCCTTTCAATGTTTTTATGATATTTAGAAATGTCTATACTGAATCTGAATATAATTTTAGAAAATAGCTAATATATTTTATTTCCATTTGAACATTTCTTTTTTTCTACATACCAAAACCAATTAAATGGAAAAAAAAATATCATTATGATTTATGTGTACTGTTAACTTACCTGTTTTTCAGTGAGTATTACTCTTCTCAGTAACTGATTCTCAAGTCCTTTCATTGTAACAGTAAAATCAATAATTGATGTTTTTGCATTAATTTCAGGTGTGAAAGAAGGATTAGGTAGCTTTGTAGTAATGTACAGTCTAAATGAATTCATAACATCTACTTCCTTATCACCAACTTTCACCTGTGGATTAGGTTAAAATAGTATTAAACAGAGAAAAATGAGCATTATTAAACCCAGTAATATTGAGCAGAAAAAAAATTAACATGATTTGAAATGCCAAAAAGAGGAAATCTATTTCACAATTTAAATTTGCCATGAAAATAAAATTCAATGACCAAATGCATAAGTTACAGTGTATTATGAAAGTAGCATTTCCTTCCAGCTACATATAGTGATCACTTCCACTGTGGATTATGATTAACAGCTTCAGAACCATTTGGTTTCTAATCACACCTCAAATGAACATGTCGTAGAAACTGCTTACTGTTCTAGAAATCATCATTCTCCTATGTCCAAGGTAAAAGGAATTATGTGATCCAACAATGGAACAGAAAATACTGGACATAAATTGTGTATCTTTATTAAGCCAAAGCAGGTTTTTACTTCCAAAGGAAGTAAAAAATTATTCAGAATATTCAAAATAAATTTTTATAGAATTAAGATATTCCGAAACAGCAGACTAACTCAAAAACTGCATTTGCACAAGGAAACCTGATCACTCTATATTGTAGTATGAATCATGGAATTGTTGGTGTTGGAAGGGATCTTAAAGATCATATGTCATGGGACAATGTGGGGCAAAAGAGGCTCCAACATATGAGTGTCCAAGGCGGCTTCAAATATCTGGATTATGATGGAGTAGGACCAAGCCACTTCCTTAAGCATATTTGCACTGCTTGAAAAGCAGTAGAAAGAATTTTAAGCATTTAATCAGATAAATGTAATTGGTTCCAGTTTGGAATCTTTAGTAATAACCCTGGCAGTTAAACTCTTAGTTTAGACTTGACAACTTACTACACAGCTGAGGCTCTGTCAGTTATATTTTATTAGTTCAGTTTGATTCTTTACATATCTCTATTGAATACAAAGTTTACCTAATTCAGCAGGTGTTTATAATAATGGTAAAATAACATTTATCACAAGGCTAGCTACTTACTCCACTTCTTTTGTTTGATTACTAACCTTAAAAGCAGATCCTGATTTTATGAAATTTTTTTCTAATACATTATCAAGGACTGGATCCAACTCTTCCTCTATATCTTCAATCAGGAGTGATCGTCCCAGTGAAAGACTGTCTTCTAGGTGTTGCCGGAAATACTTGTCATTCAGAGTTGTTACCTCAAAAAGTAAAATATAAATTGGTGTAAGGACAAAGAATTTCCTCACAGTCTTACATGAAAACCCCAGACCTAACCTAACCTGGAAATTTTTTTCATTGTTTTTGTTAGTTGCATTTTTAAGTAGGTGCTATAAATGTTGACCATGCAGCAATTTATGCAGAAATACTTCTGTGTGTACAGAAAAGTACCATTAAAGGGTGACTTAAAAGGTTGGCTGTAGCTGAATCCTCAGAACTTCATTATGAGAGTAATAATGTACTAAATAAAACTGGTACAGTTTATTGCATATTATAGATGTTGCATATATTTTAGAAATCAGAGACACCTAGCCTTTAATTTTCTGTCCTATGTCCTAGGACTAGATTTTCTAATTTTAGCTTTGAAGTGCTGAGAAATTCCTTCTTAAAATCTGAACTCAGTCTAAAAAATGAATCACTGCTACAATATTATTAATTCAGATTGATATTTCGTGAAATGGGATTCATACTATATGAAATTATTAAAAAGCATGCATAAATTAACTAATTCTAAACCTTCAAAAATGTATTGATATTCAGGACACATAAGTTTTCTCAACATTCAGGCTAAGGTTTAAAATGCAGTTTTTGCTATGCCACATGATTTGGGAAAAAAGAATTTGTGATGCAAACAGTGACACATGAACATCTTTGTATTATATTTCATGAGCAGGTACTTTAGTATATTGGCTTAACCTGTAAAAGAGCTATGAAGATTGCAGTAATGTTAGGATAGGCAAATTTTTCATGGGTTTGGCTTCAGCTGGATTTCTTCAACTTCCTTTTGTAGTGATAACCTCATTATGAGTACCCTCTCAGGCCCTAAATTATGGACTGCAACACTTGAGGCTCTTTGCCTACATTTTCAGAGCTGTAACTTATCCTGTCTTTATCTGTAATATTACTAACTGTCACCCAATTTACTCTCATTTAATAATTTCATATTTTTTGCTCTTTTGCTTTACTTATCACCTCTTTGTCCTCTTTTGTGTTGGGACCATACTCACCTATCTTGAACAAAATACTTTTGTACTGTTTGATAGAGTTCATACAAGTTGGATAGTCTTTTCCAAGCCCTTGAGTGGGATTTACAGCTGTTATTAAGTTCCCTGCTGATGCATCTACGTAATTGTCAGTCTCCATACATGTTAAACTTATCTCAGTTCACACTGACTCAAATGCAACCTCCCTCTAAAGCAATAATGTTTGAAGGAGTATAATAGAGTACACCCTTCCTTTAAGACACTGCTTACCTGTAATTCATTATCCTGTTCTTTATTTATAACCCAAGCTTTTCCTTGAGTTTGTGGGTCTACTAAAAGTGGATATCTCGATGCCTTGGTGACAATGATACCATTCTGAATTGAGAGGTGATCTCCAGGCAATCCTTGAAGATTCCACTCACTAATCTAACGAAAATAAAATTTTAAAAAGCAATTAAGGAAAAAGAGTAGTTGAAATAAATTATCAATGGAATTTCTTCTTCAATTAAATTTTTCCTAAGAAGTAACAGGGACATAAAGAGAATGCGTATCTAAAAATATTTCCAGAATTTTATTTTTATGGATGTTTTTAATTATATAGAATCACAAAATGTATATTTTAAAGTTTAAAGGATGTCAAAAGACAGCTTGACAGACAAATTAAGCATTGGGATCAATGAAGCAAAATCCAGTCTAAGAGAGCTTTTGGGAATTAATGTTTACTGAAGGAAATTTGAAGATTCTGGAACTTCCCACCCTTTGCCCATTATTATACATTCACATTGAATAAAATAACTTTATGTATTCTATTCTAAATTACAGCCAAACCTGCTATTTCAGAAATGTCCTGGTTTGGGTTGAAAGAAAGTTCCGTTTTCTCTTAGGAGATGGTAGAGTGCTGTGTTTTTCTGATTTAGGGTGAGTATAATGTTGGCACACTGATGACTTGGCTGTTGCTCAGTAGTGCTTACCCCAAGTCAAGGAATTTTCAGTGTCCTGTGCTCTGTCAGTGAGCAGGTACACAAAAAGGTGGGAGGAAGCATGGCCAGGACAGCAGACCTGAACTGGCCAAAGGGATATTCCATACCATAGAATGTCATGTCCACTATATAAACTGGGGGGGTTACTCAGAAGAGGGTTGATCATGGTTTAGAGATTGACTGGGTATTGGTCAGCAGTGGGTGAGAAATTATATTGTGCATTACTTGTTTTTCTTTGGTTTTGTTATTATTACTATGTCAAGATTTAGTGGAAATTGCCAAGAGCATTTGGAGACCACAGAACTACAGAGCACAGCAATATTTGGAATACTGGGGATTACAGTTCTTCTCTAAGCAGGCATAATGCTGGCTAACAGTCATAGAATATGCTAATGAAAATTCAAATTAAACCCTCCAAGCACCAGGAACTTACTGTTGGTTGATCTACCAACATAGAAATAAGGTTCAAATCATCAGAAAAGGGGATTTTATGAGCTCTCAACTCTGCTTCCCATAAGTCTTTAATCAAAAGATTCCTGAAATCTTGATTAAAAGGTCCACAGTATGAAAGAAAGCCTGTGCAGAGCAATATATCTCCTACAAGTCTAGAAAGGAAGAAAAATAATCATTAAAAGGTTGTGCACAAATTCAATTTCTAATTACTTAGACAACCAGCTTTTGAAACATAAGAGGATGAAAAAAAAAAAAAGTTATTTCCAGAGCATTTTTGAGGCAAAACTTCAGAGTAGTATTTTATTAAAACATTGTCCCCACCCCTACAAAACAATAAAGCCCTGATGACAACTATTCATTCTTTCCTAAATGAGTTAAGAAAATTGTTTATTTCTTAAAAATATGTCTCAAATACAATATTTATCAAGGATACAAACCCAGTTCTATTGAAACTCACCAGAAATGCCCAATTTCCACATAGCAAATTTATAGTAATGTGTCTACAGAAGCTGAGCTTATCTGAAGGTTTCACTTTCCCAGCGGCATCAGAAAAAAGTGCAGTATTACGGGGACAGCAGAAGCAGCTGTAATACAGGCACATAGTAGCCCTAGTAATAATCTTCTTGGAAGTTCATTCCAAAATTGTTCTAAACTGAAATACTAGTACTCAACACCCATGTATTCTTACTTGCAGGAGGAAAATTCAAATTTCAGGGTAGTTCATTTGACTGCATTGCTATATTAGGAGTTCCAGGAAGAAAATGAATGACCACAATTTAAGCTACTAAATTGCTTACCAACACTTCAGTTTTTACAAGCATTTTCTGTTTTGTTTTTCTGTAATAGATTTGATACCTTTTAATCTGAGATTTAAATTCTTTGCTTTGTTGAGTCCACCTAACTTTCTCGCCACTCAGTCCATCTATAAGCGCAGAGGCTGCTTGCATCTTTCTTTTGCATGTTTCTGCATCATTCTGTAAGTCCTAAAATTGAAAAAATGTCTTACTTAACCATCAAGCACAAAAATGTGGAGTTATTTTATATACTTTTCATCCTCTTATATTTATTATAACTATTTTATTTATTTAAAACTCATCCTTGGGGACACTTAAGGGCATCTAATATGTTCCTATTCACAGAAAGAAGGCATTAGGAGATGATATAGGCATAAATCTCTTACTTTTATACCTGAATCTCAGCCATGTTTTTCAAGATAGCAGGTAAATGTGTTTTTGCAGCAAATCGTAATTATATGACAATACTGAGCAAGCATTTTTGATAAGACTAAAATAATTTTACTCACCATTTTCTCCTTCATTGCTGCATCAAACTTTGCCTGCACTTTATCCAGTTCAGCTTGCTTTTCATCTAATTCTGCCTGAGCCTTATCTTTTTCTGCATTAGCTATTTTCAGGCGACCTTCTTGTTTTGCCAGATTAGCCTGCAAAGGAGAAAACAAATTAAAAGTATGATCATACATACGATTTTAATATAATTCAATGAACTATGTAAGCCTACTTAGCTGGTAATCACAAGACAATAATACATCAAAATAACTTTTATATAAATATCAAAAACAATACAGTACCTAAAGTTCTACTATATATTGTCAACTTTATTCCTTAAAAAAAAAATTACATTTGAAGAAACTGGTTAAAGAAGTAAGGTTTCTGATCTGTACACATTGGTTAGACTAGAAGAACAATCACTCAATATTCATGCTTGACCATATATTTTGACTATATGTAATTTCCTCTTTTATTAGCGACTATCTATCACAACAGGAGTTTGGTCCTTTATCATCTAACAGTATTGCTTTTACCCACTAGAAAAAAGGTCCTAAAACAGTGACTCTTCCTGTTGCTCCTAAAATGATATTTATAGTCAACAAAGGAAATTAATTGATTTTTAAAAATAATTCATCTGTATTACTGTTGCTTTTGTAAATAACACTCCTACCAGTGACAAAACTGTGAAAAAATTTTGGATCACCATGTCCTCATCCCTTTTACTATTTTTTTTTGCATGCTACATTTAAGGATTAAATACCTTGCTGAGAACAAAAAAGTCACTACCTTTGAGTTTCATAAACCTGAAAAAGGACACTCACACGAAAGTAAAAATTTACTCTTAAAACCATTTTACTTATTTTGCTCCCTACTATTGCAACATAACTCCTTTATTGATGTGAGCTCTGAACTTCTTTAGAAAGCCAATATTTAGGCAAGATGTCCGTCCTCCACTGCCTCTAAGTTACCAGGAGAAAACAAAGAACCTAAAATTGCTGCAAACCTCTGTTTGCAGGACCTTTTAGAGAAGGAATGAAGATCCTGGTACTACATTTTAAAAACAATTATAAAGTAATTCTAACGTAATAAAAAGAAAAGACAGAGAACACTTTTCCCTACACATAGTAAACCAGATTGTATAAATTTAATTTAGGCTAATTTTCTAGAATCAAGAAGAAAATAGGTTTTTTTCTGCTCCTACCATCTTACCCACTGATGTCACAGGCTATTATGTCTGAATAAAGTTTTTTATACTTTTTTCTTTCAGTTACTTGGTAAGGAAACACAAAGCAAGAGAGGATGTATTACCTTGAGAGGCAAGACTTCTCTGTTAACACCATAAAACACCACCATGGCTTGTGTCCAAGAGAGGAGTCCTGCCACGTTGCCACACACCTTTTTACCATGTTGCAGTGTATAGTCTTCCATTTCAAAGTAAGGCTGGACTAATTCTACTGTCTCATCATTGATTGTATCCCTAGCAAAGTTCCTTAGATTGTTCAAGAATGGGCCACTCATAAGCTTAAAAAACAACAGACAAGTTATTTACACATTTTATGTTCAAAATTATTTACACATTTTACGATCAAAGTCCTGTTCACAGGTGAAACTGTTAAAAATCATTCCTAAAATTATTCTGTAAACAGAGGTAATTCATATTGCTATTTTTCGAACACATACAAGTATGTGTCCCTTTTCCGGGTTAAGTAATGGTGGCCCGTCCACCTGCCAGGTTGGAATTTGCTGCCCAAACTTGGGCCCGACACGGTTATGAAGGATGAGCCCCTCCCACCCGTGACTGATTTCCACTGTCCAGCCACCATGCCGGGAAGGGCTCACCGACTGGGAGTCTGGAACCCCGAAAGCCGTGACCCGTCGGAACCTCTCTAGCCTCGTTGCAGAGAGGCCTTGGGCCAGAGGGCCTCCGGGGCTCCCCTTGTCAGTCCGGCAGAAAGCGAGCGTGTCATCAGTCAGCAGTTGGGCCCTCTCCCCAATCTGCCAACTTTGCCCAACTATTTTGCCCGTGGACAAGGCTTTGGGCAACCAGTTAATGAACTGGTTGGCGGCTGCAATTGTTTCGCCGGTTGTGAAACTACCGCTGGGTTGCGAGGCCAACGACAGGGGGAGCGGATGGCCGCCCCCACTCACACTGGGGGAGAAGTCGACTCAGTTACCACATGGGCATCCAGCAGGGCCACCAGGAGGTGTGACTTCCCCTGCTAAGCCCAGTTGTAACTAGACCCTTCGGAGAGTCATAGTTACATATTATAAGTGTGCTATTCAGTTGTAACTCCTCCCACACAGTTATTTTGAAGTTTTAATCAATTACATTCCAGGAACTAGATTCAAAAGTTACTGATGTACTTTTCATCTTCTATATTCTTGTGTTGCACTTTAGAGGCATTTAAGAAGCATAATTTAATTCACCACAAGAAAGACTCAGAGATATATTTGTAACTTAACTAAATGTAAAAAAAAAAAAAAAGCTTAGGCAGTTGTGGTGAAATATGATCTAAATTCTGAAAAGTGAAATAATTTGGTTTAACTTTTTCTAACAAATGTTTAACATGCTAAAGGCAATTAATGGAATAACTGATTATCTCATTTTATTATATCAGTGGAAAATGAAAATTTTTGATGATTTTTTAAGTATAAAGGCCTAAATAAAAAGCAAGAGCTCTATTTTGCTACCTGTTAACATAAGGCCATGTGCCAGGAAAGTCAAAGAAACTCTAAAGCTTCAGCTACAAAAGTCTCTAAGCAATTCACCTACTATTTCTACCAGCTAGACATAGTGTATAGATAAAGTTTTTCTCAAAACAATAGGTTTGCCTTTTAATAAAATTCTGTCATGTTTTGGGTAAACAGCACCATAAGCTCTCTGATAAGCTAATTGCTCTTTCTGAAGTTTAAGGAACACTGTTTGAAAACTTTACTTACTTTTAATGATTCTCCCCATGATGGCTTACAGCAAGGTTTTTCTGGATCCATGGTAACTTGATCCAGTCTCTTTTGAAATAGTAGCAGACAACAGTCCATGATCCTCATAATGAGGTGAGGAGGTTTTGCAAGTTTTCTGACAGTAGCAATATCCTCTGGTCTGATGGTCTGTTTGAAGAAAGAACAGAATCCTCCATCAATACAATTATTCTATTTTTCCCATGCAATATCTTGATTTTATGTTAATTTTTAATGCTTTTCTCCGAGATGCATTTGTATTACATATATACAAAAAAGTGAAAAACCTGGCCTAATTAATAAGTTTCATTGTTTTGTGAAACTTCAGTAATTTCAATGAATATTAGACAAGAATAACTTCCCAACATTAAAGACATAATTCAAAAATCAAATTTATACACAGCAACATTGACTTGAATTGTCAGTTTAAGTTGTTAAAGAAAACTTTACTGTAAAATTGTATAGGACTTAATTAAAAGCAGTTAGCTTTATAAAACAGTATTTCAGATTTTTACCAGTCAATTTTATTCTGAGATGGATTTGGTTATTTTTGTTCAGTTTAAATTGTTATAGGTATGAGATACCACTTTTAACTTCATTTTCTAATAGCATCACTGTCAATGGCACTTTGCTTAGTTCAACAACCGTGACAAAACTAAAAATATTTAAAACTTCAAAACTAACATTTACCTGCCTAGAAGAAGTAGTTACAGGTACATTACAGAAACCATTTTCTAAGTTCACACATTTTGTAATTGAACTTTTACTATTTTTGGAAGTTTCATTTATCTCATTATCTAAATGTCAGTGTAAGAGCAAACAATGTTCCTTTTTTTGCTTTTTCTACTCAAGAACTTCTGTCACATAAATTCTGAAAACTGGAATGGAAGGCCATAATTGAATTCTGATTTCAGAGGTTTTTACTGTTTAATTGTTCAGAGCAGAATAATGAAATTGTGTAGCACAGTAATGCCTCCAGATTTCTGAACCCTGATTCTGATTGCCCTGAATCCTGTTTGTTTCTGGTTTCTCTTAAAATTAAAAGCATTAACGTTTTGGTGAAGGAAGAGATGGATTTTTATTTGTCTTATAAGACAGGTGTAACTACTTAGGTTTGAATTAAACACATTCTGTTAGCACAAGAAGTATTCCCTTGAGTTCAGAATAACAGATATTCTAAAAACATCTGTAGCTTTTGGAAATATACACATTCATAATGATAAAAAAAAAAGAAAAAAAAATACTATAAAATAGTCCCTATGTGTTTAAGATAAAATATTTGTGCTTTAAGTATTCACAAGAGACATGGCCAGCAACAGCGAGGAGATGGTGACAGCAGTCAGTACCAAGAGATAGCTGTGTGTTGATGGCTCTAGCCCCTCACAGGTGATACAAATAATGTGGTACTAGTAAAAATGAAATTTATTCACTTTCAGAGCTTCTTCTGCTTCTTCCAGAGCTGGTTTAGCTGCCTCCAGTTTTTTCTCTGCTTCCTGTTTTTCTAAATCAATTGCATCCACGATTCTTTGTGCTTTATCTTTCACACCCTGGACTTCAAGCTTTATTTTAGTTGCAGCTTCAGCACTTTCTTTGACTTCTTCTAGTACCTGGAATTGATAATAAACACACAAAATCTATAAATCAAAATGATGGAAGAAATTATTACTAGACACAAGATAAAATATGTATGTAACAGCTATTTATAAATATGTATTTTGTAAATGTATAAATCTAACCTCAACTATAGCTAATATATATGGTATCATATAACTATTGAATAAAAATTAAATGTAAGAAGTTCTATTTCATCCTTTTCTGTCACATATTTATCTCTTATGACATTAAAGGCCCCAAAGAATGCAGGCAGTCCCTCAGTCATCACCAGCCAAAATTCACTCTCCAGGGCTTATTAAATATGCACCATCAGAGTATTATGGTATCTTTCAGAAAAACAGAATGCTTATACTGATCCATTCCCTAGCATACCTTTCCAGAGAGTCATTTCAGAAACCAGATTTCTACCAGATCACAAATCTTATGAACACACAGATACCTTGTTAATGTAAAAGACAAAATCTGAAACTGGAGTGTGATGAATATTTTTCTAAGGAATTTGGAAGTAGAAAAATCCCATTATCATGTTAACTTTTCCTCTGCTAGTAAGTGCACATAAAATCCCAAATTTAATAATGTCAGGACCAAATTTTTAAAAAAAAGCTAAGGAAAAAAATGAAATCTGATGCTTATCTGAGTGGGTAAGAAATGGGAGAAGAACAAGGAAAGCACTCAACCTCTGTTGCAGTTTAAAAGTACCTCACTTTCAGAAGCAAATGCTAAATCAACACGTTATAGAAAGAGTAAAACCTCATTTTAGATGAAGAAAAATTTTGCAAATTATTATAAAATTCTGTAATAGCATTTTATCTGCTGTATATTCTAGTGTTATTTAACACACACTTACTTTGTCTGCCTTAAGAGATGTCACAGCCAGCTCTTTCTCCTTGACAGCCAAGTCCTTAGAGAGTTGTGCAACAGATTCACTGGCTTCCATCAGCTTGGACAGACCTATTAAGTAAAAGATAAAATTCAGAAATATAGAAACTTTTTTTCCTAGTTAGATTACACAATCTAGGCCCAGATCTCTCATATCTTGTGTTCTCATTCAATTTTATGTAAGGGAGAGAAAGTGGGTGCAAGCAGTCATACTATCATGATTCTGTCTACTGTTCACTTTTCATGGATATAAGTAATTTTGCAAGGCACAAAAATATGATAAGTAAGATTAATTCTTCAAAAAAAAAAGGAGCTATGTCAAGTATATGTTCCATCATAAATTCATGAGACAATCAGAATTTCGGAATGATGTTTCATTTTGTCATTACATTAAGAAATTACCTAAGGATCCAGGACTATCTTCTAATATGGAGTCCTTCTAGAAAAAATTGGGAAGAAACAGAGTCAAAAGTGGACCTAAAGATCACAGCGAAGTTATGGCCTCCAGCTCCTTGTCCCTGGTGACAGAGAGGGTGAAAAAGCACCTATGTGCTGAGGGCCAGTCCCATTACAGCTCTTCTGTGTGCTATAGAAACCACTCAGGCCACCCATAGAGGCCACTCAGTCTTTCATTAAACCATGGAATCCTAGAATATGCTGAGATGGAAGGAACCTATCAGGATGATTTAGTCCAACTCCTGGCCCTGCACAGGACACCCCAAGAATCTCACCATGTACCTGGGAGTGTTAAGAAAGAGATGTTCTTGATCCCTGTATAGTTATATATTCGTTCTTTCCCACGCTCTCATGGGTTCTTTTTTTCTCTTCTCTTTTGCTCATAGACTTAAGCACAGATATTTTGGCCATTCCCGAGTTCCTCATTGCATGCTAAAACCTCTCCAGCCTCTCTCTTCTTCATCACTGAATCTTTAAGTCCTACAAGTTCTCTGGAAGTAAATCTCCTTATTGCTTTGTGCCCCTAGGCACTTGAGTCAGCACACCTTTGCAGCTACATGTTTGATGTGTGATATTTTTCTGTGATGGCTCTCCAATTTTCTGCAACCACATTTCAAACAGAAAAGCATTCTCTCCCAGCATAGCCCTTATTCTGACACAGCTGCCTCTTGATTAGGTTACTGCCATTCTACAGAACCACAGAATCATCTAGGTTGGAAGAAACCCTCAATATCATCTAGTTACATCACCAATCCAGCACCTTCAACTCAGAAGCCACAAACAGGAAAATCATACCCTTTGCTCCTTTACTTTTTTCTGCTACAAGCCTAGAGTGTGGAGAAGGAAAGATGGACAGAAAATAGGAATATGGAGATCAAAGAGAATTAAAGAATTAATTTATAAACAAGAAACCTTTATATCTTATTGAGGTCCCCTGCATACTTCCAACAAGAAATATTACAGTAGTACCAACTGTGAAACTGAAACTAATAAGAATATTTTCTAACTGGCATTTGTGTTGCCCACAAGCTGAAACACATGGTTTTCTATGCATCAGTGAAATGAAGATGCTGCAGTAGAACATATCCATTCACGTGTTCACCAGTACACAATCATTTTTTTCAGCAGAACATGCAAGGAACTTGTAATAACATGTCAGAGGCTGTGAAAATCTATATATGAAATTTTATTGATAGTGCTGAAGCTGCTTATGTTACTACTTCTGAATTATTTTGGAAATAAAAAACTGTAGAAAGAATAAAAAAAGAAAACTAAACCAACCCCAGTATCTTGAATCTTCAAGGTTCTCTGTCACCCTCTTTTTTTGAGAGTTTTAAAGTTCTTCTAAAAGTTTCTTACGCCTTCTCATATTTACATATTTTTACTAAATTTTCTCACACTCTTCATATAAACAATGATTGTTTTACATTCTTCTTTGTGAGTAGAAAGAATTGATAGACTGTTAGTTTGACCAGTGTGGTTGGAGAGGTGGCAGTTTCACCCTCCAATCCACTTTCACTTTTACTATTGTATATATAGTAGTCAGAAAATAACATTAACTTTTTTGGGTTCTTTTTCTTTCTTTTTACATCTAGCCTGCTTCTGTGAGTTATTTCATGTCATATAGTATGACAGTTCTCAAAGTATCTCCATCTCAAAGTAGACTGAGGATAAGTTCAGATTTCAAGAAATGGCAACAGATCCATAGAGCAAAACTTACACAATTTGAAAATATTGAGGATCACTTACTCCTCTACAGTTCACTCTAATTCAGTAAAGAATTTATGAATCAAATATCTCTGCATTTTTATTTTAGACTTTTATTAATGTAAAAGGGTACCAGTTATTAATTGGTAAAGTGCCACATTCTTTACCTTTGTATGTAAAATCTTATCATGTAGAATTCATTATTCCAATGAATCAATATGCAATATCTTCTCTGATAAAGACCGGGTTTCCTAAGATGCTCAGTTGACTTTATGGATTTACAAAAGCATGCCTAGGTGCAAACTGGAGAAAACTGAAAACACTAGAAGACTGGTGTTCTGAAACCATTAAATACTAATGCCAAAAATTAGGCCATTTCAAACAGATATCCAAAATCTGTTTGAAGAAAATTTCAACCATACTTTTCTACATTTCAGATCCTCAGTTATAAAATGACCCCAAGTAACAACTACTTATTCTACAGCAGAAATACAAAATAAATCACGTGTAAAGTGCACAGATTTCATGGTGAGAATTTCCATAGATAAGTCCAGAAGGAAATGAGTAACTGTTTAGAATTATTTCTCTCTACACCAGTAAATAACATGCTACCTCTGTCCATTTTCAGGTTCTACTTTCTATTACAAATTCTGATTTGCAAATATTAAAGTTTGATACAATGATGAGCTGAGTGGTTAGGCTGGTAGCTTCTTTGAGGTATTTTTACAAGAGAATCATTGTGAGGTTGTGATTGGGGGTGTGTCTGGTAAAGGTCCTCATATGCTACTACTTTTGGACTGTGATCCCCTATAAGTGATCTCTGAAGAAGAAGTCTAATATTAAAACATAGATCACTTGAGACCATACATGGAATGTATTTGCTTACCAGTTTGCATACGTTCAGCCTGCTCATTAATACTGTCTAACTTCTCTGTGTAAATCTCTTTGTAGCCATTGACGAAAGAGAGATAGGATTTAGGTGTTACATAAGTTCGTCTTCGATACCTAAACAGAAGTGTATTGACAACATCAACTTCATATATATTTTTGATAAATACAGCTATTTGATCACTTGCACAAAAAGAGAAAATTACGTAACTCAAATCTTTATTAATCTTAAATCAGATTTCTTCATGATGCAAACCCTTATAATTTTTAGTTACAGTTTTTTAATCCACATAGACAGTGGATTAAAGACTTTTGAAAAGTGGGAGTGAAGATAAAGAATTTGCAACATAATAGGAATTCTTTTTCATGGCCTGAGGATATAATGGTATAGCAGATTTATTTTTTATTACCCTCAAAATGCATTTATTGATACATACAACATGAGTTCTAAAAACACTGTCAGTAGCAACATTTTTGAGATTAATTATTGCATTAGTAGAAAATATTACCTTTGGAAATAATTCTCACAGCTTTCTGAAACTATATCATGGAAGAGACCCATGGTTTGTACTATTTCTGTTTTAACTGATGGAGTGCAGACCATATTAAATTCTGAAAGAAAATAGTTGGACACAGCTACAAGA
This sequence comes from Lonchura striata, assembly GCF_050655825.1. Classification (NCBI taxonomy): domain Eukaryota; kingdom Metazoa; phylum Chordata; class Aves; order Passeriformes; family Estrildidae; genus Lonchura; species Lonchura striata. The sequence goes on along the minus strand of NC_140705.1, from coordinate 85,941,769 downwards.
GCTTCCCTGGGCCATCGACTGAACCAGTCCATGGTGCACCCTGATATCAGACCAGGAAATTTCAAAGAACGTGCACGGAACTTCTCACCAACCTGAAGAGAGAATCACTGTTTGTTAGCAATATGATTCTTAAGCAAAAGTCAATGAAAGTATTTAATTAGCAAAACCAACTAAATAATCTGTTTTCTTCTTGATCATTTTCTGCTTAGAATACCCTGAATTTTTTTTTCTCCTCAAATAGAGTTTTGCAAAATTTCTAACATTCAACATTTATGAAATTTGAAGAAAGAAGTTAATTACAAATATATATGATTTTAATATTTTGAAGCATCAAATAATGTATTTTAATTGCCAATAAAATACCGTTTTCCAGTTAACAGCCATAATTTCACAAAAATACATTCACTGATGTGTATTAGGAAAGAATATGCAAGTGGAAAAAAAAATAAAAATACTTTAACTTGTAAAAAAATTATGTAGCTTTTAAGTATTTTGCTGTGAAGTTCTCACAGCTGTACTATTACTTTTACTATCTCAGCAATTACAACTAGACTTCAGCAATCTTTTTAGGTGTCTTGAACTTCCTTAAAAACATAAAACTTGAATAACTATCTTATACCACATAGGCATGTTTCCTAATGGAAGAAAGAAAAACAGATATATAGAAAAAACTTACAGGAGAAAAGCAGAGGACAACATGCAAGTTCTTCTTGGCTCGATTTAAGAAGTACTCATAAAGATTGTCAAAAGTAGGAGGATGCCGAGGCAGCTCTTTTTTCATCACCGGTACTAATGATTGGGTGATTTCATCCAATTCATCCCGAGCAAATAAATTAGAAATCTTTTTACAAAGTAAGAAATGGATAATTAATTGCATGGATTTCATTATTATAGAATTATATATATTTGCCTGTTTACATCTGTATCTCTCTCTCTGCATATACACAGTTTAGACTGAAAAAACACAGGTTTAGACTTATGAAATTCCATTGAAATCTAAGAAGTGCAACTCCAGAAGAGTATAGAACTGGCAATTGAATCATTCTTTAATAAAAGGCTACTGAAATACTAACCACAGCTACTTTTATATTCTCCTGGCTTACACTGAAATAAAGAAACTACATATCCAGAGCACTCCTTACTTAAAATGTTGGAATATTTTAAACATTATTGATTCTACAATGTATTACCAAGACAAATGAAGTAGTGAGAACAAATTCTACAGTACCCTGACTCTAGAGCACATTGCCTGTCAGGCTGAGACCCTTACCTCTCCTGAAGACAGCAGATTATTTACGTATTCCAAAAATGATTCCTCTTTTATCTCATTATCAGTGAAGATGAAGGTGATACCTTGTCCTTCCTGTCCAGCTGTTCTATACAATACTTTTAAATCTTCTGCCAGATTGGTTACATTATAGGATCTAGGAGAGATAAGGAACATTACCTGTTAATTCAAAACAACGAAGACTACTGCTCTTTTTGGATTATAGTATTTTATAAATGACATAGCAAACACACTTTGTAAGCACACATATTTTGGTGCAGGAATAGCTAACACATGGTCTACCTTTTTCAAATCAAAATAAATCCAATGTTGTATACAAACCAGATATAAGTGTTTTGTTTTCAGTATTTTTCCAATTTTGACAAAATGAAAATTATAAAAAAGCAAAAAAGGAGAACAATCTGTGGCCAAGTAAAGACAAAGAAATGCCATAAATGTGATTTATGTATTTCTTGCATTTCTTACCTGGTTAAAGTGATCTGAAATATTTTATAGCCAGCAATGAAGGAGGCTAACTTTGAAAGACTTTGTTTACCGGATCCACCAACTCCAACAAGTAAAGCATTTCCACAGGCTATCCGAATAATTCGGGAAACCTACAAAGATCAGTAATAAATATGAACATTAGTTAGCAAAATTTAAAAATCTATTATGCTTTATGCTTAGTTTACTATAATACAATGTAAAAATTATTTAAAGGATACTTGCAGAATTTTTTTTTCAAAAGAACACTTGTAAATTCTTTAGGAATTTTGTGTAGCTAATGAAGAAGCTGCATATAAAAATATGGGATGGTTATAATCATAAATACATGAAAGGGGACAGACATTTTGAGGGCACAGTTTATTTTGAAGACCTCATCCTGAATGTGTTTAAAAATATCAATAAAAAGCTTTATCTAGAAGAACAATTATACTATTTTCCTAATTTTAGTCATCTGAAAGACTTAACATGAATAAACTATGCTTCAATGTTACCTTCTAGTCTATCTACTTTCAACACTTCTTCTGTGATAGTTTTCTTACGAAGTCCCCAGATACAAAAGTTGAATTAAAAATTTAGTATTCAATTGTTTTTTGACATATATTCTTTGGGTTTATGATACTTTAGGGCACTATTAAGATTCTACATTATATTTTGGTTCATCTGTAAATTATGTACAAAATTCAGAAGACTGGCATCTACATCAAGTCTTTGAAATATTTTCATTTTTATATTTTATAAAATTTTAGCTTACTGCACACTTCCCTCTGAGTCATCCCAGATAAATATATTAAAGAAGTCTAAATATGAAATTATGTAGCTGACTAGATTTATTGTCACCTTAGGTAGAAAGGAGCCCTGCTGTCACTAAGTGCATATTGAGGATACTCTGGCTAAAACTTGTGAATAAAAATGGAATGCTAGAGCTTTCAAGGTCTTCTGAAATGCACCTAGCATCATGTGAATCAGATTTTAAAATATTTATTTACTCCTGTTTAAAGGCAAAGTAAACAAACATTTACTTCATTTGAGGTGAACTAGAGACAAATAAAACCCCTTTTTTTGTTTTTGTTTCACTGCAACTTCTGTGTGTCTTTCAGATCATCAGTCCAAGCAATTCTTAAAGCTGAGACACTAATCTCATACTTTGCCTTTATTTAATTCCCATGAATCAGTTTTTGATTTCAGACTAATTATTTTCTTATACATTCCTTTCTCATTAGGAGAACAAATAATTCTTAGTTGAGAGCTACACACTACCCTAATTTCTACCCTACACACTGATTCTATTGCTGCCCTAATTTATATTTCCTTTCTCTCATCAGTCAGATTCTGCCTCAGGTTGTTTTTGTTCCCTGTCAGGTACAGATACATTTGAAGTGTCCTCTGAATTCTAAATTATTAAAAATAATTGTATATAAACAATATAAATGTCTTTATTTATGATCTCACATTTCCTATTGAGGAAAATCTTTATCTCTCTGACTACATAGGAATTTAAACAGATACTTAAATAAGGAATTTATTATAAAACTTGTAAACAGGTAAAATGACTGTAGGTCTTTCCTAGTTCTCAAAAATGACCATGCAAAGATGGCAAAGCAGTTTGGGGGTAAGAATAGCTTTTCACAATGTGCCCTCTTAAGAATAACTTGTCCAAATAAAGAACACTGTTACAACAGTTAAACAAATAAAAAAGTAGCAATACCAAACCTTAATAAGATGTGTCATTGCATCCTTGAAAAACACCAAATCAAGAAATGACCCTCTAATATTTTCATTGTATTGTGACTGATATACCCGCAATTTGTTACAAAGGAATTCATAGCTTGGAATCTGGAAAAAAAAAAAAAAAAATCTGTAATACTAGTAGGGCACTTCACAATTTTAAAACTCCCCTGATATTTTTACACAAACTGCAGTTTTATGTCTTGGCCACGTGTAATGATATTATCTTGCTAATTCACCATAATTATTGCAGTTGTGTTTATGCTGAAATTTTTTGCTAATGGTGGAAGAAAAAAAAAGAAGTAGCAAGAACAGGAAAAAATAGACTGCATTTATATGTCATTGTTAAATATAACATCACTAAAATTATTTACTGCATGCTAACTAGGAAAATCTGGATATATTTTCACAAAAAAATTCATAGCTATTCAACAAAACTTTCTTTATTGTATGAGTTGAGCAATATAACACAAAAATTAAAGGAAAACTTTGGTGCCTAGTATTTGATGAGTAAAATTAAATACCTCCTCATAAACTTTTGGTGCTTGAAGCTCAGCATCTTCTGCTTCTTCACCAGTTGGTTCAGGTTCATCCCGTAAAAAATCTACAAAATACGGTTCAGCTTGGAGAACTTCACTTAAATCTGCCTCCACGTATTCCTCAATTGTTTTATCGAGAGTTTTTTCAAACCAGGCTGTATCTTCAGGTGTATTAAACCTGAAAGCCATAAATTAGTACAAACTTAAAAAAAATATTTCTACTTATATATAGAGAAAACAGGCAGCTAAATAAAGAAAAAAATCTAAGACCAACCAAAAAAACCCAACTTTTAACATTTTAAAGAAAAATACATATTAGACAATATATACTACACAGTAGTCACAGAAACAGATTAGGAAACATTCACAAAAGTCAAGAGCTTCCATACAGTGACATTAAATATAAAACAAAATAATTTGATTTTCCAACTTCCACCAAGAATGAGACAATGACAGACTGTAATTTTTCAGATAAAAAAGGATGAAAAAGTGTGAATGCTTTCCCAAATAACCATAGCTAAGTGAGCCTTTCATCTTTCAACCTTCAGTAGAACAGCATAATTTCTGGTATCATAGCACTGCCAATGGAACTGCAATTAGACAAGGAATAATGAAAGGAAGGTAGTATATACCACTACACCTCTTACATAAAAACCCATAATTAGCAGAGAAATACACATCGGGTTGAGGGGACTAATTAAATTCTGGAAACATATACTAGTGATGACATTTCATTGTGTAAACAGCTTTATCTGCTTCCCTTAAGAGACAATCTGATTTTAATACAGATCAGACCTTCAACTACTCTGCCTATGATTACCAGTGAAGCAATGAAGAACTTAGGAGTAACTGGCAAACATAAAAGACAAGATCCACCTCATCCACTGAAAAAGTTCATTCCAACTGTGAATGTTTCCATATATTTACTTCTTTTTCTTTTCAGTGATACAACTGAGAGGAAAGTAGAACAAATGTGAAGAAGCCCAGTGCTGAGTTTTCAAATAAGACAAGCTAAATTGAAGAACTGTTATAGAGACAGCCTAAATATGCATTGCACCACTATTGTTAGAGGTCTCTTGTAATATTAAAAACTAGGAAATTTAAAAACAGCATGGAAACAGGGAATGCATGACTTCGCTCTCTCTCTCCCTCTTTCTAATATATCTGTACAAATACATGTCTTGCATGCATTTTTAAATTTACCACAACAAATTAAAAACCTATATTGTTCCCAAATTTAAAGCAGAAAATAATACACTGTATGATTCTGTATTATACTTTTGCCTTAGTAGGGCAGAACCTATCTTAAAATAAAATTAAATATTTTCCCCCATCACATATCAAGAGCACTCTGTTGCACATAAAATTGTATAGATATAAATTTTAGCAAATATGTACATTTGTATAATATTTGATAGTTCAGAGAGTGAGAAATATCAGACAGTTAGAAATATCAGCACTGCTAATATTTTGTGGTGGATAGACTTTCTCTGATCATGGAGAAATAATTATAACTACTCACAGTAGCAGTGGGTATATGTCAGGCTTTTAGTAACAGCTTAAGTGCTACATCTAGAATTTCACAAGAAATTGAATCACAATGAACAGAAAAATAACACTGGTCTCCAAGACATACAGGTCATAGTTATATCTGTTTTATGAATATTTTGAAAGAGATTTATAAGAAATGGGCCATTTTTTAGCCATAAGGATGCAATCCTGTTTTTTTCAGTGATTACCCTATGTGTATAAATTTAGGACACCATAAAGTTCTCTTTTCTACAGTGGAATCGGCTGAGTGCAGTCAAGTGGCAAAAGAAAGTAGGTTAAAATATGTAATACATAGATATTTGGATTACTCTATCAGTATATACCATTATATTTGTTGGAATAATACACCAATGCAGACAGTATGTAAAATAAGATAAAATTTTTCATATTGGCCTAATAAGATTTGTAATATTTAAAAGTTTTAAAGATGTATGAACATAATGAAGCAAATGGCCAAACCTACTAAATATAAAATGCTATACTTATTATACCTGTCAGCAATTACTCTGGTACATTCATGTTTAAAAAGTTTTAGGATAACAGTGCTGGTTTTGCATTCTTCTGCCTTTATAGTTAACATGCCTTGCCAAATTCTAGAAAGGTCTCGAAGGTTGAAGATATAGTGAAATTTAGATGGTGTAGGTAACATCTTTGCCTAAAGAAAAATATTGATAATATTCAAAATCAGTAACACCTAGAAAGAGTCAATAATAATAAAATGTGTAACTTTATAATTAATAACACATATAAAACATACAAATAACAAAAATACTAATTTTCACATATATTAATGTGGGAAGACTCCTTATAAGAAGTCACCAAGAGTATCTAATTGTTTGAAAGCAGGATCTATCACTAAATGTAGAACACCAAGACTTACAATAATGTAATTTTTTTCACCTGTTGCTCTGGCTTTATAAATTAAAAATTATAATTTGTAAAGAATTTTACTCCCTGCCCCTTAGCTATGGAGATCAAAGCTTTGGGTAAAATGAATTTACTTATAGGAATGAATGATAACTGATTCTTTCATTAATCTGTCTTCTATACTGAAATCTGATATTTTCTGGATTTCATCTCAAAAACATTGTAGCCCATCCTCTGTTTTTTAAAATATTTTTAAACTTTTATTTTCCTTTTTTTTCAGGGGGTGGGGTGGGGTTTTTTTATTGTTGTTGTTTGGGTTTTTCTTATAGCTATGATCTTCGGGAATAGTTGCCTAAAGTAAACAAATAGTCACTCTATTTAAAGATAAAACTTTCCTTGAATTTATACCTTTGTCCGCTGCCACAATATTCGTCCTGTTGAGACCAATTTTTCCACCATATTACATACTTCGGGATTGAATTCTCTACAGGGATGAAAGTATCCATTGGCAATTATACCTGAAAATACAAGACGCAATAAACAATCTCAGCTTGTAGGATATAATAAGGTAGGTCATTAAAAAGACAAATAGGTGCTTATTTAAAACATTACTTTGTAAAACATATTTTAAAACTACAGATGAAATTCTTTTTCTCTGTTGTCTACAGCTTTTCTGAACTAGTATGGAAACATTGGGCAGTAAGTGCTGTTGTTTCTGCCATACCCTGTGTTGACAGAGTTACCAGAATCGAGAAATTTAGCAACATAAATTAGCAACATTACAGAAAGTTCAGAGGTGGAATGTTAACCTACACAGAAATAGCAGAGCTCATAGTCTTCTAGGAAATGTCATTATTTTCTTAATATTTGTTTGTCCAAAATTAGAAAGACAAGCAGTTTGAGGATTTCATTTCTCTTCCACAGCACTATATTCGCTGTACCACAGCTTCAGTTGTTTTACAGAAAGAGCTCTGAATTTGCATGATGAAAGTGAGAAAGAAATTATACTTTTATAAATTTTAGGTTGATCGCAAAGGGAAACAAACTTTACTAAAACAAGAGAATAAAGTACCAAAAATTTTGTCGATGGATGTGTTGGATGGCAGTGTACAATTGAATACAGAAAACTGTCTTTTCAAACGCTGGGGAATATCGTTACGGCCTCCTCCAGGATGTATCATTGCTGCTATTACTTGTACATCTACAATTGTAAGGAAGTCTCCAGGTTTATCCAAGCTGTACATTCCTCTCATTTCCATCATCTGACGGACAATTTCATTTGTTATCTGTAAATTTAAGTAAGTTGTACAATTTATAAATTTATGCAAGAAATGAAGAAAATACACCATGATAATTTAACTTATTTTTGCATTTCCACTATGGAATCATAGAGAAATATTGTTACCTTAATCTAAAAACAGATTAAACTACCTTACTTAGTCATACAGAAGACCTTGGTTTATGTAATTTTAAATGCCAGGAACATTTTTTCAGAGTTCCACTACCATATAATATCAATAAACTGTGTTTGTGTTCTTTTGAACTAATTAACAAAATTAACAAAATTAACAAAATTAACAAAATTAACAAAATTAACTGGGGGGAAAAAAAATTTGTTCCTTATTTTGTTGCTGGAAATTCAGCTACAGATGTTCCAGCTATGCTTTTCAGCTCACTCTTGGGCCTCCTTTGAACCAAAACAACTGATTCTTCCATGCTTCTTTTTGAAATGTTATTCACACTTCATTGCATTCTACAGCTCCAGAGTTTGCCCAATAGCAAGTGCTCCAAAGATATTCAGCAAGCTTCATGTATGTGCTCACATACCCCACCAAAATCAACATATTTTGCCACCAATCACAAACTATTATCCCATCAAAAATATTTCAGCCATGTCTTAGGGCCAGAATGCAAGACCTAGTGAAGGCCTTGAATTTTTCATATCCTTTATTTCTCTCTCCAAGGTATTGGCCTTTCTCTTGGCAGAAATGTATTTATTGGTTCTCTCAGATTAATGTCAATCTTGAAATTGTTAATATGCTACTTTAGTATGGTGCTGATTTTTGTTTAATCTTAACAAATAAGGAGTTGGTAATTATGTAAAATATGGCATCATTTATATTACACCTCATCAGTAAATCTGATTTGCTCTCCTTTTTTGTGTGCACAAGCGTACCAAATTTATAAAGTATTCCAATAAGTAATTTGAATTAAAAATTCCAACTGTTCATTTTAATAAACAGTTCATTAAAATATTTAAGAAGTCTGCTGATTCCCATGTGTGTATATATATAAAAAGCACAACAATTTGAGAATAAGTTGTAAATATTTTTAAAGTTTACCTGATCTCCCCATTCATTGATAAATGGCATATTGATATCATCAATAAAAATAGTCATCTTTCTGCCCCCAGGAGGTCCATAAGTACTTCCAACACGTTTGTCCACATAACTCTCTATTGTCCTCTAAAAAGGTAAAGAAAGTTCTCATTTTGTATCTAAAGCAACAGTATTTAAAAGAAATTGTTGAAAAACCTGCTACAACACTCAGCCAATGATTCCCTATTTTTATTAGCAGTTTCATCTTTAATTCTAGTATTAAGGAACCTAGTTTCTAAGGAATCCAGTTCCTGTCCTGCAGTCCACCTCTGGCTATCAGAGGTTTTTAAAAAGTTTCCAAACTTAGAAGTTATTATTTCATTATCATCATTATCATTCCCCTAACTAATATCACTTGTTTAATATTTGCAATACAACTGAAGAGCACACAGAGGCAACTTAGATTCCTTTAATTATGATTTCCCAGGTGTCTTGTGAGGTATATAATGCAAAACTTTAATTTGGTGGCAAAAAAGAAGATGCAATAGACAAGTAAAAATTATATATACTTAAATGTTTCTTCAAAGTTCTACAGCTCTATAGTCTTTCTAAAGATACATGAACAATGACAGAAAAAAAGACCTTACAAGATGATACCAGACGTTTTCCTTAGACAAGTAATGTCTTCTCCATAAAAGCACAAATGTTACCCTATATGAGTAATGTAGGATGTGCTGTCATAAAGATAAAAGTATTTAAAGCATTTGTGAAGCAGAAAATAGACACATTGTTTGTCCAACTGTTTTGCCCCATTTTTACAACAGGATATTGGTGAGTATTTAAAGATACAGACATACAGAGAATATGTGATTTAGGGTGAAAAAGAGAAACTGGTAAGTGATTGATTACATAAGTAATCAATAACTTTGTAGCAAGTCTAATGCATCCAAAATCACACAACCTTTCAAATAGCCTCAGAATAGTGGCTCAAAAGTCAAAAAAGAAAAAAATTTTGAGTGCAACTCTTTCAAGTGATTAGAAGCATTTCACTTGTTTTTCTGCTACATCTCTCCATTGGAAACCAGCAGAGTGAACCATTTCTTGAGCTAATTTGGTGCTAAGGGTATCCTTCCTCTGGTACAGAGGATGTGTGAGAGGACACACCAAGGTCCTCTCACACATCCTCTTTACCAGAGACAAGCAAGTCTGAGATTTCTTTCCAGGAATATTCCAAAGACCCATAATATGCTTAGTAAAGGACACTGGAACAGAGATACAGACTGTTCAATAAGCCTTGCATGCATGAAAGGATGTCTGCCTTATTCTGTCACATTTTGATACCAGCCGTGACCACAGATCTTACACATAAGAAGAGCTGCCGGGAAAAACTCAGCAGCCATTCAGTGAGTCTGGAATTTTTTTAGAAGTAGGTGTATAATTCATTATTTTTCACTATTTTCTTAATAACATTTACATTAACTTCTTAAAAAAGATGCCTAATTTTGGAATGGAGTTTGTAAGACCTATTCCACAAATAGATTTTTCAATCACTAAATTTTCCAAAATGAATTCTTTTTCCTACCAGAGCCTCATCACTATGAATTCATTGCTCTGAATTAGTAAAGAAGCCAATTTAACTTACAGAATCATATCCTTGCAAATTGGTAGTATCAAATAATATATAAAATAAAATAATTAAAATAAAATAAAAATATCTTATAAAATATCCCTTCAAACACTTGAAAAAACGATGTACAGCATTTTTTTCTGTTTCTATAGTTTTTTACCAGTCACATTGGGTAAGAGAAATTTCTACAAAGTTGTCATGCTGGAGGTCTTTAAAGATAGAATTTCTGGTTAGTTACTCCTGGGCTGAGGAAAAATAAAATTATCTAAAGGTTGAAATCAGTTCTTTATTTAACAAAAATAAAACTAACACTATATACTAAAGAATCAGAAAAAAACCCAAAGTATAACAAAAAATCTAAGAAGAAAATCAAAGATCTTTAACAAAAAAAATTAATTCTTATAATTCCTAATGAAAACACACACAGCAATCATGAATATATGTATCTCTATGTGAGTGGGTATATTTTACTCTGATCTGCAAAAATTATTTTTAATAGAATTTTCTGAAATGTTCAGAATTTAATTCTGAATCACTTACCATCAGAATTAAGTACCCTTTATACACTTAGAAAGGAAATGGTATACAAGATGGTTTAAAATGTATATTTTTACCTGAAACATAAATGGTTCTGTGGCAGATGAAAAGTTTAAACTTTTTGACAAATGCTCTTCTGGATCATATCTCTTCATATATCCCTTAATCATGACTGTCTTGGCAGTCCCTTGTTCTCCTATGAGCAAAACAGCCTGTAACAGATATTGAAACCACATAAGTTATATCAAAACTTATATTTATATAGGCGTAACAGACCTATTTTTTTTGAAGGAATAGTTTCTGTGTCTATTTTTAAATGCCACATTTTTAAACAGGTTTTTCTTGTCTCCAGATGCACTGAGACCATATGTGTTTTTATCCCACACAGATCCTCCAAGAAATTTCTTTGCAGAGTTAAAAGAGAAAAGAAGAAACAAGAATGTGCTAGAGGATTTTCTTCCAATTGCCAGACTTCTTCCAGTTTCTGACACATCTGCTGCAACAGTCCCTTTTAGTGATGACCCTAAGAAGGCTTCCTGTAAATGCCTTCCTTTATATTTTAAAGTATGATTCTTGCACAAAAATAATTACAGAGGATCCATGTTAAGAAAATAAAAATAAAGCAATATAATGATGCACCTGGGAAGCAATGACTAGAAGATGAAGAAAAACTGTAATATCCAGTTACTTTTGAAATAGTTTTCTATTTATTTTTATGGCATGTAATCCTGTACTTACTTTATTTTGTTTTGCAATTGTGTCTATCAAAAACTGAGTTCTGGTATTATCAACATTTGGAACCAGAATAGATGCATAGTCTGGGACATGATCTGTTGGATAAACAAATTCCTGAACTCTTTTACTCCAGTGCTCCCAGGCACCTAAAATGAACCCCCCCACCCCCCCCCCAAAAAAAAAAAAAAAAAAAAAAAAAGGAAAATTTAATAATATTGTGATCATGTTCATTATTTCATTAATACAATAATTTAAAAATAGATATTATGGGTAGAATACTACAAAGTGTAAAAAGGAATAAATTTTCTCAAATCTTTCTAAAATGCATCTAAGAAAGGACATTCTTAGTCATGACCTCTAATTACTCTACAATCCTACTAAATGTATTATTAAATTTATATATACTTTTCTAAATAAAAAAAACCTAAAGAATGTTTACCTAGAAACTAATTCTAAAACTCCTGATGAAAAATTACAAAACATGAAAATATGGATTGCATATGTGTACACTAAATTAATGTTGCTGGCAAAAAAAAGAATAATATGGATATGAGACAAATTAACTTCTTCAGAAGAGAATGTATTCTGTCAAGACACTAAGTTCTTTGTGACAATGGTTCTGTGTGCTAGATAAATTTAAAAAACTGTTCTAGAAAATAGTACACTATTCAAAATATCAAGAATCAAAATATCTCACTATTCTTATAATCCTATAACCTTTCAGATTTATGACTGGTTATTAGATGTGAGTAATAATTACTAAGCAAAATTAAAATCAGATTTTATTCCTTTAACAAAAACTACCACCTGTGAGAAAATTAAACATAAAATAATATTTACCTGGACTAAACCAGCCTAAGCACAAATTATCTACAAATTGTGGCTGGCTAAATTAATAGAAAAGTCATTTGTAAGAAGGAAATTAAAAAGAAATAAAAAGATGTTAGCAATGAGCACTCTATGTCTTGTCTCTGATTTCTTGCATCCACAGATGTGCTGGTATTACACTGTCAAAAAACCTCAACTCATAGGACTTTATAATAAAGACTAAATCAGTAATAGAGTTTTAAAATGGCAGTTTAAAAAACAATATTGGTTCTTTTTCTTACCACGATCAGTAACATAAAACTCATACATCGTTTGATTGCTGCCATGAGGGATTTTTGGTAAGTCTAATTTCTTATCATGAGCTCTAATGAAGGCTTCAAGTTTATCTCGACTGTCCAGCTCCAGAAGGGCACCTAAACTCCACATTATTGCAAAGTTGAACAATTTATGCAGAAGTTGTGTAGCTGATACACCACGTTCTTCCTTCAATGGAATCAAGCCCTCCAGAAGATTAATAGACTGAAAATATTTTAAAATATGCATTTAGAAAATATCACATAATCACTTTTTATTTACCTATTTAAGTATGCACATCCATTATTCATAGGTATTCAAAATTTAAATCAATACAGATTACAAAACACACCAAACACAAAATTCAGAATAACAAACCAAATAAAATTTATTAAAGATAGCTATATAAGACCGAATAAAATTTTCAAAATTACTCAGGTAATTTGATCATCAGTTATCCTTCTAAATTATGCCTACAAAATAAATGTCATTTATGAGCTAGGGTAACAAAACAGCTTTTAAAGGAATTTTACAATATTCAGAACTCCAAGAATAGGTGAAGCCTAGCCATTTCTTTCAATATTAAAACTGGAAAGAATTTGCAGCATCTGTATGATGTATCTATCTCAATTATGGTACAATTTATGTATCTAACACATTAACTTCTATTTTTCCATTTTTAAAAAATTAGATTAAATAATTCTATTATGTGATTGCTTCACGCTGTGTCTAAGGAACTAGAGTCCAGATTCTAGAAAAACAGTAACTTGTTTTCTACAATCTGAAATGTTGCTTATGAATTTGGATGTTTGACTGTCTTAGGCAATCCCTCTATACAAGGCAGCGCACAGCATATTGTTTCAAAATACATCTTTTTAACAGTGAAACAGATTTTCGGTCAGCTCTTGGAACTAGTACTCTTTATGCTGTCTCATAATTGCAGTGGGAAGTAATACAGTAACACATACTTCTAATGCTTGCCCAGAATCTCATTTGAAACAGTGGCCAAAGTGGAGAAGAGCAAAAGAAAAAAATCTTTCTTGGCTTGTGGTGGTGCTGGGGTAGTACTTCCTGTTGGTACCCTCTTTGGCTTGTGACCTTCTAAACAATATACACTTTTTCTGCTTTTGTAATCCCATGTGGGTTTTTTCCACCCTGAAAATAGCAAGACTGGTCTTGAGCCTACATAAACTTTTATTGTCTATTACAACCTTTGGCAAGATGGTCTGCTATTCATGGCATTGAACAGTTTGTTTTCTTCCTGTGTGAACTCCTACATGCTTATCTTCACTGAATTCAATTTGCCATTTTATTGCCTATTTATTCAGTCTCATAAAGTCTGTCTACAGTTCTTCATGGTTAGTTGTTTTGTCCTTAATACCCTAAATAATCTAGTATCGTCAATAAATTCCTTCACCTAAAACTTTTCCAAACTGTTTATGAACATTTTGAACAGTACTGGGCTTGATCCCAGCAAAGTTGTCTCAGAATCAGTGATAACTTCTGTCCTTCCTAAGAACTGATAATCCAGTCACACATTTCCTATCTTCCAACACATTTTTAATCTGAAAATGAAACACCTGTCTTCTGCTATGACTACTTAGCAGCCACATAAGTGCCTGGTAAAGAACAATGTCAAAGACCTTTGATCCTTCATGCAGACTATATCAGATTTCCTTTAGTGTTGGAATCTGTGGTATTGATGATTCTGAGATTGTAGAATGTCTCTGTCTTTCTGCCCCATTGCCAAAGAAGAAGCCATAATTCATCTCTGCTGTTTTCAAGGTTGTTTATTCTTGCTTATCTCTAACATGTTCTGCTGCCCTGCTGCAGGTCTGTCCTGCAGGGCAGCGTGTGGGGCTCTGCCCTTCAGTAGCATGTTACAAACATTAAATACCAGAAACTACCTGTGCTATATTTACAATAATGTGCCAATATCTGTCACCTACGTTGAACAGTGTGTCCCCAGCCTAAACCAATAGAAAAATGCCAACACTACAGTGAAAAAATGGAGGGCATGAAGAAGGAGAAAAAGGACAAGACACACCAAATTTCCTCCATCTTGTTCCCTTTGAACCCCTAATCTAGAATCCTAAAATTTTACTTTTGCACCGCTGCCACACTTAATTATTACTGATATCAAACACTCAGAGCTTGTAATTCATCCTGTAAGATTGAAAACTCTTTTCCATGGACAGAGATCAGAGACAGTGTCTCTCGGGGCTCTGTACAGGGGTTTCCTGACCCCCTGCCAGGGTCCCAGGCCCTCCAGGGCAGCCAGAGGGAAGCCCTGGATTCCCACAATTTAGCTACAAGTTTACTGACTTTTCCAATAGGCTCGTTAAGGCAGGATAACTCTATAAGCAAAAAACTGGTGTTGAATCTCCTAAGGTAAATGATATTTGTCGACCTAATGAGGTGGGCCAGAGGATGCATAAAGAGTTAGAAAGTCAGTGGAAATTACAGGGAGGAAAGCAAAGGTGAGATCGCATTTATATGAAACCATTATAAAGCTGCTGTACATGAACAGGCAACTCAAACTGAATGTTAACAAATGGCACATAATTAAGTACATGTGCTTGTTTGGGTGACCATCCAAAACTGAGCTTTGGAACTCAAATACATGTCTGCCAGGTGCAAGTGCTTTGATTTGGTTGCAATTTTTGAAAATTCATTAACTAATCAGAAGCAGTATGTCCTGAATCATACAATTTCTAAAGAGATGTAAGACCCAACACATCAGGAGGCTGATAAGATACAGGGCTTCTGCACAGAGACCATTTATGACAAAGCTGGGATTTTAAGGTACAAGTAGGGTAAAAATCTCTGGTGTCACTGGCTCTTAGATAACACAAGCATGGAGACCTGCTAAGAGTTATATACTTTGTCACAGGTGTGACAGAAACTAGAGAGTTTCACTCACACAAAGAAACATTCAGTACAGCTTAAATCAGGGAAATATTTCCCTGATCAAGTGGCATGAATAGAGCACTGACTTGCTGACACGTCTAACAAATGCTAATCAAATATAACAGAAACTTTTGATCACAGGAAAAATCTTTCATGAAGACAAGCTCAGTTCAGTCAGAGGCTTCACAGTTAAGAAATGTAGAAGAAATTAATACCTCTCTCAAAAATGTTGTGCATCATAAAGGGGTTAGTTCAATTGTTTCTGCCTGGGAACTTTAATTCTAAAGGTTCCAAAGATGCTCTACTTGCATTTAATACTGCACAGTTAAGTTCTCCAGCATTTACTGTGCCTATTAGTTTGTAGTAAAATACTTCACAGTCTAGAAAATCTTAAACTCTCTAAAGAACAGCAAAAAGATATTGGGTGCAAATTTGGTAGTTTAACATTAAACTGGCGTGTTACTCAAAACATTATCTTGTCTAGACTCTTCTTCAAGGGCACCACTGAATTTTTTATGAGTGTGTCAAAATAAAAAGGAGATTGCATGGACAAACGGAAAGTCTCAAAACTTAGAATCTGTGGGTGACAACAGACTCATAAACAAATCAACTGGAGATATGGAGGACTGACAATCTTGCAAAATCTGCCAAACATATATTTTTAACAAATCACTGATATAGTTTGGACTCCACTTAAGGTAGAATTCCAACTGATATGAAAGAAGAGGCAAAAATTATTACATTGACCTTGAAAGAACTGATGTGTCCATCACCTATTTATACCTATTACATCTGAAGATAAAAAGATAAATAGAATTCTTCTTCTCTCTTTCTGCTGACACTGCCAATAGAGATATAGTGACCCTTACCACAATTTTTTGGAATTAAAAGAACCAAAATGAATCCACTAGCTTATTAAACATATGCTTCTGGAAATTTACTGAAGCCTGCGAATTTCAGCCATTAGAAGACTAGCCTAGGTATGAAGTAACAGAGAGAAGAAAAATTTTCTTTGCACACCTTCACACTTCCTCTTATATTACCCAAGAAACAAATATTGATTTTGAGCTTTTCTTTGTCAGGAAACAATATTTTCAAAATAAATTTTATGGCTATCAAATGTTCTCCTTATTATTTCTGCACTTTTACTATTGTCAGTCAATTCATACAGACTCATACAGTATCTGTTTTACCTGCATAATGTAGTTACATTCCAGAAGCTCCATTTTGGGGTTAAGGTTTAGTTTCATATATGTATATGCTGGTTCAAAGATTCTGTCATATAAACTTTGCAAAAGTTCAGCTTCCTGAGCAGTACGTTTTTTCAGCCATGCCTGAAAAAACATCCACAATAATGTCCTGTATAATATGTATAGCAAGGTATAATAAGGAACAGCCTGCAATAATTACCTTACCTGCAATATAGGTCTCCAGCTGAGGACAGAAGAACTGATGAAGACCATACCCATTCGAGAAACTGTTGCTGGAGAGGCATTTTCGATGTTGTGGACCTCAAATAACAGTTTACATGAAGGAGACATAGGAATTCGATCTCCATTTGCAAGAGTGAGGGTCTTGTTATCATCCAAAACTGAATTTAAATTCTCAATCCAGATTGCGTCTACAGGACCATCTAAAACCAGAAACACATTTTCACCTGGAAAAATAACCAAAAGAGAGATAGTTCATATCACATTGCTGAAAAAACAAGAAAATAAGTGTAAAAAAGATGGTTTGGAACTTAAATGTCATATAAAAATTTATCTTATTTGTTGTTATTTCTGCCATCAATATGGATGCTCATTACTGAATAAATTGCATACTTAGTTAAGGAAATTTTTTTAAAACAATTGGTAGCAAATGAGGGTGCAAATATACATTTATCGTTTTGAATATTTGTTACCTTGGCTGGCTACAAGATAGAAACTATGATATTGTCTCTCTCTACCCTCCCTCAACAGGACAAAGGGAGAGAATACAGTGAAAATGTTTGTGGGTTGAGATAAAGACTGGGACTTTGAGATAAAGACCAGTTGAGATAAAGACTTGAGAGCTGTCATAGACAAAACAGACTCAACTATTTTATTTCACTATTAAAAAATATTTTATTGCAAATTAACAAAGGATTTGGATGATGAGAAGCAAAGACAAACACTAGAATACCTTTACCCCACTCCATTTTCCTTCTCCAAATTCAACCTCTTTCTTTACAACCTAATCTAACTCTTCATCCTTCCTCCTCCTGCCCCAGCCCTACTCCAGCAGCACAGGGCATTGGGGAATTTAGTGTTTCATTCCTAAAGTAAGGGTTCTATGAGCAACAAGAGCTATTGAGTTGTCACAGATCCCCCTCAAGTTAATGAAAACTATGCTCAGTCTTCTGTTTTTAAAATCTGATTGTTTTTCTTATACTTCAAAATATAAACATAGATGTAAGCACCTATGTTTTAGTAAATAAATTTTAGAATTCCAGTTTCATTTGGCATATGGAAATTTTCTAATAGAGAAAACATATGCATTTCCAATATAAGAAATTCAACTGTCTTTTAAAATTAACATCCTTTTACAAATGTCCCCTAGATAAATTCCCTTTCTTTAATATATTTATTTTTTTCAGATACAGATTAAACACTGTGAAAAGGAATTTCAGCATGCCAATCCTAAAAAATACTGAAATATAAATACAGGCAATCCACATATATAAAACCATGACAATAACATAATTATAAAGATAGTGCCATTAGAACAAGTTAATCTAATTTGTGATTTATCAGCTTCCAAGTAACACATCTACACTGTAGAATTGAAGTGGCAAGAAAATGATCTTTTTTTTTTTTTAATGTAGCTATACAACTGAAATAATAAATCTTTAAATTAGTGTCCTTTCTTAAGAGGTGTAATCTCATCTCATATGTTCTTTGTAGTTTTCCTCAAGAGGAACATTTGTGAATTCAACATGCTTTTTTTTCAATATATCATTCAAGATACATTTTTATGATATCAAATGAAAAGTATTTACATACCCTTTTTGGTTTTCAATGTTTTCCTCCATAGAGTAGAAAATATTCCATCTGTCCAGTCATTAGTTGCAGCATCTAGTTTTCCAAACATTTGAGGAGCAGTAATAGCTTTGGGGTTCATGCGCATTTCCTTATGAGGTTGGCCACATTCTGTGAGTGCTCTCATTAATACAGTTATGACCATAGTTTTTCCAGATCCACTAGGTCCAAGTGTCATCAATCCATGACGTACTAGATTCGTTTCATACAACTATTAACAAAATCAAAATATTTCAGTTTTAAAATCAAAATAAAAATAAATACATGCTCTTGAAAGATTTTTGCTTGCACTTAGTAGTGATTAAGATGTATTAGACAAACAAGTAATATGCTCAGGATTGAATTTAGCATGCATTTGCTCAATTTTAGTGTTTTGTGGAAGATTACATATCTTCAGTTCCTAATCTTTCTAGCACTAAGCAATTTTACTATAAATGATCCACAGAACTAAATCTTAACTAAACTTTTTTAAGCAGCCAGAAACAGTCTTACAAGATTTGATAAAGGGTTTTCTGTATTATTCAAAAGGAAAAATTATAGTAGCAAAACATTCATGTTACAGAAGTATGATTAATTACTACAGTGCTGAATACCGGAGTATATGAAACAGACTGCACTTTCTCCAGAACTGTGTATGGGTTTAGTTTCAGGACAGTTTTCTACTGAATTTTCTATTTGTCTTTTAATATTAGCCTTAGGTTTGCTGTGGAAGTGTCAGTCTGCCCATACAAGTGTGAATGAATGGAATGGCACAAAACAGTGGTAGTCCTCCAGGGTGCCAAAATCTTGTAAGATGAAGCATATACAGTTTCTTCCTCTGCAAGCTGAATAAAGGCTTGTATCAGGATGAAGATCTACAAGCACCACTGTGCAAGTCACTTTCATTGGTCTTCCTAAGTACGGTGCACACACAACCTTCCGTTTGTCCCGTCGAATGTGCAGGCTCTTGGGTAAGACAGTGGTCTAGCCACAAACACATTGTTCTGACTCCTGATTGTGAAGAATGTTTTAGAAAAAAAAGTTTTACCTGAACAAGCTTAAGGTTCCATGGTGGATGGTTAACCAGCCCTGCCTCTTCAACCTGATGAGCTACTGCAGCCTGAAGCTCATCATAGGTACTGCTGTCCAACTGCAACCCCGGGAAGAGATCATTGATAAGACTCAGAAACAAAGGCTCATCTTCATCTATCTGAAACAAAAAATGTTATTAAATGTTTAAAAGATGGTTATCCAAAGAACGTTTCCAAATCAAAATTATTCTCTGTTTTAAAAGAAAAAAGCAGTAATAACATACTTTCTAGATACAGATGCTTACAGACTGCTAACAGGAGAGCTTGCTACAAAAGCAGCATTTTGAAAATGCCATGCAAAAGAGAAATTCAGAATTGAAGGAAATTTCCCACTGAGGAGACGCTGAAGTGTATTTATAAAATTGTTTTGTAAACCACTTGCAGCATATATTGGAAAGAATATCCTATATGGCAAAAAATCTTTAAAAGTCTGATTTAGTGGATACTCATTATTCAATTTACTTATGGTACACTGGTCAGTCTGTCCACAAGTTAGGACACTGAAATTCACATGCAGAGGTAAGCCTTAATATTAATCTACTTGAACCTTTGCATAATGAACACTCTTTACAAGTCTAATAAACTCTCTATGCTGTTTAATGATAATGTGAAGGTTAGCATGTTTCATTTTTTAAAGAAAAGAATGTTTGAGATTTTTTTTTTATCTCATACAAAACCCATGAAATACCTATTAGACTTGCCTCTACATGGTGCTAAAATATTAAATTAGATTCTTACCAGCTTAGAAAGATTCATATCTCTTAACCCTCTCATGACTATACTTAATTCGTCTTCAGTTGGCCTAGCTCTCTTTTGAGCTCCAAGAGTCCTCAGTACTGAAAGGATATTCCTCAGACCAAAGTCATAATGGACCTAGAGAGTGGAAGAAGGCTTATGTATCAGTAACTAGCCCTCTATCTTTATTTCATCAATATATCAAACTTTACTTGCATATTTACTTGTATAGTACAGTTGTCCTGCCTGGAAAAGGTAGCTAAAATAGGCATAGTTGCTGCTGTTTAAGAATTATTCTGTTCAAACAAATGAAGGATAATAAGGTTGTTTTCAGGACTATGTGTGTGTGCTATAAGGTTTTTCTTTCCTAATTTAAATTTAATTGATTTAACCACTTATCATGCCACATAGAAAAAATTTTATAGCTCTGAATAATGGGGTTCTAAAAAACTAATAGTTCCATTCTAGACCATGTCTTTTCAACTAAGGCATCTTAAAGCACAGACTTCAGATCAAGGCAGTGCTATGGGGACATGAACTTAAACTAGATGTTTCTACTGTGGTTTCCAGTTTCCAATTTCCAACTACTCAGCCTAGCCCTGGATAATTCTTACAGAAAAATTATACTACTGGGATAATTTTTGTCTGGCTGACATGTTTAGGCAGAGAACCTCATGCACTTGCACCTCATGCAACCTTGCATATGGCACTAAAAAGCATCATTTTTAACAAAAAGGCGCATGTACAACTACATATTCATGAATTAATGTAGGCATCTATTCAGAAATTTTATAGAGGTATTTGTTTATGTTACATTTAAAGTACTTCAATATTTTGTAAAAGGCATGGAAGTGATTTTTCAGAAACAATTTGCAGAACCCAATAAGTAGGAGGTTTTACTATGTAAATAAAAAGAGAAAAAGAATACATAACATTACCTGCTTAGTGAGCTGCTCCTCACAAAGTTTATAAAGAACAAAGAATTTCTTAGCCAACACCACATTATCAATAAATCCATAACTTGCAAGTTTAACCCTTATAATTATCTGAAATACAAATATTTGTATAAATTCCATTAGTTTCTCCTGAAGACAGCAAAGGTCAGCAAATTAAAACACAGTTTTTCCTTTCAGTTCAGTCAGGAATTATACCTGTCTATCTGGAACCATCATTGCAACAGTTCTAAACTGTATTTTGAGATTTTCTGGTAGTTCTTGACGTCCAGCATATCCAGGATTCTAAATAAGAAAACATAATGCATCATTATTATTTGCAATAGTCAAAATAGTCTCCTTTTAATTGTTTTATAAAAATAAATGCATGTATAAATACTTAGAGAAGTTCAGAGTTAGAAGTCTTGCTTATCAATTACTGTAATTTTAATCTCCCATAAAGTAATCTTGGATTGCTATCTGCCTTGGCATTAGGAAACATACACTTTAAAATTTCCTGCCCATGAGGTTACAGGAAATAGCGCTATGAAGCCTCAAGAATCCTATGGCAACAAGACAGCATATACTGAAAGTTAATATTACGGGAGACTGAAGATTTTTTACATGTCCATGTAGTCAAGACCTGTGTCCCTGAAAAATATCTTTCTTATATCTCCTTCTTTAAGTGAATGTTCCTTTTCTCCCCCCTCCCTACAGTATCTTCCTCATTAATAAAGTATTAATACTATTAAACTATTAATATGTTAATATTATGAAAACATTAATGAATTATTAATGCATTATTATTATAATTATTAAACATATGGTTGTTAAGCTTGTAAGTTCTTCAGTCCTGTCAGTGAGCACAGAGAATTCTGCAAGTTTGGTCAAACTCTTAGTCTGCATGGTGAATAGCAATACAGCAATGAAGGGACATAATTATGAACCCTTTCAATAATATTAAAGTCACAATGAAGGCATGCCATTCATGAATAATTATATTATTTATGTATTGTGCACTTTAACCTAATGCTATAGTGACTTTATTTTAGAAACAAAAGCAATTATTTTCACTGTGCCACTTAACCTCTATGTAGTATAATTTGCCACTTCTTTGAAATTATTACTACACTCACCATAGTTAGGAAAATTCCAAACTCTGGATTTAAATCTACACAGTCTCCATCAGAAAAAATGAACTGCTTTTTTTTTTCTTTTCTTGCTGTTAAAATAATATAGATTTGTTGTGCTGCTACTGACAAGACAGGCAACTCAATTCGATTGAATTCATCAAAACATCCCCAAGATCCAGACTGTGCAAGACCTAAAACAGGGAAAGAAAAAAGTATTATCTCTTGTCCTTCATGCATATTTGAATATCTGAAGTAAATTACTTTTCCTGCAAGTAATTAAATCATACTAGTTTTATTTATTGCCCTGTGGTCAAGGCCTATCTTCCTCCAATCCACCTTTTTCCATATCCTTCCGAATTAGTATTATATTTATACACAATGTATATATTATATATTATATATTATATTATATATATATATTATATATTATATTATATATATATAATATATATATATAATATATATATATTATATATATATTATATATATATTATATATATATTATATATTATATATTATATTATATATAAATATATTATATTATATTTATACACAATGCTTAAAAGGGAATCAAAGTCTGAAAAAATATTTTGATAATTTTAGGCATTTGGCAAATATTTTTATAGATCATTCTGTGAATGTAGAGAACATTTTATTGTAGAGCACCATTCAATTATTTGCAAACAGCTGTACTCTTAGTGTAAAAAATTGAAAATAAGTGACTTAGAGCTACAAAACCTTAGTCCTAAATGTCACCAAAAAAGTCACTGTTTTTATTTTACCATTTTAAGTCCCCACTAAACAATTGTCTTGGAATAGTACAGGATACTAACAACATTCAAAGTGTGGATCTATCTATAAAAGAAAGAGAGAAACCTAGAGAAAGAAAAATAAATGAAAAGAGAAATCTAGAAGTACTGTATTAATAACAAGAATAGTTTTCTGTACAGGATTATTTTCACAGTCGCCTAATTTTTGTTTGGAAAAGTAACATGTATGTAGTAGCACCTAAGATAATTGTTTTTCCTTTCACAATGTTTTATAAGAAAGTCTCTAACAGCAGTTTTTCCCAAATTATATTAAAGTACCAGCAAGCCATGTTTTTCTCTCGCGTATACTGAAAGCTTGCTATTTAATTGTGAATAGTTTATGCAAGTCGTTTAGGGTTTATTCGTGTTTTGAAGTTAAGGTTAAATCACTTTAAAGACATTCTGTCACGGATTTTGTCACTCAAAGATTTTCTAAAATTGTAATGAATTTCAAATGGGCAGTATCTTTATAAACCCATAGCTTTAGCCACTTTTATGCCTCTTGCTTCCCAATATGTACAATACCATTACTCTGAAAAATTAGCTGACAGGAATCTCTTGAAGTTCAAGTCCCTTACCTAGAACAGAATAACCCCATGCAGCAGTACAAGCTCTATGCTGACTGCAATGCAAAGCAGTTCTGCAGAAAATGACTTGCTGTTCCATTTAACAACTAATTAGGCATGAATCAGAACTATGCCCTTGTAGCAAGGAAAGCCAGCTGCATACTGGGCAAGAATGTAGCCTGCAGGGTGAGGCGTATCAGTGTTCACCTCTACTCAGCACCTGTGAGATAGCAGCTGGAGTACCACTCTCACTTTGGGGTTTCCCAGCAGGGGAGAGACATTGATACATTTGCATGAGTGCATCAAGTGGCTGCTGCGATCGATCGTCAGCGGCTGGAGAGAGGACATGACACAGTGGCAGAGGCTGAGAGAACAACATTTGTTGAGTCTGAAGAGAAAGCAAAGGGAAAAGCCTATTGCTGTTGACAACTAGATAATAGGAAGCAATGAGAAATTGGAGTCAGGCTTGTTTCAGAGATGCAGAGGAAGAAGAGAAAACAACTGACACGTGTTTCGACATGAAAGATTCCAAGCCAGAGGAAGCATAATAAATGTGATGAGAACGATCAAGATCCAAGTAGAGGTGCTGCAGAACATCCATCCCTGGAGACAGTCAAAACCCAACATGAATAAGGTACTGAGTGAGCACCCTGCTCTACCTGCACCTGCTAAATGACCTGTGGAAGTCTCTTCTATCCTACAGGAAGAAGCCTTACCTTTGAAAATCCTGCCCAAACCTCTGAAGTCCATTTGATCTGAGCAGTTAAAGACTACTACGTATTTTCCCAAAGCTTTTCCCATGTCTTTCGTTGTTTCTGTTTTACCAGTTCCAGCTGGTCCTGCTGGAGCCCCTCCCATGTTCATTCCCAAAGCTTGTGCTAAAGTTATGTAGCACCTACAAATACAAATTGAAGTTAATCTATTAAATTATATTAAAGATAGAAATGCATATATATAAAATACAGCTCAAGTTATGCAATAGATTTTACAGCCTCTATGTTGAAATGCTACTTCTTCATAAAGCAATTCCATGGATTTCAGTGCAAGAAGTTCAGAAAGGTAAAAGGCACAAAATATAACATTTAAATGCTACTTATAAAAGAAAAAAATCTCCAACAAATTGAACAAACAACAAGAGAAATAATCCCTGGTGTTAACAAGCTAAAAAATCAATGCACACTCCATAAAGGTATTTCTCATTAACTTTTTTGGCAGCTATAAAGAGCACATTCTGCTGCTGAATTCTGCTATGTCATTGTATTTTGCAGCATACTAACTTGTATACATTTAATTATGTTATCTTTGACTAAAACCTCAAGTGTGAAAGAATAAGGATATATGGGTGATCCCTTCCCATGCTGTGTGTAAGAAAGAGTTACAATTCTAGGCAAAGAAAGAACCCAAAGCTTTACCCCCTTTTTTTTTTTTTTTAAAGTCTTAAAAGGTCTAGACTACAGTTTTACTTATATATGAACCTTAGTTACGATTTTCATTCATGGCAAGGTATAGAAGAGTAATACTGAAGGAATTAGCAATGGGTATCTTCACTGTCAAGTCAACATAGTTTGGACACATTCTAAATGAAGTATTTCTGGTTTTAATCCATAATTGAACAGAGTTTTAAAACTAACTGGTTCCTCAACTTAGTTTGAATCACTGTAATTTATTATGCCCAACTTGCACTGCAGGAACTTTCTTGCTTTCTATACAATAGGGAGCTCTGAAGTGACAGGAAGGCTTTCTCTCTGCCCTTCTACTTCAATCAATTTTGGGGTAGAGTTTAAAAATTTTATATCAAAAATTCTCAGTTGCTGAGGGCAATACAGTTCACTGAACTGTACTGAACTTTCCATATTGTCACAACAGCAGCTCTACCTCTTCTGGAGAAATAAAGGTATTTAAAAAGTCATAGAAGCACATACACCACACAGATATCAAAGTAAATGATTGTAGGTTGGAAATTGTTTTTATTTCTTGAGGGGATCTTTTTGCAAGTGAAGTATCTCTTGGTCTTCTATTTTCTCATTTGGTTTCAAGTGATACATCAAGAAAAGATCAAAAGGAGAAATAATTTGGACAAGGAAGGAAGCAAAGATAGTCCCAAGAGGAAAAGGGAAATATAGTTCTTTGTTAAGCCACATTTGAAACAAAGTGACCTTTTACTTGCCTGGCTACAGAAGAAGGAAGGTGAGTGCACACACCTTTTTCTTAGACTTTCAAAGAAGCCACAGAATCTTTACAGAATCTCTTATTACGAAATTTGAAATATTTGACCTAACCTTCTCTTCAGTATACTGCTAAACTATATGTTACTATATAACCTCAAAACAATTAATTTGTTATTAGATATTCTTTTTAAGACTGTGATAAAAGCAGTGATAAAGGAAGTAGCAAGACTACAGAGTAGTAGGACTCTATTTTACATTTTCTAAGAGTATATTAAGCAAATGTATGAGGATGCTTTCAGCTCACAGGACTTTACTCAGATTGTATCTCTTTAGAGATAAATATTAAATAAACACTATAGATTTTGAAAGTACTCCTTATCTATAATTGCTTTTCTAACCTGTCTGTAAGAGGTGTTATAACCAGACGATCAGTGCAACCCAGAAATTCATTTTGGTAAATAAAATCAACATCTGTAATTGATACGATGACGTGATCATAATCCTCTTTATAGTAGAATCTAGACTGCTTTAACCACTCAAAGTCAGTTGGTGTTTTGATGTTCATTTTTACCTTAAAAGAAAGTAAAATATATGTTATAACCAAGCATCTATACTTACTGCCCTTACCAGCTGTGATAAAATACTTATTTGTATGTGAATAATAAGTGATTACTCAGATTAAAGTTCCTGTGTAGGTAAACTTATATTCAATAAGTATGACATAATATGTTCAGATGTATGCTAAACTGATATTAAGAAGTGTTCTGATCACTTAACCCAATCATTTCAACATCTGTGTTATTAGAAAAATCTTAAACTGCTTTGGCAGGGCAGTCTACTTTCCAAGTGAGAAATGCAAATAGCATACCACTAAATCCTCCAAATTGCAACAAAGGGTGTGATGAGGGAAGGATGTGACTGAGGCAGAGAAGTAAATGCCGTATAACCTAAACAGCCTCTGGAAATATATGAGGGACAGTGTTGAAGGATGCCATTCCCCAAAGAATGAAGGAACAGTAACAACTTAGTACAATCTCAAAACTTCAAGTGTAGGATTGCATCTATCTGCTGATTTTAGTAGGTTTCTTTTTTTCTTTTAGTTCTATGTAGTCTCCTTGGGAATGTGCAGCTGTGTGCCAACTGAACTTCTGAAAAGTCATGAGGAAATGATGTTACAGCTACAATGTCCTCAGCAGTCTCAGCTTCTTAAGTTATGCAAGTAAGAGTAGTACAACCCTTTTTCAAAGAAAAGAAATACTTTGTTTTGTCTACAAAAAAAAAAAAACAACAACTCTATAGGAAGACATGAAAAATCTAAATATTCTAAGAAAACTGTAAACATTTGGCAAAAATATTTAGTAGAACTAATTAATATTATTCTAGTTTAAGTAAAATTGTATTATTTTTACTGTGGTGAGATTATGGACATCTTTCTCTTACATATGCATACACATGTAACTATAGCTACCACATATAAGAAAGAGTATTATGACAGAAAATGCATTTAGCTGTCAGAAATCATATATATACCAAATCATCAAAAATATCACGCTGATGCACATGAATGGTAATAAGTGTTTCAAATTTCACTCTCTCAAACTTGGAAAGATCCTGTGTGGTCTGGCCAATCAATGTATTCAGAATATCCAGAAATCTAGCATTGGTTACATCCATTATTTTTTTGTCATCTTTAGCATTACGTAGAGCTTCTTCTCCATCACGTGTCCACAATATTTGAATTCCCAGTAATCCAACCTAAAAATATAATACATGAAAAATATACAAATTAATCACTTGTTGAACTCTAGCTGTGTTACATAAAGCTTAGTTATAATATGAATGATGAATTATGATGTAGACAGTTCCAAAATATCACTATATCCAACATTAATCTATCCCATCAGGACACCTTGCTTGAATTAATTGGCTCTGCTGTACAACCTGCTGAGAAAGCATTTTAAAATTTTACAAAAATTTGTCACATAGTGAGATACACTCAGACTAAGGACTAATGTCAGTTTCCCTTCTAATCCTTTAAAAGACTCCAGTAATACATACCTAAAGTGGCTCTAGGGGAAGAAGACCTTCTGAAAATTTTCCATTGCCAATTTGTAACTAATAAAAGAACATTAAATTGCTGTGAATTTTCACTGAACATGGGATGGCTTGCCTTCTATGTCATGCCCAGAGTACAGCCTAGAGCACATTGAACTACAAGTTATTTTGCTTCCAAATAAATATCAAGAGTTATAGAATGTTGTACATAAATTACTGTTTCAGATTGGTTTTGATTTACAATACCCACAACAAAAGATGAAAGGCAATCTTTGTATCCCTTTATTACCCACATTTCTATATTCACAAAGGACAAAGCCCTAAAAATTTTACTAAACATCTCTTTCTACTTTTCTGCCTCCCTATAACTGTAGTGAGTTCATGGTTACAAATTTGTGTATTAGAAGACAGCCTGATGATTTGAAATGGTGAGTTACCATAGGTAGAGTCTAAAAAAGATTAATTTTAGAATTGACTAATTTAATTAGTCAATGGAAAACAAAAAATAAATAAAATAAATATTTGGATGTGACAACTTCATGCTATCTATAACAGCATTTTCTGAGCCAGGAATAAGACAGTTTGAATACTTGAATAAGACAGCCAGGAATACTGACAGCTTGTCAGTATTTTGCCCAAATTCTTCTCTCTTCTCTAACACAGCTTTTCTTTTTAAGAATTCCTTGGCCAAACTCTCCCAACACAAACAATTTTTTGAGCAGAAGAACCTAGCAAGATGTGAGAAAAGATCTTTGCAGCTGATAGTAAAGCTGCATCAAAATATCTGACATGAAACAAGATAGTCTGTATTTGTTTAAGGTAGTGAAAATTTTCAAATAAACACTGCTGAGACAATACCCAATTACATCATAAATACAGCTTTAGGATAATTCTATTAAATGTTTAAATATATTGATTTTAAAAAATAGCAACATAATAACCATTTTTAATATCTGCAGAATTTTTATTAAAAATTACACCCAGCACTGTACCAGTCAGCAAATTACAGATTCAGAATTCATACAGAGTGGGAAACAGTTCAGTAATTTTTAATGAAGTTTATGAATTATCAGTAAGATGGAGGAGTTTTTAGAATCCTTCAACATAGCCTTGTACTAGGACTGCATTATCAATGTGACAAATATATGAACTATGAGGTAAATCTTGTTAATTATTAGATAAACAATCATAATCACAGCTCTTGCAAACTTAAATTATGAGATACATCAATCTGCACATGCAAATTTATTTGCAGCTGAAAGGGATTAAAAATCCATTACAGAAAATATAAGCCGTACTTTACCTTCTCTGAGAAAATTGAAAAAACTAAATTGAAAGTAGATGGCGAGAAAAATATTATGCTATATACTGGGTATTAAAATCAAAGTGATTTAGAATTATCTTCTACTGACCAGATCCTTCCCCTTGTTTCCTCTATGAAAACTTCCTCATACAGACAATCCCACGTGCTCTTTACCTTCCACCTGTCCCCAGATACATCCCAGACTGCAGACACATATCCACATCTCATATTCTTACCTGTGCTGGGAATTGATTAAGAAAATTCAACAACTGATATTCTGGGTCACTAATTTGGTAAAATGCTGCCCTAATTATGCTATGTAATGACTTCTGCTGCATTTGCAATAAAATCTTCAACCAAATTTCTACTGGTCCTTTTGCAACCACTGGAGTATCCAACTGTAAAATAATGAATGTAAACTTATAAAATAGAACATATTTACCAACATTCAGATCAAGAATATGAGTCACTACAGTTGCTAAATTTCTATTCATGACAGTTACAGATATTACTTCAATTCATATCCAAACAATTTATTTAATGATGACATATTCTAGTCTTGTTAACAACAATCCTTGAAATATTTATAATTAGCCTAATACATCTTATATGTTCCATAATAAAATTATTTTTCTATTAATGCTTCTAGAAAAAAATCAGATAATTACTGAAATTTTTTCTCCTTCTCTTGATATAACTGCCAGTATGCGATCATAATCCTTTGGGTGAAACTCTACTTCATTTATGTTGTCAGATATGGAAGTCAGATGTGGCTGTAAGGATAATTCAAGAGTTATTAAATGTAAATATTTAGCATTAGCAAACAGAAAAAAAAAATACTCAAATAAGGTTATCCTGCAAAATTAATCTAAACCTACAGATGAATTTCTGGCCATCTGTAGGTAACAATTACAGAAATGGTTGTGTAGAGTTTTATCTCTGTCTACAGTTTGCAGAGATGATCTAGCAGAGATCAGCTGGCTTATCTCAATCAACCCTCAGTAACAGTCCAGACCAGATGAATTTTGCAATAAGTGAAGCAGGAAAGCCTCACAACATCCTTTTATTAGCTTAGTTGGGAAAGAAACCACCAGCAGATCACTTGATCAAACCATGTTCTAGTGTTCTGAATTCTGAAGATTGTTTTGAATTCATTCAGGTATCCATTTCACACATTTTAAAGAGTTGAGAGCAAGAAACTAATTTTTTTTTTCAAGTAAACTTTATAAAAAGAAAATGTTTACATCCCATTTTATTAAATGTCTCTCTTTATTCTAATTTTTTCTTATAAGTAGAAAAAAATCATTGTGTTCATACCTGGATTGTATGAGAATCACTTGCTTGTCCAAGAATTTCAACAAGTGCAGGATCAGAAATAAAAAAGAATCTTGGAAACAGCAATCTTTTCTTCTCTAAATATCTTTAAAATTGAACAAGATTTTTATTAAACCATTTCAGGTTGTAATTTTTTCTATATAGGGGTGTAAGTAAGACTGAAATACAATTGATGCTTCATACAAATTATTTGCAATATAGTAAAGCAGTAAAAATCAAACAATTCATACCCTGTAAGTGATTTCTGACATACTTCCAACTGTTCATGTAAGTAAGGGAGAAGTTGCTCCATAGTATCATCTCCAACACAGCAGGCAACTACGTTTGTGTTTTCATGAGCTCGTTGCATTATTTTAACCCATGATTTGTCAATATTCTGAAATCTCTTTGCTTCCTATATATAGAAAAACCAAAGCATAATCTGTTGAAAATTATAGCACAGAAAGCTTTTAGTACACAATATTAGGCAAGCATTGTAAATTTTACCTGGGGTAACTCTTTTGCAATATCTCCTGCTACAAAAACAGCTTCAAGATAAATCCAGAGGTTCTGCACAACCAGCCATTCTTCAATTATGCGTGAAGAGTTGCTTAGCTTAGAAACCCAGCTCTGAATTTTCTTTTTAAATGCCATGTTGTATCTAAAAGTGCAGAGGAGTATAAACTATTTAATTCTAAATAAAGCTATTATAAAATAAATACTTACAGTGGTGAAAAACCCCAAACCTAGAACAAACTAACTCTTGTTTCACTCAGAACAAGAACAACATTATGGAAAGATTTTAGCAGCTTGGTTGCATTCAAGTATTTTGAGACAAAAGTTGTCTTAATTGAATATGCATTGAAGTCTTTCTCATAAGGAGGTTTTTCACAGGCCTTGTAATATTTTGCTTCATTAAAAAACATTTCATTCAAATTTACTGCTAATTTAGCTTAATAATAGTATTGTTACTATTGCAGTATATTTCTGAAAATGCTGTACATGAACAATGCCAAGTACCTATTGGACAGTAGAGAATCCAGAATCATTAAACTGTCCTCCATCAATACCATAATTTCTGCTGATTCAGTTCCCTTTAACAGTAACTCTCCTCTTGCTTTGAGCTGTGCAAAGCTCAGATTTTGGGCTCCCCAGATTTCAGCTACTTGATTCAGTTTGGCCTCTATATCCTTTTCCTTCATAGCAGATATGCATATATCCTGCAAAGAAAGAAGCTCTTTTTAGACTCTCTAGTCTTGTGAAATGAATTTCCTAATACTGCACATCCAGTCATAGACTATCAAAAAATACAGATATCACACTACTAATGTTACTCACTCAAATTATTTGTATGGATACCTGAAAAAAATGCACTTTTTGAAATGGATGGATATGTATTTTCGGTGGCTTCACATTTTGCTATTTCTGTGTAAAAAAGATTTTTTGATCATAATTTCCACAAGGCTGAGAAGGGGTAGTGATTAGACTCATCACCAGATGAACTCTGATTCTTACCACATTTCAGTTTATAGAATCACAGAATCTAAGAATAGTTTAAGTTGGAAAGTCCAACATTCTATTCAAATCAGAGCTTAATTAAAAATTAAGCAGATCACCTTGGAATGCTTCCATATAGATAAAGTATAGATATAATAAGTTTCTGCATATGTATTTACCCTACAAAACCATAAATCAACAACAGAGGTAAAAAATTATATGACCATGACCATATAAAGTTTTGTTCAAGGATTTTTTCCTGCCTAAAAGGAGCTAAGAAAATAATGAAAAATAATGACAGGAGGAATGTGAAGAGATTATCTAAAAATCAGGCTCTAGAGATTCCAGCTGCTACCTCTACATTTGCTCACATAGATAAGAGCTTCTAAATAAAACACAGATTATTTTAAACCAGTGTGGTTTGATTGAGAGTCGAGAACTTTAATGAAGTAATTCTTTTTAAAGGGAATAGCAATTTTATAAGCAATCACATTAATTTTGCTGACAACTGAAAAGGAACAAGGAGGGGAAAAACATATGTACCTACCTCAATATCTTCCTTATTTTGAAGAATTGGTGCTTCCATGATGTTTCGAAGGCAAAAGGTCTCAGACTCTACATCAAAATGATATCCTGTTGTTTCAGAAATACGCTCCCAGTGTCTTTGCTTCATTGCTTTGTCAGACATCATTTCCAGCAAAGAACAACACTCAATAAAATCTTCAATTCTTTTCTTGAGATCTGAAAATGCTTGCCAGTGGTGGAGGCCTTTTGGTAGTCTACGGCACCTGCAGTTAAATTAAAGTGATACAGTAGTAAATGTCCCTTCTGTGAAAAACAGAAGTGTTTAAACAAGGAGAAATTATGTGGATTGTATTAAGGTCAACATTTTCTATGTCAGCTAGCCTACCTGTTTAGGAAAACTAATACAAATACCCTACTTAAAAATCATAATATTTAATAGTGTCAAACACTGGTATTTTCCCTGCAAATAAAGGAAATAAAAAATATTGTAGTTTCTGTTAAAACACAGTTATCTCCTGCGTATCATCAAAAACTCTTTATTGGAAAAAAGAACAAATAAAAATATTGGTTAAATTATTTAAATTTCACACATTAAATCATTGTACAAATACAATATTTACTTCAATTCAATAGACATGGCACTTATTAACATACTAGTTTGGAGACAGACATGAAAATGAGATAAACATGACTGCCTCCTCCACTTTTGATTAGTGGTTCTGAAACCATTCACGAATGAAAACTACATATTTCTAGTGTGGAAAAATACCTGAGAACAGTTAAATAAATATCCACCTCTTTGACCACACTTTTAAAGAGCCAACACACCAAGAACCGAGCAGGTGACCTACCACAGGAATACCCTACTGCAAATGGTAAAATATATCCTTATCAGGAAAAACAATAAATCCTTGGTTTTGAAACCATTAACATTGATTCCTCTATCTCCCACTGATATAATTTCATGTTCCTAGTAATCAGGAACAATATAGCAGAATGTATGTGAACTATGTCAGTGCTGGGTGGTTTGTCAGTATGTTCGTGTTGGTTAGCTCCCCGCTTGATGTCAAATTGGATGTTTAACACCTGCCTACCTTTCTCTGAGGGAGATGCAATTGGATGCAAAATTTAAAATCAAGGGGCTAATAATCCCATCTGAAGAACTTAGCTTTTACTAATAAGATTTCAACCCTCCTAACTTTTTGACTGGTTTAGCTAATGAGATCAGCACCTCAACTGATCATATGCCCTTCTGTTATCAAAGCTTCAGGTAAAAGGCTGCTTAACTAGAAATACAGTGTTAATTCATTCCTTCTTGAATAATCCTATTGTTTACAACAAACCTTATTCATGGAGGTTTTGCTAAACATATCAATGGCTTTTCTGAACTCACCTAAATCTTAATGCACTTAACATCTGTTACTATTCATACGTTAAACATACCTGGTTTGATAATCCATAAGTTCATTACTGATCTTTTCAATATCTACCTCTGTCCAAAGTATGTCATAGTAACCATTGATAGTGCTTATTACAGTATCATATAATCCATACAATTTCTGCAGCAAGCCTAACTCCTTCCTGGGAAAAAAGAAGCAATTATGCCAGTAATTTCAATCAGCTCTCCGGATATCTCATGGTATTGATATACATTATTTATGAAATAATAATACAAAATATAGAGGTAGGCAGAGTATGTTTCCTAATGTAGAAAAGAATACTTCATCAAAAAGAATCCACAAAGAAGAGCAGATAGTTGGTGCTAAGGACCTAACATCCACAATGAACATATTTGGAGGAAGTTTTGCTTTTGCCTAGTTCTCCAAAACCCCCATTAGTCCAAAAGAAACCTAGGTTATATTCCCTGAGATGGCTCTGCAGTGCAAAGCTGAGCATGGCAGGTGGAAACAAACTGTCAATTTACTTAGATGCACTCTCTGAATCTGAACTAAAACTCTGATCCAAAACCACACAGAAACAGTGAGATCCTCCTCTAGTGTGATTCATCATCAAAGCAAAAACCAGAATCTGATAATCATTGGTACAGCTGCTCAAAAAAATTCAGACTTTCATAAAAGCTGTAGTTAAATTTTTCTTATATTACAATAGAATGACCTTTCTTTACATTTTCTTCCTCACTTTCCATCATATCTTAATATATAAATACATTTTTAAATTTCTATTTAGGTCTAGAACAGGGCATATTGATGCTTTATATAGTATTTATACACAGTAAAATGATCTGGTATCATTCTCTTACAATAATAAATAAGTAATTTTTTCAAAATTAACAAATTCAACATTAACAAATTAGAATGAATAAATTCATTAGAACATTTAGAATTTTGTCTATTTCTTTATTTATTCAAGGCAATGGAAAACTTGCATATTCTAATATTTCTGCCTTTGGTGTAAGCCTAAGACTTTCTAACATACTTAGTAACATACTTAAGGCAACCATATTTCCACAGTTACCTGACTTTATGCAGAATGTCATACTCTGTGACAGGCAATCCAAACAACCGTTCACCAGACGAGTATGTGATAAACTTTCTCCACAGCTCATCAAAGTTAGCCTGATTAAGTTGTTTCATATGGACCAAATGAAAAGATAAGCTTATAAGTTTTAACTTAAAATTGCCAAAAAAATAAACTGTTTCAAACTTCTATTAAGCCTATTAGAAGTATATGTAAAATATCTGAAAATATATTTGATCTAAACAAACATATAGCTTGAAGAAAAACACCAGAGTGCCAAAGAACGCAATTACTTTCAGACTATAACTGCTGTCCAAAAGAATATGATCACCAGAGAAAAATGGAAAGAAGAATGATTTTTGCAACTAGTATCCAAAAGTACAGAACACTCTCTTGGCAAAATAAGAAACACAGCAAATTTAACCAGAACCATTCAATTTTCAGTACATATTAGATGTTTTAGAAGGATTAAGGACTTTCTGTCAGTCATTCAGTTGACAAACTCTGAATTTACTTTATACAATCTATAAAATATGTTTGACTGACAAAAGTACTATTCAAGTACTATAACTTGCAGAAAAAAGAAGGATTAAAACTAGAGAAAATACTGCTCCTGGACATATGAATTAAGATTCATAACAAATAAATAACAAGTTGAAAGACAATTATCTAATGAAAAATGTGATCTTTGAAAGATTACAAAATTGGCTCATGACTGCTTTGTAACCTGGTCTATTTTCAGCCACTATGAAGGAGTCATAATTGACTCTTCCCTATTCTACTGCTTTTCTTACGTCAAACAGATAATTTCTTCTCACAAAATATGAATAGTGAAGAAAAGTTACAGATCAATCAATCAATCATTCCACATGAAGGAAAACATCGTGTGAGAGAAACTATAGATAACATTATATTATAAGGAACATCCAAATTATAATTTGGTAAACTTGCTATGATAAGCAAGAGCAGTTTTTATTATTTAGTTGCAAATTCAACAGTTTACTTTCTTACCTGAAAGATCTGCAGCCTCTTACTGGCTTCCTGAGGTGGAATGCTTGGAACCATAGGCCCTTCCTATCAAATAAGCAATTAACAAAAATGGAATATTAATTCTCAAGGTGACTGAAAGCCACTCTATATTTACAGACCATTACAGAATACATATTTTTATTAGTCAAACTCCAATCAAGTCATTCAAGTCATGTAGCTTGGTAATTCAGTACTTAGAGTGATAAATCTAAGAAGAGGTAATAATTTCTATGTTAAATTATGAAAATAAATATGAAAATTCTTTACCTTAATTAAACTTAATAAGATTAGACTCTAACTTTTCATACTTCCTCATTTTGCTGAAAATAACAAAACCTAGACAGTCGTCCTTTCTAATGCTGGTGTGTGTGCAAAGATGCCACAACATGTAGTTCAGTTTCTAAATTAATTTGTAATTTATAATCACAATTTCATTACAAGTTGCATCACTGGTGCTTCTTTTCTTTCTTTATAGAGTTGCGTGCACTTGTATTTCTTCATACTGAAAAGTTTGATCTACAGTGATGACCGCTTAGCAACCAAGGCATCAAACATCAGTAGCTGTGCAGAATAAAATTCTGACACCCAACTCCTGCAAACCAAAATAGTACTAAATTCATTTACCATTTCATAAGCTGTTTCAAAGTGTGATACATCCTCCTGAAAAACTGCAACTGCTTCTAGCAATTCACTCTTAAACTTGGGCTGAACTTCAACCAACTCATCTTGAACTGCAATCTAACATTGAAAAGATAAAAATAAAAGTTATTTTTGTAAGAATAAGGAACAGATATTTGAGTTAGTTATAAATATAAATTATTAATAAAACATCTCAAATTTTGGAACAGAAGTTGATTATTTGAAGCTAAATACATTTTTTGTCCTTTTATGGTGCTATATGTTCAATTTTTGAGAGGAAAGGTGAGGGATAAACCAAACCACCTCAATCAAAAACTATAACAAAATCTTGCATTGACCTTTAAAGGAATGTGTTTCATTACAAGGGGGTGGTGGAACAAGATCCTATTATCTTTCTTTCATCCCTCCAAAAAATCTCAACCCCCAAGCTAATAGAGTCATCTTCCTCACACAGGGCTCAGCCTTCTCTTTAACAATTTTTTTTTTTTACCAAAATTTTGAGAGAAATAGCCAAGAGCTGAACAAAAATATAAAACATACTCTTTAGTCCTTTCCTGAGTGGACTGTGGAATAGGATGTAACTTAATTGATTCAACAAAATATCTACGTATTTCCATCTAAACACCTTAATTACATAAAATACTCAATAAACAGAGTTTTTGAGGGATAAGACTGTCCTAAATCATAAAGCTGACTGTACAACCTCTGCTTAGGCATAAAGGCACTGGCAGAGTACACACTTCTCAGAAAAATGTAACTTAACGGTAATAAACTCCCTGATCATACAAGAATGACACAAAAACTGGAAATGAAGGAGAGAAGAACCAGCATTTTCTTGCAGGTTTTATAAGTATATCTCAAAACTACAATAATATTTAAATATGAAAGTTATCTATAAAAATGAAATTAGAAAATGAACATACTAATAGAAGATAAAGACACTCCTGCACAACTGATGTCAAGAGTGAGAAGTCAAAAGACAATGGACAATTGGTCTTACACTCTCATTTATGACCTGAAGAAATTCACATGTTTTCCACAAATGGAAAATAACATAATTTTATGTACTTACAGCTTGGGTTTTTAATTTATTAAAAGCATATCTCATTGAATCAACACCATCTGATTCCTCTTTTGTAATTTCCACATTAAATGCATTTAAAATGCCATAGGCTTCCTAGATGAAAAAAAAATCAAAACCAACTTAGGAATATATTATAAGTTCATTTGAGGAAACATAGACCAAATTTGCAAAAAAAATTTCAAAGAAAAACTGTTCTTATATTTTAGGTATAATTGTTTTTTTTAGTTTTGGGGTTTTTTTCTAATAAGAATGAGGAATGAAGAACTAGGGAAAAACAGCAAATACTATTTCTTCAAAGATGCCTTGGATGAAATTCTAGGAATACATTTACAAACACCATAGTTTTAATATCAGAAAATATAAAATGTTATCATGTCAATTAATTTTATTTGCAATTATCTACATTCCACTTGAATGCAGATTTTGATTAATTTTCTCTAACTCTGAATAACTGAGCACATTAAGTTACACATCTATAAATATTTTGCCATATCATCTATAAAACCTTTTTTGCTAAGTTTGCTGAACTGTCAAATATATGGGTATGTATCTGTAATGGAATTAACTTTTCTTATCTCTTATTCTCATGTGCAATTTATTTGCTTACCTTCTGCTTTATGTTCCTCCTCCTACACATATTGCATTATTTTAAAATAATTTCATTTTCACATTTTGTTCATCATTTGCCAGACTCACTTCAGTATGTCCATGTCTGTCTTGTAATGGGAAGCCCAGCACTGGAGCAGCACTCCAGATAAATCTCACATCCCAGAGCAGATGGAATCATGTCCCTCAACATGCTGGCAATACAGGTTGTAAAAGGCCCAGGAGACCCCTAAACCCCTTCGTTGCAAGGACACTTTTCTGGCTTATGTTCACTTTGCTGCACTTTCAAAAAATAACTTGGTTCTTTTACAGCAAAGCTGATTTTTACCCAGCCTGTACTGTTGTCTAGGGTTATTCATCTCCTCAAGAAAAAGTATCTAAGGATGACTTGTTAACATGACTAGCCCTACTGAAATTAACAGAACTCATTATATTAATCTAGAAAGGAAATAAATGGTCATAATATATGTCAAATGTAAATAGTTTGGGAAAGATCATTATATTAAATATTCATCTTAAAGTGGCAGAAGCATGATAATAATAATAATAAACAAAATGTTAATACATAATATTTTTAATATCTTTTGTCTATTTACAAAGTTTGCATTATTTCCTACACATGTAAAACTTAGCAAATAGACAGTGCTGAACTCAGTGCCTCTTGCTTGCTTTATTTAACAGCTATGAGTATCATTATCATATCCTGAAGACAGACTAATAACATTTAGTAGATTGAATATTACTTTAAATGTTTAAATTATTGATCAGGTTATTATATTTGATGTAAGGCTAAGACTTTCTAACATACTTGATACACACTTAAAAAGGTAGCTGTATTTCCACAGTTTACCTCTACATAATTTAATTAATTATTTGTTCTATTAAGCTGTCTCAGAGGGTGATAGGAAACACCAAGTACTTATAATGACCTTGTTTTAGCTTCTTTCAGCTTCTTTCTTATAGAAAAAACTAAAAGAATGTTGCCAGTTTTTGACAGCATACCATGATGTGTGGTTTCATGAACATTCTCTGGATGTATTTCAAGGGGTTAGATGATCAAGATGTTTACACACACAGGAAAGGTAAGAAGATTAAGGCTAACGAAGAGCAAAAGGGAGCATAGTGCTCTCTTGTCTTGTGTTCTCATCTTCTTATTTCTACATGTTGTCTCCTAGATTGCTTCTATATTATAATTTCAGAAAGATTTTTTCTTTCTGTTTTGTATCAATACAGAATATATTAAATTATCTGATTCATAATTTATGATATAAAAAACCAAAAATTAATATTTTGTTTCCCCTCTGCAGCCTAGTTCCTTAAAGACAGTGAACTTGTTTTTAGAGTTCAAAGTTTATCTTATCCTGTGACACTTATTATATATATTATTATTAATAATAGCAATAATATTTTTCCAATATAACAAAGTAAAAGTCATCTTACTTCAATAGGTCCCATAGAGATGTCTATATCTGATCTCTTTTCTTGAATGGCAGATAAAGCTTCCATTGCTAATCTGACATCATCTAAGTCAATCAGAGGTCGAGCCAATTTGTTTAGATAATTATTTATAAACGACATCATGTCTAGCAATTTTGCTTTATATTCCTCATTTAAATAGCAACAGAGGACCATCTTCCAGGAATTGGCTTCAATTGTTAAAGATTTTTTCAGTGGTCCTGATTTTAAGAAACAATAAAATAAAAAAAAAAAACCTCAATTCATATCTTAAATTTTTCTTTAAAATCACATATAGTTCTTTACCAGCAATTAGATAACAGCAGACAAGCAATTCCATTACATAATTTTAAAATTTTCAAAACAATTTCAACTATAATTAAATATATTTCTGTTGTTTTATTGGGTATTATGGGATCTGTAAAACATATTGGTAAGCTTACCTAGTAGAGCACATAGAGAAGATGAAAAAAGAACAAAATGTCTACTTATTAATATGGATTTTCAAAGAATATCTTTGATATACATTAATGAAATTTATTAAGATCAGTGGTATTTAAATGCTTTATACCCACTAAGGAAATGGCATCTTGGGATTTCAAAATTTGTGCTTGGAACAGTTCACAGCTAAAACTGTAAGGTGACACATCATGTTATATGCATTTAATATATAATCACAAACCAACACTGAAGAGACAGAAGAGTAAAGAATTCAAATTTATTTTCAGAAAAAAATTAAGTTTCTATTAGGCAGCATTTTGTACTCTAGTAAAAGAAAGCAAAATATACTAACAGCATAAAACAGCTCACAAAACAAATTTTGCAGCAGATATAGATTCTCCTTTAATAATGTGTCTATTAACATTAAAGAGATGATTCATGAAGTCCAGGGATAATTCAAGAAAATTAACACACCCTTCCAGAAGTTAAAATCTTTAAATCTCAATAAATCAGTTCCCAAACCTAAACTGAGTCCAAGAAACTACCCACTGTCCCACATCATAAAAGACATGTAACATCTTTGTTCTGTAACCTATAGGACTCGGGTGCCTTTGATGCAGTGGTCACAGGTGACCATCAACAAAATCCATATTCTTTTGGATACACTCTTTCTTACTACTCTTGGTCACACAATAATAAACAGAGTTTTCCAGAGTGGTGTCATTAAGAAGAAACTGCATCCAGGAACTGGATGAGAATGTGTAGTCAGCAGTCTGACATTTTTGATTGTTCACTGAAATTAATAGGTTTGACAGACCACCAAAATCCTGAAATTAACTCCAGTTTTCAAAGCAGCTATTTTCTGCTTCTCTGATGTGCAAGAAAGACAAATTTTACAGATTATTCTTAATTTAATCAAACTAATCTGTCAGAAGAAGAGGGTTGCTCATTAGAAATACAGCCACACTGATATTTGCAGTAGGACACATTTTCTAGTTGTCACTAGATACCAATCAGATAGTTGGTCCAGAGAAGATGTGTTAGCTTTGTAATAACCTGTGAGGAGAAAGGGATAAATGCCATTGGAATCCTTAGCACAATAAGCTGTGGCACAAATGCCACAGAATAACCAGCTTAATTCAGAACATAATGTTCTGAGAGGCAAGATATTAAACATGGGAATGACTGAGTAGCCATGTCTCCTCCTGAAACAAACACTGAGAGTGAAAAACGCATAAATGGTGTTAAGTGCTGGTCTTTCACCAGAACCAAGGAAGGTGCTTTATGCTTCCAGTGCTATTTATAATCTTTGGCTGACCTGATGTCAGGCAGGAGTACCAAGGATGATAAAATCAGTGTCAATACATATTCATTAACTCTTTGGAAAGACTCCAAAACTTCACATTCATGACAGAACTTAGTGTCCACACTTATAAGCGGAGAAGACAAAGGGAATGGAGGATTTTTTAATGACAGATATCATAGAAGGATCTGAGTGAGCCCTGGCTGACAGTTGGTGAGGTCTCTTCAGTGATTTGTATTAATATTGGAATATATATAGATTTACTTCAATATATATATTCATATTTACAAGAATAAACCTGCCACTCATAGTATCCTTCTGGACAAAGCACACAGCTGGATAAACACATCATGTGATGGGTGAGCAGCTGGCTCACAAGCTGGACACAAAGAGTTGTAATGAATGAGGTAACATCAGACTGGGGACCAGGGGTTCCACGAGAGAGGGTTCCACATCTATTTTAGACCTTATACTCTTCAACACTTTCATAAATGACTTGGACATAGAACTGGAAGGAATACTAAGGAAGTTCACAGACTAGGTGGAGCTGTTGACTGTTGAAGTCAGAGGCCCTGCAGAGAGACCTCAACAAATCAGAGGGCTGGGCAATCACCAACCACGTGTAGTTCAACAAGGGAAGTGCTGGATTCTGCACCCGGAATGGGGAAACCCTGGATGTAGGGACAGACTGGGGAATGAGATGCTGGAAAGCAGTGGCACAGAAAGGAATGTGGGGCTCCTGGTTGATAGCAAGCTGAACATGAATCAGCAGTGCCCTGGCAGCCAGGACGGTCTGAGCATGTCCTGAGAGCATCAGGCACAGCATCAACAGCCATGCAAGGGAGGGGATTGTCCTGCTCTGCTCTGCACTGGGGCAGCCTCACCTTGAGTCCTGTGTGCAGTTTTGATCACCACAAAATAAGAAAGATACTAAACTATTAGGGAGCATTGAAAGGAGGGCAGTGAAGATGAAGGGCCTTGAGAGAAAGCCATATGAAGGGTGGCTGAGGTCACTTGGTCTCTTCTTCAGCCTGGAGAAGGGGAAATAGAGGGGAGACCTCATTGCAGTTACACCTTCCTCATGAGGGGAAAGGAGGAACAAGCACTGATATCCTTTTTGTAGTAACTAGTGACACAGAGGAATGGCCTGAAGTTGCATCAGGGGAGGTTTAGGTTGGATACTAGAAAAACGTACTTTCCTTCATCCAGAGGGTGGTTGGGCACTGGAACGGGGCTCCCCAAGGAAGTGGTCACGGGACCAGCCTGACAGAGTTCAAGAAATGTTTGGACAATGCTCTCAGGCACATGGTGTCATTCTTGGGGATGATGCTATGCAGGGCCAGGAGTTGAGCTCAATGATCCTTTGGGTCACTTTAAACTATGCATCGTCTGTGACTGTCTCACTATTTTACTCATTATCTTATTGTACATACTAAGATAAGAAAATGTCATACCTGTGTGCAATTCAATTGGACCAAGAAGAATAATGGGTTTTAAATTTTTCATCTCTTGCTCAAATGTATCGTAGTGAATTATTTCTTCTTTAATTTCAGACAGGGAGGGACCAGTAGAAAAAAATTCCTGTGTGTAGTTTAAAATGTCAATCAACAAATGTTCTTTTCCATAATTTTGGTAAAACATTTTGTAACTGTAATTCAGTAATTACTGAAAATATACCATTCATATACTTGTTTTTAGCCTTCTGTACCCTAGCTAGCATCATAAAATTAATGTTTATGAATTTCTCTGTCACTAGCACTCAACCTTATCGGGAAATTGCAACCAAATTCAACAGAGAAACATAACCAAGACATATTAAGGACCTACTTGTTTTGTAAAAAAAGGTGATGAAACAGAGATCAAAAACGTGCCCCCACATACAGAAAGACTACCTTATAAGCCAAATTATGTGGGAAACAATAATAATAAAACATATTTTCTAATTAGTTCTCTGAGCAGAACTCAAGGGTAGAAACATTTTGTGATTCTGAAAAGCTGCAATTCAGCAATGTTACTTAAGACCTCTATTGATTATGCTTACACTGCATGGGCAAATAATAAATGCTGAAAGCTTTATCCCACTTCTACTCTTCTGACCAAGAGTACCCAGACAGGCAGTGGAAGGGTTAGTGTCCTAGGGTGATGTTATGGTGTTTGTATCTCCAATCGTGTGTTCTGTTTATGTTTGATATTATGTTCTGTGCTTTCAGAACTGACTCTGAAAGTGAAGGTTTGTTTTGCCTTGTTATCAGCCAGTTCACCTCCCCCCATGGTCTGCTGTCTAGAAAAGGCTAGTGCTGGCTTGGCTTGCTTTTGCTTGCTTGCTTGCTTCTGCTTTTGCCTTTGTTTC
Organism: Lonchura striata; assembly: GCF_050655825.1. Taxonomy (NCBI): domain Eukaryota; kingdom Metazoa; phylum Chordata; class Aves; order Passeriformes; family Estrildidae; genus Lonchura; species Lonchura striata. The sequence goes on along the minus strand of NC_140705.1, from coordinate 85,897,513 downwards.
CTAGTTAGTTTAGCTAAGCAGTCCAATTCTTTCTCTGGACTGTTTCTTTTCCTTTCCTATTCCTGAATACCATCCAACCTGCTCTGGACTGGGACCTGGAAACACCGAGGAACACCCAGAGCCTGCATTTCGTGATCTGCAGCAGCCATCCCCAGTGAAGGAGAGCAATCCCCAGCGTCCAGACTTGGGTGACCACTCCCAGGAAAGACTTTCTGGACTTGTTCATCTCTTCAGAGTGGTGAAAGAGTTTTGTTGTCATCTGGTGTTGTTAATTTTTTTTTTTTTTTTTTTGGGGGTGCTGGGGAGTGCTTTGTTTGTTAAATAAACAGGTTCTTTTCTACTCCTCTCAGAGAAAATTTTTTCCCGAACCAGGTGGGTGGGGAAGGGCCGTGGGGGTTTGTTTTCTGGGGACCCCTTCCAGAGGGTTTTCCCCAAATTTGCCCTAAACTAGGACAGTTAGCATAGTGGAAAAGGAAAAAATGTAGAAATTAAACGTGTGTATGAAATTTAACTGCCTCATTATTGAAGCTTTCATTGTAGCAGTACCCAATTCCTCAGCAGTAACTAGATCAAGCTAGTAACATTAATTACATTAGACTTAAAATGTTAATTAGGCTAACAGAAAATTTTCAACCCTGCTGAAATTGGTGGGATTTTAACCCACATAACTCATCTTGAATTCTACCATTTCATGGTCACTGCAGCATAAAACTGCCCTTGAGCTTCACCTTCCCCACCCCCAGCTCCTCCTTGTTGGTGAGAACAAGGTAGAGTATGGCACCTCTTCTCATTGGCTCTTCAATTATTTGGTCAAAGAAATATCATCAATGGAACTATCATTCCAGGAACCTTCTGGATTGCTTATGCCCTCCTGTATTGCTCCTCCAGCTGATATCAGAATAGTTGAAGTCCCCTATGAGAATCAGGGTTTGTGAGTGCAAGGATGCTCATGTCTGTCTACAGAAAGTCTCATCTGCCTGGACTTCCTGGTCAGGCAGCCTGCAGCAGATCCCCACTGTAACCTGTCCCTGCCCTCCTTCTAATCCTGACCTGGTCTTCCCTGCTTAGTCTTCCTAAAGAGCCTGTGTCCCTCCATTCCAACACTCCACTCATGGGTGGGATCCCACCATATCCCTGTGATACCAGTAGCTTTGCAGGCATGTGCATGTCTCTAACTCTTGTTAATTCCCTGTGCTACCTGTGTTTGCACAGATACATGCCTCATATCAAACTGGATTGGTTTTTTGTGGCCAAAAATCCAGAGTTACACAAGCAAAATAAAGCAATTACCAGATTTTCAGTATCTAGAATGGCATAGAAGCAGGAAAAGGCAAACCATAATGCAAAAATTTACTTTAGGCAGAAATAAAATGGTGTTACTTCTCCTGTAAGAACAGGGAGGAACAAGGAACCTGCTAATCTGTATTAGCAGATACAGTACAATTCCTACAGAAAGATAAAAATTTCAGCTGTAAATGTGTTTTCTGCATCTTTTTTTTCCCCCTTGATTTTTCCCAGTGTTTTCTGATTTCAAAAGATAGGATAAATGAAGAATAGCCCTGTAAGTGATAATCATTAAACTGACCTGAAATTTGGTATCTTTATCTTCTGTCCACAACACCTTATATTTATCAAACTCTTGCAGAACTTCACTAACTCCTTCTTTTAGAGAATTCCCAGCAGAAGAAAGAATCACAATTATTTTAGTAATAGCTTCATTTTCTGCAACACCCGCATAAAAATTTTTCAGCTTTCTGATAACTTCATCACCTCCTTCTGCAAAATAAAATTATATATAAATCAATGAACTCTTGACAATCTGATTAGAATTCTCTTCTAAATCTATGCATACCAAAGTCAGCAATGATGGTCTTCAAACATCTGTCACATGGCTTAATGTGAAGTACCAGCTGCTAGCTCATGCCAGGCACTATATAGCTAGAGCAAATTCAGTTTAAACTGAACATTTTCAAATGGAAAGAAAATAGTCTTCTTCATTCACAAATTTCATTTTCCCCATTTTAATTTAATTGTAAGCAGAACACCAAAGGCCCCAAACATTACACATTATTTAATAATTTTTTACAATTCTAAAAATTAAATTTTTAAATTGTATATACTGCTTAAAACAGTGTAAAATTCTTGAACTCTTTGACGAATTGCTGAGACAATCAGGGTCAATATAGAAAATTATATTATTCAGATCTGATGAGCTACTTCTGTCATAACAATTCCTGAGCATTTTGAAGCAGATTTCGGTGAAAGAAGAAATAAAATCCACCCTTCCCACAGCATACATTGTTTAATGAGGGGAATTTGAGGCAGCTCCAAGTTCTTTTACTCTGAAGGCCTTTTCTGGGGTCTTCTTACTGGAAACAGCTCAGATTCATCCATCCTTACCCATGTACTCCACAATCTCATTGCTGCAATATTAACATTTGCCCCCAGGTGTTGCTGGCATCTAGTTAAAGGTGATGAAAATGGTAATTTGTTGATGCTGTATTTTGACACAGCAGAGGAAAAGACTGAGTGTCCGATGAGGATTAGTTCCTGCCACCCTGCTTGAAGCCCATTAAAAGAGGTGAGAATCATTCAAGACTTGTCAGTAAAAGAATAAAGTAACAGCTCTGGATTGTCAGAAAGAAAAGTTTTCCAAGATGTTAGAAACTTTTCCAAGGAATGATAAAGATATAACTAGATTGCATATCACTGAGTCAAATAGCTAAGAAAACCCGATGGTAAAAATGTATTTAGGCTTTTATGGTGGCTTGCAAAATGTATGGAGAGACACTCGGAAATAATACTAAGAAATAAAGTATTTGACTAAAATGGATGTAGGTCTGTCTCCAGTTAAATATTTTTTGTTCACATGAAAAAACATCTGAGGTGTTTTTAATCCAATCTAGGAATACATCCAACAATTGAAATCTTTCCTGAAACCTGGCTCTTGCTGTATCTCAATATTTCAATGAGATTTAGTATAAAAGCATGGTTTATGGTTTAATCTATATCATTATGGCTACATTCCACAATAAGGAGGTAAAAAGATTGACAAACACCTTAATTTGCCTTAAGTTAAATAAAATATTCAGAATCTAGGAATTTTTCAAAGTTTTTTCTTATTGTTTTTTGGAGTTGTAATAGCCTGAAAAGCTATTTCTGAAAAATACAGGTACTTAAATCAAAATAAACCCCCAAAATTAATGTAAAATAATCTACAGTAGGCTTCTCTGATGAAAAGTGCGCTTATTCACAAATATTTATATATGGCATAGTTAAAGCAAAAAGTAAAATAAAAAGTAAAACAACACCTAAACAAACCACTTACTTTCCCCTTTTTTGGCTTTTTTTTCTTGTGATCCAAAGCCTGCAGAAGCTGCTTGCTGTGTGCCTGGCTCTGTTTTTAAAATAGATTTTTGCAAATGCCTCTGTCCCCACTGAGCGACTCCTCGATTTACTTCCAGTGTTAAATGAATAATGCGATTGATGGCATTCTGTATATCATCTAAACTGGGAACAATTACCTATTTAAAACAGTTGAAAAATTTTTGTAATAAATGCAACTGATTGTCATTTTTGAGACCTCAGTATTACTCCACTCATAGTGAATTGCAGAGTTTAGCCCAGAAGAGAAACTGGAAAGTATAACTTTAGCAGGCTGGCTCAGAATTGCTTCTAAAGAGATGAAACATACTGTAGTGACCTACCATCTAATTATGCACTCATACTGTGGGTGAAATGGCAACCAAGTATAAAAACACAAAGATTTACTGGCATTTTTTACAGCTATTTTAAAAACTCCTACAACATGTTAAGCATCATTTTTATAATGACTTTTATATAATGTGTGGGAATACATCACAAGCCTTGTGTTTTACACTCTAGAACCACAAAGCATTAGAAATTGAATGCTATGGTGCAACCACCACTTCCTACCCTTCTTGGGCCTGATGTATGATCAGCCACATACATAAAAGCAAGGCTCTTGCAAACTCTTATTAGCATTAGCAAAGTAGTATTTTTACCCAGAATTACTTGATTACTGCCCTGGATCAGCCAAGCATTTGAGGACTGGAAAGAGAGATGTACTTCCTTTGCAGTGGGTAGAGCTTGGTGCATTATGCTTCTACAAATATCAACAAGGTAAACATTTTACACTTTGACAGAACTTATATATCATGTGTACACACACACACACACACTGTGAATGAATAACAGAATGGTGATATGAACACCAGTTCAATGTCAAAGGAATATCACCTCTTTTTCATTGTAATTTCAATATAAACCCATTCATCTTTATAAGACATTTGAGAAATTTTGTAGCCTTCTTTCATAAAATAAAAAAAACATATATTGCTGACACATAGTTATCTTACTCTGCAAAAGGAAAACAATCTAATGCTTTACTTCTTTGCAATCAAGCTGCCTTTTTTCCTATGTACATAGAAATCCGCAGCTCCTTTTTCTGCTTTTGAATCTTCTATTTTGTTCAGTGCTCCTCATTTTAGTCATCTAACTTCTCATTTAGGTGACTAAAGCCAAACTGAGCGAAGATAATGCTTATTATTGAAATTAACAAAAGGATTTAGATTACACAAGTAGGAGTTTAATAATACTAACAATAACAATAAAGCAAGATGAAGATGTTGCAGTGATGCAAATACTAGATGTGAAGAGAACTGTAATCATTCTGCAAAGAACATGGATTGCAATGTAATTGTTAAACCACAGAAGGTTAAATAGCAAGGTTCTGCAAGCACCACTAAGACAGAGGACAGAGCACTGGGACTGCAAGCACATTTCATCAGTGCTCTCAGCACACAGAAAGATGTGAGCAGGTGCTCTCCTTTGGAGCAGATGCTGGTTCAGTGGAAGCGTGTCCACACCCCACACTTGGGCAAATGCAGAGATAACTCTAAGAGAAGTGTATCTTACCATATATATATATAACATAAAACTTACCAGACTGGGACTATCAAGGTGTACTTCTGCTTTTAAAAAAGGAGTGATGTCCTCAGATTTGCTGAAAAATGATTTTGACATGTATCATAAACACCTCACCACAAAACCTCCTCAGTTTATCTGAGAAATATAATTTTGAGCTACATTCTCTGACCAAACTCATATGGAGAATTTCACATGAAATTATGTATTATTTCCAAAACTTAGAGAAGTTTCTTGCTTAAAGGATAAAGAAAATAGCTAGAGCTCCACCATTCTGACCAAGGTTAGTTTGGATCCAGCCATCGCTTTCAGAATTTTTTATTCAGAGTATTTTCTGGTTCTGGATTTTAATCTCTCAGATTCAGAATGATGGAACTCTGCCAGTGCTTTGAATAGGGCATAAGAAAGTCTCATTGATCACTACACGCAACAACCTATTAAGAGCAAAAGTTGCTTCATTACGTTTTAGGTTAGGGTTCAACGGAACGGGAAAAAAGTTTCAAAGATGACAAGCTAGTGCAAAATAACAAAAACCATGATGTTAACCTATTCAAAACTGAAATTAAAATTGAAAACATGGAAAAAAGTAAAATTTTAAATGGTGTGGTATAATATAGTGACCAAATAAGGGAAGACTCAAGAATATGATAGAGTAGACAAATATGAAGGAAACAACCAAAAAAATTCCTATTGACTTTGGTAAGGATTTCAATACATTTTTAATGAAAAATGTCCATAGAAAATGAAAAAAGTAATGCAGACTTTAACAAACATTAATGACAAAACATCATAAACTTCACTTTCTTGAAATAAATTATCTTATAGAATTCCAAGTAGGCTTTTCAATATACAATATATTATACTGAAACAATTCTGTCTCTGAACTGTATGCCTGTCTGAGCAGAGAAGAATCTATAGAAACCATACTGAATATAGGAGACTGATTTTGTATGGATGTTGCCATTATCATGAAGAATTAATAAAGAGTGTATACTATTGATGGAATCCTTCATTTTCCACTTACATTGGAACACTCATTCTTCTTTTAATACGATCCAAAGACAGCCGGGTTGCTTTCTGAAGGCTGATTAGCAGCCGGCGACTGAAATAGGCAATTAAGTCTTTACAGTTCTGCAATAAATAAACCATACATTATTTAGCATTGTGTTCACATAGGAACATGAAAATTATTGCAAAAACTTTGTAAGTCAAACCTAATAGATTTTGTCAGAAGGAATTTATGCTGCGAGCTACATGAAAAACATGAAGTGAAAAGCTGGAGGGTTGTAAGTAAGTAAATAAGTAAAATCTGCATGGAAAAGAGAATACAGTATGGGAAAAAATAACTTGTCTTGTACAGATACAGAATACTGAAATCTGTTTGAAATACACTCCTTAAGAAAAACTTATTAAGAAAAGAATAAAAAAAAAACCAAGTCTCAAACCTAAACCAAGAATATTGGTACACATGTACCCATTTTTGAAAAAGAGACAAATACAGTAAAATGCAACGAGATTAAGAATCTGAAAATACCACAACATGAAATTATCACTATTAAAAAACATTGTAGAATTATTGCATTTGTAATTGTAAGTTTGAAAGTTCTTGTTCTTCTACTTTCCTTCTCTGCTGAACATGAAGAAATTGCATTGTTCATGAAAAAAGTACAAAGATAATCTTTGTTGATGAAGTTGGAAGAGAAAGATAGAAAGGATGAAAGATCCTGTCTACCCAAGAAAAAAAGTCTGTGTTATGGCTTAGGCACATTGTCCCCAATTTTTACACTTACCACTTGTGTCAAGAATTTGTCTAATAAAGGTGATAATTGGAATATGAAATATACTAGTGAAAACTAAAATCCATCTTAAATGCCCTTTTTAAGTAAGCTATTTCATCATTTGTACACTACATTTGATACTGTCCATGTGATGTCTTTCTGTAACATAGATATGCAGCTACCAAAACCCAAGATACTGTTCACTAATCCAATTGGCCAAAAAATAATTTCCTTCTTTTCACAAAATACCTTTTTAAACCCTTCTTCTTTATCATTGCCGTTGCTATCTTCACTTTGAGATCCTTCATCAGGAGTTTCTTCTTTCTCCTTTTCTTTACCTTCAAATGCTATACGTTTTTCTTTTCCTGTAAATTAAAAAACAAAAGTAATTGCATATATATTCTGCTTTAAAGCATGTGGTCCACTCACTAGAGGCAAAACAATATTGACTTTTATTTTAGTAATACCTGGATCACCGAAAATTGGTTTTATTTCATAACACTTTTTCACACTAGGAATGTGTTTTAGAGTCCAGCCTATAAGCCTTAGCTTAACAAACACAGTGCACTACCAAGCTGTTACTAAAGATGGATAGGTAGACATGAACATATCAGTGAAAATGGCCAAAAAATCAGAATAAACATAAACAATTTAACAAAAGACAGAAAAGTATTTTTGTGTCATCTTTTACTGTTTGCATCCTATTGAACCACAAGGAGTATTGGCCCTGCCTATGCCTCTATAGCTGGAGAAACCTGAACCCAGAAGGAAAAAATCCCGTGAAAGTAAAGAGCTCCATTACTGATTAAGCATAAAAATAAATTTTTCCTTAAAAGATTTTTTTTCCTCCAAATATAAACTATTTCTCTTGTAACAATATGGGATCTTCTAAAACCTTTGTAAGACACCCCAAAGAAATGGAAACCAGCCTAGTAGGAAGTAAGAAGTGCCAGCAGTTGACTATACTAATTTAAACTAACCAGCCAGCAAAGCACATAATTCTGCTGTGGCAAGAAAGTTAAAAACAGACGGACAGTACCAAATAGCTAACAGATCTGAGAAGAGAGGAATACTGGATTTCACTACCTTGTAGTTCTGAGGGCTTAAGAGATGGAAATTCATAATTCTTTTCAAATAGATCTATTAGATCTTGAACAGCATCTTCAATGTGCATGCTTTTGATGTTCAATAACTCAGAACATTCTTTAGTATAATCCTGTTAAATAAAAATATCAATGCATTGTCTTAGTATCACTGATTATTATACTGCTGTTTCTCTTCATGGAGATTCAAAACATTTCCCTGAATATAGTATTAATCAGACCAAAACTATTTCAATGAAACATATATATTTATTAAAATATACTTGCATATTTATAAAATCTTCTGTTATATTATCACTATATTTTTAATGCCTAAAAAGCCCATTACATTTTAATGCCTAAAAAGTACCATTACATTTTCAAAATGTAATGCTACTTTCAGGTGCTCAAAAAAAATCCTGAATACTGAAGAGAGATGACACTCTGAATCTGAAATTACCCAAATACTGTTTCAACTGTCCTTGATGAATTTATTTACTTGCACTGATTTTATAATTAATACATTTTTAGCTTATTTGTAATAAGAAAAATTTCAGATTTTCAAATATACTTGTTGGAAAGTATTTTTCCCCTTCTCCTTAAAAACAACAATTTGGAAAAAATACGGGGAAGAAAGGCTATATATCTCTGAGGTCCTTCATACATAAAAAAATCTCTTCTAAGTACAAAGTACTTAAATAAGATTATCTACAAAATACTACAGCTAAAGTATCTCAAATACCAAAGAACTAATGTATCTTCATATAAAATATTTTAACCAAAATAACTTAATTACAAATAAAGTTTGGTATTTCCACATAGAGATTTTTTTAGTTTTGTTTTCATTTACTAAGGCATTTTTTTCTAACATGCCCTAGAATTCAAGTTGAAAGATGTAAAGTGGCACACACCTCATTGTCTGTTAACAGATCCTCTATTTTGGTAGGACCGTCTACTGGTAAGCTAACTAAAGAAGTACTTGATATTTCTTTTAATATTGAACCAATCCTCACGTCACTTATAATAGTAACCTAAAAAGAGAAAACCATATTAATACCATGCACTTATCTTTAAAGCATAATGTATTCCATTTTAGAGAGCTCTAACAGGTAAAAAATGTATTACAGAAAAATAAACGCAAGAATGTTACAGAGTAGAAAATTCTCCAAGTGAATAATAACAAGAGTTATACTAACTTAAGGGTTATTTACAATGACTAGACAGACTCCCAAAGAATCCTGGTTGCTTTAACTATAGTTTTAGGCAGACAGGCAGTAACAAAAAGTCACACACTAGATCATTCCTGTCATGCAAGGTACACTGCTTCTAGATTAAATAAAACAGAGTAATAGAGTAAGCTACACCAATATAATTGAATTTTTATTCATTATCATACTGACCACATGTCTAGCAGCAAGGCAAGAGCGGGGTCTACTGTAAATTATTTATGGGTTAATCTTCAGTCCTTCTCCTTTTAGTCAACACAGTTTTTGCTGGGCTTTTGATTCTAAATTGCAGCATTATTAGCATACAGTCAACTACACTGAATTGGTTTTCACCATGGTAGAACCCAAGTAAAAGTGACTTCTGTCCATCTTTTAATCCTTTATCTGACATAGTCTGCACCTGTGATAGTCCACCTTGTTTTTCACACTATACCTCATGCTTCAATTTCACATCACTTTTTTCCTATTTGACAATAACACCCCATTCACAGAAATCAAGAGTCTAACCAAGGTTAATTTTTTTAAATTGATATGAGAGGGAGAAGTTAAAAAATGCATACAACCTAAATATTTAAGGAAAATAGTGGTTTTAAGCAAAAATATGGTTATTTTAGATATACTCAGGCTTACAAAACTGTTCATTTCTGACAACAAAGACAACCTTTTTCCAGCTTTGGGTTTCAGTGGCAAACAGAGCACTAATCATAATTATGATTTTCTGCCATACATAAAAAGAACTAGATACACTGACCAGTGACTAGCAATCTCCGACCAAAGAAGACACAATTTACAATATTCATAGAAGAGATAATAGTCACACAGTTAAATCACCAAGCCAAAAGGGAATCTGATTGTCAAGCTAAAGTCTTGAGAAAAAAAAAGCTAATAATGATCCTCAAGCATGTTAAATCATAGAATCATAGTATACCAAGTTGAAAGAGGACTTCAAGGATCATCTGGTCCAATCTTTCTTGGCAAAAGCACAGCCTACACAAAATGGCCCAGCACCCTATCCAGCTGAGTCTCAAAATTGTCTGACACTGGGGAATCCACCACTTCCAGTAGGAGATTATTTCAGCCAGTAGGAGATTATTTCAGTCGCTCACTGCTCTCATTGCAAAAAAATTTTCTTCTTGTGTCAAATTGGAAACTCTCCATGACTAACTTATACCCATTACTCCCCATCTTTTCCATGTAAATTGTTGTGAAAAGGGAGTCTCCATCTTCTTTGCTGCCAATCTTCAAATATTACACATGATGATAACGTCTCCCATAAGCCTTCCTCACTCAAGGTTGAAAAAAACAATTTCTCTCAATCTTTCCTCATCTGTCAGGCTTCCCAGTCCCTTGATCATTGTGGCCCTTCCCTGAATCCTCTCCAAATGTCTTCTGTATAGCAGGGACCAAAACTGAATACAGTTACAGGTTTGGCCTCACCAGCACTGAGTAGGGGAAGATGGTGATTTGTTATCACTGCTGGTTAATGCAACCCAACATTCTGCTGACTTTCTTTGCTGGAGCAGCACACTGTTCACTCACACTGAACTTGTTATCTACAAGGATGCCCAGAGCAGGTAGATCTCAGCCTATGCTGCACTCCTGGATTATGTCTGCCCAGTTGCAAGATCTTCTATTTGTCCTTGTTGAATTTTGTAAGGTTCTTTCTAGTCCACTCTTTGTGGCTATTCAGGTCTTCCTGTTGGGTTGTACTCCACTTTCCCATTTAGCTTGGTGACATCGGCAAACTTTGTCAGGGTACACTTCATCCCATCATCTAGATTACTCATGTAGATATTAAATATGGAATCAAATGAATTCAGAAATTATGTGACAAATACCAGGAGAGTAAAAGAGCACAGAGCACCATGCAGAGAACTGTGAGGAAAAAGCATATTCTCCTTCATTATTTTATGGGCTGCACAAAAGAGGACACAGTTTCACAACATGCCTGCTATGGATTGAGTTAATGCTCCAAAGTTCTCCACTCAACAGTTTTTATATGGAAGTATCTTTAATGCAGCTGCAGTCATGGACAAGCACTCAAAACCAGGCATTGACTCTGAAAATCAGAGTGAAAGCCCCAGAATCTGAAAATAAGTAGTGGAAATAGATTCTATTTTAAGGACAGAAGGAAAAATCAAATATATGATGGCAATAATAGGAGAGAATAATTGAGTATATCCCTACTCCAAGAAAAGGAACCTATTTTAAAAGCAATAAAATTTGTATGTATGGTACAAGAATAAGTACAGATTATGTTTGAATATGAAAAATAACATCCTAGAAATAATTTCTGTAAGGTATTGGTTTTATTTATATAGTGAGCAAATGCTTACCCTTCTCAAAAGCTGTCTATATACATGCAGAACTTGATCAGCCTCTTGAAAGAAAGTTTCCAGTGTGACAGATGACCAAGTCAACATGGTAAGTCCTTGCCTCAACACACCTTCCATCTAAGCATAAAGACATAATGTAATAGATTAAAAAGAAAACCACCACCACCACCACCAACAACAACAACAAAAAAACCAAACAAAAACAAAACAAAAAAACCCCAAACAAACAAAAGAACAAAATAATTAAAACAAGTTCTATTACCATTATATTCACTAACGTAGCTTATAAAACAGAGTGGTGTGCAAGGGAGGTTACAAGTTTCCAACAAAAAAGGTCAAAGAAATTTATGCAATAGAAAGAAAGGGGAGGGTAGTGCTTACTACAGCCTCAGGTTTTTCATTTCTCACACTTCTGTCCACCTTTGTAGTTACACAAACTTACACAAACTCTGCAACCTTCTGGTGTGACTACTTACAACCAAAATGGGGAAAGTTACGTAGAACATTCAAATACGTACACTTGTAAATGTCTGGCAAAACAAAATGGCTTGTGGGATAGACATTCTGCATCTCCAAAAAAACCGTACCTTTAGTGTAGCATAAAACATCATTGTGTAGCATTCTACACCACTGAAGAGACTCTATTTACAAAGTTAATAATTCCCTCAGAGCAAATTTCTTTGTTAAAGCCAGAGATTTGTGGAGATAGATAGACCTCAAAGACCAGATTTTTTGTTCTACTGGTCTTCTATCTCATAGGCATTAAGATTATTTGACTGTAAAGCACATTATTTGAGAACTGCATGAAGGAGCCAAAGAACAAATTTTTAGTCTTAAAGGTCACAGTAAAATCCATTAAGCTCACAATATGCAGATCCATCTAAATATTTCAGAATTATAAATTATTATTAAATTATTTTAATGTCTTATGAGGTATACTGAGGTGCATGCAGCAATACTAACCTTTTCCATTTTTGGTGTCATCAGATTTACAAATATATTTTGTGTTCCTTTACGCAAATCTTCATAAGCTTGGACAACACCCTGTTGATTATTAGAAAGGGTAGTATCAAGCAGAATATTTAAAGCATTTCTTTACTCAAGAAAACAATTTGTCAGACAATCAAATCATCTGAAAAAAATATTGAAATCTGTACAATGCTTTATTTGAAAACAATTGCAGAGTTTTACAAAGACATTACATACCTACAAACGTAATTTCTGGGATGTAATAAATTTGTATCATGCTATAGAAGGAGGAATGAAAGCCACCTTTGTGCAACACTTTCTTAAGGTACAAAGCCAGAAAAAGAATGATCTTTCTCTAGAACTAAAGACAGCTTGATCTTTAGTGACCATAATTTGCAATACCCTCTTAAATTTGAGTAACATATCCTTTAAATACTGCAGTCAGATGGGAACTCAGTTTTAAAATATCCTCTTATCTTATGCCATACACACACACACACAAATGGAGAAAAGTCTTGTATGATGCACCTCATCCCCAAGATACAGGCTCTTGAAATAACACCATAGCAGAGACTACAATAGGTATAACAAATGTAACTTCTTTTGCAGGTAACCTGCAAAATTCTTCACATTTCTGCAGCTCACCATATATTTCAAACCAGACTATCTCAAATATTTCTTCTCAAAAACTCTAAAATCCTGCATTTTGCTGATTTTCAGACTGTGAAAGCTATTTGTATAGCTTAAATTATTTAATGACCAAAGTATACTTAGTGTGCCATTGGGTATATGAAGTATATATTCTTATATTTAAGTATCTACCAGCCCAGACAGGACTTAGAAGGGGGTTTTCAAATGAGATTTTCTATATCCACCTGTGCATTCTGCAAATTTACATCAATCTACCTCTTACCCAGCTTTGATCTTTAGCTATAGAAAAAAAATCCATGTTTAAACACTTTCCCTTTTTAATTTTTTTAAACAGCAATCATGGTACTTTTCAAGTTTACCTCTAACTGCAACTTGTTTGACTTCAATTTATCTTCTATTATTGCTAGTTTAACTGCTTGCTCTGGTACTTCCAGACCCAGCCTTATCATACATTTCGTCTCTCGCACAATCTCTAGAATATGAGGATCAAAATTAACCAGGAACTTCTCAGTTGTAGGATGACGCACAAGTATCGTTGATTGTAAGACTGTAAAGACATTCTAGTATCAGTTTCTAAGACAAACAATTGCTTAAATTCTATAAATTATTATAAAATCCAGATTTATAATATTACAATATAGTGATTAAGTATGTAGGGTTACTTGTGAAATAGCTTCATGTTGTTTTCAGCTAAAGAAAATAGACAACCCACTTCCATCATATTATCTTTCTGCCTTTCTCTTCATAAACTAAACAAGCCTCAGATCTAGTCTTATTTGTGTCATAATTTTTCTCAGCCCAAGTTAAAAAATAATGAAATTAGTTCTCTAAGTACCAGGAAACACAATGCTTGAATACCAAACTATTCTAGGCATTTAGTAATATTTGTCCTTAGAGGGACAGGAGCAATACAACTTTATGAACTATTATACTGGAAAAAAAAAACGCCAAGAGCATTATTAAGTAATACATAATTTAGAATAGAATAGTACATATAGAGAATTTAAATACCAAAATTATCTGTGTCTTAAATTTGTGTCACTAATGTTTACAGTAATCTGTTCAACAGTGTACCACATCTGTAATCTTCTTCATCAAAACCAAGTATCAAGGTCAGTAAAGCACTGAGATTGTATTACTGAGTCTGATAATTGGATCATGACTTACTTGCACATTTTAAGGGTAAATGGGGATTAAAAAATATCTGGTTTGATTTATCTTAATATTCAACAACAGTGTAAAGAAGCAAGAACATATTTAATTACTTACGATATTGCAATTGTGAAATTTCCTTCATCCATGCATTATAATAGACTACCTCGAACTCCACCAATACATATGCAAGTTTATTGTATGATTGAACAACTGCTTTACCTTCTGGACTTGCCAAGATATCTGAATGTTTCTATTAAAACACAGTACATTCAAATTAAAACTATATCAAAAACCACCCATACCACTTGGGTTTTTCTCAATTTAACTATTGTCTATACATAGTGTAGGTTAATAATATGAATTATTCTGACAGAGTTCTTAAAAACTGTATCAAATATCTATGATTCAAATTTACAGGGCAATAAAGTCAGTAAGAACTTGTAAGGAATAAATACTAAATAGTTAACATCACTCTAACATACTTTAAGATACTGTCATAAATACCTGCAATTCACAGTGAAATGGATACTCAGTTCTACTCAATTGAATAAATTAAAATTTATTGTAAAAGTTTCCTTTTTTAATCAGTAATTATATTTATATCTGTTTTCCTTGGAACAGATTTAGATTATCAATATTCTCATCTGAGGGAAACAGGAAAGTGAAAACCTCTCTCACATAGAAGTTAACTTGGCATGAGACCTAGATGCTTTGTAGAATCACTCAAACATTTCAAGAATTCTTCAAGTTCATTTTCAACTGAAATAGTCTAGTCTGTTCTATTCCAACACTGGAATAGAACACTAGATCTTGGATCTACAGGGATTACTGCAGAGCAGTATAAACACACAAAGAAAAATGTTGCTTAGCATATAACGAGTGATGCAATAATAGCCAGAAATTTTATGATCATTCTACTGAAGACAGTTCACTGTTACACATAACACCTGATTTTTCAGCACATCAACTTACATGGAAATAGCTGATTGGTTCATTTACCCTTCTGAATAGCTGTCTGACCCACAGTATCTTTCCTGCAATAGGTGGCATGTTTCGAGCAAGAGGAGGGTCATCTTTCTGGGTTTGGTAAAGCTACAGCAAGAACAATATCATTAAACATATGTATTAAAAAATCTATTGAAATGCTAAACTGTTTTCTTTGGTACCACAATTTCTTCCTCCTCCCAAACAGATTACTTTCGCATGGAGTCACACAACAGCTCATGGAGAGAAAAATATATCTCTTCCCTGACTTGGTACCCTTCAAAGATACACATATATCAACGCTGGTACCTCTCCTGTCACCATTATCTCATGCTGTTTCTCAGCTGTGCTTACTTGTGACAGAGTCCCAAGTACACCAAAAGGCATTGTGAACCCTGGGATGGAGCAGCCAGTGTTCAGGATCAAGTCTGACACCTGACCTTGAAGCCATCTGCTGTGAAAGCAAGCTGTTTAAGGAGGTGGTGTCTGGAGAACCTTGTGGGGCTTTTCCTTCTTTGCTTGGAACTGGCCTCAGGAGAGGCCCATGCTAGATTGTTAACTGAGAGCTTTTTCCAGAATAGAAACATCAACACTGTTCTTCAGACACACATATCTGACTATTAGATAACATTTCAGGATTTTGACTTAATTGTTCTTGTGGGTCCCTTCCAAATCACAATAATTTAGCATTCCATGATAAGCACTTTGCTACTAGCTTCTAAGCAAAATGCACGTAGATACTCCTGGATACACAGCCCATGCTTTTATCTGCGCCTAAGATGAGAAAAAATGTCCCCTGCTCAGTGAATGGCTGCATTAAAATAAAACAAAACAAAACAAAAAGGCCTAAATTTATACTGTACAAGATTTGCATTGAGAAAGTATTCAATCCCTTTAGAACCAGCACTGCAGTAGGAACAACTTTTCATTAGAAATAACTTGCTTGGCAAAGATAAAATGCAATTTAGTAATATATAATAAATAGTTAGAACTAGTTAGTAGAATCAAGACATGTTCTTTGACAGAAGAAAGGAGTATTTGGAGCCACCCAGCTTTAGGCATGCAAACTCAGGCTGGGATGACACAACTCTTCACTAACTAGCAATGTCTTCTTAGCCCATCCTTGTCTCCGGCAGTCCCAGCCAAAGAAATCCAAGTAGCTTCACGATGACCTTGAGAGGAACTGACCTGGATGAAACCCTCTCAGTAAATGTACCTATTATTTTTTGCCTGGGAAAATACAGCTTAGGGTGGGCTACATGATTTTTTTAAGCAAGCAGTGCTACTAAGAATCTGTTTGTCTAATTAAGCCAGTAATTAGGGGTTCAGGGATTGTTATATACAGGTAGGTATATAGGTAGGGAAAGGACACTGTAAAGAGTGGTTCAGAGCAGCTTTGCTAGGCTACAGTTTTAATTCACTGTTTTGAGGAAAAATTTTCTAGTAGGAGGAGAGTTTATAGATATTAGCTCCTTGTGCAAACTGATATCATTGATCTTACAAAATGTAAACATCTCACATAAACATTTTCAACAGTCTGGTTTTCCAGATTTCCTTTATATTCATTGAAGAAAAATGGGCATTTGGAGGGAATTATTTAAATCTTCAGGACACTATATAAAATTGATCAGGTTAATTCACTTTAGAGTAATTCTTTCTTTCTTTCTTGAGTAGAAAGGGAGTTTGGACATCTAGTTCTTATGCAGATGTTTATTTTAAGGTCAAAGTAAATGTTTACAGTCAAGTGATATGAGCAGTTCCCAGAACTTAATTCTCATTTGTATTTCAATCAGGGTGCACTACAGAAATCATGAAAACTGCTTAATAATGAACATAAATGCATTTCACCTATATTTTACATGTATTTTATGCTGCCACAGCATTTGATAATTATTACTTATAAATCCAAATTAACTGTGGAAACCTCATTTAATAAAATAATCCAAAAGGTGCATGCAAGCAATGTACACAGACATAAAAGAACATGCTTCTTTAAATTTAATTGACGAAGGAATAACAGAAAATATTTTGGTTTATAAAGTAAAAGTGTGACGACAAATTTGCTTTCAAGAGGAGTTGTGTATACTTTGTTGCCCACCCACTAAGGCCTCTTTTCTGTAACAGGAAAACAGAAGGAGGATAAATTGAGAATTGGGAGTAAATTAATGAAATAGGCAGAATAAATAAAAATTATTCCTATTAAAATGCTTGGCCCTATTTTAACATGATGTTTACAACTTACTGAAAGGAAGTTAAATACCTTTTTAGTAGCTTCGAGTTCTGCTACATAATGTTGAAGAATACAACTAACTGTACGTGCTGTTTCTTCTTGAAGGCATGGCATATTCAGATTTTGAAACCTGTATTAAAAATTGGTACCCAAAATGACATTTCTAAAATAATAACTGTTTTAATTTATATTGGGGTATATGAACATTACATAAAGTGAAATAAGCAAAAATTTAGGAAATTCTTTTGAATCTGGAAAACTTTTTTCTTTGAGGAAGTTTAAATAAGTTGAATATTTCTGCCCTGGTGGGTATTTTGGTTGTTGTCTCTTAGTATGTTTTAGGCTTTTCCTTTAGGTTCTCCTCTTGTGTATAAAAATATTCTAATTAAATTAAGAAAAAGCATACATTGATTCCCATACGAAAGATAAAATATATATTTTATCATGATTATGTGGTCCAGAACACCAGCAATGAAAAATTCTCAATTAGGGCCTTTGTTCTAAGATTTGCTGAGCTGTTTAAATTGTGCTGATCAGTAATTTCAAGTTACTTTAAAATATTTTAAAACATAGTTGCCAGTACCTTTGAAGTAACTGAAGTGAATTCTTTGAAGACAAAATTTTCCGAAAACAGGTACGCATAAAAGTCTGTAGCTGTGTCTAAAAAATACATAATTCAGTGTGGATTTTCAGGTCAGAGAATAGTACTTCAATGGTATTTTCTTAACATAATAGCTTTTGAAATTTTGACTTTTTAAAGCACAAAATAGCAGCCTTCATCAGGCCATGCTTAATATAATTATTAAATAGCTAATTTCAGTCAAATAATCTCTAAAATGTCATACAATTCTATTAAATAAACAAACCAGTTACAAATTTATTCTGCCCAAAATCTGGCCACATCTTTCAGGCTAATAAATTACTTCCACATAGATCATTCTCTCAGGTCTCATAATTTTTGTCATTTTGACTGCAGAGTGAAAATCATCCTTGAGCACTGTTTGATATATTTTACACCTTTCTTTGAAAGGAGAAGGAATGGAAAAAACTCCCCTCCAGACAAACACAAACTCCATGCTGTTTAGAAGAACAATATAGCCTATTCAAAATCCAAAGTCTCACTGATAATCAGCTCCATAGATTCTTTCCCAAGTAAGTTATAACAAGTCATTATATTACTTACCTCTAAACGTTCAACTTCTGACATGAATTTCGCAAAATCCACATCAAATTCTGTTACTTGTGGATCAAGGGTATCATATGGTTTCTTTTGAAAAATGTGGTAGATATTTTTAAATTTTACTGCTATAAGATCTATACCTTCAATTGCACACTGAGTCAGTGCATTAAATTTCTGTTCTATGGCTATCATCTCCATTATCTGAAATAAAGATATAATATTCATTCTCGTAATGAATTCTCTGTTATTTCCTCTATAAACTAAAACCTGAGCAAAATAAAATATTCAACAGCCACTCCTCTAGCTACGGCATTCACAAATGTGTTGTTTCTGAGTCAAGTATCTTCAATACTTGAAGCATGGTTAATTCAGTTTTCAACATCAGTTGTCACCACAACTCAACACAAAGTAAAATAATCTTTGTTTTTCCTAATGATTAAGATAGGTTTCTTATGTTTTACTGCTAGATCCAATAGGATAATATGGAAAAGGAGTTAAAACATGGCATACTTATGACAAATAGATATATCAAAGAATAAAAAAAAACCCAACCCTACAGATTAGTATGCATATTGAGTGATGAAAAAATACATCAAAGAGTCACAGAATTCCTACCTTGTGATGACTATTGTCTTATCCCTTGTCTGACCTTATTCTGTACCAAGAAGCACCTATTACCTTGTCCACTCAAGAATGTTAGTTTAAAATCCATTCACTGCATTATCGAGCTAAACGTTAAGATAACACCAAGCAGCAGGATGATTTGAAGAATTGTGTTTGGCAGTAAACATGAGTTTTAATGTGATTCAAAAAAAGCAAAAGTGTGTTATTTTTCACATAATTTTCAACCTCTTAAAATAATGGTCTGAGTCTAGATCAATCAGGTTATTTCTCTCCACACTAAAAGAGATAAATTGACAAGTTGAGCAGGCAATTGTGAGGTAATAGCATCAATCATTGGGATGACTTACTCTGTGGAAGTGCTTATATTCTCTCAGTAGAGAGTTACAGACTCCTTTAAAGAATGATTAAGAGAATGTATGTTGGCAAGCATCCACTTTGCAAAATGTTCTTTGGAGAGACACTTCTTTATCAATAACAATAGCACCCAATATACTCACTTTTTCTAATCTCCTACAAAAAGCTTCAGCTTTTCCAAAAATGTACACTTCTGATACTTCCAATGCCTTTCCTCTGAAAGGAAGATTTTCCGAAGTCTCTTGCCTAGCTTCATGGAAGCATTTCTGATATTCTCTCAACAGACATATGCATTCCTAAAAAGTAAAGAAATATATGCCATATTCATTATGCTACGCTTATGAGTGAGGGACTAGAGTACTCAAACCTATAGACATTCCAAAGCCATTAGTTATCACTTAATCTGGTTTCAGTCAACAGGCAACAACTTAAACAGAGTGGTTTTCTTCCAGTATCTAAAGAAAGTGTTGTCAACATATGAATGACCATACAGTAGTAGAGCACAGTGAACCAAAGAGTGGTGGTGAATGGTGCGGCATCCAGTTGCCAGCCAGTCACTACTGGTTTCTCCAGGGATCCATGCTGGGGCCAGTCTTGTTTAATATCTTCACTAATGATTTGGATAAGGGGATTGAGTCCACCATCAGCCAATTTGCAGATGTGGGTGTCAGTGTAGATCTGCTGGAGGATAGGAGGGCTCTGCAGAGGGACCTGGAGAGGCTGGGTAAATGGGTTGAATCCAACAATTTGGTGTTTAACAAGACCAAATGCTGTGTTCTGCACAGTGCAACTGCACTTTGGCCACAACAACCCCCTGCAGCACTACAGGCTGGGAACAAAGTGGCCAGATAGAAAGGGACCTGGGGATACTGGTTGATGGCAGACTGAATATGAGCCAGCAGTGTGCTCACATGGCTGAGAAGGCCAGCAGCATCCTGGCCTCCATGTGCAACAGTCTGGTCAGCAGGACTAGGGAAGTGATTCTTCCCCAGTATTCAATGCCTTTTGGGGAATATAAGAACTCAGTAACTGAGTTTGAGAAAAGCACATAAAGCAAAGATGCCAATCCCAAGGTCAGTGACAGACCACACTGACAAAGATGAAGCTATTGTAATTACAACAATGCCCATGGGCTAAGAGTTGGGAAAACATTCAAAGCATCATGAAATAAAAGAATAAATAAATAAAAGAAGCCAAGAGGAGTGAAGCACTTGATACATATTGATATGGACTTCCTCATGATATAAACAAGTAATCAAGGTTTGACATGTAAATAATAAAATGCCAAAATACAAACGTTGATTTTTCCATTGACTATTGGTGTCTCCTGATCCCAGACTCCATTCAAGCCAGCATCTGTAATGTATGCTTTACATGTTGTGACCATTTGGTTTGTAATCTAGGGCAGACAAATGAAAAAAGTTTAACAGTAATTTTAAGCTTAACAGTAAATTTGCCTGTTTCACAAAATCTGATAAAATTCTCATATACATGCATCAATACTATCAGATTTGGAATAAATTTAATTTGTGAAATAATAGTGGCTAAAAAATATATGCAATATATACAACAAACACCCTATAAAATCTCTGAGAACACTCCCAAAAGTATATGTAACTCCCAGGACATATTTGTAAGTTCTATAATTTCAGCAATACATAAACACAGAATGTCATCAATAAAAATTCAAGAACAAAAATAATTAATTGAATTACAACTATTAGTCTTTACATTTGCAGCATTTATTTAAGGACTGCTCTTAAAGAATTTTGTATCCTAGCAGAATGGCTTTACCTTGATTTCCTGTGGCTATAAAAAGGAAAAAACATTCTTCTATTTCTCAACCACAAAAAATCCAAAGTTGGCAATGACAGAAGGAGAGAGGAGTACGTGCAGATACAGAAGATATACCACAGAGGACAGCTACAAGTAGACAATTTTTCTGTCTGTTAAATAATATGAACAATTCAAAACAATTCTCCTGATGGTGTTGTTTGGGTTTTGCCTTTTTTCTATGTTCTCTGTATTCTTTGCACATATATTTGTAACTCTGTCACCTACTGCTTTAGTAGCTAGTTTTTCCAGTAATTTTGCACAGCCTTTCCCTAAGCAGAAAGACAAAAATTCCAGGACTCCAAGCCCTGGGAGGTACAAGGCTCTGTGCTATCTTGATTCTTCCTGGGAACCAAAGCCAAGAACAACTCTTCAAGATACATTGTCATGGACAAAGTAAAACTAGTGCTGAAGGTGGAGGCTCCAGAGAAGGAGCTTGACCCAGAGGAAAACTGCAACACTACTTGTACTCCTAATTGGTGCTTTTTATCAATTATGCTAATTTCCTAAAACCTATAAATCCTTGTAGGGGGTGGCTTTTGCAGACATCTTTCCATAACTGCCTCTGAAGGCCTTAATTAAGGATCCTCTTTTACATTACCTCCTTACTAAAACGATCTCAAGTTTCATTTCCAGGTTGGGAAAAAGGCAACACTGACATGAGAGTACGGTAAAGCAGGTCTCAAGTACTCCTAACTGAAAAAAGACTGGAAACGCCATACCAAAGGCAGCCTCAAACTTCAAGAAAATTATTGGATGAAGTTGGAGATAGGACCTCCAGTGTCACTTCTGATGATCATTAAGTGGAAACAAACAGTAAATAGGGACTGTAAACCACTTGATCAAACTACAGATTTTTCCTTGTCATTTCAAGAACTGCTTCATGCAACCAGTTTGTTACTAGCCCCTGTAGTGAAATACTCACTCCCTTAAATTAAACTCCATTAAATAATAGACCATAGCAAGGGTCAATATAGAAATGTACAAACACCCATTATATGACAGGTAATATATATCTGTATATAGAAAACAGCCACAGCCATGAATAGATATAGATTTGAAAGAGCACATATGTCTTAATATCCTAGTTCAAATTGAAATGTAAAAAAATTTTATGCTGAACCCTGTGTTGTAAAGAACCAAAAAATGTGTGTCTGTATAATGAGGGTCTACTGTGAATTTCCCCAGAATGCTTACTGCAGGTGTGCAGTTTAGTTTGGAAGGATTTCTTTGCTATAAAACCATTCTACAAACCATCATTGCATGCAGTGAATACATGGATTCTACAAAAGACATTGGTATAAATACATAGGAAGTCTTAATTTTCTCTTTAAGGAGGGAAAGTGATCTGAATTGATCTGAAATTCAATTAACTTTTCAAGTATGACTGGCTTCAGCAAACAAGAACCTGTCATCTTTCTCAGTTTTTGGAGGAACAGCCTAGTTAGATTGATGGCCATCTTCCATTAGGTCTTCAAAGCTGAGGAAAAAAGAGCTTTTGCAGATTCTGTGATTTATGAAACAACTGATCAGATTAATTCAGATCAGAAGAATAATCTAGAATATAAATAAATTAACACTAATGAACCAAGAACAAATAAAGCTCCTTTCAGAAGAGAAGCCTGTAATCCAAGTTTCTCTTGTGATCAAAAGAGGTCTCTTCCTTTCCCATGTGGAACCCCAATATTTACTACCATTTTTAAATAAATGTTTTCTACTGATTTAAACAAAATTAATTTTTCTTCTGAAAAGTCACCCAATTTTTTGTAATTTCTATTTGTTTAATATTCTTACCTTTATAAGTAATGATGTAATTCTCTCAGAAGTGTTGTAATATTTTGAGACACGGTGAATCATTTGTACAGCCTTTATCAAGTATGGTATTCCCTGTGTCATTAATACCTCAAAGCAGAGTTTCAAGCAAAAATTTACTTCCTGTTTTTAGCAACCATATTTCCATTCTATTGTCAACTTCTAAATTACATATTTCCCTAAGTCACATGAATCAGTCTTTAAAATGTCATGGCATCTTACCAAAAGTTTTCTTATTAAAAAAGACTAACCATGCTCAATAAGATTTCAAATATCAACTAACAAGAACAATGAATGGCTAAGTTTGATCATTGGCTAAGAAATCAGATTAAAGATGTTACAAGATAAAATAATTTTAATATCCTGTTTTGATGAACCAAATTGAACACTGATTCAAAATGTAAAGGTTGCATTTTTTGATACAATAGGAAGTATTTTTCTGACAACAATTTTCTGTGATGGGTGCTTTTGTTTTCTTTCGGGTAAGGCTGCTAATGTACTTTCATTGTGATAGCAGTCTTAACATAAAATGTTTCATTCAGACACTTCAGAATCTCATTAAATAATTGTCACAATGCTAGTTTCATTACACAAATGTCTAATTTCTACAAACATCATATCAAACATCTAAATTTTTCACATATTTTGTGAAATCAATGTTCACATCGTTAAAATCATACTGTGGCATTACAAATACACTGTAGCTCAGAAACTTCCAAAGTACTTTAGTGGAAAAAGAAAAGGAATAAAAGAAAAGATAAAACATTCATTAACATTATCAGGGAGTTGTCAAAGTTGCAATTCAGAAAATCAAGAAAGTAATTTTGGCTGTCATCTCTCAATGGAGAAGCTAACCTCCTGTAATTAGAGTTAAAAAAACTCAAGCTTGTTCTGTGAATAGACATAGAAGGCATTTGCATTTAGCCAGAGTTTAAAATAGATGCTGTATAGCATAAAAACAACCATCTGTGTCCATATTGTTCATCACCAACACCACCCTTGAAATGGAATCAGGAGATTCTGAGTATATAGGTTTTCTTTTTCAAACCTTGACAAAAAAATAAAACCCTGAATACTGGACTGTGTAGAAATTTCTCTGATTCAAAGCCTTGAGTTAAATGCTCAGTCTGAATTTTCATATATTAACCTACTTCAGCACAAATGTCACTGTGTGATACTGCATACAGTACATGCCATATTTTATTCACACATAAAATATCAACATAAATCCACATGTATTCCTTATTCCATTCCTTATTCACTAATATATAAAAGAGTTGTCCATACTAAATACAACTCTGCACAGAATGAAAGTCTGATTAAAACAGGATATATTAAGCTTGGAAATCATTGTTTTTAAGCTGAATATCATAGAAAATCCTACCTAAATTAACTTGACCTCAGGAACATGTTAAACAGAATCACATGTTAACATATGTTAACACATATGTGTTAACATGTTACATGTGATTAAACAGAAAATCACATTTATCCAAATTGTTCCAGACTAAACAAAGAACTCTAATTAGCTATCTTGTATTAGTAAAATTATGAACCCTTCAACGGGTTTGCACTCACTAATGTCTTTGTTTATGATACAAAGTACTTTATCTTAACACCTATGAAGTAGTTAATTATTATGGCCTGGTACCTGGCACCCTCTAGTGATACCTTGAGGAGCTGAAAATAAACAGCTTAGTTACACTGCTAATCACAATTGCTTCTAATACTATTCCACGCAATATGAGCTCTATGTCATATCAAAGTCCTTTTGCTTGACCTCAGTTACAACTTTGTAGTAGGATCCTAAGCTGCCAGAGATTCAAAAGAAATACAGCACTTCCTGACAGAGGGCTGGAGGCATATAGGACCAAAACGTGAAGGACTCAAAAACAAAGGAGAATGAGCTGTATTTTTCTAAGGTATTTAGTCCTTTCATCCTATTCTGCAACAACCATTAGGAAAATACACCTTTATAATAATTCATGGTTATTATCCCAAATAACAAATATCTTGAACTAGCACTGATTTGTGCACCTGGACAACCAATTGTCTAAATTCTGACTGGCAGGTACTTCTGCAAATAGAAGCACATAATACTGTATTCTATATTTAAAAAAAAAAAAATGTTTTGCCCATTTAGGACCCCATAAGGTTTCATTATTTTCTATATAACTGAAATTTTGGTACTTTGGTCACAGTTATGTGATCATTGACATATTCAGCATTTTCAGTGGAAGACATATTTGGAGATTTTTGTATTATAAAATATGTAGCTGGTTTAATTGCCATTAAAAATAATACCAGCAGCAGGACTGACTTATTAGACAATCATATGTATTTATGCTTATTTAATAAATACATATTTCAAAATACTATATTTTATGAAATAGATAATAAAATAATGCTTAAACATTTAGCTTGACAAGGTTTTAGAAAAAAATCAGCAAAACTAGAAACGTAAATTAGAAAAAATTACTCTTAAGTAAATATAAGGAAGGGGAACTTTATTTTGCTCTGGGATTTCTATGTAAATACCTAAACTATGCATAAAGAATGGTGAAAGGCATACTTACAACATCAGTGCTATAAAGGGGCTGACAAACATTTTCAAGTGTGCTTAGATATCTCACATTATCCTTTGATTCATTTGCTGCATCTGTGATTCTGCCATCTAATTCTTTCCATGACTAGTGGAAAAAAAAGTACTGTGAAAAACTTCATACATAGTGAACTATTTCTTTAACTTGCACTTACTTGCCAGAAGTAAACTTTGGTAAATGAATTTTTAAGATGCATTGCCAAAGCAGCTAATAAGTTAATTTATTGTATTTATTACATAGATAATGTATTTTATGTTCATTTTTGGCTGCATCCCTGAAATGTCTTTTTTGTCTGGATACATTCAGTACACCAGCAACACATCTAAATTTTCCTCTTCTAATTCTCCTCAGCAAATCTCTCTTAGATGAAATAAAAACAAACAAACATCTTTATAGTAAAAAAGGCATAAAAAAGAAAAAAAATATTACCTTTAGTATTTTAGAGTGTGCAACTTTCAGAACATTGATAACAGCTTTACAGTTTTGTCCTTTGATCTGTTCAATAATAAAGTCCAATTTAGCAGACATGTATTTCCAGTTCTCCAGTTCCATCAGTGGACCTGAATCCTTAGCTTCTCTCCTTAGCTGTTTGCTCTCAATCAGAACCTGCAATACAATTGGAGAAAAAAAAAAAATCAAATGCCTAATACAGCTAATAGACAAGTCATTATAGAGAAGAAATGCTCTTGAGGAAACTCACTTAGAAAGGAACAAGCTTGCAGTTACTGACATATGAAAATGGTACCATTTGGAAAAGCTTTCTAAGTCTGAATTGCAGTTAATCATATTCTTAAAATTAAATTAAGGCAATTAATACATATGTTAAATTGCTGTCATGTCCTGTGTGAGTATCAGCATATACAGATAAGCCTTTAACCAGAACCTATGAACCTATTGAAATGCACCAAATGTAATTTTACTTGTACAGAACTTCAAAAAATAGTTTAATAAAAGTATTAGATATCAGTCATAAATTTATCCATTTGCATGTTGATAAATGTGCAGTCAGCTCTTTTTACATGTCTTTTACATTTTTACTCTCATGAACTAAACACACTAACTATAGTATGCCTTATAAGTAGAGTATCTCCCTGTCTACACAGATTCATATTTTGATGAAGGATTCTCTCTTTTTCATGGAAGCCTCAGACACTAGTATTTGGATAACTAAGACCTTACCATGCAAGACTTACACAGGACAAAATACAACCTGCCAGGCCTGATCAAAAATCTTTCTAAGAGCAGTATTTCCCACTACAAGTGGTAGCAGAAACTTAACAGGTGATGTACAGTTAGGTATGTTCAATATACATACATGGTCCTCACCACTGTTATTAGTCCTGCAACCCTCCATTCTCTTCTTATTTACTTATTTGTGAATTAAGTGTTCAGAAACTCTTATTCCCACTAGACTGTAAATTGCTAGGCATAAGGACTATCTACTTCACTTGTGCATAGAAGCAGAGCACTTCTCTTAATTTGGGGGAGATGCAGCTGAAGCCTTTAGCAAACTTCAGGCAAGTCTCACATATAATTTATAAATATTCATCCATATTCATGCTTTCATGCTGAATCGATGTCTTAAAAAAGCAACTTACGTGTTCAATTTGTCTATACCATATCATAAGTACTTCCTCTAGCTGGTAAACTGTGTCATAATTGTCAGCGGCTGCAGTTATTTTATCAAATGTCTGAAGTTCAGAAAAATTAATGTGATCTATTTTTTTCAACTCAACTGTTCCTTCAATGCATGCTGCAGCACCTGAGAAAAGGTAATTACAATATAGAACCAATTAAGACTTTAGAAAAAATTCCACCAGTCAAAGCAATTTAAATTTGAAAATATGCATCTACAGTCAATGTTGTTTTGATATAGTAGCAATTTACTGCACTCACATAAACCAGAAGTATCTGATTTTAAATGCAGTGATACTCCTTAGAAGCAACCTGTCACTATTTGCTTAAGAAAATAATCCACCCAATGTATATATTATGCAAATAATGGATAACTTTATTTTTCGTTGCAGAATGTGAAAAGTTTCATATCTATGCACTACTGCCTTTAAATAGAAATCCTTAAGCAGAATTCCTCTAGTTTGTTTCCTAAATGCAATGCTTACCTCCTAAAAATGAAATGTATTTCTTAATTGTTTCCACAAAATTCTGCTTTTCTTTTGTATCCTCTTTGGACTGACCTAAATTACCCCAATTACTTGTAGCAAGGATAGCAGGGAGAAAAACCTTTTCTATTACATCTTTAAGACCAGGTAGGAGTCCATCAGTGGCATCCAAAACACCAAAGGAAATTTCCTGCAGTGTAAAAATATTATTGCTATCAAAGCAGTATCTTACACTAGAAACAGTATTGTAAGTTCAACGTATTTTTATAAAAGCACTCCAATATGCCAACCAAAACTTTAATTTAAGGAGAGAAAATCATTACATAACACACCTACAGTGCAGCCGTAAGATAGTACTCTCAATAAAAAAGGGAAGTTAACAATTATTTAATACAGTTTTTAAAAGCTGTCTGGTTATGCTTTTGTTACATCAGTTATTTATCTATGACACAGAGTTTGGAAATTTTGAAATGGTAGAAAAATGCCCTCACCCACAATTAGGTACTAATTAATGAATTGCAAGCAGCAAAAAACTCTCTGAATGTCCTTATCTGAAATTATATTAGAAGCAATTATTTGACTAAATATATATTATTTTGAATCAAGTTAAATTTTTTCCTACTCTCCAAAACAAAACTTTGCAAGGTCTGACTATTCTTAATATTCCAGTATTTTAAATGGCCTTAAAATAAGCAAGTATTAACATGTAACAAACTTCCTAGAAGAGAAATTTTCTTTCCTTATCCCTTCATCATTTGGAATTAATTGGGAAGATGGAATTTGATGGAAAAGTAATAGTTATGACCAACACCGAGGCCCCTGATAAAGACAGAATTTGTATCTTTCTTCTGATCGTTTTTTTCTCTTTCACCTTCTTACCTCTTAAAAGGAATGGAATGTTTTAATATGAAATATAAAGCATGTAAAATAATAATGGATTTTCTGTCTGAAGAACTTGAAATAATATTAATTACAAAACACATATGTGAAACTATTTCTTATCAATTTACAGTCTCTTAAGCAGTGCCCAAATATTAAGACATGTAATTATGAACAATAATGAAGCCCACACTTATATAAGAATTTGTCTTTTAAAGCGGAAAATCTCATGCCACATAATTCACACAGGATAAATGTGTATTTTGCATTTTATTTATCAAAACACATAAATAGTTACAGGTAAACTTTTTGTCTCCTGGTATTTGCAATAAACTCTTCTCAGTGTTTCCTTGTACCTTAGGGATTTTGATCACAATTAAAATATACTTAGCAGCTTTGTTTGAAAAATATCAAGGAGAATGAGAAATTAATGTTCATTTATTTAACAAGAATCCTTTAAGACACTAACTTCACAAGTATTTGCTGAAGAGATACAGCTATTTGTTGTTTACCCAAAATGGAGAGCAAAAGAGTTACCAGTAACTTTAGTTATGCGACAACTGTGAAAAAAATAATGAAACAAAAAAATAGCTGCTTTTAAAGCTTTTAGTTTTTAATATGACAGAGTACCTCATGTATAGTTTTTTCATTTATGGACGTGTCATTCTTATAGCGAATGAAATATAAGCATAGTCCTGTGATCTTGTCTGGTGTCCTCTCCAAATAAAATTGAAAGATTTTACTTCCTTTTTCAACATCTGGAATTACCCGACCACACTCTGAAAAGGAATTTCATAGGTATGGCTCTGTTTAAAAATGAGGGTATTATAAAATGCTTAAAATCAATATAAGGAAATAAATTTGAACATATAAATAATTTATTTTCTTCTTTTGTTAGAGAACAAAAGCCAGTATAATTTTAATTGTAATTAATCACACAATTAGAAAACTACACCAAATGTATAACGTGTATCTTACAAACTTATTTGGATGCATTGTAATGCAATTAAAAGGGAATTTGTTCAGGCCCATAGCTCTGAAACAATTTGCTTGTGTCTAAGGTACTTTATTTTCATTTGTCTTACCAAAAAAGATGTCAGGCCTAAGTGAGAAAAGAGATACTATGAGATGGCCTCAGGTCCTCTGTGGATATATTCCTATGCCATTTGATAGCTCAATATAAATAAGTAACAGAACACTATTTGCAGTAATTAGTGAATCATTAGGGATTTCAGACATTACATTCTAATTCTCTATCATACATATGAAATCTGAAAAATTTCAAATATTTATAATAAGTGAAAATTCAGAGACAGGTTTTATGAAAGTGCTTTCTAATGAACTATGGGCAAACCTCATGTATTAAAAAGTCACAACTAATTCAGTACTTCAGGATAAGATTTCATATTTTTCTTCTAGGAATGGTTAAAATTGAGATTATTTTTTTCTAAACAATTTGACTTGAAGCAAGCATTTAAAATATGAATTTTCAGTCCTCGGAGCAAAAGGTTGCAAAATTCTGAACAAGCAAAAGCAGATTTTATTCTGAGAAGCCTCAAACAAAATTAACAACAGAATGCACTGTTAGATGTGCTTGTATTATTATTGCTAAAACATTTACCTATTCCTCGTGGATCTCCTTCTTGATAGAAAATTTTCAATGATTTTCTTCCTCCCTTGGCAAAAAAGGAATCAAAGGCATCGAACTGTTAAATCAAAGAGTGAATACGTGTTAC
Organism: Lonchura striata; assembly: GCF_050655825.1. NCBI lineage: Eukaryota > Metazoa > Chordata > Aves > Passeriformes > Estrildidae > Lonchura > Lonchura striata. The sequence goes on along the minus strand of NC_140705.1, from coordinate 85,867,014 downwards.
TCAAAATACTTTTATGTGCCTTTAAGACGTGCAAAACTAATTTGACCATGCTACTGTTTAAAGTTTAGATGGCACACAATGTTTATCCTCAAATATTGTGAGAAGATAGGAAGAGTCCAACTGAAGGACTCAGCCATGGTAATGAGATCTCCTGCTTCCCCCTTATCAGAAAAAGAAGATCAAAAGTTTAGCAAGCATGTGTGGAGATGCATCACCTCTTCAGGCAAAGGATACACTTCTAGTTATGGCATATTACTTATTAGCATGTTTTTCCTCCAAAATAAACCAATATTAAATCTGAAACAGAACAATGATGGGAAAATGAGTGACACTCAGGTAAACAAGAATTTAAAGCCACTCTTGTGAGAAGACAACATTGCATGAAAATAAAAGAAGTAAAAGCAAGCCAGATCTAGAAGTGCATTTCACTTTTGTTAACAGCACTAGTGAATTAAGAGTTAAAGCAGAGAAAAATACATTAAAAAGACCCACCCCCAAAACAGTGAAAGAAAAAAATTGTTAAAGTGCTGAAAGCGCAAGGACAAAAAGCAGGAAAAAATTCACAACTACAAGAAGCACTCCAGCTTACGAGGAAGAGGAGGACAAACAGTAACTTTGGGGCTGGTATGATTCTACACAGAAAGAAAGATGTGAGCTGTCTCCACAGCTACTTGTTGACACAGCCCCAACAGACTAAACTATTTATAAATAAACTAAAACTGGGAGCAGGAAAATATTCAACCACAATAATTTTTCAGATGGTCCTGGTGACAGCCAGAAAAGGCCCCAACCCAGCAAAAAATAAACAAACAGAAAAACCAAACCAAAACCTTATACAAAAAAAAAAACAAACCCTCAAGAACCCAAACTTTCTCAATTTCTCAAGTGTTGGGATTAGTCAAACTTGGTGTAGAACAGCAGTTTCACCTTAAATCAGAATGATTTAAAACTATATATAATTTAGCAAATGTAAAAAAGGCACAATACTTAGCACACCTCTATGTTGTGTAAGCAGAAAAAAACCCAAACAAATGAGGTTAAGTACATTTTATGATGTAAAAATATCAATAAACAAAAAAAAACCTAAACCCATTTGGAGTAAGGCTAAATTTGGCTTGTAACAGTAAAACCGAAGTTCTAAGAATTTATTTGTTTTATCAAAGGACGTATTATCTGGCTGAGTTTTAAATGTTAAGTAGAATCTCTCTTAACAGACAAAAAACCATCAATCAGGTGCAACAACAGTCAAATAACAAAAATGTAATCAGAGAAGTTGATTCATATCTTTTCACAACAGCCATACTGAATTAAAAGTACAGTTTAACTGTTTCGTCCTGTTTGTTTAATCACTTTGAAACATCATGAAAGACATCACTAAACACATAAAAATAATGAAAGCTTTCAGAAGTTCCACAAATTTGAGATCTATACACTCTGCAAACCCACTTAACCCAATCTTTTGAACATCCAAACATAAATAAAGAGGTCAAAAATGAAATTTCTTAGTGGGTCTTTCAAACATTTCCATACTATTTAAATGGCGCAGGATTAATCTTCCTTCTTATTACAAACAACATGCTAATTCTCAAAATGCTCCCATAAGTTACACACTTTGGCACAATCTTAGAAATTTAATTGAGAATTTGCCTAACAAATGAATGTGATCATAATTAGAACATAATAAAATCAGTCTGAGATGGATGAAACTGCTTGGAACTGGCAGATGTAAAAAGATCAAAATAACAGTAGTATTTATATTTTTCTTGAGGTAAGAAAGGTGAAAAAGCCACAATCAAAAATTGGGGATATTTGCAAACCTGCTGGGAAACTCAGCTGAAAGATTTAGACAGGTATCTTTCTAGACTGATTGTGTGCCTTAGTAATCACATTTTCTGGCAGAAACAATCAAAATAATGGATAACACTTCCTATCAAAGGGGTAATCTGCTACATATTTTAACTAATAAATTAAATCAACAGGCACACAGGACAGACTCACCGAAGGGACATCCAATATCATTTCTTCCACAGTTGGTAAGTCTAAGCCTACCCTGGCACTGAGAACTTCAAATATGTATTTATATGAAGCATTAACTTTTGCTCTTCGATCTTCTCTTGCTTTTTCATATTGAATCTAAAACATTAAACAAGACTTTCAAGCTAAAAATGCACAAAGTAATCACAACAATGACCTGCTACTTAACTTGTAACTAATGCTAAAATCTACCGTCTTGTATTTACAGCTGCAAAATGCCCTAATTTTAAAAGTACCTAAATTTTCAGAGGCTAACAGGAGAACAAATTATGAAGTGTTATTATAAGATGTGAAGTCAAACCTGAGGATATGTCAAGAAAAAACAAACATTAAGAATATTAAGGTGGATTTTAAGATTTTTATGTGACATTAACTGGCTTCCTTGTTCACAATCAAAATTCCAATTTATTAGATTAGTACAGAAAAGTTAAAACATCCATTAAAAATAAAGTATCTAGGGTGGATAAATATTTGCAGGAACTAAGCTGAGTACAGCTTTGCTTCATTGTAAATTATTCAGTTACTATCTCCTGCTTCTGACCTCTATTACTTTAAAATTTTAAAATATTACAAACATGGGGAAAAAAGACTCACTTTCTACCAGAAATAATTTAGTAAAAAGAACTGAGTCTAAACAAAAACTTAAAAAATTAAAAATTTAAACTAATGATTAATATAAATTGAATTTAATAATCTGAGGAAAGAACCAGAAATATAACCTTTCTTGCTTTGTAACTTTGCACGCTTGGAACTCCACTAGGGCGGTAAAACTTGGAAAAACTTTGACTTCCAAAAGAACGAGATGAAGAGGAAAGGCTCGCTAATCGTTGAGCTGTTTGAGAAGATCTAGCTACTTCTTCTCCAGTGGCTGAAACTTTTTTATTATTTTTTGGTACCCCCGCCATTCTAAAATCTGAAATTTGGAAAGAGAAGATTATGTTTATAACAATTCAGACATTTCAAGTCTACCTTTTCCAGGAGACAGGAACATCGCAAAACTGACTTTAGAGGTATATAAATTTAATAGTCTCATCAAATCCTCTTCCAGTTCTTAAAATGCTAGACATTATACACATTTTTATGATAGGTTACAAATGTCAAGATGAGACATTTTTTAAAAAAAATTTTTCATACACATGAATTTCATGGCACGAATAAGCCTTTCTATATAACAAATATATTTTAAAATATAAATAATTTCAGTGCATATCTGATTACTGAGAAATATAGGTAGTTTCAAACACAGATGACTTATTTAAATTTTAATTTCTAAAATATATACCCAAATTCAGCAACTGAGCTTACAAAAAGACTTGCATTCACAGAAATTGCTATTCTGCTCAGTGTACTATTACAATAAGGATCAAGATAACTATCAAAAATTTCTTAGAAGTTCATATGAGGCCTAAGGGCAAGCCTCCCACTGCTGTAACAGTGTTATATACTCTCTTAGCCATTATTACCTGATTTGGGAAATAAAAAAATCAAAGGGGAAGCTGACATGAAGAGCATCACCTGAAAAGTAACACCTTGTTGTACATTACTTGCTCCTTATTTTTGCCCATGTAATAGGTGACAAATTGGCTGATGTTCTCTGGTTTTAGGCATGCAATCAATCACCTGCCACAGAAAGTGTTCATCTCTTTCTTTAAGTAAACATACCACCAAAAAAACCAAAAAAACCCCCAAATTTAGGAGAGTCACCAAAAAAAAAAAAAAAAAAAAAAAAGAGTGAAATGCAAATTAATTATATTTACTTCTTTTTCTACATTTATTTCATATTTCTATGACTGCAGATGGCCTGGCCATCTACAAGATTAGCAGTGGTACTTTCCTCCTTGCCTATTCCACTCAAGTGGAATAGGTTGGATGCTGATTTCCCTGCCTTTTAGCTGGTTCACTTTTAGCTGATACTTTCCCCTAAAGCACAAGATGAGAGAGGTGGGGTTCTCACAGCTTTCTTTAAAAAACCCACAAAAGCTGCATTGGATCCTGGCATTGTCCCTGCCTCTCCAAAATCTATAGTCAAGATACCTGGCAGTTCAGGTTAAAGTCTCACACTTTTCAAAAACCTGTATGAGCTCCATCTGCCGCCCTCTCCCGGCTGGAATAACAAACATGCTTTTATGTCAAAATCTCCTTTCCTTCCCCCCAGGATGCTCCAAAGCTTCTCTAGAGGAACTTCTCATTCAAGGAAAGTAGGTCTGGCTTCCCGCATGCATCATTTTAGGAGGGTTGAAGGAGAATGAGAGGGAAGGAGAAGCGGAGGAGTCCCAAGCATTGGGAATACAGCCTTTCGGCTCTCTTCTGGAAAGCTGAGCTGAGCTGCCTTAGCCTGCACTTCAGCTTTGGCAGAGAGATGCAGGAGAAATTCCTCACCGCCCTAGCCGGAGCCGTGTCTCCTCAGAGGGCGGGCAGCGGGGCGCGGCCCCCCGGCAGCGCAGCGCTCACCGGCGCTCCCCTCAGCGGGCGCAGCGGACGGTCGAGCGCCCGCCACGAGCAAGCGGCCGATGCCGGTAACGGAGCCCGTAACCGCTGCGGGGCGCGCTCGGGCCGGCGGCTCCAGAGCCCGCCCGGCAGCCGCGGGGCCCGGAGGGCGCTGCCGGCGCCCGCCCGCTGCGGCCCGCGCACGGCCGGCCAAAATTCGACTCCCAGAACCCGAACCGTCATTTCACCGTAAAGATCTCGTGCTCCTGGGAACGGCTTGCCCGCGCGGTTGGCGTGGTTAAGTGTGCCCATGGAAGTTACTTGAGTAAGGCAGACTGAGCTCTGGGCTGCGCAAGTGCTTTGCTCTCGATCATAAAACGTGTGGAGTTTTATTTTTTTTTCCCCACACAGGGAATTCAATCCTGGTTTTCATTCTACGTTTTTGAGAGAAATACTATCCTTCGCTCTTAGGCCTGAAATGATATTTTTATACTAAAGGACAATGTGTAACTCCAGAGGGTGAAGAGATGACTGAAAGGGGACCTCTGTGTATCTAAATCTAAAGAAGGGGTGGAAGGGGAGTGCCAAGAGGATGTTTCCAGGCTCTTTTCTATGGTACCAATCAATAGGATAAGAGATAAAAGGCAGAAAGTGATGCACAGGCAGTTCCACCTGAACATGAGGAAGTTCTTAATGTGGGTGACTGAGCCCTGGAACAAATTGCCCAAAGAGGTTGTGGAAGTGTCCTTCCCTGGAGATATTCAAAACCCATCTGCACACAATCCATGTACTCTGGGACAACACTGCAGGTAGATTGGAACAGGTCTACTGTGGTCCCTTCCAATCTGGCCAATTCTGCGATTTTCTGACAAATGCTACTTGAAATCTTTTCCCAGCACCTGGAAGAAAAAGCAGAAATCAACCTCTGTCAACACTAAACCAAGGCTGCCAGGAGTATGATAACAAGGCAAGGCCAGGATTCCCAAACAGCCTGATACTGCCCGGACTTACGAAAGCAGCACCATTCCAGTGGAGCTGGGTTATCAGCTGTGTCTGCTCTAGCACGGGTGTGGTACACTCGGCCTCTGGCGGCAACTGGAGGGATGTGTTGTCAGGTCACCATAGGGGATCCTCACTTTCATGCCACATTTCAGCTAAGTAATGCCACAGTCAGGGAAGCCCCTTCCTTTTGGTCCTTATGTTGTCCTGAATGCAGGCTCATTACCCGTGCAGCATCAATTCACACATGGAGGCAAGATATTTCTATTTTTTATTCTAGTTTGCTCCAAGTAGGGAGCTGGGTGGCAACGCACAAAATGCTGGCTCCCCAGTAATCAAACCTTTATAGTATTTATAAATGCCAACAAACAAAAGCATCAGCATTCATTGATTAGAAATTACATAACCTTGCTATTAATTAGTGCTCAACCCAGTTTTTGCTAGTTGTGTCTTTCACTTCTAATGCTAATCAGTCCACAGGTGCAATTCTTCCTTCCACTTGAGTCTGGGACTCGTTTTGAGTGGGCGGTCAATGAGTAAGCGGTCACAACTGCCCATTGCTGGGATTCTCTTTTTCCCATTTACTACTCAGTTTTGCTGATTTCACGATTTCACTCTTGGTGGCTCTAGTCCAGACAGCCCATTCATCGTAGGATTGCTTTCTCTCTTCCTTAAAACAAAAGATTAGCCAAGCAGACGACGTCCACAATGTAGCCGTTTAATCATAACTATGCAGATAAAACTATTGACTAATATAAAAACAAAAATTGAAACGCTTGATTCAGAATTGAGGGGCTCGCTGTGAGTTAGGGATGAACCGGCAGAAGTCGATCTGATCCCACACTTCTGCAATACTCCTCGGCCACCCCTGCGCCGGAGCGGCCCAGCCGGTGGCGGCGTGGGGCGCAGCACCGCCTTCCCGCCTCCTCCTTCCCTTCTTCCGCCTCCTCCTCCCCTTCCTTCTTCCTCCTCGTCTCCGCCCTCCTCTCCTGACATGGCTGCCCCCGCGGAACCCTGCGGCCTCACGGACGAGGCAGCCTATGGCGCCTGCTCGGAGCCGGATGCCAGCACCAAGGTGGGGTGGTTGAGGGCGCTCCCCGGGGCTGTGGCGCCCGCTCCTCCCCGGTCCCCTCACGGCGCCTCAGTGGGCGGACGTGCGGGGCGTGGAGGCCGGCATGGAGGCCAGCATGGGGCCGGGCTGGATCTCGGCGGCGCAGCGAAATGTGTCCGGGCCCGGAGCTGCCCTGGCGGCCTGTCTGTCGGGCAGCCCGGCGGCGTTCGTGGTCGTGGCGGGGCGGACGGGCTGGGCCGGTCCCTGCGAGCCCCTGAACCCCGCGGGGCGCGCGCGGCCGGGCCCGCGCCTGTCCTTTCTCTGAGCGAGCGCTCCGGGGCGCTTCGGGCAGTCACTGCCTGGGGGCACGGAAAAACCTGTCAAAACGCCCCAGACGGTTTTCTTTTTATTAGCAGAACATTGTAGCTGAAGTTTTAATTTTTTCCCCCTTACCTCTGTCGCCTATTATACCACTCACTTTTTATTCCATTGGTCGTTCACAAGCTTCTTAGTATTTAGTTACCTAGGGGCTTCAAGAAAATATCCTTGCAGAGTGGTAGGCCGGTTCTACTGCCAAGATATAATCAAGCTTGACAGACGTTCAATATCTGTGAATTTACTATTTCAATGCCATGAATTAATAACAATAATGAGCTCAGGAGTCTAGGAGGCTCAATATTGAATATTCATGTGTCTGTTGCACTTGTGTGTGAAGTTGTTCATGTATGCTACAGCCCTATAAAAGAATAATAAATATAAGGATACTCTGTTTTGATACATCTGGTAATACATATTGAATTATACCACTCATGGGATTGGTTATTTGTTTTAAATGTTATGTTACAAAGATGTATTTATATAATACAAATTTGTATGTGTAGAATCAGGACAAAAGTTGAAATAATTCTCTTTGTTACTTCTGAACCTCCTGGTTTTGGAGTCATTACTAACTGGCATCTTTATTAATACCTATAATTCATTTCTGGTTGATATATAAAGTACAAATCTTTTCTTCCCTATAGGATTTTATATTTCAGCAGACAATGTTAAGAGTAAAGGATCCTAAGAAGTCATTGGATTTTTATACAAGGGTACTTGGAATGATGTGAGTAGAATTTGTATGCCGTGATTGGTTTGGGGTTTTTTTCTGTTCTTCTGAATTTTTTTTTTTTAGGATGTAATTATACTAATTGGTTTATCTACATAAACAATGCTGTCCCATCAGCTGATGCTTAGTTGGATGGTCTGGCAGTAAGCTGTACATGCGTAAGGTGCAAATGAACTAATATTGGCCTTGACTAGAAATTTCTTTTTTTCTTAAATAGGTCATTAATTATCAGGGTACAACTTGCTTATTTCCTCTTCACTGAGCCTGCAGCTCAGTAACTTTTATGACTGTGCTTATAATGAGGAATCATTGTTAAAAATCTTGAAATTAAGTTTTTTCTGCTGGTTCTCAGAAGTGGCTTATGACTGCCTCCAGTCACATGAGAATAAGTAAATAAAGGGTGAAGACAAAGTCCAGGCTCAGTCTTGTGGAGAGGGCTTTCGAAGGCAGATGCCATGCAGTAGTTTAACATGTTTATGCTGGGGCTTTTTGTTCATTCCTACCATTTGAGTTATTTCAAAACAAAATAATATGTTTGTAAACATCTTGAAATTAGTCCAGACTAAAGTAAAATAAATTACTTCCACTGTAGTGAAAACGTGTGAAAATAAAAAATACCTTGTAAAAAAGAAATAAGATTAATTTTGCATGCCTACTTGTTCCAGTTAAATGCCTCACATAAAATGTATGCTTCCTGTATTTTTAGTTGACTAAATTGTCACATCACAAAGGAGTTTTATCATTATAGCTAGCTATTGAAACTGTAAATGTATTTAATCTAAAGGTATGTTTGTCTGGTACCACCGAGCTCTCTAGAATGAGTAAGATTCAAAGTAGATATTTTTATTCCTTGGTGAAATTTTAAAGTGGTTAAAGGTTTTCCTATGAAAACACAGTCAAGTAACAGAGTGACAATCTGAAGATTGAAGCCTTTCTACTGACTTTTCTATTCAGTTACTTGTAGTTTGGTTTTTAAACATCTGATTCTTTTAAATTTTGTAGGTTTGTAATGTGTTCTGGAGTATTTTTACTTGATGGTTTAAAATGTGGCTGTTTTAAGGTGTGGATTATAGAAGAGCAGAAATTCATGAAAATAATTTTTCCATAAACCCATCTTGGTTTATTTGCAAGCTACCTGACTATCCTTTTAAGTTACTATTTCAAAATAATTGTTGCCCTTTAGACTGCTTCAAAAATTTGACTTTCCTTCTATGAAGTTCTCACTCTATTTCCTGGGGTATGAAGATAAAAACGATATCCCGAAAGATAAAGCTGAGAGAACACCATGGACCTTCTCTAGAAAAGCTACACTTGAACTGACGCAGTAAGTATTTACATAAGGAGAGATTACACTTTGCTAACAGTGATCAAATAGTATTGGATAAGTGTAAATCCCATTAGATTGAATAAAAAATTTAATCATTACTGTGGATACATCTTCACTGTCATACAAACTTACAATGTATCTGAGACTGGATATTTGGAAAGGTTAACCTTCCTCTTTCAGAGCTCTTTCAAACTGCCAGGTGAACATTAATATGAAACAGTACTTGGTGTATTTTTTAATCATGCCATCTGGGTAAGTAGTTTAGGGAAACCCAAAGTGGCTAGACCTTTCTTTGGATCCCCAAAGCATCCTAATAATGGGTAACTATTGCTTTTGGAATCTAATCTAAAGTGGTATTAAGTCAAAACGTGCTTCTTGTAAACAGGATAATTTGGTTAATGCTAGTAATCACTATAATTGTGCAGACACAATCTCCCAAACACTGTCTTACTTAACTGCACTACCGGCTACCCTCACTTGCTGTTCCCCAGTGATGGGTAGTTAAACTGACATGTGCAGCAAAACCATCTCTCTAGTCTGAATGAAACAGGAGTATTTCTGACTCATTCAAATGTAGACCCTAAATAATAGTGAAGGAATGACATGACTGGATTGTCCCAAGACCATCCCTGGAGCCCATGACTAGGGAAGATCTTTATAGTTTAATGAATGCGGCCAACAGCTGAAATTCTCTGTTTTTTTTTTAGGAAAAACAACTTACCCTCTCCAGGGAAACTGAACATTTAGGATTAATTAATTTTAATGCTTTTCTTCAATCTAATAATTGCTTCTTACAGAAACTGGGGCACTGAAAATGATGACAGTCAGTCTTACCACAATGGCAATTCAGATCCCCGGGGATTTGGTAGGTCTTTAGTTTTTTGTTTATAGTTTTTAAGCTTTGAAATAAAATGTGCTAACTCTTGGAAAGTAGGGAACTTGCCTTTCATCCTTTATCTCTCTTCTTTCAACATGTATACTGTGAAAGATGATGAAAATAAATGAAGCAATGTGTTTCAGAGTATTGAGCCATAGTTACACTCTTTATCAAAAATCTAATCCTTTGGCAGACAAACACATGCCAATTGTAACTACTGAGTGAAGAACATCAGTTGTGGTTGTGTATTAGATTATCATAGTGGTTAAACTGATTTAATCTTGGATTTCCACTGTATAATCCACTAATTAACAATTGTATGGTAGAAAGACAATTCCATTTCTCTGTATCACTGAGGATATTATTTGTGTGGCTTGATTTGATAACTTGAGTGCTTGAAAGGTCACTGCTGTGAGATAAGTTTTCACACTGGTCCAGCCACTTGGCATTTAAAGCTCCTGAAGTGATTTGTAAGCTCAACCCTTGCATAGCACTAGTGTCAGTCTCTGCAAAAACAGCATTGCTGATAATCTCCATGTGCTGTTAAACAGAGCAAATGTAACAAAATCCTGTTATGGAGCTGCACTCCAACAAAGAACACATTGATATAACAGTATGATTGAAAATCTTATGTTTTCCTATTCTAAATAAAGTTCTTGTCTAAACAGCACAAGATACTTCAACTCAAACATTTGTATTTAAAAGGCATTATCAAAAGACAGCTGTTTGAAGAAGAATAATGTTAATATCCAAAAGGCTCTTTCTGGAATTTTCTCTTAAATATAGTCATTGCTTCTGTGAAGTACAGCATGAAATACTAAACTTTTTTTCACAGAACACTCAGCAATATTTATATTGCACTTCACTCTTTTTACTTTCTTTCACAGGACACATTGGAATTGCTGTTCCTGATGTTTATAAAGCTTGTAAGAGGTTTGAAGAACTAGGAGTGAAATTTGTGAAGAAACCAGATGATGGTAAGTCTGATCAGAAATGCAAGAAATTTTTTCCCTTTGATTTTAATATATTCTGTCTATGAGATCTTCCTGGAAAGCTGAGTAATGCGTTGCTAGGAGTTGCCACTGCTTAGAGGTTTCTAAAACCAGTTACCCCTGCACTGCCTTACAGAGTGGGCAAAACTGACAATAGATCCATCCCAGTAACAATAATACATCAGTCTGTGATGTGCCTTCTGTATGCAGCCTAACCTTCAGTAAAATTCACATTCTCTCTTGATGTCATAGTTTACATATCATTTTATACTGCTGCCTAGAGTTGTTACAGAATTTACTGTAACATGGATCAGAGTCACATGGCAAATCTGCTTGGTTCTTGTCTTAGGAAAGTAAGTCAGAAAACATAATAGTTCCCACTTATTTAAACTGAGTCATTCTTGACTTTTCTGGCTATTTTCATGTAAATCCACCTAACACCTACTGTACAACCTACCAGCTATTATATTTTTAACTGCTCTTTCAGCTTTAGTAGGAGTAGCCCATTAGTCTTTATCATAATTGACTTGCATAATGTATCACACAAATATTCAGAGAGTATATATGCAAAGAATGCATATGTGAAGATATCCCAAAATGCAGAAGTGGTGAGAAGTCTTGCATTTTTCAGCAGGATTCTCTTTCATAGAAAAGACCTCATGAGATTTTTAGGACTGATGCATGCAAAACCAGACATGTAATACTAGTAATTGAAAACAGATTTAAGTGATTTTCATCTTATTCACTGTGTTCTCAGCTGAAGCAAAATAAGAAATGTAGCTGAAAACTTAACTTGATTTCTTGAATTAAGAACAGATCTTGGTATTTCTAGCATTTTAGAGTTTCTGAGCCTTTTTTAATTTGTCTGTTTGTTAAACAGTGAGAGGCTTGAAGTGAGAATTGCTGACTTACAGCTGTGCAGCGGTAGGCATGAAAGTACATAGAAGAACAAGCTTAGACTATAAATGGAGAGAATCACAAGAAAGAACTCCTGAAGCAGAAGAAGGGTGGGGGCAGAGCAAAAGCTCTTCTTTGAAATTCAGAAACAAAATTGATGCAGCAAATGCCAAGGAGGAGAATGAAGTTTTGGGTTTAACATTGTTTGCAGAGCATGGTGGAGATCAAGCATAGGGTTTATTTTCCTGCCTTAATGAATAAACATCTATTTTCTCCGTTGTTTTTGTGACTAGAATATATTAAGAGTTAGGCTGGGTCTGTTACAGTAAGTAACTTAATGGAGCAAGTATAACTACAAGTGTGTGGTTAACACTTTAAGCTGTGTTGTCCTGATCTACTGTTGAAAACAACTTTTGGGGAGCTTGTTTTAAGGAATAATATGGTTTCCAGCAGTAAAATCTATAACAATCCTGTCCTGCATTTCTTTGCTTTATGAAGTGGTGCAGAAGTATACTGTAAACCATGTCAGAGGTAAAAATTTTATGGTAAAATTTCATTGTGGAGTTGGGAATGGTGGGAGATGAACAGGGCAGAGGAACACAGGATTTTATACCAGCAAAGCCAGTTCAAGAAAATATATCAAAACATCCCCAGAGCACAGAAATATTTTCCTGAATTTTGAGGATGAACACTTACTGGGGCATATGCAAAAAACTTCAATCAACAAAAGATTGAATTCCAAAGTGACTTTTAACTACAGCTTTATTGAGAGTAGGATTGACGGTTTTGCATACAGAGATCTAATGCCGATTAAAAACTAAGCTGGATGTTTTTAGAATTATCTGTCTAAATTTGAACTAATTCTCATGCAAAACTAAAAATATTTTTGAAAGTAGTCATATTTGACATTTAGAATCAGTCATGTAGTCTTCATTTTATCTTTTTTTTTTTTTCCCGTAATAGGTAAAATGAAAGGACTTGCATTTGTTCAGGACCCTGATGGCTACTGGATTGAAATTTTGAATCCTAAACACATGGTGACTCTCACTTAGTTCTAGCAAAGTATATTGTATAAGAGACCCACTTTCAGACTGCTGGAGAAAATCTGTAATAGTGTTTGTGAAAATTGCTTAATAGAGAGGAATCAGTCACGTTCAGAGTCTCCTCCAAAACTATCCCCTGGGACCTAACTTGGATTCCTTTTCTCTTCTCCTGTGATGCCACTGCCAATTGTTTCCAGTTAGGAATACTCAGTCATTTTCTGGAAGAGCACTTACACAGATTCTCCTCTTGAACATTGTTTATGTTAATATTTCAATAAACACTGTCAAAAGATATGTGACCAGAAGCTCACTGCATCTCACACTGATTAGATTTAAATGGGCAACAATTCCTGTGTTACTACTGATGAGCATCAATGAGGAAGCAAAAAGAAATTTCAGTATATTTATGAAGTCAGAAGATCCTGAAGGCTTCATGTCCTAATTTGCATACTAGAAAAATAAAATATCAGGCTAATTTTGACTGGAGTAGTAGCTTGCTTATAAAATTCATAATCTTATTTACATTATTCCAGGCAAAACTCTTTTAAGGAGCAGCCTTAAACTGTCTTGCAAAAAGAAGTTTTATAGAAGGAATAGATTTGTACAGCAGAAAGAATTCAGTCTTTCAGCTCAGCTTTTGACTGCTGATTGACAGCCAAGAGAAGAGGTCTCATAGCTGCCAACTTGCAGTGACCCTTGTCTCTTTCAACACTAGGAAGAACTTGCTCATAATTTTTGTTTCAGGAGAAGTCTGGGGCTAGATTTGACTTAAATTCTTTGTATATTCTGCTCTAGAAAATGAATGAAAAAGATTCTCTGTTTGATTGTCCTCCCAAAACAAGTGGTGGTACATACCTGTGAGCAGCAGGAAAACATGGAGCATTTCCATGTATTACACAAATTATAAAACCCTCTGCCTTGTCTTATTCTGCTTGGAGTAGCACCTAACGTCTTCAGTTATGTGGCTATCAAATAATGTATAGGGTAACCAAAGGCTAACAAATAGTGTAAAGGCATTGCAGTTCACTTCCCAATAAAACATTGGTGAAAACTAGAAGAAACTTTAACGCATGATGAAGTGTTGCTTTGCTTTTTGTTGAATTCTTGATGACTGAAAGGCTTGCTGTTTTGCTTAGAGTATTCTGTTTGGAATCATTGTACTCGGCAATGAAATTTCTAATGATCCTTTCCTTTGGACTCTTCACAGACCTCACTGGTCCACCTCTCATGTGTCTCCCAGACAGTCTTGGGAACCTAATCAATTGCTCGATGGTGGCCAGTGCCAAAGGGAGTTGGTTGCCTAAAAACTGGGTGAGGTGTGACTCCAGCTCCTGCTGCCATGTGCTGGGTCCAGACAGTGGAAGGACCCTGAAAGCCCCCATGTGAGCAGAAAAGCCACACTATGAAAAGCCAGTGTCCACAAAGGAGACAGTCGTCCTGCAAATATATTCAAATAAAGGCAGTGTTCACTGGGGCACACACCTGTTATAAACTCCCAGCCACATGTTGACCTCTTCTTTCCCCATTGGCTGAGGTACTAGGAAGGTACAGCCTTTCTGAACTGCCTACCACATACTTCCTCCTTAACATGTCATTTTCCCCCAAAATGCAGAAACTGGCTTGTGCTTGTGCTTGTGAAACCCATTTGTTTCAGGAGTCAAATTGTCTGGGCTCTTACAAACCTGAAGCTTGAAGTTGGTAGAGACATTAGGAACTATTTCAAAGGCATTAATACCTATACCCTGCCCATGGAATTGTTTGTAAAGACATTAGCACACATCTTTCCTATCATGTAGTCCAGTGGATAACTACATAAGTAGCAGCAGGCTAGGCTAAAGCTTCTCTGCTTAGTAAGCAAAAAAACCCCAAATCCAGAATTACAAGTCTTTCAACCTGCAACGTTTTTAAAGTATTTTAGACACAGAAAAACTTCTGAAATTGTTTCATGTTCCAACTGATTACAGGCCACTATTTTTGCTTCTTCCAAGGAAGGCTTCTTTTCTTCTAAATAAACCATGGAATTAAATAGCGTGTAGTGCTTTGCCTCCCAAAAGGCATAAATTTAGCTTCATGCAGCGCAACACAAGTCACTCTCATGCTTACGTAGCGACAGGCCCACATTCCCCATTCCCGCAGGGAGAAGCTCTCCTGACGCAGGAAAGCAGGACACGCAGCGGAGGGCAGGAGCTACGCACGCCGCTACCAAGGAAACAGGGATTTTGAATGGAGCCAAGGAGCAGCGGACAGGGGTGGCGGGGAAGGTTAAACAGCGGTCGCTATTTCACAGTCCCTGCTGTCCGGCAGCGCCGCTATGTCCCGACTGCCGCGCTCCAGGGGCGGAGCAGGAAAAAGGGCGGCGGCGCTCCCGCGGCGCGGCGGAACCCACTGGCGTCATACGCAGGCCGCTGCTGTCCGGTGACTTCAGCGCGCTGCCGGGTGACGTTGAACGGCGGCGGGGCGGGAAGAGGAGGCCTCGGCGGCGGAGGGGCCGGTGAGTCCCGCGGGCGGGAGGGGCGGGGCGGCCGCGGCCCTGAGGCCGGGCGGGGTCCCGAGGCTGCCTGGGGTCTTGAGGTGCTGCCGTCGGCGGCTCCCGCCGGGCACGGGCAGGGCGACCTGGGGCGGGGCGGGGGAGCGCCGGCGTCCGGGGAAGGCGCCGGGCGCATTTGGCGGGGAAGCGGTTTCACCTGAAGTGCCTCGTTGTGCAGGCGAAGGAGGGGCCGGCCGGGCGGGCTGGGGTCCCTTCCCCTGGCGCTTCCCGCGTTGATGGCCGGTGGCGGCCCGGGCTGCCCCGGGCGCGACCTTGGGCGCATCGCCCGCGCTGCTCCGCGCCCGCCTCGTCTGCCGCCCCCTCGTTCTGCCTCTGGCTTCGCAAGGCCGTGCTACGGCCATCTAATTAGAATTTTATTTCTTAAGAAAACACAAGTTCAGTATTTTGATGCTTTCGCGGTACTCAATGTTTTCCCTGTTTCACCAATGTTTGGTGTCGTAGTAGTTCAATCACTCTGCAAGTTACGCACTGCTGTGATTCATTGAAATTACTCTTAACTTAGAAGACATATTATCAGACTTTAAAAAAAAAAAACAACTTGCTGTTAACTTTTTAGCAATCTGCCGGTGATCTTGCTTGCCAAGCAATGCTTTTTGCTCATGTTTTTAAAGCATAGTAAACAGACCTTCTTAAAGTCCTGTGCTGGAATCGTTTAAGTTATGTGTTTCAGGATTTAATTTGAGCCTGCTCACAGAGCAGGTGTATTTGATGTGTCTTCTGTTACAACTCTAAATCCGGTGCTAGAGCTGTTTTGTTGGGAATTCTACTCAAATTTAGCAAAAAAAAACAAACAAAAAAAAAACAAACCAAACAAACAAAAACAAACAAACAAAAAGCAAACAAAAAACCAAAAAAACCACCAACCAAACAAAAAAAACCCAAGATTTTTCATTAATGCCTTTTGAATGTATTTTGATAACACAGGCAAACTTGGTAACATGCATTTCTTATAGGAAAGATACTTACGTATTACATTTTGGTCCTCAAAGACCAGAAGACTTTTCTTTGTAAAAAGCCTGGATTTGATTTGCAGGATTAAGGTGTGATTACTTTCTAGTTCATGAGACTACCTAAAAATATTTTTTTCTGCCTTCTCTTCCTTTGTTCTCTTGAACATATCATGAGAGAATTCATAGATCAAGATATCATCCATTTAGCAAATTAAATACAGTTTATTTTTCTTCCTGGAAGGTTAGCAGTAATTTGTAATTGTTGAGAGAAACTCATTATGTTGGTTATGTATTTAAGCAAATCAAGCCTCTATATTTCTCCATTCCTAACCTTACAGTTTTGTTTTGGTTTCCTGTTAAAAAAAAAAAAGGCTTGTGCAATAGACAGGTCTTGCAGCTGCCTTAAGTTTTGTAAAAAAAAAAACTACCAAAGCCCAAATGAAATCCCCAACACTTTAGTTAGGCAAGAACACTTGGAGAATTTTGTCTGGAATAAATTTTGTATTTTGTAGGGAATAAAGCATGTGTGATACAGTTTGTCTAGACCTAGTTTAATTAGGACACCCATCTGGGAAAATGGTGTTTTCCAGGGGCATTAATGCTGTCGCAGAAATGTCAGGATAGAATTTTTTAGCTTATATGGAATATGGCGATGTGTTACTGTCTTCTCTAATGGTTTAAAATATTAGCAGTCAAAATTAAATTATGATGACTCAGAATAGCAATACTATTCCTATATTCTAATGTTTTTAGAAGTTTTCCTGTTAAATTGAAAGCTTTTTAAAGAATTTATGTCTGCAAGAAGTTGAATTGAGAAATATGCATCTCTCACTTTCATCATAAGGCTTTGTACTCATTATTTCTGATGATGTGTATTTCATGCATTGTTCCAGGAAATGGTCCAGTTGTTGCTGTGCAGCTGGATGTTGCTGAATAACATTTCTATGAGCTTGCTGTTCAATCTGTCTGTTGTTCAGAATGGCAAAGAACCCTAATTTCCCGGAAGCAGGGAATCTGCCTACAGGCTACACGCACTGTAGGTCTTCAGACAGCTTCACTGGTGAGTGGACCCGATGTGTTTTCTTGATATTTTAATGTTTTTGTTGTATGCCATTTTAACCATGTTAATTTTTTATATATATGTTAATAAATAATCTGGACTAAGTATCTTGTTATTTTGTTCTTGTACTTAGCTAAACTTATTCCCACTCTTCTGTGACAGGAAAGCGTCTGAGGAGTGTGTAAAATGTTAGCACTACAGCACTTAAGTGATGGGAATGTGTTTGCAGATGAGCAGGGCATAACTTCCCATATGCTTTGAGTCAAAACATTTTTTGGTACTAAATTGCTGTTTAGAATGCTGTGATTGGATGGTGTGGTTAGTTTCCACAAATGTTACCATCTGCTTTCCTTTTAATCCTTTCACAACCAATCCGTAAGTGCCAGCCAGCATCACCAAGAACATGGAGGCAAGGAAGAACAGGACTGGCCTACATTCCTCCATCTTAGAACTTCTGACCCCATGTACAAAGTAAAACTCCCCCTGTACAGGTGTTAAAACCCCCCTGTACAATACTAAAAAATTCTCCCCTCTACTTTGTAGCTACTTCTACTATAATATCTAAACTTTTGTGACTGCTTGTTCCACCTTCAAAGTTGGTAACTCATTCCATGGCTCAAACTCAAAATCGCAGCTGTTTCCAGCTGCATGCCGGGGTCTCAAATGCTTCTGCCCAGGGCCTGGAACCTCCAAAAATGTCTGAGGGACATTTTGAGTTCTAAGAGATTGTTCTTTCTATTTTTGGCTACAAAGTATCAAAACTTGTTTGTTTGTTTTTTCCCCTGTTACAATTTTTACTTAGGTTCAACTTTGGTTGAACCAACCATTGTTACTTAGAAGTACGAAGGATCTAGGGTTCTGACAGAACCAAAGTATTTGCACTTTGAATGTTGAAGTATTTACTGAAAATTTCTGTTTCCTGAGATTATATATTTATGAAAAGACATATGTGTATCCATTGAAAACATAAACCATATGATTTGAGCCAGTGGTATATTTGTACAGTAGTGTTACTGTTACACCTATCATGTTCTGGGAGTCTGTAGTAATAAAAATTGAGATTAAACTAATATTTTACTTGAAATTATTTACAATAATTATGAAGTACTTAATTACAAAAAAATTGAAATACTACTCAAGTACCATCCAATCAACTGAGAACCAATTTTTAGATAAAAGAGCAGTGTAAAAGAATTACATTTAAGAAAATTCTCTTTGTGTAATTCTGATGAAAGTATTACCTTGTTTGGTACAAACTAGAGAATGTAGGAATTAGTTGTTTTAGGGGTATGAAATTATTTGCTCAGTGTTTATAAACTGGACTTATTTAATGAAAAAAGTAATTCTAGGAATAATTTGTTTACTTGCATTTATTTCTAAAGTTTTGATAGAGCTATCAGTTATGTAAGCATTCTTCACTCATGTTATATACAATTTCTTCAAATAATTAATGATTAATTTCTTACATTCAATTTTCTACACCTGGTAGAAAAAGATCACTTTCATGTTTCATTGAAGCAGCACTGCTTTTCAGAGGATTCTTCAATGTTAACCTAAATGAGAGAGGGAAGAGACTGAATGCTGATCTTTCATCGCAATTGAGAGTTGTTCAGAAAGGATGTCGTTACTGTTGTTGCTGAATTTCCTAGATCATGTTTTTGTATCCCATAACATGTTACATATTACCTGCTGAGTAGAAATACAAGAAACTGAAAGCATGGAGGGGGTGGTTATTTCTCCAGGAACACAGCACATATTATGTAGTATTGCATGCTGCTTTATGTCATAAATACCAGGCTGCATTTTTCACATGCTCAGTTCTTGAAGGTAGCCACCAAATAGCATGTCTTTCAGTGAGGTCAGAGAATTTTTTTAGGCCTTAGAACTTAAGTGCTTTTTCAGATTGTTGCAGTTCTAATGGTGCTTCAGAATCACTGAGAATACTTTTGTTTATTTATTTCTATTTCGTGACCAAAGCTGCAGCAGCTGACTTTTGAAGCAGTTAATTACCTCTTGTTATAAATGAAAATTTGTCCAGCCAAATTAATATGAAAAAATAAAATATTTATTTTGCAATCAAATTTTATCTAGCCAGCCACAAGGAAAGAACAGAGCCGAGCCCGGGGTCGGCCCTGGGTGTGCAACAAGGAGTCAGCCTCAGCAGAGGTTTTCCTCTATGCCCACACACCTCCATCCTGGCCCAAGTGGTTTTTATAGGGAAAATTCCGCCTGAGGCCAAGATTTCAGCAATCAGTCTTTTCTTCTATTCAGAGTCCAAAGGTTAATAAGATTTTCTTTTTTTGGTGATGCGGAGAAATAATTCAGTGTCCGGAGTAGGTGAATCTCTGATGAGATTTTATGGGAAGGTTGCATTCACATGTATCTGCCTGAGGATTTCCATGATATCCATCTTGGGCCGTTTACAAGATGATCAGCACCCGATGATTGACACCTGGAGTCCCGATGGGAGTCCAGACATAGCCCATCTCCTGGCCGAGCCACATCCTTTTACTTATAAATCAGTTTCCAATATACACCCAGTCTCGCCTGCAAGGGGGAGGGAACTAATACAAAGGGCATAATCTAACAAGTATCCAATATTACATATTTCATACAAGGAATGGCGCAAATTATATTTACTATACATAACACTCTGAATACCTCCTGGAAATAGGTTGTGGTGCTGGCAACAGATGTACAAATGCCATGTTCTTTGACTACCAGGAAGAGTAAGCGCCTGTATTCTCTGAAAAGGTGATGTTGTTTGATGACAGAAAATGCCAGAGGGAGCTTCAGGAAGGGCTCTGCCCAAATTCTTAGCAGCATCCATTTTTTAATCATAAATTGTACTTTTGAATAACAACTAGAAAAAGACATGTTTAGCTATACAGGGAAGTTGTGAGCTCATAGGAACTTGGCATGACTAAAGAGGTTATTAAGTTTTACTTCCTCAAACAAGAAATGTACAGATCGCTTACAGGGTTACCTGAATTTGTACCATTAATGAATCCAGCCTAGGAAGATAGTAATTAATGTATTATTTGGTTCTATATTTTGGAGGCAGGACTGTCTCACTGGTCTGCTTTATATGAAAAATCCACAATACAGACAAAACTGTTGGAAATCTGTACTGGTAGACAACAGATGAGTTGCCATGTTTCTTCAATATACTGGTGATACCCATAGTGCACAAAAAGGGTATGAATATGGTTTTGTAAAGGTGACAGTGCCCAACACGTTGGGTCATTCAAACATGTCAAAGGCCTCCTCAGCTTGTAGCCATCATGAGTCCATGTATTTCCAGTGCTCAGCATGTTTGTGTTTGAAACTGATGGTGGAATAGTGCATGGAACCAGCAATTCAGAGAGCATGACACATCAGAAGAAATTTGCCTTGCTGCTTACACACAGGCTGATATCTGAATTTCTACTTTCACTGCTTGCTATTCAGCATCTTGATGCTCATAAGAACTGGCCATCCTCAGGTCACTAGCAACTGTACCCACTTCAGACTTTGCCCTCTTATATACAATGATACTTGTTTAGACAAAGGTTTATGTACACTTGAGAGGGAAGTGTGCTTTTGATTTTATTTGTTTATTTAACCTTAAATAAAAACTATTTCCCTTGAGCTTTTTTCCCTATTGGCACATTACAATATCCACAGCTACTGAAAGCAAAATTAATGTGCAGCTGGTGGCATTCCCTTGTCTTCACTACTTTTACAGTCTCTCAGACTGTATTTTATTTTATTCAGACAGCACTGTTATGTGTAGTGGATACAATTCACACCATTTCTAGTTTGATATATGTGATATCGAATATTTGTTGGAGTATATACGTTTGTATTAGGAGTCCCCCCCACCCTCGCAAGGGAAACCTGGTGTATGTTGAAACCCGATTTACACGTGGGATGTGGCTCAGCCAGGAGATGGGCCATGTCTGGAGAGACACCGGGACCCCAGGTGCTGATCATCGTATGAAGGACCCAAGATGGATATCATGGAAATCCTGGGGCAGATACATGTGAATGCAGCGTTCCCCTAAATTTAATCAAGGGATTCAGCAACTCCAGACATTAAATTGTTCTTCCTCATCACCAAAAAAAGAAAATCTCATTAACCTATGGACTCTGAATAGAAGAAAAGACTGATTACCGAAATCTTGGCCTCAGGCAGAATGTTTCCTATAAAAACTGCTTGTGCCAGGATGGAGGTGTGTGGGCATAGATGAAAACCTCTGCTGAGGCTGACTTTTTTGTTGCACACCCAGGGCCAACTCTGGGCTCGGCACTGTTCTTTCCTTGTGGCTGGCTAGATAGAATTTGATTGCAAAATAAATATTTTATTTTTTTTATTTTAATTTGGCTGGACATATAACAGTACCTGTTCTTATTTTTCAAAGACAAGAGTAGATTCCGTAAACAAAAGAAGTGGAATGTAGTAAAAAATCTGAAATAAAAATAGATTGTAAAATTAAAATGTGCCAATATTTGTACATGGATGAAGTATCATAAATCAGCTTCCCGAATCAACACATGTTTAAACTAGCAGAAGAGAGATAATAGAGAGTTCCTTGATTATGTGTCACACGTAATTGGTTTGCCTGACTATTGCAAATGAAGATTAACAACAGCAATTATGGGTGTGGTATGGAAGTCTTCGAGGAGTACCCAGACCTGAGATTTGTTACCTGAGCTGAGTAACAAATAACAAATGCATCTTTTTCTATCATCCCATGGTGTAATAGAAAGTTTTCTATTTTGAGGACATTTCAGTTTTACTGTTGTCTATAAACTTAAAGTTATGTTGTGATAAGTGGTATTGGTGGTACAAACAGATATTGCTGGGCTGATGTAATCAGCTTAATCTTGCTTGTCAGAAAGTAAATATTACTGGAAGTGTATGTAGAATAAATCTAAATTGTCTTAACTAATTGTAAGTTAACCAATGCAAGTGGTAGAAATAGTCTATTACGATGAAAACTTGAAAATTAATTTGCTTTCATGTCAGGAGAGAAGAATGACTACAGTGTTGCATTCCCATGGTTAGGCTGCCTCCAGTATCTTGGCCAGTGTTGCTGGTTCTGTGCTGTGTTGGCTACACAGCCACGCAGCTTCTAATTCAGTGGCAGGGACAGCCAGTGGAAACCTGGGAGTTTGGTCCCATTTGTGTTGTGATCTATGATTGATTTAGCATGCTGTATTTTTATTAAATTTTATTTTCTATTTCTATCACTTTTTGTTTAGTTCTGAAATGAACAGGGCTAATGCCTTTATTAATGTTCAGCGCTTTATTAAAAAGATCAGCTGCGCAGGGGGCCCAACACAGAGCTCACCCCCACTCTTGTAGCTTTCCCAGGTAGCTGAAGGGTCAAGAGGCGTGCAGAATCTGTTGCTGAAGTCCAGAACAACAGCTGTTCCCTTTCCTTGTGGTAACACCAGGAAATTCTGTCTCTTTTATTTTTGCTTCCCACAGCCTGCTCTAGTTTAGTCTTTTGTAGGTGATGGTGATAGGACAAAAGTCGATCAGGGGATGTGTTTCCCTCTTCCTCAGCTAGGGCATTTATCTAGCTCCCTCTGCTGTGTTTAGTTCTTTATTTAGCAGTGTCTTTATCCCCTAAAAAACACTCCCAGGCTCCCAAGGGTTTTTTATTTGCATTTTAGTCGCAGAATGGCAGCTTGGGTGGGGGAGGCAAGTTATCTCTAGGTAGTTAGAGAAAACAAACAGAACAATTAGCTAATTAACATTGCAATATTGGTACTTAGCTAGAGCTAGCAGCTGTTCCAGTGTTGCCATGGGAACCAGGAAGGCACTGTCCGCCCAGCAACCCTGGTGGCACCGGGAACTTTGTTCGTTACAGTTCCATTTGAGGTTCTTCAGCACTGTGTTTCCACAGTATCTTGATTTTTGGTAAAGCATTTCCCTGTGTTAAAGTGAAAATAATACTTAACCCTCAATGCTTCTGTTTAGGGTTTTTTAACATATTTTCTCATAGTATTTTTACAGTAGAACTTAAAAGTGTATTTCTGTCATGAATATTTGACTTGAAATATTCATGTGTTAGGTGTGTGTAAGGTATGGCCTCATAATTTTCTTGGTTTGTGTGGTACACCGCCTTTCTTCAGTACTGGGTATCTGCCCATTTTGAAAAGTGGCTAGTAACTGGAGCAGGGAAGATATCTCTGAAGGTAGGGATGGTCATTATCTGAAACAACCAATCTCTTTTAAAGAAAAGTAAACCAAAGTGTCACAGTAGAAGCCAATATAAGACCTAAATTCGCTTTTGGGTGCTCTTGCCATTGAGACTGCAGAAAGCCTCTTGTCAAAATAAAGCAAAACCATAAAAAGCAAAAACCTGTTGTGAATGAAGAAGAAGCAAAAGAATTCCATAGAAGATATGGCTAATGCATTTATCTGTATTACATATTAGTGGGCAATGTCCTAATTTTATGACTGAGAGGTATCAGGGGAGTTGTTTTTATATATGTGTCTATATATATGTGTGTGTGTATATATATATGCAGGAACAAGAAATCATTGAGAAAACTAAGTGTAAAGAATAAGAAATTGAATTGTACATTGTAAAGCTTTTCTCTCTGACAGACTGTGTTATTTATTAAAAGTTATCCTGATTGTTTATTTTCTCCCAATTCTGAAAAGCTGAATAGAAACCTGCAAAAACAGTTTTTACTTTTCACTTATTCTAGTACAGGCTGGAGAGTTAAGACTAAGCTTAAATTGGTCATATTGCTTTTTTCTACTTTGCATGTGTGCATTTTTATTCGGATAAAATTGCTTTCTAATGCTTTCTAATGATGTAAAATAGTTTAATTTTTAATTCCATTTGTTGGAAACTTTATTTTAAGTAAATGAGTTGACTGAATAACAAGGTGATAATTTTCTGAAATACTTAGCTAGAATTGTTGGTGCCAGCTATGTTGAGTCTGGTTGAAAATGAACTCTTGTAGAAAACCTCAGTTTAATTTTTCTTATATAATTACTTAGATTAGTCACTTTTTTTTAATTGCAGTTACGCTTGCTATTCTTAATATTTTTGCCCAGTGTGATACTGCTTTCTTTCTTTTTCCTTTAGGCTATCAGTATCACCATCCTTCCAAGATGAGTAACAGCCACCCACTTCGTCCGTACACGGCTGTGGGGGATATCGACCACGTTCACATTTTGTCAGAACACATTGGTGCTCTAATGAACAGGGAGGATTACAGTGATGTTACCTTTATTGTGGAAAAGAAGCGTTTTCCGGCACACAGAGTCATTCTGGCTGCTAGATGCCATTATTTCAGGTGAAGTAAGGCTTTTTGTCAGGCTCACAGGAAGCTTTTGTGCAGATGAGATAAACATTATTTTCCTATGAACTTTTTAGGGTGTAATCATCTGTCCACTGAGTGTGAACTTTTCTGTGTGAATGCTTCCCATCACATCAAATAATTGTTCAAATAGAAAAAGATAAATAGCATGTCACACTGTTATTCTTTTGACGTTCATTAAATTGGATTTTGAAGGTAGTTTCACAAATTCAAAAGAAAGAGAACTTGAGAGCAGGAAAGTACTACTGCAGAGTTGTTTTGATTTCTCAGAGTATAAATGGTGTGTTTCTATGGAATATAGTCACATAGCAAGTTGCATTTTGATGAATTGGAATTGAGAAGAGCTTTGGCTGACACAGACTAGAATATATATTTTAAAACTAGGAATAATACTAATCCAACTTGTTTTAAGAGTTGGAGATTTTTCAATAGAAATAGATTTAATATCCCAGTGAATTTTGTCAGAGGGATAAGCTACTAACAAAACAAAACTCTTTTCCCTTATAGAGCATTATTGTATGGAGGAATGAGAGAATCTCAGCCTGAAGCAGAAATTCCACTTCAGGACACCACTGCAGAAGCATTTACCATGCTGTTGAAATACATTTACACTGGTCGTGCTACACTACGAGATGAGAAGGAAGAGGTTCTTCTTGACTTCTTAAGCCTAGCACATAAATACGGATTCCCAGAACTGGAGGATTCTACGTCTGAGTATCTTTGCACAATACTTAATATTCAGAATGTCTGTATGACTTTTGATGTTGCCAGTCTTTATTCTCTTCCCAAATTAACTTTCATGTGCTGTATGTTCATGGATAGAAATGCCCAAGAGGTGCTCTCCAGCGAAGGCTTCCTGTCACTTTCTAAGGTATATCTTTAGTTTGTACTTTTTTTCCCCAAGGCTGCTAATTTTAATGGTAATACAATTTTGTGATGAAATGCTTATGGGGGGCACCAATTAAAAACTTGTGTCAGCTCATAGTTATTTTATGCTTGTGAAACTGTGTCAGTCGGAAATGCTCAAGATAAGCTGAATATTTTGGCAATCTGATCTGAATTTTTAAAGTATTGACCAGTCAATATAGTTTATAGTGTATCTAATGGAGTGTTCTAAAAGATAGTAGCAGGCAATCTAATTTTAATTTGTCTTATTTCATCTGTTATATAATGTATAATATAATTTGGCTTTTAAATGCTGCAGAGGGGAAGTCAAATATAGACTTGAATATGACAGGACATACTTTGTTCTATTAATTCCTTGATACAAGCTTCATCAGTGATGGGTGATTTTCTGCTGGGTGAACTAAAGCATTCTGGAGATTACTGTGATTTATATTGCTGATTGTCATCATGTTCTGAACTTGAGGAATATGGTGGTGTGATATGGTGTTTTGGGTTTTTTGTGTGTTGATTTTTTTGTTACATGTATAAATATTTGTGACTGAGTCTGGAGGGGTATTTGGGCTGGACTTAATAGTGAGAGTGTTTTCAAGTAGTGTTCACATGAAGCAACAGAGCACCTTGAATTAATGATGCTTTAATTGGGTAGAGCTGTGAAGGGTCTCTTCCTTGAATGCATATGAGACACTGCTGTAAATAACTCATTGTATAAAGAAAAAAGACTGTAGTTTGTCATATGCAGTTTGTTAAATCTGAGTCCTGAGAGTGTATTATCAATAAAGAAATGAGCAAACATCATTCATCAGGAAGTGCATGCTTTGAGGTCTTTGACATAGCCAGTCCTGGTATATATGAGTGATCTTTCCTTTTGCTGGGCCAGCTTCTGATTATTTTGCTAGCTAAGTGAAAATAAAAAAACTGTTTGATTATTTGTGTTCTCATTTTGCAGTCAGTGGGTTTTCTACATGAATAAGAGCCACTGGAGTTTTTACCTGGTGATTCTTAATTGGTACCAAAAGAGGGAGAATGATTGTGACAGGACAGAAATCCCAAGTAGTTAGAAGTGGTTCAAAAAAGTGGTTTCAAGCAACACTTTTTTTCTCATCAGTGGTCTTATAGCAACCTAAGTTTAAAGGAATATTTTGAACTATACTGCTAAGTCCCCAAATCTCTTCTAATATTCCAAAGTAAATTTGAACTACTGAATGGTATTATATTAAATTGATTAGTTCTCTACATTTCAGTTTTTTCTAATGATTTTGTTATATTGCCTATTATTTTGGTCATGGATTCTGTAATTCTTGCATAACTAAAACAATCTGCAGTTTCAGGGAGTCACCACTTTAAAGATTATTTTTAAAAGCTATAATTTAAAATAGCCATTAATTTTTGCCTTATTTGAACTTTCCTTGATTTAAAAAAATAAAGTTCAACTTAATTTCTGTTTATTTAGGGGGTGTATTTTTTATTTTTATTTATCTTTTCCAGGCTGCCCTTCTAAGTATTGTACTGAGAGACTCATTTGCAGCTCCTGAAAAGGACATTTTCCAAGCTTTGATGAACTGGTGTAAACATAACCCCAAGGAAAATCATGCTGATATCATGCAAGCAGTACGTTTGCCACTAATGAGTCTAACAGAACTACTGAATGTTGTAAGACCTTCTGGACTGTTGTCGCCTGATGCCATCCTAGATGCCATTAAGATTCGTTCTGAGAGTCGGGACATGGACCTCAACTACAGAGGCATGCTAAGTAAGCATCAGGTTTTTTGTTTGTTTCCTTCTAATTTAGTGACTGGTTGTCTGGAGGACATGGTTAATTTGTGCTTTGAGTTTTCGTCTATTACTGTGTGTTATAAAAGGTTTGTAGTATGAAACATTTTGTTATGTATCTGTTGTTCCAAATTAATTCTTGATACTAGTAAATTATTTTCTTGCATTGTATCTTAGATATTGCTCCAACATGAATGCAATACCATTTTCCTAGAGGAAGTGGTAATTGAATAGAAAAAGTTTTACAAAATCATTGAAATTTAAAATGAATTGGCTGTGAGATATATGATATTTAAATGGTTTTATGTTGATAGTGATTTGGTTTTTACTTCATAAACATTTTCATAATTTCTTCACTACCTATGACTTTTCTCTTACTCTTCACATGCTTGTCTAAATAGTTTAAACAAGTCTCTGAAGTAGTTTCTATTAAAACTTTAAAAGTGTAAGAAGCCTTGTGTTTGACTTTTTTTCTGTGCTCTCTGTTAATTCAACAAGAGTATCTAACACTCGAGCTTTAAAAAGATATTGTTAACCATCTAATGTGTGAATTTGACCCACAGCAAAATAAAAAAAGTTCAATGTTCTTTTAAGAGTCTGCACTGTATTCTCAGTCATGCATGATGAGCCCTGAAAATTACTGCTACCTTAGAATTGCATATTCTTTGTTCTCCCTTAGAAGTTATAGTTATTAATATTTAAACATATAAGTTTAATATTAGGGTATTGTAAAAGTCTCGTTATGTGAAACATTCTGTTGACAATGCAGTTGATACATTTGAGTAAGTCAAATGGTCTTCTCTGTCTTCTTCCTAATCACAGCTTTTTTGAGAGTGGGATTTCTTTGTTGTTTTAGTACTCATTCAGGGTCTTGAAACATTTTCTGTTTGTGGAAATGTTGATGACCACTTACCACTTGAAATTCTGTTCTTTAGATGTCATATTTTTATCAGTCTGTTAAAATTCATACTTCTGTTGTCAACCTGCCTGGAAAGTTTCGGGTAGCTTTTCATCATTTAGTTTTCAGATCATACTTTCTAGGATCCCTCCTCAAAGAAGGCTGTTGTAAACGTCGTTTTGAAGAGGCTAGAGTATTGTTCTGTAGTTGAAGTTTGGGATCATTATTCTCAGCTTGAAGGAAGCTATTCCTAGGACACAGTCTTATTACTGTGAAAGGGTTGCATAAAAAACTTGCTTTTCCGTGTGAGTTCAAAGCCCGAGTAGCCAAAAGTTTCCCATTTCACTTAATTTAGCTTTGCAGGAAGCTTGTATAGCTGTCAGAGGAGCATACATGGTTTTACTGCTTTATACACCACTCTGCAAATTCAGGATGCAACTTGAATATCCTGCATCAGGATGCATTTTCTGTTTGATACACATCTTGTACACTTAAGTTTCTTCCATTTAAAGGGGAAAAAAACCCCAATAAAACCCAAACAACAATTGGTAGGTGCAACAGAATTCTGTAAAATCATGAAAGGGACTTAGAATGGAGCTGCTACATAATAGTGAATTATCGCAGCTTTATTACCATAAAGCATGTAGGAGATACCAAATAAAGTGTAAGAAGCTAAATTCTTTCAATGCCTCTTCTTTATCTTCTTTTCTTTTCCCTTTTTTTTTTTTTTTTTTTTTTTTCCCCTAGAGCATGTGTTTGTGTCCAAGAAAAGATAATCTTTGGTCAGACCTAATAGAGTTGATATTCAGAACATCAAATTTGCAGTATCAGAATGTAAAATTTAAGCGGCTATTCCCTTTTCTTCTTAGTACCAGGGGAGAATATTGCAACAATGAAGTATGGAGCACAAGTTGTAAAAGGGGAGCTGAAGTCTGCTCTTTTGGATGGAGACACTCAAAACTATGACCTGGATCATGGATTCTCTCGACACCCGATCAATGATGACTGCCGCTCCGGAATTGAGATTAAACTAGGCCAGCCCTCAATAATCAACCACATAAGAATTCTCCTGTGGGACAGAGATAGTCGGTAGGTGCCAAGGTGATGTAAAAAGGGAAAGTAATGCATTTTGTAGTGGAGATAATGTAACAGTGCAAAACTATAATTTAAATATTTTATGGAAATAGCATGGTAGTGTTGGAGATGACAGCTGCAAAGTTTATTTGGAAACAACCTGATTTTTAAATGTAATTTTGGTTACTTACACACCAGATCATATTTAGAGATCTTAAACTACTTTAAAATATTAAATGTTTTTTACGTATTTGCATTTCAAGCATTGAAAGGTCTTCTTTGTTCCAATTTCTTCAATATATCAAAACTGTTAAGAAATGGCATACTTTGACAATAAGATTGGTCTTGGATTTGATCTTGGAGATCTTTTCCAGCCTAAATGATTCTGTGATTCTGTAATTCAGAGGTAGTAAAATTTATTTAGAATGTGAATTACCAACTGACTACTGTAGTTATTAGAAGCCACTTCATGGTTAGACTGCTGAAATATGAATTGTCATAGATGCTGTAGCCAGTTGTTACTGAGATACTTTAGATTATTTTGGAATGTGTGAAAAATCATATTAAGCTCATTTGAACAATTGAGAGTCTGCTGAAGTAGAAAAATTGCAGGGTCCTTTTTCTGTGAGAAATTTAATATATTAATTTTGTAACTTGCCATGACAAAGATCTTACAGTTTTGTGGACAGCTCAGCAGGTAAGATGTTAAAAACAATAAAAGCTGTCAAAAACAATGAAACAAGCTACTTGTACCTTTATTATATACCTTATTACCTTTCTGATAAAGGATTAATTTTATTTTATTTCAAGAAAAAAAAAACAGTTTAGCGTTGCAAAACAGTTGTATTTGCTTTTTTAGTTAAGCCATGTATTCTAGAACAAGGTATATAAAAGTTTTAGTTAGGGTGGGACTTTTTGTAAATTTAAATAAATTTTAAAATATTAATTAGTTACTAATAATTCAAAACAAATTCATTTCAGCTATTTAACTGTTTCAGGGAAGTTCTCCTAATTCAGTTCAGCTGAAATTATTTTCACTTCTATTTCTTTTGTAAAGATCAAAAAGTGGATCTTTGAAGTTATAAGGAACTGCTTCATATAATATCATACTAGTTGTACCAGAAGATCAACCAAATTTATGAAACAATTATCAACCAACTTTATCAAATCTGAAACAGTATTAGAGATATATTAGTAATGAATTCTCTAGCAATTTTTAGAGAACTTGTATAACTGGTAAAATACCCCCATCTGCAGGACGTGAATTTACAGCTGGTGGAACTCAAGCTGTAACTCAAAAAAATGTTCTCCTTTGGACAACTTCTTACAAAGTTATCTGTTGTTTGGCATCCTGTGTACTTATCTGAACTTTGTAGAAACAAACTATTATTGCTGGCAGAATATCTGACAAGGCGGATCTCTAGAGATTTTTGTCTTCATAAAATACTGAGGGCTCAACAGTTTAGGATCTAGTTTCTGTGTCATGCTGATTTTTAATTGTTTTTTTTTAATCATTCTGATTTCTGTGGAAAGTTTCTTTTGCTTCCCAGCAGGTATCATACTGGAATTAGCACTATCTGTCCTGTGCAAGGCCAGGTTTTGGACTTTGATCATCCTAGGGGTTCCCTTTTAATTCAGAATATTCTGTGATTCTCTGTTATATGAATTTTGCCAGCCAAGATCTTAAGGATCTGGGATTGCCCAGACATGTCCATGTCTCTCTTGCTCTGAGATTGTCCTTGCTTTTTGTAGAGATCTTTTCCTTTCTACCATCTTTGGTCTTAGCAATTGCTGACCACTAAACTACATCTTTCTCATGGCATACATGACTAATATTTTCTCAGGAGGTGTTTTAACACCTGTACAGACATGAACAGACTGTACAGCATGATTGCCTCTTGTTGGAATTTTTTTTAAGCTACTCTCTTTGTTTTAAGTGTCTGTGTGAAGCTCTTATCTATTGGATAGTCTTAACAGAACCAAATGGAAACTAACAGGTGTTCTACATCTCTAGTTCAGAAGTGCTAACAGCTGAATCTTAGCTGTAAAAGTGCTAAGGCGATGCTATCCAAACTGCCTCAGCAAATAAGATGCTATCCAGCCTTAAAAAAATTAAAGGCATACCACTGTGTATAATAATGGAACTGTATTTTTGTGGTAATATTTTTTTTGTGTGGTATCTTCAGAAACCAAAAAGTAGCATGTTGTGTATTGGTTACAAATATATGTTAGTTAGCAATGATGAGAACCTCTAAATTCTCTAGGCAGAGAGGACTGACAGAGGTCAGTAACTTTTGTGTACAAACTACTCAAACTCTAAAACTTTGCTGCCTAGTTTGGTCAAGTACACATATGTTTGTAATAGAATTGTTGCTAAAACACATTGTATTTAGTGGGTTGTGAGTATTACACATCTGATTGGTGTGAATGTGAAAGCTAGGTTATGCAATTGACATTTAAAGACTTAGCCTTACCTTTCCAAGGTATTAACCAACTATCTAACATTTTAAGGATTTTTAAACAATATAATTTTAAGTACGTACTCTTTTAAAAGTCCTCAGGAAGATTAGAAATGCTAACAAAGGCATTAATGTTTAATAAGAAATGCTTGTGTAGAACTCTTTAGGAGTGACTCCTCTGTAGAAATCGGTGTGAAAGGATGTTAAGTGCTGACATGGTGCTGTTGAAATGCCTCTGAATGTTGCAGACTAGTTCTTTAGGAGAAGGAAAATACTCTGAAACATATATTCAGTGACTAGCAGTTCCACAAGTGAAATTTTTACTTTACTCTAAGCATTACAGTCATGGCTATAATACGGTATTAGCTGTAACTTTTACATTCTAGTTTGGGTTTGCTTTCTTTTAACAGCAAAATATAAGATAAATATAACTGATAAGCAGGAGGAAGACACAGATTCTGTCAGTGGCTTTTTTATTTTTCATGAGGTAGTTTTGGAGTGAGTAAGGAAGAAATTACAGGTTCTGTGGTGGATCATAAAGAACCGAAAGAGTCAGAAGTGAAGAACAGCATCAGTGAAAATGGTCGTAAACTAAATTTGTTTTTTTTCAAATGAGGAGTTTGAATTTGCATTTTTGATCTAGTAATTGTTTTCCATTTTTTCTTTATTGATTTAGCAATAGAAGTAGTACTCTATCACTGGTGGTGATTTAGTTTTATTCTATGAGGAAAGAATACAAATGATAATTTTGATGACAGAGTCAATGTCTCCATTCCATTTTTTGGGGCATAGTAGTCCCATGTAATAACTGTAGATTGTGAGTGTGTGGATGTTTTAAATAACTCTGAAAATACATCTTAACTATGAGTTCCTTTTCAAAGTAAGTTTGAAAATAGGGATCTGGGTAAGAAGAGTTTTCTTTTCGACACACTGAAAATACAGAAGTCAGTGTAAAATTTAATTCCTAAAATTTGTTGACTTGTATTTTAACCAGTGTTTTTTGACAATCCATAGGTCTTACTCCTACTACATTGAGGTGTCCATGGATGAGTTGGACTGGATTCGGGTTATCGATCACTCTAAATACCTCTGTCGGTCCTGGCAGAACCTGTATTTTCCTGCCCGTGTCTGCAGGTTAGTTCATCAGTGTAATATACAATGACTGACTAATTAAAGAATGTAGGCACCAAAATAAGCTGCTGAGTTTTGCTACTTCATTATTTATTTCTGAAAATGTGGTATATCTCAACTTTTATCAGCTATGCTTAAAAAATAGTTTATCTTAGTTTAAATAGTTTTATAATACTTTATCTTGTTATTTTCTGATTTTAATGTAATTGATACAATGCAGGCATCCAGTTTGAAAACTAGGTTTCTCCATATCTACCTATCTCCTTCTCCTTTTTTTTTTTAATCATACCTACCTTTTTTGCAGCTGATGCCGTGTTTTTTTCACTCAGTAGTAAGCATAATTCCTTGACTGCCTAAATATTTATAATGCACTTACATACTTGCTGTAGAACTTGGAAATGTATTTTTATGTATTATGTATTTTGTACTGACTCACTATCTTAAATAATTGACAAAAGTTATTGGGAAAGTTAGAACTCAGGAACTTTGAGGAATGCCTCCAACATGTTGTTTTGGTTGCCACAATATAGGAATGGTATTAAACTATTAGAGAGGGTCCAAAGGAGGGCAACGAAGATGGTGAAGAGCCTTGAGGGGAAGTCGTATGAGGAACAGGCAAGGTTACTAAGTCTGTTCTTCAGCCTGGAGGAGACTGAGGGGAGACTTCATTGCAGTTACACCTTCCTTGTGAGGGGAAGAGGAGGGGCAGACACTGATCTCTTCTCTGTGGTACCCAGTGACAGGACCTGAGGGTATGAGCTGGAGTTGTGTCAGGGGAGGTTTAGGATGGATATTAGAAAAAGGTTCTTCAGCCACTGGGTGGTTGGCCACTGGAACAGGCTCCATAGGGAATTGGTCACAGGACCAGCCTGAGCATTTAGACAATACTCTTGGGTGCAAGGTATTATTCTTGGGGATGGTGCTGTGCAGGGCCAGGACAGGGACTTTGATGGTCCTTGTGGGTCCCTTCCATGTCAGCATATTCTGAGATTCTGCCATTCTGTGAAAATAACTAGATGGGTTTAAGTATTGTTAAGGTGATTATGGTTTTTCAACTGTAGGTGTTGGGAATTCTGCAAGAAGCTGATAATCACATTGAAGCAGTCTTATTCAAAAATTGAATGGAGCTAATTGGTAGGGAGAATACAACCCGTAGATACCAAAGATGCTGTCATAATTATGTTTTGGGCCATAGACCCTGAGAGGATATAACCTATATTGTAATAATTATTCTGTAGACATAAACTTCTTAATTGGCACAGCAACTCTTGGAATCTCCATGGAGAGAAATGCTTTTTCCCAAAAAAATCCTGCTCTTTTCTATAAATCTGTGTTCCTCATTACCATATGCACAAAATGGCAGGGAATTTCTTGGAGGTGCAGCGTATTTGAAGAGCAAGTGAAAAACTAAAGAGAAAGTCATGTAGCAGCCTAAGTTTATGAGCACTTATTGTTAAGGAGCAGTAACCTTAAGGCAAAATATGAATTCTCAGCTGAGTCACCATAATAATTAAGTATAGTTTAGATAAGGTTTTCTTTAATCTTTATTTACATCAGTAATTGGAAGCCTACATTGAGGAGTTCCACATTAAGAACTTCTTATTTAATTATATCAATATAAATAGGTATTATTACTTGAAGGTTGAGTCTCCTTTGATCAGGAATTTTGATCAAATTCCTTCCAGGAGAGAGGCTTTGACCAGGGGAGGCTATATACACACCTAGTTATTAGTAGAGATTTACTTATATTTCTTTCTGATCAACAATCTGTTCAGAAAGAGGTATGCAAGGACTGCAAACCTTTGTATCCAATTTCAGTGTTTTGTGATATGTTTAAAGTAGTTCTGTTTACTTAAACAAGTTAAATTAGTTATTTCCAGTATACTAACATACACAAAACAGAAATCCTAATATACGTAGCATTTTCTTGTCACCTAGAAAAGGTGTTCTCCAGTCTTGTGAGCACAGATTTAAAATATGAGCTAATATGAGATTGTCAGAATGTATTCCTTTAGTATTTGATACTCTGTTTCACAGGCATGTTGTACGTGCTTATAAAGGGGCAAATATGTTTTCAGTGTTTTATATGCTCTATTTTACCTAATGCTGCTTTTGTTGTATAGTCTTGTTTTAGTGTCACAAGTCCCAGTGCCAAAATTTTCCCATTAATGGACAACAGTACAGAGGAATGGAAGCATCATGTTAAATTCTGTTATCTTGCCTTTAGTTTTGTCATTTTACTCTTTTTGTCTTACTAATGCAGGTAATATTTTTGGAAGCAATCACTTAGGGAACCATGCTTCAATTTTTAAAAATATTTGAAGGCATTTTTAGTAGGTAATCATGGACTGAATGCCTTACCAGGAAGGTCTTCAATTAGGTGGTGATTTGGGATTTTTTTTTTAATTAAAAAATTATTTAGCTCAAAGTGCTTTATGAGGTCACTGTATAAGATGTCATTTTGAGGTGCAACAAAGAATTGAAAAGTACAATAATTGGCTAAGTTTTTTTTTATTTGCATGCCTTTGTCCAAAGTGAGGGAGTAGAACATGCAGGTTGGTGAAGGACAGCCAGTTGTCGGATACACTACAGCAATTGTTAATAGATTATAAACAAGATATGAGCCCTACAACATTAGGCAGGGTTAGTTGCCTTTCTGAGTTACCTTTCACATAAATATTAGTTGTAAAAGGTGAGAGCTGTTAGTGTCTAAATGATATGTTCATCTAAGTTTTAAGAAGCTACTTAAACATTTCCATGGGCATAAAAATTGATGGAATGTGTCTTTTATTTGCATGTATACAGGTTGGGGTATTTGTTTGTCTTTTGAAAAACCTGTAACTTTCCTCTTAAGCAAATCTATCCATAATCAATCCTTCACACAAGCTGGATGAAAATATGCAACCTTCTGGCCATTAGTTGTTAAATAAAATTCAGCCTCCTTAATGAATCATTTGTCATGAGCGTCATAGTCTTGATTATGATTTGATTTTTTTGATATATGGAGCGTTATGGAATATTTACAGTAGTTTTGGAGTTAGGTGTCACTGTTAGGTTAGGTGTCACTGTTAGGTTGGATGTGACATACACACACACGTGATCAGGATCTAAGAAGAAAAAGTTTTTATTTTGTGTGTTCTCTAGTTTATATACTCTTAACAAAGCATGATCTTAAGTCATGAATACATCACAATACCTTATATCCATTGGTGCAAAGCAATTAACTTTTGTCAATATAATTGGCAGAAATTTTACAGAAATTTAATAAAGCATGTGTACACATTTACTTCTGCATGTAGTCTAACTTACAAAAATTTTCATGTATCTTTTCTAAACTGTTTCCATGCTGACGGCCTTGTCTTGCTATGGATACACTCGAAAATCATCAATTGTTATTTCTTCTACTAACTCAACTTTTCTTACAAACCAGCTGTCAAACCCCTCCATAGTTAGGGGCATTGTTGTGCTTCCCATGAAAGATAATTTGTATTTGGTAAAGTGCATATCAAACCATCCAAACTGATTAGGCAAAGTCAAGTAATGTGATAAGACTTTTTACAGTGGCTTCTTCCTGTTGCTTATACACTTCAGTCTATCTTAATACGTTCAGAGTAACTTTTGCCAGCCATAACCTCTGTTAGATTAATAGGTGAAAAAAAGTGGAAGGGCAACAACCGAAGACTGAAATTCTAGAATGAAAAGATGAGAAGGTTGTCTGTGCTTTCTAACACACATCAGATAATTTGTTATTTGTAGAATGTAATTCCTGATTTAGATAAACAAGCTAATTTGTAGAAATATTACTTGTTCAGTGTCAAAGCTTAGCATAACAAGTAAGAGGGTGTTGCTGTATTTAGAGGGGTTTTAGTAAAAGAAAATACTTAGTAAAACATATGGGGGTTTTATTGACATAATTGTTTTAGACTTCTAATTTTTGTCTTAAATCGTTTTAGAATACATCATTCTACCATCTTTGACAATGGAACAGTCATATACTATGCAGAAAAAGCAAATGAGAGAGTAGCCTTATAGGGTAGTGCCCCCCCACCCCCTTTTTTTTTCAATACAGGAGTGCATTTTTTTAGAATTTCTTTTGGTCGTGTTTTCTTTGTTTACACTTTTATAGCAACTTTCATGTAGAAATGAAAACTCTTTAGAGGGAAGACAGGACACAGAAAATGTTCATGTAATCAGGTTCCTGTGGAAATTAGGAACAAGTGTCAGGTTCATAGTTATTCCATCTTCCTCTTGTAGCAGTGAATATTAAAACTGCTAAAGGTCTTTGAGCAGGTAATGCTGTTTTCTGTTTTACCCTTCCCACTTTTTTCAGCCTTTCATTTTTGTTTTGTGACTTCATTTTTTTAGTTCGTCTTCAACCACAGTATTTGAAGATCTGCATTTAAAGAATTACAAGAAAATGAAAAATTTTGAGGTTTCACAGATATAGCCAAAAGATGTCACCACAATAAAAGTTTAAAATACTTACTTTTTTTTCTGTTTACACTTCTTTGATGAAAGTGTCATTCCTACAGTGTGCTTTATTTTGTGTATTAAATTCCCCAGATTTACAAAATCATTCTGGTTTGCTGTTTATGCTATAGAGGGAGCAAGTACAGAGTTAGTATATAAAATCAGAAGGAAACATTCAATTAATTTTCCATCTTTCATCTGACACTGGATGATTCTGTGTTTTGATTGAGGAAGTGTTTCTCTGACCAGACCAATTTATAGTCTGAAATCAATGCTATTTTGTCAGTAATACTAACATTCAAAAAATATACTGAAAGGGTAAAGAGATCAGTTTTTGTCTGTATTTGCTATTATCGTCTTAGCTATTTTTGTGATTATAATAATGTGATTTATCAAAAGGAAATATTAGTTATTACTGCATAAACATTTGGTCCTAAAGTATGTTTCTAATAAGAGAACGAATAGATGCCTGTAGAAGCATGCTGTAAATGTGGGAAATTATTTAAGTATATTCTTTTTCCTATTTTTTAAATCTGCTTTAAGCTGAAAAATCTTGATGTTTTCTAGTACTAGTGTGTAGAATGAATAGTGATATAGCACCTCTGTGTTTCTCTTAGAGAACTTGGCTCTATAGAAAGTGTGACATTAGAATTATTTTGACTTTAGAAGGTGTATTTGTATTTTAGATGTATTTCTTGGTGCAGAAAAAATTACTGTTCTTAAGTGTTGATGATACTGGGTGGATTTTTTGTTTAGTGCTTCAACAGTTTTTGCTACTAATGATTATACCATTTATAATCCTCTGCCTGAGTGAAGACAAATTATATTGTAGACCATGTCTCCTGAACATTGAAAAAATACAAGAAGAGTAAATTTTTCAGTACTAAAGTAGTTCTAAACTCAGACACATTAATAGTTATGCACAATTTATAATGATATGCGAGGAGATGTGATTTTTGGGTGTAGGCTAGACAAAACATTTTCTTTGATTTTGCTCTTAATCAGGTAGCTGTGGTAATTTCTACTGGTGGTGTGGCAGTAATTATATTTTTCTTTGTTTTTTTTGGAGAGGCATTGAAATTAGCTACTGATTAAGCAGCAGTGTCTCACTTTCAGCATTACCAGTAGAACTCTGACAACTTTATCTGTTATAGATAGCCATTTGGCAGTTTTCTGAGCTTGGTGGAATCTTAGTGGATAGTAGTAACTTGCCAAAAGACATTCCAAGTACAGGTTGATTTAAGAAGATGTTGAAACAAGTGAGGAGTCAACTCTTGAGGAGGATACAGTTGAAGTATTGTCCAACATACTTGAAATAAACTGAGGGGAAAGCAGTGTCTGCAGATCTAATTTAGCACTGGGAGTGGTTTTTTTATGTGTTGTTTCCCAGTAGGGAATGGTGGTGTTCAGAAAAAGCATGGAGACATCCAAAGGAAGCTATTGAAAATTGTTTTAACTTAAAACGAAGCCCTACTGCATCACTGACCTAAGTAGAAAACACAGATTAAGAATTACTGGCAAGAGCTTGGTAAGGCCTTCTGTTAGTCTGAAAAGTATGTGAAAATTTTTTCATCAGTAAGTCCTTAGTATCCTTATAAAAGTACTTCTTGCAAATGGAGTGATTAAACTTGGGTAACTGAAACCATCTTTACCTTAGTTACTGCATCTGAGAACTACAAATAGTTGCACAGGCAACGTGTTGCTTAGTTATTTTATCTGTACTGTTACTTGGGAAGCATTGACTCTTGTGTAAATATTTTATTTCTAACTGTGCAGATATGCTGGTGTTGTGAGTTTATGAAGAAATCCCAACTGTGCCGCATAATTCAAATTAGCTTTTCTTTATTTCTGGATAATTGAAATTTTAAAATCTTTTCCTGAATCTAATAATGTGATAACGTAGTAATGTAATGTCCAGAAATAATTAAAAATTAACTTGTTTTGTGTTACAGAAACATAGTAATAAATAATAAAAGCAATTTTGAAATGTTACTCCAAACCTTTGAGGCTTTTCACTGACATTATTTTCAAAAATCAATTTTCACTGCAGGCAGTTTTTTGTTCTGGGGGTGGGGAGTAGAGCTCATCATTCTTTCTTGTAAGATGTGATCTTATTTAGGAGTCTTTATTGGCATGTTTCCAATACTTTACCTTTTAACTGTGAAACAAGAGGAAATGGTTTCTTGTAGTCTCTGTTTTAGTGAATAGTTTCTGCTTGTTTATCTGTCTATCAGTATTTAAACATCCTTTTTTTTCTCTTCCAGTAGGTTTTCATTCTGGTGTTTTTTCTTTTCCTAAGAAAAGGTGATAGTCTGAGATTTTTCAAATAATGTAGATCGTCTACACAGAATCAAGAAAGCTGTTGCCTCATCTGGGTTGGAGTGTTTATTGATTTAAAAGATCTTTTTCTTCATTTCAGGTTATGTATACTTTTGGTCTAAACTTACACTTCTAAATTCAGCTGGAAATGTACTACCAGTGATACAAAAGTGCATTTCTCTACAGGAATAATCAATACTATTTTTCATCGAGAACTTTATCAAAACAGCTTTTTTCTTCTCAGATTCCTTCTCCTGTCTGTCATAGCAATTTCAATTATCCTAAACTAAAGAACCCAACTCAGCTTTGAGGGAAAGTAAAAAAGTGTGCATTTAAGGTGTTGATGACAACCTGCCAGACAACTTACCAGCTGAAAATGAGCTTTTGTCTGAAAAAGTGTCTGTGGAGGGTAAATATACCTTGTATAGAAATCGCTGAGAAATAGGGAGAGACCCTGCCAATCCAGTTTGTTGGACATGAATTATAAAAAAAAACACAATATATTATTTTCTTTTTGTTTTATGGTTTGGAAGAAACAGTTAACTTTTTAAGAGACCTAGATTACAAATTTCTCATACTTGGCATAATAATAAATAGGTTTTTTGTAGTATGGTTAGAATTTCTTTAGTCTGAATTTTGGGTTTTTTAATCTCTAAATTGTCTTGTCTTCTGTTTTCAGCGTTTCACCTCATAAATGAGATCTGATGTATGTAAAAATTATCAGTAATTGTTCAGCCTGACAGTGGTGCATAAAGATACACCTGAATGCTGAATTATCAAACAGTGATGATAATTCTACAGCAAGCTGTATTTTGAAGTTAATGTTGCATAAGATGCGTGTGTTTAAAAGGCATCTTGAGCACTTCTTTAAATTCTCTTCTGTGTTTTCACTCCAAGAGATGAAATTAACTGTGAAAATTTGCCATACATATTTACAAAGGCAGGCTTTTCCAAGAGGAAATCATGCTTTGGTAAATTTGTAAGAATTCTGGTTTATTTTACTTCGTTGATCCCTGATGGCCTTCTGTTGAAGTTGTTTGATGCCACTGTGTACAGCATTTCTCTGTTTCCCATTTCTTAGCAGATAATGGGCACGGTTTTCCCATGTGTATCTGAAACGCTGTACCACACTTAAAACTGCACATTATGAATATTCAGATTGTTTTCATTAACCAAGTAATGCACTTCTATGGATTTACTTCTCAATGTCTAAGTATACGAAGTCATCTGTCAGCCAGCATTAGGCCAATCTTATAACTTTATATAAGAAAGCAATAGCTGAAAAGAGTAATGCATTACTGTTTCTGTAACAACCTTTTTAGACAAGAAATTATGGGACATTTAAAAATTTAAGTGTAACATACTTGGACATTTGAAAAATTTAAGAGTAAATTATGAGTATGTAGTATTGAGACATACAATCAATCTTAACTGTGCCTTAGGGTATTTTCATATAGCAGTTGTGTTCCCTCAATGCATAGTATTAAGTTTTTTCCCATACAGTTTTCTTTTTTCTTGGCTTTTTAGAATTGTTATTTTTATTGTAGTATTGGTAGCTGGACAATTTAATTTTTTTTTTTAAGTTTTGCTAATGATGTTAATGTTTTATTTGGGGTTATTTTTATTTATTTTTTTACAAGAGAATTCTTGATTTTGACTTAATAGCTAGAAAAACTAAATCTGTGTGACACTATATATATATATGCATAGACCCTCTTCCCATTCAGATATTATTTCATCCATTCTTTTTTAAGGGAATAATTTAATGTATATTTAGATGAAAACTGATTTTAAAACTTCAATAGATCAAAAGAGGGTGAAGGCCTAGAAGACATTATTGCTGATGATTCCAGCTTGTAGTAAATTATAAAGCATATGTAACAGCTGTAGAGAGAGATTACTTCCTGTGTCATATTTCATCTTGACTTCATAGGTAAGTGTATAAATGAAAGGGAAACAAATTGCTTCAATATAGTAAATCTATATTATTTCTTTGGAGTGAAAATGAATGAAATTGAAATAGTTCACTCTTGGGTGAAACTAGAGACTATAAATGTCTTTTATTCTCTTGGTGTGGATTGACATAATGCAGATTAGTAGTAAGAGAATGTTCCTCATATCATCAGCAGTTGTCAGATATGTTCACAAGTATTGAATTATAATAAAGTAAAAGGGGTTCACTGTACTCACAAGTAATTTACACAGAAGACTGTGCGATCTATCTTTTTAACAGAAGCTACTGTTCAGTGCTAGAAAATTTACTTTTTCAGACTCCCTAATCCTTTTTTACTCTTTATATTGTGGAAACTTTGTAGTTACCTATGCCGTGTCTGCACCATCTATGCATCACCTTATTTCTAGGTGAGGTAGATAACTCAAGGCTCTTTACCGTCCTCTCGCACATGGGCATGTGTTGGCACCATCACATCAGGCACCTAAGTGGTTTCCCCCATAGGTGTCTGAAAATAAATAAAATAATGCTTGAGGTCAGCAGCATATTTAGAATACTTTGTTTCTGCAAAATTTTTGGGCTTCTTGAATTAAGGAACAGTTTCTAGGTTAGAATTCTCAAAAGATGCATATTAGATACAAAATATGTTTGTGTCTAAAATAAATCTAAAAACTCATTTAGCAACTGGGGGGTTGTCTGAACATTTTATTCTGTCCTCTAAGCTTGTTTAGTGCAGATTTCTTTCAAAAGTTATTACTGAAGAATCCTTCAAATCATAGGCTAAGGAAAATTGTGTAAAGCAATACATGGAATGTAAACTGTCTGCCC
The DNA here is from genome assembly GCF_050655825.1 of Lonchura striata. Classification (NCBI taxonomy): domain Eukaryota; kingdom Metazoa; phylum Chordata; class Aves; order Passeriformes; family Estrildidae; genus Lonchura; species Lonchura striata. The sequence continues at coordinate 85,824,566 of NC_140705.1, read as the reverse complement.
AGGTTGGCCCATTTCCTTTATTAACTTCGGCAAATATAGGACGTCAGTGAAAAATGTGATGTGTATATTGGGATGATTCTATGATATATTTCTTATAGACAGTGTGGCATGTAAGAGGAAGTAGAATCACAGAATCATTTAGGTTGAAAAAGACCTTTTAGACAGAGTCCGGCCATTAAACCAGCACTGCCAAGTCCATCATGCATGTGCCACATCTACACATGTCTTTTAAGTAAGTTCAGGGATGACAATTCACCCACTTTGCTGGACAGCCTGTTTAAAGTACTGTTCTAGAGCTGTTCCTGAGCAACCTCTTGAGTTTTTTGGAGGTCTCAATTTATAATTTTTTTTAAAAAATTACTGATTTCCAGATAGATCTTTTCTCTCTACTGTGTTTGAACTTACTTGATACTTTTTCTCTATTTGTACTGTGAATGACCAGTGTAAGAGCTTTTCAAAAACAAACTATGAAACTGATTTACTAGCTACATTTGAAAAAAAATTGCAGGGGGGAAAGATTTATCTAGGCACTGAAGAACATCTATTATCTCATTTTATTTTAACGTAAGCTCGGTAGTACATTATTTAAAATCGCCATTTTGGTGAAATTCATAATTAATTCTTATTATGTAGCTTAATGGCTTACATTGTATATAACTGCTGTGATGCATTTTTAAATTTGAATATATTTGTTCTCTAATGCTTTAGCTAAAATGGAAATGTTTCAATATGAAAATGTTATAGTTATTTTTAATTTCTAAAGTGCATGTGGGAGGAATGGCTATTGATCTAACAGATTTAATAGTTCGTGTTCAAAATCTATGGAATAGAAGTAATATTTTGCATCTGAGTAACTGCCGAGTGTAATCCTTCAGGCAGAATTCTGAAAGCAGCTATAAAACTGGAAAATTACCTTATTTTCTTTTTCAGGCATAACTGCACTTGAATATCTTTGTTCATTTTAGCTTCTAGTGAATTATGTCTGCATAAGGAGCTAAAATAAGTATTATTTCACTCAGGTAAGAATTTGGTTTAGCTATTAAAATCAGAAACTGTGTGCAGTTACCATGGAAATTACTTAAATTAGTTGTAGTACTTTAAAGAAAACAGAGGTCACCAGTGGAGTCACAAACAGTGAATGGAGAGTGCTTTTGTATGAGGTGCATAGGATCATGCTGATAGAAAGAGGCTGAGCTTTTTAGTGATCTCTGCAGGCTTTTTTTCTATTTGTAGTAGCCTTTTTAAAGGAGAGGAGAATTTTTTTCTGGAGTCCTCTGAACATCTTTTGGTTTGCTTCCTTATGCAGTTTGCTCTTTCTCCTTCTGACTTTTGGCTTTCAGAATCCATAATTGCTGCTTCAGACATTAGCTAGAAGAAGTTTTCCTAACCACATAGTCTTTTAAGGAGAATTTTTATGTTGACCTTGTAGTTAATCTTGATTTATGGGTCAGGAAAACCATCTATTAATATATCAGTTCTTAGTTATCTGTAAGTTCTAGCCCAGTTAATACAATAGTTTCATGAAAGTTGGCTAAAATACTCTTACATTGAGTGAGCAAAAGTTTCACTACGATGGAATAGACTAATGTGTCTCATCTTAATGTTTCACAACTTGCAAGAGAAGAGATATATATAGAAATTAGCATCACTTATGCAGTTTTGGTAGTTTATTTCTTGTGCAGGATGTTTTTGGTATTCATATATGGTGCTTTAGAGTGAACTTATTCCATAATAATTATAAGCAAATATTTTCAACATTCCACTTCAGAGTTACTCGATCTGGAAGATAAAATGGGTATAAAATAAAATAAAGTAATAAACACCTATATGAAGAACAAAAATGGAGAATTCTTATCCAGGTATTCTGAAATACACTTGTGCTTTTCACAAGGAGGTACAGGGGATATGTGGTCTTACAAATAAAGTTGTAAATTTTATTCTTTGTAGAATTACAGTCACATTTCAGTGTCAGAGGAATTGTCATTCATAGTTACTGTAATATGAGAGCTTTAATGAAGAATACTTTATTCCAGGATCACTGTAGTAATTTTTGTGGCCTGTTTTCTAGAATACAGTTTCTGACAATTTCCAAAAGAACAAATGGAATAAGTGCTTGTTCTCTGGGATGCTAGAAGATGCATTTCTTTTTGACTCTGCTTCCTTCTTTACACCACTTTCTGTTGAGCAAGTTAAATGAGTTAAAGTTAAATGAGATTTGGAACTGTTTCAGTAAATTAAATGGCATATACATGGCAGGCAGTCAAGATTATTTGTAAAGTTTCTTTGTGTATATTTGGATAATATAATTGGATTAATAGATAAATACAGGATAATAAAGTACCTGCCAGCGTCACTGATTCATTCTCAGAAGTTTCTATTAGAAAATCAGCCTGATAATCACTGTATTTAAAGGGAAAAAATGCTGCACTGTTTTTTCTTGGTCCAAATTTTGTAGCTCTTAAAAAAACCCAATTTAATCCTATTTGAAGGCTGCTGGCATTCTCCAGCTTTAAACGTACAGTATAAGCCTGATAGGGAGATTGCATAAACTCTTAAGAACTGTGTAGCTTGTGAGTCTCAGAAGAGCCTGGGTAGAAGGCGAGGATAGGAGGATGAGTTTTAAAGTGAAGAAAACCTTTTAAACTGAGGATATGAGGCAAAGGGCAAAGTAAGGTATATGCGGAGGGTACAATTAGGAGCAAGTGTCCCATGCAAATCACAGAAGTACGGGCATGCAATACAAGCCTGTAGAAGGCTTAGGAAAGCTGAACAAACTTATGGAATTTATCATTCAGCTTAGAAAGTATGTTTGTTTCTAATAACTATTGTTTTAAACCTTTAAAACTGTTTCAAGTAGTCTGTAGCTGTATATAAAAATTAATGGGCTAAATAGTCCCAGTGCCTATTCTTTAGTCATATAATGTCCTTTAACATTTTGGCCATGTCCATCCTATAAAATTCCATTCAGCTTTCAGAATGTATTGACTGTCCTCATTGCCCTTGGGTGGAATAGCTTCTGGTCCATGTGGATCCTCACTGAAGTAGTGCTTGAGAAGGGAGTGCCAGTTGGGCTGGGCTGGAATTACACCAGGGACAGACCTACTACATTAACAATGTGGGCAGTAGATCTGCTTCCATTATCAGATGACCTCAAAAACAGTTAATGTAGCCAGAATAATCTTGAGACTGAATTCTGGGAGAGGTTTTCTTGTGCTTTTGTGCAGAATGACTACTGTGTAGAATAGAAGAAAAGCTTGGAGGTAGCAGGCCTAAAATGGGGGCTATCAGGTCTAGTGAGGGCATAGTTTTGGTTTGCTTGAACAGCCTTTTACAGATTGTGGAACCTCTTTGTGTGAAGTTCAACTCATTAAATAATTAATTTGGAGAACTTTGGTTGTCATTTTTCTGACTCATCAAAAGCATCTCAGTGTATGCTGTTCTATGACACAACAGATACATGTGTGAGCTGTACAGAAATTTGGAGTTTCTGTTATGATACAGAATGAAGTAATAAAGTATGTCACATAATTGCTTTAGGTTTTGTACAGTATGTTGCTTTTTTTTAAATACGGGTCATCTAAAAATTCCTTTAGCTGTATCTTGCTTTTGAAAATGAGGAAAATAAAGCTAAATAATACTAGCTAATCTGCTTTTGTTCACAGAACAAACTGAAATTGCAGAGTTTTATTTTTAGTGCTGGAAGGATTTGGATCCTATATATTAAATAGATTCAATGAACATTAGTTGCTGGGTTTTTAATAGGTTGTAAGATGCATAAGAGAGTGAAGAAAAACATGTATTCAGCAATTGCCAAATCCAAGATCACTTTGTTTCTGTGGCATGTAGGGAATAAGAAGTGCAATATCAGTTACTCATATAGAAAGTTTATCCTCTGGCTTAAGCTGAGATTTATTATTTTGAAGTCTTTTATGTTTTGATCTTTTATGGCATTTTGTTAATATCAAGTTGTCTAGTATCTCTGGACTGCTTTTACGATGATGGAATGAGTGATGAACCTGCAGAGATCGAATACCCTTCTCAGGGGGATGCTGAAGCATAAGACTTCTTACCTCTACAGAATGAGAAACCTTGAGGTAGCATATTTCAGTGACAGAGTTAATATTCAGTTAAATACAAGAGGAGGAGGAGCAATAGTGCAAGGGAGGAGTGAGAAATTAAGTTGTACCTTTTTAGAAGTCTGCCTTATTGCTGCCTATATTGCTCCTTTGGGATTTTTTATCAAGTGCGAGAAAAACAGCAAGGTCTTCTTGAAAAACCCAAGATGAAATTACTGTCATCATTTATTTTTCCTAGTTTAAAAGCTTTATTTAGTTGGGGAGAGTTTATTTCTAGTGTTTTCCTGGCATGGCTAAGTTCAATTAATTTCAGATGACAAGCTCCAGGGTTTTCTTCCTTTCCTCCCTCACAGCCCCCACATCCCAATATGTGGAAAGTACAATTTGTTATTGGTTTGCCTTGGGCTCTGGAGACCTCATTAGGAGCCCAAAAAGGCATTTCTGTCTCTGCTGTTGGACACTTTTCTGTTGTCTGCTGAACTGAGGCCATTTGCATTCTTATACAGAAAGGAATACAAGGGCCAGATGATGAAAATGTTATGTTTATATTGCTTGTCTATTGTTTAAAATGGTGATAAGAGATTTTAAAATGTTCTTTAGGCTCTAGTGTTATACTAAAATTTGCAATGCAGAAGCAGGTTAGCTCTGAGAAAAGAGTGTAAAAAATATCAACATACTTTTTGTTGTGACAGTTTATATGTAGAATGTCCATTTGATGGTAAGGAAAGATGTCAGCAAAACACTACATTTAGGCACAGTTTTAAGGCACCATGGTAACTTTTCAAATTCTTATTCCTATGAAAATGCTTTAAGAGCACCTCTTGGAAGAAGAGACTGGGCTTTTAAATCTGCAAAATAGTTCAAGACACTGTATTGGAGCAGAAAGCATATAAGAACGATCATATAAATTCAGTGTATTTTCATAGCAAAAGTCAGTATACCTCTGAGAAACAATTTATTCTATCCTTACAGTAATTTCAAGGTTTAACATGAAATGTACACAGTCAGATCTTTCTTTGACTAGGAAACAAAACTGTGTGTCTTATGTATTTAAGCCCATGTAGGGTATTGAATTTTAATTTAAAGCATTCTTACTGATGTAAAATAAATTAGGAGTTCAAGAAAAATTATTTTCTTATATAAGCAGTGGTTCCCATATTCGTTTTCTCTGATGTTGTATCATTATAAAATAATGTGTAGCAAACATAGAATTGATTTTGCCTTTAGTATTTTCACAGTATTTGATAGTGTTTTCAGTGGCTGTATAAAGCACCTCTACACACATGCACACACACTTTTATGTGTATATGCATGAAGACCTACAAACCTATTTAAGCAGGATACTAAGACTACTTTCAGGAAGATTAAATTCAGTTCCTTTATAAATATAAGGAATAATTGTTTTAATTACACATTTTATGCTGGTGTAATACTTAGTTTATATGGAGAATGCAACATTCAAAGTTCAAAATGTCACATTGAAATCAGATCAAACTGAGAGTATTGAAAATTTAGCTAGCTAGATACCACATGTAATAATATTTAAAAGCAATACAAGATATTTTATAATAAAATATTTCTTAAAATTGTTCTTTCTATCAAGACAGCTATGCATGTAAGAACTAGAATTTGTTTATTAAGTAAAATAAAGTAATACATTCAGAATAAAGTCCCAATAGTTCCTTTCCTAAATTACCAGTTTTGGAAACAACCACAATCTTCATGGTCATGTACTCCTTAAAATCAATTCAAAGATGAAAAATGCTCCAGAAAGTCTTTTAATTTAGAGTAAGTGTTTGACAATCTGAAATAGGAATATTTTCTGTAACATTTGAAAAAGGGGATAGGATGGATTTATATGGTCTTAAAAAATTCCTGTTGCTTTTTTTTTTTTTTTTTTTTTTTAGGTAGGATCCTCCAGCATTTAGTCTTTACTGTGTTCAAAATGAAAGCTAAATGGTGCAAACTGTTCTAGCAGATACTTGATATTGGGACAAGTTCTTCATGGGAATGGAATGCAGTTCATGTTTTAAACTTGCAAACATGACAATCAGTGCTTTATCATAATGTGGAATTAAGGTTTTTTTCTTAGGTTCCAAGAATTCAGCAGTTTTTAAGCCATCAGTATGTTTATGGTACAACCCTTAAAGGAGTAAGTTATACTTCCAAAGTTTTTCTGAGCTGTGAGTCCATACAGAGATCCTGCTGTGCTCAGCAGGATCGTTCTGAACACCAAATAGAGACAAAGTATGGGCAAGGGCTGGTTTTGTATTTGTGGTGTTTTCCAGAAGCTGTAAAACTGTGATACTAATGTACCAGAAAAACCTGTTTATTGCCAGGGTAGCTTTTCAGAACAACAAATATGCACCTTTACCTTCACTAAATAGATTTAGAAAAACCTAGCAAATCCTAAGTAACAAAATCACTGAATGTCTTCAAAAGAGTGTTCAGAAACCTTGTGTTCTCAACAGGAGCAGCTTACTTTTGGATAATGTAAAGACCTTGAAATAATAGAAGAAGAAGTAGAAACTAAGAAAAATTCTGGTTTATTAGGAGTTTTTTATCTAGTCTCCGGGTCATACTTCAGCTGATAAGAGGTATCAGTAGTCGATAATGCTTCAGAGGTTATATGTCTAAATTTTAGGCAGGCAGAGAAACCGATTCATCTAAGGGCTTTCCAGTGGGCTGTATATGCCTCCAGCTCTAGGTGGTTCCTTGGATGTAAGCATTTTGGCTTGCTTTCTTGAAGCAAGTTCATCTTTTTGCCTGCCAGAGCCTTTTGATTCCCTGGTCCTTGGGAATCAGGGAATCAGGGTTTGCTTTGATCAGAGCCTGCTCAGCTCTTGCTGTCAGCAGTTAGAATGCACTGTCTGGAGAGCCTGTCTAGGGATGTGTCACACCAACCAGTGTATCCCTAGTTCTCTCTTTGGAGGTTTGGGCTGAAATTGAGTTAAGAAATTAAAATGTTTTAAACTCTCTTTATTGTGTAAAAGTCTTGTCTAGAAAGCATAATTTTGCATGTGATATTTAATGCTTAAGAATGAGCCATTTAAATAATAAGAAATGAATAAATGTGGTAAATTGCAATGGTTCTTAGCCTCTGACTACAATTCTAATCCTTACATTTTGTTTAAAAAAAACACAAACCCATCTGTCTTCATGGTTTTAATGTTATTTTGTAATTTCTTCTATGACAAAGTATATTGTCAGATGTTCATAATATTTATATCTTTAACAATGACTTTTAATACAACCCAGCTTCACTTTTAATGCTTCAAAATTGTAGTAGACAGTTATGAACAGAATAGTTCCAATTTTGTCATGAGAAGGGATCAGCCAGTTTTACCTGTGCTTGTTCTATGGCTGGAATTAAGATACTATTTTATTAATCTGCCAGAAAAGATGTCATTTAACCGAAAGGCATAAAATAGGAGTTTAGGAACCAGCATGTCCGCAGTGGTTAAATAATAAGGTATGGTTTTTCCATTTCACAGCTGAGTTTCAGATTAATTTTTTAATGAACATTGAAATAAGTTGATCTGCATTTGAAAAGTAATGTATAAGGTTTTTTTTTTTCTTAGCTCACAAATACAAAAGGAAATGTGCACTGTCTAGCATAAGGATCCCAGTGAAAATTTGCTGTTAGGAGAGGTAGGGAGTGACCTTCTTGAAAAAATGATAAATTCTTCTGCACTTCTTGCAGTAACCAACCTTGTGTTTTTGTTCCCAGGTAATGGATGAGTGAATTTGGGATCACATATGCAAAGATAATATTAATCTTAAAATAAAATTACTTACTTTAAAAATATAGCAGAAAATATTATCTATTATGGTTTTTTTGTGCAGGTTAATAGGTGATATTTGTCATTATATGCATTAGGTACAATTTATAATGTACCAAGTACAACTTGGCTACATGTGTGGGTATCCAGATCTTCATTTGTAACCTACTGAATCATAGGCCTCTTGGAAATATACTTTAGAAAGAAGTATATATGCAGACTGTAGAAAGGACTGAACTTTCCAGCAGTTCAGTCATCTGTATTTATAGGCTCTCCTTGAAGTCAGAGAATATCAATGGAGTATGCAAAATGCTTTCTGTTTTGTTGTTCATGGAATTTCCTGCATAGATACAAATTAAAAGGCATGATTTAGAGAAATGTGAAATGTTATTAGATTTAGCATTAATGATCTTCACAAAGATTATATTTGAAGCAATACCATGAGAAAAGTTGCATGTGAGAGATTGTGTTTTAAAAAAACCCCACAGAATTACAAAAACCACCACAAAATCAAGCAATTTTCCCAAATTCCAAGGAAACATAGGTATGCATTGTCATTCAAAATCATGTTATAACCTGAATTGTGCAGCCAGAATTATTCCAGTTGATTTGAACACCTTTTGCCACTAGAGAGTGCTATGCAATAACTAAAATCTTTCCTCTCCAGAAAAAATCTTCAGTTGCATCTTTCCTTTTCCACACCAAGCAGATAAATTACTGATATTCTTCAAATGGAAAATTAATTTACACTTAACATGTAGACTTTAACTGTAGAAAATTGTTTGAGTGACAGTAATAGTTTTATTGCAAGTTATTTAAACTTTTAAGGTTGTAATTTACTCAAAGTCATGTGATTCCTTGTTTGACTGAATCAAAACAAAATGCTGCTGCTGTTGCTTTTAGCATTAAGTGCATATGTAAAAAAGAAAAAAAAAACCAAAAAAGGAAAAAAAGCCAAAAGTCTTTCTGATTCCTATTTTGCCATCCAGCTCTTATGTGGAAAGAAAGTTTGAAGATAAATGTAGTTTTGAAGGTGTTATTTTTAAAAATGAGAATTTTTTCAATTTATCTATTATTTTCATCCTTCTACGCAGTTTAATAGTTCTTTATAATTCTTCCTGTGTTTTTGTTCTAGTAGACTTACAGATAGGATTTGAAGCAAGTGCTGATTCTATGTAGATGCTGTTTCTAAAAAATCTTGATTTTGAGGTCATAATTATACCATTTTTAATCTGTATTCTAAAAATTGAGCAGAATGTTGTGAATGTTGTGGTTGCTGAAGTAATGACATCAGTGTAATTGCCAAGCAGGGAACTAAAATGTGGACCTAACTGACCGTGGGAGTACTTTAATTCCTGTCTCCCATTGCTGAAGTTAAAACCTCAGCATTCAAGCCCAGAGATCTCATCAGGAATTTTTTTGCTCTTTGATACAGATTCAGCTAATAAAGGTGTACAAAAGTACTTTATTGTGCAGTTTTAAAAGGTTTGAATTTACTGAAATTAGCTGTTAGAAAGCTGTAGGAGTCTTGGCTGCTTTTCTTGTTTGGAAATTCAATAGCTTGCATTGTGTGAGCCCTCAATAGTACAGTATTTTGTTATCAGGGGTCCATAGCTATAGCAGTTGAAAAAAGTGCTCTCCAACCTCATTAAAATGTTGGTCAAAACCTTTGCATGAGGTCTGTTATTTGGGTTTAATTACTGTCTAAGTTATGGTAATCAGGATTCTTTCAAATTCCCCTTATAGAAGCTCCCTTTAGAGTCTTCACTAATAACCTTAAATCTCAGTGAGGAATAGCAGTGATAGTACAGCCACCTGATCTAATTTTCCAGGTGCTCAGAGCACTTCAACAGGCCTCTGTTTTTCTTGCCACATCCAGAAACAATATTTAAGAAAGCTTAAGACAGAGTGAGCAATGAAAGTAAGAATGAATGTTGTCATATGTCTTCCCAAAAGGAGCAGGTACATGATACAAAGCTCAGTACAGCCATTATGCTTATGTATTGAATGCATTTCTTATTGAACCATGGGCTTTAATTTTACTGTCATCTCTGACAACTGTGAAGTTATTTTAGGGTGAATTTTCATACATAGTAATACAGGTTGTTTGATAAGAAATACAGTGTTGTCACAGTTTGACAAATAAGATGTAAATTGTGGTGTAATATAGTCTTAACATTTCCTAAAGAAATTTTATATTTTAATCAGACCTGATGTGGCATTGCATGAATAATAAAATTGTGTCTTGTGGAAAAAACTGAAGACTGTTGCTGGTAGATTTTGGCAAAATATAATTTTCTTAGTTAAACATCTTTTCAGCCCTGTAGTTTAATGTTTTGTGTGTGTTTCATTGTTTTAGATCCATTTCTGTTGCAATTTGTCACACACTCACATTTTAGCAAATTTAGAAGGAAATGCATACTTTTTTTTAAAAAAAAAAGGAAAAGCAGAATAAATATGTCTGCAAAACAATGCTTGTGCATAGGATTCTGATACTTAGATTTTACAAAGTTTTAAATACTTATATTAAATTACCTTAGTTAGGGTTATGTGGGTTAGACTTTATAGGAATGTGTACGAGTAGCTTGGGTAGCTTGAATACTGGAAAGCATGTACCTGGCTTGTGATGTTCCATCTAAGTCAGTTGCTCTGCAGCTTGGTATGACCTAGTGGCCTGACTAAGGTGGTTTTGAAAGCATAGCTGCCTTGTTTCTGATAGCTGTGTAATTGTGTATGTCAGATCTGTTCATCAGTTGATGACCCCTGCCTTCAAATTTATTAGGAAGATAGCAGTTATTCTGCTTGCATGGGAGTTGAGTGTTTTGGGTGCATACTTTGCTTTAGGTGCCTGATGAGATTTCAAGTACATCACTTATCATTCAGGTACCCGCATACACCAGCTTCACCACAGAGCTTCTAGTGCTTCTTGCTTAAGAGCAAGGCTGTGAGAAGTGCTCAGTGTTGGTGACGTGAATCATGTCCCCTCACTTTATGTCCTGACATGCTCACTCTTCTTAGCAGTGAGGAAATACTTGTTTTCTACTTACTTGAAGCAATTTAGGGCAATAATTGGTTCATAAGATGGGTTAGCTGTATGTGCAGTACAGTCTGTAGCAAGATTTTAGGAAGGTTGGAAAGGATGGAAGATATTTTTTCCTCATCTTTGGGTGAACATAGTTGCCTTGCTCCATTGTGCTGGCTTTAGTGCATGTCTGACCTCTGTATAAACAGTTTCAATTCACTATCATGACAGGGTAGTTTTCTACCTCCCAGTAAGTTAAGTTGATTTAAGTGAAGAAGCTCTGTCAGATAACCACTAGAAGTGTTGTGAGGTGGAACTCCTTGGCCAGAAATTGAAAATATGGGAAGTTTGAAATAATGGAATTGGAAATGGAGTGAGACCTCTCCCTTCAGATGGTAAAGTTTTCGGCTTGATCATCATAATACAGCAGTCTTATCACTTGACAGTTTGTCAGTTGATTAGACTCCTGTATTAATTCTGTCTTTGAATTTCTTTCCTCAAGACAAGAGAGCTCTTTGCTCTTAAATTTAATGGGTGAAAAACATGAGGCTTGGAAAAAATGACAGCTTTTACTTTTTCTGCACCAAGTATATTACAGAAGTATCTGGAGAGTAGAGTAGCCACAGCTGAAATTTCCTTTTCAAGGAACTATACCTTTAATTCATTTTTTTCTTTTGTTGGTAAAGTAACATGAAATGACCGTTAGTTGTTGAAGCATTTATTTCTCTGGGTTTTTTTTTCTTTTTGTTTTTTTTCATTTTTAATTGAGACATGAAGTGGCTGTCAATGTGTGACTTCATAAAGAGAAAACATTTTTGATTCTTGTGACCTGAGTGATTGTTAAAAAGAGAAGTTCTGCTTGCTCTCTATTACTTGGTTCAACCTGAAAGATACTTTTCTTTTTTCAACTCCCCTCCCCATAGGTTTTATTGTTGTGACTAATGCCTTAAATAATAGCTACCTGACTACTTTTTCATATCATAGCATTATGGCACTAGAGGATCTACTTTCTTTTTCTCAAGATGACATATTTTCATGGATAGCAGGGGCAGAATGTATTTGGGAATGTAAAAATTTTGGTTTAAGGAACAGGCCTGTCCAATTGGGATGCTGTGAAACTGTATCTGTAGTGTTTGTAGTCAGTTTGCTGTTAGTGATCCCTTGTGGCCTCCCTTTCTTTTACTCTTTTGATGAAACTGTGAGGAATAAGGTACTTGACTTTGATGGGGTTTTGTTCTTGCCTTTGCAGAACAACGAGCATAGCCAGTTTATGTCCTGTCTCTGAGAGGGAGGTTGGAAATTATGTATCAAGAGATAACACAAAAATAATACACAGTGTTTGGGAATGCAATACTCTACTGGTAGAAAGGAGGTTCTTTCCTGTCAGGACTTAGAGGTCAGGATATGCACTGATGTGTGAGCAGCACTTAGATTTTTGACTATTCTAATCAGTATTTTTTTAAGGGTATTTTTTTTAAGATTTCTAGCAATTATTATAACTTGTATTGCTTGGTGATGTGAACAAATTAACTGTACTTCATTTTTATTTATCTTAAAATATTTTACCTTCCAACTGTACTTCATGTTTTGTTTTCAGATGAAGGGGCACTTAATACAATTGGTCTTATCACTTACCATTGTTGTTTAATTTTGATTCTTAGTAATTCATAGGACTAATAACAGAGTAGAGCAGATATAATGGTTTAAAATATTAGTATGTTAAACATGAAGTTCACATTTTTATTTCAGGGTGGTGGTATTTTTCTACCTTTATTTTGCAGTTTACAGGCAGTTTACAGTCAGCAATAGAAATAATGTGTTTTAGTCTTAATTGATTTAATTATAAAGATTTTGATGATTGATGTCCTCAGAAGCACATGTATTCATTTGAAATACAAGATAATTTTCAAGACAAAGAAAATTTAAAAATGAAATTAAGAAAAATCACCTTTCCAAATCTGGAGTGTGTATAAGCATAAATAAATTAAGAAGAAAAAGTAAAACCAGGACTAGTAATTGTGCTGCATTTCTGTTTATATTCTTTTTATAACTCATATCACCTTCTCATGTGTTGAACGTTGGTTTTCCCCTATTGACAGCAAATATCTGTAAAACAAATGTCCCATTCATCTGTACTGCTGATTGAATGGAGAATGAGTATCTGTTGTTCTTAATTGCTCTTAGCTGACTTTTGACAAGCCTACATGACAAATGTGTTTGGTCTGGTCATCTGAATGGACAAAAGTGTTACACCATATGATAGACATATTGACTTTAAAGGTCAGAAGTTATTGTTGAACTTTATGTGTGAATTTTCTTTGTGAAGTTGCAAATCCAGTAATTGGATGTTTGGAAAGGCCAAAATCAAGGTGTTGTATATAACCTTTCTTGGCCTCCTTAAGTTTATGTTTATTGTAAAGTCTTGCATTTATTGCCATTTCATGTTGAACTCAGTTCATAATTATGAATGTTAAGTGAAGCCACAGGCTTCAGATATTTGATGGATGCTTGAGAAAAACCTGTTCTAGCTGAGATTTTGGGCATCCTATCAGAACTACAGCCTGCAAAAGGATTGTGCCCTGTTCAACAGTGCAGCATTGAATCATGCAATTTTCCCCAGTTGCGTCCTTGACTCTTGTTCATGTTTTACCCTGTAGTTTCATCCTCAGGTTTTTTTGCAGTCAATCTTATGTTATTTTTAATTAACCAGCCTGATTTCTCAGCTCCAACTGTGAGTATGCATTATTTGCTGACTTGTATTCTATTTTCCTCTGAGGATACAGGGAGTATACATCATATTTGGACAAATAATTGCTCTCTTCTTGGGATAAACTTAGTTAACCTAGCAGGTTCAGAATCACACTGCAAGCACCAAATTATCCCTTCTAGCTATCCCAAAAATCCTGTTTTGTAGCATTAAATACATTAGAATCTTAAATGTTTTTTTAAATTTATTCAATTTTAAAAATACGTTGATGTTAAAGCATGGTAGAGAGTGTGATATTTACCAAATTTTGTGTGCAGGGGTATGTCTAATATTTTGGCTTTCCAAAGCTTTATGTAATATATTTATAAATTAAACAAATAGTAAATATAAAGGAAATTAGTTACTAGGAGGAAATTAAATGTTCCAGATTTCATTCATTTAAAACAATAAGATTTTGTTAGGTTTTTTTTAACTTCTTTATTATTTTTAAGTTATTTTATTTTATGCAGATACCATGCAAGTTTCTGAACCCTACAAGTGATGTACAGTTGCCTTTGTGCCCCACAAGGCACTTCTAAATTCAACTTGTATTAATTTATAGGTTCTATTAATATAGAATTTAAAAAATATTATTATGGAATTTATAAGATCTGTTAATTTATATTTATAAGTTTAACTTACTTCTATTTATCTAAATGTGACTTTAATGTCTTTTCACTGTGAATTTCAAATTGTGTCCCACTGACATTGGTGGTCTTGTTGAATAGAAGCTTTTCAGAAGGACTATAAATGCTTTCACGATATAAGGGAGGTTGAATCATACTAGTTCAATTTTATGCTGATATTAGCTTAGCTTTGGTTACTACTGGAGTTTTTCTGGATTTCGACTCACTCATATTTCCATCTTGGAGTTTTCTGTGAGAATTTCTACACATGTTAAACCAACAGCTAAGTTCCTATCCTCTGTGAGATGATTTAGGACATACCTTCCATCTAGCTTAGGCATTTAAGAGCCCAGGTTTCATATATGTGTAGACACACATACTCTCGTTCTGCTTCTAAGAGGAATAAACATCAATAAGTGTAGGAGGAAAAGATGTGACCAACTTGTGCTGGTCAACAGCCAGCTAAACATGAGCCAGCATGTGCCCAGGTAGCCAAGAAGACCAGTCCTGGCCTGTGTCAGCATTAGTGTGGCCACCAGGACGAGGGCAGTGTTTGTCCCCCTGTACTTGGCACTGGTGAGGCCACATGTTGCATCCTGTATTTAGTTTTGAGCCCTACACTACAAGAAGGACACTGAGGTGCTGCAGCATGTCCAGAGAAGGTCACTAGGGTAAGTCCTATGAGGAGCAACTGAGGGAGCTGGAGTTCTATAGCCTGAAGAAAAAGAGGCTCGGGGTGGTCCCTACAGAATCACAGAAAAAGCTGAGTTGGAAGTGGCCCACAAGCATCATCAAGTCCAACCCCTGACCCTACACAGGACATCCCAAGAGTTACATCATGTGCCTGAGGGCATTGTCCAAATGCTTCTTAACTATGCTGGGCTGGTGCTTTGACTACTTCCCTGAGGAGCCTGTTCCAGTGCCCATCCACCCTCTGGGTGAAGAACCTTTTCTTCATAACTCACCTAACCCTCCCCTGATGCAGCTTCAGGCCTTTCCCTGGTCAGGTCTTGTCACTGGGTACCACAGAGAAGAGATCAATGTCTGCCTCTCTTCTCCCCTCAGAAGGAAGGTGTAACTGCAATGGGGTCTCCCCTCATTCTCCTCTTCTCCAGGCTGAACAGGCCAAGTGACCTCAGCCACTCCTCATACTTCAAGCCTTGAGGGCTTCACCCCTCATTGTCTTCACAGCCCTTCTTTGGACACTCTGTAATGTCTTTCTTACATTGCACTGATCAAAACTGCACACAATATTTGAGGTAAGGTCAGGTAACCAGCAACAGGACGAGAGGACCAAGCCTCCAGTGGTGCCAGGGGGGGTTCAGTTTGGACATCAAGATGAATTTATTCATGGGAAGGGTTGTCCAGCATTGGAGCAGACTGCCCAGAGAGATAGTGGAGTCACCATCCCAGGAGTTTTTCAAGAAACAACTGGACATGACACTTAGTGTCACAGTCTAGTTAACAAGTAGGTGTTTGGTCATAGGTTGGGTTTGAGGATCTCAGAGGTCTTTTCCAGCCTAATTGATTCTGTGAACTCAGGGCTCTGCCCTTGAGAGTACTGCATTAGCTGTCTTAGCATAGAAACACATGGTTGAAGCATATGGATCATGTATCTTAAGAAGTGGCATATTGAGAAGTAGAAGCACTTCAGGCTGCATGGAGAAAGGTGAATGAGTAACTCAGTGGGGCAGGATTCGGGAATTGGTGTGTACATAGCCCTACTGGATCATGGAACATAGGGAAATGTTTTAGTTGGATACAGTAAGGTGTGTAAGCGTCAGATGCACAGGAGTCCTTCATGTAAGGATGCAAGGCTTGCAGGATTTTTATGTACAATGCAGAGATTTAACACTTCTGATCACCTTTATTTGCAGGCTGAGGTGGTATTAGGGATAGCAGAAGTTAGTTTTTCACAGTTGTAGACCAAGCCTATTCACAGTTTGTACAATAAAGATACTCACTGATAATTTGTTATAGCTTAGTCTAACTTACATAAAACAGCATATTGGAAGAACCACTGTGCATCTGTTGAGCAAGAAGAAACTGCAAATAAAGTGGCATAACATTGCTAATACTTGCAGTCTTCATTATGCTCTCAACATGAATGACAGGCATATATGAGAAGTATATTATAAACAGAAGGTTCCACTGTTGCCAACAATTTTGTGAAAGAGAGAAGAGAGGTCCGCTGGAAAATTAACAGAATTTTAAATGACAGGTAGTTACTGCTATTAAATAGAACAGGGAAAGAAAACACTGGTGTTCAGAAACCTAGCCAGATTCCTACACCTTTGGGTTTTTTTTCTTTGTGCTTTTTTCCTGGTAGAAATTTGACATTACCTGTCTACTGTAGTGAATCTTTTTTAAGCAGCATTTTCTTTTCCTGGCACAGATTTTATGTGCTGTAGCACAATATACTTTGTGGGATGTGGTATGGTATAATATGGGGGATGTAAAAGAACTCCTGCTCAGGATGCATACATGTGGGAAGGGCCCAGGGCAACTGTAGAGTTGACTCAGTGGAAGTGTGAGAGAGTGGTATATACTGGGAAAGGATCTTAAATCACCATGATGATTGTCATATAGAACTGGAATAGTCTTCAGTTGCTTTTGCTTAATCCTGCAAATAAGTTGTAGTGGCTTGTTTTGGTCTTTAACACTCCACCATATAAATATACCACATCAAGCCTTTGTAAAGTAAGTGTTGTTTTCCTGCTCTGTGTAGAATCAGAGAGTGATTTGGGTTCAAAGGTATCTCACAGACCATCTTATTATTCCAAACCCCTGCCATGAAGGGGCATCTTCCACTAGACCAGGTTGCTGGGAGCTCCATCCAGCCTGGCCTTGAACACCTCCAGGGATGGGTATATTATACTAATTCCTTAAAAAATTTTGGTGGTACAGTTACATTGGTTCTGGAGTTTTCCCTTGGTATGGACATGTTGGTCAAAGGGGTCATTGGTTTTACTTTTTTCTGTATACTGACACAGATATACAGAAGATTTGTTCTTGAATATTATTATGCTGGCTAGGCTAAAGTCCTACAAAAAATAGTCCATTCAGTCCAGAAGATGTTTTACTTTTCCTTACTTCTTTGCAATTCCTTAATTCTTCATAAAAATTCTGCTGTAGCATTTCAAAGAAATATTCTTGAAATTTTTGTTAATGATGAGAATAATGCTATACTTTAAAAACATGTACATTTTGAATAATAGGAGTTAGGTTTATTGTACAGATGACATTAAAAGAGCAGAAATGTAAATATGTATAAAGTAGCATAAGATGTGGTGAATTTGGGATTTGTTCTGTGTATTGCAGACTATTGTTACATCTGCTGGAATATCCAGTTCAGAAAAAGGAAGATAAACCTGTTTAATCAAGTTTTACCTTTTTTCCTAAATATAGGTTTAAGGGGTTTTCTTTTGGACTTTTAATTTACATACTTTGAGAATCAAGTGTATTAAATGAAAAATATTCTTTCCATGTGAAATTCCTGATTCAGAAACAATGTGGTAGATAGAGAATTTAATTTAAAATAGACTTTGTAGCTGTCTCTTGCCAGAAGGTATCCATTTTAGCTTAAAAGAAAGCTGCTTTAAATATATTTGCCAAGTTAGGCATTCACACTTCATGTACAAGCTTTGTAGCTATTTTCCTTCTCTGAGTGTGGTAGTAGTGATGATGTGTTCCTTGCCTATTGCTTTTTAGCCTTCTTCCTCTGAGAGGCCAATATATTTGAGGCATTGCCATTCCTGCTAAGTCAGTAGTGTCTGAGGCTGTTACAGCATTGTCTTTTATGTCATCACCAGAATTGACCCCCAGCTGAGGACGGTGTGATAAGGAAAGTGATGTATTTGAGGTGATTGCTCTGGGGCCTTATCTCTGGGAGATAAAATAAACATATTGAAAGTTGGAATGATAATGTGCCATTGAATGAGTTTGAAAACTGGGTTTGTTTGGCTGAAAGTATATTAAATATATCAAGTGTCTTAGTACAGACAGACAAGTTTGACTGGGAAAAAATTTTCTGCCCACCTGCTTCTTTCCTACTGTCTTAGAAAAATAATTACCGTATTTAAAAACTGTAGTACTCTGACTGAAAGCTGCAAGCTGAGTTGTCTTTGCTCTGATTTTATTCTTGCAACTATATTATCAGTAAGATAGTATTGTAATGGGCAAAATAGATTAATCTTTGAGATGAGCAAAAGTTGAACTGATTAATTGTTATGTGATTTCTTATTGTGTCAAAACCAGAGTTTATGTTGCAAACAAAAGGGCAGTATTGTAACTGCAAAGCAATACTGAATTGCAGCTGATGTATTTTCGACCACCCTTTAAAGATGGTGGCTGACAGGAGCAGCAGCAAAATCATAGCAATATACTCAGTAGAGTGGTAAAAGAAATGTAACTAATTCTCATTTTGTAGGCTTGCAGTATTTTTTCAAAAGCAAAATTTGTTTATGTTACTTGAAATTGCAAGGTGTCAAAGCTACAGATCTAGTGTTCTTGAAGCTTCTTTTTGTCAAGCAACGTCTAGGAAATGGCTCTCAAGTGTTAATTTGTCATTCACTATTTTTCATTTCCAAATATACTTAATTGGTGTAATTTGCATGTTTTGATTGAGCTATTAATTGAAAAGGAGCTAGTACTGACTTTGAGATGAAGGATGCTTTTCTGAAAATGTAAAATGTTTTTAATATTGCCATCTCTTGTTCCTCTGTTAAATAAAAATATCAACAATATAGGAAAAACAGCAAATAAATCACTTTTCACAGTGGTTTATAGTCTTACAATTTTTGTAATGTTAGCTCTATTTTGGGAGTGTTTTTTTCCCTTTACTATGGTCAACAAAATTTTAAGGGTCACTAAAGCTGTGATGATCAGGATGCTGTTGTAATGTCCAGAGTTCGCTGAATGTCTCAAAGTTTCCCTTTAGCCTAGTCTTTTATATTTTAACTCTGTTGCATGGATTTTCAATTGATAAACTGGGATGAAATGCAAGAGCTTATTGTTATTTCACAGGGAAACAGCAACCTACTAGCAGAAGAAAAAGTTTATATTAAAAATAGAGAATGAACTATTAGTGGAATAAGGTAAGCATGTAGCTGTTCTAGTTGAATATACAGTGAAGAGATTTCCTATGAAAGAAAGTATGATCCCAGACTGAAAATAAGTATAGAATAGTGTCTTGACTTTCATTTATGTGTTCTTCTCCATAATACCATAAGAAATAGATCACATAAATTCCTCAGTGGAATTCAGCTATTTTCAGTCTTTGAAATTCTACTACTAATCTTTATTAACAGTCCATCTGAAATAAATTAGCATGAATCCTTGAAGTTAGAAAATTGTTTCTGCAGCTTTACAGTTTTAAGAGCCTTTTATCAAAGTAAAGATACTACATTTAACAATCCACAGACTTTATTTCTTACAGTGAAATAAAGTATACAAGTACAGAGAAAGAGGGAGACATCCATTTTTTCTTTGGGAGTTTGATTGTACCTTTACTTTAGCTAAAAATTACAGCTGGGAAAATGGGAAGGGCAGTACTAGTATTTACTAGTTGTTAGTAACCAGTAGTTAGTAATCAGTAGTTAGTATTTTTAATCCTCTTTTGCTGCAAATTTCAGCAGAGACATCTCCAAGATGTGTATTTAAGAGCTGCTCAGAGGTGCAGAGTGGGTTATTAGCAACAATTCATCCCCAGTGCAGACTCACCTTCTGTTCTGCAAACCTGCCTGGAAGCCTCTGCCCTCTGTTTTTCCGCTCCTGATGATCAGGATGATGAGCATTGTCTATACCTGCTGTGAAAGTCTTTCCTTTCTTGTTTACAATCTGTGTACTGGTGTTGTGCTTGTTCCAGTATAATAAGCTTGGGTGGGAAATGCTTCAGCAGCCCTGCAGGACTTAGCCTGGAAGTGGTTTGAAAAGTCTTTGTGGATTTAAGTTAAATCTGCATGGAAGTACTGCTCTTCCAACTCTGAAGTTTCTTCTGGTCACAGTTCCAGTATTGCAGTGCTAAGACTGACAATTTCTGAAATAATATTTTACAATCATGTTATGGTTTTTTGGTTTCTTTTGAGATTTGTATATCACATGGAGAAAATTTGAATGTAAAATGACTGAGCTTTAAATAGGAAGAGCTGGTAATTAATATCTCTTGTGGAATAGTACTTATTCTTCTGTTACCTTTGATTACAGTCATCAAAGGATACTATAATAGGTTTGAAAATTTAGCTTACTAAAGCACTCAACTTTTTTTCCAATTTCTAATTTCTGTATTATTGGATTTTATCTCACTTCTTGCTATTTTTGAGGATATTCTTGTCAGAAAATAGGTCTAAAGGAGCAAACATAGCACTTTTTGCTTTACACTTACATATTAAACAAACCTATGTTACTTCAGCTGCCCCAGTGAGATTTTAAGTGTATTTCTAATTGGGGTATAAATTTTTGGGGGTACTAAGGTAAGGATTTGTCTCACAGGTTTCTGATTTTTGGTCTTTTTAATGATTACTGCATTAAATAGTACAAGGATACCAGCATGAAACATGCTGATATGTTATCAACACTGTAGGCTGATGTTACTGAAGTGTAAAAAAATTGTAAAACATTTTTAAATGGGCAACCACTTATATAAAGTGGGAATACAGCTCTCAGGGTTTTGGTGCAAAGGATATAAGACATTGTTATTGACACGGCTGATTTTTTCTCTGCTCCCTTACCTTGAGTCTCCACATTTTTAAACAATGGTAAAATTAACATGCAGGCATTTGAATAGAACAAACAAATGCAATAGGTTCTTCCTCCTTGATTCCCATTTTGCCATATTATAAAACAGTTATTTTAAATAAATAAAAGCTCCACATCATTTTACCTCAACATTATTACTTTTTGCATATAGAAGAACAAGACAGAACTGTCTTCCTTGGGTTTATTGTGCCTTCCAGGAACCAATTTACATTTAGAAAAAAATGTTTTTAAAATAGTTCTCCTAATTTTATTATTTATATTATTTTAACCTCCATATATGATACGATAAGACAGACTTTGAAATACAGTTTTCTATTGAATTTAGGTAGAAAACAACAGATAATTCTTATGAATACTTAGCATATACCAGCAGATCAGCCGTCATACTTCTACTGATTTCAGTCAGTAAATTAAAAAAAAAAAAGAGTTTAACTTGTTTTTCAGAGCTATAAGTGTCCTATCATGATGTGTGTTGAACAGTAGTTTCTGTGCATTTCCAGTAAGATAAGTATTCACCTGCAGAGTTTTTCCTCTTGAGTGGGAATCTTCTCAAGAAGTCAAGGGACCTGTTTGATCCCTTCCCTTCCTGAAAAGAAGAATTAAGGTGTCAATATTTTTTCCTGTAAAAGGCTTGCAGCAGAATATGACAGTTTCAGTTAAGGTCTTTCCTCCTCTTCTGCCTTCCAGTGGAAGTCTCTGAGAAGCCCTCACAGGTGTATTGTTAAGGAAGCTGTTGCGTGTGATCAAGTTAGTGAATAGAGCTCTTGGCATTATGGATTAGATTTTGTCTTAACACTAACACTGGATATTTTATTTAATTTATACTGTTATCAAATTACTTTTTTTAAGAAAAAAGGGTAAAAAGGTCATGTAATCATGTTTACTTCTTTCCCTATATGTACTTGATTTGTGCTCCTTAGAGAATATTATTTAGTAAGGTGTAATTTTCCTTTTCTATTTTAAAGTTTTTTTCTTTTATGCTAGAGATAGTTTCATGATATGCAAACTTAATTCCAAAATTCCTTATTTATTTCACTACAAGACTGTAAAGAGCAATAGTGATGTTAGAGAAAAGACAGTACTTGTTCTATTCTTAATAAAATCTCATGTGAACCTGGAAATATAAACATTAAGATAAAGTCTAAATATCAGCAGTTGTCCTTGAAAATTTACAGTATGTAATCTTCCAATTTCTTGACAGTAATGCCTGCAATTAGTAATTGTAGAATGAGGAAGACAGTTGTTCTGCTGGTACCTGAAATTTATATTTGAATTCCCTTTTCTTTCTCTACAGAAATACAGAACTTGGCTTTTACTTCCCAGAAAACAGCTTTTGAACTAGTAGTTGTAGCTTATACCTATTAGCTTGAAAGACATACTGATTTTATGCATTCATGGAAAATATGTAATGGGTACCAAACTTGCTCCTTTCCATCCTTAAAAGAAACAAAAAGAGAGCTGAGGAGCTGTGTCATACAGCACAATTTCAGTTTCCAGAAAAATATTGCAGCAAGTAATGGAACCAAATTGTTTGTAGGCACTCGAAAATAAAGGAATTACTGTCAGCTAAACTGGATTTGTCAAAAACAGATACTCAATTTAGTTTCCTTCTGAGACAGAAAACCTGGGCAGGATAAGAAATAAATCAGTACATGTTATATTTTGTTGTAAGTAAAGCTTTTGACAGTAAAAGGGTATTTCCATATCCAAGCAAGAGGAATATGGTCTCATGGAAAATATTGTAAAGTGGATTTAGAATTTGACTAGCACCTGTTGGATTTAAAATTTGACTAGCACCTGTTGTAATCATAGTTAAATAGAAATGGAAAATGGAATGATAATATGAAATAGGATTTTTGTGGGGTCTTTCACACTATCCACATAACCCCGTATATTAGGAATGTATTTTTCTTAAATTTGCAGATAGTATGAAACTGAGAGAAGATGCAGTTATGCAAAAGGACAAAATTAGAGTTAATAGGGATCTTGAAAAAGTGGAGACACAGTCTGAAATAAATACAACGCAGTTTCCTAAAAACAAGGGCAAAAATCTCTCCCTGTGTAGGGAAATATGATTTAGAGAATGAGGGTAAGGAGCAAATGACTGAATAGTGCTTCAGCCCCAGAAGGTTCTGCAATCTCCTACTGGATATAGGACTGCACTATCACCTGCTAGTGCAAAAAATATTATTTTAATATGGAGACAGGAATATATCTTGTAATATGAATCAGTATTTTTCACTCAGTTCAGTCATATCTGAACTGCTAATTCTGGATCGTTGAAGGGATTATCATTTTATCATTAGAGAAAGAAAATTCCACTTCATAAAGTGTGTGAAGAGTCCAGAAGGGAACACCAAGAACCAGCATAGTCTAACCTACAAGAGAAGATGGGCAAACTTGTGACTGGTTTAGAGAAGAGAGGTCTGAAGGGAGATATTTAAAACCTCTCAAAAGGTTTAAAACTCAAAAGAACACTTGGAGAATGACCAAAGAATTTGGGAGCCTTTGATTTAGCTGATTTTTTAAATACCTTTTTTTCTGCAGTAATATGTAAAATGTATAATTTTTTTTTCTAGCAGAATTGTAACAAATCTTCTGGAATGTATTTTTACCATTGGAAGATAATTTTTGACTTGTCAGGCAATCATACAGTCTTTAAAATTGTTGCTGAACATGCTCATGCTTCTCTTCTGTCATATGAATGACTATGTGTTGCTGAATAGTCACAGCAAGGATCATCATCCAGTTTCTGTTATAGTTAGTTGCCTACTCATAAATGTGCAATTGTGTGTAATTCGATGACAAAGGATAACCCAACCAGACTTGGGGAACTCAAATCATCATGCAGAGCTCAGGTAGAATCCAAACAGCTAACTTAGGTTGTGTGAATAGCCCTTTACATAGTGTGCTCTATTGGTAAATTGATATCCTTCACTGGAGACTGTTCCTGCATAGCAATATCTTTTCAGAAATAATGGCCTTTAAGTGATACACAGGACAGCTGCTACAAAGGTTTCAAAAGGGAAGGGAGGGTAAAAAAGGAGGTGAAAAACAGCAGCAGACTGTAAGCTGATTCTGTATGTCGTCATAGCAGATGAAACATTTAGCAAATTAATTATATTATTTGTGCTTGGAAATTCCATTTTACTGTATAGTTAAGAATTGTTGTAGTAGTTTGGGATGAATATGATATAAAGGCTAAAACGTTTCCCAGCTGAAATTAGTTTCTAATATGACTGGTCACATGTCATGTTTCTATTACAAAGAACACAGGTAAAACACCTGATTTTTTCTTTATTATGTTCTGTGGATTCAGTCAATTAGTTTTTGTGGATTTGTTCAAAATAATGCCCTTAACCTTTTCATTTCTTATACAAGAGACAAAAGTAGGAGAGAAGTGGTTTTTCACTGATTTGCAAATAAAAGGATCACACCTATATTTTTTCAGCACTCTTAATTTTTTTTTTCCATTCAGTGTGCCACAAAGTGACATGCTGGTTTAATGTTTCTCTTTTCTGGTCCTCTTAGTAGAAGTAATGCATTATCTTTCATTGTAATTTTCTTTTTCCTAATCAAAATGGTGCCACTCCTCTTTATTTCTTCACGCAATCTGTTGTCTACTGTCTCTTCCCTTTCATTTCTTGTTCTCTTCTTGAGGTGTTTTATTGCTGTGTTGGTTGTTCTTTTTCAAATGTCTTATTCCCTGCTTATTTGTTCATTATAGCATCTCTTCAATTTTTTTTCTCCTGAAATCAACTTGATAGCAATATTTCCAACCAATAGTAACATGAAGTTACGAATCTGTGTTAATGAACAAAGCAAAAGGACAAGGCATATTGTGCAGAGTTTACAGTCAGAGAAAGAAAATCAAACTTGAATAACTGACTAGAATAAGAGCTGATCAGTACAGATTACTCTTAAAGATTATTCTTCTTGAAAAGTTATCTGAACAGGGAGTAATTTTGACAAGCAAGGTAAAGGAGGTTTTTTGCAATTGTATGGGCAAATTAAGTATGGAGCTTTACAGTAAAGGAACTATTAAGAAAAAGTGATGTGAAATGGTTGGAAATACAAGCAGTGTTCAAATATTTTAAAAGGTGGAGGTAAAAATGATGTTAAGCTTTATGTTAATGGTGTTAAGCTTTACGATTAACATTCACTGGCATTTTTAAATTGTTCAACTAAAGACCATGGAAGTACAGAAGAAAATGAGCTTTAAACAAGGAGTGGAGTCATCTGCACTCCTTTTCCCTGCTGTGATCTTTCTCTCCATCAAAGGTCTTCACACTAAAGAACACTTAATATTAGGTACACCATAAATTCTTGTCTTGGGCAAATAGCTAATGGATTTTATTTTGGATTCAGTTTATTTTGGAACTATATAGGAGTGTAGCAATTCAGTTTTCCTTTCTCATGGATGGAAGTTTAAAAACTGTATGAGCTTTAAAGACTCTAAAGATGGATACCTCAAATATTCTTTCCTTGAATGACCTGTTTAAAACCATTGCATGTCAGAAGTGATGAATGTTTTTGAGGGTTCTGGGCAGGTTCCTGATCGATTGGTTGCTAGTTAATGAGGGAGAAGAAGGGCAAGTGCTGAAGTCCAGCTGACTGTGCAAGAGCACACCTGCCTTTTCTCTTTACCTCATTTTCTCTGTAATGAAGGAACCAATTCGTTTAGGGGGATCAGTGCTGACCTGTTAGGATCAGGCAATGTTCTGGCATTGCCAAAGCAATTAAATTCAGCAGAGCAAGGATTAAAGGAAAAAATAAGAAAGGACTTGAAACTTTGAATTGAATAAGAGCTACATTGATATTTTAAGGTTGGCACAAAGCCCCAACCCAGTATAGTTAAAAATAATTAAATCATTATTGTGTGCTCTTTAGTGTGAGATTGGGAGTGCCAACATCATTGTCATTTGTCCTTTAAATCCTGTTTCTGTGACTGGGAATTTCTGCACAATGTAGTGAATGTATTTGGAGGAGGCAGTTTGCTTCAAAATTTCATATTGATAGTTGAAAATTTCCCCCACTGTTCTTCATTGTATTCTGCACTATTGAACTTATAGGCTGTGTATGCTCATAAAACTATTCATTCCAATTGAGGTAGGTAAAAATAAAGCTCAAGTCCTTAATAAATTATTTTAGTTCACATAAAGTGTTAATTTTAGAAAAATTGTCATATATATTGTGATTTTAATAGTAATTTAAATCTCTTGTTGCCTTGTATGGATGCCCTTAAAAGGAAATTATTTGTTTTCTGTAAGAGTTTTGGCCTTATCAGAATAAATATATTTGGCCAGTCAGAATTAACTCATGTAAAATGCTAGTTTCCTGCTCCATATTGTAATTTACGGATTCATTGACTGTGTATATTAACTGGCAATACTATCAATGTTACAGAAATTGCCAAGATCTCCCTTCTGCAATTCTTTCCTGTTTGGAAGAGGCTAAAGCATTGATTTATAAGGTTCATCCATTCTGAGTATAACATTTTTAACATTTCTGTTAAAAAAAGTAAAATAAATAAAATAAATGAACCAAAACAATTCAGACAAACCTAAAGTCTTGTAAAAAAATTTGAAGTATAGTATCAAAGCAATAATATCAAAATATGGTTTCTCTTTCTATCTGATAATCTCAATTTTATTTGATTGACCTAAGTTTCAGGGCAGAGAGGGGTAACCTTCACGTCTTTCAGCTTCAGAAACATCAGAGATCATGAATATATATAAAGTTCCTTTAATCATCAACTGCATGTTGTCATTTTAACTGTTACCACATGAGCATCCTTTGGTTCATGTTTGCCCTTGAGCCGATGACATGCTCAATCCTATTATTTTAAGCTTTTAAAGCATTTTTATTGGATCTTTGTAATGGAGTATTGTGTTAAATCAACTTCTTAATTTGAAATCTGAAGCTTCTGAGCTTGTCCATTCTATTTGTTAACTGTGACTTTGTGCTGACTTATTTTTAGGCATGCTTATATATATGTACATGCATGTGTATATACATATAAATGGAAATAAAGTTAAAATTATCATGTGTTCTTTAATGGGTAGGAGGAGTGGAAATTTTTATGAGGCCACTTTCTGATGTGCAACTTTTTGGAAACAATTGTTCCCCCTATAGTAGTCTTCGTCAGTTAGTTTTCAGATACAGTTGTAGAAACTCCTTTTCTTTATGTTTTAATATGTTGACCACAGAGCAGATGTTCTACTTTAAAGAAAAATATCAAATGTGGAGACTTCAGAGGTCATTGTTAGATTGGTACATTTCTGCCCTCGGCGTGGGGGGTGTGCTAATGATGGCTAGTGCTAATGACTTCTGTCCTCAATGTATCCTTTTTTAGGCTATATCATCATCTGATAGAGAAAAGTTTTGAGATTGTTTTGGCTTTTTTTGCTAATTGCATGCTCATAAGTCATAGGACAGGTTTAATGTTAATTTTCACACTGAATTTATTATAGAGTAAGAATACTGGCTGTAAGCGTGTATTAGTTTCCAATTAAGTGAGTTCTGTGTACCATGGAGAATATTAATGTTCAACAGGTCTGGAACAGACAGCTAAAAAAAAAGAAGAAGCAAAGGATATTCATCCCTTGATAGTGAGGAAAATCAGTCTTGGCTTATCCTGGGTCTGGTGCAGAGCTTAGCTGTGATTGTAGTGAACACACTAACAATAATGTTTATAAATACAAAAGAAAATTGGTAGGAGACTATTTCAAGTAATCTATCTGTTTTAAAAGAGAAGGGATATGTTAGCCATGTATGAGCTCACTCTCAAAAAAGAATGGTTTATACTTTAGGTTTTGTGCCAAAACAAGACTGCTTTTTCCAGGCCAAAAGGTTCACCACGTTTTCAGCTTTTTATTTGTATGAAGTCTGGTCTCTAGTCCAGACCTTTTATCAAACTACAGGTCTGAAATATTCCATCCTGGAAAGGGACATTATAGCATAAAATATAAGTAATACCTCTAAAAATGTATTTTTGGTGATGGTTTAATATTTCAAAGGTCATGAAGGCTTGACTTTGAGTTCTAATTTAAATGTGTCTCAGGCCTTTAGCTTTAGTATTTATGAGAATGTGAGTGATTTCAAGGCTCAGTTTTTGGTGTAGACAGATTCATAGACTTCACCAGTGCAAAGCAGACATGGTACATTCCAGTCGTAGTAAGATGCACCTACACTCTTGTTCATTTGCAGTGTACTAAAGCAGACTTTTGCATTTTATTTAGTCATTCTAGATGTCCTTTTTAGTTTATGTATGTGCATTATTATTGCTTTGAAACACAGATGGAAAACCAAAGCCACAGGTGCAGAATTAAAAGCATATATACAGGGTTTACTTGTTAGAATACTGTCATTCTGCAGTAATAGTGAATTATTGGTAACAAAAATGAGATTTGAATTCTTAATATTTAATATTGAAAATGCATACCTAGCAAGATATTTGAAAAATTATGCTGTTTATCCAAACGTTTGTTTTGGTTTCTTTTTGTCTTTCACAAAACATGGTAAACATTTTGAAGTCTGAAACCAAGTATGTTAAGAGGTGTCACAGTAAAATCAGATCTTATTTGCATGGGGAAAGATTTACATACTTTTCACTATGAAGTTAAATAAAACTTTAAAGTAAGTTCCTTTAAAAATATGTGTTGAAATGAGATGGGCATAGAATGATGTGGAGCTGCCTATTTATTAATTTTCACTGTGTTTTCTCCCTTTTTTCTGTTTTTTTTCCACTCTTCCTACTATTTCTGTTCTTTCCCTAGTTTTTGAGGTTGTTTGGTCAATTGTGGTGAGGGTTTTTGTTATTGTTTTGTTTAAATATCTCTCCTGAAACAAGTAGATGTCAAGTCTCTCAGATTAGTTGATCTTCTCTTAGCATTACACCATATTTTGTTAGATGCTGGTTGCTCAAATTGCTTGTCATGTGTACTCATACATCTTTATATAGGATCTAGTTGTAATGTTTTCACCAAATATTTAATGTATGGACTTGATATTTGTATATTGAATGGAATCAGACGTTGGATAAACAATGTTTCGTATTCCAGCTATAGAAAATTATTAGAGCTGAAATCTGTTCATGTCCAGTCATTGTATTTCTGGTTTATTTACTTATTTGTAGAAAATGAGCAAATACAGTAGAAACCCTGAGTATAAGAGAGAATTTCGAATGCAGTTTGATAACAGAGAAATGTATTTTTATGGTGTGTGTGTGTATAGCAAAATGAAAGCATGATCCTAACATGAGTTAAACTTCCATGTTTTAACTTTAATCTGGCTACCAGGGTTAATAATAGTAACAGGTGAGTTGTAGGGAAACAAGTTTTAGCTGCTGAGATTCTGAGGGTTATTTGTAAGAATTGCATGTTTTAATCTATAATTAAGGTGTAAATGCAATGGTACTGTAGCATAAAAATTACCATTACTTTGTTTCCTTATGCTTTGGTCACTCTTGCTAAGTATCTGTAGTCCTGGACTCCTTTCCCTGAACTTAGCCTATAAACCACTTTTTTGCAAGCATTTTGATACTATTGGCATCTCTTCCCTGAATTGATGTTTAGAATCTGAAAATTGAAGTATTTACATCAACTGTGTATATTTAGGTAGAAACAACGACCAGCATTCTCTGAGCTAATACTATAATGTAATATAAAGAAAATTATCAGACAGTTTGAGTTTAGTTTAGGCTTGATACAGTTGAGTCATTAGAGGTTGTAGGACATCAAGAAAGTTCTCTGAGATATATAATAAATGGTTAGGGTGTACATCAAAAGATATATATTACATAGATCAATACTACAATTACCTGCTAAATATATGGGCAATAGGGTATTTAAACATCATTTTATGAATAAAAGTGTACAGGTTAATTATTCATTTCCACTAAAATCTAGAGACTTTATTCTAAGTATATCAAGATTCATTTTGAATATATCAAATGCACTGTCTATTTCAGGATACATGACATAGAAAGGGATGGATTGTCAAGATGAAGGAAAAATTGCATGAATGGAGAGGTGGAGAGTAAATCTGAAAATTAAGTGTGAAAAATTGACTTTCAGCATAGGTAAAGAAGGTCAGAGAAGGCAGGTGAGGGAGGTCAGAGGGGGAACCTTAGTCCTGAAGTTCAAGGGTTCCACTCCATGAAGGACAGAAAGAAGTCACAGCCTTGTATTCTCTGTAAATTTCTAGTTAATGAAAAATAGCAATAAATAATATTGATTGCCTCAATTTCTAAATGGATATTTATGTCATTATACTGAGAATAATAATATTATTGAGGTAAAGTTACCATTAGAGTGATAATAGCCACCTAACTGACATCAGTTACAATTAGGAATAAAGCAATGAAGTATAACAAAGAGCTGCCTCCTGAAACATGTTTTCACTGTATTCATACATAAGAATAAAATGCATTAACTTATCTCTTAGTTACATATCAAAATAATGCAGTACTGAGTTCAAATTATCAGCTTAATACAGTGAAGTAGATGGTTTAAAAGGTAATGCAAGACATTCAGGAAAATTGAATTGATGTGCTAATGAAGTTTATGTCCCTAGTACTGAGATTCATATAACTGTGTGGTAGATTAATTTAAAAGATACTCTTCCACAGAGTACTTCTGCCACTTCTGAGGTAAGAATCATGTTATTTAGAGGAAAAAGATCTGATTGAAGAAGATAGAATACTAACTAATGCCTTTCAGTGGCCTTTTTTCCATTATAATGTTGTAATGATCGAATTGGATTTTGAATAGGAGAGAGTTGTGTATGCTTATAGCCACTTTGGGAAGGCCACATACAATGTAATAACAATGGAGAGCTAGTGAATATTCTGAGGGTAGCTGTGGTGAAACAAGTATATGAATAGACCAGCTTAGCTGATTCCAGCACAAATGTGTAACTGCAGGTTTCTGATGGACTGGACAATTGTTAGAGCTAATATCCTAAATCACTAATTTCATTCTCACTACCTTACCTGCTATGCAGTATAGGGAAATACTTTTTACTTATTTTTATTTTTTGTCCTCGCCTATATTTTTTTATTCTGACTTTTTGGTTCAAGTACAGTGGTTTCTTTCTTCATTGAGGAGTCACATTCTAAGTGCTAGCTGAGTTAATTCAGCAACAGTGAAAAGTAGAAGTCAAAGAAAACAAGTTCCCATCAAACCAAATATTGGAAACTCTGTCAGTACTAGAGATGTGCTGTATAAGCAGAATTCTTCCGGCTGCTATTGAGGTGAAAACAGAACCGTGACACAGCTTTATAAGGAGGTGTCAAGAATATTGTAGTAAGCATTTAGATGGATCAGAGCACTTTAAAAATCTCCTTCACATTTTCTTTGCATATATATATATATATATGTATGCATGTATGAATTTTTGAGCTACATTTGAGTTTTTTTGAACATAGTTCAAAATTTAACAGTAGAGGAAAAAGACACCAAGATTTATCTGATTTGGGCTCTAATACAGGACCATTTTTAGTAATGAAAATATTTCAGAAACAGCTTTAAGCTCAGAAAAGAAGTACTACATGTCATCTGGATTGAAAAAGGTAGAGGTTTATGAAAAAGAAATAAGTTAGTTACATTAGGAATCATTTATTTTGTCATAACTTGGCTCTAAGCCTATTGATTTGCAGTTTCCAGGATTTTCGGTGCAGTTCTTACACTCAGGGAGTTTGTTACTTTTGAAACAGTTGATGAAACTGCTCTTTGTCAGTTTTTAATATATAGATAGCCAAATGGATGATGGCTTAATGCATTCTGTCTTTACGTAGGCATCCAGATAAAGCTCTGTTTCATTCTCAGATAAGAGTTTCTTTGTTCGTAGTGAAGGAAGTTATTACGCTGGTGGTTTTTTCCATCACCATAAAGCTTACTTCAATACAGAAGCAGTCATCCTGCAACTGTTTGAAATTTTTGTGCACAGGCAAGTACTGACTTTTTCATGTCCTTTCAAAGCTCTGTAGAATCTATTATTAAGTATTTGAAAGGCATTCCTAAGAAAGATCAAGGCAGGTGTTTTGTTGTTACTGATACAAATGCAAATATGCATTATTGTTGTCTTAAACACAGGCTTGTTACCTGTGTAGCATCAATTCACACACTGCAGTGAGGTATTTCTATTTTTTATTCTAGTTTGCTCCAACTAGCGATCTGGATGGTAATGCATAAAATACTGGCTCCCTGACCATCAAAACTTTACGCTATTTATACATTTCAACAAACAAATGCATCAGCATTCATTGTTTAGCAATTACATAACTTTTGCATTAATAAGTACCCAAACCCCTATTTGTTAGCTCTGTTCCTCACTTCTCACATTAATTATTCTGTAAGTAAATGTTCTTCCTTCCATTTGAGTCTGGAGTCCATTCTGAGGAGGTGATCAGTGCACCAGTGATTGCAATCTCCCACTGGATTAGTATCACCTAGAAATAACCTATGTGCAGCTCAGTCAGTGTTAGGGAAATTTTGGGCAAACTTTTTATTACACTCAAAAAAAAAAAATAAAAGTTTGGAAGAAAAGCCTTACTTGATTTTTCTGGTTGCTATTTCTTCTCCCATTGCACCCAAAGTTATTTTAAGATCTATGAAATTAGATTTAAAACAGTTTCATATTTTTAGATGTTTAGCCACAGGAAGTGAACTTCTTGAGTGGTTATTGTTCTTTGATTAAGAAACCAATTTAAAAGATTTGAATTCAGTAGCTCAGTCAATATATTTCCGTTTTCTTCAGGTCTGCTCGCAAGTTATAGTGGTGTATTTCATAAACATGTCAAACATAAGTTATTTTTGTTTTGTAGGAGAACAGGAACTACATTTTAACAAAATAATAACATTTTCTTGGGGCTGTGGCACTCAGTGTACCACTCCAGGCTGAATGGTAGTGTTTCAGTTAATGAATATGCATGGTAATCAGTTTAATTGGTGCAATACTGCAGAGTGCTATTCTGAATTAAACAGTTCTTACTGCTCATTAAATCAGCAAGAGAAATGTGGTAAATGTTGTGTGATACATGTGGTTCTACTCTACAATTAAAACAAATAATAAAAAGTAGAAAAAAGAGTAGCAGTGAGAACAAGAAGTTATTACAGTAGTTGTCTGTTTTAAATGATCTGTCTTTAACCACAATTCAACTATTCTCACATGAATGAGTTTCTGGATATTTTATTATTTGTGTGCATATATTGGAAATCATTATCCTTCCCTTTTGCCATCTCATTGCTGATGAGCTGTGTAGGAGTGTTTGTACAGGTTAATGCAGACCACCTACTTGTAATCCAAATTTATGATGTTCTTTCACTGTGTCATTGATTATTTTCAGTAAAACACAATTTGATTTTAAAAAAACTAGACCTATGAAGCTTACGAGATTGAATCTGTTGCACTGTCTGTGTTTGATGAATAGGCCCATAAATAATATTTCTTTAGTCCTTTATTTTATAGCTCAGTTCAGGCCTGCAGTAGCCAAGAGTTGGGTCTTCAATATGCTGCAAAGTATAAGCAAGGAAGTTTAGAGACACTGATTAACTGAGGTAGCAATGGTATATATGTGGAGCAGATGATATCACTAGTGGATATCACGTGAGATTTTTCTCATAAAAGACAGAAATTGGTGAATTTAGAAATAAATGGTTGATACTTTCACTGTTCTCTCTCACATCAGACATTTGTTTCACAAACACTCTTTGATAGTACTTGATCTGTTTTTCATGTGAATTTTTGTCTTCATTAATAATCTAAAGAATGATCATAGTTAAAAGTTTGGCTAAGCTGTGTGTTATCAGGAGCAGAACAAGTGTTGCACACTTTATGATAGAAAGGAGCACCAGAGCAGTCAGAACTGACATTCCACTGCTTTGGGTGGGACATTACTTCAGTGATACTTTATTTTTAGTGGTTTTGCTCCTAAGAACATTGCTCCTAAATGTTGAACAATTGAAGTTGATGTTTCTTGTGATACAGTTACTGTTGGCTGGTATTTGTAAATCCATAAATCACTGGTAGTACAGGGGTTTAATAATTGTATGATCATATCTTCAGTTAAGGAACCAAATCTTGTTCAGTTAACAAAGGCATTCTAATCCCAGATCCAGACCACACTTGAACAGTTACACTACATGCTATATAATAAATATTTAAAATATATGAGACGTACTTCACTTAATGAATTGCCCCATATTTCAGCATTCCAAAACCAATAGCAAATGTGAAATTGAGCCAACAATGTTTTCCATCAATTTTATAACCACCTGCAACTCACAAGTAGTTGTATCTGTAGGTACAAGTTTTCAAGTAATAAAAACATTGATGAAAAATATATAAGTATTTTTATTTTACCAATACTTAGCTGATTTCATTTGAATATTGTTTAGTAGTTTTCCAGTATCATTTTAACATAATGAATAGTAACGTTTCTTGCCTTGGATGTATTTTTCTGTAAGTGAAGTGTTACGCTGTTTGGAGAGGAGTGGTGATTTATTTAGTTGTTGAGCATTTATTGTATTTGTTTGTGGGTCAGTTTGTTAGAGTTTTCTTTTTACCTTCTCATAACATTTAATTCTTCATGTGTATTTATGACCCCCTTTTGAGAGCCCTAGAGATCTTCTCTTATTCTTTTACACCTGTGAGCTCAAATACCAGGAGTTACTGTGTTTCTGATTAGTAATGATTCATGCAAACGAAACTTATATAAAAAGGATTCTTTCAATAATTGCCTCTTTTTTAAAAATAATTTTCAGACTTTTTTTTTTTTTAAATCTACCCTTCTTTACCTTTATCTGTCACACTCTTATGATACCAGAGCTAAATACAAATTTTTTTATGTATCTTCATTACAGTTCTATAGGATGAATTTCAGTATTCCTTGCTTTTTTAAGCACAGGTCAAAACAACCGTTGTTTGTTGAGGTACCTTGGTGCAGATTGAAATCATTGTATCTTTCTTTTCCTTCCTTCTGTCCTTCCATTTTCCCTCACTTTTTTCTAATACTTTTCATGTATTTCTTTGTCATATTGTTTGTATTCAGATTCTAGTCTAGATCTAGACAGCACTTAATGAAGTGACATTGGATCAAGAAAAAAGTATTGCATAATAAATTCACAGACTGGTGGAGGACGAGAAGCTGGAGGAAAAGGCAGACATTCTCAGATTTCACCAAACAGCACTTTCCTGTATTTTCTTATGTTTTAGTCAATATGCTTAAAAATGTGGAGGCTACAATTGTCCGAGATTGAAAGGCAAGATGTTTTCTAGTACCATCTGTGTAGCAGTTGCCCTCTGGGCAGTTTTCCTCATCTCCTGTTAATGGACCCATCAATGTCTTAACACCTGACTCAGAGATAACACTCTCCAGGAGCCAATTCTGTTTAACAGGTGATCAAAGACACACCCTGTGACCCAGAATGACATCAGCCCATTGTGAATTCTCCGGCCAGGGGGCAGGAGCTAAGCATTCCCACCTACATATATCCTGAGATTTCTAGACAGAGAAGCAGCCTTCCCATAGGTTTCCAAGAAGACACAGCTGGGATTTTCCACTAGACCGACTACACCTTTTCTACAGGACCACTGCACAAACAGAAACCATATCTGCTACTCCAAGAGGACTGCAGCTCCAATTTAGACTACTACAAACATGCTGACCAAAAGGGTGTCAGGTTGCATTCTGACTTTGTCAGTGGTCTTCCTTTTGTATCATTGCATGTATTTTGTCTCTTTTCCCTTTTCCCAATAAATTGTATTTCTGTATTTCTGACTGTCTCTCACTGGTTTTGCTTTCAAACCAGAATATA
Organism: Lonchura striata; assembly: GCF_050655825.1. Classification (NCBI taxonomy): domain Eukaryota; kingdom Metazoa; phylum Chordata; class Aves; order Passeriformes; family Estrildidae; genus Lonchura; species Lonchura striata. The sequence continues at coordinate 85,788,739 of NC_140705.1, read as the reverse complement.
ATTTTGGCACCCAATGTGGGGCACGAGGTACTGAGAAAAGTCAGAATTACAATTTTGTATTGTAGAGGGTACCTATTTACTATGATGCTTAACATGCTTACATGGGTCTTATACATAGCTCTATATTTTCCCGAATGTGGGGAATTATCTGGCAATTGTAATGTTCATGTGTAGATCAGGGTATGGTATGAGAATTCTTTATTGATCTATTATGTCTATTGCATTATAACCTCTGAGGAAATGAACATTATTTGGAATATGTACTTAATTCTGTTTGCTTGTCCTAATCTAGGCTGCTACATCTGGGGCCTCGACAACCACACCCAGCCCCTGAGGGGAGGGGTAAAGATTGATTTTTTTCCAACCTTTCAGGCTTGATACAGCAGTTTTTGAAAATGTTAAGTTCCCTCTGGATGCCAAGGACAGCATAATGTTGTTGTTAGTTCTGCTTTGTCTTCTCTGCACAGTCTGCAACATGCTTAGAAACAAAACACTACATAGTGTGATGCAGCAAAACATACATAAGTGTGGTGCAGCAAAACATACATAGTGCGATGCAGCGTCTTCTTGAGGAAGAGGAAACAAGAAGCAAAGAAGCAGTGTCCATGTCCGTACAGAATACCACAACGGCATCCATGTCGACGCAGACTGCCACAGAGGAGGAAGGAACCAAAAGCAAAACAACAGTGTCCGTGTCTACGCAGACTGTCACGGAGGAGGAAACCAAAAGCAAAGCAAGAGTGTCTATGTCTACACAGACTGGCACAGAGGAGAAAGGAACCAAAAGTGCCATCAGCATCTCCACACAAACCATCACCAAACCAGAGCAGCCTGAACCCATAGTAGTTGCCCCCGTTCAGAAGAAGAAATCAAGGAGCAAATCAGTCCACATAGTGACTGATGAGGACACTGCAAGACCCTCGCACCCAGCGGAAGAGACAGAACCAGAAATCATCACTCGGTCTCTATCCCTGGGTGAGCTGTGTGACCTGCGGAGATAATTCACCCGCCAGATGAACGAGTCCGTCCTGACCTGGCTGCTCTGCATCTGGGACGCTGCAGCCAATGACACCATTCTGGATGGAAGTGAGGCCAGAAAACTCGAATCACTATCCCAGGATGTGGTCATTGACCAGGGGATTGGGAGAACCCAAGAAACTCTCAGCCTCTGGCAGCGACTGCTCACAAATGTGTGGGACAGATCCTTTGTGAAGAAGACCTCCAGGGGCACCAAGGAAAATGGAACACCATGGAACAAGGTATCCGATGCCTGAGGGAATTGGCTGTGTTGGAGATAATTTTCTCAAAAGACAAGAGATTTCCTAAGAGTCCAGATTGTGTCCAGTGCGCATCGCAAATGTGGTTGAGATTTGCACGGCTTGGACCAGAGATGTACTCCTGTTACCTGGCAACACTACAGTGGAGGGAAGGCGAGGACAGGGTGGGCGTCTTAGCCAATAAATTAAGAATTTATGAGGATACAGTCACTGCCCCATTTCATACCCATGTCTCACCCATGGAAACAAGTTTGGCTGAGCAAGTCCGGGACTTGATTGAAAAGAGTCATCAGAAACTAAAAAAGGAACTTAAGGAAGAAGTCTACCATATTTCACCAGGACCAACAAGAGTCTCTGCCATTAGGAGCCGGCATTCCCAAGCCAAGGAGAGAGGATACACTCCACAAGGAAACCTCTGGTTTTTCCTTCAGGAACATGGAGAAGACATGAGGAAGTGGGATGGAAAACCCACCTCCTCCTTAGCAGCCCGAGTATGTGAACTAGAAAGAACACTTAACACAAAAAGCTCATCTAGAGTCAATGCTGGTCCAGTCTCTCACGCACAGAATTCCAGACAATATACGAATGATGATATAATTGATCCTCTTGAAGGAACCTCAAGAACTTATTTACAGGAAGAGAGCAACATGTACCCTGACCAGGAATAGAGGGGCCCTGGCTCTAGCCAGGTAGAAGACAGGGACAATTGGATCTATTGGACTGTGTGGATTGGATGGCCTGGCACATCTGAACCACAAAAATTTGGTTGACACCAGTGCCCAATGTACCCTGATGCCATCAAGATACGTAGGAGAAGAATCCATTTCTATTTCTGGGGTAACAGGAGGATCCTAGCAGCTTACTGTATTGGAGGCCGAAGTGAGTTTAACTGGGAACGGGTGGCAGAAACACCCAATCGTGACTGGCCTAGAGGCCCCATGCATCCTTAGCATAGACTATCACAGAAATGGATATTGCAAAGATCCAAAAGGACATCGCTGGGCTTTCAGAATAGCTGCTGTAGAGGCAGAAGACAGACGGAAACTAAATACCTTGCCTGGTCTCTCAGACGACCCCTCTGCTGTGGGACTGCTGAGAGCTGAGGAACAACAGGTACCAATTGCCACAGCAACAGTACACCATCGGGAATATCGTACAAGCAGAGACTCTGTGACCCCCATCCATGAGATGATTCGTAAACTCAAGAGCCAAGGGGTGGTCAGCAAGGCCCATTCCCCTTTCAACAGCCCTGTATGTCCAGTGGGGAATGGAGACTGACAGTGGATTACTGCAGCCTGAATGAGGTTACACCACCACTGAGCGCTGCCGTGCCAGACATGTTGGAGCTTCAGTACGACCTGGAGTCCAAGGCAGCAAAGTGGTACGTGACCATTCCTGCTTTGACAGCAGAATGCAGACCTCAGTTTGCCTTCACCTGGAAGGGAGTGCAGTACACCTGGAACTGACTGCCCCAGGGGTGGAAGAACAGTCCCACCATCTGCCATGGACTGATCCAGACTGCACTGGAAAAGAATGAGGCTCCCGAACATCTACAGTATATCGATGACATCATTGTGTGGGGGAGCACAGCAGGGGAAGTCTTCGAAAAAGGAGAGAAGATTATCCAGATTTTGATGAAAGCTGGTTTTGCCATTAAACGAAGCAAAGTTAAGGGACCAGCTCAAGAAATCAGTTTCTAGGAGTCAAGTGGCAAGATGGACGTTGTCAGATCCTGACAGAAGTAATGAACAAGATCACTGCTATGTCTCCACCTACCAACAAGAAGCAGACACAAGCTTTCCTAGGTGCCATAGGCTTTTGGAGGATGCACAGTCCTGAGTACAGCCAGATTGTGAGCCCTCTCTACCTGGTCACCCGCAAGAAAGGTTCCTTCCACACATCATGCCACAGACACAACATGGAGTAAATGGATTGCCCTCATCACTCAGCAGTATTGGCAATCCGAATTGCCCTGGCATTCTGGAAATTATAACAAACTGGCCTGAGGGGGAGACTTTTGGATTATCTTCTAAAAAAGAGGAGCAAGTGACATGTGCTGAGGAGGCCCCAACATATAATGAGCTACTGGAAACTGAAAGACAATATACCCTTTTTATGGATGGTTCCTGCTGAGTTATAGACACTAGCCGAAAATGGAAAGCTGCAGTGTGGAGCCCCACACGACAAGTGGCACAAGCTACTGAGGGACAAGGTGGATCGAGTCAGCTTGCAGAGCTTAAAGCCATCCAGCTGGCTTTGGATATTGCTGAGCGAGAGAAGTGGCTGAGGCTCTATCTCTACACCAACTCATGGATGATAGCTAATGCTCTGTGGGGATGTCTGAGTCACTGGAAAAAGGCCCAACTGACAGCGCAGAGGGAAACCCATCTGGGCCGCCAAGATCTGGCAGGATGTTGCCACCTGTGTAAAGAAGCTGACAGTGAAGATTTGACACGTGGATGCACACATACCCAAGAGTTGAGCTACTTAAGAGCGTCACAACCAGGAACAGGTAGACTGAGCTGCCAAGGTGAAAATATCACAAGAAGACCTAAATTGGCAGCATAAAGAAGAATTATTCCTAGCTCGTTGGGCCCATGATGCTTCTGGTCATCAGGGGAGAAACACAACATACCGATAGGCCCGTGACGGAGGGGTCTACCTTACTATGGACAACATCTCACAGGTCATCCACAACTGCGAGACCTGCGCTGCAATCAAACAGGCCAAGTGGGTGAAGCCTCTGTGGTACGGTGGGCGATAGTTGAAGTACAGGTATGGGGAAGCCTGGCAAATTCACTGCATCACACTTCCCCAAACTCGCCAAGGCAAGCGCTATGTACTGACCATGGTGGAAGCAACCACAGGATGGTTGGAAACCTACCCTGTGCCTCATACTACTGCCCAGAATACCATCTTAGACCTAGATAAACAAGTCCTGTAGGGACACAACACCCCTGAGAAAATTGAGTCAGACAATAGAGCCCATTTCAAGAACAGCCTTATCAACACCTAAGCCAGAGAACTTTTCCCAATAAATTGTATTTCTGACTTAGAGTCTCTCACTGGTTTTGCTTTCAAACCAGAATAACAATATATCTGTGTAATGAACCTAAATTGATCCTAAGTGATAAAACCTCAAGAGGATGTAGTGTGATTCAAAGAAAATTAGTTCTATTGAAGATGAGGTTAATTTTGGAAAGAATCTGGCTTCATGTCACACCAGCCTGGAAAGTGTGCAGAGCCAGCTCGTGTCTGTTCTCTGAATCCCCCTGTCCAGTTTGTTTTAGAACTAGACTTTCTGAAGACCAGTGCTTTCTTGTCTATTTAAAAACTGTTTTTTTTTCTATACAATTTAATTTATTAAAGTCCCATTTTATTTATTCAGTAGAGATGGCATAAAATGAGGGTGATATTTAAGTTGTGTTTGGCTGCAAAGTCAAATCAGGAATATGGTTTAAATATAGATTTCTTGACATTCAAATCTTAATGTCTTCTCATATTTTATTTTGTATTCTTAATGTGGAAGTCCATTATGAGATCAGGCATAATTGCAGATTTCTGCTCATATCCAGTCAGGTTCTAGGAAATTGATCTGTTTTGGGTTGAGGTCTGACCTGAAACAAAACCAGGTGAACCAAGTTCAGATTTGAGAACTTCATTGGAACGAAGGATGCATACAGTGTGAAGATGGAGATTAAAGCCAGTTTATCTGAAATTGGATTTTTTATCTTTTAAAGGAATAAAAATTGGAAATCATTAGAAAAGAACAAGGCATTTGTAAATTTGTTATTCTTACATATTATTATGTATGGAATACACAACATTTTATCACATTGTGCAAGTTTTACATATACTCCAAAGCACATCAGTGTTTATTTGGTTCTATCCTTTGAGAAACATTGGTTGATTAGCTGACATAATGCTTACGTGTGGTACACAAACAATTGCATGTCATTTGTAAGTGTTGTATACCAATATTTCTAGTCACTTGAATGCTCTAGCATAAAATATCTGCATACACATTCTGGCACATTACAAAGTGTTGTGTTTTCAAACTGCTTCTCTGCTGGTTGTATTTCCAAGGTGAAAATGTTTGTTACTGTCCAGGTATGTATGCAGGTGTTAGACGTGCTTTTTCTACTGGAGTTCAGTGATTTTGTTTTGTGTGTTTATTTGATTTGTCACGGTTGTTTTCAATATTTGCAGCAGGGATTTAATTCAGTATAAAATAGACTTTATTAGACTTTCCTGTCTAAGTGCAGGAAAACTTGTCTTCTGTCAAAAGACAGATATGCTTTTCATGTTTGTTCTGGCTTAATTCTTTATATTATGTGTTTATTTATGTCCACTGTTCTCCCACATGATTTAATGATGGCAATAGATTTTTCTTGTTTTTTCTGTCTTCCTGTCACAGCTCTGTTGATTCAGCTGTGTGAATCCGAAGGATTATTCGTTTTAGGGAGTTGTCAATAAATGGAGTTTAGATGGTGTTGAATAACACTGTTTCCTTTTCCACTGAAAAACAAACACAATATCTTCTAATGCTCTTGTGTGTTAGGCTGTGCCTCGTGCCTGTTTGTGGCGGTGATTGGAATGTGAATGTCAGTGGTTCTAAGCAGTTAGAGGGGGTATAAAGTATGTAATAATTTTGGCACTAGTGTCTTATAGCAAATGCTCCACAAAGGAAAATGAAATGCCAATTTCATAAGAGTGCATTTTGTACGTATTAGACTTAGTTCTTCAAGTTTGCTGTTGCTATTCTAGGCTGCTTTGATAGTAACTGAAGAGTGGATATCAGTGCAAAATACCTGTTTAATTTCCATCCCCTCCCCTTATTTAGTCTTTTGTCTCAATATTATCAAGGTATTGGAATTTGTGCTTAATATATTTTAGTTTGTCTGTATCTTACTGCTGTTATTATAGTGAAGGATTAAAATTACTACTCCTAGAGTATGCATATTTTCATGCTTTGACACATATTTCCTAAGCACTGTTGTGATGATGGAGGCAGCTGAGCTTTGGTGTTTGTGGTCCTCCAGGGTATCCACAGCAGAATCAGTGGTGTGATCTGCAGCAGCTGTTATCTGAATTATATGTGTTAGCTTTCCAAATGTAAAGACCAAAATTAAAACATCATTTAGTTGTTCAGCTATGTAGTCACATCAGAGTACAAATATAATAATTTCATGTAAAGGAGAAGAATTGCTCTGGGAAAAATGGGGGATGAATGAGAGATGTTGCCATGTAGATGCCAAATTAATCAACCCAGGTAGTCCATTCAAATTTCAGTAGTTTAAAATTCTACCAAGATCCAATAGAGCATGCTGTTTCCCTATAGTCAAAACAATTTTCTTGGAAGTGGGGAAAAAAACCCACCAACCAGATTTTTCTGATATTCCTGTTGTGAGGATTTTAAGGTCATGTGTAGCTTTACTCCATGTGGTTAGAGAAGAAGTCTGTGGCTTGTGAATGAAACTGTTAGAGAATTTATCAGTATCCATTTGTTGCTGTGCGAGACCGGCCCGGGCGGGCGCTGGGGAAGGAGGGGGGAGGTGAGCGCCGCTTTCCCCTTAAGCTCTGCGAGTTCAGCTTCAGCACGGGCACCGACGGATGGCGACACGGGGCTCGGGTGCATACACGTGTTTATTGTGGGTGCGTGCAGCCGAGACACCGGGGGCAGCGGCGGGGTATCGGATATAACCCCGAGGGGGAGGGGTAGGGGAAGGCAGGATCGCAGGACGAAGGACCGCGTGGGGAGGGGAATGGGGGGGAAGAAGAAAAACTGCAATTCCCACATCCATTATTCTCAAAAAGGGCCAGAAAATAAAGGTAAGGGGCAAAATTTTCATGTTAACCTGCTAGGGAAGTTCATTTAAACCCCACAAATTGATAAAGGTTTTTTCTTTAAGAATGATTCAGGGGTTTTTTTCTGTCTTCCAGTCTTATCAGTTGAGTCTAAAATCCATCAACAGTGGAGCTAGTTTAGGCATTGAACTGTGATTCTTTTACTCTGCTATCACACAAAGATTCATAGATAACTTTGTGTCATATGAACCTACTTTGTTACTGACAGGAATTTGAACATCTTCCAATTGCTCTGAACAAACAAGAAGTTTGCTCTAATGATACAATTTTATAACACAAAAAATCGAATTAAATTAGCTTTTAAGGCTAATTATGAAGCAGTTTCTTTTGTTCCTATTAATCTTGTTACTTTGTTTATTCTCAAAGCTCTTTAATGCAAGGATGCGTAACTGAAGGATGTCAAAGTACCTCTCCATTAGTAACACTCTGGTGGTTTGCCTGGTGCATTTTGTCTAAGCAGCACAACTCAATCAATATCTTCCTTGCTTAGGAGAGTCAAGGGAGTGTCTATGGCAAGCCAGGCTCCATGTGCACTTCAAAATATTCCAAAATTATTCCTGTGTTTAATTGAATTCTGTACTTCTGAGGCTGGAGGGAACAAGATCAGTTACCATTGTCGAATTTGGGACATTCCCTGTGTGTTTAGGGTTAAACTGTGGTCATGAGTTCATAAAAAGAAAGACACCTGGTTCACATGGGCAGGTCTGGGGAAACACCTCCTGTTTGCCTGCCTGTCAACTAGGATTCCTACAATGCTCTTTACAGGCACTTGGCATAGCTGCAGAGTAAGGGCTAAGTTCTGGTTTGCTCTTAATACAGGTTCATCTTCTTTATGAATAATAAATATTTTCTCTACTTTTGCAACTTCTTTTTATCTACATAGAATGACTTTCAGAATATTTGCTACTGTGATAAATGATCTGTGAGTTAATATTAAGTAGGCAATAGCATGCAATTTTTTGTTCCAAGTTATGATTCTAAAAATAATTTCTAAATGAAATTTGGAGATTGAGCATTAGCACAATAAATAGCTATGATGGTTGTTTTATTATTTAAAAAGAAACATCTCAGAAAATATACTGTGTATTTTCTCAACTTGATGAAGAACCCAAGCCAAAGTGATACCACTGGTGAATGGCCATTAAGTTAGAAATGTAATTATGCCATGTAAATGAAAGACAGACCAAGCATATTGCTTCATACATTCTGACAGTTGTTAATTTAAATGAGTTGAATTCATACAAAGATTTCTGCAAGTGTGGGTAACCCATCTTGTGAAGTAATTGGTATTTGGTTTACGTAGTTTCCTGGTTGCTTCTTCAGCATTTATTGAGAGGTGTACAATAGCCTTTTGAGATTTTTCAAAATGTATAGTAAGAACTGTTAGATCTCTTCAGAAGATGAAGAATCTGACTGAATCAAGGTTAGTGGTTGTTTATGGAAGGTGAAGCCTCCAGGGTAATTCAGCACGTGAATAGGTCACAGTGTTTGAGAGCAACTCTATTTGATTTGCAATTGGAGTGTGGACATGTCAGTTATACCACCAGGAATGAAACCCAGAATAGCTTTGTTTCATAATATTTGAATGAGGATTTTTTTCATTATTAATAAAAGATACACCAACAGAGATTGATGTCCTGTATATCCAGTGTTAGAATTAGAAACAGTCTTAATAAAATATAAGTGATTTTTGGCCTTGGAAGAAAAGCCTAACTCCTTTTTTGGGTTTGTCATTGCTGTATGAAATCTTTCACAGTGCTGAAAATTTTTTGATAAAAGGATGATTATTACTGTTGTTCTTGTTGTAATTATTACTATTAATAGTAGTATTGAAAACCTCCATCAGCACATCTTTGCAATAAAAGACCATTTCTGAAACAGAAGGTCCTTAATTTTGCATTTCTTGGCAAATTAATCTAGAAACATTTTTAACAGATTCCACATCTCTTTAAAGATTTTTTCTTTTTCTTCTTAAATTGCACTGGAGCCAGCATGTCCATCATTATGGACTAGATGCAAGCCTGCTATGAAACTGATATTCTTTTTTACTCGTTTTTCTTTTTTTTAAACAGTTACTCAGTTCTTATGGGTCTGCACATTATAGTCTAACTGAATCAATTATATTTAAGTGCATAGAAGCTGGTCATGTTTAACTTGTGCTGTTTACCTTTTTTTTCTTTCCCTATAGGTATATTCGAATTGTTGGGACTCACAATACAGTGAACAAAGTTTTCCATATTGTGGCATTTGAATGCATGTTCACAAACAAATCCTTTACTCTTGAAAAAGGTCTGATAGGTAAGATATAAGACTATTTTCGTTTTTTATGAACTGTTGTAAGCACTTGTCTTTTAAAGCTGGCCCTTACTGCACCCTACTTCTGTTTCCATCCAGAAATCTCTAAATTGAGTTAAACAGTGCTGAAATCATAGAATTAGTTGGCAAGTCCTTAGAACTTCTATGAAATTCCAGTACTAGGGATTAATTAATGACACTGCAGGAATGCTGAAAGTCAAATCAACTGCTGCTGACAAATCTACTTGTAGCTGTGTCAGTCAGTGCTGGCAATGTGATTTTTCTTTGCCTGTCACAGTGGGGTTGCTCATGCCTCCCAGTAGGTTAGCCTGAATTCTTTCACAAGAATGGACTAAGCACAAGCTATTTATTGTAGTGATGATGGATTTAGACATTTAGGGCCTCTTAGACAGCCTGGTTACAACTGCTGAAAGTAAACTGTCATGTGTTGATTTCCCCCCAAAGAGTCATAGACTTGCTTAGCCATGGCGGAACATTATATCAGCTATGCTGCTATTATTCTCAGAACACCATGCTGATGGAGCTCTCTTAGCTCTGGGCAGCTTATATAACACTGATTTAAGTACCTTTATGTTACTTAAGGTAGAAATCCCTTACGGAGCAACAGTACTGAATGATAAAATGTGTCACAGAAAGACTTAATTTTTTGGCAATAGTTAAAATGGGGTGGTTTCTGTGCTTTCTTCTGTATAATCTCACAAAAGTCAAATCCTGAAGTTCATTGGAGAGAGAGCATTTAGTAGTTGTCTAGGTGGGTTTTCCCACAGTTTATTACTTATGGCATAAAGTCAAGAATTTCAGCAAAATTCTCAGAGTTCATGCTGGTTTTAAACATATATTTGAATTTTAAATATGAATCTGTGACAGATGGAAGGGAAAACAGTTTTCAAAATAGGATGAGAAGGAAGATTTTTAGTAAGACATATTCACTTTTTATTTTTCTCTGAGAAAACTAATATTTAGCCTTGAAAAACCAAGACCCAATTCCTTCAGCCTGTTCCCTATGCATTATACAAAGGCAAATCAAAAGCCTTCCCCTTCTTTTAGGTAGTGTGCAAATAACATTGCATTTCTCATTGACTTTAGAAGAAATAGAATAAGCAGTAAGGAAGAACTGTGTTAAAAGAAAACATCTCCCTTCAGTAAGCTAGTTAGCAGAGAAACAAAGTATCTCAGATTTGATAAAACCTTTGAGCTAAATTTCATAGTTAGCACAGTCAGCTATGAATTTTTAAAAATTCATACAAAATCAGTTAGTGTGTACAGATATTTGTATGTATTTGATTTCAGATCCTCAAACTTATGTAGTAAATGCTGAATTTTGGACTTAAATAATTTTTTTGAGTGTTAACACAAACACTGTTTGATCATAAGTAGGCAAGGCAGTAAATCCGTGCATGTTTGTGTAAATGAATTTATACTGAAAGTGACTCATTGTAGGGAGCGCTGTGCTCCAGGATGGTTTAGGTGAATGGAGACGAGAGATCTCTGAAGGCTGCTCTTAGAATATCAGGTTTATTAGGGATGGAGAAAGGTCTTGCTTGGAGCTGCCAGACGCAGCACGTGGCAAGGCCTGAGGGGATGGGGGAGGGGAGAGACAAGAGGATGCTCTAGGAAAGGGTGGAGGTCCTAAGAGGGGGAAGTTCCAAGAGGGGGAAAGTTCCAAGAGAACATCTGGCCCCCCGGAGACCCCTTATCAGGGGGCTTCAAGGTGGGCTGGAACAAGACTTAGGCCAGTGGGGTTACAGGCACTTGATGTTTTAGGGGAGGGTTACAGGTGCGGGGTGAGCCATACACCTTTTGGGATGAGATGGAACAGTCCATTTGACCCCTGGACCCATCCATAGGCAGGGGCATTGTCCAGCCAGCTGGGAGGATCATTTTCATCCTGGCTGTATTATTTATGAATAATTATATTTATCCATCCTTCCCAACAACTCATCTTTCATGGACTCAATTAGTTTTACTGGTTGAGTGATCATTCTGGTGAGACAAACTATTTGATCTATTTTAACACTTCTTAAGTTTCAAAGGTAATCTAGGGGATGGAGACTTTATATGGCTTTATTAAACATTCTCTGTAAGAATCGTTTTGTTGAATCTTACAGGTGAATAGGGTTCCAGCAGCATAATAGTGAGTTTCTGGTGACTGTTAATCAAGGGCATCTTTGCTGTTCTTCAGTGTGGGTCAGTCAGGCTGCTGTATGTGTAAATCATTTGAAGTGATAAACAGTAAGGAAAGAGAGGGGTATGTAGGTCTCCACAGCTTTTTATATTTAAGGCATGCTAGTCAATGCAATTGGTGAAAGTTAAAAGTCAGAATCTTGTGAATAGTTAATTGAAAGTGGGATGTGGTTTGTCTTCCAACTGTCAGTGAGACACCAGCAGTTATATACATGACTCTGCAGAGTTTATGATGAGAAGAATAGAAATGGAAAAATTTGGGGACTAGTTGAGGCCAGTCCAGTTGTGAAATGGAGCAGGGACACCTATGACTGTTCCATCAGAATTTTTGGCCATCGATATTGCCTATCCAAAAATACTCTTAGCAACTTTGATCCAGCAAGGCAATATTATATCTATTTAATGCTTTTTTTTTGAGTGTGATGATTACCAAAAGGTGCCATATTGTATGGCTCCTTTCATATATGGCTCCTGTGATCAAGCAGACTGTCAGTCCAAGATCCACTTGTGTAAAAACTCAGTATGAGTACCAATGGGTTGGCACAGATTTAATTTATTGCTGTAATGAGGATTTGTAATGTTTGTTTCTGTTTCTGAAATGACCAGATAGGATAAAGTGAATCGAAAGCAGTTAGGAAAAACCAACAAAATATATGAAAGCACAGTAATCAGACTAGGTTGCTTTTAAGCTTGATTAAGTAGAGAAACTTTTATCTTAAACCCTTGGAAAGCAGTTCACTGGGTTCATTGCTAATCCCACATGATATCAAATACAGTATTAAATTAGGTTAGAACAAACACAGCTGCTGTTTCTATACCGTTTTATTAAAAAAATGAAGTACTGGTCAGCCCTTTTGAAGGCCATAAGGTCCTTTCAAAAAGACTTAGTGACCCCTACTTCTACCAAAACAACACTGAAGATAAGATGTGAAGATTTGTCATTTGAAAATTCATTCCAAAGAAATGAGGCCTCTGAGGTATTTGGTTAGAGATGTTATGTACAGACTTGAGTAATTATGTAATTTTTGTGAAAGATACTCAACTTGACCAGAGAGCTGTATATGTGAAGAGTGTAATTTATCAGATATATTATTACTGGTACATAATATCTATGTGATGGCTGTCACTGTACAGTGAAAATTGGAAGGTTGGTAAACAAATAATAAAAAATGAAGTGCTGTTTCATTATAACAACAGTTTTGTGTTGTTGCATTTTTGTGTACGAGGTTTTAATGAAAAATTACTGACTTGACATATTACAATTAAAATACGTAATTGACAATTAAAAGTCAATGTGAAAGGTGATTTATGCAGTTATCTTGTACCGTACTGGATGTGGTACTGACATGACCCAATGGTAGCTGAGTAGCAGTGTTGAAGCAAAAGTGGCAAAAAATGCACTTTATAGCACTGTCTGGTATTTAAGTGTTGGCTTATAGTTTGTTGTCTTGTGAAATGAGGTGACAGAAAGGAATGTAATCATATAAATTGATTTCCCTAATGCAGATGTTAGGGTTGAGATGTATTTTTCTTTTTGGCATAGTATTATATCTAAATATGTAAGTTAACAGTTTTCCATATTAAATTAATGATATTAACATAACTCCTTCATTTAACAAGGATGCAAATATTCTTTAATCTCACAATCATAGTGCTTACTTATAATGAACTTCTGCTTGTGAAATTTTGAATGGTCTTTAGCCATTAATATTTAATTTAGAATTCAAAACAAGAAAAATATTTTCACAGGTAAGAAATCTACTGCTTTGGAAGCAGTACTTGGTGTCATGTGATGGATTGTAAAATATTCTAATCTGCCTAGTGGCAAGAAGTTACAGCAGCAGTTAAAGGACTGCTTCTGTGCAAGGCCTCTTTAGCTTTCTAGGAGTTTTTTTCCCACCTTAATAGAGGAAAAAATTTTTATTTTCTGCATCAAATGGAAAAAAAATTGATAACCTCAGTGTCTTTCAATCAATACTCAGTGCTGAGGAGCAGTCAAGGATTATGTGGGCTTGACAAACCTTCTTTCTGATTGTGAGCCCAGTGAAGGGCATTGGGAGTTCAATGTGGATGTTTTTTCCATGAAGCAGTGTTGGTCTTTAGTCTGTCTCAGTCCATCAGACTGTCTTGTAATGTGTAAATACACATGAAAGAGAAAACAGTGAATAATGACTGAAGAGCAGAAAATGGATGTAAAAACACTGGAATGTCCTTGGTCACCTTCTGAGGAATGCAGTTCAGTTCTTAGGAATCATCATAAACCTCCATTTGTGGGATGTTCAATGCCTTAGGAGAACTTGTTTTAAAAGGGATAAAATGATACAAATAAATATTCACTTCTCTTTTACTCTGACAGTTATTTAGAAAAAGAACAAACAAAACTGAGTGTGTAACAGGGAGAAGCCAGTCATCAGTTTCCTAGTGTGTCGTTCACCTTTGTAAAAGATTGCTTTGTCTATCCTCTGGGAAGCAGTGAAAGATGCTGGGTTTTGTCTACAGTTTAATGTCGACTCCACACAAAACTATCATATTTTGTTTTTTCCCTTTTGAAAAGTCTCATATTTTTCTAAAACAATGCAGACTTACCCAGCAGTATAAGTCAGCTTTGCTGCAGACGTAGCTTTAGAACTCATGAAAAATTGAAGACAATCTAAATACTGCAGGGATTTTTTTTTCCTTTGTGCAAGAAACGAGAGCCACATGGTTGGTTTTGAGAGAGAGCTGTTCATATGGTTCCAGTTCTTTATTTTTTAATAATTTTCTGTCTGTTTCCAGTGCCACAAGGAGGGATGCACTCTTCCTAAAACAACTGATATTTCTGGCAGCCTTCTGCAGACACAATGTTTAATGAAAGAGCCCTGTAGCAGCCAATTTGTTGGCAGTGAAAAGTATGGCCAGTTCTAGTGACTTGAATGGTTTTGTTCTAGTTTATTGGATTAGGAATCACAAACTGTAGCAAGTATCAAGTAAAAAATCAGCCTTCTCTGAAGTTCTTCTAATACAATTTCTGACAGTTCTACAAAAACACATATTGATGGGGTTTTCTTTTCCATAAATTAATATGGCTTGCAGAAAGCTTTTCAATTAAATAGGTGAAAATACCGCTGATATTTGTTTGAAGTTGATATTTTTGGGGTCTTGATTTCTTTGAATAATTTAATTGAAGATTCAAATTAAATGTAGCAATTTCATCAGCAAGTTTCAACTCAAGAAAATAAGAAAGAGTATGTGGAATGAAAGACAGACATGTGGCTGTACTTCTAATTAACTGAAAAGATAATTTTCAGAAAAAGATTTCTTTTTTTTTTTTTTAACCAGGTAGCAAATAAACAAGGGCTTATTCATATATTGAATAAAAATTAGACTTAAAAAATCTTTTGGCATGTGGAAAATAATGAGACCAAAATGCGTAATACCCCTTTAATTTTTTAATACAATATGATCAAACTCTGAAATAATCCTTGCATCCTTAGTTCTCTTTTTCTTTAGTCTCAGCTTTTTATTTTCCAACCAGCCAGGAAGGAAATTTTTATCAGTTTAGTAGATGTTCAAGCAGAGAAGGAATGCAATTTTATAGTTAAAAATTGAGCAATTGGAAGCTGAACATTTAACAGATATAATAATGAGAGGAAAATCACTCCTTCATACTAACTAAAACAAAATTTTGTTTCTTGTAGTGTAATTTCTTGTTTATAGTTTCTTCACAGCAATAGTTTTGTGTCTTAAGAGAATTCCCTAAAATGAACAGTTTTGTTGCAATTATGACGCATAAGCAGAGACTATTTGGCTATTGCCTAGAGTGCAGTATAACTATATTCATCAGTCCATAATGTTTTAAATTGCTGCTTTCCTATAAAATAAGACTATGTAGTAGATCTGCTGTCTCCCTGTACGTTTATTCTCATAATTTATTTAAGGTTTATTAATGGCTGCTTTTGTAAACCAGTACAAATACCCACTTTGTTCTGTTCCTTTCTGTGTTGCAAAAAGTTATTTGAGGCTTTTCTTTCATTTCCCCACCCACTCACATTGTAGTGAAGTCACAGTGGATAGATAGAAAGCAAAAGCTGACCTGTCCAGAATGAGAGATGAAAAGAAATAGTCTGCACTCAGATATGGAAGCCACTTGGCAGCAGCAGCAGTAACTTTTTTTTCAGAGTGCTTCAGGGAAAAAAAAATTCTCATGAAAAATCAAGTATGCTAAAAAGACAAAATAAGAGAAACAAGCTTAAGGAATTATAAATATGGCTGAGGCTACAACACACTTCTGGTACATTTTTATCTTGCAAGATCTCTAAGAACAGTTGGATAACATATCTGTCTTATCTTTAAATATAGTCATTATAGATGACCCTTAGGCCGTGTCTTGAAAATTGCAATCCTTTATAAAAATACCATTGCTAGAATTATATATACTGCCAGTTCTTCATCGCTCCATACTGCAGCATAAGACCGAGAGACAAGAAAGTAAGTTTTAATAAATGTTTGATGCCACTGTCCTGTAACCTCAATCATCATCTCCTTTTATTTACTTACAGAATGTGTTTGCTTTGCTAAAACACATCTTTTCTGTTCCATAAAAGCAAATCAGACTTTTCAACCCGAAACTGTTGTATGAACAGTAGGGAAAAAAATTATATTTGGAATATTCTCTTTTCTTTTCTCTGACAAAATATTGATTACTGTAAGAGCTGGATAGCTGGCGGATTAAAATAAAAGGAAACAAAAACAGAAACAAGACTGTTGATTTTGACAGTTCGTATTTGTAAATAAGTGACCTAAATGGAAGCAGATATTCTAATGGGAAAAAGGAGGACAACCAAAAGACTTGAAAATACAGAACAGAGTCCCCAGCAGATGGTACTTTTAGCTAATTTATCAAGCATATACAAAAGATGATAATGAACATTCAAAATAGGAAGTGGCAGACTCCCTAGAGGAAAGGAACAGGATGGCACATTCTGCACACTTCAATTAGTCAGAGTCACTTTCTAATTAGCTGTTGTAGGGAAGACCACAGAATTATACTAAAAGCACACCAAGACAGTTTCTGTACAGTTTTTAAGGAGTTTGACTAGTCAGGGTAACATCTTCTTAGGAGGGTCATGGATTAGTGCAGAAATCTAAACATGAGAAGGAACAGGATGATGCTCAGAGGGCACGCAGGCAAAATATTGCATGAACTGAGCTGCTCTACATTCAGTTAATCACTTAAAGAGCTCGGAGTGTGTCTGGAATATGCCATGGAGCCTCAATATGAGCATTGATTTTGACTCTTATCTTTTACTCATTTTCCCTTTTACCAAGATTGCAATAGCTTCCTCTTCCTATAAAAACAAACAAACAAAAAAAAAAAAACCCAAACAAACAAACCAAAAAAAACCCCAATCAACTCTATGTAGAAGATGCTTTAAAGCCTATATAAAATGAATAGACAAATATGTTCCTTTACTCCCATGGAGGAGAGGAAGAAAAGGAAGTCAAGACAAAATTTAATTCAATGCCAGTGCTCTTAGTTTGCAGTGTTAGGCTTTGCTTTATTCTGATTCTTTCCAGTGAAGTACTTCTAAAGTCTAACACCTGCTCCCCCATAAGAATCTGGGAATTGTTGAGTGCCTCTTTTCAGTAATAGGGGAATCAGGAGATTCCTAGAATAGTAAAGTGGTGGTTTTAGTAATTTTTTATGAGCAGACAGAGATGATAGTATATTTGGCTTTTCCAGAACTGGTTGTTTTTCCAGTGCCATGGATGACTACTTGGCAATGATCTTGCAGTTTCTTCCCATATGTTTTTTAAGGTGTTTTGTTTGGTTAGTTGTCTTTCTTAAGATTATGCTTCTGACACCAATAGCACAGTGAAATCACAGAATCCTAGCTCTTCATGGAAAATCATATCTTTTTTTGCATGCTGAAGACTCATACAGTTATCTCTGAAATTTCTCACAGCTATGTTCTAGCCATTTTCAAATGTTGTAGTAGAGAGAGGGTTCATCATGAAAACAGGAAGAAATTATTTCAAAATTTCTGAAGTTTTGCTGGACAAGATATTTTTTCCCAATTGTGTTAAAATAATGCTTTCATATCACCAGTACTGAAATCCATCTGTTAATTTATTGAGCTATTCTGGAATCAGTGCTATAAAAACTGTCCGTACCACTTGTTTGTCACTTGTTCATAGTTCATTATATGTGAATTAAATTTCCGTCTCTTGATCGTATTTTCTTTCTCTTTTTTTTTTTTTTTACCAGTTCTTCTCCAGAAGTAAAGACCATTGGCATCTGGACTGTTTTCTAATTGTATGTCTGTCATCTTTGTGTTTTTATTTCACAGTTCCCACTGAAAATGTTGCAACAATTGCAGACTGTGCCAGTGTGATTGAGGGTGTAAGTCGCAGTCGCAATGCCTTATTAAATGGAGACACAAAAAACTATGATTGGGATTCTGGATACACATGCCACCAGCTTGGGAGTGGAGCTATTGTAGTGCAGCTGGCACAGCCCTACATGATTGGATCAATACGGTAGGAGGATTTATTTTTCTCTAAATTAGGGGCCATAGTGAAATATTTGCTAGCAGTTATTTTCTTTAGAATGGAAATGATATTAATTAGTTTAGTAGTTGTCATTTGGCTTCTTACTTCAGTATAACAGGCATGTTAAAAATTAAATGTGTGAATTATATGTCAAGATATAGAGTGCAATTGCAGAAAATAATACTTTTCAGAGGCACAATAGTAGTAACAGTCAAATTATAAGATTAAAGTTATATACTTATTTTGAAATAGAATTTAATTGCAGACTCACTTATGGTTAAGTAGGTGCAGTTACTGTTATCCACTTAATTCTGAAAACAATTTTCTTGAAGAAAATCATTATGTCAAGTCAGCCAGGCTTCATTTTCACTCTACAATTAGTGCTAGTTTTTATTTAAACATGGAGGGTGTAATAAAGGTACAGCAACCTGAATATTGATTTACAAGGCTAGATTAGTGAATATGTTTAGATTTGGATTAAAGTTCATTGGGCTGTTTCTACTGTAAATGTGTGAATACATATGAAGATGAAAGTTTTGGCTGATGTAGAGACCTAGCAAATAGATAGGAAGCCAGAATTTTCACAGGTAAAAAGAAAAATATTCTTGTCAACTTCAGATTCTCTGACTATAAATGTTTGGGGTGTTCGTTTCATAAAATGAGGCATACAAAACCTTGTCTAAATGGGATAATAGTCTTTGTAAATTTAGACTATGTAGTCAGGGACTTAATTTGTATTCTCTGTGACAGAGAAATAGATTTCTGAAGTTCAGAGTACCAGTGATCAAAGGCTGAAATCCCAGGTGAGTACTGGCTTACAACAGAGACTATACACATAGATAGGTATTTCTGGGAGCTCAGTGCCTTCCCCTTGTTAAAAACTACTAAGTGAGACTTGAAAGTGAGACTTTTATGACTGCCAATTTCTATTTTGTGTGGCTTGGTTTTTGCCTATGGGATTGTTATGATGGTTGTAAAATTCTGAAGGTAAAGTTTGACATCAGATATCCAGGCAAATCCCTAACCTAACAAAAGTAGTATTTTGTGTGCATGCAAGCTGTAGATACTATGTGTAATGCAAGTCTAGCATTGTTCTTGCTGTGTGAAACAAGTTGAGTAAGTCTGGTTGGCAACTTTCCACACTCATTTGAGTTTGGTGTTGTTAATATTCTATTAAATATTGCATCTCAAGTAGAAAACCAAGCAGTACTCAGATTTCTTTAAATAGGTAAGTGAAAATGTAATGCTATCATTTTCATGACACTTTAAACTTAAGTAGTTTTTAGCAGCAAGGCTTTGGCCATATAAAAGGTTAAGAGAAGAATATACTAATTAAAATGGATAGTTTCTCAATTTCTTTGTCTTCCTATCTTACTATTTTCTGATATCCTTCAGTTGCTATCCTTCAATTGTATATCCATCAATTGATGCATTGTACCATCTTTTTCCATTTAGTGAAAAAAAAACCTTAATTTCGTATAATAAATGCTATGCTGTTGTTTATTCTTGTGCAGAAGATTTTAATAAGCCTCTTTATTAAATGGTGTGTTAGGTGAATTAAACTTTTGGTTGCCAAGAAATGATAACTCTGTAATCACCAAGTGTGTAGAGTAAATTAAAAAAAATAACCCAAACATTACATAATTCAAAACTAATAGGCATTTAGTTATTTATGTGGTATTGAATTGTACAGCTGCAGGTTCAGAATCTCATCTTTCTTTGTCAGTTTCCCTGCATGTATAATACAAACAAGATTAATAGATTACAAAAATAACAATAACACCATAGTCTGGGGTATCTTCTGACAGAGGAGACCACCTGCAGTGCCTCGAGATAGAAATGCCATCAGCACTTAATTTTTCCTTTTTTGTGTACTGCCTAGAAGAACATGGGTTTTGAGTTGCAGCCATGTCTATTGCAGGTCATAGGCAGCCAAGTGAAGCTGCTTTTTGGAGTGGGGAAGTAAAGTTTCACTCTGTGGTATCTACAGCTTTGACAAGGGTCTGGAATATGCTCTGTGTGTCATGGTTTGACACTGGCACCATGCCAGCGCCCCCATGAAAATGCAACCTATCAATTGAATGCTGTGAAATGCGATCGAGAACAGAGCAAAGCAGGCCAAACTTAATAACAAGGAAAAACTTTATTACACTACTATAAAGAAAAAAGGAAGAGAAAAAAAAAAAAACACACACACAAAATTCAAAATGAAAACCTTTCAAAACATTCCTCCTCCCACCACCCTACTCCAACAAACCACAGCGAGACCCTTAATCAAGTCTTCACCCTTCCACATAATCAATACTGAGTCCATCAGGGGAGAGAGGAGTCTCCCTTGCACCATAGACCCCCAGGAAACACAGCTGCCATGTCTTGTGTTTCCATGTCACACGTGGCACTGCCCAAACACACCAGGCCAGTGTGACACTCTCCTCTCCATGTCACAGTACTCTCACCACCGTGCATGGACAGAGACTGCTTATAGGGCTCCTTTAAGGATGCTTTGCCAAGGACCAACAGGAACAACAGTCCAGTGTCTCATTTTGGGACTACAGTCCCCCCCATTTCCCCTGGGGCCGAGGGTCCAAGAACAGAGATCGTCTTCTCTTCTTCTCTGAAGATGGAGGGCATCCTCACACCCTCCTCAGTTTTTCTCTGTTCATTCCTGAATTGGTAGTTGCTGAAGGAGTCTCTTGGCTCACCATTGCATCCCCCTAAAATGCAGTCTCTCTTGGAGGAAGGATTGGTTCAGTCTATGGCTGACAAAAAGAGTCCAGCTAAAAGCCACTCCATCATCTCCCCCCAACCTTCTTTCCCTAACATCTGAGGTCCCAGGCTGTCTCTCTTTCCTTCAAACTGAGGAGGAGTAATATTTCATAAAGCCTTCATTTCACAGGAAAGGGTTAAAATTCCCGGACTCCCCGGATGGCTGAAATCTCGGCCCAGGACGCTGTGCTGTCTCCCTCCTCCTTCTCCTCTGCCAGCAAACTTCCAGGTGTCTGCAGGCTCTCTGTCTCTTTCTCTCTAGTTTGGGGGAAGAACAAAGACATCTCAGACGTTCTCCACCCTTCCATCCGCAGGAACTGGCCCAGCTCGGTTCCCGATCCTTCACCCCCTGGCCTACCTCTGCAGGCCACATGGCTTTTCCCCTCCCGCACCCGGCTCATGGCCGGGCAGGGGAGGTTTGCACTCTCTGCTGACCAGAACCAAAGAGAGCGAGTTCTCCTGGGAATTCTGCTTTTAACCCCTCTGTGTTCTCAGAGGCGTGTCCACTTTCAATTGGTCATCCCAAGTGTCAGTATCTGAATGTGACCCCTGACTAGAATGACCTCCTCCTTCTGAAAAAATTCTTTTTCCATGTCAAACCACGACACTGTGCTATGCAGTGCTAAAGATGGTGGCAATGGTCTCTTTCTTCAGCATCTGTGGAAACATAGGAAATGTATGTTTCTTACAGAAATCAAATCATATATAAAGATAGATGAGAGCAAAAAGTCTTAGTATTTCATCTTTATGGAAGCAAGGCAGTTTTTTGTTAACAGAATGTCTGCCAGAACCGATGGAACTGTATTAACTGCCTGTTTTGCTGCTGTTTGCTTGTTTGAAAACTCCAATGATCTCTTGCTCCCACCTAATAGAAAGAAATTCTAGGAGCATTTGCTTTAGGCAGTACACAATGACTACAGAATGACATGAATTCTGCTACCCTCAGAAACTGAGTCATTATACCCATAGTTTTGGATTTTAAGTGAATAATTAGGAATTAAAGTATGTATCTTTTTAGTTCAGAAACATAAATGTGCCATTGAATATATTTATTTCAGAGGGGGTAAATATATAAACCTTTGAAAAAAGGTAGTAGCTGCTTTTAGTCTATAGAAATGAGAATATCACTGGAGAGAGCCTCTAAGACATAGTATGTTACCATGGCAACTAAATTCTGAGTATGGAAAAAAAACAGAAGAACTATTCGTGTTCAGATACGCCTTAGAAATGCAGGGAGTTGAATGTTTCAGGAATATATGTTGTATGCATGCTTTCTGTCAAAGTCATTCCAATGTCTAAGAATCTTAGCACTCTTCAGGTTGAAAGGGACTTGAGGAAGAAGACATTTAGCATCAGGTTGTTTCTCAAAGAAGGGTCAGTTATGAAAAAAGACTGTCCTAACCAAGGTTTTATACACTCTGGTCTTAAAAACTTCCAAGGCAGGAAATTCCCCAACTTCTCTGGGTAGCCTATGATAACCTGTTCTCAGATATTGACAAGTGCTGTTAGGTTCCTCCCCAGCCCCAAGCCTCCTTAGGCTAAAGAAGCCAGCTTCCCCAATCTCTTGCACAGGATGTGTACCAGGGTGTGTACTTCAACCTCATGAACACTTTGATGGTCCTCTGATGGAATTGCTGAGATGTATCAATGTTCTATTTGGATCCAAAAAGGGATTCAGTATCCCAGGCATGATCTAACAAGTGTCAGGTACAGAACAATAGTCTCTTTCCGTTGTTTTGCTGGCTCAGTTCCTGTTACTCCAGTTCCATATGTTTGTAGCTTTCATTGCTGAGAAGGCACACAGGCAGCTAATGGCATCTGTTCAATTTGACTCAGAAATTCCATGGGAGAGCTCATTGAAACTTTGTTAATATTGAATACTTCATCACATATTTGTATATAAATTTGGAGCTCTTGACTTCCACATCAGGATTTACTCAGAAATTCTGAAAGAGGGCTAATGACAATCAGTGCTCAATACTATTTTTCCAATAAAGAAGACATGGAAAACATGGAGATTTGAACTCATCCCTTTCAATCCAAACTATTCTATGATCCTGTGGGGGTTTTTTACAACAATTGTTACTAAATATGGTCTTCTAGATTATGAAATTTTAAAAAATATTTAAGAGTTTTCTTTTTTTATTAATTCTCAGAACAGTTAACAGAGTAATTCTTAATTTAGATGTTTTTTCCACATAGTTGCCTGTCTAGACACAAAATGTCTTTCTCCTTTTAGTCCCTGAAAAGCCCTTTATCTGTGACAAAATACTATAGAAAGAAAGCAACTAGTGCATGTAACATATTAAACATAATTCAATTTTTAAATGGCTAAAATGTGATATTACAGCAGCTGCCATATCCGAATATCTTTCTATCTAATTCTCCCTGCATTTATCTGGAATAGAAATATAGTACTACTATGCTACAGTCTTTGGATGCTTTTTCTTATAAATTAAAAAAAAAAAGAAATTGTTAGAATGTATGTGGTAGAGATGGAATTCTATGTCATAGTGATTTTCATGTTAGAATAAATAGAAAGACACAAAGTATGTTTTTAGAAAAGTGCATGAACTACTTATCCAACTTTAGTCTTTTTGAAGAATTTAATGCTTGTATGGAATTGATAGCTTTTCATATTCAGAGAAATCCATAAATTAACAAACAGCATCAGTGAACTTGAATATATTTTCTGTTTGCTTATACAATCATCATATACATCTCTTATGTTTTCTGATTTTCCATACCACTTCCACTTACGAAGTTTTTCTTTCTTTGCTTCTCATTTTCTGTGCTTACCTGACTTGAGAGTAAAATCATGACTCAGAATGAATGATCATAGGAACACTTAGAAAATATGCGGAAACTTTGTCCTTTGTAGGATCTTTGTAGGAAGAAAGAATGTTACTTGCAGGGTAGCTACTGAAACATAAATACCTGCAGAAAATTGAAGGGGTTTATAGACAACTAGAGACAAAAATGCAGCAACAATTGTATATAAAATCTCCTTCCATGTAGAAGGGTTTTCTTCCTTTTTCTTTCTCTTTCAATATATGTTGCCTCTTCATGTTTTAATTTCTGTCTTTTGGGTTTCTACAAGTATGCAAGTGGTTTATGAACACAGTACTGTCAAATATCTGTGTGTTCTCTGTAGTGACTTAGAGTACTCAGGAAGCAGATGTCATCCTGTCAGAGGCATGACTAATATTGTTTGCTTTTCTGCTAACACCTTGAGTATATGTAGTTATACAGCAGTCTGAACTAAACAGTGACAATCTTTTTTACAGAAATCTAAAAATAAAAAGTAAACACAGCAGAAAATGTTTTTAGAAAAGCAGAACATTCAATCACAGGACAACACATGACATTTAGGGACATACTGTTTAAAAAACTACTGCAGCTTTTTTTTTTTTAACAGGTAGCCAATACAATAATTTTCCTATGCCTGAAATGTGAAGTTTTATTCATATTTGAAAAGCTTTTATTTTACGAAATGAGGCATTGTGAACATGTGATGTGAATAGCAGTGTCATATTAAATGATTCACAGGCTTAGGTTCCAGATACCCAAAATAGAAATATGTTTAAATCTCACAGTGTTGCAGGGTGTAAGCTGGATCAATCTTCACTTGATTTTTCTTTCTCAATCCTGAAGGCAAGATGCACTAATGAGCTAATTTAGCTTTTTATTTCAATATGGAAAGTTCTAAGAACAAGGGAAATTTTGCTATAAACAGATGCATTTCCAATGGGTATACTTCTGACTTTTTAAGTGAAATATTCCCCTTCCTGTCATTTAATATTCATCTTAGGAAAACACGGCTTTGCTAAAAAAATTCAGCATGGTAATTTGCCTGTAATGTGTTGCTAGGATTGTTGTATCTGGCATAAAAAGTGGCCTTTGTGCTCTGTGTGCACTGGTGAATATTCTAGTTGTCACCTGCAAGTTTTCCAGTGCTTATCCTAAGAGGCATTTCAAGCAAAGTGAATTCCAAATAATTCCTGTAAGTCTACATCCTGAGTCTCCCATAAAAAGCTACTAGAGAAGAAGTAACTTTTTATTTTCCTTCAGAAGTATCA
This sequence comes from Lonchura striata, assembly GCF_050655825.1. Lineage (NCBI taxonomy): Eukaryota > Metazoa > Chordata > Aves > Passeriformes > Estrildidae > Lonchura > Lonchura striata. Next base: position 85,763,718 of record NC_140705.1, on the reverse strand, counting down.
AAGAAACAGAAATCTGCGTTTAGCATACATGCAAAGTCACTTTGGGAAAGATGTCACCGACTTTAATTCACTCATTATTTGGTTTGTAATAATTCTAAACCATATGATTTTTAAACCTATTTAATGAGATTAGGTTGATTTGGAAGACAGCAATTAAATGTTTTTGAAAGGAACAAATATGTCGTGTTAGCCTTCTGCTTTAAAACCAAGCCAGCTGTGTTTTAATTATGGTATTGTTAGTTGAAATTAGTTACCAGTGTGCTTCTGATATTCAAACTCTTGATCATGGTTTTGAAAACATGGATTCAAGGAAACAGCAATGAGTCACCATGATAAAAAGAATTCTATTGAACAGCATAATTAGCTATATTTTGATAGACGTTTTGAAGGAAAACAAATTTAGGAATGCATTTGATTTTTCCTCTTTTTATCATTTAGAAGACTTGGTTTAAATATAAATGTTAAATCAATGCAGGACCTGTTCATTAGTAGCAGTTACCAAATAGAAGATTGTAATCAGTAATCTTTTTTTAACAAAATGCACTTCATTCAGTGTCTTTGGAGATCTTTCAGCTGTCAAAAAGCAGAGTGGGGATAATCAGATGAAGGAAAGTTGTTGAAGTTGGATGGCTATGTTTTGGGGGGTGGGATTTTTTTTTTTTTAAGTTTGTCATGATGCCACTGACAGCTCTTTGTTTTTTACTAAGTCAGCTCTGAATTTTTTAATTTGCAAATAGACTGTGTTCATATGTGCTAAAAGACTTTTGTTGAAAGTGTTTTAATTTAGCTTCTTAAAGCTAGCTTTGGCAGCATATTATTTCTGGTAATATTAATGAGCTAGATTCAGCATCTAGGGAATTTGTTTTGATCTGCTTGACCACTAGACCTAATTCCACTTTTAACACTGGGATTTCAAAAGCTGAAAAGAAAGGGCTGAATTAGGATGTTTCCCTCTGCACTTGGTGTTGGAAAGCTGTACCTCGAGTACTGTGTCCAGCTCTGGGCCAAATATCTCTTACAACAGGGAGTTAATGCCCATATAAAGAAAAGAAGATACGTTTGCCAGATATGGTTTTTGATAATACTTGAGCTAAATGTCATCCCTGATGCTTTAGGTCTTCTTCTCTGTAAGACAAGTATGGAAATCAAAGGCTATTCAATACCACTTAGTGCCCTTCCTGAAAGAGTACATGTTTGTTAGAACTGTTGTCTTTCCTTCTTCATTTTTAGCAATTTGTTTAACAATGTATTGCCTTTTTTTCTTCTTCTTCTTCTTCTTCTTCTTCTTCTTCTTCTTCTTCTTCTTCTTCTTCTGATGAATCAGGACTGGGAATTCCCACTTTCTTACTTTTTTTAAAAGTATATTTCTGATATATTTTCCAAAACCAATAAAATACAATTAAGAAGGCAGCATAATCCTTTTAATCACCTAATTCTTTTTTTCTGTCCTCTTCTAAACTGACTTTTTGAAACAGATCTTTGCATCATTTCTAAAAAAGACAATCAATTAAAAGCCAGGCATGCTCAGCATTCAGTGAATGTTGATGGTACGTGATTCCCTGATTAAATCTTGGAGAAGCTCAGAATTACAAAATCTTACATCTTTCATTACAATTTGCCATATGGCAAATTTAGTTAAAAGTATTTGGATGAATGTAATAAATTAATGTTCATAAGTTGGTTATTATAAGCCTATGAGTCTATTACTAGCCTCAGGATAATAAGAGTAGAGATACTGTAGTTTGAGATGGCAAAAACCGTAGACTTTGCTGAGCGTTAGAGGTACATTCCAAAAGAAACAGTTACATTTAGAAAGGATTAAGTGGAGAAAATAAAGGGCTGGAAAACATCAAAGTTGGTTTGATGTTTGTCTTACTTATCACTCAAAAACAACTTCTTATACAGGTTGCTACTTTGGGACTGTGATGATCGGAGCTACAGCTACTACATTGAGGTTTCAACAAATCAACAGCAGTGGACCATGGTGGTGGATCGCACAAAAATTTCCTGCAAGTGAGTTTAGTTTTTTACACTTATTGTCACAAATGAAGAAATGGAAGCTGGGGTTTTTGGTGGGTTTTTTTGTTCACTACTTACTCAGGTTACTGTGAAGAGAATGATCATTGCATAACCTGTAGATTAATGCAAGACTTTCAGAATCAATTTCTTAAGATTGATTGCTACTCTTCAGACAATCAGTTGGATTTTTCGTTCATAAAAAGTCTACCTACTATACACTTGGTTTTGTGATCACTAGAAGTTAAACTGTTTTTTTCTGGAGGTCACATGTTTATGGTGACCCTGGATGTCAAACCACCCTGCCTTGAGAAATGTGGTAGGAGAGGGAAGAGAGCGTACTTTTTTTGCTGATTTTGCTACTCAAATGTCTTCCTCCCTCATCAAAACTCATAAATGTATTGTATGACATCTGAAGAGAGTGAGGAGAGTGAGGGTAGGAACCAAACTGTAATAGACCACACAGTTGCCAAAGTTTGACCTTGTCTCTATTCAAAAGTAGAGTACTTGACATATGCACTGAACACTCTGCTTTTGAAAAGCACCCTTCCAGAGAAAAAGAATGCTTCTTAAGCAGAAATGAAGAATAGAGAAAAACTTCCATTTTCATTTGAATACTTAAATCAGGAGAAATCAGGCAGGAATACTCTCCAACTGTATACTCTCCATTGGCTTTACTGCAGTTTCTGCTGATAAAATCCATTCCTCAAGTATGGAAGAATAATTTACTGCTGAGAGCCTTCTTAAACCATGTGATGATTATTCTAATTCCTAGCAAAGAATGACCTAGATATTGGTCATGAGACTGAAGAGACAGTCTGCAAATTTATATATTACGTATCCAGAAGCTAGGTATGCTTAACACTCAGTGAATGTTGATGGGATGTGATTCCCTGATTAAACCCCAGGGAAGCTCAGAATTACAAAAATCTTACATCTTTCATTTTCCCTGAGCTGGTTTTCCATAAGATGTGCTTTCTTTCTTTGGACAAAATTCAAGTCATCAGCTTATATGGGGCCAGCCCCAACCCGTATTCTATTTGTGCCAACCAAAACAAAATTGATTTTTCAAATTCAGAGGCATTCTGAATTTTCAGTTTGTCACATCAGGCAAGAGAGTTATTCAGTCCTTTACAGCAGCACTGCTGACATACATTTTTCTAAAGTTTATATTTCATCTCTTAACAAACAGTGTGACTGAAATGCTTTACAATGCACTCTAGATGTGTTGGTGAAGGAGAACTTGACATGTCTTTCCAGTGCCTATAAAGGGCAGCATATTGATGAGTAGAAAACCTGGGCTCTGTCTGCAGGTCTGGAGAGCGATCTTCACTTGTTCTCAAAGACATCTCAGCATAATACATAAAACTCATCTTTTTGTCTGCCTCCAGCAGTGGGAGCACTAAAAGGCTGAAACCACAAAAGGGAGAGAAAGAGATATCAGGAATCTTTGTGCACTTTTGCCTTTTACATTTTGATATCGAAAGCCTTTTAACAGTCAAAAGGAGCACTTGCTTAGGTTTGCACCGTGCAGGTGAAATTGCTGATAGACTGCCCAGTTCAAATATCTTTTCACCATGTTCAAACCATGCTGTTTTGCTTTTTTTATTTTTAAAGCCTTAGCCTTGAGCAAATAAAGGTACATCCCTAAAGTAAAAATAGCTGCCTTCTTTGGGTATACTTCAAAATCTTGATTCAAAATATAGATACTTTGGAAGTTCTCAAAGCTGTGGCTGCAGGAACAATTTTAATGTGGATTAAAGAATTGCATTTTGCCTAACTTCTTGCTCTGTCAGATGTGCAGTCAGCCAACATTATGCCAGTCTTTATTCTTGAAATCTACAGACAGGTAGTGTCCTAGCACTGTCTGTATCTGCTTTAAACCGATAAAAAGACCTGGTCATGAAGCTAACAGAGTTCACTGGCCATCAAATTTCAGGTGATTTCTTTGTATCTGATAGCATTTTTTTATGTTCAATTTTTATCTCTTGCCTTTATGATCAGAAATATAGACTGGGGTTTTTTTTCAGTCAAAGGAAACAAAATATGTTTAATTTTATTTTCAGGTATGATTTGCAGAAATGCTGAAGCTACTTCAGCCCAAAAATTACTTGAATTGTAACAACAGTTTGATAACCAAGTATATGTATCATATAAATATATGCAGTAATATCTATAGTATCAATATTTTTTCTCTAGTAAATATGTTGAATATATAAAATGCTGCCATAATATATATAACTGCCAAATGCCAAAAATTGTAGGACTGGTCTGTAAAGAACAGAGCATTGTAATTTCATACAGCGTGTAATTATATTTATACAATTATATATATATGTGTATATATATAGTACTGGCACACTTTTTTTTTTTACTGAAAAATACTGAAACACAGTATGATCTAAAAAAGCCATACTCTTAGTGTTTAAAAGCAGTGGAATGTAGAATAGAAGAGATATCATCATTCAGTGGCTCATTGTGCTGAATGAAGGCACTCACTTAAAATTGTTGGGTAAACTTTCAATGTGGTGGTAGAGATTTCTTAATGAAGAGGGGAAAACTGAACCAGTCACTACCAGGACTATATGAAGAACTAATTTTTGGTTAATTTCTGTAATTTGGAAAAAAAACCCCAAAAAAACCTCAAAATTGAAAACCTGGGGCTTTTGCCATAAAAACAAACAACTTGTTTTCACTTCAGATAATTTTAACAGTGACAACAAATAGAGAGGGTAGATTTGGATCTTAGCCAAAATTAACAGATGCTGGTAAAGCGGAGGTGGTACAGTTTTTCTGGTTTACTGTCATAATGTAATGGTGAAGATACTCCTGCTGGATGCAAAGGATTTCTTTATCTGTCTGTCCTTCCTCTTAGCATTACATTGATAGTTTTAGTCTGCATCTGAATGCCTTCTGTTGCTGATTTACAGGCTCCCCAAGGAAAAGGAATGATCAAACTGAAGCACTGTGCCTGAGTTTGACTCACCATCAGGTTTAGGCAGACAGTTATAATGCCTACATTTGGTAATTTTTATTAACCAGACTAGAGCATACAGGGATAGAAACAACAGTTCTCTCATCTGTTTGTTCCCTGAATGGTTTTGAATGCTGTGCTCCTCTCTCACTTGGGTGAAACAAAACAAATCTTTTGCTAAGAGTCCAAGTTTGGTCTGATTTTACAGCTATTTTTTTATCTCAGCCAAATCCTACTTTTTTTTTTTTTAATTAATATTTGACATCCCAGCCTGAAATGAGCTAATCCTATGTTGGTATAAAAATTGTCTTCACTTAGACTTTTGTCTTTGCTTAAGGAAAATAAGAAGTAGGTATGTCATTCCAGGGGACTGTGATTGCCCGCTTGACTGCAATATGCATACTGGAGATGTGAGTGCAATATAACTGATTGATAAGGTCTTGAAATCCTGAGGTTACCCTCTCTGGCACTAGTTCTGTGTTTAATATATTGCTGTAGACTGAAGAAAAATAACTCACTTTCCAGAGAAAGTAGAAAATCAAAGTGGATATAATGAAAACATGGGAGAATTTCACAGGGGCCCAGATTTGAAGAGACAGAATACTTCAGTGAGAAAATTTGCATTACTAGTAATATTTCTTATTCATTTTTCTGTCTTCAAAGATGTGTGGGTAGGAGTTATTTTTGTGGATAAAACTTTTTGCCTTCACTATTTGCTGCCTGGCTTTATGGCTACCTGTTCTTGCAGTGGAGTTAGACTTTTGTGGAAGTCTTTAGCCTGCTGTCTTGAAAGTGTTTTGTGAGGTCTCCAAGTAATTTCTCCTGGCACAAATGGGAGGATGAACTGTCTGCCAAACACAGACCTCAACAGACACCTTTGATAATCAGGAAGTGGAAGAAAAATTATGAGAAAAAAAAATTAAATTATGTTTAAAGAGCATGTACTGGTTTTGGCAGACTACTGAAGCATGAACTTCCCCTTTAAACTATCAATGTGCTGCTTTAGGTTGTTTTAATGGCATTTTTAATGTAGTATTTTGTGTAAATTAATAATTCTATGCTCAAAGGCAGGAAGTGACAGGCTACTCCTAACCTTTTCTTCTCCCAATTTTAAAAGGCTGAAGAAAAAACTGGATGTCTGTTATCTTCACAGGGGAAGCTTGTGTACCTTCCCTAAGTGAGAGCCAATTTATGCATACTGGTTGTGTAATTGACAATTTTCACATGCTCTGTGGAGGCTATTTTTTTTTCTTTTCCACAATAAGCTGTTTTTCTCTACACAGTATGACAGTAATGAAAAACAGTCATGTTCCCTTCTATTTTTAAAAACATTTATGATAAGTGGACTTGAGTGTGTTGGTGTTGAACAATAGAGACTTGCACTTGTTAGGATAATTTGCTGACAGAGTCTGAAAGTCAAATGAAAAACAAAAGATACCAAAGGCCTGTAGGAGAACCAGATCTCAGAGTTAATGACACTCTGATAAAATAAACCCTGCACAGACAAATACTAAGCATGCTATCACAGTGCTTATCAACTCAGTCTTGTTCTTCAAAGTTCTCTTCTTTGTAGTTATCGTGAAATGGATCTAATCCTTTGGCAGCAGGCATAGTATGTTCTAGTTAATACTGTGATGGAATTTGGGAGCTAATTAATATTGTTTTTAGAGGGACAGTTCCAAACTGGTTTGTATCAACTGTCTGTATGGCTGGTTGAGATTTTTCTCATGGCAGGCACTACTTGATTTCCAGGAGGTTTATAACATATTGCATTATACAGCTATTTTAATTCTTTGTTTTTCAGAATGTTCTGCTGGTATAAATGTGTAAAAGCTTCCAAACTTAATTTCACATTTCCATTGCTTACTGAGGTTTTATTGTATAATAGCTATTCCAAATTCTCAGTTTTCAGTTCAGTTCCCGTCAATTTTTTTTTTCTGTGGTTCATGTATAAATCTAATGGATACTTTCACATGAAACAACCTTTGGAGTGGATGAAAGGTTCATTATCAAAATTTATTAACTGTCTTCTGATTAATTTTTTCAAAATGTTTTTCAACTCAGAAGTTTTTGCTCTTGTCTAGTGTTTCATATTTCTGCCTTATGATGTATCATGTGCATTTCAAGTTTTTCATTCACTACTGTATTTTATTTTATGATAATTTACAGGTAATGAACACCGAGAGAGATCTAGATCATGCACTTAACAATCCTAAACCACTTTCCTGATGTACAGAAAAATGTTTTCCATGTTGTCTGAGGATTTCTAGTGAGAAAATACTTCTGCTCTAAACAATAATATTGGCAAACTGAAGTTGGGATTTTTTTTCCTTGGTATACTTTTGTGAAACCAGGTTAATATCTATTGTGATATGATTATTTCTTCTGCTATTGAGATAATATTTGAAGTGTATGAATATCTTTCCTCATAACTGTACGGGACACATTATATACTTATATTTGTAGTTTCTTATATTTAACCACAAACACAGTAGTTTTTATTACTGTCCTCTTCTAGTTCCTGCACGTCACTGTATGATCCCATTTCTAGAATTCCCTTGCATCAGTTTTCATTCATCCTTAACTGCTTCTACAGAACTGTTTTCTTGCATAATTAAATGGCTCGAATGTTTCTCTCTTTCCAACTGCCTGTATGCCTGCATCACTTCTCTTCTGTTGTTTCCCATCAGTTTTGCATGCATCTATTGTCCTGTCATACCTAGAATGAGAAAACATTTTTCCTAATTTCTGTATAGTCCTTAATTCTGTCTCATGCCTGAGCTCCCAAGTGGCAGGATGGAACAGCATAAAAGGAACTGTTCTTGTACTTCTGATGTCAAGCAGATTTTTTTGACCATACTTTGTCATGTTTTACGTGAAATTAATTTCACAGCAAAACTCTTCTTGTAGCTCTTCTTCTGTCAAATGAAGTATATTTCAACTGTGATTCATCCTATTTATTTCGCATGAAGCAAATTTTACAGCAACTTTATGAAATCCAGATGCCTGCTCCAGGGTTGCCGAGCTCATAGTAGTCACATTCATACAATACAAAATTAAATATATTCAAGCAAGTTGTCTGGGAAATTGCTACACTGTGAAGCTCAATTTCAAGTCTCACTTCACAAAAATAAACTAAGAGTTCTCATTAGTCTGTTCATTATCCCAGTAATGATGCTTACTGGAACAAGTCAGACAGATATAAAGGGTCATTTTGCATAATTACTGAGTTTTTAAGCTTTGCACAATAGAAGCATTGAAGTACATATTTTTCCCTGAATTTATGTGCTCACGTTTTCAAAAGATTCTAATAAGGCAAAAGAAGAAAGACTCCAGCTTCACAGTGCTGTCTTATTAAGCACAAAGAATTAAGATTTCACAGAGAGAAACCAGAGTTTCCATTTCAGAGCATTAGGAGCCTCTCAGCAGTGTAGAATTTCTGCATCTAACATTTCATTTGCTAGCTTCTATTGTAGGTGATTCTACCTTGATTGAAGAAGGGTCTGGCTTCTTTAAAGTTATGTTTCTTCATAGCAATTCAGGATCACAGGGTTTTCAGATTGTTAATTTGTCTTTTCTATTTTTCTACTTCTGCCTTCAGTTCCTTGTGGTTGCTTTTCAGCCACAAATATACATGGAACTTTTGAGGAAGCCTTCAACAGAGTAACAAGGAGCTTCACACTGCAGTGTCCTATTTTGCTTTAAATGTTTTTCCATGTTCTTGTTCACTATAGCTCTGCATTTACTATATTCATTAAAGTTTTGCCTTGCTCCATTTTGCCCTGTGACTGCTGTGGTCTCAGCTCTTCACACACATTTCCATGAGGAGAGTTGTGAAAACACCACAGTAAATCTGACATCAATTTGGATGTTAGCTCAGTTCTGCCTCAGAGAAAATAAGCAATACCAAGTAATACCCACAATATCACTACCTGTTTCTTTTAGGTACTGAGTTTTCCCCCCATGCCAGCAAGGACTTGAATGTCTCTTTGGAGACCAGCAAAAATAGTTAAATTAAAAATAGATACATGTATTGCTATTACCATCTACAAAAAAATACTGAAGAAAAAAAGGCAATTCAGTATGTGTAAAATATTTATGGTATGGTCTTCTATTCAAAATAAAAAAATGAAAACAAATGGTCATTTACTTTCAAGAATTATTATTATCTGGTGCCAGCCAGTACATTGGCTTGCCTTCACAGTCTTAAATTCTCTTTCTTGAAGATGTCTGTGCATGCATGCATACACCCACACGCATGTAGGCGTACCCACACATGCACCCTCTTAGCACCTGTATAAATAAATATTATTACCAAAAAGTTATCCTAATTGGCCCATTTATCTTCCTGAGATAAGAAAGGAATGCCTAACGCCTGAACGGTTGTTTTTTGCTATGTTTGTTTACTTTGAAATTCATTGTTGCTTAAGATAATAAACTAATGAATAAGAGATACCCAAATATGCATGACTTAGAATGTAAGGGTGTGGAGTTTTTTTGTTTGGCGTTTTTGGGTTTTTTGGTGGGGGTTTTTTTGGTTTTGTTGTTTTTTTGGTTTTTTTTTGGGGGGTTTGTTTTTTTTTTTGTCTATAGGCCTTTCTTATAGGCAAAATTAAATAATACAGCAACTGTTGACATCTCCTTGTACTGTCAGGAGGCCAGTCAGGTGTTGACATGTCAAATCAAGAGGTTTGCCCTCACTCAGTTGTTTATATTCAATATCTAATTTCATCAAAACTCTGAAAAATACCCATTTGTTTATGCTGGCCAAAACAGGTATGGTCTTTAGGGTTGCAAGTGTTTTGCAATGAGATTCATGCAGTATTAAGCCATTGATTTATTCACAGTAAAGTTTTTACTAGGACTGATTATAACCATGAAACACAAAGCCAAAGAATTATTATATCTTTGGGTTCATCCTTTGAAATTTCCTGCACTGTGTGACATGTAGTCTATTTTTTTAGAATGCTTTGTCAGTTTGTTTTACATGTTTAAAGAGATGATGCTTCCATTTTGCTCTTTGCTTTTCTATTGCACTGAATTCTCACAGAAATATTTTTTTATTTCTCAATACCAGTATAGAATATCATCATATGACCTAATTTCATTCAATTTTTCTTCTACACCTGTAAACTAATTTTTCTTTCTTAATGGATTTCATATATTTAATGTACAGATTTATGAAATCATTCTACCTTTTTCCTGATACCTTGGTTGCTGTGCAAAAAGGTTTTGCCCAACTTCGTTTTGTGCTCTTTCATCATGAGTCATGTTTCCTTTATTTTTAAAATTGTATTTGTGAAATTTTACCCAGTTCTTTGTGTATAAGTTTTGAAGACAGAGAGTTCCCAACTAAATAGTAGAATTCAGTTTACCAGACACTATTCTGAGGGGTTTTCATTTTTTCTGTTCAAAAAGTAACAGAAGAAAAGTTGTATATGTTACTTTCGTCTCTTTAGGTTCACTTCACTCTCATGTCTAAAATTACTGCAGTCCCGGAGTCAGGTTCAGGGTTTTTAGTGGGTGAGTTTCAGTCTGAGGTCAAAAGGCTTTTCTTTCTGACATTGAGGTTAGTAGATAATTCAGTGTGGTAGTAGAAAGGGTAACAGTTTTCCTCCCTTCCATTACCAAACCTCACTATGCTTGTATTGCTGTTGGGAGGAGACAAATGCTGATTTATTTTTTTCACTGTTTTATTCTTTTTTGAGGCTGTGGTTCAATTTACTGCATTCCTTGGAGGTTTGACATGTCAATTAGATGTTATTGACTGTAATAGAAGAGCAGTTGCTGTAAATGTGAAGTTTTTGCGAGTGGGCCGTGAAATTAGACCCTGGGGAATGTAAGAGACAAGTGCGACAAATAGCATTAGTGTACACACTACAAAAAAACTGATTAATAGAGAGCATGTTTCTGCCTCATATCTCTAAAAGAATTGCTTATATGTTTGTTTTTAATCAACTTTTCCATGGGTATGAAAAGTTTCATAATAAAAGTAGCACACAATCTGTTGTAGATTTATGGGGACAAGAAGTCTTCAAAGTTGAAAACATCCCATTACTTGTATTATTTGGTTTGTTATTGCATTGCATAGCTTTTCCTATCTTTGCTACCAATGTGAACATCAGAAGCAATAACTATTGGTAACAAGTAAGCACAAAAAACCCAATTCAGCCTCTTGGATTATGCAGACTTGTCATGTGCATGTATTCTCTGATGTACACAGAAGGAAGATGAACTCTCAAGTTATTCCAGTTCACAGCCTTTGTCTGCTGCCAGATTTGTCTGCCACTGTCAATCCCCAGGGACGTGTGTGTAGGTACTACATGCACAGTTCTTGCTACAGCCTAGAAATTTGGCTTATGGCATTCTGCCAGTTTCCAGAAAATTGCTAACAATTTGGGGAGTATATAATATAGCAATATAAATTGCTATATTTTGGGGAGTAAAGAAAGGAGACCTGTTGGAACTGAAAAAAAGGTGTAAGTAAGCTAAATTATATGAACTTATGCAGTACAAAAATGCTAGCAGTTGGCTACATTGGTATGTAGAAATATTTGAAAATCTATTGCTTCATTTAGCTAGAAAGATAATGATTACATTCAGTTTTCCCATTGTTTAATTTGACTATATTTTAACATTTTCTTCTTGTAATACTTTTTCTAAAAAATTAGAAAGGTCAGCACTGAGGCTTTGAAACCAGGTTTTTACTATATGGAGTCTTTCAAGTGAGAAGTTTTATAAAGATGTCAGAAAGCCAGTACAGACTTCATGAAATCTATTATATGTCAGAGTTGTTTTTCTAGTAGGTCTGTTTTGTCAAGCCCACATTTTGTTTCTACAACAAATCCTATGCAATAGAACATGTATAGCAGTTTAGTAAAGCATTCTTATAGAGGACAGATATTTTGTTTGGATTAGTGTAAGGGGCCAAATCATAGAAATTATCCTACAAATAGCTACAAATGTAGATGCTTTCAGAATTATGCAGTCCTTATGGGAAGTATATTTGCAATAAAAACTTCTGAGGGAAAGTTTCCCAAAAGGTGTTCATGCATGTTTTTACTTGTCAATATATAAAGCTATTATGTAACAAATACTGCAAGAGGTGACTTTTAGTATTTATTATTATTCTCACATTTAATCTAGACTCTTGTAATATTTATACAAATAATTTTTATTACCTGTGTTAGTACTTAAAGTCCTTTTTGACTGTTTGGTGGTTTTTGTTTGTTTTTGTTCTGGGTTTTTTTGTTTTTGTTTTTGTTTTTTTGCCAAGATGCATAATTAGGTTAGTTTTGCCTCCATCTCTGAGAGCAACAGATAAAAAGTTGTTAATTCCAGCTTGGATCTTCCTTGCTTCCTTAGGAGTTCCATGTTTCATAGGCCACCTATTGAGAAAGTGCTGTCATGGTCACAGCACGAGATGGAAACTCAGTTTTGGTAGACCAGTGCTAGAATTTCTCTTAATAGGCTTCAATTTATGAACCAAAACATTGATGACCTTTGATTCCTAACAATATTTTCTTTCTCATGCTTTGTCTTCCCTCCTCAGTAGCTTGGGAGGCTGGATAGCAAGGGGTTGGCCAAGCCAGCTACTCAGTCTGACTTCCTTAAGGGTCTGTCTTTCTGAATTCCTGTGTTAAGGTACAGCTGTAACAGGAGAGGGAGTATTACTTCCCTTCATTGTTTAGTACTGTTATGGTGGAAAACATGGGTTTTATAGGCAATTTATAAGGTAGCTGTAGACCTTTTTATAACAAAGAGTATCTGTATAACAATTACTTTTATAGCACTTATGGTGTGTGCTTCTGTGTTTATTTTGTAGGTACTCCATAAGAAAGGTTAGTATTGGTATTCATTAACAAAGAATGGGGTATAACATACCATGCAGAACATACTGTGGCACTCCTCCAGTCTCAGTAAGTCTCAGTGTCCTTATCTGCGCACACAATTCTTTTATTTGGCAGCATCACATGCTGGTTACAATCTGCCTTCTTTATATCAGTACAGTCATCAGACTAATATATAGAAAAAGGACACAACTCTTCTTTCATTGTCCTCTTATCTGCTTTTACAAATTCCATTAAAAAATGCATAGTCACAGTTGAAAAAGTCAACATCCAAATAAGATAAGTGTTTCATAACTTATTGTAGAATAAGGTATATACAGACAAATATTAGAAAGTAAAATGGAGGCTAAATTTGCCTTCCAGTCTGCTTGCTTTTTTTTTCCCTTGAAGTGAGGAACAGAAATATAGAAGTTGTATGTCATCTTAGAAAGTGAGGAGACATGATGTGCATATTGAAAATGTACATGCTTAGCCTAAAGCAGGCCTTGATAGGAATATGATATCATTATTACAGCTTGATGAATGTTAGTTACATGTAACAGCTTTCTCTTTTGTCTGACATCTTTGACCTGAACTGGGTTTCAGCTCTGATCAGTGCTGCTCTGCTAAGCCCACAGTGTGGTAGTATTCTGTAGTGCCACTAGCTCATTAGAAAACCTCAATAAAATCTAAGCTTCCACTTTTTTCTTAATTTGTTCTTTCTGGAAGAGAAGGAAATACTGGGGAAGAATCACTGTTTATGTCCTATTATGTGTAATAAATATTTAGAAAGATAGCAGCTTTTCTTAGAAATAACTAGGAAAATATTCCAAATGCTGAAAAAACTCATTATGTTCTTTAGGAGGTGAATTGTTGTTTTGGAGCTATAGATAGTTTAATGAATAGCAGGGCATTAATTTGGTTTACCTGGACATCAGAATTCCTTGCATTCTTCTTGCAATAGCCTAAAAAGGAAAAAGACAAGAAGAAATATGAAACCGGGGTGATTTCTAGTGATCTTTTTCCTTTCTCTGAATAAAAGTATGGTGAAGAGATTGTGAGATGCACAAAGCCATCAGGTTTTCAGCTGTTGCTGTTGGAGAAGTGAAAATTATTGGCCCAAGAGTCTGTTTATATGTTTAAACAGAGAAAGTGATTTTCATTGCAAGGAGCTCTAAGTGAGACAGGCAGAGTCAGAGAATAAGAGAGCAAAAGATAATTATCTAAATTATGTTCAAGCTATTATAGAAGACGAATATAGTTAAAATGTAATTAAATATGATACGCTCACAGGATGCAACCGTGGCTTTGGAATGCTAATCATTAGTTACTGTTTCTCCTTAGAGGAGTCGGGCAGAACAAGAGAAGTCGTGTGGCTGAGGTGAGATGCACAGTGTTAAACACTGTAGGACTGTAAGGAGGCTAATTTCTTTTTTAAAATGGAGCTGCTAGCCAAACAACTTGTAGTGCTGCATTTCAGCTTGAGGATCCTGGTAGAAATCTGAGTAGGCTGCTGGGTCTTATCTTCGACATGGAAACCTCAGCTCGATGCAGTGATTATTTCTGTTGTGAAAGTGATGACCAGAACTGCTGCAGACTGAGCCAGCAAATCTACAACAAATCAACTAGCAAGACAGGTGTCAAAGCATAAAAAAATATCAACACTGCCTGAATATTTAATAAAGCTAAACCCTGAAAACTGTATTTGTTACAGGGTCACTAATAAGCTGTACAGAGACACAAAAAGTCCAAAAGACAGCAATGTCATTTTATGAGAGAAGTAAATTCTGATAGCTTCTTTATGACCATGTCCCAGGTAAAGACAGCAAAAGCATTGACACCAGTTTGAAAGATTTGTTTGTTTGGCATATAGGGAGTAAAGGTGAAGAAATGCCATCCATTACATAGAACTATCTAATCCCAGGCTAAAAATCAAATGCTTTTGATCTGCTTTAATGCTGCTCTTCTGGTATAGTGTGACTTATATGTGAATCAATGTGAGAGCAATGTATAAAGTTTGGAGGAAATTTTTGTAAAGACTACCAAAAGTGATTTTGAGAATAGAAAGACAAGCTTGTGTGAGGAAAGTGTAAAGTAAGCACATATGCAAGGCAGGACTAGATAAATGACATGACTAGAAAACAATTTGCAAAATAAAATTTCTACAGAGAAACTGAAATTATTAAATAGTACTGGCAGAGATAACTATTAGTAAAAAAAGAAAGGTTAAAAAGAAACTTGAGGATTACCTATGATGTCTTTAATTGAGGAACACCACTGAAAAAATGTTATGGCTCTATATATTAATAGAATTCAAAGTAAATTTGTTATATCAGCAAAAAATAGGTCAGATGTGCCTTGATAATGTTCTGTCAGAAATCTGTTTTCTCATATGGGTATAGTTACATGCATAAATTATCTCTTTGCTGCATAATAATGTCTATACTGTAGAGGTATTGCCTTGAATGTATCAACATTCTCAAATGTACTGTTGCAGGCAAATCCATGGATCTTTCTAGTGAAGGTTTGCCTTGCTTATTTCAAAAATTATTCTTTCCAAATTCACTTGGCTTGTTTTCTATTTGGCTTTTCTCCTTTTTACTAAGAAAACTAAATGAGATACTTAATTTTCTCATTATGCAATTAAGTATTAATTCTCTAGTGGAAATATTCTTGAATTTTAGTAACCCACCTACAAATTGTATGTAATTTTGACTTCCTTTTTCCAATGAGAAAAGGCTGAAATGAACACATACCAAAATAGTAAATATTCTTAGGACTAAAAATACTATCACCCCCTCTAGATTTTTTTTTTATTCTTTTCCATTATATTTTAATATTATTAAAGGAGCAATTATAATCCAGTCCTAATAAAACCATTGTTGCAGAAATTAAGGACTTGCAATGCAGTGGGAAGTGAACAGTCATAGGAATTTCCTGGAGAAGTTGATCTGGAAGTATGTCATCAAAACAATCTTCAGAGATCTTTTTCTCTTACTATCTGTTGTGCTATTCAGATGTATTCTCAAATAGATGCATCAGCTTCCCTGGTATCACATCATAGCACAGACAGTGGTATTTATTGCTAGCTTGGAAATTCTGCACTGAGCTCTTGCAGTGTGTATCTGACCAGTGCTCAGAAATAGTAGAAATAAATACAGACCACTTCTGTTCTAGTCTATGATCTCTAATTAATGTATTTTCTTACTAAGACCACAAAGTCTACATTAGTGTCTAGGGAGGCACAGGCTCTTCTTAATATCTTCTTTAGGATTTTAAACTCTTCTATGTTGTGTAGCTTTAAAACATTTTCCAAATCACTAGAAAGCAAACTGTTTTTTACATACATCATTGTTCTCCTTGCATAAAGTTTTTGTGTGCAAATGTCAAAGCATATGCATAATGCAAACTGTGGCAATGCTTTGTTATGAGAAGTAGTGCTGTGAGCATCTCTTTGTCCCAGCCTCTCATCTTTGGGACATTGTAGTTCAAGATAACAAGTTCTGTTTGCCCATGGAGATTGACTTGAGTGTACTAGAGTACTGTTAGAATGGATGTCAAGAAGAATAATTCTCCTGTTTAGAGGGGAAATGTTTAAATCATAACAATCTTTCAGGTCTTGACACATTTAACAAAATAATCTATTCTCATTTTATATTTTACTTAGAGCATGAAGAAACAGCCTGAGCTTTAAGATAGAGGTTTAGCCACGTAAGGGATATAAATAAACCATACCATTAGGTAGAGATAACTGCCTACCTCTGAGGCCTGCCACATACCACACCTTTCTGTTACCATTAATGACTCTAATTACACCCATTACTTCATGGAGTAAGACCAGTAAACTACCTGAAATTAGGACTTGATTGGATTTGTAATCTTCTTTAAGCAAATATAACAAGACAGCAGTTATAAAAGTTAATAGCCAGCTAAATTAAGCTGAGAAATTCTATGTTTGTGACAAAAGGCGTTTTCTCAACAAGAGAAAAATCAACTCTCAATTCAAGCAATGAAGCTGTTCATACTGCCAGGCTTTGGGTTAGTCTGCTGGTAGGGAGTAGTGTTCTATTCCAGTTTTGCTTTGGTCCCCTTTTTCTTACATGAACACCTCTGAAGATATTCACAACCCATTCTGGAAAACTATCCAGCTTTTTTCCATAGTAAATTAATCAAGTTAGACCTAACTTAATTTTATTTTTGAAGCCTTCTGTGATAGAGTCTGGTTTGACTGAGAAGTTAAATTATGGAATTCTTTTTCATGTTTTATGAATATAAAATAATTTAAATTTTAATGTGTTGAAGTACTAAACTAGTGAAAAACTGGTGCCTTCTAGTTCCTGGTATTCTTTTTATTTGTTCTGTTGTACTGTGAGCACAAAGTTGTGGTCTCCTTTTTCTCCTGTGTATTAGGCTGCTTGAGGTGTTGCACCTCACTCAGATCAAATGAGTATGAGTGAGGAACAAAGATTATAGTGGTCCCATGTACCTGTAGTGTTCTCAGTCTAGCCTGAAAATTATACATCAACTCTGGAAGAGTGGTCTGTTCTCCTCTGCCACTGTGTCAGGATGGGGAAGTGCTCACAACCTGAACTCCAAATGGTGCTTTTTGACATTTGTAACTTCGTGGAAGGACCTTGGTCCACACAAAGAAAGCTTGGCTCCTCTTGCTCTACTACTCCACTTAGAGTGTGAAAAGTTGGAGGTTTCACATGGTTTGGATTGGGGATTTTTTATCTCCTACAGTTGTAATTTTCTTTAACCAAACTCTGGTAATTCCTTGTGAGAAGTTAATAGTAGGATGCACTTTTATTTATCTGACCTTTTTTTTAAATTTAATACTGTCAATATTAGTCAAGGATTTTTGGCTTTGATCCAGGCCTTTTTACTTTGAATATTTTCTGAACTTTCAGCTTCAGAGTATGATTGTTGTCCCTGCATACAAATTATAGTGGTAGGTATGTATGAAATTGCATAAGCAAAGTCAAGACACTTAAAAATGAGGAAGTACTGCTGGAAATTCAGGCAATGAAAAGTGTTTCTCCATTTGCCCTGTTAAGTGATGACAGTACATACTGTCACTTGAATGCATTGTGTATGTTTTACTGGAGGCTTTTGTGATTGTGTTCAATATTTGTATGTCCTTCTGAATTTTCTTTGTAGATCCTGGCAAACAATCACTTTTGATAAACAGCCTGCATCTTTTATCAGAATAGTTGGAACTCGCAACACAGCTAATGAGGTAAGGAGCTTCTAAAAAACCCTATATTCTTCAAGAATATACTACAACACAGTTTTTCATATCTTGCAGTGAAATTTATAAGGCCTTCTCAAATGTATGTACTTCATCTTTTTGCTCTGGCAATCTAGCAAAACACTTGAACAGTGTTATTATGTATTCCTTGTTTTGGCCTTTCTACATTGCCATCAAACACTCCTATTGGGTTTGGTTTTAAATTAATTCTTATTTTGATGAACAATTCAAATACCAATTTAGTGCACTAGAGAAAGGTGTATGGTGTCTGATATACTTGGGTTTTATCACCCATATATGATCTTTTTAATTAACAAAACATAAGAAATATCTCATTTTTCATAAGAAAATTTTATTTGCATAACATTTACTTAAAATTAATTTTCATGCCTGGTAAATCAGTTGACTAATAGTGGGCAAACCAGGAGATTTTTTTCATTTTATACAGAAAAAAAAAATTATTATAGCCCATCAAGTGCAATGTCATCCCTTCTTTGTTTACTTCTCTCTTTTGTAGTAATTGTGTCTCATATTAAGTCCAGACTTTACTCTTGACTTCAGTGAAACAATTTACAATATGTGAATTTAAGAGTATATGTACGTCTTTGTGAGATTAGGACTTTATATGACATTAACATTAGGACTTTATATAACATAAGAGGCACCAAAAGCCACTGTGTGTATAGACCTGCCTGTGTGTATCCCACACGTGTAGGTTACCACCAAACATGGCACTTAGATGCTTTATACTTAGCTTGGGGTAGCACTACTACATTTGGATTAATTAGAATCTGTCAGCTCCAGAGGTGAGGTTTTCTGATTGAATTTAACATTTGGGGTTGCTGGTTCCTAAGCACTGGGAGCGTCCTCCAATGGCATTGTCTGTTCCCAGTGTCTTGTTTCCTCTCATGCCAGTGTTTGTAAATTCCCAACTCTTTGTTAAAAAAAGAACGACGTGCATTGCATTGCATAACCTTAGCAATGCAGGAAACATTGCTTTCAACTTTGAATTCTTGAAGGTAGCTTTAAGCCCTGAAGAGCAATGGCCTTTTAGCCATAACTTTAATTTCAAATTGGTTACTATTTCCAAGGAATTTAATATCCTGTATAAATATTTATATAGAGCACTACATAACTGTAGTGAAGATGAGTATGGATACAGGTTACAGTCATTCATGTAGTGTCTCAGTTGAACTGTAAAAACATGCTGTTCTCTTTTGTCTGTAAAATGTGCTTCCAACGGTAATTTGGTTTTTATTTTTTAAATTATTTCTTTTAACGCCTGTAGAGGAGGAACATTGTCAGCATGCACATATTACTAAATTACTTATATATATATATATATATATATTAAAGAGAGGGTCTATAATATTTTGTCATAGATTTTGGTTTTCCAAAGAAAGCAGCAAGATATTTTTCATATTTACAAATTAAATAGGAACAGTGTAACCAAAGTCTTGGTTTGTTCTATAGTCTCAGCAGACTCTTCAGTAAGAATACAAGCAGTGTCCAGAATTACTTGCCCACAGCTGATTGTACAGTATGTCAAACCATTTTCATTTTAAATAAAATATACAGCATATTCAGCAGCATATTCTTATCAAGGAGTGTTACTGTAATAGGTACAAAATACTCCTTACTTGTTCTACGTATACATATCTTTGAACTTTGAAACACAATCTGTACATCCTAAAGGGAAGAGTTAATTTTTGGAATGTAAAAGAAATCCCATAAAACTTCTCAGTTTTGTGAATTCTTTAATCTTTTAAACTTATCTTTTCTTTGCCATGTTTTCCATGTTTTGAAAGACATGTACACAAATTTTTTGACCTGGAGTTTGAATAGCTTCTGGTATATTAGAACATGATAGAAGTGTAACTTTCTGTTTTCTTGAGCTGTGACACACTTTTTACTTTTGTAGAGAAAATTATTTTTCCGTATCATAATTTATTTGTCAGATAGGTCACGTGATACTTGATGTAAGTTTTCTCTTGTTATTCCTCTCTCAGTATCACTGACCTGAAAAGGACACCTAGCTGCTGATGTGAGAGCTTTATCTTAGAAATTACTGCACCAGTGAATTTGTACTTGGCCTTCCTGCTTTGCGTGTCTGACCTCTCTTAAAATATCCATGAGAAGTAGAACATGATGTGGGTCAAAGGATGATCCTGAACTGTCAGGTTTTTCTTTTGAGAGAAGCACATGCAAGATTGTTTGTTCTAGTGATAGTGTTCTGAAATGCTTAATTCTGATACCGGATGAAGCAGCTAGGTTTGACTGTGCTGCTTAGGCTTCTCCCACACACTGTGGCAGAGTAACTGAGAATAATGTTCCAAATTCACAGGCTTGTCAATATGCCACATGTTTTGACCATTAAGAATTTAATATGAAAGAATCAGTAAAAATGAAAGTTACGGTTTAAGAATTGTGTACTTCTGACTTTCTAGACTAGTATTAGCTAAATTTCAGGGCTATCCACACTGTGTTTAAAAAAACTGTATCACTACGTAAAGTGAGATTTTAAATGAGACATGCTATTATTGTGGGATACATTAGAATTATGGAATCTTCTGGCTTAGAGACCTCCATCACATTCTGTGCTTCCTTTCAAGGAAAGCAGCATTTTACAGAGCTACACAGATGAGAGAATGTTCTTTTCTACAAGGCCTTATCCTGAAAAGTGCAGCGGGAAAAATTACAATAGCTGTCACTTTAAAGACACAGGGATGGGATGAGTACATAAGGGACTTCTCTAAAAGTGTAGATAAATACAGAAATTGTCTTCTCAGGAACTGTAACAGATGGAGAGAATGCATGCCAGTATAGGAATTAGTTCAGCTTTAGGAAAAAACAGAAGAAATGCAGAGGAAAACCATTTTGTGCACGTGTGCACATGTGTGGGTGCTGGTGCAGATTTGTAATCTGTTCATATAATTTTTAATCTGTATATATAAAGGCATAGCAATACATCTTTATGTGAGCATGAGTGTATATGTAGAAATATGAGCACATATTGCAATGTATCTGCATAAAAAACTTACACTGAGGGGCACAAGAAAATATAATGGGGATTAAAAAAAAAACAAGCAGTGACCAAAGATTTTTTTAATTCATTTTATGTATGCTGTCAGAATTTGAACTAGCTAGCTACATCCTCAGAAAAGACCTGGGGCTACTGCAGACATGTCAGTGCAGATGTCTGCTCAGTGTTCACTTGAGCAGGGATGGTCAAAAAGAGTAACAGGATTTTAGGTTATATTGGAGAAAAGATAGAAAATACAGTATTCTTGTATGAATATGTAGTATATCCATGTCTTCTTTATGATATTTGATTCTGCCCATATTAATTTGAAAGGGTCTGGGAAAGGGCAGTTAAGATTATAAGAGATTATCTTTGTTGGTGAGAAGAGCTTTAAAGAGAATAATAATAGAAGATGTCATAAAAGTATACAAAATTGAGATAATAAGTTTAAAAATCAGGATTTAATATTCATCAAGCTTTAGCTTTTAAACTATACTGCATGGGAAAATAGCAAATTTAAAGCAGTGTAAAAAATATTTTTGTTTAGTATGTGTCAAAGTTGTGCAAATCATAGCAATACAATATCATATGGAAAGAGGTTTTGTAACAATTTTAAAGAGTTCCTCCCCCTTCTCCTCCCAGGCTCTTCAAGAACAAGTAGAAGTAAGTAAAGTAAAAAGTAAATTGGAAAAAATGCTTAAGAACATGATCCTCTTACTCTAAGATACAGTCACCTGTACACTGGTCCCAGGTATTGTTTGAATCATCAGAAAATGATCACTATTTCAAATGGAATATTTCATCTGATGAAGCAGCAGCCACCTTGGACACTCTGAATGCCTTTCTACATACTCCAGGACATGTCTGTAGAGCTGCCATTGTTATTACAGCAGAGGGCAATCTTGAAATAGAATCATGTTGGTAATGATTTAAATTTCATTTCTAGTGTGCATGAACATTCAGCGTCTTTAGGAAGTGATTAGATCATAAAATGTGTTTAAGACTACTAATATAATTGTTGTTATTATCCAATAGCATGTAGTAGGTATTTCTGCTAGTTGGCAAAGAAAAAAAATTGTTTACAAATATCCCTATCTGCTTTGAACCATCTTTCTTATTTTTAATGCCATATGTAAAGGTTGATATAATTTGAAGGCCTTCTCTTGCTCCAGTGTTGTCCCTGCCTGATGTTTATTGCCCACAAGTAAATGTTTTTGACCTCATAGTCAAACATTTTATTTTGACTTTGTCACTGATGTGGCCTGCAGACTTCCATATAGACTTCCATATAGACTTCATCTTATTTTGATCATGTTTTTACCAGCATTAAATTGTTTTGCTTTATCTTCATTTTTTGTTCTTTGCAGGTGTTTCACTGTGTGCATTTTGAGTGCCCAGCACAGAACAGTACCCACAAGGATGAGAGTAGTAAGGAAGTAGCAACAACAGAGGTGGGGACTGGTGGACAGTAGCTTGTTTCTTGCCCTGTTGGAGCTGCAAGCACCTGCTTCCCTGCATTCCCCTCCTGGATCCACCTCGCATCCTCATGTTCATCAGCCATAAAGGAGGTTGAAAGGGAGCTTTTGCAGCCCCACTGATATTCTATGAAATTATTCAGAACCGTCTTGTGCTGGCACGTTTTCTTTCTGTATGAATGAAGGAGACCATATCTGAAAGGTGGAAGTATTGAAATGGAAAAGACTTTCTCCCAAGGACATGAAGAAACTGTCCCACTCTCCCAATATGTTCAAATCAGGCTGGTCTCCAAGGGTGGAGAAAATAGGTCTTCAGTCTTCATCAAGTACCCCATTAACACCCTACCTCTCTAATCTAACCAAGGCAAGGAAAAACAGAAGGGAATAAAAGGCAGAGCTACAGTGGAAATATAAAATTACTCAAGCAGAATGGAAAGTGTATGAAATAAGTATTTGTTCCCTGGAGGCTTTTATTAGCAAAAAAAATGTTTATGGAACACATCAGTCCAGAATATATTTTATTTTAAAAGCAATTCTTCATCCATATTCCTTTGTAACTAGTAATCTGTTTTCTAAATTATTTTGATTCTGTATTCCACTTTTAAGTTTCTTATTTTTAACTGTAGCAAATGCTGTACAGTAGATTAAGGAAGTATCAGCCATGTTTACCTGCTGAGATGCAAACTCTCTCATTCATCAGTGGGATGACAAGAAAAGCATTAATGATATCAACAAACTAATTAATGTATCTATATTAATTTTGACCTTAGTTGACTTTTCAAAGTACAAAATAGTCATTTCCTACATTCAAAAGGAAGTTTCTAAATCAAACATCTGTCTTGAAGAAAATTGTACTTTTCATTCCTGAAGATGATTATTTAAATTTTGCCTGCATAAGACAACTTGCAACAGAACATGAAAAATGTTTGGTTTAGAAAAGTGGAACTCCATCTGGTCACTGACAAGCGGTTGTTCAAATACCAAAAGACAAATTTGCAGATAATTTACATTTTTCCAAGAAGAGTTGTTTTACAATCTGCAGGTAAAAATTCAAAGGCTGTGTATGCATTAACATTTCTCATGATCTTCATAAAACGTTATGCTTTTGCACTGTATTGTAAAAGATCTGGTTCTTACTTTGCAATCACAGAATTCGTTATCCATCCATATCTGTCTGGATTACATTGCCTGCTACTTTGCTTATTCTGTTTTCACAGTGATGATGACGTAGTCTCTTACTGTCCAGATCTGCATGACTTCTAGGAAGAACTCCATGCCAGTCTTTCAGGGATAAAGAGATTTTGTATTAAGACAAACACTGGTGTAATTGGCAAAATTGATTAGGATGCTTGCTCCTCCTCACAAAGTATATTATATTGGAAATGTCAGCTAACTAGTTTTATCAACTTGGAATTTCCTGTGGTGATAAATAACCTTGTCAGAAGAAAACAAAGCTAGTGCAGGATAAATGCAGTTTTCCAATTACATAACCATAGTGATAAAATGAGTTATATCAACATAGCAAATTGTATCTTAACTTATCACACTGCTTAATTTTAAATAATTTCCCTGTTGGATACTAGTTGTGCTAAACCCAAGAAGAAATATAATCAGTGGTAGCAATGAATCAGAGGATATTTCAAAAAAGAAAAGCATCCCTTTTCTTTCAAATAAAACTGATTAGGCTATATCAATAATATTATAGTATTTTTCATTGCCAAATTACAGCTTAGTTTTGACATTTGCATACAGTTACCTCCCTTCCCACGGCTGTGTTCTGACTTGTGAATGTCTGTTGCTGAAGATGGATGCCCACTGTGCTGTATAAAGCTTCTAATTCATGTGCCACAGCTGCCTTGGACAATGTGGAGTTCTGAGGCAGGATACTGCATGTGCCAGCCACCTCCCAGTCTGCAGGGCTGATTACTTTATGGCTTAATAGCCTTTGAGCATGGAAGAATTGAGACCAGCTACTGAGGATGCCACTCTCATGTTTATGTATAAGTCTAAAAAGTTGGAATTTTTTTCCCTTTAGAGCAGAAAACTTTTTTCAGTTTCAATCCATGCTGGTACTACTGAGATGTCTGGAGCATATCTTGCTTTTGGTTAGGTAGGTCCTTGCATGGCAGTGGTGGTATTTCTTTGCAGTTCCATCAAACCAGTCTGCTTTTCTCAAACTGTGGATAAGCAAAGGGCATAACTCCTAGCTGTTAGTATTTAGTAGCCACCATTGCAGAGAACGTTAAAAAACTAAAATCAAAAAAGGTTGTGCCATCTGTTCTGAGCCTAGGCTCTCAGAGAAACAATGGAATTTTTCCATTTGTAATCTTTGATGTGCACAGTTAATTTTTATGATACAAATAAGTCTTTCAGGCTATAACCTATTGAACATCTGTTTGATCTTGTCCTGTAATTCATTGTGGAAAAGAAATGTCTCTTTATTTCCTCTGACATTCACTCTCTGCCAAGAATCTGGATGAACATATCTGAAATCCCCAAAGCAAAAACTCTTGAGGTCCTACAGAGACCCTTAAATTTCCAACTCCCATAAATCAATAAAAAGAAAAAAAAAAAAACAACTTTGCATTATCCCTTCATGCAGGTGAATAGCTATTTTTAGTATTAGACTTCTTCTCAGTTAAAATGCTTTTCTCAGGGTCTTTATTTTATTTAGAGTTGCTCTGAGAACCTGGCATCAAGATGATCCCAGTGTGCTCCCAGGCTTATAAGGCAAGCCCTGCCACAAGCCCTTCACACTTTCAACCTTAGCCTCTTTAAAGATAAAATGTTCACAGAGAGCTGAACTCCACTGGGTCTTCTGATACTGCCCACCACCAACACCCCAAATACCGGTATTGCCTAGAAGAGGTGTCTTGTCTTAAACACTGTGTTAGAAATGTATTAGTAGTAACAAAGGAGGATACAACACAGAACTGATTTGTGGTTTTGTGTGAATGTTCTCATTCTTTCTAATTATTGTCTGTATTTATTGACTCCCAAGTTCAGATGAACTTCCTGTATATTCCTCTGAAGTTTTTTTTTTCTCCTTTTCTTTTTTATCTTTACTTTTCCTTTCAGTGAAAGTATGTTATGGTGTAGTTTCAGGGTTTATCAAAGTGATGAAATGCTGTAATTATTCAGAACTGTGTAATCAATCTTATTCTGTATAGAACAAGGCTAGAGCAGAATGGACCAGGTACTCACTGCTTTCTTATCAGAAGCTATAAAATAGACCTGTTCGAGTTCTGCATAATGGAAATAACTATACTGACAATACTGAGCCATTGATTCTATTTGTTACTTCAATATCTTTAAATTCCCCAGGCCTTCTTTTCTCGATTTTACTTCCGTAGGTTGGATTCAGGCTTAGACTTAATGTGGAGTTCAGCAAAGGCCTTTCTAAAAATTTTTATTTAGTTAATATTTTCTAAATAAAAATAAAAGGGGTTTTATTCACAGAATGTCAGGGAAAATTATTATCTGAGGAAATTAATTTTTGAAGTGAGCAAACATTGTGCAGCTTAGAATTTTTCAAGATGTTTTTCAAACCATTTCCAATCAGCTTTTAAACAAGTTCAAATGACTGCTAAATGGAATTACAATGAGAGAAGTTAAAGCAGGTCTAATGTAAAAGACAATACAAAGGAGAAATCACTAATTTTGTTAGAATAAGAACTCTTCATTGCAGTTTTCTTCCTGCAGAGCTCCATTTCTTTCTTCTTTTCTCCATGAAAATCAGTTATTCATTTGACAACTCATGTAAGAGCTCAGTGTTTCTCAGCATTGCTGAAAAATTCAGTTTAATGCATCTTTGTCTTTACTAATGGCAGCATTAGAGAATTTTCAGTTGAGTACCTGACTTGATGAGAACTGGTTTCCATAAAAGAAAGCAAATTAAGTCTGTAATTGTTTCAGTCTAATTAAATTTTCAATACAAAATTTAGATGACAAAGTTACTGCCTTTCTTGTCTTATTGTTGTGTCATTGTAGTTCTGGTTATATAGTGACACCTACTCAGAGACATTTAATAAGGGGTTAGAACTTTGATTTCACAAGCTATAGATTGCATTTCTCTATGAAGATATTAATTAGCTTATATTTTGACAGGTGTTAGTCTACTGTCAAATAAACAAGCAAATACATTGGTAATTTTGTTGTTTTGACTAGAGTAGTAAGCAAATGATAGAACCAGTAAGAGTTAATGTATCCAAGAGTAAATGTTTAGGCTTGTGTGTCATCATATCAGTTGCCAGAGGACTAAACCATGCTTCAAAAATAATTGTAGGTCCCAGAGGATGCTTGAAGCCTGGTTTCCATCCTCATCTCTCATTTAATGGTTCTATATAGTTAGGTCTCTCTGAACTGATAGTTGTTGTCATTTGTACTAGTTAATTTGTATATAACTAGTTAACTTGTATATGTGGAAGCTTCCCAAAGCTTTGTTCAGGATACAGAAGTAAAGGGTCCTTGGTCAAGTTTTAGGACTGCTTAAATACTCATACATACACATAGATATATATTTGTATGTATATGTGTGTATTTGTGCATTAAACTGAGGTTGTAGCTAATTATTTAGCTTGCATTTAGAATATGTTCTAAAGCTCCAAAATGGAAAAAAAAAAATCTATGCAGACAGGTGTGAAATGCTGCTGTTGTGGTATGGCAGAATGCTGGTTGCTTTAAAAGTGTAAATGTCTAAAAAAGGTACAGGTGAACCAGTCCAAACTTTCTGTCCAGTTGTTAAATATTGGCGATTTGGTTGTAGTGAGGTATATATAATAAAAGGCAAGTTAAATGCTCATCTCAAAGATGTGTGCAGTCTGAAGAACACAGATATTCCTCCTAGCTACCTTTTCTGCTGTGGCTTTCAGTATTTACAGAATAAACCCTCACAGGACTTCTGTTACTTGCTGAAAAAAACCCTTCAGTCTTTTTGGCCTTGTCAAGCTTTCATTGCAAAGCTTTGGCTGAGGTAGTGGTAAAGTCCCACTAGCATTCCACGGCGGAATCTGGGTCTGTCTTTGAATGCTTACATGAAAAGTTTTAAAATCACTCTGCAACTTTATTTAGATAAAGAAAGCCCAAATTAAAAAGTGCAGCTGTAGGAAACTACAGGCATCTGTCATATATCCATGTACTGACTGCCTCTGCAGCCATATATCTGTCTTATCATACTGTATGTGTTTAATTACTACAGCATGTCCAAATGGTGGAAGTGAAGAATGAACTCTGTACACCCATGATATTATTCATTTTCACACAGCCAGTCATTAGTCTTGTACTGTTCCTTGCAGCCTAATACAATAATACAACTCAGCATTCTTATGAAATTATAATTGATTCCTTGCATGAACATAATGGAATTGAAGTTCAGATTACTAAATATTTGAATGAGTGATGGCATTATCCTGCACAGGTGTAAACATGCCTCTCCAGTGCCTCTTAATACTTTAGGCCCTGGGCTTTCACAGAGGAGGAAAGCTGCACTATTGGTAAAATGAACTTTTATTCATCCTTTTTGTACTTATCATCGTAGCACATCTGTTCTCTTTGTGCAACTGCTCAGTTAAAACAAGTTTCTCGTTGTTTTCAGAATTAATCCTCTGACTTCTGAAAATCAGCAAATACACATCAACAACTTCAGTCAATTATATTGAGTCTGAAGAATTTACAAGATGAATCTAATAAGGTCTTTTACACCAAATTCTATGTGTCCAAAAAGTACCAGCCAAGTTCTGAAATACCAAGTGAGTTGAACAGTATTACTGCTCAGGTGAAGGTGTCTAAACTATGTGCCCTGTAGTCCAAGTGAACAGTAGTTACTAGTTATCACAGTGGCCTTCTGTAGAGGAATTAGGGAATCACAGAATGATTGGGTTGGAAGGGACCTCAAAGATCAATTGAGTTCCTACCTCCCTTCCATGACAGGGACACATTTCATTAGACCAGGTTGCTCAAAGACCCATCCAAGCTGGTCTTGAGCACTTCAAGGGATGGTCATCCACAACTTCTCTGGGCAGCCTGTTCCAGTGCCTCACCACCCTCATAGTAAAAAATTTCTTCCTAATACCTAATCTAAACCTACTCTCTGTCAGTTTGAAGCCATTCCCCCTTGTCCTGCCTCTGCATGTCCTTGTAAAACATTCGACTCCATCTCTCTTGTAGGCTCCCTTTAAGTACTGGACAGATGTAGTCAGGTCATCCCAAAGCCTTCTCTTTTCCAGGCTGAACAATCGCAGTTCAGCCTTTCCTTCATTCATGTAATTTGTGGTCTACATCACCTTTCTGCTGTCTCTGTACTCCTGAGCTATGGTTGCTAGGTGGCAAGATTTATGGTTGATACCTGGAATCCAATAAGTGTGTTTAACCACAAATGTTAAGAAATTTTTGTCTTTACTGAGAACTTTTAGCATATGTTTTTGAAACATGGTCAGGCCACAGATTTGGCTTTTGGGCATCTTCTGTAGCTGTCTGTTGGATTTTTGAGTTATCTTCAGTTGCTGAAAGATGGTAAGATTCTTCTCAGGAATTTCTCATAGAGATTTGTCATGCTGAGAAATGGCTTTTGAAACAATCATGGCAGGTTCACTGCTGGAGAACAGGGGCAGGTTTCTTCTGCTTCTACAGACCAGGGTCCTGTTTGGGTTATTCTCCGAGTTTGTTTTTGCCATTTTTAATAACAAGGGTGTTGGTGTGGTGTGATCTGGATCTGTTTCAGAAATTTACTCATTTTGAGAGTTTTTAAACTACTACTACATAAAAAACATTTGAGAATGTTTTTATGCAGTAATAAAGAGCTCATGAGACTTGAATGATTAGATTAGAAATCTCTCTTAAAGCAAGAGCTGAAGTTGCAAAAAGAGGAGTTTATGGGAAAGAAAGACTGGTGTGGAATTACATGGCTGTGTCTGTGCATATATAGTGATGGAAACGTATGTGTTAAGCAATTGATTGACTATTTGCAAAGTTGTGTTTCTATAGCATTTTCTTTGTTTTAAAATGGAATTTTGTTAAGGAGTCTATTACTCATCTGAATGTGATTGCTAAAAGAGAACATAGGAAGTAAGGCTTTAGTAGTTTTTATGGCAAGAGCAACACAAAGATTGCTCTTGTGGTCTGAGCTAGTTCTGTTTGTCCCTGGTCTTTCCAGCTCTTACTTTTTCTTACATGCTTTCCCCAACCTGCTTGTTACTCCTTTCCTTTTCCTCCCTACATAGCATCGTATCAGTGTTGCTGGGATGTTCCCCGTAATTTTCCTCCATTTTGTGATGCCTTAAGGAATTCCAAAAAATTATTTAGTTTACCTCTTTATCCTATGCTGAATAAAATATCATCATCCCCTTTCATTCACATCAGACTCTAAAGGCAACTACCTACTAGGCTGTCAAGTGCTAGTGAGCAACATTAGAATTTGGCTCTCTATGGATGTGTAAAATACTAGTCCTTCTGGGCCTTGTACTTCCCTGTATGCCCTTAAGAGGAAAATAAATACTGTTGACTTAGGAAGTAGATCAGGTTTTATGCTGGCTTACATAACTTAAATTTAAATATAAATTTTAAATATTTCTTTGTCACCATGGTACACCAGATACACGCTCAATTTGTTAGTAGTGCATTGTCCAAGGCATTAATTATAAGTGTTCTTATCTAAGTAAACTGCATCATCAAGAGTGAACCTTGAATGAATTAATAACTTTTCAGTGTCCCTGTGTGAAGGTATTTTAGCTGTCCAGGGATCTGAAGATCACACGGAACACATGGACGCATTTTGTGAATTACAGCATTACTTCACAATTTGGACTGCGTGTCTATTAACCTTGTCCAGTGTCTTGTAAAATGTTCTTTCCTTTTTGTTTTGATCAATGTCACTATTGTCTTTGGTTTTCTTTTTTAAGTGAGTGTTAATGTTCAGAGCCAGGCTAAACAGAAGTTTAGCTTTTAGTAAACTTTTTCACTCATTCTCTGTTAGTGGCTCCTCTTTCTTGACAGACAGTTATTGAAAGCCATTTTACACTATGTTACCTTCCCCTTCTCTGTAGCAATTATAATTGTATTTTGAAATTTTTGTGCATTTAATCCCTTTTCTTCTTTCTCATAGAGTGGTTCTAAGCTACCTCAGACTTTGTTGTGTACAGGTATGAGTTTCAGCTACAGTTTTTAGCCTCTATCATAGTCTTCAAATGTTCATTAAAATGCATGTGTATGTAGCAAAACTGGCCTGTCAGACCCTGATTGCATTTTCAGGACCACTGTCCCAAGTGAGACATGTAATTGGGATGAATTCACAGCCTCATCTGTTCAGGCTCTCCCTGATACCTCTTTCAAGAAAAGTGTTTCAGGAGTTTAACTTCTGGTATGGGAAATGCTTCAGCTTTCTCTTTCAAGGGACATGATGCTGCCTGCACTGGAAAACTTCCACGTCGTCAACATCATGACAAACATCATAAAGCTGCATCATGATCCCTGGCTGCAGGATCCATGCTATTGCATTGGACTGTGCTCATCATATGAGAATAAACCCCACACAGTGTGTTCTGATTACCTTAGTGTCATTTTATTGTCATTTTATAAGGTGGCAGATATGCATTACTGACCCTTTGGGCTATTTAGGTTTCAGGTAAAATGCTAGTTGCAGATTGTGCTGCAGTGATCCACTTGATAGCTTTGGGAATTGTCTGGCTTTGTAAGTTATTCATTTAACAACCCTGCAAACCTTGTTAGTACTGATTTCCTTTTCACCAGCAGACATGCATATCATCAAACAAGCATTTTGTAACATGGAATTTTCTATGAGCATCCAGAAAAAGAAGCATCCCAATTATTTTCTTAGTAGTAATGTGTGTATTTGTAACGAAAGTTTTATAATTATTAAACTGCTATAAGCTATTTTGTGCATGCTCTGGCATTGTATTAACAGTTTGTATTAAGAGCTGATAAGCAGAGGGGTGTGGCAAACAAGGGAGGCTGGCTGTGGATATTAACAGTTTCAAAGAGCAGCATAGTGCCAGAGTGGATGCAGGACCAGACAATGCTCAAAGCAAATAATAAAGTGAAACTGTTGTGCTTTGTATTTATTTCTTTGGGGATTCTTCTTCAAAGTATTTAACTTCACAGGAAAATATAGAGTATATTTAAAATAGTAACAATTAGAAATACACCTTTTCAAGAATGAGAGAGGTGTGATTTGGAAAATAAAGTGATCTTTTGTGCTTCACTGCTTGTCTGTAGTTTTGTTAACATAATGTTAGAACCTGTCTGATGCTGCTCACACATTGCATGTGTGAATAGAAGACTTTGAAGAACTGTATTGATTTCTCATCAGAGCAAGGAAGTTAATAACTTCATCATTGATATATTAACTTATAATGACACAGTCTTTATATCAACATAGAAAATGGTGGTGATTTTCACAGTGACTTCCAGGCCAATGGGCATCCACTAAACTACTGCAAATGTTTAGACCAACAGATGCTGGGTGTTGTTATCATTATGTGCTACTGCACTCTCTGGATGAAGTGTATGAATGAGTATTTCACTTTATTTCACAAAAAAAAAAACGGACTAATATTATGAGACTTGAAATTCTGTTTCCTAAAAACAAACCAAAAAAGGCTTGATTTTTCAGAACTTTGTAGCTGATAAACCAATCAGACTACCATCAAAGGTGGGAGCACTGAATGTTTGATTCATATTAGACCTTTATCTTCCTGGCTTATCAGCCTCACATATTGAACAGAATTTTTGTAAGCCTTGCTCATCTTTCAGAACTGCATGCCCTAAAGCAGTGACGGTTCTCCAGTCTCACTCTGTAACTGTGCTACATTCCTCTATCATGTAATCTTCTAAGCATTTGTATGCCATGCTATTTTCTTCATAAAAATACATAATCTTTGTTACCTAGAAAGTGGAGAGGTCAAACTCAAAAAAAGTTGGTACTGAGTTGTAAGATCAAGCTGAAGTACTACAGCGAACCACACAATGCTTTAGTGTAATTAAATCTAATTCATTTGTGCCTTGATTAGTCATACAACAGTAAATACATTTGACAGTTATTATTAGATTTTGAGAATAAAAATGAGATACTGAGTGTCAGATCATGCTGTTCATTTGAGAAGCAGATGAGTAGATTCTTAAGCATAAGCTGTCACTCAGCTCAATTACTAAATGGTGACACATGTGGAAATACTGAGGTGAGGAAGCCTTACTTTTGAAATTATGTGTGCATAATAAGGTACAGGCTGAAAGTAAGCCAGAAAGCAGTATAATCCAGTCAATGAGAAGCTCATGCAAGAGCTATCTGCATTCCCATGCCATGTGTCCAAGTTAAAAAGAGAGTCAATGACTTTACTGTCCTGACAAATCAGAGGCCTCTTGAGGCCTTTGGGAAATTTGCATTGCAGCCCTCAGCAAAGTTTTGATTGTATTCAAGATAATGCAGTTTCTGGTGAGTGCTATTAGACTAGAAGAAAAAACACATTAAAGAAAGCTTAGCAGGAAAAGAGGTAGGATGCGAACAAAGCTAAGAAGAAATATTCTTTCACCTTGCTCTGGTACGGATAAAGTTTATCTTTGTACTTAGGTAAAATCAGCAGGGAGGGCCCATGAAGGGAGTGCAGAGTGAAGTGGAAATTCAGCTGCCTTTCCAAGCAGTAGTGCAGTGCAGTCAGCATTGTCACTGGTACAGCCTGAGGATTTATTTCAAAGTTGTTTCTAATTCTAAGTGGTGGGCTTGCTTCCTTAAGAAGTGGCAATTGACACTTAAAACACCATGACACATCATTTCAGTAAGAGTTGGAAAGACCAGATACAGATCTAATCACAATCATTTTGTCTTTACAATAAAAAGCAAAATGCACATAAATAGGACATCTTTTTTCCTTATTCATTTTGTATTTTATCATCTATTAACTGCTGTTTAGATATCCTTGTAGGCTGTGTTAATTAAATTAAACATCCTGGAAAGTAGGCAATGATTGCCTTATAGCTCAAGGTAAAAAAGAAATAATCATGTAAAATCTTGAGTCTCTGTATTTCCATGCTTTGCCATTCTCTTTTCCTTTTTCTTATCCAATACAATGCTGACCTTCTGCAGCTGGGGAAATGTGTGGTTTTGCCTCAAAAGCAAGAACTGAGGTATAGAGAGAAAAGCATATCCTGCATAATAAAAGTAGACATATCACAAAAGTACTCCTTGTTGCAGCTGAGTCACTGGGAAGTGCCTGGTCTGTGCAGTGCCACCTTTAGTCCTGTTTGTGAAAGACTGTTCTTTGTCTGCTTTTGAAGGTGGTAAACATTAACTTGAATGTTGATGTTTAAATTGCTAGGTATTTTTCCTTGAAAACTGTGTGACTTGGGGAGAAATATTCATAAATCTTCCCCCTCCCCCTCAGCAAGAAACTGCACAGGAACCCTTCTGGCTTGCAGAGAGGGCACCTTGTTCTCAATGTGTTCATGGAAACGCATCTGTAGCTCTGTTGGATCCGTGTTTTTCAGATGTGAATGTTCACAGCATGTGTGTAAGGGAGATAGTCGTATTCTTAGCACAGAAATATCACCATCTCCAGAATAAAATAAAGTTGGCAAGAAGGAGATGTTTTTATAATATAAAAAGTATATTTGGTTTTCTATCATCTGAACATTATTTTTTTGTGAGGGGACATTCTACACCCTATGACAACTGAGTTTCTTTTTGGAAACCTAAATATACCCACTAAATCACTGGTATCCTTGTGTTTATTGACTTCTTCAAGGCACTACATGTATTTGTGAGTTAATTATCTCTTCCACAAAGTCATCCTGAGTGTTCCCATTGTGTGTCTGAGGAGGAAATGAAGATGACCCACCCTTCTGTGCATTGTACAATACATTTTCACATCTGCTAGGTCATATGTGTGCTTTTACCTGAGACTTGCTTATCAGTCCCCAGTTTCATTCATAGTTCTTCACTCGAATTTGTGGTGTGGTTTTTAGAGGACACGAGCTGCTGCTGGGCACCTGCATGTGGTGTATGTAAGGGAGGAACTTGCCCCAGCCAGGGAAGCACAGCTATAGAATAGCCAAGGGCTTTGATCATCCTCAGAATCAGACTCAGATTGGAAAAGACCTCTGAGATCACTGAGTCAAATCTTTGACTGAACACCACACTCTTAAACAGATAATAGCATTAAATGCCATTTCCAGTCATTTCTCAAACATCTTCAGGGATGGTGACTCTACCACCTCTCTGGGTTGTCCATTCAAATGTTGAATCAACCTTTCTGTGGAGAAATTCCCCCTGAGGCTGTGTCTTCTGGTACTGGTTATGTGGGAGAAGAGGCTGATCCCCATGCAACTACACCCTCCTTTCAGGGGTTGCAGAGAGTCTCCCCTGAGCCTCCTCCTGGCTAAAATTCTTATGGAAATGTAACTGCTCTCCAGTGCATCCTCCCTGATCTCCCCTTAGCCACTGCCTTGTGCCTCGGGTATTCTCAGATAGTTGGATCTACTGCCTAGAGCTCATGCATGGGCAAGAGCAGAGACCAAGACACAGCTGTGCTTATTTAATACAAAAACTTCTTTGTCTTGTAGGTGATGCATGCTCACACATATTTCTGTGCACCTGATATATGCAAATGGCCACCAGCAGATCAGCCGTGCTTATGCACATGCTTTGCTTATGAGACATCCTGAATTTGAAACAGAATTTGTGAGCTTTGAAAATATGGGCTGTTGTATCCTTAGGTAGTAAACTTTGTCACAGGTTCCAGGATTGCTGCTTAAAAACCATGTGAAAGTGATTCTAGCAACAATTACTCCTAATTGCCCTTGCCATGGAGATCTGCATGAGATAAAGTCTGAGCTCTGTTTAGATGTATTTACTATTTGATAAACAGCCATTTTGCAGCTTGGTTTAATGGTTTCATTAGACACACAAAGAGATCACGCACAGACAAATGTACTTGCACATATCAATGAAGGGCATGGTAAGAGTACTGGAAATTTGCTTCAGGCGTGGCTGAGGCTTCCTGCTGCAGGTCTGTAAGTGCATTCTGTTTACAAGGCAAATTACTATCAATCCATCATTGCAATGTGTTAAACTGATGCTGCTATAAGGATCTGCTTTTCAGCAGTCTAATGGAATGAACACTTACAATGTGTATTTTAAGAAAGGAGAATTTGATAGAATAGATCTATTTATGTTAGGTGTGTTCTTTATGCTGAATGCTCTCTGCTAAATCTCTGCATAACTATCCTTGTTGTTTTAGTTCAGATGTGACATTATCTCATTGTGTTATCAGCTGCGGGGTGAAAAGTTATTTTTGCCAAGGTGGTGACATAGTATGGTTTTCTTGCTACTTACACTGCTCAGACCTCAGTATCACATAATGGAGGTGATGCTTTATTTTATAGATGTATTTCTAAGCTAAAGTTTCACTATTAATAAACAGATACATGGGGGTTTATTGATATAAATGGAACATATATCACAGTGATCCTTTAGCCACGTTCTAAGCTGTATAATGTTAGTAGAAGTTTGTTGGCAATATATAAACTTACATTATAGTTATATTTTGATTTATCTGGTTATTAATGGTAATACCAAATGGGAATGGCTACCTTTGGAAGTGAATGTAACAAGGAAAGAGATTGCCTGTGCTTTTGATGCTGTCACAGTACTGTCCTGGTTAAACCTTAGCAGGGGAATAAAAAAGCATAGTTTTGCAATTGAGGCTATTAGAAGAAATGTGGTTTTCTGCACAAACATAGGAAAAAAAGTAGGAGTGTTCCATATTCCCAGTCAACAGCTTTCCTGTTGATGTGTACAGTTAACTCTTCTCCCATGTGTTTAATGGTCCTGCTTTCTTGTCCTGCTCCCAGCAGCTTTCATGTTTCTGTAGCTCCAGTCTTTCTGGAGGCTTTCTGCCAGTGACAAGATGCGGCAACGGTTCTGTTCTCCAGCTCCCAAGTTCAATCTACAGAAAGGGGAATGAAGCATATAATTATTACACAGATATTTTCTTTGTCCATGTTCTCATACAGGCTTGGTACAAACATTTATTTAAATGGTGGGAAATGCCAGTAGCTCCCTTGTCAAAAGCTCCCAGCTGCAGAGAACAATGAATACAGGAATACTACTTTAAAAGCCTTGAAAACTAACTGGAGAAAGTTGTGGCACAATTGTGATTTAATGTTAGCTCCTGATTAGAACAGACATCAAGTCCAGTATTCTTCCTACTTTTCTGGAACTAGGAGCAGTAATATAAGTATGTTATCCTGCATATTTTACAAGACCTGAATTCTCCATCAAACTGACCTTTCTTTTTGTTTCAAACTAGACTAGGCCCCATGACTTACAGCAAGAAATCCTGTAATCTTCTAGTATTTGTCAGATTCAGTCTTGAGTGATGGTGTGTTTAAGAACTTCCACTGTCTCTCACACTGGCACACAGCTGTTTGGGTGATGACCAAACACATGGGGGTTCTGGTACATAACCACAGTGAATAAAACATCTGCTCAAAGAGGATGTTGTTTTCATGTCATTGTTAATACTGGCAGGCTCAGAAACACAAGCCGCAAGTTTAGTGATAATCCAAGGGCATTTTCTTTCTTGTTTTCCAAGTATTAACTCTGAACTGTTCCCAGTGATAGCTGTTCAGGGAAATTACTGGTCCAATAACTTAAATGCTATGATTTTAAGCTTAACTGTTACACATTTCAGATGTTCTCTCAGTGGGATAAGGAAACAGGAAGCCATCTTATTATTCATCTTCAGAAAATGATCCTTTAGTCAGATTTATGTATATGAAGCAGCTCATGAAAAAGCCTGGCACTTCACTTTAGGCTTACATATGACCCATAGTCAAGGAGATGCTCTTGTGAACATTGCCAGGATTTTTTCCTGACAGAGATAGGAGCTGATAAAACATGAATATTCAGTGCCACAACAGCCAACTGACCAACAGGTAAGGCTGGTGTCTACCTGTAACAGTTTGTAAGGTCAAGAGATGACAAAATAATTCAGATCATCTTTCCAAAGCTGTGAAATCCTGACTATGTAGCCTGAACTTTGAAGCTGGCAGATACCTTATTAGGCATATTGAATATGATCTCTAATTGCCTTCACTGATTGCAGTAGTGGGCAGGCCAAATCAGCCGTGCTGTTGGGCAAGACGCAGATTTATGTGCCTTCTGCTAAGACACCACAGAGAATGCTCATAGTTGCCTGAAGCAGTCCTCTATCAAATGTAGTAGTTGACTTTTGTTCCATTAAGATGCGTCTGTAATATGTACATACAAAATACTAAATATTTTCAACTTGATTACAAGTTTGTGTCAAGGTAACTATGGTAGAGTCTCTGCTACTAATATCACTTGCAGCACATCCATGGTGAAATAAAATCACAGTTTTGGTAGTCATCTAAATGATGAAAATATTCTCTGCTAGGTACTGTGCAAAAGTGTTATTTCAGGCGTCGTTTGGAAGTGTTGGCTGGTCCATTTTGTGGCAAGGAAGATAACTAATCTATTCTGTTACCCTGAAAATATTCTAGAAACTATTAAGTAACAGGTGTTTTGTAGATTGTTCTTCTGAGAATGTGACATAGCAAGTTGTTTTAACATTTTCCTCTTAAGTGAAAATAAAATTGTCCATTGTTTTTTGAGTGATTTTAATCTCAAGGTTGATGGGCAGATCAGAGTAGTTTTTCTCAAGATTCATGGGTTTCTTTACCTTTCTCTCCACTGTTTTTTCTTTCCCCTCTACCATCAGAGCCAAGCTACTAAAATATAGCAGATGCTGACAAACAAAAAGAACCCCTTCTGCTCCTAAGTTATCAACAAAGTGCTAAAAATTTATTTTCTTGTTCACTTAATCATTTTGACAAGGTGATGGTACAATGTATCATCACTAGACAGGTGACAATGCTAATTCTGCAGCAAGTTCTCAAGGGGGGTTTTATTGTGAAAATTGACATATATTGTATCAAGGCAATCATCATTTAAGAAAACAACAATTCTCTACTTTGTGCAGTTAAGTATCTCTCCAGGTCTTTATCACTGTTGAGACACAGTTTCTGCTAATCTCAGCAGCCTCAGAATGTGGGCTCTGGTAAAGCTAGCAGGTCCTTCATGTCAGTCCCCACTGCTGAAGCTGTTGTGACATTGACAGATAGGACTTAGACAGATGTTTGCTTAATGATTCTTTCCCTGGGGCATCCTGTCAGAGCTCTTGGCAGGAAAATTGGGGAATTACCTTGGAAGTTGCTAACTCACTTTCCCAAAGTGTTAGACCAGTGCATTACAAAACAAATTTGACCAGTTTATGAATGTATGAGCTGCCTCCAGAAAGGGAGGGGAGCTATTCCTAGCATAGATGCTGTCACACATCTTTTGCACTGTCAAATCAGTTCCATTGCTGTTGGCAAGGACAGGTGTGTGATGCTTCCACTGAAGGGAAACATTCTCTAAAACATACATGATTTGAGTGGTTCTGGACAGAAGACAGTTGGGAGGCAATTCCTGAGAAAACATGCAGGGTAGGGGGAAGAGAAAAAAGAAGTTTAATTTTTATTTTGAGTGCATTTTCAGAAACAGTGGTAATCAGCATGGTACAAGATTCAGGTAAAGAGAAATTCTAATTATCTCCTCACGTGATAATTGTTTGTCCTGCAGTGTCAGTTCAGATGACCTTTTTTCTTCATGGTTCCCATAGTGGTAGTCAGAGGACCAGGCTGCAGGCAGAGGGAACTGAGATGGCTGTACCCCTGTGTGCAATCAGGTGTTGGAAGTGTCAGCTGGCAATATACTACACTGCTTATTTTGCTGCATAGATTACATACTGTGTCCACATGCTGAGATGCTTTTAACTCATGTGCAGACTTTGATTTTTTTCCCCATTATTAGTGGGTTTTATCTGTGACCTGTGCAAGAAACAGCCCAAGCTGAAGAGAATATGTAAGCCTTGCTGGTGCTTGCCATATGGTAACTTATCCTGAGATATATTTTTTCTTGGTTTCTCTGATATATTCACCATCACAACCCCCATATGGTTATTGCTTCTTTGGGTATTCCAGTGGGAGTTTATCTTTTGCTTTTTGAAGATTTGCCACAGAGACTATCCTTAGTGGAACAGCACTGCGTGCCTTGCTCATCTAATCATCCTCCCTAATTAGAGAGGCATCAGGGATTCTCTGTTAAATTGGGAAATGCTTTTAAAATATCTGAATACTGAAATATCTGAATATCTGAATACTGAAAGCTGTAGAAACCCTGAAGAGCAAGCAGAAGCATCATATATTAGAGTCTTCGGTCAGCTTTGACTTCCTACTGCCTATGGCTGACCATTACTTGATTTTCATGGCAAAGCTCAGAGAATCACAGTAAAGCAATATCCCCTCCTCCTGAAGTGACCAGAAATATTTTCTTCCATTACAGCAAATTCAAAATATGCAACATGCTCAAGGATCTTTGCTGAGCTATTACAATAATGTAGGACTGCATCATAGTTCCACCCATTCAATATCAAAATACAGGAGGTATCTTGTTGATACTGGCAAGTCAAATCTATTTAGGAGCTCAGTAGTTTTTTAATTAAAAAAAAAAATCAAACCCCTGTTGTTCATCATAAAGCACTTTTCCTGCTGTTTCACCTTACCCTGAAGACCACGACTTTTCACATCATCATACTGGGAGCGTGTCCATGGTAGTGAGTAGTGATTCTGGGAGAGAACAAGTGCATCGGCCTGCTTAAGGGTCACCTTGTAGAGGGCAGCATGAGTCAGTGAAGCCAGAAAACCATCCTAAAAAATCCTGAAACAGAGTCCAAAGAAATGCAGGCTCAGTGGGGCTCTTCAGGATACAAGCAACATGCTGCTCCTATGCAATGGTTTCCAGCTGGAACCACAGTGGAAAAATAAACCCAGACCAAAGTAGATGCTGCTTTTCCAGTTCCCAGGAGACACATCAGTGCACTGCATAATATTATTTATTCAATTACATATTTGTCATTCAGACATCTGTTAGATTTTTATATCCTTAGCCATAGTAATAAAGGAGTTTCATATAATGTCTTATGACAATGGAATCACTACCACATCATGTTTTCTTCTTTTTAAGGGGTTTTTAAAGTCAGCTCAGTGTATTCTAAAGACCTCTATGTTGCATAATATGGGGTTCCTGTCTCAAGGAACTTGAAATCTAATTTCAAACAAGAAATAATAGGTAAGGTCACAAAAAAAAGATGGGTCTGTGGCAAGGCACTTCAGTCAGTGAATGCAAATTTCTTGCACCTGAAAGATGTGAGGTGAAAGTGAGACAAGAAAGTGATATGGGAGTCAGTCTCTTTTCCCAAGTAACAAGTGATGGAAAGAGAGGAAATTATCCCAAGTTGCTCCAGGGAAGGTTTAGATTGCACATTAGGGAAAATTCCTTCACCAAAAGGGTTGTCAAGTATTGGAACAGGCTGCTCAGGGAGGTGGTGGAGTCACCCTTCCTGGAGGTATTTAAAAGATATGTGGATGTGGCAGTCAGGGACATGGGTTGGTGGGGAACCCAGCAGTGCTGGGTTAATGGTTAGACTCAATGATCTTAGAGGTCCCTTCCAACCTAATTTGTTCTATGATCTAAAGGAAAATAAGTTGGTTTTTTGTACCTAGAGAGTGAATTATGGATTTAAAGGGGCTTTTCTAAATGTCTGTTATATGAAAATA
The DNA here is from genome assembly GCF_050655825.1 of Lonchura striata. Taxonomy (NCBI): domain Eukaryota; kingdom Metazoa; phylum Chordata; class Aves; order Passeriformes; family Estrildidae; genus Lonchura; species Lonchura striata. The sequence goes on along the minus strand of NC_140705.1, from coordinate 85,722,464 downwards.
GAAACCACAGAATAGTGGTGTCTCTGTAGCAGACAGAATTTGTTTTCATTGTAGTTTTATATTTAGAAAAAGCAGCTAGTATATTCCATCCCAAGAGGCCTTTCCTCAAAATTTTCTACAAGTATCCTGTCACATAGCAAATTTACCTTAGAATGTTGGGAATTTTTTTCATTCATACCTTGAGGCAAAAGAGATTGTAACAGCTCTTTCATATTCCACCATGGCACATCTGTGTTTCAATTACTGTTTTGTCTAAATTTCTCTTTAGCGGGATTTAGATAACCAAACAAGATTAAAGGCTTCACTATGCAAAAAAGGCAAAACAGAGAAGTCACTGTATTTATACTGATGCTCAGCCTGATGTGTTTCTACAAAATAGCACAACTAAATTCAGCCTGGGACATCAGACTGTCAATTTAGGTGGCAGGAAGGAACATCTATGTTAAGGAAAAATACTGTTGAGGGAGGGAGGAGAAAGCAACATGTAAAACAGGGTATCCTAAATTAATAAATCCTAAACTCTGCACATTTTTGTCTACTCCTTTCTGGTTCTTGCTATTGCTCTTTTGCATAATCCCTTTATGGCATTTCTTTGGTGCAAGTGTCCCTTTGGCCCTAGTATGTGTCAGGAAAGTGGCTGCCCTGCAATATAACCAGCAAGGATCAATGCAGTGACAAACAGTTTTACTGTGAATGGAGTTGATAAAACATAACCAAGAAACTTTGCTGAAAGGCTGACAGTCTTTAGTCTCACTAAATTCAGAGGGGGCTTGGAGTTTGTGAGAATCTTTTCACTTGAAAATTGAAATGAGCAGGGTCTATGCCTTTATTAATGTTCAGCTCTTTATTAAAAAGTCAGCTCGGCTGGGGGCTGTTGTAGCTTTTTCCTGGTAGCCGAAGGGTGAGAAGGCTGCAGAGTCTGTCCCTGGAGTCTCCATGGCACGCTGGTAGCTGAAGGTGAAGAGGTGTCCAGTCTGTATCTGAAGTCCCAGCAGACCGTCCTCTCTCCTCCTGGCACACTGGTAGCCAAAGGGTGGGGGGGATGTCCAGAGCCTGCTGCCAAGGATCCAGCAGCAGCTATCCCTGTCCTTCCCTCCTGGTAACACCAGGAAGAGTGTCTGTTTTCCTTGTGCCTGCTTCCCACAGCCCAGTCCAGTCTGGTCCTCTGCAGGTTATGGTGACAGATCAAATACAGACTAGGGATGGGGTTCCCTTTTCCCCAACCAGCACACCCATCCAGCCCCCTCCACTGTGCCCATCTTTTCCATTTAGGGGTGTTTTTCATCCCCAAAACCCCCTCCCATGATTCCACTGGATTATTTTGCATCCCAGTCCTAGTGTGGGTGGGGTTGTAGGTGATTCCCAGGAGCAATTATCTAATTAACATTTCAATGTCAGTACTTAGTTCGAGCCAAGTGTCCCAGCCAGGCTGTTTTGTTCATAACAAAAATTGCTCTAATTAATGACTAAAGGAAACGAGGCTCAGCACATGAAGCGGAGTGGGAAGAAACTGCTGGCATGATTAACAGCTGGTAAAAATATGGGTTTGAAATAATTGCACTGTTCTCCATGTTCATGGCCTCTTTTTAATCATGCTATACAGTTCTTTTGATGACAGAAAGAGAACAGGCTAACTAACTCACTTGGCTAGCCTGAGAACTGTAGGAATCCATTTTGTGGCCTCTGATCAAGAGAAAACACTTCTCTAATGATTGCAGCAGGGAAGGAGCAAACAAGAATCACTCACTACCATGTCAGGTCAGGGATTTATAATCCATTGCTACAGGACAGTTTAAATTTTTGTAGGATACAAGTTCAAAAATAGTAAATCTGGGCCTCATTTTAATAAGTTCAAGAGTGAAATAAAAAATAAACTTTCATTTCTGACCAAGAAACAGGTCCCTCCAGGCATGTAGAGGATCTTACATGACTCTAATTTGACTGCAGATGGAAAGTTACAGGCTTTCATTTTTCTGATGTAAATTTTATTTTCCAAAACATAGTTTTTGTTTTAAACACCCCTTCTGAAATGCTGTTTTTGGTGAATCTTGGTACATACCTTTGCATTCAAATGGGTTTCTCAGCCTGTCAGATGCTACTGGCATGTGTCCTCACAGCTTCTCCAGGAATTTAGGACAGTACTGGAGAATGACATGTAGAAAGAGGAGACAGTGCAGACAATAGTCAAATTGAAACAGAACACCCAAAACCCCATGCTAAGTTCAGATATTAAGTCTAACATAAGACAACTCTAAAGGTGGAAGCCATTTTAAAGGTGGAAGGCTTTTCATACAAAGCATAGCAAGAGGAAAACCCTGCAGGACTGCAGGGAACAAGTGTTTGTGCTTCACATAAAAGAGAAGTTGTAAATAAAGGGAAAATGAAAGGTTAGAGGAGTAAAAAGAAAGAAAAAGTAGGAGGAAAAAATAAGTGGAGAACTAGAACAAATATAAAGGGCAGTACAGATCCTTAAGAAAAAGATGGAAGGGTACTAAAAAGGAAAACAGCCAATAGAATTTTCCATTAAGAAAATGGAGTTATTTCCTGGTTCTTTCAGAAAATGGAACCTCAATAAGCAAAGTTGTTCAGAATCTCAATTTTTGTATCTCAGCCAGAACAATGAGAAAAATTAGAAGCTGTGACAAAAATCAGATACAGGAAGCCAAAAACCTGAAAGAAGCTTAGTTTTGGAGAATCTGAAGTGAAATGAAATGTGCAAATATGCTTTCTGTTAAATCAGCTTGAAAGAAATCTCACACACCAATGGTGCAAAAATGACAGCCAGGGACTTTGGAATAGAACTAGAAGCAGAGAAATGGTGGTCATAATCAGCCAGTCCAAACAATTATTTACTGTTATTTCCCTCCAAAATATTGTTTTTCTTGAATATTAAATGTCCAAAGCATATCAAATTTATTACAAACAACAATTAATTAATTTAGCACCCTGCTAGAGAAACCAGTCCATTTTCCTCTGTGTCAGGTGGCCTCTCCAGTAGTATACTCAGCCTTGGCAGGCTGCCTGGGCACACCCTAGCCTCTTGGAAATGTAAGATATGTTGAATCTGTCTATCTTATCTGTGTGTAAATAAGTAAAACATCAGAGGCAACAAATGAGCCAAGAATGAAGCTGTGCTTGATAAAGTCATACCTGGGCATCTTTAGAATCTCTTGCAAAATGTATTCAAGAATGGAAATGTGGATACTGAGCTGCGACAGTTGCAGTGTTTGGCAATTTGCAAATCTCATCCACATTTGTTCTTCGCATATACATAAGAGATAGGAGAGAGATCCTGTAGTAGAATCTCCCTTATCAAAGGGGATAGATAATGGATAAACCTGTGAGATGAGAAGCCTATACATGTGCTACTGGGTGCACCTGAGACCACAATAAAATGAACACAATGTCTGTGTCCAGTGCAGGGCTGGATTCAGTTGAGCATGGCAGCTGGCTCTTGCTGTCACACTAGCATTCCCCAGTCTTCCAGAGAGGCTTCATGAATGCAGCACAGTGCTAGTCTGAATCTGGGTCTGCAGATGCGCTGTGGCTTGAATGAACAAGGCCTGGAACCAGGAGCACAGAGCTGCAGTGCACAGGCAGTGGCTCTGCACAGCATTAATTCAGATTCAGCTTGCAAAGGCTGCTGTGCACAGCTGTAATCACTGCTCTGGAAGTTGTCTCGCTGCTCTGGAAGTTGTTCCTGCACACTATTCTTGACATCCCACCTGGTCCTGCCAGTGTGGCACAGGCACTGAGGGACTTTGAATCTAAGGTTTACGGTGGGGGCTCCAAGCAACACAGATCATCTCTGTGATTTCCAAGCCTCCCAGTGGTGTGTCATTGTTCTCCACATAAGCAATAATATGAATTGTATCAGAGCCAACTCCCCCTGCAGCCGTACCAGAGATAAACCACAATCTGAATAACCCAATCCCCAGAAAAGGGACTGGGAGAGGTGACTCCTGCATAGTGATGTCCATGGTATTAGTTTCTCCAAATTACAGCTTTGCAAGGCTAGGATGAGTGTGGAGGTGCAGGAGAAGAAAAACAGCAAAGGTGTCTTGAACTGAACATGGCTTGTCTTCTACACTGTCATGATCAATCAGATACTTGACTATGAGTATTCTCAGGGGAAAAGTAGGATGAGCTTCTTAAATCTGCTGAAATGTATATGCAGGAGAGGCAGCTAAATGAAAAACCCCTTGAAGGGAATCCTGGGTACTCAAATATTTAGAGAGAACCAAAGCAGGTTTCATTTGCCTCCTGGATATAGTCACCTCCCTGGGAGAATATGGAAAAATGCGGGGGATGGCAGTAATCTGAAACATTCCCCTTCTTGGCTAACAAGCAAAAAAGGAAAATTCCATTAAAAGGAATATGTAACTAACCACTTGAATCAGCTCTCTTTGTGATTCTAAAACATTTGAAGGAGGGCTGTATTTTCACTGTGACAGCATTAATAGATTACCCTGGTTCTCTAATGGGTAAAGGATAACCAAACACCAGCATCCCTGCCCCCAGAATTACTTCTTGCTTTTTTAATCCCTTTGTTATCCTGAAGAAAGGACACAAAGGTTTTAGTGCAATTAAGCAAGAGGGAGACAGTGTTTTTAATAGAAGACTAATGTATGCCCTGGGAATGATGTGAATTTATGCCAAAGGAATTTTATACCTTCCTCTGACTTATCTGGTAGCATAACTGCCCACGTTTGACCAAGACCCTTAAACTCAGTAGGCACACTGTTCTGGAGTTCTGTGAGAATGGGGCACAAGCCTTCATTAATCAATCTGCTTTCAGGCAGCAGTGCCACATTTCTAAGGTGTCTTCCTGAAGCAATACTCCATGAGCTATAACCTCTCACTCTGCCTCTGTTTACTCATATTTGAAAATGAAAATACTGGCTCCAGCCTATCTCACTGGGGTTTCTGAGCCTGAATTAGCAATTATGAACTGTGATAAGATCTCTGGAGAGATGTTAGAGTACAGTATTATAATCAGCTTTCTACTGTCTTAAATACTGGGTTTGAGTAAGTTGGTGCATGTATATTCTGTTGCCCTGTTTTGGGGAGAAAAAAGGGAGAAGAACAAGTCAGATACAGATTCAGAAATTCTTCTTTATTACCATATAATGAAGGGTAAAAGCACATTGATTCTTTTGACACATTCTTCTGGTTCCCATGTGTTAACACTGTTGATACTTAGAGACTAGAATTTTGATAGATACCTCTGTGCCAGCACTACCTTTCCATGAATAATCAATTGTTCTACTTAACATGAAGCAATAACCAATACAAGCCAAACATTTCATCTTTGTGGATAAGAATTCAGAATAACTGTTAATAGAAAAGTTCTGGTTACAAGTCCCTGGCTTCAGTGAATACCCATTTCCTTTGTTATGTTTATGGCAATAAAAAGATGACTCAGGAACAATAGAAAAGTGTGACTATTCCTTGAAAGGTTGCAAAAGTCAAGTATGTTCTGAGGGCTGGCAAGATTGGACCAGAGATACTAGTTGCAAGATTTCTACCAATCAGTGTCTTGCAGCCAAGGCTTTTTAGAGGTTTCAGATTTTCTAGGGAGGTCAGATAAATGTTATATTCCTAGTCTGTGTGATGGTGAAAAGGGGAGTCACTAATCATCCCTCCTGGGTAGACAAGTGCCTTCACAGCAAGATTTTGTGCACTGGGATCATAGCCAGACATGGTCAGCATGAAACAGGTTTCCAATCACCAAGGTTAAGAGGTACAGTAAGCAATAGGTTAATCATGTTTCTTTAATAGGAAAAGCATCATGTTGTACTTAGTCCCATAGCAATTGTCTCTCCAGCCTGCCTGGAAGCTTCAGCTCCTTATAAAAGCTCTGGAAGAATAAATCTTGGCTGCCATCTAATGTGATAGTGACACTGATATAAATGCAGATTAAGTTGTCCATCTGCACCTTCTCTGATTTATACAAATTACCCTTTTTCCCATATCCCACTCAGGCCCCTTTCTCAGAGTGAAACCAAATCATATTCCAAATTCCTCGAGCAGACAGCCCTCATTGTTGGCCACTGTAGGCTATCAGCAAGGAGGGCATTCTTATATGTCAGTCCCTTTTACTGACACTACTCAGTCTTGTAGAAAATACTTCACCTTCACAAGTTGCTCTGGGTTTTAATGAGCCACATTTAAGCAATTCACCAGCATCCCTGTTATTATTTCAGCTGTGCCTCTGAGATAAGGCAGGTGGTAAACAGATCCAGTTGGACAGCAGATTTGATTGCAAAATGTGTTCTTGTTCTTTGGAAATTTTATAGAGCGTTTGCTTGACTTGCCCTTTAGAAAAGCTCTGTTCTATTAGAGCTTACTCTTTCCTGCCCACAGCTTAATGTTGTGTACTGTAAGCAGCTGACAAAAGTATCACGTTAAGTTTTTCCATGAAGAAAAAGCTTGATGTTCTGCTTGTCCTTTATACTGATCTGCAGCACGCACCCTTAAAAATGTGGGTTGTTTTTTTTGTTGGTTTTTTTTTTGTTGTTTTTGTTTTTGTGGGTACAGAGAAGAGCAACAGAGTGCCCAGCCTGCCACTGTTGATCTACCTGAGCAATCTGCAACAAAATATTTGCCCACTGAGTTTGAATTTTGTTTCTGAACAGAGAACAGTTTCTCACCTGGAGCTACTCACTGAGTATTTTGTTTAAAGAAATTTTAACAGAGGGACTGTACTGGCAGCTGTCACTGCTTGGCACTGTAATGTTTGCAATCTAAAATCAGATTGATATGGGCATGTTCCATGAGGTCATATAGCTATTGGAAAATAGCTCACAAATAATATATTAATCACTCACAAACTAATTATTAGCCAATAATATGAGCACGATTTAACTATTAATTCTAAATACTCTTTGTTCCTCAGATGTGGCAAGTTAAATCAAAACAGCCACATTCACTGTCAGCTGCCATCTGTCAGGTGGTTTTGTAATGTGGAGTCTTGAAAACTATTTTTTCTACACTTATCTCTTAAAAAAGCTGCTCTGTAGTGAGAGATGACAGACATTAATCTAAATCCTTATTAGTAGATCTTGCACGGTAGAAAGACCTTTGTGAGTAGCTACACCTGAATACTGCCCAGCAGAGATTAAGACACTTTCTCTGCCAGCTTCTTCATTAATGCTGTTCCCAACACTGTAAGAGGCTCAAAGGCATTTGAGCCTCTTGAGGTGGTGGCATTCCTAAAGCTGTTTTCCTAGCATGACAGTAGTATGTGAGCTGTCCTGGACCTTGGTCCCACAGGGAGACCCGCTGAGGGAAGATCAATAGAAGCCTGGACAGTGTAATGCGATGATCCACTGAAAGATGGGAGGACACTCAGGCAGCTGCAGTTCATGTGGGTTTATTGAAGGATAGGCAAAGGCAGGGAAGCAGGAAACAACCACACATGAGAGGAACAAGCTCTGAGAGCCCCCTCCAAGAGAGGGGTCGAGGTATATAACAGGGGAAGGATAGGAGGAGACAGGGTACATGGGGACCGATGGGGAAACAGAGAACAAAGATCTTTCCAGAACCAGAGGATGGTACTGACATGTAACTGACATGAACTGGGCAAGGTACATCATATGACTGACATACATCCCTTTGCATGGGGAAGGTGGGAATCCTGAAACAATATTTTTATACACCTGTGTTTTCCCAAGGCATTCCCCCTGGATAGACTTCCTCAGGGCTGCCTCCCACAGTAGTGCCTTAAAAAAAATACACCTTATTGTTATGCATATAATGATCTTTCTTGTGGGAAAAGATGCTGAAAGCAGCCAGAGGTTTTTTTTTCTGATCTGATTTCTAATTAGAGTGAATTCTTGGAAAATAAAGGCTTCCAACATTGATACTTAGATGGAGATTTCCCAAAGATGGGATTGCTTGTCAATAGACACTCCAATTTTTCTACTGTTGCAAAGTATTTTGAAAGTTTTTGGTGCATTTGAAATATTTTCTGTTCTTATTCTCTATTTAGCACAGTTGCATTCATAACCCTCTGCATAGTATTAATGACAATTATCAAATTAACCAATACTGCACTATGTAGCCAGAAAAGGTCTGGGAGATGTTCCTCTTCCTTATACACACATTAATCCCAGCAAGAAGCAGGATGACTAAAGCACAGCAAAGCTTGCTCTTCACCTAATAACTGTAGTGTGAAAGTGTTCCCAGAAATCCTTACAGATGGGATTCCAGGAATAGTATCAATTTGAGATGCTTTGGAACTAAATTCATAAGGATATCACAGTAAAGATTTATCTGCTTTAAAGGGAAATTTTACTGAGTTTCACTTGTGCATTTACCTACAGAAGTCCTAACAAATGGGACCTTTCTTCTCCCTCACCCTGCTGTTCACTTGCTCCTGCAGTGGTAGGGTGAGTTGGCATTAGGAGCTGGCTTAGCACCTGGAGTTTCCACTGAGCCAGTAAAACAACACCCACTACAAACTTGTTCAGGAGCCAGCAGTAGTCTGCTGTTCAGAAATATCTGTATTTGAAAAATGAACGAGTTAGAGATAAAAGGGAGTGTGTTAACTCTTCTAAATAAATTATTTAAACTTGCAACCTGTTTCTATCTTTTCCATATGAAAATTTAATGTGCCATGGGCTCTTTTGCATCTTCATGGGAAAAAAAAATCGTATTTTTATAGGTTTATTCCTCTTATGGGCTTTCCACAGACAGTATCAGTATTTCGGCTATCAATTCTCAGGTCTCTCTCTGCCATCCCTCTCCCCAAAGGGGCAAGTCCATTAATGAGAATCTTAGTATGAACAGAACAGAGCTGACCCAATAATCTCCAGAACACTGGAGATTTCTCAGTAGCACACAGTGCTACTGAGAAAAAAAAGCTGAGTCAAAAATGCTGGTTTTGCATTTTTGAAAAGAATGAAATGAGGATTTTTTTCCCCATGTGCCACATGGATCTTGCACTTGGCATTAGACTGATGCTTGCTAAAAATCATGGCCAAAATCTTCAACCCGGGTGCACAAACTGGGCTTTTATTTTCAAATTGATGCAATGCCTGAATAAAACCACCCTTATTTTTAGGAGGGCTGAGCAAATGACTTTCCAATTCATTTCACTGATAGCTAAGAAATATCAGCACCTCTGAAATCAAACAGTGCTTAAATTTACAGCTCCTCTATTTGAAAACATCTCCCTGAGTCTCCATCTATTTAAATGGAAAACTGAAGCCAAGGGCACATGGTGATCTCAGCAGTTAATAATGTTCCTTGCTCTATAACAAATCAATGAAACCCTTGGGAATAATGGCATCAACTTGGATTTAGCAGTTTCATGACAGCATCAGTTTTCCAACAAATGTTGAACACATGACATTATGGAAAGGTGAGTATTGCCCTTCTCATCTTGGAGGAAGGGAAAGAAAGAAGAGGGAACAATTCCTGATTTCCCTGAATTTGCTTCAGTCATTCCAGAGCAATATCACAGATTTTTTTAGTGACCTGAAATGGCAGACTCCCTGATCTTTCTAGGACAGTTTCACAGAGCTCATCACTGGAAGTAGGAACTGATTCTCCTTTCCCTTGTGACCTGCAAATAGCATCTGATTCCTGTGTGAAGCATAATTCCACAGTCCTGGAAGTGCCTGTGCCTGCACCTGGAGTCTTACTGCATCTGCCCTCATCAGTGGTAGCTTTCTCTTCCACATCCCCTCTGCTGGGTGACTGTATGGAATCAAAGCTGTAGTGTTTGCTCTTTTACAATACTGTTCTCGACATTCCCACATCTTTATGGCCCCATGTTTAAGGGCCTTCTGCTTCCCCTCATTATTTATTTACTGCATTTAGCTGCTTATTTGGCTGTCAGCGTACTTTCTGTCCTTGTATACTTTCTCCCCTCCAATGTTCCACATACATTTTAAAGACAATTTTATTAAAAAATAAAAGCAGGTGAGTTAAGTAACAGTTTGTGGAGACAAGATCTCAAAGGAAGATTTACCTGAGTTACAATATGAGCTTCATAATGTAATAGAAGCTGAGACAGTATTTAGTTTTGTTTCTTTTACTCATTTCTTGCAGAGTATCTCAAGGAAATGCTGCCTAACTCCTGGGCAAGGAAAGACTGAAAATGGAAAGCAACCTACAAACTACTTAATGCTTTTTGATACCCACATAATACTGGCTGATATCCACCAGCCAGAAGGGTAATAGTGATATATTAAGGTTGACATTGTGAGCTTAACGCTTATGTATTTATGGGTTTACTATTTTGTGTTAGGATCCTTAGCAAAATACAGCTGAAATAACTAATTTGGGCATTTCAGGTGCCAGGTGTAATTTTGCATTAATAACTTCTGGGGAAAGTTCTTTCTCTGAAGAGATGGATAATCTACAATGGCCATCTATTTCTTTCCTTAGTATCAGTAATGTGAAACGTGTATTGAGCCTTGCTTTGTGAGAAGCCCTTTGATATCTTTGTTAAACATTGTCCTTTGCTATAGCTTTATCTCTAGCAACAAATCTGGTGTGTGTTGTATAGACAGAATGAACATCAAAACCAACTTATTTTATTGAAAGAAACCATTCAAATTGGAAAAGCGAATGTTATGCGAAAGGCGGTTTATCTGTCCCGGGGAGAGGCACCTCGCTCTGCCCGGCACAGGGCTGCGCTCCTGGCCCGGGATTCCCGCGCGAGGCACTGCCCGCCCCTCCCGGCGGAGGCGCCGCGAGAGCAGCGCTCCCTCGCCGGCTTCCACGCCCGGGCTCCGAGCCGACCCCGCTTTTCTCGCCTCCTCCTCCAGGGCCCGCTCCTCTTCCGGCGGCCGTACCCCGAGCGTTTCCCCCGTGCTCGGCCGCGGCCCCTCGGAGGGGCCCCCGGCCGTGCCCAGCACCTCCTGCCCGCCCTCAGCCGGCCGGCGCTGCCGCCGGGGCCGCGATGGCGGCGCGGGGGCGGCCCCGGCAGAGGGAGCCGCAGACCGCCGAGCCCAGAAGGCGGCGCCGGGGCCCCTCGGGCCGGGTATTCCCTCTCTGGGCAGGACGAGCGGCTCGGCGTGCCTTCGTCCTGTCGCCTGCGCTGGCGGCAGAGCAGGGCTCCAAGCCCCAGGGGTGTGAGATGCGGCTGCGGCTGCCCGCGGGGCCGCGCATCCCGCTGAGGGGAAGGGCTGTTCGGAATGCCGGAGGCGGCCGCCGCCTGGAGCAACCTGGAGCAACCAGGCTGCTCTGCAGCTGCACCCTGCGATCTCTAATTCGTATCATTTGATTCGACAGTAATTCCATCGCTGTTATGTTCATTTACAAGAAGTGCCCTGTTACTCGTTCTGTTTCTGCCTGTTGTTTTCCTGCCTTTTCCAGTCGTGGTTCCATGATTTCCCATGCTGTTCCTGGGGCCCGCCGTGCGTGGCGGCTCCCGGCATGTCAGTCCCTCGTTCGGGTTCGTAGAGGACCTGCTCGTCCTTGCCTAGGTAAAACCACTATAGTCTTACCTGAAATCTCTTATTTCATTGCTATATTACCATGAAAGCTGCTTTCGTTTTCCCATCAGTTTAGTTTTGTACCTTTTTTTTTTTTTTTTGTACCTCCATGTTTTTCCTTTTAAAAACAACGTGCTGTGTTTACCTTCAGATGCTCGTTTAGTTCAAGGAATGCAGGTAAGTACAGCTTCATTATGTCAGTTTCTAGGAGCTAGATACCAATTCAGCACAATGAAGTGCAGCACTTTGAATGCCAAAAAGGTTTCTTTTTAAATCACTTCTCCTTGGAGCTGAATTTGAAACCTGTATAAAATCCTATTTGTGCTTTTTGAATGGGCTGTAGGAAGAGCTGGGCATATCAACATGACTTTTAGAACAGTATTTCAAAGACACTTTGAAATTACTTCCAAAATAGTATTTGCAAAAAAATGATCCACAAGATCTAACCAGTAAGAAATTGTGAGTGCAAGGGTTCATCATCTATCCTGTCCCTTTTTAGAGGTCAATTGTTTAATTAGGAAACATTTGTCTGGAAAAAGAGCATTTGTCTAGAGTTCTTTACTGAGCAGAGATGCCTACAAAGAGAAGAGAACTTCTATTTCTTCCTTAATGCATCGTTATTTGTAGGAGAAGAGATGAAGGTATCATGGTATACAGCACCTTGTCAAAGAAACTGTGCAGCAAGTGGGAGACTGTTCTCTTTGCAACTTCACAACTTTCAAAGTCACATCTCTCTCTACTCCCAGAAGTACTCTAAGCCTGCAGTTTACAGGGAGAGAGGCATAGTACTTGTTACCTGTGTCATCATCCAGAAAAAAATACATGAAAAATTTGGCACCGACACGAAGTACTTCGGTTGCCTGGTGCCTAGAGTTCTGAGAACAGATAGTTATTTTCGCAGTTAATAGTGGTCCCTGGAGTTGTTCTCTCCTTCTCTCAGGTGCATATTTTAAGTCCTCAGGTGCTCTGTAAAAGCAGACCACTGCCATCAATAGGCAACAGCTGAGTGAAAACTGAGGGTTAGTAATTTGGGATCTTGATACCTTATGCCTAGAGCCCAACGAGGTGGCTTTGTTTTCCTCTTAAAAAGTAATCAAAGAAATAATAATCTGATCCTCTTTTTCAAGATTTCCTGTAAATATGGCTATTTCTGCATACATCTGAATGGTAAGATGATTTTTTTTTTCTAGTGATACAAGTGGCTGCTTTGGAAATAATAAGATTATTTTTAAAATAATGTTTTAATGTCTAAATCATGCCAGTGTATAAGCATGGTGAAAATTTCAGGATGGAGATTTTAAAGCTAATGAAAAAATTATGTAAGCATACACATGTGTCAGATATGGAGATAAAAGTTACAGAAAGAACTTCCAAAGTTGGCTTTACACATATTAACTTTGTTGTTGTATGCACAAAAGGCAATTGCACAAGAGGTAATAAAATAATAGTAATAATGATTTGTACTAGGTAATTGAAATTTATGAAGCGGTTTTGGTGTCTCTAATAAAGCTGTGATGTTTTCAAGTAGAACTAATGAGTATGATGGAAGTGACTAGCATGAATAAACTTAATGTTGCTGTCAACAAAGATAGTAACATATTTTTTAAAGGTGTCTGAATATTAGTATCCTAAGGTAGGAATGCAAGTCACACTTCTATTTGCTTTGCAGCTTAAGTCAGAAATGGGATACTACAGTCTTTCATCTAAACACCCTTTTCTCCGACTCAGTAAAATCTTGGCTGCTCTTAACAAAAACCATGTAAAGTGCTGATGTGCTTCAGCAGTACATCCATGCCTGGGGCATGTTCCCCAAACCAGTGTTGTGTTTAGCTACTTGATTTCTTTTTTCATGTTCATACCACTCTTACTGTACCTGTTCATTACTGTTGAATTCTGGTGTGTATCCATTATTCTGAAGTAGTAGACTAATGGCTTTGGAATCAGGTGTCTCTGTCTATACCTTTGAAGAGGAAAAGAAAGAAAATCTCTGAATGTGTAAATGTTTTTGTTTGGGTATGGATCACTTTTTAAAATGCTGGCTTTGTGTTTGGGGTTTACATTAAGGTTACTTTTTTTGTCTTCTGTACCCTAGGATGTATGTAGCACTTGATAGCCAGTGTTTTTTCGCACCAAAACAATTCAATTGCAAGTCAGGTAAATACCATCCAAATAGAATGGTCCTTACTTTATATGTTTTGTGGGGGTTTCACCTGGATAGTAGACCTCTATCTGGGAAGGGTTTGCTTTTCTTTATGTTCTTGCTTCATTGCAATGTCCATCTCCTAAGTACATTTACTGTAGGATAGGATGAGAGAGTAGAGAATGGATTGTTTCAGCTCTCTCATTGATTGGATTACTTTTTCTTGCTGCATAAAGTTACTGGATTGCAATGGTGTGGATTATTGGTGGGTTGGAGAGACACAATTGGGAGAAAGAGGAGCAAACTCCAGAAATGAGGTAGAGGAACAAGTGTGTGAAATTGTTGTTGAGATGTGGTGTCAGCTGAAGCTCTGCTGTAAGCAGTGAGGACTGCTGGGGACACAAAGGTCGTGAGTCAAAGTAACAAGTATTGGCAGAATAATGTATCAGTATTTTGAGAACTAGATAGATGGAATTAGGTTCTCTATTTCCCTCCTCTCCCATTCCTTCCTTGCCTCCAGCTGAGCTTCTAATGGAAATATTGGGAGAAGGGAAATGGGAAGCAGCAGAAGGATGTTTATTGCTGCTTGGTAGGAATGTAAATTAAGTACCTAATGATGTGCATTGAATAAATACATTTTGGGTTTTCTTGTCTTACTTAGCACAGCTTGCTACTCACAGCAAGCTGTGCTAAGTACCTCTGCCCTTCACTCACACATAAGCATGTGCGAATTTGACCTTTTCCTAGGAAGGTATCACCAAACTTAATCTTGGTTTTTGAGCATCTCCCCCTTTTGAAGGAACCAGAAGTTTCTGCAGTCAGGAGAGTTGGTGTTCCACCAACACTTGTCATTTTTATTAATACAATGCAGTGTGGGAATGATGGGTCTGGTTGCCAAAGCTCTGGAAACCATTCTTTTTGAAAGTAAGAATGTAGGATTTTGGAAAATCTGTAAGAGGAAATGGAATGGTGGTGCTCCTCAACACCCTTTTCTTGGGGGGAGCAGGGGGAAATTCTGAAATATCTCAGGTGTGGGGCTGACTGATGTTCATTGCCTCCAAATGGGCTCCTCACACCAGGAGAGACAGTCTACAGTAAATGTGCCAGAAAGCTTCACAGCTTTTTCTTAATCTGCATTTTTAGATGGAGTTTTAGGCGGTATGAAGTGGGAATGCGCGGCCTCGTGGGCAGAAGTTGCCTGGAGGGCCACCTTCCCAAGAACGAACTCCTTGATCGGTGCGGCTAGCTCCTGCAAACCACCACACGCTCGAGTTGCAGGTGTGGTAATGAAGACTAACTAGTGAGCAAGAGAGGCTGGCTGCTTGAAATTCCAGCTCTGTTTATTGAGGAGCAACAAAACAGGCTGAAGGACTCAGGAGCAGCAGCAGCTTCAGTAACCACTCTGAGTGAGGGAGAGGCCAGGGTGTGTAACTGGGACAGGGTAGGAGTGGTAACTGTTGAAGGGAACCAACCAGGGAAGGGACAAGGGGAGGAGCAGGGATGGGGTGATCAGGGAATAACCAATGGAGCGTCAAGGGAATGGTTAACAAGGTACAGGGGCCAATGAACAAACACAGAACAATGAACTTTCTAGAACATGGAACTGAACAGTGACTTGATGGACAGAAAAAGGAGTGTAGTTTTGTATACAATGGTCTCCTCCCATTGCATCTCAATCTCCTCATTTCCCTTCCCATATCCTACAGGAATGTTCTCCTCTAGTAAGAGGAAGGGTTCAATGTTATTTATTACTGGGCATGCTGAATTTGGCAAATGACAGGAAAAGGAAGCAAAGGGGTGATGACCTTAGGTGAGATCAGAACAGATCTCTCGTGCTGACGAGCTAAGATAATAATTGGACTGACACGGGCAGTAAAAATGTCATGCCAATTGACCTTGGAATTTAACCTAAGACATTGCCAATTTAACCTAGGAATGAGGAAGAGTGGTTCAGCTCTTTCTGAAAACCAAAGGAACCATAAAAAAACTTTCCATAAATATAGGTCGGCAGTCTGCATTGTACATGGACATAATGCCATGTACATTAGGTTTGCTATAGAAGGTGTTGTGACCCAGGCCCAGAGTGCAGTCTTGTGTCTGAATTAGGTCACACAGCCTTTTACATCTCAGCTTTCTGATAGTTGCAGGTTCACCCTTATTTTGTAGGATTCTGTTCTTCTCTTGCTAAATAATCCAATTTGTTCCCACCCTAACATCACTAGCCACACTCAAGCCATCCTTGCTGATGCATACAGGAAACTGGGGCAGGATCTTAAGACTGGGAGCTGTCTGCTGAAAGCTGCTTTGCTCCATTTGGTACAATAAATTGCAAAATACAGTACAAAGCCTTGTCTGTGGCCTGCAATATCTGTCTTCATGAAATAGTAAGGACGATGGGTGACTGCTTTAAGGCAAAGCTTCAAAAATATTTTGCTTGATATTTGGTTGGTTGGCATTGGTGGTTGATGTTTTTAAAATATTTCCTTCCATTTCCTTGTTTTATCTTTCCACTCTTGTTTTGCCCTTATGCACAGGCTGACCCTGAGAACTAGGGATTATCTGCTAGGGTGGTAAATCCAGCTCCTTCCCAAGCCACTGTCATAGTTCTCACTGTCTCTCTGACAATCACTCAAGCAGGAAGGTGTGAAGAGAAGTACTGGCAAGAAGATGTGAACAGAGGAAAGACTTGCAGTAACAAAGATGCTTTGGCACAAATAGTTATGATCTTTTCCTGCTTGGTTAATTTCTTTCTGAACACCCAGATCCCTGAACTGTGTATTCTCTGGACATCATGTCACTTAATTATTTTTCACTGGATGGTAAAACTATAATTCCTGTAAATTAAAAACAGAGCTGCAAATGCGTTTGGTTTGATCTCTGTGGTGTCTGAGGCAGAGGAACAAGATTAATTCCCTCAATTAGATGTTAATTGATGTCTGAACATGTCTAGTCCTCAAAACAGCAAGACCACGTATAGCATAACCAGCACCATTAAAACAGCATTGCCTTCCCTCTATGCTCAGCAAGCGCAGAACGGGAGGAGGGGGATTCGCGTCTAAACAGAGCAGTGGGGGATGCTGTGAAATGAGCAGAAACTTGTGATGAGGGAGAGGGAGTGCAGCTGCCTCCTATGATTGTGAACTGATGGTTAAATGCACAGGGTTTTATAGGAGAACCATGGCTTTGTTTGCTGAACCTACATGTGCTTTATTTTCATTTCTTTGCTGGTCAAGTCTGCTTGAGATTCGCATCATAAGCAACTTCAAAGGTTTATTACAAAGTGATGAAATATGTAATAAAGAAAAGAAAAAAAAAAAACCAGAAATTTTCTTTGGCCTTTGGAAAACCATATACTAACAATTTTGATTAAATGGAATAAGAGGTCATTGAATCTGGTCTTTTACCTACTGTGTGTAACAGTTTCAGCTACATCCATTTCAATAATTAAATTCTGTTTGTGTGCTGCCTGTGCCTTATATATAAAGCATCATGCACTGTATATATTTCATTTTGTTTCCATTTTATAATACAGTAAAAATCTTTTTCAACTAGAATAGATGCTAGCCTTGGATACTGAAGTGCTGAATAGAATAATAAATCCTGTGCATCACTAGTTTGACTTTCATCTAAGAGTCTGAAAAAGCTTTATAAACATCAAGTAATCTTTCCAGCATGTCCATTACAACTGCAGAATATTACCACTGCTCTGCAGCTATTATTGTTATTTTGTATCACTGCATCTAAGGGCCCCAATCAGACTCAAGACTGTACTCTGTATTTAATAAAAAGTTAAGCCCTGTCCCAAAAATATTTGAACAATTGTTAAAAAATAGAGGGATAGGGGGCAGAGAAATGCAGGATAACAGTAGAAGGGGCAGATAAAAATTGCAGCTTGGGGAGTGACCAGTGTTGGAACAGCATGATCTATCCAACCATTGTGTCATATATCTTGTGGGCAATGCACTGAAGATGAGACCTGAAGAATTTTCTCAGTGACACTGTAGATTTTACTGTGTGACTACTTTTGTGTTTAAAGGGCAGCACAGAAAGAGCCCGAGGCACACTTGACTTGATGAGCCAATTAAGTTTGCCTCAACATTAGGACAAAAATCTGCATGGAGGTAACTGAACTGTGAAGGAGTAAAGGCTGTTGTATTACGTGAGGCAGTAATGTAATGAAATCAGTAGGCTGAGGGAAAGAGGAAAATAGTGGCCAGTCCCTTGCTCTAACAGAGGTGACAAATGGAATATGGATAGACCTCACTGTCCCACCACCTTGTGATAATCTCAGCTTTGTATTTCTGTTTCCAGACATGCTTAATGAGGAATTTGCAGCAGCAAAAGGAAAGCACAAAGACTCTACCACCATGTGTATTGTATTGTACAGCCTGGTCACCTGCGGCCCAGCCAATTAAACCACAGCAGGTGTGGAGCAAGCTCTTCTGTTGGTTTTACAACTCCAGAAACAGTTTTAGGGAGCAGTGTCTGGTATGTTGAGGCTCTGCAGTGCTTCTGTGCCACTCGAGATTATACCCTCGCATTCTTTGTGTACTTTATCAAGCAGGGCTTTCACTAGTTTTGGGGGAAGGAAGAAACTTCCTTCTGGGATTTCCTCCTGGCCTAGTGCCACTTAACACCTGGGCTGCAGAGACAGTGCTTATTTCACAGCACCCCTTACATGGGGGTGGTGGGGTGTGAAGTGCTACTAAGCCATCCATAGATGATTTCTTTATTGCTAAGCTGATAAAAAAATATATTGACTGTCTCTCAATTTACATCTCCTCTACTGCAGCAAAATTTCAGATCTAACATGGGTTTTATACTTTCCATCTTGGGTCTCTTAAGATGCACATTCTGACAAGCATCTACAGAAGAGTTACGAATTTTACCCTGAGATGTGTTCTCCCACTGCTCATGCCCAGTTCTTACCAAGGGCAGAGATCACAACTGACTGCTCCCAGCTGTTGAGTACAGAAAACACCTGGGAGAGGAGAGCGTTTGTGATTGCTGTGTGCAGCTGCTGTTGGACTGGACCTCTCCTTTTTAGTTTCACCCTGTGACCTCATGTCTGTTTTTCTCATTTGTTTTCTGATCACCTGGCTGTTCATGGGAAAGCTGAAGCAGAATTTATTCCACAGTCCAAATCTAGACAGCAGTCTGTTTTTTTTTGAGTAATTACTGTCTGTCTCCTTTCAGCAGTTCAGACAGGTCCAGGTCATCCCTGATGTAAGAGTACAGGTGTGAAGAAAGCTGTAACATTGAAAGGACACCTGTCAGTAGAATATATGCACCTGGATCAACAACAAACCAAGAGAACCCTCAGAGCCCTCACACTGCTTCTGCCAGCCAGACTGTGGGATCCCAGGTGCTTAGATACACATTCTCCCATCTCCATGTCACCCTGGACTCCCACAGGCTTCCTTCATGCCACAGCTGCAGCTTGTGCTTCCACAGTGCCGGGTCAGGTCATTAGCCCAGGTTTGTTAGCCTTGGCCCGTTTGCCATTCCACACTGTTCCTGCTGGCAAACCTTGCTGCTGAGATCTGCCTCAGTGCCTGCAGCCAGTGGTAAAACATGAACTTGCTGAAATCTTTTTACAGGTGTTTGCCCTGTTCCTCTGCATTGTCAGTGGGCTGGGGCAGCTGCTGTGTTGGAGGGTTGGGGTTCCTGAATCCTGGGTAATGAATCTCTGCCTCTGTTGTGTAAAATGTGTGTGCTTGAGAAACTCCTCTTGTGAAGCCTATGCTCCTTGCAGTCTGCCATGCTATCCCTGACTTTAATCTAGAATCTCAAAGACTTGGTGGTCTAGGGAGATGTCTTCTAACCCAAGGATAGTGGACCATGATATTAACATGAGGCTGTGCCTTGAATGTTTCAAGTCAGGCTGGCTTTGAAATACTGGCTGTTGAATCCTTCTCTTCCTGACTAGTGACCTTCCAGAAAGTTATTTGATCCATCTGGGACTTGCAGAGGTGAAGGAAAAGAAGGATGATACTTTGGGTGACCCTTTAATATAAGTTAATGTGGTATTCCTTTTGTGTGTCTTGTTTTCCTATTCTAGTACACTTCTCCTTGTTAGGCTACAATATCTGTGTCTCATTCTGATGCAGTGGGATTTCACATCCATTTTAGTGCCAGACTGTTGACATGAGCAGTGCAATATCTTGCAGCTGGTCTCTTTGAAGATGTCACTGGAGTTGAGGAACCAGCTCAAAGGCAATCAGTCAAGCTGGAAAAAGATACTGATTGCATAGATCAGAGTAGCATTTTGATTGGCATGCTGGCCATCTGCCACAGGCTGGGATTCTGCTAAATTTTGTGAGATAATGCAGGTTCAGATCTGGTCAGTTCTTAGGTTGGAGAATGCTGAGGGAAAAGCTTGTGCTGCAAGGAGTGTAGTTCTTTGATGGAGGAGCTGGCATTCTTCTCTCTTCCAGGGCTGGCAGCACTTTGCTGTGATAACAGGGGATGTTGTCCTTCTGGAAGTGGCATCATTCATGCACTACATGAAAATTGCATCTGGTTTATGCGGCACTTAAAAACTTCCCAAGGCAGGGAGAATATTATTCTGCATGGCTTGTTCAAATTTCCATGTAAACAACTTCAGTGCTGCCTCCCTAAATCTACATTCCTATGATAACAAATGTTTGAGGTGCTGTGTATGAGGGCCTGTGTTTGCAAGAGGAGGAAAATGCATGTGAAGAATTATTGAAGTGCTGGTGATAGATGGTACCTTAGTACAAGATTGTAAGCTAGGCCGCTTGGAAGTGGTTTTACTTTGGATTTGCAATGGGTTAAGGGCACACCATGGCCTTGGCTGCTGCTGCTCAGTGGACAAGCTCTGATCCACTGTACATCACGGTAACTCAATCACTTGCAGCTCCATTCAGGATAAAGACAGAAATCTCATTTGAAAATGACTGGATTTTTTCATGCCAAAGAAATGTGCAGTGTTGCCAGCGTGCTCAGAGGGTGATGAATCAGTGATTAATCTCTCTTTAATCCACACATTTAATTATTTTCCTGTGTGAAAAGGATTGGGCTTTGTTTACCTGTGTGTAGGCAACTCAGCAGGAGAAGAGTACTCTTCATATTAGAGGGTTTTGTTTTTTTTTTTTGAAAGAGCAAATTATTTGTGATTGGAGCTCTTTGCAATTGAGGCTACATCTAGTGGTAAAATTTCAGTAGTAGAGTGAATGTTTGGATTTTTCTAGTGTAAAGAATAATGAGATGTTCTGATGCCTTATATAATCTCCAAAGGGCATATCTCTGATGCTTGTGGCATTCTAAATGCCATGTGAAGTATTTCACTGCTCTGATCAGTAATCGTTTGGCACCAAGGCTTTGCATGGGATTTCTAACTCTTCTTTGTTGCATTTAGACTTTGGCTTGACTGCAGAAACTCCTAGCAAATACTTCTGATGATATATTAGCATTTTTGCTGCCTTTTAAAATCTAAAATGAAAAAGAATGTAATGAGCCACCTAATCTGTGCAGTACTTGCTCTCCTTTTCTTACATATAAGAGGAACTGCTCTTTTTTCCTTTTGCACTAATTGGCTTGGTCTTCCCTTTATGCTGCTGAAGTTAAGATGCTGCTATGCTCTTGCATCAAGGAGGAAAAATGGCATGTGCAATGTAGGTCAGCTCAGCTACCACTGAGAAATAGGTACTAATTACACTTATATTTCACCTGCATCTTAAATGACAGAATTTTTTAAGAGACAGAGGGTGGGGGCCCAAAATTAACTGTTGTAACCAAACATGTATTTGAATGGAAAACCTTCTGGCTAATTTTTTTTTGCCTGCTGGGTGCCTGTTTTACAAAGCCATTAAATTATTTCAAATGAGAGAAGAGAGCCTAGCCAACATATGCCATCTCAGCTGTTTTTGGATGGTGAGGAAAGATAGATAAAGGGGTGCTGCATTGCTGTAATTAATGAAAGAAGATAAATTTATTTTTGCTATTCAAAAAAGCTCTTCGGTTCAGCATCTGACATTGAATGACTTGCACAGTTTTACTCGACTTCTGGAATTCTGATCTCAGTGGAGATGTATTGGAGAAGACAGAAATGGAACAAATTAGGAACCAAAGCCTTCTCCATGTTAACTAGTTGACTATGTCTATAAACACTGAACAACCCCACAGTTGCTGCTGAAGCTATTGCATGTAACAGCTATGGAAATTCTCAAAGCATGTCGATATAAAACATGTTGGCAGCTGAGAAAGGAAGCTGTAAAAAGGGAGAGCATTTAAAAAACTTTTGGGTAACAGGTTCCTACACCTCATTTAAAAAACAAACAAACATAACAATAGAGCTGTTATACAAACCACATCCCTCTGATTCCTGCACAGTGTTGTTAACAAGCGCCCTTTCCATTCCACAGTAAAGAGCAGCCATTCAGAATGAGCTGAGCCACTGCACAGGCTTTCAAGCCACCTGTCAAACAGTGCTTACCTGGCCATCACTGGAGACCTGGAGTTACCTCTGTGTTCATGCAGACCTGCTGTTATATCAGTTTCTCTATTACTATCATTTGTTGACATCAAGACATGGAGGTTATGGAAGATATTATTTATGCGACTGAAACATGCTGCCTTATTGGCAACTGCCTTCTGTGTGGATTTTTTATTGCAAAAGGAAGAACATTGTCTTCATAGCTCTTCATGGCATATTTTTAAGTTGCCCACAAAATCTAACAACAAAAATCCAGGTTTAATACTCTGAATTAAATTTAGTGAGCTCATTTTCCCCAGCTTTCCTGTTTATTCAAAATGACTTTTTAGTTATTCTTGGCTGCAGGAAATTCATTATCTAGGATGTATAGTAATGCAGGTTGGACACATCAGCTGAGTTGTCCTAGTTCTTGTTCAGAGTTCTTGTTTTTTGAGTTGTTTAGCAGATGCAGGTAGTACCAGATGCAAAGGGTGCAGCTGCCTAATTTGTTTCCTTTGCTTCTCTTGAGATGTGTTGCAGTGGAGTAGCAGCTGCTACACGAGGGTGAAATACTGTTGGAAGTACTTTCTCTTGGGGGTGGCAGGGGGAAAAGCCATTCTTCTCAGTTAGAAAATCTTTAGCAGAAAAGATCAGCAACATGCGTAGGGAAACCCTAACAGAGACAGAGTTCCTTTCTTTTTCCATAAGAACAGGGTGATGTGAAAGGGAGAATGCTCTGAAACTCTTTATTGACTGCCTTACCAACCAAATCTCATTTTTTTATCTATTTGAAGAAAGGGCTTATTTGAGAACTTAATAAACTAGAACATCTCTTGGTTTAGAGATTGAGAGCTTCTTGGTGTACTTTGATGTGCTTACCTGAAAGAAAAGGTGGGGAGTTGTTCCACATGAATACTCAAGCTGTTTCAGGGTTCTGACACAGCCTATTTTTCTTCTCTCCTTTTCCTTTAATTGGACAATTGGAAAATAATGAAGAAGGTACACAGGACAGGCTACCTGGATCAATAAAAATGTCAGTTTGGCTGCATCAATGTAATAGGCAGGGCTAAAGTAATTTGGCTAAATAAATGAGTATATTTTGTGCGATATTGTGGTTGTCTAGAGCGCTTTAAAAGCAAAGATAACAACAGAGCTCAGCAGCTGGCAGTGTGATCTTAGAGCAGAAGAGACTTTGTCTAGTTTTCAGCAGGAAAGGGTCTTTATTCCAAAGTACTGGCTTTGCTGAGGCCAGAGGAGGGCTGTGAGGTTCAGCAGGGAAAGTTTACCTGGGCATGGTTTACCTGATAAATGGCAATTCTGCCAAATATAAGAAACAACCCAAGGCTTTGGGTCTGGTCTGTGTTGCTGCTATCTTTGTGTCATTGTGCCAGTACGGTGTTGACACTCAGGTGCTAAGCACTGTATGGATATTAAATCTGCAATCAGGGTACCACGGCACTGGATGTGTCCAAGACCCACAGATTAAATTGGTTGTAAGAATTCGACCAGACTTGATGTGGACAAGTACAGCCTAACTGCTGGCCAGGTTTGCAAGCCAGCTTGAGCAATGCCTTTGCAAGGCAAGCACTGCATGCTGAGCAATGCCCCAGTGAAGTTCAGAACTGCTTTTGCGTCTGTGTGGAGTGGAGGGATAGTCAGTGCCACCATAGCTACCCAGCTGTTTGTTGTGCCCTCAGGACACAGCAAACAGACCCCCTTGTTGCTATAAAGGAGGGTTTCTTCTTTTGCTCACTTTATCTCCCACAGCACTTGAGCAGAATTCCATATTCCATGGTGTTGTAACATGGCTGCATGATGTTGTGCATTTGATTTTGGTCCATAGAACTGCCATTAGCAGTACCAAACGAAAACCCTTTCTGAAAGGTGACATTGTGTCAGTTAGTCTTTTCTGCCTAAAGAGATGGCAGCAAATGCATTTCCATGGCATTGATATTTGTTTGGGATTTTTAAAATTCTGTTAGTCCAGAAATTTACAGAAGTCTTGTGTAATTCCTGTGATGCTGCAGCATTCCTAAGAGGTTTTCTTTGGGAGGAATCTTAATAGTCAGGATAATAATCAGGAACTTCTGGTTTATCTAGGATCTAGTTTCATTCCAGCCACATACCAGAAGTTTTCATAGTTATTTGGTCTCTTAATTCTCAGCTTTAGTTCTCAGCTGCAAAATGTGGCAGTTCAATACATTTTGTCCACTTTATTAATAAACACAGATGTGAAATGGGAGTGCTACCAAAGACCTGAACTGTGGGAGAGGTAGCCATGTGAGATGGGGAGAATTTCTACTTTCAAGGCTGCTAAAACAAAAATGAAAGTCCTTTAAACCTTACCCTTCAGGTTCTGGGTCAACAATGTTCATGTTCTTCAGGAGCCACATACTGACTTTATTTATATTTAGAGTCACACATTTATTTTACTTTCTGCTATACACAGGTTGTTCTGAAATGACTACTGACAGCCTCTTAATAGCCTGTATGCAGCACTTTTTTGCAAGGATTTCTATGTGTTACAAATTGGATTGCACACTTTGATCCCTTTCCCAAAGGGCAAATACCTCTGGGAGGAATCCAACACATTTACAACATAGAAAGTAAAATCCAACACCCTCTTAGTGTGGGAAAGAGGAGAATAGTACCCTAACTTTAGGAAACTTGAATGGCTTGTAAAAAGTCAGTGTCAGTGTAATGTACAGCCCAGTCACCCTGGCTAGTGACCTGTTCTTTCAGTAATCTTCCATGTCTATTTGTTTTCATTTCTTGTGAAAATGAAATACTGAGTCAAAGCATTAGTTCAGCATGGAGCCAGGCATTTTATGTCAGTCCTTGACATTGTGCAGTCACTGATGCAGGGCTCAGCTTGAGCAGAAAATGAAATGGTGGCAGATTTACTGTTCCTGTTCCTAAGGAACAGTCTTGTACCCGTACATCAGGTCACTGACTGAAACTTGCCTTCTGCAGGAAGCTCTGTGTCCAAAATGATAAAATGGGCACAGTCAGCTCACTAAACAGAGGCTGGTTCTTGCCAGTTTTAAAAAACAGCATAGTAACTTCCCTCGTATGTCAGGAGGACATTCCACCCAAGTTCTGCAACCCATGCCCCACCAAACTTTCCAGTACCATCAAATACTGAGCCACCACAGCAACTTTGGACAGGAGTTGGTGGATGTTGGAAGTAGGCTTGTGTAGAACATGTATGTCCCTTCACTGACCTTTGCTCGACAGGTTTTCAGGACCTGAAACAAGATTTGGAGAATGGGGAAAGTGAAGGTTTCAAAATGGCCTTCAGCAGTCCAAAGCAACACAGCAACAGTTCTACTCTTTTTTCTTCCTCTTTGAGGGCTTTTGGTCAAGCATTTGCCAGTGTTGATCTGCAACTCAGAGGAGAGAATGTGAGTGGATGTTATTGCAGAGGAGCTCTTAAGCCCTTTCTACTGATGAAGGAGAGGGTCTGCAGAGTACAGGCAAGTCATGGCCAAGTGATGTAGGGACAGAGCATGGAGCTCACAAAAAAGGTGCCTTGGGAGCTCCAGCACAACCGCTGTACTGACTGTCTTACACATGGTTGCCCTTCTGTCCTGCCTACCAAAGTCAGTGTAGGAATGTCACAGTGACTTCCCTCCACACTAGCAGGGGGTTGTACCCTTTTCTCTGCAGAGAGGCTGGTGCGTAGGTCTCAGCCTGGCCTGGCCAATCTGAACTCCTATGATGCTGCCTATGACTTTGGAGTGACAAGGTTTGTTTGACCATCACACTAGAGATGGCATTACTTTTTCCTGGTTTGGCATAGTCAGTATGGGCAAGCACAGAAACGGAGCTTGACTCTTTTATGTGGGTTGGTGTGGACTGTAACTCAGTATCAGAGCTGGCTACCAGATTCAGATAAATTTCAGATAAGTGGATACTTTAGAACCCATTATTACTTCTCTCTCCTTGCCAAATTACATTAACTAGTTGCTGAACTGAGTGCAGGTGAATGTTGCAGTTTGTCATCTCTGAAGAAATAATGCCTGTGTGAGACTCCCTTGTGAATGTCATAGGCCCATCACAACTCGAGGAATGTGACCAGGTTTCATATTCTCAAGAAGGAAAGATCCTTTTTATTTTGGGAATGGTTATGTGCAGTGTTTTAAGTATTAGTTGGCTTGGCACCTCACAAAACAAAGGCATTTATTACGCTTCTCTGTAAGACCTATGTGCCAGCAGAGAAATAAAAGATGGTTAGAGTAGCATTGTGTAAACCTGTTACCTGTTGCAAACCTTTGAAGTTCAGCTGCCTTTGTGGACTGTGAGAGTTGGTGTGCAAAGCTTGTAATGTTTGTGTGGCTGTGCTGGCACAGACAGGGCCCCAGTAGTCATGGATAATTCACATGGAACCAGAAGCATGGCATGAAGAATGTGCCCCAGCCTGGAGTGAGCAAGTCACTTTATCACTGAGGCTTTTTTTAAACTGAAGACTGTTTACCTGGCAGCTCTCAATTAACATGCTGATGAAATCTGTGCACAAAGTTTACACAGGTTTCTTGAGAAAATTTGCTACTTTAAATTTGCCTGTTTTTCCTATATTTAGGGGATCAAGCCCTTAGCCATGTGCCCAAAAATAAATAAAAACTAGACATTCTAAGACTTAATGCTTTCATTCTTCTCTTACACTTTGAGTAGCAGTTATATAGCAATGGAATTACACAGTATCCACAAACTGTAGTTCACTGTTAAGCT
This sequence comes from Lonchura striata, assembly GCF_050655825.1. Lineage (NCBI taxonomy): Eukaryota > Metazoa > Chordata > Aves > Passeriformes > Estrildidae > Lonchura > Lonchura striata. The sequence goes on along the minus strand of NC_140705.1, from coordinate 85,695,706 downwards.
CTCTCAAACAGAAAATTACACCAAGAAATCCATAAGCATTAGGAGCAGCAAGGGTCAGACTGTCTTACTGTGAAGAATTACATAGTGTAGGAAGCCTATTGCCTTTTGGTTTTTTTCTGCTGTTAATTCCCTAATCTCAGCTCACATGGAGGTTTCTGAGAAATCAGAAATGTAGTGTTGTATTTGAAATGCATTGCAGTATTATAATTCTATTTTGGTACACTTTACACTAAACTTGTGTAATTCTTATATTTAACTCTGATATGTTTTATCTGCAGACTCCTCTCAAAATGATTGATCCTCCTTGCCTTTACTCTAGAAAGATGCTGAATGTTGTCTGAGGGAAACTGATCTGTGTTGGTGTTAAGTGACTGAATCAAGGCTGGTGTGAAATAAAAGCATTAATCTTTCTGCCATGCTGGATGTATGCAGACTGCATAAGGCCTAACATTTGTTTCAGTTCCTGTGGAGTGATTTAAGTTCCATAGGCTAGTTGAAGTTCCTTACCCACCTTACTGCTACCAGTCAAAGGCTGCTAAGAGAAAGCCACCACGGAATGCATGATTCAATTGCAGGTCAGTATTGTTTTGTTTAATATATCACATCTCTTCAGAAACAATTTTATTTTTTTGCAGAAAACACATGTTTAGAAAGAGGAGGTACAGTTCACAGCTTGACTGCTTCCATGGACTCGTGGATGATGGTTCCGTGACTCCTGAGATCTTTCAGGGCCTGAGGCACAGCACAGAACACCCCTCCAGCTGTCGAGCCAGGGGATGACTGGCACAGGGTATGCAGCTGAGGCAGCAGAGTTGGATTCACCTTTATTCTCCACATGGAGAACAGCAAAGGCAAGGAACTGCTTCTGATTTGTGTTAAGAAGTCTTGACTTGGGTTTGCCTGACATGTAGTTTCTATGTCAGTCAGATCTGCCTGTTTCAGTAATTAACACTTGAGCACTGTCTTCATGAAACTTGGTGTAAAAAACCAAACAAATGCACAGTTATCAAGCACATGCTGAAAATCTTAAACCAATCACTGTGATGGGATAAATGTTTAGCATTACTTGGCAAATGAGTGATAGCTTTATATTTTATCCACAGAATAACAATATTGGGTTAACAAGAGGAAGAAAGAACTAAAGCAGAACAGAGACAATTTTTTATTCTTGGTCTGGATGGGTATTTGGTACGTGCAGAGGTGCTATTAAACACTGTCTGTGTATCTCCAGTAGCTGCAGTATCAAGCTAGCCTAAGTTTCCTCGGATGGAGAAAGTCCACACTTAAGACCAAAGGAAGAGGGTTGAATTGGAAGTAGAACACAGCCTTAGTGTTATTTGCTACAGTGTATTAAAACAGCTCTAGGAGTTTCATATACTAAAGACCAGCAGTCATTTAATGTTTAAAAACTTTTCTTTACAGGTGACAATATAAGCCCCAGCACCTTTAGATATGTGATCAGCTCGCCTGTTGTCTCTGAACATGACAATTTGATGTAGGAGTGGGCATTGTTGTGGATGAGGGAGAATTTGCAAAAGGGATGACCGAGAAAAGCTTATGGAAATCACAGCAAATCAACATATGAAGGCCGGCAGGGGTGCTGAAACAGGCTGATAAATAGATATTTATTGGATAGTAAGTTTCAAATATCACATATTTACCTGCTCCCACTTGCTGCTTCAGGGGCAAAGTATTTATGTTAAGGTGGCAGCTGGAATACAGTCAGCATCATTTTGCTGATCCTGTACACATGCACACTCCCTCAGAGTTCTGTGCCCCAGGACAGCAGGACACACACTATGGAGAAAGATCAGAACTGCTGGTAGTCACTCAAACCTCCTACCTGCTCAAGGGGAGTGTTTTTACTGGAATTGTAAATGAACATGATGGTGGTTCCAGGACCAAGTCTATACTAGTTGACAATAATTTAACTACAGCTACTATTAGACAGGCAAATTGAGATATGGGGACAAGCTACTTCTCCCCAGAACACAAGCCAGACAAGGACTGATAATACACATGTGGGTGTGCAGGAAGTGAAAGCTGGCTTATTCCAGCAGCATCATTCTGCTACAGCCATTTGATGTCCCAGAATATTTGAGTGTCTACAGGTCCATGTACAGGAAATACATGTGGAACTATTATTTTTGACAAGACCTGAGACGAAACAGTCAAAAGGAGAAAACAAGGGGTATACAGAGTGATTTGAAAATAGGTGTATATCTGTAGAATTTCTAACTGCTGCTTCTCTGGTGAGTGTTTCTATCTATAGAAATGTCAGGGTCAGTGTGTGTAATGAAGGGCACAGTCTGTTTGCAGACAGGACAAAGGTCATAGCTCTGGCTGCTGTGCACATGACAGACTACCCAAACAAGAAGAACTGATGCAAAGCTGATACAGGTGGATGAGCTGAAACGTTTTTAGGTAGCCATCCTTTTAACACTCTAGTGTGGACAAGAGTGCACAATTAACAACAGTTAATTTTAATTTTAAACTACTGGAGCTGGTTATCTTCCTCATGCTGCTGCTAAATGCAGTGTGTTAAAAGACTTCTCCAGAAACTGGTGTAGCTAAAACTTCCAGGAATCTAAAGCAAATGTGGTATAAACACTGCAGAAGGAAGAGGTGGGGGGAAAAAGACAAGTTATTGCTAGAATGAAGAATGAATTTATCTTAGCTTTAGCTCACACTCTTCCCCCACCTCCTCTAAGAGTCTTGCATTTATGTGCTCCTTTGAAAAGCACAGAGATGAGACCGAGTATTTCAGGAGTCAGCAATGAGCCTTTCATTGAGCTGGCTTAAAGCAGCAGTGCTGATCATGCAGGCCTCTTTCAAAGGAAGATACAATGCTGTGCTTTTGTTTATTTTTTTTAAGATTTTATTAGGATTAGCTTTGTGATTCAAAGAGATCCTAAACAATCCACAAAGATAAGGACATACCAAAAATTTCAAGTGTTTCTTCCAAGAACCCTAAGGAGAGCTCCTTCTGGAATTGCACCTCTGATATGGAGGATGACTTCACTACTTTGCCTTCAGAGATGTCAACTTTTTTTTGTTTTTTTTCTAAACAACCGTTAGCTAGAATTTGGTTTTCCATCCTCATTGAGTATGCTGGTAGAGGGAAGCAAAGTGTCTTCTGCAACTTGGAAAAGAATAAAGGGGACTAAGCAACAAGGAAGCAGTGGGTGTTACCTGTCCTTTCATGTGAAGGGAGAGCCACAGACAGGAGTAGGTCTCTATAATTTTATTCTCATTACTTACACAGTTACTGCACCATGCTACAAGTTATTAACTCAGAGCATCCTCCTGCATGTTATTGGCTTTGCACAAACCTAGCAGAAAAAACCTGCTTATGGTTAGACCATTGCCATCAACACTTGATACTATCTGAAGAACAAAACCCTTTTGTTAGAGGATGCAGTCATCATCATAATCTTTAAAATCTATATATAATTTCAGTAATCTCTTCCTAATGCTTCAGATGCACCTATTGAATTTGAAATAATTTACAGTTAGTCTTATAAGTTCTGCTTGTTTTTCTTCCAAAGAAAATAGCAGCATATTGCAAAATAGGAAGGTCCAGTAGCAAAATATGTAGCTATTACTAAATAATCCATCAAAAATATTTTCCTATTATGACGGTGCTGTTTCATTTCTTTGCATATAACATCTGTTGCAGAATTGACTCAGACAAACTCTGCACAGGTATAGTCACAAAGATAAAGCAAAATGGTTTTCTGTAGTACCAAACGAAAAAAGGTGGTGCTGTTTGGCAAGTAATTACCTGCTTCTTTGCTATTTTATGATCCAATCTGACTTGAAGAGAAAGGTGGATGTGATCACTAAGCATTTGTCATTTTGCCATCCTCTGCCTCCTGTTTTCATGTCTTCTTTTGTCTTTACTCAGCTTCAGAGTGGAAGATGAAGCATGCAGAGTTTATGGGAAGATGTTTGTGAACAGAATCATAGAACTGAAGTTCAAAAACCCCAGAGCCCAAAGTCCTCAACAGGTGAATTGTGTTTGCATTATGTTTCAGTTAACTGAAGAAAGAGGCTGCCACTGCAGTAAAATACAAGGAAGTCATCACTTCTGTAGACCAACACCTGTATTTTAATCTGCTTGAACTAAGGTTCAGGGACTTGCAAGAACAATGAAACTGATGCTTTTTTTTCAGTGGGGAATACTGAAAAGCCTAAAAGAGGAACATTCAAGCAGAACTACTTTCAAATGCCCAGCTGCACATCCTAACTGCTTCAACAAAAAGGAAAAATTAATGAAGATGAAGAAGAGTCCTTCTCACTGATGTGTATCAGGAACATTAAAAGTGGCTCTTTCCAGCAGCAGTGACATTTGTTCTCGCAAAACAGCTCCTGATAGTGAAAATAAAGCCAGTTCACCATGTAAAATGTGCACTGCAAATATTTTTGAGCAGTTTAATCTTATGCACTCTTCTTTCACTGTGACCATTTTGTAGTAAAGTATGTTCAGACACAGCCTTAACTAACTATAATCTTATGAATTGGTCATACAAAAACGACATCCTTACACAGCAGCTCCTGCCACCACAGCCTTTGTGTTGAACCAGATATATTATTTTTGTTCCTTATGCAGAATTCTAACGTATTTGAGTAACAAGATAAACATGTGGTACCAATAAATATAGTTAATTTTAAAAAGTGCAGTCTTAAATGTTTCCACTGGTTTTCTAGGAATAAAAGTTTCCAGGAGAACATGAATTTATTTCCAGCATGCAGTGGCTACAAGCTCATTGTTACATTAGATTACTTTGCTTAGACCGTCTCTTGGCTGTTCTTCTGGTGATGGACAATAGCAGTAACTACAATACAACAAAGAGAATGTTACTACAATGCATCAGAGAACTTAACTGTCTACACTTCAACTGTGAGGACAGGTACTGTCAGATATTACACTGGTATACTTCTTGGAGTCTATTACAAAACCTGTATTTTTATGACACAGTTAATATCAGTTTTCCTTCCTGGTGAGTCTTTGTACTGAAATAATCATTGTAAGATAAAAAAAAATGCTCTTATCCCCTAGAGATTTATATCTAAGATGTAGTGTAATCACAGAAGAAACTGAACACCACAGTGAGTACAAAGCCAGATATAAAGAGGACATTGTATTCACTAGGCCAGGGGATTGCAATTTGTCCAAAAGAAAAGTTAGGCAAAATTTAAGTTTTGAATGTATTTATCACCTGCCACTGAGTTGATAAAAGCAGCTAATCCAGACTTCTGGATTGTTGGAATTGTACCAGGACTCTTTTCAGGGTGTTTCCTGTGCACTACTGAAGAGCACTTCATGTTTGCAGGTACTTCATGTTACAGATGTGCTGCCACTCAGTCAAGACCCAGAGCTGCTTCAAAACAGAAAGGTACACAGCAACATTCCCAGGCAAGTCTCATTTTTCCTAGAAGCCCTGGCTCACACCTAGACATAGGTTTGAAACTGGATGAAAAGGCAGAGCTGTTTTATGTAACTTACCTTTACTAGAACACAGCCATCTTGTTCAAGAATCATGCAGTTTTATAATTTAAAGTACCGTAAGAATTTGAGGAAAAAAAAATGGGTGTGACCTGTGAATCAGGCACAATTTCAATTCCAAACGATTTTCAATTTTTTAAAGAAATGATTATACAAAAAATAAGTTATACATTCTCTCTCCCTCTAATAAGGAAATTGTGGGGGTTTTAATGAGCCTTATGTTTTTAGCATCTAAATGTTTAAGAAACAATAGTTATTATTTCTCTGTTTATCCATTATGAATATAGCTCATTCTGATCTGGAATACAGCTATTCTAGGTGAAGCTGTCAAAGTGCGTGAAAGAACATTTAAGACATTTTAGTGATACAGTGTACACTATGCATTTGACTTGAAGAGTATGCACAACTAATTCCTTTGATTACTCTATCTAACCTCAAAGTTAAATGGACCAAACTGGCTACAGTAGATTTGCTTACAAAACAAATCCTTCAATTCAAACCCAGCAGAAATACTACCCTTCCAAACCTGCATAAGGTCCTGTCCACTCTTCACCAATTGTAAATTCAGATTGAAGTTCCTGACCTAACCTTGGTCTTTTCCCCGTTCATATTTCTTACATGAATTTACAGTAGAAATGGTGCAAAATAGCAAGACCTGTTGGAATAGGAAGAAAGGATTTCAAACTTTAATCTGATTGGTTTAATTTTTTTAGCATGAGGAAAAAGAATAAAGTTACAAGATTCTTTTAATATTTTCACAATGTTAAACTAAAACTGAGCTCTAGGCTACATGTGTAAGTAAATCTAGAACACAAAAGGGTTAAATAAGATCTTCTTTTAAGATACAAGAACTTAAGCTTTCTTTATGTTTAACAAACTTCACAGAACAGATACTGCAAAGGAACAACCCCCTCCCCAACTTTTTGTTTAAAGTGAACATTGTCCATAATACACATGAACTTTAAGTAGTGTCCTCTCAAGAGCCACCTTGAAACCATCTGTGCACTTGTAACGAGATTAAAGAGAATATTAAGGAGGAAGAAAATAGCATCTTCAGTATTAATGCAAGAAAAGTCTTGTGTATCAATCAGAATGCCCATCAAATGCTAGGATAGGATTTTGTAGGAAAAGAAAGTGCGTATCACAGCAGCTGCCAAAATTAATGTATTTTTAAACTCCTCATGGCAAATGTAAATAATATAATTGGACTGTCCCTCTCACCAGGACCACTTCCTGAAATGCAGTCCATTACAGAAGCTTTTGCTGCTAGTTAATATTCTTGAATAAGAACAAGAAAAAAACCAAAAACAAAACAGCTTGTCTTCCAGGCAGCTTGCATTTATAATGACGGGACATTTCTGATTTGCTTCATGGTTAATGCTAATACAGTCAGATGCTGAGTGTGTCGGAGAGACATATATATATGTGTGTATATATATATGTATTCTTTTTAAAATTAGTCGTCTAATCGTTAAATGTTCCTAACTGGCTACCAAAGTAACAGTATAATTTGGCCTATAAGGAGTTAATTACCTGTAACAAGTAGAATGAAGGATGACTCATACAAGCTGGGGTTTTCCAAGTGACAGGTTACTTCACCCACAATGTTTCACATCTGCCCAGTATTTGAAGATGAGACAAAACCGATCCCTCCCTCAGGTTTTCTTACAAATGTACCCACTTGTTAATAACTTATGAATTCACTGAGAAGTTAAACTCGTTCAGGATTAAACTGGACAACATCGGCACTAATAATTTTTGCCTGCATAAGCCCTGTATGCAGCAGGAGACAGCCAAGTTATGATGTTTGATTTTATGTTTCCAAAGTGGCAAAGCTGGTGCGTTTCGGCTCAGCTCAGCATGACACACCGTGACACAGAACCAAGGCTCTAACCAGATCCAGGTCATGCATTTCACATCCAATTGATATACTCACTTTGTGGGCAGGGATTTTCCTGGGCACGTTCAGCTGCATAGAAGGAGGGCTAGTGGAGCCCCTTTGATTATCTCATTGACACTCAGAATTTGAGGAACACAAGCTCATTCTGACAAAGGGTGTTTTACAGGTTGTTCCCCAATACTGTTACTGAATTCCATTTGCTACAAAATGTCCTTTTTCCCCCAATATGTAAGTCTAGCTACAGAAAGTCAGTCTGTAGAATCCAGCCATGGCTACTGTGCTGTGAATTAGCCTTATTTGATCAATTATCAGATACCTGCACTTAGCAAAAGGCAAACAAGAGCCAATCAGGTTTCAGCCAGTGGGAATGGCTGCACTGCTCAAGGTATGTGGAATCTGTTCACATACCGCACAGAATCTCTGTGGATGCCATGTAAAAAGTTATGCACCGTTTACTGCTCCAGGATGGAGTTGGCTTTAAAGAGAGATCACAATTTAACAGAGAAGAAAGCAAAAAAAAGAAGGAAAAAAAACCCAAACCCTGATAGGTTCTTTATAGTAAGATACATATAAAAATTTTTCATAAGAATCTCTGTCCCCCTTTCTTTTTGGCTTCCTGGGAAGAACTGGAAAGGTGTTCCTACCCCAACAGAATCCCTGATGCTGGTGACACTGCCTAACTCAAAAGCCACATGCGATGAAGGCACAAGTGACCAGTCAGGTCTTCTGGGCCTAAGCAGCTGCAGTTGCTGCTCTGAGTAGTATTTCACCTCCTCAGGATTCAGTAGCAGTGAAGAGGTGAAAGGCTGCACATTAAACAGTTTGTCCAAAAGCCATGTGCATAGCAAACTTTTACACCAGCTTCTATACAACTATTTGTTTTAACTCTGCAGCTGGAATGTTTCCAGCATAAGGCTTTTAGAGTGACTCCAGCAATAACAGAAGCCTTTGGATTTTTCTTGCTTTGTTTAAATCCACTAGCCATACTCAAAAATAGTATTTCTTCATGTTTTATTTTTATACAGTGGCTAGCAGGCACCTTAGTAACCAGCCAGAGATAGATTTCAACCACCATCAATCTCTAAACTACAGTATCAGGATGGCTGGCTAAAGGAAGGAAACTGATTGGCTGTAGTCTGAAACTTGCCTAGTACAAGGTGTCTGGCTAACTTTGTCCTAAATAAGGCTAACATTAGTGAACTAAGAGAACAGCATTTGGTTGCAGTCTTGCACTCAGGAACATCCTTCGCCAATGCGTTGGCAAGATCGCCCTACTTTCCGATCCAGTTTCACCATTTTCATGATGGCCTCCTCGCGCCCGCGGCCCATGTGATCGAATGTGCAGTCGTGCTGTTCAGGCAGGCGGTGCAACATGCAGAACACGTAACCTGCCAGAGGGAGACAAAAGACACGGTTAGGGACTGCTTACAGAAGTGGCATCTCACCTGAACCACAAGTGAAGAACCCCCTTGTCTACTAGGGGATTACTCAGTTCTCAAAAATTCACACCAGTTTAAAGCTTTTACTTATTTTCTTACAGGGTAAGAATATTTATTTACTGCCTTTTGTTGAGAATTTATCAAGTCATATGAGATTTGTGGTGTTCTTTTGCAATGCTCTCATACAGGAAACCTCCAAAATCATCTAGGCTATGTATGTCTACATAGTAAAAAAACTAATGCTTTTGGGTTTTAATCATCTTCGCTGAAATCTTTCCTACTTTTGAGTGGACTTTGTTGTCATTTCTGAAACTCATGCCTATGGTACTCTAGGGTGAGCTCCCAAGCATATTTTCAAGTCAGAACTGTTAAATTTAAGCATTTTTCTTCTTCCTCACTGCCAGGATTGGCAGTGACAGCAGGGGAGTTCACTGCTCCTTCGCTATGCATACCGCATACAAAACCAAGTATGGTTCATCTAATATCGCCTATGCTGGGATATTTTTCCTGCTTGATGGTGCAAAGAGTAACACTGCCTCTTGAATGCTTTACATTACTGCTGCTCCTTAAATGCTCGAAAGATATTCAGCCCACAAAATTATAATATTTGAGAGATGGAAAAGGATAAAAATGAGTGAGTGAATGATTAGGAGAGTGTTTTGTGCATATATACACATGGACATATATGAGAATATGTGTGTGAAGTAATTTAAGTTTCTGGACTATAAAATATCAATTGCAGGAGAGAACAACTTGCTACCTTTATAGAAGAGTGATTGTTAAGAAAACAGAGAGGGAGAAAGTCTTACATGGAATTATTTTTGAAAAGTGAAGAAAAATTGATTTAACTTTGCTCTTTGTTTCAGTAGCACCAGGCTATGAAAAGACATGCCTATTATCTGTGTCTGGCTTTGAAATCCAGTTCTAGGCACAAAGCCAAAAAGACAAGTTTTCTGTATTGGTATGTATAGTTAAGAAATATGGATGGAAAACACGCAGATTGAATTGATATGTATCTCAGCCCTTGTGATCATTGCCTCCAGTTCAATCTCAGTCTGGTCATACCACACTCAAATGTGACAAATATCTTTCCCAAAGTGACAAAAATTCAAGGTCTGATTGCTAAAATGAAAATATCCTTGGACTATAGTGCCAATGCTGAACACGCATTTCACTTAGTTCTGTCTCACAAGAAAGCAGGGTCTGAACACTTCCCTTATTTCTTGAAATAAGATATCAAATTGCTGAACCAATGTCCACTGCAGGTACAAGAATCATAAATACCTACCTGGATGAGCTCAAAAGTCAAGTTCATAATCTTATGCAATGAATGTCTAAGAAGCAGATACAAGACACCATGAAGATATGGACTTGGCAGGGGGTGTATCACTCCCTTCTAAATAAAAACTGGTTTTAAATCCTAGCAGTTTTACAGATAATTTCCAAATGTTTAACAAGCGTATGTAAAAATGCCATCTAATGTTTCTGAAAAGAGGTCTTGAAAATGTAAACAATCTTCTGCACTGCTTCACCAAGACCCTTTGACAATTCTGTAAATGTAGTAAGGAAAGTACATATGCCACATGATTTATCACTTTTGAATGTGACCTTTCCATTGCCCCATCTCTTCCCCTTCTACAAAGCCTCGTGCAGACCAGCACAGCTTCATGATGTTCCTTTCTACCCTGCCACCCCTAATACAATCTATCCTCTGATTTGCCCGATCTTTATTTCGTTTTTGAACACCTTTTATTTCTTTATAGAGCACCTGTTTTCACATAGGAAAATCTGTACTATACGCTATATTTATTCCACATGACACTATTTATTTTTTCCTGTTCATCAAGGATTTTTTATGTATTCTTGAACAAAGTTTCAGTAAGTGTCCACAAAAAAAATGGCAGGTGGTTTTAATTTTTCCCAGAGTATGGGAATAGTATGTCTAATTTCAGCAACTAAATGATCTAAACCTGTTACTAATATATGTATATATATATATTTAAATATGTACTGCTAATTAGAACAGATAGTATCTAATGAAAGAATACCCAAGCTCACTTTGAATGTTACAAAAATAGTTCTGCATATATTGGCTGATTCATGGAAGGGACCTTATTCTGGTTGAATTAGCAATGGAGATCTCCTGGAAGCTCCATTTCCAAAAAGAGAATTCAGATCTTTAGTCTCATTGCTATAAAAGCTTAAGCCACTTTAAAGATTGGAACTTGGTTGTTTTTTTTTTTTTTGTAGGATTTATTTAAAATTTAAAGGCCTTTAAACTTTGTTATTCAGCAACTGAGTGACATTCATTCTGAACATTTTTTCATTAGTTCAGAGTGCGTGTATTCAATTAGGTTATTACTGCTGTATTTACTCCTTGTTTCTTCAGTGGTTTGAAAATCAGAAGGGACATTCTGTGGTCTGCACGTGCAGAAGTGCCTGATGTCACATCAAGGCCATCAGATTTTACAGCAGTTCCATTACTAACTTGAGTGTGCTGGGGCAGAAAGCCAATAGATGCATCTGTATTTTGATCATTGATGCAAATCTATATTTAGAAGTGAAATCTTTTCTCCTGAGAACTCTGCTTCTATGGCGACAAAGTAGGTTAGATAAATGAACTTCTGCAGTGTATATGCTGTTAAGTTCATTATGGGATGGTATCAAATACAGGTTGTGTCTCTTAAAGGAATTTACTGCAGAAATGCTTCTTTTAGCACACCAGAACTAAAAGGCAAAATAAATAACTTCTCTACTAGTGCAAAGAGCACTGCAAAAGGGAATCCATCTGCCAATTGAAGTTCATTTGCCCAAGTCACCAACCCAAAACATAACCAGACTTCCACTCCCAGCACAGAAGATTTCAATCTAGTAAATGTAATAATACATCTCACAACTCTGCAATTGTTTTCTGATGTTAGAAGTAAACTATGAATCACCCACTCCTCAGGTCTCTAATGCAAACATCTTAGAAAAACATTACATAGAGCCTCCAGACATTTGAGCTCCTCTTAGCACCACAGAAACTTCTACACAATACATCATAAAAAAATTCACTTCCATTTTATCGCCACAACAAAAATGGCTAAAGCCATAAAGCAGAGCAGCATCCCTGCCTGACAGAGTCACTCAAAGGAAGCCCAAGACTGCACAATAGCAACTATGAAGCTGCTTTCATCATTCCTGAGGAACCTGATGGGAAAGGGATTTTGGAGAGAACAGAATACAGAATAGGCTTCCACATTCCAGACCAGAGAGTTATCACAGACGTACAGTATGCTGTGTGCGGGTAATGAAAAACAATTGCCTTTTCTTCATTGCTGCACTCAAGAGCCCTGGTACATTTTTGAGTTTCTGAAAGCTGAGCCATTCAAGTATCACTGCTTACATGGAAAAGCAAAGCCCTTCATTACCAAGTACCATCAATCATCTTAATTGTTCACTCTAGACATTTATGCTTTCATTGCAGGGACAAACTGCTCTGAAGGTTTAGCCTTCTATACTACAGTGACCCCTTTTGATACATTCAAAGAAATTCCCAATGGTAGGCAAAAGAAAGTGAAGTCAACATACTTTACCATAAAACCCTGAGCTTCTGAGACTTAAAAAACATCTTGCATGTCCACTAGGATCAGTATTTAGTATTTTCATTCCCAAGTCGACAGGCAGAAGTTCAGAACTGTCAGAACTTGCAGCTTACACCGTTTCCAAATTTTATTTAATAAACAACCTGCGTTTATATAGAGCCCAATACAAAGCCTATTCAAAAGCAGTCCTAGTAATGACACAGACATAATCCTGTGCAGAATTCTGTGCTGTGTGCTTTGACTTCACATTCTTCACAAGATATTGTACTTCTCTTGCAAATTTGAAATTTTAATCAACAGGTGTTCAAACAATTTAAAAATACCTTCTGACTTAAGAGTTTAAGATACTGCAAAAATTCTAGCAAAGGCTAGAAGTAAACTGTATAAGGTTAGAAGTAAACTAACTACACCAAAGGTGTATTATCTAACAAGGTATTACAGGAGTCTACAAGAAGATTTCTGTTCAAGAACAGATTTTAACATCTCTTTAAGCAATGAACATATCTGCAGGCTATCACACAGCATAGCCAAACCAGGCAGATGAGCCAGCAGAGATCTGCACATGATGCTGCACTGTTCAGAGCAACTGCACACCATTCACTCCCAACCCAAAATTTATGCATCTCCCCCTTAGCCCTTCTAACTGGAAAGATGATTTAATGTGTTGCAAATTATACTAACAATAAAACCATTTATAAGTAAGTGTGGGAAGTATTTTTTTGTTTGTTTTTTTTAAAGACATGAAATAGGTAAGAAATAGAAAAGTAGAACAAATAGTTACCAAGATACAAAGCAAGATCCTAAAGGCTTCAGTACCTGAGAACTGCAGTATGACCCAGCTTCCCAGGGCAGCTCGTATGTATTGCGTTAGGCAATATAAATATATTCTAGTCTGCTGTTATTTGGTATTCTCTTTTAGACAGCTCCATTCTTGCATCTACTCTAATTATCTCTCCTCTCTCTTCTGTGGCAATGCTCTGCACTAGCATTGTCAGCTTTCATTACACAACTCAAGGAAATTGCAGTTTTACGGACATTTTCTGTAAAACCAAACCAAATCCCACCAAGCTAAACAATGATATTTTGGAAATAACTGAACTAAACTGTTCTGTTTCTCTTTCCCAGCTTTGCAAGTTGCCATGGACTTTGACAAAGTGATAAGTACCTCAGAATAACTTGGTTTGGAATCTTGTCATTCATTTCCAAGGGGAAAGAGGAGCACACCACAGTGTGCTTTTAACTAGATAGATGTATTTTTAAGCTTTTTAACCAGATAGATGTATTTATTAAAACTCACCAAATTGAAGCAGTCCTTTCTATCATTTCCACTCCAAATTGAATGGATGGTGTGCAAAGTTAGAAGTCTCTAAATACCAATGCACATTATCTCAAGCATTGCCCTTTCAAAGCATTTCAGTTCCATGAATCTTCACAAACAACACAGCTGCAATAGGTTCACAAAACATATGGTAGGATGAAGTGTACTTGTCCTATTAACTTATTTTTCTAACCATTTCTTATGATCACTGCAACTTAATTTACAGTATTTTCTTCTTCATACAGATAATTGATACCTACTCACAACTCCTAAAATGATCAATAGCTGAATCAAAGAGAGGAAAAGAAAAGAGGTGGTGTAAGACACCTTACAATGTTCCTTTTACTCTGGCAATCTGTCCCTGGCACTTCCACCCTGCTCTCAGTCAGCGATAATCTCAGGTTTCATGCTGGAAGCATATAGCTATGTGATATCTCTTAAGATATGTAAGAATGCTCATGAGAATCTACAAATTCATTTCATATTTCTACTACTGGTTTTATGCTTAGGAGAAAAGAAAGGAGTAAGAATTTTTTTTTCCACTCTTCCTCTGTTTTGTTCTCTGTCATAAGGAGGGTAAAGCAATGTGTATGTATCTGCATTAGAAACAGAAGAAGCATTTGTGGAAAGGACTGTCCAAGAAGTCAATGGAAGTTGTATACCAAAGAGTGAGGACATAATATGAATACTGTAATAGCCACTGGACAGGTATGGTTAAAGATTCTGCAAGAATTCTTTCAACTGCAAGGAAAAGACTTTGTATTTCCAAGTTTGGTCATGTATAAACTGTGTTTCAAAGTTGTTTTCTGTCTATTTTCTTTAAGATCGTAAGCCTGGGAAGCTGCTTTAGGGAGCACACAAGAGATGCAGTTCGGCACTGCGGAGACCATGTAAACAAAATAAGTTTTATCCCAATTCGTGCTAATTTCAAACACACTTTCCTATTTACCTGACTTTTTGCACATAAAGATGTCAAACTATTTTTTTACTACATTGAATGTGACAAACTTTGAACAGAGAAGTCATATCACTTGAGGATAGAGCACGTACTGCTTTTTAGGGGAATTTTTTGGATCAGCAATTCTTAAGGAGGTTCTACACAAAGCACTATTCTATTCCTTGTCTTTGGAACTAAGAAGAACAACTCAAGAGTTTCCTCCTGTTTCTTTGAAGACATTGTATTTGGAGTGGAAAAAAATAAGATCTGGCACTCGTCTAGACTCAATTCTTACTTTTGCTGTAGTGAACACTAATCCCAGAGAAGTAGGGAAAATGTTTAGGAACAGAGCTGAGGTTTTCAGCAAATTATTTCTGAATTTCAAATAATCCCTAATGAATCAAAGTCATAAATACAGCTGTATTTATGACTTTGCATTTATGCCTTTATGTATTACTACTTTGTAATAGTAAGCTGCCATTAACAAATATTTGCTATGGGTCAGGTCTGAGTGACTGAGTACTGCAGGTCTCTAGTCAAAATTGTGTCCCAGTTCCATCATGTACCAGAAGATGACAGTGCTTAAATAATTTGATTTGGACCAGGTATTTTTCTTGCTGTACAGAACTCATACATCTGAGAGTAAACACTTTCACATCACAACTTCTTCACCCACAACAGATTTGTAAGTTAAGGCTATTATCTACTGGGGACAGATTACCAGAACAATTCAGATCCAGGATTACTCCCATAGATATACCATGCAATTGATACTCACTTCTAAACTGCTTCATACCTCAGAGATCACTGACTTACACAGTGGTGACAATGGCATCTGTAGGCTCTCCTTCTGACCACATTCACTGTCCCTAGTTTTTGGTCTAAGTTTTCACCCACAGCAGTCAGGCACAAGCAGCAGCTGTGACACCACAAGCTCACTCTCCAACCACCACAGCTGTTGGGTTCCTGCTCTTGTGTAAGCTGCAGAACTGGGCTCTGGTCCCAGTTCATCTGTGATAAAGGATGCAACTTCCCAGAAATTAGCATTTTAATTTGTCATGTAATATATATATTGATATAACTGGAAGAAACATTTTTCACCAAATACTTGTGCAATTGTTGAAACGCAAAGACGGGGGGAAAAAAAAACCAAATAAGCAAAACTGGTTAAACTTTAATTTAAGAGAATTTTTTGAGAAACCATTTTGCTCCAAACAACATACAGCATCAAGTGAGGTATCAGATAATGAACATCAATGATCAACTTATTTGAAGGAGGGGAAAAGTAAGGTTCAAAATTAAAAGTTTAGATTTTAGGTGAGTGAAAAGTTTCCTTATTTATCAATTGTGTGATTTTGCAATGGCATATTCAAGAGGAATTAGTATCGCTACTACACTTGTAAAAGGAATATTCATTGCCATGTTTGCATGAACAAGAATACACTGAAATAATACTGCACCTGCCAAATCATTCCTAGTTTCACAACGTTATGTGAATCCAAAGAACAGAATGTACAGTAAAAAAGCAGAATTCTTCCAGAAAGGCCTCCTAGTGCCCAAGGTAGCTAATGAAGTAGAGGTTAACTTGTACTAATAAGTTACATTATCACAGATGTTACTACTACTATAACATTAGATCTTCCATGGGTTATGCCAGCTTATCAATTTATTTCCTACTCAAACATATTTAGATTTGAGCACTTCAGACTCTCTAGATTTGAGTGATGTGAAACCTTAATTAAAGTGTCCTGAGAAATGGCAGGTGGATGACAGACCTCTCCTAAGGTCAGAGCCGGGACTTGTGCAATATTTAACACTTTAAAAAGAGCTGTGTGAGCTTTAATACTTCTAGAATTCTCTACACCAAACCCACCTGAGCTTATACACTTCTCCCAGAAGCTGAGGATTTAATTAAAAGCTGAAGTGTACCCAGAAAGTTAATTGAAATAGCAAGCAATACCTAGTGATTCAATAATGTATGTGCATAATTTTCTTTAGCCCAATGAAAATGCAGGAAAGATAAGGCTACTAATAAAGAACTGGAATGAATAATGAAAGGGTCTATACTAACATCCAGTATGTGTTGCATTAATTGTAACAGTTCTCCTGGATCCTGCATATATTTTGACTTCACATGCTGAATATGATTACAGGTTTGACTTTCAGTATATTTCCTGACATGTATTATTTATGCTGTGGGTTTCAGTAGCTTCCTAGAGGTTGCACCGCCGTGATCTACAGTCTGAGATCAACTAGGCTTGCTGGCCAAACAAGAGAGAAGCAGCTCTACTTCTTTTAAATCTAAATAAAATGTGTTTTATGTCTTCATTTGTTGCAGAAGATAGATAAATATAATTATTCATAAATAATACAGCCAGGATGAGAACAATTCTCCCAGCTAGCCGGACAATGCCCCTGCCTACGGATGGGTCCAGGGGTCAAGTAGACTGTTCTGTCTCACCCCCCAAAAGATGTATGGTTCACCCTGCACCTGTACCCTCCCCTAAAACATCAAGTGCCTGTGACCCCATTGGCCCAAGCCTTGTTCACGCCCACCCTGAAGCCCCCTGAAAAGGGGTCTCCGAGGGGCCAGACCCCTCTTGTAACTTCCTCCCCTCTCTTGGAACTTCCCCTCCTCTTAGAACTCCCCCTCTCCTAAAGCATCCTCTTGTCTCTCCCCTCCTCCATCTCCTTAAGCCTCACCACGTGCTGCGTCTGGCAGCTTGAGGCAGGACCTTTCTGCATCCCCAATAAACCTCATACCCCAAGAGCAAACTTCAGAGATCTCTCGCCTCAATCCATCTACACCGTCCTGGAGCAGGCAAAGATCGCTACATTCATTCCTTATTTACACTTTATGTTCAGGGTCTCTTAGATTACACCTTCTGCTGTTACTGTTGCCTCTTGCAATCTATGGCAAGAGTAATTCTTCTTCTAATCACAGGAAAATAGAGCTCCATTCAGAACCCCATTTACACGACAAAAGAAAACAAATGCTTAGAACAATTTTCAGAGTATATTTCCACTCTTCCATTTTTTTTTTTCTTTTCTTACAAAACATTCCTGGCTCCTGTTTGTTCAGAATATGGCAGAACTCTGATACATGACTTGTGCCTCTAACTTGCAAAACTTTCAGCAACTCTGGAACACCTCTGCAAGCATTTGCATTTCAATATGTATACAGATACAGTAAATAAATATATTATTTTAAAAAACTTACTGAATACTCATATATGATTATAATATCTATTGATACAGTTTCTCAGTTCTTGAAACTTTCCTCCAATGCCAGTAATACTTAATACTAAAAGGCCCTGACACAGACTAATACTTTTTACTTTTGTGAAAACTGATGCACACTGATCTTAATGCCATTTCCTCAGGACATCAATATCCTTAGAACATCTACATCAAGTAGTCTCAAGTCTCAGTACCTACCTTTAACACCTTCTTATAACTGAATTATGTAATTTAGGACCACAGGTGGTATTTTCCTCTAAGACAAGATTTTATTTAAGGACACTCCTTAGGGGAAAAATACTCTAGCTCCTGGAAATAATTCTGACTTTTTAAACAAATTTAGGCAATTCCTTTCCATTATCCTTTTTCTCCTCCCAGTTCTCGTGCAGCAATTGTGGCTGTTTCCCCACTTCTTCCTGTGAATATCTTAGACTTTTCATCAACAAAATTCACATTCCTCCCTACCTAAGCCTTACCTTGTGGTCAGTTAACTAGCTGGTAACGTTCCTTCAGAATTCATCAGATTATTATGGCATATTTTGGGGCCTTCTATGTCTGCTTCAAATACCAAATACTAGTAGAATCAGTACTGCTGTGTACAGCTGTTAACATATGGACAAACATATTTGAATCGCTTTTAGGGGGACTTGTCTGTCCTTTTGTGATAAGAAAAAAATTACTCAGAGACTGAGCAAATACTTCCCTAAAGGTACTGGAAAAAATATAAGATAGTCTCCGATAGATTTTTATGTTCAAGTTCACTAGGCCATGTGTCTCTTGTGCATACAAGACAATTAAAAAATTACATCATCTTTCACTTTGTGGATACACTTCATTCTTCTGTAACCACAATACAGGTACATAGGAAAGAAACTTAATGTGGCACGCCTACAAAATGCTGATTTTTCACCCAGTACTGCAGTTTCCATTTGAAAACCCTCAGAAGGTTATATGAAGGACTTACCACATCAGTAATGTCAAAATGAAACCACTTTTTGTTTTTAGAAGGAACACCCTAACTTGTTTTATTAAGGAGAACTTGGGGACTTTAAGGGATGAGCAGCCCATTTCAATTACATGGACTGGACTGATTGGGACTACAGGAAGGTGAGGAACAGGCTTAGTACACATTACTAAACCAACATTGCCAAACTTTTGGTAGCGCAATGGAAGAAATCAAAATCAGCACACCCTGTAAGAAACCCATGTCAATTGAAGAAGCTGAAGAATAATACTGGAGTTTCTTCAAACAGTATTCCATGAATCCTAATTATAAGGAGTATGAACTCCATTAACACTTTTAAAGCTCTGGACAGCTTTTCTGAAACCTAGACATTAAAGCATTTTTCTGGGTACTACACTTGGAATCTATAATGCACCAATTAATCAACTTCTTCTTCATTTCCAGTACTTCCAGAATATATATTAGTCAGAAAGAGCAACATTGGTTAACAGTTCCTATTCCCTGTCAATTAAAATACAACAAAACAACCCCCACCACCCCCACCCCCTCCCCGAGTTCAAATTAAAACTTCAACAGACTTTGTATTTTGCTGGGTATTTTTTTAACACTTGCAGCAATATAAGGTAAGATGCTGGATGTTCCTGAAATGGCTGAACCAAAAGAACTATTCTGGAAGCAACTCCCTAACTCCCTTAGGAGAACAGCTAACACAAGACAGCTGAATGTGGTACACCTTACAGGCTGATAGGAAGACTTGCCAGGGCTGTAGTAACCAGTCACTAATAAGATTTATTTTAATACTTTTTACTGAACTGGCTGACTCATACTCTCCAGAAGCACTGTGCATATTTCATCTTAATTCAATAGAAGTACATCTGTTATACCAAGACATAATCATGCCCTGAAGCCATTTTGGCTTGTACCAGATAAACCTTATCCATCTAGAAAGTGAATTTACCTGCACCATTACAAAGTCTCCTCCACAGAAAAAGGTTCCATGGAAAAGGAACTATGATCTAATATTTGACCAAGTTTTAAGATAAACATTAGTTTCAATACATGTTTGATAACTTTGTATAAAGATGGAATGGCTTATCAATTCAAATTAATTTGTTTTTTCCTGTCTTTTTGAAGATTATTTCTAAATTAACTGAGTAAATCAAATCACTCCAAATTTATTTTGGCACAATCCAAACAAGTGCTTAATCTCCTCTGTTTATGGACCAGCAGTTCTGTTATCCAAGTTAAGAATCTGCAGCTGCTTTTCTTCCACATTTTTGCTTACTCAATGACAGTGAGACTTGCTGCAATTTTATCTGTAAGTACAGTCTCTGCTGTGTGGATGTATTTTGTTTCTGCTAGTGCTTGACAGGAGTCTGTTTGTCTCTCCCACTTACCCTTGTGCTTAGACCACAACAAAAGAAACTGACAGTAAACCCAAGAAAAGATTTTCAACAGATTATTATAGATTTAAACCAAACTAAATGAAAAACAGGGATGTGGAAAAATAAGCACAGTAACTAGGAAGGAAATCGATGCTCTTCTAAAGGAGCAGTCTGTGATGAGCCATGTGCTGCACCCTCAATTCCAGGTACTCAGCACCCTGAGGCAGCTCTCTGGCTGAGTTGCAAAGTTTGCCTCTTGTTTCCTGGCTCAGTCTTACTGTTGTAGAGGCCACGTGTTAACTGCATCCCTTCCAATCAAAAGCAGACAAACATCAGTACTTGACAACATCTCATAAATTAAAATTGCAAACCACCACATTCTGCCTTCACTCTGCCTGAGGTTAGCACCCCCAAGAGCAGCAACGAGTGCACAGCTGTTAGGCCAGATGCATTCCAGGAGACTGTAACTTCTTACAACATAACCTAGGCCAGTAAAATTCCAAGAAAAGCTTTCTTGACCACGCTGGCAAGAAATATGCCCAGCAAGTGTTTGATCAGAATGCAACATGACTGAGCAACTATTTTTCAAGTGTGATCAAGCCGGAAGGTTTCAATGTCTTCCCATCCTCTTAAGTATCTCCTCTGGCCTAAGAACAGGAAAAACATTACAATTCCTATCTGAGAAGCACACAAACAAATTGCATTGCTGCTGGAAGCTACAGTCTGGCTTGCTTTGCAGGGCCCATTATCTCAGCCACCCCACTGACTGCCAAGAGGCAGGTGGAGTGTGAGGTACAGACACACCCATGAGGATGTGGCCAACAAACACCAAACCATTCTACACAAAAGCTGCTGCAGAGCTGGCACACTACACTAATTTTTCTTTAACTGCTGACTAGAAGTGGATAATATTTGTCATGCAATTCCAACAACAACATCACTGCAGACTTCCGTGTGTTGGCTTGGTACCACAGATCTAGTGCTACCAGAACTAGTTTTAGCCTCTCCCATAAAATTAAGTTTTGCTTTCTCTGCAAATAATTTCTATAGATCAAAAGTTTACAGCTTGGTGTCTTTTAAAACTGTACATAACTTTATTTAGTAGCAATATATGTCCAGTCAAGCAATTAAGACTAGGCCTAGAAATGTATAGTGTAATTTGCAACTAATCAACCTGTCTTTTTTACAATACATTTCAAGAACTCAGTGTTCTGTAGTTACTTCCACTCACACATTCACTGCCCCTAGTTTTGAAGCAACTCTCTGGTAACCACACAGTTATGACACCACTGAGACAGTAACTTCCTTTTCTGATCAAGGATCACAGGCAGTTGATTTCAGACTGCTTGCAGAAATGCTGTAACAGAGTGTAATCCGAAGAATATGAATCCTGCAATTCTATGATGATAAAATTTATTCCTAAATCTAATATTAAATGAAAATTATTTCAATACAATCATTATCCATTGTAAGACACAAAACTATTAGAAGGTCCATCCGGCCCTAAGTAGGGAACACTGCTGTCTGCAGGACTAGCCTACTTTTACTGTCACCTACAAACAGTGCACAGGAAGCTGATTTTGTTTTAGTGGTGTTGATACAAAGGTTATCCTGTCAGAAGCTCAAAATGAGAATTCATTTTAAAATGTCTGTCTTGCAGGAGCTTGCAAAGTGCATCAGCAATTAACAATTCCTATCACTTCTCCCAGATTCCTCTGTGAAAAGGCTCAGAACTCATCTTACAAATTGCTCTTTTGAAGATCAAAGGGAAGCTGAATTTGTCTTGTGTGTGCTCTGGATGAGTTTGTAATTTACTGTTTAACTGTTTGTAATTCACTAATTAACTTTCAGAGGAGGTTTGGCAGCACACTCGTTTGACAGCCCTGAGGCACAGGATTCAGGGGACTTCTGTGACTCTTCTGAGTTCCTTCCTTAGCTTTAATTGGCACCTCATTAGAAATTAATGAAAATGACATCCTCTGTTCTTCCTGCTCCGGGCGTAGAAAGCTACTAAAAGGCCCATCACAATTCATAACACATTCAATTTATATAGCAATGGCTCTTAAGCATTATTTATGAGATGTGAATTTCCTGTCAGCAGTTAGTAACTTGAAGACATTGGAAGAAGAATGAAAAAAGATTGTGAGAGTATGTGTGTATGAAAACAAACAAATCTTTCTATATCTGAAAAATGTTGTGTTTGAATTGCTGGAACTCCCTTCTCAGTAGTGAATTGTTGTTCTTTGCAGCAAAGCCCTGCAGCACTGTCAAATCTGTCTAAAATTCCATGTAGTGTCAAGGGAATGAGCTCAGCAGCATCACCACTCCCTGGACAGGACTTACAGGAGACAGGAGAGCCAATACAGCAGCCTCCCAAAAATCTCTGAGCTAGTGTAAAGCACGAGTCATTCTCTCTGTCTCTTTTCCAAAAAAGCTGTGCCTTGTTGGACAAGTCCCAGTTAACTGGATCAGTATTTGTACATATGTCTGCATTAAAATATAGTTCAGTATGCATGTATTTTCCTTTCCACTATGTCTCACTAAAAATCTCACTGGAGGATTCACCAGGACAAATCAACAAAAAAGAAGATGATTTCCAGTACTTTTAACATTAGGACAAGAAGATGTGCAACAGCAAACAATTAAATTGTTGGTCTGCAGAGGGAATTTGGATTTTAAGAAGACTGCTTCAGAAACAGCTTTGGATTAACATTTTTATGCTTTAAAGTCTTTTTTCTTATATCCAAGTAAACGCACACACTTGTCATTCTGAAGATGGTGTCTGCCTTTTTATTGATCCTGATATCAGATTTTCTCTGAATGTTTAAAACTGGGAGGAGTTTCCCCACTTATTCCCATTGCATTAGTTCAGGATTAAGATGCCAAGAATTTAATAGCAGTTGTTCAAAACTCAGATCAAACAATGTGCTATGTTGACCATTATTTCTGAAGACTGTGCTTATTTTACACCAGTTGATTTTACCTCATCACCTCCATCTGCCCACATATCATTCATTACCTGTGCTCCACATCAGGACAGAAAATTATAACCCGGTCATGTGGATTTAGGAAATATTTTAAACAAATGAGAATTTGACAGATTTGTTCTACTGCATTTCCATCACCTCCACCCAGGGTTTTTTAATGGGCTTGTCATTCATGACCTAAAGCAACCTATTACAGACAGCAGGGCAAACTAGCAAGAATGGTTTCTCCATTCTCTTTAAAACTGAATGGAGCCACATGCTGCTGATCATTGGTAAAGCAGTTTGGGTAACGTGAAGCTGAGGTGCCCTGTGTGGCTCAGTGGTAGCATTTTGCTTGCTTCTTATTAATCTGACTATTAAATATAAGTGGCACAGGGTATGCCACATTCACATCACATCAAAGCACAGATAACACACCTTTATTTGCACAGAGTATTAATGAAACATTGTAACTGCAGAGCAACCAAAGACTTCCAGTTTTTTCAGCCCTCTTGGACACACAGAAATAGACTCCTGCCTTCTATTTTCTCATTAAAAGTATAGAGTAGAAATGTTTATAATGCAAACTATAAGCTGTGTAGGATGTAATACAGGAATGCAAATTTTCATCTCCTCACTTATTGCCAAGGAATTCAGAATTTTTTTCACATTCATGTTTTATTAATACATTTTAGGAACTTTAACAGAAATATTTCCATAAAGCTATATATATCCAGTAGAAGAAAATGAAAGAATAATTCCTACAACATTTATATTGCAACAGTATTGAATTATGGAACCACTTCATGAAAACTTGAGAGGAACCAACCAAATGTATCTGTAATCCAGTTTACAATAAAAAAAAGAGGAAGGTCTTATATAATTTAAAAAAATTACTGATCAATGAAAGGGCTTTTTAACAGTTGCTTTCAACTTAATTGCTCTTACTTGCTCTTAATTGCTCCAATATTGCAGAATGCAGGAAAGATTAATGATGTTACATAATGGTTAAGCATTAATAGTTTATCCAATCCATCTCAAAATTCAAACTCTCTTGTTTCCAGTATTTGGGACCATTCTGCTATTTCAGTCAGGTACCCATGAGCAGGCTGAGTTGTTGTATACTTGACAACAGCAGACCAAGAGCAGAAATTCCTGCCTCTACCATGCTGAGCAGAAAGAGTAACTGATAGCCCTGAATTTCTCCAGCTTGATAAAAATGTTACCAGACACTTCAAAGTATACTGACACATGAGTTCCGTAACAAGAATTTCAACATTACAGCTTTTGAGTTCATGTTTGGTGGCTTCACAGATAATGTATATTAGCTCTGTGCCAGTGCTCCACTATCAAAACAAAGCATTATCTCATGTCCAAAAGAGCCCAACACAACAGTGATTTCTAGAGCCTGAAGATAGACAGATGCTGAAGAAGAGAACAAAGCATAACACAAAACCTTTGCAGCTTTCTACCATTTCTCTTCACTGGGCATTTGGTAGTCACTATAGGATTAACTGTCTTTGCAACTACCTTAGACCACCCTTGCTGCTCAGAAGGACACGCCTTCTCTCCAGATAATGGTTTTAACACAAGGTTTTATTTTTCACAGGTGCAATGTGAATTGCAACTATCATCTGTACAGATCCTTTTGAAATTATCCCCTGCCTGAGACACAGTGGAATAATGAAACAAACTTCTCCAAATGTATCAGTATAAGCATTGTCAGAGAGTTCAATAAAACATTCAATACATGATTATATGAAAAAATAATTAGCAGGTAAAACTACCACATGCATTATCACTGGGTCCAACAAGCACATTATAACCAGTTAAGAATGCAATTGTTCCATGAAGGAGAGAGCATCTCCTTTGGAATCCAGTCACATTAATTACTGTTTCAGAAAGATTATTTGCACTGAATATGAAACCACAAATTAGCTATCTGCATGAGATTATCATCTTCAATTCAATTACCTGAACAGTGTTAACAAATTTGCAAAAGCCAAGTTGGATGATTTTAAGTGTATGGTGAACAATAACTCTTCCCCCCACAAACTAAGTGTGAGAATGAAAATATTTTCAGTTAGAGGGAGTTTTTGGATTTGGGTTTTTTATTTTAATGTAATTATAATATGCAGAAGCACATACTGACCTATGTTCCTTTATACCCTATAGAAACCTTTTTTGCATATTTATTGATGTGCTTTGTGCTTCTTCTCCTGTCAAGTGGGTATGATGCCCTTCCTGCCTTACAGGGACTTCTGAAGCTAAATTCATTAATAACCAGCATCTCTTGGGACAAGGCAGGACATCAAGGCTGAAGTTTTAAAGGGGAAATTTGACAGGAACTAATTCTAACTTTTTGCTACCAATGGAAGCTACAGCTTTTGTTTAAAGCATCTTTGCAAGGTGGAAAAAGCAAGTGTTCTCTGTATTTCCATGTGTGACACAGATCTGAGCACGGCTGCATTTGAAAGCCGGATGCCACTGCCAAGCTGTACTCACCACAACGACATGATCCCAGTTCCTGCTGTACTAGTTCCAGTTTTGTTTGGCACTGGAAGCATCGACGTCTACTCTTCTGTTTGGATCGACTGGTTTCTTCAGGCCTGTCATTACTGTCATCCAGTAGCCGTGGCCGTTTCACAGGAGAAGCCTCACTCTCCGACTGTGAATCTGTTGTATTCACAACAAATATTTTAGGAAAAATATTAGAATTTCCTTGCTGAAGTATCCCTTTAGACAGACTGAAGGTATATTGCTTTCAGCTAGGGTCACCAAGCAGCGTGATACCTTCCATTCTAGTACATATGCATGTTTTCTTAACAACCAAAATGAGCATCAAGTAAAGGACAAATTATCTTTGTTCCCTATAAGAATCCCTCCTGCTATCAATACTGATTAGCTTCCTTCCAGCCTTGGCTGGGTCATATGGAGATACATGTAGAGCATACACTATCCTAAACAATTGCAGGCTTTATCTGTCATCTTATTTATTTTCACAGCCTTCAGTGTCCCCACACAAACTGACTGAAGTGATGAAAAACAACTGAGCACAAGTTTGACCTATTTCTTCCCTGGACAGGAGCGGGATTTTTCAAGCACAGCATGTGAATTGTATCTCTTATGACTGAAGGCAGTACATGAAAGCACCATACCGTGCTTCCCTCTCTTTCCACATGGATAACAATTTAAATGCAAATTAGTATACACCAACAATACAACCCCAAACAAAATAAGCATGATCTGTACATACATCCTATAAATTCCAAATGCTCAGCCATTTCTAAAGTATTAGTCAGAATACTATTTGCATGAGTAACTTCATAAATTTCAGCTTGCAAGAAAATGGGAAAATGGTGCGTGGAATGCCTTTAGGAGTTAAAGTTTACAAGTCTTACTTCAGGTAGCATGTACCCTTTTTTTCAGCCTTTTTTTTTTTTTGCAATGGAGAGTGTACTGACAAGGGTTCTAGAGTAGCACAGGGAATGCACATTACTGACTGAACAGTGAGATGCCCAAGCCTTGTTTTTGTGGCATGTCAGAGACACAACATCTCAGTGGATCTGCTGCTCTGCAATCCAAGTCAGGTCAGAAAAGACATTCTCCCTTCCCAGATCTGTGCACAGCAGAGTCAGTGCTGTATTTCTTTGTAATACAAACTGAAAATAAATCTAATCCTAACTGTACTAAAAACTAAATTGTTTGTTGCCGTGCTGCAAGGAGCAGTCAGTATTCTACTGCATGATGTTGAGCAAGGAAGAAAAAGCCCAATAGTTGAGTTAAATCCCTTTACAACCAGCATTTATGCAACAAATAACAGGTTAAATCTATCTTTTGGCAGGATGCTAACCCATTGAACATGTCTGTATCATTATTCTAAGATTCCATTGCTTTTGTCTGCTTTGTGCTGTTCCACATTAGGCAGAAAAAGGTAACTGCCATGGATACAACACTATCCATACCTTGTTATGTCAGCTATCTTACCTGAGCCAGTGCTGATCAACATAATGACTTTACTTGAGTAAACACCTAAAGGAGTCAGACTTGGAATACTCGGTAGCTTCTCCCTTCAGGGATGTTTTGTTAACTTCTCCTGGTTCCTCACATGCAGTACAAACTAATTCACATTTCTTACCTGTGTTTCAGCCCTTGTGTCACAGTGTTTTTCCAGTTGCTGTACCCCACTGTTTACAGCCATTACAAATACACACCTTCCCTCACTGGGGCCTACTTTATTTCTGTCATACTGTTCTTAAGATATGCTGAAAATGTGCCTGGCTTTCCAACACGTATAAAGCCTCTGCATCTCACATTTCATAGAAGAGTGACTTGCTTTCTCCACTGCATACAGGTGATAAGTTTTTATTAAGCTGCAATGATTTTATCTGATGTGTGCCTCAAGACAGCCACCTTTTTGATCAGTGTCACAGATTACAATTTACACCTTACAAAATACATATATTAGGCCTAAACTAACATTCAGTACATAACGTACTCCACCTCTGCATGCTTGGCTGTGCAGGAGGCTTGGCAAGGAAAAGAAAGTAGTGCATAATGCATTAATACAGCTATGGAACAACTAGTCCTTCTTAAATCTCTGGAGAAAACAGGTCAAGGGAAAGATCCTCTGAACAGACTGCCTGATTCCCTGAACAGAGATCCCAACTCATACTCCAAGACCAACAGTCCTGTCCCATGGACACTTGTTTTCAGAGTGCCTAGAACACCAGGCTAGCCTGGAGTGTATAAGGACACCCCTTCCAACAGGCAGATTCTGTCCTGTGACCTGGCTGACGCAGCATTCAGTAAATCTGCTCCAGCCCACCTTGCTGCCCCACAGAGAGGATGTACATAATCTGCAGTTTATTCACTACTCAAACAGATACATCGCCATTATGGAACAGCTGCCTCCCACACATCTTTGCTTCTGGAAATATAAGCCATTCTGGTAGTTCTCAGAAGCAAATTTGGTATTCTAAATTACGCTGATGGAAACCATAGTGGTCTGCTGATCCTGAAGTCCAAGTCATGGTGTGAGTCAACCAGTGTCTAAGAAGTTAATGAAACCATATGCCTTAATGAGAGAAGTAGCTACCTCAAGTCAGGTTAGTAGTCCTACTAATGAAAATACTTAATCACATACTTTCAGTTAATTGGTAATGGCTGACTGAATATTAACATGAGTTGGTCATTATCACAGAAACTATAGATATCTCATTTTTTAATGTATCTCATTTATCTCATGTGTATCTCTCTGCCATAAGCTAAAACACTTAGCACTGAGGTAAACTTAACCTCACTCACATGGAGAGTACCACCTCTCTAATCACTGATTGCCCAGGGCCTTGAACACAGGCACCCAAGCTAATACTCATCTCAAACCAGACCCACAGCTCACACAGTTCTATCTTCCCATAAGCAAGTACAATGAGCAAGGAAAAAGCACAGAGCAGAAATCAGACCTTTTAGAGTCAGTTCTGCGTGCATTTCTTCCAGATCACTTTGCTTTTTGTGATACTGACATACACAGTACAAGACGCAAAATACATCTTCCAGCACCTGGAATCTTCCAACCTTAAAGTTAAAGATCTGATAGCAAAATGAAATTGTCATACATAGCTTACTACCGGGAGTGCAACTGAAAAAAAGCCCCTAGGAATACAGGCTGAAGTGCTGCAGCTAGAATCAAGAGCAAATGCCCAGCATGAACCTTTAAACAACCAAAAAAGGCAACAGAGACTTCTCTCAGCCTTTCTCTCAGCCTCAGTCACTTCTCTCAGTGACTTTTCTCAGAAAGTTAATTCAACAACAGCTATTTCTTCCTCTGCTTGTAAGAAGCATTTTCCATGCTCAACTTGCATTTTATTATTGAACCTAAACCAACAAATACCCAGGCAGAGAGAAAAACAAAAATATTATTTTACCCACAGATGTCAAAAATCATAAAACTTCTCTGTAAAAATGAACAATAAGGATGAGAAATCCCCAAAATTTCAGGAAGAAGATGCTCAGCAGAGTAACTGCCATTAACACATTCCTACTGCACATTTAATTCTGAGTTAAGGAGCAAGGATTCTTCTAACTGATATCTGATGGTGGAGATCCTTCTAATTGTGTATCAAACTCCCATTTGAAATGAGAGAACAAAGAAGTTCAGTTAGACAAGGCTGAAACTGAAGGCTTGTCTGGAAACAAGCAGAGCAGTGTTCTTAAAACTATTATGTCATGAACAGGGACTCATATTTGTTCCTCACTGTCCCTGTTCTCATGTTGCCCCCTCAAAATTTTTCCAAAAAAATTTTGGAGTTGATTTTCACTGCCTTACTCTCCAGCCTTGGAGGAGTTTGCAGGCTGCATGCAGATGGCTTCAGTTACAATCATGATGGCTCTTCCATGGCATTTGGGGGGAGAGTGGGATGCTCTAGGCCCAACAGAGACATAGCCTAACGAAACTTAACAGGGAAGGAGGAAGGATGGAAGAGATGGGAAAATTGTAAGAAAAAGAGGATCTCTGCTGCTGCTTTCTTCAAGATGAATCTGTTTAATCTCTGGTTTCATGACAGCTTTTGAGGCATTCGATCAGGTTTTTTTCTTATCATAAAGAGCTCATCACACAGACTGGCATTTATGATCTCAGCTGTCTGTGCAAACACCAGAACAAGCAGTCTTTAATGAACCCTCAAACATTACTGCCATCTTCCCTGAAACTATTTTAGAGGCAGCTTATGCTGTTAAAACCTCTGTCCATGAAGAAACTTGCATAGTCACAGACAATAACAATGTAACACAGATTAACTAAAATTTGAGCAATAGCTTGTTGCCAGTTTCTAGGGTTTTTTTTATCTTTTTAAAATTCATTATTCTGTTCTTAGATGAGGGATTACTTAAATGCCTGGCATGTTGATTATGCATTAAAAACTTCATCTAGAAAAAACTGTCTCTATACAAATCTTCCCTATCACATTTACTAGAATCGTAATTTAAAATAATCTCTCTAGTTCAAATGAATCTAAAATTAACATAATTGTTCCAAAACCCTTTTGTTTGTTGACTATTAATGAAGAAACAGAAATTCAAGATCAACACCTCATAAGCTGAGTCTGACAACTGTGACTGCCTCAGTCCCTTCCCTGTTGCTTCACAGTGCTGTGGAAATACCTTCTCTTTCCACACAATAGTGACTGCATCTCAAGGCTGTGCATCTCTTTGGAAGCACTCACACTCACAATAAATGTATTTCTTCTGTAAATTCACCTCAGTTTTTTAAAAATACTACAGACGTATGTCTCAAAAATATCTTACATAAGCTCTTTGGTAATATTTAACCACACAATCTCTCTTCTAGTATCACTGCAAGGCCCTTAGCATCATTATTTCACCCATTTATTTTTTCCCCCCTCCATAGAGTTTAAAACCAACTGCACTAAAACTCAACGTCCCTAAACAATGTGGAATAGAGAGACCACATGGGAACAGTCTCTATAGAACTCACATCCCATCAGTTGCTTCTTTGCCTCAGGAGGCTCTCCATGAAATCACACTGGAGACTATAAATAACACCCATAAGTTGCATTACATAAGTTATTATTTCTCATCCATCACCAAAACCATGCAACCATAGTTGTTTCCAGCTCTAATGAGTAAAAACAAGTAGTATAAAAAAAACCCACCCAGAATGTTCAGCCTAGTTGTTTTGAGATACATAAATGGAAGAATTGCTGCAAAATGTTCCAAATGTGAAACATTACTGATGCGCTTCAAATTCTTGACAGAAAAATTCTCCTTCCCCCTTTGCAACAGATCTAATAAAAAGACTTGAAATGTTGGATTGATTAAAAACACCCCAAAAACAAAAACCCTTCAAAAACAAAAACGGAACTTGGTATGTATACTGCTTTGGGTGTAAGTGGTATTTTTGCGTTCAACAACAGCATGGCTTCATTTTTACAAAATGAGAGCCAGCACACATGACATATATTGCTAGAAAAGAGGGTATACATATATATGTATCAATGTATGTGAGTGAATGAGTATTAATTATTATGATTTCAGGAAAACAGACAAGTGTGGGGGCATAACCATACATACAGTTTGCCTAACATTCCACTTGCACATAAGAAAAGGCTTTCTTACTGTAGGGGAGACCTGACATTGCCACAAGTTGCCTAGGTGGGTTTGTGGAAGCTCCATCCTTAAAGGTACCCAAAACCTGACTGACGCAGGCCCCAGCCTCCTGTAGGTGACTCTGCTCTAAGTAGGGAGGTTGGATCAGGCTCCTGAGCTCTCTCCCACCTCAGCCTTTCTTATTTCTAAGATTCATGGACAGGAAAATAAAATTAAAAATTATATACTAATTCCTTCCCACCATTCACATTTTTTGTTGTCCTCTAAAACCGTATTGGCAGTATTATCACCTGGAAAAAGGAAGTGCAACTTAATGAGGGTGCTAACTACCATCTCTAATGAAAGTGAAGAGACTAATCTAATGCATGTTGAAAATGTAGTAAATAGTGAACTACATAGGTTCCTGCATGCATTTTAGCTAAGCTATAATTAGAAAAAGTGTGAAAATGGCTATTATCCTTTCTTGTCAATAAAATTCATAATTGTTTAATTATGTGAAAAGCTAATTAGTTTTCATCTTTTATTTAGGTTCCTATACTACATCAGTTTTATATTTAAGTTTTTGCATTACTTCCCCCATACTCTCTGATGTCAGCATGTCTTTAGTAAAAGAAATGTTAATTTATTTCTCAAACATTTTTACTTATATACCAGATTGATTCAAGCAAGCACATTTTTAAATGCATTCAGGCACCTGTACTGTACAGTTCCTTTGATGGATAAACTTCAGGCATTTCAATCAGTTAGAGCATTTCCTAAGGCAATGGCCACCTGTACTGCTGCTAGCTGACAGAAGGATTTTGTTTGTTTAGAAAACTACCTGAGTGGGGTTCCTTTCCTGAATTACACTCATGGGAGAAGTGTGCGAACCTCCAGAGCCACAACAGATGAGCTTGTGAAGAGAGAGCAGGTTGGACAGTCCAGGCCTGCTGTTCATCTCATGCTCCAAGGGTAAACACCTGAAGAACGTGTTTAAGAACAGCTGCTGACAGCAACATCATACATACACAGTGACTGCTGGTCAGCAGCATGAAGCTGGATTCTCATTGCCTTCATCACTGGGAGCAATTGATGCAGGATGGAAGTTTGGTAATATTCTAAGGATCTTAAGGGAAGCTGGTTTAGGTTGTTGGTGGGGGCTTTTGTAATGGCTCACAAGCAGCGTCTCATCTTCATATATTCAGACAATTATAAATAATGAACCTTGAAAAGGCCAGAAGAGAAAAAGGGCCACAACACTAAACTCAGAAAAAATACATTAAAAATTTTATGGTGTCAATTTGAACTTCTTTTCTTGTTATCAAATAATGTACTTTAATAGTACAGGCTTAGGGCTGGAAGAGGGACAAAGGCCGATTCCGTGACACTTGAAGTTAGAGAACAAATGACATCCTCAGTGGCCTGAATAATCACAAGAGGATTATTAAGTGAAAGGATAATGCGGACTACAAATAGCTAAATGGAAGAACAAGACACAAGTAGAAAGAAAAAAGGCATAACACTAATACACATTATGAAGAACCTATGAAGAGAAATCATGAACATCCTGGTTATTCCTCAGTACTACTCTTAGCAGTACTCAAATATGCATATTTACATATCTGAATATGTATGTAGAAATACACACAAATAAGCTCACACTGGTTCTAATAAAATACGAAATTTGAAAGCATTCAGCAATATCATAGTTTTGGTTTCGCTGACTTCAATGAGAACCTTCTAATGCTTTGTGAAATTCTCTAAAATATGATTAGCAAGAATAGATAATGTTATAAATATGAAATATTTGCTAGTCAGCTCCAGCGTGCATAAATAAAATTTGGTGCTGCTCTGCTTCCAAATCCTAGTGGTATACTCCAGCTATGTCCTCATCAATTAGATGGCATACGGTATTCAGGAAGGTAATTCTTCAAACTAATAGGCTAAAACAAGTTCTATACAGAAAATATTTGCTCTGTTATTTTTCATTCATACACAGTTTTTCTTAGTAGACCCTTCCCCCATTGGTATAATGAAGGTTTTCCAAGGCTAAGAGAGATATTTGAAAGAGGAATTGTAAAGAACTCTTGCCTGCTAGCAGTGAAAAAATACTTGCCAATATTTATCTTTCAAAAAACTAATTCGTCATTTAACTGCAGAACTTCAGTAATGTCATTAGTAACAGAAATCTTGCAATGAGAGACTATAGCTCCAAGGATTGTACCTGATTAATATCAAGGAAAAAAACCCTAAGAGCTCTTGTGTTTTGATAAAAATTTTCCTGAATGCATTTGTGAGATGGTGCATTCTGAAATGTAGAGCTAATCCATCTTCAAACTTGGTTTTAATTCCATTACTTTAAATAAAGCTTAACAATTTATATAGTTTATATTTTGACTGTGTTACTTTTTCTAGCAATTTTTTTTTTTGGGGGGGGCGGGGTGAGTGGGAACAACCAACTCTGGCATAGGACACAATTCCTGTATACATGACTCGTGTCTACAGTACACCAGAAGTCAGGCTGGTTTACCATGTAGTTCTTATTGTTTGGAAAGGAGATGTTTGGGAAGTTTCTACAAAGACCAGAACCAAAGACCAGGGAGAGGAAGAACAGATCAGTGAAACTTGGAGGATGCAACAATACGTGCACTGTCTTGTATCTTATATCCAGCTCCTTTTCAATTTTTCTTTTTGCTCCAAAATGTTGCTCTCATTAGTTATTAGTTATTCCTCAAAGTTAATGTTATGGAAATAATTTGGAACAGAAACAGGAAAAAGACATCACTTCTATGTTCATGAAACTGTCACACAAACATCTTTCTCACTTTCTTGGTAGTTATACTTCCTTGTGTGTTCAACAGACTAAAGAATACTTCTGAAAGGCTTTAAAATCACCTTCATTTATTTCTGAAGTACTTATGAAAACTATAATCTAAATAAAAACACTGAAAACTTGTTCTTAGAAGTTGTCTGATGCTCACTGAAATAATTAGTCAGACTAGAGAACTTCACAAAGAGTCAGATGAAACCTTGGGGCACTCACATCAAAATAGTAAAAAAAAAAAAAAAAAACTGAATTAAAAGGTAATGTAAGTGGCTATTTCTTTCAAATGTATTTCAGGCCAGTTATTAATACTTAATTTAATTTTAAAAATCTCCAGTGCAATAAAGTAACAGTTTTAAAATTATAATTTATAGGTTTATAATGATAAATTTAGAATTATGTGTATCATTTGCTAAAGCATACCTGTAAGGAAGCTGTCTGATCTGAACAGATCAGATCAGGGTGCTGACTGCTGAGGTAAAATCAATCCAATTCTTCAGCCTGACAGGAGCCAGGTCTTTAAAGTTAATGATCTCAACTATTCTTTGTGACATTCTCCATATTGTCAAAATTAAAGCAAAGCCTAGGCTCCCCAAATCCTCTTCCAGTAGAGTGTAGGTGAGAAATGCAAGACATACAACCCTGATTTCTTTACCCTTGAAATGAATGGACATGTGCTTTGTTTAAAGTTACGAGATGCAATTTTTCCAGCAGTCTCTGGTTATAAAACAAGGAGTTCAGAGATGTTGGGGGAACAATAAATAAATAAGGGTAATAGATCTATATTCTTTCATAGTATATACCTACTGTCAGAGATCACTTAATTGATCACAGAGATCTTGAGTTTTGAAAATGAAACATGGCATGAAACCACTAAAAAATAATAAAGGTAAAGCTGCTTAATTTCAACCAAAATATACATAAAGGAAAAAATATTTGCTCTTCAGTTTCAACAAACTGACAAAAAGACAAATTATTTGTCATAATTCCTTAAGACTTTGGTAAAAAGAGGTGGTAATATCTGAATTTTAAAGGACGATGACCTTTTAGCTGGATAGTTTTGTATTTGGCAACAATTTCACCAACAAGACTGAAAAGCATCAGCCTTGGAGAAAATGAGGTGAGAAAATGCTGAGGGCAGCAGCACATGTTTTTTCAGGACAGGAGAGTCTCATTTACAAAAAGCACAGGTCATTTATCCAGCTCATGGCCCAAGAGAATGCTGCTGCATGGACTGCTCTTCCAAATCTTTGCTTTGGGACCATCCCAACCCTCCCACCTTTCCAAGAGTCTCTCTCCTGGCTCTTCTCCACAGAGCTTGAAGTGCTTGAGGCACTAAATGCTTGTCTGTACTTCCAGATCTGTTCTCATTAAGTGCTATGAATGCTACTGAGGTTAGACTAAGTATCCCTAAAGACTCACATCATATTTGTGTTCCATTAGCGTCACTGAAAAAAAGTAGGTTGGAAGGGATTTCTGGAGGTCATGCAGTCCAGCCTCCTTCTTGATGCAGAGTAAAACAACAAAGAAATTGGATCAGGTTGCTCAGGACCCGGTACATTTTCAAAAGTTTTCAAAGATGTCACAGCCTCTGTGGGTACCTGTTCCAGTGCCAACTAGAGGGGAAAAATCTCTGCCCTTAATCAGCCAGCTATACTGTTCCTAACACAGTTAATCCAAACAGTGTTTATTCCTATAATCTGGGACCTTTAGTTTGACATTCAAAATAATTTCCTTATTGGCTCACAATTCAATGTCAAACCCTCTTAAGAGATCATCCTGTCCTACTGACCCAAGTACATTTTCCTCCAAGTTGTTCTTTTTTATGGGATTCAGAATTTGGAAATGAAAACAGATGAAAAATTTAAAACAAAAACAGCAAAAAGAGATAAAGATGTGAAAGCTGACAAATGGACTTACACAAACCCAGGAAGTTTTAAAAGAGTTATTTGGTGAAGAACAAAAATGTTTCAAGGGCTTATCTGAGCTGCACAAAGGATAAAGGAAGACAAATTTGGATGATTTTGGAGGATAAATAAAGATAGTGGGAATAACAGTTTAAGCACTTGGAAGACATTTTCTGTTAGGATGCTGAACTTGAACTGACCTCAGAGAGCTGGGAATACTATGAGGTACACAGAGGTGTGTGTGTGTGTCAGCACCTGCACAGGCCACAAGGCCCTTATTGACCATCCACAGAGATTCTGATTATTGTGGTTTGCTTCTGTTTTACCGGGTTGGGTTTTTTTCCTCCCCACAAGGGAAAAAATGGTTGATTCATATAACCTATGAACCTCTGAATAACCAAAATCTACCTGAATTATTGTACATCTCTGCCACTCACACCAGCATATACCAAATCCCACTTTCTGCGTGACACAGTGTCCTGGTTTCCACTGTAGCTTTCTTCCTAGATGGTGCAGTGCTGTGCTTTGGATTTGACATGAGAATAATGTTGATAACACACTGATGCTTTAGATGTTGCTAAGCAGTGTTTACACAGAGTAAAGGGCTTTTCAGCTTCTCACCTCATCCCACCAATGAAAGGGGCTGGAGGGCACAATAAGCTGGGAAGGGGGACAGCCAGGACAGCTGACTCCCACTGTCCAATGGGATGTTCCATAACCTTATGGTGTCATGATCAGCATATAAACCAGGGGGAAAGCTGGCCAGGGGCTGCTGCTCAGAATGGATGGCATAAGTTAGTTATTTCTCTCTCCTTTTTGCCATTTCCCTTTTTTTACAATTTATTATTATTTTAATTATTAAACTGTTCTTATACCCAGGAGTTTTCTTTCTTGGAGATCATGTTTGACTGCCTTACATGGTCTTAAGAGAATTTATCTCAGTTAGTCTGGTTTTGGAGAATATAATGTTATAAATCGTAAACATTAATAAGCATGTACATTATCATGTTAATCTATTTATCTTATTCCACAACAGTTATTTTATTTCTTAAGGCCAACAGTCCTTTCAAGAATGATTACAACAGACTGGTAAGAAAAAGGAGTTAATCCTAAATAAAAATTACTGGCATGTCTCTTAAGTATTTGTAATTTTTTCTATATAGCATGTGACAGAGGGCTTTCACAGCCATGGTACATTTTTAATCCCTTTGGCCACCTCAGCTATCTAGCTTCCTCACTTGATGATCAATGCAAAGAAAAGGTACACCTAGGAGCCATGAAGTGAAAGTTAATTTCAAAGTAATACTGTGAAAAGTTTCCATTCATCTTAGTTTAGTGTACTTTTAACACAGCAGCAAAAGTATTCCTGTTGTAATACCATATGATAGAAAAATAATCTATTCATTTTATCCTGTCTGTACTGAATAGACACGGACAGAAGTCACTGTCTTCATATGCTGTCAAGCTGCTGCACACCTCTTCGTTTCTGAATGCTGTGTTTTTTCCACTAGTTGGAAGAAAATTCTCCTCAAAAGTAAACAGTATGAGTGATTAATGTAGGAACTATGAAGATGGTTGAAAAATGTCTTTAGTTCAAAGCAAATAGGGACTAAAATTCAAGGCATTTTTTTCACTGCAGTACTGCAGTTTAGTAAAGCGATGATTTAGATGTCTAGCACAGAAATGTGCTAAACTGTGGTAGATAAAAATCAAGAAAGATTTTTTTACAAAAAAAAAAATATTACCAATTATTGTGTGCTAACAAGCTCTTATAAACCATCTGAGAAACAGCTGAAATTTCTAAACTCAGAGGCAAGAATCATCATAGCTACAGTTGACTTTTAACAAACTTTTTGATGTATTGATGCTAAAATCATCACTTTGGATTCTCCATCTAACTCAATTAGTCTAAAATCATAGGATGCCTTCAGTGTCAAAGAAAGTTCAGGTCAGCCATAGACACTATTTTTAATGAACAAGTGTGGCTTTGTAAAGCTGAGAAAGGTGATAGTGGAAATAAATCATAAAATTAGAGCAAATCCTTAATTGCATTTACTGCTATGACTTATGATCCTTAACAACTGGGAGGATTTTAATCTACAATAATCATAACACTGAGAAGGCTCTTAGATAACCAGGAGGAGAGGAAACCAATCTGTCCATCCAGATAGATATGGGAGCATAGAACAGATAATCCAGCATATCATAGAACTAGGCAATAAGCTGAGGCAGTAAAAAGCCATTACCATACATCATCTGATCATGGCACAGCGTCATCTCCCAGCCTCTATCCTCTATCCTGGCACATCAGTGCCAGTCCCAGGCACTTCATCCTGTTTGTAATTGCTGATCAGCAGCAATAAGGCCTCCATGCCTCAGCTCCTGTCCGTTCCACTTCAGCACCCACCTATTAGGTTGTTAACTTTTATTTACAGCTTTGCTTGATGTGCTGCTCTATTAGTGCAGCTGGAAACTGAGCAGAGGGAGGGGGAAGAGTGTTCCTAATGGGCACTATTATTGCTAGGGCTTGGTGATTTACTATACTGCTCAAAGGCTGTTCTATCATCACTTTCCTGTTGGTGAAAGAGCTCCAAGAAGGCTGGATTTCAACACAATGCCCTCCAGAAGTCAAACACTAAAGAACACCTTAATAGTCACTTGAAAAACAGACCTCAAAGTTAGTTTAGTGCTATAAAGGCCTCTTCAGTAATCTTCTGTGTATTTTTTGCTCAGGAGCTTATTAACGTTTTAGAGCAATTAAAAAAGAAAATTTAATTAGTGGTGTATGAGGTCCTTTTGTCCTTACTTAACACATAAGGATTGATTAAAAAAATGATCTTATCAATGTAATGACTTCATGGTTTTAGCTCAGGCTCAAAAACTGTGTAATTCTATTTGCACAACTTGACCTTCCTATAACTCCTCAAAGGCTGTCCTCTCAATTGTGGAGGTTCAACCTCAATGCATTTGGATTCCAGGCACTGTTACAAGTAAGCACATATCTTAGTACAACAACATCAATAAATTTGAAACTTCATAAAGGACCACAGCCCTGTTTAACCACTTTACTCAAGCAGTGAAATAATTATTTCAATCATCTAGACTCAATTTTTAAATTAGAAAACATACAGAGAAAAGAGACAGATTCTCATCTTGTACAATATAAACACCACCACACCAATCTACAACAGATACTCTCATAAAATGTGAGCTATCTACACATATAACTATACAAAATATTACAGATGCACATCTCTGATGAACTGCTACTGAGAAATAAAGTACTTAAAACCTCACCAACTTTATGGATATAATGTATGAATTGATTGTATCGTTACCACATTTTATCAGTCTGTTTCCACCATCTTCTCTACTGCACAATTAAAAATTAATTGAGCACACTCACACAGTTCCATCAATTTTTTCCAGGTTTCTTTAAGCTGCATAAAAATGTTATAAAATCTGGTTGTTTACAGATTGTGTAGTAAATCATCATTAAAGTTGTACAGCAGAAAAACAAGATGCTACTTGCTATTGCACTTTCCCAACATGGGCACCTTATACAAATGGGATGTGGATGCCCAGTACTAGAGGAAGCCTCCCAGTACCTGCCATCAATCATCATATTACCCAACCATTAAGAAACAAATCAAAATGCATAAGAAGCTATACACTGGGCCATACAGTCCCATCATTCTTCCTACAAAATCCTCAGACTGCCAGCACTCAGAAGCCTTTGAGGCACCATCCAAACTAATGACTGCAAGACTTTATTTATTTTTTTCATTATAATCCCTGTCCTGTGGGTACACTGGAATAGAAATACTTCTACCACAGTGACGACTATGGTGAACAGGAGGAAAACCCCACTATTTGGTGTCATAATACTATTTTTTATCAGAACAGCTCTTACAGCATGCAGGTAGACAAGTACCTTAGGTAAAACCTCTTTTTTGTCTACGAGAATTTTCCTTTACCTTGGCAGATTTATTGTTTTGATCTTTCTTCAATTGTTACACTCATGCTGATAAAATATGAAAGGTTTGTCTCCTTCCTCAACATTCTGATGGAAACTTACATATAAAATAAGTAGGTCAAATTTCTAATTTTCTGTCTCAAATGCTGATCTAGGGAACTTTGGGGAAAAACTATGTTTGAAGGGTGAACAGAATTACACAGATAAAATCCAACACAACATTTTTTCCTCAAAGCTCTTCCAAGAAAAAGAAACATAGGATACTTACAGAAAATAGGCTTTAAACAATGTGTAGTGTTGACAAATACTGCTTGCATACTTTAAGTAGCTTCCTGGGAAGCTGAAGTGATTGTAGTGTGAAACAATTTGCTGGTTTTGGCAGGGATAGAGTTAATTTTCTTCACAGTAGATAATGAAGCTATGTTTTGGCCTCGTGGTTAAACCCTGACAAATGTTCACCTACACAGTATGCTGCTCATGCCTGAAGATGTCACAGCACTTCTGGGTAATATTTTGTAGCCAATGTTTTTTTTGTCAATTCCCATGACAACATGGTAATTTATTTTAAAAATTAAAGTTTGCTGAAAATTCAAGATCTGGAGAAGAAAACTAACTCTTGGTACCAGGCTCATTCATGTAAGGGACTATACAGATAATATGTAGATTTCTGAGCAAATAATGTAAGAACCTCAGGGGAAATTGAGGTAATTCAAAATTAGTAGATTTAGCTGTCCGAAGATTAAAGTTGTGGTATCAAATTAAGGCAATCTCCTCCTTTTCTTGCAAAACACATTAAATGAAAAACATACAAGCATGCACACACCAAACAAGAGTACAAACTGAAAATAAAATAACTACCGTGCAAATTTTTCAATATGTCTTGTGGTTTCATCTGCTTTACTCCAAGGATCTTTTATTAGTGCTACTTCACATTCCAAATAATGAACTTACATTTCTTTTTGCTAAGCATGCACACAAAAAATTTCCAGCAGTACTCTGGTTACTGTATCTGTAGTACCACAGTAAGCTTTTAAATTACTCTGCCATGAAAACCAGCTAAACATTACAACAGCTAACATATAAGGAAAATACAATTTAGAAATGCCATGAGCAAACAGATTAGTTTTCAGGGTATATATTGGCAAACATTCCATCTTGTTTAGATACATGTCCATGGCTCCACAGAAAAGAAAATCCAGTCTCCCTGTTTTGAAGAACTATCTTCCAGTTTCAAATTCAGTTCTTTGACAAAAACCACTCACTGTCACAGATTATCATGTGCTACTTGAGAAATCTGCACCTGCACCAAGAGCAAGGTAATGCAGCTTCTCTGTAATCTTCCTTCACTGCAGAACAAGCCAACTTGTATCACCACACATCTGCTGCAAGCTAACAACACTCACCTATGGAATAACTACAGTTCAGCTCAAACAGTAACTTGAAAGACTTTTTGAAAGAATTACTTCAGAGGAAATTTCCCTTGAACTCCTTAAAGAGCAAGAGCCCTTTACTCAAACTGGAATACCCTTCCTTTCTGCACATAAATTCAAATATAGGCAAAAATTATTTTGGAAACACAGGCTGCAAGAACATTGCCACTACCTACACACCCACCACTCTACAGGAGATTATGGCTTCCAACAGTAGTCCTGGTGGAAAGAATTGTGTGAGTCCCCCATAATCCACACAAAACCAAAGCCTGCAGAAGACCTGAGCCAGTGCAGGTACTGCTGCCTGATTGAATGAGTGCACGTGTGGTTTCTCAGGACAGATCTGATTCAGAAGCAGCGACTTCAGCCTGGCAATGACTTAACATGTTGCTCCTAATACCAGCTCTGTGAGAAATTATCCATATACATCCTACATATAGAAATAAAGGCATCAAAGGACCCAAAGCAAGTAAAATTTAGTCCCAAAGCAAAGATCAGCTGTCTATACTGTGTCTTCAATCAGGTACAGTCAATGTACTCAGAACAGTTTTCTACTCAATACTTTGCATTTCAAGGGCAAGATTTCCAGAACACTATCACAATTATTAGACTTAAACAAATGATTACTCCTGTATGTCTTGTTTTCACAAAGATTAACTGAAAACAGAGTGTATTTATAGAATTATATTTAACAGGATTCTCAGATGAACTATCTGCCATACTAATCCTTTTATATATACATTTCTAGCAGCAAACCAACAATTATTTATTTTCATTTGGCATTTGCCAGGTATGGTTATTACCCTTTACTATTAAACTATAACTGCTTAATATAATGCAAAACCTAATTTCTTGACCCCGCAAAACACCTACCTGAGTCACAAGATCTTTTGGTTGGTGTGGTTAACGAGGCATGAGCTGTACCTGTGCATGGCCCACCTGGAAACAGAAAAGATTGTATGTCTCAAAACATCACCTTCATTTAACATTTACAACCACATCAAGATTCTACTTAAGAACATAAAAAACATGGAGGAGCACTTGTCTTTGGAGAGCACATATGGAAGTAGTTCTACTCTCAGTACTTCTTTCCCAGCTGAATCTGAATGTCTTGTGGTAAAAAAATAGATGAAAAATTGGGACAAAGTTACACTTTTAAAATATACTTTATAAATATTTCAAGAGGCATTTTTAGGAAAATATACACCGCAATTACAATGCTAGAAATGCATTTAAGTGACCCACAAGTAACGCAAGGGAAAAAGTGATCACTTCTGTGATATCAAATCTTGCTACTGACTCCAGGGAGATAACTTTGCCTCTGATCTTGTTCTCATTATGTGTTCTAAGTGTGGCACAAGCATATGCTAACAAGCTGTTTCCATGTTTAAGGTTTTTCAGCTCAGGACTCTTGCCCACTCATCTGGTATCTGCTTGGTAGTAAATTGCTTTCTGCCTTTTTTCTTAACATGCATAATCATTGAGGAGT
Organism: Lonchura striata; assembly: GCF_050655825.1. Classification (NCBI taxonomy): domain Eukaryota; kingdom Metazoa; phylum Chordata; class Aves; order Passeriformes; family Estrildidae; genus Lonchura; species Lonchura striata. The sequence goes on along the minus strand of NC_140705.1, from coordinate 85,652,729 downwards.
TCTCCAGAGATCTTGTTAAAATAGCAACCAATTGAGTGTACACAGTGACTTGCAGAAAAAAAATAAATAAAAATAAACTCCATGCAGGGAAGCCAAGACAAATTGACAGTAGCACTGACAATAGTAGTAACACATCATAGCTTTGAAAATTGAGTATTAAAAATGGGAAGATGCTAGAGAGCCTGAAATTGAGTTACACCTTCAGAGTTTGACTATCAAAATACCAATAATCAAGTCTGCACTAAACTGCTGGTGATATAGCAATACCTGCTGTCAATACCACAGAGCTTAGTACAACAGGATGACCTTTAACATTAAGTCTTCATGCATTGAAAAATACTAAAAATACTTTTTCCCTTTTTTTATTTCCCAGTCTTTGCATATCTGGAAAGCATCACTGTGACTATGGCAATGTTTTTACTTTTTCAAGTATTTTCAACCCTGGCTTGTTAGTAAACTGTTTCTTTGTGCTTCTTTCTGGGATGTTCCCCCTTGAAGCTTTCCTTCATTTCTCTTTTTCACTAAGTTTCAGGTCTCAGGCAGTTTTGTCTATCATGAAATATTCATAGCATTGTAACTCTTAAAAAAATTCTGCAGTTGAAGGAGAAAAATGTGAGGAACTTTTTTGGTGCATTTGATTTCAATGAAGTCAACTTGGGAACAGAGTTTTACACTCTCAATTTTCCAGAGAAGGACCAATAAACTTGATGAGTTTATTGTTCTCCCAACAAGTTCCTCCAGTAACACACACCATTTCACATCTGTGCGATGAGTAATCTTATAATAGGTGGTTACAATGGTCAAGAAGCCAGTTCTTAGCCTGCAGGCCAACACTAAGGGCACTCATCAGGACCTGGTCAGAGGTTAAGGGAAGCATCAAGACATGGAAAACTGTTGAACCTGACATAAGAAATTGCTGCTTGTGACAGGCAACAACATAAGTGGTTGGCAGATGTTACAGACAGTGTTGCAAGGCACTGCTGGATTCTCCAGGCTGGTAAGGAGGGAGTTGGTGAGAAATGGCTGAACTGCACAAGTAAGGGGAGGGGAGTGGTGGGGACCTCTATGCAGGGTCAAGTCTGTATATGAGAAGTGAAGAGGACTGGGAGTCCTGGGGTGGGTCCTTTCCTAGGCAAAAATACAACATCCTGCATGGATGGATCAAGCATCCTGGTATCACCAAAGTGGTGCTGGCTTCAAGTCTGACAGCATTGACAAGCAGCAACCTCTTCTCAAAAACCAGAAAGGGTCAAGTAAGCAGAAATAATTTTTTACAACATAATATTTTCAAATTTTTTTATATTCTGGCCTAGAAGAAGTTATCTTGATCTATGTTAGTACTACTATTGCCAAAGGCTCAGAAATGCTTAGTGTAGCGGTTGGGGAATTTGGGGAAGAAAATCAATACTGAAACAGAATCCTTACAAAGTTTTTTCAGTGAAACCTTCTGCATATTCAAAAACCTACAGAGCAGGTCTGTTAAGTCAGTCTCTACTTTCAGACACCAAGTATTTGGCTTCAATATAAAATGTGTGTAAGCAATAAATTTAACAGGGTACAGAATTTCAATGAACTGACTTCAGATGAAGCTCCTCTTAAAATGCAGCAGCTCTTCTGTAAATAATTTTAGTTATATTCTCCCAGTTTTCACTGAATAGACAGTGAGAGGCATCATCACTGTGGACTAACAAATAAGACTAATCCTTTCAATTATTGTAAAGTAAATATTTACAGTAGCTGATACCTTCAGCATCCAGCCAAATGTAAGAACTTTATTTCTCACTCTCTAAAGTACAATAAGTCGGTATGCATTCTGCACTTCCCTTTGTCAGAGTTTTCCTGTTATTTATTCTTCCCTCATTAGGTATGACTTTCATACAGCTTTGATTTGTATAGCACAGCACCAGAGTTTCAATAAAGAGTATCTTGGGATTTGCATGTATAGGCACTAGTGCCTAATAACCAGTGAAGTCAGCACGTACTTTGCTGAATTTCCTTCTGCTACTCCTTTTGTTCCACCATTAAAAATGTCATGCATAATTCAGTACTGTGGCCTTGGCTGTGCAGTTCCATGTGGAAGGCACTACATGGAATCTTTTGGTATACATAACTGTTAATTCTGTCATCTTTATATTGTTTGAAACAGGACACTGTATTTCTCAACGCTTTGATAAAAATTTTGTGTGTGAAAAAGGGAAGTCATAACAACAGAACACCAGTCTATCTTGGCTATTCACAAAGGTAGGCTTATAACTTCACATGATTCAGGATATATCTCCATTTTCATTACCAAAAAAAGTAATTTTTTCAATGTTATTTAACTATGCTACATAGAACACTTCAGTGCACAGTGAAAGGACACACGTGTCTAGCTTCTAACATAACCCACAAGGCTGTAGAGCTCTTTTTGCTCAGCACAAACAAGACATTAAAATGGAAGAAAAGAAATATCTTTCAACTCTATATCCAATTAACAGATAACACAACAGCTTCTGCTCCTATTTCTCACAGTGTATGGTTTCTGACATTTGCAACTCCTCTTTCAAACAAAAGCAGTCACTGCCCAGGGATAATGTAATCCCAAGAGAAGATGATTATAAATGCAAAAATACTAAAAGCTACTGAAGAAATTTGAAGTATTGTAGGAATTTTGCGAATCCTCATGTTTGCAAATTCAAACATAGAATTAACAATGGGCAAAACAAGATAATTTGAACCTTATCATATATTAATACAATAGGTCTTATTAATGTAGTTACTATGTTTTTGGCTTCTGATATCCACAGTGTTCTGTAACTTACTGTTAGCTGTACTCAAAATATATTGATTAGAAAAACAGATTAAAACCTAATTTCTCTAATTATCCAAAGTAGCAAAATTTTATATATTGCTTATATTTCTATGGATACATTAATATTGCTATTATTTACTATTGTAGACTATTCTAAATTCTGTATGTTTAAATTGTCTTTTGGAATGCCCTTCTGCATTGTCCATCTCCCTTTCTGAACTATGAAAACTGCTGCCAAGCAGTATTTGTCCTGAGGACATCTCTGAGTCAGGGCAACTTGTTTCCCCTTCCTGAAGTCTGTAAAGTGAAATGACTCCACTCAGTCAGAGCCTCCTATGCAGGAAAAAAGTTCAGCACTAGGCTGTTTAACCCCCTCTCCTTGCTATTTGAAGAACCACTAAGTCTGAACCCAGAGGACATGCATCAGGTGGGTTTGAACAGCACTCGGAAGCACACTGTGCAGAGAAAGAGACACAGAAGGGAGCAAAACTAAGTTAACACATGCGTAAAAAGTCTAAATTACAGTAATAATTTGAAACAACTTCAGATGCCACAAAAACTGCAAGCCAGATAATGAACAAACATGAAAAATAAAGAGCCTGAAGCTCGGTAACATTTGATCACAGCAACATATGGACAGAGGAACTCCTCTCTGAGCTTTTGGTACTGTGATGGTTCATACCCAGATAAGCCACACTGACCCCTTGAATGCAACAGGCTGGAACAAGGTAGTAAGTAAGAGCTGAATTTCCTTGGACAGTGGTGCCAGCACAGGAACAATTTCATGGCTGTTTGCAATACAGGAAGGAGCCCAACTTGGGAAACTTGTCCAAACCAGTAACCTAGTTGTACATTTGCTGAACTGGGAGAGACATCATCTAATTAATCTACAAAACTGAGTCTGAAGACAGTCATTGATTATGAGCACTAACACATAAACAAACAGAAAAATAAATCTCCAAGTTCAGTCTGCACAGACAGACTATATTATCTTTAAGGAAAAAAGGCTGAAGAACTTTACAACAATGAAAAACTGCTTATTTGCTGCAGAACGGGCAAGATGCATGATCATCTAAGTGATGTCATTACTACACAGATAAGAGGATTATATCACATAAAAATATTTTTTAAAATCTAATTTTACAAATCAGCCTTTAGGTATTTTTGTGGATTTTTGTCTGCATGAAGCTTTTGAACAAGGAAATGAAACCAGGATTGCTTTGTTGCTGAATAGATGGTAAATTTAACAACTATAATGAAGTAAAGGGAGACAGGATTCAGATTCCACCTTCTTCCCTACTATTGTCTCAATTGGTTACCTGCTTTTCCTCAGTAATAGACATTATATTCTCCTAGTTCATAGGTGTAAGTTGAACTGTAAAATGTGCTTTTGAAACCAGCAGTTAAATAATATTTTTATAAACAATTTTATTTAACCTCAATAGCTGTGCAGCTCTAACCCACATTTTTCCAATGTGGTTTGTGTTTCTATTTTGTGTTCCATGGGGTCCTTTCACACTAATAAATGGGACCCTAGGATACCACTGTCTATTCTGCATGTGAAGTAACTATAAATCAGAAGGAACAATTAACAGTGGTATAACATCCCTAGTCTTCATTATGTTTCAAAATTATCATGCCACAGATGTAGAAAGATGTGCTCATTTCATAAATCTTTGTGCCAGACCTTTGCTTGTCAGAAAACATAGATATGTTCTTTATATGAAATGGAGACTATATGGAATAGATGGAAACTTATGTAAAGATTCTTCACTGAAGAAAAGATGATAATGACACTTCTTATTCAAATTTCTAACTGCCTTTATGTCCTGTACTGGCACGTAATACTGGTGGCATTTCTCAAAAGAAATGGCCCACAACTCAATATGGTTTTACATTTGAAAGCATTCTTACAAATTCTCAGAAAAAAAAGTGCTTGCATTGATATTGAAATATATGTATTTTGTGATAAATATTTTTAAAAAATCATACTCAATGATAATCAAATTAAAAATCTGACTTAGTTAATTTTAACATTAAATTCAGTAACAAAAGACTATTTGTAAATTGGTTCTAATGAAAATATGGCTAAACAAAAAAAAACACAAAAAAAAACCCAAAACAAAACAAAAACAAAACAAAACAAAACAAAAAACAAAAAACCCAACAAAAAACAACAAAAAAAATCCCAGACAATGTAAAACAACTTTTACTGTTATCTAATTTAATAAAAGCAAGAGCCTGAGAAAATAGCTAGTTCTTGTTCTGTGGCACAGAAACCCAAAGATGCCTATTACATCAAAAACCAGACAGGTGAATATCTTGTATTAGAGATGTCTCCACTCTTGCTTTGATACAAGACACAAAATTGACTACAATGAGAAAAAGCACATGACAATCTTGTGAGTTGAGAAAGAAAATTAGAATTATTCACCATCACCCATGTTTCTCAGTTATGTTTGGGTGTAAGTTTAATTTAATACTGGGTCACATGGGTCACATAGGCTTCATTGTAGCCCAGCACAATTTTACCAGTTACTGCATTTTTTTTGAATCAGATAAAAACATATACATTGGTATTATTGAGAATAAATCAGGTTATTAACAAAGCAAATTACTTTCTACAACCATTTTTGACGAGCAAGACAAAACCAGGCAGCTAGCTTGGTCTGTTTATACATTTACTAGTTACAGAAGTGGATATGCATGTAACCTTTAGTCAGAGATGAGCCAGAGAGCAAAGTTCCTCATTAACTCAATTAGGAAAAAAACAAACCAAACCCAAAACAAAGCAAAAAACCAGCCCCCACCCCCCAGAAAAAAAAAAAAACAAAAAAAAAACCCAAAAAACCAAAAAACCCTGAAAAAAACCCCAAAATAAATGAAGAAAGGAAGTACAAAACTGACTCCTACTGAATTCTCGAAGTCAGGTAATTTAAAAAAATATAAATTAATAATATCCAAGTACAACTGTCATTTAAAAAATCACTCTCCTTAAAAAGCACAAATTGAAGTTAGGGATGTCATCATAATAACTCAAAATGTGAAGTATTTTCACAGCATACATAGCAAAGCTGTCATCTAGAACTCTACTCACAAACTCAAGCAAAATACAAAAACCATGAAGCTGTAATAAATTGTTAGAAACCTTTTGCGTAGTGTCAGAGAAAGGACTGTTCTGCAAAAAAGAAGCAAAGAAAGAATGTACTTGGTTTAGCCATTTTTCACGAAGTTATGTGTAAAAAAATGACATATATTTTTATTTTATTCCAAAGAGAAAAAATACCATTACTTTTTGAGTGCTATAGCCTATGTGGCTTTTTACACAGTCATGCTTCAACAAGCAATAAAATTCACAGTACAAACATCCAATAGGTGCAGTAGGAAAAACAATCTCTCACGTTTCTGCCCAGTATGTCTTAAAGAAGCCTACTGCATCTCTGTCTCAGGACGAATACACTTAATATACACTAACTTCACTAAAATTACTCCATAACTGGGGGTATTTCAGTGCTTCTACTGCACACAAATGCTTAATAAAATAAATTATGTTATAAAGCATTTTCTAACCTTATCTTGCAAATTTAAATGTTCAAGACAAAGGTGTTTTAGTTGTGATATACAATGGCTTAAATTCTGAAGGGTATACAGAAACTAGCCAAAATTTAGAGACATCCAGTCATGAAATACCTTTGTGTCTGGGCATCTAAAATTCAGCACACAGAGAGGTAAGGTGCGGCCAGTGATCATCACAATCTTTCTGGGCTGAAATCTCCAATATATTTTCTGACATTCACAGCAGTAGCTCAGATCTTAGTTTATCTTCTTATAAATTCTTCAACACAGAAATGAAGAGCATTTAACATTTTTAGAAACAGCAGCTATTCCTTTTGTCCCTTTTCTCAATTGTTTTTTGCTATTCAAGAAGGCCAAGAAAAGTTAAGCACACAATTAAAATAAAATCCTGTCAGCCAAAGCTAAAAACTACTGAAATACCAAATCTGATCAAGCTGCCAGAGTCAGTTTTCTTCACATTGACATTTCTCCTGTCATATAACAACACAGTTAATTTCAAACTTGCACAGAACCAGCTTTAGCTCTGCTCATACAGTGACAGAAAAATGATGTGACAGCCCCAAAGAAAGCATTGAAGGCCTGAAACTAAGCAAAATTATTCCATGTACAGTGTGACCTTTTCTCTACCAAAATACATAGAACCTTGCTTAATAAGCGGCTTTTTTTTTTTTTTAATAATGTTGGTGGGTGAAGGTAAGGACATAGAGAAGTGAGGGCCATTGTCAAACCCATTTTTTCCCTGTCAAAAACCTTGCCCACCCAATATGAAAAGGAAAACTTTGACAGAGGAACTGGCTGATACAGTGACTGATGCTGAAATAACTACCATTAGGAGCTCCTAAATGAAAGGAGGAGATGGAAGGAAAAGTGTGAACAGATTAAACTTACCTGCACATAAAGCAGCAGCAGAACAAAAATTAGAGTGATTTAACTACCTGTTAAGAAATGGATCAGTAAAATCCATGCAGCTCTAGACTAACTAGAGCTATACCAATATCAATATTACTCTTTGTCTGCAAGTTTATTTCAGAAAATTTACTGCAACTGGTGAGACCTGAAAGTTTTGGATAGAAACAGGCAACTCAAGAAGTATATGTGAAGGGGAAAAAAAAATACCACAGAATTCCTCCCTCACCAATTTCAACAGAATTTTAAAAAAATAATGATTAGTAATAGATCATAAAAGATCAAACACATGTGAACGAGGGCAAAAAAATTACTGAGCTTGTGTCATTGTCTCTGGGTAAAAATTTTTAACACATTTTTTTGACTGTAAATAATACTGAAAACTACTGGGTAAAAATTTCTTTGTCACATTTTTGTTGACTGTAAATATAATATTATCTATAATATTGACTATTAAATATATTCACCTGTAAGGGAGAGAGAAGGCACATCAGCCATTGTGGTAGGTAACATAAATCAAAACAGTAACAAAAAAACCACACAAATACTTGCACATTGTCAAACTGAACTGCAAAATATAGTTCAAGGAATTTTCTCCTATATAATTAATTCTGTGATAAAAAGGAAATAGCTATTTAAAAACAAGTACAAAAACCCTTTCCCTTTCTCTGATACAGAGTATGAATCTTGCCACATGTGATTTCTATGGTTTTCTTCAGTTGTAACATGACTTTAATTGCCTAAATGACTTGCTGCAATTTTGTCCCCTTTGTTTACCCTGTGGACTTAAGTATTGTGGCAAATGCTTTGATGTAAGACTCTCCGCAAAATCTTGAAAGGAAAGAGAAGTGAGTAGAATGAAATATGAGGATCCTTCCCCATTAGATCACTGTTCCCACACTTGGATAAGGATTACCATAGTGATTCCACACAGTTGATTTCTGGTGAATTACCTCAATTCTGTTCAGAACAGAACACAGCTGTATGTCATCACATGGCAGTGAGAAGTATCAGACTTTAAAGAACACAGCTGTACTAACAGCAGTGCATACTTTACAGAACATGCTGCAAAATAAATAAATATTGCACAGAGAAAGATAACCTCAAACTAAAATCTTAAAGACATTTAAGTCTGGGCATTCTTCATTAAAGGAAAGAACCTTGCCCAATGAGGTCATTATCCATCAGAAAATCTCCATCTGTACATAGTTATTTCTGATAAATAATATTAAGCTTCATTAGAGAGGTAGTGGGGATGTGGAAACAGGCAGAGCTGTAAATAAATCTCTCCACTGCATTTCACTTAAAAACATCCCAGCAGGAAGTCATAAAGAGAGTTTTTTTTAATAGGCAATGTTTTCAAATGCTCTTCAGGCAGTACTGCTTATATCCATCATGTTCAGTGTATGCTCACAACCTCCCAGCAATTCAGGAAGAAGGACACTATTTAATTTCTTTCCAATTCCTGTAATCACCTTCCCACTTACCAAATCTTTCTCAGTCACAATAGGAACACTTTGTTGTAAACCAGTTTCATTTCTACCTGAACAAATTTTCAGAAAAGCTGACCTAGTAAACACTACAGAAGCACCCTATGACACTGGCTAGCAATCGAGCAAGGTGCTCTAAGTCCCCTGCATTGTGAATACCCAAATGTGTTGGTGAAGCATAATATGTTTTCCTGAATTCCCCAGAAAGCTTGTTTTAAGGCCTTGTTTTTACTGCAGGCTAAAATTTTCCCTGAAGAAGCACTGAACAGAAGGACAACATGGAAGGGTAGTCAGCACCAACTGTGTACCCAAAGCAGAGACATGAGTTACACAGCAAAATTAGTCTTACGACAAGAACTCGTCACATTTGAGCACTTGTATTTCTGACAGTATTCTCAAATATGGATAGGTAACAGCTTCACAGTTTAGAAGTTTTACTTTAGTTAGTCTAATAAACCACCACAATCCCAAAATTACATTTTATGCTTTGTCCACAGCCAAACTGCATAATGAAAAACTCTTCATACCTATAAACAGAATACTTGGACAACTCAGCAAAACCACCCTAAGCAAAGACTTAACACAACTGAAAGCAAGATGTTTTAGTCCTAGTGCCTTGTCAACATTGTTATTTCTAGCAGTTGCCTAAATGCTCCAGAAGAACCAGAGTAGCCATTGTAGATTTCCTACAGAAAAACAAGCATTTTCTTGCAATGTGCTGATGTATTCAGTAGCCACAACCTAAAGTAATCTCAGCTCAAGGGGTTTTCTCTCCATAATTAATTATTATCTCTCCACAATTTAATTATTAAAATTAAATAAACCTTCTAAAATAAATCTAAAACTAGAGAAAAATGAAGCTACAAATTACACACTGGAGCTTAGGTTGTAGAATGCAGATTTTACAACTCAATATATCAGATGCAAGATGAACTTTATACAGAGGTTAAGAATAATTTAAAAGTCAGTTTTATCTCACTGTGTTTGCTAGGCATTCTAACTTACCTTCAGAGAGAATTTTTGCTTGACAGTTCAATAAAGACAAAGGATAGGTCTTGAAAGAATAGATAAATTACCACATGAAGCAAGTTATTTGCAAGTATCAGTCTAGACAACATGCATTACAATCAAGTGTTATGTGCAACTACAGTAATTAAAAACCAACATGTTTAAAGTCAGATTTCACAAGCTACTAGTGTTGATGCTAGAATATACATATGAATTTATCATTAATGTGAGGAGTTTCTCACAATTAAATTCTTTCCCACACATCAAATGGCTTACATATACATGAAATATATCAAATGTAAAGTTAGCTAAAAACTCTGTTTGTTCTTCAGTTAAATCCATCAATGTCTATTTTGTAAATAGCTTCTAACCTTCCCCTTCACCCCAAAATCCAGGCGATTAACTTCCAGAGGAAGTCAGTAAAAGATAAACCTAAGAACAAAGCAAAATGTTTGTTATGCCTCCTTTGCTTTCACTTAGGACTCATGCACTTACATTCCTCTTTGCTCGGTGAAGTTACATTCAGTTCTGTCAAAAGTTGCTGGTTGGAGTTAGCGGCCTGCATGGTTAGAGAGGTATTGCTGTTGTCACTGTTCGTTTCCCCAGAGAACAAATCTGACTGGCTGTTGCTTGTGCTGGGAGTAGAGTCATCGTCTGGCTGTTTCTTCTGGAAATCTATCAAAACCAAGATTTAATATGTCATACCACTTGCTCAGTCTAATCACCAAATTACATGCAAAAACCCCTATGCAACAAAAATAAGCTCAAAACATTGCCAGAGGTATCATCACTTTGATAAACTCAAACAGTGGTCTTCAAATTTTTAAAGTGACTTAAAAGTTGTTTGTTGGAGAAAATACGTTTTCAAAATTATACAAAGGTCTTGTTTCCCCAGCGATCCAAGAGCATTTAAAGCTTACCACAGCACAAGGTATCATTTTTTAAAGGGTTTACACAAAGCATGTACAGAAACATAAAGGGAGCAGACATCCAGTAAGAGAAGAACCAAAGTATGTAGTACAGTGTTATAAGAATGTTGCACTTTTCACTGCTATTATACAAAATTCCATCAGCAACAATTTTGGCAAAGCCAGTGTACACAGCTACGGTGCCAGGTTAGCATGGAGAGCTGGTGAGGGATTGCTTCTGCATCACTGGTTTGATGGGCATTTGGGAGGGAATGTCTGGGAGCTGGTGGGGAGAAGGTTGGGGCATTTCCTCCTTCCTTCACTTTCCAACACTGGCACTAAAAGTTGCTAACTGATCTAAGAGCAGAAAGTTAGGTATGGAAGGTAAATCACTAAAATACACTGAAGATTTGTGCAAACAATTGGCTTCAAAGTTCTCTTTTTTTATGAGCAAATGCCAAGTAACACTTGTCTCCCAACTGCCTCCATAGTCCAAATCCCATGTGTTTGTCAAATGTCACCCTCTGGCTTACCTTGCCTCCAAACCAGATTTGGGTTTGAGGGGAAATATTTTCAAGTGCAAATTCCCCACTGAACGCTTCTTCCCAAATCTGCTGTCCTGGTATATGGTTGTTTATAGCATTAGTCTACCAGCTACACTACTGGATTTCAGTCTGGCACACTCTGGGAAGCATACCTGCCAACAAAGTGAATTTTGGTTTGCTTAGAATCTAGTTCTCTCATCTCTTCCTTGTAAAGAGACAGCTGAAGTGCACCATCACTTGGTATCTAAGTACATTTTTTCTAAATTACATACAAGGGTAGAATTTATTCAATACATAATACATAGATAAATCAATATTTCATTGCTTATTATTATGTCATGACAGAAGAAAACAGAGCAGTCTATAAATATTTGCAGATGATGATGTGTTAGAAACACAGGTTGCCAACATGACTCACTGGGATTGGGAAGCACTACAGTCAAGCAGTCCCTAAATGTTGATTTACGATTTAAGTGATTTGCCAGAAAATAAGCCTAACTTCTGCTGTGGAAGAGTCAGCCAGAAGTCCAGACAGGAGAGGAGCAGGCTCAAAGCCAGGGAGGAGGAGGGGGAGGATGAGGAAGGAGAAGGTGGCAGACAGGAAATCATCCACCTCTACAATAGAGCTCTAGAAAACCAGTGGGAAGCTTTTTGTCAAGAATGAGTTACAGAACTCAGGAAGACGTTCTACTCAGGCCTCACTAGGTATCAACAAAGTTTAACCCAAACTGGGCTTCTGGATTTTATCTGTATGTTTCTGAAATCAAGAAGGCTTCAGACACTTTTCTGCTTCAGCCACAATGAGGCAGCTGTGGCAATTTTAACAGTTCAGAGCTGCTGCAGCAGCAAAATCCACCATGGCAGTGAAACACTCTGCCACCGTTAACCCATGACCCTCTGTTCAGAAGTAACTTTTACTCAGACTACAAATCAATTAACTTTCAAAAAGGTTTTAGCCTGCTCAGTTGAGTGGAACCCAAGAACACCTCCCACCCCTTCTTTATTACAGAAAAGAGTACTTGAGAAAAGCCTTAAGACTGATGATCCCAAGCACCTCAAACACAAGAACTGTAACTGAAGCTTGCCTTTGTATTTTGTCCATGTATTGGGGAGTATTTGGCTTCTGTAAACCAGGACTCTCATTAACACAAATAACTTGCAGATCACCTTGCTCTTCCTTCAAGTACCATAAAAGCTGGCAGTATTTCCAGGAGAGCTGAGCCTGAATAAATCCAGTTAAGCTTTAACTGCTTAACAAATAAAACAAAAATACACACATGATACAGGGAAGACCCTGGCAAGTTTTGAAAGGTAAGCTTTATTCTGATTAAAATCAGAATGCAATTCTGTTGACAGAACAATGACCTCACCTAATAATCTCAACAAGGAAAAACCAGAACAAGAGTTGGCAAGACGTTAATCACCATCTACAGAAGTTTCTATTTAATTAGAAAGGCATGAGAAACACTTTAATTTAATTTTTAAAAAAGTTTTCCTGAGACTTTTACTATACTAGCAAAATCTGTGCCAAAATGCACAAGGGTGACCGAAAGACCATGAAACCTGCACTGCCCATTCCTAGTTAATGAAATGCATCTTTGCAATTTTTAATACAAGCCTTCTCCATTTGTTACAAAATAAGTTTTCTTTTTCCTCTCAAAATTGTCTCCCTTTCTCCACGGCCTTCAGGTTTGGTGGGTTTGGTTTCTGGGGCTTTTTCAGGTGGCTGTGGTGGGGTTTTTTTTGTTAAACTGTAAAGTATCCTGTTGTTAACAATATGGTGAAGTCAGCATCAAAATAAGACAAGAAAATTTGCTCTTTCCTGCAAATATGGGGAAATAGTAGATGGAAAAATCTATCAATAAAATGCATGTAAGGCATTCAATAAACTATTACTACTTGGTAAAGAAAATGCTAAAAATAAGCAGCTATCAGCTACTTCAAGCTCCAAAATCCTTTTGCTTTGTTGAGTCCAAGAGTTACACACACAGTATCTCAAATAGTTGAGCAAGAACAGAATATCTCAGAGCTCTCATGCACTGGGAATTAATACTAAGAGTATTATTTTTGTTTTGTTGCTTAGTATTTCTTTGTAAACAAAACAATGACTATGTGAATGGACAGACATGATTCAAACATTTGATATTCTATATATACAACGAATTCTCATAGTTTAGACTAAAGGAAGTCAAGAAGCTGCATTCATTTCCAGACTTCAGGTAAGACCTTCTTTTGCAAGACAATGTTTTGCCCATTTTTATCAATAAGATAACATTAATAGTGAAAGCCATTGCTTTTACAGCTTGTGATTCTAGCCCATAAAACTGGAGTTGCCACACGAAATCACACCTTCTGCACAGCCCTAAAACTTTCAAGCTCATTTGTCACGTTACTGTTACCAGGTTACTGTGAGCAACCTGCAAGACCCCATCTTTCCAGCATGTTCATTTCATCCATTGCCTCAAGAACAAATATTTAGGACATCCAACCCCTTCCACCACCTAAAATACTTGATTCTGTGACACAAGAGACCAGACAGTCCCATTTCCAGTACCTAGCCTTCTTCAGCCATCAATATCCAACAAAGTACCTAATAAAATCTTGAGTTCTCAACTTTTGCTTAACTAAAGGCTCTGTGACTAAGCAGGAAATGACCCTTCACAGCTTCTGGTAACTGCTGTGATTATAATCAGTTAAAATCTAAGATAATTGTAAGTATGAACATTATCAGCATATCACAAAGCCTTTCTTCTGAAAAAGACAGGCATGTCAAAGTATTACATGAAATGACTCAACACTAAGCCAGACTATTTCTTCATCTGCACTCCTGCTATGGCATAAGAAACCATGTCATCTCCAAAAATCTCCTTTTGGGTTATTTTGAGAGTCTAAGTTGCAAACAATTCCTATTCTCTGACCTGTAACAGATGTTTCATTAAAAAGTTCATTCAAATACGTTATAGAAGAGTTGTCAGAGTAAACAGCATGCTAAGGGGAGAAAATCAGAGTCTTTAAAATAATTATTTTAACTGATAGGAAATATTACACTTCCTTACTCTTCAATTCTGCAGTTCCCATAACATAGAAATGTGAACTAGCAAAAAGGTTATTTGAAGAGTGCTAGCTTCTTACACTGCATTAAATCCACAATCGTCGTTTTTATCCCCAGAGCAACTTGTTCTTTTACAGAGCATAAATTAATGTGTTAGTATAACATCAAATGTCTCCAGTCCCTTAGCATCCCAATGCACACAACAAACTAGTTACTTAGAAAACAATTCCCCAATTTAAAAAACTGCTTTCTGAGAGTACTCTATGGGAAGTAACAAATGTTATGACATTGAAACTGCTATTGTGAAATCTTTAAGTTAGGGTCTTTTTTCTTTTCTTTTCTTCTTTTCTTTTCTTTTCTTTTCTTTTCTTCTTTTCTTTTCTTTTCTTTTCTTTTCTTTTCTTTTCTTTTCTTTTCTTTTCTTTTCTTTTCTTTTCTTTTCTTTTCTTTTCTTTTCTTTTCTTTTCTTTTCTTTTCTTTTCTTTTCTTTTCTTTTCTTTTCTTTTCTTTTCTTTTCTTTCACAGAACTGAGAACAGAGAAACTGTTCATATATAGCCAGGGAATAGTACTGAAAGGCCCAAAGATTTTATTTACCTATTGAGAACTTTTCCCTAACTTCTCTGGTTCACAGCTTACTGAAGGCATTTCAAGTGCCATTCATATGTAACTACTTTTTTGCACAATAAATTAAGCTGAGATGGATAAAACCTTCACTTTCAGTACATATTGAATGAAGTACAATAATGGTCTGGCAATGGTCTGGTCTCTCCACTTGGAAAGAGAAGTTTTAGCATTTTTCTTTTTAAATAACATGCAGACATAAAGATGCATTAGCCCACTTGGAGAATAAACACAGATATCTGGCTATTAGGGGAATGCATCATAGAATACACACAAGCATTTGCATTAACAGGTGACAAACAAAGTCATAAAAAGGAATCACAGGTACATATTAATTATAGTAAATTATATTTATAAATATATACATAAAATATATTCGACTGCAAAGTACAAAATTACAATTGCAGTATATTCTTATATGAGCTATCAGCAGATCTCGTTTTCACAGTACAAAGTACTGAAAGAATAAAACAGTAAAAATAATAGAAAGTTGATTTTCTGTAAAACTAATTTATTTAGAGTTATGAGCATGTAAGATACAGGAAAGCTATTCAACTCTTAGGGATTTTATTCATAAATACAACATTTTTTCTTTTTTTCAGCTGTTCTTCATGAAGATAAACTGAAATGAGTACTTTATGCTAAGTTATCCCTTATGATTATACTTTTTAAAATTGCAACACATTATTAGTAAGTTTTAAATAACACTGAGCTTTGCATATTGCATATATTGAGTTTTTGATAAGCATTTAATTGTCTTCAAATAAGCAGAGAAGCATTACAAAGACAAAATAAAAAAGACGCATCTGCAAGGGTGGCAAACAGACAACACAAGCTGCAATTACATGTATTTATCACTCAGGAATAAGGGTCAAGGTATGTAACACTGCTTTATTTGTAAATCTTTTGCAATGTATCAATATTTTGGGGATTTAGCTTGGTGGGGGTTTTGCTGTAGAGTTTTTTGTTTGTTTTGGTTGGTTGGGTTTTTGATGGGTGGGAGAAGTCTGATGATGATGTGTTTTGAGCTTGTTTTCTCTCTAAAAAGACACTCCTTGCTTAAAGATGACATTCCGTAATAAATCTTATTTCCTTGGACTCAATAAAATGATTCTTCCCCAAAGTTACACAGGAACCTCTGGATTTGACTATCAGATTTTGCCTTTTATTTAGTAAGAAAATTCATGAATAGCTAATAAGCAAAGACTATCAAGACAACAAGCATAACATTGTTAGAGGTGACCGTTGACTTAAGATCCAGATTATTATATATGCAGACATGTTTTTAAGGAGGGAAAATGCAGTTTTGTACAAATTAATCTACAGCAAATGTATTAACTAGGCTTATAACACACTGCATGACAGACATGAAAAATTGTCATTTTTACAGCATATGATCCCATAATTTTCAAAGCAGTTGTGAAATCCTAAATTGATGAAATAGGAATTTCATTATAATCTAAAAATTATCCCTTGAGAGTGGCTTCCCCACAGAACAAATACTCCTTGCTCTGACTGATAATGACAATTTGCTTACTGTAGCTATTTCAGTACAGACCAGGAACAAGGTCACTGAAAACTTCTGTACCCTGGTGTCACATTTCCCATTCTTACGTAAAGCAGCAGGCTCACATTATTCCAACTAAACTTTCATTATTCCAGAAAACTCACCAACATAAAAAAGAATAAATATTATTGACTTTTACAGGATCCAAAATGCTGAAGCCACGAAGAGTAAACTCCTATTTTAACAATCCACTTTAAATTTCCTGTTAAAAGAATCACCAAGGTACACAGTTAGCATGCATACTTCAATTTATTACAGAGCACGTATGTTGCCTTCTGAGTTTACATTCTTGTAGAAATCTTTCTCACACAACTTTCTGTAAACAATGTATTGTTTTGCATTCCTCTGTGGAGGCGGAGAGGTTTGATGTACTGGTGGTTTGTCCAGTGTTATTGGAAAGGTGGTATGGTCACCCTCCAATTGACTGTCACATTTGGAAAAGTATAAATGTTGGAGTCAGAAATAAAACTTCCTCTTTTTACCTTTGCAATAGAGTGGCTCGCGTCGTGCTTTTGCGTGTTGTGTAGTGACATAGGTACAGTTAGAAAGCTCTACTTGAAGGCACTGTTACATTCCAAAACCTAAAACCAATGAGAGGCTGGTTTATACAGCACATGCACCTGGTAAAACTAGGACATGAAGACAATTTAATACCCAAATAATTGACATTCTATGGATTCTTGAATTGCTATCAAAGTATATTGGTAATATACCAATGCAAGGGTAAAGCATGAAATTTAAGTAACTGAGGAAGACAAAGAAACCACTCCATCATGACTGCAAGAAATATTTTTCAATGACATGTTTAGTGGGTATTCATTAGGAAGGGCATATACCAGAATGGACTAGTAAGACACCTTACTCAGTGGGCAACTTGCCGAGGACTCTTACACACTCTTCTGCTAAAGATGGCAATCTCAACAATTTTACCGATTCCAAGAAACAAGACAAGGAACTCCACTACTTAACAGGAAGGAAAAGTAAAATCCTGCAGCCATTTGAAGACCCATCTGGCAACTGAGATGAATGAACATTTAACATGATCTGAGGATAATACAGCAGAGATATAACAGAATTAAACATGGCAACATTTCCAAAAAGTACCTGGGGAAAACATCTAAGTGAACTGCAGAATTTGCCTTCAAAGGCAACTTGGAAAACATGTGACGTTGGCATTTTACAACAGACAAGGCAATTCTAGAAGACACTTAAAAACATAAGCATAAAACTGACTAAGAGCACCCCACAACCCATAAAACCCACACCTCTATTATTCTCCTAAATTTCGGTATGTTTATCACTAGAATTCTTTCAGTATTACTATCCCTTCATGTAGCTAAACAAATCAGTAAATGTACAAGTTTGAACTAAATTCAGAGGGATAAGACATCAAAACTTATGCACCTAAAGGGGAAGAATCATTTGTTTTGATGGAGGAAACTGACCCATGAACCCATAAACCAAGCACTTTGCAACAGCAGCAAGTCCTATGAAACAAACTAATGAAGTGAATTTTTCAATGTGTGTTTATAATAAATGAGAGATCTTGAAAATAGGATTGTTAACTGAATTTAATTGCAACTCCTATTTATTCTGAACACATAGGAGCTATTATTTTAATAAAAGAAATGTTTCACAGAATCACAGAATAATGAGGTTGGAAGAGACCTCTAAGATCATCAAGTCCAACCTATGCCCTAACACCACAACTAGACTATAGCACCAAGTGCCAAGTCCAGTCTTTTTTTAAACACACCCAGAGATGGAGATTCCACCACCTCCCTGGGAAGACAGTTCCAATACCTTATTATTCTTTCACTGATTTTTTTTTCCTAATGTCCAACCTATACCTTCCCTGACATAGCTTGAGACTGTGTCCTCTTGTTCTGTCAGTTGCTGCCCAATGGAAGAGATTGACCCCCACCTGTCTACAGTCTCCCTTCAGGAAGCTGTAGAGAGCAATACTAAGCCTCCTCTTCTCCAGGCTAAACAACCCCAACTCCCTCAAATGTTCCTCACAGGGCTTGTGTTCCCTCACCAGCCTCGTTGCCTCCTCTGGACATGCACAAGCATCTCAATGTCCTTCCTAAACTGAGGGGCCCAGAACTGGACACAGCACTCAAGATGCAGTCTCACCAGCGCCGAGTACAGGGGAAGAATGAACTCCCTACTCCTGCTGGTCACACAATTCCTAATGCAGGCCAGGATGCCATTGGCCTTCTTGGCCACCAGGGCACATTGCTGGCTCATATTCAACTGGCTGTCGACCAGACGGTTTCAATTAGCTTTTCTTATACTGGAGCTATCTTGCAAGTCACCTTACCATGCCTTTTCCAATATCTAGAGAGAACTTCCAATTTCAAGACACATGCCTACTATTTTTTAATTAATTCCTCCAGTCTAATTTATGTAATTCCAATTAACGTGTACATTTGCCTCATTTTCTGTCAATAACAGCACATTTATATTTCAAGCATTCTCAAATGTTTGACTATGTCATAAATTGACAGGATTTTCACAAGGGACCAAAGGCCTCTGCAGCAGATTAAACCTTGCCTAGTAGTAACCCACTCATCAGTTCCCTTGCCCTTATTTTCAGTTAGGGCACCTTAATAACTACCAATAATGAAACTCTCAAAACATCTCCCAGAATCACTTATTTAACAGATTCTTTTCCTTTGAACAGCCCAGAGGCTGATCTGGAAGCAAAGGGTGAGCAGGCACTCCCATTTCCTGGCTTCACTCTCCCAGACCAACCAAACACTTTGAAATGTGTGTCTGTAAGGAAGATTTAGTATCTTTTCACTATTTAGGTTTTACCACCAAAGCAATGAATGATGAAGTATAAAGGGTAATCATCCCACTCTTCTCAATCTTACTGCAATCTGGTGTTTCTTCTTGTAATACACATCTGCTTTTCATACATCTGCCTTTCATACAAAGTAGCTAAAGGAAAGCCTGGAGAGGAAACTCCCAGTCTGACAGTCCTCACTTGTTGGGGCAACAACTTTGCAATGGTTAGAGTTTATATGAGTACTCTGTAACTTCAACAATCTAAAATAATATGAAGAAAACTGAAGTAATGTTTTAGTCATACAAGTGAGAACACTCAATGGAATCTCATCTGACACCTTTCTGCCTTAGTCTCAAGCTCCAGAGCTCATTACCTACGCAAGGAGTCCAGAAGCTTAATGCAAGTAGCTGTAGTCTACCACTTACCATCTCCTCCACCACATTCTATAATCATACAGAAATGCTGGAGAGCAGTGTTCAACCTGCCAGCAACAATAACAAAACAAAAACAACAAAAAAGAACAACAACAACAAAAAAACCAACAACCAACCAACAACAAAAAGCAAGAGCTCAAAGACAAAGAAAAGAAAACCTGATTTAGGTTTAT
Source organism: Lonchura striata (assembly GCF_050655825.1). Taxonomy (NCBI): domain Eukaryota; kingdom Metazoa; phylum Chordata; class Aves; order Passeriformes; family Estrildidae; genus Lonchura; species Lonchura striata. The sequence goes on along the minus strand of NC_140705.1, from coordinate 85,632,863 downwards.
AAATCCCAAAGCTCAAACATTGAGAACTCTCCCTAGTTGTGGTTGCCACAAACCATCATGTTACATTGAATTTTGACTATGAAACACCATGGCTCATACACCAAGCTCGTACTTAAGCACTTATTCTCAGTAAAGTTTAAATATAAATTTTCTTTCCCAGTCCTTTAGGAACAAAAATATCAGACACAGACATTTAATGCCTACATAAAATAAACATTTCTTGGGCCTCTGTGAGTAACAAAACATGATGAAGTTTTGAATTAATAAAAGTTTCTTTATTTCTTATTAAAACTGTCTTTTAGAAGAAGGCATTAGAAATGTTGAATGTAAGTCAAAGACAACAGTAATTTTCATTACTACCCAACTGGTTCCAAATAAAAAATCTGGAACACATCTCAACATTTGAAATTGGTACATAATGGCTACCAAAAAAGTTATCTATTGAGTTACTATCTGAAGTTTGTGGATTGTTAAATGTTTTTTTTTTAATTTTTTTCCTTAAAAATGCTGACTATTTTGATATTGATGCTTCTTTTAATGCAAAGAAACCAAAGAAGTATAGAAAAGCAATGGAAAACCTGCTCTCCTCGGAGTGTTGCATTCCTGTTCCCTCAGTGGAAAACACAGATAAATGCACTATTCCTCAACTTACCTTATTTTTATGCAACAAAGACATGAGAATTTAAAGCATCTCTTATGATGAAGTGATCCTTCTGCTTGTCAGTGCTAGAGGATTATTGTTGAAATTTCCTAAAACACCCACTCTTGTTTCTGTCTGTATCTCCATATTAAAACAAAGTGCAATAAAAGAGGTGTAAGAAAACAATCCTTTTGCTTCTCCTATCCGATTTATCATTTGATATGATCTGAATTCCTGTGCTATCACTTCCAAGTTAGTGCAGATATGGAAAAGTAACCTTTCACCAGTGGTGTTTTCAGAGCTCTGGCTTGCAAACAGTTGTTAGCTGGCACAATAGGTGTGGAATCCCTTAAAGGGGAGTCTACAGTAGCAAAGCACCAACCTGCAGATCAGAGCAGTGATGTGCTGACCTCAAACAATACATTATATAAAGGCTGCTAATGTTGGGATCCTGCACATAAAAACAGGCTTCTGTAGCCAGTCCTCCATGTCTGAAGTTTTGTTTCTCCGAGTTTAACAGTGTCACAGTCAAGGAATTAGGATTCCTACTCATGAAAATGTCCCAGATTTTTTGCTTTTCAACTGGAGCCTTGGAGAAGATTTACAAGGTTTTACAGGTTCTTCTATTAATGACATACAAAACAAAACTGAAAGTGTTTTGAGTGTTCAGTCTGGATTGGGGGTGGGGGGGGATAAGAGCAGTTTTCACTATACTGTGAAAGAACAACAGGAAAAACCATCATAAAATGCTTACTAAACAGAAGTTTAGGAAAAGGAGGATCAAAAATGTTATTTTCACACATTCGGCTAGTTTGCTACACTTTCTGAAGTGTAATGGGCATGAAAAGCAAGGAACTAAAATATGCCTTCAAGAAGCATTTTAAAGCATTCTTGTTATGCCTACACAGAGCTATAAATAACAATTCTACAGCCTCTTTGGGAGCTCAAATGCCTGATTGATAGATTAAACCCATCTCCATTCAGCTGATAAAATTTTTTTTTTAAAGAATCTGTTTCTTGGCATGAATACCTTACAAGAAAAACTGTTAACGGCAACCCTTCTCCTCCAGTTAAGGTGGCTAATTGTGGCTCAAGTACAAGTAATTACAGATATTACTTTGGAAACTAACTGAGGATGGACACATGAAATTCAGACCAAGCAGCTAAATATGAATAAACTAAGAGATTAATTAAATTTTCAGAATGAGCCAAATGATTGCTAGAAGCTAGGAGCCGCTTCATGCATACTGTTCTGATTACCTGCTTAAAGCACCAACATCCACAGAGCCTATTTCTACAGCCCAGCAAAAATGGCAAAATCTAACAAATCCCAGCAGCAAGATGGGAGAAGAAAGCATGGATTACCTAACAAATTCAGAGTGAAGGGGGTCAAGCAGCCTAAACTTCCCTCATCATACCTAGGGGGGAGGAAACTATATATGCAGTTCAATTATCTTTTTAAAAAGTTCTCCTAGCCCTTCAGTAGCAGTGGCATTGCCACCATGGAAGTTCCAGTCACGGTGTGACAGAGCAGACTGAACTGTAATATCTACCACCAGAGGGAGGTGTTCTATTAGGCTCCATTTTCCAAAACCTTCCTTCCCTGCACTGATTTCTATTCTAATAATCTTCAGCAGAAAAAAAGATTCCTTATTTCTGTAAAGACATTTCTGAAGAGTCTATTTTTATGTATATCAATTTTAGAATAAGTAATTTTACTGCTAGGGAAAATTTGATTATTTTGATAGTAATAGGGTTTTTAAATCATGGAGATTTAGGCTTAAAAGGAAAATTAAGCTTAGTAGGCCCTGAAAAGAAAAAAAAAATAAATACCATAGGTACATGAAGACCTTATACCTTGCTAGAACTGCACCTGTGTAGCTAGTACATGATAAATGATATAATTGTTAGATGTGATGATTGTTTAGTAATTAAATATAATTACTGTTTAATCGTAAGAATAATCATGAGAAACTATGGTCAGGGGCCTAAGAAAAATCACGAGAAACTCATGTCGATGTATACAATAGAACAGTGTAAGTTTAATAATTAGTATGTAGGTTATATTATGATAGAATATAAAATATGTTCCGCTCGAAAGCCATGTCGGAGTCAGATTTGGGTCTCTATCCCTGATTCCCAGAGCTCTCAATAAAAGTACCTGCATATAATCATATCCTGTGATTATGTGTGTTCCTGAATGCTAACAATTTAACATAAGCAACTCGGTAACTGAATCCATCCTTTCCATCTCAAGCAATCAATAAAAATCTTGCCTTTGATCCTCTTTCTGACATACAAAACAAAGACACCAGAAATGCTCATCTTCCATATGACTGGGGGCCATTAAAGAATTTTTTCCCAAAACAGAAATTACTTCTAATTTCTTCAGTGATGAGGGAGGAAAAAAAAAAATAAAAAGGGGAAAAAAAAGTGATGTAGCACCATCTTGCTGTGCAGCATATTACCAAACTTGAAAGATAAATTTTAAATTAAATAGGAGAAAAACAGATATAGTTGCAGAAGCACGACTGATGTAATTTCATCTTTGGTAAATTCTGCTGTATAAATCTGTGGGAACAACCAGCAATGTAGTTTTCTAAGAGATAATGGAGAAAGGAGTGGTACCAACAACGTCGAACTGTGAGAATTTAATTCAGTAGAAGTTTGAGAGGACTGAGGCAGGTACTTCTGGATAAACAAAAAACATTCAGAATGCCAAGACTAGCAAAAGAATGACTACAATATACAGTGCCTAAATGGCTCTCTTGAAATCCCACTTCTACTGAGTACAGTGAACAACTCAACTATGCATGGAAAAAAAAAATTAATCTCACAACTCTGCCATCTTGCTTTACAATTTCTCCTGTTCTGCCTAAGTAATAAAAACAAACCTCCTATTTAGGGAAAAAAAAAAGACAAGAGTTGTATGTTTCCTACAGAGCTGAACAGGCAATACATGCAACACTCAAACCAGCAAACAGAAATGCAGATGAAAAACAGAGAACAAGGATTTCTTGTATCACTTCAAATACAGGGTACACCAAACATTTGTCTTCAGGAGTAGAAACCTGTCATCCTTTGCACTGACTGTTTCTAATTAAAGTCTCCAAGTTCTTTAATATATGAACCTAGGTGGTAACTTTTATCAGGACAATCTCCAATGTTAAATCTAATCTTGCTGTAGAAACAAAAATCTATCTACAAAAAAAAAAAAAAAAAAAAAAAATGGGGGGAGCAAAGCATTTATCCATTCAATAGATTTGGCTTGGAAACAGTGACAGTAAATCTAACCTGAAATGCTCTGTGACTGATGTTCCAGTGTTTGTCCTCATCTAAAATGCTGTAATATAACATTTCAATCCTGCCTAATTGTTTGTGTATTAAAATATCAGAGGCAAACAACTTCAGAAGTTACAGTTCTGAAGTATAGATTTTATTCTCATTATCATATACTAAGACCATAGTGACATATATAACACCAGATATATTTTAATGCCTATATATAAAATAAATGTCAACAAAAAATATATTTAGCATAGGTAAAAACGAAAGAATTTTTTTTCAACATGGGACAGAAGCAATGAAACCATAATTTTATTCATACTTGCGTTATCTCTAGAAACACTGGTTACACACACAAAAAGATGTTTTATATGTTTATTCAAATAAAAAATAGGCTACACTAGATATTCTGGAAGACAACATCAGGAAACACCTGTCTTTCTATTATTTGTCTAAGGTTTCTGTAAACATCAGTACATTAAGGTTCACAGCAAATACAAGTGGCAGCTCAACTGAAAGCACAAGTAAAATGAAGGGATTTCAGGTAATTAAATCAATCCACAGTCCAACATCTGCATTTTTCTTTTTCTACAACTATATTCCAACTTGATGCATGTTTTCTCCAAGACTTTCAATTAAGAAATCAATTTGCAGACCTGCATGTTAACTATGCTGATATTCCACAAGAACTCACAGTTTGAATCTTAAATCTTGTTTCACAAAGGCAAATCATCTGCAGATCTCCTGCACTCAATTTCACAGACTCAAGAGAGTTGCTGGTTATGCCCTATCTTCTTCCTGCCAAATTCAGCTATGACTAAGAACACATTAGGACTACAAACCCTGTGATATGAAACCCATATATTCATTTCCATCAGCATACTCCCTTGCTAGTTAATTTGTGACCTCTACAACGTACTCTGGGACTGCAATCTATAATCTCCTCCCGTTTCCAGTTCAGACCATAACTCAATCTTGACTGCAACACTGGTCTGGCTTCCTGCTTCCTTCATTTCCAAGTTCCCCAAGCTCTAATAGAATGTTTCAGCTGCATCTGAGATAAACAGTATGATTACAGAAGCTGAACTTTCAATTACAAGATTTCAAGACCTCATATTTAATTTAAGCAAGAACACTCATTTTTATGTTTTGCAGACATTTACAGTAACAGCTGTGCTACTTCTGCTTTGCCTGGTCTGCCCCAAGTTGAATTCTGCTCTAATAAAGCACCAACAAACAAAGTTCTGGTTGTGATGCTACTTAAATTAGCAGATTCAAGTTTTCACATTTTTTTTTAAAAAACAGAGACAAATAAATTAGTAGCCCAAAAGGGACCATGGTGGCAGAGGTGACAGATGAAATCCAAGCTTCTGTAGTATGTTCAACTGGATTATTTCAAGCTGCTTTACATTGAACTGCACACCATTTAGAATGAATAATGTCCCATGTGATATGACTGAAGGTTAAATTAGTGTTTACTGTTGAGTGATCTTTTCAGCATTATCAAATATACTTTCAGTACTGTTAGCTATATTTTCATAACCATTTTCTAAGGGTATCCAACTGTCTTTAGAGATAGGGAACAACTATGCTTAAGGATAATTAAGCTACTAGCCCAATTTCATGCTGGAGATGCATGACAAACACAGACAACCAACATTCCTTTCAAATTTAGGAAATGTTTCTTTGTTGAATATTTTTGGAATTTTTGAGAACAGCTTGCCCTATTTGCTTAGTCTGGCACCCTGGTCACAACTGGTGAGAGGGTGCTGATTAGTCATAGGTTTGGCTGGCCCTGTACAAACATAACATTATTCAAATTAATGAATTATTTAGGAATTGCTCACTTGTGCACAGGAAACAGTTTGAAGAGAGCAAGCAACATTGTAGCAAAAAATGGAGCTGAAGAAAGAACGACTGAAAATAAATAATACAGTTCCTAACTGTATACTGTGTGAAGAACTCAATGTCACAACTAATATGAAAATTCTGAAAATAGCCATTTTGCTTGAATTGTAAGGCTTGCTGCTTTTATCTTGCCTAATTATCTTAATCCTTCTAGACAAACATGTTTTTAAAAATTATTTTTGAAAAGGAGATCACCCAGGCCTTCTGAAAAGAAACAACACTTGTAACATCTTTATAAACATTACACAATACTCAAGTAACTTGTTATTTTGCTTACAGCAAAGTGACTATCATAACTTTAAATGAAGTAATGCCGCAGCTGACATGAAGAGCTTTTCAGTTCTTGACTTTTGCTCTCCTTTTCCAGAGAACCTTGAAGTAGTTCATTATAATGTATGGAAAAATTACCACTGATTCTCAAGCTACTTTCCCTTATTCCTGCTATATCAATCCTGAAATCTCTTTCCTTCTCCACACTCCCTACTTTTAGAAATGTGAATCTTATGCTCCCTGGTCAATTTAAAGATTATTCACACAGTCAGTATTTCCCATCAAACTTGCTTTACAAGAAAACTACACAGTCATATTGATTTTCAATGCCTAGAGAAAAACTGCATCAGTCTGAAAATCTGAAGCAGCCCCTCATGCTGAAGACATGGCACTCACCTGAAGTATTTTTAGACTAGTTTTCACATCAAAATCAGGTAGCAGAAAAGTAATAAATTTTTAAAAAGCATTACAGTCACCAAGACAGCTAGGACTAGGCTTGTCTGTCAAATGCTGGATTCTCAAGCTTTTTGTTTAATTCATGCTAATGACTGAGGCAGACATTGGCCAGTGAGGAGTGATATTTGTACATACCCAGAAATTACATTGCCAGCAGCTTCTAAATTCAAGACTTGTGTTTGTGATTTCCCACATTAGCTGCCTTCTACATTTCTTTCAGTACTGTAAAAAGTATTTTTATTTTAGTGATACATGTCTTCTTTTCAACATTTATTTTTAGGGAGCAGTATGAGATGCTACACTGATGGAAACTTCATGCATTTTCTTTCCCCTCCTTTCTGATAATGTCCCCAATCAAATGATATCTTAAAGACATTATACAAAAGGAAAGTTAAGACTACTGTAGGTCTCATTTGCATTGTCTTCTCATGTGAGCATAATTCTACTTTCTTTTTTTTAGGTCATTCTCTTACTTCTGTTATCAAGCACAAGGGGGAAAAAATACCATGGCTAGAAGCAAATTAGAGAAACTTTATTCTTAACCAGCTGAGAGAGCAAACACATTAACACCAGGCAAATGCAAAGCAGTCCCAACACAGCTGAATCCCATCAAAGCAGAGAATGCCAGAAGTATCACATTTAAGAAGATCTGAAAGTTCAGTAAAGGTACAGAGCTATTCTTCTCCTATTCTCAACTCGTTCTCATAGTTTCTTTAGGGAAACAGATCTCAGCCTGCTACTGCAATGCTGAGAAAGAAGAGTTTCTATTATCTTCTTTACGTGTTCAATGACAGGAGGAAAGGCTTTCATCAAATCTCATGTGGTGAAGAACAGAAAGCTGTAGCTTTCCACCTGGATGCCTGATTAGTACTAAAATATCTTCAAAGACATCTGCTTTTAAAAATAGAGGTTGATAGCACAGCCTCTCTACGTTAATACAAAATTGCTGTCTAATTGAAGTTCAAATGAAAGTAATCCAGAAGTGCCAAGCTAAAACTACTCTGCAGACTTTTGTCTTACTTACAAAGTTTTACCATTTTTCACACGAAGAGACAAATTCTCTATAGTGTGTCATGTCATAGATCTATCACTGATGCCTAGAAGTTCCTTGGGACCTACGCTTGCTCAGTTTTTCAGAAGGAGTCAGATTTGGAAAGTCCACAACCATGAATTTCTGAAAGTTTTAAGCAGGAGGTTACATGCCTTGTTTAGGCAAAACCCAACATCTAGTCTGCATTCAGCTGCCAACAATGCATTTCTGGAAATACTATCCAAGTTAAAGAACTAGAATTTGCATGAGAAAAATAAAGAACACTAGAATATAGATGCATCCAATTACAAACAGTTGCTATTTCTTGCAAATGTTCAGAGTATATAATAACAACTTTATGAGGTTTGTTTACAAACACACCAGACTAATGAATAATTGAATTATGAAGTGATTAGAAATCTGTAGATGCAAATGAAAAAGCAGCCAAGATGATAACAACTTCACATATTTTATCCAACTAAATTGTAAGTGCAAACAAAATATATTTATTTGATTGTCTATTCAGCAACTAAATATAATGAAAGAAAAGGGAATAAACAGAGAGTGATTAACTACACTACGAAAGAAAAGATGCTCTTTAGGTATCATGAACCTGAAAGCAATTTTATCAGAAAATAAAAATCAAAAAGAGATATTGCAATAACAGCATGCAATTTACATACTGCTTTTTAAAAAAAATAATTTTCATTTTAAGAAAGCACTCAATAGTCCTAGATTAATCAAGATTCAAAATTATTAGAATATATATGTATAAACACCAAGCACTCACTAAATTATTTTTAGAAGTAATTTAGTAACAAAAACACATCTACAAATGAAATACATCTAAGATAAATCTATCTTAAATGTAATGGTATTTATTCATTTCTACTGCTCTCCTAAAAATGATTTGCTAAGAAAAACTTTTGTGAGGAAACCCAGTAGGTTCCATTGTCATTTCTGTTGTCCCTGCAGAGACCAGCAGGCTGGGACCCATTTCCTTCTCTAAACTCTACCACGTAGTCCCTCTTTTCAAATGCAAATAGTGTGTGAGAGCACAACTATTTAATTCACCCATTTAATCCTCTTAATACTTTAAATACACTAGAATTTGGTCACAATGAAGAAAGCTTTTCTCTTGTGGCACAGTATTACCTTTATCTATTGTATTTTAGTATCTATTTTTCATGCTCATTCACAGTAATTAGGGCTTTACTGAGCAAGAAGGTAGCAATTACTGTGTTCTCTAGCCAGCATAACATTGCTTCTTCTAATCAACGTGTTGTAAAAAGACAAGTCACAAAAAAAATCCTGAAAACCAAAAAACATCCAAGTTATTTTAATCAAGTACCATGACAGGCCGTTATTATCAGTGACTCTGATACATAATTTACTGTCAAACCACATTCTTAGTGAATACATGAGCTAGAATTACAAGACATGCTACTCTGCCCTTTTTAAAATACAAATCCATACTCCAATGCAAAACTTGAATTTTCTCAGAAGTGAAAAGAAGAGCAAAGAAGAAGTGCAAGAGAGGGAACTTGCATTAGGCTTCAAAAATCTCTACTACGTTTATTATTTTTGCAGACTTCATGACATCTTACTTTTTACTGATTAAGAAACCCTCCCCTTCAGTATGTATTACTGGTTGCAGTCTCCACTAACAGTATTACGAAGGCAGACAGCTGTGAAAATAATTATTCTTCAAAACTTCATATTGATTTTCTATGACTTCATCTATTATGTAAATTGCTTTAGCTACAGAATTCCACCAGTATTTTAATTCTTTGTATGTTCATTAATATTTTATATATTTGGTTGAAAAGATTTTAAATATATACACTTTCAAAGTGTTTTATATACAAAAAGTATGCTTTTGGAGATTGTGTGGCAAAGAACTCTGCAATAGAACTTTAAGATGCTGAGGAAAACAAAGCCTCCAAAGTGCATTTTATTTCTGTTCTCTTAATTGCAGCAGACTCAAAAGAATGAAGTAACTTCTGAGTTGCCATTCGCTGTTTCATGACTTACACAATTCATCTGTGGATTTCTGGAATTTGAGAGCAATGTAACTCTTCAGAACATCTTTTGACATTTACATTTAACACAGCCATAACATGTTCACAGCACTTGCTGAGTTATTTTCTGATGACAAAGGAGGAAAGGGGAAGGAAAGCAGTTTGGAAAACATACAGGATTTTGATTCTACTGATAAAATTCTTCACGCAAACAAGTTACTGAACATGTCTGACATTTGATGTCAATACTTTAAGATTTGATCAAAAATTTTCAAATTACAAGCAGTAAATAAATGGATCTGTCAGACATCAGTTAAACATTCAGCAGATTTCAGTTACAAGTATCTAAGCAAAAAAAGGCTTAAGATGAATTAGTACCTTCTCAATATAGAACAAATCTTTGTACTTGTGAAGAGGTTTGCTTCCCAATGCTAGAGCCTCAAAGATCTTTGATTAACATACTTAGGATTTTATGGTTTGCTATTGCTATTTTAAGTGTTAAAGTCTAAATTTATCTTTCTCAAATCTTCCATAGTTCAAAATGTCCAAGTTCCAGTGAAATTCTGAACTTATAATGTAATCACCACATAGCCCCAAATACATATCAGGCCTCAGTTTACAGGGTGAGGGATAAAAGTCTGGAATAAAGAAAATATTAAAATGATCTTTTTTCCTGCTTGTTGAGATGATTTATTATTTATTGCAAGGATCACTATTTTCGTTGACACAATACTCTGACATGAATTTTCATCTCAGATATTGAAATGCCATTGATTCATCATAAATACACATTTGACAAACCAGATATTGTAGAAAAATTAAATAATTTTGTTTAGGGTAGGGAAGTAATTTGTGAGAAATTTCAAACTTATCCCACATCTTCAGATCCTTTTATTTTCCTACTTTCATATCTTACTTTTTAACATTATTTTACAGACTTAGTTTTGTAGATAATTAGTGGATGCATAGATCTCTATCAATATATCGCCACATTGTAAGTAAATAAAAAACATGAGACCCTAAATGACTACAAGCCTAATAGCCCTCACAAAGCTGGGTTCTACCATCTTCCATGTAAAGATACCCAAGAGGTGCTTCTGAAATTGTGACTTTTTGGTTCCTAATGGACAATTTGATTGCACTTAGAAGAGCTCTGCTTCCACCTCCAATGGAATCAATTGATGGGAAACAATAGTTACTGCTGTTATTTTCTCCTTGCTAAAATAATTTTTCCCATGTCAGTGGCAGAGACTGTTGTGGGATTTTTACTTTTTGTGGGATCTTAACTTTTGATATGGCTACCAGAACTGCTGGAATCATATTCAAAAATGCCAGGTTTAAAGGTGTTCTACTGGAGATGGCACTGACATAGTGGCTGACAGATCTCTGGAGTAACGTAATATTTTTTAACTATAAAAGTCAGACAGGTAAAATGGAGGAGGCAAACTCTTCACGAAAACTTGCAATGAGCTCACTCAGGACAATGAACCACACACAGCTCAATACATTTCTCTACATATGCAAAATATGCTTTTTTACATATATTCCTCCCAACACATAAAATACTTATACACACATCTACCTGTTTAGTCCCATCCCTTCCCCAAAACCTTTCAAAGAAAAAACCACTTACATAGCCAGCATAGGATTTTACCCCTAGCAAAAGAACAAGGGAACTGTCAGCATGAAAATATCAAGACTTTTTCAGCACTGTCAGAGAATTATCAAAACATACAGTGACACACAGTAAAGAATCCTGCCTAAAATGTTATACAGATGTGCCTCAGAGCTGATTTGATTTTAAGTAATGCTGGGCAAGATGGAGCAGTAGGCACTCCAAAGATTTTGAGAGGCATAAAAACCACAAAGATGTTTATGGTTTACAAGAAAATCTGAAGCACAAAAGTTGAACATAAGCATTTCTAGAAGGGTTTTTTTTTTTGGTATTTTGTTTTGGATGTTGGTTTGTTTTTCACATTTTCATAACCATCAACATTTTATCAGCAACAATGCAATGATTACTCTAAAGAGCAGAAAGGAACTCAAAGTGCTTAAGTCCGTTGACCGTTAGTTTATAGTACTACATTTAATTGGCCTAGAAACTACTTGGAATAGAATATATCTGGTGATAAAGTTGATTTTATTCCTGCACCGGGAATAGGTTTATCTAACTTTATTTGTACAGAGCATAGACATGTTGGGTAAAAAGAAATACTGCATAGGAATAAATCAGAGAGCACAAATTTCTGTGAGAGAAGATAGTGAAGACCTTGATCATGGCTAAAAAATGTTTATTTCACCAACATGCTGTCACCAGTGTAAATGGGCAGCTTACCACCAGCAGATTTGGTAGGAGAGGCAAGTGTAATCAACCACTGGCTGCCTGCAAAGCAGCACTGAGCAGCACTCAAAAGAGCAACTCAACATATTCAGCCAAATGTATAAACCACAAATATTCTGAAAAGAACAGTGCTGGGTGAAAAATTTACAATCCTGCACGGTATAAGAAGACACAGAAAACTGAATAAATAGAACTTTTGGTAATTTTTAGAAGACTGGACCACCCAGCATAGAGGATACTTATTGGAGCTATTCAGCTCTCCAACACTTGTGTTCTGGGTGAAGTTGCACAAGTCACTAATTTCTTTCAGCATTTTCCATATGCTGATCATGTCAAATTAGCCTGTAAACTTGCCAACACAATGATTTGTTCTCAAAGTTCATCTACGAAGGATGTTCCAGAATGTTAAATTAAAATGAATTAAAGTTTGAAGTCCTTGAGCATAGGGCTAAGTATAATAAAGTCTCATATAAATTTCTCCAAGATTAAGCTTCAGATTAAACTTCACACCTCCAGTCAATACACTTTAGTTTTCCCACATCTCGCACTGGCGTCCCACACACATTCAGCAGTAGATTCCCAAAGTAATATTTGAAAAAGAGCTTGGATATACAGAAGTACTGCTTCAATTATTTACTATTCCTTCTACTGCTTCAAGTAGTACAAAGGAATTTTCACCCAAAAAAAGATTCTTTAAGAACTAGAATCAGAATTTCCTAGTTAAAAAAAAATACACCACATTAGTAAATGTGGTGGGCAAACTAGCTGTGAGAGAAGGTAGTGAAGATCCTGCAGCCCATTAAATTAAACTAGCATACCTGCATTTTAGTACTTTCCTTGAAAAGCCTTATACAAACAACCCATCTATATAATGACTTTCATGGACAAACCACTAAAATCCCCCACACTGCTTATCTCAGGTAGGATAATTTTTGACCTAATCCTAACAGATTTTAATTTCAGAACTGATTGTAAATCTCAGCATGGGATTATATACAATTTCAACAAGACTGTCACATGCAATAATCTGCTGACAAACACTTGTTTGATTTGCAGTATTTTCCGTTTGGAGGTCAGAGCTCAAGGAGAAAGGTTAGTTTAAAAAAGAAAATTAAAAAAGAAGTGACAATTCTTTCCTACTAATCATATTGATATGACTATATATGAAATATTATTTAAATGTTCATGGCATTTCTATTTAAGTGTTAAAGTGTTCTTGTCCATAGAAATTTCAAGACAAACTGTGCTCTCTGTTTATAGGTGCTCTTCAGCACATCTGAATTGCAGAAATTAATGCAAAGCAAGAAAGCAGCTCTGTAAACCTGCTGACAGCCATTTAATGGGAGAGGTGGCAAGCGGTGGACATGTCCTGGCAGTGTGCTTAATGGATACACAAACACTCACAGTCATCAGCCTGAAGTGATATTGGCACAAAATTAACTGAAAGATGCAAAGCACATTTAACAAAGAGACCCAAAGCAATCTGGACAATATAAGGCTGTGTAAAGGTTGGAAGAAGGAAAACAAGATACATTTCTTCAAGAAGATGTCAGTCTTTAATTTCACAAGTCATTTTATTTAGCCTTGTTGCTTCAGTGCAGAAACCATTGCCTCTGCTTTACAAAGCAAATGCTTTTGTACAATCTTTAAGTCCCCTGGACACACCATGTCACAGAACTGCTCGAGTTAAAAGGAGATTTTCATGTTAATAACACTGCCACTATATCATGTTTTCTTCAGACACTTCAGAACATGGCTGTAATAGAAATCATAGTCTCTCACATTGTTACCATTTCAAAAAGCAAACCTCAGCTACTGTCAGACCTTTTGCAGTTACTGATAGAAAAGCAAACCAGTATATTGAATTATACCAACTACTGGCATTGGGAAATAAAGAGAGAAACCTACAAACAATGATTATAAAAATCCCAAATCACAAATTAAAAAAAAAACCCAAACCTTTCTACATGGTTAAAAAAAAAAAAAACAACAAAATAAAACAAAAAAAAAAACCCAGAAACAATTCTTTACCTATCCATACTGCAGTAGTAACCAGCTGCCCAAACAAGTCAGGGCTGCTGTTCTACCATACAAGGTGAGCTGTAAACCTGTAAACAGAAGAGAACATGCAAAGGCAAGACTGCAGAGAAGTATATCTGTGATATTACAGAGAACTTCAAACAACATAACGAAATGACAAATTCAGTCTTCTGTAACATTTCTGTGGGATTCTGTCTTTGTAGTAACAAGACAATCAAACAAAAATATTTTATGATCTAGTATAAAGGGCAATCATCCTCTTCATTAGTATTTTTAAGCAATTTTCTGTGGCACTTCTTATTGCAGAGCAGTGAAATTTCAAGTATATTAATCCCTTGCAATAGCAAAAATTAGGAAAACACCAGCCTCTCTTTACTGGGATCTGACATTTCCCAACACAAACCTGAAGTGACCTGTAAATTCACTACTCCCTTCCTCCAAACCTTCTCTTTGAGCCATCTGTACACCAAAAGCTAGAACAAAGACTACAAGTCCCCAAATATTATAGCAGGATAATGAGACATCATTTCCTTAGGTTTTACAATTATGCAGCTAATGCTAAGCCTTGCCATCCTCCCTTCTTATGTAAAATTAAAAAAAAACTACATGGTATGTAATGCTGCAATAACAGAAAAAGTCTTCTCCTTAGCTAAAGTAGAACTTCATTCACTTTTAAAAAATAATATTTGTAATACAGTTAATCCAGTCTCTAGTTGAGGATGATTTTATTTCTCAAAGAGGAAAAAAAATTTTAAACCAATCCCACCCTATTATTTGCATGAACCAGAAGTCTGAAATTCTACCCAATGGAAAAACAACTAAAGTACTTTCCATCCAAATTGTATCCAAAACAAGATGACCACATCATTAAAAAATATCATCTTGAAGAGATAAACATGTCAAAGTTCAGAAAGCATTTATTCCAACAACTGTGCTGTGCCAGTTTAAGCAGCTTTCCCTGCATGCTCCTTAGGCAACTGTCCTACACTAGTGTGATGAACCACACCAGAACACTAAATGCGGAAAAAAATACACCACCTCCTCTCATCCTAAAGAGCTGAACATTTTTGTTGTCATTTTTTTTTTTTTTCTGGTCAACATTGCTTACTTCCCAGCCCAGGTTACACAAAAGAACTGGGGGTGGCTGAGGAGCAAACAAACAACAGGGAGTCCTTGAAACTGTATCAATCACAGAACAAATGTACTTGAAACTCTGACTTCAGTTTCATATATCTGTAAAGCAGTGATAAATTTTCAGAGCAATTGTGTTCTCACTATCTGAAAACTGGCTGCAAAATCAACTAATGTAGTTACCTTTGCTTCAGCAGCTTTGTGAGAATTTTTTTTAATTATACCCTCTACCTATAGAGGCATGCATCTTTTAGTATCAATAAATGGTTCCACACTTGGAGATAGTATGTCAACACCCTAGACCTTTCTCCCTCCCCTCCATGCACTCTATCAACTTCCTAACAGCAAAACTTTAAAGTACCTTTTATCTTCTGGTATGACAATCTCAACTAAGATTTTCAATATATTTTCCTTTAGAAGCAACTCTCTAAACTATAAGCAAGTAGTACTGTCTGACATAGTCAAGTATTTAGACCAAATACTAAATGCAACCACACATCTTCCACAACTTTCCCTCTTCCATTTTTTTCAGCTAAAGAACAATTTTTTTTTTTTTTTGTAGCCAGACATATATTTACTAGATGCATCATGGGAGTCAACATTTTAGGCAGGTTTAGAAGAGGGAACATAGACAATGCTTTTATCTGAAAGAATAAATAATTTAATTATAAATTAAATCCTCCCACTTGAGGCAAATCAGTTGCCAAAAAAGGTCAAAAATAAGTCTCCCTTTGCTATCAGTTACTAGACAGTGGCACATTTTGTGTTCTAGATAATTTTTTTGCTACTTTTCTTAGTAAAATCCTGGATACCTCCCACTCCAGACAAGATTTTAAATGCAGTGCAACTCAAGTGTCATTTCCATGATATTCTGAACTTCTCTTGGCAATAATGAAGGGAATTTATAAATTTATTCTTATCTTTCAGCTTTCACTACCATATTACTCTGGTTGGGAGGCACCTCTAGGCATTGCCCTGTCAAAAATATGTAAGAACATGCCATTAGTTCTGATCAGCCATTAGTACTGATTCCCTTATTCTAAGATGCAGATAACAAAAATCAAGATATCTCTATTTATTCCTAAATTAATTATCAGACAGTTTAATAATATATCCTTAGTTTGAAATTAGCTTATTAATTTCCAGTACCCATCTGTGCTAACCCATGTGTAATTGCTCCCTCCCTTGTGGCCACAAAGTTATTTTTGAGGTGGTAAAATACACTGAAATACAGAACTCATCCAGGTATTTGCATTTTGATGGAATACCTTGCCCATAGTTCAGACTGCTGTGTGGCCAAAATCACCACACCCACAGAGGGAAATATCAAATGAGGCTTTCTAACTCAAGTTTACCTAAACCAATCCATACTGATAGTGAAACTCTATCGTGAGTTACATTTGAGCTAACTTGGCTTCAATCATCTAAACATAAAAAGCTTGATCGCCTACAGCTTCAGATGAAACTTCAAAACACTGAGCCAGGAACCAGCCACTGAGAGGGGTGTAACACTGGTCCAAATCTAGACAAACGTAACAAAATAAAAACACAGCTGAGAAACCTACAGAGCAAACTGGACAATTCTGTAACTGAAGCACACTGAGGCATGGTTACTGTATGACAGACAAGAATGGGGAAAGCAATATATAAAGTCTAATAAAGCAATCTATACCACCATGTATCTAATTCTATATGACCTTTAAGATGATGTCCAAAACAAAATATGAAAAAAGTCAGTTTAGAGTACAAAAGATGCTAGATAAAAACAGCTATTAAATTGGTAGACAGAACAAGTCTTCTAAAAGGGATTTACAGAAAAAGTAGTAACCTGGAACATGACATACGTCTCTAGAGGATGCGTTTATCTTCGGTACAAAAAAATTGAATACATCATAGTGTCACTCCAGTGTCTGCTGAGAAATCTGTATCCTGTCATCTGTTCAACCCCAAGAACACTACGAGAAATTTCAGCAGTGAGCTCCACAGCTTTTGAGAGGTTATGTGATTTTCTGCTTTTGCTTTCAGGTTAGGCAATTCTTACAAAGGTGTGGAATTTTGTTTTCCTCCTATTGCTTCTGCATTGTCAGGACAGTAAAAACACCTTTAAGAAGATACATACATCTTAGAATTTATCTTGAATCTCTGTATGCACAAAGTGAAAAGATGCAGTAAAGTATTTTCAAAAGCGGGAACATTGATATAGTGGATCTAATCAGATCAAGCCCTCAGACTGTATTTTTAAGGCACTGAATAAATGGATGGCTGGGTACACAATAAACAACTTCAAACACCAGCTGAAGGGGCTCTGTAACAGAAAGACAGCCTAACTAAATAAAAGTCTAGCAAGAAAAACAGCTTATTTTTCCATTACTCCTACCTGCTTGTCCACAAAACCCATAACAGAAGTCTTCACTATTAGCCCTGTATTTATTTTACATATTGAAAACTACTATACACAAACTTGTGTAAGTGGAACATCAGAACTATTTTGCATACAAGACTTGCAGCTTGGGTTTTATTTCTCAGAAGTAGCCTGTTGTTTTGATTAATTTAGGAAGTGCTACTGTTGAGAAAATAAAGTCACAATTATTTAACTATTCTGAATCTAGATAAAACATTTCTTAGGTTTAGGAGCACTGTAGCAAACACTTGCTTTTTACTCTCCTTATATCCAGAACAGTGAGAGTGACTCCCCTATTATTTTTTTCCATGTCTAGAGGAGTTATAAACCACATACATCCCCATTTAATTGTCAGCCTTGGATACCCAAGCATGTTCTCATTGGGTATGGTGCAGTACTTCAGTTTCTTCAAGTATTTTACTTATCTGAGGCTGGCACATGTTCCTATATTAGCTGATAGAAGTCAGAATGTAAAGATGTAAATCTGGAGATGCAACACTGTGAAGTTTACAGCAGAGCCCAAGATGAGTATCTCTTAACTGCAAATTCATTCCTGCCCTCAAGAATCTCTGGCATGGGAGACACAGAGGAAGCAAGAGAATTAGCACCCAGTAGTGAAAATAGAACAATCTCCACAGCATATGCATATTCTTTACCATACTAGCACTAGGTCCAGTGCTGGCTACCACTCAAGTTAGGAATTCTGTCTCCTGGGAAAAATCTTGGGGACAGAAGTTCTTTTAAACAGTGACAGAAATTTTAGAAGTTCTTATTCTTCATAGTTGGTGAAATGTATTGGCAACCAGCACCATGCAAAATTAAAAATTCAAGTAAGCAAAGCAGTACAAACTTTTGTTAATCATACAAATATTTATCATATTAGTAATAGGAAGCCTGGAGACAGATGAGGAAGCTGTCATTTCCTACATGGAATGAAGAACTTACAGGACCACAGCACAGATCTCAAAGCACAGACACTTGGTTTGGCAGGCTGCTACAAACCAATAGAGGTAAAAGAGAGATTTTAAAATGTTGAATTGTTTCACGTGTTATTACCAATAGCAGCATTAAATTGTTTCATCTGTTACCTCCAACTACATTTGGTGAGCTGGAAGACAAGTCCTGTTCTCAGCAGATACAAGGTTGTGTTTTGGAAGAGGCATCACACCACAGAGACAAATTGTGAAATCTCATCAATAACTAACAAGTACTAGTGTGTGCAACAGTGATTATATAGGACACTGCTTCTGTCATTTGCACACCAGACATAAGCAAATACTTTCCCCATTGCATGACAAAAAAGACATTAAATAAAAACAACTGTTTTACCAATTATGTTTGTTCATTGTGTTGGAAGGCACATGGTGCAGCTGCTTTCCCACTAATTTCTACTACTATGACAGTGATGTACAGTAAAGGAAATTTTGAATAACAAGTGAGAAACAATCAATAGCAATTTACCTTAATCAGTTGACAAGCAGTATAAGCAATGCTTCATTCTTACAGAAACACCTAAAAAGCACACCTTGAAGCACTTAAATGTCTTCTATTATGGGAACATAAAAATGAAGACACACCTGAGAATTTGTTCCTATCATTTTCTACAAAAAGAGAATTCAAAATAAAGAACTGGCCAATGTTACCTGAGGTTCTTGATAAATAGTTTTATTCTTTAAATATTTTAAACCAAATAAATCCAAGATATTTTTGCACTAAAATTCTGTTCAGTGAGAAGAAAAACAGGTAACTGAAAAATTACACCATCAGGATCCAGCTTAAGAAACGTAGTACGGTCTTCGCCAGTTGCAGAACTTGCACATACATTGAAGCCACAGAAACACTTCCTCCGTCAGGAAGGAGATACGTTTATTATGCCTAATACAATCATCAGCTCATCTGGAAAAGGGCCAAAGCCATGTCAGCTCTCCTTTAGAATCAGACAAGGGTAACATTTCACACCACCCACGATCAGTGATTACCAAGTGACACAGCTACCCTGCACTGCTTGGAGTACATTCCCATACATAATGCACAGTGTTTAAGTATTGCTAGTGCTCCATATCAAGTCACTTGTGGATCATATGGATATGTTGTTGTGGGGCTCAGAGAAGAGACTACAGCAATAAAAATATGTTTAGGTAAACACATGCAGTAATTAACATCCTTAAATGGAAGAGAATGTTATTTTTTTTCACCCAAAACCAATAACACGCTTTTCCATGTAGCAACTTCAGTGTTTCTGAACAAGTACAGACAACACTTTATTAATTTAGGATCAGTTTACTATCTCATACATCCAATTATCTGACCAAAATGATTAGTTTAAAACAATTCCCAAGAATTATTTAATACTTTACCAAGAATACTCTTTGTGTTTTTACTGCTGCTTTACCCGGTCTTAATTACTTGATACAGAAAAACAGAAAATAAATGCTTAGTTCCGTGTAAGACATTATTTTCTCAATTACAAGGCACGTAAAACTATATAGGCAATTAAAAAAAAACCTACTGAAAATTAAATTCAAATTTATGCCAAGGCTAGATTTTATATGTATCAGTCCCTTATATAGTTCATTTGCATTCATTTGCATGATTAATAGCACTGGTTCAATATGGGATAAGATAAACTGTGCTCACAGCATCTCTCTCTCTCTCTACATACATATACACATACAAATGTGTATGTGTACATATATATATATATATATATACACACACACACACAGAGTGCCCTATATGGATAGGTTTTCATTTAATTCTAGTTACAGGGAAGAAGTTAACACTATTTTCATTATAACACTTTCAAAGAGATTTTGTAGCTAAAACATTGATTTTTTCCCTCCAATATATGTCAGCTTGAGGGCACTTTTCAACTAACACATTGATCCCTGAAACAACTTTGATTTTAGAAAGTGGTTTTGTGTAACAGTTAGCAATCAGCTTCTCAAGAGGGCTCTCATTTATCGTGCATGACTTCATTCTGGACATTTTTCAAATTAGCTGACACCAAGATGCTACAGCTTCTCATAATGAGGAAGTGCTATTTATTCTGTTAGCATATGGTGCAGCCTTTCTGCTGTCCATCGAAGAACATAAAAGTTGCCAAGGGATGGTACACTTCATAATTATTTAGAGCTTCTCAAATTAACACCTTCATCCCCATATCTTGTATATGGACAAAATTTTTCTGAATACCATATGCTGTTAATTTCTTCCTGAGAATCTCTAGTTAGCCCTGTGACCTCAAACACCCCTGGAAAACACATGTAAAGGCAAATTACCAGGATTTTTAAAAACAACGCAGCTTATTATTCAACTACCTCAAGACATGCAACCCAGGACAAATCTTGTAACAATCTGAAATCTTCTAACAAATGCAAATCAGCCAAGGAATGAGACAAAGGCAACTCAGTAGGCACCTCAGGCATAATTTGCAATGAAGTCCTGGTAATACGCTAACCCTTCAAGGTACCACAATGAAGAAAGTAAATGTATTTTGGGACTTAGTTTGATTAAATCTCTGGGTTTACGTTTAATTTAGAGAGGGCATTCTCTTAACTGCAAGAGCCTTTTAACACTTTGCATGAAAAAGAAACAATTAGAACAATCTGAAACAAATGAGTGTGAAATTTCTTCAGCATCCCACACGTCACTGCAGCAAATGCAAAGATGTCTAACAGCTAGCCAATTTAACTTATATTCTCAGTTATTAAACACTACCTGAATGTTCATTAAACGCTTTTCTGCTGGAAACATGCTATAAAGTTCTTTGTATCCATAATGCTAAGGATTAACCTGACCTTTCTCTAGGTCACGATACATTCTTGCTCAAAGTAACTCAAATACAAACCTAAAATTATTTCAGCTGTTCTTCTAGCGTCACATTTTAGTTATATCTTTTATTGGTGACTTGAAGAGTGTCTACCTCATCTACTTCATTGTTCCTTTATAAGACACCCCATGGAGTTAATGGATGCTAGGGGAAGGAAAAAAAAAAGGCACTTTGACAGAATTAAGGCTCTATTACATAGTTGTAAAAACCCAGGATTCAGAATCCTGGTCAGCCCTTGAGGGAGACAAAGAGACATAAGGACTCTTGCACATGGCTAGTATCTGTGCCCACTGTATGCAAATTATATAACAACTTTTGCCTAGTCTTATAAATTGCTTCAATAGCTCTGGAAATTACAAGACATAACACTAGGACACTGCTTTTAATTTTCTGCCTGGAAAAACTGAGATAGTGAGAACTTGGCCAAACATTGATTTTACCAAAGTGACTGCTTGCCATATGACAAGCTACAAATTTTTATTTTGTTTAGCACAATAATTCTATGTAAATTAAGATGATTTCTGAAATCCATCATTACAGCTAACATAACTATTTAATGTATTACAATCCTTGTAAACAGCATAGAGGATGAATATATGTTTGTTATCATTAAAACCTTAAGTAAATCTACTCCTGCTTCAAATTTTGGGAGGTATGAAGCTAAAATTCTGTTGCTTCCTGTCATATTACCTCTAACACCTGGACTGTAAAGAAACAACAAACATTTCGTCATTTGCAGGAAGTACACTTGTACTTGACTGAGCTCAAGACAAAAAAATTAAGTGAAATGGAATACTGCTATGCAGCATAGAATGGAAATTCAAAGATGTATTTGTCTAGTAATACCATTATGCATTTAGACATATGACCATGTCAAAGCAAACAGAACTTTGAAACAATGTATTTTCCATGTAATGACTTCTACACACCCAAGGAAACAATGAATATTCCTTGAAGCAATCTGAAGTATTAAAAATCTAATTATATTTTCTTTCCTTCTTCACAAATGTTTACTTTGGAATGGCAAGAATATGTACTTAGACTACTTGCTCATCCTGCTCCTTCCCTGACAACCATATTACTTCAAATACGGCCAATGGGCACAAACCAAAACGTGAGCCTCCATCCAAATATCAAGAAACACAGGACCAAAGGAACAGCCTGATGTTGCGACAGGGGAGGGTTAGGTTGGATACTAGGAAAATATTCTTCTCCCAGAGGGTGCTTGGGCATTGGAAGAGGCTCCCCAGGGAAGCGGTCACAACAGCAGCCCAAGAGAGTTCAAAGGAGCATTTGGACAATGCTCTTGGGCAGAAGTGATTGTCAGGGATGGTCTTGTGCAGGGCCAGGAGGATGATCCTTGGGATCTATGATCCTTGTAGGTCTCTTCTAATTCTGTATATTTTGTGATCCTGTGGACATTTTTCACTATGACAGTGAATGAACACTGGCACAGGTTGCCCAGGCAGGTTGCAGTCTCCATGCTTAGATCTATTCAAAACCATCTGAACATGGCCCTGAGCAATCAGTTGTAGGTGGCCCTGCCTAAACAGGGAGCTTGCGTCAGATGACTTCCAAAGGCTGTGGTTCTGTGAAATATGCAGCAGTCTGACCAATAACAACTATCCCCTTCAACATAAAGCAGTTCTTAATTACAGATAGTTACCTGCAGTACTAAGACTGTAGTCCTGATGCTACTGTTTGAGAACAGGAACAAACAAAAGATTTGGACAGCATATGGAACATCAAATCAGTGTGAAAATCACAGGTGACGGCAACCTATAAATACCCACAATTTACAGGTAAATATGATCTCTAAGAAATGGTTGCTGTAAGGGAAGTTGAAGCCCAGATGATGGTGATGATCTGGCCTGAACTACATTCAACTTCATCATACTCAGGATGCTTTACAGCAATGCTGATAGTCCAAACCCTCAGGGAGATGCAGCTAGAGCTGAATATAGCAGTCATCACCATACTGCCAGTAGCAAATGGAACCCGTCCAAACCTTTATGCTGGCTTCTCAGAGAGGAAATTCAGGTGAGATGTGAGATCTTATCTTTGTGATAAGTATTATCTGCCAACATGGTACTAGAAGGCATCTGAAGAGAACCATGCAGAACATACCACAAATTGCCTAAAGCAAGCGTAAAGCTCACCTGCATAGCACAGACTTCCCCACAGTCAATTCAAGTCTCTGTGATGGATTCCTAGAGAAACTAAACCCACTGCAAATATTATCAGGATCTTCCCTAAAGGCAAAGTATACTCTGGTGATGTAGATTTCACTAACAAATATAGAACAGAGAATAAAAGAACGTATTTAGTAACAACCCTACAAGACTTGCCATGGGGAAAAAAACAAACCACACATAGCAGATGCTAATCAGACCGATTGCTTAATTTCAGGCATTAAAATTAAGAGAACTATATATGAAACAATAACCTACATACACTAAGGAGGTAAATTCATTGGAAAATTGTATCAGAGCCAATACAATCAGCATTCAAGGACACTGTGTATTTAGGGCAAACAAGCAGCTAGAACACAATCCCACTAGAAGATTGCATAATGCCAGGGAGAATTGAGAGAATGCCTGAGAACTTGCTGAGTAAAACATTTACCATGAAGGGCTGCCAACACCTTGGAAGCCATCTTCTGTAATATTTAAATACAAATAGACACACTTTAAACACACTGGGCATAGGTTTTTGCAGTCTTTACAACATTCCACAATAAAGATAAATTTAGTATTAACAGAGAATATCTGGATTTTTCTTAAAGACACCATGCAATATTATTTATTTTCTCTCATGAATTTCAAGACATTCCCATTTTGTTTAAAAACATTCTCCTTTTAAAACTAAATTTATGGGGATTTTTCTTTCATATACATTACACTGAAAACTAATTCTCATTTTTCCTTTGTAATAATGACAAGCACTAAAAGTATATGGAGTAAAAGTGTAAGACTGAAGCCTTTCTCCAATGCAATTATTTGTGCACATTAACACTTTGGGACAAAATGTATTCTAGCCTATCTTCCACACTCTAGGGTAGGCAACTAGGGTATGGCAACTGGCAAATTAAAGGAAGTGTATTTATAAAACATTTGTTTTCTTCTCACATGGACAATATTGCATAGATATAATCACTATTAACCATGAATTAATTTTGTTTTGTTCAGTATCATTCAGTAAATGTAAGACATAGCTCCACTATTATTCTCCAGAGTTACCAACCTGCTTTGAGATTTATTGCATCTGTGATGACAGTGGCTGATGACCTCTCTTCCATCACTATTATCATCTTCCAGCTAATGAAAATTTTATTTTTGAAACAGTATTTTATAACCATACAGTTCTAGTAATTCTTAACTTCTTAAATCAATTACTATCTGCTAAAATTTTTGTATTGTGCAATCTGCACAGCAAAGACAAGTACCATATATAAAATGAAGAAAAACAATAAGAGATAGTTTAAATGAGAAATTCACAGCAGAATGAAAAATCTACATGGAAAGCATGTATATGAAAATATTTAAATATACTATGAAATTAGTTTGAAAGCTATCAAAGTAGTGCAAGATGTACTGTAATCTGCTGCTCAAAACCAAATACTAAAATGTACAGTTTTACTTATATTATTGTTATCAATGGAAAAGCTCCTTTAAACTATGCCCTTTAATGTCTTCAGATAGGAGATTTTCTTAGAGAGAATGAATGTCCAACTTCATACTGTATGTTTTTGTATGCAAATGGAAATTGGTTTTTTCTTCCCTTTAATGTTTAACTAAACACATACGTAATGTACATTTTCTATATTCCACATCTGAACTGTACCTTCCAGAAGAGAAAACCTGTTGGCAGCTAAGATGAATATTCACACAGCAGAATAACTGCATGCTAGAGACAGCACCAAACAGAACTCATTAAGGAAATTTCTAGTTTGATTTGCATAAAACTATGGAAATAGAGATTTACTTCTAAGAACTTGAACTACAACTCAGAATAAAGCTGAGTCTGCTAATATCGGATATCTAACATCTGACACAAATTAATTTTTCTATACCAGTGCAAGAGAGGCAAAGGAAAAGATCTGTGTCACATTAACAAACTAAATTTCTACTAAGAAACCTCTTAAATTGATAAAAATGTGGTTAGTGGAATCTCTGCAAGAGTCAAGAGATTCCACTATGGCCCTTAGACAGAACAGTGCATCAAGAGAACCAATATTATTTTAGTAATGTCTCCAGCATTATGATGCTGCCACCTTCCCTGTTCTGTTTTCACTACTCAATCTTCCATTCATTCACTGTCAAGCAATGCAGCTGATCAATTCTTATCTCACTATTAGCAATGGAGAAATTTTCTACTTAGAACTGTTGAGGAAGTAGAGGGCACACTTCAGGCCACGGTGAACACATTTCCCCTCTATTTTTAAACAGATGCATGATGTCCTTACATGTTTAATGAGCCTTTCAACAGGGAAAGAAAATAAATTACATGCAGAATATGCATAAAGTAGAGAATATCCTCTTGCAAAGGTCCATCCAGAGCTCCAGTAAGAAGTGAAGACATTTTGTTCTTCTATCAAGTGTTTCATACATGTTGTTAGAAAGTAGATGAAAAGGTATTTTACTGATCAAACATTCTCATTACATACAATGACAGGTAAGAAAAAGAAAATGCTCTAGTAGTTACTCCTAGAAAGGAGTGTGTCTTCAATCAATGATTAAAACTTGAAATGAGGAATACATCCTCTTTCTACTGAGATTGGGATAGGTGTCACTTACTTCTATGGAAACAGCTAGAACAGGAGGCTCTCAGAATCTGAGAAACTTATGTAACTATAAGGGAAACTAATACAAATAAATGGCTGTACACACATGCACACTGTCTTCCTCTCTCTAAGACAGCCACAGCCATATAGTATAATTTGGAAACCAGAAAACAAAAATCTATTCTATCAAATAATGATAAATTAGAAGTCTTTGGAAAGAATCTGTTCTCAGAGTTAAAAACCAATATATTTTGCCCTAGGGAAAAAAAAACAAGCAACAGTTTCAATGGTTTCCCACCATCAGTATTTCCAGAAACTATTACATTCTATACCGTTTTACAGTACAAGCATGCCCTTTACAGCCTCAGGCAGAAAACCCTTCCCCACTGCCACCTAGACTGAGTTCTGCGCTTCCACCTCTCTGGTAATTCCTTGTCTTGCTTTGATGAATGCAAGAAAATTTGAACATTTAGTAGAGGAGCTTCTGTTCAGAAAGAAAATACAGGAATAGTTATTTTTAAAGCAGCTTACTCTCAACAAATCCAAAATTTAGTATACGTGGGTCCATCTGAGCCATAAAAAGAAAATACCCTGATGTGCATATGCTTACATACTTCAGGAGCATTAGCTGAATACTTTTGCTCACAAGATTCCAGGTTTTACCTCATGAGCAAAAAGCCTGCATCCATACAGAAACTTCAGTGAGTTCTGTGCACTCTGCTTTAACCTGCACTCACATTTCTTCATAAATTCTTCTTCTCTATGACACCAGAAGTTAAAAAGGACGAGAGAAAATTCTATATCCAGGTATAAAGAGGCAGTTATCTGTAAGGCAGTATTTCAAAACAGACATACATTTGTCATCAAAACATGTCTCCTTCTCCTGCACCATGCAAGGAACTCCCCTTAACAGCCTACATGAGCTCCACATTGAGAAGAGGAACCAAAACTCATCCTTTTAAAAAGCAATCTTCGCCTTTTTCCACACAATCTATTCAGCTATGTATTTCCCCTTCCCATGCTTCTTGCTCAAGATCACAATCTCAGACAAGATCAATGTTCATTGAACTATGCCAATAAAAGAACAGTGTGTAAATAGGGTGACTCCTTAGACCGAGGTGGATGAAACATCAGTTCCCTCTCTCCCTTTCAATGTAAGAAAGTTTATTCTGGCCTCGCTTTTATTCATACAAGAGACAGCTCTATCTTTGACTGAAGCACACAAAAATTACAACACCTACTGCCTAAATAGTGGAAAATCCACACAATGAAACTCCATAAACACTATTGCTATGGTAAAATGAAACAGAAATTAGCATCCAGGTTTTTCAGTTTTAATAAGATGATCTAGAAGAGTCATTATTGTGACTAGAGCACTAGAGAGTAAAGAATTTTTTGAGGCTTCCTAATAACTTTTCATCACCAGTGTTATCACATGGTACCACCAACTTATGCAGGCAGACTCAGTTGTTTTTAAATTTACTAATTATTGAGTAGCTTTGCTGAACTCCAAGACAGTAGTGTGATTTTCCAATCTAGATGCCAACCCTACATAAGTAATACATTACCATGGCTTAATGCTTTTGAGAAATTTGACAGGAATGGTGTGAAATACTGGCCTGTTGAAAATAAACGGCAACACAATTTTTTTGTCAATATGTTTAAATTGAACCCTAAAATTCAATATAAATTCTCAAAATTTTATTTTTATTTTACAGAATTCTTTCATCTCTTCAGCCCTGTGGATGGAGTTCTGTATATTCACTTCATTGGCTACTGGCAGAAGACAAGCTACAGATCCAATTCTCCCAGAATGTCCAGGGAAGACGGATACAAGCTACTGAACTAAAATTAAAATTAAATATTAACAATTTAAATTAAATTAACCTTACCCTAAATTTTTAATCATGGAGCAGTCCCATATCACACACACATACTACTGCCAGGTTAGAATTAAGATTAATTTTCAGTTTCTTTGGAAAAGTAGTAAGCATACATACAGAAAAAAAACCACTTACTCTACTCATAGCCCAGTACATTTCAAGTGTGAACATATTTGAAAGCTTCAGTCAGAAATGAAAACAGTTTTGAAATCTCATTATAAGAGTTAAAGAAAAGGCCCAATCAATTTAAACACCAGACAGCACAGATGCAGAAAAATCCTTTAAAAATGCAGTTTTCATCTGCCTCTCAGAGAACCTTCATATTGGTTTTACAATTCTTGAACACTGTGAGTTTGATTTCAGGAATTTAAAAAGGTTACCAGAGAACACCTGATTTGAAAGGACTGCTTATACAAGACGGGCAATGTATTGTATCCTAGGGATTAAAACAGCTTCTCAGAAAGCTATCAGAGATACAGATGCTTTCCTTTAACCACTTGTACTGCACTCTGTTAGGTATTTCCACACTGACAGATGTGTCATCATCTGAACTAAACCAGGAAACAAAAAAGGTGGAGGGACAGGGGCATTACAAAGAACTGTCTAGTATAAGGGAACTGTTTCCAGCAGACACCTGCAGACATGGCAGCACAAACTACTGCCGTCTGGAACACAGACATCTCAAGCTCAGTCCCTCAGTAGATTAAGGCTTTTCTATTCAAACAGATTCCCCACTTTCTTTGGGCATTTCTGTAGATCAAGTTCAATGATACAAACTTTCATGCAAAACTTTAAAAAAAAAATAAGGTAATGATCCACTCTAAGTTGGACTCAATAATGAGTACCTTCTAAGGCAGGAGCCGTGGCCTATGAGGAAAAAACTAAGTTAGACTGACAGTGTTATAAGAATTCTTGAAAGAAGACAAGTCCAAGGTAAGGTACATGCCTCAGATTCTTCATGCCCATTGGGGGCCAAGCTACACCTGAATTCTGTGAAAGTCTCACTTCTCAGAAAGAAAGGAGAATGATTAAAAGGAAAAATGTAAAAAATTAAAATCAATGTTACCTATCTTTTATTTTAACGCTAGAAAACTCACACTTTATGGTTTGTGCGTTATTGGTAAGCTAATATATTGACAAACATTATTTTAAAACCTCTAAAAAATTCTCTAGAAGCAAATCTAGCTCAAGTGCAAAAACACATCTGACAACGTTTTTGGTTTTTGTTGTTGGTTTTGTTTTGGGTTTTTTTGTATTTGTAGTCAATTGTCAGGTTTTAAACACATGTATTTTAACTCCTTTTGGTAGCTCATTTCGTAGACATCAGTGAAATTAGAGTTTTCCCTTTGTCCTTTGAAAAGATGAAGCAATTTCTTGAATTTATTTGCCTTTAATCCTCAAAACAATTTCTGCAGCCCACATCAGATGCCAAAAAAGAGTATAAGAAATCCTATATCATCTGCAGATGGACTAAGCAATCAAAATGGTTTTGCTACACTAGGTTACAGCTTCTGTAGAAGCTTTCTTTGTAAGTGTCATAATAGCAAGACTCAGTCCCACCACATGAGCACACAACTTGGTCTTTCAGTAGGAAAGTTTCCAACTACTGCTTTTGTGATCTAAATTTGAGCAGTATCAGCCAGATAAAGAAACTAACTCGAATTCTAACTTTCCAATCTCAACCTCACTCCATTCAGTGCATGACTCCACTTTTAATTCTTGGTTAAAACCAACAGTTTGCACCAAAAGTCTCAAGCACAACACTATTAAAACCAATGTAAACCAAATTTCATTTTATAACTCAGCCAGTTGAATATCATCTGAACACATTAACCAAATGCATTAAAAGAACACACCTCATATGATTCTTTTGTTACTCTACAAGAGAGCAAGCAGATGACAGAACACTCCTGGAAAACCACAATTATCCCACAGAACAAACTGGAGACTATTTTCCTTTTCCCCAGCTGCCATGTGCTGGCCATCCCACTAGGACAAAAAAACCACAACAAATACAAAACAGTAAGAGTAAATCCCCACTTGCCTAAGAAATGCAGCACATTCTGAATGCCCAACTTAAAAACGATCCAAATACTGAGTGCTTCTGTCTAGGGCTGGTAATTGGTGAATTATTTTCCATTCACCTTTTCTGCTGCTGTAAAAAAAGTGGTTTTCTTGTACACACCATCCCCCTTGGCAGAAATCTGTGCTCCATCCCTTGACAAATACCAACTCACCTATGTTTATAACTAAACTGTGTCTCAGGGCTGTAAGCTTTCAAGTAGGATGATTAAATTACCTTATAAGCAAAACAAATAATTTCTTTCCACATCAAGAACCTCTAATTGGTTATGCTGAGCACTCCAGCTCCATCTATACAGACATACCTCTTTCCTAAAGTTAAAAGCAAATGCTTCATCTCAAGTATTCTGAAATTTTTACAAAGTATTAAACAGAAACAGGATTATAAAGCCTGTTTATCTTCCATAGGCAAACAGAAATCCCTTATCAATAACTTCCAGTTAAGGCTGACCTGAGCTGAATCAGAGCAAAAAATCTATAGTGAAAGCATCTGCAAAATGCCAGCTCCAAACCTGCACCCAATTTTGTAAAAAGGCTCTGTTCAAAGCAAACAAGACCAAACCAAACCACCAGGATTGACATTTAAAATTAAACAGTTTTCCCACCTCTCCACACATTGCAGAAAATTTGCATCACCAGTGCCACAAGGCAGTTATTGAAAAGGCATTATCATGCTCACTACAGCAGAACTCTGAAGAGTTTTTTTCCCTTGGAGTACTGATACACTTGGGAGTACTGATGGACAAGACTATCTCCTCTTCCTCAGGAATTTGCCCTTTTCTCGCTGTGATTTCCACTCATCCTTTTCTTTTGCATTCCCCTGTTGCTTTGAATGCTCCACAAGCACTTTTTCATACATGAAAGCAAAACAAAATAATACACTGATTTTACATTATAATCTTTCTACTTGAAGTCTACTTCAAGGAAAGTATTTAAACAATTAATTTTCCTGCACCAGCAATAAGATTTTTCCCATTATGTTCCAATCTGAAGACAAGAACAAATCCAGTAACATAATGTCAACATTAATTTAAGAGAAGAAGAAAAATTACTTAATAACACTGCAGAAGCATACTATTCTTCAATAGGTCATGGAGGCATAACATTTTCAACAAATTTATCCTTGTACCAGTGTATATTCCTGCTAATAGGCCAGGGCACAACCAAAAAATTGTTAATACTTGCTGCGCAAACTTAAATAGTGGAAAAAGAAACTAACTTTTATAGTCTCTGTTTCTCTGATGAGCAGTAAAACTGGGGAAAGAGGCAAGAAGTCTCCTACTTGCTTTCTCTTGAGCAAAGGGCAGAAAATGAGTTGCAGTTAACCATGAAATGCAACTCCATATTCTATTTAATAAGTGATACTAAATACTACTACAGACATGTTCTAGTGAAGAAAGCTGTTCACCTAGACAGCCAAAGCAGGACAGAAAAGCAGCAATAATAATTTGCTACTAATTTCATCCAACCAGCTGGAACCTACAAGTACATTCGAAACTCGGGAAACTTTCTCTTCAACAACCCACTCACAGATAAGTGTTTTGTAAAGGTGCTCATGTCCTTACTAGAATACAGTACCTTGCTGAATGCAATATAAAGCACAATATGAAAGGAAATAAGATTTTTCTAACATGAGGGAGGGGAGAAAAAAAAGTCTGGTTTGGACACAGTATGTCCACGTCACTTTAAATTCTTCACCCACCCAACTCTGAGTCTTTCAGAGAACGGGGAACCAGAGAGGGAAGAAGGTGGCCCAGACATATGCTAAGCTAAAGGGCCTCTACTGACAGTCTTAGAAGCCAAAGCTCCTTTTGGCTAAGTAAAAAAGAAGGCTGGGTAGAAACCAGCAAACATCTCAACCCTTGCAGTTAGTTGCTTACACAGCTTCTACAGCATGTCAGCCTCAAACCTGATGGAGAACACAACAGAACATGGGATTTCTCCACTTGCACAAGAATACAATCTCACAGTAATAGGATTTTCCTCATATTTCAAGGCTTGAATTCCTATGAGTTTCACTAAGAAAAGAGAAATGGAAGAAACAGATTCTAACCTGGCAGCTCTAGAAAGAGTTTTCAGATTTTAAACTTAAAAATGTTATTCTAATTGTGGTTCACAAGGATGCATTTTAAGTAAAATGTGTTATTATTTGGTGAACATGTTTAAAGACTGATTCTTAGTCACTGTTAATATTTAATAATGAAATTTAGAACTTCTTTTTGTTAACTAAAAAAACTAAGGGCTACTTACACGCATTTACAAAATAATTAAGCTTAGTATTTGTCCTGTTTGTAGGACACTTACTGTTTTCTAGTTCATTTGTCTATTCATAGTTTTGGAATACAGCAAATTGGAATTTCATAGAAATTTCACAAACACAGGAACTTAAAATTGATTACTTAGTTGAATAAGACGTTATCTCAGATGCTTGGTATTTATTTAGAGGCACTACTACTGTTAGTAAAAATGACTGCTTTTATGATGGTAAAATGTTAGTAAAAATTACACAGAAATCATCTTCAATTTGAATTTTTATTAATTATGTGTCATCACATCAACACAATTATCTGCTTCTCTTTTTTTTAAAGAAAGTAGCTACACTCTTATTTGAACACGTTGCGAAGTCTAACTAAAGAACAAGCTGCCATAAGACAACACAAAATTTAGTACTTTAATTATGTTCTGAAGTGTCCTAAATGAACATGCACTCTGAAGTCCTACTGAGAACATCTTCAGAAGTCTGAAGTGAATGAGCTATGAGTTTCCCATCCTTTTAAGTTAAGGCACAATTAATTTTTCAGGCCCAGGTGTGTGGATGGAGTGACAACTGACCATTCTGTCTACAGGGAGTTACTGCAGCTTGCTGTATGAAAGAGAAAACAGTTTCAAGTTAAAATAATTACACTTCTGTTTTCCTGCAAATGGACATTCTCTACTTTGTTACAGTACCTGCAGAAAAGACCACAATAAGTATCTTAAAATTCCTTTTACCAAGGCATGGTCAGCAGTACACAGTGCTGCTCACAATGTCAGATGTTTATGCAGTACTAACTCACAATAAATATCTTATAAATCAACTGCAAAATAGCTTTCTTTCTGTCAAAAAAGAACTCAAGTGGGAACAAATACATGAAATCTGACCTTTACGTGAAGAAAAGCTCATTTAGTTACTACCAAGAAAAAGTGGTTCTGTTACAATAGCTTTCAGCACTCAGCATTTTTAGATCTATTAGATGAATATTCTTATATACTTTTCCTCAGTTAG
Source organism: Lonchura striata (assembly GCF_050655825.1). NCBI lineage: Eukaryota > Metazoa > Chordata > Aves > Passeriformes > Estrildidae > Lonchura > Lonchura striata. The sequence continues at coordinate 85,599,495 of NC_140705.1, read as the reverse complement.
AGCATATCAGGACCCTTTCAATGTAAGAGAAAGAAAAAAAGAAAAAAAAAAGGGGGGGGGGGGGGAGGGGAAGGACTAAAATGCACTGGAAACCTACTGCTACCCACCACAGCTACCAGATATATTGATTTGGAGAATATTACCAGCCATCTTGATTTTGTATTCAGACATACTCTTTTTTACAATTCAGGTGTGCACAGATTTTAGAGCTCATTTGGAAGAAATAGAAAATATTCATACTGGAACACTAGCTGCAACTAGCTGCAGCCACATAGCAGCTACGAATTTCATGTGCTGAGTACCAGAACAAGTCACTGCTATGTCTATCTTGCATTAAATCTTTATAGTCCAAAGTTTCCAGTTATGTAATAATTTTAACTCTTTTGAAATAATAATTATGGACAGTAACAGAAGCAGTGCAGAATGAAAAATAATGTTTGAGCAATTTCGAAACATTAACTTATCTGTGTCAATTGAGTAGATGTCAACATTCATTATATTTATTCACATTTTTGGGGTTATTTACACCTATCACAATTTTCTCTAGACATTACTGAGTCTCTAGGAAAAAAAGAAACAAGCCAGCATTGTCAAACTCTAGCTTTCAAACTGCTTCTCAAAGTGTTTCAGCAGATGGCAGCTCTGCTGAGAACTTGAGGCTATGCACTGACTTTTCTGAGGCACAGAAAATGTCATGGTGAATGATTGTATGCACCTACCCCGGGATCAACTTTCTATTTCTTCACATATTGCAGGGCAAGACATATCAACAGAGGAGAATGAAAGCTTGTCTATGAAGACCAGTAATGCTATACTAAACATTGCTAGAAGACAAAGGTAAATAGCACAGTGTATTTCCTTCTCAGCCTGGAAATGAGCCAGACTGGTATTTACCTCCACAAACACCCTGTAAAGTGTTGAAAGTTTGGGGTTGTTTTTTTGATATTCTGAAGCAAAACACATGACAGAATGCAAAACTCCAGTGTCTTTTGTTAAAAGAGCAAAGTCTATAACTTACAGAATTACCAAAAAAGAAATTAGTCTTTTATTGCTGATTGTGTTCACCACAAACAAATTCCAGTGAATACCGTGTCCACTTCAAGCAATCATTTGAGATGTAAAAGTGTACTTCTGGTCATTTCTAATTCTTACCAACCTCCCAAGACATCTGTTGTCTGCTCATAATTTGCTCTCCACTAATATGGGATGCTTTCCACAGAGCTGGACAGAAATGCCCCAGTCCCAAAATATAAAGCTCTAGTTATTTAGGAACTGAAACCTAATAAAAATGTTACCAATGTTGCTAAGATATTAATGTAGATAAATGTACATAAATACAAAATAAATGTTTAGAAAGCTTCAAGGTTCTTCCTTATGCATTGGATCATTAACCTTGCACATCATGAAATTCATCTGTTCACTTATTCACGTAATAAACTGTGGAGTTGCGTTATTTGTATGTTTTATTATCCCTGTATTATGTATTGGTTTATTCCTTTGTACCCCCGTGTGCAACTTGGTTTATCCCCAGTTTTCCCGCCTTGTCCTCCCTTCCCGCCTTCCCAGTATCTATCCATCACCCTGAAAGAGGCATTTTACCCCCCCCGGGTGCCTTGTCTATCACTCGGTGCCCCTTCCCATCCATCCAGAAGCTTCTACTCAGGGCACCGGGTGATTGGGCGAGGACCTGGGGCTCCCCCCATATCCTTCCCCCATTGGACCACGTTGTATCACCCCATCCCGGAGCCACCCCCTATCCCTATCCCCATTGGTCGTTGGTTACCCCTCCCTTACAGTTTATAAGCCAGTGCAAGCACCTCGTGCTTGTTCCTGTTGGCTGGCACCGTTCTAGGATATTTGGCCCCGTTGGGCTACAATAAACTCGGACTTAGCCCCCAGCAGGATCCGCTCTTCATTTACCACCGCGAGGCTTGCTAGCGCTGCCTGGGACCCACAAAGGCACTCTCCAAACCCCAGCTGGGAGCGGCAGAGGGTGCCTCAATCGCCCGCCCTCGCCCCACAAGAGCTAGCCAGGGCTGAGAGAAAAGGGATTTGGGGCGGGAGCGCGGCAAAAAACAATTAGGATGTGGGTAACATTAGTAGCAAAAAATACACAGACTAGAGCCTCCTTCCACATTTGTCTGATCAGAAGCCTTAATGCAAAGGAGAGAGTAAAAAATCTTATGTTCTGAAGACTATTACTGCAGCTGCTTTTGTTGCAATAAGAAAAGAGCAATCTCAGAAGATGGACTCTATAGAAGACCCCAATCAGGTTGCTTGTTCAGCTTCAGCACTTCTGATCAACTGTGACAGAGCATTTGCATTCAACCTGACTGCCACCCAACAGCTCAGAATCAACATTCCTGATTCATGGTTTCCAAATGCTTTGGCCCAGTAACAGTTAACAGTTCCACACAACTGCATTTATTTATACTAGAAGATTGGAGGTGGCATTGAGGATGGCAAAATCCTCCACTGAGCTTGAAAAGTCAAGCCAGTCTGAAATAATGAAGTGCCTGATCTAATCAATTTTTTACACTTGTGATCTGACCTCTTTATTTTATTTTAAATTACTTTCATAATGCATGCAAGTCACAGAACTTCTCTTTTAGAGGACCTTTAACTTCCTTACTGGATAGAATCAAGGACATTCAAAACATGCAATTGGAATTTCACAGAAAGCAAAGTTCCTTTCTGCTTTTGACTTTGTTTTAACCCCAAGGACAATTCCAAAGAAAAATCAAAGATAACAAAAGATAACCTTCTTTCTCTGCTACAAAATTTTGACATGACTTTTGTAATGTATTTATTGTATTTATTTTCAGGATGTTCAAAGGTATTCTTAGGTTCACCAGGAGAAGCATTTAATACCTTTGCAGTTCCACAGAGGTATAGAGGTGTGTACTTTTAATGCTTAAAGCATGAAAAAAATTTATGTCTTGGGAGAGGAAGATTAAGAAAGCACTGCAGTTACAAGGCTTCTCAAAGTTGATACCAAATATATTTGGATGTCCGGCATTTGTGCTTTAGATTCTTATCTATGTACAGTGAACAAGAATATCACCATCTCTTACTCACACAAATGCCAATATGGTAAATTACATGTTTTATTGAAGCACTAGGGGGCTAATGAGTTCTTTAAAGAAATTTTCTAAAGAAAATAATTATTCTTTATTCAGCTCAATGTGTAAATGTCATCCCTATTATGTTGCAATTAAGCAGGCACACCTTAATATTACTTAATAGTAAGGGGGCCTAGTCATTAGAAATACTACCAGCCATGGTGCATTCAGAAGCCCAAGCATCCTCACGTCAAGCCAGCTAGCTGTTTAAAGGAGAAATTTTCAGCAAATAGAGCTTACCTAGATGATATTTAATGATTTGTGATTTAAACCAGATTAGGCCAGTAATTTTGTGCTTTCCTGTACTCCGATCCTTTTATCATAATTAGAAGACTGTTACAATGCATACAAGTAGATTTTATTAATTATTACATCACTGTAACCTGTCTCATCATTTCCTAAATCTTCAGTGCCAGATTCAGTCAACAACCTATGCTTTCTGCAAAGGAATGGAACAACGTTTTACAGGCTCAACTACCAGAGATGCAGTTATTTCAGGTGATTTTTTAAGAAAGGCCTTATCTGTATCTTCAGCATAAGATTACTTACACACACACCTGCCCCCATAATAGAGAGTCATCTACTTAAAATTAATGATAAAGACATTCCTGCTGAAAACTGTTTTAAGCTACTTTTTTTCTCCCTCACTAATAGTTAAGTGATATTTAATCACTTATTTAGTAAGGGATATTTAATGTGATAACAAGGAATAGTATTACCTAAAGAGGTATTTTTCCCCCAGTGCTTGCAAATTAGTCAAACAGTTTAAATTTTACCTTTTAAAAATTCCACCTCATTCAGTGTAAAAGTGTAACTTCTTTATCTCTGAAGACAACAGTCATTAAACTTCTCATTTAATTAATACTACATGGAAACTCACTAATAGACTGTTGGGCTTTTTTTAAAAAGGCAGGAAGTTATAGTTGTATTGACTAAATCTGCATGAGCAGTTTGCCCTCTGGTGACTAACTTTATGAGAACGTTTTGCAATACAGATAAGGCAACTGGTATGAATAAACAACGACTGGCATATTTGCAGGCTCCGTAAGAAAAATTATTAATTGTTTTAAAAGAAATTGTATGCATTACTGCAGCAGTGCAGTATGATTTTCTTTAAATTAAGAGAGAAACAAACTGGACTGAAGATGAGTGTCAAGAAGATGAAAAAAAGAAATTCAACTGCAGAAAAGACACCCACAGAAAAGAACTGAAATTCCAAAATTTTGCCTAAGATTTTTGAAGGCTAAGACAAAATAAAGGAAAAAAAAGTCCCTATCTGCATACATTTCTCAAGGGCATGAAAAGCAAGTCCAAAATCAGGTTGTCCAAAATCAGCAGGAAAATAGTATCATCCCTCAGTAACTGATGAGGAACAGAAGTGCAACACAAAAAAACCCCAACTTGTCTAGTATCAAAAAGAAATCCACATTGACTGTGAAAAGGAAATCAAGTCAGGATCCTAGCTTGCTGCCTAGCTGCTAGATCACATTTCTTTCATATGAAATGGCTAAAGAACTGAAAAGTCATCACTTACATTTCGTTCTATTATCCAGATCACATTTGTCCCATACACGAGCTTCCCCTAACAGCTTGAATCACCTTAGCAAACAGCCCTTATAGCTAGCTACTCAACAAAAAGGTTTTCACAAGGGAGGTCGTTCTGGATCTTGCCCTGCTTGTGTATGCAAGGACTGTTGAAATATTGAGTTAGTTGCTATGTCTGTTCACCTAAATTCTTTGTCATTGTCCTTAGCTAAGAGTTGCTGTTGGACAGTAACTAACTAATTCAATTTGGAGATGCTCAAGCATGTAGACTTGGAAGTTAATCGTAATGACAAAGGAAAGGAAATGCTAGGGGTAGAATCTAAGAAAGAATTGCCAAGTAGAGTTAACTTTCCAAATCACTGTTGTGTCTTGCTTGAAATACCAGGATGTTTAGTTAGTTTGAAGATCAGTAAAAGATGGATAATTTCTTCAGTGATCACAAATATTTATCATGAACACATATCTTCCCAGCTACCTCAATATGGTAATTTTCTCTTGGTCACCTAGCACATAATAAAATAAATGCTGCTTCTGGACTACTTTCCTTGTAAAATACTTTCTGAAATCAGCTCTTTCACCATCTGGCATTCCTCCTGCTCTCTCTCAGCCTCTTGTGTGGCAGTACAAGGGGAAAGAAAAAGACAACTGCTAGTCCTCTACAATTTTGATATGGCATTAACAATCAGAATCCTAGAAAACATGCAGTCAGCTTGACAGATATCCTTATGAATTTCTAAATACTCCTCAGGCAGTAGTGCCTAACATCTCCAATGGCAAACTACATTTTATTTAAAAGACAAACCATGAATCTGCATAATACTTTTTAAAGGAATGAGCTGAATGTTTCTAAAACGCACACTCTGATATTGCCCTCTGTTCTCATGCAGAAAGAGTTAAATACCGTCTTTTTATTCCCTTAAGGCTGCTGGTCCCATGCAGAGCTGCCATGTTTTATTTAAAACATGCTCTCTCTCAGTAACCACTTGTTCTAATTGGCAAGGCAAGGCTGGGTCCCCAAAGCACACAGCTTGTTAGATTCAGTTTGGATTACAAAAACACGATGAAACAAACTGCATTGAAATGTACAAATTAACAGCTCAGGAGTGCACAACACGGACATGGAATTAGATTGTAATATGAAACAAACTCCACAGGGAGGCTAAGGAACAAATCACTAGTGTCTCTATAAACTATAGAAGGGTTCCAAATGAGCAAATACACAAAAGAGAGCACAGACTTTTCCATAAATCAAGTGAATTGCTAAATTAGAAAAAAAAAATAACATTTCTTTTTTTATCTTATGCACACATTTATAAGGGAATGGAGGAATAAAAAAAGTTAAATAAATTAAACCCGTGGGTTGCACATCCTCAATAGGTAACTCCACTTTCATGCTGGCAAAGTGCAAACATCATGGCAATTAAGCTGTATTTCTAAACACTTTTTTTTACATCAACACAGAACCTATACACAAGAGACTAAATTACAGCTGGTGCTTCAATGAGTCATTTGGAAAAGTTACAAGTTAGAAGGGGAACAAGATATCAAGAAAAGAGAAAGAAACTGGCTTTACCATAAAGAAAAAAACATACTAGAAAACAAAGCTATGAAAAATTAAAAATAATGTAAGTCTGAGGGAAAAAAGGGCTTGAGCACTTTTCTTTGCTTGTACAATCTGTACAATGAGACTGGACAATCCCCTGAGATAAGAAAACACATGGAAAACGTCAGTGATGTCTTGTCAAGACAGAGCAAAAAATTAAATCAAGACTCTTTTGTAGTTTTTTCAAATAGCCAGTACTGAGAAAAGGTCATATTTTTGTGTGAGTGTAATTTATATTTTTAACAAATGAGCCCCAGTCTACTACATTGAACTTTGCAAGATGCAATCCAACAGCCACTAATGTCCTACAGGGTAGTTTGCTGATAGGATTGATTGACAGTAAAATGATACTAGTTATTAATTAAAAGGCATTCAATTTTAATAGACTGTGTTGGTGAAAAGACACTTACATGACAGCATGGCCCACTAACTAGAAGTCAGAAAGAAGAAAAGAAAAAGAGAAGGATCTGTCCTACCTCAATACACAACATTTGAGTGACAGCTGTGAAGGAAATTCTTTCTTCCACTAACAATTGCACAAAAACTTCATGGGTATTTCCTCCATCAGTGCTTGCCCCTTCCCACTATTTCATCCAGGGGAAGTTAAAGGAGGATGAAAAGGGACAAATTAATTGAGCACACCAAACCAGCAGCTGAGCCATTGGCCCTGTTGACACCCTTCATTGCACTGCTGTGCACACAGTGCCTTCACACAGCCAGGTCACGGGAAGGTGAGGGTTGTGCCTTCTCCTCAGCATCTTCCACACCTTTTTAGACAATGCACAGCCAAATCATATCAGTATTGACATAAAGCAACACAGGAGCACTGTACTCTGCAGCTTCCATGCCATCACAATGTAGATATGGACACCTCAAGTAATGTTATACTAACTTCACTCAACATGTGATCTGTATCTTAATTCCAGAAAGGCTAGAAAGCTTCAGGTATCCCTCTCTCCCAAATTTCCAATTCTCCTGTATATACTGAGACCTAGGAAGGTACTGGATAAATATGCTAGATGATTTGGTGGATGTTAACTTTTGAGAAATGTAAAATGATTAGTCTTAAGCTTAGATCATACAACTGTATTTGAATAAATTAATTGTCTCCCAATTTGTATTTCCTCTCTAAACATTTAAGACAGGTTAGGGTTAAAAGGAGTAAACTAAAAATCCCTTCCTAACCCTTCCACAAAATATTGCCCTGTTTTAACGATCCAAACAGAGCTACTATTCAGATTTTTAGATTTTTTTAAAGCTAAAGAATAATGTGTACTAACAGAGTAAAAGGGACGATTGGGGTCAGCAGTGCAAACCAAGAGTATGAACAACTGAAGCAGTTTATCAATTTTTTTCTTAATTCCATTTCATGGCGACTCTTTTTTTCAAGCTTAGCACACATATTTTAAGCTTTCTAATTATGCTAAGACATCTTTTTCCTATCAGGTTTACCCATTTAGAAATTCTTTGGGTACAGAGTAAAAAACTGCATGTATGCCAAACAATATCTATGGTTATATCTGAAATGTTACATTCTTTACTAGAAGATGCTATAGAAATACAAAATATTTTTGTTGCCACTAGAACAGCTGTACAATTTTCCAAAGAAATGTTTAGCTTCAAGCTTGACTGTGTAATAGAAGTTAAAGATGAAGCTTGACTACTTTAGAATTCTAGCTAGTGAGGGCCATTTTTTGTCGCAAGCAGTCCATGTACTTCAAAACACAAAGATGTAAAAATACAGCAGCAAATTCTGACCTAATGAAGCAACATATTGAGGCACTGGCTTCTATTATGAGCTAACAAAGGCGATACCATTCTGAAAAAAGAAATTACTTGTATAGTGGTAAAGAAAACTAGTTCTTAGTGGTGTTTTCGAATTTCTGGAAACACTTCTTGCTGCTTTTCTAATGAAGTACTAAAACTTCTGGATTCACATCAGAAATTACAAGTGTATGAAAAATACATATATAACAGATTTGTATCATTCGAACTGAAAACTTTATGAACACAATGCTGAATGAAGCATAATTTAGTAATTACCATACAATAGGGTACAGCAAAACAAGCATAATTTGAACTAACAACATGTAAGATGCACCTGCTGAAAAGATTTCCAGTAAGCAAGCTGAAAGCTTGACTAAAAATCAAATCAGCAGTTAATTAAAAGCAAAATCTATTTAGGCAGGAACACTGATTTTTGCCAGCTTATGCTTACAATAGGATTCATTACTGCCAAATGTGGCAGCAATAACAGACAAGTTCTAAAGAGCTCCCAAGATTTACAAAAACTGAGAGAAAAGGAAATTGTACTATTCAGTAAGCCTGAGACACAAAAACTGCCTATTTTGTAAACTCCAAAAACTGCGTTGGATTTAAGCATGACAAAAAAAAGGTCTGCTCAACAAAGGAGGAAGTTTAAGATATGCAAAAATCTATAGTCAGATATCTAAGTTCTGGTGAATAATCGGACACTTTTAGACTCAGATGATACATAGTACATATTAATGTCTATTTTTCTTTTTCACTCCTCATTATATCTTTTCAATTCAGGAACATAAAAAATATTATCAAAGTTTCAAAATTTCATAATAATCTAGCATAGAGTTAAGCATATGTACTGAAAATACAGATGCAGTTCTAGCAATACTGACTTTCTGCTACTATAATGAAGATTAAAAATTTCTAATTTTTTTCTCATCAAGAATCCAGTAACTTAAAAAACATGTTTTATTTCAACCTAAAAATAAGACAAAGTTATAAGCTGAAGCCCCTAAAACTCAAGACAATTCTTGGGTTATATGGCTGAGATATTTTTTCAATTTCAGTAACACTGATCTAGCACTTTGTACAGCTGGATTAAGGGATAGGTAGCCACCTCTAGAAGTTTCAATTACATGTTCAGACAGAATGCCTATGATTTTGTTTCACAAATCCATGAATACTCTAACCATATTTTATCTTCTTCCCATTTTGCAATTGCATCTCTCCACCAAACCATCCACTGCTGCACTTACCTTTAGCTTTGCACAATACTGAAAAAGCTGAAATCCATTTCCTGTACCTCTCTTTCCATTGCTGATAGAACATAACACAAATTAAGCCTTCCAGGCTCATAATCAAATGGCTTAAAGACAGACTACATTTTTGAGGGGTGATGTAAGTAGAAAGTGTAGTCTTTATCATTTTCTCTATTTAAATTTTTGTTCTTACTCTGTAATAGTTCCTTCTGTGACTGTTCCCAGAGGTTCCAATTTAAACTGAATTCTTGGGTACCAGGTGCTGTTTCCATGAATGCAGAATTCCTGTCTGAAAGAATCTACTTTATCAAGTGGCATTTCAAAAAGTACTCAAGCAATGTCCCTACCTGAAGTTGATACTAGAACTTCCATAAACCTAATGGGAGCAAAGATAGGTTAATAAAGAGCATTTCTGAAAATTTTGACTCATCACTGTCCTGTATTTAATCACTCAGAATTCACAGTTTACTGTATTGAAAGAAGAAAGGCTGCAGCATTCTTGAAAGATGTGGTGTCACTAAGGGAGATCCTCTGGCCGTAATTTACATTTTTTTACTTACCAGCCTGTATTCTGACCAAAAAAAAAAAAAAAAACCACTAAAAAAAACTCCAAAACCCACACCACTTTACTGCATTTGTATTCTAGATGCATGGGAAGTCTGAAGCAATTATATCTTCACCATTTAAGAGAGCATTTATTTGAAGCACTTCAATATGAAGGGTTACACTAGTTCTGTATCTGGAGACTCTGAGGCATTAGTTAACACATGGTCAGAACTGAATTGGAGACAGAATGTTGTGAAGTACTTTGCAGAAGTACAATTAACTTGAAATTATTTCAGAGAAGCTCTTAAATATTTCATAGTCTGTTGCTTCTACAGGGTTTAAGTAAAGCAAGTCAGGTATTCCTTATTAGAACAAGCAGATGGTGTGAAGAGGAGGCAAAGACAGCTGAAAAGGGTAGCTAACTTCAAGCTCTTCTACAGTATTTATCAATCATTATGTGCAAGCTAAGAACTAGTCTGTGGCAAATGAAGAGTAATTTTGTGGTTGTACAGAAGAGCTTAGTGAACTTTCTGGATCTAGATGAAAAAAATGGGCAGTTACAGGCAAAGGGCTGCATGTATCTGCAGTATGCAGTTCATTCTTGCCATAGAAAACTGAACAGCTTATCTCTGTAATAACTTGTGAGCATTATTCCCACATTTAATGTAAGAAAAAACAAGTAATGTCAGTCTCCCTGCCTTATTATCTGGTTGCTTTTGCAGTTTGTCTCCTCTTTGAACAAATGTGGGTGAAAATTCAGTGAATTTATTTTGATAATAAATTTAGAAAACAAAAGCACTTGGTCAAACAATAAGGCAAACTGACATTACCCTTTGCTCCAATTCTGGGCTAATTAATCTGATTTATGTCAAACTTGACCATTTTTTCCCCAAGGGATGGGTGTCATTGTTTAGGAATGGTATTCCTAAATTGAGTGTCCCACTAAAACACCAAACCACAAGCCGCTCCCTCACTTCCCCCTCCCCTAGTGGTAGGCTAGAGAGGAGAATTGGAGGCACAAAGGTAAAGATCTCAGGCTGAGAATTTACTGGAAATAGCAATGAGATAAGAAAAAGCATAAACAGAGACAATATTAGTAACAAAAATATACCAGAGAGAGGAGAATGGTTCATATGCAAAATGCTCAGAACTGCCATTACCCAACCACTCCCTCTGCCAGAATTTTTTACTGGAAGGCAACCCCTTATCTCTGGAGGAGTGTCCCTTTCTCCCCGCTCCTGGCAATGAGTTGAGGTGGTACAGAATATCCTCGTCTAACCTGCACAAAGTTACCCTGTCCTGGCAGAACCAGAACAATGGGGAAGCCAGGAAATGTAGAAGCAAAGAAGACTTCATGATCATGTATTTACAAACTCGTTAGTAGTTCAGAAAGTCTGAAAAACCTGCTAAGATAAGGAGGTTCCATTAATAAATCGTATTGCACTGTAAACAGAATGTTTTATCCCTTGAGGGATTGTTGCTCTTCTCCCCCGATATATGTAAGAAGGGAATGCTTACACAAATATAAGGGTCTTTACTGCAGTGTGTGTCTCAAATTAATTATTTTTTTAAAAAGGAAGACTGGATTCTTCCATCTAGAAAAAAATGAGCAAAAAGAGTAATTTAAAGATTTACTAACCTTTTTCATTGTGTGGATTTCTTTTTTCTGAAATAAAGAAAAAGGAAATTATGGTCAAGAGAAATCATACTTTGAAATTTTCCCTCTGCTTCAACATATTGGAATAAATAACCTGCCATTTTAAATGAGAAAAAAGAGGAACTAGTTTTCACATCCCTTCTCTGCAGTGCCTCAAACAGTTAAACACATCTTTCAACACCCTACTTGCCTAAAATCTTGCTACCTGTGGTGGTTAAATTTACAGAAACAGGAGTACATATCTTTCTATATCAGTATGCAGGTAGAAATCCAGTATAAAAATATGCTAAAAACATTTCAGTACCACCAGGGGAAAAAAAGTAAAAAATAGAAAACCACTTTTATGCTGGAATGATGACACTGAGAGGTTTTGAGTTATGACTCCAACAGAGTTTGAGTAGTTTTAATGCTACTTGTTGAAGGAACCATAGTTAAGATAAACTTGTCTTTTTCCACAGTACCTTCTACAGTACCTTTATTCTAACCACTAGCAGATCTTTAAGTTACTAAACTCTTCCAAAGACTTATGTCATTAAAATAAACAGGCTCTAAGGACCATCTTGAAAATTTAAAAACATAAGCCCTCCCACCCCCACCCTCCCAATTACACAAGGTCTCATCTTAAAATTTTACAGCAGAGAAAAATTAACTTTATCAGTGGAAATGGCATTTCAGAAAGAAATGCAGAATAGAAGCCAAGAACTCGTGTTCTCTTTAAAAAGAAACAAAATTACAAACAAACAAACTAAATACCCAAACCATAAAAAACCAAAAGAAAAGATGCTCTGCCTAATGCCTGGTCTGCTGGCTATGAAGTGTTGGGTCCTCTGCTAAACTCAGCAAATGAGGGATGGGCTGGTTTGACATCTTAGAATCAAAATTCCTGCATTGCTGAGTACACAAACACAAGTTACTTATAGTGCTAATATGAACATAACATTCCTACTGAGTCAAAGCAAAGATTTGTGACTGTGGTCAGTAGGGAAAGAGTACAAGAAATGACTTATATTTTCTTCAATATACCATTTCCAGAGACCCATGCCTTTGGAAAACAGCCAGAGAAATACATTCTGCTGAACAACCTTTTAGTAATCTTTATTTCCAAGATGTTTGTTTAATGAAGTGATGCTGAACCCAAGATCTGAAATCTATTAATTAATTATTTTTTTTTTGCTTTAAAAATGCTAAATAAGCTCTAAAGTTAAAAAAAATTGCTGGACCTTTTAAAATTTTATCTGTTGCCCCAACAGTTAGAAATCATGAGCTATGACAGGACCTTAATTACAATTAAAAGTAAGCTTACAATACCAACACCAAAAAATTAATTCAGCAGGGCAAAACCAGAAGCTGCTAACAGCAAAAGGTCAAAAACAACTCCTAAGATTTTACACAATAGCAATGACCTCACAATAAGAAAATAATATGTAGTAATTAGAACAACCTACCAATGACTTACTGATGATTTATTGTTCAAGTGCTGCAGGTTAGAGGAAATGGAATGAGGTATTCCATACCAACTTTTCCTTTTAATTGTTTTATTCATTCTATATATCAGAAGTTATTACAAAATAAATCCTACAAAATTCCAAATTACAATTCAGACTTATATGTTGTGGAAACCATATCATCCATACAAGAGCTGTCCTGCAGTGGAGCTCTGTAGTACAAGGATGTACCTAAATTCCATAAACTTCAAGAACTAGGTTTGATGGGTACATTTACAGAAGAGGTTCTTAATTAGCAAATAAAGGAAGCACTAAAGTGAGGAAAATGTGATTACGTGTACACACTGAAGGAAAAGAAATCCATGCACAAATCCTAAGGGAGACGCCAACAATGTGGTTTCAATAATCTAAAGGGAAACACAAAACCTTTTACTGCACTTACCAGCAAAGCATTTGGAACAGAGATTCATAGTCTTGCTGGACCTGGGGCAAAAAAATAAAAAAAATAGAGCTAAAAAATTCATTATATTTCTAATCAATACAGGGAAGTTTTGGGAGCAATGAAGCAAGGGTACAGAGAAGCTAAAAACTTAAATGGCTAGGAACGAAAGGTAAGTGGCTGAACTAGAAATGAGAGTATGGAAAAAGACTTTGTAGGGTAATCTCTTTCCAAGAGTTTCCAAAATATGACTTCTACACATTTACCTCATATATGAAAATAAACTTACTTCACCATTCAATGTATATGTTAGGCATTCATCATTCAAATCTTTGTATTGCAATGTGATAATAATGATAGATAGAAAGCACCAATACATTCCATTTCAATAGTAGACTACCCTTGGCAACAGCTCTGAAGTCCTGACAAATCCTGAATACAATACAGCAACGGAGAGATTGAAGTATTGTACTTATAAGGACACAGACAGATGTGATCTTGGAAGTCTAGCTGGAATGTTTTAACTAGTTATTACATCAAGCTCTTCATTACTACACTGAGCTGCATTCAGCAGTAATTTAAAAGAACATGGCTGACTTTGCACTGACATGGACTAGCATAGTTCATATCATCCACAAGGGTGGGCTCAGCTTTGAGGGCAGCAGCCTTCAGCTGAAAGAAAAACAGCAGTAGAACAGCAATATCTTAAGCCTCCCAGATGTCTACAAAGTGCATATGCAATTATGCCAGGTGTTCAAACCTCAGAAAGTCAGTAGCCTCACTAAAAAAAAAAAAAAAGAAAAAATGAAAAAAAATAAGGTTATAAGATCTCTCTAGGCTCCCATGAAAAACATGAAAATATCCAAAGCAATACACTATGTTTCCCCCAGTTTACATACAAAAAGTTCTCTTCTAACATCTCACCTCCTTTACAAAGTGACCTGGAGAATATTCTCAGAAGTTCTCTACATGTTGGTAAGAATGAACTGGTTTCTGTGCACACTGCCCATTATTCGATTTGTTCAGCATTCCTGAATCAACTTTGCCATTATTTACAGGCATTAATGCCATCCTGGGCAGGTTTGAAAGTACCTATTAACATGCAAGGTTGTACCAAAACTGTCTATGCCTATAAGACCTTCTTTCCTCCCCAGGGCAGCCTCTAGCTGGGACATATAATTTAGCCAAATTAGCTACACCTTTATCTCTAGAAAAATACATACAAAGAAACAACTGAGACTACCGAAACAGTTGTTTTCTACCTCCAACCAAACAGGAAGGGAATTTTGAGAGGAGATCTGAGTCTAACAACATATAAATTTATAAAAAACTGCTTGTTACCTTGAGACAGAAAAGTTTGACAACTTTTTCAAAACAATTGTATCACAAATGAACACATATCAGAATTATAGATTCCCCCTACCCGAATTTGCAGATGGTTATTTTAAATGACTTTCCAGTAACAAAGTAAATCCAGACCTGATCAATCATATTTTGGTATCAGTCACACCAAAACATTACAGATGCTTTTCAATTCATGCACATCTGAAAGCTGGTTTACATCAGGCTCAAAAATTCTATAAGAACACATATCACTGGAGATTTGAGCTATAACCATTTGCCAAC
This sequence comes from Lonchura striata, assembly GCF_050655825.1. NCBI lineage: Eukaryota > Metazoa > Chordata > Aves > Passeriformes > Estrildidae > Lonchura > Lonchura striata. The sequence continues at coordinate 85,584,492 of NC_140705.1, read as the reverse complement.
TACAGCAAGAGCCACAGACATATGAAAGCGAGTTTTAAATACAAACAGTATGTGCACAGGACAAAAGTTAATTCCCAAGAAAAGAAAAGCAGAACAGCATTTGTAGCCACACAAATATATCATCAGATTGGTAGATACCCAAAGATTCAATGTGTTGATGGTCTGCACAGATTATCTACCTTTAAAAGAACTGTAATTAAAAACAGCATGGTGAGTCAACACCTACAGCATCAGTGTGCTGCAGTTCAGTACTCACTGCTTATGGGTTAGACTTTCTGGAGCAGCTCAATATGCCAGGCAGGACCCTCTTTACAAAGTCATTAAAGCCCAGGGGCAGCAAAGAAAAATAAAGGCAGAGTTCAGTTGGTTCATACTGATGACACTGGAATGGGCAATGACAAATGCTTTCTTTGGTATAATCAACCATCTCAGCTGTAAAATATCAATCTAAAGCCTCATATAATATACTTATCAGCACACCAACAATGGAAAACAGACACAAACACAACATAGAGCTCTGTGAAAAAAAGAAAAAAGGCTGCCACACACATCTAACACACAAAACCCCAATAAATTTTCTGAAAGGACTGCACTATTGGACAAGTGACCTTGTAAGCCAAGTAACAGTTACAGGTTCAAGGATGACTTTCCTTTTGATACTTGTATGCCTTTTCAAGACACGCAAGTCAGTCTGAAACTGCTACTAGGATGAGAACCTGAACCTTGAGTGATTTTTCATTGGTTTCTTTTATATAGCCACTTAAGTCAGAGCAGATACACACACCAACACTACACTAGAACTAAGAAAACAGCAAAGACAGCAACACTGATCAAAAATCAGCTTCTTTATGAAAATGCAGTATTTAATTGGCGCAAAAGTTTCATAAAGTAAATGCATTACACAGTTTATGTACACCAAATTTATCAGGTCAGTGTCTGTCAAGTAAAATGTTTGACATCCTTTTTCTGTACTGCAAATCCCTCCTCTCACTGTAAGGATCTCCTCTTTTCAGCAGGCAAGGGTTCACTCACAAGACTTAAAACTGAGCAAACCTGCATATTGCTGCTCTCTGGTGAAGCACACCTTAACCACATCACTGGTTTCATTGTTTCTCAGTGACTCCAGAATTCACCAGAAGCTCATAGTGCCATAGAACATAGCTCACAGCTCATAGAACAAAGAAATTTTGTTCCCGACAATCTCTCAAATATATCATACACATGCAAAATCTGTTATTTCTAGGGACAGTTTTATTTGAAACACTCAAAGTTCTGAAATATCAAAGTCTTAATCACAACACAGCCTTCTGTTTCCACTTCACAGGAAAATTATGGTCATGGATGACTTTTAGGGAAGGCAATACAATTCCTGTTTCTAGGAACACATAACAATATTATGGCTGCAGTGGTATATTAGGCACAGCAAAGCTAGAATTCTATGTTAGTCCTAGAAATGAGAATTGAGTGTTTTAGACTGCAAGTCTAGGATGACACCCAGCATTTCTACATCCTTCTGACACAGCTGGCTTGGGATATGCTTCTGAATCAGGTATCAAATCACCACAGTTTTTAACTGAACATATTATAGTAATTCCTAGATTTCCCTCATAAAAAGTAAGCTTCATGCTGAACAGCACCTCATCCAGAATTACTCACAGTATACATTTTATGTGTACAATATCCCTAGAAAGTCATTTTTATACAGATAATTTATAATCTCCACTTGTACATAATTTAAGCTGGCATTCAGAAAGACGTTCATATTTATAGATAAATCAAGTCAAATAGAATGGCATTATCGCTGAGGCAGAATATATAGTTAAACCCTCTTTGGAGGTACTTCCATCTGTCAAAAAAAACCCCCATTTAACTAAAGTGTAACACAAAATTATTACGGACTTGGAAAGCACAAGGTGAAACAAATTCAGAAGGTCAAGTGGCAGACTAAGTTAAACGCAGAGGGTCCTTCTAGTCCAGAGGCTACAGAATGATCGCATGTAACAGTTCTGCAGGGTTTGGTCTGAAAACAGTGAGGGTATTAAAACTGCCTCTGCCGTCCAAGGAAAAAAACCCATTCCCTTAACAACACGGCTGTGAAAACAGTAGCAATGACATAGGGACTTTGAAAGAGGAAAAAAATTTACCGAAATGGGAAACACTGGAAGTTCTAACATGTTTATACTTTAAGCAGGAAATAAATTGTGTGTAAGGGTAAAAATAAAATGCACACTTGAGGCTCTCCAAACCATCATCCCTTACTTGTGCTGTTGTGCCTACAGCTCACCACAGCAAAGGGAACTATTTGAGCAATCTGATAGACGCACACACAGACCACTGTAAGGTCCCAATCTCGGATTGATACACATCTGCATCTCCAGTGAAAGGTGCATAATACAAACTGAGAGCCAGCAACAGTCATTAAATAGCAAAATTCACATACTTCAAATCCTATGTGTGCTCATATTGTGTACCACAATTGATATGTAACTAATTAAGAAAACTGAAGAGATTGCTTCCCTGATTCCATTTTCACATGGTAATTCCACTACATTCTTATGAAGGTGTGAACTGGCTTTATCTGCTCCAAGAAGTGCACTTGATTTTATAAACTCAATTTTATGCTCTATACTATCAATTATTCATTTTATTCACTGCCATTTTACAGTATATCACTGCAAGGTACCATCCAAATCAATGCACATTCTAATTTGTCTTCACTGGAAGTTTGGTTTTCCTTCCCCCTCTTCCAGCAAATGACTACCACTACAAAACCACATTCAGAGAATGCAAGTGAATTCTAGCCCTAAATCTCAAAGGCACAGCTGTTAGATGCACAGCAGCTGATCAGAACAAACAGAATCAAAAGCCAATCTCACTCTGAAGATTCAAGAACAAGTCACATGTGGAAATTTTGTGCAAAGAGAGTTAAAAAGAAGTGTACCAAAACTGACTGATATCAAGATACTCAGTCTCTAAAAACAAACTTCTGCCAAGAAACTTAGGCACACTTAATAAATAATGGTAACAGAATCCTCCAATTTCCAGCAGATGATCAGGTGCTTCATAACTTCTCCATCCCATCTTTAAAGCAAAAAACAAAAGGAGACCAGAAACACTAAATCTAATACTAGCTTCACTCTATACAAGTGCCAAAGGGCAATACAAAATGCTCAGTTCCACCTGTATTAGCATGCCACCTAGACTTAAGATAATGGTGAAGTAGTATTAGTACAGATGCTCACCAATGACAAGAATTGTGCAGCTGCCTCAGAGTAAAAATTCTACTACTACATGCAAGTATGTATTCTCAATGCTTGAAAAATAACACCAGAATAATCATAATTCTTGAAACTAATTTTTGTTCATATGTCTTTTGATGATAGAAGAATAAGGATTTTGGAGGAAAAATGCTTTCATGCAGCATATGTGCATTAGACATTTAGTTTTAAAGATATTGAAAACCACAGATGCTAATTAAGTATGACTATAAAATCCCAGGCTCTGCATTTTTATTGGAAACAAAGCCTTCCAGCACATCTAGTAATGGTCTGTTATGACTCAGAAGTTGTTATGACTTGGTAGCAGGAAAACGTTATCTACTTCAGTGTCCCTGTAATTGCATTGGTGATTAAATGCAGCATGTTAAACACTTCTTGGTCCCCTTTCAGCACAGCAATTACAGTGGGATCACAGTGTCACTACAGTACAAATGTATCTCAGCCCCTGAATGATACCTGTCCAACATTGTCAGGGGCCCTGTGTTTGAGAAAGATTAACATAGTATGAATAATGTCATTAAACAGTTAAAACCACAATGATGCTCAACACATACTATGCCATGCATTTTGCAACTTAGAACGACTATGCTCACGTTAAATCAATGCATTTTTACTACTGTAGTTAATGATCTGTCACCATTTCCATTAGAAAGCAATTTTCAAAGCCTTAGACCTCTGCTAAGAATTCACTGTGAGCTGAATCCTGGCACAGGGCAAAAGCAAAACCATAGCAGATATGTTTACTTTTGTCCAAATAAATTAGAAGGATTATTTATTATTAAAAGAAAATCAATCCAATTCTGTATTTCCCTGACACTCTTCATCATTCATTCAGAGCATCCAGTGCTTTACCTTGTACAAGAGGGAGGTTAATTAGGCTGTGTTAAGATCCTCAATTGTCCTTTGAAAGTTCTATAAATCCTGTACACTACTTTCTGAAAAATGTCATTTTACTTTTCTAAATCAGAAGTCACCTCACTGATTTCATATATGCTGTATATTCAATATTTATACATACTTTGTAATTTATAGTCTTGTTAAGGGAATATAGGCAAGTTTTTTGGGGCAGTTTAAACAATTATTCATATTTTTAAACTGAGGTAATTAAATTACTCTTCATAAATGATGCATGCCAAATTCCCTTCAAATAAAAGAGCAGAAGTGGAGCAGGCAAACACGGACCTACAGCGAACTTGGCAATGAGAAAGTCACATGCATTCAGAAACAGATATTTTTTAAAGTGAACTAAGATCTGAAATTAAATATTCCGCAAATGCACTCAAAATATACTTTATTATCTGTTCTATACCTATATGCTCAGGGTTAAGAACTTCAATTAGAAACGTGTTATCAGTAACATTTTTTATGATTACAGCTATTATAGGGAGATGTGCTTTAAAACCATCAGTATCTGGTGTTGGACTTTTCATTTTCATCACAAACAATTTAAATGTTGCTTATCATCTGCAGATTTTTGGAAGCTGCTGAAAATGATGCTTCAGTCATTGAGCCATACTTTTTTAACCCAATTTGAAATTAAATGGAGGGCAAACTTTATGAACTTTACAGTGTATTAGTGCAATGCCCTTCTGGCAGCCTTCCACACTCAAAATATATGCTGATGCGCTGATACCCCAGTGAAGTAGCTGGAACCTAGTTTATTATTTTTTCCAATAGGTACACTAAAGCATCCTTTTTAAACTCTGTGACTGGAAGACTTTTTGTTTTAAATACACAAAGACACTGAAATGCTCAGTTGACAATCAGTCCAGAAAAGAGCACAAACACATTAAGGGTAAGATAGGAAAATGTGGAAAATACACAGTGAAGTAGCCGAGCCTTGCAAAACATACAAAAACACTGATAAGAGTTTTCACTGAAATCCTTCTCCAACAATTCTTAAAATAAACTGCAAAAGAATCCAGTGCATTTAAATGAGCTAAGACAGGTTGAGAGAACTTTGATCTGATTCATCTGTCTTTCTAGCTGAACTTACAAGGTTGTTGTCCTCCAGTCAAAGCCAAATGGTTCATATTGCCATGAATACACAACTCTATGCTTTAAAAAAACAATCTCAGCAGCAAAAGCATATACCAAACATTCCTCTGATAACTCTTCAAAATCTTTTTCAAGAAGATGTATAGCTTACTATGTAAAGGACAGTTAAAAGTTTCGAATTCTAAGAGCTGAAGAAGCCTTTAGTGAGGTAGGAATAAAACTTGAAAGTTGTAATCTACCCACCTTCCACCAATTCCTCAAGGATATTATTTTACAGTATATTGCAGGTAATAGCTAACACTGCCCTATGACAACACAATCATCCTCCTGAGATTTACAATATGAGATATTGACTTTATCTTTTTCTTCAGATCAGACACCCCAATAAATGCTCTGCTGATAAGCATCACTCAAAAATCTATTCCATTTCTGTTATTCCTTTTACCACAGGATAAGTAAATAGATACTAAATAGTAAAACATTCTTAGGGGAAAAAAGCAGCTGGAAAAGAAACCTCAAGAAAGAAACCGTTTTGTCCCAGGACTTAAAGGTATGGGTAATTATATATCAAACCTTGCCAGGAAACCCTCCTAAAATACTTCCTGACCTGAGCTGCCAGATTTACCACAGAAAGTAGGAAAATGATTGATTCTTGCTGATTTTAAGCCCAGCATGTCTCTTCTGTACACAAATTCATAGTGAAGCATTTAATTTTTTTAATCAATGTTCTTTTTCTATGGCACAAGTACACTTAAGAATGCCTGCCATTATGATGACTTAGAATGGTTAGAACGTTTGAATTCCTGGTGCAGGGGGAGAGGGGAACAGCTTTGCAAAGTATTTCCAAGACTGCAGGGTTTATGTCAAGTAACCTTTAAAAGGACAAGGTATGTAAACTGGTTTTAAAATGCTGTTGTTGCATTAGTATTAACAAATCACACCAATAAATTCTGGTATAAATATTGTGCCATGTGTATTCTCCCAAAAGCTAGCAGAACATCAAAATTATAAAACAAAGTACTTTGTTGCAGAGCTCTACATTTTGTGTCTAACAAGTCAAACATTAATCAAGCTAATCAAGCAAAAAGGAGTTTCAAGTGTTGACCAATCCAAACATGGAGGGAGAAGGCGTTTGAAGGTGAATTATATGCAAGAGATCTGAGAGGATGAGTTAGAATCCCAATCATTATTTTGACTATTTATTACTATGAGTTAAAAACACTAGGAAGCTAGGTTCAGAAATAAAGCAGCCAAAACTAAGAAGTAAGAGTATCCCTTGGACAAAGCAAGAAAACATTACTATTCTGAGATGGGTAAGGAGCTATGTCCTATTTAGTAATGACAAGGTTGTCCAGCAGAATCTCTCACCTGCCTAGACAACCCCAAAAATCAGCAATGAGAGACATTTTGCGAATGAGAGACAAACTCCCTTTTATGGCTCTCTGTACTCCTTGGTTATTGAATCCTTCTGGAACTGCACACCATGACAGAATTGTGGCACTTCTTGAAAGGCATCTGAAGAATTTTGATAAGGTGTCTGCAATCCTATCTTATGACACTGTTCATAAACACATCTGAAAGAAGGTACCAGTACAGAAGTTAGCAGGCTGTTTTCCTCCTACCCATTTAAAACAAGTTTCAGTAGTCCCCAAAAGTTTGCCTGGATGTTCACCATGGGAAATTCACTTTCTTCCATCCTAGCCTGCCTTATACCAAATTGTACAGTCAAGAAGCAATGGGGCTCTTACTCTATAGTCACTGCTGCCTCTACACGTGACTGACTACACACAGACATTTTCAGTTCTCAGGTGTGAAAATGCAGCTGTGTCTCAAGATCCTATTTTAGAAAACAAGAGTACTTCACCTCCTCCTCAAGAATTTGAATTGTATTAAGATTATGCCTACACTAGGAGCTATCTACCAGTTAATTAAACAAAACATTCCTGGAAGCAGATCTATCTACACTGTTAGAAAACATTTCCACCCTGTTGTTACAATAGATAAATAAGACAAAGAAAGTAGGAAAAAATCCCACATAAAAAGTCACTTTTAAAATTGGAATGAACCGCCCAAGACTATCTTACTGCTAGCAAAAGCAGATTTACATGTTCCTCTTGGTCATCACAGAATTTTGATCAATTTCTAAATAGGTCTCAAGTGGATGCCTGTCCCTAATTTTTTATCTATCAGGTATGAGAGGCTCCCACCTCGAAAGAACCATTCCACAGTAAAGAAACAAAGTGTAACTCTCTTGCTATACTGCAGAAATGTTATGAACAAATGTTTTCAGCAACACATTACACAAAGTCTTGGCTCAGAACAACACTTTGGATGTTAAACCTTGTGAAGAGATATCCTCTCATAAGTACTTTGGAGTTTTCTAACAGTTCAGCATCATTCCAACCAATATGGCATTTCTAACCAGCATAAAACTACTTATAAATAATTACTTCACAATGTTTCTGTGTTAAACATTCAATTTCTAAAGCATCTGAAAAAGACTAAATAAAACAGGTAAAATTTAGAACAACCAAGAGTTCAGGAACAAACCAACACAAACATGTTTGGTAACATCACTTCAAAAAGCAAACAAACCCTCAAAAAAACCCCAAAACACTACAAGCAAGAATTAGTCTGATATTAACAAACACTTACACAAAGCAAGACATGAATCTGAACATAGAAAAAGGTGTGATTTTTTTTCTTTTCCACGTGTGTACCCAGGCACAAACACAGATAAAGAAATACAACAGCAGTTATACACTAACCACCATTAAACCAGTGAAAAATGACATTTGATAGGCTGAGACCTACAGCTCCACTGACAGCTCATATACAGCAGCATCCTCTTTTCAGCAGTGTTCAGCACAAAGTTGCTTTCTCAGGAGCTTCTAAGACACAGCAGATACTGGCCATGAAAAGTGTCTTCAGCCCCAAGATCCTTCACTTGCTTTACAGAGCAAAAGGGGTTTGCTCTACAAAACATCCCAAATCATTCAAAAACAAATCCAAAAGTGGGGGGTGTAGGAAATATGCACAGTTAACAAATCCAAAATGAAACAGAAGTGCTTGAGAGACTTCAGTATTTTTTTTAGGGGGAGTGGAACATTATTTTAGGTTTTTTGGTTGGTTGGTTTTGAGGTTTTCTCAAGCTATGATTAAAACATTATACATGGAAGATATTTTAATATCTGAAAATCTCAACTCCTACCTACATCTTCAACACAATTTCCAAGACCTGAGCTTGACCCCGGGAATGCTGCTCAATGCCATTCTTTTTTCCAAATAAGGGATTTTGCAAAGTTAATGAGTTAACAATGTTGTAGAGTTCAGTAACTGAACTGCAAATAAATGTGCTCTTTTGCTCAAATCCTTTGATTCATGTGCCCAGGAGGAACAGCTACCTTAACTCTACTTTATCTAGTTATGTTACCTGAAAACTCTTCACAATTTTACTTTGATTAGAAAAATGCTTAAAAAAAATTTAAGTGGGCTAAAAAACTACACACTAAAAACCAGATTGTAATAAACATCACAAGCTCAAATTACTCAAGCTATAATGTCTAGAACATGTGGTTTAAAAATAGGAAACTACTTTAAAATAATGTAATAATGCACCACAGCATCTATGTCTTGTATTTTCCAGCATTCTGAATGCAAATGCATGATCTTCAAGAGCAATTACAATAGAAACAGTACTCCAAGTTTTTTCAGAAGGAAAAAGCATCTTAAATACCACACTACAATTCTAGAGGGTGAAAAAAAGTTATCCGCTAAATGCAGATTTTAAACCTGACTTATCACTAATTCAATATGAAATACTAAAATATTATTAAACCTTCTCATTAACCACAGTCAGCTTATCAGTCTGGCTGCTGGCCTTTCTGTAATTGTAGCCACACAATTTGATTCTACTATAGAAGAATTAAGTTTATTATGTTACTGTAGTAAAGCTTTCTCAAAACACAGATGAATAGTACCCTATGCACACTTTTAGTAGACAGTATTCCAGTCTGCTATTTTCTTTTATCACGTTAATTCAAGTTAACATGCACATGACTCACTGAATAAAACTGACATATTACTAGTCTATATTTATTAATGTCTTCACAGACAAAATTTGAAACTCTTCAAACAAACACCTGATAAAAGAACTCGCTCTTATGGGAAAGCTTACTGCATAAACCTTTGCATGTTTAACTTTCTCTGTAAATAATGAAACAAAAGGAAACCATTAAATAAAAGTATTTTGAGTCTTAATATGTAAATGTTAATAATTATATGGATGCTTTTCCTTTTTCTTTTAAATAGACCAACATCTTTCCATTAGCTTTTGCAGCTATATGGTCACTACTACTGTCATGGCATTGATCAGGAAGTCAACAGCAAGAAGTATCTTCCATAAGAAATAGAATGAGCACAGCATACAAAAAACAACCCAGACAGCATCAGTGCTGAATTTGATCTATCAGACAAGTGTCACAATGTACTAATGGAACACTGGCATTTTTATGCTAGGTTATTCTGAGTTTCTTATTTTTGCGTCTTTCTATACCTTTTCAAAATATTACATAAAACTGCATTTCTGAAAATTCTAAATGGAAGCAACAGCATTTGTTTCCACATATTCAGATTTGGTAGTTAATATATCTATCCCACCAAAAAAGCAACTATTATTTAAAATATCCAAGTGCTGGGGATCTTGTCAGAGTCCTCAATTGTTTTCTTTCTGACTGTAACAAAGAACTGTTCTCTATGCATGTTCAACTGCAGCATGCCTGAAAATCAATCCCTTATATTCCACTATGAGCATCTGTACCCATAGAAGTGAAAAGAACAGATTCACAGATACATTTTAAGTATCTTTCTCCATACAGCTTGTCATCTCAGGCTTAAAGGACTCACTGTTTGAAACCTTAACTAACACTCATCACCATAAATGCTACTGCTGTTATCCCTGACACAGAACAAATTATTCCTTATGCTGTCAATCAGCACTGCTCACAATCTGTTATAACCATATTTGAATCACTTTCACATGGGCTAACTTCCAGCTACCACTCATCATACCTGGGGATTTGTTAAATCATTTCTAGCATTTGTTAAATGGGAACCAATGGCATGAAGATCAAACTCTGTTATTTACTTGATTACTACCTGAAAAGACAGTCAGATCTACAACAAAAATACTCTCTCATCAGAAGTTTAAGCTTTATTTTCTTAAAGATATTATGGTGAGCTGGGCACAAAAGAAATAATGCAGGTGTTGCGATATGAATGCAACTACAGCCAACTTCAAAAGTATCTTGCAAATATAATTCCTAAAATAATATATTTTCCTGAGAGATGTTTATGGCATGAGCGTGGCATGCATTAAATCAAAAGCATTTCTAAGAAAGACCAGCTGTGTCCCACACTGTTCACTAATACAGAAGGTTATTTATCAGTAAATATTCTACCTGTTTTTTTTGAGCACATCCTATGAAGAACTAGCAAATTATTCCAGTGTATCTAATTGACCTACTAAGGGAAAGTGAACTGGACTCCAAATCTCAGTTTAGTTCTTGGCTGGAGTTTAGTTCTTTTTAAAGTCTGGAGAATTTTTTAAAAAATTAAAATATTATATATGGCAATAAAAAAGCAGCAAAGGAAGTTGAGAAGAGACTGCTCATCTTTTATTAGATGGTGCTCACTTCCCCTTAGCCTTCACACTTAACCAAGGTCATACATTTAAATTCGCTGCTTGTTCAATAAAAAAATGTTAATGACTCAATATACTTTCAAATATACCATTGGTATAAAATCCATAGGTTGTACCCAGCACCCTTAAAGATTATGAAAAGTACCCACAGAGACAGGAGTTAACATAGTGCCTGTCTGCTGTGTTAACAAAATCTGTACTCTGGGTCTCTGCTAGTTTGCCCTGAACATTTCTAATTCTCTAGGTAGTCTAACATCTGTGAAACTTTTTACAACTCAAACTATCAGCACACATGGGTTTCTGCTGTTGTAAACACTGAATCTGCTGAACTACTAGAAACACTAAAAATAATTTAATGCATAAAGGAAATGCATTACAGAAGCAGGCTACCACACTCCAGTACCAATGGGTGAGTCACAGCAAGACTTGCAGCAAGTTGAAGAGATCTTCCCTCAGCTCTATAAAATCCAAGTTAAATACATAACCTTACACTTGCATTGCAAAACTCTAGTGAATGCCATCTGCAGTGGGCACTACTATATGATAATTTTGACTGCAAATGCCCATGTCTGCAAATAAATCTATAGGGAAGAAATACCACTCAACAAAATTAGCATTCAGTAATCAAATGCATTTATTTATGTAGTAGTCTTCTGTGTTATTAGAAGGGGAAATGCTGTATAAATACAGTATAAATACTGTATAAAATAAAACTGGATCAATATTACAACTTAGCATATTACAGGATTCAGTATCACATAAGCACAACAACCCAGAAAACTTGCTCAGTATAGAAAAGAGAATCAATTACACAAGCATCTATCTGTCTGCCTCCTTTTTACACTGTATTACAAGAATCTTGTTCTGTTGTTGTCAAGGCAGGACGGGAATGAAGAGAACTCTGATTCAGAAGGCTGTGAGAGTAAAACTCCGTTTATTCAAAATACACCGCTCTTTTATACAGAGTTCTGCAAGGACCAAATCCATTGGTTCTGAAGTGAAAACAACCCACCACCACTGGTGCAGAGTGCTTGACGCACAGTGATAGAACTTAACTATAAACAATGTGAAAAACAAGAGAGATAAAGAATTATTTACATTCTTTCCCAGCTCTTTCCCAGGCCTCTGCCAGGCTAGAAAACTCTAAGTTTCTTCCTTTCACTGAATCCGAGTCCCACACTGTTCTATGTTTTTCTGCTTTTCTTTTCGGCATAATAAAACTAGCAAATCAGAAAGTGAGAGAATCAATATATTGGAAGGTATTATTACCAAGGAAAGAATCTATTAAAACAAATATGAATATTTACTATATTTAAATAGAATGAGAGTCCTTCACAAAATGTTTGAGAAATGCCAAAGTGAATAAATCATAATTTTTACTCACTTCCTGCTCCCTCAGTGAAGGTTTGCAGGAACTCCCACTTCTGCTCTTGAGACTTTAGTAACTTCAGCAGAAGCAAAGAAGTAGTTTGACAGGCCCACTAGATCTACTGAATAATTTCAGTCTTTAAGTGTCTCTATAGAGGTTAAAACAACAGAATAAAAGCAAGTGAGACACTTTCTTTCAGTAGTCCCTTTTAAAAATGGTAAGTGGCTTAGTATTTTCAAATGGCTTTGGTTTCAGATTCCAGAATTTTATTCTCCTCCAAATTTCATTGGCAGGTCATCTGAGAACTGTAATTATTGGACATTCTAAACATAAATTTTGTGCATCACATAAGGAATTTTGTTTCCTTGTATCTTAAAGTTAAAAAAAAAAGTAACAGATCATCTTTGCTAGAGTCAGCTATGACATATTAAATGTTCTATTTAGAAAGAAAATACTAAAGTCCATGGCTTCAATGTAAATGAGATATATAGATATAGATAAATATATAAACACACATCACAGAACAGTCAGAGTTGGAAGGGAACCACAAGTCCAACTCTTAAAGTGAATGGCCCATACAGGGATTGAACTCACAATCCTAGCATTACTACCACCATGCTCCAACCAAGATAGAAATATACATCTATAGATAGACAGCCAGATAGATTATAAATTTGTATGTATATTTGTATTAGTATACTGTTAATGTCAGTTTATGGCTTGTGAAATGTGCTGTCTGGAAACCTGAAATCAACTATTAATCATAAGCTCAAGCAGTCAGCTCTTGGCTTTCATAATGTAAGAGTACAAAGCAATATAAAGATATATTGTTTATAAGTCATTTTCTCTAGACAACAATTTCCAAACACACATTAAACCTTTGCATTTGAAATAAAATGCCCTAAAATTATGAAACAATGTTCTTCCCTGTTACAATACTCACTTTAGGGGAAAAAAACAACAAAAAAAAAAGCCACCCAAAAAACCTCAATAAAAATCCACAAATCCTCCCATTTCCCCAGCTATCTTATGCTATTTTTGTTATTAAAGCTTATTTTAGCAAAGTGACCACACTTTCTTAAAGCTTCAAGATGCAGACAGAATTCTAGCTTGCATTTAACTACATCATCTTTCATAGTTTACCCCTCAGCTACCATCACTGTAAGTAATTTCAGAGGAATAAAAGTTATATTCAGTTTTATATTTTTGCAACTGTGCAAGAAAACCATAACTACACTGCAGATTTCATTCTTCCTTTATAACAACTATACTAAAACTGGTTACACTATGTGGGCAAAGTTTGTTCCTATAATACAGTGTGAACAATTCATCCCAGAGCACAGGGTCCAGAAGCCTCCTCAACAACAGTGACAAAATGGTCCAAAGGAAAAAAAGAGTTTTTTAACTACCTGCTTCTTACCTCTCAGCTGCCAATGGGACAGACTGTCATATCTGTCTCTCCTTGTTCTGCATTTTGTTCCCTAAAGGTAAGCATCTTATTTTGAATCATCACTTTCAGCTGGAATAGAAGTATTACATCTATGGTTTTAAAAAAAACTCCTGTGAATCGGAATACTCAGTTGAATACTCTGGTCTTCATTTTTCAGTGAAGTTCCCTGATGTACAAAGCAATACACTTAATACATCAGACCCAAAGGTTCTGAAAAATTTTATCTTACTATTGTACAAGCTGAAAGTGACTGCAGCTTACCTCTGGCATTTATAGCATAGTAAGAAAAAAAAGTTGTATGATTTTATAGAAGTGTCTCAAATAATTCAAAGGCTGCTTAGGGGAAGGCAAAGCATCTCCAAAAACATTAGCCTTCTCCATAAAAGCTGTTTTGTATGAAAGCTTTACATTCAGTTGATACCACATGTAATTACAAAAGCAGAATTTATATTGATGGAGTAATGTGGTTTTTTCCACTACTGACTCATTTTCCAAGTTACTGATGCTTTTGAAACTGCACTGAACCAAATATCACACCCTGGAATGTCAGAGCTCACAGCTTTGTCTGGACTCACAGACTATTTCTTACCCAGTGCAGGTATCCACATGTCACTGAAACTAGATAAGCTTTTTTGGATGCATTTATTATGGCAAACACTGTTGGTAAAGGCAAAAATATTCCAAATACCTTTTAAGCTCACAGGATCATACATACATACTTACTAATGACAGCTATTGTCCCTGTCTCTTTGCCCTGCTACCCCTCCTCCAAATTTAACAAGGAAGTATGGGATTCCTGCTGATTCAGGATACCCAAACTTAAGTATATTTTAAACGCCTTTTTTTTTCTGTAACCATCATCTAAATTATTCCCCTCACACTAGTCAATGTGTTCAGTAATCCTGTCTTGTAATCTCAAACAATTTATTTGAACACTCTGTTCAGGAAAAATCCTACTGCTACTAGTGTTGCCAGATTCCATGAGATACTCAAACATATTGCACAATGAGACAGCAGAGAAATTCATATATGAGTTAAAACACAACAGAATGGACCCACTACATTTATTCTTCCAAATTCTTCCCTCAAACTTGTAGATTGTTTTAAAGGCTGTAAACATACTCATGAAAAAAATCCACAAAATAAAAATTACTGTATCTTTCTCAAGCACAACAAATACTTGGAAAGAATTTCCAGCTCAAAACTAAGTCAAATTATGCAAAAATTTGGTATACTGCTATGAGATCTGTCAAAAAAATAGTCATAAATTGAATGCGAACATAATGCTGATAAAGTTTTTCTTCCAAAACAGTTTACAATCAGAAACAATACTAAGTTACTCTGGCATGATGCATCTTACCAACAGGGAAAACATTCATATTTTGTACACACACAAGATGATCTCTGCCAGTAATTAAACACATAGAAGTTGTTTAAAGCTGCTTCAATATTTAACATATGCATGTTTTCTAAAAGAAATGGACTGTACAACTACATTTTAAATACACTTAGGTCAAGTCATACATAAGCCTATCCAATGCTCTGATAGTGACTGCCACTGAAGTAAATCATCCCATTAAGATACTTGCCACAGTTCTGGCTCTGGATTCAGTCTTACAAACGTACAATCACTGTTTGATTGCATTACATAAGTATGGATGGTAACATAACATCTTCAAAGGCTCCTGGGTGTCAAGGGGGTTTAACACAGAAGTCATTTAAGTGCTTTGAAATAATTTCTTGTATTTAGATTTTCAGTGAAGGACACTCAGTTACAAGAACTATGTTTGCTTTGTTACTCGTGAAAGATAACGATTTTGTTTTAAACCAATCATGTTATTTTCAGGGCATCTCTAACTAGATATAGGCCCTTCCAGGAAATCACTCAAAACTCAAGTTGCCCAAGGGAAAAAAAACATACAAAAGACTCTATGATTCTATATCAGAATTCAATTGTGTTTACATCAGTCTTAAGCTTTTCAATATTTGAAAGTGTACAAAAACAACCTCAGCAATAGAAACACAGAAGACAAGACTGTAAGACACTCTAGAATGAAAATACCCATTGATTCATGATTTCCATCAATGTAAAGTAATATTTTTCCATTTTCATGCTCCAAAGAGTAGTGACAAATGTTAGCTGTTTTGCTCACAAATCTCTTTCAACCTTGCAACTTGCAGCATCATCCTCCTCTTAATAAGAGGGGAAACAAAGCTTGAGTTTCTTTCCTACTGTTTGTCTCCCAAAGATGGAGTTTGATAATATCCATCCACTGCAACAAAAAGTTCTGTGCTTCCTCTGAAACTGAGCTCAAATGACTCCTCACAGGTTGTACGGTATGCAACAACCCTGCCCTCTGCTCTTACGCATGTAAATTTTGCTCCTGTAAGCAGCAAATCATATACTCAGTAGATAGAGATCATTCAGCATTCTTCACACACACCTTCCATTCACAAATCTTCATTTATGTTTACAGTAGGATAACAAATAATTTGATTTTCTATCTCCTCTGCATTTTCTCCAACTTTGTACTTTTGTAGCTGAACTCATTGTATCTCTACTAGACAGAGGTATTTCCTGGTCTATGTTGTATCACACTTCTTTTACGTGCTTTGGAAAGGATTTCCATTCTAGGATTTTGAACTACTCTAGTGCAAAACACACTGATTTATTTACAGCTGACAATTCTGCATAATGTCAACTTGACAAATTGTTTTTCCAGTTTAGGGAACGTTTTGTGTCCCTAAAGTACAAATAAATATTTTCATGTGATTGGTGTTCCAAGTTTAGGTTTAGTAGAATGGAAGTATTAATGAAAAAAAGTATTTATCTTACATTTCAGTCTCTCTGTGGCAGCTCTGAAAAGCAGGATGTATATGGCTATCACTTGCAAATTGTAGCAAATCTCATAAAGCTCAAAGAAACAAGCAGAAGCTTTTCTTTTTTGAAAAACCCAGTGTTGCCTATTTACCATCTTAGTAATGCAGCAGTAAAGAGTTATTCAAGAATCTAGCAAAACATAAACAAAACCTGCTAATCTCATTTCCTCTCAGCATCTAACTATTGAGAAATGCAATTAAGTAAACATTATGCATACTAAATGACAGGGGGGTTAGTTAAGTGTTTAGGTCAATCATCAAATGCACTATCAACTGCAGTACGCCTTCTTTGGAAACAACTCTGGCATAACCAAATCTGTTCAGCTAATCAGTGACCCACAAATCTAAATTCCCAAATTTAAACAGGATGATCTACATCAGGCCACTTTTGCATTTTAAACATGTAAGTTCTGTTAATTCATACAATTAATTGAAGAGAAGTACTTCAAAACTACATAAAACCCATCAGCAGCCTCTTTTAAGTAAATAATCAGGATCTCTCAAACATCTTAAACCTCTACTAACTCTGAAGTCCTACTGACTCCATCAAGATCTAGAGCAAAATTGTAAAAAACATTGGTGCTTACCATTATGTAATGTGTTTCTTGCTGTCGTAATTCAATTGCACATAAGCAGTGAGATTTTTTCTAAAGAGTTTTAAGCAGTTTGTGGAGAAGTTTGCAGTGTCTTCATAATATGATAGATCACACTTTGTGACTAGCCACTTGACATTTTCCTTATAAATTTATAACTAAAGCCTTTATGCAAGTGAAGCAAAACTATAATTTAATGGCTGGAGGAGAAACAGAACAATGTCATCCAAAACTATTATATTCTTTCATTCACAAAAATAAAAATACCTAGGTTTTTCTTTTTTACTTGGAGAACTTAGAAGAAAAGGCAACAAGAGAACTAAAGGACTAATCAAAAGATGAACATGCTTTATCCTCCTCCTTCCTATCTCCTTTAAAGTTTTGCCAGCCTAAATTTAGTCTCGAGTAGATGCTTGTGGACAGTCATTCTCACATGGTGCTTTGGAAGCTGAGTCAGGAGCTCCTATTCCACTGCTGCTCAGGTGAAAGCCCCTCAAGTAAGACCACAGCTAGTACTGAAGGCAGTGCAGACCAGCTGTAGGGGCAGCTCACTCTTCTCCACTATGTTTGCACTGGTCGTCTCATGGGAAGTGGAGGAAATGAGCTGCTGCTCGTGTCCTTCAGTGGCTGACAGGTCAGGGAACAGCACTTTCTAAACAGGGAGTTAGTCAGATGTGAAGATGGGAGGAGACCCCCCTATGTAATGCATTGTGCCTTTCTCCTATTTCACACAGCACACTTCCCAGGTCTCAGGCAACTGCATTTCAATTACCAGGGTAAAAAGAATTCAGAATGCACATTTTGCTTTAAAGTTCAAAGGTTTTAAACATCTAGTGAAAAAAAAAAAAAAAAATCCATCATCCTACATCCTTCATGACAGGAAAAGGAAACCTTTACACAGAGTGATATTTTGGCTTTTCCATCTTCAGTGATCCACACTAATGTAAACTGTAATTTTCACAGCTGTCATTTTCACAAGCTTTTACTATTTTCTAAGTATTCAAAGTAGACAGCTTAGAATTATTTACATGAACAAAAATAAGGGCATCACAGCACTAACTATTCGTCTCACCATTTTCCTATTTTAGAATAACATGGAGACAGTGTGGGAACAAGCCTCAACTTCTTATTTTCCTCTAATAATGGCGACTGAGAGAATAAATCACAATCAGTACATTTATTTCATCCAATTCCGACAGTGGGCAATCAGGGCCAAGTTAAATATTTTACTCTCATGCATGCAAACAGCAAAGGCTCTTTTGTTAGAGCAGCTTTTTATGCATCTCTGAAGGCAATCTCAGGCAAAAGCACAGTAAGCAAGCAGAGTGATCATTAACAGCAAGTAATACAAATGAGCCCCAAAACCTTACCTTGTCCTAAACTCTCATCCAAGCTATGCATAACCTTCTCAATACACAAGAAGAACAAAGGAGTTTTAACCACCTAACCACTGTGCCAGGCTGCAGCTGCAAACGGCAACTCTACTGCTTCATTAACTATGTCAAATTAATGCTGAATCCTAAACAGAAGGAGGAGTTAAAAGGAATTTTAAAAAATAAGCAAGCTGCAGTATCAGCCCATAACTCTTCAATCATCTCTAGTCTTCAAGTAAAATAAAAAAGAAAACCTGATATTTCCATGATTCTGCCTAACTTTAGGCTTATAATCCTAAAACTGTGCACCTTCTTCAGTTGCATCCTTCACACAGGCAAGGCCCCTTATGAAAGGAGCCCACAGAATCTTCTGTCACTCTTCATTTACACTAATGCATGACAGAAGTCTGGGAAATTTAGTGACATATAACAGAACTTTAAAAAAAAAAAAAGTGTCTTCAGCTATTAAACTAATTAACAGCAAATATGTAAATTACTAATTTCACGAACATTGCTTTCTTGTTCTCTTAGCTCCTAAAACATTTACCCAATACCTAATCCTGTGCAAACAGTAGACTGGCAGATGACAATTTTGGATTTTCAGCTAAGCATCATTTTTCTCCAGCCAATTCATTTAGATAATTTTTCTCTGTTTTGAGAAAGTAAAATACCACCTATACCCACTCAAAGAAAATGTTTACACTTACCTAATTCAATTAGACTCAAAACAACCACAACACAGCTCTAGCTTTTTTCTAGATGGTTCAAATTGAAGAGTTCAATCTTTTGTGGTAAGGAAAATACCACAATTAGTGTTTGCTACATATCACGCCAGAAACAAGGGTTTCTTAACACCATATACATGAAAACAATACCAAAACATTAAATCAGGCAACTTGTCCTGGCTGGCAGAACACACTTGGCCTTCATGTCATTGCTGCAACCATGATGACCTAAGGGTATGGATAAGACTGATTCTGGGGACAGAGGTAATATGTAGGTATATATTTGGAAAAAGTAGATTAACTTTCCCATACACTGAAGAAACGCTTGTGCCTCCAAAAGCTGGTCTACTTTTTCCACATTAAGTAGTCAGCTGTGCTACTAAAAATGTAACACTTACCTTCAGAATTTTCCTGCAGAATGATGAGGGACAAAAAAACTATGCCAAAGAAAGTTAAGCACCACTGATTAACCAGATAATGATCCTCCAAGATGAGGATCATGCTCACCATTTCCCATACTTTCTTCTGTAACTGCCTTCATGGACACCCAAAGAACACAAGTCCTTGAAGCCTCCATTTGGGCCAGAATTTTACTAGGTAACCTTAAAATAAGTATAAACCCATTTGGACCATAAACTGATTAAATACTCATTGGTTGTTTAGTGGCCTTAAATAGTCCTTCAAAATTAATAATTTTTAAAAAAATAACATCTCTTCTTTATACAAGTTTACAGAAACATCTTGCTAGCAGAACTCAGAAAGCCACTCTAAATCAGCAAACTGAAATAATAAGGACCAAAAAAATGCTAATAACAAAGCAGCTAAATCACTGTCTCAATGGCATCTAGAAGTGTGATGGAAACTTGATCTGAAGGGGATGGGGGGGACACAGAAAGCAACAAAAATAAATTATAACAATCTCTGAAAGCTGCAGACTTAAGATTCACAAAGAACTGCTCTAGTTCTGTTTACTTTTCTGTTCTGTTTACTTCAGGATTCCAATTACAGTAGTTTCAACACCAACCAGTACTTTCTGTTATCTGAATTTCAGCTGTACTTCAGCTCAGGCAACTGAATTTTAAACTGTAATGCTGGAGTTCTTGTTATACCACTGAGTGATGCCATTTTCAGTATAATTTAATGCATCAATTTGCTATAGAATAATATACATCACTGTAATACACATCACTGTGGTTTTGTTTTTACCTTTTGAATCTCTCTTTGCAAGTCACTTGAGCAGAACAGGAAGTGTTAATTATTCACGAGAAAGATTTCTGGTCTTTCCTGAATTAGTCACACAAGAACTTTAATAGTCAAAGGAGAGACTGCATCACAGAATAATGGATAATAATGGGGTCCTATCTTCATCATGAGTGCTGCAAAACCACCTGAGACTCACAGATGTGTAATGCAGGCAGCTCTTGCTCTTCTAATTGCATAGCAACTCTTCTGATTGAAAGAGATTTCCTCCACCCACCACAAAAACTTCCTTCTAGATGAACCACCTGGGAAATAACAAGTCAATGGGTCAATACTGTCCTACAGCAAGTTCTGATTTAAAACAAACACCTGTTTCTAAATTCAAATAGTCCCTGCTACAACACCTCTCATTCAAGGCTTGTAAAGCACTGTGGAATTTAATTAAGAGGGATATATGATTCACAAATGAAAACAGAGAGTCTATGCAGAGAAAAGCATGGACTGACTGTCACACAGTGTTATCAGTAGCAGAAATAGCAATAAATCCTTTCCAAACTTAAATGTAGAAGGTTTTATTTTAAAAATGAACATCCTATTTCCCATATGTTTATGGATTTATAGTTTCTAAAGTTGTGTAATGAAGAGATGTCTCAAAAAAAAAAAAATCAGCATTAAAGCACAATGCCTAAAGCAGTACCCATGAAAATGTTAAAACATTAACACATCCAGTGTCCTGAATAAAACAACTGCTAATAAACTACAGTCAAAATAAGAGAAGACTATATAGTGACATTCAACACTATATGAAGAGGCATTTTAACATCAAGTTAGATGTTAGATTCTGGAAAAGAACTATATTCCAAAATAGACATGCTAGGAGTATCACAAATACTCCATGTATTTGACAATGCCAGGACTTAACAAGCAGCAGAGTTAGTCCACTTTCCTAAATAAAAGGAGTCAACCTGCTCCATGTTAATTATTATTTCCAAGGCAAGTTTAATTTCAATTATTTTGCCAAGACACACTAATCACAAAGTCTCAATGCCAAGAAAAATATATTTGAAGTGTGTAAATATTATAGTTAATTGCTTTCTTTCAAAAGCTCAAAAATGATTCAGCACTTAGGGAAGGTACTGAGTATCTATAGACTAATCCTAAAAGCCCTTAATAAGTTATTGCAAAAATAATCATTCATCCACACATCTGTGTACAAAAATAAAAAGAAACAGTATTTTAGCTTCTTCAAAGCATTTAAAATGCATTTTCAATTTTGTAAAATTCGGAGCATTTAAAAAATTTAAATTGTAATGCTTTTCTCCTATTAAAATGGAGTAATTATAATAGTAACATGCTTGCAAATTAAAATTGGAGAGAATCTGCATTATGGAAACATGCTATACAATAATTACTTTAATTCCTTCATAGAAGTACACAGTCAAAAGTTTATGCTAAAAATAGAGATGAATAGATTTTAAATTGATAAACATGTTAACAATTCAGGGGAACATTTGAAACCTATCTGCATGAATAAGCAAGCATTTGTTAACACCTGGACTATTTTGGAAACCATTACTATCCATTAGATCACTGAAGGAGATTACTAAGGAAAAGGTAATAGTAGGGCATTAAGCAATGAATAAGCATTACTAATGCCTGCAAACTGGTGTCAGCAATACCCAACCTAGAACTCTTCTTGCTTCAGGTAAAAAAAAATGCATTTCACTCAGTAATAGTGGATACTTCTTAAAGAAAAGTTTCAAAGACATTTAACTGATCTATGAAAAAGCCCGGCTCCTTAATATTGACATTATCTTGGACCAAAAGAGCATCTAATCAATAGTTAGAGGACAATACAATTTCCAGTACTGAGGAATTCTCGCTAAATGACAGCATTTTGTATATTTTATATATGCAGCTTCGTCTGAGATGCCTCCGAGTATAATAATTAGAAATAAAAATGCTGCAGTTATGGCAACAGAGTTATGTCAGTAACAGTCATATTGTGAAGGATGGTTGTGTTTTAGCAATTAAGCCAATGAGGACAAGACATTAGATTTTGCTTTTCCAAGGGCATAACTAGGTGGTTATCATGAAACAAGCCTGCTTTTCGTTCTTTCAAACACTGCTTCAAATACAGTATTGTGCTCCTTTCTCCTCCCCTTCCATTGATGCTGTTGGAACTCAAAATGTCTCTCAGACATTTTTAGAGGTTCCAGGCCTTGGTCAGAAGCATTTTAGACCCTGGCAGGCAGCTGGAAACAGCTGTGATTTTGAGTTTGTGCCATGGAATGTGTTACCAACTTTGAAGGTGGAACAAGCAGTCACAAAGGGTTAGATAATATAGTAAAAGTAGTTACAAAACAGAAGGGAACATTTTTTAGTATTGTACAGGGGGGTTTTAGCACCTGTACAGGGGGGTTTTTACTTTGTACATGGGGGTCAGAAGTTCTAGGATGGAGGAAAGTGGGCTGATCCTGTTCTTCCTCCTTCTTCTTCCTGACCTCCATGTTCTTGGTGATGCTGGCACTCGCAGATTGGTTTAGAGTAGAAAAGCACTTTGTAATATAGGTAGTAGGTATTGGGGGAAAACTATAAACATGTAATATGTAATATATCATATAAAAGATAGCAGCAGCCCTGAGCGGGGGGAGAGAAGAAGAAGACAGCAGACAGAGAGGATGTCAGGGTGTGTGTGTGTCTCTGCCTGGGCCGCTGACCAAGCAGCCGCAGCCCACGAACACAATCTTTTAGATAACTCACAATAAACTGCCTTGAGACCGAACAAGAAGAGGCTGCACAGTTTTTCTTTGGAAGCACAGGTTGGAGGAGAGACTTTACCACCACACGAGACCCCAGACCAAGCCCGGGGTTCTCACAGATGCTTAGCATTTAAATAGGACTTTCAACTTCAACAGTACATTCAACCAAGCAGAAGTTAAATATATACATTACTAAGGCCTTCAAATAAACAACTCACCCAACATTAGACAATATATAATCTAAAGAGTCAAAAACTAAAGATGGTAATCACCAACCAAACTCTTTTTCTCTGTTTGTCTGACTGCTTATTAAAATTATTTTAGGAAAGCTGGTTTTTATCTCCATTCAAAATTTTTCATTACTTTCAGTTAGTCTCTAATTTACACCACACAAACATTGGAAATCCAACACTAGACAAAGAATACTTATTAAAGGGCATAACAATGATGAAAGTAATATTAAAAATAATCTTCCTTAAAACACTAATAAAAACACCACAATATTTACAAACTGAAATTTATCTTCCTTGCATTGACTTCTATTGTTCAAATTCAGAACATGAAAATGGTGGCCAGATTAAACAGATGGAATCAAACAGAATACCTAAAAGTCTTTCATACATAGTGTGGAGCAGCACTCTCTGCTGCAGGGAGGATGCCAGATGACACACTAAGTGTAAAAATCCATCAACAATTTTCTAATACAATTTCTCTGTACAGGCAAGTACTGCCCTTACCACAATGCTACTAGTCAGCTGCTATAAACAGAACCCGAACACACAACTGTGAACATCTTCCTTCTCCTCATGGAATACTGCAACTCTTCAGCTACTGTGTTTTCCTGAGTACAGGTAAGGAATAATTTAGAGTTAATGGAGCTATGCATTACAATACATTGTTTGACATTCAAGACTTAAAAAAAGTGTCAAAAAAAATAGAAGTTTAACCCCACACTCTTTAAGTACATAAACTTTCCATGACTGCAAACAAAAGACCCATCTCTATTACAAAAATAACTTTATATCAAAATCTTAAATTAGAAGATAAGGATTGGGCATTTTTACAGAACCTAAAAATACCAACCCACTACTTCTGTACATTAATGTAATTTCCACAGCCTGAAACCATTGTGGTCATTCACACAGATGTTTCATTTGTCAGAACCATTTATTATTCAAGGCATATTGTATGCTCAACAATATTTTTTATGTGGTCTTCTCAGTGCCTGAGGAGATGCCATTTTAATATCTGTAGCTACTCTAAGTTTCTTCACAGATCTATTGAGAGAAGTTGATTCATGCTGCAGTTACTGCCTGATTTTCAATTCTTCTTCCAAAAGCAAAGAGGGGACTCTATCCTAGTGAGCCCTGCCTGTTCAAAATAGACAGGAAATATTTCTGACACTTCAGTTTAAAAAGGAGAAAAAAAAAAAAAGAAGGAGAAAATACTAATGGAATTTACCAGCCTAAAGTGAGTATGAATTTTATCTTAACCCAAATAAGGGTTTCAACATAATCAAGATCAAATACTATCCAACACTCTCAAGACATTTGTCTTAACTTTTGAAGTACAATGTCAATTACATCAGTCAGGATTGCATGTTTAAGGAGACAGATGAACACAATTTTTAACTTCAAAGAATATAAGCAGTAATTGGCTAAGAAAGTATATCACATTTATAATTTTTACCCCCTGGCTGTAAAGAAAGCCTGTGCCTATTTATATGCACTAACTTCAAATTTAAAAATAAATTAAAATCCAGTAATGGCATAGCATGTTAGTGAAAACATTCAAGTCAAAACCAGACATCTCCAATAAATACATCAATCAAGTATCATTCTGTCTAGTTAACGCTTTGCATCACTGATTTCAACACCTTAAAAGAAATACTGAGTCGTGAGGCTTCCACCCATTTGCTGTCCAACATGCAGCAACAATATTAACACCAAATTTCAATGGAAGTGGTAAATTGTTTGAAATTTATGGAATTAAAATCAGCAGCAATATTTCCCCAAAACTGATACCTATATTATAACCCTCTGACTGACTGGACTTATCATCAGAAACTTTTGAGAACCGAAAGCATCTTCATCAAAATGAAGCATTATACAAAACACATCTATGGTATCATACAATATTTGAACATTTTACTAATTATCATTAAGACAGATATTTCCAAGCACTAACTGTGGAAAAATTGCCAGCATTGGCCAAAGAAAAATAACTTTGACTAATCAACAGTTTACAGAAGACACAATCAAATCCTGTCACACAGGAAGACAGAAACAGGGAAGGTGACCTAGACAGAGTAACTTTTAACTCCTCCAAGTTTAAAAAGGAGGACAATCTACTTCTCCCTTGTTTGCTCCACTTGTAAGAACAGCAGCTACAATAGTGAATTTCATTCTGACTGATGAGGAAGTTACAATTAGATTAAAAGATACTGGATATGCCTGTCTATGATTAACACAGCACCAAATTAATATTAGAAAATTTTTATAAAACTTTTTATATACAGATTTTGAATCAATTCATGGCTTAAGCAAGAGGGCTTTTTCCTCAAATTCTGGCTGCACTAAGTTAACAGACATTTTTCATCAACCAGGCCTATTTTTGGATTTTCTTAAATAAAACACCCTCATACACCAGCTGTTTGAATTTATTCACTCCTTAGAATTATCACACAGCAAGTTTAAAAGAAACAAAATAAATTACTTTTTTTTCCCACAGAGAGAATGGTTAAATTATGGAACGTCTTCCTGCAGGACATTTTAAGGGTCAAGAATACATATGGCCTCACTAATTCATTATGCAAATTTACTGAAAAATAGGTAATACCTACTAAGCTGTAAATCTATAAAACAGAGGACAACCTTATATCAGACTGCCAGAAGCAAAGGAGGTATACCAAGATAAGCATCACTGCATACTTGGTCTGTCCTTATGCCTATTCCCTCAGCATCACTTATCACCTAAATCAAAAATAGGGTTGGATGTATCTTTGGTCTGATCCAGAACAGCTAGTTTTCATGAAATAACAAAATCTCCTTTCTGTTTTGTCTATTCTATTAAATACTGCAAAAGAAAGCACTGTTTTCACATTCCTAGACAAAAGCTTATTAAAATTAAAGAATTAAATCCAGTTCATCTGCTTTTACTTCAAGTTCAAATAAGCCCCATTTCACAAGGTAAGCTTCTACAGCAGATAGAAAACTTAGCAAAAAGCTGGTACCACTTGCAACTGCAGTTGCAAGAGGCAAGAGCCCATTGTACAAAAAAGTGGATAAAATTTATACCTTTTGACTTTATTTGATATGCCCTTCTAGTTGTATTATGACTGAGGGAAATCATAATTTAGCATTTTAATCAAACAGGAAACATGACAAAGCTCAATTCCTCATCACCAATCTCTCATCAAACAGAAGCTTCTCTATCTCATAATTCTCAGTATCGTCTAAAATTAGGATCTAAGCAAATCATTTCAGTGCCTCTCCAATATCCCCTATTATACACAGTAGCACTTTGTAAGAAAGTTGTAAATAAATCAATTTCTCATCAGAGTCTTTGTTTCTTATTTAAATAATCTGTCACTTCTACTTGTGCAATGCACCAATAGATATATTATTACAGCAGTTAATGCTGGACTTAAATATAAACTGCTTCAAGTTCTTTTACCCAAGAATTTAACAGAGTATTATAGAAGTTCATGCATAATATTAAAAAATTACAATACTAAAGCATTTTTAGTCTCAACTTAAGAGCAAAATAGAGTACACTGTCTCACATAAACCAACAAATTCACTGCTTACTCCATCATCTGATCCAAAGTCCCAGCCAGTGAA
Organism: Lonchura striata; assembly: GCF_050655825.1. Lineage (NCBI taxonomy): Eukaryota > Metazoa > Chordata > Aves > Passeriformes > Estrildidae > Lonchura > Lonchura striata. Next base: position 85,557,321 of record NC_140705.1, on the reverse strand, counting down.
AGCCTGGCTAAGGAACTGCATAATCCAAACCCAGTGAAAACAGATTCTCAGATTCTCAGATTCTCAGAGGGAAAGATACATATTTCAACAGTTTACTCAAGCTTCATTTCGGAACATCTATGTGAGGCTGCAACAACAATTAAAGCAAAATTAGGTTTAGGGAGGCATTATGCATTCATGATGACCTATGCTGCCTTGTGAGATGAGACAGTGTTTATTAAAACAGCAGTGTTTATTAAAAAGGAACACTGAGAGTTCCTATGGAATGAATAGTGGTAATCACCAAAAAAGTAAAGAAAATACTAGTCAGAAAACAGGCTTCTAAATGGCCATTGTTTGTTTAGATGCTAAAAGCAAGCTTTGGTGATATACACTCACAAACTCATCATGCTTAAGTTAAATGATTCACCATTTGATCAAATGTTTAATTTTAGCAAACAAAATTGAGGGAAGAGCCAGATTGGCATGGCAAGGATCTGATGATACATAAGTGACTGGAAAATCCAGACTCAGAAATAAACACTGAATTGGGCCTGCACAGAATGCTTGGGGTATATTGTGTCATAACACATATGATGCATGCAGTGTCAAAAAAGGCAGACCAAATGGCAACATCCTGCAAAAGCCCTGCTGGCATGTTCTCAAATAATATTGCTATCAGTTTTAGCTGACTACAGTACCTTATAGTTGCCAGAACTAAGATGAGATGAAACTAATCATACTGTGTTTTCAATCAACTTCCTGCTGACTGCCACCATTTCAAGAATGTAATTCATTTTTTTTTTATGTCTATTAACATATTTCCTTATTTTCTGGTTCTAAGGCACTAAATGCAATAGTATGGTATCAATCTGAACAATAAAAAAGTAGTAGGCACTACAGTACAAATAGACCTGTAAAAGTATTACCCTCTCTGACATACACTTTTCACAGTATATGCTACCAGCAGCTTACAAGTCCCTACTATGCATATAAGCAACAGTAGTATCCCCAGCCCTCTGATGGTTTCACTCACAAATGAAACCATCATAGAGATCTTTTGAAGTCAAAGGTGAATTACCAACATGTAAATCATTAAAGAATCAGCCTCATCTCTAATAAGGAAAAAGGCTTAACTGGAATATAATACATCAAATAATATTTCCATGTATTTATAAAATCTTCAACCTTGAGTTCATATATACCATAAGGTAAAGGCTTCTGAAGTCCAGTAATCTAAGAAAAAATAAACGTTATATGATTCTATGATTATCTGATCTGTTAACCAGGAAAACATAAGGAAGCATTTTTCCAGGTCATAAGAATCAGAAGTTAAATACAGCATATTTTATATTAAGAAATCTAAAATAACTTGCATACTGAAACCCTTTCCAATCTTTGTACACTAAGACTATTCCAATAAATAGTGAGATAGTTGCTAATGACTGAAGTTGAAGATATAAAAATAGGGAGAAAGTGTTTGGAAATAATTTGCTCCCCTAAACTGTACAAATTTTTCATAAATAACATGAATACTGATGAGGTTTCCCAATTGATATTATCTGGGTAAGTGAAATGATTATGTAAAATATAAAGATCATCTCAGTGCTCCATTTAAACTTTACTCAAGCAGAAACGACAGACTGAAGATTCTAAAAAGGTGGTTGAGTCTGCAGATTTAAAGACTGATTCCATGATCTTCAACAAAAGGCAAGAAAACGTTAGTTGTTGACCTTAAGCAGATGTATCAGAAGTTCTTAACAGCCTAATTCAAAAGTATCTTCTTTCAGCTGTTCATTTTTCAGTCTCTTAGATCTTGAAACATCAAGAGTTTAGTAGTTTTCCAGTCTCTAGAGATTGCCAAAACCTAGAGGATCTGAATTTCTAATATAAGCCCAAATCTTCTAAAAGAACCCCTCCAACTTCCATGCAATAATACATACTAGCCTGCTCCTGCAATCTCTTTGCATGCCATCACTATCAACATGTGACTCTGGAGCTACTTCTATCCCTGTTCAACCAATGGGCAAGCTTTAGCACAGCAACCCACAGCTTACTTCATTTTTAATACTTCTTTCAGTCTTTTCTTTAATGTTTCCTGTCATTGTGGCTTATTGTAGAAAACATGTATCTTATTACAAACAGTCCTTTACGCATTACATAAAATAAAATCTAAAAGACAAAGGCATCATCTTTTATACTTGGTAAAATCTAGACCTTATTGTTTGACCCCTGTACACAAAATTGCTCTGCTGCTTACCTGGCTTGGGCTCACACAAGAAGAACTGTGAAAGGGTTCTAAACCATTGCACTGACAAGACCCGAAAACATAAAGCAATACTGTTCCTCTACAGTACTTTATTTACAAATTCAATGGAAACCACTACATCAAGTTACAAGTTTCATAACTTTTCATAGCTTTAAATGTCCTGGCCTTGTTTTTCCAAAATGTGGCTTAACAGACAGATGAAAGTCACAGCTTTCTTAAAGTATGTCTTAAAACATGTCATAACCCTAGCTGGAGCAAGGGTTGCTCTAGGAACCTTAGGTGAACTCTAGAGCAGCAGAATTTCAACTTCACACAAATATAAGTCTTTCTGCTATCCCGACTTACTTTCTTCAGAAAGTTGGCATAAAACTGCAACCCATTATGAACTCCTGACAATGCAACTTCAATAGAAAAGTGTATCTGCACTGATTTACCAGAAAATCCGTTCAAGCACTAGCAAGGCCTAGGTAAATAAGGTCATGTAGTCACTTAAGCTTCTTCAGGACTGAAAAGTACAGCAATCAACTCTGGAAATTGACAGCACCATTTTTTAAAGTAGAAAAATAGATACTTATTTTGCCACTGTGTATTGAAATGCACCTGGCAGACACTTAAAGAGACTGAAAAAGAGACTAATTCATTCACTGTATTAATGGAAAAAGTGAGGGGTTTGCTCCACACTGCTGTCTTTCACGATTATCATACAAAAACACCCCTGCATGGATGGCACTCTGAAGCAAAAAAAAGGGAGAGGGCAAAAAAAATACCACTTGATATCTGCTTGTGCAAGAGAAACATGTTTAAAGAAAAACAGCTTTCTTGAGAGCCTCCTGTAACCATTAAGCAGATCCTTGAACACAAAGCACCAGATTTTCTTCTCATTATCAAAACATGCTGAACTAGCCAATAAGTCGACCCCAGAGAAAAAGCTCACTTTCAACTTTCTATGATTCTCCCATAATTATCACGTTACAGACATCAGTGCCCTTCATTAGAGATAGCAAAAACTTGTTCTCCACTGCTTCACAGAAAATATCAGATCCAAATATGGGAGCTTAACAAAACAAAACAAAACAATTTACTATGTACTTATAATCTGTCTTGAAAGATCACTCCCAACTGGGCCATGGCATTTGTTGCAATTCAGGCTTCTGTCATAACTAAAACATGGGATTTTGTTTAAAATCCTGCCACTTCAGTGAACCAACCAGATGTACAGTCATATCACTAAATCACTCTTATTGAATCTTTTTTCTCTCAGCCTCCACTTCCCCAGAGTACCTTAAATTGCATGACATAAATCCCAAGAAGGTACAATCACAGACAAGTGTAAATCTCAGATGGGCCCTCAAAAGTCTATTTAGTCACATACTCTATGAATTTTCCATAAATAAGAACATTAGGGACTAATGTTGCTGTGATAGACACTAAACACATTTTATGACTATGTGTATCTGCTAGAATACCATCTCCCACGGTACAACTGATTTAAAAAGAAAAAATCAGTAACAAAAACATCTTCAACAGACACGACCCTAGAGATGGTAGTTTAGGAAAGAACAGATTTACCCTTTTTTTTTTCACCTTTGGCAAACAGGAATGACCCCTACTTCCTTCTTCCTAAAAGGGTATCAGCAAACAGCTAACAGGGGCCTTATCTATTATGAACCACTTCACTTTCATAAGGTGGAGAAAGAAGTATGTTTTTGTCCCTAGCTTTTTTCTCTCATCAGTTATTTTGCCCTGCGTGAATTGCAGCGACAGCTCCCCGTTCCCGGGCACGGGGCAGGGATGTTTCAGGGACACCCGTCAGGGCACCCAGGGGCCCGCATTACTCATCTGCGCCGTTGAGGAGCTAAAGGCAGGCCCCGGAGCGCAGCCCCAGAGGAGGGGCGGCCTCTCCAGGAAACCTGCGTGCCTGGGGAAGCGGTCAGGCCTCCCCCGCAGGGCTGCCGGGAAGGCCGCGGTGTCCGGGCGGCGGGGGGGTCGCGGGCGGCTTCAGCACCCCCTCCCCCTCCGCGCCCGGGGGCAGCGCAGCCGCCTCCCCGCGGGGCACCCGCCGCCTCTGCGCCTGCGGCCGCAGCCGACACCGCGGTCCGGGCCCCGGGAGCCCACAGGCAAGGAGACATCCCTCTTCCGAAGAGGGGGAACCCCGCGGCCCGCCCGGCAGGGGCCCGAGGCTGACCCCTCCCCGCGGCGAGCTGCGGGCTCGGCCCCCGCGACCGCCAGCGTCGGGGGTTACGACCTGGCCCGTTTCCCCCGCACGCCCGCCCGCGGCCCCCCGCCGCCTAGCCCTTCTCCAGGCCGCCCGCCCCCCTCCGTCCCGCCCCAGCCCAGCCCCAGGCCCGGCTCACCCCCAGAAGCCGCAGGGGCAGCGCGGGGGCAGGCTGGGCGCCTTGCTGCGCTCGCTGCCGGCGTCTCCCATGGTGGGGCCGGGGCGCGGAGCGGCGGCGGGCGGGGGGCGCGCGGCTCCCGGCTGGGATTCCAGGCCGGTCAGCTGGAGTCGGGCGGCACCACTGGGGAGGCGGCGGAGGGGAGGGCACGGGGGGGCCCGGCCGCACCCTGCCGATGGGACGGGCAGGGGAGAGGAGACGCGGCGGCACGGGGACGCGGAGCTCCGTGCGGCGGCGCCGCACGCCCACCGATGCCGGTGACCGCCCCGGCGGCACAGCGGCGCGCGCCTGCCCTCCCCAGAGCGCGCTCAGCCCCTCGCGCAACAATGCGTGCCCCCCTCCGGCACCGTGGTTCCCCCCGTCCTGAGCGCGATGGTTTCGTCAAGCCACCGAATCAGCTGGGAGCGGCATGTACCACAGCATATCCTCGGGGGAAGTTGGGGCGGATCGCGTGCGGGAATTGGGCGAGAAGCGAGTTTGGAGTGAGGCCCATATGCTCGAGAAGAGAACAGAATTCTTAATGACGAGTCCCAGGCGGGGCTGAGGCCCTCAGAGCTGCCTGGGGCCGCTGTCCTCTTTTGTCTCTACCCATACATTGGGCACACAGTGGTACAGCCAGGGACGGCCGGTGGCGGGGAGGCGGGGGGGGGTGCCGGTGCCGCTCGTACATGCGCAGACGGGCGCCCGACGCGGAAGTCTGTTGGAGGGAGCGGGTCCCGGGGGGCCGGAGCGGGCCGGGCCGGGCCGTCCTGTCCTGGGCTGCCGCTCCGGCTGTGCCGGGACCTGCTTCGCCCAGGGCGGGCTGTTGAATAGCTTTTACTTGCCTTGGTCCCTGCCAGCGCGGTGTGCCGGAGCCGGATCGGCTGTGCGCGCTCTGGAGCTCTCCCCGGAGACTGGGCGGCTCCGGGGGGCTCCGGTGCGGTGCAGGGTGAGGACAGGGACTTGTTCCCTTTGGGCTCCGCTTGGACGGAGGTCTAGAGAGCCCCGAGGACGACGTTTGGCCTTCTGTTTGCTTTCTTATCCCATAGATGTTCGTCCTCGGTTCCCTCAGCCCGAAATAAAGCCGTGTACGTGTTTGACGTACTCGGGGCTCTGCTCGCCTGTGGTAAACACCGCTAGCTGTGTGAGGACACGGAGCTGTGGGCTGCCTGCGCTGGGCCCGTTCTCTGGGACCTGCAAGAGGTAAGCTATAGCAGGGAGGGAAGAGCACGGTCATTTCTGGCTGCCGCCCTTTGACGGACAGGAAAGGAGAGGGGACCAGCACCTCAGCTTGAGGGGCTGAGTGATAGGGATTGTAGGATTGTACTTCTGGTACTTGTTTAGCCAGTAGCATTGAGTTAGTTACAGCCTTGCACTCTCTGTACCTTGGTTTTGTCTGTGAAATGGAGACAGTGCTGACCACCCCTGCAACCCCCCTCCCCCCCACCCCCGCCATAAATTTCAGATCTGAGTGGGAAATGTGTGGAAAAATACTGGTGGGACATTAATGAAGAATTTTGATCTATTCCTGACTGCTGTTGCCTGTCTTATACTTTGATTTTTGTAATCAAGCTTATTAAACTTTGAAAATAATAAACATTCTTAATAAAGTTCAGAGTATGTGAATCTTTGCGAACAACTAATTAATTCTGACAACAATATTATGGCTTTGGTATTAGGCTTCCTAAAGCATCTTCTATCAAATTAATTCATGACAGAAAAAAAACCCCAATAACAAAGCACATACACACACACGCTCAAAACTTTTTAATAAAAAGTTGGCACTTAAGTGGAATCATGTAAACAAGACTTCTTGTGAAAAGTCTGGTTCGTGACAGTTTACTAATGGGGATTTTTTCAAACCATTCTGGTCTGGGGTTGCCTGACTGCCAACTGATGAAACTCTCTGCCCTCTCTGAAGTGTCTGTGGCTGCAGACCACCCTGTGTACTGAACAGCACCCAGGCCTGTCCTTGGACAAAGCTCTCTGAGGATAAAGCTGACCTGCTGAGGCAACCAAGAAAAGCAAGTACGTGCAAAAAAAAAAAAAAAAAGTAGCCTTGGCCTTGTTAACTCAGCCCTTTAAGCCATTAAATCAGCTGGAAACTGAAATGGTCTCTCTTGAGCTGGTTGTCTGCACTACTACCAGAGGCTGTAAACTCCCCTCAGATAAGGAGTGGCTTCTTAAAGATGATCTAATAGGCTTTATGTCAATAATTGCTATTAAGGTAAGCTCATACTGAGTTTCAACTATTACAGATGTTGTGCAGAACCAGTCTCTCTGCTCGGTACTTCTGCATCACTTCAAATAAATTTTGGCTTTCATCACCTGAAGGGAGCCTAGAAAAAAGATGGAGTCTATTTACATGGGCATGTAGGGACAAGGACAAGGGGCAATGGGTTTAAACTGACAGGGAGTAGATTTAAATTAGATAGTAGGAAAAAAATATTTAACTGTGAGAGTGGTGTGGTACTAGAGCAACTTGCCTGGAAAAACTGTGGATGCTCCATCCCTGAGAGTGTTCGAGGCCAGCTTGGATGGGGCTCTGAGCAGCTTGGTCTAGTGGAATGTGTCCCTGCCTGTGGCAGGGGGGTTGGAATTAGATGATCTCACTTTAAATCCATTCCAACCCAGGCCATTCTATAATTTTGTAAAGTGATGTTGGGATTATGTCAAAATTGCAGTTTTCCAAGTAGTTCAGATATTTAAAAACCCTGCAAAGGTGTGGTACTTCACTCCAAAGTTAAACACAAGAAAAGCATGAATTGAGGGACTACACAAAACAAACACTTATTAAGCATGCTGACAGTAAAGATACACAAACAGCTAACTCTGGCTGCCACTAATGCCCCTCGGAAGAATAATCTCAGGGACACACACATGATAGCCTTCGGGATTATAGCGCAGTTGAATACTGTGGGATCCAGAAGAGGGGGAATATGTGCTTTGATTTCATGCCTTGTAATAATGTATTTGGCCTTTTTTATTTTTAATATGATGTTTGCAACAATGGTTTTATATATTTGTGATATTTCCTACTTTGTCTAGAGAACAGAAAGTTACTAATGTATCAGTTCAGCATTGTTTCCTGAAAATTCAGTATGTACCTGCTTTTCTAAACTCTTTAATGTTTTGATTTGTGTCATGTGTCTGCTAATCACATCCAGCCATTTGCAACCACCAGAAAGTGTTTTTGTGTTGAAATGTGGCAGCAAGGGGAAGTACAGCTGAGCGAGCATATGCTTCTTTAGAGGCTGGCAAGGAGAAAATTGGTTCAGCTGATCTAAAATTAATGCTGTCATGAACAGGGCATTGCAACCTCCATTCAGATCTAACCTCCAACTGATCTCCTCTTGAGCCAGGCCTCTGGCCCCTGAAGAGTTTTAGTAGTGACATTTTCTCTGGCTTTTTTGATCCAGAGTCCAGGCCCTGGATGCTTTCTCAATAATGTACAAACATCCACAGACAAATGGATGAACAGCACTTAAGAAATGCATAGAGGGATAGGTAGCATATTACTTGGTTCCAGGGCTGGGAATGCAGGAAGTTATCAAATGGTCCAGATACAGCACAGCATGTTTCAGCCTTTGGAAGCAAATATGCGTTGTAAACATGCATTAGGTGGGGGAAGAAACCTCCTGAGTGATGGGAAGGTAATTTGGAGAAGAGTGATGCCTGGAATAGTGAGCAACAGTTTAAGTACATAACAAGAGAAACAGCTCGTACAATTTTAGTTCTGTGTATCTGAATGTATGAAAGAGATAGGGAAGGTGGTAATCCTTTTTAATAAGTGACCTTGCAGCTATTCTCCAGGCATATTTTTGCAGACAATTCAGAGAATACAGAGAAAAGCAGCCAAAATACAGGCTGCAGATACTGAAATACTTGAAAAGTCTAATGTTTACTCTCTGGCCATTTGGGGAGAGATTATAACTGTACATTCTTACTTAAAATTGTCACCAAAAATAGAAGGTATTTGCTAGCCAGACACACAGAATTTAGTAAAAAATAGAAACAGATGTCTCTAAGGAGATAAATGCTTAGGACATATGCAGAACATGTTCTCACGGTAAAGTCTGATTTTAACCTCTCGCTGAGGTTCATTTTTAGCTTATTCTCAGCAGGACCCCATTGCAGGATTAGATGAGGTAATAGACCTCACAGAATCAGGAGGGACAACTCCACCAAATTTAGAACCATCAATTAAATACCATTGTTTCTCAAGAGCTCCCTTTCTTTTTCTCACTATGCTAGAAAAGGCTGTACTGGTATATAATCAGAACATTTGGGGGTGGTTTATTTTACTATAAGCATGATTGCCTGACTGAAATACATGTGCACAACCATAAAGTGGAGCAGGTGGAGAATGTCACAAGTATTGTACATCTTCCTTCTCATCTTGAGATTTAAATTACTGTGTAATGATAAAAGTGACTCGTGATGCCAGTCTGTTTGAGAGACTCTTGAACTGATTGAAATAATCACTACTTTTTAATTCCTCTTGAGTAGGCAGATATTCTTAGTGAACTTTTTTCTCCAAGATCATTCTTGTTAAAACTTTTACTGAGGCTGCGAAATACAATGAGCATGTGGGAAAGGGCAGTTGAGAGGACATGTCTGAGCTCTAGCCATAACAAACAATAAAAGTGAACAATTATGATGATTCACTAGAGCCCAGGGCACAAACTGAAGGCATTGAATAACCATGAAGGCATTAACCTGCAGCAAGTCAGCAACATAGATCTGACCCTGGAAAAGTGACTGATCTGTGCCAAAGGCTGGCTGAATTGGGACCAAGGCTGCCAGGCTTGCAAGTGGCCTGCTCTTTGCTGCATAGCTCGCCTTATTTTATCAATTTGAAACACATACCTTGGGTTTTATATGTACCTGGCCTGGCAGGGTGTGATCCAGCTGAATGCCTCAGCATTTGCTTATTCATTTACTTTAAGTTAGGTGTCAGTGCAAGCTGTCTGAAGAGAGGAGTGCCCGCACCTTAGCCTCTGGTTTGGCCTCAATGAATCCAACTCGATTTTCTTTGCTGCTTGAAGGAAGTCTTCAGATTAAAGAAAGCAAGCTGAGCTCATCTTGACTCTCAACATCGCTTGTGTTGACAAAGAAAAAGAAAAAAAATTACCAGCCATGAATTAACAATTTATGAGTCATGCAGATTAGAAGGTTTTTGTAGCTGTGTCTTTTTAAAACATAAGACATAAGCTTGAAAACAACAGGACAAGTTTAAATAGTTACAACACAGAATTTGGAGTTGGGACTTTGACATTCTTCTGGTTATTTTAAGTCTCTCTGTGCCTCAGTTTCATTTTCTCAAATGGAAACAATAATCTCATACGCACTCTGCTAAAGGAGTCTTTATTGGATGGTGTTTTTAGAAATGAAAAACTGCTGCTGTTGCTATTACTATGACTAAGAGAGTGCCATTTCTTTGCAATTAATGGCTGGATGGAAGGTCCAAGGTTAAAGAGAAAATTCTTAACCAGTTGAAATTTGCATTATTATGACTAACCCAGAGACAATTAATAATACTTCTGGTTTTTTCACACATGTATTTCTTCCCCTTCCTACCCCTTATGTAATCTAGGGCACTTGGAAAAAAGCACAGATGGAAAAATTGGAGTGCAATTAAACAAACATTCTAGCCTAGTCTAAAAATGCCAGATAATATATTTCAAATAAAAAAATCAGAATATTAGACATGATTCAGTAGGAGTGAGGATGCCTAGAAAACAAAACTGAGTAGTGACCTCACATAGTATGGTGGCAGCAACTAATACTGAAATCTCTCATGCAAAAATAAACCTGCAGATGTTAAAAGATGTGTAGATGTGGTATTTGGTACATGGCTTAGCAGCAGTGCTGAGTTAATGGTTGAACACTATGATCTTAAAGGTCTTTCCCAACCTAAATGATGCAATGGTTCTATATCTGTATAAATGACATTTTCATTATTATTAGAAACCATGAGACTTATGAATCTGTAATGATGCTGAATTTGTGCTAGGCATTTCCTGGTGCTGGATGGCAGACTAAGCAAAGACCATTCTTACCCTTTGAATGTTCGTTTTAACAAATGATCTTCATTCAGTACTTCTTAAAGGGAAAAAAAAAAAAAAAAAAAAAAAAAGGTAAGCATTGTGACAGCAATTTTACCAGGAGGAAAGCAGCTTTGGAAAGTGAAACAAGCTGCCTCAGGTCACACAAAAAGGCACCTGCAGATCTAGTAATAGCATTCACATTGCTCAACTCCCAATATAGCAACCAATGCAAAGACTGTGCCATCTTGCAGAACTCATGCCTTGAGTGCTTCTATAAGCACCTCCAGGACCTGCTTCCTCTGTCACAGCATCCAGGTTTGCTTAACAGTGGTATCTCAAATCATCTTTGCTGTAGCTACTTGGTTTATAAATTGCAGGGATAAAAATTAATAAAGCACTATACATGTCCTTCCATTTGAAAAAGCAGCTTAGGTCAAAAGAATATGGTTAAATGGAATGGTAGAATATTGATAATATTTTTCTATTTCTTCTGTTTATTTACCTATCTTCAGGATTTTCATTATGCCTTGTGAAAAGGGAGCTTGTCTGCACCTATATCTTCTGGGTCCTACTGCAACACAGATAAAGAAGCATTATAAAACTCTCATCTTGTATAAATATGAACAAGTTCACCTTCATTAGATTGGAAGGTGTCTGCCCCTGGTAATCTGTTTGAATATAAGTTATTTCTGCTCTTTCCTCCACTGCTCTGAAGATGTCAGCCCTAGGGACGTGGCAACTGAACATATTTCTTGGCACCTCAATAGGTGTATTAATTCTCTGACTTCTGACCTGGTGTTTCTGAACATGGCTGAGGTGAGCAGTAATTCCCCCATAAACACTCCAGTGTCAGGGAGGTTTAATTGCTTGGCATCATGAGAAAGTATTTGGTAGTTCAATGACAAAAGGTCTTAGAGAATGTGAAATGAGAGCTGACAATTCTCCCTTGCTGCTTCTGCATGCTCTCTTCCATAATGTATCCAGCATTTAGCTTTTTCAGGGCTCTGGCACCAATGTTAGCAGAGTAAACCCTGATCCTGCCATTTATGGTATCCATGTGATGACAGCAAGATCAGAAGTTAGAAGTCATAAGTGCCACTCGGGTATTTTGTAAACAGCAGCAGTACGAATTTCTTTTACAGCAAGTAAAAAAAAATACATTGCAACTGGAAATTAAGAGCATACAGCAGCTGTTTCAAATTTGTTTGATGTTGTTATAAAACAAGTTTAGTGTTAACAGTTGTACCCATGGCACAGTTTCCCCTGCTGTGTGCATACTGACAGCTTTCCTTTATGCCATATAACTGAGCTACCACATTTGTGCTCAGCTCCCTTGCTGTTCCTCTGAGATGCATTTCTCCAGCTGTGGGCTGGAAATGACTAGGCAGACTCCTGGACTTGCAGGAACTCTGTACAGCCAGCCACAGCTATCACGCCATACAGCAGCATCTGCTGGGCTGACCAGTGCTTGTGGTCTCAAACCTTCTGCCTATCCTGATAAATGTGTCACCTTCTGACTCTAGGTGGGGAGTCAGAGAGCCCCAGAGAGCCCCATGTTTTCACATTATGCCTGTCACACCAAAGTGATGGCAAGATAGAGGCAGGAAAAGTTGGAGGAGGTGGTGGCCCTGACCAGCTTAGTGCTCCCCAGGCCAGAACAGCAGCCACAGGCCTTGAACAGATACTGAGGAGGAGGTGAATTGGTGAGGGGTTGCTGGAGAATCCTGTCCTGCCTCTTGCAGTAACGTACCTGGGGCAGCGTGCTCTACTCTCCTCTCCCTGGGCTGAAAACACTGAGATCTGAAGGAGTCTTTTACCTGGAGAGCAGAACTGCTACTCCAGTTTGGAGGACCTGGAGTATTTGCCAGAGAGTGAGGAAATGGTGCTCATTGAAGGTAAGGAGAATGCTAAGGCTTTTAATTTTCAGAATCTGGAAGTGAAGCAGTAGTTAGGGAGATGCTTCTGACAAGATACCAGCCATAGTGACAAACCTTGGCCCAGCTGCAAGAGAAAGATATTAATCTGCACAACAACATTGTAGTTGGGACAGAAAGTGGAGTGCAGACTGGATGAGAGACAGGCTGCAGCACCTGAACTTCATGACCACAAGCTCCATTGGGAGCAGCTGGGAAACTCCAGCTGCTGATCCTTACTTTGCTGTTGCCAGCTCTGTTGATTTGTACCAGCAGAGGAATGGTCTGCATGGTGTGAGGCCACTGCTGGGTGGAGTCAGGGAGATGCTATCTCCCCATAGTACAAGGAGCAGCCATCCCTTTCCTACCCGGAGCAGCAGGCATGGCAAGCCTTGTCCCAGAGTCTTTGGGACTCTCCATCTCAGATTTCATAGCTTGTAACACACCAAGTACATTGGTGACCCCAGAGTCACACAGCTGCTGTGAGATGGAGGATTTCTTAAGAGCACGTGGGAGGGAAAGGGATTCTAAGTGTTTGTGTGTGGGTGAGGGAGGTAGAGGTCTCAGAGTGGGGAGAGGAGATAGAAATGGGCTCATCACAGCTTCTTCACTTTCTGATGGTCAGCTTACTGTTCCAGCGACTCAAACGCATCTTGGACGTCAGCAGTGAGTCTGGCCTGTATGGGCTCCAAATGTGTGGACTGTAGGATAAACTGAGGGTGTGAGTGGAGTAAGAGTCTGACTAGAAGACCAGTGCAAATGCCTGCACTCAGTTGTGGAGCTGAATACTGGCACAGGAATGAAACACTGGGTGATCCTGTATGTCAAAACTATGCATGCAGGAGAGAAAGAATAAATCACTGTCAGGGTTTGCATATCAGTTTCTGGAAGATTATTGAATTTAAAGACAACTTTTCAACAGAAGAACAGCTAACAGGGTACATCTTGCAGGTTGCTGACAGGAAGAGGTGGAACATGGGACAGGTCAATGGTTAACAAGCTGAAAATAGTTGAGGGAAATACCACAGGCAGAAACCATAGAAAGGAGTAACAGGAGGATAGGAAAGAGAAAGTTATCAGCGAGGTCTTAGCAAGCAGTACAAAAACTGAGAGACATCTGAGCAGGAATCCTCCAGCCTTTACTGTCACAATTAACCTCCTGAAGCTTGTCTGTGTTGCTGGGACTGTCAGTTGTGTTACCTGCTGAGTTTATTAATTTCTTTATTAACCCCCCCAGCAGTGGTTAACATGAGAGGTTTAAGAGGACCAAGGGAAAAGCTGTCAGAGTGGCTTTGTCTGTAATGACTTATATTTCTGAAAAAATGTGACAGTTCAACACCTCAAAATGGGATCTGGGACAAACTGCTTTGCTTTCCAATTCTGTTATCCATGGTCAAGGCTGGATTAAGACTGTGTCAGCCCAGGCCTAATCATTTCACTAAGGAAGAAAGCTTTCTGCTGTCCTGGTCAAAGAAAATCTTGAAAAACCCTATTCAGGAATTTCTACTATCTTTTGAAGGCAATTTATAGACAACAGCTCTGAGGTGTGAGTTGCCTGTGCTGATTAGTGAAGTACTGTTGTTACCGACTTTGATTACCAAGTAAGCTCATTCACTTCTGGGATCAGAAGGTGTCCGGTCCTTCAAGAGCATGATTTGGTGTAGGTGTTGATAGCCATTACTACTCTCAGAGTGCCTCTCTGCATTTCTGGGATGGGCCCATCACCTCCCTACTTGCAGAAGGCCACACACCGCGACTCTCTCACTTCTACCCCAGCACTTTCCGGGCAATGCTGATTTCCTGCAGTGGGCGCGATTAGCTTCTCTCACACTCGGGGCCGTTCACCTGCCCCTTGGTGGCACTGGGTAAAAGGGCTCCAGCAACCAGGCAAGGGAGGCTGTACTGCTGAAACTGAAAGCTGAGTATCTCTTTTTAAAGAAAAGTAGACTGCATTGCTCTCAGAAGGTCCCAGAAGTTAAATGCTGAACTCTTAAGTACCTGGGAGCCAGTGGTTTTTATATTCTGAGCTGCTGCTAGTATACACATCTGGTGCACTGAAGGCATCGGCATGCTGCTAGCAAAACCCACTGGAAGCAGCTCATCTTTACTGCAACACTGTGCATCTGCATAACATCTGTGAGATCAGGAGACTTCTCCAGTATGATTTCAGCACCTGTTGACTGATCATCACATGAATGAATAGGGAGAGCTAAGCTAGCTGGCAGCTGTTGGACATCCATCATGCTTGTGAATATCAGAGCTTGTAGCAAGTCTGCCCTCTGTAAAAAAAAAAAAAGGCACCCAGTCAGGAATAAGGAATAAAGAGGGTGAACATCCAGCTAGTGTTGTAGTGTTTAAACCAAGAACCAGAAGATGTTAACCAGGTTAAGATTTTAACCAGATTAAAAATTATTTATTCTCCAGCTTTCTGCATTATTTCCAAATAGCAGGCTGTGAGCAATAACCTTTGGAGACTAGTATCCTGTCAACGTTTTCATTCAGTATAGCCCTGGGACCTGTAAGGGCCTGTGTGGGACAATGGACAATGTTGCATCACTGGTATCAGCACATCTGGTTAACAGCACAATGACCTGCTCAACAGAAATGAACTCATGTAGACCATGGTTCTCCATTTCTGTCTTATGCTGAAAAATGCATCAGTTGCTTTATACATAGCTACAGATCCAGCTCTGCTGCTGCATTTATTCTGAGCCCATTCCCCAGGAGATCTTTAAAACACAATTATCTCCAGCTCCGCTTAATCACACAATCTGTCCCAAGGTCTAATTTTGTTTTCTTGGTCCCCCTGATGCCAAGGGCTCTCACAAGGACTGTGCTTTCTCTGCTTTGATCCTGTATCAACACTTGTCAGTGTGCCTTGTCAGTCACCTTGCTCTGGGATAGCTTAATGGCAGCTCTTGCTGTTGTGGTACACTGCCTTGTAAAACAGATAGTGAGGTGGTCTAATTGTGTTTAATCTGCCCCAAAGCAGGACATGCATCTTCCCAAGCCTTTATTTTGCCTCTTCCCATGTCTGATTTCATCTGTGTCATGATATTCATGCAGGTGTCAGTGTGCTTACCCAAACCACATTGTTTCTCCTTCTCTCACAAGTGAGCACACAGCCCAGCAAATAGTCCATTCAGGTTGTGTCCTTTTAAGCTGTTGAAGAGATCTAAGCAGTTAAGCAATGCAGAATGTTGTGATATTTTGAGTTTTATCTTTGCTACAAACAAGCAGATGGCTTCTAGTAAGTTGGAGGAAAAGGAGAGGCAATAGAGAGACTGGAAAATACAGGCTTTGTAGATGTGATGGCATTGAAGGACTACTAAAATTAAACTCTGCTGTCTAGGTTTCAACTCTGTCCAGTTTGGGTTCAGTTTACACTGAAACCTGGGCTCTAATTTATACCCCTGTAAAAGGTCTACGTCTAGTTTTCTCTTTTTCTGGAGGTTGAAGTAAAATGCATGAGGACAGCAGCCATAGGTAAAGCAGTATAAAAATGGATGAGAGACAAATTACAAGTAGTTAGCTGTAGCTTAATCCATAATTATTTACTGCAGAATCTCTTACACCCATGTTAGTCTCCTGCATTCTATTTCTGGTGACAGGCTGCTAGACATTGGTTAAGCAGGTGGTTTGCTGATGACTCCCACATTATATATTGGTCTGTTCTGGCTCCCTGTTCCTGGCTGGTAACTTTATCAAGGCAGAACTGCCTATGTAGTTTATGTTGTGACAGTGCCCAGAAGTACTGGGCTCCTTAATGAAAAATATAAAATCCTCTACAGGTACAAAATCACTAAAAGCCCCAGGCTAAAGTACCCATTTATTAAACTTGCTTTTCCCTCTCTTGTTGTCCCATGCCATGCCAACCCTGGACAAAACCTAGCAAAAAGCTGTGATCATTCATTCTCCTTCCTGCAAGGTGCTAAAGCTGCTTCTCAGTCCCCCAACAAACTTGCTGCCTGGGGATGCAGTGTCTCAGGAAGGGCCACCTTATTAGACATTGTCACCCCTATATAATACGCCTGAGTATTCTTTGCCCCCTTTGCTGTCTGATCTTTGCTCCAAGACCCAGACCAATCTCCTTCTTTATCAGTACCAGCACCTTGATGACTATGCTTCTTGATGACTATTTGCCCCAGCTTTGGATATGAAAGGTAGCATACACTTTCTTTGCTTATACTGCCTCTTTCCCAGCTCAGGCAGGCTAATGCATGAACCAAGGGGAGCTTGACTGTGCCTCATGTTTTATGCTGTATCTTTGTGGGGCATAGACATCTCTTCATAATTTTCTCATCCAAATCCACTAATACTTCATAGTTTGGATCTGTTTAATCCAAAGATGTACCTTCTTCATTGGATAGCACTGACAGTACTCCCATATTTTCATAAAGTGACAGAACTGGGCCTTTGATATTTGTTATCTGACTTACCCAGATGTATTGTTGTCCTGACAGAAAAAAAAAAAAAAAAAAAAAAAAAAAAAAAAAAAAAAAAGTAGGACAGCCCAAGGGCACCAAGTTAGCATTTTGGTTTCCACAATCAAATGCTCTACCCATATGTGTAAAGATGTGATGCTGCAAATTTGTGGATTAGGTGAAAGGTGTGAATTGGTTCCTAGCTAGACATACTAGACATAGCTCAATCAGAGATATTTCCCTCTTCACACCTTCAATAAACATTCAGAAAAAGATTGTAAATGAACTTCATAGGAGGCAGAAAATGTGAATGACCTTGGGGAAGGATGGAGCTCCCATATGGGATGATAAGAATAGTTTGAATCCCCAAACTATTTTTTTTTTCATTGAGTTTTGTTATAAACTTTATCTTTGAGAGAAGAGCTCTTTCTGCCTTTTTTTTGTGCATACTTTTTGCCCAGTCATACCATTTCCTTCCAGTAGCTGATTTTACATGTCACCTTTTGCCTGGCAGCAGAATGTCTGAGAATGATTTGAAAATCACAGAGGACAATATTACAGCAGAGAAATAAAAATGCCTTATTCCAAGCTCAGTTCTGCATAATATCAGTAAGATGCAGTTACTTATGCTGTCTGAGTCAAAAACATTTATTGCCGTTATAAAAAAAAATATTTCAAGAGTTTCAAATGGGAGCTTGTAGCTTGATGCACTGATTGGTGCTCACAGATTTATTAGACATGTGATAAGTAACTTGAAAATAAGAAAATATCTGTAATCAATTGAAGATGCATTTAACTTTGGAAGCTATGGAACCAAAAATAAGTATATATTAGATGTAACACTAAGTAAGCATGTGCCCTGTTTCCTGCTGGAAAGTGTGACCTGTCTTGAACTTTGTAGTCACCTTTCAGAAGCAGTTTCCATGAGCTCATGCAGACAGCTAGGAAATAAGCTTCCTATTCTCTTGAAATGAGGTAAAATCTTTTACCAGGATCTGTTTAAATGTGTTTATAAATGTTCTAAACATTTCAGCATCTCCTTGTATTCTTTCTTCAGGTGGTCTACAAATTGTTCCTGACATGTTTATTTTATTCCTGGAGGACTGGTCTGCTCAGAAAACACAAGCTCTGGGTCTTCTCCTGCTTTCTTGTCTTTCAAAGCATGAGATCCTACTGATGAAAGAAAATTACACCTCCTTTATACCAGTTAAAAGCTTCCATTTTTAATGCTATCTTAGCCTTAATAACACCTATACATCCATTCTTAGGATTAGGACCAAAGTGAAAGAGAACTAATTCATGGAACACATTGGTCTCTTGGAGTTTCCTGAAGCTTTATTTACTAAGTGATAGATGGGGAATCTGAGAACCTGAGTTCCTGAGTATCTGCTATTGGTACTACTATGAATTAATTGCCACAGATCACTTGATCTTTATGTGTCTTGATTTGCAATACCTTTAATGCTTTTGCTGTCGGGGAGATGTAACCTCTTGAAAGTTGTAGAATGCTTTGAGACCATTGCATAGATGGTACTGCATGAAAGCTCAAAATAACATACAGCAAATCTGACTTCAGACTTCTTGTTGCTTTTCTGGATGACTGATTTTAATTGCAGTGAGTTAAACAGTTGTAAATATGCATTTGCTGCACATTGAACAAAGGTTTTCATTCCTGGATTCCCATGCAGGTGTGTGGCTGTGACCTGACCAACACTCTGCTGATCCTTCCCTTGTTTATCCCTTGCAATTGATTCCAGCAGTGATGAATTCACCTCTTGAAATGAATAGCGTCAAGTTTGTCAATATTTTAAAAGCTAAACCTAATTTTGTTCTCTTGAGCCTTGCCTTTGGCTTATGAAAGCAGAAGTTTTAAACTCTATTATTTGAGAAGTCTACTGGGATGCCTTGGTGTGGCAGGTGCTATATATAAGTTTAGCACTGCATCACTATTGAAGTCCATTAAGAAAGATCTTTCTGGAGCTGTCAGCACTGTGCAGATTAAAACCAGAAAAATAAAGGCATTCAATAAATGCTGCTATAATGGTTCACATAGCTGCAGAGAGAGGAGTTATCTTTGGCTTGTGATCAGTTTACTTCTGGGTTCAATGTAAAGGTTTTTTGGCTTCCTGTATAAGCTCTGAGAAAAAAAAATCAATGTGGAGAAGCTTGGATGAGTGCCAGAAGAAATATTGTACTGAATCCAGAATATAGAAATCCTTCACAATTTCTATATTTTGCTCTATGCTGGCTCTTTATAGTCTAGCAAGAACTAAGCTTTACTATCATGACTCCAGTACCATTGCAGGGTTGTACAGGATGTGAACAAATTGTCAGATTTTATTTGGTCATTTAAAAACGTATCAACTCCCCCAGAAAGATACTGTTAAAAAGGCAAGTTTGGTAAAAGGTGAGAGGGAGAAGCATCAAACACCTGGAAAAGGATTGGAAACAAAGCATAGAGAATAAGCATTCTGTTTCAAAGTTGGTGAAGATTGGCAGCAAGGCACCTCTTTATCCCTGCCATGGCAACTATTTAACTGTTTGGAGCAATGGCAGAGGCATCCTGCAAGAACAGGTGCAAGAACAGTGCCTCTGAAAGTGGTGGTGGAAAGCACCCAGGTACTTGCAGGGTTTTCCAGAAACTGTAATGCCTCAGGAAAGGAACTGTGAGAGTGCAGTGCATTCTCCTGCTCAAGGCATAATGGGGTGCTCAAATTTGCAGATAATGCCAGTTTACTCAGAGTATTGGCCTAATCAGCCTGCAATCATGGTAATGCCTTCAATTGGATCAATGGCACAATCATTTTCCCCTGCTCTGGTTTCTGTTTGGTAAAGACACTGAATAAGGCTCTCAGATACAAGAGGCAGAAATTGCAAAGCAAACTGAATGTGATGTTTGACTGGGGAACATCTGGAAACACTGGAAGTTGTACATCAGAGAGGAGGTCCCTGACTGGGATGTGAAAAATGTGAGCATTAGAAAGAAGGAGAAATAGTATTCATGCTCCCAGAATACAAGGACAAGGGAACGGTCAATAGAAATATAAGGCAGCAAATATAAAACTGTTACAAGGAAATACATTTTATACAGTGCCTAATTAGCTCATTCCCATAAGATAACGTTGTCATGGTTTGACACGGGAAAAGAATTTTCTTGGAAGGAGGAGGTCAGTCCATTCAGAGGTCAGGTTTGGATACTGACACTTGGGGTGACCAATTGAAGGTGGACACGCCTCAGAGAACACAGAGGGTTTAAAAGCAGAATTCCCAGGAGAACTCGCTCTCTTTGGTTCTGGTCAGCAGAGAGTGCAAACCTCCCCTGCCCGGCCATGAGCCGGGTGCGGGAGGGGAAAAGCCATGTGGCCTGCAGAGGTAGGCCAGGGGGTGAAGGATCGGGAACCGAGCTGGGCCAGTTCCTGCGGATGGAAGGGTGGAGAACGTCTGAGATGTCTTTGTTCTTCCCCCAAACTAGAGGGAAAGAGACAGAGAGCCTGCAGACACCTGGAAGTTTGCCAGCAGAGGAGAAGGAGAAGGGTGGGGGGAAATATGCCCAGTGTGGGAGACTGAAGATGGAGTCCTGGCCCGAGATTTCAGCCGTCCGGGGAGTCCGAGAATTTTAACCCTTTCCTGTGAAATGAAGGCTTTGTGAAATATTATTCCTCCTCACTTTGAAGGAAAGAGAGACAGCCTGGGACCTCAGATGTTAGGGAAAGAAGGTTGAGGGGAGATGATGGAGTGGCTTTTGGCTGGGTTTTTCTTGTTAACCATAGACAGGACCAATTTTTCCTGCAACAGAGACCGCATTTTTACGGGGATGCAATGGTGAGCCAAAAGACCTGCTTCAGCAACTATCAGTACAAGAATAGAGTGAACAGAGAAAAGCTGAGGAGGGTGTGATGATGCCCTCTGTCCTCAGAGAAGAAGAAGATCTCTGTTCTTGGACCCTCGGCCCCAGGGGAAATGGGGGGGACTGTAGTCCCAAAATGAGACACTGGACTGTTGTTCCTGTTGGTCCTTGGCAAAGCATCCTTAAAGGGGCCCTATGAGCAGTCTCTGTCCATGCACAGTGGTGAGAGTACTGTGACATGGAGAGGAGAGTGTCACACTGGCCTGGTGTGTTTGGGCGGTGCCATGTGTGACATGGAAACACAAGAGGTGGCAGCTGTGTTTCCTGGGGGTCTATGGTGCAAGGGAGACTCCTCTCTCCCCTGATGGGCTCAGTATTGATTATGTGGAAGGGTGAAGACTGGATTAAGGGTCCAAATGTGTCTCGCTGTGGTTTGTTGGAGTTGGGTGGTGGGAAGAGGAATGTTTTGAAAGGTTTTCATTTTGAATTTTGTGTGTGTTTTTTTCCTTTCTTTTTCCTTTTATAGTAGTAGTGGTAGCTTAATAAAGTTTTTTTTTTCCTTTGTTATTAAGCTTAGGCCTGTTTTGCTCTGTTCTTGATTGCATTTCACAGCATTCAATTGATACGTTGCATTTTCATGGGGGCACTGGCATTGTGCCAGTGTCAAACCATGACAAACATTAAGCCTAAGAGATTAGTAGGATTTAAATAAAGGGATTAGATATTTATATGGATAATGTAATTGGGGATGTTCTTATTAAATAGAATATATTTTTTCTTTTGTTATGGAAGCCCTCTTGCTTCAGGGCCTAGGCTAGTTGCTAACTGATAAGAATTAAAAAGAAACTTCCCCTTTTGGCAAGTGATTCCCTACTTGTCTTCTGCTAGGTTCCTTGTACTTAATCTGAATTGTTTCTACAGGCCCTATCACAGCAGGATTATTAAACTATATGGTTCATTTGTTTGGTATAGCATGGCAATTCTGTTCCTTCATAATCAAATGTCTCACTGAAGGATCACAAAAATCTCAGTGGTCTGAAACAAAATTTCCTTTTTCTTCTGCTAACTCCATAAAAGGATTGACCTTGAGTGCCCACCTATTAGACACCACCAAATCAGCACCAACAAATTTCACTCACCTGTCCTAACAGAAATATCTTCCAGCTTTCACTCAGGACTTACACAAGTTCAGTTACAGAGATGGCAGGACTTCAAAGATCCTTCAACCTTAACCGAGCAGGTTATCAAGCACTGGAACAGGCTGCCCAAGGAAGTGATGGAGTCATCATCCCTAAACTTATTTGAAAGAGGTGTAGATGTGGCACTTAAGGATATGCTTTAGTGTTGGACTTCACAGTGCTGGGTTAATGGCTGGACTTGATGTATGATCTTGAAGGTATTTTCCAACTTGAAAAATTCTATGATTCTGTGTCCTCCCACAGATGTGAATGGGAGTGTCCCATCAAAGCTGTCAGAATTTGGAACAAAACCCAATGATAATCAGAAGGAAAAATTGATTCAAAACTCTTCCTTTCACTTCCAGGCAAGATAAGAAAGTTGCTGCTAGTAGTCTAGTCTGCCCATTAAAAAACATCAGATAGCCTTACCTAACCTGGCTAAAATCCAATTGTCTTACATTTTGTTTACTGAAACATCCTTCTCTTTGGTCTTGTCAAGTATATTTTCAGTCTGTGCACATCCCTGAAAAATACTGCTATAAAGATCATCCTCCTAATTCATCAGTTGGATTCGCATTCTTTCACATTCAAAGAATTACACATTCTTTGCTCCTTTCTACTACATTCCTCTTCTTTACTCCATCAGACACAAGTTATTTGTCTTTTCTGTCAAGCCCCCTCCCACCCTGCCAAAGAGCTCTCCTTTGCTATGACAATGTTGTCTCCTTCTCATCATTCTGTCAGTTTCTATTTCTCACTTGTTAATATTTTTATAGAAACAACTTCTGGGCCTTTTTTTTTCTTGCTGGAAGAATCTTGGTAAAAAGCAGCAGAATACCCTCATTATCTTTCCAAATCTCTGTTGAAAACACTCCTTTACTGTGTTGCCTATGAAAAGCTTGCCAGCAATGTGGCTGCTCTCCATCACACTGACAAACAGGACCCAAACCAAACAACCCACTGCCCTGTGTGCCCAGATGCACCTGCTGCCCTTTACATACACCTGAAAGGTAGAAATGGCCTATTTGGTTCTGCAAAGTGCCTTCACAACAGCTTCCCCGTCATTGACTGGGAATTCTGAGGGTCACTACAGAACAAACATTGACCTTCCTCATGCCTTTTCCATCACTTGAAGAGTTTAACAGAGTGCTGATGCTTTTGTGCCAGTGAAACACCCAAGTTAGGAACTCCTTTCTGCAGGAGCTGTATGTGTGTGGTCATCATGCTCTCTGGCCAAGGTCTCTTCTGAAGGCACATGCAATTAAAAGTGGGCTCCAGAGAAGAAGTGTTCAGCTTAGCCCTATGTTTGGCATTGTTGCTTTTCCCTCATTGGATAACAACTCCTGCAAAACCTCCAGTTCAAGAGGTTGTCTTTTGTGTACTAAATGCTGCCATTACTTAAAAAGCACTCTTGCTGAATATGCCTAAAGTCACTCCTGCAGGACAGTTTCAATCAAATTGTGTTCAATTTATTCCAGTTGAATAACTCTGAAATGTAAATAAAATTAAATTAATGGTGTTGTATTTTGTATTGTGTTACAAATGCAATAAACTTGAAGTAATGCTGACTGTAAAATCAGATGAAAACTACAGAGTAAAAATCAACTCCTAGAAAACAGTGCAAAATTTGATATCTGGCTTGCAAGAGCAATCAGGGTACATGTAATCTAGAAGGTATTTTTAATTATATTTGTTCATACTGTTTCTCTGCTTCATTCTAATAAAAGACAATAAATACTCCCCTATAGGGGTTCTGTTTGGTTTGACAAACATGCAGACAACCCTGTGTCTGTTCCTAGCTGACTGTTTTGGGACTTGCAGAGATATTGTTAGTTATAATTATCTTACATTTGTAGGACACCTTTAATACTAAAGCACATTATAAAATAGAAATGAGGTCCAAAGTGCTTACACAGCACTGTCAAAATATGTATATTTTCTTCCACTTATTTGGTAACACTCCAGATTTGGTCCTAGAAATTGTAAGTATTGATATATACATAGCAGAATATCTTATCTGTTGAATACCTCCCCAGAAAATTTACTCCCCAGAAGGTTTAGGATTCCTGTCAGATATTTGGATAACTCCTGGTGCAAACATTACTGAGAATCACTGGGGAAAACCCAGCTTTCACCAAGAGTGCTTCAAAATATGTTGTAGGTATACAAAGCAGGCACAGCTTCAGGATGTGATGTCTTATCTAAAGCATTAGAGACAGGAAAATACGTGGAGTGCAGTAGGGTAACTGGGAATAGCTAGTTGAAAAGCCAGGGAAATCTCAGGAAAACAGGAAGCTGGACAAGACAAACGCAGATCTGAACCAATGTGGTTAATCAAACGTTCTCCCCTTATTCGAGATAAGATGGCAGTTTATATAAGCTTCTACATAGTTTACAGTTACAAAGTCACTCTGATTGGCACATTAACATTGTTTACCTTTTCCTTAAGATGGCTAAACTTTTCACACTGCAGCTCTACTCTAATTCATGCTTGGATAGCTCATTACTTTGTAGTTACCTTAAACATAATTTCTATCTGTGCCACAACTGAATTCTCACTGCATCAAAGGCTTCGAGGCCCCATCAAGGCCGCTTATTGGGTAGCTCAAACCTCATTCCAAACATAAATCGTGACCTCTGTCTCTCAGAAATTCTGCAACAATTCCCTCTTTTTCTTTTTGAGCTACCCAGGCTGACTTGAAGGCCCAGTGCACCATCTTTTGCATATAATAAACTATAATAAACACAGTATAGAAACAAAACTAATCATAGTAATAAGAAAAAATACAATAGCAAAATGAACTTAATCTTTAACTCAACTAGTAAAACCTAAAGAACTGATCCAATTAGCAAACAGAGGGTCTACAGTAACAAGTTCCTTCATGTTGTCTTTCAATTGTGATAACTATTTGTTAATTGATTGAAAGTGGTCAGCCAAATTCATGCAGCACATGCCTTCAAATTTTTTGCACCCATGTCCTTGTGCTAAATGAAGGACATCAATGGCAGCTCTGTTTTGCAGAACCGCATGACAGGTACTACCTATATCTGTGGCAAGCTCAATTAACATTTTAGATGTATTATTAATTTACTTTTCTGTCCAGCAGGCCAGGATGTTCAATTGTGTGAGAGCTTGCACTGAAGCAACTCGTGGGGTGAAAAATGAGGTTAGTATTACAGAAATGCACCCCACTTCATATTTCTCATGTTCTTGATTGTCCTGTTTAACATGAAAGGAACAAACTTAATTATAAATACAAACTACATTTATGATAAACTTAATATTACGCTTATAATTATCTAATTGATTGTCCCTCTTTTTTTTTTGCCATTGAAAAACAATGGCAAAATGAACAGAAAAATGCCAGGCATTACTAAAACTCATTAAAACTTAGTAAATAATTCTATAACATAATTAAAAACACACTTATGAAAAAACCCAAAGTCCACGACCTTCTGTGGGTGAAACACAAATCTTTGCACAATCCACTTTTGCTGTGCATCCTCTGATCCATTTGTGGAGACATCAGCGCTCTCTTGAAATTGATAAGTCCAGCATTCTTCATTGAAATCCATCTAGATTCTGCACCTGCTAAAACACAAACAAACCCAACACCCCCCACAGGGACTGGAGGGTCCTCTCTCAATTCTGTTCCCTAAAATTTGTATGAAGAAATGGAAATATCAACATCTTTGTTATAAACATGAAAAAAACATCAAGAACAAAACAATGCATATAGTAAAGAAACTAACAACAAATAAAAATCAATCAGATAACACACAACATTACATATAAAATCACAGTTACCAAGTGCTACACTATCAAATTGTCATCCCAGAATCTGCAGCAGCTGATAAATCTTAAAACAACAGAGATTTGGATAAAACATGTCTGGATCATGTCTCTCCAAAACTCCCTTGGAGGCTCAGCTGCCCTATATGGTCAAATTGTCAAGCCAAAAGGATTTGAATACTTTTTGGTGCAGAAAACACCTGGGTCGATCACACCATCCACGTAGAGCCAGAGCTTGGCCAGAGCTCGAACTCTAATTGGAGGATATATTTTATCACATTAGAAAACAAAAGTCCTAGAAATAACAGTTATAAGTAAAAACCTTATTATTAAAAATTTATCGAACTATCAAATATTTGAACCTGTCTAGAATTTCTTTCAAGACAAAAATTCTTCAAATACAACAAACCCTTTCTTCAGAAAGCTGAAAATTTTGATGTCTGAAATCTTGAACCAAAATTTGAACAATGGGTTTTTAAAGGAAGATGAAATGCAGCTGCATAAAAGATTGGATAAAGAAATCACATGAGTAGTTAAAAAATCAAAAACACAGGATCCTGAAAAAAACACATCTTGCAATCAATCACCTAAAGAGACAGTAAAACATATGAAAACTGAATGTAAGTACTAAAACAACACCTCAATACCTTAATACCTTAATAATAATTCATATCACAAAAATCAGACAACTCACATTATATGATCAACCTATCAACAAGAAATGTTTAAAATAGTTTAAGACAATCCTTTCAAAGCATTCATATAACATTAGTAACAATCACTACTTATCATTACCTACAAAAACTTAACAACAATCACTATTTATCGCATCATTTATAAAACTTAGAAATCATCATTACTTATATTATTATCTATAAAAACCCAAAGACAGAGATTACAAACTCAATACCAACATTCCATCTGACTGACATTTTCTCAACTATTTGTTTTCAGAGACATTTTGGTAATTAAATCATTACTAACATTTCTATCTTTATACAGTGATTTTCATCCATATCATGTTTGAAATAACATTGATTCATATAATGTTCATCCTTCTTGGTATCTTGGAAAACACTCGGTACTGCTATAATTTTTCATTAAGTCTTCTGACCCTTGTAAGGAATTGGAAAAATGCTGTTGAACTTTTTGCTGTAGTGTCGCGATCCCGCCACCGGTGGCGCTGCTGCTCTCGGCGTTGTCGCTGCCATGGCAACCAGGACGTGCCGCCATCTCCGCCGCCATGGCTGGGTGCTGCGGGGGCCACCCCCGGCTGGGTTTCCAGGGAGATGAGGGGGCGGCGCCGCCTCGCTCCCGTCCTTGTTGTGTCACCTTGTGGATGGGAGAAGAGACACCCCCGCCACGGCCGCGCCCCGCCTGCTCCGACTCCAGCGCGGCTGAGCCCCCAGGAACGCCCCTCTCCCCCCTTGCGCTGTTGCTCGGCAGCAAGGAGCCTTCCGTCTCTCGGCTGATGTCCGCTCCGCCCCGGGCTCGCCTCGGGCTCGGTGCTGGCCGGCCCCGCTCCGCCCGGCCCCGCGCCCGCCGCTCCTGCGCTCCGCCCGGGCGGCTGGCCGGTGCTCGCCGCCGCAGCCCGCTGCCTTAGTTCTGCCAGCCCGTTTCGCAAGGGACTTTCTGTAAATTTCTTTGTCTTTTGCCCACCGAGTCAATTGCTTGCATAAGATCGGACTCTTATCTTTTTCCCTCTCTCAGAGAGGATATGTGAAAGCAACAGCGGTGCTCTTCCTCGGACGCTCTCTATTCGTCCCCTTTTTTTCCCTTTGCGGCTTACCTCCAGCCTCCGCGGGTTGCTGCGCTCGCTTTTCTTCGGCAAGGCAGCATCCCGCTCCAGCTCCCGGCCCCGGCCACGTCCACACCCGCCGTTCGGGTTCCTCGTGAACGCCGGGGTCTTCACTGCTCCAGCGGACTCTCGCAAACAAACAATGATGCGAAAAGTGTTTTTCCTCCCGTCAGGAATGGCCCGATTCGGAGTTTGGAGTCTTCTGCTCCGTTCCACCTGATCCTCGTTCACACAAAGTGAATTTGGGATCCCAGTCCCGTCGCCATAAGGCGATTTGGACCTCAATTTTCGTCACGCGACTCAAACTCGGCTCCCCGTTACTATATAAGAGTAATTTGGGAGCTTTTTCGGAGCATCCTGAGTCCCTGGTTGGGCACCACTAAAAGCCAGGGAAATCTCAGGAAAAGGGGAAGCCGGACAAGACAAACGCAGATCTGAACCAATGTGGTTAATCAAACGTTCTCCCTTTATTCGAGATAAGATGGTAGTTTATATAAGCTTCTACATAGTTTACAGTTACAAAGACACTCTGATTGGCACATTAACATTGTTTACCTTTTCCTTAAGATGGCTAAACTTTTCACACTGCAGCTCTACTCTAATTCATGCTTGGATAGCTCATTACTTTGTAGTTACCTTAACATAATTTCTATCTGTGCCACAACTGAATTCTCACTGCATCAAAGGCTTTGAGGCCCCATCAAGGCCGCTTATTGGGTAGCTCAAACCTCATTCCAAACATAAATCATGACCTCTGTCTCTCAGAAATTCTGCAACATGGTTGAATGGCCCTGTTGGAACTCAAGCCCTGGCTCAGGGGAGCCCAGGTATTTTGAATGCTGCAATCTCTTCAGCCACAAGCTGCTCTGCTTTGAGCTGCCAGGGAGTAGTTTGGAACCCATCCAGCCTCTCACATACCCTTCTGCTTATCTTACAGGAGCATCAAGGCTTTGTGGTGCACAGACAGAGGATTCCACAGACTCAGGGAAAGGGTGCAAATCTATCAGGGGCAGCAGAGGTGAAAGGAAAGGGAAAGTAGGACTCAGCTGACAGATACCCACTGCCATCCCATCACAAAGTATACAAACTGCACTGGGGAGGGCTGATTTAGCCCCTCAGAGCCATGCCTTTTTTCCACCCTTGTTGGTTCTTTTACAAAGGCTTTAAAGCACAGTGCAGTAAAGTTGTTGCCACAGTAAACAAAGCTCCAAACCTCGGAAGATCTCAGGTCTTTACCGGGTCTGGCCATACCCACCTCTATGAATGAAGCAAATTCTCTTTGGTCAGGTAAACCCTATCAGGTTACAGAGGCAGAGTGAGGTTCTCAGTGGACAAGAAACTCTTCTGGCCTGCTAACAACACATAGATATTACGGACATCTGGTTTCCAAGACATTTGTGACATCAAAATGCATGGACAGTCTCGTCTCAAAGTCTGACAGATTGTCTATGAATCCTTGTGTTTAAAGTGATACAGAAAATACTAAATCAGTGTCAGTGCTGATAGACTCAAAAACCTGATGCCTTAATATTCTCTGACTTTAAAAGCTTGCCTAGAAATCTTTCCAAGTTCATTTGGACTGAAGTAAAATTCATGAAGCTGCAGTCATACTGTTATGTCTATTTAATTTCTGCTTCATACATTCCTTTCATAACTACCGAGCAGTTATGTGGCCCCAGGAAAAGAGAGCAAAGTCAGCTCTACTGTAATGGGAAGAATCTTGGTGGAAGGCACTGAAACTATGCTAAGGCAATATTCAGTCCAAAGGGTACCAACCCAGTGCTGAATTAAGGTATTCTTAATGTATCATCCAAGAACTATGGAGGTCTTTCAGTAATATTTTATTTCTAATTAAACAAATGAGCAGTCAGTGGTTTAAATAAATTCTAAAGAGGAAGAAGCTCTAACATTCCCTCTGATCCTCCTTTCTTTTGTGGCTGTCTCATATGTGCAGCTCACGTGCTTGCCTCAGTTATTCACAGCCACATGACAAATGCTACCTAATGGCCAGATTATTCTATTTGTGCTTTTGTACTACCCTCTCCTTGCAAACCTGAAACACTTTGAATTCACACAGTGAACTACAGCAAGTCAATGTTCACTTTTGATACACTGGATTTATTTAAAAAGTGGCTTGTGCAAAAATCTTTGGATGAGATACAGTGCATTAAATTTTGTGTGGACATAGCTATACTTTGAACTTTTCTACCTGGCCTCTTGCTGATATCCCACATGATATTTCTTCATGCTGGGGTTGTTTCATCTGCTTACCTGTAGGTTCTCACTGGATCAAGGGCCAAACTAATGGGATTCAGCTACTGGTGCATGTACCCAAAAGTAGCCTGTGAATACATGATCAAAATCTCATGCACTATTTCCCACCTCCCAGTCTCCTTTCCCAGAAAACGAGGAGTCATCCAGGATTCATAGGTCATCACACACCCAGAAAAAGCAGGCCGATCAGACATGCTGTGAGTGACCTGGAGATATAGGAGTATATACTAAAGTGATGGAGACGGATGTACTTAGGCTATAGCTCATTGCAACAAGGATAGAATAAAACTGGCAAAAATGGGAGAGAAAATTCTGAGTCTGTAAACAAGATTTCTGTCAGTATTTCATGTACCAACTTCTTCCCCAAGGCGTTGTGTCTGATATTTTGTGCAGAAGTTTGTGTGCTGTGACCTGTGCTGGTGGAAGACAGGAGTCTTGTCCTAACTTAGTCAGGGCTACAAGAATGTAAAATTTGTGCAAACCTAAGACCTTTCCCCTGTGGAAAAATAAAAACCAAAACAAAACCCCTGAACAGACCCAGATGACAATGATCCTTAAATACAGCATAAAGTTGCTGTATAGCTACAGTAAAAGAGTGCTCAAGATGGTGGTGGTAGACTTCACGTTTAAGTGTATCTTGGGGTTATAGAGGGAGGGATGAGAGAAGGCACACAAATGTGTTCTGTGAGCCCTGCAATTAATGTCATTTTAGGCCAAAATAATTAGGCAGTTTCTTCAGCCTGTTTGGGTTGTGGATTCTACATCTGCTGAATGCAGCATCCATGCCAAGGAAGTTTTGTTTGGTGATGATCATTCCTCTAAAATTTGCACAGTAATTGCACACTGTCACTTACCTACCATCTCCATTCTCCCAGCCTTTTCCATTTTCATACTTTCCAGGCCAATCACTGTTGTACATGCCTGCACCCCAATCAAACTAATGACAGTGCAGTACTTTCAGATGAATAAATACTTAATAGGGGCATCCAGGTTTACTACAGCTAGGGAGAGCTTGGGCAATAAACAACACACTTTGCTGTTTCATAGGCACTGTCAGCTTTCACCTCCCATGGCATTTTATGAGGCATATTTCCCAAAACAAGATGTGTGGAAAATGAAGGAGATTAAATACCCCTGGGCTGGTTACTATCAAAATAACACTCTTGGCATCATCAGAGTTCAGGTCTAGTAAGGTTATTGCAGGACTCGATGTTGTGCTTTGAATGTTGTCTCCTAGTGGAATGAGGGAGAACAGCAAACAAGGCAGTGCTGCACCTTCTCACCAAGAGTGTAAGACAAAGCAGGTCCACAAGGGTTTTGGTGAAGTGACAACCTGTGAGACGACTCTGGTTACACAAAGTGATCGCATCCCCCTTGTCTGTTTCCAAATAGCACCCTTCTCTGCCCTTCAGGGCCTTATTTAATAAAAAACTTTTGAAATTGAAATACTGTGATTGCAATACTCGTTTTGCTTTTTCCAATACCAGAATACAGAATATCATGTGTGTTTTGAAAAGCAACCGTTTAAAAGACAACAGTCACTCTGGAGTAGTACATTTACACATTTTTGCCTGTGTACCTTAGAATACAAAAAACCAGGGCAAAAAGTACCAGATGGAAATTGCAGGTTTTCATGAATTTAGTTTTTTATTTCTTCCATTATTCTAGCAGTGGTTGTTGGTATTAAGTCTGTATGAGTATTATGTCTGTTTCATTTTGATACATCATGGAGCAAGCTGTAAATGTAAGTGCAGAAATAGGGATGTAGTTTAGTGGTGAATTTGGCAGTGTTAGGTTAACAGCTAGGTCCTTGAAGATGTTTTCCAAGTCAGAAATGCTATGATTCTATGATTCATGGCAGGATGAACTTATCTAGCATAAGAACAATGTGCCTTGACACACAGGCAGGGTTGACTTAATTCTGTCTTAATTCAGCTCCTTAATGCAGGGATTTCTCCTGCCTAACCTCCCAATGCCTCTCATCCCCACCACCTTTCCAACTTTTTAGGTTTCCTCAGCAAAATGGAAGCAGTGTGGGAAACATTTTATTGTTGCTACATCTTCCCCTGCATGGGAAAAGAGACTTGTGAATGGCATTCCAAAATCCTCATTTTGGAAATGCTGTCATGGCTGTAATCAAGATCCCAGCTGTCACAGTAATGGCTTAATCCGTTTGTCAGACTGTCCTGCTGCCACATCACAGTCTCCAAGAAAGGGGAGATCATCAATTGCAGAGTACCAAATTGACCTCCTAAGGAAGAAAGAAAATAGAAGAGATCAAGTGTTTCACATCATCTTGATGGTATTGTGGAGGATGAACAAAAGAAAAAAATGAGGAGGAGAAAAAGGGAGCTCTCTGAGCAGAAATACGAGTCAGCTTTTTACTTGAAGGGGGTGTAGAAGGGAGAGAGAAATGAACAGCAGTAAATGAAAAGCAACAACAGAAAATAGAAAGAACAGCCCTGCAGAAGGGGCTTCTGGTTTTCAGACGGAGCAGAGAGCTGGTGGAGGATGTGCTTATGGCTCATTCCTGTGCACTATTTCAACCCCAACCAGCCATGTTTTGGAAAGCAGAGGGACAAGTGATTATTATGGGCTGCAGCGCACAACACAAAGACAAACACAAGCCAGAAGCTCGTTCTTCCTTCTGCAAAAGCTGAGGCAACAAGACCAGCAGGCCCCTCACTTGTAGTCAGGTAAGGACATCAGACAGAATGGCCACATCTGTACCCAGCTGGGAGTATTGCAGCCTTCCTGCATGCACCCAGCATCTTTTCCACTGCTTTACAGCATGGATTTTCTTGACAGTATTTCACAGATTGTTCTGTGGATGAGTCTGTACCTTGCCTCATAGAAAATTCTACCTGGATTTTTCTGATAGGAGGTTTTAATACTTGCATTATTTGATTTCAAGCAAAGCTATTTTTGAAAAAAAAAAAATTAACAGTTTCATAAATTTATATGCTGTCTCATAAACGTCATAAAATGTCTTTTTGACAAATCTAATAAACATAACAAAATGACCTTTCAATAAAATCATTGAAATCTTGCCAGGCTGCATAATAAACTTGCATTTTAGCATGGTTAGCATCTGGGCTTAAAGAAGAAGTGTAAAACCATCCACACCTTTGAGCTATGATTTTCTGAAATTTGCTGATCTTGCCATTTCCAAAAGCCCTGCGCTTCACCTTTCTACCAACCACTGAGGCTTAGAACTAGGTTAAGCTATGGGGCAAAAAAATGCAGTGGGTTTACACTTCACCGGAGCAGATATTGCTCAGTAGCCTCCAGCTTTGTCATGCCTTTGTCAGCCTTTATATATTTCATTTGCATTCCACATTAACTCATTGTAGAATGGAGTGGTTCTTGTAGAAGTGCCCCAGAAAAAATGTTACATGAACTGGGAGAAGCTGATTGATAGATTTTCTTAGAACTGGAAAAAGCCACAACACACTTGTTGTCAAAGTGTTGTTGGGAGTGAGAAGAGCATGTGTGTGACTCTGTGTGTGTGTCTGTGTGTCAGTGTGTCTGTGTGTCCCCAGACTCAATAGTTACCAGCTGGCAGTAGCTGAGAGTGGTGAATTTGAAGTGCAATGATGTAGTGATATCCATGGTGACAAGCAGAAAAAGAAAAAAAACCTCTGGGATACATGTCCAAAATTGCAGAACTCCTGTTTCTCAAGACCTGCTACAACCTTATGGTGCTGTGGGGACACACTATCAGCCATGCCCTTCCTCAGATGCACTGCTCATAAGGACACCTTTCCTGAGATTCTGTGGTTCCATGCCTTTCTTTGTGCCTTTGCCTCTCCACTGGGGAATGCAAGACACCCATACTTAATTCAGTTTCTGCTGCCTGCTTGTGAGTCAGGCATCCTGCTTTCTCTGTTTGCTATGAACCCATTCTCCCTCTTATCCAAGAATTGCAGGAAGGTGATAAAAAGATAGGGAACTGGGTAGAGAGGAACATGTCCAGATAAACAAGGCAGTGGGAGCGCAGTCCAGAGGGACATGAGCAGTGCTCGGGTGAATGCTACCACTTTCACCCACTTTACTAATGTATGAACTTTATGGCCTTATTCTTAAGCTGGAGTAGCTTTGGCAACTTCCAGAATTTCTTAAGGAAACAGAAGACTATAACTCTGACACTGCTAAAGAGACAGGCTCCTGTGGAGGCCGAAGGGTGCTCTCTTAACTTTCCTGTGTGATGCAAGCAATTGTCTGGGCCCTATTTTGCCCTGCAGATGATCTGTCCACCGTGATGTAGTTGAGAGAGGTTTGGCAATGGCATCCCCGAGCCATGGAATGCTGTTAGCAGCAATGAGCTCTTCATTACAAGGAAATGTTCATTTTCTTCTACTAGCCTGATGAACTTGGTGTAGCATATCAATGGTAGGACAAGTGTCACCACTGAGCTTGCTGAGCTGTGCTCTCTCCTGATGAAACCAGTGAGTCCTCTCTAACTTGTGTCTTCCCTATATATTATCTTTTGGGCATCAGTTGCCTTCCACAAACACTTGGAGAATGGACATGGAAGTAATTTAAAGTTATGTCTTTCTCTGAGAGATACAGATGAACTGCCAAGTGTGAAATGCCTTTCCACTGGTGGTGTTTACTAAGATCCTTCTGGAAATGACATGCCTTTTCCAATGGGCTCTAGGTTGGCAGCTGATAACTGAACATAAACTGATAACCCACAGAGCTAAAGATAAACAGCAGGAAACAACAAAATACATCTCAGTCCCACAAAATAAGTTCATTCTTTAGCATTTTTTTCTGCTTTCTCCAATTTAATGGAATGCATTTAATTACTTTTGATTATAAGTGAGAATTAAATAAGACAAATGTGCTTAGAAATCTTTTCTTCATTGCATAGCTATGTTAGCTTTGTGATGTCACAAGTATCAAAATAAAACATTTATGTTCTTCTCTTTATTGGTTGAAGTTCATTTGTGGTCATAAATCCACAGAATTCAATTTGATCACACCAGATAGCAATTTGATTCTATTTGTTTATGTTCTGTGGTGAAAAAATTTACTGATGGCTCTAATTCCCTTATTTCTAGAGTTAGTTATCGAATTCACTTAAATGATATTCTGCCTTCAGTGTCATGAGGGCTATTACCAAAAGTGAAGGTAAAGGAGTGATTTTCCTCTCTGTGTTAGATATTCATGGCATTATGTGAGAATGCATCATGACAAAAGTGCTCAGCTTTTGCTTGGCCCCCATCTGACCTAGACTCTTTCTTAAGACTGGTAAGTCTCTGCATATGCTTAATCCAATTTTGTATTTGATACGTCAGACCATTTATCCATCATTTTAGGTTTTACAACTCACCTAATGCCTTGCTGTATAGGGCAGTGAGATTTCACTGATTTTCACCTGCAAATTGTGGCTCTTCTCTTGCAGCCTTTCACATTCATTCATAGCTTCAGTTGCACATTGGGGTTTGCTGTGTGGTCAGTGGGTGATGTGGCCTTCCAGAGCTTCAGGCTCAGCTGTTTAGGCTCCAGGAAAGGACTTTGCAGCAGTGGGAAGCAGAATGGACTGCAAGTGCTGGTTATAAAAAAACCTGTAATCAATATGCTCATGTGCATTCCACCAAAGCTTGTAAACAGGTTCACTCACTGGTTCCTTTGGGATGAAAGGTACTACAGAAAAGTAAGATGTTATTGCAGTGGTACCATCGATATGGCTTGGTGTGGGAAGGCATTGTTTAGTATGACAATACAGGTTTGGTTAACCTGATCAAATCATGCCTGTTCTAGAGCTTTTATGGGGAGTCTGGGGAGATGATGACAAGTGCTGGCTCTAGTCATCTGCAGTTTCCTCTCTCCAAATGAAATGGGTACGATATATATTATTTTATCAATATAAGTCTGCAGTATCATAACTAAATAAGCTAAAATACTCTATACTACTACAAAACTGCTGAAACTTCAATGAATTCCATGGATTCAGTCCAGATTTAATGTCACTAGGAAAATAATCTGCCCTAATTGTTATTCACTGACTCATAGGGTCAAAAGTCCACTTTGTCCATGGGAATCTGCATTTCCAGGTGCAGTTGTGCTACTAAGCCAGCTGAAGAGACGTTAACACTGCAGAGGTGTAACTGTGAAAGATGAGCATTGTTAAGCCAGAGTAGTCCAGAACACTGCTCTTGGAAGATGTCATTATAACATATTGCATCCCTTGGACAATTATGTCTCTTTTGACCTAGATCTTAGGCGTCCCGGAAAACACTTCTGCAGAGTTCAGCTTGGATCTGCTTTCCCCCACAGCCAGTCTTTATTTGAGCAAAGTTTCCTTAGCTCATTTCAATGAATATTGAGTGGATATGTCAGAGAGTTTGTTTCTGAGCCCTCAGAGATTTCATTTGCTCTGGCACCTCTAGTCTCCATCAATTCTACTTTGTCTAGGCTGGAACATACTTGTACCCATCCTTTCACCTGTTTGTACATAAATAGAGGGTAGTGACTGAAGAATGAACAAAATTCCAGGAGAAACATTTCATATTCTGTTTATCCATTTTCTTTTTACATGCCCATTATTTAATTATCATTCAGCTCTTTCTCCAGAAGGAGTTTGAGTAAAGACTGATTTAAAACTGAGCTAAAATCTCAGAAAATTGGGCAGCACTAAACGATTTTTATTTTCTTTTACATATAACATAGCTGTATAGTGCCGGCACCAGGGAAAACTAAAGTGAGAAATTGAATAGAGAGATTGGAGCAATGTGGCAGTCAGGTTCTTCAGTACCTTCCAACACTATTAAGGACCCCAGCCCAATCCCAGAAAAGCATCTCCTTTATTAGTTTGTAGGTATCTGTCATTTTCTGCTATTTGTGTTACTGCTGATTGTTATCCTCAAGTTCTTTTCAGGCAAAAATGAAGGGGGAAAAGGAGAATAATAGAACAGGAAGACAGAAGTGGCCTCAATGTCTCATTCAGCATCTTCAAACCTATGCCTAGAATAACCAGCCTTTCCAGACTTTTCTCCCAGGCTGCACATTTTGTACACTTCCTCATGCCCATATGTTCGAGGGAAGTGTTTCACATAAGAAAGGAGTTTCTCAAAATGAACAAGGGAGCCCCAGAAGGTTTTTTAATTCAAGCACCCAAAGTGTAATGGTGCACTAAAAGAATGAAATAAACTTTGGAAGTTTCTGAACACTCTTGCTTTCTCACCAGGTGCCTTAGACTGGGAGAGACTTTCTTCCATGTATCCTTTTTCCTTCCATGTGAAGAAGAAACCTACATCACCTGCCTGCAAAATTCTCAGATCACTAACTAGGTGGATCTGTGCATTTTCATCCTGCAATAGCTTGCTGCTTTGTTGTTTCTTTAGTCCTTGCTCATAAGGTGATGTCAAAAATGTTATTCCTTATGAAGGAGGAAAGGACAATGTCAGTGTATGATGTGTAGGGACTGTGACAGGGAAAGAGGCCAGAGATATAGGTCTAATGTCACTAATAATACATGAGGCAGCATAATGGGAGGTCTCTGGAGAGGAAGGTAGCACTTAAGAGATTCTGGACATGTGAAATTCAGTCTTCCTTTGGGATTTAATTATACCATTTGACCCAATATATCCTGGTGTTTCACCTTCTTTTGTATATTAGATTTCAAACATTTAACCTTGCAATGACAGAGCTGCTATGTCTGTTCGTACATGGTCCCACTTAATAAATTTAGACTTGGGTGGGTCAGCTTGAAGTCTCTGCCTCTGAGTCACGCAGAAATGCTCTGTTTATTGCCAAAGGAAGCTTTCCAGATAAGGCGCAGACTGAAGAATATCAGTAGTGACTCTGATCGTACAAATTTTAAACTATTCTGCTTCTTGATTCAATATTACTTAAAGTTCTCATTCTCTCAGACCCCAATGACTTCATTAGGAGTGCAGACTGAGCACTGCACCTGAGATACACAGCACCCTACATGTCAGGTAACAATTGGACATCTGGGGGCACTCCCATTGTAAAAGAGAAGAAAGAGAAGAGTAGGCCCTATGCCAGCCAGATCCCCTTCCTACCCATCACAGAGGGAAAGCTTCTGGAGGGGACAGAAAGATGGCAGAACAGTGTCTTTTGTGTCTTCTTCTTGAGAGGAGACTCCAAGAGCCCAAGCACTCACTGTTTAAGTGCAGTACAAATATTGGTAACTAATTTGTATTCTATTCTGTTCTGATAAAGCAAACAAATAATTTTGTCTATACATGGAGGCTCTTTCCCTACCTGGTTATATTAAATGAAAGTCTGGTTCAAGATCATTCAATGTTCTTTAAATTAGAGTGAAAACATGGATGTCACATTCGTGATTGAATTGGCATGTGAAATTCATGACTCTGTTTATGTCAGTAGCGTTATATTGAAGTACAGGGTTTATTTTTACACTGCTTCAGGTCTCTCACAGGGTGGGCCTTTGGCAGAGAGTTGTCAAGACAGACAGAAGGATAGTCGTGGAATCTTCTGCTGTAATGACAGTGAGACAAACAACATGATGCATGTTCTCCTGGTACCACCTTGAGCCAGCTGATACTGAACACCCATGTTCCAGTGCAGTGTTGGTGCTTTCCTGGTTGCCACTTTTTCCCTCTTCAGTACTCTTGCCTCCCAGCACTATTTCTAGTTCACTATGCACACCCCCAGCAGGGTTCAGCCCTGACCCTAAGCTCCTTTGTGAGCTTCCTGGCATTTCTCCTGGAATACTATGGCAGTCTGGGTGTGAAAAATGCCTATTCCAAAGAGCTGAAAAGCCAGAGGGAAGTGTTCCTCTTTTCTCTTGCTACACCAAACTCAGCTCCACCAGGCACAACTCTGCTTAAGGTGTTTCATTTTGTTCAGTGAGAATCAAACTTCAGCAATTGTATTGCATTGAAATCAATCTCAGGCACTCAAAGGCAGCTGTAACATTTGGCATCTGAGCAGGAACTCCCCTATTTATATAGGGAAAGCACTGGGCAGCATCCATCTTAGAGCTCTGCTTGCTGCACAACAAACAAACATTGGCTTATTTAGCTTTCAGTAGCCTTGGAGGCAAGCATTTATTGCCAGATGCAGCTCTTGTTGCATTGCACTAGCCTTGGAGAAGACTCTGAACAAATCATGAGATTCTTGTTTGTAAGAGCTCCGCTGCCTTTATATCTCTGTGCTATGTTCAGAGATATTGCATGGGAGGAATAACAACGGCTCCAGCAGCATTTGCTGGGTCTCCTTGATGGCTGAGCAGGGAAGCTGGTGCTCCCAGTGGGCTGACCTCTGTTTCCCTGGGTAAATGTCTGAGAAGGTAAGGTCTCAGGGTAATAAAAGAGGAGGGTAGGGGATTTTATTTTGTACCTGGGATGGGCCATGGGTATGAACAACAGGTTTTGCTTTTTATTTAGCATCCTTCACCTCTGGGGTCACAGTCTCATTCCTTGTTTCTTCACATGGCTCCTACACTGGTTAGGATGTCATTCCCTCAATCCATATCAGTAGGTCAAAATGGCAAAGACTAAATTTCACATGCCCTGTGTTCAGCACTATGGCTGCTTCCTCTGAAGCACATCAACTGTCACATGCTGATACTGCTCATTGAAAGCCCTTTACAGAGCTGATCCTTGCAATAACCCAAGCCTGCTTCCTTCAAGCTTCATTTGGCCATGTGTCAGCACCAGACACAGCTCAGCTTTTACAGTCAGTCTTTGTCAGAAAGAGCTCTGTCACAAGAAACTCACCCCACCATCACTCCTCTGCTAAATCTATCTAAACCACATTTTCTACACTGTGCTTTGAAACAAAACCATTGTAGCCACATATTTATTCCCTTCTGACATCTCCATGGCTTTGTCTCTCAGGAACTCAGCATGCTTTATTTGAATTATAAGATGTTTTTAATACCGTGTTTGTATTGTGCTTTGAAGCATTTCTATTGTTGTTCTGCAGTGCCCCAAGTGTTCTGGCTGCAAAGTGCTGTAAGTACAACTGGATTATTATTTGCTTAAGTAAACATGAGAAAATAGGTTTAGAATTATAGAATCATTTAGATGGGAAAAGAGCTTTAAGATCATTGAGTCTAGCCATTAACCCAGCGCTGCCAAATGCACTACTAACTAAGCCATGTTCCTAAGTACCACATTTACATGGCTTTTAAATACTTCCAGGGATGGTGACTCCAACTCATCCCGAAGAGCCTGTTCCAAAGCTTGGTAACCTGTTCAATGAAGAAATTTTTTCATATTCAATCTGAACCTTTCCAAGTGCAACTTCAGGCCAGTTTCATCCTGTCACTTGTCTCCCTGGGAGAAGAGGCTGATCCCCACCTTTCTACAACCGCCTGTCAGGTAGTTGTAAAAACAGTAAGGTCACCCCTGAGCCTCCTTCTCTCCAGGCTAAACACCCCCAGCTCAAAGAGTAAGTGCTGAATGTATGTACATACACACACCCATGCCAGAGTTTCCATAAATAATCAGCATGTAAATACACACTCATACCACATACACACACTCACACACATATACCACAAAATTGTACTCATGCACTTGAACATTCAGACAATGTCAAGCAATCATGCCGCAAAAGATTGCCTCAAATTTCTCTG
Organism: Lonchura striata; assembly: GCF_050655825.1. Classification (NCBI taxonomy): domain Eukaryota; kingdom Metazoa; phylum Chordata; class Aves; order Passeriformes; family Estrildidae; genus Lonchura; species Lonchura striata. The sequence goes on along the minus strand of NC_140705.1, from coordinate 85,516,842 downwards.
CCTTTGGGGTCTGAGGTAGTGCTTTAATACAAATCTGAGCTCATTCATTGCATTCTCTGATTTCTATGGCAGCCTTCCTTTTTTTTTTTTTTTTTAAATTACTTTTATGCACTTGTCTCAAACAGTGAAAATATTTATAATTTCTGGCTTGCATAGCCTGTACCCACGACAACAGGCATGTAGAAAATCCTGTTAAACCAAGAGAGTTTTCTGTTCTTGTGAGAGAAAGCTGGGGAGAAATGTTCATTAGCTTGTGGCAGCAATAATGCAATAATTCAGAAGGCAAACCTAATCATGCTGGGAGGCACCTTGGACACTATCTCATTTCCTTTCTTCCTCCTTCCTATCTATCCCTGTGAGGCAGGAAAAGCTACAAGCAGCCAAGTCGCAGTGGGCCATGTGTGAGGATGCACAAGGAAAGACACCAAAAGTATATTCCTTCCAGGCTGGACAAACAGACAGACTTATGGAAGAAGAAGACTCCTTCACTATCCTGGTGATTGCTCATGTAATTACAATGATCCTAACACAGGAAAATACAGGTGTCTGAAGCCTTTGCTTTTCTACAAGCAGATGATGGCAGAAGCTTTTCAGTTCAGTGGAGGGAGTAGAAGAGGAGAGAAGAAAGCCAGATTTTAATTCAACTTTGTTTCTCTCCTCCTGGCCCATGTCTTTTGAGATATTTTGAGATATTTTTTCAGGTATACCATATTTGGCTTATTTTCTCTGAAATCCTTAAGTTATTTCTCTCTCCAATTTGAGTAGGAATGAAAGCACAGGGTTCAGGGGATCAATAGCAAAGGGAGCACAGTTTATCTTAGATTGCCAGGCCTTGTTCTCTGATTTTATTTTGCCTTGTCTTGTATATTTTTATATATGACTGTGCCTGCAGAAATCCAGTAGGAAATAAAGATACTTTCCAAAGAGCTTAACATTCTCCTTTACTGAATTTTCTGGGACCCTGGGCAGCAGGATGGAAGAAAATTCTGTTCTATCCCTTTGTTCCAAAGCCTGAGTGATGGACAACAAATATGAAGATTTCATTATTGTGCACCAACTATGGGTCTTTTGTTTACCAAATTATTAAAGTTGAACTGAAAGAACTGTCAAGTTTCCTAATTTCTATAAGCAGAAAATAAAATTGTATTGTTACCATCTCCTCAGGAGAACCAGACCATCCCCATCTTTTGGGGCTCTTTGCTAGGCACCTTCAGCATCCTCCTCATTCCTTCAAATCTGCTATACTCTGTGTCCTCCTTAGTTGGCTCTATTAGTGTTCATTTGCAGGATCCAGCTTTGCTCAGGCATGCTTGGAAGTGCAGTTACCTTTCTTTGTTTTTGAGGACCTAGCTCCACAGCTGGATTTCCACCTGGCAGACCTCTGATCTTGTCTGGAACACTTCATCCCATATTAGAGAATTTTCCTCAGTTTCTATGTAACAGCGTGCCCAACCTAGCTGGTTAATCATGGAGCTTGTGCCTCAATGCTTTTTTTTTTTTTTTTTGTGGCCTTGTTTTAGTCACAGTTGGCCACACAGTGAGATCTCCCAGTGTTCTATTACTCTGTGACACTCCACTTGGGGACATAAAAAAGGATATGGGCTGGCTCTCAGGGAGAGTTTTTAGTTGCTGAAATGGCTTCAACTTTGGATGTCAGCAGTGATAGACATTACGTGAATCAGCAACCCAAATTCTTCACCATAAGAGGCATAGCAGCAGCATTCTAAATCCAATCAAAATGATAATTGTTTTTTATAATTTATTTTCTTTGCACATTTTTAACTCTCATTATCCTCACTAGAAATCTCTGTGGAGCTACATCTTTCTTTGCTTTTTAACAATGCCTAAGACCATGGCTATAAGCACCCCTCTCCAAACATCCTTTTGTAGCTAAACACCTGGAGCTGAGGATTCATCAGCAAATAGGTAGTGGAGCTAAAAATGACCCCAAGGAAGATGTGAACTAAATCTTTCAAAGCTCTCAGATCACAGTGCTTTAATTAACTAACAGATAGCTAAGCACTCTGAAACCTGCAGCTTGCTGCCCTTGTGGGCTGAGAGCTTTACACTAGCAGAATTGTGGGTGATTTTCATCTCTTTTCTCTCTTGAAAACTTTTCTATTGGATTTTGAATGTGATGCTTGGTAATGTAGCAACAGTACAGCATAAAAAATATAAAAAAGAGAGATAGAGAGAAAAGAGGAAAAAAAACCCTCTCAGACTCCAGAGAAGAATAGCTCCTGCCATTTGCCTTTTGTATCCACTGCTGAGGTATTTGAAAAGAGCAGGAGATAAGTAACCTCATGACTACTGCAGATTAGCAGGCTCTGAGGCACCAAATGTTGTTGCTGTTGCTGGGAGTATAATGGCTATTGAAATTCACATTTATACAGATATTTTCATGGTGGCACTGCAAAGAGCAGGGTGTATAGGAGGCTACAGACTATAAATGCTGAGGCCATACAAAATAGGACAAGGTGCAAAATCATTGGAAAGCATTCATTGGGAAGCAGCAGGGCACTGACCAGTTCTTGCCATGCAAGAGACCCTCTCCAACTTCAGATTATGGATCTTCCTCAGAGACAAAGAATGCACTATAGCTTGGAAAATTAGTGTCAGAGGCTTTCTATAGGGAAAGGAACACAAGTCCCTGACCTGCAACAATGCTGAATGACAAACTGCCACGAGGCTTCTGCTGTCCTGCTAGGCTTTCCAAGGCAGATCATAGGCATGGAGGAACTTCTGCCTGGTAAGCCAGGGAAGCTCTGGATGACAAAGGTACAACAGAGGTTTTCAGTTCTCTTGTAGCCTCTATTTTTGCTTGTGGATTGTTTTGTAGAGATCACTGAACAGGGATGGGGCTTCACGCAAGAGGTGGTATGGCATGTCACTGTTGCAGAGGTAACCTCTTGTTGTGTGCTTGTCCTTGACACAAGGGCTACATTGTGCCATGTCGTCCTTTTCCAAGGTGTGTACGTCAGAAAGCACAGGCAGTCTGCTCAAGGCTGGTTAAAGCAAGACTGACTTTTGCTTTCCTTGCTTTAACACTGAAATATGAGAGTCTCAAAATCAGCTGCATTAGGGTTGCACCAGGACAATGACACTGCTAATTCTAACCTATGATCTGTGATGCAAATTGTGAAGCATTCTGCAGGTGAGTGAATTCAGCTTTGCCAATCTCCTCAGCCCCTCAGTAAGGTCAATAGTATTGTTCCCATACTATGGCTGGAGAGATGGATGTACTGAGAAGAAAAGTGTTTTTCCCACCATCACTTAGAATATATACCAAGGAGAGACTTGGGAAAATAACACATCTTTTCTCCAAGTCTCCTGGTCTGATGCATACATATGCAATTTCCTAATAAAGACACAAGTCAGTTCTTTTTGTATTTTCTCATACTCTACAACATCTATACCCACAGCCTCTGAACACCTTTCAAGCATTTGTAGTGCTGTCCTTCCAGCATCCTTGTGAAGGAAATGTTAGAGTGCCTCCTTTTACACCTAGCAAGTAACAATTCATGGTTTTAAGACATGTCTCATGCCTTTGGTTTGAAGAAATCCAAAATTATATGGAAAGCTGAACTAGTAATAAGCAATATTTGCATAAATTCCAGAAGAAACCACTTTAATTACCTGCTTTCTGATATTTAGTTGCAAAAACCTTAATTCCTTGTCTATCAGAGAAAGGGGGGTGGGAGGATAAAAATGAAATTTTTATGTATGCAACTCTTTGGGGAGTAGAATTGGCACATAGTCATTAGATGTAAGTTATATCCACACATTTCTCTCCAGCTGCTCCTGTTACTGAGGAGAAAGCTGATGTGTTGATTTTTGTCTCTTACTTTTGATTAACTGATCCCCAAGGAAAAGAGGGATTAAAAACCACATCTGCAGGTTCAAAAGGATATGTCCTGGACAGAGCTGTTCCTCCCGCTCCCTCCCATCCTGCAGCTTTCCATCTTCTAAGTACAGGGAGGTTTCCAAACAAGGGCGAGCCATTCCAACTGGTGTGATGGTTTTGTGTTACACTATCCTGTCAGAAAAATTAGTTGTCTTCATAGTGTGGGGTGCTCAATGCTACAATAGTAGGGCCCGTGGGTTATGGCTGAGCAGCACTGGCAGACATGTGTGGGGGTAGCTCTGGAATACCTATGTGACCTGGCAGTAGATTTTGGTCTGTGACAGGTTTTGACACCAATTACCTTTGTGAAAGCGGTATGTTCTTACTCCAGTGGAGCCAATTCATTGTGTCACTGTTTCTTCTAGCTTTGCTAAAATTCAGTACCAAACTAATAAGGGTTAAAAATAACTCCATAGATGTGTCTATTACTCTCTCTAAGTAAATGTTTACTTTCTTTGTATCTATGTTAGTGGCACTGGCCAAGCCAGCATTCAGACACAACAGAAGTGAATGAGTTACTGCTTTAGCCCCTGGGTCACAAATGGACATGATGCAAGTAGCACATAACTTATTTTTACTGGAGGGAGAATGTGGAAACGATCCCCAGGTCTACAAATGGAAGGAGCTGGTCTCGTAACAGCTAAAGACACCAGGCTGTCTTATTAAGGTCAGATGTAGTGGGTCATGTTGAACGTAATTATTCTACTGCTTATGATTTCAGTACATTTGAATCTGAATATAAAATGAGGCAATTTTCTTCCTGGGGATAAGAGAAATGTGTGCCTTTGCATGAGACATGATCACTCCCAGACTGGCTAGCTTTATTTCTTCCTGATGAGCCTCTGACTCCCCAGAGAATAAGCTGAAAACAGTATTTCCAACTGAGAGGGCAAGATAGAAAGAATAAAGTTTTTCTTCTCTCAGGGGTGTTGTGCTTGCATGGTGGCCTGTTGCTAAGTGGCCCTATCGGAATGATTCCCAAAAGGATCATAGTTCTGTGTCTGGGGATTTCATTCTCTTTAGATTTCTTTCATCTCCTTATTCAAATCCCACTGCCAAGATTGACCCTGTAAACTATTAGTTGCCTTCAGCTACCTTTCTTCCCATCTTAAAAGCAAGGCTGATAGGAATGTTAAAGAAAAAAAAAAGGAAAAAAAAAAAAAAGCTCTTCAGCCCTGGCAAATTTTATCATCAGGTAAGTGCAAACTACTCTTCTTTTTTTTTTTTTTTTCCTCTTTTCTTTGTGGAGTGAATGAGATTGGATTCTTTGTTGCCTTGCACTTTACACTGAAATTTATGCTTGTGCCAAATGCCTATAACATGCTGCCAAATCCAAAGAGTAGCATTTTGTATGTTCTTTGTTCAAGCATGAATGCCTTGTGCAAGGTGCAAAGTAAGACTAGCTCAGATGCTGTGATAGTCCCAGTCACAGAATGTTACTAGCAAATGCTTAAACGTGGTACCACATTTCCTTAGTTCTTCTGCCTCTTGTCTGACGACAGGGTTACTGAGGCTGAGCACAATCCTCATGCAGCAAAACTGGCATAAAGTTAGAAAGCTACTAGGTATAAAATAGTATTTCTCATGACCATGTTCATTTGCAGCCTGCAAACAAGATTTAATTTTTCAAAATCTGAGTCCAAGTAGGAACAATAACAGTGCCAGTTTTCACCTTCAGTAATTTTTGGGTGTCCTATGATCACCTCTAACTGTAGCACATAATGGACAACAAATGATTCTGCATGCACTCACAATTAAAACACTTGTGTGACGTCTGATCCATTTCATACCTCAGACAGAATGAAAGGCCTTTTATTATACGGTGATACTGCACATTTGCATTGTGGGGGTTTTTTTGTTTGTTTTTGTTTGTTTGTTTGTTTGTTTGTTTGTTTTTTTTCTCTGAAATGGTTTCTAGTCTTGCAAAAAATTCTGGGTGACCCTCCCTTCAGGATTACTCTCACAGCAACTGCCCTCTGTTATAGAGGTGTAGGGGCTCAAGCTCAGGTTTTTAAGAAGACAGATGTTCTTTGGGGATGACAGGAGGAAGTAACTGTGGAAGAACCCCTAACGTGAGAGTATTTCTTGCCTCTGGAAGTGAGGTTGTTTCCCTCTGGTGTCCTCAAAAGAACATGTATATACTCTCTGTCAATTCAAATCCACAGGTCTCTGATGGCACAGGTTCCTGAATTGTTTGGTGTTGTGGGCTATTATCCTTAGGAAATGAGTGCGATATATGTGATCACAGCATTTAGGAAGAAGGACCTTACCTGTAAAAACACACAGCTGGTGCTAAGAGCCCCCAATGTTTATTTTGGATTAACCCAGCCTGCTCTGGTTAAGGCAGGCAGTGCTGAACATGACTTAGGGAGGTTGCACTCTGGCCTTTCTAGTTCTCCTTTCAGCTCCTTACAGCAGAGACAGGGAGAGGCCTGTTCTGTGGGGAGGAGAAAAAAAGGAAGTTACATTCTGCTCCTTATTGAGAAACAGAAACTTTATAATGGAATTTGTCCAAACAAGAGCAAAGCCTAAATTTGCATCTATTTCTTAGGTTCCTGACAGGAAAGACCTCCCATCTTTGCCTCTAAGCTCCTGTGTTAACTTCAGGGCCACTTCTTCACCTGGTCCACTGTGGAGAGAGGTTCTTACTTGGCACTTTATGAGGTGGTTTGAAGTCTGGTCTCAGAGTATAAAGAAACTTCCTCAGGAAAAATTGCTGGACTAGGATCCTGTGATTTCTGTAAGAACATGGTGTTTAATTACTGCTAAACACATGAATAAGTACTAATAGGATTCTCTGAGAGCATCAGTACCTACCACAGCATCTTGCTGTGCTGGGCTCAGTCTGTAGTCTTCCAGGAGATCAGCTGGCATTTAATTTTGATCACTGCAGAAAAGGGAGGCTGAGCTTGCAACACTGATCAACTTAGCTGATGTGTGTGAAAATGTTATTAAAATGGGAAAAAGTCTCTCCAAATGGATTTTGCTTTGCCATTTAAAAATCCCATGTAAATGATGCACATGGGATTTAGAGTGGGAGAAATATCAGCGATAATAATAAACCTTTAGTACAAACAGGTCAAGTTTCACTCAGTGGGATTAAGACTCAGTCATGTCTCATTCAGGAGTGTAGTATTAAGCAGTCTTTCAAAACATGACAAGGTTTATGTTTTCCCTGAGTTGTTTCCAAATGAGGAGGGAAATCGCAATTAATTTAAATTATTGCCTGTTTTCAGTCCTGCCTCCATGGATTTCAGAGTCTAGCCTGATGCCGTAACCTACAGCAGCAGTGATGGATGTAGGACTGCTATTGACAAAGAAGCAATAAGTACCAGGAAGAGATGCCAAGCAGGGCAAGAGTTGTCTGAAGACGGGGCACAAAGTGGAGTGGAGTACACAGTGTCCCATTCTCTGAGAGTCATCAATGTTGCCATAGAAATGAATTTGAAAGAGTGGATTATTTTACCCTCAGGAAAACAGAAGTTTCTTTTTTTCCCTAACACTGGCTGCTAGAAAATCATAGCTATATATGGAAAAGACCAAATCACCTCTGGACAGAGCAGCTATCAAACTGAATGTCTGTATCTCAAAATTGAGGGTTCTACCCCTTTTCTGGCAATTCTGTCCCTTGGCTTGGTAGATTGCACTATTAGAAACTCTTCTTTTAAAATTATACTTCACATTTTATATCCATCTGAGCAGCTGAATCAGGGAACTCACCTGTAATGTATTTAAGATGTATGGCATGTGTGAGTTCTCATTGTGTTGCAGTCAGATACTCTGATTTGCTTAGCACCATACAGACATGTTGTTATATTTAGGACCACTTACACTGCCCTTTTTTGACTCTGATCTTCAAATACATGCAGGAAGTTATTTTGTCCTCCTTAGCTGTCACTTAATAAAATTAAACTACAGCAGCTGCAGTCATATGCTGTTATATCTGTGTTGTCATTATAGCAAATATTGGAGGATTTAGAGATGTCCTACCTAAACTTAGGATACCTCCACTCATTAACGCTATAGAAATATAAAAAAATTCAGTGACTCCTTTAATTAACTAGACATCAACATTTATGATTTCAAATGAATTTGAAGGGATTGTCCTTGCTTGGGATAGCACTTCAAATGAAGCAAACCATCTGTCTGAAATATGTCTCATGTCAAGAGATGTAGGCTCAAACTGCTGCTTTTCCCATGAATTGATTCCTCTAGTCCTTTTCTGTGATGTTTGCAAGCCCTCTGTTGTTTTGGGATGTTGTTATTGTCCCTGCCATGTTCTCCTGAAGGAAAGCTGGAGGCCAGAGTTCCCAGGAGCATTTGTGCCCACAGAAATTTCAGAAAAGGCAAAAATTTAATTCTTTACATTTTACTATGAATTTTAGCTGGTATGTGATTTTTTTTCAGACAGTGAATTTTAAATTTGCAATAGATTCTGCCTTTGAAAACCAGTGTTAGCAATTAATGAGGCACAGTAGCTAGAGATAGATAAGCATATTAATCTATTTAGAAATCTATACAAAACCAGCACAATTTTAGGTACTGAATTTTTCCAAAAACACCTTGTGAATGAACTGTGGATCACTTGAATTAATTTAAAGGTTTTCAGATACAATTTAAAATGGTGAATTAATTTCAGAAAAAAAATCTCAAACCTGTGAACAGACATTTTGCAATGACTAAATAATTATAAGACTAAATAACTTCATTTAAGATGTTATTTATATTAAAAAACTTGCTCAATTCCATTGAGATTTGGGAGTTCAGCCTTTTGATTCTAGTCCCATGCTCTTGCATACGCACACACACACATATATTCTCTCTCTTTCTCTGGACAATTTAGCTCTTGCAACATCTTGTTATTAGCCATAATCATTAGTGCCATGGTAATTTTGCTGTTCCATTTCCTCCTCTCTCATCTTTCCTGGTTCTGCTTGTGCACTACAGTGATTCCGCTCTGCCTTGTAGAATTAATTTTAAACATGGAGACTTACATGCTTCAGTCTTTAGATGGCACCAAAACTGAATGCACTAATTAGGGAAGCTTTATGATTTCTATTATATTCCACTCACAGAGAGGCTGGGTTTTTTAGAGCCTGTGAAGGTTCTGGCTTGGCAAGGCTTTCTAGGAGTTCCACATATGCTGTCTATAGTGCAAGGTCTTGTGTTGATTAAAGGGCACCATCTAAAGAGAAGCAATTACTCCAGTAGCTTTGAAGTGCAAGGTATATTGGTAAAAATAGTACTGAATAGAGATGCAAGGCTCTGACAACAAAACATAATCAAATTCTTGAAATATAAAACTAAATGTTGAGGTTGTCTGCTGTTGGTAGTGGTCCTTTCAATTCCTTCCTGCTCAAGCATATGAAGCAGTCAAATATTTTCTTTTCATCACAGGGCATTATTACCTTTAAGGAGCTTGTTCATGTAGTGACTTCAATTTGTCTAGATGGTATTGACTGAAACAAAGCAATGCATGAAATTGCATTTCTAAAGAACCAGTGCAAAATGATATGAAATTGAAATAGAGACATTAAGAGCTCCCCAAGGGCAATAACACTGGTACTTAATGGTCAGAGACAAAACTAGGAGTTATTTACTATGTAAATCCTTATAGACAGACAGACTTCTGATAACTGAGGCTGTAGTGAAGGAAGGTCTGAAATTGTTGCTTTCTTTCAGCCGTGCTGGTGGGGTGGTCACAGTCCACTCAAAGTGATCCCTTCTGGTCTTCAGCCCTTTCCATATCCCCATGCTTTTTTGCTTAACTGGTTGCTGCTTTCAGAGCACCTGTCAAAGCACAGTCAGAAGGCCAGAGTCCTGCAAAGCTGAATAGGTAAGAAAAATTAGCCAGGGTCAATTTTCTTAAATTTAAATTGAATTATGTATCTATCTATTATGTAACTATCTCTTATTTCTTTACTTTTATTGCACTTCCAAGAAGAGTACTTCTGTGGCTTATGAGCAAGTGGCCCAGAAGATTTGAATTTTAACAAGTATGAACTTTACTACTAAATACTAAAATCTCAGACTTGAAAGGTTGGTTCAAGAATTACTCAAAGAAAAACTGTAGTGTGTGCAAGTATGTTGTACTGTCTATTCACTCTGTTTGGATCAACTTGTGGTTTCAGCTAGCTCAAAAGACATATTTTTAAAATATTATAAATACACAAGTGGTAACAACAAAAAGTAGAAGACAGCCAACCCAAGCAGTCTGCTTAGTATTGGCCAAGCCAACAGCAAGCTTTTAATCTTAGCTGTTAGTAAATATGACAAATAAACTACATGTGTATTGAAACTTCTTAGAAACATGTCACCTTTCTCTGACTATTCAAAGGTCTGCTGCAATCTCCTTTTCTTCAGTGAGAAAGATCTGAGAGACCACCATCATCACAAGAGCAAATAGTGACAAGGTTTATGAAGTGAGAGGCTTACCCAGGAGCTAAAGGGAACTTCTGACCTCTGTTAACTACACTCAAACTATCAAGTGTCAACCTGAGTTTTAGAAAGAGGCATTTTTTGAAGGGTTCGGTCTGTTTCATGTGCCTAACTGCTCACACAAGCATCAGCACTCATTCCAGTGAGATCTCTTTCAGCAGTGGCTCAGCACAGTTTTAATGCATCCACTTTGGCACTGAAGCTGGCACGGTCTGGTTTGTTTTTCCTCTGACCTGGATTGCTCATTGCTGCTCATTTCTGCCTGAGTACCCTCTGTGACTGCCCCCTTGAGTGTACTGTGGACATGGATCTCTCAGTAAAGTCCTGGAAAAATTATGGGACAGATGGAAGGAAATTTGCTGCAGCCACATTATCTAGCAAAGTAGGTCTGTGTAACACTGTAAGACTAATGAAAACATTGGTAGCATGATGAGTGATAAGTGAGTCCGTAAACACTTTTTGTTTTGAAAAGCAGCGTGGCCAGTCCTCTGATGAGGGATGCTCTAGGAAGTGCTGGGCTCACAAGAGGAGCTCTTGAAGGCAAATGGTTACAGACCTTTTTTCCTCCTCTCTGCTCACCAAGTGGCTGTACAGGCTGAGTTACACTTCTCGAGCAGTTATCATCCTGGATGTGCTTTGTAGTTAAATGAAAGCTTGAAACACCAATTTACCAGCTCGCCTTCTGGGCCTTAAAGCAAACAGCAGCCACAAAGCAGCCTGCTTTCCATGTTTTGCCTTGAAAGGATAGCTCAAGACAGATACCAGCCACAAAACCCTTTATTTGCTTGTGTATTAGCCTGGAAGTTGTGCAGTCCAGCACTGGAACAAGTCTTCAGTGAAGCTGGCGTCACCATCCTTGAAAATTTTCAAAACTTTTGGACAGGGCCCTCAGAAACCTGACTACTTTTGAAGATGATTTTGAGCTTGTGTTTTGTTTAGATGGATTCCTAAAATCCCTTCAAATCTGAATTATTCTAGGGCTCCTAGAATAAAACTCCTTTGTATTATTTAGACTCATTATTGCCTTTCATTTCTTTGCTATCTGGTCTCCCTTAAAAAATTTACTCCCTTAAATATAATCTCCTCTGTCTTGAATAAAAAAAAAAAAACAGGATCCACAGAAAAACACAGATGACCTCAGTGGAAATTTTAGTAATACCATTACATCAGATCAGGGCTTTAATTAGTAGGCCTAAAGTAAAGATAATCAATTCTGCCTGTATCTGTTACAGACACATGAGAGGGATGCTAACCAGATGAACACTGTCATTTGTTAAAGTGAAAGGTGTCTTCTCTAACCTTGGAAAGATCTCTATTCCAACACTGTGCTTTCCTTCTTGAGCAGCTCAGTAGGGCAAAAACTGTGAGAAGAAATAAAGAAAAGAAGGATACAGAGATATAGAACCTGAGGAAGTAAAAAGCTATAATACCTGAAATACAGTTTTTAACTTTTACATTGCTGATGGGTTCTTTCTCAGCTGCACAAATTTACCTTGGCCTTTAAATAGCAATTTTATTCCTTGTGGATTTAGCCAGTGAGAAAGGCACTATGTCATGCTCATGCTCTCTTGAGGAAAGTTTGGGCACAGAAGGAAGGAGGCAGGGCTATAGGTATGCTTTCCATTGGAAAGATGATTCTTTTACAGTGATGCAATATGGTCACAGGGGCTGCACAACGTGTTGCCTCAGAGAAAGCTTCCTTCACAGAGACAAGAGGCAAGCACTGGGGAGCAAGGCTTCACTTATCCTTGGGGTCACCAGTCTCCTTGGAATATCCTGTCCTCTCTTCAACAGACATGACAAGGATGAGCAGCAATTCCTGTTTCTGTTCTAGGAAAGCAAAATTTGGACCATTAGGAAAAAAGTAATTAGGGACAACATGGTAGGATTCCAACCTTAGACTATGTTTTATTATGAGATATTTATGATCCTGTGTTTTCTAAATACACCTTGCTGTTCGCTGTCTTGGAGAATGGGAGAAGTCTCAAAGACACCCCAAAAATGGCACTATGGTAAGAAGAAAATAAAAGAGAAGTGACCAAGAGCGAAGAGATCCATTTTTCTTAAGTGTCTAAGGGACTTAAGAGACCAAATATTTGGTAAATTTAAGTCACTTGAGGCACTTCTGATAATTTACCCAATTTATCAGGGAAAAAACCACCAAATTATAAAAGCTTGGCACTAGTTATGCTGGAGGCAAAACAAACCTTATTTATTATGTCTCTCACTATTCTGTATATCCTCACCTTGGTGGTGGATCCCCAGGGAATTTCCCCCTGAACACATCCTGTCTTAGCAGAGAGCAACTAATGTGTTAGAGTGCCTAGAAGGAGTCACTGTTTTTGAGTGACAGCATGTAAACAGTACAGTCTCCTGTAGAAAGGCTGTCTGCTGGTATTTCAGTTATCTGGTAGAGATTCTGTTTCCCCTTTAGTCTGTCCTCTCCTTGTCTGTTTGTTTTGTTAGTATTTGTATGGAGATAATTAGATCCAAGTACATTTGACATATGGAGATAACAGTCAGGAAAGGAAACAACATATGGCAGACAATTCATATCCATCAAGATCTGTCATAAAATCATTTTTAGCAATAGAAAAAGAGGAGTAGAAAAAGACACCAGGTTTGAATTTGAAATAAGCCTGCTGCTCTAAAAAACAGGAGGGCCCAGGGTTTGCTTTTCACAATGAGACCATTGGTTCACCAAAGCCAGCACCTGCTGATGGCTTGAACACTGGATTAAAATCCTCTGTAGTGGCCTGGCCAGCTCCTTATTGACCATCATGACCAACTAATGACTAATCTCAAAGCCCAGACTGCACTAGCTGTTTAAACTGTTGAATCACAGCCTTGGGCTACTTCTGGGCCAATTAAGCTCTTCAGCCCAGGCTATGGGGAAGAGGGAGAAAAGGAATATGTACAGGTGCTAAAGACTGGGTGGGTGCAGGGACCCCAGAACATGATGCTTGGCTCTGCTGTCCTCACTCGTGGTCTGGAGCAGCATCACATAATTGATTGGACAGATGAGATGGTCCAAGTTCTTCCTCACAAGGTACTAGCATTGCCTCTTGGAAAGGTGGACAGGACTGAATTCAGGATGAATTCAAATCATCTTTATGGGTGCTCTGGATATGGAGTCCTGGGTCTCAGGAATGTCCTGGGCTTCAGGCTGCTCCTCGAACTAACCACCTCAGGTAAGATGTGGATGTATACCACAAGAATGGTATTTGAATTCTTTCACACAAAATCAAAGCTGGTCTTTCAGTTTGGCTAAATTGAGCTCTTAGATAGAGAGGAGCATTTTGAAGGAGTGGATCTAGTCTAGACATGGCTGTATATGTATTATTTGGATATATGGAAGTTTTAAAGGAATGAGGATGCTTTCCAAAAATAAAGTGTGTCTGTGTCACTAATCTATGTAATTTAGTTAGTAATAAATGGAATTTCTTCTGTAAAATGTAACAGCCATTTTTCCCTAAGGGAAACCTGGCCTTTTACCAAAGAAAGTGGCTTTTTACTTTTACTTGGTTTCCTGTAGAAGAGTCCTGAAGGACAGAGATGCTGATTTAAGGATGCAAAAACCTCTGCAAGGGAGTGTTTACATTGCCCACCCTACAGAGGTCTCACAGTGTCCCTTCTGTGCCAAGAGAAAGGAGCAGCCTCAAGCTCTTTCTTATGAAACAAAAAGCTGAAAACCAGAAGAGAAATAGCCAGAGATATAGTTTTCAGGGAGGATCTTCTCCCAGTCTATTTTCCTGATGTTCTTTTATATAACTTCTGGTGTAGCCAACCCTCTTTATCTTCAGGCAATTATCTTCTCATCTGTTACTTTCTCTGCTCCAGGAGCAGAACAGTTGAGCTGTAATGTTGGGATTTGCTAGTACTGCATCTCTGTAAATAAAAGGATAGAAAATCTTGTCGGAAGAAAGAGACACTCTCTGAGATGGACAAAACTTATTTGCTGATACCTTGCTAGGAATGGAATCAGACAACCTCATCTACAGGCTAAACATTGACTTGAGTAGGGATATGTGAGAGAGGAATGTGGCCAAATCTTTCTCCCACTCCTGTCTGGGTGAGCAGGAGGGATGAAACCTTTGTCTGGTTTAACAGGCCATCAAAGCCTGGCCCGGTCCAGAGCCTCACCACAGTGGCAGAAGAAGGAGGTATTGATATTGAACACAGCAATCGTCTACATATGCCAGCTTGGAGGGTTTAAAATGCAAAATGGCATTTCAATGTTTAAGAATAGCAAGTAATTTAATGGCTGTAACAGAAAAGCTTCCAATAGAAAAGCAATGTGTTCCAGGGCTTTATAACACTGCTGATAAAATTGCCTTTGGATTCCTTGTCTAATATTCCAGCCTTTCTCTTGCTCAGCAAAACACAATAGCTTGCACTAAGCCTCCCTAAGAGGGCAGCTAACAGCACATTTACTAGACACTTCAAACATTTGATCATATTTCTACTGAGTATATTTAATATCTGTTAATGTCAGCAGCCCAGCCTGATCAAAATGCCTGCATTGCTGGGAAAAGAGTGTTTAATATAAAAAATGAAATGGGTAAGCAACCACTTACTGATGTCTTTTGGAAATGGATAGGTGACTACCTAGGCTCACCCTACCCCACTTCTTCTGCCCCCCATCCCCAGCCCTGCTCTGTTACCACCCTGTTGCTGTGTGCTGCTCTGAATGCATTAGAATGGTTATTCTGAGTATGCAGGAGATGCCAGGAATAGTTTCAGGTTTCCTGCCTCATCAAACCAAATTCAATCTGTAAAAAATTAATACACCCAGAAGGAACAGTTAAAAGCATCTCCAATCAATTAATGTTAAAATGGGGGCTAGAAGGCTGATTTGTTAAAGGAAACTCAATCCAGCTCAGAGCTCAAGAGGCTACTGAGATGAGTTACAGCAATGAGTCAAGCTGCAGTGCTTTAGAGGAGGAGAGCAAATAAGGTATAGGTTGAAGCAATCCATGTATCACTTTCAGCTGCTCATTGTTTCAATCTGGAGGACCCCAAAAGTACACTCTGTTTTGGGCAGGCCAAGAAGTCTCAGCAGAACAAGTGTTCCTCCCAGATTTCCCACAAGGAAGGAGGTGGCACAAGTCTAGGTGTTTGCAGTGGCCATTCAAATCTTCTGTCCCTTCTCCCATGCAGCTGGAAGTGAGAGTAAAGGATGGAGCCAACAGCCTTGAGAGATCTGCACATTTACAGCAGACCCATGTGTACTGTACTGCTCGCTCCAGCGACTCAAAAGACAAGTTGGTACACCATCCCCATAACTTTGGCTTCAAAAATCCTAAGTCAAAAAGACATAGATGAAAGTTGGGAGGTTCTTTATTGATATCTGAACCTTGTTGACATTCAGTGTTATTTTGTGATGAGAGCTGAGACTTATATAATGTCTTGACTCTACTGCCTGGAGCTTCAAGATGCAGTTTTAAAGGCATGTGGATAAGTTTCAAAAACCGGTAACAAAGATCCTTGAGATGTATTTAAATCTATTTAATTTACACACAGTGGGTTCAATCTGCAATTCTTGACAGCCTCTTTTCTGGTGGGTTAGTCTTCATAAAGCTGATATTATTTTTTTTTTCCTTGAATTGTTTCCAAAATGTAGAAAACTACCAAATCATGTCTGAAGCCACATTTGAATGGAATCTTTTCAAGCATCTTTTCTTGATACCTGCTGCCTTAAAAAGAAATATATATATAACTAACCAAATAAATAAACAATTAGGTACACAGCCAGCTGAAGCTTATTGTCACCACTTTGTTTCTGATTAGATCACACTTTTTTTCCTTCCAGCTATCAAGTATTTAGATCAATTTATACTTTAATCCTTTGTCTTTTTTCCTGGTCCTTTGTTGCTGTGTTACATCCTCAAAGACAGAGAGCATTGAACTAAGTGGTAGAAAAATGGGAAGAGGGAATTAAGGTAGTAATCCAGCTTTGAAATAAAAAATTGGCCTGAGGTTAGTGCTTGAATCTAAAGAGCTTACCGAAGGCAGAAGGGAAAAAAAAAAAAAAAAAAAAAAGACTGACAAGAGAAACTGAGGCAATACAACTGAACCAACATTAGTGCTTGTCTGGATGGGGTACTTGTGACAAAGGGTTAATTAAACTGCATTTCCCTGAGTGTTGACTGGACCAGGGCTAAGAGTGAGAGATATTTGGAAGGTTGTGATACAATTGTTAGGGTTGTTACGTGAAAATGTAGTTCAGCTGGTGCTGGGCTATGCTGCCATGAAGTTCTGAGATGGGAGGTACTCCCATTATTGTACTCCTTACCTTCACCTCTATCCCTTTGGTCAGGCACAGGAGCCCAGAAATAAGGTTACTTGGTTTACAAATCATTGCCTGTGAGATTTACAGTGTGTTCTGGGCTTGATCTTTTCTGAAAACTACATTTCTGTTAGAGGTGGGAAGGAAATTCTGCGAACACAGTGATAGTCTCATAGTGATGAAACATGTCTGTCTGTTAACTACCACCTTTTCTATATTCTTCTTTATCTTTGACAGTAGTAACAGCCTCTCCTCTGGTGAAATCAGAAAAAATTGGCTAGAGAGAGCTCAGGTAAAGCCAGATCAGATATTCTTATGTTCACTAAAAGAAGTTTACACAAAAATACAATTATTGGTCTCCTCTGTCAGTAACCAAGCATGCAAACTCCATAATGTCCTAGGTTACACCTCTAGTTCTTTGCTGCTTGAAAACCAAAATCAATTTCCCCATGAAATTTTGAAAATAAAATACCTATTTATGGAGACATTTTGGGCTCTGTGTGTGCTGCATCAAAACAAGATATAAACTGGGTTTTGCTGAAAATGTTCTTTCATTTATCCAGGTCTGGGCAAGAGGAATGATGCTTCTGCAGTCAGATATAGGAGAACAACATGCCTCAGTTGTGCCCTACACCCAGATACAATAAACACAGTGTGGTGCAGCTTTAATTTTAATTCAAAATAAATATTTTCATAACCTACAAAATTCCTCTAATACACTTATCTGGAAGAACACAAAGATTAAAGAAATCCTGCTAATTCCTTTATCTTTCAGATACAGGGCTGAAAACAAAGACATTCAAAGCTTGAGCCATTTAGAAGAGGAAGAAGCCAAAATCTGTGCCAGAGGTTTGACTGCTGGGATACTCATGGCTTCAGGTAAGCTTCTTTTCCTGGGTTGTTTAGCATTTCAGAGGCCCTCTGTGTTCCTCAAGGAGAGCTGTGGATTACAGACATAAAACCTTGCCTAGCTTGCAGCCAAGGCAGAGCAGGGGGAGTACAAACAAACTAATGCAGGATGCCTTCCTATCCAGCTGCCTGCCTCTGAGCCTGGCCAGCACTACATGCTTCAGAGGAAGATGTAAGAACCTCACAGCAGGCAGATGTAGGATAATCAATCCTTTCAACCTTGTTCTCAAGCCCCATTAGATCTCATCCTGATCCCAAAATAGTTAGAGGTTGGATTAAGTCTTGAAGGATGGCATTTAATATACTCTAAAAAATTGTTGTTATCATTAACTCCCATGACTCTCGAAACTAATGTTCTCCATAGACAAATACATTTTCATTTTGAATCAACTTCTGTCCTTAGTCTACTATAGCAATGAGTACATAGTCTTAAACACCTGTTTGCAAAAGGTATTTAGTATTTCTTTCTATCTGTGGTGATTTTGCTGTGATTTTGTTCACTGCATGTCTCTTTTCCTGACCTGATGAGCTAAGGAGGAGGGATAAAGTGAGTATACTCCAAAGATTACACATTCCTTCACCACATTATTGTACAAAAGGTCTCAGAAAGTTAATTATTTCAGCAGCTTAAGCATCAGTTTGGCAGCCAGCTTCCAGCCCCACTCAAAAATACAGACAGATCTGCATCTCTCCCAACACAAACTCTGATTCACACCTCAGTCCAAATTGCTGACCTTGTCTAACTTTTGTCCCAGCTTTCCCAGTCATGGTCAGGATAATCAAGTTCTTATAGGAAAGGTATTTTTGCAGACCATCCATCCCTTAGCAGCCGTTTCCTGCTCTACTCCAACTGTAGCAGTAGCTCCTGCCTCTCTCCCAACACTAACCCTTCCACTCACCCTTCTTGTCAGGACAGCCTTACCCAGGACTCTCAGACATCCTGGAAGTGGAAGAGTTTTCAGTCAAAAATGCTTTTCCAGCTTCCCTGTTCCTTTGGCCTCATTTTCACCCTACACCATTTGTAACACTCCTATTATAGTGATTTTTAAACTTAACCCTTGCTAATAGCCTTATCTTTTGCTCTTTCCCTAGGATGTCTTCTTAATATTTTGCTTTAACAGTAACCATATCCCCATTTAACTTGTGCAGTATCTCTGAGGAAGTTTTAGAGCCTATGAAGAGATGTTATGTGTAGGATTTCAGTTGGATTTGTAGTGTTTACATAGAAATGCTCAAATATTTTTGAGTATTTAATTTTAAATTTATGCTAGCTATCCACTATCATTTGTGCACAGATTGAATGTACATGAATATATCTGTAGTGATGACTTGGACTGTCTCCTTGTGTCACCTTTGTGTCTTTGTATCACCTGCACTGCAGTGTCTTCTCCCAAACCCCAGACCATTCCTCCTCCCTTCTCTTCCTCTGCCCTTTATTTTCCCTCTCCTTATAACATCACAATCTCTTTCATGCTTCATACTCTGTTCTCTCCTGCTTGCTGCTTCTCACTGAGACAGAGGCCAAGGGGTGCCTGAGGGCCCCATGTGTGTCTTTCCATGTGGTGGGCAAGAGGCTGCAGAGGAGGACCTGTCTGGGTGAGCTGGCAGAGCCCCATGCTGCAGGCTGGGGGAGGTGAGCAGGCAGGGAGGTGTTGCCCTGCTGTGGGGCACAGCCTGTCCCATGGTGAGACAGACACAGCTGCTGCTCAGACCCGCCGTGGCATTCTGGGCACATCTGCTAAGGGCAGGCACTGTGCAGCCATGAGGGCCCTCAGCACTTGGGAGGCACAGATCATGGGATGGGCGTAGAAAAAAATTTGCTTTTTTGGTAAAGATTTCCCTCCTTCATTTAGATTCCTGAGCAAGTGATATTTTTCCCATTTCCTATGTCCCATACCTTTGATGTTTTGGTGCTGGAATTTGGTTACCTGAGCCACTCATCTGGTTGCCTCCGGTCTTTCTGAGTATCATCATCATAATAATTCTTACTATTCACCTACCTAAAAATTTCTGGCTATTGCATTTTTGCTATTTCAGTTCCAGTCCTTTCTAGATTGTTCATAAATACAAGCAAATTAAACAGTGTGGAATCCAGAGTGAAACCTTGAGGCATATGATGTTTTCCAGGGTGAAAATAGGCCATCTGATTCTTCACTTCTTTTCCCTTTATTAAAGTTTCATCAAAATAATAGTTTTCTTCCTTCTCTGAATTCCTACAGTTTCTCTTTTTTGTGATGTTTGCTCAAAGGGATTTTGACAGTCTCAATAGGTGATGGCTTTCCTCTGACATGGCCAGAAAATTATGAAGGATTAGTGAAACACTTTTGCCTTCTCTGGCTGTCATTTTAAACACCCTGTTACTATTTTCTTCTCATTCTTAATGTTACTTTCAAGAAAGGATGGCTAAAACTTTTCAACCAAATGTAGCTTATCAGATTCCAAAAATCTATTTCTATTACCATCCTCATCACACCACCCCTCAGCACAACCAGGTTTTAAAATATGGAGATCAGCAGTAATTGGAAGAGCATGAAAAAGGGCAGATTTCAAGAGCTTCAGGCTTGATTTTCCAAACAGTTTGGTACTGATACCTGGGACTGGAGTGTCACAGACCTGACTCAGTGGGAACAGAACTGTGTTGTAAACCTGACCGAGAGCTGTGCTTTGGCCCCTCTTAACAAGCTGATGAGTCTTCATGGCACAGTGCATCTCTGTGCAGCTAACAAACTCAGCTTCCAGAGATTCAGTAAACCTTTCATTAGCCTTTTGGTGGAGCAAAGCAGCTTCACAGCTATTTGCCTGATAATTAGAGCAGAATTAGCTTGGTGGCCTTTGCCCTGTGTGTGGTTGTACCAAGAAGACAAGTTTATTATTTGGAAGTCCTTAGAAACTGCTTTGGAGAGTGTATATGCTCACCCCCCGCCATCTCAGACAATGAGGAACCCTATTTTTGCAACCACTTCTGCATGGGGTGAACCTAAAACCTGCTTCACTCATACGGAGATACTGAGGAGGTGAACATGCCATTGCCTCAGACATTCATAAAATTTCCCTTCTAACCTTCACAGTTTCTTCAGGACTAAGAGAACACTGAGATCAGGCTGCTCATGTTCCTTTTCCCAGTGAAGTGTAGCTTGTCCAGTGGGACATGTGCTTCACTGCAGCTGGTCCTTTAGGCTGCCATGACTAACAAAGTAGCTCTTGACTAGCTGCATGTGTGTATCCCTGGTGTTCTGTTATTGCCTAACTCTACTGAGAAGAAATGGGTGCTGTATTTGACACCTTAGCCTACTCAATGGACACAGTTCCTGGAAGAAAAACCCAAGCTAAACAAAACAAAACCCACAGAAATCAAAACAGCTGGGAAATGCTGCTCTATATAATCCCAGCTGTCCTGTCCTGCTGCTGAGAGGAGCCATGTGGCTGCTACAGACACATGCAGGAAAACAATGGTATTAGAGGCATTAGGTATTTGTTCAGCAGGCGGTGGGATGCAACCATTCCTTGGGCACTCCAGATGCATTTACAGTATTAAAAGGTCAAACAATCTTTCTATTTCCCTGTTTGCTTCAGAGAGTTTTGTTGAATATTCTCATTATTTGTTATGGTATTTCTTTGATTTAAGAGGATTTCTCTACACAGCTGTAGTTACTAGAATGCCGTGGGTATGTGTGGTGAATGTGCTATTACAATAACAAACTTCTTGTAGTAAATATTTATTTTGAGAGCAAAGCTTTTAGTTCAGTTGTGCATGTGGCAGTAAAGACAAGATGCACCAGGTAATCTGGAAAAAGAAAAATAAGTGAAATGGAAAAAGACACAAAATTAATTGTTTAGAGTGATGACTTCTGTCCCTTTCTTATGGCCTTTGTGCCAACTTACTTTTCATTACCTTTTTTTGACAGACAGAAATCCTGTACAGCAGCATAGAGACCCTGAGAATGGGAATTTTCAAATTCTTCTCTTCACATAATTTCCTTCTAATTGCAGGCAGGGCTTTTGGCCCTATGAATTACAGAAAGCCCCTGAATCCCAGAGCAGATGTTAGGGATCCTTCATGATCCCCTTCCAGAACTTGCCTGCTGTTCCTTAACCACAACACCCTTCAAGAGGGAGGTGTCAGAAGAGGAAGAGGCAAGAGAAAAGGGGTTGCTGGAGCAGGAAGCAGCTAAACACAGCAATCAAGCCCTCTGATTTAGTGAGAGAAGGTAGAGGCAGTGGGGACTATCTGCAGGTTTAGGAACAGTAGGAATGCTGGCATTATCAGCCAGAGATAATGAAAGATATTATAATGAAGTCAGGGAATCAAAGGCATTATGTCATTATTTTCACTCTATATTTGAAAATCCACAGCATATGGACTTGGATAAGGCTGATTACTTCCCAGAAGAAGTAACCAAAGAGTCTGCTAAACATTATCTATTAGGACAAAATATATCTAGGAGTCTTGAGAGGGCTCGCTCAGGAAACATCTGTTTTCAATGAGCCTAGGAGTGCTGGCAATATTGCAGAGGACTGCAAAGGTCTTAAGTTTTGCCAGGACTTTGCCACCCCTTCAGAGGGGTGCAACAGGAGTAGTTAAGATAGTTATAAGCTGAACAACCTGAAATTAATATCTGGCAAAATAGTGCACAGGGGAATATGAGGTTCTATCTGGAAATATAATTAATATCAGGCAACTTAGCTTTCAGGGAGGTAGAGCCTATTAAACAGAACAACTTTCATTTTGAATGCAAATTCAGTTATCAACAGAGACTGCAGAGAGATAATGTGCTTTTGCACTGTGTTCAGCATGCCCCAGCACAGTATTTTGACTTGAGTCAAAAGAGGTAGGAAATGCTACCTGATGGGAGCGAGGTTTTTAGGAAATAGTGTATGTCCAGTGTTATTTCCATTTCTTTATTGGTGATCTTTAAATAAATATAAAATTGCTGCTGATAAAATCTGAGGATGACACACAAACTGAAGGAGTAGCCAATAATGATGGCAACAGAGTGGTTACACATATAGGATGGTGCAGCCTGCGGTGCCCATTTCAATAAAATGCTTTTTAATGTTGCCAAATGCCAAGTCATTCACCTGGATTGCAGGGAAACCAGTTTTGATATGGCCAACTCTTATTCATGACAGCCCTAGCACATGATTTGTTTCCTTTTCTTTCCTCTTTTTTTTTTTTTTCCCATCTTGAAATATCTGTTAGGGTAATACATTTGGATCCCATCACTGATGTTTTGCAAATGGTTTTTTTGCCAGCACAGACTGTTTTTAGGTGG
The DNA here is from genome assembly GCF_050655825.1 of Lonchura striata. Classification (NCBI taxonomy): domain Eukaryota; kingdom Metazoa; phylum Chordata; class Aves; order Passeriformes; family Estrildidae; genus Lonchura; species Lonchura striata. The sequence continues at coordinate 85,494,029 of NC_140705.1, read as the reverse complement.
TTGCATATGTTAGTGTTAGTCTTCTACAGGTGAGGGTGAATGCTGTACCAGCAGTGAGTGAATCAGAGCTGGTGGAGGTGACTGTTGAGACCTACTCTGTGCTCAGCACAAGTCACTCTGTTGCTGACAGCACCCTTCTCCTTATGTGCTTTTCCTACCCAGGGGCAAGCTGATTAAAATGGTTCATATCATCCCTGAGCTTGGTGCTCTGCTTGTGACTAGATTCATGCATTGGCTGATAAATTACACCAAGTCAAATGTGCATTTAAAGTTACTTGAAGCACTTTCTTGGACAACGGCCCTTCCCAGTTCATTATTTGGGCAGTCTCATATAGTCTGTCCAAGCCACAAGCCCAGCTTACTGCAGCTGGTTCTTCATTAATAGACTCTCAAGGTTCAGCATTCATGCAGCGAGGTTTGAAGGGTGATTAGCATCTTACACTGTCTTGGGCAGGGTAGGGAAAGTCACAGTAGTAGACTTTCTCCAGCTTGTACTTGCTTCACAGCATCAAAACCTCATATTTCTACATAATCATGCAAAAGATGATACAGGGGGTGTATATTTCCAGTTAATTATTATGAATATCTTGATTTAATGCAGAATCTTGCGTGAAAGTCAAAAATCTTAACAGAGAAGTTGCACATATGAAAATGGATATCCATATATCCATTGATATATGCTCTACTTTAGTAGTTTTTCCTCCTTGAAATCAAATATCACTTACTCTAAGTCCACAAATTCCTGTGGAAAATTTTATGGTCACAGATTTAGAGTATATTGTCTCCACATCTCTTTTCATGGATCACTGCACCAGGCAGATGTCAACAAGGGTGCTGGGCTCAAGTCCTGACTTGCAGGACTGGTCAGCTCTCCCCCATCACTTCAAGATGCTCCTCTACATGTTCATGGCACCCCACTGAACACACTCAAAAAGCTCCTGCCACTAAGCTTGTGAGAGCTGATGAGATCACAACTTAGGAAAACAGCTCTATTAAAATAGGGTCTTGAATATTGAACCAATTTCTCAGACGTGCTTCCCTTGTTGTTAACCCTGACAGATCAATGGATTTAAATTTCTTTTTCTAATGGGCTTAGCAAGCTTTGATGAAAAACAAATGTATCTGTGAACTATTCTCTCTTTCTGTCCAAGAGACTGCTTCTTGAGATACGTACCCAGTTATAAACATAATAGTGTTTGTTAAGGGTTTTTTCCCCCCTGTGATGGTTTTATATTGAAAGGAATGAGATACTGTTAATTGTACTAATCATGCATCTTTCAGAACTTATTTAGTGGATTATATACTGCCTCCTCTTCCCCCTGCTTAATAATCAATGATATGGGCATACTTGCCTTTGGACTCTTTTTTAACCACCTGAACCTACAGGTGGTTCCCTTCTTGCTGCACTAGAAGGGAAAACAGTGATGTAAAATTAATTTTTGTGATGCTAGCAATCAAGGAGTTCGCAGTCCCCTTTCCCTAAAAGTCACCAGCCCATGGATGTTGTTTCAAGTCTATTTACAGGAGTACTGATGACTACAATAAGAGCTATAAAGGAAACATGAACCTGCTCCATGTGATGATGTGGTGAAAAATTAGATGCCTCTGGAGAGCTGGACCTGAACTGCTGTCTCAAGGTTATGGGGGCTCCATTTTGCCACTGTCTTTACCAGCCTGTGAGAAAGAAACAGGTACAATCTGCTTAGCAACAATGACCCAGTAGGGAAGAAGTCTTTCCAGGCTCTCACTTCTTCCAGCTCTTTTTAGCAGATGTCAAAGAAATTGCATCTGACCATCAGCACAGTGCCTCAGGGACTTCCTACACTCTACTCTACTCTTCCTTCTCTCTGAAGGTGATGGTTGTGTGGATGACTACCTCTGCCCTCTTCTCCCTTGGGATAAAACTGCCTGAGCTCCTACTTAGGGTTCCTCTGAGGTACCTCCTAGGCTTGCTTTGTCCAGTCTCATGACCCCCAGCAAACTGTGGAATAGGAGTCTCTGGGTAATTTCATTTTGCTGGGGGCCTTGTGTGACCTGGGTTAGTGTCAGAATCTGGGCTTGGGCAAGGTTAGGGGACAGGAAAGTGCATAGCAGAGGGACATGAGGCTCAGGTGGCAGGCACATGAGAAGTGATTTTCAAATTTACTATGTCCCTTTTTCTGAATCTTTTTTGGGCTCTCATTTCCTGTAACCATACTGTACCATTTCAGCAGTTGACAACCAGGCTGGGCATGTGGTGCTTCTGCACCACAGGGGACTTTGTGCGCAGGCTTGGAGCAATGAGAAATGAAGGATTAATTTGGCTTGTCCTTGCAGTGTTGGCTTTTACATTGCCTCTCTGTGGTAGAGAAATTTCAACATCTGTAAATAATTCTGAACTCCAGAGAAGTGATTGCCGGTATTGCATTACCTGTGAAAAATTCTTGCCCCAAAACCTTATTTGTGGCTCCATTAACCTAAAGAACTTGTCTGAATGCTCCATTTGCCTTTTAAATAAAGAACAAGTGATTGCTGAGGACTCACATCCCTATCATTTTGCGTTGATTTCCTCATTATGAGAGGAACATAAGGGTCCCCGATCATTATTTCTGACTCTGTCATTAGCAAAGGTCTGGAAAGCATGTTTTCACTCCATTAGCCTTCAGAAATAAAAAGAATGATTGCATAAGTCAAGAATAATTATTTCAACCAGTTCTTCTCAATGTATTGCTGTAGAACAGGCTGTGATCTAAACAGGAGCTGACAAATTAATTTATATTATTTCTATTTTCCAGAAAAATCAACATGTTCAGGACTGATTTAGAAATACAAACAGCTCTATGTGTGGTTTAATGTGCCTATCTGATCACTTATGACAAACATCAGGAAGCTAATATTTTCCTTCAGGATGTCTGCCATGACTCCTGCGATTTACCTCCAGAAGAGTGGTAGAATAGAGATACCCAGATCTATCATGGTCCTTTTGTTTCTCAGAAGTGTGTGGATGCTTAGGTTAATCAGGATGGACCTCCTTCTGTGATGATGTTGAAGTTCACAGTTATATGATGGCATCTGAGTCCAGGCATGGTCCAGATGATCTGAATAGGGTCCTTTCCATGTTCAGAGCAATTTAATTTTTGCTTTAAAAAATGAAAGAATGCCCCCACACTTGTTTCTTTAAAACACCAAAATGTAGCCATTTTTCGTCTAGATACAGTACTAAAACTTGCTGGACCTCTGATGAAATCTGTAATTCCTTAGCAGGGCATGCTTGCCACCAAGAAGGGCTTATGCAGGACTGCCTCTTTTGTGGTGTCTTCAAATGTGACGGTGTGAGTGTGTAGGAGTGGGCAGTGAGTCAAGGCCAGTGAGGAGTCTCTCTGTCCCACCACTGCTTGTTGTCACCAGGACAAGCTGCTTCACAGCAAAGGGAGGCAACAGACAGTAGGATGATATGATAACTCAGTCTTGGATAGACAGGACTATAGAAGAAGCATAATTTCTTATTTTGACTGAAAATCTTCTTATACTGCTGCAGATAATAAAGTTAATTACAATGCAACTGAGAGCTTGGAGTGAAACTGCATTGAAGTTCCCTTTTCCAACTGAAATAGACTTTTAAATCTTTTCTTAAAAATTACCAATGAGCCTGTTGGCATGAATGAAATCATCTCCTATAGATCTGTGCAGCTCCTTTCACCACAAGTTTCTCAACTGGAGTCTTTGGTGGAGGTAGAAAAGATCATATTCTCCTTATCAGTGAAAAGTTGTGACCTGGTATTAACATTTTTTTTTCAAGGGGTTGCCAAATGAGATGTGGATTGCAGCTTGAAAACATAGGTATTCTGTGCACAGATGCCATTCAATAAGAGACAAAGGTGATGAGCACAGAAAAAAAAACCTCAGGTGATACTGTGCCAGAATTTTATGTTAATTGCACACCTTGTTTTCCTCATCTCTGAGTGTGCTAGGTCATAGAGAGGAAAGAGTTCAAAAGCTTGACTCCAGCAAACCCACAGAAAGCCTTCAATCATTCACACCTCACTATTAACGCAAATCATAACCTGAAAGACAAAGAAAGATGTCCTCTATCTGATAGTGTTGTAAAACAATTATGATGGTTCCTTTCTCCTCTGAACATTCTTCACAGAAACCTAGCCAGAGCATCTAAGATAGAAGAGTCCTCTGACTCTGCTGTAAAAAAGACAGCATCAGTCCTGAGACAAGGAATTCATCTCAGCAACAGACCTTTAAAGGATCTGAGCCCATGTATCCAAAGAATAACAACTGGTGCATGCCACAGTACCTTGTAAAAGCAGGCACTGTGGCAGCTGACATGACCATTACTTTTGCTGGAAGATTCATGGTACAGGTAAAGCCCCATCAAAATATCCCAGAGAAACAATGGGGTATACCTGGGGAGCTGTGAGATATGGCCAAATCTACATGAGATGAGCCTTCATCCCACTCCAGAACTGTGATAGTGACACATAGGTTGAGGAGGTGTTTTGAAGCATTTGGGTGATAAGCCCCCAGAGCTCCTCACAGACATCAAGGCTAGAATTACTGTCAGATAAAGCAGAATGGAAGTAAAAGTGAAAGATGAGATAAGGAACACCATGTTAAGGGCTCCTAGAAGGGCTGTGACATGGACTGCATGTTCTCATCTTCAGGTTGCAGGACACATCCCTGTGAGCTTTTTCTACTGGGAAAGTCACATACTGGGGTGCTGAAACAGCTTGCTGAAACATGGCCGTGTTATAATTGATAAACACACTAATAGAGTCTTCATTGCATTATTAGGACATTTAGAATTTACTCTGGGAAACCTTTCAACTCCATTAAATCCACCTTTGTCACAAGATAAAATGCCGCTCATAATAGGCTCATTAACATGCAGATTGCAGTTCAGCCCCATCCATTATCAGCTGGCAGGCAAAAGTTTCTAAAAAGACCCCAAGAAACATTTTCCCAGACCAGGGGCTGGCTTCCTTAGCATGTCTGTTAGTCCTGTGTGGGATGTTTCATGACAGGGAGCTTTTTGCTATCTCCCTGTGCTATTTAAATGTACGCTTAACACCAGCTGTAAACAGTTAGGGATCTGGAAAAATCTGCCAGGAGTTCCTGCCCTGCTACTAGGGTCTTTATTTGACTCAAAAGCTGCCATGAGCAGAAGATGCCAGCCCCATGCAAGAGCCGTGGGCATTTTACAAGTGTCAACTGGTCTGATTAAGTGCATTAGAGTCAGGTGTGATGGTTAACAGTGAATGATAACAATGGCATTTCAGTCAGGATTCCAAACTTAATCTCTCACACTCTCACAGAGATAAAAGAATAGATAATTCTTCCAGCAACAATGACTACACAATAAAGTTTGCATTTGCTCTGTACTGATGAGCTATGGTGTCTGGTTTCACCCAGTGGCACTTTTGAGACCCCAGGGCTGGGGTGGTGCCAGCTCAGGATTTTACAGATTTCTGATGCTTTACAGGTCTGTCTGCTGGAGCAGGGAATTAATGTCTTTGTTCTTTCCTACTTTCTAAAGTTCAGATCTCCAGTCAGCCACTGGCTGGGAAACATAGACTATGGGAAATTGAAGTTGTCCCTAAGTAATCTATCTGAGCTTACAACTTTTGGGGCACAGTTTACTGATTTGAGTTCTGAGGATTGTCATTCTGGGTCTGGCACATCCACAGTAAGAGAGAGATATAAAATTGTCACTGGGGTAAGAGGCTCAGCATAGCAGCTAGACTGGGCTGTAAGGATGACTTTCTAAACACTGAGAGCAGCTTATCTGAATGAGATGAAAGCCTGTCAGTGACTGAGGTAAATGAGAAGCTTGACATGAAGATCTGAGACTTCAAGGCATTGCATTTCTGCAACCTCAATGCCACAACACCACGACTTAACAGTCCACTCAAGCACAGATTCAGTGAGTAGCTGAGCTTTGAAGAAACTTTCTACTGGATAGGATCCATGGACCAAAGCACATTGGGCTCAAGAGAGCAAAACTCCTGCTGAAATTGTAAATGAAACGTGGGCACCCCACTTTCTTTTAGGACAGTGCCTGCCATGAGAAAACCCTAATTCCCTCCAACCTGTCCTTCATCCCATGGTGCAGACAGCAGTAAACTGTGGGCAAGGCACTGTGTCACTGGAATGAATGAGTGTCCCACAGCTCTGTATTCCAGGAGTTACTGTTCGCTGCTTAAATTCTTACAAAAGAAAAACTGTTCTTTGTTTCATGTCAGTCTAAGTCTTGCCTGTGTTGCTCCTGAACTGCCTAGCTGGAGATAGCTCTTTCAAAGATGTTTCTCACAGCCCTCTTGACCAGCCCTAAATTCAAGGTACAACCAAGTGGCAAATCAGTGAGAAAACTCTAGTTTTGGGGCAGGCAGGACAGCTAAACAAAATATACATCCCACTGCTAGAGAATAATGTGATTTAGTAGACAAACAGCAAGACATTATGGTTAGGTTTTACAGCTGCTAAATGTGTTAGTCCTTAAACAAACATCTAATGGGACTTTAGCCTTTATTATTTTGAAGCATCAGGCTTCAGAGGACAGCAATTTTCTTATAACATCCAGCATTGTGTTTTCAGGATAAGGGATATTATTTTAAAAAGTCAAGGCAGAGTTAATCCCTGATGTTTAATTTTCACTTAAGCTTCATTCAGTTTGTATTTTTGCATTTCCCCCTGCACTGAATTCCTCCTCCTTTTCACTCTGCCTCTGGAATCCCAGCTGTTCACATTTCCATTGCTCAGGCTTCATGAAATGAACCCAAGATTCAGATTTTGGTGAAATCGGAAGATTTTCAATAAAATTTCCAATTAACTCCACCTTTTTCAGAGAAAATATTATTATGTCTGTATCTTGAACTATGCTTTGTATAGCAGCATGGCACAGCTCCTGTAATCATGTCCTACCAGTTTGTTGAGCCCCTATTTTTATATCAACTGTATGCCTACAGATCTCCCACAGATGAAACAAAAGATGTTAATTATAATCACAGTTGGGCTGTTCTGAACCCCTCCTTGAAAATCAAAGCAGTTCAATTATTCCCTTTACTCTTAATATTTACCCATTTCTGTATTGCTGGTTTTATCTGGGGTACAATATGGTCATCCAAATACAGGTTAGGGTTGGAAATTACACTAGGTGTATTTCTTGAAAATATTGAAACACTTCACTAGGTTTTGGCATTGTGTTAGTTCCTTTGAAGAAAGATTTTTTTTTTTTTGTTCTTCCATCTATATCCAACATCTTCTTACTTTGCATGTATCATACCCTGAGTGCCTTTAACTCACTAAGTTAGCAGAAACCTCCCCAGAAATTAGGATCACATCCTGCCAGGCCAATGATTCATATAGTTCACTGAAAGGTTTGGTGGACAACGTGAATGGGCTCAAAGGTCCAGGAGAAGGAAAGGTTATCTCACAGGATGAGGGGAAGTGGAGAGGTAAAGAAAGACAACAGAGTGAGGAAGACAATCCCTTCCTTTAAGTTGGGCTCAGCTGACCATGTATCAAGACTTGGCTTCACCTATGATGGAGCAAGTTCAGTATCTCCTTCTGGATGCATGGTTCATTTGGAAAAGGTATTTATTTTTCATGGGGAAGAGATACATTTTTTTAAATTTTTGTGATGCTATTAGAGACAAGCAGCAGTCCTACCTCCATACCCCTTTTCCCAATTCTCTTTGCAGAGTCAGAGGTTGTTCTTGTTTACAGGTGGCATCTGAGAGAGGCTCTGAGGTCTGTGTGTAGAGTCCATTGAGCCCACATAACCAGTCAGACTTTTCTTCTTTCTAATTGATCTGCAATTCTTTTTTTTGTATAACTGGGGAAGCAAAATGCCTCTACTGCAGTAAAACTGTGCTTCTCACTCTTGATCCTCCAAGGTTTTAATTTATTGTCTGTACTTTGTTCTGGCCCAGGCTTCTCCTCAAGACCCCATGTTGTCTATTTCTGTGTATAAAAATGATCTGTGTTGACACAGGATTGAGTGGGCACTTTGCATTAGCAGCTCCAGCATTTGCCTTTGTGCTTTATTTAATGCAACAAAAGCGTAATTCACAGCAAGGTGATTTCCTGAAAGGTTTCCCACTGACAATTTGTCTAAAAAAAGATGCTGCTTGAGAAGACAGAGAAGTGTGTTTCTTCAACCCACTCAGCAAAGTTACTGAGGAAATCACCAAGGCTTTGATGTTACTGCTATGGCCTGAGGTGCATGTTGCAGTTCCTGGGCTCCTGGGCCCACCGGTATTTCATGAAAGAAAATGAAATCTTGCTAATTCAGTGAGTATTATTTTGGTCAGGTTTGGTCCACTTTACTACACTTCATGTCATCCTATTCCATTTATTTGTTTCCACTTCATTTCAGATTTTTTTTAAAAATCTTGAATTAGCATTTATTTAATAATAATTCCTCTCCTTTGTGTTCTGTTCACTTCATTCCCTGATTTCAAGATTTTATTTCCTTTCATGAAATGAAGAATTCACTGCAGTTCATGTCATCTCATTCCATTTAATTATTTGAATTACATGTAATATTTTTCTTTTTTTTTTTAATTGCATTTCATTTAATCATAAATTCTCCTCTGTTAATTTCATGTTGTTCTCCAATTTTGAGATTTCAAAAAATGTCATTTCAGCAATATTTGTAACTTTTAACTGCACCTCATGGCATCCCATTCAATTTAAATGTTTTCAATTAATTTCAAAATTTTCCTTTTTTCTTTTTATTGCATTTCATTGTAATTTCTGTCCTATATTTTTGGTTCAATTTGTTCCCTGATTTTGAGAATTCATTTTCTTTTGAGATTTCATTTATTTTCAATTCTATTTCATTTCATGAAATGATTCTTCATTTCATGAAAGGAAATGAAATCGCAGTCAGAGAACAAATTGAAATGAACAGACTGGACAGGACATACGATAGAAGGAAATGCAATTAACAAAGGAAATGAAATCTCGCAAATTCAATGAGTATCACTGTGGCCAGTTTTGGTCTGTTTCACTGCCCTTCATGTCATCCCATTCAATTTAATTTTCACTTAATTTCAGAATTTTGGGGTGTTTTTCAAATTGCAATTTACTTCATCATAATACATCTCCTGTGTGTTCATTTCACTTTGTTCCCTGATTTCAAGATTTCATTAAGTATCATTTGGGTAATTTATGGTCCTTTCATTTCAATTCATGTCATCCCATACCATTTAAATATTTTTACTTAATTTCATATATTTTTAATTGTAATTAATTTAGTAATAATTCCTCCTTTGTCTGTTCATCTCACTTCATCCCCTGATTTTGAGATTTTTTTTCATGAATCATAATTGCGGAGGGGAACTACCCCTCTTTTCATGTTTTTGGGAGCTGTGGCAGTAACCTGCAATGTTTCATCTGAGCTTTCTGAGATCACCACCAACTCTGATCTGCCCTGCCTTTCACGCAGCCTACCTCCTACCTTTGCACACCAGGCTCCCTCGTCCTCACCAGCCCACGTTGTGCCACCCAAAGCAGGGATGTGCTTGCTGTGCACTGCTCTCTCTTCTGCAGCAGCAGAGTCTTTCCACTGCTGCTGGCTGAGTGGTTTTTAATTATCCTCCTTGGACTTTTGTGCACCATAATCAACAGTTAATTGCAAACAATCAGACAAATTGGTGATCTAGGGAAGCGGAGTGACAGACGGGAGCAGGGGCTAAAGCAGGAGCCGACTCCAGTGATGGGCACAGTGATGGCAAACAGCGGTTTGGAGTAGAGGGGTCTCCGTGGAAGAGGGGCTGCAGTGAAAGCCAAAGCATCTCTTCTTTTCTCGGTCCCTGAAGCATCTTCACTCCGCAACTCACTTCTAGCACATCACCTTCCTTGTAAGACAATACAGCTTGGTTTTGCTGGCAGCATTGCAAGGTCCCACTAGTCTGTGGAAAAAAACCAATACACTGGAGGATGGCAAACAAGGAGACTTGAAAGTCACAGCACTACAAAAAGTGTTTGGACAATGCTTTCAGGCATGTTGTGTGATTCTTGGGGCTGTCCTTTGTGGAGCCAGGAGCTAGACTTCAGTAATACTTGTGGGTTCCTTCCAACTCAGGATAGTCAGTGGTTGTATTACAAGGTAGCAGGAACATTGCTATTTTTCCTGTAGCTATCCATATGTTCCCTACACCTCAGAAGAGTTCTGCCGGGCTGGAGGTAAGCGCCAAGAAAGTGCAGATGGAGGAGGTGGCCCCAACAAGTGGTGCAATCCCAGCCACAGAACAATCTTTCCAGAAGAATGATTGAAAGCACAGGAAAGAGTTCCTGTGCCTAAAGCTGGTATTTTACCCCCAGTGCACAAGGGCTGTCATGTTTCAGGTTATTTCCAGTTTGACACTACCATTAGCAACAAAAGGCGACCGATGGGTTTGTGTCCGTTCAATTTGCATTGCTTTCGGTTGCCGTATTCTCGGTCGGGGTGGATTATCTCTTCTTCTAATTAGCGAGGGAGCGCTCTCTTCTAACACGACGACGGCATTTTCAGAGGACGCCGCTCCCCTGCGGGCGGCCTGCGGGCCGGGGATGCCCCGCCCTTGTCCCGCGGGAAGGGCAGCGGCGGGAGCGGCGCCGCGCCGGCAGGGGGCAGCACTGCCCGCCCCCGGGCCGCGCTCGGGGCGCTCCCCGAGCCCCCGCCCCGCTCCGCCGCCCGCACGCGTGCTGCTCGCCCGCCTCTGAAGCGGCAATTAAGGGAAGGGAAAAAAAAACCCAACAAAAACCCCCAAAAACAGCAATAAAAAAAGAGCCCTTTTACAATGCGCCACTGTCTTAAGCTTACAGCGCTATAAATTGGCACCGTGAAAGTGTAACTCGGGCTGGGTGTTAGATAAACCTGACGCACTGCTGGGGGAATGGCAGAGATCTTAACAAACTGCATAAAATACAAGTTTCTGCAATGTACATAAAGCTTACTATTTTGTACCCCTATTAGCTGGCTTTTACAACATTTTCATAAAAAATGGCAAGCAATAGAAACAAGCAAATCAATTCAGAAAAATAACAGTGACGTGAGCTTGCATCTGAGAAGCGATGATTCAGGCTGTTTTATTTGTTTGTTTGCCTATCTTAGGTGGTTTGAGAAATCTGGGTTAATTTAAACATATTTCCCTTCCAGTTTCTTTCATTGCTTTGCTTCCCGCAGGTCAGGATAAACACTGCTAGATAATGAAGGCACAGTAAAATTGATTATTCTTGAATATATTTACAGTCTGATCTCCAGATTTCTACACCTCAAATGAAAATCAGCTGATTTGATCCCTGCTGCTTTTTTATGATCACAAAATGATCTCAGGGTGTGTATTCTCCTCATCTCTCACCCCTCCTCCAGTGGAAAAAAAATTCTCCTGCGTTGTCTGTTTATTTTGACCTTCAAAGCCTTATCTCCTGTCTTTCTCCTCTTCACTAGAGGAACCCTGACAAGAAATTTTGAGACCATAAATAGCAATGTCATTGTAAAGCAGTACCATGGACCACAGCTCTCCTTCCTTGTGAAAGGTGAGCAAGGGTATGCAGCTTGTTAGCCTCCTTTTCTGAGGGAGGGGAGGGAGAGCTGCACTTCATTTTGAAGTTTCATGTGACATCACAAATCAGGTTCCTTGGCAAAGAGGGGAAGCAAACACCAAATATGCTGAAGTGAGTAACTCCCTTGAGTGAAGAGAATCCTTTAATGTGAGCACAGTGTAGGTAATGCACTATTTATTTACTGCAAGAAAACTGTAAAGAGCACAGCATTGATTTCTTGGCTTTTCTTTTTCAGGTTGGTTTCACGGGGCTTGCTCTGTTGGGAGGATTTTCTGAGATGCATCTGAATAGCTCATAGCTGGATGGCTTCAGTTCTGACCCCCTGACCCGAGGGAGGTTTGCCACTCTCAGTATTCCTGGAATGACACAGGGGCTCTGGCTGGAGTCAGGCCAGGACATTAGATGAAACTGCTTTTGTGGCATTTCTGCATTTAATACTTAGAGGACAGATCTCCCGCTGTATCTCTCTGCAGCATTTGACTGTTGACCATGAAACTCTTCATGTCCTTGCTGAGGAGGGGATTTGCAGTCTGGTGGTAATGGTTCAGTGGAACATACTCAGTTATTAGAGATGAAAACATATGCCACTACTATGAGTGCCTGGATGTGGTGCTGTCCCACTAAGACCTATGCTTTTCCCCTTTCTTGCTGACCCAATTGAACAGAAGGTCATTGGGGTATGGGAGACATTGCTGCAGCCCAGAACACTTCAGTAGCTCATGCTGGTTGTGCTATTCCTTTCTGTCATGTTTTAAGATAATACATAGTCAAGTTCAAAGTCTCAGTCCTTGCGAGCCTTAGTAGTCTGGATCAATGTATCTAAAAAAGTAACCTTATTAGCACCATCTGATTTATATGACACTCTTGCCATTTTCCATTGCAGCAAAAGGAAAGAAGTGGCCCTCTGATACCCTCCTCCAGTAGTTTTAAGCATTGCCCAGTATCTCTCTGAAATGTGGAAAAAATAATTTTACCTGAGACTAGGACTTCTCTTGCTGAAATTACCAGCATGTACGGATTCCCTTGCACTTCACATGAACAGGGAATGTTCACTTCCTCTAGAACATGTGTCCCTCCAGACAAGCACAGGGCAACACAGAGTTTTACCAACAGAATGGTGACTGGCTCCTCAGAACAAAGCCAGGAGCGCCTGTGCAGTCTATAATGTCTCTCCCTCAGTCTTTCCATGCACACACATTCCCCATATACATAATGCTTATTTTTAATTTTCTGTGTGCCCAAACCATACAATTTCTAAAGAGCGTTAAAAATATTGAATTAATTCAGAAGACAGAGGTGAAAAGTATCATTCTGAGATATTTACAGGGTTGGTAGTAGTAACAAGAGAGACAGTTTCTTTTTTTGATACTTAAGTTAATTGCAGGCATCTAGGGTTTAAAGACCTTGTGTTATTGATGGGGGTGTGTTAGCAAAAGGAGAGACTCTAACATTAAACTGAAATTTAGCATGTACAGTAGGTTGTCAAGAGAAAAAAAAATAAGAACAAAGGAGACTGCTATTATCTTTTATTATTATCTTTTAATTCCCCCCATCTTCTTTCTGCATGCTCTCTCTCTCTGTCAGCCTTCTCTCTTTCAATAATTACTATAATCAACTTACAATGATAACAGAAACAATCTCCTGCAAGATAACTAAACAAACCACATGTTATCTGTACTGAACTGTTCTTACTTACAGTAGGCAAATCACTTATGGAAAAGCCAATAAAATTTTAATTAAAATAGCTTGTGTGTTGTCAGTTAAGGTGCAAAGAGGGTGTGCAAATACATTCAAAGTGGTCCATAAATTGCTTGGTATTTGATAGGACAGGGAGGAGGGCAAACCCACCTGAAAGAGAACAAAGCAAAGCTAAAGCCCACTAAGCTTGAGGAGCTCTATTTTTGTTGTTCTATACAGAGCATTGATTGCTTGGGAATTCAAAAGCAGGGGGAGAAGAGACTCCTCTCTTGAGCAATGATCACATCCACCCACCTCCACCAGTGCTGGGAGTGAGTGAACAAAAGTTAATTAAAGATTTTGCATCTCCCCACTGCAGCGCTGCATTGATAACTCTGCATCCTGAGATAAACTACAGCTCTCCCACACTGTATCGCTAATACAGCTTCAACCTGGTCCTAGAACACCATCTCAGGGATCAGATGTTTGGTTTCCCTGGTGTACTTGAGGCTTGGCCTTTCTGCTAGGACTGAAACTAGGAGGAGTGATGAATGCCAGCCCATAGTTAGGTGCACGTCTCAGAGGAGCAGGACTGTAGGTAATTACCCAACTATGAGTCACCATGGCTTTGGAGGATTTCAGTCCTCTGTTAGCTGTTTGCTCTAAGCATAGGAAGACTGTTTCACATAAAGGCAACTTGGCATAGAAGAATTTTTGCACAGGTACTGTGAATGTGAAACAGTTCTCAGGTGACTAAAGCAGAAGGTTTGCTGGAGACAATTATGACATGAGAAGTTCTCAACACCATTCAATGCCCTGAGTTTGCCCTGCTTCTCCATGTCGCCCTTTTTTAGGATCTGGTGTGAATGCTGGCATGGTCTTTTCATGGCCTCTGTGCTCCTACAGCAGGCTGGGAATGGTGGCTTCAGGGGCCCCTTTGAAGACAGAAGTGCATATCCTTCACCCAGATTTTTTCTCCGAGCTCTTGCTGCAGGGCATCTCTGGGAGGAAATCTTGGCAGTGATATGATCAGCATGGATCAACAGTTGCGCTTTGCACTGTTCTCACTGGGCGAGTGAGCAACCACTTCTGGGATTGCATTTAGGGCAGAGAAGGCCCATCTCATACAGCATGATATGTGAGGATGTCCCAAGACAGTGTCTGAAATTCCTTCCTCTTGTTTCAACCTTCAGCTTCAGCTGTAATGGGCAGCTATTTCTTGCACAGGCCGGCCAGGAGAGCCCTTGCATGTGGAGAAATGCAAGGCTGAGAGATGGAAGGACCTAGTTCCTTGTGGAGCATATTGCTGTGGTACAGCTATTGCAGGACACTGAGTTTTGAGGGTATTACAGAGGGATAATGCTTACATTTAAAGAGATCTAAGAGCTGTACCTAATTACAGAACCACGGCAGCCTGGCAAGGCAGGACAGCTGGAACACGCCTCCTTTTAGGCTGGAAAAATAAGACAAAGGTATTAAAATGTATGATCAGGGTCAGAGAGATAAGGTCAGTAAGAAGACCAAGGTTAAAACATCAGGCTTATATATTCCCAGAGCTGTGCTTAACATGTGTCTCAGCCAAAGATCTCTTTCATCGTTCATCTTTCATCTGAAGATCTCAGAATGTTTTATGTCCCGATTTGCTTTCTCTATGCAGCTCTGTTGAAAGCTGTTGGTCTTTCTTGGGGGAAGAGTTGCAGGATGCTCCATGCTGTACGGTGTTTGTATTGCCTTCAGGTCCCCGCAGAGTGGAGATGGCTGGGGTTAGTCACCAAACTCACTGGGAATGAGCTAGGTGATTGTGCTACAGGAAAACAGATGCCATTGAGGGAAGGTGTAGGAAGATGGCTGAGTATAGATTGAGATGATTTAGTATAAGAGGTGGTTGTTCATGTGACAGGATAGATTTGCAACTGGTTTAAGGGTTATTAGGATGCAATGGGATCTGTTGGGGAAGATGAAATTGGAAAGCCTTATCAATATATTGCCTGGCAAAAGATTTAGAAAATACAGAGATTGAGGTGGTAACAAGTTTTGAGATACCAAACCTTAGTTACTGCACAACTAGAAAACAATAATACAGCCAGGATGAAGACAATCCCCCCTGCTGGCTGGACAATGCCCTTACCTACAGATAGGTCCGAAGGTCAAATGGACTGTTCTATCTCACCCCCCAAAATGTATGGTTCATCCCACACCTGTAACCCACCCCTGAAGCATCAAGTGTCTGTGACCCCATTGGCCCAAGTCTTGTTCCAGCCCACCTTGAAGCCCCCTGATAAGGGGTCTCTGAGGGGCCAAATGCTCTCTTGGAACTTCTGCCCTCTTGGAACTGCCCCTCTCCTGGAACATCCTCTTGGGATCCTCTCTTATCTCCCCCTAGCCCTTGCCTCTCCTTTCCCCCACTCCCTAGGGCCTGCCACGTGTAACGTCTGGTGACTCCAAGCAGGGTCTTTCACCCTCTCTAATAAACCTGATATTCTAAGAGCAGCCTTTAGAGATCTCTCGTCTCCATCCATCCAAACTGTCCAGGAGTCCAGAATCCTCACAGGATCCATACAGGGAAGGGACAGCAGGAAACAAGGCTGATGGTCAAGCTGGTCAGGAGGAAAACCAAAGCTCGTCGTTGTTGATGTCCTTCAGAGAGAACATTTTTGAAATCACAGCTCTGTGCCAGGCAATGAAAGAGAGGCAGCTGCTGGCTGGGCAGGATGAGGCCAGCCCAAGGTCCTACAGAACAAGCCATGAGAGGTCTGTGGACTGGTGTGCCACACTGCATATGGCCAGGTGCTGAGCAGGCTGAGAAGGCTGAGCAGAGCATCCTGGCACCAGCACAGGTAAGAGTCCCCAGAGAGCTGACAAAACCAAAGTGGGTTTGACTTTCTTAAATCTCATGTCTAGAGACTTGAATACTGTGGAAGAGCTAGACCCTGGCTGAGACTGAGGGAGAGGATTAAAAATTACATATGAGCAGTAACATCTGTGGCTCCACAGAGCCTGGAGGGGAAACTGAGGCATCATGACTAATACCCTAATGAGCCACAACCATGGGCCAGAGGGTCTTTGTCTCATTACTGCTTTCTCTGATGATGAAGCAAGGCACCCTCTGGCATCCAGAAAGTCATGGCTGTTAGCCACAAGCAGACAATTATAAACTGCTCAGAACAATCTCCCAAAATGAAAATGGAGAGACATGTACAAGACTGAAACAACTGCTGACTGGCAAAGCAGGGAGGAGCATGGTACTTCAGCTGCTACTGGGAATTGCCACCGGCTCACTTTGAGTCCCACGGGCGGTTTGCTTTGGGCATTCTTGGGGAGACCTCTGCAACCTATGACCTTTATGCAAGCTCTTGCAAGAGGACACTGTGTGAAGTGGGGGCAGTTTCCCCTGCAGCAGCCAGTGACTGGCAGCTCTGGCTTTTTTTTTCCTCTCTCCATTTTTGATTACAGAATTGCTCTGTTATTCTAGCAGGTCTGAAATTAGATACAGGTGCAAATTAACTAAGTCACAAGTGCATTACATTTGGTAATTTTTCTGTCAAGAGTCATGCTGAAGGGTTGCAGAGAATAATAAGAGCAGCCGAGAGCCAAGTGGCTGGTCCAGGTGTGCCCGGCTGTTGAGTGTGCCTCCCAAGCAGTAGTTTGAGGCACGGGGTATATTTTTACAAGAGAGGCTGCAAAATCACCCTCTTCCTGGTAGTCTTCTACCTCTGATTTTTGTCTGCTATTCCTCTCCTCTGGCTGCAACTGTCTTTGAGTACTCAGCCCCCTGATTTCAGAGCTGCAGTTGTCATGGCTATGTTGGGTTCCTGGGATTTCAGAAAGACAGTAGAGCAAAAGCCTGGATCATCCTCCTCCTCGTTTTTGTAACAGTGTAGGCCCTGTGTAGGCCCAATGTATTTTCCAGATGAAAAGAGAAAGTCTGTCAGTCTGCCCAGCTGTGACAGGTAGATGAAGGAATCCAGCTCCATCTGCCACCAAAGAGATACACAAGCATATGCTGCCCCTCCTCAACACCATGGCTACCTCTCTGCAGCTTGCAAGAGAGCAATGGTTGTGGGGACAGCTTCCAAGCAGCAGAGCTAATCCAACCAGTTGTCACAAAGCAACCATCAGACACTGTATTAGGAGGTGTGAGTGTCTTGTGTAGAGCACAGTATAACTAACAGAAGTGAGGTGGTTGGCAGAGGACAATAAAACAGTGAGAAGACATATGAAAGTGTTATTCTACTGTGGCTGCTCACAGATGCAGAGTGCTCATTTTGTGGAGGGGCCATTTCTGGCTCCCTGTGACAACTTGCTAGTCATTTCAATTCCAAAGATGCTGAGATTTGAGCACAGGAACTGAGATGAGTCTCAGTACCAGCTCCACTATGTGAAAACTTTCTGCCCTGATGGGCAATAAAGGTCCAAGAGAGATTATGAGGTGCCTGAGCCAGGGAGCTGAGCTCCTTTCTATAACTCTTCAGATGAAGCTGTGCACTTATCTGTCAAATCGAGGTTGCAGTGTGCTGGCAGGTCAGCATGTGGATAAAGTTAGTCCTGTTGCTGTCTCACAGATAAGTGGAAAGCTTTATTCACCAAGCAGATAATCTGGAGGGTTTTCATTGGGGCAAAATACATACTATTTATATAAAAGATTAAATGAATGGTTCTATGCAAATTTGCTAATTAGTTAATTACATAATTGCATCAAATTTTACTGCTTCACAAAGCTGGCATGAAACCATTCTAGGCCTGAATTTCCATTTGTTGTGGCATTCAGACAACTCCTCTGTCTGAAGTGGAGCTGAGCTCTTTGCCTGTGCTGGGGATATGCATGTGGCTGAGACAAGGCTTCACCTCCTTCTCCCTTCCCTGAGGGCTACTGCATTACAAGGAATATTGCTTATAGCAATGCAGGACATACTGGAAACGCCTTCCCCATTTGGCTCCTTATTTTGATTTATGGGAAATTGGCTTCAGTTTTGGTCACATTTTCTTCAAAAATGATATGTTTTGTAACTGGAAAAATAGGTCAGCAGTTGCAGACCTAATTTCAGAAAGGTTTTCTTGGAAGTGTCAAAAGTAAACATGTGGGTACAGTGACAGTGAACTGCTTATACTGTTTCCTTCTGTACTAAGATCTTCCCTTTCCAGCTTGTGTAGTCAAAGATGCCTTCCAGGAATGAATCAGGATACAACCATCCAACCAGCTGCTCTGGGTGAGACCCAAGAGATGTTTCACTCAGAATCCAGTATCTGGCAGCAGCAATGGCCTAGAGAAGAGCACCAGAAATAAATCACTTCCCTGGTGTGCTCTCCTTGGCTGCCTGTGGACTGCAGTCATATGACCTCCTGAGCCAGAGGTGGCACTGAGGGGCAGTGGCAAACTGGTTCTCATGCATATCCTATGTTACACCCCATTTGTCTTTTGAAATAACTTTATTTTCACCCTTTGACCTTCCTAAAGCCTTCCTTATCCCAGTAGATTTTAGTGGATTTATGAAATATTCTTGCTTCTTTCTTCTTGTTGTTAAATTGTTCTCTGAAATATTTTAGTTGTAGCATATGTGGGATATGGAAACTTTTGAGAATTAGAGAACATTATAGGCAGTAGCTAGGCACCATTAACACTGGGATAAACCCATAACTCCATTATGCAAAAAGAAATCACAATTCTCCTCATTCTCACAATTTCTGAATCAGTCTTACAGGGCCCCTCCCTCCCCTAGACTCCCCTGGCCTCTGTTTATTAGCACAGAGATGCCTCTGAGCAAACTAAACTAATTCTCTACCCAATGTCCTGGTTCCTGTCTTCAAAGCATTTCTAATCTGTTTTCACTTCTGTCACTGATTCCACTGAGGCTCTTGACTAATCACCCAAACTGTTTGTAACCTTGCCAGCTCTGTCCATGCTGATAGCCTTGCAGACCTCACTGACTCATACCCACTTCTCACAGCCCTGGTACAAAACTGAAAGGTTAATCCTCCAAACCCTTCAGTGGTCACACTTCCTCTTGAAAAACACAAGGCCATTCTCCACTGTACTATCACAGTGCTAGGAAGAAGGTAGAAAGATACCCTTTTAAGATAATGGCATTAAACCTTAGTTCTACATTCATTTTACACTACACAGATTTTGTTACTACTCCAGCAGAATTTTTCTATTGATTTCTCTGAAGCATCTCAAGGCATTCTTACAAAAGATTTCCAAAGGTGGAAGAATGGAAAGTTTTCTTGACCTTTCTGACCATTGCTCTCCTCTGAGTGTGCTCTCTCTAGGTAACAAGTCACTAGGACCACTCATCTGGCCAAAAGGTCATTTAAATTGTGTACAGCACTTACACCATTCTAAATTATTGTGTTGTACCTGGGGATGTGATCTACTAGAGCAGGAGTTTGGATCACTGGCCTTTGTTGCAAACTGACAATCTCAATGGCCTTGTTCTCAGTAAAGACTGTCTTGGTGCTAAAGTGAATGGATTATAACCCTGTGACCCAGCAATTACACAAGTACTTAACCTATCTCTTATTCTAGAAAGATAAACATTTACTACCTATCCATTCCCTTTCTATGACAATGTTTTCACTATTTTAATATAGCACCGATTAAATAAAACTGTTCCTTAGCTGTAGGCCAGAAATGAACTGGGCATGTGTATGGAAGAGTATTATAATACCTAAACCATGTGTGTCAGAGGTCCCCAGACCACAGCATCTTTTATCTGTCAGGAGTAAAAATTTGGACCTTTCAGAAAATATGTAAGACCAGTGTAAGTAGATAGTGGTAGTCCCCCAAGGCTTCTCCAGCCTCCATCCTCCTACGGCTCCAACTTTCTAGTGCCAGATGTGTTTTCTATATATATTTATTAGTTTTGGTAAACTGAAATTAACAGTACTGTTATTTCAAGAAGAGCCCTAAGACATTTCATAAAGGACTTTATTACTGTTTTGGGGGCTCTTAGCTGTCCACAGTGTCTGATTGACCTCAGTGGTAGAGAATTGAGTTTTTCTATGCAGAGCAGAGAAGACAGTGCTGGGATTTGAACCTGCTGCTGTGGGTAGTGTTGGTGTTCAGTTGAGCAGGTCACCTCCTTGACAGTGAATTAAAAAGCTGACCTGCAAATTAGCTATTCATCTCTGCTGTTAAGAGCATCATATTCATTTATGCAATGCAAGGAGTTCTGGCAGGATCTTTACAGGTCACATACAAAGTAAAGCTAGGATTGACTGTTTTTGTTTCTGAAGGTATTTCAGGACAGAAACCAGAGGTCTGGAGGGGATAAAAGCACTGTACTTAACCTCTCCTCTGAAAAGACAAACCCAGCAAGTGCTCTTCTTAGACATACCCTCCCTTTCTGTTCACTTGCTTTTGGGAATATAATGTGAGCATTCAATGGACTAAGGGAATGACCCACTATCCTGAAAAGCTGAATCTCTGTGCATATGTGACTTAAGCATTTAGAGAATACATGTTCTCCTTTGAAATGTGCATATGCCCCAGAGTCTGGGCTACAGGTCTGCACTGACACAGCAATTTCCATGTTTCCCTTCCTGCTGTTTCCCTATGTTATTTTGGATTTTCACAAGGACCAAAGTATGCTGTCTTTAAAGTCTCTGTAGTTAGCAGTTCTCCCCAGCACCACAAATTTAACTCTGTATGTAAGGAATGCAGATTGCCTCTTCAAACAGGGTAAAGCTGCTGCATCTTTAATCTCATGTTACACAAATGCCCAGATCAAAATAAACATGTGTTTCCCCCTGTTACTTCTCTTTCAAATTAGAGCACTAGGGTCCAGCAACAAGGTTGGACCTTGGGGAACTTTAAAAGCCCCCATTTCTTTGGAGAGGGCCCTTGATTTTACAAACTACAGGATTCACACAGCAGCTGTTTAATTTCTAAAGTGTTAACTAAAATTTACTACAAATGCAATTTTATGCCAACACATTTATTGTTGTTGTTGTTGTTACTAAGGCAGCTATTCCATAGTTACTATTTTGGTTCCCATGACGACTGTACTGCTATCCGAGTTGGAGATGATAAAATGGGTATGTTGACAGACTCTGATTGACTGTTGATACCAGTTGGCAGAAGAAACGAAGGTTTTCCAATAGGTTAATATGTATATTTTCAGGGGAAAAAAAAAAAGGCATAAATGATTTTTTGGTGCAGTTATGTTTTACTAGCAGAAAAAAATTAAAGTTCATATTAAAAAAGCCCTGGCCGCCCAGAGTCTGGGGGAGGGAAGAAGAAAAGGAAGAAGGGAGGGGAAGGTGAGATGATAGCTGAATTTCCAGAGACCTCAGTACCTTGTTGTGTCTAGCCCACCAGAAAGGCAGAAGAATGGATTGAACTGAATAGAGCAGAAAACCCCAGAACACTGGACGATGGTCTCCTACCAATTTACTGGGATAGTGCCGAACATCAGCCTTTTATACATGAGGAAGTAAAAACCAGAATATAACAGGGATCTGAGTATTGGCTGGTAGCCACAGCAGTGGCTGGTGTAAGGGATTGTGGAAATAGCAAGAGAAAGGAAACAAATCTTGGGTGGGAGGCTGAAGATAAGCCACTGTGGGATGGTGACACTTGCTATGTGACCTCTTTTTGGTTGCACTGCCACTATGGACCAAGCTGGTCCTCACTACGCTGGTCTCTTGCAGAGATGCAGACAACAGGCAAATGTGTTGAGGGAGTCTTTTGTGTCTGGAAGCTGTGGTGAAGAAATCTTGTTTTCTGATGTACACAATTGTTTAGGGAGCCCTGAAGAGGGTTGCAGAGGACAGCTGCAGTCCCCAGGTAGATAGGAACAGTCCTATAGTGGAGACCATTTTGGCATTCTCAAAAGGCTCTCCAGGCACAATTTTATTGCACTTAGACATTGCTGTGACTGAAATTACTGTTCAGTAATTCAGGAATTGCCTGGATTGTGGCATTTCCCCCTTTTTTCCTCTTGAGTATGATTATGGAAAGGTACTTATTCCCACATCAGAGTGGCCAAGCACATGAGGGGGACCTGGGCTCTAAACTGAGCCATAAGAAAGGAGGCAAAGCATGCCCTGTGAGATGTGACTTGCATAAGGAACTTGTCACCCACTTCATGCTTACAACTAGCTGGTCTTCATGAGGACTAGGGTGCCTCATGAGGACTAGGTGCACCCAGAGAGCCTGCCTCTGAGCTGCAGCACACACAGGGCACTAGCAATTATTTGGGTTATGAAAGAGCCCAGGTCCTCACAGCAACATCAATGGTGGCTGATGACAAGGTCAGGGTCATCACATTAACAGTCAAATGGGAAAGGATGGAAGGATGGTGAGGGGAAGGAGGTGAAAAAGGTTGTCGTCTCCCTGAAAAACATCTTTCCATGAGTACAGTGCCTGGTGCAGCTAAGTTTTTTGCTCTTGCTCAACATTCCTCTGTTCATTAAAAAACAGTTGGGAAAACGGCAGTCTCTTCATGCCTGTTCTTTTTGCTTCCTGTGTATGGTAACACAGGCTGCTGCTGATCTATCACTCAGAAAACTTGCTCAATGTTGATGGCAGTGTTCACAGGCATTTGTCAGAGTTTGGAAATTACTATTCCAACATGCATTCACTGCCTGGACTCCTTGTTCCTTACAATCCTTGATTATTGTTTGTTGAAAAGGATGGATAAATATAATTATTCATAAATAATACAGCCAAGATAAAAACAGCCCTCCCAGCTAGCCGGATAATGCCCCTGCCTACGGATGGGTCCAGGGGTCAAGTGGACTGTTCCATCTCACCCCCAAAAGATGTATGGTTCACCCTGCACCTGTACCCTCCCCTAAAACATCAAGTGCCTGTAACCCCATTGGCCCGAGCCTTGTTCCAACCCACCTTGAAGCCCTCTGAAAAGGGGTCTCCGAGGGGCCAGACCTCCTCTTGGAACTTCCTCCCCTCTCTTGGAACTTCCCCTCCTCTTAGAACTCCCCCTCTCCTAGAGCATCTTTTGTCTCTCCCCTCCCTCACCTCCTTAAGTCTCTCCATGTGCTGCATCTGGCAGCTTGAGGCAGGACCTTTCTGCATCCCCAATAAACCTCATACCCCAAGAGCAAACTTCAGAGATCTCTCGTCTCCATTCACCCAAACTGTCCTGGAGCAGCACAGCTCACTACAATTGTTCTGTTTTCTGGTTTTGGTAAATGCTACAGTGCTTTACTGTATGCCGTTTCCAATCTCCTCGTAACCTCCCTGCAATCTCCTTGGCAGTGACTGTAATTTACTGTGAATTAACCTAGTCACCAGGGAGCTCCTAATGGCCATTCTGCAGGTTCACAGATTATCCTAAGCAACTGATATTTAGTGAAGAAAGAAGGAAAACTTCTAAAAGATTTAGTACGTTAAAAGTCTATTACAGAGCTTGGGGCTTTTTTGTTTTTCCTTTCCAACCTCAGTGCTACTTGACTTTTCCTGCTTCAGGTAGAGGCCAGCCTAGGCACATAATGAATCCTTGTGGAGAAAGGAGCATGAAGGAAAAATGAAGGGAAATGTGTGCCATCACAGAGGAAAGATGCCAGTTCCTCTCTTGGACAATGGCAGCACAAAGGGGAGGTAATCTGTTGCCTGCTGAGGCTTCCCCGGCACAAAGATACCTTGTTGTTCTTTATCTTCGTCGTGTTACTTAACAGCAGGGCTGGTTTGTACAAACCCAGATTGCAGCAGATAAGAAAATGAAGCTCTGAATTATTCAGCAGAGGAGGGAGGAGAGGATGTGGCTGGGGTTACTGGATAAAGCTGTAGCCTCCAACAGAGCTTCCTGTCCCTTGGGTTTTATATCTAAATCTATTTGCTCTGCTTAAGCCCAGTTGTGGAGGAATTAAGACAATGATTTATTTACAAAGAGGCACCTTTGAAAGGAACTGCAGAAAAGGGGAGTAAAAAGAAAGTAATGAGATCTGCTGGCTCATTCTACCCCTGCTGGATTGGTTAGAGCTGGGTCTCTCCCAGCAGACATGTGCCCATACCAGAAACTCCTCGGGCAAGGTTAGCTGTGCTAACATGTCCCTCTGATGTTTCCCCTTCAGAAATTTGTGGCTCTGAACCTGCTGTCAAAGCCTCCTTAAATTCTTTTCTCTTGGATCTCCCAGTCCTGCCAACCCCTGTTTTGGGAGCTCCTCTAGTTCAGGGAAAGCACTTGGTGCTCATCCCTTGGTTTAGTTATGCTGGAGAGAATTTGTTCAGTACCTCTTGGAGTTGAGTTAGGCAGCAGCAAAGATGGTGTTTGGATATTGCTTGCCCAAGAAGGGACCCTTTCATCTCATGTATGTCTCTTCTGTGCTTTGCAGAGAGAGGTGGCAATGTAGAATAGACTGGGGGTTTCTGCCCTTTGCTTCACTCTCTTTGCTCCCCAGCCATTGAAGGAAAATCACTGTTGTGGTGCTGAACCACAGTGCTCTCTACAATAGCTCCACACAGTAGCTGCACCAGCTCTCATGCTTTCTCTGAGGGTTGCTGCTCTACATGTCTTCCCAAAGAGTAAGCACAACTTCTTCCATCTCTACAGCTGTTAGACAGCGCACTGATTTTAGGTGTCCTGGTCCCCTGGAGAAGCCTCTCCTGTTCTTAGAACTGGGACCATCATTTACAAGCCCCATATGTCCATGGCAGACAAAGCTTTAAATTATTTTCTTCACTGCTGCTATTTTATGTGGGATAGCTTGGACTGGCTGGATTGCTTCTACTATAACTACACCCATGTAGGGAGGAACAGAGACATTCAGAGACAACAGAAACCTACTGCTTCTGTGCCTGCTGGTAGGGTGTAATTACATCATAAGTTTCCTTTACTCAGAAACCTGACTTAAGAAATTTCTGCTCTCGTAACACATTTTGCAGTTGTCCTGACACTGATGATTATAGGGCTGTGTTCTGTGTTTTGATACGAAGATCGAAGTTAGCTTCACCAGTCCTTTTCTGGAAGTCTTATTTTAAACCTGTGTCTTTTTGTTTGTTGCTGAACATGCCACATTGTGCAACTCCCACTTGAATGTCCTTTCTTCTGAAAGGACATTCTTCTGTGCTTTGATGCTTCATCAGATGCTAGATGCTGGGCTGGCAACCCTGTTCAGAAATGCTGCACCAGGGAAAGAAAGGGAGGATCCTGATAGCCCATTCCTCAGCTGTGCTTTCCTCAGCTTGTGCACAAAGTTTATCAGTCATGTCAGGCTACCACCTTATCCACCCTCCCCAGCTGTATGATGACTGACATAACAGAGACTTGACCAAGAAACCCAACTATGGAAATTTGAGGCTTTTTGCCAGGCAACCATAATGCTCATGCAGCTTAGGATGTACTCTTAGGGACATGGTTAAACATTACTTTTACACTCATTCATTGCTTTTGGATTCTCAATGGGCCCTTGAAGTAGGAGGATCAGTCACACCTTCCTGGCATGCAATGCTCTTATTCCACTGCACTTGTTTACCTCCAGGACCAGCTGCCCTTCCCTTCTCAGCACAGTGAGGCATTCCTGAACCCAGTTTTGTTGAAGTCCCTTTAGGATCAGAGACACTTACAGTGTCTGAAACTCTTGTTATTACAGAGGCAGACCCCAGCAAACCCTGATATTCCTCACACTTCCTCCAGTTCAAAGTTTACTGTACAGCCTCCAAACTCCTGTGCAAGGAAACTGCTCTCAGCACCATCATCCATCTCCTTTTTGACATTGAAAGTCAGGCCAGGGCTTAATGGGTTGAAACACAACTCCTGCTCTCCAGCATCAGCTCTTCAGGGCCTGTCAGAGCCCTCAATCTACACATTGGAAAAGCATTGGCTTTCACTGCTTTTCTTCTCCCTCGTCAGACACAAATTAATGACCTTCAAGCAGTGCAGTGATACTCCTTGAGCCCACTACTCAGCTGAGCCACTTTGTTTGCTCTCAGCTGCAGAGCGCATGGGATACAAACATTTTCAAATTTCCTTGGTGGGAGGGGGGTATCACATTTGCCAGAGGCAGGGCTCTGAGCTCTCTCACCACACCCCTGCTGAATTACCCTGTTGATTAATAGTACAACTTGCAGTCCTCTTGCTTCTCATAAACAGGAGCTCAAGCCCCTGCCATTTAACAGGGGCGTGGGATATGCGGAAAGCTGAAATGTCACCACATCACAGCACTCATTAATCATAAAGCTGCTCTAACAACAACAAAAAAAGATATGAAAAGGAAATAAGAAAAAGGAATCAGAAATATCAAGGAGCCAATTTAACTGAGGCAAAGACATTCGTAGCAGCTGCTTTTTAACTTTACCTACATCTCAATTAGACAGAGCTGGAGTTCTCTTTGTTTCTGCTTTTGAAAAGTCTAAAACTCTGCAGGTTTGATCAATGGCAAGGGACAGAGAGGAAATTAGCAGGAGACGAAAGGGCTGAGTTTCCCTAAAAGCTGTCATGATAATTTATGGCCCTGGCTGATAAAACTTTTAACTAGTCAAATATGAGCTAGGAAATCGCAAAAGCAAAACGAGCCTTGGAGGAACAATGCCAGCCAGGTAGGTGCTTCTGGGAAGCACCACCTGGGATGAACAGTTTCTTTCCTGGGAGCTTGGGAAAACTGCTCTTGACTCATGCTCATCTCTTGGCTTGCTGTGAATAAGCCTTGCTCTGGAGGAGCTAGTGGCTACGATTTTTTCTTGGTCGGGTCTGATTCAACTGGTTGACAGCAATCTCTCTGCTTGAGATACGTTGGCCAAGGTGGCTGGAGGGTGGTATGACCAGTGTCAGCAAGGAAAAGTTACGGGAAGAAGACAAGCATGTGATGTCCCTCAGGGCTCTGCTTCTGACCTGTCCTACAAAGCAAGCAGCACCAGTATGTGTCAGTGCCCCACTGTGGAAAACTTAACTGCCGTGGAAAATGGCTCTGGTGTTTTGCTGTGTCTGTGCTTGCAGGAAACAGCCACTTTCTGCTATATGAATCCATAAAACAGTTAGCAAGTCCTGGATGAACTGTACAGCTAGTGATATCTTTAATCCCTGGCAAATGCCACAGCATTTCTTCCTAGGACAGAGTACCAGCATCCTGGAAACATTCTAACCCACTCAATTAATTTAGCTGTTTTCAGACTTTCTGGCTGGGAAATGTGCAGTGATTTCATGCTGCTGTACTGACCTCTGTCTTTGATGGTGATGAGCAATGCATATTTGCAGAATGAGAAGACCACCAATTGGACACCTGCTTTCTCTATGGGGAGCCTCAAGCCAACCTGTCCTTTTGTTTTGAAGCAGAAATCCTTGAGAGGAGTGAGTTAATGTCTGTTACACACCCCTGACATTCATGTAATCCTGTACCCCAAATGCTGTGTCACATAATGACAGTGTTAACTCCATGGTGCAAAGCACTGGCTAGTGTGTTCGCACTTTACTCCTATTTTTCACGTATCCGAGACTTCAGACAAAGCCTCTTTTTTGCCTGAAGGCTGCCTTCTGCAAACTTAATGACTTTTCACCTTTGCTATGTTGGGAAAATCCCTTCTTCCTTCTTTTCTCTTTCAGCATCCCGGAATCCTGTACCTGTCTTTTTCATGATACTCCAAGGAGAGAGGCAGTCAGGTTTCAGAGTCCCATAGGGAACTAGAAGGGCAGAAGGTACCACAGGCAGAGCAAGGAAGAAGGGTCAGAGAGGTTGTCCTTCTTCCAGTCCTCAAAGCAGCTCTGTGGGGGCCTTGAGACATGCCAACATTCATCCACCGGCCTGGCCCAGGTCCCAGGGTTCTGCTCAGCACTATTTTTTCAAGTTAGAAATTTTCTCTGGAGTTCAGTGAGGTTTCAAGGGATGGGACATGTTTCCCCTCCTCTCTCCATACCAATTTCTTTGGAAGATGAATGCACAAAGTGACTTGGGAACCTTTGTGGATCTTGATCATAAAACCAAAATGCCTCCTAGCTGTGCTGGCCTACCCATCAGCAGTAAGAGGAGAGACTGCACAGACACCCTGATAGAAAAAGATGGGCTTTGTGGAGGCTGAGAGTTGTTGTCTGACACTTGACCTCTGCACTGCCTTCTCCTTCTCCTCCAAGCCCAGGAGTCACAGGTTTGCACCCACAGCCGTAGTGGAGGTGGTCAGAGGGGAGTGCTGCCTGTGGCAGCAGCTACCTGCATGTAAGCTGTGTATACACCAAACCCACACTCCTCCCAGTCTTAAGAGTGGAGGTGATTAGCCTTGCTACCTGTGGCAGTTTCCAGGGGTTAAAAAAGTACAACTATTCCACTGCTCACAATCCTGTCCATCTTCCAGCATGTTCTCTTTTCAGTTGGAAAAACACCAGCGTCTCTCACCAAATTATCCAACATTTGAGCCAACATTTGATCCAACGCAGTTAATACATAAATCCCAGTGTGACTGGCAGCTACAGATGGGTGAACCAAGAAATTGCTTGACATATTTGCTCACACTGCATATGAAACTGCTTATCTTGTACAGGAAGGATTACTCTAAATTATCAGTAATCCACTGGATCTTGGTGGTAGTTGAAACAAATTTGAAAAAATTTGCCAAAACTCCATGCGTGTATATATATATAGATTTATACATTCACATACACACTGTGTCACTGAAGGTGTCACCTGCATGGTGCCTATTTCTCTCACAAGCCTGGACTCACATTAATTCACCCATGTGTGAACAGCTTGAGCACTCTCATCCCTGAGGGCTATCCACAGCCATAAGCTGGTAGAGGGTTATTTCTCAAACATGCCTATCAAGCTCACATTTGCCATCCTGACCTCTTACTTCCTTCCCTTTTTGACCATGGAATTTCTCCTTCTCTCCCCCTTTCCAGGTGCCTTGCTCAAAGACTTGGACCAGTGCTGTTCTGTGCTGTAGGGGAACACTTTGGACCTGATTCTCATTTACACTACAGCAGGTTTTACAGCACTATGGCAGTGGAAAGAAACCATGAGATGAATATAGATCACTCCAATTTAAAGCTCCTTTATGTTATAAGGGAACACCATGAAAATGGAAATTGGGTCCCCTATTTTTAAAGCCTGTCGGCAGGTGCCTATAAAATGAAAAAAGATACTTCCATTGCCTGGGCAATGGGAAATTACATCCTTCTCTGCATTCCTCTTGGTTGTGCTCTGGGCCAAGTAAGGAGCAGGGCGCCCCAGAAGAGACCTCTGAGTGACAAATTGCAGGCCAAGCCTGGCTATTACGTACCTGTCAGAGGATGGGATCCATGTGTAGGAGGATGTTAGTGGGCTCATTCTCAATACAAAAGGCAGATGTAGTAGTCATGATTTGCATCCAGCATCTGGTCTCTGTCCCATGTGGACAAGGCCAGGCCAGGGAAAATGCTGATTTACTGCTACTGTTGATCTCATCTTGGCTTTTCTGATCGCCCCCATCACCACTTCCCATCTCTGCTGACTAACACATGGTGCCAGTGGCCATGGCTACCCAGAAGTGAGGCATCTCCACTGAGCCATTCCCTCACTGGCAGCAATCCCCAGAGACCAGTGCACTGATGCTCTGCAGTGGTGGCGAGGATGCTGGAGCTGGCTCTGCTTTGCAGAACAGACTCCCTCCATTTTGCCTTGCTGTCCTTACTCTGAAACAGGACTTCTGCTGTCCCTGCTTGCTCATTGGCCTTTCCTGACTGTCCTCTGGATTAATTAACACAGGTACTGGAATGAACCTAGTCAGCAGCTGGGGCTTCCTGACTACCTTGTTGCTCCCCATAGGAACTTGATGTCACCTACAAGTACTGCTTCCCTCTTGGGCAAATGGAGATTTATTTTGTTCTTCATGTCTCTGGTAGTGGAAAGTCTGGGTTTGGAGGCTGATTTCCTGTAGCTCCTCAGCTGACGGCTTAGGGCAAACTGCAGGGGGAAGGACTGCATTCATCTTATTCTAGCACTGGTCCCAGCAGCTGGTGTGGGTCTGCGTATGTGAGGCTGACTGAGGGACTGGTGGGCAATTCATGCAGTCCATAAACAGAGGGAGCTGACAGAAAATGTGGCAGGTGAACAGAAATGCAAGGGATGGAAAACTGCTAACGCAAACAAAGTCAAAAATCTGTTTCCTAAAGATGTGGGTGCCATCATGGGCGAGGAGCAAGGCGAGGTAATTTAAACTGTTCAGTGACATTGCTGTGTTTTCACTTCAGGGAAGGAAAAATGAGCTTTCCAGTGCAGAGAACTCTATGAAACCCCTCCAGTATGCAGGAAGGTGGTGAAGCAAGGCAGATAACAGCTGGAAATATGAGAGGAGATCAACTATGTGGTAATGCCATGATATTGTTAGATGGCTTGCTTTTACCTGCAATATTATACTCTACCCTGGAGATCTGTCCACAAAAGGTGTAGGAGAAGTAAAAGGAACTGGAGTTCAAGTAGAAAAAGAGTGGAAAATACAGGATGTCCTTATCAAACACAGGAGATAAATAACAAAAATGTGGTAGACCAGAGTAAAACAATAGATGGGTTAGACAAAGTGTACTGAAGGCTCATAATTATTTTCTTTGTCAGAGATGATTCATTATATTGAAAAGCTGCTCAAAAAAAGCTAGGAAATTATTTTTGTGTGATACATAGCTTTAGGTCTGTAGGAGCTCCTTGCTGTCAAAAATTAATGTGTCCAAAAAACAGAATGGGAAAAAAAAAAAAAAAGCATGAATATGTGCTATGGAAATACTTTTAATTCTCTGGATTTGCTCCTTCCCAGTTGGATTCAGGACTCTGTATACACCGACTGTGCAAGCAGAAGGTGTCTCCCAGTCATGCTGATCTGCAGCCACAGGTCCAATCACTTTTGCAACTCCAAGGTCATCCCTCTATCGTTAACGAGGTAGTTACTCATCACCTAGGATATAACTGGCAGGCAGCACAAAGCAGGATGTGGCCTGGGTAATGTAATATTTATTCCACAGGCTTTCAGCTTCTGCAGCCCTTGTGGGGGCTACTGTAGGTGAATTTGGTGCCCTTTATGTTATGCTGAGGCTATCAAGAATCCGCTCAAGTGATGTAGCCAAGTTTATTGAAAAATCATTGGAGGAAATCAGCTTGCAGGTTGTCTTTAAAGGCAGATGAGCCTCATTCCCCTTCTCCCTCTGTGCTGTTGAAAATGGGAACTGGCAATGCCAGAGGCTGGGGCAAGGATACATTTCCCAGTCCAGCTGCTGACTCACAGGCAAATCTGTCCTCCTGCCTCCCCCCAGGCTCACTGTCTGTGGAGCAGAGAGCAGTGAGCAGTGAGCACAGTTCCCCAGGTGAAAGAAAGCTATCGAGCTGTGGTGCTCATGTCCCTGATTCTGGGAGAGCAGGCAGGGGGCAGCTGGCCAGTAAACTTGCTGAGAGACCCTTTGAAGTGGCCCAGCCCAGCAGCCTCATGGGTTGCAGGCTGAAGTCTTTACAGCCCTTGGCTGGAGATAAGGGTCGCCAAATTACTGTAACAGCCAGGACTGGGGTCAAGTGCAGTGCCTCAAAAACCTCTGCAGATTTTTCTGGGAATAGGTGCATGGGCACAGCTGCCAGGTCCCCCGCAAAGCCATGGGTGGTAGAGCAGTTTGAGCTGGGGTTCACATCCATAGCCAGGGTCTGACTTTCCAGCCCTGAGCTAGGGAGGAACCTCCCTGGCCAAAGACAGTGGCTGTGGCTCTCCCCTGCTCCTGCAGCAGCCTAACAACATTGTTCAGAGCTGCTCCTGATGTTCCCCCATCAGCACCGAAGGGGTGAGTGGGGCTGTTGGGGTGCAGCTCTCGTCTGAGGGATCGAGGCAAGCAGCCAGGAGGCTTATAGTGTGCTGTGCCTGACCTGACTAGTGTTACTGCGGAGCGTGGGCAGCTGTTGTTCCATCACCTGGGCAGCTCCAGCTTGGTGGCTCATTAGCAGGTAGGATATTTTAGCAACTGTCAAAGAACTGGAGAAGCACCTTGTTGGGTGAATGGATGAAAACATTTTAACTCCCACAAAAGAGGGAGAGGTGGTGATTAGCTGTGAAATGACAATATGAAATGTCACAGGCACAGACAGTAAGCACAACTGTTTGTTATTATATTAACAGCTTTAATTTTCTGCCTTTAAACACCAGTTTCCTGTCAGTGCAATTAGATTGTGTCTGTTGTTTAATTTAGATCAATATACTCCTGCGTTTGGAGTTTTCCTTGCATGTCCTCTGTGAGGCAAGAAGCAGACTAACCAGCAGGAGCATCTTTTCTTATGTCCTTGAGGTGAAAGCCAGTTTGTGAAGAGGGTATTTAGGTGATGCATGTCCCCACGGAAGGTGAGTGTAACCTGCAGTGATTTATGAAATTTCCACAGATCGGAGTGGGGAAGAGATGATGGCATAGGAACACCTTGAAGAGGCAGGCAGTACAAACAGCACATAGTAATATTTTTAGTGAATTATCTTGTAGACGGCAGAAAATAATGTGAGGAACAGGGGGAGCGGAGCAGACTCTTATGCCAGATATTATTGAAGGCCTGATTCTGATTGTGGTTACACCACTTAAAGTCTGAAGTTTCTCAGATGATGTTAATGCTGCCTTGATACCTGTAAAAGTGAGATCAGTATTGGGCTAGATGCTAAATGCCAGAAAACAGTGCATTTAGTAATGGGATTTCACTGATTTTTCCTGTTTGAACAAGTACCAATATTTTTACCTGCTAGGCAAGAGGAAGGGAGGCCCAAGAGAGTACAGAGATTCCCGCTAATTTCAACCTGGATTTTCTCAATGTCAAGGATTTTTCAGTGTCATTTGAACCTGATGCCACATCCCTGTCTCTTCCTGTAGATACCCTTTGTGTTCACCAGCAGGATGATACGCAGCTTTCACTGACATTTGTGCCTTGGTGAGTGCTTGTGAGAGAGTGACACTAAAACAGAGACTCCTGTGCATTTTCCCCTCTCTCAGCCTTGGCCCAGGACTTCTGTATGTAATTTTTCTGTGCATTACATAGGGTATTTTCCTCCTGCATGGACTAATGCAGTATGAGTCAAGGAGCTTTATTTTGAGTAGCTAGTCATTTTCATTTGCTTTGTTGCTCTTACAGCACTGATCTCTGCAAGATTTTCCCTCATTCCACTGATACTCCTGGAGCATCAAGTTTTTTCTGTCAGCTCAAATGTTTTACTTTGGTTTCTCATCTACTTCAGTCTGGCCTCCAGAAACTATGTTGCTCCATCCTCATCTCCTGGACAGGGAGGAAGCTTACTGCTGTGGGGAGGCTGGCCTCCAAGCTACCTGTGTCCAACCCAGCCTGCTGTTCCTATCATGGAGAGAGAGATAGATCTCAGAGGATGGGCTGTTTCCCCTCCTTCCTGAAATAGGCTTCCAGGCATAACAGGAAATGGTGTCCTTTCAGTTTTGCATCTTCAAGAAGTCCAACATGGGAATAACTGAACAAGGGATCCCAGTCCTGAATGGGTGAGAGCAGGTGATCCACTAACCTTGACAGGAAACATGAGGAACACTGCTGCAGCACCATACCCAGCACACACCACATACTGAGGGGATGCCAGAAAGATTTTGCCTGCCATGGAGATGTGGAAAAATGGCAGTGCTGGGTCCAGCACCCACCCAGCAACTCCAGGCAAATGTGGCAAGGAGTACAAGCAGGAGCCCCAGCACTTTAGCCTGGGTACCAAAACCTGTCTGTTGGACTTAAGATGAAAGCCTGGGGTCCCTGGAAATGCATCATGCATTACAGAACACAGGAGCTGTCATGTTAGATTAAACAAATGGTTCGTCTGTCTCAGAACTAGACTGCCTGGCAGTGGTCAGTAGCACAAATTCAGCCTGCAGAAATGGCCAAAATAAAGCACTGGGCCAGGATCCAGAGCTGGGCAGGGATCTGATTTTCAGTTTCTGAATATTTGTTTGATATTCTGATATCATATATACCATCTAAAAAGCTCTTCCTTATTCCCTTCTCTAGGATCTACCGTTCCTCCTCCATTTTGCTGTGACATCAGCAATTATAAGAAAATCACGACACCCAAAGGCTGCATCAGAAGAAAGAGCCAAGTAGCTGATAACTCTTTCTGCTTACAGAGTGGTGTTTGGTCCCAGCTTTTACCTGATACGTGGCAGAACTTTCCTTACTATCCAGTTTAGACTCTTCTTCCTTTAACACATGATATCATAGGTAAAAGATTTCCCTGGATATCTAGGTATCCCTCCTGTCTACCCTGAATCTCTGGCTGGACAGTAATTCTTACAAGGAGCTGCTCTCAGCATTTCTTCAATGGTGGGCTCCTCCCTTCCCTTTCAAAGTTAACGAAGTACTTGAGCCTGCACCTGTTAATTTCCATCAGGAGCATAACCCTTTCCACTTTACAGGATGGAGCATAAACATTACAAATTAAATCTCCAATGGGTAAAGAAGGAACAATCACTTTCTTATTTTTTTTTAAAGGTACTTTGGGGCTTTTATCAGCAAAGCATTGTGTCCATTAAGAAACAAATTAAATAATTCTGCAGGCAAGCTAAGTACTGTTCCCATTCCAGAATTAATACTGCCTCTTTCCACCAGGAATGTTTAAGGGTCCCTCCCCCATGCCATGGGATTATAGCTGCTTTTAGTTCATAGATGGAGGATTAATCAGTGGAGCTCCTTTGCAGAGCTCCTGAAATAGAAATCACAAATCAGGGAGACTGGCAAGGAGTCTGGGAAGTGACAAATGTGAAATTATGTTGCACTTTTGTTTGGCATCTGTGCAGGCAAGAAGACTGTGGTGACTTAGAGGTTCTTACCTGATGTGGGATGACTCTGGTTGCTTTGGAAGGATACCTAGGGTTTGGGACATGGAAAAGCAGGGTGGCTGCAAACTCCAGTATCCAAACAAGAAGTTTTGAGACTTGTCAGAACCATGTGTAGGAGAAGATAGTGAGAGGCAGTAATTGAAACCAACACATTGTTCTCTGCCATCAGGAGTAGAGATCCTGATTCATGCTGGTGGAGCACCAGAAGCTGTAAGTTCCCCATTCTTTTGGGACTTTCTTGACAGAGTATCCCAAATCAGACTCTTCTAGATTCCTTTCCCTCAAACCCACAGATGCTGACTCTCAGTCTGTCCCACTAAGTTCAAGACCAGAGCGTAAGGTGGTCTGCCTTGTTAGTATCACCTGCTTATGCCTGAACACATTTTAATTTGTCAGAAAGATTTCAATATTTGATCCCCAGTTTATCCCCTTGTGATGTTGCAGCTGTTTGCATGTGATACAGGTGTGCAGATAAGGAAAAATTAATACAGTCAATTTTCATGTAAACAGTACCATCATAAGTCCCTTTATGCCAGTTAAAGTGTGATTGTGGAGGAGGAGGGAATACTACTTTAATTACATTGGCTTTGAAGCTAATATCATTAAGTCAGAATGAAAAATTATGCACAGACTATTCCTAAGGGTTTAAATTTAAACAATTCCTATTGAAGAGAAATTCCAATAGAGAAAATCATTGACAGAATGGTGTAAAGGGATAAACCTTTTCTCAGCTTCACACTCAGTACATTTTGCCCAACTAAAACTGTTGTAAGTGGCTGTGTTGTGAAGCTGAACTCTGATAGCTTAGCTGATGGGACAACTTGACAGAGCCTGTCTTGGACATTTATTTTGATTCCCCTGGGATATTACTTAGAGAAGGATGAGGTGAAAGCCTGACCCCTAATAGAAAAGATGCACTAGTACAAAGATGCACTAGTACAAAGATGCCTGAAGTTGCTGATTTGGACTCATGATACTGTCAAGAAAGTCAAACAAATGCTGATCTTGATCTTTTCCTGACCATGTTTTGGGCCCCAGCATTTGTTCTATTAGAACATCAGAGGACTTTTTCATTACCTGTTGGGTTTCCCCACAAACTTCTTAGAATCATAGTATGATTGTGGTTGGAAGGGACCTTAAAGATTATCTAGTTCCAACATCCCCTGCCATGGGCAGGGACACCTCCCACAAGACCAGTTTGCTCAAAGTCCACCCAGCCTGGCCTTGAACACTGCCAGTGATGAAACATCCAGAACTTGTTCCACTGCTTCACCAACTTATGAACTTCTCTCAGAAAATCCAATAATGAAAATTTTCCAAAATTATTCTCAGTCCTCAGGATTTTTTCACTGCAAAGAAGAAAAAAGAAAATTGGTAGGAATTGCCCTTAGTTTCTAACAGTCTAACCTGCTTATGTCAATAGATGCATTAATATAACTTGTCTGGGGCAAGAAGGTGTGTTTGAAACATCTCCCTTCCCCTGGAGATGGTTTAGGCACAGAGCCAAAACACCTCAATATGTGTGCTGATGTGGCTGGGTACGATTCCACCCTGCAGATGTCTCACCTAGCCTTTACTGCCAAGGAACTGGAGGCATTGTGATGTGCCATGTCAGCTGCATGACACACGTGCCCATGCTGGGTCACAATGGGAGGCTGCAGCAGTCCCTATCACCCTCCTTTCCCTGCAAATGACAGTGGACTCTAGCTAGCAATGTCCATCTTTGCATGGGGCCTGCCTCTTCCTTCTCCCCAGAACCTCCCCTTTTAAGAGCAGGTATGAGACAGAGGCACACCTGACCCTTCCCCAACAGAGACTGTCTAGCACAAAACTCATGGCACAAATACAAATGTTTTATTATTTTCCATGGGCTGACCCTCTTTAAGGCAACTGAGAGTTTTTTTTAAACTGTGCACAGTCAGGCCCGTAACTTCAGCACATCACTTCAGGGAGACCTGAGTGCACCATGCCCCAGAGCTGCCTTGCTTTTGACCATGTTCTCCTTGCTGTGAGAGATACTTTCCTGCAAGAGGAGCTTCAAAAAACACTTTCCCCTATCTCTGAAGCAGTCAGATATAGGGACACGAGGGGAGAGCTTTCTTTCTAGCCTATATGTGAAGATATTAAGCAGGGCCTGGTCCCCTGCTGCCTGACCCACATGACTGTCTTCTTAGACTTTTTCAATCTGTTAGACAGCTGCCATCCAACTCAGACCCTAAATATTTATCTTACTTCTGAGGTGTCATCCTCAAAGCAATCTGTCTTACTGACATGAGCACAAGGGAAAACAGCCCCACACTGACATCAGACACCAAACTCTCACACCCCAGCAAGCCAGAATCAGCATTTGTTGCTTTTCGTCTTTGCAGCTGGGGACTTGGAGAAAGGTGTGAGAAGTGAAAGAGTGGCAGGGGAGCAGTGCTGGAGCTCAGCTCAGGTGGCTGCTGTCTGGAGCTGCTTTTATTTAGGAGCCCTGAAGTACAGTTTTCACTACTTCTTGCCCTCTGTAGTGTGGGAATGTCCACCTGCCTTTGTAAATAGCTGAAAGAACAGTAAATATTTTTATTTGCTTTTTGTGCTGTCTAAGAATAGGAAAAAAATCCAGATGGTTGTTCACTTCTTAAGAGGGTGTTGGGGAAGGGCCCCTGTGGAAGTCAAACATAGAAAACATGAATTTCTATATGAGAAACTGAGCTCAAACATCAGATTGTACAGACAAGAGGTGGCTTATATGGTATGGAAGAGAGGTAGAGGGGCAAAGGAGGTGAAGGCTGTCTCATACAGAACACTAAGACCCCCATTATCTCCAGATAAGCACCTGACACTGTGTGCAGAGAAGGAAATGATCACACAGAGAGGATAAGGGGGCACCTCTGAAAGACACAGCTGATTTGAGAGCATGGGTAGTGTCCACCCTAATGGCTGGCACTGCCCAGAGGTGAATAGCCACAGAGCATGTTGCCTTTGTACAGAAGAGACATGAAGCTGGGGACTGCCCAGAAATTTTCAGAACACTCCCCAGACTTCATCACAGAACTACAGCCTCCAAACTAGCCTGACCATTTTGAATATTGAATTTCAGATGAAGGCTTAGTAATGCTTCTCATTTCTGACTCTACTTCCTGATAAGTTTATGTTGCCTCCTCTTCTTCCTGCATTCCTTCCCCACATCCCTCTTTGCAGTGTTGGGAGTGAGCTACTGTAGGTGGAGAGCTTCTGAGAGCTCCTTGGTGTTGCCATTCCTACCTACTGAAGGAGAGAGGAATATCCCAAGAGAGAATTATTTCTGAGGCCATAAGAAGCAGCATGTCCTCGCTGGCTCCCACCCACAGCAATGAAGCATGCCTGGGAGCACAAGACATGTTTATTATCCACTATATGCACCATCTGGGAGATTTGTTCATGCCAAAACAAAAAGTAGAGTCAGGCCCAAGAGAATGGGAGCTGTGATCTATGGATGCATGCTCAGTGTCTGGAATTAAAGGATTCTTGTCCTCAGCAACTCTGAGCAAAGACTTCAAAGTAGAGAAAGGTGAGGTACTAAAGCAGCCACCCTCCACAGCAACTGGTTTCAGTCTGGTTGACCCTGCAGGGAGTTTAAGAAGTCTCCAATCCAAATGTGCCAGGACAAAGGACCTGGGTTGGCTTGACCCTTGACTGGAGTGGACTAGTTGTTGTAAAAAGACTATTTTAATTTTTATAATGCTATAAATGTACATGATGCAATGTTATTTAAAAACGTGGTTCAAATTTGACAGTTTGAAGCAAAAGTTTCCAGGAACAGACCCCTGTTGTCCAAGTGCTGATCCTCAAGGCTCAGAGCGAATATGGCATGGGCTGTACTTGACAGCTTCTCAGGAGAGAAGGTTACACTTCTTAAATAATACCTGTGATTTTTAAAAGAGCATTTGTTTGAAGACCAGCTGTACTGTGAATTAAAGCTAGAAAGAAGCAACATAGCAGTCACAGTCTTGTGAAAGCAGTGCAGGCAAATACAGTGTTTAACAAGGCTACAGATCCATGTTCTGGCTTGGTGGTTCTCTCCTGGAGGTGTGAGAAGCCCAGGGACCTAGCAACCTCCACAGTCTTACATAGCCTTGGCTAGATAAAGAGACCTCATCAGCTCATTTTTCAACTGGTTTTTTTCACATTTCAAGATCACTGAAGACTATATTAAATAGTACAATCCCCTGGTACTAAAACTTACTGTATCTCACTAATGGTGTTTAACCATAATGAAAATTGGTCATTTGTTCCTCTTGATTTTCTTTTGCTTTGCAGTTTTGCTCTAGTTTATGATGTTTCTTTGCCTCTAGCTACTTAATTTATGCAATTCTGTCTTAAGAAAGACTTTGTCAAAAGTTCTGTAGGAATCCAGTAGCCTGTAGCAACCAGTTCTCCATTGCCTTTTTATCCAAAGTCCAATTAAACAATGAAACATGATTTTTCTGTGTCAAAAATTTGCTTGTTAGACCTTAACGTATCTCAGTCAGTGGCACTATAATTATGTTTTAAATTTTCATTACAAAACTCGTTTATCAGAGTAAGATGTATTGATTTGCATGGAATGAGTAATCCTAATGTTTCTGAAAATTGTAGACTTGGTGTTTGCTGTCTTTCAGCTAACTAATTTTATTGAGAGATTATGTATTTTCCTCCAAAATTTCTTTCTTAGGTGTCTTCAGATTTTTTTAACCTGGGCCATCAGAGAGTGGTGATTTACAGCTCTTTAATGTAGTGCATTTATTCTAACATTTTTTCTTTTGACACATCAGTTCCTGACAGTGCCTCATCTTTGCATGCAGGTTGTTAGACTAACATATAATTAAGCTTGTTCAGCACTTCCATCATAAGGTCTTACTTTTCAATATGTAAGACCACTTCTGGGCAAAGATTTTTCATGGTTACTCAGTCTTCCTTTTTGGGATACATATATTTGTTACATCCAAAATTGTGTTTTCAAGAATGAAGCCAGAAAATAATTATGCCTTTGTGCACATTAAGAAATAAAGGTGACCTCTTCCTTTAAAAGTTCTGTGTCCAGCATGCTGTGGAAATAAGACTTGAATCTGAGCACTTGGGTAGCCTCTGAGTCAGCAATGCACCCTTTGTCTCTCTATGAACCTGCCCTAAATGTGGTCCTCCAAAAACTACAATTTGTACACGCCTACTGGGAAATACTTGGATTGTAGTGGCATCATTTCCCCAAGAGTTCTTCTGTCCTGGGCATGTTTGATGCCTCAGGGTATGTAGAATTTGCTGTTCAAGGTCTGTAGCCATGTGGAGCTGCTGGGGCAGCAGATTTTCCCAGGAGCCTAGTGAGGTTTGGAACTTCACCTGGGTCAGAGCAAGAGGGAGAGAGAGAAACCAGGCTGGGATCTGGAGAAGGGTGAAAGACTGAGACACGAGCAAAGGGCCTGGAAAATTATCTGGTTGAGGGAAGTAGGATCAAGAGGTCAGACTGGGACTGAGAATACAGAGGCTGAGACTGTGTCTAGGGGCCTGTGTGATCTCCCCCTCCTGGCTACCAATGTGGCATTCGACTTTGCACAGCTTTGCAGGCTCTATTTATGTTTACAGCCAGTGGCATTCCTAAGGAACATTTTGACTGACCTATATTAAGTGCCTGCTTAGGATGAATCATGCCCCAGGACCGCTGTGTTTGCTCTGCCTTGACGACAAAAGGCTCGCCAGATGATGAGCTCAGAGGGACACCTCTGCATCTGATCAGATGGGGTCTGGGCTTGCAGCCTGCAGGAGGGACATCAGCTGCTGAGCCGTCCAGGAGATTTAAACCTTCCCAGGCTGATGAGAACTGCAGATCTGCCTGTATTGCAGAGCCCTGGTCCCAGGCTGGCACGAAATCCCTCTTCAGGGTGTCTCACAGTCCAACCCCTGAAGCCCCTGGATGCAGTGCTGACCCTTTGGTCCTTTCCCTGGGGTTGCTGGGGGCAGGAGGGGTAAGGGTTGTACAGGAAGCCAACCCTCAGGGGCCAAATTGTGTGGGTGAGAAGATAATGGTGGGACCCTACAGAGACAGCAACAATCCTTGGAAAGAAGCTGAAGAGGATGGAGGGGAGCCCAGACAAATGTGGCAGGATATCTTGGGGGCACTGATAGGAAAGGGCAGCAAGTCTTGGTGTTGCGCCTGTGGATGAGCTCTGGACTGGAACACCAGCAAGGGAGGGGAACATGACTGGGGGCACAGGGACCAAGAAAGCAGAAAGGGGCACGGGGCATGAGGAGCCTAACCATGAAAGCAGCAGAGAGAAAGGAAATATTGAAATGCTGTTTATTAAGTTTGTGCTGCCTACCTTGTGCAGTGAATGAAACAGAGCCCTGCGGGGAAAACACTGTGTAGCCACATAGTTAATGCATAAAGGAACAAACTAATGGTTGCCTGAAGATCCCTGCCTTTTCCTAATTTTTCAGTGTTTGACTTTGTACTGTCATTTTAATAAGTTTTGTTGTGTGTCAGATGTACATACTCTGCTATGTTTCTGAAATGAGTGATGTGCATCCTCATTTTCACCCTGTTGCATCTCACAATGTTTCTCTGTTTAATGCTTGGTCCAAAAATCAACTTACCCCTCAGCCTTTTCCTGATTTCCTACTAGCAGGTATGAGCTTGAAGGAACATACAGAACCTCAATGCTGCTGCCTAAAGGCAGGAACATTGTCCACTGAATTTCACTGTCATTTAATGCCTTATCCTGGATGCAAATGCTCACATGGTTTACAGAGCACACACTAGAGCAATAAAAAACAGGCAAGAAAATCAAAGACATGTATCTGTTCTGTTTTTGTATTACTGGTTGTGTTTAATCAGTACGCTTAAAGTGCCTCTAGAATACATTAGAGTTGTTTTGATGGCAAATTTAACTGTCAAACTATTGCCCGCCTCACTGGGATTCCTTCCCATCTTCAAATCCATATATTCCATGTCTCACTTCACTAATAGGAGAAGGGTGACGTGTGCTGCCAGCCTAGCAAGAGCAAAGCCTGAGGAGTTTGGAATCATTCCTGGATTGTTCAATATCACCCAGGAGACAAGGCTCATGCCTGTGCAACGAACATCGCCAGGTTAACGCAGAAGGACTGACACTGACCTATTATTTTATTCCTTGGCAGATCTCTCTGAATCACACAGCACAGAGGATCACCTAGTCATTTGAGAATTAGCAGCCATGATACCAGGCCTGGGTGACCAGAAATGGAGATAAGAGGCTGTTGATATCTAGTCTTCCCTTCATGCACACAGAAAGCCTGTGATGAATGTTTTAGATTCAGTAACCGTGGCTCAGGGGCCACCATTTTGAGGGAAGCTCCAAGGCTAGGGCTGAACCCTCAGTCTAGCTTTTACTTGCTGCATAAATACCACAGGCCAATAAAAACATAACACAGCAATTCATTAAAAACTTCCCATGAAAGAAATGTTCTTAAAAAACAAGGAAAAATCCTTTTTTGGAACTTGCAACAAAAATGTTAGTCTGTTAGTACACAAAATTCAGAGTAAACCTGACTAGAAACTGAAGTAAAAGCCAGACGTCTGTTTCCATTGTCCATCAGAGAATAATGCCAAGGAACAAGGAAACAGCAGAATGTGAAAAGCAAATTGGATTGTAAAAAGCCTTACAACGATAAGCTTTTGAGGGATCCTCTATAAATCTGAGTATGCAATCTTTAGCATGCCAGCATCCATTCAGGTTAATTAGACTGGAGTCCTGTGCACAAGCTGTGTGAATAACCTAAAATCACAACAAATGAGTAAGTGGCACATGCATGCCATAAGAGAAAAAATACAAATGTGAGTGCAATGGGGCTGGTAGGGTTTGCACCTTCACAGAAAATAAGGATGACACCTGTATGCAGCAGTCACTTGATTGTGAAGGAAATGTTTCTCACATGCACAGCACTTTTAGGAGTCCCAGAGACCAGCTTTTCAGGCTGTACTGGTCACTTTTTGCCTTTATTATTGACAGATGCATTAGGAATTGAAAAGGAGGACTGTTCTGCCTGGGTAAAACATATCTGAGTGGCAGGGAGAGCCTGTCTATGGCAATGCAGAAAGGAGGGTGTAATGCAATGCCTCTCTGAGTGCCAGAGGGAGCTGAGCAGTGGGGACTGGATAGCAGGTCTTGAGGACTGCCGGGCTGCCCAGAGATCTGAGGTGGCAGACTGGGTCTAACACAGGAGAGGGGGAAGCCACATAACCCAAGGATCTTCAAAAGCAATTGTATTTTGGTTAGCAATGAAGAAAGGAATACCATTTAAAGAAGTTACTGCCTTCTTACAATAAATGGAGTTTTAATCATCATGGAAGTAAGGTGGACAGAAGGACTGGATAGCTCAAGGAAATGGTCTGAACTGAGTCAAACTCAGCAATGATTAAAAGCTGCTACCACTTACAACAGTTCAGGGGATATTTGAGATGAGCTGATAGATTTCACACCACAGGCATTCACATCTTTGCAGCACCACCTAATTGGCTCCCATGTTGGCAGTCTCAGCAGTGATGCCATAGTTTAAAGGGGTTGTGGGAAGTAAATCCACTGCTCTGGGTGGGGAACAACCTGGGGTGCTCTAGCAAAACAGGGGATGGAAGCATAGATAAGCTTGTCATGCCAGTGGCTTTTTTTTTTATTGCTTTGAGGAGAAATAAAAGCTCCCAGCAATTTCAGCCATCAGCCCAGTACTGCTCAGAGAACTGAGATCTTTCCAATAAAGCAAACCAACAGCAAGGCAAGAATTTGTAGCTCTGCTCCTCTAATTGCAAGGCTCTTCCCCAGCCCCATTAATTTCCTGTGAAACTGAGAAGTTTAGTCAGCATTAAATCTGGGAATGTTGCCTTCCACTGGGGCTCTCTGTTACACAGCAGACAGGCTTACATTTTTGTTGTGACAAATATTTTATTTACATGGATACAATATATACATTGCAAAAGAACATTGAGGATAAAGTATTTGTCTGTTTCAGTGGGGAGACACGTTTCGTATACAGATGGCTGGAGTAAATCTGGCCTTACAATTAAAATCTGTTTAGAGTTTGTAGTGAAGTGACTGATGGATTTGGCTCAGTGCTCTATCAATCCTCCCTCCCCATGTCTCTCTGTAGAACAACATTGATGGCAGGTCATAAATAGCCATTTGTACAAAGTGCAGGAACTCTTTAAGTATCATTTTATAGCTAGCATATATATTCCAAGTGACTGGCAAAATGCAAAATGCTTGGGGTCTTTAAGTAGTAAAGGCAAAAGACTATGGGTGGACAGTAATATCTTTCTATTTGTACCAAGGGTGCCTATTTGAACCTTATATTTGTGCCCAATATAGGAATGGAGATGTTGTTAATATTCTGGTAAGTTCTTTATTTGCTGCACACACAAAAGTCAGGTCCTTTTCTAAAGAGAGAGAGGCACTAAACAGTGTTTTCCTGTCCACATTGATGCCTGTCTAATTAAATGATTGTTAAATCTCCCCAGCACTTCAGATTAGTGCAGATTTTCACCTTGCTTTTTGTCCTATATTCTTGCATAATTTTAGTGAACACCACTAAACAGCCACTTTTTTCTTCTCCACAAGTTTTTAATCTCAAGGCTGCAGGAAAATCAGGCTCTGTTGGAAGGTTCTACCAATTATGAATTATTTCAGTGGTGCTTAACACTGT
This sequence comes from Lonchura striata, assembly GCF_050655825.1. Taxonomy (NCBI): domain Eukaryota; kingdom Metazoa; phylum Chordata; class Aves; order Passeriformes; family Estrildidae; genus Lonchura; species Lonchura striata. Next base: position 85,449,435 of record NC_140705.1, on the reverse strand, counting down.
GATGGAAGGGTCCAGTTGATCATCCAACAATGTTAAAACTAAAGGCTGTATAAAAATGTAAAATACTAAGGTAAGAGGTCTCTGTTGTAACAGTGGCCACATGTTATGGATGATGGGGTAGCAGAGGCATGAAGCAGAGCTGTGATGTAGCCCCTTGTCTCACCAAGCAGAGGAGCATCTTGAGCAGCTTTGAGCAGAGAGATGGCCTGGGCTCTTCCCTTGCTGCAGCAGGAGTGCTGTGTGTCCTCACAGGTGCCCCTCGAACTTGTTCCTAAAGGCAATCTTAGCCAAGAAGGCACCTTGCCAGTGTCCCCATAGCATGGCAACTTCAAGCACATGACCACGGGTTACTGCTGTGCTACAAATGGGTGTTAGCAGTGCATGTGTCTCCCCTGGTGGGACACAAGCCAGGTTCCTGAGCTGCACATCTTCTGTCCTGCTGTACAGAGACCATGGAGAATGCCCTCAGCTGTCAGAGAGGAGCCTGCAACAGAGGAGGTCGAGCGCTGTGAAAACCTCTCCTTCCAGGGTTCACTATGCAGAAGCTATGCTCACATGGGTAGGAACTGTCCTTGCGCTCACCTGAGATGTAAACCAAGAGTAAACTTCTGGTGATCAGAGCCTGAACAACAAGGTAAGGAACTTTTCAAAAGTACCTATGAAGGAAGAGGGCTGTGGGTACCAGCAGCTTCTGTTGCCAGCATGATAGAGGAAAGGAGAGCTTCAGAAGGAGGTTGTGGTTGGATCTCATGGCTTTGGTGAGGCAATGGTCTTCTGTAGAACACCTCCTCACTCACTAACTCCTCCATGCTTCTGCATGGAAACTTATGGGTTCAGCTCACAAGCTCAGTGCTTTCAGTCACGTTGTCCCTGCATTTGCCCCAAAAGCCAACAGTGACCTTAACCGCTTCCCCCTTGGGTAACTACTGAGGGGAGAGAAAACTTCAGGGAAGTTATGAAGATTTCATGTTTTGTAAAGTAGTAATGATATTCCAACCACTTGTAGTTAAGAGACAGATATTAAAAAATACTAAATTAAAAAGAGGGGGTGCATCCTTTTTCTGTAGGAAAAGGAGTCCTGCCATTTATTAATTTTCTGTGACAGTGAGTAGCATTTTCTTTGAGGCAGAGAGAGCAATTTTCCTCCCTGATCTGTTATGGCCTGACAAAGCAGCAAACCTTAGCTGAAGAATAAATAAGGAATTATTTTTTTGTTCTTGGTTCAATTAATTCCTGGCTTGGAATCTCAGTGCAGAAATCAGGCTATTTTCAAATGTCCATTGTAGTAAAATGGTGTCAGGCAGAGCCATTCCTGGCAGTGCCTGATGCCTGAGAATTAGGAGGGAACCACTATATTTGGAAATAGACAGAATCCTGTTATGGCACTGCAAAATACATTCCTCTTACAACAGGATGCAGAAAACTCCAACAGTCAAAAGCCTAGGAAACCTGATGCCAGGAAAACCCATCTGCTTTCCTAGGATACCAGTCCAAGGCATAATCATGGTTGAGGTTAAAAACATATCTACAGAAAGACATGAAAACTGAGTTTTAGGTCCTGTCACTTTTAATAATTTTAGCCAAGCTCAGCTGCTCAGAAACACCCTGAAATCTGTCTTCAAGAGATGCATCTCTTTTTAATTTGACTATTTTTATTTTAAGAGGATCACTCTTTTTGTTGTTAGATGAATAATTCAAACACAGGTGTGGGTGACCTCCTCCTTACACACTTTGTCACAGAGAAGGCTTTAGAGATGATACCCATGTGTGCAAAAGTCTGGCAAATGCCTTTTGTTCATGGAGGAGGATGGAGAGCAGAGGGCTCCATTGCTCCAGTGATGACTTTTGCACCAAGAATTTACTGCTTTTCCTTGATGTGAAAATGAAAATCAGATTGCTGTGCTGGTTTTTCATCCTACCAGAGACAGCTACATTCCAGTAAAAGGAAGAAGTAGGGAAAAAGAAGGCAAGGCATGAAGGGACCAAGTACGAGGAAAGACTTGTACAAGGAGAGGTTGGGAAGTCTGCCAAGTAAAAGTAGAGATGTATAGGATGCACACTCACCTGCTGCTTTGGTTAACAGGCAGAAAGCACTTAGTCAGATGCTGGTCATCTTTAATGCTGCTCCCAAACCATACAGCAAAGAAAAGGCTACATGACACTGACCTGAAGACTTCCAGCTATTGTAGACAGTTGTCTTAATGGAACCTGGTAGCAAAATGGTCTCAAACTCTAGAAGTTCTGGAAGCTTACATAAAAAACAAGCATCCTAAACAGCCTCTTAGATTCACCTTTGCTAAAGAATACAAACAAACAAACAATCAAAATCCCAAACAAACAAACAAACAAAAAAAAAACAACCCAAAAAACCACCACCACCACTAACAAAAAAAAAAAAAAAAAAACCTACATTAAAAATGCTGGCAACTCTCTGGATCTGTGCATTCTGGATGGGTCACCTGTCCATTGCTATCACTGAGGTAGCCAAACCCATCTTAGAAACAGTGGGAAAATTGGGCCAAAAAGGCTTTGGACAGTATTTGCTACCAGGTATGTTGCTTCATTTTTTTCAGCTGATAGACACTGAAGGGGCCAGGGCAAGGCTCACAGTGTTGCTGCTGCTGCTGTTCATTTCAGGCTATTATCATGAACAGAAACAGCCATTTAATGCTGAAGCCAGAACATTTTCAGCCATCTGAAACATTTAAGCCTTTCTCAATCCACTATGAAAAATAGCTCAGGGAAGACAGGTGGGGGAGCAAATCCTTCGGCTCATCGTATCAGCTAGGAAAAGGTGATAAGGCTTGGAAGGAAGGATTGCAAATGCTCTTCTCTCCTGTAATGCTTCGCTTCTACCAACCCACTGGGGCAGAAATCCAACTGAAAACCTCTCTAACACCCACAGTTGTTAGTAAAAAGATAATCTTTCCAGTTTGCCAATTCCCAAGAGACAGAGCTCCAAGGGATGAGGGATTCTTTATTCTACTTGGGTAGAGGAGGAAATGACTCTGATGATTTCCATTTTTATGGATTCCCTACTCATACTGTTCTTTGTGACAGGGCAATAAACCACTGTTACCTGGGATTATCAATTTGTAAGATAAAGAAATATTGATTTTCAGCTGCAGAAAACGTTCATGTTTGGGGGAACAATTAACTACCCACTCACCACGTCTCCCTGGATGCAGGTAATAGGATAGAACTGCTTCTAACTTGGAGCTTATCGTGTTTACTCATGTCTTGCTCCTCACCTGGGAGTACCAAACCCTTGATTTCATCGATCTCAGTCCTTGCTTGGCTAAGCACTTTTAGCTTTCATCCTCTAAGTTTTTCCTGCAGAAGATATAAATCATGGAATTCAGAGAGCCAACAGAGATGGAAAGCTTGACAATGACAGTTGTTACAGACTATAACGTGAAAGCTGATGGTTAGAGCATTGTTAAAGCAGAAATGACTCAGGTAAATCCTCTCTGTATGAATGCTAATTGGGGTTTCAGACAGCAAAGGCAGGTTATTCTGTGGGAACCTGGCTGATATGCCTAGTCATGAGTGGAGTTTGGGAGATGGGTGTCCAGAAGCCCTGAGTACATCCTCATCAGTGTACAAGAAAGTAATTTGATGAGTTGACTCTGTCATTAGGGATCCTAGAAAACTGGGGGTTTAAGTCACTGCTGGCACTAGTATTCTGGATTTTCTTCAGATTTTGTGTGTCTTCTTTTTTTAAGTAAAATTTTTGCCCTTGAAGAGCTAATGTCAAGGGCCAGCACCTTTAGCTTTATGATCACCAGGATTGCAGTGAAAAATTGGCTTCTTTTGGAGGTGCAGATTCACCACCAGAAGGAGGAGGAGGGCCTGGTGCCAGGCAAGCACTGGCTGGCAGCAATGGTTTCTTCCTTTTAGCAAAAGATCCCAGAAGGTGTGACGTGAGGAGGTTTTGTCTAGCCTGCAGGGTGGAAATTCTGGCCAGTCTCTCAACACTTCATATTGCACATGGTCAGAAAACATCATTGAAAATGTAGGAAATCTTGCTTTTTGTTACCCTGCTGTTTTCAGTAACAACTGTGCAGTAGCCTTGGACAGAGATATATGGTTTACAGTAGAATATCCATCTACATAGATTTTTCTTTTTTTCATGATTATTTGTCATATTTGTCCTTTTTTTAGCAGCACAACCATCAGTTATAAGCAGTGTAAAGGAGCAGGTAGTAAAGTGCCAAGTGCTATACTCTTGTCTTGCCAGCATCAGGACTGCTAATGGGACCACCTGGCTCCAGGGCCCTGTTCATTGCACTAGACACAAAGCAGCACCTCAGGATGATGGCTAAAATCCCCAGTAATGCACAACTGGGAAACAGCAGGGCCAAGGCAGGATGTTGGCATTCCTGCCCCAAGCCCTCCAGGCTCAGGGGTTTGATATTACAGAAGATGTTATTGATCTATTCTCCCCTTCTGCCCTTCAAAGATTTCAACACAGCATCTCTAAAGGTTGATATCAACCACAACTCTGGTAGTACGTCATTCAGAACTGCACATTGCCCTTAGAAATCTAAGGCAAGGTATCTCAAAACAAGCCCATTATATTCCATCTTCTACTGCTCATTTAGTAGTTTTTCTATCCCGATTTTAAAAGGTCATATGACTTTTCTGCTTCTTCTCCACCATTGTCCAATGCTTCACTTAGGAGCTCTCTTCCATTCATCCCATATTCTACTGGTCAGCAAACAAGCTTCACAGCTCCCAGGTCTTAGCTCCATGGCTCATCAGATTACAGGCAAATATCTCTGCTGCTCTCATGACTGTCTGTTTCCTCCAGGAAACTAACAGCATTTCTAGGAGTCTGTTTTTTATGCATGAAGATAAGGAGGAAAGAAGGAAAGAAGGAAAGCAAGAAGGAAAGCAAGAAACCAAGAAAGAAAGCAAGAAAGAGCACCTCAGTCTATGTGTGACACAGAAAGGCTAGTGGTACTTTTCAGGGCTATAATACCAAAACAAAAAAAAATTAATATCCATATTTAGTTCTTTATTTTTTTTCCAGAGTTTTTTACAGGTTTCTTGTGAGACTGCCTGTAGATGAGCCATTATCCTGGTGACCTTTGGATTTTGGTGCCTTTTACATCTATTGTTCTTAGAACTTTTCTGCTTTCTTGTGTGCCCACACCTAGACTTTCCTACTCATCCTCCAGTCAGACCAGTCTTGCTGCCACAGTTCTCTACACTGCAACCACTACACCATTTTCCCTCCGGCACCACTGGGGCCATGTCCTGTTATTTGTGTCCTGGGGCAACCTCAGCCAGTGGCACAGCACTTTCTACTACTTCAGTCTGTGGCTTCCAGGCTTTCCTGTAGATACATCCTTGCTATTGACTGTCCCGGTTCTCTGCTGTTCAGCCCTGAATCTTTCTAAAGTAGAGATTGCCACCATGATGGTTTATCTGGTGTCCATTAGCAGTGGTCAAGATGAGGCCTGGCTCTGGCCAGGACCCACATATGCAGAAGCAAAAGGCATTAACCTCCCCTGGCCACGAGCTGACTCTCATTTCGGGCTTCGTTAGAGTTGTTACAATGTCAGTAGGTGAACTGCCAGTTTGCTTCCCAGCTTCCTCTTGATCACCAGCTCCAATTTGCTGTTTATTCAGAAGGACAGAAGGAACCAATAAACAGATTGGTATGAGATGAGGCAAACCCCCAAAATACTATACAGCCTGCCTGAAAATAAAATTGTGGGTAATTAAATTGGACTCTGGGAGAAACACTGAGACATGAGATTAAAAAAGCAAAATCAACAGAAAACAAAAGTGGAAGACTGCAGGAAACATTTAGATAATAGTGGAAAAAAACTCCATACAAACCAAAATGAGCCCTGGAAGCTGGAAAGGAAGGAAGAGTGCAAACTCTTTGATTCTGAAGATGCTTCTGAAGATAAGGCTTATATTTGCTGTGCTTGTAAGGTCAATTCCCAGCTTTCTTTCTAAGCATTCAGTTTTGTCCATTGATGTTTCTCTGTGGAACATCAGTTGCAAGACCAAGAGGAACATTTGATCATAGTTAAAAACATAGTGTTGGTAGTGCAAGCATAAGAGACAGAGTATCACCAGGAAATTTGGGAGAACTGCTCTGACTTTATATCCTTACAAGTAAGAGTTAAATCTTGCAGATGGAGACTTTGTACCACAAATGGTCCCATCTGTGAGTCAGATGCTAGGCAGGAGGCAGGTGGGACATACATCTGAACAGTGGCAGACAGCCAGTCTTTAGCGGGAGAGGGTTTATCTGCCAACAAAGGAAGAGAGAAGACCAGAGTTCATTTTAGAGACCTAAAAAATTTCTGGGAATGGGGATGAGCTGGGATAAGCCCCAAAACAGAGTCTGAAAAAGAGGAGGAATAGAAAAAAGTCAGTCCAGGAAATCAGCGTGGGAGAATACTGAGAGAAACTGATTCTAGAAAAACAACATTTTTATGATATTTTATTTACCCTTAATCCACATCTCAAAAATCTACTGGAAAGCACCTTGTTGTGACATCTCTCATGTAGTATCACAAGAACACACTTTTGTTTTGAAACTGGGCTGAGTCATACGTAGGTCTAGACTTGCACCAAGCTGAAGAATATTTAGATGATTTAGCTGCAGATCGAGGTAAGGGAGGAACAGATTCACCACTATACGTATTGCTCCTTGAAGAAGTGAGTGAAGTCCTGGAGGCTTGGCTGCTAAAAAAACCTGTGTACTTTTTTTTTGTGTAGAGAAACCTTATTGGACAGCGCTGGTGGGAGGAAACCACTCTTGACTAAAAACAGGCTTTCTTTCAGGGTAGTAAAATGAGCTTTTTGTTAGCTGGAACTTCTGTTTTCCTCCTCCTGAGAGTCTCCTCTCCTCCATGCAATGCTGGTATGGGAGGAAGCTGTTTTGTCATTTAAAAGAAAGAAACAGATGGAATATGTGGCAGTGTTAAAAAGCTCCAGCTTGTTGCCACAGTAACTGAGGGGGATATATTTTATAATTATTATTTAAAATTCTTCATTTTCTTCATCAAAGGTAACAACAATAGCAGGGAATAAACAAAGTGATGCCCTGCTGTGCAAATCAGGCCCTCAATAAATAAAATTAAAGGAGTGCTTTGCATTGCAAATGCTGATACAGTCACCAGAAGGGTGGAACGACTGCAGGTTATCTAAGGATGATGAATTATGCATACAGGCACATTAAGGACACAGCAGGGTCATAAAGTGTACCTCTACCCTTTAACTTCTGTTGTGTGGGTTTGGACGAGTCTTCAGGAGCACTGGACGAAGACTCAGTCAGCTTGCATCACGGAATTGACTGATCATCTTCAGGAACTCCCCCAGACATTTATCATATTGCCCCAGCAAGCAGATGCGGTAGCTTTAAGGTCCTTGTAAGCCCTTAAGCACTGGCACTGTGGGATGGATGTCTGACACCCTGAATTGATTGCCTAAGGAGCGTGTCTCAGTGAATGATGAGTATCTTCCACCCAAGATATCTAACAAATTTCACCAGTTTATTACCTACATTCAGGTAGCATGCTGCCTTGCACTGCAGTCTAGTCACAGCCTTGCTGTGAACTACAGCAGTTGCCTTTCAGTTCTTAGCTACACATCAGTTAAGAGTACAAAGGAAAGAGTTACTCTTGGCCATCTAAGACAATAGGATAAATCCAGGATGGACTGCCACTCTTCTGACTTAGTATCCGGTTCAGACACAGAAGTAACAAGACAGTCATCAGACTCAACAGTGGGTTTTATGGGACATCTCATGTTAAAAGACAACATCTCATGTTGCTTTGATCTTACTTGTTGACTCAGAGAGAGTAAGGCATCAACAGATCAAAGAGGTAGTTACAAGGGCAAAGTGTTTAGTTGGCTGATTAAAGGACACAGCTGTGACAGGCCAACTTTGAAAGAAAATGTTTTTCTCTTGATAAGCCCAAGGTCAGTAAAGAGAATATGTGAACACAGCTCTAATTTGATCGAGAGATTACATTTCATGATAACAAGTTCATACACAGCAAAATTGCTGTTATTACTTCTTCTGACTATGTTTGTTATTGCTGATGGAACAGATTAAAAATACATCCAAGCCTGTGGAGATTCTCCCTGGGGATGAGATTGCACAGAGGTTCTCCAGCTTTCCTGGCTTTGCCCCCAGTTCTTTCCCAGACCTTCAGTGTGACCAAGCATCCAAGCGTAAGAGAGAGAGCTCAGATGTCTCTCTGGAATCCGGAACAAAGGCAGCTGCTTGCTCTTCCTTCAGACTGAAGAAATGAATGTTGTCTAAATTTAACATTGCTTCTACTCCCTGTGTTTGCAGTGAAGTCTGAGTCTCCTGGGGCTGTGGAGCTGCCACCAGCAGGGACAGGACAGCAACCCCAGCTCTCCCCAGTCTGTGTTTGCCCAGCAGCTTGAGGCAGAAATTCCCTTACTTAAATAAATGGACAAGGGAGGCCATGACCTTCTGTATTTGCATCCCCACTGGGATGAGAGTGAGTAAACATCAGTGGATTGTCTTTTCCCCTCTGCAGATATCTGTATGTTGGCAGGACCCAGTCAATTCTAAAGGCAGAAACAGTCTTTGGAAGATGATAGATATTTCTGAAATAATGAAAACAAGAATGAATCTCATAGTTTTTACTGACTTTACTAGTGAGTGACCTGGCTCTTCCAAGTACAGAAATGAGACAGAGATGTCCAAGGGTCCTCTTCAGTCACTGTCTGGGTCCTGCTTTATTTGCCTTTATAAGTGGCCACTACCCGTTAAGCACACAGAAAGCAGCTCTGAGCTGCTCTCCTTCCTCCAGAGACAGAAATGAGGAGGGATCTGTCTGCTGGGTTTCTCATGACTACAAATGCATCAGCCAGCCAGACTATATCACTCTGGGAATCTTCCTGTCACAAGGGGAATAGTATTATCCATTTTCATAACTGTTCATGTCATTTAATTCTGACTCTTTTAGTAAGTCTAAGTATAGTATGAAGCATAAGAGAAAGTAGGAAATATTATACAATAATCATTAGGAAAGGAATATGATAGGAGTATGGGTAGTAGTTTTGCATGTATGAGTAGCCATTACCAAGACAGCTTTTGTCAGCTCAGCATTAGGCAGGCTAAGTGGAAGTTAAATGTCCAGGAAATATTGGAGGTGCAAGACAAATGATTTGAAGTTTTCCACAAGCAAAAGGTCAGAAGGAATGGCCTCATTGCCAAGAAGCAATTTTTCACTAAAGTTATAACATAACTGAGGACAGTTTAGCTAAAGATAAGATGGTCTGATTGTAATTCTATCGCATTGCTCTTGATTTACTTGTGGTATTACATTGTAAGATTGATAAATATGTTTCTTTACACTAATTACAGGAAATCATCATTTCATAGAGAAATTTCTTTCACCCCTTTGCTGCTGATACCCTGGGGTCACACAATGTAGCTGGGTCCAACTCTTCTGAATGATGCAGTGTCTGTCATACACAATCTCCTCCCCCCCTCCCCTCCCCTCCCCTCCCCTCCCCTCCCCTCCCCTCCCCTCCCCTCCCCTCCCCTCCCCTCCCCTCCCCTCCCCTCCCCTCCCCTCCCCTCCCCATCTTCACCTTACACCTTGTGTTTTTTTGAAAACTGGCTCAAGGAGAGGATTCAACTTATATCTGTGATGATCAAGTCATGGTTGCTGCTGTGATCTTCCCACAGCTACTGATGTGCCCATTGCAGATGTTACAGCTTCTGGAGACAGATGGTCCAGGAAATGTATTTCATCCTCCCAGCGCCTTCAGGATTTTGGAAATACCTCTGCTTCTTGGGAGAAAAAGAACAAAAAGGAAAACTTCCATTCTATCAAGTTTTTTTTGGTAAGAGGTTAAAGACTGGGTGTGGACACTCAAAATAGCTCATGTGCAAGACACTACAGCACTGACCATGGATAAGTAAAATTCAGGTCCAGGTTTTCAAAGTCAATTAGAAAAGCCATGATTGTGACAGTCCGGCCCTTCCCATTGAGCACTATCTTGTGCTGAGCATTCTGAGCATTGCATATATTCACTTGTACTGTTCTCTCACAGAAGTCTTCTTGGAAATGTTCAATTTAGAAATCTCACCCAGGAACCAAGAGACTGCTTCTGAGCCTGGGATGTTCTTCTGGAGAGATTCAGTTTTTCAGAATTACTAATTTGTTACAAAAAATTTTTGGAGTTGCACTACTCATCCCTCCAAAGGCTGATTTGAGCTTCAATAGTGCTTTAAGAATTGGTCTAATACCTGCAGGGTGAAATAGGTTACATCTTTTTCTTTCTCTGAAGCTAGCTTTATTGTTTATCTTATGGATGCATGTTTTACATGTCTAAGACACATAAAACACACATTATGAAAAAATATAGTATATATCTAACAAAGCCCCTATTTATATACATGTACTGTAAATATGTATAAACACACCAAGTCCACACTGAAATTGCCCTCCTCTGAGATCAGCATATGGTCCTCTGTTTCAGCATTCCCCTGGAGCAGTGGAATAAGCTCTAGGGACGGAGATGGATTATTCTTGGTATAAATGTTTTTCCTGGTCTTCATTTCCTGGAAGACCCATCCTGTGCCTCCATCTGCCCTGTGAGCTTGAAATTTTCCATGTGGATTCATTCCTCAGGTTCTTCCAGAATGCTGTTTACAGGGAAGTGCAAATAAGTGAGCTGAGAGAAGAGAATGCATTTTTGATCTCCTTTTCCCCTGGCTAATTTCAATGAAAGAGCAGTTTTTGGAGGGTGAAGCATCTGACCTGTCTAATTTTATCTGTAGGGATGCAGATCTATCTTTTCAAAGCTGTTTTCAAAGTGACTCTGATAACAGGACTGCCTACAGATAGGGCTGCAATGATTATTCAGAACATTAATCAGGGGAAAAAAATTATGCCAGTTACTGATTAACTAATTATTGCAATCAAATATTCTCTTCTCTCTTTGGAACATTGGGCGCAGCACAGGGAAAAGGCAACAACAACAACAACAAAACCCCTCAACACAGAAAATAGTTTCTTTATTCTTTTGTGAGCTGGGGGAAAGTTCCAGCTGCTGGAGACAGGGGGGTCTCAGAGGACCCCAGAGTGGCCCATTGGGGGCCCCTCTTTCCCTGTTTCCATTCCAGTGCATCTTTGCCTGCTCCAGCTTGTGATTTAATGAAACGCCAGGAAGGAACAGCCAGTGTTTCATTAAGGGAGAAGCATTTGAAAGTGACCTCTGATAATGGCCATGAATTAATATTCAGCAACACTGCTCAGCTCCCTCCTTCTGCCCCTGGAAACCACAGCAGTGGCTGCATCCTCCCCCTGCACTTGCAGGGAGGAAACTTTCCAGGAATCTTCTTTTGTCCAGATTTCCTGCTGTGCCCTCTGGAGGGTAATGTGGAATAAGGCAGGAATAGAGGGTAAAGTACAACTGACTGGAGTCTGTGTCACACTCTAAACGCATTGCCAGCACCCCAGCTTGCTTCAGAGGAGGTCTGAAGGAGGTAATACGTGAAAGAGGGGCAGACTGTGGTTTTCTTTGAGCAGGCAGTACCTGATCTTGTTCTATTTGCATCACTTACTTGGTGAGGTTAATGCATTTTAGGATCAAGTGGGCTGTAGTACTGCTTCCTCTTCAGGAGCAAAACTCCCATCAGTCCTCCAGAGACAGCACTTTCAATTAAACAGAGGTTAATAGTGAAGTGTTTTGTCTATTCCAAAGCTTTCATATCTTGCTGAATACCAGTCCAACAGCTGCTCTGCAGGCAGTGTATCCGTTCCACATACATCACTGCAATAGTTTTCAGTCTGAGCACTGCAGATTCCTGGAAGTTCACAGACTGCTCCCACAGGATGTTCAGATGATAACAAAGAAACATGAATGCAGTCTTACATTTGTTCTACAGGAAATAAATAACCATTACACTGAATTTTTTTAAGGAGCTCATAAACTGAAAAGAATGGTTTAATTCATTGATGTGGATGTTTCATCTCATCTTCAAGGCTTTTTTTCTAATTGTAGATGTTAGACATACTGACTGGAGACATTAAGGGAAGAAGATGGGTCAGAAATTATTTTCTAGTGAAAGGAAAATATACCACCTGAGAATTAGGATTTTTTCCTTTGATAACTACATTTTCATTGGTTTTCCATGTTATGTCTCCTACATCACTATCACAGACCTGGAAGGGTAACCTGAAGCTCCAGTTCTCCATACTTCATCTCCACACTGCATTTTCACACTTTCCAGTCTTGGTGGGGGCATCCCACACCTGCTGCTTCAGGCACAATTTGGAGACTCTTGTATCACTCTCAGTGAACCACAGAAGTAGAGTTGTTCGGGTACCACTGACAGTAGGTCTGCAAAACTTTGCTATGGGTCTTATTACACAAACAAGGGGATAAAAAAGTCTAAACATGACAGTGAGGCACTAGAATGAAAAGCTGAAATACAAGTCAGCTGCAAAGTCAGTACAAGATTTGCAGGCATTTGACACTACAATAAATGACAACCCACAAGTGGTCAGTGCTTGTCAATCCAGGAAAATAAAGCAAAATATCAAAGTTGGATAATATGCTTTGGATTTTTTTTTTTCCTTAGTGGTAGTGTAGAGATTTTGACATTCTCTTCAGAGGTATTTGAATTTCAGAATGGCTGAAGTTTGTCAGTTCTCCAAAAGTTGGGAGGCAAAGAAAAAGAAATTAAAAGGAATAGAAAAACCTGAGATGTTAATTGCTATTTATTAAAAATGTAATAGCTCTGGAGCCTGAAATTCATACCAGATTCAGAAATGAGAACATGGTTAATAGTAATTGCTATTTCATACTGCTTGATCCTGAATGGTTTTTATTTTAAAAAGCAGTAAGAATTTCTTTCTAGTGTTACTGACACCCATTCAGCCACCTACTCACATCCCATAAGCATACACATACAATTGGGCCTTAAATTTTACTGGACATGTAAAAGCTCTTCCCTTTTTGGAGCTTTCAAACATTAATTATTTCAAGTGTTTTAATTTTTTTTTTGTATTAAAGGAAATTTTGTCTGACACTCAGCAGTAAGTTTTTCCTTTTCTAACATGTATGCAGTGCATAGAGCAGAACTGCAGAGGACACATCCATGGTGTGCATGTATTAGGGGCAGATCTGGGTCGCTGAGCTGACTATCAAGCTGGGGGAAGGGATTAGTCCCTCTGTTTGGCACCCATGAGGACATACCTAGTGTCCAGTGTCCAGTATGAGATTGCTCTATAAAAGAAGGAGCTTGGCTAACTGCAGGGAGTCCAGTGCAGGGTTACCGAGGTGGTTGGAAGCTGCAGCACCCAGTGTAGAGAGAGAGGCTGAGGGAAACTCAGCTTAGTCTTAAGCAGGGAAGACAAACAGGAGATCCAATTCCTGTCTTCTACTGCCTAGAAGTGTTGATAGTGAAAATGCTCTTCCCAGAGGTCAAAAGGCATTAGGCAGTCATCACACATGAATTGCAGTGCACAGCATTCCAGCTGAACATAAGGAAGACATTTTTCACCAGGAGGGTGATCATAAGAGAGCTGCCCAGCAAGGTTGTGGGAACCCCATCCTTGAAGATGTTCAAAATTCACCTGCACAAGGCCTTTTATTACCCAATTAAGCCCTCTGAAGTTAGCAGGAGCTAGAAGGTCACTTCCAACCTGGATCATTCAGCAATTCTTTATTTTTCTCATTTTTCCATGCAAGGTTGCCACTACACAGTGCTGCCCTCATGGTTGCATGGAAATTACTGAAAAAATGCCTTTCTGAAATGCCATTCTGTCTTCATCTCGGGAGGCAGGACCTGAAACTGAGTTGTATAAAACCACCTTGAGACCACCTTACAAAGCAGGTGCTTTCTCCATATGCATGGTTGAATTTGCAGAAAATTGAAAAGGGTTATATAATCCAGGGAATTTGTGAAGAGAAAGTGGTTCCTTTGCCCAAGTCTCTGGAAGCTAACACAATCCTCAATAAGCCTATCAGATCCTAGAGTGAGATTTATCTGAGTCCATCCTTTGCAACTGGGATTTCTTTTTTCCCAAATACACTCAAGTACTCTCAGAAGCAGAGATGCAGCATGATGGTAACTTCTGGTAACTTCTTCCCTCTCCTGCCTGTTGCTTGCTGCTAGCCTTTGACTACCAAGAAGGAAACTAGACCAAGTTTGCTTTTAGAGCGGGGAGAAGGCTGCAGATGCTCTGCAGGTGCTCCATTCCCTGATATATATATATATATGTGTCACCTTTTGTTCTCAGATTCAGATATTACCTCCCTAATAGGAGCATGGCTTGTTAATTTTGATTATAATCACAACTGTTCATCATACAAGGAGAAAAAGGCTGGAAAATCAGACTGTTGAAATCCTCCCCTTTCTCAGACACAAAGGTAAAACGTTCTCCAGGTCTCGGGTTCAGTATCCTTCATTAGGAACACACAGATCCTGTGCTTGTCCTTCCCTCTCTCCGGCCGCTCCAATCTACCAGCAATCTGTCTGTCCTTTCCCACTGTCCTCAATTCCCCTTGACCCAGCCTGGACATCAGTACTTGTCCTACCAGCACTGGTATGTGCTGGGAATTCCTGAGTGGAGCCTGACACCTGAAAATGCCTGTAATGCAGAGGTTTCTTGAAGGGAAGCTATCATCAGTGCACCCTCTCTCCTCAAGAAGAATAACTTCCCCAGACAGACGGGAAGGCAGACTGTGTTGCAAAAAGTGTGAACTGGTTTTATTCAATTTTAAACAGAGTATTACTGTATTCTAAATTCATAATCTCTGCATGATCCCGCCTGTGCAGTCAAGGAGAGCAAGCATAGGAAATATAGCCATAGCTAGGGCTTAAGCAGAATATATCCTTCCAACAGAGCTCCATGGGGTTACAGCTGTGGCTGCCACTGACAGGACTCCCTCATGTCCTGGGTCTAGCAGCACACTCATCTTCCCATTGGGGAAGAGGGAAGATCTTGGCCTGTCAGAGCCACATTTTGCATCTGCCTTTTATGCACTGCTCTCTGTTGAAAAGCACTGTAGAAATACTAGGGATTATTAGAGAGGATGAAACTGCATGAAGGAGTATTAAATATTTATTGCCCTGTATTCTTCATTTGGATTATTTGAAAATTCTTTCCTTAATTGTCTTACTCTGCTCCCAAAAGTAGGGCTATGCTGCTGGCTGTGGCTCCCACTCTTTACTGTTATTCTTCCTGATCTCTTCTGTAGAGCAAGGCCTTGGTCAAAGCTGGGGCAGATTGCACAGGAGACCCTTAGATACAACTAAGACGACACTGTCCTTTTGCTGCTGCTACAATTCAGACTATAAAAACAAACAGATGGAGCATGGCAAAAGGGGTCACAATGTACAGTCAAAGTGATCAGAGCTGTTGCTGGCAGCCACAGGGGCAGCATAATCATAGGCTCTTTTTGCTTTTTTTTTCCCCCTAAAGATACATTTCCACTGCCTACCATTTCGAGTGTTTGCCTGTATTGGTCAGAGACGAAGAAGGGTGTGCAGGGACACTTGGAAGGACAACAGCAGAGAGAGGAGATGGCAGGAGCAGGGAGCAATGGTCAGGATCAGGTGACCAGCAAATGGACACAGCCAAGGAGAAATAAGGCCATTTTCCAGCTGCCAAGATGAGTAAGATAGCTGAGGGAGTGGTGTTTCTGGGCCTGCAGAAAGCTTAGAAAAGCTGCCAGGTTTGGTACAGTTTGTTCTAATGGACTTCAAAGTCCTGGAGCCTCTATTTGTGGTTTTAAGCTGCTTTTGGCCAGAATCAAACACAAATGTGTAAGCATTCTATAGGACAGCTACCTGCATACAGTTTCTTCCTTGACTCCTGACCCAGGATTGTCAAGCACGGTGATAAAAGCCCATGAGATTGCCTCCATCTGTGATGGAGTTATGATGGAATGTGCAAGAGCACCAGTCTTCAAGCACAGTGCTGTGCATGGGACCAACATGGACCCAGTGGGACGAAACAGAAGGGAGTAAGGAAGGAATAAACTGGGGATTAACTCAGGTGAAAGAGAACATCTGTAGGAAGGAGGTTTTTACATGGAGAAATATCACACTGAGGCGAATGGGAAGGCTCTGTACTCTTACCCCAGCTGGGAAAGACTGGCAAAGTCTGGTGGCCAAGAACTGAAGGGGACAGTGAGTGAAAAGTATGGAAAAAGCTGAAGAGGAAGAAGCTTACTGCAGTAATAAAGAGGAACATGACAGAGGAAAAATAAAGCCATAGAGAGGGATGAACAAGTTCTTTAACTAATCAGCTTGTCCAGATGAACCAGGGGGTTAATCCAGCTATGACAGAGTGAAAAGGCTAAATACTGGGGCACAGCCAGCCTGGCTGGAGAGGCACTGCTTAATTCACCTCCAAGGGGGAAGATAGTGGGGAAGGCAGAGCCAAAGCAGGGCTGTGAACAGCTCAAAGACCCAGAAGTTGGGGGTCTTCTGTTCTCCGAGGAGCATGTGGCTTCACAGTCACTATGTGGTTATTGCCCCCACTGCCTGAGCAGCAGAACTTTTCTTCACAGCTGGGAGAAGATGTTCTTCTTCAGGGGTCTCTTGTAGCTGCTTTTCTGGTTTTTTTCCTGGGCAAAACAGAAGTTACACCTTGTAAAATCCACTTCATGTATTATAGAGTAAATTATGTATTTGCCTTTGGTATCTGAGCAGTGCAGCTGACAGAGTCCTTAATTCTCTGTGGTAGCTGGAAGTAGCTGCCCATGGGCTGGGCTATTGTCCCAGCTGCTTCTACAGACATGGCAGTGCTCAGATAACTCCAGGACATCTCAATTTGGGGTGGTTTCTCATTTCAAGCTATATTTATGTGCCTAGGACATGTAACCTGGCAGATGGAGGAAAGAAGGGATAGATTAGAGTAATTCACAATGGATATAATAATAATTGTTCTCACAAATGATAATGGTTTTGGTTTGGTTATTCTCTTTTACGGAGTTCCCCTTCATTTCCCCAGAGAAAAGTTCAAGGACACAGCCTCAAGCTGCACCAGGGGAGGCTCAGACTGGATGTCAGAAGGAGTTTCTTCATAGACAAGAATGTTAAGCATTGAGATGGGCTGCCCAGGGACCTAGTGGAATCACCATCTCTGGAGTGTTTAAGGAAAGACTATACATGGAATGCAGTGCCATGGTCTAGTTGATAAGGCGGTATTTGACCATATGTTGAACTCAATTATCTCTGAGGTATTTTCCAACCTAAATGATTCTGTTATTCTGTGAAACTAAAAGGGTCCTATATCAACCACCTGATATCACTTCAGATTGGCACAAGGACTTGGCCACTTCTGCCAAGCAGGATAACAACCAAAGGTGAGGGCACAGGAAGGAGCAGTCTCACAAGAAAAAAAAAAAAAAAAAAAAAAAAAAAAAAGAGAGAGAGAGAGAGAGAAGGAAAAGGCACTGCCTTTGGAAGGCCAGTTGCCAAATAAGAAATCTGACAGCCAGTCAGTCTGCTATTTCTCTGGCTCTGCAACAACCAAAGGGAAGAAATCCTCCAACAGGGAATAGGGGAAGTAACAGTTATAATTTTGTTGCTCTTTTGTTTTTTAGTTTTTTCTCTGATACCTATTATCAGCTGTATTGAAAAGGTAAAATTTACAATCCTGACTCAGGATATGGGCTGCATTCAGGTTCATAACTATTCCTAATGCTGAAAGGGAAGATACAGGAGATATAATTATTTTGTATTATGGTGTTTTTCTGCATTTGCTGCAGGAGATGTGTGAGAGAACTGGAAGGCTGAATTCTGCTTCTCCCCCCACCCCCTCCCTCAGGATATAGCCATCAGCTGCCAGCAAGCCTGCTGCCCATCTGCACCACGGTTAGCAGGAGCAGCTCATTGCACACAGCATTATGGCTGCAATGAGATGGGCAGAACAACACAGTGAAGAAGAGGAAACACTGTCTGCAGCAGCTTGAAACAAAATGCTGGATCTTAGTGACCTGAGGCTGCATCCCCTGCATGCACAGGGGACAGGGCCCCGTATGTGACTTTTAACATGCAAGGCACTCACCATTTTCTAATAATTTTCTAATAATGGAGCCAGAAGCCATACACAGAAATGTTTCTGAGCATAGTGTGAGCACAATGGCATGCTTCTGTAGTTGCATCCCAGGAGGCATGAAGCAGTGAATTAGGATGAGAATCTCAGCAAGAAATTCTCTCTCTGGAAGGCAGGCTGCAAGAGAGATCCTCTTATTGCTGTTATTACAGTGTATGAAAGGTTATCAGACCTTCTCCATCGTGTTGTCCTGCCAGAGGGGATGGGTACCTGACTGCTGAGCTCCTCACACCCAGCTGGCACAGGTCTTGTGTATTAAATCATCATCCCCAGACCATCCCTGGCACTGAGCATATGACAGATATGGAAAAAGTGGGAAATCATCAAGGTTTTACTATCCCCTGCAGGTGGATAATCCCCAAGGGATTACATAAAATTGCCATTGTTGGTGATCCCCAGGATTTCTTTTCTCTGCTCCAGGACTACAACCAGTGAAAACTTGGTTAGAGAATTCCTATAGTTTAGTAACACTGTCTAAGTTGTCAGAACTCATCTGCAAAGCTGGGTCAGGTTTGCATTACGTGCAAACATTATGTGTCCTTCCTTCAAAGTCTGCAGAGATAATACAAGGGATGTCACCCTTTTCTTACAAAGGGAAAAACAAAGGGCACACTCTGTGTTTTTGTCTGATGTCAGCTGGGAAGTTGATGACAGGGGTGGGAAACAAAGTTTGCAGTCTGGATAGAACTTCACCACCATCATGACATAGTCCTCACATTTCAATTAGACATGGCAGAAAGCAGGTAAGAGGAATGAAAGCCACAGGGATTTCAAAGGAAAAGCTTTATGTTTGGTCTTCAAGATTTTTGTCACAGTTGAGAACAACACTGAGGCAAAAATGCCTGAACCAGCAGGGCTGTGCTGCACATGGATCTCTGTCAGTTTTGTAGGTATGAAGAGGTTTAGAAGAGTGCAAGTATGGGATGGCAGGAGATGGGTCACAGGTCGGCACTGGATGCTTGTCCTGGTTTGTCAGATAAGCATGTATTCTATTTGCCATCTGTTGGGGGTGGGGCAGGTACTTCCTGTTAGGTTGGGCAGTTTTCTTATCTCTTCCAAGAACTATGTCTCCTCCTGGGGAGCTATCTTCTGTTAAAGGGCCATTGAATGACTCACTGCATGACCAGTAAAGTTACATCATCCCATTGTGAGATGCTCCACCCAGAGGGAGGAGCCAATCAGTCCTACCTGCATGAAATCAGGCAGCCCCTTTGCTGGATTCCCAGAGAAGCAGCTCTCTTCTCTGCTGGATCCCCAGAGGAAACCTACTCCATCACCAGATCTTCAGAGAAAACTCCACCCTTCTACAGATCACCGCTTCAGCAGCATTTCATCTGCCACTCCAGGAGGAGCAGCCACCATTTAACTGGACTATTACCAACACCCTCACTCCTCAGTGAGGCAGGTTTCTGACTCTATCAGTAGTTTTGTTTGTACTAATTACATTTTTTAAATTTTTTTTTTCCCTAGTAAAGAACTGTTATTCCCATTCCCATATCTTTGCCTGAGAGCCTTTTAATTCTGAAATTGTGGTAATTTAGAGGGAGGGGCGGTTACCTCTTCCATTTCACAGGAGGCTCTTGCCTTCCTTCACAGACTCCTGTCCTTTCAAACCAAGACCATGCTGCATGGCTATAAACCACTCAGCAAGAGCCAGTTAAGAAATGCAGCTGGACAGGCTTCTGGAGCTGCCCAAAACCAGTAATCTTGGGTAACTATGAGAACAAGGAATAAGTATCTATCCATACATAATACATTTGGATGAAATGTGGGGGGGCAGACCAATGAAAAAAGAGCAAGGTATAGAAACAGATATATAAAATAGACCCCAACAGGACCCTAGAATGAGGAAGAAGGAACCATCAACATTAACATCACATTTTTCTGGTGAAGCACTCTAGATGTTGAAGACACACCATGACAAACCCTGTCACCTCCCACCAGAGAGAAACCACCATCATCAAGACCTGGAAGAGCATGGAAAGGGGAACACAGGAGCAGGAAAAGGGTGCCAACTCAGAAATTTTAAAGTGCATTATTATTGTTATTGAGGGTTTTTTCTGTACAGAAGTATGCTTCCTTTTTGTGTTGCAGTCAGATCTGGAGTGCTATTTTTGGATTACACTGTTAAGACTTCAATTATACTAGCAATGGATTCTTGGGTTTAAATACATATATAAAAATACATGTACATGTGCTCACATTTCCGTTATGCCTATAAACAAGAACTTGCATGTAATATGTGATTTAAACTTCTTGCAGATGGAAGATTTTTCTGGAATTTAAATTTGATCTGTTTGCAACAGTCTAACTAATGCATTCAGCCCACAGGAAAGTCCAAAGAGGTATGACATCACTAAAAGAAGAAAAAAATTTAAAGGTAAATATTATCTGATCCTTTTTTTAAAGAGAATTGAATAGAAAGTGTGTTTCAGAGTGACACCTGCACTTTCTCTGAAAAAAAAACCTGGCTAGATCTAGGTGAACAAGAGCAAAAATCATCTGCATAAAAGCTTAAATGGAATAGTCCTCAGCTTTGTGGAAATTAAAACATATGCCATTTAGCCCAAAAAAAAAAAAATCCTAATACTCCTTAGTTATTTTGACATTTAAATCCTCTATCACATGCTTCTGAGAGTTCTTCTGTCTGGTGCTTGGAGGAGCCCAGCTACATTTTAGCAAGTTATGCCAGAGTCTGCAGTGGGTTTTCCAGGACAAAAGTGACTTACATAAAGATTTTGCTCTATTGCATTTTAGTGACTGAGTAAGGGTCTATTTTTGAATAAAGGAGGCATAACTACAAACACATCCAAACACCAGTGCTCCATTTAAGATTGTTCTTCCAGATTACCTCATGAGTGGAGCATCCTTACTGCCTTGCAGGAGGCTACTCCCTAACTCTAACAGCTCTCATCACAAATCTCCGTGGTTCATGAAGTCGGGCTGGTGCACTTTTATTTCTCCATTCACCCTCTCTCCTTCTTGAACTGACTGCCAAAGAAGCAAGTGGCCGTGGGGGTAGTTAGATCTGTTTGCTCTCCCTCCTCTGCTCCGGTCCTCCCTGTTCTTTCCCTGGTTGTGCCCTGCTGCCAGGTTGCTGCTCGGGGCACGCTGCCCCTGCGAGAGGTGCCCGGCGACCACTGTACGTGCTGGTTGCCCGTTTTGCTGCTCTCCTCTCCTTCCTGGAAGCAGCCAGCCAGATGACCCAGCCTCTCCCGTCTCCTGAGCAGCCACCTGAGCGCTCAAACCATGCACCCTGTCACTGTAGCTGTGTGTGCGAGTGGGGGAGAGGCAAGAAACATAATGTTTGGGCTTATCAGAGAGGCTCGGTCTTATAGCAGTTGAAAGGGACAACGTTTGCACGCGGAGTCAGCACGCATACATTACACTGCATGCATTAACCATGAAGTGGGGAGCAGGGGATCCCAGTGGCTGCTAGATACTGGCTTGCTCAGATGGAGAACTGCTCTGGCTCTTCCTTTTGAAGTGTATGATGGGAGGCTGTGATGCCTGGTAGCCAACAGAGCCAGGCAGCAGGTGAGAGAGTCAGATTCTACCCTTAGCCCTGCTGCTGACTTGCTGAGTGACTTCACACACACCTGGTCAAGACCATCCTTCAGTCATCCAACTGCATCATTTTTGGGGGGCTGGCTACATGGAACCCTGGTGCTTGCTGGGTGTCCTTCCTTTCATACTGAACAGCCACTGCAGCAGTACCTGGGCTTTTAAAATAAGCCTTTCTCTGTGTGCCACAATGTACCATTTGTCAGCCAACTTGAGAGGGAAGGAGCACTTTTAAGCACAAAGTGCCTTCCTGGCATCTTGAGTCCATGTGTACATGTGCACGGAAAGAGCTGCTAGGTAGTAGCTTACACTTCTCAAACGAGAAGCCATGAGCTATCTCAGAAAGGTTTCCTTAAATCTCTAGGTAAATAAAGACTCTAGTGTCTGTTATCTGACTTCACAGCCTTTCAGTTTCATTAAGTTAATAGCCTCCGTCAAGGGGCCAGCCCGGATGCTTGCAGATTATTTAAAATGTGTGAATTCATCAATCTTAAATTGCACTTCAAGCAAAGTCAGCGTACTATACCCTGGGGACACATGGGAATCCTAATGCTCAGTGCAGGACTTTGATACTAGCACAACAGGGACCAGATAACCAGGGTCCTTT
Organism: Lonchura striata; assembly: GCF_050655825.1. Lineage (NCBI taxonomy): Eukaryota > Metazoa > Chordata > Aves > Passeriformes > Estrildidae > Lonchura > Lonchura striata. The sequence goes on along the minus strand of NC_140705.1, from coordinate 85,427,169 downwards.
ATGCAATCTTTATTTGAGCTTTTTCAGCTGAACACTTCCCTTGGTGTGCTGGCTGGCCACGTTTCCCTGGTAGACAGTAGGATGTTTCGTCTTTACAGGCAACATGCTAAAAAGACGCTCATGGAGGGGGCTGTGCTTGGAGACAACTACTTTGGGAAGCATGAGCAGAGGTGAACAGGTCTGGAAGATGGGTCAGATAAGCATTTTCTGAGTCAGCTTTTTAGTTTAGATCTGTCCAAATTAGCTTTGTCTCTGACAAAGATAATGTTCTCTTTTCTCACCACATAAAGAAGGCTAAGGCATCTTTGTATTCTGTACAGGCTTTGTGAAATTATTCTTGTACAGATAGCAGTGTGACTTTGTCATAGGATTTCTACGGAGATCCAATTGCTGGGACCTTGGGCAAGGGACAACAAGGATCCTAGAGAAACCTTGGAAAGACTAGTATTCCTGGTTTAGCTAGCCCTTTGGATAGGCTAGGCTAATGTACTGGACAAGCAGGTGAGACCACAGCTGGATTGTGGTGACCCACAGACACTGACATCAATCAGGACATCATGAAAACAATTGACATTACAAATCCCTTTCTTAGCTCATCGCGAGGGCTATTAGAAGAGAAGCCAAGCTTATATATGGATACACAGGGTAAAACATTAATTATAACTGACCCTACTATTTTCAGTTCAATAAAGAGGATAGGTTTCTGCTGACAAACCTTGTCCTAACTTGACTGAGACTTAACATTTTTCACCCCTTCACTTCTGTATGTGTGCACATTCTTCTGACCAACCGGATGATTGAGACCTAGAAGAGAGATCACCGCAATTTAGCAGAGGCCCCCCTGTTGACACTGAGGCATTTTGGTACTTGTACATGAAGCTCATACTACCACTATCAATACTAGGGCTATAAAAGTAATCACTGTCTTGCCCAGATCCTGAAAGGATCTATCTCTTTTGTAGAAATTCTCTGCTTTCAGTCCCACTTCACTACATTGATTCAGAGGCTCAGTATGGGTTTCTGGGTGCACTGCAGAAAAAGTCAAACTGCAGACAGAGCAGAAGCTCTGGACTGACTTCAGATCTGGGTCCCTTGGGCTATTGGTATTGCATCCTTCAACAGGAACAGTGAAACAAAATCTGAATTGGAAGAAGAAAGAGATGGAGAAAGGGAAGGAAGGGGTGAGAGGCTGCCAATTCCATACCAATCCATGTGCAAAGCTCATTATTTGAGCTCCAAAGAGTTTCTGAAAATGTCCAGACAGAGGAGAAAGAAAGAGTGGTATGTGCCTATGTTTTTACCCCAGCTCTTTCTAATTTGTCATTTGTAATGGCATATTTTTTATTCTTGGATGCTTTCCCTCCTTGTGGAGTCCTTGGTATTGCCTGCATTTCATAGCAAGGCCCTCATCACATCAAGAATTCATAATCATCTAAAAATATTCAATACGAATATAAAATATTGACATGTGAAAGACTGTAAGACAAAATGAGTCACTTGTGTTACTCTTTGGGAAATCGTTCACTTAGAGAGGGCATGAATTTTGCTAGGGCACAAGACAGTGTGACTCTGGATGAGCACTGTGGGTGTGGTGTGGATGAGACCCTGGGGTGGTCCTTGTACCTCCAGTCCTTGGCTGCTCTGTGGTGCGTGAAGGTAGCTGGGAGCCAGGCTCAGTATCTCTTCCAGGATTGGGCAGGCTCCAGGTATCTTTGCACAGGGAGCCAGACCTTGTTCTGCTGAGTGCAAAGTAACAATATAAGACAGAAGGAGGCCAGGTGGCCAGGCTTGAGTCAGGTATCTGACACAACCTGTATTTGCCACCCGGATTCTCACTTTCTTTAAAGTGCCTTGTTGATTCTTTTGCAGCATAGATTCACTTCCAATATACTTCATTTCTTTGCTGAATCTGGCCCATGAATGTACCTTTTCCTGCAGAGTGAAATCCCAACAGAGGCTATGCCCAGTCTTAGTCTCTTTTCTAAGCTCTATTCATACTCTGACTCTCTTGAGCCAGCCCTTCTCCTGTACAGGCTCCTCAAGACCATTGCATCCTCTTCTAATCACCCTCTTTTTCGATAACCACATCTGGATGCTGCACTGTTGTCATGGCATAAACTGGGAGGAATAAAATTACTTTGGCAAGTGACCTGAGGGCATGTCCACACTGCAGAATGCACTGCTGTGCTGGAGCACTGAGTGATCCCAACAACAGGGAGTGGCATGGAAACATTAGGTCAGTTCATGGAAGTGGCATAGCAGTGCCAGCAGACTGCTCCCAGCAGGACCAGCTCCCTGGAGCCAACACCACAAAGTGAAGCTCCAGTGCCTTTGAAACCAAAGCAAAATCATGACATGCAAGCCTTGACATTTCTGCATGAGATGCACTGCACAATGGACAGATGTTCTGTGTGTGAGAGCAGAAGATGCCCTCTATTTTTGGGCACACAGTCTAGGATCCATCCATGTGGAGTTGCGGTTTTATATGTTTTATTACATCTTTATTCTGTCATGGTTTGTTCCAGTGTACTCCCATACTATATTGGTTCCTCCCTGAGTTTTCCCGCCTTTCCCCAAGTGTCGGTTTCCCTGGAAAATGCCAAGTCAGTTCCCTGCCCCCTCCCAGGTGCCTTGTCTGTCACTTGGTGTCCCTTCCCTTACCTCTAGAAACTTCCATGCAGGGCACCGAGTGATTGGATGAGGTCCTGGGACCCCTACCCTGTCTCCCCCTCACTGCATCCCCCAGATGTCAATCCCCACAAGAGTCACTCCAGTCTGTTCCCCACTGGCTGATCGGCCCCCCTCCCTCTCCCTATGTAACCTGTTGCCAGCACCCCTCAGTTGCTCTTGCTGGCTGGCCCCCTCCAGTGCTGTTGGATCCACAGGACCTCAATAAACATCGGATTTTCACTCCCAACAAGTGCCTCTCCTCATTTCCTCGCCGTTGGAATCAGCAGTGACCTCAGGACCCACAAAGCACTCTCCAAAGCCCAGCCGGGTACAGCGGAGGGTGCTTCCACTTGCCCTACTCGCCCCGCAGGAGAGCTATCCGGGGCTGAGGACAGTGGTCTGGGGTGGGGACGCGGCAATTTGGCACCCAACGTGGGGCCAGAAGAGAGCCTGACCCCACGGCAGAGGACCCTCGGAGTCCAGGAGACCCGTGGATTTATCCTTTTGGCTGTCAAATTACTCCGGTGGGAGCAGACCCATGTTTTAGTGGGCGGCGCTCCCAGGGACGGCACTGGCAGCTCCGGCTGGCACCACCGGAGTCGGTGCCCCCTTCGGCGTGTCTGCAGCCTGGATTTTTTGTTTCTGCCTGGACGTGGCCAGACCCTTTTTGCTGGTGAGTGAGGGGGTCCTTGGGGCTTAGACTCCTGCTTTTTTTAAGGGTTTTCCTTTTCTCCCCAGGGTTGGGGGGAGGGATTCCCTCTTTGGGGGGGGTTTTCTTGCTCCCTGGGTGTAGGGGAAAGACCCCACATTCTTTTGTTATAGCTCCCTTTCCTGGGGTGTGGGGAGCTTGAAGGGCAGGTGGTCTAAGTTTTTCAGGGTGGTCTTTTCTTTTTCGTTGTTATTCTCCTGACTGTAGACTTTGTAGCACACCTTAAAATCTGTCAGCATGGGTGCAAAGCTGACCCTGCCACAGAGGAGAATGTATTCCCAGGTTGTGGGCATCCTAGTTGTGGGGGATAAAAAGTTTAAAAAATCAGATGTTAAAAGGTTTGTCCGGTGGGTGTCACAGAGCTTCCCAGATACTTCTGCAACCATTTTATACCAAGTCCCCTTCTGGGACCAGGTTGGAAGGGAAATCCTCAAGCAGGGGTATCCTTCCTTGTCCAAATATAATTATTTGGCACTGCACATTAGGGATATTATTAAAAACAATTATGAAGCTCTGCCACAGCCATGGGCTGACAAACCAAACCCCAGTTCTAAAAATCCTACCCCTCTCTCCTCTCCCTCTTTCCAAAAGCCGGGAATTCTTAGACAGGCATCCTGGCTATGTCCACAGGCAGATTCTGGCCCCTCTGAGAATCCTTGGAACCCTTACCAGGACAGTGCTGGCACTGCTGTGGACTCTCCCAGTTCCCCTGTTTCCCTGCAATGTACAGTCCCATCCCGTAGACATTCTGTAAGCTTTAGTCTCCCTGATTCTGTTCCTAACCCCTTATCCCACAGTCCACAAAATGGTTTCCCCTCTTCTCAAAGGACACAAGATGGCAGGGACCGCATGGCTTTTCCCTCCACATGTGCTCCTTCTTCCCACAATCCCTTTCCAGCCTCTTCCCGAAACCCCTTCCGACCAACAGCCAACCCCTTCCACTCCCCAGATTTTCCCTCCCACTTCTCTCCTCCACCCACCTCAGTCACCTCCCCTGTTGAATTATTTAACATCTCGTCCCCCAGCTCCACCTCTGGGGGGAGCTTTCCATCAGCCACTCCCCCTGGCCCTGACTCTGCCTCCTCCTCCTCCCCCGGTTCCCATGCTTTGGGGTCACGTGAGGGCGGCGGGGGGGGGGAGCGTGGGAACTCTGGCCTGCCCCATTCCCTGCCTGCCTTCTCTGCTGCACCTGTCACCTTCACCCCATGGCAGGGGGGCAGGCTCCTCGCACAGTGGTCCCCCATTCCACAACAAGTCATCAAAGACCTCTGCAAGGCCCAGAAGTAATTCGGCCGTGAAAGCGAGTTTTTTAGAAGGATGTTAAAGGCAACACTTGCCTCTGCAGAGTATGTTCCTGCAGACATGCGAACTCTCTTTTCATGTTTAATAACTCAGGCTGAGTTTTTAGTTTGGGAGTCTGCATGGAGGCGGGAGGTGAGGGAGTTTTTGCCAGACCTCTGGGCCAATGCAGGAACGTCTACGGATGTGGATGGGGGAATGTTATCAATTGACCATCTGTGCGGGGCTGGGGATTGGGAATTTGGGCCAAAGCAGGCTGAAAAAATTCCCAGGAAGGCTTTAGTAGTCACTGCAAAGGCAGCGGAGAAGGCCTTTTTTAAACTAAGGCCTGCTGGCCCAACTATTAACTATTTATCTATGAAGCAGGACCCATTAGAGTAATTTGTGAGTTTTGTGGATCGTCTATGCTGAGCCATTGACGCACAGGTTCCGGACGAGGGCCTCAGGAGAGGCATCATCACCGAGGTTGCCAGGCAAAATGCCAACAAGGCATGCAGGCAAGCCATCTTGAGTCTCCCTCTCGATCCGGAGCCTACATTACAAAGCATGCTGGACATCTGCTCCTGCAAGGTGACCATCCCACCCAGAGACTCGCAGGAGACTCCCCGAGCACCATCCAGGAGAGTCTCCTTCGCTGAAGCCGATACCCCATCAACTACTCCTGCTCCCAAACACTGCTTTCCAAGAGGATTTAATTCAGATAGACCCTGCAATCTTTGTAATAAAAGAGACCATTGGGCTCCACAATGCCCATTGAGGGATGACTTTTTAAAATTCCGACAGCAGCAGCAAGGGCGAGGTGCCCCCAACCCAGGGGGGAACCAAAGAAACTAACAGACCAGCGCAGTCTCTCCCTGCGCACAGAAATAAATATGGTGGGACAATCAACATCTGAGGAGGGGAGGGACAAAAACATCACCACTAGAAACTACACCCTACCGGATTTGACTACGGCTGACAAACCAGCCTATATGGGGGAGGATGTGAATTTCATTTCAAAAGCCTGGCTTGGCCGGGATCCCGACCACCCCAGGCCCATTCTTAATACTCAATCCAACTTCTCTCCCTATAGGTTGGCCCTGACTGAACCTTTACATCTGAAGGATACAGATTGGCACTTTATTACTGTTGACACCAAGGACCCTGGAACCTGGAGGAACCTGTACTGTAAGTGTATCGTTCTTGGGTACACAAAGTTCACGCCACTTGACATCACCATTGCACCAAGTCTGACATCTGCACATCCTAAACACTTGGTCTTGTGGCTGCACTGTGCTCACCTGCCAGTCTTCCTCCCCAAGGGCCAAATCATTGCTCAAGCCATTCCTGTATCTGGGCCTCCAGTTTTCCCCAAAGACATATGGAAGCAGACACCCGACAAAATCTACCAGGCGTGTCAGGCCCAGATACTGGGGGAGGAAAGACCTAAAATTTTGTGCTACATGTGGAAAGGCGGGGAGCACAAATATCTCAATGGACTTCTCGACACAGGGGCAGACGTGACAGTCATCCCCTCGCGGGACTGGCCATCACAATGGGAATTGCAGGATGTGGCAGGACAGATTCAGGGTGTAGGGGGTTCTCAATTGGCCAAACAATCAAAGAGCATCATAAAATTTGAGGGGCCAAACGGACAATCAGCTTATTTGCATCCGTTTGTATTGGACTATACGGAACCCTTGTGGGGGAGGGACCTAATGGCACAATGGGGGGGTCACAATTGACATACCGATCCCCCAGGTTTTTTGGGTTGCGGCCACTAAGGAGCGTCCTACTCAGAAGTTGGATTGGCTTACAGATACACCAATCTGGGTAGAGCATTGGCTGCTCAACAAACAAAAATTAAAAGCGCTCTGGGAGCTTGTGGATGAGCAGCTCGCTCAGGGGAACATCCAGGAAACAACATCTCCCTGGAATTCCCCCGTCTTTGTTCTCAAGAAACCTGGCAAAGACGAGTGGCGCCTCCTCCACGACCTTCGTGCAATAAATAAAGTCATTAAAGACATGGGTCCTCTCCAGCCAGGGATGCCGTCCCCCATGATGTTACCTGAAAATTGGGAATTGGCAGTCATTGATATAAAAAATTGTTTTTTCCAAATTTCTCTACATCCTGAAGACGCGCCACGTTTTGCCTTCTCGGTTCCTTCCACCAACTGAGAAGCCCCAGTGGAGAGGTATCACTGGAGATGTCTACCACAAGGCATGAAAAATAGCCCTACTATCTGCCAGTGGTACGTTTCTTCATTGCTGTCCCCTGTGCGTGCAGCCACCGAGGGCGTGATAATACAACATTACATGGATAACATACTCATTTGTGCCCCCAACAGCGATTTACTTACCTACGTGCTTAACCTGACAAGCGATGCGTTGGTTGCTGTGGGGTTCGAGCTGCAATCAGATAAAATTCAACGGATGCCACTTTGGAGGTACCTTGGTTTGCAAATAAACAAGCGGACCATTGTTCTGCAAAAATTAGCAATCAAAAATAACATTCAGACCCTAGCTGATGTTCAGCAGCTGTGTGGATCCTTGAACTGGGTGAGACCCTGGTTAGGTATCACCAACGAAGACCTAGCCCCCCTTTTTGATTTATTGAAAGTGGGGGAAGAGCCTAGTTCTCCTAGGGAACTCACCCCAGAGGCCAAGGCTGCATTAGAGAGGGTTCAGAAGACAGTATCTGCCAGGCAGGCCCACTGGTACGATCTGGGTCTGCCCTTCAAATTCATCATATTGGGCAGACTGCCACACCTCCACGGTGTTATCTTTCAGTGGACAGACACCCTAGGGAAGGGTAACCAGGACCGAAGGTGTGGTAGGGGACTTGGGAAAAGTTCCCCCAGACATGCCGTGGGAGGAGGCTTGGGTGTAGATCCCCACCTCCCAAGTTGTCCATCAAACTTACCACTCCCCCCACATTATGTAATCTTCAGTTATACCCACCTTTAGCTGTATGTCAATCACCCTTTGTACTTGCCCTTTGTTCTAGAATGTTCTTGAGTTCCCTGGTTGTAGTTGGTTCTCCCTCAGTTACCACCCCCTTCCCTCATCCTCATTTGTTGTATCCCTATCACCCCATCCCAACTCCTCCTCCGAGCCCCGTTCCCATTGGACCCTTTGTATCCTGCCCCCTCCTACTTACCTCCTGATATAAACCCTACCCTGCCCCTTGCTCGGGGCTCTCTGAGCCTGCTCCCTTGCCGAGTGGACGGGTCACAGATCCCTGCTGACACCCAGCCCTCAGCGAATAAAGCAGTGCCTGAGAGACATCCTGCCGTGGTGCAAGTTCTTTATTACTATCGTGTCGGCTTAGCCACCATACCCAGGGCAAACCTGGCACAACTGGCGCCCGAACAGTTTGACACCACCTGGGTGTCAGACGGGAATGTCTCCACGAAGATACAGGATCTGTGACCCACTCTTCGTTGGATTTCAAGCGTCGTTCGGCAGCCGGTCCGCCACCGAGCGACCTTCGTTCTAGAAGCACGCCCTTGTGGCGTGCTGCAGACACCTCACCTGCTTGGACCTCGACGCTTCGGGGGAAGCTCCCAAGCCGCTGAGACCCGCAGCGCTTGCGCCACCCCAGCAAGGCACCTTTTGTTTCGGCTGCGGTCCTCCTTGTCGTGTGTGAGTATCTCGTCCCCTTCTGTGGGCACCGACCCAGCCTCTTTTCTTTCCTTTTTTCCTTCGCTTCCTGGGGATTTCCCTTATTTGGAGAATGGGCAATCGCCTGTCTCCAATTTGGCAGGATTTTTACGCCCAAGTTAAGGCTTCCCTTGTTCTGGGGAATGTTTCTTTTAAAAAGAGGGAATTAAAAGCTTTCATTAATCTTATTTTTGACCACCTCCCCGACACAAAAAGGGAGGACTTTATTTCTGTTCACTTTTGGGGAAAAGTTGGGAGGTTTTTATATGATTTACAGGTCAAAGGGAATTTTAGGGTGGGACATTTCTTTCCCCTTTTTCATTCCATTTTTACATTATTTAATAAAAAGAGGGAAGGTTTGGGCCCCAGTTCTCCTACCCCTCATTCCGTTCCTCCCATTCCTATTCCCACTTCCCCTAAGGGTGGATTGGGTGACAGACCCTACCAAACCGAGGCACAGGGTTGCTGCCGTCTCCTTGCTGTTCCCCGATCCACCCTGTCCCTCTCTCATGCTGGGACTGGCCATCCCAGTATGAGCCATTCCGATTCCCGTGTCCCGCTCCCCAGTTCTCCCTGTTCGAACCCGTTTTGTTCTGTTCAGAAATCATGTCCCCATAAGGGACAAGACACACAAAATGGTGCCAGCCACATGGCCAAACAGCCCTCAAACAACATGGAAAATGGCCTCCCAAAAACTCCTGCTCACGCCATCACTCGGCCTCCCCCACCCCCACCTCCATCATCTCACTCGTCGGGTGCCGCCCCCACGTCGGGTTCTCCTCCTCCTCCTGCGTCGACCACCCCGGCATCGGGACCCACCCTTTCAGCCCCCGTGACCACACCCCTGGTGGGAGGGACCTGCCCACATGATGACCCCGCCCCAGTGGGTGGGACCCCCGGGGGGAGGGCCACGCCTCGGTGGGTGGGCCCGGACACGCCTCCCCCTCTCCAGCCACTTCCGGTTCCCACGCCGCCGGGACCGGAAGTCGGCCTGCCCGGAAGCAGGCCATCTTGGCCTGCTGGGCCTCTCGTCACCGGGGCCCTTCGGTCAGGGAGAGGCTCAGGGCCCTAGCCCATCCTGCCTCATCCTCCTCGGAGGATGAGGACAGCGACAGCCCCCGGCCCGCACATCGGCCGGGAGAGGGGTGGGCCCGGATAAGGGAAAAAGCAATCAAGGAGGAGGACATGGAGTTCACCAGGGATCTAGAACTCTTCGCGGCACCAGTGACCCGGGGTAGGGGAGGAAGGCCGAGGTGGGGCCAGATGCCTTATGTCAAGATTAAAGAACTCCGTAAGGCAGCCAAAGACTATGGGAGGGGATCACCATTCTTTAAAAACGTACTTGACTTGACATTCTCGGGACACACACTGGTTCCACATGACCTCCGCTACATAGGGAAGTCGTTGTTTTCACCAACTGAACTTCTCCTGTGGGAGGTCCAGTGGAAGAAACTATTAAAGCCTCTCCTAAAAAAGTACAGTCTGGCAGCCACGTTAGGAGAGGGAGAGGACGGATTGGAAGCTTTGGCGGGGGAGGGCGATCTGAGCCGGCCGGAGGACCAGATTCTGCTGCCACTGGACCTGCTCAACGACATCTGGGAGGCCGCTCGGATCGCTCTTCTTAAAATACCAGATGGGGGAACACCCCTCCAAAGCTTCTCCAACATCATCCAAGAATCAACAGAAACCTTCATCAAATTCGTCGACCACCTGCGAGAAGCGATTGACAGGCAGATTTATAATCCGGCCGCCAGAGAGGAACTCCTGTGCAAGATGGCTTTCACCAACGCCGCTGAGGAGATGAAAAGGATCTTGCGCATGTTGCCTCAGGACCCGAGCCGACCATCGCGAAAATGGTGGAAGCCTGCGCCAAAGCAACCTCTACAGAAACCACCGTCGCCTTGGCCGTGAGTAAGGGAGTGGGGGAGGCGATGCTGAACATGAACACGATACGATGCTTTGGGTGCGGCCAAATAGGACACATTCAAGCTAACTGTCCCCACTGGCCCCCCAACCACTTTTACCAGCAGTACGCTCCCTCCCCAAGACCAGCTCCCAGAAACCCCCCACCACAGCCCTATCCATCGGCGGGAAACGGGCCGTGGAGCGCGAGGAGGGGCCGCGCAAGAACATCAAGTGGCCCCTCACAGCGCCCTGGCCTCCCCACCATCTGGGAGGACCAGTGGCCCAGCGGCCAGTTTCAGAGGATTGGCGAAGCCCAGAGGACAGACTCCGCCTCTTCAGACGGACAAACAATCTAGATGCTGGCCACCGCCGGGTCCTCTCTAGCTCCACCACCATCACCTTCAGAGATGAGGACCTGGTACGCATTTCTGCAGGGTTCCTGGAGCCCCCTTACTCCGGCCATGACGCCACCGTACTCATAGTTGGCGACAGCAGGCACACACCCCTGGAGCTTGACATCCTTCCGGAAGTGGTGTGTTTTCCACCGGGGTTCGAGGTAACGATCTCCGTCGTGTGTCACAATCCACCTTACACACTGGAGAAAGGAGTTCTTCTCGCCCTGATGTACATCCTAGACAGTGTGGCCGATGAACTTGAACAGGACCAGGGTGGGGGGGACAGATATGTCTTCCTCACCCAAAACGTTTGCAGAGAAAGACCTTTAATTGACACGACGATTTCTCAACAGGGAAAATCCATCTTGCTCAGACTCATGGCAGACACCGGAGTGGACGTTACCATCATTCCCAAGGCAAAGTGGCCTCACGAATGTGAGTTGGTGTCCCCTTGTGGCACTATCTCCGGAGTCGGAGGAGCTGTCAATTCCCTTCACAGTCGTCATCTGGTAAGTGTGGAGGGCCCGGAGGGACAAATAGCCACGGTGAGACCCTTTGTTGTCTCATTGAACATCATGTTATTGGGAAGGGATGTTTTTTCCCAGTGGGGTGCCCATCTAGACATTCCTTGCCCTGCATGGGATTTTTAGTGTGGGCCACTGCGGAGCGCACCTCCCCACCGTTGAATTGGAAAACAGATGATCCGGTGTGGGTGGATCAGTGGCCCCTTCCAGAGGAAAAATTGTTAGCGCTCAACCAGCTAGTAGAGGATCAGGTGCACCAGAGACATTTAATACCTTCCACCAGTCCCTGGGACACACCTGTCTTTGTGATCAAAAAACCTGGCAAAGACAAGTGGCGCCTGCTCCAAGACCTGTGCAGGGTCAACGAAGTTATAGAAGATATGGGCCCACTCCAACCTGGCCTTCCCTCCCCTTCCATGCTTCCCCGGGATTGGCAGCTCGCAGTCATTGATATCAAGGACTGCTTTTTTAACATCCCACTCTATCCCGGAGATGCTCCCAGGTTTGCCTTCTCCGTCCCATCCATTAATCGGGCGGAGCCGTACAAACGGTACCAATGGACCACTTTGCCCCAGGGAATGAAAAATTCCCTGGTGTTGTGCCAGACGTTTGTAGCGCAAGTTTTATCCCCAATAAGAAGAATGTTCCCAGAAGCCACTACATGGATGACGTGCTCATTTGTGCGGAAACACAAGCATATTTAAAGACTACCCTAACTAAGACTGTACGAGCCATTAGATCTGCGGGATTTGAGATTGCAGAGGAGAAGATTCAGCTGACAGCCCCATGGAAGTACCTTGGATTTATATTCACGGGAAGGACCACCGTACCCCAGTCCATGACCATCAAGGACCAACCGCGGACACTGTGGGACCTGCAACAAATCTGTGGCACCATCACTTGGATCCGACCTCTCCTGGGACTCACGACAGAGGAGCTGGCGCCTCTCTTCAACCTCCTGCGAGGAGACGGTGACCTGGCCTCTCCGCGCGAGCTGACACCTGCCGCCGAAGGAGCCCTGGAGAGAGTCGCGGATGCCATCAGGTCCTGCCAGGCGCATCGGGTCGATCAGTTGCTCCCCCTGGACCTTGCCATCCTGGGTAAGTGTCCAATCTTCCATGGGTTGCTGTTCCAGTGGGATGCTGGGCGGAAGGACCCACTCCTTATCATCGAGTGGTTGTTCCTTCCACACCAGCCCTCCAAAATGATCTCCACCCCCGCAGAACTAATGGCCAAACTCATCATCAAGGCACGGCACCGCCTCCGGACCCTCGCAGGGTGTGACCTGGCGTGCATTTATTTACCATTAAATTTGCAACAATCGGAGTCTTTACTTCAAACAAATGAAAATTTGCAAATTTCGATTGATAGCTATCCTGGCCAAATTTTAATTCACTACCCCAAGCATAAATTATTCAAAGATACTTTATATTTGGGCCCAAAGTCATTCAAAAGTAAAACACCAATTAAAGGCGCTCTCACGGTGTTCACCGACGGGTCGGGAAGATCCCACAAGTCGGTGATCACTTGGAAGGACCCGGATAGTCAGAAGTGGGAGTCTGACGTCCAAATAGTTGAGTGTTCCCCCCAGATCGCAGAACTTGCTGCGGTCGTGAGAGCCTTTAAAAAATTTCAACAACCATTTAATTTGGTGACAGATTAGGCTTATGTCGCCGGGATAGCAGAGCGGGCTGAACATGCCATGCTCAAAGAAGTCAAAAACGAAAAACTATTTCAGCTGCTCTCGGATCTCATTTGGCTCATCTCCCACTGGGAGTAACTGTTTCACATAATGCATGTCCGAGCTCACACAGACCTGCCTGGCCCAATTGCCGAGGGCAACTGGAGAGCGGACCAACTCGCCATGCCTGCCAGAATTGCTGCACCTGCACTTTCCACCAACCTGCCAGACATCTTTGCACAGGCAAGGCTGAGCCACACAATCTTTCATCAGAATGCTCCCGCACTTGCTCCCCAATTTAAATTATCCCTAGCGCAAGCAAAATCAATCGTTGCCACATGCCCAAGCTGCCAGGCTTTCGCCCTACCACCGTTACCAACAGGGGTCAATCCCCGAGGTCTGGGAGCATTGGAGCTGTGGCAAACGGATGTTACTCATTATAGCCCATTTGGAAGACTCAAATACATACACGTGTCTGTCGACACCTTCTCGGGCATCGTTTTCGCTTCTCTCCATACTGGAGAGAAGACCCGTGACGTTATTAAGCACCTTTTCATGGCCTTCTCCACCCTCGGGGTGCCTAAGGCCATCAAAACAGATAATGGGCCAGGGTTTACATCAGCCCGATTCAATCTATTCCTCTAACAATGGGGGATTGCCCACATCACCGGCATCCCCCATAATCCCACGGGGCAGGCCACTGTAGAGAGGACTCACAGAGAACTCAAAAGGTAGAACAGCAGAACGATGCCGCTCTAGTGATGACCCCCGTGGAAAGGGTCTGCAAAGCACTTTATGTCCTAAACTTTCTCAACTGCTCAGAAAAAGAGCCTGACCCCCCAGTACTCAGGAACTTTTTTAACAACACGCGGACACACCTGAAAGAGTGGCCTCCAGTGCTGACCCGGGACCCAGAGACAAAGCAGATCGGCGGCCCGTACCCTCTCATCACGTGGGGGAGAGGGTACGCTTGTCTTTCAACAGGCCAAGGTCTGAAGTGGGTGCCGGGAAAATACATCAAACCATTTCTCGAAGACACCACCATCGTCGATCCTCCTACGAGAACTTCAACAACGCCCACCTCACTACCGCCAGACACCGCGGTCGCTTGGTGCCGACGGAAAAAGAAGATGCCACAACAGACACCCACATTGTATTACGGACCCTACTAACCAGACGCTACTTTCCTCCACCAATTAATGACTCCCCTCAAACCCCATCCCTCCTGTTTCCTTCCCCTTACCCACTTACCTTACCCGATGTGCCGGCCCTTTTTGCTCCTGACTGCCCACCCCACAATTCATTTTTGTCTTTATGTTAACAAGAAAAGGGGGAGCTGGGGGAAAATCATAGTTCAAGTTTTACGTTATTTGCCTTTTGTCACAGAGAGCCCAAAGACATGGCTGCCCAAGGAACACCTACCAACAACCTACACAAAAAGACGCCCCAACGCATCCGGCTGCCCGCAAGCCTTGCGCTTCTCACCATCATATGGCTGCAGGCAGCGGACAGTTGGATTGTGCCACAGCCGAAGGAACGTCTGGATAACGCTGGCAAAGTCCTTGCAGCAGGAGAACTTCTGTTTGGCCATGGGCAATGTGGACAACCCGCTGTCCACATGCCTGGTGGGGGTCCCTCTGGTAGCCGATGATTGGGCGGTTTCCAACTCCGACCTGCTCCGAACCACGGGCAGGAGACCCAACCTGGTCGACACTTGGGATGCGTGGATGAAAATATTGCCAAATTCAAAAGAGGAGCCCCAAGAATTAGACCTATTGGGTTCCTCTGCTGCTACTTATTGTGTGAAGTTTTACTTTAAGAGGCCAAGTCAAAATTGGCACGGAATCGACTTGGCCAAGAACACCTACAGAAAAGATGTTACACCATTGAACAAAAAATATAATTCGGTTAATTGGTGTAACTACACAAGCCCTGTTATCTCAGTCTCCTCCATTCGTCCCAAGTCGTTGCCCCGGGGGATGTTTCTTGTCAGTGGGGACAGAGTATGGTCGGGCATTCCATCTCGGCTCCAGGGGGGACCATGTAGCCTTGGCAGGCTTACTACTCTCACCCCAAACAAAACCCAAATTATGGATTGGAAAAGGGAAAGACAATTGGCCAGACAAAAGAGATCATATGACCAATTTGATCAAAATTGTGATGACCAAATTTACAATTGGGGAAAAACAAAGAGGGTTGCCGCTTCCATTTTTCTACCATGGTATGCGGTTGCTAAAGCCCTCGGTGAGTTTTCTCACCTGGAGTGCTGGATAGCGAAGCATGCCAATGCATCGTCTGCAGCTCTTTCTGACCTTTTAGCGGATGAACAGACCACCAGGCAAGCCACCCTCCAAAATCAGGTGGCAATTGACTTTCTGTTGTTAGCCCATGGCCACAGCTGCGAGGACTTTGAAGGACTGTGCTGCTTCAACTTAACATCAAGAAGCAAATCCATTCAAGCCAGCATCCAGCGTATCCAGACACAAGTCCAACACCTACAGACTGAAACTTCGGCTGTGGACCCCGCAACTAAACTACTATCTCAATGGGGCGTCCCTGGGTGGGCAGCCTCGATTATCAGAGGACTCTTATGGATTTTAGTTATCGTTCTTATTGTTTTAATTGCTTTAGCGGTTTTTAAGAGAATGTTAGTTAAAACTTTAGGGGATGTTTTTTTAATTAATAAAAACGGGGGAGATGTGGTAGGGGACTTGGGGAAAGTTCCCCCGGACATGCCGTGGGAGGAGGCTAGGGTGTAGATCCCCACCTCCCAAGTTGTCCATCAAACTTACCACTCCCCCCACATTATGTAATCTTCAGTTATACCCACCTTTAGCTGTATGTCAATCACCCTTTGTACTTGCCCTTTGTTCTAGAATGTTCTTGAGTTCCCTGGTTGTAGTTGGTTCTCCGTCAGTTACCACCCCCTTCCCTCATCCTCATTTGTTGTATCCCTATCACCCCATCCCAACTCCTCCTCCGAGCCCCGTTCCCATTGGACCCTTTGTATCCTGCCCCCTCCTACTTACCTCCTAATATAAACCCTACCCCGCCCCTTGCTCGGGGCTCTCTGAGCCTGCTCCCTTGCCGAGTGGACGGGTCACAGATCCCTGCTGACACCCAGCCCTCAGCGAATAAAGCAGTGCCTGAGAGACATCCTGCCATGGTGCAAGTTCTTTATTACCATCGTGTCAGCTTAGCCACCATACCCAGGGCAAACCTGGCACACAAAGGGACCCACTCTCCATCATAGAATGGGTTTTCCTAAGTCACCACCAGTCCAAGAGAATGACACGACCACAAGAGCTGGTGGCAGATCTAATCCGCAAGGTTAGAGCGCGGATTCGGGAGTTGGCGGGATGTGACTTTGAATGCATTCACGTTCCCATTAAATTAGAATTGAACCAATTCACAAAGGCTATGTTGGAACACCTGTTACAGGAAAATGAATCATTACAATTTGCTCTAGATAGCTACACAGGCAAAATTTCAGTTTTGAGACCGGCCCACAAAATTTTTAATTCAGAGATTCAATTCACACTATCAACACAGCGAACTCAGACAAGAAACCCTTGAAAGCCCTAACAGTTTTTACTGACGCATCCAGAGGGTCCCACAAGTCTGTGGTGACTTGGAAAGATCCTCAAACTCAGCAGTGGGAGGCAGATGTTGTTGAGGTGGAAGGATCCCCACAGGTAGCTGAGTTGGCCGCCGTCGTTAGAGCTTTTGAGCGGTTCTCTAAACCCTTTAATTTGGTCACCGATTCGGCTTATGTAGCAGGTGTAGTGTCTAGAGCGCAGGATGCAATCCTGCAAGGTGTTTCCAACGATGCCTTGAATAGGTTGCTCTCAAAATTAATTAAGTTGGTCTCCCACCGGGAGCAACCGTTCTATGTGATGCACATCAGGTCACATACTGACCTGCCGGGGTTCTTGGCCGAGGGCAATAGGCGTGCCGGATTCCCTCGCTGCCGCCCCCGTGCAAATGGCGCCGCTCCCTGATAAATTCCAACAGGCTAAAATAAGCCACCAGCTCTACCATCAAAATGCGCCAGGTCTGGTAAGACTGTTCCACCTTACCCGAGACCAGGCTCGGGCCATTGTGGCCACATGCCCGTCCTGTAAGTCGCTCCCCCTACCATCGGTGAGCGCAGGGGCCAACCCTAGGGGTCTGAAGTCCTGTGAGGTGTGGCAGATGGACATTACTCACATCCATTCCTTTGGGAGGATGAAGTACGTCCATGTCTCCATTGACACCTTCTCTGGGGCAGTTTTCACCTCTGCCCACACAGGGGAGAAAGCCTCAGATATCAAAAAACATCTGATACAGGCTTTCTCTATGCTGGGCATCCCCAAATTAATCAAAACAGATAATGCCCCAGGTTACACCTCCAAGGAGTTCGCCAGCTTCCTACAGCAATGGGGAATAGAGCACAAAACTGGCATCGCCTATTCCCCATCAGGCCAGGCTGTGGTGGAGAGGACTCACCAGAGTCTTAAACGGATGTTAAAACAACAACAGCCGGTAATGAAGGTAGAGTCCCCCCAGGTTCAATTAGTGCGAGCCCTCTTTGCCATTAACTTCCTTAACTGCTCTTTTGAATGTTTAAATCCGCCAATCACGTGGCACTTTAACAACTACGAGCAGGGCAAGGTCAGGCAAAAGCCGGCGGTCCTCATTAAAGATCCTGAGACCTGGCGGCAGGAGGGGCCCTATGACTTAGTCACCTGGGGACGGGGATATACTTGTGTATCCACGCCCTCAGGCCTGAGATGGATCCCCTCCAAATTTGTCAGGCCGTATGTCCCCAAAGTCCAAGCCAAACTGGAGAGTCCTCAGGTGGGACATGCTGCCTTCAGAAGGCGGAAAAAATCTTCCCTTTTTGGGTCTACCTCTTCCCTTTCAAGTTCCCTTGGTTCTTTGTTCCCTTTTGAGCTAGACCTCCCCTACCCTGATTGTTAGTGTATCTTCAAGTTATTTTTCAGATTTTGTCCCAGTTTAGATCCAACCCAGGATGTCACCCACACTGAGCCTCATCCTTCTCACCATCACGATCAACGTAAGACCCCAGCAGGCATGGATTATTCCTGAGCCTCAGGCTAACGTGTGGACTACGTTGGCTGTATGAATGCTGTATGAATCTAAGTTCCAAGGCAGAGGACACCTGTGCCACCATAGACAAAATGCAAAATATGATAACACATCTCAAGAAAGAATCATCAGACTGGCTGGGGTCTCTTTTCGAAGGATGGGGACTCTGGTTAGATCCAATCCCTTTTACTTTTGTTAGCCTTTGTTTTATTTGTCATTAGCTTTAGTATTATAAAAGTTATTTTTACTTCTCTTTTCCCTTTCCTTTTAAACAAACAAAAAAAAAAAAAAAAAAAAGAGGGAGATGTGGAGTTGCGGTTTTATATGTTTTATTACATCTTTATTCTGTCATGGTTTGTTCCAGTGTACTCCCATACTGTATTGGTTCCTCCCTGAGTTTTCCCACCTTTCCCCAAGTGTCGGTTTCCCTGGAAGGTGCCAAGTCAGTTCCCTGCCCCCTCTCAGGTGCCTTGTCTGTCACTTGGTGTCCCTTCCCCTGTCTCTAGAAACTTCCATGCAGGGCACCGAGTGATTGGATGAGGTCCTGGGACCCCTACCCTGTCTCCCCCTCACTGCATCCCCCAGATGTCAATCCCCACAAGAGTCACTCCAGTCTGTTCCCCACTGGCTTATCGGCCCCCCTCCCTCTCCCTATGTAACCTGTTGCCAGCACCCCTCAGTTGCTCTTGCTGGCTGGCCCCCTCCAGTGCTGTTGGATCCACAGGACCTTAATAAACATCGGATTTTCACTCCCAACAAGTGCCTCTCCTCATTTCCTCGCCGTTGGAATCAGCAGCGACCTCAGGACCCACAAAGCACTCTCCAAAGCCCAGCCGGGTACAGCGGAGGGTGCTTCCACTCGCCCTACTCGCCCCGCAGGAGAGCTAGCCGGGGCTGAGGACAGGGGTCTGGGGCGGGGACGCGGCACATCAATGTGCACTATCCCAGCAATAAATAAATCAGTTGTTAATTCCCTGACTGAACTTGGTTACTGCTTGACACTGGCCAGCTAAGATCCTTTTATAAACTGGATAGTGTCTAGGACAGTAGAGTTGGCCATTTTATATATTGGTCATGCTCTTTTGAAGCTAAGGGTGTTCAGAGTGCCTCTCTGGAGGAAGCTACCTAGCACAGGTCTGTTCCAGTACAGTAACTGGTAGCATGAAAGGACTCTGATAAGAAAGCATGTATGGTAATTGCTGCTGACTATTGGAATTATTTGTATATACATTATTTCCAAACAGAATGAAAATGCATCTCTGTAAACTGGTCATCTCCAATGTATTTCCTGCTCCCACTCCCATTCATGTACAAAATAGTGTGAGGGTGGTGAGGCAGCAGAACAGGTTGCCCAGGAGAGCTGTGGATGTCCCAACCCTGGAAGTGTTCAAGGCCAGGTTGGATGGGGCTCTGAGCAATCTGTTCTAGTGGAAGGTTGCCCATGACAGGGAGGTTGGAACTAGATGGTCTTTAAGGTCCCTTCCAAACCAAGCTATTATGTGAGTCAATGATTGTACAAAGAGAAACAGCTATCACAGTTCTTCTCATAAGGCTATGTAGGCTCCTGCTTTCATCTGTTGGTTTGACTTTGACAGAGAGAAGGACGTTTTTTGGAATAAATACCCTCATGTTACAATATGGAGGCAATGAATCCCATCGACATGCAAGGGGAGAAAGGGCTGAGGTGATAGGAATTTCCAGAAATCCATGCTACGCAGAATTTGAAGGACACCTCTGTTCCTATTGCCCTAGTATGGGACCAGTATCCTGTCATGGACAAAGATTCATCGGTAGTTGAATTTTAGTCATCCAGTCCCCAGGGAGGATTTAAGGGCTTAGTCTTGAAGATAGGAGACTCATTTCACCCACTGTAAGCTTGGGCAAGTTTCTTAATCCCCCATGCTTCAATTCTCTCTGTTTAAACAAATGCAAAGTTGCTGTGATAAGTTCTAAGGGTGCTCTGCTTGTAAAAAGGTGGTGATCATTCAGACACTATCTGTAGTGCATTAGCATCAGAGCAAGGTAAAGAATGTTGTTTTTCAGGATGCTCTAGGAGGAAAATCATTGTTCCACAGAAATTGCTATCTGGTATTTTCTCAGTATCTCCCCTGCAGATTTCAAACTTTCTTGTTGACATTTCTCTAATGAAGTCTGGGAGCCTGGAAGATGCACATGCATATCTTCATACTCTCACACAAAGGGTTTTTTCCCTACAATGTCAATAAAGACGAGAGTGTGCAGCAAAATGGAAAATACCTAGGGATTTATATTTAAGAGCAGGAGAAGAATAGGGGCGATGGAAATAACTCAAGAATATATTATAACGAACAATCTTGTGTTGACCGAGGGATGAACTAGGTGACCTAATAAAATCTGTTGTTACAGATTTTTTCACTTCTGTCACATAATAGAAGACTTCAGCCTCCACAGCTGTCAATCCAACAGCTTTCACTGGCAGAAGTATTCACTCAAAAATAATCCCGGTGAAAGGAGAGAACCTCAGTTAACTGCTTGCCTGGGGCAGATAGAATGTACCCAGGAGGCTTGTTCAGCAAGTAATTATAAATGCACTTTTGCTGCCCAGGTGCAGAAAGCACAGCTTAAGCTTTTACTCATTAACATCATTAAAATTTCCATTTCAGTTGTTGCTCTGGCAATGACAGTGTTTGCAAAATTGTAACCAAGTCAAGTCAAAATTGGCAGTGAGGCTGATGCTGGGTGCCATGAGTACAATTGCTTAAAAGAGCCAAAAAAACATGGATAGAAATGTTAAATGATTCAACTGTACCCCCATGCACTTTAGATGACAGGAAGGTTGGCCTTGATGACAGAAAGAAATGGAGGAAAAGTAGGTTCAAGAACACAGGAAATGCCACGTCTGATCTGGGAAATAATTCAATTTTTTTTTTGGCATTTTCTCTTTGATATTGATGGGTACCAGAAGTTACAAAAGAAGGCTCACAGAATCTCATGCTAAACAGCTAAGGATAACCATTGCTTAGGAAAATAGCACCCTTATTAGTGGTTGTCTGACATGCTGTAGCGTGAAGCTGTGAAGGTTTTAGATTCATCATTTGTATCTTAACTTCTATTGTAAATCTGGAAAATTTCAATATACACAAATATCTCTCTCTATTTGAATCCTTCCACACCCTGCACCTCAGAAATATCTTGTAGAAGAGATTTCCACAGGTGAATGAGGATGCCTGAGGAAAAGTACTCCCTTTGATGGAATACTTTCCCTGTCTCTCAGTTTAATGAGATGCGCTTTTGGTGCTAGAGTGTGAAAGACAAGGTAAATAGGAACATTGAATTTTCTCTTCTACATAATTTATTCTAACTATTTAGAATGCCTGTTTTATTAATATGATTTCTAAAATAAATACATCTGCAAATTAATTTGCTTCCTACATGGAAGTCATGCTATTCCTTGAAACAATTGTGTTGACTATTTCTGGATCCTTGATTTCGGATATAATTTTCTTTGAATACAGAATTGAACACAGCATTCTGGACATAATGCTCTTTCACACTGATCCCACACCATTTTTAGTAAGAAACTCCACCCCATTCTCTATGCATGACCTAACAAATGGAGAGCACTGTTTGATCCCAAAGGAGCATGGTGCTACAAGGATGAAGACTGCAGCATCAGAGGACTTCAGATCCTTCTGATTTTGAACATAGGAACAGATACGGATACTTCAAATGAATCCTTCCAACATGCATTTGTCACCAAGAAACTCTGCACCATTTTGTGGTTGATTACTCACATCTTTCTCTAGGTTTGACAAAGAATATTTAACATTTGCAAGTATCTGCACCTCACTGACTTTGCCATTACCACATTGTCCATTAATCTACAAACCAACAAAGATATTTCTCAGAGACAGATGCATGCTGCTACTAGTATTTTTCTGCATTGGAAATGGCAAACTTGATGCTAAATTACATAGTTGTTTTTTTGGATGCTTAGCCAGCTTGTCTATTTGCCAAGGCATGATGTTCTCATTAATAGAGTACCTGACTGCTTACTCTTCTGTTTGGATCCTGTCGAGAATGCTTTGAAAATCCAAGTGAAAACCGGCAGACAATTTTCATTTGTCCCATGTTTGCTGACATCCTCAAAGAGTGCTAATAGATTGAAGTGGTTTTGCAAATGCCCTTCCAGTGTTCCTGTTATATCTGCAACTTTCACATATTTTGTCATTCCAGTCTTGTTTCCATCACAGGTAACTAACACTTCCTGCTCTGCTTTCCCAAACACCTATTTCAGAGGGCTGCTGCAACATCTGCCAGCCCCTGATTCTCCCTAGAACTGCTATCAGACAGGCTGCATGATTTCTGCAGCAACGTAGCAGCTTCCTTTTAAATTAATTCAGACCATTGGATGTACTGCTTGACTTTTATCAAATTGTTTAACTGTTCTGTCTTGCTCTTTCCTCTCCTTCCCCTTTGCACAACAAGGGACAAGCAGTTATCTCCCTCACAGTGGGTTGGAGAAAGTTCCTTCATAAGAAGGAAGTTGCTACAATAGTGCAAAGTACTATTATTTGAGGACTTACACTCTATTCCTAAAAATATGTATTTATGTATATATATTGAAAAATTTCAGTCTACCTTTAAAAATGTGAGTGAGTTCTATATGAAATGATTCTGTGATCAGCTCTGTTTCCAATGCATTCGCATAATACTATGCTTAGGAAAGAATTGCCTCTATTTGGATGGATGCTCTAGATTAATTGTTTTATCCTATCCTTTCCCTGCAAACATCCCTTTCATATTAATATGTAATAACAAAGGGATTATGATCCCAGGCCAACAGCAACCTCTGGTTTATTTATTTTTTTTTTTTCATATAATCTTTTTCAGTTGTTTTGGGAGTTTTTGTTTGTTTTTTTAAATTTCATTTTTAATGCCTTTCCTTTTCTGTTATTTTCTGCTGCTGGGTAGATTATGTGTTTTCCCCTCTGAATTTCCAGTGAAGATGAAACAAGAATATGATTTTTGCATTTGCTTATGCCTACACTCTCACAGCAGCATCCATGACAGTGTTCAGGCAACAGGGTTTACTCTGCCGCTGTACACACTGGTTCCTGAAAGTTACTCTAGCCCTAATCAACATCCTTCATGCAGAACCTCCTCACATTATTCTTCTGTTGCTAACGGCATGTTCCAATAATCTCTCCATTGTATTTACACAACTGACAAACAACTTTTTAACCCCAGGAGAATTTTTTATTCTGTTGTCATCTCTGCTTCTCTAATAATTGCTGTGTAATTTTTCCTGAGACACTTTCTTGCTATGTAGTAGAGACACTGATGACCATCAGGTCAGATCCCTGAAAACATACAGTTCATTCATCAGACGAACAGGGCTGTTGCCATTGTCTGAGTCTCAGACAGATATCCAGTCAATACAGATGATCTTCCCTCCACCTATACCCATTTCTGAGGCTTCTTCCAGAAGCCATTTCTCAGCTGAAGGCTCTTAAAACTGGAAAATAACTGGCTTGTTTGCCCTGCAATCCATCCACTCTGTCTGGGCTATTGCCTCCAGCAACCATGATTAACTGTGGTTAAAAAATCGTGTTGGTACTGTTTGATCGCACAGCCCTGCCCAAGACTGGACTACAGTTTAAGAAGTTTGTTCCACCCTCCAGGCTTAACTTGGGCCTTTCTCCACAATAACTTAGCATTTGATTTTCCTCCAGTGCTCTGCAGCAGCTTTCCAGACCACACGTTCTTTTCCTGTTGCTTGAGAGGGGAAGCTCCAGTTGTTCTATCGAGGGCTTATTGATGTGCTCAGACACTCTGGGTTGGCTGCAGGGAGACCCTCTGCTCCTGAGATCCCTCTGCCACATGCCCTCCTTCTCACACCCACACAATCTTCAGGGACTGGCAAGTATCAGGTCAGCAGTTGCCTTTTATAGCTTTTTTGTGGTAACTCAGTTAATGGTATCCTCCTTCAAGCTCCTTGAAGAAATGTTTCCTGATCCCTCTTGCAAGTAGGATAGATGGGAGCAGCAAAAGCCAGGTGCCTGTGCCACCACAAGGCAATCTGTGAACTGTATTTTGTCTGTTTACTTGAAAGCACAAAATTTTTCACTTGTGTGAGTAATTTACTGCTAATTATGAGCTCACAATCTGCAGATAGAAAAATCAGAGCCAATGAGCATTTTCAGAGGAAAAGGAAAATTACTCCAAGTACTATGTAATTATGCACTTAGCTAGGACTTGCTCCCGAGCCTTTGTAGAACACTGGTTTTCAACTTGAGCAAGTTTACATATAATTGCATTGACATGTATGTGGGAATGGAGGGTAGTGTATGCCAGAGAGAACAAAAACCCAGAAGACTAATGGCAGAAAACCCAGGAAGATGGAACCCAAGGTGGTAAGCAGCTAAAATTTCCTTCTCAGAGCTCAGCAGAGTGGTAATTCTTGGCTGAGATTGAGCACCACTGTGCACTACTGCTGTACGTCCTGCAACCCATTCACCTTTTGCTATTCCAGCCCTCAACGCCTCATGGCACAAGTTTCTCCCTCCTCTGGCCAATGTCACAGCCTGCTTCTTCCCATCCCAAGCTCATGAATGCACTCTGTTAAACTCGGACCTATATGTTGTACCTGGCCTGTGAACACAAACAATGGAATGTAAAACCTCATTTTCATTCCTGCATTCATTTAATACGGCATTGAACTGGGGTCATCAGAGCTGACAGGCCAGCAGGCTAATCTCCTGCAGCACACAACTCTGCAGTCAGCAGCTGCGCTTTGTGAATGCCTTACACTACAGCCTCATTTTGTGTCTCCTTTGCAAGAAAGAGAGAATCCAAAATATTTCAGTGGATTAAGTCACACACCTACTGAGTTAATAGTCTAAGGGCAAAGAAGTGGGAGTCAGAGAGGTAAGAGATGTTGTCAGCTGAGATTTGAAATGGGATGAAGAATCAGCGAGGCAGGGAGCTACAGGAAGGAAAATGTTAAATACTTAATTGAATTTGTATGAGTGATTCCTAATGATAAACTAGGGATAGCAGAGATAGGTGAAGCAGAGAAATTAGAGATGGAAAAGACTTACTAGGTCCCCTACCCCCATAAAACAGTTCAGATAAAATAACAGCCTTTCCTGCTCACACATACCCCCAACTCTGATTCCTTAGTGCTCATTGTCCATTTTACCTACATATACGAATACCCTAGATTTCACTTGCATTTTAAACCTAATGGAAATATTTTCAGAAGTTTTTATTATTTATAATTTTTCTTTAAATGAAGAGAATATTGTGCAGAATTATTAGCATCCTCAGAGATGGCTGTTATTTTTGCTTATTCCTACTACCAGAGCAGAAGCAACATCATTTGTGTCTCCTTGGCTGTCTGTCCCTTCCACTGCAAAACAGCCTTCCCTGGATGTGGAGTGGAGACTGAACTGAGCAAGAGCCCTGAGTCTGCCTGTTGAGATCCCTGGCATGGCAGGAATCTCAGTGCCAAACAGGGCTTCTGTTTTTGCTACACATACATTTATCTACCTGAAAATGGGCAGACAACCCAGACAAAAATCATTTAGGCACAGGCCCCTAAGAGCCATAAAATAATCACGATTAAGGCTTCCTGCTGAGTCAGTCACAAGAATGATTTCTGGGCACCAGAGCTCTGTTGTTACACAGGGATCATCATCCCTAGACCCATGTACAGCTCTTGCCAATAGCTCCAGCCACTCAGAGAAATCTGGTTAACTTTTGGAGAGGTTTTATCTGGGAGCCTGTGGGAAGGGCTGTGCCAATTCTCCTGGGAATCTTTCTTGAGCCAAAGCCTATCTGGGAGGCTCTGAGTCTGCACAGCAGAGCACATATATTTGGGCGCTTAGCAGAATCTACAGGGATATTTTTGTTTTTCCCAAGACAATAATCAGCCCCTGGATAAAGTGTCATCTGTCAGGTTTCACTGCAGAAATACAAATTACTTAAACAGTTCTTCTCCTTCCCACTCATCAGCAGGGCATTTTGGAGCAATACCAGCTTTACTGGGGACAAGCTAACACAATAAACTAATTTTTCATTAACAAAGGTCTGAAATTTTTTATGAATCTGCTTCATTCATGTTCACTCCTGTTTTTCCTTCTACTTTGTACCCATGCAGGGTAAGTGGGGTGAGCTGACAGGTCTACCTGGGTGAGAATAAATTTTAAGCAATTATTGCAGGAGAACGATGAGATGTTAAATTTAGATTCATAGAAAAAGCACTTGAGGAACTAGACTGATATCAGAAGCCCGCTGGGAGACGAACCTTCCCATCCACACCTGTTCCCATTTTGTGCAGTATCTCCTTTCAAAAAACTGGCCACGCAAGGGGAACTATGGACCAGATTTATTCCAGTAACTTCAAACTGTAAGTGCATTTTTGAGAAGAACAATCTGCCCATTAATGGCCTGAAAGGACAAATTAATTGAATGAATGATTGATTATGAATTATTCTCCCAGTCCTTCAAATCTCCAAATGCAGTGTGAGTACTTTCTAAACCAATCTCCTCATCAAATCCTCTCCCCTTTAAAAAGCTGTAGTATTATTTGCCTAAATTATTCATGTGCTGCAAAAAATGTGCTGGTAATAGAGTTGTCCCATCTCCCTTTCCTTCTGCTGAAAATAGTATTTAACTTTAAGGTGATGGTTATATAATTTAACCCTTGCCTTTCATTATTAATGAATTTTAACATGAAATATGTAGGCGCTTTTCCCCTATTCTGCCATATAGAACAGTGGCCATAATTATGTCAGATGGAATTTTTTCTTTTTTTTTTTGACAAAGTACTATTAGAAACTGTCCTCCATGGTGCTGACAGAGGAAGTTTAAATGCATGAGTTATTCTGCCCCCTTATTTTTAGCCTTCTTGTTGGCTGTTTTCAGTAACAGACCTTTCTGGCTCCTTATGGCTTGCTGGCTTGAGTCCTACTGCTCTTTCTGGGGTGATGGATCTCTGCCCCTGCAAGCAATTCTTCGAAAATCAACAGACACAATTGTAACACCTTCTGTGTGGCCACTGACTGGCAATCCCCCAGAGCGGCCGGTGGGAGTTAAGAGAGCAGCCGCCCCTGGGTCTCTACCAAGATTACCAGGTGGCGGCGTGTGCAGCGGCATGGGCAACGCTTGCACTGAGGTGCTACAAGGGTCCAAGACAAAGGGATAAAGGAGAGAACACTTGCATGCCGTCTAACAAAATATCATCCCAGGAACCAGTGAGGGACAAGTGCAGAGGAAAATGGGATCAGGCTACAGCTTATAAAGGGTGTGGGTGTGAAGGGGTGGCAACATAGAACAACCAATAGGGACAGACTACAATATGATTGCATCATGGGTTACAACCAATGGGAAAAGATGGGGTGGGGAGAAGCCTCAGGGGACCAACCAACTACAAGAACATGGGTGATGGACACAGAACCTTCCAGAAACAAATGGGCGTGGGTACAATGACAGACAGGGGGGTGGGCAGCACAACTTGGTTTGACACATCTATTTTAGGATAAAAGGGGAGGAACAGGGAGATTGGCACTTTGAGGGACAGCTGAGTGGCAGGAATACTTATGAGTAAGCAGCCTGGGAGAAACCATTATGAGGGGAAGGAATAGGGGCTACAAGGAAGATACCAACTGAAACTTCCTAGCATTAAACTTCTAATTCATGTACTAAAACATTGTAAAATCCTACAAAACACACACCACCACAACAATAGAGAAGGTGAGTTTGGCCAGACCCTTTCCTGAGTTCCCTCATTAATTTTCTTACTTGAGACAAGCCTATGGCCCATGTTTTACTTATCTGAAACTGAGCATGGGAAAATTAAATGCCCACTTGAACTGCTGGCAACAGCACCTAGGATTTCTTATGAAAAGGCCCCCTCTTCTCATGAGACCACCTTCCTTTTCCCAGCTGTCAGTCCTTCCAGGACCTGGAATTTCCTCCACTGATTATCACTTCCATCCCTGGTGCCTATGTGCTGCCACAGTCTTTTCCTCTGCTTTCTGATGTGATTATTCTCACTCCTGTTTGCACACATAGATGGAGCTCAATGGATCCCTAATAGTGTCATTTACTTAATTAACATGCAATTAGCTTAATGAATATTTTAACCTCATTATGTAGTTACTAATTTTTATCTGTTGTGGATAAGTCTAGTACCCAGCTCTGGACTGTTTATAAGGACAAACCAAATTAGTCCAGTTCTCCAATTATGTTCAAGGGGCCTCTTCATACAGTCCTTTCTCCCTCCCTTTATACATCACATCTATAATGGAAGGGCTGCTGTTTATGGAAGCAGAACATGTCTTTTTCTTCATCTTCCCCTGAAGAAATTTCCTTAGAGATGAGGAAGAAGCTGAGGGTGATGATATTGAATCCTTTCAGATGGATACATGGTGTTTCTGCTGACTTGGTCTGGATGAAAGCTCTACCTATGGGACAGGCTTTCCTGGCAGAGACATCTCCCAGCTGTGTGTCTTTCCTGTTTTATGCTATATGGTGTAGTGCTGTGGTGCTCACTTCACAGTTGGCAAATGCCCTTCTCCATTACATTCTCCACTCTCAGGATTTGTACCTTGGCACAAGCATTATCTATGCCATGCAGTCATAGGATTGATACCTAGAGAGGCTGGCCTAGAACAGAGGCTAGACAGAGTTAAAGTAGGTATTTATTAAAAGACCTTCAAAGGATACACCTTGGGCAGTACAAGAGCTTGTCCAGAGCTACATCCAAGATGGACCCAAAATGGATGCAAGATGCACGACCAGTCACAGGGTCTCACACTTTTATAAGTTTTGGTCTATGTACATATTGGGGTTAATTTTCCAATTACAGCTTCAGGTTATGAAGTCCCATCCTCCCAGACTGCTCTCCTCAGTTCAACATTGGTTACACTTTTTGGGCCCAAAGATGCGACAGTGTCCTTGGTTCTCAGGCTGGAAAACGATGGCTTTGTCAAACTAAATTGTGAAGAGAACTTGCTGACATCCGACATGAAGTTCAGAGTTACACACCAAGGCAGTACAGAATCTGAAAAATGGTGCAAGCTAAAACTTAAGGTATCAAGATAGTTGTCTGTCAAGCCACTGACCACCATGTGGAAGCATGCTTGAGGTTGGCAAGGAAAACACAGTCCTTTGGGTTCAGATGAGGGAGGAGATAGAGTCTTGCGCAGAAGTTCTGTAGCAGGAGTGGAGCAAGGAAGGGTATCTACCTTACCTCAAGTGATCTTGTTGGCATATTTCACCCTCTTCTTCCAGGCAGGTATCTTGGCAGAGCTTGACAGGAGCTTGCCTTAATGTGAAGTTCCTATCACTTCCTTCTCCAGGCAATCAGTTTGTGACTGCAGCTAGGGGTGAGAGGAAACAAGTGTGGATGGGTGTTGCAGAGGGTAGATGGATATGATTGTTATCTTAGCTAGCCGAATGTCACTTCTGTCCTTGGATGAATCCTGGAATGAAATGGACTGTTCCATCCCACCCCGCAAAAGATTGTGGCTCATCCCACACCCCTGTACCTGCCCCTGAAGCATCGCAGTCTGTAACCCCATTGGCCCATGCCTTGTCCCAGCCCACCTAGGAGCCCCTGAAAAGGGGGCTCCGAGGGACCATGCGGTCTCTTGGCCTTCCTCCCTCCTCCCCTCTTGACCCTCTCCTCCTCTCTTGGACTTCCTCCCCCTCTGGGGCTTCCCCTCTCCTAAACCCTCAGTTTCTCGCTCCCTTCACCCGTCCTCCTAAGCCCAACCACATGCTACACCTGAGAGCACGAGGCTCGGGCACTCCTGAATCCTCCAATAAACCTCTCTCCCCAAGAGCAAGCTTCAGAGATCTCTGCCTCCCTACACCCCCACCGTGCAGGAGAATAATCATCTCACAGGTGGGAAAATAAATTTTGCTTGAATTAAGAGTGACCTTCTGAGTTGACTGCAAAGCAATATGAAAAAGAGACTTGCTCAGTCTTACTAGATGGGCAGAGCAATATCCTTATAGATGATGTTATCAATTTCTAACTGGGAGTGTGAGGGAAGATCTCACTCCCACCATCTTCTGGGGAGAAAACAAAACACATCTCTGTGTTCACTTGTTTACTGCTGTCAGCTCAGCAGTCACCTCCTTGGCTCTTCCTTCTTGTTATTACCTGGGGAAGGCAGCCATGCTTCCTACCCCATGGAGGCCAGGGGAAGCAGGCTGGGAAATCATTTGGTCTCACTGGAAATCCACATGGAAAGAGAGGAATGGATTTCAAATGTCTTAGCAAAAAGAAAATATCTCTGGGAAAATGCCACTGGAAAGTTAAGAAAGCACTGAGCACTATTTCCTTCAGGCTATGCTTTTTGTTGTTTTGAGTCAGCAAGGTTAACCAGAGAAATAGAACAGAAAGTTGAGATTATTGGGAGTGGCTACAGTTGAGTTTTCAAAGCCTTCCCATGTACTTTAAAGAAAAACAACAAGCTTCATTTACGCAATGCATACGCCTCCCTTCTTAACACAAAACTGGCTGTGCAGAGCAGAAGAGAAGTGAAATACTAAGGGGATGATACCAAAGAACAAGAATAGAAAGAATGAAGGATGTCTTAATGAGCTCCTCCACAATGACAAGGGTCCTGTCCATCAGGGCTGTCATGTTCTTCTTGAGGCTGCATCTTTTGACAGGATGTACCTTCCTGCCAAGGCAGGCCCTGAGTTCTCAGTCATCTCTTTCCATCTCTGACTTGGCATGTCATGTTCGAATTCTGTTGAGGTATCATCAGGCTTCTGTCCTCACAGAGCAGCAGCCGTGTTCAATGAGGTAATGAGCTGAGAAAATTGGTAGGTGTGCATATTGCAGCAGGGTCAGCCCATGCAATCCATGTAAAGAGCACTAAGTTTGCATTATTTGTCTTAATCTGGTGCTCTTACAGAAGCAGTTGTTAGTGGGCCTGAATATTTTATCAAAAAGACAAACAGCTAGAACAGGAATCCATCCCAAAGTCAAGTGGGCAGACTCCTATTGCTCAGTGCTGTGATTGCTGAAGCCTGAGAATCAGGTTAACATTTGTTTGTCCTCATCCTCTGGCTTGACTGAAGCAGCCTTGAGTTGCAGGATAATTCAGTCCCCACTTCATCCTGTGGCTACTGTGAATAGTTCCCTGTTCTCTCCGAGAATTAGGGAGGGGAAAGCATTCTGTGTCCTCACTCAAGGTGAAAGAAAAGTATCTTTCCAGAGACAGAAAAGGTAAGTGATAAGATCCATGTGCTGAAAAACTTGAAGACTGTGATCTCTCCTTGTCATTGATTGCTATATGGGGCTTCCCAAAACGTTCCTGCTAATGTGGTGTACCTGAGACAAATTCTCAGCCAGGGTAAACTGAAGTAAAACAGTCAAGTCACTGAGTCCAGTGGACTTGAGACACTTTAGTTACAGGCAAATATTTTTAACTGAAGACACAAGACAAGACACTCTTCTACAGTCAGGAAAAGGGCTAAGCATGTTGCTGCTGGAGACAGGGCTGTATCCAGCTGACAATATTTGTGCATGTGCCAAAGGGAGCAAATACCTCCACTCTTCTAAGTCAAGAGAGTAAAGGCCTTCATTTTGGGTGTGAAGATCCCACCATGCAAACTGTTTCATGATTCTGGTGTGACTCCAGAACCACCTAGATGCTGGAACCCTCTGTGTGCACCACATGTGAATCTGACCCAACAGACTTGCTGCCTTTTTAAGTGATTTTAGGTTGTTTTTGTAGAATGTTCACAGGGATTCCATATTCTAGCTCCTCTATACCTCAGCTGGCAGGCTCAGAAGATGGTGAGGGCTGGCATCCTCACTGCTGGCCCTGGATGGGGAATAATGGCTGTGTAAGAGGCTGTTCTTTTCCTACCCTCTTGATAGAGAGATGATGAGATTATTCACCATGGTTGTCAATCTAACACCTTTCAGCAGCAGGAATTCTGTTTAGAATAAAACAATAGACCCAAAGTTGATAATCAGATGCAAATTATGTACCAGTATGCAGAATATAAAGATAAGATTTGCATAAAATGTTTGTGTGACAGCAGCTAAGTATCCCTAATTTTTTCCCAGAAGGTATCAAAGAACAGAAAACAATAATTCTTCACCCAGCTCATCTCCCCTCTTTTACCACAGCCCTCAGCCTGAAGTCCTTTATTTGAAGGCAGACACCTTTATCAGAGAGGTGCCCCCTTTCCTTCCTACCTGATGAAGGGAGAAGCCTGCTGCAAGGAAGCTCAGGTCAGGCTTGGTGGCAGAGACTGTTTCTTTCCTCAGGAAATCTCTTTTCCAGAAGGGGAAAACATTATCTAAGAAGGTGAAATGAATTTGCTACCGCTCTTCTGTATTTACTGAGCTTGTTCAACAACTGCTCCTTATGGAGCTCAAAATAGTCTTTTGAGGATAGGAAACATCTCAGCTTCAATCCAACATCTATGTCTTCTGTACAAAAAAGCAATCCAGGGTGCCAGTGCTGGCATAGTTCCTCTTTTGCAAGCAGGCAAGATCTTCTCACACTGTGGATGTTCTGGATGTTCTTTGGCCAGTTTCCAGCTCAAAACACTCTCCTTCTGCTTCCACTGTTTGGTTGAAGTTTTGGGCCTGTGTTGCACAGGGGCTACAGTGTCTCTCAGAGCCAAAGGGGACTATTCACCAGTGCTAGCAGGTAACCTGCAGGTTTCAGTGTGTTAGCCAAACCCTGATGCTCTGCACTGGGGATACTTGGGTGCAGGTCTTCCCAAGGAGAGCAAACAAGATAGCTTCAACGTGGGTGTCCTCACTGGCTCCTACTCTGCATCTCGGCCTCAGCTGAGGACTTTCGGTGCACCACTTGGAGGATGCCAATATCACCCTTGCTTGGAGACTGTAGAGATCCCTCCTGCATGATGCCAGCCAGCCACGCTGTGCTGGTCAGAGCTGGCCACACCTTGGACACTGGGAAAAGTAAGTGCAAGGGAAAAGGGTGTTCTTAGGATGTAGATTCCTACATCCTGTGTAGGATGTGTGACTCTTTTCAAACCCTGAAGCAGTGTCAAACAAACAAAAGGGAAAAACTGGGGTTCTCCAGAGATGCCTGTACACACACAAGTCTGACTCATCTGTGGCTGCCCAGAGGCCCCTCTGTCAGATGGAAAAGAGCTGAGCTGTGGTAGCTGCAGCAGTGGCTGCAGCAGCAGCTGTGACCTATTCTCGTAATTCATTGCCATCTGCTTCTCCCAGTCAGAATCTATAGCTATTTTCCTCCCACCAGACGGCTAAAAACATGCCTCAATTTTTGTCTTCCATGCAGTATTTTATTTGTAATAGTCCTGGACCTATCTTAATTACAGTTCACCAGGGAATTGTAGAGCAGTCTCACCTTCTCCAGGTCTAGTTCCACATATTAGCTATTTTCTTCCAACAATTGTAGATAGGTACAGATGTAGCCTCTCTCTTCCTCTCCCTTTCTTTTTTTTCCTGTCTCTCTCTCTCACTAGATGTGTGTATATATGTAAACCAGGGAAAGAAACAAAAAAGCTGATGCTTGAAACAGATTAGTTTGCATTAGACAGCTGACCAGCTGTCTTAAAGAAGGCTGGATATTGGGAATTCAGCATTTCCCCTTTGTCTGATTGTCTCTATGTCTTAGAAGATTAGAATTTGGCATTTTGAGTCACTCATGACAAGTCTAAAAGTAAAAAAAATTACCCTGTGACATAAAATCAACCTATCCTTTCCTTCCTTGGCTTCATAAATGTGCCTTTTTCATTTGCATCACTGTTTACTTATGTAACACAGACGGATTGTGGCATTTTTCATCACAAAGCATTTGATAAAGTACTTTACAAGAGGTAATACAGTGGGTTGCTCTGGATGGATAGTGTGCCCCAGACTACAAAACTTCCATTAACTGACACTGTCTTTGAACAACTCCACTGACAAGTATTTTGTATTCTTTCTGCCATACAAAATATTTTTAGATTGGTATTAACCTCTCTGTGCTTGTGTGGGTGGATGCATGTGTGTGTGTACATTATTACCCCTGGTACTAACAACTGCAAAATGTACCTGCTCGTTTTGCTTTATAAACAAGCAGAATGTACTGAACATCAGTGAGCTCTGTGCTGAACACAGGACAGGCTCCGTATCTATGAGGAACAAGGAATCCCAGCTATGAGGAATGTATAGTCATGCATTCATGTTACTGCTTTTGAAATGTAAGAATGAGGTTACAATCTGTTTCTCTTCTAAAGGCCCATTTCAGTTCCTCTACAATTTTGTCTTGTGAAATGTGTTTGGCTTGAAAAAGACCAGGCTGGCTCTGAAAGCAAGCCAGAATATTTGTGCAACATCTGAAGGAGAGCTTATCAAACAATATTGGAATGGTAGTTTATTAAAGATTTAACCCCTCTGACATTTTCATTTTTGTTTACTGTTTGTTCATATCCCGCTAGCTCAAGGATATACTGTTTATTGTCCTTCAGATTTTCTGTATCATTAATTCTGACTGGAGGCTCCAGCAACAGCTGTATTTGAAGAAACTAGGTTATAATTGAGAGAAATTATTAATGATTTTGTTGATGCCCTCTTACTTTCTTATTGATTTCACTGGAAATCAGCATCTTGATAGTATTCCCATGGAGTTCAAATGGAAAGGGGCCATATGTATGACTGTCATGATCTCCTGGACTTTAGCTGTGTGTGCCAAGGGCACAGAAGTCCTCTCCTGCTTGGGGTGAACAAACCACCCTCATTCCCAAGACTCCCCTTTCTACCCTGGCCCAGTGAGATTGCATTATATATAGTGACTGCAGTTTATAGGGCAGAAGAATTTGTTTTCTATGAGATAGCTCAATTATCTGCATCCTTCCATAGAAGTAGGAGGCTCTATTTGTAGCTATAAGATCATGATTCCAGACTCAGCTTTGCAGATATGAGTTTCTCTACCTTATTACGGACAGGGCTGGTTTCAAGCACAGGCAAAGCTGTTGGCTGCCAAAGGCAGGAGCCTGCCAGGGGCTACCAGCAGCCTAGTTTGCTTGGCTGGAAGAGGTGGGGATGGCTGTGGCTGCAGCAAGCATGACCCCACTGTCCAGCCTTTCCCCTCCAAGCTGCATGCTATAAAAAGGATAGAGAATAAGAAGCACATCTAGGGAGGGACCCACTCTGCTGCTGCCACAGAGTTGACTTGCTTGCCCAAGGGTGAAAATCTTTGGGTTGCAAAATTAAATTTTACCTACCCTGATGATAAGCCTTGAGCCAACTCTGATTAGAGGTATATTCACCTTCTTCTATTTTGACTACAAAGAGAGGCTTATTGAAAGGTTGATTCTGATCCCTGCTAAGAAAAAAAGTAAAGGAGAAAGACAACAAAATTCTTGCCTCAAGATTTTAGAGTTAAGTCTTACTTTCTGAAAGTGTTACTTGAGGAGGAATATTTTGGATCTAAAATAATTTATATTATCTCCACTGCAATATGTTAACCACTTTTTCGTGAGCCTCTCTGAGTCCAACATAAACACATTATCCTGCAAAATCTTAAATAAAGGTAGGTTAGACATTGTTTCCACAAGAGGCAATTTGCTAAATCAGGGATGATAAATGTAGAACTGCGGTTTAAAAATGAAATGTGATCCTCTAGGCCAACAAACAAGAGGGGGAAAAGTACTCATATGATACATTTTTATTGGTAATTTCTTGATTAATCAATGCTTATTTTCCAGAGAGAAAGGCATCTATTGGTTCCTGTAAAATTTTTTTTTCAGGTATCTTTTATCAATATGTCTGCTATTTTTAGGGACTCAGAGGTACATGGGGAATAGAGAAGAGTACGTAACATGAGACACCTCACACAGGATGTTTGGAGCAGGGATGAGCTCATCCCCTGTCAGCTGCAATGACCCAACTCTATGTTACTCCCAAGACCAGGTGTGCCCAGGGCAGCTGGACTGGATCTTCAGGCACAAGGAAACACTTTTCACTTATTCTTTCCTGAGACTTCCCCTTTATATCAGCCCTTCCAACCCCACTGGCTTCATTGCAAAGGCAGGGCTGTAGGGGAATTAAGACTGGGTATGAGGGAAGTGAGGGGTGCACAAAGGTGGAAGGGAGAAACATAAGGGCTAGCTGGGCAGAAAGAAGGGGCAGAGCTTCCAGGTCCTGGGGACCCTGCCCAGCCTCCCCCCAGCATGCCTCCCCTTGCCATACCCAGGACCACATTTCAGCCCAATCAGGGGCCACCAGTCCCTGCCCCAGGAAGCAGTACCTTCTTCATTCCAGCTTTCCCCAAGCTTCAGTTGTCTACTTGCTCCCAGCATCTTTTCAGCAGTCCTTGTTTCTCCTTCCATGCTTCAAGCTGCATCAGTGCCCCTCTTTCATCTCTCTCCCAGGCCATATTCCAGCCCCTCCTTTCTCTGTCCACTCCATTAACTCCTGAGTCAGTGCTGCCTGACTCCCCACTAGCTCCTCCCTCTCACCTGGATTTTACTGGTTTCTCCCATCCTTCCTGAAGCTGGCTGGAGTGTGACACCTGTCTCCCTCATTCTTCATGCCAAAGACCAGGAAAAATCAGAGTGGGAAAATCAGAGACATCTATTCCTCAATGTCAGCATTACATACCATTAAACTTTCCAGGAAGTCAGATATTGTGGTCTACCTGCAAATCTGAGGGCTGCTGAAGGGCTGTAAATCTGATTCCAAATGGGTTTTGTTCCTTCAGAATACTGGTTTGTGCATCCTGATGGAATATGGCACTGCTCTGTGTGAAATAGAAATGAATGGTTTATTATTGACTTATCAGAAATCAGTACTGAGGTTGTTCCTCACAATGCACTTTGATTAGAACAGGAGGTCAGACCAGCGTTTCCTTCTTTCTCTGTAATCTAAATTATTTTGTCCATCTGAAAATTATGCAATTTCCCACTAATTTTACTGATTGACAGAGCTAATAGGGAAATCTGTTGCTGCTGCTCAAAACCCTCAACTGATCTCTCTGGGGAAGTTCGGATGCAGGGGTTGGTTCAGCAAGGAGAAGCACCTCACCCTTCAGCAGAGAGTAGCCACCTGGGGAGCTGCATAGACAGACTTCTTTGGAAACCCACAGGGTGAGTGTGCAACACTTCAGACATTAATTGATATGCCTTAAAACATTGTGTGACTGCTAAGCCCCTAGAGGGAGGTTGCAACAGAGGGGATTATGTTTTTAAGCTTTAGGAAAAGGTCACCTAAACAATATGTAAGTCAAGCCCTACCTTGGCTCCAGTGGCCCTGCATTTGGCTTTACCTCAGGCTGTCACTCCGTATCATAGTCCCCCCCATCTGTAAGGTACCAAGCAATGGAGTGTGGTAAGGCTGGCTGCTCCCGACATCTTCAAGGCTCGGTACAAGATCACCCATGTGCCCAGCACATCACTCTGGAAGCAGCAATAGCAAGAGTGATCAAATTCCCTGACTTTAGTATCAGGCTAGCATTATTAGCTCTTTTTCTCTTTCTTTTGAGGACTAGATGTAACTGGGAAATCAATCAAACTTCAACCTCTGACAGCCTATGAAGAGTGGAGAAGGTGGAGGTCCCCAGCAGGTTGTATGATGTGGCATTTCTTTTGTCTGAAAGGCAGGAAGAGGAGAAATGTCTTGGTTCCACATGCTCGATAACTTTCTTGGCATAATGAGCTAGCCAGCTAATAAGCAAGTAATTATACATTGGAATACACAGTTCAGTGGCAATACTGTCTTCTCTGCAGCCATGCTGAGAAATGAGGCAAGAAAGTACACTGTTCCAGCTCTGCTCATCTCTGTCTCAATCTCTGAGTTTGGGTGAGTCACACCTCAGCTCTGTGTTTCAACCCCCTCCTCAGACAGGGGAGTGCTCCTTCATGTTTGCTTTTGATCAGAGTTGCAGCTCCTGGCTCAGACAGCCATGCCAGCAGAAGCCCTCTGTGTGTGTGCAAGTTCCCTTGTGTTGATTGGAAGAAGTGAGGAGATGGGTGATCCTGGCAAGAGCAGCTCTCCTGGTAAGCTGCCTCCCCAGGAGCAGTGTTTCAATGCTCTACAGGACTCACACACCTGTCTTGTGTCCCCACACAGCCCCAGCCCCAGCTTCTCTAAAATGATCAGAGCAACTCCAATGAAAAACATGTTTGTAAATGGGGTTGGTTTTTCTATCATTTCCTCTCAGTACAGTTTTTCTGTTAATTTCTTGCATGTAGCATCTAGTGTTAGTTTTACAGTAATGGTTCTTCTAACTGAATTGCTGTACAATTGTATTATAAATATGTGAAGTTTAAACAAGGTATTTCACCATGGATTTACTAAAATGGATCAATTTACAGAGGGAAAACAAGGATTCTTCTGTGCCTTAAGGATGTGAGAATATTTAAGTGTAGAAGCAACATGGAATTGTGTTTCAGACTCACCCTAACTGTAAAGAGGGAGCAGCAATCCTTG
The DNA here is from genome assembly GCF_050655825.1 of Lonchura striata. Classification (NCBI taxonomy): domain Eukaryota; kingdom Metazoa; phylum Chordata; class Aves; order Passeriformes; family Estrildidae; genus Lonchura; species Lonchura striata. The sequence continues at coordinate 85,388,819 of NC_140705.1, read as the reverse complement.
GTGTGTGTGTGTATGTGTGTGTGTGTGTGTGTGTGTGTGTATGTGTGTGTGTCTGTGTGTCTGTGTGTGTCTGTGTGTCTGTGTGTATACATAAGAGGTTAACAAAAAAAAATATCACTGGATCAAGTCAAGTCAAGTACTGCAGCAGTGGCAAACAACACTTGAAAACGAAGAGGCAATAGCAACATTTAAGGGTAACTCATAGACTGTATATAATATCCAACAAATAAACTACTTCTGCACAATTTAACTGTAGGGGCTTTATTTTCAAACTCACTTAAAGCAGCTTAGCCTTGTTTGCTGCTTTTGCACCATGGGCTAGATTTGGGTCATGAGAAGGGAGTGGCTTTTAGATTAAGTCAGAGGGGCTAACTACCCATGATTTTCTTTGTGTTCTGCATTTCTCAAAGCACTTGGACTTCAGGCATCCAAGTTTTCTTAAAATAATACAGGATCAAAACACTGAGATGAAATAATGTTTTTATACAAGTGGTGTATGTGCAGAGACTGCTGAGGAGCACAAATGAGAGCTGAGAGACCCTGTCCTCGCAGATGAGCTCAGAGTATCCTCCCTCACGGAAGTAAGATTTGCAGCCGTCTATCCCTCCAGACCTCATCAGCTTACAGAGCCAAAGCAAGGAAGTTCAGTGGCACTGAGACATGCATTGCCCAGTAAAGCAGCTCTTTGCATTCTCTCCTTAAGCCTGGAAACCCTCTGATGTATTCACCTGCCACCCTGAGCTATAGGTATGAGCAGAGCAAGGAATGACAGTGAAACAGGCCATATAAGTAATTTTGAATTAAAACATAAGTGTCCACATCCATCTTTGAGTGCCTCTGGAAGAGATAAGTACACAGGGACCACTATATTTCCAACAAGAATTCTGGCCTCAGGATTTCCAAAACTCAGGTCAAAGCCATGTTTATTTATAACACTCCTAGAAGGAGTTTGGGTAGAGGGAAGATGGATCAGGCTTGGAGAGTGGATTTGTGGTAGTGAAGGAAAATAGCAGTCGGCTGGAGAGCTGCCAAAAAAAAGAGTAGGAGGAAGCCTCCATCAGGCACTGGGCTGACTCAGGTATCCCCAGTCAAAACAGCCAGTGATGGCCATGTGAGCTGGGGACTACACACCCATTCTCCTGGGTGGAACAAAGCCCATCCCAGCAAAGGTCTGACTGCCCAAGCTGTTCAGACTGTGGCAGCACACATTGGCTTTGACAGCTACGGATTTCAATCTTTTCATTGTTGTGTTGCAGTGAGAAGCTGGGGGAGAACTGTACCTCTGAACAGCAGGGTATGGTTCCCCAGGAAGCAGTGGGGCTCCTTTAGGCATTAAATGGGATGTTCTTCTCTGCAGCCTGCCTGGCACACTGTTGGATCTTTCTGCAACCAGCTCTGCCAGCCTCTTGTGGTCTGGGATGGATGGTGAAGAGATATTCTGGCAGAAAAATAGTTTATTCTGCAGCTACCTTTTAATATCCAAAACACAAATGCTCAATTCTTGAAGTGAGGGTGGCTTCCTTAAAGGACAAAAAGAGACCGAGGAACTTCTTGTGTGTTAAGGCACTATGTGCTGATAGGATCAGCTTCCCAAAAATGAGTGTGGCCACTGGGCTACTGAAGTGAGCACATTAGGTGGGCACTAGCTGCCACTAGGCAGCTAAGTGAAAACACTAAGAGTGTTTTCTCAACAACTAGAGGTGTCAGGACATGTGAGCCACAGCCTCACCTGAGTGCTTCCACAGAAGTGGCTCTGCAGGATGGCTTTCTCTTCTCATCAGAGAGACATGATGTGCTGTCTATGACCAAAGGCTGCCTCCACCAAGGCCTAAACAGGCAGGTCCCAGCTAAGAGTTGTATGAGCCAATAAACCATCCCCATGCTGTGAGTGGTGTTTTAAACCCCTCAAGGGAAATTCAAGTAGCACATTCTCCTGGGAATGCTGACAACTGGTTCAAACACAGCCCTGTGGATGGAGGCATCTACTTCAAGTGTAGCTCCTTTACTGCCACCTGCACCACCACCTCCACCTCGGGGCAGGGATCACATGTTTCAGATCAGCTGCCTGGCACTGACAAAAGCTGCAATCTATGCACCTTTTGCTTGTAGTGGCACAGGGCATGAACAGCGGAGAATCGTGCTTGAACCCTTTGTCTCTTCCCTTTGTGAAAAAGTATCCCTCTCCACCTCAGTCTGGGAGACGCAGACTAGGAGAGGACACTGAGGCAATAAAAGGAAGTGGAAAAAATGACGAACAGGTTCCTTTGACCATCACCAGCTTGACATTTTCTCAACTCGCTTTTTACACATGAAAGGGAGGGTAGGACAGAAGAAGAAAGCATGAATGTAGAAGGAGAAGCAGGCAGAAGAGAAAAAAGATCAAAGAAAAGGTGAAACAAGAAAAGATGTTCCCAGTGATGCTGAGACACTTGTCTGCACCCCTATACCAGCCCAAATCTGTCCTAAAGCATAAGAGGAAAAAAACCCAATCCAGCAGGATTTCTGTCAAACTAGATATTTAGGCTAAGAAGCATAGAGATTGGTAGAACATATTGTGTTAAAAGCCTCTGGGTTTAGTGCACAAGCAGGGAGGGAGGAAGCAGGGAGGGCATGGGGTGAGCACTTGAGTGAGGGAAAGAAGAGTGGCCACACATTGAGATCACAGGGGCAAGGGATTACAATGGCTTTCAAATAAGCTTTAACCAAGAAACAGAAGTGTGTCAAAGTATAGTTGGGTGAAGGTAGAAGGCAGGAATAGCAGAATCCAATACAATAGCAACCAGCTGTCAGAAATCCTGGCACAGCCTTGTGACTAACAGCATCTGGGAAGTACAGGGAGGAAGGGTTGTAAAGCCCAGGTAGGATGAAAACCTTGGGTTAAGAATAGAGATGGACTCCCTCTCCATCACTCCTTTCAGTACCAAACACTATCTGTGACGAGAAGAGATAATCAAAAATGCAGAGAATACACAAGAGGCTCAGAGGTACCACTAGTGGTGTAAAATGCATCTGGGAAGAAAGTGAGCATACCATGGGTCTATTCCCTGGAATCGAGATGAGAACTGAGGACAGCAAAGGAAAACCCTTGGGATTTATAGCCCTATCTTGGCATGCTTCATACTGAAAGCAGGAGATACCCAGGAGAATCTAGGATTTCAGCATCACCAGCTTGGTGTTATGAATAATGGGAAACACTGCCCTAGGCCAGGGGAATTTTTTTGCACTGAGATTCTGATTCCAGCATTTCAGAGTGACAAACTAGGATTTTTGAATATTTTTTTTGCAGTTTTCCTGGGAAGACCAACTAAACAGAAAGAAAATTGACAGTAGAGAGTTCAGCTGCATCCTGTCATTGTATCTTTGCCCAGCTTCTCATCTTCCAGGAGTTTGTGTGTTGCAGAGTACTTGGTGCTGTCATGTCTAGTTTGTTTGCAGCAGTTCAAGGGGGCTCCCATTCCTCACACACACCAGCTTTCCCTTGCCTTTCCCAGTTCCCCCTTTTTAGAAACTTTGCTGCCCAATTTTGCTGCCTCAGGTCAGACAGTTGCCCTGCTCCACACTGCTGCAGAACCTACCTCCTCTAGCTCAGAAGCAGCACCGGAACACCTGTGTATGCTCAGCTCCTTGATGCAGACCTATGATGCAGTTAGAATTCCCTTGCTTTCCCATCTCCCTGCTAACATCTCTGCTGCAGTGCTACAGAGTCCTCCAGCTTTCCCCTTCCCAACTTCCATCTCTCCTGCAGCATTTGAAGTCACCCTGGCTTTGCCCATTGCCTCTAAGGTGCTCCATTATGTTCCGTTTCTACTCCTACTTTCTATTCTACTCCCTTTCACTAGGCATAGTGAGGGAAATGTTGCAGTAAAGTTTCCATATATGTGTGGAAGGAGGAAGGGGAGGAAGAGATCAAACTTCATAGATCCTGGAGACATTCTTGCATGGCCTGCTGCGAAGGAAATGAACAGGAAAGAGGTGATAGAAATGTCAGGCCACAAGGTGAAGAGATCACCGGGGCCCAGAGACAGTTACATCATCCCAGAAAAGAATGAAATGACAGACTGCACCCGAGTATAGCATGAAAACATTGACACAGAGATAATTAATGTTCCTGCAACTGGACCTTGGCCTCACACAGCTCTTCAATCGCTTCCTGCCTGGTGTCATTGCTTTATATGATTTGCTCTCTTTGAACACAGCAGCTCTCCCAGAGACTGTCTACCTCTTAACAGAGCTGTGAAATATAGGTGATGGAGTATGTATAAATATTTCAGAGACCAGATTCATTTGACAAGTCGGGTCTTGAGAAGTGACCAGAGACATTGACTCCCAGATGGAAAGACGGGACAAATATGTTCTGTGGAAACAGTCGGGGGGGAGCAAAGGCATTCTTCATCTTTGCTTTCTGACAAGTAGAATCACTACAGGGTGTGGTTTCCCTATAACAAGTAGCTTGCTTAGCAAGTGTGCATAGGAGTGCTGCCTTGCTGTCACCCATTGGAAACTCCATAATTATGAATGCTATGATTTATTAGGCCTTAAGCAATAATTATTAATTACCTTATTTAGCAAATGCAGTTATGTTCTTGGGTTTTGGCAGTATTTTTTCCTACTCCGAATATACTTTGGCAGTTTACTTTGAAATTCATCTTTCATAAGCATTTGTGCGAGTGAAACATGAGCATGTGCATTGAATACTAACACAAAAAAGGGGTGTGAAGCATACATTTTTGGATTTTTTTTACTCATTAGACAGATACGTAATTCATACTCATTCAAACACCAAGGCACTATTCCATAATTTAATGAAAATCCCTGAAAAAAAAAAAAAATGGAACACATAAGGGCTACACATAAATATCCTTATTTCAAAATTATGCATAGAAAAGAACAAGACTCATGTCTCCACAGTTTTATTTTATCACCATAAAGCTTCCTGGATCTGCAAACATCTCTTCATCTTGTTTTCCTTGGGTTGCCTTCAGCCTGCTTTGTGGAGATGTTGACAATTTTATTTTGTCTCACTATCATCAGGTCCTGCTTCTCCTCATGCCATGGCAAAGGGCTTGATCCACCTGTACTTCTGGTGCTGGCTGTCTCCTTCTACCTACACACCCTTTATTAACGCTTCAACCACCCACTGCAGGGAGGAATAAATCCTTCTCAGACAAGGGTTTATTGTATTAAAGAATAAATTTGCTCATATCAGGTGCTTTCACAGTTGCTCTGCTCTATGCTATCAGCTATGGAAAAGGCATCTTAAGAGTGTGAAAACCACAGTTTCTTGGCAAATACTCCCTTAGTTATAACAAAAAGAAATACAAGGGAAACCTAAACCACCACAAAAACAAACAAGGCAGTTTCATACTGGTGGTATCCTGGTAAGTGAAAGAATAGAGTCCAGTGGGAAATTGCCTGCCATGCCTTCCACGTGCATGGATGCTGGGCACGGGGCGGGGGGACTCTGGGCTCTACGGTGATGGTGTTCTGTCTGTATCGCTGCTCTCTTCCTGGTGCATGTTACTGCTTTTCTCTTTCTGACTGAGCACCGTTTACAATAGAAATAACTACTTCCTAATTAGGGGCTATACCTATTAATTGATCGTTTGATAGAGCATGACTGAGCAACCAGTCGCTCTTTGGGCCATATCTTTTGATTTTTTTTTTTTTAATTACTTTTTAATCCAGGGAGTGACCTGTTCACATGACAAATCAGTGCCTGCCAGGTCCCGCATCCCTCGTGAGCTGCCGCGGGGAGAGGGCATGGATGCAGAGCCGCGGGGCAGGGCCGGAAGCCCCCGGGGACAGCGCGCCAAGCACACGCGTGGCCGAGGCGGGGGCGCGCAGGGGCCAGTCCCGAGGAAGAGCCAGAGAGGACACGCTGTCGCTAAGGGACATCCGCATCATCCCGTACACGGGAACCCCAGCTAAGCCATCGCTGGGGAAAAGGCGAGCCGGAGCCCGGCACCCGGGAGCAGAATGCGCCGCTAAGAGGGGTTTCCACGGCGCTGGCTCTGCTTTGCGGTCTGGCTCATTGCTATGGACCCGGGACAGGCACGAGTGGGCTCGCCAGCTCGGGGGCAAGCAGGTCTAGGCTTCCCAGAAGCAGTATTTTATCTCCCTAGCAAAGCAGCGGGAGATAGAGATGGTAAAGGCAGGGCCCCGCGTAGCCGGCGCTGCCGGTGGCGATGCTCGGGGCTCGCTCAGCATCTTCCTCCTCCTCCCGGCCTCTCGGCCGGGCCCTACGCGGGGGCACGGGGAGCGGGGCATGCACAACTTCCCCGCTCCGGGTTTCACGTCGGAGCATCACCACGGCCCGGGCCGGCAGTCCGGCGAGTATCGCGGCCCTCGCAGCCGCGCACCGGGCTGGGGCTCCGCACAGCACCCCCGCCCCGCAGGAGCGCCGCGCCCCGCCGCTCCTCCGCAGCATGCACAGGGCAGCCCCGCCAGCCTGCAACCTACCCGGGGGGGGGCCAAAAACTTTGCTGGCACCAACGAGCACCAGCACGGGAGACACCCCGGAAACCTGCGCTGCCCCCCATCTCTTGGCATCTCAAGTCCCAGCCGGGAGAAGTCGACCTTGCCGCGAGGGTCCTAAAATGAGAGTACCCTGGACTGACAATCGGTCTCCCGCCCGAAGCAAGTCCCTTTTTCTCCGGTCTTGTCTATCATTGGGTCTTTCTGCGGTCTTGTCTATCATTGGGCCGGGGCGAGGCGTGGGGAAGCTCGCAGAATTGGGTAGGAGGCAGGGCTCTCCCATCACACCCGTTTTAATTGGCTTTTTTTTTTTTTTTTTTTTTTTTTAAGAAGGGGATGAAATGATGGAGAGGGTGGGGGAAAAACCTGAAAAGCCAACAGAGTAGAAAATAAGGCGAGGCTGGCAGACCCGGCAGGCAGGTGTGAGGCGCCCTCGGGCCAGCCCCGCTGGCGGGCGCGGGCAGCCCCGGACGCCCCGTCGGGGGGCTGTGGAGCGGAGTGGCCCGGGGCCGGTGGGGAGCGGTGACGTTCCCGGCAACTTCTGCAGATTTTGGAGCTTCAGGAAACAGCGGTGGGGTAGAGTCCTCCTAAGCGGTTTCCAGCTGGCATCTGGCAGGAGTAGCTACACTTTGTCCATCTTCTTGTCCCGCATTGCCGGCTCCCTTCCAGTTGCAGCCCGTTAGTTCCCATTAGGAGCTCCGGCAGCCGTCGAGGGAGGCACGGGCCCCTGTACAGCTGCAAATCCTCTGTGAGGCGGGCGGAGCAGGCGAGCACGGAGGCGACGCACCCGCACGAGGCTGGCACACAACATCAGGGAAAGTTTTGAAGGGCGAAGGACCTGGCAGGCTGGGGAGGAGGCGAGGAGAGCCCGGCTGAGCTGCAGGCGCTGCAAGGGTGTGTGGTCTCTCTGCTCCTCGGTTGCTTCTCCCTTCAGGCTGGTTGGGGCGGTGCAGTGCAGCTGAGGGAGCTCTTGGGAGCCGCTTAAAAAAAAAAAAAATCCTTCCTGGATTTGATTAATTACAACAATCCCCTCCTCAGAAGGTCTGGAAAAGAGGAGCGAGAATCACCTATCCCTTCCTCCGCCTTTCAGCAGCTGGCTACTACTCCCCACCCTCGCTTCCCCGCTCTTTCTCCACCTCCTTCTCCTTCTCCCCGTCCGCTCCAGGGGCTGCGGCCAGAGCCTCGTCAGGAGGAGGGAGGGTGAAGACTCACTCAAGTTGGCCCTAGTTGGCAGCACTTTGGGCAGCGTGGGACTTGGGGCAGAGCTCGGCAGCTCCTGCGGAACAAAGGAGCCCGGGCTGGCCCGGGTCCTGATCCTGCCCTACCCGGTGTCGGCCCGGTGCCCCTGGCCTTTCCCCGTACCCCGAGTGCGGGCGCGGCTGCCTGTTCGCCTGGAGATCCCCGAGCAACCTGGAGAGGGGAAGCGGTACTCCGCGTTTCTGCCCTTCCTGCCTCCTTCTCTCGCTCTCTCCCTTCCTCCTTCCTTCCTTTCTTTCTTTCTTTCTCTCTATTTTTTTTTTCCTCCTAAATTTTAAATTTTACCCTCAGGTGGCCCCTGTGTGGGGGGTCCCTTCCTCCGCCCGAGGGGCGCCGGTTCCCTCCGCGGAGCGGCGCGCATTGGGCGGCGTTTCGGGAGGCTTTCGGCTGCTCCTTGCTCCCCCGCCGGATGCTGCCTGAGCTGTTTTGGCTGTTTTTCTTCGCCGGCGATGAAGGCTCTGCCTTGAAGATGGACATGATCTGGTTTTTATTCCTGTCTCTGGTGCCCGTGTACATCAGGGGACAAGGGGTGTACGGTAAGACACGTTGTCGCTGTTTGCGAAGGAGGGGTGGGGGGAGAGGGCGCAGACGGCGGCGGTGGGATCAAAGTTAAAAAGCACCTGCAGGAGAAAGTAAATGACGCCGCCGAACCTCGTCTCAGCCTGAGCGGAGAGACTGACGCAGCAATAGGGCTTCCAGCGCCTGTAGCCACTTCATAATTTCTCGCCGTAACCTCTGGCCGCCTCCCATGTACGAGTCCGCCGGGATGGCACGGAGGGACCGCCGGCGGGACTGCCGCCGGGGGAGCGACTGGAACACCGGCCCTGCCTCCCCTCTCCCCACCTGCCTCGCGTGGGGACGCCACGCTGATGTCGGCGGGGGCGGCTCTGGGAGCACTTCCGAGTTGTATTTTCTTCGGGGCAGGGGGAGGACAGGACGGAGGATCCCTTCGCGGCGATGCGCTTGCGGGTTTCTTTGGTCTCAGGAGCACCGGCACGGGGAAGCAGGCAGAAGGGCCAGCGGACTGCCCGGTCGGGTTCCCTGCGTACCGTGGGCTGCTCACTCCCGCCACGGGCACGGCTCCAGCCGGCTTGGCTCCCCACGGTCAGCCCCGCCAGGCTCCCCGTGGGGACGAGGCGAGGCTGGTTTTGCACCCCGTGGAACTTTGCGCCTGATTTTCTTCTCAAGGTGGTGGACATGGGTGGGTGGTGGTCTGTGCCAAAGATGATACCGAGTTGCTTGATTCCCCCCCCCCCCCCCCCCTTTTTTCCTATTATTATTTTTGCATTCACGGAGCTTACTTCCTCTCCTTGTTTGCAGGCGAGCTCGGGCGGTCTCCTCATGAGAGGTTTGGCTTCCGCAGCCCCTCAGTGCGAGGGCAAAGGCGGGGGATGACACCCGGTGCCGCCGAGCACAAACCCCGGGCTGAGAGAGCGCCTTGGATTTACTTTAGCCAGGCGTGCAGCCCCCTTTCCCTCTCCCAGCCCCCTCTGAATTCTTGCTTTACAAGATCTGCATTTCCAATACACTGGGGAAAAAAATAAATAAAAGCAACCCACAAGTCTTGTCTCTCATAACAAGCCGGCTTTATCTTGGCTTACAAATCAATTGTGCATTGCTGTTAAGTCCTTCTGGAAGGCATGCCACTGCCTCTAACAAGCCAAGCTCTCTGAGCTCTGAAGAGAGACCCCAGTGAGAGAGTCCAGCCCCCCCCCCCCCCGCCCCGCTCCCTCTTTTTTAACAGCACGAAGCCAGTCTCTTGTGTGAGCTCTGGCAAAGATCAGTTCAGACTCACTGACTATGGGTAAGTCTTTGTAGGTCACTTTTTAATGATGTATTTCTTTAATGGAAACAATTCCTCCTTTCTCCTTGAGGACTGGGATGTTGAGTCTGGGTCTGTTTTATAAAATAACCATTTTAAATAGAGGATGTTTAGCTTCCTTTATTTTTTTTCTTTCTTCTCAGTAATGTGTTTTCTCCCAGTCTGCATATCCAGATGAAAATTGTATGACCCTTGAAAGGCTGGAAAGATTAGGAGTAGAATGAGTGTGTGGTACAGAAACCCGGTCAGTGCATATAATTTAATCTTTTGAAACAGGTAATCTGCTTCTAGCTGAACTTTTATTATTTCACTTCAGTGTTTTGCTGCTGAATAGCTAGCTGTCAGTTGCTGTAGAATGGACTCACTGCTTAGGATTATAGCAAGAGGGACTGAGCTTAAAACCAGGTTTGCTTAAATGTGCTTTAGAGGGTTGTCTGTTGTATTTTTTCATACACTTCAGTGAACTTGCATTTGACAAAGTTGCTTCTATTAGATCTTCAGAATAACTTACTGATGTTATTGTCTTTTTTTCTCAGAGAGAGATTAAAGAAAGTGCAGATGCATACATACACTAAGATGAAGGCATCCTTTTAAGCCAAAATGGTCTACTACTTCTATCTGTTCACTTACTTAACTACACAAAGGGGAAATCTAGTGTCTTCCTTCCTCTTCCCACCCCTACCTCTTCAAACTATCAAACAACAGGAGCCTTAATACACAGATGTCACTGAGTGCAGCCCAGAGCAGTGTCTTATAGAATCAGCACGCTGCAAACTTGAACGGTGACTAATAGTTTTCTTATTGTCTTTCCAATTCTGCCTTGAGTCCACTACCCTGGGCTGATTTAATGCTTTCTCCAGCCAGCACTGTTTCTTTGGATGTGGGATTGCTGTTACTTATGGCTCAAGAAGAACTTGATTAGTACTGTTATACGTGCAAAAATAAATAAAAAGCAGGATTAGAAATTAGTCCCACTGCTCCCCCTCCACTCGGGTTTTTCCTCTGTACTGGTCTCTTGCCATAGCTTTAAGCTGTACTTCAGCATTCTGTGTTGTGAATGTCGATCTCATGTGGCACCTAATGTAAAAATTATGGGAACTCATGTGTCACGGTTCAGATCTCTTTTCCTGCCTTTTCGTATTGGCAACAGAGACTGGGGGAGGCATCTATATGGGTCTATAAATATATTTTGCTTTAGCAAATCTCCAGAGATTAAATCAGATTAAACAAGATAAAGTATCCATGTGATGTACCCTTTAAATAATATACCCACATGGATGCACAAAAGACCTCTGTCTGGGAGAGCAGAGTCGTTGGAGAGGTTTATTGAGATGAATGGTATAAATAAAATGTGTATAAGGGGGAAGGAAAGAAGCATTTGCAATTGAGGTGCAATTTAATTAGGAGTCAAGGTGATTTTGCCTGCTACCTGAAGAGGCTTGTTATATAAATTGGCATTTGTTGTAATGACTGAAGTGTGTCTGAAACCCTCTTCTCATTAGCTGATCCTATTCTTTCAGCCTTGTTGCAGTGAGACAAGGCTGGCCTGATGGGGAAGGCAATTGAGCAGGCTGCCAAGAGACAACTTTTATCAGCCTTTTGTGCTAGCCTATTTCCCAGACTGCATGTGCTTTTCAGTCCTGGTGTGTTAATGCTGTTGGTCAAGATGAGAAGCCAACTGGAATAGATCTCTAGAAAATGTCAGAATTGAGGAGGAGGAAGGAAGAGGTAGGGAGACAGGGGACTCGCCCTTCAAGGCTTGGAGTTATCAACACTTAAAGACTGAGAGGGGAGGACTGGGGTGTGGTGGTGGTGGCATTCAAAGGGAAAAACATGCCTCTTGCCTCCTACTCTGTCTTCTAGACTCTAGGACTTGGGTAGCTCTGGTTTGGTGTGCACAGTGCTGCTGCTGTGCTTGCTCCATGTGCAGTGTATAATTATCATTTCTGGGTTGTCTTGCAATTAGAACAGTCCCACTGATCAGCAGCATCCTTTCAGGCAAAATAAGTGGGATGTTTTGTCCCCTGCCTCTCTTAATTCAACTGCAGAAAAGACATTATAGGAATGTGTGTGGTGAGGGGCTACATACAGCAAGGTGATGGAAATGTTTAGGCTGGGCAGCAAGGAAAGCTGCCTGGCCCAATGATCAGAGGGGGCTGCACTTGAAACTGGTGGGGTGAAGTATTTGGAGTGTCAGGTAGTCCTGCCCTGGCCTCAGAGGTGGGGAATAAATGACCCGTAAGGCTCTTTGTTTTAAGAGACACCATCACATTGAATAATCCCTGAAATGCCACTACAGACAGCAAAAAAAAACCCTCAAACAAGCAAAAAAAAAAAAAAAAAAAAAAAAACAAACAAACAAAAAAAACAAACAACAAAAGAACCCACAAACAAACAAAAAAAACCACAAGAAACCAAACCAAACCAAACCAAAAAAACCACAAAGCAAATGAGTGGAAGACTATTTTCTTGTGTCTGTAATGGAGGAGTGTCATAGTAAAACATATCTGGTGTTTAGGCTATAAACATCTACACTTTTTCATTTCATGTACACATGACATGATTTGTTTCCTGCTCTTTTTATCTGTTGCTTTTTTGTTTGTTTGTTATTTTTTTTAAGTAAAAACACTTTTCCTAGAGTTTTTTTTAATGTAGACTGCCTCACACCTTCTTGCAACCTATATACCTCCATATCTTCTGATGAAAGGAGCATAGGCTCTCTAATGTCACTTGGAGCCTGCTGATCTGAATCCATCCCTCTCACATGCCTCTGTCTAGAGTTGTTTTGTCAGCAGTAACAGGGGGCCAAGACATGGAGCTCTTTGAGTACCTTGCTGCCATTTCAGTGCATTGCTGGCTAAAGGAATGATAGAGCTGGCTCCTGTGAGCCACTTCTTGGCTGATTGTGTTGGGAAAATGCAATGCTTGAGCACAGTGGCCCTCCAAATTAAATATGTGTGTGTACACATATATACATGGATGTACAGACATCCTTTGTGCTCAATCATTTCTCTTTGCTGTCCAGCTCTTAAATCTGTGTTAGCTTAGGCTGTATAGTGTTTGAGGAATGAGTTTTCTAACTGGAGCACCATAGATGTTTCACCGATGGACTGGGTTGGTCCGAGATTTGCATAGTTCTTGATCAGCCCTTATAGGTCAAGGCATTAAATCTGTCCAGCTCAGTGCTTCAGAGTGCCTTGCTATTCTTCAGTTGTAATGTGTCAGATTCACTCTTCTGTGACACTAGAGCCTCTGGTTTTAGGTCAGGTCAGTAGCTTCACACACCAGATAAACCCTCAATTGACTTTAATATGCAGTACTAGATAACTGACATTATCCTCTTGACAGGTGGTTTGCAGCTTGCTGGATGAAGTCAAAATATTTCACTATAGGTGTCATCAGAAACCATCATCCTATGCTAATTTTTGTGGGAACATGAAGACAGATGTTGAATAATTTGACATGAGCAGCACAGCTTTTAAAATTATCATCCTGTCAAGTTCACAGTGGAGTTATATATATATATATATATATATATATATATATATATGTTTTCAGATGAGTTTGAAAGAGGGGGGCAGGTGGGTGTAGTAAGTGACTGCCAGTAAGTGGAAGATGCAGCAGAAGATGGCCCAGGAGATTCAAGACAGTAATTCAGTAGGGGCAGTAAGGGGTGCTGTGCTGCTGAGGCTGATGTTCTTATTTTGAAGTAAAGATAAAAATTATTTCCATGCTGGTAACTCAGGGATCTTGTGACACTTCCCAACCACCAGAAGCCCTACGGTTTTGCCTGTGTTTTGATGAGTTACTGCTATTCTACTTGCCTGAATAGCGCGATTTCAGGCTTCCAGTCCCTCCCTCCATACACACTGTGCTCTCTTGGTTCATTAAGCATAGTCTATTAGCATTAAGCTAAGAACAATGCCTGCATGGCTATGGCTTGTTCTCAGGAGGGCAGAGGTGGAGGGGGGGGTGGGGGAAAATTGCCTTCTGCCCAGTGGCAGTGTGCTGATAAAAGCAATAGAGAGAGATGCATTTCTACTAGTGAAAGACAGCTTGGGGTGGAAGGTGTTTCTTACTCTGTTCATGGAAATGTCCCAAGCCCTACCTGCAAAAGGCTTCTTTAGGTGGCATAAGGTAAGTCCACAGGCAGCTGGTTTGTGTGTGTATCTCTGGAAAGACAGTTCATTGGTGAAGTTCTCATCAGGTGAGATGTTTGTATTTTTTGTGCAGAGGGGTTGCTGTGTTGTGTTGTCAGAAGGGGTTGTGCTTTGCTGCGGGGAATACAAGCCCTCTATACAAGAGACAGTGGATAATGTTGGTTTGTTCTTGGAAAGGCAGTGGGTGCCCACATCTGGTGATACAATATTTGTTTCTTTAGGCCATACCTGGTAGCCCAGATCTTAGGTATACTGAAACTGTTAAGAGAACTTTGAGACCATTTCTGGTCTTAAGCAGTCAAGGTGAGCACACCAAGTGTGCTCCGTCAAATTGTACCCAAGTGCCTGTGTCCCAGGCACTTTCTGCTGATCATCATCCTCTGGTGTGGTACAGGTTTAAATTCAAAAGAGTAAGATGTGCCAGTGTCCCCTGGGCTTGTGGAGGAAAGCGGAGAGATGTGGCATTTACACCACACAGCAGAATGCTGATCTTGGAAGGCCTTCAGGATCTACCAGAGACAGTGATGTGTTGAGAAGTGGAAAAGGAGAATTTGTGTCTTTTATGTCTCTGTGCCCATGTTTAACTGGTGAGATCTCCACTCTTGTAGGATCCAAAGTACTTGGATTTGAAAAGAAAAAGAGATCTTATCTGCCCTTCATTTGGGGAAGGAGATTGAAGAAATGACAAAAAATTGTTTCTTATAGCTAAGCACTTGCCTACTGTTTAAAAGAAGAAATTAAATGTGCGACAACCCATGGAGCTGAGACTCAAAAGTACTGCATTAAAGAGCTAGGAAAGAGGTCGAGAAGTGGAGGAGAAAAAGGAGATCCTGGGCTACAGATGATCTGGTCTCAACGAAATTGAAGCGGGAGAAGGGCTGTTCCCACCAGGTTAGCTGGAATGGGAGGCCGAGAGCCTTTGTTCCCAGTGTCAGGGGTTTCTCGGAACGAAGGTTTAGACTCCCGCTTATTTTCCATGACTTCTGCTCACGGAGAAAGCGCCGCCGCAGGCGGTTCCTGCTTCCCCTTCCACCCGAGGAAGAGGCTGCCCGTCCTTCCCCGTCCTGCCGGCGGCTGCTCTCCAGCTGTGGCTGCGGAGCACATCTGGCGCGGCAGAGGGAGGCGTAGCGCGGCCCGGCGCGGGTGCCCGGCCAGCGCCCCTTTCCCGGGAGAGCGGGCCCGGGACCGCCTCGGAACACGCGTGGGGCGGCGGAGCGGCCGCGGGTGCCGGGCTGCACGGGGCGCGCCCGCAGGCGGCTCGTTCTTCCCGGGCCCACCTCGGCGGACTTCGGGCGGGACCCCGCTGTCCATCATCCCGGCGGCTTCCGGGAGGTTGTGCGGGAACGAGCGCCTGGGATGGAGCTGCCGCGTCCAGGTTTTGGCGCTGGCTGCCTGCGTGTGGCTTTGTATCTCTCCCGGGTTTGTTTTAGAATATGGAGCTCTGTCAAACTGTACCCAAGCACTACATAACCATACCCACTCCCTCTCCCCGCCTTTTTTTTTTTTTTTTTTTCCTTTACCATTTCCCCCTTTTTATTTGTTTTCTCTCTCATTCCACTCTCTCCTGGATTATGAACGGGCTATTCTTCTACTCCTTCTTTTCCATTTCCAAACAAGGATTATACAGAAAAGTGAGTGCTGGCCTCCTAAACCCTTCATTAGGCTTTCCCTCATTTTTTTTCTTTCTTTTTTTTTCTTAACATATCTGTGTAGCTGTTGTTTGGGAATTTTAGTTTTGTTTTGTTTGTTAAGGCTTTTGTTTGGTTGATTTTGGTTCTTGAAAAGGTAGAATTAAAGCAATCTGAATGATTATGAGGGAAGAGGGATACTCATGCATGGCCTTGCTCTGGGAGAGGAAGAAAAGACAGCAAGGTGATGTCTGACTACAGGGCTTTCAAATTCTCAGTTGAGGTCATTAGTGTTGCGATATACCTATAGCCTTGGTTCTGTGACACAGCAGAGCTGAGTGGCCCACAGCAGAGGTATAGGACTGATGCTGGTTCTTTGGCTCCTGGAAAACACGGCTCAGGGGCCCTAGCCTAGAGCAACATTGTGTTCTGAGCATTTTGGCTACCTGCAGGGAGTTGTTTGCACCACTGTATTTGCTACGCTGTATCCAAGGTCAGCTTCTCACTACTAAAGTTTTCGTTTTAATGCCGAAATCGCCCGTGGCTGGCAAAAGGAGACACCCAAAGTTAACCAGGGAAGTAGAGAGGTACCTGAATAGAAAGTATTACTTCTTTAAATTTTCCACTTTTTCTTCTAGACTAGACAATGTGGTTACTCCAGTGTGTGCTTGTGACTCTATTCCCAAAATGAAGAGGGAGCTTTATGGCTCTAGTAATGCTTGAACTCCTCTGAGAAGGATGCTCCTTCTGCAAAGCACTCAGTGTTCTCAGTATTGTGCTAGCAAGGAAGAGCTGTGTAGACACAGTTCTGTATTTCAGTGGTTGTGAATAGAGCAGGACAACTCACTGGGGACAGCCATTGTGCTGGAGTGGCCTTGTGATGTGAAGTCACCAGCGCTGCTCTGTGAGCAGGTCACAGCTCTGTGCTGGGCTGCAGACCTCCAGGGACAGGGTGCATTGAGGCGGGAAGTAAGGACCTCAAGCAGCTTTTATTGCTCTAGCCAGCCTCTTGTTTTCTTGTGGCTTCTTTTTCACTCCTGCTGCAAATCACTCATGGCTGTTACCCTTTGCTTTAGCTTGCATAGGGGAGACACCACCAATGTAACTAAAAATCCTCCTGGCTGTGATCTGCTGGCTTGGTCTCTCCACTGTGAGCTGTAGAATAGGACAAATGGCATCAAGATACTTTTGCTGGGTTCCTGTAAATGGAAATGGCAGGGTGAGGATAGCAACTGACAAATGTGCAGTAAGAACAGCAGTTTTTGAAACAAATAAGCAAATGTTGCCTAAAGAAGAACTGACAAAACTGAAAGCTGAAGTCAAGCTGTGAGAAAAGCTTTAGAATGTCTGCCGGTGGACATTTAATACAAGAGTAACTGCTTGCTATTGCAGCTCCTGTTTCAGAAGGAAATTGTCTTTCACTAATTAGCATAAATTGTTTTAAAATAAATGTGAATCTTGTGCATCTCTTGGGTTCCTTTGTTATGAAATAAAAAGGAAAAACAAAGATGTATTCAGACAGATGTTTGAGAAATGTGTCAAAATGGGTTTTGCTTACAAATATTGTTTCACTTTTTGGTGCTTGTTGCATGCCTTGCATGGCAGAAAAAGGCATTTGTAGACTTACAGTGAAGAATGAGTGTATTTTCTAAGTTTAAGAAATAAATTATTCTGACTTGGAGCATTCCTCAAAATAGCAGAACAGTGAGGCTCATAAAAGTAACTTGAGCACCAAGATCCAGCTGGTGATGGGAGATTGAATTCTCCTGCCAGTCATGTGAATACAGCTGGGGTGTTAAGAATATTTAACTGGTAGTGGCATCTGCAGTTGATAGACCCTTAAAATCCTTCTCACAGTGTACATGAAGGATTTCTTGTGGGCTTATGTGTCTCCCATCCCTTTAATATCTATGAACTTCCACCTTTACAATGCTTCCGTTGCCTGGTTATCCCACTCTGTGTGTGGGGAAATGAGATGGAGATTAAGTGATTTGCCGATGGCAGAATGGAGAATCGAACATCAGCAAAGTTTTAACCATCCTTTTCTCTCTGGTAAAGTGCAGTTGATATTAAGTACAATCCCTGTGGCTGATAGATCCAAGGTAAATACATACTCAGTAAAAAGGCAT
Organism: Lonchura striata; assembly: GCF_050655825.1. NCBI lineage: Eukaryota > Metazoa > Chordata > Aves > Passeriformes > Estrildidae > Lonchura > Lonchura striata. The sequence continues at coordinate 85,371,349 of NC_140705.1, read as the reverse complement.
AAGCCATTGAAAACAGGCTGTGATCCAGTTATCACTGAATCAAGATTTTTTAGCAAGAGAACAAAACATGTTTTTTCATTCACTACTAATTTAGCTCATCTTTGACACGGGTTAGAATTTATGTTAGGACATCCTTTGGAGGTGTTCTAGAAGTTAAGCACTGGGAGAGACAGAAATCTTTCAGCTGTGGGTACACACATGGCTTTGTTGTGCTTGGATCTGCAGAAGGATCAGTCTTGGAAGCTGTTGATTCACTGCAACAATTTAAATTATTTTGCACTTGATCAAAGAAGCAATATTTCTTGCTATGGAAAACTTCTGTCATGAATGGAGGAGGTTAAATGACTATTGATGGTGTCCAATGGAAAGACAGAAAGGCATGTGTTTTCCATAAAGGAGCAAAGATTTGGGATGGGATTACATGATTAGGGACAGTGCCTAGGACAAAGGAAAAATTGTGATATCAAGTGCTATGACTCTAAAATATGTCTGGGTGTCAGAGCAGAGCACAGTTTTTGAAGAAGCAAAAGGGATATATGAATATTCCAACACATTTTGTCATGTTAGGTATGTGCTAAACCATTTTCTTAGTTTTCTTACAAGTATGAAGACAGAGTGCTTGTTTACCAAATGCTAATGAAGACCAAAAGAACTTGGAGTCAGTGGTATTTGTTTAACAATTTGACTTATGGTGCACATACACTAAAGCCTACAGAGAAATAGGACTGTGACTTCTGGGTGCACTCTTGAGCTAGCTTTAAATTCACAATTTTGGTTATTGATTGCAGTGCAGCAGTAACAGCATGGAGCTCAGCCTGATTTGTGCTCCAGCCACTCGTGCAACATCCTGAGTGAGCCCTGTGGTGTGTGCTGATCTCCTGTGCCTGGGGTCACTGAGCAGCGACATACTGTGCTTGACCCCTTGATAAATAAACTCTGGGGCACATACACCAAGTTCATGCTTCCTTTTGGGTTGCAGTGAGAGCAAATAGAGTTGACTCAACTCCTGTTTGTGCCACTGCATGAGAACCCTGTCAATCCAACAAGCTGGCTTATAGTAGGGTGCAGTTTGAAGTTTGATGGCTGCAGCAGTTTAGCTGCTGCAATCCCACAGCTGCAAACTCGAGCAAGATAAATGTCAGGGTTCTTCTTGATCTGTGGTGTCTTTCAAGCAAGCATAGATGCAGGAGTGTAAACTGGCTTAATGCAATTTGCTGTGGTGAAAATGAACCTCTGAACAGCAGGTCTGGAATTAATCTTTAATTTTGAAAGCTATTTTTGAATAACTTCTTGCATAGACAAGCCCTGTGTTTAGCTGTGATTAAGTTTCTAAATTGTTTTTTCAAAATAGGATAGTCAAGCTCCCATACTGTGTCACTGCATCTGAAGATGTTACCCATAGAAACTAAGCCTTAGCTTTGGTTAAAATAGCACAATAATAGTTTGTGTTCTGGCTAGTCAAATGATAAGCAGCTCAGCACTGTTATCCTTATTTCAGCAGAAAAATGCAATTGACAGTAGAGAATGACTGTTTACCATGATGTGTGTGATTAATACCATAAATCTTTCATGTTGGGGTGTTGGGAGAGAGGCATGAATATCACCACAACAAATTGAAAGAAGCAATTTGTTATGTATTTGTGGTTGGTAATCAGGCTTGGAACTCCACGTAGAAGAAGAAATTAGCCAAAATGAATGTTAGTTATTGAAACCAGAAACCACTCTGGCATTTGCTAAACCTTAGCAAAGATGCCATGCAGATTTTTTCAGATCACAATGAGCATATGTACCTACTTGTGGCTGATGGTCATTCCAAGTGGCCAGCAGTAGTGTGTGTGCTATTTGACAAACAGTTCTGCTTCTTGTATTATTATGGAGACATTTCAAAGTATGTTTGCAGCATATGGCTTCCTTAAGGAGATGGCTTTGGATAGGAGATGTTGGGTAAAAGACAGTAGATCAGCTGCTTATCACTCAGCTTCAAGTTGGGTCAGCAGGGCTTTTTGTACGCTTAAAAGAGCAGCAGAGAAAAATGAGGAACAAGACTCACATCACAGCATCGCAAACTTTGTTTCCTTGCATAGAACAGTGTATTGTAAAGCTCCAGCAGAACTGATACTTAATTGACAGAGGTTAATTTAAGAATTACATTTGATTGTCTCAAAGCAAGTCTAAAGGAAGCAGATGTTGGGGGAAGGAACCATGCTTATGAGCCTTTTGCTTGCTAGCCCTAAATCAAAACTTTGCAGAAGGAGGAAACAGGGGAAAATGCCAAAAAGTACTAGGATATGTGATGTGCTTGGTGAGGTGGACAGAGAAATGAGAAAGAAATATTTCTAGCTATTGCCGAATATTAAAAAAAAAAAAAAAAAAAGAGAGAGAGAGAGGGAGAGAGAGAGAGAGAGAGAAAAGAAATAAATGGATGCTGTTGATGGTGTGTAAGTTTGAGGAATGAGAATATTTCTTTCTTTCATTGATCTCACAATAATATCCATGACATTGTTGGTGTTGAAAATGAAGGATTGGAAGAGCAAGTGAGAGCTGCCGTGCCCATCAGGCAGAAGCCTTCCCTGAACAGAACTGCACATCTGCCAGAAAGCAACAGCTGTAAGTTCAGGATCGTGTAAAAGGCATCTTATCTTAGCACCTCCTTTGCAAGAAAAAGGGGGATAAATATAACATTTGTGTATGTACTTCTAGACTCTTTTTTTTTAGGGTCCCAGATGCGATGCGAGTGTTGCTGTTGTCTGTGGGTAAACACATGTAGGTGACACCAAGACTGGAGCCCAAATCCCAGGGTGCTGTCAAATGAGTGATAGTTTGTAATTAAGGGGATCAGTTGCTAAACTGATTTTTCCTGAAATGTTTTTCTCCCTCTTTGTCTGATCCAGTGAGTCATTGTAGTTAGTTTTTGAGTCATGTTTGGCTGATTGGATTTTTGTTGGTATCTTAGCTCTCATATGTGCTTTGTCACACCTGCTCACCTTGATGATACAGATGACTTTTTATTTATTAGCTCTCAAGTTATGCTGCTATGGGGGTGTGAGCAGGCAACCCTTGTGCCTGTGATCTGTCAGCAAAAGCTTCTGGCCAAACTCTGACTCAAGCATCTACTGCTGCCTGACCAGGAGAAATGCTTGAGTTTTCTCAGATCCTCAGGGAAAAAAAGTTAGAAGCAGGATTGAGGAAATTTTAGAGGATTCATTTTCCTGGATACAATTTTTGCTCTGCTGTGCTACTCCTGTAGATAGCATTTTCTTTCTGATACAAGGGAGTTAAATCCAACTGAGCAGTTGCTCTCATTAAAATGCTGGCCTAAAATGCTACACATAATGGATCCTGTTGCTGTCAGTCTTCCTTTATGACATTTTTATTTTAAAGACTTCAGTGTAATCCAAGTAGAAAAAAACCCCAAAACATAACAACTGGCAACAAATAAACTCACTTTAAATCACAAAATAAGTTATAATCTGTTTGTTTCTTCTGCCCTTCTGCTTGTGTGAATGGAAGGTGGTGTGCCATTTCTCTGCCTCAGACAGAGGTTTTGGAGATTAAATTGGTGATTTCAGTGAGGTGATTTCATCAGGATGTGAAGGGAGGGGGCATAGACAGGGCAGTCACAGTTTTTGTGTGGTATCCTTAGTAGTTTACAGTTTTCATGGATGTCTCATTCCCCACCCCCCCCACCCCCCCACCCCATCATCATTAAATTTTCATTCAAGACGTTTTTAAACTTCAGTTTAGTTTCCACTTGGCTGCATTGGTGATCATCTTTTCATGACTGCCTGGTTGCTGTGGTCACTGCTCTGCTGTCACTCAGGCACTCCCTGAGCGGTTGCTGGAGAACCTGACCACAGATCTGTCATCAGAGCACAGAACATCCTGGAGTGTGATCCCCCTTCCGAAAATGTGCTGACACTTGGATTTCAAACATCATTACTCTGAAGGAATTGGATTGTGCTTTTGATTGTTACAGATGGGATAATTCTTATACTTGAACTAGAGAGCTTAACTCTCTGCAAGTCATGCCCCCACTACCATTGGCCAGTCTGGAATAATGGGAAAAGCAGTCTTTCCTACCCCAAAAGTTTTTTGGCTCTTTTATCTGACATGTGATGCCATTCAAATATCTTTTTCTAGTGGCTGCAAGCCTGTCTCTCCTTGATGTTTTGAAGCAAATTGGAAGTAGATGGCAAAAATGATTTGGGTTTCTTTTTTATTTTCTCCATCCTTTGATTTCTTACATGATTGCTATGTCAGAATAAGAGGAAATTTTCCTTTCTTTTGCTTAATTGCACTACACTTGTTGAAGTTTTTTCTCCTTGCCTTTGTCACCTATGTTTGTTCCCTAACTTTTCTGGTGTCTTTAAACAGTGCAGCTAGAAGGAAGGGACATAAATAGAGATAGTGCTCAGGATCTGACTTTGTTTTGGAGATAAGGGCCTGCTGGGGGGAAATCTTTGTCCCATTGTCACCGCTCTTTTCATCTGCCTTCTCTCTTTCCTCAATTCCTGTTGCTTCACCTTTGGAATTCTTCCTGAATTCACAAATTCACTGTGCTTAAAATAATACATGTTTGAACAATAAAAACTGTATGAAAGGGGTACATTATTTTAAATACACATATTGGTTCTGTGAGAGAGGGGTTTGCAAAGGAAGGGACTGTGTGCTTTTGCACATAAAGTGAGTATGTCAACAAAATCCTGTAAGAGGTCTGCAACTGAAGAAAACCCTTTTTTCCCTGCTTCCTGCATGCTAATTCCAGATACAATCGAAATTCCTATGGCTGAAGCAGTAGCAAAGAAAATCCAAGTGATGCCTTTATACTGAGTTGCAACACTGAAGGCAAACAGCAGCTGGAAGCTTGGTCTATTCTTTTTTGTATTAATAAGATTAAATAGCAGGCACAGTGCTCATGAGGGGTATTTTCCTGACCTCTTCCACAAAACTTTTGAACACTTTTGGAGAAGCACAGAGTGTCTTCAGCACCTGCTGAAGAAATGGTGACTGGAAAGCTCATCACAGCAGTGAAACAGCTGAGAAAAACCTGGGTTTAACGTGTTTAGATTGCCTTGCATCCCGAGTGGATGGATTTCTCTGCTGTGTCCATGTCTCTCCTTTCCATTCTATTAATGTTTTTTAATTTATTTGTACACTTTTGACATTAAACATTTCATCTCACTGTGGTGAGAACCTGGCCTGGTGGTTGTGATGGAGCTGGGGGTCTGGGCTTAAGAGCTCCTGGGTCTCTTGGGGACTGTGTGCGAGATCAGATGTGATCTGAGGCAGGGCTGAAGTCTTCCAGGGCTGCTTCTGTGGCCACAGTAGCAATGTCTACTGTCGTGCTTACTGGTGTGAACTTTCATCACTGCTTCCATTTTAGAGGAAGAGTGAGAGAGCAAACTTACTGTCAGCTGCTTTGGTTTTTTTTTTTTTCTGTCAAATATTTCATATTTCATATTCCCAGTGCTCCCTTATTCTGCCTTCCTTCCTAGACACTTCTTTCCAGCTTCACCTTCTTTCTTTGCCAACTAAATGTGTTGATTTACATGCACAATACAGTTAATGATATTCCTAACACAGGCATTATTGCTGCTATTGCCTTTATTTTATTTTTTTTTAAAATTTATTGCCTCTTTCTTGGGCAGATACACTCCCAGATCACTTGTCCATCCTTTCATCACCTCTCAATAAGAAGTGTGAGCTCTAGGTCTGTGAGTGCTTCTGGAGCTGATGTGTCTCCTGTAGCACTGCCCTGCCCAGTGGGGCTCAGCTGGGCCAGGTTATCTCTCAGCCCAGTGCTAGTGTTGGAACAAAGCCAAAACTCAACTTCCACATGTTCCAGGACAAAATAACCCCCAGACTAAACTTCCCTAAGCTGAGAAAGAAGTTGTCTCCTCAAGATACTTTTGTGCTCTTAATGTTCTTTGCAGCTGGTTCAGTGTATTGTTGTTTCTTGGGTAACCAGTGAGTAATACACCCAGATCTTCAGTTCTTCTGAAGCATCTGGGGATAGTTAGCTTGAGTAGTGATAAGTGCAGTCCTTTTTGCTGAAGAAAAGAATTGCATGAGGCTCTCACCTACTTAAATGATGGAATGCCCTTCCTTTATATCTTTCAGGAGTCTCAGGAATGTGACTTTTCCCCTTTCATAGCTGGTCTGTTCTTCCTCCCCAGTATTTGGAGGCTTTCCCCCAGGAGAGTGCAGCCCCTTGGATGGCAGCAGCCAGGTGCCTTAGATGAGCAGTGCAGATGTAAGTACTGCGGCAAAAGCATCACTCATCCATTTGGGATAACTGCTTTTGTCTCTGATAATCTGCTAGATTTGTCTAGAATCTCTGCCTGGGGAAAGCTGTGACATTTTGTGTTGTGTTGGGAGCACTGTGGCCACCTTCCCAGAAGCTCTTTCTGAGTTTTATGGTCCTCAAGGAGGGATATGGTAGAGTAACTTCCTACTGGGGAAAATCAACACTGTAAACAGAGCAGAGAGGGAAATACATGTTTGTTTTTAAAGGAAAAAAAGTTCTATTTCATTGGGACTGAGCTTGCAGGTAGTTAATGATAATTTTCCATTCCTCTTTGGTTTTTCTGGGAGATAGCAAAGTCCAGAGATTTAAATCTCCACCAAAGTAATGGTAATTGAGACCTCAGTCTGAATCTCAGTGAAAGGACTGACAAAAATTCCTGCTGCCTGGATTGCAGCCTGGTTTAGAGGCCCTAAACCATAAAAAACCCCTTGTTAATTTCTGATAGCATCTGCAATAATGGAACAAATCTTAAAAATCAACCAAACCAAACTAGATGAAAATAGATGTAAGTCAGAAGAAAAATAGATGCTAACAAGTCTGATGTCCATGATAATCCTCCTCTGTGGTTTTGGTGTTTACCTTTTTTGGTCATCATCAAGTTTCCACCTGTTTTGTGTGTGGTTACTTCATGGAATGATTGAGGTTGGAAGAGAACTCTGAAAGTCAACTGGTCCAGCCCTCTGCTCAAAGTGGAGCTATTTTGATGTTAGAAGTTAAGGCAGGATGTTAAATACCTCATCCAGATGAACTTGATCTTCCCTGAGGATCCACATGCTTTCTGGGCACCTCTACTGGTGTTTGACCCATATGGTGAAATAAATTCTGTCTTTAGAAATGCAAATTTCTGTGTTGTGTCTGGTGGGTTTTGACCACCTTTTTTACCATGCACCACTGAGGAGAGTCTGACTCTGTGTCCATCTTTCCTTCATCCATCCCTTCCCAATTAAGCAATACCAGTAAGTTCTTCCCTGTCTTTTTTTAAGACTTAGGAATAAAACCAAACCAGCCAACCAAAGAAACCCACCCACATTTTTCTCAGCTTTTCTTTATATACTATATGCTCCACCTGCCTGGCTATCTTGGTGGCCCTTCACTGGTTGTGATCCAGTATCACATACAGTAAGTGCTGCTTTCTGAAAAAATGGCTTTTCTATTTTCTTTCATTGAGGTTGTCTTTGCTGCTTGGTATTTATAGCTTATCCTCCTCTTTAGAGTTCCTTGATTAACATGCTGTTATTAGCAAACTCCTGCTGTAGTCTGCTACAGACAAAGAGGGAAACTGAAGATGTGCTGGTAGACATTTGTACATATTCCATTATGTGCAGCATAATGTGTGGTGACAGTTATACTTAGTAGTCTTCCATGAGCGTAATATAAAAATTCAGCAAACACGGAGTTAGAGACAGTAGGAAAGGGTATTAAATCCCTTAACCACATATCACAGGGAGTAAAACAGCTCTGTGTGTATGCATGTCTGTACTTGTATGTGTATTTGCACATATATAATATATATGTGTGTGTGTGTGTGTGTGTGTGTGTGTGTGTGTGTGTGTGTGTGTGTATTTACTTATTAGACACACAAGTGATTATGCAGGGTTGCCCTTGGGATACCCAGTCTGTTTCCTTGAACAGAAAGCAGAGAATGTCCAGCAGATGCCCTGTGCTGTGTGCCAAATCAAAAGAAGAGGGTCCTGTCCCCAGTGTGTAACAGTAAGTAACTGGGTTGGAAGAAAGGCATGCAGTTTCTCAGGGAAGCTTTATAAAGAGGATGGTGTGAGATTCTGCTCAAACTGTTTCATTCAAAGCCACTTGTGGTGTGTTAATGTAACAGGGGGACCTCATCTCACGTTGAGTGCTCTGAGGTTTCTTTACACTTGGAGTTCTTCATGGGTGCCCGGCTGGTGGCTTTGCTTCACAGCATGATGTGCAGGAGCAGGAAGCTGAAGATTGAGTTGTGCTTTCACTCTTCATTTGACAAAATTATAGGTGGCATGAAGAGTGGGATGCTGGGGTAGGAAGTAGAAGGAATTATTTTACTTCCACTGAATTTTATCTGTGCAACATGCCCTATCTGAACAGTTGGTTTGGCAGCTATTTTTATTTAATGTGCTTAGTATCTGTGATCTATTTCTCTATCTCTACCCTTCTTGTAGGGCCATTCCCAGATTAAAATGAAATAGGCTCTAAACCAGCATGAAAGGATTAGGAAGTTGGGATGGTTCATGTGTTCAGCTGTCAGAAACACCGCACTGAATCTCTGTGAAAGGCAGCATTTTGATTGTCCCTTTGCTGATGAAGTCTTTCAAAGAAGAGGATTACTTCAGTATTACTTCTGGTGTATGTGTAGCTCTCTCTGCATCTGAAATATAGCCCAGGTGTGGTTACACATCCCCATTGCTATCAACATGGAATGAAAGGCCTAACCTGTTTTTATTGTTCTTGTTACGATTATTATGTTAAATTCCTGGCACCGAACCATTGCTACTGACTTCTTGGGTTTTCTGAGAGGGAGTGTGCAGCTGAATCTCCACCCTACTTTGAAGATTTTTTTTTTCAATTGTTTGCATTGGCTTTTTTTGAGGGGGATGTATAGAAATCTTGCTGTTGTTCCTGAACTATTCTCCTCTGAGGGAGTAGTAGCGCTGCAATGTCACTAAAAAATATTAATGCATGTAAACATTTTTCAAAAGGCTTTACATCTTCCTGCATGTACTTTATTATATTCCCACAAATCTGACTAGATTTGATAGATAGGTAACCAGGGAGCAAGGATGGGGGAAGCATGCTAGAGAGGGAAGGAGGGAAGAGGGAATGAAATAAACACAAACCTGCTGTAATTCAAAACAAGGTAAAATCAGATTGTGTGCTTTGGCTAATTTTCTTATTCAGGTATCGATCCAGTGCCTGCTCCAGAGTCTATTAGCAGTCAGCCAGTGAAAATATTTCCCATCGGGGGCTCTGACCTGAGACAGGGGTGAATCTATAGCAATTTGCTCAAACAAAGGAAAGCTTTTTCCTCTGATTTGTATTCCAATTTGCACAGCCTACAGAGGGGGGCCCGTCGTGGGGGTTTGCAGGGTGGTATTTCTCAAATGGGAATCAAGCTCGAGCCAGGTAACTGGATGAAAAAAAAGCCTGGATAAACTCTGAGCTGGGCACCCTTCATGTGTCTCCCTGGGCTGTCTGGGCACTGCAGCAGGCTTGCCTGAGAGGGCAGTGGGACAGTTTGCTGCATCCCCTCAGCATGTCAAAGCTGCCCTGGCAAGGAGAAAGCTGCCCTTCCTGCAGCCTTTTAAACAGATCAGGAGAGAGGGTAAAAGTGGTTTCTGCCTCATGTCCATCCTTCCCTCCATGTGTGGCCAGGAACAGGTTTCCTGTGAGGGTGGCTGGATGGTTCTCTCCATGGCTGGGTTTCAGCCTCGTTCAGCTGTGCTCTGTAACTGGTTTGACCCCAGTTTTCTCCTGCTGGAGAAGGCCAGTGTGAGTGGTGCTTCTCAAGTTAAGAGCCTGCTACAGGGGTTGCTGGATCCCAATGCTTTCTTGGAGTCTGACAGAAGCTGCCTGATAACAAGAAGCTTGAGGTCCAACTTTCACCCAAAGCTGTGCTGGAAGTGCCATAGAGTCATGGAGCTCTCTTTCTGACTTCTTCCTGTTGGCTGCCTGTTCCTTTAGAAGTAATCCAGACAAGGAAATATAGCCTCAATGTCCCTTAAATCCAGATGCTGAAGCTATCAAGAGCTTCCAGAAATCTCAGTGATGAAAAAGCTGATGAAGTTAGGAAGACTTATGGCTTCCAGTACCTTTTGGGTCTGCAGCAGGTCTGATGCCAACTGCTTCCTGCCAGCCCCATGCCAGCTTGGATATCTCCAGGCTTGGTTTAGCCTGTCTGTTGTGCCATTGAGGCAGTTGTGGTTGGACAGATATGCAAATGTTTTGGAAAGACCTTTTTTGTGCATACAAGCATCCACTCTGCCTCTGAGAAGACCAGAAGAAACAGGGTTGTGTCTTGAAATATGTAAGAAGTGTTTTTCACTTCTAAACGTAGCTCCCTGACCAAGCTTCTGGTCCTTAAGTCTGTATTGGGCTTCCAGATCAATGTGTGACACCATGCTGTCTGTTTTCCATTAATTGCCCAAACATAGGAACATGAGTTGGAAAATCCATTTAGTAAAGGTGGGAAGAGAGGGAAACCAGTCTTTGTAAAAAATACAAGGATAAGAGTAGGAGGGAGTAACAGGGAGATGTTGCTTTTAGCTTTCAAAATTAGCTGGAATTCTCCTCAGCTTTGTTTATACTTGCTTTAATTTAGTGTTGCTCACAGAAACAATTAGAGGGAGGAAGGACGCAGGAAGGCAGAAATAAACAATGAATTTAAATCTTAAATCTGTGCAATTTTTAAACACAAATTTATTTGTGACTTGGCCATAATTTTCAGGGAACCAGCCTGAATACCAGAGAGAGCAGTAACTCCAGTTTTGAGAAAGAATGGGAAAGTTTATTTTAAAGCAGTCAAGAAGAGATCCCTGCAGTTGATGGCATGAGGGGAATATGCATGGGGACAATGACAGCAGCATTTTGTAATATTTAGGAGAGTATTTAACAGTAGTGGGGCTGTGGAATAAGCTGATACTCCTTAGCAGAAGGCTTGTTATGGTGCTGGAGGGGAGGATTGGCAGAGAACAGGCTCTTCTGCCCATCTGGCAAGGGTGCTGGCTGCTGCAGAAGGGCTGCCAGTCACATTCTCAAGGGAAGGAGAGCCCTGTTCCTCCAGTTTGTATCATGGCTTTCTGGACAACAGGCAGAGCAACTGCTGTGCCAGGCTTTTGCAGCAGGCTACAGTGAGACAATTAAAATCCAAGGTACCACTTGCTTGACATGCACCAGTGATTGGCTCCCATTAGGTGCTGGATTTTATGCCTTTCATGCCAGCTAATTGGTCCAATGCCTGCCCTAAGCATGACCAGTGTCCCAGGCTTACAGCAGAAAGGGGAATGACTTAGGAAACAGAGCTGTCAAACTTCAGGTCCCTGGCTTTGCTTTGAATGTGTTACCCTTTCATTCCACTGTCTCCTTCTTCCTGGGCTGTGGCAAAAGCTCTAGGAGGGAACTGAACTATCTCTGTTAACAGTTAATTTTGCAGTATTTTTTCCTGTAGCAAAGCAAGCAAACTGTGCTTTGGTAGTGTGCTGAGGAGATGGAACTCAACTGGCATCAGGTTGTCTGCTTGCTCCCATGGGGAGTATGTGGCACAGAGCACCAACCAGCAACCTGATAGGAGATGGCTGCTGGGATAGCAACAGGCAGGAAGGCATTAGGAGCTGCCTTGCCTTGGTTGTAGGGAGAAAATGCTGCGAGTGACCCTTGCTGAAAGAAGTGGGGTAGGGAGGGATAGTGCTCACAAGTTATCATAAGGACTTAGGGAAACTGTTTTCTCCAATTAACATTTAGTTTTGTAGCATATATTGTGGAGTATGGCTTGGAAATGACTACTGGGAAAGTAACATGGGATATTTATAGAAGCCAAGTATTTTCCTGGGATGCACAGCACTGTTTGGGACAGGTCCCCAGAATAACACCCTCTTGGTGTTTCTGATGTTGTGCAAGACCGAATAATCATATTTCTCCTAGAAAGGGTATCAGGATCTGTCTGGTTCAGGACTACAGGAAACAACACCTGCTTCCTCCACCACCCCTGCAGATCTCTGTTCATGTGTTCCTTTTAATGTCTTCTATAGTGTATTTCTTTTTTATGAGGTGACACCATTGGCAGGGTTATTTCCCCAGGAATATGAGAAGTCTTCCTTACAAGCTCCACTCACATCTGCCTATTTACGTGCTTGCCTGCCCACATTGCTGGGGGTTTGGTGTGACTCAGGGAGAGGGCACTGCTTGACTCAAAGTCTCTTCCAGTTCTGAGTCCCATGCTGCACATGAGACTGTGCAGCAGTATGCACATATGGGGCTGCAAATCCTTCTTGCCTCGGTCTGATGCCTTGACACCAGAGCCATCAGCTCCCTTCAGTGACCCTTGCTCCTGACCCTGTGTTATTGTTTAACCCCAGCCAACAACTAAGCACCATAAAGCCACTCATTCATTCCTGCTGTGTGGGAAGTGGAGAGAACTGCACCACCTTTGGAAGAACAAGAGGAGGAAACTCATGGATTGAGTTAAAGGCAGTTTAATAGGGACAGTAAAAACTGTGCATTCAAACAAAGAAAAACAAGGAATTAATTCACTGTTTCCCATGGGCAGGCAGGTGCTCAGCCATCCCCAGGAAAGCAGGGCTCCATCGTGCATAATGGTGCCTTGGGAAAGTAAAACACAGCAACTCCAAATGTCCCCACTTCCTCCTTCTTCCCTCAGCTTTATACACTGAGCATGATGCTGTATGGTGTGGAATGTCCCTTTAGTCAGCTGTCCTGTCTGGGTCCCTGTACACCCCCAGCCCCATTGCTGGTGATGAGAAGAGAGGACCTTGATGTTGTGCACTGATTAGCAATGAAGAAAACATCCCTGTGTTATCACATTTGTGATATGGATGCTTGTGTGATATAGGATGTTTGTGCTGTTGTGATTTAGGACGTTTGTGCTGTTTCCAGCACAAACCCAAAACAGGTCATACTAGCTATTACGAAGATAATTAACTCTACCCCAGCCAAACCCAGCACATTCTTCATCTCTTAAAGTTACTGTTTGTAGTGCTCAGGTCCCATACCATCCAATGCACCCTCCTTCCTACCCTTTTGGTATAATTCACAGTTACCATTCCCATAGCTGATGGACCAGCCCCATGAAGGGTCTGCAGAATGTCCATAAATGTCTACAAAATGTCCATTGAGTTCATTCAGCCCATGACTTCTGACTCCATCTGTTACAGTGGTCACTTGGGACAGGAGATGTGCTGTGCTGCATGGACTTACTGGGCACTAAAGCCAGCTCAGGTCATGGCACTGCTTCATTTGCCCTGCTCCTTGAAAGGCTTGTCTTCCATTGGTTCAGGTGGTTCCTGCTGTAGGAATTCCTCTAACATGTAGCTGGAATCATGTTACCTTTAAATCATTGTTAACTCATTGTATTTCCATTAGAATCTCCATCAGAGCTTTTGGCTCCCAGCTTGGATGTTTCCTTCTTCTTCACCAGCCTTGTATCTGCATAAGAGGCATGATTTAGTTATGGAAGGCATTGTGGGCATGGAGGGAAGAAAAAGGTTCGAGAAACGTAATGCAAAGAAACTTAAGCCAATTCTCATGCTACAGGATGAAACCTTTATACCTCATATATACAAGATGAAACTCTTTATACCACATCTATTCTTGTCTTAGATACAGAACACAGAACTGAGTTTTAACTGTTCTCTTGTCCTTCAATAAAATATCATCCCCCTGGTGAGCAGAGACTTGCTTTTCCCCAGGCAGGTCTGATGCTGCTCCCTGATGTTCTCTCTCTGAGAGTAACCTTAATTCTCTCCAAACAACTAAAACAGGCTATTTTTTTTTTTTTTCTATTCTTTGCCAAAACTACCCACTCATTTTCCAGCCTCATTTGGGCTTGGCAGCCAGCAGCATTAGGCAGGAAGGTATTGGAAGGAAAGCAGCATGTATGCCTTCAGCCAGATGAACCTGGAATTTCTACTTGTCATAGTGCCCTGAGAAATCTATTTACAGACCTGTCTAGTTCCAGTGGCCTCCTGAGGTGAGTCCTTCCCAGAGCACTCACAAACCCCAGGAGAATGAATAGCTTAGGATGGGGCTGTGTCTGGGCTAAAATTCCCCACTGCTTCCTACCTTCCTCAACCCATAACACCAACCATCCCTTAAAGCTACTGAAAATGTGCCTTCCCTGGGTCTCTAACTCATGCCTTTTATGAAGGATCTAGTGTCATGGTATCTGCTCAGCAGTACTACTGCCATGGGTGTATAGGTGAGGGCACTCTGAGCCTTTAGCCATTGGCTACAGATTGGGTTTTTCACCCTTTATTTTTTCAGCTGTATGAAACCCACTGTTGAAGAAATTGTGTGGGAGACCTTGTGCTTTCCCTGAAGAAGGATCCAGCCTACTGTAATGAGCATTACTAGGTTACTGGAAGGGCAGTGCTCATGTTTTCTGTGGGACATGGCAATCCCAGGAAGTTCTCATGGCTGGGCTGATCATGTGTCTGGCTAATGTAGGTACCCCTGCATCTCCAGCTGCCCTTTCCCCTTGTGTCCTTCCTCCCTGCCCCTGGGTATCTCAGACAGTGCAGCCCTTCCTAATAGGCAGCATGGCCTGCAGAGCTGTGGGGATGTGAGACAGAGCTCAAGGAGTCTGAGGGGCCCTGTATATTTGGGCAGTTTGGAAATGAAAAACCTGCAGCCATGTGGGTTCCCACCTAGCATTCCTGTGGGAAACAGACGTTTGTACAAAGAGTGCTGGCTTCTGCTTCAAGGCAGTGCTTTACTGCTTAAATACCACCACTGCCGAAGAGGTGACTAGCAGACACTATTTTAATAAACACCAAGAAGGGTTTCTGTCTCAGTCTCCTACTGCCTGCTCATCACTTCTCTCCCTTGTGTTATTCCTCAGGGGCTGGATTTCCTCAGCAGCAAATCAGGTTGCTTATGAGTGGAGTAACCCCTCCCATCTCATAGCACCTCTTTTTCTAGGCCCTTGGGGTGTTGTGGGGTGTGAGCTGCTGCAGTGAGCGTTACCATAGGAATGCACAAGGCAGCCTTTGCTAACATGTGTTGGATACCAAACAGAAAAGAAACCCTGAAGGCCCTGTTGTTTCCTATACTGTGATTCCCCTTCTGGAAGGCTGGTAAAAGTGTAATTGGGCTGTTGGACTGGAAATTGCAAGGATGAGCACCAAAGTGGCTGTTCCACAATGTTGAAGACTGCCATAGCTATGGGAGCAAATTAATACAGTGAGCTCCTGAACTGAACAGCTGACTCCCTGAATATCCTCATCATAATCCTTAATCTCCCTGTGCCCAATTCCCTTACTCATGCAGCTGATGACCAGCCTGCCAGGGGGGCATGAGCATCTGTCCCTTTCCAAAGGATGAGGGACATCTGTCCCTTTCCAAAGCCTGTAAAAGGCTGAAAGGAAAGGCAGTGATTTGAATCCCTCCAGTCTAAGCACTTGTCCTCCAGAGAAGAGAGGTGATGTGTCTGTTTCCCTTTTCTCCCACCTCCCTTTTTCCAGGTGTGACGCAGGCTCCCATGAGTTGCCACAGTACCTCTTTCAGCCATCTGCCTTTGGAGAGGAACAGTAGTCTGGGAGCAAGATTTTCTCCCTTGAAGCTGCATCCACTCTTGTCCCAGAAGGCCTCCATTCCTATGGCCAAGAGCCAACAAAATAAAGCACAATGACGCAGCTTGTGGCCAGTGTACCGCTGAACAGTGTCATTTCTGCGCAGCAGGAACAATGTTATACACAGTCTGTAGGGTCCCCTGGGGTAGACTTACTGCAAACGGACATGGGATGCTGAACTGAATGCAGTTAACACTCCCTGAATGTTCCTAAGGGAGGAGGAGAGCAGAGAATGTGTTCTGTGAGGGAACAGGGATTGCCAGCCAAAGTCTTGCTTGAAACACTAATTCATCTTTAGGACTCTAGGACAGCCTTTAGGTCTGGGACTGGCATTATCATGGGATTGCACTGCTAAGTGAGCCCACTGAGCTCCCAGGCTGTTGATCAGTGTGGCTCCAGTTTCAGCTCCCCACTGGTGCTGTGGGGATGCCTTGTGCTCTTCCAGCATGTTGAGTCTTTCCATGACACAGAAAAGAGTAAGTATTTCAGGAGAATGTGTGTGGATGCTTGTCCACGTGCCTCAGGGTTTTTTCTGCTCTCTCAGAAGCTCAGAACTCCCTCAGCTGCCAGGCACCCGCTGGCTCCAGCAGCAGCCTCTTGCCTTTGACTCGTGCTCAGAAGCTCCTCAAGGGGAGTGTGAAGAGAACACAAAGGGGAGCAAAGCTGAGGAGTTTCTTCTCATTTCCCAAGAGTACTTTGATCAAGGTGCCAGGATCAACTAGTGAAGTGTATCTCTATGGCCTTTTGTAGCCCCTGTCAGGCACTTCACAGCCCTCAGTGTGACACCAACTAAGCTGCCAAGACGTGTCTCAGCAGGTGACAGCTGCTCCTGCTGCCTGGCTCGCTCTTTCTGTCTGGCAACGGGATCTCCTTAAACACATTGGTGCGCTTTCACTGCGACCAGCAATGCTTGCAAGTGTAAAGTCAAACAGCTTGATGTGAAGCTTGGGCTCAGCTCTTAGATAGAAATTGTAGCTCTGTGTACACATAATGCCTTTTGCATTTTGCCCAGGAGCAATACAGTAGCGATAAAAATATCCCTTATGTGGCAATTCTCATGACATTAGTCCCTAACCTGCCTGGAAATATCCTGATCTTCAATGCTTCTGGCCCAAGGTAATTTAGCAGAAGCTTGTGATTGCATTGAGCTCCAAGCACATCTGAGCTTTGCTCAGTGAAGCAGTGTTTGTGGAATCTCAAACTTCATTATCTTGGGGTTTGCTGGATTTTTATCTGAAATTATGTCAGCTGGAAATCTTGCAAGTCTGGGCACATAGGATCACAAAATAAATTTGTCTGTCTATTAAATAGGTGTAATTCCCATCAACTGCAGTGAAAGTTACCATTTTGCAGCAGGGGGTGAAACAGTATCCATGCATACTTGACACGGAATACCCATCATTGCCTTCCACTGGGCCTTTTTCCAAGGTCGGTGCACTTTTAAGTATCTGTGACCACTGTTTCACTCAGTGGACAGTGTTTCCCACCACCCTGCTTTACCATTAAGTGTGACAGGGTGGAGGCGAAGGCTACTGCCAATTCCTTTTGTTCCTTTGTTTGTACATGGGTTTTAAGCATTAAGTGTCTTAGTTTCTGGCAGTTTACATTTTGTGAAGGCTTTGAGTTTTTCTTTTTTTAATTTTTTTTCCTGGATTATATTAGGCATTAAAACTGTTGAAATTAATTCCTCGTGGCAACCTCCCTATCTCCGCCACAAGCTAGTTCAAATCCCACTTGCTTTGTCTTTTACTTCAGAAAAGAACAGCAGTGTTGTCAAAGTTCTGTGACTGCTACTCAATAGCAGAGATGGTGTTGGTGTCCTACCTGTCCCCTTGTAATTCTTCCAGTAGAGAACTAATCTTCAAGCCCACGTTGGCATGGCACTTGCAGTGCCTGTAACTCATAATACATTTACTTGTTTCCATGGGCTTAAACACTGGTGCTGGGTCATCTGGGTGTGGATACCTTGCTGTAGTAAAGCATGAGCATGAATTTCTTTGCAGATCAATCAGCCTAAATGCTCAATCAACCCAGCATTAGCTCTGTCCTTGCTATTTAAGAGTGGGACAAGGCTGACATTAAGGAGTGATGAGACAAGCACTTGGCTAGGGCAGGTAGGGCTGGTGAGGGCTGTGGCCTTCATACTCTTTTCATGCCTATCAAAGCTCTCAGTTAGGGCTGGCAGTGGCTGCTGTGGGAAAAACCCTCTTTTCAGGGAAACAGGAGAGGTGGGCTTTGCTCTCAAGGGTCTTCTGTGCTCTCCAGCTTGTTCCTGGCTACCATGTCTGCAATGAGAATAGCAAAGGCTTTGTCAGAGCTGAATTTCTGAGTAGGCTGAAGCAGAAGGGGATCAGCCTTGTCTTTACTTATTCACAGATACTTGTAATGTTGGAGGTGGAAAAGGAGCAGTCTGGCACTGCTGACAGCTTTTTCCAAGCACTGTTTTAGCTATGAACTGTCCCATATGTGGACTTCATGTGAGCTGCAGGTAGCTGTGCAGTGTTTCAGACCCGTGGGAGTCTATTCTTTAAAACAGATCAGGTTTGGCTTGGATCGTTCTCACAATTTGTAAAATACCAGGGAAACTTCAAAGTAGCCATGTGTCAGAGCTAATGAGAATGAAATCTTTCCTGTATTGATAATGCACACTTTTTTGCTCTCATCTGACTGTATCTTAGGACTGCTAGCTCCTGTACCAACCTTGCTTTGGGGATTCAGGGTTTGAGTAAGCCTTTTGCCACCAAGACCTTCAGCCAGGACACAAGCCCAGTGCCATTGTCCTGTGCCATGGACCCAGAGCTGTGCAGCTGACACCTGGCCTTAGAAAACCTGCTGTTCTTGCATGGGTGCTTTGTGAAAAGTGTTGTGGTGACAGATACAGAATATTCTGTAAAGTGTCGGGCTGCAGTTGGTCATAAATGTCTATTTGCTTTATTGAAGATTTGCTGGAGGATTTTAAAAATAGTAAAGTTCAAGGATTGAAAATCTGCCTATGCCCAAAGTTGAGGTCATCTGTGCAATGTGAGACATTGTGTCCTCTCTAGCATAGTGTCACAATGTAATGAACAGCTATACTGGTATAAAGCCAGTGCATTTTTTCCTAACCTCAAAGCTGCTTCTTAAACAGAATTGTTAGTGGAAACAAAATCAAATGCTAGCCTGCACCACTCTGGAAAGGAATGGAACACCAAGTTGTAATTTATTTGTGTTTGTGAAAGACCAGAATATCTTTTTTTTCCTATTTCCCATGAGTCATGGACAAATTCCAACTTAGGTTATTATATTCTGTTCGCTAATTCCCTCTGAAGCTTCAAATCAGTTTAGATTGCTTTTCCCTTTCTACTCTGAGCAATTAGATAATGTTCCTGAGCTCTGTTAACCAGCTGTGTTCCACTCCAGAGAAAGCTGTGTTCTGTTTCTCGTGAAAGCAGCCCCTCTTCCCCAGTCTGTGTACATATGAAGTCTTTTTGATATGACAAATGATAGGAAAATGTGGGGCAAAGTGACCACTTCTCACAGCTGGGGTGTCAGGCATCTCCACACTGCTAAGGCCAAGCTGAAGAAGGTGCTGAATTCTCTCATGGTTCTGCAGCATGCACCAGCTGCCCACGATGGTTTTGACCAGAGTAACAGGCTCTGTAGCAGTGCTGATGGGAAAGTGAGGGATGTTTCAGGGGTAAAAATGGCATTTGGGGAAACAGGCTGCAGAGGAGACAAGAGATAAAGGCAGTATTGAAGAGGAGTGCATTGCTCATGACATGGGGAATTATGATCTGCAATATGGGGTGGGGGAGGTGCTTGAGGCAGTTCTTCCTAATGTGTCCACACTGCATATATGCATCTAATTTTCCTTGTTGCATGTTCCAGCAGAGCAGCTGGTGATGCTAATCCTTTGCCCTTATTGTTCATGTATACAAAGGATTAGCAGAGCTTTCTGCAATGAAGGAACCCCCTTCAAGCCTTCTAACTTCTCCCCTATAAAATCAGAGATGGTGAAGGGATATTTGGCTTGACCCTTTGCACAGGGCAGGGAGAGGAGGCTACACTGGTCTGTGGCCCCACGTTTTGGATTCCTTTTGAGTCTCAAGTAAATAAGTGTAAGTGGCTTCTCAGGATTTAAAAGTGAGTTATGAGTGAAGTCCCACAGGTGAGGAGGGGTGTTTGTTTAGTTTCTCACACTGCCACACCATCCCATGGACTCCTGAGTGGCTGTTGTCTCTCCTGCTGTGGTGCAATTTGCTTCCCATCATCACTTGAATCCCTCTAAAGAGAAAGGATGTGTGTCTTGTTTGCTGTGGTAGTGTATCAGTCACTACCAAGGTTATTGGTAATCACACCTATTACTCCAATACCTGATGTGAGCTCAGGTCCCCGTGCTGTGTGCCTTCAGGTGATAAGCAGAAAATATGTCATGTCTCCTATAAGACAGGTGCTTTGGGTGTTGTTGTTCCAGTCTGTCTAAAGCTTCTCTCTTGAGGGACAACTGGGGCTGAATGCCAGAACAAGTTCCTGATGCAAACGTGAAAGCAGCTGTGGAGATGCTTCTCTGGAGACATTTTAAAGCCTGGTCAAGATGATCACTGTGGAGCAGCCTGTAGAGAAGTCTTGCAGATGACCTGGCAATATGCTGGGACTCTATCTGAAATATATGTGGTTCCTTGAACTCTTTCTGTAGCTTCCCTGAGTTTTGCTGTTGGCCCATTTGCCTGTGGAAAGTGTTGGCATATTTGTATGCACATATTCAGGGGAAAACCAGCATTGCTTTGTCCCTTTGGCATTAACCAAAGAGAATTGGCACCAGAAGCCTGTGGCATGTGGGCAAATGCAGTAAATAAGAGTGAAGCCTGATGAACAGTTGCACAAAAAAAAAAAAAAAAATCTGCAGTACTTGGACATCCTGTTGATTTTGGAGTCTGCCAGGGAGCTACTGTGGCAGGCTGTGTGTGTAAAGGCAGGAAAGGCCATATCATTTTATATAGTATGTAAATAGTACATGTACAGTATATAAATAGTACCTATACCGTCCCAAATACAAGGATGTGTGAAGTGAACTCAGTCATGTGAAACATCTGGAGGGCTATTTACATGTATGGAGACACTGGTAGGGAGGTGCTTTGGCTGCATCTGCTGTGATGGGGAGAAAGCTGGTACTCAAGCAGCTGCCAGCAATTTTCCTTCTCTGGTAGTAATTGTTCTTCAAGAGACTTTCCAAGTGCTTTTCCATCTATATGCACTTGGAAGTAGCTGTACTGCAGAACACTTCAGCAGTCACATTGCTCATGTTGAAGAAAGCTGAAGCTGGTATGTATTTTTGCAGAGCCACTGAGCTGGTGGCTCTCAGTGCCTAGGACTGGTAGCTGCCGGTGCTGCAGGGTACTTGAATCCTGCACAGGCTTGGAGTGAAATTTCTCTACACCTCCAAGCTAGAGACTGGAGATCAGAACTTTGGATCTATGGGAGTGGGACCCTGTGGGTTTACAGTTTTCTTTCAGCTCTCTTCCGGGTCTCTGAGCATATCTCCCCTGGTTGCTGTCTACCCCAGGCAGCAGTTCCTGTGTAAAAGTTGTGGGGTCAGAGCTGTGCTGCTTTAGATGTGTTTGGTATTTCTCACTGCATTGAAAGTGTTTCTGGAGTGCTCAAGAGTTCTGGTTACCCAAAATCAGCCTTAAATTGAATGCATGTTTTTTCACCAGATGCAAGAAAATACTTGGCAGTGTCTTGGAGATGGATGATATTTGGCTTAATTAATGGAGACCAGTCTGTCCCCCCATGCATCTGTCTCTGCTTCCTTATCTTTCCTATTGGTATCAGCTTAGGTTGTTTTTAATTATTTTTTTAAGTGTTGCACAGAACAGTAAAACCCACATCAGATTACTGAGGATATTAATCCTTCACACTTCTCTAGCACATTACATTTCATCCGATAACAGAGATTTGCTTTACAAATGTTAATTACAAAGCTTCATAACCCCCTGTGAGGAAGGTAATAACCACAATAAGACTTAGCATTTATATGATTTTTTGCATCTTCAAAAAGTTGTATAAACATTAAGCCTTAAAGTACCCTGCATGATGTGGTAGTGCAATTATTCAAATAACATGTGGTGAGACAAATATGCACCAAAAGGGGAGAACCTGCTTGCCCAAGGTCACACATCAAGGCAATTACTAAGTACTCATTATAGATTTTTCTTGGTTTTGGGGTTTCTTTCTCTCTGTCTTCCTTGATGTCATGGCTGATATATAAGAGTGGTAGAGGGTGAAGACCATCATTTGAAGACCATTAAGTCCATGGAAGTGAGCAAAAATACAGGATGCCATGTCTCCTGGATGGAGTTGGGATAGTTTGAGATTGATAAGGCCCCAAAGAGCTCACATCAGTGCTCAATGGTGACTGCTGGTTTGGAACAATGCTGCTGCAAGTAAAATCCCTTGAAGTTAATTGATCAGCTCCCCAGCTACCTTGGGTGACTTTCTATCTCCTCTGTGGCATCAACACAGAAAGCACATAGGTAATAACAGCCTGTTGTTCCCCACATGTTTTAGGATATTGTGGGAATCCAGGGCTTCCCTCTGGCTGCCCTGGAAGACCTGGGACCCTGGCAGGGGGTCAGGAACCCCCCTGCACAGAGCCCCGAGAGACACTGTCTCTGATCTCTGTCCATGGAAAAGAGTTTTCAATCTTACAGGGTGAATTACAAGCTCTGAGTGTTTGATATAAGTAATAATTAAGTGTGGCACGGGTGCAAAAGTAGAATTTTAGGTTTCTAGATTAGGGATTCAAAGGGGACAAGATGGAGGAAATTGGCTGTGTCTTGTCCTTTTTCTCCTTCTTCATGCCCTCCATGTTTCACTGTAGTGTTGGCATTTTTCTATTGGTTTAGGCTGGGGACACACTGTTCAACGTAGGTGACAGATATTGGCACATTATTGTAAGTATAGCACACATAGTTTTTGGTGTATAATGTTTGTAACATACCACTGAGGGGCAGAGCCCCACACGCTGCCCTGCAGGACAGACCTGTGGCAGGGCAGCAGAACATGTTAGAGAAATGCAAGAATAAACAACCTTGAAAACAGCACAGACGAATTATTACTTCTTCTTTGGCAATGGGGCAGAAAGACAGAGACTTTTTACAATTTACGGAATCATCAATACCACAGATTCCGGCAGGATATGATCAAACAGGGAGAGAAGTCTGGAGGCATGGTGGTTGTAGGATGTGACAGAGTGGCTCATTTTTGGGTGTCCAGAGGCATGTGTGCTCACTGGCCTGTGGAAGGAGCAGAAGTCCTGGTTGTACCCACTGCAGAAGCAAGACATGACTTGGTTTTTCATGCCCCAGTCAGTTTCCTAAGACTGTCCAGGCTAACTTCTCTCCCTCCAGGTGAGGATTAGCAAAAGTGGTTTGCAAGACTCAAAATGGTTCTTGGTCATTTCCCCAAAATTTATACCAAGGAAACTTTCATCATGTCAGGCTTTGAAATGCCCCAAGACAGGTGTGCTGGCCACCTCAGTGAAACAGACTGGTTGTGCTTTCGTGGTTGGTGCCTTATCTTATGGGACAAACTCTGGGAAATAGCTTCACAGTCCCTGTCAGCCATCTGTCTTCTGGACTGCTGGAGAGGTATGCTCCTCTGGGGCATAACCAAATCCAGAGTCTACCCTCAGTGCAATATTGGAGTAGACTGATACTGGGGGCAAAACTAGATTTTAGAAAGTGAACCAATTCCTTGCCTGATGGGCAGCACTCAAAAAAGTATTTGCTTGTCTAGAGGATGGAAATTTCAGTAAATTCACATTTTCAGAAGCTGTGTATCCTTCCCTCTGCAGACATTTAGTCTTTTAAATGGGAAGCCCACTCCCTAGTTTTGTATTCTTTTGTCTCAGGGTATTCTGCAGTAGGCTGAGTTGATTGAGGTCTTTTAAGAAAGGAGGCTGGTTGCAAGACTTTGCCATCTGTGTGGGTTTGCTTTTCTCCCGTCCCCTTCAGAGACCAAGGGACCATTTCATTCTCCAAGGGATGGACTGCTCTATGTCATTCCACATGCAGCTGAAGGACCAGGAATATTTTAAATAAAGTGAAATTTCTTACTAATATCAAAAAAACATCAAATGGAGCTGAGGATAAGTGATTTCAAAATATACTGAGGTCTTAGCCTGCCCTTGGCCTCACCTAAGTAGGCCAAAGCTTTTTCCCTTGCAGAAGAGAGCTTGAGAACAAAAGTCTTTAAAGAGCTTTCCTCTTCTGAGATGCTTTGGCTTTGAGGCTGGTGCCTGTCAGCATTTTAGTCTCTCATAGCTTTATTTCTTTCGTGTCAAAGATCATCTTACTTCCTTTGCAAAGCTGTCAGCCAGACCCTGGCTGCTTTGATATGGCTGCATTAGTCCCTGAGTCCCCTGTTGAACAAGCTGCTCAACAATGTTTGCACAAGTGCATGATCTTGGGTAGAGAATTAATCCCTGTTCTTACCCCCTGCGCAGTCAGCAAGCTGAGAAATTATTTTAAACACTATCCCATATGGATTGCTGCTTTCCCAATTTCCTCTGCAAGTCTCTGGTGTTTCAGATGGTCTTTTGACTCTGCACAGATGCAGAGTAATAAATTCATAACCTTGCTTTGTGAAACTTTTGTTCCTAAGTTCATTGCTGTTGGTCTCTCACTGGGGAACAGACAAGCCTTCATCGGCCTGTCTCACTTCTCCTTCCCTGTGTTTCAGCTGTAATCAGATTTTTTTTTTTTTTGCAAAACTCCTTGCTAATCTGTTTCCATTCTTTATTTCCCTGCCCACCCCTCCCACCCCCCCCCCCCGCTATTCCCCCAGTCTGATTGTCTGAACTGCTGCAGTTGTTTGTCAGAATGAACTCCATCAATATAGCCAGGATGTGGCATTGCCAGAGTTACCCTTATTTTTGCAGGGTTTGGGGGATGCTCCTGAGGCCAACATCTGGCACTTGTGGTTGAGGAGAACTCTTTATAGTAACGACCCAAAGTTCATCCCATTTGCTGGAACAGCCTTGAAGTAGTGTGTTAATCACAGTAGGTCCAGTTAATTAATCACACGTATATCCAGGGTGTGGCCCCATCTCACTGGGAATAGCTGTAGGTGGAAGGGAGACTGCCGTTAGGATCCCACTTCTCACATGAAAATAATGTTACGTTATGATACACCAAAATAGTGTTAGCTTCTGATTATTAAGAGATGTCTCTGCCGAAATTAAGTTTCAAATAAGACTATATGCCAAAGTCAATGGTATGGATTTTATTTAACAGCAAATGTGACGTAGAGAGAGATATGAAGGGACGCAGTGGAAGAGAGGTGAGGGTATTAGAGAGTGGTAGACATATTGTAGTCACCACCATATCGGTTCCTGCTGGTGTTTTCTGTGGTGGGAGTCTCCACATGTTCTTCTGGAGGTATCACTTTTATACAGTTCAGGTCACAGGTATCCAAGAGATGTATGTGCCATTCCCACAACTTGGGATGGCATGTCTGTAAGCAGCTGCTTCCTTTTCTCAGAGTTTGCCATGATGGGAATTTTTGTCCGTATAGGCTACCCATATCCACCTTACCAGGCCTGGCATCTTCCTGTTGTTGCCATCTGCACTTTCACCCCAGTATGCATGGTGGAATTTTGTCCATTGTGCCAATTCCAAACCTTTCACATCTGTGCAGGCCTGAAATTAATGCCCTCCTGCTTCCCATCTTAGCCAGCTATGGTGGCTTATCCTAAGGAAACTTCCTTCTTTGACAGTGCTCTGAGACAAGTTAACTGCATTTTTAAAGTTCTGACAGCTACAGAAGGCCAGAAGAAGTAGCTCAGAACTGAAGAGGCTGCAAGTGAACGTGTGTTTTATCACCTCTGAAAATGCCTGGTGATGCCACTTGTCCACTGGGCATTTACTCCTTTATAACCTCCTAAGCCTCCTGAGCAACAATAAACAGAAAATTGCAGTAAAGAGTGCCTGCCTAGGAGAGGAAGTGAGCCAGATGTGCTGCACAGCTGGAAAGGAGTAGATGGATATTCTATTAAAGGGAAACTATGCAAGCTGTTGTTACGGTGTCAAGAGTGCATGAGCTGCATGTGGTGGATGTGGAGTAATGGAAAATGCTCCCTGTGCAGAGCCTTACAGAGGCAAGGAAGGGTTCCCCATGTTCTGCCAAAGAGATGGGCAGGCGGTAACTAGAGTCCATGAGGGATGTAAAAGACCTTCTAGATTTGTGTGCAAGGGGAGATAAAGTAGCAGTTCTGGCAGCCAAATTTCGCCATGTTAAAGTCAGACATGAAGTATAATGGGCTGAGTCTCAGATGTGCACCGCTGCCCTCTCCTGTGTGCAGGGGGGGGATGCTGGTTATGAACAAGGCTGTATGTGTTGTACACCCCAGTCACTTCTGGACAGAAGGAACAGTGCTCTGCCCTCTCCCATCATCCTGAATCCTTGGGTGCCTTTGCATGTGAGGACACCCTTTTACATGATGTCCTGCCTGGCAGCTTCAGAACAGTAAATCAGTGTTTTTTGGAAATACCCCTTGCAGATCTGGTGGTAAGGATGATCTCAATTCTGCGCATAAACTGGGAATTTGATATTTTTATTATGTGTGAAAAACGTAGCTTACCCTCTACAGATTTACAATGTGTAGTCCTCCCTGAAAGAATGAATTTGCACAGAATTTGTAAGTCAATATATTAATTGACTAGAATTAAGATTAATTTTTAGAAGTATCCTCAGTAAGGAATTTAGTGTTTGTCAGTCTTTTTCTTTGTCTGGAATTAATAATGTAATAACACAGGCTCTTCAAACATGGCATGTAATTAGAATTCATTGAAATCTTATGTCTAGGCTAAATTTGAGGAAAATAGGTTGTAATTAAACTAAGTTATTAACAGTTTCTCTATCTAATTATTGTGACTATGTCATTCTCCTCTGGGTTAGGTGGGAAATTATTATCCCAAACTCAAACCAATTGAGGACTTCAAATGAGCACTAATTCAGAGAGGAGGTATGCACAGTTAAAACATCCCAAATAATAGCAAGCCTTTTCAGTTATGGTGATTCACACCAGCAACATTATGACTAAGATGTATTGCTGCCATCAGCTCCAGCTGAGATGGAACTGAGGTTTAAAGATACCATGTATTTTTCCTCTTATTCTGAGCCTTTGTCATAATGAACAGAAGAGAAATGAGTGCTCCCTTACCCTGCTATATATGGGATTTTTTTTTTTTACCAATGTAATATTCAATTAATTTTCTGAATAAACTATTCTTGCCCCGGGGAATAATTGCAAGATTTCTGTGTTGTTTGTAACTCTTCAAATAACTTTGTGCTCTGCTACCTTTTAGCTCTGTTTCCACCTGGATACAAGTCTTGCACTGGTGTATCAGAAGGCTTCTGCATCCACATCTACAACATGTTACATGGGTTCTGACACCTCTTATGGGGAAGGATTTTCATTCTACTCTCTGCCCCTCCTTCCACTCCCCTATGTCTTTATTAGCAGAAGAGGAGAAGGCAGAGAAAACAAAGACTTGACAGAGATGAATATGCTCTATGAATCAAAACTTCTGGAAATGGTTCTGTGGGTTAGTTATCTTCCTGGTGAGAGTAGGAGACTTCTAGAAAATTTCTGTTGAACTATTCTTTTCCATCCCTAGAAAAATGCCAAGGAACTTGGACTAGAGTATTTTAAATGGCATCTATCTAGCACTCCTTTGTTTCCTATTTTGTTATAGCTAATTAAAAGAGAAAAGCCATTTAATATTTAAGCACCATTAACTCAGCTGAATTATTAAATGTCAATTTGCATTATGTGTATAAAAGGATCAATAAACAAAGAGAATAAAGCAACGGAGATGGCTGGGGCTAGAGAGATGCCAGCTCCTCTTATCGGAACCAGAGGGAATTGCTCGCCTGTCTGCCAGTTTGTGGTTGTTAATTATTGGTACTCAAGAGGGAAAGTACCAGGGACTTTCTAGGACTCTGCTCACCAGAGGCACTTCAGGGATGTAAAAGATGCTGTCAAGATAAAGCATTATTTGGCTTGATTTCCAGGGGTGTCACTCAGCCACTGTTGCCTTGGTTCTGTTGACAATTTGCTGGCATTTGCTTTTGATGCTCTCTTCCTTCCTTTCGAGTGGAGCTTGGCCTTTGCATTGTAGACTGGAATTAGGTATGGATTGATCCCTGGATGTGCTTTAGGCTTCCTGCCCAAGGATGGCAATAGCAGCTTCCTCGCTTAACAGCACTGCCTGGGGGATAAAAGCTTCAATGTTTTGTAAGGGCCTGCACTGGAGCTCATTCAAGCGCAAAGGTTTCTCTCCACTGAGAGCAGCATCTCCAGTCCTTGATCTTGCTGGGAGCAGACAGGTACCTGGCAGAGGGGTGCCAACTCTCTGCAGTGCCCATGGTCCTGAGCATCTCTGCCAGCTTTGCCAGTGTGTGGTTGTGCTGGGGTTGGTGCCATGGCTGCCTGTCCTGTCCCAGCAAGTGGCTTGGAGCTGATAGCAGATCTTGTGCTCTGATGCCCTGGGAGGTGACTTTGCTGCAGGGTGTATGTGGAATGGGCACCACTGTTCCTAGAGTTTTGGACAGCAACAAGTCCCTGCTGCCCACCATTTATCCGTAGTAAAATTGGGCTTTAGACAGTTGAATTAAGGGGTTAGCATTTGTATTGCCATCTATTTCTGTGTTTTGTTCTAAACAAGCTTTCAGTGAAGTTTTATTTCAGTGGCTTTTTCTTGTACCTCTTACTACTCTCTCCTGCTCTCATTCCCCTGTCCCCTGCTCCTTCCCTCTGTTTCACAGTTGAAATAGCCTTTTACTCTCCATGGAAGATGGGGATAGCAGTAGGTAAACATGGCCATTTGTTGAATATTTTCTCTCATGTATGAAGAGAATGTTTCCACTGCCATCAAGGCATAATTGTCCTCATATCCCCAGCTCACTCTGAGCTGTCTGGATGGGGCCCTGGAAGCAGTGGAGCTGTGATAGTTGAGGACTTAGCATTGATTCAGTGCTTGAGTGTCACTATAGGACACGAGAAAGCACAACACGAGCCACTGCGATGGCAAGGTAAAAAAGAAGAAGGTTTATTTCCTGACTCCAACTTTTATACTTTTCCAAAGGTGACAGTGGATTGGAGAGTGAATGGGCCACCTCTCCAAAGACATTGGACAAACCACCAGTGCATCAACTTCCTCCACTCCCATGAAGGAATGCAAAACAATATGTTGTTTATAGAAAATGTGTGGGAAAGTTTTCTAACAGAATGTAAACTCAGAAGGCTTTAGAAAATCTTAAGAATCAGGGCGACACTTAAGTATTTACCCAGTTTTGCAGCCAGACTTTGTGGTCTGCACAAAGCTCTGTGCCCCTGCAGAAACTCTACTGGCAGTGGTGGTACTGCTTTGGTCATGTACATAGGGAAGTCTTTGGGAGAGTTGGGGCACCAGGTAGTCAGTGACTTGCTTTGCTGCTCCATGTCTGCACTCCCTCTCTCTGGAGTTAGCAGCCCTCAGTAGGCATCATCCCCTTTGGCCCTCCATGTAGAGAGAAGTCCTCTCCTCTGAGAGCACTTCACTGCCAGTCCTTCTCCTGCCCACTAGCCTCCAGTTTCCACCTCAGCATTGAATTTGCATTGAAGAATTGGCCACTCAGGGTTTAGCATTTTGAACAGCATCAGCTGGTGTT
Organism: Lonchura striata; assembly: GCF_050655825.1. Classification (NCBI taxonomy): domain Eukaryota; kingdom Metazoa; phylum Chordata; class Aves; order Passeriformes; family Estrildidae; genus Lonchura; species Lonchura striata. The sequence continues at coordinate 85,342,054 of NC_140705.1, read as the reverse complement.
TCATGAAAATTATCCAATTCTTATGCAATTTCTGATAGTGTACTTTGATTATATACTGGTTTGGTTTTTGTTCTATTTCTCCTGATATATTTTTTTAGTATACCTGAAGCTTGAATTTGATTCTCTTCCTGTGTTTCCAGAGTGGGTATAACATGTGGGTGTGACTCTGGCAGAGTCGTCACCAGTAAAGTCTGGAGCACTCCGCCTGTGTCCCACTACCTGGGGAATCCAGTTTTAAACTACTACCTCTGCTTAGCCTTATTTTTCATGATTCAGGAACAACAGCTGCCATCTGATATTTTTTTCTGGTTTTGATATGAAAAGAAGCCTGTAGTTATTCATTGATTGGAGTTCATGCACCTTTGCTGCTAATCTAGTTGACAGATGATTAGCAAATATACTTTTTTTCCCCATTTTGAAGGACTGAAGTGTCTGTGTTGGGCTCTCCTTTTATGTCCTATGTGAAATGATCCAGCCGCGAAACAACAGATGATTTCAAAGTACTCTGGTTTAAGGATCTGTGCATATGGACCCCTTTGTTGAAGAGTCACTGTTGTACCAAAGGGGTTCAAAGTATAAAAGGAGAGAAAAAGCAGAAGCAGCAGCAGCAGTGGTCCTTCATAAATGAGCTGATCTTGAATTTGGGGGAGAGAGGGTGAAGCCCTTGGGACCATTCAAAAAAAGACCATTTGCCTGAACAAGTTATTAGCAGCAGATGGTGGGGACATCATCTGTTGGACTTTGCTACCAGTGCTGTCAAGCTGCAGCACGGATCTGAAAAGCATTTTTCCTGTCTGAGTGGGGATATGCAGCTTCAGTGGCTCCAGCATGTTGTGACAGAGAGGCAAAAGAAGGGGAGCAGAAGTGTGAGTTGCATCTGAGCTAGTCCTTGGCTCTCTGGTGAGCTGGCTACTTGGAGGCCCCTGGGGATGGGTGCAGTGAAAGCTAAAACCAAAGGCCAGAGGGTCTGCAGTCCTTCTGGATGCCTGTAGCTGTTCACTGCCCTTAAGAAGGTGGTAGGTGCATGTAGCAGCTGGAGATTGGCTCAAGGGACTGGAGACCTGGTGTGAGTTCACATAAAGGAGACAAATGGTCAAACCTAGCAAGGAGCCTGGTCCTCACCTGTCCTGCAGTATTCATCTGTTCCTGCAGGACAAGGGCCAGATAAACAAGTGTCTGTGCTACCCATGCCCAGTTGAGTTCCTCTCTTTGTAACCCTTTTTTACTCTGACTGGATGGTTCAATATTGGGTATTTTACCAGCCGACAAACAAGTCATTGTGTTAGTGGTCTATATCTTCTATTAAAGGATTTGTCCTCCAGGCTGCTTGCCTGATTTGTGTTTTCCTCTAAAATGAATGCTCAGGAAATTTAAGTGGCAACCAGAGAAGAAATGTGCAATATTTTGAGCAATCAGCTTGGCAGCATCACCTCACCCAAGTGTGGCTCTGTGGCTCATTGAGTTTTGCACCAAGATTTAGAGATACACGTCAGGCTCTGTAGCTGGCACAGCAGAAAGTGGGTTGGGAGAGATGATAAAGTCTCTTTTAGGGCCATTATGAGACAGGCATACTTTTTTCATTTCCCAACCAAAGCTGGAATTTTCCAGGATAGTGTTGCTGAGGTGCAGATTCTGCCACTGTATCTGGAACCCCTAAAGATTTGAAGACAAGCTACTTCCTGTTGCTGGCATTGAATTGTCTATAGAAATTCCAGTCAGGTATAAGAGTTAGGCAGTAATATAGAGTTTATGCCACCATAATGCTCTGTGTGTGTAACATCTGTCACTTGATTCTTATCAAACGAAGTTGCTGATCAATTTTGCTGTTCTACTTAGCACTCTTGCAGTTAGGTAGACCCATATTTTAGAATATAAGGTAAATAAGAATATTTTGGAAACATCTAGGAAAGCTAGTGAACTGCTGCAGGCAGTGGAGTTGGGGATTGAGGCGATCAGTGATTATCTGGTAACTGATACTTTAGTAAAGCACATAATCCTGCTTAGGTTTAAAGTTGAACAATGGTCTCAGGAGCAGGTGTTGCAGTGGCTGGGGGGTGTGCCTACTGTTCATGACATCTCACATGATTTTTGATTTGGTGGGGTTTTTTTGTTTGGTTGTAGTTGGTTGGGTTTTTTTTGTGTGGTTTTTTTTGGGGTTTTTTTTTGGGGTTTTTTTTTTTTTTTTTTGGGTTTTTTTTTTTTTTTTGAGCATATGTGGTTTGGGCTGCAGTGAACACCGGGATGTAAGAGCCAAAGAGCCTCAGTGGAGATTTGCCTTGTTTGGGGTTGTACCCCTTAGTGTCAGTAGGTAGGGAGGGCTTCCTGATGTCTTTTGGTTTAGAACAGTACTGTGGTAGCATGAGCTGCCCAGCAGCACATGATGTTAGAAGAGTCAACAGGAGGAGCTTGGACAAGACAGAAGTCCAAGGAGTGGGAGGAGACCCAGGACTATGGATATGCTTTGATTCTCAGTTGTCCCTGGGCCTTCTGCATTGCCTCTCTCTGTGCTGTGGGACCAGCCTGGCCTTGTGTTAAAAGTTGGAGTTTAAGCAGACAGAACTGAACAAACACCTCCCATGGGGAAAGTTCCCAGTTCCGTTCAGGGACTGGGCTCCCTTTGCCATTTCACTGGGCAAAGAGGCTGAGAGGGGCTGGGGTGAGGAGAAGGAGGCCCCTGAGCAAGCAGCTGGGGAATGGGTTTGGAAAATGGTTGTGGCACTTGGTTTGTAAAGAGGATTCCCCTGGGCAGGCTGCACAAAGACATCCAACGCCTGAGCTTGATTATACCCACCTACTGCCACCTCCTCTCCCTCTGCTCTTGCGCTGGTCTTAACTGCTGACTGATGGATATGGCTGGTTTTTCCTCAGCCATTAATACAATATTGATCCACAGCCCTGCTGACAGTGTTAATGGACACTGATTGTGTATTATTATTTCCATAATTGTCCTCAAGCTGGAGTGAATTCTCCTTTTCAATGGCCCATCGACATTGTGCCCTGCACTGCAGGCTGGATCTGGCCTGGTTAATTTGTTTTGTCTAAAGTTTCAGCAAAGCCTGTGGTCTTCATCCCTAGAGTGAGACCAGCTAAGCAGTGCTGGAGTACACATCAAGGCAGTTTCCATCCCCTCCCAGAGCAGGGTGTTTTTTTTGGCTGTCAGGATGCTGCCCCTGCAGGCCCTTCCCACTCTACTAGACTTTCCTTGCTGCTGCCAGGTGTTGCCAGCTGGCCTCTTCCCTTTACGAATGTGCTGGCTTTCCTTTGTGCTCTGCTGAGGGGACACGAGCCCTTCCTCGCAGGTCTCCATGTCTGTGTGCCCCTGCTCCCCAGGCAGATCTGTGCATTGCATGAGCAGACAGGATAAAACCTCCAGCAGCGACTTGCAGGCCTGAGCTGCCCCTTGGGCGTCGTGCCACGCACGGTCTGTAACTAACAGTGCTGCCTGGAGAGGCAGTTACTGACAGTGTCTCTTCAGCAAGAAATTCCACATGTGGATTCCCATAGCAAAGTGGTTATTCAACCCCACTGTGGTCTATAAGTACTGTGTGTTTTCCCATTTCTGAGAACTCCCTTCGTGATGCATCTGTTACATGCCACTTGCTCAGGATGGAAAGGGTGAGGAAGGGAGACAGACCGGTTCTTGAGAGGTTTAAGGTGCAGATTAGCAGATGATGCCCTCCTCATTTGAGTGTAACTAAGCAGTGTGAGTCCAGGGATCTTGTGAACAGGAATGGGAAGGACCTTGGCTTCTTTGCCTCTTCAGAAGAGGCTGAATTACATCTGCACCAGATGCATGGAAGATCATTTCTTGCCTTGCAAAGCAGGATGGTAGATTCCGGCTGAGGAAGAGGAAAGTTCTAGGTGCAGCTTTCCTCTCTCCCCACCCTGGAGGAGGATGGTAGCAGAGGTCAGTGGATTCAGTGCCCCTGTGCATTCAGCTGCAGGTATTGGCCCAGCAGCTTTGGAGATAAATGTTCTCCATCCTTGAGGCAGTCTGCAGGACATGCAGATGGCAGGGGTAGTGGTGGGACAAAGTCAAACATGATGGCTGCTGTTGGAGTGCTACAAAGGCAGCAGAGGAGTGTGGTAGGTGCTGCGCTGCAAAATGGGAGAACAGTTGCCCCTGTGGGTGCTGACAGTGACTGAGAGAGTGTCAGTGCAGTGTCTGTCACTCACCATCCTCTCTGTGAAGGAGCTCTCACCGTTGTCATTTTATTGATGAGATCTGAGGCTCAAGAAGATGAATGGCTAGACTTGCAAACCAAATACAGATGACTCAGTCCTCTCCAAAAGACCATTTCTCTCTCCTTTTCTGTATTTTCATGGTATTAGCAACCTCTAAGCACCAAGAGTCTCATAAACTTTCAAGGTTATGGTAATAATAACATCGTACAGTACACTGCACTGGGAATAAAGTTATTTTATTCACTTCAATTTCCTTTTGTTTTAATGTATAAATATATCAAGTGAAAGCATAGTAGGAAATTTTGATGCAGAGGCCAAATGCATTACAGGCCAGCCATTTTCTGAGCAAGGACCTAATGCGGCATGTTCGTAGTCTGATTTTTTTTCTCCCTTCTAAAGCATCTGACACTCAATATGTGGCTGGCCTAGTTTCTCTGGAGGACTTTGTATTGAGAGCCTTTTCTAAGTTGATATCTTACCTGAAAGTTGAATAGAAGTGATGATACCTCTGTCCTTCAAAATTTCTGGGAACAATCAGTCCCTTCTTCCCCCCTAGAGACCATCAGAGGTCTTTCTTGGACCTCTGCTTTGGGGCTGGCTGGCCTGAGGTGAAGGATTCTGCCCCAGAAGGGGAGGTTTTCTCTGTTCAAGAGTTGTTCTTTGTGTAGTACCACTAAGAATGGCTATGGTTACTCCTCCATCTCCAGCTTTTCTTTGCCTTCCTTAGGGCCTTCTGTGAAACTGTTCCTCTGACAGGCATGGTCCTGACATCCTGTTGTGCTGGCAGTGTGCAAGTTGTCTGCATGCTGGAATCCTCCAGGAGAGGGAGGATGATGTCAAACAATAATGTATTCTTTCTGTTCAAGCACATTAAAAGTGCAATTAATCCTCGCAGTGTCTCTGCCCATCTGTAATACAGCATGAGGTGCCTTTCCCAGCCTTTGTGTGCTGTGACAGGCTGAGCTTCTTCCCAAGACTCATCTTAATGCAGTCCCCAAAGAGCTGGGTTTGTTCATTGCTCAGCCCCCACCTACTAATGTCAAGTTATAACCAAACCAGAGGCAGTGTCTCAGGCTTTTGTGCCATCTGCCCGAGTTCTTTTCCTTCCAAGACAGCCCCAAGCTTTCTGAGTTCCCTTTTGAGAGATTTGGGTTCACATGGGGTCTAAGACATGAAAAAAAGTGATTGTTCTGGTGAGCACCTGGTGCTGTTATTGCCAGAGAAATGTTACAGCTTAAGCATGGAGGTTCCCTTAAAGTGATGTCCCTTTCCAATGATTTAGCTGAAAGGTGTTAATGGGGGTGACACAAGGATGTTCAGACACCTGCAAACAAAGCCAGATGTATATACCCTTGCTTGTCAGCTTCATTACAGCTCAGTGTATCCAGGGAGAATTTGGGAGAAGAGGACAAAATTATGATCCAGGGCTTATCCCCAGGACTATGGTTTTGTTGTAGTCTAGTGCCTTACAAGGATTAGTTTAAATAATGTTTCTCTCAAACTCAGGGATGTGCCAGCAAATCGCACCAAGGTATATTGGCATTGGAATAGTTGCACAGAAGCTTTCCAATTCTGTACCACTCTACCTAATGATTTTCCTGTGGAAGTTCCCCATGTGGAAGTGCCTCTGTTACACAACACAGGTGAAAAAATGGAAGTGGAATAGACAAAGGGAATAGTGAAAGTTGCAATGCTTACTTTGTATACAATATGGGGTACAGCAGAGCAACTTAAGAGCAACACTTAACTAGGAGCTAGAGCTGCAGATAAATATTCTGATTGTCCATGGAGTGTGTGGAAATTAGTTTTTACAGCAAGGTCCTGTTTGAAAAGGGAGAATAGAGCCATCAGCTGGAAAATGCAGCCCAGAGACTGCCAAGAGAAGTTACCCGAGCTTTGCTGCTTCAAGGTGCCAGGACCCTGCTGAAATGCAGACAGGACAGTTTGGAGACTAGGGGAATGTGGCTTAGGATGGGAAAGGATGGAGTCTCTCTTTTGGTCAGCAGAGAATCAGCATCACAGCCTGTGTCTCAGCTGTGTAAGCAGTGCTCTGCAGTACAGTGGGGCTAAAGGTGTTATGGCAGATCTGCAGAAAAATTATCTGAGGGCTGAAACAGCACAAGAGGCTGTCATTTGGATTAAGTTGTGTTAGCAAAGGTTATGTTGGCTTCTGAATTCCTCCCCTGTGACTGTTGACTTGAGAAGCATTCATGACATCTTTCCTGATAAATCACTATTTAAATTAATGTATTTACATATCTGCATGTATGTCCACACATGTAGTGTATACAAATGCACAGATGTGTGTAAGCACATATACATGGTTTGTGCTTTCTGCTGGGTTCAACAAGACTCTCTGACATCCAGGAAGGGGAAGGTCGCTCATTTACTCAGTTGTATCACTGAAGTCTTAACAGTCAGTTTTGGCATGCCATGATGCCTGAGTGATGGCCAGCATCTTGGAAGGCCTGCAGAAGGGGAAGACACTAGAGGCTGAGGGATTTGTCCATGTTTTGCCATCATATTATTCAAATAGGCATGTTGCTTCTCTTTGTCAATAATTTGGAGAGTAATAATAATTTTTAAAAAGTGCCACCATGCTGGAAGAGATAAAAGATGCCACCATGATGGAAGAGATTGAAAATTAGAGATTAGATTGCTGTATGTGCAGCGTTGCTGCCTGGATGTTGAGTGGCCATGGCAGGCCATAAAGCATCAAGGACAGTTTCCCACTAGCTCTGTATGCACTCTCATGTCCCTGCAACTTGGTCAGTGCATTGTTTGACACCTGTTTATAAAGGCTGATCTCAAAGGCAGATCTTCTCCACTGCCTGAGCCCAGCCAGTCCTGCTGTCTATACTGCTGGTGGACTAAACCAGCAAAAATCTGAGCACTTCTCTTGCCCAGGTGGTTTAGTCTAGAGCATTTTGGTCAAGACAAGGGAGTGAAAATAATTTTTTAAAAGGCAATCTTTGAAGTTCAACTAACCTTCAGGAAGAAGTGGGTGCTTGGTTCAGCTTTAACAGGTTGTGCAAAATTTATTCTTGCTTAAGAAGGCTTCCTAAGGCTCTTTGCTTTAAACCCTTTGATCATCTCCTCTGTGGTTTGTTCATTTTTGTTATATTCTGCTAATGGGAGCTAGAGCTGTGACTCCAGAGTCACGTGAAAGCATTCTGGCAAGAGGGGTAAGTATCCCAGGGGACTGTAAGTGAGACACTGACTCTAAGACATGTTTGTGGGTTTCTCTGTATCTTGAAGAGCAACTGGAGTTTCCCCCTCAAGCAAGCTCAGGTGTGCAGCTAGGCTGTGCAGTCACCTTCAACACATCTCAGCCACTTCTCTGATTACACAAACACTTTGGAGTAGGGAGCCAAAGGCAGTTTGCACAGGATTTCAGAACTGAGGCTTTTTTCTTTGTAAAATCCTGTTCTACTACAGCTCATCTCTTCCTGCTTCTCGTCAGGGTGTTGTGGGATATAGGGTACTGTTTAGGGTCATTGGACATTTTATAACTTTGTTTTGGGAACTTTCTGTCTATGTACTTTTCCACTGTACTGGTCTTCACCCATTTTCCTGGCCAGACTGGCAGTAACTTGTCTTCATTAGGAACCATAGGTGGAGAAATCTCTACAGATTATAGGGTCCTCTCATCCTGCAGAGGCTGTTTCCTCTGGCTCAGGGCTGAGACAGGCTGCTATTTAATATGGGAAAGACTTTTTTTCCTGCAGTGTTTACTATGCCGGTTGCTAATAGCTGTACAGAGCTTCAGGGCCCTTCCTTACTCTGCTCAGTAGTTATCCCAGCCCCCTGCAAGGTAAATCATAGTAATCAGGCTTATTTTAGACAGGCATGGAGCAGTTGTGATTTGACCAGGTCCCCGCTATAGCTGCTTGCACCTATTCCTTCCTGGGAGAGATGACAGCAGGAAATTTTTTGTCCTCAATCCATGCAGGAGGATGCACCCCAAAAAAGTGCCAAATTCTGTTTTTCAGTGTCTAGAGCTGCTCATCTCAACAGATCCAAAGGTTTTAAAATAGTAGTTGATATCAGTCACTCAGGAAATGGGGGAAATTGCTTAATAATATATCTCCTGAGACTTCTGTGTTTCATTCCCAGAACTACCTGGTGCTTTCCCTCTGTGGCTTATGAGGTGGGAGAAGCCACCCTGGGCAGTGGGCATAAGGAGATGGTCTACTGCCCATTTCCATCTTTACCTCTTCTTTCCTTTCTACAGCTCCTGCTCAGGCCCAAATCATCCATGCTGGGCAAGCATGTGTGGTGAAGGAAGACAACATCAGTGAACGTGTTTACACAATTCGGGAGGGGGACACGCTGGTCCTGCAGTGCCTGGTCACAGGACACCCCCGGCCACAGGTAAGCCTTCAGTCTTGCCTTTACAGGCAAGTACCATGCTCCCCCATGGTACTTGTTTGTAGTCTCCACATAGAGGAGAACTATGGGCAGTGTGGAGTGTCCAGCTTTCTCCTACGCATTGGACTCGGGTAGGGATGCCCCATTTTAACTTAGGTTGCTAACCTATGAAGCATTTAAGCTTGCTTTCATGGAAAAAACTCCACAAAGTTGTGCAGAAGCTTACGAAGACCTTCTATTTGGCTTCAGTATGTGAAGTTCCTTCAAGAACCTAAAGTCCAAACTGAAATATCAAATCTTTAACCCTCTTATTACAAAGTAGGAACATCCTAGAAGACGCTTCCCATATGTGCTTACCTTAGGAGTTGGTCCTTCATGGTCCATCCGTTTCTCAGCTTCTCTGGATGTACAGCCAAGGGGATGCTGCTTGGGGAAGTTTGGGAAGTTGTTGATAGTGCATCTCACTGTGCTGTTCATTGCTTTGTGGCCACCAAGCAGAGGCAAAGTCAGATTTGCAGCACTGGACACGTCCATGCTGTGGTCAGTGACACAGTCCAGTGGAGAGGTACAAAGCTGAGCTTGCCTAATGTTTGAAATCCTTACCTGGGGTGAACAGAGGTTTGCACAGACTCAAGCCCATGCAGCCACCTTACCCCTTCAGATACTCAAGCTGGGAGGTTCAGTGTTAGTGTGAAGGTGTCTGTAGAGGTACTGGCCTAGAGCATGGGTCTGCCAGCTCTGGGACAGAGTGTGGTGGGAATGGAGCTGGCGCACACTGCGAGGCTGGGTGTGCCTCAGGGAAGCCACATGTGATACATGCCTTGGCCCCGTTCCTCAGTCCTGCCAAAGATACTTGTGGCAAGAAGCCACGCATCTTCTCACACCAGTTAATGCCTCCATGGTCTTGCTTGTGAGGAGCTACTTGGTTACAAGTTGATGACAAAGGAAAGGATTTGAAATTGCTTTTCCATCAAAATATCCTGGAAACAATAAAAAGAAAATTACCTGAGCCAAGTCAGCAAAAACAACCAGCCTAGGCTTGTGACAGTGATGGGCAAGTGATACCTGTGTGCAACAGAAAAGGGGAATTTGGTAGCATTGGTCCTGCCTAAGGTTGTTGAATGCATGGAAAGGTCCTGGCAGGTTGTAGAGATTTGAGCCCAAGAAGCTAGAGAGATTTCTGGAGCAGAGTCTGTTGCAGACAGCATGCTAGTGGGAAACACTCAGACTTGTCATTGCCAGACCTGCACAAGGGACTCCAGAGCCTAGAACCAGGCATGACCAGGGAGTCTGGAACCTGCACATATAAAATGTGGCTTGCATCTTATTTCTTCCCTCCCTCCTAATGGATTGATTCCTTCCCCAGTTAAGCTCTTATCCTAACCTTTGTTTAATCTTCTCTTTCCCTTTCTATCAGCCAGTCATTAAAGCATGAGAATGTGGCCACAATACTAAAATGAGATTGTGATTGAGAAGATTAAAGAGCTGGCTGAAGTGTCCTTCAAAACAGGAAACTCCAAGAGTCTTGGGGCCCTCAGACAATCTCACAAGACTACAAAGGCTGAATAAATTCATGGTCAATAGCTCCAAACATCTGCTCAGCCTAGTGCTCTGGGATGGGATGTAGACACCCCTGCTCCTTCTAGAGCATGAGCACCAATCAGGTGATGGCAGTGAGCTTTAGGCAAAGACTGGAAGTGTAGCCAAGGTATTCAGTCTGTCTTATCTATGGCCAATGCTGTCTCTCTTCTTTGTGCTGGCTGATCTTGCTGGATCTCCGTTCCAGAGTAGGAGGCCGGCAGTCAGCAGCCTTTAGAAGGGACATTGCAGATATAGAAAACCAATGGACTGAGAAAAGCTGTCTCTCTCTTTCATTTTGTGGAGTGCACAAAACAAGGGGGAAGCTTTTACTGCTACTGCAAGGGCTGTACCTCATTCCAGGCAAAAGAGAAACCCTTCAGTCTTCAGGATTGCTGTCTTCTTGCCACCATTCACCATGAAATATCATGCAGCTCTCTTGCCCCTTCAAGCCAGGATTTTGAGACATGTAACATAAGGACAAATAAATAAAAATGTAGCTTGAAATCTGAAGGAATTTTTTTTTTTGTATCTTTAAAAATAGAGGAAAATCTTGTGTGCTGCAAAAGGATGACTTACAAAAATAAAATACACGGGGGTTTCCAGTGGGAAAGGGGAAAGAATCAGATAGCAGCTGCATTTTCTCACTCATGGAAAAGCAAAAAGCAGAAATAGCCTTGCTGTTCAGAAAAGGATGAGTGTGGAATGTAGTTAAAAACTCTGTAGTTGTGAGCTGATGTCTGCTGTATTGTTGTGGCCTACCAGCCACATGGGGTCTCAAGGCTGAACACTGAAAGCCCTGTGCTGTGCGAATGGTGGCATAAAACTGAGCAAGCTGCTGGGTTTGCAGGATCAGAGGAGGAGTAGCAAACATGCAGTGTGTGTCTCGGTGAATTGAGGGGTTATCCTGGACTCTTGGATGTGGGGATTGGCAGTGAACCAGAATCAGTGGCTGGGCTACTAGGACATACTGAGATCAGTAGTTGAGCTTTGGTAAGTCTGGCAGTGCTGTAGGATCTCTTTATGGAAGTTGCTAGGGAAGAGCAACAAAGGAAGCTCTGCTGAATCTTGGGATCTCTGTTTTGTGTCCCTGATTTAATTTCTGTTGTTCTTCTCATGCAGGTGAGATGGACCAAAACTGCTGGCAGCGCGTCGGACAAATTCCAAGAGACATCAGTGCTTAACGAGACCCTTCGGATTGAGAAGATACAAAGGCTGCAGGGGGGCCGCTATTACTGTAAAGCAGAAAATGGGGTTGGGGTCCCTGCCATCAAGTCTATTCGAGTAGATGTGCAGTGTAAGTCATTTAGTGGCAACCCAGACCTTCCCACAGTTCTACTGCATGTCTCTGCCTCACTGTGGGGCCAGCAGGAAGCTGCATTGCTCTAGGACCATGTGCACCTGATTCAGGAGCAGAGGGACTGGTGTGGTTTCACCAGTGTCTTTTTTGCATAGGGGATTAGATCCATCCATGCAAAATACAGCTCTGCTGTCCTAGTAATTCATTCTTACCTTGAGGTTGTGATGTCTGACAACACCGACAAGGCTCCCTAGCAATTTTCTGGGATGTAGCGTTGGGCATGCCTTCTGCTTTCTTTGTCTTTGTTTTGAAGCTGACAGAGCTTGAAGCAAGCAATGTTTCTTGAAGTTGGTAGTGCCCTGGATGTTGGGGGCACTCCTGAAAACAGTGTCCCGTTCCCAGCATTGCTACTTCTGTAGCATGCTGGAAGCAGCACTGAGAACTCTAGAATGCAGCTAAGGAGGCTGAGCTGTGATAGGGTGAATGTGAAGGTGACTCAACATTGCCCTGGTTGGCCATAGTGCCCATAATGGGAAGATGACTCAACATTTCTCTGGATGGTACTCATCCTTCTTGAGTCCTGGAGATGCTGCTAGTGGTTTTACACTTTTGGCTTCAAGTTTTGAAGCTTTCTCCTAATGTTTCTTTCTTGGACTTAGTGTTTATTCTTGGGCTGCTGTGATCAAAAGAGAGGGAAAATAAACTTACATGGTAAGGCCCAAATGGGAGAAATCCAGTATTTAATGTCTAGGCAACTTGTTTTGCTCTCTTGGATAAAGTTACCATTACATTGCCCTTGACTATCCACTATTCCAATTTTTTCCAGCCCAACTAACACTAAATCCATCTCCTCACTCATATGATTTGAGAAGGTAAGAGATTAATGCTAAAAAGTTGTAAAGTATGATAAAGTAGCTGAATCTGTCCCTGAACCTGTCATGAGCTGTTCTACATTCCTTCTATCTGTTCTCCTTCCTTCTGATCTGAGGGGAACTGTGGTTGTCTGTCAGTGGAACAACCTCTGAGCTTCAAAACCCCAGCATATGCCTGGAGTCTGGGTAGACCTTTTTGCTGACAACAACTGCTGCCTGACTGCTTCCTTTTAGTTCTGCTGTCCAGCCCAACTGTGATGTGACTCTCACAAAATATACCACAGACTTGGGCATCCTTAGCTTTTGGCAGGTTCATACTGTATGGCTGGGAGTAGCTCCCATCTGTTCCTTCCTTGCCCTACCCTTTATCGGAGTAGTGTAGTGTGGGCACTATCCTACCTAGGCCGTGGAAATGGATTACTTCAACAGCAGCCACTGTGGATAGGATGAGTGTTTTTTCATTGGCATTGCATCACTTTGTTTAGAGACATTCTGGCACCCACCCTAGATCTGCTTGGCTTCTCTGCCTGTTTCTTCTCCTGCGTGTAGTGGAGATGTATGATAACTCTCCATTGCAAAGGATACTTGGTTCTCTCAAGGCTTAGTGTGACACCTTGCCAGGGCCTGTGTCTCTAGGAACAGGATTGTGCCATGAATATCTTCATGCCCTGAGGGTGCTCCTGCAGTGCAGGCTGGAGCTAGAGTGATGTAGCATCCTGTGGTCTCTCATGCAGCTCTGACCTGTAGAACTATGGGGCTAATGGGGTGGCCAAGGGCTTTCTCATACTAACATCTACTCTGCAGATGGACTTGGTACTGCACCTCTGTTCTTCTCATTTGGTTTTTGGGAAGGAGAGACAATTTTTTGCTATTATTTGCAGTAGGTGCAAGGGAACACATGGGAAAAACCACAGTTTTTGTTGAACACTCACCCAGGCAAACTTCAGCTGAATGAACCAGAATTTAAAAACAAACCCCTTCTTTTCCTGCATCCCATTTTGTAGTTAGAGGTAAGTCATTATTCTTATGTGTACTTTGGTGTCTTTGACAGCTGCTGCTAGTCCTCAGTCATACTTTTAGTGTTTGGCAGTGAGGTTGTACAGAGAGCATTATTGGTGCCAAGAGGATATTAAACTGGAAACATTAACCCATGTAGCATAGTATTCTTCTGCCCTAAGTGGGCATCAGTGAGGCTTAAAAGTATTGGTTAAATACTGGCAGAGACGCAGCTGCTTTTCTGAGTATTTCCATGTGGAAGAGAGAGGAAGTAAGAAAAAGAAAAGAATGAATGTTTACAAGCTTTTATTGTGCATGAAACATCCCATGTGATCATGTCCATGAACAGCCTTGGGCCAATTTATCATTGGAGCAGCTCACTGACATCAGTGGCATTACTCGTACATCAAGAACATATACATTGTAGGTCTTATTTTAGCTTTTCTCAGGAGGGCTAGACATAGAGCTGACTTCTACAAAAGAGGGCTGAAGAATTCAAAGGAGCAAAGTTTTAGCAATGAAACAGGTGTTGTTTTCTGTGTGGGGAGTAGCTGGGAGCCAGGAGACTGGAACGGTGAGTTCCAGTCAGTAAGGGAAGTGTTTTACCTGCTGAGAAGCAGTCTCAGAAGGATGGTAGCTACAGAGTCACTCATGTGAAGTTTGAACAAATAAAGTAAGGTTAAAGACAAGGAAGGAGGAAAAGAGGAGAGGTTGTGTTTAAGATCCCGGTCCAAAAGAATTTCATGTTCAGTCATCCTGTGGCCACATGAAGTCAGAACTGTATGGAGAGGAGACTATTTTTTTCCATCTACATATATTTTTTTCAGCTGTGGGTGTTTTTTTGGTTGATGGAGGTTTTTTTCCTGGGATATATTTTGTGTCATGTTATTATTCCATTAACGGCTCTACTCATATCTCTAAGCTATGGTCAAGCAGACAAATTTCAGGTCACATAACAATTGCTGTCTGCTGAGCATACAGCTCAATAAAAGATGCAAACCCACAAGTTGACACTTGTGATTCAGCAGTGAGCATACATTGTTTAGATGACATATTAGCAGAAACTCATCCCTGCTTCCCTCTTCCTTTCTGGAAGTCAGATCTCCAAACTTACAAATCTGTAAAATAAAATATTGTGAAAATTAGGTGGCATGGGAGGGCAGGAGGTGATGAGGACATTAAGCATGTGCAGAGGATCATGATGGCAGCACAAGAGGATGCTGGGTACAAGTACCTCAGTTTCCTTGTAGCTGAAGATGGGGTCATAATGCTCCTGAAAATAGAGAATTGCTTCACCTTGAGCTCAAAAGGTGCCTTATAGACATACTTAAAGACATGTTTTCCATTTTAGCGGGCCAATTCTTGTCAAAAGGGATCTTTATATTTAACCTCAGTCTCCAAGTGGTTTTGCAAGGAGAAAGATCCACTGCCTCTGAGGTGTCCCCCATGCTACCTTAATGTTCAAACATTCAAACAAACCTGCTGCAACTTCTCAGAAATTCTTCCCTTTTTTGCAGGTGGGCAGCTGTAGGAGGCAGTGTGCTCTGTGTAGACGGAAAAAATCCTCTTCCTGCAGGACTATTGCTTCTGTCCTTGCAAATGTAGCCACTGATAACCATTGATTCAGTCATAGTGGTTGTGTGTCTGGTGCAGGTACAATAAGAGAATTGAAAGGAGCATCTTCTGTAAAGAAAGAGAACAAAAGAATCTCATCAGTTTAGGGAGGGGTAATGGTGTTTCAGTAACTAGAAGTTGCCAAAGACAGCTGATACAGACTTTGAAAAAAATACACAGAGGATATTTAATAGGAAGAGAGAGAAATTATGCATACCTATTACAATGTTTTGCATCTCATATTACCATGATTCCTCATGAGATTTGCCCTGTCTAGATGACTTCCTAACTCAGCTCCTTGATCTTGTCCTGATTTTTTTACTTTCATACCTTGTCTTGAAGATTTGTCATGTGATTTGTATGGACATCTCACAGCCCTGGGTTTAGTCCCATGATTTCAGGAAAGATTTGGGAACTAGAAGATGGAGAAATCATGATGGAACAGAGCTTCCTGGCATCCTTTTGACCTCTCACTGAAGGAGAAAGTAGTGATTTTTTTGTAGGGGGATACCATTGAGGAATATGAGGCAGCCCACTGCTCTGAGACACATGTGGCAGGCAGGTGGGTTTATCTGAAGACTGCATGGGGCTCTGCAAACCAGAGACTGCTTTCTATTCTCTGAAGGTTTGCATGGTGAGCGGGAGAGTTCTGGCTTCTCCTGTGTGTTCCCTTTGAATATTGGTTGTGCTACCTGCCTTCAGGTAGTAAAATTGCTCTTAAATCAGCACTTGTCATCAGCCAGATGTGTGGGACCTTCCCCTCTCCTCAGTGGTACCTGGAGCATCATCTGCTCTGCAGGCTGTACACGCAGGCCAAGCTTTGCTAACAATGGCTGCGACTTCCTTACCTCCGTTCCAGATCTAGATGAACCTGTTCTCACCGTTCACCAGACCATCAGTGATGTACGTGGCAGCTTCTACCAGGAGAAGACCGTCTTCCTCCGCTGCACGGTCAACTCCAACCCCCCAGCTCGCTTCATCTGGAAACGGGGAGCTGAAACACTTTCTCACAGTCAGGACAATGGTGTGGACATCTATGAACCCCTTTACACACAGGTGAAAATAAGCAAACCTCTGCCAGCTTGCGTTGAGTGTCTTGCTGATGCAGGGCACTGTAGTGGGTGGTGTTTCCTTCCCTGCATGGATTAGGATGCTGGGGAGAAGGTGCAGGCCACTGTAAGGAGGGCTGCCTCCAGAAGGGCTGGTAGACCTTCCTTCTGCATGCACATTCCCAGGGTATAAGAGGAGTAGAGCAGTAGCAGGGAGTGTGGCCTAGGAGTACCTTTCTCTTTTTATTGCTGCCCCTGAGAGCAGTGACACAGCTCCCCTACTGAGGTTATGCAGCTGTTGGATGGCTGAGACTAAAATCCAAAAAATCCCAAGACTGGATTTCCTCTATATCCCATCACTAATTTTTTTTTTTTTTCTTAATTGAGTGCCCAGGCTCCATATATCAGGGAAGGGCTTCCTGCTTAGCAGTGTGAGCAAATGGCAGGCATTGCTGTGGGATCCATGAGTTTTTCTAATGGCCGCAAGTAATGGGGAGCCCAATGCCTGGGCGCTTCCTGACTTGTCTTGGGACAAGGTGTCCATGTCTTTTCTCCGTCTCCTGCTTGCCTGTATTGGACTTGCCCTGCACAACCAGGTTTTCCCTATAAACACCACTTTCTTCGCAGTAATTAATTGGCCAATGCAATGGGAGATGGAAGGGAACTCTTTTTTTTGTTAGGGCACTCTGGGCATGTTACCCTAAGCTGAGCTCAGGAGCTAAATGTCCTTTAGATGCTAATCAGCCCCAGTACTTCCAGCAGGGCTGCTAGGGAGCACATGGCAGGGATGGGTGGGAAGGAACGGCTGAAAGGGCAGCTCCCCAGGGCTCCTGTCTCATCCCAAGCACCTTCCTGCATTCCCAAAGTTGGGCCCAGAGCACATTCTGGCTGAGTTTGATTTCTGAGCAATGCCCCAGGCAACCTTTAAGTTAATGTAGTCATGTTCATATTTTATTGAAACACGCCATCTCTGTAGGTCGCAGAAATGGGCATCCAAATGGAAATATTCAGGGGGATGAGGAGGGAGGAGAGAGCTGCAGGTTTGTGGCAGATTTGCAGAAACACTGTTTGGCCCTGAAGACAGCTTTGTCTGTGTGCTGTGTCTCTCAGCTAGGACATCCCTGGCCTTGGGAGGAAGTCACCATGGGCTCTTCCAGTTTTCACTAGGCTCAGTGTAATTAATAGGAGATGTTGCCTAATGAGAGGATGTCTTAGGACTTGGGATATTTTCTCTAGCTAAATAAGGCACCTGGAAAAAATTCACCATGTTGCAGCATTAATGTTTAAATGACCCAGCGTGCTACAACTCCTCTCAGACAATGCTCCTCACATGATGGGTCATTCCTAGCTCTGAAAGAGGGTGCTGGGACTGCTGTGCTCAGACAGGCATGCCCTTGCAGTCCTCTCCTTAACACCAGCATAAGCCTGTAAGTTTGGGTTGGTAAGAATTGAAGTTAACAAAAAGACACCTCTGCAGCACTGTTGGAAGGGGAAAATCTGTCTGGAATGCTTAAAAAAGTACCCTTCACTGGTATGAAGGGTACTTGCAGTGTTGTCTTAGAGATGAACCTCTGTCAGTGTCAGGTTTGGCTAGGCTTTTACATGAAAAACTAGGTGAAGATTTCACTGTTTAAGCTTTTTAAAACTAACTTACACTTACTTTAGGTATATGGTTTATACCCAATATACCTAAATTCACTAATTAATAAACAGGAGATACATATGACCCTTTAAGGATGTAGATGACATGCATATGCCATAATTTGCGTGGCATAGCAAAAATTCTCAGGGGACAGGACTCTCTTGGGTTATCAGCGCCCTAGGTTTTATCATTCTAATATACTCACTCCACATCCTTGTTCTCTGCATATTAGCATTCCTGAGCTCATTGTCCAGTCCCTTAAGGTTGTCCGCAGGAGGATTTGTCATGCTGACACCTCCTCATACTTGCAGGCAGTTATGGAATGGTCTCTCCAGAAGAGATTTAGACAAAGTCAAGGAGAACAGCAGCAACAAGCTGTCAGCAGAAGACATATGAGTTGCAGGGTATGCAAACCATAGGATAATTCTCAGAGCTTTCTACATACCATAAATAAAAAACTACAGAACACATCTTCATTAACTTTGTTTACTTTGGTTTGGCAGTATTCCATCCCCAGTGACTTCCTTTGGGTTCCTACTGACATCTGAGTTAGATCTCAGGGTCTGTTCTGAAATGGTTAAGGTTTGTTATGTTCTACAAGATGTTTCTGGCACTAGTTGATGAGAAATCATGCCCACACCTGTTTGGCAGTGCTTTCAAGTCATGTCAGTCAGTTGCTGGGTGTTTTGTGAAACCCTGGAGGTGAAATGACCACTGCAAACATTTTGTGTATCCTTAACATAGAGCTGTGGGGGGCTTGAAATCTCTACAGTTCCCTAAGGTTTTCATGGGAGCTGCTGATAATCTGTAAACTTTGGAAAGGATATGGGCTTAGAATGATGATCTGTGATTTGGACACTTGTGTCTTTTCTTGCCCCTATTTTTCCCAAATCCCAGGGTGAAACTAAAGTCCTGAAGCTGAAGAACCTTCGACCTCAGGATTACGCCAGCTACACATGCCAGGTGTCTGTCCGCAATGTCTGCAGTATCCCTGACAAATCCATCACCTTCCAGCTCACAAACACCACAGGTAAGAGGGGACAGGATGGGTCCCTCCAGCCCTCTGACCCTTCACCTCCTCAACAACCATTACTTCTCCATGAGAATAACACAGAACTCTGTCCAGGGCCAGCAGCACCTCAACCTTATTTACATCACTGCCAGGATTACAGATCCTTCACATGGAAGTCTTGTGGCCAGGGCTGCTCTAGTTTCTTGTAGCACTGCATGTGGCAAGGCCTGCCATGAGATCATTAAAACAGACAACATGTAGGTGTTGAGGCACTATGTAGTTTCTAATTCATACACTGTTTTATTTATTTATAATTCTAAGTGACTTTAAAAATAGATTTGCTACAGTCTAGAATGCTGAAGGAGTTCTTACAAATAATTCATCCATGTGTGTCTCCAGCCTATTTTGCCAGGCTGTGCTATAGGCACCTCCCAGGTAACAGGCTCCGCTGGTAACAGAGTTTGTGGAAAGCATACATCTACGGTGCCTTCCCAATAAATAAATTTTAAACTCATATTTATCCTGGCAGTGCTTGAGGGAACCTCCAGTTGTGAGCAGATTCACTTTGGTGCCTCTTGCTTGATGTGCAATAAGTGAATGATAACTAAGTGACATGTATCAAATACTGGCAAGGACTTGATTGCAACCTGTCCATTAAAAAAACCCAAACCAAAATCACACACACAATAAGAATCCCCACCTGTAAAGCTCCCATGTGTGTTGAATATTTGCAAATAATAAGTAAATGTCAGGAAATTATTTCCAACCCTGAGGTATTCCATGATCAGAGAGAAAGGCATTGTAGCTGTTTGAATTATTCACCTCTCTAATGTAACACAAAGCAGTTTGCATCGCTTGTGTCACCTTTGTGCAGTGGAAACAGAACTTTTTTTGATGTTGTTAACTGTTGACAGGATACTATTGATACTGTTTAAATTATGTTTATTGATCTGAGTTGAGTTCCAATGTGCAGAACAATAGTTGCCTCATTTTATGTAGAAAGAAAAAAATAATGACTTTAGGAAAGTGAATTATAGCTAATGTCACAAAAAAGTATTCTCTTTGTAGTAAGATTTCTAAACATATCTTGAACAACTCACCCTATTAGCTGAATTTCTCTCAGGATGAGAGTGTAGCAAATGTTGATATATTCCCTTTAAAAACATATCTTCTGCTCATGATGAAGAAAGGGATCTAATACAGCTCTTCTTCCCTGTGTACATTTAACTTTGAAGAGTTAGAAAATCAAATTTGTCTTTATGTCCACTCCCCCTGCCAGCCCAAGCACAGGGAAAATACTCCTCATTTCAATCCAGCCCCTGTACCAAGTGAATGGGGAAAATATATTTTCAGGTTGTGCTTGATGACAAGTCAGCTATATGTCTCAATTTACACCAGCTTCTTAAGCGCATCTACTGAGGGGTTTTTTTTTTTTTTCATGTTTTTTAATTATAAATGCATATTTATACATAGTTACAGTGGAGCTTGGCACTACAAGCTCTAAGGTACCATGGAAAATGTGTTCTTAGCAAATTGTATTAAAAGTTGGCAGGGAAAATGAAGCTGGCATTGCAGTGTGAGCAGGGTTGGTCTTAAATAGTATGGCTATATTTAACATGAAATACTATATGGCTTGCTTGCCTTGTAGGAAGTATTGTACAAAGGTGAGGAAATATTTAAATTAAATTCTATAATTCTCTCCTATTTTCCCTAGGTCTTTTCTGTTCCCCTTGCTCTTGTGCTTTCACAGTTTCTCTAGACCTGTCTGTGCCCAGAATCCTGAGCAGCTTCACTCAGGATGCCTTTGCCTTTACAACTGAGAAGGGCTCAAAGGGTGCTAAAATGCTTGGAAATTTCTCTCTCTTAAATATTTATAGTCCAGGCACTACAGACCTTGAGGTGAAGTGGTGGGTCAGGTCAGGCCAGGGGATTCTCCTCAGCTCCTTTGCTGTTCCTCAGTTGGGTCCTCAGTGTCCCTTGGGCAGATCACAGTCTCTGGTCAGGAGAGGGATTTCTCAGAAGCTCTGTTTAGCAACTTGGGCCTTGCAGCCCGGAATGGGTTCTTTGTCTGCAACCTTAGTGGGAAGGAGATGTCCCTGCTCCCTCTCTGTTCGTCAGCTGTTGCCTGGCTCCAGAGCAGCAGGCTGGGCCCACAGAGCCACAGGACTAGCTCAACACCATGCTGACATCTCCCACTCCAGCAGGGTCAGCCTGACTTCTCCCCCTTCCTCAACTTCTGCAAAATTAAGCAGTCCAACTGGTTAATTCTCCTGCAGTTTTACTGCAGCAAATTTGATTTCAAAGGGAATTGAAAGTGATTCTTTGTTTTTAATGGTCCCCTCGCTGCTCAGCAGACTCCACCAGCAGGTTTTCTGAGCCAAGAACAAAACGAATTGCCACAGGTTACAAATAAATGAGACTCATCTCCTGCATAACAATGCCTGCAGTCTGTTAACCTCTGTCTGATGATGGGAGTGGGAATGAGGAGTGGTAACCCATGCAGGCTGCCACAGCCAAGGCTCCATTTTGGTGCATGTCATGGGAGCTTGTTCCTGGTGCTGTGGCAGGTGGCAGATTTGCATTTTCCCTGCCTCATTCACTCATGCACACACAGCCTGCCCTCACGCAGTGCTTGTACCAGCATGTCACCTTTTTAACCTGTTGCCTTGCCCAGAGTCGGGCAAGATGGGTGTGGGTCAGATACTTGCATATCCAACCCTAAATCTGCAAGAGCCCTAGGTCTTAACCAGAGCCTGCAGGATCTCTGGTTTGTGCTCCCCAACTCTGACACCTTCTCTCTGGACATGGGCTGGTCTCAGGCTTCCTCTGTCTCTAACAGGGAGGGATGAAGATTCCCAGGCAAGATGCTGCATCTGCCAGTTTGTGCACTGTTAACCTGAGACCAGTTCAATGTCTGAGGGCAGAAACAGGGGTCAGCTACACTGAGTTAATGACAGGAATGTGTCCTGCCCAACCACAGTGAATTGAGCTATTGCATTTCTGGGTTCATACTATCTCATGAAACCATCTGGAGCTTGGTGAGGATATGCAAATCCTTCCTTTGCTATTTAATAAGCATTAACCCTTGCACACTATTTACAAGACTCCTGCAAAGAGACCTCTTTGTGTGCAGGCTGTAGCCTCCCGAAATTCAAAGGCTCCAACCACTGGCCTCAAAATGGCCACTGCAGGTAGCAGAAGAGACACCTTCTTCCTTAGGCATAGCTGGCCATCTCTGACACAGATAGCATGTGCAGTGGCCAGGGAAGTTATTATATTCAGTACACCAAAGCAATATCCCAGCAGTAGTTGTGTTGCTAAATTATGGCACCAGTGCTGAGGAGAGGAGAGTCCTCCTTGCCTTGTTTTTACAGGCTGTAATTCAGAGATCCAACACAAATACAGCATAGCTCATTAACACAATGTCCAGGGAGAGAAGAGGCAGAAATAATGATGCTGTTAAATCAGGCTTCATGAATATGGAACAATGTCTTATTTTGCATTATTATGGCTGTTATTTAAAACATACTCTGCTTTTTTGCTGGGGACTGCTACTTTCTCAGCTCTGTCTGGATGGAGTCAGTAGTGCTCATAGAGGCTTTGAAAGACTTTTCATGGAATGGAATGGAGAATACAAGAGGAAGGATTTTGGATCAGTTCCTGGAGGGGGATGTAGTGAGAAGGTTACAGAAATAAAATAAAACAAAAAAACAGGTACCAGGGCATTCAAAGGAGAGGTTGTCTAGACACTTTGAATCAGTCTCAGCTCAACTGAATATGAAGGAGAGTTGCTCTGATTGTGATACCACCCAGGTGTACAGAAAAGCATATTAAACACCCGAGGAGGTGAAGGAGATTAAGAGCAGGTTCAGAGCTGATGTTAATGGTCTGTTAAGGTCCAGACAGGTCCTGGTCCTCCATATCAGTCTCCAAGTTGCAAGGACTATCTGCTTGAAAAAGCCTTTGCCTCTCAAAGATGTCTAGTTGGGTGTGAGAGATAGAGAGGCGTATCATGGGATAGCTGAGGACAGCTTTTTTTAATGATAGACCTTCCCTAAAGCTTGCTTCTTGGGATGGAAACTCAGAATGAGAGGAGTTGTTTAATGCCAGCTGTCCCTGAGCACAAGCATGGTTGGGTTCAAGCAGGCTCCTTTGAGGCTATCCATTCTCCTTCACCTCTCCAGCAAGGCTACAAGGGTTTCCATTGCCCTTATACTTGTCATATTGAACAAGTGCTGCACTTGTTCAATGGTCTGAAATGTCAGAGCTTGGGCTTTTCACTGCCAAATGTTTCCTGTTTGCCACCCCTATACATGCAGAATGGATTTATCAGGCTTTTCTTCTGACCTGCATCCTAAAGCCTGCACTAAGCACTGATAAAATGTCATAGCTGCTTTGTGCCCCAGTCCTAAGCACTACTGGTAGAGTGTTTTCTAGGGCAGTGTGGGGTCCTGCATGCTCTGTTTCCTAGCCATAAAAGAGTAGTGTTCTCATTCTAAGACATGATAATGATCATTCTTTAAATTCACAAACACCTCATATTTGTAATCAATTCATAGATCTTTCCAGCTGTCCCTACTCAAACCAGCCATCGACAAGAACAAATCATAAAAGTATGAAGCTGTGCACAGGCAAGTGGATGGGTCTTTCTCAGCCTCTGAAGTGCCCCTCTTTGTGCTTTTTCAGCCCCACCTGCTCTGAAGCTGTCTGTCAATGAGACTCTGGTGGTCAACCCTGGTGACAACATCACTATGCAGTGCTCTCTGACAGGTGGTGACCCACAACCAGAAGTGGTTTGGTCCCACTCTCCTGGCCCAATGCCTCCCAACAGCCTCTTGCAAGGAGGCAACCTCACCATCTGGAGGATCCGTGTGGAGGACTCAGGCTACTACAACTGCACAGCTATCAACAATGTGGGGAACCCGGCAAAGAAGACTGTGAACCTGCTGGTGCGGTGTAAGTTGCTGCTTTTCTCTGAGACTGTGTTTTCAGGGAGTAGGGGAATTGCATTCCTCCTGGCGGTTCTTGTACAGCTGAGGGTGAATGTGATATTTAGTAGTAATTAATATTCTGGAGAAGTGTCTGTGCTAGTTTCTCTTCTCCCAGACCAATGGCTGTGCTAGCATTGCTTGCAGCTTCATCCTGGGCTGTAGCATTATCCTGAATTGGATGATCCCAGACTACCAGATGTGAGGCCCTTGGGACATTTTGTGAGAACATGAATGGGAGAGATCTTTGGGCAGATTTTGCATGGAAATGTTGCCTTCCTGAGTAGCAAAGAACAGTTTTCCTGTCCCATGCAAGATACTTCAATATCCCTAACCAGTTTTGCACTTCTGTTCATCTCAGCCATGAAGAATGCTACATTCCAAATCACTCCTGATGTGATCAAAGAGAGTGAGACCATCCAGTTAGGCCAGGACTTGAAGCTCTCATGCCATGTAGATGCCGTCCCCCAGGAGAAGGTTGTCTATTCATGGTACAAGAACGGAAAACCAGCCAGGTTCTCAGACCGGTTACTCATCACCCGCAATGACCCTGAGCTCCCACCCGTGACCTGCAGCTTGGAGATTATTGACCTGAGATTCAGTGACTATGGCACCTACCTGTGTGTGGCTACCTTCCAGGGAGCACCCATTCCTGACCTCAGTGTGGAGGTGAACATTTCCTCAGAGACAGGTGAGCCTCTCTCTGGCAGGTGGGGACCCCAGAGGAGTGTTTGGCATCACTGACTGCCCCACAGCCCCATGCCTCTAGATTTTTTGAAGAACTTCACATGCATGTCTTGAATGCTAGTGAAGAAAGGTCTTACATCCTCAGGCAAGCACTTAGATTGGAGATGGGCAATAGTTACAACTTCTCTGTCAGATGTATTGCGTACCAAGTAGATCTTCCTTTATGCTTTCTCCCTATGAAAAATACAAAGTGCACTCCAGCTACAGAGACAGCTTTACAGTGTGATTGTTCAAACAAACCTCCACACTGTGAAGGAAGAAGTGGTGGTATTTCAGCAAATTTCAAGTGTCCCTTTGCTTAGAAGAGAGTAAAAGAGAAAAAAAGCTGCTCTTTCATTTCTTTGGCATTGTGTCCAAGATAAAATGTCTATGAAGACTTTTAATGTTTGCTGGATTGCAAATGCAGTCTGTCTTAGGCCCTCTCTATAGGAGTGCCTGTGTTATAAATGCCTCCCCGGTAAAATCAGGGTCAGAGCTTCACCCCATGGCTCACCAAGGACTGGACAAATATGTCAATGTTTGTCTGTCATGCTGGGGACTAAAATATAGTCTCAGGGCTCTCTTTCTGTTTCTGCTGAAGCGGTGGGTCCAGCTGTGCTCTCCATTACATCCATGTCATTGTGCTGCCTTTCCAGGAACAAAAGTGCAGCACAAAGAAGCATTATGTTAGTAACCTGATGAAGATTCCTCAGGGGAGTGAGCTGCCCACAGATTTTGACTTGCACCTTCACAGAATGTTACTTCTCAGTTCCTGGTTGTGCTGGATCCACAGGCCAGGCTGATCTCACTCTTGATTCTGTATGCTGATCACTTCATCTCCCCAGAAAAACATGTTGCAACTACTGCTGGTACTTTGGGAAGCCCTTGTCTCCCATTAGAGATACTAGGGGCAGCCTGCTTCTGGTCAGATTGCATCCAGTTCTTGTTAGCAGCCTGGAGACTGAGCTCTGACTGTGCTGTGGATCCACTAAACACTAAAGAATAGTCCTTCCTTTCTGTGGACACCCATGGAAGGTAGGACCTCTCCATGCCAGCTGACACCAACCCAACAGGGAACAAAACCGGGGGAACTCGCCAATCCTGGTGCAAAATTGGCTTTCCCAAACTTGTATGGCTGATACCACCTGGAACAATTCTTTTTGCCCAAGATCACTAGATGGCAGAGTGCAGTTGTGTTTAAGATTGCAAGGGTGGGAGGCTGTGAAGAGATGGGAGACCCAGGCACCAACTAGTTGCTGTGTTAAAGGAAGTGTCTGTGGTGACAGGTTGCCCTGTGCCTGTCTGGAGGAGAGTGAGCCCCATATGCCTGTGTGGATGCTGCCACTGAGGAAGAGAAGGAGGTCAGCCTGGGGCATTTTGAAGCCTCTCTTTGGCAGCCCGGGCCAGCAGGACTGCTTTGTGTCCCAGAGAATGAAAACAGCCATCCCTGCTGGAGCAGCCCTCCATGAAGCAGCCAAGGCTGTCCAACATGCAACATCCCCATAATCAGCAGCAAGCCACCTCCAATATGTATTCCCATATAAAACACCTTGCTCTGCAGGATCAGAACAAGAGGACAGCAGCAGTGGCTCCATGTTTCCCCACTGAACAAAGCCTGAGCTCATCAAAGTGGTTGCCTCCACCAAGCAGCTCCAAGGTGATAGCTTTAATTAAAAAAAAAAAAAAATCTTCAAATGCAATTTACAACTTTACCTGTGGAGAAAATTGCTGCTCACCAGGTGAGCGGCTGCTGGCAGCGTTAGCACTGAAAGTGCTGCCGTCCTTTCACACCTTGCAGGACAGGGTGTGATGAGATTCCCCAGCCCACAGGAGACGTGCAAATTGAATATGTGGCCTCTGTGTTGCATAGGGAGGTCACTGCAGAGGGAGATTAGGTTGGATCCATCCTAATTTTTTTCATAAAGAGCTGCAGGCTGTAACATGTACAATTACCATAGCACACTCTCCTTTGCTGGAGCTGAATTGAGGTAATGTTGGTCAGACCAGCTTGTTACAGCTTCTGTAGTCCTATATTTTGATTTAAATGGAAACGAAGTACATGGCCTTTGCGGTTATGGAAGTGTCAATCCAAGTGTTGCCACTGTCAGCAGGCAGGGCTGAAAAAGGAGCTTTCAGAAAAGATTGTGACCATATTTACCTCACCTGAACTGTTGACTCTAAAGTCTAGCACAAATAAATTGTCAATATTACATGTGGTTTAGCACAAATCCCCTTCCTGGGTTCTTGGTGGAACTGGGGATGTGAACAGCCAACCTCTTCTCACTGGCATCTCTGTACCCTGTATTCACTGGAGTTCTTTTAAGCTTTGTTTATCAGCAAAGTTTTGGTTGTCAGTTGATAGCTAGATATTTCTTTTGAGTGTTATGTGCTTCCAATTCTAGCCTCAGCTCAGCCACAATTCTTCTGGGTGAGCTCTTCCCAACCTCAAAGGGATGCTAGGGGTGATTGTTGCTGGGACCCATCTGTCACTCAGATAAGCCAGAGGTTTATTGGTGTGAGAAATTCACAGTGCATTCACCAATAAAAACCAAAATAAATAATAAAAGTAAAATATGCAAAGACACTTAAAAAGAGCTGACTCCTTGCTGTGGTTTAGGAACAAACAGGGATCTTGGACCTCTGAGAAAGCTGGAGATGGGATCTACAAGCACTTATCCTTTAAGTCTTGGTTTTGATCTGACCTGGATAAGTTGCCTACATACCTCAGCAGATATGATTTCTAATTTTGGCCAAAAGACTGCAGTTCCACTTGACAAATTCACTGACCAGAAATTGAAAATGGATCAAAGAGGCTTTTGCCTTTGGTGTTCCTTGATGCTATCCCTGCAGCTGGATAGCATTTTGCAAAACAGAGGGATGTGAGCCTGGAGTCTGCCCCAATACAACTGGACCTTGGCATTGATATTGGGACACACTGTTGGAAAGACTGGAATCCTCCTGGGTACCCTGAAGCTCCAGACCCTGCAAGATAACTTGCATGGACAGTATGTTCATAGAAGGATGTAGTGTGTCAAGTGGAAACCTTTGGAGTTCAAGGCTGTTGGTGTGATTCCATCAGAAGCATCTCAAGACTACTCCTTACTTGCTGAAAACTCAGTGTAAAATTATTCCTTTCTTGTCTCTCTTTTAGTGCCACCAACAATCAGTGTCCCTAAGGGTCAGTCCACCATCACTGTGCGGGAAGGCTCCAGGGCTGAGCTTCAGTGCGAGGTTCGAGGAAAGCCAAAGCCACCCATCATCTGGTCCCGGGTAGACAAGGAAACCCCCATGCCTTCAGGGACAATGACAATGGAGACATACGATGGGAAGCTACACCTGGAGAGTGTGAGCCGAGAAATGAGTGGGACCTATAGGTGTCAGACAGCCAGGTACAATGGATTTAACATCAGGCCCCGGGAAGCCCTGGTGCAGCTCAACGTGCAGTGTGAGTACAACCATACAGCACTGGAGTGCCTGCCTGAATGCCTCTGTACACAAAAGCCTGGGGGCTAGACAGGATTGTGCTTCCTTACTGGGCTGAGTAGACACATCTCTTTTGTCTGGGGACCTTTGAAAAGTTTATATTTAATTGGTCAGGCTACACAAGGCTAAAGGCAGGGTACCATATAGCAAGTATGTTCCAAGTGGAAGAGAGAGACGTTGTGTATATTTGTGTACAGTGGTTTCTATTTCCGTGTCAGGAAATGAGTTCAGCTCTACCAGGTGTGTTTTTGTGCATTACATGTGTGTAAAATATCTTCAGGGTATTTTCAAAGTACTCAAAAGGTGGAAAATGAATGTTATTTAGATCATTTCACACCACAACATTTTCTTCAACTTAGTTACCCCTGGATATGCTTGAATCATTTTGTCTGAAAAGCAGTGATAGGTAACAGAGAATGTGTACTCCCAAATGGTTTTCATACAACCAGGCTGTGAGTAACATGAAGCTGATACTTAGCAGGTATGTGGGGCGATTTCAGCTCTGGCTGGTTGTTCCAGCACCACTTGAAGGCAGTATCTGTACACAGAGGTGAACATAGAGGGTAGGATGCTGCATTGAGTGACATCTCCATCCTTTCCCTGTAGTGGTTTCTCCCTCCAGAGAAGTGGGAGCTGCTCAGCTCCCACAGCTGTTGAGGTGTGTTTTGACATGCAAAAGTCTGTGCTCTCTCTCTTACAAGACTTCAAATCAGGCTGGTGGAAGGCAGCCAGATAAAATGCCTTGGCACTCCCTGCAGATCTTGTCCCATTAGTGCGGTGTGATTGTTGAACACTGGCAGAGTTCTCTGAGCAGTGCTGATCTGGCATGTGTGGGGAAGGCAGGGAACAGGTTAATTTACACCTGGGCATGCTGCCTGTGGGCTGTGAGTGACAAGCCTCCGGACACAAGCACAGCAACACTCATTAGACATGCTGCCACACTTCTCCCAGGCTTGCCCCCGAGGAATAAGAGAAGTGAGACCGGAGCAGACAACCTGGCTGAAACCAACCAGACAAACTGCTCACAAATGTGAGCTGCTGGGAGCACAGCAATAACAGAGGTGTGTGAAATCCTGCAGGCACTTTGAGTATTTGAAGTGCCCCTTTTAAAATTATCTCTGTCTATTCAGGAGCATGGTGAGCTTAGATTACAGGATGAGATAGGGAAATGTGTGAAGATTTCCAGGCAGGTAAGTAGTGTGGAGAAGCTTCCCTTAAGCAGAGTGAAAATGTGCGTCTTGGTTTGAGCTGTTTGGGAAAGCAGCCTGGTTCAGTCATACGGGACTTGGAAGAACATGGCAGGGAAGATAACTCTTGGTCACATCAAGACACAATGAGAAATACAGCAAAATTTCACTTGGGAGCAAAGAAGCATCAGACCTGCTGACGTCCCAGGTTTGGTGTTGCTGTTTGAAAGCTGTGTGGCCCTCGCTTGACCCTCACTGCCCCTGCAGAGGGAGCAGCAGTGCTGAGCTTGGGATGAATTCAGTCCTACTAGGTGGTCTGGAGGAGAATCACAGATCTGAATCTTGGGCTGAAGGGATAGGACATGATACCCCACACAAGAAAGATGGTAGGTGCAAGCCAGAAGCCTTCTGGGGAAGGGACTATGGTGTGACCCTCAAGAATGCAAAGATGTGATGAACTTCTGTGTAAAGCGTAGCTGAACATGTTCTTCCTATGGCTCATCCCATGGCCAAGCAATGCTTTATTGTGATTTTGCCCAAGTAATGGTGATATAGTCCACATGCCAGCCCACCTAAACAACTCACTTCCCTTGTCAATCAGTTCTGTGTAGCCTTAGTGGAAGCTGGGCGCATACGGATGTTTGTACACCAGATCCATCTCATCCTGCCTGGAAAACGTGGAAGGACTTCATGGTGGCACTACCTGTTTTGAGCCTCAGCAGGCAGCTTTGGTTTCAGTGCTGTTGATTGCTCCTTCCATTAGTATGAAAAAGAAACTACAAACCAAGAAAGTAGGGCAAGAATTGCCCTCATACCTTTTACAGCCTCCCCCCTTTCCCTTCATGCAGAAAACAGACCCAGAAACAACACAGTCCCTGTTTATCCCTCTCCTCCCTTGTTCATGCTGCTGGAAGGATGTGGGTGTGGCAGGGGCTGCTGCAGCTAATTGAAGCACAGCTTTCCAGCGTGGGCAGCTCATTAGTTCGGTGGCTTGCTCTGGAATTCTCATCTTGTTGGAAATGGGGATCGTGTGGCTCCTGCAGCCTCCGTGATGAGTGCTTCTCTCACGTCGCCCAGGTTGCGTTTCCCATCGGAGCGGCGCTCCGGAGGGGTGCGCGCCACAGAGCCGGTGCGTGTGTGCACATGCAAGCTGCCTGTTTGTGCAGCCTGGGAGTGCCTCCAGAACCCCCCTGCTCCAGGGAGCAGCGCATCCTGGATGGTAATGTGGCTGTTCCTCTGATTTGCTCCAAAGCTAAAGTTGCAAAATCAATACAACAGATCTGATTAGATGTCAGAACCTGTTTCTGTGTTTCCCTTCTCTCTTGGTTTTCTCCCTTCATCCTCATGCATATGGTGCCGTATTATAACAAACTAGTCCTGAAATAGGCTTTTCCAACTGCACTGCAATAGTGGAAAGATAATAAGAAGACAAAAGAACAAGTCAGCTGTCAAAAAAAGGGTGTTTGAACATCTTACTATTTTTTTTTTTATTTAGAAAGCAGAAAAAGTTGCTTTTCTTTTTGTACTTAGAAAGCAGAAGAAATTGCTTTTCTTTTAGCTTATGAGCTGAAATTGTCTATCATCAACTCTCTGACAGGATGGATGATCTGTTCCCTGGACTTCTTGGTCTGTAGTATAGAGCTTTGAAAGATTAATAAGTTTATGAAAGTCTGTGCAGCCTTATATCTCTGTCTTTAGGTTGAAGAAATGTTGTATAATGGTTATAGCGAGAGTCTGGGCTTGTCAGAATTCCTGGGAATCTACACTTGGATTGGCAATGTCTTGTCATTTTTTCCTGTACCTTCATAACAGGAATAAAATTGACCCATCTAATCAAAATTTCTGGAGTATAACAAATATAGCACTGTGAAGTCTTAAAATAAAAATATTAATGGAGTGGCAGAGTGCTGTTAAGAATATCAATGCTATCACTGATGCTGTTATCAAGGGTTTTTTTCAGGACCAGTACTTGAGAAAATCCCATCAGAAAAATGAATCCTCTGCAGAGGTGTGTTTAAAATTAAGTCTGGACCATCCTATGCAGGTGAGCTAGTCTAGGGCTATGAAACACACATTGGCTAGAAAATGTGCAGTGGTCTGGATATTTGAACTCAGTAGTGTAATTTGAGCTGCTGTGTATGAGGAAGAGGAAAGAATGCATGTATGTGTGGATCAATGAAAAGGATGCTACTTATATACTGATTTAGCAAGTATGTAACAAAAAACTGAAAGACAAGTATTAGCCATTTAACCTAAAAGACAAAGCAGTATTTGCAGGAATTACAAAGGTTAGTAGTGACTTTAAGCTCTAGCTGTTGCTAGAAGTAACCCTTGAGATGATTGTCTTACCATGGTGAATATGACATTTGCTCTGTTAGAGCCGTTTAAAACAGTATGGTGAAAATTGCAATCTTACTAGATTTTCCTGTTTGGATAATATTATGTCAGCTCTGATGCTCTGCCAGTCCTGGGCTATATCCGATAAACAACTGCATAACTCTGTCCAAGTCCAGCTCAGCTGTGCACTCCTCATCCCACCTGATCCTCAGTACATCTGCTCTTCCATTTTCCTGCAGATGGGTTTATCCTCCTTCACAGCACTCACTACTGACTGTCGCAGGCCCACACTTGACAATCTGAATGCCTTCTCCCTCTTTAGAAAACAATCAGAGCCTGTGTCCTCTGTTGAGTTGTTCATTACTTCACCAAGTTCTGAAGATGAGATAAGCAGAGTTTTGATGCTGCCATTTTTGTCTTTTACAGAGGTTTTGGTGTCTCTTAGTGCCCAGTGAAAGAAGAGTAAAAGGAAAAGGTGATAGTTACATAGGGCTGACTTTGTTTTCAATACTCAAGTCTTAAAGCTGGCCCTGTTTCCCATGTTGGGATCACACAGCAGGTGAAATCTTTACAGGAAGAAAGACTACAAAAGGAATTTACCTGAGTATCTCCTTCTCTGCAATAACATGACTTGTGAATTTATCTCTTCTGAATCTAAAGTAATAGCCCACAGTCATCTGTGATTGGTTTTCAAAGGATTATGCTTACTGCCCTTAGATAAAATTCTGCCACATTAGGCAACAGGTGGGCTATTGTGCTTTATCTTTAAAGCATAGTGAATGTTAGGTGCAATCAGGAAAGCAGAAGGGCATTCCCTTTGGAGGGGTGGTTATCAGGACTTCAGGAGCCATTTATAGTCCTAGATACAAGCATTGCTATACGGCTGGTGACTAGCAGGTCTGGCTGTGCCCTGACCTACAAGACTGCCAGAACATGTCCTGCTGGGCCATCTGTTGCCATTGTCACTTTAACTAATGTTCAGGTAGGCACACATATGTTTTCCTATTCAAGCTCACACACTGGAAAATGTTATTCCTGGTCACACACTGTTGACTCATTCCTCTTTAAAGTCGTGCTGAACCCATCGGCAGTGCTGTACATCAGGCAGGCGATAGTCAGCATCAATTTCCCATGTTATCTATGTAGCAAACACAAGAGCAGGGAGCAGGGGAGGGGGTGATACTGTAAATAAGTAAGAAACATTGCTGGCTCCATGCAACTGGAAATGGAAACGCATTAAACTGTTTCAATCAGCTGTTGAAGCCATAGATCAATGCCAGTGCTCTTGCTGGTGCCCCCCTCCTAAAATATAAGCTTGGATATTAACTGCTGTCTTAAAAGTGCTCTTGAGATGTGTTTTGGGCATGGAGATGTTTTTGCAGAGTGGCTAAGATGGAGCTTTTGGCTGCTAAGAACTCCCTGCAGCTCTGCCTGCTATGAAGGGAGTCTAAGAGAAAGGAGGCTGTCAGGGGCCAGAGCTGACCCCTTTGTCTGTGGCTCAGCTGGCTTATCTGCCTTGCTGCTTGGCCATGTGAGCTGCACTATGGAGCCATCTGCTAAGAATTTTAGACCTGGTTGGTTTA
The DNA here is from genome assembly GCF_050655825.1 of Lonchura striata. Classification (NCBI taxonomy): domain Eukaryota; kingdom Metazoa; phylum Chordata; class Aves; order Passeriformes; family Estrildidae; genus Lonchura; species Lonchura striata. Next base: position 85,309,131 of record NC_140705.1, on the reverse strand, counting down.
ATTTCTGAGTGTATTTATTTATAGTGACTGCTTTGTTTTTCTTTATCATTTTCATTGGTGAAATTCATCCTGATACTCTCCTCCAAGCTGAGGAGCACAGTTCAGGAGCTAACTTGGGGGCAGAAGATGGTTTTTCTGCTCTGGTGGTGGCTGGAGTTTCCTACTCTTTCATTCATGTTTCAGTATTGTTGTTCTCCATGGTACATGTGCTGCTGCCAAGAGAGGGAAACCTCGGGCTCTTCTCCCAGCTTGAACTCTGGTATGTTCTGGTTCATTTTACACCATCAAAGGTTTAAGAATGAACTGATGCTCTGGGACAAGTGTGTCTGTATTCAAAACCAAAGGAAAACTGTGCCTTCTGGAAGTTCAGTGTTTGCAAACTTAGAGACTTTAATTGGTAGGAAGAATAAATTAATTCATAGTATTGGGCATGATATTGAGCCACTGGTCTGAACAAAGCCTGACCTGGTAGTTAGGTTCCACTTTGATGGAAATCCTCCCTGTTTATCCCCAAATAAGTTGTATATGACTGAGCTAAAAGTATACATGTAATTTCTGCATTTCTCTCAATACACAGCACCCTTCTGCACCCCTTGTTAAGAGCAGAGGATTTAATTCCTGATTGTCAACACGCTTTTTTCTTGTGGTATCATGTTTGGGATTAAGCTCCTTGGAGCTCATGTTTGTGCATGCAGCCCTGTCCTGGATGCTATGGCATTAGGATTGCTCACTCTGCTTCCCAATGCCCAGGCTGCTAACAACTAATTAGAGTTGTCAACCTCAGGACAGACTGAAGTTTTACTCTCTCATGGCTTAAACCCAAATGGCCACTGTTCAGAGCAAAGTAATAATCACAGACACTTACAGCTGGCCTCAGATTTGTCATAACAATTATCATGTATTGGTCCTGGGGCCTGATAGATGGAGTCTGTGACAGTGCTTTCATCAGTTTAGGATTGGGTCCTCACATAGGGTTGTACCAAATGTTACTGTGTAGGACTCATTGGCCCTGCCCTCCTGCCAGCCTCATGGCTTTAAGTCTGGCAGGGTAAAGATGCTTAGCTAAAGCCTTCTTCTTTGGAATGCCTTTATGCTCATACAGCAAAGCCCCAGGACTCCCAGTGCTGGGGTGTTTTTTGTAGAATTTGTTATGTCCAACTTAAAAAAAAACAACAAACAAACAAACAAAAAACCAGCCCATATTTCACAGAGTAAAGCAGTTGTATGAATTTTTGCTGGTCTGAATTTTTGTTGTCAGTGTTTAACAGCTGAGTCTTACCCTGCAAGGGCTGTGATCTCTGCTTGCTGCTTTGTGGGGAAGGTTCCCATGTGCTTCCACTCATTCAAATTTCTTGGGAAGCCTCCCTTGTGCACTGAGAGCTTTTCTGATTTACCTCTTTGACTGAAATTGGTCTGACAGAGCAAGTCTGCACCCTGTGGTGGCCAGGAGATACAAGAGACTTGAGACATAAAGCAAAAGGCCCATATAGCAGGGGGATTTCAGAGGCTGTGGAGCAGATTTTGCAAACCTGGCACGTCAAATGCAAAGTACAGTGAGGCCCCCTCACTGTGCCCTGGGTAAAAGACCATGAAAGGAGGGAGGAAAATCCCCAGGTATGTGTGTCAGGAAGGTGGGAGCCCGCCTTAAAGCTGGAACCTGGGTCTACTATGTGAGATTGCAGCCCACCTGCACTGCCATTCAGCTTCTGTGCAGCTCATTACTCATCTCTCAGCACCTCTGTGGTTGTAATAATAGGCTGAGGAAAAGCTTGTGTGAGAGCTCATTGCCTAGAGAGATGGATTTGTTTGTTCAGAAGAGAACTGGTTTAAATCGGTTAATCCATTTCTCAGATATTGTTGGGAGAAACAAATACACATTCCATAATCTGCCATTATCCTGTTTTTTGGCCAGACTCTGCAGGAAGAGCAACTTAATTTTATTGAGAGAAACAAATTAAAGCTGTACAATTTTGTCAGGGAGAGACAAGAGCTGTATAGACACAGTGGATGGCAGACAATCTTGGTCATCTCTCTGTAAATATTTGCTCACATGGGGCCCTTTCAGGGTGGAATACTGAATCTCATACTGTTCTAATGCAGACATTCCTTTTAATTTTTCCTGCCATGGCAGCTATTTTCCCTGTAGGACCTAGGTATATATCAACTTGTTGAGATAAGAAACAAACCCAGAATCCTCTCAAATGCTTTGTGCTGAGCATCCTGCAAGGCTGTGCATGTTTGGGTCTCACCCACACATGTGCTTCTCTTTAAGTCACAGGAGCATACTACTGCCAGAGGACTGTCAGACATTTTCCCAGTGCTTCCCATCTTGCCATTCTGATGAAACTGCTTTGCTTTTGAGTCCTCTTGTTGTCTAGGCTTAGACCATGGGTAAAACCACCTGTATCAAAGTTCTCTAATGTGTCATACAGCTGGTGATGCCCAGATTGCATCAAGACAGCCTAGCTGGAGGGAGAGGTTGTCCTGGCTCTGCTTCTGTTTGCACAGGGATGTAACATAGACTGTGAGTACTTCTGTCATGTGCTTATCTCAATCAGTATGTCAGAGATAGTGAGTCTGGTACTGCAGCTGTTGCTCTCTCTTTGGGCCTGGGCAGCACCAGTACAGGTCCAAGAGACATGGGAACTTGGCCAAGGCAGAGAAAGCTTTGTGGATCCTGGAATGTGGGATTATGGGATATTCTCTGCTGAGGGTGATAAATAGGGCTGGTATCTGAGTTCATGGGGAATCTGTTATGGACGGGATGAAGATCAAAAAAAAAAAGGTAAAACTTGTGGATTGAGGTAGGAACAATTTAGTGATTGAAATAAAGTATTATATTAGTAGTAATGATAGTAATGTAAAGGAGAGATGGAGGAAAAAAGAAGGAGTAAAGCTCAAAAATAAGTGAAACACAGTACAATTACTCACAGTTCACTGACCAATGCCCAGCTATCCCTAAGCAACAATTGGTGCCTCTCAGCCATCTCCCCCCCAGTTTATATACTAGGCGTGACATTCTGTGGTATGGAATGTTCCTTTGGTTTGTTCAAGTCAACTGTCCTGGCCATGCTCCCTCCCAGCTCCTTGTGCACCTGCTCACTGGCAGACCATGAGACAGTGACAAGTCCATGAGTTAAAGCACTGCTTACCAACAACTAAGACATCAGTGCATTATCAAAATTATTCTCATCCTAAGTACAGCACTGTACCTAAATCAAAAACAGAGCACCATACCAGCTACTACAAAGAAAATTAACTCTGTGTCAACTGAAACAAGGACTCACTGGCTTCAGCAGTCATGGGGCAAGGGAAGTGGAAGATAGAGCAAATTAGAAGCCTGCTGTCAGCCCTTATGTTTTGAGCCTGGGGTCACAGGACAGGAAAAGAGGGAATGGCCTGTCCCTATCAAATTCTGCCTCTTGGTAGTGAAGAGAGAGAGATGTCATGATCCAGAACTCACTAGGAAAACCAGGAAGTCACCAAGCAAACAAAAATTGTGATTCATTTTCCATGTTAACTCTCAGCCTCTCCACAAGGGCCTGAGGCACAGAGAAGTGAAAATAGCTGTCCACACCTGCAGGGTAGCAGAGGCCACCAGACCTGACACAGGACCTGTGCCATGGAAGCAGAGATCCTTTTACCCCAGCCTCTTTTCCAGAGAGAGATATGTGGTACTATGGCATTGTGCCTGTGCCTTTGCTCTTCTACCAGGATTTTTGGGCTGTAAACCATGTCATGCAGCACCTATGACAGTGCTGGAGCAGAATATCATGCTACTCTTCACCTGCTCTCTGGATTCTGGCATTGGAGCAGAGCTATTTCCTCAAGCCCAGGAGGACTGGAGGATTGTGGCAGCCATGTGGAAGCAATGCACAGAATAGTGGTGCCACTTTTGAGGAGGGGACTTAATCAGGAAAGCCCCTGAGACATTCCTGATGTGAACAGAGGCCCCAGTAGAAAACTGAGCATCCTGGATGTGTTTGAAATTAGCTGTGACCATCCTGACCCCGAGCTCTGAAACAGCACTAATTACTTTCATCCCTAAAGGGAAACTGTTTAAATGAGCATTAAATTTCAGAGGTGCTCAGGCTTCTCTACATCCCAGTGAATCTCCCTGTTTCCAGTTCTGTGCTAGGACACTTTACAGGGAGGCTGAGGGCTCCATTTTTAGCAAGGTCATAGAACTTTTTGGAGCTTTCTGTGGAGCTGCTCAGTGATTAGTTTTGGGTTTTTCCACTTGGACCAGTTTCTGAGCAAGAAAATTAAGCCAGGAAATAGTGTTTTCTCAATGAGCAGAAATCATATTTCCCACAATCACCCTTTCACCCTATTTCACTTCATATAGTTCCTGATTTCCATTCTTCTTTGCATCTCCATTGCAAACACAATAAGCACAAGTGTGCACACATTCCTTCCTTATGTCAGCTTTTATTTCTGATTGAAATATAATTGGCCTCCATTACTTGAGGTAGAACAGTTGGTTTTCTTTCATGATCCAAATAATGAACCTGCAAATCCATCACTGGTCCCAGGAATTGACAGACATGCCTACATTTCCTTTTGAATGTCTAGCTGTTACATTTTGTTTAATTTTGTAGTCCTTGTTTCTAGGGTCAGGTTTGGTCACAGGAAACCGTGGAAATTTTTGTTACTGTTGACTGGGAGGAAGCTGGTTTCTGAGGCTGTTCATTTAGAATCCTAAGATTGGAAAAGACCTTCAAGATCACCTCTGGCCTAATACTGCCATGGCCACTAAACTTATCACCAAGTGCCACATCCATTTATTTTTGGAACATTTTCAGGGATGGTCAATCCACCACTTCTTTGGGTAGCCTATTCCAATCTTGACCACCCTTTAGGTGAAGAAATTTTTCCCAACATGCAACTCAAACCTCCCCTGACACAACTTGAGGCTGTTTCATCTTGTCCTATCACTATATGCCTGGAGAATAGACTGGCCCTCGTCTTGCTACAGCCTCCTTTCAGATAATTGTAGGGCAATAGGATCTCCCCTGAGCCTTCTTTTCTCCAGATTGGACAACCCCAGCTCCCTCAGCCATTCCTCACAAGACTTGTGCTCCAGACCTTCACCAGCTCTGTTGCCCTTTTTGGACAGGTTCCAGCACCTCAATGTCCTTTTTGCAGTGAGGGGCCCAGAACTGAGCATTGGATTCAAGGTGAGGCCTCACCTGTGCTGAGTAATGGGACAATCCCTGTCCAGTCCTGCTGGCCACACCACTGCTGGTACGGGCCAGGATGCCATCGGCCTTCTTGGCCCCTGGGCAGACGCTGGCTGATGCTCAGTTGCTGTCAGTCAGCACTCCCAGGTCCTTTTCTGCTGGGCAGCTTCCCAGCCACTCTGCCCCAGCCTGTAGTGCTGCAAGGGCTTGTTGTGACCCAAGGGCAGGACCCGTAAATTCACGCTGTTGTCCCTCCTACAGCTGTTCTCAGCCTATTGATCCAGCCTGTCCAGATCCCTTTGCAGGGCTTGCCTATGCTCCTGCAGAATTGACACTCCAACCCAAATTGGTGTGTCTGCAAACTGACTGAGGGTGCCCCCAGTCCCCTCATCCAGATAATAATAAAGATTAAACAGAGCTGTCTTCGACACTGAGCACTGGGGAACAGCACGTGTGACTGGATTTTTTTGCTTCCTGGAAATGCAGGCTTTCCAGCCCCAGTATCCCTGGACCTGTAGGCAATTTTTTTCTCTGAACTCTACCACTAATTGCAGCTTTGGACAGAGGCTGAGATCCCCAGTACCATGGGTAGCACAGATTAAGAAAGGTGTAGAGAGATCAATGTTGGTGCAGTGTTGTGCTCTACTTGGCAAGCCTTTTCCAGTCCTAGTATCCCTGCAGCTGTAGCCTTCACGGTTCTCTGAACCCTAAACCTACTGCTAGACCAAAATGGCAATTTGGGATTGAGACTGAGATCTCAAGTTCTACAGGTAGCCCAGATTGGAAAGAGGTGGAAGGAAAAATAAGATTTTTGATCTGTTGTGACCTGCTCTCACAGATGACGAAACCAGTGCTGCAAATCTCATGCAAATATGCTACAACTCTGGGGTAAATTCGGCCAAGCATTTCACAGGAGGAATTGTTGGGAATGCCAAAACTAACAGAGGCTCCCAGCAGTGGCTGTGATTGAGGTCAAGAGAACAATGAATGACAGTAACATTTGCACTGAACAGGGATTTTCCTTACAAAGTGCTGATTGCAAGGAGATACTCCACTGTCCTAATCACAAGCTAGAATACAGTATCTAATAACTGAATGCAATATAGATGAGCTTAATAGTGCTAAGTCTACTGGGATTTTCTGAGCAGTTCATTGTTTATGCATAATACAGCCAATATTCTGGTATGCTGTAAAACGGAGAAATGGGGCTGGAGGGAAAGCGAACAGCCCTCCAGCTAAGATGGGTTTCTGGAGAGACTACAGTAGATCAAAAGGGATAAAAAAGTGGCAGCAGTTGGCTCAATCAGAGGAAAACAGAGCAACTCAAAATAGAGTTTTGCAATTTGGAAATCTTTCTTTTCCCTTTTAGCTGCTTGTAATGAGGCTCTGCCAAAGTCCAAACTTATGCAAGGAAGTGAATAAGTTTTCATATTGATTCACTTTCTAGGAACCAACTTACACATATAAATGAAAAAATGCAAATGAAATTATTTTAAAGAAAAGAGGAAAAAGTTGGGTTTTGTGTTAGGATTTTTGGTTTGTTTGGTTTTGGTTTTGGTTTTTGGTTTTTTTTTTTTTTTAACCCTTTAGAGAAGCTTATGTGCTCCAATCTGCTTTCCAAAATGCTGTGATTCCAGCTTCCAAATCACTATGAGAAAACAAGAGCTCTTTAAATCTCTTTCTAACCATTTTATGCTGTTTGTCTTATTTATACGCCAAGGATAGTCCCTATCACTGATGGAGCTGAGGAACAAGGAGAGTTTACCTTTGTACATCTAAACTTGGATATTTGTACATTTTCAGTGCAGTATCTCCTCACACTCTGAAGTGACAGAGAATTCAGTGTGTTGCTCAGTAAGTTGTTCCAGTGTTTTTTTTACTCTCATGGTTCTGTTGTCTCATGGTTCTAAGTCTGTCTCATTTCAGTTTCCAGCTACAAGCTTTTCTTATGCCTTTGTTTTCTCACATAATGAGCTATTTGTTACCAGCAGTCTCTTCCTCATGCAGTCTCAGACACCAGAACAAGAAATCTCTTAGCCTTTTCAGTATGCAATCCAGAAAGGGTCTCTTTAGCCATTCACCTCAAGGCATGTTTTGCAGCCCTATATTTATTTTTATAGCCCTCTTCTCATTTTTTCTCAACATCATTCTGTCAGCATGGCTACATGTATTAAACAGGCTTTTAAAAATGATCTCATCAGCGCAGATGTGATGCCCATCTCACAGTATGTTTAGTAAGCTTTGGCTTAATCATCCAAGCATTTGGACATCTTTGGACTACAGAATTAAGCTGAAAGCTGATGTTAATCAGTTACATTAACTTGGGCTACTCTTGGAGTCATTGTCCCTTTCCTTGCAAGAGTGACACATTCTTTCCTCAACAGTTTTCTCTCAAAAACCTTTACATTATCACTTTTAAAGGTCCTTACCACCCCAAATTTTCTATGGTTCTGTGAATATCTAGGACAAAATGAATTCAGTTCCCAAAAGACTCTTCCATCAGGCAAGCTGAATGGTCCTGTAAGAGGTACTTCTTTAGTATGTAATTTACTGCTACGTCTTTTGTATCTTCTAGAAATGTTGTTTCTTATATTGGCACAGGCGCTTAGGGATGGTGATTGTCAGTTATCACTGCCTTTGTGTGGGTGGGAAGGAAGCACAGCCCAAGCCACATGCCATAGCTGTGCCAAAGTGTGCACCCAGCTGCACACAGATGTAAGGTCATTCAGATACTAAAGGTGGTTATGTGTGATGTTGGCTACACAGCCTGAACAGGCTGCTTTATAATTTATATACTTTAGCTTTGCCAAGATATTCTCTGGATCTCTGACCTTGATGGAGATGTGAAATAGCATCAGTTTAAGAGGTTGATGTAGGTTCTTTCTAGAGATGTTTTCCTAGAATAGGCATTCCTTCTCACTAGAGAGGTCTCAATGGTACGTGCAGCCATTTAAAATTTCTTTTTGAACTCTTTCAGTTAATGTGTTTTTAATCTGCTTAATGTGGGCTTCATTTGAGTAGTATTACATCTTCAATTAGTCTGTCGTGTGGAAGCAAGCCAGGTTCTTTCCAAAGCCTGAGGATGTTATGACAATATAGTTACTTTTCTTGTTGCTTTCTCAAACACTACCCGGTTTGTCTGCCAAGGACCCATAAAACTATATTCATCATCATTAATTTTTAACTTGGAATGTTGCATCCCACATTCATCTTCTGTGAGGTTTTTTTATGGAATCAGTGAGGAAAAAAAGCTTTATTGTTGTTTGTTCTGAGGTTTCATCTGCTTAGGTTGACCCAATGATTTGGTTTGTACCTCCATAGGCAGAGCTTGCATGGAGGGTACAGAATAATTTTATCTCCTCTGGTGTTCAAGAGGTATGATCACAAATTTCCCCTCAAAGGCCCGGCTGGACAAAGCTTTCCCTTTTCTACAGAAAAGATCCCTTTTCTACAAAAAGTAGATATTTTACTACTTTCTGTGTAATTTTTAAGATTTTTATGATCCATTGTTAGTCTGCCATTATTGCACTGCTGAATTCAGATTATGGTACATTGTCCTAGCTAGAGTCTTACACACAGAGTTAGGCTGTCCTTCCTACTTCTCTGGTTTGTATCACAGATTTAGCCACAAATATTTTCAGATTTAAGGCTGCACAATTTCTTTCCAAAACTGTATGCAGAATTATATTTACTTCCTGCCCACTACAGTGGGATGTCTCAGCAAATGTTGCTGAAACTGGTTTAAAATGTCCTTTTTACCTGGGATAGCTGATTCTGGGAGGCATTATTATTTATTACAGAGAAGGCAAAAGGAGAAGGATGCTGTGTTGCAGTGTGTGCTGGTCCAACCCCTCAGAATGATAATTGCAGGATCCACTTTCTGATCTTGATGCAGTAGGTCAGAAGGAGAAGGTAACAGCCTTAACTTTTGTGTCCCAGGAGAGCTGAGAATGAGAATAATGAAAACTTATGGAACCAACTTCAGATGTTTACATGTTGGACCAAAATCCAAGAATTGGAAGAAGGAATACTGTGTCTTTCCCACTTGTCCTGCATATCACCTTGACTGCAGCTTATGCTCTCCTCGGCCAATGGAAAGAAGTGTCTGTAGGAGACAGGCAAGTGGCCACATTGCAGGAATTCTGCTCATTCAAAGAGTTCCTGCTGTACTGGCCCAGTTTGAGGTCAGTCGTGGAAAATCGAATGTCAGATCAGACTTATCCTGTGAATGAGACTGTTAATAAACTTCCCTCTCATGATCTAAATGCAGAGGAGATGAGACAGAGCTGATAGCCAGATGGGGAGGATGACGAGCAGGCTGTTATCCTTGAATGGTTGCCAGTTCTCTCACTGGCCTTCATTCTGTGCCTTCTGCTGCAGAAGAGACCCCGAGCCCTGAAAAGTGATTTCTGGGAGCCCACAGTACCTGTGAGTGTCCGAAGTGAAAGTGGTCTCCCTCATGCAGGGAAAGATGGGGGCTACAGGCCTGCACCTGCTTCAGCAGCAAGGCTGGTGTGCCTTGGGAAACATGGAGCCAGCATCAAGAGAAGATAAGGAGTTTCCAGTACAGGAGTAAGTCCTCTGTAGCTTGAGTCCATATCATTCCCTGAGGTGGATGATATCACCCATTACTGAAGAAATGGGACTGCCAGATCCTCTTCTGTCTCCAAAGGCAGGCAACATCTTTCGGAATAAAGTGGAGATGATTCTCTGTAACCAGCAATCTGTTGTAGGTACATTCATGAAAAGCTATGACAGTACTAATAGGACAGATAAAGTATTTTTTTAGTAATTAATTAATAGAGGAAGAGTTGGGCAATGGTCCTTATGGATGTCACATATTTTAAATGAGTTCAGGCAATGGTGTGGAAGGATGGAGGGGAAAAACAGGATGTACAGATGGCAGAGATTGTGGCTATTTGGCAGCTGGTTTTTTGAAGCTAGTCACTGTTCTGAAAGACCTCAGCCATTTCATCTGAATACCTCCTGAATCCATCCTCAGCTTTCCATCCTTTGTCTGTGATTGATTTGATCTACCTTGATTCATCTGAAAATGATGACAATGATGAAGCGGTAACCATTCAGAGAATTATAGTAAAAATCCTTACAGTAAAAAATGTTCTTGCCTCTCCTTTCTCTATGCTATACTGATCCTGTGTTTTTAAATTGTATGCATTTCTTGAGTTCCTGTATGCACTGCCCCCCTTGTTACATTAATTCTTATGGGAAAAATTGCTTTGATATCTGTTGACCTCAGCTGTTTCATCTATGAGCCTAAGTATTTGCCATAAATCTTTTAGTTTGAGCATCCTTTCAGCCTCTTTCTGAACAGTTACGTTTTCATTGTCGTCAACTTCCTCAGATGAATCAAGACCAATCAAGGGTGAAGGATGAAAAAATGGGGTAATGATGGCAGTTAGAGCAGGATATTAAACAACTGGCAGCAGAACTCTGAGGTAGCAGATAGAGAAGTGATGGAGAACTGAGCATTGCTCCAAGCAGAATTCTTCATCCTAGGTCCAAATTCCCAGCTAGGTCTGAAGGAGAAGCTGAGAAACAGCCTGTTTTGTGTGGGGAAGCTTGTCCTCTTTCCACTCTGTAGATGAATGGTGAACCACTGTATTAACTCTTCCTGGTTCAGTTTTGCCCCAAGCACCCCTTTAGTTTATTACTGTGAACAAAGATTTCAAAGTGAATGTATTAAGAAGTACTGGTTAGTGTTTGATTATATTAATTGCTTTGGATGGCCTTCCTTCCCCCACTGGGCTCTTTCTGACTTGGATCTCTCCCCTTTCCACCTCACCAACATTACAGCAGGTCTGATTTTTTAATCAATATTTCTGATTCTGGCTGTGCTGCATCTCACTTTGCCTGCCTGTTTGGAAAGCAGCTGTGGAGGGATTGTCTTGTGGTCCTGATTTAGTTTTCAAACTGAAAACAGAAGGTGAGGTAATGCTGTGGTCCAGCTGTGAGCAGAAGCCTCTGATCCCCCGCAGCCCTGACAATAACTGCATTTCTAAAGGAGGGGCTCTTCTCTATTTTGACAGGATTGCAGTCCTCAGAGGTGCTTTTCTCCTGCAGTCTGCCTGCTTTTATATTTCTGTTCTTTTATTAAAGGGGTGTAAATATATGGAAGTAATTGAATTGTTATGGCAGCTGGCAATGGAACAGGACCTATTGGATTGATGCTTGGAATCAGTCACTTCTGCCCAGTTGCTTCTCTGGCTGGGGCTGCTCTCACCTCCAGGAGACAAGAGGAAATACAGACAATTCCTTGTAGGAGGCAGCAGCATTCTCTGGGTGTGAGCCCTGGTGGTGGCACTAATTGGATGTTTCCTGGAGTCGAAAGATTTCTCAGTGTGTTTGCTATGGGGGATTTGCAGGCTGGTGCCTATTTTCCTGCCCAGGTGAGTTCTGTTGTGGCACGCAGCAGTTGGAGCACAGGCAGTGTCTCCTGTCCAAGAGCAGGATACACTGCCCAGGTTTCAGGTGTGTGTTAGACTCAGCTTATTGATCAGCTCATCAAACAAGGCACACTGGGAGTTCTTGAGAGGTTCATAGGGAAGGGGGGCACTGGCCACTTCAGTGTATTTGCTCTACTCTGCATGCATCCCACCTAGCAGAGGTGGGAGGGCTGCTTAAACTCCCTGTGCAGGTAAAGGAAAGATGCTCATATGCCAGCTAGGAATTCCTGCCATCTGAATCATCCTCTGGAGATGTCCCTCTCATTTAATAGCTTTGGAGGGAGGTGGCATTCCTAAAATGAGTGTTTCAATAAAGAAACATGATAAATTTGGGCTTTAAAGTCCTGCTTCAGCTAGCACCAGGTTTGCTGTCAAACTTGGGGAGGGGAGGTTATCAGTCCTTTCCCAGTTGCTCCAAATCTTTCTCAGGAATGTGGAGGGCCTACTCTAGGATGATGAACTTCATAGATTAGTTGTTTTCCCTCTATTTTACCTTCTTTACACCCTGGGGATAGTACAGAGTTGACTACTAGGACATGAAAACACCTATGGGGAGGACTTGCAGTAGGCTTAAACTGCAAGCAAGGGAATGATGCTAGATGGTAAGAAAAATTACTGATAAACTCTGAAGTAACAGGAAATATGTGGATCCTTTGCTTTGGAAAAACTTCATTTATTCTTTCTTGTGGGGTTGATTTTGGGGTTTTTTCTTTTCCTTAGTTTGCACTGGCAATGAGCTGCTTTATTCCCAGAACTGCCCAGCTGAGTAGCTCACCTATGAATTATTGAATAGTAAGATAACTGTTTCTCTGCCAAAGGTTAATGCATATAGGATGCTTTTGGGGAAAGAATATCATTGATTGACTGTTAGTGAATGTTTTCATCTAAACTATTTATATGCTGTTAGGAGTGGCGTGTCACTGCCAGACCCATTTGTTACACAGAGGCATGTAATAACAGATGCATGGGTTTGAGGTGACACCTTGTTGTCTTGTAGAAGACAGGCAGAACCTGAGTGAAGCGTTGGTGGTCTGACACTGCTACACATGGGAGGGGTCCCCTCTTGTGGTTATGTGTGTGGGCATGAGAATGAAGGCTGTGCAGATCCTCCCTGGCTGTCATGCTGCTTCACCATGTTATAATTAGCAAACTTGGTTGTGAGCTAGAGAAAATATTTTCATATTACTCTGTGGAAAAAAAATCATCTGAGTTTGGGGTTATGCTGTTGGTCTGGCAGTACTTGAAGGTTTTGAAATGTCTACTCTCATCCTCTATATTTCCCCAATGAATAACTTGGCTGATTGTGTGGTGTATGGGTGGGGGAAGGCTTAGCAGAATGCATTTCACATATAAATGTGTATGTGCTTTCTGTACATGCAGCACCTTTTTCTACTTGTCTTTTTCAGTTAGGGGAGTGAACCGTTTTAAAATGAGATGCTAGAAGGTAAGTGAGGCATGGGAATGAGGTAGCTTTACACTGCAGAAGAATACTTGTCTTTGTAGTGTCTTGTTAGTGTGAATTAATTGGGCAGTGAGTCTGAGTGGAATTCCAGCATGCCTGGGACAGATCTTTTTTTGAAGAGGCATATCTGTGAGGTCTGGAAATTCCCATCCAGTATGGACTTTCTCCAAAGCACTCTGTAAAGCAAGCAAGGGGTCTCATGCATTAATCAACACAGTTCATCATGCAGAAGAGGAAATCCTTTAGTAAATCCCTCTTTATTAACAGGTGAAGACTGTTTGAGCTAATTGGCTTGGAAAGTTCAGGGAAGAGGAAAGCAGAAAAGCTGGTAGTGAATACATTTTATTTGCTCTTCTTCTTTTAAAAGCAGTCAACTAGCACAGAACTAAGCATTCTCTGAGCCCTGCCTCTCCAGACCCTGCACTCCCTTGTCTAGTAGAAAATTTACTAAAACACATTTATTTTCTTTGAAATAACAATATTTGCAACTTGGCTTTCAAGCACTGTGCAAAAACCACACATTTTATCTCTTCATACATGGAGACACTGAAGTGCAAAGGCAAAAGTCATATAAGATAAAAGAATGAGATTTGGCTTTTAGCTGAAACAGGCTCAGCAAGCCTTCCTGGATCTCCCTTCTAACTACTCAATTATATAGCAAACAAGCATATGAGACTGGGCTTGTAAATATGGGTTGGATATTTGTCTCCACATGGAAAACTGTTGATGCCTGATGTGTGCTCCTAGTGTGTGGGGTGTAGGTGCAGTTGCAAGGAACAGAATTGCTCAGCTGTGATTTCCCAGCCTTGTGACAATGAAAGAGCTTCCTTCTTGTTCAGGTAGAGTTCCTGTCTCTCCTGGAGCTGAAACCATGGAGTTTTCTTCCTGCTGTGAGACAAGGGTTGCAGTAGCTTTGCTGTCTGTGATATCTTTATATCCATAACCTTGGTGCCAGGTTATGGGGCTGGGGGTTGGAAAAGGGAGGCATCCTTTGCTGAGGTTACTTTGGTTATCTAGAGAAGATTAGGGAAGACTGCATACAGCAGTCTGCAAAAGGATACCTGGAAGAAATTAAGTGGGTGCTGGATAGAAACATATAGGTCTCATAAGGTCCAAATAGCTGTCTGTGCTGATTTGCTTTCTAGAGAAAGAAATTACTTCCAGTTGTCATTAGCTTCTTCAGGTAATGAGACACAGCTAAGAATTGTAACTAACCACTATGTGCAGTCTTTCATGACAGATTATCTGTGTGTTGTTTGCAATGTCAATCCTACAAATGGTTGGTCAGTTGGGTCTCACCAAGAGATATGGTGAAGACAAAAGTCAGGAGTCCCACTGGTGCTATGATGCATGGCTAAGCTTTGAGGTAGTCAGTCGGTAGTGTGGGATGAGAGCTGCTGAAATTAAGCAGCTTTCTAATCTAGCACAGCTTGCTATTTTCATCACTTGTGTCACGTACTGCACTGTGTAGATTTAAATAAAAATTTAAAGACTGGTTCTGGAGGATAGAGGAGATGTGTTTGTCACAGAAAAGGAAGACCGGGCTGAATGGAAGTACCAGGATATGGGTCCCAATATGGAAAATATAGTGAAGGTGAGGATGAAGGACTCCTGCACTGCTTTTGTCTGATGTCTGTGTGTGTGACCTTGATTAGAGCCTCTTTCTCTTCATGTCTCTCCTTTTCTCCATGACATTGCTTTGCTGGGTGCTCTCTGCAGCAGAGGAAGTGTTGTGGGAAGTAAATTCTTATAGCAAAATAAGAATGTAGCAGTCCATGGCAGCTGCACACACTAGCAGTACAATGCTGGCAGCTCACCACCCACAGAGATGGCTGTTGTCAGCTGTACATGGCTACATGGAGGACAAGGCTGCTTGTGAGTCAGAAAGCAGATTATGAGAGAGCTCCCTAGCTCTGACAACCTTTCAAAAACATGCCAGCATTTGAGATTTTATCAGGTTATGCTATTCACTGTTACCAAATTGCAGTGGGCATGTGTCTTGCATAGTAGTGCTGTTCTGTGATGTCTAGGATTCTCAATTATTGCCTGAACAATTTGTGTGAGGTCTGTTCACACAATGTTCCCCTGTTTTGCAGATCTTGGCTTGTCTTTAAGCTTGTCACTGATTTCTGTGCATGAGTCCACTTCAACAGGATCCTTTCTTTGCCTTTCATCCATACTGGATTGAGCAGCCTCATGACAACATTGCCAGTTTCTAATTTAGGGAAATTGGTTTTTTTCCTGTATTTATCCCATGAACAAAAAGCTTCAAAGTGCATCTCTGCTATCCTGGCTTCATCACTGGTGAAAGAAACATCTTTGCCTTCTCGAGGCATCTGAATTTGATGGGAACCTGCAGCAATCTGACAGCATTGCAAGGGCCAAGTAACACTTGCTGAGCTCTGCCCAAGCAGGACAGCACAATGGCAGTGAAAGAGAGACTGTGGTCTCTCCACTGAGGTCTTCAGCTCTTGTAATGAAAAGTTCTCGTTTAGTTTTACCCTTTCTCAAGGCTAAAAGTGAAACAGACTTAAACCAAGCAGACCATAATGCTAAACTGTGAGAAGGCTCTTCTCACTCACCTAGCAGGATAAGCATCTCCATTCTGGTTATTTCCAGTAAAACTAAGAGAACAAGAGGTTATTGGGACACAAAGCAACACTCCTTGGTGCTTGACATTTCACTGTTGTTCTTCCCTTACCACTGCCCTTCATCACTGTGAACAATGGTAGCTTACCAGCCCTTTGGTGCAGGGCATCTGCTCTGGCTCACAGCAAGGAGCTGCCTGCAGCTCAGCTTTTCTTTAGGGTGCCTGGCACACTGGAGTAGGTTGCCTGTGTTTGGCTCATTGGAATTGCTCCTAACTAGCTAATTCTGCTGCAAAGGCAGACTGCCCTGCCTTGTGTTGTGAAGCAGTGGCATCTTAACAAGGTTGGTGGAGGGCCCTCACTTCAACACTGCCTCTTTAGCCCTTCTATCACTGCTGGTGCCAGCAAGCTCTTCTAGAGTTAAGCTGTGTGCTGAGAGAGAACAGTAATTGTCTGGATTTGTTTGCTGTGTTTCTTGCCAGCGTATCCTGAAGCTCTCTATGTGCACAGAGGTTTTTTTACCTTCTGGAAGCCTAGCAACTTGCTGCCTGCAATGTGGAGGCTGCTTAAAAGAGCACTTCTGATACAGGTGCTGGATTTCAAGGGAGATACAGGAAGGCATTTGAGGAGCCTTTGGAACTGTGCTAAAAATTCACCTTTGGAACTGGGCTAAAAACTTAAAGAGCATTGTAGCAGCATAGAAAGCCAGAATAGCCAAACACAACTTCCTTATAGCAAGCAGAAAAGGTGCTTCCCTGTCAGTGTAAGAAGCACCATGAAAATCATTATCCTTTTTGCAGCTCCCTAAAGGTCTAAGTGCAGGGCTTATATCACAGGTCTCTCCTCCAAGACAGCCCCCATGTCAGGTGTGCTGGAGCTGTTCAGTTCCTAGTTCTGGGAAGCAGCAGCACCAGCTCATTTCAACAAGCTTTCTTTTGCCTTTAAGCCAGAGAGAAAGAACAGAAGCAAAAAAGCTGTGTTGTTAGTGGTGAGGTCTGAATCCCTGCCTTTGTGGTGAGTCTGCCTTTTGTGTGTAATCCCTTGAACAAGTGTGAACTCCCCAGTAGGCATTGGAGGCCAGAGCTGATGTCTGGCTTTGTAATTGCTGTTGACCTTCCTTTGTTTTCATATCCATTGGGAACCTTGGGGAATAACTGACCCTGGTGCAGTTCTCTATCCTTTTTAGTGATGGGATAACATGCTTCTCTCTCCAGAAAACCCAGGAGCTCCAGGACTACCTACAGAGTTAATACTCATTGGGTGTTTTCTAGTGTCAGAGACAAGAGGAGAAAATACAATCAATTTTTAATTGATATACACTTTTAAACATTCCCTTTGCAAGATAGTAACATAGCCCTGGAGCCTGTTCCAGTGCAAATCAAGTAAATCACATTTTTCAGCTGAAGAATATTAAATACCTTCTGCATCCTTGGCTGCCCTACTCTTCCAGTGACCTAAGGAAGCCTCTGGAACATCCTAGCCCTGTTCCTCTGTGACCCTTTACTAGCCCCAGATGCTCCTGCAGTGGGGCCCAGGAGAGCAGTTTCCTTGCAGCACATGTCCTTGCTGGTGGCACTTGGTCCAGTTTCAGACCTTTTCCTCTGTCCCAGCCCCATACCTGGCACAGTTAGATTCAGTGAGGGAAGCTGCTTTCAGACTCCTCTCTCTCCTTCTCAGGAAACAGACTGCTCTGAGTATATCTGAAGTGGCTGTGCCATATTTTCGAGCTTTCTGTTTTTCTTCTCTCCCCTTTTTCTCTTTCTTTTCCCTATATCACCAGATGGCCTAGATTATAATGTGAGACCCCACTGGCTTCAATTAAGGATCAGATGTGACTGAAGAAATGTGATAGCAGCTAGGGATGGAGATGGTACACGCATGGCACTAGGTCTAATCAAACAACTTCTCACATTATTCTCACTGTGAGGTGGGAGACGTGTGAGCCAAAGGCAAGTCAGCACTTGAAGCACTCGCAGAGACACATCCCCAGGAAAGCCATCCATAATGAAATGACCATGCCACTCAGCACGGCAGCCTCAGTTCAGGCAAGGGCTGCTTTCACTCCACCTAAGTGCAGCAAAGGGCCCAAAGACTTAGAGAACAAGGTACCTTGAAAATAATCAGCCACATCAAACAAAGGCTGCCAAGTGGAGTGGATGATTGGGATGATTTTACACAGGATACCCACAGATTCATTTGTGCCTCCTGGAGATGGGACACTGCATGCCCACATATGGGACAGTGCATGCAGCACCTTCATCTGTGGTGAAGATAGAGATGTCACTAGTGTCACAGAGCTGTTTGGTCTTGCTGGAGTCAGGCTATGGGAGGAGAATGGTGTGCCGAAGCCCTTCCCAGCATAGCTCTGTTCAGGGCAGCAGGGATGCAGAGTGACCCATGGTTGTTGGTAGACCTGTGCCTGTGGCACTGCAGATGCTGGGTGCTGCAGGGTTTTGGGCCTGGTTGTGCTTGGCAACTCTATGGACCTTCAGAGGAGGCAGATGATCTGTTGATCTGTAGGGCATGGAAACTGTGGAAGAGCACTTGCTTTGAACCTGGAGAAGGTCAGTTGTGATTGTGCTGAAACTGCTATAAATCAGTTCTCCCTCTTACATTCAGGCTAACTGCTGTTTTGTGTTCAGGAAGCTTTTCTCATTTTAGATGGAAAGCTTCTGTTTATCCCCACACTGTAATGTTTTAATTAAGAATTTATTGCAAGTGAAACATGTCTATCAGAGACAGTGGGGATTTAAGTCCTCTTTCATTGCATTAAATAAGGAGTACCAAACAGTACCAATCTGACTTTCTCCTTGCTGTGCCTCAACCATGCCCAAATCATGAGGTTCCCATACATTTTTACAAGTGCTAAAGAACTGCAAAAAGCAGTCTCCCTTTGCTAAGGAGGTGAGCACACATCACCATTCCCATTCTCACACTACTGGCAGAGATGCTGACATGGATAGATGTGACTCACCTCCCAACATCAGGGAATTGTTGCTAGAGATAAAAATAGGACCCAGAGTCCCTGTAGTCATTCTGTGATGTGATGTGTTGTATTGATGTATTTGGGAGGGGCCCTCCAAAACCCTTTCAGGTCTGTGGGGAGAGCCAGTGCAGATCCCTCCATCTAAACACGGTGTTCTTGATAACCCTGTCAAACATTGACAAGAAGAAATGACTACTTGGGAACTTACCTGCCTGTTCAGGGAGTGGATTTTATGCTATGTAATAGGACCGGTCATTCTGATTAGATCTGAGGATTGAATCCAAGCTGTGATACAGCTGCTGGTGTTGCACTTCTCACATGAGAGAGCAGAGCTTGGTAGCTCCTCCAAGCAGTGCTCAGTGTGGTATGAGTGCTCGCTAAAGGTTATGCCTACCTCATAAAAGTGGGAGAGAGGTAGAATGTGGCCCCAGCCCAGTCAGAAGTAAATGTCAGACGACTGTTGCTTTTGGTGTGATTGGATCCTGGCTTCAACCCCTTGGAAATCATAGGTACCTGTCTTGTCAGAGGTGGTCGGGGTGACCATGCTGGGTGAGGAAGCTGCTCCCTGATGGCATCCCTGTCTGTTGCTCTGTTGGGTCTCCAGTCCCCCCCGTGGTGGAGCCAGCCTTCCAGGATGTGCGGCAGGGCACGGGGCACAGCGTCACCCTGCGCTGCACCATGCTCAAGGGCAGTCCCATGAAGGTGGCCACCTCCATCTGGCGCTTCAACGGGAGCCTCCTGGCACAGCCCCTGGCAGAGCAGCAGGACTACTCAGAGCTCAAGGTGGACAGCGTCAGCCGGGAGACCAGTGGCAGCTACGAGTGCAGCATTTCCAACGACGTAGGGGTCTCCACCTGCCTCTTCCAGGTGTCTGGTAAGTCACAGAATGCACATCAGAGCAAGCTGTTGGATGGGGTCATGGGAAGCTTGCTCCTCATAAACTGGTGCCACTACAGTGCCTCTATTGTTTCTTCTATGCCCAGCACTATGTTCAGGAGGAATAATTTTCCATAAGCCAGCAGGGAGATCTGTCTCCATCGTTCAGGCAGATGGAGGTGGAGCTGGCTAAGTACTAGCCCCTGTTAGATTTTAGCAGTGTTTGACCACTTGCAGGACTTAAACTCAAGGCCACAATCAGCTTTCAAGATTGGACAACCTGTATCATCAATAAGTATTGACCAAGGGGAAGTGAAAAGCTCTGTACATCCCTCCAACAGGATCCAAAACGTGTGATTTCCTCTTTAAAAGCAAATGTATAAAGAAAGAAAAACTGTGTTATGTATTCCTGTGCCTCCTCTATGACTCCTGTCTGTCTGTCTCACAGCGCTTTCTAGAAAAAACATGAGCTGGGAATGGTTGCTAGTACACGATTTGCTGCTCACAGTTTTATTTGAATCCATTATCCACTGTAACAGGCCTTCTCTGCAGCACCTGCAACTGCACAGAGGAATGGCAGACTTATTGCATCTAAAAGTGCACATCTGACCTGGCTTCTCCAGCTGATCATTAAATCTGCTTTTCCCATGACCCCAGAACTGACTTGGGCACAATTTTCAGGAAAAGCTTCCCCATGAAGTTGCCTTAATAAGCAATAATTTCAGTCCAGGTTTGAGTCCAGGGCCAATTTGTAATAGTTTTCAAGCCTGGATTTAAAAAAATGAGAATGAGTAACATCCAGAGAGACCTGATTTTGAAGCAGGCCTTTCCTAGGTTTTGGGAAAGCTCAAGTATGCTGTAACTCTGGGATGCTTACAGAAATGGGGGAACCCAAACTACTTCTACTATTTGGGTCCCTTTTCAAGACCTTGTCTCACCCCTTGAGATTTCCTGGCTTCTGTCTTGCAGTGAATTTTGCTTGAAAGCTTTGGCCCTCTTTACCCTCTCTACCCTTTTCATATGCTTGTAACTCTCACATCATTAAGTGATAGCAAACCATATCCCTCTATGAGCCATCACAGAAAACTGCATCCCTGTCAAGCCTGGGAATGCTCCCCGAAATTTCTTGCTGGTGGCAGCAACAAATATATATTGGCACCTGGTGTGCCATGCTGTGCCTGAGATAAGATCCCCTCAGCAGAAAGTAGGATTCATGCCTAGAGAGCACTGATCAGGAAAGCAGCAAGCCTTTATTTTTCCTGCATCCCTTCTCCTTTTCCAAGACACTGATTGTAGCTGTTCAACTCCAGACATCTCTGCCTGTGTCCTGGACAGTTACAAATTAATTAGACCTTCTGAGCCTCTAGAGCAACCTGAAAAATATTCCTGTGACTTGACTGCTCTACTTGGACTCAGGATTGCTGGAGTTTTAATTCCCATCAGCCACAGCCTTCCTATCTGAGCAGAGAAAGTGGCATGGTATTTTTTTTTTTTTTCCCTGCTTCTTCACTGTGGAAAAAAATACCATAAACCTTCTTATACAACAGAAAGTGACTAATTTTTGACTATGGGCTGTTCAGGTGCACTGAAAATACAGTACATGTATCTGACCAGGATTGGATCATTTTCTTCTATGAATGAGTGATTAGCTTTCCAAAATGTTTTGGAAGGATAGTGAAACATCCAACCCATTCTTCTTGAGGAAGTTATCAGGGCAGCCCATCCTGTTCATCACCTGCTCCCTCAATAGCCATAAGGTGAAAGAGAGACAGGGATAATCTTCAGCTCTTCCCATCAGCTGAAAGCAAAAGACAGAACTTTCCAGCAGTAGTAAAAGCTTCCAGAAGGAAGTTCTGAAAGTTTTTTGATATGCAGCATTTCTATCAAAAAGCACTTGTTTTTTCTAGCTTCTATCTTGGACTCAATTAATAATGCATTGATATAATGCAAGATGATGATTATCATGAGTTCTGATTTTATTTTGAAATCCATTATAAAGCTTAACTTCCATAGTCAATACAAGTTGAATAAGCAGCAATTAGTCTCGAGGTGGTTCTGAACTTCTTGCTCATGCTAAAATTTAAGTCAATAAAAATAGTAAGAGAAAAAGGACTTGGAAATAAATATCAATATTATACATTTGAGTTCATAAAAAATAAACATTGAATCCTGTCAAGCCTAATTATAACCACACAGAATGGCAGGGCTGGTGATTCAAGTGGAAAGGTGCAGAAGACATCCTGAGGAGATGGTGTTTATTCCTGCTCTCCAGCATCCCTTGCTGGCCAGGCATCTTTCTGGTATCTGCTGGTTCAGACTGGACCTGAACTCTTGAGCTTTCATTCAGGTCCAACTCCTGCCTAGCTTAGGACAGAACTTGCCAAAAATTGAAGTTCAGTGGGTGAAATGATCATAATTTCAAATAGAGCAAAACAAGTTGTGGGTAAGACCTCGTTGCCTGTGCTCCCTGTGCATTAGTCCTCCAGCTGCTGGGCTGCATGGCAGGAGCCTTTAAATTCTGTTGGTCGTGATTCAGGACAGAAACTGCTGGGGAAATGAAAGTTAATCCCTTGTTCTCTGAACTGTTCATTTTCTCTAGTACATTTTTCCCTTCTGTATTTCCCTTCTCCTGCTGCACTTTGTTTTTAAGGAGAGATGTGGGTTTGAAAAAGACATCTCCACCCCTGCCAAAGCTCCCACTGCTTTTACCCGGGCTGAGGTCAGTGTCCTCTTTGCTGCCGAGTTGACTGTTGCGTTACAAAGAGGCTGGAGCACTGTGTTGCCAAGGCAGGGGAGATGCAGAAGGAGAAAGGTCTCCTTTTTAGTGCCGTGGTCTCTGTGTGATAAATAACACTTCTCCTATGACCTACTGGCCAAATGATCTTTCCTTATGGTTTGTTAGCAGGAGTCTCTGTAAAGCAGCAGATGAAACAGGAGAAATGCCAGTTTAAAGCTGTTACTTCAATCTAAACTACAAAGCAAGAGAGAAAAGATTAGAGCTGGTTCCAGTCTGAGAACTGAAGTTGTTCCCACCTTCTCAGATGCTGGTTATGTCTCACTGGTGTTGCAGGGCTGCTAATCCTCCCAACAATTTAGGCTGTGAAAGAAGTAGTGATTCACAGAAAATAGTGGCACATTTGTGCAAAGTAAAGTTGTCCATTTTGTTAGAGGCAGGTCGATAAACTGGGTGAATGGAGCTCTTCTACTCTCACCACGTCTCTTTGTAATTTTTGTTCCACTTGATCCCATTCTTTTACTTTCCTCCCTCTTTCTTCTTTTTTTCCCCTCCAGCAAAAGCTTATAGCCCAGAGTTTTACTATGACACTCCCAGCCCCACCTTGAGCCAGAAGCAATCCAAGAATTACTCTTACATCTTGCAGTGGACCCAGAAGGAGCCTGATGCTGTGGATCCCATCCTTAAGTACCGCCTGGAAGTCCGGCAGGTAAGGTCTGCTCTCCTGGAGCCCCAGCATATGGCCTTTCAAGAGGCAATTACATCAATGTTTCCTTGCTGATTAAGAGCTGCAAGTGATGAAATTGGCAGATCCTGAGGCTCTTGCACTTTCCCCACTGAATGGAAGAGACAGGCCAAGTGCACAACTCGGTGTTCACTTTGGGGCTCTGGGGCTGGGTACAGTCAAGGTCTTTCAAAGCCCTGCAGCCCCCATTGGGCTGTTCATGCTCAGTGTTTGGAATGGGGTTTTAGTGAGAACAATGCCTTATAGTCAGTAGTTGGTGGTGTAGATTTTGTAGGCCAAAGATTCAAACGAGTGGAATTCCATCCTCCTCACTCGTATGAAAAAAGGGAATAAGCTGAAGAGCTCTCCAGGCAGGAACTGAAGGAAAAAGTCGATGTCTGTTTGTGTTGCAGAAGGGCTTTCATCCTATCACACTAACTAAGCTATTTGGACTGTATGAACTCTGCAGGTGAAGTGAAGTGGGTTTCAAGGTTTGTGAGTTTGAAGGAAAAATCATACTGGGGGCTGGGGGCTGGGGGTAGAGAACTGAGTGAAATCTGAAGACATCACTGGTTGCAGAAGGTTAGGGAAAAGAGTTTGATGTTTTTAAAGAGCACATTATCTTAGCAGGATTGCAAGGTGCTTTCATCCACGCCCAGCAAAACACCCGCATTCAACATTTTTTGAAAAATGGGGACACATAAACTTGGTTCGTGTCATTCAGTGGTGGCTGAGAAGCAAATGAATTTTTCAAGGAAAATTTTGTTTACTGTAGATAGAAAACAAAATAATTAAAAAGATTCAAGTGTCTCTTTCCTCTAGTTCTGCACAGTAGGTTCCAGTTTTATGTCTCCATTTGATTGTGAGCTCTCTGGGGTTGGACAGCCTTTGTTTGTTACTCACACCGTATGGAGCACATTGTCAGTACTTAATAATAATACAGGACCTGGGGGAGCCTCTAATAATGAAGGCAGTTTGTCAGAGTAGATCTTCCCTCTGAGCCAAGTTTTGCTATTATCAGCACTGCAACTCAATGAACAAATGTGTGGGTTTTATCTTTCTCCAATACATTGAGTTTTTTTCCTTTTTGTACAGTGTCTAAAAGTAATCTTGGTTCTATCCTTCATTGAGCTCCTACTAAAAGGGATCAAGAAAAGGGAAAATCACTTTTCTACTTTAAGTTACGACATGGAGGGGCCTGTGTGCCATGCAAATTTAAACACATACCCAGTTTGGTTCATAACCCATTGGTTACTGCTGTTACTATTTTGCAGCATCACAACATAGCTGTGACTATTGAGTGTTGTGTTTTAGAGGAGCATGATACTGAGACCCTGCTGTAGCTCAGTCATATGTATGGGAAAGCTCTTAGAAATGGCTACAGGCATCATCATGGTGGCCTGGGACTGAATAAGGAAAGGCAGAGAGACGAGGAGAGAGGGAAGCTTTGTTCCCACTTCTGTCAAGCACAAGAAGGAAACCCTTTGTTTTGATGCTGCTGTAAAAAATGAGCCCTGCCCCGGCTGAAACTAAGACACATTGGAAAAGGTTTTCATGGTATTGCCTCCTCCTGGCTTTTGTCCAATGAAAACACTTGCATTTCATGGTGAGGTCTCCACCTCCATGAGCCATATTGAGGTCTTATGGAGCCCTTTTCATTTCCTTGTCCCAGAGGATCACATCCCCTCTCACATCCAGCCTGCTGTTTCCCTCTGTTCATGTGCTGCCTTCCCAGTATTTTCACTGTGATGTCTCACTTGGCTCCAAGCAGCCTTGTGACACCTTCTGACCTTTCTCTCCTTCCCTGGCTCCATCACCCTCTCCCATGTCCTGCAGATTCTGCTGCTTTATTGCACCTTCTGTTCTGTGCTGGGGCCCCTGGACTATGCTGTGCATCCTTCTGTTCCATTGTTGGACTGCAAAACATAGTGGCCTTAGTGAATATAACTGAAAAGCTCAAAAGCCTAAAAGTGTTACTGACTGGAGAGCTCTTAAGAAAGGGGATTTGTCTGCCTGAGTGTGGAGCTGCTGTTTGCCTGTGCACACTCCTGGATATGCTGGCTTTCTAGGCACTAGCTGTGGTGGCACAAAAATCCTCCTAGAGAGCTTGGATTGAAGTGGAATATTCTCCTTAGGTGAAACGGGCCTTACACATGGCCAGACACAACTGGTCTATTGCCAGCATCAAGCTGGGGAAAGCTTACCCAGCCAGCCAGCTTAATTTCTCCCCCAGTCCTGGGAGCTCTGCAGCCTCAGTGGCCATGGCAGGGGTCTTCAGGATGAGTGAATGTGGTAGCTTGCAGTCTTGGGTAGGTAAGGGGCTGTCAGGGGGAAGAGGGGATGAAAAGAGGAGAATTAACTCTTGCTAAGCTGGAATCTAAAAGGTAACCACCTGGAATGCCCAGTTGTTGCAATTTAGTTTGCAGGTTTTCATTTCACACTCCCTGGTTTGCTCAAGGAGCTCTTGGCATATGTAATATGAAGATCCCCAAGTAGCAGGATGCTTTTCAAGGCACCTGGGAATTCTTGAATTAAATTTGCTTGCTGCAGCTGCTGAAAATGGGGCTGGGTGAGAGTCAGAGTGCCTCTTATTAATTGGCTGGCACCATGCCTCCTCCAATTCTTCCTGTTCAGAAGCTTCCTAGGATATTACTGGGGGCATTGCAAGCAGTCTGGAGGAATTTGGTTTCCTAAGCAATGTGTGGGGGTTCCCAGCAAGATGGGCAGAGGCATTTCCATCAGAGCTGATTGTTCCCAGTGCTGCAGAGCAGGCTGAGTGGCACAACAGACACACTAGTTCCAGTAGAATAAGAATTAACTTATGATTAAAACCAACCTTGACAGCTTGGAGTCACTGACCCAGGAAAGTGCATATGATACCAACTTAGAGCAAGCTTCTTGTGAAGCCTCTACTCTATGTCTTGGCAAGGAGGCTGTAATTTCCTGGAGGGCATCGTTCAGGTGGGCATAGGCAGTGGCATTGCTGAGCGACAATTCAGAGGGGAAAACATGTCCAACAAAGAACAGTGGGGGACTCGCAGCCATCTGTCCTGACATCTTTGGAGGGTTTTTCCTTTTTTTGCTGCAAGACAATGGATCCAAATGCCAACTACCTTACTTCACATTAGCCAGTGACCTCAATGAAGTCACAGACTTGGGTGGTTTGGTTGTGGGCAGATGCCACAAGGCTTTTGGGGTCCTTGTTTGGTCAAATTTTTTTCTTCCATGTATTCTTGCAGTGTAGAAAAAGCTCTGAAGTACTGCATTCGAAACTGAAAATGATTTTCATTGCTTGGAGATTCAAAGCAGCCTCCCCAAACCAGATCTTTGCTTAAAAAATAAAAAGCCTTTAAAGTTGCTTGTTTCTCTCTGTGTATTTTACACCCGTCCCAGGGCACTGCTCTAACATTAAAGAGAAATGAAAAGCCATCTAATACTGCAAGCAGGTTGCATCATGGAAGAAAGATCTAAGCTGTGCCGGTGGTTATGGTTTTGGGGGATAGTGGCAGAATAACTGTGCACTTAATGAGCTGGAACCCATCTGTGACCTGAGGCTGCAAGAGAAAGAGGAAGGAGAAGCTTTTGGTGCAGTAGGAAAGTTTAATCTTCATTGTTCCCCTCAAGGCAACCTGAGGCTGCTCTCTCCTCTGTACCTTCTCATACACAGGCTCAGGCCAGAACTCGGCCAGTGTAATATATTCCTGCCTTTCCCCTCCTCAGAGCAGGCTGAGTCTACATGCCAGACAGATCCCTGAAATTTGCACTGGGCCAGGCCCCAGACTCATTTGCTAAATTAACTTCCCGGGTTGTCACTTGGGATTAATTCCTGTCACGGAGACTGTCTAATGAGACTGGCCCTGTGCAATGCCTGACCGATTGTATGGTCTCTCTTTGTTTGTACTTCCATCCTCTCCATGTTGGATAAACATTCCCTGCTGTCTACAAAACTCATCTTGGCTTGGAAGCCGTCTGCCACTTGCTTCATCAGCCAGCCAGAGCAGCATTAATGAGAGCTGCAGCAGTGGGGAGCCTGCATACCATGTGGGGAGGTGACAGATAACAGAGCTGTTGGGACAGACATAGGACAGGGGTGTTGGCAGGAATTTAATGACTGTGATTAGAGTGGAAGGTTGACTCCACTGATGGCCATCCCAACACAGCAGGAGAGGTTTTATGCCGAGGCCCAGGGACAGTGGGTCTGTATCACTTCATTTCTGCCTCTGAGCTGGCAGTGTCTGTCTACTGAAGCCTGCAGGCTCCATCGGCTCCCAGAGCCGACCACCCCTCTGAGGGCAGGGAAGTCTCTCCCTGCTGAGCTCTGAGCAGGGGTGGTACTGCACGAAAGGAAGGATGAACCAGCAGTGCACCCACCCACACTTTCCCATGAGTGTTTGCTTGAGAATGCCTTTGGGTCTCAGATTAGAAAAGGCTGTGACTTCAGAAAGGGGATGTACTTGGGCAGTGGTGGCTCTTGCAGCAGCCCAGGCACGTATCCTGGGAGGTGAACAAAATTCCTTTTCTTCTGCACATGCAACCATGGCTTCAGGCAAAGATTGGAAAATGAGCATCTGGGGATTGCCCGGGAGCTGTACCTTGGAGCAAGGGGTGGAGAAGGATGGGACACCAAAGGCTTGGTGAGGAGGCAGCTCTGCACAAGGCAGAGTTCAGGGTGGCCAAACTCGCTTTACAAAGGCTCTGACATTTTGCTGGCTCCACAGCACAATGCTGCCATTGCCATGGCAACTGCTGCAGACCAAGTTGGGTCCACAGCCCTCATCCCAAAGCTCTATGGTGCACTGTGGCCCACCGGCCCCATCCTGTGCATTCTTACAGTAGTATTGCAGTGAGGTTTTCAGCTGGGGGATGCTGCAAGAGCTGAGGAGGTGATATCTGACTTAGGACTTAGCTAAAAAGCTGTCAGGGCTATGCTAGTTTTCCTACTAGAAAATGAAAAGCTTAAAGAAGAGTTGAAGCTTGTGAGCTAGGGAGGTATCCATCCTGCTCTGGATAAAATGTGCTCTGTGATGCACTGGCCTGGTGTCACCTGGAAAAAGGGAATGTGGTGCCACATCCACAAAAAAATCCTCCAGTTGACAGGGTGCTTAATTGGACAGTTCGGTGTCCAGGGCAGGACACAGACAGGGCACATGGAACAGGGATGTGTGAGTCCCTTTACCTAGAGCATCACAGTCACAGCTGGCTGCAACCAGGAAGGGAGAGTGGCTTTTCTTGAAGCAGCACATGGTGGCCTTGTCTGCATGTGAGATGCTGTGCAGACTGAAATACTCATGGGGTGTGACAAACCACACCCCTTTACTGTTCATCATTGCACTTGATACAGTCTCTGCTGGTCCTCTCTCACTGGTGTTAGGACTGGGGACTCCAGTCACTTGGCTTCACAGTGTTTGCCCAGCACTGAATCTCAAAGCAGACCTTCTGTTACAGGATGGCTTATAAGTCACATCTGTCAGAAAGCTTTTCTAGTCCTCTCTTCTTTTTTTGTCTACCTTGTCTGCCAGTTTGATGTTTGATCACAGGCTGCTGTCATATGGGATGTCAAATCAACACAATTCCATCTACCTTCAGAACCATACTCTGTAGTGGAAAAAGGTTGGGTTTTTTTAGCTCTAACTATCCTATCTCCCTACTGATGCTGTTTTGTTTTTTTTTATTTCAACTTTTGTTCAGGCAGTGAGAATAGGCAGATTATATCTGTGTTCTCAAGACATTGCATTCAGTTGTGTTAGTGGCCTACATGATGCTGGGCAGGATTCGTCCCTTAGGAAGAGGAGTAAAAGGATGCAGAAATAAGCCCGTGCCAGTGAGAAGTGTGCTTGGTGGATGGTTTGAACAGCCATCATGATGGAAAGACAAGGAAAGCAAGAAAGGGGAGAGGAGGCACTGCCTTTCTAGGCTGCAGAGGAGGAGGGGTTTGGGACTGAGTGTCAGCCACATGCCAGTGGAAGGAGAGATGGCTGATCAATAACAAATGGTGGACAAGCAGTCCTTGAAGCTTAATAAGATTGCTGTGCAGGACCTGGAAATGAAGCAGTGACTTTGCCACAGGTGTGTGGGAGTGAAGACAGCAGGATCTTACCTCAGCTGTGCTCTCTGCTGTTTGGAAATGGCACACACCATCAGTCATTGTAGATGATAGCACATTGAGCCATCTCTCTTTTTGTCCCTAGCAATCTGTCACAGAAGATGCTGCTAGAACAAGGCCTTCTCTACCTCTGTTATAAGGGAAGATCCCAGGATAGCTGAATGTTTAGTGGGGGTGGAAACAAAGAGCTTTTTCCACGTTTCACGTTTGTACTCTGTGTTGGCTAAGTCAACAACAGCAGAGCCTCCACCAGCACAAAGGAAGGGAGTTTTTCCCTGGCCATTACTCACTGCAGGTGGAGTTGTCTGGCTGGCCATTGCTGCTGTTGGCTCTGTCAGCCAGAGGATCAGAGTGTTTTCTACAAGGGTGGCCAGGACAGCTTGGCACAGGCCTGACCAGCACTGGTGGATCAGGTGTAATTTCAGTGGGAATGACTGGTAGCCATGGGATAAAGTTTCCCCCTTTGGTAGTCTAACAGTTTCCAATGCCACAATTGGGACTTCTTCCCTTTGCCCATGAGATCTTAGCAAATGAACTACTGAATTAGTTTGATTAATTCTGTCTTTTTGCATTCACAAATTGTTCTTCAGTATGATACATGGTTTTCCTGAACTGGTTTTCCCTAGTCCACAGGTCATTTGTAATCAGTTAGTTGGGAAAATTAGTAATATGAACAGTGGCAGATTAATTGTGCTTCAGTCTTAAGGTATCATTTCTCTTCTGTGATTATTGAAAGTAAGTAAAGTGTAGTTGTTTGACCTTGGCTGGATGCCAGTTGCCCACCAAACTGCTCTGTCATTCTCCCCTCCTCAGCAGGACAGGGGGAGAGAAAATAAGATTGAAAAAACCACATGAGTCAAGATAAAGTCAGTTTAATAACCAATATCTAAGGCCATGTGCAGAAGCAAAGGAAAACAATTTATTCTCTACTTCCCATCAGCAAACAATGTCCAGTTACTTTTTGGGAAGCAGGTCTTCAGTACATGTAGCAGTTGCTCTGGAAGACAAATGTCACAGTCGTACTTTCATATCCCTTTGGTCAATTTGAATCAGCAGTCCTGGATATGACGTCCCCTCCCAAGATCTTCCCAACCCCAGCCTACTGGAGAGGGGAGAGTGTTGGAGAGATAGCACTGGTGCTGTAGGGAAAACACAGCACTGGTGCTGTGTAGCCAAAACACTGGTGTGTTATCAAGTTCATACTAGCTATCCACATAAAGCACAGCATTGTGAGGGCTTCTATTGGGAAAATTCCCTCTGTCTCAGCCAGATCCAAAGTGTAAGGTAACCTGCCCAAAACAGGGTAGCTGACAGTGTTACAAGGTGCATGAGAGAGATTTTGTCTTAATATTAACTTTTGAAAGGACTGCTCCTAATGCCATTCAAGTACTTAACTGGGCAAGAGGGGAAAGCAGGATATTGTTTAGCTTTCCTACTACAAGGGAATATTTCCAGCACATGTCCCAGTCTTATCTGTGTTCAGAACAGTTACAGTGACTGAGAAAAGCAATTCAAATAATCTTGTCGGAAAGGCCCATAGGATTTTAAAACACACCTAGAAGGAACATCTCATGTCTTTCTAGCTGCTAACGCCACTGTTCAGTGTTCATTTTGGGCAAGAAAAATGTGAGAGAAGATATAATCAGATTCCCCAAACCAATAGACCCCTCATAGCAGCTTTGCAGGACACAGATGTTGTTTCCACACCACTGTGCTTGTTCATATCTAGCAGGCTCTTGGCTTGCATTTTCAAAGCTGAGTACAGAATGAAAAATGCTTGCCAGGTATCAAAGTCAGTCCTTTTTGTGCGTCTCTTATCCACACTCCTTTGGTGGTTCAAGGGATACATCCTATTACTGAGTCTTTCTCAAAGTCCCTGTTGATAGGTTGTGATGTGGCTTCCCCCTGTTTACTCTGCTCACCTGTTATTTTCAGTAGTCAGTCCTACTGCTTCACCATCTTTTCTTTGTGGACCTTTGTGCCTTTTCCTACACCCCTTCCTATTTCTACCTCTTCTTTCTTTAGTTTCTGCTTCCTTATCTCAGTTTTGTTCATGTTTTTGTTCCTTTTTTCCCCTGGCTCTCACTTCCTAGAACACATCAGAGATAAGACTTTGTGAGATGGAAGGAGTAGGCACTAGATGGATGGTTTAGCTGTGGATCATACGGAAATGAAGTGGGCAGCATGGAGCAATATGAAGGGCTTTATGGGTCTTCCTGCATATCCTGTGCTGCCTCTGCCTCTTCTTTATAGACAGCCTAGAGGCTGTCTACAAAGAATAATACTTATGAATGATACTTACCTACAAACCTTCATTACAGGTACCAGACTGGAAAGTCTAGAATCACAAAAAAAGCTATTCCTGCTCCAGGAAGCATCAGCCCCATCCTTTATTAGTTGTTTTCAAGGGTGAAGGTGCCCTAACAGAGGGGTCTTCCAGGGTGTGTAGAGAACCAAAGAAATGAAGCTCCTGTTTATGGAGCATGTCCTGCTTGGAAGTTACACCCATATTATAGGCAAAGTGGCTCAGAGCTCAACCTAACTGCAGCTGGGCAGATTTGGGCTGTGCAGAGCCTGATTACATTTTTTTCTTGGAGCCAGAAGTGTTGACAGCACAGTGCATAGACACATGCATGGGTCTGGCTGCAAGCAGCCAGTGTGTCCAGTGCAAGGAAATTGGTAGAAGACTGTGCTTACTAATGTAGGGGTGGGTATAAAGCTGGATCCAGTAAGGCACTGAGCAATGCTGATTTTCAGATGTGAGGCTCAAAATAGTCTGGAACTATTGTTCTCTTCAAGAGGGAGATGTGGAGGAACATGAGAGATATTGTCTCTTACCCAGCTCCTGCCCATGCAATAGACAGAGAGGTGATTTCAGGTTCTGCTGTGCACAGTCAAGAGTCAGTACAGGGTAGGAACTTGCAATAAGAGTAGAGAGCTTCCAGTCTGAAACAGAAGGACTGCATGTGCCCTCAGGGTTGAAAATAAGGCTGTGAGGCAGTAGAAGAGAGGCTCAGTTAAGGCTTGTGCTTGACTGCCTCTCTGACAGAGTCAAGGCTAGGTCTGTTCTTCCTTAGACCAGGGAACATATGTTAATAAAATACATATTGCTTTCTGATCAGATCCTAATGAAAGACATTATTGAAAAGTGTCGAACAAGCACTTACAGTAATTCATGACAGCACCAATTTGGCTTCTCTAGGAAGCCATAAACTGCTGCTCTTGGCATCTAATGAGGATGGGCAGCTGATTGCCTGTGCAGGAGGAAGAGAGAGAGACTGACTCCCAGCCTTGATGGCTCCAGCTGTCCTCAGAAGCCACTGAAGGTTGCAGTTGCTTCTCTCTCTGGGAGTTGGGAATATATCAGCCGACAAACTGGGCCTCCTGATAAAGGACAGTTCAGTACAAAAAGCTTCCAGGACTCCTCATTCAGACTGAATAATGGATTTTGTTTGGGCATCCATCCTTGCTTAATCCCAGGATTTTAGCCTGTGTGCTTGCCTGATCAAAAACATAGGTATGAATTTCAGTTCACCAATGTGCTTGTCTGGGAAATGCCAGCTTTGTGCTTGCAATGTGATTATTTGTTCTGGAAACCCATTAGAAGTAATGGTTATCAAGCAAGAAAAATGAAATAAATCCAACTTTAAACTTACCTTACCCTTTAATTGAGGTTAATGCTTGACATAATTTCCATCCAAGATGGTGACTAAGTACTAACCAAAGAAAATTTAATGTGAAAGGCAGAGAAAGTTTGATGAGAGATTATAAAGAAGCATCACAATGACTATCTTCATATCCAAACCAATTTCTTCACTACCCAAAATTTACCCAAATAGTTTTTCCAGAGTAGGCAGGCATCTTCTCTGCAGCTGATATGAGCCAGAGTTCAGAATCCCCTATTAGGATTGTGCTCCTGAAATTTTGTGCAGCTGACACCAGGCTGGGAGACAAAGCCACTTTGGTGAAGGATTAGGAAGGATTGGAAGCAAGATCTGAAAGACAGAAAATTATTTGAGAGTGGTTCTGGTGGGATGAAATGCAGTAGTTCAAAGGCAGGTGCTGCAGGCTGGGAGCTCATCTTTGGAAGATGAATGCAGTGAGCAAGTGAGTTGACTTCAAGGAGCTGCTGAAAAGATGTAGGCATGAGAAAGGGCAAATGTACTCCTAGATGATGCATCCTATATGCAGGCCAGGGCACCGAATTCCAGCAAG
Organism: Lonchura striata; assembly: GCF_050655825.1. Lineage (NCBI taxonomy): Eukaryota > Metazoa > Chordata > Aves > Passeriformes > Estrildidae > Lonchura > Lonchura striata. Next base: position 85,275,796 of record NC_140705.1, on the reverse strand, counting down.
TGAGATCATCATGCAGAAAAACATTGTAGAGTCAATCCTGGAAAGTGAGAGACTGTGTTACAAGAGAAGTCACAGAGTGCTCAGCCCACTCAGCCCAGCAAAGCAAAGGCTGAGAGGTGATGAGATTCCTGTCTGTAAATCATCAGGGGGTCAAACAGCAGGGAGGGAAAAGAGCCACTGAAGCTAAAGGACACTACTGGCACAAGATAACTGGGTGCAAGCTGCATGTGAATAAATTTAGTCTAGAAATGAGAACATTAAGGAAGTCAGGCTCTGGAACAGATGTCCAGGGGAGGAGCAGGCCTAAAAGGAAGACTTTTAAGATAAGATGGGATACATACATAATTAATAAGCAGAGGTAGCCCCTCTGGTGACAGGGGACTGGACCCTGTCAGCCAGGAGTGTACGTCCCCTGCTGTGTCCTAGATTGTAGCCATGTTTTGCCCTTCTCTGAACTCTGGGAGCAAAGGGGGTTTATCCCTCTGCCAAAATAGAGAGATCAAGCATACAATTCATGGTGTTCAAAAGGAATGTCAAAGACATCTTCCTCTGCTCTGCTCTGCTCTGTGGTGCCAAGGTGACATCAAGGATCACAGTCTCAATCCACTGTTGTGTGTCAGAGTGAATAGGAAAAAGGGGAAAGGAAGGGCCAGATTTATGGCATATTCTTCCAGCAGTATGGAACATATTGGAGCCTCATATTCAAGAGAGTTCCCTAAAATTTCCTATCCCCACCTCTTTCCTGACCCTGTTTCTGAACATGTTTCATTCCTCTTTCCCAAGAAATTCCTTCTTACCCGTGGAACTTATATGCTGAGCTGTCATTCTCCAGAAATGGAGAACTGGATAATTTTTTTTCAATCTCTGGTACTATAAACTCCAACACACATAAATTCAGTAATAAAAGTTCTTTTTTTTTTAACTTTAAGAAGTCCATGGCTTCTAAACTCTTTGAGGTTGTCTCTCTGCCACATATCCTGTGGCTTTGGAGGCACAGTTGGGGCAAGAATTGAGAACAGGGAATGTCTGATGAAGTAGCAGGAGGTTTGGCATTGCAGACCCCCATGTTCATCCCAGGAGCTGTTACCGGTGCCATAAACAAGCTCAGCCCCCTCCAGTACCTTGGGAATATCTTTCCTGGCTGTCACCAGTTTAAGGCCATAGACACTGCCAGTTCCATCATGGTGAGGCCAGTGGTGTGATTGTTTCTGCTTTTTCTAAGAAACACTCCCTTAGGAAGGGAGCAGTTATATCTTAGCTGGACTTATTTTGGATGAGGTCATCATAGTGGAAGCCACTGGGGAAATCTGGTAAGAGATGGTGTCTGCAGCCCTCTGGGACAAAGCTATGTAATGAAACCAAGACTCTATGCAAACAGGCTGAAATGGTTCAAATGGGAGGCTCTGTCACACCCTGAGTGGTATTGCCTGTCAGAAGTGCCCTTCTGCTATTCTCACCTTCTCCTGACCCCTTGCTAAACAGGGATGTCTACACGTGCTGAGAAACTGGGCAGCTTGGCACTAAGCTTTGAAGACCACCTTGACTGCTGGTTGCTTGAAGAATGCAGCCCACCAGCTGCACAGGCAGTTGAAGATTATTTTGTCCAGATTATTGCCCCATGCTTCCTTTCAGACCTTTTTGAGACACCTGTGCTTCCTGCACCACCAAGCTCTCCACAGCACGTAGTCCAGTAGTTGTCTGCTCTCCAGAGAGTCCTGACACTCACAGATGAGAGAGGAGGGGGAGGTTGGAGGAGCTTAGGACACCCCACCTGCACAGATGCCAGAGACAGCATTTGTCTGGTGTGCAGAGCTGCACAGGGAGCAAGGAAGAGCCTGCCAGAGCGATGGAGCCTGCTTGCAAGGCTTCTGTACCACATCAGCCTGCCTTTATCTGCTGCCTTCTCTGCCTTCAGAGAGGATGGACAGGCTGAAGGTGGAGCTGGGAGCTGTCCTCACAGCCCATATCTACAGTTAGTGAGGTTGGAGTGGGAATGTAGGCAGCCATCCCTGTCTCTTTTGTGCTGCAGGAAAGAACAGCCAGGGGGATTTGAATGAGGCTGAGAAAAAAGAGTGAAAGAATGAGCATGAGTGGAAAGGATTTGAATGGAGATGTTGGAAAGCAAAGCTAGTGCTTGTGTCCTGAGTTGAGAAGTTGCTGAAGAAGTGTGACAATTAAAGAGAAAGAATCAGGAGTGAATTGTAATGCTGGGAAGCTGGATGCCTGCAAAACAGTTCCTTTGCTCCCATCAGCTTGCTGGGCGATCTACATGATTTAATGTTCATTTTTCTAGCTTTTGTTTGTTAGAAATACCTTGGGGCTTGGTGATGAAACAGTTTTTTTCTAATTTCTTCTTTCAAACAAGCATTAATATGCAGTTGTGTGACCACGTACATGGCTTCACAAGCCACACCAGTCTCAGCACAGGAAGGCTGGTGGTGTAGAGAAGAACCACAACAGTAATTCTTGACAGATGTGTTTATTAATATCCTTCAGCTTCATTAAGGCTTCTAGCTGGTACATATCTGGCATAAACATCACTGAGTCTGAAAACATCATCCTGTTTTTCTCCTTTAATAGCCTATATAAATAGAAAATGTAGGTGTGGCAGAGTCCTACCTTGGGCTCTCTGCTATGACAATGCCCCAGCTGAGGCAGGGGTACTGTGGCATTCTGCTTTTGTCTCTGAGACACTTGGTGTGTGTTCCTGGTCCATGGGCCAGCTCGGCTGGCTACAGTGGCACAAGCACTCTGCAAGCATCACAAGCTGGCTCAAATGAGATGACAGGGAAAGGGCAGACAGTGCCCACCAACAGGGTAGGTGATGGTGAGGAATGAGGAAGGGCAGCCCTGGTTTGCAGCTCCCAGAGATTTGGTGGGTGAGTGGATGTGAGTGAGTTCTCCTCTGATTGCTAATACTGCTTACAGTGACAGGGACAAGGACAGGGACAGGGACAGAGACAGGGAAAAGGGCAGGTTGCATACACATGCATGTGAATGCACACAAAAAACATGGGGCTGACTTTGCCCTTTGTAAGATGTTTCTAGAAAACCTATTCTAAAGAACACTCTCACCTCTGCAGCCTGTATAATATTCACAGCCAGCTGATAGGAACTGTGGATTTGTTTGGGTTTTTTCCTTTCCCATCCCCTTCCTCAGATTATTTGGAATGGAAGGAGGTAAAGGCAGAGGTTTTGTGTAGTGCTCTTGTTCTGGCCCCTGAGCCAGGTTCCTGAGCCTGGTGATGAATGAACTTGTAGCATGAGCTCCTCCACTGAGGCTTCAGCAGCTCTAATAAGGTGGCCGGTGTTTGCCTGTCCTCTGTGCCAGCATCTGCTTTATTAACTGCACTGCAGCAATATTGAACTGGAACATGGGGTCAGTGTGATCCGGAGGAGAGATGCTGAGAAGGGGGTGGAAGGACGAAGCTACCAGGAAAACATGAGAACACATGGAGCAGGAGAAAGGAAAACAGCTGGCAATTGAAGTGGACTGAAAAATGGGCTCCTACTAGACTGGTGCATGCAACTGTGCACAGACATGCTGCTGGCAATCAGGGACACAAAGCTTTTTAAAGGAGAGGGATGCAGAGGCAGACTTTGGCCTTTGTGTCTCTGTCTGCTGACCAGTGCTAGTGACTGCAAGCCAGCACCTGCTCCACATGCACACAGCAAGCAGCTGGCTGGAGCTGCCCCCTTTTCTTCCTTGCACTAATTTCACGCCCTTTAAACTGTGCTGGCAGCACACCTGGCTCTTTCTACTGACAGCTGCAGCTAGCTCAGGGCCCATGCTGCTTTTCACAGAGAAGCCAGTCTTTCCAAAGACATCCAGAGCCAGTTCTGTTGTGATGCCAGGACTGTAGAGACTGTAGTAAAGATGTGCAGAGGGCAGTCTTGCTGGCAGCCAGTTTCCGTGTCAGTCCAAGTTGCATATTGGATAGAGACGGGACATAGGTTGGGAGAAGATATGGCTACAAAATATTTGGTAAAGGGAAAAGACCTCTTAAAACTTTACCTCTGAGCACCAGGAGCAGATACATGCTGAGCCTTGACTGTGCCTTTCCCATTACCTAGTGATCCAGGTCTCTTCTAGAAAGCAGCGAGGTTGCAATCCATAGGAAGCATATGTGCCTTTAATTATTTATGTTTTGCAGCCAAACCTGGGTGGCAGCCAGTTATTTATTTGGTTACATAAGTCCCTGAGGATAGACTCAACTAGAGGATCCAGAGCTTTGCAGTCCAGACTGGAGGGTGATTTCTCATTTTGTCCTGGATTAGATGATGTGGGAGAGTATGTGATTTGACCTTGTTCCCAGAAGCTTTAGATACCCAAATTCCACCTAACTCCCAGCTGAGGTGAAATTTGCACTGTCTGAATCTCACCCTCAAGCTTCTCTCTGACTCTCCATTTTGCTTCTCTTCTAAAGGTTATGTCTAGACAAGGGAAATGGCTCCTGACCTCCTCCTGTTTGCTGGCTGCCTTCCTAACACCCCAGCAAATGGCAGCCTCTGGGAAGGGGCTGCTGCCAGCCCTCCCAGTCACACTCTGCTCCTCAAGAGGTCCCAGTTAGGGGCTGTACCACTCCAGCCTTCTGCTTCTGGCTTCTGACTGCTCCTCTTCTCCCAGATAATTGGGGGTCGGGTGCTAATGAGCCTAGCTTAAGTCCCTGCCCCTGGGAGCCAGCTGTGCCTCTCCTTGGCCAGAGCAATGGTGTGGAGGGCTGGCAGATGGGAGGGCTGAGCAGTAGGAATGCCAGCTGGGTGAGAACCCAGCTGGCATGTGTGCAGGTAGGGAGCTGTTGATATGAAACAATCCTGGCAGCATCCAGATGCCTCTGGAAACCACTTCCCTGGTCCTGCCCACTAGGACTGCCCCCAGATGCCTTATAGGGCAGCATCAAGCTGGGGGAAGGCACCAGTACATCTCCCAGCTCTCTGCTCCATCTTTCCAGGGGAATGCAGCAAGTAGCTCCTCAAGCAACTTACACCCTGATGTGTGCAGGTACAAGGTCTCCTTTAGGTGCAATCTGTAAGGCAGGTGCAGAATTTTTTTTCACTGTGAGAACCACATGCAACCACAGGTTCCCAAGGACCTGTCCCTGCCCCTTCATTTGGGACCAGCATCCAAACTATGGGCAGATCAAAGAGGTGGGTCAGTGGGTCCTGACTGTGTTGGAAATTAATGGGGCTTTGGCACAGAAAGTTCTACAGTGGCAGCCATTGCTTCTAAGTTTGAACTTAAGAGTTAAACATACATGAGAGCTGGAGATAGGCAGAGGAGAGATTACTTGTACATGTTTTTACTCAGCACCACATCAGCATTGCCCCTGTCCTGCTTTGATAGTGGTCTTCGCTTCTGCTGTGCCCTCACTCCATCTTCTTGCCCCACAGATTTACTGTAAACCTTCCTCCATGCATCCCAGTTCCAGTAATCCTATAACTTCAGAGTTAATGATGGACACTGAGGCTGCCTGGCAGGAGGACTGCCTTTGCAATGAAAACGTCAGCCCAGAGGATGTATCAGAGGCAAGGGAAAGCTTAGTTAACACTGGACCATCGAAAGTCCTGTCAATGGTCTTTTTGCCAGCACCAGCATCCCCAGTAACATATCCTGCCACAAGGATCCAGGCACTGCACAGTGACAAGCAGGAAAATTGTATCTTCACAATGCAATCCTCGTTCTTACTCTTTCCCAGCCAAGCAAGCATGACCATGGCAGGGAAGTTTCACTGACATGTAATTCATCATTTTTAGTTGTGGTGATTTTGGTAACGATATTTTCCCTATTGTTTTCTTGAAACTTCCCTGCTGCCATAGAAAACTGAGCAGTGTTTAGATGGTATGGTTCAGCTAACATAATTCATCCCCTTCCAATGGGAATCAGAGAAGAGGGAGCCTGTGAGTGATCCCAGAGCACCATCAACTTGAAATAGACCCCTTGCTCTGGTCTGTGGAGGCAGTCCAAGGATGGACCCTATGGAAGGTTTCTGAGGAAGTATGGTAGTAGATTGCTTGGTAGTAGTGAGACACCAAATGAAGTACCACATTGCACAGGCAGCAAATTAATGAATTCCGTAGCAGTGATTGTGAATTGAAGGGTATCTTGGTGCAATGCCATGCTGTGTTTGCACAGGACCTGAGTGTACTAACAGGGGTGAATTGGGTTCATTTTCTCCCTCCTAAAACCACTGCTTCTGACTCAAAGTTGCTTCAGGACCTGTAGTTCAAATTGTCCCTACAGTCCCTCCATTGGAGGACACCAAGATTTCCCTTCAGGGAGAACTCAGGCTTCTGATCACTGTTCTGTACCAGGGATGGCAATTTTCAAACCAATACTGCATGAAGATCTCATGGAGCAACTGGGTGTAGATCTGTATAGAAAGAGGAGGAATAGGGTGTTAGACGATGGATACGATTCCCAGGTTTTCAGTTTCAGGATTTTCATAACACTATGGGTTCTTTTTCTGTGCAGCTGTCTCAGAGAAATACCATCCAAACCTTCATTCCTGTGAAGAAAATGGAGAAAGGCCTGTTGCTGGAGCACATCTTACCCAACCTGAAAGTGCCTCAGAGCTATGAAGTTCGTCTGACGCCCATCACCAGCTTTGGGGCTGGAGATATGTCTGCCCGCGTCATCCGGTACATGGAACGTAGGTGTCTCCTCCTCAGTCCTGCCTACGAGAGCAGGTCTGAGCCTCAGGCCTGGGGATGTGGGCATGCAGAGAGGTGTTCTTCTGTGACCCTTGGGCGGGTCTCTGTGCTCTGAGGAGTTCTGATGGCACAGTGCTATCACGTTTGACTGTATTTTGGATGCTACCATCAATGCAGAGCACTAGAGATTTCTGAAGGTTAGTCTCCACTCATCCTTCACTCAGCAGCTCTAACTCACACTCTGCACCTTGTGAGCAGGAGATCCCCAAAACCCCAGTCAGGCCATGCTGCAACTCCCTGTGGTACAGTGGTTTATAATACAAGATAGCCACTGGATGCTGTATATTAGCCACACACCCATGAAAGTAAGAGAATTTCAGGAAACTGAATGCATGATTCCTATCCTAATTAGCCACTCATAAATCTGTAGCTCTGTCCAATACCTTGAATCCCAGATTATCTCATTGGTATACATGGACCATACTTCTCTTACCATCATCCAACAGCTCACAGCTCTCTCTATTCCCGCAAATCTATGATTCCTTTACTCTCCAACAGGAGTTTGGGCCCTCCATTTCAGCAGAAAGTATAGATCTTTTCCCGTAAGGTTTGCTTGTCCCATGGATTGACAGCGTGTCCAATGTCCCCAGCATCCATAGTGCATCAAACTGCTTTGATGTCCCCCTCAGATACCAAGCTTTGGTATCTAAGTGGGTGCTATCACACTGAGTACTCCAGGAGGAAACTACTTGTGTTGCCAGAAGGGTTTTCCTATGATTCCAGGTTCACCTCTTAGGTAGGGTTTTCTTAAGATCTCTTGCTGCTTGGATCAGAGTGTTTGTATTTTTTTCCATCACCAAAACAGGCACCAAGCATTGCTTTCTCATGGGGATGCTGTCAGGAGACTTGTGCATTTGTGACCTTTCTTGATGTGTTTGCTTTATTTTCAGACTTTGATTATGATTTCTGCTTTTGTTTTTAATTGTTTTTCTATTTCTTTTTCTAGCAATCAACTATCCAAATCCAACAGGTAAGCAACAAGACCTTTGTGTTAATGCTTTGAATGTAATGTACATTAATCGAGTACTCCAGCATATCAGGCAAGACAAGCAGCTGGAATACACAGCTGACTTTGTCAAATCTTTTTTCCCCAAAAGAGGATTAATTTGCATACACTAAAGTTTCCAGTAAATATTGCCATTTGTTGTACCTTGAGATTTGCCAGGACATTTATGCCTCTCACTCACACCTGGTATCTTTGTTATGGAGTAGACTGATCTTGAACAGCCACTTCCATACCCCAGCACAAGAAATCTATTTCCAGTAAGCAGGTTACTAAATGTTCCCCCAAAATATCTGTGTTTAGGAATATTCCCCATCCTCTTCTGACTAGGAATGATACACTTGGTATCTCTGCAGGCTTGTGTGAAGCAGTCTTCAGCTCAGATCTGTCTCTTCCTGCAAACTTTTTGAGCACAGTCCCTTTCTTCTTCCCCTTCAGTGTCATCACTGTTAACTTGCTTTTTTACCTTCTGGTTATTCAGGCCCATCTGTATTGAGTATTCAGAGTTCCCATTGATTTTGAGAGCAGAATACACAATGTCTAAGAATGATGTTCTTTAACACTAACATGACAGTGCCCATTGAGCATAAAAGAGAAGTTCTAGCTTGCTGTAAGTAGTGGGGTAATGTTCCCCTGGAGATGCAAGAAGGTCCCTCCACTTTGACTGTAGGATGTAAGCGCAGGCAAAACTCTTGGGCAGAGATGGGCAGACTACTTGCTAGTGGGCCATAGAGAGCATGGCGCTGTTTCTCCATTTCCAGCTGCTGAGTCAGTATTCAGTGTTTTTATATATTACTCCATGTGTAGGTAAGTGCTACTGCTGCACTGCAGGGTACCAGCGGGGAGGAAAAACCAGGATTAGGTGATGGCAGAATCGGGAGAGGGAGCTCTCTTGTTAAGGCGGCCACAAGGAGTTCTTGCATGTTCACACTCTGAGGATGGTTTGATGAAGCCTGAGAGTAGGAGCTTCTTACACAGTCAGAGGGATTTTGTGGCTCTAATTCCTGATTCCATTTGCTTTCTTTTCCTCACTTCCTGATCTACCTTAAATATTCTCCACAGAAGACTCACTGGTAAACACAGAGCGTATTGCCAGGGACCTACTCTAAAATATGTCTCTCAGTACTTGCTGGAGGAGGCAAGTGTCCCAGCCCACAGGTAGAAGTGGCAAAGTTTGGCCCTTTGCCACTTGCTTTTACACTGCATAAATCACTGGTAAACCCAGAGCAAGTTCAGTCCTAATTGTGTCAATCTCTTGGGGTCTTTGTAAATTGAGCCTTCAGACTGCCTGCCTGGGGTAGCTTTGGCAGCTTGAGTCCAGAACAACTGAAAGAAATTTGCCTATGGTGGAACATAACTCAGCCACTCATGTTTTTCATGCAGTAAACCCAAAACTTAGGATTTCTTCTTGATATAAATTGCCCAGCCTCTGGTGGATATTGGGACCTCTGGGCCAGTTATGAGGGCCTTGCCCATGCATTCACACCCTGAGTCTGACTGCCTAAAATTAGACCTACCACACTTGCTTTCAGATATGCCCTTTTCTTTCAGTCCTGCTGCCAGTGAAATATGAGCCCAAAGGCTTTTAGCTCTTTCTTTGGACCACAGCTGAGTTCCCCAACTCTTCATCCCAAAAACGTGGAAATCCCTCCTGCTACCTCTTCTTTTCATACTTCCCCTGCTACCACCATCCCCAGGGAAAAGGTCACACTAGGCTGCTGAGCCAAATTCTGAGAGCAAACATTGAAAGCTCTGGAGTGAAAGGCAAAGATTAGATGATTAATGCCTCTGGCAGGCTGATCCAAGGGCATGCACAATGGTGATTAATTTACAAACTCTGAGAGTCACTTAATACAATTACTTCTTCATGCATTTTTTCTCTCAGCCTAATAAGATGTTAATAACATTGGGGCAGGCATGGGTGTGGCATGGTTACAGAGCCAGGTATTGGGTTATAAAGGAAAAGCCAAGGAAGAGCAGAGGAAGTGAACAAAAGACGTTGGGAATTTCAAATATTTAGAGGTTCCAGTAAGACTGACTCTTAAAAATCAGTTAATTTGGTTCTAAAAAGCAGAATTTGTATTTTAAAAACAGCTTAAGTATTATCTGAATTTTAATATTTTACCTTAAAGTTCTCTTAGAATAACCGATTGTTTTAATGTCATGACCACATTCCAGTGGTGGAGAATCTGCTCTGTCCTTACCTCCTCTGCAATTTTATTTGGATATAATGTTTGCTTTCTATGGAGTGCTGCCCCACAAGCCATTCCAACTCCTCTTCCGTGGGTGTTTTGGTTTCCCTTGTTTTGTCAGACGTAACCCTGATGAGATGTCATTAAGTATATGGGATAGCTCATTTGTTTTTTTGCTGGCCAGCCTGTCTTGCCCTTTCAGAGCAGCAATACTGTTTCTCACATACCTGCAGTCTGGCTGTGTGGGGTGCTAAATCCATGCTTTTGGGACCATGGGCAAGTACAGTGGGTGGCGATCTGTGGTAGATGTTGGTTGTTGCAGATTAGCCTGACTTGTTGCTTACCATCTATTGCTGATGTGTCTGGTCTCTGGTAATGCTCAGAGTCCAGAGGAATCCAAGTTTGTTCAGGTAAGAATATGTGGGAATGTCAGCCTCTGTTTAGAGTTGGATTACTTAAGTTTGTGCCCATTGTTCAAGAATGTTTTGTAATGCAAAGGTTAAAAGAGGTGACAGTTCCTTGTGTCCTGGTGGCAAATAGGATGACTTAACCAGTTACAGCATTGTGAAACTTTCTTCCATTACTGTGTATAAAATCCCTAGAAAATTGCAATGGGAGAGACTGTTAAATAGTCTTTCTTAGATCATGACGTACTCTGAGGTCTCAATACAGTTCTCATTGTCTTCATTTTCTAGATGGGGAAACTGATGTCCAGAAAATGATAGCCTGAGGGTCACACAGCAGATCTGCAACACATCTGGGGCTTGGAGCATGGTCCTTTATGCTCCAAGCCAGTATCAGTTGCACACCACAGCTAAATGATGAAGGCAATTTTATTCAAGTGCACTCCATCTTCTATTCACCCATAGTCTGCAGCTAGAATAAGATTACTATTTTTTGCATTCATCTGGCAGAATTTCAGAACTAGGGATGGCTTTTGCCTAAGGACTTGAAAGGAAAACCTCTATTATGTTTCTCAAGAAGGCAAAGCAACAAGAAATGCTAATAGCCATAGGAGAGGGTCTCTCCCCTGGGAATGCATGGAGGTGTCTGTAACTGAGAGCAAAAATCTCTGCACTCTGAGCTGCCACCACTGCAAAGCCTGCCAAGGAAATCTGTGTGATGAAGGCAGCACTAAATCCAGCTTTTGAGGAGCCAGCTCCCTGCCACTTCCACCTTACTTGTACCAATCCAGATAACAACTTCTGTGTTCAGTATTTAAATCCACTGCTTAAATTTTAAACAGGAAGCTTCTTTTACTCCCTGAGGTTTAACCAGGATCCCTGGCAAATGGCAAAAGTCTCCAAGAAGGTTTGCATCACACAGTCAAGGTCAAAAGTCAGATCACCTCTGTGGTCTCTGAGGTACAGCAGGTGATTTAAAGGTTTTGTTCTTGGTTGGATCTGCCAGGTTTGTCCTGGTGAACCTTGTTGATAACCATCCAGAGGTTGACACTGCTGGCAGTGTCCCAAACACTGAACACTTCACAGTTATTCATGGCACCTCCCCTGTAGCTCACAGAAACTACAGAGCTTTGCTTTCTTGTGTCTTGTTTTATACCAAAGGACCAGGAGTCAGAGCACTTAGGTTCTGTTTCCAGCTTAGCCACTGCCTTCTGTGGCCTTAAATGTGTCTCTCTGTACTTTGAGCATCTGTTTTCTATGCAGAAGATGCATAGAAAGAGGCATTGCTATGCTACAGAGAAAATAAGAAGCCTTGTTCATTAGTTGTTGCAAAGTGCCTGGAGCTCCCAAGCTAAGCAGAGGCAATGTGCTGGAGGTTCAAACTCCTGCACAGCAAGTGGTGTTGCACATAAGAGGATCCTGATGTTGATTAAGCATTACTTGATCTGTGGTGCATGGGACCCTTCTCTATTTTAGGCACTGCGATAGAAGCGTTGCCTTCTGGAAGGAGCTGCATTTGAGTGAGAAGATAAAATGCACTCAAGGTCCTATATGGATGTTAAAAGTGCTCTCTATGGACTTTTGAGTCAGCTTCTCTGAGCAGTCTCATCCCATGTGTGTGGCTTCTTACATATGAAGGCACAGTAGTCCACCAGGCTGGCACAACCAGGCCTTGGTGGTAAGTTTGGAATGCTGTCCTCAGGTCATCTTGCACAACTCTCTCTGATCTCCACCTAAGCTTGTGCTTTCTCCTTAATCTGCCTTTCCTTTGGTTTCTGTGCCTCCTTATTTGTGGTTTGTTCCCTCTCAATCGCCTGGCTGACCTCTGTGTTACAGCTTCTTACTCTGCTTTCCACCTGATATTCCCTGTCAAGGTAATTCTGTGTTAGAGAAATATGTCATCTTTCTTTGAAAGTCCATGCTCTCAACAGGGTCAGAGGTGCAAATTGACTGGTGCTTTTGTGAAAGGACAGTCATTGTGGATCCTGCCATGTAAGATAATGCCATTCAGAGAGAAAATGTGTCTCTTTGAACTGCAGCTGGCAACCCATGAGCTGGAGTCATGCAGATATGTTTGGTGCAGTGGAGAGAAACCAGGGGTATTACACCATCCAGCAACATCAGCAAGCTTGTGGGCTCCAGCGTCTCCTTTGAGGACTACTGGGGATCTGGTACAGCCATGAACTCCATTCTCTCAGCCAAAACAGCTGAGGAAAGACCCTTAGGAGCTGCTTTCTGACTTTTTTCTCCTTCCATCTCTTTGTTCTGGGGATGAAAGAGGCCTCCTATCCCACCTAGTTACCCTGTCTCAAACCCTGCAAACATCTGCCCTGTCCTCTGCTCTCTTCCCTTCAGCTCCAGATGCCATTAGGGCCCCTGTGTCAGGCACTGCAGAGCAGTGGCTAATTTGGATTTGGATGCTAATTAGAAATGAGCAGATTAAGTGGAAAGCACTTAGCCTGGGTTAATAAGCAGTTAAGTGGCCAGCCCAGACAAGCTCTCCATGTGCTCTGTGCTCAGCCCAAAGGAGTTGGCATGTGGTGTTTCCTGCTGAGTTTACTGAAAACCCAGCTGTCCTGGTCTGTGAACCAGGCCCTTGGCTTGCCATACATTGTCTAACCTATGCTGGCAAGACATTTTTGCAGGTTACTTCAGGAGGCTGCATCCTCTTTTCTCACTGCTTTGATAGGATGCTGGAAAGAGATGGGCAGGAAGGGGAACCCAGTTCTCTACCACAGGGGTGTGCAGACCTTTGATGTCTGTTTAGATTACAGTAATTTTCACTTCCAAATGGGAGGGGATGGGGAGGATGCTAGCCACCAGAAGATAGGGTAGCCACCAGAAGGTGCAGCATCTCAAAGTCAAGATTCTGTTCATTTCGTGGGTAGTGTTTCTTCTTTGTTACATAAGAAGAGATTGTGTTGTGTATAGTATATGTATGAAGCTCCTACCATCACATTGTGCTGCTTCTCGAGCTTTTGCCCCTGGCATTGCAGAAAACTTCCCTTGCGTGTCCCATCCTTGGCACCCAACCCATAGGTTGAGGACCCTGCTCTGTCCTACATGTCCTGCTGGAGTCATACATGCTAGGAGAAAAAAGCCTGCCCAGGAAGCAGAGCAAGTCATGACTGAAGATATAAGAATGCAGGAGCCCCAGGAGGCATTTGGGCTTCCCTTAATTTAGGCACGATAAATAATAGTGGGAGGTAAACCCCAAGAAGTTGAGTCTTGCACCGGCATGGCATTGATGAAGTTTCTAGCACATTCCAAGCCCTTGTCAAGAGCCTTGGTTTCTTTTGTGTATGTGTTCTTTCATGGCTTCATCTTTTAGCACACCTCCTTGCTCTCACTTAAAAGCAGCAATTAAAGGTATCTGTGCTTGCAGATACCAAGGTCCAAGATCCCACTTCAAGTTAATTCTCCCGCTCTGGTTTCTGCCCAGGGACTTTTCAAAACACACTTCAGTTTTCATATCGGTTCTTGGACCTGTTTTCTCTTTCTTTTTATCCTGTTTCATCCATCCCTCTCCTATTGTGTCAGCAGTGTAAAGCAGGTTCTTGACCTTCGCTTTTGTGACTCAAAACTACCTTTTTAACACAAAGGTTACAATCTTCAGCATGGTCATGTCCAATTCATTCCAATCTCTTCAAGTCCATATTGGGTGATGTCTATGCACAAGATTTTTCATTCATCTTACAATATTGCTGTAGGGTGTAACTATCTTGTGGTAGTAATAAAAGTCAGCCCTGCATACTGCATATGTCATTGATCCTACATAAAAATCTTTTACCTACATGTTTTATTTTGCTAGGGGAACCAGCATAAGCTGCAAAATCAAATGTGCCTTTTAGCTGGTGTAAATTAGATGTACTCTGGCTAAATGACACGTTTGTCATGCTGAGCTGACCTCTTCTCCACAGCTGATTTTTTTTCATGTGTGTCATAGTTTAGTTAAATATATAGCCTGAAGGGGGGTCATCTGCTGCTACTTTTTCCTCTCTCCTGGGGAAATGATTCTACCATCAAGTTGTTCTGATATAAAAGCCCTTGTAGCCAGTTTGCCTTTGGTGATCTTTTTACCTTCCTCTACATTTGCCCCTTCAGATCTCTCACAGAATCTCTTTAGCCATAATAGCCTTCTTCCATTTTGTCACACCATCACATTTATCAGCCTGGATTAACACTTCTGTAGTAACACTGATCACTGATGTATTATGGGTAGTGATAGGAAAAGGGGAAACATTTTTAAATAAAAGAGGGGACATTTAGATTAGATTTTAAAAGTAAATTCCTTACTCAGAGAATGGGGAGGCACTGCAACAGGCTTCCCAGAGATGTTATTGGTGCCTTATCTGTGGATGTATTCTAGGTCAGGTTGGATGGGACCCTGGGTAACCTGTTCTAGTGAATAGCATCCCTGCCCATGGCAATGGGCTTGGGACTGACTTTGGGTTTGGAATAGACTTTGAGGCTGTTTCCAACTCAACCCATTCTGTGATTTCTATTATTTCTATGATGCATTCCTTTTCAGCCTCCTCCTGAGGTCAGGGGCTGCCCATCTGCCTCTGGCTTGACACAGAGCCTCAGTGGTGACACAGCACTGCTGTGAGCACCCCGGCAGCTTGGGAAGGGTGTTTGAAAAGCAGCAGCTGAGCAGCCCCTTCCCTTCCCCTCCCCACAGATAACACCTGCCGCTTTGAGGATGAGAAGATCTGTGGCTTTGTGCAGGACAAGATGGACAACTTTGACTGGACCCGGCAGAATGCCCTGACCCAGAACCCCAAGCGCACCGTCAACACGGGGCCCCCCATGGACATCAGCGGTACGCCAGAGGGTAGGCAAAAGTCTGGGTTTCTTTTGGCTTGGCAGGGGAGGGGAGGTGCACACCATCTCTTGTCAGGAATCTTACAGCTCTGGGAGCTGATGGAAGGCTGATCTGCTTTCTACTTCACATGGGATACAGGGAGCAGGCAGCTAATTTGCAAGTTACTGATTGGAATTAAGCACACAATTAAAACACCCACAACTTTGTTGAAGGGAATAGTGTGAGGATTAGTTCCTGTCAGCTAATTGCCTGATGCCTAATGCTCTTGCAGTGTTTGATGCTTGTTTTGAAGAAAAAAAAATTGATAAGCAAGTAGGAGAATACTGTGACATCTAGAAATGGCCCTGTAGGTTTTAGCAAGATGTGTCCTTAAAGAAATTTTCAGGGATGCAAACAGATCTCCTTAGTACCAAGTACAGAAGCATGAGAGACCAGACAAGAGCTGCCTGTGAGGCAGGAGGAAGCCTCACCTATAGCTAGAGGAGATTGGTGTTATGTATTGCTCACCCTAGCAGTGTGTGGAGCACATGCTCCCAGTTTAAGTGGATACTACATCCCTTTTTCTGTAGTAAGAAAAGTAAATTTGTATGCAAACACATATCTTTGAACTCAGGAAAAAATGGGAAACATCCAATGGCCCACTAAGGAAATGGTTTCTCCCATTAGTGTTCAGTACACCGACCTGATTGAGCACTGAAAATGGTACAAATTAAATGGCTAATCTCTTCCTCCCTGGGCTGTTAACAACTGCTTTGGTATTGTTCTCTTTAGACAACAATATTGTTCATGCTAGATGTACCAAACCCTCTCTCCCTCTACTTGAGGAAGAGAAATTAGTCTGGAATTGTTTCTCTTTCTGGTGTTCTCCTTGCACAGTGCAGTCAGCTGTGAGGCTCTTTGTGCACCCAGACAGATGTGCACGAGCAGGGGTCCACCTGCCACAGGTGGTCACAGTATGTCTGCAGATGCCTGTCTCTGACATGCTTCCCTAAATACAGCCAAGGCAGGGGAGGCACTGCAGATATCCTGCAAGTGTCTCTGGCCAGGATCACAGTGGGCACAGAGCAGTTGTGCATATCACGGCCATGTCTCCCAGAGTAGGGGTGGTCTCCCAGCCACACTGGCATCCCATCATTTGGAGGGAGACCCAGTGCATGCTGTCTTTGCCCACCTTTCCCTCTCATTCTGCAGGTTATTACATGTTCATCGAGGCGTCCCGGCCCCGGGTGACAGGAGACAAGGCCCGGCTCATCAGCCCCCTCTACAATATCACTGCCAAGTATTACTGTGTCTCCTTCTACTACCACATGTACGGGAAACACATTGGTGAGTCCCCTCTGGGGAAGGGTAAACTCAGTCTCATGTGGCTGAGGGAAGATCTCGGGGAAGATCTCTAGCCTCTTGCTCCAGCAGCTGTGCCTGCGACCAGCAATTCCAGAGGGTGGGAGTCCTACTCCAGTATTCCAAGCAGTAGAGTGGGCTACTGCACTCAAATACTTGTCCCGTAGTCCAGCAGTGTCAGGGTTGTGAGGCTGTCACAGCCTATGCCTAGGGCAGCACCTTACAGTCAGTCTGTCCATTGGACAGGAGAAGATGATGAAGGGGCTCTGTGAACCAGAGAGCTCTGGGGTGGCCACACCTACATTGGGATGTGCAGGATGTGTGTTCCCCCAGCTGGGCCAAGGGGCTGCCTGGCTCCCTCCTCTCGTTGCTGTAAGTCTCAACTGCAGTGAGCACCACAGAAGCGCCTGGCACACAAATGAGTTTCCATATCTAGTCAAGGAACTGCTAATTCGTCACCTCTTGATTATAATTTCATTAATTTGAATAATGCATGCACTCATTGCACAGCACACAGGGTTATTAATCACCTGCTGGACTAGGGCCTGACTGAAAAATCAGGGCCCAGGCAGGAATGTGTCCGCCTTTCAATAAGCGGGGTTAATTAACTTCTCTCTGCTCATTACTGCAGATGTCATTGGGAGGGAACATGCTCCTGACTGGCCACATCTCTGTGCACATGTGGCACAGCTGAAAGGTTAAACTGCAAAATCTGGGCAAGGCTGAAACCCTGACACCATGAGTGTTGGGGCTAGGAGCTGGGCTGCAGTTCACTGATCACCTCTCCACCTGTGTCTGTGTTTTGAGGGTTCATATTTGCTCTCTGCACTTGGAACTGGCCTAGGTCAGAGGTGTTTTCACACACCTGGACTCCCCCTGGAACAGGCCACTCCATGTTGTACTCTTGCCAGCGGTGGCACCTTGCTCAGGCAGAGCACTGTTAGTGTTGGCTCACACCCGATTTTCCTGGAGCTGCTGGTTCTGCTTAGCTGACAGAGTCCAGCTGCTAATGCTGTCTGGCAAGCTCATGTGTTCCCTGCAGCTGGCCCTTATGGTAAGTCAGCTCTGCTGCCTGATTCCTGCTCATCTTCTCCTGGAGGCTTGGACACGGGTCTCATTCTTTGATGAAGAGTGGTCCAGATCAGTGGGAGACTGGCAAAAAAAAAAAAAAAAATGCAGAGAGAGAAGGCCTCTCTTGATTTTTTCCGTGTGTCAGATTCCCACATTCATTTCGCAGGTGAAGTAAAAGCTCATTAACATTTTCTTGATTTTGAAAAGGAGCTTGGTTTAACAGTTCTTTTTTGGTGGTCTGTCCAGATATAGGGTGGACTGGATATACCAGAGAATCAATTTATTAGAATTTTTTTTTTTTCTTTTAGCATTTTAACTCTTTGCTGATTTGCTCTACCCACAAATTACCCAAAAGTGATGGTGATTCCTGAAACCTAAGAAAGCCTCTAAGGGCCATTTCTTTTCCTCAACTTCAGACACCTTTTATATATTTTGGTTTTTTTCCCTTCATAACCAATGTTATGGGCCCTTTTTGATCCCTGTTTTCCCTCTTGTTGTACAGAGGCTGATAAATTTCTGTGAGGTGGATAGAGTCTTTAATGCCATGTGATTTCCATGGTGGGTGCTGCTGAGCTGAGAACAAATTTTAAAATCAGACTGATTAGACAAAGATTGAAAGAGAATGAAATGAGAAAAAAGTCCTTTTTCTCTTGGCCTGTGTAATATATGACTTGATCCAGCAAACCCACCTATATCTGCCTGCAAATTGAAACTCGGCGCCTTGATACCAGGCTTGATGCCCTTACTGGCTGAACTCCTCCCTGAGTTCTTAGGACAAAACAAGTTTATTCAGTTCTTCTTCAGCCCTGGGTTAGAGGAGGGTGTAGGACTCAGTAGGGCTTCTCCTGTGAAATGAGGAGACAGACCCTGTCCTTCCATCCATCTCACATGTGCAACAGTGTGAAGGCAAAGATGGGGTTCCTGCAGTCCTGAGCCATGCCTTGCTTCCCAAAGACCCACTATCCCTGATGCCTGCAGCCATGGCCACAAGGCCTGGCTCACCTAGTGCCAGCACAGTCCTGCTAAGCCAGATGCCAGCAAGAGTTTATCAGATTGCTCCTGTCAGCAGAAATGCCAGCAAGAGGGTGTCTCCCACCCCAAGCCTCTTCTAGCAACTTCAGCTCCATCGTGGAGCAAACTGAAGCTCTGTTACTACAAAAAGTAGCCATATAAAATCCCAACATTTATTTATTTTTTTTAATAACTCTTTTATTACCTTCCCCCCCTCCCCACTACAGAACTTGAAAGCTGGCTTACTCTCACAATTTGACTATAAAATATCCGCAGCCATCCAGGCAAATCTTCCCTGGGAGAGTTCCCAGACACTACTCGTTTATAATAGATATGACGAAAGAGAGAAACAGAATACAAATGCACTGGTTGTAGCCATGATATAAAATATTCAGTGACTAGCAGAGCAGGATGCCGTTGAATATCTCCCAGCTGATGAGAGAGCAGGAAGAAGGGGAGCTCCCTGGAGGCAATCACTGTTCTTCTGAAGTTATTTGGTCATCTGTTTTTCTTCCTCTGGCCCCCTCTGTAGCAAACATTCACATTGCCCTATGATCCTGCCAGCCCCAGCAAAAAATTCAGGGGGAGGGGAAGAAAAGAAATCCTATTTCTACCAGGCATTCAAGAACAAGAGTATTTTACTTGCAGCTGGTGTAGAAATGTCAAATGAGGCTCAGTTGGTTGGAGCCTGGTGCTAATGATGCCATCGTCATGGCATCAATCCCTGTGTGGGCAATTCACTTTGAAGTTGGGCTTGATGATCCTTGTGGATGCCTTCCCACTCAGAATATTCTGTGTTTCTGAGGAATTGTTTACTTTCTTCAGGGGAGGAAACTAGCCATGGCAGCTAGCAACTATTTGCCAAGTTCAAAAATCCTCTTTGTCAGGTTGGCTGGGAGCAAATCCTCAAGTCCTTGCTTCAGCCATCATACTCCTCTCCCTCCCTCCCTGGGGCTGCCTGAGAGGAGGATGCTTTAAGAGGACAGTTTCCCTGACAGACTATTTCTACCACAGTCCCCTGCCATCTTTCTCTCATGCCTCCTAACTCAATGGTAGCCAGGTTATGATCTGTGCAGCCTCCTGCTCACTGCTGGATGCTCCTGCAAGCAAGAGATGTCTTCATGGTCAGCTTGCAAGATGAAGGTTGCTGAGAGAAACATTGAAATTTCAGCCATGAATGGAGAGTTAAGGGGTGATTGTTCCAGCATTAACACAGACCTTATCTGACAACCCCAGCTAAGTCTGGTCTGTGTATAATCAGGATGGGAAGCTTGCAATAAAACTATTCATTGCTTTCTACAGCTTCTTGAGGAGGGAAATGGGCTAAAAAGTGCTGATCCATGGTATGCAGTGACAGGATGCATGGGAATGATTCAAAATTGCACCAGGGGAGGGTCAAATTTCTTTATTGAAAGGGTGGTCAGACACTGGAATTGGCTTCCAAGAGAGGTGATGAAAGGGGTCAGGCAGTTGGTGATTGTAGGTCCTTTCCAACTTTTCTTTCCCTTCATTTCCCTTTTTTTTTTTTTTTTTTTTTTTTTTTTTTTTTTTTCCTCTTCTACTTTATTCTAAAGTCCCATGAGGAACAGATGGGGACTGATTGAGAAAGATTTTGGTTCTAAGTCACTGGAAACAGTGAGACCTGATCAGATCACTTGCCACAGCATCTGAGTTGAAGAAAGCCACGCCTGTTTCACAAAGGGAATTGGGCTGTGGGCAGGCCACTTACACAGTCAGTACCACTGAAGCCCTCCTGTTGAGGAGGAATTACAGGTCTGGAAGGCCTGCCAAACTGAATTGCTTCTTTACTTCTTCAACTCAGATCAGACAATCAGGGCAAAGGTGTGTCTAAAAGGCCATGGTGGATGACCACACATAGGAGCCAGCAAGTGCTGTGTGGCTTTGACTTGTTTCTGACAAGTCATGTTACTCAGAATCGTCAGGTCACACAGATTGACTGGTTATGTCAATGAAAAATCAGCTTGAACCACAAGGACATAGTTTTTGTGAGATTCAACATCATAGCTCCTTCATTCCTACCCAAACTTTGTTTATGAACACAGCACCCTGCCACTGCACAGTAGCACAGATGGCACCCTGGAGATAACTGTGTTCTTTTGGATACATGTAGTTTGCCTTATATAGAAATGTGTCATTTATTAAATCCGTGCCATTATCTCCAGTGCAATTACTCTACACAATAGGGATTACATCACTGGATTGACTGAGGGGAGGCTGATTTTCCTAATCAATATGATTCACTTCTCTCTAGGCTCCTGAAAACAAGTTGCAGTTAGAGTTAAATGAAGAGTTTGTAATGAAAAAGTGTACTCCATTTTTTAAAATACTCATTCTTTTTCCACTTATTCAGATGTATTTTTGGCTATCAATAAATACCTATTTGACTAATGATCTGTTAAGAGAGCCAGCACCTTCCTGTGGGCTGTGGTATGGACCTTTTGGATAGATTATGGTTTCTTCTAGTAGTATCTGCATGGGGTTTTTGGGAGGTTAGTCAAATGCCATGATCATGAGCAAGGGTTTCAAATACCTAGCAAGAAGACCACGTATTTGTAAAGTGTCATACAACCTCTGTAAGTTCAATACAGTAGCTCTGAACCAAAGACAGATAAAGTCATTGTTTCTCTAAAGAATTCTGTGAACTTTGGATTAGAGGCATAGATTTAAATATTATTAAGACCCAATGGTACTGATACATCATCTAATCAAACTTCCTGAATAACCAAGGGCAGATAATTCCCTTCAGTTACTTTTGTTGGAGCCTAGTAAATACTATGTGCCTATACCTTCTTTAGATATTTACTTATAAAGAGCACCAATGACATGTTTAATATTAGGATTGGATCATCCCTAAGCCAAAGAGCTTAATATCTAAAGAAGAAGACATGGAGACAAAGGAAAGGTATTCAGATGTGGATTGGCTACATGTAATTTTCAGTCCATAAATATTGTGTCTTCATGTTGAATGTGGGTTCACTGATCCCTGCCTTTCCTTGCCCCTCACTAAAAGGGCATCACTGGATCAAATTCTCAGTGCAGATTGGCACTGAAATGTTACTTTCTTCAAAAGCCCTCTTCTGTTTTACCAGTTGAACGTCTGCTTACTTTCCCGCTGCAGGTTTTGTTGGGAAGGCTGTTGGAGCACAGATTCCTGGCACCCATTCATTTGCAGATGCCCTGAATCCCCACAGATTTTCTTTGCTCCTGATCACCTGACTGGAAACAGTTATTCCTCTGATGGACATTTCCTGTGATCCCCCCTCCCTTCATTCAGCAGAACATCTTTCCATTCAGACTTTAATCACAGCAGCAGCCTTGTGCTGTAAAGATAACCTGCAACCTTACAGTCTCCTGAGACATCAGATGTTGCATCAATTATTCAGACTCTGAAATTGATATATACAAAACTTAATAGACACAAGAGGAAACAGGAGCTCTCAGAGCATATCCAGCTACTTCTTTAGCACTCCCTTGTCACTCTTCTATTCTCTCCATAAACCATTAATTATTTCACTGTTGGTCATTCCAGGTGCACATCTGGACACCCCCCTGGGTGTTCTGACAGGATAAAGGCTATGGGGACAGAGTACAAACTATTATACACTACTTGTGCATCCGTCCCTATCTGTACTTGAACTTCAACCAGACATGATTTTGTAATGTATGGAAATGCATCCCAGAAAATCAAAGAAATGCTCAACAAGTGTCAGTCCACCACCATCACTTCTAGGAATGACTTCCCCTCCAAAAGAAAGCTCTGCAAGGATGACAGGCACCCCAACACGTGAAGGAGTTTGCAGTTGCAGGTTTGGAGTCTCCCTCTCTTCTAGTCGCCTTGAAGTTTTGTGGTGCAAAACCACAAGGCATGAAGTGGGAAAAGTCTCTTGCTGTAATGCATCCTACAATGCATTACACATTTGAGCTATAATGAGCTCAAACCTGAAAGCACAGCCTATTCTAACAGTCTTCCTGCAGCAAATCACTTCAAATGCCTGAACCATTCATCCTCTCATATCTCCCTGGGTCAGGCAGAGGATGAGGCCAGAGAACAGCTTTTGAGTGGTGTCTTCAGTTCAGCTGCTCCTTCCTGCTGTCTTGCTGCCTTCAGCACTGCAGTAAAACAGCCCATCTGCTCCAAGCCCTACAGCCGTGCAGCTGCTGCGCTTGGCTCCTGGGACTGAGACACCATGGACAGGGTGATTACGGGGAAACAGGGAAATTGTTAATAGGGATAGAAAAGAGAGAGGCAAAATTTTCCTCAGCGTTAAGTACATCTGTGTCTGCAGGGGTTTTGTCAGCAGCCCTTTTCACACACATCTTTTGTATTTTGGGGGCTCTAGGAGGCTCCCTCCTCTCTTGCTGAGGTCTTTGCAAAGCCTGCAGAAGGGAGACAGGCAGAGTCCCCTGTCTGGCTGTTGTGCTCTTTTAAACCTGGCAGCGTCTATGAAGCAGACTTTGTTTCAGCTCGTCTGAGAGTGCTGGGCACAGTGTGTGCTCTCAGCCTGAGAGCTGAGCACATGAATTCTGTAAAGGACCCAGCTGTCTCTGGTGCCAAAGATCAAAGGGCCCATTATCAAAGCTGGGAGTAGAGAGAGCATTGCCTGAAGGTATCTGGGCATGTAATGAAACTGAGGGTGAACAAGGAGCAAACAGACCTCACAAATGAACTATGGTTCACTCTGCTTCTTGAGCCTGCAAAATTGGTGGGAAATGTTGCCTATATGTGAACTCCTTCTTGCTAGGTTTATCTGTCTTAGTTTGAAAAGACAAGTGACTGCTAAGGAAGGCAGGAGCCTCTCTTGAAATGGAAAATGTAAAACCCTTCCCTCTGAATTATTATAATTTTGAAACTAAGGGGCTCTCAGGCAAAGATATGGGAATAAGAATAACAGTTCTTTATTAGGAAAAGTAATAAAGGAAAAAAACAAATAAAAATGCAGTAATACCAAACAACACTGACAGAGTCAGAATACAACCTGATACCCTGTGGGTCAGGATGTTGGTAGCAGTCTAATTGAATGGTGGCTGCTGTCCTCCTGCAGTGACAGGTATGGTTCTGTTGAAGCAGTGATCCTGTAGAAGGGTGGAGTTTTCCTCTGAAAGTCCAGTGATGGTGTGGATGGGCCTGGTCTTCCTCTGGAAATGCAGTGAAAAAGGCTGCTCCTCGGAATCCAGTGGAAGAAGGCTGCTCTGGTGTTCCAAATCTCAGATTATATCTAGGTAGGAATGCTTGGCTTCTCCTCTTGCATGGAGCATCTCACAATAGGATGATGTAATTTTATCAGTCATACAGTGAGACTCAAGGCCCATTAACAGAAGATATCTCCCCAGAAGGAGGATGGGTCTGGAAGAAATAAAGAAAACTGCCCCACCTGGTTTTCACAGCTAGCCCAATTAACAGAAAATAACTGCCCCACCTCCAACAGATGGCAATAGAACACACACCCCAGCCACATCTTGCATTTGCAACCTAAGACAATATCATACTCTTATTTTAATGGTTGGACTTTATATTAAAGGTCTTTTCCAATGTAAACAATTCTATGTTTTTCCCCCAGGCTGGCCTCTCCTCTCCAAAGTAGCATCCAGCATTTCTGGGGACCAGCAGCTACAGTAGGAAAGAGGGAAGGAGCTGCCCCTATTGGCATCCTCCCATCCTGCTTGCCAGCAGCTGCACAGAGAAATTAAGGAGAGTATCCATTTTCCTGGCCAGCACCTGGGGCTCCCCCTGCCCTGCCTGCAGCTGAGTCACCAGCAGCACTGGGTTCCTACACAGTCATGGCCCTAACAAGTGACCAGCTTGAATTTACCCCTGAGTACCCTCCCTATGTCCTCCCTCTATTTTGTTCTAGCTGCATATAAGATGGGCCTTTGTTCTTCTGAGACAGCATAAATTTAACATTATGGAGCATGGAGATACACCTATAGAAAGCCTATTACTGGTTACAAACAGGCTCTCAGGGAATTTTCCATGAAAAGGGGTGCCAGGATTTTGTTCTATAAACACAGTATCAAAGATGGAAGTCTAGTATCATTCATCTTTCTATGCTAACAGTTTCTGTAATTAGACTGGTGGATCAAATGAGCAAAGGAGCTCAAGCATAGCTCCACTGTGAGTCTGCTCCTGCCATATCACCATCTGCTCTCTCTGTACACAGACAGGTGGGGATATGCTAGAGAGAAGGAGCTATAGCTGTTGCTTGCCTGCCTTTCTCCCGTTATTCCTCATCATGAGACAGCCATGACAATACCACTGCACTTACCCCACTGTCTGCAGGACCTAGGTCCCCCCAGCCCAGTGTGTCTTCATGAACCCAGCCATATGTCTGCTTTGCCTTTTTAGAGTGTTGTTGCTTCTCTGCTGGTACATTCACTCCATCCTGAAGTTCCTGTACATGCCAGACTGGTCAGATAGATAGTGATGGATCATAGATCAATCTGTGCAATTGGCTTTGCTATGTCGGGGAATATTGCTTCAAGCCCAGCCTCATTTGATGATGGTTTAGGAGGTCAAAGGTGGAAATGTGTTTGTTTCTTTGGGTTTTTGGAATCCACAGTTAACTCCAAAGAAAATTCTCTGTATACACATATAAGTAATTTTCACAAGTTTGCTGTAGAGGAAACATTGCCAATCAAAATTTACTTTATTGCTGTTTGTTTATATCCCCAGAAAGTCCTAGACACAGCAGGAAACAGGAGGCTTTGATTCCCCTGATTCCTTTTCTGTAGCCTCCCTGCTGAACCGGAGCATGGAGTGTCCCACAGCAATCAGCTGGCAGCACAGGCTGAACGTTCTCTATGCCCCAATGCAGATGCCTTGTGAGTAGAGGTGGGATCATGGTGCATTCCAAACTCTGACTAGGATGAGGTCTCTGAACCCTCCTGCTCTGAAGTTAGGGAAGCAGCGGCTGCAGAAACAGGTCTGTGTAGTGACCCTATGACTGGACAGAGGGGACCCTGCACACCCAAGCTGAGAACAGTGAAAAACATGTAGAAATGAAAGTTCCCTGTAGTCAGAAGTGTAGTCAGCAACTAGAGGCTTTAATTGTCTTATTCCTCATATGTTACTGTGTGAAGCATCCTGAGAGACTGTGAATGAGTAAATAAATCCTACCATGGCACAAAGACAACCTACATTCCTAGAAATTATGAGTCAGTACCACTTGGTATTATTTCTGCATCTCTATTTCTACTACAATTGTTTTTCCACCCTCTGCTCTCTAGCTCTCTGAGCAATAACTTTCCCTCCAGCTCTGTAACCAGTCTGATGCTGACTGCTATTTATTAACATCCATTTAAATGAGAGAGGGAAAGATTGTGTTTGTTGTGGAGATTATAAACAGTAATAGATTGTTTCTGGAAACTGTCATTGGCTCCTGGTATTTGCCTGCACTAAGCTTTGGGCTTTCAGTTTCTGATCAGTAGCATTAACATTAAACAGTCAAAGAAGTGCTCAGAGCCCCTGTTAGAAATGTAAGAGCTCTTTTCTCCCTGGATTGGTTTTAGCCCTCATATTGGGTCTACAGGTAATTTTGCTAAGCTGTGCAAGGTCTAAGTCCTCTCCACACTGTGAATCTCTTTCTAGCTACTGGATATCCCTTGCAATCAGTCAGCTTCTTACCTCACTCTATCTTGCCTGCACTGGAAATGCCATGGGAATTTCCATGGGGGCTTTCAGCCCTGAATTCCCAGTTGGGTGTCAAATCTAAACTGGAGCTGCAGCCAGGAATCTTCACCAATAGCTGGTCTCCTGAGATTGCCCCAAACTGAAGCAAGGATTTTACAGGAGTGCAGGAGGCAGTTGCAGTGAGACCAGGCTGCATGCCAGCTCCTGGATGTGGATCCAGCAGCCTTCCCTACCCATTTCACGGAGCTCTGCTGCACTTGGCATGGCACCCATCTCTCAGTGTATAGTGCCATCCTCTCTTTGCTTCCTAACTGCTCCAGCTGCCTGTCTTCCATCTGAGCCATGTAAACTGAGCTGTTCCTTAGCCTTTTCACCACCCCATCACCCTGCATTAACTCCCCAGGAGAACTCTTGAGGTAACCTCTACCTTCTCTGCCATCCCACATCAACTGTGCTGATGGCCCTGCCTGTACAGGCCCTGCATCATTCCTGCTGCTGCCTGCGCCAGCTCTTCTGGAGCCACACTGAAATTCAGTGTGACAGTGAAGTCCCTGTCCTGTGGAAACTGAGTGAAGACTTTTTTTTGTTGTGAGAAGGTAACATTTAAAGGCATCCCTTGGGTTATTCTATCTGGCAGCACAGCTGGTCTTTTGTCTGAGTGTTAGTCTTTTGAAATGCCAGCTCTGGTCTTCAAGGCAGCCAGCAGAAGGTACAGCTGGCTCTGCCTGTAATTAATTCCTCATCACTTATCACTTACCTTTATTCTCTCTTTTGACTGGGAAGAAGGAATAATACAGATTACAAGACAAATGCAAAGATTGCCTTGTATGGGAAGAAGTAACAACAGGATTCTTGGTGTCCTGGGATTTCCCTTTTGTTTGTCATTCTCTGGTCTGCTGGAGAGATATAGAAGCAGATAGATGGTCTAACTTTTTGTGTGTCTCACCAGCAGGTGTGCTTAGAAAGTGCCAGGCAGGGGACATGGGGAAGGGGCAACAAGGAAAGAAATAGGCAACAAAACTGTCCAGCTGGCTTTGGACTCTGATAGAAGAAACCAGGCATGATTGCGGTGTGAAACCAGGCAAAAAGGGTGACTGCAGCAACTGGCACTGGAGACCATCCCAGATGGGTCTTTCTCATCTCCACTGATGAGGCATTGGAGAGCAGGACACACTTCAATTCTTCTTCAGTGGCTTCTTCTTGTAGCCACTGGAAAGGAAGATGACTCAAATTTCCACAGTCCAAGTCTGCAATGTTTTATGGCTCTGCCTAGAGTGTAGATCTGGAGGTTCGTTCACAGGTACCTCCATCACAGGTTGCGTGCCCTTAACTTTACTGGCAACTGGTGGCAGACTGACAGGTGGTAGAAGCAAGTAAAGTAGAAGAGCTGCACAAACTTTTAGCATCTACAACACTGTGGACTCAGTTCAGATGGGATAGAGGTTTTATCACTGTTTCAAGTCCATGAGCCTCTTCCATGCCTCCCACAAGCATATTCCCACTAACAGTATTACTGGAAAATTGAGGTATTGTAGTTCCTTCCCAGTGTCAGGGAACTTCTGTAACTTAGCTAGGATTGCAGGTAGGGCTGTGAGAGCTGGCTGCCCTTCACAACTCTTTTTCCAACTCTTTTTCCAAGATAGCCATGGGATTGCTGCTCTCCTGTTTTGAACATCAGTTTTCCATGTGTAGACAGTAGGGAAACACTTAATGTTGTGAGTAGATAAGGGAGATTCCTTTCCAAATGTAAACCATTTGAAGAATGCCTGTTCAAATTCAGTATTGTTGTATAAGGGAATTTGGGGGACAAAAGGTTGTTTTTCCTGATGCTGAAAGGACATGAAGCTGTCAGCCAGGATGTGCTCAGGTTTGGTTTGGGTCTAGGCCAGGCATGGAATTCAGAGCTAGTGCTTTGGAGGCCCTAATTTGCATTCCAGATGCTTCTCTGGGTTTCTATCTAGCCTTTGCTTTTTTCCTAGGGCATCAAAGTTCGTTTGTTGTGTGATTTGTCCCAGTGCTGACTACTGAGTCAGACTATTGTGCAGCAAATCCTAGCTACAAGTCCCCAAATGAGGATAGAATAGACAATGGTTGTTTTTAATCCTTGCTTGCTAGCAGCTTCATATTAATACTTCATTTGCTCTCAATCCCTCACCTCATTGGCCCTTGTGTCTGTAATTAGCTGCTCTGAACACACTTCTGTTGACATTGATCTATGGGGTTTAGTTCCTGCATGAGCTGTCAGTTTGGACAAGGGTCTCCATGAGAACTAGGTATCCTTAGAAAGACTCTCCTTCATAGGAAGCTGCTGAGGGCAGGGAAGATGCCAAGAAATCAGCAGCTTAAAGCTGGTTTTGCCAGAGGCTCCTATAATGGCTTCTCTTATCTGTGGCACTGTGTTTCCAGGAGGGACGTCTCACTGGCTGGGATCCCCCAAGGTTGTGCAGTGCCAACTCGTCTCAAGAGAGAGAGAAACAAGCTATTTTTCTCCTTGTCCTGGGTTGTGGTGTGCATCTTAAACTGAGTACCACCAGGGAATGGGATGGGATGGGATATGCTATCCCATGGGATATGTCCTGTCAGGCCTTCATTTAGTCTTCTCAACTTGCCTTACAGCTAATGCTTCTGAATATTTCCAGACAACAATGTGTTTTCTATCCTCATTTCACTAAATTATATACATATTTCATTTTTAACTTTTTCTGGTAAGTCATTCACTAAGAATCTAAATATTTCATCATCTTTCTCATGATGTGAACTCCCTGTGATGTATCTCTGTTTCTGACAGCCAGGTGCTTGAGGGAGTATTTCCAGGTCCCTGTCATTCACACAGTGCCCTTAAGGTGGATGTGCCAAGAATGAAGGATTTGGGAGCATATGTAGGAGGGAGGTTATACAGGAAAGTCTGTTTCCCTGTCTCTTCCCCTGACCTCATTCTGCTGCTTTTCTAAAGGGCATATCCATGTGGGAATGCAGCATCCCAAGTGCAGAGAGACTACCAACGGATAAGTAAGGGTTACTATTTCCTCCATACTCTCAGGTGTAATATATGTGTGTATGGAGACCAGAAACCCTGATGAGCAACAGCATGACTACAGTTGCAATTGATTGATTTCTTGAGGAAAAAAAAGTGTTTCAGGTCATCCCTGACTGAATGTTTAACTTTTTTTCTTTTTTCATTGAAGCAAAAAAGGAAAATAAGTAATCTGAGGGCATGCTAACAAAATGCTACAGTAAGACAAACTGAGATGGTTTTGTGAGTGGGTGTAGGGTAGGAAGCTGTGACACTGTTTTCAAAGTGAGAACTGGAAATGCTTTGAGGTTTGTTGGCTTTGATTTTGGTTTAATGATAGACAAAACCTTTTGGGAATTGCTTTTTTTGAAAGAACTTGAAGTCGGCATTGATTCACAGGATCTTTATGAACCTCTGAAAACGCTGGGCTGGGATGGTACCAGTTGGTGTGCAACAGGCAACACTGTCTGGTGCTTCAAAGAACAGCTGCTCACTCTAAGGCTGCTCCCAGGGCAAGTGGTG
Organism: Lonchura striata; assembly: GCF_050655825.1. Classification (NCBI taxonomy): domain Eukaryota; kingdom Metazoa; phylum Chordata; class Aves; order Passeriformes; family Estrildidae; genus Lonchura; species Lonchura striata. Next base: position 85,246,055 of record NC_140705.1, on the reverse strand, counting down.
AATGAGGACACTGGTTGTACTTCCACAGGTGATGGCCAGGGAAAAAGCAGGGAGAGCCCTGTTAGCTGCATTGCATATTTCAGGTGTCAGTAGTGAAGGGGGCAGGGGGGGGGCAAATACATGTTCTGGGCTTCCTATTTCAAGTGGAATGTGGAGAAATTGGTGGGGCCCAGCAGAAGGGCACAGGATGGTCAAGGGCCAGGAGCAGATGTCCTTAGGAAGAGAAGTTAAGGCAGCTGGCCTTGCTCAGTCTGGCAAAGAGAAGGTTGCTATCAGATGTTGACCCCCTACTGTTTCAAAGGCAAATTCAAAGATACTAGAACCAAAATATTTTCATAGTATTCAATTATATGATAAAGAGCAGTGTTCACAACTGGTAGTGCTGGCAGTTCATACTGGAAAACTTGGTTTTCTCATGGAAGTTCAGGACTCGGCCAGGCAAAACCATGCTGCCCTCATGTAGAGCAGGAGACAGCTTCAAGCAGAAGGTTGGATGGGATGCTTCTGGAGGTCCCTGGCAGCTAGTATTCCTGCCAACCCCTTCTCATGCCACCCCAGCCATGCTGCACACTGCTTCTTCCTCATCCTGCCGCTCTTTGGGTCTTTGCTTCCCTAAGAAAGGCCAGGTGGATGAAACATTGCCAGTGGCACTCATCCACGAACTCAGGAGAAAGCTGGCTCCCTTCAGAGATGATCGCTGGGGCTCTGCAGGCTGTCCCTGGGCATGCTGGGGCTTACAGACGTGATTCGAGGCTGAGCCCAGAGCTGTGCCAGGAGCCAGCCCAGCGGGCAGGCTTGGCTGCCTGCCCCAGCATGCCAGAGGCCTGTTTCTCTCTTACAGGCTCCTTGAACCTGCTAGTTCGCGTGCGGAACAAGCGAGCCATCGACACCCAGGTCTGGTCCCTCAGTGGGAATCGGGGCAACGTGTGGCAGCAAGCACATGTGCCCATCAACCCTCCTGGGCCCTTCCAGGTAAGCCAAGCCCACAGTCAAGGAGCCGCCTGCACTCTCCGTGTGCCATGGATGCAGATTTCCTGGCAGGCATCTTCCTCTGTAGCACAGGGTCCAGTAAGGCACAAGGGAGGACACTGGGAGCTCTCAACTCCCAGGGTCATTGGGGCAAGGCAAAGGATTTGTGGATGCACAGAAGTCAAATCCACTTCTCCCTGAGGTTTTTATGTGCAAGCATCTGTTTGGCCCTATAAATGTTCTGATTATTGCTGGTCTGGAAACTGCATGTCAGAGAGATCCTTTTGGATATGTCTCTGTGACAGACAGGTGCCTCGATGCTGAACAGCTGGGGGATGCTGCCCCATTAGTGTAAAGTGACTGAGTGCTAGAGGTTTCTTCTAGTATGTACTGCAGAGCCCACCTCAGCTGTGGCACTTGCTTAGGACTCTAAAGGAGCACTTGTGAATATGAACTGGGCACTCTGCATGTGCTCATCGAGTTGTTCATGTGTACCCAGGCAGTGGGCTGCTTTTATGGCTGAGGTTTTTACTCAACAGACTACTTTGCAGTTGTAGGGTTGCTTGTGAGAGCTGCCCGGTACAGGCTGGTTAAGTTGTGGCACTGTGGCAAAATGCCCAGTGTGATTTTGGATACTTCAAAATAGTACATAAGAATGTAGTTACTCTTGCAAGTTCTGTTCAGTATTGGTTGGCTTGTTAGAGCAGGACATGTAATAAAGCAGAGCTCTAATGCTCATTACTGCACAGACACCCAGTACGAAGAGGTTGGTCCATAAACAGTGGGATCTGGCTTTCCAGAGGCTATGAATACTGGAGAAACGGGAAAGAAATAATTCTTTTAGAAGCCTGATAAAATCTGTTCTGTGTCATGCTGACTTCTGCAAAGCCCTGCAGCGCAGGAAGGGCCCTCCACACCTGCAGCCTCATGCTTTGCTCTCTCCCATGCTCTGCTTGTAGATCATCTTTGAAGGTGTCCGGGGCACAAGCTATGAGGGGGACATTGCCATTGATGATGTCACTCTGAAAAAGGGAGACTGCCCAAGGAAGCCAATTGGACCAAATAAGGGTGAGACTGCGTCTGCCTCAGAGGCAAACAAGTTGGCAGGAGTGCATGGACAATTGTATATGCTAGGGCTGCGGAGCTGATTTCAGAGCACGTTAATGTGTTGGTGGGACTCAGTGGGATTGGTTGACCCCACCAGCAGAAATCACCAGAGGGGTTGTCAGACTCTTGGGCTTATTCTATACAATGGCGAGTTAGCAAGAGTCATAGGAACAACTGGGAGGTGTTATCCCCAATAAGCCAAATACTTCTGCAATATCTCATTTCCTGGAAACTCTAGTTATGGAAGCTTTGAAAAGAGAAGGACCTTTTGCAGGTGTTAATGGCCTCTGTAGTGTTAAGTCAGTCCTACTCTGAGAAAAAAAAAAAAAATTCTGCCCTTAGGGGAAGAAGCCCTGGTGGGCTGTGCTTCTTGCCACTGCCATCTGAGCAGAGAGGCACAGCCAGGCTAAATCCCACCAGCCCCTTTCCAGTCCACCCGCATAAACTGATGCCAGCACTACAGCAACAGAGACAATTCCACTCAATCTAGGCTGCACTGTGGATTGAAGCCACATGAGGTGTGTGTAAGCAGTACGTAGGCATTGGGTGGGAGTCACTGGTGTCCTGCCTGTGCCCTCAATAACATGCCTCAGGGGAGCCAGAGAGCAGATGTTCAGGGTATGCAAACCAGAGCCAGACAGGCACTTGAGAGCAAGGTTCAGTTTGGTTTATTTACTTTTGAAGCAAGAAAACCTTCAGAGTAAGAGTCACTTCTAGCAATTTTCTTAACTCCAGAGATGAAGAGGGAAACAAAAGTCAGAACACTTTAAAATTTTCAAAATTTTAGGTGCAGTTAAACGTCTCTATTAGCCTAGGATATAACCATAACACAATGAGAGTCTTTTGCTTGACTCAGGTTGAAAGTTCTGGGGAAGAAAGGATTGGATTGCAAAAGAGTCTAAGACTCAAACTTTTTTCCAAAGTTAGTTTTGAGAAACCTTGAGAACATCCAGGAAAGGCTCAAAGTATGTTCCAAAAGATCAGGGAACTCTTTGTCCTTCAGGGTGGGAGAAGACATAGATGTATGCTGACTTATTTGATGAGGTCTGTATCTGTCCCATCACTAATTCTCTTTCTCCCTTCTCGACTGGCAGCTGTTGCTCTTCCAGGAAGCAGTGTCCCAGCCCTGGACAGCCCTTTGCTTTGGGGACCATTGACTTTCTTCCTTTACGTACTGCTCAGATGATGGCAAGTGAGCGCTCCTGTCTTCGGACCAAGACATTCCTGCTCCTTTCCTACTCAGCCACCTCTGCTCCTCTTCCTCCCCTCCTCTCTGGCACACCAAAGTGTCCATATGTTACCAAAGACTGACAGGCATGACCATGCAAAGGGATCTGGTTCAGAACTGGAGCAGTCCTTGAGAAAGTCATAATGTCTAGAACAAAATTTAAAAATAAAGACAAAACTTTTTTTAAAAAGCACGTGCACGAGAGAGAGTGAGAGAGAGAGGAAGGATAGAAACACACATGGAGAAAAGAAGGAATGAAACACAAAAACTGGGAATGAAGAAATGTGAAGAGTAAATGAAAGAAAAAAAAAAACCACACCCATGTTTCCATGGGAATGTCGGACAGGGCTTCCTCAGGGAAGTGTGAACTCGTTTTAAACAAACAAAAATATATTAAAGCACAAATTTCTACCAGAACAGTTACCTTCTTTGCTGCAGAGCCCACAGCTTAGTGGATGATATCCTGCAGTACTCCCCTTGTCTCCTCATGCTTTCCCCCTGGCTGGGGCTGCCCTGCTCCCACTGCAGCTCCCTGCAGTAACACCGGCTTCGTCTGTGGGGCAGCAGCCGCCCCACATGCCGGCAACTGGAGCGCCTTTCCTCGCACCGCATGTGCTTCAGTGTCTCCATCCATCCACATCTTCCAGGCGCTCATGTACTTAATTGCCCCTGCTGTGGTTTGCTTTGGCCTTTCCCCACAGCTCTGTGCTTCTCCTCATCCCCCAGCCCGAAGAAGATGGAGCAAGGAAGCGAGTGATGACATGGACCATGCTGAGTGGTGAAGTCCTGTCTGGATCCAGCTGCAGCATGTGCCTCCAAGAGCCTCTTTCTGTCTCTCAGCACTCATGCTGGATAGGCGTCAGGTCTGAGCTGCAGACAGAAAATCTGGTCTCTCTGGGGCTGAAGGATGGGATGTCAAGGGATGGGACTGGAAGGGTGGAGCAGTTGCACATTGGCTTCCCCCTGTGAATACTGGGATGGCAACTGCCTCAGCCCTAAACCCACAATTGCTTCTCTGCCTGTATTTTGTTACTTATTTGTTTTTTTATTCCATTACTTCCTCCACCTCAAGTTTTAGGGACTATGGTAAGAGTCAGGCATTTAAATGTTCTTTATCCTGTGCTCAAGACCCAGCCCCTGGGCTGGCAGTTCAGGCAGCTGCAATGCTGCTCTCTCACCTCCCAAGGCCTTTTACGTGCACAGTGCATTCGCTGCAGTGTGAGCAAAAGGTGGCAACAGCATCACTGCTCAGGGCTGAGGTTGCTGAATTTTGTCAGCACATGCAGCCACACAGGCATTCAGCTTCCACTGCCAGGGCAGTGGGTAGAGCAGCTGAAAGGTGGAACAAGCGGGAAACTACTCCAGGAAGGATGTAGGCAGGAAGTTGACCCAAAATAGGCTTGTGGTGAGCTGTGGCACTGTTTGCCACTGAGGAACAAGGGAACAGGCAAGGGGGAAATTCACTTTTTTCTTGATGGTATCATGAGTGGGTAAAGCTGGTGTTTCTCTCAGCTGCAGACCTGCAGCAGATCTGGCCAGCCTCCTCAAGGTGGAGGTGCATGCTGCTCCAGATGAGCTCCCAGGAGAAGGATTTGCCCTGCACCAGCCAAACAGGAGTTGTGATAGCCTTGTTGTACCTGGAAGCAGCTCTGGGCGTGACTTACCTCCCTGCACAGGGCAGAGTTAGCCCCACAAGGCTGTGAATTGGGGTTTATCAGCCCACAATCACAATTAATTGTGACTCTTCCTCCTAAGGGATACCCCATCCCAAATCCTTATCTGGAACACCACAGAGAAGATATCTAGATAAGATAGCTGTTTCACTGAAGACCCAGTACCCATGGCAGCTTGCCCATTTCTGATTAATAGATCAGCTTCTCTAAGACAGCCATGTTTGACTGAAATCACCTGAATGTATAAACTGCCTCATGCATTGCTCAGCTTCCAGCCATGGCTGGGGCCTCACTGCCTTCACTGATGGAGGGGGAAAGCTCCCAGGATCCCAGGAGATCCAGCCACCATCAGAGAGGGAAAGGACATGAGCTCTGAGGGTCAAGGGACCTTCTCACAGGAGGCCTTGCAGGACAGTGGGAGGGCATGATACAGGTCTCCCCAGCCTGTTCTGCTTTTCTCCATTTCCAATAATTGGGACTGTGTCTTTTCTGTCTCCACTCCTCCCTCCAGAGCCCACACTTCAATCACAGTGCACATTTGACCAGGAAGCCTATGACTGTTGCCCAGGGCCAGGCAGTGCCATGAGATGCAGTGGGTGCCGACAGCAATTCTGTGTCTTGGTGTCTGTTGCCATTTTCATGGGCAGCCAGTGCTGCCCTTTTTTAGGCTGAGCTCTTTCAGCCCTGTGCTCTTCTTTTCCTCTGTGCTTGTTGGACATCAGAAGTCATCACCCCACTCCTGGTAAGAGTCCACTTTCACTCCTAGGAGAGAGGTCATGCTTCCCAGTGGTGCTTGGGAGCTTCACAATGGCTCCTGATGTGCCAGCAGCAAAACATTTGTGTTGCATTGCTGGTTGCAGGAGGCTTCTGCTGGGCAAAAGGTGGAGACAGGAGTGCTTCCCCATCGATAAGAGATTGCCCAGGGCAACCATCTCACCTTCTAAGCTCTGAGGCAGAGGCCCTTGTGGGTTTGCTCAGCCCAGGTTGCACAAGCATTCAGGTTTTGCTGTTGTTTAGTGAGCATCTGAGGTGCTGTGGGGCTAAGGAGGTGCAGCCTGAAGGTTCAGGATGATGGGCAAAGCATTACCTGTGAGGCAAGTGTCAGCAAAAGGGCTCCACACTTTCAGAAAGGGATGTCTGCATGGAGAGAGTCCATGCCCTGTTGCCAGCCCCTGAGAGGAAGGATATAAGAACCTCACCACACCAATCTATGGCACAGGGGCAAGAAGCCCTTTGGTGGCTGCAGATCCAGGACAGAGCCAGGAGGCTCTCCCAGTCAGAGCCTTCTCCTACTGTCAAGTGTCCTTCAACTTCAGTAAGTCTGAGGAAGCCCCTTCCCACTTAGAGCTCTGCTGTTTCATCTCTGGCTAGAAAGCAGCTGGTGGTGAGTTTGGGGAAAAGTCATTAACCCTGCTTCTCAGAAGTACTGAGGACAGAAGGAAAGACTTCATTTTCCTGGCAGATGTGCTGAGAGATGGTATCAGGGGAAAGAGGCACTTCAGCAGCAAGGATGGGAAGCTGTGCAGTGATGGGGCGGAGGGGAAGCAGGGTCCCTCTTCTTTGAGGGCAGTGGTATTTGTGGTTTACTACCCCATGCTAGAGAGGCAAGTCTCCTTGTGGAGGTAATGCATCCAGGTGAGATGTAAAGCCATGCTCCTTACCCCTTCCAATTAAAGATTCCTTCGCATTTTTCACAGTGTTCTGGCTAAATTACAGTCCTTAAACTTAATTACTGTCTGTCTTCTTAAATATCTGTTGCAGTCCCAATGTTATGTTTCTCTTCCTGTTTTATGTTGATCTGTGCCTATCAAGTAGCTGCTTTATTCCACTCCAGAAGTGGCTGCATTTCAGCAATGGTGGATATTATTCCTGTATATAGTATGAAAGTCCCTGCAGAAGAAAAGTGCAATATAAATTTAAGAGACTGCTTTTCTTTACAAGGAGACCTCTGCTTGGTAGTTGTAGAAATACATTAGGAAGAATGCTGTGTGGGTGTTAGCCAAGATATACTCGATTTTATTTTTTTTTCAGGGTGTAGAACAGAAAATATGTGAGTGTGCAGGCTCCTGGGTATAAGTTGTAGATATTAGAAGTAGTGAATGCTACTGTGTAGTTACAAGTGCAGCTTACAAAGAAACTTACACTTGAAACCTCTTTTTGTAGTTGTTCATCATATTCTGAAAAATGTACTTTTTAATTACAATTTTCTACAGTTCAGTGCAAGTCCAAATAACAGGTCATCAACAGAACTTTAATCCATGGCTTTTAACAATATGAACATCAATTCTTGCTGCTTGCCCTGAAATGCAGTTCCTGGCTGGTAATAATAATATTAAACTATTTTTCTTCCACAAAGATCAAACGTTGGAAAGTGGTGGACCTCACGTGTTCCATTTGATCTGGAGTTATGTAATTAGGAACACCTGAGTGCAACTCTTCCCAGCTGTATGGGAGTGAAAAATTGTTTCATGTATATGAAAAACCTTGCATAGTGCACAAATGGTTTGGGAACTACTCATGGGTCCCTTTCAACTTAGCATATTCTGGGATTCCATGATTGGCAGGCATGCAGAGCTGCTCCAGCAGAGCTGCACAGCATGCTGCCTGGAGCACAGCTGTAGCAACAGTGATAGGGAGCCCTTCTTCTCGGAGCTAGTTTTCTTCTGGAAAGAAATATGGTAGCAATCAGAGAAAATTGGTGGGGGTGGGGGGGCTTCAGATACTTAGGCTGGTAATTTTTTTTGCAAAAATAATTTAGAGATATGAGAATTAGTGTAGTAAATATGATACAAATTATATTTTATTCCCTATTGCTATCCAAAGTATTGAAATTTCATTTCTATCTATACAAAATCCTGTGGGTGCACTACTCCAGAATTACAAAAAAAATTACTACCAAAGGGAGAGCAGAGTCTGAATTCCTCCTCCTCAGCCTGTCCTTATCACTCTGTGCCAAAAAGCACACAGCTTTTGGGTTGGTGTCGGGTGCTTCTCAGCCTGGGGGGGACAGTCAGTGATGCCGGTGGGAGAAGCATCCCTCCACCACTGCCCTGAGCCTTGTGTCCAGCATGAAGTGGTCCCCATGCAAGGCACTATCAGGAGCAAACCTTGCTCCCCATTAGCTCTCAGCAAGGCTGAGGCAGGGAATATCGATGGGAATTGTCAGGGGGTCCTCAAGCTGCCCCAGGCAGGAACAGGCAAAGGAACCAGGACATTTTAGTAGTCCCTGGAGGAAATGGTGTCACTTCACCCCAATTGGAGACAAACCATTTTGCTAAAGCAGAGAGCTCAGGAAGCTGCTGCTTCAAGATGTTGCTGTTTTAGTCACCTTTGTCAGCACCATGCTGATATGTGTTTTTCTCTGGAAATACTGCAGCATCCCTTTACTTCCTGGGTGCCTTTAGGTGCCCTAGCAATGGCACGGAGGAACATATCACATGGGCTCTGTGCCTTGAGCTGGGTGTGGTAAGACAGTGCCACAGCACCTACTGATGCCCAGCTCCTGCAGCCAGGGAGAAGGACCCTGCTTTTCAATGATAACAAGCAGTTGCATTGAGAGTATTTCTTGTGCAAAGGATAGGCCTCCTGGCACTCCTGGCTTGGGAAAGACCACTCTTGGTCCTTTAAACTGCCCCAATATGTTGTCTTTTCCAGACTGCCCTCAATGTGGGTGCATCCCTCTTCATAGCAACAAGTGTGCAGCAGCAGGACTCTGTGCAGGCTGTTGCCATAATTTTATTTGCTTTGGCCCAACTAATAGCTGCTCATCCAGAGACAAAAGGCTTTTACAGAAGAAAAGTGCTGGAGAGCTCTGGCTATTGGATTTTAACCTGACCAAATTTACACTCCATGGTAATAGTAACTGGCAGCTGTTGGTTTCCAGCAGGGAGTTGAATAGCCTTGGCACACCCAGCATCCCAAATGATGGCTGTGGTCTATGGGTGTTTTCAGTTCTTCCCTTGGGATTAAGGCACATGTCGGTTTGGCTGACCATTTGCCACGACCCAGCACACCACAGGGGATTTTGGAGTCTTCTGATGGTTATTTATAGTTTGTTATGGTCATTTCAGACCACTTGTGCCATGGAGGCTTTAAACACCCCAAGAAGCACTGTGGGATAGCCCAGGACTACTTTTGACCAACCCACCATTACAGAGTGGGGGAGGATGCAGCTTGCAGACAGCTGTAGTCTGCAGGATGACCTCTTGGCCATGGAAAAACAGTGCCATCCCACTCCATTTTGTCTGAGATGTGTGCCTGACATCCAGACCCTGGGCTGTGATTCATGTGCATGCTCGGTGACTTTGCTGTCAAGCATCCTTTCTCAAGAAGAGAGAGAGCTCCAGAGACAGACAGCAAGTCAGCAGGACTTATGGTGTCCCTGTGCTGTGTGGCTGCAGGGAATGGGGCCTCAGTCCAGGTCACTTAGATCTGCTCTGGCACCTTCTCCATCTTGCTCCCTGCAGCCCTGGCAAAGCCTGAGGGGCTGGTGGGGCTGCCTGGGTGGTGGTGGTGGAGCAGGAGCACTTCAGGGCATGTGTTGGCTCCATCATGGACCTAGTATGGATCATGCCCTGGCTTCATCAGAGGCAAAGGAGGGATCACAACATGCATGGCTGAAAGGATGGAACAGAACTTGTGTGTGTTTTCTGGAAAAGGAGAGAGGAAAGATGAGCTCCACAGTGCATTGTCCTTTGCTTCACTCATGGCAGGCAGCAGGCTCTGACCTGAGGCTTCTCAGATGCTGAGCAGAGATACTAAAGAAAATTTTGAGACCAAATTTCCCAGTAAAATGTACTAGCCCAGCTCCAGATCCTCCATGAAGAAGCCAGGCAAACCACTGTCCTCCCATGGGTGATCCCTGACGAAAGCTGCAAGGGGCTGGTCCCAACTTGTGAGCACTGTCCTCTTCTCCGCTGCCTTTCATGGTGAGGGTTTTACAGCATGGGACAGAGAACAAGGGAAAGGGAGAGATGCCGTCTTTACTGTTGCAAAGGTAGAGCTGGGTGATTAGAGATTTTTGTAGAGAGCTGTGCAAGTCTGTGGAAAATCCAGGTTTTGCTGGCTTTTGCTATTGCCTATAAACAATTTGCTCCCGTGGAATAAGACAAAATTTTGCACTTCCATTAACTATTGTTCTAAAAGGAAACTGGGCTATGAATGTTTGACTTATAGTGGGATTTTTTACCCCCAGAATGGCCTAAACTCAGTATAAGATAGGGCCAGCTGGACAGCTGTCATACACTGCTAGTCCCCAGTGCCCAAAGCTCATAGTGATGGATATACCTTATGCTGTAATGGCTGGGGCCTTGTCTGAAGCTTTGAGCCAGGTGAAGGGTACCTGTCTGCTCTGCCACCCATGTGCATCTGTCCTGTCTTCCAGCCAAGTCTGTAGGAAGATAAAAGCTGTCCTGCTGCTGCTGCGAGCCAGCAGAGATCTGCTTTGGCTGGGGAAGATGGGCTCTGGTCCTGCCATTTAAGCAGTGAAGTGGCTTCCAGTTGTGTAAAGCCCAGCTGTTACAATTGAGAGATGCTCCAAGATCTTCAGAAGTTGCATAACTATGGCAAGCCTCAATTCATCGTAAAGGCAGGGCCTGGGTAGGAGCTGGGATGTGCGAGATGTCAGCAATCCTGCTCTGCCACTCTGAGTGAGCTGCACCTCCTTTGCTATCAGCATTACAGCAGCTCAAGGCTGAGCCCAAACTAGCCAAGAGCAAGTGCAACCTCACTTCCTCCTCTGCATTGCAGCCTCTGCAGCCAGGCACCAACAAGTTTTCTTTTGTTGACCCTGATAAGTAACATGGTGCTGAGATGAAGCTGTTTCCAGGTGTTGCTTGCACTGTAGGTCTGTCACTGGTAAGGTGTTTATCTTAGCAGCTTGTAGAGGATCAAAGCTAAAAGCTGAGGTGTGGGTGTGTTGAAGCTGCCAGAAATGCAGCAGGGAGGAAATAGGGCCCCTTTTGGAGGTGGTCTCCCCAGCTTTCCCTTTTCCACAGTCCATGCTCCAACTCAGAGTACCTTCAAATTTGGGGCATTTGGTATATTATGTCTCACTGGGCCTTGTTCTCAAGAGCCAGCTGTGGGTATCAGTAAACAGAGTGATAGCCAGGCTGTAGCAGCATGGTCAGCTCAGACAGCACCTAGATTGTACTGAGAGGAGAATATAGATACCATTCTATTTATAAAATGCAACAGGCATTGACTGGAGTAGTGTTTGGGTCTTTTGTATGGATGGCAGCATGTACCACACAAAGACTGAGCAAGGGACTGGTGAGCATTTTCCCTGGGAAAATTCAGATGCTGATGAGGGAAGGTATTTACAGACTTGGAGCAAAGAAGCTTTCCTATGCATGTAGCATCCTGAGACAAGAAGACTCTCTCAGAGTTTGCTGGAGGTGACCTTTTCCTCACATCAAACTTTGTTTGTTCTTCCCTGCTGCTCCTCCTCAGCTTCACAGCACATTGATGTAATTGTTGGTGTTAAAGCTGGGTAAAGTGGCCTAGTGTCAGTACTTTCAAATAGATGAGTTTGGCCTGCTTTCCCATTTTTGGGATCTTCTAGATGTACCAGCTCATTCCACAGCAGGGGGTTCCACAGCATGCATTCATCTTAAGACATTCCCTAAAAGCTGTGAATGCTATGGATACATGGTTCTTCTTTGTGGTTTTAGTCACAGCCCTTGCCTGACAGCATGGAGACAATCTCTAATCTCTAGATGGAATGGGAAATTTGGTGCCAGCATGGTTTTGCTTGGCACCCAGTCAGAGCCATCCTGCCTGTATCACAATACACATAGCAAAGGGGCCATCATCCAAGATACAACTGTTCTCATGGGGAAACAACTGTGATATCTGCTTTTGGCCAAAAGTGAGCATCAGACAGTGATTTCCACACTCTTTTCAGTCTATCCCCCTGCTCCTTACTTAACTCTCATCAAGTGTTTCATTTCCAGCCTGGAGAGATGGCAGCAGACTTCATCCCTGGATCCCATAGGAGGGGATCACACCAAAATCCCATCCTCAACTTCTGAGGTGCAGGGAGAACCAGCTCAGGCCCAACAGTGAGCCACTTCAGTGGGATCTAGTTCCAGTGGGACTGCATTGCCTCACACTTCTAGGTCACCAAGGGCAGTAAGAAAGTGTTGGTTGACCTAACAGAAGTGTTTGGTAAGCAGCCCCCAAATGGAGTGACAGACAAAGTCTGTGTGTTTGGGGATACTGTGGAGAAGGGAGGGGGGTCCTCTGGTGTCTCTTGGGTTTTTGCTATCAGTATCCTAGGTGGGAATCCTGGGACAGAGCCTCATCTCCACCCACCTCCCTCATTGCCACCATGTCTTGTCCCATCCCCACTCCACATCTCATAGAGTGCCATCGCCGCCACTGAGTGGAGCTGGGACCCTCCTTGCCACCATGATGCCAAGCCGTCCACAATGTTAAAAGCACAAAACACAAAGGACTAAACTGAACCTTTTAAACAGGGTGAGATGTTTTATAAGCATTGCCTCATCCACCACCTCCCCCCAGCCCCAGTGCATTCGCCATGTAACCTACAGGTTCTCAATGTGGATTGTTTCATTCAAATAAAGCTGCAGTACTCAAGTGGGTGAGCCTGTGTGTCCCTCTCTGTGGGGTCGGGGTGACAAGGTGCAGCCTGCAATTGGTGCTGACAGTGGCTGGGGCAGGGAGGAGCATGTATTGCTGCCCAGCCCTGAGGCATGTGCCAGTATTTGACCCTGAGCCTTTCCCAAAAGATATGATTAGAAGTCCCTGGGGCAGCACAGAGGCTGGGCATAGGACATGGCACAGGCAAGTTTGGGGCAGTTAGTGCTGGGGAACCCTTGTGAAGGGAGTGTCTCAGAGCCCTCCCCTGATGTTCCCTTACCCAGCACTCCTCCTGCCTTTTCCCAGACCTGCAGCTGTTGAGGTTGCTGGCTGCTGATGATACCACTCAAAACTGATTCTTTTGTCCTTTGCTCTTGACTTCTGCCACAAGAAGAAGAGTCAAGGCAGCAGCTCCAAAACTAGTAGGTGTGAAACAAATCAACAGCCCTGGGCTGTCAGTGTGGTGCCAAGGCCCCTTCTCCTGGTACTCCCCTCCACCCCAGGGTCTCCAGCATAGGTCCAGCTATTCCAAGGACCCATCAGAGAATGGGCAATGCCAACCATGACCCATGTGATGCCTAAGGTATTCTTGGGTGAACATGTCTTCTCTGCCATGAGATCTACAGGGCTACTCAGCTTAGGCCCTAAGTTAACTTTACCTCATCTGAGCCCTTAAGAGCAACACTTGAAAGAACCGCATGTGAAAGCCAAACATAGTTTTGCTTTATGCACCACAAGCTGCTGTTGGCTGAACCTCATCAGACTCTAAAACAAAGCCAGCACCCAGGTGCCTACCCTGACTGTGGGGCAGTGGATGATATAAACAACTGCCATACCCTCCACTTCAGCTAGTGTTAATGATGATGACTCCGTGGCATCTTGAGCAGCCTGGAGAAAGTCTGGGATAGGGCTCAAACCAATGCAGAAGAGTCTTCCAAACTAACACAACATTTCTGCCCCCTCTGCTTCCATCATAGCAAGCAGTTGTGAAACCCACTGGCAAAGAGGATGTTTGGTTTTATGATTCTATGAAAGTAATCGTGCCTAGTAAATGCTTCCTTTTTCCCCTCTCATAATGAAAATTAAGTGCTCCAGATGGGAATCTGAAGGGAGCTGGATTCTGGAATTGCTGTGGTGATTCAGGTCAAAATACTGGAAAGCACTATTAAACAAATATATGTGTGTGTGTGTGTGTGTATGTGTGTGTGTGTGTAACATACATATATATTATATATTTGCATATATATGCATGCACATAGCACTCATCTCTGTCATTCCTGCCCAAGTTCAGCTCACCCTTGTCATGCACACGTTGAGACAGAGTCGCACTCTGCTGTGACTCCTCCTCAAAGTCCCTCTCCCTTCACACACAGTCCAGAACAGCTCTGAGGCTGGACAGCGACTGGCCAGGAAAGCAAGCTATATTTTGAAGGAATAGGCACAGACTGGGAGGGAATGAGGTAGAGGGGGACAGCCAAAGAAGGAAAATGTAACATTGTTTAAAATCACCCAGAGAGCGGGAGTCTACTCCAGCCACTTACCTTTTGTCCTGGAACTTTGCATTTTTGTCATTAATTGTTAATTCTTGCTGTTCTAATAGTCCCCACACTAGCTCTGCTCTGCAGAAGCACTCAAATTTTTTACGGTGTTGTCAGCTGTAAAATGACACATACTGTAAAAGCCTGGGCTCTGGCTCTCTCAGACAGGGCACCACCATTGGGGATTACCTCTAATAACCCAGAATTTACTGTTTAGTTTGTGTTTGCCTGACACCCCATCTGTGGTCACTCTCACTACCTACACACTAATACATTCCCAAGCTCTATGTCGCAATTCTTCCATAAGGGAGAAGAGGATGTGCTGGTAGATTAGAAACCAGGCTGAGGTTCAGGCTGCTCCTGCAAGGTGCTCTGTACTATTGATTGGACAGCTGCTACAGCTCAGTCCCTTCTCTGTGCACTGCAGACAGCAATATCACTTCCAAAGGTAGAAGCAATGCTAATTTCATTAAAGCCGGATAACTGGGAATGCCCACCAAAAAGACCACAGGGGAGCAAGCCACTTTTGTCTTTGGCTTGGTGATTGGATGCTGCGCAGTAAGAAAAGCCTGGAGCCAGACAGTGAGTGATGAAGATCGAAAGGAGTATTGACTTCATGCTCAAGGAAGGAGAGTCCTTCATGTGAAACCTGCAGAAACACGAGCTGTACAGTCATTAAGAAGAGAACTGTAATGCAGACACAAGGATGCTTCACTGCATATCTGCAGGCTCCAGGCTAGTTGAGCATGGAGTGCTAGCCTTGTACCATCACACACAACTTTTTGGCAGGCTCCTGATCCCATGCAGCGCTGTCCTGGTGCTTGGCAGGGGCTATTTACCACATGAACCCAACTCTCACAGACTCTCTCCCTTCCCTGGGCAAGCAGCAGAGGAGAGGTGCTGGTTCTGCCAGGGAATCCCACCAGCATCTTGCAGGAAGGGATAAGTAGCACAGCTGGATATAGAGGTTGCTGAGAAGTAGCTCCTGACATTGGAGGGGGTGGGGTGCAAAGGCTCAGAGCACCAAGCTGGGATGGCAGAGACTAGATTTTTGTAAATGGCCATGCTTGGCAAGGGACAGGATGGGAACCACTTGTTCCCTGCCAGATGCTTGGGATTGGATATGAGAGTATGAGGGTTAGAGGTGGAGGGACAAGATGTAGCTCTAATCTGTGCAAGGCTGTGCCTCAGTGAAGAGAGATGGCGAGTGCCAGCAAGGTGGTAAGTGGGTGAAAGCAGGGAAGATAAGGCTGCCTGCACATAGGTGCATCAGGTGTGCCACACACATGCATGTAATTGTACATACATGCAAGGGCTGTGTGAGTGGCAGATTATTTCAGCATATCCTTTGGAACCCCTTTTCCTTATTTCTCTCTTCCTACAAATTCCTAAGCAAGGCTGTCTGGCCACAGGTCTGTGGCATTTTCCCAGAATGGAAGAGAATATTTGTTACAAGCAAAAACCACAGAAAATGCAACAATCTGAATTTTAAATATTCTCACCTTGCTATTTAACAAGACCAGAGGGAAAAAAATGGTGCTGACTGTAGAGGAAGATTTATGGTTTGTAAGACAAGACCAGGATTTATAAGCAGAACAAAGTGACCTAAAAAGCAGAGAAGATTTAGAGATATGAGCTGCAGCTGCAGCCCACCACATTAGTATCCTGACAGCCCATGCGAGCCCCAGAGCAGAGCTGGGTCCTGAGTCTGGCTGGAAAAGCTTTGTCCATCAGCTCAGTGGGGACAGCAAGGAGGAGACCTGTTGGATTAGCATATGGTTGGATATCTGGTGATGGAGGGGCACCTCCCCCCAGCTGTGTTTCCCCACACTGTCACACTCTTCCATCAATGTGTGGCCCCATATACATGCCACACATTCACACCCATGAGGGCTCTGACTGAACCTGACTCCCTACCCAGCCCTTTTCTGTCAGCAATAGCCTTGTGCTGATGCCAGCTACAGACTGTTCCTGGATTTTTGCTACCGCTGGATCTCTGATCTCTGGGAAATTCTTCTGCCTCTATGGCATATCAGAAGCACTGCCCCACCTTGTCTGAGGACAGCCACCTTGTCTCCCTTCAGCCTCCCTCGGCTGCATCTTGATCCTCTTTGCTGCACTCAGGACTCTTAGTGGAAGGAGGCAGACAGTGTAGTCTGGTCCCCTGGGCTCCCTGCCCTGTAACCTGCTGCACCAAGGGCTTGGGATGCTGTGGCCTTCCCACTGCCTCCACTCATGTAACATAAGGCAAGATCACTGCCTGCTCCTGTACCTCTGGTTTGGCACTGAGCCAGTACTACTCCCTGCCGTGGAGAGGGAATGGGGATTAATTAGCTAATTATTTCACATTGCCTTGAGAAGAGACAGGCTAGCCCAGAGCCTGGTACCTTGCAGCTAGCTGGTGGCTATGATGGGGGATGCCAGGGCAGGCCAAAGATTTTGGCATCTGGAGCTCAGAGATGACCCATGCATCCCTGCAGGGCTTTTCCACATCCCACGTGAGCCCCTGGGCACGAGGGAAGGCAGATGCATCACAGATTGCTCCATGCAAAAGCCAGACTGACATGCCTCTGAGGGCTTTTCTTGAGAGCAGACAAGGAAGAGGGGCCAGGGCTGTTCCTGCAAGGTGCAAGGCTGCAAGTGAAGCCTGTCATCAGACTACAAAGCAGGTCAAAGGTATCACATCCTGCTTTTGCAAGCATGAGAAAATGCTCCACACCACTGAGAAGGAAAGGGGTCCCATCCCATTCCTGAACACTAAGCTGCAACCATTGGACAGGCTCCTGCCCTGTTTCAGCCTGGTTAGCACCTCACCCTGGACCAGGTTTTATGTTCTCATGGGCTGCCCTGGATTTCAACTTCCTCTGCCTCTGAAAAGAGCTACACTGTGGAGGAAAATCTCTGAGGTATCCTTCATCCAATGGATGTACACTCACAAACTCAGCCTCTTTTAACCCAGTGTCCTGAATGGGCTTTGCAGCAAGCCAGAGCCCTGCTGCCAGTACATGAGTAGTGCCTAGAGCTCACTATAGGTCCCTGTGCAGCTCCAGCTTTGCCTGATGTTCTGAGTGAGAGCCAAAACCAAAGTCAGAGCTAAGCCAGAGCCAGTTTCCTTCAGCCCAACAACAAAGTGCAGTCAGCAGGCACACTGGCTGTACAGCTGTAGGGGACTGCCTCTCCTTGCCCCAGATATTTCTGAGAGATCTCAGCATTTAACCAGAAAGAGCTGAAGGTTCCTGAGGAGATATGGGAGGCTTGGAGAGCTGCAAGTGGACAAGGATCTGCCTGCTGTACCCTTCAAGTAGTTAGGCATCACACCTAGAGCACAGCACAGAGATAGCAGAGCTGACCACAAGCGGCAGGGCTCGGGCAGCAGAGAAGCTGCCAGTGCCACATGGGCTGCCCAAGGGAAAAGGCTGCAGCAAACCTGGCTTTGCAGAGCCTCCTCCCAGCTCCCTCGAACAGCCCCACCTTACACTACAGACAGCGCTGTGCATTGACCTCCCCACCTCACCAAAACCTGCCTTCTGCTTTTGACAAAGAAAATACTGCAGTCCCAAATCCCGGCTGGCAAACAGCCTGCCTTCAAACATGGGTGGCTCCTGGTATTTCAGTGCCTTGCTCCAGCCCTGTCCTCTTGCCTTTCACTTTTGCCCTGCAGCCCTTGCTAATGCTGTTTCACCCCCGACTCCCCAGCCTTTGCTCTCATCAGGAGCAACCTGAAATTCATGCCTGGGTCTTCAGGAAATGGGAGCTTAAAATAATTTTGTCCCTTCTTCTGATAAAAATGACAGTATTGCCATAAAAAAAGAAAAATTCTTAAAATAACACAGTGTTTAGAAGCTCTGTGTCTCTGATGCCACCCTCTCTCCCTCCTGGCATTCCTGGCTGCACATACTCTTCTCATCAGCCTTTCCCATGACTGTCTCCATGATTTATGGTCTTAATAACCGAGCCTGAATCCTGCTGCCCTCCTCACTGGGGCTCATAACCGGCTGCCATTCAAACTCATAGCAAAGCATATTCTAGTGCAGTCCAGAGCATCTTTTCAGAGCAACATCATCGCCTTCTGCTCTCCCCAGGAGGAAACACCTTTCCTGCAGGAGAGCTCTGGGCAGTCTTTTCCCTTCTCTTTTCATAGGACACTTCTGTTACTGTTTCATGTAAGCCACCATCAGCTTGCAGCAGGAGGGAACAGGGGGGCTTTTCCATGTGGATGTACATGTTCCTCCTCTGCAGCAAACTAGCAAAACAGCAGCTTCACCCATGCATAAAAGTCTCCCCACACATTTCCATGGAGGAGAAGGTACAGAAGAAGGTAGATGGTCCCTTACAGGTTGGATGAGCATCAGCCCAAGGACCTGGGCACAGAGATGGACGTGAGCAGGGAGCAGGGAGTGTCATGCAGGGTCTGAAAGCTGTGGATAGGGAGCCTCCATGCTGGCTGCTGTTGCAGGTACCACCCTGCCATGCAAGGGTCTCTCTCTCCAGCCACAAAGCACCTTACTGAAGCATCAAATCATTTAGGCTGAAAAAGACCTCTAAGATCCCTGGGTCAAACTATTAACCCAACATTGCCAAGTCCAACATTAAACCCTGTCCCTCAGTGCCACATCTACATGTCTTTTAAACACCTCCAGAAATGGTGACCTCACCACTTCTCTGGACAGCCTATTCTTCCAATGTTTGACTACCCATTCAGTACAATTTTCCCCATTACCCAATCTAAAGCTCCACTGGCAGAAGCCATTGCCATTTCCTCTTTTTCTGTCGCTTGTTATCTGGGAGAAGAGGCCAGCCCCTATCTCACTACAACCTTCTCTCAGGCAATTGTAGAGAACAATAAGGTGCCTCCAGTCTCCTTTTCTCCAGGCTGAACACCATAGGTTCTTTTTTGCTAGGCAGCTTTACAGATACTCTTTCCCCATCTTTTAGTACTGCATGGGGCTGTTATCAGTCTTGGTCTTGTTGAACCCCATACAATTGGCCTTGGCCCATCAATCGGCCTGTCCAGATCCCTCTGCAGGGCTTTCCTATGCTCCAGCAGATCAACACTTCCATCCATCTTGGTGTCACCTGCAAACTGACTGAGGGTACACTCAATGCCCTCATCCAGAGTATTGATAAAAATTTAAAAGTATTGATAAAGATTAAAAAGATGCTGAGCCCTGGGGAGCAGCACTTGTGACCAGCCATCAGCTGGGTGTGACTCAATTCACCACCACTCTCTGGGCTTGGCCATCCAGACAGGTTTTGCCCAAAAAGAGTGCACCTGCCCAAACCATGAACAGCCAGTTTCTCCTGGAGGAAATACTGTCAAAGGCTTTACAGCAGCCCAGGAAGATACATCCACAGCCTTTCCATCATCCACCAAGGAGGTCACCTTGTCACAGCAGGAGATCAGGTTTGTTAAGCAGCACCTATCTTTACTAAACCTGTGGTGGCTGGGCCCGATCCTCTGATTGTCCCATACATGCTGCACATGCTCCATGACCTTCCCTGGTACTCAGATCAGCTTGACAGATGTGTATTTTCCTGGATCACGCCTCTGACTTTTGTAGATGGGCATCACATTTGCTAACCTTCAGTCATCTGGGACCTCCCCAGTTTGCCAGGACTACTGGTAAATGATTGAAAGTGGCTTGCTGACTTCAGGGCCGTGTCTCCCAGGTCTCTTTCTATTTCCTCTCAGGCTTCAGGGAATTGGTAAAGCCCTGCTGACTCCCTGGCAAAATAATAATTTGTTCTCCTGTTTGTACTCCAGAGCACATTGCTGAGAATCAGCTTAAAGGAGGTGAAGGACCCCAATTAGTCTCCAGAGAGTCTGCTTGAAGCTTTGAGAGCTGCTCCTGAGGTCTCTGGCTACTTGGAGGTAAGGCCAAACTCTTGTACTAATTGACAGCAAGGGAGAGGCAAAAGACAGTTCCCCCATCTCTGATACAAGCTGCACTCCCACTTAGCCCTGGGAAGCCACACTTCAGCTGTGCAACAGCAGTTCAGCAGCTGATGCTCCTCCTGCCCTCCCTTCTTGCAGATTAATGACTGTCTAATTGTTCTTTATTTTGCCCTGGCAAAGGTGGAGTCCCTTGCTCCTCACAGGGGAGAGAGAGCAGTGGAAAGGTACAGGGGTGTCCCCAGAGAAGCAGGAGCTAATGAGCCATCTGACTACAAGAATTTTCTTTGCCTGTAATACCTGGTAATAGGTATTGCCTTGGAGGCTGGCTCAGGAGAATGAGGCATGAAGAGGGGTTGAGGATATTACAATCCTCTGATTTTGAGCAAGTGTTGTTTTTACAAAAGACAAGTCATCACACAGATAAGCATGATGCTTTGCTTAACAAGAGAAATAAAAAAGCCCCCAACCACAACATGGAGGGTGATGGGTTCAGCCAGAAATCAACCCCTGTCTGCGTGTCTGTGATGCAAATCATGAGCTCCTGCACAAGCAGGAAACATGCTAGGGGGAGACTGCCTGTCCTCTGCACAGAGAACAGCCAGGTCAAAGGGGAAAAAATCTTCTCAGAGATGGGGGTGAAACAGAAGTAGTTCCCCTACAAATGGATTCTCTCTGTTCCCCAAACACTGAGTCACGGTGGGGATCTCCTGTCCTCCTTACTGTCCCCCTGCTCAGGAGGGAGTTCTCGCCAGACCCCATACAGTAGCTCCCCAGGGATGCTGCAGGTCCTGAGCTCCCTGTGGGAGCAGCCTCAGCCGCAGCAGCACAGGAGGCAGCCAGCCAGCTCGAAACAGTCATAGCTCTCCTCAGCCATCACATCATGATGGATGAGCCCTGCCCCATGGAACTGTCACTGTCCAAACAGAGCATGAGCTCACTGCTTTCTGCCTCCCATCTCAGCATGGAACCAGCTGGATGAAGAACTCCCTGTCCTCCCAGAGGGCACAGTCTGGCCTGGCCTTCCACCTTTTGATAACAGTGCTCAGGCATAAGAGACAAAGGAGTTTTCAGGGTGTAATCCCACTCACCTCAAGGCTTGCTGATTATAGGAGAGGGGCTCCCGTCCACTGCAAAGGAGAGGAGGAAATGCAAATGGATGAAGAATGATCTGGTCAAGCATTGAACCTTGTTATCTAATTTGAAAAACGGGCAAATGAGGTAATTATGGTGAGATATTGATTCATAGCAACATGATCCATAAATGCTATAGCAATAACTCTCAGTGCTGCCATACTACTTCCCTGGCCCCTCCTCAGCTGCAGAGGGCAAGTTCAGGCTTTTCACTTTAGCTTGTATTAGTCTGAGGGACAGAGACAGAGCCAGCCAGTGTAAGCAAGGTTAGGCCACCTTGGCCAGTGGGGGCCAGCAGACCAAAATGAGCTGGTCTGTTGGCCCCCACTGGAAAAACCTCTTCAGGAGCTTGGCTCTGATGGCCTGCTTTTCTTGTGTGTATTTTCAGCCAGGTCCAGTAAAGGCAGTAAGTGAAAAAAGAGAGAGTCACATTGATGGAAAGGGCCAGGAGGTAAGACAGAAGTAAAACAGAGGCTTCACCAGCACAGAGGCTACAGTGGCCTCCTACTAGGCTTTGGTAGTATACTGGTTGTGGCCAAGCAACTTAACTGTATCCTGTCCAGTTAGGGTCTGAGCTTTTCTCCCACTGCACAGGAATGTAATAAACTTCTGCTCTGCATCTGGAGACAACCTTCTCCACAACTGTGGAAAGCTGCCTTTTGCATTGGTAGTTCCCAGATAAGTTCCTAGTAGGTTTCTTAAAGATATATGCAGAGATAGGTTTCCCTATCAAATTTCCATTAAAATCTGTATACTCTTTATGTATTGCACACAGTACAGCATATAGAGCACACAAACTGTGTCACCCATAGCTGTGTGAGCCTGTGCCCCTTTTCTTTGGTCTGTTAGCTTAAAAGCTAACCTGAACATCAGTTATAACCAGAAAGAGGTAGCAGACCCCAAATATTCTCCACACTTTCAGATCACACCGAACACCCTTGTTGACCCATGAGTTGCCCCTATGAGTGAGTGAGAAACCAGCCTGGTACCTGGGAGTGAAGGGAGAAAGAGCTGGGGTTCAAGCATGTAAACCTGTTTCTCAAAAACAGGTCTACAGCTTGAGCACCTCCAAACGGTGCTGGGATACAGGACATAGGAGCCAGAGCACCAGAGAACATGCCTGGCACAAGCCTGAGCCTGCTTGGCTCTGCCCTCATGGTGTCTGAATGTCTGTCTGCACATGACAGTCACATCAGGAAGGTTCAGCAGGTACCCCTTGGCATGCTCCATGGGAGGCATGCCAGAGGCTTTTCATGGCATTTGCTGCAACTTTTTTCTTCCCAACCTCTGGCTTGGGAACTTGATGCTGAGAGAGAACAGTCATGGCTCTATTCACAGCTCAGCTGCTTACCCTCTATTTCACCACCTGCAAAGCAGGTGATCATGATAATCCCCTCCTTCCCTGAGGATGCAAAGAGTCAATGAATAAATCACAAAAAGGAGTGCTTTGAGATCTTTGGGTAGAAAATATTCCAGGGCTGTTATTATTATTGATAATGGCACATATTTATTCCATTTATTGGTACTTCAAGCTACATAAAAGTAATTCCCTAGATGCAGGAGATTTAGAAAATAAAACTTCTGTTCCACAAGTACTGGCATGTGTCAGATGTGCTGAAGCAAATATTACCTTCACAGGCACTGTCTTGTGTGCCCATTTTTCAGCAGTTCCTGGGCTTCATCCTGCCCCACCAAAGTATCCTAACCCTATTTTCATGACCAAATCTGAAAGTCTTTACCCCTTCCACATCCTGCCAGTTTTCTTCACTGTATCAAATCCTCCATAACACTCTCTTTCTCAAGAGCATACCCTCAGTCTTTACCTTGTGCATGTGACTCATGACTTCTCTGTTTGTTTCCTCAGCTGGTCCTTTAACATATATTCCTATACTCTACTTCCCTGCCCCTTCTTCTGCAGAGAATGTGTAAATTTCTGATCTATTTCATCATGGGAAGAGAGCATGACTGGTTCCTGGAGGCAGTTTAGGATGCTGCAGCGGCACAATATGCTGATTATGCTTTAGAGCTCTAGCATCATGCCCCACCTTCAAGGGGAAAACAAAAGATTTGTGTTTTATTATTCAAAAAGGTTGTCCTGCTGCACAGGAAACTTTCCGAGCGGACAAGTCCTAAAGGGTCTGCACTTGTCTGATCCCACTGAAACAGCTATGGAAAAGCAGATGGATGCACTCCTCCATTGCAGACTCTACTCCTCTGCCAGGGAAGTCTGTCCTAATGAGCTCAGGTGACCTCTTTCCCTGCACTCAGACCTGTCAGCCACAGACAGTTCTGTGCACTTTTGCTGTCCATCCGTGCGCATGCCTGGCCACTGCAACATCTATCTTACTGTGTGAACCCCAATACAGCCATAGCAAACTGCACAGGATGGGCTGCCAGCCCTCCTACTCACAGCCTCTTGTCACCAAGAGATGTGTCCATTTCCCTACCCCATACAGGCACAGCACGTGGATACAGCTCTGCCTCCAGTCCCTCTGTCCTCCTCATCATCCAGGTCCCAGTTCCCCCAGCCTTGTCCCTCCCTCCTGAGGAAAGGGACATAGTTCTTTACATGGCTAGCACAAGCTGTCCCCACTGGATTCCTGAAACACCATTACCACCAGGAGATGTCTCCTCCTCCCCAACAACTCTCCTGTGGGCCATGCTCTGATTTCTCTGTAGGGACACGTCAGGAAACTCACAATTCCATCTCATACTAGCAGGGCTTTCCTGGGGAAAAGGTCAGGGAGAGGCCTCTTATCTCTCTTTAGATACCTATAATTCTGATATTTAATCTCAGATTGCTACCAAGGTGCTCTGTCTTGATTGAGAAAGAGGGGAATCTTCAGCAGGGGGCTGGCCTCACCTCTCTTAAATACTGTTTGAGAGGCAATGAGCCTACTTTTCCTCCACTGACTACAGCAGGAGTGTTGGTCTACCCTCTGGACAGCTGTTGCAACGGGGAAGAAACCCACACTTGGCACCCAGCAGATACCTACATCCACTCCACAGCCCAGAAAACCTTGTGCAAATACAGTTTCTCAAGTAGCTCCCCCCACAAAAATTAAACTACCAAACGGAAAAGGCTGGGAACTGGTTCCTTCAACATTACAGGGGTGAGCACAACAGTTGCTCAAATGGTTACGCTTCTTCAAGCTCTTTAGACACTGGCTGATGTCTGCTATCTGAAATTTTAAACCTCTAAACACTGATTAAAAACTACCCACTGGCAGAGAAAATATTTGTTAGTTTACTCCAAGTTTATTAGATGTTAGACCTAATTAAAAGTTCCAATGCATGGTAAATGCTTCTTTAATTACTGCGAGACAGGAACATCAGAATTGTGGTTTTGTGGAGAAAGTACATCTAATTAGCCTGGTTATTTAGGGCATTATTTCTATCTATTTGAAATACATTGCACTACAAGCTGCTTATTCCAGCCAGAGCTTTATGGAAATGTGTTCCAATGAAAAAACACTTAAAAAAAAAATTTTGTTCTGTAATTTTTTTGCTGTTATTAATACTTCATTTATTCTTAATGAAAGAAACTAGACTGAGAGTCCTAGGAGGATGAATTCTTTTGTTTATGCAAAGAATAAGTAACAGGCGCTGCATGGATCACTACTGGGATCTTTGTTATGAGCAATTTGGGAGCTACGGATCCACCACTCAGTCCTCCACTTCGGTGTGTGCATCAGCAACATTGGAGGCAAGTTTTTTGGACACAGACACATATTCTGTGACACTGATATGATCTTACTCTATTCAGCTAGACACATTTCTACATGGTTGTATTACCAGAAGCACAATTATGGCCTTCTCCCATCTCTACCTTTTCTGACTTCCTGAATATTCAAGCTCAAAATCCAAGGTTTTGTTTCCAACTCTTTTCATAGAAACAACTTTCACTCCCCTGGCACCCCTGCTGCACAGAAAACCTTGGAGAGCAGCAGTGTAGAGCTGGCTGGTGCAGTCCCTGAGCTGTGGAACTACACTGTGTGAATAGTGGAGTTACCCTAGCTCCAAACTGTGCTTTTACTTTGGGAGAGTAAAAGGGGAAGAGAGGAAGGAGGGGTAGTTATAATCTATATGAAGGAGAGGATATTTTAAAGGGACACTTTTAACCATGTAAGGAATACTTTGTGAATCTGTGCTCTGTATTAATGGCAGACATTGCTCTTGTAAGGAGGGGTGGTGAAGTTCAGTGTGCTTCAGTAACCTCTGTCAGCACATAGTTGTCTTTGCATCATTTGTGGCTTTTCCCAGCCTGATTAAAGGCTTTTTTTTTGTTTGTTTGGGAAGCAGCTTAGAAATAAGCATTGCTACCTATAAAAAACAAACCAACATATCAACAAACAAAACAAAACAAAACAAAACAAAAACAAAAACAAAAAAACCACAAACCCTAAATCAACCAAACAACAAACCAACAATGAGTATTGAAGAAAGGATTACATTAAAGTGGGGATAAAGCCCCCAGATCTCTGTGGACTAGAAAGCTCCATGTTGACACAGTGAAAGTGTTAATTTAAAGGGAAAGAAAGTGCAAGCATTCATATGTCTCTGAGTAAGTTTTGATTCCTGCTCTTCATTGGGCAGTCTAAGCCACACTACAAAGCAAGTACCAGAAACCACAAAGCTCACATGAACCAAACCAGGAGCCATTAGGAGTTCAAGAAATATTACTTATTGCTGTCACCTTGAGTTTAAAAGGACAGTGTGCAGAGCTGACACTGCTCCCAAGGAAGGGCAGTGTTTACCCATGGGGAGCAGACTCTTGCTGGAGTAGTGCTTTGTGTGCTGTCTCTTGCATGAACACTGTTGCACTGAAGAAACTGTGAAAATACAAGTATGGTGTCCCAGCAGTGAATGAAAAAGAGCCTTTAAAAATCAGGCAGCATAGGCCTAAAAGTGTGCATCATAGAGTTCAAGTTTCCTTACCTCTCTGTGATCCTGAGAGTTCACCGCAAAGGCCAGGAGGAAGAAGAGGGAAGGGGCTAGTATGTGGAGAGATCCTCTTGGAGAGCCATTGATTTATCTGTCCATGGCTTTTAATGCAGATGGAGTATCCATCAAAGTCCCTGTGTGCTACAAGTCCTGTGAATGACCTCCTGGTCTCAGTTAGTCCCACATGCCATGCAGTGACAGCGCACAGCCAGCGCAGCCGTGACCCCGGGGATGCAGTCACTCAGGGAGCAAAAGCCGCCCCCTCTGGGGGCTGCAGCGGGACATGGAGGGCATATGGGAGATGTGGACAGGCATCCAGAGAGCTGGCAGCAGTGAGCAGCTGAGCAATCGCCTCCCTGGGGCTCCTCCAGGAGCAGACACCGTGAGGACAATGAGATGCATCACCTGCCTGGGGCTGTAGTGGTGTGAATCCAAACACAATAGGCCACAGGGACTGTGATCCACGGTCAAGGATGTCACAGTAGAGACATCAATGAGTAGCAATGATTGGTGCAGTGTGTTCCCCAGAATCAGTTATTTGGGGGAGGGCATGGGGAATAGAACAAAGCCACTTCTCCTGACTGGGCATGTAATCCTGCAGCTTGGGGGAAATTACAGATTCAAGCACCTGGAAACCACTGGTGTTGTGGTGTGTTTTGCTTTGAATCCATGCTTGCCCTGTTCTCCTCCCTAATCCCCTCCCTTCTCCAGCTGCCAATCTTCCCAAGCCCTTCCCTAACCTCCTCCCTTCTAAATTGTCAATCCTCCCTATCCCTACCCCTTTCTCCAGAGAGTTCTGTGTCTGTCTTGTTGCCCTCGACACCCCATTTTTTACTTTGTATTATTCCCCTCCCCTGTTCTCCCTGATAGGTTTACAAAATGTTAGTCCCACATTTGACCCTTCCTCAGCCTTACCCTCATTGGTTAATGTTCCTACACCCCGCCTCCTGAGTTGCTATATAAAAACTTTTGTTCGCCTTCCCCCAGCTTTGTCTGGGAGCCCAGGAATAAATCCATCTTTTTATGCCCGAAGACCCGTGTCATTGCTGTCTGTCCCTGCGATAACTGGGAATTGCAGAACTTGCATGGGGACGGTCGCGCCCCTGCCGCAGCCGCCCCGCATGGCGCACGCTACAATGCACTGGCACTTAGGCACATGTATGTATGTGTGCGCATGCAAGGGACAGGAGGGCCAAAACTAAAGCCTCACTCCTACTAATAACCACTGTGTTTTTAGCAGTCTGTCAGAGGGAGCGAACTAGCTGGGAGCCAGGAGGCCCCTGTGGGTTATGCTGCAACTTCCCATGCAGTGCTGAGGGGTGGGAAGGTCTTTCAGGAGGCAGTCCCAGGCTCACATATAATCACATCCATGGGAGGATTTAACCCAGAAAATCTATTAGATCAGAGTTTCACCACCTGTGATTTTGTGACCACCCAAGCTGCTGAGAAATTCTCCAGAAGAGCATCATGTGCAGAGAGCCAGGAGCAATTCTCATTTACAGCCAAACAAAACTTTTAAAACTCTTTTATTCCTTTTTAATTTTTCTTGTTGTTTGGTCTCCTTGTGCTTTGAGTATGAACAGATAGTGTGGGTTTTCCGTTAGGAGATCTATGTACGATAGGTCTGTAGATTTTATTCTAGTATCTTGTGGAATGTCATCTTAGGGCCTGTCAAAGATCTCTTGTGATAATGCTGCACTCCATCAACTTGCTCAGCAATTGTCAATAAATCTCAGATCAACAATTGTCAGTAAAGCTCAGATTCTTGTCCTGTCTTCCTGGGATCCTTCCTTAAATTTATTTCCTCTGTTCATCAGTCCTGCCACATGCAGAATGAAGGCAGCAGACTTAATTCCTCAAGCACCTGGAAGGGTATGTGGATTGCCTGGTTTGCTCTTCACACTCCTGCAAATCCATCTTTCAGGAATGGCCCTCCACAGAAGGAAAGAGTGGTGGCATGCTGCTGCAAAGTGCTTAAAACAGCGGGATGAAGAAGAGTGAACCCCCCAACCCATGGCAATTAGATGGAGCTAGAAAGGGTATAGTACACCTTGGGCTGTGCTTGTCTGCAGGAACACAGGGATTAGGGACATAGCTCATGGGTCTGCCCTTGCCACAAGGGCTGAGGGCCCCAGACCACACACAGAATAGAGCAAGTGGGGAAGGAAGCTGGCTGGGATAGAAGGCTATATTAACCAAAGTCTTTCTGACTGCAACATCAGCCAGAGCAAAACTGACAAGAGCTCTCAGTCTTCTGATTTCCATGTGCAGGCTGATCAGCAAATGGGGTCTGGCAGGAAGAGCCCCTGTGGGGATGCTATCACACAGATGCCCAGATGTGTTGTGAAGATAGTTTCTGCAGCTTTTGCTGGAGCATCTGATATCAGCCACTGTCGGGATTGAGATAAGGGCCTAAAGGAACATTCATCTTGTCCAATGTGGCATCTTCTTTGCTCACAGTGGTCTCCTGTTCCCCCTTCTCTCACTCATTTTGTTTACTGTTTGGATTCACGGCTCATGTGTTTTTCTATGCAGCAGTTGTCTCTTTATGTGTCTGAGCAAGGCTGGGTACACAGTGAGCTTTACAGTCCTGTGGTGATGTCCACCTGCCCCGTACACCTCCTGCAGAAGGAAGCGCTGCCCTCTCCCACTGCTGCCTCCCCCCCACAGGACTCATCATTCTCACTGCTCCCTGCAGATCTCTGCAAATTTTCCCATTACCTGTTCCCCACACCTACAGCTCTGTTTTACCCACATCTTCACCCCAGTGTTAATTCCCCAATAGCACAGCTCCTTCCTCAGATTCCTCAGGGCTATGTTGCCTTCCCTTGCATGCAAGTGCCTATGGCATCACATTCCCAATCCAGCACAATCCTTTTTATTTCCTCTTTCCTTCCCAAGCCATTTGTACTAAGCTTACCTTCTGTTCTGGGGAGCATTGGGTTCAAAATTCTCCATCTGAAAAATATTGTTTGCTGGGAAATTTGCTTTGGATGATACCATGATCTGGAGGGATGCCTGCACTCTGTGAGCTCATTTTCCATCTCTTCTGCCCTTCAGGTGAGAATGCTCAGCCTTCTTGGCATAGTTTCTCTTCCCATATCAGACACACAGCCTCTCTTCTTCACTTGTCAGCAGCTCATCCTGAAAGGGTTATAATTTATTTTGAAGAAAAGGATCTAAATGGATAATGTCCAGTTTTGATAGTGGTCTCAGTACTTGAATGCACTATAAAACATTCAGCAGACTCAATAATTACCTTTCTGCTCAGCTGCATCATGGCCTTTGGGCTTCCCACAGCTCAGGTGTGCTCTGCTTTAATCCATCTCTCCCAGGACTCCAGGAGCCTGAATAGTTCAGCAGAGATAACTTCAACCCAAAGCAGAGAGCTCTCTGGAGGAATGCTGGGACTGGGATGGTCAGTGTAACCTCATCACCTCTGTCTGAAGAGCAGGGGCTGAGAAATATCAGTAAAGCCCTTCTCCCCTTGCTTCAGTTGCTTCTGCCTGAGAGACCACTTGGCCATCCCAACACTTCCATCTTACAACACAGGAGTGAAGGGATTTTATGTCCAGCTTCTTGATACTGAACAGTATCATAACTCCTAGGCCCCACGCTCTGCACAAGACACAGAAGACTATAGATCTCACGTTCACAGACTGCTCCGTCCATCCAGCTCCTGCTCCTGTCCCAGTGCCTCCATCCACTGAACTGACTGCAAGCTGCAGAGAGCAGAGAGAGCTGACCAGGAGAAAAATCCAGCTGTCAGAAGAAGTGTCATGTGAAAACAATGGGATCAGAAAGCAGAGAGTTAGAAGACAGTGAGAGGATTTGGAAGCTCTCCTGGTGTTGTGCTAATTGGCTCAGCATCCTCAGATCCTCATCAGCCAGCCTATAAAAAGTGAAAGGGGTGAGAAGCTCTCTCCTGGCTAGAGATGTCCAGGCTCACAGAACAGCCACATAAGCCAGCATCCAACCGGCAGAAGGAAACCTAGGCCTGGGGAAGGAGGAGGTACAGGTGCTCAGTTTGCAGCCACGCTTTGCTTCAAACATAGTCCAACTTAAGGCAAAAGACTGCACAGAATCCACCAGGTTGTCATTTTTTCCAACATGGAAGTGTCAGCAGCCTGCTAGCAAACTGCCTGCAGATTGGCAGCATTTGAGCCTGGCATCTGGGGCACCAGCCAAGATGAGGGTGCAGGCCCATGCTGGTGTCAGCTAGAGTTCATTTTCTTCTGAGTGGCTGGTATTGGGCTATGTTTTATATTTGTGCTGAACACAGAGTTGATAACATAGAGATGTTTCTGTTATTGTTGAGCAGGGCTTGCATAGAGCTGAGGCCTTTTCTGCTTTCCGTGCTGCCATGGCTGACAAGGAATTTGGATGTGCATGGGATGTTGGGAGGAGACAAAGCTGGGACTGGTGACCTCAGCTGACCAAAGGAATATTCCAGCCCATGCCGCGCTCCCGCCCCAAATCCCTTTTCTCTCAGCCCCGGCTAGCTCTTGTGGGGCGAGGGCGGGCGATTGAGGCACCCTCTGCTGCTCCCGGCTGGGGTTTGGAGAGTGCCTTTGTGGGTTCCGGGCAGCGCTAGCAAGCCTCGCGGTGGTAAATGAAGAGCGGATCCTGCTGGGGGCTAAGTCCGAGTTTATTGTAGCCCAACGGGGCCAAATATCCTAGAACGGTGCCAGCCAACAGGAACAAGCACAAGGTGCTTGCACTGGCTTATAAACTGTAAGGGAGGGGTATCCAACGACCAATGGGGATAGGGATAGGGGGTGGCTCCGGGATGGGGGGATATGGTGGGGTCCAATGGGGGAAGGATATGGGGGGAGCCCCAGGTCCTCGCCCAATCACCCGGTGCCCTGAGTAGAAGCTTCTGGATGGATGGGAAGGGGCACCGAGTGATAGACAAGGCACCCGGGGGGGGTAAAATGCCTCTTTCAGGGTGATGGATAGATACTGGGAAGGCGGGAAGGGAGGACAAGGCGGGAAAACTGGGGATAAACCAAGTTGCACACGGGGGTACAAAGGAATAAACCAATACATAATACAGGGATAATAAAACATATACATAACGCAACTCCACATCTCCTCCTTTTTTTGTTTAAAAAGAAAGAAAGGTGAAGAGGATAAAGTAAGTCTTTAAACGGGGGCTTCACAGTCACTGGGCTCATTTTGAAACTAGATGTTTCCTTTTTCTGGAAATTCTTCTTCTTGAAACCCTTCTTTGTTCAAGGGTTTCAGTTCATCACTATGTTAAAGCTTGTAATAAACACAATGAGTCCCAGCAGCAGCAAAAGTCCTGTTTCTTTAGAAAGCAACTGAAATTAATAGTCGAGGTAGGGGAGGTCTAACTCAAAGGGGAACAGAGAATCCCAGGAGACAGAGAGGGAAGAGGGGGGATCAGGTGAGGGGGATCTTTTCTGCCGTTGGAGGGCGGCGTACCCAACTTGAGGACTGTCCGGTTTTCTCTTCTGGGTCTTAGGGACATATGGTCTGACGAATTTGGAAGGGACCCATCTCAGGCCTGAGGGCGTGGATACGCAAGCGTACCCCCGTCCCCAGGTGACCAAGTCATAGGGTCCCTCCTGCCGCCAGGTCTCAGGGTTTTTAATGAGAACTGGCGGCTTTTCCCTGACCTTGCTCTGCTCGTAGGAATTAAAGTGCCTCGCGATGGGGGGGTTGAGGCACTCGAAGGAACAGTTTAAGAAATTGATGGTAAAAAGGGCCCGCGCTAACTGAACCTGGGGGGACTCATTTTTAGCTGACGACTGTTGTTGTTTAAGCATCCTTTTGATGCTTTGATGAGTCCTCTCTACCACGGCTTGACCTGTCGGGGAATAGGCGATGCCAGTTTTATGTTCTATTCCCCATTGCTGCAGGAAGCCTGCGAATTCCTTGGATGTGTACCCGGGGGCATTGTCTGTTTTTATCTGTTTTGGGACGCCTAGCATGGAGAAGGCTTGTATCAGGTGTTTCTCTGCTTCCTTGGCCTTCTCCCCTGTGTGGGCAGAGGCGAAAACTGCTCCAGAGAAGGTGTCCACGGAGACATGGACGTACTTCATCCTCCCGAAGGAGGGGATATGAGTAACGTCCATCTGCCACACCTCACAGGACTTCAGACCCCTAGGGTTAGCCCCTGCGCTCACCGATGGTAGTGGGAGCGACTTACAGGACGGGCATGTGGCCACAATGGCCTTGGCCTGGTCCCGGGTTAGATGGAACTGCCGGACCGGACCAGGCGCATTTTGGTGGTAAAGCTGGTGGCTTATTTTTGCTTGCTGGAACTTGTCCAGGAGCGGCACCAGCTGTGCGGGGGCGGCAGCGAGGGAATCGGCACGCCGATTGCCCTCCGCCAAGAACCCCGGCAGGTCGGTGTGTGACCTGATATGCATCACATAAAACGGTTGCTCTCGGTGGGAGACTAGCCTTATCAGCTTAGAGAGCAACTTGTTAAGGGCATCGTTGGAGACACCTTGCAGGATTGCATCCTGTGCTCTAGACACTACACCTGCTACATAGGCCGAATCAGTTACCAAATTAAAAGGTTCAGAGAACCGCTCAAAAGCTCTAACGACTGCGGCCAACTCAGCTACTTGAGGGGATCCTTCTACTTCAACAACATCTGCCTCCCACTGCTGAGTTTGAGGATCTTTCCAAGTCACTACTGACTTGTGGGACCCTCCGGACGCGTCCGTAAAAACTGTTAGAGCCTTTAAGGGTTTTTTGCTCTGAATTTGTTTTGTTGACAGAGTGAATTGGATTTCGGAATTGAAAATTTTGTGGGCCGGTCTCAAAACAGAAATTTTTCCGGTGTAGCTGTCCAGTGCAAACTGCAATGATTCATTCTCTTGCAGCAGGTGTTCTAACATTGCCTTTGTGAATTGGCCCGATTCTAATTTCAAAGGAATGTGGATGTGATCAAAGTCACACCCCGCCAGCTCCCGAATCCGCGTTCTCGCTTTGCGGATTAGCTCTGCCACCAGCTCTTGTGGCCGTGTCAACCTTTTGGATCGTGAATGACTCAGGAATACCCACTCTATGATGGAGAGTGGGTCCCTTTTGTCCTGATCCTTGCCCTTTCCTAGGGTGTCTGCCCATTGGAAGATGACACCGTGGAGGTGTGGCAGTCTGCCCAATATGATGAATCTGAAGGGCAGGCCCGGATCGTACCTGTGGGCCTGCCTGGCAGACATTGCCTCCTGAACCTTCTGCAAAGCAGCTTTGGCCTCTGGAGTGAGTTCCCTGGGAGAACTAGGCTCTTCCCCCCCTTTCAATAAATTGAAAAGAGGGGCTAGGTCTTCGTTGTTAATACCTAACCAGGGTCTCACCCAGTTTAAAGACCCACACAGCTGCTGCACGTCGGCTAGAGTCCGAATTGAATTTTTTATGGCCAATTTCTGCGGAACAATGGTCCGCTTGTTTATTTCTAAATCCAGGTACTTCCAAGGTGGCATTCTTTGAATCTTATCTTCTCGCAGCTCGAACCCTACAGCAACCAACGCACTGGTTGTCAGTTCAAGCGCGTGTGTAAGTAAATCGTTGTTGGGGGCACAAATAAGAATATCATCCATATAGTGCTGGATGATCACACCCTCGGTGGCTGCACGCAAAGGGGACAGCAATGAAGAGACGTACCACTGGCAAATGCTTGGGCTGACTTTCATGCCTTGGGGAAGAACTTTCCAGTGGTATCTCTCCATTGGGGCTTCTCGGTTGATGGAAGGAACCGAGAAGGCGAACTGTGGCGCATCATCAGGGTGTAGGGGAATTTGGAAAAAACAATTTTTGATGTCAATGACAGCCAATTCCCAATTTTCTGGTAACATCGTGGGGGACGGCATCTCTGGCTGGAGAGGACCCATGTCTTCTATTACATTGTTGATGGCGCGAAGGTCATGAAGGAGGCACCACTTGTCTTTGCCAGGTTTTTTCAGGACAAAGACAGGGGAATTCCAGGGGGATGTTGTTTCCTGGATATTCCCTTTGGCGAGTTGCTCCTTCACGAGCTCCTGAAGTGCTTTTAATTTCTGTTTATTGAGCGGCCACTGCTCTACCCACACTGGTGTATCTGTGAGCCAATTAAGTTTCCGGGTGGGACGCTCCTCAGTGACTGTTGCCCGAAAAACCTGGGGGGTCGGGATGTTAATTGTGACCCCCCACTGGGCCATCAGGTCTCTCCCCCATAAGGGTTCTGTGTAATCTAATACGAACGGGCGTAAATAGGCCGATTGTCCGTTCGGCCCCTCAAATTTTACGATGTTTTTTGATTGCTTTGCCAATTGAGAACCCCCTACACCTTGAATTTTCCCCGCCACGTTTTGCAATTCCCAGCGTGACGGCCAATCCCGTGCGGGAATGACTGTCATGTCTGCTCCTGTATCTAGGAGACCGCTTAGGTGTTTGTACTCCCCATCCTTCCGCATATAGCAGGAGAGCTTTGGTCTTTCCTTCCCTATGACCTGGGCCTGGCACACCTGGTAGCTCTTCTTCGCTGACTTCTTCCATAGATCCTCAGGGTGTGCCGGAGGCCCAGATGCTGGAATGGCTTGGGCGATGATTTGGCCCTTGGGAAGGAAGATTGGAGGATGGGGGTAGTGCAGCCACACCACTAATCGCTCGGTGTTCCTGGATGTCAGGGATGGTGCAATAGTGACTTCGAGAGGCGTGAATTTTGTGTCCCCAAGAACGATGTACTTACTGTGGAGGTTCCTCCAGGTTCCTGGGTCCTCTGTGTCGACAGCGATGGAGTGCCAGTCCCTGTCCCTTAGGTGCAGAGCCTCAGTCAGGGCCAACCTATATGGGGAGAAACAAGATACGATGTTAAGTATCGGCTTGGGCTGGTTCGGGCCTCGACCCAGCCAAGCAGTGGGAATGAAATCCACATCTTCTCTCATATAGGCTGGTTTGTCAGCCATAATCTGGTGTGTCAAGTCCAGTGAAATGTCCTCAGGTGGGCATTGCAGGTAGTCGTCCCTCCCCTCCTCTGATGTTATAGAACCCACCATATTTATGTCCTCGCGCAGGGAGGGACTGCGCTGATGACTCAGTTTTTTTGTTTTCCCCCCGAGTTGGGGGCACTCTTTTCTTGTCACTGCTGTTTAAACCTAAAAAACTCGTCCCTCAGCGGGCATTGGGAAGCCCAATGTCCCTTCTGCCTACATAGATTGCAGGCCTGATGGTGCTGTTGTCCCCTCGGGGGTGCTCCTGTAGGGCGGCGATCTGGAGAAGGGGTGGCTGGCGGTGTCACGGCTTCAACGAAGGCTACTCTCTTTGTTGGTGGTTTAGGAGTCTCTGGAATGTCTTTAGCAGGAACCGTCACCTTCCTCGCACAGACTTGTAGCATGCTTTGAAGGGTAGGCTCAGGGTCCAGGGGTAGACTGAGGATTGCTTGCCGGCACGCGTCGTTAGCGTTCTGCCTTGCAACTGTGGCAAGCATCCCCTCTCGCAGCCTCTCGTCCGGGACCTGAGCCTCCATCGCGTGATGCAAGCGATCCACGAACGCGACAAAAGGTTCTAGGGATTCCTGCTTTAGGGACAAGAAGTTAATAACCGTACCGCTGGGTCTTAACTTAAAAAACGCCTTTTCTGCTGCCCTAGTGCTGACTTGCAGCGCCTCTCTGGGGATTTTTTCCGCCTGCTTGGTCCCCATTTTCCAATCCCCCTCCCCGCACAAGTGGTCTAGCGATATTACAGCCCCATCCTCATCCCTAGAGCTATCTGCATTGGCCCAGAGGTCAGGTAACACCTCTCTGATCTCCCGCTTCCACTCGGACTCCCAGATGAGGAATTCTCCGTGGGTAATTAAACAGGAGAAGAGAGTTCGCATGTCTGCTGGGACATATTCTTTGGAGGAGAGGGTTGCTTTTAATAAGCCTCGGAAGTATTCGCTTTCCATCCCAAACCCCTTCTTGGCCTTGCAGAGCTCTTTGATGGTCTGCTGGGGGATGGGGGACCACTGTGCAAGGGGCCCACCCCCCCGCCGCGGGGTACAGGTGACAGGTGCGGCCGAGAAGGCAGGTAGGGACTGGGGTGGATCGGGGTTCCCACGCTCCCCCCTCCCGGAACCGAAAGCGTGGGAACTGGAAGTGGGGTCGTGGGAACCAGGGGACGAGGCGTGGTCTGGAGCAGGAGGAGTGGTATGGTGGGGACTCCCCTCCCCGGGGGTGGAGCTGAGGGGTGGGGTGTTGAATAATTCAAGGGAGGGGGAGTTGACGGGGGGTGGAGGAGGGAGGTGGGCGGAGAAATCCGGGGAGCAGAAGGGGTTGGTCTGCCGGAAGGGATTATGGGAGGGGGGAGGACAGGGATCATGGGAAGAAGGAGCACGAGTGGCGGGAAAACCCACGCGGTCACTTCCATCTTGTGTCCTGGGGAAGGAGGGAGAAGGGAAGCCATTTCGTGGGGTTTGGGGATGGAGGATGGGGGATGAGGGATCTTCGGGGGTCTGGGATAACTGAAAACGAACGGAGTCTCTATGGGACGGGGCTGTACAGCGCGGGGAAGAAGGGGAACGGGTAGAAGCAGAGACAGTGCCTGCACCGCTCTGCGGGGTGTCTAGGGTATTCTCAGAGGGGCCAGAATCTGCCTGCGGGCAATGCCGGGATGCCTGTCTGATAATACCCGACTTTGGGAGAGAGGGAGAGTTTTGCCGCAGTTTTCCCGCAGCGCCCGCCGCAGCCGCAGCCTCGGGAGCAGCGACAGCAGCTGCCCTGCGCCCCGCTGCAGCGGCGAGCGCTGCATCGTACTGCAGCGACCGGGCTGAGGGACAGGGAAGCGGAGTAGGGTTATATGAACTATCCGCCGAACTGGGGATCGGTTTGTTTGCGGCTGGCTGTGGCAGACTTTCGTAGCGATATTTAATTATATCGCGAATTTGGAGAGCCAAATGGGTGAATATGGAGAGAGAGAGATCTGACTGTCGCAGGATCTTCCCCGCTACCTGTTCCCAAAAAGGGGCTTGGTATAATTTAGCTGGCGAAATGTCAGGGAAAGTTTGCGACAACCACTGAACGAACCGTTTTACTTCAGATTTTTTAACCTTAATTCCCCCCACTAAAAGGATACCCACAACTTGGGAATAAATGCTCTTCTGCGGCACGGACAGCCTTGCACCCATGGCTGTTAGATGTTAAATCGTGCTGCAGCGCCTACGATTGGGAAAACACGAACGAAAAACAAAAGACCACACTTCCGGCTTTGTCGCGGTCCTTAAGCTTCCCGCCCGGAAAGGGAAGCACCAAAAACAGGAATTTTTTCCCCGAACCCCGGGGAAAAAGAAACCCACCAAAAAGGGATCCTTCCCCTAAAACCTAGGGGAAAGGAACCAACCAAAAAAAAAGGACCGGGAAAGCCCCAGGGGCCCCTATACTCACAAACCACAGGGGTCCGAGAGGGAAGGGTGGAAAAGAAAAACCAATCGCAGGGCTTCTCCGCGAGAGAATCGACTCCGGAGGTGCTTTCCAGAGCTGCCGATCCTGTCCCCAAGAGTGCCACCCACTAAAACGTGGGTCTGCTCTCGCCGGGGTAGCTGACGGCCAGGAGGACGATTCTTCAGGTCTGCGCGACCCTAAAATCCTCAAACGAGGGTCCAACGCCGCGAAAACGGGGCCGCTCGTTGGGCGCCAGCTGCCGCGCTCCCGCCCCAAATCCCTTTTCTCTCAGCCCCGGCTAGCTCTTGTGGGGCGAGGGCGGGCGATGGAGGCACCCTCCGCCGCTCCCAGCTGGGGTTTGGAGAGTGCCTTTGTGGGTTCCGGGCAGCACTAGCAAGCCTCGCGGTGGTAAATGAAGAGCAGATCCTGCTGGGGGCTAAGTCCGAGTTTATTGTAGCCCAACGGGGCCAAATACCCTAGAACGGTGCCAGCCAACAGGAACAAGCACAAGGTGCTTGCACTGGCTTATAAACTGTAAGGGAGGGGTATCTAACGACCAATGGGGATAGGGATAGGGGGTGGCTCCGGGATGGGGGGATATGGTGGGGTCCAATGGGGGAAGGATATGGGGGGAGCCCCAGGTCCTCGCCCAATCACCCGGTGCCCTGAGTAGAAGCTTCTGGATGGATGGGAAGGGGCACCGAGTGATAGACAAGGCACCCGGGGGGGGTAAAATGCCTCTTTCAGGGTGATGGATAGATACTGGGAAGGCGGGAAGGGAGGACAAGGCGGGAAAACTGGGGATAAACCAAGTTGCACACGGGGGTACAAAGGAATAAACCAATACATAATACAGGGATAATAAAACATATACATAACGCAACTCCACAAGCCCATATGACATCCTCCTCAGGATATAAAGTGGGGGGAAGCAGGAGGAAAGGAGGGAGACATTTGCAGTAAAGGCATTTGTCTTCCCAAGTCACTGTTATCTGTGATGGGCCCCTGCTCTTCTGGGGATGACTGAACACCTGCCTGCCCATAGGAACTGGTGAATTAATTCCCTGTTTTGCTTTGCCTGTGTGTCTTTTGCTTTCCCTTTTAAACTCTAGCTCAACCCACAAGTTCTCCAGCGTTTACTCTTCCCATACTTTCTATGACCCTGCTGGTGGGGGAGTGAGTGAGCAGCTGGGTGGGGCCTGGCTCCTGGCTGGGGTTAAACCACAACATGGTCCATGCCATGCAAAC
This sequence comes from Lonchura striata, assembly GCF_050655825.1. NCBI lineage: Eukaryota > Metazoa > Chordata > Aves > Passeriformes > Estrildidae > Lonchura > Lonchura striata. The sequence goes on along the minus strand of NC_140705.1, from coordinate 85,207,347 downwards.
CCATTGCAGGATTTGGCAGAGATTCTGCTGTAACTTTGCAAGACAGAAAAGATAGAGGGAGACCTGTGTCGCTGTCGAGGCAGGATGGGAATGAAGAGACTCTGATTCAGAAGGCTGTGAGAGTAAAACTCTTATTTATTCAAAATACACCGCTCTTTTATACAGAGCTCCACAAGGACCAAATCCATTGGTTCTGAAGTGAAAACAACCCACCACCATTGGTTCAGAGTGCTTGGCGCACAGTGATAGAACTTAACTATAAACAATGTGAAAAACAAGAGAGATAAAGAATTATTTACATTGTTTCCCAGCACTTTCCCAGGCCTCTGCCTGGATAGAAACTCTCAGTTTCTTTCTTTGACTGAATCTGAGACCCACAGACCTGGGTAGCAGCACAAAAGATGAGGGCACAGTTCTTCCACCCATATGGGTGCACAAAATCATCTCTTTGCAAAACTGTGGATACATACCAGCCCTCAGGACTTACAGCCATTTTCTCCCCATCATTTTTGCAGCTCAGCTCAATCCTGTTTCTGCGCTACTGGTGAATGAGGAAAGCAACAAAACCCCCTCATACAGCACAGGGAACTGCACAGGGCAGGGACAGCGATGTGAAGAATCTTCCCATGCAGAGGGCAAAAGAGAAAGGATTAAACATGTTCAGCTCCAGGCAAAACAGGCTTTTCCAGTGTCTTGGGAGAAAACTGCTCACCCTATGCTATGAGAGGAAACAATGCATAACATCTAAAAAAAATCTGGCAGCTTACTCACCATAATAGTGGCTAAAATTTATAATCTGCTCCATAGTTTAACAGTGTCTGTTAAATCTGCAGACAAAACATTTGCTGAGATTGTGGAAAATTCATAAAATCATCTATTCTCAGAATCATTGGAAATGATAGAGCAGCTCTGTTTTTGTAAAGAGAATCTGAAAGAAAATGAACATTTCTGAAAACGTGGTTGGAATAGAGAAATGGCCAGAGCTTTACCAGGGTGCAGGGAATATAAATAATACATTAAGGAACTGGGTACTCTGTGTTCAGGGAACTAGAACAACCCCCAATCAGTGATTATAGAGTGAGGCTGATTTGACCCTAAACCTGCTCAAGAAATTGGAATATCCCCAGAAACACACACTAAGGATGCCAGGGATTTGTGACAGTATCGTATGATCTGTGTAATGCATTAAGTAAGAGTCTTGCAAAAAGCATAGCCTGGACAACTGTCAAAAGCAAAGTGCTCTCAGTGCAAGAAATGATGCTAGTAGGAATGGCTGGGGACTGTGTCCAGGTGAGTGCTGAAAGCATCCAGCGATGGAAGCAATTGGCTCTGATTGCAGATTCCCAAGCTGCACTCTTAAGTTTCAACCAGTCAAATGAAGGCTCTCAATGGCAATAGCCTCACTGTATAGAAGGGAAATATCCCTGGCTTCTCTCTGCTTTAATCTCAAACCTGAAAGTATTGTGAGGAGAAAACAGGTTTCCTTGTGGTGCTGGCTGCAGGGAGCAGCAGTTAAGTGCAATCGACAGGAATCAGATGAGCCATCATTGTGGAAAGGCTGCCACAAGGAATGCTGAGGAATCCAGAGTGGGTTCTGCTAGGATGGATGAGATAATGTCTGCACACTAATGACTACCTTTGTCTTTGTTTGAAAACAGCAGTTAAGAGTATGTCAAGGTTGCCTAATGCACAGTGCCAGAGCACATCACTCTCTAATGCTCCAGCACTGGGTGTCTGTGGGAAGAGCACAGCCAGGAGCTTTGTGTGATGGCCACAGACTGACATTGGAATGAAGAAAATGCCCTGCTAGAGTCTGGTTACACCTCAAAGTCTCTATACAGGGGTCCCACCCCTTATGGCCACCACCAGGACGCATGTCACTTGCAGCTGGTGGTGCAGCTGCCAATGCTTCAGCTGGTTCAGCACAGCACATGTACTGTGGGGATCAGGACCTCTGGGAAGGGAGATTCCTTGGTGGGCTGCAGCCAAGTGTAGCAAAGGGACAGGTACCCTCTCACAGCAGCTGACACTGATAGGATGAAGGAGAGGACAGGTTCAGCAGGATGTTCTGTAGCAAGGTCAGTGTGGAAAAGAAGCTGAAGGGAACACTAGGGATACACAAGACTCATGATCTTCCTGCAAGTGATCATAACAATATACAGTAGAAAATTGCTTCTGTAGCAATAGTCAGAGAAGGGGAATCTCTTCCACACATTGGTGCCATGCCTTTAAGATGCTGTTGAGGGAGATAACTGTACATCTCCTCTCTGAGTGCTTTCATCTTCTTGAACAATTGCTTTATCCATACTTTTCCTAGGATGGTGGCTTTGGAGGTGAAGTATCTCCCCCCATAGCCAGCCCAGCTTCAATGCTCTGAAGCAGTGGCAGGGAACATCAGGAGACCAGAAGTACTAGGACAAAACACCATTTCTCCTGGTCTCAGAGACTGAGCCTGTTCTCTGGTGAGGAGAGCAAACAGCATGGTGTGGTACTGACATCCATGCAGCTAAACTTACCTCCTAAAGCAGGATGGCCTCTTGCATGCATCCTGCTGGCAGCAGTCCTGAGGCCATGGTGTTCCTTGAATTGAGCACAGAAATACTTTAAACCTGTGAACCCTGCCAATTTAAAATACAGAAGAGATAATATCTGAGAGATATTTGGACTTAAGAGAGTAAAAGTCAAAAAAAAAAAAAAAGGAAAGCAGTGCCTGAATGTTGGGAAGGATGAATAAATATAATTGCCTGGCAAAAGATTCACAATAGTACAGCCAGGATGAAAACAATCCCCCCTTCTGGTTGGACAATGCCCATACCTATAGATAGGTCCAAAAGTCAAATGGACTGTTCTATCTCAATCCCCAAAATGTATGGTTCATCCCACACCTGTAACCCTACCATTAAGCATCAGGTGTCTGTAACCCCATTGGCCTAAGTCTTGTTCCAGCCCACCTTGAAGCCCCCTGATAAGGGGTCTCTGAGGGGCCGATGCCCTCTTGGAACTTCCACCCTCTTGGAACTTTCACCCTCTCCTGGAACATCCTCTTGTCTCCCTCTACCCCTTGTCTCTCCCCTCCCCCATCCCCTCAGGCCTTGCCACGTGCTGCATCTGGCAGCTCCAAGCAAGACCTTTCACCATCCCTAATAAACCTGATATTCTAAGAACAGCCTTCAGAGATCTGTCCTCTCTATTCATCCAAACTGTCCAGGAGTATAGCATTCCTCACACCTGAAGCTGACATTGGTTTTGGAGTCCTACCAGCTTTAGAAGTTTCATTGAATTAAAGACGTTTTTATTTAATAAAATGTATTTGCACTCAGGCTGCAAACAGAAACAGACATAAGGCAGAGAGAGAGAGCAGCTGGTCCCCAGCAACCACCCCTCTTGTGCCACCATCAACACACTGCTGTGGCATTTCCCCTCTCAAGGGACTCCCAAAAGTAACAGGGTCCCTTTGTGCTGCAGTGCAGCTGCTCCTGGGGTGGACTATGAGGCAGAACTTGCAGAAATCAGGCAAGCATCAATGAATACCCTAATGGGGACTATGGTGCAAAAGCAGTTTCACAAGCTTTGTGGTATGGTCATAAAATCAGGGCTAAAAACTGTCAAGGCATTACTGCAGTCGGCATTTCAGGATTTAACTACAAGACTGCATCCAAGACTGCATCCTGCATCCAAGCCTCCCTTCATGCCACACCATATCAGCGATGCTGAAAGCCACTGATGTTTGTTTTAGCTCTTTGCATGTGCCCTGCAGGCTTCCCACAGGTACACCGACCAGGCAAAATCCTACTTATTTTAGGAAATCTGGTGAAAAGCTGACTATGGTAAGACTTTCTGGTGAATTCAGAAGGCTAGAAAGACATAGTTAGTCCCCCAAAGATAGAGAAGGAAGCAAGCATAAGTAGATTCCACATCTAGTGCTTTAGCCTGAGCTATGCAGTCTCTGCAAACTGGCAGGAAAACAAGCACTCAGCACACAGTGAGGAGGTGCCTTGGTGGGTGAGGCAGGACTGGCAACAGGCACCTAGATGAACTCAGAGCTGTGATTCAGCTGGCTTCCTCAGAGGCAAGAGTAGCAGGGATGGGAGACCCTGTGCTCCACACCCTCTGCATCCATGGCAGCAAAATGTGCTGTGGATCAGATGCACACACAAGCCACTGCACAGTGGGATTCCTTAAATGCACTGAGCTACTGAGAAGCTCTTGGAAGACATTTTGGAACCACCTTTGCTTCCAGGAGAAGCTGGAAACTCCCAAGTCTGAACAGGAACTCATTGGTTGGGCCTGTTCTGGAAAACACCACTTTGGTTCCTGCTTTACAAGGCAGCAAGTAGAAGAGTTAGGTGACAGCTCTCATTTTGGTGATCTGCTTCTGTAGCCAGGGGCAAAATCTGCCCCCTCCTGCTCACCCTCTGCATGTCTGCTATGCAAATGCCTCCACGTGAAATACTCACCCCAGGATCCTTTTATTGGAGAAGATCAATTTTAAGGACAAGAGCAATCTTTTCTATTCCAGATGAAGAGAACCAATAAGCACCCACTGAAAATGCACATTGTGCATGAATAGCACATTGTGCTATTGAAACATTTTTTCTTGGCTTTGTTGTAACATATTTATTTTTTTCTTTTTTCTTGATCCTGATAAACCCAAGAAGTAGTGCCCCTTCAGAGGAAAGGAACCCAAACAGGACCTATATGGAGGGGAAAAAAAGAAGCTTTGGAACCAGATGCAAGTTTTGAAGGAGGCTGCAGGAGTTTGAGGTTCCCAGTAGGGAATATCCTGATGGTTCCTTCTGGACCCCAAGCTTTGTTCTATGTGGCTTTTGTTCTAGCTGGATTACCTACAGGGAGCTCATCTGAGGAAAAGGTCTGCAGGAAACTAAGACCATTGGATACATGGCACAGGTGGTTCTGATATTGTGGAATAATACAATATATGTATTGAAGTTTGTTTGTTTGTTTGTTGTTTGGTTGCTGCTTGGGTTTTCAAGGTGATCAAGACCCTTAGTTAGCAAATATAACTCAGGTGATTAATAAGCCAGCACACAGCTATCCAGAGTCACACACAGCTAACAGTCTGTGCACGTGAATAAAGAAGCACAATCTAAAACTAATTTGACCCACAGAAAGAAGGGAAGCAGACATAAAGATATCTGTGGTCTCCAATGACCCAAAGATAGCTCTGCTACCTGGCAAGGGAACATGCTAATAGGTACAAGAATAATTTGGAAAATTGTAGTGTTGAAAATACAAATCCTACATGAAATTGCTAGTTAAATATCCAAATTGCCAGGTGCTGAGCTGGTGTCTTCAATCTATACAGCAGTTAGTAGCTGAGATGTTAGGTAAGTTTCACATTCTCTGGTAAGAAGTGGGTACTTGGGATTGTCATAGATCCACTCTAGCAGGAGAAATGGCCTCCAATTCCAGCCACAGACCACAAAAAGGTCAGTGCACACCACGTATTTATTAACTTGTTCTAACATCAGGCTCTGGTTTCTGAATTCCACCAACACTATTTTCCGTGCTGTTTCAACATGATGTAAAATTTTCTCGTGTTGCTTATGCACCCTTCATTCCCTAGGCTATCTCAAGGCAATCTCTCCTCCTTGCTCCTGGTCTTAAGGCTTTTAAAGCCTTAATCTAAAATCAGAAGAAGATTTCTCTCCTCTTCCCTTGCCTGCTGTGGTATTCACTCCCTCTTGTTCCCTGTTGACCTTGAAAAATGATTCAGGCCCACTGTGGACTCCCAAACCCTGAGCAGACTTTCTGAGCTCACTTTCAGCATACCTATTTAAAACTAAAAGCAAAACAAACACACAAGAGTCCACAAAAGCTCTATGTGTACCTTGCTACCTAGAAAGCAATTAAATCCATTATATTTTCTGCATTAGTTTTAACGTGCTACATCTCAGGGGTTAGTGCAATGAGCATTAGTCATAAGCTAATCAGAAACTGAAGTGCTTGAATAATTCATAGGCTGCCTTTCTTCACCAAGAACCTCAATACACAACCCTGTCATACCATGAGTGCAGTGCTACCAAAAGGCAGCTCACTTCACAGAGGGTGTCAGTCAGCTCAGAGATGACAGAGGAGGCTTCTGTGAAAAGCCATACTCAAAGAGATGTGGAAGGACCTGGGAATGCCTGCTGAGGGAAGCACATCTTTCTCCCAGAGGAGCTAGGGAAGACCTCTGCTGCACTCTGCTCTCCCCAGCACTTAAAATGCCTCTCTGAAACACAAAAACAGAATAAAAACCTTTGGGTAAGGACCCAGGCAAGTCTGCAGGGATAACTTACACCTTGGGAACTGGGAAGAAAAAGAGGGATCTGCTCCCAGAGGCAGCACTTAGACGGCATTAGTCCAGGTCTGTGTGGAATTTCTTGAGAGGCACAGTCATAGAGCAGTGCCAGGCAGGAAAGGGAGATGCCTCTGCTGCCCAGTGCAGGGCTGGGGAGGGACCCCCAACTGTTGTGTGTGTGAGCTTTTCCATGCCAGCCCAGCCTAATGACCCTACATCACAGAATACCTAATGCCTAATAAAGGTTTCTTGTTTTCTGAGAAGCCTGGCTTTTACGATGGCAAAATATCTGCTTTCTGCCAAGTGAATAATGTCTCTGACAGGGCAAGGACACTTCTGACCTTATGGGAAGAGTATCTGTAAGACAAAGTAAAACTAAAATTAGATACTAAGCCCAAAAAGGAATGTGTCTGCCTGAGACTTGCAAGGAGGGGAAGTCTCATGCTTATGGGTATTCCTCAGACTGTGTCAAGGGAACGGATGGCTGGAAGTGGCATCTAATGAGGAGAGGCCAGGGAGAAGGCATCATGGCATCAGAGGGGTGACAAGGACACAAATGATGTGCAGTGGAGGAGAAGGAAAAGACCAAAGCCCAGCTCACACCAGGGAACACTGCCTTGAATCTGGCGTGCAACCACAGTGACAGGGCTAGGAAGGAGGTAGCCAAGCGGGCAGCAAAGAGCGTCTGTTTGTTCCAAGCTGATGGACAATGTCTGACAAGTTTAAAGTTTGGGATGAGGGACCTGGGGTGTAGACAGAAAAGGACAAGGAGATTCTCCCAGAAGAAGGGTAGAGCATGCTTTCAATTGTCAGAACTGAAGAAGGTCACAAATTCTCCTAAACAGCAGCCAGGCTGGTTAAGGGGCTTGACCTGTAGGATGGTGTTGTTGGATTAACTGACAGCTCAGGGAAGGAAAGAAATCTCATAGACTCCTGTGAGCTGCATTTCTGATTCAGGATACATCAGACAAGCAGCATCCTGCAGATTAAAAACATTTGTTACCTCTCTAATCCCCTGCTAAAAAATTAGTGCAAACAGAAGCATGCATATAACACGCATATAGCAAAGATGTATGTGTTCAGCAGGCTGAAAAAACAGCTGGGAAAACCCCCTAGACCTAACAGCTAGAACAGAAACTCCATCTTATGCTGTGGATCAAAAGATTATATTACTACACATGCTGGTTTTCCTATCTATGTGTGTCATCAAGCTTGGTTAAGTTATTCTCACCATTAATTTCTTGTGTCACGGAGTTCCACAGCATAGCATGTGCTGTGTGTGTCAGCACAGCTTGATTTGCTGTAATGCTTTGCCTAAAGGAGCTGAACTTGCTCTTATTTACACAGTGAATTCTCCTTATTCTACACATGCCAAGAATAAAGGTGAATGTGAGACATCCATTAGCCCATGAACCCTGTTGGGCATCACAGTGTCATGCCCTCAGACCTGCTTGCTTCCCAGTACTTGCAGAGCAAGGCCAGCAAGGAGTTTCTGCAGGCCTGCAGGTCTTGCTGTCATTACATGAAGATGCTACATGCAGCTGGATAAAAGCCTCCATATGACATTCTTAGCTAATCATACCAGACAGCCAGTACTCCCTTAAAAAGCAACTTCAGGCTGTAGGTTCCAGTGGACTCCTCCATAAATACTGTTATTTTATCAAGCACCAGAGTAACCAGTACTCAGGGACAGGCTGAGTGCTAAGTTCCCCAAGCTTCTCTTGTGAAGAGCCATATTAAGTGTCATTTTCAGTGCTAGCACATGGGCAGAAGGTGCCTGGGGAGCCAGGGCAATTCCATCCCTATGTGCTCATGGTGGGGTCTGAGGCTTCATGCACCCCATGACTACATCATCCATGGTTCTCTAGGTGAAAGAGAATGGAAGGTTGCTTGTGAGCACTTCATAACTACCTGCAGCATATGAACACAGCCTCAGTTTTGGCACCTGAGGATGCTGTTTGTCCTCCTCTCTCTGAGCCCACCAAAAAACCCAAGCCTGTGCCTTCTCATTACAGCATCCTCTCTGGAGTCCAGCTTCCTCTCTGCCTGTCAAAGTCAGATTGATACTTCAATCCATACAACCTATAATGGACCTTCGTAAAAATCAATCAATACACATTCCCTCATTTCCCCATGTCTGCTTGTTTAATGGAGGAAATAGCTGCTGCCCAAGACCTTGAAATTCAGTGGGTCTTTTGTCCCCCACAAATGTACTTGACTGAGTTTAGAAAAAAAGTAAAGGCAGATCCTCATTATGATGTTTTCTCCTTTCTGTTTTTCAAAGGGAGAATGGAGCAGGCAAAGTAGAGTATGACTACAGATCTTCATTGGGGTAAACCCAGCAGGACCGCTGAAGGATTTTCCCTGCAGCCATCAACCATGATGACCTGAAATCCCTCAGAATTAAGGAACTGGAAAAGTACTGGAAGTCCAGCAGTTCAGAGGGGTTTGCAGTTTGCCTTATCAGCTGCAACCTATCTCAGAAGGGTGAATGGCAAGAAGTTCCTCACCTTCTTTTTCTGTAGTGTGGAAGAAATGTGTTTATAGGGATGGAGACAAAGATAGGTTCGCAGCCCTGCCACTTTGGTATTTCTTATCCTCTGCAACTTAATTACTAGGATTGTGATAGAGATTCCTTTCCTCCTTTGTAGAAACACAGCTTGATGACGAATGGCAGGAGTGAACATACAAGAACAAACCACAAGCCATGGACTGTGCTTTGCTGGAAAAGTCTTACACTGAACAGTGGGATATGCAGAAGGATGGGGTGGGGTGGGGTGGGCTGGGCTGGGCTGGGCTGGGCTAGGCTGGGCTGGGCTGGGCTGGGCTGGGCTAGGCTGGACTGGGCTAGGCTGGGTTAGGCTGGGCTGGGCTAGGCTAGGCTAGGCTAGGCGCGGCGCAAAGCTGTCAGATCATGTAAAGCAATAGAGTTAAATTCTGAAATGTTTGGAAAATTCAAAGGAAATCCATGGAAGACAAATGCCTCACCAAAATGCTGGCTCATGCTGGACCTCATAGCAGGTAATACAGCAGACAATACAAAATCAGCATCTATGAATTAATAAAACAGTAGAAGAAAAGAAATGTAGTAAAAAGACTTGGTGAGCAGCTGGGACTAACAGAGGGGAACCACATCAGAAGAATGTGATGTGTCCCTGCAGGGGTAAGAGGATAATGGGACCCTCAGTGTCAGCTTGGCCAGTTGCCTGCTGAGGCTATGTGTGTAGCCAGTGTGCAGCAGGATTGTGCAGATGCTGTACACTGAAGGCAGTGGCCCTAGAGTTCTTTATTTGCACAGCTCCTGCTTTTCCCATGCCTTTTCATCTCCACCCACAGGGTGACCTCTCTTACCATCCTCTTTCCAAGCCAAAAAATGCTTTATTTATCCAGGGCCATTTGATGCCTCTATCCACATAAATTCAGCTTCCCTTTATTCTCTTGCACTTCTTCATATTCCCGTTAGCACAGGTTTGAAGCAGAACATCAGCTCTTACAACTCTTTACCATGTTGTTTACTGCAGAATCTCTCTGAAGTCAGAGAAAAGGCAGCCCTGGTGCCAAATTCCATTTTAACTGCACAATCAGTTATCAGCCCATTACCATAATAAGGAGATTAAAAGCACTGAGAAATGCACAGTTTAGTCATGGCTGGGGACTTCACTGCTGTCTTCCCAAGTCCCACAGGTTCCATTTTGTTCTGCTTGTCACTTTCCTCCAGGATCTCTGGGGAGGGAAGCAGGGGCTGGAGATAATGAGCAACACCATGTCCCAGCCAGGGCTGGGGCAGGGGATTCCTTACACCCAGAGCCACTCAGGTGAACTAAATCAGGCCAGGTCACCTGTCTTGGGCCCTTGAGCATTTCCTTTCTTCCTTGAGTGTCTAACTGGAAACATTTTTCCACTGGCAAGGTTTCAAACATCTGTTCCCCCTGCATTCATTTTTCTGTCTATCATTCTTCTGGGACCAGACTGGAGATCGTTTCAGCCATCCAGAGTAATCCTGTCTGGATCCAACCCCATTTCTGCCTCCTATCTGCAGAGGGCAGAAGATAGGGTTTCAACAGCACATACTGATTCCCATGTATTTCTATTTCTAAGAGGCTCAAAGGATATTTCTGAAGTAAGAGATGTGCTCCATCACAACAGGAGGAAGGCAGGCAGAGACCAGGATACTGATGGATGCCTCCTGTGAGCACTTCTCAGGAGTCTGCAAGTCAGACCTGCCTCCAGACTGCAGCAGCTGAGTGCAAGCACAGAACAGAGCATTAGTTGCAATTGTGAATCACCTGCCACCAAAAGCAAACACCTTGTCGAGATGAAAGCAGTACCTGCATTGTCCCCAAATTTATTCATGTGGCATCACCAGGAAACCTTCAACCATTATGTTGAAATACAAGGATTTTACAAAAGCAATTATCTAACTACAAGGTTGCTGCTATTTTATGTAAGAGCAGTAAAAGCCAGATTTAGTTCCTCTCCCTAGAGTCTCTGGATTTATTTTCTGATCAGCTGTTGTCTTTCATTCCCACTGCCCAGATCAATTGCTAATGACTTCAGCTTCTTGCTCCAGGAGGCAGGGAGCCCTCTCTTCAGGGATGGGAAGCTGAATCAGGGCAGAAAGGATGGACACTTTTCCCTGTCTGGAGCCTAGTAAATCTGCTCAGCTCACTGCCCAGGTTATTGACACAAGCAGGCCAGGTGAGCTGGCAGCAAAGGCTCTGTGAGTTTCATCCCCCTGAGGTGTCTGACCTTGGGAATAGAGGTTGGGGGTAGCAGGGATTAGGGGAGGCAAGGGCATTTATGAAACAAACACACAGATGCTGCACCTATAACAATGGGAACAGAACGGGAGCATAGGAGGACACAGCCTCCAAATATTGACCTTGTATGTTGAATTTTTTGTGGCCTGCAGACCCAGAAAACATTCGTTGCTACAGCATGAGAAAGAACAGTGTCATCTCAGGATCCAGATCCTGAGCCAGGATGGGAATTTACATTATATTGCATGGACAAAGGGAAGCATTGTAACCCTGCTATGCTGCAGAGAAGGCACAAAACTCCAGCTGTTGGTGATCACTAAGTACCCCTCCCCAGTTTTACAGTATTTTGCCTCACTTTCTGCCCTGCTAGCTCCTGTCCTGTCCTTCCAATCGACTGCTGTGCTTCAGGCTGCAGTCAGCTGCATTCAAGAGTTAGAATAGCAACCCATAAACACGCTCACACACACAATTGTTGTGCTGACCCAGAAACTTCTAGCTTTTCTTTCTAGCAGAGTTTGAACCTGTCAGCACTAGTCATACAGTGAATTTTTATCACTCCCAGAGGTGGTGGTAGTAGGAGATTCTTACGCTAATGACAGATCCAGGAGAGGTTACGCTGGAAAATAAAGCTGCAACCAGCAAGGCAGTTAAGATGCAAGCAGGTTACAGGCCCTGAGCCGGGGCTTCACAAGCCTCCGCTGCATTACTCTTACACACACACACCCCCAAGTTGTGACTCTAAACTCACCCTCAGCAGTGTTTGCCTTTCACTACTGCTGTGAATGCAGTTTCATTTCCCAAATGTCCTGCAATGGCTTGGGGGGCTTGGAGTATTCCTATGAGACTGCAAATACCCTCTGAAAGCAATGTGATAGGGTATCACCCCAATGAGAAGAGGTTCTAGGTGAAAAACACTCAGTAAAAGCACTGGGTATGGATGAGCTGTTTATGGCTGTCCATAAATTGATGGACAAATTGATGTAATTGATATGAGACAGCAACAAGTCGGAGGGAGGGGAAAATATTTCCAGGGTTCCTGAAGAATATGGCAGCTGCTGCATGTCTCCTTCTGTCTGGATTAACCGCTGCCTGGTCCCAGGAAAGGCTCAGAGCTGGGGGTGGGGTGTTGGTGTTCCCTGGAGACGTTTTCCTTCTGCACCTCTCTAGTTAAGATATCAGAAATGAGACTTGTCACTTAACCATCTGGAATAAGAGATCACAGGAGGCTGCTGCTCCTCAGTCTGTCACACTCTAACTGTGCTAATGTCATTCAGATGTTTCACAAAGCAGCCCTGACAAGCAGGCATGAAATTAAGATGTTTGTGGAGCTGGCCAACTGGGAAATGACAATGGCAAACTGGGGAAAGGCAGAGGAGGGGAGCACATTCAGAAGGAAGAAGCTGTGCTGGAAACTATTTGCTTCCTCTTTCTCCCATGGATCTGCAACAGCTTGGACAAGCTCAGACAGGAGGTCTGATGCAGTGGCATCTCCATGCCAGGGAAAGCCTGGAAGCAACTCCCCTGCTTGCCCCTTGATTCTCTCCTGTTGTCCAGCCTCAAGACTGAACCCAAGACAATCACTCATGTCCTCACTGAACTGGGATTTCTAGTAGGAGATTTTCTATGCCAGGGGAGTACACATATCCTGTGGGACAGTTCTGTTTGGAAGCAGGCTGAGGAAAGATGAGTTAGCCAGAAGCAGAGGCCACCCTTGAACCCCACAACACCACAGCCCTGGGGGCAACCTGTGTTCCTGCCTCTGTCCTAGCAGTGCTGCAAGGTGCTGGAGCAGCTGGATCTTATTTCACACTGCAAAGCAGTTTTATCAGCAGGGAGTTGACATGGGGCTTTAAAACACTTTCTAATTAAGAAGCAGGCCAGCCTGGAGAGCAATTAGGTTTGACGCATCCCATATTTGAAGAAGTGTGTGTTGCAAGCTCTGGAAAACATACTGAGCTTCAGCAATTAAATCTTCTTCCCATTCCTCCCCAGCCTCCTCATTTGCAGAAACATCCTTGTTGGACAACTCTCAAACATTGTGCCCACTGTCCTGAGGGCAAGGGTGCAGCTGGCACTGGGGTGGGATGCAGCTGGAGCAGATGAGGTCAAATGTTCTGTGTGTGGTGGGGGAAAAGCATGGTGCAATTTAGCCTGGAAGGAGGTAACTGTAAGGCACAGCTGCCTAGTTTAATCCAGTCCCTTTCCCATTCCCTTGTCCTCAAGGCAAGCAAAACTGTGGTCCCTCTACCTCCTGGGCTTCACAGAGAGGTTGAGCTGCTGAGATGAAAGGAATTAATGGCCAGCAGGGAAGTAATTTCACGTGTGGCACTGCCTGCAAGCCAGGAATGATTCTTTACTTTCCTACAGATTCACAGCTTGCCTTTGAGTCAGCCCATGAAGCTGGGCATGTCTCAGTTTCCCCTGCTAAAAAGACAGCAGTGAAATAGCTACAGTGAGGTTATTTTGCTTTGTCTATTCAGAATGCCAAGCAGAATTTGTTAAAACTATCCTTTTTATTTTTTGCTCTACAACCACAAAAAAGATTACTTTCTTCAAAATAATCCATGAAAATACTTCACTTTTTCAGGCATGTAATTTTTTCTTATGTGGGAATAGAGGAAGACAAGTAGATATTTATTATACAAATTTGTGATTTTCCTCCATCTACAAAGCATATCTGATAGAAAAAACAATCATCTGCTACCCCTCCAAAAAATGTGTATAGGAAAGAGGTTTTTTTCTTTTTTTTTTTTATGAGAAAGTATTTCCAAAGAAAACAAGTGAATTATTTCCAATTAGAACTTCATGGGAGTACAGTCTGTGATGCTAAGCTCACTCCACTGCTGGTCAGCTCCTTTCCTTGCTCTGCAAGCAGCTGCCTGCTTCCCACCTTTGACAGTAGGGAAGCAGGAGATGGAAAAGACCTTAGAAAGGTCAAAACCAGGGAGAGACATAGAGAGGCAGAGGGGGAGAGAAGGAAAGAAAACAGGAAAGAAGAAAGGAAGGAGAAAAAATGAAAAGAAAAAAAAAGGAAAAGAGGATGAAAGGGGGTAATAAGAAAATAAAGAAAGAAGGAAAATAGAGAGTGATTGAATGATACCCTGCTGCTCTCACTGCTGTTAGAAATTAAAATAACCTCCAAGGTTAAAAATTTGCCAAATCAGGGGAGGGAGATGGCTTCAGAGGAGAGAAACACTGGGGAGGTGACACAAAGCATGGGGTAAAAGAGAGGGAAGAGGGGTGGAAGAAGCAGGTGGCCACAGGACCTGAGAACATGCCACGGAAAAACTTGCAGTGCTCCTGCTCCTTGTTTTAGTAAGTACCAGGTTTTTTTCCCCTCGTCCTCAGACATGGGGGTGTTCCTCCTCCACCATACTCTTCCACCCTTGCCCACTCTTCTTTCTCTCTACTCCTTCTTTTTCTGCTTTCCAGATCCTTCACCATATTTCCATCCTGTTTTGCCCACACCTTCCTTCATTCCTTTCTTTTCTCCTCTTCTGCCTCTCTCTCCCCCACCACACTTCTCACTTTGTCTTCCCTCCAGCTCCCTGAGGAATTCTCTAATGACTTAAATGAAACACCAGCATTCACTATCTTCAATAACCCTCCTTGCTGGATCCCCAAGAGGACCCTGCCATGCACAGTAATTAGGCAACTGGTGCCTGGGGCTGCTGCCTTTGCAGTGTCAGCATGGACACTGCAAATGCACCTCCTTCTCTGCCCTCTTCAGGTAGAGAAGGAGGTTTCCATAAAGTTGGGAGCACTGTCAGCACAGGGATAGAGGCTACTGCAGAGTCTCAGGAAGGCTTTCCTAAGCCATCCAGGTGCCTTTCCTTCTGTTCCTGCCCTCCCTCAGGCTACCAGCATGTCTCCGCCCAGCACTTTTTCTGTTTCTCACACCCAAAGAGCCCCACCAGCCATTAACCCATGAGGGGATCCAAAGCCTCTGGTCCCACTTGGGATGGAAACAGTGAGTAAGACAATGCTGTTCTTCTGCCCATAGGTGGCTTGAACAGAAGTCCCTAGGGCCTTCCCAGACATGCACAAGGGCTCTCCCTAAAGCCTCTGGTTCCCTTACAACTCCTTCTTTCAACCAAGCTATCAAAACCACCAGGAGTGAATGTTCTGAATTTCCAGAGAACTCGGCTCCAGTGTGACCCTTTCAGCTGTGATTCTCTCCAAAATCTCATCTCTTTGTGCCCTCATTCCTCTTGGTAAAGCATCCCAGACAAAGGCAGATACAGCCATTGCCTCTCTTGTGTGCTGATGAAAAGCGTCTTTCAAAAAGCCTCTTGGGAAATGCTTCCATTAGAGTTAATTCTGTTGTTCTTTGAGCCTATCTGCCCCTCTCCTCTGCTTTGTCTTGGTTAGCCTCTGTTCCTGGGAAAACAAGATCTCAGAACAGGATTCATTTCACTGTTGTTTTTCTTATCTCAGCAAGTAACCCTGTGGTCTCTGCTTGGTCAGGTGAGGAAAAGAGACTGCTCCATGACATCATTTGTCTCATACTAAGGTCAGTGTTTAAACTAAGTCAGACAAAGCAGGTCCTAAAAACACCGTGTCCTCTGCCCTAGGGAGAAGGGGAGCAAAGGGCTCAAGAGACAAGCAGACTGAGGCAGGTGGTCTCCTGGGGACCTGCCTCAGGGACTGTCCCCCATCAACCCTGCCCTGGGAGTCTGTGGATGCTTGTGGGGGAGAATAGATCTGTAAGGAAGGGGGCAGAGTGAGACAGGGGTGCACATGAGCACAAAATGCAGGGATCACTGGGAGTAAAAAAAATCTCAGGAGGAGAAAATGAGCTACACACATTCCCAAACCTCCAGTCCCCAGGGACCAGCAGCCCCTCTCCACAGCCTCAACCTGTGCAGGGCTGGGGAAGGCAGCCTTGGTTTTACTGTAGCAACAAGGCTGTTTTTCACAAGGCACCATCTGGTGGGGTGTTTTTTTAGGTTTTTGTTTGGTTTTTGTTTTGTTGTTGATTTGTTCTGTTTTCCCTGCCACTAATGGGTCATTTATTGGGGATTTAAGACTTGCAAGCCCTCTTTAAAAGGGGTTTTTATCTCCTGCACGCCACGGTGAACGGAGGCAGCAGGCTGACTGCATGCAGGCACTCCCTGAGCAGGGATAAGCAATTAAGAAGCCACATGCCAGATCGGGATTAACCCCTTCCCTGTTTGTCTTGAGACCTTTCTAATTGCTCTTCCCGATGCCTCTCTTCAGTCTCCCTTCATCCAAGCCCTCCCATCCCATCACTCGTCTTACCTCAGGCAAGCCCCCGGGTGCCTGGACAAGGAGTTGAGGAGTGCAGGTGACACCCCAGTGCCTGCCTTGCAAAAACTGCCACATGTGATAGGGGTGGCTCTGCTGACAGATGTCACTCACTTGTCCCCAGCTCAGCAAATCAAGGGATTTCAAGGATGGCTCTGGCATGCAGGCACTCGGGTATTCACCAGCAGAAAGGTGCTGCTTTCCTCTGGAGGAGGGCAGAAAGGAGGAATGAAATCCCTATTTCAGCAGCTCATGTAGGGTAATTATCAGACAGCAGCAGTAGGCTGGGATGCTTCCTAATTAGGACACATTCTTTATGACTAGTTATTCTAAGCTGTAATTTGACAGACTTGGGGGGGGAGGGAACGTGCACATAAATTTGTTTTTAATTACATTTGGTATGCTAATTTCTGATATAAAATAAATATTTACCAGAAGCAATATTTCTTCATTTCACGCTGGCTGCACTCTGGCATTTATCGAAGGTTACAAACTGACTGCTATCACCCGGCCCTCCTTGCTGGCAAATCTTCCCCTTCCCTCCCCTCATCCTGAGAGGGAGAGGGATGGATCCAGCTGTGACTTGGGAGGGGAAAGCAGCAGGGAGAGGGAGTCACAATATCATTCCCTTTGTCCAGTGGAAATGTGTCCTATTTCTGCCAAACAGCCCTTTGTACTGGAAGCTCTTAGCCAGTTGCTGGCTGCCACTCCAGGGCTGAGAGCCTGCCCCAGCACTCGTCTGAGGAGATGGGAGATGTTCTCCTGACACACGGCCTGGCCCTTGTGTGGCAACAGTGCCTCTCCAGCAGCTCCAAGGCTATATAGACCTCTATTCATGCAGCCTCTTCAACCTTTACAGTTTTCAAGGCTTTTTTTTCCTTCTTCTATGTATGAATTAAGTAACATTTCAAGAATGGAAAGCTGCTGCAAACTGAAAGCCACAAATATTTCACTGTGGTTTTGATAGTCTAGGAACTTTTCCTTCCCTACAAATATATGTTCTTGCACATTTTTTTTCCCCCATCACTGAAGTCAGCTCTTATTTCTACACACTCTGGATTTCAATAAACTGGAGCTTTCCAGTGGAAAATACCATTGCTGTGGCGCTTCTTGATCAGATATTAGCTCAAACTGTTCAGGTTATTGCAAAGTATACTTTTACCCCAATCAGGTAACTTCTGACCCAGTGCAAAGTAGTATGTCACTGTTTGGCCTGACCTAGGCTGTCCACCTGGAGCCAAGACAGCCAAGCAACACTTTCAGCCCCATGTCCTGATGTCCTGGTGATATACCATGGAAGAAGTTGGAGTGATCAGGGTTTCAGACACTTGGACCATCTGCGGATGCATATTACTTTCACCATGCCTCCAGATGGGTTATTCCTATTACTTAAGTCACTTTGATTTTTTTATAAGGTATGGACTTCTGTGGCATAAAGGGAGTTCATACTACCACTGTGCCATAAAAAGCATGTCAGATACCAAAGATACCAAACCTTAGTTACTGAACAACTAGAAAACAATAATACAGCCAGGATGAAGATAATCCCCCCTACTGGATGGACAATGCCCGTACCTACAGATAGGTCCAAAGGTCAAATGGACTGTTCTATCTCAATCCCCAAAATGTATGGTTCATCCCACACCTGTAACCCTCCCCTGAAGCATCAAGTGTCTGTGACCCCCATTGGCCTAAGTCTTGTTCCAGCCCGCCTTGAAGCCCCCTGATAAGGGGTCTATGAGGGACCGATGCCCTCTTGGAACTTCCACCCTCTTGGAACTTCCACCCTCTCCTGGAACATCCTCTTGTCTCCCTCTACCCCTTGCCTCTCCCCTCCCCCATCCCCTCAGGCCTTGCCACGTGCTGCATCTGGCAGCTCCAAGCAAGACCTTTCACCATCCCTAATAAACCTGATATTCTAAGATCAGCCTTCAGAGATCTCTCCATTCATCCAAACCGTCCTGGAGTCCAGCGTCCCCACAGTCCACTGATTAGCAGTTATGTGAGTTTGTATACCCAAGCTGAAATTTTTCAGAAGTGCTTAATGGCTCTGCACTATTTAATATTTAACACATGTTCTTCCTTCCCTTGCAGGTTAGTTGCATTTGGGTTGATGGCATAAGCTGCCTGCTCCCAGTGTAACGCCTGGTTGCATGGTGCACAAGGAGCAGAAGTCATGAAGGCCAGCAGCATGGAGACAGGTAAGTCAGCTGACATTGTCCTGCCTTGGAGCTTGGCACACAGAATAGAGCCAGGGCTTGGTGGCTTCTTTTAATACCACATTCCCACAAGGACAGCCATTTGTCTCTTCAGCTGGTGCTTCTTTTAGGTGGAAATTGCATGATGGAATGCTGTAATGGAGATGACCCACTTATCCCATCTGGGGGTCCCATTCCTGAGTATCTAGGCATGGTTGTTCCTCAGCACTTCCAGTCTTATCATCAAGCACCCCCAGACAAGTATCCCCATGTCTTCTCCCCTCAGAGGAACCAGGGAGAAGGTTTCCAGACTGAGGGACCACAATGACAGATAGTCATTTTTCTTTGCTCATGGTGACTCCCACTACTCCAATCCCTCCAGTTTTCCCTCTGCCTTTCTGGCTCCAGCTCATTCACAGCCTTCAGCAGAGTCAAGCTCTTCCTCAAACCTTTTCCCAAGTTCTGCTCATGACAGCATTTGAGTGCCACAGATATTAATGAATTATTCATCAGCTGAATCTGGTGGCTTTATTATCTTCACACTTGATGAACTGAGGGACAGGAAAAAAGCCAAATTCATTCAAAATTATCATTAATTTGGGATGCTAGATTTGAAAAGATCTTGAAGTCTGATTT
Organism: Lonchura striata; assembly: GCF_050655825.1. Lineage (NCBI taxonomy): Eukaryota > Metazoa > Chordata > Aves > Passeriformes > Estrildidae > Lonchura > Lonchura striata. The sequence continues at coordinate 85,188,181 of NC_140705.1, read as the reverse complement.
TTCATGGTTTACATGTGATTTTATGTGTTTGAAGCATGAATCCGTCTGGTTATAATAAGGAACAGCACAAATCAGACTCATCAGAAAGGAGAAATTAGTTACTCTCAATGAACATCTTGCCTTCTGCCACCTTTCCCTGAATGCAAGGAGTGGAGTGACAGAGGAAGAAAGAAAGCCAGTCTCTTGGGGTGGGCAGCATGAGATCATTCTGCATTTTGCATTTCCCTCATTTAGTCCTTCCTAATATTCACTATGAGCTGTAGCTAGGGCAGCACTTGGAGGGGGAGCCTCCTCCAGCCTTACCCTCACCTGCATTCCAGGGAATACTCCTCTAGAAAATGGGGACGTGGGGAAACAGCTTTCAGCAGTAGTGTTGTATGATGCTTGGTGGACTGAAAACTTTACCATGATACAACAGAGTAACATCAGCACCAGCAGCACCAGAAAAATCACCCTATAGGAATGCTGTCAAATAGGGCTGCAGGAGCTACAGGAAGGGCAGAGCAAGCTCAGCAAACACAGATGCTTTTGAGGACAGAGCAGTCCAAATACAGCCGGTCTCTACAGAAGATAGATGGGCCATGGAGTTTGCAAAGATGCAAAGATGGTTTTTCACTGGGGCATTTCTAGTTAGGTTGAGTGGAATTTTACAAACATTGATTCCCATCTCCAACATGTAGGCTTGCACTTCCCAACCGCCCATCTGTCAGAATTTTGCTCAGTGTGGTCAGAGCAGTGGTGTTTGTTTTTTCCCTAATCTTCTCTTCAGAAATGAATGACCCAATTTAGATGAAACATTAAAACAGCCCAAGGCATATTTTCAGCTTTGAAAACCCCAGCTTGCACAGTTAACATATGGATCAACTTTGGAGCAGGCAGAGGAATCAAGGTTTTGAAACTAGTTGTTCTAGTGTAGCAATGAGTCTGGATGTAAGGAAAATATACTAGAGCCAAGCTAGTGATCAAGCTACAGGATTTCCAGCTTCTCCTTTTGTTTTGAGTGCCATCGTCCTGCTTTTGGAAATCAAAGTAATGACACAAGACCTGTACTACCCCTGAAGGCTTCGCTGGCAGACTGGAGATCCCTAAACACACTTCCCTTCCTCCCTCCCTCTCCCAAAGCCAAAGAAAGCTCCAGATCACTTGTGCTTCAGCCAGGGACTAAATTTTATCTCTTTTCTCTGAAGAAGACTTCAATATGTAGGAGAGACCTTACCATACAGATTCTCACACTCATCCCTATCTTCAAATTTCATCTTTTACTCCTTATAGAACCCTTTCATCTGAGTCAGAGAGCAAGCCTTTATCAGAAAGCACCCACTTTCTCCAGGCTCCCCAGCAGAACTGGTAGGCCCCAGAAAGCCTCTAACACATCAGCCCTGGCTCTACCAATCTTAACACTTTAAGCACATTCTGAGGGCCCACACAAAGCTGTTTGTTGTTGTAGGGTAGCAAATGTGTGACCAAACCTGTGACTCAGTGATAAACTGTACAACTGTGTGTCAGCTTCCCTTCACGGAGGGGAAATCTGAGATTTGCTTCATTGTTTGGGAGGAGGAAAGAGATCTAATCCTGTTGACAACCTTTCTCTATGCTCCTGGAATTACTTCCCTTAGTTTGGAGATTGTCCATCCCCCACATTTTTCTTCCACTTCAAACTCTGCCAAGTCTCACTCCATTTGAATTAATTTTAAAGGTACTTTTTAAAGCCTCTCACAAAGGATCTCATAATATGTTCCAACAGGAGCCATTGGAAAAAAATAATCCCCTCCTTTATTATCCCAGCTGGAAAATGCTGTTTCAGTGTTCTATAAAACAGTTGTGTATCATGCCCAGAGGGTCTTTGCTGCAATTTAAAGCCCATGAGGGGTGAAATGTCAGCTATAGTTCAGCCAAGGGATCCCTTAGGCTTTGAAATGTGGTCTGTGACTCCCTTAACGTCACCCTGTCCTCCTAATGGGTATGAAAAGGACACAGAGGGCACCAAATGATGAGAAATTAACATTAGAAACTGTGTTCACTCTTCCTCAGTAGGGAATGTTATCACTCCTTCCTACAACATTATAAACTGGCAGACAAGAGAAAGACGGGGGCCAGCTCTGTTGGTAGAAGCATGAAAGGACATAGAGAGGACACATATCATTGCCCCATGCATGCTGGAGGCTAATTTCTTAGCAAATCTCATAAAATTTTACAGGTACTGGCTGGTTAAACCAAAAGGATGATAACTGGGATCAATCCCTCTCCAACTCTTCTATTCATAGACCTCAGCCATGCTTCCCCCCAAATAGGATTGTTCCATAAAAACAATGTGGAGAGCACAAAGCACATTGGGGAGAGGTAACTTGTCTGTAACAGCCAAGAGGCAGGCAAGAAAAGCCAGGCTAAGAGAGCTGAGCTCCTGTCCTCAGCACTAGACTGTGGCCACATGAGAGCCCAGGCCCTCACTCCCTTGAGTCCAGCTGTGATATTTTCCTGTCTGACACCTTGCCCAGTGCATTGCTTTGCACGTGTGCCTGGCTAATGAGATGACAGGAGACAGACATGAGGAATGAAGCTCACATGGCTAATCCTCTACCTTTCAAGTGAACAAAAAGCTCTGTCAACGGCCCTCAAAGAAAAAAGAAAAAAATAAAATGATGGTTTATATTTAGCTGATGCTGTGGAACCTGCAGGCTGCATGCTAATTAGCTGGGGAAAGTAATGAGCTCAGCCTGGGGCATGGGGAAGAAGAGAAGGTCTAAATACAAACATTTTAGCCTAACTATTGAGATGGCAGAAAAATATTTCTTCTGGGTTGTTTGTTTCCTTGTTTTTATGAGAAAAAAATCATAAGGGACTTCAGTGGATAGTGACAGCCTGATAAATATCCAGTCTCCAAAGAACTGTTCCACTTGACAATTAATGTTCCTGCCCGGGATTGCTACTAAATACCTTGTTGAGTAGACAGCAGCAAGGCCATGAGTTGGTGCTGCTGACTGTGATCATGTGGCACAGGCACAAAGAGAGGCACAAAGCTTCCTAATCCCTTCATTCAGATCACAGCTGCGTGTCACCTCCAGGCAGGAGGAAATCCAGGTTAGCTCTAGTGTCAACCAAGCAGAAAAGTCACAGTCAGTGCTGTGATAACAACAGATACCATTTCCCATGGTCTTTCCAGAGAGTCCTAAGAAAGTATATACTGGGTAAGGATGATTCTCTGCTTTTATTTGGCTTTTACTATGGATAGAAAAGACATACCTGCTGAAATGCATTGTGCCAAGTTCTCCAACAATTCTCTCACTTTAGGGAGCTCTACACCTGAGCAGAAGGCCCACTTACCTGGGAAAAGCAGAGCAGTACTTTTCCTGGAGTCAGTAGAAGCAGCAAAGAAAATGCCTTTCTGCCCAAGACCCTTTGTATTCCCCCTAACTCAAATACTAATTTAATTAGGTTTGGTCAAATTAAGCTAGGTCTCTGGTTTGCTCTAGTTGAGGCTGATCTGATGGGTCTTTTTGAATCTGGTCTGATTTGGCCATAGCTTAGATTTTTTTTTTTTGATTTTTTTTTTTTAATTTCACATGGCTTGGTTGAGTTTGATTTGTTTCAGCAGCTCTCAGCAACTCATTATCAAAGTTTTGCTTCCAGGTTGGCAGGTTCTACCACATGAAATCCCAATGAACACAAAATGAAAAGTTATTTTTCCAAGCAGACTCAAAATTGTAAGCAGGAAAAAACCAAACAAACAAAAAAGAAACAGGATAAATTCAGATAATTGCAACCAGCCAAATTAACAATGGTCGCAGCAGCAGCCTGGGAAAACTCAGGCTGATCTGGTAGAAATGACAATAAGATCAGCTACTGCTTTAATCAACAGATTGAACACAGTAGGGGGGCTTTTCCAATTTGCTTTAGGCTGACAGCTTCCAGAGACTTTTCCTCAGGGCACAGTGAAGCCTAACCCCTCTGTTGCCTGGCAGAGGATGATTGACACACCATGAGGGTGCCAGTGTGGGATTGTCCACAGCTCAGGGGGAGAAACCCCTTGTCACAAAGGCTGTGGTGAGACCATGGAGATCATCACAAAATGTTGGAAAACCAGCCTGGTTTGGCCATACAATGGGCCACATCAGAGTGCAGCAGGGAAAAAGATAACCATGTATCCATCATCTACCACACACCCAAATCTTCTATCGCCAGTCACCCTTACCAGGTTCCTGTCTTATCCCCCATCTCAACCATTTGGGATTCTCTCCTGCACCTTTTTCTTACCTGCCATGTAAACAGGAAGGAGTCTCTCCTCTGGACACTATGGAGGAAATAAATGATACAATAATAATAAAACCAAATCTGACAAAGAAATTATGCAGTGTGTGGGTGGTTTAATGCACCTGTTTAAGGACTCAGACAGCTCTAAAGTTTGCAGAGCTGCCTTTTGCACTGTGTGAATGTGGGCCACCTCATATACACACAGGCTCAGGAACTCCTTGGATTGCAGTGACCTTGCTGTCTGTGAGGCAACAGTCCCAGCTCAATTTGAGATGTTCTGGCACTTTGTACACCGGACCAAGGCAAAGGGAATTGCAGTCTAATGAGATGCTGGTCCCAACTGGCATGCTGCTCAAGGAGGGAGCGGGCAAAGGAAGATCTGACAGTAAATGGCAGAGAAGTTAATAGGAAGAACAAAGGCAAAGTGACAGACCTGTTGCCTCCCCAGATAACATGGGGGCACGTAATGGAAATGAGGAATGGAAGGGATGATGTGATCAAGGTTAATGTAGCCAGGATGCTGCACTGAACAGATAGCACAGCAAAAACAAGGTGAGCAGCTGGTGCTCTCTAGAAATCTCTGTGACTGCTGAAACAAGAGACATGGTAGTGCTGGAGAGGCCACCAGGAACCCCAGGTCATGGGCTAGAAAACAAGAGCCACTGCAGGTGAGAAACTGCAGCCCTGTTACTGGGCTCTCTGGGTTACACCCCTGTGGGGCTGATCACACAATCTCAGCTGGGTGCTTTGCCACAGCTCAGAAGATCTCCACAGGGGACAGTGGTGGGTAAAGGGGCCAGGGAAGAGCAGTCAGTGAGTCCAGGATGCAAGCTCCCTGATTCCATCCAGACAGGTGCAGCAGAACTGGGGCTGGGAGCAGGGGCATTGCTCAGGACCTGGAGTGATTGTCAGGTAGATGTGGCTGGTGCAGAGATCACACCACCTTCATAAAAAACAGAGGTTTGGACAGAGAGACCTGGGTGAAGCAAGGGAAAACCATGACTGGGACAAGGGTCACACTCACTGAGCACAGGATCTACTACTCCCTGTTGCCAGCTCTGGCTACCACACTTCCAAAGTCTTCTTCCCCCAGGATCCTGGGCCAGCAGGGTCCAGAGGAGCACTTTACACCTTGCAGACCTTATCAGCAACAGTGACTGTGCAGAGCCGTATCCAAGCCAGGACTCCCCCTGCAACCTTTCTCCTTCCCCCCACACCATCCCTTCCATTTCACATTTGCTGCCTGGCTCCTCTCCTGCACAAATAGTTTTCTTGAGCAAACACAATTTACAGGGATGGCAAGCAGGGGCTACAGAAAGGAAGGCTATTATTGTTCTCTCTGGGTAAAGTTGGCTCATTATGAGCTCTCTCCACAGCTGGTCAATATTGCTTCCCTAGAGGCTAAGGGACATTTCATTAATCTTCACATTACTTTGTTCATCTCCTCTACTTTTCAGGGTGTTTATTGAACACTTTATATAAGCAGCTTTGGAGCATAACAGTACACATGAAGCATGGGTGAAAAATACTCTTGACTAACATGGAGTAAGCACGTGGGGTCTCCCAGCATTTCCCCCCCTGGCCAGCAGCTGCCACAGTCTACTATGGGTGGTATCACCATCCTTTTCCCACACTGCTGGAGAAACCAGGTTCTTCTTCCTGCTCTGCCTCAACACTGAATCTGGAGAGAGAGGAAGCAGTGAGGATGAGGGTGTAGAGTCTCTTTCTGGCTTCAGTTCCAAGCCACGGGAAAAGTATTTTGTCTACATCATAAACACGCCACAAGCCCCAAGATGGGGCTGAACACAAACTCATAAAGCACCTTCTGTTCAGATTACAATGAAATGTGTTCAAGTGCTGCTCACAATGATTATTTTCCAATTACATTTCAGTTTAGCTCAATTACTTTTCCATTACTGCTCAGTGAATCTTCTTCATTTTTCCTTTTAACTGGCTGCTCCATGGTTTTCCTACCCCCACCCTCCGAGGCCAGCTCTGCTGTCTGACCCTCTGACAGAGCAGTGGAGAGCAGGTCTCAAGCATCTCATGCATCTACAGCTCGGCACTTGATCCTGTGAGGAAGGCTGTGATGCCGCATGGGCTGCTGCTCTGCAGCAGGAGCTTCCTTTATTCACCCTTACTTAGGCTCTGGGTGCTTCCTCTTTCCCCCACTCCTGATCCTACATCTCTCCTTTCTCTGGCACTGGGTCCAAGGCCCTTGTTGCCATCTGTCTGGGAGGCTCACAAGACATGAGGGCTCAGAGCATCCCTTCTCTTTACAAGGCAACAACAGAACTCAGCGGGCATTTTAATCCCTCTTTCATTTTGTTCTGTAATCCTCATCTCTCCCTCTCCCTGCCTTTGCACAGGCCTGGGACACATAGGGATATCTCTCTGTTTTGGGTACATCCCTATTTTGGATGTTAATTACAAAAACTGTAATTCTATGGCCCTCCTAATGTTCAATGGAACAAAGGTTAATTGATGTTATTACAGTTCATAAGCTGAATTGCAGTCCTTAGTGGGATGGATGATTTCAGCATATGGGCTGCAGTTATTTCTCCCTCTTGGCTCATGGGGGAATCTGCTAAACCCATAGTAGGGACCTAATGATACTTAATGGCATGAAGATAAAGCAGTTAATAGTCACATAACTTTCTGACGTTGAGTGGTCTTAGAGCTGAACTGACTATCACAGGGTGTTTTTTGAGCAATGGACATAGAAGAGCAATAATGATCATATTGGGTAATACCAGAGACCCATCTCACGTGACAGCCTGCCTCCAAACAGCAGCAGATGCGGGCAGGGCAAGCATGCCACAGGATTTACCCAGCCACCTCTGTCTTCCAGACATACTAAGTCACATGTGTCATTCCTGTCTTTAATACTCCCTGGATTTTCCCCCACAGAGTTGTCCACTCACATTTGGGGTGCTCCAGATACCTGCTGCCAGGCATTTCACAGCTCATCAACACCCCTGTCATGGAGTCACATCCTCTGGTCTGTTCTAAAACACTGCCTGCCTGTTCTTTCCTGCCCTCAGCCCAGTCCTGTTGCTGGGACAACAATTGCTCTTTGTTCTCCTTCTCACAATTCCACACCTCCTCACCAGACTCTTCCAGACAGGGGAGTCCTAGACCAGGTAATAATTTTTCAGACCCAGGTCACTTCCCACCTTTGGTCATCTTTGCTGCTCTGAGCTGTTTTTAGCTCTACTATATAAAAAGCATTTGAGTTGGAGAAGCCAGAACATTATACCCTACTCAGCACACAGGCAGTGGCATAATGACATTCTCTGCTTTGCTTTATTTTCCTTCCTGTGGCTGGGCTAGCAGGAGCTTCCTCCACCTCTGAACCACCTTATTGAACTGCCACACAACAGGCTTAAAAGTGTGATACTGAGTTTGCAGCAGATACATGACCTTCTGCGGTGCAAGATTTGGATGAAGAGCTTAAAGAAATGTAACAGACTCTCAGCACTCAGATTCAAAAAGAAACTCCTACACTCAGGTCTTCCAAATCAATTTTGTCCTCACGAACAGCTCTTTCATTGCAGTCAGTTCTCCATAAGAGCTACAGAGCAGGAGAATTAGAGCAAGAGATACCTTACTGATGCTGAGTTACACCCAGATATAATTCTGACAATGTGTGCAAAGCACACAAACTGATAGCTTTTCCTTGTTCCTTTCCTCTCTGCTTTAAAATCCTCTCTGGGCAGACTAAACATTGGAGGGACTCTAAGCCTAAAAGGAATCAATATGCAAGGAGTAAGAAAAGTTGAGAAACTGTACTTTGTCTCACTGTGAGCACATTTCAGCATTACAATTGCCATCATTCTGGATATACAAATATTGAAGTCCCACACAATATTTCCATGGGTTGCTGCAAAGACTGTTTCTTCCAAGCATGCAGTAGGATTTCAAATATGTTCTCTGAATTTCAATGATGACCATGCAGATGAACAAAATAATGCACACTTTTGATGGCACATTTGGCAAGAATGACATATTAAATTTACAAGAATAAATTCAATTATTAGAACCATTCATTCTTAAGCATTTCACTTATTTACACTGAATAAACACATCAGACAAGCCACTCTCTAGAGATTGTGTGCAAATGCCTGGCAATGGGAATGTACTTCTTGGTGCGTTTGAGTAGAATGGAAATAAATTAATAATTTTTTAAATAATAATTATTTTTCATTTATATCGAACGTTGCATTCAATGATCTCTGGAGAGTGATACAATGATGCCTTTTTGAAATCTTAGCATTTTCTTACATGAAATTATATCTATAGCATCCCAGTGTTTTACTGGCTGCAGTGCACAAGCCCTGAACACAGAACTCCAGTCATCCTGCAAGGCACCCTCTCTCTGCCCAAGCAAAGGCAGGACTCCACTCCTTTGGGTGCTAGCAGTGTTTGGTGGGGAGTACAGCCAAGGCAGAGCAAATTCATGCCATTTTCTGTTCTCTGTCTGCAGGTTCATTTGCTCAGTCGAGCCTTGGCCATGATTTAGCAGAGATGCCCAGGGTCACTTTATCTTCCCTGTTTTTTTGGGCAGCCACTCAAGCAGCTAGCAGCAGAAACGACAGGAATTTCTCTTTTGTGCATGTGGGCAAAATTAAATGAGGTTTGAACTCGCTGCTGGATCTGCACCAAATGAGCCCCCCGGGGTATAAGCTGTCAAGCAGTGAGGAGGGGCCACCAGCACAGTGAGAGCTTTTCCTGCCAGAGCAGCACAATCAGAACAGCCACGATCAGCCCCGCTCCTCCAGATCCATAGCTGCTGGAATGCTGCTCGTGCTGCCCGCCACAGAACAGACTGATGAACCCTGTCCTGCCACCACCTCCACAAGTGTTGAGAATGAGAGGCATGGCATATGCACCTCTGCATGTCTAGGGATACATCTCCAGCCCACCCACTCCCCAGATATCCAAGGGAACTTGGGTGTCCTCCAAAAAAGTCACTGGACTCAGGCCTCGCTCATGACTTCTGCTTTGAGTGAGCTTCAGGACTATGAGGGTGTCCTTTGTCAGCTCCAGGAGGAATGCTCAGCATTGTTCAGCCATAGTTCATCTTGCCCATGTGCTGGTAGTGGCTTCCAGGAGTCCAAGGCTCCCTCCTCTTGGCTGACTGCCCTAGGAAATCCAGTTCCTGGCTGTCTCAGCAATTGACTGATCCCTTTCTAAGCTGTGCTTTGAAATCTGCAGTGAATGAGAGATACTAAAAATGGATCTGCTCTGCAGATGTGACTGACACTCCAGCAGGGTCATCCTGCTCTCTGTGTGTGCTCAGGACTTGCCTTTCTTAGCCCACTGTTTTCCCCTGCTACTGCACGTCCAATCTGCCGATCCTTCTGCCAGGCCTGCCTAATATGAGCATGAAGATAATGAAAGCTGTTCCAGTTCTTAAAAACACTACTTGTGCACGGATTTCCTGTTTGAACCACCTCCAGCAAGTGCCACAACTTGCAGCTCCTGCCCTTTCCCAGCCAGTCTTGGTCCAGCAGGCAGTTGAGCCTTACCTTTCCTCCTGCCTGCTCTTCTACCTCCAGCTAAGGTGCAGAATACCACGACTAACACCCATAGTGCTGGGCTACCCATGTGCAGGTGAGGAGGAAAGGCAAGAGAAGCCCCCTACAAGTAGGGCTATTCCCCTAATGCTGTAGCTGGACCACTTATGGACATGGGTTTAGCAGTGGACTTGGCAGTGCTGCATTAATGTTTGGACTTGATGATCTTAAAGGTCTTTTTCAAACTAAACGGTTCTCTGTTTCTAACAGTCTGGACAGTCTGCATCAGCTTTTGCTGAAGATACTTGCTCCTTAATCCCAGCCTCATTACAGTGTCACAGCTGTGAGGTTGTTCAGTGGAGTAGCTGGCTGGGAGCGGTCTCCTCCTCCAGCTTCTTGTGCTGGCTGCTGGCAGAGGAGCCTGAGATCTCCATCTCTGGGAGTGCTCACACAGGAATCAAAGACTGACTGACTTGCCAGGCTTGGCTGGAAAAAGAGCATGGTTTGCCAGCATTATTGCCTGGAGAAGCAGTGCCTCATTCCCTAGGCCCAGAGAAGGAAAGGGTGAGCAACACCTGGCTGAGCAACACCTGGCTGAGTCCTCTCTTGCCCACCTCCCCACCTCACAGCACAGTGCCACAACAGTGAGGCAAGTTACATAGACTAGGGCTTTTCTTTCAGGCACATCCCACAATTCCAGGGCAGGAAGACTGCAAGCCTCTTAGAAAGGACTAGAGATATGTCTTATGCAAAGCTGCCTAGGTCACCCTCTGTGGGCTCTGAGGAGCCTACCCTATTTCCAAGGGCATCTCTGGAAGAAGTTTTGTTCGAGAGAGCAGCACTTTGGAGAAGGAGAGAGGCAGAGAGAGAACTCGTTAGGGGATAAAAGTCAAAGCGGTGTGTATGCTAATGGAAGGATGAGGTGAGGAAAGACAGCATTCCAGAATGGCAGGAAGGTCCCCTCCCTCGGGGGTTCATTGCAGGCTGGTATTTCCGAAAAGGTAGAGCCATCCGATCCGATGTCACCTCGCATATCAACAAATCCCTTCCCACGGGATCTTGGTTTAATTTGCTTCCCATCTATTGATCCCTGTGGCAAGTTACCATTAGCGGCAGCTCTGCATGCCTCTTCCAACTCGCTCCACTCTGCGCTGTGGAGGAAAGGGAGCACCGGGCTCATTACTGGAGAGAGACTTTTAGAGGTGACTGGAGATGAAAGGTGCCAAACTGCTCCCCGGGCCCACTCCCCATTACAGACACCCTCTTTATTTATAAGGCCGGTAGCAACCGCCTGATTAGCGAATGCTTTCAGGCTCCCTGTCCCCTGCACTCAGCATATTGATTAGCCTTTGTTCGCTGCTTTATGAACCTGTTTGGTAATGCGCTGGGAGCCTGTAAACGGCATTGGATTTCCTTTTACGTATGCCTGAATGAAGGAACCACTGAGTGTTTACAAGGGGGTGAGTTATGGCCCTGCTGCCACTGGCAGCACACTTCACTGATGGCTGAGAGTGGGGTCACCCGTTTCCTACATCACATCCCTGTCCCACTCCACCCTAGCACCTCTTGGACAGGGAATGGTCTGTTAAGGGTAAAGAGGTGATGGACCAAGGAGATTTGGGGGGCTCCTGCCCTTGGTGCCTTACCCCACAGCATGGTGTTATTATAAATGAAAATTTGTCCAGCCAAATTAAAATGAAAAAATTAAATATTTATTTTGCAATCAAATTCTATCTAGCCAGCCACAAGGAAAGAACAGAGCCGAGCCCGGGGTCGGCCCTGGGTGTGCAACAAGGAGTCAGCCTCAGCAGAGGTTTTCCCCCATGCCCACACACCTCCATCCTGTTACAAGCAGTTTTTATAGGGAAAATTCTGCCTGAGGCCAAGATTTCAGCAATCAGTCTTTTCTTCTATTCAGAATCAATATGTTAATAAGATTCTCTTTTTTTGGTGATGAGGGAGAACAATTCAGTGTCTGGAGTTTGTTGAATCCCTTGATGAAATTTATGGGAAGGCTGCATTCACATGTGTCTGTCTGAGGATTTCCATGATATCCATCTCAGGTCGTTTATGCGATGATCAGCACCTGGGATTTCCCTATCTCCCCAGACATGGCCCATCTCCTGGGGAGCTGTACCTTCTTACTTGTAAATTAGTTTCTAGTCTCGCCTGCAAGGGTGGGGGGGAAATCCTAATACAAATGTATATACTCTAACAAATATTCAATATCACATATTCAAATCAATTCAATATCACATATATCATATTAGAAATGGCGCAAATTATATCTACTACACATAACAGTGTCTTCCAAGCTGCACCAGCCAGGGCTGTGGAGGGGACCAGGGAACACCACAATTTCCTCCCCAGGCACAGGTGACACCTTTCTGTTCTCCCTGTCTGGTCTTTCTCTGATGACTCTGCCTGTCAGTGTCAGCTCTGTGGTGGCTCCTGTGGGATGTTCCTCCACCTCTTGCTCACTCATCCCCATGGCTCTCTGAAGTACCAGCAGCATCCCCACCTTCCTGATCCTAGAAGCAGCTCCATCCCTGATTCTGGAAGGAAGAAGAAGTCACCAGTCCCCCGTGGGGGCAGATGGACAGGTTACGTAAGGCGGGCAATTTTCTAAGTAGCCAACAGAAGCAAAGCAGATACTACATGTGTGTGAGGGTCCCTCCAGTGCCACACACACACTCCAGTAGGCATGGCACGAAAAGTTTACAGAGCCTTGCCACAAACCATGGCAGATCAGACCCTCACAACTGATCCTTTTGCTGTCACTTTTTCCCCACTCTGCAAGCCACTCCCATTATTTTGTATGCTAACGGAATCTAGTGAAATGGCAGATGGCTGGCATTCCCCCCAGGAGGAAAAGAGGCTGAGTTGCCTGATTGCATGTTCAGTTCTATTTGCTCAGCTGTAGATTTGCCTGTCCTGGACTGTACCAGGCCATCCACCCTCTGACTATCAGACACAGCCAGGACACTATTGCTTGCTCCTAAAGTTTGATAAAACTGACTCCAAGCATTATGACTCAAGGTGCTCCTGTCATTGTTTATACCCTCCAGACTCAGACTGCAGAACCTCCACTTCCTTTCCTCAAAAGAAAGAAATCAGACCACAGCTGGATTTATGAAGATGTAAGGTTTCTTTTCAATGTCACTGAAGTGGGTATTTTAGGGTCATTTTGATTGCAGATTTTCTGGTTTGGAAGTGTTGGAGTGTGTCTCACGGAGCTTACAGCAGCCGCTGGTGAAAAGGAACCTCCCTTGGCCACAGATACATCTCTGTTGTTCAAGCCAGGAGTCATTCTTTCAGCAGAAAGTCAGTGCAGAGCTGTTAGAGGCACCTGAGCTGGCTATTGTGGCCAAACCCTCATTTGTATGGAGCAAATGTATTGCTTTTCCTTGCAATGCCCTGATGCATTGCTATTGCTTGCAGTTCACGGGATTTTCCAGGGAGCCACAAGCCTAACCTAACATTGCAGATGTGTTTTCCAGGTACAATTTACTGCTACGTGCATCCCTTCTTCAGAAGGCAGGAATGTAAAAGTAATAGGTTTGATGCAGAGTTCTTGGCACAGTGAAGCAGAAATACAAGCAGGACTCAGGATTCTCCAGCCTCCATGTTGCTAGGAAAGCAGAAATCTGATTTGCACCATTTAAAGTGAAAAAGGTTCAGGATTTATAGCACTTTGGGATATGTCTTGGAACTCTTGTCTGTGAGACCAGGGGAATATGTGAAAGACATGGTTACAGAATCCCTGCTAGCCAGCACAGCCCCACCTCCTAATCTGGAGTCCTTTCTAATGCAACAGGCCCCAGTTTGGCTGAATTCTGTTTGGTCCAAGTATTCACTTGAAATCTTCCTGCCTTCAGGCTTCAGAGACCTTCACCCTCATACATTTTTCTGAAATGCTGCAGGACAAAGCACATGGAAAAGAGCAGAAATCCCACCTGAAGGGACAAGAATATCCACAGTTGTGTCATTCTTTTCTCCACCATTTTCCATATACCTAGCACACACCAAAGCAGAGCCATTTTATGCAAGCATTTCTTCCCAGCTTTCACCTACCTTCATTACTGTGGCAAGACTCAATTCCCAAGGAGTTTCACAGAGCAGAGCCTGTTCTCTGGCTCTTCTCTCTTTAGAATCCTGCTGTGGAAGTAAATGGAATTGATCTTTTCTCCAAGGTTGCATCTACCTGCTGTTCTCACTGAAGAAGGAAGCTTGCACTATCATCTGAACCATGTGTACACACTGAGGCAATGCTCACACCCTCAGCAAAGTCCTTGGTTGCCTCTGGGACAGGAGACCTTCCAGGAGAATCCAGAAGCCACAGGTATCTGTATTTCTAGGGATCTAGTAACAGGTATTTCTAACAGTCTGCCATGAGGTTACCCTTTTGATCAGTACTGATTTGTGCATCCCAGATCAGCTTTAAAGAGAAAAATTTTCCTGAAGTTATAGCAGTGATAGCTGACAATCATACAGGTTCCCCTGGTGTTTTCGGGACAAAGGGCCTCAGTGTCCTCATCAAGGTACAAATGAGGTGTTGACCTCATAGAATCCAGAGGATTGTCATAATAGTTGCAGTGTTTGCAGGAGCTCCCCTCAAATCAATGTCTGATTATTCATGCATGGGAAACAGGGTATAACTCACATCATCACTAGAGCAAACACAAGCCAATGCAGAAATCATTCTGTAGATAAGACAGAAGACTAACAAGAAGTGTTTTATCAGATTACATAGTTGTTATGGGTTTACAGATGGTGCTCAAATGCTCAAGTTAAGATTCCCAACTCACCCTGAAACCCAAAGAGAAAATCTGGTGAAGAAGAAGCTTTGATGATCAGCAGAAAACAAAAGCTTGTGAGGGGCTGTCTACTAGATGAGCAATGTCCAAGGGGATGTCATGAAGACTGATTTTCCAGAGACAGAAATACAGAGCTGGAGACCTAATATGGGGATTTTTCATTTTCCCATCTGTAAACTGTTGCGTGTCGCGACACTCCAAGCGGTTGTGTGCTGGGCAGCAAGGGAAGAGAGGTGCAGCCGTCCCCCCGCGAGCTCTGCGATCCCGCTTATCTGATGGTTCGGCACAGAGACAGATGGAGGCAACACAGGGCTTGGGGTGTTCCAGAGTGGGATTATCAGGTGGAGAAAATGGAGCCCCAAGACCAGCCTGGGGGGGCAAACAGAAGGTTTTATACAGCAACTCAGGAGGAGGGGTGTAGGAACAATAACCAATGAGGGCAGAACTGGGGAGGGGGTCTACAGCGGAACTAACATATCATAAACTTATCAGGGGAAATAGGAGAGTGGAATAACACAAAGTAACAAATAGGGTGTCGAGTGTAATTAAATGGACAGGGAACACTCTGGAAGAAGGGGAGGAGACTAGAAGGAGTGACAGGGAATGTCCTAGGGAGAGGGAGAATTGACAGCTTGGAGGGGAGGAGGTTAGGGAAGAGTTCGGGAAGATTGACAAGTGGGGAGGGAAGGAGATTAGGGAGGAGGGAAATGAACAAACATTGAACAAACATCAATTTAAGGCAAAAATGCACCACCACAGTAAACATAATGGAGTAAAGACCTGCAATGCCAATTAATTCAAGGTTGGAGTAGACATTGCCATTCATGTGTAGCAGAGCTAGAGAAAACTCATTCAGGGACTTGTAGCAGGAAGTCAGAGAATGGACTTGTAGCTCTCTTCAATGAAGTTGCCTATATTTTTCTATCTTTCAAAATTTCCAAAAGTCATAAAAGCAGCTGACACCTGAATCTTCTGTTTCAGGGCATATGAAAAAAGGAAGGGGTATGTTTGTGCATACAATCCATGGATAACCCATAGCCCAAAAGGTACCGAGACACTCCTTAGAGGAGTTTTGGCTGGAAGCCAATATAACATTTTTATGGAAGGCTTTTTCTCCCGAGACTTTAGAAAACTTGCTGCATTCCCTCAAGAGTAACTCCTTCCCTAGAAGCTGCAGGAAGGTCTCTGGAATAAACCACACCAAAGAAACACTGTAATTTGTCAGTGCCTTCATTTCTGTCTGTAGCCTGTCCTGCTGCAGCACCTCAATCCATCTACTCACATATCTAGTCACATTCGGGCAGCAAAATGATTACACAAGTTCAGGGGACCTTCATAGCTGACTTTCTGAGGAAACAAGTTTGTTCTTTACATCCATTTATTTTTCTTTGCAAACATGAGGCAAAGAGGCACTTCTGGCCACTGCCCTGTCTGCAGCAGCAGCTCACAGCAGCACGTTTCGCCTGAATTCTGTGACTTTGTCCTTCATAAGGGCGCTTCAGGGTTGTCACTGTGGGCAAGGTAAAGATCAAAAACATGTAGGGTGGGGAGTGAGTAAATAGCTCAGCTGCTGTAAATAGTGAAAAGGGGAGAGGAGAGAAATGCCTTTTCTTCACTGGAAGTGACCCCATTCCCAGCAGTCCCATCTCAGAGGACTCTGGCATCCTGCTCAGGTGCTCTGAGCATGGCTGGCACTCTGTCCACATCATCACCTTCAAGGGGAAGAGGCTTAGCTCAGGACACTGCTGTAGTCTCTGGGGACACAAATCACAAGTCCCTGGTCAGCCTCAAGACAAAATTAGGAGTTGCCGGTCCTGAAGTGAAAAGCAGGCAGTACAGATACTGCCCTTGTATTGCCTTGGAAATGTCACACAAACACTGCCAGTCTCTCATGGGACTGCTTCCCACCTGTGATTGATGGAAACACAGCTGGACATGGATCCAGGAAGATGTGAGGAGATGAGGGATAGAAAAAGAATAGATGAATAGGACAAAATTAGGGCATAAATTGGACTGAGGTAACAGAGAGGTATATCCTGAGTGCTATAAAATGCCACAAAAGGGGAGCAGCCACATGTAGTGGCAGCGTAAAAATCAAAGTCTGGCACTAACAGTTGTGATCTTTTTTAATCTATTGATTAAACCAGTGATCCTTTGTAGCTCTAAATGCTACTAATCTGTTGTCCTGGGAATAAACTGGGAGAAGGGAAGGAGAAAGCTGTACTCTTAGAAATATTTTTCAAGGCATTAGTGGTTTTATCATGTTGAAATAGGCTTTTGAGCTTTCTCATAAAGGAAAAGAAAAAAGAAAAAAAATCACAGGAAAGGTGACACTCCTCTAATAGGTGTGGAGTCAGAGTACATGGAGGGGAACAGTGCACTCCAAGTTTAGGTAGTGCCAAGTTTAGGCACAATGACTGAGCCCTCACTGTCTCTCCCTGTAGAGCTGTCCCATGTGGTAACAAGTACTTAGGAGAGACCCAAGTCACACAGCACACATACAGAGACAGAGAGACAGACAGCCTAGTAAGACAGACTTAAATTATTGCTAGAACTTTGAGGTGTCACGTCCTATTGTAGGTAGAGCTGCCATTTGTAGGTGGCAGCTGGGAGGATTTGTTATTTCCCATATTACAGCAGCACCTCAGAGCCGCATTGAGCCTGCACTGGAGGTGTCTCCCCTCACTGTGGCACCTTGTACTTTCTACAGGCTCACATGAAGACCGGCTCAGGCAGCAGAGCACAAGAGTCAGGCTGAAGTGCTAGTCTCACCCAGACAGAAAAGATGTAATATCTGCAACAGCAGAGATATCCCGAGAATGATGAGAAGGAAAGAGACTGGAGTCAGCCTGCAGGGGAACAGAACCTCCTTTCCTCAGAACCGAGTCTCCATCCAGACACTGGGATCATCCCTGTGGGTGTCAGTGTTGCTAGATCCCTCCCAACAGCAAACACACATGTGCATACGTTGCCCAGCATGAGCAATCCATATCTCCTCCTCCTTTTTCCCTCTGAATCATCCCCCATACAAAAAATATTTCTCTCTCTCTCTCTCTCTCCCTCCTCTTGTTGTAGTCTAGAATTGCCCCAGCTCCCTCCCTCCCTCATGTTTGGGCCAATTTAGAGTGTTAATTAGTGATTAATTAGCAGCACAAATCTCATATGAAGCCCCAGACCCACTATGAAGAATTCCTATGAGGGAACTGACAAATCTTATGTTAATATCATCCTTTCTTCATGAAGCAATTACTTCTCTCTTCATTTGTCTGCAAAGACTGAGCCCACACCCTCAGGTCGGCTGCTGGCATGTGCTGTTCAACTTTACCAATTAATTATTGAATGGCTTAGTTCATGCTCTCAGACTATTTAAAAAAAAAAAAAAGGAAAAAGAAAAATTGAAAGTATCTCCTTAATTATTAAATTTCAACATGCTGGGCATTAAAGCTCCTAGAGGGAATGCTGACACCAGCCTTTCTCCTTTTAACACTTCCTACCATCACCCCTGCAGCTGGGTGTTTTAATCACAGTGGCCATGCAGAGACCACAATGAGTCCAGTCCTGATCCAAACACTGATGAAGCCAAGGAAAATATTTATATTATTTTCAGAAGGACTTGAGTCCTTCTGATGTGCTTTTACACATCAATTATTTGGAGATCTACTACCTTTCTGATAAGAAACATTAGGAGACTAACCAGGTAGTTGAGACCAAAATCTTCCTCCATTCAGGATATTACAGAGAGGTTCAGGGCACAAGAAACTTCTTATTATCTTTGCCTTTCCTAATATCATGGTTTGTTGAACTGCAGACATGCTGTTTAGTCTTTTTTTGTTTGTCAAAGTGGTAAGTCCCAGCCTTAGTCTTAACTGTCCATACCCAAAGCAAAAGCAAGTCGTTCTTCCCTGCCAAGTCGCAGAAGTGAAGGATTCAGTGCCAAACAGACCTCTGTTCCTGAACCAGAGTCCCCAGGTCCTGGTACCTCTCCCTTGGGCACTTCTGTTCCATGAGGTGAGCTCCTGGTTTGAGAATTTCTGAGTTTAAAATTAACAAGGGCTTAAAGCAGATGTTTCACTTTTGCCTGTCAGCTCTGCTCAGCATCCCACTGGGTGCTGTGGGCAGAAGACTGACTCACTCTACATGAGCATCACACAGCTGCCCCATCTCTTCGTGCTCTCCAGCTGACTGCCAGGATGACTGGTAGCTTCAAATGATGGGATGTCCCAGGAGACTCAGCAATAGTACCCTATCCTATAATCTCTCTCCCTGGCTCCCTCCCAGGTCAGCAAAAGAGAAAGCTCTCCTGACAACAAGATCAGCCTATGTGCCTACTACTGAGCTCACTCTGGTTTCACCCCTTCTTTCTGGAGCCCTCCAGCAGGAGGAGGCATCTCAGGATCTATGATCACCATGATCTTGCATGCCCACCTCCCTTTAGCAACAGTCATGCCCACACCACAGCCTCAAGAATGGAGCAGATGCTCACACTTCCTGCTGGCATTTGCTCAGTCTCAGCCCAGCTGGTGGGATTACCAGGCTGCATCCATTTTTATGGGGATCCAGACCATACAAGATGTTAGGAGGCCTGATTGGCCCAGCTAAACTTCAGTGAAGGCAGCACTTAAGTTCAGAACAAGGGACTAATATCAGGAAAGGCTCGTGGGGATACCTCCAGCCTGGTCCTGGTTGGAGGTGTCTCCACAGCCATGCAAGCCCCTGCAGTCCAGCCAGCAGCAGAGCCCAGGGCATCCAGCACCACAGAACTGCTGCCAGCCCCGCACTGCACTTCAGGGTGCCAAAAATAGCTAAATCATTTGAGAACAGAGAGTGAGAAAAGCAGCAGGACTGTGTCTGGGAGGAAAGGGGTAAAAAGGAGCAAAGGCAGCCTAAGCTTCTTTCTCTCTCCCCAGTAATTGATTAAAGACTCCAGAGCTGTCTGCCTGCCTGCCTGGAAGCAAGGAGCATCTGGTGCATGGGCACCAGAGACTGCAGGGTCTGTAGCAGCTTCAGCTGCTATAGCCGGGCTTGCTGAGCCTTTCACTGACATCCAGTCTGGAGCAATAAAAATGCCTCTCTGCTCCCTCCAGCTGACTTGCAAAAACAGCCCAGCACATCAGAGAGAAGTGAGCAATTAAAGAGACAAAGTGCTGAAAAATATGTAACAAAAGCCCTACAAATGGGTACTAGGAGCCTGGAGAACAAAGGCAGTGCATGTTAATGAGGAACACGATTCAGTTAATTTTTAATAGTCCATAACAGAAGCAATGGATCTGAGAAACAAGCGGGTGTCAGACAGGAAACTCTTCCTTTCTTCACAATTCCCTGCCCATCGAAGATGACAGCTTGGCCTCTGTTCCCTCCATGGACTGTCTTCACATCTCTGACCCAAGAGGCTTTCAAGAAATGCACTGCAGGTGGGTTTTCAAGTTTTACATATGAGCTGCCTGCACCCAGAAATGCAGCTGTGAGAAAATCTCAGAGAGAAATCTCATGGTGCTTTTCAGGAGGCTTAAACCCAAGGACTGCTTGCCAGGGATGAAGGCATGTGTGCCACAAAGCTTACATGGGCCCCTTGCCCCACTGTCCCACTGCAGGAGAGGTACCATGGCTGTGCATATGCTGAGATACAGGAACTGGGCATGTGCAAGTTGCCTCCTGGCTGGGCAAGTACATGCCTATCCCTGACTTTGCATTACCATATCCCTGAATTTGTATCAGCTTTTCCTTGGTATCCACCAATACATTACCTGGCATGCACATGCTAATGCAGAACAGCCCCTTGCTCACAACTCCAACTCTTCACAGGCATTAACAGAAACCCTGCAGCATGCTGGGCTGTGAAAGGAGGGACAGAGTGACCCTGAAGACATACAGTGCTTTGCACAAGTCCACAGCTTCTCTCCGAACTTCTCTTCCTCCTCTACCCTCCCCCACTTTGTCTCTGCTGTTTTCTCTGTAACAGCTAATGAGGATCCTAACCCTGATTCCTAACTTGCAAAGCCCTTTTTTTGCCATCTAAAGTCCCTACATGAAAATTCCAGACAAGCTGAAGCAAACTGAGCTCAGGAATTTTGGGCTGAATCCCTCACCCCTCTGCTGGGGAGAGGGTGGTAGGGGGTATTCTCTAGTGCTAAGCAACATGAACCATCTGCCTCTCCACACACACAGTTCAATCTACTTAAAGCACTGCTGAGAGTCTAACAAACCTATATCCTCCCTAGCAATACCCTATCCATCATCCCAGCCTCTGGTACCATGCAGGAGAGCAGGGACATGGCAAAATATGGTTGTGGCAAGGGACAGACAGCTGGGCATGGGCTGGGCTGTAAGCATGGACCAAGAGTTGCTTTTGGCAATGGGAGAGTCTCATGAGGAGCCATGAAACTTGGGATCATCACTGAGTCACTTACTCAGGTCAAGCGGGAGTCTGGCACGATCATCACAGCCAGCTCCTGGGAGACAGAGCCCCAGAGAGAGCCCAGCATCCTGGCATGAGATCCATGATGCATGAAGCAGTCACAGTCACTCTCACAGCCGCTTGTGTGCCCACATGAGCTGGGGAAGCCCAGAGGAGCTCCAACATGTGCTGATGCACCCACCACACTTGTCCCAGCTCTCACCAGGTACTTAAGACTCCAGGAGCACATGGTCCATAAGGCAGTGTGGGCATCTCACTTCCACAAAAGGAGAAACTGGTACTTCAGGTCCCAACCGAGGGGACTGCTTTGGGAACAGGAGAGGAGCTGGACACATCTTCCCAGAAGCTGCAGCCTGGTGAAATGCTGGGGAAAAGACTGTCAAAAACTAATTAAAAAATGTAGCACTCTACTTGATTTGGTGTCTGAACATGTCACTTAACAGCAATTTAGTCATTCCCTCCTGCCTTTCTCTGAGATACTGACACTTTTTAAAATAAAAATATGTAGAGGAACTTCAGGCACTTTATTAAGTACGCAGTAAGGGTGCTGGTACCCATGTCTTTGCCCAAAGCCCCTTCCCTGGCACCAGCTGAACACTCACAACCTGATATCCCAGACCACGTGCTTGGCTTCCTCTAGAAATTGCATCTTCAGCTGGTGCCCAGGGGTGAGCCCTGCCTATGTGGAAGGCATTCAGCAAACCTGATCTCCTGATCTACCACCAAGCTTACATAATTATTAGACATTCTAATTGTTTTTCTGTTTATTTTTGGTCCTTTTTTCTTTTTTTTTTTTTTTTTCTTTTTTTTTATGTCCCCAAGCCATGTTGCAATGCAGAAGCTGCTGCTGCCATGGTTACAGTCCTAGCCAGCCAATACCCAGCTCCCAGCTCCATCCCCTGGAGTGGGATGAGCCTTGGGAGCCTGTGTGCCATGCTGACCTCTTCCCAGGGGACAGGGCAGCCTGGCACCACTTTCCATTGGAAACTTCTCTTGCCACTTCTGCATCAGCTCTCTGTATCTGGAGACTTCTGGCTTTGCAACACATCTCTGTTGCAGCGAAGCACTGAGCACATCCCGCTCCAAGGTGAGCCCTGCACCCAAGGAAAACAGCAGTGGGGCTGCTGGTGGGCAAAATAAGCAGGTCTGGCTGATGCTGGGGCTGTCCTTTAGGAAACAGCTGACATGCAGTGGATGGCCATTGGAAGGCTGGAGCTGAGCAGGCACCTTCCAGGGCCCTGTGGTTCATTTTTTGTAAGCTGCTTATCTCTTGCGTGTGCATCTCTCTCTTTACTCTTTCTAAGAGGAAAAGCCAGCTAGTGGCTAATGAGGTGTCTCTGCACATCATCTGATTAAAAGGCTTTTTCTTGATGGGGAAAAATTACTACTCTTTCTCTATAGTCACCTAGTAGCATGACTCAAGCCTCTAGCTGGCTTTTCTGGGGTTCAGGCTTATGCTGAATACAAGTGTGCTCTCCATGTTATGTCATTCCATTGACAACTTAAAGCATAGCTTGAGTTGGGGCTGCATAGTCATTTCTGTGCATCTCAATCATTAGTCTGCATAATCATCCTGCATGCACTTCTTCCAATGGCCTTAAAGAGATCTACACTCAATCCCCTAACCAGACTGGGAGATGGCAATTATCCTGCAAACCCTGACCTGATCCCAAATCAGGATTCTCAAGGAAAGACCTCTTTCTCCCTCAGTTTCCCAGGCCCATATCTACACAAGCATTCCAGCTAAGTCTGCAACCAACCTCTGGATGCTCTTTGCACTCTTGCAGCTTTGCCCATCCTTTAGCAAATCCCTGCCCTGCTCCTGCATGCCCAACTGTTCTCCACCACCCCCAAGGCTGCTAGCTGTCGGGTGCCTGGGACATTTCCCTTGCCCAGGTCAGCACAGGCAAGGGGTTAAGTTCAGGACAAGGAAACTGATGTCCCCCTCAGCTGACTCCCACTTCCAGCAGCACCCCTAGGCTCTGGGAGACACCTCTGCTCTGTGTGCCAAAGCAATGGACAGCTGCCTGAGCCTCCCTCCTTGCAGGGATTGGGAGTAACTATGGTAACTGTCTCTGGCTGCATCCCTGCTCCATGTTTGCCTCTCCTCAATAGTGCTCGTGTTTTCTTTGATGCTCCATTTGCAGCTTACTCTTTCTTTCTCATGACCAAAGGCAAAAAGTGAGGTCTTGCAACAGCTCCTAGCCTCCTTTCCTAGAGACAGTGCTAACCACAGACAAGCAGATCCCCACAAGTAAAGCATTAGCTCACTCAACATCTTCCCTGCTCATCACCTGAGAGTCCCTATGGGTCCACAGCAGAGATAGTTAATCACCAAAGCACAACATTAGTGTTTGAAGCCTGGCAGGAGCCTGGAGGTGATAGCAAGTGCCACATGAGAGGCATGCTGCAAGGGCAGGTGGGGTGGCACTGCTGGCTCGTACACACACACCAGCCCGGGTGGTTTCCAGGACTTCCCAGTAAAGAAATATAGCTTCCACTCTTAATCCCTGCATAAATTAATCCCTCAAATGTAGAACAGGATGACTGAGATTCCTCCTACACATTCATCAAAACCTTTGGGGCACGGCTCCTGCTCCATGCTGCAGTGCATGGCACCAGAATTTATGCTCCAGTGTCAGCTGTGACTGCCAAGGTAAAAATTTTCAAAAGCATTTTAATAACTCAGATGTGGAAATCAGATTTGGGTGACACTTCTAAGAATGGACCTTGGGTTCTTTTCACTTTTGAAATATTCCCCACAATAATTTTAGAATGTCTAAACTACCAATTAGTGCTTGATTAACAATGATAAATAGAAGACTTGTGTTTTGCTATCTCCCTTGCTATTTCAACTGTTAATGACAACTACACCAGGAGCTGCCAGGGGAAACATTTAATATGTGAAGCCATTATTTATTTTCCTTCTGTGTTTAAAAAAAAAATATGATGACATTTCTTTTCCCTTCTTTCTTTCTTTCCACTTCCCCCCCACCTTTGCTTTGTCATGCCAAGCAGCACATCTGACACCAGCTGAAAAACATCTGGAATGGTTTCGATAGGAGCAGAGCCAGCTGCCTTTTCATATCTCTCTGGAACTGGGAGATATTTATCAGATGTGAGTGTCTCTCCTCACTAATAATATCTTATCTGAATAAATAGCTGGTGGTGGCTTAGACTTGGCTGAAGTGTTTGCTCTCTGCCTCCTTTTGCAGAATTTGATTTACAATGTCTTCTCTCACTTCACACTGATTCTTATTTTACTTTAGGGTTTTTTAATTCAATCATCTTTTTTCTTGTCCTCCTCTCCCTCCCTCCCCTCTCCTTCTTAGGCATTTAATCACAGCTGCCTGCAAGGGGGGGTTGCAATCCAGCTTTTCACCTGCTTGCACTGCAAATGGAGGAAATTTGAGAAGCAACTGTATAAATATTTTCTACCTAGTCCCTGCCCAGATCCATCCCGAGGATCAGGATTGTCTGGGAGGCATGTTTTGGACCTGAGCCTGCCAGCACAGGGGATATAGGTTGAGGTCTTGCCATGCCCAGGTACTGAGAGATGACATGGAGGTGCAGTGTGGTTATCCATGTGCATCAGGGCGTTAGCACTGCAGTCCTCCTGGGACTTGCTTTCCTCTGCTCCCCATATCGCAGGTGCTCCTGCCTATGTCAGGAACCCTCTTTGGTGCCACAGGGGACCCCAGACACATAGTGCTGATCCCCAAAGGAGTCACTGTCATGCCGCTGCACCTGAAGCACACCTTCCCTGTGGGCAGAGCAGAGATACCCAGCACGTAGATAGCAGGAGGCTGGGCTACACAAGAACAGGAAGTCCCAAAGGCATTCCCACATGTCCCTGGACCACCAAGGTTTCCCATCCCAGCTCCCTTCCCTCTCTCATCAGAGCTATTCAGTCACCTCTGCCTGGACAATGCTGCCAACCTCAAATCTTCCCTTCTTCCCACAATCAAAGCAATGCTGTTGTCTCCACCTGTCAGGAGCAGAGGGCTGTGATGAGTCCTTCCTCTCAAGGCATCCAGGGGCTTTGTAAAACTATAGAGACACTTGACTCCAGCCGGCCATCCCTGGCTGGGCACCAGCAAGGGAAAACACCATGGGATACCAAGGGCATTTCTGGCAGCAGGAGTGATTTCAGGCAAACAGGAAAGCAAGTTATGTGACAGTGATGAAATGTGAAACCAGCTGCTTTTAAGGCCTTTCATCCATCATCCTTGTGAGCCTCTGACAGTGACAAGAGGAAGGGTGGGATGAGAGGAGAGCTGAGAAAGAAGCATAGCAAATGGAGTTGGCTCTGAAAACTTGGCATAGATTTAAAATAAACAGCTCTTCCCACATGTCACTGCACCTCCATCCACTCTAGTCTATACAAATGACCCTCTGAGAGTGACACTTCCAGTGTCGGATCTCTGCATGGGTCAGTGACAGCAGGGAATGGAGTAACAGATTGTCCCATCCACCCCACAGGTCTCCTCCCCTCCTAAGTCACTGTCTTCCCTCAAACAGATGTTCCAAGATCTCCATACAGAGAGTCTCTTCCACTGCAGATACCTCTCCAGACCTTAGCCCCATGGGAATGACCCACACCACAGCAAAACAAATCCCACCACAACATATGTTAGCAAGCAGAGGCCCTTGAGAGCATCGGCTGGGAGCTCTGAGGACCATGGCAGCTCAGGCTGCTCCTCACCACCACCAGGATCTCTGGAGGATGTGGCTAGATGTATTAGCAGTGCCATATTGGAAGAGGAGCTTGTTCTTCTTGCAATGTATATCTTCACAGAGGCAGGGCCTTTGTCTCTAGAACCACCACGTTTTCAGTTTGTTGATTGTAAAATCAGGTTCTGCTCTTTACTGCAGAGGAGAAAGTGTTTCCTAGCCTGGAAATGCAGCTACTCCCAATTTCTCCCAGTTCAGATCAGGAGTTCACTGTGGACAAAACCATCTTCTCCTGAGGATCAGAGAGCATCAGGGACACCCCAGCTGCCTAGAGAAAACCACCCTGAAAAGCACCCTGCAGCAGGTAATGGTGGTGCGGCAGTGGGCATGGGTCACTGGCTGAGATCCTATTTCTTGCCCCTTAAAAAGCTTTTGCTGGATAAACTGGAGACTTGGGTGTGGAAATGTATTGCATCCCCTGCCAGAGGACAGTGAAAAGCAAAGCAAGAGGTACACTCCACCTCAGTGAAAGGCTTCAGATGAAAAGCAACCATGGAGTTGTCATGAGACTGCTTGTTTGTGTTATTTTGGGCTCAGATATTTGCAAATACAACCTGTTCTAAACTGATCACTCTCTGTTTTTTCAGACAGTATGTGATAAATGTGTTAATTTTGCATTCACCTCTGGGAAGTGAGAGGGGGCTGAAAAGAAAGAGCAGCTGAGAGAAGGGGCTCTGCTTATCTGGAATGGGGTTTAGCAGTGTCTGGATCCCTGTGACAATGGGGGCATTCACAAGTGACTAATCAGCACCATGCCCTCCCCAGAGCCTTCCCCACAGCCGCCTGTGAACTCCCGTGGACACTGATGAATTTAGCCTCACTCACAGACCTGGGAAGGGGTTACCCTCCTGTGCCTCTCAAGGGGATGGAGACAATAGAAGAAATCACTTTCCTGAGGACAGGCAATCCACTGGCAGCAGAGCATGCAAGATCTCACTCTGCTCCAGCTCACCTCCACCAAGTGGGGCCACCTTCACCACCTCATGGGCTCCAGCTGGCTGTGTCCGTGCCAGCCAGGGGCAGGCTTAAAGGGTAAGGTACAGCCAGGGAGTTTGGGCTGGCATGCAGAGTAAAGCCCTGAGCTACCATGATGACATGGACATATCCAGAAGTTCTGCCTGTGCTTGAAATGTTCCTCTGCTGAGTGAACCTCCAAATCCACAGCTCCATGCACCCTACTGCTCCATATCCACCTAGCACTGCAAGATTAAAAACAAATGCTTAGTATCCACTTTTTCCTCTCTTAAAGCAGCTGAACCCAGCTATGGGGATCTACACTGGCTAAGCATAAGCATCATGGCATGCTAGGACCTTCTACCCACTATCACCCCTCCTAAACAACAGAGGCCTCCACAAAATTTTGCAACCTTTGCTGCTTTTTTCTTTTTTGCATTTTCCATGTCAAGCAGAAAAGCAGGGACCATGATAAAAACTGTGTGCTCTCCAGCTGAAAGCACACCTAAAGCCACCCAGTTACTTCAGAAAAAAAAATTATAAAGACCCATAGAGGAGGAGAAAGCTGAAATGAGGAAGACAACACTAACAGCTTATTTTTTAGAGGACCTTCACTTGGGAAGCAGTGTCTCAGGGATGTGCCAGAGAGCTGATTAGTGGCAAGGACAGCAGTGAAGCTGCAGCAATTGAAAATCAGTCTGGCAGGAGCTGGAGGACATTTTAGGGGTGGTCCTGAGGAGGAGAAGGAGACAACTTTCAGGGTCACTGCTTCTCACTGAAAGATTCTGCTTTGTGTTGACCAAATCAAGTCATGCATGGCTGCACAAATCAGGAAGAATTTCAGCTTAGGAGAAGAAAAACTGAGAAGTTCAAAGGCTCTAATTCAACATTTTCTGAATTAGCTGGTTTAGCTTCTTGAAATAGCCATTTATTTTTACAGATCTCTAATAGCCCATTAGACCTTTTTTTTATATCCCTAAGCAGAACATTTGCTTTCAAACTGAGTAATTTACCAAACACAAGGTGATTTTTCTGCATTTCATTTCAGCAGGAAACGAAAAAATAATGAATTTCCCATTGACCCCCAGCTGTGGGTTTGTTTTGTTGGGTTTTTTTAATGCTGATGTTCCTGTAGCAAGCAAAAACAGCGCTTATTTACACAGCTATGGTCAAATGTTACATCCCTGAAAAATCTCAACAGACCAGGTTAAGAGCCAGAGACTGCACAGCTGCTGCTGGAAGTGGCACACTCTCCTAAAAAACACAGAAGCCCAGGCTGCTCGTTGTCTTAGCTAATTGTGTGACAGAAGACAGAAGGTTTTTATTTGCCATTTTGCAATAGAGTGAGATTTGCAGTGAGGAAAATGCCATCCCGCCCTACAAGAACATCTGTATGGTGTCCCACAGGATTCCAGGATCCAGCCAGGGACCAGAGGCCAGGGCAGAGCAGGACAAGCTTGTATTAAAACTTGCTCCTAGTCCCTTTCCTTTCCATGCAGTTTCAACACAGAGACTTGCTGAAAACTAGGTAGTTTTGTCATGTTTAGTAATTAGCTGTGTGCTTTTCTTCTTTGGATTTAGTGGAAACTTTAACATAACCTCCTTCAGCAGGGTCAAGGAGAGTAATTAACTCTTTTGGGAAGAGATGCTTCTTTTTGTTTCTTTCAAGCCCAGCTCCCACTAGATTTATTTGATGATGCTTGCTCCTGAATTGGAGGATAGAAGGAACAAACCAAAATCTGGTGGCACTGTTTTTGGTCCAGAGATTTTAAGGAACATTGTGACCTGATTCCCAGACCTGCAAAGCTGCTTCTGGCACACCTGGCTGAGGTGAGAGTGATCCTACCTACAAAAAAGCAAGATGGAGTCTGGGAGACCAATACTTAGGTAGGGAAGTCTGCTAACAAGTCTGGGCACTGGGAAGGAAGAAATGTCTTCTTTGACTCTGTTTTGTGTAAGGGTGACAGGAGGCAAAAAAAAGGTATAGCTTAAGAAACAGGCTCTGTTGGGAGAAAAAGAGAGGACTGTTATGAGCCGGTTATAAAACATGGCCACCAATAAGTGAAAAAGGTAAGAATTCACAGTGGAGACCTCTGTATTCATCTAGTCCAGCCTTCTGTGAGTATCTTCAGGACAGAGACCCAGAGACCCTCCAGATACCTCTTTCAGTGCTGAGACTACTCTCAGAAGGAAGATTTTTTCCCTTTATGTCTGATCAAAATTTTCCTGGGAGCTATTTTTGTCCCTCATTCTTTGCTATGTATCTCTGAGAACAACTTGGCATCCTATTTGCAATGGCTCTTTACATAGCAGAAGATAGCAAAGAGTCCCAAATGTCCAGACTCTCCTCACATGCCAGGTGCTCTAGCCCCAAACATGCCCCCCTCTTGGCTCATTCCACTTTGTTGGTATCTTTTCCCAGGGAGCCTCAAACTGGACCAGGCACTCCAGATACTCTCTCCAAGTGCCAGACAGAGGGGACGGGTGGCTGAAGACAGCACGCTTTCCCTGGGCTTGCAAATACCATCTTCACACTTCCAGGAGCTTTCCATCATGATTATTGCAGGTAGCAGTGCAGACTGCCAGCCAGCTTTGTCCGCCTGTGTTGTGAGCTTGGCACCAGCCAACTCTAATACAGAAGCCGTGTAGGTGGTTTATCAAGTCATGACACCTAAATTCCTAAGCCATGCTGCAGAGACAGGCAGGGCAGGTGCAGCCCAGCATCTTGCTAGCAGGGGTTAACAGGAGGGGAGGGCTGACTCACTGCAACCTAGAGGGGAGGAACTGAAAGTCTGTGCTCACCTCCATCTGCAAGAAACTGCACAGACACCTCTGTCCTGTGGATGTGCAGTCAGTTAAAGATTTTATTCCATCTGACATGAGCCTTTCACTCACTCAGTGGTGGAGATCAAAACATAATGCAAGAATGGAGTTTCCGACAGGGAAAGTGAGTGTTTTAATGAATCATTTGAGATGCAGAGACATGAATGTCCAGACATTCTTGAAGATGTTTTAATAAATAACAATGAAGATAACCATTTAAACATTGTGAGCAGGAAATGCATTACTGAACATGCATAACACAGTACAAAGTTAGAGCCCTTTCAGCGCCTTCAAAACACAACCAGGCAAAATCCAAATGAACAGAAGCAGACAGGCACATTTTTGCTGTAATGTCTGTCTGTGGCTTCCAGAAAGCAAGTGCTGTAGTTTTGATATGCACCTACTTTATATATTTGTGCACCTGCCTGCTTATCTCACCCTTCTGCAGGAACGTTCTTGCCCCTCCGATGGGTAGAGACACAGGAGATGAGTACATACAGCAGTTCTGTGTCTGCAAGATGGGCATCAGCTCAGCCCACCCATCATCCAGAAGGAAGGGATGTCAGGACCAAAAAGGAGCACAGGTCCTCATTTCAAGCTGCCTCTGGGTCCAGTCTCTTTTGGACCCATATAAACTTTGGCAGCTTAACATCCTCTGGTGAGAAATCCCCATCTTCAAAGCCCTACAGGTCTTCACTGCATTGGGTCCACTTAGGGAAAACCAGACTATTTTCATATTTCTTTTGACTCTACCATTCTCTTGGCTTCAGATGTATGATAAAGATCACAGGGACTTGAGGTGTTTTCAAAGGGCAGGAAGGGTTGATACCAAAAATGCAGGGAGATTACTAATTGCATGCATACATCTGCAGGGCAGGCTGACTCTGAAGAATGTCACTTTGATTGCACGGTCTCCTAGGGCAGGGGTGGGTGCAGTGAATGATGTTCAAAAGAACCACAGCCAAAGCAGAAACTCTGCTGTCCCAACAGCCAGTGCAGCTTTTAGAAGAAGATTTCAACATTTGCAGAAAGTGCCAAGGGAGCTGTAATACAATTCAACAGTGATGCCAAATTAGAGCATGATCCTTAGCTTAAGGTCTCAGTCTTAATATCCAAAGATCAGTGCAAAGTGCAGAGCAAGAGAATTAAAATTTTGCAATAACACCAAGGAAGGGGAAATCCTGAAAATGGCTTACAATCTCTCAGTTCTTATCTTTGGGGTGTTTTTTTAATTACTATAAAACATTACCAAAGTGATTTAACACAACTGTCATCAGCCAAAAGCTCAAACTTTAAAGAAACTGAGCCAGCCACACTATCTCTAATAGGTTTTCTTCTTTTTATCTGCTATTATAGAAAATCCACCTTTTCTTACAGCCTTCTGCTTTTAATCACATCATGCTGTTCCCTCACTAGAGGAGGTGGAGGCAGGAGGGGACTGTGTTGCCAAGAAGGAAGAGCAATGGACACTGAAGTTTGG
Source organism: Lonchura striata (assembly GCF_050655825.1). NCBI lineage: Eukaryota > Metazoa > Chordata > Aves > Passeriformes > Estrildidae > Lonchura > Lonchura striata. The sequence goes on along the minus strand of NC_140705.1, from coordinate 85,157,191 downwards.
AGGTAAGTCAAGTGAGCTTGGGCACAGCTGTTTGTAGGGCCAGAGGAAAGAACTGAGGTGGGAAGCCTGTACACTTCTGGGCAGGACCACAGAGGTGGTGTTAAATAGCCTCACTGCTGAAATCAGTGTGACGATTTCCTGATGGATAAATGCCTCTGATGTCACAGCTTTCTATCAGCACAGCTCTGGTCTGACTACATCTGCCAGCTCTGGGTCTCTAAGAGTGGGATCACTAGATGGACAAGAATTTAGGATCAGTTTGTAAATGTTCACTGTCCTGTTTAATAATGGCAGAGATGCTGGGTGTTGTAGCTTAGGGAAGCTGGTGACCATTAGGTTTCTCCAGCAAAAGGCACAGTGTGCACAAGCCATAGTAGCTGCTTTCCCTACCTGAGGTCTCAGTGTTACCATTCCAGCTTTCATAACATATCCACAGGGTTTGTGGAACACTTCCTGAGCTGGATGCCTTCTCCTTTCTTTGCTACAGATAAAGCCTAGTACTTCAGTGGCTGGAGCTAGATACCTTCTAATCACTTCTGTCCCCAGCAGGCAATGAGGCCGAACTTCCAAAAATAGAGATACAAAGTGAAATACCAGGAGCATATCATGCCCCTGAGCTGGAATTCTATCAGGTAATGAGAGAACCACAAACTGATTTTGCTCTGAACAAACTTTTCCCAGCCCTTTGGACCCCAACTTCCAGGAAAGACTCTGCTGCATTTCTCTGTACTTCTGAGGGCTCATAGCTAAGGCTGTGCTGTGGACACATCAAGCATGAAACAGCTCAACTCCCAACAGATTTCAGGTGATGAGATGCCACAAGATGCTCCTATTCAAAGCACTGTGTCTGAGTCACTCATGACACTAATTCTTTTGAAATAATTTCTCCTTTGCTGGAAGGTTCAGAGCTGCCTGTTTTCAAATTCCACTTGGTGCTCATACCAGCCTCAGGATCCCTGGTTTCTCATCAGAGTTGCTTGATTGCAGGGAGTCTTCCCCTCAGAGGTAAGCAGATTCCCACAGGGGTTGCCCTTGTATTTTAAGCCTAGCCCTGCCCTAGCTTTGCTGTTCACTGAATAGCTGAGGAAGTTTTTATTTAAACTTGGTTTTTACTCTCAGTGGCCCTGCTGTCTAGGTTGACAGTGAATATTCCTCAAGTACCTACTGAAGCAGCAATCTCCAACATGCTCCCAAAGATTTTAACTTTGCGAATTCTTTTTAGAAGGGGCATGATTTTCCTCTCACTTATACCTGCTTCACAGCAGGGTAACACCATTAAAAACACTCGTCTTTTACACCTGTGGAAGGAAGAGAAGAATCAAGGCCATCCCCCGCAGGAAGAATGCACATAAAATACTTGCTGCATGGTGTGCTGGAAATAAACCAATCCCCCAGCTGTTTCCACCATCTCAGCTCTACTCTCCAGTGTTGTTTTTAATAAAAACCTTATGAAAAGGAAACTGCCTTCCTGAGCCATCCTGCACTGACTCAGGAGAACCGTTGGGTTGGATCATGACAGTATAAACTGGTTTATTGCCAGAACAAGTAACAGATGCCAGCAGTGTGACACAGAGTGAGGATTTGGCAGTTTGTTCAAACACTCTGACAGCAGCAGGCATTTTAGACTCTGAAAGATAAGAAATTTGCCAGCAAAATGCATTGATGGAGTATGTAGACTGTGCAGTCTGCCCTGTCACCTCTCTGAAATAATGCAGGACTCAGTCTCATGGGAGTGTGCATCTGTTCAGGCTAGTAGGACTGCTGTATCCCATACAGCAAATAACTTAGTTTCTGCAAGGAACCTGTGCTTAAAAAGACAGCATCTCTTATATATTTGTCTGGAGGTTTTCAGAGCTAGAAAATGGTTCATCACCATATTTCACAGGTGCAGAGCCTTTCCAAGACTTGTTTTTTGTAGGTAGGTGATGGCACAATACTGTAATGATTGTCCTTACAGAAACACTACTCAGAGGGAGATGCTACCATCAAACAGTATAATATGGCATTTCTCTCTTAGAGACAGAGACGGATGGATGGATTGGTGTGCTTGTAGAAGAATGAAGGTTGGAATGAAAAATAGGTAGGCCACAGAGGAGAGACAGAGAGGCATTCATTCCACCATTTTTCTTCTGCCTATTTGCCATTCTGGCTGGCCAGCAACACCTTGGCAGGATCTGTCTTCTTCTCGCAGCCAGGAACCTACTGCCAGGGCCAGCAGATAGAGTGCCATTGGTTCATTAGGTCTTTCTGGTTTGAACCCATGTTCCTTGCAAGTAGAGGCCCTGACAGGGTTCATAGTTCATGCTTCAGATTCTCCTTGAGAAGCTGAATCCTCTCTACTTGGGTTAGCCTACATCTTCTGCCATGGATCACTGGAGGGGAGCAATGACAGCATGTTCTTAAAGTACTACTCAAATGGACAATGAAGCCGGATGGAAAAATGCAATGCCCTACTGAACAAAACTGTACTGTATGTCCAGGTGCTTTGTCTCTTAACAAAAAAAAAAAAAAATAAATAAATAAATAAAAAATTGTAGTTCAAAAGTTTCTCTGCTCCCCTCAAACCTCCCCAGTTTCTACACTCACCTCCACTTAGTGATCTAAGCAGCCACTGAAATGTTAGAAGTACCTGCAGATATTGGATCCAGGTTTTGCTCAGTGCTACGTTCTGCTACTGTTAGCAGAGGCTGTTCAGCCTTGTAGCACATCTGCACAATGTTTCCAAGAGAAACCAGCCTTTTCCTGTGGCTGGGAGCAGAACCTGAAGCTAGCCTAGTCTGAATCCAAACCCACACCCTTCTCCTTGGTACCAGACTATCACCTTCCAAGTCTTTCTGCTCTTCCTAAAAAAATCTTCTAGCAGCTCTCTGCAGCAAGCCTCTAGCAAGGCCCCTTTCACATTGCCTCAAACAGTTCCTCTTCATAGCAGGGACTGTATTTTTTCCCAGGGCTGCAAGATGCAGAGCAGGAGCAGCCAGGACAACCCTGCCCAGCATATGCAGGTGCTGCCCCATCCCATCATGGCCACCCTTGGCACACATGAGAAACCTTCATCCTCTTGCAAGCAGGTTCCTCTTCTGTTCACCAGGCTTTGCTGCAGGGGGAATGGCATTGCCTGGCACAGCAGCAATGACAGGCAATTATGGTCTTTAAAAATTACCCCCCAGCTGAGTGTGTTGCCCAGCTGCTGTCAGACAGCTGATTTCAGGTTAGGCTGGAAATTGTCAGCCAGCTGACAGAGCCCCTGGTTAGTCTCTGCTGCCTGGGAAAGATGTTCCAGTGCTCCCCACGCTGTGCTTCTCTCCACTTTTATTCCCAAACCTGACATTTGGATAAGGTTTTGGAGGAAATCAGAAGGGAAATGCATGACACTTTATCAGCTACACTGAGGAGAGTTATTGGGCAGGGAGAAAAACCTCCCTTCTGCCAGCAGCCAGGGCCAGATGGTGATGGGAGAGTGCTGGGGAGCCTGAAAGCAGAATAGCCAAGGGCTGGAAGAAGGGAAGAAGGGAGCCACTGCTGTAAGGGGGCAAGGGCAGAAATGGCACAGTGGGCTGTAGCCATGGGCAAGGAGAGGGAAGGGGAGTCAAGTAGCATGGGCAAGGCTGCAGCAGCCACACAGCCAGAGCCCCCTGGCAGCCAGACACAAGGGAACAGAAACGTGTTGGCACAAAGACCCACAGCAGCATTAAAATGCAGGTGGCCATGGTGCTGTCAAACACCATGTGAAAGAGAGCACCAGAAGTGCTTTATGAGGCACAGGAGACACTGTGGGAAGGGCCTGAAACCACAGATGTGGACTAATGACCCTTGCAGAGCACAGCTTCCCAGGAAGGAGGTTTGGGGTGCCATGGTGGATTCTGGGGCATCCAGGAATTTTGGGATGGAGATGCTGAGGGCTAGAGCCACAGGTAGGATACATATCCCATGACACAGAGAGAAGCACCAAGCCTGTTTATCCCCAGTGTTTAGGGCGCCACAGCAAGTGTTGAGGGCTGTCCACACAAGGACAGAACCCTTCTGGCAGCATCACCCACTGAGTCTGGCCACTGCCCCAGCCTCAGAAGCAGACACATGCTGCATTTGCTGTGCAGGGGTTTCCATTTCAGACACTGTGATTCAACTTTTCTCTCCAGATAAAGTTATTAAGGTAAATTTGATCAAAATGACACATGGATTACAGTGTGTGTTGCAGACTCTAATTCTGTTTACTGTTCTGGGGGAATGGGCAATTATTACAAAAGCCGGGCCAGAGTGTTTTTAATAACATTTCTTGTTAAGATTTAATTACAGGAAATTGTATTTTCTTAATCACTGAAAACTCAACTGCCTGGGAAATCTTTTCATATAATTTTGTTTGCAGTTTATTAAATCCTTAGGTTATTCCTTTTCTGAGGCTTTTAGTCACTTACTAAGTGCTTCTTAACATGTAGGACCAGATTGCTCAGGAGCACAAAGAAACTGAAGGCAGCAGACTCTAGGAGGCAGGGCTGGCCTTTGACAAAGTAGATTTCCATTTAAGATTTAGAGGTTCTATGGTGTTCTTTAAAAAGAAAACTTTTTTTTTTAAATTATATATATATATATATATATATATATATATATATATATATATATATATATTCTACCCCTTTTGGCTGCCAAGACCTGCCTTCCCTGCAGCCTGACTGATGCTGGCGTCAGCTGTTCCACACATCCCTCACTCCCTGGTACACCTCTCTGAAGCAAGGGTACTCCAGGGGAGCATCTAAACTGAGGGTAAACTTCTAAAATATGTCAAAGCAGGGAAATGAATTATGAAAGAGATTGAATGGAGAACCCAAGACACAGGGAAGAGGAAAGAAAGGGTGAATGATCATTTGTCCCGAGCACCAGTGCTTCCTAAGCCAAGCTGTCATATAACAGACTGGCCAGGGAGAGGGGTTGGATCACTATTCCCTATCCCTGAAGAGTGAAATGGCACACCAGAGCACTGTTCCCAAAGAGGGGGTGCCACATCTTGGTAGCCAGGTCAAAGCACTGGGCTTGGCAGGGCTGCTGAGCACCTGTTGCCCTTCTGTGTGCCAGCACAGGGAGCTGCAGGTGACAACAGGCAATGACCTCAGCTGCTAGAGTAGCTGTGTCACTGTTTCAGTGCTGCAGCTCCTGGTAGAAAGAACTGCCTATCCGAAGGGAGCCAAGCAGATGCTTCAAATAACCAGGGCAGCAGTTCTCCAGGCCAAGGGGTCCCCATCCCCAAGTTCCCAGTGCTCCAGGGTCTGCTTCCATTCCTTCAGGGAGTACAGAGATGAGCAAGGCATCTGAAAACATTGAAAGGGCCGATTGTGTTGAACAAAGGTTAGGCTCACTCCTGCTGGCATGCAAAGCAGCTTCCCTTTGTGTGCAGGGCTAACACTGAAAAGACAGGAGACCCCGGGAGAGATGAGCTGCTGCTACTGCTGCTACCCAGCCGAGCCCTTCAGAAAGTGGCTCAGTTCCATCAGCTCACTGCCTTATCTCTCCCCTGATGCATATGAGAATGGGAGCAGGCTTATCTCTGTATCATTGTCTGGGGCAAGGTATTCAAGCCCCAGAGTGGCATAGCCAGACTGGGATCCTGTCTGTTCACCAGGTGCCAGTCAGACAGAGAGCCTACAGGGGCAAGGGGGCTGCAATACCAAGAGCTCAGACAGCTTTGGTCTCACCCTGTCCTCCTTCGAGTTCTGTCTGCAGAGCAAGGACCTTGAGCAGCCTGTGCGTTGACCCTGGCATTTCATGGTAGCCGATATATCTGATGAGGTCTCCCTCTCCTTACTAAAGATGAAGCTGTAGGGTGACATCTGAGTCCAGAAAACTGAAAATCCTAAAACCAATGGGCAATCTACAGCTTGCAAACTGAATGTAGTCTAAGCTCGCCCTTAGACTTGCCAGGATCTAGGGTAAGCCAAGCAGATCTCAGTTGATCTGCCAAAAGCAGAGATATTCACTGTCCCTTCTGCTACCAGAACAAGGGAGAACATCAGAGGGAAGGGGCTCATCTGAAGCGAAAAAGAAATGGTGGTTCTTCATGCAGTTCTCTCTTAAGTTGTGGGACTCCTTGCCCCAGAGTGTTGGGGATGCTCAGTGTAGATACATATGACACCGGACCAAAGCCAAGGAAGACAAACGGATCAGTGGCTTAACCAAGCAGCTCTGATCAGAGAATCCCTGAATTCAGATCTCTGGGATCTGAGGCAGTATTTTGTAGAGGCTGCACTACACACTTTTCTCTTTCTCATATTTATCCCAAGCACATATGACCAGCTGGCAAGATGCCAAGCTGGACAGCCATTTATATGGATCCTGCACACTTGCATGGCATGTGAATCCATACACATGTAGGGCATGAACACCCTGTTGTGCCTCCTTCACAACAGCCATCAGTTCTGCTCTGTTGGTTGCTCCTGAATTCAGTCTCCACAGGAACCACACATCCTTGCAAGCCTGGGATAGGCAGGACAAAAAAGTGCTCCAGGATTTGAATTGAGCCAGAAGTGTATTCTGGTTTCAGCTGGGATAGTTTTCTTCCTAGTAGCTGGTGCAATGCTGTGCTTTGGATTTGGAATGAGAATAATGTTGATAACACACTGATGTTTCAGATGTTGCTAAGTAGTGTTTACATGGAGTTAAGGGCTTTTCAGCTTCTCATGTCACTCCACCAGTAATCAGATTTTGGGGCACAAGAAGCTGGGAGAGGACACAGCCACGACAGCTGACCCCCACTGTCCAAAGGATGTTCCATACCTTAGGCCATCATGTTCAGGATATAAACTATGAGGAAAGTTGGCCAGGGGCCACTGCTCAGGTACTGGCTGGATATCAGTCAAGGGATGGTAAGCAATTGCATTGTGCATCACTTGTTTTGTATATTCTAATTATTTTCCCCTTCTTTTTCTGTCCTATTAAACAGCCTGTACTTCAATGCATGAACTTGTCCAATTCTCTCCCCATCCCACTGAGGGTCTGAGAGTGAGCAAGCAACTGTGTGGTGCTTAGTTGCCAGCTAAGGTCAAACCACAAAAAGTGGCAAGATTATCAAACCAGCCAGGGTGTGCTCTGGGCAGCCCAGTCTGACAGCCCCATGGTCACTGCTGTACTCTTCACAACATCCATGACTTCTGCCACGGGCAGGGAGCAGAGGACTGAGAGAAGTGGAGGAAGAGGGGCACAGTTCTTCCTTGCCCTGATTGCTGCAGGTGGCAATGCCCACTCCTTGGGCCTTGTAACTATTTGCACTCCCTTCAAAATATTGATACTTCCTCTCCAAAATCTTCCTCTCTCATTTACTCCTAAGATCTTTTTAGGACAGAGCCATAGCTTTATAGCAGCATCCCCATTGCAATTGCCTTATTATTCTGAGTACCATCAGCCTCTGTACTGGGCTCACAGCTCTGTCCCTCCTCCAGGACAGTGACAAGTGACAAGTGACTGTCAGCTTCCCCAAAACACCGTACCTTTCATTTCAGGACATAAACATTGTAAAGAAACAGCACCTACGAACAAACAGGCCAAAATCTCATGCCAAACCTACCACATATGGCAGATCAGCCCCAGCAGATCCTGACATGAATATCTCAATTCTCTGTTCCAGCTCTATGTGTTTTTTAGTCAGGTCTGTTTCTTTAAAGCCATTACCATGTTTCCGTGTCTGCTTTTTTAAACCAAAGTAATTTCTCCCATGAGAAATTTCTCCCATGTTTACAAATTAGAGACTTCCATTAATAAAACAAGGGTGGACTTACTTGAGAGTGGCATAGAATAAGGAGGAAGAGCTCCACCGCCTCCATTACCCTACACATTGCTTATTGCAGGTGGTAGGAGGGGAGAAGAACTGTGCAGCAGCCTATCTACTTCCCAAGCTGCAAGCCTGCTGTCCTACTACCTCCCCTCTTCCTCTAACCCACTGTGTCCATCCCATGGGGCTGAGGAGCTCCATGACATGTTGCACTGATGGTAGTGAGTATTTCCAGTCACTCTGTGGTTGCCTGGCACAGATCACATCTCAGGGTAATCATCTTTGAAGGTTCCTTGCTTCTAAGGTCTTGCATCTGTCACAAAGGAGTATTTCCCATCTGCTGGGATTTACTCCAGGTTCCTGGGACCCAGCTGATTCCTCCCTACCCATCCTCAATCAAGAGTAGTCACATCAATCTCTAGTGTGGCTACAGCTAATATCCCCAGGGCAGCTAGCAGCACATGGGCTTGCATATCAAGAGTTCCAACTGGTAACTCTGCACATGACTTTGCCAAGGCCATGGCAGTCTAAAGTTACACCAGGGATTCCCCCTGCTCCATGACCTGGTGCTTTGGAGCTAGGCAGTTCCCGTAACCCAAGAGGGTGGGTACATACAATGCAGAGAAAGGCGAGGCCCAGAATTGGGGGATGCTCTGGGACATATACTGGGAAATTTAATACCTGCAAATCTTTTGATTCTCCAGGATGGAAGGATGCGTCAGGAACAGCCATGTTTCCAGAGCAGGCCCTACCCACCACTGTACAGCCAGTGCTGAGGAACCCAGTGGCACAGGCAATGCAACACAGATCAGCAGTGATTCCCAGTAAGCTTTAACTCCACCAGGTTTAGTCACAGTGACTTTTAAGCACCCATCCCACTCCATCCTAGCTAGCTGGTTCTTCAGGGTCTACTGTCAGCCATCCAAAAACTGCCTCCACACCCTTATCTTCACTTTCTGTAGCCCAAGGAGGAAAGAGAAATTCCTCTGAAAGTGCAACTTCCTCCAGACACTTTGGACTTATGAGCTTCCCTCTGTAGAAAGCTTTGCTGGAAGACCGTAGGCATGCAGCAACATCTACAGAAATTCAGGATGTACTGCAGGCTCTCAGAGAAGCAGAGCCAGCAGCAACAGGGAGCCAAACCGGCGCTCTTTAAATATACATCAGCTTTCCACATCACCACCTTCCCATGGCAGACAGAAATGTGAGAGACACATCTCAGGCACTGAGCAGTAATTAGAAAAGGCGAAGCTTGGATTTGTTTCCGTATTTTGTGTATCAAAGCCCTGAAGCAAGGGAGGCTTTGGTGCAATGAGTCTTGAAATATTCTCTACAGTCTCCTGAATCCTAAGAAGCAGCAGTTCAGCTTGCTTCACTAAGAAAAGAGAAGCTGATGGGCTCAGTATGACCAGTTCTTGGCACTGGTTGGTGCTTTACTCTTCCAAGGAAAACAGAAAGAAACCTTAAGCTATAACGTATTCATAAGGAGGTTTCTCCCACTCCACTCAGCCTATATTACATGCTATGAGAAAAGCAGTTCAGAGATTTGTGACAGTCATGAGTCCTTACAGCTCTGTCATCCACGTGTTTTTGCTCATGGTGCTGCTGGTAGTGCAGGCTTAAAACACCTGCAGTGCCTGTGGGAGGAACCAAGCTTGGGACATCCCTTGTACCAACATGGGCTCCATTACAGCAGCCTGCTGCCTATGCCAAGGCAGTCTCCCAGCCCAGGCTGGAGTTTACAGTGAAGACAGGGGACAAGCCAGGAGTGGCTTTGGGCTACAGCTCACTGAGGCACAGACACATTCCAGACTCAATTCATTGAAACATTATTTGAGTGCAAATGAGAAGCTCAGGCACTGCTCCTGTATTGCTCTAGTGAGCATCAGTGAGCCTCAGTGTACATCAGTGAACTTTTGTGTAGAAAATTGCTGCCTCTCCAGGATGGTGTAGATGAATTGAGGCAAGAGATCTCTCAAGGCTGCTCTTGGGGAATGAGGTTTATTGGGGATGCAGAAGGTTCTGCCTCGTGCTCCCAGACGAAGCACGTGGCAGGGCTTGAGAGGGTGGGGGAGGGGAGAGACAAAAGGATGTTCAAGGAGAGGGGGAGTTCTAAGAGAGGGGAGGGAGTTCCAAGAGACCGTGTGGCTCTCGAAGCCCCCTTTTCAAGGGGCTTAAAGGTGGGTTGGAACAAGGCTTGGGCCAATGGGTTTAAGGCACTTGATGTTTTAGGGGAGGTACAGGTGCAGGGTGAACCATACATTTTGGGGGGTGAGATGGAACAGTCCACTTGACCCCTGGACCCATCCACAGGCAGGGGCATTGTCCAGCTAGCTGGGAGAACTGTTCTCATCCTGGCTGTATTATTTATGGATAATCATATTTATCTATCTTCCGCAACAATTCCCCCATTTTGTTAAACCATTTGAAAGTTAACACTGACTTAATTACTATTTTTTGCACACTCTGAGGTATATAGGATATTGCTACTGAAACTACACTTATTACTTTTAAAACAATTAAACCTACTTCACAGAGTTCCTTCAGCCAAGGTGCAAAGGTCAAACCATCAGATAGACTGTTTAGCTAGATTACTGATTATAGTAGAGGTGGCATTTATTTCTTTACTGAGCCAGCATTTTAACTTGTTTGACTGCTTTAGTGTAATGGAAGAATTTAACTGAGGTAGCATTATCAAGACCTTCTGGAGAAGGTTCTCTAATTGAACAGGTTGAAAAAGGTCTGTTAAGGCTTGTGTCAACTAGAGAGGTACCAGAGCCTGCAGACTTGGCTAAAGCAGCCCAGGCATTTGTCTTTGGTTAACTTACAGGTGAAACTTCAATATGAAAACCAAAACAAAAGAACAAAAGCAACAACAAGGGAACAAAAGCAACCTGCACGCGCAAACAAATGTCCATCATTTTCTCGAGTTGTTTCTGGCAGGTCATTTCTTCTCGGCTCTGCACAGTTCAGGTCTGAGTACCCGCTTCTTGGCTTGCACTTGTAGAAGCACTGCCAGGTGTTGGGGTGCTAGCGGATTTCAGTGCATGGTAGGGCTTCACATTCTTCACTGGGACCCACTTGAGTCCCACACCTGTAGAAACACAAGCAAACCCTCTCCCCCATGTTACAAGGTTGTATGGCCTTTCTATTCACCCTGAATCTAGGTTTTTTATTAAAACTGGGGGGTGCTTCTTTATTTTTGCTTTTTTGTTGTTTAGAAAATGTCTGTAAATGGGGGGGGTCAGGCTCATCTGTAGAGCTATTTAAAAAATTGTGTACATACAGAGCTTTGCTCAACCTCTTTTGAGGTGTGGCTTGATCTACTCCCTCTTTTTGTTGATTTAGTATACGTTTTAGGGTTTGGTGTGTTCTTTCTACCATTCCTTGACTCGTAGGGGAGTGAGGGATGCCAAATGTATGGCGAACACCCCAGTCGTTCAGGAATGTGGCTAATTCCTGTGAGGTGTATGAAGGACCATTATCAGTGTCAGGAGCAATGCAAACCAGATCCTTTCTCATTTTTTAGTTTCTGTGTGTTCCAAGCAGCACTAGAAAGCTGAACAAAAAGCCAGTTTCTCAGCCTCTCTAAGCCTCTCTTACCAGCTGACCGGAACATGTACCACAGTTGGGAAAGTGTGAAAGCACACAGCATATTCACAGAAAGGAGAATATCTCTGAGTAATAGCTATGAGTGCAACAGCATCTTGACCCTGGGCTGCAGCAGCTTTTGTGGTGGTGTTTCTGTTTGGCTGTGGAGAGGCACTGTGACATGGCTGTTATCTGTGATGCAGGAAGCAGAGAGGCACAGATCCCCAGCATGTCACAGATTATGGTCTGGTAGCACAAACATCTTTCTGCTGTTCTTTTACATCTGAAACTGTCAGTAAAATACACATATACATTCCAACAGAAAAAAAAACTTATCCTTCTCCACTGACAGATCCGTCAGTATTGTGTTGTTCCCTGTGGCTTGCAGCTAAGTCTATGCCACAGCTCCTCCACTAGCCCAAAATAAGATGTTATCACTGAGCAGCACCTGAGTGCAGGGCCGGGCACTAGGGCATACCCATCACATGTGTGCCTGAAGGAAGGCACGCATTAATTTCACCTCTCCTCTTCCTGTGCTTAGAAATTTCTAGCAATACACAGTGGGCTGGCCTAGAGTTCATAGCAGAGGTAGGGGTGGGTATGTGCAGACCTATCTGGAATCAGCTTTTCTCCAGGATACCTTATCTCCCTAATGCTCTGAGTACTGTAGCAAGCTGGATGGTGCTCAGGAGGACCTGCACTTCAAGGCAAACATCCAAGTTCATGTTGGGCATATACAGAAGCACATCAAGCAGAGGGAGGAACATAAGAGACCACAGCTGGGAGTCAGCTCACAGAGATGTCCCTGACCCTCCTCTCCCCCAGTTTCTGTCACCTCAAGTGGCAGATACCTACATGCCTTCACCTCTCCTCCTGTCATTCTAGCCCCCTGGCAGGCTAGAGACAACTCCAGGAGAGCAGAGGTGGATGCAGAGCAACCCATGAAAGGTGTGAACCACCATGAGCGAACAGGAAAATTCAAAGTGGGAGTGCAAACATTTCCTGATCCAATGTGCAGAATGAGGGCCTTGAACTCACTGTTCGTGCCCCTAAAGTGCAACATTTCTTAGCAGAAATTTTAATTTTCCCAGAGTGCATCGTTAAATATATTTGGAATTTTATTATAAAAGATGACCCTCCAATAACAGGAAATACTGCACAAATCCCTTGTGGAGAGCAGGGAGCATCAGGGAGGCAGCCCAGGCCAATTATAGTGACATATTTGACTTCCCAAAACCTAGGCTTACAACAACCAAGAAAAGCACGGAAGACTGTATTTTAAGTCTGTGATGCCTGTACTTTTCCCCAAATTTATGAGGACAACAAGATGAGGTGAACTTTCAGCAAAGACTTAAAAATTATAATTTAGAAAGTGAAAGAATATATAACACTACTTGCTGATACCAAGGGATCCTCTCTGAAGAGAAGTTTCTCTGAAGCTTCAGGCTTGGCAAAATACCCTAAAGGTGGATTTGCCCTTCTGGGCAGTTTAGAAACACAAGCTTCCACTTGCAGCATCTCAGCCAAATGTCCTGTCCTCTCTGGCAAAGCAAATGACCATACTCTTCTTATGTGTTGACAAAATCCTTCTTGGATTCCACTGGAGCTTTTTCTCCCCATTACACCAGATGAGAAACCATCCTAGAACCTCGCTGCTTTCTGATGCCCACAAAGCCTTTTTTCAGCCTACTTTTATTTGTAAGCAGCCCTTCTGAGAGCAGTAGTAATTCCCACTCTTTACAGGAAATACCTTGTTTGACAGGACTGCTATTTGTTTTTCTCCAGGCTGTATCATTTTCACACAGACTCATGGCAAGGCTGTTTGGAAGAGTGGCCCTGCTCTGTGTCCAGACAGCTTCTAAACATCTGCAAGAATAGAGACTCCACCACATCACTGAAAATTTCTGCCACTTCTTGGTCACTGTCACAGCAAAGAAGTGTTTCCTGCAGTTCCAGAACCTCCTGTGTTCCAGCTCGTGCCCACTCTCGTCCTGCCACTGAGCGTCACTGAAAAAAGCCTTGCTCTGCTTTCTTTGCACCTTCCTTTCAGATACATATGAGAAATCAGTCCTCATATTTGCCAGCCAATATGATGCAGTAGCACTTCAAGGATCTCTGTCTTCATGACTCTTTCAAGGACATTGACCCACCAGCCAATAGCTGAGCTTTTCATATGCAATTTCTCAAACTTTCAGACACTGCCATTAGTAGTAGTAGACTATAAACTTCTCTAGACTTGAAAGTAACCTAATCTCTACTGCTTGATATTCTGATCCTCCTCTGCCCTGCTGATTCTCCTATCTTTCCATAAGTATCAAATTCTACCAGAGAACACCACTGCTTCTGTTCATGAAAACATTAGACCAGTCCTTAGATTTGTCCCTAAGAAACATCTCTAGACCCTTAAGTCTGGTTAGTACATTCTTGTAAATACACTCTGCTGTCATTTCCTCTTGAGCTAGTTTTTTGCCTTAATTGTTGGCTCTACTGATTTCCAAATACTTCACTTCCACTGGTATCTCAGTGGCTTTCTATCAAAATTGTATTTCAAGCATAAATATATCTTCCACATCTCTTTTGTCTAGAAAAATAGCTGTCTTCTCAAAGAAAGATATCAGACTGATCTGTCAGGATCTGTCAATGGCAAAACTCATGTTTTATCATATGAACTTTTCCATTTACCTCTGCTAATTTGTCCATGCTTCACAAGTGGCCCAAAAGCTTTAAATATTGCTGAGGTCAGACATGGCCAAGTACATGCCCAGAGGAACACGTATCACCTTTATTCACTAGAGATACTACCTTTGTTAATCTCTAATCAGGTATTATTCACAGTTTGAAAGATGCATCAAAGCTCCATGCCAGATGCTTGTCATTTGCATGCAAGTCATTCAGAATTTGGAAATGCACATTACCCATCCTGACCACAGCCAGCATTTGGAGTCTGCTTCCACCCTCATGTGATCACTGACTGCCTGGTACCCAACGCTTCTCTCAGCTGGTCATCTAAAGAGGGAGAACATGCTGATGGTGTAACAACTGCTTCAAGCTGAAAAGCAAATTGAGAGGGCCAGAATGGGAATGAGATGGCAGCAGCCTCCAGTGGCTTATGCCCAGAGGCTGCAAGATGCTCAGAGCCTCTTCCAGGTGGCACCAGGGCTGCTTTCCCTACGGGCATCACCCACAGATTTCGTCTATGGCTTTTGGGAACTCCAGCACAGAAGGAGATGTTTTATTTTATTCCCTGCATTAAGAATGTTTGTACAGCTGGCAGATGGGTAACTGTTGTGGTAAAAGGTTGTGCTAGAAATAAAGCAGGAGCAGTAGATCAAATTAAGAGAAAAACATGCTAGTAGCTTGGGTGAGGAACAAATGAGGACAGCATGTAGCATCGACAGTTAAAATTAAACATACTGTCCTCATTTGTCCCTTAGCTATCCAAGTCAGTTTCTTACATGTTGGTGCCAGATTATTTTCTATGCACACACAGAAAGCAAGTCCATAAAGTATCTGTGCAGTAATCCATCTCTCCAGAAGCTGTGTCATCAGTATATGTCCTCGGGACACTGACTCTGTGCAGGGATTATGTGGATGAGCATAAAAGAGGTATCCGGCACTTTACTGAGGATACCAGAATATGACTTTATTTTATGGCTTCCCCCCCACACTCTGAACTAGGAATCCTGTTGAGAAAATAAGCAGATTCTGATGCTTGCTCAGTGCCTGCAAAAATCCCTCTTTCTATTGGCATTGATAAGGACTCTCTTTTTTAAGTTTAAGAGCTCCCTAATGTGTATTTTTTAAAAAATCTTTTCCTCTCCACATACATTTTGACGCAATGGAGCAGGGTGAAGATGTTCAGATACCATTGTTATGTGTAGTAAATATAATCACTCCATTCCTTGTATGAAATATGTAATATTGGATACTTGTTAGATTATGCCCATTGTATTAATTCCCCCCCCCACCCTTGCAGGTGAGACTGGGTGTATATTGGAAACTGATTTACAAGTAAAAGGATGCGGCTCGCCAGGAGATGGGCCATGTCTGGACTCCAGGTGCTGACCATCGGGACTCCAGGTGTTGATCATCGGGTGCTGATCATCGCATAAACGACCCAAGATGGATATCATGGAAATCCTCAGACAGATACATGTGAATGCAACCTTCCCATAAAATCTCATCAGGAATTCACCTACTCCAGACACTGAATTATTTCTCCTCATCACCAAAAAATAAAATCTTATTAACCTATGGATTCTGAATAGAAGAAAAGACTGATTGCTGAAATCTTGGCCTCAGGCAGAATTTTCCCTACAAAAACTTGGGCCAGGATGGAGGTGTGTGGGCATAGGGAAAAACCTCTCCTGAGGCTGACTCCTTGTGACACACCCAGGGCCAATTCCCGGGCTCGGCTCTGTCTTTTTCCGTGGCTGGCTAGATAGAATTTGACCGCTAAAATTTTTTTTTTCCTTATTTTTAATCTGGCTGAATAAATTCTCATTTATAACACCATTGTCTAAGTTGATACCCTGAGATTTTAAGAATGCCTTCTGTCATTATATCAATGCTTATGACCACTCATTTTCCCATCTCAAAATCAGTCTGAATCCAGAGGAAGAGTTCAAGCTAACATGTTTCCCACACAATTGAGCTATTCATTACTCTAGCATAATGACTCTGTGGACTTCCAGTCTCCCTCAGCTGCTCCTCTGGGGGCTCTGGGTCCAGTGAGAATACCCTAGATGCCCCAAGGAGTGTCAAACAGCTCAAGCATCCATCTATATTTCAGCAACCAAATCTTACCTTTGCCTATTCAGTTTGCAGAGATGCATGGCTCACTGTGTGGCATTTTCCTCCAGACTGTGCTGGCTGGCTTTACTCCATTTATTCTGGCTGAAATGGGATTGCTGAGCCCCTGCTTGGCCCTGAATAATTGGTGTCATCTCCATCCCACTGCTAATCATTAGACAATCCAAGCTGGATCAGCAGATTGCCTCCTGTGGAACACAGCAGATGATACCATTAAACCATGTTTGTCCCATCTCCAGACAGCACTGGAAACAGAGGTTTGACACTGCTGATGATCATGGTGTGATTTAGATATGCTATTAGTCATCACAGCTTATCCTGTGCCAGCAAGACTGAGTTTATGCTTAGGTGTCACCCTCAGACACACTCACTCAGGTCTCAGACACATTTACTGAAGTCCCTAGGTGTGACATTACCAGGAAAGGCTAGGAGAAAATTCAGCAAGAGGTCACCTGAGTCACTGTCTATAAACCAGCCTCAGATCTGTGATTTCTGACATAGCACTTTACAGAAAGTGAGAAGGCTGTTGAAAGGCAGATGCATACATACACAAAATCAGTATATTAAAAGGCAAAAGACCCATTTGACAGATAGTGAGCATGAGAAAATGAGAAGCAAATGGGATGCTAAAATATTTTATGCTACATACTCATCACAAAGAAAGGGAGTTGTGTTTTTAATGAGCAAAGATGTATCATTTCACTTACTGAGCCTTCCAGCGCATGATAAAGAGACTTGCTTTAGAGCAGCAAGATTAAACAAGGTGCAGATATGGGTTATAAATTGCTATGTACCAAATGTGAACAGATTGCCCTTAAATGTCATTCTTATGTAAATAAATCAATCCTAGTTGAAAAGAACAGCATGGGAGGATGGGAGGAGGTGAAAGAAAAAGCAGTGTACCTGCCTCCCCTTATGCCTCATAAAGGATCCAGCTTTACTAAGAGATCTGCTCCAGGCTTTATTCACTGGTGAGGTTATTCATAAGGCCTCAGCATGTGTATCATCCCTTTGTGGAGCTGAGGAAAGCTGCACAACAACAGACTCTGATAAAACCTGATGTGGCCCATGCAAAGCTTCTTTAGCCTCCTGCACCTGGGCTTGGAGGTACTGTGGACCACCTCAAGCTCCCAGGAGGAAAGACTTCTGTCTTATCCCACAAGCATTCACAGCACAGCCTTTGCCCTGGCTTAGAACCCCAGCAAGCCCCTTCAGCCCTTCACATGAGTCAGGCACCAAACCCTGCAGTCTTCAAATCAAGAACTTTTCTTCTGTGGGGCTCTTCACCTCAACTCATGAGAACTACTGAAGGAAGCAAGAAACATGGCAGCAGCAGCCTGAAGACACAGAAAGTGATGAAAACAGATTATCCTCTCTTTGCTTCCATTGTCTAAAATGCAGATCCTGCCTTGTAACCAGCCTGCAGCAGTTCTGGAGGAAGCATGAAATGCTAGCTCCAAAAACGTTGCAGAGAACCACTGAAGTGATAGCAGAAACTCGGCGCTGAAGAAATTATATTTGCAGCAAGGCAGTTTCCCCCCACAGCCTTTTTGCCCTCTTTGAGGAAGTAAAGAGGAGTAAGGAGTGCACACTGGACACCTGAGGCCTTACATCTGCTGGGCACTGCACTGCCACTAAGGGACTACAGCTGTCAGTCCATGGATCAAACTGGCCAGGAAATCTCTATTCAAGGCACTGCCAGGAGCAGGGAGCATCACCAGGAGTCAGCTGCAAAAGACTGAGAGATTGATAGGGCAAGGAAAGACACTGCAGGGAAAGAAGGTGATCTCTCCTCAGCATCCCTCCCAGCACACATTTGCAAGAGAGGGGAATAAGAGGATGAGGTTAATCCAGGATCACTCTTTTTGAGCAAAATGGAAAAGGGATTGCAAAGGACTGAGAAGCTCAGAGAGTAGGTGCCAGAACAACCTAATGTATCCAGAGATCAAGAAGGCATGGAGTCTCATTGCTTTATCCAGTCTTCTAATGTTTATGATGTTTCATTAAAATAAACTAGTGTATAGAAGGAGGATTAGAGGGCAGTAAAGGCATACCTATCTTTAAAATTGGCATTAGTGATGATCCTGGGAATTACAGACCAATGAGCCTTACTCTGAACTAGGCAAATTAGCTGAAAAGATAATTAAAACTCAAAGAAGAAAACATCTAGATGACAGTGCTGATATAACAGGAACAAACCAACACTGCTTCAGCAAAAGTATTCATGCCTCACACAACTTCTATAATGCTTTGTGCATGTCAGCAAAACGGCAGATAAAGGAAAAGTGAGGTGGTTTATTTGGACTGTCAAAAACCCTCCATCTACACTCCTCAAGCTGACTGGCACTATTTGAAAGCAAAGCAGTCAAAAACAAGATGTAAGCAGCTATTGAAGATCAAAAACAGGTTCAAAAAACTGCTAAAACACAATCAGTGGTCAATCTGGTGAGTGATTTCACAGGTAGCAGCAGCTGTATGGGCAATAGAATTAACAGATGATCACAGCCCAAAGAGTCTTTATCATTCTCCTCCTCCCTTTGTGTAGCTCTATTACAAGAGCACCTCTGCCACCTATTCAAGATCACACATAAGTGTCTGTGTTCACCTGTCCTGGAGGAAACCAAGGAAAGCCAGTTTGAACTTTTTTTCCATAAATCTTATACTATTCAAAGGACAGGAAAAGGGGGAGTCTCAAATCCTCACTTCCTGGTGGCATACCATTTCCTTAGTATCTCAGCTTGTCTCATCGCTCTATAGATTTTCAAACCACACAATTACAGAAACAGAAGCTGGAAGTTGCATTTGCTAAGCATTTTAAAAGCCCAGATAAAAGAAATTCAAGAACGATAACAAAGTGTTTACAGTAACATAGCTTTGAAGCAAACTCATTTTGGAGTTGCCTCTTGCCCTGTGTTGTGTGACCACAACTGGGATGATGCAGGGCTCTTAATGACAGACACAAGTGGAGCACAGCCGGCAATGCTGACAGGAATCAGCTTTCCTTGCCAGATGTGGCACCCCAAAGGGTGTCCACAAGGCAAATGCCCTCTGGACTGTGTGTTGTCAAGGTCAACACAGCATTTGAGTGCATAAAGAATGAGATACAAACAACAAAAACCTGATAGATCCCAAATAGCTCTGTTGGTGGAGCCTGGTACTAAAAACACTAAGGTTGTGGGTACAATCCCCATATGGGCTATTCACTTAAAAGTTGAACTTGATGATCCTCATGGAACTTGGGATTAGTTCCAACTCAGAAGATTCTGCGATAATTGCCTGTGCCTGCTCTACCACTGTGTCACCCAAGTGTATCCCTATTTGACTCTGGGATTGAAGCTTGGGACACACGAGGGTGAGTCCCATCTTCTGCTTTGTCTATGACAGCTCTGCAAAATGACACAGCAGGAAACAGAGAGCGTAGCAAAAATTATTAGAAGACAGTAGAGCTTTCTGATGGGGAGAGATAGGGAGATTGAGGTGGTGTAATATAGAAAGAAGATGAATGCAAGAGATGGGAAAAATAGGTAGAAAATAACGCCCAGACAGGCAGAAGTAAATTGTTCCCTCATATAGACCGCCCAATAATACCAGAAGAGAAGACATGCAATTAGAATGAAAGGCAATGAATTTTGAATTGATAAAAGGGAAAAGTATTTTTAGACAATGAATACTTAACCTGTGAAGTTCACTGCCATGTGATCTTACTGGAGACAGAGGCTTAGCAGCATTCAGAAGAGAAAAAGCCATTGATATGAATAATGAAAATATTCACCGTTACACTTGATAGAATAAAATATCTCTGGAAAGAATTTTAACTCTTCCAGGCCCAGTGAGAACCTCTGTTGCTTGACTAGGAGGGGAAAGGGGAGACGTCTCCTGGGCATGTGTTCTGTTCTCAATGGTGGCTGTCCACCTCAGTGGCTGCCACCTTCTCTACAACTCTCAGTGCTGGGAAGACAGAGAGGACAGAAACTAGTCAGAGGGACACCAGAGATACTCTTGTATGATAATTCCAGCAGTCTGGTGAAAGGGATTTTAGTTGCTTTTCATTTCCATCCCTTCATTGTTCAACCATCTGCCAGTTCCCAAGGCCAAAGAAGCAGCTTAATATCTCCCTGTAGGAAAGGAGAATTCAGCCTGCTTTCTGCATTTCTGCCAGATGAGGCTATTGTTTTAGCTCTTGCAAATCTGACCAAAGTATGCCTTCTTGGAAGAAGAGTTGGCTGGTTTTCAGCTAATCATCTTGACATCACCCATAACTTCCGTTTTTTTCTAGAAAAAACAGTTATAAAATAATTATGCCTACCTCAAGCTGGAAAGTAAATACTTAGGTGCTAATGATTCTTTAAGGGATTTACAGAGGAGACTGGCCTTGTCTCAGTGCCATTTTTACATTCAGTACTTACCCCTCACTCAGAAGTGTTCAGCTTCACTTAGTGCTGGTCACCGAGATCAGCACTGATGGTTCCCCATGAGGCATGTTTCATTACCCCTTCTTCCCAGAAGAAGCGAGTGTGGCAGAGGAATGTGTTTTGCCATCTGTCCCAAGGAGAAAACTTGTAGCCAATCTCTTAGGCCTTCATTCTGTGGCCACCTTCCCCTGCCTCCTCTGTGGACCATCTTTGTCCCAAGAATTCAAAAGATTTCATTAAGATTGCCTCAGCAGCCCAACACACCAAGGAAGCAGGTAGGTGAAAACCATCTCCATTTGGACCTGAAAAATTAACATGTGAATTAAGCAGCCTGTGTGAGCACAAAATGTAAATGCTTAAAACATCTCTGCAGGGCCTGTAAGACACAATTATTGCTCTGTGAGTAGCTAAGAGCATTGCAATACATCAACCAGGCAACCCTCCAGCTGCCTGCTTCCCCTTGCTGGGCCTGTTCAGAGTCAGCCACTGTGTAGAACACAGCTGGGGGAAACTCTGCTGCTGCTGTGCCTGAAATGCTCAGCTCAGCATGTACAGGCACAGCCAAGATACGGCAAGCTCACATCTGACTTCTTTGCTCAGAGAAGGCCTGGGGAATGACCTGTTGCCACCAGCCTTGGTGTTCAGCCAGATGGCTCTTGGGATTTGAGCTTGATCATCCCAAGCACACCACAAGGAGCTGAAACCATTTCCCTTTTGGGTTAAGACCTCTAAGAAACATCCTGAAACCTATCCA
Organism: Lonchura striata; assembly: GCF_050655825.1. Classification (NCBI taxonomy): domain Eukaryota; kingdom Metazoa; phylum Chordata; class Aves; order Passeriformes; family Estrildidae; genus Lonchura; species Lonchura striata. Next base: position 85,135,869 of record NC_140705.1, on the reverse strand, counting down.
ATTTTCTCCTGAACATAAGTATAGTTTAAGCATACACAACACACTGTGTCAAGGACTTCTACTGCTTAGCTACGTGATGGGTGAAGAACATGTGGTTTCTCTTTTGAACCTCCTAGTTGTCAGCACAGCTTGATGAGCTCCTGGATCTTGCATTGGACAAGTGATAAATGAAAAGCTGGTGAGAGGAGAGGCTGTAGGCAGTGTGTCCTGCCCTCAAGGGAGGATTGCAGAGACTGAAGTGGATGCATGAGTCCTAAAAGAAGGCTGGGTTAGCTGTGACTTTCTCTCCCCCTGTCAGAAATCCAGATGCCTAATCCAGGGTTCTGTGAATCCAGGAGAGGTACCAGTCAAATTGTACTTGCAGGTCCAGATGAGTGGCAGATGCTTGTTCACTCTCATACACCATGCACAACTGCACTCAGTAGCCCTTGCTCCCAGGTATTTTTGAGGGATACACCAAGTCACATCCCACAGCCACCTCCAGGGAATAAATCAAATAGATGTGATACTAGAGGGAAAAAATAGGAAATAACTGAGAGCAGAATGCACAGCAAATAGTAAGCAACTGTTTGTGATGGAGTGCTACTAAAATACTGTAAGTGATGTTGATCTTAGCATCAAAGAACAGTACAGTCTATATGAGGAATAGTCTGGCACCCATGGGGGTTGTGATAAACCCAGGAAATTATTAATCTGTCTGAAGAAAAAAAGAAGAAAGAGATAAAAAAGTTCTTTCTGTGGAGGATAAAGTGGATTTTTATTACCCATGCAGCAAAGTATCAGGAATGTTTTTGTGAATTACTTTAGGTGATTATATACATGGCTAAGTAGGATGAAATCAGAAGATGGTTGATCATCTTCTGGGAAGACATGAATTAAAGGGATTTTAGAGGATGAATAAAGAACTCCAGATAAGGCTCTAATGGATCAGAGGATACTGCAGCCATGCTGTTGCTACATTAGGGTAAGAGCTGCCTGGGGGAGACTTTTCAGCAGCAATTAACCCATAGTCAGTCAACCTTTTTAAAATTGTAGCAAAGGCATTGTCAGTGAATGCTTACAGATTGTGCCTGTCAGACCTTGAAATACCTCTTCTTCACTTTCTTGTGTAGTCCCAGACAAAAGCAGCTGGCTGAAACCTCCAGATAACCTGTGATTTTTCTACAGAGATACTGAGAAAGAACACTGCCTGCTTCTCTCCCTCCACCTTGCCTTGCAATTGATTTGGCAGTTCTTAACGTCCCGGATCCCAAAGGCTGTTGGATTCTTTAGTGGCCACAGCCAGGCAAGAGACAGGTCCTGGTTTCTGAAACCTATACTTTACAGTCTAGGATGTGAAATAAGTTTGCCAAACTCATTTCACACAGTAGCTGCCATGCATTCACCAGGCCTTAATAGCAATAATTGACAAATATTTTTCTAAGTAGAAAATACACTCTTCCAAGAAAATCTCTTCTCACTTGAATAGAGGACAGCTAGCCTTTTCCCTGGATGAAAAGTCACCTTTACTGAACGTAAATAAGATTGCAAAAAAGTAAAATAAATAACTTCCCATCTTCCTCCTGTGTTCAAAATCCCACTGCCCTTCATAGCAGGGTTTATTTTACATCTTGAGCATACCAGAGCAGAACTTCTGGAGAACAGCTCCTGCAGAAGCAGCACTCATTAAAAGGGCAGAAGGGAAACACCAAGACTGTCACTGCAGAGGCAATAAAACCAAGAATAAAATGCTGTGAATATTTATGCAGGAGACACAAATTATCCCAGCTGGCAGTGAGGAACAGAGCTTAGTGGAAAGGAGCGGAGGAGTGGACTTCAATGGTTAATGTATGTGACTGTTTCCACAGCTGGACAAAATACAAGGAACCAGCACGAAGTTCTATAGCCTGTTTTATGCAGGTGGGATGAGCTACTGCCTTGACAGGCCTAAAAATTACTGGCTGTGCCTGTAAAGCTCCGAAAGACCAATCGCCAGTGTGGCCACAAAAGTCATTTCCTGTGACCCATCCACACATCCCTCTCACACTCAGGCTGAAGCACAGGCTGTATCAAATTTAAGCACACCTAACCCCAACTAAAGAGCAGTCCCTGGTCACCTGGAGACTAAAGTCATTCTCCCAAAACTCTTCCAATTAAAAGCACTACTTTTGGTGTCTTTGCTGGATAGAACAAGGGAAACTTGACTGTTGCTTGTCTGCTGTTGAATGTGCTGGATTTGCAGCCCAGCAAATAGAAACATGTTGGCAAGTCACAATCTGATGTGAAGAGCTTGCACAAACAAACTCAGAAGAGGTATCAGCCACCCAGTGACAAGGAGGCATCTTCTCTTCCTCACTCCTCTTTCCTTCTTTGACCCTCAGAAGAGAAGCTTCCAAAGCATTCTTGTAGGTACTCAGTTCAGCCTGTCTTTCAACAGACAAAACAGTTTTACTCATTTCTGCTTCTGTCTTTCTGTCAGAGCATGGCAAACAGAGCTACTGCAGTTCAAGCTGACAGGCAGACAGCAAGGGTCAGGATTTCCTATGGTCCTGCAAGCTGCTTCTTCGAACCCTCTGATGGCTGCAGATCGCTCTGTGCTGCCTGTCCTGTGTTCCCACATTGGCCTGCTCTGAGTGAACAGGGCCAGTTGTTTTACACACACACAGATACAGATACAGATACCTCCACTGTGTCTCCAGCCTAGCTACTTGCTGCTTGATGCTCTTCTGGGCTCATATAGGAAGTGCCTTGTCCTTCTTCCTAAGTTTCTCCAGGTATAAAAGATTAAGTTTTTGCTGTGTTTTCCTAAGGAGTTGCAACCCATTACTAATTAGTGCCTGCAAAATGCTTTCAAGCTCCTCAAAGGGAAGGTGCAAAAGAAGGACTAAATATCATTAACAGCTTTATTTTACACATAGCACAAAATTAATGAGAGGTTAGCTCCTCATTAACTGCAACTACCATCCTGCTGAGTAAATTTTTCTTTTATATCAGGTATTATGCACACTTTGTTCCTGGACCACTCCCATATGGAATATTAACCTCTGAACTGAACTTCTCCCAGGTCCTGGTGTCTGCTCTCTTACCAAAGCTGTTGAACTGCCTTGCACAGCTTTTCTGTTCACTTCCCTGGAGGTGCCTGGGCTGCTGGTGACAGGAGATGGAGACTAGAGGGGGAGAGTCAGGAGACATTTCAAAGGGGTGAGGTGTCTGCTTCCAGGTTCCTAATAAAGGGCACAGGAAAGCAGAAATTAGCTAATAACAGTCTCTGAACTGAATTGTTTTGAAGGTTTCTCCAACAAGCTTATCCAGAGTGTTTCTGTTACCACTTTGCCATTGTCAGGGCTTTCAGATGACAGCCTGGGGTCCCTGCTGTTTTCAGGGCTGGCAGCCACTCAGGGACTGTGAGAGAAGTCATAAAGACACTGTTCTTGCCAATTTAAAAGTCAGGTCTCCAGATGAGCAGTTTTGAAGTTGGAAGGAGCATTGCCTTAATGCAGTTCATAGAATGGGTCTTTGCTGGTGTACCTGCTGCCTTCATATGCCAAACATATGTCTGCTGGGGAAAAAGCATTTCCCTCAGCAGAGACAAGGACACAGAAGGTCCCAACCAAATCCTAGGCTCCTCCAGGCACCTGGCGCTGGGTGTTAGGGACTCCTACAGCTAGGCTCTGCAGCACCCTGCATTCAACAGGGAACCTCTGCCCTGGTGGCGGGGAAGCACAGAGCCAAAGCTTCTCAGCCACTGATGTCCCTGTCCAACTTTCACCCTGACATCAGATCACCTGCATTCTCCACTGCTCCCCACAGTCCCTCAGGACAGGGAGGGAAAATCAGCCAGGCTCAGCACAGAGTTAGGGCTGCCAAAAGCTGGATTTTCTATCACACTCTCTTTCTTGCCCACACACTGGGTTACCAGTGGACACAGAGCTCTTGGAAGAGGATGTAGAAGTGTCATGAAGCAGAGTGAACAAAGCTGTCAGCTGCCAGGGCTGCACAAAGTCAGGACAGCCTGCATATAAAGTGCTGCCTTCAGCACACTCCCATGGGAAGTGTAGGAAATGCACCTGGGAAATTCCAGGAGAAATAGGATCTCTTCCCAGGCTTTGTCTCTAGTCCTCTGAAAGCTCTGCGGCTGGCAGAGACCTTCGGAGTCCAAAATGTGAAGCAGGGGAGCAGCATGTTTTTTCAGTGAGGGAAACACATCTTCAAATTTCCCTGCATGGGAATGGGAAACTCACATCACAGAAGCAAAGTGGCAGGAGTGCTCTGGGACCTCACATTTTCATGGTACTTCAACATCTTCAGTCCCTTCTTTAAAGGAATTGACATCAATCTTAATACATCAGAGACTGGTGTTCCAGGCCAAGATCTCAACACGATCCAGTAAGACACAGGTCAGTTTATCCATAAAGCCTTCAAAAGAGCATCTGCCAGTGCGAGTGAGGCCAGTGAGGCATGTTGTTTGCTGGGCTGCATGTCAGCCAAGAGAAGAGAATAAGTTAAACTGCAGGGATGAACATGTGTGGAAAACACCTGAGTCCTCTCTACCTGAGAGCAAAGTGTGGCTGAGCCATGTTTGTCAGTCTTAGCAGCAGCTGGTACAAAAGATAGATTTGTCTGTCTACTTGTTTCCTCTTTCCTGGTTGTGAAATCTAGGAACAGAGGAGTCCTTTTGTGAAGTTATCAAAAGGCATTCAAATCCCACCTGCAGTGGGAATCCCACAGTTCAAATTCCAAATTAGAAAATAAAATGCAAACCTTGTGCTGTGGCCCCTTTCCCCCCATGCCCTGGTCTCCCTTGTACCTGCCAATACCACATCCATAGCCAAGGCAACGGCTGTGAGACACAACCTGGAGTGGCACAGACAGCTGGATCTGGCCTCATCTCGGTGTGCAAGCTGCCCAGGTTTGAGCCATCAGAAGAGCATGAAAGTGCTATATTTTTCCTGAGAGGAATCAGCCCAATCAGGACACCTGCTTTATCCCTAATAAGTGAGGCTGGAGAATCAGTTGTCCAGCTGCTCTAACTGGAAAAGACAGATGAGCATTTGGACACTTAAAGCTTTTCTCAGGTCTGAGACACAAGCAGATAATGTCAGATGAAGGATGAGACAGAGAAAATGATGCTAATGTTTCACTTCTTTACATTCATCAGACAGTCTGAGAGGAGAATGTAATAAGGTTATTAGTCTGCTTCACACAGCTACAGCCTCTGCTATGCCCAGAAGGAAAATGTCATAGCAAAGCGAAGTCCCTTTTCACACCAGCAACTTGATGGTTGAAATGTCACCCTTGAAACAAGGTAGGAACACATCAAACTGTTCCTGAACTACCTCCCAGCTGAGCCAAAAAGTCTCTTGGACTATATCCACATTGCTCTGCCAGAGCAGCCTCCAGAACCAGCAACAAAAAGGATGCTCCTGCATTCCTCCAGCACATCTTGTAGACAGGACCCCATTTCAGACTGTGTTTAACCTGTATGCACAGGTTCACCTGGTCAGAATTCCTGGTAGGAATTCACATAATTGAACACATTTTGACTGGGCTAAAAAATATACTGTCAACCTGGAACAAATGCTGAGAGGCTGGAATGGGCTCTCAGCAAGGGAGCTGTAACTCATCCAGGTGTGGGTTCAGTTCCTGTTCCCACCGTCAAAACTGTTCAGGCCCAAAGGAGGGCAACATTGCCCAGCATGGCCCACAGCTGGTGGCCTGAGCTCAGCTCCCCACAAGGGACAGGAAGACAATTGAAGCTTTATGTTTCAGTAACACAGTCTTTGGGGTTCACTCAGGGCTAGCTTATCTCATCAGGGAAAGGGAAAACACTCAGCTCTCAGCACTGATTTCAGGATGAGCCTATCTAGGATGTCCCAGCCTGCAGTATTTCTTGTTGAAGGGAAAGGGTTTGGGACATTCCTCCATGGGCTGCTTTGATGCTCCCATTTCAGAGGCCTCCAAAAGCTGAAGGGCATGCAAAGCATCTCTAAAATGGGGACACTATTGCATTGCCAAGAAAAAGAAGGAAGTGGGAGCCTCAGCCTCACGGAAACACAGCCATCTCTTCCTACCAATTGTACAAGAATTGTCTTCATGCTGTGTAGGAACTACTCCTGCAGCAACTGAAGGGAGAATTTCAAACAGAAATACATCTCCTGTAAGGACTGCTTTGGGGGCCTAACAGAGAAAGCAACCTGCAATCTACTTTGTACTGCTGAGCAATAATGGGGCCAGGTAAGATGAAAAACAGAAAGTGAATAAGGCTCCAGTCACTGGGGATAGTGGAAACAATCAGAAAAGTGACCACCACAATACAAGATGATGCTGTTTCAACCAGCTCTGCACTAATCAGAGCCCCAGCTCTCTCTCCCCTCCAAATCTACCTCAAGACATTCAAACAGTAAACTCCCGACCACACACTAAATGTAAAACCACTCTGTCTGCAGCTTATCTTAACAAATAAAAGATTTGAGTGCATGACTCCACTCAGTTCTTTCTTCAGGTGGCTTGTGCAGAGCTGCTTTCACTCTCTCTTCAGGAGAAGTACACTAGCACCCAGTGTACTCACAACCTGATATATAAGGTAATATCTGACTATTGCCCTGTTTAGTGCCTAAACCAGCAAGCTGGTCAGGCTGCTGCTGCCAGCTGATGAGGGGGAAATGAAGGGAACATCTGCAGGGAAGAAGACAAGTGGGCCACCTTGCACATCCCACCTCTCCTCACCAGGTGGAATCAGCAAACAGGCTCACCCTTTCTGGACAGGCCTTGGCTCTGCCACTCACTCCTGCCTTCCCACCAGGATTTGGCTGGCTCTGCCTGGTCACCTCCACCAGCTGTTTACACTACAGGGAAGCCTGGAGCTGCCTTTCAGCAGATCAGCCAGGGGCAGCATCACCCAGCCAGCTCCACACAGGCATGTTCCAAAAGCTGCCTGGTAGACAGACACTTGCCCTGGAATGAAGCCCAAGGGACACAGCAGTCAATGCAGGGCAGCAAAACCTGATTTTCTCAGGCTGTCAAAGTAGAGGAAGCATTTTTTTTATGATCTCTGCACTAAATGGAAATCTTCTGAAACTGATTTCATTCCCCAGATCCCTGCCCCAGTGGGTTTAAGGTTCAAAGCGGCAGCCTGCAGGGAATACAAACCATGGCTAGGTTGAAGAAAGGCTGGAATACATCAACTGAAGTAACACAGGAATGGCTTCTTAGTGCCCAGAAGGATTTCTGACCAAAACAGAAGAAACACAGGGCAACTTAAGGACCTGGAGTATCCCATGAGGAGAGGAGCAGCATCATGCTCTCCTCACTTTGTTCTTTTCATTATTCTTCCCCATCATGCACAGTACTTGCCATGGGGTCCTCCTGAAGCCAGGGCACTGGCCAGACTGGATTTCCCATCTGCTGTAGAATCTCTGTTCTTCCTAAACCACTTTAGGAGGCCACAGACACCTCTCTGAAGGCAAAAAGGCACGACATTTCAGAAAGTTTTACATAACTGTGAAATCACTTCCCAGGAAGCTGTATTTGTGCCAGCTTTTTGTATTTCAAGCCTGTTCCTCTTCTCTTTTTTTTTTTCCCTCAGTAGCAGCAGTATACTTAGCCTGGTAAATAATGCATACTGCTCTTGCTGCTATGCAGATAGACAAAGGAAGGTAGTGTATCAAAGAATAAAATTGTACCATGAATTGCAGTGTAATAGCTGTAATTTAGTGCCCTGTGGGCAATCCAGAGATTCAGAAAGTATCGGAGACCCATGCTCAGTGCTGACTGACAAGGTGACTGGAGATACAGCAGAGTATTTGACCTTTGGATTGTTTCCAATCTAAGCAGAGCCATAAAAAATTCAGGAGACCATGCTGTCTTCCAGCAAAGTGGTTTGTGGGGTGGATAAATAGATGGATTTTGTGTGAACACACACACAGTATATTTATGTGGGTGCACAGAGATAATTAAAGAACCACTGATCAAGACCCAGACTACTTATATAACAGAGATGACTGGGGAAACTGGGGGTGGATCAGAGTTGTTTTTTTATTGTCTGCTTGCAAGAATGAAAGGAAGTCTTCATTAGGGTGCCAGCTGGATCCCAGCTCAGGAAATCTCAATTGATTTCACATGCAGGCTAGCAGCTAATGATGTGTGTGTCTGTCTGTCTGTCTGTCTGTCTGATTTCAGCTCTTTGGTCATCTCAGACTTGGGGGCATTCAGATTTCTTGCCAGGTTCCCATTTCTGGAGCATTTGTCTCCACCAATCACCCAGTAAGTCATTTGAAAAAGCAGAAATGATAGCAGGAGAAATAATGCTATTTTCAGACTCCCTACTAGCCTCTTGATCAGAGGCAGTGAGCTGCACGTTCCCTTGGAGCTCAGCAAAGAACTGGAAGGATCTAATCACTCTCTTTCTACCTAAACAAGACAAGAGCATGCAGGGATGCACAGGGCTGTCACCTCCCATTTGCAGACATCTTCATGTAGGAGCAAACTTCTTTATTCTTCCTCCTCAGAGAGCCCAAAGCACCCCCTGTCCTTACAAGCCTCTCTCACATTACCCAGGGAAAAAGAGAAGCAAAGGGTCAACCCATGTTCTCTTAGGAGTACAGGGGCCTGATGACCACCAGGATGAACAAGAGGGGCTTTGAAGCAGGAGAGTGACTGGGAAGGACAGTGCTTAGCATAAATATTAGGCACTTTCTTTTAAGAAAACATCTCATTGTCCAGAAAACCACAGGACACACTAGAGGACAAGTCCCTCACTGTCCCTGCAGATGAGGATGGACTCAGTCTGACTGCACAGCAAGGGGCATGAGCCAGGGAATATATTTACATGGCTGTCCTCTCTCATAACAACTGACAGCTCTGTTAGGATCGGCCACAGTATTCAGCAGCCTATCTGCCACACAACAGGCCTGCAGAATGTGGGAAGAGGTACAGATTTAGTTTCTCCTGCCTCTGTCAGCAAGACTGCAGAATCCTTGAACACTTCACTATTCTAACAGCACCTGGAATCTTGTAGGACAAGTTCCCCACGGGATCTGAATAGAGAAGATGGTGCTTTTGACAAACAGCAGATGTGATTCAGCTTCCTCCTGCCATTTACAGCACTGTCATCTGAAACCAGAGATCTTAATGCCCCTGGGATAAGGAGATGGGGGAATGCCACACATAAATTGAGTAGAAAAGTCAAGATGGGAACAGAAGAGAATTTGCTACCCACCCATTATCTTCTAACAGACAGGTAAGGAAGTAGAGCAGATGAGAATGGGGTCACAAGAGCAGGAATGGAGGCACTGTGTACCAGATGACTGAGCTAGAAACCAGACACCCAACACAGGACCACAAATGCAGGGTGTGAGCTCTGCACCACCAGGCCAATCTTGCCACCCTAAATCTCTGCACCCTACTTGCCAAGTAAGTACTTTCTGGTTCCCTGGAGCTTATTCAAGGGTATAAATCTCCAAGAAAGGGCTTGGGTTCTGAACATAGCTTAGGGACCCCAAGACAAAAACATTGCTATAAAGCCAAGTCACCCAATTCTGAACTAGCAGGGGAGCCCAAGGGGTTCTCCTCAAGAGACTCTTCAAGATCTCTCAAGCACATCAGAAGCAAACTTGTCTGGAGTAATTGTGAGGGCACATTTTCCCTCCTCTGATACTTGGCAAATGTTAAAAGCAGGGCATGCTGTTCTACTCAGCCATGCCCTGATTCAGAAATACACAGTTCCCTGTGGCTTCCCAGGCAACCCGCAGGACCCTGCACTGCCTCTGTATCATGCTGCCCATCTCTGCGATGGATGCACCTCTGCTGGCTGTAGAATAAACTCAGGCACAGGGTTATGGCCCCAATAACACAGCACTTCATAAAGCTACTTGCGTCTCTCTCTCTCTATTCTCAGATATTTATAAGGGACTGTAATAAATGAAAATTTGTCCAGCCAAATTAAAATAAAAAAAAATAAAATATTTATCTTTGCAATCAAATTCTATCTAGCCAGCCACAAGGAAAGAACAGAGCCGAGCCTGGAGTCAGCACCAGGTGTGCAACAAAAAAGTCAGCCTCAGCAGAGGTTTTCTTCTATGCCCACATACCTCCATCCTGGCACAAGCAGTTTTTATAGGAAACATTCTGCCTGAGGCCAAGATTTTGGCAGTCAGTCTTTTCCTGTATTCTGAGTCCATAGGTTAATAAGATTTTCTTTTTTTGGTGATGAGGAAGAACAATTTCATGTCTGGAGTTGCTGAATCCCTTGATTAAATTTATGGCAACACTGCATTCACAGGTACCTGCCCGAGGATTTCCATGATATCCATCTCGGGTCGTTCATACAAGGATCAGCGCCTGGGGTCCCGGTGTCTCTCCAGACATGGCCCATCTCCTGGTATCCCTGTATCTCTCCAGACATGGCCCATCTCCTGGTATCCCTGTATCTCTCCAGACATGGCCCATCTCCTGGCTGAGCCACATCCTACGTATAAATCGGGTTTCAACATACACCAGGTTTCCCTTGCGAGGGTGTGGGGGGACTCCTAATACAAACGTGTATACTCCAACAAATATTCAATATCACATATATCAAACTAGAAATGGTGCAAATTATATCTACTACACCTAACAGGACCCATCCCCACAATATATCTGACCACTTCACACTCAGATGTCTTTTCTTGTAACTGCACTCTTATCCTTGCTCTATAGACAGAAACCATGCCCACAAAATTTATTAGATCCCCAAGATGATGCAGTGTGGGGAGGAAAGAAATCCTTTCAAAAAGCATAGAACAAAAATGACTGGGACAGGCCAAAAACTATGCCTCTGAAGTGGTACCTGGCATAAGAACAGCTGGGCTGATGTGCTGGGGGAATGGGCAGAGACTAAAGCAGAAAGAATCTCCATTTTCAGTAATCCATTTGGGCAAATCTGTACCTCTGTTTCCAGGTCTGCAGAGTGGGACACATACAGTGGACCCAAGCAACCTTCTTAGATCACATCTCTAAAAGCCATTGCTCCAGTTTTCTTGTTTCCTCCGCATTAACACAGCTTGATTTGGGGTTCAGCTTCATTCAGCATCAAAGCAAGACATATGATTACACACTGTGCCTGACTCTGTGAAAAGCAGGACTCCATCTGTTCCCACCACAATTACTGCACTGCATGGACAGACATGATCTTGCATGAGGCACACAACTCTTCAGAGCCCCTCACATTTGGCTGAGTTGTATCTGACACAGGCTTTCATCCAAACAGAATCTACTGATGATTGCAGGCATTAGCCTGAGCTAGAGAATCCCTTCTTGGTCCAACTCTGCATTTCACCAATGCCAGTTTTGTCTCTGATAGGTTGTTTTGATTAATTTCATTTAATTAATTCTACCATCTCAAGCTTTTCCCAGAATGTGTGTGAAGCCCATCAAGGTGGAAGCAGAGAACGTGATGCACACAAACTGAAGATGCAGTCCATTGGATTCTCAATATTTATCTTCCCAGAGGAAAAAAACATCCCACAATACAGGAGCATCTTTCAGACATCAGAAATCTGACAGTGCTTTTTGTTGCTCTTCTGCTCCCGGGTGGCATTTAATTCTACTATCTTTGCTGGAAGAGGCAGACATGTCTGCACTGGAAGTATTGTCCCCTGGTCATCATTGCAGAGGCAATTTCATCCCTGCTTATAGAGCTTGGGGAGCAGGCAGGGAACTTATATGTTGGTCCTACAAGAGGGAAGTGGAAGAATAAATTAAGCTCCATAGCCCAGTTCTAGCTCACAGCACCTCTCAGCTTGTTGTCTGCCTTGTTTGCACTTAGTTTTTGTTTCCCCCAGGAGGTCAACACACAACCTCTGCTCCAGAGAAATCTTCTACTTATTCCAATGTGTTAGGAGTCATCATGTCCCAGGGATTCCCCATTCCTGGCTGCTTTCAGCATCATGATTCTTCTTTCCATCTCTTCACAGGTGCAAGTATGCAGCTAGAGGCCAACTCACCATGCCTGTTCTCACCTCTGCTTTTCCCTGCAGAGAGGCTTCTCCATCGACACTACACAGTGATTTCCTTCCTTCTGTGCTCCCAGTGGCCAGCTGCATGTGGTACAGCAGGGCTGGGAGGGGAAAGGAGACATAGCATTGGGATAGAGCTGGACATGCACTATGCTGGGGGACACCTGTTCTCAGGTTTCTGGAAAGTCCCCTCCTGTCTCATGGTCCATTGAGACATTAGCTAACAAGCTGGGGGAGGATATGCTTGGGACACAAAGGGCTGCCCGCCGTGGTATAGCCAAGCATAAGAGGTGAGGCCCCTGATTCTGTGCTAGCCCAGTACTTCACTGCAGTGAAGACTGGGTCAGATACTGCCTCACATCAATAAAGTGAGACATCTGGCCTCAGCTTCCTCTCAGACTTGTCAGAGGACTGATTCATTTGTCCTTAGAAAGCACAGTGAATCTTGCAGATGGAGAGTGCAAAAAGAGGTAGGAAGATAGTAAATCAGGATTGCCCAGGAACACTGTCCTAGATACATCCTATAAACTAGACCAAATGGTTCACATTCATATTATTAAACTCTCTTCACCTCTGAAACCATGACCTCATTAACAGCCCATTGGGAATGGTCCTCTGCCTATAATTCCCAAATCATGTGTGGAAATTGTCTGGGACAGTCCTAGTGAGACCGAATAAAATCATACCAGGGGTATGCTGACACTTAAATCTGATGATTGAGTTTGTATTCTAGGAACATTTCCTGATGTTGCTTAATTTACTAATAAAGACTTAATTACTAGTGAAGACTTAATGTCTGTTCTATTAAATTACCCTCAAAGTCAGCACTGCCCTGATAAAAATCAGTAAGTGTTCCTAAAGCTTCCTGAAAACTTTGATTCCTCAGTAATCACCTTCCCATCTCCTCAATAAATGTGAAAAAAATATTAAATAATCAATGTGTTATCACTTAAAGATAATCACGTAATACAAAAAAGCCAGCAGAGAAAAAACCAAGAACCAATCATATAAACTGTTTAACTTTCTTTGTCACAGTAACTGAAATAGTAGAGAGAGCAAGCCCAACAATGCAGGCTGTCCTGATGTGTAGTAAGGCTTTTTGAAACAGTATTTGTCATAGGGGAGCGCTCTGAAACTAGTTATTGGTAATTTGTCATCAGATCAGGAGGACTTACAAAGAACAGATCTATCAACTGTTTTCCCCAGTGACTTGGATAATCAAATCAAGTATGTTTAGGAAATGCATAGAAGGTCTCGAGTCTGGAAGATCATGCAAGACAGAAGGCACAATAGGGGAAAAATATTTTGGCAAGTTGGAGAAGTAGCTCACATTCAGCCAGCTAAAATTTCCTAAAACTGGTGCAAAATACTGAACTGAGAAGGAGAAGAAATTAAATGCACCAACAAAGAAATGGGCAACACCTACCTAGACTCCAGCACTGAGGAAACACTGAGGAGCCACAGGGCTGTGAACTAAATATGAATTGCCATTGTGAAAGTATTGCATATTTCCTTCTTGGATGCATTAGTAAGGCATACAGCCTGTAAGACAAAGGGGATAGTTTTTTGCATTCTCAATATACCCAAGTTAGATAGGATTAGTCTAGGTTTGAATGGAAGAAAGGTAACAAACAGTATGAGAGGTGCAAAATACATAGGATTGAAAGAAGAGGACTGAGCCTAACAGGACGAAAACAGAAGAGGGCATATGATAATGAACCCAAATACAAAATGTTGTTAGATGATGCTGATCAATTGCTCCCCATGTGTGTTGAGCATAGGTCAACATGCAACAAGCTCAATTAGGTTACAGAGAGGAGATAAACCTTCCCTGCTGCCAGTCAATGAGCAGTGTAACAGGTGCTGAGGAAGTGCCAGCATTCTTGCTGTGTTATGCACAGTTACAGAAAACGCTGCTTGGGTGGCATCAGTGATCTGATCCTGCCTCTGGACACGTAGTCCAGTGTCTCCTGAATGTGTGTTAAAGTGTTAGCCTTTAAAGGCTTAAAGTGTTCCTTTAAGGCTGACACATGCATTTTTTATTTCTAAAACCACTTTGTCACTCATTTTAGCTGCAAGGATGCAGTAGGGACAGCATAATCAGGGACATTGAGCAGGGTCTCACCAGGACCATATACAGACTCATTACTAGATATGCTATTTGGTCTCACCTGTATGTAATCACATCTTGAACCTTCCTCTTACAGGCTTTCTGTTAGACCATCCCATTCCAGAGCCTACTAAAAACTATTTCATTCATTTCCTCCCACCTTTCTGGTAGGAGGTGTGTTCCATAATATGACTCAATATATGTTCTCAAAGCTAAAAACTTTTGATTTCCAGCTTAGACATGCATGTTGACAGTAGCAGCTGCTTGATATAGAGTAGCTCAAATTTGTACTCATGTCCATGAATATTCTAAAATGCGGAAGCTGGTATCATTGCATTTGAAAAACTTCCAGATGTGTTCTTCATGTTTCAAGAAGAAAAATACCAAAAATTTGCAGAGGAAAAGGAAGTTTCTCTTTCTTGCATTAGCCTATCGATGACACGAATGACGTTACATAGGAAATGAAGATATAACAGGGATGGATGAAGAAAAGGTATTAGCTGAGGGCAAAACCAGGAGACACAAGACCAGGTAACAGGCATAATTAGGTTATTAGCTTGATGGATTTAGTAGTGACAGGAGGAGTAACACATGAATTGAAAACTGCTGCTTACAATGGTGGGAATGGTGGCTTGCTTGTGAGGGAGGAACCAGTTCCCCTTTTCTGTCTTCCCAAAAGATGCGACAACAAAGGTCACAGCCATCTGCCCGCAAAATGGTGTATGTTTGTCTCTCTGTGGAGAAGTGTACATGAGAATTGACAGTCCTCCCCTGAATCAATACTCACCTTTGTGAAGGAGAAAATGCTTTCTGTTGAACTTTCTGTTGATGCCTATTTCAGCCCATTGTAAACCATAACAGATGGGTTTCTTCAAACCTCTATGCACTTTTAGATTGTATTTACACTCACTAATCAAGTTTTCTGTCAAAGAGGGGAAAAAATAACATTCTCCTGCTTTTTGATTTTCTCCCTCCCCCTGATGCTGTGCTTCCCCAGGGCTGCTGGCTAGGTCCTACTCAGCTTCTTTACTGCCTTGACTAGATGCTTCTGCTTGGAAAGCAGTTATTTCTCAGAGTCCCAGCTTGGAGATGGGAGTTCTGGTTCCTTTAGGTTCAGAAGTATAGACTCTATTACATAGAGTCAAGTACCACATTGGGAAGCAGAAAAGAGTACAGCTGTCCCTCATTTTTCTCCAGACATAAAATGAGAGTGATGCTGTTACCAACACATGCCATCTCACACAGTAAAAATGAAGGAAGGGGGGGTGTTTGAAAGAAAATTACACACTAATTAGGTATCAGTATTATCATTGCTTGTGTGACACACATCTGCACTCCCACCGTTCTAGCAAAATTTCACTCAGCAGAGGGCATTTAGTCAAAATGAAAATTCAGTCTGTATGTCTAATAAATATTGCTGCTGCCCAGCCTTCCTTTTTGCCAACAAATAGCATTGCTGCTCTCTGTCATGTAACAGCCATATCCTACCCTGAAGATAGATGCACTTCAGTGGTGTTGCTTTTGGTTTTGTTGTTGTTGTTGTTGTTGTTGTTGTTTTTGGGGTTTTTTTTTGTTTTGGTTTTTTGTTTTGTTTTGTTTTGTGTTGTTGTTGTTTTTTGTTTGGTTGGTTTTTTTTAATACAAGATTGCAGTGTTCCATAAAGAGCTTTATTGGTCAGAACAAGTGTTGTCATGCATATGTAACATCATGTTTAGTATCTTGCACTGAATTGGCTGGCATGCACGAAGTGCTATTTCCAGGCAGATCACACAGCTAGCTTTTCCTCAGCTGCTCTAGCACAACACTAGCGTTTGAATAGGAAGCCCCAAGGGCAATCTGAATAACACAATTACAGAATCAATCAGGTTGGAAAAGACCCGAGTCCAGCCTGTGATGAAACACCACATCAACTAGACCATGACACTGTGTTCCACATCATCTTTTCCTAAACACCTCCAGGGATGACTTCACCACCTCACTGGACAGCCTGTTCCAATGTTTGACAACCCTTTCAGTGAAGAAATCCCTCCTGATGTCAAAAAACATTCTCATTTATCCCAACACGCCACAAAGCGGCCGTTCTGGGTTTGCCTTGTGTTTCCGAGGTTGTCTTCTTCGCGAGCGACCCCCGGCACTACAAGACCTGGTGTGGAGTGCCCAGGACTGCGCTGGCCCCTCTTGCAGGAAAGCCGGCTGCCCGCCTGGCTGGTGCCCGCCAGCACCCGAGGGAGCGGGGCTCTCGGAGGGCGGGGAGGCAGGCCCAGGCATGGCCAGCCGGTCCCGCCTCGGCGGCGCAGCCCGCCGCTCCTCCCGCAGCCACTTCGCATCCGCTAGAGGGCAGAGCAGGCTGCGGGCAGCAGCGGCACAGCGCGGGATGCGCCGCTCTGGCTGCTGCTCGCCCTCGCCTGTGTCGGAACCACGCCGGCAGGGCTCGCAGGCCCGAACGCAGCCCCGGGGCCAGCGGCTCCATGGGCGAGGGCAGCCAGCGGCGCTCCCCCCACCGCGGCACCCGCCCAGCGCAGCCCAGCCCAGCGCGCGGCCCGCACCAAGGCGGCGGGGCGGCCCTGCGCATGCGCGGCGGGCGGGGCCGGCGAATGGGCCGGCGGCGAGCGGGGCCGAGCGTGGCCCGGGAGGTGAGGGGGGCGCGGCGGCTGCTGCGGCCGGGCTGGCGGGGGCTCGGAGCTGCGTCCTTGCTCCCGGCCTTCAGCGACGGCGGGCGGTGGCCTTGCTCCTGCCGGGCCCTTGGGCCGTGGGTGCGTGTGCCCGTGGGGGTGCTGCGGCGGGCCGTGACCGCCAGCCCGTTGTGTGTGTGCGGCGCTGGAAGTCATCCGTGTGCTGCTGCTTCTTGAGAGGAACCCAGTGGTAAACTGGCATGTGAGGGGCCTGTAAATCACAGCTAGGAGAAAGGTGAAAGGCTGGGTTTTAAGAGTATGTCTTCCTTCTAAAGCTGCGTTCTTACTGGGTTTGGGTGTTTTGTCTCTCTCTCTCTCTCTCCCACACTGGAGATTGCACCTGTGCCATGTGCTTGAGGATGACTCTTGAGCAGGGAGGTTGCAGCAGATCACCCACTGTGGTCCCTTCAGATCTTACCCATTCTGTAGATACTGTGAGCTCCTGGGTGGCAGGAGGGCTGCTGGTAAGCTCTGTTGAAGCTTTGTCTTTCTGTAAACAAGCTGAGTTGTGTTAGTTAAGATCTCTCTGAAGCATATGTCTTTCTGGCTCCTGCACTGAACAGTGCTGTCTGGGCTCAAGTCTGAGTTCAAGTCTGTGGCTTTGAATATTTTGGGCTCAGAAAAGCCTAAATCTTCCTCACAAATGTCTGAAATGGGCCAGAATTCATGCAGTGAATCTCATTGGTCACATCTGCCCTGAAGTCTTTTCAGGTGAGCACATGCACAACAGACCAAGGTAACCAGAATGGAAAGGCCTGGGAAATGTCAGGGCGTGTCAGAAATGTGTCACCAGCTGGTAACATAAAGGTGAGTGTCACAGAACCCTTAGGGCTGGAAAGGACGTCTGGATAGCATCTCATCCAACCCCCTTGCCAGGGCAGGGTCACCTAGAGCCGATCAGGAACGTGACCAGGTAGATTTTGAATGTCTCCAGAGAGGGAAACTCCACAGCCTGCCAGAGCAGCCTGTTCCAGTGGTCTGTTTCAGTGTAAAAAGTTTTTCTTCCTCACATTGAGGTGGAACTTCCTGCGTTTTAGTTTTTAGTTTAGCTTACAGGCATTGCTCCTCCTCCTCCTGTCACTGGCACCACTGAAAAGTTTGGCACCAACCTCTTCACACCCACCTTTAAGATATTTATATGTATTGATGAGACCTCCTCTCATCCTGCTGTGTGGAATAGGAGTTTGGTTTATGGTTACCTGGTGTGTTTCATTGGTTAGGCTTTCATTAGAGAAACACAATTCTGGGCATTCTAACCCAAATACAACCATTAAAGGGAGTTCAGAGGGCTATGCTGACTGTCCAGGCTTTCTTTGGTGAGCCTATCAGAGAGAATTGAACAGTGATTTTTTGGTTGGTTGGTTGGTTTGGGGTTTTTTGCGTGTTTTTTTGGGGGGGGGGGATTTTTTGAGGTTTTTTTTTGTTTGTTTTTGTTTTTTGGTGGGTTTTTTTGTGGTTGTGGTTTGAAAAGTGGTAGACAAGAAGAGTTGAGATGGTAGGTCTACTTACAAAAAGAGAGGTGGCAAAATGGCTCAGCCTGTTAGGGACCTGCTTTTCACAGAATGAAAAGGGAGTGATTTTAGCTGCCACAGAAAATTGTTGCAAAATGTTTGAGGACTTGTAGTAGCTTTAGATTAGGTTTTGGGGGTTTTTTTAGAAGTTTTCAGGATGGAACATACTAGTTTTGAAAGGATTGTAGAGTTATTCTTTTTTGTGCATTACAGGTGAAAATATCTGTGCAAAGACATTACTACAAGATAAAATTCTTTCCACTTGCAGTGATGAGAACACTACTGAAGAGAGGTTAGGGAGGAAGAAAAAAAAAAAATCCCTTTAAGCCAGAGGAAGAGAGGGCTGTGTTTCAGTTTGTGTGACAACCATGATACTTGATTCATAATTTAAACTTACTCTGTTCACTGTTACCTTCTGAGCTGTTATGATAATAAGGAAAACTTTTCAGATGAGTCTTAATACGGCATGATGCATGACTAGCTTTGGAAGGCCTCATCTAGGCAGAGTCATGCTTGTTTAACTGAAGTCATGATGCTAAATGAATGCAATTTTCTATATGGACACTTATCAGATTAGCTTGCACTTACAAATTGCAGATGTAATTTATATGATCTGGTTTAAATAGCTATAAATGAATCTCTAAAAGGTTGTGTTTGTTTAAATTCATGTCACTTCTTTCATATAGATCTAGTCTTCTGACAGGCAGCCCTATTGACAATGCTGAGCTGCATAGGACTTGCTTGAGGAAACTTATCAGGAAAATGAATTTACAAGACTGGTCCATTTTGTGCCAAAATAGTGAAAATGGAATTAAGAGAGTGACATGGATGACCAAAGGTGTGGAGAACTTTATGCAAGAAACTACCAAGCATTCCAGGTCCTTTTGAGCTGGAAAACATGACTGCAAGGGACTCAATATAGCCCTATATTCTCTGTATGCTATTTGTAGCTTTAAATGAAGAATGAACATACACTGTCAATACAAAGTAAGGACTATCAAATGAAACCAGCAGCTGACAAGCTCGGAACAAAGAGGAGGGGTTGGTTCTTCCTATAACCTGCTGTGAAACTTCTTGCTAAAGGATATTGTAACCACTAAAAATATACTTGTGGCTCAGACAACAACTGAAAAAATCTGAGAAGCAGAAAAGTGCATTAAATTAAAGGCAGTGCCTGGGCAGCAAAATGTCAGGTGTGTGTTTCTATAAAGTATTATTACATTTGTTGCTGAGTCTGACAGGGCAATGGCTGATCAGTGTCTATAAAAGAACCTAAAGAATAGGGAAAAGGCTGACACAGTTCATGTTCAGAAGCTTTTCTTGCAGAAGTTTTTGAAAATCTGGTTCGTATGCTCTGTTGTCACATCTGTGTGCAGTCCTGCAAAGCCGCTGCTCTGCTCTGAGGCAGGATGCACTCACTAATGAGATGGCCCCTGCGAAGCTGAAGGAGGAGGTGTAGATAGGATCCAGCCTTTCTGCCTTCAGCAGCACACAGGGTTGTTCTGCAGGAGCCATCTTAGACTTTGCTGGGGGGTCATCCTCTGCTGTGAATAGCTTGTCTGGTAAAAATTTCTAAGCATGCTGTAGGCGGAATGTCTGTGAAATTATTTTCCAGCATGCTAAATAATTCCAAGAGCATGGAGAAAATGGAAGTGTGTCCATGAACAGCAAGTTAGCACTTGAATTTAAACAAAACTTGTCTCTGCTGGACTGATTTTAATAATCCAGCCAAATTTTTGGATGCAGGAACCATTAATTCTTCTGTGCAAGAACAGTTCAAGTGTGCTGGCAGGTGACAAGGCATGTAAAGACTGCTCAGGGAAGGGGTTTTTTCTTTGCCCCCACCTCTTCAGTTGGCTTTGATCTGTTTTATGAGGGTCAGAAGATGAAAACGTCATTACCTAATGCTGTTGGGTGTCGACGTATGTGTGATATGGCTCTTTGCCGCTATCTTAATTAGGGAATTCATAAAAGTGGAGGGTGGATGCCAGTTCTTGAAAAGCGCTTTTAGCCTTTCTGCTGGAAAGAAATCTTTCATTAATTTGCTACAAAATGTATTAAATGGGATCCAGCTCAATTCTATAAGCAAAGCTGCTTTTTCACTTCTCTCTTTGTCTCTACCCTGATGTCAGCTATTTCAGGCTCTCTGCCCAAGATGGTACCAACAAATGGAATTTGTAATAAGCATGTAAATCAGTTTGGATTGAAATCCATTCCAGGTCTCTCTAGCTTAAAACAGTTTCCAGATTATGAGCAAGTGTTGCCAGAATTCAGCAAAAATAGCTGAATGACTTGTCATACCTGTGGAGCAAAGGAGGCAATAGGGATCTTGGATCCCTATGTGCATCCATAGCTGCTGGGACTTGACTACTTGACTTACTGGACTCTCTCCTGAGGAGCTTCAGAAGGGCAGCTCTGTGTGCCCAGATCTGCTGCCTGGATGTGAAGCACGTGTTTCACTCCCCTTTTTTTTAACTGGAACTACTTAAAGATGTTGCAGTGAGTGAAGTCCTGTGTCCCTGCTACCATCTGTGTGAACCTGAGAAGCTGTCATATGAACTTTCTGCTTGCTGCATTTCAGCTCTGTCCCAGAGGATCCCCTTAAAGGAAAGGAGAGATAAAAGGAGGAAAGGTTCATCTTTGCAACTTAGGAGGCACTGTGCTGAGAATTGCCACTTAAGAGATAAGGTAGTGTGAAGTGCAAGGGTGGTTCAGCTAAGCGAGCTTGGCTCCTTGTTTTCCTGTGGGCTTCCAGTGTGCCCAGGTATGTATCCCAACTAACCTCATGTATTATTTAGTAAGAGGGAAAGCTTTCCATCCACAGCAAGCTCAGGTGAGCACCTGCTTCTAGGATTGCTCTCCAGCAGAGCTAGCTGTTGCAGGGGATTATGGCAAAGCCCTACAGATATTCTTGTGCTACAATTTTACAGACTATGTCTTCCCCTAGGAGTTTCCTTTGCAGCCCAGAGAGTAATCAGTAGTTCCCAGGTATTTCTCTGATTTTTTCCCTATGCTTATTTTCTGCTTTTGTCTTTCTTTTGTTCTGCAGTGAAGAGTCACTTGGATGGCTGAGTTGCTGAGACACTCCTGCCTTGCAGGAGCAGCTCCTAAATGCCAAGCAAGACAATGACTTTGATACATCAAGATAGTGTCTGAGGCTTCTTATTCAAATGAGCTGCCTTCAGGAGGCAATTATAGTGTCTTAATTTATAAGTGGGAAAACTGAGGCACGGTGAATGGATAACATCTGTGAATCCCCAGTCTTGTCCTTCCTTATAACTCCTAATAACTCAGGCTAGCCAGAAAAAAAAAGTAGTGAAATTGTGAAAGAAAAGTATTTTGTTCATTCAGCAGTCTGTTCCTCCTTCCTTGCTTTTTTTTCTGGTTATTTTTTATCCCTTGTGCCCCCAGCTCAGCACAGCTGATGATGCAGTTCTAGGGCGTGTGGTTTATTAGCAAATTATTGCTCTCCAGCAAGGGACCCAAACTTGAGTTTTGATTTAAGAGCAGTAAAACCTGTTGAAACTTTAACGTATTACGTGGAATCTGGAGATTTTTAGTCAGCAGAAAGTAAAAGCACTGACAAAGTTGGGCAGAAAATACTCTTGTTAAGTCTCATGAAATGAGGGAAGTGCGGGCAGAGAATATACTAGTGAGAGCAACTGCCAGGTAGGAGGACCAGGCATGGAGGAGAGGATTGGAGTGCAGTAGCATGGATAATTTAGTGGTGGGGTTGGCAGCTAAGTAAAGCTCTTGTTAATTCTTTAATGTATTATTTAGCATTATTTTAAAATATATTTCCAGAGAAGCCATGGTGCACTGTAATAATTTAACAGGCTAAGGAGGAGCCAGGTAACACATGCTGAAGCATCTTTTCCTGTGTGTGCACATAAGGGTTTCCAACAGCTAAGGGAGCAGAAATAGCCATTTACAAATGGTAGGATCTGGTGAGGGAGATGGTAATTCTTAAATTTGACTGGACCAACACCCCACCTCTGCTGTACCACACTGTGCTATTAAATTAACTTGCTGATAAGTGTGCTCAGAGCTGGCCTGGGTGAAATAATTTCTCGGCCCTGAAGCAGACTGGGGCAATGCATCATGCTGACTGAGTTGTAGTGGATGACATGGCGATGAGCAGCTACAGTTAACATTCTTAACTGGCACAGTTGGAAATGGAGGAAGATAATTATCCTCATCCAGGCAAACCCAAGCATTGCCAAACACAGAAGTGCTATTCCCTGAGCTTTGGAATCAGGCGATATGCCTTGGTGCTCTCCTTGGGTTCAGGAAGCTGTACATATGCCTCTGGGGAATTTGGTATCTTGAACACTGGCAGAGTTGCCTAATAGCCGAGGACTTTGGGATTGCTATCTGATAAATCATACATTTATTTGAGCCTTCTTATACGTCCCCCTCCCCAGCTCTGCTGTGCTTCTTCCAGACTGTTTAACTGACTGGTTAAACTTCTTTTCATGGTCTGCTTTATGTCAAGCCTCTTCTCTCCAGTCCTGCTTAGTTACAATGCTTGCCTGCTTTTCCTGAGCAGAAGGTGTGAGATTGCTAATGAGCTCATTAACAGGAGCTGATCAGAACAGAGCTGATCCCAAAGCAGCAGTAATTAGGGATCACTACCTTTGATTTTGTTTCCCTTATTACTGTTTATGAGTGTGTTTGTGCTCTGGGCTGCTTCTGAGGCTGGTGTCCAGGCAGCTCATTCCACCTTTACCCAGGACTGTGCTGCCTCTCAGCATCTGGTGTTTGAAAGCTCCCACCACAGGGAGGCCGTGCTGCCAGCCTTGGCCTTCCCTGGAGAACCAGGCACAGCAGGAGTGTTGCACTGAGTAGCTCAAAAGAGAGGTCACTGCCATCTTAGTGCTCTGAGGCCATTTTCTTTCAGGCTAGGTCGTTGTGTTCCATGTTGTCTGTTTAGTCACACTACTTCCCTGCTGGAAGCAAGCTTGAAAGTCAGAGTTTTCCTTGAGATGTCTATGCTGTGGTTGCCAGGCAGAAGACAGGAATGATTCCCAGAACTGTTTACCATGGTAGGATTCCCTCCTAGGCAGTCTGTTTGTGTACAAGGAGATCAACCCTCCTGTGCCTAGCTGTGGTTACTCCCCTCCACAGGAAGACACAAGGGTGGCTGTTGGGATACTTGATGAAGAGACACAAGGAGATAACCAATATTTTTCTGCATGGAAACATGTTGCTGCCAACACTTGGTACAGGTTGAAGGAGGCAGTGGCGAATGCTCTCTTGACCATATTGTGCAGACTCCTGTTGCTGTTGTAGATCTAGCTGAGTAAAAGAGACTTGAAGTATCTCTTTGTTCCCTCTTCACCCAACCAGACAGCTGAGGGTGCTTTGTAGATTTCTGCATCCATTCAAATTGCTAAAATAAGATCCTGTCCCTCAGGCTTTGGTTTAGGCCAGTGTCTTTATCCTTTAATTGCATAAAGATACCTAAGATCACACCTTTGCTTGTGGACCTACACGCAAAGAAACCAGAGCAAGCTGCAACAGGATCAGATCCTAGCAAAAGGGTGCTGGCCAGCCACACAATAGGCAGTGTCAGGGCTGGTTTGGCTGTATCTGCAGTGATGATTTTACAGTTGTCTGGGCTAGAATACAGGCTGAGCTGGGAGATTATGAGCTCTCCGTGCTGTGGTTTCTACACAGATCTGGGATTCATCCCTCGATATGGGGAGGTGGGGAGGAATAGTAGCTGAACTGCCATCATCTGAATGGGAATGAGTCCTTGTAAGCTAGGAGAAAAAATGATGGTGACTGGTGTGGTGTTTTTCAGATTGATGGATTAGAGGAGAAGCTGGCATGCTGCAGACAGAGCATGGAAGAGGTGGACCTTAAGCTGCGCAGAGAGAAGCTCAGCCCTGAAGAAAGGTATTGTTGACCAGCTCCTTAAACAGCTGTATGTGTGCACTTCAGCTTAGCTGTCATCCTGCTGTAGGAACAAGCAAGGGCTCTTGAAGGGGTGGGAATGTGTGATTTCCCATGACAAGACTCTCTTCTCGAAGCTTGGAGCTTTCTTGGGGAACTTGCCTCTGTGAGAAATACAGTGATAAAGAGAGAAAGCTGTATCTTATTAACAGCCTTACTCCAACCTGTGCCACAACCAGAAAAGCAGTGCCTGAAACTTACCAGTTCATTTACAGGCCTGGCTCCTGGCCTCTTACAAACCTGCTCTGTGAGTCTGGCAAAGGTTTTCTGCACGCTGCTGCTCAAGTCTTGCTGAAGCCACCTGGGTTCAATGAGGGAGATGTGCAGTAACTATTACTAAGGCCCAAACCAGGCTGGGATCCAGCTGCAAAAGCAGCTGAGGGAAAATAGGTGTGTCTGTGTTGCTAATGTGTCTGGATGTAGGGATGAATTAATGCACTGGCTTTTCTTGGAAAAGCTAAGAGGGACAATTCCTATGAAATCTGTGGCTACTGTAGAGGCAGCATTTGTTGGCTTCTAGAACTGGGACTCAAGCAAGGACTTTGTCCTGGATTTTACAGTAGACATAGGCAGAACCTGCTGTTTCTCTTGAGTGTGAAGCAAGAGATTCAAATCTCTCTGCTGGAGGACATTTTTTCAGTCACTAGCATCCTGCTCTGCTCCAAGCAGAAAAAGGCCGAGAGGCTTAACCATCAGCCTAGGGAATAGTCCTGATAATCCTGGTGTTTGCTCTACAATACTGTCCTGTAGAACCCCATTAGAAATTATCATAGCAATAGTGATGTCTCCATCCCCTGATATTTATCAGACTTAGTTTAAGTTCTTTGTTAAACTCTCCTTTGTACCCCACTCCTTTACTGCAGTTTTATATCCCCATCCATATTTAGACAGGGTCCTGTCTCTTCCTGTCCCTCTTCACTATAGCTCCTCATCTCAACAATCCTTTTCTGGCCTAAATTCTCCTTGTTTACTATCTGTATTCTTCATCTGGGGCTTAGGTGGCCAACAACCAAACCTACAGTTGTGGTAACTTGACAAGATGTGATATATGATGGTTTCTGTCTGAAATACAGGGCCTAGTGCAAAGAGTTATGAATTGGGATTTTTGGGGCCTTCTGTGAATTTTACAGCTTGCATGGAAATAGAAACAGAACTTCTGTTGTCCTATTCCAGACCCTTTGGAAAACCCTGGAGGGAAGGTACCATGATCAAAATTATCAAATCAGTGTATAGCATACAAAGAGGAGTTCTGATTTTCCATTTTGAAGTACAGTTGTCATGGTTTCTTTATGTCTCATTCTCAAAGCTTCTTCTCTTGACTCTTTTCACAAATTTTTAAGTAGCATCTCAGTCATGTTGGTAAATCTGTCTTCTCACTTCCTCCTGACTGCTCTCCATCCAATTTTCTTCTAGAGCCCTTTCCTCTCCTACTGCTCCTGATGTAGGTTGCTTTCTTGCACTCTTACACTTAACTAGCTGCACACATAGATTTGGATGTCTTTCCTCCTACGGATTGTTCTTGCTGTGCACCAAGGGGAACAACAAACTCTGCACCTTCTGCCTTCTCTGAACCACGAGATAATTTGTTAGTGTGTGTTTATTTATATGCAGTCTGGAAGGACTGACCATTTCCTCGCTGCCATAATGGAAACACTGCTGCTTTCAGGAATTTTATTTTGTATTTATATTTTAATCTGTATACTAATTAATCATCTCGTGCAGTTTAAGAAAAGGGCTGGGTTGGCCTTAGTCTTTTCTGTTATTATGAGTCTTCAGTCTAATGACAGGTTGTTTAACTTGTTAGGACAGGGCTTGGATTCAGCTTGTTTCCTTGAGTTCACCAATTTCTGTAAATTGGATACCTCTGACAAAGGGATCCCAGGTTCAAATGGTGAGAAGCATTACTGTTCCAACACTAAGCCTAATGTGGTGGAGGGGCAGGATCCTCCCGAGAGCATATGAGGACTCTGCCCCATCCCATAGCTGTCTGAGAACTTCCTGCCTCACCTAGGGGAAACCAGAGTAGGGGACTGACCCAAGAGCCTCCTTCTAGCTCTAGTTTTCCTACACTGCTCTCCTGAGAGATATGAAGCAATCTGGGGGAAGGAAAAAATAATCTAAAATGCTGCATCTCTTCTCTCGCACAGCTGGGTATTTCTAAACTGTCACCCTTCCAACAGGGAGGGGTGAGGGGTTCATCCTCTGAGCAGATATCCCCAGCAGTGAGGACAGTCTCTCTTCCATCATGTAAGCAAAGAAATAGGCTGTGTTTTGCCTTGCAGGCAATGAACTCCTCTTCTCATTACAGAAAGTCACTGGAGAGAGAGCGAAACTTACTAATGACCAAAGCTGACAACTATGGTAAGAGCTTCATTAAAAATGGTCCCTCTGGGCAGGATGGGATCAGTGCTGCAGCTTAGCTTTGTCTTCAAGTTCGTGCCACCTCTGACTTCTGCCTTTGAATTTAGCTTCAACCAAAAGGAGCTAGACTAATGGAAATGTAGTCAGCATATTATAATAGGAATCTGTATCCTCCCACTTGAGCTGTACTTCCACAGGGAAAAAAATAAGCATCAGCTAGTGAAGGGGAGAAAATAACCCGTCCACATACCCCAAATTACCAGTCTTTAGATAATCATAGCTGGCAGATTGGCTCAAGTAGCTTTTAGCATCCCTCCCCCAAGTTGTTTTTTTTTCCTTGTAGAGGCTTGCTAGGCAAGAAGGCAAGTACTATCAGGAGTGTAGCAAAGTATACCTTCCTTGGGGAGGGTTCTAACTGTATCAATTTATGAGGCTACTCAGCACAAGAGCATGGTGATTCACACTGATGTGCCATCTGCACTTCTAGAGAGCCAGTGTCTTTCCTTGGTACAAGTTCTGCTGTTGACAGAATGAAAGTCTCCAAGATACCATACTTGACAGGATTTCCATTCCACTAGCAGTACTCCTTTGTTCATCTTCAGGTTCCTGGTAATGTGTTACCTGCTTGGTAGTACTCTGCAACTGTGCAAGCAGCAGATCTCACAAAAGGGAAAGAGGCACAAGTATTCTTTTAGGTCTAGAGGGTTGAAAGCTGGGGTATGGCCAGCAAATTTGTAATTATAACTCATGCTAGAGGACTGTTTCCAGAAGAGTAACAGTTACTCTAAACAGACAGAAAGCTGTTCCCTAAGGGCCTACCACTAGAGACAGCAGAAGACTGAAAATTGCTGCCACCCTTTAACCAGACAGCAGTCAGCCATCCCTGCTGGCATCAGCAGAGCAGTCTGACAGCAGCTCAGACAGCAGCAACAGCCTCACCTAATGGTGACATCACCGCTGTGGCCTCTGACTAAATCTTTCCTTATTCCAGCTAATGCACTTGAGGCCATGAACAGCAGCTGCTGACAATGGCATTGTCAGCATCCGTTTAAGCTGGCACTGCTGTCCATGAGGTTATGTGACCCTGTCACCTCCTTTGTGGACTTGCAGATTCAAGCAGATTGCTCTGTGGCTACATAAGAAAACTTGTATTCAGTGAAGAATGGGGCAGAAAGAAGAGCTAAAAGTCTCTTTTGATTACCAACACCACTTGGAGAACTTCTGGAGGCTGCTTGTGCAAACTCTAGAGGCAGTACCTCTGCAGATGAACTCAGCAACAAAAGCAGCCTCTCTCTGGACAGTCCTGACCTTGCCTGCCACACACTTAGGGTTGTTTAGCCTTGCACTGTGAAAGGCTGGAGGCCTCACTGCTTACCTGTACCAGCCAGCAAAGTTTTGTGGAACAGAACTAGCAAGAGTGGTAAAGGGAACCAAATAGAAATGGAGATTGGCAAGACTCCATACTTGAAGTAGCTACTGTCTTCCTCTCTCTGCAACTGTTGTTTAGGTTGCTTTCCTTCTCCCTGGTTTACCTATCTCTAAAAAGCTTCAGACCCCAACAGAGTAAGAGTGTCCAAGGGGACACCTTTTCGACACTGATCCTTCTGAGATGTAAGGAAACACAGATTCTGTAGCATTCAAAGGTGGCTACAGTTGTATTTAAATTTTAGCATTAGAAAGAGCTACCAGGCTGTTACATCTAGAAGATAGTACAAATAGCTCTTTGCCCTCCTGTCTCCTCCATTCTCTTAGGGAGCAAGCAGTTATTCTAATGAAACAGTCTGTCCTTAGTAGAGGCATACAGCAATGTCATTTGCCAACAGGAACTGGTTTGGCACTGAATTATTCCCAAGCACAGCTACCACGAGTGTCAGGATGAGAACAAATGAAAGGGTTCCTGCTAGTTTGGGTAATTACTTCCCATTCAGCACACCCTGTTGGCAGCTTTGCATACTGCTCCCAAAATTTTTGCCTGTGGCCAAGGTAGCTTTGTGCTTCTAAGAGAGTTTCAAAAGGAAGTGTAGCTGCAACATGAAGAACCTTCACAGGCAATTCTTTTGTTTGTTTCCCAGAGAAAGAACTGAGTGTGCTTCGTAAAGAAAATCGCAAGAATGCTGCACTTGCTGTG
The DNA here is from genome assembly GCF_050655825.1 of Lonchura striata. NCBI lineage: Eukaryota > Metazoa > Chordata > Aves > Passeriformes > Estrildidae > Lonchura > Lonchura striata. The sequence continues at coordinate 85,107,157 of NC_140705.1, read as the reverse complement.
GCCATGGCATTGCTGATTGCTCTTATTTACGCCTGCTGGACAATGTGATTGCACTCAAGAATTCTCACTGCTGAACAAATTACTCCTGCAAGGAGTTCTTCCTCCTCTCATCATTGTGCCTCCCGGAAGGGTGAGGATCAGCATTTCAAATTACTGTTCTTGTTTATTGTCTCCAAGCCTTGTTGTAGGGAAGATTTTTCTCTGCAAATTGAGGAGGACAGGAGACAAACCAGAAATCACAGCATACTTGTGCTTGGAAATCAGGTCAAGCAGAGCTCAAGGTGGTGCCATCTTAGCCAAAACACAATCAGGACCATCCAGCCAGATCCAGGAAGGCAATACATTCTCCTTTTTGAAGAGGACCTTTGTGATTGCAGAGAGGTGCTTTCTGCCCAGCCCAGGTGGAATACACACCTTGGCTCCTGTGACACAGTCATAAATTGAAGGGACCAAGCTCTTGATGCAAAGGGTAAGCTGTAGGTACTGCAATTCTGTATATTCCCAGAGCTGAGCTAAAGATGCTTCCTCCTCCACCCTGACTTCCAGGAACAAAGGAATCCTACACCCACAAAAGCAGATGGGACGTAGGTATCTCTGCAAGCAGGAAGCATCCATATTGAGATATGGGTGCTTGGACTGTGAGATGATCTGCCTACCTCTCTCCAGTGCATCAGAGCTTGGTAGCCATTTTGTGCCTTTGAGAATTAGCATTTGCAGAAGACAATTTACTATCAATTCCCAGAGAGATGAAAGTGCTTCTGTAGAGCTTTAAATAAAACAATTTGACCTTTCAGTTTTCTGTTTGGTTTATTTGGTTGGGGTTTTTTTTCCCCTGTTCTGTTTCTCAGCCACTGCTTTATTCTCACCCTACTATTACCCTACTGGCACACATTGCACTATGGTAAGCCTAGACTAGGTTAGGCACTTAACCCCTTGGTCACTGAGCTCTCAACAGTGGGTTACTAGTCTGCTGTGGCCTGGAATGTACTTCTCTGAGTGGAACAAGAGCCTACCCATGCTGCAGGAGTGCCAGAGACTATAATCCCCTCTCATTCCAATGCTCTAAACTTGCCACAAAAACCTTTAAAAGGAACTGCCTTGAAAATTTACCTCTGCTGACATTTCTCTGTTGCTACACTGACAGACACTGCTGGCCCAAATTTTGTTGGAAGCAAAGGAAAGAAGCACTGCTGTGAACTAAAGGGGCTGTATTGGTAATAGAACATAAAAACATAGAAGTCAACACAAAATTATACAAAGCCTAATAATAATACATTGTGCAATTAACATACATAAACACTCCCTTCAACAAGACCTTCCTCACCCACCCTTCCCAACATAATTCCTCAGCAGGGAAGCAAGTAGCTTGATGGCTCATGCCTGCCTTCTTGAAGGGAGATTTGGAATTAAGGTTCAGTGCATCAAAAATAAAAATAAAAGCAAATTACAATGAGGAACTAGAGACAACTGAGTAAACAAAATATCCATTCATAAAAGCTAGCCTGCAGACTGACCAAGTTTTTTTGTACCCTCCAAGGCCTACACTGATCCTAGTTTACTTCCTAGTTATTCTTCTGTGTGCTAGCCCACAGGAGTCAAAGCTCTGAGCTGAGGACACAATACTGGAAAGGAGCCTGGCAGAGGGAGCAGCATGCATTGCTGGCACTGGAACAGACTCAAGGCAGTCCATAGAGGTCCTCAGAACTAAAACTGCTGGTTGGTTTAAAAAGCCAGCTCTACACAGGTCTGGACACCAGAGGTTAAGGTACTTTATTGCCTACTGGGAGTTATTCTTCCCCATCCCTCATGGAAGTGCCTTTGCCAAGACAAAGCTACTAATGGCACACCTCTTGTTGTTTAGGGGGAAGAGCCACAGTTTCTTTCATACATGTTTTACCAATGTTTGAGAGCGGAGAGGATCTACAAATCAGCCAAGAGGATGCCTCAACAGCCTGCAGTCCTTCAACTGTTTTGACAGACCTGTGTCTAAGTCAAAGTTTCTATGTTTTGCTGCACAGGCTTGTTCAAATTATTCATATGGATGTGGAGAAAAAGACATAGTCTAAACAACTGCTATAGATTCTAGAGCTGTAGCTTTCCTTAAGGCACAGTTCAGACAAATCCCTAAATCACTTTTCTCCCTACTGCCAATTTGTGTTTAAAAACAAACAAAACAAAACAAACAAAAAAAGAGGACTATCTTGCTGTTTATCCCAAAACATTTGACTATGTGTTATCTTCTGATTTATGTGGAAGACTTGGCAAAGTGCCATGGAAGCCAACTTTGAGCCTGGCATATAACTGCATGGAGAAATCTTGACACAAATGCCATACTGAGAGGAGTTTCCTAGCTGTGTGCCTTCACATCAGATGCAGTTCCAGAGTCAAATGAGATACAGAGAATTTCAAAGCCACTCTGATATTTTAAAAGTCTGGTAACCTTGCCAGTCAGGGGACAGGATTGCTTCTGATTAAGCTACATGGTTAAAGTCAAGATATCTTTCTACTGAAGCCCCAAGTCTTTTTAACTAAGTTAGATATTCCCATCATTTCTTCCAGAGACTTCAGCATCCCAACTTTTCTGTGTCTTCCCTCCCACATCCACCTTCCTCTCTGAAGGTTTAGGTAATAATGTTGAGTACCAAGAATCAAAGCACTTTGGTCTCAGAAGTACCATGAAGCACGTATACCAACCATGGTACATTTTCATAAATCAGCCCCAGGCTGCTGGCTTGGCATCTGTCACTAATCTGGAGAGGGGAAATCCTTTTCACAGCAGCTTGCAGAGGTGTGAGCACATCAGATCTGTGCCAGGAACTGTACTCATCACCTGCATTGGCATCTGTCCAACAGGGAGCCATCACATAATAATTGCTAGTGACTAGCTGAGTGCCTTGATAAACAGAAACGTTGGAGACACCGACAAGAGTATGTAACTTTTGCCCACAGCTCACCAAAGACTTAATGCCCTCCACTGGATATAGTAGCCAAGGAGACAGCTGCCAGGAGCAATGCAGGGCTGCTTCAGTGTGCTGTTGCCCAGCTCTGCCATCAAAACATCTCTGCTCCTTCCCACACTGCAAGAGAAGCAGAAGCCTGCAGAGTTCTGGCACACACAGAGCTCCACAAACCTTGCTGAATGTTTGAATAGGAGCAAAGAAAGCTGCCAGCCCCTTGGCCTCATGCATGCAGTAGGTCAGCACAAAAGAACATTAGGCCTCAGCTCCAGGAGTCACCTTAGGTACTCTGGCACCAGGTGCTACCTGGGCTGGACTCTTATATACACTACCAGGGTAAAGCCTCATCCTGTCCCTTCTGCATACCACCCTCTGGTTCAATCATCTCCAGGAAATCAGCTCTGGAGAATACCAGGATAGAAGTTGTGGAGCCTTCCCAGTCCCATCAGTCCCTGAAGAATTCCGCCTGGGCTCAGCCCCTCCCTGCACCCTCAAGAGCACAGGGTTAGGGGTAGTGTGCTTGGATGAAAGACAGAACAGTCTCCTTTGATAGCTTCTCTGGATCTTGTCTTTTCTGAGAGTCATGCACTTTGACACCTTCCCCCCATTCCCAGAAGAGGCGGCTGTAATGGCAGACACTGTGGGCAGAGAGGAGAGCAAGATTAGTTTGGCAGAGAAGGGAAAGGAAAACACCTCCATCCCAGCGAGAGACAGTTGTCCTTGCTATGGGAGCCACATAGAAATACTCAGAACATGTGCCTTAGGCAAGACCAGTGCATTCATTCATTCACCTTACAAACTCTACAGCCCTCAAAGTACAGTAACAGCCAAGCCTAAGAGATTTCTATGGAAACAAACTTGTTAATTCTAGCCTCACTCAAATTCAGTTCAGTATTTGCTGGAAGGAGTCAAGTCACTGGGGATAAACCCAGAGGACAAAACTGTCATTGCAGGCAATGGAAAGACCTTAATGAAGAATTTAGAAAGTCTGCCAGGAGCAGCAACCTAATCCCTCACCACATACCTTCTATAATCAGTAACAGCTCTCCTATGGAGCTTGCACTTCCCAAGGCACAAAAGCAGCTAGGATCATTCCCTATTTCCCCTCATGTGAAATAACTGAGCCCTACTTTGCTGCTGAGAGTTTTGGGCCTACAGCACTATCTCCCACTGCATCAAGCACAGCCCTCCCTCACTGCATCAACAGTCCCAGGCATAATGAAATCAGAGCTGCTAATTACTGCCAACACAGCAGCCTTTAGTTTTGTACAATTAGTGGCACTTAATATTCATATCTTATTTAATGCTTCTGTTCTAACAAAGCAGTACTAGCACAGCAACAAGAGCACATGTCAGTGCCTAATTATAGACATATTAGTACTCAACTAACCACAACACATCTCTTCTGGAGTCCCACACAAGCACTCCCTCCACCTCAGGCATTCCTGTAGGTTCATGCTGGCCTATTTCAGAGTACATAGGCAGAACTAACCCCAACCTGATACACTGAGGGAAAAAGCATCATGTGCCTCTCCTTTTAAGCCTGTTCTGCCATTCACCACATGAAGAAAGGCTTAAGGATTCCTGAAAGGTGTTGCTCTAAGACAGGTAAGGACATTCAAAGTGAGAAAATCAGGAGTGCTATTTCATGTCAAGTTTTCATGCAGAGACTCAGTCCTGGGTAATGGTGGTAGTGCAGAACCTCTCTACTGAGGAGCCCTGAGGGATCAGACTTGGGATTTGCTGTACTTGGGTAATGACCTCAACCTGGTATTCAGTAGATACAGATGGTTTTCAGCAGCCACGATGTTAATGACTGTCCAATGACAAGCCACTCCATCCTTTCCCAAGGAGCTACTGTTTTACTCTCTCACACTCTTTAAAACAGCTCCTAGCTTCCCACGAGCCTGGGCTAAATGAACTGGGATTTGCTTTTTAATTAGCAACTTCCAACCAAACATGTTAAATACAGAGATGCAGAAAACTACAGTTGCTGGGCTCAATTTCTACTTTCCCACATGCAGGAGGTTCAGTAACTTGTAGTCTGCTGCAGACAGCAGAACGAAGTTCTAGGATGTTTGTTATTCATAGCCATTAATTGCAAAATCCATGATTCCACATCAACAGTTTCCTGAAAGCCTGAGAAGATGCCAGCTCCTGCAGCACACCCTTCTGGTGACCAGCTGCACTTGCACTGCAAACGACTGCAAGGACACAGCACCGCAGAGCGCCCTTCCAAACACCCAGGTGCATACACGCACACACTGGTAGACATATACCCTCCATAGCCTCAGCTCTGACTTATACTCACTGAAAGGGTGCAATGGCTTCAGGAAGGAGGTTGTATGTCGCTACATTGGTCATTTTGTTGAAGAAGAATTTCTTCTTGAAGTTTTTGCTATATGCCATTGTCCAGGGATCTAGCAGAGGGGTTACAGGGATCAGATAGAAAATAAAAAGGAAAAAAAATCACAGAAGAAATACACATGCAGTAAAAGTAGGCAGGAGGAATCTATAAGAACAACTGTGATCTTTCCATTACTCCTTTTTCCTTCCTTCCCCCAAGACAACCTGCATCCCAAGCTGTTCTCTATTCACTGAGAAAAATACCTTCTCCCTCCATTTAGAAGCTCACTTTTGAAACAGGGTATTTCCACATCCTATTACTCTGGAAAACATCATGATGAAAAATTATGATCTCATGAAAAAAAGAAGGTAGTCAGTCATGTAAATAAATGGAATTACCCACATGATAACTAATCAACCCACAACAGAAAACTTACATATAACACCCTAAACCTCACCCAAATCCAAGCTACTGTCATTACATGCAAACACTTAATCTCTATCCATTTGAATAGTGCCATTAATTGTTTACCAAGTTACAATATGAGTAAGCCTGGTCAATACTTTTTACTTGGAGAGACAAAGAAAAGTTGAGAGGGAGTGAAGACTCTCCCTACCGTTCATAGTCCGTACGATGTAGAGTCCTGTGGGCACAAAATGCCGATCATCTCGGCCAGTGTAGGACAGCCGGGGCATTCCCCCTGAACTCTTGATGACTTTCATCTCTAACCTAAATGTTGAGAGAAGGCAGTGATAGAGTGTTTCTTCCTTTACTGTGCTTATACACACATTGTACCACCTGCCACCCCCTTCTCCAAAATGTCACAATGAGAACTGACAGCATGGCACAGGACAGGATCGAATCATCACATCCTGAAATACTGAGGTTTTTGCCTACCCACACAGGCCAAGAGAAACCAGTCAGACCTGTCTAGATCAAGCTGCAAATTGAGTGCTGTGGTGAAAAATCTGTGATAAGCTACCATAATTGATCTAAACAGGGTTCCTATTTCAAGTGTCAATTCTCGACCTTTCAAGCCACTGAGAAACCATTGATACTTCTGCACCCAAACTCAGGCACTGTTGCTACTCCAACTGCTATGAAGTGCATTGGCCACATCTATGGCATGAGAATGCAGCAGAATGATGCTCTGAGTGAGCAGCATCTCAGGAACAGCAGCCACCATGAGCTCTAACAGCTCATTCTCCATGACCCCACTAGCACAGATCAGAACATCCCTCCCATTCCTGTGCACCAGTGACTGATAACCTCAGTGGGCCCTGACGTTTTATTTGCACCAATTGCTTACCTCACAAAAATCTTGTCCATTTCTTCCAATCTGTATACTTCCTTCACTCTGGGAAGACAAAAACGTTATTTCAAAAAAAGAACTGTGCTTTTTTTTCTGCCCAGCTACAGGGAGCAGCCAAATGGTTGATTTTATACAGCATGAGGTAGTCAGGCTCAACTGAGACTCACCCTTTTCCTCTATCTTATGCTTCAGTGACTAGTTTTTCCTGGCTTGAGAAAACCTGACACCTGCATGTTCATGGCTGGATTGCTGTAAGCAGCAGATAAATATCCTTGCTGCTAAGGAAGCTGTGCATTTTTACCTCAGGTTGACTATACAGAAAAGTAAAAACAGTGAAAGTCAGGTGCTTTTGTTTTCCCATCAGATAAATTGACCAAGGTCAGTCCCAGATATGTTCGGGCCTCAGTATGCAGGCCTCACAGTAAAATTAACAACCTGATCTTCACCATTACTATCCTCAGAGATGCAATAAACTTGTTAGTTACCCTGAGGTAAAAAGAGAATTTTTTTTAATCAATAAATATTATTCTGAGTCCTCATTCTGTCATTACATCAACCTGGTTTTGTTGTTTTGAGACAGAAAAACAATCAGTAAGTTAAAAAAGCACTGCCTCTAATTGGACACAACAACCACTCATTTCCCACATCCCTACAAGCATTAGGTTTCAAAGAGCACAACAGAAACACTTTAACAGCTTTCCACAAAAGCAGCAAATGACCTCTCTACAATCCATTTCCCCAGCTCTCCTTCTCACTTCACCTTCAGCCTTCCCCAGCATTTTGGGCACCTCCAGTTATTACAAATGTCTGTTTTTCACTAGGCAGAAATTCCACTCATTGCCTTTCATTAAGCCATCAAGAAGCTCCTTCTCTCCCTTCCTCCAGATTCATTAATGACTTCAGCTTGTGAATGAGAAGCTGTTTCGTCCATAATACCTGACTGATGCCTTCACAGTTGTGCTCTTATGCTACACTGCAGTAGAATTAATGAAATAGAAGGCCAGGAGACAACCAAAGCTGAAGCCCTTTGTCAGGAACTTTCCTGGGGGTTGTAACTAAAGCCTTGTCCTCAGAGATGCTGGTCAGTCCTGCATTTACTAACAGTCAGCATCACTGTACTGCTGCTGACCCTTCAGGGCAGACAAGGACAGAATTCTTTGCAATGATTAAGCTCACTGGCTGCTAGACCTACAATCACACATATTTGGAATCAACACCAGCCAATCCACCTATGATGAAAATGTGACTGTGTGACATGTGAAAGGAGGGCTCAACTTCTCCATTAATAATAGTTACTTTAAATATATAAAAAGTTTTTAATCTCTTTCCAAAGAACGTAACAGAACTATGAATTTCAGCCTGAAACTTAACTGCCCTTCATGTCCTCCAACACACTGACACCAAAGCAAGCGAGGCTGAGGAAAGGAGGCATCACTCACCGGATGGGGTTCATATCTGGCCGGCTGGGTTTAGAAACAGCTTTGACAAATTTCTCTGCCAGCCGAATCCTGAATGAACATGGAAAGAGAACCCAGCAATTTAACAAGGCCTTTGGTACAGCAGGTAGGTAACAGCTTCAACAGAGTAAGTGATTTGCCAACTCAGGACATGCACACTGCTAGGCAAATGGGTCTAGCAAGACTTCTTTTCACCCTGCTCTCCCAATTCAGTGCCCAGTGATACTGCTTATTATCCGTTACAAATGAGTCTCCATAGCTTACTCTCTAAGTCCACATACTGTTGAACACTGATATATTTATCAGGCTATCAGGATTAGCAGAGACATTATGTCCCTGAGGATGGAAATAGAGGGGCTTGTTCCTTCTCTCTCAGCTCATTCATATTCCTAGAATGGTCAGTTTACCCCAGCCATGCCTGGCTCAGCCTACACTAAGAAAGAAGTTAGAGCTGCCCTCGTACACAGAGAAGATACAGTTGGAAAAGCCTATATGTACTTCAGTTCAGAGCAGCCTCATTCACAGTTCATCTTTATAGCAGTATTTCAGCTGAATGCACTTGTCTCCCTTTGCTCAGCATTCTGCTTTTTGTCTAAACACTGTTCCAGTCACTCCTACACATGTACAGAAAAACGCTTATCCAGAATCCACATACCTCTGGTTGAAATGCTGCATTTGAACATCATTGCCATTCAGCACCAAGACATCGAGGATGTGGATGGCACTGATTTTTCGCTGGGCTTTCCCCTAAGGAGGGCAATACAGAGATTTATTATTGACGCTGTGGCTATTTCAGCCTGTTTTTTGACAGGACATCTCTTCTAGCAAGAAAGCACCTTTCCAGATATTAGAAATACACAAATTCCCTGTTGCCCGTTATACAGGAACATGGCATACTCCAAGAACTAGTGTGTTGGAACTCAAAATGTCTCTCAGACATTTTTAGAGGTTCCAGGCCTTGCTCAGAAGCATTCTAGACCTCAGCAGGCAGCTGGAAACAGCTGTGATTTTGAGTTTGAGCCATGGAATGGATTACCAACTTTGAAGGTGGAACAAGCAGTCACAAAGGGTTAGATAGCATAGTAAAAGTAGTTACAAAGTAGAGGGGAAATTTTTTTAGTATTGTACAGGGGGATTGTTATTTTGTACATGGGGGTCAGAAGTTCTAAGATGGAGGAAAGTGGGCTGATCCTGTTCTTCCTCCTTCTTCCTTGCCTCCATGTTCTTGGTGATGTTGGCATTTACAGATTGGTTTAGAGTAGAAAAGCACTTTGTAATATAGGTAGTAGGTATTGGAGGAAAACTACAAACATGTAATACATAATATATCATATAAAAGATAGCAGCAGCCCTGGGCGGGGGGAGAGAAGAAGAAGACAGCAGACAGAGAGGATGTCAGGGTGTGTGTGTGTGTGTCTCTGCCTGGGCCGCTGACCAAACAGCCGCAGCCCGCGAACACAATCTTTTAGATAACTAGCAATAAACTGCCTTGAGACCGAACAACAAGAGGCTGCGGAGTTTTTCTTTGGAAGCACAGGTTGGAGGAGAAATTTTACCACCACATGAGACCCCAGAGCAAGCCCGGGGTTCTCACACTAATGCATCTCAAATACCCAGTTCTGTCTTAGGGGAGGGAGAGCAGGACCACGGTTGCCATCCACCAGCTATCTGTGCCTTATCAAGTATCACAAAGACCAGCACACTACAGGATCCTTTTCTGAGATGCAAGACAACAGGGAAACTCCAGGCAGCTGGGATTTTTCACCTTACACTGTAAATATACCATGAGGATCTTCTCCTCATAGTCTCCAGTCACTACTGAGCAGTTATGTACCCACAGAGCCACAGACACATGAAGTCATGGTGGCAATGTCTTGTGCAGCTCCACTTAGAACAGCAACACAGCAGGTCCAGAGCGTTTTCAAAACAATGTTGAAAGCTTATATTTCTAGGACTGGACAGAAAGAAGGAACTTAATCCAAAATAGTTACTTTAAAGATCATATACAAAAAAAACCCAAACCTTGGACCCATCACAGATGGAACATTTATTCTGCAGTATCTTACACAGATTAAGTGAAACCTCTGTTTGTAGCAAAATGGTGAGAGAAAGTAGGCTCCTACCTCTCCTTTCAGCTCATGAACAATCTCCACAGAGAGAAGAGTATCTCGTGGCAGCTCAGTTTTCAAATCCAGCTTTGTCCAGCGGTCTGACTGGCGACCACCCCAGGTGTAGATCTGTGATTTCTGTACATAAAGACAGAGTCAGATTCAGCCAAGGCTTCCTGAGGGCAGGGGTGAAGAAGAGACCTCTAACTGCAGAGCAGCTCTCAGAGAATCTTTTTGTCCTAGGCAGTCACAAGCAGTTTCTTTGTCATAAGTTTTAAGGAAGAACCTTAACCTCTACAGCAAAGGAACAAGAACCCCAATTCTAATCTACCAGTGACTTTTCACACCCACACAAAGCACCAGATATAGAACACCTTTAAAAGGACAGTGAAGATAATTAGAGACACAAGCAGGAATGCAGGTCTCTGTGTAGGCTGAGATTACAGAAAAAGGGTTAATTAGTGTGAAAGCCAATGACATCAGGTGAAAGAAACATAAATAACTAGCAGTCTCAGGTACTGTTGATCAGGATGCTTTTAGGCCTTTAGGGACAGGAAAGGACGGGATGAAACTGCAAGGCAGAATAGCACCATTAAAATAAATCAGCAAGACTCCTGGAGTGTCCTTAGCACTTACCCCTAACCCCAAGAGGAATTTCTGCTCACTTCCAGACACCATACACCGGTAATCAAACACCTGGCGAATTTTTTCCAGTGTGGTGGAATTCAGAGGAGTGGGTTTGTAACTGAAGGTATCAATGTCTGTGCCCTAAAAAGCAAAGTATGGAAAAGGCAAGAAAGACACAATACATCAACAGGCAGGTAAACATAATTTCTACATGAAGCAATAATCCAGGACTAGTTTCTTCATCTCTTAATTCCAACAGAAAAAAAGTTATTATATTTGTATGAAAGGACTCTAGGCAAGCTCTCACCTGAATCAGCTCAAAGAACTTGGACTTGGGATCTGAAGATGAAGGAGCAACACGAGCCTGATCAGGAATCTGAAAACAAATCCGAACAATTGATATAGAGTGTTATTCTCTGGCACATTCAAAGGAACATTTCTGGTTTCAATGTATGACAGAACATTCTGCCCCTGAAACTCCTGCTCTTGGGATTTGAGATGAAGAAGAGATGTCATGTGGCAAATAAAATGTCTCACATGTTTTACAAATTTAATGTAGGCATACCACATCTCACAGAAACCAACCAGCAACTCCAGAAAGATTTAGTCTAAACCTCTGATGTCATGCATGTTTTGATAAAATATCCTTTCATCAAAGACACACCATCAGCCTGTGAAACTAACTGCCATATCTATGGCCACATTGGAGTCAAAAGCTTAGGAAATAGAAACTGCAGACTCGTAAAATAAGACCTTTTAGAGAGCTCTACTGCTTGGGATCTAGGCACTGAGTTCACTCTGTGTAAAATGAAATATTCTCAACTGCAAAGAAGCCTGCTCAGTTAAGCCATACACAATAAATCAGGCACATCATGTTTGATTACATAACAGCTTGAAACAGTTTCTGACTTTCCCAAAAGACAAGATATTAAACCTCTATCTAGAAAGTCCTATCTTTACCTTAGCTCCATTCTTGTTTCACTATAGCAAGGACACCTTCACAATTTGCCTGCTTGACACCTTACTTACCCCCCATAGCTGGAGACACTCCTTTCGGATTTCAGCCTGCCGTGGCTCAACCAGCGTTCTAAAGAAAGACAGCAGACTGTTAAGATGCTGAAACCTCTTTGATCTTGCAAGCATTAGATATCCCAGCCTTATAAAATTTGGAACTTTCAGCACCTGGCTTGAGAACAACATGAACATAGGGTTGTATGAAAGAAGACGCTGCCTTCCCTCCCCACCCTCCAGTTCCTGTGTTTAGCTTTGTTTCATGGTCTGCACTACTATCAGCCATCACTTCATTCCATGGAAGTACCATTGGGTATAAATATTTTCAGTAAGTTATGTATTTGTACAAACTTATGCTAATCTCCAAGAGCTGGGTACACAGCCTTACTTAAGAATAATAGCGAAAACCTGCTGAAGGCCATACAAAAAACAGTGTCAAGGAAGAATCAGCTCTAAGACAATTTCTAACTACCATATTCACTCAACTTTCTACCACATATCATGTCTGAATAATACCTGAGCAGAAAAGCCATAGCAGGGAAACATTGCAATGGCTTTAGTTTTATGCAAGAAATTAACATCAAACTTCAGGTAATTCTAAATCTGTAACATAGATATTTCGAATTGCCCCTGGAAAGATGAACAGCTGTGAACCACACTCAGCTTGATGGTTACTGTTGAATTGAAAATACTAGCTGCAAGTTACTTTTCTGCTTACATTCCTGCTAAGAAGCAAGCTCACTTATGGTAACTGGAAATCATCCAATGCATGGAAGCCTTCTCAACAAGGGTGATAATAGACCATCAATTTTCCAGACTCCTCCAGCCACCCACACACTGCAAATAACTCAGGTGGAGACACAAACTGAGCTACCTAAAAGCACTTTTCACTTTCCTGGCTCCAAAGGCCAAGACAAGTACCAGCTCAAATCCACAACTATTAAACAAGGACAAAACAATTCATTAACAGTAGATTAATTCAGTCTTCACCAAAAGGAAGAGGAATATACTCACGTGTCTTGAACAAAGGCACGAATTTTGGCTAGTGCCTTTATCTGAACTTTGCAGTGGCTAAAAGAGAAGAAAAGTTTTAATCAGGGAGCAAATTAATCACCACCAACATTGTTCTACTGGTCAAAACAAGAAAAAGTGCTGAGACAATGGGGAAGCCAGACTGATTCACAGAGCAATAAGGGATCTTTAACCAACAAAACCATAACTGACAGGAAGATCACTGGAACAAATTAGGCAGTACTTTCTTTTCTATGCAGTACTCTGAGGTTGAACAGTCACTAAGAGTAATACAGCATTTCTGTCAGCACAGGGTCCCCCTGCTCTGCTCAGCCTCTCAGGGAACAAAAGCAGAGCAGTGTGCCAGCATCAACAAGTACTTCCATGAGTGCAGGAAGTTACACCTGAAAGCAATGCTAAATTAATCTGCCTACAGCCAGCAGCCTTCATCACCCATAGTAACTCACTTTTCATTGGATTGGACAATGTAATTGTAGAAATCCTGGTTGTCTTTGATCACATTCAGTGGGACAATAAGATTCACATCCACATCAGAATTGCGCAGCTGGTTGAGTCTGATGTTCACTGTGAAGAGGTAATCCCGCACATCTTCAATCCCTGACTTCAGGCCTTTGCATACCACATACCTGACGAGCAAGGCAGAGAGGTCAATTCTTTCACACAGCCAACTTGTCTGCTACACTCCCATTATACGGAGAGCTTCCCAAACCCCACGAGCTCTTTCCTCCTGAATATCTTTATAAAGATGCAAACTGACCTATCACCGAGTCATTGCATATTTTCTAAGCACTGGAAAAGCAGGGAAATGCAGCCCTATGTAAACCCCCCACATATCTCCCTTAAGCAGTAAATCAATTCTGCTAAGACAGGTACAATGAAAACACAGATAATATCACAGAATTATAGAAATGGTTTGGGTTGGAAAGGATCTTAAAGATCATTCAGTACTTTCAAGTACTGGAAGGCCCCAGTTATGTCACCCCTAAGCGTCTCTTTTCCAGACTAAACAATCCCAATTCTCAGCCTTTCCTCACAGGAAATGTGCTCCATCATTGGAATCATGTGGTGCTCCTCCTCTGGACTTGGTCCAAGAGGTCCATGTCTTCCCTTGTGCTGGGGACCCCAAAGCTGGATGTAGCACTACAGGATGGGTCTCACCAGAGCAGAGTAGCAGGGCACAGTCCCCTCCCTTATCCTGCTGGCCATGCTGTTTTGGATGCAGCCCAGGATACATGTGGCTTTCTGGGCTGTGAGTACACAGTGCCAGCTCATGTCCAACCTCTCATATATCCTCTGGCTTCACTGAAACCATAGTTTCATGCAGAACAAGATTTGTTACATACCCAGTTACACAGCTTCCTTCTCATAAGAGCAATTTGGCAAATATCATCTTTACCTTTTCTATAATTTATCAAACATCTAAAATGTTTGCTCCTCCAAGATAGCTGCTAATTGAGGCAGGTCACAAAGCTTCCACTAGGCTTACCCAAATCCATCTATCACTGTATTTAGAGTATTGTTTTCTTTAGTAGACCCTCATGCTCAAGCATCTCACCTCTCTGAGTTAGCGGGACGGCTAGTCACAGGTTTAAAGATGCAAACTCTCTCAAAGCAGCAATACAGCAGATAAACAAGACCCACGCTGAATGGAGTAAACAGGTCAAAGGTTTTGCAGACAAAATTTCCTCCTGTAAAAAAAAAGAGGAAGTACACCAATGCCAGCAGATTATAAGGAAATAAGGAGATACCGAGCACCTCAATCCTTCTGCAGAACTAGCAACAGAGTTTTTGTGCAATTAAACAGCATCCAGAAGACAGTTATGAAGTGTGTCAGCAAGACTTCATGAAACATCTTCCCTAAGTCTCTGCAGCAAAGAGAGAAAAGCATTCCCTTGGCAAGAATCTAATCTGTATGTAGGCTGTCTCACAAGCAAACCTTGTATATGCCCCCCGTCCTTCCCTTCCAGGCCCAGACTGTGCCCTACTGCCTGGCAGCATGCTATCCCAATGCCTCCAGGGAAGAGGATCCCTGATATATGCAACAAGGAACCTCAGACTAGAGGAGAAGACTAATAGATGTTACCTAAACAGAACAACTTGCCATCTAGAGAGAAAAAGAGTCTGTGTTCCTCTCTTTTTCAAACAAGTTTAACAATTTCCCCAAGCAAAAAGCAGGAATTTTTACAGAACTATCATCTACCCATGTAGGAAAGACAGAGCTCTGCCCCTTTTATCACATCACATTTGAGACTACACCTTAGCAGATCAGGTTCAGAGGGCACAAGATACAAATTTTCATTTTGTAACAATTTGTCTTCTGTATCAGTGCCAAAGGCTAACTAAACTCAGTGGAAGACAGGAGCCATCAGAATCAGACACAGTGTAAGGTCCATCATTTAGCAACAATGAGGTGCATCAGTTCTTATCACACAGATGGCAGATTTAAAGGAGAAAAGCCTTCAGAAGCTAGAGGAAATAAAGAACTGGATAAACACCTCTTTGCTCCAATCAGCTGGGATATTGAGGAAGTTGGTCCAGCTAGTGCCATAAAACCCAGATAGACTGTCCAGTTATCGCACTGCATGACTTTACCCCAAGACAGCTACATAACCCAACAAATTAGGTGCTTTAAAATAATGCATTTTAGCTCATGTTTTTAATCAAAAGCTAGACAAACATAGATTCACTTATTTTTCTCACCAGATCTCTTAGCTTTGCGACAATCATCTCAGGACTTATGCATACACATTCAATTCTGTGCAACTCATGTCAGAGCAGACTTCAAGGCACTAATAAAAATTGTACAGCAACATTTCCCAGTGCCACCCACACCTCAGAGAAGAAGGAAGATTAATGGACAAAATATACCTGTCCGGACAATGGAAAGTGCTGTAAGGAACTGGCAAAGCATGAGTTGTTTGCTTAGGATTTCTTGAAGATTCTCCTGACCCTCCACTGAGAAACCCTGCAAAGTACATAGCATATAATTAGTATCTCCACAAATCTATTGGTCAAGCAAACGATTCTGAGGAACTAAATCATGGAATCATGATCATTTCTCTTTCTTTAAGGTAAAAGAATCAGCACCAGGAATTTTAATGGCAAGGCTTTTAGAATTTCACATTGTAGCTACACATGTCATACACCCTATTGTATGCAGACAAAGGTGTCAGGGTTTTTTTTAGTGCAGGAAGAAAAAGAAATTAACCAACCCCATCAGCCATTAAGAAATGCACTCCCTTGTGATAAGTATTGTCCAAAACAAAATTCTGGAAAGCAGTAATGTTCTCTGATCGAGTGATGTCTCCATCTCCATCAATTCCACCCTCTCCTAAAGAAAAAAATGAGACAATTAAAAACACATTTGCAAGTACAAACAAAAGATCAGTATGTGCAGATGATCTATTGTATTCAATCAAGATTTAGTCAGAAATTACAAAGACCTTGATAGGCAGAATAAACACTAACAAAGTCCTTTGTTAAAACCACCTAAAAACCAAAGTTAACCACAAAAAACAAAGATGCTTTTTAATTCAGAAAAATTATTCAGATTGAGTGGTCAGGCTGAAACAAGACCATAAAATAACCATGCTCAAATGATGAGGTGTACATTAGCCTCAGCAAAAGACAAATGAAGACTATATGACAACATAATATTCTCATCCAAGCAGGAGTGACACATAGCTGAACCTACTGAAAATATAAGATTCAATTTCACTGAACAGGTCACCTATTAAAAATACGTTATTACAGACAAGGCAAAATTCTTTATGTTGTGCATTTTACTAACAAATCAAATTATTCTAAAGAAACATAATAGTTTATTTTCAAACACAGTGTAATTTGGGCTTTATGAAAGCAACTCCTCCCAAAAAACTCTGAACAAGTTTATAACGGGAGTAAGGAAAGAGACATAGGGTTTGTGCACAAATACTCACAGTTTTCCCATGCAGCTCTTTAAAATTTAGAGAGCTACATTGTCCCCCCAGCTGGTATTTTAGAAAGCTGACCTAAGGTATATTCTTGTGCTTTAAGGAAGCTTGAATTTCTATTTGGTATTAGACCTTGTAAATCTTCTACAACTACAAATTCTATTACCTCAACTGGAGGACTAGAAAGCAGAAGTGATCAGGATGCATGATATAGTTTTGATAACTAAACTCCTCATCAACCATCCTGTCAATAAGTGAAGTGACACTGGAATTTGTTACCATTCTTCACAACAGAAATATCATGGCAGGCTATTTCCTTCCCATCAGTGGAAGAGTCTGTACACACCTCACTAGATTTAGAGCATAACAGAAAGGGATCAAGAAAATTAATCAAAAACATTGGGCTATTAATTTCTCCAGGTATCTCCTCCTCCCCATAACACCAGTTTGCCGTGAACTAACAAAGATCCAAGCACTGCAACCATGAGAACAAGGTGTTTATCAGCCTTGCTGCCCTTGCCATGAACCTTCACTTTAACCAAGATCTAATCCTTAAGTGCTACTAACCATTCTCTAAGAGCTCATAGTCGGGTGTCAAGACTGGCAAGAGTCAGTGATGGAGAGGAAAAAGACCATACAAGGCACAAAAACAGAAAAGCAAACCCTCTACAAAACAGTCACTTTCCAGTTTCTTTTATGTAGTCTTAAATAAGAAGCACGAATACTAGCAATCCTTGGATTTCTCCTCCTAGTCCTAAAGGCAAGGTAGATAGAGTGCTCAAACACATCATCAAGATTAACAAGTTACAATGCATGAGATGAGATGCAGCAATTGTCTGTGTACACCTGTATAGTCTGTCTCAAAGCAAGGTAAAACATGTTAACAAACCTCCTCAGATTAAGCAGCTCATTTAGTCATAGTGATTCAGATACAGCCTCTAGCCCGAATCCGTTTTATTTATCTTTATTAAATTGATCCTACAATCAATTATGAGAGCACAGCTAGGAAGGTCTGATACAGAAACATGCTGACAGTGGGTAAATAAGGTTTCCATCTCTGGCTCTGCTAGTAGACCTTTGGGCACATCAGGAGGCTAGAGCACCTCTCCCATATGGATAGACTGAGAACACTGAGGCTGCATAGCCTAGAAAAGAGAAGGCTCTAGGGATTCTAGGCACCCTTCAATACCTAAAGTGGGCTACAGTAAAGATGGGAAGGGACTTTTTTATCAGGAAATATAGTGACAGAATAATGGCTTTCAACTGAAAGAGGGTACATTTTAAATAGACATTAACAATAAATTCTTTACTCAGAGGGATGAGTCACTGGGACACATGGCCTGGACAAGTTTTGGATGCCCAGTCTCTGTTCATGGCCAGCTTGGATAGGACTTTGAGCAATCTGGTCTCATGTAAGGTATCCTTGTTCACAGTAGGGGAGTTGGTGCTAGATGATTTTTAAGGTCCCTTTCAATCCACACAATTCTATAATTCTATAAGTCATCTCATTCACCATGTTCCAGGCTGAGATCAGTGACGTGAGATAAATATTGCCAAGCAATCTTTAAGCACTCTGTAATGTTCAGATAAGCAAAGTACTCAAATATCAACTGTTACAATGAAACATACTCCAAGGCCAGACTGGAAATAAAGGCAAATTACTTGAAAAAATGAAAATTACTTGTCAGAAAAATTACTTGATATGCAAGCTCACCAATCTCAACCCTTTTCTCCAATGACAGCCCCTTTCTACCTTGTAAAATGGTACCCAGGCTTCTCTTAGATCCCCTCACTGGCATCAATACCAGCCCTGTCATTAATACAGAGGCTGCAGCATAAGCAAAAACCTCAGGTAACACTCATGGGTGCACTACATACCATAATAAGGTTCAAAGAGCTCACTGGAAGCAGAATAGAAGTCCTCCAGTTTAAAATCATTTGGTCCTTTCAAGGTCATGCCAAATCCTTTCGCATGCCACTTCCGCCTCCACAAGACATATTCAGAGAAGCCTCCAGGACCAGCACACACATCAGCAAAGTAGAGCAGCTCTGCATCACACTCCTTTATCAAAGGCACCTGCAAAAGGAAACAGAGGAAATTCTACTGACCCATAATAGGTCCTGTCAGTCAAACCACATACAGCATAAACTACACTGCTCAGAGGAATCTTTCAAGGGCCTGTTTTCCCAGCTAGTATCTTAAAGATTGTCCTTTCTTCCCACCTTCCACATTCTCTAAGAAAGCACTGCTGTTTGAAAGTTAGAGGAACTCACCCCTTGGCAGTCCTTAGGATTTGTAAACATGTAGTCAAAGACATGGTCCATATTTGCCATCTTCATTGCAGCCCTGTGAACACATAAACGGGGCCTTGTTAAGTTTCATCCTTGGCTCCCACAGCTGAAAATGGGCATATACATGGGAAAGGGACTACAGTACCAGACACTGTACAAACCTGTTCAGAAAGAAAGCACCACGGATCATCTCATAGGGGTTAGACCTTGTTCGGGCTCGACGCATTTCTTCTCCATCCAGCTCATCAAATACACTCTGCACAAAAAGAAACAAAGCTCATCAGTTGGACCTGGCACAGGCTGGAGGGATAGGTAGGCATCAGCATTACCTAGCTTCTTTCTCCTCTCTCCTTAGGCAGTAAACTCCATGCAGGATTTGGTTCACCAATACAAAATGTTTTTCTGTCTCATAATGATATTTACTCTTATTCTAAGCTGCCTCAGCTCTTAAGCAAATTTAATAACACTGACAAATTCTGTACTGATAGCTCCAGAGTATGATAATATGGTTAGCCACCTCAAAAGCAGTCCCAGCCTAAAATATTTCTTTCACATATATACACACACACACTCTACTGCAGTATACAAGGGCATAATAAAATCTAGGAGGGAAGACTGAACAGACAAGAAAAGAAGAGGAGCTCTTTTCCTCAGTTTAGTCAAGCCTTCAGCCTTTCAGTCGGACTAAGGGCAGGTGACCACTTTACATCATCTCCGAGATGGTTTTGGCTGGGGTAGAGTTAATTTGTTTCATAGTAGTAGTTTCATATTATCTAGTAAGATACATTTTGGATTTGAGATGGAAACAGTGTTGATAACATAGAGAAGTTTTTGTTACTTCTGACCAGCGTTTGAACAGTATTAAGACCTTTTCTGGTCCTCATACCACCCTGCCAGAAAGTAGGTAGGGAATGCATTCCTGTGGAGCTTGGAGGGGACATAGCTGGGACAGGTGATCCCGACTGTCCAAACAGATATTCCATACCATACCCCATAATGCTCAGTATATAAAGCTGGGGGAAGAAGGAAGAAGCCAAGGACATTCAGAGTTATGGTTTTTGTCTTCCCAAATAATTTGTCTTCCCAAATGTGATGGAGACCTGCTCTCCTGAATAGAGATGGCTAAACACCTTGCCCATGGCAAGTAGTGAATTCATTCCTTTAATTAATTCCTTGTTTTACTTTCCTTCCATTGAGTGGCTTTTGCTTTATTATAAAATTGCCTTTATCGAAACCTATGACTTTTCTTCCCTTTTACCCTTCCCATGTTCTCCCCAATCCTGCTGGTGGGAGAACGGGTGAGCAGCTGCAGGGGGCTTAGTTGCCAGCTGGAGTTAAACCAAGAAAATCTCCCAGAAGGCTCAGATTCAAAACAGGCTGCTGAACAGATAGCAAAAAACACAATGCTAGGTCATCTCAGTGATTTTGAGGTGACAGAGTACATTCTGAGCTCTTGTCAATTACCTAACTACTCAATCTTTTTAAATTATTTTCATTTGCTTCCCCAAAATTTCAGTCCCTCTCCAAAAAGGGGGCTCACCTTGCACTGCAGGACATTATGTAAAAGTTCTTCATTACAGAACTCTGTTTCATCTTCAATCATCAACTTCCTCTGCAACAGAACAAGAGCACAGGGAGCAATTAGCAAGCATGATATTGTCATTTCAGAATTCAGCATGTACCAATAGTGGATAAAGGCTGCCAATCACACACTAGGCTGTATGAGCAAAAGTGCAGCAATTACACTGAGGACTTTTCTCCCACTTTAGGCACCTTGAGATCACATATGAAATACTGTATCCAGTTTAAGCACTCCCTAGTATAAGAATGGACATATTGGAACAAAAGGAGCAAAAGGGCCACCAAAATGACAAGGGTCAAAAAATACCTGGTGTATGAGAAAAAGGAGAGAACAGTTTGTTCAGAATGCAGAAAGGGAGATCCTATTGTTGTACCTAACAATGGGACAAGTCCCTAACAGGAGGCAGAAAAGATTCACCTAGGCTCCTGGAGATCTACAGCGACATGACAAGAAACAATGGACAAAAGCCACATTAAAAAATGCTAATTAGCCATATGTAAATTTTCTTTTGTTTACTGGGTTGTCAAACACTGAACAGATGACCAAACAGGCTGTGAAGCTTCCATCCTTGAAAATACTCAAAACTCCATTAAACAAGGCCTTGAGCAACCTGATCGGATACAGCTGGATCTGCTCTAAACAGAAAGCTACACTAGCAACCTCAAGAGGTTGCTCACAGTTCATGCTATTCTACAGCTCTTTGACATGGCAACTCTCCCAGGCTGAGTATTCCTGCTTTGTCTTAGGCTGGTAAGTACCAAGATATAAAAAATTACCTTCCCCACAGTCATCCACTCCTTCAGCACCTGAGCATCTGGGATCTCCGTGGTACACTCAGGGCACCAGTCCACCTTCTCATAGGCACTAGGCTGCAAACACAAGTCATGGGAAGAGCCAAAGATGCTTTTACTAGAAAAATATAAAAACTAATTGGTCCCCAAAAGTTTGCCTCCCAATGCTAGCATAAGGGGTAATGCCATGACTTCAGTGCCAACTGTAGAGTTTTTTCCTCCTGGACTAAAACATGTATTATCTATTTTTATAATTAAAAACAGCCTCAAACATCTCCACCATAAAAAAAAAAAAAAAACCCAAAAAAACTCACCATGTTCCCTTTTATTAGAGTCTTATAATCAAGGCACATCAGAAGTCTAGTGCTCAAAGTACAATTTAGAGACACTGGAAAAGAGACTACCAAGAAAAACTGGGTTTTTCCCCCAGTTTTTGCTGAAGACAAGAGAAATGGGACTTAAAACATAAAGTACTTACCTCTGGCTCATCCTGCCAATCAATATTGAGCTCCCCATCAAATCCTTTGAGGGTCAGGCCAAAGCCTCTCCTTCCCTTCTGATTGGAGGCCTCAACAATATCTTTTCTGCCTTGCCCATATTTACCCAGACCTTCTCCTTCCCGGAAGCCCATCTTGGCCTATAAAGGGAGCAAAGGGAGCACTCTGAGGGGGTGGACTTGAGTTTATGTACTACTGCTAAGGTCAAAGAGTAGTATAGAAAATGGCACATCACTCTGAAGTGACTTGAAGGCATTGAGCATTTTTAATCTCAATTGTAGCTTTCAGGACTTTCAAGTGAGTTCACTTCACTGAGGCAGGATACAAAAAAACTAGATCTGAAGAATGATGTTTGAGATGACAGCAAATTACAAAAGGTTCAGTAATGTAGAAAGAGCCTGCTCAGAGAGAAAAGTAGTGAGGAGCCTGGAGCCATTCATCTCAGGGTTCAGCAAGCATGGACACTTCATAGAAAAATAAGCTGGTAAAGGAAAAAATTCATGCTGTGATGAAATTCGTTGTGAACATGCATTCACATGCATTTCAAATACCAAACACATACACATCTCTTCAGTTAAAAGAACTATGTTCATTATCTTCTAGTTTTTCAGGCTTTCCTCTCAGTAAATTTTAGCAGTAAGAGAACAATAACAAAAAGGAGGGATGCAGTCAATTCCATGCATGCACAAGACAGTAAGGAAATAGACAGAGAACTGTGCAACAAAGAGGATCAGAATTAAAGTATTTTTTGCAACAAACTAGTCTTTTCAATTTGTTCTCATCAGTTCTTAATAGTTTGGCCCAAAACTATTTTGACCTACCATAAGCTTTTGGGAGACACTATTATACATTGAGTAGCGAGATGAAGTACCCTCCACAAGAGAGTCTTGCTTGAACTCATTGCTGAAGACTGGTCTTTTTTCATCGCTCTCACTCTCAGACCCACTGGAAGACTCTGAAAACAAACAAAAAAGTGAGAATGAAAATCAAATGGAAGAAAGACATCTCAGTAATCACATTAAAATACAGTGAGACTCATTAAATACTCTGAACACATACACATAGAGGACATTTCGGTATCTCAAATGTGTTACAGAAAATGTGTAGGTGTAATTTAACACACCCTGTGCAACCAACACTTGGTTATCTTTCCTGTTGCCTCAGGGAGACAACCAACCTCTCTGACCCCATGGATTCCAGGCCCCACAAAGGGCTGAGCAAACCCCATCACACAGCAGA
The DNA here is from genome assembly GCF_050655825.1 of Lonchura striata. Classification (NCBI taxonomy): domain Eukaryota; kingdom Metazoa; phylum Chordata; class Aves; order Passeriformes; family Estrildidae; genus Lonchura; species Lonchura striata. The sequence continues at coordinate 85,083,973 of NC_140705.1, read as the reverse complement.
GCAGCCACAGGAATAGTACTGTGGTGTGCCTGACCTTTGCAATACTGAAACATACTGAATTTTCTTCCATATCCTATCTAACTACAAGTGTAAATCCATCCCTAACTTAGCCAAAAACTCACATCAAATACACAGGGATCTACCAAATGGCCAACACTGCAGAAAGAAGAGTAAAGCTAAATTTATTATAGTTCAGTTAAATCCCCACTATCCACTTAAATAGCAAGGATCCCCAAGTTCACTACAGCAAGTGAGAGAGTTTTTCACATCTAGAGTTTACAGATACATACAAACTCAAGTGAAAGATTAGGTCAGAGAACACCAATCTTCTTTAAAATACCTTGAGAAAGTTTTGAGGAAGAACTTAATTCAGTGGTTCAATCAAGGTAATATCAACATACATAGCAAGCACTCAAAGTAAACCTTCCACACCAGAACCTTTATGGGCATCAAATAATGAAGCTCTGTCTGTGCCCAGTTCCACCTTGGGATCTAATTGATAAGAACCTAGGCCTGTATGAGCTGCACAGTCCTCACTGCTGCCCTCCAGCTGTGAGATGCCCAAACCTACTTGCTCCAGGCAGGACGTAACTGGGATCTGGGCAGGAATCATGGTAGTCTCATTTGTCTCAGTGTGCTCTGCACCAGCTGGGTGCTCAGGGAGGACCTACAATCCAACGAGTCTTTATGTTTTTCCTGGGGTAATATCACTATGAGGATGAAGCAGTGGTACAAGTTTCTTACTACTGTTATATTGTTACTATACTGTTGTGCATGCATCACTGGCAAAATATCCAGTTTCTGGATGTGGCTGATAAATTTGCATAAACTCAGAGAGCTAATTCATACAAACCACAGGAGCAGCAATTCACAGCAAGCACAGCTTTGCTCTGTGTTGGCCCTCTGCCTCTTGAGCTCCCTTGTTTGCCCAGTGCTAGAAATCATTTTGTGCTGCTTTGTACAAATATGGGAAGTTGAACTACAAAAGTTGTCCAGACATAAACCAGAAGATTGTTAGCAGAGTTTGTTTTCTGTTTAGCTCTTAAGAAGGAGTAATTTAGCTCCACAGATGTGTTTAAAAACCCAAAAGTATTATAATACTTAAAAAGAAGATTTGAACTTTTCTTAGATTTGTCTAATTTAAACAAAAATACAGACTATTTCTCTTTCAACTCACAGATCTCTGTGTTTTCCTGTTTGGAAAACTAAGCATCAGTGAAGTAACAGGAAATAACTGAAAAATCAGCAAAAAAAAAAATCTGTTACAAGAAAGTGAAGTAAAACTGAAAGACAGCACCGTAAAATATAAAACTGTAGTTAAAACACTTTCAATGTGTCCTCAGTGATTGTTGCTGAGCAGTTTTTAAGATTCAGGACTTGTGTCCCCACATTACTACACTAGAGTTTTACAGTATCAACATTTGAGGCTTCCAGCTCCAGACAAGGAAGGCTATGATTCACCTGTGTTTGCAACATTCTATACCCTTCTTGATTTTCAAACATCTATCACACAAGATATATTTCTGTTTCTTTCACAAAGCTTTTACCTAAGAACACACAAAGGATTTTTGCTTTAGGGTCAGTTACAGCTTTCTGCTTCTTTGGTACATAGCTTCAATTAACTTTGCTACCTGCTTTTTAACTCTTTGCTACCTGTCTTATTTTCTAGAGACTCATAAAATGCCTTAAACACAATTACCTGCTTCATAAATTTCAATGGAGTCCCTTCACAACTCTTCTTGTTTTTTTAGATTTGCTAAACCATGCTCAGCTGAGATTAAATCTCAAATCAATTCTTTCCCCAACCTCCCTTCTTTCATTAGAAACCAAAATGGGTGTAATACACTAATAAACAATTAACTCTACCCAAAATATTGTCCTTGAGCTGTATCAATTTGTTTCTTAAACACTAAGGCTTACAGCCTATTTTGATTCATGTATGAACTCAATAATTAAAAGGAAGAAAAAAAAAGAAAAAAAAAATCAGTTTGAATTTTTTAGCTCAGCCCTGAGTGCACAGAGCATTCCCTACCTCAGCTCTCACATTCTGCACCTCTGACCTCCTCAGACAGGTACACACACACTATACCCTGCAACTACAGCTACTCCCACACACTCACTTCCATTTTCACAAGGGAAGGCTTTATGTGTTCAGGCACTTGAACACTTCATGACCATGAGCAATCCTAAAACTGACATAGCAGGCATGACAGTGAGGCAATGTGAAGGACCATCTTGGGAAAGTTCAGTGTCCCACAACACCCATACCAATTGTGCAGGTCATATGCCTCATCTGTGGTACATCCCAACTCCAGGTGAGAAAGCACACTCCAAGAAAAAGTAGGCAATTAGTTAATTCTGAAATAGATCTTTCTGACAACAAACACCTGTGAGCTTTCACAACTCTGTCCCCTGGCAAAATCACACTGAGCCAGCATAAGAGATGGTCCTACAAAATAAAAGCTCCAACCAACTGGTCCCTTTGTAGTCATCTCAGTTTCTCCCATCTGCAGAAATATGGTAAGACTACTGACTTCTTTCTTCCTTTTTCAACAAAATTATGATTATAATGCTTCTTTATGGTGTAATACCAACAACACCTCAGTACTGAGTTTCCAAACCAGAAATAACTGCTGAGACTGAAAAGATCAGTATGACAAGAATGATTAGAGCTTTGGATCATGCATGTCATCTACCTCAAATCCAGTTTTCTACATCTGAACTCATATAATTCCCAGATTAAAAGGTTTATGTAAGATTTATAAAAAGCCTAAAATAATTCACACCAATCCAATGTTATGAAAATAAATAATGTAGCTTTTTTCCTAAAGAGAGTATATCCTTGAAATTCAGGCTATCAATTAGGATTCAGGAGATGCAGGTTCTATTCCTGGTTATTATTTATATCCCCTGCAGCAGCACATTCCAGATCTCCAACTTTACCTTGAGTAGTATGATTACTAAATTGATTTTCATCATCTGAAGTAGAACTGAGGGTTAATCCCAAGTCTTCTCTGCTCTTCTTCTGCTTATTTTGGGGGCTGCTAAATTCCGGTTCAGTCCTTCTCTTCATGGTTTCCTGTATGAGCTGTAAATAATACGAAAAGAAGAAGAAGATCACACTTGGCAAACATTAAGCATTACTTTCTGTAATGCACAGTAGCATGGTAGCACAGATCATGTTATGCTGTTCAGTATTAGTATCAGTATTATTCTCAACATAAATGTCTTTAGGTTAAACTCTTAGCTTCTTTTGAATTCGTTTTTGTAAACACCTAGTTTAACTAATCAAATGGGAAACTGATATAGAAATTTCCCTATAACTGATGAATTTCAAATCACTTCTGCAAACCTACTTATCCCCAAATGCAAGTAGATCAAGTTACCCAGATGTAGACTGTTAAATAACTTAAATATATGGCAGTTCATTACTACTACTGAATCGAAGATTCATTTTATCCAAACACACTGAAAAAATGTCAGGTCCATCTAATGGAGAATATTCAATGTGGAACCAATTCCTCACAAGACTTCAAACAACTCTGACCTCACCTCTGCAAATCTTAATAAAGGAGCTTTTCTGCATGGCTTTTAAAACAGAACTTTGTTAAATATGCGTGCTCAAGTTGTGCATGCAGTTGTGTTTTTCACCAGGAATCACTGGCAAAATATCCAGTTTCTGGATGTGGCTAATAAATTTGCACAAACTCAGAGAAAGGTCTAATGCTTAAGATGGAGTTAATAGAAGCCAGCTTGGAAGGCTTGCAGAAGACAAGAAGCAAGGAAAGGGAAAAAGGGAAAAATTTAAAGGCAAAAATGCTTAGCAGACCAGCTAAAACCTCCCTGCAACTGAAAAAAAAAAAAAAAAAAAAAGAAACTGTACCTTGATTAGTGTTTCTTATACGACATAGAAACAGAATTGTTGGGCTATAAGATACCCCAGGTCACCAGTTCAAACCTTTAGTTATCAAACTTATTTCCACAAACACATACAAGGCAGCTTAAGGCTAAATCCTTTCTTTATCCCCACAACTCTGACTGCAAAATGATCCCACAACCTCACTGCACTATGGCTAAGAAATCTTCTCCCTTCCACCAGAAGTTATATTACAGACAACTAACCTTTACCTGCTCTTGCCTCAGTTGAGGGTTTTGGTTTTTTACTCTTTATCTCTAATAAACCATCCATTTTATATTTCTTCTGAGAGAGCCAAATGAGACCAACACTCTTAGCTCACTCTTACCAGCCCCCTATCAAGACGCCCCACCCTCCAAACTCCACTAAGGGTCCCTCAGCACACTTGACTTCCTGACAAATTTCAAACCATGCAAATTTAGGGGCAAGTTAGGGACACCCGGTCCCTCAGGAGTCCTGCAGCTGCGAGGAAAAGTTCCTCCACATCCCCACCCATGCCCTACAGCCCCCTTGTACCGCACCACCGGCCTCTCACAGAATCATTTTGGTTGGAAAAGACCTCTGAGGTCATCGAAACCAAACCATGAGTGAATACCACCCTGGGAACTAGACAAGGGCACTACGTGCCACATCCAGTCTTTCCTTGAACACCTCCAGAGATGGTGACTCCACCACTTCCCTGGGCTATCCACTCCAACGTCTCATCACCTCTTCTGCAGAGAAATTCCTCCTGATGTCCAGTCTAAATCTCCCCTGGCACAGCCTGAGGCTGTGTCCTCTTGTCCTGGTTGCCTGGCAGAAGGGGACAATCCCTCCTGGCTACACCCTCCTCTCGAGGGTTGTAGAGAGCCATAAGGTCTCCCCTGAGCCTAATCTTCTCCAGGCTAAACACGCCCAGGTCCCTCAGCCCGTATCCTCACAGTACTTACCCTGCAAACCCTTCCCCAGCTTCGCTGCCCTTCCCGGCCTCACGCCGTCACGCCGCCCGCCGCGCAGCCCCCGGTGGCAGAGGCCGAGCCGAGACCTGCCCGCAGGCGGAGGGCGGGCAGCGGGGAGACGGCCGGAGCCGCCGGCGGCCGCGCCCCGCGCTGACCCGCACACGGCCGGGGTCGGCGGACAGCGCCGTGCTGGAGAGGGCGGCACTCACGGCGAAAGCGGGGCAGGCGGCGGGCTCCGAAGGGCTCGGGCTCCGAAGGGCTCGGGCTCCGAAGGGCTTTCGTTTCCCCGCTCCGACGCGGCGCCGGCCCCGCCCCCGGCCCGCCCCTCGCGCGGGGCCTCGTTGGCCGCCGGCGCGCGGCAGTGACGCACCGCCCGCGGGCCCGCTCCCTTCGGCGGGTCCCGGGCAGCCCCGCCCGCGCGGAAAACGCTGCTTAATAATTTGTAAATACACGGATATACAAATGTTTATCGACCGTGTAGCGTAGCGGAAGGTAGGAGTGTTTTTAGGCTGGAGAAGAGGAGGCTCAGGGGTGACCTTATCGCTCTCTACAACCCCCAGAAGGAGTCGTAGCCAAGCGGGGATCGGCCTCTTTCCCCCAGCAAGCACTGCCAGGACGAGAGGGCACAACCTCAGGCTACGCAGGGGAGGTTCAGGTTGGACAGCAGGAGGAATTCCTCCCCAGAAAGGGCGATTCGACATTGGAATGTGCTACCCGGGGGGGTGGTGGAGTCACCATCCCCGGAGGTGTTAAGGAAAGCCTGGAAGTGGCACTCCCATTGTCTAGTTCCCATGGTGGCGTTCAGTCATGGGCCGGACTCGATGACCTCAGAGGTCTTTTCCAGCCTGATCCTGGGAGCCGTCTTGTACTTTGCATTAAGCTCGAACCCTGGGGAAATACAGCTCAGCACACAAGTCTGAATGCTTAGTCTCACAAAACCAAAGCAAACACGGTAGGTATCGAGAGAAGGGAGGATCCTGCTTGAGAAGTATAGCTCATGGTTATGTAGTTGCTGTTAACTGTATGTCTAATAGGTTGAGTTATGGCAGGACAGGAAGATGAGGAGGAGGAAGTAAAACATTGACTAGTCAGAGCATATCTTTGGAAAAGAAAACCTGCACTTCAACTTGGGGGAAGGGGGGCACAGCTGGATTATTGAATTGCCTGTTACACATTCTGCAGTTAAATTTGACAGTTGTTGCTAAAGCTCTGGAGCAGGATGCTTGCCTGGAATGGGAAAAACAACTCAAACAATGACTATGGGAAAAGCTATCTATGGTAAATGAAGAAGGGGTCATCATGCTGCTTTTGATACACAGTAATGCTGAAGCCAGTATGACTCATCAGTCCCGAAATTAAACATCCTGATAGTGAGATGAAGATGTGATAGGACAGACCTGGTAAAATACCCAGAACCAGTAAGTGATACTATGGATAATTTATCTAAAGTTGCTGAGCTGACACAGCTAGCCTGGAGACCTATGACTGACAGTAACTTTATACTGTCAAAGCCCAGTCCCTAATTTTAAGGGCATGGTCTTTTAATATACCCCTTTCTTGAAGAGTATGTGTGGAGATTTCTCCCTTGACTGGGGATGCTGCTCAAGGTTACTCCTCATGACTGAGCAAAAGAAATTAGTCCACAGTCATGGATGAATAACATTATCTCTACTTAATTGGGTTTTCTTCCCCAGTTTTAATACAATTGCTTTAAAACAACTGCTTCAGTATTTCATCATAGTGCACTGTAAGAGCTGTTCCACCTCCTATACTGTGTGGTAAATAATTCTGATAAAGATCTTTTGTCCAATCATTATCATAATAAATCATACATATTTATATATCTGGTTTGGCATCCTTAAATCCTTCAGGACAAAGTTGTATAAAGGTTCATTTTCACCTACATAATCCTTTCGACACGAACCACTGACAGTCTGGGGCTAAGAATGGATCCAGCCACATCCAGGCTCCTCTGAGAAGGATTTTAGAAAGCAAGGGGGCACTGTCTTCACCTCGTGACTCAATGGGAGGGCTTCTTTAATAATTAAACTTTGTCTGAAGCTCCCACTCTGCCTGTGACAGGCTCACCACACATGGTATATTTTTCTTGCACAAGATTGTCAGATTGGCCTTGGACTCCACAGATCCCTCAGTGGAGGTCCCTCAGTGGAGTAAACATCCCTCAGTGATGGTCTCCTTTTCATTGCACTCCTTCCCAGCTCTTCCACTGATGCTGACAATGTATTGCCCTGAAAGTGTCTGATTATCACACTACCTGACAGCTGTCTTCCAAGGGAAAACAGCAAGTCTTGAACCTGCCCAGCATCATCTGTGACTAGCTCAGTTGTAACCTGACATCTGGAAGCACTTGATGCCATCCTAAGACAGGCAACAGTTCAGGGCATAACATCACCAAGGGCTCAACAAAGTAGAACCAAGTAGACAACAAGTAGAAAAAAGCATCCAGACCTTAGAGCAAAGGAGAGCACACTGCAGATATACAGGTCTGCTTTTGTCAGTGAAAAGCTTTTTTAAGTGGGCAATATTAATACTTAATCCCTCTCTGTGGACATTTACACACTGTGCACCTACCAGTAAAAGTGAAAACAATTTGGAATACACCACTTACATTCTTTGCATTCTAGTGAAGACACACTCAGAAACCAAACCAAAGATTGCCACTCTGTTACCAGGGGAAGTATTATCCTTCTCTGCAATATGCATAAACACCAACATAATAAAATAAATATGTATTTTGCAAAATGAAATGAGACAAAAAGCATAGTATGGAAGAGATACCGAGCCGAAGAATTCGCAGTCCTATGTAATCAGAGTATTTTCCTTCTATTCCTCTTCATTGGAAATGCCTGTTCCACATCAGCCTATTTCATTAGCATTTTGAGGAATGCTCTTCTCTTGCTCATTCTAGGAAGCATCTATTCACAAAAGAAACTCTCAAGAACACACACAGAAAGTGAACATTAAAAGAGAAAGAAGAATACAGAATATATAATGTCTCCACAAAAGAAACCTTACACTAAAGTTTTAAGCAAGCTGCCTGGCCCACTGATCAGGACCCGCCTGTTTAAATCCTATTGACCAAATATGTCAGAATACACTGGTTCCTTAGGACATCATTCATGCACCTTTTTATTGGGATCTTTCTCGGGGAAAGCAGGTAAGAGCTAGCTATTGTAGCTTTTAAATTAGCATTAGGGTAGTCACAGTCTTGAAGGATTGGGCTTTGATCAGCTCCTGAATACAAACATTGTTCAATTAACTTTACAGTAGTCACACTGCATACAGCAATCAAAACATGAAGTCATTAAATTAGATAGTCTGTTTTCTCAAAAAAGTCTAAAGACAACTAGAAGACATCTCAGTGGCTGCACCAAAAAAGACTAATGCAGAAATGGATTTACATTATTGTTCTTAAACAAAGTAAAGATAGAAACAAAAAGGTATATACAAAGAGCCAAAGAAATATTACAGATGAAAAGGGCTTCCCCATCCTGTTCTCACAGTGTAAATGTCCTTTCCATGTAACAACTAAGTCAAAAGCATAAGCCACTAGAAAATGGAACTCAATAGACAAATACATGATAGGATAAGGCAAGACTTGATTGGTCTCTTATGAACGAGTGATTTGCCATGAGGGTAGCACAATCCATAATCTCAAGTTATGTCTTGTAAACAATAAAATGAAAGTGCTTAATTCTGTACCTTGTGGTTGTCTACAGATGCTGCTTTCCTACCCTGACAACAGGACATTTCAGTAATTTGGAGAGAAGCACACCTGAAGATACAGAGGTTCTTCTGCTGCTCATTATATGTTTTTAAAGTCATTGCTAAAAATTTGTGGATGTGCTGTTTCCCAGTTCTAAAACCCTTTATGTAAAAACCTGAAGAGGGAACAAACCAAAGACACTACATAAAAAGAACACTAGCTAAAGATTTCTGGAAGATTTAATCTCCTTTATCCCTATCTAATGGAAAATGGGCTACATAAACAGAGCAAGCTGATGGCCAGCAGCTAGTTTACAATGCACTTGGAGCCAACAGTGTCCATATCCCACCCTTTATCACCTTTAATGCCAAAGGCTGGGATGACTAGTTGCCACATGAAATTCAAGAGGAAAACCCACAATGGCACTTTTTCCCGATATACCTATCTCCTGCCTGCTGGTGGGGGTGGCCAAGTTCTCAAAAGGCTTGGGACATTCCCTCTGCTGCCTGAAATAAGAGATGCTGATGTAAACATGTAATTCATTAAGGAAAGGACAATGATGCAATACAAACTCATTCATTACATTGAGCAGCTCACAAGCTAATGTGAAACCTTAGCATTTGTAAGTCAATTAGCCAGCACAAAGGCAGTTAGTTCTCTCACAAACCTAATTTTGTTTTAGAGATCAAGCTTCTGTGCATTCATTTGGAAAACAAGATCCTTCTTCCAAATACTGCTAGTTTACAGCTCCAGTCTCTTCACAGGTGCCCAGTCCACTCCTCCAACCAAATACCATTAGGTTGATTTTAGGCAGCACGGGCACTGAGTCTGCAGTAACAATGTTCAGATAACATAGTAGCTTTCACTATAGGAAGAATCCTCCTCAGAGTCCTCACTGTCACAGTTGCTCATTGACAAGATGGAGTAGGTGGTAGACGGGACACTGCTGTCACTGTTTGTTGCTGGTTTCACCACCACATTCTGTTTCTCTGCATTCAAAACACAGATACAAAAGTTAGCTGTGACCACGGTACACACAAGTGCTAAATTACTACTTGTCTTTGAAACTATATTTTAACTTCTCACTGTCAGTTTGCAGTAAGTCTTTCAAGCTGCAGGACATAGTCCTTTTTCATTTCAGTTTTCAGCATAAAAGAACAAAGGAATGGGAGTTATTTGCTTGTTTTCTTAAGTGCTCTAAAGTGTTCTGTATGTCTTTTCCTATTAAGGTAACACAGATGAGGAGGAGACTTCACAGGGACACAACTGGCAATTTCAGTGTCTTGCCAGGTAAGAAAAGTAAAAAAAAAATGTAGTAAGGGACTCTCAGACAAGTACTGATTGTTCAGGACATTTATAGCTTCATCAAAAATTTCATCTATTTAAGACTGCAAGCTCTTTCTCATGCCGGGGCTACTAAGACTCCGAGAAAGTTTTCTTGGAAAGCCTTGACAGCTTCTTAAGTGCCACTTCCAACATAATTCTTCTTTTAACAGGTATATTACTTAGGAATTAATTTTAAATAGACAAATGGTTTTCTTCATTTCAATCAAAATGTTTCCATCACTGCATGAAAAGAGGCACAGAATCCATTTCACCTTCCAGTAAATTTAAATGATTTCCTACTATTCATTACTTCTGAAGGTAGGCTATTTTGTTTGAACAAGGATGAACACCACTAGTGTAGCACACAATGGGCTGCAATGAAGGCACCACTTCAGCGAGTGCCCATCAGCTACCTGACCAGACACTTCAGGAGCACTGTGGCACTCTGCCACAGCATCCAATGCACAAGGGCTGCCTCAGTTCCTTTACAGAGATAAAAGCAATACTTGTAGCTGAGCCAGGCAGCCTCTCAGCAATGCAGCACATCCTGAGGGAATCAGACTGAAAGGGTTACATAGGTTGTAATTTCAGGCTTGAGCTAGCACTGCTTAGTGATGTTATTCTATGTCACCATGGCACATCTGAAAGTTATCAAAAGCACCTTTCTTTTGGTAAAAATGCAATTTGATATATTGCAAAATTAAGGATCATGCACTCATCGCTATGAAAGGAAAGCAAAACAATTACTTAAGAGAACACAGCAATAGAAATTTAAGGAGTAGCAGGAACAGACATTACATTTTAGCACCTAGATACAATGTCAAATGCTCTAGAAAGAAATTTAGAAGGAAGCAGACTAGGAATAACCCACACTGGGGTTTTTATTAAAGCAATCAGCATCATGCACAGTATTTTAGCAACAACTAGGCAAGATGTTATGCCTGTAAGCCACAGTGGCTTTAATTCCACAAAAATAAACATGTCAGAGCAACTGTCAGTTCAGCCATACTTACATGATATACCACTGTCTCTTTCAGAGATTTCCTACATAAATCTAACACACAGAAAAGAATTTGGAGCTTCTTGTCAGGTCTGCTGAGTTTCTGTAATTATGTACTCCATAGCTTAATCAGAAATGCCTGGTAAATTTTTCAAGGACCATTTTATGTATTTTTGCTTTTATTAAGTGATCTCTTTGAAAGAGCATAACCTTTACCATGGTTAAACTATGTTGTCCCACCAGACTGCAGAGTTCATACTGAAGTCTTTTTCCAAACTTTGTACTAATTTTATTTTACTGTGCAGTAAAGCTAGTCAGTCAAAAGATCTTTTTTTTTTTTTTTTAGTGTTTCTGCAGCATTCCCTGAGCATCTTCTTGGTATATAGTTGCCAAAAAAAGTTGTGCAAAATAGATGGAATAAGATATTGCACTCATCATGCCACATCCACCCACCTCTCACCTTTCCGCTCTCTGATAAGGCTTAGGCGACGCTCTTTCATTTCCACATCCAGTTTTTCTACCATCCTGTTAATGCAGTTATCCAGCACCAGAGAGCGTGTCTTTGATTTGATCTCCTGCCTGCAGATAGGGCACTCCACTTTACGTTTTGTCCACTCCTTGATACAGTAGGAGCAGAAGCTGTGTGCACAGTTCAGAGTGACTGCCTGTGGAATTCAGCAGAAGGATACTGGTCACAGCGTGCTTGCACAGGCACTGTCAAGTAAAAGCATACTGAATACATGGAAATATTAGATTAATATTTTGTACAGGGAAAGACTGGAGAGCTGAAAGCCTTTAGGGCCTTCTCAGGAGTCACACACCTCCCCTGCCCCCACACCCCCATGCCAGAGGTCAAGCCAGCGTTACAAGTCAGTTAGTGGAGTCACTGTAAGTCACAGCAAGTCAGAAACAGAAAAAAATAATTAATTTTATTACAAGTTATGACAGTTTAAAAAGGATAAATTATGGAAAAAAAACTCAGATACTACAAAATAGCATCTTAATACACTGAGAAACCAGAAACTAAAATTTCAGTTAGCTCTTAGCCATTATAACAAGGCTAATTCATCCAGCTTCCCACAGTAAAAATACAATGTAATGAAATTGACCTACTAGAAAACATGAACAAAAATAACAGTCTACACAACAAGCATAGCCTATTACTTGTCAAATCAAATGAAAACAGACCAATTTCTCAAAGAAAGAGTTTATCTGCCCAATATAAACATCCCAGGACTTGACTGAATATGGTACCTCCCTTCTTTTACTAAACTCTCCATATATCTAAACCTCAAACAGTCCAACTCTAGTCAGCTTAAAGCAAGGTCCACTACAAAATAATTCTTCCCCAAGTAGCTGTCAGCAGCAACTCAGAGCATCAGTTCAAAATCCTACACAAGTGCTCCAAACTTATGTGCACTTTAGGATTAAGTACTCATTTATGCAGATAGAGACATTAAAGCTGAACTTGCTGTCAAGCAAAGAAGAGTCAGGGCAGACAGAATAGATGTCTGGGTCAACTCTTTCCCATAAGAACTCACTGTGGGTCTGTTGGGACTGTTAAATAAGTGAAGTAAAAGAAACTGGCTTAAATATTGGGTTACTAGAGCTATGGAAAGATTCTCAAGTCTCTTTTTTACCGGCAAACCTATACAGGTTTAAACATACCTCGATAAAGTGTTCAGAACAGATTGTGCACTGCAACTCATTCTCCAACACATCATTCATCTGATTCAACACCTCTTCTTTTTGAGCTCTCACCTTTTCCTTCTCCTCCTGGTGGAAAATGTGTATCAACAAAGAACAAGGTTTTTCTCAATTGGCAGGAAGTGTGTGTGCAGGGGAAGAAAATTATACTGCAAATCTCCATGTGTCAAGTGGAGTGGGTATCACATACACAGATCTGTAATCTCTTTCCTCTTTGTCATCTCAGCAGTACTGAGAATATTCCCACCCACTACTAAGAACTTGGAAGGAAGAACAGCAGCCATTTTTTTTCAGAATCTTTTCCAACTTGTTCCTGGCAAGAGTTTGGCTTTAATCAATATTTCTTTTTGGTGTTGGATATGAAAAGCAGAACACCCAACAGACTAAACATCTCAAATGCTAAAAAAGGAAGCAATAAAGTTTAAGACATTTACTTGCATTTAATAACCTAATAATCTTTTTGTTCTACTTGCTGAGAGTTAAATTAGGCTGATTAGGCTAGGTACCTGCTCTAACTTCTAAAAATAACAGGAAAATTCTTCTAATTGAGAGCTATAGTTGAAACAGCAACAAATTTCCAAAGATAACATTAAAAAACAAAGCACGCTGTCAGTGGTGGATAATGTGATAATTTCCAAAATTAAGACACAGGAAAAGATCTCCTAAATTATTTTCCGCTCATCACTTTATGTCAAGGGCAGGAAGAACCATGGCTTATCTCATTCATTATTCAAATTCCATGTTGGTTCAGTCCTACACTCCCTTATAGAACTGCTGTCACAATGCAGTTTTACTTAAATGCACTTTAACTAAAAATGAAGCACCTCACTTTTCAAACACTTTTGGTTTGTTGGTGGATTTTTTTTTTCCTGTTATTTCTAGTTTGATTTTTGTTTGTTTTTCAAGGAAAGGGTGCAATGGGCTCATCTCTCTTCCAAAACGGACTGTTCAGGTGCTTTGGGCTTTCTTTATGATTGAGAAAGATCTCATAACAACTGTTCAATTCAACACCAATTTATAAAAAGGACAAGGTGCCTTCTCTCCCCTAGTGTCAGCTGCCACCTCAAAACACAGAAATGTTGCAATATAGGAGGCCAGGCAGAGCCAAGACAGATGTTAAATAAGCCATCTTGTCTGCTCATGCAACATATTGTGTTTCACTTATGAATAAAACTAAGAGTGCAGTTATTCCTTACCTTGGTTTCTTCCAGTTCTTTATTCTTGGCTTGAATTATCTCCTCAAAATCTCTTTTATTACGATTCAGTTCTTCCATCAAAGCATGATGCTGTAACAATACCATTCCAGAAGTTATAAGAGTACCATTATAAGCTATCCTATTAAAGATATGTGGTCATAGTCATAAGGCTCAGCACACTCATTTCTCCTATTCTCCTCCTAGAAGAGCAACACATATAAGTTGAGGTGTTAAGGTAGTTTATCCTTAACTTAAAATTGGAATGCACTGCTAGTTATTTAGGACCTTCCCAGTGCCATCACACTTTGTATTCCCTCTTCCAGTTTATTCTTTCACTTCAGTTAGGTTTTTCAGTCACCTAAGGCAAAGTCCTTGTATTCTACCAAGAAGTCACAACACTTGGAAAGATTTAAATATCTGAATTACATAGTTAGACCAAACCTAGACTCATAATCACTTGCCTCTTGCAGGACCTGGGCCAGCTGTTCCTTCAGATTTTCCTCCCCTTGTTGACACTTTTCTCCCTGGGTGGGGTAAGAAGTGAAGGGGAAAAAAAGAGACTTGAAGAACATAACAGACAGAAAATTACTACCCTGCACACTCTCTTTAGAGGATATGCTTAAAGAAACAACACTGATTTTCAACAAATGGCAAGATGTTCCACTCTACGGTTACATGTGTACAACAGAAATTTAAGCTATCATTTATGTGATGAGTTAAAATGGATATATCATTTACAGTTCCATATTTGGAATACCTCCACATTATTCTAGCTCAAAAGGCACCAGCATATTCATAGAAGCAAAGAGATCAGCAACAGCTTAAAAGCTGCAACTCTGATTTGAGTACATTCAAAGACTTCAGAGATACCTAAAGCTCCACATAAATGTCCCATTGTTTCTAAGGGCACAACTCCAAACCCTCTGTACTTCTGACACTGGTATCTTGCCTTTAGCAGTAGACTTTAAGGAAGTAACTAATAAATTATTAGACTCACTCCAAGATGAATCCTCACCTTCTTTAACCAGATTTTGATTTCAAATTCAAACAGATTTCAGTCTGTTACCAAAAAAAGCAACTTATTGCATATACTTACTGCTTAAAGGTACTTACAGATTGCAAGAGAGGGTTTTTTGAAAGCAGGAAAATAATCTCCTTCCCTCTAGGGATTAAGGCATGCAGTATTTCATTGACTCTAAAAACAGTGCACTTGCCAGGCAAACTGGGCTTTATTTCCACCATATACTAGAGAAATTCACACTTAAAGTGATTACTTTTCAACTTGTCCTCTCTATAAGCAAGAGAGATCAGGTAATGGCTTTCATTTTTTTATTTAAAAACATGTTTTTTTACCAACTGAAGTGTTTTATTTTGCACCTTTTTCTGAACTCCCCATGCAGCCAAATCTCTTCTGTCTCTGCAATTTCTTTTGGTATGTCCACTTTCTTTTGGTATGTGCACTGTGTTACATGCTAAGTTAAATACTTCCACAAAAACTTTCGCAGGGGTAAATCACACAAGCACTATTTTTGTTATTGTACAGTTCAAGAGCTGTTTTGGATCAATGCCTTATACAAGGCATTCCATCAAAGTGAAGACACAGGCCAAAATTATTGCCACCATTATACCTCTAGCTTCTGCTGCTCTTTACATAATGTCCTCTCCAGCTTTTCCACCTGCTGCTGCTGATGCTCTTGTTCCATGCAGAGCTGGTTCTGCAACTCCTGCAGCTCCTGCTCCATTACTAGCATCTCCTTCTGATCACACTTCCTGCATTTCTGCTTCACATTCAGAACTGCAGTCTGCTTCTCCTGCACTTTGACCTTTAATTTCATTGTATCTTCCAGAGATTTCTTCAGCTTTTTCAAGCCAGTCCATGACTCTACAAGACCACAGCCTTTCTGGTCCTTCTGGGGGAGAGTCACAGCTTTCTTGGAGTGAACAGGGCTACCATGCACTGGATCACTATACCCCTCACTGGGCCCAGGAGCAGGCAGCTTGACATCCATCTTCTCTGTTAGCCGTCTGGCCTCTTCTGCCTGTACCCATGATTTATCTAAAGGTTCATTGGCACAGGACATTCTGTCTCTTTTGCATTTGGAGTTTGAGAAGCTTTCTGATTCACATGTCTCCAATTCCTCCAAACTAAATTTACGTTTAGGTCTTGAACACTTAGCTTTCCCCAGGTCACTTCTTTGGGCTAAAAAGGGTCTAATTTTCTCCCATTCGTCTTTAATTACTTCGTACTCATATTCAGCAGTCTCTCTGTTTTCCAAAGGCACTCCCAACTCGATACGGTCTCCTTCAGCAATCGGATAGACTTTTGATGGATCCAGGCGCTGTTTATTAAGCCAAACTCCATTTAGACTCTGCCAATAAACACAGAACCACCAAAATTTAATATGTAGTTACAGCATCCTCTGAAAGTTATTTCTGGCAACTGTAAATAAACACAGCCAACCTCTTCAGTGCTCAATCAGAACAAGATACCTCTTCAAATAAACCTTGTAATATCCAGTTTATTGGCTCAGTGTTGCATTTCTTACAATTACGGCACTGTATTATTTACTGCACATTATTCTTGCATTACAGATTTTGTGGACAAGCACCAAGAACAACATTTTGACATATGTACTCGTGCAGAAAGAAAATAATGAACTCTGAGGGAAAAAAACTGCACAAAAGCTTCAGAAATAAGAACTAAATAATAAAGACTCCACAATAGATCATTGTCAGGAACATCAAATACTACAGTAATTATTCTTGACAATTAATGTTACCTGAAATTACAGGGAAAGAAAAATAGGAAATAAAAAGAAGCATTGGCTATATGCCTTGAAGAAAACAAAGTTTTTCATAAGTAAAAGGAGACTGTAAAGAAGGAAAATGTTCATCCAGAGATAATGTTCAAAACACAAAAAGGTTTCAAAATTAGCTCAAGAACATTTTCAAAAACAGCAAAACTGGTCTGTGCTCATGATGAACTGCAGAAACACTAGAAACTGACATATCTCAATGAGATTCAATGAAACAAGCTGACCAACTGGTCAATGATGAAAAGAGACAGGAAGTGTTAATAGATAATCTAGGGTAGATGTTTCTTATCGTCCAATAACATTAGGTTTTCAAATTTATACATGTAGTACAAGTTTAAGAGCAGTGTAATTTTAATAGCAGCCACCCCATTCCTTTCCGACTAATCTGCTGTCAACCCAAATACCTTTCAAATCTGCATGACGTGTTGAACATTTTTGTCCTACCAGTGCTGTTTTAAAGCAAATTACTCATTTTACTGTTTTCAGACTGAATCAGAAAGTGATCATGATATAAAAAACAGAAATCAAAGTGAGACCCAGTTGAGGACTCTGACATCAACATTTTATCTAATCAGCTGAGAAGAACTTTCGGGAGAAACTCATTTGAACACAACATGAAGCATGGCTTTTCTAATACTAGATTCTTGTTGAAGTTGATTATAATCAAAGCAATTGTATCACTACAACAACGAGTTGCACTTTATCTTTTCATTAGCACTACAAGAATGTTATCCTTTTGAAAAGATAAAACCCTGTATCAAAATTCATATAGGATATTTTTTAAGAAAGCGACACCAAAGGTTCACAGACTGCAAAGTGCCCTTGGCCAGGCCACACTGGTCTGAATAATGCTAAACTAAGAGGTAGATCTACATACAGAAAGTAATCCCAACTGCAGCAGACTGAAGTTTCCTGCTGGAAGTGCACAACAGGCAAGACACAATCCCTTCTATCCCACTTATGCTGTATCATAGCCCATACACTGCTAGATCCAAAAGAATGGATTCTATTCAATGTATCTCAGGAGTATACCTTGTTATCCTTGACAGTCCACTGCCCTTCTGCATTCTGCTGGAAGACACAGTGCTTACGAGAGATCATCAAGGGACAGGTTTTTGACACCAGCTGGTACGTGTTATCTAATCCTCGGCCAACAGTCACCTAAAAATAAAGTAGCATAGTTACTGCAATCAGTAATGACATGGTAAATTCAGTTTATGGCATTTCAATTTAAGTACAGCAAAACTCTATATCAATATCTTATGGTTATTTCCAAAAGGTCTGGCATAGTATGATTTTTTTTTTAATTTAATTTTAAGAGTATATAGAAAATAGAAGCTTATAAAGTTTGAAGTATTATCTTTCTCTCCCACTGAGGAAATTTTAATTTCTCTGAGGCACGTTACAACTTGGTTTCATGGAAATCTTCCTCAGCGGCAAAGCTGCTCAAAGCCACTCAGATACAACTCTGTCCCACCTCAATCATTACCTAACCAAATACCATTTCTTCAAACCAGCACTATTGTGTGTGGGTCTCAAGACTACTTCTTAACCTCTTCTTTTGCTAGTTGCATCTGTTCAACCATTTGTGAACAGAAAAGATACAGGAAAAAAATAGCCCAGAAAACTGCCATCAAAAAAAAGTGCACACTCAACATTGTCCTAAATACACAGTACTTTTGTAAATCACACCATCGATCTTATGGCTCAGAATCTAAGCTACATGCAGCTCATAATCAGTAGTAAAAGTGATCTAAGTAACTGCATTAGACTAATACTATTTTCTGGAAGAAGGCATATAATTTAATTGTAGTATTGCACAGTATCTTTTTAAATCTCATCTGATTTCAGATTGCCATTTAAAGCACATCCCTGCTCTCCCTCCCTCTGCTGCCTCCTCTGCACACTTCTCTTAATTAATCCGCATTACCTGAGCAGTTCTCACCTTGAGTTTAGAGCAAGAATTCAGACCCCCGTGTCATAACCAAAAGCAAGGAAGCAAACTAAGATAACAAAAGCAAACTTAAACATTTAAGTGCCTACCTCTTAAATGTTTCATATAGTTTTCTGTCAGCATGGATTGCATACATAAGAGGTACAGAGACTCAAATGGATAAAGACTCCCTTCTTCATGAGGATTCAAACATAAAAGCAGCTTTGCATTTGTCCCTGCAGTGGCATCCTCAGGGCCCAGTCACACACGTCTACAGGACCTCACATATCAATATGAGTGAGAGCAAGCAGGGGCAGTCATAAAATTCCCCCTTGATCAAGCTCATTTAGCAAGCAGGGGTCCAAGATGTTACCACTCACCTGCTGGAGTTCAGTGCTGCTCACAGCAGTACCGGCAAATCACATCCCATTCCCACATATGAGCAGTGTCCTTTAGCACCAAAGTGGTCACAGCACCAAGCCTGATAGTGTTAAAAAAGTGTTTGGAAAACATCCTCAGGCATGTGGTGTGATTCTTAGGACTGTCCTGTGCAGAGTCAGGAGCTGGACTCAGTGATCCCTGTCAGTCCCTTTCATCTCAGCATATTCTATGATTATGATTTAAATCTCCAGCAAAAGCAGTTTGTACTCTGTGGCCTGGCACACCTACAGCACCTCCCTGCTGCAAATGACAACCACTGTGCATACAATCAGAATAGTAACATGCCAAACTGGATTCCCTGCATAATTATCAGTGCCTTGGCTGCAAGTTGTTAGCGCCAGTCCTTCACCGAGGAGATCTGCACATCTCAGGGCTTCAAATCCACAATGGGAGAGTAACAAAAGCATACGTTTGGATGGGTGCCTTTTGCGGTGTTTGAACACAAGGCCTTGGCCACAGCATCACCCATACCACCTGATTTTGACCACCGGAACAGCACTCCTTTTACGCTGCCCCAACGTCATCACACGTCTTTGCCTGCTGGGTTTTAAAGAAGAGTACCAGGGCCCATTTTTCAATTTAAAAACACAATCGCTAAGAAAACGGCTATTCCCGTACCGCATCAAAACAATTTAAAAGTGACCTCATTTACACCTGAATACCTTATGCCTTAGGTACTGTTAACCTCGCCAAAAGCACCACCTTGTTAATTAGGCTATGGGCTCCCTTCGTCCTCACTTACGTTACCGTTACACGAACAACTCTATCTAAATATGACATAAGAATGTAAAGACATAAACAAGCGAAGGCTCGTCCAAGGCCACTCCAGCGCCTGGGTCCGTCTTCCACGACCTGGGGCGTTACCGGGGCTGAATGGCGCCCGCCCGGGCGGCTCCTCCGAACGGCCACGAACGGAGGCTGCTCCTTAAGCGGGACAAGGCGGTGCTTTTTCCTCCTGGGAAGCGCTGTAAGAAACACGAGACCCCACCAAACTGCGCCCCGAGAGCCGTGCCTGCCCCCCCGCCCACTCCGAGGGGTCGGAGCCCGGTGCGGCTCACCTGCGTGCCGGCCTCCAGCAGGAGCCAGTCGCCGCTGGCCCCGACTCGGCGGAGGCACCAAGCCAGGCACGGCACGCCGCGCACGGCCATGGCGCCCGCCCGCCGCGACCGGCGGGAGCGATCTCCGCGGCGGGAGCGATCTCCGCGGCGGGAGCGATCTCCGCGGCGGGAGCGATCTCCGCGGCGGGAGCGATCTCCGCGGCGGGAGCGATCTCCGCGGCGGGAGCGATCTCCGCGGCGGGGCGGCGCTCGCAGGGGCCGGGGCGGGCCGGGGCCCGTCCGAGCCCGGGCTGCGACCGGAGCCCGCGCGTGCGCCGTAGGACGGCGGGGCCGCCGCGCGGCGCTTTCCCGCAGTCCCGCCGCGCTCCGCCGGGTCCCGCCTCCTCCTCGTACCGCCCCTTCCGGGCGCCCCGGCGCTGCCGTCCGCCGTGAGGCGCCATGGCTGCCGCCGCCCGGCTGCGGCGGCGGCTGCTGCTGGCGGTGCCATGGCGCTGGCGCTGCAGTCCCCGCCGCGGCGGTGCTGCCTGCCCGTCGGCGGGGCAGATCCGCGCCGCCTTCCTGCGCTTCTTCGAGGAGCGCCACGGCCACCGCCGCCTGCCCTCGGCCCCCGTGCGGCCCCGCGGCGACCCGCGTCTCCTCTTCGTCAATGCGGGCATGAACCAGGTGCTCTTCCCTGTCCTGCACCTCCCCTCCTCCGGCTCGCCGGCGCTTCCGCATCTCAGAGGAGCGCCGCCCGGCTCGGGGTGTCCCCTGCCAAGATCTCCGGCGTTGCCCTGGGCTCCCCGCGCCGCCGTCCTGCTGGACGCCTCTCGTAGTGCCGCAGTGCTGTGCGAGTCTCCCCCGCTGGCGATAGTTTAAAACTGTCAACATAATCTTGTGCCGTGTGTTCTGGAACGAACTAGCTAAAGCAGGGAGGTTGGACCAGATGGCCCACTGTGGTCCCTTCCAACCTGACCCATTCTGTGTATCGGGAGCCCCAGGCGCAGGCTCACTGCACTAGGTGGCATCTGTCCATAGCGGGTACAGATGCCACCTAGGCATCTGTAGGAATGCCTACACCTAGGCATCTAGAGCGTGTGTCTCTCGTTTCCAGTTCAAGCCTATTTTCCTGGGCACGGTGCACCCCCGGAGTGAGCTGGCCCAGTACCGGCGGGTGGTGAACAGCCAGAAGTGTGTGCGTGCAGGAGGGAAGCACAACGATCTGGAGGATGTAGGCCGAGATACTTACCATCACACATTCTTTGAGATGCTGGGGAACTGGTCCTTTGGGGATTACTTTAAGGTGAGGTGATAGTAGTGAACCCTTTCTAGGGGAAAACATAACCTGCCTTTCAGAGCTGTGCTGTAGTGCCATAGGAGTGTGTACAGAAGGTGTTTTGGTAAGATCCAGATTCATTCCTGGGGGCTCTGTGGCCTGGAACAGCGGTGGTGAGCTCATGGGCTCTATTGCTGAATGTGTCCTGAAGACTCTCAAAGCACTCAGCCTGCCAAAGCTGTGACCAACATGTAAAAATAAAAGTTTTCTGTGAGAATGCCAGTGTTAGCCACTTAATATGGTGTAAAGAGGTTACCAGCTCATTTAATGTTTGTTACTAGAAGGTTTGAAAAGGGAAGAAGAACAAAGGATGCTAAGTTTTTTAGGTGACATATAGATTTTTTCTTTGGAAATTAAATAATCCATGTAACTCTGCCAGCAAGCACATAGATGCACACCATGCTGAAGGGCTCACAACATTTTAGAAATGTCAGTTTTCCACTGGCAGCAGTGAGCTGTTTCATTCTCCTGACCTTCATCCTTGCTCTTTGCAATACGTCTGAAAATTAGAAAGGGAGAGAAACAGCTGAAATTAACTTCTTTGTTGTTTGATTCCCATTCTAAAGACTCTGAATTATTGTGCTTCATTTATGTTCCCTACCTGCTCAGGAGGAGGCATGTAGCATGGCCTGGGAGCTCTTGACAGAGGTCTATGAGATCCCCAGAGATCGTCTCTATGTCACCTACTTTGGTGGAGACCCCTCGCTGGGGCTGAGCGCAGACGAGGAGTGCAGGGATGTGTGGCTCCACTTGGGGTAAGTGTGTCAGAGAAGAGGTGCTGACATTTTACTTTCCACAGTCTTGCATTTGCTCTTTAGTTGATCAGCTGTGGGGGCCAGAGAGTATGTTTTACCATTTTGTTTCTGGTTTCTTTGCGCTGTTAAAAGTCAGCTGGGCTCTGAACTCACTGGGTCTCTTGAACTTTTGGTTCATTCTCAGGTAGTATCAGTGGGGGTGGGTATGTGCCTAAAACTGGCTGGCCTGGATGAAGTACGTACAGGATCTCCAATCCTTTGCTTCCTCTCCATCATGAGAGTGTGTTCTCTGAAAGCAGGCAATGTCTGCTTCAGTGAGAGGGTGCAGCCATTGCAGAGAGCACTGCTGTGCTTGGGGATCTTGTTCCAGCTGTATGTAGGCTTTGAGCCCAAGGCAGCCAGCTCTGTGCCACTGATGGTGTTCAGGTCTTGCCTCTGCTCCAAGGAGCAAGGTGCTCCATAGACCCAGTGGAGAGCCTGTCTTGGTCAGCAGGGGCCAGGCTGTGTTTGCCCATAATTCTGGGCTGAGACTAGGGTCCTGTGTGGTTTGGCTCACTTAATCTTACTAAGGAGAGTAATTCTGTGTGAACAGAAGGAAGCAGAGGAAGTAGAGAAACAGAGGAATTCTGATGTGTTTCCTTTTTGAGTCTGTAGAAGGAAGAAAGGATTCCTTTCTTCCAGCTTTCTTTGTGATCTGGGTTACTGTGTGGTTTGTGTGTATGCCTCAGCACTGCCATCTCTGTTATCTGCCTTTCCAGGGTTCCTGCCAGTCACGTGCTTCCTTTCCCATTGAAGGATAACTTCTGGGAGATGGGGGACACAGGTCCTTGCGGTCCCTGCACAGAGATCCACTATGACCACGTGGGTGGTGGCAGAAATGCTGCAGCACTGGTGAACCAGGGCAGCCCCGATGTAGTGGAGATCTGGAACTTAGTTTTCATGCAGTACAGCAGGTACCAAGCATCTCATCTGAACTCCAGAGCCTTTCCCCCTAGCCTGACTCCAAAATCATGGGTATATTCTCAGACTTATCACTGGTTTCCAGAAGGTAGCAATACCAAGACCAGGAGCAAGAGAGAAACTGTGGAGATTTGCCCAGCATGGCTCTTGGTCCCCTTTGCTTTAAATCCCTGTCTTCTTCAACCTTCACTGCCTATTCTCCCTTAATGCTGCATTCCAGAGATCTCTTGAGGTCTGCAGCAGTCTGGAAGAGGAGGAGAAGGCCTTTTTTCCTTACATTGCAGCCTATCCTACATTGCATTTTCCTTACATTGCAGCCTATGCTATGTGATGGTCAGATAATGGCTGCCTGACAGGGCTAAGGCAGGCTGCTGTCACTCTTATCCCTGAGCTTCCTTATGCTGGGTCACCCAATGTTTCCATCCCCTGTCACTTTCCCATTCTCTTTGATTCACCTGTTCCTTATTTTTGCTCATGAACTGATCCTTGCTTCTCTTTTGCCTTTTATTTTTCCTGCCTGGCTGACAGAGAGGTGGAGGGGAATCTCCTTCCCTTGCCGCAGTACCATGTGGATACAGGAATGGGTCTGGAAAGACTGGTGACAGTTCTGCAGAACAAACGTTCCAGCTATGACACAGATCTCTTCACTCCCATCTTGGATGCTATTCACAAGGTGATGGTGCTTCTGCTTAGAGTCACAGCTCAACAAAAGCTCCTTGAACACAGACTGCTTGCTGGGTAGCATAGTATAGTCTTCTCTGAGCAGTTACTGAGCAGTGTCTTGAGGCGGGAGGTTATGTCCTGCCAGGTCCAATGCAGTGTTCTAGAAAAAAGGGAGAATTCCAGGCTGGAAATCTGCTGGAATTTCAGCACTGCTGATTCATTTTCCTTTAAAGTGTTTTAAGTTTCTCAGTGCTAGGGCATTGGCTGACCTGTGTTAGTTACAGAAGTCTTGGTCTGTAGTGCCGTGGAAGGATTTGATGAGTACATCTTAGGTGCACGGCGTTCAGAGGTACTTGAAAAACATGATGTCAGGCATAGCTGGCTGCCTCTTGTGTTGAAACTTCTTCTGCAGCCATTTTCTGCTGATTTTCTCTCTACTTTCTCTTTTAGGTCTGCAGGGCACCCAGATACCAAGGTTTGGTCGGGAATGCTGATGTTGGGCGTGTGAACATGGCCTACCGCGTGGTGGCAGATCATGTGCGCACCCTGTGCGTGTGCATCACTGATGGCATCTACCCAGGCTTCTCTGGAGCAGAGTAAGGACGTAAGGAGATGGCATGAGGTGGAGGAAGTTAGGTCTAGAAAGGAATATGAACAGCCAGGGAAGAGGTTCTAGTGTGGGCCCCAGATAGGGAGTACATGAGCTTTTAGGGAGACAGGAAGATGAGAGCCAGGAAGGGGTTCCAATCTGCAGACTTCCCCTTGGATGGGTGTAGAGTGTTGGGAGCATCTGGCCTGTGCTGATGAATCAGACCAGATGAGCTGGGGGATGCTGGATGTGGCAGCTGGGCAGGGATGCTCACAAGGCTGCCTGAGGAATCCTTCTCTGTTTTCAGACTGGTGCTGCGTCGGATCCTGCGCAGGGCTGTACGCTTTTGCTCTGAAGTTCTACAGGCTCCACCTGGGCTCCTGGCCTCCCTGGTGCCTACAGTCGTGGAAGTGCTGGTGAGTAAAACTGCTGTCTTGGGGGAAAAAGGTCATCACGCATCCTATTCAGCCCCAAGTCCATTTTCTGCATACTGTCAGGAGTCAATTTTGGATGGGAAGGAGCTCCAGGGAGGTGTTACCTGATGGTATGCATTCCAGCATTAAAAACCTCTTGTCCGTATTATCACTTGTGATGGGAGGGAGGGGATGTAGTGACATCAGTGGTACAGTCAGCACAAGCATGTGTTACTGTATGCAAGTAACCTCTATAATGTTTGTGACATGCTGCGAGATCCCCCGAGGAAGATGCTGAGGATGTTATCACTAACTGAGGCTCACTTCCACAGGGAGATGCTTATCCAGAGCTGAGAAGGAATGCCAACCTGGTGAGCAATGTGGAATCCCCTTGTCTCATTAACTTTGTGAATCACTGCTCTCAAGGCCAGAAATCAGCCTGCCCTTCAGACTTAGCTGGAGGAGTTTGCGTAGCCTCCTCCGCAATCATGTTCTCATGGGTGGACTGAGATGTTCTGGGCACAAGTGTCTGTGGCAGATTTCCATATGGTCCACTAGGTCCTTACCAGGGACTGCATGTGCTGTGTAATGCGGCTGTTGCTCTAAAAAAGCTACAGTAGCTATTTTGGTTGAGTGCAAATACAGCCCGTCCTCTCCTGCGTACCCTTTGTCTAAAGTGGAATGATGATTTAAGGCTAGTCCCAGCTTGCTTCCACTTACAGCAACTTCTCTGGCTGTTCCAGACATACAGTTGTAATTGGGTCATAGGGAACATTTGTCAGCCTAAAGCTTTCCCCATGTGGATGGTCAATATTTCCTTGACAGGAGTGGTGACAGGAGACACAATGACTTTGGCACTGTTCAATAATGCATCAGAGCCATGTTGTGATGGGTACATGCAGAACAAAAAGGCTGGTTTATATGCTTTGAGCTGACTAAGCAGGTCTGAGCTGAGCTGGAGAACTCCCTGAAATGTGGGTAACTCTTCTGATCCTTGGGCAGATCAAGGATATCATTAATGAGAATGAGGCTGCATTTCTATCCTCCCTGGAGCGCGGGAGGTGCATCATCGAGCGGACAGTGCAGCAGATGGAGCCCTCCACAAATTTCCCAGGTGAGTGTCCCTCCTCTGACAAGCTGCACTTAAGAGACAGTTTACTCCAGGTCCTCACAAGCATTGCAGTCAAAACTGGTGGATGTTTGCCTCCCCTGCGTTTTCTGTAACACTAGCCCCAGACAGAGGAGCAGATGTTCCTTTCTCCAGACCGGAGTTGTTTTCTAGTACTTTGTCCTCACAACAAACTAGGCAACAACCAAGTTAGAAATATTCCCTTGCTGTTTTATTGACTGATCAACAAGGTCGTTATACACATCTGAGAGAAGAAGCACAGGACCCAACCAGTGCAGCTGCCTGTCTAGATGTTCTGCACTGAATTTTAGTAGGAGGGGGGCTGTGGAGCCTTATTAATACTCTGTCCCATGCAAGAAGAACTCCAAGGCTTCTCTTCCCCATTAACCAGTTGCACAGGTAGATCCAGTTACCAAAGCACACACTAGACTGATCCCACCCAGACAAATCTTGAGATGCCTTTGCTTTCTGTGTTCACACAGAGTTCTTGTCCTTCTTTTTGTCTTACAGCTGAGGTAGCCTGGTCTCTCTATGGGAATCTGGGATTCCCTCTGGATCTGATTGACTTGATGCTTGAAGAGAAGGGAATCAGTCTGGATTCAGCTGCTTTTAACAAACTTGCTCTGGAAGATGCAAAGGTAAGAGGAAGACCTGTATTGTCAGAATAATTCAAAGCCTTACCTGTCTCCTGTGACCGTGGAAGCAGGATTTCTTTCACTGCTGAGGCTCTTCAGAGCACCACAGGGCTACCTGCCTTCTCCCTGAAGTGAGTTTGAAACAGCAGTGGCATCTCAGTCCCCTTGTTTCTGAATGTGGAACTGAACTGTTGGTGGTTTTTCTTCAGGTATTTTATGATGCTGGAGTGAAGGTTATGAAATATTTATATAGATTAGGACAGTCCTCTGTTAGTCATGTAGTCTAACTTCTCACAAAGTAGAACCAGCTTAGACAGCTGAAGCAGCAAATTATTTATGAAGAGTTTACAAAATCTCCACCACCTCACTAGTGCTGAAATACTTGCACTGCCCACTCACCACCATCCCCTAGTGCAGTAATTGGTTTGAGGCCTTCCTCTCCTGAGCTTTAATGGCCTGGAAGCTTCACAGCAACACAGCAATCTGTGCCAGGAGGGATGTGTTAACAGCCAGGTATGGCCTGGCTCAAGGCTATCACAGAGTGGTATTCAGTACTTGTGAGGTTTGAAGGGATGGGCTTAATTAGCATTAGCCTACATCAAGCCTGGATCTGAACAAGCCTTTTCCATGGAGGTGGAAGAAGTCATTCCTAGTCTTACAGTTCCAGTTACCTGTTTGCTTGCCCCCAGGGAGCTGCCATCTAACTGTGCCTTTGCTCTGCTGCAGCGGAAGTCTGGTGGCCCACAGGCTGGACAGCCAGGGACCGCAAACACCCGTCTGGATGTGCACTCGCTGGCTTGGCTGCAGGGCAGCAGTGTGCCTGCTACAGATGACTCTCCCAAGTACGCCTACACGCTGGGGCAGCACGGCCAGTACGGTGAGTGCCTGGCCCACCTGCAAAGCAAGCTCTGCTGGAGTCCCTCACATGCCTGCTTTTGTTGCCTAGCCCCATGTGTGCACAACGTGTACTTCGTGGTCCAAACCTGTCCACCTTGCTGCCATGTTTCTTCCCTACCCCTGTACCTCATCCCAAACCAGGTGCTTTTCTTAGTGCTGTTGGTATGTCCCTAGGAAGGCTCTGGGATGGTAACAGGGCGGAGCTCTGGGTTGGCACCACTGTGTGCAGTGGTGAAACAGGAACTGTTGATTTCTTCTAGAGATAAGTCTGGTCTCCAACAATTAGGCTTCTGGGTGTGTGCTCGAGAGAAAGAAGGATAATTACGCAAGGTTTTAGGTAGCTGTGTGAAAGCGGGCCCTTGCTGTTTCCGTGGCAGACCGCTAGGTGCCAGCGCAGGCTTTTTGTCACCTACGGTAACTGAGGCTGCTGATACTCTACGGAAGGCATGAAGATAAGCAACAGTGGCTTATCAAGATAAGACAGAGGTGGTGTGGCTGTCACAGACCATTAGAGAAGGCTGTGTACAGCCAACTCCCTTTTACCCAGTGTGCTGGTGGCAGCCCACGCTAAGCAGAAAGTGAGGCAATTCAAACTATATATACTACACCAAGAGCACAACAGAGGAAAGAAGCCTCATAGTGACATTGGCTCAAATCCCCAAACTAGAACTGTCCCACCTTCTTAGCTTCTAAATCATGGAATAATTTGGGTTGAAGGGAATCTCTGGATGTCCAGTTTCACAGTTGGATCACATTGCTCAGAGCTTTGTCCATTTAAGTTTTCATTATCTTCAGGGACAAAAATCTCATAGGCTATCTGTTCCCTGTTCTTTATCACTCTTAGTGTGTAAAGGATTTTTTCTTCAGGTACAGCCAGAATTTCCTGTACTCTTGATGTAGTCTCCCAAATGCTAAATAGGGATGAATAACCTCTTTCTTTGACTGCTGGCTGTTTGTGTTCATACAGCTCAGCAGGCAGGCAGCCTTCCTTGCTGCAAGGGTACCCTGCTGCCTTGTGTTCAGCTTGCTCCCAAGAACCTAAGATTTCTGTCAGTTCATTTCTGTAGGCTGCTCAGATGCCTTCAGAAAGCAGTCCAGTTCTTCAATGTATCAGCCAGTCCTTGCCAATTAAGTGGGATATGAGTACATGTCATTTTGTCATGGATAATTATTAATGAAGATGTTAAGTGGTGTTGTCCCTTATATCAGCCACCAAGCATCCCAGGCACAACCAGGTAGCTCTGCTAGTAGCTGAATATCAGTTGAACATTGAACTACTGAGCAATTCTCACTGGGGCCCTCTGCCCAGCCAATTACACACCCAATTTATGGGCCACTTGTCCTCAGTGCCCAAATTTGGATTCAAGGAGCCTACAGGAGAGCATGTTAGATGCTTGCTGCACCCAGGAACATAACATCCCTGTTGTCCCCTATCCACAGCATCTTCATAAAAGTCAGTCAGGTTTGCCAAGCTTGCAGTGTAGCAAGATGCAGATGTGTTTGTGCCTCATTTTCTTTACCAGGCTCATGTGGAGCCAGATTGGGTGTCCCTGCCTGCTTAGCTGCTGCTCTGCAGTTCTGTCATTAGGTAAGTGAGGGGTGACTTAGTTCCAGTCCTTTGTCCCTTCTGCCAGTAGCTGTTCTTCTCCTACCAAGGCAAAGTTCCAGCTTTCAGTATAGCCCAGGTGTTGGCAGGGTTGGCACAGGGAAGTGATCCCTCCTTTTCTGTTGCAGTCTGACAGGCTGTATGCACTAACTGCTGCTGTCTTCTTCTCCCTGACAGAGTTCAGTCCATGCCAGGCCACTGTCCTGATGCTGTACAAAGATCAGTCTCTCCATAAGGAAGTTGGGGGAGGGCAACGCTGTGGTGTCATCTTGGACAGGACTAACTTCTATGCAGAGCAGGGAGGGCAAGACTCTGACCAAGGCTACATGATACGTTTAGGACAGCAGGTAAGGCCCTTTGCTGCCTAACCCAAAGCTGCCATGGGTTCTGTGGCCAGGCAGAATTCTCCAAGTGATGGGTTGTTCTACTGTGTTAATTTGCGAGCTGCTGACTCTTGACAGTTCTCTTGGCTTAGCATCAGAGTTGGTGGGGTAAGACAGAATCAGCAAAAACTTCACAAGGGCATTCTTGCTGCTGTGGCTGTCTCTCACAGCCCTTTGCAATTTCATCTTGCTGAGGAAGACTAAGGTCTTCTCAGGTCTTCCTTCAATGTGCTGTATTCTTGCCAGCTGGGGTTGTAATGCTGAGAGAAGGCAATCACTGATCACAGAGTCCGTGAACTGAGTCAGTCCTGGACAGCTGCAAGTGCTGCCCAACCTGAAACCCAGTGCAAAAACCCTTATTCCTCCCAAGAGCATCAGGGAGGACCTCCACTTCTGCAGCATGTTTCTTCAGCCTTGCCAAAGGGAGAGCTTTTACCCTGTACTGGGAAGTTACACGAGGCACAACCTTTTCTCCTTTCCCCATCTCTAGCTCTTGATAATCACTCCTGGGCCTTTTTAGCCTTGCAGAATGTTACAGTGCCTTGCTCAGCACTTCTCCCCAGGCTAAAGTGGTGGTCCAGTTTTGTTGCTATCCCAGTGAGGCAGAAATGGTGCCTTGGATGCCAGAGATATGCCTTGGGAGATGCTGTTAATTTTCTCATGGATGAGTATAGTTGTTAAGAAAATTAGTCAGCAGTTACTGCCTGTCCACTGCAAGCTGGCAACTTCAGCATACTTTATAGTGAGTGGCTGGGTACAGGCAAGGTCTGAGACACTTTGGTTATGCTTGCAGTAAGCTTCTCTCTGTTTTTCCCACCCCATCCCTGTCTTTTAGGGATCAGTGGGAAATGTGCTTCCCAGTCGGGTCAAGCAGGTACACAGCACAGGTATTTGGAGCTTCCCTGTGTCCTAACTCGTTTTTCTGTCTCTTTGCTCAGGATGTGCTCTTCCCTGTAGAGTCAGTTCATCTCTGTGGTGGCTATGTGATCCATGAGGTGACTGCTGTGGAAACCCTGCGTGCTGGTGACCAAATGCAGCTCTTTGTGGATGAGGTGATAACTTAGTGCTCTTAACCTTTTCCTTGTGATATCCTGAGTAAACCAGGCACAGCAGATCTTTGTCACTTGTATTCTTGAGGCTGTTCTTCCTCATAGCGTGCAGTGGGAAGGAGATACCACAACTGACTCTGTAATCTTTGTAACCCATTGATCTGTCCAAAAGTACCTACCCGTTACTGTTTTACAAAGATGATCCCATGGAAAAATGAGTTAGAGCTGCCCCATCACATAACTCATCTGACAGCTGTACTGCCTGTTGGGTTTCCTCCATCTTCTCCTATCCGCTGACATGCAGTCTTTTCCTTATCTCTTTGTGCCATCCCTTGTAGGGAAAGCTGGGCTCCAGGATGGCTTTGATGAATGGAGACGAGAGATCTCTGAAGGCTGTTCTTAGAATATCAGGTTTATTAGGGATGGTGAAAGGTCTTGCTTGGAAGCTGCCAGATGCAGCACATGGCAAGGCCTGAGGGGATGGCGGAGGGGAGAGACAAGAGGTAGAGAGGATGCTCTAGGAGAGGGTGGAAGTTCCAAGAGAGCGGGGATTCCAAGAGGGCATCGGTCCCTCATAGACCCCTTATCAGGGGGCTTCAAGGTGGGCTGGAACAAGACTTGGGCCAATGGGGGTCACAGACACTTGATGCTTCAGGGTAGGGTTACAGGTGTGGGATGAACCATACATTTTGAGGATTGAGATAGAACAGTCCATTTGACCTTTGGACCTATCTATAGGTAAGGGTATTGTCCAGCCAGTAGGGGGGATTGTCTTCATCCTGGCTGTACTATTGTGAATCTTTTGCCAGGCAATTATATTTATTCATCCTTCCCAACAATCCCTCTCCCCCGAGCTGCGGAGGGCGAGCACTCCCTGCTAAGTGGTGTGTGTTTTCAGGCACAGCGCCTGGCCTGCATGAGGAACCACACTGCCACCCACCTGCTGAGCTTCGCGCTCCGGCGTGTCCTGGGGGACAGCACCGAGCAGCGGGGCTCACACGTCACAGCACAGCAGCTGCGCTTCGACTTTGATACCAAGGTGACTCTGAAATCCAGGTCCCTAGTTCTCAGCACTACCAGCATTCAGGGATTCTCTCCAGGGATTTTTCCCCTCTCCCCATAATCACTCCTTTAGAGACAAGTCACGTTTTGTCTGAGTAATGAAGCTTGGTCCTCTGGAAGTGACCATGTCCATTTTGCATTGACCTGACCCTGAGCAGGGCTTGTTGAGGGGTTGAATGGGGGTCAGAAGAGAAAGGACTTAGCAAGGCCAGTGGTCATGGTACTGACACAAAATAGTGTAAAGGAGTCTTTGAGAGATGGTGCTTGGCTGTGACACATAGCTGATGTCTGTACTGGACATTCAGGTGAGAGTATTTGTGAAGCTTTGGGTCGGGTAACCTGGTAACCTGTCATTCATTCTGGTATCTCTTTTGAAGACTTTGGCTGATGCTCTTCCATCAAAAATCCTTATCTCTAAGTAGAATGTGGGAGGGCCATGATGTTCACAGTTCCCTTTTACAAGCAGAGAAGATGAGATGCAGGGGTAGAGTGGTGTGCCCAAGCTAAATCATCTGGTGGCTGTGCCCCAGATCTCCCTCCTTCATTCTGTACCTCTCGGGAGGCTTCTGAATGTGGCTGATTTGCTTCCTCAGGGCCATGTGACTGTGGAGCAGCTGCAACAAGTGGAGCAAGTGGTCCAGGACCTGATCCAAAAAAATGAGGTGGTGCATGTGGCTGAAGTCCCCCTCACACTGGCAAGAAGAGTTCAGGGGCTCCGTGCGGTGGATGAGGTATGGCAGGATGGCAGCACACATCTTCATGAGCATTCTCCTTCAGCAGGAATCGTCTCAGACACGAGATGTTGACACAATGTGTTTCTGCAAAGGAATTGTCTCCCAAAACTCAGGTGGAAAATAGGACAGAGATGAGGTCTCAGGACACTGCTGTAAAACATGGACACTGGTGATGCACAGGCTTTCTGTTTATGCCTGTGGACCAAAAGCCTGTCATGTCACCAATTGTGTCTTTCTCCCACTGGTGGCTGGTTGTGGGGGAGAAATGGTGCCACCCCTGACTCAGAGGCTGTTCTAGAATAGGAGAAAAATGAGGCAGACCCTGAAGCTATGTAGTTAGTCGCTAAGTGCCCCTGAACAATGGTGTTGTTAGCTGCTGATCCCTGTCTCCTCTGTCAGGGGTATCCAGATCCAGTGAGGATAGTGTCCCTGGGGGTCCCTGTGGAGAATGTGCTGACCTGTGACTCCAAGGCTGCAATGCAGACCTCTGTGGAGCTCTGCTGTGGGACGTAAGTGACTTTTACTTGCAGCCAGAGGGCATGTTTGTGGGCAGTTGTGGCTGAGGTAGAAACATCACTATAAGCTCACCTTCCTGTCCCTGTGAAACTAAGTTTCCTCACTGGAAAAATATTTTTTGAGGACAGGATGGGCTATTTACAAAGCTTGGGAAGTTCCAGGGTGAACAAACCTTAACAAAATGCACAGCATTTTTCCTTACTTCATAGTCTGAAACTGACCTGGAAGCCACAGAGCACCAGCAGGGTATGGGAAAGGTGTGTGTGACTTGTCACACCAGGGTTTTGGAGCTTTGCCTTTGGGGTTACAGAAGGGCTGGGTGCCTGGCTAAAGACTCCAATTCAGCTGTGAGAACTTGAGACTGCTCTGATTATGTTAATTAATTATCTTCACCCTCTTCTGCTTTTAGCAGTAATGAGAGTAGAAGAAAAGGACAGTGCTCTTAGGACAGTGCTGACACCAAAAAAATAAAAAAAAGGAGGAACAAACTGGTCTTAGAGCAGATAGAGCTTGAAATGAGCAATTTTCTACCTATGAGATCTTCTTGTAAGAGTAGTGGGACAAGAAACTGCATGGGAGAAGAGATGATCAATTTTTATGAAGATCTCTGGAATGATTTCTTGTGGTAACAGAACCCAAGACACTGTAGTTTTCATATCCAGCATTGAATAAACAAGAAGGAAAAGGGAGGTTGTCAGTGTCCTGAGACTACACAACTATCCTTTGTCTGGAGTCTACTGGCCAGGCAGTGAGCTGGCCTGACAAGAGAGTGGTGGAGTAGCAGGTGAATAGAGGAGAAAAACACCAATTCATCTCACTGCTGAAGGAGAGGAAAGGAGGACAGAACTTGGCTGCATATTTGACTGGAGCCTCCTTGGCAAGGTAGCACAGAGGTTCCTCTGGAATAGCCTCAACTCTGCTGTCTCTTGCCTGACAAGGTGCCATCAGGATTTTAGGGATGAGAAAGGATTCAAGGTACTGGGATTAGGATTAGAAAAGGGCTGCTGGACTTTAGAGTTCTCAAAAAAAAGAACAGGGTTCCTGATTTCTGTTTGCAAAGAGCAACTTTCTTTCCTGTTCTCTGCTGACATTTTAGGCACCTCCTCCAAACAGGATCTGTGGAAGATCTGGCCATCATCAGCGAGCGTCAGCTTGTCAAAGGGATTAGCCGTGTCATTGCAGTGACAGGGGGACGAGCCAAAGAGGTAAGAAAGAGGCAAAAGAGATTTCTGCCATGTCAAGGCAGTGCCAGAAGGACCGACCTTTGTGGGTTCCTCATAGACAATTAGCTCCCCACTGCTTTGGTTGGAGCCTCCCTGCTGTGCCACATCTGGCTTCCTGCTTCAGCCTTGGACTCAGCTCTGCTACTGTACCTCACTGTTCACCTCCTTTCCCTCCCATCCTAGTTCTCTGTCTCCTTGACCTTCATTTCTCCTTTCAAACCCCCCCTTTCCAAGACAAAAACTTGCACAAAATATCAGGAAGCCTCTGGTCTATAAATTTCAGTCCCCCGGTAGGTATTTTAAGGTATAATTCTTCGTGCTTGGATTTGCACTTCATGATTACAGGGTTCTGGCCTCTTTCTTACAGCCCTTTTGCTTCCTTTCTTCAGTCTTTCTCCTGCTAAACTCTGATTCTGGTGTGGCTGGTTCTGTATAAAAAGTAAGCAACCTACTATTGTGTTCATGTGATCACTCTGTCCTTTGAGTATTCGAAGGTGTCAGGTGCCCCATAAGCCTTCTCTCTTCCTTTAAGGCTGCTGTCAGAGGAGAGTGACTCATAGTCGCTGGAATTGGAAAGACAAAAGGCAAAGGCCAACCCTGCAAATCTGTTACTTTTTGGCTGGCCATCCCCTGTGCATCTGTTTCCCAGAGAGGCTTTTCTTCATGCAGAAGAACAAAAAGCTGCAGGGTACATCTGCATGCTTTGCTGGAAGTGCTGACCTGAAGAGCCCCTGAGAGGATCTCTGTGCAAGTGTTAATGAGACAAGAGAAGCTGCAGAGAGATTTACTTGAAACAAGGGTTGTGTATCCTAGTTAGGCAGAGCAGTCCTCTGCTGTCCTGCTCTAAAGTCTTGCAGGACCATCCTGGGCACAGAGATCTGGCAGGGAGGAAATGCTCCAAAACGTAAGGATTGGTACTGGTGAAAAAAAACTTGTAATAGCTTTTTTAAAAAAAAATATTTATAGTAGCATTTTTGGTGAAAACAGTAAGAAATATATCAGGATAGGTAAACTCAGGAAATATGCTTGAATGGCTGATGAGGTTCCTTTTAGTGTTAGTGTTTCTCTTGTTTCTTCAGTCAGCAGTTCCAAGATTGCATTTGCTAATGGCAAAAGATTTCTAAGATGCTCCACAGAGCTCCCCAGTTTTTCCTCAGTGAAATCCTGATGATTTTGGTGCAAGTTTTTGAGGAAACATGAATTTTGACCATAAATAGCACATAAAGCTCAACAGCTTGGTCTGCCTGAGTGTGACCATTTAGCGTTGGTTGCAAATCTAGAGAGGAATGTTGTATTTCAGAGTCTTGCAGGAACAGTCATTCCTAAACCATCTGTAGGTGTCTTCTTACTGGATTCTGAGTAGTACTTCGGTGTTCATGATCCTGCTGTCTCCCCATTTTCTTCATCCCTGTGGACTGTTTCTGTTGCTGCATTTGAACCATGAATTCCTTCCATCTCTGCAGGCCCGGGAAGTAGGCCAGTGCTTAGCTGTGGAAGTGGACTCTGTCTCCTTACGAATGAAGCAGAGGATCACCTCTATTTCTGAGATGCAGAATCTCTCCAAAGAAGTGGGCCAGTTGACCAAAGTAAGGATTATATTCCTGTACAGAAAGCCCAGCATGGGCATATGGGACGCATGACTTTTTCCCTATCAGGTTCACATCTTATCATGGTCAATAGCAAGGGCAAGTTGCTACCTGCTGTTGCCTCTTTGGTCACAAGGATTTTTGCCAGCATCCAGGTGGCTGTGTTGCAGATGGCTAGCTGAAAAGAGAAAGCTGTTCAGCACTGTGACTGGCTGCCCTGGTCATGTGGGTTAAAGGAAGGTCTGGAAAGAGGCTGTGCTCCAGCCTGACCTCCCAGAGAACTAGCACTTTATGTTTAATGTTCTTACAGAGCAAATTGTCTTGCAGGTGGTGGCCAGCACTGCAATGCCCCAGTGGCAAAGAAAAGACCTACAGACCATCCTGAAAGCGCTGCAGCGAACAGCCAACACAACTATCAAGAAACTGGAGCTGCAGCAGGTACTGAGGCAGCAGCACACCAGCTTGCAGCCAGCTGATAGCACATGCCAGTGGACCTGATGTCTCTGTCACTCTTCAGAGCCACTCAGTCACTAGAGGCTCAGAAGGCAAAAGAAAGGAAAGCCTGTGCAATAATGCACGGTGCAACACAGACCCTGTGTTGGGTTGATTTCATTGGCCATTGTTTATGGGGCCATTGGTTAAAATGCAGAGAATGACTGGCTGGGCTTTTAGCACCTGCAGAATTTCCATGTCTCCCTGCCTCTGAGAACAGAGAGCCCCATACCAGCACTTTTGGCCAACACCAATAGGCATTGGGCCTCACTTCCTTGTTTATGCATGATGAGATGGTCCTCACAGTAGGCTTAACAGAGGTTTTCCTCCAGCTGCATGGATTTTGCTGTGCTTCCCACATGTGTTTGTGTTCTGCCAATTTATATTAAAAGCAGATTAGAAATACTTACTGGTAACAGAAATCTCAGGAGAACTATCCCTTTCTTAAAGTAGAAGCATCTTGCCACAGAAGCCTTCCTGAGACATGTGGCTCTGTATAGGTCCAGGAGAGAGGCTGGGGACTGAGTGAGTCACTCTCTATTTCACTTTTGACAGGGGTTCATCTCTGCTTGCATTTGTGGAAGGAGGGCTGTACAGCTCCACATGGAGATTTTCGTCTGCTAGTCTTTGACTCTGCTATCATACATCTCCTATCTGTCCCACAGAGCAATGCTTGCATTCCCTTTGTGTATATATTACATGGATTTATCCCCATGCAGCCCACCCTGTGCCACCTGTAGCCCTTCAAAGTGCTATTTTTCTCCCTCCAGGCTGAGAAGGTGGCACAAGTCTTGCTAGCAAAATACTGCAACCAGCCTGTCATCATTGATACTATCCCAGCTGATTCCCTCTCTGTGAGTAATCCACATTCTTTGTTGGCCCAGTGGTACCT
This sequence comes from Lonchura striata, assembly GCF_050655825.1. NCBI lineage: Eukaryota > Metazoa > Chordata > Aves > Passeriformes > Estrildidae > Lonchura > Lonchura striata. The sequence continues at coordinate 85,047,016 of NC_140705.1, read as the reverse complement.
CAGGTGCTACAAACAGCAAGAGGGGGTTGCTGAGCACATTTTCTGCTGGATGCTGCTCTGCTTTGCTGTTGCCTGACCTCTGTTATCCCTGCCTCTCCTAGATCCTAATGAAAGTAGTGAACCAGCTGTGTGACAAGTCTCCTGGCACATCAGTCTTGCTGCTCAGCCCTCAGACTTCGGGTGAGGTGCTCTGTGCCTGTCAGGTATCCAAGGTAAGCAGAACCCTGATTGAGGCAAAGGGAACCTGCCTGCCAAGGGGGGCTGGACCCACTGCTCAGCAGGTCCTGCTTGAGGCTTTTCCTGGGGTTTTGCCCAATGTTCGTGGTTAATCACACAGGGGCAGGACCTGAGATGACTGTACTGAGACCAGATGTACTTTCAGTCTCTGTTGGGCACAGATATCCCTGGCTCCTCCAGGCTGTGTTTGCCCAGGGGCAACATGTAAGCTCAGCCTTTATGGTCCTCACAGTCATTACTGCCTCAGGCTGGGTACAGAGAGGATGCTGTTAGCTTTCTTTATTCATAGATTGCAGGCTGCCGCACACTACAAATAACTTGCCTGTGTCTATTCCCCAGAGCTGCCTCCCTGGGTTCTCTGCTGCTGACTGGGCCATGGCTGTCTGTACACAGATGGAAGGGAAGGCAGGAGGCTCTCCCATCGTAGCTAAGGGCAGTGGAAATGCCAAAGGCATGCAGGGAGCCCTGACTACTGCACTGGAGTTCGCTCAGAGCAAGCTGTGATCCTTTAGTGCCAGGACAGCTGTATACACCCAGCTGGACACTTGATACCAAGCATATACTCTGCCCATCTGGAAGGATTAGCAGCTGAACATTGCTGCAACTACTGCCTTGGAGCACTTGACTTCTGAGCATCCAGGATCAGCAGAGACCCCACTGACAGAATGATGCTGCCTCTTCTCAGCATGAGCCTATGGCAGTGGAGCCTTGGAAAGCACCAGTTGCAACAGCAGATCCTACTTCTCATGGAACAGTGCAAATCTTGCCACAAGACCAGCACAGAAATTTTGTGAGAACATGGGGGTTGGGACTGTTACGTTAAAGCTATTAAAAGGTTGAGAGAATTCAATCATCTAATGTTTCTTGTAGCTGCACCTTTTTTTTCCTGCTCTGACAGAGGGGTTTGTTCTGCCCCTGCAGCTCCAGAAGTCAGCATTTACTCTTGTCTAAGCAGTTCCTTCCTACTGCAGAACTCTGAAAACCCCTTTGATTAAAAATGCTACTCTAATTTAGAAATTAGAGAAATCCCACCTTGCTTCTGGGCTCAGGCTTGTTAGGCTATGCAATAGGTAGAGCTGAAGCCAGTCGTCAGCACTGAGGGAACAAAATTGTCCCCCTTTCCACCTCTCTGCTTTGGATGAATGTTCTTATCTCTGTTTCTTCCTGCCACTCTCTTGCAAGTCCTTCCTTCTGGCTTCTTACTGGCTTGTACCTAAAAACCAGCACTGATATATATTGAGTTGTGAGAATGAAAACTGTTGCTGTGTTGCAGCATGGAAATCCCTACAGCAGGACTGTAGCCTGCTTTGTCTTGAGGTGAGCACGTCTCATAAACTGGTTATTATTCACAAGCAGTGGTGGACCCAGCAAATTCAATTCATAAAGACATTTCAGACTTCAGCGTTAAAGTGATGGTGAGAGCTCCTGGCCAAAGCATCATTATTTTAGATACAGGATTGACCTAAATAGAGATCATAAATGGTAGCTGAGTCAAAAGTGCAACAGGATAGTGATACAAACAGGTTTTCACCCTGTGAGCAGCAAGAGTAGCCTGACACAAATGAATTTCACCAGGTAGGGTTGCCTGTCACTGTGAAGGGAGATGGAGGACCAGTAGCTGCTTTTGGGGAGGGAGGGAGGGAGGAAGTGTAGAAGAACAGTGATGCTGATGGACAGGTAGCAGGAAATGGCTATCACATAGATACAGATTACTGAAGAGGATGTAGTGGGGAATGGCTGTGTCTGAATGAGAGGCTTCCCACTTAACTGTCCGCCTGAGGGAGGGGGAATAACTGCTATGAGCAGAACCTCATTTCCCTTTTCTTCAGTGAACAGCTTATCTTGGGAGAAAAAGGGATATGGACTTTGGGGGGCATCATTAGCAGAGAAGAGGTTTTCTTCTGTATCCCAGTAGTTGTCCAGACAAAAATCTCATATGTGCTTCCTATGTCTTAATGTGGCTTCTGCTCATCTTTACCAGCAGCTGGTTTTGCATTGGAAAGTGCCAGATGTAAATGTGAGGACTCAGAGGCTGATGATGCTCACAGCTGTCCTCACCTTCTCCCCCAAATCACTGACAACTACGGCAAGAGTGCAGACCTTAAGCCTTTGGTTCAGGGAATGCTGCTTCCAGCGAGGAAGCTTAAAGCAGGGCTTATTGCATAGGGATTTGTGAGCCAAGGCCTCAGGCATCTGCCCCTGCTGCCAAGAGTTCAGCCATCAGAGGGGTTGCATAGGCCCCTTTCTTTCATCACTGTCAGTAGGGCAGTTTGCTGCTCATCTCAGACCCTGCCTGCATTCCACTATAGCAGAGCAGCTTGGTGCCTTCTCAAAATTCTTTCAATTTCTGGATGCAGAGGTGCTAGTGGTGCTCCTAACATCCCTGCATCTGAGCACTGGGGAGAGCTGGAGCACCCAGTCCAGTGCTTCAGGGCCCTTATGACAAGGCTGGTAGGATGCTGGAGAGGGTGTGTGGAGTCCCAGAGGATGGCTCATGCCATCAGCTGAAAGCAGCATCAGTGCCTGTTCTTGCACAATTCCTGTGTTTCACTTGGGCCCCAGCAGCACCAGTTGGGGATGGCAAGGAGTGTTCTGTGTTACTGGGAAAGCACTTACCCAGAGTGCTGTTGTGTTACTTTATTAATAGCTGCTACAGGAGATGATATCTGCTCCGGTGTTGGAGAGTAGGTGTGAGGAGGAGGAAAGGAATGCTGGCTTGAGCTGCTCCTGCATGATGCTCCAAAAGCAGAGCCTGAGCTTGCCAGCAGCAGCCTTATGGAATTAACCTGCTTTAGCTTGATTGTTAGTTTCAAAGCCACTGACCTCATAGACTTTTGCCCACCCCCTTAAAAGGCAGAGGTCTGGGTGCTGCCCCTCCAGGTAATGCCTTCACTGAGCCCCTGACACCACTCCCATGGAAGGTGAAGGGCTGCTGCTTAAAGCACGACAGAGGAAGGTGGTTGGAAGGAAGCTGTTGGAAGGAGATCCATCTCCATTGTGGATGCTGTTGGGCTCTCGGCACTGTGTGGTGAGTGAGCAGCAAAGACCTGATGCCTTGGCATTTCAGATCCGTTTGTCCCCTCCTGTGTTCCATGGGAAAATAACTCTCTGTTCTCGGGGTATTTGCAGCAGCCCCAGCACCCACCACACTCAAGGCTGCTGCATTTCCTGCATCACCTTCCTATAAACCTTAAGAACCACCTGGTCTGTAAGCAGGGCTGCGGCTGCTGCAGTGGTGCTCTTCTGCCTCATCTGGGGCTGTCTTGGGAACCCCATTTTCTTCCTCCTCCTTTGCTGCTCCTGGCTTTTATAGACATGAAATTCAGTATTTCCCGTATCTTTTCTGAGCTTGCAAGAATCAATGATATCACAGCATAACCAAATCCTGATCTTGTAAGTGCATCCAGAACTAGGCAGTAGCACTAAAAGCGTTCTGGAATTGAAAGAGAAAATGGATCTTATCCTACCAAAGAGTGATTCTGTGGAATCATCCATGGTGCCCATATCACCTCAGGCTGGTAAAGTGGGTCACTGCAGTAGAAATGCTGGAGTTTGTGCTGCAGCCATGCTAGGCTGCTGATTCTAGGAGAGGGCATTTCCTGTCATTCTCCTGGTAGAGTCCTAGTGTGCAGACTTACATCCCATGCTTCCCTTTCCCTGCTGCAGATGGACAGGACGTTGACATACTGTGCAGGAGCTGCAGTAGCTGCCACGTTTGTGCCTGGCATGCCCTGCATGTCAGCAGCAGGTCAGGCAATGCTTAGCTGGGAAGCTTTGGGAAATGAAACACAAATTTGAAATGGTGTTCTCTGACCAAAATTGCAGCCTACATTCCCTTACAAACATCAAAGATCTAAGGTATGAGCAGTAGCCTGGGCACACATTTGTACCTCCAAACACATGCACACAGAAGGGATGTCAGGAAGTGGGAAACTAATTAAAAGAAAATAGGTTTTTTTTGCTGTGACCTGATGCTGTCAGGTTGGCAACACCTTCATAAGACCAGATGGACCCTGAGGTCCCTTAAGGGCACCTGCAATGCAGGGCTTGCCAGCATCAGCCCCAAACAACTACCTGACTTTGGCAAAAGGAGAGCAGAAAGTACTTGCATGTCTCTTCTCACACATTTTGCTCCAGGAGCTTCAGACTCAGTAGCCTGGGCTGCAGACTGGGAGGCTGGTACAGTGTCAGGGAGAAGGCCAGCTCTCCCTCGGCACCCCTGCCACCGCAAGCCTTGGGACAGGCTGCTACAGGACTTTGACATGCTGCACCTTGGGTGCCATAGGACTTGCTTCAGGAAGGTCCTAGGATTGTTGTGGTAGCAGCAGAGCTGAGCAATGCAGAGGATCTTAAAAGTGTGCTGAGCCACAGGCTCAAAAGCTGTGGGGCTTGGTCCATCAGATCTGCTGCTGAGCCATCTCCCAGAAACACTAAACACAATCCAAGCTGAGCCCTGTAGGGAGGGAGAGTGCCTCAGGGGCTGGGGACCAGAGGTGACCTTTAACAGTCCTTGCCAACCCAAACTGTTCTGATTCTGTGATTCTACATGCAAAGTGACACTGTGCACTGAACTGGTCACACCACATACGGACGCATGTCAACCAGGAACCCAAGCAACTACATAGCTGGGATTCTGGGCGTCCTGGCTTGTAAGATAAGCATGTATTCTATTGCCATCTGTTGGAGGTGGGGCAGTTTTCTTACCTCTTCTGAGAACAATGTCTCCCTCTGGGGAGATATCTTCTGTTAATGGGCCATTGAATGACTCACTGCATGACTGGTAAAGTTACATTATCCCGTTGAGAGATGCTCCACCCAGAGGGAGGAGCCAAGCATTCTTACCTGCATAAAATCAGCACTTTTTGGGACACTGGGCAGCCCCTTTGCTGGATTCCCAGAGGAAGACCAGGCCCAACTACTACCAGACCCAGACCTTCAGAGAAAACTCCACCCTTCTAGAGATCACTGCTTCAGCAGCATTTCATCTGCCACTCCAGGAGGAGCAGCCACCATTTAACTGGACTATTACCAACACCCTGACTCCTCAGGGTGTCAGGTTTCTGACTCCATCACTAGTTTTGTTTTTACTAATTACATTTTTTTTTTTTTTAATTTAGCTTTTCTTCTAGTAAAGAACTGTTACTCCCATTCCCATATCTTTGTCTGAGAGCCTTTTTTTAATTTGTGGTAATTTGGAGGGAGGGGGTTTACCTTTTCCATTTCACAGGAGGCTTTTGCCTTCCTTCACAGACTCCTGTCTTTTCAAACCAAGACACTGGGTTACACTGGCAGGCTCTCACCCTCACAGTGCCCTGCACCACAGGCTCCCTGTTCATGCAGCAGCTGACACTCACTTGTGGGCAGCTGCTGGGCAGCACACACAAGGCTGTGGAGGGGAACCATGGGCTCAGGAGCCTTGGCGAGGTGAGACTTCCCATCCCTCAGGAACAGCTCAGGGCTATGTCGAGCTGGTGCTGCTGCTCACCTCCTACATCCCAGATGCTTGGGAAAGGAGAGGAATGGTTCTGTGCTAGAGGTGTTCAGTTGTGGGACAGACAGCATGGGCTGGGCAGGAACACCCCATGGCTGAATCACCCCTCCAGCTCTGGATCCCCAACTTCTGGGGAGCATTTCTGGGGAAGAGAAGTTTCCACTGCAGGAGAATGCTGTTCACAGCAGCAAGCTGAGTGTCCAAAGAGGCAGGAAAGGCATTTCCTGGGGAATCCCAGCAGCCTGCCTTTGCCATGCCCTTCACAGCCAGCTGGTTCCCTGTGTGAGAGAACTTTGCATTCAGCTCCTCAGCCTGGATTGCAGCTGGCATTTCCACGCCGCTTGCAGAGAGGCGTGACTTCCTCAGCTGCAACCCAAAGCTCCTCTCTCCTCCAGAAAGCATCTGGTGGACCCACAGGGCCGGGAGAATTCTTCTGTTTCCCCTTACATCTCCTCCCCATCACCATCCCAACTATTGTTAGGAGCACCTTGCTATGGCACCCACCCTCCTGACTGGGAGCAGCCCATTTCCATCAAGGGCTGAATTTTTATTGATTGATGTCATTCTGGGTCACTGTAGGGCGGCTGTGGGGTCCCAGGGTGTCAGCACAGAGGGAATCCAGTGAGGCTGTCATGGTGTTACCCAGACTGCATCTAGAGAGCCATGTGCTGCTGCATCCCCCATGCACTGCAGAGCTGCTCATCCTGCAGGTGTATAATCATGATAGGCTCCAGTGGGAAGATGAGCAAAGCTGCACCCAAAGCTGTACCCATGACCAGCCCCAGGCACTGGAGTGCTGCTGCCCACCACAGGCAGTGGCTCCCTTGAGACTGGGGGGGAATGGAAGATGACCCTGTAGAGTGTGCTGTGGTGTAGGCTAGAAGGAGCTCCATTGTGCCTGAGTCCCTGTTGCACCCAGTGCCCGTGTGTTCACTTCTGTGAGCTGGAGGGTTTCAGACCAAGTTGTGAAGTCCTACTGTGCACAATTTCTTAAGATTCTTATGGGGTCTGTCAGTCTCAAAGTACTGGAGTACCTCTGTTTTGAGCTGGCTGTGGGATCCCTATCCCAGAACTATTGCCATCAGATAATCTGTTTTTTCTGGGACACACCACCCTGAGCCTGCTGCAAAAGTCCCTGAGGCTGTGCAGACACTGGGTTACTATTCCAGTCCTCAACCAGGATCCCTGCATCTCCTTCTAGTCCTTGCCCAGCCTCATGTCATGCACTTTCCTCTTGCTTTACATCAGAGGTTGCCTGGGCTTGAGCTCCAGGAACAGGAAGAAAATCTGAGCCTACGTAGACCTTCTTTTCACATGGTGAAAAATTATTTACACATGGGTTGGGATTTGCTGCTCTACTAATTTCATTGTCTCCTCGTTTGCCTGTTTGTCCCACATTCCACACAATGTTTCCTCCCTCCCTCCCTCCCCCTTCTTTCTCTCACTGCCTTCATGGGTGTCTTTTCTCTCTCCTCCTCCTGAATGGCCAGGTTAGGCAGGTGCAAGAAGAAGATGGACAGGGAAGATAGTCCACCAACTCAAATATCACCGAGTTTTACAAAAAAAGGGGAACTAGAGGCAAAACTAAATGACCTTTAAAACAAGCAAGTTCTCAGGTTCCCTCCCCCACCCAGAAGTGGCTCCTCTGCTCTGTTATAACCTTCTATTCCCTACCCCAGCATTTATTTATAAGCACCATCAATAATTAAGAAGCTGCCTGCCTGCCTGCTTGCCTCAGCTGCAGTGTTGACAGAGGCATTTCTGACGTTTCCTGGCTCAGCCTGGCTGCTTTGCTCACTTGGGCTTTTAATTTTCTTTCCCTGCCTTGTTAGAAACACAGGAATCACCCACCTGGAACAGACTGGACATCCAGAGAGCCAGGAGAGATTCCTGCTGGAGCTGCTTGCCCCAAGAGTGACCCAAGAGTTGCTGGCTTTCACAGCACTGCAGCAGCAGGATGACCTGGGATGTCTGGGGTGTCCCCACCACAGGCACCACCCCTCCCTACCAGATGCAGGGTCTGGGAGAAGTGACCCTCCCCATCCACATCTGAGAGCCATGGAGATTGCACATTGGCATCTCTGTGTGGAAAAGACAGAAAGTGAGGGCTCTGCAGCTGGGCTTCTCAGCCCTGGGTGAGCAGCATCACCCTGGGCACCCAGCCAGGGAGATGGAAGAAGGAGAGACCCACCAAGCAGTGCAGCCAAAAACCACAGCTGAGAGGGATGAACTGGCCCTAGCAGGCAGAGCCAGAGGCCTCATAGTGGAGGGGGACAGCTGGACTTAGAATTAGGGATGGAAAGCTTTACACTGGTCCAGAGGAAGCACCACAGGGCATAACCCATGACAGACCAGGCACAGAGGCAGCAGCTGGGCTTGGCACATTGCGGGAACTGTGGAAGTCCTTGGGAACACTCCAGGTTGCTTCTTGCAAGTTCAAAAGCACCCTGCCAGCATCAGGAAATCTCTGACCCTTGAACAAATCCTCAAGTGTAGAGTTTCCAGAGAGCCTGGCTCAGCAGCTGCTGGCAGAGCCTGCAGCATGCCAGCCCAGCTGCCTTAGTCAGTATAACCCGGATGCAGCGACAGGGCACAAGAGGGAAGCCCAGTGGTTCTCCCTGAACCAGACTGCGATGCTGCAGACACAGCAGAGACTTTCAGGGAGGCAGTGGCAGAGAGCTGCAGCGGGGGCAGCATGCACCCTGTTCCCCCCAGCACACAGCACAGTGCTTTGGGGCCCTGCTCCACCAGCCAGGCCCTGGAAGGGAGCACTAAGGGGACCGTGGCTCTGCCATGGCCCCCATCCCCTGCAGTGAGGCCAGGACTGCCCGGGAGCTGAGTGCAGTGTCAGGAAGCAGATCTGTCACAGAGCATGGCTCTGGAGGGACAGTGATGGCAGCTGGCAGCTCCACAGCTCTATGGGTGTTGGGCCCCGCTGGTTTGGGAAGAGGGCACCAGAGGACAGTGTCAACTCAGCAGTCCTTGGTGCACAGGCTCCCAGGCTCTGCTATCCCATCAGTGTCCAGCTCCCACCACAGCGACCACCCCGACATTGCTCTTGCTGTCATGGGGTGAACAGGGTCCCCTTCTGCTCGCAGCTCCTGATACAAGATATATATGGAACTGACCCTGGGAGACACGGAGGATCTGAGAGATGGAAAATGTGCCTCCTTCCCCATGTGCCCCCACCTCCCCAAGCCACAAAGCCTAGCTGACCTCCTTCCCAGTCCTCTCCTTCTTCTGTGGGTCAAGCTCCAGGGAGCATCCCAGCCTCCAAGGGAAGGGGTGTTTACTTGTGAGGGGTGTTGGTTATTCCCTCTGCAAAGGATATCACAGCCCAGCTGGCCTTGAAGGTAAATAAGACAAGCAGGGAGGATGCCTCATTTAAATAATGAGAATCATGGACCTCTGAGCTGCTTTCTGGTGGCCAAACAAGGGAAAGATGATGCACTGCTCCCTCTGGAATTTTCAAAATCTCACGGTGCACTGCCTGTGCTGTAGGACCCGATCCTGCTTCACATCCCTCTAGAGAACCTACACTGTGGCAAGCACTTGGATTTATCTAAATACAGCACAACAAGGAGAGTTGGAAATTGGGGCAGGGAAGGGAATGACACAGAGTCACAAGCTAAAATGCAAATCATGGACCATCCTGTGGAAAAAAAGAGACCAATGTAAAACCAATGGATCAACCCCATGAGAGTGCTGGAAAACAGCCTCCCACTAATTCTCATCACCAGCCTGGTAAGGGAAAATCTTCACACCTGCTCTGAATGCTGTGAAGTCTGCAACAAGCCCAGCCAGGAATAGAAGTCACTAACTAGAAGCTTTCCCTCCTCCAATCAAATCTGCAGCCAGCTCTCTTCTCTTGCATGGCACCCCACGGGCTCATGGGCTGGTGCCAGGCTAGTCGAGTGGTGATGCCAAGTCTCCCTGCCACAGAGCCCAGCAGCCAGGTGGACAGGGCAGGGCAGAATGTGACCGGCACGGCCAAGGGAAGCTGGCCACAGCTGGCATCCTTGGCAAGGACACAACAGCACCTCATTCACCAGGAATTGAGGAGGAGGGCTAGCAAAATCTTGGTGATCAGTGTTTCTATATTAATTACCTCCCTCAGGACCAGCCCTCTTGCAGGAGGATGCATCTCATATCTTTTTTGCATGTCTCCTCCTGGACTCTACTAAGGGTTTATGTCTTCCTCATCCCCTCCATGGAGCTGAGTGACAGCAACCTGGCAGTGAGGAGACACATGCTCCAGGGACAGGACCTGTGGGGATTGCTGTGACACAGTAGTGACAGCAGAGACCCTGGAGCTGAGGCAGTATTAATGGAGATGCCCATGCCTGAGGATCAAGAAGAGCCAGCAAAACGTGCCAGTCTCTTCAGGAAAGGAGGGTTTATTCAAGGGGCCAGCCAGTTCTGAGCCTAAAGCAACAGGCACTGTGCTAATGCAGCTATCTGAAGCAGAAAAGTTGGGAATATCTGATCACATCTTCCCCAAGTTCCTTCTGCTGTCCAAACACAACCTTATGCTCCCAGTAGGACTCACAAACAGGATGTTTCTGCTGCCCACAGCCTCTTTCTGGCAGGGCAGTTGCTCTGCTTTTACTCTCCTCCTCCTCTTCCTCCTCATTACCATATAGGGGGCCTGGGCACTTGTCCTGCCCAAGAGGAGATTGCTAAACCTTCAGACTTGCAGACCTTTGCAGGCAGTTACCCAGTGCTGGTCAGCAACTCCAGACAAACAAGAAATTTTCCAACAAGAAAAGAAGGAAGCAGAGCTGGGGGAGCATGGAGAAAGCAGTGGCTGTGGTTGTCTCCTCAGCATTGGTTAATTAATTAATTATAACACAGAGCTGGGCACAGAGGGGAGCTTCAGAGTAGGTCCTCTCTTCCCTGGCACCCCTTGCTCCAGGGTAGTGCCAGTACCTCCCATGTCAATCCCACTGCAACTGGGGCTGAAGACCACCGAAGCTGGCACAAACACAGCAGCCTGAAATCTGGCAGTGCTGTTTCTCTGTCTCTTTTCCCTAGATTGAAGGGTGGAGAGAAAGGGAGGGGAGCCTGGCACAGGTCTTTCTCGATCCTAGAGTGCCATCTGGCACTTGGATGCAACACGAGGGCTGAGTGGGAGTCAGCAGAGGGACTTGAAACTTCTGGTCTGACGTTGGAGGGATCTCAGAGAGAGGGAAAAAGAGAAGGCTCCAGAAGCAAGGAGGCAGGGGTTTGCAAATGGGAACCAGTAGGTGCCTGACCACAGATCACAGATCCTGCCTGCAGGAAGGTTTTTGATTCAGTCAAGAAAATATAGAGGCAAATAAACTGAAGTTCAGCTTGACAAATGGGGCAGCCTTTTACCTCTTGCCCTAATGCAAAATGGCAAAGGTCAGTGAAGGGAGGGGGTTCCCATGGTGGAAAGTGTTACCTGCTGCTAAGCTGAACCAAGTTTTCAGGGAGTGGTATAGTCCTTGAGGCACTGTGGCTGTCCAGATGGGTAGGACAGCACAGAGGTGGAGTTGTGAAGTGCAGCCTTACCAAGCACCTTAGACAAACACTAATGCAGAGGATATCCTGCCCCACAGCCAGAGTCTGGGATGTACAAGAAAGATTTAACATTTGCATCCATCTACTTGGAGGTAATTCCTAGGAGGCACAGCCTCCCAGCGGATGAAGAAAAACTCCTGCACTATTTATGCAGTATTTTTGAAGTAACGAGAATGAAGGAAACCTTCCTGCTTCAGAGTTCAAGCCAGAGGCGCGGTGGTGTGAGAACAAAACCATCTCACTTGTGCAGGTCATATCCTGATTAACCCTATGGCAGCTAGACTGTGCCCTGTGGAAGATGGGGACCAAGTCCAGGAATATTCTGGGACTGGTTTTGCACCAACAAGAGAGGAAGGATACCCCTTTTCACAAATCTTGGTGTGATGCATGATGATGGGGATGCCAATCATAGCAACAGGACAGATTCCCTGATTATTTGTTCCTCTGTTTTGTTTCTTTAATTAAACTCAAAGAGAGAGCATCCAAGCCAGCTGCACTCTCAGCCTGTGGTGGGATCATTTACCTCACCCCCCACAGGGCACCTGTGTGCCACTGGAAAGGCCAGGCTGAAGGGAGCTGCTGCAGCCTGTCAGCTGGCAGGCTCTGCCTCCTGCCCTGTGCCCAGCATCCACAAGCAAGGCCTGTGGGATGGCATGGGGAGATGAGCCTCCACTCCTGCTGTCAAGCTCTGCTCCCCACAGAGCCAGTGCAGGCAGCAGATGGGCTGGTCTCTCCCTGCCAGTGCAGGCAAGGAGGCTGGAAGGTAGGAGGTAGAACCAAATCCAGTCTCATTAAGGGTAATTACCATTCATCCCAGGAAGCAGTAGGAAAAAGAGCCCACGTTCTCCCCATCTATTAATAGCTGTCAGCAGCTGCATGGTTCCTGCCGCAACCCAGGGAGAGCAGAAAGCTTTGGGAAAGCAGCAGCACAGAGAGCATTCTGCTCCCCCATCCTTCAGCACTGGCTGTACAGGGGCAATTTTCCTCCTTCCAGGATGTAATTTGTTTTGCTTCTTCCCCCAGGACTCCAGGAGCTGCTGGCTGCTTGTAAGCAGTGTTTTCCAGCAAAAGCTGCAGGGAGCCAGCCAGAGGAGGGCCTGGAAATAGAGCTTTGGAGCCATTCCCTGCTCCTCAGCATCCTCAATTTTCTGAGTCGTGCCCAGTTTTGGCAACTTTCAGTGCTCCTCATTGAAAGGGTAGAAGCCATTAATGAAAGAGGACTGCACTAGTGCCGAGGACAAACCTCGCTGGCTCATACCCTAATGAATCCCTTTGGTGTCAGGGGGACATCAAACACCAAGAGGCTCCTCTCCAGCCTGTCCTTCAGCTGTGTCCATGGTTCTTCCCCACGGAGACATGAACCACATCTGACAGATGGAGGTTGCCTTGCTGCAGGCATCAGCTAGAGAGGCTGCCCCACATGGAACACAGGACTCAAATGAAATTATATCCTGGACTGGTGTGGTGACTTCCAGCCATTGTGTTATGATGTGAGGACACTGCAGGCTGCAGGAGATGCACTAGCAGAACTGACCAGGAGGACACGTGGGGTTTTTTCACTCCTTCTACCTCCAGCTGCCACTGCATACAAACAGCTTGCTACTTGCTGCGGGCAGAAAGATCACCAGATGTGTTCCTGAAATCCCTGAAGAGACAGCTGGTGCTGGTGTAACTGGAGAGAAGGAGAGGGAGAGAGAGATTGAGAGGGAGAGGAGAAATGCTTGGCTGCAGGATGTGTTGGTGCCTGGGCAAAGCCAGGGAGGATCATGTTTCTAGTACATCATGCTGGGACACTAAAAAAGGTTGTCGCCCTACAGCCACAGCTTTGTTTCCAGAACAGCACCTGAATCTTCACATTAGCAGCAGAAGATACCCTGTGGGATGTGTTCCTCCCACACAAGACACTGCAGGACCTGGCTCCTGTCCACTCTCTTTGTTGTGATACACTGTCCTCCAACTCCAGGCAAAGCTGGCAGAGCTGATTATGCACAACACCATCACAGGTGCTGTCTAGGGGAAATCTGAGACCTGGTAGCTGGAGGGATACAGAGGGCACCTGGAGTCTGCTGGTAGGACTTCCGTCACTAGGGCCAGGAAGCAGTACCTTCCTTCATCCTCATTCTCAACTGTCAACAGTGGGGATGGGAATGGAAATGGATGCAATATTTTACCCTGCATCCCTATTCCACAGAATTTAAGGAGCAACTGCCACTGCACACCCCACTGGGAACAGCACTAATGTCTACATTTCCCACTGGAAATAAATGCTAAGGTACAGAAGGAGTTAACACAGCTATTTTTTGGACTGCCACTACTTCTTTTCAGCATATGATCCAATATCTGATTGCATCTATTTTGACAACTGACTGCAATATTGAGCACTGTTGTCTCTGGGAATCAATGACTGGGTAGACACAGCTGAACTCCATTGGACTGTGAAGTCTCCAAAACATGACATTTGCATTATATTAGCCATTAGGTGGGCTGAAAACTTCAGTGTTGATGGCTTGCTGAAGGCTCAGCTCAGAAATTGATCATTGTTATGCAGGTAACTCAGGGGTGCTATTTCTGTGGATCTGGTTTGGCTATCTCCTTTGCAATTTAGGAGTCTGACCAAATGTATGCATGGAAATCAGTGCAAGAGAAAATATCCCTGGCTTTATGTTGCTCTCATTTCTGCTTTTCAAGGTCTCAAAAGCCCTGGAGATGTGTTCCCAGGAGTAATATGGTCAGTGTGAGGCCAGCATTTGTGAAGGGCTTTGCAAGCCTTCTGACTACCCCACTGTGCTGAACACCAGCTTGACTCACAGGCAGTGTCACTGTCTTCTGGGGAGCTGAGTGACAGAATCAGGACACACCTAGAAAAAGAAGTACATTGCTGCCAAGGTCTAACTTTACATCTTTGAAATTCACTAAGGAAGCCTCAGGGTCTTGATTCTTTTTTTTTAAATCTATGCCTCTTTGCATTTATTGTTTTGTTGCTGAGCCTTTAGGGTGATCTGGGATCATGCTTTTAACATCTTCTTCATGACCAGGAGGTAAATTTTATATGAAAGTCAGCACAGCTTCCTAAAACTGCCAGCTATTATGGGACTTGCAGGACTATCATGAGAGCTGGCACCAGTGTTATGTATGCTCCCACAGGGCACAGGCTAGCTGCAGTCCTCTTGTGCCCAGTACATCAGCATTCCAAAGGAGTGAAAGAAAAACCTGTCTCAGGCTGGAAATGCCCTGGCAAATACTGCAACACTTAGATCTGAGAAATGGGAAAGAGGAGATGCATGTTTTCATCCCCTTGTTTACTCTTTATACTCCACAGCATGATGTGTGTCTTGATGAAGATTCTGGTCTTTCCCCACCTCTGTAGAGGATGCTTAACAGCAGAATGAAAAACGAACAGGTTGAGGTTTGCAGCAGAAGGACCAAGATCTTGCTATCAGTGGAGTTCTCAGATTTGCTTTCCTCCCCCATCAGACCTGCCTGTGATGTCATTTTGCCCCAAAATATGAGGCCTTGAAGCAAGCCCACTTTGGGCACAGGCAGCGTACCTTTAGCCATACAAACATGCAAGGAAACGGGTATCTTGAGGATAGCGACGTATTCACCCTTTGAATACTGACTGGTACAAAACCATTTGCATTGCACCCCTTGCCCGGTTCTTTCCGTGATTGCCACAGCAGCTGCTGCTGTTGCCGCAAGGGTGTCCGGGACTTGGGCAAATGTTCCCTCCCCAGCACCCGTGGAGCATGGTGGTGAGCTCACACATCTCCTCCGTGTGTGCCGAAGAGAGGGCTCCTCCTCACCACGGCACTCACTCTCAGCGGCCGCACGGGGCGGGGTGACGGGGGAGCGCCATCCCAAATCCCGTCCCTCTCCCTTCCTGCTGCTTCTCGCTGCCCCGCACGCCCTGGCAGCGGGCAGGCCCCGTGAGAGCGGCCGCGGGGCACCGCGCCTTGCGAGGGCTTGGCTCGGAGCCGGTCGCGAACCCTCAGCGCGACGGGCACGGGCTCCCCACGAGCCCCACGCGTGCCCGGCCGGGGGTCGCACCCGCGGGAGCCCCGCCCCAGCAACGGCCGCGTCCGTGGCGACAGCGGCGGCGGCGAGCGCAGGGGCCGGGCTGGTCCCGGTCCCGCTCCGTTCCCTGCTCCGCAGCAGCGGGACAGAGCCGGCAGCGGAATCCCCCGCGCCCAGGCGTCGAGAGGGACCCCGCGCGTCTCTCGCCCCGGTGCCGCTCGGCGTGGCCGGGGCTGGGGACGCCCAGCGCCCGTGACCGGGCCCTTCCCGGCGGCTCGCAGGTCTGACCCGCACCGAGGCGGCCGCGCCGATGCGTTCCCGTCCCTCCCGGGCTCTCCGGAGAGGAGATTGGCTGGCAGGAGGGAGCGCAGGGCCGGCATCCCGCGGAGCTGGGCTGGAGGCGCTGGCGGGGCCGCGGCGGTCAGCAGCACCCAGGCGTTCTCCTTGCCCCCCTGGGGAAGGGACCCCTCTCCGAGCCTCTGGGGCTGGCACGGCAGAGGGGCTGCGGTGGGCACTGCTCACCTCCAAAAGGGCTTTTGTTTTTCTGAGATTAGGGCGGTGGCCCGTCACAGGTCATGCTGACAGAGATGCAGGAGCACAGTTTTGGCCCTTCACCGCCAGGATTACAGTGGAGACATTAACCAAATTCCCAAATGGCCAGCTGGCCTCACTCTGCCCAGTCTCCCGTTACAGACAAATTTCATTATATCTGAAGCTAAATAGATTTCTCATTTGGCACTTTTTTTTTTTTTTTTTTTTTTTTTTAACTCAGAGCCCATTGCAGGTTTAGGATTAGGATACTGTGTTGCAGGCCCAGACTTACCCTGCAACACAGTATCCTAATGCACATTTAGCATTAGCCTTTGAAAGTGCCACAGAGCATGGCAAGTCCCCACAGGTGTTGGTGGGAACAGCGGTGTTAGCCAGACTCAGGATGACTTGCCTGGACTACAGGTAAAGGCATTAAGGTCAGCACACCTGCAGAACAACTGGCATTTTCAGGGTGCTGCTGCAGTGGCATAAGAGCTTCCTCAATTAGTGGGCAGACAGAACTTCAGTGCAAATGCAATCTTGGCTGGGGCATAACCACCCTCAGAAATAATTTATCCTGCTCTTACAAACTCTCCAGTAAGCACAGTGTTTACTGTTGTTCCATTTCTTGGATCTCTGTAATTCTGGTAGGAGCATCAGCCAAAGGTCACCAGTTGCTGTGCAGGTCTTTTTGGTGTTTTTTTTTTTGTTTGTTTGTTTTTTTGGGTTTTTTTTGTTTGTTTGTTTGTTTGTTTGTTTGTTGGGGTTTTTTTGTTTGTTTTTTGTTTTTTTTTTTTTTTGGTTTTTTTTTTTTGTCTCTCTGGGATTTGTTGTGAATGAAAAGAGCAAAAATCTTTTATTTCCAGATCAAGACAGGTTTAGCTGAATAACGTTTGTAAAGTATGTTAGTAGCAGCATAATTTGGTTGTGTGAGTAGATTTCTGTCAGTTCCTCCTGGGGAAGGGAAGTGTGATTTCCTTTACTTTTTTAAGAAGTTCAAGCATTATTTACTTTTCAGTCTAATCTGGGTGTTAAATGACAAAAACAGAAAATTTGCTACATGTCTCTGTTCATTCTGTATTGTCTAATAAAACCTTTTTAGGATAGGTGATTGATGTTTATGTAGAGTGGGTGGGAAGGAGCGTGCATTAACAGTGTTGACTTGGTTTATTGATAGTGAATTATGGCGCTACCTCTGTGTTTAAATACATGCTTAGCAAACCCAGCTCTGGAAAGTGGCTTAGAGTCTCATCTCTGGCTGGGTGAGGCTCCCACAGCTGAGGCAGAGGGGGTGAGCAGTGAAGGAGGCCCTTCCCTGGTAGTAAGGGCACCTGGCAGGTGTGTTCACCTCACTGGTGTGGTGGGAATGGATGTATTTGGAGCAGTGATTCAGGGTCAGACCTGGCACTACAGGCATGGGGTTCATTTGGATGCTTTGCAGCCTTGTTCCTGTTTGCTTTGTAGTGAATGGTAAGTGGGCATGGTGGAGTCAGCTGAGCTGACTTGCTCTGGGGCTCAGATCAAGGGAAAGCCTCTCAGCAGCCTGGGTAGCTCTGCCTCAGGGCAGATGTGTCTCCTGCCCAGACTCTTGGAGCCCATTTGACAGCCCTGCATGTGCCATGGGTTACCCACCCTCTGAAAATCAACCTGCCATCGGTAACCAGGCAATCCCATCATCTGCTGGAACAGACAGGAAATAATACTAGGCCACCAGTGCTGCACGGCTCTCCCCAACAGCTGGCTTTTAATGATTGTTTCCAAAAGGTCAGGAAAGCCATCAGAAGCTCCAATCAGCTGTGATTGGCCTGGGGAACAAAATGATACAGATGCTTTTTGAATAGGACAAAGGACCAAGCAAGGAGAAAATAATTTTCCCAGCCACCTCACTGCCTTCTAGCTGTGTTTTGCCCTTCCATGGAAGTCCGTCGAGCACCAGGAGTTGGGTCTCAGATGGGTCAGTGTGCTGTGGAGAATCAGGTCTCTTCTTTTCCCCTTGAAAGGTGGTCCATCATCATAGCACCTTCCTTAGGCACAAGGACCTTTGCAGGGAAAGAATTCCCAGTATTCTCACAGCTGCCTAACACTCATTCCTTCTCTTTCCACTTCCACCCTTCATCAGATCATGTTCCCTTTTTTATCAGCCTTTACCTTTGTCATCTGTACACTACTGCCTCCCAAGAAATCAGCTTCCCTGCCCTTGGCAACCTTCATCCTCCTGCTTTGGGCCAGAGAATGCCCTGCCACTGCCATCCCCACCCTTTCCTGACTATCCCTCTCAGGCTTGCCTCAAGTGCATTTGAAAAAGCTTTTGCTGACATATTTGCAGCATTAATCATTTGCTTCTCTCTTCTCTACTTCAGCATTTCACAGGTCTCCTCTCTTCCTTCTTTTGCAGCCCTTCCTCATATGCCTTTTGGAAGGGGAAGGAGCAGAGGGAGTAACACTAGCAAAGTCAGCTCCAAAGCTTTCAGGGAGAAGGAAGTGCTGGCAGATGGCAGAAGCACCATGAGCTGGGAAGGCAGAGGTGAAAGGCACAACCTTGTGCCAGGAAATAAGGACTAAAATGGTTCATCTAGGGGCCACTGTCTGGGTCACTCCCCTCACAAAGGAGGAGCTGGTTGGGATCAAACCACCCTTCAGGTGCCCAAAGAGACTAGATGGCAATTATCCTTCCACAGGATCCTTTGGCTGTATGGTGGTGCAAGGCCACCACAGCCCTGAGATATCCTCTTGGTCATGTAGGAAGGTGTTCTCACCTCTGACATTGCCATCCACCTCTGCCTCATGCTTCTTTTAGGTGTCCTGCAGCCTGTAACCTCCCAGACCTGTGCTGCAGCCCTATTAAGTCCAAGTAGCCCCAGTAAGGATCAACATAGGTCTGTATGCCCTGGGAGATGCTCACCAGACCTAGGTGCTCTTGTGCAACCCAGAACTCAAGGTGGAAAAGACACGTTCCTGGTGTCTTTTCTGCCTCTTTCAGAGTGGCTGGTTTGAGAACTATTAGGATTTCCAGGCAATAACCATACATGTGGGATTCTGAGAGTGCTGGCCTTGAGGATGGAATAGGAAACAGCAAATGGAAAACTTCGGTCTGGGAAAGCTCTGAAAGTTAATAGGGCCAGGCATCCTTCCTTCTTTTTCAAGCTGGTTCTTTTAGCTTATATCTGCTTAGGCTCAGTGTGGTCTGATCAGATCTGACCCATCTCATCAGTTAATGGATGTTTGGAAGGAGTTCAGACAGAGAATAATGTAGAAAAGCAGGAAAAGAACACACTTATAATGTATTCATCTGTAAAGCATCTGTCTTTAGAGAGTCATAAGAACAGGCATACCAGCTCAAACCAGTCTGGCCCAAAAACCCATCTCTGACAGTGGCTAGAAGCAGACACCTGGAGAGAAGTAGAAAAACAATGCAAGTGTGTGTTCTATCCTCCAGCACTCTCCCCACCTCCAGCTGTGTTCAGCTGCTCACACTGAGCCACACGACTTCCGTGTAGTTCATCATTCTCAAAGAGTTTCTCTTCCATGGACTTTTCTTAGAGTCTGCAGACTCCTAACATCCACAGCATCCTGTGGCAAGGAATTTCCCAGTTCAGCTGTAGCCTGTGTGAAGAACCCTTTGTTTTAGGCCTAGCCCCTGCCAGTTTCCCCTATTACTTTTATTGGAAAAGACAGTAAACTATCAATTCCTGTCCATCCTCTTGAACAGCACTCCGAATTAACACCACATTAGTATCTCCTTATTGCATGTGGTGTCTAGAGACCTCTTTGCAGGGGTATAAAGATGAGGCTAAGTAATAGTTGTTTGCTGCAGTGCTTCCAGTCCAAAGCAGAGGAGGCAGGCAAAGGGCAAGTGTGTTACAGGAGAGCAGTGTGAGCTGACCATTAATATTGCTAGCTTCTTTCTAAAGCTGCCTTTTTATTTTGCAGGTAACCACGTAGTAGTGACTGTCAAGGAAGTTTCCCCTTGCTTCTCCTGAAGGAGAAGTAGGCCCTGAGCAAGGATGCAGCAGCCAGAAGCTGGTGATGGGAGCAGAGCCATTCCCTCACCATGTCCACCTCAGGCCAACATCACTGATGGCTCATTCTACACACGCCGCTGCATCACTGAGGATCTCAGTTGGTCCCTGGTCACTGTGCCCCACCTCACTGAGCTCTGCCTCCAGCATATTGCACACAATTTTGAAAGTAAGTGGGAGCACATTTACTCTAGGACACATGGAGAGAGGGTCAGTCCCAGGGAGCAGAGGGTCAAGAAGGCATGCAGATGCATCTGAAAGGCAGTGTGGCACCCAGCCCTGTCAAAGGAATAGATGGGGAGAAATATCCCCTTGGGAAGCCAGTTAAACAAACTGTTTAGTTGAAAAGTATGTATTTGTATGTCGCTGTAGAGGCAGGACGGGAATGAGAAGACTCTGATCAGAAGGCTGCTGAGAGTAAAACTCTGGTTTATTCAAAATGCCCTGCTCTTTTATACAGAGCTTTGTGAGGACCAACTCCATTGGCCCTGAAGTGAAAACAATTGACACCATTGGTGCGAAGTGCTTGACACACAGTGATAGAACTTAACTATAAACAATGTGAACAACAAGAGAGATAAAGAATTATTTACATTCTTCTCCAGTTCTTTCCCAGGCTTCTGCCTGCCTAGAAACTCTCAGTTTCTCTCTTTGCCCGTATCTGAGACCCACATTTGTACACTGCAGGAATGGCTGTAGTCCTCTGGGCTGCACTCCAGGATGTGACTCTGTAGTGACCTTGTTCTACCACATCTTCCATCCATGCTCTTCTGGACTCACCTCAGCCATGACTGGGCTGTGCAGTTGCTGTTTCCTGCTCTTGATTCATACAGACGTTAGGGTAGCGCTCGAGGATGGAGCCTTGTTGTATTGGACGCTGTACAAAGAGATGCAGAATTGCTCCCTGCCCAGACGAGCTACCATCTCTGTATTGTACTCATTGGCTCAGCCCTCCTCCATGGCTTTTGGTGGTGATGTGACAAGTTATAGCCCCAGGCACGGAATGTGCTTTTGAAGCAGGT
The DNA here is from genome assembly GCF_050655825.1 of Lonchura striata. Classification (NCBI taxonomy): domain Eukaryota; kingdom Metazoa; phylum Chordata; class Aves; order Passeriformes; family Estrildidae; genus Lonchura; species Lonchura striata. Next base: position 85,026,158 of record NC_140705.1, on the reverse strand, counting down.
GGACTGATGAAACACAGCAAAACAGAAGAAGCATGTCTCATCTGAAAACTGACTGGGAGGGGGAAAAGAAGAGCCTGTCTTTTTGGCTGACTCAGTGAAGTGCCAGCAAAGACCAAAGATAGTTTTAAGGCTATGTCCACACTGGGACTGTAAGACAGTACAGAGAAGCTCAGTGCTGCCTTATGCCAGGAGCTGAAGGTACTTGAGGCTATGAGCTGGGACAACCTTGCAGTCCCAGCAGCCCGATCAGTTTGATGCCAAATGCATTGGACTTGCACTGTGCACACATAAAAGCAGTTTGCTTGTTTTCATGGGAACCCTCATGCTGTTACCTGAGCTGTGAGGCTGCACCTTGCCCACAGTGGGGCCTGAGTGAACCTGAGTGAAGCTAGCCCAGCCCTGCCCATCTGTGTCCCACCTCTGCTTGTGTCATGGAGCTTTGTAGAGGTCACCACAGTCTCAGCTGTGGGACACTGGAAAATAGACTCCAGGAAGAGGCTGTGGTAAAACTATCAGTGCCCTTAGGAAGGGAATGCCCCAGAAATAGGAGAACTATAAAGTTAATCCCACTTTGTGTTTCATAATCTCATTTCCTATGCACAGATAAGTTTCTTCACTGATGATTTACGTTACTCAACACAACTGTGTACACATAACCAAATATTCATGGTGTGAGTACATGTGGCTTTTCTCTGGTATTTCTGGGCACAGAGAACTTCCACCAGAGAAGAGAGCTGAGACTTAGGGCAAGCACTGGGAAAGAGACTCAGGGGAAAAAGTACCTGGAAAACAGAATTTTTATTTAAACAAGATGGACCTAAAAGCTAGTAGTGTGCCTCAGCAAAAAGGAACAGCAATTAATTTGAGGTAAGACTGATGCTTGAATTAAGATAAATAGGCACAAGGACCTGCATGAAAAGCACACTGTTCTCAAATACTGTTCTTCAATATGCTTAGAAACCAAAAGGGAGAAAGTTCAGCAAATGGCAGGCCAAACTCTACCATCACTTTAAGGCTGAATTAGTTCTCTCAGGAGCAGAATTCCTGCCCTGAATATAAGCTGCATTCAGACTAAGTTTAAATGGGGAGCTCAGTTTCTGGCACAGTTCCCAAATATTATGAGAGCAAACCCGATTACACCAATGTTTCATTGTAAAAGTTAGAAATCATATATGGAAATGTACAAATGTGTTCTGCCAACTTATTTCTGTGCTCCAGCTTCTGGCAACCAAGGAGAGAGCCAATATCAGCAAAGGGGAGGGAATGGGCATACAGCTGGGGACCCGGGCAGAACCATAGTGCCAGCAATTGTGCCTATGCCCAGACCAACTTCTCATTCTTTTTATCTCTTTCAGAGAACCCTATTTTGAACTATCTTCTGCCTGAGCACCAAAAGAAGGTGGTGGACAGGCTCTCCACCAGCCTTCCACTCACTGTGACTGCCAACATTGTAAGCCATGAGGAGTACTGGAAGAGGTGCTGTATGGAGCGCTGGCAAGCGTGTGACGTCTCCAACTATGGGGACAGCTGGAAACAGATGTTCTTTGAACGTCACCTGGAGAACATTCTGAAGTTCTCCATCCCTAACATCACAGACCCCAAGCAGGTGCTAGAGCTCATCCCGCTCTGCAAAAGCTACGTGCGGAAACTGGAGATCAATCAGTTCCTGCCACCTTTGTGGGTGCATCAAAAGGAGGAGAGCAATGACCTCTCTGACACAGAGGATGATGCTGAAATTGGTGAGGTCTACATGCATCATTACAACCTGAAAGATGTCATTACTGCCCTCCCGCACCTTGAAGAGCTTCATCTCATTTATGGTGTAAAGAGCTGTGGCATGAACTTTGAGTGGAGCCTCTTTAACTTCACTGAGCTGGACTGCTCCAACTTGGCTGCTGCTGTGAAGATGTGCCGTAACTTGAAAGTAATATACCACAAACTGAACCTTACTGCCTCAGCTAGATCCAAATTGCACATGGCTAGAAATACAGGGACCAGTTTTGCTTGCTGGTACCACCCTTCCTTTTGCAAGTTACAGACTCTGACAGAGTGCAGAGATGTTAGCCTGCTGGCTTAGTGCTGAGTATCTTGTTCTGCTGTGTCTTTGTTAGAATGGGTTGTCAGGGGATCAATGAGAAAAATATTTGCTCCCACAAAACTTGTTGCCTGTAGCATAAGAATCAGCAGCATTCCACAGTTTTAACTCCTCATATAGTTCTGGGAGGGAGGAGAAGAAAAGTCCAGAGGGAATTTTTCATAAGGAGTTTTTGGTAGTTTTGTTCAGTAAATGCATGTCAGTCTCTCCCAGAGGAGCAAAGACCCCAGAGAACAGAGTGGGGAAACACTCACACTTGCTTTAGAGCAATGAGGGATTTTCCTCCTAAGATCTAACCGTATCTTTAGCTCTGTGGCAATGGCAGTGCAAATACTCAGCCCCTCTAAGACATCAGTGGGCATTGCTATCCCGAGTGGAGCCAGAGTGAGTTGGATGAATTCCACACAGATTGGCATGCTTTGGGAAATACAGCTTCTGGAAGAGAAATTACCTTTCTTGTGGCTATTAAGTATCCCAGGCACACAGGACATTGTACTGTAGTTATCACTGGTGCACATGGTCATTCAGACAGGTTCAACTGTGATCTGGGCTGGGTTCTGCAGACATTTGGACAGCTTTATCTTGCTTTAATTTAGCCCCCAGTTAGAGATCTTGTGCAGTCAGAGGAGAGGAACAGGCATTTCCAGGAGGCAAACTCTTTTTCTCTAGAATAGGCATGGGACATCAGCGGCATGACCTGCTTGCTGTAAGTATCAGCCCACTAGGAAAGCACATACTTGAGCCTGCTAGCTAAAGGTGTCTGAAGTGAAGGGAGATGAATCCTGTCTGGTGGACCATAGGTTTAACTCCGTAATGATCTTGTACAAATCTCAGTCCAAAGCATTGGCTGCTGTAGTGACCCTGGTTTTTATGCCCACAGGTTTTCAAGCTGACACAAAGCAAAGTGGATGATGACAAGATCAAGCTCCTGGCCCGTAACTTGCAGCATCACCCTTCCTTGTTGGAGCTGGACTTGTCCCACAATCTCATCGGGGACCATGGGGCACAAGCTCTTGGCAAGCTGATCAGCCACAGCAGATTAGAAACACTTAATCTGTGTAACAACCAGATCTGTCACCTGGGGGCTCAGGCTCTTGCTCAAGGCCTGGCTGAGAGCTCCACTCTGACCTCCCTGAATCTACGCCTCAACTTTGTGGAGGACAAAGGTGGAGAGGCAATTGGCCGTGCCCTGCTGACCAACGCCAGCCTGAAGTCCCTCCACCTGGGAAGCAATAACCTGTCAGAGCCAACGGCAGCAGTGTTCTCCCAGGTCCTGGCTCAGAACACCAGTCTGACGAGCATCAGCTTCTCATGCAACCACCTGGGGATGGTAAGAGTAGCCTCTTCTGCCTGCAGTCTGTGACCCTGTGTGGTGGGCTTGCAAAGCAGATCCTGAGCCTATCTCAAAGCCCCAGAGGCAAATACATCCCTCATTTTGCATTCTTGCTATGATAACAATCAGTTGTGAGCAAGGAAGAGACTGTAGCAGATGTCAGGAAAGAAAAGGACACTTTCTCTGCATGAGCATGCATTTACCTCACTTGTTACATCTAGCTCTGTTGCTCTGTTCATAGGGCTGAATCAGTCTTTGAGGCTTTGGGCTTTTGGGCAGAGAGGGATTTTCCCCCCAGGAAACTGAAAACCAGGAATCATGTCTGGGAAAAATCACAGATGCTTCGCACATGCGCGTATTAATGATAGGCAGCACGAGATGAGGGTCTCATGCATATCCTTCATGCTTTGGATCTGCTGTGCCATCTGTCACTCAGCAGCACACAGATAGTGTCACCCTTCCCAGAATTGCTCCTGTACATCACAGGCTCAGTGGAGACTGTTAGAAAATTGGCTTGGTTGTTGAGCTTCTTTAACTCACCCTGCGGCCCGGGAGCAGTGCGGTGGGTCAGGAGTGTCATGTCTGTGTGCTTGTAAGTGCCTCCTAAAACACAGGCTTACATTTTCTAGACAGAAGAGCATCCACAGATCTTACTACATCCCTAAGAGCTGCAGTATGCAACATGCCCACAAACCAGACTGCTTCTCTTTTACTGATTAAAAAGAGCTTTAGAAATCTGAAACTAGACAGCCAAAAGCAATCATGCTGGCTTTTAAACTTTCTGTGCTGCCTCGATTATTCTCACTGTCAAATAAAGAGACAGCAAGACCAGCTGTCCCTGCTGGCAGGAATATTGGCATCAATGTGTTTGACAAGGGTTTTAAAAGGATTTGATGGCAGAAAACCTTTTGTGAGTTCTGAGTTTTATGGTCCTGGATGCGGAAAACCATCTGAGTTTAATGATACAAGGGGGCAAAGGTTGGAAAGGATAGAAGGATTTCTGTTTAGTAAATAATAATCTCTGTGCTTGTGTCTTCCTTCTGATGAGCTTTCTTGTTACCCATTTGTGAAGTTCCATGGCAGCCCAAAAGGTGGCTGGTAGTATTATCTTTGGGAAAATTGGGGGTTTTGCCAGAGATACATTCAACTCTGACCTCTGTAACCCATTAAAAAGAGATCTCTTCTCAGTCCTTTTTGCTCTGCCCTTTTTGGCAAAAAGGCAGGATGTTGGGATCAGGGGTCCATCTGGATGGAGGAGAAGGGACAGGAGGTGTATTTGATACTTGGGAGGGAATAGCAACAGTGAAAAAAAGTTCAAATTGTCACATCCCAAAATACAGTGCTTTATGAGGGAGAAATGCTTCAGAGTGGGTTGCCTTCCTAAGGCTACATCACATTTTCAGTCTTATGAAGGCTGGTCTTCAGTTACATGAGATATTTCTCTCAGGATAGCTAAACCAGCCTGGGAAATTACACCCAGACAGAAAACTGCCAGTTCTGGGGCTCTCACAACTGCCAAGATGAAGAACAGCACTCTAAACCATTTGTTCCCAACCAGCAGTAAACTGGGATTGGGGGACAGGGAGGAACAGACTTCTCTCAGGTTACAATTGCCAGGTGTGTCATTAACCAGCATGAATTTGAGAACTCTTGGGTACCCAGAGGGAGTCATTAGCATATGTCTTGTCACAAAGAGCTGTATAAGGTTACACTCTTCCTCTGCACTTCTGGGAGCAACATTTCAGACCTGGGTGGAGGCCTTTATCCATTTTGGCACCATCTCATGGACCTCCCACTGGCAGCAGCAGAAATTGCCCTGGGGAGGAGGGGAAAGGAGCAATACACTTCTCTTTTGCATGTTCTCCTTTAACCATCCCCTCTCATCCTTTTGCAGAATGGTGGGAAGCAGCTGCTTAAAGGGCTGGCAAACAACAAGACTTTGACCAAGCTTGATCTCCGCCATGCAGAGGTGGACCAGGAGACCGATTTCCTCATTCACGAAATCGTGTGGGCCAATCAGGAAGTGGTGAGGCTGGGATCTCTGCAGCACCCCACCACTGAACCCCTCTGAATAAAGTGCTCCAGGGAGCAATGAGCTTTGGGTGTGCAGTCTTGGAAACACTTCACTTCAGGGTCTTGGTTTTATTTGCTTTTCTGAAAAACACTTCACTTGTGGCTGCCACTACAGCCTTTCCCAGACCCCTATCATCCAACCTGTGACTTCATTGGAGACAGACATTTGATCTCAAGGCACTGTAGTGGCAACACAGAGCAATCTGCCTTTTAAGTCCTCTCTCTCACTGCACCTGAAATCTTACCTCCTGTGATGCTTTTATATGCTCCAGCAGCAAGCTTAGTTTAGGCAACTGAATATTGTTTCACTTGTAAAGCAGCTAAGATGAAGTCTCTGCCACCTAAATGGTCTAGTCCAGACTTAACTTTAAGTTTTTGCTGAGGAGGATGTGAGAGGCCTAGAGGATTGAGGGAATGTTGTTTCTAGTTCCTCGGCACCTTTTTCTGGCTATTGCTCTGCTCAATAATCTATTCGAACTTATAGTAAATCTGTCTGGAGTCTGATACGGGTGGTGAAAAGTAAATAGAAATAAATTCAATAACTCAAGAGGGCTCACCACCGTGGTTTCCTGCTTTGGGTTGCTCTGCTTTAAATCAGTGCTAGCCTACTTTGCAACAGGTGAACTCTTTACAACCAGATGCTTAACTTACCTAGTAGTGCTCTTCTATGCAAAAAATATGTCTAAAACAATCTATTTTGCATAACTTCAAGCTAGAGGAGTCCCTTCAGGACTGCTGGCCCACATAGCTCACAAGTTTGAAAACAGTGCAGCTTCCTTGGGCTTGGAGCAAAATGGAGCAGCTTCCTTTTGCTCTAGTCTGTAGTCATCTGAGGATGGGACAAGGCACATACTTGAGTGAGTTGGTCAATTGACCACCCTGCTCAGGAGATATCAGGGAATTAAGTAAGTAGGTTGTCTTCCATCCCCTCCCACCCTCTGAACAACGCAGGAGCTTCCCATGCCTCCCAGCCCTGCCCAACACCAGTGCTCACAGACCCACTGCTGGCAACCACCTCAGTGAATCATCTGAAACTTTTATTACACCGATTTGGTTTACAATCTTTGTACTTTGATATTTCCAACAAAAAAGGCAACATTGTGATATACTGTTTGTACATATATAGAGAGACAGACAGAGCTAGATCATATTGACAGAGTTGGAAAGTAAAAACCGTTTTCCAGTGTTCACAAAATAATTTATTCACCACGTACCTGCTTCTGCCTTGCCCTGTCTGATGGATACAGACACTGACCATGCCACTGGCTCCTGGCCAACAGGACCTTTACCTGCACCGTGTCATGCCCATATAGATCAGAAAGGATGGAGTGCGAGGCTGCCCCGACAGCAGGGGTGCTGACAGGGCTCAGCCCCAAGCCCTCACAGGTTTGTGTAACTCCCTTCCCAACTATTGATGGATGCTCCAGGGTCTACATCCAGAAGAATTCCTAACCAGCAGTAGCAGCTGTGAAACCTCCCTACCCGGGCGACTCCCACTCCTTGTTTCCCATCCTCGAGACCGAGGTATTGAATATACTTAATTATCTTTATTTGCATTTACAAAATATTTTCACTGGATGACACACCTCAATGAGATGAGAACTCATGTTCAGAAACAGCAGAAAAGACCCAGATCAGCATCAGGCTGATGAAGCAACAGCTCCAGCAGCAAGGGTGGGGGTTTAATGGGGGTGGCCCGGTCCTAGGCAAGCCTGCCTGTAGCTCCAAGGACAGGGCTGCAGCTGGTCAGCCAGTTGCACAGTGGAAGCTCATGCTTGGTGGGCAGTGATGAGATCCTGCAGACATGCTAGCGGATACATGAGGAGGAATTAGTCACCAGAGCCAGTGAGGACAAGGGATGGAAAGAAAAGGGCTTGGGAAAATATGCCATCGCCGGAACAACTTCTCACTTGCTTTCCAGGATATTCAGTGCTTTTTTTGCTGCTAACAGCTTCAGACTGTTAACAGCACTTAATCACCCTTCAAACCCACGCCTGGGCTGCCACATGCAGGAATGCCCGGACAGGTAGCGCTTGCCTGGAGAACTCTTTGCCCTCTCTCCCATCTTTGCTTTTTTGGCCAAAAAGCAAAGTCCAAACCAAGCAGCCTGCAGCACTTGCCCACACCTGAGACCAACAGTCAACTAACTATGTGCCAGTCTGCAAAGGCTGAAACCATTTCAAATGCCACACACACTGGCCAGACAGCAACAGCAGATTGTTGGAGTGTGAACATTCCTGCTGTTGGTGGGTCACTTGTCAGCTCCAGGTCCAGCTACCACAGGGCGGGTAACTAGCTGGTCACTCTGTGCTGAGTGCAGGGCCAGAACAAATACCTTAACTCTCCCATGAAATCTATCTCCAAGGAGTACTGGCAGGTTCTGAGGAGGGGGGGCTCACTTGCGGGCCTCCATCTGGAGGAGGGAACAAGCTTGGGCACTGCCACCACCTACCAATGCAGCATCAGCAGCACTCAGCAGAGTCAAGCTGGGAACATCCCCTCACCCATGGGTCTGTGCCAGAGAGATGCTGAGAGGCAGGAGTGGGCAGACAGTAAAGAAGGGGGAATGACACAAGGGCTCACCCTCAGGCTGTCCCATCAGGCCGGAGCAGGGGCACCCAGCTGGCTCTTTCCCACAGCAGATGGCAAGCCCAGCTTCCACTGCTCTGAGCAGAGCGCACACGGCAGCAGGAGACAGTGGCCAGCTTCCCAAGCCTGGCAGTTTCTGCTCACAGAGACCCAGGCATTGATTTGCAAGGTGTCACACTGGCATATGTCACAAACAGGATGGCAGGTTGATTTTGAGCACCGACTGGGGGAGGAGGAGCAGGCTGCCACAAGGAAGAGCAGAGGCTGTGCACAGAAATGGTTGCTATGTTCAGCTTCCCTTTGCTCCCATGGAGCTGTATTTGTCTAGGCTGAGCTGTCCCTGCCTGTTTGGTACCTGCTGGCCTCTGCACAGTCAGCCAGGGCACTGGTGGCTGGGATTCACACACAGAGGGTCCTGAAAATGGGGGTACTGTGCCTTGCCTGTGGGACAGCACAGTGGGGTGAGGAGGAAACAGCACGCTTCTCAAACATAGTGCCAAGCACTCCTGCCTCAAAACACAGATAACTAACACAAACTCTCCTAATCACTGGGGACCCACCAGTGTATTCCATCACCTCTACAGCACCTGTGCCCTGTGTCCAGCAGCTTCCCTCCAACCTCAGTCACCTGCTAGCCCCATGTACCACCCTGCTAACAGGGCACTTTTAGCTAATCTAGATCCTTTCATGCTTCTTCAGTTGCAGTGAAGAGGGATGAAGCCTGAGCTCATGTGGCTGGGAAGAAGGGAAGTGGCACAGAGCCAAGCCCTGCATCAGCTTCCCTAGGTGGAGGGGATGGCTCAGAAACTAAGCATTCCTCCTCCCTACAGGGTATGTCTGAAACAGCCAGTCTTGTCAGATCCCTGTCTCTGGCCATGATGGATTAGCCTCTCCAAGGCACAAGGCAATTTATTCATTAGTGACATTTACACCTTGTGGCTGCATTAGCCATTGTGGTTGATGACACATGCTCAAGCTGTCACTGCAGGGCTTGGAGGTGACATTTCTGCTCCAACAGTGCAGCGAGACTTGGCTTGGGCACCTCAGCTCAGGAATACCTCCTGCCTTTCTCCTCAGCCAGAGCAAGCAGAGATTGCTTCGAAAGCCCACTCTGTTCCTGAGCTTCTCATTCAAATGCCCTACTTCAATTCCCCCCAACCCTCCCTGCCTTGCAGCACCATTGCTCCAGCACCACATCCTCCTGCCCCATTTTGCTGGCTGTCTCCTGTAAAAACCACCACCTTTGCAAAGCCTTTTACAGATGTTCTCAAGCAGCTCTCTTCCTCCCATGTCTTGCTGAGCATTCACATCCTGTTCTGCCCTCTGTCAGCTGCCCTCAGCCCCAGCAGAGAAGCACAGAGCCCATGTTTGGAGACTTTTCCAGAAGATATGCTACTTTCACCATGATGCTGTCCCCTGCTCTCTCACTGCCACAACAGCTGATCTGCCTGTCCTCTCCTCCCTGGTCTGGAAACCAGGACCACCAAAACTTCAAGGCCTTCTAAATAAGCTGCAAAATTCTTTGGGAAAGCAGCAAGTGATGCCAGCATGTGCAGCAGTTGCTGTGCAGCAAGCAAGCAGTGGGCAACCAGGGCAGGGAGCACTGCTGAAGGCTGTGCACAGGCAGGGTATGGGGAGGTCTGGCCACCAGCATGCCTCTGGTCATTATGCACCTGCAGGCATTTCATGGCACCCAGCAGGGAGGGGACCAAAATGATGGGAATGCACAGCCTCAGAGGGGTTCAGGGGGAGTGTTTTCCTAGCTCAGAGAAATGACAGTTTGCACACTGGGTTTGGGGAGAGTGAGAAGAGGTGGAAAGCATCATCCAGGGAGCAGATCCGGCAGTTCTCCAGTTTCAGATGGCCACCAATGGATCGGCTTGTTCTCAAACACAGCTTGCTCCATGCTTTTATCCCTGCTCCCTGCCACTCTCTGCAGCAAATGTGACACTTCACACCATCTCCTCACAGAAACCAGGTCAGGAGTTTCCTCTCATGAAAAACAACAATGCGCTGTCACCCTGAATAGCCCTTGCTGCAAGGGTGGATGGGTGTCACCACACCAATGCTGCAAACATATCAACCCTCTGCAGGGCCACAGACCCCAGCTGTGCACAAGCATGCAGAACCCCACCCTGCCACGTCTGGGTGGATAGCCATGTCATGCCTCTAGGGGCAGAAAAAGATTTTAAACTCTGGCATCTCTTCCTGATCAACCCACTCCGCTGCAAAGCCACAGGGTCACTATCCTGATTTGCCCTGGGCATTTCTTTTCCACCAGCATGGCACATCACTGACAGAGATGGAAGGAGTGGAGAGTTTAAACCCACATCATCACCAAAAAAATATATATTTTTTAAGCAAGGAACAGCAATGTGAAACACTTCTCACAGCTGTTAAGGCCTTCTTGTAGCATTTCAGTTTGAAAAAGCTGTTGGCATCCCAAAGTGAAATTGTGAAATCCCATTATTCTGGGCTCCAGTTGTCACCCCTGTTTCCCCAGTCAGCTGAGCAGTGCTGCTCCAGCAGGCACACTGCTGCTCTCACTCCCCTCTGCTCAGCCCCTGAGGACAGGCTGTTCCTGGGGGGCAGGTGCAGCACACACAGAGCCCACCAGCTTCTGCCTTGGCCGAGCAGGAGGTGATGCCTGCTTTCAGCCGCTCCTCCCTCTGCATCTGCTTCTGGAAATGTGCATAGACTCAGGCTTGGGATTTTCCAAATTTTCACCCTGACTGGTTCATGGGCTGCCATCCAAAGTCTGAATTCATGTCACGGCAGCTGATGGTGCTGCTAATGGATGCTGGGACCATGGGACTGATACAAAGTACTATGCCATCTCACCACGTTCTAGGTAGGCTTTTTCTTTCACTAATGTGAGTAGCTAAGATTGCAGAAGCAGCTTGTGCTGACGGAGAGTGAAAGAACCTCATGTGTCTGTGTGTGAAGTTATTTTGTTCTACAAAATCCACTAAATTATAATCACAGTAGGTGATCCATCCATTCACAGAGTTTGAAAGACTGGGGAGGGTTCAGGATGGGAACCAATTTCTCACAAGCTTCATTTCCCCCAAATGAATTTTACAAAAACCAAACAAGTGAACAAACAAACAAAATGGCCCAACAAAAAAGTGTCTTCCTGGGGAACGGGGGAGGAATAAAACCCACTTAGCTTTCCAGCAGCTGCTGTGCTTATTTCTCAGTGCTGGATGGCCATGCTGCACATTGTAATGGGCTCCTGAAAATCTGGCAGCTTCTGGAAGAGTTGCATAGGTGGATGATATACCTGTTAGTAGAGCCTGTTCACGAGCTGCAGGAAGAGGAGCTTGTTGAACTCCACAGGGAAACTGTCCCTCCCCCAAGACAGACATGAGGTAAGGAGGGAAGGAGGAAGGGCAGGCCATGAGGCCATGGGTCTTGCAGGTTCAGTTCTGTCCTTGGACCTCTTTTACCTCAGAGGTGGAAAGGCTATTGTCCCGTGGGAGAAAGCTCCTCTCCCAGTACTGTGGAGGTCAATTTGCTTGTTAGCTTGCTTTTGAGGGAGTTGACGATATCACATCCATGGGCATGATGTTCCCCTTTGGGGAGCAGCTGTGAGGCAGTAGAGCAGAACAATTCAACCCACTGCTTGCAGAAACTACAGATATTCAACATTCATTCATGTTGGCCAAGTCCCAACACAAAATCTATGCATCAAAGGAACACTGTAACAGATCAATTTTTCTGGACTCGTGGACAGACCCCCCTCTGAGGAGCTGCTAAGCTAACCTCACATTAGTATAGTACCACTGGCTTCAGTAAAATTACATTAGGAATAAACATAGCCAATTAATTTCTACCTGAAGGGTGACTATGACCCCTTTCCACTTTTTCCAGAATGCCCACAGGGAAAACAGCCCCAGGCAGGCTCAGCCCCAAGTCCCCATTGGGTCCCAGGTCCTGTGAACCAGCCTTTGGTCCCCATGCTTACCTGGCTCAGTGGAGAGCGTAGGCCCAAGTGCATCACAGGAAGCAGCAGCACCAGATAGAGATATCACTTAAACTATATTTCGTTTCTGACATTCCCTGGATCCAGATCCTATTCCTACAGACTTTATTCAAACCACTGAATACGAATGAAACACGATCAGAAGGACATATCCCAACTTGAGACTTACAGCACTCTGGTAACGTAACATCTTGGTTGTGGTGTGGCACTTCAGAGCCAGCCCCTACAGCAACTGCAGCAGAGTAGGAGCACACTGCAGCAAAGTCTGTACCCTGCAGCACCAGGCAGCACCCTGGTGACATTAGACAGCAGTACTGAAGCTGTGGTTGGAAAGGCTGGAAGGAGAGCTTAAAAGGCATAATTCATCCCACCTGCTAATCAGCAGGTGCTGTTTCACTGGCTAATTTTCTGATACCTAATTTTCTTAAACTTCCACTTAATAAATCTTTTCCTGCAGTTCTCACCCCATGGGCATCCATCAGTTATTAAACAACTCTGCAGCCTCTTGAGTGAAGAGACAACAAAGAGGGCAGGGACCAGCTGGATTTCTAATGTGCATTTTATGGGGAGCAAAAAGGAAAAGGGGGTGACAGTAGATGAACATCAGCTTCCCCAGCCTTAATAGTGTGTATTTGGCTGGAAGGCCTGGCCTTGGCCATAGGCTCAGATTTCCTCTCACCATCCTAAAGAATGCCCCTACAGCTGCTCATCCTGACAACCCTCTCTGAAACCTCCCTCCTTGGTGTGGAGTGAGACATGACACACAGAGGGCTTAAAGAAGTACCACATCGACTGGTTCTCCACAAGCAAAGTGCTAGGCACTATGTGGGAAGCTTCCACTGTGCTCAAAGATAGATAAATGGGTGCTGATGTGTCTTGATGATCAGGTAATCCAGATATTCTCACACACTTCTCTCTCTCTCTCCTTTTTTCTCTAGTTCAGAAAAGCTGGAGCACTTTTAAGTACTTGACAAGTATATTGACAACAACTAGAAAACACTAAATAGCCCAAACTAATTCTCCAGCCTTGCAGCAGTAAGGACTCGCCCTCTTCTGGGTTGCATTAGCACCATGAAGGGCCACAAAGAGGAGCTGGTAGCATTCCTGCCTCCCTCCTTCTGATATATGAGGAAAGTCTGCTGCTAAATGCAGTGCTGAGTCTGACTCTCAGCCCATGGAAAACTGCAATGTTTAAATGATGTATGGAAAAAAATAAAGCCATCTGACTGCAGAGATCCTCCTAATTACTGTCCCCATCATACTGACAACCACCCAGCTCTGAGCTTCCCAGAGGGTGATGCGTGCTGTCCTGCTTTCCCTTTGTAAGTGACCAACAACTCTGTGAGCTCCACTCACTTAGAAGAGATCTTCTGCACCAGAAATAAGGACATGGCCACCCTGACAGACCAAGGCACTGCTTGCACCTTTGGCCCTTTGTCCGGGCCAAGTTCAGAGCAGGAGTGACATACTCGCTACACAGTGAAAACTTCTACACCACCACTCAAGCCACGGTCTGGCAAGCGAGATCAAGCCTCTGGACTTGGTGAAGAGAAGGGTACAGATAACAAGCCTACTTGTGTCAGGAAGGACATGAGAAAAAGGAACAGAACCAATTAGACTCACCAGTCAATGGAGGAGAAGTAATGGGATTAAGATACAGCAGGGAGAACTCAGGTTAGATACAAGGGGTAAGGCTGTCCTGAGAGGAGCAGATTGGGCCACTGAATGACCAGCCAAAGGAGCCATCATCACCAAGGCGGACATGACAGAGAGCAGACACAAGTCTCAAGAGGAGCAGGCACCTGACCGCTGCACAGCCCAGAGCTGTGGTGGGTGATGGGTATGTGCCAGGAGACAGGACCACTCCACCATGGAGAGGCCACGTGCCAGAACAGGGACAGGCCATCTCTGGGTACCTCTGCTCGCAACCTGAGCCATAAGGAGAAGCACAGCAGCTGCACTTGGCCCAGGGCACTGCGTTTTCTTACCAACATGTCGGAGGAAACCCCTTTTGCTGGTAGTGTCCCATGCCAGCAGTAGTGCCAGGAGATGGAAGGGAGAGCCCAGTTTTCTGCTCTGAACTTTCCTGCCTGACTAGACACATCAGGACAAACCCTAGTTTCAGTTTCTCCTCTTCAGCTCCACCACTTCTCTGTCAAGCCACGAGACAGCTCCTGTCCCTGCTGCCCAGTCCTGCTCCCCTACCATGTCCAAGTGCAGCAGCCCCCTTTACTGAGCGTGAGGCATGTCTCCACCCTTGGGAGAATGGAACAGGATGGACCAGGGGGGCAGCGCTACCAGGTTCACTTGGGTAGCAGGGCCAAGAATATGAGGGATGGGATCTCTGAGAAATCCTGGCATGCAGTGGGGAACACTGCCTAGAGAGGTCCCACTTCTCAGGGTACTGTGGGTCTGGACCAACCACAGACTGTAGCACTGGGACTATAGCTGGAACCTGGCTGCAGCTGACACCATGTACATGGGGAAGGTGTTCAGCAACAGGAAGACTGTATGGATCCTGTAGGTCAGAACAGCAGCCATACCTCAAAGATCCATGTGTCCATGTGGAAGACTACCTCCAGAATAAGATTTCACAGGTGAAAATGGGGCCAGAGGAACAATGCCAGGCACTCTCATGGAAAGCCCCAGAAAGAGCCAAGGACACGGTGCCTGAAACTCTGCTGTAGGTGCTAAAAGCTGGGGGCCATAGAAACCCTGCTAATCTGTCCCTGTTGTGAAGACTGTCTTTGCCCCAGGGAGCTAAAAGGCCTGCCAAAACTTAGATAAATCCATCTGTCCAAGGCACCTTGGAAGCTGGAGATAGAAAGATGAGCCATTACAGCCTAATTTAAGCAACTGCAGATTTCAAAGAGAACATGTCAGGAAGAACAAGCAGGGACCTCATTCCTCACTAATGACCCATTGCAGCTCCACTGTCTTAATTCAGTGGGACATACAAGCACACACCATTATCTCCCTGGAGTCAGGAGGACACTCCACATTGGCCTTGGCTTACATTAGGCCCTTGGAGAGAGAAGCAGGAGTGCACAGCAAGCCAAATGTCATTACTAAGCAAGGAAATACCAGGGCTGCTTTCACCCAGTCTGAATCTATGCCAAAAATAATGAGAACAAAATGCAGCAAGGGATGGGCAGAGACTTTATGCTTCTCTGTCCTCCAAGGGACCCTCTTCTTTAAGCCAACATCTAGCTCTGGTAGTGAAAGTAAGGGCAGATGCTAAGACAGAATCATAAACAGAGTGAGATTTTGAGAGACTTCCTGTTCAAATCACTGTTGTTTGTAGCTTAGCACCCGAGATCCAGGAGGACAAGCTGACTCAAAGGACAAGAGACACTAACCAAGATATGCAGGGCACAAAGAGCAGAACAGACTGCTCGGTGGGAAATGAAAAGTGGAGTCCTACAACACCTGTAGGTGCTGACCACTCCAAGCTCGCCAGCAGGACATGACTTTCAAAATAGGACCAGTGTGGTACATGGGTGCATTTGCAGCCCCTCGAGACCTGGGAGGCAAAGCAGTACAGCAGCATGATGAGAGAGACAGACCCCTCATTAATAGCTGGCAGGAGAAGATGCCTGGAATAAATACAGTGCCTCATTGTTTGCCCTTCTATGACAGATGGGGAGGCAGACACCAACCACAAATGCCCAGGTGCCACTGAACTTGCCCTTGTCACCCATGATGTGCTGCTCTTAGCTTTCATTCTCCACAGCTGATGAGGGAAGCAGGGCAAAGCTGAGGAGTTGTGCTGTCTGGAGAAATGGCTGGCTGATTTGGCATGCACTCCCCAAAGAGCTGACTGAAAAGGAGACGGCTTTTCTGAGAACAAGGACACAAGAGATCTGAGGATGTGTTTCTGAAGGAGGAAAAACTGTGTGTCTGCATGCTGCAAACACTGTTGCAGCTTCAGTGGTATGAAGCCTCTTTACCCAATGTCACTGAGATTTGGTGACATTTCCAGCAGGGTAGAAAGGGCAGCACAAAGCTCAGAGCAAGCAAGGCAGAAGAACCCAGTAGCTAATGAGCTACACAGAAGTCACCTCACTTCTGACAGCCTGACACCTCCCTGTAAAAACCTCTGTCATGCAAAACATTTCATTTTAATCAGGTTTTCCTCTAACGTATTCCCAGCCTCTGTTCTGCAGAGCATCCCTCTTGGCAGTGCCTCCTGCACGGGTCCTGCACCTATAGTGGGGTCCCACCGAAACGGAATCCTTTTGATCCTCCTTTCACCAGCCAAAGTTCCCAATGCTCCAGCATGCTTTTGCATTTGTCTCTCCTATCCCCACAGAGCTCTCTGCCAAAATGAGGCTTCCAGGAGCCAGAAGCTCTGAGTCCACAGCCGGAGCCCAGCTGGATCTCATGCAAAATACACTTATGCAGACATGCACCAACCTGCTGCTCCATTATCAATAGGTGAACTGCAGCTGAACCTACCAGAGCCTTGATCCTTGACTGAACCAACTAAGACTCATTTCAAAGCCAGGTAGGGTCCCCAGCCACTTGATGTGCCACCTGATACCATGATGTCTGTTCCAGTGCCATCCTCTTCCCCTTCCTCAGCTCACCAGGGGCCTCCCGTTTTCTCTTTCTGGCTGAGCCCTCCTCCAGTAAACACATCAGTAGTACTGCAGATCTCTGCTCCCTGTGGATTTGCACATTCACCCCTTCCCTGGTGCTGCATGCCCAAACAAAAAACCCTTTAACAAGCTGACTCACAGCTGGCACACTGAAACTTCCTAAGGAGCTGAGCACTGGATCCTCCCGAGGCAATGCCATTCCCAGCAGTGAGAAAAAAGTAACAGTCGGAGCATGGTCTAAAAAAAAAGTGGGGAGGGTGGGGAATGGTCAGGGGGGAAGGGGAAGAGGTGGATTTGTGGCTTTCAGCCTTTGCTCTAACCTGCCATTTAGCTCCATGTGCCTGGGTACCCATGACCTTCTGTCACAGGCAGTGACACCCTGCTCTGAGGGGCCTCCTCCACTCTGTCTCCTCCACCCTGTGAGGGGTCTTGCTCCAGTGTGGCAAGCAGGGTGGGCAGAGGCGCAGCAGGGTGCTTTTTTGGTGGCTGCTGGTTCCTTGGAGCACAAGACAGCCTGGAGCCAGGGCTGGGAGCCAAAGCCACCCCCTCCATGCATCAGACCTGTCATTTTATTTCCCCATTTGATACCATGAATTATGGTTTTGCAGTTGGTTTGGTTGATTTTTTTTTTTTTTTGCATGTGGTGATTGGTCTAGAGTTCTGTGCCATGTCAGGGGGAGCATCAGCGTCCACCCCTCTGGGAGGTCAGAGCCACAGTGGGGGAAGCTTTTGCTGGCTGCCAGAGCAGGATGCCACGTCTATTCCATCCTGATGTCCTCTTAGGCTGTCCCCCTTGTGCTCCTCTCCCCAAATCCTGGGCTGGCTTGGGCCAGGCAATGGACAATGAGATCTCACCGCCTTCTGCTTTCACAGTGAGGTCTCCACGCAGGACCCATTGCGATGGAGGTGACGGTGGTCGTGGTTCAGGCAGCCTTCATTGCGGTGTACAATGAGGACAGGGAAGTAGAGAGCATCCTGATAAGGAGGGGGGTCTTCCTCCTCCACAGTCACCTGGCTGGAGAGGCGTGTCTGCTCAGTGGGGCAGCTCTGCTCGTTCAGGCTGCCACTCCGGCTCTGCCAGAGGCAGCTGCGGCGCGAGCCGTACAAGCGGCCCAGGGAGAAGCGGCTACTGCTGAAGGGAATCCTGGGACTGCCATTGCAGATGCTCAGAGCACTGCGGGAGAAGATGGAGGAGCTGCTTATAGTCCTGTGGCACCGCTCGCAGTTCTGCCGGTAGCCCCCGTAGCGGCACGCGGAGTAGCTGGTGCAGCCGGAGAGCCCCACCAAGTCCATCAGGACCGCTTCTGAGTAGCTGGGCACCAGCTGCTGGTTGGATCGTATGTGCCACTCCAGCTCGGTACTGTCCACCGTGTTGACACGGGGCATCCTCCGGCAGAAGGAGCGCTCCTCGGCCGGCGTCACTGCCACGTAATCAAACCCAAAGAGTTTTTCCACGTGGTAATGGACATAGGAGGTGCGGTACTCATTTAGCACCCGCAGGGGCCAGGATAGGGTCAGCAGAGCTGCCACCCAGAAGACATAGTGAGATACATACCAAGGCAGGTTGTCTGGGTCAGAAAAGGCCACCATGTATTCCTTGAAGTCCACATTTTTGAGGTGCATCCCCTCTCTGGCCTCCATGTAATCGTCTAGGCCCTCGTTCTCCGTGAAGAAGCGGGCTCGCTGGGTCAGATAGGAGTTCTCAGACTCCACGTTGGCAAAACTGAAACACTTGGTGAAGCGGAGCCGTGTGGCTGGGTAGCTCTCCAGGTCGATGAGGTCCTTGGATATATCCTTAACTCCACAATTGGAATAATCAAACTCGGCCTCTGCCACGTGGGTGTTGACCCGTTCATGGTACACTTGGGTGGTGGTGTAGGCGTCCCCATTGCGATAGCGGGTAACCTGCCGGGTCCTGCGGATGTAGTGGTAGCTGATGGCCTTCCACCAGATGCAGGGGGTCGCCTGTTGCATCCGCTGCACGCGCTCGTGCACGCTCTCCACATCCACTTTGTACTGCAGCTCGTTGCGCGTGTAGCAGTGCCAGCACTCCACCAGGTACACGACATAGAGCATCACCAGGAAAGCCAAGGGGATGTAGACGTAGCCGTTGGAACAGGGGCTGTCGTGGTACATCATGGACTTGCCCTTGTAAGCGCTGTCAAAGGTCAGCCGGGTCACCTTGGTGACATGGCACCAGGTCATGGCTCCCATGCAGCCGTACATGAGGAGGGACAGCAGCAGGCATTTCCAGTGGGACTCTCGGCACAGGGACTTGCTGAGAGACTGCTTCACTGGCCGCTGCTGCTCCGGGGGACCGGGGAGAAGGAGAGAGAAAACAAGAGAGGAGTCAGTAGGCTGCAGTGGCAGGGGAAGGGGAGCAGGCGGCAGGGTGCCATGGTAGCACCTATAGCTCTGCAAACAGAGACCAAACAGCAGATGCTGTGGGGCTCCTGGCCTCAGCGGGCAGGGCAGAGGCTGGGGTCTCTCACGGGATGACAGTCATGCAGTGCAGGCAACTATGACCCCTATCTCCATTTCTGGTGCTCTGCCCCTCCCTGGGAGACAGAGCCCAGCTGGACAGGGCAGAGAGTGGCCAAGTACAACTCTGTCAGCTGCACCCTGAGCATCTCCCTTCTCCAACGGGGAGTAAACCCTACCATTGCCACTTCCCAGGAAGAGCTATTGGAGCACAAGATAACAGTCTGGGTGATCTCCTCCACATTCCTCAGCTTTTGCACACACCCCACCAGCAGCTCTAACTGATGTCATCCCACCAGAACCCCTCACCACAGCTCATCCCACTGCACACAGGTCTCCCCCCACTACCCAGTAATGACCAACATTCCAATTTTTCCACCAGGGCGGCACAAGCTGCTGGTGTGCCTATAAGATGGAGAAACAGACCTTCTGCAGCTGGGAAGGTCTGTGTTTGGTAATGACAATTCCCATTACAACACTTGGCAGCCTAAGGAATTCTGAAATGCTTCTCAAGTGCTTTATAAACCATACCAATGAGAAAGTACTTTTCCACGATTGAAATGGAGCCACCTCTGGTAGGAAAGAAAGCAAATATGGAGTAACATCCTAAAAAGTATTCCGGATGGAAGGGATGAGCACCCTACCAATCTGCAGCAGCAAGGAGGGCAAGAGGCCACTCACAGCTGCTGGCAAATGTGCCTGCTTGCACTGAGATTCAGCTGTGACAGTCCACACTTCTGAAAAAAATGGTCTTAGGTCTTTCATGGTAAGGAAAAGGCAGAGCTTCAGTAACATGACTTTTTAAAGGGAGTGCACTGGTGCCTTTACCACAGTAAAGTGCAGAGTTTCACACAAATCCATGAAAAAAAACTTGGTTAAGGAAACCTCTGTCACTGCAACACTCTGAAGTCTCAAGTATTGATCCATAGTCTGTGAGATCTGACATCATCCTACCCAAAGAAAGAACAAAGTAACTATTTGCTTTCTTATACAGAAGATTTCATCCAGCAATCTCCAAAGGTGCAGCCTGAGAGAGGGGGGTCAAGAACACCAGCCTTGTGCAGATGACACCAAATTCACTCAGAGGCTTCAAGTTTTGCTCTCCCTCTGCACCTGGAGGCAGCAGCAGCTCCTGAGCTCACCTCTGCCGTGGCAGGGGCCAACACCAGCTGTAATGGCACTGTTCACAGCACTGCAGTCCATGCCTGGCTCCATTACTCTCCATTCCTGAACATGCTGTGCTGGAGAGGTCTCTCATCCAGGAATCCCAAACAACTGCATGGGCTCACACTGCTAGAAAGCAGGAGGGGCACTTTCACTCTGGCATGAAAAGGAAAATTAAAGCAAGAACCAGAAATCACAAGGCCACTGGCAGGTCTAGGACAGACCTGTGCCTCTTCTTTCCTCTAAGAAATGCATCTTGCTCTTCTGAAGAGCCCCTCATTCCTGGCTTCTTGCTTGAGAGTCCCACAGGCCAATCCTTTCTCCCCACCCTTGTCAAAGCCTGCCAGTGGGACTTTCTGTCACTGCACTCAGGGATCCTGCCCAAATCTCCAGCAGAAGTTTTTCTCCTAGAGGCATACAGCTCCCTGCCTGCCCATCCCACCAGCCAGCCCATGATGAGCAGAGCAGGATGCATGTCCAGAGAAACCACGGCTGGCAAGGGGAGTGGTGGCACATCCCACTGGCAGTCCCAGTGATCAGCAATGCTGAGCACCTCTCTTTGAAGACACTAGCTGAGAGCAGGACCTGGAGACAGAGCCCAGGGCTGGCAGGTGGGATGGTGCTGGACTGCAGGCAACTCGGAGAAGTGCAGGGTGGCACTGCTGGCAGTGCCATGGACACATTTGCAGCCCAGTCCTCCCAGTGCAACTGACCACTACAGCAGCCTCACAGTCATGGGACAAGAAGGCAACCCCAGGTAAGAGAAAAGGAATTGAGGAGAGGAAGGGGGACCCTTTCAGGACTCAGAGCAACCTGAGCTGTGCTCTTCCTCCTGCAGTTACAAGAGCCTGCTCAGACCCCTCTGTCTTTGCTTGGCTGCAGCACAGCTCTCCCATGCTGGAATACTGTACCACTACCCAGGCAGTTAGAGGCTTCCTCTCTCACTGCTGCCTTCTGCCTTGCAGCTTTCCCTGGGGTGAGGAATTGTGAGGAACTAAAGGAGCTGCTCAGCCAAAGAAGGAGCATGGGGAGGGTTTGAACAGGGCCCTTGGAGTGGTACATGACAAACCTGGGGTGTCTGTGGGGTGTGAATGCTGAGAAACAGTACCTTGTTTAGGAGGCAGATACACAAACAGAGCACAAGGAATAAAGCAAAGCATCCAGCTCATTCATTTGCCAGCTGGGGAAAGGGCACCAGAATGACAGGTCTTTGGACACATCTGTCTCAGAAAAGCAAATTCCACCTCACAGTCAGTCCCCAGCCCTTCACACTGTGCACTGCCTGTGTCACAGGAGATGGGAGATGCTGGCTGTCACCCTGCAGGGATGTAGGCAAGCCCCACTGCGGGTACCCGAGCAGGGCAGGGAGCATGATGCAGCCCAGGCTTGGTTCCAGGAACTGTGTTAGCAGGGCTCTAGTCCATGCATTAGTCTCCTCCTAGGACTACGCAGTATTTAGATACTGCGGCGCTTTTACGGGGTCACACTAACCCCTGCTGTAAACTGTTTACAACCCAGCTTTGTCCTAGGCTTTTAAGGTAAAGCACATACACCTCAGCTGCACTGGCGGGGTTTCCGAAAGCTGATCAAGTGCCAATGATGGGATGCAACCACAGCAGAGACAGAGGAGGAGCCAGATGCAGAGTCTAATTCCAGTAGGAACTGCAGCATCCTTGCTCCTCTCCTAGGCTGCAAAGGGCTCACAGGAGCAAACAATCACCTCCACAGATTCCTCCGCAGAAGCAGCTGAATAAGATTGTCTCCTTAAGCTCTTAACCAGCCTTGAATAAGTCCAGCATAGCAAACAAGCAGATAAAAAAGCTGGGGAAAGAGAAATGTGTCTCAGAACAGTGTCACTAGGAGAAGAGCAGGCACTGATATAAATGCTATCGTCATCTGCCCGCTGCAGTCTGATGGAATGAGGCAAAAGACTTGCCCTACTTCACTGCAAACAAGGTTTCCGTCCATCACCAGGAGCCTCCTTCATTGCTCAGGCTCCAGCACTGGAGACTGGTAAGCAAATCTGCTATTGCAGTGGAATGAAACATCTCTGCAGTGCTAGGGGGCAAGGCTGGCCATAGCTTAGCTGAATCTGTTTTGGGATCCCAACCAGCTCCCTTCTCTGTGCTTCAGTTCACTTTGTGGAATGCATGGGGTAACACCTAGCAGGCGCTGACTGAGACACATCTCGGGAAAGGCAAGGGGTAGGCTGCTGCCTGGGCCTCCCCTCCCAGTTGTATGGCACTGGCCTCTGACACTGCCCCTGAAGTGAACAGAGATGGAGGCCCACGCCTGCAGTTGCTGCTCGGGATGCATGGAGACGGATGAAGGGGATGGAAGGGATGACTCACAACCAGACGTGAAGCAAAAGGAGACACCCACAAAGCACAGGGCAGAGGCACTGTTTGCACTAAGCTCCTTTGAGATCTAGGGGATCCTCTTTTAAAAAAAACAGCCTCAAGGGGACAAACATGCCCAGCACCTCAGTGGCCAAGCACATGAGGCAAAATCCCTTAATCACCCCTGCAACCTTGACCCTGTAACCTTGACCCTGAAACAAGAATTAAAACCCTTCAAGTTCTTCAAGCTACTCCCAGTAACAGCCTGGCCCTGGCCCCATCCACTGTCCCCTTTTTTAACAAGTGTTTCCATGTCATTACCTCCCATGCCTCTCACCTGCCTCTCTCTGCAGATATCTCTGTGAAATCTCCGATTCACCTCCAGAAAGCGAAACCTTCATATTTCAAATCAGCCTGGGGTTGAGAGGGTTAGGTGTCTTCTAGAGACAGCCCTCTAGAGGGCTGAACAAACAATCCAAAAAGCCCCAGAGCAGCAGCCTGAAGGCCCAGGTAGCTCCCGACTGCCAGGTGGTGGCAGCAGCTTGCAGGGGACTCCAGAGGGACTCCTGAGGATCAGTTTCCATGGCTCTTCCCCAGGATTCACTTACATCATGCAAGAAATTAATAAGCCTTGATTCCTTTGACCTCAAATCCCCAGAAAAAGGGATGTAGGGAGGATCCAGTCATTTCTAGGAATTACCAAAGGCTCTGGACAAACATTGGCAACTCCTGGCCAGGATGGTCCCAGCAAATACCCACAACACACACCCATGCCTACAGCCCAGGTTCAGGAACCACCTGCCTACAAGAAAGAAGTGGCTCAGACCCAGGCTGGCAGTGTTGCCAGCTGCAGAGGACATTGGAAGGCTGAGCATTGACAAGCCAGGGAATCCTGCTGGCAGTCAGCTCCCACAGCCATACCAAGCTCTCCATTTTACACAGGACCTTGGAGGAGGATTGGTTCCTTCCATCAGATCCCACCTGAGCAGCAGGACAAGGACATGTTTTTGTTTCTTCCCAGGCTGAAGAGCTTGTCCCTTGGCTTCTCCTACCCTCCAAGTATGTACTGATGAGTGAAATTCAGTTCGCCACCACTAAGTATGGGCGTAGGGATGTGACGCCAAGATGGAACAAGGGCTCAGTCAGCTCTGGTTAGTAGCTCTTGCTACTTGCCTTGCTGGGACAAGATGAGAAGCACCTGTAGCCCTGCCTGGCTCCTAGACACAATGAGATATCAAGATGAGACACCTTCAAACAGGACACGGCAAGTTTCCCATTTTTCCAGACATCTCCTCTGGCTTCCCACTCACTCTGGCCAATAGACCCTGACATGTGGGACTGAGCCACACTGCAGGGACACTCGGCAATGTTGGTTCTGATACAAATGAGGACATTGCACAGCCATATGGCGTTACATAGGCACTAGAGGGGAGGAGGAACATTCTCCCCTCCTGGTAGTTCTGAAGACAAGAAGATTGCACTAGGTCAGTCCATGAATCCAAGCTTGCCACTGAAGTCTCTCCTCATGGCATCAGATGAGACACCAGCAAGCATGGCACCATCATGAGAGGCTGCAGCTTCCCTCTCCTCCATCAGCTGCTTCATGCAAGTCTGTGATAGGTTCTGGCCACAAGAAGCATGACCTTAGCCTAAACAGAGCAGATCATGGAATACAGTCTTTTTGCCTGCTGCCATGGAGTATTATACTGACACCCTTTTTGGCAGCCACCACAGAGTAACTGAAGCCTGGACAATCTTATAATCCCTGCAAACCAGGGGTCACTGTAGGTGAGGGAAACTCATCTGGGCACTGCCCCTACTACACTTCTTTCACTCAAACTGGCTCTTGCTCTGGCATCTCTGAAAAGTGTGCCGTCTTGAAAGTAGAAGCAGCACTGCCAGAGCAGCAGCAGCAGTAAGAGATCACACCACAGGGTACAAGCACGTCCTCATGCTAAAAAAGCGCCTCACAGTTTAGCTACCCTTGTCAGGATCTGTTTGAAGAACTGGGCTCAGATCACCAGGAGTTGTTGAATGCAGGCAGGAAGAGAGGGACACAGAGTATACAGCATTTGTATAACTTCCCAGTCCTTGGACTTCAGCATTCCTCTCCTGCAATTATTTATATCTAAATATAAGTCTGTATATATAGAATAACCGTGCATGGGCATGCATGTTCTGCCCAGCCAAGAAGGCAGAGAATACCAGGATTATGCAGTACTCACAAACTGCAGCTCCTCATCAGTAGAAGGGGAAGTGATGCACCAGCTTCTGAGTACCCCCCCCAGGCTGCCCTTTGAGCTGTGGTTTCACCAGACAGGGCAGCCCACCACATCAGGAGCATGTTGCCCTTCCTACACTACCTAGTTGCCCTCCATGGCTCAGTAGCCCCATGGCATAAAGTGAGTCCCACCAGTCAGTGCAGTTACCTTCTCTCTTCTTGGGAAGCCCAAGCTGCAAGCAGGATCTGTAGAGGCAGACAGAAGGGCTGGCACTCCTGCCTCTCATCAGTGCTCCCAAGGCACAGGGCACCCTGCTCTTGACCCTTTCTGGCATCTGCTGCCTGGACTCCAGAAAAGTCATCTGCTGAGGAAGACTGCAGCACACCTGGAGGCAAGGCTGTGCTGGTACCTGACCTGTCCCAGTCTGCACCTTTCACTTCTCTAGCTGGGACCAAACACCAGCAACAGCCCCTGGCTTTGCCATGTCCCCAAGCCCTCTTCTACCCTGCTGCCCACTGCGTCTTGCCTCACAGTGACCCAGGCAGCTGTGTCACATCCTGGATGCCCTCAGAAGCCAGCGCACAGCAAGGAGGGAGGTCTCCACGTCCACTTCTCCCAGGCATAACAAGCTCTGCCCGCGGCAGTAAGCCCAAACGGGGCCCCGCGCTTCTCGTTTGTGATTTTTTTCCCTTCCTCCTCCATCCCGGCCACGCCAGCTCCGGCCCCCGCTCCGGACGGCGCTGGCTGCAGTTTCTGTTCCAGCCCTGGAAGCTCCGCAGCGATCCCCAGGTGACTGGCGAGCGATGGAGAAGAGGTGCGCTGGGGCAGCCCATCGGCGGCGCGGACCGACGGCTGGGTATCCTCGCCCCCCAGCCCCCAACCCCCCCCGCCCCGCCGGCCCGCAGCGCATCCCCGGGGCCGGAGTGGGGCGAGAGGGGCTCCCAGCCAGCGGGTTCGTACCTGTGCGGGCAAAGCCCGGCCCAGCCCGCGGCTGGGCGGTCAGCGAACGCGCCATGCAAAGCGGGCGGGGAGGGATGGTGCTAGGGGGCAGCCCCGGGCCGGGGGCGGCCGCTCTCCTCACCTCCTCTCTGGCCCCCTCCGCCTCCTCCTCCGGAGGCACCGGCGTGCTGCTGCCTCCCTCGCTGGCGGCGGACGCCGAGGCCGGGGGGGACATGGCGGCGGGGGCGCCCCGCTGGCGGTGCCTGCGAGCTGGGCAGCTGCATTATCCTGCCCGCCGCCGGGCGCTGCCTCGCCGGGCGCCGGGCGGGCGGCGGGGCGGCGCGGCGGGCGGGCGGCGCGGCGGCATCGCCCCCAGCCGCGGCTCGGCGGCAGCGCTGGCCGCCCGCCGGCCCGGCCCCGGCCCCGCCGCAGCGCAGCGCCGCTACACGCGGCGGAGGGCGGGCAGAGCCGCGGTGGGAGGGCTGCGGCGGGGGCGGGGGGAACGGCACGGGGATGGGGATGGGGATGGGGATGGGGATGGGGATGGGGATGGGGAAGGGGATGGGGATGGGGAAGGGGATGGGGATGGGGATGGGGATGGGGATGGGGGCACGGCGGGATCCGCGGCCGCCCGAGCGGAACGGTGGATGACCTTGAGGCGCCGGCCAGCAGTAGAGAGGGAGGCAGAAGCCCCTCCCGAGCCCCACAGGAGCGGATCTGCCGCCCGGCGCTGCCGGGGAAAGCTCCTGCTCTCAGCCGCGCCGAGGGGTCTTCAGGCTGGCTTCGGTCCCAGCTGGACAGCTGATGGAGAGGTGAGGGGTCCCGTGGGTTTTCCTTCCCTCGGGATGAAGCGGGAGAACCGGGAGCACTTCGCATGCGCCCCGTCTGCTTTTCTAATCTGTGGGCACCTCAGCTGGTCGGGGAAAGTGGGGCAGTGGTGACCGTCAGTGCTGATCCTGGCATTCACGGAAATCCTTAGGCTGGGCAGGATCTTCCCTATTGTGATCTGCACCGGGCCCAAAGATTCTCACCTAGCTATTGCAGAGACAGCTGCAGCTTATTTCTCAGCAGGGAAATGCTTGATTACAGGGATGTGTGGAAAAGCCTCTTTGGACCCTCAACCTAAACTGACAGGGGGGACACACATAGAGTTTGGGAAGGGTCTGTACTTGTCAGGGTCTGGATATTGCAGGTACAGCCCAGCTTCCCTGATAGTCAGGAAATCAGGTGTCTCTGTAGGTGCTTCCCCAGATCCGTACTGGGGAGAAGCATAAGCTACAGAATTTGCTGGAAACTTCTCTTTTTCTGAACTCTGAGGCTCAGCCTTGGCTATGGGATGATTGGCATGCACTTGTCCACTGTTGCCTGGGATGAGGAAGGAACAGCATGTAGGCCTGATGGTCTCACTCAAGGAGATGCATCCAAGGGGAATTGCCAAACCCTGCTTCTTATGGGAATAGATGTGATGGCTGGGGGTGCTGCTAAAGGAGCTCATCTTCAAAAGAGGCTGGGGATGTGTTTCCTCTTGCCTTTCCCCTGTTTCCATGGGAACAGCAGCAAACAGGAGCAGCCTGCTTGGAATTTCGCTGCCTACCACTCAGACACCCCCTGCCCAGTCAACCTGTCAGACTTTGGCTCTTGAGAGTTTCAGACTCACCCTCATATGATGGATCCCATGTGTCCAAGGAAAACTCACACATGGATGTGTGTCATGGCAGAGCAAGGCAAAGAGAAACAAGCCCAGAGCTGCCACAGTTTCCTGTAGCAGCATGTTATTCCATGCACACTAATAGACAGTTGAAAATAATTTGCATTCCTATATGCATTTCTGCTTTTTATCAAATGTGACCTCAGCTAGACTAAAAAGTGCCTGGGGGATTGCCCTCCAGGAAGAGCACTTGTTTTATCTCAAAAATGTGAATATCATACAAAAAGACCAAAGCAGAAGGGTGAATAGGGGGGAAAGGTGGTACGGGTTTACGTCTTTGCATTTAATAGCCCATGGTGTTCTTTTTCTCTAAGGAATTTGTCCATTTACTTTTGAATTCATTTTAATTTTGGACTTGTCGGTGTTTCATGCATTCTGTGGCAAGGAGTTTCACAGCACACCCACAGACTCAAGGAGCTTCCTTTGATGTGCCCATTTATCCACTAAGACCAGCCCTTGGGAAGCAGGCTGCTGCCATCCTTATGGAGCTACCCTCAGTGCAATTTATTGTCCACTGGTGGAGCCAGTGGCTACTGGTGAGCTAGAGGTAGAGTTTTTTGTGTCAGGCATCCTTGATACTGGTCCTGGCAGCATATTTTGGAGACAACACGGTCAAGCACATCAACAGCTATGCTATTTTTGAGATGAGGTGGCACAAAAGAGGTTATGTGCCCTGCTTTGTCTGAACTGAAGTTGTGTATGTTCTCAGTCACTTCCTGAGGAAAACAGATATGTGGCAGATTTCAAGCCTTGGGCAGGTACCCAAAGGCATGGCTGATAATGTGTAACAAAGGACTCTCAGGAATGGGAGAAAGAAGACTATATATGATGCTTAGGCCTTTCAGAAACTAAAGCAGGATGGACAGCATCCAAGATTGTGTTCTGTGTCATCATCAGAAGGAGGACCCAGAAGTTGTAATTACAATACACTGCCTGATCCACTCAATACTTCTTTTCTTGGGGGCAAGAGACAAAAATTTGTGAGATTTCCCCCCAGTTTTTCCTGTAGGTTTCAGGATGTTCTAGTGGAAAATCATGTTGGAGAGCAGGATATTTCTGGGATGGATGCCTTTCTGATATGACAAAATGGAGGGAGGCTTTTAAGACACAGCAACTGAAGTAGAGGTGGTGCCCTTACCAATAGGTTTGTTCTTCAGAAACCCTGTACCTGCCACCCTGCAGAGACATTCATATCTGTTCCAAGCAAGCATAAAGCATGACATCATATTAGCAGGATTCATTCACTTTCCATAATGCATCAAACCACAAAAGGTCTCACTCTTCTGTCTCCAGTAGTTACAGAAAATTGCCTTTTAGTTCCTGCTTAAATATTAGTTCCTACCCATGAAGCAAATTTGCATTCAATTTCTAAAAAAAATTTGATGGAGGCTGCATTTTAAACCAGATGGCTGCCATAGATAACCTATCCTTGTGCTGGTATTTGTAGCCTAAATATAAAAATGGATTTGACAGCATCATATAGATATATATATCGTTTTGTTTAGCTTTATTTTTTCATTAGACCAAGTGTGATCAAGACTCAGTCTTTTGTTCCAAAGCAATCAGTGATTCCTAGTGGGGTGATGATTTTTGTCTCTTAAGAAGATGCGTGGCAGAGAATCCCCTTGTGTTAGGATGCAGGATTTTCTATGCTCAGAAATTAATGCCTATTCAATTTAGAAATTTCAAGGATACTTTGTGCTGGCTGCCTGAGCCTTCCAGAATGTGTCACTCCAATTAAATTACTCCTTATTAATGCAACAAGGGGAGTGTGGGTGAAGGAATGCACCTCTTGCTCCAGCTAAACAACATCCATTTGCCACTGCTGGTCAGTGGTGTTGACTGTCTGGGTGCCATCTACCTCTGAAAGCTTCGTCCTCAAGGAAATATGTGCCATTAGTTGTGTTCTCATCTGCTGCACTCAGACTTCATGTCTCCTGGGAGGAGATTCAGGTGTACTTTTTTTATTGTGGGAAGGAAACCCCCAGGTGACTGGGGAGCTCATTTCTGTTTAGCATCGCTAACAGGGGTATGCATCATGACTGCAGACCCCAAACACTCCAAATCTTGAACCTCATAAAGTAGATGGGTTTGTAGCTGCTGCTCTGGGGCACATTTGACTGAATAGAATTGCTGGCATTGAAAAGTCTTTGATCCCCATTCTGATCCATTCTTTTCCAACAGGCTGGCTGTATACAGTTTGGTTTGTTTTCCATCCAGCCTCATGAGAGTCTATTTTGTCATCATCACAGCTTTTGTGAGGCTCCACAGAGATTTCTGGGTCAGGTTAAATCACTTTCCTCTCTGCAGTAGCCCAGCAGGATACCCAGGGCCCTCCCTCACATCCCCCCTAGAAATGAGAAGTGGATTCAGCACTGCCCAGATGCTGTTTGACAGTCCTCAGGACATTTTGTCCAATATAAGTCCAGAGCAACGGCAACTGCCTCAAGTGCCTGGAAACTGAGCCAAATCCTCCCTTGCCAAATGCTTTGTTCTCACTTAAATTTTTGCCCCATCACCCCCAGAAATGAATAAACCACAGAAACTAATGTTTCAGGGAATTTAGTCTGTCTCTAGTTACGCTCCCAAGAGCCACCTCCCTAAAAGCAGAAAACAGGTTTCTGTTTGCCTTCCCCACACTGAAGGGTAGGAGTTGACATATCCTGACCTGAAGAAACATCCCTATCCCAACAAGCTCTCCCCATGGACCTGGCTGTCAGGGAAGTTGCTGTTCTAGGGAAGGGGGCTAAAACTCACTGCATGCTTAGGGGTCATTGTATAGGCCAGGTCTGTCAGTGTGGCCAAAGTCCTGGGGAATGGTTGCAATCCTACTTTCTGTGTGCCCCATCACCTGGGCAACACAGACTTGGTCATCACTTGTTCATGGTGTCAGAACTGCTCTGTCCAATGGGATGGCCACCTGCTCCTGCTCAGCACCCGAGTATTTCAAACAGCTCACTCACCCTCACCTCCCCTCCCTTCCACCCTGCTCACCCCTCTCTTCCAGCCCCTGCCTGGGCTCCTCACATGTTTTCAGTAGTACAGCTCCCCACCAGTCCAGTTCCCAACTCGCTCTGATGCAAGTGTGGAGAGACACAAGCCTTAATTCAGTCTGGCAGCCGGGAGGTTTAACTCTCCTGAAAGCAGAGCTAAGCTTGCATGAGTAATACCCAGCCACTCAGAGCACTGCTGGGAGACAAGGACTGGGCTGGTGGGGGTGCAAGGCTGCAGTGAGGGGCTGAGGTGATGCAGAAAGCAGCTCAAGCAGAATCAACTTAAAAATGAAAACCCATCCTCCCTTCTACCAGCCATCAGGTCCAGTGTGGCAATGCTGAAGCCCAGGAGCAGCACTGGAAACATCTGTCCTGTGCTCTCTGGCAAGGTGAGCTGGGGCATGCCTGGGTGGGTTGAGGTTTTTGTTTTGTCTTGGGAAGTCTCTGCCAGATGAACTGTACTTAGAGAGCCATGAATAAATTATAGCCCAGCAATGAAGCACTGTCTTCCACAGCTATTCCATGGGGAGGGAGGAGCATTCTTCATTAGAGATGTGGCCAGACAGAGGTTATCAGAGCCACCCTCTGAAGTGAGTCTGTCTCATCACTAGCTATAAAGAGAGCCCCAGGTGACAAGATTTCTCACCTAGGGCACAGATTCACCATCTATTTAAGCATGGTTTTATTATCAGTTTTCCAAGACCATCTGCCACTCCTTCCCCATTCATAATCACATCTGCCATCTCCTTTGGGAGAGCTCTGAGCACACACACACACATGAATACATAGTAAGGGCTATAAGCCATGCATTTGCCCACATGCAAGCAGAGAGCATTGCTACAGCAGCCACCAGGCTGACAGGAATTACACAAGAGGGATATAATTTAGAATGAAGTTTTGTTAAAATATCTAGGGGTTTTGTTCATTCACTTTGTAAGGTTGAGGATTTTTTGTGCATCTTTATACTGATCACTTTTTGTTTGTGGAAGTGAATGCTGTGGCCAAGAGTGGAGTGAGTTAGGTGTGATCCCCATTCAAGGGATTAACTAATCCTCTTGTCCAATTTCCTATACATCACACACACTGTGAAAGACAGAAGGAGGTAGAAATTTCCCTGTTCACTGGGACTCTGTCCAACAGTGGGAGTCTTCTCAGGAAGGGTGTTAGTTGGGCAACTTGCTGACCACCTACATGTAGACAAACCTGATCTGCTCCAGGTTGTGTCACCACAATGACACGATGGCTCCCATACATTCCAGGAGTGCACAGTGCAAGTATGAAAGGCATCCAACACAGACTACAAGGAGAAAAATTCTGGCTGGAAATAATCCCATATTGAAAAAGCAATCAGATGCCCAGAGCAGCATCCCTGGAGCGATTCAGTGACCCTGTGACTTCAGCCAGACTTACCAGGAGAGGGCAGCCAGTGCTTTCTGGGCTGACTACCCCAGAAAATGGGTAGCTGAGCAGGACCTGCTTTGAATTGCTCTGTTGGAAAGCTTGGCCTTGCTTCTGGGCATAGCATCTCAAAAAGTCATGTTCCTCCTTTCCTTTATTGGAGCAGAAAGTGAAGTGACCCAGTTTGGTGCACTACAGAACTGATTTGGTGTCAGATATGTGAAAGCACAGTCAGAGAAGAGAGTCTGCTGTCTTCCCACAAATTTCATTACTCTTCCAGGGCTTCTGCTTCCCTTGAATGTCCAGCTCACAGGCTGAGCTCTCTGAACTGGAGCTGGAGCTCCAGACGGGGGTCCAGGTTGTTGTTTGGGGTGCCCAGCAACATCTCTGGTGAGAAGAATGCAGAAGGAGCTTCCTCAAATGGGGATCTGGCACCTTTCTTATGGACTCGGCATTTCTGATTTCTGGGGATGAAGGAAAAGGGCTGCATCCCCAGGGAATGGGGCAGCTCAGTGCTCATATGGAATGAAAGTGGACAGTCTGCATAGGGGGAAGGTAGCACCAGTCACATTGCCTGGTATGAATTATTGTGGCAATAACTGCTTATTACAATTTCAGGTGACCAATATTGCTTACAGATGACAGGACCTCAGCTGGTAAAGGACCATTATATTTTCTCAGAACAGACATTGACTGGGTAAAATTTCCATGGGTATAGTTTTCCTTTCTCCATAACTCTCAGCTGCTTTTCACTTATTTTACCCAGTTAACAGCTCAGAGAGGATACTGGTGCCAGGCCAGGCCTTCATTTAATTTAGTCAGTCAGAAGGCTGTGCTTGGGAACAGGACATTATCAGGGACTCATGCCCAGGAGTCTGGGTAGCTTAGGTGTTCCTCTCCATGTCCATACTCTTACCTGATGTGCCTCGCAGCGCAGTGTGGTGGGAAAGCGCTGGTGCCTTGAACAGCGTGTGATGACACTGACCTCTAGTGGGAATAGATCCTTTCCTCTTTAGATTTTCCCTGCAGTTTTAACCATTTTAAGTGATACATATTAAAGGGAACTAGAGAGACCCAAGAACGAGAGCTTCGTTTTTTAAAATCTTCAAAACTAAATCAGAACATCAAGATTTGCCTCATATTATTTAATTATTTGTAATCCCTCTACCACTGTATTCAATACATGATAGATAGATATTTATGCATATGTATATCTCTCTGTATTTAAAGCCTCTGAAAATTATGGAAGTCAAAAACTTGCACAGCCAGGCAGAAAAGCTCTCTCTTAGGAAGACGACATGAAAGGAAGCCAAGCCTTGCAGAATGAGTAACAGAAGGCAAATAACGGGGCAAAGCAGCCAAGTTCCTCTTTCAGACTTTCCAGTAAAATTGTCTGAAAGGTTAATAGAAGCACACCCAGTCGAAGAGAGCTGGCAGAGATGGTGCCTGAGCTGGGTGTTAGTGGGTGTAGTTGAAAGGTCAGAGCAGAGAGTGGTTGGCCATGGATGCCTGGGGTGCATAGCTGATGTCAATGAGGCATGCCTGGTCTCCCCACTCAGCTGCAGTAGACCACAGCAACACAGCCCTGGCACAGCACTAGCCAGCTAAAAGAGTTCAAGACACACCATAAGCAAGCTGCAAGATCACAAACTCCAGATAAATTCCCATCAGCAGCAGAGGAAGGCCACTTCCAGGGGCTACTTGCTAACCAGAGGTGTAAGATTGGACTGTAGAGTCCCTGGTGGTGGGTCTTGAATTGCCTTTTTGCTAGAACTGGTTCAGGGCTTACTATTCCAGGTTCTGTGCTTTGGCTGAACTGTTCCTGGACATGTGCTAGTCCTGGAATCAGGATCCACACCTATTTCCCAACTGGAACAGCACATTGCAATATAATCAAGGCGTTACTGATGCCTGATGAAAAGAGAAGCTGAAACTAGTTCACAGAAAAATTAAATCTTTGTGTATCACCACACAGGTTTGTGTTGATTTGACCACTTTATCCATCGGAAAGTGCACAAGAAGCCATTCCATGATGGAGCTGCATCTAGTATGTTACTAGAGAAAATGGTAAAGGCATTCAGAAAGGCAATTGGTGGATAACCTAGTAGTAGATTCTATTAATTATGTGTGTAGATCAGGAAGAACAGCTACAGGTGGAGCTGGGATGCAGCCATCACCAGGGTGTGAGAGGGACTGACATTGATATATGGTCCAGATCCCCATACCGCACTGGATGGAGCTGACAGATGTCGGAGAAGCTCCTTTCCTTCAGTAATTGTAATCTTGCAGTGACATAGTGCCAGAGACACAACTGGAGACATTGAAATAAATCTTGAGCATGGGAAGAAAACTTGTGACTGGAAGTCATTGATGCCAAAAGAGACTTATCTGTCTCCCTGCTGCTGCCCTCACACCCCAAAACCTTTCTTCCTGCAAACCCAAAGCAACAGCTGCAGTGTGGGATAGGGAACTATTTGTTGCTCTGCATGTGGTTCCTGTGAGCCCATCCAGTATCCATCACCAAGCTCTTCCCAGGTAAGTTTCCTTGCAGGAGATTGTTCCCCTCCTGCTCAGATGAACTGGAAGAATGGGCATCCTGCACAGACAGAAAGTCATCTTGAACAATAAAAGCAAAAAGTGAAACTGATTTTAAAGCATCAGCTGTGTTCAGAGCCATCTAGTTTGTCTTTTGAGGAAAGCCCACTGCTTGGGACACTGGAAAGTAATTACATGACATCTATGCAGATCCATAGGAGTTCTGGCATTGGGAAGAGAGCGCTGAAATGCAGTGTGGTAAATCAATAACAGGCAGTAAGCTGGGCCTTCATTCGATCTTCTATTTTCAGCTTTGATCTCTATATCTTAGCTTTTATTGTGTGAGCCCTGG
Organism: Lonchura striata; assembly: GCF_050655825.1. NCBI lineage: Eukaryota > Metazoa > Chordata > Aves > Passeriformes > Estrildidae > Lonchura > Lonchura striata. The sequence goes on along the minus strand of NC_140705.1, from coordinate 84,991,351 downwards.
TAGCCACTCTGGGCTTTGAAAGGATTTCTATTTTCGACACAGAAGGGTGGTGAGTAGTAGCTGGACCAAGAGGCTTGTGCAGCCAGCTACAGTGACCTCCTGGCTTCCCCTGTAAAGGCAGAAGAGATGAGAAGGTGTCTTAGTGAGTGGAACAGTTTAATGTATACACATGGGAAAAGCAAACGCCTTGTTTGCACCTCTGCTACAAGTGACATCCACCACATTGTTTCCCACGGAGCCTTGCGGCTTCACTCGGCACCCGCACACGCACCAGCATCCTCACACACGCACCGCCGGGTGGGACAAGGTCCCGCTCCCTCCCCTAGCAGACCTTCCTGCTATTAAAGAACCCAAACCAAGCGGGCAGGTGGTAGGCAGGCCCAGGACAGACAGACAGACAGACTGCCCGGCCTAGGGAAGTGCAGCGTTACCGCCTCCCTGCCCTGCGCACCCCAGATTCCGGCCCCCGCCTACGCCGCCGCCCTCTCGCTGCTGGTGCTCTCCGCAGACAAGGAGGGCGGGGAAAAGCAGCCCCTCGTCGTGCCGGGGCGGGGCAGGGCGGCGGGGGAATCCCGGGCAGGCGGGCCGGGCGCGGCTGAGTCAGTGCGGGCAGGGGCAGGAGGAGGCGGCGGAGGCGGAGCCGTGGCGCCTTAGATTGTGCGCCGGCCGCCGCTCGGTGGCTTTCCGGCCATGAGCCCCCCGGCAGCGGGGCCGAGAGCGGGACCCGGGCCGGGGCCGGCGGACGGCGGGCGCTGAGCCATGTCGCGGGCGGCGGGCGGCGAGTGCCGCGAGGAAGCGGCGGGCTGGGAGGGCGAGGACGGGCAGTGCGACTCGGGCATCGAGTCGCTGCGCTCGCTGCCGGGCGGCAGGGAGACCCCCGCCGCGCCCGAGGGCCCCCCTGCCGCTCCCGAGGAGACCCTCGCCGAGGCCGCCGCCGCCGAGGAGCGGCTGGATTCCAGCTATAGCTCCGGCGCCCTGCCCGAGGCTCTGCCGGGGGCTCCGGGGGGCCGCCCCGAGGAGCCGCCGCCACGGCCCGAGGAGCTCGGTCGGCAGCAGCTGGCCCTCACCTACCTTTCGGAGGACGGAGACACGTGAGTGACCCTCGGGCAGCTGCGAGCGATTGCCCCCCAGCCCCGGGCTGCTCCCCTTGCAGCGGCGGGGAGCCGAGAGACAAGCCAGGCTGTGTTTGCCGTGGTCTCCAACCCTCTCCCGAGGAGCATCCGCTCAGCCGTGTTGTTAAGGTCTCCCGGGCCCCTGTCCTAAGAGCCTCCCGCCTTGCCTTAGTGTGCGTGGATGCTTGGCATTCCGGTTTGGGTGGATGACCCCCCTCACCCGCCTAAGGTATCTCAGCCACCCTGAGAGGTATCTGAGCCAGGTCCAGCTGAGTGAGCAGGAAGAGAGGCACCCCAGGCTGCCTGGCACAGAACGGACCCATCATGGGAAGCCCACCTCCACTTGCTGTGGGGCTGCTAACAACTAGAAGAAAGGGGAGAGCAAATCAGGCCTCTCCTCTGTCTCTTCCCCAGAGAATGCAACGTTTCCTCCACAATAGGGAAGGCTTGGCTGCATGAGATGGCACATAAGCAAGTCCTGAAACAAGATTAGCTGTGCAGGGCAAGACTTTGCGATGGCTGTGTTAGGCGCTGCTCAACCAAGCAACCCAAGAACTATTTGTTCTCAGGTGGGAATCGCCTTGCTTTGCCAACTTGCCCACAGAGCCATGGCTTTTGGCAGAGCTGTGACGCACACCCCAATGTGTGGCTGCCCTCCTGAGCTTCTGTGACAGAGACAAGTGTTTCTCTTAACAAGGAGGGCTTCCCACATCCGTAATGCCCTCTCAAGGGCAGAGGCATCACGATAGAGTTATTTGGTTTGGCTTCTGGTAATTACCTTCAGGTAATCACAGCATTTTTTCCTGTTGTACATTCCCTCGATGGAAGGTTTTCATCATGAGTGTGCATGCAGTGTGAGCGAAGTGTTCTCACAGCTGAGGGCAAACTTTGCCCCAAAACCAGGCTAGAGTTTAATATTGAGAAGTGGTGCAAGAGGAAGAGAAACTTAGAGGCACTGACATGATCAAGCAAATGTCTTTGATAGTGAGAGCAGCAAGAAAGCTCTGTCCTTGCCTGGCAGAGCACATCTGGGTTGAAGCTGAAGATGAGCTGGGAGACAGCCTGTGTTTACTTCCCTGTTAGGAAGGAATCTCTGCATCTGCTAATTAGTTCATTAATGCTGACTCTGGGATCTGTTCTGAGGGTTGGCTGGAAGTCTCATGGCAAGCTTAAGTTACACTAAACCCAGCCTCCCACACTCCCCAGACAGGCTTTCTAGTCCTGTCCTATCTACAGGCTGGTTCTGTGGCTCCTCAGAATGGAGGAGTTCTGCCAGTTTTCCCAGCTCTAATGCCAGAGCCAAGGTGCCCATGGAGAGAACCAGGTGTCTTTTAATCAGAGCTGTGGAAGTAATGCTTCCCACCATGTTTGTCTGTCATGGTGTGCCTGGGGCTTCTCACTGTTTTATTAGTGAGCCCCACAGATGCAGCTGGTTGGAGATGCTTTTAGTGCTTGAGGCTGTCTTGTTTGGTGCTTGAAGCCCTTTGTCTGTCAGACTTGCTTGGAGAGACCTAATGCAAACATCTTATTAACTAGGAAAATATTAATCAGTGGTGCCTTGGTTACTGTAGGCAGGAGAGGATCTCAGAGGTTGCTTTTGCTATTCTGTCTTCTCTCACTCCCAGTGCATTTCAGAATAGGAAATCTGTTAAGACGGAGGGAGGGAGCTATAGGTCTGCTGGTTGTGCAGCTCTGGGCTCACCATGGAGGCAGGCTTTCCTGGGATCTACTCCTACTGCTGGGAAAAAAAGCCCCGCTCTTGTGGTTAGAGTGGTGAGGCTGTGGATTTGTGCCTCTGCTATTCTTCTCTCTCCTCCTGACCCTGCGGCAGAGGTAGGTGGCATTTATATTTAGAAGTGCTGAACATCTACCACTCAGGTTGATGCAGATGGGAACTGTGAGCACCCAGGAACTCACTGAACTGCCACCGGTTTTGTATGTGAAGACAAGTCAGGGCTGATAGTAATGCTGAAATCTATGGTGCAATTGCTCATCCAGTGACAAAAGGTCCCCAGAGAGAAGGGATCAGATGGTCACAGGCTACATCCCTTTCATCTGGCCAGACAAACCCATCTTCATTTCTTCTTTTCATCTCTGTCAGCAATGTATTTCCTTGTGTGCCTTTTTTAAATGTCTGCCACAAAACAGCTCCAGGCAGAGAATTAAAATCATACTATCGTTATATTTCAGAAGACTTGGGGAACTACGCTTTCCTGTAATTGTAATTTTGAAAATACAAAAAAGTTCAGGGGTTTTGCCTAACTAGTTCCTGTTTGCCCAGATGCCCTGGCTGGTGCTGAGCTGAGAGGAGCACTGGGCTTACACAAAAGTGAGCTGGCAAAAGTCTTGGCTCTACGTCTGACAAAAATCTTCACTGTCCATAGCTGATTCAGGCTCACCCACCTGTGCCATCTAAAGGTGTGTCTGTGTTTGTCAGCCTGGCACTTGAAGGGTAAAAACAGGAGGTGGAGGCAGAGGTGAAGAGCACGTACTTGGGCAGTTGAAGTGTCAGCAGGATCCTCCTTGGATACTTCCCTGCCTGCCTCCAAAAGAGATGAGCATCAGAGCAAGGCAGGATAAAGCAATGGGTCTAAAACTGTCTCTCCCTGTGCCCAAAGTTAGAAGGAGTCTCACTTTGGCAGGAAGGAAATTGGCTAACAGGAAGGATGGGGGTATAATAGCCAGTGAAATGTGTGGGTGCTGTCTTCCAATAATTATTTGCCCAAATGTCATCTTCTACATGGCTCCCAAGTGCTACTGGCAGCCCCTCTACCTCAGGGAATTCAGAGCCACAGTAATAAGGCACATTAGTCCCCAGGAGAGTGTGGCTCAGCTGTGAGGGCAGGAGAAATCAAGCATGAGGAGTGGGGTGGCAAGCAGAAGATCGTGGGTGCACTTTGGACAGTGATCTGTATCCTGCTTTTTGTGTTGACAGGTAGAGAGGAAACCCTGTGCACTGAAGTTCAAATGGTCTCCTCCAAGAATCCATATTTTCCTTGTGACCTAAAACTCTAAATATCTGTCTCTTCCATGTAAACTAACGCCTTTTCTGCTGATTTGGGTCCTGATGGGACTGCTTTGTGTGGAAGTGAAGAGAGGGGCTTTCCAACTGTGGGCCTGGCTGCCTCTGAGTGGACTGCAGGCAGATTTATTGTTGTGCCCCAGCCTCCAGACCACCTCAGCCTTTGTGAGGATTCATTGAGGAAACCCTGTCCTTCCCATCTTCACCTGGCAGATGCACAGTTCCACCATCCTGGGAAAAGGATGAGTGTGGGACCAGCTCCTTTGAGGTGAAATGGGGTGTGAAGGAATCACCTTGTGTCCCAGCACAAGAGAAAACCTCCCCGTTTCCTTGGGCTGATGTCAGCCTCTGCCAACTCTGGAGAGGCAGAGTTGATTCATGAGTGTGTGAAGTTAAGCAGAGTTTCCTCTCTCTAGGACTGTGTAGTCTATGTTAAACTGCAAACCATGTTTTCCTTCCTACCCATGCTAGTCCTTGGGCCACATGCCACTTTCTGCCATTGTGCCTGATGTCATGGTGATGCAGAGGCTGGGGGCTGCACCTCTGCAGGAGAGTGACTGTCTTCTGCATGGGTCTCTGTATGCAAAGCAGTGCAGCACCTCTGTAGGGGTGAAGGTCGAGGCACCCCAGCTTAATCACAGAAGGAAGACCTAGGCCTTCTTCAGATGGAAAATGGGACTTTGTGGTTTTGGTTGGGTGTGTGTTTCAGGGAGGGAGGGGAGCAGAGGAAGCCTGACTTCCTCCTTCTACCAGAGACAAGTGGTGCCCCATCTGCTGATAAGAAATCACGTGCCAGTGACTCGTGGGCTGAAATGCCTTAACAAGGGCTTGGGGACAGCTAATCAAGTAAAATCAGGGCCCCATGGGAGCTGATGTTCTGAACTCTTCACATGATGGCGGTGAAGGGGCCTCTCTTGCCTGCACAGGTTGTTGCTGAGCATGAGGCTCATCTTCAAGGGGCCAAGAGCCACTTCTAACTATTCATTGGCTTGTGCCAATCATAACCCTCTCCAGTCATGTGGGCTTGGGCTGAAGATCTTCCCTGAGCAGGGGAATAGAGGTTGTCCCCATTCAGATTGTCTACTCCAGTTTGGCTGCTTTCCCCTGCTGTACAAGGGTGTTGCTGAACCCTTGTGCATCTGGGGGATTGCTCAGAGTGTGACAGCAAAGATAAAAGAAAGGGAAGAAAGGAAAAAGAAACAGGGGACTGGAGAGACTCAGTTTTAGGAGAAGGATTAAAGAAGTCAGATGCGGGGTTGCTGGTCAGGCTGGGAGTGGCTGGGCTGTTGCCAGCTGCCCAGCAGTGGGATGGCCATAGTTAATGGGAAGTGGGGATGCTCTTGGTTTTACTAGAGGGTCTTCAGAAACCTTGCTTAATTGTCAGGATTCAAGTCCATCCCAAGTTATTCCCTAGCATGCTGCCAATTGTGGGGCATTAGAGAAAGTGAGTCCTAACCTGGGTCTGCCAGGAGGGAGATTTTCCTGTGTCCATCTCCCTGTCCCTGAACTCTCAGCTCTTCCTCTGTGTGTGCTCAGGAGTTTGGTAAACAGGAGAGCTTGGTGTCCCTCTAAGCAAGGCCAGGCAGCTCTGCACAAGTTGCTTTGGAATGCCGCAGAAGTTTCTGGCTGCTGCAGAGGTCACACACATATAGCCTTGGCATAAAGTGGGTAAGTCCTGGCAGCCTTCTGAGATCATGCATGCAAGAGGTTTTATTCCCTGTTTGGATGACTTCAGCCTGGCCTGGAGGAAGTTTCTTCAAACTTTCCACCTCCCTAGGTTTGCCTCAGGGTTAGAGACAAACACAGGGAACTTCAGCACAGAGGAAGGGAAAGAATAGCTGGAAATTTCCATGTTTTGGGATGCAGAAGCCTGGCTGTAACAGATCAGCCAAGGCGCAGAGAGCTTCAGGTCCTTGGACTCTGCAGGTGGGCTTGACTGCTGCTGGGTCAGGGTTGGGTTTAGGTTTTTTTAGTATAATGTGAAAAAATGAGGAGTCAGACATGACTGTGTAGGAAGAGGTTCTAGGTTCTGAGCTGTGAGAGTGGTTACTACGTGCCTGTCAATGAGCTGTGTGGGATGCTCTCTGTGTCACAGAGTTGGGAAGCCCCTCTGACTGGGGCAGATCCAGAGCTGAAGGGGGGCCCTGAGGTATCTTAGACTCACAGCTCATGCCTCATTAAAAGAAAATCCTAAGACAGTGAGGATATCTGTGGGGTTGTAAATGATTGCTAGGGTGTGTTGTACAGGCTCTGGCAAAGTCCAGGTGCTTTCCTCTTCTGACCTCACGATATCTCTTTTTGTACAGAAACTGTAGAATGTATTTGCCTCTTAAGGAGTCAGTTGTGAGTTTGATCTGTTTGAAATGGACTGTCCACAGTCAGTGGACTTTTTGGGATGTTTACTGTTTTTACTGTAATTGTTCATCATGCTTCTCTGATGGTGATTGGCCCCTGCTTGGGTGGGCTGACCTGTTTTCTGATTTGGCCCATCTGTGCCTAGATAGTAGCAAACAGGCCCCTTGTTTGCAGGGAACAGCCCACATGCATCTGATGCTTAGTGCTTCTGCAATCCCAGAGCCACCATCTGCTCAGAAATGGAGCAAAATTCTCAAATATGTGGGTGCAGAATCTAGAGGCTGGGAGGTCAGGGTACCTTCTCATCCCCAGCTCACTGAAAAATGAGGTGTCCAGCGCCCTTCTGCCTCTCCTGCCAGTCAGCCTCCAGCTGCCCTCATTCTCAAGCACTCAGACCAGACCCTCTGCAGAGCACCCCAAGAAAGGTGAGACTGTCTCCTCTGCTCACCTGTCAGTTCCCACCCCTCACTGTGGTCCCAGGAGCAGCAGGCTGGGAAGCAGCTGCTGCCCAGACTGGAGATTAGCAATGCTGAACCCAACGTGGCTGAAAGGGCTTTGCATCCCTCTAGCTGCAGCCTCCCTCCAGTCCCATCCCAACTCCCCTCTCCACTCAAATTCAAGCTGTGCCTTTCCCAGAAAAAGGCTGATGAAACCTACAGTGCAGGAACACAGAACATGGGATAAGGCAGCTGAGATCCACTGTTCTCTTGGAGCTGCCAGAGGGCAGCTGGAACAGCTTTATGGAGCTGGGCAGCATTGCATTGGTATGTGGGGAGGAAGGAGGGGAGCCAGGCTGGGATGGTTCAGGGCTACAGGGCAGGATAAGCTGTGCTTGCTAAGCCGGCTGGCAGAGGTTCATGCTGGTGGCTGAGGAAGCGGTTAGCAGTGCAGGTTACAGGGCTGGAGCAGGAGAGCAGGGTAAGTGTGGAATTCCCCTGCTGTTTTCCTCCTCCCTTGCTCTCTTTTCTATTGCTGCTGGGGCCATTTCCTCCCCTGAACAGGTTTCTCTTGTGTAAATTGCTTGCATGATCTACTGCTCCACTCAGCCAAAACAAGGAGCTGGGAATGAGCTGTTCCTGCTGCAGGCAGAGACCTTATCTAGAGGGAAAAAAATTGTCAAAGCAAATTCAATTGAATGCTGGATACCCTGATTTAAGGTGCTTCTGGGGTGATATGGTTAAGGGAAAGGCTGCTTTGTGGACAAGGTGTCTTGCTCTACAGATGGGGGAATCTGCATGGTCAGCTCCTTTTCTAAAGAGATGGGAAAGGATAGCCAGAGAACTGGTGAGACTTCATCAGTTCTGCTTGTGTGTCAGAGCTTGGTGTCACCCCTTACCCTGTTCTCGTGCCTCCAGTCCTCATGTGTGGGAACTTTTCCTACTGGACACTTAAGGTCACTCAGAAGTTGGAGATGGACAGCACTGTGGAAATGGATGCTCTCCTGTGCTTAAGCTAGGACCACTTTCGGCATGGCATGTTCATTCCCTGGGATATCCCCAGGGATAGCCCCAGCCTCTCTGCTCCAGGGATTTTATCTCTCTGATGATGGGTGGAACACTGGGGCCACAGTGAGGGGCGGGAACCGACAGGTGAGCAGAGGAGACAGGTGCCAGGTATGTCCTATGCCTTGGAGATTCAGAGTGTTGAGTCCCCTTATGCTGGGACAGCTGGTGAGCAAGTGGAAAAGCTGAGAATGAACCCAGAAGTCTGTACTCCTGCTGTGTTTCCCTTGCTCACAGCTCCTCATCCCATGCCCTTTTCAAAACTCCCTGTTGCCCTTTCTGACAGTTCCACCCCTGTGGCTGCAGCCAGAAGCACTGCAGGCAAGAGGATGGGGAGGGAGGGAGCAGGCAAGTGTAGGAAAGCAGAGGAGAGATGTGTAGGCAGCCCAGGATGGGCAAGGATCTGAGTATGGCAGGGCAGAGGGCTTGTTCTGGCAAGGGCACACTGCTGTGGCTGAGCAAGAAGAGGTTCTGGCAGCGAGTGGGTGTCTCTCCCTCACCATGAGCTAGCTCTGGCACACGACGTGCCAGCATGCAGCAGCCCATCAGCAGCTGGACTGTGCGACTGTTGTGACACAGAGAGTGGTGTGCTTGTAGCCTCGGTGGAAAAAAGTGAAGATTGGTACAATGCCTGCACTTCAGGTTTCCTGAGTTAGGAGACAGTCCCAGTTCCTGGCTGGCAGCACTGCAGTGGCACAGAATGCCTCAGTGCTCATGTGCTCATGGTGGGCTCCTCCCAGCCCACTGGCCATGTGATGATTCTCCCAAGTAGCTCAGGTTCTTGCAGCCATTTCAGGAAGTTGAGGGCTGATAATGAGGAAAGGCAGGAACGAATGCAGAAATGAAAGCCCAGGAGGAGGCTGCATCCGGGTGGAGAAAGAAGGGGGAGGGTGGAAAGCTATCCTTCAAAGCAGGCATATCCCAGCTGAGAGGAGAAAGCCAGAGCTTTTCAGGAAAATGGCCATCCCTGTTGCCTGTGCAGCATGGGTGCCCAAACTAACTCAGTGTCAGCCCAGCCCCGAGTGGGTCCGCTGCCTTGTTGAGCTGCAAAGGCAGCCAAGCCAGGAAAAGTGAGATACTGGCTGTGGCAGAGGGCTGCTCGGGAGTTTCCATCTCCCCCGGGTGACTGCCCCACTCGTCCCTATATGATAGTGCCGTGTGGTGTGGGTAGTGACAGAGGGGCCCGGGGGATTCCTGGGGCACAAGGGCTGTCTGCCGTGGGACACAACCATGAGCACTGCTCTCTCCCCTGGGAGCCCAGCATGGCTCTGGAAAGCGAAAGCACCAGCGGTTTAAAGTTCAAGCTGAATTGCTGTGGAAAGTCCCTTATTTGAGCAGTCTTAACTCTGTTGTATCTGAAAAAGTCAGATCCTTGCAGCCTCTTCCCTCACTTGGTGCCTGGGAGCAAGTTTGGAGAAACAGGGGCTGTCCCTGCAAGTGTGCAAAGGACACCTCAGCTAAGGTGCTGCCCAAGGGATTGATGCAAAACCCAGCAGGGAACCTCCCTACTGAGATCATGCCTAAGCTAGGGTTCCTAAAAGCCTGATCAGGGGAGGGCTGTCCTTACAGCTGGTTGCCTTGTTCCTGGGCTGGGCCCCTTGGCTGTGCCTCTGCCTCATGGTCCATGGAGGGTGGCCAGACCCTGTCCATGGGTCTGCATGGCCCCTGCAGCTCTCTCCCCTGCTCTGGGAGTGCTGGCAGTGAGGGGGCACCCCATGGCTGTGCAGAGGCAAGCAAGTGTGGGTGGCCTCCCCCTTCCAGTGGGGAATTCCCTGCTGCAACATAACCTGGGGCTTCCCCGGGGACAAAGCCTCTCCTGTTGGGCACAGCTTGTCCCTGGCAGCAGGGTGGAGAGGAACTGGCCCTGTTTTGCCTTCAAAATCAGATTTCAACTGAAGATGCCTGGGGTCCCAGATGCTGTCTTGATCTTCAAGTAGGACTTAGGAGGAGGTCAATAAAAGACATTCTTGGGGACTGGTCTCTGACCTTCTCAGCAAATTTATGTCCCAGTGCAACTGGCAAAAAGACAATCCCAATCCCACTTCTTGTCTGCAATGCTTTAAGGCCAGGTGTTGTTCTCCTGCCTGTGGAGGGATGTTCTCTATGCCCCACATTGCTGGTGGCATCCCAAAGCTGGGCTGTCTGGAGAACAGAGTGTCTTGCCAGGGCTGGCACAGCTCTCACCCTCCATCTCTTCACCCTCTCAGTCTCCATCAAAGTAGCATAGATGGCAGAGCCCAGCCTTCAGTTTGGAACTGGTTCCTTTCAGAGACAGAGGCCACCCAGGGCCTCTAGTGTAGTGGTGAGGGGTCAGGGGGCTGAGCTCATGTCTGCCCTGCTGTGCAGAGTAGGAGATGCTGCCTGCTGACCATGGTAGCCAGGTTTGGCCTGTGGGGGCTGCCCTGTGGTGGGAGGATGGGCCCTTCAGTGCAGGGGGCGTGGGAGACAGGAGGTTGGCAGAGGGGACTGGAAATTCCCTCTCAGCACTGCCTCTGTTGTGCTCTCGCTTCTCTTCTGACTGTGCCGGGGCCTGGAAATTAGACCAGTCCTTGGGCTGGGGGACTCGGGTGCCTGGCCACCCTATGGCTGTGGGGACCACAGTCCTGAGGACCAGAGTTCCCTGCTTGCCACCAAGCTCTGACAGATGCATCTCAGGTGTCCTTTGTGCTTGTGGGCTGTGTGCCAGCCCTGCCATGACAGTGCTAAAAGGGAAGGATGTGGGGAAGAGAAGAGGAAATCGGTGTGGGACTGGCAGATCAGCTGGTATAGGGACTGTGCCATGCAGGTGATCTTGGACCAGCACTGGGCTGCTGCCCAGCTTTGACTGTTTGCCTTTGTGGAGGGGAAAGCAGAAGTACAATGTGCAGCTGGCAGTAAGGAACTGGAACTCCCCAGGTAGCTGCCATAGCCCAGACATCTCTCCACAGCCACCAAACCCCGCTCCTGAACTTTGGGAAAGACATCCCAGGCCCTTTGGACCTACACCAGTTGGAGGCCTGGCTTTGGGCAGTACCACATTGAAACCCTACACATCTGTGAGGTGTGAGGGAGGACCCTGTGTTGCTTAGCAGGGACAAGAGGATCTGTTCCCCGTGAGGATCAGAGTGAAGGACTGCCCTGTGGAGCCTGAGACCATGTTCCTGCCTTGGCCCTCTGCTGAGCTTCCCAAGGGAAAGGGCAAGATGCAGGACCTCTAAGCTGGAGGGAAGGAGACTGGAAGAAGCAGGGAAATTTTTCTTCCCTGCTCCTTCATGCAGCAGGGAAGGATCTCTACTCCTGGGCATGGCTGATTTTTCTTTCTTTTCTCTCCTGTCACCATTAACCCCTTGTAGGTTGGTTCATCTGGCTATTATCCACTGTGTCCCAGCTGTAGCACTCTGCTGCATCGCTCAGCTACCCAGGGAGGTGCTGGAGATCCAAAATGATCTTTTCCAGGTATGTTGTTGTAATAGACAGAAGATGGGAGAAAGAGAAATGCCATAGGCGGTTCCCTGGATAGCTGCTCAATCCATCTGCCCCTTCCCCAGAATCCCACACCTGCTTCCCCCAGAGCATGTGAAGGTCCTGTGTGTGTGTAGTCTCTTTGCACGGAGGGGAATAAGAGAGGTGGAGATACCTGAGAGAGAAGTGTGACAGCTCCCAGCACTGTGGGGTGAAGAGCTTCTTTGCAAGGCCCCAGGACATTGCAGACAGCCATGGAAGAGGCATGGCTTAAATTTGGCAGGGTAGATAACTTGGGAGAATGAGATGTCTCCATGGGTGATTCATGAGCTGAGGTGCAGGGGAACAGCAAGCCACGTGACCACACCAGTGTCAGCCACATGTAACGTCACAACAGGGATGGGGGTGTCCCACGTGGCGGTCAGCTCTTGCTGCCAGGCTCACTCCTGGAGACTGGTGGGGCTCATCATACCTGGTGTCCTACGGGGCATCTTCCCCTCTCCTAATTTCTCTCCAGACCCCGCTCCACCTTGCTGTGTACCTGGAGCAGCCCAGCGTGATCCAGGCACTGATCCACAAGGGAGTGAACCCTGGGCTGCAGGACCGTAACGGCAACACCCCGCTGCACTTGGCCTGTGAGCAGCAGTACCTGCAGTGTGCCCAGCAGCTGCTGAAGGGCCCAGCCACACCAGATGACACAACTCAGCCCCGTGGGTACTACCAGGACCTGCAGCTCCAGAACTGGCAAGGTGAGACATGGGGACAGTGCAGTGGCAGAGTTGGTGGCCAGATTAGGGCAAAGACCATGAGATGTGTATGCAGGGATCCAGGAGCACAGCAGAATGGGAATGCGGATGGGATTGGTGTGCCCCAGGGTGGTCTGGGCTGACAGTGACTCTCTCTTCTGCCCCCTCATCACAGGCTTGGCCTGTCTGCACATCAGTACTTTGAAAGGGAACATCCCAATGATGTCTCTGCTGCTGGAGAGCGGCGCCAACATTGATGTTCGGGTAAGACTGGGCATGGTGTGATGTTTTGTAAAGGCTGGGATGGTGGGTCTTTCCTTTTGGCATTCCCTTCAGCCCTGGGGCAGGCACTGCTGTGAGGCTTGAGAGCACTAAATTTTGAGGGAGCAGAGTGTAAAGATCCTTGAGAGGTTGTTGGGTGCTGTGACAGAAATCAGGGTGGGGACTGCCCTCTGCACCCAGTCAAAGGGGTGTGGGTGGGTGCTGCAGGGCCCAGCTGAGGGGGCCCCCCACCCACAGCCTTGTGATCTGTGGGTTGCAGGAGGGCACGAGCGGGAAGACCCCATTGCACCTGGCTGTGGAGTGCCACAACTGTAGGGCTGTCCAGTTTCTGCTGCGCAATGGGGCGTACGTGGATGCCCAGATGTACAACGGGTGCACTCCGCTCCACCTGGCCGTGGGCCGCAAGGATGCTGCCATCGCTGCCATCCTCTCACACTCTGGGGCTGACACCCTGCTGAGGAACATGGAGAATGAGACAGCTCAGGACCTGGCTGATGGCAATGATGATGTGAGTCTCTATGGGGGGAAGCCTGTGGCTCTGCAAGTATGTCAGGAAGTTCAGGAGTTAGATGATTAGATGGACCCTCCTAGAAGGAGTTTCTAGCTGTTCCTATCCTTCCCGATGTATTGTAAGCATTGGCTCTGTGATGTGTGTGATAACTGCCTTTTGCCTTGAGCCCTAGGAATAGCCTAAATAGGGCTTCTTGGTACTTCCCTGGGGATGTGGGAGGCTGGAGGACTGGGTAGGGGGAAGATTTGGGCCCCTACACTCCCTGGTGGAGACACAACCCTGGTTGCTTACATGTCTATACCCTTGATCTTTGCAGCTCCTTGCCTTGCTGCCCTTCGATGACCTGAAGATCTCAGGGAAGCCTGTTGTGTGCTCTGAATGAGCAGATGGACTCCTTTGGCCCATTGGGCTGCCTCCTTCCTCGGTGCTGCTGCCCTGCTGCCCACTGGATGTCGCCTGTCTGCAGTTCAGTGGGAGCAGAGACACTTTGGGAGACTTATCCCACTGCCCCTCCCCTTTTTGGAAAAGTTTTGTTTGCCTCAGGCTGCCTTCCCAGATGGAAGAAGGTGGCATTATGAGCACTACATAGGGGAGGCTTTTCTTTTAGAATCTGTGTACTGCAGCAGGACTGAATTTCCCCTCCCTGCCATGAGTCTGACTTGTGGGGATCTCCAGCATACACAGGGAAGGAGTGGAAGAGGACTAATTTTCACATTGTAGGCTGGACAGAGCATTGTCTGGCACCCCATCAGAATAAGTGTGGGGTGAGGAGAGTCAACACTCACTCTAATAAATGTTTGTTGTTGCTATGGGCACCAGAGGTCTCATGTGATCTCACCCACCCCACAGTGTCAGGAGGCTGTGGATCACTAGAGGGGCTTAGAGATGTGAGGGCTACAGGGGTTTTTCCAGTCTGCCTGCTCCCTCAGGTCCTTCACACTGCACAAGGTGAGTGGGAGCACAGCACCTTCCCGACTTGCAGAGCCTTTCTAGTGCTCAAGGCCAAGGCTGCGGATCCTAGTAAGGTGCTCTATTCCCATGCTGTCTTGCCAAACATCTGGCTGTAGGGCTGGAGAAAGAGCATAGGAGATGCGGAAGACCAGGTTGTAGATCCCTGCTTCTGCCATTGTGACTGACACCTTGCTGCTTTACTGTGCTGTGGTTTCCTCTTTCACAGAGGACAGGAAGATCCTGCCCCCTCTCCTGCCTTGGGAGGGGGTTAAAAAGCTTAGGGTATGAGTCTTCCCTGGGTTTTACATCCTCCCAGGCTGAAAGTGGAAGAGGTGGCAGCATTATCTTCCCATCCCTCCTGTTGTTCAGGCTCACCACCCTTCCCTGCCATTTACTTCTCCAGCCAGAGGAGCACATGCAGTGCATTAGGAAATTAGCCAAAGGTGCTGTGGGAATGGAGGCACAGATGTCATACGCCATCTCAGCCAGGAAAATTCCTCACTTGTTGCGTGGGAGCAGCTGCTATTGTTTAGGACAAATACTGGATGGTGCAATCTACCAGGGTGCTCTGGAGTGAGCTCGTCTTCATCCTCCCTTCTTGTAAGGGAATAGTGCCAGGAAAGCAGCATAAGGACACCCCCTCCCCCCGCCCCCCCACCCCCCACCAGGCCTCTGGACTTTGCCTTGTTTCCTCAGCAGTCCCAAGCTGGATTGCTCTGTTTCTTCTAAATCTTTGCCTCACCTTCTGGCAGGGCCTCAACCCTGCTGCAAACCCATGGGGCTGTTTTGAGGACATCTTTCACAGGTGACATGAGGCACTTCCAGGCTGCTCGAAGAAGCAGTGACGTGCTGCATGGCAGCGTGGAATGGTGTGGCCAGGGCTGTAGCTGGGAGCAAAGGGAAAAGGCAGAAACAAGTGATCTGCACGTTTTTGTTTGTTTTGTTACTTTAAAATAAAACTCTTTGTTTTAAAAAGATGTCTTGTAAAATGTCACTGAGTGGCCACATGCTGGCTCCAGCCAGCCCTGCAGCCACGCCTGTGGCTGGGATAGGGGATTCAGGACTGGGGCTGCAGTAGGTGTCATACTGACCTGCAGCCCCTGGGCAGCACCTGCCTCAGGGACCAGCTGTGGCTGTGCTCAGTGCAGGGCTGGCACCTCGGAGGGTTAACCTGAGACAGGGGCCAGGGATGGAGCCAGGAGTTAGCTTTGAAGGCTTTTAGCTTGAATCAAGAATAGTGTGACCATCAGGACTAGGGAAGTCATTGCCCCTCTTCATTTGTGAGGCCTCCCATCGTGTCTTGTGGCCAGTTCTAGGCCCCTCACTTCAAGAGGGTGCTGGAGCACATCTAGAGAAGAGCAACAGAGCTGGTGAAGGAAGGGTTTGGAGCAAAAGCCCTATGACGAGCTGCTCAGGGAGCTGGGAGTATTTAGCCTGGAGAAAAGGAGGCTTAGGGGAGACCTTGTCACTCTTTACACCTCCCTGAAAGGTGGGTGTAGCCAGGTGGGGATCAGCCTTTTTTCCCAGGCAACTAGTTCCAGGACAAGAGGACATAACCTCAAGCTGTGCCAGGAAAGATTTTGGTTGGATGGTAGGAGGAATTTCTCTACAGAAAGGCTGATGAGACAGTTGGAATAGACAGGCCAAGGACGGTGGTGGAGTCACCTTCGCTGGAGGTGTTTAAGGAGAGATCGGTTTCAGTGCTATGGTCTGGTTGAGCCGGTGGTGTTCGGTCATAGGTTGGGCTCGATGACCGCAGGTCTCTTCCAGCCGGATTGGTTCCGTGCTCCGGTGATCACGGCCCCCGCCGCCGCTCTCCCTCCGGGGCGGCGGGGGCGCTGTGGGGCGCGGAGCGCGCCCGCCGGGCGGGGTTCCGCCGCGGCGCCGGGAGCGGAGCTGAGGGGAGCTGGCCAAGCGCGGGCCGGGCCGGTCTGCAGGTGGGTAGCGAGGCCAGAGCGGGCGCGGCGAGCGGCCGGCCCGCGGGCGGCAGCTGCCCTGCTCGCTGAGGGCGGACGAAGGCCGCCCCGCGCTGCCGGCCCGCTCGCTGCGAACGCGGCCGCCGGGCAGGGAGGCGGCGCCGGGGCCGCGCTCGTCCCGCAGCCGGCCGTGCGCTGCTTCTCCCGCGGGGCCGCTGGAGCCTCGGGCACAGAAGCGGCGGAGCGGCAGGCGTAGGGCTCTCCCCGCCGGGAGCCCCGCGCCGTGCCGCGGCCGGCGGGGAGCGGCAGCCCCGCGCCTCTGCTCGTGGCCCCTGGGCAGCGGCAGCGGTCGGCCCGGGGGGACGGTGGCAGGCACCCCCTGCGACCCGGCTGCGTGAAGGGACAGGGAGCAGACACGAGATCCCGAGATGGCAGTATCGACCTTTCAGCTCCGAGCTTGCATTTGGCCTCAGCTCTTCCAGGCGCTGGAGGCGCGCTGGAGAGTATTAGGACTGTAGGCAGGGATGGCAGGGATCTTTTTCAGAGTCGGGACCCAATTGTCCATCCCAGTTCGAGGGCTGGATGCCAGCCCGGCTCTGAAGCGGTGCCTTTGAGAGCTGCCCTTGCAGTGCCCAGGAGAGCAGTGTCTCGACTCCTGGACTGCTTCGTAGACTAAGGCTCCTTTCATGCCTCAGCATGTTGCCGGCTCAGCCCCCCCCCCCCCCCCCCCCCGCTTTCTACCTGTAACACTGGGGTCCCTGTTCCTTCCCAGCCTCGGCAGAGAGGGCAGGGCTGCTGCACTGAGTCAGCTCTTGGGGCCTGGGAATTGCTAGCGCAGGCATAGAGAACCATTGTCCCTCCATAGCCTCCTCTTCACGGTCGCTGTGGGAGAGCGGAGCTGATTCTCCTCCCATGGTAGTGCTGCAGGAACTGGCGGGGTAACAGCAGGCGCAGTCGTGCTGAACAGAGATTGCAGTCCCTCTCAAGTTGCAAATGTGGCAACAGACCCAGTCATTTATATCTGACTTCTCCAAAAGAGAATGGTATTTCTGCACCCCACTGTCAGCCACAGTTACTTACTATGGACAAACCCAGGAGCACATGGGCAGCTTCAGCCCCAGGTGCGAGCACCGAGCCCTGTTTGTGCATCCCACAGCACCTGTACAGCTTGTGATGATGCCCCTGCAGCAGGACAGATTGAGTGGAGGTGTCAGACTGTCTTTTCCAGGAGAGGGGGGAGACAGAGGAGTCAGAAGAATGCAAAGAAAGCCACCCCTAGCTATGCGAGTATTGTGCACCTCTCCCTCGTCTGGGAATTTCTACGTCTTTAAAGTCACAGAAGGGAGTTTTCTGGGTGAAACACAACCTCAGCTTTGGTCAGCCCCAGGAACTCCAAGGGCCTAGCCACAGTAGCTGAGAATTAGAAAAGTCCCTGAGGTCTTTCCCAAGGGGACAAGAGGTTGGTGGAAGTGCTTGTTCATGAAATGGCAGGGGACTTTTTTGCCTTTAAAGTCCTTAAGTTTGTAAATCTCTGAGTTTTGTGTGGAGGCTACTAGAGGTCACAGTTATACAACATTGGGGCCAGGTACACTTATAAATAGGGCTTAAATTCCTCAACTCACTTGTTTCAGGGGGAGGAGGAATTAACATCTTTCAGTCACAGGAGCTTTTCTGGTACATGTTTATATAGCCAGCCCACAGCACTCTCACCCAAGGCAAGTGGGAGGCTTTTTCAGCTGAGGGATGTAGCATGGACCAGGGAAACCTTCTACCCTGATGCAGGAAGCTGTAGCTTGCTTTGTGAGGGGAGGATACAGGCGGCCTTGGGTGTAGGAAGTTCTTGCCTGGTTTCTCATTCTGTTGAGTACTGTGAATATTGCAGGTTTGCCTCTGTGACAGAGAGGACTGTGAAGGGAAGAATTCCTTCATGAACTTTTAAAGCTGGTTAGATCGCTTCCTACCGCTACAGCTGAAGAATATCACCTATACTTCATTGCATAGTCCTGGTAAAATCCCAACCAGACAGTTGGTAGGAAAGTTCCTTTCCAGCCTTGCTTTCTCACTGTATTTTGCCAAGCTGGTGAACCCTGGTAATTTCCTCTGATCTGTGAGGAATGCCTTGGCACACTTCCAGGGCTGCATGGGAAGGTGGGTGAGGCTGGCAGCCCTAAACCCTGCCTCTCCTCCACTCATCTAGTGTAGCTGGAGGGGAAAGCTCTGAACTGTTTGCTTCCAGAGGTAGGTTGCTCATTGCCACAGGCTTGAAACATGAGCTTCTAAGTAGGAGTCAGTTCTGTTCAGTGACCTTTTCCTTTTCCACCCAAAAGCTGTGCTAAAGTTTAACTTTAAAAGGTGAGGTGTGAGGTGCTTCTTGTATTTGGAGTAAGAATGTAATCAAAACCAGATGGTTACATCAGTGTTCTCTCTAATCCTGGGAATCCAAAGTTGTAAGTCCACATGTTCCAGAGCAACCACCTTTAACAGAAGCAAATATAGATGTCTGGCCTGTGCTTTTCAGCTCCAGAGGACTCTTCCTACTCTGTGTGCTGCCAGTATCACTGTTCTTGCTGCAGTGGGGTCTAGGTGGCCATGTTACAGGTGATGAGGATCAGGCTGGAGGGTGGGTATTACAGGCATGTGGAGTGCCGATGTACCAGTAGCCCACCACCTGCCTCTTTCTCTCTCCACAGATTTTACATTCCCCTCCTGCTGGCTTCTCTCCCTACCATGGCTACAGGTGAAGAGATCGCCCCTGCCCTGCAGGACTCCTGGGGGGACTTCTGGCTCTTCCGTTTCTTTGTTAATGCTGCTGGCTATGCAAGTATTGTGGTACCAGGCTTCCTTCTCATCCAGTACTTCAAGAGAAGGAACTACTTGGAGACAGGTAGGAGCGGGAGCTTCCCTTCTTCAACCTGCATTGTCATGTCTGAGCCACTCACAGATCTGTGTCCCAGTGCTTTCCAGCTGCTATCCTGAAACAAATTTCTCTGAGGCCCCCATGCTAGCAGATCTGGAGGCTAGTGAGGAGGGAGGTTTCACCTCTCAAGCTGGTGCAGCATGTGGTGCCCAGGCTTTGGGTAACTGTGTCTCCATCTTTTCTTACCCTGTTCAGGCAGAGGCATTTGCTTCCCTGTCATCAAATCATGTGTGTTTGGCTCTGAGGTGAAGTCTGTACATCAGGACGATGGCTCCCTGCCACCCCGAGCAGAGCCCACAGAGTCCTCCACAGCCCGACAGGTCTTCAAGCTGCTCTTCTGTGCTGCTGGTCTACAGGTAGGGGTCCTGTGCATGTCTGGCTGTTCCGTTCTGGAAGGAGGAAGTGGCCAGTAGGTTAGTGACTGTCAGATCCTTGGAAGACCAAGCATGCAGTGCTGTCCTTGATCAAGGCAGGGATGGAGGCTGGGACAGTCCACCTCCAAGAGCTGTGGAGGTCCATTTTGCTTTTGTCATTTGGGTTGGAGGATCCTGTCTGTCTGATCAGCCTCTAGAGCTTCTGAAAATTCTGTGATTCAGCAGATTGTTAAGGCTGCTTTTGTTCTGGCTCTGATGTCAGATCAGCAGATATTTTGAACCCTCTTTTATCCCAGGCTCTCCCATGGGTCACTGTCTGGGGCTGATGCATTCTGCCTTGATGGATTGAATTTGAGTACTGGAGAGAAAATACTTAATTCACCTACAGATAAACAGGGATTTAAAATCCTAGATTCCCCAATTCTCAGCTACAGCCTGAGCATCATTAGGAATGGCAACTTTTTTGATCTATGAGGACAAAAAATAGCAATGTGAGCACCGAGATAGAAAAACCCAGGTATCCTGCAGCCAGGAAACAACTCACTCTCTGGCTTACTCCCCCAGCCTATTCAGACATGCTGTGGGCCACTAAATTATTCCATCTCTCTGTGTCTTACTTTCTTGGGGGATGTGTGATGAGAGGAAGTTATTTCTGTGAGGCACTTGGTGTTGTTGCACCAAAAGTAGTGGACATGACAACCAGAACAGTGATCATCCCTCGTGGACAATTTTGTCTGCTGGTTTTGAAACTAGAATTGATTTGGATGCAAAAACCAGGCCTAGGGAGCTGGAAGTGAAAACCAGTGCAGTGGCCACTGGGAAAACTGCCAGGACCTGCCGCAGGGAGCTAGCAACAAAACCACAGCTGTGTATCAGTAATGTTCCCTGATTCAGTCAGTCTGGTTCCACAGCCTTAAAGTAGCTCAAAGCATAACTGCTCGCTCTCACCAGGATGTTTACATTGTGGGCTTTTCTCCCCGGTCCGCTGAGCAGGTGTGCTTTGGAATAGGATGTTCCTGGTTGTAACCACATGGATCAGCGCATTCCCCCAGATGGGTGGAGTGGAGGGTGGTCCCATCTCCCAGTGTCTTAGGGAAGCATTGCCATGTAGAGGATGAGCAACACTGGGGAGACCAAGGTTCTCCTGGGGTCTGTTCTGCCTGTTGTTACTGGCAATTGCTGTTATAGGTCCTAACTTCTCCCTGTGCTCCTGCTGCTTTGCAGGCTTCCTACCTCACATGGGGTGTCCTCCAGGAGCGTGTGATGACAAGAACATACGGTGCCACTGAAGCAGACCCTGGAGAGAAGTTCAAGGACTCCCAGTTCCTCGTGTTCATGAACCGCATCCTGGCCTTCACTGTGGCTGGTCTGTACTGTGCCCTGACCAAGCAGCCACGCCATGGGGCTCCTATGTACAAATACTCCTTTGCCTCCCTCTCCAACATCCTCAGCAGCTGGTGTCAGTATGAGGCACTCAAATACATCAGTTTCCCCACCCAAGTGCTGGCCAAGGCCTCCAAAGTGATCCCAGTGATGATGATGGGCAAACTGGTGTCGCGCAAAAGTTATGAGTACTGGGAGTACCTGACTGCTGCCCTCATCTCCGTGGGGGTCAGCATGTTCCTGCTCTCCAGCGCTCCTAACAGGACGGTGTCCACTGTCACCACCTTCTCTGGCATAGTGCTCCTGGCTGGCTACATAATCTTTGACAGCTTCACCTCCAACTGGCAGGATGCTCTCTTCACCTACAAGATGTCTCCCGTGCAGATGATGTTTGGTGTCAATGTCTTCTCCTGCCTTTTCACAGTGGGCTCGCTCGTGGAGCAGGGTGCCTTGCTAGAGTCGCTGCGCTTCATGGCCCGCCACTCGGAGTTCACCGCCCATGCCGTGCTGCTCTCCGTGTGCTCTGCCTGTGGCCAGCTCTTCATCTTCTACACCATCAACCAGTTTGGGGCAGCTGTCTTCACCATCATCATGACACTCCGACAGGCCTTTGCCATTCTCCTCTCCTGCCTCATCTATGGCCACACTGTCACTGTTGTGGGTGGGCTGGGCATTGCCGTTGTCTTCATGGCCCTCTTTCTCCGTGTCTATGCCCGCAGCCGCATGAAGAAGCACAGTAAGAAGCTCCCACTGGGCGAGACCCCTGTTCAAAAGGTCTAAGGAAGCTGAGGCCATGGCATTTAAGCCATGCCCACTGTCCTGCCTCCACTTGAGGGTATTTGCTGGATTTCTCAGAACCAACTGAGAAGAGTGGGATATGGATAGACAGGACCAGTGACTCAGTTTTCCATCTACTTTTCCTGGGAAAGGGGCTGGAACAAGCCCAGGAAATGCTCTGGGCTGACGCAGCTCCAAACCTTTCTATTTGCCTTAATGGGTCAAAGACTTACAGCCAAGGCACAGGCCTGGGGAAACACCAGCATGGGGCTGCTGGTATTCCTGCCCCACCTCTGGTTTGTGGCTTCTCTCCAAAGTCACTGAAGAAAAAGGGAACACTTCCTTGGCACTCTCTTGCCTCTGGCTAATGCTCCTCCATTTCTGTTAGTACTACAGAGCATGCCAAGAGGAAAGGGCAAGCAAAACACTAGGTTTTTTTTTGAAACACCTCTGAGTGAGACAAGTTCCAAGCTGAGGCCGTTGAAGGGTAGGGACTGCTTTTTCTCCATTTCAGGAGGGGCTCTGGGTCAGGCAGAGGTGATTACAGGCACAGCCAGGAGAAGGATACCCAGCCTGTCCTACCCCAGGCCTGGGATCTCTGGGAGGGCACTGCAGTGAAAGCCAGTACCTCCCAGTTTGGTTTTACAGATTCTTTACACCTGCTCCAGGACACTTTCTTTGCCCCCCTCAGCCCAGGCTGATTTTTATGCAGTACTTGAGCTGGGCAGTTCCCAAGGCTTGCTGAGTCCTTCAAGGTTAATTTTGGTTACATCTGCTGCTGTTACAGGCCAAAGCCTGCGCTGCCCAGAAGCCCCAGCACCACCTCGGGGTCCCTCAGTGCCATGGGTTCTGGGCTTTGCAGTTGCCATTCAGACAAGCACAAACAACTCCTCTTTTTCCTGCCACCTAGAGGCACTGGCCCTGGTTTTCCCAGGGGCTGGCCAGAGTCTGTGCCTGGAGGGTTGGGACATGGGGCAGAGCCCGCTTGCGGTGCCTTGTTCCTGCTCCACAGACAGCAGGGGATGGAGCAGTGAAAGCTGTTCTTCCCCAGAAGCCTGGCTTTTATTGGTCAATCCTTTTCTCGTCAACACAACCTGACTGACAAACAAGCAGGTTTTGGTACTTTTGCAAGGCATTTTTTTTCTCTTTTTATTTTATTAAATTAAAAATATGCTGCATATAGTGCAATGGGTAGAAATGTGGGTTTGGTTTTATGTTTTTGTGTTATTGTTTGGTTTTTGTTTGTTTGTGTTTGTTTTTGTTTTGTTTTGCTTTGTTGGTTGGGTGTTTTTTTCCATGTACCTGGAAGGTGGGAAGAGATTTCCAACTCTTCCTGTGTCCCTGGTCTCTCTGGGACAGCAAAGTTATCTTTCCAAATACAGGTGCCTCTCTCTGTCTTTGCCAAGGCTGGTATCTACCAGGGTTGCACTCAAAAGCTACAAGGCCTGAGAGGAGATCCTTGCACACACAGCTGGGGAGCACAGCCAGGTTTGGAATGCTGCTTACGCTGGTGGGCAGGTGAAGGAGCCATTAGCCTGAGCCTAGTTTGGCTCCTAAGTTCTCTGCATGGTGTAGCTTAAGGAATTCCCAGTGGGTGTAGCTACCAAGAAGTGATACAGAGGCCTGCTGAGCACCTGCCAGCCAGGGCCACCGGTGCTATAGCACTTTGTGGGGCATACTGCAGCAGCCAGAGCCAGGAGAGGCTTGAGGGGTGGATGGTATACATCCACCCCTCATATCATACATCCTGGTATGTGCGGGAGGCCTGGTGAAAATCCAGGCAAGAGTGAGTCTGAGGTCAGAGACAGGACTGGGACCTAACACAGCTAGGGAAAGGGGACACTCGGGTGAGGGTCACAAGAAGAACAGAGGAGGAGACTAGGGACAGTGGTGACTTAGCTGAGCCTGGAGGAATATCAGAGCTGGTGCTGAGCACAGCCCAGGCTTCAGAGCATTTGGCTTCCCAGCAGTTTTACCAGGGCTCCTTTTCTATCTCTGAGAGTTTGGAGGTGCCTGTGCAACCTCACAGCTTTTCATCTTGCCCTACAAATTTGCCCAAATATCTGCACTCAACATCGCTGACAGACTGAAAATGGAATGTGATTTCCTTTGATTAAAAACAAAACAACAAAAATCCACATTTCCAGTTTAGGAATGGAATACAGTAGGATAACTTTTCTAATTTAAATGTAGATTTAAACAAAACATTAGTGGAAAAAGAAAACCCAGGACATTAACTTAAAAGGTTAATTTTTATTGATTCACTATTTGGCAACACTTACCTATTGAGAGGGAAATCCTACTTTTAAACAATTTGCTAGCTCAGCTGCACCACTGCCCCAGCAGGCTCTACCTCTCTGTTAAAGATGGATACTGGCTAGAGTCCATTCTGTTTTGTGCCTGTGGCAGTTGGCATGTGGGCAGCAAGAGAACTTAATGCTGGTGTCACTTTTCTCTGACAAACCTGAAGGGCCATTGTGGCCAAGGGTGACAAACCTCAGAGTGAGCTCAGTGCAAGGGGCAGTTCAGTCAGAGGTGATGTCCCGCTTCACATCTAGGACACAGATGGAAAGAAGCCAGATACTGCTCAACATCCAATGGCTGCAGAAAGACAGAAAGGGCAGGCTGGAGGTGGGAGGAAAGGAGTTGAGTCTTTGGCCCAAAAACTGAAGAGAAGCAGGTTGACTGCAGTCGTAAACTGTCGCTCCACACTGCAGTGGAACAAAGCAGATGGCTCCTGCCACTGTTGTGCCCCAGAGGTGCTCAGATCTAACCAGCCAGCAGCAGCTCAGGCCCTGGCACAGCTCACCCAGCTGACCCACACAGATTGGAAATTTGCTCCCAGGCTGGGGAGCATGCAGCTCTCCAGGTGGAGAATGACTGCTCATTGGAGATGACTCCACCTGCACAGCAAGTCATGTGTTCCTTCCACCCACTTCATCTTGCCAAGGCATGGAAGAGATAAAGATCTCCTAAAGCAGGGCTCAGAAAAGCAGTCAAGGCACAGGGGACACCTACACAGCAGAGTCCAGTGCCCTCAGGCGCAGGCTGAGACATTTTCCTCAGAAGAGCAGGCATGGAACACAAGGGACCCCACCATGTAAATCATCAATTCTTTAATTCCAGTACAACAAACCCCAGAAAAATAATCAAACAAAACCCAACCAAAAATACATTATACTATCCTGGGGCTTCAGGGAGGCAGCAGTTTGGAGGAAGGGCTCTCTCACCCCAATGGAGTAAGGATCGTTTTTGATGCCTACTGGTAATGTGGGACACTCCATGAGGGGGAGAGAGGGGAAGCCTGATGCCTCCTCACACCTCCACTCCCCATCAGCTGTTCCTACAGCAGTAAGCAGTAAGACACAGAAGAGATGGGCCTCAGGCTACCTGAATCACTACTAACAAATAGGGCATCATGCCCTCCTGCACCTGCCAAAAACAACCCCAACCAAACTGAGCCAAAAGAATAGACACCACCAAGAAGTCAGTAGCAGCTGGTGGGAGCAGACCATCTTCTAAGCAAACATGACAGAGCAGAGGTCTAGCAGGTGAAGGAAGAACCTTCCTCCTTTAGTCTACCTCTGCCATGCAGGATGTATCTTCATCTCCCTCCAGAGGGGGGATTTCCTCAAGAACAGCTGCACTGGGCTCCTCTGCAGCCACCTCATCTTCATCTATGCCTGGGAGAGGGGAGAAAAGGAAGAGATAAGGCCTCCAAATGACACCTAATCCCAGATGCACAGCCTCTCCCAGAGTAAACCTGGCTCCTGGCTCCTTGCCCCCAGCCTGAGGAATCGGGCTATTAGTATCCAATAGTTCACAGGATCATAGAATATTCTGATATGGAAGGGACCCACAAAGATCACTGAAGTCCTACTCCTGGCTCTACTACACAGGACAGCCCCAAGAATCACACTATGTGCTTCAGAGTGTTGTCGAAGCACTTCTTGAATGCTGGCAGGCTTGGCGCTGTGACCACTTCCCTGGGGAGTCTGTTCCTTGGCCAACCACTCTCTGGGTAAGAAACCTTTAACTAATATCCAACCTAAACCTCTCCTGACAAAGCTTCATGACATTCCCTCAGGTCCTGTCACTGGTCATCACAGAGAAGACACCAATGCAGGCCCCTCTGCTTCCCCTGGTGAGGAAGCTGTACAATGCAATGAGGTCATCCCTCAGTCTCCTTTCCTCCAGGCTAAAAACTAATAATTGCAAGTCAACATTGCTACAAGTTATAGTCAGCTCCAGCACTAATCCTGAAGCAGTACATCTTCCCAGTAACATCTACACTAGTATATGGATACTACCTATGCCATTAGAGTGCGCTCCTTAACCAATTTATATTAACTACAAAAGATTTGTCACCCAGCACCACAAAACCTGGAGTTTAAGCCAGGAGGATGTGGTTTGAACAGCATGAACATTTCTCTTGAGAAAAATGCAGTAAATCCAGTCAAGTCACAACTAAAGCAGTTGCAAGACTCTAGCTCATCAGTTTCCAACCCTGCAGGTTGCTGTTTCAGTGTAACTCTGAACAGAAAATTGTACTACCATACAGTCCCCTTACCTGCAATTTGACTAACAGAACATCCTACTCCTACTGAGAGGAGTAGAGGCAGCACAGAGTTACTAACTTAGTTGTGCCAAGCCGCAGCACCTTCCGATTTACATTTTTAGTTAAACAGTGAATTTGGAGGAAGAGGCCATGTGTAAGCACAAGCTGTTTCTCCAGATGGGTCACATAACCCATGACAGACTTTCACATTTACTCTGAAGGAATAAAAAGCCTCTGCTTGTCATCTGAACATCCTGGTGGTGACTCCTGGTCACCACCCAGAGTCCTGAGCCCTCCTGAAGTACCTTGTTCCAGGTTTACACTTTCTCCTGGTCACCCTATGTACAGAGCCACTTCACAGTACATCATAGCAGCCATGGCTCCCTTACTGGCCTCCCCCTGCCTCAAGACACTAGGCCTGACCAGTTAACCTGCTTTCAGACCTGCTTCAGGCTTGAGAAGTTGCATGGATGCTCACCAAGCCCGAGTTTGATCATCCTGTAGGTGCGGTTGGAGTGGGTCTGGGGATCTTCCAGGGAGAAACCAGAGGACAGCAGAGCAGTCTCAAAGAGTAGCACCACCAGATCTTCAACAGCTTTATCATTCTTGTCAGCATCAGCCTTCTGGCGAAGGGTTTCTACAATTGGGTGGTCAGGGCTGATCTTCAGGTGCTTCTTGGCCATCATATAGCCCATGGTAGAGCTGTCCCGCAGTGCCTGAGCCTTCATGATGTGCTCCATGTTGGCTGTCCAACCATAGGTGCTGGTGACGATGCAGCAGGGAGACGAGACCAACTGGTTTGAGATTGTGACCTGCCAACATAGCCAAGGGTTAGCTGAGCAAGGCCCCCATAAGCCCTGGACTAGGCCCAGCCACAGCATACTACAGCCCAAGTCTTTGACCCTGGTTCACCTGGGGACACCCCAAAGCAAGCAGAGATGCTCCAAGCAGCTCCAGGACTGCTGCAGACTAATTTGTACAGCTCAGCCAGCACTTAAGAGCACCCACTCCATGTTTGCCACACTTAACCTCTCTCATCAATGCATGTATTTGGGTCAGTGCCCCTTACTTGCAGCCTGGCTGCTTAGAGCAAGATGGTGCATGCTGGGCCCTCCAGTCTCCTTTAGCAGCTCCTCTGCAGGAGATGAGAGGCATGCATTGAGCAGGAGCTCTCACCTGCAGCAAAGAGGACCCAGCTCTCCTCTCTCCAGCACAGGGCTAAGCTCCCTGCCCACCTCACCTTCTCCACATTCTCGTCCAGGATTTCCTTCGTAAGTTTGCAGAGGTTCTCAAACTTGGCCTTGCTCTCCTCCATCTTTTTTTTCACTTCCTCATCCTCAGGCAGCTTCAGCCCCTCTTTCGTGACTGATACCAGGGTCTTGCCATCAAACTCCTTGAGCTGTTGCACGCAATACTCATCGATGGGCTCTGTCATGTACATCACCTCAAAGCCACGCTTCCGTGCACACTCCACAAAGGCTGAGTTAGCAACCTGCTCCTTATTCTCCCCTGTGTTTGTGGAAGGTAGAAATGAAACATCACCAAGATGTAAGAGCTGGTTACAGCAGGACAAACACCATCAGTCACTTGGGACCCCTAACATAAAACTGGCAGAGCAGCCAGGGTTCTAGGCCTGGTGGCCTTTCCCCAGCACCCAGGAATGAGCTGTAATTCAGCAGGGATGACCTGCTGTAGGCAGCAGGAAATGTTTTAAATTATGGTTCATATGCAGGTTACCTGCCTCCACCTTGCTAGGCTCAGAGGAGCTCTGGCTCACCTGTGATGTAGATACTCTTCTGGTTCTCCTTCATATGGGACATGTATTCAGAAAGCAAAGTCATCTCATCACCTGACTGGGATGTGTGATACCGCAGCAGCTCCAAAAGGCACTTTCAGTTGGTGGAATCCTCATGGATGCCCAACTGGGGGCAGAAGAGATGCATGAAGTCTCCAGGACAGGACTTGGATGCACTTGGCCGCCCCTGAGGCACAGCCATCTGCCCAGCTGTTGATCATTTGAGTGTTTGACCTAGAGCAGCCAGAGGGGACAGGTGCCCACAAAGGCACTCCTTCACACATTCACAAGACATGAATCCTAGCATCCATGCAGAGGAGACACAGCATAGGAAGAACATTGCTCCTCAGGCAGATAGGTCATGGGCCCTTCCCTCCTCCAGGTGCAGGGTGCCCAACTCACCTTGAGATTCTTGGAAAAAGCTTCATAAAATTTCTTGTAGTTCTCTTTGTCTTCTGCCAGCTCAGAAAAGAGCTCCAAGCATTTCTTCACAATGTTTTTGCAGATCACAGAGGATCTTGCTCTGCTGGACATCTCACGAGAAATGTTCAGAGGAAGGTCCTCTTGAGTCCACAACATCCCGGATGAAGTCTGCATAGGGAGAATGAAAATAGATGTCAGGTTAAGGATTTTGAGCTTCAGCACAGAAAGAAAAGAGCTAAAACACTGATTGCTGTGCACCCACACCAGCTAACACCTCATCCAGTCCCTCTGTTCTGGAAGTGGTACCACAGGCTGTGGGGATCCCAGCTCTGCACTGGGAGACTGTGGTGGGGGGCTCTTACTTAGGTATTCAGGGACAAGCTCGTCACAGCTGTCCATGATGAAGGCCTGCTTCACATACAGCTTAATGTTGTTCTTCTTCTTCTTGTTCTCAAAGAGGTCAAAAGGGGCACGGCATGGGATGAAAAGCAAGGCCCTGAACTCCAGCTGCCCTTCCACAGAGAAGTGCTGTGGAACCAGGAAAAAAAAAACAGCTGCTGTGGTGTTTCACTTCTCCTTTCCCCAGCTCTCACAGCAGGGAGGCTGAACTGCTACTCCTCAGCACTGGGGCTGGCAAAGGGGCACAGCAACATCTCTAGCATCCAAGCAGCCTGTACTTCCTTCTGCTCAGACCCACTATCCCCTATGTGCCAAGGTCCTCTGGCATACAGCAGGCTTGGATAGAGAAGTCAGTGCTCCTCTGAAACCCCACATCCTCCTGTCTTGCTTATGGACTGGCACTGCCAATCCTTCCACCTGCATGAGAGTCACAGTGCAGGTTGCTCCATCACCAAGTGGCCTGAGAGTGCTCAGTCCCACAGAGGCACATCTATGTGGTGACTCTGGATAAGGGCTGGAAAGGGGCCCTCTGCTTCTCCCTGGAAGGCAGGGTAGCCCAGCACCCACCTTGACAACCAAATGGTCCTCCCAGTCATTGGTGAGGCACTTGTAGAACTCGCCATACTGCCCCTGGGTGATGTCATCAGGGTTGTGGGTCCAAATTGATTTGGTCTTGTTCAGCTCCTCCTGGTCAATATATTTCTTCTGATTTTCTTGGTCTTTTTCTTTTTGCCTTTGTCTCCCTCCTCTTCCTCCACATCAGAGCCCACATCCTCGATTTTGGGTTTCTCTTCATCTTTGGACACTGACTCTTCCTCCTTCTCATCCTTTTCCTCTTCTGCTTCATCATCACTGATCTTTTTCACATTCTTTCTCCAGCTGTGGAGAAACAAACAAGCAATAGCTAGGTTTAGTCTGAAGTTACCAAGAATCCTTTAGCTCCAGATGAGAAAAATGGTATCTTCCAAGTCCAAACAAATGCATCATCTGGAATCAAAGCTCTTGGAACCAGTCCTCAAAAGCCCCTCATCATGCAATCAAAAGCTGTGTCTGAGAAAAGTGGCAGGAACCCTCCTTTTTCTATGGCTGATTTAAGATGATCTTCAGCTATAGAGATCAAAGGCTTTAGTGTGACTGGATATCCACCTTCTTCACCTCCAGTAAGCCCTCAGCCTCAAACCACCTTCGGCCACAGAAGCTGAGAGCACCACTGCTCAGTACCCAGCAGCCAGGAACTACAGAAGGGACCATACAATGGGCTCCTGTTTCTAACACCACCACCCCTGCCTCCAGCTTTCCAGTTGGTCCACAACAACTGTGGTAGTCATTTCCGTATGTACGTAGAGTGTCGTGGGGTAGCCAATGAACTGGGAGTGCTTCTTCACCACCTCTTTCACACGACGCTCCTCCAACTACTCAGTCCGGTCTTCCTTCAAGTACAGGATCACTTTGGTGCCACGTCCAATGGGCTCACCTGCAGTGTGGGAAGAGAAACATCAGTACTTCAGGGCAGACAGCAAGTGTGACCAGCTCCTCGACCCTAAATGTTACGTGATACCCAACATTAACCAGTGTGACTGACAGCCAGCACGGCTCTAAGGAGCACCAGCGAAAGGGGTACTTCTGGCAGGAAAACATGCTTGGTTTTTTGTACAATACACACCATGGTCAGTTCGGACAGTGAACGAGCCCCCAGCTGATGACTCCCAAGCATACTGCTCATCATCATTGTGCTTGGTAATGACAGCCACCTTCTCAGCCACCAGACAGGTGGAATAGAAACCCACACCAACCTGCCCGATCATGGAGATGTCTGCGCCAGCCTGTGAAAGCAGAGAGCAGCTGCTAAGACCAGTGTACAGGCAGAAAATGTCTGTGACTGATTCACAGCAGCAAAGAACCGGGTCAAGCACACAGAGAAAAACATGCAAGTGTCAACAGGCAACCAGCTCTATGCTCAGCTCCTCCTTGGTGTTGGAAAGATGGGGAAAGCAAACTTGAGTAGGCCAACATTTCCCACAGGAAGCAAGGCGGCAGGGCCTTTCTATTGTTTATTTATTATTTGTACATTCAGTGCCAGCCTGTGACCCAGGTGTTGGGAAACCCATGCAGCCAAAGGCAGCCCACCTGCAGTGCTTCCATGAAGGCTTTGGTCCCAGATTTGGCAATGGTGCCCAGGTTGTTGATGAGCTCTGCTTTTGTCATCCCAATGCCAGTGTCCACCAGAGTCAGTTTGCAGTCCCAGGGTTGGGGATGATATCAGTTTTCAGGTCTTTCCCACTGTCCAGCTTGGAGGGATTGGTCAGGCTCTCATAGCGGATCTTATCCAGGGCCTAGGGGGAGAGGGATGCTTGACACAACCTCCCTACTCATGAGCCTTCTCCATCCCTGCCCTGCACAAGCCTTCCCAGAGAGCTAGGAGTCTGCCTCTTCCCAGGCACCCCTGGAAGGACACCAGCCCGACTCCAAGCCTGCAGGCAGAGGAAAGAGCCCACTCCCACCCGGGCTCACGTCAGAGGCATTGGAGATGAGCTCCCGTGGGAACATCTCCTTATTGGAATAGAAGGTGTTGATAATGAGTGATATGAGCTGGGCAATCTCCGCCTGGAAGGCGAAGGTCTCCACATCCTCCTCCTCGTGCTGCACTTTCTCCGGCGTCTACAAGACAAACATGTGAAAAATGCCAATCACCTGGTTTTTAAAATTTTAAAAGTTTAATAATAATAAAATGGTTAAAAAAATAATAATACAATTAGAGTAATAAAGTTTAGAGTTAGGACAATTACAAGACAATAAAAAGCAAAGAATTATGGACGTCCGGATGCTCTCGGACACTAAGTCACAAAAAGCATGCCTTGTGAACAAAGGAATCACCCTTAAACCAATACACTTGTTGCATATTCATACATCCTTCATGGTTATGCATACATTCTATTCTAAACAAGAAACTGCTGTATGTCAACTGTTTCCTTTAATCCCCTGGCCTCTTGGAATCTGAGCAAGGACTGAAGAAATTAGCTTCTTCTGATAAGAAGCCATAAATTCCTCTCCTGTGGAAGATTTAGGTGTTCCTCAAAGCAAGTATCTCATTCCTAAAAAGAAAACTCCCCCCACATACATAGTCTTTATTTTAACATTATGTTGTAACCTAAAACTACACTTAACACAATACGTAAGAGAATTAATACAGCATAACTTTCTAACATGACACATATAATATTCATTGCAACATTTGCGAAAAGCCACTCATAAATATGCATTTTTCACAAACACATGCCTATTTTCAGTACATTTTCAGGGCAAGAGACCCAGAGAGTGGGTGATGGGGGCATCAGGCCCAGCCCCACGTCCCGCTCCGACCCTACCGTCCCGGGCGTAAGGGAGCGGCGAAAGCGCTTAATTGACCCCCGGCTGCTTTTTATAGGCACGGGACGAGGGGGCAGGCTCAGGGCGCACCGTGTCCTTCCGCTTTAAAGGCGTCTCGCTCAGGGAACCGAGATCGATGGTGTACGGGAGGCACCGGCGTTGCCGTTTAGCGGCGGCCGTGGCGGGGGCGGGCGTGCAACAAACGCTCAGCTCCGCGCTACCGCTCTGCCAGCCGCGGCTCCCCGCCGCCCTCGGCCCCGGGACCTCCTAGCGCCGCGCCGGGGAGCCCCGGCCAGGAGGAATACAGCTGCGGCTGGAAAACCACTGCCCGAGTACCCCACCGCGGCGGCACCGCTTCGGCTCCACGGCTGGGGCGCGGAACCGGGGATCCGCACCGCCCCAGCTTCACCCGGCGGCTCCCCTCGAGGCCGGGAGCCGCGTAGTTCTGCTGGCCTGAGGCTGCGTGAAACTGAAGCACAGCGGCTGCAGGGGCGGGGACAGAAGGTGTCAGTGCCGCAGTGTACGGGCGGCCTGTGTCGCGGTTGCAAAACCGCGTTTGGAGACGTCGTCCTTTCAGTGTCAATCAGTCTTAAGCCTTACCATTCCAGTATCTGCAGTACTCTGTCCATTTCTGAGCTTCTCAGTAAAAGAGAGACATGGAGCCCCTGGAGTCTGTCCAGCAGAGGGTAAAAAAGATGATTAAGGGACAGGAGCATTTCTCTTAAGAGGAAAGGATGAGGGAGCTGGGCCTGTTCCGCCTTGAGATGACTGAGAAGGGAGCTCATCAATGTCTATAAGTATCTCAAAGAAGGTGTCGAGGATAGAGCCAGGCTCTGCTTGGTGCTGCCAAGCAATAGGACAAGAGGCAGAAACCACAAACTGATACACAGGAAATTCTGCCTGAAAATACATAAGAACTTACTTACTGTGTTAGTGATTGCCCACAGAGACTGTGGAGACTCCATCACTGGAGATGCTCAAGAACAGTCTGGACACAATTCTGTGCCCTGTGCTCTAGGATGACCCTGCTTAGGCAGAGATGGTGGACCTAATTATTCACTGTGGTCCCTTCCAACCTGACCCATTCTGTGATTCTGTGTTGAAGCTGTCGGTACAAAAGCCCTGACGAGCAAAAGGAAGTTGGAAGTGGGATGAGGGGACCCAAGCTCCCACACAGGTTTTGCTGCTTGGTGGTGCAAAGAGGTGATGGCTGTGAATCAATGATGTGGGACAGAGGGAGGGGGATTCCCGCTGGCAGGCTGGTGTAGTTCACCCCAGCAGCAGGAGGTGGCACTCTGTTTTCTCCCAGGCACAAGGAAAGCTGCCAGGTGCTGTGCTGCAGGGCACTGCACCTCCAAGTATGAAGGTGCATCTGCTCTTCATCAAAGGTGTCAGTATTCCCTTGGTGTACCTCGAGGGCAGCATCCCTGGGGTGCTAGTGGATGAGAGGCTTCACCATGTGCGCCCACAGCTCAAAAAGACAGTGGTGTCCTGGGTTGCATCCAAAGCAGCACAGCCAGCAGGGCAAGGGACAGTTTACTGCCCCTGCTCTGGTGAGAACCCACCTGCAGTGCTGCATCCAGCTCTGGGGTCCCCTGCACAGGAAGGACTTGCACCTGTTCGAGATAGTCCATAGGAGGAGCAGCAACATGATCAGAGGGATGGTGCACTTCTCCTGCAAGGGATGTCTCAGAGAATTTTTGTTCAGCCTGGAGAAAGCTTTGGTGTGATCTAATTGTGGCCTTCCAGTACCTGAAGGGGACCTACAATAAAGATGGATAGGGACAAAGAGTATGTAGTTACAGAACAAGGGGGAATGGTTTCAAACAGAGGGAAGTTTTAGATATTGGGCAAGAAATGTATTACTCTGAGGGTGAAGAGGCACTGGAACAGGTTGCCCAGAGAAGCTGTGGATGCCCCAACCCCCCAAAGTCTTCAGGGCCAGGCTGTATGGGACTGCAAGTAACCTGGTGAAGTGGAAATTGTCACAGCCCATGTCAGGGGGTTTGGAACTGGATGATCTTCAAGGTCCTGAACCATTCTGATTTTATAGTTCTACGATCCCCTTCCCACACTGGCTGTGTCATAGCTGGGCCTGGCTGTGCAGGGCATGCACACACCATTCCCACCATTTCTGATGCTGGTTGCAGGGGGCTACAGGATATTAAAGAAATGCCAGTGCCTTCTCAGTTCAACCCTTGACCCTCCACAGCCCCTCTCCCCTGTGGCGACAGAGACAAAAACACATACCCAAAGGAGCTTTTTGTTCTTTTTATAGAAAATGGCAACTGTATAGACACATTTACACAACAAGGGACAGGAAAGCCAAGGGAGAGGTGAGGCCTTCCCTTGTAGCACACATGGGTAGGGAAGGCAGCTTTGTTGGGAAGGGAGTTGCTGCCTTTCCTCTTGTAACCCACAATAGAACCTCCTGTCACACAACCAGGAGGCTGAAAAAAAAACAATGTCAGAGTCACCAAAAAAAAAAAAAAAAAAAAAAGAGAAGCAAGGAGAGGGGGAGAAGGTGGGGTGTGGAGACCTCCTCCTCCCTCAGGCTACCACAGTGTTGGCTCTTCCTGTGGCTGGGACACAGATGTCTACACTTTTGGGAAACCACTGGGCAGGAGGATGTGCGTATAGCAGAGAGCAGGGATGGTGAGGCCAGCTGGTGCTCTCCTCCCCCTCCACATGTCTACCAGCAGGAGGAGGGATGTGGGGTATTTCCAGGCCTCCTAGGAGGAGAGGAGAGAATCTCCTAGATGCTTTGGAGACAAGGGCAAGAGAAAGAGTAACACTAGTTATGAGCCTTTCACTCTCTCAGAGAGAAAAAGGCTGAAAATGGCTTTTGGCCTTGAGCCAGAAAAGTTATGCAGCATGGGAGGCAGCTGGACATCTTGGAGATCCTGGGGGGGTCTTACAACACACACAGCATAGGGAAGGAGAAGGCACATAGGCCTGAAGGCATCACACAGCTGAGCATGGCAGGAACCAGGCCAACCCTGCAGGAGTGGAACCGTCCCTGGGTGTAATGTCTGCTGTGGCAGTGTGATTTGGCAGGAATGGGTGGAAGCTGTTATTTCCCCACAGTGCTGAGGAGTCCAGGGCCTCAGTGGAGGATGCGGAGCCATCTCTTGGTGTCCTGCACCCTCTGTGTGCCTCTGCTAGATGAGAATTCGGACCAGAAAGGAGACAGCAGCTCCTAGAGCCAAGCCCAGTGACAGGAAAAACGCCATGACAGCTCCAGCTGTCTCTGCTTCGTGCACAAGCACTTTCCTAGGGGAAAAACAGGTATCAGATCCATACTCAAGATGCGTGTCCAGTGCCCTGCTGTTCAGTGGACCTGGGAAGCTTGTCTGCAGCAGAGGAGTGGCAAGAAGAAATCCCCCTTGGCTTCCAGAGCCACAAGAGCTCCAAGTCTCCATACTGTTGGTTCATAAAGTGCATCAGACAGGCCACCCTGAAGCTCCTGGCACCAGGGACATCCCTCTTTGACTCCTGTGGGGCTCCTTGTGCTGCCTGTGCTGGGGCAAGGCTGCTCACCCTACTGTGGGTGCTTTGCCATGCTTTGCTCCCCTCCAGATCCCCGCTGCATCCAGCCCCTTCCCAATGTGGCAGGTGGGGAAAATGGATAGCCCAGATAGCTTCCTCATCCCTAGGATTGGAGGCACAAGCCTGGGAGATGGGACACTGTGGATAGCGACAATTCCCTTCTGTGCCTGCGGCCTCTTCTCCCGATGCCAGAGCTGGGCAGAGCTAGATTCCACAAATCATTCCAGGGCTGGCATCTGGGGGCATAACCAACCCTTCCCTTGTCCCCAGCTCACACTCACTTTGGCCCGAAGCACATGCAAAGGCTGGCCAGGTAGCCATTGGAGATGGAGAAGAAGATCATGAAGACGATGTACCAGGCATCATGAGAGAACACAACAGGCAGGTAGTAACGGGGTGTCACGTTGCACAGCATGAAAAGAGGGACAAAGATGACACGGAGGACCACCATCACTGGCAGGAGGCAGCTGTCCATCCCGGGCTAGGAGAAAAACACAGATCACTGAGCCACTGAGAACTGGACATTCCCCATCCCATGGCATGCTGGCAGAGGCTCTACAGAGGCTGTCCCTACTGCGCCAGGGCTGTAGAGGACCCACAGAGATGGCAAAGCTGCTGAGAGACTTCCTCGGTTTCAACAAATCTCAGCATCACCATCTGCAGTCATAAGTAGGTTCTAGGTCTGAAAGCCCTGTCACAGGTGACTTGAAGCAGCACTAGAGCCAAAATACTGAGCCAGGCTTGTGGGCAACTGTTAAGCCCTTGCTGGCAATAGACAGGCAGGCAAGAGAGCTTTGTGCACACTCATGCAGTGAGCCAGCATGCAGAACATGGGTGGCTGAGGTAAATCCCCTCTGGCACCTCAGTGGTGCCAGGACTGGGCTTTAGCCAGCTCTTCACCATCCTACGCCATCCTCCAACAAGCAGGGCAAGATCCAGAAATCTGAGAAAGGGATTATGCTGAGCTTGTTTTGGAATGTGCTGGGAAAAGCATGGACCAAGTTACAGTCTCCTTAGATCCTACTAGAGTTCCTGAGCAATTAAGGCTGGGACAAAGAAGGAGGTACCATCCCCCTGTGTTGTCCCTGCAGCTGGGACTATGGCAGCCCCTGGACCGAGACAGGCCTCATCCCCTCAGTGAGGTGCCAGGTTCACAAATGACAGGGTCCACTGGTCTGAGGCAAGGAGAGACCCACAGCTGTCTTGGGAGCTGCTGGGCTGGCATGACCACAGGAAACTCCATGAACACAGGAGGAAACTGAGGTTAGGCCAGCTGCCGTGTCTATGGGGCAAACTGGAGACAGCAGCTGCCTCTCCTACTTGAGGAGCACAAGAGTGAGCGGGGCCCCAACCAGGGAAATGTGGCCCAAACCACATGCAGTCAGACTTTCCACGCTGCCTTGTTTTG
This sequence comes from Lonchura striata, assembly GCF_050655825.1. Lineage (NCBI taxonomy): Eukaryota > Metazoa > Chordata > Aves > Passeriformes > Estrildidae > Lonchura > Lonchura striata. Next base: position 84,954,564 of record NC_140705.1, on the reverse strand, counting down.
GAAACATCTCCTGCTGGGTCATCCCATCATGGAGGCTGTGGCCTGAACAACAGACAAGGCGGCTCATGGCCAAGACTGAAGGCAACAAGCAGTGATGGCCAGCGGAGAAGCAGCTCCAGGCCGTGGGGAAGGCAGGCCCAGGCAGACCCCATGCAGCATGTGGTCCTGAGGAGCTTCTCTAAACAAACAGCCTGAACAATACAGGGGGAAACAGTGTTTGGGCAGTGGGTGAAGAGGCAGGAAGAGACCCAGACAAGAAAGCCCCTTTCCTTGCCCATCCTGGGGAGATAAGAGCAAGGGGATGTGGCAGGGGACAGTACTGTGATCCACATGGCATGGCCCTGCCCTGCTCTCAGGACAAGGGTCTTTGAAGCAGCTGTGTCCTGTGCCAAGGCCAGAAGTTTATTTTGGGCTGCCCTGTCTTTCACCCTCTTTCCCTGTCGCCATCCTGTCTCGTCGTTTGCATAGCTGGAGTGAAGGTTTATTTACAGAGAAGCTAAAATGGAGGAGGCAGCTTCATCCAAGCCATGTTGAAAGAGAGGTGGGAGGACAGGACAACACTGTGGTTTTCGGCTCTGACCCATAATCTGCGCTTAGAACTTAAAGCAGGAGTTATCTCTGCACCTCCTTCCTTATCCAAGCCATGGATAGCAGCCCCAGTGACAGCTGTGGCTGAAAGAGCTAAGGATAGACACTGCCTGGCATCTGCTCCCTGCCCCATACTTACCCATGTGAAGAGGGCAGTGAGACTCCGTCCTGTCCAGTCAAAGACGTTAAAGAGCAGGAAGCAGGAGACAGGAATGAAGTAGAGACCTGAAGAAGGGGATGGTCAGTGAGAATCCAAGTGTGTTCCAATCCTTCATACCCACTGCCCAGAGATTGACTGTCTTTCAGGTCTAGTTTCCCACTAAGGCCTGGAATGGTCTCCCAGCCGGGCTGGCGTCCACATCCAAACGCACAGTGGTTCCCTCTTTCCTTCCAGCATTCTGTATTGGGTTTGTGTGGCAAGGTTTCAGTAACAGGGTGGGCTACAGGACAGCTTCTGAGAGAAGCTGCTAGAAGCACTCCTAAGTCTAACAGAGCTAATGTCAGATGGCTCCAAGACAGATCCACCACTGGCGAAGGCCACCAGTGATAGCGGTAGGGCCTATGGGATGACATATTAAAAAGGGGAAAAAAAATCGCAACATGTGCAATTGCACCCAGAGAGAGAAGTGAGAATATGTGACAAAAACAGCTCTGCAGACACCAAAACCAGTGGAAAAGGAGGGGGAGAAGGCACTCCAGATGTCAGAGTAAAAATTCCCCTACAGCATGCAGTGAAGACCATGGTGAGGCAGACTGCCCTCCTGAAGCTCAAGGAGGTCCACAGTGAGTCAATATCCACCTACTGCCTGTGAAGACTACCCTACTGTGAAGCAGGTTTGCCAGCAGGATTTACGACCCTGCAGGAGACCCACACTGGAACAGTCTGTTTCTGCAGGACTGTGTCCCATGGAAGGGACCCAGGCTGAAGCAGTTCATGAAAAACTGCAGCCTGTGGGAAGCACTCACATTGGACTTCAAGGAGGACTGCCTCCCATGAGAGGGTCCCAATGCTGGAGGAGGGAAAGAGTAGGAAGTGTTCTCCCCCTGAGAAAGAAGCAGTGGCAGAGGAAATGTGTGAAGAACTGACTGCAACCCTCATTCCCCAACCTCCTGCACTACTGCAGAGGGAAGAGATAAAGAAATTGTAAATAAACTTAAGCCTGGGAAGAAGGGAGGGGTGAGTAGAAGTTGTTTAATGATTCAATTTTTATTTCTTATTATACTACTGTGATTTGACTGGTAAATAAATTAAATTAATTTTCCCCACGTTGAGTCTGTTTTGCCTGTGACAGTAATTAATGAGTGATCTCTCACTGTCCTTATCTCAACCCAAAAGCCTTTTGTCACATTTTATCTCTCCTGTCCAGCTGGAGTGGCTTTGGTGTGCACCTGGCATCCAGACAGGGTTACCCCACCATACATACCCTCAAGCCCCACCTTCTTTTCTCCCATTTACCTTGTTCTCAGGTTTTTCCTACCTCACCTCCATCCCTGGCACACTTACCCCATTTATTTCCCTCTCCAAGGACAGTGGACACTTTAGCTGTGATGGCAGGGAAGACGCCAATGGTGACAGTGAAGACGAAGCAGACAGACAGAGCCAAGACCCAGAGCTAGGCAGATGAAAGAAAAATGCTGGTACCAAACACAGGACAAGAGACCAGTGCAGGGCTGGTCTCCTCTCCCCATGCTCTCCTACACCTGTGCCCATCCCGAAAGGAAGGGCAGGACAAGGCTTGCTGAAACTCACAGACCTTCTTAAAAATAGCAATGACAGAGGGCTGCTCATCAGGGTTGTGGACAGGGATGATCTTTGAGTTATTCTGCTCCATCCCGTTCTCGTCTGCAGGGAGAGACACAAGTAGGGCATAGCAGACCCCAAAAAGCCAAGATCTAACTCAGTCCTTCTATCTCATTCTTTCTTTAAGCTCTTTCTCTTTCCCTTTTCCTTCTCTCAGCCCCTCACCTTTCTTAATCAGGTCTCTCTTGGTTTCCAGCTCTGCATTGTACACGTGGTACTCTGTCTTGTCCTTCATGGAGTAGTATCGGAAGAAATCCTGCAGAGAGACAGCAGGGAGGAGTCATCCATGCGTGCAGAAAGAAGGCTGCCAGGGGCTGTGTGACAACGGCAGATATGGGCAAAGTATTCCTTCCAATTATGTCCAATACTGATGCTTTCCTGCTTACCCAGGGACTCAGATACCCCAAATATAAAGGTATCTGTGGTGGGAAGTATCCCAGAGTGCTCCCTTGGGACACAGGAGAACCTGCCCTGACACAAGAGGTGGAAGCTGCTAGTGGGCCATGGTTCTTGCATTGGGATGTGCCAAGGTCCGATGTCCCCAAGCCCTTCCCTACCAGGACAGCAGTCTCACCATGTGAGGCAGAACTACATAGGAGACGATTGCCAGCACGATCGTCACACAGGCGGTGGTGAAGTAACCGATGAAGCTCTCGGGTTGCTGGGCACCAACTGATAGCACAGGAAGGGAGAGGAAAGGAAGATGATGGCAGCTGAGAGGAGCAAGGCCCCGCTACCATCTTCCACACAGCATGACCTCGGCAGATGCTGTGACAGCAGTGATCTGGGAAGGCCCTGTCATGTGCAAGGCAGGGATTACTCACTGGCAATACTGAAGATCATTGCCAAAGCAGCGAAGGTGCCTGCCAAGCCCTGCCCGCTCATGATGGGGGCTGTGTAGCTGACAGGCAGGAGCCCTGCCAGCCCAAACAGGCTGCTCTGGAGAATGGCACCGAAGGCTGCAAAGGGGAAAGAGGAGCAGAAATGAGAAAGCAAAGACAAGGATGGACTGCACCTCTGCAGGGAGCCAAGACCCCTGCCCTGCTAAGTTAGGCAAGTCCCCCTCCCCCCTTGCCTCTCCCACAGTGAGGTTCATGCTTTTCTCCCAGAGGGTTCAGCCCTAGCCATTGGACTGTGTCCTTCTCCTTCCCCCACTGCTTCACTCACAGTTGATGAAGACAATGCTGATCATGGTAAAGATGAAGAAGGGAAGAGGGTCCATGGGGACTTTCACCATGATCGCGGTGACTAAAAACACCAGCCCAATCGCCACCAGGCTGCCTGAGATGCGGATCTGCTGGGGAATCCTACAAAAGAAGGTCTCGGTGAGAAAAACTCAACCCCCTAAAAACCTGGGGCTGGGACCAAGCTCTAACCAAGCCAAACCCTCAAACAGGATACCAGTGTTTTGCCTTTGACTTGACCGAATGGGCTGTAGCTTGGTTTAGTGCTGGGACAGGAGAACAGGCCAGGGCTGGGCAGCCCTATGGGGGCTGGCAGGCACAAGGACAGAGCAAGGCTCACCGCTGGTGGATGAAGGAGTTGAGGCAGGTGAAGATAAGGAGGGGCACCATGGCGCAGAGAGTCATGAAGTTGTCAAACACGGACTGCAGGTACGAGGGTGTGAAGGTGGCCTTGCCAGTCTGGTTCCTGACGTGGCTTGTCTCCTCTGGATCCTTAAGGCGACTGATGAAATACTGCAAAGGAAGGAGCCTGGTGGGGCTGAGATTCTGTGAGGCCTTCCAAGGCCACCCTTATTCTTTTTCCAGACCCATGCCCATCCCTCCTGCTGCCTCAGTGCCACTCATCACACCCAGGTCACGCATGCTTGTGGTCCTCTGCATGCTGTGCCATGCTGCCACAACTACACCATGGTCCCTAGATATGACGGGGGACAATTGCTGTCATGGACAACAACAGGTAGAAGCCCTCACCTCCCTGGCAGTCATGAAGAAATTCCATGGCAGCAGCGTTCCCAGGCCGAGGATGAAGAAGATCAGCCAGACAGCCTTGTACCTGTGCAGGGGACAGAGTGGGGTTTGGAGCAGAAGTTGTATATTGCTTCTGACTGTCCCCGACCCTGCAGCGGGAAGCACCAGACAATATTGTCCTGCTCCACAGCCCTTGCTAGTCTGGGCTACCAGAGATGTGGCACTGCAGAGGGGCTGTGGGAGGCGCTCCCCAGGAGGCTATAAAGGCAGGGAGAGGCTGGCTGCTCCTCAACATGTGCAGTATCCATCACCAGATCTGGGAGGGGGTTAGGCTCCCCAGGCATGTTTATAGGGGACTGTTTACAGTTCCAGCCCATTTGCTATGGAAAAGCTGAGAAAGAAGGGACAGCTTGGTAGCCCAATTAGCATGCAGGAGAGGGGGTCTCCCAGATGCCAGGTCCTCGTGTGCTGTCTCACCTCCTGGTATCCTGGATGTGCCCCCACAGCTACATCAGAACCATCATTACCTATCCTGGGGCCCGTCTCTTGCTGTCATCTTGTGTGGCGAGAGTCAGCACAGGTCCCAGCAAGTCTTATGGCTGCTCTCCGTCTGGAAAGCAAACAGAAGATTTTATGGGAAAGTGAGAGACACATGCCAGGCAGGAGCAGCACTGGTTTTAACCCCAACCCATGCTGCCAGTAAGCGTTCCACAGTACTGAGAGCCAAACACCAACCCGGAAAATGACAAGAGGACAGTGCAGGAGCTTTGGAAACCTGCAGCTCAGAGTCCTTAAGCCAAGGGGTCGTGACACATTCTGCTGGCCAGGCACAGCAAGCCCTCCCTCCGAAAGGAAACTGCTTTCCTGAGATACCCAGGCTGTTCATGCTGGCTGCCCAGCAGCTTGCAGCAGGCTCTTAAAGGATTTGTGAGCCTAAAGCTCTCTGTCTCCAATCCTGGGCCTGTGAGTGAAGCATGTGCACAGTGGGCTGTGTCTGCCCCCGCTGCCCGCCCCAGCTCCCTCCAATGCCCCAGGCTCGGTGGCACAAAAGACACATTTAATTCAGCCGCCTCTCCGGCCAGAACCAGCAAATCTCCCGTTTTCAATTCCACTTTCCTGGGGCTCTAACAGCCCTTTCCTGGGTCACCTTGAAAAGCCAAGGGCGCCCCTGGCACTGCCGTTCCCTCCCGGGCACCACCGCTCCTTTTTTCCGTCACCACCTGGCCAGCCGCTGCACCGCTCAGGCATCGCTCTGAGAGCCCCAGAGACGAAGCCTCCAGAGCCCCGAGAAGGGACTTTCCCTCCCCGGTCACCCCCTCTTCCCTGGCCAGAGTGGGATTAGCCTCCAGGAGGAACCGCAGGCCTGCCTTGTCCTTTTCCAGTCGGGGCGGCGCAGCATGGGGTGCTCCGGAACTCCTCCCAGGGCTTCACCTGCAGCAGGGCTGCCGGCACCGTGCCCCCGGCACCCCCGGGACATGCCCCGCGGGCGCCGGCTCCAACGCCGCCCGCAGCATCCCTGCCTGCGCCCTGCCAAGTAGGGCGGAGCGGGCGGAGGAGGAGGAGGCAGCAGCATGCTGGGATCTGTAGTCTCTGCCAGCACCGACACGCACTGAAGGCAGCGCAGCCCGTCCCTGGCGCAGGTGCCTGGGGGGCTCTGCACAGAGCTTGCCTCCTCCTCCAGTGGAATCCTGCAGGCTGGGGATCCTGAGCTAGAATGGAGCCGAAACATAGCTGGTGGGATGTGGAGAGAGATTCTGGAAGCCCCTTGGACTGCTTGGGAAAGACAGAGCAGGATAACAGTATGCCTGCAAAGGATCAAAGGCTTTGCCAACCCGGCAGGTGCCACCCTATTCATATTGGAGCCATCTGCAGCACCGCTCACCTGTGTTCCCACACCGAGATCTCAGGGGCATGACAGCTCCTACCTTGCCCTTGTAAGCTATTCGGGCTTCCAGAGAAAACATCCCAAAATCCCCTCCTGGCAGCCTGCCAGTGCCTCTGTGGGGAGAAGACATCTTCACGGGGGATTAGCAGAGGGATCTGCAAACACAACTGCCATCCCCTCGCACACAGAGACCCCACTGGGGCCACTGCTTGTCTCCAAGCAAACTGATCTCAACCTAAAACAGGCAAAAGAACCTCAGCTTCCCCCATGGGTCCCCAGCAAGTCCCAACATGCTTCCTCTTGCCAGCCAAGCCACTGATCCCCCTTCCAGCCCCCACCAGGTCACATCGCTGTCCCTAGAAATAGAGGCAGGGACTGACCCCATAGACATACCTGGGAGAGAGGACAGAGCCAGGGTGAGCCCTGTGTTTGGAGTATTTGAAGGCAGTGTGTCCCCCTGCTTCCACACCTCTCGCCCTTGGGGGTGAGTGGCAGGCCCTGGATCAAGTCACAGGCTGGAGCCCTGTGGGTCTAGCGGCACCCGCGGAGGAGGAGAAGAGGTATCGGGTACCAGAGCTGGCACGCAGCCCAGGTCCTGCTGCCCAACCATCCAGGGAGGAGAGGAACAGAAGGCTGCTGAGGAGGAGATGGCAGAAGCTGGTGGTGTTGGGAAGGAGGTGGGGAGGGTCGGGAGTAGGACTCTGGGGGTGCTGGGGCAGGGCGCTCCACCATGCTGCTTTCCCACCACCTCCTGCTTCCGTCCGGAGAGTGCCCACATCCCTGTGTCAGGAGCCCAGCCTCCTTGGCAGGCACTGCCCAGCCGCAGTCCCCTGCCTGTTCTGTTTGTTTTCTGTCTCACTTAGCTAAATGCCTCCTAATTTTTTCCACAAAGAGACGGTGCCTGCCAAGGTCAGCAGTCATTACAGCAGGAAACACTTCCAGCTGCTGGCTGTTACAAAGAACCCTACAACAAACAGAAAAGGTTCTGTAAACCAACACCAGCAACAGGTGGCAACCCTGCTCCCGCTTGGGAAGAGCTGCCCTACCTGATGGGACATGGGAAGAGATGCCACTCTTGCAGCTGGCACAGCACAGCTCCAACTGCCCCCCACAGGAGTCTGCTGATGTTCAGCTCAGCCACCAGTGTGGTGGCTGCACAGGTGGGACACAGGAAATAAGGAGTGATGTAGCACCTTGGCATAAGGACATCCCTTTTCTTCCTGGGCATAGAGCAGTCTGTCTGAACTCCATGGAAGTGATGTGTAAGTAGAAGAAGCAAGGTCACAAAGAGTGGGCTTAACAAACCATAAGCTAGAACATTTGAGCAGGTACAAACAAGAGATGGCACAATTTTAATTGCCCATTCAGGACACTCAAAGACTGTGACAAATGCTGAGTGACACCCTTGGTGGCCATGTGCAGCCCTATTGCCAGCGGAGCCCTGGGAGATGATGGCAGGGCCAGCTGTCACCAAAATTGCTTAATCTCTACAAAAAACCCAAACTGCAGGACAGCCACACCTGCAGGCAGCCATTTGTCACCTGGCTTTGGATACTTCCCTACCTCTCCCTTTCCCCACATTACCTTTTCCTCTGCTCCTGCTGCTTTCACCAAGCGTGAGCACAATGCATGCTTAGTTTCCCGCTTGAGCAATTCCCTGGTGCCATGTAGGCATGCTATAGCACCATAGAATTATACCCAGAAACACCCAATTTTTAAAAAAAAGCCGTTTACACCACACCAAGCGTAGAAATGTCCTGGCGGTCCATAGCCAAGGGGTTACCAGCAAATTCACCAGCAAGCACCTTGTGTCCTCCTGACACCACTTGTCAGGGGATCATTTTGCAGGGATAATGTCAGTACTTCCTCCAAGCATGGCCAAGATGGGACAGGACCAGTTGCCCCACCAGCCTTTCACCCCATCCCCTATGTGTGCTTGCCCACTGGGTGACACCAGAGTTCTCCCACGTGGAAGGCTGATCCAGGGGCCCCTCAAGTTTATCTGCAGGCACGGAACAAGCCTGCAGGTATGCAAGTCACATGAAACCTTGGTGGCCAGGACTCAGCTGGAAGATAGGAAACACAGACTGCCCCTTTAATGAGATTTCATATGCATGCCTGAACTCTGATCATGGTGCTTGTGGGTCCTCCTACCTTGTGCTGGAGTGCAGGGAATTCCACCTCCACCTTCAGGACAGACGCTTGTATTTCACAAGACAGATGAGTGTGCACAGTTGCGCACCACTGCTGTGGTGGTGAGCCAAAAACAAGCCCTCCCAAAACAAGGGCAGGCAGGTGCCTTGAGTCAAAGCAGAGGCTGGTCCAGCTCAAGGGCTGGTCTCTATCAGAGGGCAACAGCAGATTCTAGGAAATAGTAAATGTGTCTTGGTTGTGGAGTAACTGCCCAATTGTTTCCCAGCTTCCAGCCTCCGAGCTGGAAGGGACATGATGTTCTTATGTTTTGTAGCCATGGTGGGTTTCACTTCTGTGAAATCCTGCTTCCCCCTTCAACTCAGGAGCTCCTGAGAGGGGGTAGGAGGTCTCCCCACATATAGGGCCTCACCAGGGCTCCCTTGCCTTCAACATCAAAGGGTGGATGAACATTGGAGTGGCTGCTTTACAGACCTGGATTGTATCCACCCAACAGCACATTTTTCAAACAGAAATTCTAGCTCACTTAGTCATTCAGGCATAGCTCCATGCCTTCAAGTCCTCCTTGTTGCTTTTCTCCAAATCTTCCCTGGCTCCTCCCGATCCTTAAAGAGATGCTGGTGCTGGGGGCACAGAGAGACTGTGGGGGTGAGACACCAATTTGAAGAATGGCACAAAGCTTTCCTGCTTTGTTTCTGCTTTGTAACTGGGAAAGATAATTCAGTGTGTGTTTTCATGCACACTGAGCTATGTGAAATAGCCCCCGGCTTTGCTTTGCTGTGAGTGGCCAGCTCATGGCTGGCTCAGTGCATAATCTTGTTTGTGGATTTGGGCTTCTTCCCTTCCCCCCTTGTCTATCACTTGATATTTATCTAAACTGAATTTCAGTTGCCTGGTGTAATGGTTATCAGTGCTCCTCCTAGCTGGCACTTGTCCCCATGAACCTGAGTAATCCAATCACCTCAGCAAAGCCCTGTCATCTCATTGCTCATTCTCTTTTCCAGGTCACTCATAAATGTGTTGAAAAAACATGTGACAAATGCAAAGATCTCTTTTCTCTGGAAAAACTGACTGCTGACTCCTACATACTCCCTCCTGTTTTCATACTAGTTATGGAGCCGAGTAAGGACTTTCCCTCTTGACCAACAAGCTCCCTTAAAAAACTGGGCTGAAAGCTGACTGGGATTTTTTGAAGGAAGCAGTGTGGGCACTCTGAGCCCAGACTCCCTAGGAAGTGCTCCTCCAGTCCTGAGGGCCCTTCCATAGGAGCCTCCCCACCTGCCACAGGCCCTGTCCCTGCAGACACTTAGGACATTCAGCAGATTCAGAAGTCGGTTTTTCCCTGAAGTTCCTTCAGCCCTTCTTAGAAAATAACGTCATATCTTTCCCTCCATCCAGTCCCTGGGGGCTGGAGCAGTTGCAAATGAATGACTAGAGGTCACAGTCACAACCAGCCACTTCACCCTCCCTTTCCTTCTGGGGAACATTGCCTGGCCCAAACACTTTCTGCCGTTTACCTTTGTTTTCTAACCTTTCCTCTGCTCTGAGGAGCTCCCCAAAGGAAGGTGGAAAAAAATGCACAGACTCTTGTAGAACTAACAGAGAGGTAAAAGTTTCATCTGCCCTCTCTGCTGTGGCCTCTCTTATTCTGATCCCTCATCCATCCAACATCCTAAAGCAGGTTTCCTAGTCCTGGAGTGCTTTGTGAGCTGTTTCCATCAGCAAACTGATAATATTTCCTATTCTTCTTCTTCTCTCTGCCTCTCAGTAAACAGCCTTGTAATGCCCTCTGCTCTTCCAGCACTACTCGGTGCCTCCGTCTAGAGAGCTTAGCAGGGGAGCAGGAGGGAGCAGGTATTTCTGCTTTCTCCCTTGATTCGCTGTCTGCAGACCAAGTCCTCTGCTTTGCCAGCACTTGGACAGCAGAAAAAACCTCTTCCAAGGTGCTCTGTGCAGCACTCTCACCCCACAGAATGAGGATCCCTGAGCAATGTTTCCATTTCACCCACGCCCTCCACTCCTCCATGAGAAAAAGAAGAGGCACCTCTATACCCCTTTTGAGCTAGCTGCACTAGCAGCCAACCACAAACTCCTCACAAAGCAGCAGCTGTGGATACTGACCCTTCTCCCAGCACTTGCTGTTATCTCAGATGCCGGGTGGTGCAGCCCTGGTGTGTTTTGAACTGTGTAGACCAACCGGGCTGAAGTTCCTTATCTGGACAGTTCAAGGAGCCCTGAGAGGCTCCCTGGGGGCCCCTGCCCCAGGCAGGTAAAGTGACCTGGCTGGGCAGCAAATTCCTCAGGGACTCCAGCATTCTCCCTGAAGGGCTTCCCACCAGGTAGAGGGCAGAGAACAGCGATAGGACAGAGCCAGCCTTAAAACTATCCCAGGTGGCACAGCTGGGACTATCCCACCCATTACTGAGTCCCAGGAAGCCCTGGACATCCATCTCTCCAGCAGGGCAGCTGAGTGGGTTCCCAGCCCTGACTAATGCTGGTAAAATGCCATTGATGGCATCCCCAGGATGAACTCGCCCACCTCTGTCCTCAGCACATGGTGAGTGCCCAAGCCCAGGTGCAATTTGGTCCTTGGCCAGAGAAACCTCCCCCAGGAGCAGAGATGGGTGCTCCTGCCCAGCATCCCATCAAACACTGCAGAGGGACACCGCAATGTCACTGCAACAAGCTTACCAGAAGGGCAGAGCGGTCCCAGCCCCTTGATCCTTGTCACTTCAAACCACAGGACGATGCAGGGACAATGCAGCCTTGGAGAGGTAGGAAAAGCCCCACAAATATTGGAGCCGTTGCCTTCTCCAGGGCCGGCGGTTTGGGGATGCGGGAGGAGATACAAGTGCCTGGGGAAGGGCAGGAGCAGGGGGAAAACGTCATTTATGAGCAGGCGTCAGAGGAGGAGAGATAAGCTGATCTCAGGAGACTGTTTGCAGAGACAGGATTCTTCCAAGAAGCTGGTTTCTCTGATGGCACCCACTTAGGCTGCTTGCCCCAGGGAAAAGACTGTCCTCTCCAAGCCACAACCCCAACCTGCTTCTTGGGAGGCTGTGGAAGGAGACATGTTTTTCCAGGGCTAGGTTCAGTCTCCATTTGTGGAAACTTAGAAAAATAAATACCTTTTCTCCCAAGGGCAGAGGGAGGGATTTGCTCAAGGCTTCACTCAATGCAACTGCAGAAGCCTCCAAGCCCAGGCAGAAACCATCTGAATGGTGCTTCCAGGCAGCATTCAGCACCTCCAGGAGCTGTAAGGAGGTGGGAAGGGGCACAGAGTGGGCATGCATGGGCATACTATGGGCATGCACAGCTCACGACACCTGACCATGGCTTCTTGATGGACCACCATGGGTTTGGGGAGACCCTGGGGATGCCTTGCCCCAGACCTTCATCCTCATCTAGCAATCCTCTGCAGCTGGCAGACCCTTACAGCCCATATCTGCAGGGCTGGTCCAAATCCCCAGGGATGCCAGGATGGCCAGTGGAGGTACTGCTTGGGGGTCATGGGGAGGGGAAGTGCTGTGGGAAGGGGTACTTCCCTCTAATCGATCTGGGGGTTGCAGCAGGAAGAAGCACAATGGCAGGAAACCATGTTTCCGCTTCCAAATGGAGAAAATCTTACATGACACCTGGGCAGAACAACCAGATATCATTAATATAAAATTCAGCTGGGAGCACAAGGAGCAGCCAGAGGCAGCCCTGAGCTGGAGCTGGTCCTCCTTGCATGGAGAAGCCTTGGTCTTGATGCATGAGTGGCACAGGCCACCACATGCAGGGCAGCCATGCACAAAGGACAAAGGCAATCCCAAATATGTACAACACATAGCACAGTTATAGCTCTTTCCTGCCCACAGGCAGGTCCTTATTTCCACAGTGAGGTGGGAGGAGGGATGCTCCCTGGTGGGCTGGGACAGCACTTAAGTAAGACCCCGTGGGATCTGGCTGCCAGATGCGCCTCTTTCGGATTATCAGCCTTCTCCCTGATTTCATGCTTGCTCAAGAAGAATCCCTGCCTCTGCACCACGGTATCTTGGTTGGCCACACCTTGGGCAGCAGCTAGGCAGGTCAGAGGGATGGGCTGAGCCTACAGGACCATGTCCCACTTCCCCCTCCTGTCTGCAGCTGAGGAGAGCAAAGGTGAAACACAGAAAGAGGAGCCCATAGCAAAACAGCTCTTAGCCAGACAAGTATGAAGATAAGGACTCACTGAATGTGTGGGAGGAAACCCAGTAGATAGAATCCCACAGCTGAGGAATGAAAGAGGGGTAAAATGAATTTTTCCATAGCCTGCCATCTCCTGGGCTTGGTAGGGCCATGTTTACCAACAACACATGGCTACCCCAAGGTCACGGCTTGGGGAGCAGTACCAGAGGGGAAGAGCAGGACTGCAGGAGGCCACCTGCCACTGGCACCCCTAGGGTGCAGGGATGTAGAGTGGAGATGATTCCCCCTTAATTCCTTCATGTTGCTGGCTTACAGGACTGAGCTCAGAGCTGGCAGACCCAGGAAGGAGTCAGGCCAGGAACAACATAAGGAAGCTGAGCATGGAGAAACCTGCAGTGAGGGTCTGGAGGAGAAGGATGGGGACAGCTTACATTCTGTTTGAGAGGTCCTCAAAACAGTACTACTGTGAGGGGCAAGGCAAAAGTGGCTTGGAGGGTTCAGCTCAAGCACTCTCCCACCACAAAGCCACCCTGTACTTTACAGGAACTTCCTTCCCAAGGTGAGTCTGAGCCCTCTCTCACTTGTCCCCAAAACAGGGATGCTTCTAGAAGAGCAGGAAAAGCCAGTAGCCAACCAGCAGTGAGAGCACCTGCCTGCAGCAACCCCCTGCCCACTGCCACCTGGCCACCTCCTGCACCCCACGGCACCTCCAGCGCCCAGGAGAGAGGCTGCCCTTCCAGCTCTGGCTCCTTCCTTTGTGGAGCCAGATTCAAAGGCGCAGAACTGGCAGGAACCTCAGCAGGCAAGAGCTGCCCAAGCCCAGTGGGAGCTGCTGAGCTGCTGCCCCCCGAGGAGGTGGGAGAGCATCCCCAGGGCTGGGCAAAGTGAACCTTGCTGTTGCACTGGACAGCCCAGAAGAAGGCTGCAAGTCCTGTTTGGGGCCCAGGAGCAGAGATTATTTTTCTCCACCTCAGCAGTTTTTTGGAGGCTGGTCTGGGCTGCACAGCTGTTTCCAATTTAGTGGAGGACAGAGAAACTAAACCAGAGCCAGAACAACACAATCTTCCTTTGGTGTCACCATCTCCACAGCTTCCAAAATTCAGAGAGGAAATTCCTCCCCACTGAGCAGCAGCCCCCTTGGCAGAGGATGGGACAGACATGCAAGAGCCAACCACCACTGGCCTGTGGTGAGTTGAGGCTGGCTCTGTCCTCTGCATGTCCCAGTGTCCAGGACAGAAATACACGGGCTATTTTGGGTCCCCACAGACCAAAGGGGCCTTTTGCTTGCAGGCCAGCTCAGAATGAGGGCCCTGGCTGACCACTGCTTTTGGCATTAAATGTCTCAGCCCTACTGAGAAAAGGGATGGTGAGCACAGAAGCAGGTTTTGGGACTTGTCAGGCTCCTGTGCAGTCTGTCTGTCAGCCACCCGTCCTGCCAAGTTCCTGCACACTGACCGGACAGCCACAGCATCTTACAAATCCCAAACGGGCTTCAGATGCTAAATGCAACTATTTCACAGTGGCTCTACTTCAAGAGACAGGAAGTGTCTATCATGCCCTCACCTCAAAAACCCACTTTGTGCCAGCCAAGGGGCATCCCACAATCCCCAGAAACAAAAGAAGGGATGGATGCCCTGTCTGTGTCTGCTTGTGCTAGATCCACTCACTTCCAAAGCTGCAGCCATTTCCAAAGAGTGGGGCAAAGCTGTCCCCACAAGTCCCAGGAGCTGAAGGGACTGGAGGAGCCACATATGCCTGCACACTTCCCAGCAGGGAATATGCTGCCTGCTGGGAGCTGGGTTTGCCATATCCCTGTTCTGTGGCAGACACAAAAGAGCTGTGTGTGCAACACATGATCTGTAGACCAAGGAGTGGAAAGCCAAGGAGGCAGCGTGCTGTCGGTGGTGTGGTGCAAGCAAAGGAGTTGGAGCAAGAGCCAGGGCAGAAGCACCATCTCTGGCACTCTCTTCCCTGAATAATTCAGCTTCCCCAAATAGCCTGGCAGGACTGAGGTCTCACATGAGGAGTCAAAGCAAGACTTGAGGCAGACACCTCCTTTGGAGCAAATAAGTCAGAGCCCAAACCTCCCACCCTTGGCTCTGGCCTTCGCTGACCAGTGGCAAACAGGAAAATCTTTATGCAAGTAGGATCAGGCAGGGAGAGTAAACAGGAGGTGGGGACTGCTGTGTCTGCCCAAATGCCATCAAAACAGAATCTCACACACAACCAACAATAATAAGCCCAGCCACAAGCTAGGAAAGAGCTCGTCACATCCCCTCCGAATCCCAGCCTGTGCTGCAACATCGGTGAAAACAGCCACCACCCAGTGTGCCACAGCCATGGTATCACAGCCTGTCTGGCACCCTCGAACATCCTCAGGATGTCTCAGGGAAGCACAAAAAACTCTGGATGAGAGCCACTGCATGCTCTGCTCTTGAGGAAATGTCACTTTGCAGCCACTGGCATTGGCTGGCAGGCTCCAGAAGCCTCTCAGTCTCCCCAAATTAATGTGAGGAGCAGAGAAGATGAAGGCAGCTCTAGACACCCTTCTGGGAGACCCAAGTTTACAGCCACCTCCACTGAGGTGAGCTGGCCATCTGGCAAGGTGTCCTGTCAGGGCTTGCCTGAGTGGATGCTGATGTACCTCCACAGCGGTGCCAGGTGATGGGGAGCCCAGGGCCTGAGCCTTGCTGAAGCAGTCCCTTCTGACACATTGCATCCCCTTCACAGCCACAGGGAAGGAGGGGATGCAGTGTGAAGCAGACTTGTGTGTTGAGTATTGACTGGCAGGCTATTTATTGATGCTGGGTTTTGTTTCTGCTCAAAGGCTCCACTTTTGGAGCAAGCCCAGCTGCAGAGCCCAGGCAGGGAGAATGCAGTGCTCTTCAGCACCTTCCTCTGCAAGGCATGGATTCTGGCCCACATCACGTGGCCACCCCACAGCTGCTGCCCCCAGCCCTATTCAGAAACACGCTAGCAGATCAGTGTCCTGATGTGGTTCACCACACAGACACGCCAACCTTGTACTGCCACGAGGAGTGGGTGTGAAGACGGGAAGGAGAAACTGCAGGGTAGGGTGGATCACTTCATAATACCCTGGCTGTGTTGCCATTGGTCTGCATCCACTTATGGATAACCCTCCTGCTCTTGCCAGGATGCCATGAAGACCCACCCAGCCCTGCCATCTTCAGCCACAGCCCAACATCTACAAACCCTGATGGGATGAAAGAACCGCGCATTATGTGCACCCTGCAGCAGTGGGCTCCCTGTGGGGGCTGAAGTCCAGTCCAGAGCAAATACCATCAGGGAGCTGAGGGTAGAGCACTGAGGGAGGATAAAAAATGGAACTGCCTCCAACTTGGTCCTGAGGCTAGGAAATTACACCGCCTGGCATGGGCAGAGCAGGCAAGACATATAAGGCTGGCATCTCCTTCAATCCTGAGCCTTGGGCAGGACTGAGAAGCCAGATCTGTCACCAGTCCTTCCTGCCTCCCTGGTTGTTCTCCAGGAGTCATCCCCAAGCTTAAAACAGGAGAGTTTCTTTCAGAGGATTTACCATGACTATGAACGAAACCTCTAGCAAAACTCCAAAGCCCTCACGGGCTCAAGCCAGGTGAACAGGCCCTCAGCCACAGGTGTAAACTGTGTCCATGGTTGGAAGTGCTGGGGAAAATGAACCAGGCAGGGATGAGGACCACATTTGGAGCTACAGCTTGGGCAGCAGAGAAGATGCCAACCAGGGCAAGCCAGGAAAGACACCCTTCTCCCCAGCAGCTGTGCAGGTGGCTGGAGCCACTTGCATGTCAGTCTAGGGGCACAGATACACATTCAGGTGGATGGCACAGCACAGCTGATGACAGTCCTGCTGCTGTGACTGAACCTCAGTACATGACCAGAGCAGGCTGCTCAGCAGGTGGGATGCTGATGGCACAACCCTCCAGTCCCACTACTGCTGCCCACCCAGTCACGTCCCTCCAAGCCCTGCTCCCCACCTCCAGCCCTTGCCTCCCTCCTCCCTCTGCAGCTTCCTGGTCTGCTTACTCCATGCATTTCCAGCTGGAAATCTCACAGCGAGGTGCCTTCCTATCAGACTAGTCCTAAAGGATATGAACTCAAGCGAGTTGCACTGGCAGTCGAGTGATGGGGAAGAAGGAAGAAGTCTCTGCAGAAATCTGCCTGACTTCCTGCTGACAGCTTCTGCACGAGCCACCAGGTAGGCAATAGGTCTCTGCTCCACTTTGGCCCCAAGGAAAGTCGGTCTCCTGGAGATGAAGCCTGACTGTGCTCACCCACAGCTTAATTAAGACCCTGAAAGAGAGCCTTGAGCACTGCACCCAGAATGCCAGGCTCACCAATTTGTGTCACAGTTAGTGCATGACAGCCACACACATAGAGCGTTGAGCTTCTCCTTTCTTAGGAAGTGGCAAGACCAGGAAAATGTCTGCTCTAAGCCAGAGCAGGACCAAAAGTTCACAACAGGGACATTTTTCACACCACTACCATCAGCAACGAAATTACAAAGAACTTATTAGTGTTATTCCTGTGCAACAGCTTCTCTTGTCTTACAGGAACAACAATCCTCAGATGCATTCCTCATGCAGCATCACAGCTCCTCTCCCACACAGGGACCCCAGAGCCCATGTACAGCCTCCCCTCACCCATGTACATCTAGGTCCATGCAATCTGGAGTGGAAGATGTGGTCGAGTACTGTGCTGCAGCCTCAGCTGGAGAACTGAGTCCCTCCACACAACATATTCTGATGTAACCAAACTCATCCAGGCTCTGGCCCTGCTCTCCACACTTCTTTCCCCAACCCACACCTTTGCACATTCTTAACCTAAGAAGCAATTAGTCTTTATAGCACTGCTTAATCAAATCAAGATATCTGTGTGGCTAGCAAAACCCTGACTCTTGCCCAGATGCAAATGCCTGTAGCTCATTTTGCATAGTGCTTTGGGCCTCAGTTTGTTGGCAGCTGAGTACAAGTTAGCATGGAGATGAGACTCTGAGAGGGCAGTCCTGCAGCCCCAGTGCTGGGCTGGCATGGGTCTCAGACAGAGCTTGGTGTTGGGAAGACTTAGGAAGGTAAGTGGGTCACTGTTACACTGTTGGGTCAGTACAGAGCTGGCAAGGACAGCAAGCAAACAGAATTCCGTGGATGAGAGCAGGCCTTGCAACTTCTGCAACACTTGCCAAGGGCCTGGAAGTTACACTGAACAAAAACAACCAAGGTCTACACCTGCCCCATGGAAACCACCAGAAGCTGTTTCCTGGCTTCCTAAAGGCAGTGGTTGGTGCCTTCCCATTTGGACAGGCACAACGGTGGTACTGGGCTCCCTCTATCCCAATGGGCTGGTCCCTAAGCCCTGCCTCTGCCAGGAGAAGTAGGAATGAGGAAGGTGCAGCAGGGGAGCGGGTGAACGCCTGCCTTGTCCTCCTCCGCACCCTGGCATACCCCCATTCCACAACAAGGAATAAGACAGGTCAGGCCAGGGCAACAACAAAGCCCATGGCTCATCTTTAAAGAGGAAGAAGCTCGTTAACACTTCCCAGCCCAAGATAATGAGAGCAGTCATGCCATGCTGGGAAATTTATGCCAGTAGTTAATTATGCAGCTTGGTGAGGAATGGAGAAGGGGCACAGCTGCAGGATGGAGGTACCATACTGTCCTGCGTGCTGGTGCTGCATCTCCTGATTTAAGCTGAAGTGAATTTCTTCAGCCTCCTCACTCCAGGTATCTGGTACAGCCTCTACCTGTTGTCTGCACTAGTTGTGGACAGACGAGTCATCCTGCAAAGCATCTTTTGGGGCTGATGTTGCAGCCCTTGGTGCTGAAAAGAAAGTGCCTTTGCTCTTTGAAAAGGTTCTTGGTGAGCTAAGACCAAGCCTACCTGTCTTTTCCAGGAGCAAAAAACAATGGCAGGAGTGCTTTGGAGGGTATATATGTGGTGTTAGCACTGGACTGACACTATCAATGGCCCATGAGCTGCACAAAGACAACAAGTGAACCCAAGGGAAAAGCATCCCTGCATAGTCACATCCTGAGACAGCTTTGTAGAGAAGGCAAGCTCGAGGGAGCCTGAGACTGTCCAGAAGGTGATGGTGAGTGGGAACAATGTCACCAAGCCAGGATGCAGTACAGAAGGAGAGTGGGATTTCCCATGTCGGCACTCACAGAAGTCCCTCAACTATGTCTGCTCACAACAGGCAACTGAGGGGCCGTTGGGCTGTTTTCTGTTTTTGAGCAATCGGGAAGTGCATCCAGCTGTGGCCAACAGCTGCACAAATTCCTCTTGGAGCCCCTAGCCCTGGAATCGAGGACAGAGGCTTCACTTGTCTGCGATCCCACAGCTCAAGGGCTTAGCTGCTGCTGCCTTCCCACACAGTCTGCAATTCCACAGCCCATTCCCGAGAGGCAGATGGGAGCGCTGCTGAGTACAGGCAGGGACTGTGTTGGTCTGGCAGTATTAGCATCTAGCAGGGGTGTGAGGCACAGATTTAACTACAGAGGTGAGGACAGCACAAAAGGGCTCCACAGGGCTCTTGGCACTTCTGCCTGGACCTGCTCTCCATTAACGCTGACGGTTAACTCAGGAATGGAAAGAAACACTCACTGAAATCATCCACAACATCCCACAGCCAACCGGGAGAATTTTCTTGAGCGGGACCTGGAGCAACCTCGACCCAGCAATTTTTCTGCCAGCCAAGGGGACTCTGCCTCACTTCTCGCACAGCAGCACATGGCACCCTGCCCACGCACCTGCTAGCGGGTCCCCCCTAGAGCCGCGGCTGAGGCAGGGTGGCAGACACTGCCGTGCACACGCGGCACTCGGCAGGGTGTGCACCTCTGCAGCCGGAGGAGCGCGGCACAAGCCCCTCGATGAAGTCCTGCATCCCAAGTATCAGAGCATCACTAAGCTTTGCATCCTCAGAGCCACGTGCTGGCTGCGCCGCTCTGCATCCCCAAAACGACATGCTCTCCGCGCGGCAGTAACTATGAAAGCGGATGTGTAGTTGCCGTGCAAGGTAGCAAGGAAGCCCCCCCCAACCCCAGCCCCGGAAAGCAGCGTCTATGCATCACACACCCCCCCCGCCCGGCCGCCTAAGCCACGACTCGCACGCCGCCTCTCCTCACGCCGTGGCGCCGAATCCTGAGCTTGGGGAATCCTCCGGCTCCCTCTGAAGGCTCCCCGCACCACCGGCAGCTTTGAAACGCCGCGCGGAGCCTCGGAGGGAGCCGGGGTGGCCAAAAGCTCTGGCGACTTGGAGCCAGTACCTGGAACTCAAGGGCCCACCGCTGCCTGCCTTCTCCTTGTCCCCGCGGCGCGGATGGAGACCTGCCTCCTCCGAACCGCCCGCTAAATTCCGCTTCTTGCCGCCTTCAGTGCCACGCGGTTTCCCCGTGGGAGAGGCGGAGGGTTTTCCGGCTCCCTGCCCGCTCCCCGTCCCCCGGGAGTGAAAAGGGGTGAGAGCAGCCGTCCCCGCTCGGCGGGCAGCCGTGCGCCCCGCAGGGCGAACCCACCTGCGCCGCGCTCCGCCGCGCTCCGCCGCCGGCCCGAGCCCGCCCGCCCGGCCCCGGCTCCCCCCGTTTCCGCGCCTGCCCTTCTCCACGCCCCGCGCCCGGCGGGAAAGCCTCCCGCCCGCCCGCCCGCCGCCCTGCCTCCTGCGGGACGGCGCGCACAGCCAGCCGCTCAACTCCGCGGCCGTGCCCAGCGCCGGGCTTCCCTTCGTGTCCCTGCGTTGGTGGGTATTGCAGCTCTAAAAGGAGCTGTGCATTAAATGACGGCTCGAAATGGAGTGTGAACTGGCCCCTAGTTCTCTATGTTCCTCACTTGCCCCCCGTGCTGCATTCTAATTCAGACAAAAACGCTCTGCTGGCAGTCACCACATAAGGGTGTAATATGCATACGTTTACATATATACGGATGTGTATATATATGTACACACAAATATACACATGCATGTGTATACACACATATATATACAAAGGCACTTTCTTTTCGGCACCAAGGGCTGTAACATCAGCCCCAGAAGATGCATTGCACACATGTATATGCGTTTGTGCATATATATATATACATATATATATAAACTTTCTTGAATTAGTGATCTAGTAGGTGTCATCCCTGCCCATGGCAGGAGGATGGAAATGTAATGAACCTTAAGACCCCTTTCAACTCAAACCATTTACAATTCTATAAGTCACCAAGAGGATTAAAGACAGCTTGTTGCACTGTGTATTCCAGGTGGTGCTACCCAGGATGGCAGGCAACCTACAGAGCCCTGTGCACCTTAGCAATCCCCCCATATTTGGAGGATATAAGTACCGTATGTATTCAGTATCCAAAGGGCAGGCACAAACTCTAAGATTAGTTTTTCTCTGGTTGCCACCTCCAAGTTCCTATCTCTCCAGAACTGATATCTACTCTGCTGTGATCAACACATGTTGCTCTGCTGAAGTGCAGACGTGGAGGATTCCTTAGGTACTTTGTCCCCCAGCAGAGGGGAGTGCACCTGAATTTAACCTTATATCCGTGCAGTTAAACAGTTACAGAAATATTTTTTTTTTTTATGTAGCTGGGTGTTTAAAGGAAAACTGGGCCCTCCTTCTCTCTCCATTCACTGTGCTGTGCAGGCAGAGGCAGTGGCACCAGAAAATCCCTGAAGCAGCTTTGACCATTAAAACATTTGTTCCATTAATAAACAGCCTCAGAAAATTCTTTGCAGATCGTGATCAGTTTGGGTTAGAAATTAAAACCAGAAGTTAAAACACCCCCAAAAGTTCTGGCAGATTCTCATTCTCACACTCTCTCAGCAAGATGATCTCTAACACACATCTTCCTGCAGAATCCAAGTATCAAGCTTGTATTTTAAGACAGACCTAAAACATTTCCAGATAAGCAAAAAGTCCTCAAAGCCCAAGAAAAAGTCAGTGGTAACAAGTCTGAGACAGCTACTGGTGCTTTCTGATCTGCAACAATGACACTGTGAGTCTCATCCTAAGGAAAAGATCTCTTTACTGATCTGCTCAGTAGCAGCTTCCACAGCTGGATCTCTCCTTCTGCACTGGCCATGGATATTTTTCATGGTTATGGGCTTCTGGGGGCAGATTAGTAGGGTGCACTAACAACATGAGGAGAGCAGCAGACAATGCTGCCAGATAGTACAACAGGAGGCTCTTTTCTTAAATTTAAGATCCATATCAGATCAGATTAAATTTAAAAGCTCTCATCTCCAATTAAAGCTCACAGGCTGCATCTCCCAGGCAATGACAGATCCAGGCCTTGGGTCTGCCTTTCCTCAGCCCCCTTTCTGTAAGCAATTCTGATCTGGAAGGTCTTCTGGGTAAGATGCAACACAGACAAGACTGCTGCTCTCCCTACCTTGCCTCATCTTTTCTCTCCTCTTCTATCTCCTCTCTTCTCTACAAAATCCAAACAAAACAGAAAAGCAAGGTCACCTGCTTGGGATGTCTTATGTCACCTCCTCTCTAGCTTTGAGATGTGCCATTTTCTCACTCACGGAGGCCCACAAGCCCCCCTTGGTAGTCCCTGGAACATGGATGCAACAGCAGCTTGGGCAGTGTGGTTCTCCTTGTGATATCCACACTTGCTGCTCAGCAGCATGAGCTAAAATTTGAGCATCTCTACAATTTTGTCTTTCTATATAAACTCCACCTTTAGCACAGACTAAAAGCTGTGAGAACCAATTCCCCCAGAAACTTGAGCATAGGGTCCAGACTGGCACTGCCCAGCCAAATGGACACTTGTGCTTCCAGATGCCAGGACAAGGCTCTCAGCCTCAATCATTATAACCTCAGACCCCCTCGGGTGGAGAAACACCACAAAATTTACCTTTGAGTGGATATTCCAGGAAGTTTCTCCTTCAGGACAGGGCGGGTGTAGCCACTGCCTCACCCCAGGCTTTCAGCAGCAGGGTGTGCAGCACTTACTGTCACCAACGCAGGATTAAATGTTCTCTCATTTGCAGCTCTGGTCCTGTCTGCACAGCCACTCCCCGCTCACTGGAATCAAACATCTCTCCATAGAGACATCTCTCACTGGAGATAGGGGATGAAATCCATTAGCTCTGAAGAGCATCCCAGCCACTGGTGACCGCAGGCAGACAGGAGGCCAGCAGACAGACCCAAGGGGAGGCATGGAGAAAGGCAGCTTCCAGCTCCTAAGCACAGCACCGGCTGCTTCCCTGCACAGACCTGTGCCCCCACCCATCACTAGCTTGCAGAACAGGGTCTGATGATGTCTTCTCTTGTGCAGGCAGAAGACCCGGAGCAAGCAAGACACCGTGGGGTGAAGAAGGCTAAGTCTGGGAGGGAGTGAGTGTCCTTCAAAGTCCAGCCCTGGCTGCTGCAGGACAGGAGACATTTTGCTCAGAGTTCTCTTCTCTGTAGAGGCCCTTTAGCCCCTTAGGGAGCTCAGATGCTCCCAAGAGCAATGCAAGTCCTTGGGTTGTGTAATGTCAATGGCAGCATGCAGTTTCAGAGGGGTGACATCTCCTCTACGGTGCATGGGAAGATAACAAATTGCACAGCCAATGACAACTCATTTATTGCCCCACAAACATGAGCTCTTGCTGCAGGGCCAAGCAGCCTTGCTTCATCTTGGCAAAGGTGTCGCATTTAAAGAGCCCTCTGCTCCCTAGTGACGCTCGTGTTATCATCTTCACCTCTGTGTGCACAATAACAAACCTCCTAGAAATAGCAAACAGCTACGAAAATTGTCTCTGCTCCACAATGGAAACAGCTGAGCTTTGCCCATCACTAGTACTGGGCCCACTACTGTATGACCCGCAGAGCTGGATGTTTCTCCCCTATGTAATTCGGGCAAGGAGAAAAGGCAGCCTCGAGTGGGGCCCAGGGGCTTGCTGTGTTCCCACCCTCTCCATCCCCAAAGCAGCAGCACAGTGCCAGAACATGCTGCTGCTGTTGGCAGATTGCTGCACTCCCCAGAGCAAAGGGAGAAAGCAAGGGAGGAAGGCAGCCAGCAAAGCCTCTCCCTTACATAAGGCTGAGAGTCCCATGGATATGCTTCCCAGAACATGCTGGTGGGGCTGAAGCTGACCAGCCCTTTGAGTTTTCTTTCTGAAAACTCAAACATGCACTGCAGGCATTAAGATGCCATCACCTGGAGCCCAATCTGTACGCTCTGCTCACAGCTAGTTTGTGACAGGCAGAACAAACAGGCAAAGTGCTCTCCCTTCAGTGACGCTTGCTGCCAAACCTTTCACAAAAGCTGCTTTTTTCTTTTCCCCTCCTCCCTTATAGCTTTAACTCCCTGCTTTAACTAAAGCTGTGAAATCCAAAAAGGGGAAAACAAGCAAACAGCTGGTTTGGAAAGCAAGAGCAAAAAGGGATTTATTCCAGGCAGTGGATATTGCATCATAGGAGCTAAAGGAATATTTTTAGTGCCTCTTGGACAATATCAGAGTTTTAGGGCCTGAGGGGCTAGGCAGTATTTGCAGGCACATAATGTTTCCTTTACACTTGGCACCCACATGGACCGTTTTTCTTGGAGATTTGCAAGCACTTTGCAAGCATACATTAATTAACCCACCGGCAATGAGATTTTCCTTTCCCTGTAATGTGCCTGTGCTAGGGACAGAGTAAACTGAGGCATGGCAAGGCCATCAGCCTGCAGCAGAGCTGAGGCCAGGGAGCTGCATGTCATCCAGCTCTTCTTTCCATTGCAAAACCACCCTTCCCTTTGTGAGCATGACCCACACTGACTGTGTTTCCCTCCATTGGATGCTGCCTGCCCCATTCCAGTGGAAGGCATGGGCAGGTCAGCTCATAGAGCCTCTGCGCTGGCCCTTGGTGCCACAGAGCAGAGAAACAGAGAGCCAGTATGTCTGAAAAGCAGAGCAGGCAGGCAGGAGTAGAATAGCAAACAGATTAGCAGCTGCATGTGCCTGCATGTATGACAAGGCAGCTGTACAGGGAAAGGGGGAAAGGGGAAAATCAGTCACATGAACGGAAACATAGAAAATGCTGAACCTCTGTCAAGTGCCAGCAGGTTATGAATCTATTAGCTAATGGGGGCAAAAAAAACCTGCTACAGGCTCCTGAGAATCAAACTATAACAAGACTGCAGTGATCACAGATGCTTTGATAGCCAACAAAGCATCTCAGCCTGTTGCTGAGGTCAGCAAATGGCTCAGGGACTGATCATTTTAGTTTTGCTATTCCCTTGCTGGTCCTGGCTGACCCTGGAACAGGATCCTGGCTGCAGAACTGCTGGCAGACCCTTTTTGGGGTAGGAGATCTCCAGTCATTGCTTGCAGGACTCCTGATGGTGATCTCTGGGCTCTTGGTGCCCTGCCTTGTATTTTGGGATGAGGTGGTAGGACAGAGGTCATGCTCACCTGATGGCCTGAGTCTTGTTGGGATGAGGTGGGGAAGGAGTGGGCTGTGATACCCTCCTGAATTATGCTTGTGGCACAGAGATCCAGCTGGCATATCACCGCTTACAGGGAGCCATGCAGACCTCCAGCATCCTGTTGTCCCTCTGCTTCCTTGCACGACTTGACCTGCAGGGATAAAGTCAGGCAGCTGCCTGTGACTTCTTCACTAGTATGCTGAGGGTAGCAGGACCTGGCTGCCAGCAGCAGAGCAGCCCTGGGTGAAACCCTGCAAGGAAAGGCAAGGGAGACAGAGGCCCTTGCTGCCAATCACCACCTCCCCATGCTAAGCATTACCCTTTGCTGGTAGCACTGGGATGCAATATGGTGACACAACTACCCCCAAAGCACTCACAGCCCCGGTGAGCAAACGGTCTGCAGACATGACAAGGAAGGGCCTCCACACACCTCCAGCCCAGTGGCAGGGCCATGGGTATTTTCCAGCTGGGCAAACAGGAACAAATCCCATTGTCTGCTGATTGGTCACAGCTCAGCAAGGGGCCCGTGGTGCCCACAGGGCTCCTGGGACCTGGCATGGACATTGGGGTCCAGTCAAGCTCCAGCCCCATCTCAGGCTGCTGGAGGTGGGGGCAGCCTGCCCCAGTGGAACAGCAGCATCTCTGGGACACAGGACATCTCCCTGCTGTCAGGCTGGAGGACACAAGCCCCTCTGCCCAAGCCACTTCTGAGGGTCTCTCATTCTCACCATCTCCTGGGCACAATCCTTCCAGGAGCAATCCCTCCCTCTTCCATTCCCATCCCCAACCCCATCCCTCTGCCTCCCTCCCTGCACTGCTGCTGCCCTCTCCTGAGCTCCAGCTGCCCATTTGCTTTCTTCTGCAAGCATTAAGAGAGTAAATACTGGCTAATGGTACCAATTAGCAGCTGAGCTGCTGGGTTCTAGTTACTGAGTGACAGCTGTGCCGCCAGGGCCAAGGGTGAAATGTTACCTCACTGCAGGCAGTCTCCACTGCCAGGGCCCAAGCTGAGACTTGGATAAACTCAAGACACACAGTTCAGGCTCCCACTTGTACCAGAGGAAACAGGGTTAACCCCTGGGTCAGCAGCAGGCAGGAGCACCCTGTGGCATTCAGGGCACAGACCACTCCAAGCACCCTGTCATGGTGTCACTCCAGGTCTCCTTGGCTGAGGATGGAGCTGGTGCTGGCAGAGGGAGCCACTCTATAGCCAAGGTCATCTGGCCCATTGAAGCAGTGCCGGGGGCATATCCTCCTTAACTGGCAGCACCAGTCTCCCACGATGGAGCACAGTCATTAAGAAGTTGGCGGGCACACAGCCACAATTGTAAAACACCGCAGGGGAGCTGTGGGCTGCTGGGAACCAGGGAACCTGGAGAGAGGAAGAGGGGTGGCAGCTGCTGTGTGGTCCCGTTCCCCCCTTGATAAAGTCCATCCACAGCCCAGTGGAGCAAGGTACCCAGTGACTCCCAGAGTCTCCAAGAACCATCCACAAGGCAGAAGGTGGCTTTCTGAAGCAATGGCTCCCCATCAGCCTTCCCGGAGCACCTTGGTGGCAGCAGACAGCCATGCTCCAGCTCTCTGGGAATGCTGCTGCAGCCAGAGTCTGCCCACCCTGCATGGTAGGGCAGAGCCCAGGTCCCTACCTATTCTCCCAGCCAGCCTGCTCCCTGGGCACTGTGGTCACTGGCACCACGGGGACCATGGCACATCGCCACTTGCAGAGACGAGGGCTCTAAACACAGGTCCAGGAACTCTCAAAGCCATGCCAGCCCTGATCTGTGCCTGGCCCAACATTTGCTGGCTGACGTGGAGGAATTCCACTCTGTGCAAATGTCTGGCAAGGCTGACTAAATCCTGTCTGGAGACTAAGTCCATCCAGTCATGCTTTCCCCTTTGGGCAAATCAGCAGCGGAGCTGCGGCTGAATGCTCCTAAACATCCCCCAGGGAGGTCTCCAGGACGGCCCTTTCCCACAGCTTCCAACAGTACCAGCCGTTCATCATTTCTTCTCCTTGCCAGTCATGCTTCCGCAGGTTCCCAAGCTGAAACGAGGCCCCCCAGGCCACCCAGTGGAGCACAAACGTGGGACATCAAAAGAAGGGCAGGCCAAACACATGACCAGCAGCCCGGCTGCCAGGGTACCACTGGGGCTGCCTTCTCCCCCTTCCTCAGCCCCTCTGCAAAGCTGAGTGTCCACCGGTGGGCAGAGGATGCTCTAACACGGATCAGGGAGGAGGGAACCCTCGGGGGTCCCGCACCCCTCACACGAGGGGCTGGGGTACGCGGCTGGGAGCCTGCAGTGCCCCACGGCCATGCTGCCGGGCCGGGGGAGCGCGGCAGAGTTTGCCTGTCCCTGGGGGAGGCGCTGGCCCCCGGCCCCGTGCCGCCGCCACGCCGCGGGCTCCGGGGCCGCCCCGCTCGGCCGGAGCCCCGCACGCAGCGGCGGGCGCGGCCGGCGCTGCCCCCTGGCGGGCCCGGAGCACGGGCGGCGCAGGGCGGGGAGTCAGCCGGGCACGGGCGGGAGCGGCTCCGCGGAGTGCGGGAGCCAGGCTGGGCAGCAGCGTGCGGGGTGCGCAGCGGTGGCGAGCTGCTGGCTGGTGGGAGAGGGTCTGGCATTCCAGGGTGGGGAGGCATCCCAAGCCACCCCTCGGGCATAGGGAAGCGTAGGCACGGCCCCGAGCGCTGGGGTCACCGTGAGGATGAGGAGGCGGTGAGCGGCAGCAAGGAGATGGGGGAACAAACAGCACTGGGAGCCAAGTGCACAAAGTGGGACAGGGCACCCCGAAGTGCGGGCTTGTTGTGTGTGCTGTGCTAACCTGTAGAGGGACTGGGATGAGTGGGAGCTGGGAAATCTGGGAGTAAGCAGGGAAGTCTGAGGGCAGAAGCAGGGGCTTTTTGTTTGAAGGTGGTTTAAAGAAACAGAGTTTGTCTATAGATAACACACTGGGCAAAAGGACAGGGATAGTGTTAGGAAGCTGATTTCAGGGTCAGGATGGATGACAGTCACCCTGAACACAGTAGCTGTCCTGCAGGGCTGTGCTTGCTGCTCAGCTGCTGGCCACAGAGGAAGGAGTCCTGGCTGGTCCCCTGAGAACCCCAAGTTCCACAGGAATGGGATGGGAAAAGGCTTGAAGTGCACCTCCTCAGCATAGGTTACTTCTCAAAAGGCAGCTTGCCTGCTTCTCTCCTTGGTCCTGGGCTGTGAGGCATCCAGGAGCACCCTTGGGCCAGAGACCCAGTGCCTCAGGGACAAGAGGGGATCCTGGCACTACCCTTCCAGGGACTTGGGGCCTCAGGCTTTATTCTGTACATCCATACTCAGCTGACAGGGACTCAGTCTCCAGGGAAACAGCCTGCTCTTCTAACACTGCTGCCCAGACCCAGTAAATCTCTTTTCTGGCAAGCCAGATGACAAAAGTCAGCCTGGATAACAGTGGTGGCTGGCTTCCCACAAAGATCCCTCTTCTGAGGAGGAGCTGCCAGACATCACCAACCCCCTGTCTCTCTCCACTCTCCACAAAGGATCTGCCATCTCCAGAGGATGCAAGCAAGTGGGAAAGTCTCACCTGACTTTTGCTAGGGCTGTGTTCTGGGATGATAGAGTTGGGAAGATTCGCAGCAGAGCTGAGCTGCTATGCAGTGCCCAGCAGTGCTGCTGCTGGCCCAGCTTTGCATCTTCAGTCATGGAGGTACTGGGTTCCCTGTGAAAAAGCAGGCTTCTCAAGAAGGAAAAGAGCTCCACAAACCCCTAGCTTTCTGGAGAGCCCTGGAGGGTCTTGTTGCTGGCAGTAGCTCAGGACAGGGGTGTCTACTCTGATGGAGGACAGGCTTCTCTGCCACTGCTGCCTGGTCTCTCCCATCCTACTGGTCCCAGTGACATCCAGCTTGCCTTCAGGGATGCTCTGGGCATTCCTGGCAGGGAACAGCAGGACTTCTTTTACGTCTGTGCATAAAACAGGGCAGCACAGCTGGTGCTCCTCCACCACATCCTCCATTACCTTCCCTGCACAAGCCTGAGGACCGTTAACAAATTTCACTATCTCTTACCACCCAGCTGTGCCAGCTTCTCTCACATCCTATAATTTCTGATCCATTTCAGCCCCTAAAGCACTTGCTCACTCCTTTCCCAGGACAGCACCAGGCACTGAAGAGATAAGGACAAAAAGCAGCAGTGGGGACCCTGTTTTCTAACGTCCTGCACTAAGACCTTTACTGGGGCAGCAGAGCAGTGCCCTGACCTTGAGAGGCACCACTGATTTGGACAGATTTGAGTCAAGGGCCATGCTACAAACCCTGCTCTGTCTGTAGCTTCACCTCTCTTCTGCCTGCACGCGAGGTCAGGCTCCTGCAAACAAGCCTTGGGCCATGCCTTGGACTCAGAATGCAGCCAGGACCTCTGTGCTGGGCCAAATCACAACGAGGGCAGCCAGGGAATGGTGCCTGGGAGAAAGGACCTGCATGGAGAATGGTGCAAGGGGGAGGGCAAGCTCCCAGCGGTCAGCCTACAAATAGAAAGGGTCATGGGAGAGTGCCCAGCTACTGGGACAAAGGGCCTGCAAGAGGTGAATGGGGTTGTAGTTGTTCTGGCAGGGAGGTGAACGGTGGCAGAGGCCCAGGAACCCCAAGAACGGGGAGGGCTCCCTGGAGGTGTTTCCTGTGGTACAGGCAGCCCCGAGACCATACAGGCATACAGGAACATGCCACTGGTGGGGCAGGGAGGGAGCCCGCACTCAGAGAAGGCTGGGACTGACACAGGAAGGTGACGAGGACAGTAAGTGGTAGCCGCGTCAGCGGTCGGGTGGCATCTCCACGGGCAGGGTAACCAAACGCCGTCCCCAGCTGGCTGTTTCGGGGGGTGGCGAAAGGGGAAGCGTTTCTTGCCCCGTGGTACTCTGTTCCCGGGGCCGGCTCCCTGGCCCCGCGGCGGTCCTGTAGAGGAAGGGGAAGGGAAGGCAGCAGCACCCAGCCGCGGCAGGAGCGGGGCCGAGCGCGCAGGGTGGGAGCCCCAGTCGGACAGCCGGCCGCCCCCGCAGCCCCGGCCGCTCCGCACGGCCGCGGAACGGCTGCCGGGGCTTCCCCCAGCGGTGCCGCCGCCGCTGCCGGGGTCCCCGCTCCGCCCCAGCACCCACACACACCCGAGGCAGCCGGGGCACCGCCGCGTTGCTTACACGTTTCCCCGGGGGCTGCGGCTCCTTCCCGCGGCGCCGCCGCCTGCAGGATACGGTCCCGTCCCGCAGCGCCCGGTGCCAGCAGTGCCGGCCGCGGCAGGCCGGGTCCTAGCGCTTCCCGCCGCGCCAAGGGCACGGCGCCACCGAGCTGGGACAGCCCTCGGCTCCGCGGCCGCCGGACAGCAGCCCGCTGCCGCCACCTCTCGCACCCCGCTTTGACCCCGCGACTCCCCAGCTCCATCGGCCGCACCTGAGAGCGGGGAGGGTGCTGGGGTCGCCCCGCTACCGCAGCTCCGGCACAGGAATGTCCAATGCTCTGGCTTTTCCCCAGTGTCTCCTCTCTTCCTGGAACAGACGGCTGGCCCTACTACCCCGGGAGGGGGGCATAGCCGTGCTGTCCTTTTGCCTAGGCAAGGAGGGCAGGGTGCCGGCAGGCAGCCCCTCCACTGCTCCTCCAGCTGCTCCCCGCTTTCACATTCCCCTGGGCCGGGGTCAGGCTCCGAGACCTGCTTGGGGCCCCTCAGTGTGCGATAGCCCCAGAGCTCAGCATAGGCTCCCGGCTGCAGGGTGACCTTGAACAGGACTGCCGAGCCGCCAAAATAGGTGACAAGACCTTGGCTCAGTGGAGGAGGCTGGAACCAGACCCTCTCCTTAGTGCCTGGCAGAACAAAGCACAGCAGCGACAGTGCTTACTCTGGTCACCTCCCTGCTTGCAGCCTGCCCTTACCTTGATAGCTCAGCTCTTCTGGCGCTGGATGATGCTGCCTGCAGACTCCTCACTGCCCGGTACCAAGAGGACTGGGATTTCCCACGGCAGCAGGACCAGGCTGCAAAGGCTCCGCCACCCTACAGGCTCCGCAGCCGGAGTGGGTTTTAGAGCCCTGGCACTGGCTGGGGCTGGCTGAGCATGGCTTCCGCTGGCTCAGCAGGTGGAGGCTGCGTGCACGGGCAGATTAGTGGCGGGGCAGGGAGGGAGGAATTGGCTTCTGCCATAGGAACTACAGACGGGATTCGTCAGCGGGTTGCCGTGGGGCCAAGTGCCAGCACAGGGGAGGAGGGGAGGCTCTGGGTGGGCAACCACCTCAGGGGGACAATGAAGCCTGCACAACGGGGGTACCGAAAATGGTGCTGCAGGTGCCAGCATTGTCCCTGGGATGGTGTTATCTCTCGAGTGGCACGTGTCACCCCGTGCTCCTGTGCTGGACTTGGGCCATGATGGGACACTTGTTGAGCTCCTGCCCCATCATGGGTCAGCATCAAGCCCTAGGACTAGCAGGGGGGCCCTTAGTAAAGCCCCGTGCACCCACTGCCCCTCTGCCGGGCCCCGCAGCTGCTCAGGAATGAATTGGCAGCAGCCCACCAGCTGCTCTCCTGGTATGTGCAGCCGGAGCCAGAATGCTGTACCTTGACCTCCTCACTGGTCTGGACAAGCCTGGCCCCTGCCCAGGGCATCTCCCCTCCCAGCCTTACTATCCTGCTTGTCTTTTCCCATTAAGGAAGTGCAGGCAGCTGAGCTTTGGTGCTGGAGGAAAACAGGTATCAGAGCCAAGAGTGATAGAGCCAAGTGGAGGGTGGTAAGACACAGGGGAAGCTCAGAAAGCACACCCCCGCCCACACCGGGGCATTCCCCACCCCTTGCTGGGAACCTGGAGAAAGTCCATCTGCTGGTGACCCTGGTGTCCCCACCTCCACCTCACTGCCTGTCTCCAGCCCCAGGAATACTGCAGGAGGGAGATGGGGTGGCAGGAGAATTTCTGTTCTCCCAGCCCTTACTGCAGAGCTGGGCTGCAGCCAACACTTCTATTTTAAGCCCCACAATGTGTTTGAGGAGGCAAGTGGTGTGCACAGTTGAGCCTCACGGCTTGACAGGGAGAGGCCCTGCTACCTAAGTCCCTGGAAACTTCCCCTTCTTCCTCTAGGGCTGGTACAGACTCTGGACAGGTTGGATCAGCTGCTTTTTCCCCCTTCCCAGTACAAGTGGCAATTGGGGCAGTTGAAACTGGCATGGTCTGGTGAAGTTACTGCAAAAATATCTGGGCTGTAGGAATGGGGGGGGGTCTATCCACACACCACTACCCCCATCTGTGTCAGGCCGCATTCACCTGCTGTGACCTAGGCTGGCAGCCATCCTGGGAGAGAACGAGGCTGGGCAGGCTTGGCAGGGCTGTACAGGCAGGAGTATTTACTCTGTAGGTAGTGACTTCCTTGCTAAGCTCCCAGGGCAGGGAAAAGGGGCCCAGATAGCCTGTGGGATTAGCTGGGCTGAGTGCAGGCAGAGAGGAAGCATGGGACAAAGCATCCTTGTGAAGCATCCTTGAAAGGCACCAAACAGCTTGAGCTTCCCCCCACAAGCAGGACTGAACCTCACTGCAGGGCCCTCCTCATCTGAAGCTCCCCTTACTCCTTAGCAAGGACCACCTTGCAGAGAGCTCCTTTCCTTCTGTGCTGATGGATGCTGCTGGACAAAAAAGCTCCCACACTGTCTATTTATCTTTTAATAAAAACCATCATCCACACCTTCTGCTTGTGCTGTGTGTCATTAGGATGCCTGGGGAGCCAGCAGCACCCAGGGAGAGCACTGGGCAGGAGGGGTGCTCAGCACCAGGCTGAGGCTGGGGGCTGCAGTGCCTGGGGCACAGGGCAGACCTGGGGCTGGCTGAAGCAGAGCCACTTGGCACAGCCTCTTGCCCCTGGGGAGGCAGTAAGCCATGAACTGGTGCTGGGAGTAGAGATCAAGCCAGAATGGCCCAAGAGGAGGATAAGAGGCAGGTTAGGGCATTTTCTCCATTTGTCTGGGGCTCACTCTTTTTTCCCAAAGAACTTCTTGAAGACAGATTTGTTCTTGGTGCGAGGGGGGCTAGTGGTCTTCTCCCCTCGTGTGTCCCGAGGGCTCCCTGTTTGGGCCACGAAGGAGTGACAGCGTGCCCGGGGCATGGCTGACACCTGCTCCCCTATGTACAGTGTGACGGAGTAACTGCTCCCGGCCTCCACCGGCTCCTTGGGCACTGCCAGCGGGGTGATCTTCTGGTAGGTGGCTGCAAGAAGGAGCAGTCAGTGGAAGGGGCAGGGTGCCAGCAGGCCCTGGCAGCCCTCTAGAGCCCTCCCCAAATGGGGGCTACACACAAGAGCACAGGTATGTGGAACCAGGTGCGTGCTGGAGTAGCATCGCATCTGTCCTTGGCTGTCTGCGGGGACAGAGGCAGTGGTGCCACCTCCTGGCGGTGACAGCAAAATCAGGACTGTACCTGAGGTGAAGGAGTAGGACCTCCTCTTGTTGGCCACCAGCCCATAGTCATCCTCTGGGCAGATGTTATCCCACAGCCCGGGGGACGCCCTGGATGACCACTGCTGCTCCTTGTGCCCAGTCCCCTGAGCATTCTCTGAAGCAGAATGGAGACATGTCACAAGGCAAGGCAATCACAGGGCACCCCTGTGTCAGCCCCGAAGAGGGAAATGTATGACTATCTCAGGATCCCAGGAAGTGAAGAAAATGTTCCTTTCCCCACATCCCAAGCCGTGGGACTCCTAGCCCAGATACGACCAAGTTCAAGACTGACTGACAGCCTTCAGCCTCCCTCAGCTGTCTCCCATGCACCTCTCTGGGCTGGGGAGAGAAGCTGGGGGACAGTGGCAACCCAGCCAGACAGGAAAGTCACCTGCTGCTGTCACAGTCCCATCGACTGGGCCATCCTGGCTGCCCAGAGGCCGCTGCAATAGTGGGCTTGCGCAGGGTAACCCCACAATCTCCTGGCTCTTGGTGGTTGTGACCTGATGATGTCCCTGGAGGTGGGAGGTCCCAGGGCTGGAGACCTTGCTGAAACTGAAAGCAGCAGAGATTTAGCAAACCAGACTGGCCCCCCAATGTCCTGCTGGAGCAGCAAGCTCTGAGAAATGTGGGATAGAGTTATAAGAAGACCCAGCTGGTCAGCTCCTGGCTACTCACCTGCCAGTACCACCAGTGCTCTTGACACGCTGTGCTGCTGCCTGGAAGTAATCCACTTCGGGGAAACCTGGGGCACAGCAAACATCCTGCTGGATGCTGGCAGTGCACAGGACTGTCACACAGAGCCAGTCCCTGATCCCACTGCCCATACTGCATGGCTGGCTCCTCCAACCTCCTGCTATAGTACCTGCTCTTGGTCCTGACAACCAGCCTAGGATTTCATAGCAGGGCTTGAACTCCTCAGGAAGACTTCAGTACTACAGGTCTCCTTGCCTCAAGGGCAAGCAAGGCAGTTCCAAGCCCAGCGGATATGGAGGAAGACCAAGGCACAATTATAATTTTCCTGACATGGGATTTTTGCTGCTGAGGCACCGCTGACGTCAGTTGTGCTATTTCTGATTTATAGCTGTGTATGTGGTGTGAAAACAAAGCCTCCAAATTCTGCCTGGCAGAGAACTGCTGTTCCCAAGGCAAGCTAGGAGGATGCATAAATCAGAGTAAAATGCTGTGCTGCTTCTCTTCTGACCCCCCATGTATCAAAGGGCTCAGTGGGGGCTGAACAAATATGGTAACTACATAGAGCTGGGCCCCTGCTCTGCCTGCAAGGGCTGCTCACCTGAGTTTTGCTGCAGCTTTGAGACCCATTCGTTCATGAGGGGCTGGGTGGGGGCCCTCAGGAGGTATTCAGAGCCATCCTGCAGCCTGCAGGGAGAGGGGAAGAACAATGTAGGGTGCAGATACAACAGCCCCCACCAGACCAGAAAAGAAGCAGGTGAGAAAGAAGGAAGGAAATCCTCATCTAAGCAGTGTGCTGGTCCTCCCTGGGGATGTTGGTATGTGTCTGTCCCAGCAGGGACACACTTGGGAGGACTGTGGTTACTGCCCTGGATGGGGGACTCACTGAAGCCTGAAGCAGTTGGTCTTCTTGGTGTATTCAGCATCTGGGGTGCAGACTGCCCCGGAGAGATTCAGGGGAAGTGCCACCACGGAGCTCTACAGCACAAGGAAAAGCAAGGACAACAGCAGGATTGGACAGCTCTGCCTTCCCTGGCCATGGGGCCCAGAGCTATCACCCTGCTGCCAGCCCCCTCCTATGTCACCCCAATGTCCCCCACCGCACCTTGAGGCTGTCCCTGCGGTCCTGGTAGAAGCACAGTGTCTGCCTCATCAGCACAGCGTGAAAGAGGCCCCAGGCCCGGCAGCTGGCCTGCGGGACACAAGCAAGACACAGCTGTGATGCCAACAGCTTTGGAAGAAGACAGATGGTCTCATGCCACTCAAAATGCCCAGCCTCTCTGAGGCTCTGCCCTTCCAGAATGGCCAGCAGCATTGCTGTGGTAGTTCCAGGAACATCCCTGGCTGTCATGTCCCAGCACCCCTATCCCAAAGGAGCCCCACAGCCATGTCTGTACCTTTCTCCCTCCTGCCTGCAATACGTGCTTCCTTTCCAGCGTCCCCTCCATCATCTGAAATTCCATTTTAGCAGGCAGGACCTGCAAGGGCACAGAGGGTAAGCAAAAACTTCTCTGGGGCTAGTGGTGCCAGCTCAGCCTCCATGCATATGAGGTCTATATGACCCATCCCTGGTGAGCAATGCCAAAGTGGGAGTGGGATGACAATGAAGAACAACTTTTTCACCTGGGCAGGAGCTGGGCTATGCATCAGCTTTAGGGGTGAAGTGCCACTTTGCTGAAGCTAGGGGTTGGTAGTGGGTATGTATGCTGCAGGGACTGCAAATACCACACCTAGCCCTTCCCCACCAGCTGAAGAAAAGGGGCCACTGGAGTCAAGGAGTCCCCAGATACAGGTTATGTTTGCTGGAGTGGATAACCCAGCTGCTGCCTTGGCCTTGGCTGTTCTCCAGCCCCTTATCTGACCCTGAAGGAGAATCCCTGGCCTGTGGATCTTACCTTGCTGCTCTCTCTCTCCTCTTGCTGATGCCTCCGCTGATCCCAGGTACTGGAGGCATCCAAGGGGGCTACCGACACCAGCTCCTCCAAGTAGGGGGAAACCCTGAGCCCATTGGGACTGCCACTGCCACTGTGCACCACCCTGGGGCTCTTCTCTCCTGACGGGCTGTGGAGCAGCTGGGCAGCGGTGGGAAGGGTGAATTTGGCTACTAGCACATTGTTGGCTGATGACAGGATGAGGGGCCCGCCAGTAGTGGCACTGGGGCTGTGCAAGCTGCCTGCCCTGCTGCCTGTCCGGTGGCTGGCACAGCTGTCTCCTGGTGAGCTCTGTGCCTGTTGTTCATGTGCTCCATCCCAGATGGCCTGCAGCTCCTCCTCCTCTTCCTCAAACTGCCTGTGGGCAGGGTGGCAAACTTCCTCAGTTACCCGTGCAGGGCTCTGGGGATGTGGAGACCCCAGTGCCCACTCAAAGACAGAGAGCTGGCTGGGGGCGGCAGGGGAAGCTGGGGACCCTCTGGGCTGGTTGCTGCTGGCTGGCTGCTGTGTGCAGGCAGGGCTGGGGATGGCTCCAGCCCTGCCTGGGGTGCTGGCAGGGGATGATCCAAGCTCTAGCCAAGCAGCTCTGAGATGCCTGGCCCTGCCAGTGGCAGTGGGGCTGTCATCCTGGCCATCCCCCATGCCAACATGGGATGGCTGGCTCGACCTCAAGTCCAGAAGGTCTTTACTGGTGCTGCTGGGGTGTTGCAGGTTCCAGTGCTCCTTCCCAGCACAGTGTGCTCTTTGTTGGCTGTAGCTTGGGTTGAAGCTCACCTCCTTGAACCATGTTTCTTGCTTGCTCTTGGGTGACATCCCCGGCCTCTTGCTGGGACCCCAGGGATCGTTCCCATCTTCCTGCCATCTAACTCCATGTGTGCCTGTGGGCTTCCAAGGCCTCACCCCTTCATCCTGCCTCTGCTCCTGCCCCTCTGCCTCCTGCTGGCGTGCCGCAGCCCCTTGGTGGCACCCCAAGACCACTGCATCCCGTGGCAGCTCCAGGCTGAGCACAGAGCCCAGGGAAACACGGGGGCATGTGATTTTTGGGTTAGGGAGGCAGGGATTCTGAGGGGCTGCCCCGCACTCGGCATCGATGTCCTGCACCAGCGGGTTCCTGACATAGAGGAGCAGCTCCCCAAGCTGAGGTCCAGCAGCAGCTGCCCCTGACCCCCCCTTCCTCCAACCACACTTGTGAGGCCAGGTGTTGCTGGGGCCACAGCATTTCTCAGGCGTGGGCTGCAGGGAGCTGTCACCCATGATGCCCCGGAGAGTCAGCAGCTGCGCCTGCTCTGCCCTGGCCTGCTCCCGCCGCTGCAGGCTGTTGAAGAGACAGCCAGCCCCTGCCTTGGGCAGGGTGTGGGACACAGCCGGCATGCCGCCGCTGGATGCTGGAGGGCGGCGGACAACAGCGGGCAGCCGCTTTGCGCTGCAGGTTTTCCTGGCCTCCACCTGCACCTGAGGAAACAGAGGAGGGAGGTGTGATCCCCATCGCTGGAGCTTCCGCCACCCTGTGCCCACTGTTCCCTTTCCATGCTGCATCTGGGAAAGCAGGGAGCTGCAAGGGCAGGCAGACAAAAACACTCACCAGCAGCACATGCAGTGCTGGGAATGACAGAGCTTCGCCTCAGTTCCCTGAGGGCTGCTCCCACACTGGTGCAGGCAGGGCAGAAGCAGACAAGGAGGGTAGAGGCAGACAAGGGAATCTTCCCATGATGGAGTCCCCCAGGTGTGGTACAGCTGGGGCTGACTGCTATACAGCTTTTCCCTGGCACTGCTGACCTCCAAGCCATCACTTTTGGGTGGCTACTGAGACAGCAGTCACTGCTGTCCATGCCTGCCAGCCCTGTATGCTCCAGGCAGTAGAGCAATGAATGTGAGAGCAGGGACTGAGTGCAGACCCTGCCCCTCCTGTTCCTTGCAGACCCTCTCCTGGGCTTGCAGACAGCTGCAAGAGTCTGCAGGAGCTGGAGTAGTGTTCTCCTGTATCCATTAGGCCGGATGGCACCCATTACCAAAACCCTCCTAGCAGCCCAGCAGCCCCTCACCCTACCTCAACACCCTCCAGCCTCTCTGTCCTGCCCTTTCCTTTGGCTACTGAGCCTGGCTGCCCTTGGGGCTCCTCACACACAGACTTTTTTGCACAGGCTCTGGAGCAACAAAGAGATGTGAGCCCCTACAAATTCCCAAACTCAGAGATATAAGCCAACCATCCTGGAGTGAGATCCCCACCCCAGCAAAATGTGCCCCTCACACAGCCCCAGCCACCTTTGTCCCCTTCAGCTGGCTACAAAAGGAACTGCTGCTGCTCCCCAGCAATGGAGCAGGGAGGCTCTCCCACTGGCCACCAGGTAGCCATATCTCCCATGGCCACCAAAACTACTTGAATGGGGGGCCAAACTGCAGCAAGCCCTGCCTGAGTCCCCTCCTCCCACGTCCCAGCACCCACACTCTGGACCCACATCCCCAGCAGGGTTTTCCCTCTCCCAATGAACCACTGCCACCAGGGCACCGTGGCATGGCCGGGAGGGTTGGTGGCAGGCAGGTTCACACCATGCAGCCACTCTGCCCAGCATGCAGCCTCCCCCAGGATGTTACCTCTTCCACCAGCTGGTGACGTGGCTGGTGGGGTGGCTTTCTTTTTTGCTTTAAGCTATCCCAAGTGTTTCCTAAAAGCCCCTGGCAACGCTTCCAAAAGGTTTTACAGCCTGAGTGTATAGTGGTGGGGAGCTGAGCAAGGGGAGAGAAAGAGACACACAGAGAGGACGGAGTGGGCAAGGAGCTAGGAGCTGCTGCAGGAGAGCACAGGCAAAGTGGGTGGCACAAGCCGGTCTCAGCCCTAAGGCATCACGCAGCATCAGCACGGCCGAAGGTCCCTCTTCAGAGACCCACAGAGTCCCA
This sequence comes from Lonchura striata, assembly GCF_050655825.1. Taxonomy (NCBI): domain Eukaryota; kingdom Metazoa; phylum Chordata; class Aves; order Passeriformes; family Estrildidae; genus Lonchura; species Lonchura striata. The sequence continues at coordinate 84,915,688 of NC_140705.1, read as the reverse complement.
GCGGCTCACTAAGAAATGGCCTAGAGGGGTTTCAGCTTGGGGATTACCCCACAGCCCTTGCAGCCTCCCAGTCTGCTTGTGGCACAGCTCCAGAGAGCTGCTCTGGCTGTGTGGCTGCTGCCCATGGCTCTGCCAAAGCTGCCCACCATCGCCCGTACCGTTGGCAGTGCCTCCTCCCATGGCTGCTTGCTGCTGGCCAGCAGCTGTGCCTTCTTCTTCTCGCCCTTCTTGCCAATGCTGAGGATGAGGCTGACTGTCCCCCCGAGACCACAGGGGCCCCGTGGTGGCAGCAGCAGCGTGGAAGTCTCAGCAGGATCCCAGGTGGCAGCCTGCTGGGATTCCGCATCATGGGGTGTTTTGCTGCTGGGCTCCCCCCAGCTCTGCTCCACTCCTGATGGGGCATCTGAGAGGGGTGATGTGGGTGGGGAGATGGCTGTTTTCTCTGGAAGCTTTGGCTCTAATCTTTGCACAGGTTCGAGGAGGGAGGAGGGCATGAACTTCACTGGGCTGTGGATGCTTTCCAGGTGGGGTGGAACATGTGAGGCATGCTGCTCCTGGGGAGCAAGACAAGAGAGGGAACATGAAGGAAGGGCTGTTGGAGCCAGGCATTTTCTCAGGATAGCCTTCCCTTTGCCCTGCCTGAACCCCAGAGACTCTCACAGGTATTGGCACACATCCCTCCCCACCTTCTGCACCACGCACTCCATCCAGTGCCTCTGCTACCCTCAGCCTCAAGGCTGGTCATTCTCTCTGAGTCTCAGCATGTCTGGGTACTCACTTGACCAGTGGGGGATGTGCTTGAGAGGTTCTCCAGCTCCCTCTTGTCCTCCTGTCTGCTCCCCAGATCTTGCTGCTGATGCCTCTGTGCTCGCCACCGCACCAGCACCCAGCCCAGCATGCTCTGCAGCTCTTCCAAGCGCTCCTTTATCTGATGGAGGAGAAATGCTGGGCAGCCTGCAAGGACTCCTGGCCCAGGGACACTGGCCCTACCAGGATATCTCACAACAGAGCAGTTAGGAGGTTTTTGTGAGTGCGATACAGTCACAGCCACATCAACTCAGAGCTCAGGATCCACTGGATGAAACTTCTTCCTGCCCTGAGCAGCCCCAGGGATGCATAGCTGTCCCCATCCCACTTACTGGGGCTCTGGACCCACACCTTGCTTTTCTTTCATGGTCTGTCCCCAGAGGACTTCAGGGAGTGCTGAGAATTTGCCCCCAACCCTATTTCCCCTGTCCTTACTGTTGCACTCAGGTAGTGCTCCTCAGACACCAGCTGCTGCCCTGCTGCTGCTAGTGCCTCAAATTCCTTGAGTTTCTCTTCAATTCTGCTCTCCAGTTCCTCACATGGAGTCTCCGGGATACTGGAGCTGCTTGGGCTTTCAGAGAAGATCTGAGCCCGTGTGTCCTCAGTCCAGGAGCTGTGAGCACATGAAAGACAGGTTGAGGAATGACCCAAACCTTCTCCAGCCCTGCAGGCCCCAGGGAAGCCATTCCCATGCTCAGGGATAGCTGGAAGCAGCTCATTAGCGTTGTGGCAAGACTGTTGAGGCAGGACAAGATGCTGCAGGGCTGCCTCACAACAGACAGCTGTGGTACAACCCTGCATTCCAGGCTCCCCATGATCATGCCTGGCTGCAGCTCCAGCACTGCCCACATAGTTGCCAATGCCATGCTCTCACCAGCTCCCCCTCAGCCACCACAGAAGCAACCCCAACAGGTCACTGCCACTTACATCATGGCTAAATAATCCTTGAAGAAGTGCCGGAGCTGGCTGGCCTGCTGCACGCGGAGCCGGGTCTCCCGCAGCAGCTCTCGCAGCCCTGCCCAGGCCCACAGAGTCTCCTGCAGCTTCCAGCTGATGGGGCACTGCCGAGCAGGGCACAGCTCTTGCACACGGGCAGCTGTCCTCTCCAGCTCCTCCAGCTGCCCTTGCAGGGTCTGTGACACTGCTTGCTAAAGATCACAAGGCAGGAAAGGTTCAAGATGCATCCAAACCCTCTGAACTCAGGCTGGATTCCCCTGCATTCTGGGATGCAGGGACAGAGGAGAGGATGCTGGTACATGGGCTGCAGAGAGTGGGCAGAGCTAGCCTCCATGGGGAGCACAGGAAGAGCACAGAACTGCCTGGCTTCCCTGCCCTGGGTGCATGAGTCGCTTCCCCACCAGAGGGAAGATAAGTGAGGTGCTGGCAGCTGGGTGTTGGCACATGTGAGCTGATGCAAGCTCTATCCCCTTGCCTGGCCTGTGCTATCAGAGGGGATCAGAGCAGGCAAGTCTCAGCTCCACTGGAAAATTCCAGCCCGCCTCGCCACAGTGTGCCAAAGTTTACAACACCTGGGCCCCCAGACAGGGGTCAGCGCCTCACTGGGACAGCCCCAGCCAGCTGGAGCACCTCCCTGGCAGTGCTCCCCTGACTCACCTCCATCTCCTGCTGGCAGCTTAGCAAGCCCTGCAGCCCTTGCAGGTCCTTCTCACTCTTCACCGTGGTGAAGCTCTTCTCTGCTAGGACAATGTCTTGAGACAGAGTCTTGGCTCTGCACTGAAGGGCCTCCAGCTGTGGGGATATCTTCGCCACCTGGATAGACAGGAGGAGACATGGAGGGAGATTAGCCCCAGGGTGGAAGACCCTGTGCTACCACCTGCTACACAGCCCCAAGCCCACCCTGGCCTGGGGACACCCTGCCATGCAGCTGCAAAAGGGCAGGTGCCAGCCATGGGAGAGAAAAGGATACCAGCCTCACACAGAGTGGTCCCCATGAATCCCAATGTCCTTGTGTCCCACTGAGGACAGCTGAAGTGCATCCCCTGTCCAGTGAGCCAGCATGTCCAGCTGCAGATGAAGCACCTGCTTGCATCCCCAGGCTCCCAGCCTCCATTCCCTACCAAACGCTCCAGGCTCTCCGTCTCTGCTGCCACCTCCATGACCCTCTCCCGCTCCTTCGCTGCATCATTCAGCATCTCCACGGCCTCCTGCAGCTCTCCCAAGGGGCGCCTCATCTCCTCACTGCTTGGAGACTTCTCAGTCTGGGCTGAGAGCAGGGCAAAACACCCCTGCGAGCCACAACGCCCACTCCCTGCCTGAAGCCAGCAGAAACACCAAATGTAAGAGATGGGGAATGACACCCAGGCAGCTGGGATGGAGGGGAGCACCCAATAGGGGCCCCTTGCCAACCACAGATCAACCCTTAGTCTAATCCCAGGTGCTGTGTGACCCCAAGGGATGCTTGGCCACATTGCTCACCACTGCAGATCCCTGCTGGCTCCCTGCCTCCTCCTCTTGCAGGTCCTGCAGGAACTCAGACAGCACCAGGGAGTCCCACAGAGCTGCTGCCCGGTGCCGTAGGGCCGCCTGCACATGTGCCAGCCTGTGGGGAGAGGTGCTCATCAGAGGTGCTGGCAGCTTCTGCACCTCCTCAGGGACAACATCCTCCTCCCCATCCAACCTGGGGACCAGAGAAGAGGCACTTGCCTCCAGGACTCACTTCTCCTCCACCATCTCCACTTTCCTCTGCATCTTCCTTGCCCCCTCGTGCTCAGTGGGCGACTCGCCTGCTGCTTCTTCCCGCAGTGCCTGCAGCTTGAGGCCACAGAGCAGGAGCTGCTTCTCCAGCTGGCTCATTTCTTCCAGGTCCCGGCGCAGCTCTGCTGAGCTTCTCATGGCGACTGATTCCAAGAGTGACCCAGCCACGTCTTGCAGCCACCGCTCAGCCTGGTCCAGCTCTCCCACAAGCCTCAGTGCCTTCAGGGAGAGCAGGTTACCCATCAGCCTGGCTCTGAGCCAGCCAGAGGAGGCAGGAGCCATGCTGGCATCCCACTGGAGGTACCTGGGGCACAGGCAGCACAGTGGGAGAAGTGTGCCATCTGCAAGGCCAGCCAGAGACATCAGTGCCAGTGTTGCAGCTCCAGGCCCCAGAGGTGCCAGCCTCACTTGGTGATCCCCAGCAAGCTGCTCCAATTGGGGCATGCCCTGTGCTCACCCTACCCCTGACACCACATACCTTATCGATTTCTTGCAGCACTACGCCGTTCTCCTGATGCCTCCTCTGCAGGTCCTCCCATAACTCTCCCAATTCCCACAGCATGGCCTCCACCTGAGGGCTCCTGGGAGGCCTTCCTCGTGCTGGTTCCTCCTGGGAGGCAGGGAGGGCAGTTAGGATGGGTCCCACCTGGTGTCCTGCCCGCACCTCATATCCAAGCAGGCTCACCAGGAGCACAGCCCTGGTACTGGAGCTGGGGGACAGGGGCTCTTGCTGAATCCTTGCTGCCTCCGGGCTTGCCACTGGACATGAGGGGACTCCCATACCCATACTCTCCTTGTATGGGGACAGAGTCTGCCAAGGAGCAGGAGACATGCTGGGTTAGTGCCCAGACCAGGCATGTAGGCACAAGCCTTCATGCCCACGAGCAGCAGGAGGAGGTTAGGGAAGTGACTCCCTGTCTCCTCTTGGATGGGCAGGGAGCAAAGGGGACTCTTGGGGAGACATTACCTGGCAGACATCCTGCACTTGGGTCTCCAGCTGCTGCAGCCCCCACTCAGCCTCTTCCTCTCTCGTCCTCCAGCAGAGAGAGAAGGACAGTCAGGACTGCAAGTTCCCCCTTGCACAGAGGAACCCCATCCCCATCCCGTTTGATTATGTCCTACTCCCACAGCCACCTCCACAAGCTGGTACCTTTTGTTGTCCCCTCCATGAGGGGTCTGTCCCACTGCTGGGGAGCCAGGGTTGCTCTCCTCTCCTTTCTTGTGCTCTGCCATCTTCTCCAGCACATCTTTTGGTACCTGTGGCACAAAGATTCCCATTCCTCCTTGGCCAGCACAAAGCATATACCTGCTTTGTCCCGGGCCTGGCACTTATCACCTCCCACAAATGGTGGGACCAGATCCAGGAGTGTTCAGCTTGGATTCTGCCCAACACCTGAACCCCTTTCCCAAAGGCTCCCTTGTCTTCTGGAAGCAGAGGAGCTGCAGATGCCTGGAGGGAGATAGTGCTTACCATGCTGCCAAGTCCTCTTGTCCACTTGGCTGCTGCTTCCTTACCCACAGCCCCATGTCTGCTATCGTCAACTCGGGGCTCAGCATTTGGAGCTGCAGCTTTGCCCCCTGGGGAACTGTCTGCCCGTGCTGGAACCTTCCCTGTCCTGGGAAAGGAAGGCAAGGGAAGCCCAGGGGAGCAGAGGATAAAGAGAGACCTTGAGTGAAGCCCCAGAGACAGCCTCCTGGGGGCTAACCCAGGTCTTTCCCAAGCCTCTGGCTCCAGTGCTGGGAGGTCAGGGTTGGGACCCTGGTGCTCCTGCACAGCTATGCTCTACCTCAGTGCCTGTTGGAGCTGTGCCCAGCTCTCCTTTACGTCTCGGTGCTTTGAGGTGACTTGGGCTGCCAGGCTGGGCTGTAAGTTTAGGAGCTGGGACACTGTCACATCCAGCATCTGGAGAAGAGAGAGCAGCTGGGAAGTGATGGAGACAGAGTTCAAGAGTGATAAACCACAATGGCCATGGGGAGGGTGCGTGATGACAACCAGTCCTCTGAGGACAGAAGAAGCAGTGAGTGCCTATCCAAGTCCTTGTCTGCCCCCGGGGAGATTCCCCCATCCATCACACAGCCTCAGCCACCAACATAGTGGGGGGTGCTGGCAGAGCCCACAGCGCTGCTGGTGGCAGAGCTGGCCTGGGAAGGCTCACATTCCCCCCTGTCAGGATGTTCCCCAGGGCTCAGAGGACAAAGCAGAGCATCACACTCACCATCACCTGGCTGGCTATGTCCCTGATATCCCGATCCTGGCATGGCTCGCCCTCCCCTGGCTTCTCTGTACTGCAGATGCTGCTCTGCTGTAAGGAGAGGCCACGGTCAGCAGTGGGAGGAGGACAGGGCCCTGCTCCCAGCTTCAGCAGAAAGAAACAGTGCAAAGCTGCACTTGCCAACCTGGCTCCCTTTCTCCATCCCCTGGTTCTCTCCCCACAGCCCAGGCTGAGAGTGCTGGGACCACAGGAGCTTCCATGCAGGGGACAAGAGCGAGATACTGCCCACCATGTTTCATTCAGGCCATGCAACAGCCCCACATACTAGGGTGAACCTGGATGAAGTGCAGATACCTTTGCATGGATGACCCCCAGCAGGATATCTGCTTGCTGGAGGAAGGAGGCCACCTCCAGGGCCAGCTGCAGAGCCTTGTGGTGCTCCTTCAGGGTCCCCTGCAGCCGAAGCCACCTGAGCAGGTGAAAGGGGAAAGGTGAATGGCAGCCTGTGCCTGTCTGGGGAGCTGTGCAGAGCTAGGCCAGGAAGTCTGGGTGGGTTCTGCTTCCCAGTCAGTCAGCTCATGGTGCCTGGCTCAGCCCTGCTCAGCCCATGTGTCCTCCACTCACGATCTGTTGAGTTGCTTGCGCCGGGCTGAGACGTTTCTGCTCTCATTTTTGCCTTGTTTCTCCAGCTTCTGGGCCAGGCTGTTCAGCTCTTTGTGCAGACTCTGGAACTGCTGCTCCTCCTGGCCCAAGCAGAGAGGAAAGACATCAGCATCCCTCCTCAGGGACCTGTACCATGCCCCAGCCTCAAGGTATTTGAGGTCCCTGAAAGGTCAGCAATCCCCCAGCAGTATCTCACCTGCTTCAAGTCAAGGATGCGGCGAGTAAGCTGGATCTTATCCGGGCTTTCCTGCAGGAGGGCTGCCAGAGAGGGCCTATCCTCCTGGGCCAGGCAAGGGTGTGAGAAGGTGGGGGACAACCAGGCTGTCCCCTTCCCCAGACCATGCTTCCCATCCCCCAAACCTTGTCCTTGATCCACGTCTCCAGCCGCTCAGCTTTCCTGTTAAAGTCCTGCAGACCCCGCAGCCCCCCGAGGGCTTTGCTCTGGCTGGCAGCCGTCTGCTTCAGGAGCTGCCACTGGTCCTGCAGGGCCAGCAGCTGCCTCTGCACGGCCTCAGCACTGGGGCTTGCCCTCCACATCAGCTGCTCACCCATCTGTGGGGCCAAGCAACCCACTCAGCATCAGAGGTTCCCAGGATCCTCTGCTGCAGAGAACCCAGAGACATGTGCTGTGAGTAACGGGATCCATGCCATGCTATGGTCTGCCTGGCCCCACCTGATTGAGCTTTATCAGTGTGTTCTCAAAATCCTTCATGTCCCGCTGCAAGGTCTGAGCCACCTCCTCACAATCCTGGAGATCACAGCCGTCCTTCAGGTCCCGCAGCTTGCCTCGCACCCAGGTCTCTGCCTGCAACATACAAAGAGCCACGTGGCTGGGGGCCCCCACCAGAGCCTCAAGGACACGGCTTTGGGGACCTGAGCCCAAACCTTCCCAAAGCTGTGACAGGGACTGGAGTGCACCCTTTCAGCTGAAAACACGTTTGCTCTGGGAATCAACGGGCCAGCACTCAGGACAGCATCTGTGGCAATGGGGATGTGAAGGTGTGCAGCACCTCACTTCTGTCCATCGTCTGCCTCAGCCCAGCAGGAGAAACTGGGCTTGCCCAAGCAGGCGGGTCTGCACAGAACATCCCTGCACAAAGCATCTCTCCTCGCTGCACCCTGCTCCCCAGTGCAAACACCCATGCATTCTTCCCACCATGGCATGGAAGCAGCCCTCCCACCATCTCAGTTCCCATGCTGCTGGGGAGGGACAGGGCCTGAGAGGAGGAAGAGAATGGGGCACAGGAGGAGCATGCGCACACAGAGAGGAAGCAGGGCCCTGGTGTGGGCTGACCCCCTCTCCCTAGGGCTGACAGCCAGGGAGAGGCAGCCAAACATGATCTCATGCCACAACCATGGCTTTGCTCAGGCTGGGAGTTCAACCCTCCCTGCTGCACACCCCACCCCACAGCTCTCAAGAAAGGCTGCCGGTGGCCCTCCATTCCACTTCCTATGCAGACCCTTGGGAGGGGGCCTCAGCTGGCCTCACCTGCAGCATCTCCCGGTTGAACTTGGCTATCAGAGGACTCAGGTCCAGGAGAGGGGCTGCTTCCACACCACTTCGCCCACTGCATCTTGGTGCTGCAGCAGACTCCTTGCCCTTAGGGCTCTCTTTCTGGGGTGATGACACCGGGGATCCTGCCAGCTGGGGGGAGCAGAGGCAGGGTTGGGAGTGTCAGTGTGCTGCCCCAGGGAGCCCTCCCTGTTACCTCCCAGGAGCATTTTAGAAACCCAAATGAAGGAGGTCAGCATGCCTTATTCTTAATGCCACTCTTTCACTGACATATTTGGGGTTCTCCTCCCGCACACTGAGGTACCACTTCCCTCTACCAAGGCTACATTGGTGGCTTTTGCAACCCCAGCAGGGGGTTGCTGGGCTGTCCTTCAAGTGAGTCACTCTCTAGGTCATTCCAGGCTGTTGGGAGGGCATCCTGCACCTGGACTGGTCCTAGCACCCACACTGGAGATGGATGCAGTGCTTGCTGCCCCTCCAGCCTCAGGCAGTGCATCCCTGTGAGGAGCATTCATTTCTTTAGCATCTGTTTGGTGTCATGCAGGGGGATGATGCCAGGGGATGGGATGGAGGGACCATGAGGCAGGTTCCTGGTAAGCCCCACCACTCCTTTGGTGGCACCCAAAACTCCCATCCCCAGTGAGTGGTTGGAGGGGGCAGAGAGACAGCATCTCCCTTGGGATTTGGCCTTGTGGACAGTTGATGCTGATGAAACTCTCTGTCAGGGTTCCAGCTCTGCCAGGGGTGACAGCAAAGGTCAGCCAATGAAAGTGCTGGCCCTTCTCCAAACTCAGCCCTGGACCCAGCTGCACGCAGCCCAGGGGATAGCACTGTCATCCGGGCACTTGCTTCCCACCCTTCTGTCCAGGGATGGGGATCTGACTGCATATTAACTGGTGGCAAACAGGAAACTGAGAATTTTCAGGAGGAACCCAAAGGTGCAAGGCTTGCTGCCTCCTCTCAGCAGGCAGAAATTGCTCCTGGCCTAGCCTGGGACAGCCCTTCCTTCTTGAGAGGGCTGGGTGTGAGCTGCCTCACAGGGTCTTAGCTGCACCGGAGCCTCCCAGCGAGCAATTTTCCAGGACCCTGTGAAGCAGTGAGGTTCAGGCAACTGTTTCTGGCTCTCTAAGCACTTTGGCATGTGGTGCCCTGCTGACACCATGGGAGTCACTTTCCAATGCCTGTTCTACTTAACCACAAGAACTACAGAAATCCTCTTTTTTTTTTTTTTTTTTTTTTTTTTTTTTTTTTAATAGCAACACAGATTCTCAGGCCCTCTTATGACTCTACGACCTTTAGTCTCTTGACTCAGCCATGGCCGGAGGAGCCCATAATCTGGCCCTTGGAAGCAATAAAGCCTCTGGGTGCTGCCTGGGGGGCTGATTCCTTGCCCCATCATGCCCAGCTTGTTCCAGCACTGATTGGAAGAGGCAAGGCTCCATCCACACCTGGGCACACCACCAGTGACCAGCCTCATTACTCAGCTCCAAGCTGCATATCATGCCCCGCTAATGTTGAGGGCAGGGGGACATACCGCATAGAAGGGAGAGCATCTGCCCACTGGAGAGCAGAAAACACTGGCCTGAACACTCCCAGGCTCCTGCTGCTTGTTGTCTGCATCCACATCCTTCCTGAGGAAGACCTAGAGGCAGGAAGGCACAGCTGTAAGCCTGGTAGTGCTTAACTGTCCTGGCAGCCAAGGAGACAGAGGAGCACTCACCCACCTCCCCCTGCCCTGGGCCAGAGGCAGCTGCTGGTAGTACCCAGACGCTGCTTGGCTGCGCTCTTGCCCATCCCTCCCTATGCATCTAGGCCAGTCTTCTCTGAGCAGCATCCACAGCTCCCACTATGTATCCAGCAAGTGGCAAGAACTCCTAAGGTTGCTTTGCTCACAACCTCCTTCATTTTAGCTCCCAGTACCCCAGACAATCTTTTCTCTCCTTGAATTGATTCCAAAGCCAGCAGAAATCAATTAATGATCACCACTGGTTCCAGGTCATCTAAGGATGTTCAGAGTGAGACTCCCCTGCCCTCTTCCAGGACAGTAGGGCAGAGGCATGAGGGTACAGGATGACATCAACTCCAGCATCATGAACTTGAATCCTCTCAGCTGCTGATTCCTGATCTCAGTCTAGCTGGGAGATGAGTTAAGGGGGCAGCTGGTTTGCAGAGAAGGGCTTCCAAAGGACAGGGGTGAGTGTGGAACATGAGAGGCAGAAGGAAGAAAGTCCAGGAAGTTCAGCCAGGCACAGAGAGGATGTGCAGGATGAACTCCACATTACCTTATCCTTGATGCAGCACAGCCCCAGGAGGAGAGGTGCGTGGGATTGTTTGGATCATGCCCAAGGGCATTAAGCCTCATCCTCTACAGATGGATCTTTTCTTGGGCTGTTGGATATAACAGGCTAACTTAGGGACCTCCTTCCAATTCCTTCCTGGGGCCACCTTGCTGTCTCTGTAGCAGCCATCCAAGTGGGCACAGGGCAACAGAAACAGGGTGGTGGACAATGTGTGCTGCCCTGACAACCCCTCCTCCGAGACAGCTGCAAACGCGGCACTGGATCAGCCAGAGCCGGCCTACCGCTCCTCAGGCCACTCCAAACTGAGGACACTGTCCAAGGGAAACAAACCTAGGCAAATTAGAACTCCCTTCTTGCACAGCACATTGCTTCCCACCATCTCTCCAGCACTGCAGAAGAGTCCTGACATGAACAGCAGCCCCCAGCATAGAGCTGCTGCCACCAAAAAGTCTCAGATCCCTACAAGCGGCCCAATAGCTCTACAACTTCTAGGAGAGCAGCACCACTGGACCTTTCCAAGGGCTTGCAAAGCTTGGCCCAGGGCTGCAGAGGACAGACTGCTGCCACATGCCACAGCATCCCATCCCAAACAGAGTACAAGGCTGAATCACAGCTTAGCATGCACAGTGAGAACTCAGCAGGAGGGTATTAGAAGGAAAAGGAAACTCCTTGCCTGACCACAGAGCTGAGAGTTTTGGCTGCCTATTTAGGGAATGATAGGGAGCTAAATGTGAAGTGCCTGTGAGGCATAAGACCCTAGAAAGCTTTATGCAGTAACATCTCAGGCTGGCCTCCAATGCTCAGCCGTGGGAGACAAGCCTGCAGGTGACACGGGAGCTTTATTTAAAGTCCCTGTCTCACGATCCGTCAGCCGCAGGAAAACAGGGCTGCCAGCACAACGATGACTTCATCCTTCCTGCAGAGCTGCTCCACCGGGACTACCCCCCCTTCTCGGTCCCTCTGGCTGGAGCTGGGTCCTCGATCGGGCAAAACAACAAACTCTCTCAGCAAACAAAGTCCGGGAGAAGGAGCTGAGCCTGCCTCATCATCCATGAGGTGCTGTGCTAAATGCTCCCTAGCAGGACACCAGGCTTCATGACATGAGCAAAGCCACACGTGAAATGAGCGCAGCAGCCTCAGCTGCCACCTCTGCAAACACTTTTTCCCCCTCTAAAAGCAAAATTAACACGGCACATATGCTTGCCGCATTCCCATAAGAATAGGTGCCAGTGACTTCCCACGAACAAGACGAGTGGGACCAGACCCTCCTAGGCAGAACTGTGCTCATCCCGGAGAAGCCCCTCATTCCTATGGGGCGGCAGTGAAGGGCAAATCAAAGGGCTGCGGGGTACACTCAGGAAGGCATTACCGTGCTCTGTGCGGGAGATAGTGTCCCTCCTCTCCTCCAGCTGCCATCCCACATGTTCTCCCCTGCCTGTCAGCTCCCTCTTTCTCCCAAAGCTCCATCTTGCAGCCTGCCCACCTCTTTCAGCTCCACATGCTTATGCTGGACAGGGAGGAGGGGCTGATCCTGGCAGCCTCCCGAGAGTCCCACACCACCGTGCCCAGCACGTGTCCCTACCTTATATGAAAGAGGGGAGCCCTCATGCCCATGCCCTTTGGGCTGCGCAGACTCTGGCCGCCCAGCGAGGAGCTGATTGCGTGCTGGAGGAAGCGGCACCTCTTGCGAGGCTGTGCCTGGCCTTTATTGGCAATGAAGATGAGGGTTTTGGCAGTGGGATGCGCGGTTCTCCCTAGTACTATTCTGCCGGAAAACCAGCTCTTGCAGGTCAGGGTTAATTCCCAAGGAGTTCCTGCCTGCTCTTGCCAGAAACTGCGACGTCTCCGAGATGCCTCCCCCCCGTCAGGGGGTCTCCTGAGCTCTGGCACTGTTGAATTCGTACCTCTGCGCCTGCTAGCGCTCAGACTTGGAAGGCGGGGTGCCGAGAGCCCTGGGTCCTGATCCTAACCTTGTCCCAGCTTTGCCTGGCTGTGTGGCCCTTCATGAGTCACTTCCCTTCTCCCAGCCTCCGTTTCCCCTCTGGTAAATGAGAGAGTGAGTTCCCAGCTCCCCGCACTCAACTGCAGCATCACAGGCATCTCGAAAGCTGAGCCCTCCATAGCCAGGCTCCAGGGCAGGGCTTTTCTGACTCATCTCAGCCCCGGGGAAAGCTCATCTCCGCTCACCCGCGAAGACTTCCCGCCCGCCAGCCTGATGTGACAGAGAAGTGCGTGGGGGGCACACGGGAGGAAAAGCAACTACTCCAGGAGCCCGGCAACGACTGCTACCTGGACGGCATGGGGATAAGGCAACAGGGATGGGCGCAGCCTCCCCAGGACCTATCCATCCCTTGGCAGCGAGGAATGGGGAATTGCAGGGAAAACGGGGCGAGGACAGGGCACAGAGTACCGGGATCGCTTACCTTGAATTGAGCTTTCCCCGTCCTGCTGTTGTTATTGTTGTGGTTCCTTTCGCTGCTGGCGCGGGCAGGGTCCCCGGGTCCCCCTGCCTCTCCCGTGCCAGCGTCCCCGTACCAGTTGGACAGCGTGATCTTCTTAATGGAGCGGGCTAGGGAGCTGCGGTTCAGCCGGTCCTCCTCGAGGCCCCCGTCCTCACCGGGGCTGGGGCTGCGGGGCTGCCCCGCGTGGGCGGCGGGACCGGCCCGGGCGTGGGCCAGGTAGAGGGAGATGCGCTCGTTGATGCTGCGACGGAGGCCGCGGTGGCTGTCCAGCGCGGAGGCGAGGGCGATGCCGGGGCAGGCGTCTCTGGGGAAGTCCGCGGCACACTTGGGCACCGAGAGCCTGGTGCTGATGGTGAAGGGCTGCACCTTCCTCGCCGTGCTGCCCGACATTCTCGCCCTTCCCGCTGCCCGCTGCGGGCAGTGGGAGTCCCGGCCCGGGCACCGTGGAGTGAAGAGGCAGTGCGGGGGCCCCCACCGCCCGGGAGAGCGGGCGATGGAGATCGCCCGGGCAGCGCCGGCTCCTTCCCCGGGGCGGGCAGGGGCGCTCAGCGGCGGGGCGGCCCCGCGGAGGGGGGAAGCGGGGCGGGGGGCGGCCCAGCAACCATGGCCGGAGCGGAGAGACGCGGGCAGCCCTCCGGCCTCGGCTGCCTGGGCGGGCCCTCCGCCCCCGCCGGGGCGCGTCCCCTCCCCTGCCCAGTCCCTCCTCCTGCAGCGGGCCGGACAGGCGGGGGGAGGCGCCGCGCCTTGCCGGGTCCGTCCCGTCCCGTCCCTGCCCGTGGCCGGCCGGCTTCAGTCGTCCGCCTTCTTGCGCAGGTTGAGGAGGCAGAGCAGGCAGGTGAGCAGGGCCTGGCGGCTCTCCCGGGAGCGCAGCCGGCGCCCCAGGCGGCGGAGCGGCGGCAGCAGGCGCCGGCGGGCCAGCGGCAGCAGGCGGGCGAGCAGGGCGCGCAGCAGCGAGGCGGCCAGCGGCGGGGCGGGCATGCTGCCCCGAGCCCGCGGGCACGGCGGCGCACCCCCGGCTGACCTGCGGGAGCGGGGGTGCTCGGCAGCTCCTCGCGTTTTGGAACGTCTGAGCTGAGCGGGAAGTCCCCTGAGAGCGGGGACTGCCTGGGGCAGGCTCGAGGTTGGAGCACTGGAAGGGGCTCCTTCCCGTCTCTTGCCCGGGTTACTCTTACCCTCTTTGGGATCCTTGCTGCCCCGGGACACCACTCAGCTCTTTCTCCCGGAGTAGCCTGGACTGCTCAGCCTCCCCAGCGTGAACCTGCCACCAGCCCTAATGGCAGGAACAGCTCCAGAGCAAGGGACAACAAAAAGCCCCCCAGCTGTTAATTTAAATGGCCCCTCCTCCCAGGCCCGACACAGCTCCCTGAAAGGTCGCAGTCGGGGCCCCATTTGTCGGGGTGGCAGGGTAGGGGACATAACGGGGGCAAGGGAGGATCAACATCTGCCCACCACAGGAATGTGGGCTGTCAGGGTGGGGTTCTGTTTCACTGCAAGGCTTTGCCGTAGCCCTTGAGCAGGCAGCTGAGTCCAAAATATGCTTTTTTGTCATTCCCTGCCAGTGCCACCAATTGTCACCCTGCTCCTATAAGGGTCAGGAATGCAGATCAGGTGAGCCAACAAGGAAAGTACACAGGGCTGGCCCAAGGCATAACATACTCATGTGAAGTTGTGTACTCCCTTGAGAAAGAGCTTTAATTTGGCTCCATGGGTGGCTCAAGAGCAGGATAGTAATGAGTATCCTGCACGTTCCAGCTGTGTTCCAGTGTTCCCAAGCTGAGTTAGCTTGCAGCAAGCAGCCAGGAGAGCACAAGCTAGCCAGACTGAGCATGCAGGCAGGAAAGTCCATGGTCATGTCTGTGCCCTTCCACTTCCCTCCCGTGCCAAACCTTTGTTTTGTTCCTTGGATGTCTGTTTTTGTTTCCTCCCCTTGTTTCCTTCCAAAACCCTGCCAAGGCCCTACTTTTGGCTCTCGCTCAAGAAGAATTTAGGAGAACGAACAGACACAAGGGACCAAAAGCTACTGTTCCATTTCCCTGCCTGCCTGCTGTAAGCTGTCCCTTGCCCAGTAAGTCCCATCCAAGGGTGGTTAGTTCAGCCAGGGTGACCTTTCCCAGCCCCACAGATTCTTCCCAGGGAGCCAACCATGGATGAGGAAAGCAGGCTGGCCATGCCTCGTCACAGGGACACCATGTGCTGAAAGCAGAAACAGAGAAACAGCTCCCCGATGGTCCCAGAGCTTCAAGGACTGGGGTTGATGTCAGCCCCTTGGGACTGGACTCCTGGAGGCTCCCGGGCTCTGGGTCTGCCGTGGTCAGAGGCCGTGCCGCAGGCGCAGGGCTCTGCTGCGCCTGCCGCCAGCTCTGCACTGGGAGCAGGAAGAGCTCAGAGGAAGGAAGTGGGAGCCAAAGCTTTGCTGCAGCTATGTCAGGGTTTGCGTTTCCCCAGGAGGGAGCATCTCCCCTTCGATCAGGGAGGCAGCAGGTGCAGTCCTTGGCCTGCTCTTGAGACTTCTGGGTTTACTGTGCTGCAGGCGATCCTGGATAAGCCTTACTTAGTGCCTTATTTTCCCCAGCAGTACAGCTCCATTGGGAATATCGTCTCCTTGTGCAGAGGGCATTTGCAGCATCCTATCTCTGAGGTGGCTGAGGACCACTGGGATGAAAATGCAGCATCCTAGGTCAGTGTTAGTCATGATAGTAATAGAGGAGAGTGGACATCTTATTCCCCAGGGAGCCTTTTCCTAGGAAAAGCCTTGCCTGAGCTGGGGGAACTGATCTACCTGCCATCCTTACCGGAGGAATCCTGTCCTCCAGTCCTACCAGAAAAGAGGTGCTGACCAGGTGCAGAGATGCTGCAGCACATTCCTGGGAGCATTGCCTCTTGAGTGGATGGAAAATTCTTTGGGAACAAAGGGGTGTTGGCCCTGATTCTTAAGATTTTCTGAAGCCTTCTGAGTTTACATTCTTGTAGAGAACTTTCTCTCACAGCTTTCTGTAAACCATCTATTGTTTTGCATTCCTCCATAGAGGCAGAGAAATTTGATGTACTAGTAGTTTGTCCAATGTCAGTGGAGAGGTGGCACATTCACCCTCCAATCCACTGTCACCTTTGGAAAAGTATAAATGCTGGAGTCAGAAAATAAACTTCCTCTTTTTCACCTTTGCAGTAGCAGCGGGTCGTGTCATGCTTTCACATGTGTGTAGTGACAAAGGGGCTGTAGTGTGGCCTCTGCAGAAACCTGCTCCTTCCTGGGGAGGGAGCACAAAAGGCTCTCACCCTGCTTTGAGAGCCAGATGCTTGCAACATCCCAGCACTGGGAAGAAAGTGGGGCAAGGCTTAATTGCCAAGCTCTTGGGACTCATAGAAAAGCAGATTTTTGTCTCTTGCCAAACATTCAGAGATCTTGCCAAGTTATTTCCCCATCTGGAAGGTATGGGTCTTTAGCCTCCAAGTGGGCAAAAGTACAGCCCACGGAGATGAAGGGATGTAAACTTGCTCCTCTGTTGAGTAATGCCCAAGAGAAAATGCAACCTTGAAAGAAAACAAAATCACATCAGTATCTACTTCAAAATGAAAGATTTAGGGCAGCAGAGTTGTGCCCATGTGTTTCCTAGGCCAAGGCATGTAGAGCTTTGCTGTAACTTCTGTGATCCATGGAGGGCTTTCTGGTCCTGCAATCACTGCTCTGTCTCTCAACACTTTTTACTTGTCTGTATTTCATCCCTCTCCACCAAGGGACTCAAAATTCCTCACCAGATGATTGGCTTATGTTTTGCAGGGTATGTGTCAAGACCACTTCCTTTCAGGCATCCGTTTGCTTTATTGTACCACCTATTAACTGATGGGAAGGGCTGAGATCCACTGGGGCTGGAGCCAGCCAGTACCTCCATCTCCTCTGTGAGAGGATGGACCCATTGGGAGGCCACCTCAGAGGAGGCACGGCTGTAGGGTCATGGGTGTGTGACATGTCAGTATCTGGGCAGGAGATGGCTGTGCTACCTCCTAGTACAACTCCCCTTGGTTGCTGCTGCCCTTCTGTGGAGGGAATGTCTTCTGAGCAGTCCTGTGCCCCGTCACGCAGCAGGCAAATCTGGCACTGGCACCACTCAGCCTGCTCCCACAACAGCATCTCTGCTCTGGGGGAGGGCAAGACCCTCATGCCATCTCAGAGGCAGGGGACAGAGCAATCATGGGCAATAGGCTGTTTTATGATAAAACCTCCAAAGGATTCAGCAGGGATCATGGGAAGAAGGGCATCTTCACCATCTGTATGAGATTCGCTGCAAGTTTTGCTCTGGGCAGCACTGGGAACTCTCAAAAGTGGCAGGGGAGGAAGATGAGAGTCAGGAAGGTCAAGAATATTTTGTTTTAGGAAGCCTCACCCTTCTGGCAGGGATCCCAGAGGGTGATGGGGACAGTGGTGGCACTCAAGCACCTAGCCCCATGCAGGAGGAGCACAGGCCGTTCCTACTGATGAGGGACACAAGTGCTATAAATAGGTTGTTTAATGCACTGTGGGCAGGCCTTGGAAAACCCCAGCCCATGCTCATTCCCTGCTGCTGGCACTGAGACAGCAGCTGTTGAAAAAGGCTGAATCCGGCAGCTGCTGGCTGGCACTCCTGGCCCCTGCCCCAAGTCCCAGGCCTCCTGCTCCCTTTGTGGGGTGGCTGAGAACTTAGCATCCCTTGGCACAGGCGCTGAGGCTCGGTACTGGTGTTGGTGCTGCTTCCTCAGCCAGCAGTGACTGCAGGATGCTGCTGGTGCTGGAGGGACAAGGAGGATGAGGGCTTTCCTGCCTTGATATCCCTCGCAGTAGTGGGGAGACTGCCGTGCCTGGCTGGGAGCTGTGGGGCCATACCAGAGTCAGCTGCTGCCCACCCACGAGCCCTCAGCTGTGGCTGTCCCCAGCCCCAGCTTGAGATGCTGGGCTGGGCCCCCACACCCTGTCTCTGTTCACACAAAGGCCCCTTGTGCCCACGGGAATGGGGCGGAGTGAAGCATAGCCAAGGGGGAGATGCCAGAGCCCAGCTGCTGGGGCAGCTGGTGGGCCAGCTGGGGATGGGCTGCGGTCCTGGCCCACTCCTGTGCCTCGGGAATGGACACGAGCAGCTGGTGGGAGAAGGGGAACCCCCAGGGAGGGCAGGCAGCTCTGGGCTGTGGGAGACAGGGCCAAATGAGGTGCAGGAAATTCTGGGATGTTGGGGAGCAGGAGCAGTGGTGCTGTGCATCCATGGTCGCTGCTGGCCCACCCAGCACAGATCTATGGGATAGGTGTGGGAAAGGCAGAAGTGCTGGCTAGTGTCTGTCGCAAGACTAAGCCAAAGCTAAGAGCAGGTTTGGTCACACCTGACCCCCTTGCTACTCCCCTCACCTCAGGATTTAAGGTGTCTGCTGGGCATCTTCCTTGTCCCCTTTGCAATGAGGGGGAGGAACCAGGCTACTTTTAGTGGCATTAGCTGGTAGCTGGGGAAGCCCCCAGCTGCTGACTCCCTGCTGATACTGATCTGCCAGCTGCTGGGGCCATCGAGGGAAGGGATCTGCCAGCTGGCACCCAGAGGGAGGGAGGGAGGGGGCTCCTGGTAAGGCTACACCAGGGGCACCTGTCATCCCAGAGCCAGGGTGTCACCATCCCCTATAATTGGGCCTCTGTGTGCATGATGAGGCCCTGCAGCTGGGACAGCTCTACCTGCCTGCACGCCTGTTCTGTCCCACCTCAGCCTTGTTTTGCAGGAGATTTGGGATTGCATGGAGGAGCATGAAGCCTGGGCTGGCAAGCCCTAAGGTACTCCCACCCCACAGGGAGGCAGCTCAGCTCACAGGCAGTCAAGCGACAAGCACAAGTAGCCCGCCCACCTCCATCCAGCCCTGGGGATGCCCTCTCTGTAGGAGAGGGCAGACTTGTGAGAAAGCTGGGGGGCTGTTTCCTCCTGCTGGCACACCTCAGCTCCTGTCTGTGCTCTGGGGCTTGCACCAGAACTGGGTGCTGCCCCACTGTGGGGATGCTGGTCCCAGAGAGCTGGGCTGGTCCAAAGGGCATCCATATAAAGGATATTGAGATACTGGGATGGATAAAGTATGCAAGGTCACTGCTCTTACAAATGCTGAGCACCCCTGGGCCATCCAGGCTGCAATGTCCTTCTGGAGTGTGAGCAAGGAGCAGGATGTGCTGACAGCAAGTGGCTCTGAGCAACGCTGTGAAAAGCCCCACTATCCAGCACTTCACTCTCATTATTGTGGAAGGCTTCTACTTCTAGCTATAACTGGCATGACCTCAAAGGAAGCAGGTGAAAATACTTCCCACAGGCTGTACCCAGGGAAGAAATAAACCTCTTTTGGTTGCTTTCCATGGTTCAGAGTTCCAGGCTGCTCTCCACTTCCACCAGCTCCATAGTTAACTCCATCTTATCCTCTTTCCCCTCCCCAGCCTTCAAAAGACACCTTTCTTTAAGAGCAGTGCTCTTTTCCCTCTCTATGTGGTGCTGCCCCATGTGTAAGCATTGAAAAAGGAAGAGGCAAGTTTTATAAAGTCCTAGGGAATGTGGATGTCTCCATCCCCATAGCAAGACCTGCTCTGATGGTGCTGCTCCACTTGTGCCCCAGGCTGGGCAAGCAGCGTGACTGGGGCTTGGCTCTGCACCAGCCCACAGTGAGCAGAGGGAGGACGCAGACCCCAGGACACCTCCCAGACCACAGGTCTAACAGATCTGTTTATTCCTGGAGAGCACAGTGAGCAGGGTGAGGAAGCAGAGCTGCCGGGCAGGCAGCAGTGGTTATTGCTGCAGTGCAGGATGCACTGGAGGTGCATCCTCCAGTGACAACAGGGGTCTGGGGAAGCAAACTGTCTGCCTGCCTCAACAGGACAGGGGACAGGCCCTCACTCACTGCCAGGCTGGAGCCACCCCATTACCCCAGAAGAAGGTGAGGGGAGTGGAGTAGCACAAAGAAGTGCAAATATGTTGGCACTGGAGTTCATCCGCTCTGGGCAAAGGAGCCCAAGATAAAAGGACAGTGTTACAGTATGGGAGGATGAGGGATTGGGAGAAAAAACCCAACTTTGTGCTGAAGACCCCCATAAACCACCACCCCCTGCTCTCTGGAGGAAGGCATTGCCTCTTGGGTGCTGTACCCCTTAGCCCTGCTGTGGGCCATGACCAAGGGCAGCAGATGTCCCAGGAGCTCCCAGGGATGGGAGGGGAGGCCAGGCTGCTGTGACAGTGATGGTGTAGCTGTGCCTGCGTGGGCAAGAGGAGCTTCAGTGCTGCACTACAGGGTTGCATGTGTTCACATGATGGAGGAGCCCCGAAACATTCAGTGCTTGAGTTGTAGAGCTTGACCCAGTGGTGGGCTTAGGCAGGGCCATGGAGGTGGAAGGGATGTGTTGAAGGCCACGCAGAAAAGAGCCAGTGGGCTCCACGCTTTGGTCGTGCTTAGTGGTGATAAGTACGGTGCAAGGCTTCATGATATCGAGTGTGGCCATTCCTCCTCCCAGAAGGTCACTGTGGCTTCTTCAGGAACCTGCTGCCTGAGCAAGGCAATATGTGCTGATCCTCCCAGGTGTGGGTGCAGAGATAGGCAATGTGTGCTGCAGGGGATGGCTCAGCACTAGATAAAGCAATACAAGTGTCCTCCCCCTCATGCCCCAGCAGCTGCCTCTCCGTGCTCTGCAGCTGGCCCCCAACTGGCCACCATGCAGGGATTCACAGGTACCCCATGCTGCTCGCCCTCCTCCTGTTCTGGGGTGAGAGGGAGCAAGGGAATGTGGAAAGAAGCCCAGCCCAGAAGAGGAGAAGGGAATCCCCTGCCTGCCTTAACCCCTGGTCCACTGGAGAAGATGGTGTGAGACTTGCTGGGAGGCAGGGCTGGTGGCTCAGCGTGGGATGGAGCAAGGGGGAAAGAGTATCCTGTATCCATAGATCCGAGGGGAGGCACTTGGAGTGGGCCTGGCCCATTGGGGTGTCCCAGCTGCAGCAGATCTGTTGTAACTCCTAGCCACACATCGTCAGCAGCAGCCACTGAGAAGGAGAGGGAGAAGGGATGAGCAGGGTGCATTTTTGGCATGTCCTCATGAGTAAATTTTAACAGCCCTCCATGAAACACAGGGCCTGCAGCAGTCCTATGTACTCATCTTGATCTTTTATGGGTTCTTTCCCTACCCAGGGGGCTGGAGAGATTTCAACCTCCCACCCCAGGTGCCCCATTCACCCTAATGCCATGTCCCCTTGTTTCCCCCCCCAACTTTCACTGGGCTGAACTCTCACCTCAGAAAGGTTCATGACAGCAGTGCCAGTACCTTCAGGGTCCATGCTACGGAAGAACCCTGCAGGGACGCAAGCAAAGTGAGCAACACATCTCTCTGCTCCTGCCCTCCCTGCCGCAGGGCCATCACTCACTGAACATGGTCTCCAGCTTCAGAAGGCAGCAGACAAAGTTGTCAAAGTCCACGCCCATGTCATTGTCTGCATAGCGCGCCACCACCACCTGATGCAGCTTGTTGTTCAGCTTGAAACCTGCAAGGCAGAGAGCAGTCAGCCCCCCAGGGAGGCAGGAGAGTAGGGTGTAGTTGTGAAAAGTCCATGCACCCACACAAAGTCCACCAACCCACCCAAGGAAGGGCACTGTGTTCAGCCTCAGTACAAAGAGGGGATGCTCTCCCTGCAGCCACATATGACTAGTTAGCTCACTGACCCACCCCAGGCCTCTGCTTTGCCAAGATGGGATTCTGCAGGTCAGAGGAGGGCAGAGGCTGGGACCATCTTGTGTGCATCTCTAACTCTGAGGCTCCAACATTTGGCACATCTGTGATACAGAAAGCCTGGTGCATACAGGGGCCACATCTCACTACAACAGGTTGGCTTCAAGCATGCAATATAGGCTGGTTACACTCTTCTCCTGCTATTCAAGACTGACAGCAGGAGCCCCCTCCCCAGCCTCCAGGCCAGTCACATCCTTCTCCAGACTTACCGGCTGACTCCAGAGCCATGCGCATCTCATAGGAGCTCATGGTGCCTGACTTATCCAGGTCATACTGGCGAAAGATTGTCTGCAAAAACATCACGGAGGACATGAAGGGAATACTCTCCTTTGGCCTCCAGGCTGGTTGTCCCCACTCCCTGCTGCCTCAGGAGGGGTGCTGTCCCTGTGCAGTGCACCCTGTCCCCTCTCCTCCTCACCAGCCAGCTCCGGATCTTGTTCCATAGGATCTGGAATTCTACTAGCCCAAGGCGGGCACTGCCGTCTTTCTGGGGAGCAGAGGGTCAAGGAGGTCAAAGCAGCCAGGAAAGGGTGGTGGGGGGTACAAAGGCAAAGCTACCAGATCCCAGCCACAGGAGGTGAGAAAAGCCTGAACACACTTGGCCTGCCCAATTTTTCTCCCAGCCTTCCCCTCTATCCTATGCAGCATCAGCAAAAAGCCTGCAACCCAGCAAAGAAAGGGTAACACTTGAAGTAGCAGCCATGCCACTCCTTGGGAGCAGCTGTGCTGCTGCAGTAGGAAGCACATTGCTGTTCTGTCCTTGGACCAAAACTGGGCTAGCCTGCAGCAAAAAGGAATGTTGAGGGCCGGGCTGGAGAAGGACTCAGAGGTGCTCATTGCCTGACCTCCCAGCTGCATGTCCTTGTACAAGCAGGACACTGGCCATGTCTCCTGTCACTTGACTCATCCACAACAGCTAGACAGGATGGTTTGGAGGAAAGAAATCCAATAGTCCTTGTTCCCTTTGAGGAGTGCCTCAAAGGCTGGGTGGCACAACAGCATATCTGGCTAGGGAGCCTGTGGGAAGTGAAACATAGGAACTTCCTCCTGGTGGTGAAAGTAGAAGGCATGGGGTGGGACTGTGCTGGGTTTTTGGTGGCAGAGCCAGGGACCAAAGAAACAGAGGAAATTATAGCCCTTGCCAAAAAACCTGCTGCTGAAGTCAAAGAGTGTAGGGCAGGTGGTCCTGAAGCCATAAGGACACCTTCCTTTCTTCCCCCAGTTAAACAGCTTCATCACTGTTGGAGAGCCAAGCTCCAGCTCCAAGAGACAAGTCTTGTTTCTTGTAGGCTAAGCGCCACAAAAACCAGCCTTGACCCACAGCACCAAGAGGATACATCCATCAGGTTGACCATGTTGCGGCAGGAGTCCAGGCTGAACCCATCTGTTTTCAGATCTTTGTCTGAGGAGAAAGAAGGAGGTTGAGCACATGCACCAAAACCCAACCTGCTGAGCAACCTGGGCTGCAGGGAGCAAGGAGTAGGAACGGTAGTGCTTACGTCTAGAGATGACTCTGTTCAGAATAGTCCGAAGCTCAAAGACGCTGATTTCCATGTCCTGGAGCAGAAGCAGAGTTAGCATCACCCCTTGCCTGCTCTCCACCCCACTTGTGGCCATTGTCCCCCTCCTGCCAAAACATCACTGCCTTAGTCACAAAACATGAGGATACCATTACATTTGTACACTCAGAAGAGTTTTGGTCACAGCTGGATGCTCTTCGCCAAATCTGCCCCTGTCATCACACCATCCCTGCAGGCAGCCGGGCTGAGGCACAGCACAGATGGGCTTGTCTTGCAGGATGGGACTGAGTGAGTGTGTGGTGGGCTCAAACTCCCACGGCCAGGGTTTGGTTGTCCCTTCCCCTCCCCAGAGGGCTTTCCAGAGCTTGGTGCAGCCATACTCACCTCCCCTGCCAGCTGCTGGAACATGTTCTTGAAGCTATCCTCTATGTCATCCTCAGTTATTTCCTCCTAGGGTGATGCAAAACAGAAAGAAGAGGTTAGTGGTCAAACCCAGGCTCTGCCCTGCCTTCCAGGCTCAATAAACGCCAACTGGAAAGGAAGCTCTTTGTTCTTCTCTTCTTCATTCCCACATCCCCATCACCTCAACCTTGCCAGCCCCTCTGCAGCCACATGACATCCCAGACTCAGACAGCCACCCCCTGCCTGCAGCTTCCCTTCCCAAGTGCCAGAACTTCAGTGCTAGCTGATCCAAAGTGGCAGCTCCTACCTCATCTGCCAGATCTGCCGAGATCTCCTCATCCAGCTCCCTGGGGCAGAAAGGGGAAACCAAAGTGATGAGCAGGGTCCCCAGCCAGCAGGCTGCCTGCAGTGGGGAACATCCCACTGCTCACAGACACGGGGTGTCCCTCCCAAGCAGGACTCACGCTGTGTCTGACTGTTTCTCGGTGAAAACGCGCAGGACGAAGTCGGCCTCCTTGTGTGGCTCGAAGGTGGAGGGCACAATGATGTACTCGCCGGGGGGCAGCCGGATCTGGTTGCTCACCTCCCGCAGGTTGATGAAGGTCTCAGACCGTGCCCGGGACTGGTTTCGCAGGAAGAAGTCCTTCTTCAAGTGCACATTCTGCATGCCCTGGGCCTGGGGGAAGGAATGTGCTTGTGGACTACAATGGGAAGCACCCACAGGGAATGGTGGGACCAGTGCCAACCCATCAGTTAGGACAGCCCTGCCCTGTCGATCCAGCAGGAGCCATCTCTCTCTCCCACATGGAGGTGCCCAGCTGCCACTATCACCCTAGCCAGAGCCAGTGCTGTGGGAGTTCCCATGCCACTGGATACATCAACCCATTTTTGCCCAGTCTTACACTTCCCTCCAAGATAGGGTAGGCTCTGACAGCTCAGGACATACCTCCTCAGGAACCTACAGATAGAAGGGAAAAGGGGAAAAAAATCAGAATCCCAGTACCTGCCCCATCCCTTACAGCTGCAGAGAGCACAGGATGGGGGACATTAGCCCACAGCTGGCCAAAGCTGGTGGAAAAGATTTTCTTGAGGACTGGGGTTGAAGTGGGACTGGCAGGGTTGAGCCTGTCCCAAGGAAGAAACCTTGGAGTGGGCAGGGGTTACCTCATAGACAGCAAAGCCAATGGTGTGCATGTCACCTCCCACACGCCGCTCGCGCCGTCGATGCTTCTGCATCAGAGCCACCAGGAAGCTGCAGGCCACCTCATCATCCCCAGGGTCATCATCTTCTTCCAGCAACTTGATCTTAAACTGGGGGTTGATCCAGAATGTGGCTGGGAGGAAGGGGATGTATGGATGAGACACCTGGTTTCATCAAGTTGCCAAGACCACAGATGTGGAGGCCAGGAATACCTGGGTGATTCCTGCAGCCCCCGGCAGTGCTCCCCCGGCGCCATGTGCCCTCGAACACCTGTGTGTGCCATCTGCTGAGCTCGTCCTTGGTGAGGGCATCGGGGGTCAGGTTGCAGATCTCGAGCCTGGAGAACTCCCTCATGAAGTCTCGGAAAGACATCCTGTGGGAGACAAGTAGGGGCTGAGGCCAGGGCACTGCTGTGGGGAGGGAGGAGAGTGTGAGTAGCTCTGGACCCAGCTAACATTTCAGGAGAATTAAGTGACAGTAAGTTTACTCTTCCTAGATGTTTATTTAGCATTTAGTTGGCCTGAATTTCCTTTAAGGGAGGAAATTTATTAACTAGATCAGGTGAGAAAATGCTGGCAAGCTCTCCAGGGCAGGGAAGCCATCTCATAAAGGCAGGTCATGCACTTCAGGTGAAGCATGACTGCAGGATCTCTCCCCAGTTCCTCTACTCCTTCCCAGACTGGCTGCTGAAATAGAGCAGCACCTTGCTCCAGCACTCACCAGAACTCTCCATCCTCCATCTTCAGCTGCAGCTCTTCCCTCTCGTCAGGGTCAATGTTGTTCCACTCAGCGGAACTGGAATAGCAGGAAAGAGACAATTAGATATAAGGACTCCTGAGAGCAATTCAGACCTGGCCCTCAACTCCTCTCTGTCTGATGTGGAGGGCTCTGCACACTGTGAGCTTCCCCTCAGAATTGCCCCATTTGACTGCAGTGTGCGCAGTGCTTGCTGGCCTGACAGAGCAAGACTGCCATCCCTTCTGTCCTGCTTACCCATCACTCCAGGCTCCAGTCCACTCCACCTGACCCCAGGGGTTCCTGATGCGGATGAGTTGTTCCTGCTGACCCCGGTAGTTCACCTGCCAGACACCAGACACAGGAGGTGGAGCCCATGCCACTGGCCAGTCTGCTATTGCTATTAAAGTCTAATCTAGGTGACTCACATCTCTGAAGGCTGTAACTGAATAGGCGTGGCCCTTCACCAGCTTCTTGAAGGTCACTGCTTCCATATCAAAGGCACTTGTGATCTGAGAAGATGTGTAATGCTCAAGTCAGTAGGACTGAATTCGTGTAGTCTTATCCCTACCCCTTCCCTCCACTGTGTGGAGAATTCTCCTTGCTTTGCACTGCTCCAGCCAACAGAAGTAGCTGGCAGCAACTCCCTGTGCTCAAAGGCTGCTGGTTGTGGACAATTTAAAGACAGTTTCTTTAACAGAGGACACTGAAGATCCATTAAGGAACCACCCAAACATCAGAATTTAAAAACCCTGCTCCAGGTAATTTGCTGATGCAAAACACAGCCGGAGTTACCCGCAGTCCCCTGTCCTGCACTTGAGATGAACAATCCCGCTCCATCCAAAGGAGCCACGTGTTATGCCACAGGGCTGCTCTGGAAAGAGTGCTGTGGTAAGAGGGCAAAGAAGTAACCTTCCACTGGTGTCACAGTGAGGGGACTGCTGATACAGCCTTGGCTGTGAGGCCTCACTTCGGCCAGTGCTGTGGCAGAGTCCTGGCTCATCCCGCCACATCACTTACATCGATGGAGCAGCCCAGCAGGGAGCCCCTCTCCAGCGCCTTGCGGATGATGTGGCCCATGTTGCGAGGTGGCCGCTTCAGGTCATACATCTCTGCCACGCCGCCCGTGAAGTCCTCAAAGCCCTCGGTGGTGCTGCCCCCCGAGAGCGACTCGTAGCAGCCATTCAGCCTGAGGGGCGCGTGAGGAGACAAGGAGGTAGCGCATTGCAGCTGCCCTGCCACTCAGCACAAGCAGGGCCAGTGACAGAGGAGATGCCCTTCCCTCCACCCCACACAGGCAGGTACCCTACCCCATACATGCCCACCCAACCACATGCCCATCACGGGGATACCCACTTGGCATAGGCCTTCTCCAGCAGAGCACTCCAGAACTCGGTGCACTCTGCCGAGTGGACAAACAGAAGTTCCCCGTCCTTGGTGGGCAGCTGGTCATCCACCACCACGTCCACCCACTCACCAAACTGCCAGATCTGGGGGGTAAAGAGGAAGTTGGGTGAGCTCAGAGCATCACACGTCTTCCTCATCCCTACCCCAGAGGGATGGTCTCGACCCACCACCCTTGCTTCTGCCACAGCCCACCAGCTGTGGAGGGCCAAGAGCTCCCAGCCCACCTGGAAGTGAAAGATGCCAGCATAGTCCTCCTGGAAGCTCTGTCCATGGGGCACCACGCGGTGCAGGAGCTCCTCGTTGAGCGTGAGGGAGCCAATGGCAGCCAGCAGCCAGCAGTCGCCTGGGGAAGGAGAGGAAGCTGGTATGAGTACCCATCACCTCCCTAGCTGAGAGGGTAGGTGACAGATGTTTAGGAGCCCATGGTGTGCTCTCTGTGCAAATGTTTGGGGCTACCCAGCTCAAAAAGTCCATGGAAAAGCCAGAGAAGGTCCAGCAAGCAGAACTCAGTGATCCAGTGATCCAGGCTTGCTCAACCACAGAGAGAAGTATTAGCTCAAGGCAATTGGGAATGTTCCTCCCTCACCTGGGGCCTGTGTCCAGACCACCACACATAGTCAGCACCAACAGCCCCCTCCTGCAGCCACTTATTTGGCCCCTCCTGGAACTCATTCATATGACTGCCCTCTGTATCACTACAGTGAGTTCTGTAGTGGAATTACACTTTACATGTAAAAAGCCATTTTAATAAGCAAGCGGTTTCATGCTGCTACCCCAACTTCTCAAATTGCAAGCAATGCCACCGCACTTCTCCTTCTGAGAAATCTTAACCACAAGTGCTGCTCCAGGCCAGAACTGTGCTTTTAAATTCTTTGACTTGATTCTATTTTCTCTTTTGCCTTTGAAGCCTTTCACACCTTAGCCTTGAGCCTGGATAACCTGTAACTGGGCTGTGGTTTGGCTGTGACAAAATGCCATTTCTGAGTTTTTAATGATGAAGTGAACACTACCACAGTGCTTTGGGCTGTTATGCACTCCAGTTGCCACCTCAAGTTTGTCCTAATTACTGGATATATCAAATGTAATCAGCCCTGAAAACAGCATGCTAAATATGCTAAGGAATACAGTGCGCCCAATCAAGTGCCCTACTTGCTCCCAGTCAGGACAACACTGTCTGTGGTTCCAAGATCCATTTCTGATGACCAAAAATTCCAGGTGTGGTTCAACTCTGCTAGCCTACCCAGCCCATTCACACTTCTCTCCTTGCCTCAGTCCCCTCGCCTCCAGAGACACCCCTGGAGAAAAGACAAATCATCACTTGTACACCTCTCAATACCCTTCTGCCACACCACATTCATTAACAAGCATTTTGTCACCACCACCTCAGTTTGTTATTGTCATGCAGCTGCCATCCCTCAGCATTTACCAAAGCAGGGAGCACTTTGGAGCAGCTCCTGGCATTGTTGTCAGCATGTGTGAGGCATGGATGTACCCAGAATCTCCACTGATCTCAGCATGGTCAAACTGTGCACACATCAACTAATTTTTGTGGAGCTTTATCCTAGAGCTACTAGGAGGCACAGGATACCCCCTGACTTTCAGTTTCCACCTCACGGAATGGAAAGGGCCACCCAACCCTCCCCAGTCATTATTCCTGGACCAAGGTCCAGGGACAAAGCTTCAACACTCACCCAGAGCCCCCTGGCAGATGTCCGTCCGGGTGGCACCACCAACGATGAACTGAGGGTCATCCACTAATTCCTGCAGAAGAACAGAATCAGATGCTGGTGCTTGACCTTGGCAGGGCCTGAGCTTCAGCAGGGCTGGCACCCACTGCAACTCTGACTCGAGAGAAATAGTATATGGTCCCTGTGAGATGTACCCCACCTGCCTTCTGCTAGGAAAGGCTGCTTGACTGCAACCCCAAGGCCATCACCATAAGGCAAGGCAAGATCTGCTGTATCTATGGGAGGACAAGGCTGGATGACATTTCCCTTGCCCTGATGGCGTCAGGGGACATGCACTCTTAAAGGCCCCAGCTACTGAGGGTGGCACATCCATGCTATGACACCTTGAAGTAAGAGCACAACCCATCTGTTTTGAAGCCCACAGTCTGCTGCCCAGAGGAAGCAGTGCCTGCTAAACACAATGCTTTTCTGAGCAGACACTCATGGGGAACGACCCTGGGCCCTTGGGAAAGTGGCTCTGCAGCACTCCAGGGACTCGGAGCACTGAGGGGTGCCAGCAAGGGCCAGTCTGCAGCTCAGCACACCACGTCAGTGCAGATGTGCAGGGCAGGGACACCAGCCCAGCCTGAGAAGAAACAAGCCCAGCACTTACCGACGGACGCTTCCACTCTACTCCCCGTGTCTTGCTGGAGTGTGGCCCCAGCTCCTTGAATCCAAGGGCAGATGGGCCAGCTGGGAATTGGGGATCCCTGAAGAGGGTGCCACTCTCAATGCACTGCTGCTTGAGGGCCTCATAGTCCTGGTTGAGGTACTTGATGGCGTTGTTGTGCTCACCAAGCCCCTCAGCTCTCAAGCGGTCTCTCTCCACACGAGCAGCCATCCCGCCAAAGGGCATCATAGCTTGGCACCACCACCCCTACCTTCTGCTCCACTCCCTGCAACAGAACAGGCACAGCCACGCTGGGGCAGGGTCTGCTACCCTGCTCTCCCCTGGGGATACCAGCCATCACACAGAGCCAGGCTTGGAGGCTGAATCCCCAATTCCCCACCGCTCCCACAGCAGGAACCTTCTCCAGCAGCATTGGCCTGGCACCAGAGACCCCCAGGGTGGGCACACACACCAGGAGAACCTCCCACACCCCATCCCCAGCAGCAGCCCTGTTCTGAGCCGTCTTCTCTGGCCTGGCCGTTGCAGCCCTGTTGTCTTTAGGGAACACCAAGGGGACAAAGCAGCATTGAGGGCGGGCTGGGAGCAGGCAGCACCCCCCAGCACCTAGGCCATGGGTCCTGTCCTGTCCCCGCTACAAAAGGCTAAGCCCAGAGGAATTTCAGACGCTTTCTAACCTTGTCAGCCTCTCCTCCCGGCGCAGCTTTCCGGGTTCTTCCCTCATCCGGGTCCGGGAGGGCGTCAGCGGCCGCCCGCAGCTTCTCCCACCCCCAGGGGCCTCTCCCACTCCTTTTCCCTCTTCCCCGAAAGCCGGCCCGGCTGCCTGAGCACTGAGTCAAGAGGGGCGGGTAGGGAGGAGCCCAGCGGGGCGCAGATAGTTCTGGCTAAGGGGCCAGAGAAGGACGGGGAAGGAAGAGGCGCGACGGCGCACACACACACACACACACACACACACACACACACACACATACACACACACACACACACAGACACACACACACACACACACACACAGCGAAGATGACTCAAGGGTCTTCACCCGCTAGTGGAGCAGCCTGCTGGGAGACCCCGAGGAGGGACTGCGGAGCCCAGTGAGGCACGCTGGCACCAGGAGAGCGGGGCAGGACAGACACCGCAGAGCCCGCATCCTGCACCTCTCCCTGCTCTGGTCATCCTCCCGGGGCTTTGCCCAGCAGCTCACGGCCAGGAGCTTCGAACCAGCTTGCCACAGCTGCCAGGCATGCCTGGTCCCGCAGCCCTGCCCACCGCGCCCGCTGCTCTGGGCAAGTCCCAGCTCCCTTCCCGGTGTCCTGCTGCCCTCAGCCCTGTCCAGGCACCAATGGCAGCAACCAGCACTCACACCCACCGCACTGCCCAGGCTGGAAGGGGCCTCTGGCACCGTCTAGTCCAAGCCTCCATGCAAGCAGTGTGACCTGCAGCAGGGCCATGGGGCAGGTGCCACTGCCCCCAGCCCACTGCCATTTGTGGCTCATCCTGCCCCACTCCCCAGCAATCTCAGCTCCTGCTTGGCTGGGCTGGTGCTGAATACTTCAGAGGTTTGTCCGTATGAGAAAGTGGTGTAGTCCTTGAGTAAATAAGCCAGGAGCCAGCAACCCACTCCGAGCAGCAAACTCAAATGCCAGTGCTGGCCCACTCCCTTCTCAGTATGCTATTCCAGGGGAGCAGGGCACAGCCTGGCTCCAAAGAGGTGTCTTTCCTTGTCCTGAAGTGCTGTGATAGCTAAAGGGAAGGCAGGCAACAGTGAATAGGGTGCAAGCTCCCTGCATAGGGCATAAACTTGGCTGCTAACCCATGTGGCTGTTCTAGCCAGAAGCTTTTCAGAAGAAAAAATTTACTCTTCCCTATGACTCTGCCTACTCTGGGATGCTCTAAACCCACTACCCTTCTCCAGGGAAGTGCCAGCCCTTCTCTCCTCTACAATGGTCCCACATCTATGGAGCTCCTCCTACAACTCCTGCCTCACAGCAACCTGGCAGTCTCTCCCAGTGGCAAGGCACTTGGTGCCTGCAGAGCTGGCTGGCTGGCTTCTCCAGTCCCAGACACTTCCTGGAACAGAGGGGCCCTGAGGGAAGAGGGATCCCAAGTACAGCTGCCCACACTGCCTGCAGTTCCCACTTCACCATCTCCCCAGAGCTTACACCACAACCTGCCAGTGGCCAAGGACCTCCACCTACCCACAGCCCCTGACAGGTTCCCTGCACTCTTTCCCATGGACCTACCAGCACGGGACATGGCTGCAGACACGGGTAGCTCTGTGCAGACACGGGCACCGTATGAGTTATTCTTAGCTCTCTGGCTCAAAATACTCGGGAGGGCTGTGCTCAGTGGCAGAGGGAGGTCACGCAAGCGCAGAACAAAGGAAAGCGTTTCAGACCCCACAATGGGAGAGGAACCATATGGGTCTTTAAAGCAATGGGGTCAGCTACTGACACCTCCCCAGGCTTATGCTGATGGACACTGCAGGTCCTCCACGGAGGAGGAAGGGGTGTGATGAGACAAGCCAAGCCCCCAGGGCAGTTCTCCACCACAGGTGACACCCAACTACAATATGATGCTTTCCAGTACTCGAGGCACCTCTGATCCCTCCCAGGTGGGAGCGAAAAGACACACTGGTTCCTGCAGGGTCCCTGACACCTTGTGCACTTTAGCGCATACTGCAAAACCCTTGGGCAGCATCATTGTTGAAGTCCAGCCAAAAATCTTTGCAGACCTCTGGTTTGCCAGCTGCTCTTGCAAATCAACGGAAATGGGGAGTTCCCTTCCTCAAAACCAGCCCTGACAGACGGTATCCTGCCGCATACTCAGCTCGGGCAAGGCGTCACAGCCTTCCGTGGCATCCCACAGTGCTCAAGCAGCTCTCGGGCCCTTTCCAGCCCTCCAGACGACAAAGACCCTCGTTTCCCACAGGCTCCCCTTTATCTTACCGCATCCCTTTGACGGGATACGGGCTTGGCTTTGAGGTCGGCAGCACATCTCGGGAGGCTGCGGTACTCAGTTTACTCACCGCCCCGATTGGGAAGCTTCTGGGTCTCTGCGGATGCGTTACCTAATGCAAAAATCCCCGCAGATAGAAAGGGGATGGGAGGGGTAGGCATGCCTAGATAAGCTTAGAAAACAGAAGAAGCAGCCGGGGAGGGAGAGACGGACGGACTCGAAGGCCTGCCCGCCCGGCGGCGGGCTCCCCCCCAAGTGCTTAACCCCAAACTGGGGGTCGAACAAGGGTAAGGACGGGGGGATGGACTTACGGAAGCTGCTATCGCCACCGCCCTGCCCGCTTCGGCTCGGCCCGGCCCAGCACAGCCCGGCTCAGTACAACCCCGCAGAAGGTGGAGTTTAGGCGGGCAGGATGTATGAGCAAAGCCGGGAGGGCAGGGGGAGGGGGAATTAAAGGAGCAGTGACAGCTTACAGACACTGGGAGGGGATTCTTGATCCAGGCTGATGGTGAGGTCCTGTCTGCTGGTACCCTTTGCCAGATCCCAGGGATAGAGGAGTACTGCCGCGAGGGGTGTGCTGTTTCCACCATTGTTCTGAGGAAAGGGTTGGGTCCATACGGAAACCAAGGCTGGAGGGGAAAGAGGAAGCATTCCCCTAGGAATGGATTTGAGGGTGACTGCTCCACATTGCCGGCACCCCAGCGTAGCTGGGTGAAGCTCTGTACTGCACTTTGTCCCCAGGATTTATTGACCTTCTGGTGCCACGGCTGAGTACGGTGGTCCCACCGGATATCCCAGACTGTTATGTCCCTTCTCCCTTCCATTATGCCTGCGGGGACTTTGCCCGCACCACCTCAATCAGTGGCTCAGGTGGTCACGGTCAACAACGCCACCACCAGCTGCCCCGGCCTCCCTGCGTGTCCCGGCTGGCACTCCCCTCTGCCCCCCGAGACTACCAGCTGCCCCTCGCTGCTGAGTGCCAGCCGGGCTCTCTCCGGGCAGGTCCACTGCCCTGGCGTTGTCTACAGCCACACCGGGGCTGCCCCTGTGTGCCCTCCGTGACTCATGGTGCAGCTATACTGGGTGGTGCTGGTACCAGGGGGCATGGCCACACAGGGTTTGGCACCATACAGGGGAACCCTGTGTGGCTCAACATGGTTTTGGCTGGCATGGCATGGCTCAGCATGAATTGGCACAGCTTGGCTGGTGTGGCTTAATCCAGCATATTTGACACAGTCTGGCCTGGCATGAGCAGCTCAGCTCAGCCCTGCCCCAGGAAAGAGGCTCTGTATTGGCATTCTTTTGGTGCCAGGACTGAACAGGGTGAACCTAATAGGTGCTACGAGCCCTGGAACTCCCTCTCCTTCCATGGTGCCTGTTTGCAGCTGGGGAGGCTGTGCCCATACAGACTCACTGCAGCAGCTGGCATCGAGCCTGCGTGAGCCCAGGCCTCACAGGGCACCTGCTTTCTACCTCACCCCATCCTTCCTAAGCAGGGAGCAGGTTGCACGTGGGGCCAGGAGCCATGTCCCTTTCCTGAGGGAAGGGCAACCAAAACATTTAAAACCAGCTGTAGCATGGTCCTGCCGCTGCAGGCACAAGGGACCAGTCTGGTCCTGTCCCTATACAGGGGACTCTGTTCCAGGCAGCTTGTTCTGCTTGTTCCCACCCTAGTGCAGAGGTGGCCTCGGGGTGCCCTGCTCTGGGCTGTTTCGAGGGCTGCTTCATCTTTTTCTCAGCCAGGCTTGCCACAGGCTGGAAGCATAAAGCGGTCTCTTCATAAGGGGGACATTATTCAGTTCTGCACAGAACTGCAGGCAGCACTGTGCTTTCAAACAGCAAGAAGCCTGTAGGGCCAGGCCTTGCTCCTGCTTTGGGTTTGTGCCCGTCCTTTTGACGCTGTTGTCCTGTTCAGCTGCCTTATTATCCTTCAGTGGCCTCCAAAGCTGCTTTTACAGATCCCTCTCCTGGGGCAGCAGACAGCTCCTCAATAATCCTGTTACAAAGGCTGTCCCATGTCCTTCCCCCTATGCTTAGAAACGGTTTCCCTAAAACACCTGGAAAATCTCTCTGCAATTTTGTTGTTTCCTTCTCTCAAGCTTTCCTTTGCAGTGATAGCTGCAGAACTTGGCAAGAGGCACGGTTCTTCTTTCTGCCTTCAGCTTTTTGTTCTCTGGCATTGCCTCTTCCCTTGTTCTTTGGCTGTGGACAGGAGGTTCTTTTGTCCCCTTCTGGTGCTGCACTGCTGGCACATGAAGCCTGATCACAGTGAGGTGGGGATGGAGCTGGGGTCACTTGTCCGTCTCTTGGCAGCCCCACACTAAGCCTCGCCTCTCCATTGTGCCATCCTCCAAGCAACGGCCACAGTGCACAACATAAGGAGCATAGCACACAGCAGACTCCTGGGAAGCACGCCAGATCCAGCCTGCACGGAGAGTAGCAGGGGGCTGGCTGCTTGCTGTCTGTCCCAGCACTCAGGGGATAGCTGACATAGGAGCAGCATCGTGTTTTGGGGAAGTGCTGCTCTGTGCTCCAGGGGTCTAGCATTCCTCATGCTTTCTCAAAGGCTGTAGCTGCCCACCCAAACCGGTGTCCGGGTTTTGAACAGATATTGCAGGAGTGGCTATGGAACCTACTACTAGAACAGTATGGGTGGGCTGACATGTGGCATGAGGCTACCAGTGGAACTCCCCCACTGCACCATTCCCAAACCATCTTCTTCCATTGCAGCCTCAGTGCACACAGCTTCCCATCTACCTGCTTTTAGCAGCAAAGTCCCTGATGCCTCTGCAAGTCAGAGGGAAAGCCATTCATGCTGCAAGAGCCTGTGAGCCATGGCTGAGTTGCTGGCAGCAGGGCAGGGCTTGTGCTCATGCTACTCCCCACCCTTCCTGTTGTATCACGAATGCTCCTGCAGCACCTGGGGTCCTCTCTTCCCAGGTTCCAGCCCCCAGCCCACTCCACAAAGAAAAGACTGCACAAAAAATAGCTCCTTTTTTTCCTTTTTTCTTTTGTACACAAATATATACAGGGTATTATACACATCTCTACACAGACAGTGCCACTCAGAACACACAGCTCTCTGTGGGTAGGGCCCCAACAGCTACAGAGGCAGCCTCAGAGCACAGCCATACCTACAGAGACCATAGCATCCCAGCCCACCTGCTGGATCAGGAGCAAGGGCAGTAGGTGGGTGTGAGAGGAGAGAAGAGGGTCAACATCCCCCCCCCAGCCCCAGCCTGTGAGTGGACTGGGAACTCAGCTCACATGCTTATTTCATTCCTGGCCACTACCTGAAAGGGATGGGCAACTCTCACCATACCCCTTCACACCCACGTGTGCTCCATTCCCAGCTGAGCCCTGGAAGCTGGCGTGACCTGCCCTCCCCATGCACTGAAGACTCGCACCTCTTCTGTTCCATCCACCCTTTTCTCCAGGCCTGGGATTCCTGTAGAGATTTTGTACATGAAAGGTAGCTATGTCCTGCCTGGAGCAGCCCCCCATCTGCTCTCTGTGGGTCTGATTCCCTTCCTCTAGTGGAAGGCACAGGGGAGAAAAGCTGTAAAATGTGACCACTGTTCCCTGGCAGATGAGGTGGGCAGGGCTGACAATTCACTTGTTCTGGTCGATTAAAGTGCTTGGCGCTCCTGGGCCAGCATGGGTGATTGAAAAGGTAAATGACCATCCCCTTTCACCTGGCCCCTCAGGGTACACCTCCAGGGAGCTGCTACAGCGCCCACTGATGACTGGCAAAGGGAGGGCGTTAGTGTCCGCAATGAGCACCAAACAGGACTGTGGCAGGGTCTGAGGGAAATAAATATAGCTAAATAGCAGAGGGATTTATTATCTTCCTTTACAGTTTACACAAGGGGAAGGGGGAAGCAATTGAGGGTAACTGATACTGACCAGAAATAACCTCACAAAGTGTCTTTCAACAGCATCAGTCTTTCCATGTGCCAGGGGCTCCAGTCACCCCTCCCACCCATCCTGTTCCCTGCCTGCCTCTGGGACACAGCTATCAACAGGGAAGAAGCAAGGACAAGAGGTAGGAGAGGAACAACACCCCTCTCAGGGGGGGTTGTGTGGTGGCAGGGGACCCTACACCAGTCAGGGCAGGTGAAGAAAGCACAGTCCCGTGAGGCTTTCATGGTCCTGAAGATGGTGGTCTTGGTTGGAGACAGCTCCTAGGGGCTGCTCTCCCAGGGCTCCCTCCCTCTCTCACCACCTCAGGTTGGGGAAGACCCTGCAGCAGCTCAGGGAAGGGGCCTCATTGCAATGAGGCAGTGCTGATCTTGCAGGGTGCTGGCCTGTAGCCTGAGACCCTTTCTCCCCTTTCCCTAGCACCCAGGAGACCCCCACACAGCCTCCCCAGCCCCAAGCCTGACCCTGCTGTGCAGACACAGGGCAGCAAAAGGGCAGCTGCAGTGCCATATGGGGGTCAGGTTGATTTGTTTGAAAGGGGAATAAAATGTGCAAAGAAAAATGCCACTTTAAATGATGCTGCAAACCCCTGCCTGTGCCCCTGGGGGAGGAGGGAACAGGACCTGGGGGAGAGGCTTCCTGCACCTCCTCCTGCTCATGAGAAATGCCCTCAGCACCCCTCACCCTGCGAGGGCCTATCTAGCTCATGTCAACCCAGTGCCCCTTCCCTGGTGTGATGCCACGCTTGACCACAAAGTCAGGATCACTGTCACCATCTCTGTGCTGAGGGGGAAGTCCGTCACCACCCCTAGGCCTGGACCAGCTCCTGGGATGCCACACCAACTGGATGCTGGAAGCAGTTGAGAAAGGGCACACACAGGCAGGCACAGGGAGAAGGTGCAACAAAAGCCAACCCCACCGTGGGTGGGGTTTCCAATAAACTGACTGAAGTTTTTCATTTATCACCTTCCTGTAAATCTAATAAATTATTAGTTTTTCTCACCAGAAAGACAGGGTGATACAGTTGCCTGCTCAGAAGACCCCAGATGTTCTCCTTATGCCCCTTCCCACAAAGCACCCAGCTTTCCTCCTCCCTGCAGGTCCAGGGCAGCACCACGGGGGTTATAGTCCCCCTCCTCCCCAGCCTCTTGGAGTCTGGGGTCCAGGGATGTTTTGAAGACGGTAGCTAGTAAAGAGCATGCCTGCCGAGCAGCTGGGCTGGCGCAGGGGTGGAGGGGCAGGGAGATGGAGAGCTTGCAGCAGGGCCCCTGCCCTCACTGAAGGCAGCGGCCCTGGGGGCAGGAGGGTGAGAGCGGTAGCCAGCACCCTCAGGTGCCTCTTCCCAGGTCTCTGTGTGCACAGCCTGCCCTGCTCCTGGGCCTCCTTCCCCTCCCACCCTTTGACGTCCCTACTGGTGGATCTCATTCGCTATCAGGCTGTCCTCACACGACTGGAAATCTGTGTCATTCATGCCATCTGCGTTGATGAGCTCCTCATCCTGTGATCCCTGCTCCTCCGACTCTGTTGCTTCGCCCTCCGGCGAGGAGTCCTGCAGCACTTGGGCGATGTACTTCTGTCAGAGGCAGGCAAAGGGCAGAGAGAGAGCAGAGACACACGTGAGTCTAGGGAATTTCTCCAGGAAGCAGAGCACAACACACTAAGCACCATGCATGAGGCTGAGCGTGGGGATATGCTGGGAGGGCAAGGAAGCGTCTAGGCTCCATGGAATACACCAGGAAAGGTCTAAGAGTGGGGCTTAGCCCCGAAACACTAGATGTGTTTCAAACCCCAGCAGTCTGGGACAGGGCATCTGGGCTAGGAAAGAATGTGGCTTTTCAGGCTCTTTGGAGCCCATGTGAACAGGAAGACTGCACTTCCTTTTGTGCTAGTAGATGTGTCCTTGAAGCTCTGCCTGCCTCTTATATGGATTCTCCTTTTAGCAAAATGTTGCTGCTTTTTGGTGTCTGGAGCCTAGGAGGGAGCCTGGATTACATGTGCACACCCCAGCCCTCCTGAGGAAGCACGAGGCTCTGCTTTACCCCATCTCTGCAGCCCTGCATAGATCCCCACTACAAAAAACCTTGTGGAAGGAAGCAGTTGGAGTGAGGCAGTTGAGCCAAGGTGAAGTTCAGAAAACCAATTCTGGGGTTCTCAGAATGTTGGAGAGAAGAGTCCCCAAAGCACTTCCATGACCTTCAAGGCAATGTCCACGGAGACACCTTTGTGTCAGCACTAAGACAAGCCTGGTGGGTGATAGCCTCTGCTGGTGTGCAAGCGTGCAAAGATGCAGAATGAGAAGGGAGACTGACCCGGCTGGATTCACCGTCCCAGCCGAAAGAGACGGAAACTAAATGCACATCATCTGAGGAGCAGTGGAAAAGAGGTGTGTGTGTGAGGGTTACACTTCATCGAGAGCAGGTGAGGGGCACAGTAGCCAACAGTTGCCTCCCAGCCTCACTGGGAGGATCCAGGTGCTGACTCAGAAAAATGAGAAGTGAGGAGTGAGGTACTCAGACAGGGAGTTACCTCCCCCTTTCCAAATTCAGGCAAGGAGTGTGCCAGGGCCCAGAGGTGGGGAGTGTGACTCACAGCTGATTTAGGAGCTGGCAGATTGGTGGCAGGTCTCCCATTCTGCCTGTTGTCCATGGCATCCACTTCTGTGTGATCAATCTGGAGAGAAAAGGAGAAATTGAGACTGTCAGGGCAACATACTTGCTGTTCCACCTCAGCAATATACAGGCAGCAGAGACAGCCCTCTGTGAAGTCAGGGTTGACAGGCTCTGCCAAAGAGCGGGCTGGGACCCCTCAGAGCCCCTGCTGTTTTGTGGTTGAGCTGTGCTACCAAGGAGAAGGGTCCCACACCTAACCATTCTGCCTCACCTTGTAGTTGTGAGCGCTGAGGTATTTGAAATGCCCAAAGCAGACGTGACACAGGCAGATCACAATGGTGATCACGAGGACCACAAAGGTGAACATGGAAGTGGGGGCCAGGAAGCCTGGGCAAAGGAAAACCAAAGTGTCAGTGTCAAAAAGACTGTGACCATGCTCCGTGGTGGGAGGCTGCCAGGATCAGAGCCTGCCCAGGGAGTGGCTCAGTAGGAGGCTAAGGGTTGGCATCCCAGCCCAGTGCTCACCTGTGCGCACTGTGGAGAAGAAGAGAAGCCAGAAGAGGCAGAGGATGGGGGCTGCCACTACCTGATTCACAGCCCCCGAATGGATCTTCTTGTCCAGCTTTGCAGGCAGGTAAGCATAATACAGGTTGTATCGGTCCACCAGGTGCTTAAGCAGCATGTACATGAGCCCTGGGAGAAGGAGAAGAAAGCCAGACAAGTGGGGCATCAGCCTCTTTGCTAGATTGAGAGGGAATATCTCTCCCACATCAGCCTTCTTGCCTCCCCTCTATCTCTATCACAGGGAGGCAGAGGTGTATCACTTACCAAAAGGGACGATGATGGGGCAGGTGATACTGTATGTCATGACTACAGTGAAGACACACATCATCCAGGCGTAAGCAGCTCCAAACTGGAACTCATAGGCCTGGTGCTGCAGGAGGGAATGAAGACCCATCAGCACGAGGACCTTGAGAGCTGAGTGGGTATATGCAACACACCCAACTATATGCACAGCACCAGGTGAGCCCCATCAGGGTCCCATTGCAGGACTCCCCTCCCTGGGTGCATGCCACCACCCATCCCTCAGCCCCACTACATACACGTTTGACGTTCCTCCGCTCGGCCGCTGAGCGGGCCAGGCAGAGGCGTATCATGTACATGAGCAAACCAGGGATGCGCAGCAGGTCCATGGCATTCCCGATGAAGGCAGAGGCGATAACATAGTTGACAAAGAAAGCCCCGTTGTCTGGCAGGAACACACATCTGGGGAGATGCAAGCAAGAGCAGGATGCAAGGGGTGCTCCCTCCTTGCAGGAGAGCAGCTGGGAGTCTCCATAACCTCTGGATGCTAACAAGAGCCACCTCCCATTGTAAACAAAG
Organism: Lonchura striata; assembly: GCF_050655825.1. Classification (NCBI taxonomy): domain Eukaryota; kingdom Metazoa; phylum Chordata; class Aves; order Passeriformes; family Estrildidae; genus Lonchura; species Lonchura striata. The sequence continues at coordinate 84,875,775 of NC_140705.1, read as the reverse complement.
CCTTTCTACTCAACTCCACTTACTCAAATCGTACGGCAGCTTCAGCAAGGAATTTTTTGTCGAACAACCAGCGGAAAAATACATCCAAGCTGTGGGGGAAAGCAAGAAGATGAACCATCATAAGCAGCAACAGACAGAAGTGCACATATATAGAAGCTGCTCTAGAAGGATGCAAAGCTCTGACCATAGACTGTTCTGTTCTCTGTTGAGTGTGTCATCAGCAATTATGTAAACTGGACATAGGAAAAATAACCAGAACAAAACAATGCAACACTCAAAAAGGGATGTAAACATTCCCCATTCATGTGTGTTCTTATCCCTTTACTCTGATCCTCTCAGTATTTTTCCTCTCTCCTCTGGGCACTACATTCATGTAAGGAACAGATGACTGACTCTAAAGAAGAAATTGGTTAGGTACAAGGTACTCTGCAACAAGAGATTTAAAAAATCCCTTAGAAGAAACAAATCCCATTTTCCTTAATTTTATAGAACTATCCAATAATATAAAACTATCCAATCCTCTGGCACAGGTGGAGTATGGAGCTCAACAGGCAACAGCAGGAGGATTGACTCCTCAGAAGGAAGGAATCTGTTTTGTGGTCAAAATGCAAACCTTCTGAGAGCATGCACCTGCCCAAGATGCAAGTTTACATGTAACAAGGTGAAGGACTATTCTTCTGCCACTATCACATGGTTTGTCTTATTCTCAGGATTTGCCTGACATCACCATTGAGGGGTTGTATCTCAAGTACGGAATTTAGGTGGGATTTTAAAGACCCCACAATGTGTAAAGAATGAACTAGCACAGAGTTTCCTGTCCCTTACCCACTCCCCAACTTTTTCTTCCTCACACTGTTCTCCTACTTGGCCCCTGTTCAGCACTAGAGCCCACACCAATGGCTGGCAGGTGATGCATCAGTGTTTACCACAGGGTGATTCTATAAACTCCACAGGAAGATTTGAGGCATAGACACAAACAGATGAGCACCGCTGTACCATGCTAACCAGCCAAGCAATGTAACCTATACAAGTTCTGGCTTAAAGGGGGAATCCACTAGTTTTGTGCAAAATTTGGACTGCACACTGAGCACAGAGATGGAGAATGCCTCCCTCACCAGGAGACATTAAGCAGACTTTTCACACATACTCATCTACCGCGTCAACATTTGCTGCATTATTTGTAACATCACAGCACATGTTAATGCATCTGCAGATTGAGTCAGTAAAGTCCTAGAGACCCAGTCATGTATGGTCTGGCCTGCTCTCCCTCAACTAAAATTAAATACCAGTCTCCCAAGGGGATGGTGGCCAGGGCACCAGTGCAGTGAGGAAAGGATGTTGTAAAAAGAAGAGAACAATCAGGCGTGCACCTCAACCCTCCCTGTGCTCCGTATCTTTGTACTTGCCTTCCCTTCCTACAACCCTTACCTGCTCAAGCCCAGTGATGGCAGCAGCAAGACCATGAAGATGAGGAAAGTGTAACACTTGTGCATGGTTGTCCGATTCTCTCCAGACCTGAGGACAGAGAGGCTGTTAACCTTTCACCCCACCAGCCACACAAGCTGTGCTCCCAATGGCTTTCCATCAGTAAGCACTTCCCGATGTCCAATCTAAACCTCACCCTGTCCATTCCTAGTACATGAATACATCCCCTTTCCCTCCAGTATATTTGAAATCTGTTATCAGGTCTCCGTTCCTTTCCCCTTGTCTCATAGGCTCTGCAATCTTCTTCCCTGACCTGCAATCCTGAGAGCTGGTGACACCCTCCCCACCAGTCTCTGCAACACAGACCAGAAAACAAAGGTTACATTGCGTGTCCTGCGGGGAACGTGCCTCACAAGCAGCAGGCTTCTAGTGCTTTGCATTTCAAGTGCCTTCCCTGAGGCCAGAAGCCAGAGCAGCTAAAATGATTTTCCCTTGGAATTTCTACATCTTACACATGGTACAGGCACACCACCCCTGCCTGCTCACCTGAGCCAAGACTTCCCTGGCTACTAGCATTTCTCATAGTAACTAGCCCCAACCCCTCTCAGCTTTCTTCTTCTTGTAGACCTGTCAAATTCTGCTCACACAATCATGCTGCACAACAGCAGCTAAAGACTGGCAGAACAGCTGTCTACAGCAGTCCCCAGGTGCCAAAGAGGTGCAACATAACACCATGCTTGGAGTGAAAGACAGAAGTTCAAGCAGAAAGATCCAGCCTGTAGCTTTATGTAGTGAGAAGTGTCTAGCAGCTAATCAGCTCTCTAAGAAGGTAGGAACAGGTGCTGGCTGTCCTTACCTGGTCCAGTGTGCTTCGAAGAAGGCAGAGTAGTATACAATGGTGGGCAGAAGAGCAGAGAAGCACCACAGCAGAAGGGTGGGGAAGAACTGGGTGATGATTGGGTTCTGCAACAAGGCAGAGGAGAAATCACATGTCACATAGTGAACCAGCTTTTGTGCTAGCCAAAGGTACAGTTGCCTCTGCTGATGCCAAGGCCCCAGCACTGTGACTGCCACTGCAACCTCTCCAGGTTCAGCACTTCCCTCATGGTCAGGTTGACAAGACCTGGGGAACAATGACAGTCTCTCTCCCTATCCCCAACTTTGTAGGGGATACCATGCCTTGGGGTGATTCCTGTGTTAGCCACCCTGCACCTGTCTCCCAAGTCCTTACATTGAGGTACTCCACAGGCTTGGTGACATTGAACTTGTCCATAGTGGTGATGATGATAGCAGGAGTGGTAAGAAAGAAGAGGAGGATGAAGAGGACCACATTAATCACAAAGCAGCGGATCCACCATATAAAGCCCCGGATGGAGAGGTGTTCCCTGGGAGGGAGAAAGATGAATCATGATGGCTGCACAGGGCAGACTACCAAGCTGTGGGGCTTTGCATGCACACCACAGCCCAGCCTGGTGAACAGCACTTGGGGTGCCAGCCCAAGGCTTTCCCCCTCCCAGTCAGATCAGACCTCTAGCTCAGCCAGGCTGGGCTTCAACAAGAACAACTCAGTTACTGGAGGAGCAGATAGAGAGGGAGAAAGGGAGGGTGTGTCCCCTTCCCACTGGCAGGGCCACTGAACCCTAGAGAGCTGCTCACCAGTAAATGTTCTGTGGGTCAGGAGCATAACTGACGGTCCAGTTGGAGACATGGAGGGACTCGCTGCAGGAGGAGGCTCTGGGCTCCCCACGGCATGCACAGCCCTGGCACTTACAAGCGTTGAAATCTTTGAGGATTCTGGACAAGAGAAAGAGGGACACCCTGACACAAAAGGCTGGCAGGCACAAGCTGAGGGGATGTCTTAGTGCTGCTGTTCTTCTGATTTAAAGCAAGGGCTGGGAGAAGTCACCTTCTTGGAGAGGGCAGGACCATCTGCACTCACATGGCTGTGATGGTCTCATTGTGGAAGGTGACAAAGGCCATCCCCAGAGGCTTTTCATTAACCTTTTCCTTCTCCCGCTTGTAGTCATCTTTGAGCTTCTCCTCCAGCTTGGTATAATACTCAATGGCCTCCACCTGAGCAGGACAGAAGTCAGAGGAGAGATGATCTGGGGACCCAAGCCACAGGACACCCAACTTCTGCCCAACACTTCCAGCACTCCCCTACCTCCTCACAGCCCCTAATGACACAGCAGCACAGGTGGCCACAGGGCTTGGGGTTGATCATGGATGGAGTGTTATCCTTGCTCTGCAGGTTGGTGAAGTAGATTCGTCCACGTTCAGCTTTCTTCCTGAAACACGAGAGCAGAAGAGAAGGAAGAAAGGAAAGAAAGAGGGTGAGTCATAAAAGCTCTGTGGCACCAGACTTGAGGGGGTATCAGGAACATCTGTCTTTTCTTCAAAAATAGAGGTTACCTCTCTGCATCAAGGAACATTAACCGGGCAACATCATAGCAGGGGCGTGCCTCCAGGACAGTGCAATTGGCATAGGCCTCCCTGTGGAGAGAAGCATCAGTTCATCACAGCTGGCACCAAAGGTACCCTCCTTACTTGAAGCAAACTCCAAGTGTTCAAGACTTCTCTCTGGCCCTGAGAAGAGTGTCCTGGGCTGAATACAGTGATGCATACCAAGATTTTGCAGGGGAGCCTGCAGGCTCTGTTCCTTACAGCAGATGTGAAATACAGGGCAAATGCTACATCCTTTAGGCTTTGGAACAAGGAGCCTTTCTGGACTTATGCCCTATAACAGCTAGGAGCCTCTCTGACCCCACACTCCCCCCTCTGCCTTCACAGACCTGTGGTCAGAAAGAAGCAGAAGGGTTCCCAAAGGGTACAAAGCATTTGTTTTCTACCCATGGTGCTTATATAAGTGAGATTCTGACAGAAGAGGAATTTAATTTTCTTGTTAAACATATATACTTTCTACAAGGATTGTGATCAGGGCAGCGGCACAACATCCCACAGTCACTGCTTGAGCACCTCCTGCCTGTATGTCACCTGTGAACTTAACTACAACTCAAGACATCCCTGTCTGTTGCTTAGCACACTGACACCCTATAGCTCTGCAAGAGTTGGCTGAGCCTTTCCCAAGACACAAAACAAGGGATACTTCAAATTCAGATAACAGTGACAGACCCAAAATGAAGGTATTCACTGATCTAGCCTAGCTCTCTGCTCTCAACGTATTATTGCCATTCCAGATAACACTAGTACTACCCTAATAAAAACATCCCTGTTACAGAGCAGTCTTTAGGGACACAGCGAGACTTACTCAAAATGCTTCTTGATCTTCTCTGGCTCAGCATATTTTGAGATCCCATTGATGAATAGAGTTCGCTTAACCTGGAAAGAAAAGAGAAGGGAGAGGACAGGTAAGTGTGGGTGCTGTAAAAGACCAGATTGCACCAAAACCCTCTCCCAAGACCAGTGTCAGTGATAAAAAAGGGTGGCCCCATCAATTCTAGCTACCAGGGCTCCCTGTCTCCTGTGCTTCTGCTGACTGTAGTCATCTTGCATCCTAGTTTGCTGCAGACTGACAGGCTAGGGACTTACTGCAGTTGCCTGAACAGAAACATGGCTACCCTTCAGAAACTAAGAAGGTAAAAGCAGCTGGAATAACCCCTAAGGAAGAATGGAGTCCTTCCACATGTTTAGCCAGTGCAGGCCTCTCCCATTTCCCCACAGGCAGTCATAGCTGCTGCTCTGGAGGTGATCTGCCTTTGGCTACACAGAATAAAAACAGCCAAAACATGACAGCACTAAATTGCTGTGGAAATGGAGGTGCTCATCATTGTCTCCAAGGCTACCTGACTTGACCACAGGGCATGGGAGAATGTGTCTGGGGAGAGTGGCCAGATCCTGCTCACCATGTCATCCTCTTTGTAGCGCATCTTGGAAGTGTGCCGGCGCATGCTGTACACTGTCAGCAGCAGGTACAGGAAAGCAAAGGTGGTGTGCAGCCACAGCAGGTTATTCCTGTCACAAGGGAGACCACAAAGGTCAATGCAAGGTTCCTACTACAAGTCTGTACAAGTCTTGTCAGGCCCTGAAGGCAATGGGGGCATAAGTTTATTCAGCATAGCACACAGATGCCCTACAACCAAATTTCAGGAGCTCAGCCTGGAAATTGGAGCAGGGACAGTAGCCTCACAGCAAGGGCAGAAATACAACCTTAAAGGAGATGAGCAAGAGAACATTTACAAAACACCCCTTGAGGGCCTCAATTATCCTTCCCACCTCTGCTGAAACATACCCAGACTTCAGGTTAGCGATAGTTGTCCTCCCAAAACTGTAGGCATTGTTTTCTAGAAAGAGACAGACATAAACATGTTCAGTTATACTGAGTGGGACAGAGCACCACTAGAGTGAGCTATAGCAAGAGTATCACCTGCAGAATACCTAAAAACCCAAGTTACACAGGATGATGTTGTGAATGCACTATAGTGAAAGTGAGACAGCAGTTCGGGTTTGTCTGTGTTAGTCCTGTCCTGCCCTCCACTGCTACCCAGTGGTCTGGAATATAGTGTTGAAGGCAGATGCCCAGCCCAGCCAAAGGATCCTTGTTCTCACCTAGCAGGTCCCCTGAGAAGTTGACGGGTAACACGATGCCCACAGAAAGCACACCCACAACCACCAGCAGCCCAATGATGTGCCTCTGGAAGGACAGGTAGTGCACTGCATCAACCCCGCACTTGTCCCGGATCTCATCATCCCTGCCAAGGAGAGAAAAGCTGTCAGACAATTTTCTACATTTCCTCAAGTGCTGGGGAAAAGTACAGGGTCACAGTTGCCCTCCTGATCTGAGCACACACAGCACCCCTTGTTCTGCCCTACAGAGCTGTAGCCAGACTCCGGATTTGGGAGCCCAGCACTCAGCCTTGAAGCAGCCTGGGCAGAAACCTGCCTGTGCAATGATTACCCAGCCCTGCTCCCCATGGTCCTGCTCTCTGTTCCCCAGGAGAGGCAACTGGACACCCTATAACCCTTCAGGTGGGCCTTGCCTTCCTTGCTATGATACAAATACTGATATTATCCCACAGCATTCTGAATAGAAGTGCTTGGGAGACTACTCCTGTGCATCATCAAGCTGAGGCCGTGTCCCTGCATTTTCCTCACAGCCATCCCTGAGACAGCAAAGCCTCTAGCAAGAGTGCCAGGGAGATGAGTATATTTGGAGAGCAGGGGACAGTTTCTGAGATGGGACTGAGGTGGGACAGCCATGGGCCTGGTTCTCTCCTCTGCCACAGACTCACTTTGTGACCTTATTTTGGCTTTAGGACTCCTCACATAGTCCTGTCTTTGCTTGTCCTCTCTAGAGGACAAACTTCACTTGTGCTCTTCAGAGAGGGGGCTGCAGCAAGGGCAGTGACTTCATGAAGCTGTAGTGTTGTGTCCCAACAACCCTACACTGCCCCTCCTTCCTCATGTGGATCCCCCATACAGGTCCTGGGGCACTCACTTTATCCTGAAGATGGCTGTCAGCCAGGAACAGAAACCCTGTGCAAAAAGAAAAGAGGACAGTTTCACAACACTCTGTGTTCCTTTATCCCAGCTCCCTCCTTCAAGGTTCCAGGGACCAGGCTGGTGTCCTTGCACCTCCACATACTTGGCTAAGGGGGGGCAGACCACAAGCACCCAGATGTGCAGAGCCACAGATGGGCCAAGGTGAAGGAGGTGACAATGCTACTTCGTGGAGCACAACACAGGTTGGACTCTGCTATATGGCTGTCCCCTACCAACCGGGCAGACCAACCTTTGAGGCAACCCATGGGCTCCTGGCTAATATGAAAGCTCTCCAAAGCCATGGCAGACCCAGAAAATTCAGCATACAGGTACTTCAGTCATCATGCTGGACAAGAGAAACTCTGTAAGGACTGGGAAGGTAGGCTGGGCCAAGGCAGTGCACCTCAAAGAACAACTGGGGAGCTTCACCCTCCATCTATCAACACCCATTATCCTCCCCTTCAGTGAGAAAAAAGCCAGTAGAGAAGAGCCCAATGTGAGAAAGAACTGGCAAGTAAGCATTGTCTGTAATGCTGAGATTATAGGCTGGTCAGATGTCTGTTAAGCCACAGTGATGTATAGCCTATTTATTTAAGCACATGTCTAAGAGCTGCATAATTCCTTGAGCTCTATAGCAAACTCACACACTCCAAGATGTGGGACTTAAAGCCTAGGAACGGGCAGAAGTGTTTCTTTTGAGGAGCCCTTGGCTCAGCCAAGCTGTGGGTTCCTGGTCCCACAAAGGCAAAGTGTTTGACTCTTGTGGCTACTCACATTGTCCCTCTGGTCGAAGTCCACAGAGCTGGAGACGGAGGTGAGGCGCTCGTAGCGGTCATGGTTGTCAGAATGCAGGGCGGAGGCTACGCTAAAATGACAAGTGGGAGGTGAGGGAGAAAGTTAGAAGATGTGAAGAGGCAGCCTGGCCAGGAACCAAGAGCACCCAGGAGACGAGAGGTTAATTCAGGTCAGTTTGCACCCGGTGAGATGGAGAGAGGTAAGATCAGAGGTAGCAGTAAAGAGAGAACCCTCCTCAGATGGCATGCTGAGTCAAGCAAAGCCCATGGGCTTAGCCCATGGATGCTACTTGTTAGGCACCTTCTGAAAGGCACCCAATACTATGTGGCAGTCCCTGCAAGAAGAGGTTGGCAGAGGCTGCCACAGAGGAGAGGTGAGGTCTGTTTATCACAGATAGCAGAAAGGAAGTGAGAACTGGAGGTTGCCACAGCCCCTCTAGCTCTGGCACAGCTGGAGAGGCACTGGGAACAGCTCCTGTCCTGGAGGACCTCACTCATCTTCAGGAAGAGGAAGGAGTCGAGTGGGCTGCATCCTGCTATACCAGTCCTCCTTCACCCTTAGTGCTTCAGTGCAGGAGGAAAAATTCAGCTGCGTGGAGCAAAACTCAGTGCATCCTGCTTCCCAGCCTCAGTTGAGTCTCCAGCCTGGAAATCCCCTGAGCAGGAGCAGGACAGACAGCTAGAATGGAATGTCTCCATACTAAAAGACAGGAAAGCAAAAGGGGTGAATATCATGAAACCGCTTTACTCCAGCCAGAGGCAGGGACCTAGATGAAGAACCTGCAGCAGAAGCATCCAAGGCTGACAACAGCCCCCACGACAGAGGCAGAGGGCAGCTGGAAAAGGAGGCAAGAAAATGGTCCAGAGATCTAAATTAAATAGCACTTGCAAGGTGATCCCAGCAGGCTGGGATCTTGGAGGTGCAAGAAGAGAGATGACTGATCTGAAAGCTAGAAACAAAGGGAAAAAACCAAATGAAAATATGGTCTCCCTTCAGACAGTACAGGCTCAAGGAGGGAAAGATGGGCAAGAATACAGAGAAACAGCTGCTGAGAGACAAGTGCTAGAGAAGAGGTGGATGACACTATGGGAAGCAGAGATCCTCATGAACATTCAGAAGGAAAGTGGATGAGACATAGCCTCTCTCAGAGCAGAGTAGCACCTGCTAAGTCCCCCAGTTCCTAGGTGGAAGTAACAGAGACAGGGGAAAAGGAGATTAGCTGAAGGTCAGGGGACTACAGCAGTGCAGATTAGACAGTGGTGTGCAGCCTTGCCACTGTGCAGCCCAACACTCTGCCCTGCTGGAGGGACAGAGACCGCTTCAACCCAGCTCCCATTCAGCCCTTTATAATCACAGAGACCTTGCAGCTGAGCACAGAGTGAGGGTGAATTTCTGCTGAAGAGAAATTTCTGCCCTGAGGAAAGCACAGCATTAGGACAGCATGAGCTTTTGGATAACTAGGATACCTCCACTCTGTGCAGGGGGATGCAGTGACAATAATCAGAATAACCTGAAGTGTCTAGAAGACAGAGGATTCAAAACCTTGACAAAGATGGAAAGCTGAATAGGGAGCTCCAACAGCAGGCATACCTGGATGGAGACTTTTTAAAGCAAAGCACTGACACTGCAAGTGACACTGAAAGCAAGATTTCCCCAAATTAAGATTGAGGTGGGACCCTGCATGATGCAGGTTTGGTGCAGGCCCTGCCAGGGAAGGAGAAATACAGGATCTTAGGCATAGCCAGCCTCAGGCTGAAGGAATCACAGGCTTCAAGAAGGCAGGTCAGGCATGCTGTGGTAAGGGCTTGCTGGGGTGTGAAGCTGGAGGTGGTTGCAAAGGTGGCAAGACCCATAGGACTCTCTGATCACTTCCCTCATACGCAGAGGTGCAAGTGGGTTGCTATGACCTCCCAGTGCAGACTGAGTTGCCAGCTGAGACTGTTGATGGTTACTGCAAGCTCTGACAAGTCACAGGACAAGGACACTTGCTGATTCTCGGGGAAAGGGAATACATCAGAGGAGGATGCTCTCTCTCACAAAGAACAGTATTGTACATCCAGGACTGGGAGCACCAGGTGACATATACATGTTCCTAACCCACCACCTGTCACTGCACTCCCCAGCAGAGAACAGTGGGATGGAAATGTGCTGTTAGCCTTGAAAGAGCACAGACAGAACGAGACTTCCTCACTAAGTTCTGCAGGTTTTTGGAGGCTTCTGGTCTCTAACACTGTCCCAGCTCATGCAGTAGCTTTAGGGGTGATTATGTGTGGTGTGTGTAGAGCAGATGGCTCCAGCAGGCTCAAATGAAAAACAGGAGCAGAAAGAAGTAGCCCCCTGGAGTGAGACAAGCACTTGTGAGGATAAATGAAGTAGCCCTCTAAAAAAATCCTCAGAGCATGATGACTCTACTACCTCTGCCTTACTCCCCCCACAAGATGTTAGCAGTGAAATGTTGCCAGACACACCTGAAGCAGGGCCAACCACTAGTGAAACAGCCAAGCATGAGCAAGAAGTCCCCTCTGTGCCATGTACCACAGTGACCACTAGTTCTGTTTCAACAACTTCAACTGCTCTGCTCCCAAGGACAAGGATCAGCTGCAAAAAACAGTCAAATTCTTGTACCCCCTTTAAGGCAGTAGCAGGCCCCTGCTTTGCAAGTGGGAAAAGGAGGTTGCAGCTTGCTGCTCTGGCCTCAGGCACAAATCAGTGGCTGATGACCATGGCAGGCTGTGCACTGCCAGCTGATTGTCCTCTCTGCAGCACATACCACCCAACCAGTCAGCAAGGCACAGGCGATGGTCTTTGCTCAAGCACAAAAGCAGAAAGAAAGAGGTAAGAACAGGGAGGACAGTCCATGGCAGGTCTTAATGAGTACCACCAGGCCAGGGTGAGAAAGGATGCTTTAAGCTGCACTGAGGCAAAAGGTTTCTTCCGGAGGAGAAGAGAGAAAATCAAGGGTGCTTCCTTGCTGGATGTGGGTTTAGGTGGCAAGGGACAAGGGCCAAAGGTTGCCTTGGTTCCAGCAGCCTCATGGGGTAAAAAGCAAAGACAGTACTCTTGCCAGATCCTCTTTGTGCATCTGCCTACCTTTGCAGATTGTGAGGGAACAGCTCTTGTGGCAACCTGGCACAAGAAGGACCAGGCAAAGTAGCCTCCCCTACACCTGGGTGACCCGAGTGTACTGTGGGTTCAGGCAAGCAAGTTTTTTTTATTTTCATCATAAGGCAGGATAGCTGGACACAAGCAGATAGAGCAGGGCATGTGATACAGCACCCTCTGCCTTGGTCAGGACTGAAAGCTCCCTGGCACTGCTGCCCTCAAGGAACATTTAAGGGCTACTAGGGGAAAACCAGGGTGCATTCAGATGTGGTAATGAATGACACAAAGGGGAGGGAAAAGAAGAGCACAAATCCACCGAGACAAAAATTCATGCCCAAACTCCCAGCCATTTAGATTAGTTCACAAGCAAGACAACTGCAAGAAAAAAGGAGAGAGAGAGGTTGTGAGCAAGAAAGAGAAGAGATGAGACCCTGAAAAAACAACATACTATTCCCGCTCCTCTCTTTCCGTCTCCCAGCGTCGGCGCCTGGGGGCACAGAAACAGAAAGATAGAGGTTACAACCACAGGAGTAGGTGCCGAGTTCTCCTCTTTTGCAGGGAAGTATGCATACAACATGGCTCCCCATCATCCTGAAGAAGAGAAACCTGCCTATGGTCAGGCTGGAGAAGACCTTCCTTTCAGAGCCCAGCAACATCTCAAGTTCCAGCAATCTCAAATGCCCACCGGTCCAGGGGCAGAATGCTTTGCTGCCAGCTGAACTGAAGCTGGCTTCACTGGGAAAGTGACCTGGCTCCAGATGATGGACATTGCAGGGAGCTCCTGAGTGACAGGGAGTAGGACAGACTGTAGGGACTGCCTGGCTGCCATCTGAGCTTCCCTTCCATATATCTCCTCCCCACCCAGAGAACACACACACATGCACTCCCATCCTGAAAATTTCATCCTACCCCACAGATGAACCAAGCAGCATTGGCTCCTCCCTGCAACCACAGTCCCATTGATCCACAACTTGATCCACAGCCACCCTGTTCCTCTCCCTGTGCTCACCAGCTCTCTCTCTCCAAACAGCTGTCATCCCTCTGCCTTTCTGCCTGCAGCCATTGCTGGTACTCCCTTGCACCCAAGGTGTTCAATAATTGCCTCAGAAAATCCAGCCCATTCTCCCCACCAGAGGCCAGAGCTGTGCAGTTCTTCTGGCTTCCTGCCAGCACCTGGATCCCTGCTGCCCTCTCCCCACTGAGGTCTCCTATGATTACTCCTTCTCCTTGTTACCCTTCCACTACCTCTCTACAGTTGATTTCCCCAGCCAGACCAGGAAATGATGGGCAGAGGAGCCACAGGGACACAGTTGCTTATCTAATCCTATCCAGGACCACTTAGTTAAACAAGAATTCCTGTTTTGATGCTGGAAAAAAAATAATTCTTTCCACTGCTGTGTAGGGAATACTCCTTCTGCTGTGAAGCTGCCATCTCCAATGGGCTCTGGCTTTTGTTGACAGACACTGTAGCCCACAAATGCATTAGGCAGTAAGGATCCACACCCAGACCAATTCATCAGCATTTGGGATGTGTGCTAAACTCACATCAGCACAGCAGTATCACACCTGGAAAAGCAGCATACTACTGTCAAGTGCTCCTGACAAGAACTGCATCCAGCAGAGGCAGAAAGACACCTTAGAGCTTAACAAAGTCTTTACTGTAGCAGCCATCACCCTTCTTGTGACCTCTTGTTTGTCTCCTCCCTCCATCTGCTGTTCCTCTGTAAGGGCCCCTGCACATCACTGTCACTGAAGGGATCGTAAGTGATACGGAGAGAGCGGGGACCACTCTGTGTGTTGGGAGAAGGATGCTGTAACAAAAAAGCCAGTAAGTGGGGATTTCTTCCTGTTCCTGGAGCTCAGACAATGCAACTGGCACATTTGCCTCTCCTCTTCAGCTACTCAGGCACACAAAATAGGATTTATCCCTTCTGCCTTACAGCAAGGAGGGGAACTACTCATATCTTATTCCCCTGCCACTCTCCTGTGCTTACCTGTCAGCATCAGTCACCAGGGCCAGGCGTCCATAGTCCCAAGCAACTTTACGCAAAATTGAAAAGACAAACAACAGTGCCTGAAAGAGACCAAAAGAGAAGCTGTGAGAAAAGGCATTATCCAACTCTGTCCTTGTCCTCTGCATGCAGAGCCACAGGAACAAGGAGGGTAGGAGGGGAGAAAGTATTCAGTTAAGAGCACACTGAGAGCACAAGTTCCCCAGGACTGTTAAATCAGACTATCTGGATAGCTGTGGGAGGCAGAGGTCCAGGATGCAATACTCAGTAGCTAAAGTAGCTCCACAGGATCAAAAGGCCCTGAGGTTCCTAGAAGTCAAAATTATGGCTATATGATTTCTGGTCCCACAGCTTCTAAGAAGGAACATGCAAAGCCACTGGGTGGATAAAGCTGCAGGGACTTGGCAACATAAGTAGGAGTTTTGGGATGCAGGACTAGCCCAACATCACCCCCATCCTGCAACAATCCTTCCATGGGGCTCAGTGTGGTACTACTAGAGCTAAGTCAATAGTGGCTAAACACACAGTGTCTAGGAGACATGATCAGGGCCAGATGCCAGTCAGCAGCAAAGTCAGGGATGGCATTTGGGGCCCTCAACCCTAATCATCTGATCACCATCCTTGTTTCATGGTTAATTAGGGGAGAAGGTGTCGTAACAACAGTCGGTAGACTTACCAGAAAGCACATAAAGTCAAGGGCTAGGACGGTGGGCACCCCACCAAAGGGCAGCCCCTGCAGCACAGTGCTGCGGATGCGTGCACTGTAGCAGTAGTCCTTGGTAGTGCTGTTGTTGTTGTTGCATGTGGGAGTTTTGCAGGGGGCCCCTACCGAGCCCAGGGTGGCAATGACGTAAGGAAGCATCTCTACAGCTTCATCGTCTTCCCTGGGGAAAGGAGAGAAAGAACTGGTTAGATGCGTGCCAGTTTGATGACAACACAGCTCTGTTAGAGTTGGGGGCCAACCTTGCCTGCTAGCTCGGGCCTCTCTGTACTACAGGATTTTCCTGGGACCAGTGTCCAGGGACAAGGCCATCTGAGAAGCCTGCTGAGATAGGTGGTGCCAGAAGAACCCATATGCTTCAGCAGCTATTGTCCCACCATGGAGTCTCAGAACTCCCTTCCTTGTGTGTCCACTTTCACACTATTTAGGTGCAGCTGTCTTATAGACTACTTTTCTTCCTGAGAACATGGTGTCTTCAGCTCCCCCCTCCTCAGCAGGGAAAGAGTTTAGGTACAGGAAAAGGTGAAAGGGTGGAGTGGATGAGGCATGAAGTCACGTCTGGATGACAGAAACAAACTGCTATAGGACAGTTGCTGCATCATGATCCCACAATTTCCTTTGCTTGGCTGCATAAATCCATTAGCTTAATTAGGCTGAATCATCACCCTCTCTTCACTGCAGGCCTCAGCCTCCAGCTCCCAGGGCACCCATCAGGGGCTGGTCACACCCACTGCTTGTTTTCTGTCCTTTCTCTGACTTGGAGGCCATTTAGATTCAAGCATATAGGGTAGAAAGAAGGCTTAGGCTCTACTATTTAGCTGGTCAAATATTTTATTTATATCAGTGCCTTCCCCAAACTGTTACAAGACCCACAGTGGCATGCAGGTCAGCATCACTGCTTAGACATGGGGAGGTCCTCCTCCTGTGCAGAGCAGCTCCATAAGAAACACAGATGATTATGGCAGCAATGGACAAATGTGAACTGAATAACTCGGAGAAGGACATGCTGACAGCAGAAACACAACCATTTTTCAGAACAGGGCTGAGAAAATCCCATAAGTAGCACAAGGAACAGTGATAACAGGAAGATCTATACAGGCTTTTGATCCCTAAACCATTCTTCTTAATCCAGCATCCACAAACCACCCCAAATCCCTCAGTACAACCATGAAACACACAAAAAAGGATGGACAGCACAATATCACTTCTGGGCAATGCCTGTTTTGTTGTTTTTTTTTTTTTTTTTTTTTTTTTTTTTTTCTCCCAGAAATGCCATCCCTCAGGGCTGAGCAAAACAGCCATCACTTGCCAAAAGGATGTGAAAGCTGCCACCAGCACTGCCCTTCAAGCTCTGCATTGTTTGGTGACATTAGCAGAGGGGATGCAGGGCCCCTACCTCCAGCTCACTGGTATAATCCTGGCCATCTCCTGCCTGGCTGCAGAGATTTATCAGCATCGCAGCACAATGCTAGCTGGAAAACAACCACAAAATGACTCGCTGTGGTGACCTAGAGAGCTCCACTTCAAAGTGATGCTTCCCAGCTCAGCTTGAACGGCTGCACAGCTACAAACCAACTGAAGCACCAATTACAAATGGCAGCCTGAGAAGCAAAAGCCCAACTGGGTACAGACATTGAGAGGGGGTCAGCCAAATTGGAAAAGCCACAAAGTAGCCTGTTAAGACATAATTCACAGGTACAAAGGTGGAGCAGGGTTGCCTAGGGCACAACAAGGGAGCAGAAAGGCAGGAGAAAAACAAGCCAAGACATGAGATCACAGTTAGAAATAAATCGGGAAGACAGGATAACTCACCCAGGTTGAATTAACTAGAGACTCAAAGCTCTAGGGGAATGATGGGAAAAAATGATGGCATGAGACTCAAAGGAGTATCACACACTTTGGAGCACAAATGGTTACACCCCTCTGTATATGTAATCTAGATTAACTGAATGAAAGAAGAAATATCTCTCAATCCTCTTTTTCGGAACCTTGCAAATTTTTAGCAATAAGTTCCAGATCTTGAGTAAAGACTAAAATCCTACTGTAACACCACAGCCTTGAGTTCTCTTTCTATAGTGAAAAAGGCAAAGAAGAAAAACATTTGCTTTTTCTAGATCTACTAAGTTCACTCCTACGTCCTTTGCTCCTTCCTAGGACACAATGTGTCTTCTAGCTTTAACCACTCACCACGCATTCTTAACACATCCTCTCTTCTGACCCTATGGAAAGGTGACCAGAACCACATATACAGCACCCTGGGTAGGGAAATGACCTTGACTGCCAGAACAACACCCTGATGCTCTCAGCATCTCTCCTTACACTACTCCTCACATGGCTGAGCACCATTTACTTCTCTGATGGCATCTTTCCATATTGAAGAAAAGCATCTCTGCCATCAGTCTGCAATCCTACTGCCCTGAGTAGCCAAGGTAAATTAGAAGCCAGCCATGTCCCAGAGCAAATCACTCCTTCCAATACACCTGGCTGCATGCTTCTCAACTTCTCAGACCACTTCACTACATATGGTGTCACTTTGGAGTCACTTCCTCTTGACAAATATGAATGACTGTAGGGTATTGGCCGATTTTAGGAACCTTGCTACCCATTACCTTTTCTGGGTCATTAATAGCAAAGGACTTCATCCCTCTGCTCTTGTACCATTAAAATTGCTAGTTCACTCCTTGACTTTGTTTGTAGAACCTCAGCCAATTTTTGAGCCAGAACTCTACACCTCCTCCAGCAGTTTTCTTAACAGTTTTCTGTGAGAAATTTCTGTGAGAAGTTTTCTGAACATCCAAGCAAGTCACACAAGTCTGCCAGATGTTATTTTACCGCAGTATTGAAAGACTTCCAACAGATCAGGGAACTATGATTTTCCTCTGCAGACACCAAACTATTTACCTCATTTTTGCATGTTTTATAGTCCCATTTTTCCAGTAGTCTTTCTTAAAAGAAATGAGGCTCATATGCTCAGATTGCCCACAGCCCTATCTAAACATTATTTATACGAACCATTACACACTGAAGACAAATTCTGCTAGCCTACAGGTCATTTAAGACACATTTCAGAGACAGGTCCCAGAGATATAATTTTTCCCTGAAGCCTAAAGGATGGACTGGATATAAACTTTCCTAGCCTCTTCAGTAACCCAGCCAGAACACTCAGCAATGGAAAAGATATGGCATATGCCCAAGTCTTACACTGCCTTTTCATGAGCTGAGTCAAGAAGCACAGAAGCAGTCCACATCATCCTTCATTATGCAACCTCTCCACTTAGCTGGTAAGCACCAGGGACTCCCCATAGAAACAGAGGTGCTTCAGGTGTGTAGGAAGCTGGGAAAAGCTCACAGGAATGTTCAGAGCACTTGTGCCCTTCTAGTTTTCCCAGCTGCAAGAACATCTGGCAGCAGGCTAGAGGTGACCTGCTGACCTGCCATTGTATCAATTTAGGTAAAACTTACCAGGGTTCTTCTGGGGTTACAACACCATTTAGGCAACTAAGTGAAATGCTTTGGCAACCAATTCCACAGTCTTTATCAATAGTGCCTAGTTAGTATCCTTCACCAAAGGCCTTTCCCAGGAGTCTTTCAGCTGAGCAGGAGACTGGCTGATTTTCCCAGGCACAGTGCAACCCATGGGCCTGGCAATGCCTCTTTCCTTACATCTGGTTTGCATCTTGGTCTCAGATGCTCAGTCCAGGGGACTCTCTGCCCCCATCCTCAGCCAGGCAGGGCATGCTCCAATGTAACCTGTGCTTCAAGGTGCAGGGCCAGCCCTGCAGACAGCTGATGTTGGGTACGGTGTTTCACTCAAAGCACATGCAGGGAGGAAAGGTGGTGCTTCCAGCATGCAGTCTTACACTATAGAAGCACAGTTCCCAGTTATGAAAGGAAATCCCTTCCAGCAGTGTGGGAGGGATATGGGGATTTTTCTAGCAACAGCTGCTCTCCCCAGCTCAAATACACACTTGAAGGCAGAGGTGGTTCTGCAAAGCTTTCTGTTTTGATTCCAGTGTCTCCCTCTAGGGAAGGATGCTGCATGTTTCCTTATACCTTATGTTGCCACCACAGGTAAAGGAGCATCTTTGACCACACAAACTGTGCTGCACTGGAACATGGTTAAAGGTGCCTTTCCTGGTCCCTCCTTCCCCTTAAAGGCTGTAGGTCAGGGCAAACTTGGCTCAGCCTGAGCTAAGATGCTAACATCAGCATGAGCTCCTGAGCATCAAGAGACAAGGCACAGGGAGTTGGTGGGAAGCTGTTGTGAGGCTGGAGTGGTGGGAACCAGCTCAAGGTACGCAAGCCCTTTCCTGATCACAAGCATGGCTTGTGACCACAGAATGTAGTGGGGCCAAAGGCACAGTAAGAGCAGGACATCAAACCAGGTTCCATGCAATCCCTAGAGGCTTCCCCTCCTGCACTCTTCATAATTAATGCTGACTTCCTCAAAACAGCAAAGACAGACTTGCCAAAAGGAATTTTCCACTCTTATTCAGCAATACTCCATCCCCTTCTCTATTAACAGTACGAAGGAGGAAGAGAGGAAGCTTCTCCCCTCCACAGAGAAACCTGTTCCCTACCCTGCAGCATAGCTCCTACATCCCCAGCAAGGCCAGCATGTCCACAGTGTCCCCTGCTTTCACCATCTGTCAGAAGCAGAGGCATACAGCTTCCTACCTGAAGTCCCTAAAGCACATCCCCCCTGTTGCTGCAGCCCCAGCTTCTGCCTTTTAAGCCCTGTGCAAACACAGCCCTGAGAATTGCTGTTGAGAGCTCTTAAGAGCTTGGTGGCCTCAGCAGTCTGGGGCTAGAATACCAACTTCTCCTCCTTGTATTTGTCCCTGGCCTGCAGGTCAGCACCCAAATGAGGACCCAAACAGCAACCAGGCAAACCTCCACTCTCCCATCTATCCATTGCAAAGAGAAAGAAGAAAGAAAGCAGAATCAGGTGGGAAGGCCAAGATTACATGGTCCTTCACTGCTATGACTGGCTACAAAGTGTGCACCAGGATGCTTACGGAGTCATCCCACTTGCAGGCAGGGGATTGGGAGGTCCCCGCTGAGGAGGCTGCTTGTCCCACACTGAACTCTGCTGCAGCACTGTAAGGCCAGGGCAGACAACATAAACAGCACTGCAGGTCTTCTCAAACAGAGCATTTCCCATTCTCACCAGCTCACCCTGAAGTCTCTGCTCCTCATACTCAGCACTCACGTCCTCTGCCAAACCCCTGGCACCAGGGGGAAAGAAGAAAGAGGAAGCACTGAGCTGGGACTCGGGCAGGAGTGACGCAGGAGCTGGGCAGCTGGCTCACCAGCAGACAGATACACTGACATGGGCAAGTGTCTGTGTTCCTTCAGCCACACCACACAGCCAGACACGAGGAGGTGACCTGAGAAACACCTGCAGAAAAATATAAATCAATAAAGCGGATGCTTGCGCTCTCAGACGGAACGACGTAAGCACACAAGCTACGTTCATTTGTTTTCTCACCACTAAATGTTAGTAACTGCATCTGTAATTAGAACATTGAGATTGGGTTCTAGTAGAGACACATTTGTTTATGGAAATGTGACAGTCTCACAGCAGGCTGGAGGTGCAGAAACAGGCAACTGGAAACCAGCAGGTCTGGGGCTAGAATACCAAATTTCCAGAGTAAAAACAAAGAAACTCAAACCTTCTTAAATCTCTTGGGAATGGCAGGGAGGTAAGGTGTGCTTTGATTCTCAGACACTGAGGGTGCCGAGGGCACGGCCTGTACCTTTCAGACCTGCTCCTCTGGGGTCCCTTTGGTCTCCCAAGTACCATAGGTAACCCACAGTGTGACCCCAGGGGCCTGAGCCCAGAGGATGTGCCACCCTGAGCCTCTGCCTGCCAGGGCAATACATACCTGCCTGCACTGGGCACTTGGCCACCCTCACACAGCAGCTGGCACCTAAGGTTGAGGGAGCCTTCTCATCCTCTCAAACAGCCACCTAGGTTACCTGCACCTAAATGGCAAAGTCCAGCAGAGCTCTGAGCAAACTGCTTGCAGCCACAAGCAGACAACAGGAAGAACAGTCTGACTCTGTTAAGCAAGTAGGGAATAGCCTCAGGACAGGTGGGGAGAAAAGGGCTTCCAAGTTAGCTCAAAGCCTTTCCAGAGTACAACAGTTTAAACAGGGAAAATACCACTCTTGGTGTAGAAACAGCAGTGGGAAAGCTGTCCTGCACCATGCCTCAGACCTGGCATAGAGTATGCAGGCAGCTGAGGGCTGGAGAAGTGCTGACGTGCTGGGTGCAGAGAGGAGAAACGTGATCTGCAGGCCAAGGGAAAAAGCATCAAGAAGCAAAAGTGCTACTGGTGCATTTCCAACAAGCCTGGGCAAAGCACTGACAAGCATACAACAGGGATCGGTCCTGTATCAATAGAAAGGAGAAGGAGCCTGCCTAACCCCTACATCTCTTTGTCTCCTTTCCATCTCCTCCAGTCAATACAAAGCTCCCTGCATGCTTCACCTCTATGAACTAGGCAACTGGACACCAGGCTTACAAAGCTTTGGTCTGGCAGGCTTGACTTCTTCAAAGCAAAAACTAAGTGCACCTTTGCCCTGGGTCCGAAGTCCTTCCAATTGGCTTTGCACCAGGCCTCAAATATCTACCACTTAAGGGCATCATACCTTTCTTTAATGCACATCAGTTCTCAGTCCTGGTGTTGGCAGGTACTGTCACTGTCACAGGCAGCCCCAACCCCACACTGCTCAAAGCACCATTTTGTGGTGGCTTGCACACTGCTGATTGTGTACATCCCAATGCTCAGGAACTGCTGGTCCTGCTCCCAGCACAACTGTAAGCACTGCAAACCACACAAGTGACCCTGAGCTGGGACGGTGCCTGGCATGGATGGTAGCAGATTGTAACAGTGGGGAGCATTTGGATCCATGTAAAACCTAGATTTGAGTTTCATGAAGGTCAGGAACCTGTCCACAACTCGGTCCCTTTCAAAATCACCCAGGATATTCACAAAAGCCTTTCCTTTGAAAATCAGCAAAACACTTCAGGCTGCCTTCACCCACTGGAAACTACCTTGCCAAGTGATATGGATTGATAGCTCCAAACAGCTAGGTCTTTTTTATGCCTCTTTTTTACAGGAACTCCCTCCAATCTGATGGTAGTGCTTTCAAGTCATATGGTGCCCTGAACATAGTGTACCATGACAAAAAGGGCTGTACCACAGCCTAAAACCCAGTATACTGTGGTTCATGCTCTCTATATCAGAGCTGGCTAATCTGTCCTCAGCCTAAGGGCAGTTTGGTCTCTCTGGCTCTGCATTTTGCTCCCATGCTGCACGTCCCACACTGCTGTCCTCCTGCCTCAACTTTCACATCCCTTTGGACTCCCTTCAGTGCTCCTGGGCAAGGGGTGTCTGCTCCTGCCTGGCCATCAGGGAAAGGCTGATGATGGCCCCTTCCCCTCCAAAGAAGTTTGGCAGAACAGTGACACCCACACAACACCATGATGTAGTTCTGCTGCCAAGGCAGCTCGACTTCCTCCATGTGGCTACGAGGAACAACACAGCCATGGTACCTGGCATTTCTGCACCATAAAGGAGAGGTCCCCAGTCTCATCTTGTTTGCTTACTGACAAACACTATGGAGTCTCAATGCCATATGGACACCCTCAATGGTGTCTCATGGGAACTTATCCATGTGTCCCAGTTCATAGCAAGGGACTCGTCCTCTGCCATCAAGAGAAAGCCCAATCTATCAAACAGCTCTCCACATCAATCAGCTCTCTGCACTGCTGAATCACAGTCACCCTGATTTACAGTAAATTGACTAGTTACCAAATCAAACACTTAAGTTACAAATATATTTACCTGTCACTTTCCTTTCAAGTTATTAGGCTATAAATCTCAGAAAGATATCAAGTTTGTCTGCCAGCTTGTACTTTATAAAGGAATATCCCTTACTATTTGGCTTCCCTTGTTTCCTGTAGGCATACACTGATAGTGATCCAGTAAACACAAAAAACCATCAGAGCAGCAAGACCGATGAGGTGCTGGACCGCCCACAGTATATTTTGATGAGCAGTGGCGATATGGCAACCAAATCATATGGCTGGGAGTAAGTCCCAGATAACAGGGCTTCCTCACCTATCACTCAACACCCCAGCAGTTGCAACTTCACTGATTCCCAGTAGACTTTTAGCAAAGACAAGGATGGAGACTTTATGACCTCACAATACCAGTAGTTATCAGCTTCTAGTTTATGGATTCCATTGGCACAATGGCTATTCTTCATGGGTTGCCATCTTGATTATTCCCAACACGTCTATCATCATCATTTATACTACCTGCATATGGCCTGCACTTTCCTTACAACCTGTGGTCCTGCCCCAGGCTAGCTCTCCCATACTTCATTTTTTAAGTGAGAGTGACTTTATACAGGATCTTTACTGCACAAATACCACTTTAGTTTTCAAGCACTGTTACGGAGAGCTGTTCAGGTGCATGACATCTGGCTTGCCATAAACACAAGCCAATCTCCCTGGTGATTTCATATTTACTCTGAATTTTTCCACATCTCTTCTGTTTCTCAAGTGACTAAATACCATCTTGTCCCTTTTGCACAGGGGCGTGTTTTTAGCAGGAGCTCTGCACTATTGCAGCTCTCATTCCTTTTTCCTTTGTTTAACAGTAACCTCACCTCATTGTAAATTCTGATCTTAATTCTCTTGTGCATAGGAGAGTACTACATATTCATCTTTCTTCTCAGGCCTCGTACCTGTTTCCTGCCAGTCACACACTGGGTATTCTCATCTACACCCAGCTTTTCCTCTTGAGCAAAAAATGTGTCTCTCATAAAACTGGGTTTTTATCTAGTCTCTCAAGGTCACATTGATTGTTTCCTCCTCCTCTCTTCTGCATGACAGAAGTCTTTACAGTATACATATACAGTATATATATGTCTTTACATATATACAGCAGCACAGTATTCAAAGACACAAGAATTTTGTTCACTGGGTGCAATTGCCTATGAGGTATGATCAGCACTTCCAATCAAGGAAACTCCTTGGTGATGCAAGTCACCAAATAGTGGCACAGAGCATCTCTCTGAGGAATCCAAGCCACCTCTCAGGGCTTCACAGCTGTTCCTCACCAGAGGCTGGCAGAACACCCTAGTGCATCAGCCCTGAGAGCGTCACTCTCTCTCCCTGACTCTGAAGCATGAAAGCTGCTTGAGCAGCCAGCAGTTATTTGGGGTAAGCTTCTCTCTTGCCCAGTCCTGCCCTAAGCTGGCACTACCAAATTAGGCATGCACAGGAGTGAAGCATTACCTCTCCTAGATGGTACTTAAGAAAAGCTTCATGCCCCTTTCTATTGGGTTTGCATGGACAAGCTTTGGTAGGAAAGGGGGTGGGGAGGAAAGGAAAGGTCTGCTACAGGAGTGGCTCCTGTGAAAAGCTGCCAGAAGCTTCCTCCATTTCCAGCAGAGCCAATACCTGGCAGCTCCAAAGCTGGTCAAGGCTGGGCCAATTAGAAATGGTTGTAACTCCTCAGCAATAACGTATGAAAAAAGAAAGAAAAAAAGTTTTGTGCAATTGCAGTCAGAGAAGAGTGAGGTGAAAACATGTGAGAGGAATAAGTATGCAGACACTGAGGCCAGTGGAGAACAAGGGAGGGTAGATGCTCCAGGCACCAGGGCTAAGATTCCTCTGTAGTCTGTGGTAAAGATCATGGTGAAGCAACTGTGCCCCTGCAGTCCATGGAGGTGACCCATGCTGGAGCAGGTGAATGCCTGAGAGGAGGCTGAGATTCTGCAAGAGACCTGCAGAGACAGGAACAATGCTGGAGCAGCCTGTCCTTGAAGAGTGACCCATGCTGCAGCAGTTTGAGGGATGCTGTTGCCTGTGGGATGGACTCACATAGTAGGAGTTCACAAAGAGCTGTGCTCATGAGATGGGCTCATGTTGGAGACATTAATGGAGAACTGTCTCCTGTGGGAAGGACCCCAGGGGAATGACTCCTTTCTCCAAGCAGCAGGAGAAACAACAGGTGATGAACTGACCCTAAACTCCCATTTTGTGTCTCTCTGCATTACTGTGATAGGAGGTAGATCTGGTTGGAATGTGTTTTTAAGGTGTTATTTTACTTCTCGTCCTGCTCTGATTTTGTTAGCAAGAAAATCAAGTAATATCTCTAATTTGAGCCTGTTTTGCCTGTGATGGTATTTGATGAGTGCTCTCTCCCAGTCCTCAGCTCAGGAACCCTTCATTACATGCTCTCTTCCAGCTGTGGAAAGGGGCAGGAGAGTGGCTTTGGTGGGTGCCTGGCATTCAGCCAGCGTCAACTCTCTACACCCTTCTTGAGCAATTGCTCCACAGGGACATGAGAAAATTGAAACCATGCACCAATTCAAGAACAGTGGCAAAATGGGTCCAACGTGTTTAGAGCAGCATCCCTGGAGATGGTACTTAGTGGCACACAGAAAAACCCTCCTTGACATACTGGTGAAAAAGCTTGGCACTAGTAGGGAAGGGCCCACCCGCCTGGCTCTCTCATCCAGCAGCAGACACCCAGAATGCAAACTAAGAAACCTAGAAGGAACCCTCTTCCCTCATGGGCACTGAGGGACAAGCTGCCACGGTACTGCATGAGCTTCAGCAGGAGCAGCCTCAGTGTTGCTCCTAAAACAGGAACATCTACTTCAAATTCTGGCACCAGCACCCTTCCTGTAACAGATAAAGGTTCATTATTTTCCAAGGTCCTTCAGCAGATTGCAGCTTCAAGTGTTTACAATTTGCAGGCTGAGGATGTTCTCACCTTTTCCCACCTTCCTTGAAGCATTCCTAAGATAGTGCTTGCCTTGCAGAGCTGCCTACAAAGGACCCACAGCACAGATGAACAAAGGTCAAAGTAATCACAGCCCTGCAGCAAGTAAAATTGAGCTCCCTTTATGACTTCATGCTGAGTTGTAAAAAGATTTGGCAGCCACAGCAGGAGGAGAAAATGCTTCAATTATTCCTCAATAACAGTGGATATCAGCAAAGGGTTCTCACAGCAAGAAGTCTGGATGTGGCCAGCAAGCCAGGACAGTTACAGGAGACCATCTAGGAATTTGCTTTCTGAATCTACTGGGGAAATCTCAACAGAGTCAGAGATCCAGCAACAGCAGCATAGCCCAGGGAACTACACACAGGCTTGGCATGGCACTCAGTACAGCCAAGTGCAGCATGGCAACCTTGGCCACAAACACATCCAACATAGGACAACTGTGCCACTGGAAAAACCTTGAGACCCTACAGCACATGGTTCCCCTTCTGCACTGTCCCAGCAGCTACTGAACTCTAGTAAGAGAGACAGATGTTATAACAGACCAATTTGGACCTCCTGCTGGGCCCTGAATAAATAACAAAGGTCACAGCATAGGTAGATGGACATTAAACAGAGCATTGAGACTATCCTTGCTCCAAGGCCCGAGAGATCTGTTGGACCTCACTCAGCACATCAGGACCCAGAGATGCTTCAACTCCTCTTCTACGTGATATTTGCTCTGATTCTGCCAGAGAGATCTAATCTGGAGACAGGTGCCCAATAACCTTTACCTGCTGGGAAAAATGAGGGTTGTTGAACACTTACCTCTTCTTGAGTTTTCAGGGCAGCTCTGCCTGCTTTTGACTGCTAGGGCTGGGGTCTGCAGGCAGGAGTCACTGGCATGCAGTAAGCTGGGCCCTCAGCCAGCCACTAGCACTTGAGAGATGTTGATCAGGCTCTTCTTTTCAATGGTTTCACTCCACCCCACTGGGCTTGGCAAGAGGAGCTGGGCCTGGCTTGGGAACACAGGGAACAAAGCGCCAGTTGGGCACTGGGCACTGAGATCCAGCAGAGACCAAGGAACACTGAAGTGCTACTTGAAGGTAAGCAGCCTGGCTCCCAGACCCACTGATAAAGGTGTGTGAGATAAAGCAGCTGTTTGGGTTTGGAGGTGAGCACTGAATTTTTGGTAAGATGCAGCAGTGTGAGCCTCATGTCATCCAGGCTCTATCTCAATGCAAGGGCAAACAAAGAAATAGTACTTTAACTGGATAAAGCTGCTCTGAGTCACTCACTGTTCATCTGTGGAGCACAGCTCCACACAAGCAAATATCAAGCCTATCAGAGTCCACTAAAGACTGCAGTTTAGTAACCTGGGTTCCTCTGGCCTGCAGCCCTAGCTCAAGCCAGTGTGCTCACATCTACTAAGACCACCAAAATCCTAACTTGATATGAAGGAAATAGCTTGGAGGTCACCTCAAAAAACAATGTGGAGCACACCAAACACTGGATTAAGGTATTCCTGCCTTCACCTCTCTGCTGGAGGTGAAGGCAGGAATGGTCCTCCAGCCCAGACAGACGAGTATTACACAGAAGGACTAAGACCAGACACCTAACAACCCCCTCAGGCTTGCCAGACTTTCCTGGGCTCTGGTGCTCCAGGCAGTGGTGCTGAAAGGAAAACAGACATGTGTGTGTTATAAACAAACAAACAAAAAAATTTAAACCTTTGGGGAATATAGTTTGCAATGTATATACAAGGTTAAATGTTGTTAGTACAAGTAACAAATTGTGATTGGATGTTGTTAACAATGTATGTATAAGGATGGATGTTGTTGATACAAGTAACACGTTGTGATTGGAAATGTAGTTAACAGCATATGGTACAGGGTTAGATGTTGTGGGTGCAAGTAAGGTGATTAGTTACATTAAAACTCAATACTGTTGTGCATGCATAAAAGGGGAGTGGAATCGGGGAGAAGATTCCAATCTTTGTGGAGGGAGGGCAGAGAAGCTTCCAGAAGTACAGCATTGTGGAACACAGCCACAGCTCAGATCAAGATTGGAAGAGAGACAAACCAAAGGAGGCGAGAATCTCAAAATGATTGGCAAAGACTGCACCAATTTATGGGCCAACCAGCAACAGAGAAATAGACTATCACAGCACAGATCCTGAGCGCCCCAATCAGGAGAGAAGAGAGAGACTTTAAAAGGCCTGGGATGTGTGACATCCGGTTCTTTCCTTGGAAACACCCCTAACTTACTTTGTTGTTGTTGAAACAGTCCCCAGACTAGCTGGGGGCTTTTGCTTCCAGTTGTTCAGTTTGTAATAAACACGCTTGTTTTTAATTAACTGGCCTCTTTTTTTGTGATTTTAAAGTTTTCTTTGTAAGCCTGTCCATAACAGATGCATTCCATAGGCTTGAGTTTGGAGAACACCCAGGAGCAGCTAAGCATCATAGCCTGGAGCTGCTGTAAGGCAGCTTGCACACCTGGAGGCTGCTTTCCACAGAAAGCACTGCCCTAAAAAGAGTGCAAATCAGTGGTGAACAGCCTAATGGGAGCTGTAGCAGTTAGCTCTGAAAGAGACATGCTCAGAAAGAGCTGTGCTATTCCCATCCCATCAAATCTTCTGCCCTGCTAAGCCCTTCCGTGTCAATACTTATTCTGGCCATATTTCCTGAGACCACCTTTCCCTCCAAAAGCTTTTCAATCTCTGCTTCCACAGATGACTTCTAACATCAAAATAAAACAATGTGATGGGTCCAGGTGCCCCAAACCTGAGGTGACTTCATGTCTTCATGTCTGACTTCGTGCCTCCATCTTGGTGTGCAGTCTTGAAGTTTGATGGTCACCCCATACAACCCTAACCCTCTGCTGGACACAGTTACCAGCACACAGCACAACACTGCCACAATGCACTAAAACATGACATGGGTTTCTGCCAAGAAATCATAATTCCTGACTGTTCACCTTCTATGGAAAGGTCAACTGGCTGGCTAGACTGGTGTGAAAGTGCAACATCACAGAGAGGGGCAGGAGAGGCCATCACCCAAATAAAAAGGAGCGAGTGGACTCCAAAGATTCAGGGTACCTAGAGACAAAACCCCTGTTCTTTGCTGGTTCACAGGGGTGAACATGCTGCTCCATACTTCATTTCTGAAAGGGGACAACACACCACATGTATTGCATGAAAAGAAACCATCCAAAGCAGTGGCTGAGGTATTTTCTTTATAGGCGTGAAGTTTGCTTGGCTTTCCCAATCACATTACAAGAGCAGGGAAAAAAACCAAAAACAATTAGTAGAACTATGGCATTCTGAGATAAATTACTAATTAATAACCCAGATGAGATAACTGCTTAGTATTTCTCCTAATGCAAATCTTTGGCAACTGTACAAGATAATGCTTGTTAAGATATTTCGTCAACGATCTTCATGCAAAAGAAATGACCCCTGCTCAGGAAAGCTCCGAAGTACATACTTATCTTGAAACACTTTTACTGAAGTCATCATAAGTACATGGCTAAATTAAAGTGTTTACCCAAAAAGGGACAGACTTGAGTACTGTGCTCTGCTTCAAGAACCAGATGTTTCCAAGACCATTCTCTGGATTCTGGCTATGTGCAGCAGCTACCAACCTAGCCCCAGCTGGGTGCCTCAGGGTAGAGGCAGCAAAGACCAAAAAGTTTAAGTAGAATTTTTCTTTAATGTTGGCAAATAGGTTCCTGCTGTACACTTCATAGCAACCAGTTAAATAAATGATCCTAGACCAGAAAGGTTTCTTCTCTTCCTGGGGAAATGGTTCTGGCAGGCTTGAAAAGCATGCCATTTCTCCCAGTTCTGCTTCCAAATTTCATTACTTCTGCTTCTCACTGCTTCATCAAAAACATTGCTCTCCCTTCTCAGCATCAGGATTGAAGATCCCTTGCTGACAGAAGACATCTCTTACCTGCCTCCACTTTCCTCGAGCCTGTACACCTGTCATTTTTCCAAGCACACCTTTCCAGTGTGACTGTTCCTACAGCTGGTGTGTCTCCCTGTGTGGTCAGCATCTTTCTCAATGTACTGTGCCCAAACACCCCAAGCATAGACATGGCTAGAGCCAGAGGAACATTGATACTGCAGCCTCCTTGCTCTGCAGCACAACTTCTTTCCATTCTTAGCCTGAGAGGCCAAAGGGTTCTCTGTCAGTCATACCATGGCCAAATATACATATATCCCAGCACTCTGTCATCCTAGCTTATCCTCTCACTTCCCCTTTCCTTCCGGCACAGCTGCCTCCCACAGTGCTCAAACTGTCCACAGAGGGAGGGCAAAGTAAGGTTTGTTTTTATCTTTACATTTTTTTTAACTTTGAAATAAACACAATATTTAGATAAGTGTCACCTGTTACAAGGAGAACTTCAATTTTCCCATTTATATCGGCAAACATTAAAACATTCTAGTTGTGCCAATTTTACATAGCGGGAAATACCCGAACCTTGTTACCAGATTTGCTGTGGATCACCAGCATCAATCAGCTTGCCAATCAACTCTTGCCAAATGCAAACACACAACACAACCTTTGTTACCTCCGCTGATCTTAGAGGGTATTTTGAAAAGGTCTCCTGCACTAAAGCACTCAAGGTGCCTCAGAGTAATCCCAAGCAGCTGTATGAACTAGAATTTCCTGCACTTTTAATGGGGCAGGCAACCTAGAGATACCAATGGCAGAGAAAAAAATCCATTACTGCATAATGGAGGCTTCCTAACATCTGCTTTTTAGATTATGGCATGGAAAGACATGTGCTACACACTACAGATGAGACAGAAGCCTCTTACAGCACATTTTGCTTTTTATCAATGGATAAAGTGTAGCCACATTGCCATATTTGGAGGCCAAAAAGGCTGTTCTGGGATGCCTCTTCCAACATACCCCAATCAGCTCTGAGGAGCAAGCCCAGGAAAGCCCTAGGCAGCATTAGGTTTACATGGCTTAAAACACAACCTGGACAATGCAGAGTAAGGCCAGACAACACTGCTTACCTGAGCATCAGACCAAGCAAAGCCTCCTCCCCCCAAACTGAAGAGTTTTCAGATTCAGTTTGCACTTTGCAATCTACCACCACACCCTCCCTAGAGCTCCCAGGGAAGCCTGCTTCTCCTTTCCCCCAGTCCTCCTCAAATTTAGTAAGCGGGAAGGCTGCAAAATCAGCTGTCCCCTGCCTAAGACCATCCAGGCACGCCAACTTACAGCTCCTCCTTGAATCACAGCCTCCTGTGGAGGGTACATCATATCTCCTCCCTATAGTGCTAGTGCTGGAAACATACATCCCAGGCCAGCTTCAAGAGAGGACAGTGCCCAGCTTCCCCAGAGCAAACCTGACAGCCATGCTTAGACTTCCAGGGCCTGAAATGGGAAAGCACAAGGGTGCAGGAGAGCAGCAACTCCTCCAGCCTCCTGTCCTGGGTGGCTAGCCCCACTACTGCTGCTGCCCTGCCCACCTATTTATGACCAAGACTTGCCACAGTAATCCTGCCACAGCTCAGTAAGTGAGGAGGCTGGAATTTCACAACTGGCACTTTGCCCTCTGCTTATGCCACTTGACCGGCATCCCAGTCAAAGTCTTCAAAAATCCCCACATACAGAAATCGGGTCTCTACTGAGGCTGTGGTGCCAGCCATAGCTGCTGGGGACTGACTGCCAGGTCTGGGTGGCAGGGACATGTCCTGGTAGCTCTGCAATCAACTCTGCCACATGCATCTCTGCTGGGTTCCACCTCATGCACTCACACTGGGTGTGTGTGTATGACTCATTTACTGCAGCTCATCAGAAATCCACAGACCCAGCAGTGTTTTAGGGTCAACACTTGCTCTCCAAGTGGCACAGGCACAGGGATGTGTATGTGTGACTCCTCAGCAATCAAAGAGACATCCCTTGCTTGGTGCCTTCTACTCAGCAACCTAGTGGACAGTACAAAGCATCCCAGAGAAGTTAGCAGCTCATCTTAGAGTCACACAGATGCTGACATACACCTCCTGAGTCAGGGACCATCTGGAAAGAAATTGACAGCTACCAAGATCCCAGTTTTACTCCACTGCTGCTGGCCAGCAGTACTTTAGTCCCTACATGAAACACCTGCAGACCCTCAGGGCTAAGTTTAGCCCAACATAGCCACTTGCATCTCACTCCTTCCTCTTGAATCCCACCTGCTTTCAATCCTACCTATCTAATATCAATCTACACATCACAGATTCACAGAATCATTAATGTTAGGAAAGACCTCCAAGATCATCAAGTCCAACTATTAACCCAGCACTGCTGCATCCACCATTAAACCATGTACCCAGGTGGTGCATCTACATGGGTTTTGAATACTTGCAGGGATGGGGATTCCACCATATCTCCGGACATCTTGTTCCAGTGCCTGACCACTCTTTCAGTGAAGAAATTCTTCCTAAAATCTAACTTAAACTTTCTCTGGTGCAACTTAAAGACATGCCCCTAAGCCCTATCACTTGTTAGGTGGGAGAAGACACTGTCCCCCATCTGGCTACAGCCTCCTTTCAGAGTAAGTACACATGTTCCCCATTAGCTTCCTTTTCTGCAGGTTAAGCATCCCCAGCTCCCTCAGCCACTCTTCATTAGATCTGTGATCTGGATCCTTCACCAGTTCCACTGCCCTTCTCTGGACATGCTCCAGCAGCTCAACATCCTTGTCATGAGAAGCCAAGCAGGGCTGGTGGGAGGCTCTGGATAGCATCCAGAGGTAAACATCAGGGCCAGGTAAACAAAGTTGGAGCTCAGGAAGCATCTCCTCAGACACATCCACAGCTGCCCCTTGATGAGGGGTCACCAATGCCCCTGCATGCCTGAGCTGTACTCACAGCTTCCAGGCCCAGGTCCCACTAAGCCTGTGCTCACCACAGAAAATTCCTCCCAATATAGCATCAATTGCCTATTTAAAACATGATGTTTACTAACACCAAACACACTCCTGCTGGAAGTGGAGGATGAGATGAGTCAAGGAAGCATGAGCAAGGGAACTTTCTTCTGTCGTGGGAAGATGAGGGGATTGTGGGAGGGTTACTTAGGGATGGGTGCTGCAGAATCAGCTGATCACCTGCAGTTCCCTCACCAATGCAAGGAGACTCAAGGGCACACTTACTGTTTCACATCAGACTCTTAAGCTCTGGGAACACTTTCCTGTGAAAGTGTGAGATCAGATCCAGCACAAAGGAGTGTGCCAGCACCCCCTTGCAGACTGCTCCAGACTTGAGAAACAGCAAGTGCCAGCAGGTGTTGAAGCACCAATTTAAAATGAAGGCTCTGAAAACCTCTTCACAGTTCCTGGGACCCTCTTGCAGCAGCTCAAAAAAGCATTACTGGTTGCTACAGTGC
The DNA here is from genome assembly GCF_050655825.1 of Lonchura striata. Classification (NCBI taxonomy): domain Eukaryota; kingdom Metazoa; phylum Chordata; class Aves; order Passeriformes; family Estrildidae; genus Lonchura; species Lonchura striata. The sequence goes on along the minus strand of NC_140705.1, from coordinate 84,844,046 downwards.
TTTGACAGGACCTCAAGGTAGTGTCCATCTCCAGGGGAACCACAACCCCTCCAGCCAGTGGGTGGGGAAGCAGCCCTGCTCATCCTTGCCCAGCCTGCTCTGGATGGTCACTCTATTCTTCAATTTGCTCAGTGCCCCTGGGAAGATTTGCAAGGACATCTGACTGCTGAGGCACTAGTGACACCAGCCTTTATCTGTGGGCAGAGATGAGCACTGTGGGCAAGGTTTGCTATGGGTCTCAAAGGTTTGAGGAAGGAAAGGGATTACAACCCCAACTTCCCAAGGCACCATCTCACACCTGGAACACTGTCCAAGAATATGCTCCTGGGCAAGAGAAGGCAAGAAAAGAGTGCCTTCTAGGGCTCCTTGAATTTTGCAGACTTTCTCCAGAGCCAAGTTATATCCCATCCTAGATGGCTGGAAACAGATCCCACATGATGTTATTGAACTGCATACCCATATGGTAGCAGATCAGATTCTTGAAGCACCTCCAGGCAAAACAATGTGTCAGACCCTGACTCTTTCTAGAGCCACCACTGCATTTTCCATTTTTCCCTCCTGGCTGCATCCAGCCATCTCATGATGCCAGGCTAATTTTCAGAACCTCACATTTTCCTCTCAGTCTTTGAGAAAGTTAATGCTTTCCTGCCCTCAAATAGCCAATATCTCTCCCATCCTACCAAACTCATAATGGACCTCCTGGCTCCCTTCCCCAGATTTGTCTTCTATGCCACAGCACTTACCAGTCCCAAATGGGCTGACTAGAATGCATATTTACATTAAGCAGGCTGGATCAATTTCTGAGTCTTTAACCTTTCCTAACAGGCAAGAGAGGGTTGGTGTCAGGGGCTTTACCAGAAAGCCTCATCTGATTTCTAGTGCATGTTCAGCCAAGACTTGGAGTCCAGAGGTCTGACTGGAGCACAGGACATGGTCACACATAGGGTCCAGGAACTGCTGGACAACTGTATTAAAAGTTTTGGCTATAAGCCATCCACTCAGCTTACCTTTGTGTATCATCCCTTCAGCATGGATCAACAGGGATGCAGGCTTCTGCATTCTATGCACTACCAGAGGTGAAGGCACCAGCAACTTTGCCCATGCCTAGGACAATCCTTTGCTCCCTTCATCCTCCTGGTTCACCCCTGTAACCACTGCTGGGTGCCCACTCTATGCCAGCTTCCCACATGTCCATGTAGCAGCTCCCGGTCATGCTCACCCCTGCCCACCTGCTCCTCCCAGCACCGATTCTCCCGCCCCAGCACTGACTCACTCCCTGCTGCTACCAGCCATGCACCCAGCCTGCCTCTGGTATACCCACCACTCCAAGACACGGGGTGAGGGGAGCCAACACTCTGCTTTAGAGAGCGGCAGTGAACCAACATGGATCCACAGCACAGGAGAACCTGCCTGTGCTGTGCATCCCAGCCTGAATGGCTACATGACTACAGGTATGCTGCTGATACGACCCATGCCTCTGATCATCAGAATCACACCCAACTCCTCCCAGGGAGATAACGCAGCTAATTTCCAGCCACTGGCAAGACAATCCACTTTCCAGATGATACATACTAGCAGCACTTTGTTGCTGCCTGCACTGTCACCTACAGTCAGCTGAAATCCCTGTCGAATTACTAGGAGTAAAGGGTATGTCTTGCAGCAACGGACCTCTGCTCCTATTGTTAAAGTCCAGGAAAGTAGAAGGGAGCTGTCACTGCCCTGCTGTCCCCTATTCTGCTCTGGCTTGAGAATTTACCCCTCTCCTGGATAGGCAACTGTCATGGAACTAGCCACAGGATTAAAACCAAACATGTTTGTGGATGGTTTCCCAGCTGCTTGACAGAGTAACTGCAAGAGCAAAAGCCTCACACTGCTTGGTCAGCTCCAAGCAGACAGGGAGATGCCCAGGTGGGCAGCAGTGCACCTTGCAAAGCTTTGCCACTGCTAGTTTAATTTTCCATCCAAGGTCACCGCTTAGGCTCTCCAGGACCAGGTATGTTTCCTGCCCTCCAGGGAGCATGCAGTGGCACCCTGCTGCAAGTTTAACACAGAAAAATGAGAAAGAGGGGATAAAACATTCCCCATCTATCTCTAGTCTGAGTCATGGGACCTCATGCCAGCCCCTGCACAGCCTCTCCTGTCTGCATGAAGCATCCACTTTTGGGTGGAGCAAGGCTGCTCTGCTCAGTGCCCCCAGCTTCCACTCCCCATCCATAGGCTCTTCATTCTACACCTCATGCAGGTATTAGGTATCTCCTCCTGCCATCTGCCACCTGTCTTCACTGTCACGCTTTGTCCTTTAGTTCTCTCCTACCTGGAGAGGTAGGTTTCAAATTTATGTTAGGGAAAGGCCAGTCCCCAGCCCTGTGGGGGCTGTCAACAGAGAAAGCACATATGCCTGTCCATTTTTCTTTTCCCCTGGCATTTACAGTCACCACATTATGACAATGGAAACCACATCTTGACTATTCCCTCTGGTTTTTGCTTTGGTACCACAGTACAGGAAGGAATGGGAGGTTCCTCCTCCAGCACTTCAGGCAGTAACATGTACCAGCAGGTCTTCCTCCTGGACCTTCTTTTGCCTACTCACTTACCAAGCAATGGGACAGCTATTCATGTTCTGCCATCTCTAACACACATACTTTAAGAAGTACGGGCAGATAAAAAAAAACCCAACAAAACAACCCAAGAAACAAAAATCCCAACACCAAACCACTGCTCTCCAGCCACATTTGAGTTGCACTCCCTCTTATCCTGAAATCCACCTGCCACGAGACTCCTGCAGGCAAAAAAGGTATGAAAATGTACACCTGTCTAAGTGGGAAGGCAGAGCAGGAATAACAAGGCAGCAAAGCCCTAGTGCTGGGCTAGGAGAGAGAGTGTTGGCCCAGAGCTCCTGGAGTCTCCAGAGCCAGCTCAGAAGCTCAGAACTACACACTAAAGCAGCACAGAATCTGAAAAATATAAAAGCTAAAAATTAATCCATCCTCTTTTGGTACAGCCAATGCTGCTCTATCCAACTCCTGCTCCAAGGAGGAGCTGGATAGAGTAGGGTAAGAATGATGGAACGATCCTGCTTTGTTCTCTATTTACCAGACACACTTCCACTCACCCCCATGTATTCTGAAAAGAGGCTCATCAAAACTGCCCACCTCCTCTACTCAGACTGACCCATCTCTTCTCTTCCCCAGATTTGCAAGCTCCATCTAAAGATTCTATTTGATCTTTCACATCTAGCTACCCCCAGACACATCTGCAAGCACAGCTGTGTCAGACACAAAGACCCAAGCAATCAACATGTCTCCACAGGCATAAGTCTATTGATGGAGGTGCAGTTGTACTGGCAAAACTGCTTCTCAGTGTTTTAAGGTGGTGGAATAAAACCAGACTTTAGAAGCAGGAGCATTTTATGCTAAAATAATGTATTGTCAGAGCAATCAAAACAGGCAGTCCTACGCATCAAGCAGGTCAGAAGCTGCAGGAGACACCTAATGCACCCCAGAGACATGGCCCAGACCATGCTCAAATAGTGCCACCATACCATGCCTTTAAACCTTTGATTTGCAAAGGTGCATCCCTCATTCCATATCCACCACAGGAAAGCTGAGCTATGGCTCCTACTCCACAAGACTCTCCTGGAGCAACTTCAGCTGTTCCACCCTGTAGCACTCAACTCTCCAGACAAAAACACAAAGGCTTACTGGCATTATTCCCTACAAACCAGAGCTCTCCTCTCATCAAATGGAACAAAGCTTTGAAGAAAACAAAATAAAAAAGTGAAATGCTGGGGGTTTTCCCCCAGTTTTGCTTAAAGCATATCAAAGTATTTGCCTTCCCTGACTTGAAACCATAGTCAGGATCTATTTACTAGCTTTGCAATTCCTCTCCTACCCCAAGCAGTAATAAAACATGAAGACAGTCTGAGATTCCAGGAGCACTATTCCAGCAGCAGGGATTTACAAGGGATACATCCTGTCAGGCTCAGTGGATCATTTTTATTTTTAACAGCATTACAGTGTTAGTGGGTGAAAGGGAAATTGTGGATGCAGCAGGATTTTAGGGAGCCATTTGTTGCGGTATCTCACCCAGTCTCCCTTTTGAGGTTTGTTCACTGGACTAAGGAAGAAACATCACCTCACAGACTGAAAACAGGCATAATGACCCTAAATAAACGAGTAGCTCAAAGTGACAAAGCACTGCATTACAGACTGCCAGGACCCAGAGGCAAGGGTCGTCTTTGGTTTCATTAATCATTTTTACTGGCTAGGGTGCTGAGTTTGGAGAGGTGTTAGGTGCTGGCTGTTTCAAGTACCTGTTTGGCAAAGTAGCTGGGCACCACAGGAGAAGCGATGCTACAAGTCAGAGACAGATAACAGGATGTGACAAGGAGAGGTAGGAAACAATTCCAGAGGCACATGCACAGAGAATGTGTGCAGGTTTGTAGGGAATCACCCTATATAAGATGGGGCCAGGTGAGTGCTTTGTTTTACTGGAGCTGTCTCCTCATAAGGTAGAGGAGTCGCAACAAAAGTCCTTAGATAATAAGGAGCAACAGGCAAGGAGAACAAAGGAACACAGAGAACAGAGGTGCACTGAAAAAGTAACAGGCAAAGACCTCCACATGTACAAGAGGAGAAGGCAGAGCTAGCTAACTGCACAGCTCTGAGGGTGACCACAGCCCCAGCATCCCACCATGTTTTTTGCCACTCTTCATACCCTAGCATTTCTACTCTACTAAGCTAATGATACACAGTCATAAGATACATTATGCTTAAGCAGGATAACCAGGCCTCATCTTCATCGTTGCCTTGATTAGATAAGCAGATTTATCTTCTTATGTTTCTCACCATAAATCTATCTCTTCAGGCCTCAGACTAATACTGTAACTTTTCTGCACTCTCTCCAGTTTTTCAGCAGCCTTTTCTGAGTGAAAACATTGGATTTACACTGTGTATTTTAGTATCAATCTGCCCAGCACCATCTATGGCAGTAGAGTCTCATTCTTAGGGCTACTCATTGCTGCCTTTCCAGGTGTAAAATGTTTCTTACAACTGCCAGGCTTGAAGGGGCCTTAACAGTCAACAGTCTGTTGAGATTCTTTACTTGAAGCACAGCCAGTTGCAATTTATCCAGATCTACAGACTTTTAGCTAATTTCTTCCAAAACTAACATATACACCCCAACTCCCCCAAAAAGCCCTTCAAGATAGCCTGTATTTCTGCTTCACTATCCCAACTGATATTACAGGGAACCATAAAGTCTGAACTCCCTAATTACAGGTAAAGCAACTTCCTACCCCATCTTCATTATAACTACAGTCTTCTAAAAATGTACATTGCTGTACATTCTTAAAGACCACAAAGTTCCCTCCTCCACCTTTTTTTACTCAGGTTACACAGCCCTTCTGACAGTTCTTCTCATCCTTCCTCCCACATCATATTTCTAAAGATCTTAATTTCTATTGCTTTGCTGCATAGTCTCTTGTTTGCACACATTCTTCTCCAAGAGTTGCCCCTGTATCTGAGCCTGGCCCTTCAGCAACACTTCATCTCTGTTCAGGAGAGCACTAATTGCTTCCTGCAGCTTAGAGTGTCACTCCTAACTCAGCCTGGCACAAGGCTTTGGAGAGCACTAATTGCTTCCTGCACCTTAGAGGTGTCATTTCTTACACAGCCTGGCACAAGGCTTTCCTTGTGTTTTTCTGCTCCCCAGAAGAGCATTAATCCTCAATCCTCAAATTCTGACAATTCCGTTATCTTCGCCTGCCTGCTTAGCTAGGGCTTCTTTATCAGGTAGAAACTCCTTTGAATACAATTCTGCCATTAGTTGAGAGTCTACATGGGGCATGCTTCCTATCTCCTTCTCCTTTCTCATTTGTTTACAAGGCTTACCCCTGGGTCACTGAGCTGGCTGACTTAAGTCAAGATCTATTACATCCATCCGTCACCCCCGCTCACCTGCGAGCAGGCCAACATCTAAGGCATGGGTATTGACCAACTGGATGCACTATGTTCCAGACAAATGGATGCTGGTGATTTTTAACTGGCATATTCTCCCACCTCCCTAACAGAATAAACACTAACTGTTTATTCTACCTTATTAAGACAGACTGGATGTTTTCCCCTTGTATTTCAAGGGATAAAACCTTGGACAGTCCCTTCACCAGATGTTTTCTCTGGTGGCTGCTCACCATGCAAAAGTTGCCTTAGTCTAGAAGTACTTTCAGGAAAATTTCATAAGGCTTTGCCCATATGACCACATCTAATTTACCAAAATAGTCTTGTCACCTATTCTGATTTGTGCTTGGATTTGCTTTTTAGAATTAACTCAACACCCCTGAACTTGTTTGCAAGGTGAAGACAGAGCTCTTACTGTCACATTTTATTTGTTCTTCTATTCCACACCTGCAGGAGCTAAGTCCTTCTATCCAAGAGCTGCACCAGCTCCTTCTGCCACAGCTGGGAGTTCACACTAAGTTTCACATCCACCACAAACCCAGTTCCTTCCTCCCAGATTTATAACTTTGTGACTAATGCCAGCTCAAGCTGCCTTTTCTGTATTGTGAGTAATAGTGAGTGAGTCCTTGGAAAGCAACTGCAGTTCAGCAGACACATGATAATTCATTTCCAGGTCTATGCCTCAAGCATGGACTTAGAGCCCACGAAAACCAAACCACCCACTTGTATATGCTTGAGGTCAGCTTTACCAGCATCACCTGAGAACCTCCAAAACTCAACACCTTCGCATAAGGGAGTGTGGGCCACTAAGCACAGGGAGATGAAGGATGAATCCCTTTTAAGATCTCCCTTGGGATCCAAAGGCACTATATTTTTGTCTCAAGAGCACAAGTGCCTGAGGCCATCTTCAGAGACCCTCCCCAGTCTGTGCCAGGTGCTCTCTGCCCTCTGGCAGAAATCGTCAGATGTGATAATTTCTTCAAGCAGAAGACAAAGCCTGTTGCTATCTCAGTTTCCTCTAAGTACAAGACCGTGCCAAAATTGTCTCCAACTTTGAAGGGACCTGAAACAAAGTCTACTAAAGGCCACCATTTATCTGTCAAAAGCGGTGCCAGGCCAGCACACGAATCTCCCACCAAATGCACTCTTGCACAAAATTGCACTTTTAAGAATAGCACACTCCCCTGACCCATGTCAGCAACACATCAGGAGACAGGTGGATGAATTAAGGGAGCCCATCAGAACAGCTCTTCCATGCAGGTCAACAGGATAAAGTGCAACATGTCCCCACAGGCAACACCACATGGTGGCAGAGCCAGAAGTCATACCACTGGTGGCAGCTAGCTGTCTGCAGAGTGATCCTCTGCAATAAGATGGGAACAGAGACCTGCACAGAAACATGAGAAAGCACTGCTTTGGAAGGGGAAGCAAGCAACTCCTCTGCACAAAAAAATTACAGGGGTGCAGAGGAGATGAGTACACCCAGGGAAGGTTGGGAACAGACTGTCCTTCCAGGGAGTGAGAGTGAACAGACACACAGGAAAGGTCTGCAGCAGTCACTCTTCCAGACAGAGAAAGGCAGGGAGATTTTCCAGCTTGCTGCTCAGAGGTAGCATGGCTGTGGTGGTTCAGAACAGCAATAGCAGAACACACTGAAAACAGGCAGCATGAATCCTGCCTGTGACTGCTTTCTCCTGTGCTGATGCAATGTGTCGCCTTTCTAACACACAGCTCTTAAAGAGATCCAGCCCTTTCTTTAATGCAACAGCACAAACAGCCAACAGAAATGGAAATCTTCAAAACCTTAAGCCAGACCTGTACTACCAACAGACAATTTCTCTGGGGAAAAACAGCATGCATAAAAGAACAGCTCTCTCTCTTTCCAGCACAATAACCATGTGAGCAGAGGCTGCTGCCATCAAGTTAGACCAAAGCACATCAAGAGCAGACCTTGCTCAGATGTAGTGGGCTATGCCAGCAGGACGCCTATCTTGCCCATATAAACTGTGTAGCCACTGCGAGAGCTTGGCCTGACAAGACCACTGGGATACAGGGAAACCATTTCTATTCCACTACCTGGCTTTAAGAAGGAGTGAAAGTGAAAACAGAAGAGGGAGAATGGCAGGCAGTCAATTTCAACATGCAAGAGCCAAGGGGAGAACAGAAGCCTTTCCAGGACTGCTTGGCAATCATGTGCAAGGAACACATAGGGGGCACGCAAACATAACCCTGTAAAGGACAGTGAGCACTGCGCACAGAAACATGAAGGAAAGGATTCTGCATCTCTCATAGCAAGCCAGCCTCAGGCTTCCTGCAGCTAATCTGTATTTGGAGCAGAGGGCAGACACCCAGCTCCATGCTGGAAGGACTGAGAAGGCAGTGCCAACGACAGGCCTGCAGGCTCAGAGAAAAGCCATTTTATACCGCAATCCTTTGCTCTACAAGCTTGGCAGTGACTTCGCAAATCTCACCCTCTCTCTGTTGCAGAATGCATACATACAGATGCATTTCTTTCTCATTCCTTGATTTTTGTTTTTCTCATTTCTAGGACAAATGCACTTTTTAGGCAATGCATCAGGCCTGCCCCGCAACTCACCACCCTGGCCAAGCCAAAATGCTTCTGACAGATGAAGGATGCAAGCAGAAAGGTGCCTTCTGAGAAGGCTGTGCTCAAGGCAGGTCCTGCACAAATCAGCTCATGGATAGGAAGGCGAGGGGTCCATCCCAGTAAGAGCCTGAGCTGTATAGGGCACAGGAAAGAGGATGAGGACTGCAGTTCCAGGCAGCAGGCACTCCCACAATGAACACAGAGCTACCTTCAGGCCACCCACCTCGTGGTGCAGTCCTTTGGAGCTAGAGTATCAGGAACAGCAACACATTTGCTGAAATCAAAGTGGCAGAGGGACACAGGGACCCCCACCTCTCTCCCTTCCTGGAAACCTGCATTTCAGTTTCCAGCTCAGCCTGCAAGCAAGCTTGAAGCTCCCCAGGTTCATTTCCAGAGCCAGGAGGAAGAACAGACAGCTTTATTGAGATCAGACATAGCCAAACCTTCTTCTGACTCATTCAGTATCTCAGAGGCCATGGCCCATTCAAGGCTCTGCCATTCCCTGTCCCCCCTCCCCAACCCCTTCTGAGCTATCATGAAAGACCCGACACCCTGCAGAGCCAGTTCAGGCAGTAGGAAATCTGCCCCTTTGCTTTGAGGCTCCAAGCAGGGCCTCTGGCTCCCTGTGTGAGAGACAGTGTGGAGAAGAAGCAGCAGGCTGGCACACTGGCCATTTGCTGCAGGAGCTGCCAGATGATGGGGCAGGGGGCATGTGTGTGTGCATCTGCAGGGCTCGACACTGTGGGATACCCAGCAAGCTCTCAGTAGCAGGAGGAGGCTGGGAAGGAGCAGCCTAAGGGACTGTCACCAAGAATTGCTTGATTCCCACCCTCTGGAAAGCAGCTGCTAGATTAAAAAAGCCTTTATGGTCCTGTCATTCAAGGACATGGAGACAAAACTCCATTTTCCAAACATTCCCATCATCTTGTCTCATCTGTGCACCACAAAAAGACCACCACGGGAAAGATCCAGTCCCAGCCTCCACCAAACCTTATCATCCTTGCCCATCCCTACCCACGGTAGAGCTCTCAGATGCTTTGATATGCAAATCAGCCACAGGATCCATAACCAGCGCTGTCTGCAATACACAGCACACATGGAGTATCCTACACCCAGAGCCTCCTCCCTCCCCAGGCACCACACGGATGCGCAGGCTTCATGTCAGATGACACAGGTCCCAACTGTCTTGGGTGGGAGCGGGAGGTGTTGCCTGCAGTCCTTGGATTTTCAGCACACAGCCTTACCCTGGCCACCAGGATGGTGCTGGGGCACTTAGAGAAAGGAGGCAGGCTGGGGATGCACCTTGGTGTGGAGGGGCAGGTGGCAGAGGAGCTGCTGGCAGGATGCTGTGGGGCTCCCAGTGACCGGAGGCTCAGGCAAAGTGCAATTAGCAACAGACAAAAAAACAGGGCCTGGGCACTGCCAGCTCTCAAACTTTTATTGCAAACCTCAGGCTACCTGTGATTTTCTGGAAGTTCTAGTTCTCAAAAGGAAGAGATTTCATTAAGATTTTTTTTCATGTTAACAATATAAAAGCCCCTTCAAGCAAGTTCCTAGCCCACTTTATTACTGCAGAAAGCTGAAAAATATAACCAAGGATATTTTAAGCCCAGAAAGAAAAAAAATAAACCCCCATGCAAACTAGAAGCAAAGAACACTCAGGATTTTTGTTTTCTTGGCTCAACTCATGGCTTCAGAACAATTCAGGATAGTTACACTACACTTCAGTCAAAGGGCAAGAAAATGGAGCACTGGAAAGCCTTGTGGTGATGTCTTCTTGACATGAAAACTGACACCCCCAGAAAATACAGTAGCTTCAGTTCCTTCCAAGGTTACCAGACAGGAACAGACAAAAATAGAGCAAACTTATTATTGCAACAAAACATACTTATGAGTCAAACCAGAGCCTCTTCCCAATGCCCTCAAAGGCACATTCTTTCATGTTTATTTTGCTCTTATGGTAGCCAGGTGAAGACTGCAGAATGGACTTCTCTCCTCATAAAGATAGCGTATTCCTACTACTAAAAGGCTCAAGATGAAAAAGGCCTTCCTCAGTAGATACCAGATAATTGCAGTCATTAGAAGTAATGCTTTGCTATTTCTGGTTGAATGGAGTCCTCCTGGAGTCAGTTACAGCTGAGTGGTCAGCTCTGCGCTCTCTCAGAAGCATTAAGAGTAATAAACACTATTAGGGACTGTACAGTGTGATTGTTTGGAGGGGAGGGGTACTGGTCCCTGCCATGCACTCGCAAAGGCTCTGTCCCACACTCAAGGTAGGGCATCGGCAGCACCACCCAAAAGGCACCTGAGCCATGCAACCCTTCAGCAGCTTTGTGACCACCACTAATCGGATGCTCCTGCCCCACAGCCCATGGCCTTCTGTGTGTGCTTCCTCCAGAGAATGACACTACAGAGCACGACACTTTCACAGTAACAGACAAATCCAGGACAGAGGGGACTCCTCTAGGACTACACATAAACAGGCTTTCTGTTTCTAACTTCTGCTATCGAGAGGAGCAAGGGAGGGAGATGCCCAGAACCTCAAATTGCCAAAACACCTGCTCTCCATCTAGTTGAGAGCTACGAAACCTGCTGAGAACATCGGGCTAACTGCAGCCACATTGCAGATTTTTGGCGTGATGCCCCCTCCAGCAGGTAGCTACATAAAGGGTGCACTCTACAGCAGGAGATAAAAAAAACACAGCTTGCTGATGTGGAGGGATTGGCGACTGAGACAACAGCAAAAAGGGACTGCTTGGTTATCCGGCCACGGACATGAGCTGTATCCGATACCCCTTGGTCAAGTATTCCAGGGGAAGATAAGCAGGGCAATATCAGAACCCTACGCGCTACTCCCACCACCCTTGGAACATCCCTCCTGCCACTCTGCTGCTCTGCTTCACAGCTGTGCCTGCAGGAACGGCGGGGGGCGGGCAGGCGGCTCTCCGAGCCCGAACACGCACAAAAGCGCCGACTGCAGAAGAGACGAGCGTGCCGCGGGCAGGGGTCCGCCAACCCCCGAGGTGCGCGAACCCGGTTACCCATCAGCAGCCGAGGCGAGGGGCGGCAAATGACAGGACCCCGGGGGACAAAGGAAACCCGGGCGGGCCGGGGGCGGCGGGCGGCCCACGCCGCTCTACGGGCGCCGCGCCGGGCGCGCCCCCCGCCCCGCTCCGCCCCAAGATGGCAGCGGCGCCCCCGGCCCCGGCCGCCCCCGCCGCGGGCTCGGCACAACAGCCGCGCGCCCGGCCCGGCCCGGCCCGGCCCGCCCTCAGCGCGGCCTGAGGCGCCGCCGCGGAACCCCCATCCCCGCCGGCAAAATCCCTCCAGGCCGAGAGAAGCCGCGGCCCCGGCGCCCCGCAGTACCCCAGCTCCCGCCCACTTACCGGCGGCTCTTTACCCCGTGTCAAGCGCGGACGGGCTGTCCCCGGGCCGGGCCAGGCGCTGCGGTGCCGCGCTGTGTCCGCCGCCCTCGGCAGCAAGCGACGACCGCTGGGCTCGGCCGCGCTCGGTTCGGTTCGGCTGCGCTCGGCGAGGGGCGGGGCCCGGCGGTGGGCGGGCCGCGCAGGGGCGGGGGCGGGGCCGCGGGGCCGCGCGTGCGCACGAGTGCTGCGTTGGACGGTAGGGCGCGCGCGCTGCGGGCCGAGGTGCGCGCTGCGGCCTGGGGCGCGAGCGACGGGACGGGACGGGACGGAACGGAACGGAATGGGATGGACTGGGATGGGATGGACTGGGATGGGCTGGGCGCTGGGAGTACAGCGCAGTGTAGCGTAGCTGGGTACCGCAGCGCCCAGCAGGGCCGGTACCCGGCCTTGCCCCGCCGCCGGATCGGCCTGCTCCTGGCGTGCCGGCTTTTTCCCGGGGCCAGGCTGGGCCCTCACACGGCCCTGTGGCTGAGCGTCTCGGGGCGCGGACGGCCCCTCTCAGCCCCCAGGTGCTGGGGCTGTGACGCTGCCGTGCTCGCCTGTGGGCCCCGGGGCTGGCCGGGCCCTCCCTGCCCCCGGGTCCCGGCCCATGCCTTGGAGGGAGCCGATTGCAGGTGTCCCTGGTGCTCTGTGCCCAGGGCTTGCAACGCGTGAACCCTGAGCTGAGCTGCTGCTCTGGAGGGACGGAGACACGCTGTCACCGAAGATGCACGCGCGAGTTCGAGTGGCACGAAGGGCGGCACAGGGTCGTGACATCGCGCGAAAGCAGCTGGGAGCTGGAGCCTTTGTGTCGCTTACACACTGGGCTCCCCCTGGACTGCCGTCCGTGCCTCTGCGGTGTGGCCTGGGAGAGAGGGAGAACACTCTTCTGAAGTTCCTGCATGTTCAGAGTGTTTATTTGATCAGAATTCGTGTGGGGCTGCGATGCTGGGGTTAGGCTTTTGTGGGTACGAGTAGTCATGCAGCAAAGTTAGTCCAAAATTCCTGTGTCCTGACAAGAGTGGCATTTACTCGCATGTGTCATGGGGGCTTGGAAAGTGTGGGTGTTAGCCTGTGCTTTCCTGGTTATTCTTCAGAAACCTCTTTTGGAGGCCCAGTGAGTAAGGGGAAGAAATTGTTGGAAAAGACTTTATGGCATATTTCTGAAAAGCATGCATAACTTAATTTTTGTAGTAAAAACAGGTGGGCAAGCCAGCCTTTTTAGCAGCAGGACACAGATGCTTATCTGAGCTCTGTAGGCTTCTCTGGTTCCAGTGCTCCAGGCTTGCCTGAGAGGGTCTTGTTTGGACTGAGAGGGAATGAGTTACGGGAAGTTTCTAAGAGAGAAATGAGGCTTATGCCACTAAAGCTACAGGTAGCTCTGTACTGCCTTGTAATGTGAGCATGCCTTTGTTTCCAGGTCATGTTTCTCTTAAGCCTGAATTCTGACAGCATTAGGCATTCTTTTCTGGTACTGCTTCATCAGGTAGACCTAGAGCCAATATAGGTTTTTGTTCTGTGAACAACTAGCCTAGCTCAGTTGTTCCTGATGTTTTTTCGTGGTTGAGACACAGCTACACATCTTCTCTTCCTTCTTGTTTATGTTCTCCTTGCCACAGCTCCCCCCAGTGTGGTTACTGCTGTCTGGGTTGTGATTGCACCTTACTGGTTGAGGCCTGGCCATCCAGATCGGGGCTGGGAACCAAATCTGGTCTTGTGGCTTTCCACCATTGTCCTGCTCTTGAAACTTCAATACTTTTAAAATGAGTAAAAAGACATTTGAGAGATGATAGCCGTGTAAAATGAGGATGGTGTGGGCAGTTCTCTGAATGCACGTGTGATTCCCAAAAGGCAGAGACGGGGAGGGGCCTTTCTTGGCTTCACCTCAAACCCCACAGGCCCACCAGAGAGAACTGGGGCTAATCCAGTACCTGCCATGCTGCTCATTTCCTTGGACTTCACACCGATAGTTGTCCTCTCTGTAACTTAATTTTCTGCTGGTGCACTGGGAATAACCCCTCCCTATTTTAGTACAGTGCTGTGAACATGCATATATAGGATGATTTTAGATGTTCAGGTATTAGGACAATAAGTACTTTAGAGTTGTGACTTTTGGATACTTAAAATGTCAAAAGTAAGTTTTATTTTAAAGGTGTGCAGCTCTTTTGTTATCTGCCATTCCTGATTGTGGTCTGGAAAATGAGGTTAGTGTGTTTTGCTTCAAAATTGTTAACAGATGTACCTGTAATGAGTTTCTGTTGGTAACTTAGATCAGTAAATATCCTGTTTAATAGCTAATCCTATTCATAAACAGATTTTAAAAAGACTTAATTCCTCTTTGTAAATCCTGGTCTTTTTGTTTGCCATTAATGTAAAGCCAATTATGTCTTGGTAATGAATATCTTGTGTGTTTTTAACACACGCAGCCCTTAATCACATTGTTTCCTTTAGGAGGAGAGCTGTGAATAGATTGAGTCCCCTAGTTCACAGTTGGCTCCTGCAGCTCACTGTGGCAGATGGTCTATAAATAGACCTGCAGTGGCAGAGTAGGGGTTTAGGCATTTCCATTGCATGTATTGTCTTGAGTTTATTTCTTGAGTTTATTTATTTTTGCGAGTTTTAATGATGGACGACAGATGCAGTTCAAATCTTTATGCTGCCTGGACCATGTCTGTTTTGATATGTTAAAAGAATAAAGGTGATGTTTGTCCCCACTGTTTGACTGTGCAGATGAGGTCACTGCTATAAAAGTGAAGAATATTTTTACCTGGTTTCCTTGGCTTTGACAGCAGGCTTTGGGTAGTTGGCCTCAGCATTTGCTTTGCAACATCCGTTTTCCATGGGGCCTGTCTGTGTGAATGAGTTGGCAACAGAAAGAAGGAAAAGGAATAGCTGAATGATTATAGAATTAGAAATCTTGGCAATATAGGGAGGAGGGGTTAGTTCCAAAACTTGTGATTAAAAAGGAAAGTACTGTTGGATTGCCAAGTAACAGTACTCTTTAAAATTACATTTACTCTAGGATGTAGGCAGGGTAAGAATGGTGCCTTGACTGTTTTTTAGGGTGTACACCACTGGTAAGAACTTGGTCAGAGCTGTTGCACTGCCTTCTGGAGTGTTCAGATACAGACCTTTTCAGTGCTCCCATGGATGTATTAGTAGAACAGATTCATGCAGACCATTCCTGTGAGGTACACCAGTGTTCTTGCTAAAATGACAAGAGAGTCTTTTCTTGTCCAAGTCTCCTGGTATTTGGAGATAATGTCACCACATAAGGCTGCATTGCCAGTGGGAGAAGTCCTAGTCTTGTGTTGTGTCACATTCCTTTGCAGCAGTGTTCGTGTGCCTTCAGGTTGAGCTGGATCAAGAAACTGAGCTAGCTGAAAACTATCTGATTTACATAAGTACTAAAGCCAGCATAAGGGAGGTGATGAAAGTGTGTGTTGGGGGAACACAGGGCTTCCCTTCTTGGTGCTGTGTGCCCTGATGTTCATTTAAAGTGAGTATGTAACCTGTCTTCCTTGTCTGGCACATGTCCTTGCTCTGTATCAGTTCCTTGAGGGGGTCTACTCATGCATTTTAATGCATTTGATGAACATAGTGTACATGTATCTTTTGTATTTCCCAATTTTATTAGCTGGGATGAAACTTTTGAGAATTTCTCCATTCAAAAGCCACTCAAGATTGCAGCAAATACA
Organism: Lonchura striata; assembly: GCF_050655825.1. NCBI lineage: Eukaryota > Metazoa > Chordata > Aves > Passeriformes > Estrildidae > Lonchura > Lonchura striata. The sequence goes on along the minus strand of NC_140705.1, from coordinate 84,828,379 downwards.
AGTTAGTTTTTAATATTAAGGAAAACCACTGAAGGTGATAGCTAGAGCACTTGAAAATGGTGCAGAGGGTAAATAACTTCCATATGTTTATAACTGGTGAAGAGTTTCTTGAGCAGTGCTGAAATGTTATGTCAGTCTTTTGCATTGAATGGAGTAAGGCTGAAGGGCCCTTGAGAAGAGTATTTGCAGTAGCTGGTTACTGCATGCTCAAAAGAAATTCTGTGAAGTAGAAAAAGAGTCATTTTAGTGAATATTTGATTAACAAATTCCTCACCCTTTTTTGAATGTTACTTTGAGCTCTTGTCTAAGGTCTGTGATAACTTTTAACAGATACGTGGAGAGGGGCAAAGTGTCTCTGTGACTGTGATTTTCATGAGATAAAACCACTACTAGAAATTAGGGTCAGCAGCTTAGAAACAGCAAGAGATTCCTCTCATGGTTCTTTATTGCTGCTTTGGTGCAGCTGTCTGTGGTCAATTATACCAATAGTTGCCTTTGAGGCTTCTCATTTTAGGATAGTGTCTGTTTAAATACTGCTCTTGCCTAGCTTGAAAAACTTGGAAATTAATCCTGCTTGAGCAGGAGATTGGACTAGATGACCTCCAAAACCCCCTTCAAAGATAAATCCTTGGTCAGGAGTGTATTAGTGACTAAGTACTAAGCAAGTGGTGGTGTTTTGTCTGTCCAGGGTATTTTGGAGTGTGCTCCTGCCTGTATCAGTTGGGCAGTACCAATGGCAGACTTCTGGGAATTCTTACAAATTTTGCTCTGTTTGAAGGTTACAGGGTTACTCTTCCCATACACTTGGGAGCACTGAAACCTGGTGACTTGGGGAGAGCTACCTTCAGAGGCATACTTGTATCATACACATTACCCATGCCTAAGTGCAGCTTCTTCTGAGCCTTTTTAAGGGCCCCTGGTGTGAGGCAACGTGTGCTGGGAAGGACAGAAGTGCTGGAGGCACTGGGGCTGATGACTGTAATCGATTTATAGAAGCTCTTCTATTTTGGCACCAGCTTGGGAGCGTTCATGTGGCAGCACCAAGTGTGGCAGAGTGAACAGCTTCTGTACCCTTCAAAGTTTAGTTGTTTAGCAGTTAGCAATTTCATAGGGGGAAACTCGGGGCAGGAGAGATGAAGTTCACAGCCACAGAGGGATCACATTGGGACTGGGTCTGGTTGAGAAGCACCTGGAATCAGACCCAGACTGTTCGCTATTCCTTCTAGAAAGGAAACTGGCACGTTACAATAGCTGAAGTTGTGATTCACTCTTTGTGAACACACTTGCACGCTTGAATGGTGTTCTTCATGCCATAAATGCATTCTTTTCCCTCCACCCTGAACCCTCCTGCTAATTGGAAACATCCCCTCTGTTTACTCAGTTGCGAACAGGATGCTTCGTACCAAATAATCAATCATGAGAAATTTCTTACCTTGTGACACATCTTAATGTGCTGAGGAATAATTCTTAGCTAAGAAGAGGATACTGAGTCATCTGAAAAAATAAACAGTCCTTGGACGCTTAATGCTGTTGATGCTTCCGCTGGCAGTTTTATAACTTCAAACCTTCACTGCTGCTACGGGGTAGAAACAAACAGTGACTTCTCCCAGGAGCAGTGAGTGAGTTCAGAGTTCATGCAACACTTAGCACATTTTAGATGTGCTTTAAGCACATCTGGCTATGCTGGTCCTGATGCTGCTGTCCCCTTGACAGCAGGCAGAGCCTGCAGCTGTGCCTGCCTTGTCATGACCTCTCCTATTGGTCTTATGTAACGGTGAGGATGAGTCTTCTCCAGCCACCAAGGCTACCATGCCTGCTAGGAAATAGAGATGGGGGTGACATTGCTATCTGAACTCCCCAAGAAGTGTCCATGAAAGACAACAGAGAGCCCAACTTGCTGCTGCTTTTTTGGGTTTTGTAGAGGGATCCAAAGGCTCTTTGTGAGGAAGTAGGAGCATTACTACCCACCAAGTTTGAGTTTCACATGGGGGGACAGCACACCCTGTGCAGCACAGGACACAGGCAGACAGTGGGCTTAAAGCAAGTCACCATAGTTGAACTTGCTCAGAAATCTTGAGCAGCAGCAAGGCCAGGTATTGGACCTTGGTTGCCAGCAGCACTGTAAATGCAACAGGGCCTTGCTGTCATTAGGATCACACAGCTAGGTAAGGACATGTGGCATAAACACAGCCTTTTTGGAGTCTCATTGCAGAGAGGAGACAGTGGGTAAGCCCTCGACTCATTTGCTGATCATCTACCCCACAGAAAAGTGTTGTTGTTTTTTTTAAGTAAATAAATGTAAACTTTGGCTGTTGCTATTCTTTTCCAAGCTTGCCTGTTTGACAGAGATGGTTTGCCATCTGTGCTTTGCTCAGGTAGAACTACTCAAAACTGCTGTGGTGCACATGTCCTGTGCTTTTCATTGTGCTCTCGGGTAACACTTGCTTTGTAGAACAACTGCAAACCCTAGAACTTACACACATCCCCAAGTAAGCAAACACATTGGAGAAAAAAATAAAAAGAAAGGGAGATAAGATTTAGGCTTGACCTTGGTTTATTAAGAGCTTTGACACTGTCTATTTAAAGGCTCTGTGTGGGTTTTTTTCCCCTAGAAAAGTTAACTCAGCTTTATTTTAAAAATAAAAGTTAAAAAAATGGCTTTACAGTGTATTACTATAGTTTGGCCCAAAACTCATCAGAACTGTCAGAGAGAGATGAGGTCAATGGATTTCTGGTGTTTGCTTTTGAAAGGAGAGAAGCAGAACACATGTTGGTTACTCTGCCAAGGTCACAGCAAGCTGTGTCACACGGTAGTAGTTGCAGTAAGGTGGAAAGTATTAGCTGTACCTGAGCTGGCCTGAAAGAGGCCTGGCTCTAGGTCTGTGTTGTTTCCTCCCTTCACTTGGATCTGCCAGCATAACCACCTGGGTCATCACTTCCTAATGATGTTTGGGAAAGTGATCTGGGTTCAGATAAGCCTACGTGACCGAGGATGCAAGCTGGTCCCAGTCAGACAGAATGAGGTTAGGGAACTGCCGCAGACGTAGGCAGGGAATAGATAGGGTGTGGTTCCCAGTCAGAGGTTACCCTTGTAACCCAGCTCTGCTGCAGTCATCATGGTGTACAGTGTACAGCAGCATGGAGTGAGATCTGTAAAGGTACTGGGAACTATTTTCTCTGGCCAGCATGAACAGGCCAAGACTGTGGTCTTGTAACAGGCTGCTTAACACCTTTCTATGCTAAGAGAGAGCGTGCCCTTCACCAATGGAACTCTGACTTGTTTCTTGTCTGGCAAATTGTTTCCTGAAGCTGTGATGCCAGTCTGTAAGTTATTTGGCTTCTTGCTTGGTTTTGTAGGTAACCTTTGTAGCTTTTAACAAGCAACCATGATGGCTTTTTCTGGGCATTACAGCCTCTAAGCCAGTTCACATCTGAAATTCTCAAAACCTGGTTCTTGTTATGTGATTCACAGAACATGCAGAAGGGCCCTTACCTCTGTGTCTAGGAAACGGCAAACTAGGATACTGAATCCAGCTTTGTAGTGTATGTGTCTGAATTACATTTCCTTCTGAATTCAGGCAGGGGTTGTAGATCTGCTTGTAGTGTGCTACAGCTGCTGCTAGCACTCTGTGTCCTGTGGATTGCAGCATCTAAATAGGTGCTGAGGCCCTAGTGTGTGGTTCATGTAAAGGAAAGAATGCAAGCCAAATTCTGTCCATTTTCCAGAGTTAATAATTCTTTTGTTTCTTATGCAGGGGTGGTTACCAAATGGCTCTCTTGAATAGACGAATTGGTTTATCTTTAACCCATCTAAACAGTGCTGTGATACAACGACAGTTCAGGTAACTTTTAAGTTTTGCGTTTGTTTTCTTCAGAATGTTTCATGGTTGAAAGAGATGCTGTTGAGTTAATCAATAATAAGATACAGCATTTGTAATTCAAAAGTATAATAATAAAAAAAAATCTTACAGTTGTCCTTTCATAGATTGAAAAGTGAGCTCAGACACTCCATTTGGAGGTTCCTGGCATTCTGCATTTTCATATGTATGTAAGGAGGCTTTTAGGCCTTCTGACAGTGATACATGGGCCTGCAAGTAGAACTTGAAAGTGTGTTTCTCATGCAAGTGCAAAAAAAACCAACAGCAAGCACCTGCTGATGCAGAGAAAATTACAGTGCTCAAAATTATTCAAGAGTTTGTCATTTATTTAAAATAAAAATAATCTGAAAAATTACTTATTCATACTTTCACAATGTCTATTTTGTTATTCTTTTGTTTCTTGCTCTAGGCATTTAAAGTTTTAAATTTATGGACTTCATATTTTACAATGCCTTGCACAAATCTTAGCGCTTAATCCCACAGTACACTCTGCCAATTTGAGGATCCCTAACTCTTTGAAGGGTCAGTGCTTCAGTTTCAAGGATGAGAATAGTCATTCCCAGGATTGTGGTCTGGAGGGAGAATTAAGACATGCTTAGGGCTAGGTTGTGTGATAGTCCTAGGAGCTATCTCAAGGAGGTATCCAGGTCTTTCTGGCTTTCTCTTTAAGTGGGCTGCATGAGAGCATTGGCCAGCACACATTTAATGCATGTATAGGTGACAGTAACAGGGAGGTGAAGTCCAGTCCATAGAGGTCAACAGGACTTCAGAAAACTTAATGGGGAGACCTTTTCTTTGTGGAGTATTCCTCCAAGACTGTGGCAGAAATCAAGAAAAAAGGGAAATAAAAAGTTCTCCTAGTGTGGTTATTCTTATCTAGTGGTTACTGGACAGTCACATTTATATCTGTTTGCTATTGCTGTGTTATACACTTGGTCCCACCGAGGTTTTCCCTGCTCCTTCCTGTGACAACACTTCTCTTTTTCCAGCCTACTCCCTTCTGTTTTCCTTGTTGTGCAGCCACAGATGGCTGGCAGAGGACAGAGATGGGATGGTACTGGATGGGATGGCATGTCTGGTTACAGAGATTAGTGACTTCTGAGAGAGAGAGGAAAACTAAAGTAGGCCTCTACTGTGAGGAATATCTTGAAAGGCAGTGCTTGACCTCTGGAGCAGTTGGATTAATGCAGATTGACTCCACTGTCCTTCTTCACAGTGTGTAAAAATTCCTGCTTGAAATGATGTCTACACCACATTTGGTGTGCATGCTCATCTTTTAGGTACTTTTGCAAATACAGGCCTTTCCTCTTCAAGAGGGGATAATGGTCCCTATTTACTTCACACACTTCTGAAAAACAAGATGAATGGTTAGGTTGCCTCCATATGCTGTCACTGAGTAGTTTAACTGGCAGCAGGTTGGCATTCCTGCAGCTCTGGCCAGCATGTATCTAGTACCTCATTGCAAAGCAGTTGTTCAGGAGCAGAGAGGATCTTCCTGTTTTTCCAATGGTCTGTGTTTGGGTGTCATTTGAAGACAAGCAACAAATCAGTTGGGTTTGAGCTCACTGAATAAAAGAATAATGGTTTCTCTAAAGTAGTATGTTCCTCCTGTTCCCAAGAATATTCAGAGTTGGACCTAACAATTAGTATTGTGCAGTTTATTTATGTTGTTTCTTACTCCCACAAAGCAAGCATACAGAAGAGACTGTGTCTCTCTGGATTCCTTCCACAGGGGGAAGGTGGTGAGCTCTTAGATTCTAGGTGGGAACAGCGTAGTACAGCCACAGCAGGACCTCAGAGGTCTTACTTAGAACAAAATGAACTCTGAGACTCACAGATGTCAGTGAAAGGAAGGTTGATCATAAAAGTCCTTAGTGCTGGGTACTGTGTGCAAGATTGAAAGAGCCTGACCTGAGTTTTAGCTTCCTGCAGGCTGTTTGAAGCAGAAGTGAGCACATTTTTTTGCTTGTAGATTGAAGCTGCATCATTTTCAGTTGCTAAAAAGCCCATGATACGCAAGCCACTCTTCATGCCATCTTTTAGTTGTGTTTTGGAGTGGAAAGGTCATTTTATATTTGACATTTAGTAAAGACTGTGCAATGCCCAAAGTAGCATCTGGCTTTCAAAGAGCACATTGAATGCAGTCAGTGTGTCGCCCATATGGTATATATTCATTGCTGGTGCCTTCTGAGTGGCTTCTGTAATGATAAGATTCTCTTCTGTGTTTGCCTTTGCCCCCCCAAGGATTATTGAGGAGATCTGTCTCTCATTCTCTCCTGTCTTTTGGTAGCATCACTGGAGCATGTCAAGCAATACAGAAGCTAACACGTGTGCGAGTGGTGGACAACAGCACCTTGGGGAATACGCCGTACCACCGGCCACCAAAATGTATCCACGTGTATAACAAGACTGGAGTTGGCAAAGTTGGAGATAAGATCCTTCTGGCTATCAAAGGAGAAAAGAAGAAGGCTTTAATTGTAGGGCACAAGATGCCTGGTCCCACCATGACACCTAGGTTTGATTCCAGCAATGTGGTACTCATAGAAGATAATGGAAATCCGATAGGGACTAGAATAAGAACACCAATACCCTATACACTGCGAAGAAGAGAGGGCGAGTTCTCCAAAGTATTGGCCATTGCCCGCAACTTTGTATAATGCTAAGAGACGTCTTCAGCAATCCTTTTATATCCTTTCATGCAGTAGCTGTTCCTTGGTCCTTTTCCAGAAACTAGTGAAACATGAAAAAGCTGATGTTCATCAAGAACATCTCTTCCCTTTTAAGAATTCCAAGCAACTAATTTAAATATTGAAATAGTTTCTTTTTCTCCAAAAGAAGGTTGATTTATTTCACAGAACACCTGCAGTATGTTTGGGAAACAGTCCTTCATCCTTATTCCTCCTGTGGTGTTATTCTGGTCTGTCATCATTAAAATGAGAACATGAAAATCCTTGTGCTGTATTGCTTATGTTCTCTTTTCCCTATTTCTGCCATTCCTGGTTTCCCAAGAACAAGACGTAATCCCCGGCCCAGTCATACTGGGGGTCTACAAAATGGATTCACAAGTAATAGAGTAGGAGAGATACGTAATGAACTATGGGTACTTTGGGCACATTCAATAAAAAGATTAGTTTCTGTCTTTGCCTAAGAGAAGTATTTAAGTAAATTAGAATCAGGAGGGCACGGTGGCCTGCAACATCTGTCAGTGGTGTGTGCTTCAACAGGGCATAGCAGAGACTGGGAAGCAGAAGTAGGAAGGGGAGCTGAAGGGGGAGCCGAAGGGTAAGCTGAGATGCTGCCTGTGCTGTCCACCTGACCAACCCCTGAAAACTGTGTTCTCAGATTAACACAAGGGCTGGGTTCAGATTGAAAGGACCACAGAAAGAAACTTCCTTTTGGACTGCTTCTTGGGACCATTGTTGGACATCATCTTTAGTGGGCTATTGGTGAGGTTGGCTGTTGTCCAGTTTCCTAAGTTTAGGCACAGCAATGGGCAAATGCCACTCTTGCTTTCAGGACTGCTTGGGATCCAGGAGCCAAAGAGCTGCTTTTCTATGGAGCTGAGCAGAGAAACCTGGTGCACATGACTGGTGAAGGGATGTCTGAGCAGAGTGCTCCTAGACATAGCAGTGCTGGGGAAGAGGTTGTAGGAGGTGCAGTCAGCAGCAGTTAGGCCAGTTCTTCACAGGTCAGGTGGCAGTGGTGGCTGGCTACTCTTTCCCCTTCTGCCTCCTCTTCCTGATATGGTGGGAATAAGGCTCCTGATATGGAGCCTTTGGCTCTGCATTGCCTCAGTGAGAAGATCTAAAGAATGCAGTGCTGAGCTAGCATGCACTCCAGCTACTCCTTGCAGATACATCTGCCCCATGGTCTCCACTGTGAAATCCACATTGTCCCTGGACAAAGTGAGCCCTGGATCCCCTCCAACTCCATTATTCCAGATAACACACAAAAGATTATACTATAGGTTTAATTTCAATATTAACCTTTAAGTAATGGCACTGTCCCACTAAGTAAAACTTCCCTGTGAACTCAGTTCTGTGGGAAAGCAGAATCATGCTGCTGGCAGCATGTTCCTTGTTTGCTGTTGTCTGGGGAACATTGGGTCTGCTGCTTCAAGACCTCTGTGCCCCATGGGCGTTGCCTTTAAGCCCTGGGCTTGCCTCCTACAGAGGTGTCTGTGCAACGGCACAGCAGCAGAGCAGATGCTCACCTGGTTGAAGTCAGTGTTTCCAGATAATCTGAGTGCAGTCAACTTCCAGGAGGAACTCTTATGTGCTCAGAGATGTTTATGCTGTTTTTCTAAGAGGGACAGTGAGCAAACTCTGTGGCAGTCACAGCGAAAAGTGTGACTAGCCTCTCTCCCTTGGGTGGGGTTTACTTCGGTGTAGCAAGGGCATGGCACAGCCTCATGTCTCAGACATTGTCCATTGACCTTTTTTTTTCATAGTTAGATTTGTTTCTGGATCATATTTGGAGTAGAAAAGGGGTATATGCTTTTATGCAATTTTAGAGAAAGTATTTATGCTACTCAATTCCTCTGAGGTCTTGCTTTAGAAAACCTTCTGCAACTTTTGAAACTCCTCCAACCCTGATAAATACATAAACAAATACTTTTATAATTTTTAAATAAATCACAAGCCAGCTGATAGGTCTGTCCCAGCCTTCCTACAGACACGAGTTCAGCCTTCCTTAATGTAAATGCTTTTGAGATCAGAAGAGGAAAATGCCTTCCACTAACACAGTGCTGGAGAATAGAATTTGAAGTAGCACTTGTATGGGGTATTTTGTTTCTGTGCACAGTCTGTGGGTAGAGCTGAAGTGGAGTTCACCCCAGCTGAATACCTCTTTCCTGCCTAGCCTTGTTTATAACTTGTCTGAAGAGACATTTTACTGTGAGAGTTTTGCTTAACAACAACTCCAGCCTCAAAGCATCAACCAGCAGGACCTGGGTGCCTGCAAACAATCCTTGTTTTTCTTATCCTGACCATAGGGTCTATGAATCTCTCATGGGATGCCAGACCCTGCTGTTTGGATATTAAACATTTCACATAATATTTGCTAATAATTTTCCAGCATTTTGCTGAGGAAGAAGTCATGGGGACAGGGCACGAGAGGAAGCAGGCAAGACAATGCAGCACACTTGAGATTAAAATGTGAAGTGATGCTTTAGCTCTAAGTAAACTGATATGTGTGGAGCTAAATCCTTAATCTCAGACCTTAATAAACAGACATGCAGACAGCTAAGCTAAGCATATCCCATAGTGCATCTCCTGCAGTTTTTACCTGTCTTCCCTGATGAGGAATATAGTCTCAGCAGAAATCCCTGGCCTATACTGACAGCTCTGTGCTGGCAAATTCCAGGTGCTGCCTATAGCAGTATCTCTCCGAGGTAAAAGGATCTGGCTTGTGGATGAAGCCATAGCCTGCTGCCACCCATCCCGCTGATGTGGGACCCTGCCGTGGCTGCAGGATGGTGAGCCCCTGCTGCTCTGGCAGCAGAGCCTGTGCAGGCAGGGGCAGATGGTTGGGGCCTTACCCAGGCTAATGTGGGTTCTCCAGGCTCTCCATCTTTTCCTTTGAGCAGACCCTGCTCAAGGATCCTCATTTTCAGGTCCCCTCTTTTGTTTCTGCACATGGGATAGTACCTGCTTGCTCTCAACTTCCAGGCTGCGTTCTGCTCTGTTCCAGAGTCTTCTGAGCAGTCAGCCAGTGCTGGCTTGGGAGCAGTTACTTGGTTTCCTGGGCTCTGGCTTGAGGCATCCTTCTTTGGGATCCACTGAGGCCTAACTCTCTCCAAATGGGAGGCTTTTCCTTTTGCATCCATCCTACTATGAAAGCAGATGTGATTTCCTCTATGTGTAGCAGTTCTTCCTGCAGGTTCTTTTCTTAAAGGATGACTACAGGCAGATGGAATGATTCCCTCAGAGGAGGGAAGGAAAACCAAAATACTTCCTATCTCAGCTGCTGCCAGAAGGTCACTTTCTCCCCTGGTCCCTGTTTATTATTCTGGCATTAACATGCTTCAATATAATAAATGAAAAAAGTTTCCAGGATGACATGCTTAGGAAGAGTTCTCTCATCTCCTGTGCAGCTTCTGGGGGAGCTGCCACCTGCTGCAAAGGGAAGGGGAAGCCAGAGTCCTGGAGTCTTCTTGCCTCATTACAAATGTGCCCTGCTTCAGTTCCAACTGAGTCTTTGGGTTGCACAGACACTGGTCTGTGTATTTGGATATAGGATTTGCATCAGCTGAAGCTCCCAAGAAGGTGCCTATTTGCTGCTGATGGTGGGGGCTTTGTGCCCAGAGATTCTTTCATGGGAGTTGGAGAAGAGGTATCTTTTTTTAGGACATCCTGCATGGGTAGGGAGAAATGGCCTTTGGAAAGACGCTTGCCCATGAAAGACATGGCTGGGGTCTGATGAGGCTGGGGTGTGGAAAAAGACAGGCAAGCACTGGGGATTTACTGGCCGTGAGAAGACATGTCCCTGAAAGGAAGTGGGCGAGACAGATTATCGTGGAAGGATGCAGCAGGGAGCTGATGTCTTCCATCTGCTTCGAGACTGAGGCTGGGAGACGGGCGGCCCCGTGTGCCAGCAGGGTGGATGAATCCCGGAGACTGGGGGGGAGAGGAGTGCAGCTGGTGACTTTAGGGGCTGGGAGGAGAGGGAGACAGCTGAAACCTCAGCCGAACTGGGGGTGCTGGGGGTGATGCAGCCGGAGACGGGACGCCTCGCTCGGCTGGCAGTGAGCTGCACATCCCCGAGCGGAAGGCTAGATGGCAACGTGGGCGTGTGCCTGCGCCGTGCCCCACGCTCGGCGGGCTCCGACACGAAATCGCCGCACACGGAATCTCCCTCGGTCAGCGCCTTCCCCGGCCGCCGGCCCGCAGCAGGGCAGCGCAGCCGGGGGAACGTTCTGGGGAGACTGAGCCTGACCTGCTCCCTCGGGAAAAGACCCGGGAAGACCCAGGGAATTCTGACTGCCTTTGATCCCTGTCTCCACGGAAGGATGCTGGGTAACCATGGGTGCCAGGGTCTAGGAAGATCACTGGGAAGATTGGTCTGCAAAGCATCATTCTGACTGCGCGGAGCTGGTAGCTAGTTGCTGTCGCTGTCGAGGCAGGACGGGAATGAGAAGACTGACCAGAAGGCTGCTGAGAGTAAAACTCCGGGTTATTCCAAATACACTGCTCTTTTATACAGAGCTTTGTGAGGACCAACTCTATTGGTCTGGAAGTGAAAACAATCCATAGCATTGGTGCAAAGTGCTTGACGCACAGTGATGGATCTTAACTATAAACATGTGAACAACAAGAGAGATAGAGAATTATTTACATTCTTCTCCAGCTCTTTCCCAGCCTAGCTAGAAACTCGCGTTTCTCTCTTTGACTGAATCTGAGTCCCACAGGTCGCAAAGAGGAGGGACAGCAGCAGGATGCTACTCATGGATTGCAGGGGGCTGCAAAACAGGAGTCAGGGCTGGGCAGCAGAGAGGCACAGCCTGGCTCTCTTGTGAAGCTCTGAGCTGGGCCACTCTCCTGATGCAAAACAACCCCTCAAAATGCATTGCCACTCCTTGCTAGGGTCTCCCATCTAGAGACAGATGCCAGATCTCCTTCCCTGAGGGAAAGGAATGCCAAGCCTCAGGACTGCAGGCTGAGAAGCATTTTCCACCCAGTCACACACAGAAGCAGTGGCAGGACCCTGCTGAGCCCTTCTGATGAGACAAGGGAGGGCTGTCATTTTTTAAAGTGTCTTCATCTCACTGAATGTAGCTATGCTGTCTACGATTGACATGACCCAGGAAGAGCAAAGAGGACAGGGAAACAGCTGGACACTTATCCTGTAGCTACTCTTCAAGACAGACAAGGGCAGGGGAAGAGTGTCCATCAGGGAAACTCAATGGGCTGGACACTTGCACAGGGGGTAAAGGGGGAAAAAAGTTGGGAGTGAGGGAAGGGGGATGGAGTTGGCACCACTGCCAGGGTAGAACCCCAAGGTTTGTGTGGTCGCTGCCCAAAGGGTTCTCCCCTGAGTGTGTTAGCAGCAACTACAGTCTTGCCACCTCATTTTCTGAGTACTTTCTCCTGTTCCACAGCATAAGAAATGGGGTAGTGAATGACACTGAATCTAGTCTGAATGCTCTTGCAGTGGCGGAGCCTCAAGTGAGCATGCCAGGCTGGTCAGCTTATCTCAGAACCTGTCAGGGATAGAGGATGGAAATTTTCCTAGGCCTGTCACAGATACACCCTCTAACAAGAAAATAGAATTGGAAAGCTCAGGAATGTCTAGCCTGGAAAGAAGAAAGATTAATGATGGCTCACGACAGAAGGATAAAAAGAAGAATGTGGAGAAAATACATCAGGCACATCCCTCTCTGAGAGTGCAGTAGAGGCAGTGTTCAATCAAGCAGGCTGTTGGAGGAAATAAAATTGCCTTTTTTGCATTTTTTCCTTTCACCCAAAACACAAGATGCCTCATGACATTCATTGCTCCAGGGCTTCACTGCTTAACAGAGCTCAAAATGAACCTGGATGTTCACGTCCATGCTGTCTACAGTGAGTATGCTCAATGTGAATAGTACACACACCCTCCCCAAAAGACTGGGAAGTGATGTGGCACAGTTACTGTGATGTGGTAGTTATTGTGTATATAGACACCAAAGACAGGCTGTCCCTTGGGCCTTGGAAATATGAGCTTGCTTTGCAAGTGTTGGAAGGCTGTAAACTTCATTAACCAAGTGTAGTTCCTTAAAAATAAACATGTGAGCCCCAAGGTACAACATGGACTAGAGCCTGTGAAGGACATTCAAAGTCTTTTATTACAAGACTGTACCCCATATCCAGCCCTCTAGCTCAAATGAGCTGCTCTGCATATGAGGGGCACTGGTGACCATTCCCCAGGGCCAGGGCCAGGATATGGACAAAAATGTCTTCCTCTGATGGCCCCCACTTGTGATTTCCCATATTAGATACATCTCTTGGGATTAAAGGATTTGTTGCTCTAGCTTGTAAGACTCAGTGCTGACCATGGATGAGGTAAATCTTCCTCACATTTCTGGGTCAATATGATGAAGTCATGGTGCTCCCTTCTTGGCTACAAAATGAGTAATGTGAATTGGGAAAGCAAGAGTCAAACATTAGGGGTGGCATGTACTGCTGGGGGGCATGTTTCACCTGCTGTATTCATGGTGTAAGAGGAGCTCAGGTGTTCCTTGATGTCCTGGTCCTGCCAAGCCTGGTCCTGCTCACTCAAACAGGCATCACATGTTGGGATGGGGCAGAGAGAGGTAAAGTGGGGTGACTGATGTCCAGTCCACTCTGATGGTGCAGTCACAGTTCCCTGGAGGCACTGACAACAGCAGACCACCCTAGGTTCACCAGGGATGGCAAAAGCTGAACAGACCAGAATGTGTTTTTTACTCTTGTGCTTCAGGCCATCCCTAAGGGAGCCTTGCCGAGGGCCTTCAGGTGCTGTTTTGTCCTGATTTTTCATACTCTGCCCCAAGCATCTCCCTGGGATGAGCAGGAGGCTTGGAAAGGTGGTACCCATCTGCAGTGCAGGAGGAACTATTACTTCTGCAGGACAAGCTTTTGGGGTTTTGCATTTGTGCTTGACTGGAGCAAAGACAATGGTTGTGTGCTGCCTAGCCACCTGAGCTTTACTCCTAATCATGTTTACTTTCCTCTCAATGCTCAAGATTCCCTGTGGGTGTTTGGAGAAGGGGAGGAAAGGCTCCAGTTCACTAGCAGCAGGAAGGTCTGCTTGGAGAACTAGAAAGTGAGGAGAGGAAGTGATAAGATGGTAGATGTTATCTTTGCCCTTGTTTCCTAAGCCTTATGATTAGCTCTTGGACATTCTTCCAGAGGCTCTAGACAGCTCCAGGAGCCTCCAATTTGTGTTTCATAATGCTAACATCTGTAAATAGCTGGTTTAACTGGCTTCACAAGTCTGACACTTCACCTCAGCTCTGGCTTGTGGAGGAAGAATAGGTTCCCAGGAGGCCTCACCTGGGGTGGGCTGAGGACATGGGGACCTCCAGGGCATTAAATGCAGCCTGCAGAGGCAGTTTCCTCAAGAAGGCTTGACAGCTCAGGCAGTGGAACCTGGGGGAGAGGGAAGCTGGGCTGTCCCCCTGCCTGCAGGGGAGGATCTCCAGACACCCATCAGGCTCTGTGGGGTGGGATCCCCCCTTCCCCTACTTCCTGTACTCCCTTCACTGCTGGTGTCTCCACTTTGCCAGCCTGCCTTGCTTGCAAGGGCAAAACAGTGCCAATGTTGAGTGATGGCTGGTAGGCAGTACTTTGTGTTTCTGTGGGAAGCTGAACAAACATTAAGACTTTTAAGAATGTGGAAATGTAACATTAATGGACTGTCCTGTGCAAACTCTGGGGCACCTGAGGCTGAGCTAAACTACTTTCTACAACCTCCAGCTACTTCTTTGTGGGTGGTTGAAGGATGGGGAAGAGCCCTGAGAAATCCTTGGCAGATGGCATCACAGGACAGGGAGAGGAACTACAGGAAGAGGGGTTAAAGGTCAGAGCAATGGGGCTGCATAATCTGGGAGGCAAATGCTGAGGTTTTAGGGCAGGTATTCTATGGTGCTCTGGTGCTGTGAAAAGGCTGAGCGCTGCTGAGATATAAAGGCACTACCACCCCAAGGGGCTCCTGAGCTGGTGCACAGGCTCTGTGTTTCCTGCACTTCAGTAGCCAGACTTTTACTGACTGTGGGGACAAAAGATCCCACAGGAATTCTGCATTTTCCTACATGGACTGGGGGGGGGGAGGGGGGTGGATAGGGGCTGTTTATCATGTTTAGAGATTATAGTTACCTAGTTTATGGCAGGGGTGCTACTGTGACCTTTTAAACAATGCTATGTAGAACTAGACCAACAATTGCTGTGGTCCTTGGGGAATGTCTGAAGTACAGGCAGGCTAAGAGAGGTGCAGACCAAACCCAGGCTTCATTCATGGCTCAAAAATCTGGCCCTTTGTTATGGTGTGGTGAGTGGATTTTAGCATGCAAGCAAGGCTGGTGTTTGCCTTTCTTTCTCCATCTGTCAGCCCACCCCTTACCCTAGTTGCTGTCTTGTGCCCATCCCATTCAGCAATGCATACACTCAAACCAGGCCCACACACTGGTGAGACAAGCCCATATGATTACCCTGTCCTTCCTGTACATCCCTCTCCTCTCTGATTTCACCAAACTGTGCCTCAAGCCCACCCTCTTATTTGCCCCTCCAAGTCACCTTTATTTAAAGGGCCATTCAGGCAATAAGCAAGTCTGATGGTTCCTATGCCCTCCTCTTGAGATGCACCAGATTTCAAGACAATCTGAGGAAGGGGTTACATTGCAGAGCATCTACTAATGCGTCTACTTTAGCCACGGGCTCTCTGGTCCCAGGGAAGGCAGTGGAGGGCTGTGCTGCAGCTGTGTCCCCAGCAGTGTTGCAGACTCACAGCAAGGCTACCAGGTCTTAGCTGACTCAATTTCACACACCTGTCACTGAATGTCAGGGGTGGATAACTTACCTAGGGCTGACAATCTCCTCACCCTGGAGGCTGAGTTTATTGATCCAGTACCTGTAAGGTCAAGTGCTTACCTGGTGATGTAATGCAGCAGCACCTCACTGGCAACACAGCCCCCCAGCCCTGCCCAAGTTCTGCCTCCGATCACTATTCACTGGCCTGCCTTTTTAATAAAAAAAAAGTCCAGGAGTTTCAATGGGCTTTGGGTTTACATTCTACCAAGTCTCAGCCTGGCCTGGGTACTGGCCTCATAGGTGCTGAGATCTGTTGGGGCTGTGGCAGCCTGTGGCTCAGCTGCATTGAGACATCAAACCTGAGCCGAAAGCCCCTAGTGCCATGCAGAAGGGTTAACAGTCTGCTTGCTCCCTCTGTGCTTTTGTTCATTGGAGTAGTAAATTCCACAGCTGTAAATAATCTGCAGCAGGAGAGATTATCAAGGCCTTGGGAAGGAGCAGCTTTCTTTAATAAGATCAGTTCTCCCTGCGAAACATCACGTAGTCGCTCTCCACCCTCCCCTCGCTGTCTCACCAGGCATTGCCATGGCCATGGCATTGCATAACTTTCCCACCTCCATCCTATGCCACTCATCCTCCTGCCATGCCCCTTCTGTCTTGCTATTGCTGATTGGTAAATAATGGCACTTCACAGCAACCAGCAGTGCAGGCTGGAAGTACTCCTCACGTTACCTGAGATGCAATTGTGGTTTATGTGGTGCTGACCACATGGCAGGCTGCTGCTGGCCAAGGTGGGGAGGTGGTGGGACACATCCTTTCTGGGACAGAAGTGTGGTACTTCATGCCATCATGGTACCTGCCTCTGTGCCAGGCTGGAGGCTGCTCCACCTCTGACTCCTTCAGGGGTATGGCTGTGGGCAGGTGCAGCATGCAGGACCTGGATGTGGTTTTCCATGGCTATCTCAGAAGCAGAAAAGAGACCTAGTGGGTGTTTGAATGGAAAAACATTCCTAGTAATTTAGAATGGTGTGGTTTGGTGTCTGGGAGCTTTTCTCAGAGCATCCTTCAAAAAGGCAAGAAGATGCCCAGGGCGGACTAGGCTTTAGCTAGAGAACCAGCCTAAGTCAGGCTTTTTAGGATGGACACCAGGGCTTGGCCCTCTTTCAAGCCTCCCAGTCCCAAGGGATTCCTCGCTTCTGTGTGAGGAAGAATCCCCTTGCCTAATTCTTCCTCAAACCCTACTATCCCCTCACAAGTAATTTCTGGTTTTAACACTCCCAGCAGTGATGGATCCCCTCTGCCAGCAGAGCTGAGAACACAGCAGCTGAGATTGCAATGGGACATCAGGCCTTGTAGTGATTCCTACCTACAGAAGGTGGCTGTGGCTACAGTGGTGCCCCACTATGCTGCACTAATCCACCTGGTGCAGGGCCCTGCTGAGCTTTTAGATTTCTTTTCTGGTAGAGCTACAGAGTTAACATGAGGTCCCTGTACCCCTACACATGAAAGCAGTGCACAGACATCCCCCTTCTCTGCGGCGAAAGAGATTGGTAACTGGGGAGGAGCAAATGCTTTGAGTCTGGGGGGAGGGCATACCCCAGTTTGCACCAGGCTTTCAGGACACTGTTAAGCATTGCCAAGAGCATCAGCCCCACGGTAAGACCTCTGAGAATTGAGCTCACCCTGCCACTTTCCACTTCCCTGGCAAAGCTCCTGAGTTCAGAGCTAACCCTGACAGGGCACATCTCTTCCCTGCCCCCATCACTCACCCAGTTCAATTCTCCTCCCTGTATTCCCAAAGAAGCCTGTATCCCGCTGACCAAAGCATCACTTTTAATTAAAATGGTTCCCTGCGATGCATCATCTGAATGTCTCCACTTATTCCCGCTGGCTCCAGCCAGAGGGATGTGCGGGGGCAGAGTATCAGGTCAAAATCTCTCCAAGCTGCAGCTAGAGAAAGCAGCTGATGGCTTCACTGTCTCACTGCCAATGAGCTCTCAGTAGAGGGGAGCTCTGCCCCAAGAAGGCCTGGGAACGAGACACAGCTTTTCTCCCTGCAGAGGCTGTGGAGCTGTGGATGCCCAGAGGAGGCTCGGAATGAATGCTGTGAGCTGGGATCCCCAGCTCCCTGCGTGTGGCTGATGTTCCTGCTGGAGAATCAAGCCGCCAGCCATGTGCCATGCTTGGTGGGGTTTGGAGGACTCCCCTCAAGGCCTCGAGAGGAGTCAGGTTGGGATCTCCACTGGGGTTTGTAAAATGGAGACAGGAGGTAGGTCAGTAGGAGTACACAAAGGATTCCCTCCTAAATGGAGACAAATTTTCCTATCAAGGTTACAGGGCTTCATTTGGGTTACCTGGGAGATCATCTGGAGCAAGGGCCTCCTGCTGCAAGGTGGCTTAGCTCTCAAGAAAAACACCTTCACCTCCCCCTGTCCCCAGTGTACTAGCAGCTTTTTCAGGGATGAGAAAAGAGGAGGCTGCTAAGGATCAATAACCCCCCCTGGAGCACCACATGGAGCTATTCCTCCCATTTCCCTAAGAAGGGTGAGTGCTCACTCCACCCACAACTGCTGCAGGGATTTACCAGGGCTGGGGTCCTGCAGCAGTATAGCTGCTAGTGCCTCAGACATGCTGCAGGCTTAGCACTGAGCAAGGGGAATTGCCAGGGTGTGGCACTCTTGCACGAATGTGTCTCCCATCCCGACCTGGGTAGGACACAGGCCACACATGGTCAGTGTGACCTTCACACCTCACATGTGGATGCAACAAGTAGGCGCCCTGTGGGGTTGGTGGTATGCAAATAATGATGTTTTACTCCAGCCCTTGCAGAGACCCCAGCCCTTGCACTTTGGAAAGCAGAAATTAATCCTTCTGGCAGGAGGTAAGTAAAGCCAGGGAGAAGCAGGGAAAAGGCCTTGCTGTGCAGTAGGGAGGATTCTCTGAGGGGCTTGAAACCCATATGGATGTTCTTAGGATCCTCCCATAGCAGCCCCTGCTGTCGTGTGCTGCCATAAAGCAAGAGGTCTTGTACACTCATATGAGCATGTGGCATCAGCTAGCAGTAAATTAAAATTCTTTTCCTCCTGGGCATGCTGGGCTGCATCCATGGGCACTTATGGAAACTGCTGGGACACGTGTGTGCTGCTTTATTAAAGTATGCAGCATTTCATCCCAGCATGACAGGTGTCAGGAGTCAGGCATGTGCCCGGTCTGTGGTCTCTCCCTGCTCCTGTCACCTTTGCTCCTTTAAGAGACCCTGTGTGCCCCCTCCTACGCAGCATCCCCATCCCCGTCCCCGTCCCCATCCCCGTCCCCGTCCCCGTCCCGCCGCACGTCCCTGCAAGGCGGCAGGCGGCCACAGGGTGTCAGGCGGGTGCCGGGCTGCCTTCCCACGGAACCGGGCGGCGGCACCGCCGGCTGCCGCCCGCGGGACCCGCGATCCCGGCGGGCCTGGGAGCACGCCTCGCAAAACTGCAGCTGAGGGCAGGGCTTGCAGTCACCGGCACCCCTGAGCGCTCCTCTCTCCAGGGAAAGGATGGCTTCTCTTCCTTTTCCCGCGTACGGAGGGAGACACGTTTTCCAGGCGCTGTCTTTCAGAGGAGGGAGGGGAAAGCTGGTGGTCTCCCGTCTGGAGCACCCCAGGTGAGATGAGTTGTGCTGGGCCTCAGCGTCTGGCCGCGGAATGCAAAGGAAGGCTGCACGACGAGGGGAACAAAGGGCCTTGGATACCAGCACTAGCGAGCAGGGAGTGTTGGCAAACACGACTGCCATTGCTCAGGGAAGAAAGCAGCTTAGCAGGGGTGTGGGGAGACACTGAGCTCGAGACGCTGTGGGTTCCCAGCAGGAAAAGGGGATCAGGAGGTTCGTGGTACTGAATCTCCCTTGGCAGGCACCTGCTGGACCTTGAATCAAGTTCAGTTGTGCTTCTCCCAGCTCTCTCTTTTGTGACTGCACTGAGTGTGGCGGGGGGAACTCATTTTTCCCACTCCATTTTCGTGGTGGAGGCGGGGGAGCTGGTGCAGAGAGAGCAGGCTGGGGAGGATGCATCAGTGAGTGACGTGTGATGCTAGAGCGAGCAGTGGCCCAGCCTTGCTCAGGTGCAGTTCTCCGTGTTGCGCCTCACGTACAGAGACGCTGTCTATCCTCCAGCTATTTACCACCAGCTCATTTTGCAAACTCTGCACTCACAAGATTTTTTTTTCTTCTCTCCCTCCCTACTTCCCTCCCTCCCTCCCTCTGTTCCCTGTAGAGATGCTCTGTGTCCCCATTCAGCTTCAAGTGCAAGGTCTTCCACCTGCACAGGCATTGCACATGCTGACCTGCGTGCAGGTTCTGTTGGGCCTGTCCAAATTCACCCCCTTCCCTTTCTCCCACTTAATCGAGGCTTTAGTCCTGGTGGGGGCAACTGCGGTGGACAAAGAGGGAAGCTGATGTGAGCTGAAATGCTGCCTGAGTCTCGGCTCTCCCCAGCGGGGAATTGGAAAGGGATTGCCGAGGAAAAGGGGCTGCCCCTCAGTGTCTCTTCCCGGAGTGGGTTGCTTGGTCCTGGGAGGGTTTCTTCCTGAGCAGGGACTGTAACTGACTGCTTCACTCACTCTTCTCCTGGTGTGTATGTTCTACTTTAATCTCTTCTTTTGAAATTTAAGGCCTATGACTTGCATCAGGCTTTTATGTCCTCTCTCTCCCCCGTGCCGAGAGAGGGCTTTGTAGTTTTAAGGAGGTGCTTAAAAACACGAGCTGGGGGTTTCCCTATGGGGGGAAACCAGACAGCATAGGTAGGAGACTGCTGTCTCTATCTTCTGATTTCCAGCAGGTTGGGCGGTGGTGGGGCTGACCGCTCAGCTCTTGGCGGTGCTTACCCGAGGGTGGCGAGGAGACGACCCCAAATACAGCTGGGGCACACCTGAGGCTGGCTGTGGTGAGGGGCTGGACGGAGGGACCCCAGCTTGGTGTTAAGGGCGAGAACAGGATTGCCGTTCTGCCCCGTGGGAAGTGCGGTGCGGGCTTTGGGGACGCTGCTGGGACTGGGGCCGGCCGTGGGGCCGGGACCCGCGGGCAGGGGTCGGGGTGCGGCTGGGTGCCGGGGGGCAGGGGGCTGGGCTGGGGGCTGCCCGCGGGCCGAGGCCGTCGCAGCTACGGTAGGTGGCAGTGCCGCCCGGATTTTATGAATGGAGGAGGAGGAGGGGAGGCAGATGGATGCGGGGAGGTGGTGATGGAGAAGCGGGGGGGCGGAGAAGTGGGGGAATTTTCTGGCTGTGCTCCGGCCTCCACCTCCGTCCCCCTCGCCCCTGCGCCAGGCACCCTCCCCCCGCCATTAGCATAGGCCTGCCTGGTTTACATGTCGGGCTGCACGTTGCCGCGGCCGCATCCAGCAGCCAGCAGCGCTGGCAGCCGCCCCGAGTCAGCTGCTTCCCCGCGAGGAGCGGCGGGAGCCGGGCGGGAGGCGGCGGGAGGCGCCCGCGGGCACCGCCGTTAAGGTGTCCTCACCGAGATGGCTCCGGGCGGCCGGCGGGACCGCACAGGCTTCACGCCGGACCGCCACCGTGACTTCGGGCCCCAGCGGGGCCCAGCGCTACTCTCCACGAGCTCCTCGGTGCCCTGTTGGCACTGCCAGGGCGGGGGTGTGGGAGCAGGCTGGGCTTTGGGGGGCACAGCTGCCAAGCGGCCAAGACACTCCCTGCTCCCCACTGCCCGTTTCCATGCCCGGCCTCGCACGGCAGTGCCGGGGCATCCTCTTCTGCAGCTTCTTTGTGCCCTGGGGCATATTCGCAGCCCCACATCCCACTCTCCAATGACCCACCACTTGCATCAAAGATCCCCTTTGGTGGAGAAAGCGAGGAGAAGAAGCTGAGTGACTCCCTGGTATTTGCTGGCAGAGGCAGGAAGTGAGGTCTGCTTGGTGCTTTGATATAAGTAGAGGAAAAGTCCCCCCCGCCCCCCCCCCCCTTTTTTTTTTTTTTCTTTTCGTTTCTGAGGCCTCCGAGGCTCATCTAGGACTTTATGTGTTGGTCTTCCCACTGTAGGGACCAGGACAATAGCTTCAC
Organism: Lonchura striata; assembly: GCF_050655825.1. Taxonomy (NCBI): domain Eukaryota; kingdom Metazoa; phylum Chordata; class Aves; order Passeriformes; family Estrildidae; genus Lonchura; species Lonchura striata. The sequence continues at coordinate 84,806,974 of NC_140705.1, read as the reverse complement.
TGGCACAGCTGTGGGACAGGTGACTGTGCAGAAGTGACTGAGTACAGCCCCACAACTTCCCTCTGCCCCCGGGGTGGGTGTGGATCATGCCTGCAATGCACCACGAACCAGCCCTTGCTGCTCCCAGGAGGGAGTGAGCTGGGGCAATCGCTGCTTTCTTATCCACCCTACTCATTCTGTCACATGGGGAATGAAATTTCCTTCAGAGGCAGCTTTGTCTGCCTGCATTGGTGAGGTTGCCTTCTGGGAAGCATTGGAGGTGCAGAGCTACTCAGGGGGAGCTCTGGATGAGACTCTGAGAAACGCACTTCTCCAAGAGAGAAGGTCTAACATGGCTTTTCCAAATAGCACACTAACCCAGTTCCTGCTGGGAGTACTTACCCATGTGCCACCCCCATGCCACTATGCAGGAACAGCTGTCCTGAGCTGTGGGGCCAGGGACCCCACAGAAAGTGCCAGCACAGTGCTTGCAGTGGCTGGCCCCCATTTTTCAGCAGCACCCACATTACTTAGGGGATGGACAAGGATGGTGCTGCAGCACTGACCCCTTCAGCATGGCTAGCTGTGCCCCAGGAATGATGTCATGCAGATCTGGTGGTACCCTTGGAACTGTTTTGGCACCAGTTCAAGCACTTTAGTCCTGCTGTAGCCTGGATGATCCCACCTGCCTGACCTAAATCCCACAGTGGTTTCAGCAGGACACAGGGCTTTTCATCATCCCTTGTCTGAACCAGTTAGGTAGGATTGCTGTGTGCTGGGAGGTGGTTACTCTAAAGGTGTCCGTGCTTCAGCAGCATCCTGGATCCTGCATGATCCTTCATCCAGAGAACAAACAAGAGGAGAACTATCCATCCAGTGGAGTGAGGTGCCCCTGGGGCCACGAGGGGATGCAGGAGGAGGACAGGTGAACCTGTAGTGACATAGATGCTTCCACATTGTGGTAGGGAGGAGGTCCCTGCCTGGTTTTGCACTTTGCAGTACCTCCAAGCCACTGCCATCACAGGCCTTCATGGGGCTCAAGCCCAGGGAGGATGAGGGCACACCTTGCCACCCCATGTTAGCCTGGCTTGAGGAAAGAAGAGCATCTAAACTCCAGATGAAGCGCGGAGCAGAGCCCAGCACTCAGCTGAGCCCACAGTTTCTCACCACCACTTTATGACCAGCAATAGTTCTCACTGCTTGGCTGCCAGGAACACAAATGGTGCCTTGCTCGGACAAGCTGTCAATCCAGGGATTTTTGTTTTCATATTAAACCAGCTAAGTATTCAGAATCAGTTCCAGCTACCACCACAGAGAAAGCTACTCCAAGATACATAAATCCCTGCCAAACCTGCCCGTGCTACCTCTGAGGCAGCAGTGCCACTGCTCTGTGGTGCTGCAGGGAGTGAGTGTGTGGCAGGGCTCTGACCCACTGTCTGGCTGAGCTCACGGGGACAGGATCTCTATGCACACCTGCCAGCCAGCACACAGGGAGCTTGCCCTGATACTACTTTGCTGAGGGGCATCCAAATGCATGCCCAGACCTCTGTCCTCAGGTGGAAAGGAGTGGATAATGCCTGCCTGCAGCCTCAGGTGGAAGCCAGCAGGATGGGGGAGCTGGTGTGCAACTCACCATCCTGTGCTCAGGGCCCTGCGGCTGTGGGGGAGATCCACATCCATGCATGGGGCAGGATGAGACCTTGCCATGTGGGACAGGCACACTCAGGCCCTTTGCTGCATGCCTAGCACTTTGCCTCGCTGGGTTTTCCCCATGTGCAGGACATGGAGCTTGTTGGCCTGCTGGGCACACCACACAGCTTGTCTCTTTTCCAGGGTGAGCTTGTCTGACTCTCCCAGTCCTGTTTTGAGAAGCAGGGATCAGGGGAGTACGCCCTGCCGGGCACGTAGGCCATCCTTGGGTAATGACTCTGAGTGTTTGGCCATCTGATGTAATGAACTAATTAGGAATTTGCTGTCACCACAGCTGGACTCACCTGGCTTGTATGCTACAGCCGGGTGATTCTCACTCCATGTGACAGTCCTCCAGCCTCACAGGGCACCAGGAATAGCAGCGGGGGGATCACATGGTCACTCTGACTGTCCTCCCTTGCACTATTGACAGCCTTCTGGCAGCCACGCGTGCAAGCGTCTCGAGGTGGCTTCAGTGGCTGCCAAGGAACGTGCTCCTCCTTACCAGCCTCCAGGACAGGCAGGTGACGTGTCTCCTGATGTGCCAGCAGCACACGTGGCTGGGGCACAGCCCTGGCAACAGGCAGCAGTAGTCATGGCACCCCTCCTCTCAGGGATTCAACAAAGATAGCCAAGGGCACTGAGGTGACCAAATACCTTTGGAAATTTCTCCCTGGTGCTTTGCAAGGATCCTCGTGCCAGGCAAAGAGCTGAACAGGGCAGACCTGCGCTCCTTGCAGCAGGGAAGTGTCCTGCTGCCTGTCCAGTCATGGCACTCGGCTTGTACTGCCCCTGTGGTTCCAGCAGCTGTGAGGTGGGGTAGGCACAATATACAGGGATTCCACTTCTCTGGTAACACACAATACAGAGAATCCTTCAATGCTGATGAATGATTTTCATACCTGTCCAGGTGCACAGGTTGCATATTGGGCTTTCAGTGTTGATGCTAGCTCAAGGCATGCCAGCATCACTGGGTTTCTCCCCAGGGAACCCCTGGAAAAAGCTCACTCCCAGCATATGCAAAGGGCTGGTGACTGTGAGTGGACATGCTGAGAACCACTGTGGTGACCATGAAGGTGGGGATCCTGGGGAAGGCATGTTGGGCATAAGTAGAAATCAGACACAGCTGCTGGAAGAGCCTTGGAGAGGAAAAGTATTCAACCCATGAAAAATAAATTATTGTTGACGTTCACTGAACATTTGTTTAGATTAAGCAATATGGCTCCAAGTGTCTCAGCTGTGGGGAGCCGGTCACCACAGCACTTACTGGATGTTTTTTGGTGTTGCTGTTCATGCAATTGGCCAAGGGACTGAGTGGTGGTGGGGAGAGCTGGCCCCACCCTCAGAAGCCTCTTCCACACCATCTCTTCCTGGTTTCTCCTCTGCCAGGAAGCTGAGGCAATGGTGGCTTTCCTTTCCAGAAGTGTATGCTCTGGGTGATGCCCTGTCTCAGAAGGCATATGCAGCATTTGCAAGGAGGCTGTGGTGAGGCATCTGGTGCAAGGACCTGCCGAACATTCCTGTGGGTGCTGGAGTTATGGAGGTGACAGGCAGCCTTGCCCCAGCTCAGTCCCAGCCCTGTTGGGATGGTGACACTGGGGTCTCTGCACTCATCAGGGCTTCGACTGTTCCACCAACTTCCAAATGCAGAGTTTAGGAAAGGCTGTAGGACTGTGAGCTGCTCTCCACTGGCACCAACACTTTGTAGCAGTTGTATGTGTAGCTGTGCCAGCTGGGCATGCAAAAATACTTTAGAGGCATGGAATAAAACATATTTATTTCTTAGAAATGTGTTTAAATTGGAACCATCAACCCAGCAAGAAGTGCTGAGTTTGGTTTTCTGATGTAAAGTGGCAGCTACAATGAAGAAAAAGACAAAAAAAGGCTGGACCACCCACTGTCAGGGGAGAGGGTACCCTGGGCCCCTGGGATGCTGGGAGGGGGAACCATCTGGGCCCTAGGGTCTCTGCAGGTGGGATGCTTGCTGCCTGCAAATGTGGGGCAGCCTTCCTGCAATCCTCCACAAACCCAAGAGAGCCACCTTAAGAGCTCTCCCTCCATAGGACCAAACAGGATCCGCCAGGCGTTTCATATACCATATTCTATAGCCAAGGAAGCCTTAACAAAGAGCCGTACGCTCTCACATTTCACTTCAGGCTTCTCCCTGCTGCAGCTGGAGCTGAGTTTTTAAAAATCTTTGTGTCATTATTTCGTTCCTCTTTTGATTCAGCCATCGAGGGACAAGGAGATGCCAAACGAAAAGAATGGTCATTTAAACAGAACTAGATTGAAGAGGCAGTGTGTGCACTGAACAACAAGTCTTTTTACATTTCATATAATCTTATACATGGGCTCCATTCAGTATATTTCCCCTCTGTTTCATCTGAATGTACAGAATTAGCCATTCACATCCTCTGGAATTATGTCTGTTTAACATTTCCATTCTGAGCTGCCTCCATATTTTGGGGGTTGGGAGTGTTATTAGCTCAGCTGGGGAGGCACAAGCTGAGGTCAGACTTGGTCTTGCAGGCTGGAAATGATCTTTTTCTTTTTTTGGAAAGTGCAAGATTTGGTGCATGACGAGACTGGTCAGGAAGATATATGACTATACAGAATAATGTGTATGTGCTAGAACATGCACAGATCTGGCTTCAGTGGAGGAGTTCTTTTTCACATTAATCCCAGTGAAGTTATTTCTTTAGACAGAAAAGCGAGCTCAGTTTTCGGATGTGAGGTGAGCTCAGGGATTGCTTGAGGTCACACACATGGCCTTGTCCTTGTGCGTGGCTGCTGCCTCATTGTCTTTTTGAAAGACAAATATCAAAACCAAATATTTACTGTGCTATTTACTAAAGCTCCCTGGATACTGATACAAATTTAGAAGAGTTGGCCCAGAAAACTCATTCAAACTGAGTTAGAGTCACAAGAGGAAAACCATGAGGGATGTGTGCGTGCAGCTAATTCTGCTGAAAAGCTCTGGACCTGGCACTGCTGCCCCGAGTGAGGAAGGGACTGTGCAGTGGCATTGGTGCATCCTGCAGCCTACGCTGCCCTCCCTGAGAGTCCTGCAGCATTCCTGTGGTGTTACTTATACACATTATCAGAAAGAAGGCTGGCTTAGGAGTGTTTCTCTTGTGAATCTGCCTTTTTTCTAGCTTTACTTGTCTGCTGGCACACCTAAGCCAGTGTCCTCCTTGGGGGTGTTCCCCCTTTCCCCAGAATTTACATACAGGAGGGCTTATTGCCAGACAGCTGGGATGTCAAAGTGGGAACACTCTTCAGAGAGGAGGGAGCAGAACCTGCTGTGTCTCTGCTGGCCGTTCTGCGATGCCTGCATGCCTTGTGGGACCTACAGGCTGTGGACTGAATGGTCTGCAGGAACCAGCACCCCAGACTGAAGTCTCTACCTCCTCTGCCATCCTTTCTTTGCTATATATTTAACTTTTTCTATCTATGGCTCCTGCATCATCATTTCCTCAGGCTACTTCATCTGGTTGTTGTGGAAATGAGGACAAGGTGGCAAACAAACATGGGCCCCCAACAGGGCAAATAAACCCAGCAATGTCGAGTGTGACTCAGAAGGCAGCAAGGCTCCCATTTTTCCCTCTCACCTGGCTTTCTGTAAGACAAGGTTTAGCTGCTCCTCAAGGGCAGGAGCACAGACCTGGGGCTGCAACATCATGCTCTGCAGGGGGCTGTTGCCAGCTGACTTCAATACACAGCATCTGCTAGAGAGGGCTCACCTGAGCCAGGCACAAATCCCAAGTCCCCGGCTGACCACCCCTGAACCGGTCAGACACAACCAGGTTGCAGGCTTTCCCGGAGATCCCTTCAGTCACAGCCCCCTGCCTTAATTTAACCTGGTTATTTATACCTTTTCCTGTGTGTGTTTAATTATAGCAAAACCTGGCAATAGCGCTGTGCTTAATGGTCTGTTGGCATTTCCATTATGAGCCCAGACTGGAAGGGATTATGTAGCCTGAGTGTTTGAACTGAGCCTCAGACAGAGACTTGGCATAGACTTGCAACCCAAATACAGAGATTTCCAATTGGCTAATGGCAGTTTTGAAAAGAGAACATTTTTCACATGCTTAGGTCCTTCCATTTGCTTAAACTGCCTTCCTCTGTTTTAAACTCAGCAAGCAAGGAGTCGTAATTCAGCCTGTTACAGCAGTGACTCATGTTCATTGCACAGTGATGCCATAACCAGTCAAGGCAAGGCCTTCTGCCTTAAGAGGAATTACACACAGAGAGATGACTGAGGAAAGTCAGCTCTTTCACTCACCAGAGTCACACCATCTGTGCATCCTAACTGCAGCTGCCATGGCCAGCATGAGTTGTCTGACCACATCTCAGGCTCTGCAGTGGAAACACCTAATGTCACCAAGATGTCCTGGACTTCATGAGCAGCCAGTAGCACTTATAGGGCATCAGTTGTTCCACCCTCAAGTAGATGAATCAAACAGGATCTCTTGGTCAAGTCCTAAAATTGCTTTTTCTTCCCAACAGCTTTATGGGGAATCAGTGGTAATAGGCTCAGGCAGCAGTGTCCACAGCAGGAGTAGTCTGCTGGGACCAGTCACACTTTCTGGCAATTTAGAGTAGCTCCCATGGTGGGATGTGGTCCATCCATCTCTCTCCACAAGATTTTTCTCTAACAACATGGAAGGCAGAGCAAGAGCAGGCAAAAAGCTCTGTTTCTTTTAATGCACAGAAGTCTTTGACACAGAAGAACCAAGTGATTTACCCATGGTCTCCCAGTAGGTCAAAAAGAGCCTCCCTGGCAGCAGACCTAGATCTGCACTGCACACTGATGCCTCTGCAGGGCCTCTCCTCCTTCTGAATGCATTAAGTAAGTTGATATAACAAGCAAGAGAATGTCATGTTTTGAGAAGAGTTTTAAGTCAAGTTGGCTAGATACTAGCAAAGAAAACTAGCTAGTAAATGAAGAGAAGCATGTAGCAAAGACCATGTGTTGCAAACAGCCTTTCTCTCCAAAAAGCTTGCTTTTGACCTTGGTGGCTGGTGTTCTGTGCCTGTGTCCAGTGGAGAGATGGTACATTCATTGCTGTCTCCAATCTCTTGCCTGTTGGAACCTGAGTGGAAGGAGGTGAATACCAAACCCTGTACTCAGCTGGAAGAGAAGCACCAAGGCCCAAAACTCCTGCATTCACAGCTCATACTTAGAGGGATGCTATGCAAGGTGCCCTGGCTGCTGCTTCCCTGGAGCTGGGGCTGCACTTCGTTCCCCATCTCAGAGGTACCAGAGTTGAGTGAGCTCACCCAGGCTGTGCTAGGCAGCTGCACCCCCTGACCTGGGAAGGGCTGGTGGGGACTGGACAGAGGAGACAGCTCTATTCCCATCAGGGCTGTCACCATGGAAACTTGAGGGACCGAAGCCATTTACGGTTGGTTGTAAACCCTGACTCTGACAGCAAAGCCTTTCTTTGCCTTTTCCTCTGGACTTGGTCCTGACTGTCTCAGAGAAAGGAGGCTCAAATTCTACCACCGGCTGGCTCTGCACACACATCCCCTGGCACTGAGCTCTGGCCCGCTGTGTGGGAGCTGCTTGAGCTCAGTGAACTGTCCTGGCTGTCTCTCCCAGAGAAAGTGGAGCAGACGCCTGAGGTTGCTGAGCATCACAGGTCTGACAGTTCTGCAGACACCTGCAGATATGCAGGGAGAGAGAAATGGTGGGTTAGCAGTGCCATTGCCCCTTGGAGGAGCTCTCAGATCAGTTTGTGAGGTTGTGAGGCAAATGATCTCTGCTAAAGTCTAGCTTCCCACAGCAGATTCCCAGATTTGAGGCTGGAAAGGCTCATCTTTCTGCTTGGCCAAAAGTGAAAATGCTGTGGTGAAAAGATGGAGAAACAGCTGGCAGTAGTCACCCTGTGGAGAAGAAGTTGAGAGAAGAAGGACTTCAGTAGCCAAATCTCATCTGGTCCTTCTTCTGATGCCCAATGCTCCTGTGAAAGCCACTTGGGTTGTGCAGTTCCTGAGGACTACCCCAGTTGGGATGCCTGCCCAGCCTTCCTCTAGAGAGGTTAAAACACAGACCTGGTATCGATGCTGCTACAGTCCAGGTAGCTCATGACTGTCTTGTCCTTTTGCAGGCTCAGCACGCTAGCTGGAGCACTGATCCCACCGTGTGCCACAATGCCCTGCAAACAAGATGTGGTGGCATGGCCATAATCCTGAATGGGAGTCTCCATGTCAGGGCAGTGTCTGGCAGGGCAGGACTTGGGGACCAGGAGGCAGCCCTTGTTCTTCACAGTGAAGGCCTGGAGGAGCGAGGGCATTGTGGTAGACTGCCCAGCTTTTAGGAGTTCAGGTTTGTGTTAAAAAGTAAAAGGTCCTTGCAGAATACAGAACCTGTTATTACAGCAGAATAAAAAATTGAATACTCAACAATTAGTTATAATTTGGATTCAATGATCCTTGTGGGTCCCTTCTGACTCAAGATAGTCTAATACGAAGAGAAAGTTCTGAGAGATACTCTCCAGCTACTCCATACAGAAAGCCTTTCAGGGGAGAGCTGCCCACCTATGCTCCCTTTCCCAATGGCCCTCACAATTTTTTCCCACAGCTTGAGGTCCAGCTCTGCCCATCAAGCCTGCCAGAACCTGTGACCCCATCTCCTGGCAAAGTGATGCACTTGGAATAACATGGACCACTGCTTTCTCCATTCTTCTACTTCAAGTGCCCTAATTTCTGTGGCAGATGTGTCACTGGTTGCCACCTTGGCTGGAAGATGGATGAGCCACCCCTATGCTGCTGACACAGCCTGAATACAGACTTTCTGCTCTTACCTGGGTATGAGGTGAGGAAGAGGAGATGTGCTTCCTAAGAAAAAGTGACTGGATTTTTTCTGGGCTTCCTGATTCTGAGCTTTCCCCCAGAATCCTGTGGGATTTTGGGGGAAAAATGAAAAGGCTTTGCTGCTTTATGAGGGTAAGCCTGCTTTTTTTTTTGTTTGTTTGTTTGTTTGTTTGTTTGTTTGTTTTAAATATGTGTTGCTTTTGCAGTATTTTTATTTTTAAGAAAGTGGTAGGAAAATTTTCCTCCTTAAGGGAAAAACAAAGCAAAAGAGCAAAAGCAGAGACTGGTAGTGTTGACTGCTCATCCATGGAGAAGAGTGGTTCCATGAAAGGCTAAAGTCTGTTTGCAGTGGTTCCTACAGCTAATGAAGTATGACTGTGAAGGGGGCTCCTAATGCTAGTGCAAAGCAAGGCTCACAAGCTTTAAATGCTTTCTTGGATGGTCTCCAACCCTTCTGCCCTTCTTTGGGCTACAGCTGAGGTTGGAGACCTCAGAGCTATGAAGACTTTAGTACAGCTGCTTCCAAGCAAAACCAGAGCCATCACAATGAAAATAAATAAACAAACAAATAGTGCTATTCTGAGCCTCAGACACATTGGAGTGTTTCATTTGCACCACAGCATGCAGGATGTGTCCCTCCCTGTTTGGGAGCAGTGTCCTGATTTGCAGTCTATTACTTTCTGGTGAATTCCCTCTGTATTCTGGGAAGGGAGCCTGCACACCTCTGGAAGACTCTCAGCTCACTCTTAAAGGTTTCTGTTGGTTTCCACTTGCAGGGCATCATGGTGCAGGACTGATTCACCCCCTACAAGCATGAGCACTAACAGTGTATTTCCATGACATGCAGCTACCCCTCCATACCTCCTGTTAAAACGTTTTGCAAATGCAGTCTTGTTCTGACACCTCCAAAGTCAGCTCCTATGCTCCCTGCACAGCTTTTGGCTGTCACCTCTGCCTGCAATGCCGTCCAACACCTCTTCATTTAAATGAGTGCTTGCCTCATTTATTGCTGGAAATACTCAGCAGCTGGCTGTCCCCCTCCTCCTGTTCCTCTCCTTGTTTCTTCTGGTTCTTGGGGTACCCCAGCTTTCTCCAGGGCTGCAGCCTTGCAGGGGCGTCATTGTCCTGTGTTCTCAGTTGGTTGCATTTCTTCATGCTGAGTCCTCATGGATGTTCACCTTCCTTTTCCTTCCTAGATTCAGTCCAGTTTCCCTTCAGTCAAATTCCCATCCCAAATCCTTCCTCCTCATAGCAGTACCTGAGTTTGTCTCTTGGTCCAGCCAGGGCCTTTCCCCAAATGCCTGTGCATGCATGGCTCACTCTGTCTGAGGCAGGATGGGTCCAGGTGTGAGGTGGCAGGAGCTGCCTAGTCTCAGGGATGAACCAGACTTGTGATTTGGATTGCAGCGATCCACAGCTTTGCTTATCTGGAAATCCTGCTCAGCCCCTGGCTGGAGCACATCCTGAAAGGGAAAAGTTTCAGGGAATTCAGCTGGTAAGCTCTGTAAGATTGCCTTAAAGGAGCACATGTGAAACAGAACATTTCAAAGACTTGGCTAAGTTTGGCGGCAGCAAAGGGTGCATCTGGACTAAACCAAAGGCCTTCCCTGCTTCTCCTTTTGCCAAACTTCAAGTCTGCATGCCAAAAACATGCTGCTTGAAGAGCTCTTCAAAGAAAAGGTCATCAGATTTCTCTGTAACAAGAGCAAGAGAAACCAAAGCATTTCCCCTTACAATGTTCTTGGAAGTAGATGAATCATTTTGGCTGAAATGATATATTTTATAACTCTATTTGCTTAGATACTTCAGCATTAGGCAGCTAACCAGCAAGATGAAGTTCAACCCAAACATTTTTGCATGGCCTAGTTAAAAACCAGCTGAATAACAGCAATTGGCAGGGGAAGAGTCACTGCAGGTCCACAGCGCTGGGAAGGAGCAGACTTACCTGTAATGCCTGTCCCTTGTGTCATTGCTTTTATAGATCTGCTGGAATGGTGATAATATTTGGTTGGGGTGAAGAAAACTTAAACTTTCATCCTTTTTTGCCTTTACTTTCTTTCTCCTCCAAGCCAGAATGACAGTGCCCCATCTTTAAGCTGTGAGTGGTATGCCCTGGTTTGGAGATGGCACTTGCAGTGGAGATAGTATGATTTCTTAGGCACAGTAGAGTTGGTCAGCTTATGCCAGTGCTTTCAAGCTACCTTAAGTTTACACTTCATGGCAGCTCTGAGTGGTGGTGTATCCTGCAACACATTCTGCATCAGCAGGAGGCTGTGTGATCCTTACCCCAGGGTGAGGAGGGGAGGGAAGAGCGGAGCCAGGCATCACAGACCAACAATGTGTGCTGGGAAGTGCAAATGAGCAAGAGGAAATGGTTGAAGATGGGGGCTCTACGGGCAGACAAGGCTGAATGAGGCTGTACCACCGCTCAGGGCTGTACAGTATCCTCTCCCATTTTTCTGCAGCGTGATGAAATGGTGCTTTACCATCTTCTCTTCTGGTGGTCTGTGGTGTTTCTGTGTTCTGTCAAGCTGGGGAGTCAGCATCCCAAACAGAAGTGATGCTGCCAAGGACTGGGAGGAATGTGTACTGCAAGGAGACCAGCACTGGGATGTACATCTGGGCCATAGCAAATGGCAGAGGGCTGCACTGCAGCAGTGGAAGTGTTGCAGAGGATGGCAGAAACCTTAAGTCCTTGTTTAGCTGCTGAAACACTGTGCACTGAAAGCTGGATGCAGATGCTGCACCAGCTCAGGTCCCTGTTCTCTCTCTCCTGCACTACTGCTGTGCCCTGGCACAGGCCACTGCTGTCACAGAAGACAAGGAAGGCGAGAAGGTGATCCTGCTGTGGTGGTGCTGCAGTGGGTGCAGGCATAGCTGGGAAGCTCTTTGCAAAGGTGCTGTGTGTCCTCAGAGGTGCTGCTTTTGCTCTGCAGTTTCCCATGAACATTCTTTTTCCTCTCTGGGAGACTAAATAGCCTCTGAGCAAGGAGAATCTGGCAGTCATCCCAGGCCCTGCTGTGTCACTGGGGTGTCTGGGGAGGGGAGAAAATAACCCAAGAGGTGGAGAGCAGGAATTCATGGTGCAGCTGCAATTTTCACAACAGCCTCCTTACTCTCCACCTCTGCCATGGGAAGGGCCCTCCACATCTCCTGGGCGCTCAGCAAGAAGCAAACCACACTTTCTGTGCATCTGCTGCATCTGTGGCATCTCTCTCCCATTTAAGTTTTTCTTGCCACTGGTGATATGGATACTTTTGACAAACAAAGAAGAAAGGAGGGACATGTCAGGGCTTGGACAAGGAAATAAATATTTAGACTTGGATCCACAGAAGATAATGTGGTGCTTTTCATATGGCTGCCACCCTTATATGATGAACAGCCTTTGAGGAGCAGAGTTTGTCTATCCTTTGCTTGGGTGGCTTGTGGATGCTCAGCACGGCTCCAGCATTGTGGTATCTCCTGCCAGCCTTGGTCACCTACTGGTGTTCCTCGGCTCAAAGCTAATGGAGGCCAAGGATGTGAGTCACTGGCCTCCCCTGGCCTTCTTCCACACGCTCCATTTGGTGCTGCTTTGTGTGTGTGAGAGCATGCTCCCCTCTCCCAGCTGTGTGTGCCTGCCTGCCAGCACGCCGCTGATCCAGTCTGCAGCTGTGCTGGTTTTCTCCTCTTCTAGCCCTGAGAGTCCTGTTCATGGATTAGGGGGAAAGAAGGAGAAGGAAGAAGGGGGGGGGGGGGGAAAGAAAATGAAAAATAAATTAATGAACCAACACAGGGAGATGCCTAGTAGAAGTGGGTGTTCTGCCCATGGGTGTGGCATAGTGGGTGTGGCATCATCCCCGCTATGCCTTCAGCACCAGCAAGCAGAAGATGTCGCCTCTGTACACCTTTCTGGAAGATGAACTGGGGTCCCTGTTGGAAGTCCCTGTGCTTTGCTGGGGGACTGCTAGCTCCAATGGACACCATGTTGATTTCCAGGAAAAACCAAGCCACTGTCTCATGGCTTTGCACCCAGCTGGGGCTGCTTTCAAGCTCTGCATGTGGTGAGGGGGTCACCCATCCTGCATGCAGATGGACTGGACCTTCCTCAGTAAGGCACCACCAGCTCTTGCCCACGAACAATCGATAAAGCACAGTGGTGAATACAGGACGGCCCCTGCAGCGGGTGCTGGCTGGCAGCTGCAGAGCTAGGACACACAGCCTCACCACCTGACAGCCTTCTTCATTGCAGAAGGTGCCCAGGAAGTCTCCAGCTGTGACAATTTGCAGGGGAACCATGAGACATCCTAATGGAGAGAGTCCCACATGTCAGGAGGTGTTTGGAGGTAAGTTCTGCTTTTTGCAAAAGGTTGGGGAGGGTCTTGGGGTGTTCTGCCTAGGATCCTGATTCCCGTGGTGTCCTATGGACACCGTAATTGCCAGAAGGTCTTGTGGGTCAGGAGGTGCCAAATGATCTGTATTCCAGTGCACCCCACAAAAATCTGCGATGGTTGTTGGCGCTGATCACATGGGGTCTTCTGAGGACGAGCAGGACTGTGGGACAAGTGATGGATCAGCCAAAATGGTATGGGTTGTGCTACACACTGTCTTGCTTCCCTATGTTTTATGGTTGATGAATTTGAAAAAGACTCCACAGCCATCAAAATACTGTCTTCCCCTCCAGACCTTGTTTTATAGCAGACAGTTTCTCAAATGGCCATTTGGATTTCCCATTTCTTGGCCCTGTTAATCCTGTATTTTCCCAGGAAATGACAATGGCCTAAAGCTTGATTGTGCTTTACCTGGCATGAATGCAGATCTGTGGATTACATGGGTTCCCCCCCTGTGCAAATGAGATTAGGCAAGGCCCCTGTGACATGGGTCAAACTGGGACAGAGTAGTGGCTTCCCAGAGAGGGGATAGGAGGGTTGTAACTTCCTCAGCAGCTGTGATCCTGCAGATATGACGAGGAAGGCACTCAGGAGGTCTGGGCTGGTGTTTAGGCAGCCTGGAGCAAAACCAGGCTGACTTTACAGTTCACAGCTGAGGTGTTCGCTGCAGGCAGTAGAAGGTATTTTCCCAGCCTTTCTGGTGGTCCCTTTCCACAGCTGGAGAAATGCTTTGGACACGAGTCTCCTGATGTCAAGCCCATGTGCTCTGTGGGGTGTGGCAGACAGCGGCTTGGACATGAGAGCAGTGAGGCCACAGCAAACACCTCTTTGCTTTTCACTGAGGTGCCTAGGGCAGAGGGGGAGGGCTTCTTGTGCCCTGGTCCCCAGGCTTAGCTCCTGCCCTCAACCCGACCTTGCTCATCTTGCACACCATGGACTTGCCGCGGCTGGCAAAGCCCAGGTGCGATTTCACAGACCTCTGACCAGGGACTTTGCCTCCTGATCCAAGTGCATGAGGTAATATGGTGCCACCCCTCAGCCCAAGGCTCTTCCTGCCCCAGTGAGGCTGGCATAAGGAGTGTGCACTACCCTGGTGCTGGGGGTGGCTAAGGATGGGTGGCTTCTTTATCGTGTCTAAACTGTGCTGTGGGATAGGGTGAGGAGCATGGACCTTGTGGCACCAGCCCAGAAACAAGTCTGTGTCTGAAGAAGGGGTAGATGTGGTGTTAGTAGTGATGGTGGAAATGAGATATGAGTGGCTGGAGAGAAGGGACCCCCCCCCCCCCCCCATCCTCCAAGGTGCTCAGCACCTCACAGAATAAGCCCTCGAAATTCCAGGGGGACTTCAGTTGTCCTCAGGTGCTGCATCCTCCGCCATCATCTTGCAAGCAGCAATCTGTGTGTGTCTCAGATAGGGACTTCGGGCAGGAGCATCCTTCCCCCTCTCCTGCCCCAGCAGAAATGGCTGCCAGCTGGGATGAAGGATGGGGGCAGCAGCTCCCAGAGGCGGCTGCGCTGGGCAGGAGGCCCAGGGAGGGGACAGGGCACAGCCAGAGGTAGCTGCCGTGGCAGGCTGGCAGCACCCTGGTGGGTGCAGAGGCCAGAGCGGCAGTCACGAGAAGGGAGCGGGGGAGACATTGTAGCCTTCGTCCAACCCACCACACGGGACGCAGCGGGGTTGGGAAAATTGTCCTCATCTCCCCTGGCCTCTGTTTAGAGCGGTGGCAAAATGCACACGGGGGAGGGGGCGGGTCAGAGCTGGCGCCCCAGCTCCAGCAGCAGGACGGGATGCTGGATAAGGAGCCGGTGTCCCGCAGCCCCTGGCGCTGGGGCTGAGCGGGCGCGGGACCCCGGGCAGCTTCCCGAGGGGAGCAGCGCTGGAGCGGCGCGGCCGCGCCCCGCGGAGGGCAGCGGGGCCCGCAGCCCGGCCCGGTGCCCCTGCGGAGGTGCCCCGCAGCACGGCCACGGCCGGCACGGCCCCGCCATCCCCGTCCCGCGCGGGCGTGGGAGGCACCTTCCTCCCGCTGCAGCTCCCCCGGCAGCCCCTCCTCCCCACCTGGGAAACAGGCTCCCTTCTCTTCCCGGCCGCTGTGCGGACACCCGGCTCTGCACGTAGCAAATGGAGGCGATTTCCTCCTTAGCGGCACCACATGGAAAGTATTGAGCCGTCTGTGGTTTAGTGTTTTTTTTTTTTTTTTTTTTTTTTTTTTCTTCCCTTGCCTGACATGCTGGCCATATGATGTTGGTTGCGGTATTAGATCTCCCACTCTCTGATTGCTCATATACATCTGCTCCTGGTCACCCTGCACAGTGCTGAATGTCAGGAAGTGACTGAATCCTGCACTGAGCACAGCTGTGGGCTGACATGGCAGAGATAGCGAGAAAGGGAGCTGGGGTAGTGGTAGGGGTATTGAGAAGCAGGCAGGGAAGAAGGTTTTTGGGAACCATGGCATGGCTCAGATCTCTTGTGCCGCTTCTCTCCCAGTGGGTGGACCTGTGGGAGTCACCTGGTGTCTTGCACTCTAGTCTGGGTGGGGTCTTTGGGGTTGGTTTGTTCACAGAGGGAACACAGGAGTACTTACTCTTTTGCTTTTTCAATGGGTTATTATTTCCTAGTAGTTTCACCAAGGAGGTGAAACCACTGGAGAGACCCTGGAGAAGAGCCCTTTGCTGTTCCTGCTCAGGACTTGGTTCTGGCCACAAATACGCTGTGTTTTGATTGTGTGAGATGCCCATCAGCCAGTGGGACTGGGATGGCCAAAGAAGCCTTGTACTGATTGGGAGTGAGTCTCTTTAAATAACCAAACCTTGTCACAGTCTGTCCTGGCAGTGAAAAGAAAGTGCTGGGGAGCTAGAAAGGAGAGGTGTTGTAGGCCTGGAACTGAGTACCCTCATCAGTGCTTGTATGTACTGCATTATGAGGATTTCTGCTGTCATCATTGTTGCCACAGACTATGGTCCCATGGTTCTATGACTGGCTGCAGCACCAGGGAAGGGAGAACTGAGGAAACCACAGCACCAGCCATGTTGCCTGCCAGTCAAGGCAGGGGAAGGCAGCACAGGACAGAAACTGTGCAGGACAGTACTGGTGGCAGAGCCCAAGGGATGACTTCTCTCTAGGAAAAGGCAGCAGCTGGGCAGGTATAGAACATACACAGACACCTCAGAGCTAGGAATGGCAATAGTTAGTCACCACAAGGACATGGTCCAGGCTCCATGCTGGGTGTAAATGACTCATATTGAAGTCTGTGGGACCAGAGCTTTGTTGCTTTTGACACTCAAGCCAGCTGGATTTAATGCTAGATTGGGTTCTTCCTTCAGGAGTGATAGAGGGTCCTTTGCAGCATGCTATGCCATTTGCAAGGACAGCACATATGCTCTCTGGGACAAACATTCTATGAGCCCAAGAGCCATCCTTCCCATCAGTACCCTGCTGTGTGTTTGGGGGAGATGCCAAAGGAGTAAAGAAATTTGCAGTAAATTCCTACAGGGAATTTTTGCAGTGCGCAGCTCACCAGCTTGCTGCAGTCCCTGTGCTTGTCTCTGGGCCTCGTAGCACACACCATCAGGGCTGCCTGCTGTGGCTGTGCTGAGTACAGAGAGATGTCACTGGAGGGCGAGGGATGTGTGGTGGGCATGATGTTTTAGAACATGTTTTCAAGTTTAGTACTTGGGCTGCTGCTGTATTTTATTAGCCAGTGTGTCAAGGAGCTCCCCCATTTCTATTAATCTGAGCTGGGCATATGGAGCAAATCCCTTCCCCTGGGAGATGTTGCTGGTTCCTCTTGGCAGAAGCCCCAGGTACATGAGGGCCAGAGCAGTGTTTCAGGAGAAGAGATGGTGGTCCTTTTCTCCACTTACCTGGCTGGTGTTTGTCCTCTGCACCATTCCCTTCCTCTAAGTAAGAGACCACCTGAGTTGTGTTTGAATCCCTTTCCTGCTGCTGCTCCAAGAGCTCACTGCATACAGCAATTGCTGTGCCTGTGCAGACCTTGCACCATGACATCCCTCGGAGCATACCTTCTGTCCTCCCACAGCCTTCCATCCCTGAGCTAGTTACAAACTTTCTCTCTTCCTTGGATTGTTTTACATCCAAGACTGATCTTTTGTCTCCCCAGATTTTCACATTCTCCAAGTTCTCCTTAAGATCCGAGCCCTCCTCTGCAAGCTCCAGTCCCAGTGTGGCCAGTGCTTGCAGAAGTTTGTTGGGCATGTAGAGCATGAGGGCTTTCAGAAAGCTGTGGGGCTCTTTAGACTTTGGGGACATATTACATGCTCCTTGTTTTGGTGGGGTGATAGGAGGGTGAACACATCTGCTGAAGAAGCTCACAAGACACTTGTCTACATCTTCCTTCCTTTGTAAAAGAATTACTAAGCCAAAGGGATTCTGCTCCTGAAGCATATGGGTAATCTTTGGGTAGTGGTACAGAGTTTTCTTTGTTTCCAGCTCTTCAGTAACATCCCTGGCCGGATCAGCCTTAGATTGGCTGATGCAAACAACGCCAATAGACTCAGCTCTTGGTAGCCAGTGGTGGAGGAGGAGACTGTGGGGTGACAGGAGATGCAGCCCATCAGGAGCAAAGGGAGGGCCCAGGAGATAGAGCTGCCTGGAGGAGGAGCCCTGCAGTGCGGTAGCACTGGGTTCTCTCAGCCCTCACCAACTCTATTTTTGGAGAAGTATAGTCCTATTCGTTCAGGCAGCCTGTTCTGCTGTGAGCTCAGGGATGTACTGAAGTGGGACTAAAGGCTTTGGAAGGAGAAACCTTCCCTCAGTGTGGCCCTGGCAGTCCGAGCAGAGCAAACACGGCCCTGTTTCCATGCATCCTTGTGCCTCAGGATGCAACTGCAGGCCTTTCCCAATGCCTGACGCACAGTGCCACATCTTCGTCTTTGGGCTCTCCCCTTGCTTTACTCTTCAGCTGAAAAGGGCTGATCTGGCTCCTCTCTCCCCTACATCAGCTGCCAAGACCCCACTGTCACCCAGGCCCTCCACAAACAGCATCCCTCTTCTGGAAGCTCTGCAGCACTGCCCCAGCCCCGCAGCATCCCCCAGTTCTGCTTGGCCCCATTAGCCAATGACTTGCATCCCAGATGGTCACCTGCAAGGAGCTGGCACCAGTTAGGAGCAAGGCCCACAGGAGCAGGTGAGAAGCACAAGTGGGCTTCTGCCACCCTCCTGCCTGGCTTGTCTCACAGCTCTTCCCTGCCTGCCAGGCTCAAGAGGGAGCAGCCAGGCTGTGGGGATGGGAGCATGCTGCCTGGGATTCCTAGGCAAGCCTTAGCCAGAGCTCTGCTCCTGTATGTGCAGCCTGGCACTGAGACAGGAAGTGAGCCTCCCTGAGAGGCAGGGATAAATGAGAGGTGGTGATAAATGAGCCTGGGTAATTTATTCACACTCCTGGTACATGTTTGGTCTCCCAAATGTGTGTGTTGGCATGATCCTGGGCACAACTTGGCCTGGCATCCAGCAGACATCCCCCTTTATCTTGGTTACTACATGAAACCTGTTAATTGTATCTATCTCAAGCCCTGAACTCAGGATGGCGATTTCACATCGAACAGCAGCACTCATAAAGTGGATCTGATCAGGGCACTGAGCTCGACTCTGAGGCTGTGAGGAGGAATAAGAGACCTCCCAGACTGTAATTTCATCCCAGGCTCTTTGCAAACATCCTGCTCACCCAGCTGAGGCAGGCAGGGTCTGGAGAATGTTGTCAAACTCAGTGTGTAGCAGGCTACGCAGGGAAGGTTTCCTGTTCTGATGATCTCTGGTAAAGGATGCATTTTTCCCTGCCTGCAGCAGCTGGGAAAAAGCAGCCACCTGATGTCTGGAAATCTGCAGTGGTTTGAAATTGGGAGCAAGTAATCTCTGTAAAATCCTTATCTGGAATTCAGGCAGTGAGGCTCATCCCAAAATATGTATACTGCTAAAGCTCTGTGTGTAGATGTACATGAGGGTGTTACATATGATGTTGCTCTTGTGGGAGCTGGCCACCCTGCTCCAGGAGTGTCCAAAGGCTTCCTGCCTGTCCTGCACATGCACTGCAAACCAGCTCCTTAATTTCCATTCCACAGCCCAATCTCTTATTCCTCTGAAACAATTACTTGAAAGTTTCTTTGCAACCCTCCAGGCATCCCACCCTCTTGCTGGCTTCCATTTTCATAGCTCTTTCCAGCTTGTCTCCCCAGGACTTTGCCACTAGCCTCCCTTCAGAGGAGCTTCTTTGCTGAGGCCCAGAGTGGGGATATATGGAAAGACCAGAGGGGTTTTTTCATACATTGTAGACCAAAGCTATACCTTCAAACAAACCTTCAAAAGGTCTGTTCTTAGGACAACATCCTAGAAACCCTCTTGAGGCTGCTTTTGGATGAGGGGCTTCAAAGCAACAAGCCAGGTCAGCAAGTACCTCCTTGCTTCTCTTCTGGAGTGATGATCTCATGGTGACATCAGGAATAATAAAAGTCTTTCTTTGCCTTAGGTATCCTGGGGGCCATACCTTGTGTACCACTGGAGCTATACCTTGTGTCTGGAGTGCAGGAGCTGATTTTTGACCAGGTACTCCTTCTGCAAGCAGAGCCCCTGGGGTGCTGCTGGATCCTGCTGAGACACCAAACTATAAAAGATGGCTCCTTCCAAGGACGTACTTCTCCCAGAGCAGGCAACCAAGCAACAACCCTTGCACTAGCCTTGAGGGATTTGGGGACATCAGGAAATTCAGTGAGGCAGGTTCACAGCTGGGATAAAGTGAGTGGCTGATCTCAGTCTACACTCCCCAGCACCACAGTGGAAAAAGAGATCTGGAGAAGATGTGTGGGAAGCTTCTCCCAGACACAAGCAGGTGAGAAGTGAAGGAGCATGCAGATGCTTGTTGGGAAAGCAGGCCAGCAGGCAGAACTGATTGCCTGGCAGGGCTGGCAGAGTGGAGGCAGGACCTACTCCTTCCAAGACCTTGAGAAATAGGGGAGGGACCATGAAATTGTTGGAAGTGGAAGGTCTGTGTGATGGGTGGGAAGGGAGATTGGTGTCCAGCAAAGCTATAACCACTCACTATCATGAGATGTCTCACAGGACATCTATCTCTGTCCTAGAAACTCATAAAACACCTCTCAGATTGGATCACTGCAGCAGCACAGCAATTTCTGCGCAGCTTTGTCTCTTCCCTACCTGAAGGTGGGCCCATCCCTTCCCCCAGCTGCCCTTCCCACACTCACTGAAGGCAAACCCAACCATTAATTCCATTCACAAATTCTGGAAATGATTAGTGGGCTGTCATCACTCAGGCCCAGCGGATATTGGGCACGGGGCATTTCTGTCCCCTGTAATTGATTGTGTGCAGGGCTGCCTGGCTCTGTGGCGGGCAGGGGAGAAGTGAGTGAGAGCTGGGTGTAGTGTTTCCCTCTGCCTGCCTCGCTCATGGCTCAGCTGGGAAAACTGCTGGACCAAGAACAGGGCAAAGAATAAGTTCATTCATGGCTAAAGGTAAGGGGACAAGGCAGAAAGGTTCCCCAAAGACTTTGGCCTATCCTGTCTAGGAAAAGAAATGAAAAACAGCGTGGCTGGGACAGGGGGGCAACGCTGGGGCAGCCCCTTCACTGATGCGCAGAACTGCACTTTGTGAAACTGCTGTTGCATCCCTCAAGGGGCCTGGGAACTCAGTGGCCCACTCATCCAGGGTGCCCAGAGGCAGCTGCCAGCTCCATCTTGATGGAGAGGATGCTGATCAGCATCGCACCGCAGCCACTCGGCAGCCTTTGTTCCCTGCTCTGCCTGCCCCTTTCCCATGGCTCTCTCTGGCTCCTGGGAGCTGCCCGTTTGCCAGCTGCCTAGCGAGAGCTGCTATCTGCCCTGTGTGAATGTTTTGCATCCATCCAGCAGACTCCCAGCCTTCACTGAAATGTCCCATTGTGCAGCTGGCTGGGTTACGTGAGCCTGGCTATGTGGAGCTTTGAAGTTAGCTCTTCCTTTTGAGTCAACAGAGCTGTGTGGTGTAATTGTAAAATTTCCCTTCATTGGCTAACCTCCTGATGTTAACAAAAGCTCCCTGCTACGTAAACAGGCCAGATGCTGCAGGATGCTGTCTGCAGGCTCATGTACACTCCTTGTGGCACAGGAGGTGCTGGACTTGCACCTGCAGGCTACCTTAACCAGGCAGAGAAATTGGAGCCACGTGCCCCACAGATGGGGCAGAGTCACTCGTTCCCTCATCCTTTTGTCAGTGACCTCAGATGTGTCTCCGTTCCTTTCAGATTACATGGCCCTGCAGAAATACTGGCTGAAATGGTTTTAAATGTGGTAGTAATTACCTTAAGAAGAAGAGTTGAGGTTCCAGATGACTTGGGAATAAAAGCAGTAAAGGAAATGGAGTCACAGGACTTCAGAAGTTTCAGGCTGCCTTCAGCAACAGCAAGGGCTCTGGAACAGATACTCCATTTGTAAGGCTCACCAAGAGAGCAACGTGAGAAGTAAGAGTCAACATGGGTTTGGCAACAACCTAATTTCCTTCTACAAGAGGGTTGGAGGAGATGAGCAAGATGTGTCCTGGCTCTAATGTTGAGAGCTACTTGCACGATCCACCTGGTTGTTGTTTTCAAAGATGTATATTACATTCCACAGAATTACAGAATGTTAAGGGGTTGAAATGGCTTAAAGATCATCTAGTCCCAACACCCTCTGCTATGGGCAGGGACGCCTCCCACTAGACCAGGGTTGCTCAAGGCCTTGCCCAACCTTGCTTTGAACACTGTCAGGAGTGGGGAATCCACAGCCTCCCTGGGAAACCTGTTCCAGTGTCTCTCCATGCTCACAGTAAAGAATTTCTTCCTAATATCTAACCTAAATTTCCTCTCTTTCAGATTGTAGCCATTACTTATTGTCCTATCTCTACAGTTCCTTATGAAGAATCCTTGTTCAGCTTTCCTGTAGGCCCCCTTCAGATACTGGAAGGCTCCTATAATATCTCCATGCAGTCTTTCTTCACCAAGCTGAACAGCCCCAAGTTCCTCCACCTGTCTTTGTTGGGAAGGTGCTCTGGTGCTCTTACCAACTTTATGACCCACATCTGGACTTGCTTCAACAGGTGCAAGTCCTTCCTTGTGCTGGAGACTCCAGAGCTGGATGCAGCACTGCAGGTGGGTTCTCAACAGAGAAGAACAGCAGGGCAGAATCCTCTCCCTTGCCCTGCTGACCACGCTGCTTTGGATGGAGCCCAGGATTCCATTGGCCTTCTGAGCTGTGAGCACACAGTGTTGGCTCATGTTGAGTCTTTTGCTGACATTGATTTGCAGGCACTTTGGAGCTCAGGATGGGAGTTCAGGCAGGATGTGACACTGGTGAAAAGCATATAAACAGGATGCAATTCTGCAATAAGGGCAAATGCAAGCCACACACTGCAGGATAATTTGCTGCATGCATATACAAAGGGGCAACAAGGCCTTCAGAAAAGGACATGGATATCATTTGAGGTAATGGGTGTCGTTACTGTGAGTGACTTGATGACACACAGATGTGAAGAAAAACAAAGGTTGCTGCTAGGCTATATAAACAAAAGTGCCACAAGCACCAGGCATGCTGCAATCATTTCACTTTTTGAAGTATTAGGAAAGCCTCATACTTTCTGCATATATTCAGTTTAGGCAATATAGTTCAAGAAAAGCTTACACCTATCAGAGTCCATGGAAGATGATCAGCAGCTTAGTAACCATGAACTATGAGCGAAGTTTCAAAGAACTTAATTTGTTTAGTCTGCTTTTGAGAGGAGGAAAGGGAAAACATGACAACCTTCAGATTCATAAAAAATGTCTAAAAAAGAAACAAAACAAGTTGTTCTCTATCTTCAAGATAGACCTCCAGAAAAACTTTTCAGTTCCTTAAGGGCTCCTGTTCTCTTAAGACAGAGTTCTTTGTTGAGACCACACAATCACAGAATCACAGAATGGGTCAGGTTGGAAGGGACCACAGTGGATCACCTGGCCCAACATCTTTGCTTAAGCAGGGTTATCCTGCAGGGTTGTGTCCAGACAGTTCCTCAATATCTTCAGTGAGGAAGACTCCACAACCTCTCTGTTGTGGCAATCTGTTTCAGTGTTGGGTCACCCACACAGTAAAGAAGCTCTTTCTCATATTCAGGTGGAATTTCCTGTGCATCAGTTTTTCCCCATTGCATCTTGTCTTATTGCATAACACCACCAAGAAGAGCCTGGAAATACCCTCTTGGCACTGCCCTTCAGATACTTACAGACACTGATGAGGTCCTCTCTCAGTTGTCTTTTCTTGAGACTGAGCAGGCCCAGCTTCCCCTGCCTTTCCTGGTAAGAAAGATGCTCCAATCCCTTAATCGTTTTTTTTACCCTCCACTCCAGGAGCTCCATGTCTCTTGTGTCCTGAGAAGTCCAGAACTGGACACAGTACTCCAAGTGCACCACACCAGGGCTGGGCAGAGGGGCAGGATCACCTCCCTTGAGTTGCTGGCAATGCCCTTCCTAATGCACCCAGGATTCCATTGACCTTCTTGGCCACAAGGACACACTGCTGGCTCATGGACAGCTGGTTGTCCACTAGGATCACCAGCTCCTTCTTCAGAGCTGCTCCTCAGCATGTTGGCCCCCAGCCTGTTCTGGTGCCTAGGGTTATTCTTCCCGAGGTGCAGGACCCTGCATTTGCCCTTGTTGAATTTCAGACAGTTCCCCTCTGTCCATCTCACCAGCCTGTCAAGGTCCTTCTGAAGGGCTGCACAGCTCTCTGGGGCACTGCTCCTCCCAGCTTTGCGTCATCAGGGAACTTGCTGAGGAGGTATCTGCTCCTTCATCCAAGTCACTGATGAACTTGTGAAACAATACTGGGCCCAGTAGTGAACCTTGGGGACACCACTCATGACAGGCCTCCAACCAGATGCTCCAATGCCAATGACACAATCTCCTTCTTGAGAAATTTCCAAAACCAAGATGCTACAAGTACTTGTCAGGCCTGCCTGGATAGTGGTATCTGTCCTTGGCAAGAGATACAGCTAGATGATGTCTCAGGTGCCCTGTTTTAGATCCTGCACCATTACCATGTGGTAAGACACACATGGTCTTTGCAGGTTGACAAGGTCATAACAGTGATTCTCCCCACATTGCAGTGTTTTTTTAGATGCCACACTATATTCCATGTTTCAAAAAGTGGATAGCCTTGCAGGATACATGGCACAACACCAGGAAGCCTAAATGAAGCTTAACCTGCTGTTCAGACGGACCTCCCCTTGAGCTGACAGAAGACAGCAGGCTGCTATCACTTCTTCATGGAAAATGGAGTGGTTTAGTTGCATTGTGGAGGCTCCTAAATTTGCAATCAACCAGAAAGGCTTATTACATCATTCCTGTGTACAAGAATCAGGTTGGAAGGCTTCTTGAGTAGGCCCTTCATTTGGTGCTGGGTAGATAAAAAGTGAAGATCTAGAGAGGGGGTGGAGGAAGCATACCCTTCTGGTGACTGAAGTTAAACCACTAATGGAAGGTAAGCTGCAAATGTGGAGTAAACAACAATCTTTGAATGAGTTTTCATGACAGCAGGAGAAGAGGGGCTCAGTCTCCACTAGACCTGACAGCAGCCCTTTGGAGGGGAGCACAATTAAGTTGCTGTGTCTTCCACAGGAGATTCCAGGGATTCAATGTGAAGGTGAACCCACAGGAGTCCTTCAGAACCATGCCAGACTTCTGCAAAAAAGATTGTCCAGAGCAGACCTGAGCTACCTTCCTTTTCATGCAGACTGATTGCCATTTTCTGAATGGGGAATCCTCTTCTCTCTGAGCTGATTCAGCCTGGTGCTGAAGTGCAAGAACCACTCCTTCAAACTCAAATGCTCTGTAAAAGCTGGCTCAAGCAGTGGGTGCCTCTGCTAGAGGGTGAGCATGTTCACAGAGGCTGGTGGACTCTGCATGGAAAAACTAGACCCTAAAACTGGCTGTCATAGAATAGCCAACCCACCACACACTTTAGTGTAATGGAGGCACATTTGCAATGATCGAGCTGACTGTTGTCTGGATTACAGCTCTGAGATGAGAGAGGCCACTGTAGTATAAACATCTGCCAAGAGCAGATGAGGTCTGCAGCAGAGACATTCCCCATAGGTTTATATTATTTTTAAGGACCTGAGGCCAATGATCTGTTTTCTGCTTCTCAGCGATTTCACAGAAAAGCAACGTCAGTGATCTCAGGACACAATAATAAATAATTCCTCCAAACTCCTTGGCTGAATCACATTTGTGTAATGTTCAGGATGAAATCAAGGGGAATAGCTTCCTCCGAGATGTTATATTTCAGCTCAAGAGTATTTGATAAGGCCATCCTGCAGAGATTACAAAATCCCCTATGCTTGGAAGGGAGGAGAAGGGTGTCACAGTGCATAGTACAAATTAGATCTTGGAAAGTACCTTCTCTGGATGTCCTGTTTAACCAAGATGAAACTTCCCCAGCAGTTGGTTCAGTTCTGCTGGATGAAGAGATACACATCCATTCAACCCTCAGAAGGTACGACTGGCCCTCCAGACATTCCTGGCTTTCATTGGAAACCAAGTAGATTGTGTCTACACTGTTGATTTCTACCAGCCAGTACAGCTTTGCTGCTTGAGGGCATGAAGCAGGGAAACAGCCACACTAGCCAAACATCTCATAACATCTCATTTTTGTATCTGGCAAATTTGTTCCAAGGGGCTGAGCTTGGAGTAGTACCACAACTTCTTCCCCTCCCTGTCTGACTGTGGTGCTAAGGAGACTGAGTCATCCATTTTTCATATGGAGCTCCCCGTTGTTCCAAGAAAAAGACCATGTTTCCAGCATCCCTTGGCATGTGGGTTTCCATTCAGCTGTGGATGTCCAGGCAACATGCCATGCCCATAACAAAATGGCTGCTGCTTAGTTCTTCTACTATTAGTTCATCCCTTAGGATTTTGCTAAATTTCTCCAAGTCTTTTGGACAGCCTGAGCAGAGAGCACTCAGTGTGTGGAGGTTTTGCACTATATTCAAGTCAGAAAGGCTGCCTGTCCTTTTCCCTTGATTCCTGCAAGTTCTGCACAGGGCAGGACAGAATCAGATGTTTTGCTGCTCCATATTTTCAGACAGCAGAGGTGTCTCTGTTCCCATGACTTGTCAGTGGGCTCTGCAGGAGTAAAAGGTGAGGGAACACAATATCCCCTCTTGCCTCCTGCTCTGGAGAATATTAGATGAATTAATACTCCAAGGCAGGCCAGACAAATCAGGGCCTTCTGATTTGGAGAAGTCAACCGAAGCAGACTGACTGGTCATCAAGTGGTCCCCTTGCTCTGGAGAGCACATAACACGTCACTTTTTGGTGGTATTTGCTGATATTCTCCTTGGTGTGGACAAAACTCCCCTGTTTTGCAGAAAGTGGTAAACAAGCCCTGGACCTCATCTCTTAGCTCCAGGGCATACAGTTGCAAAGCTCCTCTGATCAGTGTGGGAGGAAGGTCTCCACCCTCCTTATGGCTGCCCAGTAATGATCCCCAGCTGTAAGCCTCTCCCTTCCATGCTGGAAACCCAGGCTGGCCTCAAGGGTGAGGCACCGGCTGTTTAACCCTTTCCCTGGACAAATGGACGGATAGATGGATGCTCCCCAGCTGCTGCTGATGCACTGGGAACCTCTCTCTGCTGGGCTGGCTGGCTGGGAAAGGTGGTGAAAGGCTGAGGGTGCAGAGGTGTATGGGTTCATGTGCCAGGGCGAATAACTATGGTTTTCCTTCATCCCTGCTTGAGTATGCCCCAGGGAGCGGTGTCTTCCCTGGACTGATGGCTCTGCAGGCACAAGAGCATGACTGGGAGGTGTGCTGCTTGACAGGAGGATGGGTTCTCCCCAACACCTTCTTCACAGGGCTGGCTCTTCTGTGCAGACGCAGGCGAGTGGTCAGTTGCTGGTGTGATGCCTACGTAGCACCGGACCATGGAGATGGGGCACATGGTTGCTGAGGTGACCGGGCGAAGCGCGGGAGCAGAGCGGCGCTGGGTGCTGAGCAGCATTCTCTGCTCATACAGCTAATAGACTAATTAGCGAGGAACTTGAAACTTGGCTGTGTTTGTTGTCAAATGCAGGCCCCTTTCCAAGTGGTGTTAACAGCCTTCCCTTTTCACTCCTGCGCACGTTGTACAGCCAGGACTTTTCTGCTGCTCTACAGAGGATTCTTCTTTTAGTAATGCATATAGGTTGAATAGCTGTTGCAGCTATAGGTGACACCAGGGTCAGGAGTGAGGGGTGGCAGGAAGGGGGCAGGGTCCTGGGGCTGGGAGAGCAGTGGGAGGCTGGGAGAGGGGATGGAGGGGGCACTGACCCAGCCGTGCATATCGTAACATGCAGCTGGGCTGGGGGTAGCGTGGGGCTGTGGGGACACTGCAGGCTGCCAGAGCGGATCGAGGTACTTAGCCAGCTGAGCTTCCCAGGGACCTGTGATGGAAGGGAGGGATGTCTATAGGTGAGAGAGGAGTGCACGGGGAAAGGTGTGCTTCTAAGCTAAAGGTATTGCTCCTTGTATGGCTCCTTGTGCCATTGGTCCACTTCTAATTAAGATGCATTTAAATTGTTTAAACGATTCCTTTGATAAACACTCCCCTTTCACACAAGAGACAAAAAGTTCACAGAGGCGAAAGGCTGCCGGCACTGGCAGGACGCTGGCAGCGTGCGGGCGAGGGGCGGGAGAGCTTCCCCGCCACCCTGCTGCCAATGCAAATCTCCCAGCGCAGCTGAGCCGGGACCAGGGGAAACCGGGAGGGTTTCCGCCAGCTTCCCACAAGCCCAGGAGCGAGGCTGTGCCTGCAATCACGTCTGCCCGCAGGCAGCGGCCTTTTTTGGCGCCTCGGCTAATGGTTCTTAGGCACTGCCGGCCGGAGCAGGGACGCCCACCATCCTTCCATCCGGACACCTGGCATTTCAGTTCACTCCAGTGTCCCAAATGATGTGTGTCTGACTCCAAATTCAGCTCCTCCTTAGGAATGTTGTCCCTTGGTTCTCCCTGGTGTGCCTGAGACCAAAGTGCCTGGGGGCTCCTGGGGCTGCCCTGTCCCCCCAGGCCAGTGCTTTTTGCAGGGAAGGCAAGGGAAGGTGATGAGGGCTTTGCAGGAGTTTGCCTGCAACCCCAGCTGGAGGCAGGGTAGGTGCCTGTACTCCTGACTATCCCTCAATGTTCCGCAGTGCCTGAAACAGGGTATAATTCATACCTTCACTGCACACTCAAATATTGCACCAGCCAAAGCGAGGTGAGCACCTGCCAGCAGCCTATAAATATTATCTGGGTGTCACAGCAAATATTAGGCACAGGGCCTGGAGCATGCCCAGCCTCCCCCTGAGCTCCATGAAGACTGCTTGCCCACGGTAGGCCTGGCTTTCCCACAGACATTTGCACTGACATGGCACCACTGCTGCTGTTTTCTTTGGATTGAGGCCAACTGCTTATGGAAAAGCAGCTGAAGCAGCACGGCCAGTAGGTAGCAAGAGCTGGGCTGGGGGAGTGCCCTGCCAATGCAATGGCTCACTTCCCTGGCGTGGCACAGTGTGAGTTGCCCAAAACCTGTGATGTAGGATGGTAGTTTGGCAGTCATGACTTTGTGACAAAAGCCACAACTGAAAGAGTTTGACATATCCACACTCATTCATGTGATGCTTGGAGCCATAACAGCCTTCTAAACATGTCTCCTCCTGCTGCCAGAGATCCAGGAGAAATGAACTCCCTTTAATAGCAGCTAGGGTACCTAATATCAAACCAGGTATTTGAGCCCTCTTACACCCTTGCCACTTACTAACAGGCTTTTGCCTCTGTAAAAGCTCTTTGAAGATCATGCATTGAGTACTCCATGCCAACCCAAATTTAGCCAGCACGTGGCTTCCTGGGAGCCGGTGACAGTGTGTGGAGTGTGACTTGCCACCACATCATGCTGGCTGTGCTCATCTTCCCCAGCTGAGCCACTGACCCAGCTCCAGTGTGGCCAGAGACACTTCTGAGATGGCTGTGCAGACTGCTGGGCTGCTGAGCACTGGCACTGACAAGCTCAGGATCTCTATTTGGGCCTCAGGGCCAAAGTTTTCCATGAGCATCAGCTTCTAGCCTGGAAAATAAGTTTGGCAACAGGGTCAGGTTTCCAGCTGAGAAGAATGAATGATCTCACCACCAACTAGACTATTTCCAGAGTGACATTTCCCTAACGGAGTGCTCCAGGGCTAAGCTGCTCTGAAGCAGCACTGGTGGCACATGGTGGGGTCAGGCTGTTTCCCTGTGAGCCAGCTCAGCTTCATTATGTCCTTTGCTTATCCCCCACGTGTTAGGGATTTCAGTGCATACACCTGGCTGTGTTTGCATTTCCATCTTCTTTCTATATTTGCCTCTCTGGGTCTGGATGTCTCCACCAGTTTTCTGAATGCTGATAATTCCCACTCATTCATCTCCCTCCTAAGATCTGTTTTAAATTCTCTCATCTGTTAATTTGCTGCTCATTTGGGATCCAGGCCTAGAGGTTGGGCAACTGTGGAGGGAGTCTCTGGTCCAGATAATTCTCAGTTAAAACAGCATCTGTAATTCCCTTTAACAACCTCTTCCCTTCTGGTCCTTTCAATTTATCCCTTAACTTGTCTTCTTCTTTCTGCCCCTTCCCTTATCTGACCACACCACTTCCTACACTTTTCATACCTGCTTTCTACTCATCCCAGTTTCCCACCTGCTACTTCTTGACCCCTCTTTTTCCTCTTCCACAGTGACCTGCTTGCTTCCCTGGTGGCAGGGAGGTTGCCACGTCACCCCAGCACTGTGCCCAGTAGTCTGGAATGAAGTCCAACACGTTTATGTTGGACCTCACTGTGCCTTGGCCAACAGGCTAAGACACCTTTCCACTAGAAGAACAGAACTGAACAGCCCACATTTGTGGCGCTCTCCAAACCTGGTTTGGACCCAGGACCTTGGACCTTGTTTGCGTGTCTATCCATCTTAGCTGCTCTGCTTGGGCTACCTGGATCAAAGACTTGCTCTTCCTCACTGAGCACTGTAAAGGCAGTTTGCAGGATGCAGTGAATGAAGAATGTGACTAGATCTGCCTCATTTGCCTCCATTGGAGGGAATGTGATGGCAGCCAATCGCCAGTCTAGCTTTTTCCAGTTTTACAGACACATAATTACTCATGTGCTTCAAGAAACCTGGGTTATTATTTGGCACCTCTACTTTGCCATGACTAGAAGTACAAATTCTAAATCTGCTGTGTATATGATGTGTTAGGTGGCAGTCAGGCATGCTTCAGGGCAATGGCAGAACCAGGTCCTCAGGGCTGGGCTAGAAAGCCACAGTGAGGACACAAAGTTGAAAAGTGCTGCCTTCACACAGCAGTTTTTCATGTGTCAGGCCTGCTTATAGACTTAATGCTCTTAAATGCTTTTGCTCTCTGATAGCCAGAGGCTGCATAGTAGCCTTCTATGGTGAGTAACTGAGAAATGAATAACATATTTACAAATGTGATTGATGTGAGCTCAGAAGCCGGTGTTCTGGCCTACTCATGACATTTGCCTCTCCCTGCCCACAGTCTTTTCTGTTTTCCCTGGCAAAGAGCCAGGGCTCTGTGACAATACCCACTGGCCTGGTCTGCAAGTGACACCCAGCAAGGGAGGTAACTTGCTGCCCAGGAGCATCTCAGTACCCTGAAAAGGCACCAGCTACCCCCAAGTCCATATGCTACTGCTTCCTCTTGGGTTTGTCTGCTGCAGGATTAATATCTTTCCAAGAGGATCTCAGCTGATGAAACCTGTCCCCTCTGAGGAGCAGTTGTTTGGGTTGGATATCCCAAAAGTGTGCAGATGGAGATGCAAATGGCAGAGAAACACAGCTGACAGGCCCTGGCAGCAGAGTCGCATAGGAGCTGCTGTGGGCTCTATCCCTGCATATCTACACTGTTGTCACTTCCCTGGAGAGCAGAAGCGCTACGTGCTCTCCAGGTCACAGGGACACCTTGGTTGTGGCCTTGGTATATTCCTAGTTGTGCCAAGGGTGGGCCTGACTAATCAAGTCACTACGTGCCTATTGTCCGGTTTGTGATATTCCAGGGACTTTCTGATCCCAGCAGTGTCACCCACGTGTGTGGAACTGTTACTGACAGCTTCTGACTCAGGGGTGTGGCACACCAACAGTCTCCAAAATATCTGGAAACCTCATCCATTTTCAGAAGATGAGGAAAAGAAGGAGACTAAGACTTAACTCCCAGTTGGCCTGTAACATAATGCACAGAGGTGCATGCAAAGAAACCATGTCTTCTGAAAGGCTCCTCTGTGTCAGTCCCCTTCCCTTCCCTTCCCTTCCCTTCCCTTCCCTTCCCTTCCCTTCCCTTCCCTTCCCTTCCCTTCCCTTCCCTTCCCTTCCCTTCCCTTCCCTTCCCTTCCCTTCCCTTCCCTTCCCTTCCCTTCCCTTCCCTTCCCTTCCCTTCCCTTCCCTTCCCTTCCCTTCCCTTCCCTTCCCTTCCCTTCCCTTCCCTTCCCTTCTACAGGAAATTGTGTGTGAGTGTGGAATACGAATGTTGGTGATTTGGGGAGGCATTTTTGAGTGGTGAGTACAAGTGAGACTTCCTTTCAGGACACTCCCAAAGAGGGGTGCAGGAGGTGGCCAGGATGCAGGGGGTTGAGTGGAGGGAAAGAGCTTTGGTGCTCTGTGGGAGCTGTTCCAGGCTGGAAACCGCTCTGAAAAGCAGAAGGGAGCAGCAGCAGCAGCAGCAGCGTGATCCCCGGCACGGCATCGCACATGGGCCAGCGGGAGGAGGTGTGCGGCCTTGGGACAGCGGAGGTCAACATTTCTCCCTCTTAAGTCAAAACTGGCAAGCCGGCCGGTGAGGTAGAACCACACACCTGCCCGCTTGGGAACCCGCGAGCACCTGGGTGGCAGCAGGCAGGGATGTGCGCGGTGGCACGCGCTGTCCTTGGGGCTGGCCGGGGACACGCGGGCTGTCACCCAGCGGCTGTGCTGCGGTGATGGGGCTGTGCGGGGAGCCCCCGCGGCCTGGCTGGGGCAGGGTGACTCCAGCCCGGCCGGCGATGGGCACGGCCCCGCTCGCACGTTGCTGACCGCACGTACATGCCCGCAGCACAGAAGGCCCTGGCAGAGCCCGTGTGTCCCGGGCTCCTTGTCTGCCTGCCAGCCAGTGCCCCGTCGGCGTTCTCCCTCCCTCGCTCTGGCTTTCTTTTTGCTTCTTTTTCTCCCACTCGTCCTGTTGCATAAGGAGAGGCAGAGGGCATAGAAATAGGCGATGCCAGCAGTGAATAGGAGGCAATAGGGTATGAGAGAAGGGTCGGGCATCACTGCTCGCTCTGTTTGGAGAGAGCTGGGTGCTCATCCCACCACCACAATCGCTTCCAGAGAAGTCACTTCCTTCCCTCATTCTGCTCTTTGTTTCACACCACAAAGGAGGAGCGGTCTCTGTGCCAGGCAGGGAGCATGTCACCCATGGGGGGGCAGCGTGCTCCAAGCAGCTGCTGTGCCTACGATTGTGTCTTTGTCCCAGCTCCCACTGCCCAAAGCAGAAGTGTTCTGCTGCCAGGTGGGGCTGGGACCCCTGGGCCTCTGCCAACATGGACTAAGTCATTGCTTCCCCTCGTTCCCTGTGTCACATCAAGGTCTTGCTGTGGCACATAGGGCTGGGTGGCCTGGCCTGGATTTTGGGACAGGTGGCTGACCCATCAGGACACTGTATAAAACACAATGGTGGCTGGTGATGAGAAGCTCTGTGACAGAAACATGGTCAGATGAGGGGCCTGTATGCTGGGTCTGTATGTTGTCAACTCAAATGATGGATGGAGGATTAAAAGGGCCACACCAGGACCCTTCTGGACATTAGTAGTTTACAGGAGATGCTTGCATTCCTGTTTCTTAGTGTCCCCTGTGATATCCAGGATGATGTCCCTCTCCCCACTGTTCTTTCTGTCTTTTCTCCACCTTGCACCATGTTTTTTTCCCCCAGCTTTTCCAGCCTGAGTTCTTTGCATTGATATCAGGGAAATCTACCCCTGTATTGTGACCTCAGAAAGACAAAGGTACTATGGCAGACTCTTGGCCATACTGTACATTGGCCCTCTTATGCATTTTTCTCCACTTCTCTTTTTTAGGTGACCCAGGGCAGAAGACAACCAAGTGGGCTCTGACTCAAGGTTTGAGGGGAATCTTTCAGTTTTGCTTTCATTAACCTATGAATCCTGCTTACAGCAACTGTGGCTGTCAGGCATCCCCAAATGGTAATAATTAGCATTGACTCCATGATTCACAGAAGGCTGAGTATTGTATTGTATGATATGATATGATATGATATGATATGATATGATATGATATGATATGATATGATATGATATGATATGATATGATATGATATGATATGATATGATATGATATGATATGATAAACCCCATTGCTTTTATGGGCAGTTACTATACACCTGGACCTCATTGGTCCTTTAATTAAAACACCATCACCATTGGTTAATTAAGAAATCATCCTTTGCTAAACAAATCTCCATAACACATTCCACATGTTCACAACAACAGGTGCAGCAGGTTAAGATAAGAATTATTTATCATTCTTTTCTCTGATCTTCTCACAGCCTTTCCCAGAAAGGCCTGGGAAAGTTATGTGCTGCTCTCTGTGCCAGAGAGCTGCTGCCACAAGCAATGGCACAAGATACTGTTATTTTTTTTCTTTCATTTTTGCCTTCTATTTATTTCTTTTACAGAAACTCTGTCCTCTTGTGTTCTTTGGCTGGGAACAGTGAACTTCTCTCTCATCCAGGCAGGCTCAGGTTCTCATTGTCCCTGCCCTAGACTTCCCAATCACCCTACTGCTCACAGTGAATCTCCCCCTGTTACTGGGAGAAAAGGTCAAGGGTATGATTTTTTTCTTTGCACCCTTTCATGGTGAATGTGTCTTTCTGACTGTACCCCATGAGATCACCTTCACTTACCATGGGAATGTCTGCTAACATCCAACATGCCCACAGATGTCAGGGGGCAACTTGCCTCAGTGAGACCTCATGCCAGCAATACATGTTGTGCCAGCAGCCTCAGTGCACCGGCGTGATTCCCTCCATGAGCTTGTGCTCCCTGTGCAGCTTGCCCTGGCCACATTACTGTGCTGGCCCCCACAGCCAGCCACATGCTGCTGTCACCTCCCCTGGTGTGTGTCTGAAGGAGCTGCTTAGTGACCTTGCCCATTTTATTCCTGACTTGCTTAGAAATCAGTGCCTGTTTTGCCAGACACACTGCCTTGTGCTGCCGTAGCAGTCTTACACACACTCCAGCACTTGTGGGTGCTGTTGGATATAGTTCTGTGTCTGCAGTGTGGAGGTGCATCTCCCTTCTCTTACCCATGTTTCTCCCTTGGCATTTGTCCCTTGATTCTTTACCTGAGGATGTTTCCCTGAGCTCTTTGCTGTTGGTCTGGCAGCAATTCCAGTCCCCTCTTGACTATCTTGCCCATGGAGATGGTGAACAGTGAGGCCACAAGGACTGACTGGGTGGTGGATGTCACAGATCACAATGGGCTCCCCCTCATTTTCTCCTAAGCCTGAGCCAGTCTCTCATTTCAGAGAAGTCTGTCCATTATCTCTCAGGGCTGGAGAGTGCAATTATGTGTGCTTATGTAGCTTGAAGCTTTCTAACCAGCCCAAATAAGTGTTTTTCACCTTTTTATACAGTCACTTCCTGTAAGAAAAGACACATAATTTCTCTTTGAGTACAGATCTCACAAATGAGTACAAACCAGCACTGGTTTTCTTCTGTTCTCATTCCTGGAGGAGAATCTCCTGGCCTGCACGTACCTTTGGCTCTCCAAAATCATATTTGAATGAAGAAAAATCTTCCTTCAGCAGAAGGTTTGGGCTTTGCTAACAAAAGGAAATCACTGAATTTGTTGATGTTCTTGGGAAACTTCTCCAAGTCCTTTTCTCTGGTGCTGCAGGGGCAGTGTGGACAGTGCTGATTTCTTTATGAGAGCCCAGCATGTCTCAAGCTATGCCTGAGGCTGCGGGTCGGTAATGAGGCCAGTCATTTGTTTGGGCTCCTGTGGATAATTCTGTTAGGGCCAAGCACTCTGCCAGTGAGCTTCTTTTAAGGACTGATTTTCTTTTACACAGTCAAGACTCAGACAGCCTATTATTAACCTTAGAGCCTGATGGCTTGCTTTGCATTCCCATTCCAGTCTGTGCTTTCACTGGGTCCAACACCCAGCTACTGCGCTTCCCTGCATCCCTGTTGCCTCCCTGCACTTGCTTTGAGCCCTGCCTCACCAGACCACCTTTGCCAATATTGCACCTCAGTGAAGCTTGTCATGTCCTTCACCCATCCATAGAGGAGAGGCCCTGTGAGGACAGTGCTGAGTTTTCAGTCATCCTGTCCCAATTAATTGTCCCAGCAATCCCAGGGAGTAGGGAAACATGGCCTTGCTCTTCTAGATGGGCAAAGAGACGTGGCAGCAACAAGTGGAAAGCCAAGAGCAGAGAAAAAAAAAAACTTGACTACAAAGCTTCAGGGTGCCAGGCTTAGGTCAGGACAAATTCCCCAATCCTGAAGGAGAACAGTAGGCACAAGTGTGTGTTTGCCCATACCCAAGCAGCGGTGTCACCACTAAAGATGAGGGGCTTTGTTAACAAAGACTCATAATGAGGCTGTTCCTCAGCTCAGACCTCCTGCTTAAAAAGTCCCTCAATGTGTGAGGAAGCAAACAGCAGTGACCATAGCAGGGCAAACCTCAGAGACCACGGGAGGTCTGAGGGTGCCAGGCAAAAGAAGGGCAAGCCTTTGCCTGCATATCTCTATGCAGAGGTGAAGCAGGCATCCAAAAATAGCCCACTCTGCTGCCAAGAGCAGTGAGTCTTTGATAAACAGTTTAAAAATAACCTCAGTGGGAAAGACGTTGCAGCTCCCTGCATCAGAATTGAATTTGTGTCCTGTTTGCACTTCCATGCCCCTGCACACCATGTGCCTCTCCCTTATTTAAATTCATTTTACCTGCCAACACAGCACAAGGTTCTGTAAAGTATGTCTATAACTGTGCTCCTGCTTTGTGAGTTGTCTGTGTCATGAACTATATAGGCCTCGTTGGCCTTAAAATCCCAAAAATCATCACCCATGCTAATACTGTATTTCTGCACAGGTCAGTTTCTTTCATTTCATGTTGGGCCATTTAGGCAGTAGCTCTAAACCTGGCACTTGCTTCTCTTTCTTGAGTAGTGTGTGATAAACACTTCTGGATTTTTCAACAAGTGGGATTTGCATCCCTTTGTGGAGGGAGTGTAGTTCGCGTTGCTGTGGAACATGTTGCTCATGTGATGACTGCTGCCAGCAGATACTGGCGCTGTCTGGGCTGAGGGCAACCATGAGGGATTGGGAAGATGCTTTGCTCCATTTTGCTGCTTCAGCAAGGGTTTGTCCTGGCTGGAAGCAGGAGCAGGGAGGCACTTGGATGGAGACGTGCCTGGTCAGAGCTAAAAGGTGTTTTTTGTGTTGTGGCTTCCCATCCTTCTGTTAACATGAGGTGATGGCTTGTGTGAGTGTCAGGCAGAGAGGGGAAAGTGCAGGGTGGGCTGCCACAGGGAACTGCAGTCAGATGAGCCAAGGGCCATGTGTCCTGGAGAACCCTTCCTAGGGAAGGGGTGTTTCAGGGACCTTCTACTTTGTGTGCCCTCACCTAAGACTGGAATGGGGAGTAGGGACAGAGAGGAGCCCTCCCTACCACATCCCCACATCTCCAAGATAACAGTGCAGGCCATAGTCAGGAGATCACACTGGGATGCAGCCCCATTCCCACCTGGCTGCCCTGGGACAGTAGCACCTTTCTCTAGGGAAATTGGGATTTTGTGGGCTGAATCCCCTGGTGTTCTGGTTCTGCAATGGGGTACCTCAAAGCCCTGGTCACCTGCCCAGGACACCCTGGCACACAGCAGAGCAGCAGGGCTCACTGCACTTGCGTGTGCTGTCGGACATTGTGGCTGCAGTGCTGTATGAAGGGACAATGCTTATATCCCCCTTCACCCAGGGCCACCACACACCCCCTCCTCTGGGTTCAGGACAAAGATCCTGCCCTGCCCCCTGCCCCAGCTCCCTGGCAAGGCCCCCGCCATAGCAGGGCCTAGAAGGAAAAAGGTATGTATTGACAGAAAAATCTACTTGGAAGGGTTTTGTATTTCTCTGGTGGGTGGGGAAGAGTGTGATGGAGGTGGGGCAAGGCAGGGGCCAACAATCCTTCTCCAAACATTGTCACTCTTGTGCAGTGATCCTTGGAGAGCCCTCGTTGTTCTGCTGCCAGCAGGCAGGAGCCAATTAAGGGCAATTAGGGTGGAAGTGGAGAAGGCGCCCCTTTAGCTGCCGCCAGAGCAGCCTCTGGGAGCGCTGGCACGGCTCCACTCTGTAGGGTTATTAGAGTTCTCCCCCATATTGTCCTTGGAAGGGATGCTTCGCCCCGTCTGCTTAGAGCAGTGGGATGAAAGGGAGACACCTTTTGATGTGTTTGCCTGTTCACACAGTGCCTCTGTGGGGAATCAACCCGAGCACTTCTGCAGCACCTTCCACCACTGTTAATCACCCAGGGTTACCCTGGCGTCTGAGGTCTCCCAGGGCACACATGGCCTCTGCCCCATATAGTGAATCCTTTTCCACAAAACAAAATGCAGCAGGCAGGAGCAGAGAGCAGCAATGAGGACAGAGGATCTGGGGTAGAGGGCTAGCCCATCTCCATGAGGAGAGGAAGAGAGGCATAGCCGACAATAAGTGGCCTGACTGCTGCCGTATTGGTCATGGTTTGGTCCCAGGACTCTTCTTGGGTGCCTGCACGCTCCACAGCTGGATACTGGTAATCTTAAAGCCTCCCTCTTATCTGCATGTACTGCCATACCACATCAAACCATATGGAATGAGAGTGGCTGAGCTTCTAAAAACTTTGTTGCCTATTTTGTCCCAACATTTGCAAAATCCCCTTCCTTGGCCATCCCTTCCTCTCCTACGGCTCAGCTAGCTGAGGAACAGCAGAAGCAGAAGGTGGGGCAGCTCTGTGATGTGTCATGAAGGTATCTACTAGGCTTTCAGGGTATATGGTCCTTCCAGTCCCTGCTCTGCTGGCCTGAGTACTCAGTGCCTCTGGGCACCAGTGTCCTGCCAACACAAAGATCCCACCACAGCACTGAGTTTCCTAATATGTTGCCCACAGCACCTTTATTCCTTTTACCCTCTCCATTCTGCTTCTTGGACAGTCCCTCCCTAGGGGCCACACCTCCCCGTCCTTATTTTCTCATGCTTTACTGCTCCCAGTGTCACAATGCCTATCCTGTGTTGCTCCCTGCATTATTTTCACTGCCAGAGCACTACAGCAGAGGTGAAGCTGGAAGAATAGGTGCACCTT
Source organism: Lonchura striata (assembly GCF_050655825.1). Classification (NCBI taxonomy): domain Eukaryota; kingdom Metazoa; phylum Chordata; class Aves; order Passeriformes; family Estrildidae; genus Lonchura; species Lonchura striata. Next base: position 84,768,736 of record NC_140705.1, on the reverse strand, counting down.
TTACCACTGGGCATGGGCTGTGGTGGGATGGGAGGAAGGTCCATGGCAACTCACCATTTTCACAGCATCTGTTTTTCCTGTATCCAGGAGCTGCTGCTTTGTCTTGATGTGGAGGTGAGCAGGAACACTGTCATCAGTCTTTCTGTTGCAGACTCCAGGCATTACTGGTTTGGGTCCAGTTCCCCAGAGTTCTTTGCAAACTAAGTGGCTCTACTGAGGTGACCCTTTGGGCAGGATCCTTGCTTTGCCACCCTCCCTCTTTGGCTGGATGGCTCCTTGCATCTCCCAGCCAGCCAAGCCTGCCATGCAAAGCTGCCATCTCCAGCACTGTACATAGAGCACCGTGTGAACAGCAGGCTCTGAGCGTGCTGCCTCACAGACTCCAGTGCAAAAGTGGCCCCAGGGCACTTCCCATGGATTTTCCACAACCACAGGTGCCACCACCCTTCTGGAAGGAAGCAGCCTTGTTTGGAGCAGCTGCCTTGCAAATGCATCCTCTCTAGCACACACTTGCCTGACCCAGGACAAAGCAACCTGTGGCCTCAAGGAGTGAAACACAGCCTTGAAAACTGCAAGTGCTGCACACAGACAGAGCAAGTGATGCTCTCTGCTAGCTCCTGTGGCAATCACCTTTCTGTTTTTCAGTCTTTGTCAGGAACAGGAATGATCCCTATAGTTTCTTTTCCTGCCTGGTGCTGCTTTCACATCTGCAGAGCAGAAAATCAAGGAGACGGATGCAGGCTTTGGTCTGCTTTGCAGAAATACTTGTAGTGTTTTTAGGTTAGGTAAAGGTCTTTCACTAACAAATCCTACCTGCTGACCCCAAAGCATGTGAGATCCTCTTAGATTTTTTGCCAGCATTCCTCATACTTTTGTGTTGCTTCGAACAGGAAACAATGCTCTTGGAAAAGCTTCTAGCAGCTCCGGAATGGGTCCCTGGAAACTTAGTGAGCTCGTTGCAATGCAGAGCTCAGAAGTGCTCTTTCCACATGTGCTACCTCTTGGAAGCCAAGGATTCCTAAGGCCAGGAAGAGAGAGTGTATGCCACCATGTGGCAGCAGATTCCCAAGTGTGGAGCTCAGGAGAGCTTGAGGCAAGCCCAGCTTATAGCTCAGGCTGGAGGAGGGTCTGGCCCTTGTAGGCAGAACTTCAGCAAGGAGTTATGACCTGTGCATGGACAGGGAGGTGCTGTACAGGCACCCTGTCCCATCTCCAAAGGCACCAGCCACCCCCTCTGTGAAGGTAAGATTTATTCTGCAATTGAGCAGCCCTGGAATTTACCATGGAAGACAATATTCATCTGAGAATTGTGTTCCAGCACCAAAGACCCATTATTCACAGTGACAGCCTGCAGAGCTGAAAATAAACAAAGAACAAAGTCAAATCAAGTAGCTTTGGACAGAAAACACCCCGCCTCAAGGCAGAAGACAACTTCTAAGCAAGAGAGACAACTTCTGAGGAAGAAACTCTTTTGGAAGCACATTATCCCATTGATACAAAGCTTCTTGCTTTTCTCTCAGAAGCAACCAAAAACTGGCCTGCCAGAAAACTTAGGGCGAGATGGAGGCTTAAGTTGATCCAGGCTGTTCTTATCTCCTGTATTTTTACTGTTTAAAAAAAAAAAAGTTTCTCATCCTTCTGGCAATGAAGAGGACCCTAAATATCTGAAGTTAATATAAAAAGCCTCTGCATTGTTTGTAGCCTGAATTTATGCTGCAATGAGGACTCTGAGCTGTCACTCATATCAACAGGCTCTCTCTCTCTGAGTTCTAAACTCAGCAGTGGCCACTCAGGCCTTAGCTTCCCTTACTATTTCATGCTGCTTGAGGATCTGTTTATCCCCTAGGCTCTGTACTGCCCTCCTAGACAGCAAAATGCCTATTTCTGCCTCCTCAACAGCTCTTCCAGGTTGTTGCACAGTAACTGCTATCCTGTATTCTATAAATACAACACTGTCAGCTTAAAACATATTTGAACATAGAGAGGAGTAGCATGGGGACAACTACCTAGTTGGGTTACTGAGTATTTAATTATCTTAAGTGCTACACTGTAATTTGAAGGTGGGCATGAAGCTATTGACAAGGCTGAGGTCTTTTGCCATAGAGATACAGGTAGTCCAAATGGCCCTGTTCCCAAAAAACTTGGAGTAAACTTGTCCTGAGCATCTAGATCCATGCAAGCTACTGGTATATCAAGTTTTATCTGATTTGGTTGTTAGGTTTTCCAAAATCTCCTATTCTTTGCTTTTCAGAGGAAACATGTCTAAGAGGCTAGAGCATGCTGGCAGACCTCCAAGGCCTTATGCTGATTTGCCCAGGTGGAGACTCCAACCCGTTATTGCTGTCTGGGAAAACCAGATCTGTGTGTCCTTGAGAAGAACATATAGAAGATCAGAGTGTGGACTGGGGAAAAATGGACCAGATCTACCTCTTCTGCTTCCCTCTGTGCTTGTGAAGGGTAGAGCAAAGCATTGACTTAGGAAGGCAGGGTGAGCCTGTGGAAATCAGATGCAGCACGGAGGAGGAGGAGGAGGAGGAGGAGGAGGAGGAGGAGGAGGAGGAGGAAGAACATAGGGTCTTCAGTATCAGGAGGAAAATGTGGAACCTCAACTTTCAAAAGTCATGCAGTTGGGCTCACACTCCAGCTCACACTGGCCGGAGAAACAAGTCTTCATACACAGAAACAAACATTCAAAACAAATAAAACAGTATTTAAAAATATTGTCCTGCCTGGCTTCTCCAGATGAGTTTTTTAGTGAATCTGGAGGCGCCTTTTTTCTGGAGTCCTGTGCTCCCATTGTGCTACCCATGAGCTGCATGGGGTCAGGGCTTGGCACCATGGGTCACCAGAGACAGTCACCTTAATCAGCTTAAACCACAGCTTGACTCAGGCCTCAAACTGTGCCACCCATCCCAAGGGAAGGTCTCTGAAAGAGAGAGCGACTGCCCTGAAAATTCCTCCTGTGGTCACTTTTGTAAAGTCCTGCTCAGCTCAGAGAGGGATGGGGAAAGAAGTTAGTGGCATTCTGCCTCTAAAAAGCAGAATGTTTCAGCTGTGATTCATTTTGTCTGGGGATTTGGCCTGTTTTGCTAATTTGTGGGAAGACAATTCAGCAGAATTGGTAACCAGTTGTTTGCTGATGGAAGGTTGTTTGGGATGAAAGGTTGTTGCCTTCCACCTGGGAGACATGGGGGATAGTATTACCAACATAGATTGGGGCACAGTGTTATTTCCTCCATAATGTCCTTGGAGACATGCAGAGATGGGCCTCTTGTGTCTGTGAGGCTAGTCTGGCCGATTTTTTATTTCTTTATTTGAAAGAGCAATAAACACCTTTGGACTGCCCCATGGAGGACTGAGTTCTAGCACATTGTCCTCAGTTTGCCTTCTGCTTCCACTGCCTGTTGTCTTTGCTCCTTTGTGGCATGTGTGAGGATGGATGTATGTCCCAAGAAATTGTCTACAGTCCTTTTGCAGTCCCTTTGACATCTGACAGACCACTTGTGGCCCACAGACCACAGGCTGAGAAACACTGTGTGGGGTGATGTCTACTGAGTTGCCTCCCAGAACTCAGGTTCTTTGAAACACATAAAAAGAAGCAGTTTCTGTCTTGGAAAAGACATTGCCCTGGGCAGACAAGCATGGGGGATGCAAGGACAAGGACATCCCAACTGCCCAGCAGGATTGTCCTCCAGTCCAGGGACCTGACTTTCCCAGAGTTACTGTCTGAGCAGAGTCTGAGCAGCCCAGGTGACGATTTAGGGGTCCCACTCGCAGCTGTGCTGTGACATGAGACGGGGATGCTGGCAAAGGGCAGGCAGGTAGGGAGGTGCAGTATGGGTCTGTGGTGGGAGGGAGCAGAGGGGGAGGAGGGAACTCTGCCAGCCCCACCACACTCCAGCAATCAAAGACCAGTCTCTGTAATTAATACTATTTAGCCCAGGTTAGTAGCAGAGGAAAATGTCTCTTGTCAGCCTGGCTTTGCCCACTGGCCCTGATTTAGCAACATGAAAGCATTTTTTCTGATTAACTGTTCACTGAAGGAGATAAAAGAGATGACCATGAAATGTTTTCTTTAATGTGATGAATGTAAAGGGACTGGTAGAGCTGGAAAGGGTGAGAGGAGAGAAGAGAGAATGCTCTGACAGCAGATGGGGCTGGGGTGGGAAAAGGGTGTAGGGGCAGAGCTGGGGGGCTGGGATGGAGGGGGGTGTGAGGCAGAGGGAGAACTGGGGGTTGACCAGGACTAGGCTGGCAGGGGCCCCAGGATGGGAATGAGTGGATAACCAGGATGGAGGCAGTAGTAACTGAAACATTTCTGAAAAGAGCTATGGTAACAATAGTAATTGTTACAGATGTATATATAGATAGATATGTATATATGCATGAGGTTTTTTAAAGCTTTTATGAAGTTGCAGTCTGAATGCCAAATTTCACTGCTCATCTCTACTACTAAGCTAAAAAAATGTCGGTAGCTAGGAAACAAAGTGAAGTAGTAAAGCTTGATTTCTAACATGATGTGGTTAGGATATTTTGGGGAACAGTGATGCTGTTCCTACTTTGTAAAACCATAGCAGGGGGTTGAAAAGCTATATTTAAAAGCTAAACACAATTCCTTACTGTCCTTTAAAAGAGATTTCACTGTCATGTACTCCAAACTGGCCTTCCATGGCTTTCAATGTGCTTTTTAACTATGTGCTGTTGACAGCTTACATTTTAAACTTTTCTCAAGATGGACAATGAAGTTGGTTTGACCCACTTAAGATTAGTTTCTGGTTTCTGTGTGTGGGGTGGGAATAGGGTGGGTACTTGCCAGAATGAAAAAATACTAATTTGGAAAAGAGGGGGAGAAAATAAAGAGCATCCCCAGTCAAGTTAGTTTATGCAGAAAAAGATTTTGCCCTGATGTTTTTATGTATTTCAGGATAGAAAGGGAGAGTGTGTAAAATAAGATGATTTCAACTGAGAAGTTCTTATTGAAAGGTAATTGTTCACAAGGTAGAGGATGAAAGTCCTTATAGATCAGTACCCAGTCACAAAAACTGATGTGGCATGTGCAAGCTGATGGTGCTAAAGGGGATGTAACTTTACAAGCCAGCCAGCAATTGTTATCTCCCCAGGATGTGCAGTGGGGGCTCAGACATGCACAAAGGCATTGGCTGTGTTCGACATTAGGTTGGCTGGTCCGTAAGCAGATCAGATGTCCTCACACCAATCTCCCCTTTTGAGTCAGCTCAGCTCCTCTCCCAGAGGTCAGAGGAGACACAGGAAAGGTCCCTGAGCAGGCAATGGAAACACTGAAAGGGAGGTGAGGCTTGAATGCAGATAAGAGGAGTGAAAACTAATTGATCAGAAAAAGCACTGTCATTGTGGGGTATAAAATAATGACTGGGAAGTTCTTTTTATTTACTGAGAGGCAATAATAGCAGAGGACTGATGATAACACTGAAAGGGTGACATTGTAGGGCTCTTTAATCTAGGAGAGAGAGGCATAACAAGCAACAGGGGTTGCAGTTTCCAGCCTGGCAAATGTAAATAAGAAATGAGGCATGTTGCACAGGGGTTGCTGGCTACTCTAAACAGAGTATATGTGGAGGTTGTGTGGGGCTCACCATCTCTTAATGGCTTGGTGTCCACACAGGCTGATTTTCTGGGAGATAAAAACAAGTTACTGAGCTCAACTGCAGTGATGGCTGAAATTCAGTGGCAGAGCATTAGTCAGGCTAAGAATTCCTGCCTTTTCTTCATTTAGGTGGAAGCTTGACTGAAAAATACCATACTCACCCAAGCATCTCATCCACAGGGACTGTCCCAGGGTGGTGTTGAGTACAGTCACCTTCTTAAGGGGCTGTGATGTTTGCATGGCCCAGAAAAATGTGCATCCCTTTATTGCATGGGGGAAAGTGGGATTAGTCTGTGTGGAAGCAGCCACAGGCAATGGTCTTTGAGTGGAGGCCTGAGGCCAGGAGGAGTCAATGGCCAGGAGGAGTCAGTGTGGTGTCTGCAGGAACATGCCCACTGCCACACGCAGGGACCTGGGACAGCCACTTTTGAGAGCTGTCCTGGGTGATCCCTCTGACAAGCCGTACTGACAGCCTGCCTCCATGGGAAGACAAAAGGCTTGAGCCTCTGCACCCCATATGTGCTTCCAGCAGCTTGTGCCAGGTCTGCTCAGAGACACCATCCCCACTCCCTGGGAAACCTTTCTGTGAAGGCTCTGCAAACATTTTAGGACAATCCTCTAGATCCTTTCCTTCCCTCATTCAGAAATGTTTCTAAGGCTCATCCATAGCATCAGTGCATGTTTCCCTCAGACCTTTTGGGATCCCCTCCTGTTGTGTGCCCCTAGGGCAGAGCCCTCCATGTGCTCCCCTGTATAACCATGCCTCTGTTCCCAAAATCTCTATTTCTGTGAAATATCCTAAGCCCACTGTAAGCTCAGCTAATGTGCTATGACCCATCCTGCAAATCTGCAAGCAGCTGCCCAGGCTGCCAGCAGATCCCAAGGTTTTGGGGTAAGGGAAGTCCATGCCAAAAAACCTACCTTGCCTCTGGCATGCAGAGTGGGTCAAGTAGTGCACAGGAGGTAAAAAAATACCTGCCAGTGATGATTAAGTAAAAATGTTTTCCCAAAAAGTGGCAAACCTCTCAGCCTGGAGTCCATAATTGTAAATAATTTTTTGTTTTAAAAGCAAACAAACAAATTGGTGGAAGTCTCCCGGCAGCAGGTGCTGGCTCCATGTGAAATCCAGCCTTGTAGTCCATGGTTCGCAGTTGTCTGTTTATTCTATCTGCTATTTATAGCCGGTCAAACCTTTCCATCCTGCCTCCTGTTTCCTACTTGCTCTATCTTACTAATTAATGTATTTACTGTCAGTATTTTAATAAAACAAACACAAAATTAATGAAAAATATTGCCTGTGGCCAGGGTGCTGCTGGCTTGAGGTGTTTGAGAGGACACAGACCAGCTGGGGAAACCTGTGCTGTAATGGATATTGGAGAAATGCTGAGATGGGAAAAGAGGTGGTGTACATCTAAAGCATAGGACAGAGCTCAAGTATGACAGGACTGGGTCTGTCTTCCTGGTGTGAACCACAGTATTTTCACTGTCTTTGTCTGAACCACCCCTCATTCTGTGCCAGCTGTGGCTGTTGTTCCTGGTCCCAGCTAGGGTAGCCCCTGATCCAGCTGTGGCAAGTGGGCCCCTGGCTAGAAGGCATGACAGACATGGGAAAACAATAATTGTGTGGGTCCAAGGGGAAGCTGTTTAACAAAGAGACTGGCTGGCTGGATGGGACACGGATGTTGCAGGCAATTGCAGGCTGGTGGCTGTGGCTGCTTGGTGAAGGTAGACAGTGACTCCACAGCTGAAACCATTCTGGAAACCTGTAACAGAGGAGCATCCTGAAATCTTTGGGATAGGTGATACCAGCCAGCATGGAATAATGAATTGAACAAGCAGTGAACAAGAAAACATCCATGTGCCAGAGCCTCACTTCAGCATCCACTCTTTTGCAGATGTCCTTTGTACTGCTGCTACATGAGCCATGACTGCAGCCACCTTGCTGTGTCAGCTTCACATTTTTCTCCTGTAGGCTTGTATTTCCTTACTTACATGCAAGCTTAAACACTGCTTTATAGCCTCAAGCAGACACCAACCATGTGCCTCTCCCTTATTTAAATTCATTTTACCTGCCAACACAGCACAAGGTTCTGTAAAGTATGTCTATAACTGCGCTCCTGCTTTGTGAGTTGTCTGTGTCATGAACTATATAGGCCTCGTTGGCCTTAAAATCCCAAAAATCATCACCCATGCTAATACTGTATTTCTGCACAGGTCAGTTTCTTTCATTTCATGTTGGGCCATTTAGGCAGTAGCTCTAAACCTGGCACTTGCTTCTCTTTCTTGAGTAGTGTGTGATAAACACTTCTGGATTTTTCAACAAGTGGGATTTGCATCCCTTTGTGGAGGGAGTGTAGTTCGCGTTGTTGTTGCATGGGTGGATATTTTCTCATTTAGAGAAGATGATGTTACAATGTACTGCTCAGCAGAAGACAGGTCCACAGACTAAAATATCTCTGATCCCCTAAGATATCTCTGTTCTCCCTAGGAATTTCTATGTCTGGAGAGTGGGGAGAGCATTGCTATGAGATGATGAAAGTGGTGCATGCCTCTGCTCCCAGAAAAAAACCTAGGCAGCTATGTGGATTAGGCATAAAGTGTGGATACAGAAAGCCTGGTGAATTTTTCTTTTTAAAGTTGCCTACCCAGGGTGCAAATTCTGAACCCTCTAAAAAGGCCAGTTGTGATGACAAATGTTTCTAAAAATAAGTTATAGAGTGTGTTTTGTTAATCTTAGGGGGTCTTCACTAAATTAATTTATTATATATTTTTACACTGTTTTCAGGCTGTTTGGTTTTTTTTGTTGTTTTTTTTTTTTTTTTTTTTTTTTTTAACAGGGCTGCTACTAGGATGGGACTGAACTGTTATCAGAATCAGGCACTGTCCAATGATTCACCAAAGCATTTCACTTGTACTACAGCTGATATTTGTGTGACATTCAGCATGCCAGACTGGAACATTCAGTATTTGGGACTCATATTCCTCCCAGACAGAAAGGTGCTTAGGAGAAACTTCAATCTATCTCTGGGATCCTTTCTTTTAAAATTATGCTTTGTGAGGGAAAAAAAAGGAATAGAAAAAACAACATATGAGTTATTGGTGAAAAGAAATAGAAAAGGCTTTCTGAGCAAAAGGCTTGAAACAATGGATTGCTGCCATCTTAGCTGTTTCACCTTTCCTACTGGCTCAGCTGTCATTTACATTTGTATTGATGAAACAGTGATCCTCATGTGAAACAGCTCTGCAAATAACCACAGCAAAATCCATACATCCCTTATCAATATTCCAGCTCAATATGTCAGTGGAATAAAAAACTGAAGAAAAAGTTTTTTTTAATTGATATTTTCTTTGGAAACTGGACAATGGGATTATTTAATCAGAATTGCTTTGGCAGTTATAGTAGAGCACAGAGTGGATGCTTCAGGAGGGCAGGCTCTTTCTGCAGAACACCACCCCACATTCTGTCTTTCTCACCTAAGCAATTTTTTTTAATGCCAAATGCCTTTTCTGACAAGATTTACTGGGGTCTTAAAGAATCTTATCAAAAATCAGATTGGATAAAGGTCTAATGGCTCTTCCTCCATCTGGTACAGAAAGGAGTTAACAGCATAACAATGCGAGAATGTTTAACAGTTCACGCAGTTGCACAAATGTTTCTTTTATTCCTAGAAATAGGAATCAAAAAGGGCTTTATGAGTTTGACAGATTGCCCCCTTCTATACTGTCAGTTGCTCATTTCAATTCCAACTATACACAGCTGCAATACGTTTGATGTCCTATGAACCCAAATCAAAGCAGTGAACATCTTCCTAAATATTTCTGTAACAAAACCTGCTCAATAGACTAAATTATCTACATAAGGAGTCCTACAGGAAGCACCTGCACTTTGGTATTTAGTTCAGCACTGTGTTACCTAATGCTGATGACCTGTTCTGTGATCTTGAAAAAAAACCTGCTTTTTTATTTGTTTCCTCTCAGATCCCATCACTCTTTTGTCTACTTACATGCCGAGTACTTCATAGTGTATTCTGTCTCATCTCCTTTGTTTGTGGAGGCTGTGTGGCTCAGTCAAAGCCCATAGAGAGTGATGTCATATCAATAATGCTTGTCACCTGGACAGAACAGTGGAGAGGTCTGCCTGATTTGCCCCCTTGTCTGTTGTGGCACAGGACCATTTTATGGTGGTGTAAAAATTGATGATGTGAGTGAAGAGATCAGACCTCACCTTGGGATGCTGCTGCAGTTCCTGGTTGCTGGCACAATAATGCAGAAATGCAGATGAGTTTCTGCTGATAGCCTGGACTAGAAGCAATATAAAGTAGCTTGAAGGAAGATTTGCTCAATTCCAGCTTCAAAGATGCAGGAGGTATTTTTATTGAAAGAGGAGCACCAGCATGGTCCCCTGTGAAGGTGCAGGTGCTGCTCTGAGGCATGAGCTCGAGTAAGTGAAGTTAAATCTATGGGGAGCAGCAGAGTTAAGGAAGCTTAGCTTATAATGGCTGCACTGAAGGGCTGAAACTCCCTATGCTTCCCTTACTTACTCTTACAATACCCTCCAGTCCACTTCAAATCCTCTCCCAGGCTGTGTAGCAGGCAGCAAAGGCTGGACATGGTGCCTGGACACCAGACTCATCAGGGACGCTCTGATGCCTGATGGGGAGCCTATCAGGGGTGCCACCCCCATCCGTGTCCCTGCAGCACATCAGCAGAGCACTTTCCAACAAAAGGACTACTCTGGGGAGACCATGTCTTGGACTGACACAACATGCACTGAAGGCAAGTAGTTCATCAGAAAAGACAGGAGGGAATTTAAAAGATGTTCAGAGCTGTAAATGAAAGAAGAGCATATGAAAAAGGAAGACAGTTTTCTGTAGCTTGGATCAGTCTGAGCTGTTAAGACTCCAGTTTGTACAACACTTCAGTCCTGGAGTATTTGGGCTTTTAATGTAAACAAGCTATCTCTCTTTGGGCTGTTCTTTACATAGGGCTTCTTACAGTTGCTGGACCAAAAATGTAGTGACAAGTAGTATTTCTTTGAAAGTTTAATGGGGATAAAAGCCATATGAAGGTAATGAGATAAAAATCTCATGACATCTGTTTGCACTTTTAAAAATTGCACAAAACCTGAAAACATGCAAATAAGCTCAGCATTTGATGAGTGGTGAGCAGTGTTCTCTCTTCTTGTGTGTCAGCCTGGAGCTGCTAATGACTAGACAGGCTGTACCTGCAGCTAAGAGAAAGCCACAAGAAAACAGCACTTGACTAATAAATCAAAATGCCAGCTTTCAGTATTACTGGAGTCCCAAGACAGGGGAGGTATGACAGTCTTGAGCAGTCTTGAGAACTGCTGATTCCACCAAGCTGGCTCAACACAAAGCCCATAGTGACTCTGGAGCAGACAATCTTTTGGCTTTCTTTCAAATCACTGTCACTATCTAACCCTCTTCCTACACCCTGAAGGTCCAAGTGCTATTCCAGACTGAAACCATGGCAGTCAGGTCATCTCCAGACTTGCAGCTGGTGGAATCAAATGCAGGATGCTCCAGGTTTCTCTACAGGTGCTGCAGACATTAAAGCATGGGAGGTCATGGCAGGTGTAGGAGCCAAAACCTGAAACTGTGCTTGCAGTACCAGAGAAAAAAAAGAGAGGACACCACTGGAAATATGCACCTGGAATTAATCCCTCTTTCCATCCTATGTCCAACAGTGGCCAGCACCAGGTTTCCTAGAAGAGTTGTCAGGGCTTGGAGGGCTCAAGTGTGGAGTAAGCCTATTTCTGCTCTTCATCTTGTCATGGGTATACCTGCCAGCTAAGCAGCTCAGTCAATGAGCAGCCAAAGACAGATCATGGAGCAGGATAACTCATACTCCTTCTGACAAGTGGTCATTATTTGCAGTGTTTCTGAGCCTTGCTGACTGCCTTCAAAATTATAGAAGTTGGCCTGATGGTACTCAGATAACTGAAGTCAGACATTCCCCCACTCCCTGAGAGGGAAACTCTCTAGGCCAACTCTCACAAGTCAGCAACAAGAATGGGAAGAAAAATTGCATAACTTACTGGTATTTGCACTGGCCCTGTGCCTTCTAGCTACTCAGGCCCCTTCTGAGTACTGCTGAGTCAAAATATAGCTGACACTGGCTGGTGTCAAAATATGTGTATTCCACTGGAATTCCCCATTCTTTAACTTTTTTCCTCCATCACTTTTGTGCTTATAAGGGAAAAAGGCAGGTGTTCCCAACTGTACCTTTTAAGACCACTGGCACACTCCTATTGATGACTCCCTTTTTCCTTCCTGAGACAATGTTCATCCTGGAATGCTCAGGGTCTTGCCACTTGCCCTCACTGTGTGGGGGTGGGTGTTCACACCTGTGGCTCATAGCAGCTGATACAAAGGTATTGGGACCTCAGCAGTGGTCCCATCATGACAGCAAGTGCCAGCCTCCTCCCTGAGCATTGCTACATATCACCTAGAGCCCCATAAAGTCCATAAGTCAGACAAGGGCTCCAGGGTACCTTTACTTGCTTTTGTTTTTGTTACTTTCTCTTGTAAAGGGGATCCCTCTTCACTGAACCACTGAGTGACTCCCCAAGCTTTGTCAAGTCCTTTCTTATCCAGGAGACATTTGCATCGCTTTTATCTCATGATACATCTTACTTACCTCATTACACATCCTTCTTGTATTATTGTGCATCTTCCTTTCTAGTTCATTAAAGCAATCAGCACATGGCAGTGAAGAAGGGCTGCTGACCAGTGAGGGAGCTTTGCCAGGGAGGAATGTGGAATGAAGGATAAGTATTATAAGTTTTGGGTGCATGCATGTCAAGATCTGGGATCAGGGAAATTCAGAACTATTGTATAATGCAAGGTATCTCAAGATGCTAAAACTTGCCAACAAATGCAACAGTGCAGATTTGTAGAAAAGCCTGGATGATGAGTGGACAGAAATCTCAACAACCCCAGACCATTCCACTTGATAGATCTACCAGCCTCTGCCTTTCATTTCAGACCTTTAATAAAGGATTTTAGAAAACATTTTACATCCTATTAATTCTTGCTGGAAAGCTCTTCTTGAGTTAGTTGACTCTTTTTCTTAGGTCAGTCTAGAAAAGAAAAGCTCCTCCTGACTTGAGGACCTAAGATAGCAGGTCTTGGGTTCTTGAGGACCTCAGATAGCAATTCTTGGATTCAGCCTAAGAGAGGTTCTGTTAGAGCCCAGTACTGAGAAAATGGATGATAAAATGAGGGGACAGCCATCACATGGATAGAGATCTGATGGAGCCTCACGCTGGGATATCTGTTAAAAGTCAGCTGCATGTAAGCACTTTCTTTGAAATAAGTGCAAGCAGTTCTCTGAGTAAGAACTCAGAAGCAAAATTGGGCAAGGCTTGGTGGTACAAATATGACTGCAGTCAGAAAATACTTTCTTTGCCTTGAGATACAAACTCACTAACCTCTGTGGGATGCAGCAGAGGGGGACAAGACTGGAAGTGAGAGCAAGAATTGCACAACACACTGTGATAGAAACCAGGCTTGACTCCCAGCCAATGTAAATTTGAAGTAAGTGCTGTACTGGATGAGATCAAAAGTCCACCTAGTTCATTCTCCTAGCTTGGACAGCTGAAGTATAAAAACTGGGCATTGACAGAGGGATCTTTTCCCTTCTGCACTCTTTTGGCACCTGACAGCTTGCACTGCAGACACATCCAGAGATGGAGCTTTGGCTAGACCACTGCATTTGATCATGAGAGGCTTCTTATCATCTGTTATGATGTTTGAGCCACTGAGATGGTTGTTTTCCACAATATCTTGCAGCAATGAATGCTTATGTCCCATGTGAAAGGGGATAACTGAATGGGTAGGAGGCCAAATGAATGTTTTCTGCCTGAACCATTATTCCCCCTCCTCCACCACCACATCCTTTCTCAAGATACACAGAATTAAAAACTGTGAACCTTTCAATCACAGCTCATGAAGAAATCTTGCAGCTGTACTACACAAAAAATATGGGAAAGTCCGAGTTCAAAATGGGTTGTTGGTCATTCCATATGAGTAACATCTTCACGGGAATTTTGCTAACTCTATTTGATTGTGATGCTGCAAAAATGTTGTGCAAATAAGGTTGCTGTGATACATGTGTTGCAAGTTATTACCAAGCCATAAAGGAGCTGGAAAAGAAGAAACTGAAACACAAAATGCTCTGTGACGCCAGAACACCTTCTGGTGAGTATCAGTTTGCAAACCACAATGTAAGTTTATGCCCACAATTTAATTGACCTCCTGAAAGCAAAGTTAAACAGGAATAGAAGGGCAGGCGCCTGCGGTTCTCTCTTTCCTCCAGAGAAATTTATTCTCCATCAAGCTCTTCCCTATTTCACTTCCATTTTCTGAGCCCCTGAACAATAGAAAACAATACCTAAAAAACAACTCTTAGGTGAACAGGGAAGAGGGCCTGTGAGACATGCTCAGCAGTTTTGAGGACAGACACACAGTTCCCAAATCTGACAAGGAAACCTGAGACCCACCACAGAAACCACACAGCCCAAAACAAAAGGATGGCTTAAGAAAGCAGCATGCTCTGAATGCACTGTAGAGGTGGGAAGTGTGTCAACCAAACTCTTAAAGTGGTTATGGCTGAGAAAAAAATCCATTTTATCTCTCCTCCCAAAACTTGAAATCAAACATCAAAACCTTTGGTTTGGCAGAATTTACTCACTTCTTTTCTTTAAATACAGTCTAGCAGTAGAAGAGTGTCAAAACAAACTGAGGAAGCATGAGGTGTGTCCACTCCCCCTGGTAAGGCAAGTTGCTGGGCTTGAGGGCTGCCCCAGGAGAGCTAAGTCGGTTGCTTACACCTCATGGTAGGACCCCTGGGACTAAGGATGCATAGTTTCCCCCTCATTACAGAGGCTGGTGGTGTGAATTGCTGCTCCTTTAGGGAGAAATCTCCTCCAGGAGCCATTCGCCACTGCCTTTTTGGCACACACCGATTATCTGCTGTGTAAACTGTGGTATATTGGTATCACAGTTTTACACCCCCTGCTCCTTCATTTTGTTAATCTGTTAGCACCTGGCTGTGTAGAGTCAGAGCAATGGCATTTAATGTGGGAAGAAAGGCAAGTGTTAGGATTGAGCTGCCCTTCAGCAGTAGGAACTAAATAAAGAAAACCATCACCAAGAAGGCTGCCTCAGCCCCACTGCTTGTTCCAGCTCAGCCTCTCCCATACACAGACCCTATTTCTGCCCCAGTGCACATTTGTGTCCAAGGAACGGGTCTATAGAAAGAGGAGTAGGGCTGTTCACATGTGCTAAAGGCCATCTGGAGATCTGCAGACCTTCTTGTTGCCTCCTTCCTGGGGTATGGACTCCATTGAAGGCCACTGGACATCACCCTCTAACTCTGAAGCTCTTGCAGGCAGGGATGCTGTCATCCTGGTGCTGGTCAGGCTCTCAGACCACAGACACTTCTCTGCAATGCTCTCTAGGCTGCAACACAAAAAGAAAAGGGTAAGTGGAGGAGGGGAGCTTGGGAATGCATGATTCCCATGGTAGTAGAGGCACTTTGTGACCCCGAATAGGCTATGCCATGGGGAGTAAAAGGGATGTGTTTCAAGCTCACTCAAACCAACAGGCATACACAGTGTGTAGAGAGTCACCATCAGCTTCCTAAATTAAAGCTGTCAACAGACTTGGGCCACCCAGTATAACAAGGGAGACGTGCTCAACACAAGTACCTCCCTGCCATTTTGAACTCACTGTGTGCTGCAGCATCAAGGCCACCACAGCTAGGCTTTGGTACAGGACAGCTTAGCCCAGCTCTCCAGGAGCTGCAATCCCAAACCTCACATCTGCTTTGGGAGAGGAAGCGAGGCTGGCCACATTCCCTCACAGGGAAATTAGGCAGAAAGAAGAAATACAGCAAGCCTGAAGAGAGAGAGAAGTGGGGCTGGTGTGAGCCAGGGCTTCACCAGAGCCCATTTTTCCTCCTGGAATAAGAAGGCAGGTCAAGAAAGGATGTGCTGTATCCCCTGGGCCTGCAGTTTCCCATTTTGCATTCCCAGCCAGCATTAAGGATGGCAGAACGGGCTGTGCTGTGACACATTGTGCCTGCTTATCAGTGGGTCACATCAGTCCCTAGCCCAGTAGAGCCAGTAGCAAGTGTGAGGGAAACCATATGGTTGTAGAGGTGTCAGTCTGGCTGTGCTCTGTTTGTACATGTATCACATTCACTTTGCATACATCTCCACCCACACAGAACTGCACTGGAATGAAGCTAATTTGGAATAACCAAGTGGGATTTCTCTATGACAAATCCAGTTTTGGGATTTGCCCTGTGGATGATGCTTGAATAAACCTCCCACCCTTTCAATTACCCTTTCTCCATCCCACTGCAGCCTTGTAGCTCCTCTGTTTGCCAACACTGAGGCGGCTCAGTAGAGCATACTATTCCCTCACACGGGAGCACAGGAGCAGTTTGGTACTCCCAGGAGGCTTCGCCTGCAGCAGGTGCTACTCAGAGGCTGGTGAATAAGAGCCCAGGGGGATCCTGGGAGGAGCTGCCAGCTGCAGCCTCACTCCATTAGCATGAGATGTGCCAAGAGTTTCAGAGTCGATCACTGCCAGAAGGCAACTTCCTGATGCAATTAAGATAGAGGTAAATTCAGATACATCTTGTAATTTTTCTGGGCCGTGTGTTGCTAATTAAAAGTAAGTCTGTATGTTTAGGATCAAGGACAGGAGCACATACTTTGGTGGTAGAGGACATTTTTGTGCGTCCTTGTGACACTGGTGGTTGGACCTACAGAACATGGTTGTGACTACCAGTGAGTGAGAGGTTTCCCTTGGACTCTTTTAGCTTATGCTGCACAGCTGGTCCCATTTAAAGGCTTATTAAATTCAGAAAGGCAGGGCTATCCCACAGGTCAGGAGCTGTAACGGAGCTCAGGAGTTTTCAGTTTTGCCCTTGAAACAGCTGGATTCAAAGCATGATGTTGGGAAAGCCACCTGACTTGTGGCTTCATTCACATCATACAGGCCAGGGAGTGCTGAGCCTCCGGTGGACCCTGCCTGAGCAATAAACCTTTGAGTTAGGGACTGACTGCAGTTTCAAGTACAGAGCACAGCAAGTCTCTAGTCTCTCTTCCCCTTAAGATAGCTGTGGTAGAAATGGTTAGTCTTTAGAGGATTTTTTTTCCCATCAGTGAATTAAATTTCAACTGGACAACATTTTCTCTGCAGTCGATGAACATTTCTGTAGGAAGTTTTGTAATTCCCAGCAAGTGAATAGAGTTCATGCTCTTACAGCAATTAAATCATAGATCCACTTTTGGGTTGAGGAGACAACATGTGTTCTGGGGTGGTCCATCAAATGCAGAAACAGCACCATGCAAATGAAAAGACAGCTCAAACAAAGGATTTCACAATGAGACTCTTACAGCTAAGACATTTGGGATCATTGGATCTGGACCACAGCTTTGCAGCATAAACTGAGGCTCTCAGCTTCCTGTTCTCTATGAAGGGAAAAGTATTCTATCCATTTTATATGGGAAGGCTGCACACAAATGTGAAGCTATCTAACAGGCTGGATGAGCTTCCAGCAGAAGAAGGCCACAGTTGACTATCCTGATGGTTGCCTGTGTGATCTAAAGAGACTAAAATCTCTTCTCCAAATCATGTGAAATCTCAAGAAAACAGAAAACCTGAAGACAAATACTCTGTTTGAAAACGTGCTATGAGTTAATCCAGACTTCTACTCCGTAGAATGAATATTTGACATATATTTCTTTGTATTTCCTTCCTACCTTCCTCTTTTATAATTTAAAGAAGTTCAATAAAAAGCTAAAGGTATGTTTCAACACCAGTTTTGTGATCAAGTAATTTTTTTCCCTCCTTCAGCTGCAACAGGAAGCTGATTACTGAGAATTGGTAAAAGAGCAGATTAGCACCTGCTGAATGTTGCCAGTTCCTGGGGCTGATCAAAAGCCAGGCGGTGCCCCGGACAGCTCCGCCCGGCCCTCTCTGGTGGCCACCCAGATGTTCTCCCATTCCAGCCTGCAGATTTACAATCTGTCATGGCTCACAGCTGTGAGCTGGACTCAAAGAGGGCTGGTGCTCTGTGGTTGGAAAGACTAGACCTTGTTTCTGTAGGCTGTACCTTGCCTTGCAAAAAATGCAAGTGTTCAGAAGAGTGAACAAACCCTCACAGTAAAGATTTCAAGTAGATGTGTCCCAAAGCAGTGAATCTATCCTAAGCATGCAAACAGCCAGATGCAAGGGCACCAAGGGTCTCTTAGATATTTCATAGAATTCTCGCTATTATTTAGTAGGTCAGCATGGCCAGTTGTTTTGCAGCTGCTCTAAACATATGGGTTTTTTTCTCCACCACCAGTGAAGATTTGCTACATAGCCATTTGGTCATTGGGAGGAGCAATCATTCATCAACTCAATCCTCAGCCCTGGGACCATTCTCCAGAGTCCTCCTTTAATGATGGTTCTTCAACACTAAAATGTCAGACTACTGCCTGCTAATGGCTATCAGTTTACAGGACTGATCTGAGATCTCAGTCACTAGTGCTCCACTGACTTGATGGCAGGTTGATAGCTCTTAAAATGCAAGAAAATGGGTGCAGACATTGTTACATACAGAAAACCAGGAGACCCTAACAGCCTACAAGCTCCAGAAACACCATGCTCATGTGGCTTTTCAAAGCACAGCTGGTGTATTCTTGCCCTTCTTGCCCAAGTCTCTCCCTGTTTAGGTCCTGAAGGCTGGGAGATGGGCTTCCAGGCACTCAGCCTGGGACAGCAGCACTGGGGGTGCAATACAGCCCTGCTTAAATGTCATGCCAAGCTCTAGAGTCAGTGCTTGGGGAAAGGATGATCTTCTGTAGTTATTATCTTCTCCACCAAAATGCTGGGAGATGCTTTAGCTATTTCTGTACTTTTATCCCTCACACCAAGAAAACGAGCCACTAATGAGAACCATTTGACTTGTGAGTTCTCACTGCGCTTTGATATCAAGGTCTCTAAAACTACTCCACTAGCTCAAAGACACAGAAAGTGTCTCTGGCTTGTATAGTTTCTGCTCCTGAGATACAAAAGCTTTGGACTTCACAGCCAGCACAGATTTTTGCTTTCTCTCTGGTCCAGCCACAGAGGCTATTGACCACTTCTGCGTGGAGATGCTCTTGGGACTCTCTGGAACAGTTTCACACTCCAGTCTATGCCAACTCCTAAATTCATCGAGTTTTTCTTCCACTACCTGGAGCCCAAGAGTATCTCTCCAGAGCATCTCTCATTTCGGATCTTTCTCTCCACAGCAGAAATTCCTAAAATTCCTTAAATTAAGATGTAATTTCAGAAATGGCAACAATCAATCTCCCTTATTCACGTTTGTGGTGTTAGTGGTTTCTAAGGTGGGTCAATGCTGGGACCACTTGTTCTGAGCTGAACAATTTTGTGATATGATGGGATAATTTGGACGCTACAGTGCCAAAACAGGAATTGTGCATGAAGTCAGATGTTTGCAGTGAGTAAGAACAATAGAACCAGGTATGTTGCACAAACCATGGATAGCTCCAGGTCCAAGGAGCTGTGAGCTGGGGAAGCTTGGAAAAGCTTGGAGCACTGCCTAATGGGGATGAGGTAGGCTTTGTGAGCAGCATCAAACACTGTTCTCAAAGAAGGGGCTGCATAAACACATTTCTTGGCACTTGGTCAGTGAACAGAGAAATTTCTTTTTCTTCCCAAGAATCTGTTCAGGATGAGATCTTGGAGCCTGATCTCTGAATAATTCTGGTGGGAAAGGCCATGCTGAATTCCTTTCTGCTCTGCAGGGCCAAGGGCTGGGCAGGGTCCCCTCTGTGCAGGGCTGCAGTGCCTGAGGATGATCTTCCAGTTGCTTCTGTGGGGAGTCAACATAAAGATGTGGCAATATTCAGGATAAAGATCCTTTGCTCCTGTCATTCCCAGGAGTTACTGGGAAGAGCATCAGGCTTGACAGATGCTCTGTCAGGGGCTTGCGACCACTCCTCACAATCTTACCAAAGGTCTTCAGGGAAGGATGCAGGCTCAAATTACTCCTTCAGTGCCTGGAAACACTGCACATACTGCAGGCAGGCCTCTCTGGGCAGCAGGTAGACCATTTTGACTCTGGATACAAGCCAAATGAGAACTTTTAAGAACTTGCGCTGCCCTAGCAAAGCCCAACTTTCCAAGAGTTCAGAGTATCCTCTTTTCCTGCAGCCAAAATATTTAGTACCATTGACAACCAGGGTTTTTTACTCAATGGGCAACGACTGTCTTACATCCCATGGGCCCTGTGAGGATTACTGAGTTAACTGCTTTGGAAATGTACAACAAGTGATTAATAACAATGGGAGGGGCACAAATATTTCACAATGAGCAGCTTGTCAGTTTTAGCCTTCTCATTCTTTTCCTCAACAGCACTCACTATGAAGTTGCATTCTTGCATTTGTTTGTTGATTAAATCAATTAAAACATCTGGCTATCTCTTTTTGTGTGACTTGACAGCAAATATTTGAAATTCAGTGTGTGTTAGTGGGGATGGCTCCTCACATGTAGAGGGTGTTGCTGATCCCTGAGCAATTGAGCAAGTATGTTCTCTGTGAGGCAAATTACTGAAAAAATAATTCTATCTTGCCTACCTTGTGCAGGAGATTGAAACATGATGGCTAGAAGTATCTTGTGCAGTAAAATACAGTTTCCTATGGAAGAGAAATAGTATACTCCCAAAACTCATCCAAAGGATTTGAACCCAAGTACTATGAGCATCAAACAACAACCTTGACTTCTGTCCAGTCACCTGTGTTCTCTAAGGGACTGGGCAGTGCTGCAATTACATTCCTTCCCAGGATCTTTATTTTCACCTGTTGCTGAACTTGAATTGTCCCTAGTGCATGGTGCTATATGATGGCTGACTTTTATGAGATTATCCTGAGCATTCTGGTAGTAACAATAGCTGCATCTCCAGGGAAGCTGGGCACCTCATGGGATCAGCACTGCATAGCTGTGTCTAGCTGGACCAGTACCTTGCTTGCCTTCCCTGCTGTGAAACCATATGTTGCTGTGGTGATGCTGGGATGTCATTATTGTTTGAACAGCAATGCACTCAAAGTCATAAGGAGAGGATTAGGATGACTTTGTGGCCAGATCAGTCAGAGCAACTGCTGTCTTCAATTTCAGTGGCAGAGAACAAAGCACATTTATGGGTATGTGGTCATTGCTTTCTCTGGAAAAGCCCTTCCTGTCCTTGCTCCTCTTCCCATACCAGTGCTACCTGTGCCCTGGCAAGAGGCCCTGCCCCAGAGCAAAGGCCAGCAAGTGACACCCCTTCTCTTGTTGACCTGGCAGGGGAGCAGCAGACCAAGCCCTGCCAGTAGCAAGGAGGAGGCAGGGAGTAGGTACTGGTACCAATTAGCAGCCTGGATGGGGTTATTACAGGACAAGCTCTGTTTAACTTAACAGCTAACAGACTGGCTCTGTCATTTGGAAGAAATCACAGGCAAACAAACTTACTGGGGGCCCAGAGGAGTGGAGGCAGGGAGCACCATGACTTCCCCTCCTCTTATGAGCAGTGTATTTTGTAAAATACAAATGTAATTGTTGTTTGAAACACATGTACAGCTGGATGGAGAGGAGGGCAGGAGGTTCACTGATCAGCTCAAATCTACAGAGCAATCTGCGTCCTGAAAAGCATGGCTTTGCACATCTGTTTCACAGGCTCTTTTTGTCACCAGAGGATAATAGGAAGGCTTTCCTGCACTCCTGCTTGGCTCAAGGTACTCACATGTCACCACCAGCCAGACGTCCCCCCAGGGGAAAGCCTCTGTACCTTTCTCTCTTCTGTGAACCTGGCACTGCCACGGGCTGTGCCCAGCAGATCCGGCTCCTCTGGCAACCCCCTGGGCCTGCTTCTGACCCCCCAGTGCAGAGCTGGAAGCTTGAAGCAGCCAGGCCTGACTCCTGCTCTGCTTTGAGTCATGGCATGGTCTGTTTGGGACTTGCAGTTGTCATGCAGAAGCTGCATGAGCAGAAAATGGATTGAAAACGCTACATACAGCTGGAGTTACTGTCTGATTTCACCAAGCAAGATGAATTCTCTCCCAAATGAAAGAGGGAAAGAGCAGACAGAGCATTATATTTCCCTTAAGCACAGGACTCTGGCTCATTCAAAGCACAGTCCAGTGGCTCCTGAGGTCCATGGAGATTCCTGCAGAGATCAGGTGGCTCTGGTGGGATCTTTGAGCCCACATATCTTTTCTGGATTGGAAACACTGGCAGTGTAAGATTTTATGAGGAAAGGAATACTACTGGTTTGTTAAATGGATGGTTGGGTGAGGTTCTGGAAAACTGATGTCTGTTAATGCAGTAGGATTGCTCACTGTGTCAGGATTGTACTGGCATAGATCCAGGAACTTTTTAAGGATGAAGAACAGCCTCTGCTTTCCTGAATTCTGTTTTGACCTCTGGGAAGCTGAGCAAGAAGGAAGAAAGCAAGTTACACATCTGGTATATGCAGATACTATCTATGAGTCCTAAATAACAGCAAAATTTTGCCAGTCCCTCCTGCCCAAACTGGAGTAGCTTTCCAATAAATGGCATCTCCTGTCAGCATCAGGTGTGGAGGAAAAAAGTGAGAGGTGGGTGAGTAAGAAAGCCCTTTCCTGATGGGAGGCAGCAGAGGCAACCTGCCACCAGGCAGTCAAACACATTAAGCAGCAAACTTTGCCTGCTACACTCTGTATCCATGAGAGATCAGGACTCCTGGCTTCTCCTCATTTCAACATTTAACAGGAGCAGGGCACCTGCTGCTTTCCACAGAGGCTGAGATGCCGCTGATAAAACTGCACACTTATGGTAACTTAGTATGGGAACTGCAGTGCTGAATGAGGCCCTTCAAAGATTGCTAACTCCTACCTTATGCTGCTGAGTTTCTATTTCTAAGCAGCCACTTGACATGAGTATTTTTTGTCCAGCATCAGACAGATATTTCTTGTGGATGATGCTATAAGAGACAAGGGTTAATGTGATGCGTTAATTTAGTAAAGATAGGAATTTGTGATTGAGTAAGATAGCAATGGAGAGAAAAGGGATTTGGAAGAGTTGGAGGAAGGACATATCAGGGACTGTAGGGCAGAAGCAAGTAGGGTAGAGCGGTGGGGACAGGACTAGGCTGCAAGGCAGCAGTTCTCGATGGTACCAGTATTGCAAAACCATGGCTCACACTGCTATACCAAACACATCTTCTGAAGCAAAGCACTGGCTGTGTTAACAGAGCACACATGGCCTTCTGAGCAGCATCCCTTTGCATGGTGTGGCCTTTTAAAATGAGCCAGATTGAGTACAAGCAGCACACACAAAATAACTGTGACACAACAATAAAAAAAGAGCAACAATACCACATTCCCAAAAAATGCTGGAAATGCCACAGAATTCATTGAAGATGCCCCAACTCCCCTTTAACCTCTCTGCCAGGAACTATTGTTTCTAATGTTAATAATGTCTGGTAATAAACAGTGGCATAACTCCAGGCCACTGTAAGTCAGGGATAATGGGATCAAACTGAAGCAATGTAATCAGTAGCAGAGTTCAGCTTGGATTGCCAGGCTCTCTCTTTTTGACAGCACATACCATTGCTGGAAAAAATGAAGCCACCAAAAATAGGTACATAGAAGGTAGGTGGTTCCTCATGTAGCCATTCCTCGAGTTGCTGGAGTTCAGAGTGTTCTGGAAGAAATGAAGTGGCAAAAGACCCTGAGGAGTTTCACAGTTTGGCCCTGCACCAGGAGTAGCACTGCCCCATGGAGGTTGGGTCAGTGAAGTTTACTTGGCTAAGGAAACGCTGGCAGTCCATGCTGAGGTGGAGGGGGAGAGCTTGTCCCTGCCAATCTGTGTGAATAATAGCCATGAGGTAAAGCACATGGAGCCACTGGACATGCAGGCACTCATTTTTTCCATCCCTCTGTGATGTGCTGATGCCCCACATCCCTCTCAGATATATTCTCCCCTGTCTGGATGTGGTAGCCTTGAAGAACTGCTGACTGGAATGGGATGGAACCAAGTGCCTCAGCACAGATACCATCTTTTAAACAAGCAACTGATCTAACACTGATATGATATCATATATCTAACACTGATATGATATATCATATTGATATGATACAGAGTGGCCCTCCCTCTGTGCCAACAGTTTGTTCTTCTCGCCATGGCAAAACTAGCCCGTGGACCGGGGCTTCCTTGCGTGTGCCTCTACACATCCGTCTGGGGGTGGGCTGTGTGGGGTAGGAAGGAGTTAAAAAGCCAAAGCGGCCCTAACGACCCATCTGCCACCTCATCTCGTGTGACACGAATCGCGGTGGTGGCGGGGGTTGGGAGGGCAGGGAGCAACTCCCTTTCTCTCCTGTTAGCTGAACCTCTGATTATCATTTCTGTGCAGCCGAGGAGGTGGCAAGCCATTGTGTGTCAGCTGGGAGAGCTGCTGAAAGAGAAGGGCTTCTCCTTGTCTTAAAGGAGAAAGCCCTTCCTAAACGCTCCCTTTGCAGAGAAGGAATTGCCAGCCTCCCAAGGAGCTTAGCCAAAAGGAAAGGGCCCTCAAAATGCTCCAGCCTACCCAACCACGGGAGCTTCAGCCTTGGGGGCACTGGTTTAATGTCTTTGACAGGGATGCCCCCAGCAGAGAGGAGGGAGCCAGGGTCCCTAGCCTTCCTGGAGAGGCTGATGACCAGCAGGGCCAATTAGTACCAACCTGTGTCAGGTTTTGTGTGATAGAGGCACTTGGCCATGAGGAACTGGTTGAAGCTCCTCACCTCATTTCACACAGCAACAGCAATCAGATGATAATAACCATGGGTCACTAGAACGTGACCTCGAGGTGAAAGGCTCCCTATCCCATTACTGGCTTACTTAGCTATCAGCCTAGAATGTCTTTCTAGTGCCTTGAATCAGAGAATGGTATTCAAGCTCCTTGAGAAAGTTCCTGCTGGATAGTGTTTAGCATTGTGCATTTCCCAGCAGACATGTAGGAATGGTAATTAAAATCCTCCACGACTACCATGTACTGGGATGTTGCCATTAGCGTTATGTGACTAGGCAAGAATGTATTGATTTATTCTTTGAGCTGTTCATGCTTACAGCAGACACCAGCTCTGATTTCTGTCCTGCTTTACTATATATGTGTGTGTGTGTGCCTACCTCATGTTATCCATTAAACTTCCCATTAGTATCTGCTGGTATTCTACAGCATGCAGAGAGGCCCTGAATGGTAAGTGGCATCCCTGCTCTGATCTCTGTCAGATCTAAACAGATTGCATCCCACAGCACCAACAATTTAGTCAGCTCATTTATCCCAGTCAGGGATCATTTAGTTATTTCTCGACATTTGTGTCATCTTCTGTTTCCATCATAATCTGTTTAGCTGAGGGAGGGCTGGATGAAAATGGCTAAGGGCCCCTGTTCCTGAAGCAATTCCCATCACAGGATGCATTTCCCCAGGTTGTATGATATGCTGGCAGTTCCTTTGCCCTAGTTGCCTGCTCTCTCCTCACTGTGGATCTGCATTTCTGCCTGACTTACAGTTTTGGGCGTGATCAGTAAACTAAGGTTTTCTTCACTCATCTGCTTTCCTTGGCAGCTGTGTCACACTGTCTCCTCTGGCAAGCACAGCCTCTCCATGGTGCTAGCAATAGCTCTGGTGCAACCACCATGTTCTACCAGCCATGAAACAGATAGGCTTGTAGGGAGAACCAATTATTTTGATACCGTGAGATGTTTTGAAAAAAAACTGGGAAAACTTACAGGCACAAAAGCCTCCTTTTCAATTTCAAACTCCTGGAAAGGACTGGCTGAGAACAAATATTTTGAATTTAATTTGGGTTTGGTAATCAACTGGGCAGTTTGAAAAAAAGGTGGTTAGCACCTGTAAAAAGGTGAGGGATGAGAAATAGTGAGAAAAAAAGAAATACTCTGTAATAAAATAGTGCATTTACAGAGTTGATAAGCTTTGCCATCCAGAAGTACTGTGGAGTCTAGCTCCCAGCTTCTTCTTTGAAGGTATTTTATAAATATCCCTGAGGATCAGGTTCTGAAGTCAGTGGCTAAAAGGCAATTTCTGTGGAGAAAGCCAGCTAGGTGCTCATGGCCCTCTACGAGTTGCCATCAGTAATCTCTCTGGGGCTGTACTGGTTGCTCAGCAGCATCCACAGTTCCCAGAAGGATGTTTGTTGCATTGGGGAAACATACTACATACTGCTGGCTGGGAAATGGGGTGTACACATAAATGCACATATGTGTGTTCATCTGCATCCATGTCCAAACCCCAGATGGTAGCTGCGTCCCATACCCAAGGAACATTTTAAGCTTCTAGCATTCCCCACTTTTCCTGACTCTTCTACAGCTGCTCCTGAAGACAAATGCTCTGGAGACACTGAGGAGAAGGCAGCAGTATTTTTTTTACTGCAGCATGGCAGCCTAAGCAAAATGTGGTACTAAGGGTTTCCAAAACCGAGGCACCTTGGGATGGAGAACATCATAACTCTCTGGGATGATCTGGCTCCTTTTTGAAGAGTAGGAGGGGTAAGAAAGGGGAGTAGATTTAAGCAAAAGTAAAGAGCAACCTGGGAGAGATTTCTACATGGCCACTTATGGAGGAGTTCTTAGCCTTTGTCTTTTACCTCTCTTTTTTGACTATGAGGGAGTGTGCCTCCAAAATAACCCTGAGAGTGAGGTGGCTCTGAGAGCTGGTGTCCCATGTGTTAAACATTTCTTTCCTGTGAAGAGGAGCCTCTAGATCTGTCTAAAACACTACAGTGTCACAGGAATTCACCAGGAAAGGATGCAGGTCAGTGGTCCCTTTGAAGAGATGTGTGAATGATCAGCATGACCCACACAGCTTTTCTGTGCAGATGTGCTGTCAATCCACTGTGCAGGATGTGCTGTCAATTCAGACTCCATCATTCCCTGCTCTGGCTTGCTCAGATGGTTTGAGGGTGTGCAGTGAGAACTGTCAGAGCAATCTCTTAAGTTTCTATTTTACTGGAAGTCACCTGAGCTTCTTTAATAAGAGTCTCCTAGTGATTCAAGGCTGAGACATCATGAACTGGCAAAGAAGATTTTGAGATTGGTGCAGGGTACTGCATAGGGGACTGTGACAAAGGGAAACAGCTTGCTCCTGCAATTGCACAGTCATGACTCATATAATAATTTAGGTTACAAGGCAATTCTAGAGGTCATCTGGTCCAAGCCTTTGCTCAAAGCATGGCAAATCTTTATGTTAGGTCCACCTTCAGAGATAGATCTAGTTGCTCAGGTCTTTGTCCAGTTGAAGATCTCCAGGGCTGGACATTACACAATCTCTGGACAGCATGTTCTAGTGTTTGACCACTCTCATTGTGCAAAAAATGTTTCCTAATATCTAATTATATTTTTTCTTGCTACAACTTGTTCTGTTGCTTTTTGTTCTTCTGCTGTACACCTTCAGAAAAGTCTCCACTATCTAGATAATTTCTAATTAGGTATTTGAAGAGATAATGGCTGGGAACAGAAAGGCACTTTTGGCCTTTCCCAATGTGAAGAGGAGCCCAGAAGAAGCAGTTATCAGAGTATCCAACCTTGAAATCTTTTCATGCTGCTCAGAAATGCACCTGCCACTGAGATCAGAACAAGCCAAATGACTATGTTACAAACCAGTAAAAATTATTCTCAGGAAATAAGTATGATCTGATCTGTCTTGGAGGACTGAATTACTCTGAGAATTAACTCTTGGACTGTCCAGTACCTTTTCCTGGTCTGTGCATAAGGGAAGGCAAGGTCGAGAGGAAAGGCAGCTCTGGGGAGCCAGTGATACAGGATGGGAGGGAAGTGATAAAGAAAAGGATCAGAAATCACTGTCTTTTAAACACTACTCTTCTGAACAGATATTCCTGTGCGGGATGTGCAGCCAATTCATGCTTTTTGGGGGGTGCCACCATACACAAGCTGAATGGTTTCTCTCCTGCAGCCTTTTTTGCCCAGCAATGACCGAATATTTTATGATGCTGTTTACCCAGGGGTTCTGAAGATTCCCTGGGTAACTCTGAAAAAGCTGAAAGAGGGGGCCAAGTGTCTTGTCACATCTGGGAGCTTGTTTGAGCAACATAGGAGGGGACAAGTTTGTCAAAGCTAGAAAGAAATTTGTGTGGTAATATGTGCCTTTTCATAGTGGCGACTTTCCTCCAGCCATAACAGTTTCACAAGGAGTCAGAAGTGAAGGAGGCAGTCCAAGGGGGATTGTGAGCCTTCCAAGCAGCCCAGATGATCTGTGTTACGTAGCTAAGGGCTGGCATTGCATCAAGGGGGCTCACTTCTTGACTGGTGTAAGGCAGCACAGCCTTTCTGGGGGCTCTGGAACTATGCTGGTTTATCCTAACTGAGAAAGGGGCCCATGATATCCAGGCTCAGACTGAATGATTTAAGTTTATCCTCTGTACTTGCAAGACACATCCTAGGGACTCTAGGGTAATATGGATACACAAAGGAATTTCTAGCCGGTGAGTGGAGGAGCCCATCAAAATTAAATACAAGTCCTGTATCCTGCCTAAAAATCAGTAGCACTGTAGAATCAGTAGCACTGTAGCTGGACACTGGTGGGCTCAGTGCCCTGAGAGAGCAGTAGCTATCTGAGCTCTAGATAGGCTAGGGAGCCAAGCAACAGCATTTGATGGGAAGAAAAAGCATCCTCTTTCTTGGGAAGCTTTTCTCACAGGATTGTGGCCTATCTGTTATGAAGAAGAAAAACTGTGATGGAAAAATAACAATAGCGTCTGAAAAATCTTGAATTCAGCTCACTTTACACAAAATAAGGAGCTCATAAACCCTTGGCTTTACTTTGTAGTTAATGAAGAGAGATGAACATCCAGAGAAATACTCAAGTTAACTAAAGTCTCTCTTACTTTTTGTAGAGGTGTGTGTTTGTCCCTGTTGACTGTGGGGAGGGCAGAAGGAGCTTACTAGAACTCTGTATCCCAGGCACAGTATTCCAATAAAATTCCATGGGAGGAGCACTCCCTAGTAAAGGTCAGCTGGCATGGCAATGCTTGAGTTTTGCAGGAAGGCTAGAGATCCAGCCTCCGTGTCAGAGTGAAGGAGACCAGACAGTAATGAAAAGATCGTGATTGTAAAATTAGCATGGAGTGGATGCTCCTGACATAGTGTGTTGGAATGCTGGCGAAATCTCAAGGAAAAATTAGAATGGAAAGAAAAGTTAGAGAAAAGGACCGTGAGAATAAGCAGAAGACTAGAGCAGAGTACTGGTAAATGTTTGGACTAGAACAATGGCTGGAACATGGGTGGACTGTAGAAGGATTTAGGCCAAGCTCTGACTTGAAAACAAAATTCATGTTTGGATTTAACCCTGCTGATTGTCATGGGTGCTGCTGAGTTTACAGTTTTCCTCACTGAGGAAGGAACATGTAGGGATGAGAGCAGTGGTATCATGGGTAACTTTGCACTTCTGGCTTGGCAGATTTTCCTCTCTGTGAACTTTTTTCAGCCTCTGGGAAAGTCCATTGTTGCTACAGCCTCATTTAGTGTAGTTTTCCTCCTAATTCATGAGAATTAGGAGGAAATGCTCAGAAGGGTGCAAAATTTGCAGTCAATCAGAGGGACTTTGACAGTGGAGTTTGTCAAAAATAATTAAAGCCTGGAATTACCTACATGTTTATTTTTATTTTTATGAAATATGCTGGGATGAGTCCAGATTGTATAGCAGGAATTATATTTTCTTTACTTTTCTTCACTTTAATGGCAACAGTTCTTTTTTCGCCCCTCAGATTCTTCCATTTGCTGCAAAATGTATTAGGAGAGATAATTCCTTTCCATGTCATTTTCTCTCTCAGGGTTGCCAGAGCATAAACACTATTGATACCAATCCTTCTTCTACCTTTAAAAAAATGTTATTTTATTATAACACCTTTGCGTTAAGTAGGAATATTCAAAGCCAGTTCTCAGGTGCTGTAAACACACTCTTGCTTTGGTACAGTCAGCAGGTTAAGCAGCACCTTTGCAAGCAACAGCATTTGATGGGAAGCTCTTGATGTTCACACCAAGATCTCCTGCACAGCTGTGGTGCAAAAGCCTGACACTACAGTGGTGATGGTGGTAAGGTGAACTCAGGGGAGGGGAGACTGTGGAAGAGGTGATGACTTATGGAGTACTCAAAGGGAGGTAAGAGAATATGTGACAGTCCGGTATGGCAACTATACAACAAAAATGATAAAATGGGAGGGACCAGACTGACAAACAGGTCAGGAGGTATGGGAGATCCTTCACTGGTTTCAAGAAGAAGAAACATCTTGGTCAAAGTGAAAGAGAGAAAAGATGTGGAAAGAAGTGAAAGAAGAAAAAGGAGGATGAAAGAAGGATTTTGTTCAGTGTTGCAAAAGCCTGGGGCAGATCCACTGGGAGAGAAGAGAGAGATGTATATAAGTAAGAAGCGAAGGAAAAGTGAACAAGGGATTGATCAATATAAGCTGTTGTCCACAATGCAGTCATAGCTATGGCTGCAGTGAACTATGGGTGCATCCAGAGTAGTATTAATTGCTGGTACTGCCATGTAAGTAGTACCACACCATTATTCATGGAGTGCCAGCAGTCCTGGAGAAAGCCCAAATAGCTTTATATCCTGAAGAAATCATTTTGGGAAGAGAACCAGAGCTGCTCAGGGAGGCAGCAACAGAACATAACCACAGCAGAGATTTTTTTCTGCTCAGAGTGGATGAAATACAGGTCTTCTTTTACCTCTTTTGTCTTCCATGGGCCTTGTCCCCTCTAGCTGGCAGCTACTGTTTCCTAGTGCAGGATCACTATCTGCACGACGAGTATCCACCTGGGGCACCATTGCCTTCAAGGGCTTTCAGGAGGTCCATGAATGACAGCTCTTTCCCTACAGGGATCAGAGGCTTCAGCACTTGTGGAGAAAAAGGGTTGGAATACCTTCTCCCTCCTCAATGAAAATGAAATGCAAGAGCCCTCCATCAGCTCCCTATAAGCAAAGTCCTGGCCTAATAAGTAGGATGAAGGGATTGGGGGGGGGGGCTATAAGGCAGGGGAGAAACATATCTTTGTGTCTGCTTGCAACTTTGTAAGAGGCAATGTTACCATGGCAATGGGTGGTCTTTACTGAGAAGGGGAGTGAGCTACAGTCTTAGTGTGAGGAGAAGGGGGGAGCGATGCTAAAGGGGGGCAGCCTGAAAATCTCATGGGAAGGGAGGGAAGGGACTGCAGTGCAGGGCAGGGAATTGGTGCTCAGAGAACCACCTTTGGCAAAGTGGCTGTGACAGCAAGCCTGACATCTAGCATGGCTGCCTCACAATGTGGGCTCTCTACTGAGCTGCTACAAGCTGAGCACCTTTAGACTGAGCCCGCATATTTCCACTGAGGTCATTACCCCTGTCAAAAAAGAAGGCATTGCAATTAGCGCCTGAGGCCTCCTGCTTGACTGAAAGCCCACACGTGGGTGTGCCCCTTCTGCTCTCCCCTCTCCCTACCCCTAAGTCTTTTGGTGTTTCAGCAGAAGCCCTGCTGCCAGGCCAAGATGACCACACTGTGTGGCCACCAGAGACTGGTCAGCTGGCAGTGCGGGCCCGCTGCTGGTTCGGAGCCAGAGAGGTACTCCAGCCCCACAGAGAATTACCACTGACAACCCAGTACGGCATGGGAAAGGTCTCCTCCCCATTTCTCACACCATGCGGATGGGAGAGGAGTTTCCTCGGTCTCCTGTTTTTTGCAAGGGGAGGGGCTGAGTAGCCAGAGCTGTGCGTGCCTGAAACAGTCAGACGATTGTGTGGGAGGTGGGGAGGAGAGGGAACAAAGAGCCAGGGCTGACAGCGCGGCTGCACCAACCATCGCAGAGTAACATTCAGCCTTCTCCCCACGCTGCCCCTGCAGCCTGGGGCGGGCCATGTCCAGGCCACCGCTTGCCCCAGCGCCTCTGCCCTCGGCAGCTGTGCGGCCCCGCAGGCTGGACAGAGGCGGGCAGGGTCACACAGAGCGCCGGGGCCCCCAGCTCTGAGCCGGGCCGCGGAGGGCGCGGTGCCCATGCCGGCTCCAGGCCGCACGGAGCCCCCGCAGCCGGCAGGTGGCGGGGCAGCCCCGCGCCTCGCCCCGGCCCGGCCCGGCCCGCTGCGGAGCGCCCCGGGCGGGGAAAAGCCTTTGTGTTCCCCGCCCGGCACGGCACAGCGCCTGCCCCGGCAGTCGGGGCGGCGGCGCTGAGGGGGCTCCCGGGGGACACCGGTTTCCCACGGGGGAGCGGGGCTGCGGTTGCTGT
The DNA here is from genome assembly GCF_050655825.1 of Lonchura striata. NCBI lineage: Eukaryota > Metazoa > Chordata > Aves > Passeriformes > Estrildidae > Lonchura > Lonchura striata. Next base: position 84,736,794 of record NC_140705.1, on the reverse strand, counting down.
TCGGCCCTATCCGCTGCTGCCGTAGGGTGTGATGGGCGTTTTTATTATTATTATTAATGGCAGCTCGTTCGCGCTGAGCTTATATTACAGCCCCATTGTGCGAGGCTTCGCACAAGGCGGTCAGAGACAGTCTGTACCCGGGAACAGGCGGTCAGAACATTGAAAGGCAGCAGAGAGGGCGGGCAGGAAGAAACGCCACTGAGGAGGGGGGAAGCCTTTTTACCCTGGTTCATCCAACAGCCCAGGGGCAGAAAATGGGGTTTGTAGGCTGCCACGGGCCCTCTCATCCTTTGAACCTCACAGTCGTCTTGTGCAAGCGGAATAAATAACCTGTGGCTGGCCGGTTTTTGGTGGTTCAGCATTTGTAAGTGCTGACCGTTAACCCCTTAGTTAAAGCTAAACCCGCTTTCTCTTTCCCTACCTATTTAACGGAGGTACGGGCAGCTGGGAGCCCGTGCCAGCGTGCTGAGAAGGTAATTATTAATCCCGGGGGCTCCTGGCCGGCCCTACCCCCTGCCCTGCTGGGGATCAAGGGATCGCTGCCCACCTGCCTGCCGGGGCTCGCCCTCCCGAGGCCCGGCTCTGCTCCGCGCCTAACGAGGTTGCCTGCCAGGGGAGAGGAGAACCACTCCAAGCATCTGAACTTTTCACTCCAGTTTACAGACAGATTTCTAGAGATGCTTAAGAGAGGGGAGGGGATAGGAAGCAAGATTTGTAGGGGGACCAGCCTGGCCTTTTTCAATTCAGCTGCACAGTTAGTTAACAAAGTTGCAGGTTCTCAGCCTCTTTTTCTCTTTCTTGACAGCTTTTTTTTTTTTTTTTTTTTTTCCCCTTCCTCAATATAAATACCCTGGGGCGGTTTCTTTTCTTTTTGGTATGAATGTGATGATCTTTCAGGGCTGTGATTGGCTCTGCGGCTTGTCATCGGGGACACACCTCCTGGCGTGGGGCCACCGCCTCCCCCTCTTGTGAAAGCTTCTCCTTGTAACAAGTGAGCGTAATTACATCAGTTACTCACTAGAGCACAGACCTGCTTTAAATTTTGGCCTCTTGGAGCCAGCGAGAAGCTGAAGGACTAGAAAATGCAGTTTCAAAGGCCTGTAACACCGTGGATCATACAAGTCACGCTGTGCTCTTCCCTCCCAGGAATTAAGTCTCCCAGCCACACCAGTGAGGAGGAATGAATACCTGTACTAGTCATGGAAATGCCTATATGTTAGGAGAACAGAGCTACCACACTTGACAATGATTTCTGCTTTGCCAAAGCCTGGTCGACTTAGAAAGATACACATAAGATTCCTTTTGAATTGAGCTTTGGTGTAAATTAATTAGAAAATGCCACACTTTCAGGGGCCCCAAAAAGGAAGAGAGGTCATGGTGAGAGCTGCATGGGCTGTGGGTGATCCCTTAAAAAGAGCAGAGCCAACCAAACAAAGGCATCTGTTTGCCAAAAGAAAATGCATTTAACCCAGCAGCAAGATCCTACAAGACAGGCCCAGACCTGGTGAGGGAAGAAAGTGACCCTAAAGAGCAGCATTCCTGTCCAGGTGGATGTTGCAGGAGGAGGCTGATGTGTTCCTGACAGATCAGAAGCGGGTAGTGCTCTTGGGAGCTTGTTCCAGAAAGGGCTGAGTGCTGTGGTGGGAGCATCCTTGCTGTGTTCCAGGGGCTCAGATCCTCTGTACAGGTAAATAGGTGTAGCATGAAAGAAGCTAGTGCTCTCACAGGCAAAAACATATTCCACACTGGTGTGGCAGAGGTTGGCTGATAAGGAGAAAAGTTTCTGCACAGGAAAAAAAGGAAGCAGTGCTCTGAGTGAAGGAGAAGGCTCATGTCTTATCCCCTTTTGTCCTGTAGGGATGTGACCCTGACACTTGGCGCAGATGCTGCTGCTGCTCGGTGAGTTGGAAGGATGCAGATGAGGTGTAGGAGAATGTAAACCATCCATCTGGCTGGAAGGGCAAAATCCTCAGGTACAGATGTTTGCAGGGTGTCAGAATTGTTCTTCTGACATGGGACAGACCCAGGCCTTATCGAATGTATCTTGCAAAAATTGTGCAAGGAGGGACATTTACACCCTTGTCCCCTCCAGCTAGTCTCTATCATGCAGGTGTTTGCTCAGAGCAGATCCAGCCCTGCTTCTGGACTGTGCAGAGCGAAACTTGAACTGACTCTCACATTGTTTGTCCAGCAGACTGAATATGATTGTAGCTTTTATCCCTGTCTGTCTCTTTCAGCTCTCTGCCCTAAATGAAAATAAAAATAACCTTTGCTTTCTATCCTGCATTAGAGAAACATCTTTCTGAAAATGTCATGAAAACTGATGTGCCCCTATGAAAAATGTGGATTTTGATGATTCAGCATTTTCCCATGGAAGATAAAGCTCCTTTGTTTCTCTGACCAGCTCCCAGCAAATGGCTCAAAGGCATGTGTTTCATGTTTCCTCCCAGGAACCTGTTCCTGAAGCCACTGAGAAACTTCCTGGGTCATGGCCCACTCAGTAGGTGTCGTTGGATCAGACGGTCTGAAAACTAGCAGAGCTCTCCTTTGTTCTTACAGACCTGAAAACATGAAAAATAGTACTTGTGTTTTCCATGGTATCTCAGGTGTTCTCTGATTGTATGAGCTTCACTGGGACCTGGGTGCTGCCTGATTTTGGGAAGAGCTCTCTGTACAAGTGACTGCCCCATTACTGAGCTGAAGTTGCAGAAAGGAAGGCTCAATGTACCACAGGAGCAAAGAGGAGGCATGAAAAGGGACAGCAGGCTTCCACTTTTGAAGGATAAGTACTTGAGATTTGGGTTCCTGAAATGGAAAATGCCCTTACTGAGATGTGAAAGCTGCAGGGTGCCTAACATCTTTGCAAGAGATGCTTGTCTACAGCAGGGACCAGGGAACTGGGACACAGAGGACAGTATTTAAGATAGGAAGCTGGATTTCCAGCACAGGAGGAGCAGGCAGAACAGGAGGAGATTGGTACTGGGACAGATGTGTCAGCAGGCCACAGGCACTTCCATGTTCCCAGATGTCATATCCAACTTCTTGCTGACCTCTAACCCAGAGTGAGAGTGTCATAATCTCAAAGGACATTTGATCATTTCCCTTGCCTGTATGCAACTGCCAAGCCACATTTCTTTTCAGGTGGATCAAGCTTTTATCCTTACTGCTATTACAATTCCTAACATTCCCTGAAAGGAATCATCGTGGTGAAATTCCTTACATAAAGACTGAAATGCAGAGATGGCAGGAACAAAATAATAATCCTAGCCCTAATAATAAATAACAGCCCCATTTGCTTTAATCCACAGCTCACAAAAGAACGTCCTAGTCCAAATTCTCATCTGCTGTGGAGATAAAGGGTGTGATTTACTTTGTCAGCTCTAGAGAACAGACACACCACAAGACAGTTATCTCTGACCATAAACAAACTGGAGTGGCTTTGCCTTTTAACAAGCTCCTTTCTTCTCTCCTGTGGAGTGCTACTTTCTGCCTTATGTAACCCTCTGGGCAACTCCGCTGACCTATTTTATTTTAATCAACTTGAGCAGTTTGAGCTATGGACCCCTCACTTTTCTAATGCTGTTGCCACTTCACAGGGCTCCCTTTCTTGCCCTGCTCTGCAAGGTTCCATAGGTAATATCTTGGGTGGAGCTAAATAAACAGCTTCCAAGTTCCGACACAATTCACATGTGTCAAACTTCCTTTTGAATGTTAGCCTTGGAGGTGAGAAGGAAAAACTGGGTTGACTAGGAAAATGCATAACCTTTCAGAAACAGTATTTTACCTTCCTTATCACCCCTTTAAGGTCATAAAGATTATACCAAAGAAGCTATTAAGTTTTCCAGGATTGCAAAATATTTTATCAATGATAGAGATGAAGCATGTCGTTCCACTATTCAGTTTTTTGCTTTATATTTCCTTTTATGTTTGGGAATTGATCTTAATCTTCTCTCGTACCTTTCTGTTTCCATCCTGATTGGAGGCATAGTTAATTGTTTCTTGTAGCCAGAAGCCTGCACTGAATTCAAAACAGAAGACCTCTCAGGCATCTGGAAAAAGAAAAAAAGAGAGTGAACCTGAAAACTAAAAATGTGAGCACCATGATTCTTTAACAGACTGAGCTTCAGATTTTCTCTCTGTCATGGCTCCTGATATGTATATAAAATTTCTGAACTGTAATGACCGACAGCAGTGTTCCAGCAATGACAGCAAACTGCCTTCTCTACTCAATTTAGGAGCTAGATACATTTTCCCACCTAAAATCACCTGTGAAAACTTGACACCTCTAGCAGTCAAATACTGGAGTCTGGGCTGAAAGGGGTGCACACTGTTCTCCAACAGGTTACCCTAGGGATGAAATAGGGATCAAATACCATATGATGCCATCTGAAATTCTGTTCTTCACACGCCACCATGGGGAGCAGATTAGTATCCTGCTCATAATGCATCCCCTCCAAATCCCTCACTGGAGAAGGATATCCAGAGCTTTGGAGAAATGCTAAAAAGAGGCTCATGAGAGGCCCAATTCTTCACACTGAACTGGAAAATGTTACGAGTGGATTGCAAAGCTCTACTGAATATTGAGTTAATCCAAGATTTACGTGCTATAAGCCTCCAGAAACTGGGCTGTGGCGGGCTTTAGTTAAAGCAGTGTTAGCTAACCTTTTAAGAAACCCTGTTTTTCTTCCCTGTGCAGCCTTTCTGATGGGCCTTGTTCTCCTGAAGGAACAGATCCTCAGCTGGCATAACGCAGATTCATCTCACGGAAGGCAGTGAAGCTGGAGGTTAGAAGCATTTGACCCTGAAACAATTCCTCTTAACAGTGATGTGTTTGTTGCCACCAGGCAAGATGACAGACTGAGTGCTGCTGATGGAAGAATAGCAGACAGGCTACTGGCTCAGATATTGTCCATTTGTGTCTCCCGTGGCATTTAGTACAAAGAGAGGCAGAAGCAGGAAGATGAGACACTTTAGTGAAGTTGGCATGAAGAAGACGAGGCAAGTCTTGCTCAAGCTGAGTTAGAGTGGAAAAGCTTTTATCAGGGAAGTGCCAAGTATAAATCACAAACAGATACTGCTTGACTGAGACAATTCTGAAAGAAGACAGTAGCAAATTAATTAATGCAAACTGTCAATAAACCAGAAGAGTATTACAACCTTTGAGGAGAACATGTATCAGCCTTTTTCACAGTGTCCCGCATGGAGTGTCTGCCCCTTTCCCACATGATTAAAGTACTTTACTGGGGTGGACAGAGAGGCCAGGGGTGCAGGATCTTTAAGGTGGTATTTCAGGTGCCTTTCTAATCCAAGCAGGCATATCAGCATGAATTTTATGCTCTGTTCATGTTGTCTAGGGTCTTCTTCCGGTCTTATAAGCAGTGTAGAAAGATTGCCTTTGTGATTGTAACAAGAAAAACAGGCTGAGTGGAAGAGGATTAAAAAAACAAGTGGACATGACTGCTCTGACAGCTCTGTCTAGCCCTGTATGGAGGACACTTGTAGTTCCCAGATGGAAACTTTGTTTCTGGGGCAGTGATCTGTGGTGCTGAAGCCACCCACAGTCTCCTAGTGGCAGCTTAAGGTAGACTGGTCACTGTGTAGGAAATGCAAGTTCCATCTTATTCTTAACATCTGTTGCAGATGACTTATGATAACAATGGAAGACTTTTAATAATTTTAAGAATCATAAGTTCAATATATTTTCTCTCACTTAAAATTTAGCTATTTAAATGTGGAACAATGGCCATCTGTATTTGGATGCTTAGTATATTTGATAAAAAGTATCTCTTTGTCTTGATTATTTGTTTAAATATCGAGTTAACACAGGCTTCCTGCCAAAACATTTCCGAAATCTGAACCAAAACACTGCCTAAGCACCTGGAACCAAAGCTTGATAAGTGATAAATCCACTTTTAAGACCAATTGCTCTTCCATGAGTAGAAGATGACTATTTATTCCATTTCAGTTTACTCAACAGCTTAAAATCAGTGACTTGCTTATTTAAACTTAAGAAACTTAATGAAGTTTGAATAAAAACAGGCAAACTTGTTTTTCCTCCTCTGACTTATGAGGAAAATGAAGATGGGCAAAAAAGATCCAGCAGATCTATGGTGTTGGGGTATATGATGTTGGTGTGTATGGTATCCTGGAACAACCTGTTTGACCCACTAACAACTGATACAACTTCTTTTGTTTAATATTAATTTTTATTTTATATTTTGCAATTAAAGTAATTTATATAAATAATAAACAAAGAGTTTAATATAAATGTTTTTAGATATTTTAATGGATTCAAATTCATTCCAATTTCAACCTGATATGAATCTATTCTAAAGATAAACAGTCATCCTATAACAAATGAAAAATACATAGTTTACTATTTCCCAGTATAGAAAATGGTAATAATCAAAACTTAATAAAAACATGTAAAGCTGTAAATAAATATGTACTGTCTGCTGGAAACAGTAATTTAAAAATAAGCTCTCCTGCTTACTAATTTAAATGTGTGATTTAATCTCTTCACTGAAGCTCAAATTTATCAGTTTTAGTCCAGTTTCCTTGTAATTTCTAAATGGGTGGGGTTTTATGCAATCAATGTTTCAATTTCAGGCTGTTCTCTGTGAAGTTGAAGCCAAGACTCCTTGAATTCCATCAGATTTTTCCCATCAGTTTTCTAGGAATCTGGGACCAGCTTTCAGTGGTCTGGATCTGTGACTACTCAGTTGCTAAAAATCAGCCCCCTGTGCAATTCCTCAAGGGTAGCTTCTGTTGCTGCCTGATGTGTTCAACTAACAGCAGAGGAGCAAAGAAAAAAGATGCTCTGATGATAACACGTGCTAACAGTTTGTATTGTCCCTGCCTATGATGCACCTCCTGCTTGTTTACCAGATCTTTCCTATCTCAAAAGTGACTTTAGTCTGTCATCAAAACCTTTGTCAGTAGCTGTGATGAGGCAAAAAGCAACAGCCATGAAGCAGGTGAATCCAAGCAGAAATCATGATTTCAAAGTAAAGGCAGAGTGAGCCCCTATTTTCTGAGGCTGGAGGATAATGTTGTGAAACTGTGAAAACAGTGGAATAATTTTGTTGAAGAATAAAAAGAAAGAAATAAGACAATTTATTGCAATACAACTAGAAGTATCAGTCACTTCCTAGGAGCTTTTCTTCTGCTTCCCCATCCTTCATTTCTGTTCTGCCCCATCCCATCCTTTTTTTCTGGGTACCACAGGGGCTTAAAACTCCTCTTCCTGCCTACAGAGCCCATCACAGAGCTGTGCTGTGCAGGGATTGTTGAACCATCTCTGTGCACAGCAGCAGTGTCTTTCTCCTTGTGTGAACTCTCAGCTCCCAGTGTACATCACAGAGCACTGTGCCACCCAGGCATCTGCTAGGAGTAAGGCACAAGGTGAGAGGTAGCGTCAGACTCATGAGGCAAAAGCAGACAATTTGTCATATCCATTCTCAGCTGTTTCCGTGTGCAGACGGTTCCCTTGGTACAAGGTACATACTGCATACTTCCATCTCCTACCTATCTGCTGATCAGCCCATCCGTGTCATGAATCAGCTCTTCCATCAGGGAGAGGCCTCTGGAGGGACATGCGTGAGCTACTTAATGCATTTATTGCTGTGTGTTTAGTCTGTTTGTTAAACTTGTAATGGCAGAGTTCATGTTCACTCCATTGGGGAAAGCACCGTCCCATGTCCCTGGCAAACATGTGCAACCAAATGTCCAGCTGGGATCCAAAATGACCCATACCTGTCATCCCTGATCCAGCTTCTGTTTTTCAGCCCTCACCACCAGTTTACAGTTCCTGTTCTTGAGCTCCTTCCTCTAACTATAGATGCCTATCAGCATAACTGGAATTCATGGCATGACCTTTGATTCCTTCTGTCTTCATGCCAGACTCCAGCAAGGCTCTGTTATCAGATACTAAAGTCTATTACAACATGAAGTGCATGCACAAATTTACCCAGGCGGGTACCCTGGCATCCTTGCCTGATAGTTCCACCTTTGCAGGGGAGCACAGGCATCTCTCAGCCTCCGTAGGGCCGCCAGAGCCTCTCTTTACATGAGAAAAGTATGTTGGCATGAAAGGCAAATCATTACACATGCTTCTGCTATTTTCTCTTTCTGAGGGTAAATGCCTGTTCACATGCCATGATGTCATCTTTGACACCACACTCTGGTGGTGTTTCAGGCAAAGATGGTGAATCTGCTGGGAGCCTTCAGCCTTGGGGCCCAAAGATCTGTCCTCATTATCCTCCTTCTAACTCAAGGCAGCAACATTTTCTGAGGTGGAGGCACAGATAGAGGGATATGACTTGCCCATCATCACCCTGTGAAGACCATGGCAAAGCTGGGAACAGAACCAGGCCTCGAGAATAGCAGTGTTATTGCTCTGCTGTGCCACAGGTGGTTTCATGGCACATACAAGTTCTTCCAATCAATCCTGTCTCCTGTGTAGACACCACAGTCATCAACAGGGCTGCTCCCTGAGCCCTTTTACACCTCAGGGTATGACCCTTCTTGGCTTGACCTGTACAAGAACTCCAAAATTGGCAGTATGGCAAGGTGGGGGGTTGGTTGATCTCCTGTCCTGTGTAGATTGTCAAAGTTTGGGTCCCATTCCAGGGCCAGTCTCTGCAGAGAGTCCCTGCGCAGTCTGTAACCAGAGTAAATCTGGTAGAGGCAGCAGGACTACTGCAGCGCACTGTGGTCATGTTCATATAGCAAGATGTCTCTTCACCAGTAGTCGATGGACACAGAGACTGCTCCCAGTATGACTGTTTCCTGAGATGCCTCCTAGGACCACTTGAGCCACAAAATTAGCTCTCATTTCCTCTGACGCCCTTGCTCAGTGCTCCTGGCTGCATTCCCCTTGCATGAGGGCTGAGCTCACCATCAGCCATCTTGGCCTGACATAATTTCACTCACTGCTCTGAGTGAAAACTGTCCCATCTGGTTCTTCTGGATACACCGTGCAAAATCTTCCTGCTTCTGCATGGTCTCGCACATGCTGGCTTGGGGCATGTATTTTGGATTTGGGCAGCATGCTGGGTTTATCTGAGGGTATTAGGAAATGGTCTGTGGTGAGTGGAAGCATGTAGTGCATCTGAGGTGGTTGCTGTGGCTCTAGGAGGGAGCTGTGGCCTGGCTCAGGAAGCCTCTCCTGCCTGGGGGATCCTCTGTGCTGCTTGCAGCAGTGCTGCTGCAACTCACCCCCACTGGCCCTGCAACTACCACGCCAGCTGCCAAACTGGAGTGTCTCTGCTGATCCAAGGGAATTTTAATTGAACCACCTTTGCCCACTGTGAGCAGATGCCAGTTAGTCAAGCCTTGGTGATGTTAGCTGGCACTAGGGAATGCAGTGTATTCACATGCATGCTCTTTGTGGGACTGCAGGAATGCTTCCCAATAAATGATTACATATATACCTTTGCAATCCTTAAATGCAGGAAGTGCCTTTTTTTGTGCATAACACACCATTGAAGTCATCCTGGAAGCTGCTTCTCCCTTGCCCCAATGTCTATCAGCTCATCACAAAGTAGAAGTTCTGCATATGGGATGAATGGGATGTGGCCAACAGCAGGCTTAGCAAATCAAGCTTTGTGGAGGTAAGGTTTGATGCCAGGTCCACAGACCTGGGGAGCTTGTTAAATCTCCTCCCAGACAGACTCCAGACAGTGTGGCATGGGGCAAGAGACAGATTAGGTATTAGTCAGATTTCAGTCATCTTTGAGTAGTGCAGATTAAAACCAAGCACCTAGAAGGGATGAGTCTTCAGTTCTTCCACGAAATGCTTTGGCCCTGGAACAGACAGGCAGTTGCATTTAGAGCTAGCTTCAACTTGAGGTCTCCAAACACAGTCCTGCAAAAAGTACATCAAACAATGCTCTGCAGCAGCACAATGTGCTTGCTGTTGTTCTCACTCTGGTGGTGTGTGCTGTTCTCACACGCAGCTTCACACTCCCTGGTTATACATTAGCAACAACACATTCTTTAGATGAAGTTTGAGTTGGACATAGATTGAAGTCTGATACTACAAAGTATGGTTGGGGAGAATTAAAACATCACTCAGGGTCAAATATTTTCTGGTCTGGGGTTAGTAGGCAGTACATGTGACAAAGCAGTAAGTGCTGATATTGATGAGTATTTATTAGGTACCAGGAAAAGAGATACAGGCATAGGTAGAACAGGAAGTGGCTGTTTTGGTATGGGCTCAACAGAGGTGATAAACTCGGGGCTGAATAAGCAAGGTTCTTCATGATCAACACTTCTATCCACACCCTTCAAATCTATGCTGTACCCATAAAGCCCCAGTCATTTAGAAAGCCTGTATTTCTCTCCCATGGTCACCAGGGCCAATCCTCTGAGGCATGTAGCACTCTTGACTGGAGGTAGGGAAGCTGGGACATTGCCTACAATAACCAGCATACCAGCCATTCCTGCTCCCGAAGAAGAGTGCCATAATTGCATGTCTGAAGGCTGGCCTTTTGTCCAGCCACTCTCTTTCCCTGTGTAATCCACCTGAGTGATGCACATTGCAGAGTATTATGCTGCTTGGAGAAAGGGCTTCAGAATGTGCCAGCTTTGGACAACCTCCCACAACTCCCATGCCATCTTCTACCTGTGACTTAGCCATTACATGCATCCTAATAAAGAGAATGTGTTTAATTCAGCTGGACCTGGGTTAAATGTCATGCTGGAAGAAATGATTCCCCATTCATGTGAAAAAACATCTTATCTCTCAGGAAGAGAAGAAACTAAGAGTAATACAAATGCAAACATATCCCAAGATTAATGCAAATCCATCACCAAGGAAATTTGATTTTTAATAATTCAAAATTACATATGGGAAATGCAAGTTGGGAAGAGAGGAGGAGCCAAAACAGATCCAGGCAGAGAGCTACATCTCTCTCATCAGCTGTGTTTGGTCACTGACAGCTCTGTCTAAATCTTACCATAGGAGGGGTGCAGTGTGGGTGGTGGCAGATCACTCTGTCTTCCTTATTACCTTGCAAAATTACAGTGCCAGTTTTACTAAAGCATAAGAGGACAGGTTGTTGAAGAGTATAAGCTGTTACTCTCCCTTCCCCTTTTGCTCTCACTTCTATGCTTTGTGGAGCAGCCATGCTGTGATCTTAGGTCTGCTATCTGTAGTCTGCTTGCAGCCCTCTTTTATAAGCAAACTTGTTCTGGGAAGAAGATTGAGGGAGAACAGGCCACTAAAAGGGTTTTGCTGACAGATCTCTTTGGACATTTATCAGAGGTCTCTTTTTCTTTAATATGCTTGTTTCATAGAGCCTTTTAACTCCCCTAAATCAGTCGCATGTGGAAGGAAGGACAGAAGGAGAGGCAGAGCTATACAGGAGGCTGTACCAGCCTGCTGAACCTTGCAGACTAGAAATGATGTATGGACACCTTCTTGGTCTCTGCCTTTTTTATTGCATGTGGATCACAAGGGCCATTCAGCACACTGATTTGGTTTGCTGCCATCTCAGGGAGTGCTGCTCAAAAGACAGCAATTGGTGGACTTTTTCAAAGGAGACTTGTGAAGCTTCATCTGAGCCCCAGCCTATTTAAGATAGTGAAGATGAGCTTTTCTCACATGTAGCAGAAATGATTTGCTAAAAGTCATAGAAACAGTGCAACCGAAACAGGACCAAATGTAGGACCTTCACTGCAAGGAGAGACAATAGTTGGGCAATTATTTATAAGGAGGAGATGCTAAATATTGATACATAAATGTCCCTTGGGGGACATCCCCTTACAGAGTCTCTTGGCCAGTCCTGGAAAGTTAGGGTAAGACACGAACACAGCTATTGTCTTATTTATCAAACCAGGCAGAGACTGCACAGGCCAAATCTTGTCCTGCCTTGCTCAGGTAGGTTGGTGCAAATGTTGCTTGGGTGAAATCAGTGTTTCAGCTACCAGAGTTTAACATCTTGGCCTAGCAGACTGGCAGGGAAGAGGATGCACATTTGGACAAACCTAATAACTGTGCTGTGGTGACAATTAATTTAGATTGTTTTATAGGTGCAAGTGGTTCATGTTCAGGATTAGGCACAAGTCTTTCTGAAATCCACTACTTCCAAACCTTTAGTGCTAGCTCCCCTGTACAAAACTCAGTGTAAAATTACTCAACCACAGCAGCTGACATGCACAATTTTGCTGATGAAACAACAGTTTTTTCCCAGTGCTTCCATACAGTTATTTTGTCACTAGGAAGTATGATTTTAGAAACATTAACATGAATAAACAATGCCCTATGTCATCTGCATTTATTGGGCCTGCTCCCCTCCACATTTTTGACATGACCTTTGATAAGAGAATGGCTTGCTGGAATGACCATAGATTGCTACAAGCTCCTGTGAGACAAACCCTTATCAAAGGCTGAACACAGCTGTGGCCAGCATGGAGTGCCAGTCCAAATTTACTCAAGCTGCTATGTTGGCATGAGTCCCTAAATTCTCAGCTCCATAGACTTTTATCTTCCCCTGTGAAATGAAGGCATCATGGACTCTTCTCTTAGCTGCCACTAGCCTGCTTGACACCATAGAAATATGCCCGAGTGTGAACATACCTTCCCAACCCATGCACCAAGCTCCCCTCCCCAAAAACCTCAGGGAAGATGTGTTTAAAATATGTATTTCCCAAGTGCAGCTCTATTTACTTGTCAGTGATTGTTCAAGGAGGTGTTTTTGGCCTCTTCTTACCCATTCTTCAGTTCTCGACCTAACAAGGACTGTATTCTTATCACGGTGTTTGTCAAGCAAGGAAGGAGAAGCAGCAATGGCTTCCCAGTGCCAGCTGGCACTGTGCCATGTGATTGTTGTAAAATGGGAATGTAATAATTGTAAGAATATGATTCTTACTCAGTTTGAACTTCTCCTGAGACAGTCTTTTTATTTGAGGGGTGGAGAGAGAAGGATCTCTGTCTGACTGTTTTCTCAGTCTGCCATTCCAGCTGTGTCTCTTTATCCTTCCAACCTTGCCTGTGGCAAACCAGGTGCCTTTGTAAAGGTTGCACCCTGATGCACATTTCAGCTGCAGGGAGAAGGCCCCCAAAATGTTCTCTGAGCACCAGAGGGGCTTCTGATTGCCTGACCTGCTTTTCACAGCTCTCAGTGCTATCTGGTGTCTGCACTGTGGACGGTTTTGTGTCTGCAAGAAGGCGCTGGAGCACCAGGCCAGTGCGTATGAGAGGAGAGCAGTGGCTCAGCCCCAAGTGCTCCCCTCTAGCTTTCCTGCCTGTGTGGTAGTTAGGAAGTAGAAGGGAACTTAGTCATTAATAACCCTTGCAGTTTTTTGGCCTCAAGTGCTGAGCCTGTTCATGAGAGACCAATTATAATTGTGCCGCGGCCAGAAACTTCAGCTAAATGGCCAACATTCTGGGATTCTAAGAAATTCTGTGGAAGAATTTCTTTGTGGGGAGAGAGAGGATGAGAAAAAAGAGGATTTTCTTGGACACATGGTAGTCTGTGAGCAGGGCCAGGATTTCATACAAAGAAGCTTGCTGTGGCTGGCGCCCTGTGCCAGGAGCCTGCATGTCTCTTCAGACCTAATGGGTCCAGCTTTCCCCACCGGGGATGAATGTCACCCTCCAGCCACCTACATAGGACTACACTGCCCTGCTCTTTCCACTGCACACCTCTAGGGAATGGATCCCTTGGGAAAAGCTGGGAAGAGCCTGGACTGATGCCAAGACCCTGGATGAGGCAACTCCTTGCCTTTTTTTTGTTTCCTGAGTCTTTGGGTCCCCAGGAGAGGGGTATCTTGTCCTGTCCTAAGCAGATCTGCACTCCATATTTGTACCCATTTAACCCATAACAGAAATTGCATTTTATGAATGCATGAGAGTTCTCACCACTCCAAAACCTAAAAATCTGTATTTCCAAAGAAAAAAATGCTGACTAAAATAATTATAAAATATAGTAAAATAATGTGAAGAAGAAAAAAAAAGTAAATCTTTTCATCAAGGGATTTATCCCTGAGCACATGACAGGTTTGGAGAGCAATCCAGGGAGGCAGTGTGTAAAAAAGGCTTTATGACAGCTGAAAGTTTTAAGTGTGTAACTGTTTTCCAGGAGTTAATCCCAGATCCAGAAGCACTTTGCAGAGGCACATTAGGAATTTGTCTTCATTCAAGTTCTGATGCAGAAGGGGAACAGTCCTCTGCCACAGTACATCACACTTATTTTTGCTGTGGAGTGATAGGTCAGGAGAAAGTGTCCTGCATATGTAGTGAAGGGGTAAGGGTGTGTTCTGTTCTCTGCCAGGGCACTGCAGTACTGACAGCATTTCCTTACCCAGCAGTTGCATATATAAATGTGGAGGGTTTGACAGACATTAAAACCTTTTCTTACCTGTGGGTGGGCACTGGAGCAGGTGCCAGGGAAGTGGTCACAGCACCAAGCCTGCCAGAGGTCAAGAAGCATTTAGACAATGCTCTCAGACACATAGTGCCACTTGGGGATAGTCCTGTGCAGGACCAGGAGCTGGATCCAATGATCCTTATGAGTACATTCCAACTAAACATAGCCTGTCATTCTGTGATTCTGTGTGATTCAGTGATGTATATACATACCATCAAAAGCTGGGAATGGCCAGAAGGCACACATCTGGGCTTCTGCTTGCCATGTGAGTTTAGGATTGCAGTAATAAGAGAAAAGGGCAGAAGCTTGTGCCATAAACCCTCCTGGGAAAGTGTGTGTAGAGATGTGTCAGCTTTGGCCATTCTCTGAGGGGGCCACAACTACCCTTGTCAGTTTTGACAAGGTACTTTTGACTCCTTGTCAGGAGATTAAGAATAGGAACCTACTAAGTGGTCCCAAAATGTCAGTGTTATTCCAGGCACAGGAGTAGCTGGAAAAGAAGTGTTGCTTTCCCAGTTGTTGGAAATGTCTCCTGTGCTAGCCATGCACCAGTCACAGGACTAAAACATGAAGAGTGACCATTTTAAGGCTGGTGGGACCAGAAAAAATTAAAAGCCAAAATTGAAAATAAAAGGCATATATCTTCAAACATACTCAAGACTCACTGAGAGACCTGCACCCTACACTGAGACAAGATTTTTTGAGAATCTGGCTATTTTGTCCACGGGTCATCACTAATAACATTTCCTGGGTAAGCTGGTGTGTTGCTGAATTATAAGAGTATATTGTAGACAGAGAATCTCACCTCTATAGTAGTTCTATTCAAATAATAGTGTTAAAAATGCTGTGTTGTTGGTTCTGGAGCAAGACAGTTCTTTGTAAAAGCACTTGAGGAAGCTGATGTTTGTCACAGTCTGCTCCTCCTGCCTGCCTTCGCTTTTGTCCTTCACTATCTATATCTGGGAAGTATCTTTCAGAGCCTATTGTTATGTGGGTTCCTATTCACTGAGAATGTGAAGGAGAACATCAAACCCCATGAACTCCTGACAGATGCAGTTAAAACTTTTTTCATATGCTATTAGAACAGGTGGCGCTAATGAGAAAAAACTGGATTTCTGGAGCGACATGTGTTTATACTGAAGCAAAAGGCTGGAAATGGGTGTTGAGAGACACTCTAGAAGGTTTATCAAAGCTGTTTCTTCTTCCTCTCCCTGATTGCTGTTTTGCTAAGTTTGAGTAGGCATTGGTATCCTTCCACACCTCTACTTCAGTCTCTGCCTCAGACATTTGTAACTAGATTAATCTTTACAAGCTTCGTGCTCTTGGCCACAGTCCATGCTGGTGTTCACTCCCGTGTGATGATAGCCTGGTCAGGGTGAAGCTGTTTTCTCCAAGTCCCACAACACAGTACCAAAATCACATAGTCATGGCAACCCTGAGAACACAACTCAAACCCTAATCCCATTATAATGGCTCAATGTACTTTGCTCAGGCTTTTAATAAGGGAACATGTACCTGAATAACTAGATTTCCTCCTCATGATCATGATCGTGTTCTTGGAGGTGACTGGAGAACTATGATAACATAATCTGATTTGAATGGCCTCTGCAGGCACCACCTGGCAGCTATTGATATCAAGTTAGGAGAATGAAGATGAATGGTCCAGAGGAATATTAAATTATATGGTTTCTTTCCCAAAGATAATAGCCTGATGAGTAACAAAGTTACTTTCCCCTTTTTTGCTCTCACCATCTCTGTTTCCAGGGATTTTTATTCAGTTACTTTCATTTTTCTATTCAGCACTTGTCTGGAGATGGATGGGCGCTTCCTCTGTTTCTGGAAGCCACGACTACTGAATCAGAATCAGCTGGTTGTGTTGGAATACAGAGGTAGTACCCAGAGCCTGACTTCACAAGACCCTGTGAGCAAGCATGTCAAGAGACAAACTCTCAACAGTCTGCCTTGTTCCAGAAGTGCAACTGCTCCCCACCCCTATCAAAGAGCTTCTGCACAGAGATAAAGAAGAACTTTCTCCTAATAAGCAACATTTCTCATTACACCCTCTGCAACTAAACATGCTCAGCTTGACTAGGACTTCCCTCCCAATCCTGAAGCTTCACCTTTGCTCTCCTGAATTGTCTTTATCCATCAGCATCCCAAGGGCATTGCTGTGGTACTTACAGTCCACCTCTGCTTTAGGGGCAAGAGAATTTTCTTTCTCCATGTCATCATGCAGGACTGCACAGCTTTGGGAAATGACAAGTAGTAGGTTCCTTTGTGGTCTTTTAAGTATTTGGTATATTTTGATTATGTTCTACTATTTAAGATGAAATATTTACATCTCTATGATACACAAAAGAATTCACTAACAAATGATGACTCACTACCCAAAATCTTTCACTGAATCTCAATCTTTTCTCCAGAGGCAGTTTATGCCATTCTCTTCCCAGCATGTGAGATGTGGTGTTTCTTGCTCCTGTGAATGTTCTAATGAACCATTATTTTCATTAGCATTAGACAAATGGGGTTTTGAACACCACTATTACTCTCCTTTACCAGTCTCATCTCACTTCTATTTTTCCTTCTCACTGGCTTCTAAGCAAGCACTTTAAAATATGTATTCCCTAGAAAGTTGTGTTATGGACATAGTCTGGTCTCCATACCTGCCAGCAATAGTAATCCAGCTCTCAGCACTAAAGATAAGACAAGTAAACTGAAAATTTGAGTGAACCTAGTCCAAGAGCTCATGGAAAAGAATGGAAAAACTTCCAATTATTTCCACAGCAGGGTAGCAAGCTTCTACTTGGACACAAAACAAAATAAAAAATCACTCTGTAGCAGGCAAGACTTAAATACTTATATTGACATAACACAATTAGGGAAGAACAGAGTATACTGGGAAAGAGAAGTGGTAAAAGAAGGGAGAAAGAAGTTGTCTTTAGTGGGCAATATTCTGAGAGCTGGGGTAATTTAAAACCATATGGGCCTACAGCCTTCAGGGCAGACTGGGGGAACTATATAATACAAACTGTTTGGTTCCATCAAAATCTCACCTAGGGCCACACACTTTGCTTCCTAAATTGTGACATATTCAGTAGACATGGTAGTTATTATTAGACATTGTTTTAGAAAACAGGTTGAGAATCTCAAAAGTGCTTTTCTTTGCTGGGCATTACACAAGCATAGGTGGAGACAGACAGTCCCTGGATTTGGGAATATGTAAAGATACAGGTGGGAGACAGGACGTACAATTTTTCTATTGCTGCAGAAGTCCAGGCATGGAGGAGGACATGCATGCAATCAAAGGCCATTAAGGGCAAAGCTGAGAGCTAGAGTCAAGTATGGTACTCTCCATTACTGTTGCTTATACCATAAGTTCTTCTTGTCTCCTTGAAGTTTCCTGATAGGACCTAACTCCTCTGTAGGCACATCCTGATATTGATAATAGTTATCATTTATACATCGAATTTCCAACATCTAATGCTGACTCTAGTGAAAAGCAGTATATTTCTGAGTCATCCTCTTGGCAGCTATAAAAAGTTGGTGCTGACATCTTACCCTGTGCATAAGTTTCTAGAGAACATGGATTATAAAACCAGTGCCAGCAGATGTAAGGAAAACTCCATTGAGACACTGGTTCTGGCTCCAGGATTGCCCACATGCCAAACTTTAAGTACCTTGGACATTGTAGAGAAATCCCACCAAGGCCATTTCTCATTATCTGTCCCTCAGAAGAAAAGTGGTCATTAGGCAATACCAAAAAGGTTTTAGCCTTGATCAGGCACTGAGGAAGGAGACTCTCTGGTCACAGTCACAGTGGGTCAGCCCACCTCACTGGCTGCTTATGAAAGCCACTGTCAGAACTACAGATGAAAAATGCATTACAAGATCTGACTGTTACAGCCACAAGGACCACAGTGGCTGATCTCATCACACCATTTGCAAAACCCAACACACAGAGCTATGCCTGGCCAGCTGGCAGTCCAGTCATTTTGTTCTTCCCCAGCACTTATCAAACCCAGTACATTCTGGTAAACTAGACCATGTACTTTAGCAATTATTGCAGACTGGATGTAAAGAGTCCAAGTGATGACATATTCACTGTTTTTCTCAGGAAATTATTTCAGTTATTATTTCCTGAAATCTTTAAAAAAACCCACCCCTGCATCTTACTTTCAGCTTGAATTTTATGAGTTCCATTTTCTGGATTGGACTTCATAAGGTGTTTTTTTTTTTTTGTGGGGTAATAGGCCTTTCTGCTCTTGGGTTCATTTTTCTTTAGAAGAACATTAAAATATCACAGTGTCCCTAAGATTCTTCAGATAAATTATATGGTATTCTGAAGAATTTAGTATCCTCTATAGTATCTCAGAGATTGTATATAATTTCTGCAGCTCATTTCTGAACCTTTCCAAGTCAATCTGGTTCTCTTTTGAATGTGGGTAAATGTTTTGTCAATGCCATGCAAGTGGGAAAAGTTCTTTCTACTACTCCATATCTCCTTAATTATCTACCAGGAGGAATAGGCTTCCTTGCTCTGCCAAGATCCAGCTTCCGGTGAATTATCTGTAACCCTTCAGAGCTTCTCAAAGTCATGGTTTTCCAGAATGCAACCTCATAAACATGTAAAACTAGTCTATATGAACTACTCCATGCAATACTCTTCTAGGACAGAAGGTATTACACACATCACCTGGTTGCTGACCATTTATAAACAGCAGGAATCACTTTGTATCACTGATCTGCTGTTACAGCCATTTTAATTTTCCAGTTCTATACTCAGAAACTCTTCAGCATGGGGAACATTGAATGCTGTTCTAGGATTCTGCTGTCTTCCAGAATAAGGAATAACTCATTCCAGTCCACTTCCTTTCCCTGCCTGATTCACATTCACCTGAAACTTTTTTTTTTTTTTTTTGCTATGTGTGTGCATCAGGTTTCAATAAATTTTCTTCCTTTATTTTTATCCCCAGTCTTTATTGTGCTACTATCCTGGTCAGTATGATAACTTTGGGAAATCTGCATAATTATTTCATAACATGCATTATTTCATAATCTGCACTATTATTTCTTTATTTATATGAGGTGGTAACTGGAGACTCCAGAGGGGCTTGTGCCTAAGCATGTAGCAAGACTGCTGGTAAAACTGCACCATCATAATCTGAGAATCTAGGAGAAAGGATTTTACAATCTATTTGTTTTGCACGTGGGGCACAATGACATGGAGAAGTTCAGAATAAGGATGTGTGTGATTCTGGCTTGGCTGTTAAAACCCAAACTTTCTCAGCAGCTGAGAAACACCCTCACCCAAGCTTTTGACCTCACTATTGCCTGACATTCATGTCTGATTTTTTAGTATTTTGCCTTTCTGTTCTTTTTCCCTACCCTTTGATGTCCCTGCTCTAATCCTTGGACAGCTGGTCTCATCTCAAGTGCACACTTGCCTGTGTTGCCTTAGCCATGATAACTTATTCCCCAATAGCACATATCCTCCTTGTTGATGTAATTTTGGCCATTCCTCACTTTCAGAATACTTCCTGCCACTGAGACATGCAACTGCTCTTTTCTGGCTCTCTGCTCCTCTTTCAGAGCTGTGAAGCCTGCTTTCTTATAAGACATTGACCAGAGGCCTCCAGATGATGCAAAAATGCAAATTCTCCACACCTTATGAATTTTGCATCAGTTGTCCTGCACAGTGTCTTTCTATTGTAGTGAGCACAAAAATCTGCTCTCCTGAGAAGACAGATGTAAAATCCCAAGCTCTGCCCATGCACCTGCTCCTTTAAGCAGTCATAGGGCCAGCCAGCTCTTCCACAGCTGTCTAGCAGCTGGGGAAAGGTGAGAACAGACAGGCTGCTGTTCAGGGTTTCTCTGGCAGAGTAGTAGGATTGCATTAAGCTCCTCTTAACACATTATGCAGAATCTTAAGTCTTTAGCTGAACCAGGACTACAATCCTCTTATGCGACTTTGCTGAAATTCCGTGAGTTACATGCACGCATGCACACACACCAGCACAAAGCAGCCTTCAGGAGCAGCTTACCCCTCACAGGTGACAAACGACACCAGGCAAGTTTGTGCTAGAAAACCCGCAAGCTATTGGTCACCCACAGATGAGAGATGATTTTTGGCTCCCACAAGCTTAACGCATGTTGTGATTGCCTTCTTTTTATTTATGGATAATGTACTTGTTTGTTAAGGTTGGCTTGTCCTTTCTTGCTGGGGATTTTTATGTGTTTGTATTCTGTTTCCACTGTATTCATGTGAAGTCTTTACCTCCCTTGACCTCCAGCAACAAGGCAGCAAGGCAATCGTGTTTGGGTTTGACAGCCTGTGAGAGATGTTTGCCATAAGTGAAAGTCATCTCCATGCAGGACACCAGGACAAAGTTGGGGAGTTGCTGCAAGGCTGGACATGACTGCCAATGCTTCATGTGGACATGCAAGTAGGGGAGATCCTGCCCTGCTTGGAAATGGAGTTTCCCAGATCTCATTTCCAATGCAGTTGCAATGAACAGAGGTTAATAGTAGCCATCAGGGTTCTCCCCCTTCATTGCAGGCATTTGATATCATAAGTTATTTATTTGGATCAGGATTTCCAATATTTACTTGGGATTTTCAGTGCCCATTCACCTAGGGACTGGGCTTTCAATACTGGTTGAAAAAAAAAGTTCAGGCATGTTAAGGGTATCTTACATTGACATTTCAAGCCAGATGCCCAAAAAAGTCTATGGAAAGGAAGATGGGTCCTCTTCTTGGGAGCTGGCACCCTCTGCCACTTTGAGACCCCACGTGTAAGCAATGCAAGAGCTGAGTGTGGTGAACTAGAGAATACAAACCTTGGGCTCTTGCTACTTGCCAACATGGGTGTATTTTTAATTTTTGGCTTTCATGCTCTCTGGTAGGATCTTCCTACCTGTCCTCCCCTTCATATAAGCTCAGGCCAGTGTCTGCATGCAGAATGATGTGAACAGTCTTCTGTGGCAGCTGAAACTGCAGAAGCTGGTTTTGAGGCAGCTGGCTAGGCAGGGGGCAGATAGATGGCATCTTGAGAGATGAATGCAGTCCTGAGGGTTTCTGAGGCTGGCCTCCAGGACTTCTCAGTGGTCACTCATGATGCCTGTCCTGCAGCCATGTGTCCTGGTGCTCAGCAGAGTCCTCTCTTTAAGTTCTGTTAGCTGAGGGGACTCCAGGGCCCATGGGGACTGTGGCATAGCAGTGCCTGTGGCCATGGGTGAGTAGTGGTTGTCTACATGCTGGGGCTGTCCCCTGCAGGGCTATCATCCATCCCTCTTGCTGGAACTGTGTCAAGGCAGTCAAAGGCAGGTTGTCCTGTGAGATTCTTTAACCCAGGCAATTGCAGCTCTGTGCTGTTGAGGCATCCTTGGTTCATCAGAGCTTTTATTTAACTTTGTTAGCCATGGGATATTTTGAATCTCTCTGGATAACTTTTGGATTATGTCACTGCCTCTGGATTTTTATCAACACTAGGAGTGATTTAAAAAAGAAAAAAAACAGCCAGCTATGCAAGAAGTGGTGTGGTGCACTCATGATGGTATTTACCGTAACCATCTCCAGGCATGGTTATAGGGAACAATTTTAACATTTGTATCTCCTTCAAACAAGACTGGCCACCCTTGAGGCAGAGCATGCCCTTTTCCTTTAAGGGGACTGAACACCAGACCTGTCCCCCTGTGCTGTATCTTGGGTTTCCAGCAGCTAGCCCTAAGCAAAGCAGTGCCTCACGGATGGATGGAGAGCTGCTGTCACCAGAGCTATTACTGCACTGCAAATAGCTCCAAGCCCTGCAGAAATACTCCACTGTGCCCTTGCATTGCCTTCAGCAGGCCAGTCTTGTGTGTGCTGAGGACTGCTGTGAGGCAGTGGTTCTATTACATGGAGCCTGGGCGTGTGAAGCCTCACGTTAATATCTCATTTTCAGAACAACTTAAGGTTGTTCCTACTCATGCAGCTATGGTGGGTTTCATAATCTTGTCTGTGCAGCATCATCTTTCAGTTTGTGGCCTCACCAGCTGCTGACAGCAGTGAGAGACTGATTGCAGCACTGCCTGGCTGCAGGCCAGTGCATGCAGCCTTTGTGGCCACCACTCCTCCTGACAACATCCCTTACCCTGTCAGTCCATGTTGCCTCACATGCAGCTCTGCTGCTGCTGCCATGCTGTCCAGATGTAGAACATCTCCACCATTCTTCCAATCCCGTGCCTCTCACAGCTTTGTTGTCTGTACTCTGTCCTGAGATGCAGTTGATCTCCCAGCTGGTCCAGAGCTTTTCCAAGCCTGGTTCCACCAGTATGTGTTTCAGCTGACCTCAGTATCCCCAGCTCTTGATTCATGCTGCTCTGCAGAGGTGTTGCATCACTATCTTTTAGAATCTCAATGGAAATGGTTAAAACCTCCATGTTTGTCTTGGTGTTGACTCATGTTTTAGGAACAGAATTATGAAGGCTCATTTCTGATTTATTTCAAACATAACATCTATCATACCTAGGTATCTGTTGATACATTTTATACTTAATGACCTATCTGGACCAGAAAATACTGTGCAGGGAAAGCTTTGTTCTGTCAGAGGACTGCTAGATGCTTATGGTGCCCTTCTTTTTGCACTTAAAAATATTTGTGGACAAGGCTTTTAGGAAGGAAGTGCTCCACTGAAAGAAATAGTGCATGAAGTTGACTGTAAATGTAATTATACAAGACTCTATACTAGCTTCAAGGAAGGGAAATACACTCTAGTGGTTCCTGTGGTACTGCATTTTGATGCTTCCCTTTTCCTTCAGGAAACTGAAAACCAAAGAATGGTGATTTTCTGAAGATCACCTGCTGAGTTAGTTTCAGAACCCAGCTATCAGCTCAAGGTACAAAGCTATAGTCTCTCTTTCTCAGGGATATCATGCTCCACATGGGGACTGCAATCCTGGCATTGTACTTCCTCTAATTTTTACTTAAAGAGCAAATCAATTGGAGCTAAACTACTCATCCCTGTTTGAAACCAGGCCACGTCACAGTTGAACACCATTTATGAAATAGTAACTGGAGCTCTGGAAACTGAATTATTATATTTATTCAGTCTGTCACCAGATAATTGCAAATGTGAATAAACTTATTCCAGTAAGGTCAGTTTTATTGTTTCATCCCTTGCAAGCTCAGTTTATCATTCCTGTTTGTTAACTGCAACTGAGCTGCACAGAAGGCTTTGTGCTGGAGGATTTCTCTGAGAGATAGGATGAAACAGTGCTTAGCCCAAAGAATTTATAGGAGAGATACTTTTCTCATGCAGGTTAGTAGGGCTTTTTGCTTAAGCAAAAAATTTCCTGTATTTACTATGCTTCTAATAGGAAACACTCAGATTAGAGTGTTTTCTAGGGGACATTTGAGTCTGAAACAGGAGAAAGAGAAATCCTTTTGTGGGGGAAGGAGCAGAAAAACAAAGAAAGTTTTGGGCAGAGAGGAGATGTGGCATGGTTTGGCAATGAAAGACTGGTGAGGCAGAGGGGAGTGGAAGGGGCTGACATGCAAGAACAATGCAATATAATGAATAAAAAGTCAACATCAAGCGTGCTGTAGAAGCATGTCTGGCAATGATGTCTGATTGTGCTGTTGGCTGCACACAGGCGTGAACTGCACGCTGTCTGTCCCAAATGTAGCAGCAGTTTCTCCTGAACTGGAACTATCTCCAGAGAGGCTGCCAAAACTGCTTTCCTGGACACTCAGCAGAGATGCTGGTTGAGCTCCCATTAGAGAATTGGCCTGACTTCTGGGAACAGAGCCGCTTGAGTCACACCCCTTTCATGCTCCCTGGTCCTGGAGTGACCAAACTATTGTTTTCAGAGCCTGAATTGCAGAGTTGCATGCGTGGAACTAAATCAAAATTCCCACAACCCAAGAGCTGAGTAGCAAATCTTCATATCCTCAGCTTGCTGGGGGTAGGTGGCTGTCACCAAGCATGTATATGTATATGGTCCTGTCCACAGAGGCTTCAGATGACCTGCTGTCTGACATATGAACTGCAGCAGTGCCAGGCTGTTTTAAATTGGTTTGCCATACAACATCAGATCTGTCAGCTGCTAGATATGAACCCCTCCATGCTAGTACCTATAATGCCCATTTCTAAACTTAGTACCCCACTTTTTCAAAGGTTTTATATTCCCATACATCACCTCTAGATCAAAAACATAAACAATTATGGATCAGGTGGACAGACGCTGTCCATTCTGGTCATAGCAGACATCTGAATCAGCCTAATGGCTCCATAGCTCCATTGTCCATTCTGAGTTGAAATGTGATTGTTATCAGTTCCTCCAGAGATATAATTCAAGATACTCTGCAGTGGTTGGTTCTGGACTAAGCAAGCTTGAGGGCAAATTCCTTCTCAGCCCCATGGCCTTGAAATCAGTTTATCAGAAGCAACAAGGGACATTTTTCTTTTGGAAGTCTAACATGCTTTAAATACTTACTATTCCAACACAACAATTGGACACCCTTATAAATACTACCTACTTAGAAGAATACCTTACTTATCTCATATGCCTCATAGCACTATGAGACAGTGAGTTCCTGCTAATCTGATAAGATGACAGTAAGGTCACGTGCAGTGTTCTTGGTGTGTTGTCTTGCTGTTGGGCCTTAGAACTAAGAGTTCTTTTGTGTGACAAGGTGCTGACAAGCTCTGGCCCCAAAAAAATTCTGTAGGGATTCAGTTTGCCCTCACTTTGCTCTCTGTCATTACCCTAAGCTGCAGGTCTCCTGGAGCTGCAAGGCAGGACTGATGGCAGCACATATTCCCCTGAACACAAAGATCAATGCTGGCTCTCAGGAAACCTCATGTGTGCTGAAATGTAAGTGGAAATGGTGCCTTTTCATTAGCACACAGGACTATTGGCATGTGCCTGCTTCTGTGCCAGCAGGTATTAATGCCCATCAGAGCGTGCCAACCAGCAGGCACTGTCTAATCCTGGTGTTGTATAATGAGAGGGGGAACTGAAGGTCAGAAAACAAGAATGAAGCTGTCTGGTGCAGAGCTGCTGTGCTCTGCAGAGATGTCAGGGCACAGTCCCCTCTGGTGTCATCCTCTCTTGCTCCTGGAGACCTGACCAGTGGTATTCTCTTACTCAAGGGAAAGGCTATGAAGACCGCATTTGGAATAGAAAGAACAAGACCAATTTCAGCTCCAGATTCTTCCGCCCACTTGGGCTATATCTGATCATAGCTGGATAATAGAGTCCCTCCCACCAGTTTCAGACTATTGAAAACTGGGGCTGGAGCCTGACAAAATAAATGAAGGCTTCCTTCCCTTCAGGCTGTTATAAGTCTGACGGTGTTACTGTACTATGGAAAGCAAAAGAGTGGGCAGCACCCAAGAAAGAAAGAATATTTCTGATATTACAGTGCTGTAGTGTTACAGGCATGGAAAATGGGCCAAGAGGCAGAAGTGTCAGATGGATGTCCAGACTATCCACAGCTAAAGGATAGAGGAAGTGAAGGGAAAATGGAAATGTGGGAGGATGGTCTGAAGGAGGCAATAAGCCCAAGTGATTTTCTTCTCTCAGCTCTTCATCATAAACAGAAACTTCCATCCCTGGGTCTTGTCTCTCTTTACCATCATATGAAGAACTGAGGATTCTGAAGATAAAGATTAATTCACAATAGGAAGAAGAGGGTTGCTGCATTGCTCTGTAAGAATTCAGGAAAGAGTTGGATGGAGTTTGGATGGACTCCAAAGGGGACTGTCTTTGAACAACCTCCATCTAAAAGGTCTGGTCTGAAGTCTGAGGCATTTAGGAAGGAGGAAACAGGATTCTCGGGATTGTATGACATTCACAGAGAGCTAAATATATAATTAATTTCTCAAAATACACAATTCCCTATCATCTGCCTTTTCTGTGAAATTATCCAGAAGTAGTGGGAGGGGACCAAAAGGTGAGGCTAATGCACAGCAGCCCTGTTAATCATTTATTAGTGTTTGGTTGGTGCCTGTAATGTGTGTGTGGAGATGGCTCTGATGAGCGCTGAACTTCTGGTTCCCATCTGGAATATTTTGCTCTGCCCAGACTTTGTTCGGACTATGTTTACCTTTAATCGGCCATCTGACCTGTCACCAGGAAATACATCAGAACAGGTATTGATCTGTGCAATTGATTTTGTGTCATTTTCCCCTCTGGTACTGAGTTCACATGAGACTAACTCATAAAATACCAAGCTCACAATGTTGCTGTGGCCCCCCACAAGGGTTCTCTGCCATGAGAACATCTCCTCCCTACCAGTGGAACTCTGTAAAGACATAGTTCAAGTACCAGTGTCTGTTGGTACATTGGCCAGCCAGGACTGAGAGGGTTAAAGGCCTGAGACACACAAGCTCATTTATTCCTGCTTAGGCCAAATGTGTTTCTATTGAGCAATTGTGCCTGGAGAACATCAAGAAGATGCATCTTGTAAGACTCAGCCCACTGGGTCTTTGGGCAACATTTTCTTGAATGTCAGAGGGACTTGAAAGAAGTAGTCTGATCCTTCCCATGTCTCCTGAGTTCCCATGGGAAGACTGGCATTTAAATTCCTCCCCTACAGCAGGTTGTCACCAGATATCTGGGATTTCCCTGCTACCACCACTGCCTTGGGATCTCTGCCATCCCCCTAGCCCTGAGGAGGTATTACTTAAAAAGAGGGAAGGAGTGAGACAAGGATGGGACTATTTTGGAATCTACAGGCAAAGATCCTGATTTTAGTTGATAAAGCTAGCTCTCAAAGACACAGGGAACAAGAGGCTCCCTCTGATGGGAAGAGCTGCGAGTGGAACTCCTCTGAGTACAGTCCTGCACACTCATAATCTACCTTCTCTCAGATCCACTGCTTCTGTAATCCAGGTTTGTCCACTCAGCAGTGCCTGGGGTCTGATTATGTCATATGGCAAAGCTCAGTGGTCTATGAAGCTCAGCATTCCTGAATATCCCCTTCGTCCTGAAAGGAGGTGAATATTAACTAAGACCTGTACAAAACTGGTACAGAAAGAAAAAGTTGTTCAATTTTAAATAGTTACTAAGAAAAAACCCCACTCCTTAGAACTTATTGTGCACCCTTCCTGAAAGTAAGACAAAGGACAAAGGAAGCACAGTCCCATAGCCATTCCTGTTACCATTCAGTCAGTGGCACAACCTATAACCTCATGCCATAGACCACTGTTGTCTAGGCTTTAACAGAGGTGTGGCCAAGAGCATGACCTTTCTTCTGTTCAGACTAGATTTCTTCACGAAAAGAATGTACTAGAGGGATTACAATGAGTGTCAGGGGATGAGGTAAAAATAATAGGAGGACCATTTTCAGGAAGAGTAAAAACAAACAGTGGCATCAGAGATATATTTATTCATGTGCTTACAAAAGAAAGGGGTGGAAATCTGTTAACAAACCAATTTTCTGTCTCTATTGTTTTCTACTCTAGCCATCCTAAATTTTGCTAGTCCCTTTTCTCCACTGGGTATGAACTGAAGGACTTGTTAACAAGTGAAACCAAACTTTTCCATCCTACTCACCTCAAATTTGGCTCCAAATACCAGAGTTAGGCAGCTGGAATGTGTTTTCAATAGCTGTGAGGACATCTGACATTATCCATCCAGATGAACTGAGCATTTGAAAAGGGCTGCTCAACACATATTTTAGAACATATTTTCCAGGCACCAACATTTGAAAGGCTGGGCTGCACTAAGCAGCTCCCCTGCTGCAGCACTATAAGGGAGGGAATAGGACAGAATCCAACTCTCAGAAATTTTAAATCAGCAGCTTTATCCCTAATATTCACAGTCAGCACCTGCATTTGGCAGCAGGGCACTCTTCAGACATTTTTTGGACTACAGCCTTAATTTATAGGTGCTTGGACTCTCAGTTCTGCCCTGAGCTGTGTCAATGTGCAAAAGAGACTGGAGGGAGCTGACATCATAGTTATATTGGGCATCACATAGCTCTTTATTTGCAGCCCCCTTTTTTAACTTCTCAGCTTTTCAGACAACTGGCATGCACAGTCCAATGGAAAGCAGGCTGCCAACCCTGTGAAAGCACACAGGCCTCTCCACACATGTTAACAAAAGGTCCTTTCCCTGCTGCTCACCTGAAGGTCATCCTATTAGAAAGACTTTGGGGATAACTGAACATTCCACTGTACATTCATTACTTGTATGTGTTCTTCCAAGCTAGCTTCTCTTCTTGCTTCCCCCTTCCCAAGGTCAGTGCTTTTCCTTGCTACATCCAGCCGAGTGGTGGCAGGTGGGGGCTGCAGCCATGGAAGTTCAAGCCAGGCTATTAGTTTGATCAAAACCACTGAAACCCAAGTGCAGAGAGGGAGAAAATTTCTCATTTAGTGCTGGGAGTCTCAGTCACAGAACTCATATGTGAATAATAAGACTAGACAAATTAGATCCTAATTAATATCAGGCATATTCAACAGGCCTTGCAGCTGATGGATGTTTTTACACTGAATTCATTGCCTTGTGGATTAGGACCCATGGACAGAGGGTGCAAACAGAAACCAGAGCTGTAAAGAATGACAGAGAGCTCCCTTAGGGAAAGAGCTGGTTTACAGTACTATGTGCAAGGAAAAGACACTCCTTCAAGGGAAAGGGGGTAAGGGAGATGCTGGAGCTGAGTTTTTGTCCTACGCTGTGGGGTGGGAGGATGAAACATGGGTTTTGGGGCAATTCTCACTGAGCAGGAGTTTGCTCTGCAATGAGCTCCATTTCTTTCAGGGTCTGAACAAATTAATAAAAAGAAGATTGCAGGCTTGAGGGGTGACAGGCAATGGGTCTGTAACCTCCAGCGAGCAGGGAGTTTGTAGCACCTGTTTTCAGGCATCCATTTCAAGTGGAAAAGAATTTAGTCTCAGATCTTGGTGGCTCTCTAAGGACACTACTTGAAACCCAAAAATACCTTTTTTTCCTCTCCCTCCCCATATTCCCCACTTTCTTCACAGACTCCTGGCCTCGCCTGCTGCTCCCCCTGACAGGCAATGAGCCCAGCTGGGGCCCATGAGTGCAGTGCCAGGGGTCAGAGAGGCTGGTATGAGCTGGCTGCAGCATGGATGAAACAGCACGTATGCACTGCCGTGCTGAGCCTTGTGCCTCTTGGTTGCACAGCAACCCAGGGACACAGGCCTGGGTCCCAGCCAGCTGCTGGGGCCAGCCCTGCTGACACCTGGTCCTCAGCACCCCTCCAAAAGCTGGATGGGAGTAAGCATCCCTGATTCAAGGAAAGACTCAGCTGACGGTGCCCAACGTGAGGCTCAGGGAGTGCACAGCAAATGCTCCAAGTTCTTGGCAGGCCAAAACAGGGTCTGCTGGGTTTATTTATTTATTTTTGGTGGGGAGGAGGGGTATAGGAGAGAGAAGGTTATGATTTAAATATCTATCCTGTTGCCAACCAAAAAAGTCTGTGGGGTGTTAAATTACTATTGACTTTTCAGGCCAGCATTTGGCCCTCCCTCACCCCTGTAGCTCAGCTCTCCCTGCGGTGTCTCTCTCACTCACTCAGGACTGCTATAAAGGGAAGGTAAGCCTCAGTGGCTGACACCAGAAACGTTTTATTCCCCCCTGCCCCAGCTGATTCAGCTGGGCTCCAAGAGCTGGGTAGGATGGGGAGTGATGCTCCCCCCAGCCCTCCCTCCCACCAGACCTGCTGACTGTCTGAATGTCCTTTTGATTCAAAGTTAATAGTCTGCCCTTTGCAAAACCACCTTGCTTCCCAGTGGGCTCTACAGTGGGTGCTCAGTTGGTGGAGAGTGCCGAGAGAGAGTAAGGGGAGCACAGATGAACTCTGGCCTTCTTTTGAGTTTAGCCTGGCTCTGGATAATTTTCCCTGCCATGCCCCCTTACCTTTTGGCCAATGCCAGAGGCCTTCACTATCAGACTGCTTCGTGACTTTAAAGGGGTTCAAGGCTTTTAATTTCTTCCACCCTCCTTTCACAGACGTTTGGGTTGAAGTATCTGCTCAGCTGGGCTCTTCATGGGGTGAAACAAAATGAAAAGTCCTCTGCCACTGCCCGGTGTTACCTTTCATGGAACTCTCCAGCAGGGCTCTTTCCAACAGTTGCCGAGCACACAGGGGCCCTGTAAAAAAGAATGTGGGCTCAGATGTCACCCTTGACTGATCTTGAGCTACCAGTGGGGTACAGAGATGAAGTACTCAGCTGAGATCGTGTTGCCAAGGGCTCAGTTGCAGGGAGGGGAAGGTGGTGTTGAAGGCGTCTCCTGGCACTAGTATGTGTAGGGGAGCAGAAAAGGTGAAGGGACCCTAAAAAAAGAGAGAACAAGGGAGTGCAAGAGAGCCATAAGAACCTACACAGTGGCAACTGACTCCCCCACATTGAGAGGAAGTCAGGTGAAATCAAGAGCCTGAGGTCTTGTGCTGCAGTCAAGCTAGCCTGGAAACCATAGTGGGCAGCACTTAATCCTGTGAATAAACCCATTTGTCCTAAGGGATTTTAGAGCAAAACTCTGTGTACTCTGCATTATAAATCAGGGGAGGCACACAGGGAAAAGGATGGGCACTCTGCAAAATCAGGGGCCACACATCAGCAAGGTTTGTGCCAAAGGAATAAGAAATTAATGAAAAGCAGTGTGGGGAAAAAAAAAAAAGTGCAACAACTTGTCTTGCTAAATCTGTGGGCTCTGTTTGATTAAGTTTCTCTTTAATAATATCAACCACTTTGCTAATGTCTCTTAAGTGAAGTGACCTGCGTGGGTAAGCCACACCTGCTGGATCAGCAGGTCACATGGGCTGAAGCAAGGAGGGTGTTTTGGAGTCTGGACTCTGCCTGGGTGCTGAAACAGTGGTGAAGAGACATCCCAGGACCTGGAAATTAGAGTGTATGGAGTTAGTGAGGAGGCACAATTTCCATGCCTCCTCCAATCAGTATATCAGTGAGTTCCAGTTGTTCCAGTCCAAAATCACCACATTGTTGAGTCAAGACACCAGTAACAGCAGATTATCGTCAAACTTTCATCACTCAGGGCTGAGCATAAGCATGAGAAATTTTAGCCCAGGGGAAAAAACAACAGCTTGAAATTGTTTCAGTAGGTTACAGAAGCCAATGAAAAGAAGTGATTGAAATAAAAGGGCCACCTCAACTATTAAAGCAGGCAACCTGTAAGTGCATCCTGGCAAGGAGGAGAGGAATTACATGGTCTGATGTGGTCAATGCAGGATTTCAAGAAGGTGTCTTACTAAGTAGACCATAAAATAGAGACTTATCACTGTTCCAGCAGGATATTGAATCAGGGCATTGTGAATCAAAAAACCATTGGGTTGTCTGTTATTTAAAGGACTCCTTTTTGTCAGCAGCTTTTCTCCTGTCAGTTTGCAGCTGCCAGAGTGAAGCAGGATAAATTATGGGCTGTGTCTCCTGTGAGGAAGTAGTGGTGATTTCATGCCCCTCTTGTAGGATCATTGGTGCTTTCCTGCCCACCCCTTCCTAAACAGAAGGATGACATGAGGATCTGTCATGAGACAAATCATTCCCAAGTATCCAGAACCCCAGAGGCCTGTACAGGCAGCTCAGCATAGCTCTTGTCCTGCCTGTATCTCCCCAGCTCCTGCTTATCCTTTTGTGCTACACATCCGCAATATTGCACACCGGTGCATATTGCAAAAGACCAACCCGTGGCAGCACCTTCTGCTGCATTTCTAGGACTATTCATTCCCAGGTTCCAACAGCCTTATTGGAGAAGTAAGATATGGTGGCCAGGGCAGGAGCTGTGCTTGTTTTAAGCTGAAGATGGTATGTCTTCTCAATACTCTCTGGGATTTCTGACAAATTTCTGCTGCCTCTTTGTTTCTCATGAGTAGAAAACCATTTATCTTCTCTTCTTCAAACCATCCCCTTTCAATCCCACTAAATGTCTTACACCTTTTTTCTCTCCTTTCATCACCATCCTCCTCTGTGACATGGTTGGTTTCCTCCTCCATGTCTAATCCTGCCTTGCCTCTTGTTATCTGCATAATTTGCATGAAAAACTCATTGGGGAAAAGGGCTGGTCTTGCTTGCTGTTGGTCTAGCACCAAGTACACCTCTTGTGCATTATAAATAATTAGCAGGCATCTGTCAAATACAGATGAGAACACCCCTGCTCTTGAAGCCTGTATCTGCTTCTTTGGCAGCATGCTCAGCTTCCCATGGAGGATTCATCCTGGGATATGTGAGAAAATGTGGTAGAGGGATAGCTAGCTCTGGTACAACCATCACTTTGGGGAGACTACCCTGTAGGGGACGGGCTGTAAAGCTGAGTCATGGCTGCAGGGAAAAATTTGAATCCTCTTGATGTCTCTGTGTAACTGGTCCAAGATCTTTAGTAGTTGCTCTTTTGTTACTTTCCTGCATCAGACTAAGGGAAAATGCTAACTTTGATGAGTTGCCAAGTCCTTGCTGAATTATAACTACTAGAAACATCAGAAAGAATGATTCTCGAAAGGACAGGAGCAAATATATATTTGTACATTAGGTCCCCAGCGATTTTAGCTGACACTGACAGGGGCCTTCAGCCACAAAGGGCCACATGGCAGTGGAAAGTGGCTGGTTCTGCTTACAGAGGGTGTGTGTGCCCTGTAAAGCACAGGGCTGTGCTCTGGGAAGGCAACCAGATTTAAGCAAGAGCTGAGAGCAGGCTGTAGATCTCTGTTTTCATGGGGCTGTCATGATGATCCTCTGGAGGGATGCTTGCTGTCTGTGATGTGGTGACGTGGGGGAGCAGCAAGGGGACTCCCCCAGTGCTCCCGGTCTTCAGGCGGGGGAATGTGCCTCCCTTTGAGGCCCTGCTCGGACATCAAACCACAGTGTTGCAGTCTAAGGGCCAAGACTGGCCCTTTCCAGCTAATGTCTGTCTCAAAGACAAGCCAAGGCAAGACTTGCTCAACTTTGGGATGCTGCATGTGCAAAGGCTAATACTGGAAGGCTGGTGTTCATCTCTGTGCAGAGCATAAAGGAAAACCAACCAACCAAACAACAAACCAATCCAAAACCCCAGCCCCAGATATCTTTCCCTGCCAGAACCATGTTTTATTACACAATGCTGTGCAGGGGGGGGTGACTATTCTCAGAATTAACCCAGAAACACCTGCAGTACCTAATAAAAAGCAGTTTGCTACCACAGCAGGACATCTGTGCGCAGCCTGAGCCTGTTTAATTACAGCTGGAGGGCAGGTTGGCACAAAAATATGATGGTCTCAGTGGTGTCAGAGGCTGAGCATCCTCACAGGATCAATCTCTTTCTGCAGAGTGAGGTACTTGAGAAATGACAGAAATATAATGGACTGATGTTTTGGTAATGGGTTGCCTCAGCAGAGACACCATTATGTTGATGAATCTGCAAGAAACCTCTCATTTTGCATCATGCTATGAAAGTCAGGAGAGTTTTGTATGAACCACAAGCGAGACACATATCTCATAAGATAATCAGATGTAAGAACACTCTTTAGTGTTTGTGAAGGACTGTGTCAAAGCTTCACAGGGCACTTGGATCAGAATGATCAGAATGGATCTTGTCTTAACTTCGTTGTTACCACAGGGCCCAGGACTACAAGAGTAAACCAGACACTCACCATTTCAAATACTTGCAAAGAAAGCTTTCCTTAGCTTCAGACTGCTTTCAGTTCTGTAAACCCAATGTGTTCCTTTTGCTAGTGTGTGTCTGCTCAGCAGCCAAAAGAAAAGCAAAATACATTTGAAGGGAGAGAGTGGGGAGAAATGTTATGAAATAAAAGATCAGAGGATCAAGAGCACTTTTGAGGCTCAAACATACCACACACAAGCTCTGGGCCTGTGGTCAGCCAGAAAACATCAGTTTAAAATTCCACAATAGCCCTGGAATTTAATCCTTCTAATGCAAATTCCCCCCACCCCAGTCCTAGATCGGCACTACTACTGTGGTGGCACAACCCGAGCCTTTAAGCCCTTTTGAAGTATTCAAGAGTCCCTGTTTCTCAGCAGGAGGGCTGGGTAGCTATGTCAACAATGTCAAAAATGTTCCTGTGATTACTGTACCTTTCTGAGCAGAAACCAGGAGAGAAAGCAATTAATGCCTCCTAATCTGGCTCATAAATAAAACTTGTTCTCCCTGGAAGCATCATCTCTGTAGCCCCTAATTAGGATGGCTCTTTGTCACCTCCCAGCCTTAGACAGTGGAAGGAAGGAGACCCATTATCTCCCTCTGCCCAACACCAGGGTTAGATGCACACTTCTGCAAGTGAAGCCACATGTCTGAATGCAGTTGCAAGCACTACTGTGTGCCTCTGTGATATCCTCCATGGTTCGATTCCCAAAGCAGTCAGATATCACAGGACCTGGACATTGGGGTCTTGGCCAACCCCTGTGCTGAGCAACTATAATCCAAGATGTACAAAGGGTGAGGCAAGGGGAAGGAGCCAGAAGGCACAGCTGTTGACATATGATGGAGATGAGAACTGCAGACCACTCCAAGTCAGATGGAGGGAGAGGCACAGTGTGTATTGGCAGATAGTCCAGCCTTATCAACAGCTGAAGTGCATGCCAAGTATTTCCACCAGCCTCTCCTGTGTAAGCAGAGTGACTTCCTATCAGCATCAGGAGTGAGACCTTGGAAAGCCATGGACAGTACTTACAGACCTATTCTCAGGGGGTGTTCAAGTGTGTCTGCATGTCACGGTCATTCCAGGTCTTTGGCATAAGGGTGCTTTGTCCTTGGGTATACTGGGGGTCTTCCCAGTGGGCAAGATGAGCCATCAGCTGTAAAGCAAAGGGGGAACCTCCTTCCATGGGTGAGGCATCTCCATTAGAGACCAGTCCAAGCTGGAGCAGTGCTCAGATTGTCTCACAGCCCTACATGAGAAGCGTACATGGGGAGGGAAATGCATATGGGTGAATGGGCTGAGAGAACACATGCACCATAAAGGAGAGGCAAGGGAAACACATAAATGGTTAATTCTTCTGAAGGTGTGGGGAGGCTGGTGGGGTCATAGCAAGTAATGGATAAATACCTCAAGAGGGGATAAATAGGGAGAAAGTGGGATGAACCTGAAACAGGAGGAGAGATGATGGCAGTGGCTGGTGTGCAAGGGAGAGACAGCTGAGTGTAGCCCAGGAAAGGCCTGTGCACATGGGAGGTCTTCCTCACCACCTCCTGCCCAAGGTCCAAGTATCTGTGGGATGGAGCTCACATCTCCAAGTTACACACCATGGGATGCAACCTTGTCAGCATCTTTTTGTTTGTCAGTAACACCAAAATTAGCCACTGAGGTGTAACTCAGGTCTCAGCTCCATGTCTGAGACCGGACCAAATTAACTGTTGCTCTCCAGCTTTAGCACCTGCCTTCATACATGGAAGAGAACCCAGGTGGGAGCACTTGAAGCTTTGCTTTCTCACCATCAAAATGCCAAGTCATTTCCATGGACATACACCATCCTTGCTGAACATACTGCACCTTGCAGGGAGAAGCGTATCTTTGCCAGGAACTTCTGCCCACAGGCCTGAAGACACAGTCCTGCCTTGCCTTTTTGGTGAAGCCATGCTGAGGAGCTGTCAGTCCCACCTGCTGTCAGGACTGAGCACGTCTGCAGCACTTTTAGATGAGCCTGGAGGAAGCATTGTACCTGTTGAACTTCAGTAATGTGAAAATCCTACCCCTAGAGTGATGGAGGGAAAAGCCATTTTGGATTCTGCGGAGTGGGGGATGACATAGGAATTTGTGATTCAGGAATTTGTGATATAGCATTTTTCCCTGCTGTTGACTGCACAAGCCTGCAATGAAACCAGGCTTAGCACTGCCGTCCCCATCAGCAATTCTGCTAAGAGGAATTTGAGTTTTTATGGTCACTGATAAGATTAAAGTCTTTGTTGCAGCTGGTCGAGGTAGACTCAGCTCCAGGCTGTGTAAAAGCACTGCTGGGAGGGCAGAGTGAAGGTAGTTTTGTTGCTTTCTTTGGGAATTCCCACACTTGCAAATCTTTGGATTTCATCTGAACTGCAGTGTTAACTCCATGCTTGCTGGTGTGTGAAAGACCTAAACCTGTGGATAAAAAGGACAGGAGTCCCTTGGTGTGGGTTTTTCATTACTTTCTTGCTGAGTTCTGCTGACAGCCAAAGTGCCCCTGCACATGTCCTGAAGGACAGGTGCTGAGGGACAACATCAGGAGCAGTTCCTCTTCCTCCTCTGGGGATGGTTCTCCTCAAATGGGCCTCAGCAAGGGCAAGAGTGGGAAGATGATCAGTACCTTGTGCTCTGCAGCCCTTGCACAACCTGGAGTTTTCAAGGGTCTCCACTCAGGAAGTCTGGGGCTAACTGGCAGAGCCCTGGTCTTCCTTCCATTACATGACTGCACCAGTCATTAAGGCCCCCACTTCCAGAGCTGTAGAAAACATTCCCCTGAAAAATCCAAACCAGACCTGTAGCTCCTACCCATAAACTTCATTCCCATGTTGAGTCAGCAGCCAGCATGAACTTGGGTTCTTGTTGGTGGTCCTTCCTTTTTCTTGCCAGACCTCTGAGGCACTCAATGGAGAGAGAATGACTACCTCAATCACTGCTG
Organism: Lonchura striata; assembly: GCF_050655825.1. Lineage (NCBI taxonomy): Eukaryota > Metazoa > Chordata > Aves > Passeriformes > Estrildidae > Lonchura > Lonchura striata. The sequence goes on along the minus strand of NC_140705.1, from coordinate 84,699,870 downwards.
ACTCCTCACCTGGAGGACCATGCTCTCACATTGGGATCTGGCACCAAGGAGCCCCAGGGCCTCACTGAGGGCAGTGCTGGTGAAGGAGCATTGCTGGCAGCTCTTTGCTATTTGTTTCCTCTGCTGATAGGTAGAAGTATTGTTGGATCCAAATTATGGAGCTATTCCCCATGATCCATCCTAATATTATAAACTTTAAAACCCCCAAACAACCAACCTCTATTTATCAAATGAGCTATGGCTCTGGGTACCAGGTGTGCCCCATATTTTCTTCTATGCTAAAAACCTAGTTTCTGTTCTCCTTCTAATTTTCTCCAAAGTGCTATTCAGTGACTAGCCTCTGGCAGATGCATTCTGAAGGACACAGTACTGATTCACTTCACCTTTGATGGGAAACATCTCACAGCCTACCCATGGAGCAGGTATTTTTTTGCTTGAAAATACAGGAGAAAGTATCATCGTGATTTTGAGTTGAGATACTCAGCTCTGAGACCTGCCTTGGGCACAGATCATGGACTGGCTGAAAGGGCACAGAGGGAAATGAGAAGTGCTGCATCAAGCTGCTGCAGCTTTCTGAGAGCTCTTTGGTTTCGTTGTACAAGTGCACTGTGTGCACAGGAACCAAATTGGGCAAGCTGAGGTTCCCAGTGCCCTTTCCACTTGTGCCAGGGGGATAAGGTATTCAGGGACACGTGGGAAGCACTGCTTCCATTTTAAGAGAATTATTCATTATGAGGTCAGTCTGCTGCCACTTTCTCTCTCTGAGATGCCATCCTGGTCCTGTGAGTTGTCCGTAGGGCACATCCGCTTCCACTGCAGTACCTTGTGAAATAAGGCAGTGCTGTTAATTAGGTTTACAGACACCAAGACCGAGGAAGTCATGCTTGTCTTTGCAGATCAAGGTCCAAGTGACTAACCCCAGGTATCACAGGGAGGCAATAGCTTCACAAGTAGCAAATCAAGCCTTGTCTGTGCCTGGAGCACTGACTCTAATCCCCAGTTCTGCCTCCCTGCAGTCGTGGTGACACCTTCAAGGAGCTGAGGAGTGAACAGAGAGCTGAGGTGCTTCATCCTGCTGGGAGAGGCATGGGGTTGTCCTTAAAGAGAGTACTTTGGAGAGTCATCTGCAGCAGGTGCCAAAACCAAAAGGAATAAATGAAATGAGACATTGGAGAACAAGGTGTAAGAGCAGGTGCTATCCTGTGCCAAATAAACGGGATTGATGTTGGAAGAGTTTGCTCCTGGTCTCCTGGGATCTAGTCCCACTTATATATGTAACAACAGGGGCACAATCCCACAACATTTCAATTTCATGTAATTTGAATTCTTGGAAACAATATGCAAAGCAGTGACCTGCACTTTGCCACACAGGTCATTACTCCAGGCCACAAAGCTGTTGCCATCGTGTCATGGGAGTCCTCAGAGCCCAAGCTGCGTATTTAGTCACCACACAGAGTACTTCCCATCACTCCAAGAGCTGGCACTGATGGTGGGAGTGGCAGCTCCCGGGGATGGGGTCACGTCACACTACAATCCATCAGCAATGGGCTTCAGCAATGTTGTATTTCAGCAGGGCTGCCACCAGCAGAGGTCCTGAAATACCAGTTTTAATTAAAAGCTGTATTTTCTATTATGCTACACAGCTCATACATGCTGACTACTGCTCTTTCACCTCAATGGGGCTAAGTCCACACTCTTTAAAATTTGTCATGTGTCAGTCAGACAGAGCCCTTCGGAGTTACAGCACTCAGAAGCCAGAGCTGGGTTCAATGAGAGTAATATGTAGGAAACAAATGGAAGAGGACAGAGGGATGGTGGGGGTAATGGGGGAAGATCCTGAATGGAAACAAAGAGAATGATGAGATATTGGAGTCAAGAGGGTAAAAAGAAAGCAAAAAAAATGAGCTAGGCAAGTATCTGTGGTAGAGAAACACCACATGGCTTCCATGGGATCAGTAGAATTTTAGGCACAGAGCATGCCTAGAGCTCTCCTACTGTCTCTTGTGAGCACTGGTCCATGTAGAAAGGGGATGAAAGAAGGAACTGTTATGGTAACAGTGGACGTTAAAAAAAGCAAATGTACAAAAGTTTATAGATTTACATGAACTCTCTCAAGGACTATTGAGTGAAAATGGTCTTCCTGTCTAGACTTTCTTCTGCCTCCTACAGCAATTTACACCAACCTTTCTGAATAGGAGACATTCCCATTTTTTTTCTAAATGTTTTACAATCGCTGCTTTGGAGCTCTCTCTTTTCAATGCAAGATTGACCCTCCTTAGTATCCTGTGCATGACCACTGTTTTCTCCAGCAGCCGGCTGGGCTCTGCCTCCTCTTGTATGTTGGCACGGTGGTCTTGCAGGTTACCACAGGCAAGCACCATGCAACAGCCAGCAAAACTCTCTGGAACATGGCTGAAGTCTAGCTAGATCTCAAGGCTGGTTATTAAGGGCTGAAGGTCCCTTTCTTGCTCTGTGAATCCAGTCTCGTGGCCTCACACAGGTCTGGCCTCCTGCTGCCATGCTGGAGGCATGTGAGGGCTGCTTCAGAGTTGTCTCCATGGGGCTCTCACACCTGTGGTGGCTTGGAAGTGACACATTCCTTGTGGCCTTCTGGACAGGACTCACCACCCCAGGGACCAACAGCCTTCTCAGCAAGCTCAGACGGTGGTTCCCAGTCTTGAAGTTAGCAGCTGTGAGCTGGAAGAGGTTGTGGCTGCCCACAGAAGGCACAGGTGCCCTGTGAGAGGGATGGCAGGGACCCTGAAGATGGGCTATAACACTGGGAAGCTGGGGTTGGCATCCGGGTGAGCGTCTTGCCCTCCTGCTGGCAAGGGAAGGTAGAGCTGTGCCGCCTTATCTCCCATCACCTGTAGATGGCTCTTGCTTACTCTGGTAGGGCTGGAGCAAAGCTGCCTCAGCTCAGCACTCATAAAGAGCTGCCAGTGGTACGGCTAAAGTGTCCTCCAAGAAGGAGGAAAGGTGAGGAAAATGACCCCACTCTACCCTTCAAAACTATGCTTGGATCACATGGAAGCAGAAAGGAAAGCTTAAGTCCTGCACCTGCCCTTTCCTCTGACTTCCCATGCCTAAAATGAGTAGATGCTTGGCTTTCCTGTGATGATATCACAGAAACAGAGTTGTTGGAAATGACCTCACACTTTTGCCCTCCTGCTTGACAGGGACATGGGGATGCTGGGGCACATGACTGTGGGGCTTCAGTAACACAAGATGGGAGCCATTTGCCCTGGTTATATTAAGAACATTTCACAGGCTCTGGCCTCCTGGTTTAGTTCACTCACTGGGATCCGGTGTCAGCAGTTTTGAAAACAGTCGTCTCTCCAATAGCAGTGGAAATTTGTAGAGTCCCTGTGAGACCATCTCAGCATCCACAGGAGTGCTTGGAGTGCCAGAACAGGCTAAACATAGCACCACTAATTTTGGAGAGGTTAGGTGATCACATAAAGAGAGATGGGGTAGGAGGAGTGGGGGCAGAGAAAGTGAAAACTAGCAATGTTAGGCAGGGATAAATGGGAATGGATGGCTAAAGGGTCTTACTAGTGGATTCCTGAAAGGACCAGGGCTATTCAATGTCAGTAGCTGGCTGCAGAAACTCACTTCTCCTGCAGTGCCCCCAGCAAAGCCTTGTAAGGCAGCTCCAATTGCATGCAGAGTATGTCTGCCTCCCATATGGAATAACCAGGAAGGATCCCGTGGTTTAAGTAAATGACCCAGGCAATGCAATGAGTGAATGAAACGATCTCTGCCACTGAGAACAAGGATGCACACTGACTTTGCAAGTGACCAGGAAAAGTTTTAGGATGTTTGCACTCAACACTTACTTGCCATGATGCTTCTGCTGGAGTTGTACGACATCCCACAGCTCTGCTAGGGTGGTGTTCCTCAGCTGAGGAAGGACAGAGTCATCTGGTTTAGCTTAACCTACTGCTAAAACCGGTTTGCACTAAAAACTTCACACTAAAACAGATGAGGGAGAGCTCCCATCAGCCAACACTAGTGACTGGCAGCTGGGCTGGGTAATATCTTTGCTAGCTCTCTTTAGGACCACAAAAGGATGTTTTTCTCTGCCCTGAACAAATCAGTCACTCAGGCTAAATCACTTCTGAAGGCCCAGACATATGGTCTGTCATTGGAGATTGCTGTGTGTCAGCTGGCCAGAGGAGTGGATTCTGTGTGTGAGCATTTCACAAATATGAGGTGGGGGGTGCAGGTTTCACTGCTGCCACAAAATGCATTTAAGTCCTCCTTTGCTGTGGGCGAGGAGCCTGGGCATAGCCAGATACTGTGGCTCAGCTGATATTTGGGAGCTCATGGAGCTTTTACAGTCAGTTACACTTCTGAGCACCACAATTAAAGCAAAAGAGCAAATCATCTTTATCAGGTAGATACTGCTCCCTTTTTAATTCCAAGCTTACTGATTCAGTAGCTAGGGTGGCAATATTTCTGCTGGTGGAAATAGATATGAGGCCATCTAAAACATGGGGGCTCTTTTCATCCAGGTCATCTGCAAATTCACAGCTTTATGTCAAGTTCCCTGATCCTGCTCCTGGGACAAGTACAATTTCCCAGCAGTAACTGCAGGGAAATGGGAAGTTCGTAGGTTGCTTGGCCTCTAACTGGCTCAAATGTTAACTGAGCTCATGCTCTGGGCAGGTCAGGGACCAGCTTTCCTCAAACAAAAGGGTGAAAGCAGGGGGTAGGGAAGTCCTCCTAAGGAACTCCCACTCAGCAAAATGTTCCTGAATGGCCCCACAATGTCACATGATTTTAGTCTTTGGCGTGAAGAAAAGTAACGCCTGACAAAGCTCATGCTACAGTATCAGGTGCATGCTTTAGAGACAAAAATAAGTATTGGCTGCATTTCCATGTTCCTTTATCACTAAACCCCTGGCTTCAACCTGGCATTGGGCACTGAAGGGCTCCCTTTGACAAGATGCTGGACATAAATAAGAAATAATGTTTGAGATGGACAATTAAATTACTAAGATGCCACAGGTGGGGTAAAATATTGTGAACCCCTCTGAAATGCTCTCTAAGGGCAACTGTACCCATACCTGCTTGTTTTCCATCTCTTGCCACAGCCATCTCCCCAGCTCAGCTGGTTGCTATGTGAAGTGTGGTGAAGACTAGAACATGGTGGCTGCTGGCAGCAAGGATGTAATTTCTGCAGTGTTAATTACATTTCTTGTCTAACTATAGTAGCCTATAGTCATGTATGTGAGGGTCAAGTCACTTTGCAGTTAATTGATGAATGAATGTTAAAGAAGTAATGAGAAGAGCAAGCTGAACTTCTACTCAATTCCCATGCCAATCACATCATCATAGTATCATTAGGTGCTAGGCCTAAGCCATACTTCTCTGTTCCTTCTTGAGAAGAACCCTACTTTCTTGTGAAATTGAGCAGGAAATGCCACTACCTAAAACCATGTATTCAGATCCCTTGAAAATTATGACCTGTGCATCTAAATCCCCTTTGTGTGCCTTTTCTAGAACTGCTCTTTAAAAGTTGGAACTATCTTTTGTGTTTCCAAGAAGGAAAAGCTCCAGTAATTTGGTCCTGCAATCAGCTGACATATTCCATGTGGTGATTGTCTTACTACTCATTAAAGCTTGTCTGAGCATCCAGAACAGAATGTTACTTTGAATCCTGTTCCTCAAACTGTGACTCACTTATAGGTTCTTATCACACAACATCACTCATCAGGACTATAGAAGTAAAGGTTAGAAGCAAGAGAAATTTAACAGCTCAAGCCTCAATTAAGAGTGAGATGGCACAGAACTGGATGTTCCCCGGGCAACACCTTTACACAAAGCTCCACTGACACAGGTCTCATCTCTAGCCAGATTTTTCAAGTGTGTCCTGCCAACAACTCTTCCCAGTTCTCACAGTGCAGGAGAAAGGACTGGACTTGGGTTAGGAAGATCACCAAGCCTTTTTGTGGTAGCCTTTACTAGGATATTTATTCCAGCAATATAAATTATCAGTTTTCTCTTGCTCAAAGGAGTGCAGAGTTCTTACTCCTTTCAGGCACACACAGTCGTAGTCCTAGGTTGAAATAGGCTGAGTCGTATAGCTGCTTCTCACAAATAACCTTCTATCCAAAGGGAGGCTATTACTATCTCTCATTTTCAAAAACAAAGATTTTACAACCTGGAGTTTCAAGAAGACTCCTAGAGACTAGGACATCTGCTTCCAATATGGTGTTCTTGAAAGTCTCTTCCCTTAAGTTAGGCCCCTGGGCTTCCTATGGCTTGTATTTAAATTTGCCCATTGGTAAATCTTTCCATTCTTCTGTTACTCAGAATAATGGGATTTTATGCTAAGCCTTCTCCTGTGGCTGGCAGCAGTAGTGAAGTTCAGGTGAAAACCAGTACCAAACAGATGAGTTTATCTCAACAATTCTGACTGGCAGAAGTAAGCTGCATGAAGAACATGAACACTGTTAATCACTTAAACACAGCTGCCTCTCTGTACTCAGGTGTCTATGCTCAGGGGTATGCTAAAATTCATATAATTGCAAGTCTTCCACTTTTTTTATTTGGCGGGCACAAGCTTTTGGCACATGAGGAGGCCCACACCTAGGAGTTTGCACATGTGGCAGATGAACCTTGCATGTCATCTCAGCTAATGACAATGAATCACTTTGATTAAAGCTCTTCTTAACATTTGAGAGCACATTTTCCTGGATATATTAAACTGTGGTCAAATATCATCCACGTGGTTTGCAATGGCCTCATTAGAAAGGAGGCAGAAATGATGAAAGCATTGAGCTAGAGCGAGGGTGTGTCAGACCTTTGGATCTGGGTGTGTAAACAAGGGTACAACAGATTTTGTGAGTATAAACTCTGCAGACCTATAAGACTAAACTCCTGTGACATATTTATGTTTCCTCATACACAAATCACATTGACTCTCACACTCCCCTATCATGCGGAGTCACCGGACTTCAAACGGAGCGGAGGAGGCAGCTGGATTCACTAAACAACATCTTGGGCACTATGAACGTGTGCCAGATAATAAGGGGAGAATCGCAATTAAAATGTCAAACTGTATCACATTTCCATAACAAAGTCAGAGAGGATTTCCCTCTCTGTGCCTTTCCTTTCTGTTTAACTTGTTTAGGGAGCTGAGGCTGCCCTTTCCATGCTGTGGTTTTCAAACCCTGAGAGACATATGGGGAACATTGTTCTTGTGATATTTGCTTCCTTCATGAGATAATTTGTTGAACACTTGAGTAAAACTGTGTAACAGAAGGAGCCTAAGTTGCCTCAGAGGAAACTATTTAAAACCTCTTGCTCAGCATGATGCCTGCTTACAGAGAGAGCAAGAGCTCTGCTCTTTGCTCTCTGCTAATAATACCTCCACTTTGTTCTCTGGAACTTGAAGCACTTTCTGAGTGCTCTTATGAGGTATATAAAGCTGATTTGTATATGAAGCAAATGAGGAAAATTTTAATGTGAAATCCAGTGTTGCACAGGCTCACTCTCAAGACTATTGCAGATGTTGTCTTCGACCTTTAAACCCTGATTCCAGGCAAAAAATTGAAGCTGTGCTAAGGTTCTCCAAGACTTGGATAAAAATGGAAACTATGTGGAGTTTCACGTGTTTGACAGTGATAAGAACCCCCTTAGACCTAAAAATGAATCTCTTTCAAGTGTCTTTCTTCTGCCCACCTGGAAGTAATGTGATGACTTGCCAAACAGGGAGGAACTAGACCCTGAAACAGGAAAGAAAAAAATTCAGCATGGACCAAATATCGTCTTCTGGGAGAAAAAAAAGCTTCCTTAGCATATTTTACTGCAAATACTTAACTAAGTGACATTTACAATGTCTCAAGGCTATTAGTGCTGTTAGCATTATCAACTGTTGTTTAATGGTTGCTATTACATTTGACATGCAACTGAGGACCAAGATGGAGGTTGCTTCCTGCAGCAGCTGGCTCTTGTCCTTTTGAAGAATATCTGAAGTCCTGAGCCATCCCTTTCTGACCTTCATAAACACATCCCTTGCTTTTATATACTGTAATAAAGGAGGCTACACTCTACTTTGCCTGGCTGGGGCTGCCATGGCCATGCATAAGCACTTCCAGCAGCTGGGTGTAAGTTTGAACCCTGGGGCTCCTGCAGCAGCACCATCTGTGAAGGAGAGTGTGGAAACAGATGCTACTAGATAACGTCGGAAGCCACAGAAGCTGCCTCCTGGACAGGAAGCCCCAGGCAGACAGCAGCCCATGTTCCCAGGCATCCTGAAGGCTATGGACTTGCTGAGGAGAGCCATTGATAAGGATTTGGTGGAGTGTTTCTTCCTCATAGAGGAAAATTGGAAGTGACATTCAGAACTTTTTGTGGCAGAGGACCATGAAAGCCCTCCATGGTCATGTGTACTACTTCCCACTCACTCCTTCTGTGCCCCCTGTGAAATCCTTCCCCTGCCTGCCACCAAAGGAGGAAAACACCATTAAAGGAGAATGGCCTGCTAAAGAAGAGGAGAAAGATCTCTCCATGTCACTTGAAGGGGTATCCTGTTGCAGGGCGACCTTTGTGGGATCTTGTGAGCTCAGCTCTTCTGCCAATAGGGAGAGGAAGTGGTTAAAATGGGTGTGTGATCTCTGTTCTGCTTTCATCCCAGTGCTGCAATGGAATCCCTAGAAAGAGTGATAGGCTTTGTGTAAAACAAACTCTAACAGGCAAATCTGCACCATTCCCACCATCATGACTGATTTTCTCTTCATCTTTGCTGTGCACATGACCTCTCCATACTTATCCATCTGCTCTGGTTTTCTGCTTCTCTCTGAAGTAATTCAGGTTCACCAATAACATTTTTATGGGGTTTCTACACAGTCGTCAGTTTGGAGGTATCTCTTCTTCCTTATGTCAGCACTGTTTCTTTATGCAGGGGGTAAAATCATCATATTAATTGCCAAAGTTGGAAGGCACCCATAAGAACCATCAAGTCCAACTCGTACGTGAGAGGGTCCATACAGAGATCAAACCCATGACCTCGGCATTCTTAGCACCATGCTCTATCTTTCAAAGGACCCCACAAAAACTAGTAAATAATTATAACTGTAAACTGACAACTTGCATTTTCACCCACTGCCTCCTCCACCACTTTATCATTAGATTTATCCATGCTGAAGTGATGGAGCCCTTTCCCATCATCTGTGCATATTCCCCTTCTCAAGTTCAACCAGATGTCAATGACCACATTGCTATAGCAGTCCAGGACTCAGCTGGCCTGACAGAACATGTTTCTTAAGTAGACCCAAAGCAAGCTTTATCTTTCCTCCCTTTCTTAGCTGTGATGTTCCCAGCCACTCCAGCTGAAACTACACCTTCCTCCCTTCAAAGTCCCTCCAAATTGAAATCTTTTGCCCAGCTTTTCCTGGTATCTGCATCTCCCTGCAGCACTCTCAGCCAGGACATTGTGTCCTGCAGTATCTCATGAATCATCTCCATCCTGCCACCTAATTGCAGGCACAAAACCTGGGTTTGCTGGGTTATGACTTGGCTGCTTTGGACCTGTGAGCATCACAGAGGTATGTCACCTGTCTCTCCTGGGAAGCCCCTGCAACATTTAGTTGAAAAACTTCAACCTTCTTATTCCTGGAATTTTCCTATGCAGGTGGTATCTACTGAGGCTGCTGCTCCTTTTGCTAACTTTGACTGTTTCACAGCTCCTTTGTGCTCCACCCAGCTGTTGCCTGCCTCCACCTTTTGGCTGCCTCTGGCCAAATACAGCAATTCCCACTGTTTTGAAGCAGACATCTTCTTTCCAAAGAATGTTCAGATCTGAGTATGGCAAGGGGTCAGGGTCAAGGGGTCAAGAAGCCAGGGCCAGGCAGCCCCAAATCAGGCACCACTGTTCCTCTTCCTGCCCAATCTAGCTGCAGATTTATTTGCAACTCTAACGGAGTTTGTAGTGTGATGCATGGTGTTAATATGTCTGAAGAAATAGTGCCTGTGCTCCCCACAAGTTTCTCTGCTGAAGGTTAGGAAGACAAAAGGCCAAAGCTGCATTTCTGGACCTTATTTTACTCCACCTTTTTCCACATTCCAACCTGAATCCCTGCCCTCGCAACAGATAGGCAATTTCTGTTGCACATCTTCCCACAGTGGTGCCCCACATGGTTGCCCCTCCTTGCTGATACAGAAAGAGCTGCCATGACATGTCGTCTTGCCTGGAGTCTCCTCAGTTTTGTCATAATATTCCATCATGGAGCCCTGAGCCACATGTGCAGTGTGGCCAGTGAAATCACAGTGGCTTTTTTATCATTCTGTTAGTATACCACACAGGGATAAAGGGCACAGTTGCTGGCTTATCTTGACTATCTGGTATATAGGTGATCCCACAGGACCACTGCACCCTAGCCAGGTACAGCAGCTGAAGCTGACATTTTAACTTTTGCTATATGCAGGTTATTTGGGTTTTGTAAGAAGGATGTTTAGTTGGTTTATGGTTGTTGTTTTGTTTTGTTGTTTGGTTTTTTGGTTTGTTTTTAACCAGTTTTGTGTATAGTAGATTTCTTTTCTAGAAATGGAAGGGGAGATGAAAAATGAAAAGAGCAGCTAATGCTGGAAAGTGTTGTTTGCCTCATCAGTCCCCTTCAGCCATGGGGGGTTTCTGTTCTAAGTGGACCCCTGCTGTTTGTCTCTTGCTCTAGGCAGAATAGGAGCATAACAATCCCTAGGCTGGCAGCCTGACCTGGTAATTTGCAGATGGAGAGCCCAGGTTTCTGTGTGACCCTCCCTCCCCAAGTGCCCTCTCAGAAACTTGGACCAAGTGATGTCCTTTCCAAGTCACACAGAGAAGTAGCAGCAGAGGTGGTGACTGTATCCCAATCTCCTGCTGTGCCTCTAAGGAGGGGACTGGTACCTCCACATACTAATGGGGTCCTCAGGTCACCAAACACCCCTCCTCTCCCCAGTGCACTTGTCTTTGTGCTGGTAGAAGCTGTTTGCAGTGTGGGCACCAATGCAAGCTCTGTACAAGCCCAATGCTCAAGGTCAGAGAAAGAGCCCAGGAGAGGAGGGAACTGGGCCCCAGCTGCCCCAGTGCCAGGTTACCCCTGCTGCCACTGCACGGCTGAAATATTCTCACCATCTGCACTGCCTCCTTAGAAACAGGGAAGTCACTCCTGACTCCTCTCTGTCTGCCAGACGCTGATTTTGTCTTTTGCCTAGTTTGATTTCTCATTGAGTTTAAATAGAGAATCACAGTTCTGACTCCCTTCTGGACTGTGCACTGTGCACAGGAGACCTCAGTGTGGTTCTGGAAGGAGGCTGTATGTGCTTGTTTGTGCCTCTGATAGAGGGCCAGGGGCTGTTTGCTGCAGGTGAAGTTCCTGAACACAGAACTACCTGTGCTCAAAATTCCTCTGGGATAAGCCCTGGGAAATGGGGAAAGTGCTGCCAGTCCAACATCCCTAATAGGCAGCTTCTTCCAAAGGGCCCTTTTACTTTGCTGGATCATTCTGCAGTGTCAGCTCCAGTTATCAGAGGTAGGTAGACTGATGCCAGTCAGGGCACTGGTGCTCTCCAGAACTGGCAGAGCCCCACCTTTGCATCTAGCAAGGATGGGCCAGCATGAATGGCATCTCCACAGCTGCTGCAGACCTATGGCACCTTGGCTGCACATCTTCTCAGAGGAGGTTAAGCAAAGCCTGTCCAAAATACCTCCTGTGTCTGGACACGTGCAATCTCCAAACCTGAAATCTCCACCCTGGTGTTCAATGTCAGTACTCAAGATACCTCTTTTCAGGAAAGAAAAAAAAAAAGGAAATAAAAAATAACAAAAGAGAAGCAGAGAGAAAGAATATCACTCTTGTTTACTTCATTCTTCATCAGGTAACCTTGTGATTCTGTGCTATTTTGGTGCTGACATTCCTAGGAGCTTACCGTAATAAGAAGCAAACACCACAAACTAAAATAACAGCATGAACATAAGTGTAAGCCTTGGATTCCCACCTAGAGATTGACTCATCTCCAAGGGCTGCTGTGTCTGCAGTTCAGTATGACCAGTGGGGAATTAGTGAGACACCTAGAAGGAAGGGAAGGATGAGTGGGGTCCTAATGGTCTAAAAAGCTGAGATTCCAATGTGCTGGTCCCTCCCCATCTGATGCTCTGTCTGTTGCAAAGCAAATCTTTGTGTTGCATCTGCAGGCACAATATCTGCTGCAGTTTTTGAATCTTTCCTACTCTCATGTCCTCTGTGTTGTGTTGTCACACACTGCCGCAGTGCCCTCAGTCACACAGTCAGTGCCATGCAGGGGCAGGGTGTGAAAATGGTGAGTGTGGTGCTGATACAAATCAAACCCACCAAAGAAGGACAGGCAAGTGAGCATGTCATACCGGCCCAGGAGACCTCATGTACCTGAGGAAAGCAGCAGTTGTCACCCAGCCATCTGCCCCAGGCCCCTGATAGCCTGTGCTAATAGACTTTGCAGGTTTGTGGGGTGAAGTGCCTCAGTAGGGACAGCTGGCTGGATTGCAAAACCCGCTCAAAAGCCAGATATGTGCAGTCTCTTAGACTGAATTGCACCATTTTTGGCTGTTGTTTTGGAAGTGGGCAGCCACAACACAATAAATTCTGTTGTAAAACAAAACCATTTTAATATTCTAAAGCCCTGCTGCAGTTTTATGGAAAGGAAGATGAATTTCTCTCCTTGTGAAACTTCATGACATTGGACAGGGTACAAAACGGAGGCAGACTTTCTCTTTAATGGCCATCCTCGAGCAGGCTGTGCAGCATCCAGCCTATCACCCAGCAAAGTCTCCTATAGGTCCTGTTATATAACGCAACCCGAGCTGCTGCAGGACCCCGTCTGAATTCACCTGATTAAATTATTATCCTCATGTCCTGGCAAACATCTCACAAGGCTGCCTTGCGAGCTTCATAAATCTAACACTGGGTTTCGGGTGTCAGAGCAACAGGGAAGCACAGCCCAGCTTGGAGCATTTGCTTCAAAACCGGAAGAGCTCTAAGCCCAAGGCAGTGCAAAACCCACACGAGGCTGCTGCCTGCCTGACAGCAAAGCTGCATCCAGCCTGATGTCAGATCACCTGCCCCCAGGGGTTGCTGGGACCCCATTCCCTGCACACCATCTTCTTTCACTTTAAGGAGGTCAGGAGAAAGGCTGAAATGCAGCGTGGAAGCTGACATGCAATGTGTCACAGAGGTGTGTGAAGAGCTCCTGTCTGTGCTATTTCCTTCTGACCACATCCATAGGTGTCCCAAAGGGTTCATGGCATTGGCCGCAGGCTGCCTGCTGTGCTCTGGCCATGCTGCTTTCTCCCTGGCATGGTGCTCCCGGCCATCACAATGTCCCTTTTCTGTGCTTGGGACAGAGGTATGGAGCTGTGTGGCAGGAGGACTCCACATTCAGCTCATGCCTTCTGCCAGCCTGCATTCCCCAGAGTACAGTGGGCATTAGAAAATGTCTCAAATTAGAAACTGACTTTTGGGTGTGTGCAGTGCCTGCCAAGGTCCGTCCTGCATTTGTCTAACCTTTGGGAAAGGCAGCCTTGACATGCTACCCCCCCGTTACTCTGTTTCTCCTTGGGCACCAGCACCAGGTTAACCTGGGTAATTTTATTCTGCTAGGTACAGGCCCACTTTTCCTCTGACCTTGGTCTTCATGTCTTTGCAGACACTGTATTGCTGCCTTGGATACCTCATGGATGCTTTGGAGAATCTCCCAGAGGATCTGCAAGTGCAGAGTGCTCACTCTAGCCTTCCCAGTGAAGAAAGGGAGCAGGCAATGACACACAGCAATTCACAGAAGCATCACAAGGAGAAGAATTTCTCAGCTCAGAGGCTGCCCTATGAAGCCTGCTCCTGGGGTTAACCCTGGGATGTATTCAAGAGGAACCAAGCAATCTTTATGGGGTTGTCCAGTTGCCTCCACTGATCTGCTGGATCACTGGGCACTGCTGGTAGAAGCAGTGACCTAGAGGTCTAGAAGAGGCCATAAACTAACAAGACAGAGTTGTTAGAAAGTGGAGGGAAAATCAGGACCGAGCAGACTTTGCAAAGATGACTTTGACCTCTGTCTATGACTGAGGATAGATTCATGTCTACAAAATTCAGCTAAAGCAAAATAACCCCTAGAAAGAAGCAGTATTGCCTAATAGAATTGGCATTGATCTCCCACAAGTGTGAGAAGGCTGCAATGTGACAGGATTTATCCTGGTACATTTTATGCCCAAGAGATACCTGGAGGTTTGCCTGTGGTTGGCTTTTATTCATTTCACTTGCTGTAAGTGTGCTCAGTGGGGAAAAATCTGCTGTTTTGTAAAAGGTTTCCTGGCTCCCAAGCAGCCCAGTGACTGAGTATACAATGCAATCAATGTTACAAGCACTGCTTATGCTACACTCTGGTGCACTGCCAGGATCCCACACAGATCAACCTGACCCAGCCGGAGAAATCATTGAGAAATAAGAGAGAGGGAGAAGGAGCAAGAAGAAATCCCCAAATCCCCAGAAACACAATGTTAAACCCTCCCACCTGATCTGCAAAACAAAAGCCAGCCCAGACCAAATATAAACCAAGGCTGCACAGCCAAAACAACCAGACTGCAGAAGGTCAGATAATCTGAAATGTGCGTATCGCAGCAGGGCGGACGTGCCTGCAGCCAGCTTGTGGAGGGGAGGAGGAATGATGTCTCCCTGCACAGGCTTATTTGGGATCCTCTGAAACTCTGGTGCTCTTGGGAATCACAGGAGTGACTAGCCAGGAGGGAGCCCATAGTCTCCTCAGATGTTGGCTGGCAGCTGCTGTTCCAGATGCATCACTAGTGCTGTTCCTCCCTGCCCACATGGGGATGACACTGCAGTTTGTAGGATGAGTGACAGGAATAATGGAAAGACATCTTTGAAGACTCCAGCAGGCTTATACCTGAGGCAGGAGGGCTAAAGCATTAAATAACTTTAAAGGTTTTTTTTTTTCTTCACATAACATGTCTGATCCCTTTTAATCTTACTAAGCTAATAGTAAATCCTGCTACAGCAAATGCCCCTGCATTGCCAAAAGTGTTTTCTCTTACTCTTATTAAAATGTTGTTGTTTACTAGGTTTTACCCGTAAGTCCTAGGACAAAGGTGTCTCTTTGCCACACTAGCAGGAGGAAAGGTAAATGTATTTCTAATGAAGAAGTGGAACAGTTTTTCTCAGAGTGTCCAGAGTTGCTATAGTTTCTACAAAGATGGGATTGCTCCTCATGATACTGGTGAAAGGGTTAAAGGTGGTGACATCTCCTTTGGTGTCTGTAAACTGGGCAGCTTGGCAGTCACCACTGGTCCCAGCTTCAGCTCAGACCTCAACAGGACTGTCCCAATGGTGTGGCCTCCCATCAGTGTTATGTAATAAACAGAGACCATCCTCGCACTACTCCCTTGTAGCCCCTTGATGCTCCTCCCATGGAGACTGCCATGGGATATGGTTATTTCAGGCCAGCTGGTGACACTGTATTTCAAGTACACTTCAGGTTGTAAGAAGTCGATCTTTTTCCAACCCCACTTCTGGCAATCCATCTCCTACAAAAAGCACCTTCATCTGTGTATAGTAATTAAATCCTTTGACGCCATTGACTCCATCACCTCCAGGTACTCCACCAGTTTGGTGCTCCCCACCTGTGTTGTGGATTGGAGTTCACAAGCACTGCAGCAGCCAGAAATTGCTCTCTCCTCAGGCACAGTTTTATCTTTCTTATGGTTTTGGATTCCAGTACCATCTTTAAAGACTCCAGCTGCCCATCCAAAAGGGATGATTAAGGCTGAAGCTCATAATTTAAATGCCATTCTTTGCCAACCCAGATGAATTTCTCAGCTGTTCTTCACCAGATAATGCACAGCCCTTTGATTCCATGAAGAGATGTTTAGCCTATGGTGTTTACACTCATATGTTATCCTTACTGTGACAACACCAAGGGGAGTGTCCCTCATGTAATGATAACTGCTGCTTATCTTCTTAGAAACACTGAGGGCTTCCACCTGTTTGTTCCTGGACACATTCCCGCCCAGAGACTGTGTACTTATACAGTACCACAGTAAAAATGTGCGACTAGAGTGGCTGGATTTTAAAAAATCACCCTTCAGACCCAAGGCACACAGCCTGTATTCTGCTGTCATGGCAGGGAGCTGATGGTTGCCCAGGAGCAAGCAGAGAAAATCATTAAGGAGTTTTGCAGCTTCTCAGAGGGGACACTATACAGCTGTCCTACAGGGCTCTGACACAGAAGGCTCTCCTCACACCTTCCCAAATCCCTCTTCCTCCTGCATTCATACAAGCCTCAATACATGACAGATCTTTGTTTTCTCATGCCATGAGCATAAATTTCAAGTTAGAGACACTTGTGGGGACTTATGGTAGACCTTTGGTGAGTCTCTATCCATCAGCTGCTGGAATCCATCACTGTGTAGACTGTAGAGCTCTTAAAGCAACTGAGAAAATTCCTGCTAATTTTGCTGACTTGCCTTAGAGACTGAGTTTACATGGGACTACTGATTTGTGTTCATGTGGGCTGAGGTACCAGGGATTTAGACAGATTCTGGTACGGCAGCGTGCTGAACTGAAGTACGCTGGCAAACCCTACACCTGCTGTTTGGGCATTCAGCTTGAAAAGGCATACTGTCAACATTCCACAATTTTTCCATTTGTAGGTGTTTAAATCAGGTGCTTGCATCCCTTGTTTTATTTAAACATGTGTGTGTGATGGGGCTGTGTACAGGGGAGAAGGCTGCTGTAGCTCAAATTTCAACTGATGAATACTGAAAGCTGAAGGCAAATACCACTTCTGGTTTGAGGGTGAGTGGATTATAACTTGTTATTGTAAAGAAAAAAAAAAAAAAACACTCAAAGAGGAAATAAAACATGTCCTCAAACATACTCTAGGTGAAAATCCAAGAGGGAGTGAACAGAAGAATAAGAGTTGAAAAAGAGTGAGTTTATCTATACTAGTAGAATGGACAGGTAGGGCCCTGCACTTGTTCTGGAGCTGCAGTGACTACAGTAACAATAATGTGAAGGAGGGAAAAATAGGTATGATATATACAGAAAAGGTGTGAGTAGTGGCACTAGCAGAAGTGCCTTAGCCAAGAGGAGCTCTTCCAAAGGGATGGCTTAACTCCACGATTTGACTTTATGCTCTGCAAATATTTGCCTTTGAAAATGACAATATTTGTGGGTACTTGCAATTTCTTTGACAGCTGCTACCAGTAGCTTTCCATAGCAAAGCAAATGGGAAATTTAATTTCTTGAGGAAATGTCCATGAAAATGCAGAAGGTAGAAGCTGGCTAATGTTAGCAGAAATGTTACCTTTTGCACCATAAAAATGCCTTTCTTTTTCATGCTGAAATTATGGCAAGGGAAAAAAATCCTCATAATTTTTACCCCAAAAGAGGAGCAATGAGAACAGCCTTCCATCCCCCTTCCCTCAACAACCACAGTGTGGGGAGGCAAACTTGCAAGGAAGAGAGTGTTTTGCTGTTGTGATACAAACTGTTTAGTTTATTCAAAAGGATACAGAGGAAGCTGGGACGTACTTACTTTTTCTAGTTGAGAAGTGCCAAGAGCTTCCCAGGAGCCTGACAATCGGTAACTGTAACCAAAATGTTAAAAATTACATTAGGAGATTATTAGAGTAGGGGTAAGAAGAAAGATCACAGTGAATGATGATCTAGCTAATGGGTTCCGTGGATTGAATAAATAGAAGAACAAATAGGCACAGAACAAAACCTTGTGTGTCTCTCACATATTGCAGCTGAAAAAGATGATTCCGTGCTAATCCAAGTAATTGCAATAAGAACAACAAGAAATCGGTAGCCTTTTGTGAGCTATTAAACTGATAGATTTAAGAGGAGAGGTAGACAGGGCTAGCTTGCAAATGCTCATGTCTCCAGGCCTCACAAGAACATCATGCTGGGCTTTTTGGCTTCATGCTGTAGTCTCCTCTTTCCCAGGGATGTGTTTTCATGAGGAAACAGTGAGGATTCACTTCTGCATTAAGGCTGCTTTTTCCTTTCTAATTCCCTAAATTCCCTTTGTCCTGCTCCCTCTAATTTTTCTCACTTGAAAACACACTCAGCAAGGTCACTGAATCCCACATCTACAGTGTGGCAGGCACCTCTGGAGATGCCTAGTCCAACCCACCTGCTGACAGCAGGGTCAGTGCGAGAAGGTCGTTCAGGGCCATGCTTGCTTGTTTCTTAAACTACTACCACGATGGCCAGAAGCTCCATAACCTCTTTGGTCATCCTATTTCCAGCTCTCCCTTATTGACAAATCCAAGCCTTTTCAGCTCTTGGCTTGCAAACCAACATACTGATAATCATTGCAATGAGGCTGCTCTGGTGCCAAACATCTTGCTGGTGCTACAGCAAGAGAAGGCCAATAACCCTCATGCAAATATATGTTAAGAGCCCTGTGTATGCAAAGTGCAGTGAGACGTGCAGATCACCACGCAGTGTGGGAGCCGTGCCCATGCACGCACCGACAGGGAAAAAGCCCAGCGCTTCCAAAGGGTTAGTACCCTCAAGGTCACCACAGCACAGGCTGACGTAAGGCCATAACCTTGGCAGGGTGGGAGAGGGGGAGAGCAGTGTTTCCATTTTGTGGAATAAATAATACCCAAGGCTTCCCTGATAAGAGGGGCTGTATCAATAGAGAACTTTATTCAGAAGGTTAATGAATTGATCTGATCATTCCTGAGATCATCTATTAGTCCGGTGCTTGCCCATGAAAGAGAACTGCCCTGGAGCATATGCTGCACATCAGTGAATCAAACGTGCAAAGAAAGACACACAACTGGAGAGAAAAGAAGCCTGAAGCAAATCCTGACACTGAACAGCTGGACAGCAGCATATAATAATGGAAAAGCATGTTCTGAATGCCGCATTATCCAAATAAAACAGTACAGAGGACATTTAGAAAGATGGGAGGGACATGTGGTGAGGATGTAAGAGCTACCATCTTATTCTTTCCTGAAATAGGCCATAAATATTCTATGGGGCCCTTTGTGACAGAAAAGTGCTATGAGCCTGATTTTTATCTGAAAAAAACTGTCTTAGACACAGCAAGAGAGAAGGAGCTCAATACCAGCCTGGAGGAAAAATTCCTACAGTTTGAGCACACCCTACATCTCCTGCAGTAGTGAGGTTATCCCTAAATCCTGTGCCTTTGAGTGCCAAGGGTAAGCATCTCTCAATGCACTGCTGATGGCCACCAGCACTTTGTCTCAGCTCAGCTCCCAGGTGCCTGCCTTGCAAAATTCCCCATCACACTTGTCACTAATTGGTACCTTTGTTAGGAGGCTTATCAAAGAAGGGGAGAGCTGGACAGGGTCACAATGGCTGAATTATCTCCTTGTTCCTGGAAGTGACCCTGCTGAGCCAAGGCTGAGGCAACTTGACAGGTCGCTGTAGTGGAAGCAAATGCTCGTGTTGTAGCACTCTGGGAGATGAAGAGGACTTAAGGCTCCAGGGCTCCCTGTTCAGCACAATGGACTGCCAGCACTAAACTTTCTGTAATGAAAGCAATAATCATGCAACCCCCTCTGTGTTAAAACTCCACTTTCATCAGGATTCACTTCAATTTAGGAGGTGTCTCTATGGCTGAAGTGTTACTTAAAATACTGAACTAGCTCATTAGGATTGAATTGTGCCTGTGGCATTCAAAGGGAAACACTGGCAATACATATGCAATACATAGAGGCATGTGTCACTGCCAGACAGGCTCTATATGTATCTTGAATTATGGTCTAAACCCACTCCAGCCAGGGAATATATTTCTTTGCTCCACTGTGAATGTTACATGGGAGAGAGAATGTATCTGCTGCTGTGATTAATTATAAAGCAGCAGATTGCCTGTGGTTTGGCAAGGGTTATATCATTGTTATTTACTGTTACTATTCATGTATGTGAGGTTAAGACAATGGTTTGCCTAAACTACACAGGAGTCCAAGAAACGAGATAGCATGTCTTCATGTCAACCTCTTCTTTGGCCTAGGCATAGCTTCTGCTGACTGCATGGATGCAGGAAAATGCACTTTCAGTGCTGTGCACTCCAAACCTTCAGCGGCCAGTGGTAATTTTTCAGCAGTTCTGACCATCCAGCCTTTGCTTTGGAAGCACTGGTGATGGCTGGGTGAGAGGTAGATTGACTGCAGCCACATTTCTGTTCATGAACACTGCATTTCAACCTGAATGGCTGGTTTATTTCCTTGTGTTTAGACCCCTCATATGGAGTTATAGTAGGCACAAATGCATACTATAGGCATTTGTTCAGAGGTTCAGCTCTCCTTTCAGCTGCTGAGATCCATGCTCCTGTTGGACACCAGATTGGACCATGAGTGTGGGTTCATTCAGTCCTCCTGCCATGACTCTCAGTCTGAAAGCCCCATTGCTTGGTGTGAAAGCCTCATTGTCCAAGTCGTTTATAAAACAGAATGGGCATGGAGAATCCATCCGATGGTATTCTGCTCAGCAGCAGCAGATCTGACAAAACCCCTTGGCAGTGTCATCTGGGGCTAGATAAAAGCACCTGGTAAGCTCATCAGCCATAGGGTTGTAAGGTCAAGGAGGAGATAATCCCTCTGAGCCATGTCAATGGAACAAGCTTATTTCCAAGATCTCCTATTCAGTGGCAGGGTCAGAGCTTGACCAATACTGTCAAGGAAGTGTATTCACACTCATCCTTACTTTCCAGTACCTTCTGCCATCAGCTTTTGGTTCACCCATGGAAAGTCTATCAAAACAAGAGCGTGCCACTCTAAACACTTTTATCATCGTCACTGGAGATTTGACATGAGAGTGTGCCACAAGAAAGCAGGGCTATCACAGATTCTCTTTGAAGTCACACAAAACAGCATGTCCCACCATGTCTTCCTGCCTTCAGGGCAAGTCTTTCTCCGAGGGTTGGTCTAAGATTTGCCAGCTTGTGAAACATAATCAGGACATTTCTATGCTGTCCCTGTCACACAGCCTTGAGTACAGGGACGTGTTGAATTCTGTGCTTGGTTTGCTCTGTTTTGATGTCCCACATTGGGGGTGTTGATTAGCACACAGAAAGTAACTGTACCCGCCCTTTGGTTTGGAGTTTTACTTATCTCTTAAGCCACTTCAGTCTGTTGATTGTATAGTCCTTCTCCTCTGTAAAGTATAACTTTGCAACCAAAAGCCATTTTTACTTTTCAGGGCAAAGATTGCATCTACTAGTCATAAGGTATAATAAAAACCTTGCAATAGCATAGTCCAGCAGCTTCATAGAGGGATGCAATGTCTGTTGCATGACTGCTCAAAAGAACTGGGGAGCGAGCTTGGTGAATTACACTTAGAAGTGACTCTTTGGGGTCTTACTTTGCTGTGAAAGAAGAAGTGGAGGTGGCATTGGGATCTTCTATTGCAGCTGAGTGGATCAAAGCGAAGGAGATGCTGCTCCTTTTGTAAATCCTCATTTTTCAATCTAGTTCCAAATCATCTCCATCTTCCCAGCTGTATTGACTATGAATTCAGTCAGGGTCCTTGGATTCTGCAGCAAAATCTTGCTCCAAAATGCAATACATTGTTTGCTCCAACATAGCTGAAATTCTTCTTCATGCCTATTATGTGGACATCAACAACAACCTTTCCTACTAGGCCAGGCTGTAATGTGTTGGGTTCTCTTGTCCTGTTTCTCATTGGAAATCAGGTGGGTATGGGAGACAATGCATTTATTTCATCTCTGGAGCTGCATGATGAAGTGATTTTGAGCTTGGCAGCTTGATTGGAAAATAATTTAGATCTAGAGAAAAAAACAAATGTAAATTTTTGGGGGTTTAACTCATAGGCAGAGGAAGGGGATCAGTCTTATTGTCTTCAGTTGACACAAAATGTTCCATGTAATCCAAAATGAAATACTTTGCTATGGACACATGCAAACAAAAGGCAAAGAGGGGGTGGGTTATGCAAGCTCATAAGGAAGGAAAAATTATTGCCATTTCAGCCTTTTATCTGTTATAGAGGGAGCCATAAGAAATTCCCCATCTCTAGTGCAAGGCTAGTTCAGGCTGAAGTCCCTGACTGGAGTAAAGCAGCAGCCCTGAGAGTGGGGCTCTGACACCTCCTTGCACAAGAGTAGCAGTCTCTAAAGGGTTCTGGGCTGTCTTATCTTTAACTCTCCACTTTTCCTGTTGAAGACATTCTTGTTTAAATACTGATTGGGGCAGAAGACTGCCTTATTCATCCTGCTGGACTGGAGTACTGTTCCACAAGATGAGATGCATAGATTCCCCTCCTTTTGGGAGGAACTGTGAGCTTTATGTCAGGAAAAGCCAACAGGAGACTGGAGGCTGAGAGCTACTCGCACCCTAGGAGGGTCTGGACATGACAGTCTGTGTCCTGCTACCCACAGTCACGCTCCAGGCAGCTGAGAGGCAGGGTTGCATCTTCCCTTGCTGTGTGGGAGTTTAACTTGACTATTCTACAACTCTTAAGACTAAACATAGAGATGCAATTTGAAGAGCTCCCTCTCTTTCCTGTTTGTGAAGTTAATTCCTTTTTTTTCTCTTTTCTTTCCCAGCTAGCATCATTCATGAAAAGCGGTATTAATAATGTGTGAACAGTTTCAGGACAACTAAAACCACATTTACAGAGTATGTATTATTCTCTGCAAAAGTGGTAATTGTTCAGGTCTATTCATGATCACACACTTGCAGAATTAGTTCCATATATCTGTGAAGGAACAATTTCAAACCCTCTTTCGAAACAGAGCGATTGTTGGCTGTAAAACACTGATCAGAAAAATAGAATGAGACACAGTTGGAAGTGCTTAGAAGCTAATGAGAAAATGTTATTTGCATTGGTGCCAGCCTCATTGATATTAACTGAAACACAACTTCATTCAGCAAGCTTCTTCCTGATCCTATTGTATTTCCAATGGTCTTACTTATGTGAAGAGCACATGCTGCCTATTGAAAAGCTGCCTTTGCCTGTGTTATATGGGCAAGGGAATCCACTCAGCCTGTGGTGTGGGATTCATGATGTGCTCCATGGGCTGTGTGGAACACATACTTGTTAAAGGGTAGGCTCTGTCCTCAGAGAGCTCCCAAGTGAAGTTAGAATCAGCTGCAGCAGGTGATGGAAGGACAAACAGGCAGTTCGTGATGGGAAACAAGGCAGCAGCTAAGTCAGCACAGGGACTTTGGATGACTGCCGGTATGAAAGGCTTGGGTATGTGTGTGTCACAAATCACCTTGCACCTAAGAGGGAACTGAGTGGTGGCAATGGAATATGTCTACTCAGAGAGTTACAAAAATACAGAAGATGGGAAGGGAAAAAGAGCTTTGATATAAGGAGAAAATATTGCCAGGGGAATTATACTCAGGTGGGAGTGTGAGGAGGGGAAGCAGGAGTAAGTAGCAATGCAGGTGACTCCAACCAGCACTGCTACTTCACTTTCCAATAAAACAAGACCACGACTCTTCCTTTATTTTAAGAAGATAGACTTGAAAGTACAAAAGGAAATACTTTTTCTGGCAATGCATGTAGTACTTTCAGAGGGTTCTATGCTGCAGGATTATATTGAGACAAACAGTTTGGATTAACATGTGATAGACATGGGATTAAATTTACCTTTGCTGTTAGGTAAAGGGAATGGACCATGTCTTAATAAAACATGAATAATGGGCATCTGCACTTGCAGCACACCAGCCACACACATGTCTTCAAAGCCCAGGCTGGCCAGGACAAAATCACAAGCACTGTCAGTGCCCAGCTTCAGGGCATGACATAATCAGCCATGAAAGGGGCAGAGTAAGACATCCCTACTGGCATGGAATTTAGGTGAATTAGGAAGGGTTTTGCACTTGTCCTTCAAGCATCCACTACTTTTAGCTGTAGTTCTGGCATTGGACCATGTGGACAATTTTTCATAATACAGCAATCTTTTCCTTCACTTTTTTCCCAATAAGCTGATCCCAGGAACTTTCTGCACAACTTCACCCAAGTGTGTTTCTGACAATATTTTGTCAGAAGGCTAATGTGGTTGACTATTTTATTTCTACTAAAACCTGATGAACAGGGTGGGCTTTGTTATATTTTTGCTGTAACAGGAGGAGATTTCTTAGGGCATGGACCATGGACGTATTATTTCTTCTGATGAACAAGTTGCCAGCAGCCAAACAAAACATTACAGAACTAAACAGGACAGAGTGTGTGATACATTTCAAGAGACTGGTCTTGTTTTGACAAGAATCTAAAGCAAATGTTAACACAGAGGACAAATCAGAGAGAACAAAAAGTCGTCTCTCCAGACTGGTCAGAAATCAAGTCAGCTTGATGGACACCTCTACATGCAAGATCTGCCTTTCATCTTAGGTTCTTGAGGAGGAGACTTTGCTCTCTGAGCCCTGTGCAGGAGAATTCCTCTGCTTTGTCCATGGCTGTTGATCATACAAGCCAGAGATGCACCTCATTAAATGAAAGACAGCATCGTCTCTTCAGACCTTGTTGTCTACTCTGGGTTTGTCTCTTTTCCTTGGCATTTCATTCCCACTGGCCAGGTCACTTGTAGTTTATCTGGCCTCACTTACTCTCATGCTTCTAGGCACATGAAGGAAACAATGTTTGCATTACCCAAATGCTGGCTGTTATTTTACCAGGGAGAAGGGAATTACTTGGCTCTTTCTGTTGCCATAGAAGGTCTCAAGAACTATTAGATGCCTGTGGTCTGCCAAAGACCAAACACACTGGAATCAGCAAGATATCCAAGTGACTATTAAAAGCGACATTTTAAAGTTCTGCTCTGCATTACCCCTGCCACTGGTGGGAGATGGGTGGGCTTGCCCCTAGCCTGGGTCCTAGCTAGAACTGTCCATCTACCTGTGCCCATCCTGCCCTCAGCTCTTCCTCCTAACTGATGTAAAAGATCTGCCAATGGTGAGTGCCGCAGGAGATCATTTCATGCTATTCTAGGCACACTTGCATTTGGATGCCTATGCTACAGAGACGAGGTGTTACTAGGGTGAGAGGCCATTGCTTCCTGTTTGAGTGACATGGACACAGCAGCAGGTGATGCTCACAGATCAGGAGGCATCCAGAGCCCAGCCCATCTGTCAACTTCATTTGCACTGGGACCACAGGAGGGGATGGTGGAAAAAGACTGAAGGAAAGGTAGCTCATGTTGTCCTCAGTGTAATGACAAGATAGTCATCAGTTATCAGGATCCATCCCCACGAATTTGCCATCAGTCAGACTCCAGAATAGTGTTTTCAACCCTGGCCATGATGTTTCTAAGGTCTGGGCAATGCTCAATGTGGGAAAATAGCAAAAGGCAAGTGTGTGAACAGCTATAATCAAGAATAAAAAGAGGAAATAACAGAACATGACTTTCAGCATGGATGGGATTTACTGCCTGCCCCCATCCTTTAGGAATTGGATGTGCAGTCTTTCCTGAAGAGTGGGAAAAAACCCAGATGGGCTGATATTTTCTTACTGCTAAGAGTTGCACAACGTAATATTTATTTAGCAGAATATAAACTTCAGCAAAGCCAAGTCTGACAGATAGGAGGGTCATTCGTGTATTATAAAGATGAGAGGAAGTAGTGAGCAGTCTGGAAATAACACAGAGTTAGAGAGGGAGTTAGAGAGGGTGATTTTAGAGGATTTCTGAAGAAATAAAGTGGTTTTGTTGGGTTGATAAATTTCACTGATCTTCTAGTGGACACAAATCTGTCTTTTTATCTTTTACTTGATTTTGTACACAGATGAGGCTTTCCAGCTATTATTTCAGCTCTTAGAAAGGCATTGCAAACCTAGCTGTGATGACAGACATTTGAACTCAAAATGATATTTTCCTTTTCCTGAGGTACAACTCATAAGCTTAATGAAATGTTTGACTTCGCAACACAATGCATCACAAGATACTGGTCTGTGTCCAGAAACTGGCCTGCTGGCTTCCCCTCTCTTATTGTGCAGCCATTCTCTATCCTGCTACCTGCTTTCTTCACACTACACTGGCTGCTTTTATTATTTCATTGATAAAAGTTTCACTTGACTGTACTTCTGCAGTTCTCCCTGCTTACAGCTGTTGTACTGAGTTTAATTGCAATGCCTAAGACAGCACATGATAAGAAAAGGTCCAGAAGGGCTGTACCAAGTTGACAATTCCAATCCCTTGCTATTACAGGCAAGTGTGTCCTGTCACATCTTTCATAAATACAATAAGCTCCATCATCAAAAAGCTTTTAAAGTAACCTTTTTAGCAGGTTGTCTTGCTGGAAGCTTGTTCTGCACCTCTGCTCCTCCCCCTTGGGTATTCTGATTATTTGTACATCTCTCATTGCGGATTGCTTTGTTTTCACAAAGACGGATAAAGAGATGGCTTCTTAAAAGCCCTCCTTTTATAACTTTGACATGTAGTTAATTCTTTGTTGGTGGTGATTAATCCCCTGGCAGAGCATTCAGAGCCTGGTAATTGACAGAGTAATTTGGAGCAGTCATAGCTGATGTAGATTTAGTCCCAATACCAAATCAATGCCAAGGTAGATGACTTCTGGTCTGCTCTCTAATTTATCAATAAAGGCTACAGGATGAAATCCATTCTGGCATTTGACCAGAACTTAGCAACTACCTCAGCATTGTGGTATGTCACAACAGAGAGCTGAATTTCACCCGCAGAGAGCACATTCTGATGTGTGTAACACTGCCTTGGGCTTTAAAAAACCATTTCCAAGCATTGCAGAGCCAGGCTTTCTTTGGAGTTAGAGAAACATATGCTGCATGGGCTAATGCACCATAAATCAGTGGCTCTTCATGTCAGGGAAAGTTTCTAGAAAGCAGATAAGACAGAAGAATTTATCTACAATCAAGGAAGGTGTGAGACACAGACTGTGAAACAGCTCCAGAAGCTCAGAACTTGCCTGACCTGTTTATGCTTTTATGATTTGGAAGTGCCCAGACCTCAGGCCACCACAACCTGAAATTCTTATAACTTTCTAGGGAATGACACTGATGGAATATCCATATTGACTTAGCATTTCAAATATGCTCAGTTTAGTGGACAGTTTCTAATTGGCCAAAAGAAAATTAACCAATAAAAAAAGTACAAAAACCCACAAATCCATGTCACCAATATTATGTGTCTGGGAGGTATACATCATATGCTGCCGTTTTCCAGCTTGGCATTAAGTCAGTACCTAAAACAGAGGCACTGGAGAGATATGATATTTTTGTAATAAGCTACCCAAATAGAATAATGCTCTTGGTCTTACTGTGAAGAAGACATATGGGAACTCACCAGGAAAACACTCTCCTCTGTAATGAACATTTTCAATCAGTGGTCATTACAGAAGATTTTGGAATGTGAATAGCTGGAAGAAATGAGAGATACAGTATCTTCTTCTGCACAGAGTGACAGGATAAGAAGAGATTCCCTGCCCTGCTTGTGGGGAAGAGCACACTTCTGCAACGTGGTCTGTCACTGCAACGGAATTCAGAACTTAACTAGATGCATACATTTAGAAAAGAGAAAATGCAGACAGAGGAGGGATCATTAAAAAAAAAAAGTGACTAAATTTAGTCCAGGATTTTATTTTAATGACATCAACAATAGAAGATACCAAAAGTGGCACATTTTTGTGGACAGAACTAACATTTCCAGAAGAAATCCATGTTAGACTTTGAGGGATTATGTCAAGTAATTTTTTTTTTTCAGTTGTTGAAACACAAATGCAATTACATCTTTTAGGGACTGTGTCCTGAAAATTGTGGCCCAACACTGGAAAACTTTTCTTTGCAACCAAAGTAATTTTTTCTTCAGGTTTCTAAGAAAAAAACCAAACCAAACAAACAACAACAAAACAACAAAACTTAAAAACCTTTTAAGTAAAAGATATAGTATAGACTTTTCCAGACCAAACTTGCAGAAACAGTTGTGGTTGCAATTCATGTGGTGTTCTCAAAATCTGGGAGCTCTTCAGACAACTGTAGTTGAGTGGTTGCTACAGGGTCACAATATCTGAGATCATTTGTAGTCCATGCAGAATTCCTTTCAGAGGATCTTAGGGTTACAGCACAAAAGATACTTATTCTTGCATTAGAGGAAGTTTATATAAATAAGTTAACAGAAAAATGCAATCACAGAATGACTAGAAAGCCTCAATGGATCAAGAATAAAATTAACAAACAGATCTATCCTACCACTCTGTAACAGTGTGCATGCAGACAGCAGTGGTTTACTGAATTCTTTACGATAAAAGAACCCCAAATTCATGTGTGCAAGTGCTGCTGCCAGTGTGAGACAGCTGACTTCTGTACATGCCTCCTTCCTACAGTCTTCAGCATGGCTCTCTTTGTTGTCCAGGGACAGAAGTTTCTGTTCAGCAGAGGACTTGCATATGAGTCTTACTGGAGATTAACAATAAGTATGGCCCCCAGTATTTCCATGAACACTAATGGATGTGAGCAGATTCCTGAAATGAAAGAGATGCTTTGCAGAAATGGGATTGCAGAACTCAGCATGACAGAGGAACCACAGTGACGCAAACCCCTGGATATTAGTGCCTAGAACTTGCTATCTGGGATCATGCACAATCAGCACTGCCGGTCTGCCAGCCATGTAGGTATGATGGAAGATCCATTCAAGCACTGTGCAAGCCTCACAGATTCCATCTGGCAATTCAAAGAAAGGAGATACTCTTCTACACTCCATGAATATTTCTTGTTTTTGTGCCAGAGGCTGAGGAATTGCATGTGCATTTCCTCAAAGCCTAGTGTAATGTCCATGTCATTCCTATATCCTGGGATCAGTGCTAAGCCTCAAACAAGCCAGATTGACTTCTCTTCTCTTCTTGCTACTGCATAGGATCTTGCTAAATAAGGCTCTAGAATTTTTTGTGTGTGGAAAGAGGCCTTTAAAATCTGTTCTGATCATATCCAAAGTGAATGTCTACCAGTGGCATTTTTGAGGAAGTAAAAACAATATCTGCTATTAAGAATTGTAGAACCTCTCCTCTTTTTTGCTCCTATTCTCTCCTTCCTCATGACAGAGATTAATGATCCATTTATGACTTTACTGAAGGTCTCTTCACTCATGAGTACTGTCTGTATCAATTCTGAGGTTTTTGTGCTAAAACCCTTAACATTTCAATCAATTCAAGCCTTTTTTTTTTTTTTTTTTTTTTTTTTTTTTTTTTTTTAATCTGTAAACTCTTGGAATCAGCAGTTGTCTATTTCTGTTTGTGTACTCATGCAGTGCCAAAACCTATAGGGCTGTTCTTGATTAGGCACCACCATAAGAGTAAGAGTATGGAAAACCTCCTCACACCTGAACTTTGACATGAAGATTTGTAAAATATCTGCTGGTGATCCCTCTATAATGAGAAGTGAGTCACTCCACCAACATCAGAAGCTAGGACATCTTTATCCGAAGATACCTGATTTGCATGATAACATCAGCACACTGTGTTCTGCTCAGAGGGAGAAGTATGTTTATGAACGCCAGTGAGGAGCTTGCTTACAGGTATGAATATGAATAAGTTGTTTCACACAGGTAACTCAACTCTGATGTTGTCAGGGCTGGTAACCTTGTGTATTGATGATAGCAATCAAGTCTGTATTGTACACATAATCCTCTGTACCAAGGTCATCCACATTAACTTGCGCCATCACCAAGCATGAGTTTTCAATTACTGTGGGGTCATTGGCCACAGTTAGAGAGACCCAGTCAAAGGAAGATGTAAGACTACAAATCTCTCAGAGGGCTTGGATCACCACAAGATGCTCTAGGAGCATTTCCTGCAGAAAAATGTCATAAATCTGAAGGCTATTACCTAGCTATATTTGACAAAATTCTCCTTTAGAAAAAAAACTATCAGTCACAAAGGGCACTTGCTGTAGATGGTGAAGGATCTCAGGTGTTTCTGTTTTGGGGAAGCAGGTGACACATCAGTCAATGATCCCTCATTGTCACTGATATCTCTCCTGCTAAGCATCAGTTCTGATTTGTCTTTCCTCAGATGACACAGTGGCTAGATTTAGACAGTGAGTACACATCTTATCTATCATAACGCCTATAAATACTTGTCATATCCATGTACAGTATCTTGCTGGCCTATTTACAGCAGTACCCAAGACCCTTGAAGCCAATGAAAAGGATGCCATTTATATTACAGGGGTTTGGATCAGACCATTATAAACTCCTCACTTCAAGACTATGTGATCACACTCTCCTAGGCCTACAACTATGTGCATGGTGAACCACGGTTAGTACTAGGCTTCCATTAGGACCTACTACATTTCTTTAGCTATTTTCTGTGTAAATGATCTCAATGGGAGAGAGGAGAAGTAAAAACACAGAATCTAAGCAAACAAGGACAAGATTTGGAAGGAGTCCATCTCCTGCTTTAATATATTTTCCTGCTTATGATAAGGGCAAGATATGAGGGAAGCAAAAATAGGAGAGGGCAAGATGAGAGTAGGTTAGGAGACTATGTGGTCAGAGGCACCAAACTCTCTGGCTTGAAGTCTGTTGTCTACATTGAAATGCATTGGGTAAGTCTATTTCCTTTGCTCAGTATTTGTCATTGTGTCTCGTACACTCAAAATGGGAACAAGTCCTAAGAAGACATCTGCCCTTAGTCCTGCTGCATGGCACATGTACCAGCATAATCTGGCGGTGTAAACTTCCTCTAGCAAAACTCTCACGGCAGGTAACATTATGCTTTCTATAGCAACAGGGAGAAGGGACAGGAAAAGTGTCCCAGCTTGGAGGACTAGGTGATGGGCTGTTCTCTTACTCTTCTTCCAGCCCTACTTTACTCATATAATCTAATTTAACCAGCCAGTGAAACCATGCAATTGAACTTGAACTTGAGCAATGACTGTGGACCCTACTAACCCAACCCAGTAAGATCCTTTTGTTTGATGCTATAAAAACAGAGTAGAAGGATGGTCCCAGCTCCAGGAGAATTGCAGCCCAAATATAAATAAAAGGCAGCAGTTCAGGGAGAATGTGTAAAAAATGAGACTTTTCTGGCCAGTACACTAGGCAGTAGCTCTCATATTTATCCAGCACCCTATAGGCACAGGAGGGGGGGTTGTGTGATTGATATGAAGGAAGGTTTAAGGAATATTTCCTCTGCTCATCTTGCCATGCATCAATGAAAAACAGGTGAGCATGCTTCAGAGATCTTCATCTCTCTGTAACTCCATGTTTTGAAGCAAATTGGGCCACCTTTCATAATCCAGCCTCAGTAGGCAGGAAGGAGGCAGCTGATAATGAGGAAATGAGGTATCAGTGTTGGAGAATGGTTGCAGGAGAGGGGTCATGGATCAATGGAACAGTTATTAATTGATACCTCTGTCTAAGATCCCAGAATCAGAATCAGGCTGTGTCTGGCCTGGGAACAGAGCTTAGGAAATAGGCTCTGTGTCTAGGCCTGGGAAACTGTACAAGGTCTGTCTAGGCCTGGGAAACAGTACAAGGTCGGAATGAGATAATAAGGATGAGCATATCCTTGGAGATATGCTTGTACGAGAATAGTCTGTATGACAAGATGTGCCCAGAGAAGATGGGATGTACCATGACGACGTGACTAGGGATGAGAAATTTGGCTTAAGAAACCTGGCTATAGCTGTAAATGCACGTAGGCTAAACAGAACAAAGACCTTTGTAAATTGACCAATGAGAGCTGTTGCTGACTTGGCTTGTAGCAAACCCTATATACACTGACAGGATTTTTGAATAAATTAAGCTTGCTTATCAATCATACTGATTGTACTTGTCTTCCCTCTGCCTGCAGCTCCTTTTTAATTGTTCCATTGATCCATGGCCCCTCTACTGCAACCATTCTCCAACATATCAGTGCTATGGGCCACACCTCAGCATGGAACTGCAGGCAGGCACAAGCAGCCAAAGAGCTCTTATTGGTGGGAGCAGGGATCTGGGGAGAACCCCAGTGCCATTCTTGTCCCTCTTGGGATGCAGGAAGATAAGTCCAAGGTGCGTAAGGAGACCCCCACCTCCTTCCTGCAGGCAGCATGTACATCCAGGTGGAAATGCCTCTTCAGGTGTGTGTGGACTCAACTCCATCAGGCCCATCTCCATGCCTATGCCTTGCCTGGTCTCTGAACTCTGTGCTTGGAGAGAGGGAGAAAGGGAGTAGGAAAAGGCACCAAGGAAAGTGGGGATGGCTAAGGACAAGGAGAAAGGAACAGCAGTGATGGGGAAGGGAAACCAACAATTTTCACTTCAAGTTGTAGCAAGAGATGACTGACAAAAAACGCAGGATGAACAGGGGAGAGGTGGAATCAGCTGTACATGAAGGAAGTGTGGAGAAGGTTGTATGAACTCCTACCCTCAGGCCTGGCAAACCTGTCAGAATTTGAATTGGTTTGTGCCCTGAAGCAGGAGGGTTAACTTCTTTTTCTGCTGCAATCTTAGCTAGACTAACTGTAGATATTATTATTTATACAAGTATCTAACAAAAGAAAAAGTGTGGAGCAGTTGGAGCAGAGCTCTGGAAGGTGAATTATATTAATGTCTTTGTTGAGGACTTGGCAGAGTTTAGGTCTTTTCATTCTCATCTGTCATGAGACAAGATGGATGACAGAAGAGTGAACAAATAGAAATATATGAACTAGTTGGAGGCTGTGCCTCAACATTCAGGAGAAGGCAAGTATCTGGACAAACTCCTTGTTGCCAGTGTCCTCATTTATCCCTGTCCATGGAGAGGAGACATCACCCCCTTTACCAGAATCGTGACTCATCCATCTTTTTTTTTGTGCCAAAAAGTGGTTGCAGATACCTAGCATCTATGAATAGGACTTTTCAGAAAGTGGGAGACAGCCCAAACAAACTCCTTGGATAAAACAAAGTCAGTCCTGAGGCAGAGTACTCGGCAGTTGTTCTGGAGAACATGACCTTTTGGTTTCTGTGAACTATGAGGTCAGAGTCTTTGGTGACCTGAATCCCTGAATCCCTGAAACCAAAGGGGAGAGGGGAATGACTTATTACCACAGAAGGCTTAGTTAATTTCTGTTAATAATGCAGAAGTTACTTGTTCACAAGCCAAATGAAAAGAAGGAAAAACCATCCCCAAATGTTTTGGTTTGGATAGAAACAAATATCTTGTTTTGCTTCTTTGTTTTCTTGCTGAAACACTTCTAAAATTTAGTCCGGTCACTGGAAATCTTTAAGTCAACTGGAAGTACAGTATGGTGATGAGTGAGTGCCATCTTAAGCTGACATCTTGGCCACCTTCCAGATATGGGCTCGCACCCCCAAACATGCACCCCAGTGGTGAGTGGCTCTCTAGGACTTCTGCTGATAGGGCTCAGTTTTGCAAAATTAATGAGCTCCTCCCTGGATCAGAGCTTATATGTCAGGTGACTCCCCTTCCCATCCCAGCATGTTCTAACCAGTGAGCCAGAAAAGTAGGCCCTTGCTATATTAGCAAAACTTGAACTGCTCTAACAAGAGGTAAAACAGAAAAGCTAACTTGGATACCCTTTAGCTCTGTGGCTGCTTGACAAGGGAGAGACCCCAGTTCACTGTTACCTGGTCCTATAGAACTATAGAACATCACATTCCCTTAGCAGTGAGTTATTCACTGGAAAGACTTCACCACTACAGAGGCTGCTGAAGAATAATTTGTGTTCTCCATGCTGCTGCCTGCCTTTAGGCTTTCATTGTGTTACTTTTGCTTGTGCAGTCCAGTTTCTCTGATCTTACTCAAAATACTCTCAGAGAGTCTTCTTGAAACCCAAGCCCCAGAGGAAGACTTAATGATAAGGTTGAGAGGGCTCATTTCTTTTAATTTCAGTTCTTCCTGCCCACATCCCTTTGCTCTGGGCTGACATTAGGTTGTCAGTGTGGAGGCAGGAAACACAGCTAGGGTAGTCACCTAATCCAGCTTCAACCACATGGCAATGGCTCCTTGCCAAATTGTCATGAAAGAAAGCTCTTCCACTGACACCATCAAGAATTTAGTCAATGGATCACCAGTAGTTTCAACCTCAGGTTTTACTCTGCCCCATGAGTCCCATTCCAGCTATAAACAATTCTGCCTTCTGTGGCTCTGCCATGGTAATACACACATGACAAAAGCTCCAGGTACAGCTGATCTGGTTGCAAGGGTCTATGTTGCCATGCATACTGCCCGAGGAAACATATCTGTGTAGTATAGAAATTAGGGAAAGATGGAAAGCAAACAAACAAACAGAGAAAAATAGTGCTTCACAGTGTCTAAAGGAACCAGTTTTAGGAGTAACCTAATTGTATAAACCTGTCAAAGCAGTTAAGTCACCTGGTGGTTTATTGAAGTAGATAGAGGTATAAAAAAGTGGATAGCGGTGTAGAGCAGATAAAGGTGGTTTAATTTTAGCTACTCAGGCCTTTAGACTACTATTACCTTTACCAAAAATACTGTGAAGTATTTGGAACTCAACCCTGGAAAATTTAACCAATTCATGTGTTTTAACAAAATAAAAGATAAACACAGGCTATTCAGGCCTCATGAATAGCTAATTTTCTCCTCTCCTCTCCTCTCCTCTCCTCTCCTCTCCTCTCCTCTCCTCTCCTCTCCTCTCCTCTCCTCTCCTCTCCTCTCCTCTCCTCTCCTCTCCTCTCCTCTCCTCTCCTCTCCTCTCCTCTCCTCTCCTCTCCTCTCCTCTCCTCTCCTCTCCTCTCCTCTCCTCTCCTCTCCTCTCCTCTCCTCTCCTCTCCTCTCCTCTCCTCTCCTCTCCTCTCCTCTCCTCTCCTCTCCTCTCCTCTCCTCTCCTCTCCTCTCCTCTCCTCTCCTCTCCTCTCCTCTCCTCTCCTCTCCTCTCCTCTCCTCTCCTCTCCTCAAGGGACAGCATCCTTAGTCTGTCCGAAAAGTCTTCTTTACACCAGCTGTTACTCCAGGAATCCTGGTTCTCCTTTGTCTCACAATTTCCAGGGTAACCACACTTGCTGCTTTCCATGCTTCTTCCCTGTTTAGTGCTGGCAAATGCAACTGTGTTTACTGCAAGTGCAGAAGTTGGCTGCCTAATGCCACACAACACCTTGACAGGTTTAATTTCAGGTGCTTGATGAACTCATGTATGGCAAGCTTTACCAGGCTTCATTGTCTTGTCTTTCTATAAAGAAGTGGAAAAGAATAGCAGGGCTCAGATGACTCTGGAAACCAGTAACAAGATGGAGAATCTCTCACCCCTGGGTTACAAGACCATGTGAGAGTTTCATGACCACCCTGAACCCATCCAATCTGGATTTTGCCAAAATGTGTAGAATTGTTTTGCCCTGTCCATCATTTCCCATCCCTTCCATTGTGCCAGCTGTAGGGCTCATGCATCTGGGAAATGGAGCACATCAGGCTGAGCCAGATAAATACTCCACCCAGCAGAAAACAGCAAAAAAAGGGAAGAGTTTCCTCATCTAAATCCCTGACCTGACTGCTAAATGACTTGATAACCAAGAAGCACATGTGATGAGGTGGGAATACATGATGCAGGGCTGAGTCATTCCTTTCAGGTGTGGTACAATTGCTTAATCCAATGATGAAAACGAAGAGGAAAAAAAAAAACACCCAACCTTTTTCATGTAGGAATTAAAAGAATGCCCATTTGTCATCATTACAATGTCTGATGTCTTTACAATAATTACTGCAAAGCTAAAGGATGAGGCACATCTCTGCTCATTTATCCATCTAGTTTGAGCTAGTTTTGCAGATTCCTCTGCTAAGTGGAGAAAGAAGGTTCCTAAGCAGGGTGTATTTCATACAAAGCTGGGTGTTTGAGGGAACTGAGACATCTGCAGATCAAAGAATCATAAAATGGTTTGGATTGGAAAAGACCTTAAAGATCATCTAATCCCTTTACCATGGGCAAGGACACTTTGCACTGGATCAGGTTGCTCAAAGCCCTGTTCAGCTTGACCATGAGCACTTCCAGTGATGTGGCTTCCACAACTTCTCTGGGAAATTGGTTTCAGTGTCATCATCCTCATCATAAAGAAAAGAGAAGGCTCGGGCAGACCTTTTCACTCTCTACAATTTCCTGAGAGGTTGCAGTGAGGTGGGGGTTGTTCTCTTCTGCCATATCTCAGGTGGAAGCACAAGGAGAAATGGCTTTAACTTGTGCTGGGGTGGTTCAGATTAGAAATTAGAAAACATTTTTTCACTGAAAGAGCAATTAGGCATTGGAATGAGTTGCTCAGGGAGGTGGTGTAGAGGAGGTGTTCAAGAGGTGTCTGGAGATATGGTTTATAGGTGATAATGGTGGTGCTGGATTGATGGTTGGACTACGTGATCTTGAAGGTCTCTTACAAGCTTGATGATTCTGTGAATTTACCATCTTTCATTTTAAAACTGTCACCGTTCTTACTATCACTACAGGTCCTGGTAAAAAGTCTTATAATTTTCCTCTAAATAGTGAAAGGCAACATTAAAGTCTTCCTGGAGCCTTCTGTTCTCTGCAGGTTGAATAACCACAACTCTCTCAGCTATCCAGGACAGTTGCTTGAACACCTTGATCAATTTTGTGCTCCTCCCTTGTATCTGCTCCAACATTTTACATATTCCTTACTATAAATTCCAACTCTACCTCCAGGACATCTGCCGTTCTCATCCCATCTTGTTTTTGACTAGAGATTGGCTCAGAAATGTTTACTCTCTGGGGACCAGGCTGAACAGTGCAGGCATCCTCCACATCGATGTATTCCTGGTGTATACCTGTACCTTTCCATCTCTCCTCCCCTTTTGCACTGCACCTCCCCTGGGCACTGCACCTGCCCAGGCCTGACATTTTCCAGTTAGCTTTGGCTCAGACTTGTAAGGCCAGCAGCAGGTTCACAGACATAGGGTTTATCACGCCCTGGTCATCACCACAACAAAAAAATGACATCATAAAAGGCAGCTTTGTTGTTTCCTGCTCTTTGTCTGCAGCAGTATCAGCAGGATCAAATGCTGGGCATGAGGCACCCCCACCTTTCTGAGTGCTGCCAGGGCAAACCAGACAAAAGTGTATCCTTCCAGAGGGCTAGAGGGAAGAGACACTATTTTAGGAATATTTTTTTTTTACAGATGTTTTCCCTCCGGAAGTCTTTTTCTGCTATCTTAGTGTAAGGTCTAAGAGTGTTTAATTTAAAAGATCTGGTATGGAGATTTTGATCATGAAGACTTAATTAAATGAGGTGTTTGGGGAGTATAATATTACATTTTTGCTGATGGCTGGCTGATTGTTTTACTTGCCTTTGATCAACTGTGTGGGTGGAGGGTCATCCCAATCACTGTGGGCCTACAGTGTCTGTCATCACCCCTCAGTCCTACTTGTCTTGCATGTGTATGCAGAAGGCCTGCTTTTGATGAACTGTGAAAAGAAAGATGAACTGTTGTAATGAAAACATTCCCTCCCCAAGATCCTCTTTAGACAACATTCAATTGGTTTGACCTTGTCCCCTCTCATGGAGGATGGTAATGATTCCTGCAGATGGCTGGGTCATTCGTTGGACACTTGGGAGCAATGGAACTGGATTCCCCATCTGTGTTAACTCTCCAGCTATGCAGGCTGCAGCTGGGAAAAGCAAGAACACCATGGGTAGACATACCTGAGGTAGCTGGTTGGAATCCTCAGAGGTGTTCTAGGATGGCAATTTATACTTGAGGGATCACACCTAGGCTTGTTTTGCTCATAGCACACACATGCACTGGCTAGGCAGAGAGAGATGGAACTGATGGGTCTCCAGTTTCCTCTCTGAAGCAAAGGCCTGGCCTGAGAGAAGCCATCCAAGATGTCAGCCCAGCTTTCCTTGGCCATCTTCCTTGGAATAGCCAGCAAATATTAGTAAATGGTCTGTTAGCTGTGCTAGTAGCCTCCTCTTTAAAACCCTCTTTCTCCCCAAAACGCACTCTTCTCTGATTATGTCACATTTGGAAAAGTGACATAAAAGCTGATGATG
Organism: Lonchura striata; assembly: GCF_050655825.1. Lineage (NCBI taxonomy): Eukaryota > Metazoa > Chordata > Aves > Passeriformes > Estrildidae > Lonchura > Lonchura striata. The sequence goes on along the minus strand of NC_140705.1, from coordinate 84,661,941 downwards.
AACACCTTCATGCTGATGATGAGCCTTCATGTTCATCATCATAGCTTTAGGAAAATTAAATCCCTCGACCAGCCCTGGGGAGATGTGCTTGTCCCTCTGTCAGATGGAAAGGTGACTGTGGGAATTGGTTGCCCATTTGTCTTCACAGGAGGAGAACACAAAGGGTTTCCATTATTTTTATTGCTTAATAAGAGTCAGTGGAAACAAACAGCTCTATGTATTATAAAGATTTAACAATATTTGGAAACGAAACTGGTAACTTCATAGTTAGAGTTATCAGAGGGCACATGAACTCTTGTAATAACACTTAGTAATGGCCTGTGCATGGCCTGAATATTTGGTGAGTGTAAGGAAGAGAAAAGATAAAAAGGGAAAAGTGAGCACATGAGAGTGATGGGGCTTGTCCCATGTCACACACCCAGACCTCAAAACCAGAGACCAAACAATCCCAGTTGGTGTCCTGTTTGTGAAACCACCAAATCTACCTTGGTGGCCCTTGAAATACTTGATTTTAGATGAGGTCAGTTTCCACTTCTACCTGAATAGTCTGAGGATGTCATGACACACCAAGTTCTTGTAGCCTCATTAATTTGTCCACAGATCCTATAGCAGCACTGTCAAACCCACTTTAAGTCAGTTTATAGTTTTTAAAAGTGCACTTATCCTGTCCTTCTGTGGCTACTCCAAAAGGAGCTGCAGCTACTTTAATGACTTAAGTCATGCTTGTGGAAATATTCACAAATAAAGGATATGCCTATTGGCCTAATTCCTTCTGGTTTCCTCATAATTCCTCCACTTCAGGACTTACACAAAAATACAGACGCTGTGTATCACAATTATAAGACACCCTGACACTTGAGCACAGGCCAAACACTGTCCGTTCTTGCTTTGTCATGCTTTAGTGAAGCAAAAATTACACCCTTTCTCCAGGAAATAACACAGATACCAGCATCTTGGTAGCTACAATAAAAAGCCTTTTAAAAGACACTGCTGTCTGCAGCCCAGAGTGGTAGGGGTGGGATTTTATGCCTACCTCTGCAACACAGGATTATGCAGGCGTGACTCATTTAATCAGTTTAATCATGTTTCCTTCCATTTTGGGTATCTTAGCTATTACTACCTGTGTTGGCCTCATTTCTCTTGACCTCTGTAAGAGGCACAAGAAAATTTGATGTCCTGGAGGACTGCAGCCCTGCCATTTACCTAAAATAAAGGGCTTCATAGAGGGGTATTCCACGTTGACTGGTCTCAGTGGGATATGAGAGCAGCCAGAATGCTTTGTTCTTGTACCAGGCCCACAGCTCACTTCACAGTGCATTAAGTGCTACAATCCACCACAATTGTACTGGGTGAAGATTTTTCCTGCTTGAGGAGTGCAGATTTAGCTACATTCATTCAGGCAGAATTCCTCAACAACCTTAAAGTTGTTGTTTAGTCTCAGCAAGATCTGCTGTACTAGGTGAGCTGCTGGCACGAGTGGCAGTCGAGGAAATATCTGGCTTGGGATTCCCCTGCAGGATTTTTCCAGACAAAGATCCTTACCCAAACACCGTTGCATAAGAGAAGAGGAGGTCCCTCTGACTGGCATCTGAAGCAGTGCCATGAGGCTAAAACCCTGAGCCGGATTCATGAGGCAGTTGCCTGGGTCGCAGCAGTTTGTGGTACGTGTGACAACATGCACTGGGAGATTACTTGCTCCAGTAACTTGGGCTGGGTGCTCAGAACCCAAAGTAAATACACAAACCACAGTGCTGTACAAAAGCTTAATACGCTCTATACATAAAAAACCTTTAATTCAGCAGCATTTTAAAGCATTAGTAGTACATCCTGCATACATGGCGCAGGGGGTAAAGCTGAACTCAATAACCTTTGCCCTAAGCAACAATGGAAAGAACAACCAGGCATTCATACGGAGCCTGCACCCAACTGCACCAGATGTACCCTGCTCCAGCCCTGGCCCTGCTGCATGTGCATGGCTCCTGGCCATCTGGGATCCAGGTGATCCATGCTCCCAGAGACAACTTGGGCACACACAGTGTGACTCGTAGTCACATTTGTTGTGTTTGTAAATGAGCACACAGGAAGAAGGTGTCTGGGTCTCATGGGAAGAAATATACTTCCAAATATAAAAAATAATGGAATGCTTTGGCACCCTGTCAAAGACCCCTCCAGATACAAAATAGCAAACAACCTAAATACTGAGCGTGATCAGCAAAATTATTTTACTTATTTCATTGGACAGCACATGGAGGTTGCAATCCCACTGTCCAGGACACAAACCTCTCTGTCCTGCTAAATATTTCTAAAGCATCTGATGGCATTGTTATCCCAGCCCTGACTTGGTACCAGCACTAAACTAGTCAGAAGGGCAACTTTCTCCTCCCTCAGTGCATGCCAGCAGATATGTGCAGAAGCCACAGGCACATCCCAAGTACTGAGCTACTGAGTGCCCTGGGCACATCTCCTCCAAGCACAGAAAGCCTTCCAGGTGCCTGAGGATAGGGGTAGAAGTAGAAAAAATTCTCCAAGAGTTGCCACACTGGAAATGTTATTATACCAGATCTGTATGTTTTCAGCTGTGCAAAGGTGGGGGATAAAAGAACTGATGCACATAATTTTTAAATTATTTCCTAATTTTCAAGAAGTTCACTATATAAACCAAAATGCCCCGCCCCACCCCCCCACCCCCCCCTTCCATCTGCAATCAAAACTTTCTCCTTGGAGAACAGTTACCTTTTATGTTCAATGATAGAACCAAGGTTGTATGTAATTTATATTAAACTTGCTAACCATTTAAAAGGAGCTAGAAAAGACTTAGAGAAACACATGGATATTCCTCTGCAAGTATTTTTGAAAGCATTTCCATTTTTCCCGTAGTCTTCATCTCCAGCATTTATTCTAGATTTTTCAATTGCCATTTCCCTTGATTAGCATGATCAATTTTTCAAAGGCAACATTAAAAAAGACATTTTTTCTTGAAAGAAAAATTTTAAATGGAAGTTAAGAATTCCTATTTTTTCAAGAAGACAAAGATGAATTTAAGACTCTGAGCAACCAGAAAATCCATGGAAAAATAAGCACTTTTGAAACCTATGGAAATTCAACTGAATTGCTGATCTTCAAAACTGCAGAGATTAAAGAGAAAAATATCCACCCATTTCTAGTTTTTGGTGAAATTAGAAATTGCATGCAGTTGCCCTCTCAGATGAATGTCAAATATTGCACCTCATCAGCATCTATTATTATTCCAACTTAGAAATGGGTTTGTTGTAGATGAAGTGGAAGGTCGAAGGAGCTCGCTGGCCCTTGGCTGGTGTGTGCATCTCAAATCTAAATTCCAGAAGAGTCAAAAAAGAGGACAAAAGGACACAGAAGTGCAACAGAAAGGAACTGAACTCACAAACAAGGGAGAGTTGCTCTCCATGAGTATGTCTGAGATGCCTTTTATTTCTAAACTAGCCAATGATAATCATGCTGGTTTAGCTGCATGGAAGAATTCTGCCCAGCAATCCCTGGCTCATAGCAGCAAAGATGAGCTCCAACCTCTTCAGGAGTAGCATCATGGGCAGCCACAGCCTGGAGAGCCCTAAGCTACCACTGCCATTCAAGCCTCCCCTCCTCCTGTGCTGGCTCATGATTGAGCACTCTGCACAAATGCTGGTTGTATAATGTTCCCTCATCAAAAATGGACAGAATTACAGAAAAGGAAGGGCTAAAAATGCAGGCCAAATGAATCTGCTGAAAAGGCAAGTTCTTTGTCAGATCCTAAGCCCCTGCACACCTCATGGTGTTTAAGTCTGTGAGGGTGTGCTCAGTGCTGTTTTACCCAGGTCTCATGTATGCATGGCAGGGTGCCCTTGGATTTTTCTTTTTATTTAATCTTTGACTTTATAGTGTTGGAACTTGCTTCCCTGTGAAACCGGAGAAGGAGGGATTGTTGTGTTCTGCTTGTTGTGTGTGTCAGGTTTTGCTTTTGCTTTTATTCCTTCTATTGAGTTACATAAAAAAAACTCAGCAACTCTTGGCTGTTTGAGTATCTGTCTGGTTCTGTTTGCTCTGGCAACAAGGTGTTCCTCACTGCAAGACCACCATACTGGTCATCAATGGAGAAATGGTTTAGGATAATGTCAAGGGCAGCTGGTCCAGCAGGGAGACTTACTTATTTTTTCATCAGTTGAGGCCTTAATGGTTGTTTGCATCTGTAACTCCCTTGAAGAGAAGCCCCTGTGGGGTTTTGGGGATTTTCTTCTGGACAATTTTAGGATGGAAAATGAATCTTTTCTCCCATCAGACAACAGTCTGTAAATCCATATGGCGACCTGGTCACCGAACACCTACCAGATGACTAAGAATCATCCTCATGACTTTTTGCATCCATAGCAGAAATCACACAAAACCAAGCTGGAAGAAACTTTTAATTATCTTTCCCTTCCACAGCCTCCAGATAGGATCATCTGTGCTGAAGGTGATGAGATAGTTATCTCAGCTGCTGCTAAAGCCTTCCCAAAAGAGCACTTGCAGATAGCAAACCACCCCAGTGGTGAACAAGTCTCACAAATGTAAAATTGCTTTTAACCTAAATTTCCTTTTTTCACTTTAAGCCTGTTATTTCCTCTTCTGTTCCCAGCTGACACAATGATCAGCTTATCCTTTCTCCTTGCAGTAGTTTTTCACATACTTGAAGGGTGTTAGTACATCTACCTGTCTTCAATTCCCCAGATTAAACAAACCCAACTCTCAGTTTTTCCTCATAGCTCATGTTTTCTAGCCCTCTGATCACTCTTATTCCTGCCTGCTGGACTCTCTCCAGTTGGTCAACATTATTCATGAAGCTTGGTGCTCACAAGTGGATGTAGAATGGTTCAACAGGTTACTTCAAGCCAAAGGACAGAAGGGAGTAGTTTCAAAGTTGGGAGATCCTGACTGTGAATGACCTAGTCATTCTAGTAGCAGCTATGCAAATCCTGGCTCTGAGTCAGACTGGCAGTCTCACAGAGAAACAGCAGATCCATAGATGGATATCAGCATCTCAGATTCATCCTGGAACCTAATGAGCAGTGGTAGAAAGGAAAGGAAAAAAAAACCCAACACAAAAAACCCCACCACTAGAAATGCCATAATGGACTCACTGCCTCATACTCTTTGTAGTAAGTACACAATTAAATTTGTTTTTGCTTCAGTTTCTGGAGAGATTTATGAGTTCCTCTGAAGAGCATGCGAAGAACAAAACAGTCTGTTAGCAATGTATTCAGGCACAAGTGATATTGTCCTGTTGTCCCAGAATAGGAAATTCTTCCTTTTCATGTCCCAAAGCTTACTCTCTTGGTGAAGGGAATATGTTAGTGGGGCCTATACTGCCTTTGCCAAAATTCTAGAGCAAACCCCAGATTCATTTGTAAACTGAGTACAGCACAACACCTGAAGGAAGGCCATCCCTCTCCTGAATCCATGGCATATTGCCCTCTGAGCAGACAAGACACTGACAGTTGTTCTGCTCCTGGTCCTGCCTTTAGCTCAGTGGTCAACACTGGGATCCTTGCAGCACGTTTCATTGCATGCTGTGGACGTGCCCCAAGGAGCTTGTAGGGCTTGTGGGAAAGACTCTCACTCCCAGAGTTATTTTTCAAGGCAGCAGGGTTTCTGTCTGGTTTCATTGTCATGTTGCAAACTTTTCCCCTGGAAATTGCTCTTTTCAAACTCTAACCTTAATGTCCCTCAAGGAGCTTGCCCTTTTTGAGCCAAAATCCTCCGATTCTGTCAAGTGAAGACAATGAAAGGACGTGTTAAAACGGCAACACTGCTACACCTCAGGCAAGGTTCAGCTTCACTCTTTTCTGGAGCACTGCTCAAGTACACATTGGCTAGGACTTGAGCCAAGATTTTTTCAGTTAATATTTGCAAAATTTAATCACAACAGCCCAGATGCAACATTGCCTTAATCCCATTGAATTGTTCCTTAGTCTGCAGCAAGTGCCTCCAGTTTCAATTAGACCATTCATGGCTACAGGCACTTTTGAATAAAAAGGGATCAAAACCTGATCTGTAAACCTGGTTGTAGAATCCATTAATACAAACCAAGGTTTCGTTTCATCTGTCCAGTCCACAACATATTATAAAAAGGGAAGTTTTAAATAAACCCTCTATTGGACCATCGTAGCAAAACACTGTGAAGACCAAACTTCTTGAAAGAGAAGTTGGCTCTTTGCGAAAAAATCTCCCTGATAACTTCCTCTTTAAATGAGAGATCAAACCTGGAAAACAAGCCATACCTACCCCAGGAGGCAGGCTTGCCTCCTGAGCGCCAGATAATAATAAATGATGTGCCTGTAATCCATAGCAGAGGTGCAATGACATTTTCTTTGACATCAAATGCTAAAGAGGGAATGAATAGTTCTATAAAGTGCTTTTTCCAATGCAGTATTAAAGATCTTTCACCAGAGAGAGGATGATCTCTGGGGATGGTTGTTAGTATCTTTTCATTCCACATTAGCATGAAGAATCCAACTGTGTTTATGTACCTAATATTGAATACTTTCAAGAAAAAAAGGCGATTCAGCTATGGCTAAAGTGATTCAATAAAAAAGACATGTAGGAAGGAGGGAGAATCTGAATGGGAAAAAGCTTGTAATCAAGGGATAACTATATCTTTTTGCATTGAGTGTTTTAAATTCAACCTGAAAATGCCCTTCAAATGCAAGGCAAAAGAGGGATAATCCCAAATCCTCCTATAGGGCAGCCAGAGTGATATTTGGAAATCACTTCTAACAGCAGCAGCACAGCACAGGGTGGTCAGGGAAAATCAGGATCCATGTACCTCAACTAGAAGGAAATTAATTCCAGCAGAACAGAACTGACTCAGTTATAATTTGATCAGATCACTCTATGTCACTCCTGCACAAATACCAAATGCCATCCAGAATGACCTGTTCAACCAAATAGTCTGGGCTCGATCCTGTACCCCACTAAAAGATTAAAGGGCAAGCTTAAACTTACGGCAGGATGTTTTAATTCTCTGTATTAATACTGCCTTTAAAAAAGTGCAGGTTTTATTCATTGGTTATTTCCTAAGGCCACTTGTTGGCTCAGCAATGCTGTGTTTCACTGGAGCACCTGCTCTTTGCAGGCTTGGCAGACCGAAGGACAAGTTAATTAGATAACTTACCCAAAGGTCACATGGTGAGTAAAGTAGGATTAGCACTCAAGTTCCTCCCGGCAACTAGTCCTGTGCTGTGACAATTAGAAAAGGTTAACCATCCCCTTTTAGCTTTTGTTTTCCATCTTCCAGAATGGTGCAGCACGTATGCAAGGCTGGGCTGTGTTACATTGGCTCTGCAGTATTTTGGAAAAAAAACCCCACAAAACAAACAGAGAACTCCCCCCAAAAAGGGCTTTGAAAATTCATCATATCTGGTGGGATATGGTGTTCGAAAGGGAATGGAGCAAAACAGTGGATTAAGCTAAGCACACTGAATATGAATTCTGGAAAATGCCCCACTCTCTCACTAATCCCCATGTACTGCCCTTGCATGCCCACTGCTCTGTTACACTCCATCATGCTGCTGCCCACCTCCTGCTCAGAAGGTGCCCTGGCTGCCCCTGCCCCTCTGCCCTGCAGGCAGATGTGAGTTGCCATATACTAGTGAAGGGTGTTACACGTCTGTGCACCTACAGTGCCATTTTGCTCCTTAGCTGGACTGGTCTGTCCATGCCACATTTCAGCAGACATGCCTGGGAGCACAGGGCATCAGTTTTCCAGGCATGCTGGTCCTCACCCTCAGCCTATTGGTGTCTTCTCCAGCCTGTTCTCACCCTGCCTTGCCTACAGCCCCACACCCTGGTGCTTGTAGCTTATGAAGGGGCAACTGTGCTGCAAAGGAGAGCAGGTCTCTGTCTCTCATGTCCTGGAGGTAGCTTGTGGTGTCCTGGGCTGTCAAACACCCTGTAACTCAGCTTGGGTCTGCATGGGTTGACACCTGATCTCCCACGAAATGACTGATCTCTCTCAGTGAGTTGCCTGAGCTGGGGGACAGACAGGTCTTCATCTTCATTTGGAGGCAGCTGTGAAGGGACAGAGAGCTGATCTTTCATCTTTGGGGCAGTTTTGTGCTACTTTTGGCAGGAAAGCAAAATTAATCTAAAGGACTTCTGGTCATGCCAGGGCACACAGTCACTCCAACCCCACCGTGGCAGAATCCAGGTAACAATACCATCACAAAGAGGTTCTGGAGGTCATATTTTGCAACCACTGGCTGTGGCAGCATCCTTGGGGAAAAGGGATATGACTGCAAGCAGGAGGAGAAGGTTCCTTCCAGGGAAAGTGAATCCTCTGAGTCCTTTTCCAATTCCTTGAGTACTGCACCTCCCTCCTCCTCTTGGTGGTGAGCAAATGTGAAGACCAATGGCTTATCATATTGCTGGAGTTTGCTGAACACATTTCACCCACAACCTTCAGCAGCAGTGATGTGAGGTGGTCACTCACCTGCCACACTATCAGAAAGCACATTCCACACCAGGCAGAATACATGGGAGCCTTGCCCTGCTATAAATACAACATGAGGGTAAGGGTTTGAAATGGAAAAATCCCCATTCACATGGTGCAATTGCAGATAGTAATTTCTCTGCTTGCCAGCAGCTCTAGATTCGGGTGCCTTTGTCATGAGACAGTTTGCTCAACCATTGATCAGAGGAAGTAGTATTGGCATTAACCAGGGATTATGTCCCAAGATACTAGTTGTTCAGGATAGGTGTAACTTAAATTCACAGCCACTGAGTGTAATTGTGAAAGCGAGATCTCCTTCTAGGCTATGCGAAGGACAACTTGACTTTAAAAAGTCAGCTCATATTTACTGTGAGTTAGAAAAAGCACCTGTTTAAACTCAGCAGATCTGACTAACAGTAGGCATGTTTTGGGCACTGACCCGTTAATAGAAAGGGTAGGGCTTTGCGGTCATTAAGAGCAATCAGCAACTGAAACAAATACAGTGAACTAAACCCAGCAATTTTGTTAACCCAAAGATAGGAAGGAGGGTGAAGATCATAACTAAAATTAACCTGTAACAAACACACTCCCATTCAGTTGCTGGCCTTCTGACATATCCTGCACTAAGAGGCAAGAACCTCTAGATACATATTTCTCTTCTCAAAGAGATCCCTAGCACTGAATGGTATCTGATGACCCTGAACTGGCCAAAGGATCCAGAACAACATATTATAATTGAAGTAGAACAGTCCCATATGGAAAAAAAAAAAAAAAAAAAGTGCTATTCCCTCTGAGCAAAAAACCTTGATTAAAAGCCTGAGCAAAACAAACAAACTCTCTGCAGGATTTCACCAACAAGCAGTGTTGAGGGGCTTGGATGTTTTGCCACCTCCTTCTCACTTCTTGCAGAAAGGATTGTCAGAAGAAATTTTTCTGCCCATCTAGACTTCAGCTCTCTTCCAGCCAGGTCCTGGGCCAATCTGGTCCTCTCACAGGTATTTTCAGCATGGTCCTTTTTTCCCCCTCTTTCATAAACTGCTGTGCAAGCAGGACAGATTTCTGATCAACAGCTTTGTCTATCTGCCCTTCTCTGAAAGTTATTCTCTATATGTTACCTAAAATAAGGAGTGGGGGCTACCCCCTCACCTTCATCTCTGAGGACATCACTGAGGCCATGAAACCTTGGCTGGCTGCCCATTCCCAGGGTCAGACCTGGCAAATGCAATTCTCATTGGCTTTGTGTATTAACATTGTCTGTCTCAGCAGCCCAAAAGCTTGGAATGCCAATTTATGTGCAACTACTGAAACAGGCAGTGGCATCCTCCACAGTCAGTAGGCTCAGAAAATATTCCTGGTACCTTCAATGGTATAAATCAATCACCAAAAAGCTAAATGGCAAAAGCATTTGGATATGAAACATGCTGTGTAGAATCTACAGTGTCTTGACTTTGTGCCGAACACTTAATACTTTTGGAGAGCTCCTGTGTTATGGGACTCCCTGAGTCACAGAGCCCTTGCTCTATCAGATCTATGTACGGCCACTTGAGACTCAGTAATGTGACATTAAAGGTCACCAGCAACACAGAAAATACTTCAATATACAGTTATTTTTTTAAAGATCAAATCTATCAAAACTAGTGGAATTTTCTCTACATCAATTCATGCTTCATTCAATGAAGCATGTCTCTTTAGATCCTAGAGAAAGCAATGAGCCTCATAAAATAATAAATATCTTTGGATTTCATCTCTTGATGCCTCAGTCTATGGAGGTATATATACAGCCCCATAGGTAGTCTCTGAGTATTTAGCTCATCTGATTAGAGTATTGATTTACTAAAGAGACATGATTTGTCTGCATAACCATCATAATTTTCTTAAAACAGCTTTCTGAAGGAGAGACAAACCTGTTAATGCAGTTAGCCACAGAACATTTTGCTTCAAAAAGGGTTTTTTCCTGTTTAGTGGGATGCTGCTTGGTTGGTGCTGTGTACTTTAATAGTTACCTCTCAAGATATGACAGCAAAACCAATCAAAATACCAGGAGCCCAAAACTTGACTGCATTTCAGAACTTTTGCAGCAAAGCAGAGGAGTTCATACACCTGAGTCTTTTGTCACTGTTGAATTCCCCATGGCACAAGAACATAAGAAGAGAGGTGTGTATTACTTGCTCTTATAATCCTCTTTGCAGATAGGTTGGACTAATGTCCATGACACACTCTATAGTCTACTTCAGCCATTCCCAGCTGCCAAAAGGAGGCTTTTGCTGACATGGTGAGCAACCCTGAAGATTCTCTGAGCAGTGGGATGTATTTGTGACTGCCCCAAGGGTCATGGGCAATGCAAAGGTAACTTCAGAGATCACCATGGGGGAGAGAAGACCCTCTTCTGCTCACTGAGTTTTGGAGAAAAGAGCTACCTGTATTTCAGGCTGTGGTAATCCTTTGGATAAGAGCCTTGTCCATCACTGGTGTGCCCAGTTTTGCTTCACAAGCTGAGTGGCGCAGCAAAGGGGACAGATTCACTAAGACCAGGGTGGTGGGCTGGAGAACCCACTCCCTACTCCCCAGGACCTGGGGTGACCCCATCTGTGGACTGGTGGTCCATGCTCACCCAGACTCAGGCACCATCCTCATGGGTGACTGCATCGCCCTCCCAGAGAGGGGAGCAGCCTCCATTGAGGAGTTGGCTGCAGGGAGCTCTAGGGAGAGCCCACCACAGCCAGAGGAGCCTGGGGAGGGTGGCTTTTATCCCCTCTAATCAGTGCAGCAGAGGTTACTCCTGCTGGGAACTCGGCAGCTCTGCAGACAGCAGCCTGAGGCCTGGCTGATGAGGGCAGAAGGGATTAGCATACAAAATCTCTTTTGGGAAAATGTCCCCTGGAACTGGGAGCATATCATCATGTCTCTGTAGACCAGTCAGGCAGCACCAGGCTGCTACAGCCGGATTACTCTCCTGCCACTGGAGCACAGCCCTTCCCTGGGGCTGGCAGGCCCTGTCAGTGCTGCACCATGTCAGAGCTGACAGCCCCATGGGTGCGTGGGAGCTCACTGGCAGTCCTCCAGCATGGCTCCAGCATCCCTCACTTATCCAGCTTCCTCCCAGCTGGCATCTCAGTATGGATGTCCAGGTAGGACATCCCCATTCCCATGATGCAAATGCAGACTTTGGGCAGCACTGTTGAGCCTCCCTTCCCACCTGTGCCCTGCCATTGTTTGAGGAAAAGGAGAGCAAGCACCAAGCCCCACTGGTAGCTAAATGTGACAGTCAGTGATTTTGCAAAAGGAGAGGAACAAGCTGTTACCTTCCTGTGAGAAGGAAAGGCCACTGCCTTCAAAAGAAAGCCTGCACAATAAATTATTACTGAGATTACTGGGTAAACCTTGTACACTGGAGCATGGAAGCCAGCAGCACTGCAAAACCTCATATCACCTTGCAATGCCACTGTCTGTCTTGTTTTCCAAAACAATACACCTGCACTTTCAGATCAACCCAAATACCAGGATGCCTCAGCCATTGACTTGGAGATGCCACTCACAGACGCAAAGGGCCTCAGGAGGCCATAAGACCGTCTGGTTGCATTTTCTTTGTGCAGTGTTTTCATCCCATAGAAATCTGACTGCAAAAACTAGACACAAAACCTCCCAAAGAAACTCCTTTCAGGCTCTGACTTAGCATAGCCCTGAGCTCCCCAACCATTCTCAGGGGACTTTCACAGCAGATGCATCTGGGCCACAGCCAAGCTGACATGAAGCCTGCATGAATCTTGAGACATTTTATGACCTTAATAATGTTTAGCTGAAATAAGTGGGGCTGTTTACAGCCCAGGCCCAACCTAAAAGCATTTCTTACTAGGGCACCAAGTACGTAAATCTTCTCACCTCTCTGTCATTGACCTTTCTGTGGGAGTAGAAGTGGTGCAGGGCATGTGGATAGCAGAGTACTCTCATGTGTAACTGTGTCGGCACCATATCCATTATGAGCTTCTGCCCTTGTTCTTAGAGGGCAAGCTGCAGTAGTAATATAGCCCAGTGAACATTTTGAGATCATGAGATCACAATTTCTTCTATGGCAATCACAGTAGCATGTTATGATTTACTGGCCTTTAGCTGACCAATAACAATTTTCTCACTGTAGTAACATAATGCTGTAAAATTTTCTGCAGTGAAAAAGTAGTGACCGTGCTTTTAAACAGAGATTCACTTCCACTTTTACACCTGCAAAAAGGAACTTCTGTCTTGCATGTAAGAGAAACTACATTTTTATATACTGGATTTTTATATGCCTGATTTATGCTTCCCCTCAGACAGCTCTGAAGGCCAAATACTTGGACTGACAACCATGAAAAAATTGGGAGCACAATTGGGACAAAAAGCAAATGCTAATTTTGCTACTGAACACCCTGAAAGGGAGATTTATACTTTTGAAAATGCCTAAAAAGAAAACTCATGATGTTGTGAATAATGCTCAATATGTTGTAACCAGGACAGGGCACCACTGTTGATTTATACTGATGCAATATAATCATACTTGTTTTAATAGTTTCAAAGGGAAGAAGTTCACAAAGAAGGAAAATGCATGACTCAAGTTTTTTGTCATTTCAAGACAATACAAACTGCAGAATTTATTGCTGTATAATCAAGTTTTTATTAACACCAAATGTAATCAGATAACAAAGTATATTTCCTAAGTATTTTCTCAAAACACAGTCTGGCCAAAGTTTTTTCACCCCATTTTGTTCTGCTCAGATTCTAGACTGCATGAGAGTGGTTCATGGTAAGAAAATTGCCCTCTACAAAGAGAGATTTAAGAAATGCTATCTATTTATCTAATCAAAAAGACAGCTAAGAGACAACTTGATTTGTGTTAAAAAGTATCTGCACAAGGAAGTATCTAGATAGAGAGGTTCTTAAATCTGAAATGTGGAAACTGAAGTGGAAAAAACAAATGAGAGCAAAACTAAACCTCTAACAGTGAGGGTGTTAGCACTGGAGTAGATTCTCATGAGACTTCCAGATTTTTCATTGTTTGAAGTCTTTGACCAAGAGGATTTTTTTCTAAAATGATGTCTGGTTCAATAATTTGTGGGGACAAATAAGAAAAGAATGATCCTGTGAAATGCAATGATGCCTATGACTTGACTAGAGCAGATTCCTTCTTTAGGCATTCACAGAGCTGTTCCCAAACAGGACCCTCACACTGTTGTCTCTATGAGCTGTCTCAGAACACATGTAGGCCACTGATTTTGCTAGCTGTGCTGTAGAGATGAAGCCTTAAACATAACTGTTTTGTGTTCCAGCCACTACTTTCAAAGCACTCCATTCTTCAGGACCATGAGTGGACTATGAGTACCTGGGAAATCTGGTCATTCTTTGTAAGTGTTTAGAGCATGTCATGGATGTTTTGAAAACGTGTGTTGAGATAGGATTCAGTAGCAACTGAGCTCTTTACGCAGTATCAGAAGTGCACAGAAGATAAAATGCAAATAAAAAGCTCTGCACAGATTTCTGTACTTCAATATCCTCTCTCTGGTGGGGTGATACTAAATTTGAATCAGTTCCTCTGCTAGCTCTGCTGATAAACCAGACTTCCTCCTGGTACAAAATCACACTGGATCCTTCCCTTTCTTCCACAAAGATTATTCTAGGTCCTTGGGAATATCCCTCAGTAATCTTCTTCGTTTTTTTAAATCCTGTCTGTTCTTTGCCCTATCCTATTTTCATTCTCCAGTCTCTCTCTTTGTAGATAGGAGCTGCGTTCCCACCAACGTCATTAGCATATCAATTGTTTGCTCAGAGGACGGTCATTATGACTCTGTTCCTCCCTGTTATTACTCCTTGCCCTTAGATTGGTGCTAAAGGCCTTGTCAGCAAAGACAGAAACAGAAAACATTGCAGGATAGAGCAATGACCATAGCAACAACATCACATTAATCAGGGTCTGTAGTCTGTGCAAAGACAAACTTCCCAAACAAAAAAACTGCAGGATGCAAGGCACCATCAAGTTCCCTTTCAGCTCAGGAACTAAGAAAGCCCCAGATATTTGCTCCCAAATCTCCCTTCTCCAGGTAAGAAATCAATCAGCTGGGAGCAAGGTAACCCTGCATAACCCTTTCACAGGACTGTCGATGCTCACTGTCAGGGGAATTTTCATTCCCCCACTTTAGACAACATATGTGGGGCAGATGGGGCTGAGAAACCAACTTTTCAGATGTCAGAGGACTTCTGAAAAATAGGCTTATTGAGGTGTTAGGAAAGGAGTAATAATAACAATTCACTTATATTGAGCACATATGTATTTATGTAATTTATTATAAGTAAATAAATTTATATATAAAATATGTGTCTCAACATCTGTTTCAAGACCAGTGACATGACTGTAGTCTTGGGAAGCCAAAACACACATGGATCACCTTCATCACGGTTGATTTGTCAAGGTGTTAAAATCCTCTGGGGGTAAAATGTACCTTTGAAGTAATTGGCTCATATTCAGTCACCCATAGTTGTATCTGCTTCAAGGTAACAGGAAGTTTGGGGTGCACAGAGATCCCATGGACAACATCGAGGTCATGCACACAAACACATTGACATTCACCCCTATCACTTGTTGAGAAGCTGGGAATTGCTGGTGAGTTATTTAAGAGGGGAAAATAAGATAAATATCACAAAAAATTTCTAGATAGATGTTTTTTTCTGAAAAACATTTAAATTTAGGAAAGGGGACAGTTTAAAACTGCTGTTTGCTTAGCTTCCTGTCTTATGTTCTTCCTCTGCCCTATCTCCAGGAAGTTAAAAATCTCGGGCTGCAGTACTGTGGCCAATACCAAGGAAGACTTTATGTCACTTTGCTGCAGCCAGGAGGGTCTGTGGAGCTCTGAGCAGGTGCACTGGCAGCAGAGGTCAGCTCCCAAGCAGCGCTGCACAGAAGGGCACCAACTGGCCTAGGCAATCTGCCTGTCTTACTGCGGCCGGAGACAGCCCTTCAGCAGAGGGAGACTCCAGGCTTTGACACACCATGGGCTCTACCCAGAGATCAAATAGCTGAAACGTAGCCATGGAAAAGTTGCAGGGAACAGAGCAGGAGCTGATGTGCTGAATGTGCTCATTGACCAGCAGACTCCAAACATGGTATTCTTGGGAGGCAGGATGAGATGCAGGAAGTTCCTGCTGCACAAGCCCAATACTGAAGGAGGAGCCTGAGGTAACAGGTGCTGCTGGTGTACTGAATTATCAGCACAAGGCAGTGTAACAAGAATGATCAGGACTTTCAAGGGGACATGGTGGGAATACCACCAGCTGCCAGAAAGGACAACTGAAAGAGAGTAGTAATTTCTTGCCCATGGTTCATGTTTGCCTTTTCACTGAGGCACAGGGCATGGGACTATTCGTGCTGCAGGGTTGATGATGTAGCTGTGGAACACTGGAGATTAGAAGGCAGCTGGTGTGACAGATCAAAGAGCAGCTTGCCTCTCCAGGGGAGACCTCTGGGTGTGTGCGGACATGGACTCCACTATGGAAGCTACTAGGCTTGCAGGGAGAGCAAAAGAAGATCTCCCTGGGACTGAAGCCCACTGTTTTCAGTTTGTGATCATGGCACATTTGTTTGCAAAGGAGTATTCAGTCAACCACAAATCACAAAGTTCAGTCTGCTTGGACTGTGTTTCAGGAACTTTAAGCAAACAAACACCAAATCATGCGATAAGGAAAAAATAAAATTCCCTGAAGAAATACTCGGAGACATGTAGAAGATGGCCAAACACTCATAAATAAATGTGTGAGCCAGGTTCTTCATAGTCATGTTGAAACTCAGCCTTTGGCTTACAATAGGGCTATTGGAACCCACTGCTGGGTTAGAGGATTTGGTGCAGGGCATGGTCCCAGCCTGGGACCCACACTGTCCATGGGGGTGGGATCCAAGTCCTAGTCAGCACTCTCCTTGTGCCTGTGTGTCCCCAGCCTGCAGGTCAGTGGGGTCAGCCTACATATGAGCCACACTATGACCAATGCAGGCAATCAGAGCTTTGGAGGTAGAGTCTTGATCCTACAGATGTCCCCTTAGCAGTGAAATCAGGTGACTTGTTTATATAAGGTAGTGCAGATAAGAGACATCTCTTTCTTGGGGGAGAAATGGCAACCTGCTGAGGCGGAGTGCATGGCCTGACATGCACAGAGGCTGATAGGAGCCAGTAGGAGACCTGGATCCTCTTTTCAGATCAATCACTGACTCATGTAAATGTTGGATAGGACACTTGTCTATAGACCAGCTCTCTATTTAAAATATTATTATTTAAAACAAATATTTACCAACTATCCAGACACTTGCTATTGACTTTTGAAACTATCACTAGGCACTAATCTTAGTAAAATACGTCTCCACCAACCCATCTTGGTTCTTCTGTGGATGAGCTCTTCCTTGTCTATATCTAGGTTTCCTCTTAAAAGTGTTGGTGAGGTTTGGCTGTTGGTTTTGACAGCTCCAGTCTCTTTTTCCAAAGTCTATTCCCACTGGCTGAAAAAGCAAAGCCTCTCTGAAGAGTAGAATAGGCAGCTGACAAACAGAGGAACTATTGCAGAAAGCAATAAAAGACAGAGCTAGAGGACAGATTTCTAACTGATCATCACCACACAGAGTCTGTCTTTCTAATGATGGGCTGCACTTTCCATCCCTATCAGTTAGATAACCTTCCTGAGTGCTGACAATAAGGCGGCATTAACAGAAAAAAAACAAACCCCAAAAAACCCCAAAAACCAGACATATGAATGTGATTTCTAGGTAATTCAAAGCACATAATGAATTTCCTTAGAGAAGTTTGCAGTTCAAAAGGATTTCACTGAGACGCGACATGTGGTTAATCAGAGGTTAATCAAACATAAAATTCACACCAAAAATAACAGGGGGGAAAAAGAGAAAGAAAGAGAGTAATATAACAAATATCAGTATGCCTTTATTTGTAGAGGACATGATCACGTCCAATATGTCGGAGCTGGGTGCACCATTAGCAAGTTTGGTGATGATGCCAAACAGGGAGATGCCGTTGACTCTCTTGAGGGACAAGAGGCCTTGTAGAGGGATCCAGATAGATTGTATCATTGGGCTATGATTAATGCAATGAAATTTAACGAGTTGAAATGCCAGAGTAACACTGAGCACAAGTAAAAATTGGAAGAGGAGTGGCTTGAGAGAGCAACCTGGGGGTGCTGGTCAGCATCAGGCTCAGTGTGAGCCAGCAGTGAATCCTGGCACCCAAGCAGCCACCACATCCTGGGGTGCATCAAACACAGCACAACCAGCAGGTCAAAAGAGGTGATTATTCTGCTGTCTGCCATTCTCACCTTGAGCACTGTGTGCAGTTCTGGTCCCCATAGGTTAAGGAGGTGTGAAGGTCTTTGGGTCCAGATAAGGACAACAAAGCTGGCAAAGGGACTGTAAGAAATACACTATGAAGGCTTGTCTAGTTTGGAGAAAAGAAATCTGAGGGGTGATATCATTGGTATCTACAGCTCCCTAAAAAGAGAAATTGGAAAGGGAGACACTGAGCTCTTCTCCTTGGGATCTGGGGATAGGACATATAGAAATGGTTCGAAAAGTACATCAGGTGAGGTTTAGACTGCCTAATAGGAAGCATTTTTTTACTGAGAGAATTGTCAAATACTGAACAAGCTTTCAAAGAGGTGGTCAAAAACATTTAAGAAGCATTTGAGCAATGGTTTAACTTCTTTAGCCCTGAATTAGTCAGGCAGTCAAACTAGATGATCATTGCAGGTTACTTCCAACTGAAATAGTCTATTCCATTATTCCCTAGTATTATGACTAATATCATCATTGGAGCCAAAATCAGAACTTTCAGTACTGTTTCTAAGACAAATGTCTGGTTATTTCCCTGGTAGGAAATTCCCTTGGAACATTCCAGACAGCAGTTATTGCTTCAGATATTTGGATCTGAAGAAACTGAAGCTCACATCCTCTGGAAGCAGTCAAGAGGAGAGCTGAAACACAGTTACTCTTCCTTTCTCAATCCTGTCATCCTTGCTCCCTTAACTCCAGGCTCCAGCCCAGGTGGGCAGCTGTGTCACATGCAAGGTGCATGGTATTTATAGTTAACTTGTGTTGTGGTATCCAACAGTAAAGAGTATCAAACCTGTGAGCTGTGTATGCAGACTTGAGGTACTCCTGCTGTTGGTGTTTGCATCAGCACAGGTCAGCAAGGGATTTTTCTGGGATGTGTTGTTTTCAAGTTTGGATTTACGAGGTATCAAAGATGTCAGTGGTGTGACCAGTCACAGTACACCCTGCTGATAATGCTCATCCCTAATGCCTACCAGTGTCACTTCTTGCTTGTAGAGCTTTAGGACAATTCTTCTCAAACGAGTGGGTGAATAGTGACCACTAGCAGAGGGGAGGCAGAGGAACAAAGCAGCAGAGGGGGCAGGACAGGGATGCTATCAGCAGACAGACAAAATTATACTCTGCTGACTAGGGAAACACCCTGCCCTGGCTAAGATAAAGTGGGTACCTGTAAATGATGTTACTGAGCTATGTTTCAGGTTCTTGCCTGCTACTTGAGGCTTTATGAAGAAGATGAAAACTACAGTCTCCAATGACATACAGCTGTGTTCCATTGGATGTCTTTGTACTGCATCAGGACCCATGACCATAACTGCACTTGCATTAATTTTGCTCACAAATGGCCTTTCTGAAATCAAAGTGGCCTTTACCGTGTAAATCTTCAGTGACTGCGGTAACAATACCTGCAAATAAGAATTTTGAGCTTATAAAGCTACTCTATTTTGTTTACTCACATCTTCCATAGTCAGCAAACTTTAGGTGTTTTGTGCTGTATGAGGAGTGCACACAGCACCTGGTGACTGCATGAACTGCTGTTATCCCTGGACATCTCTGGCACACCCAGTGCTCAGTTTAGAGCACACCAACACAGCTCTGGGGCAGCTGCAGGCCACTTCCTGTGGGCCCTCTCACAACACCTAAAACAGTAGCAAAGCTGGTTTTTTTTTGTTTGGGTTTTTTGTGAGATAACCTCTGAAAGAAGTGGGGCCATGAAATCACAGCCTTTGCAAAGTATCCAAACTCTGCTGGTAGCATACAGCATCAGTCATAGATTGTCTCTGCAATGAATCAGACTCTCACAAAGGCAGTTGTTCAGTTTCCATTGTCCAACACTGAAAAAAAAGAAGAAAAGCACCATTAAAAGAATGTGATGTGCACGAGAGGCAGAGCATGTTGAATTAATTTTTAAGGTATTGGCCATATGGTCATTTCCATCTCAGAAAACTTGTGTTCAGCAGGATGCCAAGAGCATGCACAGACAAAACGAATGATAAACGAGCATCTGCTTGCCTAAAACCCAGTGTTTGACATAGTTTGTTTTCTTAAGAAATTAAAACACATCTTGGCAGTCTCCATCCCATTCCAGAAGGGGACTAGTATCTCTTCCTTTCACTTTGATTAAATGTTTTATTTAATAAAATACTTAGTAATATGATTTTTTTTAAAGTTAAATCATTCACAGAAGAGATTTGACTAATGGAGGAGGATGGAGGAGGATTTATACTTCAGGAGGCCTCTGTCATTTGTTTACTCTTTGTCCAGGCAGTCAAGGAGGCTTGTGAGATTCACAAGAAACTTAAGTTACTTTAAGGAGAAGATATTACTGCTCAATTAAAGCTGATAAAAATAATTTCTCCTCTGGTTTTATATCATCCTAATGGACAACTGAAACGTCCACAAGTACTGCCAAGAAATTGCCTATTAATCTCTGTAGTGGTGCAGGCGTGGTTCTTAACACAAAGGGTATCCTGTTTAAGAAGACTGGAATTGCTACTAATATACCAAATTGCTGCCACACATTTCAGACTTCCTCCTTTAGCTCGTCAGTGGGCATGGCCAGCTATTGTGTGCCTTTCAGGGTTTCCTCACAGGTAGGCTCCCATCAGCAGTAATTAAGACAAAAAAAAGCTAATCACACTGTATTCCCAAGGGTTTCTAACATAACATGAGAAGCCTATTGGAATGCACTAATGGTTTTTCTATTTTAAAAGGAAACTGATTATTTGGCCCAGCCCAGCAATATGAAAATTCAGTGGACAAGGAAGAATTTTGTGAATAAACAGTGGGAGGTATTTCATTTGGCATCGGCTAGCAGAACCCTGGAGAAGCAGCCATTTTGCTGAAATATGGTATTGGTGTTTATGCTACTTTGACATTGCACTTTGTTTAAATACATTAAGATAATTTAACCACATCCGTAAGAGGCTGAAATGCTTGCCTTTCAGCCTTTCCCCATCTGCCAAATGTGTGACCTCGTGTGCAATTTGAGAGGGAGGTCAGAGGAAAAGGTGCCAAGTGTGCTGCCTTGCTGGATAGCTTTCATTTGGATGCCCAAGAACCAGAGAAATAGTGCAAAGATTTGTGCTGGCTTCAGGAAACCCCAGTTTGGTCCATGGATGCCACAGTTTAGTATGAAACACTAGTAAAACACACCAGCATTTAGACTGAATCCACTTCTGGCTTTCTCTCACCATAAAATTAAATGAGATCTGATAGTCTGCTAAAAGATAGTCTGTTTGAAAATATTCGTTTCTATCCATCCTATTGCATCTAGGCATGATATTTCTTTAAAAAGCAGGATGGATTTCAACAGGAGGGAAGCCTATGTACTAGGTTATTATTTATATCAAGAACTAACAGCTCTAACATGCCAGGGTGCGTTACAAAAATTGACTATTGAAATGGACAGGATAAGTTTAGCTTATGCAAAACATTCTAATCATTTTTTCCACCCAGACATGTCAAAAAGAAGTCTGAACTCTGCACTGTAATTTGCTGTATAAATAATGTAATGGTGCTACCAGCAGGGTTACATTCCCCTTGTTCAGGGAAGGCCAACTCAACATGATCTGAGTACTGCAATAAAGGACTGAGAGAAGGCTTACAGCCATGAAACTTCCCTCAACTCTGGCCCGCTTTTAAGGCTTGCATCCTTAAAGAATTGCTAAACAAATGACAAAAAGGAGAAAGCAGCACAGCAGCTCTCTAAGACAGCTGCCTTTGCAGGAAGGTCTTTCTGCAAGCATGCGATGTAGCTGGATTATGAAGTGATTCAAGAAAACTCTGTATTGCAGCAGCCTCAGCAGCACCTACACAGAGACAGACACCTCATCTCAACCAAGAGACAGCAACTTCATAAGCTGGATAGGAGTGATTGCAAGGCTCTACTTCC
Organism: Lonchura striata; assembly: GCF_050655825.1. Taxonomy (NCBI): domain Eukaryota; kingdom Metazoa; phylum Chordata; class Aves; order Passeriformes; family Estrildidae; genus Lonchura; species Lonchura striata. Next base: position 84,640,227 of record NC_140705.1, on the reverse strand, counting down.
ATCTCCTGCTCAGGCAGCTGGGATGGGTGATTAGGACTCATGCTAATCTCTGCAGCTGGTCGAGCTTAACCCTTACTGGATCAGCAAAAGTCATCCAGACTCAATACTGAGTGAAAGCAGAAATTAGCACATATCTTGCAGTATGCTCCCAGCATCCTCTGAAGAACCTGTATTCCATGGAAAGCAGTCTTAAAAATGAGGATGCAGACAGAATCAGGTATGTAACAGAAAGGGAGCAAAGAAAGCCAGAGAAGGTCTGTGCACTGCCCACTTCACAGCCTTTCCTAACTTTCTCACCAGTTTCCTTTTCTAGCTGGAAACTTCTCATGCTTGGTTACCAGCTGAAGCCACATAGCAAAACATATGCGTAATTTATCCGTGCATATAGAGCTAATTACATGCTCCACTGGTTGGCTAAAGGAATTCACACATCCCACCAGCCAAATAGTTTTGGACCAAGGAGCTGAAAAGCTAAGGAATTAGTATTGCACTAGCTAAAGTTTTCAGTAAAAGCATGACTAAGAGAGGAAAAAACACACATCCAGGGAAAGTTTGAATGCCCCTTAGAAATGAACCATCTGAGCAAGTTTGTTGCAGATGATGTCCATATGGTATTTTGCAGGCAGGTGTGAACTTGCTCTGTCTTCATTCAGAGCTGGCTGAGCACAAGGAAGTCTTGGACAAGTGTGGTCATTAACTTTGGTTGTGCATGCTGTTAACACAGCCACACAGCTCTTCAGCTGGGGCACAGGGAGACCTTCTTTATGCCTGCCTGTTTAGCAGATATTCATACAGGAGGATCCGCCTTTTACACTGGCACTTCTTTGCAGAGAGAATGGGGCTTTGTTTGAGAGCTGCCGACTATTCACTGCCGGAGAGACCAAGAAGGAATTCAGACACGATCCAATTGCATGCAGCCCTCTGATTGTTGTTTGTGTAAATGGTCAATAATTGCATAAAGTCACAGCTAAGTAACCTGGCTAAGACTTTTTCAGAAACCCAGAGTCTAAAAGTCAGCTACTAAATCCATATGCAGGCACTTCAAAAAGGCAGCTTGGTTTCCAAAGCAGACAAGCCTCCTAGCTCTTCTCAGAACTAGTTTAGATGTGCAGCCTTTGTGAAAACCACCTTTTGAGTGTATGGCTGTGGGTGTCAGGCAGCCTGCAGTAGACACAAGCATTGGCACATGTTGGTGGCATACTAGTGTGATGTGAGTGGTACCAATAAGATGTGAGCCTATGGAGCCATATGAAGGAATTTATATTCCAGCCTTGGTTGCTCTGTGTCTGGCTGCCAGATTCTGACTTGGATTTTGTCTCTTGTCTCCTCCTCCCCCACCCTCCTTTTTAATTCCTTTCCACTGCTTTCACCCTGCTGTGGTCTTTGACCTGCTCTCATCCCACCTGGTTTCTTCCTTGAGAACATGCGCTTGCAGGGAAAGGAAGACAGAGTGAAACATTAGACTGCATGTTACGATGATTAAAAGGCATGTAAGAAAACCAAGGCTGTCATTTTAATCTCTCACTAATGTTCATTGGCATGTCTTTGAGATAGGGTACCATGCTGACAATAGTGATGGACAGGGTGTGAGATTGGCCCCTTGAACTCAGGGGCCTCCCAGGAATAGATCATGTCTAGACCTGGTTTGCATCAAGGCCCAAACCGGATAAGCTGATTAGCCAATTAGAAATAGTTCAGCTGGTGGAGTAGAGGAACCAAAGAGAGCTGAAACTGGAGGGCATGTGGATATCACAATTGATTAATAACCTTGTGGTGATGTGGAGGTTGGGAAAGGTTGGCCCTGAAGTGGGAGGAGGAGCCTCAAGTACAAAACCAGAAGATGAACAGAAGATGTGTAGCATGTATTTGTGGCTTTCTTCCTAGAACCTGACCAAGAAGAATGATTAGACATCAAACCAAAATGTGGTGGTATTTGATCTCCCACCAAAATATTTCTAGCATGCCCTTTAAATGTCACATGAAAAAGTCTCATTCTAGAGGTTCCACTTCCTGTCTTACCAGCATATTTCTTTTCGTTCCCTTTAGTACTGTCAGTCTCTACTATATAAGGAGGCTACTAACACTAAATAAGGTTTTCATCGCAAAACTCCTAGAATTTTCCATTGTGGGCACCATTAGTCAGCGATAATATAAATCATAGGAATTTAAAATTACTTACTTGGAACATCATTAAAAGCCAAACAGAACCAATGCAGAGGTGATAACTTTAAATAATGAAAATCTAAACTCCATTTGGAATGACACCATCTCTGAATCACCAGTGCCCTAAAATCCAGGTCTTACTCAATTAAAGGTGATCAGACTACTACTTGCTCTCTTGATTCCCAAGATCATGAGCTTTCCAGTGGTGTGCCTCTCTGTTACCTCTCCTTGTTGCCTTCCACACAGGGTAAGGTGTAAGGAAAGATGGTCCCTCAGCACTGGGGGATGTGCTCCTCTGCATCCTCTGCTGGGCCCCTGCTTGTTCAGTCCTTCCTGGAGACAGAAAGGTGGGAGAAGGGTGAAATGAGAGGCCTATGTGCTTACACACAGATAATATGTGCTGATAGCCTGCCCAGTGTCTCACTCCTGCTTGATCCCTGCTCACATCAGCATTTCAGGGAGAGAGGGGAAAGCTGCAGTCTGCCCCAGTGAATTGGAGCTCAGTGGGTGCCTTCCACCTAGGCATGCCTGAGACATTGAGGAGCTGTCAAGCAAGACATTGTTAAACATCCCCAAGTGACAGAGAACAGCAGGCTCCTGGTGCAGTGGAAATACCCATTTTGAGCATGAAGGAACAATGTCTAATTTTTTTTAAAGAGGGGCATTCCCCAAACCTGCTTAGATTCAAGACAGAAGCTTCGTTGTTTAAAGTATTGCTTTATCTCTGCTTTGTAGGCCACAATTTTGCATTCAGCTAGTGAGACCTTTTGGGGAGGCTGTCCAAATATTTCTGTATCAACAACTCTCCTTCATTGAAGATCCATGTCTATAGAATTTCCAGGGTAAAGATCTCTTTTCAAGAAAACTCCTTCCACTTTTCAGGCCAGCAGCAAAGTTTTAGCAATGCCTGATCTGCATTTTTCCTGTTGCACTTACGTCTTTCTGTTCTCAGGCTGGGAGAACAGGCAATTTCCTTCTTCTCTGTAGGAGCTTAGTTTTTTCATTTTAAATGAAAATTTATTTCATGCCTCTTCCACTATTTAACAGCCTCCATGCAAACTTCTTCTCCAATTCTCATTTTTCCAGACTTCTGCACTACTATGTTGGTCCTGTCCTGCCTTCCTCCAAATATCCTGTATCTTTTCATAAGTGCAGTGCCCAAAAGAGGATCATATATTGCCCCTGAGGCCCTGCCAGTTCTGAGTAGAATGTATCATCCAAGATGCATTCCCATTTATATATCCCAGGATAATATTTGACATTTTCACAGAATTATGATACAGTTGGCTCATTTGACAACTTCTGTGATCTGCCAGAACTCTTCCCAGTCTTTTTTTGTGCAAACTTTCTAAAAATTGTCATTATGGGCTTATGCTGATGATTATTCCTGTCTAAGTGTATGTATAGTGTGGGTTCTGATTGAATTGCATTCTATTTAATTTTTTTCAGACAATTTCTCCAGTTCTTCAAGAAAATTTTGCATTCTAATCCTGTCCTCCACCAGACTCACAAGTAACCTCTGCCTGGTGTCATCTGCAAATTTAATAAATATTCTCAATATTCCATCATGAGGTCATTAGCAAAAATATTCAACACTAATTCCAGATGGTCTCTTACATTTCTGGGCAACACAGAATGTGTTGAAGTATTTCCATGACTGACAATTCACTCCATTTGTGTTATTGCTGAGAACTTTGGGTCTGGGCTATGTGATCACCAAGGTGAGGAAAAACTCTTGCATGTAGATGAAGTGAGCATTCCTATTGGCATGACATGCTACATCCCCATCCAACTTAAGGAATGGAAAGAGCTGTGTATCTTTTTAGTCTATAGGAAATAGATCAAATTCTGCTTAGTAAGATAGGCACTTTCCCCCCTCATCTTCACTTATTCCTAGTGATGTATTTATGTCCTTGGCTCATCCCTATTATTGAAATCTCGTTCTTGAACTGAGACAAATATAATTTTAAGGCAACTGCTTTTAATTTAGAAAGTTGCTATTCATAATTCCTGAGAGCAAATGCTGGATTGAAAGACCTCAGAATAGCATCCTAAGCACCAGTACCCACAAAAAGAATAAAATAATGTTTGAGCCTCAAAAAACCTCTCTTTTTTACCTATGGCATGATGTTTCAGGAAAAGGACTATGTACAGGGAGTCAAAACAACATGATCAGTATATGCTCACACAGACACCACAGCAAACTAGAAGAAAACCTTAAAATGAAGAAGGAGAATGCTTTTTGTCACAATGCCACAGAAGAAACAAGAGAATAATGCATCAGTCTTAGATGTTGGCATAGTAATGAAAGCAGCATAGTGAAATCAGCATTTAATAAACATTCTTTTTATTCTAACTGGGAGGTTTAGTATAGGATCAAGATTACAGCTTCACTGAAATCACAGAGACATGGTTGGATCACTCATATGACTGGAATGCTGACAGGAAAGGTAATACTGTGTGTTCAAGAAGAATGGACAGCAGAGACATAAAAGAGGTGCCACTTTGTGAGCCTTGTAGGTGTAAGCTTGTTCTGAAATCCAAAAGCCAGATGGAGTTTACCTTACTGGACTTTTGCAAAGGCAGAAATAGGACACCATTGTCAGGGCTCATTGGAGTCTATTAAAGGGCATCCATTCATGTAGATTAGATGTATGAGGCTCTTTGACAGTAACTAACAGAGATGTCTGAAGCACAGGTCTTGCGGGAAGTGGAAGATTTTAGCTACATCTAGAGACATTTGTCAAACAAATAGAATTCAGCAGCTTAAAAAATCTTCAGCATATTTTTGGCATAGAGTTATCACAACTTTTGTTTGTATTCAGAAGGCCCAGAAAGGAATTAAAAGAAAAGCTCCTCTGGGTTTGAGTATTAGCACAAGGGAGAAGAAGTGTAGGAAAGGAAAGGTGGAAGGTAGTGTGAATGGGAGTTACTGTGGAAGGTAGATTTCAGGGTCCCTGGAGAGGCAAGCCAGGAGAAGAGAAGAAACCCAACCCAATCTGTCTGTTCAGACAGACAGTCTTCAATGAGCTTGGGAAGGTTTTCTGCCAAGAAACAGAGGGCTTAGAGAGAGTTAGTAGTTCCCTAAAGAAACAATGTTAAAAGCAGAAGTTCAGATGCAGAAAAAAGACTAGAAATGAAAAACACTGACTTCTCTTCATTGATCTCAAAGACAATAAGAAACCACAACAAGAAGAAACAAAACCAGATGTCCAAGGATGAGTAGAACACAGCCATGTAAAACAAGGTCTGGACACTTGAAATCAAATTAGCAAGAGACAACAAAGGTAACAGAATTCAATCATGGATGAAAAAGAAGATGGAGGAAAAGGTTAGCTCATTACTCCATGAAGAGGGAAGATAATGGGGAGATTACAATGAGAAGATCAAAGTGTTTCATGTCTTTTTTAATTGTATCTAAAATGGCCAAATGTGAGGATGCAATTAGCACAGCCAATCCAATGAAAAATAAGTAAGATTTAAAGCTAAGTAGGAAAAGCACAGCCTTGGGAGTATTTAGGAAAACAAGACTTCATACACAGAGGAAAAGCTGTTGTGTTACCATGCATCTCAGCAAAACATCTGACTCCAGATGATTTTAACATGTTGAAGAAATAGTCTGAAAAAGGTGGGTGAGATGAAAGAGCAAGATTAATGGATTAAGTTCAGGTAAACTCTGGAGATTGTACATGTAGCAAATTTTATGATGCTAAAAATGCAGAAGGATATTTTGATTAGAAAAGAATCTCTCAGAAAAAAGGATTTGTGAGTTAGCTGAACCTGAAACAGCAATGACAGGCTGGTGTGGAAAAGGCAAATTATCACATGGGAGTGTGCAAACAGAAATTCAAACCTTCACACCATGAAAAGTGATACTGAGCTCTACTTAGTCATGGGAAGGCCTTCACTGAAATTTTATTCCTTAAACTTAAGGAGGCACTTCCACAAAAATGAAGAGCAAGAACTGCTCAAAATGTAGAAAATGCTGTTTATGAAAAAAGACTAAAAGAATCAGGGTTGTTTAAGGAAAATTGAAGGACAAATTTACTTTCAACAAGCAGATGGCTGTTGAAAAAAAAAGAGATCTAGTGTTTTAATTGCACAGACATAGGGAGTCGTTGGGTCTACATTACTACAAGAAAAGCAATTTATGCATTCAAAAAATTTTCCAGTGGCATGTATAGGTTGCTTGAGGAACATATGAGTACCTTTATTAGTAATGGTATAGTGATGGATCTTGCTTTAGGACAGAGAAAAATGGTCTACCACATTTAGCCACTCTCCCACTGGTCTATGTGCTAACTTGAATTTCTAGTTCAGTCACATCCCAAACAAAGGCGATACATGAGGCATCAAGTCCTGTGCCTGGAAAGGACACTTGAAAGTCATCTAATTCCATGTCAATGCCCCATCACATCCAACTGGGAGTAGATTTGGCAACAGAACTAGAAGAAAAAAAGAAAATTGTGTTCTTTCCATAGGCCAGGAGCTGCTGAGCTCCTTAGCCATTCAAATTTCTGGACTGCCACATGGTTTCTCCAAGACCATTCCTAAACTCTTGCTGTGTATAGGTACCTCATTCATTATCCTTGGTTGTATAGCACCTCTGCTTTATCTAGTCCATCCTCTGGCCACCTTTATAGGGCAAGATAACCCAAACTTCAGGGTGTGTCTCTTTGTACTGCACTTATCCAAGACATAAAATAATGTAGAGTCAGAAGGGAGCAAAATAAACAGGGCAGACAGATTTTAGACAGCTGCATCAAGCTTTCTGACCTCTGTTATATCTCCATTAGTTTAGTTTGTATAAAATGCTGTATAAAAAAGCTAACTGGTGTTACTTTGAAGGAGAATTTACTGATCTTCCAACCTAACATGATTTTTGCTTTATTTATTTAGCTTTCCACTCTCACTTGAGTTCGCAATAATTTAGTGCAGATGTTCCATCTTTCTCTAATTTATTAATATTGATTCACTTTCCCTCTCTTTTCTATAAATGTTTTTCAAATGTTCACACTATGACTGTGTGATTTCCCTTGCTTGCCTCCAAGCAAGGAAGCTTGCAAGAAGAGAGTGTGCTGCAGGCGTTCTGTCAGTTACAGTACTTCAAGAAGCTGGATGCAAAAGGCCACCCACGGAAGGGAAGTGGGCAATGAGCTCACCCCAGCCAGCATATACAGGAGGAAAATTTTTATGCCCAGCAAGAGTGTAGAGTCATGCAGAAAAGATGCAGAGAAGAGGAAGAGGTGCTGATTTTATACAGGAGATGGGTAGCTTTTCCCTGAGCTTACTCATTTTCCCTGCTTTCAGGACAGATGGTTACAGAGGCAGTGGGAGAATGACCATCTTAGGAAGGTTACTGAGGAGGGATCCAGCCCCTGATTGACTCCAAGTGAGTAGCAGTGAAGTGCTGAATTGGCACTGTCCTGTGTGCCTGGTTTCAGAGAGAAGGACAGAAGGACAGTGGGTCAGCAAGCTTTTGCCTTGATTATGCATTTTTCCATCTCCTGAGGATGGACTTCAAATGGCCCAGACTAGGACATGGACCTGGAACTTGCCATTCACTTCTGCTTACAGGACAAATGTCCCAAACAGTTCAAAAGAACAACAGGGAGGAGCCCCATGTCTTCCAGCATCTGGAGGGAAGCCTAGCTGCCAAGCTTTAGGATAGTCTTCACGGTAGATGGGAGGGAGGAAGGCCACGGTTCCCATCTTTTGATTCACCACTGGGAATAAGCAATTATTATGAAGTAGACAGAGGTGGCAAAACCAGAACAAAACAGAATCCAAAGCACAATTCAGGATCTTCAGTACCATGTTGTCCCTAGACAGCCCCTCTCTGAAAGATGGCAAGAGCAGGCAAGAGTGCAAGTTTCTGTTTTTGAAGTCTTCCAGCAAGATAACTCTTCAGATGGCCCTTTAATGATGGAGAAAGGTTTCCTATTTAAAAGAGGTTTCCTTGGAAGAACAAGATAGGCAGGCACCAGGAGGTGAATTCTGACCTGAGCTTCTGCTAGACACCTGTAAGGCAGCAGCAGACTAGCAGAAATTATTGGAGTCCATCAGCTGCTTGTTCTTCACCTCCCTGACTGTGCAGCCGGTGGTGACTGGTGCTTCATGGAGATCAGTGGTCTATCCAGCACCCTCCATGGTTGCTCTCTGCACAGCATGGACTCACAATATCCAGTACACCCAGAAGCTTAAGGAAAGAATGTTATTTCCATGACCCCAGAACATTGCAAATATATTTTGGAGCTATTGAATGCATCAAGAGGCTCAGAATGGTGTTTCCAAAAGGGTTGTTAATTTTTTTCAGTAAATGTTCTTCAGTAAATTATTTGAGTATTGATCAGCCTGGGTAAAGCATTCCTGCATTTCTTCTACTGGAGTTCTAGTGGAGATCTCCAAAACCTTAGTGCTACCTAGAACAGGCAAGAATTAGAATCCACCTGGGAGAGGAGAAAACTTCTTTCATTTCCTTTGTGTTTGCCCGCTTCTTTCCACACTATGCTGGCCCAGGCAGGAGCAGTCCAGCCTGCTAAATTAGCACCAAGAAGGGAAATTATTTCTGAATGTAGGATAAATAGGAAGCTACATGAATTGTTTTCTTCTTAGCACTCAGAACAATTGGAATGGAGAATGCTCTCAAATGAGGATGTGGTTGTGCTGCAGTCACACACCTCATGGCTGGCCAGGATGAAACCTGAAACCATGAACATTATTCTACACCTACCTGCTCTGTTTGACTGAGCAAAGGAGGCAGTTGTCCTGCTTTCAGGAGGTAATACACTTCTGGATGTGCATGTCCCATCTCCCCAGACTGTGTGGTGATCATGCTGAAAAAGTCACAGTGGAAAAAGGGAAGAAAAGTTCAGAAGGCTGCAAAGTTATCAACAGGAACATCATGACCCTTTGCAAAGCAAAATAACATTCTGTAACTGCAGTGCTAGGGAGGAAGGCTGTATTCCTTTTCTCCTTCTGAAGCTGCTCCACCTAGACCCTGTGTAATGTGGCTATCATCCCAGCTTCACAGATCTCCTCCTATAGGTTTCTCATCCTGTCTTTCTGCTACACACACACACACACACACACATGCCATTTTTGTCCATGTTTGGATGCTGCCATTGCCTGTTCCCATCTGTGCTGTGGTATTTGGACTTCTAACAGTATGGGGTCCCTTCAACTGACTACAGTGAAATTTTAACCTGGTGAGCATAACCTGGTGGTTATAAAGCTAAATGTCTGCATTTGTATCCCAGACACCCTTCCTTGTGGTCGATTGACATAGATTATTTCCTACAGGTACAAGGAACAAAGATTCATTTCTACTGCCCACAGAGGCCCTGTGTGGTCTCCACTGGGTGAAGTGAACAGTGTCAGTCCAAATCCCCATTCTGCCCCTGGGATGTGCGTCCCATGGAAGCTGGGTGCCCACAGCCTCGCTGGGTGCCTGCTACCATATCTGCATGAGGTCAGCAGAGTGGCACACTTGCACATTCACTGTGAGCATGGCCTTGCGGGGCAGGGATGATAAAGTAAACAACAGGAGGGAAATTTGAGTGATAGCAACATCCATTTTGGCTCTTCCACAGAAGTGCTAGCAGAGAATGAAATATATATTCTCAAGCACTTTGCTCCTCTCTGTCCCAGCTCATTTCTTATCCTTGCAAAGGCAGTTAGCAAGCCCAAATTGGCCTAACAGTCCATTAGGATGCGATCTGCTCCAAGCCGCCCACAATGCAAAATATTTGAAAGCTCAGATAAAACTTTTGCTCTGTTTTCCATCTCTGCGAGATGTGGGGTGGGCAATGTGGGAAGGGTGATGCCACACTCAGGGCCAAGCATGATACATGATTGCATGTATCATTGTAAACCCAAACCAACAGAGAAGTGGTGCTGATCCTGCCCCACCAGATAAGTTCTGCTCTTTGGAGTTTACTGTGGAAAAAACAACACTGTGACATGCTTAAAAAGTTGCTTATTTGAAAAAGATGGCTTTTAACTTGGGTGGCTTAGGGGTAAACATGCTGAAGAAAAAGCAAAGGTGGTTTTTGTGCAAAGGAAGTCAGGGGATGAAGAAATAGCACAAAAAAACCCCAAAAAACAAAAAGAAAAAAAGGAAAAAATAAAAGAAAGAAAAGAAAAAAAAAAAGAAGCAGAAGATATTTTCTAAATTGCCAGAATAAATCTGTCTCCACGAGAGAAAACAGATAACAGGAAACAGGACAAAACAAAATGCAAATGAAGGACCTGGGTTACATCACTGAGTTGCATGGTGCCCCTCCAGGACCCACTTCAGAGCTGATTAGAACCGATGGATGACTTCCCACTGACCTCAGTGGACCAGGTCCTGTTTCCCAAAATATATGTCATACTAGGTAGATGAGAGGTGATGCTGTAGGATCTTCCACATCTTTGAGAAGTATGAAGCAACACAGAGAGCAAGGGATTTCAGATACCTGAAATGACCTTCTGGTTTTCTAGGCAATGTAATATTCTCTGTTAGATAGCAGTGTCTTCTTGTCACTGCAGGAAAGTTTCCATACCCAAACACTATCCATGCATTGTGGAGTCCTTGACAAACCAAGCCAATCCCCTCCCTTTAGAGGTTCAGCAACGGATCCCCATAAAGGAGCATGCCAGTGTGTCTACTTGGAGAGGTGTCAGACACCAGTAAGAAGCAAGCCAGTGTCACTGTTTGGGTGATACTTGTGAAGTGGGGGTCAGTGTTCAGTTTTCAAGCCTTTCTCTTCCAGAGCAGTTTAGGTCTGTGGCTTTACTGCCTCCCTCCACAATATCTTTATGAATTTTTGTAAGCTGCTCCAGGCTTGAAAACAATGCTTAAAGAGATTTGGCCTTCAGTTTAGATAGTCAGCACAAGAACATTTTAGTCAGGAGTGGCCTGGATTCTTTGCAACCATTCCTTTCTTCACTTTTGAGATGGGAGGGATCAGGAAAGTGTCTGCTTACATATTCAAAACACAGGATTAAAGCTCTACCTCCCAGGAACACATGATCAAATCTTAGTCTGTCCCACAGGATACCAAAGACTCACTGGGAGGTAAGGGAATTAGAAAGGCTTTAGAATCTAGACTCAAGCCTGCTCCATGTGGACATGATGGATTAGACCCAGAGTTCTTACAAGCATTGGTCTGGCCTGACTGTACTTGGCCTAATGTTCCCTCTTCTGAGAGCCATGATGTGTCATGGGAGCAGTTGCACTTCAGGGACTAATAATTCTCACAGATATACAATCCACTGTAATCACTCAAGTAAACAACACTGTAAATTTATACAATGAACTGCAACAGCAGGCCCTTACCTAGGGGATTTTTGGTGTCACAGCAAGGGTAAGATAAAAGTATCAACAAGAGGAAACATGCATGGTGAGGTGGGGCTGTGAAGGACTTTTTACATTGTACAATGGTTGAGCATTACTTATAACATGAGCAGAACAGAGTTTAAATAGTTACAAACAAATCCCCTGAAGTACTCAATATGCCTTTGGCTATGTGGACCTTCATGATTATTCAGTCAAACACATCCAGTACAGCAAGCTGTTGGTTTTTTATGGTCAGGATTTTCCTTTGGCCATGAAAAAGTATCCAAGGATCCAGGCTTCCTAGGATCTCAGAATTACCATCTGAACTGGCAGAAGCACGAAGAGGAGATTGAAGCTGTCCGGATGCTGAAACTTAATTAGGGGTGGATAAATCAGCCTTGCTTGAAAAGTCAAGAAAGTATATATTCAATGGTGCTTGGGATGTTTTTGTTTTTGCTCTTCCTGAATGAGAGCAAAGGAACAAGGAAGGACAAGGAAGGACAAGACAAAGAGGGCCGTTAAAACAATGTAGCAGAAGTTATCTGAGAATCACGATAAGGAAGGTGAAACTTTGTTTTCTTTTGCAAATATCTCTGGGAGTCTTCATGTGGCAAATGCACACATCTATTTCACCTACACAGGTAATGCTGCCCCACCACCATCTGTATCTGACTGCCACTGTGGCAGATGGACATCAAGTCCTACTGTATTGCTGATCCCAAAAAGCCCCTAAGCAATCTGATATTGATAATGTCACAAGGCTAATCACTTAATAATAGGACTCCCTGCAAACCAGACACCTCTACCACACGCCGTGGGAGGAGAAGATGCTTTGCATACATCATCCTGTCAGCTGAGTTTATTATTCTTGCATTCAAGATAAACTGCAGCAGCCAAATGCTGGCCTGTATAAATTCCAGCCTCGGGAGTCCAGCAGGCACTGGGCTCCTTGTTAAACATACACATACACATGCATAAATCCAGACGGATAAATAATACGACATCTTCCTATCCCCAAGGGATCTTTCAAGAGCTGGTGTTTTCTTTGTTATCTGGGGTGGTCCTCAGGCCAGCTGTATAAACTAGGGATAAGAAGTGAGAGCCTGGGCTATGAAGAGACAACAGGAGAGATTTCTGGCCACATGCAGACCTTGCTGCTTTGTGTTAATAAAGCTTTGTTGTATGTCATTCAAACAGACACCAGGCAAACAAGCTCTGAGCTTGAGTCTTTATCTCTTCTGTTTACCTCTCCCCAGGATTCACCAGTATATCTGTTAGGCAAAGAACATAGGCATCTAAGATGCATAGAAAGGATATAAAACCTTCTGAGCTCAAGCCAAAATCTTCATAATGGGTTTGCTGAAGAAAATAATTCCTTCCTGTAAAACATCTGTACTGGTCTGTACTGGGGATGATGACCCAGCAAATCTGCTGATCTGGCTAGGAGGCTCACTCCCTCATTTCTTGCAGAAAGGATCCTCAGAATGAACAGAACATTCTCACAGTCCTCCTATTGAATGTATTTAGCTTCTCAGTGATTCTAGTTAGGTTGTGTAAGCAAGGTAGCTGACTTTCCTTTGTGACTAGTTACAAAACTCCCAAGGACTGGAAAAGAATGAAACCTCCCCTCAAAAATTTCTTGTCATTGATTAAAATGACAAAGAAAAAAGAAATCTGGCAGAGTAACACTGGCTTCAGAAATACTCCTGTAGACCTGAGCCAAAAATGACATCCTCTGGCATTGTCTGAGGTTGGTTCTGAGGCTGTGTTAAAGACCAGGTCCATGTCCATGGTCCAGGAAGAGTCTGGCTACATAGTTCACCCTCAGGGGTTTAAGAACAAGGTTTGTTCCCTGTATGGAAAACAGTCTTGGATACCAACAGGGGCCAGCACATACATAGCGGATTCCTGTTGGTATCCAAAAGTGTTCAAGCTCCAATACAGAGCTGTTATTACTACAGTAGGTCCTGGTGTGACTTGAAAAGAAGAAAATATTCTGGCATTTCCAGAGTCCCCTCACACTTCGGGTTACAGGAGATTGTGGAACCCCCATCATACTTCCCTCTGTCAGTACCAGGGATTCCTGGTCCGTGCATATGACACCCTGCCATGTAAGAAATCACCATTGTGCTGCCATGGGCTTTTCCCATCCTCTCTGAGCTCTTTCTGGCTGACAGAGAGAGGAAAAGATTTCCATTCTTAATTTTTCCAAGTGTTAAACTAATGTCTCTGCTGAGACATTGGATGCATAAATGAACCAATCCTACCAATTCATTCTAAAACTGTTTCAAGGATACCAAACTTTGGGGCCAGACGGGCGAGGTGTTGTTTCCTCTCCCCAAAGCCACAAGAAACAGCAAATGACCCCAGAGCTCAGACCTGGAAAAAACAACTTTCGTCAGTGCAGCCTCCACCAAGTTTCCAGGCTCAGCGCTTTCAGGAAGGAAAGTTCTCTACAGTCATTGAAACAGTTTTCTATTCCTCTGTCTTTGACAGGGTGATTGTAAATAAAAGATCTTGGTGAAAGGGGTTGATTCACCCTATAAGTAAAGTTAAACTGAAACTGTTAAGTGCCCCAGTGAAATGAGGTCAGGAGATGATGTGCCAGATTTTGAAGCACTTGAAACTCGGCAAGAGATATCGCCCATTGCGAGAAAAATAAGGGTGTCAGAGCAAGACGAGGGAAGAAGAGCTTAAAAACTTTTTCTATTCCCTTAGGTCAGCCCTTTCTCTCAGCATTCCTCTCCCTACCCTGCCCTTTCCACTGCAGGGGACCACCATTTATTTCTGAACACCTGAGATTTGTCCTGATGTACCATCAAAGAGTAAAATATAGGGTGTTATACACTGCCTATTTCTTTACTCTTCGCAGCAGTCATAGAAAGATGCCTTAAGGGAAATGTGGCTCCTTCTAGAGTTCAGCAATGTGAGGGAAATGAAGCGCTATCTGTGTTAAGGGCTGCCAGCAGGATGCTGTGTTCAGGAGATACCTTGGAAACTGCTTTGCAGCTTTGCAGCTTTGCACATCTGCTGTTCTGCTCCTGGCCAGAGAATAGGGCCATGGAATATGCTTCTTTAACCAAACTCTCGATGGGCTGGAAAATCAAAGTAATGCTGTTTCGATTTTCCACAGGAACCTAGAAAATCTGATCCAAAACTCCATAACATGTTCAAGACTATGCTTTTTTTTAAATACCACTCTTGGCAGCTTGTGAGGTGAATGGCAGATTTCATGCAGTGCCTCATTCTGCTTATAACTTTCAATCCATGGATGTCATGGGCATGCTGCCTCTCTCAGTTTTTCAGCTGTGTGTTGATCCCACCATTTCTGCTGCAGAAATTTGCATCTTCTTTTTTCTCTATATGTATCAGCAGCTGCGGGACCAGATCTCAAGGTGCTCATAGTGGGCCTCCTCTATATATACAACCAGGGATAGGCAAGGGCACATTTTACAAACTGGTTCTCAGCATCTCACCCTCACCTAAAAATGGGTGGCCCCATGCTGAAAAGGCCAGGAGATACTCCCCAAAACACAGCAGCGGTTTCCTTTTTCAAATTTTGCAATACCAGGTGTAATCAGCTGATTGCCTTGATCTTCAGTTTGTGATTTCTCAGCAAGTAAACAATTTCCTGTACTTTTGTACAAGATTTACAATATAAGTTTCTTGTACAGAGCAAGGGTTGAAGTGGTAGAGTCACTCACCTTTGTGGGACTTTGTCGGCTCATCTCCTGTCCAAGTGCTGTGACAGGATCTTTCACGAGCAGAGAAGAAATTGCCTTTCCCCTGTGTACACACACTGCAACAGTATGAGCTGGATCCCATTGTTCTGCTGAAATACCAGGCATCACAAACTGAATGAGTAAGTGTGTGACAGGCATTTTAAACATCCTCTTGCTAAGTTTTTATGACAAATAAGCAGCAAAAGCAGGGAAAAGGATCTACATAAATTTCTACTTTTTGACTTTCATCTTACTCAGTCCTACAGTCATGAACTTCCCCGTTTCTACATCATCTGTTGGGAGCTAGTGCTTAATTGGGCCAGACAGACCTCTCTGACACCAACAACGAACTCAGTCCAGCCATCCTGGGGGGCACTCTCTCAGCACCATACTAGTCAGGGTCTAGGAGCAAGGGAAGACACCAAACAGACATGACTGCAGGCTACTTCACCATTTTTGACCCATTTCACAGAGGCTGGAAGCAGAGTAAAACATGGAGCTAGAAGGAGAGCTTTGCCACAATACACCCACTGCTCAGGAGCCTTCTCAGCTGCAGCAGCTGCCATGAAGTACATTCATAGAAGAATAATATAATATAACATAACATAACATAACATAACATAACATAACATAACATAACATAACATAACATAACAAACATAACATAACATAATAATATAATATTCCTGTCTGGGCTTTAGCATTTGCGAAAGCAAGTCCTGATCCTGGGGACATTTTTTGCCCATCTCTGCAGAGCCTTTGGTTATGGAAGTGAGCAGGCATCTTTTCCCTCAGCACAATCTGAATGTCCTTGTGGTGTTGGAAGCTCTGCAGCCACTTCAGTCCCTGTCTCTTGCTCCCATAGGGAGGTGGGCTGCCTGGTGTCTGCCACCCACTGTACATCTGCCCACCTTTCCCAGAGTGGCATTTGTTAGCTTTGCCTCTCAGCATGCCTTGTCTCACAGTGCCTCACCTCTCCTGGGGAGACTGTGGTCTGTGCCCTGACCTCAGACCTCCAGGACCTGCTCTGGGGGGGATCAAGACACTGGGAGTTGGGAGACACCCCATCACCTTGTCCACAGCAGGGGCTTCCTTCACATAGGTAATGGTGTCTATAAGCACACACATGAGAGCCAGGAAATCCCTTGGAGAACCTATCCAAAAACAGGCAGCAGAAACCTAAAGGACTTTCCCACCACTATGGGTGAAGCCTGCTTGTCTTGTTCCCCAGGTGGAGGGAGAAAGTTTCAAGCAGCAAATATTCAGGAAACATTCATTTACTTCTTTAGTATTGTCCCAGACATCTGCTAAATGTGTGGGCTTAGTTGATAATTTGAGGGAGTAATTCTCTTCTATTTGACCACTGTTCTTTTTCTAAACCATTTAGAAATAGACGTTTTCCTCGTGAGTAATAAATATGTGGCAACTATTTCAAAAGATTTCAATCTGGGAGCTGGGTTCTTTCTGCAAGGGCTTTATATAACCCTTTATGTATTCAGCCTAATATGTATAATATAATACAGTTAAATATGTATTCAAAATCTATATTCAAAATTACATAGATATTTTTTCATGCCTTTATATTAAACTTTTCTATCCTAGTTGTCTTCCAAATTAAGGCACTCAGTAAATAATGGAAGGCTGATGACATAAAGAATTTTTTTCAGAGAATTTAAAGAATTATTATAACTCATGTTACAGCAGGAAAGGAGCGCCCATTGGTGCAACTTAACTGTTTGTCAGTCAAAAACTCCTTACAATGTTGGAGAGGGGACAGATAGTTATTCAGGCAGACCAAAGCTTCACCCAAAGCACAAAGCCTCTTCACAGGGTGGAGTGTAGCTGGAAAAGCAGCACTTTGTGCTGAACTTGACCTTTTCCAACCAGTGTCTTTCCTTGCTTCCTATTTGCTTGCTTATTTTCAGAGCTCCATGAAAATATTTCTTAGTTTGATATCTTGACAGAACAATGTTTGTGCAACTGTTGGAGCCTAGTAGTCGCACACCCTCCCAGCTTCTGAGCCCAGAAGCAGAGAAAAGGGAATTTCAAGAGACCTTGAATTTCTACCTGCTTTGTAAAAATTGGCATCTAGTTAAGGAAAAAAGAAAAGCAAAATTGCTCACATTTCTCAGGGTAAAGGATCTGAGAGAAACTTGGACATACTGGTAAATATCAAAGAGTCCTGAAAGGACAGAGCCATGGTAAAGAGTCTAAAAAATGTTACTGTTTACATAATTACTTGATGTTGGTGTCATCACTTTCAATACCTTTCTTCAGGATTCAGAGCCCTGTGGAATCACTCTGTTGGCAGCTAGCATCCACCTCAAAACACTGGAAGCTGCAGAAAAGCCATGTGAGGTCTTGCACCGATGCCTGCACATCAGTCCTGTACAGAGCTTTCAGCTCCTGACTCCCTCACAGGCTCTTTGCATGATCTCAGGAACGAGATGTTTGTCGTACTGCCTCTACTCAGCATTCAGATACAACATAATAAATTCACCTCTCACTCATTCTATGAGAGGCTTATTTGGACAACTTCTTTTTCTTGGCAAGAAATCAATCCTTGGCGAGGTGAGAATCCATTGCTACTGAAGCAACAAAGCAGAATGGGAGCCAGACTGCAAAAGGGATGCTGAGGACAGCATGGGTCTCAGGTCTTGTGCCGTGGGAAGGAGGCAGAGAGAAGGCTTCAAAGGTAGAGAGGCCACAGGAGGAGATAGGCAGTATTTACCAGGGTTTCTGGGGTGTTTTGGTGCTTTGGTGCTTAATTTTCACTTTCAGCCAGCTACCAACAGCCAGCATGGTGAGCGGTGGTCCCCCAGCTGCAAAGTAAACACGTGTGAGAGAACAACAGGGGTGTGTTTACAGTACATAGCCAAGTACAGTAGACTTCAAAGGACAAAAATACCCAGTGGAAAAACACATGGGCTAAAGTAAAACTTTAACCATCATGGGTTGCCTAGCCAGAAACATGTGTACCCTTCACAGGCTGTCTTGTTTGCAGAGAGCTTTGAAGCTCCCTTGGAAAACTGCAGCACTTTCTGATTAGTGGCTTCTTCACCCCAACCTTTGAAAATTACACCATAGGTCTGCTTCAGATTATAAACTCATTCAGAATCAATGCAGAAAGGCATAAGGAAGCACAGACAGCCGATGAGGCAGAGAGAGTCCACAACATCCCCTGTACATTCCCCCCCAAGAGTGGTTTCTGAGCCATTAGGGGCTCCTGATGAAAAACTTATCCCAGAACAGAGATTAGAATGTCCATCTTTCCATCCCATAACAATGCAGAGAGAGGTGGAGTCTAGCAGGTGATATATGGCACTGTGCAGCCCAAAGGAGTGACCAGGTAATTTCTGAGCTCTCCTGCAAACTGGGCAGCATAGCAAAGCGCTGGCACGTACTGTGGGCTTTCTGCAGGAGCAGCAGACTGAAGGAAAGGGCTACAGCCCAGAGTGACTCTCATGGCATTACTGAAATGAATGGAATTGCATCCGCCAAATTACACCCACTCGAGCTGCATTGGGTTGAGGCACTGGTTGAACAAAACACTAGAGCACGTGCTTAAATTTAAGCATATGAGTAAATAATTTCAGGGCAAATACTTATATGCTTGAGTGCTCTGCCAGGTAGGTGCTGTTCTCAGCAGCACACACCTGGGTGAGATGGTGCCATTTTTTTACATAGTCACTTTTCTGACTATATCCAAGCAAGTAACAAAACTTTCCACTGGCTGTGGGCCAACAGGCACTTCAGGTATGTGTAAGGTCTTAAAAAAAAAAAAAAAACCAACTTCTTTTTAATCTTATCTGTCTCATTATCACCCTGACATTTGCTTTGGCTTTGAGTTTAATTACATCTTGAATTGAACAAAGGTACAGATAGGTCTGAGATAATAAGAAGCCAGTAAAGCTGGTGTATATAGGAAATAGGGCCTCCCTGAAGGTGTTAGTCCATGCAAGCTGACCCCCAGTTATGAGAAAGAAAAGCTGATAAGGGAGAAAGCAATTAATCAATCATTCAGGAAACCTGGGGATTTGTAAAGAGGTGTCTGTTGTTTGCATCTTACCTGCCACCTGGGCTGGTACAAATACAGCAGACCCCATTGAGATAAATACCTGTGCATCAGAGCACAGCCAAGCAAACAAAGGGGAGCTCTGGGGGGAAAAAAGAGATGGAATAAACAAGGGAAATAAATATATTACCATGAAAGTCAGTATTCAGAGTAGAAAATTGCACAATAGGAAGGATACATTATCAGTCACCAGAAGCAGAGATCAAGACCCCCATGGTTCCCCAGGTACTTGTACACATAGTAATTAAGTCTCATGCTCAGAAACACTTTAGTCCAAGTAGACAATGATGAGGAGGGAAAGCAGGAACCAACACTTATCTAATATTGTGTGTGAAAAGCAAAGACTAGGAAGAAGATTGAAAGATTGTGCATTCTGGGTGCTACATGAATAAAAGCTGGATCAGGCTTGTAGCCACAGAGAGTTTGTCTACACCACTGGCCCTTTACAGAAACCCTGCTGTTCTAGGACAATTTTATTCCATATATTGGAGGCTTCCTGACCCAACAGGACACAACCCCCAGTTTTTCAGGAGCTCTTCCTTCTCACTCTGGACTGTTTTCTGGACTGGGTTCCTGCTGGCTGAACAGAAGGGATGGGTGACTGGGAACTACACAATAGAAGGTGGCATAGTTCAAAGTATAGTTTAAGATTGTACTTTTGCAACAGGCTCTTTAGAACTGCTGAAGAGTCAAGTAGAATATGTTACTCTGAGGCGCTTTCCATATTAAATATTTCCATTATGATCTGAGCACAAAACAATGTTATGGTGCCCATTCAAAATCCACACCTGAATGAGAAAATGTAATTTTGAGACTGCACTGTGGAAAGATCCTGCTGACATTTTTACTTTGACTTTATCAAACAAATGAAAGAGAAACACAATCTTGTCAAAATAAAACATTAATTTCATTTTGATTTCATCAGCTTGACCCATGTTACAGCATGCTTTAGAGTCAAAACAGTAAGACTATTATGCCATGACCCGTCATAATATTATGGCATGGAAACCTAATAGACAAAACTCAAAGACTTTTGTAAAGTGTGATAAAAGTCAAAACAAATGTTTAAATAAGCTGGAAATATTTGTACCTTCTTTGAAAACACTGTGAGAACTAACACCTTCTTACTGAGCATGTCAAGGGTAAGGGAGCACTGCTTTCCCACAGAGTGGCACTAAACACAATAACCAGGTCTGACTGGCACATGTCTCCAATGGCTCCACAGGGAATAAGAAAGGTGAAGCCACAATTCTTGCTGGTCTGTGTCTTCTCGCATGCATTCCCCACAGACATACCATATGCACAGCCCTTCCTTTTCACACCCAGGATAGATATGTATCAAAAGAGTTAAATGGGGCAGTAAAGTTTGGGCAGGGCTTTGCTAACCAGCTTTGCTGTAACAGCCAAGATATTTATATTTTTCAGGGAATATTTGTCAGTGGCTAGAACTACTGATAGAAGATTTTGTCACTTCTTCTTGGCTGAGGAAGGATAGCCCCCATCATCACTTCAGGGCCGCAAGCAGCATTGAAAGAGAGAAGAGCCCGCTGATTCAAGTCCCTGCTAGAACCCATTCCTCTCCCACACAGCTGTGGAGTTTGCTCTTACTGGCACCACACTGTATGCCTGGCAGGGATATCTCGATGGCCTCGTCTTGTGCAAGGACCTGTGCAGACATGTTGTAAAAAGCTCAGTGGTTTAAAACAATTTACATTGTCATGATTTGACCATCATGCAGCCTCCCAAAAGCTGAAAGTCATTTGGTTGTGGACTTGTTACATGGCAGAGGAGTTCTACAATAAATGGGTAACACTAACAGGAAATTGAAGTGCAGAAAGCAGCAGCAGAGACGTTCTCTTGCAGAAATAACAGTATGTATTGAACAGGGATCTCAGCAGACAGTATGACTCTGAAGTACCAGAAACATTGGCTTATTTCCCTCTATAAATCATAATAAAGGATGAGTTTAAGGACAGACTGGTATAATTGTCTCCCATATAAATCCCCTTTTGCCTTGCAGCCAAGGTAGGAAAAACTGCAATGCCCTGAGCATAAGTAGAGATGATACCTGGTTGTGGAGGAGTTATTGCAAGATTGTGAGTCTTCAGGGAATTCTGCCTTATCAACCTAAAACCAGCATTTGTGATTATATTTTTTGCAGTAGATTAGGACTTGTCTTTCTGAAACAGTGTAGGGAAAACAGGAATGGATCATTAGGTAGGGACAGTTTAACAGAACTCTATGCTTATGAGGACTCATGATTGTTTCCAACACAGCAATTGAGTCTCAATAGCTCTTCCACATGGAAATAGAGAATGTGAAAATTCAGTACAAGAGAAGAAACAAAGTTTGCTTTTAAGAAGGAATATCTTAAACAAGGGGAGACAAAAGACAGTAAGAGATGGAAAAGTTTGCTGGAAGAGCTTTGCCATCAGCTAGAGATATTTGAAGCCAAGGGTTCCAAAGACACATTTTTTTCTGTTTCCTCAGGGAAACAGAAAAATCACTTCTGAGTGATTGACATTTTATCTGGATCTGTTGTACACTTCTACTCTTTTGGAGTGTCAATTTGTAGAGCATGTGCTCCTTGCTTTACTGAAGGGTGTACTATAAGAGTGAAATCAGGATTGTCTTCTCTATCCTCTGAAGAATATTTTACAGCCTCCAAATCTAATCACTTGGGTTGTTTCCTATTCCTGATCACCTTATTTACTGGGAGCAACTCAGGAAGAGAATGTAGGTTGGCTGAATTCCTCTGGCACCAGCATCCTATTGCCAGGTTGTGATTTTCTGGGATAGGATACTACTGCCAGAAGTGACTAGTCCAGTCCTCTTTCAAAGTAGGAATGGATCAGAAATCACTGGAAAACATGAATGGAAATGAGCTGATTTGCCTTGTAGGTCAGAAAGGAATTGGATGCCTTCTTGTTGTACCTTGCTATTTTCTGTGGCTGTCAAAAGTTATTAGGACATGAGATCAGACTAGTGTCTCATATACCCTGCTAATTATTTTCTGCCTGACAAGAAATACTTAGGGAAAGTGTATTAGACATAGACTTGAAAAGAATCATCTTTTTATTCAAATAGTCATTGAGCTTTCAGCAAACAGGACCAAAGTAGTTTCCTGAGCTGAGCAATGCAACAAGTGCCCTATGGTTTCTACCCCAGGTGCATCCTGACCTCCTCCACACCTCCTGCCCTCTGTGATACCCCACAGCAAGCTCCATCTCAGGCTGAGAGGATTCCTGTAGCATCCAGGAGAGTGCTGAAGGCTGAACAGCTCTGCAGAAACAGCTCACAGAAACTGGTGGGACTCTGCTGTGATGCCTTCACTGTGACACCTCCCTGTGGAGAGAGCACTTTTCTTTGCTGCCTTCATTCCCCTTGCATCACTGCAAGCAGGAGAACTGTGATGGAGGACATGGGCTCCTTACCTGGTTGTTTCCTCTCTCCAAGTCTGAGAGACACCAACCATCCATCCCCACCCAACCAACCTCAATAACTGAGTTGTGACTTTATTAGGAGTACTGTTTTCCAGAGCCTTGGAGTTTTTCTTTCTTTGTTTATTTGTTGTGCTTTTTTTCTGATGCCTTGTGCTTAGCACAATAAAATAACACTAATAATAAAAAAGAGAATAAGACAATGCTCACAGAGCTCTGTCTTTTCCATCCTCTAGCTCCTTGAAGTGGTACCAGATGTTGTCCCACAACAGCCTCCTGGATGATGCTTCTTGACATTACTGATGTCTGTCAGTCCAGCTTACTCCAGCCTACTTCAGCCTACTTCACAGCTCAATTATTGGCTCCCAAGGCACAGGGCTGGGACATCTCTTCATTTCCACTGTGGAGGGAACAGTCTGTAGCAGCACTGTCAAGCACTCAAAAAACAAAACAAAACAATCCCCCCAGAAAGGAGCAGGAAAATTAACAGGTAAAATATTTTAAAGCATATGAATAATAGAATTGAGAATTCTTTTGGAACACGAGGCAGTTTTGCCATAGCCCTTCTCAATCAGACACTTAAAAGGCATTTTATTACTAAAAGCTTGGACAGATTTGCCACAGGTAGACCAAAGAAAATGTCTCAGATTCAGTCCTTCAGGATGGATCCACAGCCAATATTTGTCCAAGCTGGTAGGTAGGAGACATTTGTCAAGGCTTCAGTGGATTTTGAATAAGGCATTTCATAAAGGTATTGCTGAACCCTGAGCAGAAACAGGAGCCATGGTTTTCCCTGGTCTCATGAAGCAGCTCTTAGTTGTGTGAGTTGAAGATTTATTGATAGTTGTAAGGGTGCCGCGCTCCCGCCCCAAATCCTTTTTCTCTCAGCCCTGGCTAGCTCTTGTGGGGCGAGGGCGGGCGATTGAGGCACCCTCTGCCGCTCCCAGCTGGGGTTTGGAGAGTGCCTTTGTGGGTTCCGGGCAGCGCTAGCAAGCCTCGCGGTGGTAAATGAATGATCCTGCTGGGGGCTAAGTCCGAGTTTATTGTAGCCCAACGGGGCCAAATATCCTAGAACGGTGCCAGCCAACAGGAACAAGCACGAGGTGCTTGCACTGGCTTATAAACTGTAAGGGAGGGGTATCCAACGACCAATGGGGATAGGGATAGGGGGTGGCTCCGGGATGGGGGGATACAACGTGGTCCAATGGGGGAAGGATATGGGGGGAGCCCCAGGTCCTCGCCCAATCACCCGGTGCCCTGAGTAGAAGCTTCTGGATGGATGGGAAGGGGCACCGAGTGATAGACAAGGCACCCGGGGGGGGTAAAGGGGAGGACTGCGTCTCTTCCAGGGTGATGGACAGCCACTGGAGAGGCGGGAAGGGAGGACAAGGCGGGAAAACTGGGGATAAACCAAGTTGCACACGGGGGTACAAAGGAATAAGCCAATACATAATACAGGGATAATAAAACATACAAATAACACAACTCCACAGTAAGGGTATCTTTAACCCCTGTCACCCTACCCTCTTTGAACAGCACCAAGTATTTCTTTCTGTGTAGCCACAATGTTTACATTCAGCTGATGAAAATTTGGGTGAAAAGCTATGCTTTTTTTTTTTTTTTTTTTGTGTGTGTGTGTGTGTGTGGTTTTTTTTTTAATTTCCCTCCATTTTTGATTTTCAGCATGTTGCTTGGTCTGGATGCTGTCTGGTTTACAGATTGAATAATGCTGCTCCAGATTATGGAGGGTTCTGGAGAGATGTTCCCATGTATTGCCCTCTAGGGATGAGGATGAAGAAATTGGGTTTTACTGATGAGTTCACATAAAAGAGTCTGGGTGTTTAGAACAAGTTGCACATCCAGTTACACAAAAATAGAAATTAGAGAATATTTTTCCTTCTAGAAGCCCTTAATTCTTGTTTTACGGTATGGTGTATGTTTGAGCACATTTTTTTCCAAGAAGTGAGAAAGTTTTAAACCACCTTTGCAACATAAAGCTGAAATTGAATTGCTTCTGTGATGAAGCCTGGATTTTACTCCCCTCCAAGTTTTCATCACAGTCTGTTGGATGGAAATTAGAGTCTGCAGTTCCTAGGCTTTCCACATGTTGACCCCAAGGAAAGTAGATGCAGGTACCCATGCACTGAAGACTGGCTGCAGTGCAATGGGAGCACCAAAGAGTAAGGCAAAAATGTGACTGGATGCAGCCCATAGCACAGTGCAACTTGACAGGCTTATCTAAATATCTATGTCCCTATCTATATCTATATATCTACATATCTATATACCTATGAGTGTATTTATAACAACTAGAGATGACAGTAAAGCACATCCATATGAGAGTATTTTAGGCAACAAGGAGGCTAATTTGCTAAACCAGATACTCTTGTGTGCAGGGAGGAGCTTCTTGCCTCAGACACCTCCTGCCTTCCCGTCACTCACATACCGAGAAACACAAGTTATAAACAAGTTCAGTTGCTATGGCTCATGCTTCCTTCTCCCTCTGGAGTGATCCATACTCTTTGACATAGTTACAACTGCCCTCCTGCCTCTGGCTACCCTGGCATTTGGAGCACTCTGTCAAGGTCACCTCCCTGCTGCTGGCCAGACAGTGTGAGTGCTTGCAGCCATCCTCCTCATTCTGCGCATGCTAACCCTCCCCTGCCAGGTCAGGCATCTGCCAAGCCAAGAAGATCTTAGCTCAACTGAGCTGATCTCTCTCTCTCTCTCTGTCTGGATTCCTCCTGTGTCTCCCGTTTCTGGTCTCCTTCCTCCCCTCCTCCTCTGGCTGAGATGCCCCCTAGTCTGCCTAGGGACAGCAGAAAGTGCATCACTGCTGGTCAAATACAAACCCAGAGCTGTTTCCTGGCTCTCCACTGCATGCTCTTGGAAGCAGCATTTTACAGTGCGTTGCCCTGTACTTGGTCAAGCAAGACCGTGCATGAGCAGCTTTAGCAGTACCAGTCATAGACACTATAAGGTGCTCTTTGCTTTGCCACATTCTGTTGCCAAAAGTTGATTTCAGCTGTGGGCAACGTGTCATCGTTTATCCTGCTTGACTGCAAAACTGAGCTAAGAGAACATTGTCTCTGATTACAGACAATTACACATTGTTGCTTTGGTTTGGTTTTTCAAACTGCCTTTAGGCTCCCACAGCAAGTTTTGGAGGGGCCAGTACTATCTTTCATTGGACCTACAGATATGGGCAGAAAAAGCAGGGAAGCATTTGGGCACCCCTCAGGAGGACATATATGGACAAAAGTTCACTTGTTTTTCTCCAACCATAACATCTGATCTGGTAAAAGCTGTCGTTCTCCCCATGTCTTCTCCCTCAATTATGTCCAAAACCCACCACAACACCACAAAAGTTCCCAGTTCCCAAGAGATACCCAAAGCCTGCAGTGCCAGAGCAAGTCACTTAGCCTTCTGCAGGATTGCTAGATCTGACATGGGTTTCAGCAGGATGTCTTGCACAAGGCCTCACAGCAGTCCCGGGGAGAGGTTTCACAGGACAAAGAGGACTTGGAGAAACAGCAACAAACCAGGAGCCCACATCTACCATATCCACACATGGTATCAAGACACCTCAAAGTCTGTGTACTGATGCTGCTCTTCCTTACCCCAGGCTGACACAAAGCATCTAAAACCCCGCATGGATAATACTACTTTTGGCATTGGTCTTGCTTTTGCTTGACATCTCTCCTGGTTTGGTTGTCTCCAGGGAACCTACAAACAGCCCCATACCACAAAAAGAATGGAAAGAGCCACCTGTACTAATCTATCCCTGACTCCTAAGTGTGCTGTTGAAAGGTCATCAGCCAAGGAATGAAAAGTGATGGGATAAAGCTCTGCCAGAGGCCTCTCTACTCATCTGTGCTGAATCAATCATCAGCTCTTTGTTAAGTCAACCACCTTTGGTGCTACCTCTAAAAACCCTCTGCACACCAAGGTACACTGTTCTCTATACTTCTGGCCCCATAAGTGTCCCGTTTCAGCGCAGCCTTCCATCTGTACGGGCAACAGCACCTTGCCAAGGTTGGTCACCAAGCCATGACCCTTGTCCCTTATGTCAACTTAAGCTTCTTTCTACACCGAGACACATAAGTGATTCAAATGTGCATGTACTAGCAGAGACAGTCTGGAGCTGACTTTCTCCGTACAGACTCCAGAAGCCCCTGGGGCAGGGCAAATGAGCATGGACATGATTGGAAAACAGGCGGGCTGCCCTGTCCATGGCCCCAAGCTGGCAGGCCGCTCACAGCCCTGTGCTGCACGGAGCAGGCAGAAACACAGTGCTCTTCGCTCCTCTCTGCCCAGAGCCATCCTCACTGCCCCGCTGACTCAGCCGCCCTCCTGACACCGCCTGCCCAGGGGTGCCGGGCAGAGCTGCACACCAAGCCATGCAGAAAGCCACTTTGGTGCACGTGGCTCTGTGTGCTGCCTGGGCTCGGAGCCCCCTGAGCAGCTCCCCAGCAGCGCTGCTATTCAGGTCTCCTGTGAGAAGGGCGAGGCAGGGAGTGAGGCCTTGGACCCCATGAACTGCACCCCAGCCTGCGCATCAGGCTGCACTTCTTGCTCTTTCATGTCCATCCCAAATACAGCATCCTTCCCACTAAATTATAACGTAGTAGGAGAGGACGTGACCAATTTAAAAGAAATATAAATTTACATTTGACGTTTATGCCTGAATTGCACTCTTGTTACAGAATTGGCTTGGTGACTCTCAGCGCAGAGCTTGTCTTTGCATTTGTGTTTTTCACTTTCACTTGTTAGATTGGAAAGAAAGGAAAAAAAACCAAAGATAGTGAAATTCCTCTATATATTTTATTTAGAAGGCAGCTAAAATGTTCCAGACTTTCTGCATCCATTCTCCTACTGAATTCAGAAGTGGTTGTTCTTCCTTTCTTTCTGTTTTTTTCATAGATCATACTCCTAAACTTTCAAGTGAGGAGGAAATTGTTCCCCACTGGTAATTTTCTTTTGCATTGCCTTGAAGTGAGCATGAAGCCAGGCAAGGCATAGGAAGTCTCCAGTGATTTTTTCCCTAGATTTTTCCAGTGATTTTACTCCCTGAAAATCTTTCCCTACCTTAGAGTGCCCTTACTGTCTGTGAGCAGGACCACAAGCCCTGCAGCCTCCTCTCAAAAACACCTCAAAACCATGCTTAGAACTCTCTTTTGGAAAGGGAGAATTTGCATACTTTGTGGACTTTAATTTTTATAAATCACACCATTCATTATTTGCACAAACACAAAAAAAAGCTCACTAACCAGCAAACTTGTTTGGTTATTTTTTGAAATGCTCAGCTCAAAATAAGCAAAACAATATGAGGGCCTTTTAATGTAAGAAAAATATATAGCTCAAGGGTTGAGGCTCTTTGTTAAGAACAGTTTCTAAAAGGACGGCTATAAAGAAACAAAAATAGATTTTTTATAATTGGAAGTGCCTGAAAGGGCCTAAGTGTAGCAGGTTTTATTACATCTCCACTACCAGGTACTTAGGTGCTACTCAGAACCTGCCATTAGCCAGGTCTGTTGAACAAGGCACACAATTATTTTTTTTATGAAAATACTGGCACAAGTTCACAAGCAAGGAAGGTGCTGAGCCTTTGATCCCAAGCAACAGGCAAATCCTTGAAAATGTCACAGAATGATTCATGTGCCCAAGAAAAGGAGGATCTGCTTAAGAAAAGCAGGTGTGAGGCTGCCTCTAGCCAGCCATTTGCCTGTGGAGTGAAGCCATAAGGCTGGGGGTGCTGGGAGAAGAGCTCAGCAGAGTGGGATGCTGAGCTGCAGCTGTGGGGCAGAGATCAGCTAGCCAAAACTTGCCCAGCCTCAGCACTGACTTCCCCCTTCATGCAATCAACAAGATATTTTTCCCTTTAGGTGTGTGAGCCTCATTTGAAAGGAGACCAGGTGATTCAGGACAGAAATAGTCCACATGTAGAGCATGGAAAAAGGAGGAAGAAAAAAAAACTTCTTTGATTTAGCTGTTTTAGCATGGCTGGTGTGTTTGAATAGGTGGTAATGTGCCAGAATAGAAGGGATGACAGTGTGTCACTGTTGTGGTTTGACATGGGAAAAGAATTTTCTTGGAAGGAAGAGGTCAGTCCAGTCAGGGGTCAGGTTTGGATACTAACAGTTGGGGTGACCAATTGAAGTTGGACACGCCTCTGAGAACACAGAGGGGTTAAAAGCAGAATTCCCAGGAGAACTCGCTCTCTTTGGTTCTGGTCAGCAGAGAGTGCAAACCTCCCCTGCCCGGCCATGAGCCGGGTGCGGGAGGGGAAAAGCCATGTGGCCTGCAGAGGTAGGCCAGGGGGTGAAGGATCGGGAACCGAGCTGGGCCAGTTCCTGCGGATGGAAGGGTGGAGAACGTCTGAGATGTCTTTGTTCTTCCCCCAACCTAGAGAGAAAGAGACAGAGAGCCTGCAGACACCTGGAAGTTTGCCGGCAGAGGAGAAGGAGGAGGGAGACAGCACAGCGTCCTGGGCCGAGATTTCAGCCATCCGGGGAGTTTGGGAATTTTAACCCTTTCCTGTGAAATGAAGGCTTTGTGAAATATTGCTCCTCCTCAATTTGAAGGAAAGAGAGACAGCTGGGGACCTCAGTTGTTTGGGAAAGAAGGTTGGGGGGAGATGATGGAGTGGCTGTTGGCTGGACTCTTCTTGATAACCATAGACTGAACCAATCCTTCCTCCAAGAGAGACTGCATTTTAGGGGGATGCAATGGTGAGCCAAGAAACTCCTCCAGCAACTACCAGTTCAGGAATGAACAGAGAAAAACTGAGGAGGGTGTGAGGATGCCCTCCGTCTTCAGAGAAGAAGAGAAGATGATCTCTGTTCTTGGACCCTCGGCCCCAGGGGAAATGGGGGGGACTGTAGTCCCAAAATGAGACACTGGACTGTTGTTCCTGTTGGTCCTTGGCAAAGCATCCTTAAAGGAGCCCTATAAGCAGTCTCTGTCCATGCACAGTGGTGAGAGTACTGTGACATGGAGAGGAGAGTGTCACACTGGCCTGGTGTGTTTGGGCGGTGCCATGTGTGACATGGAAACACAAGAGGTGGCAGCTGTCTTTCCTGGGGGTCTCTGGTACAAGGGAGACTCCTCTCTCCCCTGATGGACTCAGTATTGATTATGTGGAAGGGTGAAGACTGGATTAAGGGTCCAAATGTGCCTTGCTGTGATTTGTTGGAATTGGGTGGGGGGGGGAGGAATGTTTTGAAAGGTTTTCATTTCGAATTTTATGTGTTTTTTTTTCCCCCTTTATAGTAGTAGTAGTAGTAGTAGTTTAATAAAGTTTTCCCCTTGTTATTAAGTTTGGCCTGCTTTGCTCTGTTATAGATCGCATTTCACAGCATTCAGTTGATAGGTTACATTTTCATGGGGGCACTGGCATTGTGCCAGTGTCAAACCATGATAGTCACCATGAAGAAATACTTTAGTCCTGAAACATGAAGACCAACTTTCTCAAAGAAGGGTGTAAAGTTAGGAATCTAAATCTGTCCAGGAGCACCATTAGACTCCCTTACAAAGCCTGGAGAGCCTCAGTGCTTTGTGGAGAACCTAGACACTGATGTAAGAGACAGGAAATTTCTACTCCTACTTGGCTGTTTAATCCTGCTGGGGGCCTTTGCCAAAAATTCCACTACCACTACCTGTGTTTGAAGATCCAGATAGGATGAGGCTTAGCTGAGGGCAAAGTAAAGTGGAGCTTGGTTTTGCTTTGAAGAGACACTGCTGCTAAATCTGCTTCTTTGGGGTGGAGCCTGCCTGGAGTATAAATCAATGGCCACACTGCACATGTATGTTGTAAATAGGCATTAGAGAGCATAGAAGGCAGCCAGCTTCCTGGCTGAGGTGCCAAGAGTTGAACCCAGCCTCTCCTAAGCCTAAAGCGTGAGATAAGATAGCCTGGGTTAAAAAGCTAACCATTGTAGCTGGGGGCTGCAACAACCTATAGCTGCTCCGATTTGGCCATGAAGGTTTAGCAACATTTTCCTCACTGATTTTGGTGACAGCTGGGCCTTTAAGAGACTCCAGCCTGAACCAGTTGAAAATAGGGATTGAAAATGCCAGACCTTTGAAAAATCAACTGAACACCTCTGAGTCTTCCTTTGTAGTCTACTCAACAGCCACTGACACAGCAATTAAAATTAGCTCCCAGGACCACAGAGATATCCCTGTAGGCAGAGGAGGGAACATCACGGGCACTGAGCTTTCTGCAGAAGCTGGGTTTGGAGGACACCACCAGCCCTGCTGCAGGGTTCATGGCTCCCTTGGGCCTCCTCTTTTGTTTAGCAATGCTGCATCAAGCTGGATGTACAACATGGTCCAAGGAGCTTCACACAGGTTAATCTGCTCCTCAGGGCAGCTCTGGCAGAGGACAGCATGAGGGAAAATGATGCAATGGTGTACAAATAAAGGAAATGAAAAAAAAACTGGAAACAATATCAGAAACCCCACAACCAAAAACTGAAGCTCAGTTCTGTAATTTTCCCTTCTAAATGCATCTGTATTTAACATTGTTAAAGAGAGAAGCATGTTTCCAGACAGCTAAGAATGGCAGAGTCCTCTGTCTGGGACTTGCCACTGCAAAAAGAGCATTTTTTCCCTTATGGTCTCATGACTGTTTAGCCTGCAGTGAAGCCACCATAAAACATCCCCTCCAGGTGGGGGAATTAAATATATTTTACTTGTCTCTGGCTTTCCTGCCATGCTTTGCAAGGGCCATGCTCAGTGGCCACTGCTCCTTGCTGGATGTAGATTCCTAACTCCTTGCATCTTCCTGAGCTCCAGTAGGATTTCCTCTGGGAGTTCTGAGAGTCTCAGGACCCTTCACCAGGAATACCTAGGAGGTGCTCAGCAAAGAGTGAGAAGGGCAAGCCCAGGGGCTGTCAGAGCCACATTTTGGCCTGGGATGCAGAATTGAAGGGCACCACCTCTGCCAGCTGGGAAGGGCTCAAGGAGGAGCAAGTGCTGGTGCCGCTCGCTGGGCCCTGGCTGTAAGCGGCAGATGTCTGTGGCCACTGGATGCCTCTTAACATATTCCAGTGCCCTCAAGACAAGGTAAATTGGTGGTTGAGGCAAAACTCAGTTTTGTGTGCTGTTATACTGCCCTCCCTGAATTCTTGGTCAACCAATTTTTATTTGTTTGTGTTACATACTCATTTCCCTTCCCACTTTAAAGGCCATTTTATGCTGGCAGAAGGTGCCATGCTGGCAGCTCTGGTTGACCCAAGAGTTAAATTTAAGCCTTAAGACAGGTAGAATGTTAGCAGTGGCTCTTTTTGTCTCTTGCCCACCCTGATGGTGGCCCCAGGCTCTGTCCTTCCAAAGCCAGCCCAGAGGGAGCCCTTCCAAATGGCCATTTGCCCTGCAGCCTGCCTGCCAGCATCCATGCCAGGCAGAGCTAGCAGCAGAGTTTGCATCACTGTGGGCAGCTGCCTACCAGGGTCCAGCAGGGTGGGGAATCTGATCATGCCAGGACACAAACTGAGTGCAAAGAGCAATACACAGTATTGAACTCCATATTTCTCCAAATATTGACAAAGTCCCCCAGGTACTGGTGTCCTTCCTGCCCCATAGAACCATACAGAAACCTTAAATGTAGGCAGAGATATCTGCCTTTTCACCTCTAATGCAGGGAGTCTAAGGTTCTGTAGCAAATTTCTGTGAACTTTTCAACAGCTTTTATACTTTTTTTGATTTAGCCATTATTACTGTTATCTTTATCCATTCTCATTAATTACACTTACATGAGAAATTCAGCCTGCTAAGCAAGGGGTGATGCCTGGGACTTACTGCCACAAATAACTGTGTGCTGGTGTTTCTCTTCTCTACAATCCTTTTTTGTTTTGTTTTGTTTTCACTTTTTTAGGGTTTGTCCTTTTCCCTGTGTTCTGGTTCAGAATAAAGCCTTCTAGGACTTTGCTTGCATCTATTTATTAAGCTTCTCTCTCAGGCTACATCCATCCATGACTTTGCACTCTGCCCAGGCACTGAGCAAGCATGCTCAAGACCTCTCTGTGTGCAGAGTTGAGAGGAATTTGCTTTAAAGGAGTTATCACCTTGAAAAACCCAAGCCTGGGTTACTTTAGGGTCAGTGCTATCCTGTGGTGTCTGATCAGTTCAGAGTTCAGACAGTATAGCAGTATCTGGCTGTAAAACAGCTCATAGACATGCCCATAGCCTCAGGACTAATGTAAGAGTAAGTCATTTGTCTAACTCCTTTAACTCCCTTTTTTTTCTCTGACAGCTTTTCTGCCAGTAAGGTTTGACAATCCCTTAATAAATCATTTGAATCAGTTTAGCTACCAGTTTGCTGCCTCATTTGGAAGCATTCTGGCAAACCAACAAGGTCCAGCTTCCTCTAGGGAAGACTGGGTTCTTTGGAACCCAACCTGTTGCAATCACTTAGACAAATAATAGTTCTGGTTTTCATTAATTGCCTATTGACCTCATGGCCTTTATACATGACATACTCATCTTGTTCCCACAGTTTGTCTCCTTCACTGCAGTCCCCCACTGTTGCTGGAAAGCAGCAGGTAAAGGCATTTTCATATCTTCAGCCCCCTTGCTCTCCAGCTGGCTCCCCACACACAGACTCAGGGGTCTCCTCTCCCATCAAGAGGTGACAAAATGCCCACATTTTTGAAATCACATGAAATGCAAATGGAGAATGTGAGTTCTCGTGGAAACCTTGGCGAGTGTGGGAGAGGGGAATGCTGTTCATTGTGGTACTGGTGAAGGAAAGCACAAGCACTCTTGGACCGTGCCCAGCTGCTTGCCAGAGGCATGATGGAAACTTGCCACAGAAGCACTGACACTTCCTTGGAGTTAAACAAGGCTATGTGTTGTCCTCGGAGCTGTGCTCTGCTAGGTGCTCTTGATAGGAGCTCAGCCACTAATTTGCCTCAGAGTGGTTCAGATATTTTGACCTAGCCCCTGGTAAAATATTTACTATGCCTTCTTATCACTTCCCTAGAAGCCTTAGTTGGAGCTAACTGATGCATTAATTCCTTTGGGATCTACCTTGACTTTTTTCTGCAAGGTCCTGGAACATATCCAACATCATTAAAAAGAAAAAAAAAAAAAGCCTTCCTTTTTCAGTCAATTCTTTTAGGCAGAATTTCACCTAAAACCTGGACTCCATCTGGCACTGAGATGGCTGCACGCAGACACTCTCCTCTCTCCTGACGATGGCTGCAACTGTTGCTTTCTGTGCAGGCAAAAGTATCCCCTAATGAGCTAATTATCACATCTCCAGGGGCGGTATAGTAATTAATGAACTTAAGCAGAGGAAAGGAAGAGCCAAGTTAGGAACTGGGGATTGGTTTCTGATGCTAAAGGTGTGAGGCAGCAGCACACAGTGCTTGGGAAGACCGTAGGGTATATTTAAAGGGAGATGATGCACATACCTGTGCAAGGCAGGTGAACTTGAGCTGCAGGGCTCAGCAGCACTGGGTGGGCTTCCAGGTTCTTGATTTGCTGTGGTGCTACCCTCCTGCACCCCAGTCTTACCACAACCACTTTCCAGCAGCTTATTTCTTCCCATTATCCCTCTTAACATGTTCCTGTTTGTCCTTTTTAAATTTACGTGTTTTGGTCTTTATGGTACCTCTTGCTGGAGGCATGTCTGTGTTTTGCCCACCTGTTCTTATTCCTCATAATCCTCCTGTGCCAGGATGGAAAGATGCTTATGGTGCAGCTGAGAATGGGGTTTTTTGTTAATGCTTCCCAAACTTTATTACATCTCTCCTGTAATTTCAGCTTGACACTCCAAAGGGTTCAGCAAGGTGCTATCAATGCTGGATCCCATCCAGTCATGCAAACAAGCAAGCCTTCACTCAGGATTATCACCAAGAAATTCCTTCCTAGGATAAATGAATGGCTGATGATGATGAACAGATATAGCCTGACATTGTCTCCTGGTGTTTGGTAACTATCAGAAAGTTTTCTATTTCATTTAAATAGAATTTCTTATGAAAAAGCCCTTGTGAGCCAAAGCATTAGACAAAGGGCACATTCAACCCCTCCAAAATGTACACGAAAATTGAATTAACCTCCTGTATGTTGTATACAGTACCTGTGCAGCAGAGCGGCTCCCTGGCGGGCCAAGACAGAACAATATCATTTTCTGTTCTCCGCAGACCCTCTCGAAATTGTCACCTATGTGACCAGACCTTTCCACACAGCATTCACCAGAAGACAGATCAGCTGTGGCACAGGGCACAAGCTGACTCTGGAAAGCCCTCAGTCCACTGATGGGCCAAACAGTGTGAACCCAATGCATAAAAACTCAGAGATGATGTCTGAAAGCTTTAGTTGTGCCCTAAATTATCTCCATCCCTGGCTCCCAGGACCTCTCTTCACTCTTCTGCTTTGGGTCAGAATGAAAGTCATTGATTTCTCTGTACTTAACTGTGCATGTCTCCACCCTCAACAGACCTGCATACACCCAACTACAGTGTAGATGATCAAAGAGCCCATCTAGCTACTCCCTGTCCTGGGGACATACAGAAGCAGAAGGGCAGGTGAGCATCCTGTCTGCACTGTTTGAACTGAACCAGAAATGAGACTCCAGCTAGCACTCAGGCAACCCCTCAGTGGCTGGGAGGGTCAGGAGGTAGGGTGGAAGCAGGAGGGAGAGCAGAATTCCTCTCTGCATCTTTCCTGGATGCACACTTGGGGTCTTCTCAGGTGGTGAGGTGCCACATTTTCTTCACCTCCCTGTCCTCCCACTTTAACAGCCTGACCAAAGGGGGAGGTGGGGGTAATGGTGGGCTGGAATATGGTGGCACAGGGGAGAGGACAAGGGGACAGGGCTGTCCATTACTTCTCCCCAGGGCTCTTTGCCCCCAGGTCCTTGCTCACCAGGGCATGCCTGCCATGTCTTTGCTCACCCCTGTGTTTTGTTGCTCATTACAAGTCCTACATTCATGTGCATCTACCCTAAAAGAGGATTGGCACATGACTGTACTAACTCATAACCCGGGCAGCTGCGCTTCTCAGGCTGCCTGCTCTGGGAAGCGAGCAGTCTGGCCTTGAGACAATATATCTCACAGGTGAGTAAACAAAGGGAGGATGAGCCAGACAGGACAGCAGGGACTGTGGGGAGGAGAGAGAGGCAAACACCTAAGCCCAGACACAGCAGCCTCAGCAGCTAGAGGTGGAAACAACAACCTGGAGCCATCTCCTTTGAGCAGGTCTTATCCAAAAGCACCCCACATCCCTACTGACTGGGATTGATCTGGCAGCACTCCCATGTCTCTCACTATCCTAGGTATTTCCAGGTGCTCTCTTGGGTCTTCATCATCCACTGACAGGAATTGGATCAGGAGGAGTCATCACTAGAATGCATCTTATCTTCCATGAAGGATTTGGGGGACCAGCTTAGATAGTGTTTGTCCACCAGGTTGTTTGTCTAGGTCAGAGGGATCTGACCCTTGGAAAATAGCCCCAGGGATCTACCATTCCAGCCATCACCTGCTAGCAAGGTCCCAGTCATAAAGTACCTATTCTTAGGCAATGGTGCCAGAGTTTGGCAAATCCCACCATTTGTGAGAGCATCCATGTGCCTTCCACCCACCAATGAAAGGTATCATCAGGTCCCTTGATCTGAAAAGGCAGAATTTGAAAAGCAAAAGGAACCCCAAACAGTACTTACTAAAAGAGACATTTTCTTCAAATATTTCTTCATCAGATTAAAAGCCAATTTTCATTGAAGATTTTTTTTTTAAGGTGTTGTCAGAAAAATGTTGCTTACTACACAGTGGCAACATAGCAGTGAAATTTGCTTTCAGGATTAAGCTATTTTGCAAGGAGGAGCATGGGACAGACAAGGAACATTTTTACTTCCCCCTGTGCTATGCTTTTTCTTACTGTTGGGCAAGGGAGGTGTGAAGCAATTTGAAATCACTTTCTCCTGGAATACTGAACAATTTCTAGGCTTTGAAGACTGGGTGTCTGGCCTTCATAAGTATTAATAGGACTGACTGACCATGGTAGAACTCTCAGAGGAGTTCCTCGTGCAGGTGTCTGTGTGGAGCTTTGCTGAGGATTCAGCAGCAGTACAGGAAAATAATATTTTTCCAAGTAGAATCTACACCAGCTGTGGTGGGGTATGCTTCAGAAAATACCATGAAAGTGAGAATGCAACTGTGGAAAACAGGAAGCTTGGGAGAGATCAGATTTTGGGGCTGATAGGGAAGCTGCATGGAGGAAACACATGGAGTCTGGGGAATATTTGCTGTCTCTAGGTCTAACACTTTGTTTTGGTAAAGAGGGACTGGGTCTGGAAACATTTCTGTTTGTGGAGAGAAAATCATTCTTGCCTGTGGAATGGATACGAATCCAAACAAATAAGGCTTATCCAAACCTTGCAGTAATGTTTGATATTCACCATCCTTTTGAGGAACTAAATTTAATCTCTGGCTTGTTTCATCCAGATAAAGCTGGCGTTCCTACTGTACCAGCAAATAAGCCTGCCTCCCTCTCTTGATTTTTTTTCTCTCGGTTTGAAATGCTTTAGCTGACTATGTTTGAGTCAGGAGACATTTTAAAATACAAACAGAAGACAGGCCCCCCAATTCCAGTGAAAGACTATGTAAGTTACGTACCTATCACAATTTTTTTGTGCTTAAAAGATCTCCTCTCTATAAATAGTAAAGCATCCTTCGTGTTACTTTTGCATGAAAGATCCTTCCTTTATATTTTGTCAGCTGAATGAGGACAAGACACAATCAAAGCTGTCTGGGAAGATATAATACCTGGATTGTCAGTTCCAAATTGTGACACATAGCAGTATTTGGGTCATTGAGATGAAACATAATACAAAACTCTCAATGTAAGTAAAAAGGTCACATTTAGTTAAATGAAAGAAAAGTACCATACTCTGAAAGTGTTTTCTGGAAGATGGTCACCCCTTTCATTCTTTTCAGGGCCTTCTGGTGTGTCACAAAGAAGAAATACTGGCTTCACTTATTTAATTCCAGATAATTTAAAGTCAAATATATGTGCACAAAGAAAATACAGGTATGCACTTTCAAGTTTACTTTGTCCTGAATACTGGTCTTAGGTGGTGTAAATCCACATAGCTATATCTTTCACAAGGAAGCTTTGCTATCAATTAAGGTAACACCCCATTTCTGCACATAGCCCATTATCTAAGAAAGTTTTGTGATTGTCCTTTTGGGATCCCTCTCAGCAGTTAAATATACTGGTGGTATATAGCACTCATAATTCCACAGGGCTGTGTTACTCCTTGGTCAACCTTTTTTTCCAGCTGGGGACAGAGCAAAATTATCTACTGAGCAATACCTTCCTACTTCCAGCATTAGGAGTACCAGTTCCCAGGTGGGGAGCAACTTCTTTTCCCAGCCTGCAGCCCCATTTCTGCTTGAAAGCCTTGATTCTGCAGGTGGATTTTTGCCAGATGGGTGCACTCTTGCAAATTACCAGCCCTTCCCATCTTAAGCCTTGCCATTTATATCAGCACCAGAACTGTCAGCTCCTTTTAGTATTTCTCAGAAAATGGTGGTTTGCTTGCATATTGTGTCATGGGGTTTTATATGATAATTCCACCAAGAATCACAAAACCATAATTTTTTCTCAGTTTGATGATGGAACAGCCGAGTTTAACTTTGCTGACCCATTCTCCATTCTTTAATCTCTCTTCTGTGCCTGTTTTAATGGTCTTTTCTGTTTTTCTATTTACCTCCACAGTTTTCCCCGATAAGCAACAATAAGTCACTTATAAATATACTTGCATACATTTATATATTTACATATTTTAAAAACATAGAAATTATCTAACCTCTCAAGAAAAGCCACACACACAACTTTTTTTGGCTCCATTTTTACTCAACTTTGTCTCAGTTGTAGTTAGTGGTTTGGCAGATCTTTGTGTATTTTTGGATCAAACACTCACGCCAGGGAACACAAAGGGTCCTGGTATGAAATTCAGAGGAAGACCTCAAAGAGGGGTATTTATTTTCTGTTAAAAATAGTTCAGCCCATCTCTATCTGTATTGAAATTGGCAAAAGAATGGGTATGATTTTCTTGGTTTTTTTTGCACCGCTTCATTTTCAACATTTGATAAAAATAGTCAATAACAAAAAAGACAGTTTATTTTTACTGCAATGCAAATTTTTTCTCTGCTGTTCAAGTCCTAGATGACAAATATAGGCCATGAGGATAGCATGCTAAGAGGAAAAGTAGAAGGCTTTTCCTTCTCATTTCCACTAAACTGAGAATGTCACCAAAAGCCTGGCAAGCTCTTCATCTAATATCTTCTGTCTTTCTCCTACCCATACACCACCTCCAGTCCCAACTTTATATATATTTCCTCATGGTTGTGCTGGTAACCTTCACAATTATTCTGTGTTTCTCTCAGGAATACCTATCTTTGAAAGAGGCTTTTGCATACCTGGTAGATACCATCCTACCAAAGTGCATAGCCTAATACATTGTTTTAAAAGGGCACCTCTCAATTTGTTAATGTCCTCCTAGATCTGATTTTTCTCCACCTGATGTCCTGCTTCTGAAAGATTTGGCCCATTAAAAGAATCCCATGAAGAGTATGGTACAAACAGGAGTTTGTGGCAAACAGGAGTTATGCTCCATGTGCTCTCCATCAAGACTTCCTCATCCATGGGTAAAGTGTAAGGTTAAATCTCCTGGGAGCTGGCATCAGCTGCCAAAAACTACTTAGGCCTCAACAAAGAACTGCTTGGTCACACACACTTACCCTTCTTAGGAACAAAGACTGCTACCTGGCATTGGGGTGGTGTTTTAGTGCTGTGTTGTGGGTCTCAGATTCAGTCAAAGAAAGAAACTGAGAATTTCTAGCCAGGCAGGAGCCTGGGAAAGAGCTGGAGAAGAATGTAAATAATTCTTTATCTCTCTTGTTGTTCACATTGTTTATTGTTAAGTTCTATCACTGTGTGTCAAGCATTTCGCACCAATGCTATGAATTGTTTTCACTTCAGGACCAATGGAGTTGGTCCTTAGGAAGCTCTGTATAAAAGAGCAGTGTATTTTGAATAAATCTGAGTTTTACTCTCACAGCCTTCTGAGTCAATCTATTCATTCCTGTCCTGCCTCGACAGCGACACTGTGTCTCCGTTTTAGAGCATCCATATCTGACTTCAGATCTGTAAGAAATTAGCAGTTCTGTCAGGAACATCTGAGGAAACTCAAGCTCTGCAATCAGCTGTAACTAGGAGCAGCAGCCCGTCAGAGGACTGTGAAGGGGTGAGCTCTATAGGACCATGTAAGATTGTGTGTGGTGCTGTACAAACACAGCAGAACAAAAGTTATCCTTGCCCTGAAGAGTTCTGATGAGAGAAGAAAGGATTTGTTGCAAAGAAAGGCCTCACCCCAGACACTGAAGTGTACAGGAATGAGTCATTTGGTCAAATGTTGCAGTGGTACCTGAGAAAGGGTGGTTTCTGTGGACTGTGGCAAAACCCCTCCTGGCACAGAATGTTCAGAGTGGTCAAAATGCATTGAAGCAGATCTTACATTGAAAAGTTTAAACCTAATGTGTTTTTTTTCTCCTAGCAGTCTGCTATATGCAGCATTTTGTGCCATGACCAGCGCATTAGCACTCTTCTTGTGAGTGTGGAGGACATCAGGAAATCACTGTGTGTATTTTTAGGCCACTTGAGTTCTGGCAGTATGTACCCTGGGATTTTAACTCTGTCAACTCCCAGCTATATAATCTTAAACTATGCTGAATGAAATGTATATACTCTTCCATATGATACTTTCCACAATAAAGCCAGGGAATTTCTCATAAATCACATCCTTGCTAGAACAAACTGTAAGGCTGGGGAGGGGATAATAGCAACAACTCTGATTTATTTTTCTTCATCCAGTGTAAATTTCTGATCTTCACAAAAGGACTTAGAAACTACAAAAACTTTCCGTAAACTAATGCAGTCATCTAGAAACCAGACAAATGAAAACCACAAATTCAGCAGAGAGTCCTTGCCTTTCTCTGTTGTGCAGGAGGTTGTTTCTTTTTCCCAGGAAGCATATTCAAGATTTGACCATGCACATGACACAAAGGGAAGATCACATTCCCTTCACAGGTTGCTTTTGTTAATAATGATTATAAACCTACACTTAGCCTTGGAGTCACATGTCTATTGGTGAGAGATGGGCTCTGTCTTTAATCCTGGTCCTCCTCTCCCATTATTGTTTCATTGACTATTATTGACTTTATAGTGTGGCTAGAAGCCAAAAATGAATGTAATGGCAAAACTGGCGGGGCAGGTTTCCCTGGCTAATGTTGCAACTGGCAGAAAAGAAATAAATTAAATAATGCCATTTATCAACAGCCAGGATCCAGGTCCTCCTAGGGCCACTGTACACATATGTTGCAGCTTGAAGACAATGGTCTTTGAGGATCTATTCAAACTTGAAAGTGCAATTACATTTCCATAGTCTCACTCCACACCTCAGGTTAGCCCAGTTTACGTGGCCTCCAGAATCACTAGAAAATACCCAGCTGAAACACACTTAACTTAAAATCTGGCTGTTTTTTCCAAATCATATCTTCATATCACATCTTCAAATGCCACTGATTCAGCAGGACAGTGGAAGAAAATCTCCAGGAAGGAGTTTTTGACATGAGGTTGTTACTGTCACATTACATGCTGGATAGGAGAGCCAGAATGCAACACAGAAATTTCCCTCATGCTCTGATCTTGCTTCCACCACCCAAGGGAAGATATTCCCAGGCGATATGGATGAGCCCTTCAGATCAGAGTTATTTAAATATATAAGCTGAGCTTCTGCCCCAGTAGTCTTAGTGACCCATCCTTAACATTCCTGTCATGCAGAGGGATAAGATTCTGCAAGGAAAGGATGCAGAAAAACAACATGCATGCACCATGACCATTATTGGTTGCTCCACTATGGATAGCAAAGCTGCCCCACAGAAGACAAGTAGAGGATCTCTTGTGCTGAAATTTCAAAGAAAGCTCTGAACTATCTCACTCTCTGCTGGAGACAGGCAACAGACATCCCAAGACATCTAATGGCTTACTTCAAGTTTGGACGTACTCCAAGGATGGGTTTCAGGGTAAGGATTTTTCCCTGTTTAGTCTGGGGACATCTGAAGCTGGATCATAAAATGAACAGAGACAGAGACAAGAAGCAAGCCCCACTGGCTGAGATCAAAGGGATCCAGCAGATTCGCACCTCATTCCCCTGTGGATGGAGTCCCATGTTGGGTGCTGGGTGGGCAAAGAGAAGGAATCACCATTAAGTCAAACTGGGTATGCACATTACAGGTCTCGAGAAAGGCAGAAGCCCAGCAAAGAGCATGATGATACAGCTTTTAACAAATGGTTCAGGAAACAACTCTGATTTTAAACAAACACTCCAGCCTGGCCAGACTGAACTTCTTCCTGCACAGTCTGTCTCTATTACACTCTGGAAATCACAGCTCCTTAAAGGCAAATGGAGCCACTTACCCAAAAATGAACTTACCTAATCTTTCTTTTGAGATATGTGGTTCTCACAACATTAACCAATAATCCTTGTAAATAATAAATGTTTCAGGGTGTTTCAATAAGAATTATATAGGGTGCGAGCCTTAATATACAGCTATCCATCTGCCATCCAAAACTGCAAGTGACTGTCTCTGGATTCAGAAAGAGTTAAATCCTTTATGCATTTCACATATGACCTGATATTGTCATAGAAGAGAAACTGATCAGTGACCAGTTTAATTGTTGCTTACATGCAAGTAAATGTCATTTGACTGTACTTGCTAAGTTCATGAAAAGTAAATCCAAACTCATCTACATGTGAATAGCATGAATAGCATGAAGTGGGGATACTTAGGACAAGTTGCATGAACTGAGTCTGGTTAGAAGAAAGAATTTCAAACAGAAAAATAAATAACAGCCAAGAACTTGTTCAGGGACATGCTGGTGGTAACTGTGAAAAGAATGAAGAGGATTCTTGAACTCACCAAGGAAATCTAATTGCGAAATGGATGAGGACATTGGCATGAAGAA
Source organism: Lonchura striata (assembly GCF_050655825.1). NCBI lineage: Eukaryota > Metazoa > Chordata > Aves > Passeriformes > Estrildidae > Lonchura > Lonchura striata. Next base: position 84,597,468 of record NC_140705.1, on the reverse strand, counting down.
AATGGGGTGGGAAGTCATATCCCTAGAGAAAATAACAGGGATAACAGAACAATAGGTACTGGATTGTGCATTCTTTCAGCAAGTCACAGTGGTGACTATAAATGGGAAAATTCCTGATTTAACATCATGTGAAGAAGCACAGACAACAGAAGATTTCAGGAACTCTTGGAAAGGAGCCAAAGAAGAGCAAGGTTCACGCAACCTACTGACAATCCCTTTAGCCCCATCAGTGACAGAGCACAAAGATGAACTACTGTTTAGCTGAGGGAGGTGACATTGGAAGTCTGAGTTTTGAAGGGCACTAGGTCACATCCCCTGTATAAACAGGATGACAAGTGTATTGCTGGTGAGGAGTGAGAGTTAATCTTCCTAGCCTGAATCAAGCAGCAGTCAAGGCATTACACAATGCAAGAATAGTGGGTTAAGGAACTACAAACAAGCTTGGCATGTTGCAAAATTATTGAATCGTGTGACAAAGAATGTGAACAGAAGAGGTTTTCCATTTGATTTTATGTAGCCATCAGTCGTCTGGGTAGGTGGCAAGAGGAATTGGAAATTCTCATTAGTGAGAAGAAATGTGATATAATCAGCATTACTCAAATCTGCTGGTTTCAATTTGCATGACTGGAATGTTAAAATAACTGGTTATGACTGGCTTAGGAAAGATAGAGTCGGTGAAAATCACACCATAAAAACAGGCCATAGAATAGGAATTACTCCACAGTCTCCATGAGAAATGCAAGGAAAGAAAGACAATGCTCCAGGGGACTTCGTACACTGTAAGCCCCAAACAGCCACTGAGAAAGCATCCTGATTTGGAGAAAACTATAGATTGTTTTCTAACACAAGGGGCCATCATGTTCTAAACTTTCTGGACTTTGTTCTGACAAAAATGAATGACTTACTGGGCTGAAAGTTGACAGTTGTCCAGGGAGTTAGTACGACCTGATTATATTCAGTATGGGCAAATAAGGGCTGTCCTTAACAGTTGTATGTGCACCAGGACCTCAAAAGAACTACTTTTTCAAACTCAAAGAAAACTAGGAATTTACCAGATTCTGAGGAATAAATCAGACAGGAAAAAATGTGAATAAAAGTAGATATGTCTGGGAAATTTGTATTAGATGGCAAATATATGCAAACCTACAGAAAAAGAACTAGCACAACATTAGTCAAAAGCTTTGTAGTAAGGTTGAGGATAGAAAATAAGGAAATAAGGAAAAAAAAAGGATTTTTTTTATAAACAGATGAGAAAATAATAGTTTTTTCAAACTTCAGTATTTTAAAACTGAAGGTTTAAAATGCTAAGTGTATCTGGAGGAAAATACATGGCCAGTAGGACCCAAGGCTACAGCAAAATGTTTTCAAAAGGATATTTTGAACAAAGGCAACTGCAGCAACCACTCAGGCTCATTACTAGATGAAGACAGCAAAATCAGGAGTGATAACATGAATCAGAAGCAATTAATGAATTAATAACTAAATTAATCAATTAATTAATCAATTGAATGAATCATCAATTAATGAATTAATTGAATGAAATGAATATTCCTGTTTTGGTGTTAAATGCTTTTGGGAGTTAAATGTCTGTATAAAACAAAGTGTTTGCAAACCAGAAGACTACATTCAGGAATCGCAAAATTGTTAGCTGAGGTATGTTTGGTTTAATTTTGAAACCACCTTGTGAAATGGGAGAGTCCAGAAAATGGAAGGAGCATTAGCACAATGCCAGCTCAAACAGGGCAATCTGGATGAGCAAGGTAACTGCAGATCACTTACCTGAATCTCAGTCCAAGCAAAATGGAAAAACTGACATGAGACTCAACTGATAAAGAATAAAAGGACAACAAAAAAGTAATTAATTCCTATAACATGTCACTGTGGAAAGCATGTCTCATTGAATAAATATAATAGTGCTCTTCTGATGAGTTCACAGTAAAGTCACAAGTCAACTATTACATGATAGTCCCTGATGAAGTGTCTCCCTTGTAACCATGTAATAGTCTGATTGCAAATTAGCATAACCAAATATCAGGAAAGGGCAGGTGAAGTGGCATGAAGGACAAGGTGACTGACAGATATAAAGCAGCTGTCAGCAGATAGTTCTTGCTGAAGGAGGATGTGTCGCTGGTGAGAATGGTAGTCAACATTGTCATCAATGAGCCGGAAGCTTGAAATTGCCACTGGTAATCATTTGTTGATGACACAAAGATTGGCAGATGGGTAAATAGTGTGGAAAGCATGGCAATCACACTGCCTGACTGTATTACTTGATAAATTAGGCCCTTCAAATGACACATGTTTAGTGAAGCAAATGCTAATATATTCATCTAGAGAACATAAGCCACTCATAACAGCCTGGAGATGACATTCTGGAAAGGGATGATTCTGAAAATGATTAAGGGTGAGAAGAGGACAACTGAATATCCTCAGTCAAGGGCTCTCTTATGGCTGATACAATCCTCTGAGATATAAAAAGACTCAGAAGGTGATCTTTCTATGGCTCTGCTTAAAAATGTCAGAATGCTGCAGTCAATTTTGCTTGCAGTTTTTAGGAGATGCTTAAATCTTGAGGGAGATAAGAAAACCACATAGGGGTTTCCATGGATGTAGAAAATTTTCTTATATAGTATGACTTAGGGAAAAAACTATGCTGCAGGGTGCTGAAGGTTTCTTGAGGCCTTGTCTGCCCCAGGTTTGAAAGTCTCTGGTAATCTCCAGTGCTTTTCCTCCTCCCACCATGAAATCTTTATGACAGAAAACACCTCTGTTGTAATTTGCAGCATTGCTTCTCATTCTGCCATTGTGACCCTCCATGAGAAGTCTGTCTCCAGCACCCATTAGAAAATTGAAAACAGCAAGCAACTCCTCTTCAGCTTTCCTCTCTTCAAGCTTCCCAGTCCCCTCAACCTCTCTTCACACACGGTATATGTCCCAGCTATTTCAGTGGTCCTCTGCTGGACTCTTGTGAGTTTGCCAGTATCTTTCTTATAGAGCTCCATTTGTTTTGCCTATCTAAAGCCAGAGTGAGAGAAGATTTAAAGACATGATGAAGCCTCTGTAAACCATAAGGAAAGGAAGATCAAGGAACTGAAAGCTGAAGCCAGATTAATTGGATTACAGTGTGGGTGCTTAGCTACTAAGCAGCCAGTGCTGATTCTGGATTCTCTATCTCTTGATATCTTCAAATCAAGGCCAGATGCTTCTCTTGACGTTATTCTCCAGTCTAACAGCATAATCATTCCCAGACTTAAGGCAAGGCTAAGAAGATGTGAAATTGTGAGATGATGATGAACTGCAGGACTCAGCTACCTCCCAACTCTGAACTGTTTTCACAACAGTGTATTCAAGGCCCCAGTAAATGTAAATATACAAAACCCAAACAACCAACCAAACAATCATGGGAGAAAAAAGATAAGAAAAGCAGAAACTGAAGATATGGTATATTGGATAGGACAATATCCCTGACTGAGTTTTGCCTGGTGGGACACACACACTGGACTTCACTCAGACCTGTGTCTCAGGAGGTTTTCTTGGCCTCTCAGAAGATCCTGTGTCTGAAAAACCTTTGTTCCTAAGGACCAGCTACCCAAATCATTCCAGTTCCATAAAAGTACTATCTTCTCCAATCAAGAGCTTGTGACTGACCCAAGACCACAAATGGTCTTTTCAGGGAAATCTAGTAGATGTAAATATACAGAGGTATGCTTCGCACACAGACTTTGAACACTGCCACTCTTTGTTCAAAAGCTAAAGATAGCCTATTCAGTGCTCAGAAGACAATTTCCTAAAAAGAGTATCTTCCCTTGCTGTTGACCCACAGGGCCATGAAGGAAATATCTGTCAGTTTAGGCTATAATCTCAGATTTAGGAGATTTATAGGCTCAGTCAGTGGAAGGAAGAGTTGATGTGATTCACCTAAGCTTCTGTGACGCATTTGGCTTGGTATCACACAGTATTTTTATTAAGGAAATATGTAATACAAGGCATCTTTGAAAATATTAACAGTAGGGCTTTAAGTGTCATTCTAAAGGGGGTGCTGTTTCTCACTATTTTCTGAGAATTCTTCCAGACATCTAGAGTCCTCCAGCCCTAGACCCTCTCCTATTTAGCATTTTTACTGATAGCCGGGAAGGAGACATAAGTCCATTAATAATGAAGTCTCATCCATCCTTAGAGACGTGTGACATTTGTTCTAGGCATGACAAATTACCATCTTAAAAAGCCTATACTTCTCCAAAGCTTAGAGGCAGACCAGAGTTTTAATTTTAGGTAGCTTATTAGGTTAGATGGATCTCACACTTAGACATTGATCTGACGCTTCTGGTGAGCTGCAAAACAAAAAAAAAGATTGATGTCTCTAGGGGAAAAAAAAGGTGATCATTATCGACTAGGGTGAAAAGCCTGTGAAGACAAAGTGATATCTTATATTTGGCAAAGAGAGAGTCAAACTAGAAGAAATGCAGCAGCCTACTAGCAACTGAGTTGTGGAAAATTTTTTGATCAAGGTCGTCTGTTGTCTAAAAGCTCCTCTGTAATCTGAGCATGCAAATTCAAGGTTGCTCAGTAGCCTGTAGCATATATGCATGAAAATGGAATTATCTCGTTCTCACCTTAAAATCTTATGTGTCCTTTCTATGCCACACCTGCATGCTATGAAGTTCTTGCTGTCAGAAGGGGGTCTCCTTCTTCTGCACTTTTTACTACTTCTACTGCTTTTTACAGAGGTAAGAGTGCAACTGCTGGCTGTTTCTCACGACCTGGCAGGCAAAACCAACTCATGAAGAGGGCATTTTTTATCTAGTCATAGAGACCAGAAACAGACATGGTTGTATAAACACACCAGTTTGACATTCATTGCCTGTAGCATGATTTTCTGTCTGATATTTTTGAGATGAAGTTGTACCTGCTTTGTCTGGCAGATTTCTGTGTGGGAAAATAGAACTGAAGGCTTCATGAAACTGTAGAGCAACAAACTCCTAAGCCAAAATGCAGGCTGTAGGCATGATAGGAGGAAGCCAGGCATTTTATATCAAAGTTTGGAGCTCTGCTAATTGATTCCCTGGCCTTGTACTTCCTACTCAACAAACAGGAAGTGGCTCTAGGAGCTCCTCCAGTGAAGGCTTTTCGAAGGTCAAGATGTTTAGTTTCAGGACGTGTCCCATAGTTATAGTATGTCTTATGCAGACAAGAGTGCACATGTTCCTGCTAGAAGAGGCGACAGTTGTCTGGCCACTGAACACCAGGCTGGATGACCAGAAAGAGGATATTATGCTCCAGCACTCTGGCGAGGCCCCCTCTCCTTCCCAGGGCTGTTATTCGAAGCTGCAATCTGACTTTCCCCTGCCAGGGTGGTTGCTGAACCAGCCCTTATCTCAGAGGCATTCTGGTATGCTGCAGAATTAAATGCATCGGAGGAATTCAATCAGCCAGAACAACAGGCTTGCATTGCTGGCTGGAACCTGTGTGTAAGGAAGCAGTGATTCGTACACAGTATTTTGGAGATTCATGCAAGGAAACAATTACCTGGTGGTTTGCACACAGCAGAACCAGCTACACACATCTTTTGTTTCCCATTTCATGGTAAAATTCAATCTTCTTTCTGTGAGAACATGCATATGCATTCTTACTTTGTCATGGCCATTCCACGAAGCTATTCAGTAGGACAAATTCAGAATAGCAATAGCTGGAAAATATCTATTATATCCTGAACTTGCAGAAAACCATAAGCTTTCACTGCAAAGAGGTGACTTTATATTCCACTCAATCTGTTTTTGATGTTCTTTTTCTCCTTCCTTTTATGCAAAGCTCTCTATCCCAGAAGGCAGGCAAACAGCCAATCTACCTCTCTGCCCCACTCCAAAATAAATGTTAGATGCTAAAAAACACACCAAAGGGAACCTTTCTGAAAGGTAAGAGTTTTGAGGGTTTTTTTGCTAATTTTGAGAGCTTTTTTGTGTTTTCCACACTACACTCTACTCTATTTGACTGAGTTTCCTAAACTGTGGTTCAGCCAGACCATCTGATATGTCAGAGGATATCTGCCACACAGATAGACCTGCTACTCTAAAAATGCCACATGTCTTTCCTCTGCTACATTCCTCTGACAAAAAAATATACCCTGGACTGATAAAATGAGCACTGGCTCTGTTGAGAGATTTATCCAAAATATTCGATATCTATGTGGTAGATCTGAAACATTGCTTGTTAGATCCATGTCCAGCATGATGCAGACCTGGCATGGGTCTATCCAAAAGCAGATTCTCAGCTGGAAAAAATCCCTTGACTGCAGCAGAGCTAAAATTATTTACAGCAGCTGGGATATAAGGATGCAGCACACAAAAAAGGTGTCTGCTCACACTGGATGGTCTGCTTGTCCTCTGCCATCCAGGGAGCAATAACTGGCAGTTATTCATTGGCCAGTCTTTCTTTCCCTGAATGGATACGTCTCACCGCCTCATGTCCCAAATTTACACCATTATAAGAGGGCTGGGAATTCCTGGATTTTTTACTACTCTTACAGAGATTCAGCCCAAAAAACCTCACTGAGAACATTAGTCTCTCACCTAAGCAGGCACCATCCCAGTGCACAGCCAGGAGATGATCTGGAGTCCCTGTGGGAAAATGTGTTTCCCAGGGAACCCACTGAGGCTATGGTGCAGCACATGAAGCCAGGGGCAGCAAGTATGTGCTCCATACAGCCTGTCAGAGTTCAGAGAGGCTCTTGCATTGCTGATGCTACAGTTGCATCTGTGGATAGGCAGCGTCTGGATGGCTTGAATCCAGGCTCCCTCATGAATAAAGCATGTGGGGATACTGAAACTCCAGCTGTTGTGTCCAAATCCCGCTGCCTGTTGCAGGGAAAGACAGATTGCTCACAAAAGGGCAAGTGTGAGTGACTGGCCACAGGGATCTGTTCTCCCCAGTCCATCAAATATTTCCATGTGTTCCATTCCAAAATATTGATGTGCTGAGCTTTGGGAGCTTTATATTTAGCAAGAAACATAAATCACAGATGCAGGGGGCAGCTCCTGTAATGTTCCCTGGCTTATCGACTCTGCTACTAATAGATCAGAGAAGCTTGTAAATTGGACTGTGAACACTACAGTGAAAGCAGGGAAAAAAATATCCATGTACCTCTGGCATAAGCTGGGAAGTGTTTTTTGGTGACAGGTTCTCTGGTCCCTGACAGGAACTTCCTGGACAGGCTCCCAGGAGGCTGTGAAGTGTCAGAAGAACAAATGGGACCCTGGCAATTCAGAAACTTGAGTGTGACACTGGTGCATGGATTTCTCTGGATTTTCAGTGACGATTTATGTGTAGGCTCCCTGTTACTGATGTGTTCATAGGTGAGCCATTAAGAAGAAAAGCAAGGTAGACAGTATGGTGAACAGGTCTCCCAGCATTATTTCAGTTTTGCTGGAGTCTCAACAGATGCACAGGACTGTTAAGACACTCTAGAGGTGCACAGACATTTGCAATACAATTTTAAAGACCACAGCACAAACCCTAAGACAGAAAGTGATAAAGAAGTCACAGGTCTCTTTCTTCTTTTTCTTTCCTCTTGGTTTTGCTTGTTTTCTCAACTAAGAAATCTCACACGAGTCCTATTCTGTTAATTGGGAAGCAGTTTGTAAATTCAGTGTTTTGGATAAAGAGCCCTTGAGCTAAGGAACACTCATGTGAACTGCATCAGCCTTCCCATGACTGAGAAGGTCAACATCCTTCCCAGCACTTTCAGAAGTGATGCACTGGTGTGCTTTTGCAAGAAATGTTTGAGGCATCCCCCTTTGTACTTTATTTTTTTATGCCTCTGGATAACTCAGTGTTTAGATTAATAGTAATGTTGTGTGCTCCTGCAGTTCCATCCATCTAAGGACCAAGAACTGGTCTACCAACATCAAAGTATCTGTCCTTTTGTATTGGAATTTGACATTGACTGATTTTCTTAAAATCAGTATTCTGATGTATTTTCCCTCTAGCAGTTTGTCCTGGTCTAAGAATTATTTTAAGCAGAATCTGAAAACAGCTTTCCTGGTTTCCTCTTGAGTTCGCAGCAAAACTTGCCAAAAAGGGAAAGTGTGCATCCAAAACAACGACAATAATACACATGAAGTGCTGCTACATGCAAAAAGTGAACAGCCCAAAGGAAATAACCAAATACTTGCTTATTCACAAGGCTTCTCCACTAGCAGTCAGATTATAATTTTAGTAATAGGAGGTAGTGGGGTTTGAGCAGATGGGATCTGTGAGCTGGCATGTCTCTCCCAGAGCTTCATTGTGACCCCATGCAGAGAAGCACTCGCATGGCTGAAGCAAACACAACAGTAGCCAGCCTGAGGATTTGCCTGCTGGGCTGGCTTCACAGGGGCTGCACCCTGGGGATACAGTGTCATGATGCTCTAGCATTCAATTATCTCAGACTTAAGCACAGGCTCAGCTCTCTTGAAGTCCTTTGTGAAAACTGTTTGTAATTTCTCAAGTCTCAGGTTTTTTTCTGATTTCTCCCTCTTGCTTAATCTTTGTTTTGCCCCATAGTCCAGCCAGGGCCATCAGTGGAGCTTTTCTAGGTATTAATACATGAGTCTTGTTTTGCAACTGAGTGCAATAATCCTGAACCTGAGAAAACTTGCCTGTGGTCTGTTATAAAATAGGTTTTCTCAAGCCCATTTTCCTTTGTTCCTTTAATTGTGCCCAGTCCTTACCGTATTTTAGAGCTGGCTACCCACACAGAAGCAGCATCCACATATTTATAGGGCATGGCTCCTTTGTCTGTAACATACCCAAATCTCACACTGCTGAAGGGCTAACAGGACTGCACACTCTGGATACCCTTCTATTGTGCAATGGGATTTTACTCCACTTACTTTCCATGAACTCTGCTAACATTGTGCAGGGCTCTGTTTATGCTCCTGTGTCTATTTTAAAATGACACACCTTGTGGACTTCTGTTATTTAGAATTTTACAAATACTTCACCCTTTTTATGACATATTGATTGTTGAAACTATAACACTTTGTCATGGTTTTCTTTTTCTCTGTTGCCTCTGGCAGAGCTTATTTAACTCTTTCTGTAAGAATTAAATTCTACTTTTTAGACTTTCCTTATCATAGGTCTAGAAAAATGTATGGTCTTATAAAACCTGTTGTTCTAATCCTTCTTCACTCTTGCCATGATTTTGCCAATGATTCTTTCTGGCAGCCACCAGCTTTCCTGGATGTTATAATCTCAGCCTGTTAGGCAGGGTTTCTTATCTGTATTATTTCTGTGAAAGGAACTTTAGGAGTTTGGACCCTGTGGTGCTGAGACCTGCATGAAAACCATCTGGAACAGTAGTCCCTGATCCAAGACAGCTAAGAATTTTTTTTTTTTTTTTTTTTGTCTCATGTTATGCTTTAATGCCTTGAAAGTACTTAAAAAAATAATTTAGTGTGACCAGAACAAAAACTTCCACTAGAGGCATTTCTCTGGGTATCTCCTGTTCCTGTATTTAGTAGAGATCACAATTTCACAATCCTGATTGTCTTGGGGTTGTTAGAAGAACAGCCTGTCATTCATAGCCTCACAAAAGGCAGCAAATGCCTCATCTAGCCTGTATTAAACAATATTCTAGGTTTACAAGTATTTACCAGGACCATCATGTAATGGATAAGGTTATCCTTTGTTTATTGAGGCTTATTTCCTGGAAATCTATGCTTCTGCCCCACAAAAACAAAAAAAAAAAAAGCAAAAAAACCCCACAGTTCAGACACTCAAATCATAAGTCTGGGCAGAAATAGTAAGACTTCAAAACATGCTTTAAAGGCAAGATTTTTTTTCATTCTGATGCAGATATCAAACATTCAGACACATCAGTGTCAAAGTATTAAGCTTCCTTCAAGAGCTTCAGACACCAGGTACATGCATTTAAGTTGACATAATCTCATAATTTAGTAAAACCATTGTCCAATAATGCACCTATTGCCTTTCAATGATGTAAAAGGAGCTTCTGGAGAAAAAGGAGCTCCTAGAGGCTCAGAAGAGGGTGCTGTCCGTCTCAGGTAAGACGTGTTCAACAAAATTGAAAATAGCCCAGACTCTCTGCAGACAAAAGACCTGGACCCCAGGTTGAAGGCCTTGCTTGGCATTGGATGGCAGAGGCACTGCATGGAATATTAAGCATTGTGTAGGCATGTGATATTAAGTTGCTGGCAGCTTCCCAGAAGAGTCCTATTCTCATTGCATTCCTTGGATGTCTCCCAGCCACTGGCTTGAGAAAGTCACTAACCTTAGTATGCTTCATTGTTCTGGCAGCATGTCTCAGTCCAGAGGGTGTCTCGTGATCTCTGCTGACCATTGCCTATGCACTTGTGCAGGTCATCCCAGAAACAGCTGAGCATACTAATAGGTCTCTGTGGCATGCACTGATCCCTAGTGCTTCCAGCCTGTCATCATCACTCCCACTAACACCTTCTTTCAGGAGTGAGGAGAGGAGCAGTGGGCAGTCTAACAGGGTTTGAGCCCTACTGTAGGCAGAGTTCAGAGCCTGAATCTTGGGGAACTCAAGCCACAGGAACAATCTAGCAGGAGCTGATCAACAGGCAAATCATCCTCTCCTCAGGGAAAGCGGTGTTCAGCCCCCATATTGCCTCTAGTCCTCCACCGTGCAATGCATGAGGTGTCTGGGTACCATGGCAATGGCAGTGACACTACAACCAAGAAATTATTTCTGCTCTTTTGCTCCCCTGCCAGTGGTGCTGGCCTAGCAATGTGGACAAATCAGCCAGAATGCTTTATAGGTTCTGTTTGTCTTGAACTCAAAGACACAAGTGCTCTTTGTAGCCTGTCACTCTGCCACACAACAGTCCACACGCTTTTTCTCCCTGGGAATCTGGGCTGCTGTTGTGTCCAAGATCCTTCCCCAGATTGCCTTACCTGCATCCACACCCTTATGCCAGAGCACTTATTCAAAAAGGAAATAATCAAGCATGGGTCCTGGGCTGTTGCTGAGGTGCAGATCTGCCACTCTGCAGATAGGGCCTGAAGGTTTTTCTTAAAGTCAGCTGAACAGGAACAAAACATCTGAGTACTAAACCCCTAATTTTATCTCTTCCTTCCCTCTGGTTCTGAAAATGGAGTCCTGATTCTTTCATCAGATCAAATAGGCCAGGGCAACTGGGTACTCTGTGCTAGGGGAATGTCTCTGAGGATGGGTCAAAGGGAGCAGAACACACAAGTCCAGTCCCAAAACAGACAGCAGGGCTGAGGGATGAGCGTGGCCAGGGTAGCTGTGCTCAGCATCTCACCCAGGCTTGAGCAGCAGCCATGCAGGTATGCTGGCAACTCCTTAATTGAAGATTGCTTCTGGAGAGCAAGTCCAGGGTCAAGGGAGGTGAAAAACCCCCTGTGCTCAGTGGGGACTGCAGAGGGTCTGAGGGCACTCTGTCACCTGCACGCCATGTGGCCTTGCTGCAGCAGGCAAGGCACGTGTACTGTGAGATGGTCAGAGGCTGTGGATGGGCACCTCCTGTTCTTGATCCCATCTGACAGACAGGAAAATGCTGAGCCCAGAGGAAGGGAAGGGAAGGGAAGGGAAGGGAAGGGAAGGGAAGGGAAGGGAAGGGAAGGGAAGGGAAGGGAAGGGAAGGGAAGGGAAGGGAAGGGAAGGGAAGGGAAGGGAAGGGAAGGGAAGGGAAGGGAAGGGAAGGGAAGGGAAGGGAAGGGAAGGGAAGGGAAGGGAAGGGAAGGGAAGGGATTCTCACACAACAAAATATTTACAGACATATGCATCAAGATTTGTGTCTAGACAGATCTTTGGATGAGGAGGGTGAAGGACACTGGAAGGAGACACCGAGGAGAACACCAGCTGTGGGAGCATGGATAGGCTTCCCAGAGGGAAGGGGGATATTGAGGACTTGACCAATGCTCGCACATGAACAGAAACAGTGGAAACAGAAAGGGGCACAAACTCTCTGATGCTGCGAACACCAGAGCCAGGATAAGAACTGGCTGATTTGAGTTGAGAAGATGGGCCACCTTTATCTCTTCATAATTTCCTGTTCTCTAGAAATTTTATTTGTACTGACTTGGGTTAGGAAACCAGGAAACACTTCTGTTTTTCGAGCATTATTGCATTATTATGAACTATTAATCAGATGACTGTAGGCTTCCATGTGTCTGATACTATTAATCTCTTCATAATCTTGGAGAAGCAGGATAAGGTTCAGTGACATTCAGACTACAGGACATAGCAGAGATTTCTCTTTTGCCTCTTCTTTAATGTTCAATAAATAGATGTTACATTCACAACAGAAATGGAAAATCACAGAATCAGAGAATCACAGAATATGATTAATTGAAAGGGACCCATAAGGATCACTGAATCCAACTCCTGGCCCTGCACAGGACCATCCCCAAGAGTCACACCATGTGCTTGAAAGCATTGTCCAAAGCTTTTTGAACTCTCTCAGTCTTGGTGTTATGGTCATTGGGGAGTCTGTTCTGGTGCCCAACCACCCTCTGGGTGAAGAAGATTTTCCCAATCTCCACCTTAACCCTCCCCTGAAGCAACTCCAGGTCATACCTTCAGGTCCTGTCACTGGGTACCACAGAGAAGAGATCAGTGTCTGCCCCTCCTCTTCCCCTCACAAGGAAGGTGTAACTGCAATGAAATCTCCCCTCAGTCTCCTCCAGGCTGAAGAACAGACTTAGTAACCTTGCCTGTTCCTCATACGACTTCCCCTCAAGGCTCTTCACCATCTTCGTTGCCCTCCTTTGGACCCTCTCTAATAATTTAACATCTTCTATTGTGGTGCCCAAAGCTGCACACAGGACTCAGGATGAGGCTGCCCCAGACCAGAACAGAGCAGGACAATGCCCTCCCTTGCCCAGCTGGTGAAGCTCTGCCTTATGCACCCCAGGACTATCTAGGACATTTGCAGAAAGCAGATCCATTTTAATTTTCTCAACCTGTTTAATAAAAAGCAAAACTCGTATATTCTGATGATAAATATTTCAAGATAATTCAGCAATTTAAATGAAATTGCTGATACATCATATTGAAGAGGCTCTGAGCTATCTTCAAAAATATGCAGGAAGTGAGAGACCACTGTCTTCATTTCCTAAAATACATGGATTGAAAAAGTGTAAACTTCAAAATCTGTTTCTTTCATGCAGTAAAATGGAAACAGAAGAAACAAACCATCAAGTAGTCAACAAGCCAATCTGCAGGCACAAGAACAGTTAAGACTATTAAATACAGAAAAGGACATCTTGATTAAAGCTACTTATTCTATGATTAAAGTAAAAATAAATCCTGTAGCAGCTCAGATAGGGAGAAGACATGGGGAAGATGTCCAGCTGGTAGAAAAGGCAATGTCTTTCCAGAAAGACTTTCCAATGCCTTTCTATCTCTTGCCCACTTACAGTTTGGCTTACAAAGAACTTCAGTAAACAAGCACACATCCAGCAAAGTCTGACCATCAAAAGTTGGGGTCTACACACTTCCTGTCACAACCTTGAGCATATGGCATTGTACAGCTCTTAATCTCATGGACACAAACTCTTTTCATAGGGCTTTCTCTGCTACAGCTGTGTGGGTGTTTATTCAGACCAGATATTTGTCCTCCTGAGCTGGTGTGTGGCCTGCAGTCCTGTTTTCCACAAGCACCCCAGTAAACATAATTATTGAATTACCTCATGGTCTTACCCTCGAGTCAGAGAGCTTCGAAAAATCAGTATGTTTCTTCATAGCATGCATGGGAGAGGAGATGATGCTGCTCCATAAAAAGAGAGAGATCAAAGTTGCCAGCAGCTTCTCACTAATTATGGATGCCAAAATGAAGGCACTGAGGACTTAATTTCCCAAAGCTGTGGGCAAGATTACAGCATTTTAGATATTCAGTGTGTAGCTCCCACTGATTTCCCCTCCAGGTATGCGTGTTCAGCACTGCCACAAATATTGTCTACAGCAAAAAACACAACACACAGTGAGTGATAGACAGAGAAGTTTGAGTGGGCTCTGCTGTTGCCCAGACAGGAAGAGAGCATCTGTTTCTTCAGCAAAACATCTCTCTGTCTTGTCTACCAGACACTCACTGCTCCTGCCATGACAGCCATACCAGTGACATTCCTCCCCAGATCAGCCAGCCCTGTGTGCTGAAGGAGACAGAGGTCATACCAAAAATACCGTATGTGCTCACATAACCAGAGAGCAGCAGAACATCTCTTGAGCACAAGGCAGAGACATTCATTATGCTTGGCATCTCCTCACTGAATGATCAACTCTGCAACTTTAACATAAGGCACTGCAACAACAAAAAAAAGAGAACCTTTTAGAGAAAAAAATTGTAAAAATATTTGTCACATGGATTTTTATTGATCACTCATTTTGGCTGCCATAGAAGAATTATTAGTTTCAGTCAAGTAGTAAAGGTCTGCACTGCAGATTTGGTGTGTAAAACAAGCTGTTCTTTTCTTCATAGAGAAGCTACTCACTAAAGGAAAGGAGCAGGACACCAATTTTGACTGTGAGTTTCACAGCTATTTGTGAGCAACAGACAAATAGAAAGACTGAGGACTTATAGGTTCAGTTCCAGGGTGCAGGTAATCATCAGGGTGAGCCATTGAACACCATTCTGTGGTTACATCATCACTCACTTCTGGGCACTCAACCTTGGTTATGGTAATTAAAGTGTCTGAAGAAAGGTCAGTTGCATATAAGTTTAGACAGTAGTCTTTGGTACTCCTGGCATGACTTTGATGCACAGTTGTGGAAAATAAAAATTGCAGTTGATTTTGCTAAGTAGCTGTTTCAAAGTGATAGAGGTCTTTCCCGCACTCTCTGGGCAGCATCCGTTTCAGAAAGCCTCAGAGACGTTACCTCATTAATTTTAATGAGAAGCCCAGACGTGAGTCTGACACAACCATAAATTGTTCTTTCTGTGTATCCATGTATGTGTGTGTTTAAAAGAGCTCCCTGTGTTGCCCCATGAAGGACCTGACTGTGTTACATGCTGCTGTTCACTATTTAGGCATACGTCATCCTGGCTCCACCACACAGCTCCCTTTTCATGCTTTGGCCACCCTTTGCAAATTGCCTTAGTGCCTCTCCCTGCCATGCCCTGCATGCACAAACCTTCTTCCATCTCTCAGAGAAGGGTGAGAGATCCTTCTACTCCAGACACAACTCTAGATCAAGGCCATACCCTCACCCCAAAATACCCTCACTCAGACACAGCCCTGACAGATGTATGTTGACATGTGTCCTACTCCATGTGCCACACTATCTTGTTTAAGCCCCACAGACTTCAAGAAGCCCCCTCAAACCCTTTTTCGAGGCACAAGCTTAAGGTTAAACGCGCAGCACAGGACTGAGGACAGCCAATGCCCCTGTCAGCCCCAGGAATGGGATGAGGGAGGTGAAATCTGACAGCTCGTTCTCTTGTTTTTCCCATTTGACCACCCACCCTGCTCTGCAATTGACCTTAGAGGCATGAGCCACCTTTGCCAAGGGAAACCCCTCACTCAGAGCGTATGTCATGGGAGAGATCCAGCTTTGTACATCCTACTAAAGACCATTGTGGAAAACTGGTGTTGTCAACCCAGACCTTTCACCAGCAACCGTGAGTTCAAATCCCAAGTGTCTGCTGTGGGCAGCAGGAGCTGGCTACATAAATGACATTGCCACACAGTACAAAAGCTGTTTGTCCCTGCAGTGATGTCATTTTATCTTACATAAGAAGTAAAATGAATGGCAAGAGGTCACCTCCCATGTACCTGAGCTCCCAAAATTACTTCCTCCCATATGCCTGCATTTCAGAGGTGACTCATTTCTCCTTACAGAAAAATCATTGCTTCCTCCCTTTGCACAATAATCTTACTTTTTGAGAAGCTTACTCTTCCTGCCTGTATTTTTCATGGAGGTCTCTATAATTCCCTTTCTCAGCTACTTGTTAGGCATTGGACCACCACATCCAGCTATGGGCCATTTTCAACCCATCATGAAATTCTGGTATTACCCTCACCATCTCAAACTCAGGAGAAAATTCTTGGTTTATTTTTGTAGGTGTCTCTTTGCCAAACTCCTAGCACTCAGCAAATACTCTAAATTAAGGTAAGGTAAGCTTTACTATCTCTCTCTGTCCTTGCTGGCCAATTCTTGCACACAGTCTGTCAGTTACTTGTTCATTCCTATCAATGAGTATGGTTTTTTTAATCCATCTCAGAGCATTAAAGGCCACCCACCAGCTCTTTAAAAGGAGCTACTGCATCAGTTACGTGTGAAGTTACAGATAATCATGTGCCTTGGGCTTTCTCTACTCTCTGTGTCCTGCTTAGCATTTACTCTTCTGTTAACACCCAATAAAGCTTGCCAACATAGACCCTTTATGTCCCGTGTGATCACATTTCAGTTTGTTACAATTTTGTCTTACAGGAGAAAGTCTTCGGTACTGACAGTATTTCAGAATTTCAGTGTATCTCTTCCACTCCAATATCACAAAGCAGCCTCTCGTCCTTGCCAGGATGGGTACCTGAAGAACTACAGGTTTTGTATCATCATCAGACTGATCAGCTGGAAGTCTTTGTCCCCTCAGCCATATGTGCAATAATGCCCTTTGGTTTTGGATATCTTAGTTGTTTGCCAAAAGCAGCATACTTTTGTTGGACAGTATGTTTTTATTGAAGGTTTGTAACAAAATCTCCTTTGTCAGACTCATTGTTTTCTGTTGCAATTGCTTCCATGGTTGTTGCAAACCAATCTGTTCTTTGCTTTCTGTTTACTCTGGCACTAGTTTTTGTGCCCTAGTATGCATCTTTAAGTAGACTCACAACCACTGGCTCACTGCTTGTTAACACTTCCAAGTGCTGGTTTCACAAAATTTCCAAACCTTTGGTGCAAATTATTAAATTAAGTCCACTTCTAGCAGTAACCTCCTCTTGTGGTCAGTAACCACGAGTCACTCCCTGTCAGATCAGCTGCCAACCTACCATTAATGAGCAAGGCTCAGTTTTAGCCAGCAAGATGATAAAAATGGTCAACAGCATCTCCTGACAGTAGGTCTCTTGTACAGATACTTATAGGATGTTTCTGAAGGGCTGGAGAGTAATCTCTGTCATGATGGAATTGGCTGCTGATTTCTCATGCCTCAGAGATAAAACTTGCTGACTTCTGTTTCTTTGAAATACCATTTCCTTTTACATAAGCTCAGTCTCAATGCAACCCAATCCTGACTCTTCAGCAGGCTCTTAAAAAGTGTTTAAAAAGCCTACGGACTGAATGAGGATTTGACAGATTTGTTTCCTTCTGGCACTGACCAAGTTGCTGTCAGGGGTCCTATAGTGGAAGACCAGCCATTCTCACCTGGTGCACAGTGTGTGGCAGCATGCAAAAAGTAAACACTATGTCCTGTTCAGACTGGTTGCAGCCAAGGAAGCAGAGGAGAAGATTTTCACTGACAATTGAACTTTCTCTGGTCTTGTTTTTCATATTTTCCCCTTTCTTCTAGCCCCCAGCTCTCTGCCCCTTCCCTTTCCTCTCACAACTTCCAATGTGGTCTCTTTTCTTTCCACCCTCAGCCTTACACTCCCTTTTGTGTTTGGCTGACTGTGCAAAATTGCCTTCCATCCAGGGAGCAGCAATTCTCTATGCTTGGTGAGCTGCTAACAGGACCCTGTCAACAAAGCACCCGGATGAGTGGCATGATGATTGTGAGCCCAGCCTTTTGCATCAGACAAGAGGGAGAGGCATTGCATGGAGTGTCTACCTCCTCTGCCCCCGAGGCCTGCTCTTTGAGTTTCCATCCCTTGGGTGCAAGTGAATCTCAGATTAAACGGGCCATGTTTTCCAGTTCCTGCTTTTAAAAGTAGAACCCATTTAAATCAGCAGACTGCCCAGCTGGAACAGGCTATGTACGGCTGTACCTGAAGCTCTGATAAGATAATGGATATGTTGTAAATACCTATCATATTATGTTGCCTTTAGTTAGTGTTTGGGATCACATGTAGAACAAATGGCTCCAAGGATTGAATAACATCTCAAGGTTCCTCTTCAAAGTGGGCCAGGAATCTCATAGGATTTTTAAAGTTTGTTGGTTTTATTGGAAATTTCCTAGGGACCTGGTAAAATAATCTGATTGCATGGGAAAACAAATCCATGTATTGCAGTTTGGATCCAAGTCAGGAAGTTAAAGCGGGCTGTTTTCCCACTTCATTCATTTACTAGGTGTATATTCATTAAGTGAGATTGGACCTGACATTTATTAGAATTATTAAGGACCTGGTAGAGGAGTGAAGTGGGAGAGTTTAGAATAAGTAAGAGAGCAGAAAACACATGTGCACATCATAGAGAAAAGAGCACTTGTTCTTTCTTCCTCCATCTGCCATCTAGAAACAGATATGTGAAGGAGGTCAGAGACTAGAAAACTGGCATGGGTGGTCTGTATTCTGCTGCAAATCTATGTGTTACAGACAGCACAAGGAAAATTTTGCAAAGGGAATTGGGTGGGGGTTAGGCTTGCTCTTGGAAGGTGAAAGATAGTGAACTCCAGCTCTTATTTGGGGGTGGGCAAATAGCCATAGCTCCTTTCCTGCACTGCAGTCCCCACAGCCTATCAAGAATTACTTGCAGGCCAACATTGTCCTGACAGTTCCCATGTGGCAGGAGGCAGCTGGGGTGCTGCTCTCCACAGATGTTCAGCATGGCTGCTCTCATGTCCACTGAAATGATTTGCAGAACCCAACCCTCGAGTAGGAGTCCTTACAAGGCCCACACGTTGCACACACAGACTGCAGATGAGCTGCAGCCAGTGCTGGATGGTCCATTTGCTTTGTGTTACTCCTCTTGGAGAGGAAGAAGATCCCATTAAATGTGCTCTGTGCTCTGTAATCTGCTCCAGTTTCCTGTCCATGTGAGAGATGTAAGAAGTAGACAGTCTTAATATTTGGAGCTCCATGCAGAGCTCATCAGCAGCTGTCCTGAGGTCTTTAATAAGACTTGTTTATTTATTTAAGCAGATTTTTCTATTTAATTGCTGGAGCCATCCATCCTTTGGTTCTGTGCGTCACTGTGGTTATATTTACACAGGCACTCCCAACCTGAGGAGCTGGAAAAAGTACTCCCTGAATGATGCCTGAAGCAAAGTGAAAGACATGGTTCTTTCCCCCTAGGAAGCCATAATCAAGTTCATATGTGTCACTTAAATCCACTATTGTGTTTGTGTATCCTGTAACCGCTGCTTGACCCATGAGGTGAAACAACTGCAGAATACTGGGCTCTTCTGGCACCAGAACTAGAGCCACAGCAAAGCTGATGGAAATTCTGGAATATTTATAGGGGCAACAATGTCAGCAGCTGGGCTGCTACTCTAGGATTCAGGAGATATCAGCTCCCTTCCAGGTATGACCACCATGACTTCATTTTCCCTCCTACCTTTTGTCCATCTTCTTGGAGGTAAAGACTGTCTCCTTCATTTGGAGCCCATACAGTGTCTGATGTAACAGGGCCTCGACCCTGCACAGCTCCAGGCCCTGCCTCCGTATATCAAGTATAAGAATGGGATTACAGTATTGTGGCCCAATAGTGAAACCATATGTTTCAGGTCAGAGACATTGAAGGGCAAAAATTGCTCATTAAAGAAAAGAAAAATATGGGATTTTTAACTTGACATTATCAGGGAAACATGTTCATTCATGTTTACAGGGTTATTGTAAGAGCTTCCTGCAATGCAGATATCCTCTGACAGTGAAAGTGAAATCACACATAGCAGCTCTAGGCTGGCCTCCAGGACTGAACAACGCCCCCAGGCCAGCAGGAGGATTTGGGGCCCACACAAAAGCCCCAGGCAGCACTGAGCTCTTTGGCTGATGGGAGCCTCAGTGGCAAGGTCACATGCCAGCATTTCCCAGGTAGACCTGAACTGCTGGACATGAGCCCCCAGCCCTGCTGCAAGGCTCCCAGCCCCACACACCACCCCAGAGGCTGCATTTGGTGGTGCTTTAGCTCCCCTGCTAAGCTGCGGATCTTTTCCCATTTTCCAATTGACACAAAATGTAGTTCAGGGGCAGGGTCAATCTCCAGCCTTTGCCAGACTCAAAGGAATTCTTGCCAATACTGGCACCTCAGCATAGATGCCAAGTGCCTCAGTTTCAGGGAAAAAAAAATACTTTCTTTTGTAGGCTTGCAACCTGGCTTTTGCTTTCTTAAAGAAGAGATTTCATTAAAGCAAAGAAACATTTCAAAACCACTCTCAATGGTAATCCAGCTCTATGCTGCTCCTTTTGTTTGTTTGTTTGTTTTTGAAAGAAATAATGTTCTCTTCTGCCTGTAAAGAAACTTTGAATAGCACAATTCTTGGAGAGCCAAAAAAGGAGACAGGGCAGCCCATGGTGTAGTTCTGTAAGTCAAGTGTACTCCAATCTAACCCTGCTTGGGTACCTGGCATTCTGGTGATGCATCCAAATGGTGATAAGTAAGGGTCAGGTGGAAGTTCTCCAGAAAAGGGGTTGGATACAGCAAAATCAACATGTGTCCTTGGAGAACTGGAAGCTGAGCTCTTCACCTTCTGAAATCTTGGATATATTTGTCTATGTCTTGAGAATTTTGTTGGGAATTTTGTTACTCAAATAATCTTCGGTTTGAACTTGGGACACACGGCCCTGCTGCAGAGGGGAAGGCTGCTCTTTCCCTTCAATACCCTACTTAAAAATAGGATCACAATTTCTCAAGGCTATAGGCAGAGCAGAGGTAAGAGCAAATGAAGGGTCTGAAACTGCTGCTGAAAGCATTAGAGACACTTAGGGAGACGTGAGTTCAGCTTGGCCAAATCCACTGAATAGTGTGGGGCAAGTAATTTCATTTCTGATTCCCTGGCTGTGAAAGAGAAGAAAACCTTTCCCTACCTCAGAGTAAATCCCTTGGTTCTTGTCAAACACTTAACTGCTACAGCAGTGAGGATCATATAAATTATAATTACACTGAGTGTCTGGTGCTGCTGCCCGGAACTAGCATTTCATTCTCTAGTGGACAAAATTTCTTTTGGTGGCGAAATTAGCTGCTGCTATAACCCTAATTAGGTTCCCTGTTTTGAATGACTCATTTGGCACATAGGAATCAGTTTTCTTTGTCTCTAAAGGAAGCTTGAAATAATGTTTTGAAATTCAAACCAAGTTATATTTGCCCAAAATACACAGACCCCAAAGTCTGGTTAGGACAGGGTGGGGAGCGGGAGTGTTAAACTTAGAAATGGGTTTAATTAACCTTTGCTGTTTATTGGTTGCTTCCAGAGTTCAGCCAGGTTAGGAAAAGAACAAGGAATGGGTCACCCCGTGTTTGCATGGGGCTTCTGAAGAATGGCCCAGACACTTCTTCTCCCCCCCTTGTTTCTTTAAACATTCTGAGTTTAAAGTTGTGGCTTAATTTTGGAGCCAAGGAAGGGGGAATGTTGATTCAGAGAATGGTAAATAGGTAGTGGTAGGAGGCAGTATTAACTTCTCTGTGTTACCTTTAACACTAGTGTATCCTTCCTCCTACTCAGCTTGCTGCATGCAGGAGGTGCTACAAGAGACTCAACCTCAGGGTGACAGATCATTCCCATGCTGGGTAGTGTTTTGATTATTTGTCTTCACACATGGGTCACCCCTAGATCAGTTGTTCATTGTAAATTAAGTTCCTCTGCACAATGCCACAGAATGAAAAGTTGTTTTTCAGGCTTTGATCAGCCTGCTGAGGTCTGGAGCAAGAACCCAAAAAAGTTAATTAGACTGGCATAACCATGCCAGGAAGATCCAACAATGGCTCTAAAATTTAGGGGTGACAGGAAGGTTTGGTGATTAAACCAGCAAATTGCATGGTTGAGTGGGGAAAATGAGACACAGCACCACTTTTTCAGCCATTGGCTCTTGGTTTTTCTGTCCCTGCTTGAGGAGAGGAGAGGAGAGGAGAGGAGAGGAGAGGAGAGGAGAGGAGAGGAGAGGAGAGGAGAGGAGAGGAGAGGAGAGGAGAGGAGAGGAGAGGAGAGGAGAGGAGAGGAGAGGAGAGGAGAGGAGAGGAGAGGAGAGGAGAGGAGAGGAGAGGAGAGGAGAGGAGAGGAGAGGAGAGGAGAGGAGAGGAGAGGAGAGGAGAGGAGAGGAGAGGAGAGGAGAGGAGAGGAGAGGAGAGGAGAGGAGAGGAGAGGAGAGGAGAGGAGAGGAGAGGAGAGGAGAGGAGAGGAGAGGAGAACACATAAAAAGAAACAAAGAGGAGTTTCACACACTTAAAAACACAGTGTTTTGAGTTCATTATGTAACAGATTCCTTCTTTGAAGGCCTTGTATTAGGCTTTTGGATGGTATGAATCAATACAGATCCTTGATTTTGGTGAATATATACTCATTTACATGAGTTGGGAGTCTCATCTCGCAAACTAGTGAAATGAAGAAAAAATTAACAAGGAGTTCAGTTTGAGATATAGAGATTACAGAGGTCAAAGTTTTGGCTCAAATGTTGTTTGTAGTGACAGGACTGACAATCTGCAATAAATCCATCAGCTTCCAACAGGAGTTTCAACTAGAGTTAATCTCAAACTGGGAAATCAGTAGGGTATAGGTACAAGCAGTTGTGAAGAAAGAAATGCCCTGCAAACAGAAAGGAAATAGCTATAGCAGACAAAAAGCAAAAGAATATCAAATATCAGAGCATCCACATGCCTTCACAGGCTGCCAGAATGTAATTCCCTCTAACAATCACCCAGAAGATACCCCATTGTTTTGTAATGATTACAAGCTGTGCATTGAGCTGGAAGTAGAAAACAGAGGTCCACCGGTGGGGTGGGTGTGATGTCCAGAGTCATGCTTTGTCTTCTGATGAGGGAAGGGGGAGAAGGTGGGGGAATAAGAGAAAGAGAGAGAGAGAGAGAGAGAGAGAGAGAGAGAGAGAATGTGAAACAAAGGAAGAAAGAAAGGAAAATAAAGAGTGAATGACCTTTGTGACATCCCCAAGCCATGAAAAGCTGATTCTGATTGACTCAAAGAAGGAAATAATATTTTTTTTTTTATATAACAAGCTCAATGAAACAGGGTCCAAAAATGGTTATAAGACAACTCAGGACACTGAGCCAATGCATGCTCTTTTCACAGAAACAGAAACAGGAATAGTTAATTTCTCTTTGATCTGTAATGTAACAGGAGTCAAGAAGATCTCTCATTACACTTTTGGACAGCGTCTGGGAGAGTGAAGCCTCTAGTCATGGCAAAGCACTTCTGGAATCCAAGTGAAGATGAAGATATCATGGAAACTTAGATCTGGACAGTCCAAAACATTCCTCCAGCCTTGCAGTGCAAGGCCTGGAGACAGTGCATGACAGTAAGTGGCAGTATTTGCAAAACAGAAGGAGATGCAAGCAAGCTTGCTCCTTTCTAATTATGGAGTACAGCATAGTTGATTCAGCCTTAAATAGCCTCTGAAACAGGAACAAAGAGAAATTTTCCACTTGGACTGAAATTTTTGCTTGGTGGAAGCCAAACTCTTGAGAAAATTAGATAGACTGATAAGGTTTTTCAGATCTCTTTTGGCATGGAAAGCCCAGGGTTGAGCAACTTCTATATATTTATTGGGCAGGTTCCAAAACATTTCAGTGCACAGATGCTACAAACTGTAAAAATGTGTCTACTGATGATATAATTGTCTAGGACAGAGCTGTCACTGAACAGCAGGAATTGTTTCAGCATGTGCTTGCTGAAGTTGCAAGTGGGGAAAGGTTTCAATTAAGCAAAATAAAATTTCAGCTGAATTAAAAAAAAAAAAAAAAGGAAAGAAGAAAGAGGCAAGGAAAAAAGTCCCAGTTGTTACAGATGCTGATCTTAAAATGATACAGTTAAAGTTCTGTTTCTCATGTATGCTGAATTTTAAGTTCATGGCAAGATTTTCACAACCTGTGTGAAATGACTTCCCAAACACTGCCAAGGCAGTGGCAATACAGGAAGTTTAACCACTTCTAGTACATACTGATATCAATCTAGATTGCATTTTTAGGGTCCTATTAAAAACAACAAAATTCTGCACAGATGCTTCAAATGGTGACTTAGGAGCTTTACTTCACCCAAGATGTTGTACAACTGAGTAGATGCCTGTAGTGCATGCAGAGAGAAATGGAGATAAGAAAGCAAATGCCTGTGCAGCTTAAGAACACAATGCTGGGTCTTGCACATGGTTGTCCTGATTTGCCCAAATCTCCCAAGGGTTATAAACAATGCAAGCAGACAACAGTTCCCTCTGGAACTGGAAGAGCACACTGCGAGCCTTGAGTTGATGACCCAGGATATGATTTAGTCACAGCAGACATGCTGTTGAGAGCATATGCTCCACTTGTCAGTACATAACCTGATGATGTGGAACAAGACGGAACAACTCATGCAAACACTGTAAAAGCATCGTGTGCTGCTTCTCCTGAGAACAGGGGAATCCTCCAAGAACTAAAGACAGCAAACCTCAGTGCACAAAACAACTGAAAGCTCCTAGACATGCTTGGTCTCTGTATGTGCACGTGCTTCTGCACTGAAAGAAGCAACAAGCAGGTGAAGTGGAGGAGGGGGGCATACATAGCTGTGTCTAGCTATTTCTGCATTCATTTGGAGTCAGGGGTCAGCTTGTCCTCCAACACCAATCGGTTCAGCCACACCGAAACCTAAGCCAACAAGACAGATTCTCTGCTGAAGCAAGTTGGCATCTGTCCACTGACAAAAGCAGGGCTCATCCTTCAGTGATGTGAAGCAGCATAACACAGCCTTGGCTCTGGAAAAAGTCAACAGAACAGCAGCAATCATCAGGAGCTGAGATTTTGGCTCCCTCCCTTTTGTTGTACAGTAGATTAGGAAGACAGATTTTTCCAAAAGACTGGTAAGGTGAATTGACAGCAGAGGGGAGGGGAAGGGAGGCAGGGAGCCAAGGTAAGGAGCTTTGCTGTACTCCAAGCTGATGCTGCTAGAGCCAGCAGTGGGATGGGCAAAGAGGAGAGACTCAGAAAGCTGAGTGGGCATCTGCCATAAGGGGAAAGAGACAGGCACCAAGGGACTAGCTGCACGGTGGGTGAGAAGAGAGTGGGTCCAGGGAATGGGGGCAAGAGGAGAAGGGAACAGGACTCAGCAGCAGAACAATTTGTAGAAAGGTTTTCTGTCCTCTGGCACATTCATGATGTAACAGCAACAGCTACACCACACAACTTTTCTCGCGCCATCATTGTGCTTCTTCAGCAAATCTGCTGGTGTGCTGACTTTAGAAAAGTCATCTTTAAAAAGAGGAAGGGGGTTCAGTCGAGGTGGTACCACCTAATCCTGAAATTGCCTAACACTTCTAATTGAAAGGCTGTTTTCAGTTGCTTCTAACTTTGTCACACTAACCATCTGGCCTGCAATTCCCCATGCTGAGTGTCTGCCTCAAGCTGAATTTGTTTTGTTCAATTGTTTTCACATTTCTGCTTAAGTGGCCTGGCTGTTTCTGAGAACAAGGAGAATAAATATGTATTGTTTCCCTCACGATGAAATAGTAATACTGGTTTGTGACTCCCAAGTCTCAGAGTGGGCACCCATGCAGAGGCTGCCCTTGGTGTCAAGGATGTGCTCTTGGAAATCTCATTAAAATCCACCCATTTAGCCACCTTATAAACCTCAGAAAAACCAACATTTGATTTTTGCCTGAAAAAGAGACAAGTCAAGCACTTGTTTTCTCTAAAGGTTTCTTGGATATCTCTTATGGGTTTGTGCTTCATTTTTTCTGGCCCCTCTGTAGGTGCAGTTGGTGTTGGGCCCCTGTATGGGGACAAAACAATCAAGCAGGGTTGCCTCTGCCACCACTTCTGCTGAGATTTCTGGTTGTGAAAGGACTGTACCTACTCTGTCTTCAAAGGCAGAGGTAAATTGGGACATAAATTGGAAAAAGCTGGGGTGTAGGAATGAAAAAAAAATCACATGTGGTATCAGCCAGAGCTGAGGAGATGTGGCATGAGTGAGAGAAGCAAGACAGAGGTCAGGAGTACCACAGTACACGTGGGCACACCATTCAGAATCTAAGTGATATAGAAGTGTTATAGCCTTAAATTTCTGGTTTGTGTCTGCTCACCTGTGTCCCATGGCAGCCCAGGCTCTAACACCAAGCACAGCATTCTCTTGTCCCTGCAGTCTGCAGGGCTGGTGGGATGCTTTCTCCCATCACCTCAGGTGGCAAAGAGCTGGAAATCTCCAGCTCCCTGGTCCCTGGTGACCTGTGCCAGGGTCAGCCCATCTACATACCACTCACTCTCTCAGGAATGAGAAAGGAAGCTCTGAATCTTTGTTGTGGTTCCCACCACAAGTCTGTGCAATAGCACATGGAGAGCTCTCTTAAAGAAACATTATGACTGCACAGTGGAGTGAAGAAAAGCTAATCTGGAGGCTTTCCATAAGGCATTAATTCATCTCCTTTGTGCCTGTGTGTTATAGTACAGCCTTTAATTACATGATCACACAGTGTTTTGTTGGGTTTTTCCCACAGGACCCCTGCATGCTTTATTGACAAGATGGAGGGGAGTGTAGGAAATGAGGAAGGGGATTGGAGGGGGAGAAGAGACGATCTGATCATTAATGCAACTGAATGCTGCAGAGTCCTACTCCTACGACTGAGCCCTTGTGTGCTACTGGCAAGTCACTTAAACAAGCATTTTCTAAGTTGGCCACTACCTCCCATTTTGTTTGCCAAGCTATGGACACCTGGGGCCAGACTGGCAAAAGTGCTGAGCATTCTGCATCGCAAGCAAAGTTGCTGGGAGCTGTGTCTTCAACATGAAGTTATGGGTGTTCCTGGCATTATAGATTCAAGACCACTCTTAAAAATTTCCTACCCTGCACTCTTCAGCCAAGGATGCATTTTGCCCCTAGAAATGATTCATAGCTGGCCATAATATGTTTGCCACCTTTGGGTGGCTTTGATATCAAATCCTGCTGACAAGGATATTCTAGGGATTACTTATCTCACTTTTTTTCTGACATCTCAGCAACATGTCCTGCCTAAAATGGTATTCAAGTGTTCATTTTGTTTATTCATGAGCCTTCCACAGTAGTAGATGCTTTTGTCTATACACCATTCTCCCTCCCTGCTCTCCTCCCTGGTCCTTGCAAAACTTTGTATTTATCATGTTTGTGTTCTTTCCTGTCAGTAGATGCCCAGCTTTCATGTTTACGGAAATCAATTGGTTTTGTTAAGCATCTGCAATTTTGTTTTTCACAAGAGTCATGTGCAGGGTAAATTCCCTGCAAAATTAAGTAACATGCCAACATCTAAACATATACAGCACACACAGCCAGCAAAATTTAAAAAAGCAAACTTGTGTAGCTCTAAAGTGAATAGCAGAAGAGCAAGAGTCATTAGTCATGACCCTAATGTCTTTATCTTAATTCCACTTTGGTGAAACGGAAGTGCTGCTAGCTCCTTCTTCTTTTCATAAGGGCTGTGGTAAGGGGAAATCTGTTCATGTTTCTGAGTTGCTCAGATTTAGAGTGAAAGTGTCACAGGAAAGTCCATGAGGAAATGTAATCAGTTTGTGTTCTAGGCAGAGCTTAAGTGGTGTTTACTAAATAAGGCCTGAGGTCAAGCGATGAGGGTAAGAAGAAATTCTGAGCAGTTATCCAGTGAGCACATAACTATCTATCCTATAGAGTGATAATCAGTGACTGTGATACAATGCAGTGCATGTAGAAGTTTAAATTGGAAAACGAAGAACTGTCATGATTTTAATGTCTTATTTCTGAGCAATTAATGTCTCCAACCTCAGTGGTTTTTAATATAATTATTAAAATATAACAAGGACAGAAAATATAAAAACAGGTGCCCATCTAGCTCAAATACATGCAGTTAGCACACTTAGAAAATAATTACTTTATTAGGCATTTGTGCTCTGCAACAGAGTAGAGAACTGGACTTCATAGGCTTCATTTTACTGTCTGCTTTTGAAAGCACCAGACAAAGGCTCTGGAGAGATATTCTTGTGAATTTCACTATTTAATACTTCCCTACAATGTTCAGGTTACATTTTCCCTGAACGAATTTCCTGCTGTTTTTGTATTTTTACATATAAGCAAACACAGCATTAAAGATTCATTGTCCTGACTGCTCAGAAACAGTAAGTGTGAACAGGTGTCAACATGCCCCTACAAAGACAGCCAACCAAACCAAGCATGTTTGAGTCATCCTCCCATTGCACTTTTCAAAAACCCAGAAAGGCTTCGATGATTTCTCCAAACCCTCAGTCCTTGCTATTGCTTTGCTTTGAAGACCATCCAGGTTATCACCATCTCCCTCATTTGGTAGACCACTGATTTCACAGAAAGATCAACCTCCTGGTCTTGTTTTTGGTGCTCTTTGTGCCAGCAAGACCAAACTCCACTGACTGTCCTTAGGTCACACTGCTTGCCAAGATCTTATTAAATCTGCTCCATGTATCAGCCCACCTACCACCTTCCATTTGTTGAGCCCCACATGTGGCTTTAACTAACATACTCACAAGTTCTTTCAATATCACATCTGCCAAGGATTTTCCTCCCTTCTCATAGTCTGTGTGTTTCAGGTTGATTAATTTATGTTTGTTTTGTGGGTTTTTTTTTCCCCCGAGATGAAATGTGTGGTTTTTTGGCTGGCTTTCTGCTCCTCCAAAGTCACATTGTATTTTTTCTCTGTCTAAACTTGCATTTGCAATTCAGCCCAGTTAAATAGCATTTGTTAATGCCATTAATGGGCTTTTAACTCTCCGCAACCTGATTAATAGTGGAGATATTAAGTACACCCAGAAGTAATGTTTACAAAAGCATCCACGTGATTTAGAAGCATGAGTCCTGTCAAATGTCCCCGTGTCAGCTTTGCCTTTGAAAGTGAACTTCACAGTTTGGCACGGATGCAGAGAGCTGGGAGCATGCTCCATTTCTTTTTTGGGGGAGGGTTGTAAACTTATCCCTTTGCAGCAGGACATTGGGATGGGCATCAAATCGAAGTTGATTTGCACACATGGACATTTATTCTTCCCTTTCTAACTGCTAAGAGTTTTAAAAGATCTTGTTTCCTGCCTTATACCCTGTTCAGCCAATATTTTTGTTATGTCCTTATGTTTTTAAAGAAGCAATGGGGATTCTCTGTCACTTCAGGCTCCATCTCATTTATGCATGGATAAGCTCTCCAGTGCTACTTGTTTTCACAACCTCTCTTCCTAAAACCCTTTCGTCTTTCCTTAGCAGCCAGAACTCCCTTCAGATTTCTCTTGCATGTACCCTTTCCCTGCAGGAGGTGATGACTAAGCATTCAGGTTGGGTGGCTTTGCCTACAACAGTGGATATTAACAAATCTAAATAAATAGACCTATATGTGCATGAGGGAGACAGGTACCCACAACAGACAGTGCTTGCTGTGTCCCTCTAACGCTTGCCTTTCTAAAAAGGGACACAAATGCCTTATCTCAATTGAGCCACTCTCAGCTGACTTTAATGTCCCTGTATGGGCCAGTCCAAATTCTGAGGGAAGAACATAACTAGACACCTAGCTTCTTTTCCAGCTTCTCCTACAGGAAGAGATTGTTTACACCTCAGTACATCTGAATGATTCCCCAGAAGAGCAGATAGCTACTTGGTGCTAATTCACCACAGAAGGAATCACACAGCTCCATCTCACTCATTGCACAAAAGCACTGTAACTCCAGGGTCTCATACCCTGCTCCAGTTTTAAATTCTTCAGGAACATTCATAAAAGGAGGAGGGGCTTTCTAGCCAGTGTCCACAGAATTAAATCACTGCAAGGCTCCCTCTTGGCATTCCCTGACCTCAACTCCACTTTCAAGAACAAACACAATTTTTACATCCATCCCCTTGCTGGTGCCCTGCAGAACTTTACTCAGCTGCATTATGCTCACCACTGGGATTAGAGGCAGGGAGCTAGCGGGCCATCTGCTGTGCTGGCAAAGACAGATCCACACCCGCTCTGAAGACCCAGCTTGCCTTGATCCAGTCACTAGGTTAAGCCTGAATGACAGCCATCAATGATTCAGCAGAGATTTGGCTTTTGGCTGCTTGCTTTCTTGTTGTTTGCATGGCAAAAGAAGGACATCTATCATCATTTAGGGGCCATGCCCATGCTGGATTGTTCTGAGGTTTGCTATTTGACACAAAATGAGTTTTCAGGAGATTATCACACAAGATGAGTGCATGCTTTCATCTCCTCTTGCAGCAGCAGAGGAGTGGTACCTCATCATTAGACAAATGTACAGTGTCCTAGCAGAGCTGCTTCCCTCTCCCACAGACAGGTTTTTGTCACCAAATCAGTTGCAAAGATGCAGAGAGGAACCTCCAAAATTTCTCCATGGAGCAGGAGAAGGATGGGATGTAGCTGGACACTGCATAAATGCTCTGCGTTTCCCAGCTAAACATAACTAGATATTGCAGAAATCTACTATGTAGGAGTCAAAGATTTCCCAACAGCTGTTTACACAGATGTCCAGGATTGTTTATATACACTTACATATCTATAGCTATATCTCTATCTAATACATATAAAGCCAAATAGAAATATTTATTTTATTTTATTAAAAATTATATATAATATATACACAAAATAATATATAAAACACACATTTATATATAATATTTCATATATCTGAAGCCCAGTGTGAGAGGGACTGATCTCACTCAGATCGGGATTCTCTGGGTACTGTGTGGTTAGGAGCACTACTCCAGGCACTGTTTTATGGTAGCTTGGCACCTCCTGTGGCCCTGCAGAGAGGGGAAACCACTTCAGGGAGTTATGGTCAGTGGAAATCTCATGTGTTCAAAGACGATTGTGCGGATGGTGACCTGGTGTGGCCTGTTAGCACATGGTTCAGGGCCAGAATTTGACCTACACCTGTATCATGGCAGCTGGTGTGACAGAGAGGCAGAGTTAGCCAGGAGGATCTGGGAGTCATTTGGTACCTTGTGAATGTGAGTCATGAACTAGTTGAAGTGGGGGATGGAGAACCACAGAATGTATCTGAGGCACAACTCTGCTGGACTGCCCGCTGCTTCCCACAGGGACCCTGCCAAGGAGGGCCTTGCCTGATTTTGGACACCCTGCTGTGGTTGTGCTTCTAATAAAACAAAAGAGAAAGAGGCTTTATTTAAAGAAAAAAAAAAATACCCACAAAAAAATTGAATAAATACTATTTAAATCCTCTATGTCCCTTTCATGAGTTTAATGCAGAGCACAGGTCCATCTCAGAGTCCCAACACATCACAGGGGGCCTCTGAGAACACCTCTGCAGGAAAGTTCCGTCTGATATACCCTGTCCACAAACCTCTCTGAAGCACTCCCTATAAAGGCCAGTGCAAACCAGCAGCTCCAGCCACTAAGAAAGCAGATGGGTTTTCCAGGAAAAAAGCAGTCCATGTTTCTCTTGCTCATTAAAAATCCTTGGCTTTGCTGAATATAGACTTCTAGATTTATACAAAGAGTAAAACATTATCTACTCTGCTGCACAAATGCTTCAAGTCTGTGGGAAAGCAGAGACCAGTTATCAGGAATGGGATTGCTCTGGTGGACCCAGCCTTCCTCTGCCCAAGGACATCAAGGGCACGCTTTTGCACTGTAAACATGAGCTGTGGTTGGGTAAGCCCAAAACCTTTAGGGTTCCCAAGCTTCCTTGTCTGATTATGGTCTGACACTTATTTAGAGGTTGGTTCAAGGAGGAAGGAGTGTGGTGAAGGAGTTCTAAGAAGTCTCTCTGTCTTCTTGGAAAACTAGGGAACCTCAGGCAAGCCATGCAGTGGATGAGATGAGGACCCTGACAATGTGGAGCACGATTTCTTCCATAAGAACAACCCTCCTCTCTAGAGCAGGTTTATATACTGCAAGAACAAGTCACTCTACACCCTCACAAGTGAAGTTTATTTGCATGCTCATTATTTTTCATGAGGAATTTGCACACGTGGGGTGAAGATTAAGCCCTAGCTCCAATAAAATATGCATCAACTGTACACACCTGTCCCAGAGAACAGACGCAATGAAGCAAGGGTATAAATCACAGCATTGGGAATGAGGGTGGTAGAGGGTAAATCAGGAAGGTCAGAATACTTGGATGATAAAAGAGGTGACACAGTGGTCTCAAAGGCAGTATTTGTCTGATAGTGCATAACTCACATGTAATTTTTCCCTATGAATAACTGCCCAGCTTCACCTCCATTGTCTTCTCTTTCTTCACCTCTCACCATGACACCTACTGGAAGTGAAACTCAGATCACACTAAGATCAAGGCAAAAGAGAAAGTGGGACACGGGTGTTTAGGACTTACCATGCTCACATCTATGCCAGTGACCTAAGAGAATGTCCAATATCCCAGTGCTTAAAAGAACGTCTTCTAATGTAGACAAGCACATACTGAAGAAATTGGTCTGGCAAGTTGATGGTTAAAAAGCTCCACAGGCAGGTCTGGAGCAGGAATGCTCAGGATGAGCCATTGAGAGTTGGCTAGTCATTAGGAAGGCTGCAGCTCCCTGATGTCCACAAGACAGACAGGAGATATCAGATCTTCAGTTCATTAGTGTGCTGAGGGGGCACAACCCCTTAAAGTCATCTTTGAAGTTAGTGGGCCACAGAATGGCATTATTACTACATCACAGTATCCTCAGGTAGCACACACTAGTGCAGCTTCATTCCAAAATCAGGTGCTGATTTGTCCCAAAATAGGTCTTTTTGGCTGCTTCAGTGTTGTGAACTTTTACCACAAGCAGAACTCTACCCTGTTGTTTCGATAAGAGACGGAGGATATTTCGCAAAACTTTGTGGCAGAACATGTAACACTGGCCAGAGGGCTGTCAGATTTGCAAAACTGGGTGAAATGTTGCAAACAGGCAGACTGGTGCCATTGGAGAGCAATTCCAAAAAACAAACTCCCAGACACTTCCCACTTTCTACCAGGGATCCAAACAGCCTCCAGATATGCTTTTAACAAATGCTTCTGCATCCCAAATACTGTCTAGCCTCCAGGGCCTTGAAGCACTGGCCCAGCACCTGTAAAAGAATAGAAGTAATGAATATGGAGAGTTTATTGAGAGTAAAAGAAGCCAGAGGTCCGAATGTAAGTATTTAAAAAAATTTTGGCTTTGCACTCCGTAGTTCTGCAGGGAACTTGCCATCCTGCAATGCCAAAGATTGAAAATGCCACCAATATCCCTCTTAGGGGCCACCCAAAATGTTTGAGTAGATGGCCATGCCATTGTGTGATTGTCTAAAATAAAATTACTGTAATTGTGGCTAGGCTTTAGCTATCCAGAAGCCACATGAAAGAACATAAAAGCCACAGAATAACTTAGCTACATTGTCTCCTGGGGCTTTTCCAGGGCTATTTCTGAGATGATGAAATCTCTATCTCTGGAGAGTTTATGCTCAATTTCAGGTTCCCAGTTATCTGACTTATTTTGCCTGGAAAATGGCTCTATCGCCTTGAATTCCCTGGTGTTTGTTCTTCCACAGTCGAATCCTATCGTGGAAATATAATTAAGGATAAGCTGTTCTCTGGCACCAACCTTGCTTGGGAGGCCCAAGTCCCACCCCAAACCCAGCACAGTCTAAAGAAGGGGCAGTCTGTTTGAGGACATTCCATAGGAGTTCATGGCCATCCTGCCAAGTCATCCTGATAGAAGGAACCTCTGCCATGCAAAGGTGTGCAGTTATTTTTGCTTGGTGCTTCACCACATGCAAAAGAAAAACCAGCTAAGCCAAGTATAGGAAGGGGAGGCAGAGAAGATCTGAAGTTTGTGGTAGGAGCAGCACAAGAGGATGGCTGTGCCCATAAAAGTGTCCCAAAGTCTTTCACTATCTGCCATTATGTGGCTGGTACCCTTGATTGTTTTTTGAATAAACAGAGCTGAAGTGGCAGCAGAACAAGTAAGAATTATTTTCTACAACCACAATCTGCACATTAGGAAGCATTTCTAATGCTGATAGACCCAGAAATGAGGATAAACATTGCATCTTGTGAGGGGACTGGTGAAATCCAGACATTAGGGATATGACCTGATTCACTGTTCCATGTAGAGAAGGGCAAAGGGACAGGATCTCCCCAAATCCTGTTCAGGAATTACACACACAGGCAGGCAAGAAGATCATGCAGCTGCACAGCTTTGGCCACTGCTGCCCAGGGCATCCCTTTCTGCTTTCATCTCCCCTCTGCAGTCACAGGTAAATATATCACAGTCAGCAGAGGAGGGACCTTGCTAGTGCTCCCCTGTCTGGGTGGGTTTCCACCTACTCCTGCTCCAGAAGCCCTCCTGTAATTCAGCAATTTTAACTTTTACAGAAAGCTGGTTTCCAGACACCCATACAGATAAGAAAGACTTGACAACTCAAAAGGTAATGGCTTGAAAACTGAAAGGCAAATCCTCCTGGTGCTCTTTAAGGCACACTTCCAAGAGTCTGACCCAGGGACATGGGACAGCTGAGGCTGGCGACACCACATAAGTGGCACTCAGGCATTGTGCCTTTCTGCACAGAGGTGAACTATGCTGGCAAATGGGGAGGCAATGTGTAACCTGCTGTGCTAATTATATATGTGCCTGTAACCAGGGAAGGGCCTGTATATGTGCCAGTGCCTGGAAAGACAGGAGTGATAGGAAAAACTGCTATCTCTCCTTTTCCTTTTCTTCTCCATTCAAGGCACTTACACAGAACATAATTGAGGATGGTATTTATTTATTTTTTTGAATGAAAAAGAAAAATTGTACTTGTGATTTGGGAGGAGAGCTGCCAGAAGAGGAACTGGAGCCTTTCCAATACCTCACAGTCTAGTAGTTAAGCATTGCCTGAATTGGACACCAGGGAATCTTGAGTCCTGCTTTCTTCCACTCACTGGTTTATAACTCTTGGCATTTAAAAAGGCACCTTGTAAACCTTTAATTCATTGTTCTTTGATATATAATTGAATCATTTGCTGGCTTCCTCGTTAGAGGGTGGAAAGCACCCTGCAAGGGGAAGTTTTCTCTCTTCCCAGTCCTTCCTCGCCTGCTGGGGTGCAATGGCACCAGCAGCTTGATGCCTTCCGCTTCCCACCAGCTGCTTTCTAGCTGCCTCTGAAGGAAGGGACATCACCTTGGAGAAAGAAGGTCTTCTCTCTCTGTTGACAGATCTTCCCTCACTTTAGTGGCACCTGCTTCATGTTCCTTCATCAGTGGTTCTCAGCCAGCTGCTGTGTCAGCCCAAGCCCCAGCCTTGGGCGAGCCAAGCCAAGCCCTGCCCCATGGCTGGCTGCTGTGAAGCTGGTGTGGAGGTGTGGGTCCCTAATGAGAAATGTGGTCGCTGCTCTCAGTGGCGGTGCCCTGACATTCACCCAGCCATTCAGCAAGTCCCTGCTGTGTGTGAGGAAGGTATATGCACAGAGCTGTCTCCAGCAGGCCTAGGGATGGCTGGCTCTCTACTTAAGTCAATGTGGTTGTTTTTTAAGGGGTCTTCCTGTCATTATTACTTACCTTTAATGCACAGGCCGAGGCTTGTTTGATGCTGTGGGAGAAGCCCTGCCTCTCTGTTACACCTCCTGTACAAATTAGTGGAGATCTTTGCTGCATTCCAATAAGGGATTGAAAAAACAAATCTGCTGGTTAATCATTTACCTGCTGAATAGCAAATATGCTAGAAAGGGGAAAGGAAAGGGCATGGCAAGA
Organism: Lonchura striata; assembly: GCF_050655825.1. Classification (NCBI taxonomy): domain Eukaryota; kingdom Metazoa; phylum Chordata; class Aves; order Passeriformes; family Estrildidae; genus Lonchura; species Lonchura striata. Next base: position 84,561,820 of record NC_140705.1, on the reverse strand, counting down.
GATTAACTGAGGACAGTCAAAAGTCAAGAAGAAAGGAGCGGGGATGAGACTGGAAAGGTCAGGTGGCAAACAGGAAGGTTACTGTAGTGTAAACACTGTCTCTCAGCTGCACAGGGTCCAGATGCACTATCCTGCTGCCAGTTCAGCTCTCTCTGCTCTATGACCACAGGTAATGCAGGCTGAATGGCTAGATACTACCTGCAGCTGAATCTGACAATTTGTCTGCCTAGGAGAGATATTTAGATTCACTAAGTTTCCTTCACCTTTCTAAGATTCAGGTCCCCAGTGTTCACAAAGAGTGTGCCTCTCCCAAGAAGAGATGTGTCACCCTTGCACCATTTAAAAAGGCAAGCCTTTTTCAGCCTTTGGTGAAAACAGTGCTTTGCCATGCAAAGGGCTGTTTTCACCAAAGGCTCTGACTGCCAAAACCACCAGCACTGGGGTGGTGGGGAAGGCAAATCAGCTAGAGTCAGAAAGTTAATTGTCCAGGAATGAACTTCTCCTATGGACTCCAGTGTGATTGGGCTGGTGGGACAGTGCACAGCAGTATCTGTTATGATCATAAGTAGAGCTTGAGCAGAACAAATGTCTCCCCACCCCTAAACACTTGTGGGGTATTCACTTTAGCCCTCCAAAACATGTAGACCTGTGAGCTGGGATAGTGAATACAGCCATTGTCACCTAGGCCTTGTCTGCTCCTGACCACCCCAGTTAGAAGACAGTTAGCTAGGAAAATAGGGATGACCACATGGTCATTGGCAGAATTTAGAGTGTGTTTTTACTGGCCAGTGGGTGATGGGAAGCATAGCCCCACGGCAGCAGTGTCTGAGTAAGCAGCAATCCCATGCAGACTGGGACAGGGTCTATGCTGACACTAAGCACACATCCAGTAGGAAAGCTTACAGGAACAGCACCCCAAAGCCAAGGAAAGGGCTCCATTTAGACTCCTGTTGACATAGCAACAGTATGACATTGCCAGCAAGCCCAGAGCATGGTGGCAGAACCATGGGATATCTGCCCAGGCAGTGGGGTGTTTGTTTTGAGAGAAGCACAATACTGGGTGAATGCCACGATTCAGAGAAACAAATACTTTGGCCAACATAAACAAAGCAGTCATTGATATATTTACATAGCCGAGGCTCCTGACTTGAATTGTCAGCATCCATTGGACTCAATTTCCTTTTCTTTGCTCTCCACCTCAGTTCACAATGTTGAACCTGACACAGGAGTAGCTCTGAGAAGTCTGGTTGATCATCATATAAGATCATCCATGTTGACAAGGAAGACTGAAAAAAACCCATGATGCCAGCATGCTCAAGCCTATTGCCTCCAGCAGTCCCACTTCTGCTCTGTGAAGGGCTGTGAGAATCACCATCTACTGCCTTTGCTCCAGTCACAGTTGGACATCCCCATGAGCTTTGGCTTCATCTGGGTTCATAAGTAGTGGAAAGGCTGAGGTGAGTCTTGGTGTCTTGAAGAAAAAAGGTGAGGGATAAGCCTGTAGCTATGGGTCTCTCAGAACTCATGCCCTTCTCCTGGGGTGAGGGGCAGGGACCAGTTTTGAGCACCTTAACCAAGGAGAAGGCTCCCTCTCCTGTAGAATACCTTGTCCTGTTTTCAGCTGGCTAGGAAGGAAGATAAGTTACAAAGGGCGATGGGACTCCACTGACAACCTATCTGAAGACTCAGCAGGCTAGTCCTTCAAAGGCAAAGAATAGCTTTTTACTCCTACTGTTTTGTAAAATAGTAAGTGGTGAAAGAATAAAATAAGCTACTGTTTTGTAAAATAGTAAGAGGCTAAAGAATAAAATAAGCTAGTGTCTATTTGATGGCCCCAGCAGGATTATACTGCTTCACAGTGTGCATGACAAAAACAAACAAATGTGTCTACCAGAAGCTCTCCTGTATTTGCCTGCATATAAACACAAATTGCATGACCAATTATTTTTGCAGTCAGTGCTCTCATTAAAAGCAATTAAAATAAGCAGGAACACTTTGGCAAAGCTAAAGATCTCTGTCTATTTGATTTGGGCATTTTGCCTTGCAGCAGCTGAGTATCAATGAAGGCATTGATCAAATGGGGAATCTCCCTTTCCCTTTTTAAGGCCCTGCCAGACTGCAGTAAGAAGGGAACATCAGTGTGGGGAGAAGTGGGAACAGGTGGCTGAAGAGGAAAAGGGAGGGAGAATGGGAGGAATGGAAGCAGTGTTACTGGCCAGTGGTCACATGTGTCAATGCCTAACAGAAATAAAATATTCTGGCATTTCAGTTTTTCCATGGAGCCTGAGGCAGAGGATGGGAGGAATCAGCATGGTGCAGAAGCTGAGACTCCTCACCACTGAGGCAGCAGTTTTGGTAAATATAACACAGCATCCTTCCAGGAAGGGAGTTGCTCCCAGCATGGACAGATGGGTGTGAGGATCCTCTGGCTGGGTGTGAGGACCATTCCCACAGTTTTCTTTGCACATGGCATGTAAGAGAACACTAAATGTACGGAGGAAGCCTCCTCTTGTCCAGGTCCATGCTCTGTTGGCCACCATGTCCAGGATGTAGTTCTCTCTATGATAAACTTGCAGCCTTCTTCTCCCCACAGAACTCTGCTCTCGAGTTCCTCCAGCTCATTTTGCCTGATAGGCTGAGCAATTCTACAGCTGATGTCATGCTACACCCAGATGATTCTGTCAGCAGCAGACCAAAACCAGTGGACTTTGCATCAAAGCACAAGCAAGCCATAGGTGTCAGTGTGCAAACGTGGGCTTGTCAGAAAACAAGGCTGCCATCACGATGCCAAACAAGAGTCAAATCCCTCCCATGTAAAATAGTGAATATGGAGTGGAATACCAGATATCTGAGAGGACATGACAAGGGAAGCAACAACCCATGCATGAGACAGCAGAGAAGTATTGCCCCCAAAATACTGACATTAACTCCCACCTGAAATATTTTTTGTGCAGAGCCAAAGAGAGTCTTTTACAAATTGTACAAGAAATGCAGGAACAATTAATAACAGAAGAAGAAAAATGTGAATACTACCTCGTGGTAGAGCATGACCCTCGTCTCCCTTGTGTCAGCTCAGAGCAGAGGGCTGTGTGTCACACAGACAATGAACAGGCCTTCAGCTCCACTGCTCAACAGGGGGAATCTTGGCCATCCCATTCTTCAGAGCTGGCAGCTGAGCCATAGAAAATGTGAAAATCTTTTCCTCAGGGACTTTCTAGGAACTCAGTTCAGGAGGATTCCTGTTGCTGAAAAGGACATGCATCAAAGCACTACATATCCTGTGGGAGGAAAAGGGGAATTCTTTCACAGACATCATCTCTTCCTTATATAATTAAATAAGTCAATGGGAAACAAATACAGACATGAATATTTATCTTCAGCTTCCTGGTAAGCGTTTTACTGCACTAATTCCCCTGGCCTTCTTCCTTCTTCCTTTTTTTTTTTTTTTTTTTTTTTTTGTTTTGTTTTGTTTTGTTTTTTTTGTTTTTATAGAGAGAACCCAGATACAGTGGCACCCCATGAGGACTTGGGAACCTGGGGACATGTTGTCTGAGAACCTGTTGACCCCCAAGCTGTCTGACTGACCTGACACATGCATCTTCATCTAAAATTTTCCCTGAAGACTCAGCCCTCGATGTAGTATTTTCCATAAAGGGTAACACTGCAGTAATTCTGTTGATGAGCGGTGCTGTGAAACTGCCTGCTGCTCCCTTCCCACCCTCATCTCAGGGAGATGTCTGAGGGGGCAAGATGGAAAGGGATCTGTCAGCCCAGCTGCATTAATTTGAGACATCAGCAGGACACAGGCCTTCTGCGGGCCCGCTGCACAAGGGTGACCTTGGTTGCATGAGGCCAGACTGTCAGGGCTTGGGAAGGAGCCAGAGACACACCCTAAAGGCAGCATTAAAATGGCAGCCTACGGTGCCTCTGCCTTCCCTAAAAAGCTCTCTAATGCAGTTCTGGTAACACACTGGAAGAAGTTTCCCAGAGAGGTGGTGGATGCCCCATCCCTGGAAACACTCAAGGTCAGATTGAATGGGGCTCTGAGCAGCCTGATCTAATTAAAGATGCTCCTGCTTATTGCAGCAGGGTTGTACTAGATGGCCTTCAAATGTCCCTTCCAAAACTAATCATTCTATGATTCCCTGATTCTATTATTCTTTTCATGGTCTAGGAGAGGAAAGAACTCAAGCAAGGTCTCCCTAAGCAAACCCCATGCCTCTGCTGCCAGTGCTCCCCTGCTCAAGTATGCTATAACCTACTCTGACTTCTTAGGGAGGGAGGCCCATAAAACAGATCATACCATCAGCTCACTCTTTTTGCTCTTCACAGAACCAGGTGTGTTTGCAGAGTCAAGAACCACCTGGTTAGGAAGAGCATAAGTTAGACCTTTTTGTATAACCCTACTTTTCCTGTCCCCGGTCCAAACATTATGATGCTTTACATGGAAAAGATGGTTTATTTTTACCCCACAGGTTTCCTGTCCAGAACAAACTGCAATGTGCAATCTACACAAACACATAATTCCCTCTTGCTTTATCTGTGTTTATTAACCACTCTTTACCCAATCTATGCCCTGAACGTACAATTATTCGTTTCCTGCTCTGGTACTTTTCCCATTGTACCTGTTCCTTCACAAACATTAATGAGATTAAGGCTAACATGATGAGATTAAGCTTCCAGCATCTGGATAATTCAGCAGGTTCATGCTTAGCCTGAGTACCCGCTGTGTCCCCTGGGGTCCCTATGGTGGGAAACTGACTACTAAATATCTCCTCTATATATAGTGGGCAGTTAGAAATCCCTCAGTGAGTGACTCTAAACACCTTGCTGGCTGCAGGTAGTTACCCTTTTCAGCCTATTTTGGGGCTTTGGAAAACTACCACAAAAAGGAAAGATTATTTCAGGGCAGAGAAATGTCATTTTCTAAAACTTATTCTCAGAAACCAATGAATAATTTAACAAAAACTGTTTTTCAATCAACTCATTCATTAATTAATCATGCCAAAGAAAGACTTTTCCAGAATGGAAAATTTTAAGTAAAATAATGTCTGGCAATATTTTAAGCAATTGCAATTTAAAAAAATTACAAAACCCAGAATCAGATGAAGTGCTGCCTAACTTTACCTGTCACTGCCCCTAATGGACAGATGGCCTTCCCCCAACAGCAACACTTCTGTCAAATTTAACATTGTGGTCATGTGAGTACCAGCTTAGTGGGACTTCTACCTTAATAAAGACTAAGAAAAATATTGAATATGGACTTCTAATGTTATGTGATAAAATCATGTAATAAGAAAGTGAAACAGCACAGAACATTGTATCTCACAAAGACTGTACTTCCTTGTCAGTCAGGAAGCCCAGGTAATTTACAGGGCACATAAGATCAGGAAGTCCATCAAGATGTTCCTGGCGCAGATTAGTCACAGGACTATTTATCCAAGGGTTAGTCACATGTGTGGAAGGTAAAAAAAAAAAAAAAGTAGCAGTTAATAATCTGTTGGTCTGTGAGCAGAATTGATGTGCTCTGTAATGCTCTGTGGTACACACAGTCATGCCTGTTTTCACTGCACACCCTTCATGACAAGAAGCTGATTTTCGTGCAAATCTAAACAGCAAAGTACAATTCTGAATTACAAAACAGGGAGTTGGGACCTCACTGCAGAACTGCCAACATCTTCTCCTTTAGAGGCAGATGGCAAAATTGTCATAATAAGATGCTTGAGGAAGAATTCACCAGTTACACTTGGAAGAGTGTAAAGGTCTATCCCTCTTAATTGAGGAAGGAAGCATCAAACCAATAGCCCCAGACTGTAATATCCCTGTATAGATTTGTCCCCAAAGATGGGGTAGAAGTCTTTGCATTGGAAAACGATCAGTTCTGGGATGCACCATTGCAGAGTTATGTCTAGCAATCCAACTGTTCAGTCAAAAGAAGCAGGGAAAGATAGCGCCACATCCACCAGCCCACTGGCAGAGATGTACCGGGCTCCTGACTGGACATGTGCAGATCACCCTTGCTAAACATGATAAAAGAGGAACTCACATTTGGTGTTGGTGACTGCCAGTGGATGCTCTGCCTCTCCCAAGTGCTGGTGACTGCGTTAAGTGGTTTCTGCCAAAGACAACATTTGTGTTCTGCTCATATGGAATCAGTTTTCACCCATTTCCTTACCCATTTTTACATCTTAAAGGCATGCTATCTAAATTACACTAGCACCTTTGCAGAAAAACCCATGGGTCATCATCATCTGAGAGAAGTGTGCCATGGGAAAAAAGAGGCCACATGGGAATATGAAGAGGAAAGCTTTTCATCATCAGTCGCAGAAGGCTGATCTAACAGCGGTAGTCTAACAGCAGTCACTGACTCTCAAACCTGACAACATGGGCCTATATTAGGTATTCTTTCAGTTCAGCCAGGTATTGCCAAAGCCCATGGCAGGGTTCCCATCCTTTCCACTAACCCAGCAGTCATGCTCCTCTATCCCCAGCAGCCCATAGCAGGGTTACATGGTACAGGAGGGAGGTTCAGAACATAATTGGCAGCGACCAGCAAGTTCCAAGAACTTTCTCACCATCTTGCATAGTATTTTTTGCTTTCCATGAGACTCCTTCTGCTGCAGACTCCCAGCAGAACAGGCATAGAAAAGGGAGTGTGAGTGGCGCCTTCCCCAGATAGATTTCACACTTCTAAGGCACAGAGAAGGAAAGCAGTGACACTTTGATCAAATGCCATGCGCTGTGTACAGTAAATGGCGATACACCGCTCCCTCTGCACTTGACACCTTGCCAGTTTGACATACTTACTCCTGATATCTGAGTGTCACCCCTTTTCAGTAAAGGAAAATATTTTCAAAAGTGAGCAAATTATCTAGGAGCCCAGTCTCCATCACTGCTCAGTGAGGCATTATGCCCATTTGATGGTATGCACTTCACACAAGTGTTTAACAGGTCAGTCACCCAGATGTGCAGTGAGATAAATACCACCATGGGGAGCTTAAATTTGAATCAGACACTCTCTGGAGGTGCCCATCAGCCTTCAGAGGGAGCTGAGGCTTACTGTAACACATATTTTGGCCTTTCAGGACAACTGCCAGACCCTGTTCCTAGATCCCAGTCCACAGCCCAGTTGTATCCTGCCTTTAGTTCAGCTCTCAACTGAGTAATACCCATGAAATAATTTTATTATACAACAGCATCTGATTATTTCATTCCTGCTGAGGAGGACTTTACTCCAGTAATGAGCCCATGATTTGGATGGGCTGCTCAAGGACTGCAGCTACTTCCTAGGAAGAGATGTTTACAGGGTCTCTTTCTCAGCCCCTCACTGCTTTCTTTCTCAAGTTTGTGGCTGCTCATGAAGGGGCTGCCTCTGCCCACCACTGCTCAGAGCCTGCCTGACACCTGAGGTCAATGCCACCTTCAGGCTGACAGGCTTTCTGTTCCTATACCCTGGAAGGGATGGAGCAATAGGGTCTGCAGAGGTGAAAGTGCTCTCCTTGCTCTCATAGAGGCTCAGTGAGCCTAGAAACAAGAGGTCTAAAGCCTCTCTATCAACAAAAGTATGCTCTGCAACATCGAGCATCAGGGTCCCATGCTATAGCAGATCATGTTCCTCAAGCACAGCAGGCTCACAACAGTTACCCCTACACCAGCTCCACTTCTAGAGCCCAAATCCAACACATTCTCAATTTGGCTGCTGAATGCAGATGATGTAGCAGGTATTTATCACCTCACCACTGAAGAGTTCCCTTGCATGGGATGAATTCAACACTAGCATAACCTAGACTGTGTACCTGTACCTTGCACTGTGAAGCAGAGATCTTGATCTCACAAGCTTTAGGGACATTAACCACTGCCACATCAGACCCTGCCGCTGCTATTTCCCATGTTATCTATGTGATCTGTCAGGGAGCAGAAGCCATGTGAGGACATCCTTAAGCCTGACACCAGGTTCCCCTAGGACAAGAGATGAAATATTCACTCTGACATATTAAAATAAACCAACCCCTCCTTCTTTGGAGCCAGATTGTGAATATGTAGGGCGTGTGTAGTCAGATGAATGCCATTGCCAGATAAGAACATCTCTCACAATCACGCAGTGTCGAGAGCCCAGCGAATGCCAGTTACTGATCACTGTCACGTCAGTAAAGTACGAAACAACAACTGCTCTCTTTGCTGTTGCCACATTGATATTTTGCAGAACCTCAACAGTCATCCATGAACAGTCTCTGAGACTGTCCCCAAGGAATGGCTCTTTGCTTTCTCTTTGTCCATGGCCATATACCTTCATCCCTGGTGACTGCAGGTATAAATGTGTAGGGAAGGAGTGGAACTAAAGCCACCCAGTAAGACAAATCTGGCTTACAAAATGCTACTCAAGGCATACAAAGAGAAAGCCTGTGGCTGAAACCTTTATGAAGTTTTAGTATAACTAAATGGAGAAAAGAGTGATACTATGGGCATTTCTTCCCTGGGATAAGGTAGGCGCAGTGGGAACCTTCTGAGCTCTTGAGTTTTCCCAGCACTTTCCCTTTTGTACTCTGTATAACCCAACCTCAGGCAGACTCAGATGAATACAGAAATGACCACAAAGGGTAAAAACTGTCAAAGTAAACTGAATTAGTCCTATTTCCCATCCTGCTTTGCATGCTCATTTATAGGTAGGGGACAATATCTTTCCTTTCATACAAGTGTAAATAAATGTCCAGTGTCAGACAGAGCCACTGTGACTGAGCAACAGAGAAGGACATTCAGCCCTTTCAAGCCATGGAACTAGACAGAGGAAAAGGGAGAGTTTGACAACACATGGAAGGCTGTCAGCTGCCATCTCAAACTGGGAAAAACACAGCCTTTCCAAGGTAGGTTTAGATTCAAGAGAAGTATTTATTTAAAAGATAACAAAGGATTGACAGTTGTATTGTCAATAAGATGGTAACAAGCAAAGCCATGCAAGAAGAACATCTCACCCATTACCCACGTAGCTTCAGGGAGTGTCTCATCCCAATCCAACATCTGTCCAGGTATTTGAGCAATGACTTCAACAGAGATTGACACTGTGTAAGCATTTCCTACCTGAGCTGGGGCACCACAACCAGACCTAGGGGTGAAATAGAAAGCATAGACTTTGCTTGGTCTGCTGTGGTAGTGGTGGTCTGAGAGCAGCAACCTGCAGCCAGCTTTTGACCAGCCAGTTTGGGTATGCAGAGCAGCATTTGCATGCTGGCAAGGACCCTCAGCAGAGACTGCCTTCCCCTGTAGGAGCCTGGCTTCCATCGAGTGCTTGTTGCCTCAAAGCTGTGGCTTTGCTTCTGATGTCCTGCAAGCCGCAAAGAAAAGAAGCACACTTGGACAGTCTGCTATGGTTGCTTGTGCTGGAGTCTGACAGGTGTCCTTAGCATCTAAAAGGAAGCAGGAACCCCACTTGGTATCCCATAAAAGACTTTCTAAAGAAGTTTCTTTAGAAAAGGAATCTAAAGCTGATAAGGCTTTGCTTTTTCTTCTTCCACATCTGAAGACCAAGAACACTGGCACAACAAGCAGCAAGGGAAGAAAGGCAGAAAAACAGAAGAGATGTGTCCTGGTCCAGGCAGGAGCTGAAGAAACGTCTTAAGGAGAAGTCAGCAGACTGGTACAAGGAATATAGGAATATAATAGAATGTAATTCTTATTTCAGAGGCCCTGTATGACACTGAGACATGCATTTCCCCTGTGACATACAGGAAACAATTTCTGGTGCCTGTGCTCCAAATCCCTTTCTGGAAATGGAATTTTCTGGTGTTCATTGTTGTACTCACAGCTCATAAGGGCCAGTTCCAGTGGCATTCAGGTCCTTGCCCAGGTGCTCTCAACATGAGGACCGTTTGATCCAGCCCTCAGGAGAGGGATATCCCAGCACAGTGTGGCAGCTAGTAGGCTGTTTTGAACTAGCCTTCACTCTATGAAAAGAGAGCCTGTATCAGTGTTCCTAGGGCTGGCCTGGGCAAAGAGATGAGAACAGCAGGGAGGAGATGGGTGGGTTGGTGCCTGCAGCTCCTCTGGTGGCAACTGACAGAGATCCTGTTGCAGTTGTTACCTTGGCAATCAGAGGTGTTATCTGACGGCTCTCTCACCCCCCTTGTCACTTCTGGTGAATGGATGTGAGCAGCCTCACATCCCTGGGCTTCTCTCCCCTGTTAGGCTCAAAATGTTGGGTTGTGACACCTAGTGTGCTAGATAAAAGCACTCTAGAAAATGTGTTCAATATACCTAGAAAACTGTTCACTCTGAAGCTTCTGTTTCTCAGAGACTCCTCAAATAATACCTCTCTCATTGAGAGCCCCAGGCAATGGGGTCCCCAAGACACCCTCATTTTTTGCTGCAGCTCTGGTTAAACACCCACTCAACTGCTGAACTGCCCATCAAAAATCAGGAAGATTCAGCTGGTCCTGGGCAGCCCACTTGCCAGCACTCAGGCACCTCTTTCCTTATTGCTGCCAAGCAAAGAAAAATGCAGTTGAAAAAATATGGGAGGGGGAGTGAGGGCTTCTGCTGGGCATGGGATGAAACAGGAGCATGAAGGGAGGACTCAGGCAGGAATTGTCAGAGCAGATACTCTGCTAGTGCAAAACAAGGTGGCCTCGTTGACTTCACCTTGCCCTGGATGTGACGGTTAAGCCTCTTGTGCCATGTTTCCTGAAATAGGGATCTGCATGTCTGGCTCAATGAGAGCAGGCTGTCCTAGCAGTGTTTAGAAGCTATGTAAGTGGGAAGCATTTTACACAAGCTAATTTGACGTACAATATTTCAGGAACTTACAATTTATTTTATACAGTTTGTCAAAAAACAAACAAACAAAAAAAAACCCAAAAAAACCCCAAAACAATAACAACAAAAAAAAAGCCCAGCAGAAAAAGAAAATAAAGGGGGAAAAAGAAGAAGACTGCACAAGTAATAACATGTGTGGGTGAGCTGGTATGTAATACCCCAACCACAGGACGAAAGCAACATTTGGTCCCATTGACCTTTTTGCTTAAATTAAGGTAATTACTCAACTACTGACAATAGGCTGCTGTGTTACGTCTGTGGATTTGTACATAGAGAGGGACATGACAAATAATTTGACACATGCCAGTGACTTCAGACTTGATCCAAAGTCTAAGGACATATTGTTCTTATGAGCAAAATTATTAAATCTTCATTAAACTCCAAGATCTATAAAGATGGAAATGTGGAAAGATGAAAAGAAATAGCTAGCTAGCTAGCTAGATAAATAGATAGATAAATTCCAAGCACCGTAAAATAGATCTAGTCAAGTAATTTCTGCTGTAATCTCTGTCTGAGGGTAATGGACTTTAAACTCAGCAGGTTTTATATCCCATGGGCTTTTTTGTCTTAAAGTTTCTACTAGGAAAATCAAACCTGTATATTTTAAACCAGATAATTCAGTGTGATTGACTATATGTTCTGTTGTTGACCTGGCCCAAAATACTCTCAAAGTACATTTGCATGCTGTGATGCAATGTCTCCGTAGTGTTTGCATTTCTTTCCCATAATATTACAATTTGCTGGTTCACATGAGGAAACGAGGCTACCATTCAACCTGGGTTGTGTGCACCCATACAAATAGCCTTTGTAATACTGAAGGAACACAAAAGAAAGCAATTTCTGGTAAAATGAATGAAATTACTCAGAACATTGCCACCTTGAAAAGTCAAATAGCCCATTCCCCACAGAAATATCAATAAAAGCAAGTTACACATGTAAATGCTTTAGACTTTTTCATTCAAATGCCCCTCAGTTTTTGAAATGTACAGTCCCATAAAACAAATGCTGAGGTATCTATTTCATTAAATACAAATTCTCATTTTTATTCTTCCTTCTTTCTGCATAATAGCAAACGCACACACAGAAAAAGGTTATCTTTTTCTAGCTCAAGCTATTAAGTTATAGAGCAGATTTGCTATTATGTAAAATAAATGATGTTTCTGACATAGAGAACTCATAACTTACACGTTTACAGTGTGTTGACAACCTTTAAATGGATCTTAGAAACTTTTGCTGCTTGAGGTCAAATCTTGCATCTGTGCACTGTTACTGCTTGCATGGCTCATTGAATGCTGGTAAAACAAATTTTCTTTTTACAGTGAATTAAACAACTGGGATGAGGCAGAGAAGACCTCTGGTCATAAGGTTTGCAGAATGAAAGAATGATATTAAATTTTGGAGTTTAGTGCTGTTGAGAACAAGCCCTGGGAGTTCACTTGCCAAGCACCAAGGTTGACCCCTGAAGCCAGGCTGCCTGTGAACACTTCTAGTGGTGAGCCGTCTGGTCCTAAGGCTCCGTTCATGTTTGCAGTTTCCCACAGTAATTTGCACACCCACAATTTGACATCTCTTGGGAAAATAAGGCTAGTATTTCTGTAAAGATTTGAGAATCCATGACTCTTCTCCTTAAGGGTTAAGAGCACCTTCAAATTCAAATCAGGTATTTGGAAATATTCACAAACTCTGGTGCTGTCTAGACTGAAGGATGGAGGTTTAACTAAACCCCTAATTTTTATCCCAGTGAGGAATAGGCCTGGTGTCATTGTTGTTCTCCATAGAACAACAGATAACACCAGAGAGAAGTAGAAACTGGATGGACACCTACAAATCTGAAGGTGAGAAAATGCAGAAATATTGATGCTCCAAGCAGAAAAGTGGAACACTGGATGTAAATGAGGCAGGAGGGCATTTATCCCAGATGAGGCATTTATGTCTTGTTCATAATGTTTTCATAATGATTTTATCATCCAGATCCTCAGCTGAGGGATATTTTGGGCCAAACCCTCAGCCAGTGTGAAGCAGTGCATTTCCATGTCACAAGCCTTAATTTAGCAACAGAAGGGTCACAGAAGCCAGAAAATGAGTCCTTCCCTACAGATTGATTCACCGGACTTTAGCTACCCCTCAGCCACATTTCCCCTAACCTATTTCTAGATGTCCACTTACTTTTTAGTCAATTGAAGGTTGTGAGACAAAATACATGGTCTAAGCTGGTAAATCCATGCATTATCACTGCTGTAGCCCCAGCTGATTGCCTGCTCCTTGAAAATTAATCCCAGAAATACCTATGGGACTCTCATTTCCATCATGGTTCTGAACGTCTCACCTGAAAGTGCAGAAGGCAATGAGATTCTTTTGCCACAAGAGTGACTCCAGCTTTCCCTCTCAATGCCACCAGACTGAGCATAGCAGGCAGCAGAATTCAACAAAACAAAGCCAAACATCTTCCAGCTGTTATTTTAAGCCAGGAGAGGGCATGGAGGGAGCGGGGGGGTGGGGGGGGGGGGGAATGAACCACTCGGCAAATGCTGGGAAAGCATTTAGTTTTGGCTGATGGCCTCTTGTGGCTGTGGTTTCCACAATGTCTCTGTGTTCTATCTGTGTCAGGATGGAACTAGCCTCCTGAAATAGACTGAACAAGCTAGACTGGAGCTATTTTAATACCTAGAGCTTGTTCCCTTTAGATTTTTTTGAGTGAGGGGATGGAGTGGAAGAGGAGAGACAACAAGCAAGGGTGATGTTATTTTAACACATGCAAAAGAACTGTCAGAGCATAGCAGTTTAGCTGTCTCAGCACACACCCCCATCCGCCCCGTCGTTACTACGTGCAAGGATGCACAGCTGAGATAGCACCTGTGTAGAGCAGAATTAGCTGGGTTTGTGTATGCACACGCACACATCTCCTTGGAAAAGCGTCACGGTTCCCTTTGTGTCGTACTGAGAGGGAAAAACAAGCTCATATCTCCAGGCGCATGACGTGTGAACTGCTCATGGTGGACCTTTCTCACCTAAAATAGACACAGATCACTCCCCCATCATGCTGCTATAACAGCTTGGTCACCATGGATCTGCTCTGGAGAGCAGCTCCTTCCCAGCATCAAATGTTGGAAAGCTGGGAAGGGATTGCAGGATAGTGTGCAAAGCAAAGTCTCAAGAGCACCACGTGGCTTTTTACACTTGCAGCCAGTTCTGATACTATCTTGTGCTAAGAAGATAGGCTTTCAGAAACTTCATCAACAGAGGCAATACAATCCAGTCTTTTCCCCAGGTCTGCCTGGAACCTTGTTTCATAATAGCTCAGACCACAATTTCCTCTTAGCTTCTCCCTGATTTTGCAGCAACAAATTGTATGTCTTGATTATGTCCTCTCAGGTTGCCAATGTTGCCCTTTAAAAGATCAGTGCAGGAGGAGATTTTAATATCTGTGTCTAGAATATTTTTCTACATTTCTTTAAATCAGGTCGACATTAAATTTGTCTTGTATTACATTGTATTGGTCTTGCTCATGACATACTGTTCTGAGGGCTCAGCCCCTCCATGGCAATCATGAACTGTGTTATCTTGATTTAAACTGGGCCACCGTGACCTGGTATGATGCTACAGAACAGCATATCAGTTGTAACCCTGACACATGACAGCTCCACCTTCTTTAGCAGATGTGAGAAAAGCTGTACAGAACCTCATATCACCTCTAAACTTGCTTTAAGGAGGACATTCCTCAGAAGCTGATGAAGCCCCTTTTGGCAGCCTCTTCCTCTTGCTGAAGTCTTAGCAAAAATTTTTTTCTCCTCGGTATCTGGATTGCTCAATGTCTTTTCACACCCTCTGTGTTGAAGTAAGGTCTGAATCCCTTGTTACACCCCCACATTACAGCAAAACAGTGTAAAAACCCATGTGAGGCATTCTGTTGCTTCCTTCAAGGTTAACTCTAATTTTTTGCTCTTGCAACCAGGCCTCCTCAACACAGTCAGCCAATGAGATCATCTGGTCTATCAGATAGAAGGAGCTAAAAACATGATACGGGAGATGTCAGCTCCATTGGCTGCTCATCTCAGTACCTGCAGCCAAAACAGAAAGCTTACTCAGGCTGCCAAATAAAAATACCTCTTGTGGGCACATTCCTTTCAGAGTACACAAGAAAGCAAGCTGAGAAGACAGGAAGGGATGACAGTAAGAAGTGTCAGACAGAAAGAAGAATGGACAGATAGTGGGGAGGGGGAGAGAGAGAGAGAGAGAAGAGTGGCAGGGAGGGGGGAAAAACACAGGTGAAGATCTATAAAGATAGAAAAAGAGCCAAGTGAGATGGGGCACATTAATTTCATTAGCAGTAAATGTCATGGCAGACAACACAACTGTATGATACAGTGCTTTCTTAGGCATGCACAGTGAAATCCTAGCACTGTTGAAGACTATGGCCAAAATCCCATTGACTTCAGTAATGCCAGGACAAATGGAGCTGCCCCACGCCTTCCAGCAACCAGCTCTGGCCATAGTCGAAATCCCTCCTGCAATCTGATCCCAGTTCTCCAGTTTCACCTATCATTCTGCCAGAACCAGACTTGAAGGGGCAGGCAGAGAATAGCGATGCACAAATGGCCAATTTGTGTTTTTCCTATTTTCCATATCTGGCAACAAGCAAAGCAGGCAGCTAAGGGCAGAATTTAGCCCCTGCGGCCTAATGCCCTTCAGAATGGTCTTCAGACCCAGCAGAATTTCCATCTCAATGTCACTGCCTAGGAAAAAGGAGCAACTCTTAACTACTACAAAAGGTAGTTGGAAGGTTCCAGTTTGCTCAGAGCTTCATGCAAAATCACTGAAAATGTTTCCACTACCCTCGGAAAGCAAAGTGTGCAGTGACATTAGACTGTGTAGAGTTGCAAACATATTGCAGCTAGCAGAACAAGCTCTTGCAACAGGGTGGACTGCAAGATCTTGCTCTGTCTTCTTTGTCACCATGCTCTAATGATGCAGTGATCAAACCTATGCATTGTGGCAATGCACAAAACTTTAAAAGTTTTATGCATTTTTTTCAGGCTCCTGACAGTGTGGATCCCCCACCACAGGACAGGCTGTCCTCAAGACAGCTGAGATCTTGGTCTTTCTTCCCTGGACTTCCATATTACACCAAAACAAGTTAGAGGTCAGAGTTATTAACTTCAAAGTGTCTCAGTGCAAAGGCTGGGATAACAGAAGGACCAGCTATCACTTGAGATTAACATCCTGGCTGACAGCTTGACTTCTTCAGCATTTGGGAAACCTCAACTACAAGATGAACTTTCCTCTAGCTGGATGGAGCAGATGTGGGTTCATGCATGGAGTGTGAGCTTCTACAAGAAGCCTACCACATTCTTTCTACTCCAAGTGTGAGGAAATTTCTACAAAGGACCTGTTTCATCATTCAAAGATACAAATGAAAAGTGAAAGGACAAAAAACACATCCCAACTTCAGCATAGCAAGACATTCCACCTTTCCTTTGACAACCATAATGTCCTCATGCTGCTCAGGTGTTCATAAACAGGATGAAGAAGGGATTTTAAGGATCCTTTCACAAAACTAGCTCAAAGCTTCTCAACATGGTAGAGAAATAGGAATTCGTTTCCTTCAAACAAACTGGACAAACAAATGGGTGAGAGGAGTTCCCTTTGCTGCTCTTTCTGCATCTGGAATGCTGAGGCATATGTGCTTCCCAACTCTTCTCCACAGCTGCCCACCCCAGCATCCCAAATCTACCAAATCTACTGCAACAGTGAACATCAGCCAGAGTTTTTTGTACTGTGGCACTGAAAAAGTATGCAGGAGCTTAGGATAATTTTGGTGCCTCTGCAAACCAGCTGCCCCAAGTGTTTGTCAGTTTTGTCAATGTTTAGTGTGAGTCATGTCTTCTACTAGGGAAAGGGAAGGGAAGGGAAGGGAAGGGAAGGGAAGGGAAGGGAAGGGAAGGGAAGGGAAGGGAAGGGAAGGGAAGGGAAGGGAAGGGAAGGGAAGGGAAGGGAAGGGAAGGGAAGGGAAGGGAAGGGAAGGGAAGGGAAGGGAAGGGAAGGGAAGGGAAGGGAAGGGAAGGGAAGGGAAGGGAAGGGAAGGGAAGGGAAGGGAAGGGAAGGGAAGGGAAGGGAAGGTCATATAACAATGCAAGATGAAGCACTGTTTTATTCCCATGTGGCTCAGGCACTTCTGTTTCAGTGGATGCACATGCACTCTCAACCCAGTGATCTGTTGACTGAAATGCCATCATGGACATAAGCAGCATAAACTTTGCCTAAGCACGAGCAGCTGTCACCTTGTGAGACGCATGTGCTCAGAACCAGGTGCGTGTCACTTCAGTAACGATGGAGGATATGACTTTGTCTTGGCCATAAAAGGAAGGAGGGGGGACAAACCCAGGGAAGATATGGACACTGCAGTAGGTACTGGAAATTGTTCTTGGCTCCTAGCAGCATTGTTTGATCTGTTCAGTGGATCATGTGCCAGCCAGCCGACTTGCTACGTGTGTTTAGACAGCTCCTGCATGTCTGAATTCTCCTGGCCAGCTGGCTGCTTTAACTCCTTCAGCTGCCCTTACTGCTAGGAGTCAGGCACTATTGGAAATAGCAGAATAAAACTCAGCAGGGTTGAAAAGTAGCACAAGGTTTGAGTTTAGTGAAGACGGGGTTTGGAGTGACAAAGGAAATGGAGAATTTGCTGTCCTTTGAATTAATGATTGCAGTTGGTAAAAGAGCATGACCATCATCCTCCTGAGATGTGTTTCCTAACACGTTTAATAGAAAATTAACCAGGAGAGCATCTGCTCTCTCAAGCTTTGAAATCCTGCCATGGAAACCTGTAGCAGAGGATGAAGAAGACACAAAACAGCAGCAGCATACAGCACAACCTGCTGTCAAGAATAACTGTCAGAGACAGGTGCATACACTTGTCCTGCCATGCATCTTCAGTTGTATGCCCCCTCACAAAAACAAATACTAAGACTAGAAAGCCTGGAAAAGTGACACTGTTCACTGAAACTCATGACAAACATATGATCCTGACCTCCTCCCCTCCTTACCCCACCATCACCTGACAACTGTTATAGAGCAGTCTCTGCATTAGTGCTGTAGGTTCCCTTTAAAACATTCTTTAATGGGAACCCAGGCAGAGCATTTCCTGAAGAAAGCTTTTTAGACCTCCTACCTCTCTGTGAGTCCATTCTCTAAAAATATTCACTAACAGATTTGAGGTTTTGATGTGACTTGTTGCCCCTGCTAAATACTGAAGTCTTTATGCCAGCATCCCCTCTCTCTGTTTGCCTCTTCTGCTGTGCTGATCCAAATTCTCAGGTCACTGGTAAAGATCCAGAGTCATTCCCTGGGTTTTATTCAAGCCTCTCAGCAGCACTGCTGAAAGCTGAGTGCACCGTCCTATTTCCCACCCCTCCACCCAGGGTGACAGGCTGTTTGTGAGGTGTTCTGTGACATCTCACACTTCAGGCATTATATTGGTGTTTGTCATGTTGAAGCATGAGGAGACCCAGCTGGCATCCTGGGAATTTCAAACAGCATCTGTGAAGACTTCTTTGTTCTGCTCTTGGATTCTCCTGCACTGATGATCTGTTGTCCTTTTGTGCAGTCCAATAAAAGCAAGGGCAGAATCCCAATCATGTCAAATGAGCTGGGAAAATCCCACAGAGAATGGGATGAAGGAGGGATAGTGATAGGGACACCCTTCCACTCAGCAAACAGGCCTGGAGCCACCGTGATCATGCAGTGTCTGGAGACCATCCATAACATAAAGAAGCAGTTACAAACTACTTTGATGCTAAAATGGCAATACATTCCCACTGGTGTTTTCACAAGCTAAATGGTTCTTGCATTGCTGACAAGACGGCTGTTTCCATTCATGGTGCCACTGAAGTCAGAAGAGTCACATTGATGCAGAAATTGCAGCAATTGAGACCAGAATAAGCTGCAATTTTCCAGCAACAGTGAGAAGGGCAGCCTTTTGCCTTTCATCAGCTCAACCATGAGTCCCAGGGAGGTAGACTCTCTTCCTCACTCCTATTTCATGGACCAACCAAGGAAGTTGTTCAGGCTCTCAGATAGAATGGGGACCCAGGCTAATGATGGAGGAGGTTATGGGCTGGTTCCTGTGATGGCTACTCTTTCTTCAAGAGGGGATGTATTAGTATGTGCATCTGTCCTGGAAAGAGAAGTGGACAAGAGGAGAGAAACGGCATGTAGCCCCCCCATTTCCATTTGCATTTGCCTGCTTGGAATAGAATGTGCTGCTAGTGCTACCCTTAACACAAATCTTAGGCAGGGATGCCAACACATATCCTTGCCTTGTTTCTCTACATTGATCTCTGCCCTAGAAGACTGTAAACTTGCCAGAGGGCCTTGTAGAATCTGGGTCTTGCTTGCTCTTAGCTGACTTTATACCATTTTACAACAGCAGCTGCAAATGCCAAGTAGAAGCTCAGTCCCCAGTTAACAGGACTAGTGAGCACTTCTGGTTCCATTGGGGTGGAAGATTAGTATCCAACACATTGGCTGGGGGTTCTTGTGCTTAGGGGTGAGCAAACAGGCATCACTGCCACCTTCATCTTGTCAGAGACAGGCACCAACAGATTCTTTGGGCTTCTGTCCCCTCCAGACCAGCTCCCTCTGTCATTAGGTCTGCTGTCAAAGGCAATGCTATGTCCTCCCCAAACCACTTATCTCCAAAGTAGATCCTAGCTGTTAGGTACACAGCCACAAGCAGAAGTCCTGTCGACTTTGAGACACAGCTTTTTCCATTTTATCTTTCTGAAATTATAGATGTCTGTATGGAATTTTCTGCCTGCAGAGAATAGTACTGAACTTCTCTAGGACTGAAAGCATCACAAGACAATGAGGGGATCAGGCTGGGTTTATGAAAGTCAGGTCCTGCTTGACCATCCGACAGGGTGATCCTCTTAGTGGATGATGGAAAGGCAGTGGATGTATCTACCTGGACTTTAACTAAAGACTTTTATACCAATTCCCATGGCATTATCCAGGAGAAACTGGCTGCTCATGGCCTGGATTTATGCACTCTTCACTGGGCAAAAAACTGTCTGGATGGCCAAGCCCAGAGAATGGTGATGAATGTAGTCACACCCAGCTGGCAGCTGGTCACAAGTGTTGTTCCCCAGTGCTCAGTGTCGAAGACAGCTCTGTTTAATCTTTATTATTATCTGGATGAGGGGACTGGGGGCACCCTCAGTCAGTTTGCAGACACACCAATTTGGGTTGGAGTGTCAATTCTGCAGGAGCATAGGCAAGCCCTGCAAAGGGATCTGGACAGGCTGGATCAATGGGCTGAGAACAGCTGTAGGAGGGACAACAGCGTGAATTTACGGGTCCTGCCCTTGGGTCACAACAAGCCCTTGCAGCACTACAGGCTGGGGCAGAGTGGCTGGGAAGCTGCCCAGCAGAAAAGGACCTGGGAGTGCTGACTGACAGCGACTGAGCATCAGCCAGTGTCTGCCCAGGGGCCAAGAAGGCCGATGGCATCCTGGCCTGTACCAGCAGTGGTGTGGCCAGCAGGACTGGACAGGGATTGTCCCATTACTCGGCACAGGTGAGGCCTCACCTTGAATCCAATGCTCAGTTCTGGGCCCCTCACTGCAAAAAGGACATTGAGGTGCTGGAACCTGTCCAAAAAGGGCAATGGAGCTGGTGAACAGTCTGTTGCACAAGTCTTATGAGGAGCAGCTGAGGGAGGTGGGGGTGTTTAATCTGGAGAAAAGGAGGTTCAGAGGGGACTTTACGACTGTCTACAACTACTTGAAAGGAGGTTGTAGCCACATGGATGTTGGTCTCTTCTCCTAGGTAACAGCTTACAGGATGAGATGAAACAGTCTCCAGTTGTGCCTAGATAGGTATAGATTCAATATTTAGACTGGAAATTTCTTCACCAAAAGGGTAAAGAAATGCTCCACCAATTGTCAAGTATTGCCCAGAAAAGGGGTTGAATCACCATCCTTGAGAATTCTGGGTATCCAAGAACAGCGCAGAGTAGTGGAAAAAACCTTTTACATCCAGTCCTCTGTTGTGGTAAATAACCATGACACACAAATATACTCAAATGTACTCAAATTTACTCCTTTGTAAATCAGGCCGTCAGGTGCAGTCTGTCAAAGTACCTTCCTGGAGAAAGAACTGCACAAGCCACTTAGCTGTCTGATTTGCTCTGCTGCTATGCTGATGGCTATCTTCAGTAACCAAGATGGACTTGTGGCATTAGGACATCAGCACTGCTGTCAATAATTGTCTGGGTAAATATCTGAAGCATCACATTAGGACTGATTTTACCACTGATAAATTGCTCTTAGAAAATTTTAGCTTTAAAAATAAGAGGAACATCTATGTTCATTAAGTTTTCATGATCTGGACCCATGTGCTACTTTTAGAAGAGACTAGACTAGAACTGTTCCCTTGCTCAAGTTTTCTACTGTCCACACATGCAAATTTAAAAAAAAATTATATAGATTTTTTTGTTGTTTTTTGTTTTTTTTTTGTTTGGTTTTTTTTTTTTTTTTTGTTGAGGGAGGCAAAGGGGAGGAGAATTGTACATCAAGGTTTGAGAATTTGTCTACCTTATCAAAGTCACTTTAGGCTTGATACAATTACCCTTCTTTTCAGCCTGAAAGGAGCTACAAAGCAAAATAAAATATTTCAAATGTTTATTTGTATTGTTGCACTGCTCTGGCAAACATGCTGTTGTTTATAACTTTCTTTCATTGTGCCAAGTCAATCCAGCAACAATGAAATGTTAATGCACCTGAGTTACTCTGGGCCCTTGGCGTCCTGGCAGCTGTTATTCTTTCCCACCTGTGCCTGTGGCTGTGTGGTGCTTTGAAACTGGTGCATGTGCACAGAGGGCTGCAGTCTGTCAGGAAGACACCTGGCCACATGCATGCTTCTCACCCATATGCCACCAACACATGGCACCCCTGGGCTGAGTATCCCAGGTGTCCTCATAATTGGCAGCCAGGGAATAGCTTCTCTGCTGGCTCTGTCTTGTCCTTTCCCACACCTCAACCCTCTCCACTCCAACCTGCCTGACCTCCTGGGTCCCCCCACCCAGACCTAAGTGAATGTTCAGGTGAATACTTGGGTCCAAGCCAGCATGGCCATTGCTATATTCTTATGTGCTGTGTACGATCTAATAGGTCTTTTTGTTCTTTTATGTGAATATAAGTTCACCAGAAACTCAAATACATCTAACTTGTCAAGCAATCACAGATCTCCCAAGACAAAATGCCTTCTGCCCTGAGTGCCTGCAGAGACTGGCCCTGGATTGTATGTTTTTATGTTTGTGATTGTATGTTTGTCAAGATCACACATGGCCCTATGACTTCATTATCAAGAATATTCCCAAGCATTAGGGCAAACTATTGTGTTTGAGGAATGATAAACACCCACAGCACTGCTGGGAACCCCAGCAGCCAAGCAGATCAGCATGTTCCCTGCCCCACATGGCCCAGCATGCCTACAACACCATCCGGAACATGTGAGTAGCTCCACGTGTGTGCACCTGTACCCTATGGACTCCAGAAACTCTGCACAGCCCCATGATCTGCCTGCCTTGGAGGAGGTACTGTTCAGGGAGCCACACCTGTGGAGCAAGTATCTGTCACTGTGAGGCACCTTCTGCCAGAAGGTAAGGTTCACCATCTTCCTCACCTATTGCTTACAGTGAGCCTGAGTCAGTGACAGAGGTGATGTGGGTGCCCCATGTTACCAAGCAGCAGCTGGCTCCCTAATGTATGATAACAACCAGAACAGTGGTGTGCAGACCCCCTGGGAAATCTATCCAGGCCTCCTTCATCCCTACAATAAAGATCACCTTCTGCATGCAGACAGTGTCCAGTCAAGCACAGGGATCTCTGTGTCCTGTATCTGCACTCTGCATGAAGGACACTCAGCATGGACCTTGAGATCCTGAAATCCTCAAGACTCATACAAGCTAGTGCCAAATACTTCTTTGTGAAAACTAAACCCCAGGGTAGGATTTGGGGTGTAAAACAGCTTTTGAAAGTTCTTACTGCATACCAGTGTGGGTTTTGTTTTGTAGATAAACTCATACAAAAAAAAATGGTTCCATCTGTAGCCTTCAGACAGTAACAAGCTGCCCAATATCCTGTTGGGAAGTTCTCAAAAGTGATGTTATTATGGGTGGGATAAAAGTCTCCAGAGATGAGTCCTGAACTCCTCTCATTCCTGACTAGGTACATCTTTCAAAATAAAACTAATTATTAATTTTCTTTAGACAAGACTAGCAGTCATTCTGATATAATTCTGGCATAGATGTTTGTTTCATGTCAGTGGAAAGGGAAGCGAAGTCTGGCCTTTGCGTTGACCTGTGTCATACCTATGTGGCTGCACGTCACCAATGCTACAAACTGGCAGGTCTGTCAGTGTTGTGCTTGCATCCTGGATTCTGGTTCTCAGCTCCATCCCCTTTGCCTCCAGCCAAAGCAGCACATGCAGCTGCTGGGATGTCCTTTCTAATAACAGGGCATGCCCAAGGCTCATTAGCAGCTCCTTGAGATCAAGTGATGGTGTAATATTGAGTATCTGCAGAAAAAGAGTGTGTGGCAGGCCTGTAGGTGCCCTAAGGACTGCACACACCCTTGGACAGGCTCACCTCAGGGCACAGTGCAGTGCAGTTGCCATCTCCACTGTGTGCTGTTAGGTTCACCTACTCTGCCTGGGTTTTGTGTGGTTGAGTGACTTTGAGTTTCTTTCATAGCTCAGGATATTTCCTGTGTGTTCCCTCTGCTGGTATGTTGTTAAAAGGGTCAGGCATTAATTTGTGTGGTTTTATAATTGATGTGCCTGCACCTGAAGGTCCCAACAACAATTTGCACCAGGAAAAATGAAACACTCAGAGGAAAGCCTTGCTCATTTTCTGCACCACAAGGGAAGTCTCTGGACCCTGAACATGACTCAGACACGGTCCACAGCAACTGCAGGATTCTGGCATCAGCCTGGTGGTTTTGCAGGGCTGCCTATTGTACTCTAATCACCTGCTCTCATGGGCAGCTGCGCCAGCGTGATAGGTTTTCCTGCTTCTTCAAAACACAGCTCTGGCCAATGGATATGGGCAGAATTTACTGTTTACACTTTTCTGCATGGCAGACATGTCCTGTTTTCCTGTGGGAAACTGCTGCCTGTGAGGAAGTGGTGACTTCCTTGCACGTCCTGTGTGTTACCCTTTCATCCCATCTTCGCTCTAAATCTCAGGACTGAGATTTTCCAACTGACCAAAAGGCTTTGAAATTCCCACCCCCAGCACCTTCATGCAAGAACAACAAGCTAAAATGCTCCTCAGTGCTTCTAACATGCTTGGCTGCTTCAAAGCATGCTTCAGTGTGGGGATTATATCCGACAGCAGTGACCAGAAAAGCCAGTGTTGGAAGTAACCATGACCCCAAAGAATTGTTCCCTTCACCAAACTTTGAGTAAAGCAGGTCCCAAGAAGAAGAAATCCTAACCCCTATGTGCAGTCCACCAAGACCCCGAGGGTCTGGCAAACCTCAGTGCCTGGGGCTCACTGCTCCTGGTCGTTTCCTTGTCAATCACTGAACTTGGGAGTGAGGCCCAAAGGAAGGCAGGTAGGTTCCATGGCAGCTTCAGCCTCTCTCTGCTCACCAGAGTCAGCAGATCAACATGCTGCAGTGGCACTACCACAAGCAGAGCAAGGAGCCTGTTAGCCCGCTGTCAAATACATGGTGGTAAATGAAATTACTCCAGTCCAAAAGTCAGCCTCATTTGCTCTCAGATTTTATTCTGATGCTAGAAAGCATCATGCAGGAGATGGGAAGTTCCTCTGCAGCCCTCAGGAAAGCCCTGTCTTCATAGACTACATCCTGAGCTTCTCTGGGCCTGTATAACAGTGCATAGATTGGCCAGCTGAGTAAAGAAGTTGCAGCGCATGGTGCTTTTACAACACCAAGGACACATAAATGCATACAAAGTTTATGAATGTCTTTCTAATGCTCTGGTGTTTTCCTGCTCCAGGTGGAATGTGGAGAGGGGATCAGCAGTCCTCTGGGAACTGCACAGACAGGGAGGCTGTTTCACTCACTTGGCATCTGCAAGGACATAAAATAAATGTGATAGTATCATTAGAGGCTCTAATTAATGTTTTGTCTGCCAGACAGAACCCCTCTGGAACTGAAAAGAGAGACCTGGAAACTCCAAATGTCAAGTGGGATACAGGGTGACAGCTGGAGAAGGAAAAATCCAGTCAACTGTAGACCCGATTTGTACAAGAATTGCACACATCCACTACCTGTCTCCATCCAAGGAATGTGAGATTGTATGGTCTGCCTGGCTCACCCAACCTGGTCCTCAGTTCTCACAGGCACTGCATTTCAGGAATATATTGAATTCCATCTTAAAAGAGGCTTGATATTTGCCTGGAGTAGAAGTCTGTTTCAGAGCCCAGTTACTGAACACAACTCCTCTAGGATTAGGGCATGTTTAAAAGAGGTCATGAGCCTCATTGGAAAAGTGATTGCAGAAGTGGAGCTTTGCCTAGAGGTTGGATAACATCAGAAATATTGAGCCTCCTTCAACTTTCCCTCCAAATTTGCTGTCCTGCCCTCACATGTGTCACCTTTGTGCCTTTTAAGATGGAAAAGGCAGCATGCATGCCTCAGTAGCTACCCGGTGTTTATTTTTTTATGACCCATTTGCCTTAAAATTATCTTGATCTATTCCCAGTCTCCACAGATCAGCCTTAAAGTAACCATGCAAATCCCAGCTCTCCTCACTCTATACACACAGACAGGGAGCAATAAAGAAGCTATAAAAAGGAATTTGGCACTTTTTCAGCTTATCATCTAAGTGTAATTGATTGTTCTTTACACAAGAAAAAAGTTGACCTCTTGCCTATATTATTTGCGTGGAAGAAGTGAAGCTAGATGTGGTTTTTAAGTGGAAAATTCCTGCAAAAGCGAGAACTGAATGGCACAGAAAGGTCTATTGGCCCAGCTGTCAGGTCTAGGTTTCACCCTGGCTCACCCCTGCATGGAAAGGAAAAACATGTCTCCTCTCTATGGTGGTTGGGTGGACGAAAGAGTTCAGAGCAGCAGGGACCCTGATTTACAGCCCAGCTGTCCTCACTCGGGAGACATGATCAAAGCATCCTGCGATCCCCCACTGAAGAGATGGGAAGAAACGGCTGACTGGCCATCTGCTTAGCATGTTCAACTCTAGCATGAGGCCAAGGCAAGGGCTTTGATTTCATGGACCAGAGCTTCTCACAGTGGCTGCTGAGAGGAAGTGGCTGAAAACTAATTCTCAATTAAGTTGTGGAACCAGTAGGTGGGAAGTTCCACGCAGGCCAAAAGCCCATAATCTCGTCTAGAGATGACTTTTGTTAAGAAAGAAAAGGGTTTGTGATGTCCTTTCCACAAATTTCCTGGTGTACTCTGAAGGAGGTCATGACCCCTGAAAATTTGTGCCCTGTGACTCTGATGGTGACAGCAAGCCTAAAGAGCCAAGCTCCTATACAGGCCAAGAGTCAGTCTGCCTGGTAGGCAGTGTGATGAAGGATCATCATGAAGCAAAGCATTAAATTCCACCTCCAGCATGTGTATTCCTTCAGTTCCTCCAGCCACCTCCTTACCCTAGCCTCATCATGAAGCAAAGCATTAAATTCCACCTCCAGCATGTGTATTCCTTCAGTTCCTCCAGCCACCTCCTTACCCTAGCCTCTTAGCTCTAATCCTTCATTATGATCCTTCATCACACTGCCTACCAGGCAGACTGACTCTTGGCCTGTATAGGAGCTTGGCTCTTTAGGCTTGCTGTCACCATCAGAGTCACAGCCTGAGGCACAAGCCACCTGCATGGCCACCCTTCCCTAACACTACTGCCAGCCTGAAGGAAGTGGTTGAAATGTAACATCCACACCTGGTCTTGACCACTGGTGCTGTTGCCATTTCCAGTTTTATTCAGTGTGGCTTCCTGGATAAAAAGATGGATTTTCCTCTCCTGACCCTTCATAAATATTATTTCAAGAGTGCCTTTGAAATTGTACAAACAATCACCTGTTTTCCACCTTCACACAATATTTTTACTGTCCTTCATTATGCAGATTTTTTTTTATTTCCTGCCTGAGTTAACATTCTTCTCCAGTGGCTCTCACTTCTGTTTACCTCATAAGCAACATGTGCCTTTCAGCAACAGCCCTGAATTTCTTGCATTCCAAATGATTTCACTGTATTTCAGGAACAGCAACAACTGAGGGATTCTTACAGCATTGGAGGCCTGTACCTTCCTCACAGAGATATAAAGGATTCTATCAAAAAAGGCATAGCCTGACAAGGTTTTCTTCCTTGAAGAACTAAAATGCTAATTTTGGATGTCTTACATTGCAGTAGAATATGAGCAAGCGAGGGAAAACCTGCCCCTATGTGCCTTGAATCTTGTCTTTTTTCCTAATTGTGTGATTTGGTGCAAGCAAAAGGTATATTTCCTCTCCATTACACTTTATTTATTTATATTATCTACCACAGATATAACACAAATATGGAAGACTGTAAATGTGAATGGCTGGGGTGAGGTAGCAGAAGCAGTCACCCCATCTGTATTTCAGAATTTAGTGCAACCATAAAAACTATTCCTGATAAAATACTAGAAGCAAAATCAGCAATGAATGCATCATCACCATCATAAAGGCACTGAGAAGTCAATCACAAACAAGCACAAAGGGGAGTCTCGTAGGCCTCCAAATTTTGCCGACTTACCACTACTGCTCTTTTTTTTGTACTTATTAGCTGCTATCCCATCTTGAGTAACATCTCTGAAGCAAGCCCTGGAGAAGTGTGGCAGCCAGAGGCTATTTTTCCTCTGTTCTCATCTTCTGCTTGAAGACCTTTGCTCCCTGAGCAAATCCTAACAAACTTATATGGCACTTGAATGAACAGCTTAACTGTAAACACAAAGTAGGACCAAAGGTGAGATAAACAGGAGCCCAGCAGCTTTCAATTATCCAGGAACAAGGGGCAGAGTTGACGTTCATAAATTGGACTGAGACTGATGTTTGCTTGCCCCTGAGATCACAGGATGTTGTTTTGAGGACCCTTTCCATGGGGTTCCTGTAGGAAATACACTGCCTGTTAAAAGCAAAGTGGAAGAGAAGAACAAAATTAACTCCATAGCTCAGACCACTGACTGACCCTCTGACATGCTCACCCACTGCCTGGTCATCCACCACACTGACCTCATTAGCAGCAATGGGGTCCTCCTGCAGTTTATGCACCCTCTGCTAGTACAGCTCCCTTGGACAGGAGTTTCCCTTCACCAGGTTTGCACAACACATAGAGCCAGGGAGAATCAATGGAAATACTTGGAGAGATAAGCATTGTTTTTCTAAGAGCAGACTTGCATTGCTTTTGGCAGCATTTGACACAGCCAGCTTCAAAACACTTGCCCTGGACCAAGAACATAAAAAAAAAGCTCAGCAGTTTTGCAACAGAAGGGTGCCTTGTTCCTTGAAGAGAAGACTGGTATTAGCTGCTGCTTCCTAAAAGCCAGCACTACCTGTGAGACCTCAGCTCATCTGCCTTCCCCCAGTACCTCCAGGACTGCATGTGGCTTCATGGTGCAGTGAAGAGGGTGCCAAGGGCTGAGCTGTAAAGCCAGAGTGACTTGTCCAGGTGCCATCTGCAGACGTGCCAGCAGTGTGTTGGTGAAGCTACTTCTGCATGGTGTTATTTACCTCCATACCCCACCCAGCATGGTTATACCTGGCACCAGTGTCTGCAGACAGAGCAGGCTGGAATGTTTTAAAACACAGCTTTTTGCCCCAAAAGATTTTTATATTAAGTGCATTGCTTTTAATAACCAGATAAAAATATCAGTGGAAATTTCTCTGGCAAAATATGTCAATATGGGTAACTTCTTTGTTCTGGGGTGAGAAATACATATTCATAAATTTTAAAAATTCAAAATTTTATTGCATTTTTCATTGTAATGCTTTTTAACTTAATGAGAGACCCAGCATGCCATTACCATATGAAAGACTTGAAATATTGCCATTTTATTTCCTTTCTTAAATCATGATGGACAGCTGCTATATAGTACTAATTAAAACACCTTATCTTTTTTTCACAGATCAAAGTGTCTCCTGTTTGTTTTGTAATGAAGCAGTGTGACACTTTTTGTGTTTGACTTTTTGTCAGACTGTTTCATTACAAACAAAAGTCACTTTGATCTGTAGAGAAAGATAAGATTTTTTAAATTAGTACTATATAACAGCTGCCCTTAATTGTGCTTAAAAATAGAAGAATGGAAGGCTTCAAATCTCTTGTCATATCATGCACTAAAACTTTGTCCTAAAAGAGGCAGCAATCTCTGTAAAACACAAAAAAGACATGAATTAGGATTTTTAACAGATGCTTCAAAATTCCAGAATGTAAATGAAATACAAAATGTAAACCCTAAAATCCCCAAACTGGAAACACCATGAGATCTATAGTATAGACTATATATTGTAAGAAAAAAAATTATTTGATTTGCAAATATCTTTCAGAATTACTCTTCACATGGAAAAGTTGACGGTCTTGCCCTGAAAACCAGCAGGCAAGAACTAAGAAGAAAATCATAGGACAAATTTAGAACAACCCATAGCCTTGGCGTTCCTCTTCTCCTCTTCACTTCTAGACATTGAAATAGCCATATCTGTTAGGTTTGTATCTGCTGCTCTCTATGAACATTGCCTTGAGCAGCAGAGTCCCATTCTTGACTGGCACCTGATCATATTGCAGATGAAGAGTAATGAAGCATCTTTTGGCAAGGAGACAGCACCTCTTTCCTGCTGCACTCACATTTTGAATCGGCCTTTCCAGAGATGACTGCCCACAAATTTATTGCCCCTAACTCCAGGTCAGGCACCAGATTCAAACATCAGAACCTTTGGTTCTCTGCACTAGCTCTGTACCAAATTTTGGGCCAGAGCCAGACTTCCAGCCCTTCTCTCCAGGCCAGTTCTCAGTTTGGGTGCTGGCTGCCTGAGGGAATTGTTTCGTGCTTTCTGCTGGTGGCTGCTCACAGCAGCAGTGATTCAGCCTAGAACTTTGTCTCAAAGGAATGCTGATATCTGTAGCAGATGGACATCTTCCCTCCAGCGACTCCTACCCATGGAGCTTGCCCCTGCAGGGAGCCAGAGGAATGACTCCCAGCTTTCCCAGAGTCATGTCCCATTTCAGCCAACTGACCAGAACAACACCACACATGCCAAACACAACTCTCACTGCTGCAAGCACTGAAGAAGGTCCTCTGTAGGGAATGCTGTGCTCCAGGATGGCTTTGATGAGTGGAGACGAGAGATCTCTGAAGGCTATTCTTAGAATATCAGGTTTATTAGGGATGGTGAAAGGTCTTGCTTGGAGCTGCCAGATGCAGCACGTGGCAAGGCCTGAGGGGATGGGGGAGGGGAGAGACAAGAGGTAGAGAGGATGCTCTAGGAGAGGGTGGAAGTTCCAAGAGAGCGGGGATTCCAAGAGGGCATCGGTCCCTCAGAGACCCCTTATCAGGGGGCTTCAAGGTGGGCTGGAACAAGACTTGGGCCAATGGGGTTACAGACACCTGATGCTTCAGGGGAGGGTTACAGGTGTGGGATGAACCATACATTTTGGGGATTGAGATAGAACAGTCCATTTGACCTTTGGACCTATCTGTAGGTAAGGGTATTGTCCAGCCAGTAGGAGGGTTGTTTTCATCCTAGCTGTACTATTGTGAATCTTTTGCCAGGCAATTATATTTATCCATCCTTTCCAACAGTCCTCTGTCCCACTGATGCAGAGGTCACCAGCACAACAGCACAAAGGACCTGCTCCAGAGGAAAGAGTGTATGGAAACAGGAGGGGTGGCAAGGGAAAGTGGCAGCATCCCTGCCAGCAGCGCATCCCCACCTGCAGCCAGCACCGCGTGCTTCACGGGAGGTAGTAAAACCCTTGTACTGGACAGTTATGCAATAGACTTCCTTGTCTAGCTCGCAGCAGTTATTGTCGTGCAAGATGAAGATTTATATCCAATGTAGGTTTTTTGCCCAGCTGGTGTAGGGGTGGATGATATTTTTATTGCTTCTGTATGGAAAATGTGAGAGTAATGTCTTCCCAAGCTCTTGGGCCCAGTCATGCTTCCACACAGCAAATTCCACAGGTTGCATACTGTGTAATGCAGTGTGTTCCTTTATTAATATTTCAGGTACAGTATTTTAAGTCATGATCTTTTTCTTTCTCATTCTGGTATTTTAATAAAGATTAAATGCCTGGATCTGTTGCGCCTTCTCCCTGCCAATATTCTTTTCATTCCCATGTCACATCTCTCACTAAATTAATAGTCCTAAACTTTCCTTTGTGAAACCCTTTTCTAATAATTTGTATCAACTATCTTTAGACATCTTCTATTTCTGATGTATCCTTCAGAAATATGACAAAATCTGAGAATATAGTTTCAAATGTAGACATAATTTTGATTCATAGGAAGGTATCATAATACAGCATTTTCAGTGCTAGCTATTGTGATCACTGCTGTTTAAGGAGTCTGAAAAGGACTGTGACGTTTTCCTGAGTAAGAAATAAATAATTTAGGGCCTGTCATGTTACATAAGTAGCTTAAACTGATTTTTCACATTGCATTACCTTGTACCTATCCCTACTGAAATTAAACTGCCAGCTGCCTATTCTGGAGATCCTCATGCTTTCTTCTTTTTGGGTGTTCTCAGCAACACCAATACCCACGGTCCAGGCAGGTGCAGCAGATGTCATACAGCCCTCTGGCAGTCTTGTGTGGCGGGTAACATATCCACCATCCTCCAGACACTGCTTGGGAGACAGCTGCTGAGTGTTGCTGCTACACCACAGACTGGATTGCAGCAAAGGTGATGTGAGCCCACAAAGAATGGCTACTGTCTGAGGGGCTAAATCCTTACCTCTGCATGCCCACAGGGATCTTCAGGCACTTTTCATCCAGCTTTCTTCTTAACACCTGCTCAGTACTAGCCATAACTTTTCTTTCAGTCCTCTCTTCTGCAAGCCCTGGTGATTGCTGAACAAAATAATACTTTGTCTTGGGGTGAACACCTATCTCTTGGAAAGACAGCCAATCCCAAGCTGAGAGTGCAAGGCTCAGTGATCCCACTCCATTGGTGTGTATTTCTCCATGGGTCAAACTAGAATTTGGCACATGACCATACGCCATCTCTCACCTGATGTTGCTGTTTGTGGGAATATCCATCTCTTTATGATTGCTGCTGTTTTTTAATTATGATCAGTGACTCAGCACAAGCTGGAGGAGTTGCACCAGTAAAGCTGAGAGCAATGGGAAGTGATTTGGCTGAACCTGGATCAGGAAAGCTCTATAGCTTCTTTACAGTGACAAGGAAGAGCAGAGTTTGGAAGACAATTGGCAAGGACCTATAGCGCTTCAAGATTTATCTCTTGGTACAGACTCTTGGTACCTTGAAAGGGGCCTCATTAGAGCTGTTTATGTAGAATTGTCTAAACCCTCAGTAGCTATAAATCAGCATTGCTCCAATTAATTCAATGAAACTGCCAATTGACACCAGATAAGCACATAGTTTGTAAGACAGTCTTGAATTCAAACATTCCTGAATACCTGTGTGGTAGTTTTCCCTCCAGGAGCCGTGCAGACCTTTCCTCCTAGAATCCAGCAGACTCCATGTCCTTGCTGTCTCTCTGGGCACAAAGTAACATCTGAGTGTTAGTTCCATAAAAAAAAAAAAAAAAAAAAAGCACACATGTTTTTTTTTTTACAACAGAGACCTATTAGCAAGTCAAAGCAACAGCTTGGAATGGTGGAGGCACAAATGTAAGGAATCTGTGGTATTTGTAAGAAATGCAGATAGCAGATTATTGGACTTATTTCCAAATACTACGGCAAATATTCCACTTAATGCACAGGGCTGTGCTCAGCCTATTGCATTGCCTGCAGTAGCACTGTATTTATGGACAGCCAGAGGCAAATAGGCAAATACACAGACTTTCTTGTAAGAACTTCCTAACCCATACAGCAAAGGGATAACGTTCCTCCTTTCAGCAGCGGATTTCTGGGCATTTGCAAACAGCAAATTCAGCATCAAGTAAACCCTCTGTGAAGCAACTGTTTGGAGTTGCTGTACTAAGAGAGTGATTCAGTAGGTTACTGCAGGACAGGGGAAAAGGCAGAAATTAGACTCTACTAACCCACTTTCAGCCTACAGTTAATCACTTCTCCAGCCTTGAATTAGAAGCCATAATACTGATTGCACTGGCTGCAATCTTCCCTTTTCATCGGCAGAGTAATACCTACATCTCTCACACCCCTAGTCTACACTCTAAACCTTGCACTCTTGGTAGAAAGTCACCCAGAAAGACTCATATACTTTCTTTACAGTTTTGTAAAAGCCAAGTTCCTCTGGTTGTGGAGCAGAATGCATTTTTCTGTTCTTTAGTTTCCTTTGGAAGTCTCCAATGAAGACTCTTGAGGAGAGGAAGAAGTCTAAGTTCCCAGTGAGAGAGTTCTCAGAACTACTTTGCTGTTGTTCAGGCAGAAGTTGAATAAATCATTGCAGTTCAATCTGAATCTCTTGCTGTATTTTTGGTGGTGATGTTTCAACTCAGGTCTTTATTTCAAAACACTGATTCTCCTTCCACGTGATTTCTCCTTTGCCTGCCTTCCTCTTTCGTATTCTCTACATCACATAGATATTTTTGTTGTTTTCCTATTGTTCATTGCACTATATCCCCCAGGTCTTATCCACCTTATTCTACCTTTTTCCTTTTTATTTCTAATTTTTTTTCTTAAAGCTCAGTCTGAATTCAGTGCAACCTCTCTTTCCTGACTCCAGGATGTCTGGATATTTTGTTTCTCCTGCTGCATCTTTCCTTTCCTCACTGCTCACCTAACTGTAGATGGCATTACTTGTATCTGTTCTCTGAGGTGTAGGAGCATTTTCTGCTTTACACATCTAAGTCCATACCCTGGCCACATTCTGATTTCCTGCTGGAACAAATACTGGATATACTTGATTCTCAGCCTCCATGTTTCTATGCCATGCCTTAATGTCCACAGGAAGAGGATCAAGTTGACTGTGCAAGAAGACACATCTAAGCCACCTCTCTGCCCTGGAGACTCACAGAGCACAGAACCAGAGCCTGTACCATAGTGTACTGCTCTATCCAAAATGTGAAACAGGTTTTCCTGGCTATACTTGAACAATGCTGCAAAAACTCTGCCTATTCAAATATCTTTACCATACCTTCTTAAAATAACTTAAACCAGACATTGCATGTGAGAAGAGCTCAGCACTTCTAAACTTATGACCAAATAGTTGCTGAACCAGGCAATGAGATAAGAGATAAGAGAAGGCTTCCAAAACCAAAAATATGTACAAGGATGGAGTCTATTATCACACAGCAAGTTGGCAATTGGTTAGGTACAGCACTAGGTCTCCTGATTGTCTCCACTGGTGGCCTCACCAGACTATATGACATTTTCCTGTCCTCACTGCCTTCTCATCATTTTCTCCATTCCCCCCAAGCCACTCCTCTCCTTTTATTTTAAGAGCTGACTCTGCCATTTCCCATCTACAAGGTGACATATGAAAACTTTCTTAGAAAACAGTCATAAAAAAAAGAACAAAATGAAAAAGAAAGGCCCAATGGAGAGCAGAAAATTACAGTGTCTGGTCCATATTTACAATAATTATAATTATTATAAAGCACAATAGGGTGTAGAAACCCATAATTGTCCCGGTGCTTTCTGATTTTTAGATCTATGTTTAGAAAGCACATGTCAGAGAAATAGTCAGAAAAAGAAAGCCATGAAGTCACTTTCCTCTCTGTGTTGTAAAACCACTGGGGAGAATATTTGTGTCTTCAGGAACACAGGGGCAAGCAACTTCAGAAATGGAACCATCATTGTTCATCCCAGGATAATGTGCTACCTGCTAAAGTGAAAAAATAAACTTTCTCCTGACACCATTGCACAAAAAGAGGCTCTCCTTTTTCCTCCCTATCCATGTGTCATTTTTATACGACCAGACATTTCTCCCACTGCTGAGGCTCTGATGACTCTTCCCCAAATGCCAGACTCCACGCCAGCAGCCATGATTTCCTTCCCACAGTAACGCAAACTTGGAGTTGATCCCTTCCTTACACAAACGATGGTGATGGCATCTGAAGATCTCCTGGTAGCACCTGAGGCAGTCTGACTAGTATCTGCCCTATGGGACTCCTTTCCTCATTCCTCTCCCACAGGCAGAATCATGAATGTATTGCAAGTGTTCTATTTTGCTCACCAGGTATCACAGGCAGAGAAAGCAGCTTTGAAGTGCCCTCATGCATGAGACAGAAGATGGGAAGGCTTGTGATGTTCTTTTGCTCCTGCAGACAGTTATCTAGCCCACCAGACAGCTCTCCTGACAGCCAAGAGGAGCTCTACCCATTTGGCAGCAAACTGTTGCTCATTGCTGCAGTTTTGCTCTCAAAGCTCATGCAATCTCTTCAAGGAAAGGGATGAGATCTTCAATTCTAGTCAGAAGTCTGTCATGAGAATAACAACTCATGTTCCTACCTAATCCTCTACAGAGACTCACCTTGAAGCCAAACCAGTCCATTCTGGTCTTCTCACAGGGTGCAGTGTGAGTCTTCTACCTGCTAGAAGAGAGAGCTGCCATAATTGCAGTTTCTATTACGTCCACAGGAGTCTGTGTTGGTGTGTATTTACCTTCACCTGTACCCTTTCCTGACTCAGACTCTGCCCTCTGTACCCTGTCTCTCAAGCT
Source organism: Lonchura striata (assembly GCF_050655825.1). Lineage (NCBI taxonomy): Eukaryota > Metazoa > Chordata > Aves > Passeriformes > Estrildidae > Lonchura > Lonchura striata. The sequence goes on along the minus strand of NC_140705.1, from coordinate 84,526,212 downwards.
CTGCTGTCCTGTTGTCCCAAAGATCATGTGGCAGCTGCTGCGATATATGACAACATCTCCTGCAGGGACACTTTATAGCCAGTATCAAAAGTGGGGTTTGAAGTGCTATGGAAGCGCCCACATCCCTTTCAGAGAGCTTGGGACAACTTTTTAGGCTATTTAGCTGGAAGCAGCTACTGGACCATAACTCCTGCTGTGCCAAATTGACACTGAGGACTTTCTAACCAGCAAGATGGATTAGAGGCATTTTCACTGGAAATAGATTTCTTTCTAAACACAAGCCCTTAGTTGTCTTTATTAATACATGAATGGGTGATAGAAGCACCTGAATGTAAAAACCCACAGTGAGTTATTACTGAGAAGCCTGTCTGAGTAGCAGAGCCATGCTTAGTGACATCTGGGTAATTAGGAAATCAGCTGAGGCCAGCTGCAAAGGAAGAGACAGTCTCTGTTTTGGACAGGAGTGAAAACACTCTGCCCTCAAGCTCCATTTGTGTTTGGGGATGGGTATAGGGATCAGTTCTGTGCATTGTACAGGTGTGTATGAATGTATGTACATGAATGCATTTGTATGTGTGTCTCTTTTTCTTTGAATGTTACACATTTTTTGCTGAAATAAGGGGGAGTGAGACTGCAGCATGGATATTCATAAGCAGAAGAGAATAATCCATGCAATATTTATGCCAGTCTGAAAACCCCCTCCCAACCCAGAAGTACACATCAAGATCAGGCTCAGATTAAAAGTTACAGGATTATCCCAAAAGTGGAGTGTGTTACATGCCTTCCCCAGGCATCCCCTCTGCTCTGATGCAGGCCTGGTGGAGAAGGATGAAGAAGCACAAAGAACTTCGAGGAGTTCTCATCAACCCTTATGAACCCTTGCTGTTTCCTAAGGGGCAGGTGGAGACTTTTGCATGGTGCCTTCAGCAGCCAAGATGAGCTCTGTCCCTGATAGTGAAGAAGGTTGCCAAACATAGAGGTTTTGCATAAAGAGGGCTGAGAGTCACACCTAGTCAGGCCAACTCCTACCTCACCTCAAATGAGACTGCCTGGAGTAGGGAGAGAAGGTGATCAGATAGATGCACACAGAGTTATCTCAGATATGCACCTGCCACTCAGGCAGCGCCAGGGAGACGCCAGGCACAGAAGGAAGATTTTTTTCCTTTGACATTTTTGGTGTGGATAACAGAGTTCAAGCAGAGCAGAGGAGCCTAGCAATAATAGCTTCTGTTGCCTTAAGCTAAGCTGCTTAATTGCATTGGACTGGTTCATCTAATCAGGGAGAAAGTTGAAATCCCTTGTTTCTTGCCCCAGCTGACTTTCCTCAATGAACAAAGCCCGTGAGCCAAATGCCAGGTGACCCCAAACATCAGAAATTGCTGAACAGGGCAAACAGACTCATTAGGAGTCCTTTGGGCAATAATTTGTGAGCATGTATACACTAAAAATTTGCAAATCAGGCTGATTCTGAAGCCCAGTAGCCATGATCCTCCCAGCCTGCTGGAAACACATAATTCCTAACTTACCTCCTCTCCCATTCTCTGGCTCTGGGCAGCAGAAAGCAGTTCCCAAATTATTTTTGGTATCTAGAAGAAACTCTGCTGGAACAGTTGAAATAAGCATCTTTTTTCCATTCAGTGTCTCACAGTTCAGGGTCATTTTCTCTCATTCCTGCCCTTCTCCTCCTTAGCAAGACCTTGACTTGCTGTTTAAAGAACTTGCAGCCACTGTAAGATATAAACTGTTCCTCCAGAATATTAAACTATAGATCTTGATGTACCCCAAATAATAATGAGTAGAAGAATAAAGCATCTCATTAAGAAGGGCCCTAGCCTGGACTGGTTTCTTTCCATGTCATGTCACTCAAACATCCCAACTCTGCAGCAAAACTGGGTGATATGGGTTAGAGCCTTGGCCAGTGTGAGATCACGGACAGGGCTGGGCTGACCTAAGAGAATGTGTCCCACAGCATACAGAGAACATTGGTAGTCTAGCTAATTTTACTTTGGAGCCATTCAAGGCAAGGCAGGTATCAAAGGAACAGTTTTGGTGCCAATCCAGCCTCTTTGACCCATGACAAATTCCACATTAGCTGGGGACAGAGTCCAACAGAACCAGTGACAAGTGCGGAGCCCGACTCTGGTCTTCTCTCTCTGGTGACTGATGCAGCATCAGAGAGGTGACCCCAGGCTCAGTGATCAGTGCAGTGATTGCTCTGAGAAGGGGACCCACCACCAATACATATGGGAAAGGCTCATTACATCACTCCTGTGGCTGCGTGTTTATCACCAGCATCAGCCACACCACCTTCGAGCCCCAGGCTCCAGGGCCACATGCCCTTCATCTCCCAGATGTCACCACCCATTGCATACAATGCTCCAAACCCTCCATCTGCTCTTGAGGGCTGCTGGCTAGCCAGGTCTTACCTCCTTGTCCTTCTGCCCACACTCCCAGCCAAGCCAGGCTTTCCCTGTCAAGCTGGGGGTTTTGCCAGGAGAGGGAAGTCCTCACATGCAGAGCGTGGGTGCAGGGGAAGGATGGGCTGGAAGGTGGAGCCTGGGATGACTCTGGTACCATGCTGTGCCTGATCCCCGTGGTGGACATAATGTGTATCCACAGTGCAGATATCACGAGACCTGGGTGCACGTCCTGCTGCCACGACTCACCCAACATGTGGCCCTGGGCAAAGCTTTTACCACTTCCTTCTTTGTGTCTCCCTGCCTATCTGTCTTGTCTAATTAGGTAAAAGCTTTCCAGGGTAGAGATCATTTCTCCTTGGGCTGTGACACAGAGTGGCTGGAAGTGCTCCTAGACACAATTAACACCCGAGAAGATCAGACCCTCTGGATATGACAGTGTCAGCATGAGCAGGCATCCCTAATGCAAACTTATCTTGTCTCAATTAGCAGGCAGCAAAACATAAGACCTTTTCTGGTTTGGTTGGAAAGCTAAGGGTCTCCCCTACAGAACCAGCCAGAGCAGCTCCCTACTCTCAACATACCAGGGAAAGCGTGGCTTTTGCAGGCACTGCAGGATATAGCTCCAAAAAGCCTTGCAGGCTTGACTCAAGCACAAAGCAGAAAGGCTTTCTTGATCTATGGCGCTGCTAAGGGAAAATCTTTGCCTACTGGCTGGAGATACCTGGAAGACTTCTGAAGCTCAGCCTATCTTGCAGGTATGGGAGCACAGGCAGACGGGAGAAATTTAATACTCCTGTGCAGGGCCAGGAGTTGGACTCGATGATCCTTGTGGGTCCCTTCCAGCTCAGCATATTCTGTGATTCTGTGACCCTGGCATAGTTACCACAAGGGCTTAGGGCTGTTTGCCTGCGTCAGGACAGAGATAACATCAACCTACTGAAGACAGTCTCCAGCAGCCTAATTGCTCCTACAGAAGGAAAACATGGGCCACAGGAGCTGCTCTGGCTCTCGGCTAATTGTCAGGCAGTTGTGCTGCAGGGATTGTGTATCCTGAAGGAAAGGCTGCTGAAGATGGATGCTGTGGCAGCCAGCGTGGAAATGAGCCTTGTTTAAACACCATAAGGGATGGGTGGACAGAGGAGTACACAGAGGAGCAGGCTCAGTTCTCTGTGTCCTGCTCCTCCCTGGGGATGTAGTTCCAGGTTGGGGTGTTATGCCAAGGATTGTGGTCACCATCTCAGATGAAAATGGTGAAGGCTCTCAGATGAAATTGCTGAGGGCTAAAGGAGAGTGGGGAGCTGGGACTTTAAACAGGGGCACTGCAAGGGATTCAAAAGCAGGGTCTCACTTGGTCCTTCACTACCTGCCTGATGATTTAATTTCTGTTTGCCAGTAGATTGAAGATATTGAGAATGTCATGAGTCTAGCACCACTGCAGACACTGCTAACCTCAAATGTAATCACCACAAACAACATTGCAGAATGGCAAACCTGAGGTGTGTGGACATACCAAACCCAGACTCTTCTCACTAAAATCCACACGCTCAGGATGTTTCTGACATTGCTTATAAATAACACATTGGCCTTAAATATTCAGAAACCCACAGTTATGTCCTCTAGAATTCATGCCAAACAAAATAAGCAAGGATTTTGAGATTATATAAGTCTATGTGCTTGAGAGCTGCACACTAAAAATGGTAGTGGCAACATATGCAGCATTTTTTCTCTTCCTAGTGCATACTGGAGAAGTAAAGTGTGTGTCAGGTAGGGTTCTGGCTAAGGTGGAAACCTGGGCTAGCTTTGAGTGTATGGTTCTGGGAGCCTTCCTCTCCTTCTGCCTTAAGTCTTCTTCTCCCTGCTCTGAACAGTTCACTTGTTTGGCTTGTCACCCTGGCAAGAAGCACAACACAACACAGGTACCCTGATGGAGATCCATCTACCCCGGCCAGACCGACTGCAGCACAGGGAGCCGAGCTTTGTGGAGCTCGAGAGGCAGCAAGAGCTCAAGCAGTCTTCCCTTGAGCTCACTCACAAAAACAGGAGCCCAGATCCCTGTGAATCCACATGCTCACCAAAAGGAGCCTGGAAATGATCTGAGTGGGAGCACAGATGGAAATCATTGTCATCAGGGAGGCCAAGAGTTTTGCAGGAAGCACGAAAGGATCAGATGTTTCAATGAATAAAAAAGAACATCCAGAGTTACATGAGATAGAATAGAAATGTAAGAGATCTAAGCCCTCTTCCTCCAAAATACAAGCCAGGCCTGACTGACAGGGACAAAATGACATATCTGAGCAGGTTGTTTTGTAATTACCTGCAGCTGCATTTCCTGTCCCTTTTCCCTGTAATGTCTGGCACTGGCCCCATCCCAGATGTAACTCTGAACTAAACCACTGGGAAACTGGCAAGAGTGGAAAGAGGTTCTGTGGAGAGGAAACAAGGAGACAAACTGAGAAACCTCATCTGTGGTAGAGCACACACATCCCCCTCTTGCTTGCTCCCTTATCCCCCCTTTCTCCCCCACCACTTCTGCCAAGGAAAGATCTTGCCTAAGCAAAGCTCTGATGACAGAACAGCCTGCCTTGGATATTTAGTTAGGCAAGGGAAAAAATTAATTTTCAGACCATCTGTCCTGTCCAAAGAATAGCAGCCTTTCCCAAACTGAGCTAACTCCATGAAATTACAACAGTAAGCAACATGATATTAAACAATAATAAATAAAACTGACATAATTTGGAGCACATCTGAACCCTTCCCTGTGGGGGTATCACTCTTCTGTGTGTCAACAGCAGAAATAGACAAGCAGAAACAGACAAGCAGAAAGATGCTTAATCTGAATCAGATAAAAGACAGTGGGCCTAAAATGGTATTTCTGAGAGCTCATCCTGCCCCATCCTTCCTCCCTGTGTCCCTTTCCCATTCTCATAGTGCCCACAGCAAGCTTTTTGGAGGGGTCTTCTCTGTCTTCTTTGCAGCAGATTACAGTCTAGAACAGCAAAGGCACTCTTGGCTCAGAGGGCTGGGATGGCTTGTCCCCACTGCAGCACACATCACACCTTCTAGAGCCTCTGCCTTTGCAGTGAAGTCCCTTCTTTGAAACTGCAAGAGGACTGCCCAACTTAGTCCAGACCAGCCAGCCCAAAAGCTCAGACATTTTAGGAGCAGCGGGGCAGAAGGGGAACGCTTGGGGTGTATTTGGAGTAGAGGATGCAATGAGAGTTTGACAGTGACATTAAGTGACAAAAGAGCAGTCCAAAATCATGGGAATGGCTTGAGAAGACATCCCTTTATCTTTAAACTAGATGGAGACTAATGAGAGAGTATGGGCAGCAGCAGCAGACAGCCAAGCTTAGTCTAAGAGGGGTGTGCAGTCCAGACATCTCAGTGGCATGCTGCTACTGGGATCCATGCCGTGAGACAAAAAGTTGGGTTAAAACTCAGATTAAAACCCAAGCTCATCAGGGTGTGTTTACAAAAATGCAATTCCCCTACTGGAATGCAATGCAGACATAGGCAAGGGATGGCTGGGCTTAGCTGTCTCCCTGTAAAATACTAACGGAGAAGTGACTTAAAGGAGTTTTACTCCACGGCCAGTCCTACAGCTGTATACTAAGCACTTCAGTGTAAACCCACATTTTGTTGCCTTTAATAGGAGCAGAAAAACAAAGCCATTTTGCCAGTGCTGTACCAGCAAGGCAGGTGTACTGCAGGTGTACTGCAGACATAGTTTCTGCTCATGTCACCATTCTGCACACATCCCCCAGGTCAGGATATTTATACCTAGACATACAAAAGTCTCCCCCCTCCCTCGTTCAGTGCTATCTTCAGCTGCATGTCCAAGAAACCAGCCAGCAGACAAGGGCAAGGTGCAGGTGGATGGTGTTCAGAGAGCCCAGCTTGTACCTAAAAGCTGGAGGCATCTCTAAATGCTATGGGCACTGTCAGCCCAGTGCAGGATGGTTCACAGTGCAGGGGCAGTGCCATCCTTCGGCTACTTCAGCCTTTGTAAGATGTTGCAGACATCGGTATGGATGGCTCTAAAGAATGCAGAGTCCACGGCAATGGACTCTGGATTTTAGATCACACCAAAAGCCCATCAGTCTGGGGCTGGTAAGGGCTGTGGGGCAGGAGAGATGGGTCCAGGCAGAACTGGGAGGGAGTTATGATACACAGTGCTGCTCTCCCTGCTGCTGTCTCTGCAGACACCGAGATGTGCGTGTGATAAAAGAGATTATTTACAACAAAGGGAAGAAATAAGGTACTTGAGCTTCTTCCTTTCAGGTTTAATGGGCTTCTCGTAGGTGTGCCGCTGCTAATGAGTGTTGAATCATGCTGGCCAGATCTTTCTCTTGCACAACTTCTCCCTGCCTCCCCAGGTTGTCTGTATCTGCCCTCTGATACTCTACCTGATGACTAGGGCAAGCACCATTTCCAGCAGCAGGTCTTACGCAGTATTTGCTGAGCCTTAGCAAAACGGGACCCGATTGTTTTACGTTGGCCGCTGTTTGCTTGGCCAGCTCACTGTTTGTTCGGCTGTTCCTCTCCCGCCGCCCCTCCAAAGCCCTCCACGGCTGCTCTGGCGGTGGCAGAGGGCGAAGCAGCCCTGGGCGCAGCCCCAGAGCCTGCGGTCCGCAGCAGCAGCAGCGCCGGGGCCGCGCTGCTCCCCTCCGGTGTCACCTGCAGCCCTCCCTGCCCCTGATCTCTGCACACACCCACCATCCCAGCTCTGCTGCCAGGGCCAGACACTGAAGCTGCAGGTGGGAGCAGCTCTTTCCTGCCACACCGGACTGCCAGCCATGCAGCTCCCCTGCAGCCTCACAGCAATGCCCTTCAGCACAGCCTGGGCACCGGCTAACCCAGCAGAGAGCACGCCAGCTGGGTGCAGGGATGGCTCACACTGCAGCCATCTGGAAGTAGCCAGGAGATTCAGTACAACATGATCAGCCCCCGTAAACACTTCATTTTCCTTTTCCTTCCTATTTTTCTTCCAGGCTACTGGTGGAGAGGTCTCATGTGGCAGGCATTATCCATGTGCATCATTCAGAGGCATCAATCCCATCAGTCAATCTCTTGACAGCCTCTATGCACTGGGGAGCACTTCTCAAGGTCTGGTGCCTGAAACCTCCTATACAGGACTGTGAGTCCAAAGACATGGTGTGACTAGACAGTATTCCCTTGCTGATTCAGCTGAAAGTACTGACACATCATCACGGGAAAAAAGCTCAAGTATTTTCACTGACTCACATGGGTCCAGAGATCCTGTTAGATCTATCCCAGCCTATGACAGTGGATAGAGCCTTCTGCGAATGCCAGTGCTCTGGGATTGCAAAGGGCAGGAGGGGAATTCCCGTGTGGGGCAGAACTTGGAGCCTGTCTAACACACCAAGGAGAGCAGAGGCATGGGTTGCAGGGCTGCAGAGTGGAGAACCTCACAGCAGTTTGAGTTCATCTTTGAATCCGGCCTTCAGTTTCCGAGTGGCTCCGCATGCCAGGGCACAGTGTCCTGGCATTAAAAATACCAAGGCTGACAGATAGTGCTTATTAATAGCACGAGTGGTGTTTATTGCTGAGCAACAGTCAGCAGCTCGGAGGTTACTGCTGTTACAAGCCAAGGTCTGAGAGCATTGCCACATTGCTCCGTTCTCAAGGGAGAGAGGCTCCATCTCTGCAGGCAGAACACATGGGGAGAGGCGGCCTGGCTGCCTCAAGGACCTGCTGTGAGTGCAGAGGAGCGGGTTACAGGCACAGCATCCTGGCCAGACACACAGGACAGCCCCCATGGGCTGGACCACCCCAGAGCCCCGGCAGGACCACTTCAGGGTCAGTAACACACAGTGCAGTTTGTGCAAATGGGGGCAGGGCAGATGCCAGGCTGAGCACCGGCCTTCTTCCAACACCTGCGTTCAGCTGCGCTTCAGGCACCATTCCCTACCCGTGAAGAGCCTTGGTCTCCTGGGGCCTCTCTCAGACTTACATGTGCACCCCCTGCTCTGTCCCTGCCCCTGGCTCCTGCCCCACAGTCCCTGCCAAGCTCTAGGCACCAAGCTGCTGTTTAGGAGGACACTGGTTTTTAACATCCTTGTTTCACAGGAAAGGAAACTGAGGTGTAGAGACAAGAAATGATCCACCAAGTGTGATCTACTGCTTGTGTTCCAGAGACCTCCACAGATTTCATGACTACATCTCAGTGATCCAGAAGAATCAGTGGAGTAGGACACTTTGCCAGATGTTCCACAAAGATCTACATGCCCAACTTTGCTGAAAAGCTCTGAAACAGTCCTGAAAGAGGGGCAAGAGTTCAGAGACTGAAAAAGCTTGAAACCTAATAAGCTGTTGTCATTCCCCAGACTCGCAAGTCATACTCTGGAGCTGGAGGCCAAATTCACTTTTTAGCTGACATTTCTTTTCAGTTTTTGATCTTACCGTCCCAGCAGACTTTATTGATGCTTCCCACTCTCCAGGCTTCTCTCCTGAAGAGCTGTGCTTTCTAGTTTTTACCAGTTTATGGTCAAAACACTACAGCACGAGTGTGCTACAAGCAATATCCCACTTCACTCTGTTTCTCTTAATTTTTTCCTTTCTCTTTGTCATCACAGACAAAATGCAGGGGTCTCCCAGGAACATTAGCCCTGGAATATCTCATTACATATTGCTTCAATGGAAGACAAGTTGCAGCTGGGAAACTGATCCACCCTGCCCACACAGCCTGCTGCACACCTGGAATTAACATTATGTGACTGATGAGCCCTTGTTCTAATCAAAGTGTGACTTTCCTTTGGAGTCAGGCAGAGAGGAGCAAAGGCCCAGGGACAGGCTGTGATGTAAGCATTGCACAGCACACAGAGCTTCTGCTTGCCACTCCCTGCCCACTATTGAGGAATCTCTGAGCACTCAACAGAGTCCACCAATTAATTCTTCTTCAACTCCTCACTCTTAATTCACTTACAGAGCAGGCCCCAGGGCAGATCAATACTGTTATCATCGCTGTACTGTTATCACCACTAATAGCTGAGGAAACTGAGGCACAGACCAGGGAAGTGATTGACACCGCACTAATTAGGAAACAAGGGATAGAGCTGGGAAGACAACCCAAGGCTCCCATCTCTGGCAGAATATCAAGGTACAGAATCACCTGTAATGCAGAACACCAAAATTTTAGTGAGTTTCTTTTTCACAAAGGGTTTAGCAAAAAGAATCTTGCATAGATGCTACAGCTTTGGTTTGTCCTGGCTACAAGATCCTATCCAAAACTCCTTTCATTCTCTGCAGTATGCTCCAAGCAGGTTTCCCATCCTTACACTGACTTCCATCTGTACTCACACCCTCTCACCCTCAGTGAGTTAGAGACCAGTAAACCAGTGCTAGCCAGCATCCCAGACTCAAAAGATCCACTGTTTCCTGGTGTCCTCCAGGCTGCTTGGACTGAAAGAGCCAATGCTCTAGTTCACAGGTATCCACAGAAAAGGTTTTTGTTACTAGCATGTTCACACACATCATCTGAACGAGAAAATAAGGAGTCTCTGGATGCATTAGCATCTGTTCACACAGGCAGGTCTGTATGGGGACGCTGATTGAGTGCACAGACCTCTTGTACTCTCAGCTCAGCAAAAGCAAGGTGCCTTCTCTTCTCCCTCAAGGACCCTTAGTCTGGATCAGGGAGCTGGGCCATGGATGTTTAGTCTGGAACGGTCTGTGGAACACGATTTGGTGCTGTTCCCGTGATATTTCACACAATAAGCTTAGGGTGGACAATGCAGTTGCTTTGTGAGACATGGTGATGCTGTGTCTTGTGACACAGCCTATTAGCAGATTGGCTAATGCTGAGTGTGCAGCTGCTTTCTGTCACGGGAAAGGCTGAAAGCAGCCAGAATATACCTGTGAATCCTGCCTCTAATTATTTAGAGCAAAACACACTGTGCTCCCGGTTTTCCTGCATCTGTGTACCTTGCACACACATGAAAAATAACAGCCAATAACCCAAACAGAATTTCCCCTTTATGCCTTACTGCAGTCCTGTTCAGTAAACAGGATTATACTTTAAATAGGCTGTGGTAGAGATACAAGGAAAGACACAGATGCCCACATTTCTTTTCATGAAGAAACTTGCTAATCAGCCAAATGGATTTTGCTACTTCTGCTTAACCTCAGCTGCCTCTACAGCCCCCATTTAAAACATTTTGCCTCTTTACAGGATCTGTCTGGCAGCCCTCCATCACTGCCTAACTGTGCTGGGGTGGGGTGCGAAACAGACTGATAAGAGAACATAGCATTTTCCCCTTAATTTCACCAAAGCCAAGATCTCCCCTTTTTGTTAAGAGTGGCTTGGTGCTAGCAAGAATCCCAGCAGTGAACTTCCTGTGAGCAGATGGGAACAGCCCTTCTCCTGGAGCAAGGAGACCATATCTGAGAGCTGTGGATAGAAAAACGAGGTAGTCAGCTAATAAAGAAAATTAACCCAATGGACATGATTTGCCTACATTCTCCAAAGCTGGAGTTCTTTTATAAGGCTTGCCACAGAAAGCTCTTAAGGATAACAACTAATCCCTGGATAAGGGTCAAAGTTCTTGCTGGGCATTAAAACTTGGTGATGTGATTAAAGAAAAAGTGAAAATTCGCTGCTTGGAGCAGAGCTTCCAGGGAGGAAGCTACAGGGTGCCAGCAGTCTGGTTGGTTCTGAGTGATCCCAGGACATTGGGGATGAGGAGCTAATGGGTTTGGCTCATGGTGCTGGGATGTCTCGGGTGCCTGAAGGGGATATAATGATACTTTGGTGTGAGGCAATGTAAAAGCCCTCTGAAATGGCCCCCAGATAGGCAGAAGGTGAATACCCTGGCACAGAACAGCTAGAACTTCACCTCTTCACCAATGTTTCTTGAAGGTCTCCTCTAGAAAAATATATTTAGCAGTTGCTGTGGATACCCATGATTGGATGTCTGGGGTTTGTATTTACAGCCCAAGAGGCAAATAGAGCTCAAGTGACTTAAAATTGAGTGACAAGCTGTAAAGTATCCACAGCAAGACAAGGATGTATATACAGTTTTCTTGCAGGTTTAGGAAAGGTCTGAGATTGACAACACCAGAAGATGGGGAGTGGATTAAAAATAGGGCGGAACCTGGATGTAAAGGAATATGGCAAGAGCCTGAAGAGCAGAGTCTGAAGCATGCCTGAGGGACTCACTGGCAAGATTCAAGGCTAGGAAGGAAAGTCATTGCTGCCAAACCACTTGCGCAGCTTAACCCTACAGCACTTTGAAAACTAATGCAATCTGGGCACGTTTGCCTTCTGAGCTTTTCTGTATACTTAGGTCATATTGGATTTTATATCTTCAGAATGAAAGACCAAAATCTTTTTGGTTTGGCTAAAAGGAGGTAGTTTTTCACACCACACTGGTTTTGTGCTGGTATAAGTAGCACAAGATTCTCAGCATTGGCCATCTTGGGCTCTAGCAGGTGTCTCTTCATCTACAGAGTCAATAGCCTCAGGATCTCACAGCCCCCGTCTGGAGCAGGGCTCTCTGTAGCAGGGGGATGCCAAGGGGCTGCCCAGGGAAGGTGCTGGGGAGGATGGAAGCTCAGGCCCTTCTGCAAACCCTCACCATGAGTTTTCCTGCACCCAAACCAATTCAAACCAGTGAGAAATGGGAGTGCAGGAGGTTTCATAACTGGGAGGGTTCCCTGCACCTGGAGCTGCTAGATAATCTCAGACCTGCCCCACCCGACTCCTGAGACACAGCCAGCCTACTCCTCCTCATCCTCCCACCTCAGCTTACAGAGCATCCCTCACCTCCCATTCTCATTGCCTTTGCACTATGTCCTACCTCTCCCAGCCAACAAAATCCCTCCTGAGCTATGCCTTGTTGTTCCCCCTCCCCCCATGCCCCTATCCTGTTTGCTCCCGTCTCCTTCCCAGTATTTATACCAGATAGAAGGAGATGCTGTTGGTACCCAAATACCTGTTGAGGTTCTCTCTCTAATGATGGAGAGGAACAGGGAGATGTGACTGCCACTGGGACTGTGTGTTGAGGGGCCAATGACTTACTTGCTTTGGGAGAAGATATGCAGAGAACCCTAACCATGTCAGCAAGATGGGAAGCCTTTTACTAACTGGAAATAAAATAAGAATTAGTAAATGTCACTTGGTGTCTGTCAAGGATCCAAAAAAGGAGGATGGAATTTGACTTATGCATGAAGGAATCAAGGCAAGGGAGGGAAAGTGAGGTATTAGTGATCCAGTCGGGAACTGAACTCAGCTCCCTCTCTTCCCACACCTCTGCTCTGTTCTACAGACCAGGACTCGCTGACTCCCACGGTTCCTTCAGCTGTGCTAGGCAATCCCTATCTGATGGTGAGGCAGAAACACAGCTCACCAGATGATTGAGCATAGCTATGTGCAGGACCACACTGCAGCCACTCCATGGGCACCACCACCCCAGCACTGACAGCCACAGCACCCTCCTGACTCAGCAGCACCAAATAGAAGGTTCTCCCATGAACTCCTCAAGCTGGCAAATTCCAGAGCAAACTGAGAAATCCTCCAAAAGGATTTAGAGAGATTAGAAATGAGCAGGAAACAAAATGAGATTGAACTTGGGAAAAGATAAGCTAATGTATCTGAGGCAAAGCTGCTTTACAGTGGGAGGGGTCACACTGGAAAGCAGAACTGCCAGAAGAGGTTGAGAAAGAGCAACCATGGAGACATGCATCTAGAGAGAGACATAAGGGGATATGTTCAGAGCCAGCTGCCTCTTCTATGTTTTTGGAGTTGACTCACCTTTGAGCATGTTCAGCAGTAGACAACTTTTGAGGGGAAAGGAGTATTATTTTTGTATATGAAAGGTGTTGGGATATAAGAAAGAGGAATGATAGAGGGCAGAGCTCAATGAGCTGACACCATGGGATTTAAAGATCCATTTTATGCCACTGGCCAAGAAATTATTCCAGAGGAGACATAATCAGACACCACAAGCATATGAGGGTCTACATTAGAGAGAAAGGGAACACACCTGCTGACACATTTGTGAACTTAAGGGTGAAATTAAGTTGGAGAAAAGAGAAGGTAAATATAAGGACAGAGTCCAGGCAGTGCAACAGGTTAGGTTATTCAGGACAGTAGCACTTGGTTCACCACAAGACAATCTAAACACTCAAATGGTTCCTCTTGGGATGCCTCTGAGTCTGTGACTGGTCCCAACAATTCAGCAAGAGTGTGGATCACACTCAGTCCCACAAAGTGACTCACAAAAGTCACAACCACTTGCACTGTACATCCAGCCACCCCAGTGAGGTACTGGTGCAGAGGGCAGTGCCACTCTCCGACTCATCAGCACCTCCTCCGGCAGCTCAGCCAGTTCTCCCAGGTGCTGTGTATTGACTAGGTTTACACTGCACGTCTACAACACAGAGATCTGGGTAGACAATACTGCAACAAAAAATTGGCCCTCAGCCTCAAGACCAGCATCAGATTAGTCACTGAATAACTCAGGATGATCCAATGACTCATAATTTATTATGCCTATGAAGATGGAAACAATCATATCCTGTGCCGTTGACCCCCATTCACCACCCTACCCTTACTGAGATAAATCAAAGTAGGAGTTAGCTTCTTATCCCCAGGAGCAACAACACCTTGGAACAAACATAATCTGCTCAGGAGTCTTCAGGTTGCTTCTCCCAGATGTGAGGTCCTTGCAGTGCAAAAAAGGAAGACTTGAACCTTCCAGCAAGCTTCCCAACATAAGGAAAGGGACTTGGAGGGGGAATGGACAAATTGGAGCAGTGAAGAAAAAAAGTAGAGATGATCAACAGGAAGTTGCATTTACAGGAGTTAGTATCTGCACAGGTGTCTGAGTAACCAGGTGAGGGGTTTCTTTGAGAGGAATGAATAAATTTCTGTTGGGGCTTTTGCTTCTGCTCTCATGGTGTCAGAACTGAGGACAGAAGGAAGGGCAGGGAGAGATGCTGGTGGGAGTCTTGCTTCTGGAGAAGAGGCAAATGATAGAAGAATATAGTCCCTGGTATCCATATGTTTGTGGCACAGGGTGGATCCAGTACCAGCAGGTTCTTTGTAGGTGAGAAGGACAGGAAGGCCAGGCAGTGAGATGGCAGTTTGAACACCTTTCCAAAGTGTACACCATGGCTCAGGAAGGAGTTATGGGCAAATGAAGGAGAAGGGCTCTGGCCTTAAAATCTCTGAAGAGGTGATAGAACTGAATTACTTGCATAAGCTGATAATTTTGCTCATCTTGTGCTGCCTCTCCCCCTTTTTATCTCTCCTTAGATAATACACCCACTGAAAAGGGTTGCAAGGGCTCAAGGGCTTCCATCAATCATACCTTTCCTTCACCACAGACCTATGACCAAGATTCAGAGATAATGTCATCTGAGGCCAAAGCTTTCCACCTCAAAGCTACCACACAGGTTGGGAGCAAGGCATCCTGACCTGCATCCCAGATTGTTTTTGGATTACATGAGCCTCCCTGGGGAATGTTCAACAGGAATTGACACTCATCACCAGTCCTGGCAGGAGGCTGAGTAGAGCCAGATACCCTCCCTAGCCTGGGTTCCACCATGCAACACTCTCCAAGCATGGAGTGCACCAACAACTCTCAGAATAGCTGACAAAGGAGGTGTCAAAGCAAGCCCCCAAGTAAAGCCCTCCTGTGCTGGCATACAGCTTGCAGGATGCTTTCCCCCTGCTGCATGCACCAGGCTTGGCCAAGAGATGGGCAATGTGATGGGCTAGGCAGCAAAGGCATGTGGGTGCTAAACACACAGAGAATCCTATGGCAGCTGGCTGCAGAGGGTAGCCCCGATGCCTAAAGAGATGCTTGAGAACACACAGGCTAGGGATAGATGAGGCTTTATTTTCATTCCCAAAGAAGTGTTCGGGGCGTCTGAAAAAGTGAGGTAAAAATATAGAGCACAAACCATCAAGATTAGCACCATGTTACAATGTACAGGTATAGTCCAGAATTGCAGATATTTCCTGATGTCTCTCAGTTGTGGATGGGCAGCATTGCTCCCCTGGATGTATGAAGGCAGCAAGTTTAAAGAAATCCTTACAGAAAGGCTTTTTTGGCCTTGGGAAGCCAGCCTTGGGCAGATAAACAGGTGGCACTTGCCCAACAAGCCTGCTTCCCTTTATATATCTGTAATCACCTCACACAGACAGCGAGTTGCACCTCTGGAGATAGTATCCTGAGGTATGCAGCCAGGAAAACTGACATTTGAAGGAGAACCTGACCCTTCTTCCCTTCATGATGCAAAGCCCCTGAGGTCCATCCACCTCCCCACACAAAAGGGCAAGTCTTCCCTAAAGCTGTGGTCAGGCACTCTATGCATTCCTTTTGCACTCTCCTTCACTGCTGTGCAGGGGATATCACCTCCCTGCTCTTATCCACAACTCGCCACCTCTTACAAGATATGGGATACTTGGCTGAAGGTCCAGGCATAAGTGCCTGGTTGCTCTGGGATGGCCAGCAGCTTGCCTACCCCATCGTGCAGGGTGTCAGGTGCTGTGGGGCACAGCAAGGGCCAGCAGCTGCTTGTGGGGTGGCACAGTGCCACTGGGGCCACACTGGCCTGGCCCCAGATGGGGAGCTGGGAGCAAGCACTGGGCAGACCTTGTGCTGGATGATCTGGATTAGCCTTGAATTTCAGCCATATCAAGCCAGAGACACTGCCTGCTCCCTTACCACATGAACTACTATAAAAATACCCATCTCTCACTACCAAAGGTCCCATGGGCTGACAGTGGAGGACATGTCCTATGAAATTAATTTCCTTTGGGCTTCCAAAGGTCTTTGTGGGACCATGCTGAATGACAGATTTATAGGCATTTCTAACACAGACACTGTAGGTGGTGGTGGAGCCCAGGCAGAGTCTGGCTGACTTACAGACCTGATAAGCAGTGCAAGACATCAGCAACAAAGGGGTTAAACCAGCTAGCAGGTGCCAAAAGAGAGAGAGACAGGCCTTCCAATCAAAAGCACTCTTTATTCCATTGCCAGTGGGATTTTCTGTTGTGTCTGCCCAGGGCACCCTTTTCTGCCTTTCACGGTGCCTCCGCTCTCTGAATCACACAGAATAAATGCAGCAGGCACAAGGAATGCATCAGCTGGCTGCCTGAAGATAGCATTTTAATTAGCCAGCAATCAAACGCGGACGTGACCAGAAGCCCTTCAGGGAAAGTTCTCATGCACACGGTGAAAGGCTGTATGAGGAGATCAGAGTGTCAGCCTGAAAACCTGGCCTCTCTCCATGTGTCCCTGCCTCACCTTGGGCCATGGCACAGGAGAGCTAGGTGCAAACTCTGGGGAGGGTGAGGGGCAACTGCTCTCCTATCTTCCAGCCTCTCCAAAGGCAGGGTTCTCAATCATGCAGAGCCTCTCCAACCAGCCTGAGCTCACTTCCAACACCAAACTATGACCCTGTTCCTCACAAGAGATGACAGCCCAGTTACACCCACCCTGGAGAATAAAGAGCTGGACTGCTTCCAGCGCCCTAGGTAACCCCTGTCAGAGCTGGCTTGGGCAAGGTCTTGCTGCAATTGAGGCAGATACCTTGGCTCTGCTACATTCACACGAATTCTATGAGCTGTCCCATCTGAAATATGCCATTCAGCTACTGTCTCATGAAGTAGGTGGCTACCAGGTCATCTCGCTCTGCAGATATCCTACTTCTTCTGAGCCCTTAGAGGAAGGGAGAGGGGCACCAGGAGTAGCCAACCCAGTTTGCCATTGCTCAGACAGAATTTGATGTGTTGGGTTTGATGTGCTGATGAGGGTTTGATGTGTTGCGACTGACAGGAACATGCTATCTCATCCATACAGGAGACCTGGGTCCCTTCATGCTGAGATTTCACATCCAGCTCAGCCCAGGGGACAAGCACTTACCTGAGGGTTTCAATTTTTCCAATTTGATGACTTGCAAACATTTTCCAGGTCACAAACAAGCAGAGCAGGCCTCCTGAAAATAGGCTTGCTGTCTTCATCACCTTGAACAGCCACGAGCCCATAGATCCACACAGAACAAAAGCCAGGGGTGAACATACACGGGAAGAAACTCCTTTGGGTTCCTCATGCAGAAACATCCAGATGGATCACATTCTCACTTCACTCCTGCAGTCTGCAAGATGTTACTGAATACAGTGAACCAAAATGTCCTCAGGTACTCATCTTCTTTCCTCCGCTCCGCCCTCTGCTGAGGCAGTGACTGCAGGTCCACCTGTTGAGCTACTTGAGTCCATCCTAAATAGCAGCTAGATTCTTTACCAACTGCAAACACTAAGTCCATTACCAGAAAGGGTAGGCTCACAGCATTACTTTCACCTTGGATTATAAATTCCACCAGGATTGCATCTACTCATGCCTGTACAGTACCCAGCTCATGGGACTTGGCTCCTGACAAAAGAGAAGCAGGGCTGGGACCATCACCACACTGCTCAGCATCAGGCTGGGAAGGAACCCAGGAGTCCTGCCCCCCTGGTCCTGCCCATCACACCACCCTCTTCTCACCAAGCTGGGAACTCGGGCTGAGCTCCACACAAGGGTTCTGGTGCCTACTTCCCATTCATTTCAATGGGTTTTAGGTACCTAGATGCTTTTGGAAGCTCTGGGTCCAAATCCAAGAGTCCAACTGGTAGGTTGCTGATGCCCTGTAGCCTCCAGAGGCAATGCTGGAGAAACTGTTACACAGTGGAAGAAAACCAGGATGCAAGGCAGAAGGAGAAAGCAAAGGAAATCAAGGTCAGAATTAAATTCTTTAATACAAAAAAAAGTTTGTTTGTCGTCGTCGTCGTTGTTTTAAGATATATCTGTAATTTCTTAGTTTAAAAATAAATATGTACTAAAGAATATCTTGAAAAAATTCACTAGACACAATATGTAGTGTTAATATCTTTTTTCCCCGCAATTATTACAGATAAACAGTAGCACCAATAAATAAAATGATAACAAATATTAAAATTAAAAAGGAGAGATTCAAGATGTAGAATTTTCTATTTTTTCCTGTTTCTTCTTTTTACATATATAAAAAAATTGTAGTGTCTATTTAATCCGAATCACACATATACATAAACATATATATATATATATACAAACACATAGCCAAATATATATATAGTATGTAGATGTATATCTAACCGTTGTCTCAATAGGAATGTGTAGGGGTAGGTGTTAGAGAAATTAATTAAATAACTGCCCATAACATGCTACTGACTCTGCCAACAATTGGGGAGAGACGGGATGGGACAACAGGAAGGTTAAATTTATACACAACCAGTACAAAAAAAAAAAAAAAAAAAAGAAAAAAAAAAGAAAAAAAGAAAAATAAAGGAGGTACGGCTTATAAATAGTTGAAATTAAATATTAACAAAGAATACTGAAAAATCCCTACTCTAATTAAATTATCTGTTTAATTTCTAATTTAAAAAGGGATATTAAATAAGTATATAAAACACTTTCTCTTCCCTCCCCCGATCGGAAGCCTCTGTCTTGCACACAATGCAACATGAGTACTCTACATTGCTGATGCAAGCACCCATCCGTGTGTTTTCTCTCCTTCTGAAAGCCATCAGTCGGATGGGGAGATCCTAGTGGTTAGTAGTCACTTGTTGTGAGTCTGTTTTTAGACTGTCTTGTCTTTTTGGAAGTTTTCCGTGTTGTACATTATCAGGCGTTGAAAATTCAATTGCAGATGATGTTTGGCAGCATTCTGACACAGACCGAGTACCTTTTTGATTATTATTATTAATAATAATAATTTTAATCACAGAACTAGATTATATATATCCACATAGATGTACAAACACACTTTCAGGGGTGTGTGTGTGTGGGCACGTGTGTAAGGTGGGTTTCACATACACCACAGCCTACACTGCAGATACACACATAGCCAAGAACCTCCCTCACAAAACAGCTAAGGGACTCCAGCTGTCTTCACATTTGATTCCCCATCCCATGACATGGAAAAGGGGCCTGATATTTACAGTATGTCATTTAAAAAAAAAAAAAACCTTGATGTTCTTAAGGGTCATTCACACTTGGCATGCAAACTGAAGGCAGCAAAAGTTTCTTTCTTATTTCCCCCCTTCAATCTTGGCATACATATATATTATTTTTTATATATATATATGTATAAAAATAAATATATATATATAAAAAAGAGAGAAAAATACATACATACATACATACACACAAATGCATACATTCACATACATACACACACACCCCCACTACTGTGTATATACTTCTGATTAATATCCCTTTCCAGAAATGTTCCATAAGCATCTCGGATGCTCTTGAGTGGCAGCTCTGTGCATGAAGAAAGCAGACAGTGCTGAACAACTGTGTGGCTATGCACCGGTCCCCATTCTTGCTTCAGCACACTGTAGACCTTGTGTCCTCTGCAGCCACCAAGGGCAGGAAATCTAGACTCCTGTGATAACTCCTTGAACAGAAAGTCAGTGTGCATCAGCTGCCCAACATCCTTAAAAGAAGCCAGCATGTCTCTCTGGCAAAGGTTCTACAGCTAATAAAGTCAACGCAAAATGTACACTGACATCCCATGTCCCAGCAAGGCAGGCAGGTTATGAGACGAGTAAGGGCGAAGGTTGGGGGAAGAGAGGGGAGGAGGAATCCTTGATCACAGAGATGGCCATATCCTTGGCCTTTGACCCATCGCACCCTAGGATGCCGCTCTTTGGAACTCCCTGCCCATCCTCTCCATCACCTCTCCTCCCTGCCCCAAGCAAGGAGAAGGTGGTTTGTGGTACAGCACACTCTACAGAGAAACAGCGGAGGCCGCACAAGTCAATTAGAGTTAAGAAGTTTACACCCAGCGCTTCTACTCAAGTCCAGTCTTAGCTTGTTTCTTATGCCCCAAGTAGCCCGCTTGTGTCCACAGCAGTTGAGTATTATCCAGTGAAGACACCAATAACATTAGCAATGTTAAAAAAAATAATCAGTATATATATATATATATAATATATATGTGTGTGTGGTTAAGATATACATATATGTATATATAGATGTGGTTAAAATATATATACATATATATATATGTATATGCATGTATACACACATATATATGTATGCATGGGAAAACCCATCAAATACACCCCTATAAGTCTTCCTGGCTCTGTTATTTAGCAGCATAAAAAGAAAAATAAAATAAAAAGTTCAAAACCCAAAGGTGAATTCTGTGCGGCGGGTGCCTTGGGGAATGTTCCTTCCGGAGTCCATCGTCCGTACTGAAAGTGCTGTGCTCTACCGATCCTTCATTTTTAGGGTTCATTTGGATTAGTGTTTTGTTTTGTTTTATTCTGTCCAGGCGAGAAATCAGGCTCCAGAAACAGGGCTGTTTCCCCTTCTCTTCCGCTGCTCACCGTCTCGGTTTTTCACATCTATCAAAGAGGAGAAGGAAGGAAAAAAAGAGAGCAGGGGTTAATGTTTGTGATGGGGGTACAGTTAGGGCAGGGAAGGGAAGGAAGGGTGGTGGCTAATGTGTTTAAGAGCACATGGTGTTAAGACATGGCATGACGTCACTGGTGGGGTGAAGTGCTGTGCAGATAGGGCAAATCAGCTGAGAATCTCGACTCCACAAACGAGTCAATTAATTCTATTCCCCCAGGCTCACCTAGACAGGTCAGGGGGAATACTCAAACAAAATTTTGGAGCAGAATCAGTAGCTTCCTCACAGATAAGCTGAGTGTCTTGTTTGCATCTTTGCACACCATACACACAAATACACACAAACACAGAAAAACAAGGCTAAGCAATGCATGCAGAGACACACCCTTGGCTCTCCACCTAGCCTCTTGTTTGGGTTGGAAGCAGTGCAGACAACAAAGCCTCATGCAAGAAGGTGAAAATAAGTGCTTTTCATTCCATTAGCTGCTGTGAGTGGGGGTTAGCACCAGAGAACAGCAGTGGCCTGAAGAAGCAGCAGGAGAAATGAGAATTTACCCTCCCCTGTAGGTCCCAATACTAATTCTACAAGAAAGAGCAAGAGAAACTTCAGCTTAACCAGCTTTTTATCTGGAAATTGATAAGATAACCACTCCTATGACTCTTTCCCATTTTTCTGGCCAACACATCGCCTCTGGAAACCTCCCTTAGTGTCCATTACTCCACCACAGAGAGGGACTAGTAAGAGAAACTAGCAAACCTCTTCTGCCACCATGACTTCTTTGTGGTATTTGTTTTGTTTTTCATTGTATTTATTACTATTTCTCGCCCTTCAAACTCTGCGGGGTAATTATTGGTTACTCTGGACTTTGGGAAAAGGAGCAGGGGGGAAAAGGCCAACATTAAGAATGGTCTCAGACTTCAGGGGCTTTGCTTGCTGGGGGAAATGTAACCCTGGAAGTCACTCTATTCTGGCCTCTCCATCAATTACTTTCCCACTGAGATTACAGCACCCCAGAAAAATTCTTTGTATACAGAGCAGTTTCCACCATGCTGGTAGTGCCAATGCCTCTCTGGCTTGGACACAAAGCACTTTCACACCCAAAGGAAGCACTTGCTACTTGTAACACCCGTAGCCACCTAGCCAATGGATGTCTCCTCTTTTCAAGATAGAGCCACAGAGGACCCTGGATCTCTCTCCCTTGTATTCTCCTCTTGAGCCACTGCCACTGCAATACTACAGAAACAGGAACAATCCTAGATCTCGGTGAAAGGGATCTGAGTTCAGAGTCACAGCCAAGTGCTCATTAGCAACCCTATTTCTATGTCTCCCTCTACACAGGTAGGATGATCCTACACCAGAGGTGCAAATGTAGCTTCTGCAAGTCAAGACACCCCTCTGAGCTCACCAAAGCGCTCAGGTGAGAACCAGGAATCAGTTTCTTTACATATCCGTGCCACAGATGGTATGTGACAGCACTCAGACGACACATGCACAGCATGGATCTCTGAACTAACACTAACCCCACAGTGCCTTTATGTCTCCCACGGCACATCTGAAATAGCCACCCTGGCCTTCACCCAGGGTCAGACTTAAACCTGCTATATTCCATTCACAGTCCTGAGTGCAGCCTCTCAAACCACTACTCTGAACAGATCATGGACAGGGAACTGTGACAACAGTACAAAAACACTGGGTGCCCTCCCTGGCCTTTAGAAGAACAGAGGCAAAGGACAACGTAGGCTCAGCCTTGAGGGAGGCTCGTAATGGCTTTCCTCATTCTGCACACAGCAGAGCATCTACAAGCCACAGAAAAAGGGCTTGAAGACAGGGGTGGCCAAATCCTAGTCAGTTAAGGACTTGTCTTTGTCCAACAGTATGCTCAGAGTTGTGTACAGATAAGGTACAGAGGGATACAGACCCCCCCTGCCTACCTCAGCAACATGAACTCCACTATCCTATTCTATAGTAAAGAATACCTGAGATACAAAGGGCCTGTCCCTGGGAGCCATCCCCATCCAAGTCCTAAGAGCACACCTGAAACAAACAGCTGCCGTTTGACACAGGGAAACCGTCCTCGCCCCAGTCAGCCCCTCTACTCTCTGGCCCACGTAGGACAGAGAAAAGAAGTAATCAAATATCACTGGTGCCAGAAATCAGCAGGAAGCAAGCTCCCCCCCTCTTTCTCTTTCTCTCTCTTTCTCTTTGTGTGTTTCATCCTTCAGGACACAAACCTGCAAGTGCGCTCGTTTAACTCAAGCTGCCTCGACTTGCAACGTGAGTCTGTGAACTTGCAGGAACATTTACAGGTCTGGGGATCTTGTACAAACAAGTGCTTTCTCCTCTCTGAGCAAGGCTCACAGTGACTGCAAAAAGGCAAAAGGAAAGATGTCTAAGCTACAGCGCTTCAGCAGAAAGAAAATACACATGCAACACCCTAAACATCAAAGCAATCCCCTTGCCCCCTCCCACAGCCCCCATGCTGCCAACTGGACTGCCATGGGCTGATGGATTTTCCAGCAGCACCTCAACAGCCCCCAGGACAGCAACCCTTTGCATTAGCGCAGAGAAAGAAAACAGGCCTTCTGCACAGTATTCACAAATGCTGCATTGGATCCATTGGCTCAGGCCAGAGGGAGGAAGAAGGGGAAAGCAAGGATGGGAAGGTGAGAGGTCCCAGCCAGCTATTGACACATCAGTGAAAGGAGTTCTCTGAAGTGGACTATTCGAGTAGAAAGAGGCCAGTGGCTAAACGAGTTAAATATACAGGGTCTCTCCTCCCCTGGAAAGCAGCTGGGCTCCAGTACCATATACTGACCCCTGCAGTCGGCACTGCCCTCCTTTCTGTAAGCCTCATCCCAACCTCGCCATCTAGGAGTCTCCTATTGAGGGGCCATGAATTTACAATGCAGAATTTTGTGAACCACCATGAGAGAGGCAGAGCAAAAGAGACAGGGAGAGACAAGCCACCAAATCCAGCAGAAAGAGAGAAAAAAAAACAGACAGAGAGGCCCCTGAGGCTCCCCAGCACCCCCTCTCTGGCCTCCCGCTGTCCCAGCTCTCCTCTCCACCTGTGACTCTACCAGACACACACGCACATGTGCACACGCACACTCACACACACACATGCATGGCAGATGTCAGCCTGCCGGTCACCAGTCATCAAAGCAGTGAGGACACGAGACAAGTGGTGGAAAGCAGATGACAGAGCTGCAACCGGAAAGTGTGAAGAGGTGCAGGGTACTCATCCATCCACCACACTCTTGTGCCTTGGGACAATGGTCACCACTGATGATTAGAGAGCCAAGCAAGCTAAAGCCACCTTCCCTAAGATAGCCTTAGTGCCAGAGCAGTGCCACCAGCAGCGCTGTCCCTGCAGGATCTGCAGCCCACCAGTGACTTGGGAGGGGAGGGTGAGATTTGAGCAAGCAGCAAGCAGGCAGATTGGTTTGGGGAGAGGGAGGGAAGAGAGTCTACAAGCAGAGGACACAAACGTACAAGCTGAGTGGTTTGTACCGGCCTTTCTTGCGCTTTCTCTTTTGACCCTTCCCCCTTCCTCGCTTTGATTTTCTGGAAGAAAAACAAAAAAAAAAAAAAGAGAAAGAGAGAGAGGGGGAAAGAAAGGGAGAGATACAGAGAAAACGGAAGAAAATGCAAGGAAGAAGAGAAAAAAAAATACAGCCATGTGCCTTGCTGGGAGGGGAGAAGCACATGAGGCAGGACTGGAGGGTAAATCCCAGGGCTGAAGCACAGATCTCCACTTTGCACGTACATTCACCAGCTCCGGCGCTCCTGTCAGCTCTGCAACCAGCCTGCCCACAGCCAAGCCAACACCAGGGAACTCAGCAGAGACCTCCTGCAAGGCTGCTGCGAGCAGAGGCGGACCTGCTGGAACCTCAGAGGGGCACCTGCCCCCTCCAGAGAGGGGCAGTGGGAAAGGGGCAGGGGGTGAGAGGGAGGAGGAACAGAAAGCTTTGTGAAAGCATCATGCCACCGTGGTGAGTGCAGACAATCATTCCAGGTGACAAGCACAGGTGCACAACAACTGACAAAAGGCAACCTGAGTGAAAGGGCTCTCTTCAGAGAAGAGGAAACCACTCTGACCTGATACACTGCCCAGCACTGGGCCTAGGAGGGGGCAGGTGAGCTCCAATAGCTCTGCTGCAGGACAGGTGGCAATCCTGCCTTGGGATGGGAGCACTCCAGAGACAAGGGAAAAGATCTGATCTCGGAGAGGGCTATCCAACCTGAAGGCTTTGCTCATCCACCTCACCTCCTGCCTGTGGTTCAGAGGACTCCAGGAGACCTTACTTGGATGTCTGTAACAGTTCCTCTGGCATCCTCTATTCTGAGTACTGAAGAGTAAAGAGGGGGAAGAGGATGTCCTGACCTAGTTATTTTACCCAGGAGATAATCAGCAAGCAGCTTTCAGTTCTTCCCTTCTGTCACTGTCCACATGGATCTGCCAGACAGACAACCAGATGGAGCCAAGGTACTGACTCCATTCTGAAAAATTCACCAGTTGCCTCTGATTCTTGGGCAGGAGCTCAGCAGGCAGGGGCTCGGAAGTACAGTCCTGGACACTAACCATGGATCCCTATGGTCCATTGAGAGCATAGGGCGCAAGGGAGGCTGGAACCTGTACTGCTCCTTGAGCCACATTAGCACAGGAGCAAGGGAGAGACATGCAAGGAGAAGGCCCTAGGCAAAGCACCAGGGCTTGTCAGGCAAATGAGTCCCAGCTCTGAGGCAGTTCAGCAAAGGCTCCTTCATTCCCTGGTGCAGCCCACTTCAGGAGAGAGCTGTCAAAGGGAATTGGAGGAACAGAAGAGAAAGCACCGTAGGTGTCTCCTAGGCCCTGTTCAAGTCACCTCACTGGAACGAGTGTCAGAGCACCAGCTCAAACCCAGTTCTGCCCTACATGTCAGTGACAGGGAGACGGTGAGGGGAAGAAAATCAACCTGAAGGGAGGAGAGGGGTACCAATATAACGAGACTTTCAATCTGGCACAAATCAAAGCACACCAGTCTCTCCCATCCCTTCCCATCCTTCCCTGGGGAGTGCAAAACCAGCAAAGAGCAGGCAAAAGGTGCTGTTAGAAGAGGAAAAGTGAATGCAACACAGTCCGAGCTGGCTGCTACACCCACACCCCATCCTCACCAGAGCTCACACAGACCAAACTCTTGCACACCTTCAAACTACAGAGCCACACAGACCAACCGTCCCCGACATGGCCCTGTGCAGACAGGACTGTTGGCTGCACACAGTCTGATGCAGCCAGGAGCAGATTTCCAGGGGGAGGAGGAGAGGCTGGAAGGCAGCTAGAAACATACAAGCATCAAGGAGAGGGGTGAAAGAAGCTCTATCTCTCCTGTTTGCTCCCTCGGTCTCAGATTCAGCCTCATCTCCAAGTATTCACTTCTTCCTCTCCACACCTCTAAATGGCAGAGGTGCTTTTCCAGTCATGTGCAGTCCAGCTGATCCTCTTGCTCAGAGAGATCATTCTTTCTTTTCAAAGTTGTTTTGTATTTTATGCTCATCCCTGCAACTACTGCAGGATTAGAGCTTATTTTTCTACTTTCCACAACCTTTGTAAAGGGAAGGTTGTGACTTAACCTCCTTCAGGCCACTAAAGCAAATCCATAAGATTCAAAAAACCCCTCAAGAAAGCCTTCACCAAGACCCAACTAGGATGTCCACCTCCCTTTACACTCTCCCAGGTCCCCACCCAATCAAACCAGTGTCACATCTTGCATGGCATCAGTCCTGCCTCCACCAGGCCTCTACTTCCACCTCTCCCTGTAGCCAGCAGAGTTCCTACCAAAGCTGCTGTGAAAGAAGCCAGCAAGTACTCACTCAAGCAGCAAGAAAAAAATTAATAATAAAGAAAGGCAGCAATTTGCAGTAACCAGAAACACCCCAGGAAGAAGGAAGGGGAGAATGGGGCTGCACCTTGAATCCATTCCAGCAGGACAGACACAATGGGACTTCCCTATCTTAGGAAAAAGCATTAGGAATGACTACCATGGCCATGGGTCATGCAAGGTCCGTGTCTGGGGTATGAAGGAAGGACCATCAGATCTGGGTTTCTGTGACCACCTGGAATGGATTCAGAGCATTGCCCCATGCAGTACAACGCCATTTCCAAAAACACCTTAAAGTGAGTATATCCAACCAAAGAAAAAGGCAAGGGGAAGTGGGGAGAGGAAATGCCAACCAACCACCAAAAGAGAAAGGAGGAAAGGCTCGTCACTTACTTTTCTTGTTTGTTTTTGACATCTTTCTTTGGTCTGTGGAGAAAGGCAGAATAAAGGCCTCATTAGAAGAGAGCTTATCACATATACTTCTTGTATTGTCCCCAGCTCCCACCAAGTCCAGGGAAGGACATGTACAGGCAGAATTGCAGGATGCCCATGGCACAGTTTAAGTGGTTCATCTCCAAGTGGTTTTGCTCCCCTGTTGACCCTTGCTGGTAGCTAGTGCCATAAAGATCCCAGGATGCAGGCATTGTCCACCTGTGATACTTAGAGATGGAAGAGCCCTGACAGCAGAGGGCTTATTTTCCCAGTCTCAGCCATCCCACTGCAAACCAACCAAGAAGGCTGCAGAAGCGTCTGAACAAGAGTCCCAACCCAATGGCAGAAAAAAAGAAAGGCTCCGAGTAATTTTATTGCAAGAGGAACCAGTGCTGCTCCATTCTCACCTGCAGTCACATTTACTGTGCTGTAAGAAGCTCATGTGTGATATGTGCTGACTCTGATGGGGTTTAATTCTCATGATCTGGAATAAAAGAAACAGAAAGGGTCACTGCCTGATCACTCTTCATGTTCACAGCCCCAAATCAGGCTGCTGTGCAGCAAAGCACTCACACCCCAGGTGCTCCTGGGAAGAGCAGGGCAGAGTTTGAGCTAGCTCTGAGGCCCCGTTCTCCCAGTCAGAGAAGGCCTTTGATCACAAGCGAGCAGCAACGCCAGACTTGTGCCAAAGCTCTGTTTTCTTGTCCATGCTCAGTGCCAGCACTGGTGGATAGCCTTGGAGACAGGCATGGGAGAGAGTACCACCACAGCAAGGTTCTCAATGAGCCCTCCCTGGCTGATGCTGGACAGACAGTAGTTGAAGATCCAGCCTGCTCAAGCAGAAGTCATGCTTCAGTCTCACACAAAGGTCCCCAATGAAAATTCCAAATCCAACTCCTTTTCCTTAAGCCACCATTCCTTCCCTGACATTTCACTTTCTCAGTACCTTGACCCAGAAAATAAATCTGGAGATTTGTGTTTAAAGGAGTCCTGCAAAGCCAGACATCACCCAGCCCCCAGATATATTCAAGGAAGCTATTTAGAAGCTATGGAATACTGTCATATTCTCTTAACCAGAACATGGCTGGAAAATTAGCTCTACAGATATGCTTTAATGCCTCTGACCCCTTACAGGTATGCAGGCATACCAGTCAAGAAGTGTAATTCAGCAAGGAATGGTGGGAAAAAAAACATCCCTAGGGGAGCCTGAAAGTGGAAAAGCAGTATGGGGAACCATGAAAGGGCACAGGCAGGGTCTCCAACAGAGTTCAAACACAGCCTAAATTTCAAGTAAAAGGACCTGCTGGCTAATCACTTAGCACTGCACATCTCTCACCGATACTAAAAATTGACACAAATATTTACAGTGGCCATCAAGAGGCTAAGGGACAAAATTAGGTGAGGGAGGTATGGGTTGGGTAATGGCACCAGCACAATTTTGGACAAGAGCTGGAATCCAGTCTGACAGACAAGGGCAGTTACTAAGGTCTCTAAAGCAATTTGCATCTTTGCCCACAGGCCCAGCCTTTGCTATCATGGCCACCTTCAGCAGCCTCCAAACAAAGGAGGAAGAGCCCAGAGGCAGACAGGCTTTTTCAGCTAACATAGCACAGTCTGTTTCTTAGATCCCCTTTAACCCCTGCTATGCCAGGGTAGCTAAAGACCCAAATTCCCTGCTCTGTTGGTACAAGCTGATGCCACATGACCTTCAGGAGAGAGCACTGACAGGTTCTCCCCTTTTGCCCTACTCAGCTGCCTTCAGAACAACAGCTGTGTGTAGAGTTCAGGTGCTGCAAGGGCCCAAGGAATATCTTCTTTGGGAACTGGGAGACAGTACCATCAGAAATGTTCCTTTGCATTCTCTAAACATAAAGTGCTCCTTTGCATGCTCCTACCTACTGTATTTGGGCAGGAGCCAAAAAACAGACTCTCCTTGTAGCCTTAAATAGACATAGGCAACTCATTTTTTAACCCTGCGTGGTGTAACACAGAGCACCAGAGTCAGAAAAGAGGTTCCCTGGGGTAGGTGCACTTCCAATTAGCTGGGATCTGGGACTTGGAGCGGCTGTGATGGCTGTTTTGCTTCCTTCCAGCAAAGCGTGGCAGATTGCAAGCTGGACCCTCACCTCCATTGTGACGTTGTACACATCCACAGGGACACATTCTAGGCCTTCATCGCCGCAGCAACCCGCACATCTCATCAGAGGCACACAGGATGGCTTGAATATGTACTCCACTTCATCGGGGTACTCCTGGAAAATGTCCACCAGGGTCTCAATAGTCCTGCAGAAGCTGCGCTCATAGACTTCCAGGAATTTGATAACTAAAAGAGGAATGGAGGGAATAAGTTAATGCAAACTTAGCACAAGAATATCTAGTGCTTCACCCCTTAAAGTGAGCCAGACAGTTGCAACACAACTACCCTATGCTCTTCACTAATAGTCTTGCAGGCCTAAATCCATTGTCTGTGCTCTACATACACACACATCAAGTGAGAAGGGAGAAAGACAATCTCCTCCTACAGCTGCTTCAGGGCAAAGGCAAAATGGACAAGAGAGCCTCACTGTTTGCCTTCCTGGTACCATGATGTATGCCGCAGGTGACTCTTCCCCATATATCTTCTCTGTTTTTCCCCATACTCCTGGTATGCTGCCACTAAGAATATCAGCTCAGCCAGAAAAAACCTGAAGCTGCAGCAGATAATCTGCATTCTGGACTAAGGCCCTTCACTGGTTTGCCCTTTACTCCCTTTCAAAACAGTCAGTGGATGCCCCAGCAGTTTTAAAGCCAGAAGCATCCTTTGTACAGACCTCAGCACACAGACACTTCTAAGAGCAAGCAGAGGCTCTGAACTATGGAGCCATGCATCTTCACCCTCCCTGTCATCTACCGCTTTTGGCCATGCAGAACATCTTCCTCAGCAGGTCACCATGGAACCATGACAGTATCCACTACAAGTCACGGCCTCCATGTCCCCACACTGACCACCTTCTCAGACCCAGGAACCAAGCCACCCACTGGAAGATTCAAAGTAGGCTCACAGCACCCCCAGGACTAGCCAGACTATATATTTGCCTACTGAACTACAATGAGACAGTGTGGGAGGGGGAACAGGGTGGATCTGCCATTATCCCAAGCCTTCCCTACGAATGGAGCAAACACTAACTGCTTGCGATCTGCACTGATTTCACAAGTGTTTCTCAATGTTTCCCACTCTCTTGCCAAAGCTTCATTTTGCTGCTTGGTCAAGGGTTGGAGAGATTTAAAGAGATGAGAGATAGTATAGGTAAGTACACACACACAAACCCCAGATGCTTAGCATAGTGTGGCAGTGAGTACCTGGAGCCCTCCAGGCCTCCTAGCTCTAGCACCACACTGGCAACAAAGGATGTCTCACATGGAGCGCAGGGTAAGAGTATGCCCAAGGAGACAGTACCTGTCCCATGCTGTTATGCACCATAATGATCCACCTGTACAGTATGCAGAGTCCTCCAGCACCAGGTTGATAACTCAGACTGATAAGAGGAAACTGCTTGCATCATGGAAAATAATGGTCTCCAGTAAGTGCTTCTGAAGTGCCCTGATCTTGTGACAAACTGGCATAAAGGTTACTTTGCCACAAAAATGCAAAAGCTGCAGGGCTTGGAGCTCACAGCCCGCAGTTAATTGTTGAAAGTTAATTCTAGGTCATGCGGGGCTGACAGTGTCATAGTGCTGAAGTCCTGAGAGCAGGTACAAGAGGGGAGGAGCTTCCCTCCAAGGAGCTTGAAGTGTCAGAGAGCGTGAGCAGCTATTAAAAGAGAAAGTGGCTTGTGAAAGCGAAATGTAGCCTGGCAGGCATGGACTGCTTGTTGGTATTCCTTGTCTAGAAGACAACATTTCTGTTCCTTGTTCTTCCCTTCCTCTTCCCTCCTCCCCTAACTGCTGTATGTCTCCTGTCTGTTCTCCTATCTTGTCTGTGACTACCTCCTTCTTCCTGTTCCCCTTTGGAGTGACCTTAGTCACCACCTATGTTCCAACAAGTTGAACAATTTAATACGTGGGAAATTCTGCGGGCACAAAGACAGTCACTGAACTGCACTGTTGATTATTCACACTGTGCCAGACACAGGATCTGAGAACTCTGGCAGTAAAGGCATAGTTCAGGATAAAAATGCTTACAGACATATGTCAAGGGGAGGGACAGAATGTAAGAGGGAGGGAAAGAACCAGTTACCTGTGCAGATCAAATGCCACATCAGTCTGGGGCATAAAGGAGGCAGAAAACAAGAGTAGAAAAGTGAAGTGAAACTGACTGGTGTTCTGTCAGGCTTTCCTAAATATTTGCACTATTCAGACATTTGGATTACACCAGAGAAACCAGACTACAGACTGGTCCCAGAACAGCACATTCAACTTCTTTTGCAGGCCTTTTACTTCCACAGCTGCACCCTGACAACTATACTTGAGATCTGAGAGATACGACAGGACTAAATCCTTCACATGAAGAATTTGGGAGTTTCTACCTTTACTTTAACACATGAAGGTTTTCCAAAGTCTGAATCGGCCTCTGAAAAGGAACCAGGGAATCCTCCCCTAGCTGCCACAAAAGGCACATTGCCTTATTTTGCTGGACACAGAGAATTCACATGGAGACTGTGCAACACTCTGTAGTTCATTTGCACAGCTACCACACAAACCAAACCGAAGCACATGACTGAGGTACAGTCAACCTCATAGCAAAGCCCTGCTCCTTCTACCATACCTACATTTATTCCCATGTACTGGAAGTTATATTGCACACTTTGCTGGGTTGATTCTGCCTGTGCTTCCTTTCCATTGGTTGTGTCACAAATGGAAGAAGATCTCTTTCATGGGGAAGCACAAGAAGGTCACCGAAGGACTAACACCACTAGGTCTGCTCCCTTCCTGAAAACTGGGCTTCAGCCCACATTAGAAGTTAATCCCACAATTAAATCACACTCCTACCCTGCAAAACACCTCCAGATTTGAGTCGGAGGTTCTTCGCTGTGAATGGAGGGGGAAGGAAGGTTAAAACGCAAACAGGACCCACATTAACTCTTCAAGGCAGAGCTTAAATTCAAATTTGGAGCAGCTGAGCAAGAACATGCTGGACTAGAAGAGCCTCTGATCATTTTGTCTCCCTCCCCATGAATGGCTTAGCAGCAATACAGACACACTGTTATTTTGAAAATAAAAGTGCAGCCACAAGTGTTGGTGGTTTCCTTTATTTATACCAGAAAATCTTTTCCTGTGAAACAAAGAGTGTTTGTCTGACTCTTCTACAACTTCCCGTGCCACAAAACATGTGGAAGCCTCTCTGAGCTCAAAAGGGTAGGGGCTGAAGCTAAAATAACAATCTCTGACCAGAGTAAGTTCATCCCAAATAGAAACCTGTCATCTCAGAGAAAGCATAAAATGGCCAAAGACACAAACCCACCTTTCAGCCCAAGCCCCTAAGAGGTTCAGAGGAAGGAACTACAGGACTGTCCTTGGGTAACAGAGGCCTGTCATCATCTCTTCACAGAGGAGAAACTGAGGTATAGAGAGAGGGCCTCTAAGTTCAAACCACAGGACAGAAGTAGAGCCAGGAGTCCTGACTTCTACTTCACAATTGTATCTGCATCGCAGAACCTGTAATAGTACCAGGACAATAACACTGAAGTTTCACCACTTATATTGCCAGACCAGCTTCTGCAATCCCATCAGCCTTCTTGTGACAGAAGTTAACTCTGTTTCATTCTTTCCCTCCCCAGGAGGGATTTGTTGGGCACAACAAATGGCACAGGTGAGGACACTAGCTCTATTCTACCAACAGCAGAGAACTGGTTACCAAAATAAGCCTCACAGCAGGCTCCATCTTGATCCCTCTGGAGTCACTGAACCTTCTGTTGACTTCAGCAGGAGCAAGGGTCAAGCACAACTGGCAGCAGCCCACCAGCAAATCAGAAATTTTGCTAGCACAAAATGGACACCTATCCCAAACACAGCCTGCCACAAACCTCTGGCAACACACATAGAGTCTGTCACACCAATAGAGTTACAGAAATTGAAACTGACTTATACGGAAAAAAAAAAAAAAAAGCCAGTCTGGGCCTACAGTGCTGGAGCCCTCTGCTGACCTCTGGCTGGAATAACGCTGAAGGTCACAGTCCATGGGGACCTTGCAAGACTCTGCCAGACTCTGCCATGCAACAAGTGATCTGCTCTGCTATGCAGGTAAGGGGAAAACATGGCCAGGATGGTCTTAAAGCAGGCGATGATCACCTCAGGCTGAAGGTTTCAAAGTTCACAGCCCTTTTACCCCACTGCTGAACTGAGGACTGCAGACAGAAGCCAACCTCCTGACATGCACAGGGCTTCCTTCACTAGAGAGGGAGCTCACAGGAGACATCTTTGACTAAGCCAGGGGCTGACTGCCCTTCTGGTCTACATTTAGTTGCATGAAGCAACGAGGCAGGGGACACTGTCACACCCTGGCCTTTGGGCAACAGGAAAGACACAAGATCACAGGAGCTGTAGAGACACCACCTTGTTTCCTTGACAGGCAATGGTCCTCTCCATACTGGACAACCAGGAACCAGTTAGTAGAACACATCAGAACCTATCAGAACCCTAGAGTGCCATTCCCTGAATGCTCAAAGTCTGCTAGGCCAAACCAGAATAAAAAGGTGTATTTTTCAAGCCTGGCTCTTTACAGTGCTTAGAAACTTCCAGACTGTGGGGGTACCCGAGACTGCTGAGAGGCATGAGCCCAGAAAATCATCCTGGACTTCCCCTTTCTCCTTCTCTTCCTGAGAGACCTGCCGTCTGGGGGCTGCTCCGGCCTTTGTTCAGGGATCAGCCCTGACCCCAGCCGGGCACCACCAGCACCGCTGGGAAAGAGGCGGGGAGCAAAATTTGACAAATTCCTTCCTACAGCACTATGGCGAATCCCCAGTAAACTGCTCGGCGCTCCGCAGCTCTTTGTGTGCGCCCGTCTGTGCTCAGATACATACATATATATATATATATGTATGTAAATATAAGCGAGCGTGCGTATGTGCAGCAGCGCACGCACGCAGTTTCACTCGCGCTGTGGTAAGCCAGGGGCGGGCTGGGCCAGCCCTGCTGCCGCCCTGGCACCGCGGCCGCCCCGAGCCCTGCCCCGCGGCCGCCCCCGGCCCCACGGCCCGGCCCAGGCCCGCGGCGCGGGGCGGGGGCGCCGCGGCCGCCACGAAAGGGCTGATGGCGGCGGCGCCTCCCGCGGCAGCCCCCGGTCCCGCTCCCCGGGAGGTGGCGGTGTTGACCGCCGGCGACTCCGGGGGCTCCTTCCCCCCAGCCACCGGGAAGCCGCCCAGCGCTTACCTTCATTGGGTTTCCGCTCCCCATCCCCCAGGGCGGGCGCAGCCTTCGACAACTGCAAAGACAACAGAAAATCAGTCACAACACGGAAACGTGAGGCGGTCCCGCGGCGCGGGGGGTCCCGGGCAGGGACCCCCGGTGGTCCCGGTCCCGTCGCTGCGCTGGGCAGGGGGCGGAGGGAGCCCCGGCGGGAGGGGGCGCCCCGCGGCCCAGCCGCTCCCCGCCGGCCTCCCCGGCGGGCACAGAGGAGCCTTTTGTTCCCCTGTCCCCGGGGCAGCCGAGAGGGGCACGGGCGGGACGGTCCGGCCTGGGGACGGGGCTGGCAAGGCGGTGTGCCGGGCCCGAGAGACGCCCCAAAGGGAGAGACGCGTCCCCGGGGAGCTGCTGCCAGTGGCCGCGGGCAAACACCCGGAGCAAACGCGAGCCCGGCCGAGAGAAGTAACGGGGAGACCTGCTGCTGCCGCTGCCGACACGACCGGCGGACCCGGGCACCGCTTCTCCCCGTAAAGGCGAATCTGGCCCGGGAGGGCAGAGGGGGAAGAAGGGCGGCCAGGCACGGAAGAGCATCGCTCCCCTCTCAGTGTCACAGATGTCTGTCACCCAGCAGTGGTGGCCACGGAGGTGTCGGCATCTGGCCGGGTGTCAGGGCGATTAGCTGTGACAGCACCACTTTGCCGACGGACGCCGCCAAACCGCCCGGGTTTTCTTCCTCTGATGGAAGGGAGGGCGAGCACGCCCTCACCTTAGTGGTCTCAGTCCCCAGCCCCTGCGTAGATCCCATTCCTGCGCTCCACAGATTCCCCTGGCCCAAAACCGAAAAGGCTGCAAGCTCTGCAGTCACTCCTGCCGCCTTTTGGGAATAGGGACGTTTCCAAAGCACTGAAGCAGATAGGAGTGGTGACAGGTAACCCACCCCCAAAATGGTATGGAGAAATATTACACCACTTTACTAAGGAAGTCTTTTTAATTCCAGGTGAAACAATAATGCCACTCTTCCTGCTCTTCGTGAGGGCTTTAGATCTGACGTAACTTTCCAGCCAAGTCAGGCTTCCCCCTGCTGTTCTGTTCTGAACCAAAATGGAAAAAGCCAAACTTTTTTCACTTCTCCAAGTTATGTTGCCACCTGTGTGATGCCATCCACCCCAGAACCTGCTGCCTTTCAGCAGAAGCCCATAAGAAGCATGGGGATCCATACAAAATACTGCTTCGTCAGCATGTGCTGTGTTCAGGCTTAGAAAAAGGCTCTCTGATCTAGTAGCTGAAGACAGAACTGAATTAAGGCCAACTCCACCCCAAGCTCAGAACAGGAATCTGCCACCTATGGTCTTCTAAGCAGTCCTGTACACAGGGCAGCACCATCATCCAAGCAGCTGAAAATGTCAGCTTTTAAAAGGAAGGGGCAAGAGAGCCAGCTAGAAGCCCCTCTACCAGACATTCTTTTGTGTCTGTGCATAGTTCCCTTTGTCTAAGGTCCCCCTGACCGAACTTTTTTCTCATTTCAATCAAAGTCTTTCTATACCTGGGCATAACTTAGCAGCCCAGACCTGAGCTGCCCCATGTGTGGATCTGTTTCTTCTCTGGGGAGGAAGGGGGCTGTGTCCCAGTCTCAGTGCTGTGACAACACTTTAAAAAACAGGTTCCTAGAAACAGTTTCATTCCTGAAGTGTGAAGGTCACTGCAACAGCACAAACAAAATGGAGGCAGCAGAGGCTGCAGCAGCCTTCCAAAGCCACTCAGTGCCTGACAATCTATGGGTAAAAAGAAAACTGCATCAAGGACAGAAAAGTCTGAATCTGCTATGGCACAGGAAGAGGATCACGAGCCAAGTCAGCTTATTCAAATCACAATGCCCCCAAGACTTTTCACAGACGAATTTCTGGTTCATACACAAAATGACCACGACAGACTGAGCAAAATTAGCTTGGGGGTACCTTAAGGGTCATTTTAACCCATTCTCTATGCAAAGCTACCCAGCCAGCTGCCAAGCCCACTGCCTCCTCATGTGCAAGCACACAGGCTGCACAAGTGATGAGAAGCAGAAGCAGGCCACACACATGCTTTCGCTACTCACCTGCGCCAAGCCAGCACCTTGTCCTGCCCCTGATGTAGTAGAGCAGGAGCCAGAATACTCTCGCAGTGCTCACCTGAACCTGGGATGTGATCTGACCCCAAAGATGGGAAACGAGATCAGTGCAAATTGGGCAAAGAGCTTTGGAGCTTTCCCAGGGGAGCTCTCAGCAGAAACTAGAAAGGTTTCCCAGAACTATCAGTAACAGGCTCTCTGCTCACTATTCCAAGAAACTTTTCTGCCCTTTCAGCAGTGTCTTTCACCTGTGGCTAGAGCCCTCAAAGCATGTCCACTGGAACAGCAGGTGAGGCAGGGTCTTGTGCCTCACTTCAAAAGAGTCTGCTATGTATCAGACATGGGGAACCAAAAACATTCCTCAGGACAAGCGGGCCAACTGTGCCCTTCATTAGGAGCCTGAAGGTCATGCTCTCCTCTGCTGGCTTTTGGCATTACCCAACAGTTCTGTAACACAATTTCCTTTCAATAGATTTTCAACATTTCACAGTAGTGTGGAAGCAACCCATGGCCTGGCCTTGAGAGTAGGATAAATGAGCCCAGGAATGGGACTGACAGACGAAGCTCCTTTCTGCGCTCTTTGCAGGTTGTAGCAAATGCACATCCCTCCCTCTGTGGGGTAAAACCTTCTCTAACAAATAAACCCACTTCCCACCATCCACGTCTGTACCTTCCCTGCCTTCCTTCTCCCCCAGTCCCTGTCCAAAGGAAGCTCTTCTCTGAAGGGAGAGAAAAGGTTAATGAAGTCATTCCTCTCTAACCATCACCCCCCTCACCACCACCACCACCAGCACTCTTTCTCTCCCTTCCCCTCCCCCTAATCTGTGCAGGCTCATTAAAAGAGCTTTGTAACTGTTTAGGACTGGAACAAACAATCCATCCACTTTGAGAGGGACTCTGGGACAGGAGTTAAGGCACTTTTCGTCTTAGGCACTAGAAATTCTCAGCGTTTTCTGCTTAGGAAGCAGGGGGGGGGCGTGGGGGGAATGGGACTCACTGCACTACTTCTCCATTGTACAAGCTAACAGAGGTCAGTAATCCTGCAAGCTGCCAGCACAGCCAAGGGACTTCTGACAGAAGAGACAGGAGAATGGATTTGGGGTTGCTCAGGAATCAGTGAGCCCCTCCGACATCCTTCTCCCCTGTTCCCAAAGGAGTGCTCCTTTTTCCAGCCCATCCTCAGAGCACAGGAACGGATCTGGGGAAGGTGACCTGCTGCGTCCCAGCTGCCTAAAGGCTGTGGAAGCAGGTTCTGGTGGCTCTCCATCGTGGTGTGGTGCAGAGGCACAGCAAAGGCAGGCAGCCTGGTGGGTATGCAATCATTAACAGTCTAGTCACAGGCTTGTTCTCCCTCCCTCAGTGTGTGATCACTGCCTCTTCCCTATGGCAATACATCTGGTATATCCAGGTCTCTCTGTTCTGGGCAGGAGGAGAAGAGCTCCCAGACCATCATCAGGAGTGACCTGTCACCAGGCTGGCAGCAAGACCCACAGATGAAGGAAGATGGGGAATAACCACCTGTCCCCCATTCTCTAGGAAAGAGAGAACCGGAAGGGGACCAACAATGCAACCTCTCCAATCCCGTGGTGTGTGAGGAACTGTGCACACCGCTCAGCACAATCAGCTGGGAGGGTGGCACTGCAAAAGTGCCTTTCCTGCCCTCACCTGCATGGAAAAGCTATCACCACCAGTGGAGGCAGACACTTGTGGCTTTAGTGCTGCCCAGACACGACCATGAAACAACTTCCCACCATCTAAGTCTTGCTGCAAGAGCAACCATAACACCTACCTCTGTAAGGAGTCATCCCCCTGAAGGGATGACTCTTTACTCGCAGTGGAGGAGTGCCATGATTCCTTCATCCCTTCTCCTTCACTTCCAGGAAAGCTGCCTGACACATGCTGGACCCTGCTTCCCCAACTCAGACTCTGTCAGGGCTTTTATTTAATGCTCTCTAATGTGCCTGCCTAGCTAGATAGATCAGCCTGACAGCCAGATAAATATTATCATCAAAGCACAAACCCTAGTCCTGTGTGAAGTCATGCCTCTGCCATGCTCAGAGTGATCACCAAGCTGCCTACGTGAGATCTGCTGGCATTTCTAACGCTCCCATCACTGTGGTGCCCGAACAACCAACGGACAAATAAGGACAGAACCAAAGGGCAGAGCTCACCGTCTATCTGCCTGAGCACTTATATAGCCCACATCACCCAGGTACCTGAACCTCTAGCTATCTCTTGTGTCTGTCCCTGCAACATTTCCCCTCAAACTCCTGTAATTCTTCCCTACCATATTTTTCCATCATTATATTATTTTCTCATCTGCACCACCCTCCAGCCTAGGAGAAAGGCAGCATGAGGCTTTTACGAGGAGAGATAGATCTCGGCTCTACCTGATCCACCGTTTCCTCTTCTGGGGAAGAGGAAGGGGAGGGGAAAAGGAACAAGGGGAGGGTTAAAGGGTGTTATCACTGGACACCAATACAGAGTTGTCTATACTATAGGTGGGGAACAGACGCTATTGAACAATTTTACTGAGGAGCTGAGAGGCAAAGAAACTCCTACTCTGGGTGACAGTGGAAAAACTCCTGGAGAGCAGAAACAATTGTCCCACCAGCCAAACCTGGCAGGAAGACAGCAGGGAGCTGCTCTGTGCCACACTCAAGTGAGAGTGCGCCTCAGTTCCCATAGAGCACAGCCGAGCACAGCCTAATGTGCGGCTGTCACTGGATAAAGTAGAGATATAACAGGCTAGAAACAAAGCGTGCAGTGCTTGCATGACTTCAGTTACAGCTGAAATGGCTCCTAATTGGGGAGTTGCCTTCCAGCATTGGTGCTGAACAAACAATGTGAATAACTGATTAGTTTGCAAGCAACGTTTATTTTCACAACTGTGGGAGATGATCTGGCCCGTGCTCTCCAAGTGCCGAGCAAAAATGGCAGGAGCAAACTAACCTGTTAAAACCTTTAAAACGTAATCCATGCCTGCCTCGCGAACAGCCACTTTCACGTGGGCACTCCGTCTAAACCCCTTAATATCTCTTGGCAACACAGCCCTCTTGACTCTTTTGAAAACAGATTTATAACACAGGTTTGCAAAGAAAGCTGTCCTTTTTTCTTTAAAAAAAGGAAAGGAGGAAGAGTTGGTTTCTAATTCCCCAAGAATGACAATGAGGTAAAAGTGACTGAAGAGGAAGAGAAAAATCCTTGGTTTTGTAATCTCGGTGCAGGAGATCTATATTTTGATTTTTTTTTTTTCAAATCTGGAAGAAATTCTGGATCCATTTTGTCCTCTTTGATCTCTTATTTGTTTTTCCAGCTAGGCATTCTGAACTCCACACGGCGGCACGAACCCGAGCTGGGACCCAAGGCAAATATCGCCGAAGCAGCCTTTTGCAATGTCAGGAGACCCGAGGCTGATGCAAGAAGGCAGCGTGCTGCCTTCCCTGCCCCGCGCCCCGGCGGGACCTCACGGCCGCGCCGCGCCGGGAGCCCCGCGTCGGGGCACGCTCATGTGCGCAGGCACTCCGCAAGGTGCTGCCGCTGCCCCGGGGCCCCGCGGAGCTCCGGGCAGCGCTGTCCCCCCGCTGCAGCACCGCACGCACGCACGCACACGTCTCTGTGCTGCGGGCACCCACCCATATTCGGCGCCAGCGGCGCGGCCGCACCGCACCGAGCAGGTGGGAGGCAAAGGGGGAGCGCGAGAAAACAAAACAAAACAAATAAACCAAAACAAAACCAAAACAAAACAAACAAAAAAAAAAAAAAAGAAAAAAAAAGGGGGGGGGGGGAAGTATTGTCGGCCGTCTGTTTTCCCTTCCCCTCCGCTACGCGGGGCACAAAAGCCCCCGTCCTGCCGCTTACCTCCGCGCTCTGCAGATAGAGCAGCGCCGCCAGCCCCCAGCGGATCCAAGTGAGCAGAAAGTTCATGGTTGCCGGCGCACGCCGCGAAGCGGGGCCCGCCGTGCTCCGCCTCGCCACCGCCCCGCTGCCGCCGCCGCCGCCGCCCCGCCGCGGTCTCGCCCGCGTCTCCTCCGTGCCCGCCGCCGCCTCCTGGAGTGCCGCCGATCGGGCGCTGCGAAAGGTTGCGGGGTAAGGGGGGTTCCTCTTCGGGGTCTCCGGTTTCACCCCTCCATAAGCCCGGCTCTCCGCCGGCCCCTGCTCCTGCTTTCCCTGGGCGCTCCGCCGGGCCGAGCGCAGGCTCCGCGGCCGCCCTGCCGCCGCCCGGCCCCCTCCGCCGGGCAGTCCGAGCTCCACAGCGGCGCCCGTCCGCGACGCTCTCTCCGCGTCGGGGCAGGCAGGCACCCGCGCCACGCTCGCTCGGTTTCGCGCACTCACAGCAAAGTTTGCGCGGAAACTTTCAGTGCATCTCTTTTCCTGCGCCCTCTCTTCGCGGCGGCTGCCTCCGGCGGCTCCCCGAGCCGGGGTCGCCTCCTTGGAGAAAAGGGCTGATGCCGCCGCCGCTCGGCCCGACCCCTCTCCGCAAATCGGGGTGGTGGTGGCGGAAAGGACGAACAGAGCGTTTTCCTCGTGTCCTATCCGTTACTGTCTCTCCCTCTCTCTGTCCACCGCTTTTAAAAAAATCAGAATAGCAATATATGAAAAAAAAAAAAAAAAAAAAAAAAGGAAAAAAATCCAAGCTGGATAGAGAGGGAGGGAACTGGGGCGTGGGAAGGCTCTGTAGGGAAGGGAGGAAAAAAAAAAATCCCAGCGGATCAAAGTATAGGTGGAGAAAAAATAAATTAAACGAGAGGATAAAGCAAGGCGGCAAGCTAACAGCAGGTCCCGCTGCCCGGGGAAGGCTGCTCCCGTGGCGCGCTGTCTCCCGCCGGCGCGGCGTGCGCTCCTCGCCCCCGGCGCGGCGGCAGCCCCGCTCCGCGCACTCCAGCGGCGGTTCCGCGCAGCGCCCGCCCCGCCGCCCGCCGCTCGTCAGCACTCTGCAACTGATCGGAGCGGCCACGGGGAGAGAGGCTCCGGCAAGTCCCACCTCCTCCGTGATGGCCCGGCCTCCTCCCCGCCCTCCAAGCCGTAGCCCCGCGGTTCTGTACGCCAGAGCCGTAGCCCCGCGGCTCGTGCATTTCGAACCCAGCTCCCTGCCCTGCTTTCTCGCCGCGCTTTCTGTTACGCCGATGGATACGTGTTCGGGTCAAAATTCACTTTGCCCGTGGGAATTGTTCCAAAGTCCAGCAGAGCCATTTGGGGAGAGGGGTGGCGGGGGACAAACTGTAATTACACCCATCATCTGACCACCCCCCAGGACGTGGCTTTTGAGATACAGGGATTTCTTAGCACCCATGTGTTAAAGGGCTGAAGGAGCGTTATCCTCAGGTGGGTTTTATTTATTTTAACCCAGTGGTATTCTCCTGTGCCTCCGGGGCCTGCCTGTGCTGGCTGAGTGCTGCCCGGGTGTCATACTAACGGAGTGGAGGTTCTGCCAGACAAACCCCACCGTGCTTTCTGAGGAGGTATTGGAAGGGCAAGGAAGCAGCCTTGTCTCGCTGTGTTTGGTGCAGGCATTCCCCATCTGAGCTACTTGGTTCCTGTCACACAGAATATTTCTTCATACGGCATACATAGTAACAATATGTGTGTGTCAACATACATCTTTCTCCTGCTTTCATCCTCCGAGGACCTCATGCGGCAGATGGAGTGGAAGTCCAGACTGGCAGATCCCCGGGCTCACTATGGGCTTGAGGAAAGGGTAGGGGGAAAAGACACAGAAGAAAGAAAAGGCTATATTGTCATTTAAAAGCAGGTATTTCAATGCTGTGCCACGGACTCATCGTGATACAGGTAAAACATTGGCTCTATAGAGGCACCTGCTGGCTGAGAGAAACACATGAAGCAACCCCACCCCCCCACCCCTCACCCCCCCCCCCCCCAAAAAAAAAAAAAAAAGAAAATCTTTGCTTTCAGTAGATCTTGGAGCTGTTTGTCTCTTTGTTTAATTTTCAAAGATTTTGTGCCACCCCTTGGTGCAGTATGTGGGGATGTTGCCCTGGTCACACTGATCCTGAGGAAGGCTGGGAGATGAGTGACAGGTCTGTCTGAGCAAGGAGCAGCTCCCATCTGGCCCCTCCACTGCCCCAGCTACAGGTCACACCCCCACACCCCTTGTACCCACAGCCTTCCATCTGGGCAAGGATAGAAATCCAGCCCAATTGAAAGCCTGAAGGAGAGTATAAACCCTTTTTCCTCAAGGATCATGTTCCTACAGTGGAATGGTGGGTGTTATTCAAACAC
Source organism: Lonchura striata (assembly GCF_050655825.1). Taxonomy (NCBI): domain Eukaryota; kingdom Metazoa; phylum Chordata; class Aves; order Passeriformes; family Estrildidae; genus Lonchura; species Lonchura striata. Next base: position 84,483,421 of record NC_140705.1, on the reverse strand, counting down.
TGCAAAATAATCCCTTTTCCTTTGCTTTTTCTGTAATTTTTTTTACAAATTGTTGCAGAGGGTTTCTGAAGAAACAAATACTCATCCAAAATAACCAGAGTTCCCCATATTCAGGATACAATTGCCAAAAGTGCCTTCTAAGAGACAGGGAGAATTCAACCTCCCCCAGGAAAAAGAGGGGATGTTTCATTAACCGAAGGTAAAGCAAATTTAAATTTCCCAGAGGCAGGAACCACTTTGACTCTGTCCCAGTTCACTGTGAACAGTTCCGTCTTTATGCCAGGTCTCTGCACTTCAGACCAGCAGCAAGCAGATTAACTCACTCAATCCTTTTATTTGGTGGAAGGTCTTAGGTGCCTTTTCTCCTTGTGCTAGATGAATGTTCTATGAATGAAAGTAGCTCTACTGCAAATAACTTCCAAGTCTAACACTCCTCTGGATGGACAAAATCCCTCCAGCTGCTGCTTTCAGGGAAGTCCCCCACAGAAACCCCACAGAAGACATTAAATCCATGAGTGGGAAGGGGCAGTCTTATCCCTGTAAAGCTACAATGTACTGTAAATAATGTACAGAACCCAGCTTCTTAAATTACCACCACTTATCTCGTTTTATATTTCATCTGTATCCGTGATCTGCCAACATCCTGTTACCAGGAGAGCAGTGTATGCGAAGTTTGTGCAAATGGTCATGTACTGGCTGAATTCTGGCACCAGCAAGGACATTCATGTGCCTTCTATGTTAACTTTACACCATAATAAATACTGACAGTGCTATAGAATCTTCAGTGTTTGAGCTAAGCACTGCTCACCAAAAAAGCAGATCTATCTGTGTCCCAGCTATGCTTCTTTATTAGCCTTTTTACGTTCCCATGTCCATGGCTCCTGAGACAGAAAGCATCCACAGGCAGAATTTTAAATACGGAATACCTAAAAGCATGATCCCCATGTTTAGGAACTTAAGGAAAGACATGTGATTTGCAGAGGCAGGGTAATGACTTATTTGGAGCTGTGAGATGCTGAGAACTTTTAAGAATAATTTAGGACTTCATCTTGCAGATTGAACTCAGTCAATGCTTTGGCATTGACTTCAAAGAGCATAAGATCAAGCCTTATTTAGGGGTTCAATATACAAAATTAGGAGCCTAAATTTAGGCATCCATATTTTAATACCTTGACCTGTGTTAAGTAATACCCTTCATCTAATCCCTCTGTTTAACCCGAAAAGAAACGAATGCCGATAACTTCTTACTGACTTGCCTAAGAGAATCTGTGACAAGAAACGCATTACCCGCACTTCGTTTATTTTTAATCCCCTCTCTCAGATCCCCAAAATAACAGCTGAAGCAATGTTAGTGGAGGAGCTCAGACTCACTTTGAAATTGGAAGAGGAAATGTGAGAAATGTGGACATCAAAAAATAAATTAAACAAAACAATATTTTCTTAGTATTCCATCTTGTGGGCAAGTCTGGGGGGGATAATCCAAATTAGGAGAGAAGTCAGAGAAACAAAGAGGAATTTTAAGCATTTTAGTGCCAGAGCTATTTCTTAACACAGAGCTCACTCACTGATTTCAAATATAGTCCCTTAGCACAGAGCATGGAGGACAGCACAAGAAAAATCAACGTATTGGTATGGCCTTCTAGCAGATATTAAAAAAGTCCAGAATGGAGTGAACTGTTGAGAGAAGCAGCCAGGGGAACAGATCCTAAATATCCTGAGGTATTTCAGGTGTTTCTTCCCCTGTAAGAAATCATGGGGACACAAGATGCAGTAACCCAGCTATGGCCAAGCTGGCTACAATGGTCGCAAAATGGTCAATCAATTAACTATGTGAGTCTTATTATTGTGATTATTTCTGTGTCGGTTGCAGCTGTAGGTATTACAAAAGGTTGCTCCTCTGAGATGCTTTGCCAACGCTCCCTCTGCTGTGATGTAAATAGAATACATGCGATGGGTAAGAGCAGTGCTCAGCTCGGATCTGCAAGGATTAGAGATGCCCATGCACCACCCACTGGCAGTTTCACTTACCTCTGTCACTCAGGAGTTTCCCAAAGATCTTGAGCTTCTGGAAAGAGAGAAAAATGTTCATGAATGCACAGCACCATCACTCATTTTGTCCTTCTGTGTTGATTTCATTCCCCGGACACTTTCCCATAGTCAATAATCACATCATATTATAAGGAGTTGCATCCCTTTCCTTACTCTTTGTCTGGATCTTTGTATCATCCTTCTGCAGTAAGCAGCAGAGGCAGTGCCAGGTGAGTGGAGGTATCAGGACAGGTCCTCAACCATCAGCAGGATTGTTTTAACATCTACAGAGAGATCAAGAAACACGAAACAGTTCTTCCTGCCAAAATGATATGTAATGTCAGCTTAAGGGTATGATCATCTTGACCCTGACTTATATTTCCCTGGCTAATAGATGTGGTAGGAGTATGCACACACAGTTTTTGTGATAGTACTTCACCTTACACTTACATCACATTCCCTGGAGAAGTATCTGATGGGGCAGCCTTACTTATTAAATCATTTTCTGTAGGGGAGAATTCATTTGGACTCATTTATTATCATTTCTCCTGGAGCTCATATTTTGCATTCTGAGCATAAGGAGTGGGTGTTATTAATGGCTATGGGTCTAAGAACCAAATGCTAATTTCAGGAAAATGTTCTATTGTCTGAGGTTGATCACTTGATGTTTGTCCCAGGTGCTAGACACATGTTGCTTGCTGAAGGAGATATGGCTTGATCTCAGATTTCGACATTTTGCTAACTACCAAACAAAAATAAAACTAAAGTATGCCTATCCCTCCCTTGCAAATCAAGTGGCATTTAGCAATATTGACTTGAACAATAAATAAATCTATTCAACAATCAAATCAGAACAACCTCTGTGAGGCACCAAATGAGTACAATAACAGAGACACAGAAGTTGGACAGTCCTCTGCACATGCAGTCCTCTGCAAAGACAATCAAACAGGACTTCAATCCAGGGGAACTCACAAAGCACCTCTTCTGCATTCCATAGGCCTCGAAGTCCCCCCAGCACCTCTCACCACACTTCAGAGATGTAGCAAACACCAAATACCACAAACATAACACCACAGAAAGGGAAGAGGGCAAGGCTCTCTCCAAAGTCCTGGCAGTGACAGGCTGTGGTTTGCACCAGTGCCCCACACAACTATCACCACAACTAGCACCAAGGAGAAAGGTAGCAAACACCAACCAGTGGTGTCTGTCTGATCCAGAAAGAACTCCCTCCTGCCCATAGATCAGACAGTCAGAATAAATTCTGGGGATATGGGGACAGGATCACGTGCACACCTTGCCACCAGTCATGTCTTTTCTCTGGTCACTCACTCACCAGTGTTCCCCTAGAAGGAAGAAGCCACAGAAGGCCTGCCACACAGGCAACAAGTACTGACCCAACCTCCTCTCATTTGCTCCAGGAGACCCAAAAGCTTCTCTACAATGAAAAATGGGGCGCATGTGGGGATGGGTGGTATAACTTCCCTGGAGTGAAAAGCCCAAGAGCAGCTACTGGCTATTTGTGATTTCCCAGGGTAGCAGAGGGATGTGAAATGTATATGTATATGTACCAAAAGAATACTTGTGCCTCTTCCCCAGTAATTAGGGTCTGAGGTAAGGAACCTCCCCAAATGCCACTTCTCCAGAGGTGACTGTAGACCTCCTTGCACCACTTCTTCCTCCCACCCCCTTTCCCACAAGTAACTTGTGATCATCCCAGCTTCACCTCCCCAAAGGACTTGGGACCTGATCTCTTCAGGAAATCCTGCCTACTCAATTGTGTGGGCTAAAAACCCCAACCAAAGGATGCTCCAATAAAATCTGCAGCTGGATGACAGTTAAATTGTCATACTTATGCTAGATTATTATCTGATGTGTAAACCACAAACCATATATACAGTTGCAAGGCTTCCATCTCAGAGGTATATTAGTGTCTGGCTCCATACTCAAAACACATCCAATTTTTTAAAAATAACAGACCATACAAATTGTTTTGGATAAATGAAAATTTTGTAACTCTTTTCAATTGCAGTTTACACAATATTGTATTTCAGTTTTGTGAGGATCTTAAATAGAGCATATTGAATACAGTTCAATGAGCAATTTCATGAAAGCATGTTGGGTTGGTCAAAGCAGGGGAGTTTTCTTAAATTCCTTCTGTCTTTAGACTCCACAGATGCCCACACACCTTGGTGGGCTGTATGCCCAGAAACACACCTTCACACCCCAAAAAAGGTTGGGCAGTACCCCAACTAATTGCAAATCAAAATAAGGGCAAATAGTGTGTTCAAGTCTCCTAAATTCTCCAGGTCTCAGTCTCCTGAGGGAGCTCTTCTCGGCTCTGGAACTGAAATGTACAGCATTTCTTGAGAATAGAAGCTGAGAGAGAACCTTCCTCATCCATGGGCAAACTCATCGGCCTCCTCCTTGCTAATTATAATTTCCCAAATTCTTTTTTCCTCTTAGCATTTCAAAACTGAGTTCTGAAGCCAAATCTTGGAGGAAGGAACTTTGGTCCAAAACAGCTTTAACTTGAGACAACAGTTCACTTCTGTCAGTTCTGGGAAAACTTCACTTACACCAGTAGGACAAAATGTGGCCAAGGCTTAGAATGCCTGAGATGTCAGAAAGGCCTTATTTCTTACAAGTAGGATATTCATAAATAAAACTACTTTTGAAGAAGAGTGGCAAAATCTGAATTGGGTAATAGGTTTTCTAATGTCACTAATTCACAGAAAGGTCAATATTAAAAGCCCAAATGATTTAAAACAAGCTACTAGACAGCTACTTGTACAAATGCTATCCATCAACAAAATTAAGTTCAAACACATGATCAGTTTTGTCATTTCCAGTTTATTTTCTGCTCATCTGAAAAGAAGTGGTTTTTCTGGAACTAAACTATAGGTCAAAGAGCATAGCTTTTGACAGCTATAGTTTGATGGAGAAGTTCAATATTATCTGTATTCCCAAATATACAATATTAACGCTTTTAAGGGCCAACGGACAGACAAAGGGATATGAGTTTGTAAATCACCAGTGAATCTAAAATATTGTCTCTATCCTGGTAGCTGAAAACACAGTGCAGGTTTATCCTCTCCCCTTCCTGGACATTTCACAAGAGTTGAGTTGTGAGTGGACAAGCATCCATCTGTATTTGTGTTGCAGGACAGAACAGGACCATCAGGCCAGTGCTCCAAACCTGCGCAGGGCAGTGCTCTCTTGTCATTGCAGTGTGAGGCAGCAGCAGTCATGAAAGAACTAGCCACTTCCCTAGGAAAGGAAAATCCATAGTCCTTGCTCCAAAACCATTTGCTATGAAGCACCTAACAGTTTGTCTTCACTGCAAATGACTCATAAAAGAGATCTTACAGGAATGCATTTATATGTGGAGAGCCCATGTGCGAGCCAAACAGCTTGCCCACACAAGAGAAGCAGGTCAGTTAGAATAAAGTTTCCCTCACTCTTTAGAAACAGCAGCATGCCATTTTTTTCCATCTCCTTTTCTCATTTATACTCTAAAAAGTTGCAAAAGCCCCAAAACACCTTCTCGACCCTGAACTAAATAAATATTTAAATCCCTTTACTTTTTAATGCTCACGACCCTGAAGTTTGGATGGCAAAAACCCATCCTGCTCATTCAAAATATATTTATGCCACAGCTGGAGTTGTGTGCCATTAGTTTTGGGAAGGTTCATTTTTATGCCTCCCAGTGCCATGCACAGTGCTGTTCTGGGGCCCCAGGACACACCTGACACTGGGACAAGACAACTGTTCTCTGAAGCAACATCCCATGTACAGTCATTGGCTGGGGACCAGGGCTGTCAGCAAAACAACTTTTGCTTTACTCAACATCAGCCCAGTTAGGTGAAATAACATGAGCTGAATTCTGTTTTCAAAGAAAATGATTGCACAAACCAATGCTATCTATCTGTGAGAACAAATAGTTAAGCAAACGAAACCAGGCAGGAAACTCAATGCAAGAATAAGTGTATTTCATGAAGCACCATGCCCAGCTAGGTAGCCTGGCTTTGGACCAGCAGTCCTGTCTCTGACACATCTGCTCACTCTCCTCTTTGCATTTCACTGCATTTCACTTGGGGAGTTTGCTTTGATCTTTCATGGTTCTCAGCAGAAGGACCCTGCAGTGGTGAATGGCTCCTGCTTCAAATCTCTGCTGAAGTACTGTTTGGGCCTGTGATTGAGCTGGCCTTTTCTGCTTGAGAGGAAGGTGGCTTTAAAGTCCTTGAGGGGAAGAGGTGAATTCTTTAAGAGAAATAACTTACTTCTTCTGTATTTAGTTCTTTCACTGTTGGACATACCTGCTGTGCATGTACCCTTGTTCCTGCCCTTTCTGGGGCTGAAGAGAGGTCTGAGCACACAAGACTGGGCTGGGCAGAGTGCATGATGTGAGGATGATGCAGAGCTTGCTAAAGGAGGTGCTGATAGAAGGTTTGTAGTTCTTCACCCAAGGGATGGTGCCTGGAGAATTCCATGGAAAGAGGACAACCTTTCAGTTCACTATGTAACAGCACCTTTGATGCAATAAGAGACACTGAGAAGCCCAAGGGCTACCACCTTGAAGAATGAAGTGGTTGCCAAGGGAGTTGCCTTCTTTAATAACATGCATTCTTGACCCAGATGCAGACCACGTGCAAACTGGTCACACTGCTGGACAGCATCTTGTATGACAGAGAGCTGAGGCTGGTGGCAGGGGGTTCATGCCAGGTTTCAGTCAAAAGCACTTGCCTTTCATTTTGTTCCAGACTGAGCAGTGTAAATGAAAAAACCGCATCAGCCAGTGCCAATTTCATCCAGTCAAAAGTTTGGCAAATTAGTACAAGTCAAAATTCATTAAGCAGCTGCTGAGCTGACTGCATTTTTCTCCAACAACCTGCACATGTGCTTCAGAGAGCAGCTATTGGGTCTGCTCTCCCACGCCCAAGACTCATTCCGGCAAGGGGAGGACTGAGAGGATCATGCTGGTACTGCTCTCCTGGCATCCCAGCTCTGGACATCTCGGTGAATGAAGGCCTCTGATGGGATGGATCATCAGTAAGGCAGGCTCATGGTGCAGGAGTGATCTCCTCCCTAGGAAGCAGTAACCAGAAGAGAATCAGGATGTGGGCCACATGGATGTTCCTGCACAGTGTTGGAGGCACCCAAGCACAGCACCTCTGTGCCTCCTTTAAGAAGATGTACTGTGCTCTGTCATTGTAGACACTTTAGGGACAGACGCCTGCTGGCAAACAGGAAAACACTATCCAGGGTGGTTTATTGCTGGCTGCTTCTGTCCTGAAGGCACCAAAGCATGTCCAGCTGCAAAGCACTGCAGGATTAAGACCAAAAAAGTCAGCTACATCCCAGAAGACTGGTACATATTTTACTCTGACCACCACTGCTCATGTCTAGGAGAACATGGAAGGTGACCCCACAAGAGTTGCACACATCTCTGCTGGCAGAACAGAGGCAGAGTAGAGTAGAAAGGATCAGGATTGACCTTACAAAACACTTTCCTCTGGAGGACATTCATTCTTTATTAGTATTCTGCTCTAGAGCAAGACTAGTAACTACAGAACTGAAAATTAATTATTGATTAGTCAAGACTGAAACAAGTGTGACTCAATGTGATTTGTTACAGGCAAACAGAATAAAGTCCAAACTGCTCATATACAAACCTGAAGGTTTAAAAAGGCCAGTTTTCAAAGTGGAAAACAGTTCAGCATTGAGCTAAATGAGATGGGAGTGAACCACAAACAGAAAAAAAGTGGAATAGTTAGGAAATTGAATATTTTTATTGGTGCTGAAATATCATAATTGAAAAATAATGGTGATTTGGAGGGAAAATAAAGCAAAATAAATATGTAGATATTGGTCTCTGTATGGATTTGTGTATATGTAGATATGGGGGGAAGAGAGAAACTAGTAGCAATAATTAATGTCATTTAATTGATTGCAACTGTACAAAATTGACATGGGGAACAAAAGCACAAGAAGGAATCTGTGAATAGGAGATTTTAAGGCAGTAAGACTGCTTTTTTTAAGCAGCGCAAAACCAAAGGATATAAAAACTAGTTCTAGACAGTTACTTAGGGGTACTACTGGTGAAATAATTATCTTATAGTGATACAGGGAACAGCTGTAGCCAACAAATGTGGTTGTTGTAGTGTTTGGACAGTGATGACATATATTTTCTTCCCAAAAGAGACTGTGGAGCTTTTTACAAATATAACAGAAGCAAAAGAACCTGAAGGCAGTGATTTAGATTGAACACACACAAAAATCACAATTTATAAAGCACTAAAAAGTGTGCTGGGAGAATGTTCTGAGGGGCTTTGATAAGTTTAGGAAAACAGATTTCATATTCCTAGAAATAAGGTGGCACTGTACCAATATTACCATGAATTAAACAGGAATGGGGGGTGGCACCGCAGCCATATATCCAGAGACCTGGTGAAGCCTCCATTCCTTAGCTTTTCAGTTAGGGAGAACTAATTCAAGGGGATAGTATACTTTGTATCAGTGAGTCTAGATACACAGAAAATTGACCAACTTGGTATAATGACAGCTTTTATCAGCGAGATTACAAGTTTGTTTGATAGAGGTAAAAGTGTCAATATAATTCATTTAAGTTCTTCAGGCCATTTTAGTTCATGCCATAGAATGATAGAAAATATGCATGGATCTTATCAAAAGGATTAAAAACTGGATAACTAGTAGGTCTTGGGAAGTGCTACTGTAAGAGAAGAATCACTGATAGTTGGTGCTTTTGGCCCAGCTCATTCAAATCCAACACAAAAATGTGTACAAAATTATTCCTATTCAAGTCTGCACATAGTGCAAAGATGGAATTATTAAGTGGTGAAGAGGATGTCTTTGGTGCAGAACAATACAAATTGCATGGGCTCATGGAAACATAATGTATTTTAACACAGAAATGTACGACTCAGCCGTAGCAAAAAGGAGTCCTCCTACCAGAAAGGGATTTCTACCCCTACCCAAGCAAGCCAGAAATCTGAAGAGGAATTGGAAATCATGGAAGTATCTGCCAGAGTGAAATACAGTGTCAAGAGTAATAAGATCCTGTGCTGCAAAACAGGAACTATCAAACAGGAAAAGGGAGGTTGCCAGCCTTTAGCACCAAGAAAACAGCTGCTGGAATCACTGCATGGGCAGGGAGGAGTTGGGAGGGTGTTGAGAAGAGCCAGAGGATGACTGCAGCACTGAAAAAGATGCCATGGAGAAGGGTTGCCATGATGTCGCCTGTTTTTGGATGAAAGAGAAGGTCATGGGTGATTTGGTAATGCCATATAAGGGTTTTCTACTGGAGACAGGAGTACAACAAGGCTGTCCTTGGTTTAGCCATTACAAATATTGAAAGAGCCAATGGGAGGAGACAATGCGAGGAAATCTTGGAGATTAGAAATGAGGCAAAAATTACAACTGAAGAAAATTACAAGAAGCTCTGGTGAATTTTCTGAAAACTGGACATCTTTCTAGACAGCTTTCTAGAAAAGAGCATGTTTCTCCATAAATGATGGGAACAAACTCAGTAAGTTTTTTTGTCAGGTGTTATACAAATCAGCTGAGATGGTCATCCCAGTCCCTTCTGATCTATGCTTCTTGATTTATTATAGAAGTTGTATTCTGTGTCTGTATTTGTGGCTTGCTCTGATTGCAATAGGGATTCACACCTACCTGCTGGACAGTCAGTGCTGTTTCTCCGCACCCAGTAGCAATTCCCTTCCTGACAGCATCTTTTCCTTCTTCACTGTTGTCTCCAGAAGCAGCAGTCTGCTTCATTGCCTTCCCTCTTGCTTTCCACAATGTACAGACTCTCACAGGTCACTCGTGGCTCCCCACCACTCCATTCCTGTCCTGGTGTCCCCAAGTCTTCACATTCCTCCAACCCTACTCCTGCTGCTCAATCCCAAGAGATGTCTGTGGAAGAAGACCCTCCAGACACCTGGGAAGACGCCCGCGTCTCTCTTCAGCTACAGCGAGCAGCTGTGAACTCAGACTTGAGTCACGGGCAGCTTGGGGGCGGCTAAAGGCAACTTCTGAGCAGGGAAAGCAACTCCCGGGACTATCAACTCGCCCACGTTATACTCCAGCGTTATGGAGAGCGGGGAAGGGCCCGCGGGGTTTTTGGAGGGCCGGCAGCTTTCCCGAGGAGGCAGCGCCCGGCTGCTGGTGCTGCCCACACTGCCCCCTGCCGGTCGCCGGGCGCCCCACCTCGGGCTCCATCGCCCTCTGCTCCGCATCCTGAGGGTGAAGATCGCACCGACACCGACTCCAATGCCTTGGGGGTTGCCGGAACCCCCGGCCTGGTTCAGGGGTTCCGTGCGGTGGTAAAGGCTCTCCTCCAACCCGTGCTTCCAAAGAAAAACTCCACAGCCTCTTGTTGTTCGGTCTCAAGGCAGTTTATTGCAAGCTATCTAGAAGATTGTCTTCTCTGGCTACTGCGGTTTGCTCAGCAGCTCAGGCAGAGGCGCACACACCTCTGACACCCTCTCTGTCTGCTGTCTTCTTCTCTCCCTGCCCAGGGCTGCTGCTATCTTTTATATGGTACATTATGTGATACACGTTTACAGTTTTTCCCCAATACCTACTACCTATGTTAAAAGGTGCTTTTCTACTCTAAACCAATCCATAAGTGCCAGCCAGCATCACCAAGAACATGGAGGCAAGGAAGAAGACGGAGGAAGAACAGGATCAGCCCACTTTCCTCCATCTTAGAACTTCTGACCCCCATGTACAAAGTACAAACCCCCCTGTACAGGTGCTAAAACCCCCCTGTACAATACTAAAAAATTTTCCCCTCTACTTTGTAACTACTTCTACTATACTATCTAACCCTTTGTGACTGCTTGTTCCACCTTCAAAGTTGGTAACTCATTCCATGGCTCAAACTCAAAATCACAGCTGTTTCCAGCTGCATGCCAGGGTCTAAAATGCTTCTGACCAAGGCCTGGAACCTCTAAAAATGTCTGAGAGACATTTTGAGTTCCAACAGGGGGTATGTGGGATTAAATATCCCTCACCCACAGGGCATGAGGTTCAGCCTGGATGAGGGGAACAATAAGGAGTGCCTCTTTTCAGCTGATGCTGCAAATTAAAAATGCCCGTGAAAATACAGGCACCTGAGCCAAAGAAGTCTCTGCCCCCAAATGCCACCATAGGAAAGACTTGACAGCACCAAAGGAGGCCCATTGGGCAGGTGTGTGAACAGGAGTATCATTAACACCCCTTGCATCACTCATAGCTGGAAGTGCAATCCCATTACCTGTGCCCCCTGACAGGATGGTCATAACCCCAGCAGAAAGAGAATGATAAAAATTAACTTATTAGCATTGTTGTTGTTATTCCTAAGCAAAATAGAGGACTCAAAGGAATGGTCTGCCCCCTCCTGACAGCCATCCTCTGAAGAAAGGACTTTTCTGCTGAAGATAGGAATTAAGGAGAAAAATGAGTCAAGATTTCCATTTCTGAGATAGCTGGTAATAATTAACATGCAGCTTAATGGAGGAGCATGTTAGTTGAGCTTTCCAGGGAATGTATTCTAGCTGCGAGAAGATAGAAAAATTCCAGAGTGAAATGCAACTGGCCTTGCACCTCATATTTCTTGTAGTCCCCAGATCCCATCAGGCCATTAGAAGTCCTGGGCACACTGAAGCTACTCTGAGCATTTTCTTTGTGTATGGAGAACTTTGTGGCAAAGCTGCTAAACTCCAAAGATGAAAAACAGGATTATTACTCCAGTTGGAGAAAGCTGAGGCTTAAGAAACCCATGGGATAACCCCATCTCTCTGGCAATATCTTTTTGCAAAAATAAGACTGTAACTCTTGCTGAAGTTCCCCCTCTAACCCCAGCCTACTCTCTCTTTCAGAATTTGGTTCATGTGGAAAAATGCATCTCAGGCTTTGGCACAAAAGGATCCTGATATGCCTACCAACACAACAGGCCACTGTCTGACCTGGTCTGTGGACTGCACAGCACCACAAAACCACTCTGAATAAAACAGTAAGGGAGCACAGACCTTGCTGTAAAAGGGACAGAATAGCCCCACCAGCAATAGGTTAAAATTTTAGCATACCTCTAGCCTATCTGGTAAGGAATCCAGGACGATTTCCTCTGTGGTAGGACATTTCCCACACCGTTAACCCACAAAACACTACCAGTTTTCAAGCAGGAAAGTGAAGAGCAACTTTTCCCAACAACTGGGACTAGGCACATTTATATGCAAAGAGTAAAAAATACCACCAGTGTGTGTTATTGCTTACTATTGCATATGCAGCAGGAATAGCTTGAGATAGTGTAAGAAAAAATAGCCATATAAACATATAGATTCTAGGGTATTTATGAGTGAGGAAGGACAGATAAGGTGGTATAGGAAGAAAAGAAAATGAGAAATTTTGCCTAAGGCAGTTGAGAGGTTGAGGAAGACATGAATTTGAATGAGAAAGTTTTGAATATCAGAAGATCTCCAAAGTATTTCTACTCTCCTTCATAAACACAGAACAGGAGAAGGGAAAAAAACATGCTGAAATCTTAACTCACATTACAGCATATAAAAAAATGTCTCACTCCATGCAATTACTTGCAGCTCTGTACAGGCAAGGGAGAGGGGACTGAAGGTCCATGAGTAATCACAAACCCCAATCTCCAGTAATTACTATCCAACCTTTAAAAAAAAGTCCTCACAATTTGCCAAGCTTAACCATAATTCTATTGTCCTTGCTCCTTGGGTCCCTTGGCTCACAGTTGCAAGAACCACTCAAGCAGAATGTCAGGTTAAAATTCTGATAGCTGGTGGAGACAAAGAGAAAGTCCACCAGGGAAAGATAAATATTGTTCTATAAAGATCACCAACCAAATCTACTCAAATTCCAGAAGATAAGCATTGTTAATAATTTCCTGCTCAAAGTGGCCAGCTCTGGCCTCTCCTGCAACCTCTTATTCCCATGAAGCCAACATTTTTGAATAATAATTTTTTTGAAAAATTACCCAAAACTAAAGCAGTTTTCCTCTGGGTAAAACTTCTGTCCCTAATTTAGCCAATGTTGGCTTTAGGCCATCAGACTTTTTTCTTCTCTAGTGGGTCATACAGTGCATTTGAAGAAATACAGCTACATCTGAAGTGCTCACCCATTTTATTTTAAACAAAACATAGTTTCTATCCACCTCCAAAAGACATAAGTATTCAGTAAGTAAATGTTACCCATTCATTTCACCAAAGTGAAAACTTTTTCAGATATCACTGAAGAACAAAATAGCAATAAATGAATTTTGAAGTAAATTTTAAGGGCTGATGAAACACTTTGACTGCAAATATGCAGAATCTCTCTCTGGACAGGTTATCCAGTGGACTCCAGCACTTTCAGACTCTCGTTCAAACTCCAATAGCTGGAAGTTTGGTGTTATTTTCAAGTGTTTCCAAGACTCTTTTGGTTTGGTAATATTCTCTTCAGTTAGAGAAAATAATTTGCAAGAGCTGCTTTCTGACTCTTCTGGTTCAGCAGAGCAACTGCAGAAGCAATTTTCCTCCTAAGAAGACCTGTAAACTCTCTGCATCCCAGAGCAGGGAAAACAGGACCAATCATTATTAAAACAGCATTGTGCCATGGTCTGCAAAATATCTGTAGCTGTGACCACTCCTTGTGTCACAGCTGAGGTGCCCGTGCCTGCTTTGTGCTTCTTACTCTAAAAACTCCCACCCAGGGCATTTCCTTCTGTGCTATCCCCACAGGACCCATCCAGCTATGGGAGACAAAACTGGTTCTGCTCACCAGAAATGTGGCATTTTGCTTATTGCTGTGCACCAGGGAGCACTGGGAACCTGATACAAGGGAGGGCTTGTGTGATGGGCATTGGAGGTCAGTAAGTTATGACTTTATTTGTAAACATGAGAACACTTCATCTGGAGTCAATAAAAACACAGAGTCCCATGGGGCCATTTTCCTGGGTTAAAAGCAATAAATTCAAAGAACTCATCCTTACAGAGAGGGGAAATTGGCTAAGAACAGTGGCATAATAATATGTTACATTATATATCTACAGGCCCTTTGATCCCTGGATATTTACAAATATTAACGAGTCATGCTTCTCAAGCACCTTTTTGGAAGGTATCATTAGACCATTTTCCAGATGGGGAAAAACCCACAGGAGAAAGAAGTGATCCTTCCAAAGTCACACAGAGCGTCTGTGACACAGCCAAAAGCAGAAACCAGATATTCTTGCTTCCAGTCCTTTGTTTTTAATTATAGCAACATTCTTCCTCACATATTTTATGTTGTATTTTATAACAAGTCATATATGAATACGCCTATGTAGGACATTTGTTGCCGGATTATTTTCCACTAGGCACACTGGCATTTTACTCCTTGCACTAAATGAATTTTAACTGACCCTATTGCAGCAGAAAACTCAGTCATAAATATGTACTGTGGTCACACAGAGGGCATTGCTCACACAAAATAATAATTGCCTTTACAAGCAGCAACAGGAACAGATGTATCTTAAATTTCCAAGAAGGAAATTTTAAGGAAATAAAAGGAAAACGCACTTATGCATATGAGTGAACACAAAAAAATTAGTTGTGCTGTCTTGGTCAAGTTCAGCAACTCAAAAGCTGCAGTGTCTAAGAGACCAAATGTAAAGAGATCTATTGATTCAGTATCTATTGGTTTGATGGAAGAGTGGGGGTAGAAAAGAAAGAAATTTTTAAATTGTCAAGTATTCTCAAGTATGTGAGAAAAACAGCTATCTGTAGGGTCCTTTGTTCTGGGGGATCTGATAAAAAAAAAAGCAGTCTTCTTTGGTGAAACTCCACCTAGGATTGCTTTTTTGCTCCTATTGTGGAAAAACAGTACAGTTGTCACTGAATAATCTAAGCCACAGTGGGTCTGTGTTCCTCGAGGATATCAAAGCATTATATTTATTTTAATTTTTTCCTCTCTTTGTTTTTCCCTGCAAAATGTTTAGACTCTTTGCATATAACAGGTCATGTTTTAAAGCCAGACCACTATCACAGAATTTAGGCTAATAGGACTATGTAACTTCATTTACATACAGGGCCAGTACTTATTAGCTCATTCCTACAAACCATATCAAAACATTCAGATCCTCCTTGATCCTCCCTGTGAAATCTATAAATTCTTCCCACCAAATCCAGAGATAAAGGGATGAGCCAGGCCTCTGCATCCATTTTGATCCTTACTGGCCTTGAAATGGTGTGGAAATTTGATCACTTTATAATTTTCTTCCGGGATTTCTCTTCAGACTTACTCTTCTCTGCACTCACCCCTCATTTGGGTGTTTGTCCTTTCAAGAAAACATAGTAATTGCTCTGGATTTTACCAGGGGACATTTTGTTTGTGGGATAAACCTGTCCAGATGTTGGCATTTACATCAGAGCTAGACGTCTAGACACACTTTTAACAGTCAGCAGAAAGAAACAGGCATTCTGTGACATGGGTAATCTCATTTTAAGGTAGATGTTGAAAAGCGCTCAGATGAACCAAGTCCTGGAAGTGCCTATCTCTCTCCATTGGCTATAAAGATTGCCTGGAGCAGAAGCTCAAACATAAACATCAAAAGTTAAGGGAGATGAAAGTGTATGATCCTCAAAGTGCCTAAGAGAAAGGCACTTCAGTAGTCACTGGGCTTTGGGTCTTTGTACTGCATGAAGTAATATCTATGTGTTTTCCATTATGTAATCAAATAACAACAGCAAAGAAGGAGGAATATTTTCTATGAAGGAATCACAACCCTTTAGTCTTTTTTTGAGGTATCTGCTCACATGCCTAAAGACAGACAGGCTTCAGCCTCAGCCTCCAACACAGCAACTTCAGTTTGAGTGTTTCTTCTGCCACCAATGGAACCAAATTGCCTTGTCTCAGCAAGAGGAAGAATGACTTTACAGCAAACTTCATTCAAGGGAAGAGCTGCTTGTCTGACATCACTGAGCAGATGCAGTCTTCCATAATGCCAGCTCATATGTCCCCAGAGTAATGTGAGGTAAAATACTTCATTGTCTCTAAATTTATATGAAAAAAGTGTATCAACTCAGCTGCCTTCATTAGCATGACATGCACCTCATTGCCAGTGAGATCTCAGTTTGTCCGTCTCATGAAAGGAGGCCACACGCAGACTCCTCCAAGAGTAGCCATTGCAATTACTACCTGCACTGATGATGCAGACCAGAAACCCCAGATAGCAGGCTTTTAATCAACCTTGTAATCACAAAATACTCTCATATTTACACAACAGAGTAATTGTAATGCCAATATTATGATAGGTGGTAGAATGAAGCTCAAAAGCCTTGATGCCCTCCTCTTCAAATCAACCATTTCCTCATGATTTTTATACAAGAAAACAGATAAGCACTGGTACACATTACTGTTTTTTCCTTTTTTATTAGCAGGGCTGACGGTCACTATATCCATAGTCCTTTCTAAATTTAGCTATATTCACACAATGTCAGCATCTCAACAAGACTTTTAAAGACACCAATATCTCTTCATAACTGCAAAGCCCTGGATTGTTGTGGGGAGTCTTGTTGCCCAAAAGCAAATTTTCCAAAAATGTCTGAGCAAAGATGAAGGTTTTGCTCCAAACAACCTTCCTAATAATGTGGAAGTGTCAGGGAGATTTTGCACCCTGAATGATCTGCTCCACAAGTATTCAACATTGCTTTAATTTAATTGTGTCAAAGGCCTAGTGGAGTTCGAAAAACTATCCATATTTCTAGTTCTTCTGCCTTTCACACAATATACTGGTAAGGAGTCATTTCCCTGCATTCTCTCTTTGTGTTATGAACTAGGATTGTTTTTCTCAGTTCTGTTTTTCTTGTTCTCTAGGAACACTTATTGGCAGAAGTGTCTTTGTTTCTTAGAAGTTCATCAGCTCTCGCCATCTGTTTCTCCCATGATGTCACTGCTGTCACTTTTGCCTCATTGCTATTTCCCCGGCAATCAGTCAGAACTGGATGCCTCAAATGTCTGACCTCCACTAGGAATTAAAAAACAGACCAGAAAGGATATGAAGAAAAAATGAAAATATAATGGGAGTAGAAACCAAAGAAAAACAACTGCTCAAAATCTCTGATTGCATCTAAATGTGATTCTTCTGCTAAATTTCTGAATTATGGCATTATATTTTAAGAATGTTTTAACCTTTGACTCCAAAGAAAACCTGTTTGAATTTATAGACTTTAAGAGGTAGATATTTAACAATGTTTTAATAGCATTTTAAAAGGAGTGATTTCTTTTCATTTTCATACTCAGACTCTTATAATCTGAACATCAAGACATGGGGTGAGAACTATTGACACTTCCTACATCATAAGAAATAGAAAAGCATGTTGATTTTTAAGTAGAAGGACTAATTTTTCTTTCTTAATATTGACACCTAATAAAAATAGGAAAAGAATAGTGTCTTTGTTAACAGCCACTCTGTAAATTTAGACAGGAGACATCTGTAGGTTCTGAAACATATATCAAAATCAAGGAAAATGCCAATGCAAAAAAACTGTTGTTTCTTTCTGAGAAAGAGCAAACCTTTCCCTCTTGTTGCCTTCAGATGAGAAGGCAAGGCGACCTTGTTTCAAGGGACAGCACGGCAGCCCAGCCTCGCCCGGGCCACTCGGGCCACAGACATACACAGACACCAATGTGGTGGATGGTCAAATGGCGTTTATTACCTTATCTCATGAGGTTAAATAGTCAAGGGGGACTTTGCTACGTCAAAGGAAGAAGGTAGGGTCTTCTAGGGTTAGTAAGGAGTGGAAAACTACTGGGTTTGGTGGGGTTACATGTCTTGGGGGTAATGGATTAGATATTACAGGATGAGGGGGAAGGGTCTTGCTTTCCGTCACATCCTGAAATCTTCTGTTCGCCTGTCCCTATCTACCACACCCTCTTCCCATTTTACTTTCTTGTCCTGATTACACAATGTCAACAAACAAACAAGGCCATAAACCCAGTTTTATTTTCACTTGGCAGGGTACCTGTAACTTGCGCTTGCTCTTACATAAAACAGAACTTTTTAGCCAGTTTTATTGCTCTCTCCAGTATCAAGATGCCCACAACATTCCAGCCAGGAGCTCTCCACTGCTTCTGAGGTTGTAACCATGCCAGAAATACCACTGCAAAAAGGAAGGCTTCCTTTCCATATACCAGAAATAATAATTTCCACAGATCCCCAGCTTGCACAGGTTAGTGTGACCACAGGCTTCTTCCTCAGCTCCCTGTAGGGTCTATCATGATGAAAGCTTTTGAAAATGCTTTGTACACTGAACTTCCTGGAGGCAACGGGAGGGCTCAGTGTGGCGTTCTGCAATGTGAGCATCCATCTAAGCGGCTGTGCTCCTCATGGAGTCCCAGCGCTGAATATGCTTCATATCTGTGCTAGCTATTGTTGCAAACTGGTGCAGCTGAGCCTGATCTCAACACAGCTGAAGCTTTAGGACTGCCAAGAACAGAGTGTGTTCAGTGATGTTTTAGGAAGTATGGCTTGTCTTCGTATGCAGGAGCTCTCCTTGTTCTCATTACCTCTCTTTGAGTGCCAGAGTCCTTGAGGTAAGCAAGAGACCCTTCTCCTCCCTTTCTCACAGTGAAAACTGCTTGCCTCAGTTTGGAACGTCTTTTAGCTAGAAATTATCTCCTCTTGACATTTGTCTGCAACCTGGTACATCCCAGAACATATATCCCTATATGTCTAGCCAATCATCTCTAGAAGGAATATTCGTTTTTGCTTGTGGAGACATCTTTCACTACATCCTCAGTTTAATCTTCAGGTTATTTCATTTGCCTTTGATTTTACCCTTTCACCATCCCAGAAAGAGATTCCTATTCTTGACATCTCATATTTGGAGATGGAGATGAATGAGTACAAAGCTTTTCTTATGGATTATACGTCTGTCTTGTTAGTAGCATACCTATCTTGATAGATCAGTACAAAGAGGCTGTTCTGAACAGATTGTTTATTTTTTTAAAGTGAGGAAGAGAAGCTGTGGTAGAACAATTTTTGTGCTTGGTAGTTGGCTAGTGTAGGCCAAGCAGAGATAAAGGAGGATGTATTGTCAATGCACAGTCATCATAACCCCTCCAGGTGGCCCTTCCCAGGAGTTCCATGTTCCCCTTTTGCAGTTTCAAGTGAAATGCCCATCAGTGCCACCCTCTTCTTCAAACATTACCTGAGCGTAACTGATCCTTTTTAACAGTTATGAATGAACACACAAGTTTTGATGGCCTCAATAATCTCCAGCTGCATTGTCTGCTTCCACATATGCATAATCAGACTTACCTCCTCCTTCTCCATTTCACTCTGTCCCTTGTTCTTGGTTTCAGCTGCCCTTGCCCTCATCAGTTACTCTCCATATCTCAATTTACCCTGAAAGACTCTTCAGCCATCTCACACAATTCATCCTTACATTCTCCAGCCCTACCAGACTTAAAAGTTTAGGGCACAGATTTTTCTCGTGCGTGCGAACAGCAGTGGGTGGAGTGGCTGCTGAAATCTTACTGGATCTGCAATATGGGCAGTGTGGTCTGTATGCACTTAAAAACAAAACCTTGAGGGAAATTCTGGAGCCAAGCTAAAATGTCAGGATTTTGCTCAAAAGGCCAATAGATCTGCAGTTGAGAAAATGAATCACTGGCACCAAACAAGATAAGGAGGAGATGAGGAAAGTTAGGCTGTTTGCCTAGAAGCCCTTCATATTAATCCTGGCCTCTGACTTTGTGTCCTGACAGAGGGACTGTTGATTTGCCTCTAGATGGAGAAGCCACTTCAGGAGAAGTGAGGAAGAGAGCATTTGGGGTTTTTCTTCACTTAGCCTGGCAATGGTCATTTCACTCTCAACTTCACTGACCAAAGTCTGCCTCATTAAAAGAAACCAGAGTTCAATGTCTATTCTAGGAAATACAGATGGGAGTGAAGTGAAGGAGGGGGAGACCCGTTTCCATGGTTTCAAGCTCTTTCTTTCTCGATGTTGCTTCCCTGCCATTACACAGATAATTTCTCCAGTTTCGAGGCTCCAGCACAGCTCTGCCTCCTGCAGCAAGGCAGGGTCTTTCACACCTTGGCAAGTTGTTCACTGAGAGACATAAGGGGAGCCAGCAGTCTGCTCCTGCTCCTGTCAGAGCAGGTTCTACCATGTGTTGCACCCCAGCTTCCACTGAGTTTTCAGGTTGCTGTGTCCCACTTTAATTTTCTCCTTCTCTTCAAGCTGACCCTCACACAACTGAAATCTAACTGGATGTCTCGCTTGGGTGCTCTGAACCATGGGGATACCTCTAGGATAAGCTATAGCCGTCCTCTGTCTTTCTTTCCCCAGGACAGGAGGCTTATTAAGTCCCGTTATTTCCCTCTCTTAACCTCATTGAAAGCATGCCCCAGAAACCCCATTTTTTCAAGGACACTTTTTCTAACTTCCTTAAAGGCTGCATCTAAGTAGGTCCTGCTGGTGGTACATAGGATGTCCTTCTGGCAGGAGTTGAGATCAACCCAATTCAGTGCTCCGTCTCCCTACTGGCCTGCAGCAAATCATCCTGCCACTATCCCCTCGGCACTCCCTCATTCTTCCCCCCCTCCACCCTGCTCAAGCCTCTTTCCCAGAATATCCTCCCCCAAGTCTAGAGGCAGATATTCCTCTTGGAGACTCTGTAAAGGAAAAGAAACATCTCAGAGAGATCTCTTGTATTGCCCTGGGCTGAGACTGAATTTTCCTGGGAACACCTGCAGCCTGCTTTTTCTAGGAAGCAAGTAATGTAGAGAAGCCTAGAGTTGGACTCATGGCTACAAGTCCACATGCAAGAAAAGTGAAAAAGGAACTAAAAAGATAGCTACCTTATCATTAAAATATGAAAATTATTAAGCTTATCTTATTCTTAGGAAATAGGGGGAAACTGAAGAGTCAGTGTTAGGGGCCTGCAGTTGAACAAGCTTGGTTTGTAGGATAAATTACTTTTATTCCTGGTGAGAGACCTAAATTGTGTTTACAAATAATGCTGACGGTCCAGCCCTGACTGTGCTCCAAAAATGCAGCATCCCTACTCCTGGATTGCCTCAGCACTGCATCCCCAGAGGCAGGGAGAAGCAATAATCCAAAACATGACACAACTTTTAAGCAATATTTTCTTGTGCCTTGTGGTATGTAGAGGGCTTGCTGTCTCCACATCCCCCTAGCAATTGCTCTGGTAACAAAAATATTATTGTCTACACTGTCACGGACAATAAAGACCCCTCAGGCTCATTGTTTTAGTGTCGGGATTTAACCCAAGTATCCTTACCACACCTCTGCCTCTAAATGTTCTGATTCAATGATTTGGCTGTGAGGTGGTGAGTCACTCCCTTTCATCTGCTGCTTGGGTCAGTCCTGCAGGTGGGACAGAGGTGATGTGAGGGCCTCAGGCTGGCCTGCAAGACAATAGCAAGTTACACCCCAGAAAACAGCGTTTCAGAGCCCTTTGGATTTGAGTACTTGTGAGCTGACCAGTGTGTCTCCTTCACACTCTTGCCAGCCCAAGGCTCTACACCTATGGACTCCATCTCCCATCCATGAGTTCCCAAGTTCTGTGCCTTTTGAACCCTAGAGGGTACTAGAGAGCAATATTCAGCTTCCTGAGGAGCAGGACACTTGCCTGAGGTCCCAGAGGTGTCTTGTGAGACTAGGAAACAGCCCTATGTACCTTGGAGAAGCCTTGGAGGCTCCAGGGCCTGCAGATCCCTCTCATTCACCATTGCTCTCTGAAGGAACCGAAGCAGGGACCAGGCAGTGTAGGGAACATGCAAAGCCTGGCAAAGGACGTTTTTCCCTCTGGAGTTTCAAGACAAGTGTGCCTGGGTCCCAGTTGAGCATAAAGGATGCAAATGCCTCCACCTGTCAGCACCACTCTAATAACCAGGAGTCGCTTTGTTACCGACTCCCTTGCTTTACCAGAGACATTGCTCAGACACTGTGGTGATGGGGACCAAAGAAGAAAAGATATGAGCAGACCAGGCAATCTGTACCACATTATTGCAGCCCTCCAAGCAGTGACTGCACATATTCGAGCATACAGTATGACCACATACTCTGCCCTGCCTGGAATCATAATAAAGAATGGGATCATCCTGAGCCCATCCCATCCAGGCAGTCACCCAAGTTTCAAAAGTTCTGCGAGTACAGACACAAGAGAAACATTTCTGCCCTTTCTGCTCTGGCCCACTATGACAGCAGAAGAAGAGCAGAGACTGAGTAGAAAGTCAAGCAGACCCCACCAAATGATTTTTTTGAGTGTAATGACCAGTCTTGGAGACTTGTTTCTGCCTCCTGGACCATGAAGAGTCCTGAGAAAAGCAAAGCCCTTTTGCTTCTGGAGGCAGAAGAAACTCTGATTTCTGACAAGCCAGGGTGACAGATGTTAGCAGTACTGAGGAGCATGCTGGCCTTTTGCCAGCTTCTTGAGTTTGGCATGTTAATTGTACCTGAGCATAGAGAAGATTTTAATCAAATCTAACCACTCACAGTTATAACTTTCTACTTGAGCAGCAAAAGCATGCAGAATTTCACAAAGCATGGGTTAAAACAAAAATACGCTTTCAGAGCAGCAGGAAAAAACCTAACAACTTTATAAAGAACCAGTGAGTCCTTTGCAAAACCTCACTCCCATCTTAGAACACTAAGAAAGGGTTCAGCTTCAAGGTAGAAATGGATGTGTCACTGAACAGCTCTAAACAGTTCAGCAAAGCAATCTTGATGTTCTCTGTGCCATTCAGCAGAACTACTGCTGTCACCTTGGTATTGCCTGAGACTTTGAAAGATAAATGAGACATTACTATGCAGAAGTAATTTTTTTAAAAGTCACAGTGGCTTTTTTGTCATCTTGCATGCAATAAAAGAAATAACTCATCTTTTGGCCCTCAAATTTGAAAATGCAATATAAAGTACAATTTCAATGCTTGTAAAAAGCCAGACAACTATATGCTATCTTCAGGTATTTTGTTCTTCCATCATTACAAAACAACAAATTCTACCAAAAATCTATGAAGCTCCTGACAATCATTGACTTTCAATTAGCCTACAAAAGATATTAGACTCCCATGATCAGTTCTCTGCTGACAGAATTCATTGTGTGAGCCACCGTTGAGGACTACTCTTTCTCACGCCCATCACCTAAAGTACCTGTTCGTTGTCACCTAGATGAAGTGCTTCTGCACCCACACAGCTCAAGGGAGAACCTGCTAGGAAGTGGTCTAAACCCCAGCAAGCTCCCTAAGTCATGCTTCATACAGACATCCCCACTCATATCACAGAATCTCTAAATCACAGAATCTTTAAGGCTGGAGCATACCCTTGAGATCATCTGGTCCAATCATCAACCCATCACTGCCACTATCACCCCTAAACCGTATCCCCAGGCACAACATCCGGACACCTCTTGAACACTTCCAGGGATGCTGCCTATACCACCTCCCTCAGCAACCTATTTCAATGCTGAACTGCTGTTTCAGTGATTTTTTTTTTCCCCCTAATATCTAATCTGAACCTCTCTTGGCACAACATAAGGCCATTTCCTTTCATCCTTACACTGGAGACATGGTAGATGAGATCAACTCCACCTCACTGCAGCCTTCTTTCAGGTAGTTGTAGCAAACAATGAGGTCCTCCCGAGCCCCCTTTTCTCCAGACAAAACAACCCCAGTTCTTTCAACCCTTCCTCACAGGACATGTTTTCCTGACCCTTCACCAGCTTCATTGTCTTTCTTTGGGCATACTAAAGTGCAGAGCACCTGCAAGTCAGCAGACACATGGTCACACCATCACTGAAGCCACACCATGGTGAGGATAGCCAAGTGGACCAGTGGTTCTAAGTGCAGGCTTAGGCCCAGACACAAATTTAGGGGACACTTCCCTTATGAAACCATGGGAAAGGCAGCAGCAACCCTGATAGCACCAATCAAAGCTCAGGTTTCCAACTAGCTTTTAAAATTACCAGTCCTCCTCTACTAGCACTGAGATGAAGGCAGATTTAGAAGCTATTTATTGCACTTCAGGTTTTGTTATCACTCCATTAAAAAAAATAAATGTTTTGGACATGAACACAGTCAGTTATTTGGCTTTTGATATGCATACACAGGGAAACTTCCTAGTAACTTCTTGCACTGTCATCAAATACCAGGAATTTGTTCCTTTCCCCCAAACTAGGCTCAGGCTTGAATTCTCAATTCATAGACTTTGAACTTGATTCAGGGTAACATTGTTTTAGCTGTAGTTCACAGCCCCTTACAGCCATACAGGGCCTGCCAGAACATCTTATCTCATCTCATGGCTGCCTCCAGGCCACAGACTTCAGCAGTTCAAGAGCTACAGTTGCATTCAGCAAATCTCTGCTAGCAGTACCAGGAAGATCTCCAAGATTTTGAGATTTTATTTTTATAAAGAGAAGGTAAGATATTTATTAGATTTTTTTTTTTTCTAATGCAACTTTGAAAGAAGAAGCCACACAAAGAGAGAACTATGGCAAAATCTCCATCACTCCAGTCCTTATACCCCTGTCTGGGTAAGGAGAGGCCAGACCATTTCCAGTTGCTCTTCTGGGTCTCAATACAGGGCTTGGGATGAGGCTTCTCAAGCCAGTGATTCTGCCATTTATGGAACACTTCCTCCCATCCCTAATTTGCCTCAAGTCTCCACTGTTTCATCCCATCCTTCCCCACTAGTGAACCCACAAAAATGACACCTGAAAAAACATTTCTGAAGGTCAGATATCCAGTCCTAATAAAAAAGGCTGAACTTTTCATTTAATTGCAACCAAGAGGCTGTATTGTAAAAACTGAGCTCATTCTAAAGAGAAACAAAGGGGGAAGCTGTCTACAAGGAACAATTCACAGAGCACATCTCCATGAGCTTTGGCCCTTTCCACAGACCTTTGTTTTGGTACCCATTTACAAAGGGTGTTCCCAGAAAACCTCAAGAGGAGAAAGGAGAGGGAGGTGAAATTATCTTCTCTGCTCACATAAAGGCATGAGGCAGAAACTACATGAAGATTTATGACATATTTCTTTTCCTTGCTTTCACCATCTTCAGAGATTCAAACAAACTGTCTAGCTAGTATGAATTCTCATGGTCAAATTCCTGTGGGAAATACTCTTGCTGAGTCAAGCTGGCAGAAAAACAGAAATTCTGCTTTAAGGGAAATTCCAGAACCTCTGTTTTCTCTCTAAATTAATCAGAAAAGTCAGAAGCCAATTTTTTTCTGCAAAATGTCATTTCCAAGTATTTTTATTGAATATCTAGAAGAAAAAATAGGCCAGTCTGAGTTTTACAAGCCACAGCTCTGTGAGATGTGTGCCAAATATAAAACTTTTTGGACATTTCTCTCTGCAATTGCAAAAGTCACATCACACTGCAGTAAACAAGTGCAGCCACAGAGACAGTGCTCCTCTCAGCATCAGACTGCCCTGCAGAAAACACAGTGTCTGTTCAGGCTGTGTCTGCAACCTTCCCCTAGCAGACACACCAAGCTGGGAGGAGATCCTTTTCCTTGCAGGGTCATTTGTTGGACTCTCTTCTGATATCTGTGCAAGGTGAAAATGTGTTTACTGTTTACATTGTGAGTACTTTCTCCTTCTACTGTCATTACCTCTCCCACACACCGTGTGTGTTCCAGTGATGTGCAAAGGAAGCTACAGCTGACAAAGGGAAGGGACAGGCTCTTAAGATCTCCTCAGAGCCTTGAATCAAGGGATATTACAAGGAACTGGCTGTGCTTCTTCCAGTGTAGAGTGCAGGCACACCCACAGAGCAGCTCCTGAAGCCTGAATTGTGTGATCCTGTGCAGCACCAGTGAGGCTTGAAGCAGGTGGGCTCGTATAGCACACACTGGACTGAGTTCATGAGGCTGAGTGAGGACTTCAACTCTACATGCTTTCTTTGCATCAAGAAAAAGGAGTAGTGGCCAGCAGTAGATGGCTTTATGAGGTGGTGCTCAAAGGATAGACCCTTTCCAGCACAGCAGGACATGGGAGCACAGCCTCCAAAGCCCAGGGTGTTACAGGGGTGGGAAGAAAAACAAGAATAGACCAAGATCTGATGCTGCTCTTGTGTGACAGAGATGCACAGACTTTCTCTAAATCAAGACAGAATGAAGCAGAGATTCCATTAAATAAGGCACTCCCAGGACAAGGTCTCTCAAAGTGCTCAGATATCAGAAACAAAAAATGGTCTAACAGAAGTAAGATGAAATAATTGTTCTGTTAAATCCAACAAGATCCTCCTACTTCCAGACTGCTCTGTGGCATATTTGTAACAGCAGCATGCTGGGGAGACTGCAAATGCAGGTGTTAAAAGTTACACTATGAGGTGCAGGAGGATTTTAGGTAGTTTAGGCAGTGAAATTTACCAAGGACTGACTGGAACCCAGAGGAAGTGGAGTGTGTGGGCTCTTCACTGGCAGGCAGAAATAAAAAACATAACAAACCACTGCAAACTCCTGATAGGAATTAGAAGACAAAAGGGCTGCAAGGCATAGACATGGAGCACATGTAAAACAAGAAGCAAAGCCTAGGAAACCAAGTAACTGGATTATTTCTTCTTGAAGTTCCCATCTTGTAAAGGTGCTGTATCATTCAAAATTCATCTTCAGTGGCTATATGAGGAAACAATACAACAACAAAAAGGGATTTCTACTTGTAGATTCTGCTGTCAAGTTGCTGTAGGGTTACAAACACAAGTCCTGAATCTACTATGTGTTTCTCACAGGTGCCATCCCCTCCTCCCCCTCCAGATGTGGTTGGGTTAACTCAGCTGTGTACTCATAAACTGCTCTTTACAGGACCAGGGCCGGAGTTTTGCCAGCAAATTCAGTTTTGGAAAGTGACTTTTAGTGAGACTTAAAAGATCTGGCAGAGAAGAGGTGTGAAACTTCCAAAAAGCTTCATCATTCTCACTAATTCCCCCAGACAGGAAAATCAAAGGCCAAGTGACCTGATCACATCCCTCCTCCTTCCTTCTTCACAGATCAGGAAACAGCAACAGCAGCATGCCAGAGTGGTAAGTGTGACCTGTGGTTCCAGTTACAAGGAGTAGTGAGTTCCCAGGAAGCTTTCACAAAGCCATTGCTAAGAGGTTTTTAGGGACAATATCCTACCAAAACTGAGGTAGTATAAAGGGAATAATAGGAGGAGAAATATACTAGAGTGACAGTCATGTAAGTGCAAAAGGCTAACACCAGCCTGAGATTTTAGCTCCCTTTGAATACATGTGGAGTACTTTGGGGCTGGTGTTCATTTCTTTGCACAGGAGAGAATTCTCACAAACAAAAAATAGACTGTTATAGAAAATTTCCTAGCTCCGCTTCCAAACCCTAGAGGGGAGAAGAAAGAAAAACAGTAGGACTAGCAGCATATTGTGAGATTTTCCCCAGTTCTTCTACTGCAAGATCCAATCTTTAGGATGAACAGGGTTTATGCCAGTGAGTGTTCATCCACATGATGGAGTTAACACATGTAGTTTACTGCCCAGCCTCCCTCTCCATTAGCTGACTTTGCAGAAGAGCAGCTGTGTCTCACTGGCTCCTCTCCATGCTTTCGGGGGGTTATCCCACAGTCCCATGTGTTGTGCAGGAAATGGCATGGCTCTACAAACTCTTTTCCAGAGGACTGGGAAAGGAGATGTCTGTCTGACCCAGAGGAGGGAAGAGAACCCCTAGAGGACTTGACAGTACAGGAGAGGGGGTAGCTGCACCTGCATTGCAGAGCAGTTATGTCAGCAGCCTTGGGGTTGCACTCTAGCCTATCTCCTTGGATGGCCAGCCAGCTCAAAACACATCTTCAATTTACAGGGATGTGGGTGTGGATAAGACACATGTTACCAGCAACACTGGAGTTATAATCTCATTAACTCTGCAGTGAACACCCATGCTAAGCAGAGAGGCCAAGCAGGCAGGATGAATCCAAAAGAGGAATAGGGCAGTCAGGCTTGTAGTACTGGTCCATTTGTAGCCTTCCCACTCTTTCCCTTCACCTCATACACCCAGTGATCTCACTGCCAACTGCACAAAGTGAGGACAGGACATGGTTTTCCTGCCAGCGTCCAGGACACAAGATCTCAGCAGCAGGACCCCTTCCCCCCGCCTGTATTGCAGCCATTCATCCCCCTCCACTCCACCCTGAGACCCTGCAGCTGGGCCTAGAGCACACAGCCAGAAATGGAAGTTGTCAGTGCAATCGCTGTTGGTTTCACAACCTCCTATTACTGCAGCTTTGCAGTTTATTTGCTCTGTGTGCCAGCAAATGTGGGCATACACACTACTCCTGTGGATATCCACGCACTTGTATGTCATGCTACACACCTCCTAAAGTAGAGGGGAATGTCAGGCCTGTGAAAAGGTGGTATCCGTGGTTTGGCTGCTGCAGATTTTGTGGTCACTCTGTGTATTAGATGGGCATGGGAAATTCCTGCCAGACTCTGGCAACAAGTTTCTCTCTTGGCTAATTTTTAATGGCAAAGGTTTTGTAATCACCATCCGAGCCTGAGGAGCAGAAATTCCTGAGGGGTAATTGGCTTTGTCAGTGAGTTGGGCGCACTCAGCCTTGATCTTTTCAATTACTGTATGCACGTCCCTGCTCTCAGGCTGGCAGCAGAGCCACTGAGGCCAGGCCTGCCGGCTCCACGCATGAGTGCGTGTCTTCAGGCACTGCCACTGCCCTGGCAGCTAAAGCAGCGCATGAGGCGTGGGGCAAGGCCAGTGAGAACCAGCTCTAAGCTTGGTAGGAGCCACTTCAGGAAAAAGATTGCTGAGGAGACAGGACCTGTGGGGACAAGGGGACAAACGAAGTGGGCCTTCTGTTGGTCCTCTTCTACCACTTGACTCACAGATTGCTGAACACAAGCTTTTTCAGCTGCCACCACACAGGGCACCTCGTTCTCATTACTAGCAAGGAAAACACTTCCAACAGAGACTCAGCTTCAACTGACATAAAGTCTGCACATGCCAGGGTGGTTTATTTTGGATGAATTTTCTGCCAGCAGAGCAGCACATTATCTTAAGACTCTTGCCAGCATTACTGTATTGATGGGAAGGACAGGATGACTTTTCCTTCCCTTAATTAATGGGGTTATGCAGACAAAAATTTGTCGGGAATGGACAAGGCTGATGACCCCTTAATGCTGCCTCATCAGCACACAGCATTTAAAGGATGTGTATGACACTGAAGCATGTTTAGAAGCCCCTCTGTGGGGCCCAAGAGGGTTACATGTGAGCACAAATCTTCAGGCTTAACATCTGTTGTATCAGATTATACACTGGGGTCTTGGGGACAACAAAGGAGTCAGGATGCATGTGCACAATCCTCCTCATGCACTCCATATCTTCATCATGGTCTAAGCACTATATTTCTCCATATCACCCCCAGTCCATCACTGTCCCACCAGCCCCACATACTGTTCCCATCCTCCTCCATCTTCCTCATCTCCTCCCAATAGCAAACTCTCTGCTGCTGCCTTTTCTCTTCCAGCCCTCAGGTCTGTTACCCATTCCGAGATCACCCCAGGAGTTACTGCCCCTACAGCAGTGGCCAGCAAGTTGTTCTCCAGCTCCACTGTCCCAGAGTTCACCATAGACAACTTTCACTCCCTCATCTCCTCTAATTGCGGTCAGCACCCCACAGGCTGGGGATCTCATAAATACCACGGTCTTGTGAGGGAGTCTTCCATCCAGTAATTGACTACACTTTCCAGATGGTCTTCCAGCAAGAAATTAAAAAGCAATGTGACCCTTGTCAAGGGTGCAGGCACCCCCTGCAATGCAAACACCCTCTCCCAGGAAAGCCTGTCCCCACAGACATGGGGCTGGCTGAGCTGGCAGGAGCCACAGTGACTGGAGCCACTGGGGGGGCTGAGGGGCCATAAATCAGACCTCTCCTGGCCTCCACCCTCCCCCAGACCCTTATCAGCACCACTCGGCATGGTGGGAGCTACAGAAGGGTTGTGAGCAGAGATAAGGGCCCCTTTGGGGCAGACCCTACTCCACTGGGAGTCTCCAGACCCTGCAGGCACATGGGCTGGCTGGCATTGCCCAGCCCTCTCCTCTGGGGTAGCAGGCCTGGCACAGGGGTCTCCTTCCCACTCCTGACAGCCCTGGGGGCTGCAGCCTGAGTGTCCAGCTCAGCCTGTGCCTCAGCAGAGCTGCTGCCTTAACCTGGGCGGGCTGTCACTGCCCCCTCCTTGCACCTTCATCCCCTCTTCCCTTTGTCACATGAGAAACAGCCTTAATGAAGAGACTTAATGAAAAATAAACAAGCTGGGAGCTTTACACTTGGGGAGCAAAACAACCACAGGCTGACACTGTGCACCCGTACCAAGGTACCCATTCCCAGCCTTGGCCATGGAGTCATACTGAGTCCCAGAGGACCTTGCTAGGGGCCATTCTGTCTTCAAAACCCTTGTCCCTCAGCAGTGCCAAGCAGTGCCATCATATTCCAAATGAGCATAATCTGCACCCTCCAGGAATGCTGTGATGGGAGAGGAGGTGCAGCTGAGTATCTCTCTTGCTGCAGGCCTCATTCTTGGCTCAGGCTCCAAAAAACGTGCCATCATGCGGCAGAGCTGACACCTTGCTGGGCTTTGTAAGAAGCCGAAGTATTTGGATCAACATGGGGTGCAGGACAAAGTGGTGTAGGGGCAGAGTTCAGTCAGGGAAGGGTCAGGAAACACAGAGGTCCTTTGCAGGACTGAGCAACTTGGGGGTGGGGCCAAGGGACCAGAGGAAGGAGGCTTTGGGAGGGAAACGTGCCCTCTGTGTGCTGGGCTCCTGCACCCTCTACTCCCCCAGCACAATGACCTCCAGGGCAGAAATGACAGTCTCCAGCTGTAGGGCTCTCAGGCAGGGGAAAGGGGAAATCCAGTCTGAGGGAGGGCATTCTTCAGCACCAGCATGGAGTGGAGAGGAAAACTGTGTGTGGTGTGGCTCACTCCTATCCTATTCCAGATAGTTGGTGGCTGGGAAGCAGAAGCCAGGGCTGGTGAGGGGAGGTAAGACCAGTTATAGTCCCTGTGGATCAGAACAGGGCTCCCTGTGTGGTGCACAGAGGGAAGTGCCTGGGAAGCACCAGTGATTCACAGCATCCAGGGCAGACACAGATAAGTGGTTTAAAGGTCTCTCACCCTGTTAATCCTGCTTCCTTTCAATAGCTTTAAATCCATCACTTAAAAATCCAGCATTTCTCAGTTGGAGAGCTGGGTGGCCTACAGGATGAATGGAGCTCTTCACCCCTGGGGCAGCAGGGAGACTCCAGAAAACAGGGCCAGGAAGGTGCTGGCATGTTAGCACGTAGCTGAGTTATAATTTACACGCATACGCCATATGCTTACTCCCATTAGCACCTTGGCTTGGAAGGCACCCAGTCTCCTTTCACCCCTGAAGGAACTGACCTCATTAGAAAGCACTCAGAAGCCTTCATGGTTGCCTGCAAAATAGAGGCATCTACATCTAAACCAAAGCGTTGAACATGAGGCTCATTGCCCTTTGATGGAGTTAAAAAGATGGCACTTTTCATTGCAGGCAATCTCAGTGTGGCCAGTTTCCCAGAGGGGACACAGCACACAAAGGCATCCTTGCTGTGATTTCAGTGACCTCAGGTAGTATGCAATAGGGATCACTTGTGCTTGTATATTTATTATAACATCTGTGAGAGATTGCCCAAGGGTCCAGTGAAGATCAATTAGCTGGCAGGAGAGAAGTCTTTAACTGCATGGCTAGTTCACATAAACTGCAGCCTTGGAGGCAGATAAAATGGGATTGAGACCATGCTTAAGTATGGTTTTATTATTGTCACTAGCACCGCTCACATTGAGACTGACCAACACTGTCCTCCTCCTGCACTCTTCTAGGAAAGGTGCAACCATTTCAGAAGTTGCAAATAAATCTTAGAGATAGGTGAGATCCTCAAGGGTCAAACCAGCAGTCCCAGCTACATAGAAGGGCTTTGCCTCTGTGTGGACTTGTCTCCAAGCAGCTCACCCACTCTTCCACCGTTCTGGAAGGCCACAGTCCCACACCAACACTTCTTGTCTTTTTCCACTGTGTTTCTACCATCTCCACTTAATGAGTGCTGTAAAACCAGCTCCCTGATCTCTGTGGACAGGCCCAGGAGTCCAGGTGGAGAGCTGGGGGTAGGAGGGCTGCTGAGTCTGTATATTCTTCCAGATCTGCCCCCTGCACACTCCTCCATGCATGCAGAAATATCCCTGCTCCTATCAGCAGTTTTGGAGCTGACGTCCTTTGTGACGCAGGTAACATCAGCAGTGTAAGGAGGAATGTTCTCCCCACGCTGGGCTCCAGGACCCTGCCTGCCCCAACCAGGGAGACCTCATACTCATCTCATTGCTGGTGCTCATGGGATGCTGCTGGGTCACACACCTCGCACCAAGCCAGGTGACAAAGTGGAACAGTGCAGATTTAGACCTACCCAGAGAGCTGCCTTTTGAAGTTATTTGAAATGCTTCTCCCCTGCTCCCAGCTGCCAGTATTTTTCTTACCTCAGGCTGTTAAAAAGCCATACTGTCAAAAGTCCTTGCATGCTCTCTTGACCATCATGTCCAAGCACTGAAACCAGTACTGCAAATGTTGAAAGTGCTGGAGCTCATGTCCACACTTCCCTACTGGCCCTTGCATTGTGTTGTCACAAAGAGGACTTGGATCACTTACAGGAACAGTGGAGCGTATGCAGTAGTTGTTTCAGGAAAGGAGCAAGACTCAAGGAACGGCCTCAAATGCAGCCTCACCATTACAAAAGCATGTATCTACTGTGGAAATGCGTTTCCAGAGACCCCATCTTATTCCCTATCCAGATTTGACCACATGAGAAGCTTTGCAGCAGAAAGAAACCAGGCACCATAGGACCAGGACAAAGGGAGCTCACATGGTGAATGCCTAAAACGAGGTGCTGAAGTGCTTTCATGCTTTGGTGCTTAGGGTCAAAGCTCCCTGGATAGTTAGGTGCTAAATTCCCTCATTAGCCACAAGCTACTGCCTCAGGTCAAAAGCAACCTCCATCACAGTGAGAGAAGCATGTTCATCTGCTCTCTAACTTCCTGCCTGCCTGCCTCAGCATCCCCAAACTTTTCCCTAGAGGTCTTCCCTGTCGTGCATCAGCAGCTGCAGGAGGGGTCAAGCAGAGAAAGGGACAAGAAGGAGAGTTCTGCTTATCTCTCCCGGAGGGAATTTCTCACCTCCACTCTGTTCTGCTCAACTGCCCAGGAGCCAGTCCTGTCGCCAGAGACTGTGTCTGGCCGGCTGTGTCGACAAAGTCACAAGAGATGTGGAGCGCACATGGAGATCAAGGCAGGGCTGACACAGGCTTTAAGCTCTTTCCCAGTGCTCTGCTCACCAGAGAAAGGAGGAAGGGGTGGGAAGGGGAGAAGATCTGTCTTCTGCACTGCGCCGAGACGCAGGAGCAGACCTGGGCTCCTCTGTTTCCCCAGTCCAGCTGCTCTCCGCCACTCACATTTCTCTGCCTGATCTCAGCCAGAGACAGCACAGGGTTGACAGCTGGAAGCATCACTCCATGACCTTTGCAGAGAGCAGAAGATGTTTTCATCATATTCAAGCAGTGCTGACAAAAATTGGTGGAAGTTCCTGTGTCAAACACACCAAGGTTTTGCCCCCAGACTTGAAAGGGAAGCAAGCTCTTCAGGACACGCATGCATAGAATATGCTGTTTCCTTCCTACTCTTCTGCTCTCCTATTGCAGTGTTCATCATCATCTGAATGATTCCTCATTCAGATACTTATCTGCTGAGTTTGGCATCAGCCCTCAGATCTGAGCGCTCTGCCCATGATCCTGCTGCACCCCTGTTTGCAAAGGATCATGATGATATACACTGTAACTGCCTGGCAGAGGAGGACGAGTTCGCATTTGCCTGGCACTTCTCATGCACACATCTCCACTGATTCCAAGTGCTCATCTGTGCCTCTCTTTAGCATGGAGTTCACTTGCCAGGAGGGGTTTACCCGTTTCCACAGGCTGGGACCAGAAGCACTGCCAACACCTCCAGCAGCAAAAAAGTAAAGCTGCTCAGAGTGCCCTCTCCCCGCATCCTCCCAGACATCCAGGCTCTGTTGCCCTCTACTCACAGCCCCCCAGCTGCTTGCACCACCTGCCCCCTTCATGCCCCAGGCTGCCCCTACAGCTCACTTTAGCTAGGTGGGAAACTCAGGTGTGTTGGATACACTCAAAAAAGCCTCCCGGTTGCATGGCAACACTCTCAAGCACTTTGTACACTGGTTTCTGGGTGCTGGCACCTGGTAAGACATCAGGGGAGCCTGATGGGCTCCCAGGGCTGAGCACACATCCTCAGTCCTAAATAACTGCTGTCCTTGCCACTTGGGCGGACTGGGATGAGTTAGGATTAACATTTGAGTACTGGTATATCCTTCAGTGGGTATCCTTCCTAGTATAGAAATGTTGTTTTCAAAGAAAACACCCCCTACCTCTACAAGTATGAATTTTGTTGTGAAACTGACAAAGTAAAGGCCAGCTTAGCCTGAAATAGCTGCATTTTTAATAGTGCTCGACTCTTACTGAGGACAGTAATTAATCCTATCCCCCGAGGAGCAGCAGAAGTGGTGCTGAAAATCTGCCAGCAGTGCTGCCGCTGCCGGCATGCAGGACACCTCACCGGGAGGGAAGAACAAGTAGGACTTCCCCTTCCCTGACGCTCCATCTCCACCTTCGTGTTGCAAAAACAAAGAAGTTTTGGGTGTGATCCCGCCCTGCGCCCAGCGGCAGCTTTGGTGGTTGCGTGCACAACGTGCCTGCTGCTGGTGCCGCTCATGGAGGAGGAGGGTGTCTGTGCCATGGACACGCTCCTTGGCCCCCGAGGCACCATGCTTCTCCCTCTCCAAAATACACACGCCAACACCTCCTCCCATATGCCGACAGCAGAACAGTTGCTGGAGACTTTTCCATGCTGCAAGCCAGGTAGGATGAGGAAGGCCAGGCTCTTCTCAAGGTGTCCAACTGCCTCCGAGCATGAAATCGTGGAGCTGATCAATGCACGTAGAAGAACGTGTGCTGTCTCAGCCTGACTAAAAGTGCTTACGGTTGGCAGTCAAACCTGGACTGACCTCTTCCAAGATTACCTCAGGGAGCAGGGATCTTCTTCTCTAGTTCTCCTTGTCTCATTTTATTATTTTGACCCCTATAACAATATCTAACTAAGCACCTCAGGCTAGAAATCAAGAGGCTGCAGTTTCCCTCAGTAGTCAGTAGAAGCCAAGAACAAGGAGAGCCACATACTAATTCACTTTGCAACTAGAATAGCACATACAGGGTCAAAGATCCCACCACCAAAAAACAGAGGGAGGGCCATATTTGTATGGTAAAAGCTGTCAGAAGGAAAAAGGATCAGAAAAATCCCCTGACTCTACTTATGCATGGGTGCCTAACTAAAAACCACTGCCAGAGCAAGCTGTGAAGACCTCAGGTCAGAAGGAATGGAGCTCCTTCCAATTTGGCTCCCGTGGCGAGGAGAGGAGCCTGTGGTAAGCAAGATGGCAAAGCCTGCTATAGCTAAGCTATACAATAACATTAGCTGTCAGAAGCAGAGCCTCTGGGCTATTCAGTCTAGGCTGCTTTTAAAGTCTTATTCTGCTTCTTCCAAACTTCTGATTCTGACAAGCATTCTGGACAGCCTGCTAACTGTGTGGTAAATCTGGCCTGAAAGCATATAATCCTAATGAGAATAGAAAGACCTGACTCTTTGGAAGCTCCTGCTACACTTCAAAGGATCCAGGAGTTACCAAGTGGTTTTGAAACATATCCATGACTTCTGGCTCACTTTCTGATTGCCTCTGAGGAGGGAAGGCTGTGTGCATGCCTGTAAAGTGGCATGGGACTAGGAGAGGAAAGCAGGGGGTGTTCAGTGGGAATGGGGTGGGAGACAGGGTTTTGCATGCAGTAGTGGGGCGATGAGTCTGTGTGTCAAGAGGGGACCAGGAGGATCAGGAAGGATGGACATACGTTTTCTTCTTGTTGCTGGAGAGTACAGATGGCATGGTGGAGATGAGAGGGTGGGAGGGGAATGGAAAAATACCCATTAGCGTCCAAAGGGAAAGATTTGACAACAAAGAGAGGTGCAGAGCTGAGAAAATAGGAGTGGGTATCAAAGGAGGTGTACAGAGAGAAAAGACAGCCTGGGAACACACACATCCACTGCATGGGCATCCACATGCATGCTGAGTTAAGACTTCTGATTCTTCATGTGCTCACTTAGTAATAACTCCTTGGACCTTGCAGTACTATAAAAACCTGTCCAAAGGGAAGTGCTTCCTAGAGCTGGAGAGGATCCATGAGAGCAGGCTCTCTCATTCAAAACCCTTTTCACCTTACACTGGTTTTGCTGCGTATGTCAGAAGGAAGCATTTATGTGTCAGTTTCATGCTGGACTCTGCCACACAGGTATTATTACTAGCTCAGGGTATCATATGAACTGAGCAAGGGGGAAACAAGAGAGTTGGGAATGCAAGAACTACCTGGACAGAAAACAGCATAGGCCCTCTTTGTAGGCCTTCTGTCTTGTCAGATCTAATATTGCCCAAGTCAGGGCTGCACATGGATGAGCTACTGACAGAGCACCATGCAGGTGAAAGCCTGGTGCTATGCCAGGAAGTATGTGTGGCACACTGCCAATGAAGAGAGGGACTATCACCCTCAAAGGCACCACTGGCATTTCAGTGCCTGATATGTCATGGATTTATACACATCCGGCCATCCTGGTGTTGGGGTGCCTGAGGTGGAAAAGCAATTGCAATGCATTTATGACAATGTGCAGAGATGCTCACCTGCCTACCAGCTGCTTCCTGCTGCTCTGCTGACTTGCTTCATCACTCCGTGATGAAGTGGACGTGAACATCAGCCTTTTTTCACACCAGTCAGCAGCAGTCATAGCTGTTACTTAATGACTTGCACCACAGGAGCTGCTTGCCCAGAAAGACAGAGGCAATGGCCTGTCTTCTGCACTCTCCATAGCTGCCAGACTGCATCCCTGGGGAGGTCCCAGCCCCACTACCCACTCCCCACCTCCTGGCAGCAGCGAGGTGGGTGGCAGCATTTCATCTCATGCATAAACACTGCTGCTATTCAATGCTCAGAGCTGGTAAGACCAGAGCGTACCACTGGTCTGTACCCCAGATCATAACACCCAGCCCTCTTACCAGCCCAAGAGTGCAGAGGCACAAACATACAGCCTCTTATCCTGGGTCCAAGCACAGCCTCCAATGCAGATGTGCTCTCCAAACCAGCACTCATAGACAATGGGAATGGTCTTATTAAAAAAGCTGTAGACAGAATGAATCACAGTTTCCCTCAGGACCCATCTCTGGCCCTTCCCAATGAGATGAGATTGGCAAAAAGAAACCAGCCCATTGCCCAGAGCTGGCTGCTAGCTTTATGCAGCACCAGGGGGAAACACCCTGCTTGCCACTCTGGGATGAGGCTCACCCCAGTAAAGAAGTGGAAAGAAAAAGGACTCTATCAAGATGGTAAAAAGCCCTGGGTCCACACCAGGGCCTGCCAGGGAACAAAAGTCCTGAAGTTACTGGCCATGCAAGGAGCTATGAATATGGAGATATGCAGGCAATGTTGCAGCAGAGAGAGAAAACAGATCTTCACCAATGGGAGCAGCCAAAGGCTTTCCCCAGGACCCAGCAGTGATGACTGTGTCTTGCTCTGAGCTGATCTGCTCTGTCCTAGAGAATGTAAGAACTAGCACCTATTTTACTTGCCTCTCCTAGTTCTGCTTTCAATTGCTTGTAACTTTCCACTTTCCCCACTTGGACTGACATTTTCCAGACCAGGCATCTGCCCTAGCCTGTTACAAGAAAAAGAGGATAAAGAAAGGAAAACAACTCAACAAAAATGACCCACACACATTTAGGGATTTTGACCATTTTCAGAGTACCAGAAGGAAAAGATGTTCTTTTGTCCATGCTAAAAAAATCAACACTTCAAACTCATTAACTGAGAATTTGCAGTTTAAAGCAAGAACTAGAAATTAGGCAACAGAAGTGCCTAGATGCCAAGAATATGTCTCTGCTGTCCCCAAGAAAAATATCCCTGAATTTTGATCTAGTTATGAGCTTGATATTCATGTAGAAAAGATTTGGCAGAGTTGGTGGCTCCATTGCTGCAAAGTTTCTGCTCCAAGTGAGTGTGCTGTATGTCCACACAGAATTCTCAAGCATCAAACCAAATTGGTCCTAGACCAGAACATCTGCCATGTCCCTCTGTCAACGTATGTGGGGTGCAGCACTTTGATGGAAATATTTTCTATGAAGTACATACACATTTGCCTTATAAAATCTTGCCAAGTCTTCCAGACCCAGTTTCCAATACATTACCTGAAAATACTTGCCAAGTCTACCCTAATTTCATTCACTTCACACACCTTTTGCTTTCTGCCATGACCATGATTTCTACCATGTTTGTGTGTCATAAACACCTCTGGTTTCCTTCCCTAGAGATGACATATTCATGTTCAGCAATCCTAAGACCAATATAAATCAGAAAAACACCTAGGAAAAATGTAATGTGATGATATTTCTATAGTATCTGATCTCCTTATGTCCAGGGAGTTAAATCCTCGATGCAAAGAAAACCTTAATTTCACCACTTCCTCACTGGAGAGGTCTGACAATATTTTTAACCTCTATTGCTGTGTAGACTCTTACTCTTTCATCTCTTTAGTTTCTGAGTTAGTACTAAGCAGTATTGATCCTGACTCTGAGACTTTGGCCTCTGATTGCTTTATCCTGCCTCCAGGGTAAGAACTGGGGGAATATTTTGAAGCCTCCTTTCTCAGGAAGGAATGGATGTTGCAGAGTGGGGAGCACAGCTCACAGATGTCTGCTCCAAGAAGAGTTCCAGAAAGGCAAACTGATGACGGAAAGCCATGGCCCTTTCCAGCAAGGGCTACTGAGCAACATCTTTCAGGGTATTTGGAGGTCCAGATTTCCAGATTCAGCTTTCACATCAGCAGTCCAGAAAGCAGAAAGCAGAGTAAACCACAGCACTGACATACATAGTACCTTTCGTGTCAGGACTGCTGGGCATTTTATATCAGTTTCACCTCCCAACCCACCAGAGAGACTCGATAATAACTACTACATTTTCCTTTTGCAGAGTAGAAAAAAGATGGTGAATATAAGGTGAACTACCCATAAAAAACAAATAAACCATATGCAGAATTATGAGAGATGTCCAAGTGTTCTGACTCCTTTCTTCCTGCTCTGACCATGACAATGAGCTGAAGTAGCAGATGCCACATGCAAATAATAATAAAAACATACATTGTTGCCTTATAGAAATGCTGCACCCTTTAATTTTAGCCAAGACTTTTGCGTACACTTCTTCCTTGTTCTGCTAAGTATTTATCCATAGCTATGTCTAGCCATGTTGATATCAGTGCAAGTTCTTTCATGGTGTAGGGGTGGTCCCTCACTAGTTTCCCTGAGGACATAGAGCATGCTGGAGGAATTGTCATGTTCTGTGTGCCATTTGGGATGGCTTTGGGACATCTTAATGCCCCAAAGAGGGTAATTTTATCTTCTGTTGTTCAATCAGAATTTGAATTCAGGGTGACAATGCCTTGCTGTGACACGTAAAATCCCCAACATGGACTGCTTCTTGCTAGCCTGACATATGGCTAGCACCACCCAGCCAGCACTTCATCCCTTTGTCTTTTGTTGGCTGCTGTTCTGGGTCTATATCTGCCCATCAGAAAGAGCTTAAAACTGAGAGCTCCCTGCAACACAAGCCATGCACTGTGCAAGCTGTCCAGCTTCTCTGCAGGGGTTACAACTGGTTATCCCAACACACACTGATCCTCAGCCTTCCCTGAGTGCTGGAATCTTCCATCACAGTGACCACGCTGTGTTGCAGCAGATGCTGTAAATCTGGATGGCTGAATAGAAGACATGGAGCAATTACTGAGGATGACAGAGGTGGAACCATGTGAGAAGAGATGGGATGGAGATAGGCAAAGGGACACACCTGCAGAAGCACATGGCAGCACAAAGGAGCACATGGCAGCACAGAGAGGCACCTGGCAGCATGTGAGGGGAGGAGGTGTCACACGGCAGACCCCTACGGGAGAGGAGCCTGCCAGAAGCTGACAGACAGGTGAACAACGTGTGATCACTCCACAGAAGGACATTTAGAACATGTGTTGCTGATGTGGCACCATGGGATAGGTCATGTAGTGAGAATTACCATGTAAAGAAATACTGTGCCTTGAAAAAGTGTACAAAACCAGATTGGTTTTTTTGAGTAAATGATTCAGATTCCCTGCCATTCTGGGTTCATGTCTCAGTCACTCACAGGACCGGAAAAGCCTTCCCTAAAGCCTGGGGGACAGCAGTAGTCTTTACTGAGTCCCCACCATGTAATTCCTTGCAGGAACACTTTCTTCCTGCTGCATCTTGCCCTCTTTCAGATCTTCTCTTCTGACTCTCTCCTCCCTCTCTCTTTCAATCGCTGCTGTTTGTTCCATTAAACTATTCATCAGATAGTTTCCACAGATGGCTCCCAAGCATCAGTTCACTTATGAACAGCTCTGTGAAGGTCTGTTTGAAGTACCAGTGGCTTTGAGTGGATGTGCAGGTGCCATGGGATCCTTCTGTCCCTTGTCATGAGTGAATCCTTTGGATGGCGCAGATACTCCCACAAACTGACGAACTCTGGACTGGTTTCCTGAGGTCAGTCTCTCCTTCTTTCCAGAGTTCAGTCTGCTGTTCATGTCCCTTTGAAGCCCTTTGGAGCACAGTGAATACTTGAGGCAGAATCATCATGTTCAAAAGCAGTTAGATAAATTAGTAGGTATGGATCAATTTAATCAGAGATGCAAATATCTCTGGGCAGATTGGACAGTAGAGTCAGCAACAGCTGATTCTCCAGCAAGCTTGTGCAATTCCATGTCCCTGCTAAAGTAGAGGACTGTAGAGGTAGATAAATACATATCCACTGTTTGCTCTATCCCTTTTGCATGCACTTCTCTGTGAGCACAAACCCACCAGAGTATTTGCTTGGGCCTATCCCCAACAGCCTATCTGAACCCTACTCCAGCTGAGATCACATTGGAAGACATTTCTCAGGATGACAGGCCAGCTTTCCTCCAAAGAAGGGCTTAAAACAAAACAACCAAAGCCATTCAATTAGTTTGGGGCTTAGAAGGCCCCTTATCTCATGAAAAGAGAGATTAAAGCCCTCTGATAATTTATAAAGTGCTTAAAAGTTTAAAGGGGAATTGGGCTTTTATCTGAACTATCAGATAACATGAAGAGCGCAAAGGCTATGCACAAGTCAGCCCCAAGGTGCACTCACTTCATCGTAGAGAGCTTCTGCTTCCAACCATGGATCTGATCCCAGACCCTAAAATTAATAGCCAGACTCCCAGACTCTCATGGACTAGTAGCCAGGCCAGTCTGACAAGTCCCTGTGGCTCAGACACACAGTCATGTAACTCTAGCCTAGAAAGTCCTTGGGTGTCCTCACTTAGTGGTGCCTGACAGCTCCTGGGGTGAGATGGGCTGGATGTTCTGGATGCCTTTGAGTGATCATCCTGGCACTGAGGGCTTCTCCCACCACACCAGTGGCCAGTGCTTACTTAATGACAATGTGTGGTGTGCTCAGCATGCCCTAAGCAATGTATAGTTGGCCCAAGTGCTCCCAGAAGCTTGCCCAACCTGTTTTCCTTTCAGCTGGTATTTCAAATAGCCAGTTATTATTTTTGTGGTTGAGGCCATCATTCATTTACTCTCCTGGTAGACTTTTGCTGTCTTCCCAGCTGTCTTTCTCTCATGCTCATATCCACTTTGGCTGCTGCTGACAGTGGTGTCCTGACAGGCTGAGACCACCATGGAACAGTGGAGGGAGGAGCATGGGTTGGATACAGAGTGTACCCTAGAGCTTGCCCTGGGTACTGGCACTGACTCCTGCAGGAGACTGGGACTCTCAGGTTTATGGCAAAATGACAAGCTCACTATACCTCAGCATCACCCATACGTAAAATAAATTATTTGCCCTTTGAGCTACAGGGTTTGAGCTCCAGGCAAAGCCTGGGGTTCCTGGTGAAAAGGGGATGTCCTTTGTCCCCAGACATCTTCTCCTCACGCGCTGCATTAATTCTTGTCCCACAGCATGCAAGGGACAATAGCAGTGTGCACAATCTAGAGCTAAATATCCGCCAGCGGGCAAGTGGTGTTCACATGTGGTGATGGTGTGGCCAGCTGATGTTTAACGGTTGGG
Source organism: Lonchura striata (assembly GCF_050655825.1). Taxonomy (NCBI): domain Eukaryota; kingdom Metazoa; phylum Chordata; class Aves; order Passeriformes; family Estrildidae; genus Lonchura; species Lonchura striata. The sequence continues at coordinate 84,441,105 of NC_140705.1, read as the reverse complement.
ATCTCCCTCTCTTTCCGTCAGAAATCACTGGTTTCTATAATTTCACCTATTCTGACAGCCACAACATTACTGGTTTTGAAACTTCCCCTGCTCCTTCACATGTGATTGTAGCTGACTGACATGTTACAAAGCTACTGGAAAAAGGGAGGATAGATAGGCAAAGAAGCATTGTTTCCTTTGGAAAATGGGCTTTAAAAATACCTGAATATAAACCAGATTTTCTTCTTTTGTGCTGACCTTCAGTAATAATAATGTCTTTCATTCAGCACTCCTAACCCTGACAGAGAGACCTGGCCTAACCCCTGACAGAGAAACCTGGCCCATCCTTTCTGAACCAGACTACTCGGTCTCTCATGACTGAATGAATCAAAAACTTCACCTTGCATCTGCTTTGCTGGCAGCCCACAAGAGGATCAAAATGTTCCCAAAATAAAGCATTATGGAAATTGTCTGCCATATACTTCTTTTGAAGGGCCTTTATTGCAGCTTTTCAAGTCCAGGTTGAAGGTTAACTCTGGAGATTTTGGTGCATCACTTGGGGAGACAGCTTTATCAATCTCTGATCTGAGGCCAGGTAGTCTGAGTCCCTTTCCAGCTCTTTCTAGGACCTTCAATATTATCTTAGAGAAACAAATCCTTTTTGTGTTTTCTCTCTCAGAGTATGCCCATCTGCTTTATTTAAACTGTCTTCTCTTTGAGAAGGAGGCTGGCATTAGTGAAGAAGTGACCAGCATTTCCAGAATGGGGCCATGAACTCAACCAACAGGGCAGTACAACACTAATAACACACAATAATAGATAATGATTTGGCAAGGTCTTCATTTCTGAAGAAATACATGCAAGGAAATAAGTATAACAGAATATTCCTAATTGGAAGTGACCAATCAAGAAGCCAACTCCTGGCACTGCCCAGGAGAGCCCCAAGAATCACACTGTGTGTCTCAGAGTATTGTCCAGATGCTTCTTGAGCTCTGTCAGGCTGGTGCTGTGACTCCTTCCCTGGGGAGCCAGTTCCTTGGCCAACCACTCTGCCTGAAGAACCTTTTTCTAAAATCTATCCTAAAACTCTCCTGACAAAACTTCAGGCCATTCCCTCAGGTTCTGTCACTGGCCACCACAGAGAAGAGACCAGTATCTGTCCCTCCTCTTCCCCTCATGAGAAAGCTGTAATTGCAATGGGGTATCCCCTCACTTTTCTCCTCTCCAGGCTGAACAGACCAAGTGACCTCAGCCGCTCCTCATATGGCTTCCACTCAAGGCTCTTCAGCATTTTGGTTGCCCTCCTTTGGAAATTCTCTAATTGATTAATTTCTTTCTTATATTGTGGCATCCAAAACTGCACACAGTGTTGAAGGTGAGGCTGTGTCAGTGCAGAGCAGAGCAGGACAATCCCCACCCTGGTCTGGCCAGCAATGAGTGCCCTATGCTCTCAGGACATGCTCAGCCCTCCTGGCTGCCAGGGCACTGCTGATTCATGTTCAGCTTGCTATCAACCAGGAGCCCCACATTCCTTTCTGTGCCACTGCTTTCCAGCATCTCATTCCCCAGTCTGTCCCTACAGCCAGGGTTCCCCCATTCTGGGTGCAGAATCCAGCACTTCCCTTGTTGAACATGTGGTTGGTGATTGCCCAGCCCTCTGATTTTTCGAGGTCTCTCTGCAGGGCCTCTGACTTCAAGAGAGTCAACAGCTCCTCCCAGTTTTGTATGTCTGCAGACTTGCTTAGTATCCTTTCCAGTCCTGAGTCTAAGTTCTTTTTGAAGTTGTTGAAGAGCATGGGGCCTAAAATAGAGCCCTGCAGAACCCACTAGTGCCAGGTCCCCAGTAGGATGCCAGCTTATTCCCTGTAACCCTTTGTGCCCAACCCATGAACCAGTTGCATACCCATTGCATAATGTGTTTATCCAGTTGTGTGCTGGATATTTTGTCCAAAAGAATCTGTGAGAGATGGGATAAAAAACTTTACTGAAATCCAAAAAGATTGTATCAACATGTAATAGATGCATAAGAGTTAAGTACATGATATATATCTAAGGGAATACACATATTTATGCATGCATATTATATTCTCATCTATAAAGAACCCAATAAAAAGTGTGGTAATTGATATATTTAAAGAAATAACTTTGAAAATGTTTGGAAGTGTTTGGTCTGGTCATTGGTACTGGCAATGTGCATGGGATATAGGAAACTACTCTCGATAAATGACATGTGCCACACAACCAGGCCTGTCCAACACCTTCCATGCAGCCAGGGACCACTGCGTGTCAGTACTCAGCCACTGACAGCTCTTGCCTGCTAAAGAAGATTTTGTGTATACATCAGCCACTTGGCTTGTGTGGCGCTGAGCATGGGAGCCCCTGTGACATGGTGGTGTTCAAAACATTCATGAAACATTAGAACATTTCTGGGGGTTTGTGCTGTGGTTTGTCCTTTGGTTTAGGACATCACCAAAACCAGCCAAGAATACTTCAGCATGACAAGATTCTCATTCGCATGGCTGGCATGCTAACATCCTCATTCTTACCTTGCATGTCTGTCAAGTATAAGCAAAGTGTCTGTTAATTGTGCCTGACTGGATTTCAGCTGCTCTTTTAAAAGGCTGCTGATACAAGTTTAGACAATAGGCCAAGAGGAGGCTGAATCCCTGTGGAGAACACACACGGCATTCTCTTGTGTTGTTGATTTAATAAGGAAGAATTGAATACTCCTGTTTAGAAAGGCCCAATACTTTGAAGTTTTCTTCTTGAACGGAAGGTGGAATTCACTTTGGCTGTGCTCTGACACTCCATGCTCATCTCCCCACACTGCCCCAGCCAAGGATTTTATTGTGAGAGCCTCCTCAAGAGTAGCAGGTGACAATGCTAATATTTTGTGGGAAACCCTGTTTTCTAGAAGGTATCTCCTTCCAAACATGAGGCTTATCTTCCAAGGCCAGCAATAAGAGGTGAGATGACATACATGATTTTCAACATGCAAGACCATAAATTAGGTGATCAAGAAAATGACATTTACTTTGATTATGAAGCACTGGGGATTTGCAAATAACAAACTTCTGAGAGTTCATCTGTAGGCAAGATATAAATGTATCACTTGAGATGACAAATAATCAATCATAAACTCATGGGCTGGTTAACAACATGACCAGGGTTGAAGTGCCCCAGATACATGATTGGGAATACTACTCACTTGATTGCAGGCATGACTCCTCAGGTCCATGTGGAACCAGAAACTCAGCAAAGAAACTTGCCAAAGTCCCACTTATCTGCAGCTCACCCCCAGCAGCAGATGGAAAACATCTACAGCAAGAAGCAATGGGAAAAATCAGCTCTGGTTGGCTCCTTACCTCTCATCAGGCTCCAAAATCAGTGAGTTGTGCTGGCTCCCTATCCCAGAGAGTGCTGCCATCTCTCCCTTTCCATTTTAACTGCTTCACATAAGGAGTGGAAAATTCTGCAAGGGAATTAAACTGCCCGGAACACTGGTAGGCATTAAGCTGTGAATAACCTTTGACTTGCCTGAGTCACAAGAAACACATTAGTGATGGAAGCAGGGTAAGTCAGTGCCATGATGGCACACTGGCATGGATGTCTGTGCATCAGACACTATAAAAAAAAATACCCCATGCATTATATTTATTATATACCTTTACAGGAGCCCAAAGCAGCAAGATGTGCCAGTCTGCACTGCATTACAGCTTTGCAGAGCTCCAGACAACAAGACACAAGCAGGCACAACTCGCTCCCTGGCAGATATCTCATGGAGCAGTGTACTAGCATTTCATAAGCGTTGTATGTCCCCCAGCCCGGGAGCATGAACAAATGCTGTGTGTCTAATGCACCCGAGTGTGGAGGCTGTGCATTATTGCAACTTTCATAATCACAGCTTCATCTCTCCCATGTGATAACAGTTTCTATTATGCAAACAGCACCAGGTAGGGCCAAGCAACCCACAGCAAGGCATCACTGGCATTCTAGGAATGGCTCTGGTCCTCTGCTGCCAAAGCACACCACCCACAGCACGTCCCAGTGCAGTGACATGCCAACGAGGAGCTATGACCACCTCTCTGTGGCAACACAGAGTGCTTTTTAGGACTGACCAAGAGCATCTTTTGGGGGGATACTGTGAAATCCTGCTGGAGAAGGCCAGCAGTTGGATGAGTGTGGCTCAGGCAAAGACCTGACACACACAGGGTGCCTGTTGGTTATATAAAACAGCTAATAAAGCTGATTATATCCCAGAAACTCTTGCCTTAGGTGTCAGCAGCCATGTGGAGGACACCCAAAAGCAATATACATGCTGGCTTTGCTGCCCAAGGAGAGGAATGTATAGTAGGAACTCAGCAGTCAGATTTTGTTTGTCCTTTAACAGATATCTAGCAACAAATGTGGAGCGAAGCTCTTTTAAAAAGGCACTTAAGCATGTGTGGATTAAAGTTAGCATGTGTTTGTGTGCTGTCCTAGATCATATCCATTGCAATCTCAGGGCTTGTGTCTGGAGATGCTTTGTTCGCAGAAGGTGTCTTAATGAAAAATGCCACCTACTGAGAATAGGCTTTTACTGGGGTCTCCTGCCTAAATGGAAGACATAGCAAGCCAATGTGCAGAAATAGAGAATTACCCCAGCAGGTGTAGAGGCTCCAAACATTTTTAGTCACACTCTTAAAAAAAAACAACAAAACAACAAAAAAACTCCAACAAACCAAACCAAACAACTTCAATAGCTGTATCTTGTTCATAGACTTGTGAAACAGCCTAAAAGGTGCATAAAAGACACATACTCACACCTTTGCCTGCTGAGGACAGACACATTCTTCCATTACTTAGAGTGAGAATATACTGCAGTGTATTTATTTGCAACCAAAAATACTGAGGAAAGGCCTCAGTGAAAATTCATCCAAGGAAATTGCAAAAGAATATTACAAGTACCAGAGGCATCAAATGAAAGCATTGAGCAAAGCACACAGTAGGATGTGTCTGTTTACACAACAGGTGGTGACACTGTGGAAGTCCTTGCCACAGGATGCTGTGGATAATACAAGTCCATAGGGTTTAAAAATGAGCAAAAAATAATGTGTTGGAAAAGAACAAAAAAAATGCAACAAAGTTACTAGGTCTGCCTCAGAAAGTCCCCCAAATTACAAACTGTGGGACACAGAAACATTTGGAAGATGTATCACTATACATTTGCCTTCAAGTAAAGCTCTTTGCATGTGTTATCAGCCGCTGTTGGAGACAGGCTGCTGGGCTCCAAGAACCCTTGGTGTGACATGGCACAGCTGCTCCTCCCCTGTGAACACACATTTTTACTTGGTGGGGTCAGAAACAAGCAGCAGGCTCCCAGCAGTCAGTGCCAGAGGGAACACCTCAGCTTGGATCAGGCTCTGTATCATAGCTGGTTGTGCATGATCAGGGATAGATATTTTGCTCAAAATGAGATTGGGCAGAGACTTGAATCTGGGCATTTCTCCTAGGTACAAACACTAGCATGTGTCCCTCATATTTCAGCTCTGAAAAATGTAAGTTTCAGTCTGAAAAGCACATTTCACACACAAAAAATGGAAATTTGACACAACGCACACTCTGCCAGAATAGCTGAAATACTGTGGCTTTGTCCCAACATAGACTGAGAGCTAATTAGAAAGCTTTGGAAGTTGTTCCCAAACAGAGCGGCTTTCCTCTGGTTATCTACCATGGCAGTCTCACTCCAGAAATGCACAAAAATGTCCAAAAATACAAGGATGTGCATCAGCAACTTGTAAATTTATCTGGAAAAGAATTGCACAGTCTATTGTACACAGAAGTGGTAGCATGGCTATGGTTGGAAGCTGAGGCTCTGAGAAGTTCTCAAATGCTCCTTTTCCATTGTTACGAGAGGAAATGCCAGGGGCCAAGGACATGGGCAGTGGTGGGGCAAAGCTGGCGGAGGGGTCTGCGATGTCAGCCACAAAAGGAAGCTTCCAAGATTAAAAAACACAGCAGAAATATAGTAAAGTATCATTCTAACACAGTAATGGCAATTCTGGGCACCCATACTCACAAATCAGATTTAAAAAAAAAATAATTATGAGCTTTGTTTAAAAATAAAAAAATTAAACCCAACATGGTAAGCTATAATTTTTATATCTGCAACAGAGCATTTATGTGTTCAGACTTCATACTCCCAAGCTTTTATTGATGACTCTTTGGTCTGGAAATTTGTTTTTAAAAGTGCATGAAATGTGTGGGGGGCAATCAAACTGATTTTGGGATTATTTTTTGTCACAGCCCTTTTGAAATTCTTGCTGTTCCATGCAGAGCATCTCCTGCCTAAGTCAGATTTTGGCCTAAATATTTACCCTGCTAAAGACTTTCAAAAATAGCAAAGTCAGGGAAGAATAGGGCCAAGGATTCATTCATGACTATCAAAACCAAAATCAAATTTTAAAATAAGAAAAAATAAGAGAAACTTGATACAGGTTTTGTTTGGTTTTTTTTGGTTTTGTTTTTGCCTTTTTTAAAAACAGGGCAGCCAGATTCTCTGGATTCATTGATAAGTAAATCCACACAACTCAAGTGTTTTATAAGCAGAATAGCCTGCAGTGTTAGGAAAAAGAAAGAACAAAGATGTTAGCTGGTTTTGCTACATAGAAAAAAAAAAAATAAAGTGACTACTTTTCTGTGCAGATAGTTCCTGACATTCAAGATCATTACTGAATGATTAACTTACCAACTCATTAGAGGCTATTTACATTGTTTATGAGCACATGAACAATTACACAATGAAGATAGTGATTATAATAATAATACCTAATAATAACATATAGTTGTGGCATAGATGAATTGGATGATCGAGGAGATCCTGTTTAAGTGCTGCCAGCAAGCCCTAGCTTGCCCTGATCCTGGGGTGCTTGGAGGCTCCTTCCTCATCTCCTACAAGCAGAAAGCCCAGGAGAGGCAAAAAAAATTTCCAGGGACACTTGCCATAGGGAGGCCACAGTCCAGAGGGAAAGCAAGGAAGGAGGCATGCACATCCTTGCAGGGAAACACAGGTGAGAGGCCCTGTACAGAGCCTCAATACCAGTGTCACCACCACAGCGAGTGTACTCAGGACGAGTGGTATTTGGGAGTGGTTCCCATTCTGTCCAGAGGCAAATTCCAAATCAATAATTTGATCCTGATGAAAGGTGTTTGACAGGCAGCTTTGAAGATCGAAGGATTCAAGGTATAAAAAGAGGCAACATTGACGCAAATTCAAGTTATGTTAACAAATTAACTTCTTAAAGTATCACATCTCCTGTTTCTTATAGGCTTCCCCTGACCATTTCCTGATTTATAAACAGAAAGGCTGACATGGTCCTGTCTTAAACAAAACTGATGCCTCAGGGTAAAGGGCTGTCTCATGGATGGTAAGGAGAAACAGATGCTGAAGACCTAGCTCCAAACTAATTCCAAGTTACGGAAAAGAAAGTCTTCAAGTGCAGCAAGCTCCCTTTGCAAAAAAAATCCCAATTCCATGTTGGAGGAACATCCACCAACACCTCACAGTGATATCAGCTCTTCTAGCCCACTTGGGCTGTACTTCTTGTTCTCAGAAGGATGTTTTGTGCAGTGGCCAGCATCTGAGGGAGTGGCGGATATACAAGAAGGCTCTGCTGCCACTCAGCAGGATCTCAATAGGCTGAAGAATTGGCCGAAGAGAAACCTGGTGAGATTCAACAAGGGCAAGTGCAGAGTCCTGCACCTGGGCAGGAATAACCCTAAATGCCAGCAAAGACTGGAAAACAGCTGCTCCAATGCTGCCTCTGGAAAACAGCTCTACAGAGAAGAACCTGGGGCTTCTGGTGGATGACAAGTTGTCCATGAGCCAGCAATGCCATTATGGCCAATGGTGGAGGGCCAATGGTGTCCTGGGGAGCATCGGGAAGAGTGGCCAGCAGGTTGAGGGAGATGATCCTGCCCTGGTGAGGCCATCTCTGGAATACTGTGTCCAGTTCTGGGCTCCTCAGAACAAGAAAAAAAATGAGATATTGGAGAGGGTCCAATAGATGCCACAAAGAGGACAAGGAGTATGGAGCATCTCTTACAAGGAGAGACTTCAGGAGCTGGGCTTGTTCAGTCTGGAGAAGTTTCAGAGAGAATCACATTAATGCATTTAAACCTCTCAAAGGAGAGTGCCAGGAGGATGGTGTCAGACTCTTTTCAGTGGTGCCCAGCAACAGGATTGAGGGGCCATAAACTAAAACACAAGAAGTTCCACCTCAACATAAGGAAAAACTTATTTTCATTGAAGGCAGCAGGCTGGAACAGGCTGATCAGGAAGTTTGTGGGGTCCCACCCTCTGAAGACATTCAAAACCCACCTGGACTCATTCCTGTGCAACCTGCTCTTTGTGACCCTGCCTTGGCAGGGAGGTTGGACTGGATGATCTCCAGAGGTTCCCTCCGACATTAAAAACTCTGTGTAATTCTGTGTGAACTGGTCAGTGGTCCCACATGCATTGGACTTGCAGATGCACTGCAACAGGGACACTGAAGCATGGCCAGGTCAGGGGTGTGCAAGACTGACTGCCCACCAGTAGCCAAGAAAGCCAGAGACCCTCAATGTTCGATAGCCTCAAAGACAGCGATGTCTTGGATGAGGGGCATCCAGAAGACACTGCTTTATGGCAGGTGACAAAATCACCTAGATGTGTGATACCACTTAAGAATATATGTGGTCTTCTAGATGCCATCCCATCTACTGCTATCACAACATTTCTGCTTATCAGAAAGCTGCCTGCATCTCCCAAAGTGCTCCCCGGGTCAGTAGCAGAGACATGGCACCTCACACACTCTGACTTCCTGTGCCTCCACCACTGAGAGTCAAAGCTGTGACCCCTGGCAGAATAATATGCCCACAACCATGAAGCAGAGTGGTGGCAGGAACAATGTCAGACCACAGACATGGCTATCTGAAGGCACCTGTAATGGGTTCAGTTTGTTGCCAAATAATATCTGGTGTCATTGGTGCATTCCTCTTCCTCAAACAAATATTTTTGCTACTGTTTGAAGGTCCTGTGATGGGGAGAGAAGGAGTGCATTGCACTTTGAACAAAACTGGAAGTCTGACAGCACCTCTTAATTTTGAGTATAGCATGATCACAATGGTCCAGGACTGGGTGGAAGTCACCCACTGTATTGCTGGAAGTGCTGAACATTCACACACAAAGCACCCTCAGCATAACACAGGGAAAGGCAGAAGAGCCCTTGCCTTGTCTGGGAATGTTTTTTTCCATGACGGTGCCCAGAAGGAGATGAATGCCTCCCTGATGGGGAAGATAGGCAAGAAGGACATAGATGAAGTCCGGTGCCAGTTTCTATAGGCAAGCCACTGGCAGCACTACTGAGATCTACAATTCCCTGTGTCTGCTAGCTGCTCTTATTCCAAAAAGCCCAGTGCTAACTGTATGCTACAGTTTCCTATCTGTTGCCAACTCCACCCCAAGCTCATGCCTCCAAAGCTGCCAGGGATTTGTATCCCAAAGCCCAGGGAGTAGCTCCTGCTTTTTGGCCTAAAAGCAAACTGAAGCTCCAGCAAGAACTGCACTATCTCTGAATGAACCACAAGGAATCTCAGCTCAACTCAGAACCCACAAAAGAGAAGCATAGGACCCATATCTCTGAGTTACCCTCTCATCTTCTCTTCCCTCCTGCCCTGAACAGGATGGTCAAAAAGGAACATAGTGATTTATTAACATAGCTCTTGTTCTTAAAAGAGGCCCAGGGTGCAGAACTGCTGAGCTCAGCTGAAACTGGGCATCTCCCACAGGCAGCGGGACAGGGAAATTTGTATCAGCTGAAGAGTGACCCTACTTCACGGTGTCCAGCTGTTTCCCTTCCTGCCTGAGACAGCGCAAGCCAGCCTACCCACTTCCCTCCCCCAAACCGTCACATTTGTCACAGACTACATTGGCCTAAATAGTTAGGTGTCACGTAGCCAACAACCCATACGGGAAGATCTTACATAACTCAGATAAATGGGACAAGGTCACCGCCAAGCCCAAGCTCCTCTTGCAGAAGACCCCATACCAATAGGTTCTTGCAGCCCTCCTGCAGCATGGGGTGCTGTCAGGTGCGAGGGGAAGCAGGGGCTGCCCAGGAGCCCTGGCCAGAGTCCACAGGCAGATCAAAGGGCACTGCTGATATGTGCAAGAAGGGATTCCTGGAACGATTTGCAGGGCTGGAATTTACCATCATCAGTCACTAATCAGGAGTGCCAGATCAGGTGAGATGGTTTAGTGAAACCACAGGTGTGGCCCTTTGTCTGTGCCCAGCATCTGGCACAGTGGAGTTTTACCTGTGTTACCTCGCATCCCCTGTGCCTGTTCATTCAGGTTCCTCTCTCTATTTTTAAACAATGTGTTTAGTGTCACCCAGTCAGGAAAATTACTCTGTGCCTTCAAGAATAGAAGCTATACCTTATGTCTGCTTTGCTCCATCCCAGAGGAGTCCCTCAAGTGTGATACCATTTAGCAGCCATTAACACTGCTCCTTCATGCACAAGCATTTCTGCTGCATCTGCTCTGAGACTGCAAAACATGCATTTATGGACAGCTCACTGAAAGAAGGACAAAGGGCATTGCGTTGTAGGAGAAGAAAGCATAGGGAGAATAGGGAGCAGGATTGTGTGTTTTACGTTTTTATGGAAAATGAGAGAGGAAAAAAGTCTGGGGAGATGGGCCAGGGAGACTGGGTACTGTGGGCAGTGCTAGTGGAGGTCAACAGCCGCACAGTGCAGGGCTATGATTTGGGAGCACTGGCCTCAGGAGCAGGGACAGATACCAGCTGGGAAGGACAGATATAAAGAGGGGCCTGCCGCATGCAACAGGGAGAGGAGAGTGGTCAGGGGGCAGAGGCACACAAATTAGGGTAGGTTTTATGCTAATGTGGGTGCTTTCACTGATGGAAGAAAATTTTCAGGACTTGCCTAGAAAAGAAAGCCAGTTTATAGTCTTGGTGGTTTCAGAGAAAAGCAGAGTTGTGTCCCAAGAGGAATTTTAAGGTTAAATGGTTGGAAGTGAGGAATGAGAAGGGCTGTTAAATACAAATACTTTTCTTTTATTGATATTTTTACTTAATCAATTTGTTGTGGCTTCAAGTTGGCAATTTTAAGAGCCAGTAGGCAGGGTGGCTGTTCTCTGGTCACCTCTGCCTTGCTGGAAAAAGCAGAGGGGATGCTTGGGAAGGGTCCAGCCCTACAGCAAACCAAGCACCTCCATCTCACTTCCCTCTCCTGCATCCCCAATGTCCCCTTCTGCTTCAGGGAGCACTGATTCCTTTATGAAGACCTCTTTCACACCAGCACACATTGTCACACTGCAGAGTCCAGAAAGCAAGTGTGCATGTCTTAGTGTCCTGGTGCCACTAACCCTGACCCATATGGGGACAGGAGGCCAGCTACAGGTGTCCATCACCTGGAGGAAGCAGTCGGTGAGGAGTGCTTTTATCATGTGTGGAGAAGGAAAACCACAGTATCAGCTAGAAGCCAAAAACAACAGCCAGTAGAAGGAGGAATTCATTAAGAGAAAAGTCAAGAGAAGCGAAGTGTGTTTATGTAAAGGCAGAGCCAGCAGCAAGCTATCCTGCAACCCACAGCCACAGAGGGTCAGAGCTGGAGCCACACCCACCCAGCTGCTCCACACCAGTCCTCTCCTCAGCTGGGCTGTCCTGGCACTTGGTAACCCTCCTGCCCTCTCTCAGTTGGCCTGCAGGGCTCCAGCAGAGGGGCTTCACCAATCTTGATGTTTTCACACCCCCCAGCATCATCATTTGTTGCTGGGTTTGGGGCACTCAGGCAGCAGTGGGCCCTGGAGCAAGTGGGTGGTTTTTCAGATGCCAAGGCCCCACAGGGGACACACACCCCTGCTCCTCATGGCTTCCCAGCTTAGCATCCCCTCTGGCACACAGGCCAGCAAGTTCCCAGCAACACAGTTGGAACAGACTTCAAAAGGATTTACAGTGAGCAACCTTTCTATCTCTTGATCCTCTCAGCTGCACACTGGATTAGGGGCTGGCTGAGGCCTGCAGCCCCCGTGTGAGGCTCGCTCCCTCATTCTCTGGGGATGAACCAAGGACCTGCTTACCCCAAGTCCCTCTGTTTCCCATGCTGGCCTGAGGCAAGTCCTGTCCTGGGTCAATTCCCTTTTCTGGACTCTAGCTTTTGGAACACAGGGGACCCCACAAGGATGTGAGATGGGTTTGTCCATTACGGCACAACCTGGTAAAGCTCAGTAATGCAGCAGTGTCTTCTCCACCTTGGGACTGCCATTAGGGTTGCCCCAGGCAAAGACCTTTATCCAGGAGGAGGGAATTAGCCCAGACCTTGCATTCCCTGACTGTTTTTGCCAAGACTTTTTCCAATAGGTGGGGATGCGATCTGAGGTGGAGTCACTTCATCAGGACAGGAAACTGCTCAAGCAAAGTTCACACTGCAAAAGTGGAGATATTTAGCAATCATAAAAAAAAAAAAAAAAAAAAAAAGCAGCCAGCATAGTGGACAGGGTTACTGCAGGGCAGAACACCAGGGCTTCCCTCCAAAGAGGAGGAGAAGGGCTGAGAGGCAGCATTGGAGCAGCAGACCAAGGGTCAAGGAAACAGGGTGTGGAAGCAGCATTGCTGAACTTAAAACCCACTTTTACCACTGACTCCCTGCAGGGCTCTGTGTAAACCTCCTTTGTGCCCCAGTCTACTCCTACAAAACAGAGGGAAAAAAGTGGGGCGATTTCCAAGGGGAGGTGAAGGTGTCGTGTATAGAGAGCTGCTGAAAAAGGGAGAGGACTCCAATCTGCCACTGCAAGTAGATCCATCCATTATGCTGTACTGGGACAAGCTTGTTTGCTGAGCCTTCGGCTCCCTTCACACTCTCCCCACAGAGTGGGCTAGCCAGTGCTGTGGGGGGACTGCACTGGGAGGTGCTGGGTAATCACTGTACAGAGTCACCACTGCTGCCAGTGCCTCTTGAGCTTGTTTGTTTTCCTTAATCCCAAGAGGCAGCATCTCTGACATGGCAGCAGCGTGATTAACAAGATCCAGCATTGCTGTCACAAGCATGTAATTATAGATTTCCTGTGTCACTCCTGCTGGGAGGTCAGTGACTTGCCCTCCCTCACTCCAGCAGAGTGAAGCCGCCAACTCCCATCTGCCCCTTAACCCCCTGCCCAGCTCCAGCTTCCAACCTCCACAGCCCTGGCGAGGGAAGGGACAGCAGGCTGTGAGGGATCAAGGAAACCCAGAGCAAGGAGGAGGGGAACCAGGAAGAATGGAGAAATGGAGACTTAAAAGGCAGACCATAGAGGATCTTCCTGGATACTCAGTAGCCTTGAGTTTGCCCACAAGACTGTAGCACAGTGGCACATGTGGAGGCAGCTTAGCAGCTGTCAAGAAGGGGCCTGCCTTTCAAGAGAGGGTGTCTGGTGCATTTAGTGAGGCTGTCCTTCAGACCCCACAGCAGTGGGAACTGCCTGTTCCAGGGAGACCTTGGTCCCAGAGAGATGGGAAACATTCTCCTCAAGAGCACAGGGGCCTGCTGGAAGGCTATATGAGGATTGCACTGCCCACAGATGCAGAAAAGTGGAAACTCTATCCTGTTGCCCCTCCCGCAATCCTTTTAAGATGTCACCATACATCTGAGACCATCCTGAGAGGCCTGGGCAATCTTTCCCATCCCCTACATGCACATACCTCTGCCTACAAGTATATAATATATACCACAGTTTGCCCATGTTCTCCCAAAGGCACTGCAAAATCATTTAGGAGGCCCCAAAGTAATCCTCCTGCTCTTTAACATGTATGTTTCTCTTACAACTAGCAGGCCAGTGAGGGAAGCAGAGAGGAGCTGCTCTCACCAGATCAGTTTCTGAAGCTGTTGTACATGGGATTATCTGCAAATCACAGTGGAGAAGGACCCGCTGCTGGCCTGTCAGAACAAGAAGGGTTTTTGTGCCACATTTGCTCCTGGAGAAGCCCCGGTTTCCTCAAGCTCTGTTTGTTTAGTTACCCCTACAGACAGGAATTCATCACATAGCCTCCTTTATTAATGCTGGCAATCATCTGCAACCAGCTGTTGCCCAGCTGTCAGAGCTGGTAATGTATGGGAAACCCTGTACAAAGAGCCACATCTCCTTATAGACCTGGGCTCCAAAAGAGACTTAAGGAAGAGCCTGGGAGGATATGGCAGCAGCCTGTTTAGTGAGGTTACTGGTACAGGCAGATGCAGCCAGCCTCAGGTCTCAGCCACACAACAAACTGCAGTTCAGCCGTACCCCAGGCTGGCCGTATACCCACAGCAGCCAGTATAGATGCGCACCCTAGGCAGGAGCAAATAACTTCTGTCTGAGGAGCTGCTGCATGGTCTCCAGCTCTCAGCTCAAGCAAAGACTAGCTCTCTCCAAAGCACTGCATGCTGTTGTATTTAGATGGAGGCCAAAGCTCATACTTGTGTGTTCAGGCCAAAACAGTTTGGAACCTCATATGTAAGGCTAGCTGTGAAATTGAGTCTCTGTTCTTCCCTTACTGATCCCAAGTATTTGCATATAGCCAGACATACCTTCCAGAAGGTCAGCCAGTTTCAATCCAAAGACATCAAGAAACAAAGAAGACGCTATCATCCACAACAGAGTGCTCCAGCAAAGAGTTGCCTCCACCATTGAAAAATTCTGCCTTCATCTTAGTTTTGATTTTGCTAGCATGAGCTAAGAAGAAGGCAAACCCTACATGAGCTGTGTTCTCACCTGGCACAGTTACCAAGAGCTTCAGTCTTGAAGTAACTGCTGTATAAACCTACATGGGAGCAGATGATGGGGAATTTTATTGCGTTAAAAGGTAAACAAGCCCCATCCATAATATGTGTGTGAGCAGGGGCACGATCTAGAACCTCACAGACAGAGGGGAGGGTTTTCTAATTCATACCAACAGCCAATCCCAGCCACAAGCCATTGCTCAAATAATCAAGGTTTCTCTGACACAGAAAACAAAGGAGCACAGAGGTCCCTCAAGTGAAGGCTCTCATAAGCACCCTCACAGCACAAAAAACTGCAACTAATGCACAAGCTTAGGGGTCACTGGGTGACTTAGCTATATAAAGATACTTCTTCAAGGGACAGCACAAAGCTTGCAGTAGGAGTGCAGAGACAAACTGGAGGAGGCATGAGGCAGCTGTGTGGATTCTGCCAACCATCCTTCCCACTTCCTCCACAGGGAGCAGAGGGGAATGCTGCAGCACACTGGCCTGTGGTGAGGATAACTGCTGAAATTCTCAGTGCATGACCCATGTAGCTGGTCTGTGCACTGATACAGCCCTCTGAACAGACAAGGCCTCCATAAGTAGCCATCTTGCTCCTGACCACTTGCACAACCAGTCCCTGAAATTTCCCTGTTTTCCTTCTTGCATCCCTCAATTCACATGACACAACATCTTTGTGTTTCTGAGTGTGCTTGGGGTGATTCATAGGCACATGGACAATGGCTTGTTTTAGCGAGAGGCCAGGGAGGAGCTGTGCCTGCCATGACAGACACACTGCTGCTTTCCAAAACATTTCCCAAAAGGGAAACCCTTCATCTTGCTGAGGACATTGTCATGTTGGCTGTGCTACCTCAGGGTTAGCAGTGACTGACACGGGCAGAGTCCCTGCCCAGAATGTGGAGGCTAATCACTTCCCCTGTCACAGACCCAGAGGTGGGAGTGTGTCCCATAGCAGATGAGACACAAAGTGCAAAGCCCAGAGGTGGTGCTTCTGGAGGGGACTGGGATGATGCTGTATACTGAACTTCTATTATATTTGAATTCCTGTATAATGGTGGGATCAAAATGTTTTCACACAATGCAGGTAACCTTGAAAGCAAAGCACAAGGCATCCTTTAAATACCAGGCATGGAAGAGGCAGGCAGTTATTTGCCATCTACAGTACTACTAAACTGGTTGGGACCACCATGGCCATCAGTCCCAGTCCCGGCAACTACAAGTTGATCCAGAGAGATCAAAGACATTAACCTCAATCTTCTCCATCACTCACATAATTAAATGTGTCACTTTTTCTCTTCTACAGTTCACAGGAACATTGATTGTTGGCTAAGGGAAGCAGACTGTGCCACACATTACAGAAGGTTAAAATATTGTTCTAGCCAATCTGATTTGGATGGAAGTACCTTTCTGATCCCCAGTCTTGCATTTCCTTAAAGCTTGAACACATGCATTACACAAGTCATGCAGGCCTTGGAGGTGTTTCTGTATACCACTAAAACCATCATGATGCCCCACAACATCTTGCATATAGCAGAAGCCAGTAACCTGTGCATCAAAGGAAAAAAAAACAAACAAAAACCTTCTGAATATCTTCTCATCATTCTTTCTAAGTGAATCAAAAGGGGAAAAAAGTTTGTTAGTGGGTTTATATGGACAACTTGAGATAGAGATTAATTTAGCAGAATTGTGTATATTCCCCAGAATTAGTGCGCTGCACCAAACTGAAATGAGATCACTTTTTCATGTCCCTTTTGGCAATATCACCAACTGGAACATCCAAATCTCAATATTGCAAGCTAAATCCCTCCAGTCCAGAACTCCGTTATCTTGATATCTGATCGCCTCCATAAATTCAGCAATCCTGCCAATGAATTATGCAGCTGTCCTAAGTCTTAAGCATCAGCTGCCATCCCCATGTAAGATCAAGATCATGAGGAATGGGAGGAGGGACAAAAAGTAACACAGTTTGCTTTTTCTATAGACAGAGAATGCCCTATAGCACATCCCATGAAAAGGGCCAGAGCTCCCCAACGTGCCTGTGCTTTTCTAGTTAAGATAAAAGAAGAGCCATGGAGAAGGGTGAGAGGCATTTGATCTGTGTATTGTATTAAGACCATTTGTTGAACTTGTATTATTTTAAGATCTTGGTCTGTGAGATTTGTATGAAACTCCATTTTTCACTGCTTCCTTTTTTTTTTTTTTTTTTTTTCTATTTATCTAACCCACAGATGTAACTGGTGCGGGAAGTACTGACAGGACATGACTCAGAAATACATACAAGCGTATCACTCTACATTTATGCAAGTAAATTCCCATGGATTTGCTGCCAAGGATGCCTGCATTGCACTGGATGTAACAGGTTCTTGTACCAAAGTCCTCAGGGCCCTCTGAGCTTGTATAAGTGATCCCTCCTTGGATACCCTGGGGCCTTCTCTCATGAGAGGGAACAGCTATACTTACTCAGGCCTGTGGCCCACCACCAGAAGTCACAGAATCAGAGCATCCACTCAGACTGAAAAGGACCTTAAAGGTCACCAAGTCCAACCATTAACCATTACTTTCTGCTAACAAAGGTAGGAAGCTGATGAAGAGTGGTGTGTTTTGGAGTGTGAGGTGAGATCATACACTAGCTGACCCTGCACCAGGAAGTCAAGCCCAGCCTCATCTGTGACGCCTCTGTTGGTCTTTATCTGATCGAAATGTGATTAATCTATCCACACCTGGGTCTGATGGGGAACTTGCAAAAGGTGAAAGCTCAGTGAGGTGAGAGGTGGATGAAGGATTGTTTGGCCCTGACAGATAAAAGCTTTCCTGCAGCTCAGGCCAAGGGCAGCAGGACTGTGAGCTCTGCAGGAGGACAGGGGAAAACTGAAAGTCGGCGAGAAAAAGCAAAGCTCTAGCATGCTCCTTTGGGATACTTTTTGAACATCATTATCATCACGCTATGGCCAGCTGCTGAAAGAGATCCCAAATTACATCAAAAGACAGAGGTTCTGGGAGTTCTGAAACAATGGTATAAAGGACAAGCATTGCCACAAAGACAGGAGCAGCACTGGAGAAGATGCTAGCAAGCTCTGCAGAGGAGCACCAATCATTAGGCATTTTCTACATGTCCTGCTTGAAGGACATGTAGAATCATTCCTTCTTGAATTCTGACTGTCAAGGTGCTCCAGAGGGAGGCAGAACTTCAAAAAATCAACACACTAATACGGTAGAACAGGAATGAAGCAAACATTTAGCTGCAACACGTAACATCTCCATTGGGAATTCCAGAGAACTCTGGTGTCCTTTGTGACAAGGATCAGTTAAATGTTACATCCTTGCAAAAAAGGCATTTCCACTTTACCAATCGGGAAACTGAATCACCAGGAGATTCCAACCAATGTTCCTAAATGTTCTTTTAAGAAGCCTTAAATCAGATGTCTAAAAGCATTTACAGGCAAGTTAAAAATGGTCTGTCTTTCTAAGATTTTTCATGTCCCAGCTGTTGCTACCTGAATAATTGCCAGCTGACCTACTTCAGCATCCATAACCACAAACATTTCCATAAAGCTGACAATTATTATTTTTGATAAGAGGGCTTCTACTCCATTTTTCTAATTAATTCCAAGGCTCCCAATGCCATTTCTACCTGATAAAACAGAGAAGAAGGTTGTCAAATAATTTGCTTAAAATTTCTCTGAATTTTCACAGTTACCTCTTGCACAGATTTTTTTTCCAATCTGAAGGCAGCAGACTAATGCGTGACTATATGGGGCCATTTGATGCTATCACTTTTCAAACAAACACCCCACCCCCCCTGGAAATCAGGTGCTAGCAAGTCCCAGCAAGAAAAATCTGTGTTCCAAAACCATGGATGACTGTAGTTGAGATCTGTATTAACATGTTCTTTCCAGGCCAAAAGAGAATTCATATCTTTTCATTGTAAGTTCACTTTATCCAGACTTCTGGTTTGGATCACTGAATTAGGTGTTTGAACAAATCTTCCACTGGTTCTCTTATGGCAGGACAGCAAGGAGCTTATGCAACAGGGCTGATACTATTTTGTAAGATAAAAGCACACAACTTTTTGAACATCAAAAAAAGGGACCCTTCATCACTTACAATGCAAGTAAGAATTCCTGTCCATGAAAATACTAATTTTAACATTTTCCCAGTCTGTGTTAAATTAGTAACATTCATATATAGCACTTTGGGCCATTTATAAGGTGCATTTCCTGCAATCTAAAACATATGTCCTGTAAATGGCCCATTTCTAAGTTTGCTTTGCTAGAGCAGCTGGCCATTCCTGAGAATACAAAGGAGAATATACCTAAGCAAGTGTAGTGTTTGCTGATAACTGGAGTTGGCTGGGAAATAGAAATCCCTTCCAGCAAGAAAGAAAACAAGAGTAGCTGAGTTTCTTTTTAAGGAAAATACTAAACTGAAAAATCAAAAACCCTGTCTTCATTAGAGTTCCACAAAAAAATAAGCTTTACTAGAACCATGAAAACTTCTGGCCTCCTGGCTGTCCATCTGGTAGGGATATATTTGCTTTCTGGAACAGGTGATCTGTCAAAAACCTAAGGAGGTGACTTCCCATCTCCCAGTCTTCTTGCATCTCTGACTGCTCAGCTGCATCTCTGATTTCTGGACCTGAAGGGAAAGCTAACTGTCTGAGAGCTGCATAGAAAGAACATTTTTGTTAGTATGCCTTCAATGCTCTTGGCAATTTTATTTTCTTCTTGCACAAAAAAGAGCCAAAGATACTTCAGTTTGATTTTCCCAATGGAAATCTGCAATTTTATTACAGAAACTGCTGATTTAGTGAAAACAGCATTTTCCATTGGAGAATTATTCTGATGGAAAATTTCCCAACTCGCTTTATTAATACCCTTAACATTGTTTTGCCACTCCTCCTATTTGTGTATCAGTGTCTGGCCACTGAACCAAATTTCCAGCCAGAGCTTTCATAGCTATCATTCCCAGAGGGCCATAATGTAATTCTTGGAGTACAGTAGACCTGAGATTTATTACAGTAAGTGCTCTGGTGCCACACGTTAGGCAACCTGGATGTGTATTTCAGTACTCTCTTTCCAGCCAAGAAGGCTCAAAGAGGCTGTGTGCTAAGTCCATCTCCTCAACCTTTCATCAGATGTCTCTGTCAACTTGGCTTGTTCTCTCTTTCACTTTGTGTTAAGATATGTGCCGCTCTCCAGGTGCTTGTGGTACCAGTCACTAGGTATGCCTTCCTGCCACACCACACAAGCACGATATACCCCAGAAAACCTTCCTTCTTCCTAACCATGCTGTTCCTGCTAACACTGAAGCCAGTGTTCGGCATTCGTAACCAGAGTAAATTGTTTCCTCTGGAGATAAGCTGTGGTTAAACCGCTGGCCTCCCAAGATGACCCATGGGCCTTTTCTCTGGGTGTGAGCACAGTGCTGCAGACAGATGCCAGTGAGCCCCAAGTGTGGCTCTTTTGGGTATTTTACCATGATGCCTGGCTTTCCGCATCAGTGTTTCAGGCACATGGCGTTGTGCTGCAAGCTAATTCTACAGGCAGTTTCATTTTCTGTTAATGCAAAGTTGTTTGCTTCATCTGGGGCCTTGGCACATCATGTGGATCAACATTACTTCTGTCCTTTGTGCACTGGTTTATTTAGGGACTGTAATAGTGTTGATGTGTTGGGCAAGACCCATTAGTAATAACTGTCTATCCCCAGAAAGGAAGATAATTGTGACATATCTTATAGTTGAGGTGCCTTGAGGATAGTCTCATGCCTTACTGTGATTTATGAATATAATCTACAAGACCCACAGCATATGGCTGAGACTCTAGAAAAATCACTTTTCCCTCATTTGCTCCACAGCCATTCTTGACAGCCCCACAAGTACCTCTGCAGACACCCCTTGTGATCAGTTCCAATAATCTCTGCCTGCATCGCTCTGAAAGTTAAAAATGTTCTGCAATAGCAGGGCCAAGACCCTCCATCAGAACATGGGTGTGGAAACTGTCCTAGTGTTGGCCTGTTATGCTGGAATAAAACCATGTGTGTTATTCACAGGGGTTTTTTTTGACATCAGCCATCATTCCCACAGGCTTGAAAAGTTTTGCTGAGTCGAACCTAGGCAAAGAATACCCATGTTTGTTCACAGCAACTAGGGAACCACCACAACAGGGAAAACCCCATTTGTTCTCCTTACTGACATCCTCCCTCAGTAGAGGGAGAGGAAAGGAGAGGAGAGGATCCCTGGTCTTACCCATGTTGTCATTTTGCCTCTATGCAGGTTGTCCCGCAGATGGGTTATCAGAAGCACAGTGGAATTAAAATCATGTTTTTCTTTCAACAAAGCTTTCTCTCATGATTTTTTCCAATATTGATACTCCCCTGAAAGACTTTCATCTCCAAGGGGAAACTGTTCCCCAAAAGGGGAACAATAAAAGTTTTGTTTCAGGCTGTTTGATGCTGTTGCAACTCCCTGCCTTCTGGAGTAGCTGTATCCTTTGACACAGCAGTTCCTAGAGCACATTTTAAGGCCAAATCAGCCTCAGTTAATAACCGTTTTTGCATTGCTTCATTTTACATACCACACACTAACTGCTCCCTTGACACAGTGTTTAAACTCTCTCCAAACTGGCAATACACTAGTAATTTCCTTAAATGTCCCCCTTCCCCCACCCCCTCCACATTTAGAAATGGTTTAATTTTCCTTTTTTTAATTGCATTTTTTAGGAGCCTAAACACAAGACCATCACAAGTACCTTTATGGAGAGAGGATTTGGGATAACTTCCATCATCTAAGCAACGATTTCACCCACTGGTTTAACAGAAGCCACTATTCTGTGGTTTCCTCTTTAGTTTTTTAGCAGCCACTGTATTCCTGGATTATAATCCCACTCTGGTCACCATTTCTTGTTTTTCTTTCCTTCTTAGACATAATACAAAGAGCCACATGGTCATGGATCAGCACTTAGTGAGTGTACACAGCAGTCTCTCCCACTACAACTTGGCCATGAGTATGGAGTAAATGTTACTTTCTCCTTTAGCATTTTGTCCTGTCTTCTTAACCATTTATTTGCTTCCTGGAGGCTGTTTAGATTAGAGATGTAAAGAAGTGGTTTGATTACATATTCTCCCAGGATATCTGTGAATTTATCTTGGGCACCTGGTGATCTCCATGTCAGGTGATGCAGTGAATCCTCACAGGGTGGAGTTCAAACACCCAGGCTGTTGTATGTACATGGTCAGTGGTGTTGAGACCTCACCACACCACACAAATAGCTCACACCATTGCCAACACATGTCTCTGCTCACAGCTTCAGGCCTTTGACCTCTTTTCTTCTCTCTTCTCCATAGGGGACGATGTGGTGCCTTTGTTTCCCACTTTGCTGACAGCAAACCTGAAGTAAAGAAACCAGCACCATGCAGCAGTCATGGGGACTCAGCCTTCCTGTAAACCACTGCAAATGCAGCAGTTAGCTGCCAAGATGGTCATGAGTGAATACTCTGTAATTCCTCCCTATGCCATGGGCGATCTCTTGTGGCACCACAGGTGCCAGGCAGAGGCAGAAGTGCCTCATGATGCTTGTTTACTCTGCAGCCACTGTCTCTGCTCATGGCCAGGCAAGAAAATGTCTGATGTGCATCAACTGTGGAGGGCACAATCAGGAACACAGAAAGGGGACCCATGCATCTTAGGGAAGAGAGAATTGGAAGGATAGTGCATCAGTACACCAGGCACCCAGCAGGGGAAAGGCATTTTTCACACTTCCTTCTGGCACCACAGCATATTCTGGCAGGGCTGTGGCAATTCACCTGGAGTGTTACATCATTGGGGCCTGGCAAAAAAATGCTGAAAAAAAAGAAGTTTCACCAGGCACCCAAGCACTGGCTACTGGCACAACAGCATTGTTGGAAAGGTACTGAGATGTCAATGAGTCACAGGTGCAGAGTCACATCAGAAAGGGTATACCAGTTTGTCCCCTCCCAGTCCGGTTTCAGAAGGAGTTGCTGGTCCTGCTAGTGGTATTTTCCATGTAAACTTGGCAAAGCTGGTGATGCCCAGGATTAGCTTCTCTTAAGGGAGGGAAGGGAAAGCCAGGTGATACTTGGAGTTGTGCTAGCCTGATCCTCACACAAAAATAATACTGGGCTCTTCCTGGGCTCTGCTTCTTTCTGTTGCCTGCATAGGAACCACATCACTCAGTGGAGACTGGCTGGGAGGGCAGAGGGAGAGACAGAAAAGCCCAAAAAAGCAAATGCAGTTATGCTACCTAGGTTGGACTGATGCAACAGCTATTAGGGGCATTGCAGGATTTGCCTGTTTCGGAGAGGAAAGTAAATGCCATGACTGCTTATTTGGTGGGGTTTTCCTTACTTGCTGACAATTTCCCGCTCCCCCTGCCTTGCTCATGCACCACACATGACAGACCTCAGAACAGCTGCAAACTCTCATTGCTGTACAGAAAACAACAGGCCAGCAACTCCTCCCTGTTTTCTTTTAACTTAAATATGATAAATGTCAAAGAAAAGATGAGAAATTACTTTGGCCTGAAGCTCAGTATGGACAATAGTGAAAGTCTTGTAGAGCATTGGTATCCTGCTTCAGGAGAGGAATATTGCCACCTTTCCAAAAGCACCAGGCTAGGCATCAGCTAAGCATCAGCTCTACACAGTCCAAGGCAGCCTGTCTAACACAGCACAGAACTCAAAGCCATGATTTCACACAAGAAGAGGAAGCTGTTCAGGAGTATCTGGGAGAGAGAGCCTGCAAAGGAGGACTGCGCTATCAGGCACTGGGAGGTTGCAGCACACAGGCAGAGCTGGGGCCCAGGGCTAGACCAGCAAAGGCTGAAGGGCAAGAGTGTGGAAAGATGCTTTGGGCTGGATGAGTCACAGATAGGAATGGAGGGCACAAGCTGAGCTGCATGGATAATATTTCCACAGTTGCTGTCTGCAATAAATGTGGATCTTGCCTCTGCCCTTGGTCTAGGTATCCTCATAGATCCCATGGAGCCATGGTTAGTTAGTTGGTTGGTTGGTTGAAGCAATTTCAAGCCCAAGAATAAAGCTGGAGTTTCCTGGAGCAGTGCTACTGTCCACACACTGGGTGACCTCATGCATGTATACACCAGGGAGGTACATCCACCAGTAATGACCCAGGACCTGCAGCTTTAAACTCCAGGTCTAAGTGTTGCATCAGGTTATATAAAGTTCAGTTGCATCACACACTGTTGCACAATGCAGCCTGATGGCAGCATGCCATCTTCATTCATCGATCAGGTCTCATCGGCCACAGCAAACTGGTCAGGAGAGAGGTGTCAGCTCTTCAGGTTACCCCAGTGTGGGAAAGCCTCTCCCAGATCACCACACACTCCCAAAATGTGCAGGGGGAGTTGCCACCCAGTCCTCTGTGGTATTTGGCACAACAGCAACACAAGAGCCCAGTATGTAAGCAAGGCATGAGCTGCCCAAGTGGCTTCCCCTTGACCAAAGCTGAGACCATGTCTTTTTGGTCAGACCCTCTGCATGCACTGCTCCACAGGAAGCTCTGCCAGGCAAAATGTGCCATGTCAGAGCCCAGGACCCACCTCACCGTGGTGTATCACTGTGGCACCTCTTGCAGGTGGTCTTGTCAGCTCAGCCCAGCACTAAACCCAGCTGATGTAACTGCTGCTCTAGGTATTACCACCAGGATCTGCAGAATGCATCTGCAGATCAGTCAAGGATAGGGCACAGCACCAGCACTGCCCTGCTCTAGCAATTCAAGACGTGGACTAATGGGAAAGATGGTGAGTGGCTCTTCAAGGGGCAAAGGTGACAAGAAAGCAGTTGGAAATCACAGTCCACCAGGAGCACACTTGAAGTTCAAAGGAAGTTTGTGTTTATCTCCAGAGAGCCCCTGCTCAACACCCCTCCCTGGATGTGCTGGGCCACCCATGGTGGCAGGCTCAGCAATGTTCAGTGGATTCACTGCTATTGTGTGAAATCCTGCCTCCTTGCCAAACGGCGCCCCTCCTCTGCTAAAAGCGCAATCCCGCGATGACCCACTCTAGGGCGTGGCATTGCAAGCAGCGGCCCATCCACCAGGATGAACTGGATGAGAGCCCTGCAGCATGGGAGGATCTCTTCTAGGAGGGGTGTAGGGGCACCTACCTCTGCAGCGAGGTGCTCTGTCCCCCTCCAGTGGCAGAGACCTACAGGAATCAGACCTACAGCTACCAGGCTTCACTTGCCCAACCCACCAGCCACAGCCATCCCACGCCTTCCATAGCAGAACGTGGGCATTTTGTCCATCAGGCAATGCCACGTGTCATAGTCACGGTGGATTCTGAAGCCACCAAGGCATTGTACCACGGAAGTCTTTGGCAAGAAAGGTGCCCACATGTGTGGTCCAGTAGCCTGTGGGAGACCTCAGACAACCAGATCCTGATCCTCTGCACATCTTGACATCAGCAAAGGCATACAGGTTGTCATGGCTCCTATATTTACTTTAAAAAAAATAGATTTTGACTTCTGCTTCTTCTCTGCCCAAAATGCTGTTGCTAGAAATGGAGGAAGGAAATCCCCAGTGTCTCTGCATACAGAACTGTACATTTGGTCTTGCATTTGCCATGCCTGCATTTTCCTTGTGGGGCTGTAATTGAGCAGGGACATGGACTACTTGTCTGCAACCCTACCTGCCCCTGCAGTACATGTATCTTCATGGGGATCATCCCAGTTCTTCTGGAAGATCACAGGAAAGCCCAATGCAACAGGGATCCACCAAGACTGCAGCATGGAGATACTCAGAATATTCTTCTCGAGCAGTTGCTGGTGAGATGGCAACACAGCACAAGAAGACATGGACCCAACTTCCCTGCAGACCAGATCAGCTTCATGCAGCAGGAACATCCTCCAGCCTGGGAATGAATTTGGCACAGGGAGGATGAAGGTGAGAGGTCTGGGAAGATAAAGGAGCCTGACAGGTTGGCACATCTAGTGATTTTCCTCTGTGCAATGACAGGAGGAGAACACATGACTGATTTTATCACCAAGATATTGTACACTAGCTGCAACAGGAGCACACGCTGAGGAAGAGAGTTACAACCAAGCCATGGCCCAATCTCCAGAAGCTATTTGCTCCCTCCAGGAAGGTACTCTGCAGCCAACACCTGGCTTTGTCAGGTTTGCTCAGCCTATTGAGTAGGATGAGGGTTTAATACCAGCCAGTCAGGGCTGAACTGTGAGGGCACACTGAGCTGGACAAGGGCATGGACAATTTGTTGGGCCTACTGTGACCTCTGCTGGCTTGGTCTGAAATTGGTGTGCTGGTTGGCCTTGACTCACCAGAGTGTGGTGGGAGCCGGTCCACCTGTGGCAAGGCTCTCCAGAGCTTCCACACCGCAGTCCCTGGGGACTGCAGCCTCCAGACATGTCTTTGCTCTCACTCCTAATGTAAACAGAATGCAATACCCTTAACACCTCTGGAAAGAAAATTGGCCCCAGTCCTCATGACAACATCCTTCTGTGGTCCCTGGGCATGCCAAGTTTAAGTTGTGATCCCCCTAGAAAACGATATGGGGTCAGGGAGTGCCACTTTGAGACAGCAGGCTCTGTGAGGCCATGGTGTCCTGCTCCAAGTGGACTGGTGATTCGTGGGGTCCCACCACAAGCCTCCCTCATCCTGCTGATAGTGTGGACATCAGAAGGCCTGTGCTATGGAAGGGACCCACTTGTGGAAGATACAAATTATACCCTTAAGTGACTATGACCATGAGAGGCCATGACAAGTGCCTTTTTCGGTCTGCTATAGATGAGCCTTGGAAAGGTCATCCCAATGAGCAGAACAGCTCACCCTCTTCAGCTGCTATCTCAGGGTCTGAATCTTGATCCCTTTTTCTCCAAAAAAAATGCTGATTTAAAAGTTTCTGGCCTTTCCTAAGCCTGGCTGCTTGTTCCTGAACCCATGCTGCAATGTTCTGCCTTCTCAGGGCCATACTGATGAGAAATTCTCCTCAGCAGCAAAGCTGCTTAGGAAGCTCCTGCCCTAGCTTCATGTTCTGGATCCTGCACAGCAGTGTGTTCTTCCTCTTGTCCTTTATCCCCTGTGGTGCCACTACATCAATGTACATGACCACAGAGACAGCTCATTCATTGAAATGGTTTGGGTTAAAAAAAAAAAAAAAAAAAAAAAAAAAGCTTCTAAAATTAAAGCAAGTTTTGTGCCCCATTGTAACCATCTCTGTGATCCAGGTTGCAGATGATAGCAGTAGCACAACCAAAGGTACAGTCAACCTCAGCACAGGGGACAGAAGCCTCTGGCCATTTTTGCTGCCAGGAAAACTGCAGCTCTGAATTGCACCAATCAGGTTTTGAAACTCCAGGAGGTTTTGCTTTGCTTCTCTTTAGATCAGGGTTTTGATCTTGCCTATGCAGGCAGAGAGCAGGAAGCTTTCTATTTTAAAGGAAATCTGAGCTTTCAGTTTAATCCTGTGTTTTTAGGAACGCCTGGATCTTAATCCAAGCCTGGAGTTTGAACTGTTTTAAATGGATGTTGTGTGACATTTCAGAGCTAGTTGCATTTAATTGGTGACTTAGAGTCTGTTCCCACTGCCTTGTATGGAGTTTTAGACTACAGTTTGATGAGAAACACTGAAGCACAAAGAAAGCACATTCACTCACAAACCCCTCTCCAACCTGTACATATAAAAAGAAACATGGAGGGAGAGAGAGAGGCAAAATTGTTAACAAACCAGTAGGGTGCTGAACCTCACTCAAAATAAAAAACCAGGCACTTATTAGTAGTGACACATTAAAGTGTCACAAGTAATTTCCATAAAAGATACTGCAGAACTAGTTTTGGTTTGTGCTTTTTCCTATGCAAGTCACCTCATCTACAACAACACAAATGTTTATTGTAGCAGAACTTTTTCAGTAATTAAACATTTCAAGATCAACTGCTTCTGCAGCACCAAACAAGACTGAATGGTCGTACAGATTCAGAGTTTTCCAGTCATCTGACCTCTCTTGTAATGCAAATACTCTTCATCATAGCAAGCACACCTTCCTCTGGGCTGTTTGTTCCTGATAAACACAGGACAGATTCTTACCAATGCTGCAATATGTACTGAACAAACATTGTATCATGATCTAAAAATAAAACCCGGTGAAATGAAAAACTGAGACATTTAAAACCCCCTATAAGACATTCCTGGGCTATGGGGATGTCTTTTGAAAAGCCGGGACACGCAGACATATGACACAACACGTCCTTATCAGACAACCTTTGTCCCACCCCATCAGACTGCTTCTCTCCCATATGATGGACTTGTGGACTTGACCTAATTGTGATACTTCAGTAAGAGCCTAGCCTTTCTTTAGCAAAGGGGATTGTCCACACAGACAAGGGGAAGTGATCGGTACCTCCAGATAACTAGCAGTGTCACTCAAGAAAATATTGACAGCACTGAATAAATGATGGTGCAAACCACTAGGCAGAAGGTTTTGTTATTACCCTTACTATTTCATTTGGGTTGCAAAACCACCTAGAAGATTCCAAATCCCATCTTTAAGCCCAGTGCGCAAGGCTGACATATGTTTGCCAAAGCTGAGCTCTGCTCCAAGCAACACATGAACTGAGACAAGCAAATGAAGGAAGAGCACAGAGAGGGTCAAGGTGATGACAGAGGGAGTTCCCAAATATGTGCTGTGCCCCACCACAGGAGGTGCTGAATTTTCCAGGTCTGAAACAAAACTTGTACCATTGAGAGAATTATAATGATTGTGACTGAGAGAAAAACTATTCTGCAATATCAGCCTTGACCTCACTGAAGCAAAACCCTCTTAGTCCCTGAGGCAGGGTGGAGTGAAGCAAGATAACTTAAGGAAAAAGAGACTCAAACACTCCCAAAACAAGAGGCTCAATAACAAGTGAAGAGTTACTGAGCAGGAAGGCAGTTGTGGGCTCTTGCAGTGGGCTGCAGGCTGAATCCCCAAAGCTGGAAAGTTCCTTTCAGTGTCCATATAAATATTTCTGTAAGTTATTTTTAAGTGTGTGTTTTGAAACTGAAGTATATTTAGACGAGTTAAATGAAAATGTGGTTTAAAGGAAGCTGCTTCTTTAGAAATTTCCCACACTGGGGAAGTCTCCTCAGCCGTGCTTGGTCCATGCCAGGGGTGCCCAGTCCCACGGGCAGCTTTGCAGGCCGGCGCCATGCGGCAGCAGCAGCACTGCAGGGCAGGAGCAAAGACACCTCTCTCGCTGAGGACAAGACAGCCATGTACCAGCCCTCTTGTTGGCACAGGAACGCTGGCAGCCCACATTTCCATGCTGCTTTTTGGTCTTGGCATGCCAGGAGTGGGGCAAGATGTGGTGCAGCACATGAGAGAGGGGAATGGGGAAGGAGGAAATCCTGGATCTAGGGAAAGCCAGCTTCTCCTTCCTGTGAGCATGGCCAAGTGACTTTCCCAGGGTGCAGCAGGGGTCATGACAATAGTCTCTTCCCAATGCTGCACAAATCTGGGGTACTCATCACATGTGGTCTGATCCCAGAGCACTTTCCACAGAATCAGGATATTGCTTTGGCCAGGCTCCAACCTGGTTTGAGCAGCCAGTACCCTTTTCACAGAAGCCAGAGATCAAAAAATTTCATGAGATAGACAGCACAGTCCTGCCTGGTCAGGAGACCACGGACCACAGCATGCCGTGTTCTACCTCTCTGTTTCCCTGAGGGAGTTTTAATGAGCTGCAAACCTATTTTTCCTTGCACATCCTAAGCCATTCTGCAGTACAAATGGACAGCTTTCTGCGCTGCCCCAGACAGAACTGCTCTGCACGGGTGATAAAGTCCTCCTACCTGTGCATAAGGCTGAAGAGGGAACCCAATTATTTAAGGACTAATTCACATTAAATAATGCTGGGAGTGACTAAATAATGCTGGGAGTGACATGTAGAGAAATACGTTTTCTTCCCTTTTTTGCTTGCCTTATCTTTCATCTCATGAGCAGAATTCTCACAAGCTTTCCTGTGGATTTCAGCTGGCTGGGTTGATTTAGGAAAAACCTTTTGAAGCTCTTGCACTCCTGCCTGCACAGTTGGATGACTTTTTGGGGGAGTTCTGGGAAGTGCACATCCAAGAAAACCTTTCCAGGACTCTGATTTTCTTTTCCAGCTTTTATAGATAGTCCAGCTGGAACAGCAGCATCGTGTATGCTATAGTTTAGAAATCTGACCTAGTTCCTTTAATCTGCACTAGCTGTGGGAGCTCTCAGAGGGCTCAGAAACTGTGCTCAGCCTCACCAGGTCACTTGCAACACAGGCTCTAAAGAAAAACTTTCATCCAAAAGTAAAAACATAATTTGATGGATATGAATTTAACCTAAGATTGGGGGGGGGGGGGGGGGGCGGCAGGGAGATATTTTCAGCTTAAGCAACAACAAAAGTATTACAAGTCCTGTTTCTTCTGCAGCTAAATGAAAGTTGAACTCTGTGAGATGCAGCCTCCATCACCCATGAGAGCTTTCTACTGGGGAATTCCATAAAAAAAAAAGAGCAAGAGGTGTATCTGCTAAATACAAATACAGGATTAACAGCAACTGACCCTATGGCAAGACCCCAGTCAAGCTGCTGAAATGAAATAAAGCTTGCAGTAAGTCCCAGATTCCCTGTTTGCTGTGCTGTGTATCCCCAGTGCTGGAGAGGCAGTGTTCTCCAGCTGGTAGGCTGCTGTCTGCAGAACGGCTGCCAAGGTGGGGGTGAGACCGCCAAAGTGTTCTTTAATCACAAATAAAAGCAATGTTGCTTCTTTCTGCCTCTCTCCCTCAGCTATCCTTAGAGGGCCAGAAGTCACCTCTCTGAACACCATTTCTCTACCCAGTCATCAGTCAAGCATTTTGATATTCCTTTTATTTTTCCCTCACACACAAGGGCTTTTTTTCCTCTTTTCTCAAAGTGAGGGCTTACTCCTTGAAATAGAAAAAGGCTGAGAAACCCATTCCTAGGTGCCCTTTTCTCAGTATAAGCAGAGGTTTATATAAACAATATTCATGGTCTGTTTGGAGTCTGTTTTCTTCTTACAATGATAGCTGCCACTTAAAAGGAGGAACAGACCTGCTCTCCCTCTAGTCAAAGCCAATGACAACATTTCTTATCCTAAATCACCCTCATCTTTTCCTTCTCTCATAGAAGTGCTTTTCCCAGGCTCCCAGCCTTTTTCAGTAGCAGTGCCCCAACCCCCTCTGTTTCTTTTTTATCAGAGCTGGAGACTATATTCCCTTCCCATGAGAAAATGCCACTATAATATTTGCTGGTTTTTCTTTTTTTCTCTCTTCCACCCCACTCCCGTTTTGTTTCCTTTTGACCCTGGTGACACACTGGGAAGAGCTTGCCACCCAGCCATGCCCACTGATACTGAGAATCCCATCCAACCAGCTACAGCTGATTTAAGACAAAGTCCTCTGAACTAATGGTTTGACCAGTCCCTTGCCATACACCTTCCCCCAGACTGGTTTGTTTCTCCATGCCTCAGGGTCCAGATGTTCCCACTGCCCTCCTCAAGCCTCCTTCAGAGCAGAGATAGCACTGTCCCAGAGAGGAAATCTCTGAGCCTCATCAGCAATGTTGAAAATGCATTTTGAATGCAGTTTTCATCACAAAGTATCCCAGCAGCAGTGACATACTCACCTCACTGCTTTGATCAGGCCACTCAAGAATATCAAGTATACAAATAGGACATTTGCTGAAATCAGCTATGAAAATTTAAGAGGTGGTCACTGCCTGCCCTGCAACAAAATTCCCGTTCTTAATCTGCACAGGGAGACATTTACAGGATCACTGGAGTTTTGGTTTGCTTGTTTTTAGGCAATGGGAATTTTGGTTTTGTTTCCCAGGTTTCACATGCAGCCAAAGGGCTTTTCTGAAACAAACAATTACAACCTACAAAAAAGATAGGCCCACAGGACATTCTGACTGCACAAAAGCAGAAATATTATACTAACAATAATAATTTGAATTGTGAGAGCATTCAGGGTGAGATGGCTGAACAGAAAGTAACAAAGGTGGGTTTTAGGAAGATGTATAGCCCCTGGTGCTGCTGCAGAGCTGCTGCTTCTTTTGGATCCCTGGTGTCAGGAGAAAACACCCCTGGATACTGGTCACATCGTCCCTGTAAGTGTTCATACACATGTACCTCTGCAACGTCACCATTTGGCTGCACTGAAGAAGAACCCCAATATTCCCATGCGTGGCTGCACTCTGCAGAGGCGGCAAGCCTGTGGGGCCAGCCAGGCATGCATTTTTCCCCACCTCCTTATTTTTCAAAGAGTCCTTTCTTATCATCCCCCCCCTCCCCACTCAACCTCCCCATTTCCACATGTTACTGGCATTCAAGGCAAATATTTCTCCCAGACTCTTTGGTCTGGTGTGTTCCCCCTGACTTTTCAGAGGCCCCTTTATCAGTCAAGATCATGGTGAGCCGGGCAAACATTACCTCAGGGGCACTGTGAATCAGGGCTGGGGGTGTGAATAGGCCCCACACATTCTCTCCAGCCTCTTCCCTTTCCTATAGCAACCAAGTTGGGAGCAGGCAGGTCACACAGCCCCTCCGTTGTGTGGAGAGCCCTGCCGGGATGGGGGGGCAGCCATTTGGTGGGAGCAGGTCACAGGGGGACGGAACTGGGAACAGGGGGCACGGGGGCAGTCCTCAGCCCTGTGCAAATATGGCAGGGGCTGCCCCGGCTTCCTGCTCGGGGCCTGGCCCATGGCTGTGCCCCACCCGCTCACGCCTGGACCGCTCTTCCCCGTTAACCAGCCATCTTTTCTGGTGCGAAAGCAGAGCTGCTCCTCTCCATCCTGGCCTTGTCGGCCCTTCAGAGAGGAAAAAGGAAAACAGCATAACAAAAAATCCTGTGTCAGCCGTAGATCCCAATGGAGAGCGCCAGGCAAAAGGGAGGGAAGGAGCAGGAGGAACCTGGTAGATCTTTCCACAAGCAGGGGTTCCTCCAGGAGGAGGGTCTTTCCAAGGCAGCATCCCAGACCAAGCAGTTGTGCCTGCCTCTCCACACCAAGCCCCACATCTCCCTGACAGACTTCTCTGGAAAGCTTCTCAGCCTTGGTACATACAGCAGCACCAAGGTGGGAGATATCTTCCTGTGCCACCTGGATTTTGCATGACAGTGCCCAGGGACTGGCATCAGTTGTGCCTCTCACCAAATTGCAAAGCAATGTGGACTTCACTTCAGCAGTCCCCTCATCCCTCACAAGGTGTGAACACCAGCTCCCTCACAGCACCTAGAGGGTTTCCCACAGCCCCAGACATGCACTCTCCTGCTCCTTTCCCCACAACAGGGTTTTGTGCAGTTTCTTCCCAAGGGAATTTGCAGTGCACAGATTATGCAGTGCTTAGCTAAAGATAGCAGAGGGCCATCTGTCCTCTCACTTCTGACCTCCTGGAGGTGACCCCTCTCTTGGCATAATTCCCACTGTGAGTGTGTGGAGATAGGGTCTAAACACAGTTGCACAAAAGGACGAGATCTCACCCAGCCCCATGAAACTCCATGTCTGGGTGTCCTCAGGGACAGCAGACAAGACACACACCCTGGCATCAGTGACCAGAGACAGCACTGATCAACAGCCTGGGAATGTGAGGCAATACACTTTTTCACAGGGAAAAGGGAAGAGGATGACATTTTGGCTCTGTAAAGCTTTCTCTTGTAAAATATTTATGATCTGATGTGACAGGGAGAGTCATGGGCAAAACTCTACGTGCAACAGCAGCCTTCCTGTGGCTCCACACATAAGGAACAAGCACAGCTGTGCTGAGTCAAAGTGAGCATCAATCTAGCCAAGTGCTCTGTCTCCAATGCTGGCTGATAGATGCCTGAGGGAAAAGAAGAGCAGGCCAACAGTGATATTACCTCTGTATGCTCTTCCAGGCTGATTGTAGCTCAGGACTTCCTGAGACAGAAACCGCTTTCATAACTAAGAATCCTTGAGGGACTGTTACTCCTTGCGTCTGATTAATCATCACAGAAGCATCACAGAAGTCACAGATTTGTAGCACTCACAGCATCCTGATGTGTGAGGCATTCTATGAATAACCAACCCTCTTTGCTTTTGTACTGTACATGATTTTTGTTTAAGATGCCTTCCTCTGGCATCTTAAATAAACAAACAAACAAAAATTAAGTAGGTAACTTTTCTTTTGGAAACATAGTGGTGTCTGGGATGCCAGACCAGATTCTTTGCCCCCAGACTCCTGGTAAGATGTTGGATACACCCACCCAAGTAATGGGATGCACAGGCATGGGAGCTCAGTACAGTGTCTTTTCCGTCATGCTCAGGTATAATGGGGCTTGTTGCCTTTCCATGCCAGAGCCATAGCTCCTGGGGTTGATATTGTCCTTAGCTGTTTGGGACAGCTCCTGCCTCTGCCAGGGAGCTCTTCCAGGAACTCCTGCAGCGTACAATGCCACCACAAATTCAGCAACATTTTTCTCACTTTTACTTTGCTCTTCTATTTTATGCTCAGCAGCTCTCCCCCAGGAGCCCTTCAGTCACTGATATGGCATTCCTCTTACAGAAGATGGCCATGGATAGATGAAATTTCTTCCTTAGGTTCAGCTTAACCCATTAGAGAGCACCCAAGCCATCACAGAGCTCCAAGCCTAAAACCAGAGATATTGAACAGGACTTTGTCTACCAGGAGAGAAAGTAGGATAGATTATAGAGGTGTAGACATGAAAGTGACCCTGCTCAGGTATCACCAGCACTAAGAGTTACTCGTCTAAGCCCCTCTGAAAATATCACAGGAAGGATCTCCCATTGTACCCTTAGATTGTTTGCCTCTTCATTAACCAGCTTGACAGTAGGAAAGTTTTTCCACATATCATACCTCAAATATTCCTGGACACTTATGCGTGTTGAGCCTCATACCAGCTGGAGCTTTTTCAGGACCTGTGGTTTTACTCCTAAGTATAGAGGGAAACTGTCAATTTGAATTCTCATATGGTTCCAAAATGAGTGTGTTGTGGTTATTTTACTAACATTTTTTATGTCACAGTAGCAGCCATGAGGCACTATGAATTGTACAGATGGTGAGGAAAGAATGGTCTTCCCAAAATCCTACATGATTCATGAAGAATTAGGATGCTGACAAAAGGTGGGTAGCAGGGAGTAGTAGGCCAGGAAAGTGATAGTGATGGTGACTAACATCCTGAATTCCAGGAGCCATTTAGGCTCTCCTACCCACGCCTGAGACCCTCCGACACTCTTGTGGTTTCACAGTCATATATTCCACTTTCTAAAAAAGCTTTCGCTCTCCCCCAAAGTTTGTGCAAGGCCCACCCAAACAACGGAAGAAACTCACTGACCAAAGGAAGACTGATTGCACTCAAAATGCTGACACATGCACCGCATGACCCAGCCAGGAGCTGAGCATGAGCGTTTTTCTCCGCTCTTGGGAACTTCACAGCTCAGCAAAGGGATGGAAAAAACTATACGAGAGAAGTGCATTTTTTAGTGGATAGTGCCCCTTCAACGAGTTGCTACGGCCTCTGCTGAGAGATAACTGGGTCTGTCTCAGGGTATTTTGGGTCATAGGTAAAACATCTGACACCTTCTACTGGATCAAGGGTAGGTAAATGCGTCCTTGCAGGGCTGCTCCCTTGCTCTGTGGGAAGAAGTATGCCTCCATCCTGACATCCATAGCCATTCCCACCACGTGGCAAGAATTGCCCTTTCCAGGCAATGGAGAAAACCAGGCTTTTGATCATGCACTGAAGACACTGCTAGTCATATCACAAGGAAAAGGCTGGGGGATAGCAAAGAGCAAGAATGGTTTGCAGAGTCCGTGACCTGCTCCTCACAGACTGAGGGCTTCAGAATAGAGGGGATATAAGAAGGAGCAGGTCCTGTGCCAGAGAATGTGGTCTGGCAGACTTTGGGCTGTGGCCTGCAATCCCAGCTCCAGAGGGTGACATGACAGGGTAAGGCAGCACCATATGTACAGTGAGCTACCAGATGTTATGCCAAGCGTGAGATACAACAGGGCATAGTAATACCCTCCAGCATCACCCTGACCCACTCCAGAGCTGGACTGGACTGCCTCAATGTAGGATTATTGCCCCATGTATCCAAACTGATGGGACCACAGAGAAGGGTTCCTGCTGGTTCCCAACGCCCAGGGAGGCTGGAAATCAACACCAAGAAGAACTAACCACTACCATGGCATAGATAGCCTCAGCACACAGAGCCACCCACATTCCTTCTCCCTGACTCCAAGGCAAGAAACCAGGCACTGCCTGGCAATCGACTGTGTTATCTGGGTTTAGGATAGATTTGGTGCATTGGCCATGCTGCAGGCAGGGCTGGCTGTTCACAGTGCAGCAGGGAGAACATGCTGCTAAAAGGGCACCAGCCTCAGCCACAGAGGGCTCTTGCCACACTCTTTCCACCAAAAAACACTTGAAGAGGGATCCTGGTGGAGATGGCAACCCACAGGACTGGCCAAGAGGATTTGCCGGTAGGCTCTTTGTCTTCGCAGTGTTCAAAGGCTCAGCAAGGGAAAGGAGACTTGAATTGTTGGATGATGTTCCATCCTAACACAAAGGTGGTACCAGTCACAACTTTTGCCCTGAGCCACACAGAATCTTTGCACATGCCTATTGTTCTCAGCTTTTGCCTCTTCACCAGGTATTCCCACAGAAGAGAACACATGAGTTTGGGATTAAAGCACTGAGCTCAGGTCTCCCTCCCCTGCATGCAGTAGGCAAACCCCTCTTTGCTT
Source organism: Lonchura striata (assembly GCF_050655825.1). NCBI lineage: Eukaryota > Metazoa > Chordata > Aves > Passeriformes > Estrildidae > Lonchura > Lonchura striata. The sequence continues at coordinate 84,404,599 of NC_140705.1, read as the reverse complement.
CAGTCTCACCTCCAGGACCTAAGGCTGACAGGTCCCTGCACCCTTTTCCTGGGGTGATGGTAAAAAAAATCTCATCTGCTGAGGGCTGTGTAGGCATCAGCCCCCATGCTTCCTGACGGGGAGCAGGTTAACACGTAGCTTGTGCGTCATGTTTGCAGTTTTTAAAATCAAAGACAGGCAGGAGAATAGCAAGGATGCGTTGGCTAAGGGCCACTTATCCTGCCACCCCCATGTGTGTAAAGTCTCCATTTGAGGCATCTGTGCCTCTCCAAGGACACATCCTCTGCTCCTGGACTGTGGGCAGAGCCTCTCTTTCCAGCTGCCTCCTGCCCCCCAAGCCCTGCAATCGCCTGTGAATGAAACGGAGCTATTATTGCTACTTCTTTTAAAACCCATTTCCCAGAAAAGAGGAAAAAAAATAAAAGAATCCACGTTAACAGGAGCCTTCGGCAAGGCACCCACCTTTGTCTTCCTGCCTCATTGCCACCCACCCAAATCAGCAAGAGCTGTGGGTGGCATTTACAGAATATTTCCCTGCTGAGAAGTAAAAGCACTAGGAAGGTGGCCCAGCTACCAGAGTGGGAAAATCAGTGGTCTGAGAGCATTTGGCCCCAAATTGAAGTGGTTTATTTCTGGTAACTCAACCACAGCAGCTTCCAGTAATGCTCATAAAGCTCCTTTCCACTCGGGAGACAGTGACTTCCAAGGGCCATTTCAACTAGCGCTCTAGTCTGGCTTCCCTTAAAGTGTGCTGGTGGTAAGCTGAACTCCATGAGGGAACTGAAGCTGACCAAATCCCATGTGGGGGACACAAGAGATCTCTTAGCAGAACCCACAAGGCCCTTTTACACTGTGAGTATTGACGAGCCAACCTCATATGGTCTGGCCAGCATCCATGTGTTTAGAAAAAAAAGGGAGCAGGATGGCTTATGAAGACTGCCTTTTCCTGTCATTCCCAAAATCTGCCTTATCCAGCTAGGAACTCCCAACCTGCTCTGGACAGGTTGCTTACATCACCTCACTCCCACCAAGCCCAAGACAGGGCAGTGTCAGCTGGGAATAGCTGTGACTTCTCCTTATATATGCTCTGGACCTAATGATGTCTGGTGTTTGCACTGTCCTGTGGGGAAGCTGGGATGTTGCCTGAAAGACATCTCTTGGGGAAGCTGCAAGAATAAAACTAAAGCACATCAAAGCCTAGCTTTGTCCAGAGCTGTTGCACATCCGAATCCAGTGACTTCATGCCATAAGAGTGCCACCAGAGCTGCACCAAGTGAAGCTGAAGAAGGCATGGTCTGGCCAGCTACCACAAACCACTGTTTTGCCATGCCAGACGCCATCACTGATTGTTATCCTGCTTGTTGCTGTCCTGGCTTGCAAGATAAGCTTGTATTCTATTTGCCATCTGTTAAAAGTTAGACAGTTTTTTTAAGTCCTTCCAAGAACAATGTCTCCTTCCGGGGAAATATCTTCTGTTAATGGGCCATTGAATGACTCACTGCATGACTGGTAAAGTTACATTATCCCACTGTGAGATGCTCTACCCAGAGGGAGGAGCCAAGCATCCCTACCTGCATAAAATCAGCACTTTTTGGGACATCAGGGCAGACACTTTGCTGAATTCTCAGAGGAGCAGCTTCTGCTCTGCTGGATTCCCAGAGGAGCAGCTTCCTCCCCGCTGGATCCCCAGAGGAAGACCAGACCCATCTACTCCATCACCAGACCTTCAGAGAAAACTCCACCCTTCTAGAGATCACCGCTTCAGCAGCATTTCATCTGCCACTCCAGGAGGAGCAGCCACCATTTAACTGGACTATTACCAACACCCTCACTCCTCAGGGTGTCAGGTTTCTGACTCTATCAGTAATTTTATTTGTACTAATTACATTATTTCTTATTTAGTTTTTTTTTCCTAATAAAGAACTGTTATTCCCATTCCCATATCTTTACCTGAGAGCCTTTTAATTCTGAAATTGTGGTAATTCAGAGGGAGGGGGTTTACCTATTCCATTTCACGGGAGGCTCTTGCCTTCCTTCACAGGCTCCTGTCTTTTCAAACCAAGAAAGATTTTGGCACCCAATATGTGGCTCAAGGGCATTGAGAGGGCAAAAAAGATTAAGAGTTCTTAAATAATTGAATTTTTTTGTCTGTGCTGATATAGAAATATCTTTAAGTGTCACCATGTAGTCTAGTTTACCCTGATTTGGGTGGCATGTGGTTCTCCCATTTGCAGGCCCTTATCTAAACATGAATCCTATAACTAAGGCTACTGTGTCTGTTATCCAGTTTGGCTTATGGGTTAATAAGGTGAAGAATTGATGTATCTTTAATTTCCTCTGGAAGGCAGGTACATGGATTCAAAGCTCTCACACACTAACTGTAAGTTTTTGGGGTTACTTTAATAATAATACCTACTGTAAGAAAATGACACCGTGGGAAATTTTCTTCCAACCTTTTAAACATCTTTTTGGGTCTGCTCCACCAGTTTTCGAAAGGTTAAGATCCACTCTAAATACTAATGATATCATACAATGGGTGGTGCTGCTGATATGCCTGTTATATTTAGCACTCAGAGATAATGGAAGATTAACCTGGATAACCACCCTCACACCTACACCAGAGACTGGAGATGCTGCTGTTCCGGAGCCTGACCCTGCCCCACAGCCCACGTCAGAAACAAATCATCAAGATTGGGTGAGGGTTCTGGTTAAGGAGATATGAGAGATGCTGAAGGAGTGCATTTCCCCAGCTGGTGAGAAACCGGCCCTTTGCCTTGAGGAGGGATAGTCTAATAGTACAGTTGTGGAACCCACAAATGTTACAACTGTCCAGGTTCCAGCTGAACCACAAAGGCAGTCACAGCCAGCAGCAGTTGCCCTGGTAGAAACAAGGAGGTCTAAGATGAAAGCAGAGCACCCAGATAGGGACAGGAATGGAGGAACCTCACAACCCACAGGGGAGACAGAGGTCGTGATCATCACCGAGTCCTTGACGTACAAAAGTCTCCATAATCTGCACAAAGACATTGTGCGATGAGGGCGTGAGGCTTATATTACCTGGTTACGCTGGGTCTGGGATCTTATGGGTACAAGCGTGCAGCTGGATGGTGGTGAGGCAAGGAACTTGGGACCCTTGACCCAGGACTCGGGTATAAATCAGGTTTTTGTAAGGGAACCAGGGTCCCTTTCCCTCTGGGAGCGGCTTTTAATGAGTGTCAGAGAGAGTTTTGTCCACAGGGAGAGAATGCAGGAGCACCATCATAGAATGCGCTGGAAGACCCTCGAGGAAGGGATCCAACAGCTGAGGGAAGTGGCAGTATTGGAGGTACTCTTTGGGAGGGATGGATGACACAATAATGACCCCGACAAGGTCAGGTGTACGGGACAAATGCTGTGGAGTCTAGCAAATCTTGGGCCATCTCAATACACCACCTTCATTGCAACAATCAATGCTGACGCTCACCGGGAGACAGTGGGCTCTGTTGCCAACAAACTTAGGAATTATGAGAGTATGATTAATGGCCCAATGCAGGCTCATATCTCAGCTGTGATTAAGGAGTTCAAAGAGGAGATGAGGGAGGAGATAAGGAAGGTTAATGCAGCACCCATGAGAGTCACAGGCCCCAGAATCAGCGCCCAACAATCCCCAGCTAGAGAGAGAGGGTACACCCCAAGGGCTAATCTGTGGTTCTTCCTGCGTGACCATGGGGAAGACATGGGGAGGTGGGATGGGAAACCCACTTCTGTCCTGGCAGCACGGGTCCGTCAACTTAAGGAGGGAAACTCTAACCGGGGGAGTTCCACCAAAGTGAAGGTAGCCTCAACCTCCCGTGACCAAGCTTGTGGGTACGATCTGTCAGACCCCCTTGAAGGGACCTCTAGTATGTATGCCCAGGAAAGGAATGATAACCAGTGTTAGAGGGGCCCTGTCTCTAGCCAGGGAGAGGCACGGGAAAACCGGATCTTCTGGACAGTGTGGATCCGATGGCCTGGCACATCAGAGCCACAAAAATATGATGCTTTAGTTGATACTGGTGCACAGTGTACTCTGATACCATCGGGACATGTGGGAGCAGAGCCTGTTTCCATTGCTGGTGTGACAGGGGGATCACAACAATTGACTCTGGTGGAAGCCGAGGTGAGCCTGACTGGGAAGGAGTGGAAGAAACATCCTATAGTGACTGGCCCAGATGCTCCGTGTATCCTAGGCATAGACTTCCTCTGGAACGGCTATTACAAAGACCCAAAGGGACTCAGGTGGGCTTTTGGAATAGCTGCTGTGGAGGCAGAGGACATTAAGCAATTAAACACCTTGTGTGGACTGTCATCTCAGGGGTTTCTCCTGACTGCATGTGTTCAGCTACTTACCATTGCCACAGCTGAACACTCAGCCCTGAGAACCTGACCCTGGCCAAAGCCTCTCTAGATCCTGGCTCCAGTGGCTAAACAGCACCACCTGGGGCACCTTATAAAGCAATTGGCTAATGCTTTTCTCTGTCATTAAAAATATTTCATGTGTTCTGTGCTGAATTCTTCACTGGTTGCAAGGGTTGCACAATCACCCCTTTTATCTGCCTGGAGTTTGGCCCCTTTGCGTTTCAGCTGGTGCTCCATTCACCTGAAACTGAAAGCTGTGACACACCAGAGCCTCTCTACATTTCCTTGCAACATTTATTCCACTACTGCACTGCCCTTATTTCCTTTTCAAGATACCAGGTAGGCCACAATGCTCCCTTGTTTGAGGCCATGCACTGGCTACAGCAAATTGCTCCCTGTTTTGCCCCCTGTCCTGTCATTTTTTGGGTCAGAGCTGGCCATGCAGCACAGAGATGGAGAATGATGGAGCAGCAAGGAAAGACAAAACCTCTGCCCATGGAAAGCACACTTGATGAGTACACACAGCTTGGCCTCAGCAGAATCCCACTGTGTGAACAGGCACACGCAAACACAGCAGCACACACACACAGACCCAAGCACTGCTGTCCAACACCATCACACTGGTTCCAGAGCACAGTGCAAGCCCCTGAACTCCCAGATGCAACTTCCCAGTTATCCCCTCTCCCAGGGACTACCCAAAGCACTTGTTCATCTTCCAACCCAAAGTCAGGGCAAGGAGCATCAAGGAAGTTGTCCCAGCAGATTCCACTTCCCACTCAGGTAGGCAATCATTGCCAGTTTCCTGGGGTCAGCCAGGAGCTGTTGCTAGCACAGGGAGGAGGGATCTCATTCCCAGCTGATGTCGAAATGATGGGGATCAGCTGAGAGCCCATTTCCACTCCCTCTGCTGCTTCAGACTGTAATCTGGCCTTTAATGACTGAGCAGATCTGAATTTCCTGCCAAAGTTTAATCACAGGGATGGAGAGAGAGAGAAACACATGCAGTTAAGGGGAAAGGTGAGTGAGGCAAAGGGAGGAAGAGATATATTATCTTCAGCATGTCAGCTTGGGAAAGAAGGTCCTGAGGAAACAAAGGCAAGCAAAGCAATATATGCTAGCAATGGATGGCCTTTCCCTTAGGCTAGCCAAAGACCAAAGCCAGGCAGGGAGGTGAGGTGCTGCAGTAAGGGAGAAACACAGCCAAAGAGCAAAGGACCCCAGTAGGGAAGGAAGAAGAAGAGTGGGAAAAAGTGGATGAGGATGTAAGGAACTCCATCCTCCACACAGACCCCCACTAATCAGGAGTATGTGGAAGCCTTCAGACTCTAGACAAGTAAATTAGTGAGAATTAACAGCCAGCAGAGAACAGGTGGCCAGAGCAGCTTGGATGCAGCGCAGGCTTGCAGAGCTTGCTGATCACTAAAGTTCATAAACACAAGTGCCCTGTGGTACCTCCAAGTACCAGTGGCCCTCTCTGTGGGAAGCCCAGTCACTACAGCACTTGACCCTAATATATGATATTTTCCAGTAAAGGTATGTTTCCTTCCTCTCTGTGCCTCTGCCTCACCACTCTGCAAAGGAAAATGCCAGCAGGGATGTAGCCATGCTCTGTGTGCCCCTACAGGGCAACGAGGCTGGGAGCATGCCTGTCCTTTCAGTTCCTTGTCTGTTGCTCATCCTGAACCAGGATGTCCTCTCTGTCTGCCAGTGGCTACGAGTGAGGTTGGCTCAGGCTTCTCAGTAAGGAACCCAAAACTTCTCCTCATGCCTCTCAACTTCACTGATCCATTCACACCACTGCTTTCATCGCACTGAGTTTGCACTCTGGGGAAATAAGCCTTGAACTTGTCCTGTCCTCCTGCAGTGAGCAAATTGTCCTAGGAATGCTGGAAGTGCTCTGCCAGGTCAGCTTTGTTTGTCACTGTGGTGTTTGCCAAGTCAGGACTCAAGTACAACCCAGCCTGAGCTTCCACAATCCACCTGCCTTTGCTGTGGGGCTCCACACCTCTGGCCTTCTGCAGCCCCAGCACCTAAAGGAGAGCAGGAAAAGCTTTTTCTTGGCTTTGGAGAGGGGCAAAAGACAGAGGCTGAAAGAGAAGAGCTGGTGGTACCTGCAGTGTCTTCTCTATATACAGACTTGGTTCCTTCTGTCCTCAGTTCTGCAAATAGCAACAAACATGGTGCATTGGTATTACTGCCAATGTTTTAATTATTATTGCTAATAATACAATTTATATTAATAAACAGTGCTTTCTGAGGAGTGGAGGAAAGCCCTACAGCAGATGCAGAGGAGAATGAAGTCAAGGAGGTGAACTTGGGTGGATATCCCACACCAGCACTCCCCACACCACACCACTCCTTCATAATTGCTCTCCCTCATCACATCGCCCATCCGGTATCTCCCAAAAGTGCTGTGGCATGAGGACAGAGTAAGTGTCCTGGGCTTCTTCTCAGCCTCCTGGGAGCCACCACGCTTAGTCTCACTTCACAGCAATACTGAGTTGGCTTGGAAAATGCTGCGAGTAGCCAAGGAGAGGAAATTAAATCTGAGGCTACTTTACCATTAAGCCTCAGAAGCTAATCAGAGAACTTTATTAAAAAATAATAATGGTGATAAAAAGAGAAAAAAGTAAGCCGCCTTGGAAGCTGTTCAACTGTGAGCAGCTGAGAGCATGGAAGGCCTTTCCAAATGCAAACACAAGTGAGCCTTCTCAGGGCCAAGCTGTGCTCAGGACAGCAGGCTGCAGTTATCAGTTATGCTGAGGTCCAGTGCCAGATCATTTCTGATCAAAACCAGCCCCTACTGGGAATGAAACACATGCCCTCCTCATTTTTTGCCAGGATCAATTCCCGTCTGGACAGCAATGAATGAAAGCATTTCACAGAAGCCGGTGGTACTTCTTCCCAGAAGTTTTCCCCTCTGAAGCCAGGGAATCCCCAGTGGCATGCCTGAGGCTTACCCAAGTACTGCTCTGTGGGCAGTCAGAGCTCTTCCAGTACCTGGTGATGTGGCAAGACCAAGATAATCTCAAAAGTCTTTCATTTAATTTTTTTTTTTTACAAGTGTTTACCAACAAAGTATTGCTCAGAGGCTCAAGGTGCACACTTGGGATACACTCCCCTTGATATCACAGAATTCAGATGGAGCAGGGTTGGCTGTCCCCAGAGACACTTGTACCTTGTAATTGTATTTCCTGAACTCCCTCCTTGGTGCTCCTTTCACTACCACTGATAGGAAGAGTGAGAAGATGGGAAAGTACCACTGATTTCCCTCTAGTCCATTCTCCAGCTGGGAGCCAAAGCATAACTGAAACCCATTCAATCAGGGAGCAGCCAGGCCCTTCCTGGGTATAAGGTTCCATGGACTCAGAATGTCCTGTCCCAGCTATCTCAGGACAGGACCACTAGGAAACCAAACATCCGGTACACACAGAACTTATGGTACAGTAGGGGCATGAGCTCATTGCCCATTTCCTCTTAAGCATGTCTGCACCTGCCTCAGTCCAACCCCCAGAATGTAACAAGAGGTGCAAAGCAACTGCCAGCTCATGCTGACCTCTTGGTTCCCCAGGCAGCATCCAGGGAGCAGCTCCGCTCCCCTTTCCATCCTTGGGGCACAGTGAAAGCAGAAGAAAGTGCTGCTCTTTTGCTCCAGGGAGAAAGGAAACCTGCAGCCCACACTGCTGCAAGTCCACGTACTTTTCCAAGAGTTTTCTACCCTCCAGATAGCATCCACTGGGCTCAGCCCCCAGCACCTTGCCAGTGTGGCAAGGAATTGCCCCAGCAACTGGGCTCACCCCTCTTCACTGGCTAAGTCCTGGAGAAACTCATGGAATTACAGGAGAAGGAGAGAGAGAGCATAGGCACTTAGGGCAAGGAGTTAACAGGCACTGAAAACCTAAGACAAACCCCTCAGCTAAGGGAAAGAGGCACTAGGGTCCCTTCAATATGTCTTGACTACTATCTATGAGGCTTTCCCTTGCAGTCTGTTTTCCTTTGGGCCAACCCCAGCATGAGTACCTTTCTACTTCTGTTATTTCCACCGTGTGGTCCATTACACAGCTGGATGTCTTGGACATAAAAAGCAATTCTCATGGCTAAATTGACTGTACTGCCTAATCCTTCATCACAGCTGGGAATTTTCATCTTGAGGGAAAAGTGACAGAGGTCACTTCACTGCCTCTACTACTAACTGTTAGGTTAAATGAGAATCTCTCTGGGGCTCTCCTTGAAAATCAGTCATCTGGGAGCTGTGAAGTGCCCCCAGGGAGGCAAAAGAAAGGTAGGGAGAGCTGAGAAGGGAGCAGAAAGCTTACCCACGACCTGAAGTGCATCTTAAGCACTGATATTGTATAAACTCCAGGAGCAAATTCTCCCTTTGCCCAAGGACACCCTCACAAGGGAAAACACATGAATAAGTAAATCCTGGAGGAGACTACATCAAGATCCACAAGATACTCATTTGCCTGCAGCTCCCCTGCAACTAGAGGATATATTTACACCTTCACTGAAAGCCCACGAGGATTTTCCTTTCCTCTGCAGCCCACTCTGCCTGGCAGAAAGGGCCAAGGTAGGGAGGCTGAAGTGGCTGCTACAGCCCCTCAGGCTCTTTGTGCCCCTCCACCCTGGTCCTAGGCTTCAGGAGATCATTATCAATTGCAGGTGACTCTCGGATTATCCCTCATCACTCTTCAAGCTCCTGCCATCGTGCATTCTTTACAAGCCTCCTCCCTTCTCAGGGGCAACCTGGCTTTCGGACCCCCCTGCAAGTTTGTCAGGGATGTTGGGACACAGAAGGGGTGGTGGAAGACAGAACCAATAGTCCATGAAGTGGTAATCCTGAGATTAGCCAGAGTTCAGAGGTTAATTGCAAAGGTGTGGAGAAGAAGAAGGGAGCACAGGGACCACAGGTAGACCCAAAATGAGTCTTCTTCCTAAGCAGCAAGGCTGGCCCCAGGTGGGCTGCAGTTTCTGAGAGACAGTGTGAAGGAGGCAGTATTCTAGGAAGATGTGATCTCCCACTTGTGGTCAGAATGGCTCATCCCCCACAGTTCCTGACCTATCTCCAAGCCACTGAGCATCCATCTCCTAAGCCCCAGGTCATCAAACTAGCACTGTTTACCCCACAGGGAGGTGAAGAAACTAAACCCACTGGAGACTGTGCACGGCTCAAATACAATCCAGGCTGTGCATGAACATAAAATGGGAACATGCAGGGCAGCTATTTCAGAGGAAGGAGGCAGGATTTACAAATCTTCCCACCCAGACTGATTTCTCTGTGGCAGACAGAGGCATCCTGCAGGGAGATCTGAATGGGCTTGTAAGCAGGAAGAAGCATAAATGCTTCAACCTCAATTAATTATCAGAAAACATTACTAATTTGCTCCAGCACAGCCCTACCAAGTGTGGGTTTTTTTGGCTTCCAGACCATAAAGTGACTATCTCTGCTGGATACAGCTCTTGGATTATGTAGCTTTACCCACTTGTGGAGAGCTGCCTGTGTGCCCAAGTGTGGCAGAGGCAGCCCTGTGTGACCCATTGAGCCCTGCTGATCTCAAGGGGAAGAGGGGGAGAGCAGACCCCTCCCCAGGGTCTCCAGGCAGCAGCTCCTGGGAAGTCAGTGCTGCTGGCCCACCAACAGGTTCCTGACATGCCCCTCACCCGCTCCATTGCTGCCACATCCCCAGGGCTTTCCTCTGGGATGTCATTAGTCAGAAACTGCAGCATATGACCACACATCTGGAAGGAATTAGATGACAAGAGCCTCTGCCAGCTGTCTTCATTTAGGTTTGTTCATACTTGGAAGCACTCTGCAGCATGATCTGTAAAATAAAAAGTTGTGCTGATTGACACGAGCCAAGGGTTTCCTCTGAGGCACTCCCTGCCCCCATCATTTCTGCCCAGGATGACATTAGTACTTATTACATCCCGGAGGCTGGCTGTGTACTACGGAGGAGGTTGTGTAAGAATAATGATGGCACAGCTGTTAACCATTGCCTTTCTCCATGTCAGAGCATGGGCCAATTCCAGCATGGACACAGAGTCCATGGGAATGAAACCCTAGCTGACAATTGGACAGACCCAATGACACTACCAAACACCATCACCTAAGGGGCATCCAATGGATCTTTGGGACAGCCCTGCTGAGAAGCCAGGACTTGTCCCTCAGGACTTCACCTAATGCTGAGTGCTGAGTATGGGCATCCCATGGACTGTGACACAGCTGGTTCCTTCCCTATCCCTATTTCTGTACATTGGGCTTCTCCAGCTTCCTTCCCAGACCCCAGTGGCCCCCGAGCTCATGTGTTTTGTTCTGCTCTGAGAGGGAGGAGAGCCCTCTACTGCAGTAGTCTGGGGGACTGGCCTCCCTCCAGCAGACCCTCCTTCCCACAGACCTCCATATGACAAACTGTGACAGCTGGGCAGGTTGTGCTACCTCTGCTGTAAAGAAGGAGATGGCGAGGACACCAGTGCCGTGGGACACATGAGGCACTGGGTAACATAGCAGACACCATCCTAGCAGTGGTCTGTCAGTGGGGTTGGGCACAGTGCGAGCATTCCTCACCTGTGAGTTCAGTCTAAATATCCCAGATACCTGCAACACCACTGAGCTCAGGAAGGGTTGCAGAGCTCACTGGAGAAGCAGATGAGAAGCTTGGGAATCTCCCTTTTTCATTCCACACAACAGTTTCCCATCTTAAGCTGTTTTTGCAGGCTTGTCTCTGGGAGATTAACAAGGTCTGGGGTCAACCAAAAGAGGCTATCAGGAGAGTAGTGTCTAAGCTTCACTGACTCTTCATGGATTTGTCAACAGACTTTGGATCAGCTGTTCCCAATCTAATAGTCCAAGTCCCACACACGAAGTGAGGGGCTGCTGGGAAAACAGCTGATCTTTTTTTTAGGCTCTCCCAGGGTTGGATCCTTCCCTCAAAAGATGAAGCAGAACAGGAGCATCTAACCCCTGACATTGAGTCCTTCCCAAGAAACAGGATGCTGCTGTGGGGAGGGCAATGAGGAGGTGTGATGCTGCCGGAGTATATACTCCTGCAGGAGTGTTATGTGTTCACACAGCCAGGTAAGGCTCCCTTAGCTTCTGCAGGGTGCCCAAAAGCAGCACAAGGGGCTCACAACAGAGCTGGAATGATTGTCTCGTCTGTGTGACACATGATCTCCCAAAGGCTGACATTGCTGGGCCCCCACCAAGGGATTGCATTCCTAAGGACATGGCTTCAATTAATGTATTTTCTTTCCCATTTTATTTAAAATTGGGATTGAGCTGCTTCTAAACAGATGTGTTGGGGTAGCCAAATATTTGTGCTTTTGCTGGCTGCTTGTTTGGCATCCATGCCTGGCTAATGCTAAATTCTTTCTGTTTCCTCCCAGAGGCAGTGAGAAGCACCTCAGGGGATGTGGTGGGCACCCTCCACTCAAATGCCCAGATAATCACCTTCACACAGGTCCCTGCTGCCACGATGACTTACCTGCAACCCTGGCATCTCCTACGTCAGCTACATGCTATGGAAGGACAGGAAATATGAAAGCAGTTGCTCCTCTGGGAAACTCAGGAAAAGAGTGCCCAGCACTGGAAGGAGTAGACAGGAGGCCAGGGAAGAATCATCCTTTTGCAGGAACAAGAAGTAAAGCTGTCCTGCATTCACTCTGCTTTCCTGCAGCCCACACCAAGAGCAACTAGACAAGCAAACCCCCATCAGAGGGGTTCCACAGGCCCTTGTCAGTGTGCACAGCCCCACAGAGCCCCAGTAACCCAGGGGTTTTCTAATGCCCCCACTCAGCTAGGTAACCGTGTCCATTCTGTGGAGGTGGATGGCTTTGGAGATACCCTAAGCTGCAGGAAATAAAAGGATGCACTGGAGAAAAAGGCACCACACCAGGGGGTGGCAGCAAGGCCGGCACCTTCTGTCCCCGTGCTCACTGCAGGGGGACAGTACCCACAAAACTCAGCAAAGTCCTCAGGGACTTCCACCCACTCAGCGACATTCTCAGCTCTGGCTTGTCCAGGAATGTGTCTTCGGAGACGACTTCCAGCTGCCTGCGAGGAGGCTTCTCGGCACGCAAGCCTTTGAGCGGGGCGCTGGGAAATCCCCCTGCTCTCGGGCAGGACCCGAGCTGTGACTCAGAGGCAGGTGGCGGAGGGACAGCTACGTGCGAGCGCAGGCCGAGCCGGCTGCGTGCCCGGGGAGCGGCGCGGACACCCCGCGGCGCGGAGCGGCTCCGCCAGCCCGGCGGCACCGCGGGCTGCGCAACGCGCCGGCGTCACAGGCGCGGGGGAACCTCTGCCTGTCTCGTCCTTAGCCTGGGAGGCGTAAGAACAGCATCGCGCAGTTCCCTCCTCCTCTCTTCCCGTGCAGACTCAGACCTATTCGTGCTGGCAGAAAACCGCAGTCAGTTTCAGAGTTGGAAGTGGGGCTGTCTCCACAGACGCCAGCCTCTTAGCACGTTTGGCCAGGTGCAGGGTTAAACACAGCCCCCTGCCCCCACAAGTGGTTTCACCAAAGCTCCCAGAACCGGACACGCCACCTTAACTCTGCAACAACCTAATAGCAGTGGAGAGAGCATTAAACCAACTGCTCTGGCGCAGCAACCTGATCCACCCCTACCCAGTCACACACCTGGACACTCATCCATGATGTAGACAACCAAGCTAGAAACAGTCCTAGCACATCCTCTGGCTCTGAGCCTGAGACACTATGGTGGGAGGAAGACATTTCAGCGTTGCAAGCTTCTGTTCCCTTTTGCTAAGGGATAACCCATGATGCTATCAGTTTACCCCAATGCCAGGCTACGTAAGCCTTCCCTGCCTCCTGCCACCTTTTTCCCCCTCTCCCCCCATTTCCCAGGTTCCTCTTTTCTCACCACCGTCTGAGTCCAGATGCTCAGGACAAACCAGGATATCAAAGGACAAAGCACAGTAGTCAGGTCACTCCCTGGATATCCATCAGCAGCTATTTGGGTCTCACTCAGGAGGCTTATTCTTGCTGTTGGCTTATACAACCACCAAACCCTCAAATCTGTGACTGCAGCCCCACAAGATGAGGAGTCATGATCTTGAGGAAGAGAGACATTTTATACTAGTCACTTTACAATTTTTTTGAGACTATAGTAAAATTCACCCTTGACCCATCACCCAGTGCTCAGCACCTCAGCAGCATGTCAAGCCAGAGAAAGCCCTTACCCAAAACTGCAGGGTCAGGTCATCCCAGCTGATGCAGGAACATCTCTCTTGCTATGCTTTCATGTAGGATTTTTGAGTTTGATGCCAACTATTTCAATCCAGGTGCTTCTAAGCTTCCTCTGATCTCTGTGTCAGCTTCAGTGTCTTTCCTATACTATTTTGTCTTACATCATTTCCCTGAAACAGGACCCAGTCTTGTCCTTCAGCAGCAGACCTGAGCAGGTGAGATACCACAGAATTTCACCTCAGAGACAAGTGAGTTATTTTCAAAAACAATTTAGATGCCAAATTGATGGGTCTGGCTTGCAGTGCTTTCCAGCTGGAGGTCTGCCCTAGGCCTTATACTGAGGTGCTCACTCACACTGGAGTTTAATGCAGCTCAAACAGACTCAACATCCCATCCCTGGAAATGTCCAAGGCCAGGTTGGATGGAGCTCTGAGCAAGGTGTCCCTGCCCAAGGCAGGGGGGTTGAAACTAGATAATCTTTAAGGTTCCTTCCAACCCAAACCACTCTGTGAATCTATAATTCTGTTACTCCATGACCTGATTTTGGCAGTGGATGGATCCAAACAATAAGAAATGGGAATCAGTGGCAAGGAAGAAGTAGTGGCTGGTAGGATATGCTGGTTGAAGGCAGACAGTTGGCACTTGTGGTCATACTGATCAGAGATGCAGAGCCAGAGGATTAGAATGGTCCATCTCAATGGGACACAGAGCAGCATCAGACTCTTCCTTGCTGCTCCAACTACATGGCAGCTCAGTGCCACCAAAGGTTTGTCAGAATGTCCACCTAGCTCCCTTCCCTTTCTCTTCACTGACGTCTTACTTTGTCTCCTCTGCCTGGGAAGGCTAAGGGGAGAGAACTGGTGCAGCAACCTCAGTCACAGCATTTACCCCAGCAACACCCTGCAGCCTCCTAACTACTCCATATAAATGCCACAGATTCTAGAATGGGTTCCTGCCAGCTGATCATGACTGGGATCCATCCCTTCATCAGGGAGGGGCTCTGCCTCTCTAGTCCTCCAAGTTCAACACATCAGGAGAACAGACCATCTTCCCCTTGCTGTCAAACTCTTAAGCCCTTAAGTATGCAAGTACAAAGGGATGACATGTAAAGGCTTAAAGAACGCTCCTGCTGATCCTGTGTTTGGGTCAGCACTGGCTCCTTCAACAGATGGGCCTTTGAAGAAAAGGCCACAGAGCCCAGGAATATTCACTTTCTTGTCTGCACTTCAGATAATTGTGGGCTCTCTCCCAATCCCACCAGCAAAGACCTGGGCATGTTGTGGATGTGCCCCACAACAGCATACCTGTAACCCAGCTGTGCACAGCTGGCAGCACTGGCAGCATCCAGGGCCTCCTGAGGGGAAAGGAATCACCAGCCTATATGTGCTGTATGGGCTGTTCCTCTAACTCTGAGCAAGGAGCTGGTGACCCCTCTCAGCCTTTGAGAAAGGAGCTCACTGGTCCTCTGTGGAGAATCCCACTCAGCAGGATTTTGTGTCTGGATGCTACTACATAAGAATATCCAGTGAGGAGGGAGGACGGTGGAGAGACATTGCTTTTTCCCTGATCACCAACTCACTCGCGAGCTCATCACAGTGCCTCAGACAGGTCAAACTCCAGAAAGCACTTCTCCCCAAACACCCACCAGAATGAAGTCCTTCAGTCTTAGCAGAAACTTCTCATGATAACACAGGATTTCCCTTGTTTCCTCAATACCTGTGATTTAGGGCTTTGATTGCCCAATATTTGTGTGATGGGCCTGAAGGGAAGGGGAAGGAGGTCAAGCTGGTGTCCTCAGAACTTGATGACCATCATCCCCAAAAAGCCTCAAGCATGTCTTGGATGTCTGCCCTGAGTCATTCCCTGTTGAACTTAACATAGCCGTACAGTAAACATCCTACTCTTCAAGCCAGCAACGTCAGATGCTAACTGTCCTGACTGGCTGCTCACATACACTACTCACGTATTACTAGAGAGCACTCACAGATCTGTCACAGCATCAGAGTGGGATTGTATTTTTCCAGTCTGTCGTGACTCACTGGTGAGCAACTGGGGACGTGCAGATTGTGTCTGGTGATGTTGTGACATGCATACACACATCTGGGGGAGTAATTAGATCTGCGGCCAAACTCTAACCTCAGGCTTCTTCTGTGGTCCCATACTCAACCTGGAAGCCAGAGACCGAGGGCATAGTCTGGCCTTGCTGACCCCCGGTAAGGGAGATCTCCAGTTTGAGGACATTCCTGGGCCAAAAGATACTCTGATGTTCATTTTAGCCCTTACCAACCAGTGCCTTACAGGCACCGTGAATGTTGGTGAGATGATGAGATGATGAGAGGGGGAAGGATGCTGGTAAGGCTCAGCTACCAAAGGCCAGCACCAGACCCTGTGGTGCATGTCCCCAGGGTGCACCATTCCCAGCCCCAACTGCCCCCATCATTCTCCCCAGATCCTCAGCTCAGTGGCATGTCAGGCAGGGCATTTTCCAGCGGGTATAGCCAGTTCATGCTCAGCTATAGGATATGAGACCTCATTCCTCAGGAGTCTCATGCTGGAAGGGCAGAGATTAAACCCTCCAGAATTTGCTCATAGAAGACCTTTTTTCTTTCCTTTGCCTTTCCATACACTCCATCTCTCTCTCCCCACCTCTGACAGCCCTTCTGTACTCCCAAGGAGGAGGCAATGATAAGAGCAGAGCTGGATAATATCACCTCTCTGATGCCAAGAAAGCCTTTGGTATGTTTGCTAAGTGCTGTCTTGAGGAAGCTGTAGTCCATGCTCAGGCAGGCTGACACATGGGGGAGGGTTTCTGCTGCCTGGAGCTCCAGTGGGCAGGATTGGGAATCTCCAGATTGGTCAAGGTGTGAGCAGACTGGCCCCCTGCAGATAAATTCCAGGGGTGAGATAGGGTGCAGCTGCTAAGGAGCAGGGAGGGGGCGACTGCCCAGCTTGGCAGGACAGTCCTTCTAGATGAAGAATGGCTGTAGTTTAAAAAATGCAAAGTTTTCCCATATCTCCCTCCCAGTGCATTGTCTATTCCGCCTCAGTCAATGGCAGACCTTGGGGAGTGCACAAGGCACAGGACAGGCAGCAGCAGGGCAAACTCACACACCCTCTGGCAGTATCACCATCACACACCAGTTCACACCAGTGAAGGATTTCCCTGGTTGCCAAAACACCACTGCTTTTTTGTGGGAAGGGCTAGTGCAGGGCCATGGGATACATACTGCCTCCTCCCTCTTTTGCCAACAGTAAGGTCAGAGAAACCCAAATCTGTAAACAGACCACATCCATCTTGAAAAATCCTTTCATCCTTCCTAAAAGGATATCTGTTCCTGTGCTGTGCATCAAAGCTAAAACCAGGTAAAATCAGGCTGGCCTGGCAAAACTTGCTCTGGCTATTATGACGTGGTGCAGCTAGGGACTTTTGGTTTGGGGGTTTCACATGATTGTCTTTCCGCAGCTCTTGTACACACAAAACATGAAGGTAGAGAGCTGCTCAAGCCCTGCTCTCCACAGAGGAAACAGAAGTGAATGTTTGCAGGCTGCTTGTAGAGAAGAGAAGCCCTCCGCAGCCCAGCCCTCAGCCCTCCCCTTCACTCCTCGCCAGAGAAAGGGCTTGCTGGGCCCCAGCTGCCTCTCCACCCCAGCTACCTCACCAGATGTTGGTCATTAACAGGGACCAGTGTGAAGCAGGGTTGGCCTCTGGGAGCAGCCTCCCTGTGCTGTTAGTGGTAGTGTGTGTGAGCGAGAAGGTGTTTGTGCAAGCCAGCATGTGTGTGTGCAAACATGTCTCCAAGGGTTGCAGTGACTGCTCCTTTGCCCTGCTGCCCTTTCTTGCACACTCATGCTCTTGGCTTTTTGCTCATCCTTGCCCCCTCGCTGTTTTGTAAAGCCTCGAGAGCTGAACTATCCAGAGGCCAAGAGCTGGAAGTGTCCCACCTCCTCAGCTGTGCTCACATCCAGCATACAGCGCTTTCTCAGTGCACAGAGGTGCCACCTTCTGATGCCATTTCTGTGGTGCCCATTTGGCTCTTGTTCTTGTCAGCCCACTTAGACACACACAAAAAGCCTAGCCTTCTGATTCATCTGCCGTGGGTCCTGAGGAAAATCAATCTTCAGCTTTTGTTTTCAGAGGATGGAGTGGGAACTGTTTACTCAGTGAGATGATTGAGTCATTCTTTTTCTCCTTTACACCAAGTAAGGGAAAACCATTTCAAAGGGAAAGGAGTGGAACTGGATCTGGCATCAGACAAAAGTTGAATGAACTCAGACAAGAATCAAAGACAAACAAAGCTTTTGGGTGGCTTGTCCATAATACTGATCAGTCCCAACCCAAGTTCTTTGCCACCACAATCAGAAAAAGACTTCATTAAGAGTAAAGCTACAGCCTAGCCTCCTGCTGCTAGGACATGATTTCAGCAGTCCTGCCTTCCAGGGGCCTGCTTCACGTCTTAGGTCCATTCATCTCCTAATGCTGGGAGGGAAGCTCTAGAGTCCTACTCTGGTTGTTTGGCATTAGTATTTGGAAGAGCTTTTGTTCCACCCACTAAACTCTGCAGGGGCTGTGGAGGCACCTAGGAATAAAGCAAATAAAGTCACTAACTTTGTCCATACACATCACCTCTTCAAACATGGACACAGGGTCCTCAGCTCATGCCCATCTTGATGCCAGCAGGATTTGAGGTCGAGCACCTCCATCCTAGAAGGATAGAGGAAGAGTCTTTGGCCCAAACTGAAAGTAAAGGAACATTGTCTCTAACATGAATGTTTTTTTCTCCTCAAATATTTGTCTGACCTTAAAGTCTTCTCCATTGGGCATTTACATGCTGCAGCAGATGCGGCCAGAGTGGAGCAGACACTGGGTAGCTGCTTAGGAAGATGAGCAGAGATTTGTTGCCCTTCTTGCTGCAGGACCCATGGCAATCACTGCTGTTCAGTCATGAGGAGTAGCACCTGGGAGATGGCTGCTAGTGCTCAGTGGCTGATAGATTCAGCATTTCCAAAACTTTCTTGGCCACAGTGGGTCAGTGGTCCTAGACATGGCCTCAGCTCCCACATGTGCCTCTTGCAGTAGAAAAATAAACAGAGATAGCAAAGCCACGGACAATGTATTTTACAAAAACCTCTGTTGCTAAGCAGAGATGCATCTGGGATTGACACCAGTTGAAGTCTCCCTCTTTCCCTCTTGGCTCTGTTCCCAGATATAATGAGTTGTATTCAAGGACCTGACAGGCCCTGCTGCCAGATCTGCATCCAACAGAACATGAACAGGGGCAACCTATGGTCATGTAACCCCCAGGACTGGAAATGTCATCATTGACTTCACTGGGTGCATTTCACTGCTCTCCAGAACCCCACAGAGCGACTCAATGACATCATTGCTATGGGCGGGCTTGGCAGAGGCAATGGGGATGAGGTCCAGACCAGCCAGCAGCCTGGGGATGGTTAGCATGGTTTCCACATGTTAGTTCTTCCTCAGAAGTCCATCTTTGCTGCTCAAAAGCCTCAAGTGCCCTCTTTAGCTCACCAGCGCAATAACCATGACTGCTGCTATATATGCAATTTCAACACACTTACATAAGCAAGACACCCTGGCTAAAGGAGCAACCAACTGGAAATTCTTCAGCTGATTCTGCTACAGGCAAGGGGAAATTAAATTAGTCATCCATGCAGAGTCCATCCTTTTTGTTGAGTTTGCTATGAAATATAAGGTTTTCACCACTGCTGGAATACTACCAACTCCTCACAGCAGGATTTTGGATGTACACACATCTGTGCTTCCTCAAAGGTACCTGGACAGTAGGCAAGTGGGATGGGCAGAGAAGAAAGAGAGAGGAGGAGGAGAAGGAGAAAGAGACAGGAAGCGAGACAGCTGGATAAGCACAATAGCAGAGCACTGCTCAAAAAATGAACAGCAAAGAATAAGGGTTGCCATTATAAATTAACATTATGACATCCCACATGGTCCACAAAATCCATTAAGCAGACAAGAGGCCATAAAATTCTTTCTCCCAGTAAGGTTGCCTTCCAAAAGGAAGTTAAAATTGAGCACAGGTTTGACTTTATCTGGAGCAAAATGCACACACCAAACAATGGTGTTGTCCACAAATAGGCAATGAGAGTGGCTCTGCATCTCAACACTTGAAAACCGAGAAAAATGAAAGCTATATGTATTAAAGAGGATAAACAATTTTTCCCAATGAGCAAAATAACTAGCTCCTCCAATAGACTAACAAATTGATCTATGTGCACATTATCACAGAGCAAGATATGCTTGAAATGAGGAGAGATTTAATGACATTTTGGAAAGTGAGAGGATGAAGACTTACACACACAGTCTCAGTCAGGGTGCTATGAATAGGGTTTTATTTTCTTATGAAAAATACCATTGGGTCATTATTGATGAAGAGGATGATTACAGGTCTGTTATCTCAGCCAAAAGATTGCACTTCCTACACCCTAATTTCTCCTAGTACTAGGATGTGCCATTGGTTCAGCAAGGGAAAGTGCCAAATCTTGACTCATCAGAACTTCCTGTTCACTACACAGTGACTCAGAAGACATATTTCTAAATTCTATCCTCTTCTTGTTTCCCTTTTCACCATGCTGCTCATATTAGATAAGGGTAGTTGGGCAGAAAATATGACACAACATGATTTCTGTTACCTAGTGTGTCAAACTAAAGATCACTTTTGTTGGGCTTTTTTATTTCACTTGCGTGTACTAGTAGGCAAAAGTCTTACTAAGTAACTCTGCAGTGCATATTTTCTCTATGAGATTCATCTGGTGCAAGATGATTTCTGGTATAGATTCATTTCTGTGTGGGAGACTGACGTGTGTGGACTGGATCTTACCTGATATTTCTCAGCAAGTTTTCTTGCTGGTTTTTTAATTGGGAAAAAAAATCACTTTACTGGAAATTTACAGTTTTTTGGAAATTTATCAAGACTGACAGACAACATGGGTCAAGGTTAGGTCTGCAAGAAGGATGCAGGAGACCCAGACTCACAGTCTGCATCAAGTTGGCCAGAGAGACTGATTCATAACACTGCTGTAGTTCCTCTGCCAGGATCCCTCACCTAATGAATAGTGAATCCCTTACATAACATGAAAAAGTTCCTTGGGAAGAGGGACACCACTTCCACACAGAAACTTGCAGGATGGGAAAAATGTCTGGGACACTAAAGATGGAGATCTCAGTCCCTACTTCAATCCAAGCAAATATTTAAGCAGCTCTCACTCAGCATCTTCAAAATACTTTGTGCCACATTGCTCACAGTGCTCTGGGTGGCCACTGCAGTGACTCGTGCCTGGCAGGTCTGACCTGAAGCCCCGCTCATGTATCCTTTCACTCAGGGGATTAGTAAGGACAGCTGAGCTGCTTCCAAAGCACAGTTGTTAAAAGAGTTGAAGCAAACTGCTGAACACCTACAGGGTAGTGAATGGTGACCACAGATACTAAAAACTGTTGGGAAGCCAGTTAATGACCCACATCATTGCT
The DNA here is from genome assembly GCF_050655825.1 of Lonchura striata. Lineage (NCBI taxonomy): Eukaryota > Metazoa > Chordata > Aves > Passeriformes > Estrildidae > Lonchura > Lonchura striata. The sequence goes on along the minus strand of NC_140705.1, from coordinate 84,383,518 downwards.
GAGAAAACAATAGGGCCTAAATCTCCTAAAAGGCTTCCACTGACATCCCAAAAAGCAGATGGGATCTCAGGTGCTTCAGGCTTCTCACAGACAGTCCTTGTAGGCAGCACCCAGTGGCCCCAAGCAAGTATTTTACTTCATTATCCCCTAGACCCCACTGCCTAAACAGGTTCCTAAGCTGGTAAAGAGCTGTCATTTCCACAGAAACTGAAGCACAAGATAGACTGGAGCAGACAGAAGCCATGCTGCACACCCACTCCTCTCCATCAGAAAGCACACAGTCCACAAGCCACATCCTGGTTGTTCAGTCCTTGGTGTCTCAACGCAACTGCAGCGAGTGCAGCCCCCAGCACCAACCATGCTCTGACACCACCAACAGACAATAACCCTGACTCCCACTGCTACCACAGCCCTGCAAGCCAAGACATAAACAGAAATCCCCCAGCATTTACCAAACTGCCAGAAAGATGCAATGACTATGAAGGTCAGACCTCATGTACTTTTTCCCTACCAACCCACATCTGGTGGTTGTAAGAGGCCACTTCTGGAGCTGGACATCAGCTGTGGGTTTATTTTTCATGAGGGGACCTCTCTGCCCACTGCAGGGCCACAGAGCACTGCGGGCACCCTGTGGTCAGGCACGTGTTTGCCATTGTGCGGGAAGCTTGGCTGTCAGGAGAGCTTTGAATGCTGCTCCCAGCTGCACCTTGGCAAAGCTGCTTTCTGGCAAAAGGAATTCCTCCTTGCTAACTAGTTGCTGTAGGCTAAGGAGGGTTGTAGCTTCCTGGTGTTCCTCCTGCTTTTCCTCCCCACTCCTGGGTGCTAGTCCTTGCCCAGCCAGGGTGCAATCCCTTGCTGCTTAGCTTCAGGGGCAGTAGCTCCTGGGCTGCAGGATCAGCCCTCCTGAGTGCAGTAAAGCTCTGTGCAAGGCAGGTACCCCCTGGCTCTGCCCTTCCCAGCCAGCCCCATGCTGTTCCAAAAGCCCTGTTGGCAAAGTGCCTCTTGGCTCCTAAGAAAACATCCCCTCGGGAGCTGCTCTTAATTGGTGGTTTCCTCCTCTTGCTCTTACAGCACTGAGTTTTGCTTCCTAGCTCATATTTTATAAGGCTGGTTTTTAATAGGTTGTGCAGGCTGCCAGACCTGAGTCTACCTTCAAACTACGGAGAAAAAAACATCCTGTCTGCAAACCAGAGGATAGACATGGCTTTGTGTCTGGATGTGGGCTGGGCAAGTGGACAACATCTAGAAGCCAGTAAGGGCTCTGAACTTTGAGGTTTCAGGCCTTCAACAATTTGAGTAGCACCCAAATGTCACTGAGGCCTAAAGAACACAAACCAGGGTGGTTTCCAATGTGCAGTGCCATAGTGAAAATGAGGGTCTGGAGGGCAGGAAAGATCTTCATAGACTGTAAACAGCCTGAGTATTTATTACCCTCCCATCATTACTATATCCTTCTCCAGGGATCACCGGCTGGGCCAGGGAATAGATGAAGCTGAAAACAGCACTGTCTGAAACACAGACAGATTTTATCGCTGCACACCCCAGCTGCTGAGGGACGAATGGCTATACACAGCTAATTTGCCAGGACATGGCATACACACAAGAGGAGCCTTCTGCTGCCTTCAGTAGGCCAGGCATAGAAGACAGAGGCTGGCAGAAGCAGCACAGTCCCCTCTAGCTGCCTTGGTCATTTTTTGCACTGTCCCACCCCTACAAACCATCCCAGTCTCCCTTAAGAACTACGGTACTGATGTCTCCAAAGCTACTTTGGCCCTTTCCTCCTATGTGGGTATTTGTGGGGTGGTAGGGGCAGCAGAGTTGGTATACTGATGCTGAACACCTATTGCACACCAGAGCCATTGGGCTAGCCAGCATCTTTCTCTTTGCCCTGAGAGCAAGTGCTGACTCTGGCAGGGCTGTCACAGCAGCAGGGCCCATGTTCCCCTCTAGCCAAGGTGCCACTTGTCTGAACAGCTGAATTCCATGCTCAGGGATCAGGCAGGGATGGAGGCACATAGCTGTAGCTGATCAAAGCCACAAGTTATTCTTCAAGAAGAAACCCAGGCTGAACTCTGTGGTGGCAATTGCAGTTCCAGATTCTAGAGGCAGACTGCAGTGAGAAGGAAGACAAAAAAGCCCCACACAAGCACAGATAAAATCTTCATTCCTCTTTCCATTAGATTGTCTCCTTTGCTAGCTGCTCAGCTCTTCACCTCCAAATCCTCACCAGCTCCTCGACCTGAGCAAATCTGCAAGTTATCAACCCTCACCTGCCTTTTTGCTCAGATCCAAACTGAGGAGTCATCACCCCTCACACCTTATCACACTCACTACTGTCCACTGGTGCTTGGAAAGGTTTCTCCTCTCCAAGGAGCCCACACACGGTGTGACTGCTGAATTCCACACGTGGCTGGCAAGTCATGAGGGGATGTTTGTGCTCCCAATCCAATTTGCAGAACCGACCAACATACCATGAATTACAAGTGTCAGATATCACAGGCACATCTCCAGCTGGATTTTCCATTCACAGGGGAGGTATTGGTCCCAGAATTGGCAGCAAGTACCTCCCAAGTGTAAGAAAGAAGGGTGACTGTCAGAGAAGGGCCACAGATTGATCCCCCACCTCTATCCTTCCTCCTTGCTCACTTGAATATTCAGTCTGTGTCACATCTCTGAGCTTTTGACTCCATTTGCATACAAATCTCCTCATAGATAAGGGGCAAAGGAGGGAGACCAGAGGCAGGATAGTTTCTAGAGAGAATAGGATGCCCACTGTTTTCCCAAGAAGAATCAGGACCATCCTGCATCCCTTCCAAGACACTGGCCTCCTTGTACTCCAGGGATGAGCCCCACCACCAAGCCTGGACACCAAGTCATGAAGAAGGAATTTGCAACTTAACCCTGTGAACTGCAAAGCAGGGTTTATTTAGGTGTGAATTGTTATTAATTGCTGTGTGCATTGCAGCAGAAGAGAGGGGCTCCAGTGGAAATCATGGTTTGCAGGCAGAGACACATACACAGAAGCTCATCCCTGCCTCAGAGTTTACAGACTAAGGAGGACCAGATGCTGATGCAAAAGGTCCCAGCAAGAAACACCAGAGGCTATCTCAGTCCGACATGAGTGCTCAGCTATGGGGTAATACAAGTAGGGAGAGAAAAACACTGAGGGGAAGCAGGGTCTGTAAAAGAAAACAGGTAAAGTACATGGCAGACTTGAGCACAGAGATCCCCTGGCACAAATCCCCAGCACCATTTATTCTTGCAACAAGAAAGCATCCTGCTGAAAGTGTACAAAATACTCACAGAGAGAAAGGCAACAGGGTGTTGCTGCTATCCTTGCACACAGAAGGGCAAACAGATATTCAATTCGATGAGGAAGAGACCAGTCCAAACTTCATCAAAGCAACTGATTTCCTTTACTCATCTGGACTAACCAGCTATCCCAAACACAAGAAGATGCAGAAGACAAGAATTTAGCAAACCTTACAAAAAGTTTGGACAATGGTATGAATGAGAAGAAACAAAAAAAGCACACTAATGATAGCTAACAACACTTTTGTAAAATATGCTAAAATTTATCCTCCTGGTCCCAATCCCATCTCAACAGAGAATAAGCAGAAAGTGATGTTAAATGTTGAACGGATTTTGTTACATCTGCTTACTGCAAAGTTCTTGCACTTTCCCCTGAAGCATCTGGCAAAGGTATCAGAGAAAGCATCAGATAATCAGCTGACAGGATCTGGAAATAAATGGATTTTGGGGTTCACCCAGTTTGACCATTTCAAAGTTCCAGTGTTTCCAGGGTCAAAATTGCAATCCCCATATTTGCATATACAAAGTCCTTGCAGACACCAAGGAAGTGAAGCCATTTGAAGTAGCATTGCCAGTATTTGTGATGGATTGTGGATCTCATGATACTGTTTCTGTTTTTCCTTAAAGCTCCAGAACCTGACAGATGATTAGGTAATAAACACATTATCTGCATAAGACAAGTCTCTAGTCTGATTGTGTGTAGGGAAAACTGAAAATTATTATACTAATGTGTTACAGTGAGCTCATGGGCACTCTGTGCCCCCTTCCCTGGGACCCTGTGACTCTGATCAAGATAAACCTGGACCCCTCCTTCCTGCCCCAGCGGGGTTAGCGGAGAGCCAGGGAAGCCCATCCTGTCCAAAGTCTATATAGACCCCTGATATTTCCTGTTCGTTCTCTTTTGCCTCACTCTCCCATTGGACACCACAGAATAAAGAGAGCTGAATCAACGTATACCAGAGTAAGAGCGTCTTTTAGAAATCTTTGCCTTCTCCTGATATTCCTCCCCTCACAGCCTCGGACCTCTGGGCTAGCCTGATATTCAGGGGGCTGTGTGAGGGGGGGAACGTCACTAATGCAATATGTTTTCTACACAAGAAAGTTTCTCATAGTCTTCACTGTGGGTAAAAACTAAAAAATGCTTTTAAAAGGCAGCTCTAAGGCTCAGAAACCAAGGCAAAGGGATAACATGTTGCATTTATTCTTTTATTAAAGCTCATGATTTTACAGCTATCACAAATTTTTGTGGCCCAGCTTAAAACATCAGAACCCTTGAGGCTTAGAATACTGAATTTAAGGCAATGTAACCTGCTGTAAGCTTCCTCATATCTCAGCACTTTATTTTTCCACCTTCTGACCTTCTCTCAGTTGCAGGGCAGCCCAGCAGCTCTTCAGAAGTCCTCCTCTGCAGTGTCTGCCTCCCCCCATGTGGCTGACTTCCTAGATTTTATCAGGTATCTTGTTGAAGTCACTGTTTTTCTTAAAGCTCCAGGTCTCAGACTCACTCAGATATGTGAAAACTTACATCATACAAGGAAAAGTTTCTATTCCTTATAGCTTCCAGGAAAAGCTATCAACAGAGCCCTACTGTAACCCAAAAGCCCAATACTGAAGGCCTGAAAAAAACACCAGTATCTTTTTACACTAATGAGACGTTTACGATTTGAGAGATTCAGGTCTTGGATCATGCATCTGAATTCCTTCTGCTGGCAACATTGTTCTCCCCAGCCCTCAATTTGTGAATGGGTCTCTCTTGCCTCCAGCCTGCTGCTATGCCATGCCATTCTAAATTTACATTGCTGCTTCCTAAAAAGGCTAAAATGCTAAAAAGTGCTCCACAGCAGTATGGATTCTGGGTAAAAGGAGATTGATGTTCCCTTGAACACCAAAACTCACTCCAGCTCAGGCACTAGTAGTATGCCCTTAGTACAGCCCTGAGCTTTTCCCAGGGCTGTCTCTGTTGTGTCTGTCTCCAGCTGAGCTACGTGTCTCTCTCCCTCATCTCAGGGCAGAGCACCCCCTGGCCAGGCAACAAAAGCAGCTCTCCTGTTCCTCCTAACACTCCATTCCTGGCTCCCTTGTCAGGTTAGCAGAGGTAGCCATGAGCTGGTAAAGGTTATGACCAATTTTCCACTGCTGTTGTAATTTGGCTCTTGTTTCTACAGCACCGCACAATTTTGGAGATGGGCTTTTGGAAGCCCAAAGGCTTTCTGACTGGAGTTGGAGCTGAGGGTTTGGGCATTCACAATTGACATGGGAAACAAGTTAATGCTCAAGCTCAGGCTCTGACTCAGGTTTAGCATACAGCGTGAACATGCCCACATATTAGACTTGTCCTGGGGCCAACACCTTACAGCAGCATCCTGAAGGCGAACATACACATCTCCTAAATTTGTGTAACTTGCTCAGCGAGGGGTTTCCAGTGCTTCCTGCACCCCAGTACAAGGTGTGTGAGATTTATGTCTGTGGCTGCTGCACACAGGCACAGCTTTCCAGGAAAGGTGTGTTTTCCAGCTCTTTTCTGTGCCAGTATTGCCGCCACCTGGAGATGAGAGGAATGAAGGGCTCCCAGCCATTTCCTTACCTTCATCCCTCTCCCTTTTCTCAGCCACAAAACATCCTCCTCTATTTCAGCTGGAGGGAGAGCTGGCAGCCTCCCAGCTTCTGTGGTTAGGATATCCCATGAGTGCAGCCTCTTGCGAGCCTTGCTCTGCAAAGGATGGGGCCCTTACACTCTTGGTAAAAACACAGCTCCTGGGCACTGGGGGAGGCTTTGGCAAAAGGAAGCAACCCTCACTCAGCATACTCACAGTCCTTCACCTTTTGGGAGGAGGCAATTTGCCCTGGGCTTTCCTGTCCTTGTTAATTTAGAATTCAAGCTGCAGATCTGCATGAACAAATACAGGCTTGTGTGTTCGGCAGAGTTGTGCACATAAAGGACAAGGGGTTTTGCCCATGTTTTTTATGGCAGTGCCTGTGTAAGGGAGATGGGAGGGAGCTTATACCGTGCATGTGCATGTGCACATTTTCATGTTGTCTGCACACGTGTGCATGCGTATGTGCATTTCCATATTGTGTCTAATAGTCTCTTTGTTTCTTCAGAGAAGAAGGAAAAGGAAATCCACATGTAATGAATCCATTTATTTTATGGAGCTCCCCTGGAGAGGGGCCGGGGAGCATGATTTATGCAAAAAAACAGGCAGCTGCTGTTGGGAGCAGGGCATCAATCTGGTTTTGATTTGAATTCATAAGTGGAGGTGGCCACACAAGCCAAGGCCTCATAAACTCCCCATAGAAGAGAGTGGCTCGTTGGTGTGAGGCTGTCAGAGCCTATTTGGCCATTAGTATCGAGCTGTTCTCCACTGCATCCGACTAATTCCCACCCTGTTGTTCTGCTTTCTTAGAATGTGTTTCCCTGTGTTGAGGCCTCCCATTAAAAGAGAGAGGCAGAGCTGTACTGGGGCACAGACTGAAATCTTTGTATTGAAGGGCAAAAAAGCCCTTTACAGAATATTTGCAGTTTATGTCACAATTCAGTGTACAATGTATGCTAATACAAAAAGTAACATGACTTCTATTCTACAGTCCAGTTCCTCAGTGCCATTTATAAAAACAGAGGGAGTGAGGTGGGATGGAAGGACTTCTGGGATGAGATCAATGGCCTGGAAACTACATATCATTCATCAGTCTTTTTTCCATCCCTGTCATTCTGCATAACTCAATGCATATTGTCAGGACTCTGAGTGTAAAGGGACAATGAGGAGATGCTTTAACAGGGCAGAAGTCTTCACAGATTCTGTTTTATTACATGATTCTTCATCAGAATAAGAGTCCATAGAGTTTAACCATCAGTAGTATAAGAGAGAATTGTCCATAGCGTACTCGCTCACACTGTGATTGTCCCATATGACAAGAAAGTTGCACTTGGCTTCCTGATCTCCCCCAGCTGTCTGTGCCTGGCACAGCAGATATGAAAAGAATCTAACTCAGAATCTAACTCAGGTCTGTATTCTTCACCATAATCTCATGCATGTCCAGCAGAGGTAGGCAGTTAAGTAGACAGACAGTTCCACTATATCAGTTCAGGAAACCAAGAATGAAAACTGGTCTTTCCTGAAAACTGTCCTCACATGCTACCAGCAATTAATTATTGGACCAAATAAATGATTTTTGTATTTCACTTATTCTGTGTAACTTGGGTCCCTATAAAGAACACAGATTTTCTTGTTCTCAACACTGAACGATATTTTTAGATCACTCAGATACATGTTGTCCCTACAGAGAACAGACAACACTTGTCTGTTGACATTGAACTTTAGAAGACTTATGCTTGGCAAAATTAAAGCCTAGTGATGGGACAGTAAGAAGAATTTGGAATAAGAGTTGTGGCTCACTTGCCACTTCCTAAAATGCCCAAACCACCTTGCAGAAGAAGGATTTGTTTTGAGAGCTACAAAAACGAAGGTGGCTAATTGCATGTTACACCTTTGTTGATCTTCCAGATAGTCTTTCCATGGCTTTAGCATGCACTGATGTGAAATGCTGACTTTAGGAAGCAGCCACAAGGAATGGTGCGGTTTTTTTGGAACCAGTGGGATCAGGGCCTTTCCCTGAACCATCAGTTTTTAGGCTGATGAGAAAGAGCTGCTTTTACAGACCATGCTGGAAAAAGCTCCTATAAAAGAGTCTGGTCTCCATTTCTGTGGAGAAATGGATCAGGTCACAGAACTTCCTCCAGCAGTAGCTTTCAAGCATAAAGGTGGATCCATTTCACAATTTTATTTTGGAAGAAACCTAATTGCTTACTAAGTCTCAGAACTACTACTCCTGTAGCAGAGACTAATAAAGATAAGCTGAAAGGCCTCAAATATGCAGTAAAGTGGCATTATCCACACTTGTCCCTTGATAATCTCCAATTCAATGATTTTACTGGTTGAGAGAAAAGACTGAGCACCAACAACCAAAACAATGTGAAGGACAGGTGAGTAGCTAGAAGTAAACAGATCACCTGATGTTCTTCTGTTTTGCATTTTCCTTACTTGTATACCAACAGAAGTGTCTTAGTAGCATTGCAAAGGATATTTATAATTAGGGAAATGTTTGAACTAATCTACCTTTCCACCTTCTGCCTGTTTTTACTTCCACTTATCAAGTGCATGTGTTTCAAGTCATCTTATGAATTGTACATTTTCTGAAGTCTCGACTAAATGATACTGTACCTATCCAAGTTTTTCAATGGTCCCTTCAGCTTGTGCAACTCTTATATTTAATCTGTTCATCTTCATACAGACTTCCAGGAGAGAGGCACATTTATGTCCCAATTATGGCTAAGTCCCTGACAAACCCAAAATACTAAGGCTTGTCCCACACTGCAAAGGTCATTCAGCCAAAGGGGGCTGCTGATGTAACTGTGCCAGCAAAAACTCTCATGTAGATGTCTTCAAACTGATGCAACCCTATACTGTCCTCATTCCTGTCACTGGATAAACATGGAAATGGCCGAAGGCTGGGAAAAGAAGGCAGTAAATAATGCCCAGTCAAGCTTCTAGACATGCAGACCATATTCCCCCTAGGTATCTCAGCCAATGTTGTTATACTCCTGATGATACAGTAATTAACTTATTACTCCTCCACTGAAAACACACTTTTTAAAGTACTTTCTTCTTCATGAATTCATGAAAAGTTTATTCTTGCTATTCTATTGGAGTTTGACTTCTAAAAATGTGTCCCTTAATTGCTCACAAGAAAAACATGTTGGAAAAATCACCTCATGAGTTTTCAAGGTCACACAGAAAGTATGTAGAAAAGCAGAGCATTGAGGCCATGTGGTCTGTGTCACCATGTAGTCACCTAAGAACATGGATCAGATGAGGTGTGAGAAGCAGTACAGCCTAGAAGTACCCTGAGAAATATTTGTGCCATCATCAGAATTTAACAACCCAAAAAACAGAACACAAAATAATCCTGGGAGAAAGGATGAGCTATCTCAACCAACAGACGCCAAGACATGCTCACACATGGTGCTGCAAGGCTTGCTGAATATTACACAGAATAGCACTACCCACATGGGAGTGTCATGCTAGGCTATGACACTTCATCCCCAAATGGACAGCTCTAAGGACAGGGAGAGCAAGTAGTTTCCTGCAGTATCCCTGAAGATCAATAGAAGCCTTCACACAACTGGAATGAGGACCACACACCAGGATTGAGACAGCAGCTGGGAGCAGAGAAGGTTCCAGACTGGCCTCTGGGCACCCACAAAGGGCATAGTAACTTCTGATGCTCCTTACACAACAGTTACAGGGCCATTGCTGCCTGTTTGGAAAGAGTCTTAGTATACAATGGGGAAAGTTGAAAAAAAGAAATCCTGAAGAGACTAGTCTAGCTCAGCTGGTTGAAAACAAAGACCCTCCTAGCAGCAAATAACTCAGCACAGCCCTGACTCCTTCATCTAGGAGGTGATTTTCATCCAAGAGCTCCTCACCAGGAATTACACCTTTTCAGCCAGCTCTCTGCAGTTCCTACTGATTTGGTCTAATGAAAGTCACTCCTAACCAATACCGGTTTAGTAAAGTTCCCACCAGATCAAAACTGACCTTAGTTGGCTCCTGTCACTTCCAAAGAGCTCCTGCTGATTTGGCTGACTGACTGAGCTCCAGGAAAACTCTGTGTAAGCCTTGCATTTGCAGAGGGTAAATTCTCCCTTTCTGGAACACAGAGGAGACAGGAACAAAGCCAACAGGAACAAACACAGTCAATTTGTCTGGATGAAAATGTTTGCAGCACCCCCTGCTCTAAGGCATCTGAGCCGGACCCCTAGACATCCTGGGCAGAGCAGCATCCCATGCCACAGAGACACAAACCTTCCCAGCCCCTGGCCACTTTCTTTCTAGCTTTATCTGATTGCCCGAGGCCTGGACACTGGCACAACCACATGCTGCAGCCACTTGCAGCAAGAACTATCATTACAAAAAGTTCTTTCATCTAGCAAGGGGCCAAAAGATTAGGCCCAAAACAGACACTCAAAAACACCCTGTACTTTGGAGATGAGCCCAACAGGACTTTCAGGCACTTTCCTCACCCCTCTCAAACTTTTGGCAGAACTGTGATTCAAAATTATTGCTTTAATTAGAGGCTTACAGCTACTCTAAGCATCTGACTTCCGTGCATGGCCCACCTGGCAAAGCAGGCACACCTCCCCCAAACCCATGTTGGGCCCATAACATTTGCAGGTTGTGTGGGCTGCTCTGTTTCAGGGCTGTGGAGCCTGTCGCATTCCTCTCCAGCTGCAGTGTCGGCAGCGTTACGCTGACAGGTTCAAGCCATGCAGAGATGGTTGTTTTTATAACCCACTCTCTTTTAACAAAACTTTCCCAAGCTTATTCGTCTACCTTATAGTTAAGATCACCTGCTGCTCAAGGAAATTCAGATTCTTAATGGAAAATTGAAAAAAAGACCTCAAAAAAACTGAAAAAACTGACACATAAAGGCATCCAAGGAAGGAGAAAGCACCTCAGCACTAACCAGTTAGTCCAAATACTGAGCTCTGCTAACATCTCTCATTCCTGACTGGCAACTCTCCTCCTCTCTCTGTTGTTCCCTGATGTCACCACAAAATCTCTGCTGACCTGCAACTCTCCCTACTGTTTCAGCTTTGAGCCTTGATCAGTAGCTGATCTACTCAAAAATTAATCACAGCTCAGCTCTGGGATCCCACAACCCATCTCTGCTGTATGCCTGGGTCTTTTCTCATGACATCTCAACTGCTCTCGTCCCTCATTCTTAGTACAGCTCCTTCCATGCACTTCAGTCCCAATTTACCACCTTCTTCAGCCCATAAACCAGACAGATATGGAACATGTGAGTTCCTCTGCTACATCAGTCCCAAGGTCTCCATAGTCCAGTATTTTTCCTCCTGAAACAGCTACCAGACCAGAGAGGGAAGGGTTTAAAATACACTTAGCCTGTCTACATCTGAGTTTGAAATCCACTTAGACTGTCTACCATCTGAATTTGAACTGACATTAGCTTAGAAGCCTGAAACATCATGTTTATTCTGGCTTTCAATTATGTTGTTAATAACTACAGTGATTCTCCACATACTTCCACTACTTGCCATTCACACACTGCCCAACCAAGTAAACAGTAATAATGTAAGTGCACCGAGTAGCGCTACTCAGGTCTTTTCCTAAACGAATTTAATTAAATTAGGGCAATTCAAGATGTCTGAATAAATCAGTTTTCTCTCAAACCATGCACTGGCATTCTATAGGGAACTTAATTTGCCATGGAGCCTCCTCTTCAGTATGTTTGGCTGGGTCTCTCTGAACTCTTCTCGAGTCTTGATCAACCTAAATTTGGCTAGTCCTCACATAGTAATATTTAAAGCTCACACAATACAAATGAAAAAAACATGCTATAAAAGGATTCAAAACAATACTATTTGTTTTTTGTTTTAAAATTTTGGTATTGAATTTCATGCTATTGAATCCACAGCTCTGGAGACCATAGTCCCCTTCTTAACTCAAAAGGTGCTGCCCAGGCAAGACAAGATTCTTCACAGTGTGCTGGAGAATCGACTTCTACACTCCCTAGTGAGTTTAGACTCTGAGTAACATTTAGTCCACAACTTTTTTGATTAAACAGTCAATGAGTGCAATGAAAGTCCAAGGCCTTTTAGAGAAAGAGATATTCTTGCTCACTAGAAACTGGACTACAAGAAACCCAACTTATTTGACACATTTACTGCCAAAGAGCTGTCAAATGGAAACAGCTTATTGTGAAATGTTTTTGTCATGAGAATGAATATTCAGTCAAGAACAAAACAAAACCTACCAACCTCTCTGACTTTAAAAACAAAAAGCGCTCTGGCCAAGAGTTTCAAAGCTGTTCATTAGCCTCCACTGGCCTGAGATCCAGGATCCAACAAAGTTTAAGAGCTGCTGCCCAGTAGGACAGAGAACAAGACCCCAGACAGGTGTGGACCAGGTGTGAAAAAGTAGAAGGTTAACACACCCCATCCATCACTGGACAGCACATCTGTAAAAATGGAAATAAATATTAAACTCAAGTCACTGTCTTGTCTGGAGATGAGCAGAATTCCCCCCAGTGGCAAGTACAGAATATCACATGGTAAAGACTGCAGTTGAGCTGATTTACTGCTAAACTGTGCTTGTATGTTTGTAGGAGGCTCTCATTCCCTTGCTGCTGAATTTCTTCTTCTTAATACAAGAGACAAAGAGACCTAGTGCTCTTCTGAATATCTCTCTGGTTCATTTTTCCAGTTGCAAAGCAAATGGTTTGAAGTTTGATTGTCTTGCCAGACTCATAAAAATAAACTATCAAGCGCTAGCCAAATTGTGAAGAACAGCATGTTTTATGAAAACCCAGTTAAACTATGGCCATCAGTGTCTCACTTTCATCTTTGCTGAGCACTGCCTCAACTTTCTTGCTGCGTGCCAAACTTGTATTCTTCGCTGATCTACTCAGTGAAATTACAGTTAATAGTTTTGTTTTGTTGTTAGGGGGAAAACACACACACACACACACACACACACAGATATAGACAAAAAAAATTCCTAGTTTATATACTAGATCTGCAGGGTACCAGGAACAAGTATCTTTGATGCCAGGAGGGGATTTTATTTCCATGTATTGGATGTCAAGATGGGAATTGTTTGTTATTATCACTCACACAAGCACAGAAAGTCTTTCCCAAAAACAAACTGACAGACATTAAATGAAAAGCACCACACTGCAATACACTTTAGTAATCCTCAGCAGTGGAACAGCTTTTTGAGCTGCACGACGACACATGCAGATCCCACAGTCCAATGTACCAGGAGATTTGGAAAGTGTCATAAAAGTACTCTTTTGGAAATTCTCTTTTCCCTTATCTGTCTCTAAACAGTTGAGGCATCCAGCCATCCACCCTAGAAGACAAAGGGAAATGCAACATCATATTGTGTTTTCACTTGATGGCAAGGAGGACATCACTACAGTTTTCCAGCAGCCTCCAGGTCTCTTCCAAGTTGATGATTAATAAAAGTAAAGATTTCATTAAAAATGCAATTCAACAGATTACAAAGCAGAAAGCACATATAGTTAGGGATGAAGTAAAATTGATTTTAATAGACCATTAATAATCACTTCAGCTTATATAACCTTTTTTTCCAACATACCAATCCAGGAAGTAAGCTTGATGATGACTGAAACAAAACAAAACAGAGATGTCCTACTGTCTTGCACTGTTATCACTCTTCTATTGTCTTCTATCATCTTCTCTTTAGAAGACTGTCTAATAAGACTGTCCCCTATTATTTACTACTCAGTGCAATTCTGATGTTTTTATTTGTTATTTGAGGTTTTTCGAGCTGAACAATACCAGAAAATTAAAAAAAAAACACAAAAAACAAAACAAAAAACACCCCCAAACAAATAAACAAAAAAACCACCCCAAAAACCTAGAAAGCAAATGTATTCTTTCCAGATTTACAAAATGCAAAGATAAATCAAGATTCAGATAACAGTTCTCTGTGGATTAGACAAATCTGCTGAGACTCAAAGTGGTAGCGCATATAGGTGTGTACAAGAAGTGCCATGTTTTAAAATTTCTATCCAGCTGCAAAACAGCAGCATTACAAAGAAATACCACTCTGAGAACTACATCAACAGCACAGTTGGCTAAGAGAGCACTCTTCTCAGAAATACTTGCAGGAGTTAGATGACTGAAAATCTCCAAAAGTAAAGGACTTTGAGGCGAATCCAGCTGATATATTTGTAATATGGTGCCAGCATAATTTCCCCGAATGGCTAAAGAAAAAGGAAAGCATGAAAAGGGTCAGTTGGGAATGTATGTGCATGTGGGGGAGGGGGACAAGGAAAAGGCAAAACTAGCTGGGAACAGGCTTCATTTAAATTGCATACAGACCTCACACAAAGCACACAGAATTGGTCAGTAGATTGAAGCCATCTGGCTGGAGGAGCCATAAGAGTAAAAGCCTGCTGGAGATCTCCCCATCATGTCCCATCATGGTCTAACATCAGAGCACAGCACGGGCTTCCTCCCCTCCAATCTCATGGAGTGAAATATGGGAAGATGAGCAAAAAGAGGATTGAAAAGTTCATCCCTATGACATAGCCCCTACTCTTTTCACAAAGTATGTTGTCCCAAGGCCTCTCCACTAAATCTTGTTGCTTTGGTGGCAACAAGAGAGAAACTGAGTCAAGCTCTATGTGCTGCAGCCAACAGCACGGACACCAACAGCTGTCTTCAGGCTTCCATGAATCCCCAGTGAAAGACCACCCCAGGGCTCTCCTAATGTGAATGAACCAGAGGACTCCAGTCTCCTGCTCACCCTGGCCATTTACAAGCATGTTTGTTGCAGAAGGCAGATGCAGCATTTGCTACAGTGCAGCCTGGGAACATCTGAAGAAGCAATATTTTTGTTAGAAAAACATACAAATGTATTTTAAAACTTATAAAACATATCTTGATTTATATCTCAGATAAAGCCTCTGATTTCATTTAATGCAAATTAAGACTGCTTGTGTTTCAGAACATTGGAATCTGAACACTCAAAAATGCAATGGTCTTTATACCAGCCAACCATTACAAATTTAATAGTTTTTTATTGCCTGTTTTTCTGAAGTCCCTCCTTTACCTGGGTTGGAAAATCAAGGCACTTAACATCTGGAAAAATTAAAGCTTTGGAAGTTTGCCGGTCTGATTGCCATGGTGTTGTTACAGAGTTTTTGTTCCTTATGATTCTTCCATGCAGCTCAAATATTAATTGCCAGAGATCAAATCCAGTGCAAGTGGTTTGGTTGTTTTCCGTCATTTTAACTTGCCCATATGGAACATTCCCAAATCATCAAAAGTCATCAGTATTTTTTAAGCACTGAGAAGCTCAGAACTTATCATTTCTACATCAGAAGTAATTTTGAGTGATCCTAAAGTCTTCTCCCTCTAATAAATGCCATCACTTAGGTATTTTAGCTGGTATCAGCAATGCCACAGATACTAGGTATAACAGTAGTAGTAAAAATGTATAAGGAGCTTGGTGGGGGGGGGTGAAACAGAACTGAAATGCTCTCACAAAAGGAAGTTGGATTAATTTTCCCACTGGATTTTTCTTGTTTACACTTAGCTTGAAATCTTGGAAGGAAACGTAATGAAATTATTCCTTGGTTATTTTACTTTGAAAAATAGTTATATCCACTGGGAAAATAAGAAAACCTTAAAAATATAAACAAGTTATATTCAAGTGAGTCACTTGTTCTTCTATCCCAGCACCATCTCTCTCTGCTCTCTTTGCAGCATTTCCTTCTTACCATCTCCAGCTGCCTTTACATCTCCCTTCACAATTCCAACTATTAATTTTTGTCCCCATGTCATTTTCCTCCACCCTCTAAAGTCAGTTTGAGAAGCTACCTGTCACTTCTTCAGGGACACAGGCATTTGGGGTACACTATTGTGGTGTGGAATGGGCCAGCCTTTCCTGCTGACAAGATCTGGCCACTCTTGACCAGACAGCTGATCCACGTGTGATGAACCCTGCAGGAGCCTCCATGCCCTAAAGGACTCATGACACTGGACAATCTTCAAGGACATTCCTATATCTCAGTGGCTGAGTAGGATGAACTGTATTGTGGCAGGATGATTGTTATTCTCTTCCCTTATTTAGACTTACGATAGGTTTTGTTACATTCATCTTTTATTATTACAATTTTGAATTATCCAGGCTTTTGTATACATAACTATAAAATATTATCGTAATATGTGCTTTCTAAGTATGAACAACACACCAGGATAAACCTGTGAATCTGTGTCCCTCTCATTTACAGCTGAGCATCCCCAGAACAGTTCTCAGGATCTGTAATAACATCTAATGTATGTACATATATAACAAGTAATTTTGAAGAGTTTACTAATTTTCCTCATTTAAAATCTTGGATGATCAGTTGTTGAATTTGAACACATTTCTTCAGCTTTTGATCACGCAATATCAAATTATAGACTTTAACATAAGTTCTGGATGTTTTGCAACCTACTTGTAACAAGATTCAGGTTTCCTAATTTTTCAAGAAGGGGGAAGGGCTGTTGGATGCAAAATGAGCGCTGACCTGCACTGACCCCTTCTGGAAAGCACCAAGAATGTACCATTGGAAACAAACCTGCACTGGACCTGGGGGTGCATGTGGGAACTACTTGACCTAATAGCTTTTTCCATCTTGACTCCTATGACTTTTAATCATTTTTGGTTGGAACAGCCTCAGCCTTCAGAAGCTATTTGCATGGGTAAGGCTCTGGAGCAAATATGTCATCCATTAACATCCAACAGACCAGAAAAGGCTCACAAGACCAGAAAAATTTCTTTGTAGATGGAAGCAGATACACTAATACAAGCAACAAGAAAAATAACAAAACATAGTCCATTTTCAGATAAGAACACAACACAACACAAATTAGTATGAAAAGAAAAATGGAGCCTTACAGAACATCGACAACGTGTAACCCCAAAGCTGTTCAAAGAAGAGAATACAATTTCTTTGAGAAGTGCCCCATAAAATCTCTGGAGGCTGTGAGCAGTTAGGGCATAAGTTTCTCAACTAAAATACGGTACTTCCTTGCTCCTGACCAAACCCACATTTGGGAGCAGAGGTTTAATTTTTATTCAAAAGGAAAAGGACTAATTCTTCAACTGCCAGTGACAACCTATTCTGCTCCTTGGAAACGTCCAGTTCTATCTAAACTGTATGACCCACAATAGTGCTGACAAATCACAGATGAACCAGTTTACAGAAAGAAAATCACTTTATTTTCCCTCATGTACAGGCACATCATATTCAGGGCTATATTTCTTCTTCCCTGAACACAAGGGCTTGATGAAATAAACACATTCAAAAATTATCTGCAAGAAATCAGAAATATGTCAAATTTCCAAATTTGGAAATAGACTGTGGGCTTCAACTCAAATTGGCACATGCATTGTTTTTCTCCTTGGGACTTGATGGCCTGCACTGCTAACAGTTGTAGAAATATTCACAAGAAAAAAAAATTCTCAGGAGAAAAGACAAATTGCTCAACCCAAGCATGCAGGTTTTTAAGAATGCAACAATCTTCCTTCTTTACATTAAGCTGTTTGTCACTTAAACTCCTTTAGAGACAGCATTTGTTTGAAGGTGAGGCAAGCAAGTTAGGTACTTACTGAATTTGATCTACCACCATGTCGCTGGTCTCTTTCTGTCTAACCAAAAGACACACTACTGCTTAAGTATCTACTTCAAAAGTACCATGACATAGAGAAGTTTTTGAACAGCCACTAATCTCCGGTCTACATAACTTTACCATGGTGAGCCAGTACCATGCTTATCAACTGTTGATTTCCATCCCACAAGTTAAGTTTTTACTATCACAAGAGGCAACAAAGCCAGCAGAAGAAACTGCATTTATTTTAAGCCACTGAATAAACCCTCCTGTTAGGTTGTTTCTTCCCCTAGGATAAAACTCACTTTATAAAGAAAAAAAAAAACAACAACCAACTCATAAAATTACTTCACTACACCACTGTGCCCAGCGATGTTCCTTCTCCTCATAAGGAAATAATCTCCTGACTGGATGGCAATAAATATTTTGTTTGGCTCTTACGTTTAAACTTTGGGACAAGTTGAAAATCACCCTGATTCTAGAAATCATTATATAGGATAAAGTGGCAAGAGAGGAAGAGTTTTCTTCCGGCAAGCATTCTTACTCAATTTGTTCTCTGAATAAATGGGATGGCCCTGCTTTCACTGCTTGGCATAAAGCACAAGAGTCTGGACAGAAGCCCTGCCTTCATTTCCACTTCTTTGGAAAGTCCGAGTTGAGAGCTTAGACCTGCAACAGAAAGAGATTTGCAAAGTAGACTGTAACACAAAGCCAGTGTAACACACAAGAGGAAGGAGATGGAAGGACCTCCTGTGACAGGAAGATCAAATTGTATTTTGCAATAAATATTACTTTTATGTTGCAGTTTTGCACCACATTGTAGATGCAAACTGAGAAAAACATACAGAACATCTTGGATGCGCACTCTTGACCACCGAAAAAACAGAATGGCATGAATGTCCATCAGTGTGCATGACTCACAAGTGGTTTTAATTTACTCTCTTAGTTTTCACTTTCTGGATTTTTTTAAAGAGTTGAAATGACAGAAAACAAACAAGCACTTGGAGAAACTCCATGAATGACCTTTGCTCTCAAGTACAGCTCAACTCAAGTACACTGTTTACAAAGATGCAGTATTACCATCTAAGACAAATTGTTTGTTGGATCTGAAATCCCAGTGGACTATGTGGGTCTGAGCAAGCACCTCTAGGCTACCTTGCACCAAATGCAGGTATAAGAAGTCAAGCAATGAGGTATCCTAAGAAAGATGATGGGGAAAAGTGATCTCTCAGCAGCCTGTCAAAGATAAATTATATTCAAACAAAAATGGAAAGTGTTTAAATTAGAATGACTGTTTCAAGAGTTACAGCCTGGCAACACACTGCTTCAAATAGTCACCTGCTGAAATGCACAAAATACTGCAGGAATGGGCAGGGGCCTCAGGATTCCTGGAACATACAGATATAATGGTGATTTGAAACAAACACCCTCCCCAAATCCTACAGCTGGCCTGAAACCCTCCTTGATGCAGGAGGCACTCCATAGCCCATCAAAACAGAGTAGCCATATAGTTGAAGAAAAACACCTCTCAGCCTTCCCTCACTGGAGAGCTAGGAGATTCAGGAGCTGTGGCAGGAGCTAAACATCCTCCTAAACATGAGCCAGTGTGTGCCCAGGTGGCCAAGGAGGTTGATGGCATCTTGGCCTCTATCAGCAAGAGCGGCCAGCAGGACCAGGGCAGTGATTTTCCCACTGTACTTAGCACTGGTGAAGCCACACCTTGAGAGCTGTGTCCAGTTCTGGGTCTCACATTGCAAGGATGACATTGAGTTACTGGAGAAGGTGCAGAGAAGGGACATGGAGCTAGTGAAGGGTCAGAAGCACAAGTCCTGTAAGGAATGGCTGACAGAGCTGACAGTGTTTTGGCTGGAGGAGGCTCAGGGGTGACCTTATCGCTCTCTACAACCCCCAGAAGGAGTCGTAGCCAAGCGGGGATCGGCCTCTTTCCCCCAGCAAGCACTGCCAGGACGAGGGCACAACCTCAGGCTACGCAGGGGAGGTTCAGGTTGGACAGCTGGAGGAATTCCTCCCCAGAAAGGGCGATTCGACATTGGAATGTGCTACCCGGGGGGGTGGTGGAGTCACCATCCCCGGAGGTGTTAAGGAAAGCCTGGAAGTGGCACTCCCATTGTCTAGTTCCCATGGTGGCGTTCAGTCATGGGCCGGACTCGATGACCTCAGAGATCTTTTCCAACCTAGCTGAATCTGCGATGCTGTGATCCCAAGCTGATGCGACCGCAAAATACCCAAGGCCCCAAACAACCAAACCAAACAAAGAAAAAATAAAAACCAGGAAAACTCAAGCCCAGTACCAACCACAACACACTTAAAAGAAACAAACGAAAACAATGAGAAGGACCACACCACAAAGAAGACACTGGGCAGGGCAAGCGCCACCTCCCCCCGGCCCGCCCGAGGCGAGCGACGCGCGCCCCGAAATGGCGGCGGCAGCGCCGCCCCCGCCAGCGGAAGCGCCGTGACGGCAGCGCCGCCCCGGCAAGATGGCGGCGCCCGGGCTGCTGCGCGGGGCGCTGCGGCGGATCTTCTCCGGGCTCCTGGGCAGCGGCCGGGCCGCGCCGCCCGCCCGAGCCCTCCGCCAGGGTGAGTCCGCAGGGGCTCTGCACGGCCCCGCGGCCCCTTGCCTCGCCGCTGTCCTTGAGAGATGATTGCGGTCGCTGTAATTTGCCCTCTTCTCCCGCCCCCTCCCAAATGCTGCTTCTTTCAGGCTGCATGGGTCTCATTGTGGCTTCCCGTCTCGTTTTTCTTTTGCAGTTGTGGAAGTGACTGAAGGCAACACGACCACAGTAAGTCCCTGCACCTCTTTTCCTTGGTAGCTACCTCTGCCGTGGCTCCTCTCTCTTTCAGCCGCGCGTGTGCCTGTGCCCTACCCCACAACAAGTAAAGGAAAAAAGGGGACGCTTTTCTGCTTGAAAGACCTCTCAGGGTGTGAAGGCAGAGCCAAGGTGGGGATTTGCTACGAGTGCAGGTAAGCAATGGAGGGTTTGGCTGCTGAAGGAGACAGGATTATCAGCCTGTTGTTGGTGACAGGTACCTCCAGTCAGAGCCACTCATGAGCACCAAACCCCTCGCTGCTAGCCTAGCTAAAGTTGGGATCCTTGACCAGAGGCATTTGGGATCTAAAGCGCTAGAGACCATTCTTCAGTTCATTTCTTAAACTGGTGCTATTTGGTATTGTCTTGAGTGTGGACAGACACTAGGGAGGATTGCCAGTGGCTTTGTCACTTCATCCTGTGCTGGCAGTGCAATGTAGCATTGAAGGATGTGTCTGTACTGCCTACATGCCACACACATCTCATGATCTGTGTTGTGTTTGACTGCAACGTGTGCCATACTGACTTCAGGTGATACAAAGCTTCCATCTCATAACACGTGTTAAAAAAAATTTAAGTGAAAGGGGTGTTTTCAAATTAAGATGTTAAATACTAAAGGAAAACTGCTCCTGAAAATGAAACAGACGTTCTGAACTGATAAAGAAGAGCATCTTCTTAGCTACAGTTTAAGGCAGGAATGAAAAGATTAAAACTGTAGAATTAGAACTTTGTGTAGTCAGCACCATCTAATCTGTTATACTTTTATCAAGAGAATTATAATTTTTTAGAAGCTCTGAAATTACTGAAGGGCAAAGGAGATTGCATTATTCTGCTCACATTGCATATGGCAGTAGCACTATATGTCTTGTCTGCAGAGAAATAACACAGATATTTATATATATATATATATATATATATATATATATATATATAAGATGAGAGTTGAGGAATTTGGGAATAGCTAGAAGACAGTGCACTTAAATGTTAATCTATATATACACAAATAATAAGAAGGGAATGGACTATTTTGCTTGCTAATGAAACAAAAAACTTCCTTCTTCATGCCTTTGAAGCTCTTAAGTATTTTTCTCAGAAATATATTTTGCTGTAAGTTTTTTGTATTTGTGTTAGCAGACATTGTCATGTCTGAAGCCTGCAGGGAGCAGATAACTTACTCTATTTGATATGACATATCTAAAATATATGGCAGTTAGCAAGATGTCGTAAGACTGTCAACAAAAAATAAGTTTAAGGGGTGACAGTATGTATGATGGAAAGTATCTATTTCTTGCCTTCAAGTGCCAAATTACTAATCTTTGCCCAGAAACTGAAGAGAAGAGCTTGCAAGTGTGACCTGAGGTTGTTTTAACCAAAACAAGAGGGGGGTATGCACAGCAACAAAGCACACTCAGTGGATTGCTGTAGCTTGCACTCAGTTTCAAAGGGGATGTAAATTATAGTCGCAAAAGTCCAAAACATTAACTCGGGCTTGAAGTAGAAAAAGTAAGCATTACATTACCAAGGTACTTTATGGAAATAATTCTTCCTGGAGATCTGGATATATTTGTGGTATAATATCCTAGCATGAGTCTGGAATCCATCAGTGCCCCTAGATGAGAAAAATGTTGTCAAAAAATGGTGTAAATTGACAAACTAAAGTGCTGATATGTTTCTCAGTCTATCCATTGGTCACTCCATTTTTCCTGCCAATTCTACATCAGTCTGCCTTGAATCCATATTTCCCTGTTCATCTTTCTGTGTCCTTGTTTTCAGTCAGTATTGAGGGAAGTATTTCATGTGAACCAGTAAATAAATCCCAGAGAAATACAGATTTCATCAGCATACTGAGAATGTAAAGCCCTTACACTCCCTCGTAGACATTAACAGAAATACAGCAACTGGGTGGATTAACAGTATAGAAGTCCTCAGCAGTTGGAAAAACATTGCCAAAACTTGCACACTGAAATTTACCTCAAGAAAAATTGATGTTGACATAGCATTCTGAATCTGTATTTTCGAGATGGAATTACAGCCATTATACAGTCTGAAGCCAGACTGGCAAGAATCAAGACTAGATACACCGGCTTCCCTGAAAATAACTTTACTGATTAATAGAAAATTAGGTACTGGCCTATATCTTATATTCATAGTAAAGTATTTGTTTTTGTAAAACTGGCTGTTTTACTTGTAGGGGAGGGAATCTTACTTAAAAATTGACAATTCTGTCTGAGGTACTGAGATGCTTAAACTACAAGTAACTTACTTGTTTCTATTTTATCATCAGAAAGGCAGAAATCTGGCATATGAAATAGTTATGTGAGTTCAGCTGGGTGCCAGTTTCCAGTGCACACTTACAGGAAAGGTCATGCTTTTCTCTTCCCAGGTTTTTAGGCACAGAACCTGATGTTTTCATAAAAGTAATCTTTCATTTCACCCAGGTTTTCTTTTCAAACTCTGGTGCTTGCACTCTTTGAAGCAGACAGTTGGTGTTCAGAATCTGCTTTTAATCTTAATTTGACAAGAGGAAACTCCAAAATATCCTGGAGAAAAAAATAGCTTAGTTTTACTGTCTCTTCTGTTCATTTGGGTGCAGCTTGAGATAGCTCTTGTTTCCATTAGTAAGTTCTCAAAAAAGAAAAAGAAGACAAGTGCACATGTAGATAGACTTCGTATTTCTAACACATCTACGATTAGGAAACAAATTTGTCAAGTTCTTCCTTTACACACCTCGTACATCTCTCTGCATGTTACTTGTGAGAAAATTATTATTATTAAATAAGTATTAATAATCACTTTATAGTGATATAGAAAAGATAATTTTATAATCTTGTGAAAAAATTGTTCAGAGAATTAAACTGGATGAAATATCAGTATTATAAATCTACACGCCCCACAGCCATTTCCTAACTATCCTTTCTTAAATTTAAATTTTGCTCAGAGTTTTCACTGCTGGTGATTTATAATCACCATATATATCTATATATATTTATAGCAAGCCCCTATATGTTTTCAGCTATAACATGCATCTGCTATTCTGTGACATTCTCATGTACCCAGAAAAAAAGTTATTTTAAAGCTTTTGGCTAAAAGGCCTCTCCACTTTCAAGGTATGGTGTTTTAAAAGAGTACTGCAATAAGAGGAATTCAGGTGACTATGAGATCTGCACTCTGACTGTCAACTAGTTTACATTTAGAAAAACATACACAAGAATTTGCCAAAGGATTTTCTATGCCCTTTGAATTTTTCCTTCTCCCTATAGTTTATGGCACTAGCATACCAAAGAGCTTGTTGTATCTCTACAAAAGTGAGTTGAATGATGCAGATACTGTCCCCCTTTACATCCTCACAGAACTGGTCAGTATACTGTGGACTTGATGAAAAGTATTCCTTGAGTCACAGGTGCAGGTAAAGCTGTAAGCTGTGCCTGATCATTACATGCTCTGAATTGTTTTCTAGATTGAAGGGAGAATTATAGAGGATGCTGAAGCACCACCTCCTCCAAACTCCTCTGGCCAGTGTCCCATCTGCCGCTGGAACCTGAAGCATAAGTACGATTATGTGGTAAGTTTAATGAGGGAGTTCCCCCAACTCTCATCACTAGACAGGTATTGCTCTCAGATCTACATACCCCACAAACTGCCCCTCTTGTATTTTCCTGGGTGTAGTAAAGATGCTTAACTCTAGCTCTACTTCTCTTGGGTGCAGCAAGAGCCTCCTATGCAGTAATTGTCTGCCTTGACAGATGGTGTACCTGGGAAAAAGAATGAGCTTGTATCAAATGGGAGATTTGGAATTACTCACATGGCCATCTGATCTGAAAAGGTCGTAATAGCATTTCCGTGCCCAGCTGCATTTCACCATTGCACTTCACAGAGAATCAAACTGGAATGTAGCATCTAGTCAGTGGATACAGGCCTAGCTCCAGAGAGGCCGGAAGGCTTGACTAGGTCAATTACATGACTTCAAGCATTACGATTCCTCATTTGTCATTGTTCACTCAGTCAGTAACTGCTTCATACAGCTTTTAAAACTTTTCGTGAGTATGAAGGAGCATGCATTTTTACTTACCTTGCAAGAGAAAAAACAGGTTTTATTCAAGCATTTTGTAGGAAATTATAATGAGAAGTTTACTAACTAATGAGGGGATAACTAACAGTAAACCTAGAATATGGGAAGGAAATCCTGTAGTGCTTTAAAACAAAAGTACAATAGTCACAAACACTTCAGAATAAGAAGCATGATATAGCAATAATGATAGAGAATGTAACTTTTCAAGAGGTCACTCAGAGTTTTCAAAAGGACTAAATTACCCCCTTGCATACTCAAAACCCACACTGGAATTAGAAAAGAAGAAAAGCAGACAGGAACATTTTACTGAGATAAGGCAACAGAAAACTCAGAATAGGCTAATGTCAATAGGATTAGAGAAGGGGATACAAATACATTGGAGAAAAAGAAATGTTTGTGAGAAAGTCCATTATTGAGAGGAGAAGGGGATTGAAAGCCGCTTTGGTTGCAAAATGACTGTGCTGTTTGTGTGTAGTCCTAGTGCACACATATTTTAGTATTTGTATATTGATGGCAATCTGCAAATGCAAAACAACAGGAAAAAACAAATTAAGAAATAACTTAAGCATTGAATTAGGTACAGACCAGCAGGCCTGTATTGCATGTTGCCTCAAGGTCTTGAAGGAATTAGCTAACAAATACATTACTTCACTCACAGGATTTTTTTAAAGCATAAAAAATAATCCTAGGGAATCACCATATGGTTTGAAAACTGCAAGTGACGTACCAAGTAGGTAAGAGAGGAAGGAGAACGATGCTGATGGTTACTGATTGGTAAATAAAATGTTGCAAATTCCAAATAAAAGGTGTCAGCTAGCAGTAAAAACAAATAACCTGTATTATAGGACTAATTAAGACTCATGAATTATGAATAATATGAATATGGCAATAGTACCAGACAAAATACTTGCAATTACTCGAGACAGGTGAAACAACAGATGTGAGGTGTAAATGAAATACGTTTAGTGGCTTTCAAAGCCTGTGTTGCAGAAATGGATGCATTTAGAATCTAATGTTGTCAGTGATTCTTACTCAGGCTGGGTGCAATATTAAACAGTGAAATAAGTTGGGGGAAGGGGAGTGTTTAGTGTTTCCTGGCTTGGTTTCTCAACAACATCAGAAACCTGGATATACAATGAGTTTGCAGATCATAATAAATTCGGTTAAATGACAAATACCATTAAGCTTTGTAAAGTACTACAAAACTGGGTCATGTCTGTTTTGTGTTGCCTGTGTTCAAATGCAGAGATTCCTTGCAATTCTTTTTCATGGTTGCTGAATTGTGTAGTGATCAAAAACAACTTTTTACTTACTCTGGAAGATACTTTAAGGTTCATATCATTTTATGTGACTTTTAAATGGAAGAAGTAAACAGCATCATTAAAGTCAGTAACTCTAGAGATTTACAGAAAGTATTCCATGAGTCACACATTAACAACCCTTGAGAAACTATAAACTGATGTTCAGGGATGAAATAAGTTATGGCAGTGGATTGCATCTTGGAAATTTATATGTAGACTTACATAGATTCAGTTCCTGCTGTCATGCGTGGTAAAAGACTCCAATGAATATCTGGAGAGATCATGCCGTCAGGAACCAAAAAAGTATTAGACAATATGATTCTCTAGAGTCTGAGTTCCAGGATTAGAAATTGGTCACAACAGACAGTGTGAAACATAGATTTTTACACGTGTTTGTAGGTGAACTAAGTTCTGAGTTTTCTTCCACACTTCACTTTGATTCTTAGATCCTGATTTCTACTGTGCATTAAGGAGGCAAGAGAAAACTAAATGTGAAGAGAGATTCTGTAGCCAGTCTTGAGAATCATTGCTAAGATGGTTTCTTAGAAGTTGTGGTGCTGAGACACAGTCTACGAATGTGTCCACCTCAGCTGTCACATGGATTTTGAATACATGAGCATCTAGTGTGTATATATCCAGTACTCTTTCTGGATAAAGAGCTAAAGAGAGCACTGTGAACTGGTATTTTGAAATTGCGAACGTTTCCTACCTCATACTTAGAAGCATCCTTCTGTGGGGCTAATTAGAACTAGGAGAAATCTTGAATTCTGGAGTAGATCATTTCTCTACTTGTCCTTTATGTTTTTGAATCCTTTTTACTAGTCACATATTTTCAGGATTTTCAAATGTTAAAATTTCCCTTTTCTGTACTAAAGTCAATAAAAAGGTGAATAAAAATCTTCCTTTTCTGCACTAAAGTACTCTCTGCTATTTTATTCTCTGTTGCAGCTGTCCTGAGCAGCAGAATCTTGAGATGCTTAAGTAGTGAAGTGCAGGCATTTAACTCTGTGAGCAATTAAACAGTGGGACATTTTTCTCAATGGTGGTTAATTGTCCTAATTGTCTGTAAATTGAGAGCAGCTATTTTTGTTAAAGATATAGCTTAGTTCACACAGCATAACCCAAAAGATGAGCTTGGTGAGAGATTAGAATAGATGGTGGTTCCTTTGAGATTGATAAACTGAGATCAGTCTGTTGCACAGAAAGGAAAGTGTGAGCTTTTTTGCTTGGGATGCTTGTAATTGGACTGAATGAGGCACTATGAAAAGGGAAGTGTTGAATTAGCGCCTGAGGGAGTTGCGTAATATGACCTCACAGGACTTTCCTTTTGTCATGTGCAACTAGCACAGTCTAAAGTAGTGGCATAATGAGTTACTCTGGCTGTCAGAGAACTGGGGGACCAGTGTCTCCAAAGTCATTAATCAATTGAACAGGCATTGTGATCACTAGCAGTCTGCCTCAGCTGTGGTGTAGAGGGCTGCAGTTGTCTTTCCCAGTTCTATCCTGATCCTCTGCTGTGGCTCAGGGTAACAGAACTTAATATGTAAATTCCCACAGTTTGTGGTCTGCATGTGTCTATCTGACCAGTGAAACTGAGATCTCAGCTGTTTTTTTTTTCATATCCATCAGAGATAAAAAAAATTCTTTTGGTCATTCTATGGATGCAACTGGATTGAAACCTGCAATTCTTTTACAAAATGCATGGATAATGGTGTACAGCTCTCAGGAGTAAGGGAGAAAGGAAAAACTAGACTCTTGTATAAGTGGAAATAATGACTGGCAGACTTGTCTGATACAGCCCAGTAGTAATTTGGCTGCACAGATAGAACTGTTCTTGCGGTAAATGAAAGTTTTAATGAATCACGTGTCAGTCAAGGATCCTGCTTTTCAGAGTTTCTGCAGACATTAAAATGCAGGTGCCTCTACATTTTGGTTACCATCTATTCACAAGAATATGCAGTATATAGTGCTCCATCTAGCAAGTTTGTCCAGCCCTTTTAGAAGTGGAGGCTAAACTTGTTTTTAATTTGCCCCCCTTATCCACTTCAAACATCATTAGTTTGAGAAGGCAGTAAATATGTCATCTTGCTTTGGCAACAGTTAGGAGAAACCAAACTACAGGCTTTGCCTATTAGCCCTAGATTAATTCAGTCCAAGTTGTTTTCATCAAATGCTGCAGATTACAGGGGTGGGAATCTGGGTCCAGCCTCATGGGAGCTGTCCAGTGATTAAAGCAAATCAGTGGTTACAGGCTTGGCTGTCCACTAGCACAAAATGTGAATTTCATTGAACATGACGGCACCATGAGAACTTGCCAGACATATTTTTTAATTTGACTGCTCTATGTACTTTTTCACTTCCCTCCACAGCTGCCCCATGAAGTTGGCTGTACCTGTCTGCTTTGTCCCAGTAGTAAGATACATCTGTGTGAATACTCTGGGAGAGGCACCTGGCCTGTTAACTGTGGGGAATCTTCAGAAATGGACAAACCTTTGGTCAAGTGTGCAGCATTTTAAGCCAAGCCGCATGACTGTGATTTGGAGCTGTAGCAGCTGGGACATGACTGATGATTTCAGTCAAGAAATGACTGCCACACCAGGGTGTTGATCAGTTGGTGATACTGTTGGTCAGAGATGATAACAGAGAACAGATTCTCTTGATTTTTTTTTCCCCAGAGGGAGAAAAAAAACTATTACCACCATTTGCTTCCCACCACCCCCTTTGCATGGAAACACTTGATAACGAGCCTGTGACTCCATGAGGTGGGGTGGTAATATGAGAAATCACTCGGACCACACACACACCCTTCACAAGAGTGTGTGGCCTACTTAGGCTTTCATGGCTGCAAAGACTGAAACTGCCTCAAATTTGCCATCAGCTCTCTTCTTCCTTTTCTCCACAGAGTTATGCAGCAGGCTAGTAGCAAAGTCTTTCAAGTTTTTATCTTTCTAGGCACTTGAAGCTGAACAGTCCTTTTTCACTTAGGGAAGTGTTAATGTTGTGTGCTAAATGGCATATTGAGCTGTTGGTGATTTGAAGTTGCAGACAACTAAAGAAGAGGAAAAAGGAGGATGGAGTTCTGCTCTGTTTCCCTAAATCCAATCTAGTGTATTTCAGGAGCGGTCAAAAGTCAATGCCTTTGGACATTTTGGTTGGCCTCCATCCAGTTTCTGCTAGTGCAGCTGGCACCATCTGGTGTCCTGGTTACTGTTGTCCTTGGCAGGTCCCTGTTTTAGCTGGGCTGAGGGATACTGCTTCCCCTCAACCATGACTGGCCTCCCAAGAGCCTGCTGCTAGTTGCTCAGCTAGGCTTTTCTTATTATTTGGATACAGCATTGTTCTGTAGGGTGCCTGATAAGTAATTTTGTATCAGTGAGATACTACAGTCAGTTCCTTAATGTCAGTGGGCCTACATGACATGCCATATTTTCAAAGGAGCTCGATCTGAAGATCAGTCTGAACATGTTCACTGTAGACAAGTGGATACAGAAAGAAAGCCAGATATGGGAAGAGGGAAACTGCATGTCATGGTGATATTAGTGAGGATGGTATTGATTGGGGGTGGGGGGTGGGAAGGACAAAAACAAACCAGAGAACCCCTAAACAAATAAAAACCCTCAACATTTTGTCTATAACGCTTGTAACCAGCATTTTGTCCCAGGTGACCGGAATCCATTTTTAAAAAGGGTAGAAAGGAGGAACTTGAGAACTACTGACTTACCAGCCTCACTTCTGTGCCTAGGAAGATCACAGAACATCTCCCTAGGAAGCTTTGCTAAGACGCATGGATGGCAGGAAGAAGATTTCATATAGCCAGCAAGGCTTCACCAAGGGCAAGTCCTGCCTGACCAACCCAGTGCCCTTTGGTGATGGAGTGACTCCATCAGTGAACAAGGGAAGGGCTTCAGATGTTATTTATCTGGATTTCTCTAAAACCTTTGACATGGGCCTCACAGTATCTTTCTTTCTTAATTGGGAGGAGATAGACTCAATGGCTGGACTGTTAGATGCATAAGGAGTTGGTTGGATAGTCACATCCAAAGAGTAGTGGTCAACTGCTCAGAGTCTGGTAGACATCAGTGACAAGTGGTGTACCTCAGACGTCCTTACTGGGACCAGTTCTATTTAGTACCTTCATTAATGACACGGACAAAGGGATTGAGTGCACCTTTGTCAGGTTTGCAGATGTCACAACTGAGAGGTGGGATGCCATCCAAAGGAACCTAGACAAGTTCAAGAAGTGCCTGTGGGATTTCATGCAGTTTAACAAGAACATATGCAAAGTGCTGCACCTGGGTCAATGCAGCCCCTGTTATCAAGGCAGGCTGGGAATGAACAGATGGAGAGCAGCCCTGGGAAGGACTTGAGGGTGCTGGTGGATGAGAGGTTGGACATGACCCAGCAGTGTACACTCACAGGCTAGAAACCCAATTCTCTCCTGAGCTGCATCAAACAAAGAGTGCCCACCAGGGCAAGGGAAGGGATGAACTCGATCTTTAAGGTCTCTTCCTACCCAAATAATTCTACGATTCTATGACAGCATCTGTCAGAATCCATAATTACCAGAAAGGCATTCTAAATTCCAGCAGCCTCCTTGACACCTGAGCTGGTCTTGTGCAGTGGGGGTGGGTGAATAATTTCTAGTTAGATTTCTGAATGCTCACTTTATATTACTCGGGATTATTAGCTTTTGCAAGGCCAGTAAATTAAGGTAAGAATGCTTCAGGGAGCTCTTTGTAGAACAGCAAGGGTGGGGGGTAGGAGTGGGTCTGTGAATCTGTGAGCTGGCAGTCAGGATCACCCAACATGAAAAGCAACAAGTGCTCTTTGTTCTTGCCAGTTGCCCTGGCCAAGGGGTGCAACTTTGAATGTCTCGTTTGAACTCAGTCTGTCAGGACGCTGGCTGGCTAGTCCCCTCCGCCTGCAGGCAGCCTCTGCATGGTTCTGCTGCCTCAGCTAGGAACATACTTAGAACAGCTGTGGAGAAGTAAACTCTCAACCAGCAACAAGTCTGTTGAAGGGGAAAAAACAAGTGGGAAGTCTCTGAAGGCCCTTTGGGCCAACTTATGCTGATGTCAGGATGTTAAGAATGCCTGCTTATATTGGCCTGAGGGGTATCTTTGCACTGGTGTTGTGTGTGGAAATGGAGAGCATGGATCTGAATCCTGGGCGGTTGTACTGTGTGCAGTTAATGGGACACTTGTGCAACAGCTGTTGCTGCTGTGTTTAAGAATTTGTCATTCCAGCCCTGTGATACTATCTTATCCTAGAGATCCCTTTAATTTTATCTTTATCAAAAGGACTGCTTTACATTTCTAGGGTTTTTAATTGTAAAATTCAACAGCAGTGTAGTCTAAATGGTTCTTGAATCACAGAAAAGCCCTCAGCATGCTTCAAGTGCTCCTTTTGTCCACCATAACTGTCACAGCCCCACGTAATGCACACACAGTCAAAGGACAGAGTGCAGCAATTTATCCTATTAGTCCTTATTCACCAGCACGTAAAGCTTCCTCATGCAACAACTTGGACCATTTCCCTGCATTCCACCCCTCCAGAGAGACCTGAGGGAAGGTCCACCATGGGAAACTAGATAAAAGTTTGAGGTGTAGATAGCAGAGAACAGTCCTGCTCTGAGGGAAAAAGGAGGGAGTCAGAGGTGATCTAACATATCTGTGAACTTTAGGACAGCAGCTGTGATGGCATTTCAAGTTGTGTAAACAATATCCATCTGTAGGTCTTGTGTAACTCTGAGTACCTAGGATACATTATCTTAGCAAGAATCTTGGAACAAGTAGTAAAACAGTGAAGGAGCAGGGATTGAAGCTGACATCATGTGTTTTCACTAGTGAAGTCTGGGGAAGACTCAAACCATCTGAGTGACCTTACTAAGCTAAACTGGCAGGCACTGATAGCAAGCAAAAGCCACTTGTTGCCAAGCTGCAGACAAAATGCGTTGTTTGTTTTACATTGTTTTTGGGTTCTGTACACAACACAAGGCTCAGCACAACACCTGCAATCACAGCAGTGAAGGTAGCTGGGGCACTGATGGTTTTGCCCTTCTTTCTTCCCTCAGGATGTCTTGCTGCTAAGTCAGTTTATCCGTTCAGATGGAGGGATGCTGCCACGAAGGGTCACAGGCCTCTGCTTGGAGGAGCACAAGAAGGTTGCTGTCTGTGTGCAGATGGCTCACCGTGCAGGTACGTAACTCTGCTAGAGATAACCCCTGACTGTAGGGTACCTACTGAACCCCTTGAGAGAGGTCTCCTGCCCAGTTGGTATAGATCAGTGAGATGTCATTGTCCAGTCACCCAGCAAACTTGTTATGGTCCAAGTGCTGGGACAGGGTGATGGAATATAGACTACTTGTTCTGCTTTCTCTGTATCCTGACTCCTGCCTTGACAGCAGACATTTATCACTGTAGATGAGACAAGTGTTGCAGTAACTAATGACTAAACACCTGCTTCTGAAATTACTTGATTAACCTAAGCTTGACCTACCCCATCAGTAACGTACAACTCTGCCATCTGCCATGCGATGACTTTTTTACTTTTCCCTGGGAGTAGGACCCAGGTTGACACAGTCAAGAGTATTGTGCTGATCTTTATGCCTGATACCTGAGTTGTATCCAAGTTAAATGGACTGAGAATTTTAATAGTCAGATTTTCCATCCTGGAGATGGAATCTGATTGGACACCAGTGCCCTGTGTCCTCTGTAAAAGCCTCTGTGATGAGCCCAAGCGTCTTTGGTGTACATTTCCTCCCTATACCCAGCACAACTTCCTAGCTTCTCTGGCTAGGGTGTAGGTTCAGCAGTGACTGAAAATCAAATACCCTTTCTAATGTACTTGAGTTTTTGTCGTGCTGTTGCCTGGCTTATGAGGTGTAATGTAACTTCTGAATGCGATAGAACCTCAAAATATTCTCACATCTTTTTCTGTTTCAGGTTTGTTGCCAAACCACAGGCCTCCACTTCCTGAAGGGCATGTTCTCAAGAAACCCAAGCTGAACAGGTGAATAGTCTTGTCTTTCTACATTTCTCTTATTCAGGAATAAATTAGAAAGGGAAAAGCATTTCCTTACAACTGGGTGAGAAACACCTCAGGCAGCAGGGTTCATAAAGAGTATTCAGCATTTTGGAGATCTGTCACAATATTCTCTTGGCAGTCTTTTAAGGACAAATCATACCTCATAAAAACCATTTATTCACACAAGATTAAAACTGCCACACATGTTAGAGTCTGCCGGCCCTTCCTCAGCTGTGCTTTGTGGAAAATAGCACGCTCCAGCACGGTGTAGATGAATGGAGGCAGAGATCTCTGAAGTTTGCTCTTGAGGAAAGAGGTTTATTGGGGGTGCAGAAGGTTCTGCCTCGTGCTCCCAGACTCAGCACGTGGCCGGGCCTGAGAGGGTGGGGGAGGGGAGAGACAAAAGGATGCTCTAGGAGAAGGGAAGCTCCAAGAGGACGGAGGAGGTTCCAAGAGGGGAGGAAGTTCCAAGAGACGGCGTGGCCCCTTGAAGCCTCCTTATAAAGGGGCTTCAAGGTGGGTTGGAACAAAGCATGGCCAATGGGGTTACAGACACTTGATGTTTTAGGGGAGGGATAGAGGTGTGGGGTGAACCATACATCTTTTGGGGGGTGAGATGGAACAGTCCATTTGACCCCAGGACCCATCCGAAGGCAGGGGTGTCATCTGGCCAGCTGGGAGAACTGTTCTCATCCTGGCTGTATCATTTATGAATAATCGTATTTGTCCATCCTTCCCAACAGTGCTTACCTCCTCATCACTAACAATAAGTAAGGCAGTCACAGGAGGATGCCACAGATTGAGTCGCAGCACCACAGAGTAGCTGAGGTTGGAAGAGGCCTCTGAAGATTGTCTAGTCCAAGCTCCCTGCTTAAGCCAAGCCACCTAGAGCAGCTTACTCAGAACTCTGCCCAGCCAAGTTTTGAGTACATCCTATGATAGACCTTCCCCAGACTCTTCTGAGGGCAGCTTTTTCCAGAGAACCAGCCTCATCCAAGACAGTGTTTCTTACATTCAGACAGAATTTCTTTCTTAATTTGTGCCCATTGCCTCTTGTCCTGTCACTGAGCACCAGTGACTGGGGAGAGCCTGCCCCTCTCTTCTTTACACCCTCCCTTCGGGTACTTAGGAACATTGGTATGACCTCACTGAACCTTCTTTTCTCCGGCTGAGCCGTTTTAGCCCCCAACAGCAGGAGAGTGCCCAGGCAGTGATACCAGCAATGAGGAGGGTGGACTGAGCAGCCAGCAGGGGTCCATCACAGGCCCATTACCTTCCGCCCCATCCCAGTTTCCTCCAGTCAGCAATTCACCCTCTCATTGCTCTTCCCCCTCCCCAACCTGAATGGC
This sequence comes from Lonchura striata, assembly GCF_050655825.1. Taxonomy (NCBI): domain Eukaryota; kingdom Metazoa; phylum Chordata; class Aves; order Passeriformes; family Estrildidae; genus Lonchura; species Lonchura striata. The sequence goes on along the minus strand of NC_140705.1, from coordinate 84,349,421 downwards.
CCCTGGCCTTTGGTGGACAAAAGGAAAGCCTGCAGCCACCTCCAGCTCTGTGCTGGGCTCTTGGAGGTGCTAATCCCCTGTTTATAACCTCACACTTTGTTTCCATGGGGATGTCAGAGCAGTGTACCAGTCTCACATTAGCAAACCATGGGGTTACCAGAGGTCGTGGGGGGGTGTCGCTGGGAGAGCTTAGACTGCAAGGCTGAGGATAGCTGGAGACTCCTACATTTCAGGTCTGGCTCTATAGTGGAGTTTTGAGAGAGGCTCCTGGAAATGCTGGCAAGCAGCATAATGTTTGTATCAGTGAGGGTCAGATTAGAGGACTCGATGTTTGTTGTAGCCCTGTAGCCATCAGATACTTCTACTGTAATAACTTTTTCCTTGTGTCTTACAAGTCTTGAGGATTCTTTAGTACCTGTGTCTTATATGGCAGCTGTGGGGTGGAGCATATTATCTTGTTAGCATTCACATTGCAACCCTGAGTAGGTTGAGACTGGAAATGGTATATGCAGTATCTTGCTGGAATCTCAGCAGGACTCTAGATCTAATGCCCTGACTCTTACAAATTGTTCTATACACCTTTAATAAAAACAAATACCTCTGGATACATTCTACATGCAAATAGGTGTGCTACATCTCTAAATCAATTAAATTGGAGATTACTGCATTGCTAGCCCCTTCCTACACTACCCTTGTTTTTCTCTTCCCAAAGAGGGAGTGTAGCAGGCCCAGTGGAAGCAGTCTAGAAAAAGAGAGCAAAGCTGCTTGCTGACAATATGGAGTAGAATTGAAGTAGGCAGACTTTGGGGTCTGAGTGGAGACAAGAGAATACTATCAAGAAATGGGATTGAAAGTTTTAGTGGTGGGGCTGACACTATCCCAAGAGCTACTGTAAAGTGCAAGAGTACTTCAGGAGTGTTCTCCTGGTCCCTCATGATACTGTCTTATCAGCCTGTTGGAAGGGGAGAGCTCTGTGTGTTGGAGCCTTGCAAAATCTTGGCCATTCTGTAAGAATTTTGACCATGTGAACCCCCACCTGTACTTCCTTTGTTGCGCTCTGGAGCAGTAGCTGGCATGGCATAAGGCAGGAGTTACGAATTGCTTCCTTCCTTTAGCCTGAAGTGCACCCATATGCTGAATGACTGAAGTCATTTAGCTGGTACTTATTTTGGGAATTAAGCCAGAGCTCTTATCAGAAGTTTCCCACATAAATGAGTTGTCCAAGCTTACCTTGTCTTTGACTCTGTACTTGTTTCCAAAGCTTTCTGTAAGTCTGCAGTAACTTGGGAAGCACTCAGTCTGTGGTGCTGCCAAATGCAAGTGAACTGACAGGGGAGAAAAGGGGCTTGAACTTCGGAGTCAAACAAGCTGCCTTGTTCGATGCCATTAGAACATGTCTGCATCATCCTTTAAACATGTAATATCAGGGCTATTCACCTGACTTAGCTTGTTCCTTCATTGTATTTATGTCTACTGGATTTTTAAGTGCCAGTTCAAGAAGAGATCAACAAGATCTAAAGAGAGCCTATTATAGCAGGCAGTTCATTACACAGTTAAGTAATGTATTCTCCAAATCTTTGAGCTTCATCTCTTTTTAAGATCACTGTATTGGCTGTTCTGGCCATCTTTACCACTCTGCTTAGATGAGAGTAACAGTGCCTTTCTGCACTGCTGCTATGACCCTGGGAATGTCAAAAGGGAGAAACTGAGATGGCTCATAATATGTTTGCATCCCTTGTTAAAGCTTTTCTAAGACAGAAACACAGGTAATGTAAGCAATCTGTTGTCTGTCTCTTTACACTGAATGGAGAAAGTTTTCACTTTTGTAAAGGAGGGGCTTCTGAGAAGTCACTGTTTACTCCAGATGTTACCTCACACACTTCTGTGGGAATTTGTAGTGTCTGGGAACTGCCTGCCATCCTACACTGAGGTGAAGAATGTTTTGCTCATGGTAGAGCTCTTGGCATACTACACCATCAGCTGCTAGAATGACAGGACTAAAGCTTCAGATAGCCTTAGGGACTGATTCCACTCACACCACCTGAGACTGAAGAAGATTCATCACTTTAGTGTCAGTTGGGACTCAGAGCCCAGTGCCTCTGCCATGATGCAGACCTGAGCACTGTATTACTGCATGTAGACTCGGAGCAGCAACTCTGGCCTGGCTGAAGGCTGGCAGATTACTTCATTTGGATGAGCAATCCGTTTCATTTTTTTCCTGTCTTGCAAAGTTCTGGTCAGTGCTCCCTGTAGCCAGACTTCTTCCAAGGCTGTGTCAGTATTTTTGAAAGCAGCTTCATCTGTTGCCGAAAGAGGGATATATGAGCCTGATGAAAAACTGATGTGTCCCTTAGACAATGTACAGGCCAGCTACACAGGAGGAACTCTACAGCTCCTGGGAAATGTACTAAGAAAGTATATAAAGAGCTGAGGAGCTGCATTAATGTATACTTTTGAAAGCACTAAAAAAAAGCTGTTCCTCAGCTATATTTTTACTGCAGTTGTGGCTGTGTTGGCCAGAATGTTTGGCCCATGTCACTGTCGCCCTGATTAAAGTGAGCCTGCTGCAAATCCAAAGAGTCTGGCATGCACTAGCTAGCACCTAGCTGGGATTAAAAGGTATCATGCCACCATATGGAACTATCAGCAAACTGCCTTGTTTTAACAAGGGTCAGGCATGCTGAAATGCCATTGATTTAGTGTTGTGAAGTGTGGATTTATCATGTAAAACCCCTCTGCCTCTCAAGAAGGTGCTCTTCTGTTGCTTATTCAATGATGTTTTCCAAAAAGCAGAATTCCTGTTCTGTTTTCTGAACTGGTTGTACTATCTCAATTGTACAAACTTGGACATTCCCTTCTACATGCCCCAGATTTCTCTGCAAAGAGATAAGGATTTCCCTGCTTTGCACTGGGTCATTTGGCAGCTGGCCTTCCTCTACCCACTCCAACTCCTTATCCTGTTTCCACTACTGGAATTCAAGAAGAGCAGAATGCTTTGAGACTATCTGACAGGCAAATCCTGCCTTGTACTTGGTTATACAGCTGTCTAGCATAGTATGGAACATTCATCATGATGTAATGTAACACTAGTTACAGAGGAGGAGCAGGAGATTGGGAACTGCAGAAGAAGGCATAAGATGAAAGTGAAAAGCTAAGCTTTGTGGTCAGCTAAGCTGAGGGTGGTAGGAGATACATAAGAACACCTTGTGGTCAGAATTCAACTGGGGAGCATTCCAAATCTTCTTCTATCCCCGGCAGCTGGGACACTGTCCAGGTGAGACTTGCCATGATATTTCTCATTTCTTGGAATTTAGTGCCTTTTTGTTTTCTGCCTGATTTGTTTTTGACAGTGATAGCTCATGAATGTTACCACTCAACTGCTTTACTAGCTATGGTTCTTTTGAAGAAATGGCCATGGGAGTAACCCACATCATCCATGAACTCTTGAATGTTACCACTCAACTGCTTTACTAGCTATGGTTCTTTTGAAGAAATGGCCATGGGAGTAACCCACATCATCCATGAACTCTTGAGTCTCATGTCCTCACCTTCTCTTACGTATCATTTGTCTGCAAAAGTTGGAAATGGAAAACAAATTAAGATTATCCTGTCAATGCAGAATTACTCCCTACAGTTCATTTTCCTCATGTTTGGCCCAGTCTGGGGCTTTCACTCTTTCCAGGGGATCATTCCACAAGCAAATTTGTCATGCAGCCAAGAATTGTTCCCTCATCCTCAGCCTGTATTCTCCCTTTCAAAACTTCCTGCTGTTATTTCTGCATTTGTTCATGCTCCAGCCTGGCATGTTCCACTTACATGCTGCAGCAACAAAACATTTTCACTAGCTTTCGAGGCTGAGGGAACTTCTAAGCAATTTCACCAGCATTGTGTAGGGTGACAGACTGTTCCCATACTCCAGAGTCATGTGTGTGCAGGCCACCACAACCCAGAACCATTTGGGAAACAGTCAAGCTCAGCTGTAGGTCAAACGTCTTCCTTTAAGTAATAGAAACCTGAATAGCTCAGCAGTTTTCTTTTCAGCATGGAAGTTTTTGCATGGAAAATGTGGACTAATAGTCTATCCAGAACAATCCCTGAATTCAAGCCAGCATCTAGATGCTCTTTTAATATTAATATAGCACTCATGTTCTTCTGGCAGGTCCAAAGTATTGGTTAAAACACAGTGTGAAGTTGTTCCCTATCCAAAAGGACTAGGGAATGTCACAGGTTCTTGGACTGTCAGCAAGAGGTGCTGTAAGATTATGGAATACTTGATTTTGAGTTCTCAGCTGCCACTCCATTTCCAGCTTCCTACTGGAAGAGCATAATTTGGCACAGCTAGTATCCAAGTCAATCCCACCTCCATCACCTGAATTGGAGAAGCTGTTCTGTGTTAAGCAAGAGGGAGGCTCCCTACAAATTCGTCAAGAATTACAAAGTTCTCGGGCTCTGTGGACACCTCTAGTCCCTGGGAGCAGAATCCAGTTTCCCTACTATCAGCATCTCACTCCAGCAGCATGTGGTTCCTCTCATCTGCATGGGAACTGTGTTGTGCATGGCATGTGCATTCAAAAGCAAAGAGCCAGAGGGGTTGCAGGTGAGCAAAGCCAAGAGGTGTCATGGGAAGGGAGGTGGCAGGAAGAGGCAGTCTCGCCAGCATTTCATCAAGTGCTTCCTGCAATCGATAGCCCTCTGCCTTCTGCTCTTAATCCAAACAAAAGCCATATTGAAAAAATTCAGTGAGGGTTCAGAAGTTCAGACTTGAACTGTACCAACATGGCCTTTGCTTGGGCTGTGTATGTGGTTTTCCCATTTCCCTTATCCTGCACATGAAAGCCTTGTGCCTACTCCTAGGTCTAAAGTAGCAGCCTCCAAGTGGGAAGGCCTGCCCACTGAATAGAATCCATGAAAACAGACTTCCACATGCTACAGAGATTTTAGGCTATTAAAATGACTGCAGGTGAATTAACCACCATTGTTTCCATCCTGATTGTATCTTGCTGTTTTCCATTAGGGAAGTCCCACCAGGGTGTCTTATCACTTTTTTTTTTTTTTGCATAAGTTACTAATTTGTGCACTTGGAGTCTAGGAATTCTAGTTCTTGCACAGGACGCTACCATAGTCAAGGTGGCAAGCAGTGCCCTGAGGTGAGTCACAACTCCCAGGACTGGCAGTTATGTTCCCCTTTGCCTAGAGTGGGAGCTCTGCACACTGAAGTGACAGATTAGGACATTGTGGACCAGCCGTATTTGGCATCCACCTGAAGAGTCTGTCTTGACAACCTTCAGCTATTTGACAAAATTCAAACACTCTGCCAGTGTGTTTGTAGGTGAGGATAAAAACTCCCCAAGACAAACTTTATTGGATACATGAAAAGTAGGGGCACTTAGCGAGAAAAGGGTGTATCCTACCTTACATGGATGGCAGACTTTGCAGGAAAGTCCTGTATGCTCAGTTTTGAAGCTTTCCTCTGAGAGTCTTGTGGATTGTTTTTACTCAAAAAAAAAAAAAACCCAAAAAAACCACCCAAATCTGTGAAATCAGTAGGAAATGGAGTTAGTCAAAGAGGTGAAGGAACTTTCTAGACTGACTGCTCCCAGGCATCAGGCTTTTGCACTGCTGAATCAAGGTAAAAAAAAAAAAAAAAAAAAAAAAAAAAAAAAAAAAAAAAAAGGCAGCAAACAAAATAGGACAAGTTTGAGTTTTGGACAAAGCAAGTATTAAAAGCCCCAAAAGCAAATGTGCTCCAGGAAGGAAAAGCATCCAAATGTCTGTTTCAGCTAACAATGAAAAGCCCCAGCCTGCAGTCCCCAGAGGACGCCAGAAGCCTGGACCAGAGGGCTGGATTAGACCTGCTCAAAAGAGAAATAACAAAAGCTTTAAAATCAGGCCATTACTAAATCCTCCTTCCTATGCAGAACTGGGGTGTGCACTTCCAGCCCCCACACAGAAATAGAGGGATTTCTTAAAAAGCCACTGTCTGTCTAAACCTGCATACAGCATTGATGTGAATCTGACATTCACACATTCACTACTCTCCCAGTGTGATCATTTATTATCACAGGAGCACTTTCCCATAATCGTGTGGACATGTGACCAGAAGTGCACTTGGCACATTGATGCATTAAAACAATTTGGGATTTTTTCCCTCCTTTTCTGTTAGTCTTGCAATACCAAAATTTGTGCTACACCACCCCCCTTGCAGTAAGGGGAATATGAAAAGGAGGACCTAGCCCATGTGCTTATCTTCTATACAGCTTCTCCCAGAGGAGCTGCCTTGCCATGATCCTTTGCCAGATTCCAAACTGGGGACCTGCATTTGGTCTCTCTGAACTCCCCTTGCATGTGAAATTAGAGACAGGAAAGTCTCTCTTACTTCCTGTCCTGAGGCCGTTATTTAAGGGATTCCACTAATGCACTAGGATAGCATTATAGGTCAGAAGGTATGAGTTTAATGCATGTATAGGAAAACAAGTTGCTGGATCTTGCTATGTGTCATCGCCCAGATCCCTCCTGCTGGTGCTTCTAGATGTTTTAGCTGTCAAAAACTCCTCAAAGCAAAGTATTTTGAAAGTGGCTTGATTTCAGAGACAGAAAGCTCCACATGTGATTCATTTTTCAGTTTGTGCTGTTAGGGAGTACTGAGGAAGAAAAGTGCTAAATGGGCTGCTGTTCTGTAGTCTTTAGCTGCCTGGTATAGCAAGCTTTCTCTGTAGTTCTCATGAATGTGCCAAATGCCTTCAAACAAATGTCTCTGTCCAAAGTTCTTAATATCACAAATTTGCACAATGTAAATAAAAGGTAACAACGCTTTTTGTGGGGAGGATTAGTGATTGAGGTTACACTAAGATCTTGGGATTACTCAACAGATGCGTGCAAACATTGCTGGACAAAGTTTATCAGTCTGTTCCAAATTCTAATTTGTTGGAGCATTGTTTGTGCAGATTATGCTAAGGTTTTACTTTGGATCTTTATTGTGTGAAAAGACTCCTCTTTCTCTAAGTACCTCTATTCCCCTCTCTACTGGTAGCAACAGATTTAAAGCCTAACAAAACTCCAGGCCACCCAGCCACAGGGTAAGATTTCCAGTAACTGATTCTGGATCTGAAATCCCCTGTGTGTTTGTGAAGCCAAGTCTAAAACTTCAAATGGTAAAAAGCAGAGCATGTTTGCCAGACTTTGCGCTTCACAGAGATTTGTAGTTGTAATGGTAATTCCATTTTAATGCCTCTTACACTGTAGGTGCTGACTTCCTGCACTAGTAGACTCTAATAGTATTGTACAGAGAACACTAGAGCAAATATGGACATATAAAAATACAAGACTAGGCCAGAAACCCATTGCATGCAGAAGTAATAACTAATTATTCTCCCAAAGTAAATGTATTCGTATTTAGAAGCTTTCTCACAGAATTTAGCCTTTGTAATTAGTTTACCTTATTGAGACCAGCTGTTGAAATAAAACTTCCCCTAGAGGCTGGATGCATTCAGTCTTGGACTTAGCTGCAATGAAGGGATTTGGCACTCCAGTTTAGCTGCAGGTGGACAACTTGCCAGCAGCCTGGAAACTACACCTGATTTGTTTTGTGAAACTGGAAGTCAAGCAGGTGCCAGTGGGTTCAGTAGAGAGATGAGCTTAGAAATTCCAAAACAAACAAAAATTCCTTTCCAGTGGTCCCTTCTGAATTGAGGGAGCTCTGGTCATGGTTATTCATTTTATAAAGAGGCATGTTAGGGAGGCAAAGGCTATAGTGCTTTGCTTCTGCTTCAGCTGGAACATTTCTCAGTGATCAGTCTCAAAACTGAGATGTGTTTGTGTTGTTTTGACAGGTACCTGACCCGCTGGCCCGTCAGATCTGCAAAGCCCATTTGGAAGAGGGGCCCTAAGTGGTGCAAAAAGCCCTTTCCAGTCGGACACCCTTTGCTGAAGGATAATATCAAATATACACAAAAGCCTCTCTGCTTAAACCACTAGTGACCAGAACTAGCATAGTCAGTAAGCACATATTGTCCACTGTTCTGCTGGGTTTTTTTCAAGTTTGTCAACATCTCAAATTTTCTTATTCCAAAATTGTCTTTAGTACTCTATTGTGTGTGATCTTTTCCTCTAGGAGAATACAAGAGCCATCAAAACAAAGTTCAGTGTGCAGGATGATTTGATGAAAGCAAGGGTCAAAGACTTCTACCTCAAAGCCAGAAAGGATCTGTAGGCTTTTGTTTCTTTATGTTCCACAAATGGGTTTGTAAAAGGTTGTTTACTTCTCTTCCCAGGAGTGAGTGGTATTTCCCCATTAGCACATGTTTCAACTCAGATTTGCCTCATTTGGGCTTTTGTACCTGTGACACAGATGGAAGAAAAATGTCTCTGCAGCACTGTATTTTCTCAGCAGTAACAGAAATTGTTACTGTTACTGAAATTATTTTTTTTTATTATTATAATCTGTACTATCCATAATTTTCAGCAGAACACCTGTGGCAGCGGCAAACAGGTGTGTGTCTTACATGTCTCCTTAAGAATTCCTAGCTCGTGCTTCACTCCTGAATCTGACAAATACACAGTGTTGACATCCTTGATGACTGCCTGTTCTTTTTTCCCCTAGCAAATAAATTTTTCATAAATATTCTATGTCAGTGATATGATTGTTTCCTGGGATAGTTTGGAACTGATTATCCATCCTGTAACTAAAAGGTGACACCATTTCTCTCCCTGTGTAGTACACATACAAATCTCCCACCTACTAACTATTGCTAATTATGGGTCTGGTATGAAAGGCTCATTAAATTTATTATGGTCATTATTGTTTTGCTTCCATTTCTTTGGTATTTTTTGGGGGGCTACAAATCAATACATTTTTATGTACTACTACGCCAGGTAATCTTGTATTGCTTTTATCGGAGTCATCTGCTAATACGATCAGCATGGACAGGAACAAAAGGTAAGAATAAACCTGTATTATCCAGGAAATCAAATTAGATTTAAATGGTTCTTTTTAGCCTTATTTTGTGAAATAAAAGGCCTAGATTCAGCCTCTTAAGTTGGCCAAGACTTTTTGCTTTGGGAGCCAGAGCCAAGACTTCATTAACCATACTGAGATAAAATCTCTGGCTGACTGTATCTGTTTTATAAAGCTTTAAAAGCTACAGCCCTTCAGAAAGGAAAACATTTTTCTTTATTCTCATACATACAGAAGTTACTCTGTCTTCTAGCTCAGGTAGCTCTTCTCAGTGAGCTTTGCTAAAGGAAAAGCCACTGGATTAAACCATTGTCTTGAGATGAACTTAAAAAAACACATTTTTCAAGACCAGGTAATGCCTACAGCTATTTTTTTCCTACACTTTAGTGACATGAGCTGGAAAGACCCCTCTGATTTTGGTGAAATCTTAATATCTGAAAAGCAAAATACTCTCGTCAATATGCCTTTCTAGAGTTCAGGGTTTAATACAGATCCTTTACAGTATACATCAGCTTTCTGCCCTGACTCCCTCTGCTTTTGTCATTCATGGAAGACAGCAGGTATTCATTCACATTTCCAAATTAGTTCTTGTGTAAGCAAGGTGCTTTGATTTCTGACGTAGAGCTTGCCTGTCAGGGAAGAAAATGCCATTTGTTACTATCTAAAAGATCGGCAGTGACACATTACAGGGAGAGCTTGGTGCTAATAATGCCAGGGTTGTGTTCAATCCCCATATGGGCCACACTTAAGAGCTGGACTTGACGAGCCTTGTGGGTCCTTTCCAACTCAGAATGTTCTGTGATTCTCTGAATTCCATCTGGAGTTCAGGGAGGATTGCATACAATGAAGTCCTAGGAAAAGAATCAGGGCCGGCATCCAGGCACAAAAGAATCCTGCTCAAAGTGCAGAGGTTTCACATTTTTATTAGAACAAGGAGTAAACAAAATTTCATAAGTATAAAATGTAGATCTTCTCTAGTTCTTGAGTCCTTCTCCCAGACAGAGGAGTCACAGCATGAAGGGCAGATCGAGATTCTTCTCACCAGTGCCAAAATAGACGTAGCCAAATTGCTTGGTCATTGGGACATGATAGAATGTCAGTCCCAGCCACAGCAGGCTCCGCAGCACAACCACATTGCCTCCCTTCTCCAGCTGGATACTCCAGGAGCCTGTGTGAGAGATGTGCAAGTGAATAACTGGAAAAGGAAGAAAGAGGCAGGGCTCCTGCAGCAAGTTAACCTGAGAGAAAGGCTGCCATGGGTTCTCCCTGACCAGTTAACAGTACACAAGGCTGCACTGGGGTTTGTGACACCTGAAAGAAGTCTGGGAGAACAAACCTCGATGCCCTGTTTTCCTTTTGTCAGTTCAGCACTGCAGGCTGCCCTTGTTTCCAGATGTCTCTCTGGGTTCACATAGTAGCATATTCCCATGGCTGTGGTGGTAATGTCGTATGCGTCAAGCTCCAGACTGGTATAGCTGATCCCCAGGAGAGGCTGCAGCTATTCTTGGCTGTATCTGAGTGGGCAGCAGTTACTCCAACAAGCTCTGCCACCTACTTGGTGTAGCTAATAGCTATAGAGAGCCAAGATGAGCTATAGCAATCCTGCATAGGAATGAAATTGGTCCTTAAAATAAACTTCTAGCATTAGTAGTGGGAAGAGAAAGAAGGTGCTTTCCTCCTTCAGGGAAGACTGATTTCTCTGATGCAGCAACTGGAAAAAAATTAGAAAATGAAAAGTAGGGTATTTCCTATCTGAGGAATATATAGAAAAGGTTAATTCTCTTTAGTCTTTCTTGGCTCCATCACTGAAGAGGATATGCGTGGTAGGGGCAGAGGGATAAGTTTCCACATTAATTTTGTTTTGGCTCCACAGAAGAGGTTCAGAGCCAGTGTGAAAATGCAGTTTCTTCTGGATACAAGGAGCTTGGAGCCTCTGAGTATTTATTTTGCATCTGACATGACAGCTTGGGAATTGTGCCAGAGGGAGGGGGCTGAAGCATCAGCTTGGATTCAATGCTGGAGGGCACGGAGCTGCCAGGAGAAGAAAATACCAGCTTGAGCACCAAATCAGTAATACCTAGGGGCTACAATGTAGGGAAGAAAGGTCCTCCTGAAACTCCATCTTAAAAAAAAAAACAGGAGCAGGCCCAAAATTTAAAAATGTGGTTGAAACTGTCAGGCTACCATTGGCCTAGAGTCAAGCAGTCAGCCTATCTGTACCCAAAGCCAAAATCTGCCAATTCCAGAATAAGCAGAAAGCACATAAAGTGTTGGGCTATTTAGGCAGTATTCATCTTTGTAGATAATTTTAGGCTCATTAATTTTAGGCTCATCAATTTATGCCATGATTCATGCTTACTCATGTCACGGTTAGCCTGGGGAAGGACGTCGGTGATTGCTGTCAGCTGCGGGTCCTCCCGCTCCCACTCACTCATGACTCTTGGCCAATCTTAGTCACATCTGACAAAGGACTGAAGGGCTTTAACACCCCAGGTTCCTACAGCAGGTCTCCCTGGGATGTGGCCCCAAGGGCTGACTGCAGTTCCTGGAGCTTTGGCCAGCCAGCAGCTGCAAGGAAGCACAGGCTGTCAGGCTGCCTGGCAGCCATGATGCAGCAGCTAGCTGGGCAATCCACATTCATGCAGCCTGGGGCTCTTGTGTTCTCCCTTCACAGTAGACTTGTCTCACGTGCACTTCATGGCAAACTACAGTAGCTGAAGGAAGGAGGGAAGTTGAAAGGAAATGTTTATATGTTTATATGTTGGTTGCAGAATCAGAAAGAAACAATACAATTCAAAACCCTGTAAAATCAGGTGTTGAGATGTGCTGCTCACCTCTTATCTAACTCTTCATATTTCTGTACTTCTCAAAAGTTTCTTGGCCACCACTGTTTCCTTTGCCTCCTTCAGCAGCAAGTTTCACATGTTTGTTATACTATAATGTGCAAGTCTTGTGTCATCTCTGATATGCTATCTTTCAAAGTACCCTCTTCAGTCATGTGCAAATGTGGAACTCTGTGAACAGCAAGAATACCTATCTCCTTTCTGACAGACTGACTCGAGCTGCCGGACAGCAGTACAAAACAGACATTCACAGTCTTTTTTGGGAGATTTCTGCTTTGGAAAACTTACTTCTCTCCTCCACGTTTCCACTAAAGACAAACAACTGGGGTTGCAGTAAAGCAGAAGACTACTTAATATCGGACAGTCAATACAGGTGTGTGGCATCTTTTCACCTTCCTTGCACTGTGACATTCTTTACACAAGTCCTAGGTACAACATGAGCTAATATCCTCACAAGCAGTGGTTTCACATACAAGGCAACCCCAGTCTCCCATCCAGTCTCTCCAATACCACTCATACAGACACAAACTGGCCTGAATCTTTTTCATACCTGGAGTAAAAATGCCTATTATGGTTCAGCCACTGGGATTATGAACCCTGACTGAGGGGATCTGCTTGTTCTTAAGAAATTTCATCACTCAAATAGCATGGAAACCCAGATGAGAAACACTTTGCTAGAAGGCAGATCATGCAGTGACAGAAGCACTACTGCCATTTGCTGTCAAAGGAAAAGCTTTCAGTTTCTTGAACTTTGTCTCTAAAAGTTTTCAACATTTGCTAGTGACAGTAACATGACCCTGCATAGGAGTGTTGATTAACAAGTAGCAGGCAAATAAGTCTGAATGTAATAGTGACAAGTAACTCTCAATTTCTCTTTTGAATGACTGCTCCCAGCACATGGTTCTTCAACTTGAATTTGCATAAATTACCTACAAGTCTTTCCTCCAAATACTGATGGTACTTGCTGAAGTTTTACAGACTGGTTTGTGTGGCAGGGGATGGTGACATGCTGCAAACTTTTCGTAAAGTTTCTCTGACAAAAAGATGAGGAACTCTCATTGTTTTTGATTTAGGACCAGTCCTCTAAGAAACAAGTCTGTCAAGAATAGGACTATGCCTTGCCTTGCTAGGCAGTGAAAACCTTTAGGGATTATCTAATTTGTTAATGCCTCTCAACATACTGGAAGTATCTAACAACGTGGGTACATGTGATAGCTTGTTTATATATGTTTACCTACATAGATGAACCCTCTAACCCAAACTAATTACACAGAACAAAAAGAAATGCCTGGAGCATGACAACTGGGAAAGGTAAGAGGGAAAACAGGGTTTTCAATGCTCTTAGGAACTGCATCTGGATTTACACATCTTTTCATTGGATAAATTCACAGAGGAGGTAGAGTAAATCAACATAATTAAATCCCCATATCTGTGCTCTGGGGCAATAGAGTACATGGATCCATGATCTCCTCAGAACATTTACCCAATGACACACAGCTTATCAATCTCAGCAGAGTATTCATCAGCAGTTAACTCCGCTGATCAAAGGAACTTCCCATGCACCTTCACACCTGGCAGAAATGGACAGATACAATCGAAGATTGCTCCATTCACTTTCATGCTACATCTCTGAAGGCTGTAATGTGCAGTTTCTACATTTCCCTATCATCTGTCCATGCTGCCAATTCTCAAAGGGCTCAAATTTGTCATTTCATAAATGTGAGACGTTTGGGGAATATTAATTACTATTGTTATACTTTCTAGCTCTTCTCTGGCCCTTCATTCTGCATGTAATTCTACACAAATATGAACAGTAAAGTTCTGCTGATGCTGCATAAGCCTTCCTGTAAAATGAGGGCCTGAACAAAAACAAGCAGGTTACATAAGGGCAGTCCCATCTGGACTGGCACAACATAGGTTGAGAACAGGAAAAAATTACAAGAAGCGGTCTGTCATTTTCACTGGTATCCTGTATTCAGCCAGAATGATGATTTATCCTAGAGCTACTCTTTATTCTGCTGAGCCAAAGAGTAGAAGCAGTGCTACCTTCCACCTTCTACTAACTGGATCACTAGAGATATTTTTCTAACCTAATCATCAAAGGTGATTTCTTTCAATATACTTTTCCAGACTGGACTTTTCCAACACACAAAACCCATTCAGAAACTACATTTGATACACAGTGCTGGTGTATCTTCTAAGAAGAGATTACATTAAAGTTCTGGAACATCTCTGGGTTCTTTGGACTTTATTAAAGTGAAAAAATTAGAATCTGTTATTTCATTTTTTTTTCCCCCATACCTCACCATATCAGCTGTATTTGAGGAAATGCTGCATAAAACAAAATTTGAACTTGTGTGCAAATGGAGATAGTTGTTCTCTCAGAAAGATACAGGACATTTGTCTTCTATCACAGCTCAAACCTCACTATACTCAAACAATATGCTTTTTTTTGGGAGGGCCCAACTTTCTTGTAGGAGTTTGAAATATTGATGTCGTAAATCACTCGAGAAGTACTTTAAACAGTAACTAATGAACAGTATGCAATAATAGCTTAAAATAATAAGCCACCTTATTTTTCCTTAATATAAAGTCTTAGAAATGCATTTAATAATGCATTATAAAATGGAATGAGAACTATGAAAATTAAATGCTACTTTCATCCTTTTTTTTCTCTCTTTTGTTTTTTTAAACTTCTATGCTATTACAGATGCTTTTGGGGTAAAACCACCACATAGATAGCTTCAGGTCTGTATTACTATAAAAATGTAGAATTTGGGTCCAAATCCTTTCCATCACTGGCTGAGAATATTCCATGGCACTCCCTGTGTCAGACAATATGTCTTACTGAGAGACTGGGAAGCTCAAAGCCTCAGTTTGTAAGGTACACCAAGATTCCTAGATAAAAGTTGTCAAGAAAAAAAGATTTTAAAATATTATTATTTGCATTGGAACTAAAACTAAAACTAGGAGTCAGCAAGTTAAGGTTGGATTTCCTAGACTTAAATACTGATTTTAACTTGCATCTCCATGTGTGCTGTCTCTAAATCAGGCAGTGAAGTTAACTTCACACATCATGTAAAGCTCACTGAGTGCAGGGAACTGGTCATTGCTCTCACACAAGAAATTCCTACCAGTAACACTGTTCTGGTGAGGTTCCCAAAGTTCAAAACACATATCTTAAAAGAGCAAGTTAATATTTAAGCTGCACCCAGCAAACTTAAGAAAGCCAAGCAAGCTTTCTGTGCTGAAACTTTTGCCTGTTGCTGCTCCAGAAGGGAAGGGAGGGAGCTGCTGTGTGGGAGGAAAGAGCATGGGAAAAGTATATGCTGGATGAAGATCTGGAGCTTCCTATTCCCTCTTTGGATCAGGCTGCAGCCTCCACCCCTCCAAACACAGGCAGGAATTCTGAGGAGTTCCTTACATCTTTCCTAAACAAGAAAGTGCTTTGAAGATCCTGATGTTCACCCCATGTTAAACCACTGCCTTTTTTATGGCCCTTCAGCAGCTGCCAGAACACCAGGGCTGAATTTCAAAAGTCAACCTCCTTCTCAGCTTCTTCTTCCTTTCCAGTCGCCAATAGAAATCCCTGTCTCATCCCCCATGTCTGCCTCAGCTCTGGGATGAATCTTGTAATCCACAGAAGCAATAGGGTGCATGAGACATGAGCTTTAAAACAAGATCCTTCCAAGAGGGCTGTTTGCAGAAGAACTTTTCTGCTGTAACTGGTCCACTTGCAGTATGACCTCTTATAACACTGCTGCTTTGGAGGTGATTCAGCAATGCCTCATTTCAGTGCAAGCTTGAGAAAAAACAGCTTTAAGAGCTAGACAGCCTGATAGAGAGGCTCCACGTCACAAAAGCTCACAGAGGGTCATAAAAGTGACATTATCAATTCTTTTTCAAAGGAGGAAATGTCTCAAGGGAAAAGCAGCCAAACCATGGTTGCACTTACCATTAACACATTATGCTGCTGCAAGAGCAGGTTACAACATCTATTGCTGCAGTTAGTCCTGAGTGAGAGTCAAGTATGGAGTCATGGGACAAATATTAACACCCAGAGAGGGGCAACATAACCATTTTCCTCTGCAAAAGCAGCCACTGCTTGGCTGTGTGACCCCAAGCACTTAGAGCTGACAAAGCCTCACGACACCCGTGGGATTTCGCTGCCATTTCCCTCCAACAGAAAATCCTACACGAGGAAGAGCTTCCTACTTCTAATTTGTTGTCTGTAGGGAACAAAGACAAATTGCAAACCAGAGCAGCTGTGAGGAAAGGTCACCGTGCTTTGGTTGTCAATAAATTGTGCCACACAGGCATTTCACACACAGCCTACCAGCCATAAGAACACATCCAAACAGTCCTATTTGGGGGCCAAACTCCTTCGTGCCACTTACTGGCTGCAAACTAAATCTCTTCCATTTGCTTGACACACCACCTGCACCCCATATGTTAACACTGCTGTCAATATTTCCAATTCCCCATATAACTATTTAATAATAATTAAATAAAAACACAGACTGGTTGCAGGTTCAGTACTATTTTTAAAAGCCTCCAGAGCCAACAAAGCACAGCTTACAGTCAGATGCTGCCAAGTGGCTCTTGCATGGTCCTAATGTCTGCCATGTCCTTGACTCACAAATACCACCATGCCCAAAACCCAAAGTAAAATGGTCATACTTTAGAGGCTTTTTTTCTCCATTATCCTCTTCCCCTGTGGCTGTTCCTGCAGTAGAAATTATTTCAACAGGCCCAGGCCTTCTATTTACACATGAAGAACCTGTTTCCTGCTGACAAGGAAGACCCAGGGATTGCAGTGCTGTCCCAGATACACAGTATTCAGGTAACTCAAAGTAAAAATTAAATTCAGGCCATATTTAGACATCTGACAACAGTGCTGCTTAATCAGCAGCCTCTGCCCTCAAACCCTTATTCCAACCCTCATCATTTTTCCATCATAGAGACACAAAAGTGGTTATTTATTGCTTAGTGAGTCAGGTAGGGGAAATAATCTGACTGAAAATATATACTAGAGAGAAAGAACATTATTTTTCCAGCTGGAATCTGCACAGCCAGCAATGCCAACACAAAAGAAGGGACAATACACAGAAATAAATGAGCACCAGAGGATGGGAAGGACTGAAAAAACTAGCACTGAAGTAATACATATCAAATTAGAACCTCCTGTTAGTTTGCCCTTTAGTCCTAAATCCACCTGATAAAACAAAACAAAAAGATTCTAATTAAGAGAAAGATGCAGACTGCACAGAAAGCATTAGAGTAAGGACTTGGAATAGGGCCGTACACTAGAGGAAACAGCAAAACCATATGCAATCAAAACATATAAGGAGTAGGAAAAACTGATTAAAATCCATGCTATTTGTATTCTGAAGACTACAGTACAGATCACCGAATCTTGGGTTTTCTGTAGTAAATTTAGAAATCTCTCAGAGTGGCAAATCACCTCCTTCCAAAGCACAAGTTTATGCTGGGTCTCATCACACTCCATATTTCTTGTTCAGCTGGTTGCTGCAGAAACGTTTTTGGAGCGTGCCAGGAGTCACGTAGCATCTACCTGGGGAGCCCCTGCATTAATCTGTCACCTTCGTGGATTTCTCTAAGCCCATTGGTTGGTGGGAAGAAAAAGGAGTCTCTTGCCCCTCCCTGCTCTGAATGAAAGACGCTTCCTCTAAATCTTGCTACAGGATTTCAGGCTCAATTCAGCTTCTTTGGGGCTTTTGTCACCAAACAAATGTGATGTCTTTGAAAGAAAGATTAACAGTTTGATGAAAGGATGCAATGGGCAGGTTTGTTCTAGCCTGCTTCCCCTAGAGCTTTTGGTCACTGTCACTTTCTTACCCACTGGAGAATATCTGTCTGACTCTCAGAGGAGATTATGGCCACCTTGTAAGATTTTTCCTCTCCTGGTAACAAAGCACTGGCCACTTTGAGGAGGTGATAATGATTAACAGGGGCTGAATTAGGGGCAAATAACCTCACACTGATCTCTGAATTCTGAGAAAACATGAAGGAGTCGATGCTGGGATTCAAAACCCACCAAATACTTAGAGCATATCCAGTTCGCTCTCCTGCAGGAGGGGCAAGTCCACAAGCCCTGTCAGTACCCCAGTTATAGTTCTTACCTCATCATCAAATTAGCAAGGCTAGTTCAAAGAGCTTGGGATGAGGAACAGATGGCACAGATTATAAACTGTTGATGTTTTTGTACTAAACTAGATATGAATTCTGGACCAAATTACCCAAAGAGTTTACCAGTTTCTGAAAATAATGTCACACTGAGCATTTCCACATAGCACAGTGCAGTGCTAATTCTGAACACTAAAAGCTAAGAATCTTTTAATGACTGTGATAGCCTACTATTTCTGCTCAGCATAACTGCTGTACAAATATACCCGAAGATGAAATATCCCTTGTCCTTTTCCCTTTACACACTGCCACACATCCCTTCAGCATGTGTATTTTCAATCCATATGATATTTGTGTACAGTGAAACAAGATGATGATAACTGGCTTCTTCCTTTCAAAAGCCCTGTGGCCAAATGGGCAGCCAACAGCAAAGCAAAGCTATACACAGGGCTGGCACCAGTGCCAATGACTGCATAGGCAGGAGCTGCCACTCCTTGGAGCCCCTTCAGAAACAGATCACTCCTAGCAAAAGCTGACCTCGTTCTGACTTCAGTAAAACACAAACTGTCCTAGGATTTCCCCCACAAGTAATTTTTCATCATTCCCTAGAGAAAATGTTAGGCCAAGGCAGACTGATGTGGTGATAAACTTGAAGCTTCCGGTTCTATAAGGCTTTACCAGCATTTCCCATCATTTTAGCAAGAAGTTCATCTCCTTTTTATGTCCAAGGAACCAGAAGCTTAAATGGAGACAGAGTGGGTCATGATTTCTTTCACTGAGGAGGAAAAAAACCTTCAAATAAAACCCTTTTCAACCCTGGTAAGTTGCTATGAAGATTGTTTCTGTCCTCATTCTTTCCCTACAGCAGTCTGGAGGGTGAAGGACTCTACCACAGCTCTCAGTTGATGGGCAGCCCTATTCCAGTATAAACTCATCCGAGGTCTGACTAAAAAAAACCCTGAGGTGATACAGACCCAGGACCCAAAAGCTGTGAATACGCTGCTTTATTACCCACAGACAAAAAGCCCAAGGAAAACAGGCTCCTTTCCAGTAATCCAAGCAGACCATGATAAGCCAGTCAGAAGCTCTAATACTAGCTGGCCCAGGAGTTCTCCTGCCGTGCTGCCACAAGAGAGGTTCCAGTCTGATCTTGAACTCCTGAGCTGGCAGCACCCCGGCTTGTAGAAGGAACAGCATCTTATCTTGCTCCTAGGCAACTTTCTTGGGTCACTGCAGGAATGACCCTAACAGCCTCTACACATCACTGGTAAAAATTAAGAGTGACCCTACTTTTAAAGTATGTAGGGGACATGCTTATATATTGTCTACATCCATCTGCATGCATGTGATCTCTACGGATGCTGAGAAAGCCTTTGAAAAGCTCAGTGACCATTCCAGAAATTGGCTAAGCTTGAAAGGGAGAGAATATATTCTCTATACCTACAGTTCAGGAGGCTAGTATGCCACACACAGTCTGGAAACTCAGGACATACCTTTTCCTTGATTTGATGCTTCTCCTGGTGATTTTTTTCTCATTTTACTTTTTCACGGTTTCCTTTTCTGTGCTCAGCACTGACAATGCTGGCACCATAGTGCACCCTGCTGGAAGGCAACAGCTAGAGTAATCCTGGAATTATTCCTAGGGATGGCCAACTTCAGTTTGAACAGAGAAATTCAGGTACCAGTGCTTTTACTAACAATCCACTGAGCCAGCTACTGAGTTCGGTTTTCAGATCAGAAATCCTACTGTTCTGATGCACACTCATCTGGCTTTCTCGTTTTCCAACGCTGTATTTTAAAGCTTGTTTATCAAAACTACTTATATTAATGTCAGGTAACTCCATGGTATTCTGTAGCTCAGTTTCACAGATTCACCAAGTCTAAGGATCACATCTCCTAACAAGGAATGAGGATAGCTGTGAGCCATGATAGGCATTTCAGTCTACATTTTCGTTACTTTTTATCCTTGCAAACATCAAGTACTGCCTTCTCATTTATTATGGGTCTTTTAGTTTGGATTTCAGTGAGACAGCTTGAAAAGCCATGTCCCTGTGTGGCTCTTGGCAGGCTAAGGAGTAAAGTGCTCTTGCTCTCGGCTTTCACAGAGCTAGGGAGGTGCTGCTTATTGTTAAGCAATGAAAGGGGAGGGCTCAGGTCACATCTGTGAAATGTTAGTGGAGAAGGGAGGCTGGGTGAAACTAGGTGGCCAGCACAGCACTTCCCTGGATTTTGCAAGGCCACTAGGGAGATAGGCAGCCATTTGTCTTAGAGCCCTGATAAAGGGCCCTTGGTTCTGGTGGCTGGCTGGGGGCTGTAAATACCTCTGCAGACACACACTTGTCAAATGGCTGGAGACAGAGGCTGATAGGGGATTAATCGCCTTGAAGGGAGGAGGGAGGGGGATCGAAAGCAAGTTAATTAGCTGTGTTAATGTATGGAGATAAAGCAAGGTCGTGCCTCCTGGCCTTATTCCTTCCTGTACCCTGACTTTTGGGACAGCCATGATGGGGCTCCCAAAATGGCCCTTGAGAGCAGCCACGGAAACTATCATCCACTTAGAAATGCAGCCCCTCCATCTTCAAGAACCCATTAGGCACCAGCTTTCACTAACTGATAAAGACTGTGCTAATGAACCTCAGATGACAGGTTAGTGTTCTAACCGAGGCTACTGTTCAGCAAGCTTACAGAAAAGCTTGTGCTCAAAGTTTTCAGCCAAGGAAATGGCCACAAATCCCTTTGTCTGTAATGTATAAGGAGTGCTCCAAAACCACTGCACTTTTGGGTGAAGAAAAAGCTACAATCCAAATGACTGTCACTTTCTCCATAGTCAAATGGTAAAGGAGCTGGAATGATCTTCTGTCTAGGCATTTCTTCTACCCTTACTTTTATCTTGAAATGGAAAGTAGACAAGACTCACTGATTCACCCTGCCACTATATACCCATTTGGACTGATGCTATAAAATCTCTCCCAGCAATAAAGGTCCACAATAGCAGTAAGTCACAAATGTTCTCAGCCTTCTTTTGAGTCTTCACTTATCATAGTTCAGAAAGCAATGCCAGCTGAAATGAGCTGACTTACTGTTGGAACTCATTGTCACCTTTTTGTTACTGTCACTGACAATGAAGAAGTCCAAGCTGAACATCACCCTCCATGGCTGCCATCAAGTTTATGGCCAGGCATACCAGGAATCTGGACTCCAGCATACCACTGCCCATTAAACTGAAGTCACTTATGTGTATCTGGAACTATCAACTTGTCTTTGCATTTGACTGAAACACAATTCCCAGGAAGACATCCAGCATGATGTTATGATGCCAAGAGACATAGGCTCATCCATTACCCTTGCTAACTGGTAATCTTTTCACTCTTTGAAATTGTATCTCATTGTTAATTTTAGTTCTGGCTATAATTTTTAGCTGCTGATTCCTGTTATGCCTTTCTCTGCTATAATAAATAGATCTTCAGTACCTAATACTTAAACTCCACTGAGTATTTACACAGTGTAATACAGCCATTCTCACAGGCTTTTCCTGTGATAAACAGATAAACAGATTGAACTGTTTATGTCTCTCACCAGCCCTTGAATCAGTTTGTGACTCTTTTCTGCAACTCTCCAGTTTTTCAATGTGCAGTAATCAAGTTATGATTCCACTAACAGTATATGCAAAAGTAAAGTCACCCCCATGTTCCTAGTTGCTACACCCTCGTTTATGGATCTGCAGATCAAGTTACCCTTTTAAGTCCCAGAATCAGCCTGGGAGCTGATGTTCAGTGAGTTGTGCCTGGATTTCCTTTCAGAGCCACAGTTTCTAGAATACAATTCCCAAAGTCTGACTTACAGTCATTATTTCCTCACGTGACTTTGCAGGTATGTACACCAAAATGTACTGTATATAAGTAAGCCCAGTTTTCTTGATGTCTGTATCCATCCTGCCCTTACCATTATTTATCTCTCCACCAACCTCTTTATTTTTAGATCATTTATAAATAAGTTGAAGAATATCAATATTGGCACTGGTCCTTTTCTGACCTCTCCCAGAAATACACCCATTCACTGAATTCTGAATTACAACTGCTAAGAAAGATTAAATTTAGGGGAATAATTTTGCAATGCCAGGATTTATTAAAGATTATTATGCCACAAGTCTCCTGAGATAATAATTTCAGAAATAATTTATCTGACTCTGCCATTTTAATGTTTTTGATTCATGGTAAATGTTGTTTAACTCTACCCTCTCTTAGCGAACAGTCTAAAAACTGTCTGAAACAGTATTTTATTGCCTTTGCTTGATGCAAGTCCATATTCTTTCCAAAAAGAAACCAGAAAAAAAATTGAGCTCTTCTGCCCTTCCACATGCTTATCAGCAATTTACCATCACCATTTAGTGACAGTTTCCAGTACCTTTATCATGCTTTCTTTTCTTCTTGTCATTCTCTACCCATTATAAATTCCAATTTATATCAATCATTAATCATACCAAATCTTCTGCATTTCCTTTTATATGTCCTTTTTAAAATTCTAATTTCTACTCTTAATCTACAAGTGAACTGTGGTAGGTTTTCAACCAAAGGCAGCTATTTACTGACTGGGGGTCATGACTTTTGAAGAAAGTCTTCTCATATAAATACTACTTCCAGTCATATCTTTTCCTTTCTGGACATACCTCCCCCTCTACATCAGTTTTTAGCAGTGCTCTGTTGGTATGCCTTATCTCCATATCAAAGTGATCTGATTCAGTAATCTGCAACAAACTGTCAGAGTCAAGTTATTGTTTTTCTGAATTGCAGTTTGAAAGTGCCAAAGAAATGAATTCTCCATCCCTTGTCTCGCTTCCTTCCAAACTTCCAGTCTACACTCCTACCTTAGGCTTTCACTCATGTCCTTTCTTTTTCCTGGCAGAATGGGGCATAGTCTGATCTGATACCAGGGTCACAGTGAAATCAACCTTCCACCTCTATTTTCACTTCCCCCATTATTACCAGTGCCTGAAATGTGTCTATTATTTCATATCTTCACAACATTAAGTCATCAAGTGAAAATGCTGTAGGCATGCTAGGAATTATTGATATTTGCTTTGCTATTCCGTTATCTACAAGCAGATGCATAACTACCACAGCCCTAGCTCCTGAAATACTATGTCCAGGGTTCCAAACTCCCTGCAGCAGAAAGGACAACACTGGCAATGTGCCAGCAGCTGAAAGGCCACATCTAATTCTGCATAAAGTTGAGCAGATTGTCTGCTTAGACTAGAGCAAACAAGCTTATCTTTAATGCAGACATATGGCCAGCAAAACCTACAGATCCCAGCGTGCAATGTTCTGGCCAGCTGGCCATTTGGATCTGGATGAAGCATTACATGTCTGATATTGTGGTGTCAGAAGATCTGTATCACAACCCCTCCATATTCATGCTGTCGAGACAAGGTACTCATTTCTCACTTTTCTCTACAATAATTTTTAAAAATGCATTTAAAAAAAAAAAAAAAAGCTAAGTCAGTCACTTGTCTGTGGGAGCTGAGACACCAGAATGATTAAAGAAGGAACAGCAACATATTCTGAACTTTTAAATTGCACGGATAACCTGATAGACACACAGACAGAATCTGGAACCTGCAAACACCACAGATATCACTAGTAAAGATAAGAATGGCAGACAGTTTTGCTACAAAACTCCAGGATTTCCAATTTTGCACTAAACTCTGCTTTTACCATTGTTGCCTTTATTCAACCCCATTTTAACTTCCTTTCTTCCCACCTCTCAGCTGTCATATAAAATGTTCTCTCTGCCACCAACTTTCCATTCTGTAAGACACCTCTGCTCTCCTATAATGACACACCATATATCTTATGACAGTTACCCCCTTGACAGCCATCACAGATGCTAAGTATCCAATGAATAGAGAAAACTATTCTAACAGAGTTGTTACTTTTAGACAGGTTAAAACCAGCCCTTAATCTCTCAGTTCTGTTCTTTAGGTCGTTTAAGATGATAGGGGAATTTAGCCAATGCAAGCTGGGAGCTTCACTCCACTATCACTTACCCCTAGGTCACTTCTTATGTATTTATTGAGAAAAGAGACTATTCTAGCTTCAGTCACAATTCTAGATGCAATAATTTTGAGAATTCTACTTCTGCCCTGACAATAACTGTTCAAGACAGTATCTAACCACAGAAGGCAAGAAAAACTTTGGGTCAAAATGAGGGCATTTGCCAGAGCTATGAACATGTCAGTAAAAAGAAAAAGCTCGGTCAACTTCTTCTGCCCTATCAGGACCAACATGCATTGTCAGAGCTCAAGGAAAGTAATCTGAGAACCAGAGTTTGAGTATCTCACAACCAGGAGTGACTCTGGCAAAGCCATGCTGATAAAATCAGCAGAAAGCCTGTGTCCTGTTTTCTTCCCCACATTTTCACAAGCAACCAGTACTTTTAGACAAACTGAAGGCTTGTTAAAGGAGGCTGGGTTGATCTTCCTTTAATGTCATAGCGCCTATCTGCATGTGATAGAATGCAATTAGAGAGGCTACATGCCTTGCTGATCCTGTAACCAATTCCTGTCTTACTTCCCTCACCTCCTTCACCTCATCCCCGAATTCAGGACAGAGCAGGCAGAACTGCACAAGACCATGAAGAATCTTCTCTCGCCTTAAGAAGCACTCAGCTGCATTTTAGCTCAGGTAGTCTTTCAGAGGCAACTGTTTTAAGGGTACTGAAATCTACACTAACAGCAACATCCATCTGGGAAGGGGGTAAAGGTTCATGCTTACACAGACATCGATATGCCACAGGAATACAATCACAACAATGGCACAGCTGAGCCCGACTTTCTATCTGATACCAGGTAAAATGCAGCTACAAGTCGAATTTTACCTGAAGACTTTAACAAAGCCATCATCTTCATGTCTAACACATGGTCTGTCTCCCTACAATGAGGGAGGGAGGATAAAAGAGGGGGGAACAGCGGGAAGGCAACAGTAGCAAAACCCAAACTACCATAAAAAACTGCAGCTAAAATTTTCTTAGGAGATATCTGGGATCTAATCTCTCTTGCAATTCTGCTTTGAGTCAAAAGAGCCACCTCAATGAGCCCCAGTGTATGTAAAAATGTGCAGTCTGTCCAGACTACACCTCTGGAAAATGACTGCAAAAGGACACTCCCAGTAAGCTGAAGAGTGGTTTAGATTTTAGCAGTTTATGCTCTGTCAAAAATGTTCAGAATTCAGGCAGAAGCTCACATTCCCAGTTATTTTTTTGCCAAAGGGGTGACTGGGAAGAGGGGGTAAGCAGAGAGAGGAAGTGAGGGAGAGAGAATCTTGAAAAGCCATTTACAACACTGGCAATTCACTCTCCATCCACTCAATTCCATCTGACATAGGTCACCTAGTATCCTATCCTACTACTCCTGGACAGGAATAAAATAAAAAAATCTAAGTTTGAATTGTTTCCCTAGAATCTCCCTAGACAGAGGACATGATAACACTTGGTCCAATCCAAAAAATTGCAGCAAATCAGCAAAACCAGATAGAAATGAGTAACAAGCTGCTCCCATCTCTTTAGAGAAATGTTTTGCCAGAGGGATCCCCGGAAGAGACTTTAAATATCTTTGCAGCTGTCCAGCAGAACCCTAGAGATGTAAATTGAAGATACAATCCAGTATGCCTGTATTTTTTTCTCATTTCACGATGTATAATCCTGTCACAGTACAGACTATTCCAAGGCAGTTTATCCAAGGAACATTTGAATTCAGCCTCTTAGCGATATCAGCTTGGTGTTAATGAGAGCCCATTTAGATAAAGAAGAGAAATACTGGGTGGAACAAGAGGTGTGAAATACTTCAAACCACATAAATTCTCTCTATCACTGGTGGAGTTATCTCTCCCCATAGGGTCACCAGTTGTCACAAGCTTTACAGAAGTCAGGAGGGAATATGGCACTGAGGCAGAGTGTGGCCAGACCTGTTGAGAGCATATGACAAACCTGGTGCACTTACATATTTCCATTTTAAAGATTTAGAATTGCTTAAAACAGGAAGTAACTACAATATTTAGTAAAGGATAAAGTTCCTTTACAGATTCACAGAAGCTTCTCACACCACCTCTACAGTAACCCACACCAGTCCTCTTAGTGTTTCCAAGGCTACTCAAACTTCCCTATTGCCTTCCCTCTCATTGCATCTCTTGATTTTGCTACCTTTACCTCGTGGGATATCATGCTCCAGAGAGTCTAGAAAGTCAGTGGATGGGTCCAGGTCAGCCTTTTCCAGCAGGGTTTTATTCTTCAGGTTAGCAGGCTCAGTGAAATGGAAATAAGATCTTAACTTTTTTGCCTCCACCAAAGACAGACCTGCGAACAGCCATTGGTGAACATTAATACATACGTGGAAGAACTAGGGTAACATTCATTATACTGTCAAGTGCCTCTAATGCCCACAGCCCAGAACAAAATCACAATCTTTCTCCAACAGACTCACAGAAGGCTTGTCAGAAACAGGTGTCAGCACTCCCTGATGCTGGGCGTTGCAGACCATACTGACAGCAGCCCCAGATAATCAGTGGGTACTGACATGAGGACAACTGTCTGTGCCCATTTGGTCATATCCTATATATAAATGGACAATTCACTACTTCTGCAATAACTAAACACTACCATAAACTACAGTTTATACAGACAAAATACTCAGTTTAATGACTCAGAACTATTACTGACTCTTTCCCCACCTTCCAGAGTTGAATCATACACCTGAACGTTAGTGGCACTGGATTCTCTCCTCCCTGTTCATCTTATCCAAGGGGAAAAACAAACCCAACTGAAATCAAAACATCAATTAGAGAAAGTCATCTTAATTTACAGCCTTTATGATCAAAGTACTGTTGATCCTGATAAAGACAATCAGAATTTACCTTCAAAGTATCTGTTTTCATGCACAGACCCAAGAGGAGTCTTCACAAATGCCCCCCGGGGGACGATACCAACTGCTCTGTCTATCTGTTCTATTGTAGCTATGAGGCGGTCCTCCTCCTTGATCACAGGCTTTAAAGAAAAATAGGGAAATTTTAAAGGCAGGGCTTTCCTTGTTTTCATTTCTGAAAATAAACTTGAGGTGACACAATGGACTTACTGTCTTGGAGTCCAATGGCACTAAGAGGATCTCAAAAGACATTTCATAAGATAGGACATAAAACATGGTTAGGAGCAGACAGTTTAGACTCACCAGAGATCTAACTATCCATCCCTTCATCTGTTCTTTCCTCCCCCCTCTATTCACCTACTTATGACTTACTTATTCATTTATAAAGAATGTTGCCTGCAGTTACTATTAAAGCTTCAGAAACCGTGAAGGATCTATACCAGTTATGCATAATAAAGCATAAGGGATATTTACTATTTCTGAGGTCTATTGAACTCCTGAAAAAACTGAAGTAAGAGATCAATCAAAAAGCTGTTGCTACATAATGACAGCGAGGGATTACAGAGTTACAGAATATTCTCAATTGGAAAGGACCCATGAGTATCATCAAATTCAACTCTTAAGTTAACAGCCCATACAGCGATTAAAACTGCAACCTTGGTGTTATAAGCCTTATGCTCTAACCAAGAGGAAATTGTGTGTCCTTTGCCTGACCACATGCTCATGCTGTTCATTACAATTGAGGAGAAGCCACCACCTGTGCAGTGTGAGTGGAACAAATGTAGCGAACTGAGTTCGAAAACGTTTTGCTGGATTTACCTCCTTACCACTTTGAACAAGTCTCGCAGCAGCTTCTGCGTTTATCTCAGCCAAGCTGTACTCAAAAGAAGGATCCCCCTGAAAGTGGCCCTTCAGCTGCTCAGCCAGCGCAAGCATCTCCTCGGTGGCTGGCGTCAGGAGGCTCCAGTCCAAGCAGTTAAAGCTGCCAACGACAAGCACGACTCAGGGCCGAGCCCGGTAAAGAACGGGGCTCGAAGCAACTTCGCCAGGCCCCTGAGGGCGCTCCCTCAGACTCCCTCCCCAGGTGCGGCCAGCGCCCCGCGACTCGCAGGGCCCCAGCGCGGCCCGGCCGGTCCCTGCCCCGGGGCGGCCCCCGCACCTGTACAGGCGACTGCGGGGCGCGGCGCGGTCGGGGCCCAGCCCCTCGGCGATGTAGTAGGCGCCGCGCAAGCCCTGGATGCAGCCCCAGAACCAGACCCGCTCGAAGCGGTAGTCGCGCTGCACCAGCGGCAGCGAGGCGCCCAGCGCCGCCCGCCGCTCCGGGCTGAGCCCCGCGCCGCCGCCGGCCACCAGCGCCAGGGCCGCGGGCAGCGACTGCGCCTCCATCGCGCTGCCGGGCGTTGCCGGGAGACCGCGGCCCGGCCGCTCACCCCGCTTCCGCCGCAGCGGGCCGAGGGGCGCGCTCGGCCCGCCTCGTCCCGGCGCGGAGACGCTGGCGAGCCCCAGCGCGGTAGGGGTGCTGTTCTGGGTGTCTGCCCGCGCTGCGCTTCTCAGGTGTGAGAGGCCTACGTCCAAACGCAGGCGGGCATGCAATTGCATCGCGTCTTCATCGGGATACCACAAAGGGCTCCGTTTGCTTTATTTGTTACATGGGCAACAGGGAAAAAAGCTCTTCTGAAGCTCACTGCTTACAATGTCACTCTTGCAGATCCTGAGGAGGGACATAAAATTGATGAGGGCTGAAGCACCTCCCCGATGAAAGCAGGCTGAGGAAGTTAGGACTCTTCAGCTTTCAGGAGAAGGTTTTGTGGAGATTTCATAGCAACCTTCCACTAACCTTCTACTAACAGGGAAGCCAGAGAGGGACTCTTCATCTGGAGCCATAGTGATAGGATAAGGAGTGTCAGGTACAAACTGAAAGAGAGGAAATTTAGGTTAGATATTAGGAAGAAATTCTTTACTGTGAGCGTAGTGAGACACTGGAACAGGTTTCCCAGGGAGGCTGTGGATTCCCCACTCCTGACAGTGTTCAAAGCCAGGTTGGGCAAGGCCTTGAGCGACCCTGGTCTAGTGGGAGGCGTCCCTGCCCATAGCAGAGGGTGTTGGGGCTACATGATCTTTAAGGTCTGTTCCAATCCCTTAACATTCCATGATTCTGTGATCTTATCTAGCTCATGTACCTCTATAAATAAATGGCTTATTTATAAATTACAGCATTTGCATTGCTCTTTGGCAGCTTGTTTTGCTGAATCACAGACATCCAGGAAACGGCTCCTGCCCTAAAAATCTTGCAGTCTGGCTTAACACAAAATACAACAAATAAGTAATGAGATTGTGCAGCTGTTTGGACAAACAAAATTTCTGTTTGACGTCTTCAGGAAATTTGAGCTTTTATATGTGTGTTATATAAATAAATATGTGCATGCACTTACATTTAAATCCATTGTAAAGTCATAAATTCTTTCTTTTTCATCTGTTTCCTGTTCACTTCTAAGGAAAACACTGATCCTGGGACTGCTGCCTGTAACAGTTGTCACCTGATTTTTTGTCAAGTGAGATGTTTAATGGGCTGTACAGCACAAAAGCTGACCCATTAGCTTTACTTACCCTGTACAAAAGGCAACTCAGATTCCTGAAGATTAACCACCTTCTCTTTGATGGGAATCAGGCAGAACACACTGAAGTGACCGCAGACTTTTGTCCATGCTGCCACCTACCTCTGCCTGATTTGCTCAATGCAATAGGAATTTTCAGGCTTTGTAGACTCATTTAATCACTGATTTCTCTAGAAGTGTGTGTTAGTATTTTATGATAGGGCTGTGATTGTCCAGTGAGCAGTGGAACTGCAAGCCAGACTCATTTCACATGAGTCAGAGAGGCAACCCGAAATCATAATGAATTTCTGCCACTGTCAACCACAGCTGGATTCAAACCAGATGCTAACAGCTGAGAGGCTCTTTAGCCTGTTATGGATCTTCCAAGCCACCTAGTCTCTAGTCTTTGCCTGCCCTGACTGAAGTTTATCAAAAATAATATCTATAGCTTAAGGAAATGCTTCCTGGTTCAGTAAAGTCTGGTGGGTAACTCTGCTCCCCTTTGTCTTGACCCCAATTATTAAACACTGATAAGAACTGGGAAGTAAGTGGTTGCATTATTTAACAAATGAAAGGTCAAAAGTGCTGCTATTCAGTAAGGTCAAAGGTTACCATCACTGTTATTAAACAGTTCGAAAGCAGTTTCTCCCATTCCTTGCCATCCCAGGCTGAAACAAGGAGCTGCTCAGCAGTGGGCAGACAGGAGGGAAGAGAGGCACCAGGCATTATTCAGCTGTCATCTGGCTAGGTGGCATTTCTGAGACACCTGTTTCAGCAAGGGAAGGTCCACAGTCCAGCAGCTGCCATCAGAGGACTGAGTTCTCCTGCCTTTGCACAGAACATGCACATACCTGTGTGCCAAAAGGTTTCCACTTCTACCAGCTCCACCCTTTAGAGCTGGCATCCTTTTGGGGGAGAAAAGAGTCTCAGATTCCCTTCCACTCATCACAGGCAAGGTAGCAAAGCTTGCTGAGCATCTTGAAATACATGTGAGTTGTTGCTGTGTGCACAGTGTCTCCTGGATGCTTGCACACCTTTCACAAAACATTTGAAAACCTTTTTAGTGATGTAGTGAAGTGAACTCATCTTCATACATGTTCTTTAGTATACCTCATCTCCAAAGAAAGAAAAATAGCTATGTCATTTCCATTTCTGCTGGTACAAATTGATAAGGCTGTCCTCAAAATCCGCTTGCAGAACAACTATTGCACTGTCCTGGGCATCCATTGGGCTGACACTGATCACAAGGTATAGTGCCATCCATCACCTGTTTTTTTTGTGTGGTGGGGACAAATCTGCATTTGGTTCCCATGCAGCAAAAAATGGATAATGGTTATTCCTCCCAAGTGTGTTGAATATAAAATCTAACCTTCCTTCAAATCATCTCAAAATTTCAGATTGTCTCTGACTTCATAAACATTGCAGTTTTGAATAATTTTCCTGCTTTTAAGTCCTTACTGCTAAGGATAGTAAAAGATAGTAAGCAAGAGAGGAAAGTACAGGGTTTTTCTCAATAAGGAAGGAAAGATAGATGGTTGCTTGTCAGAAGGGGAGGAGACTGTGGATGACAAACAGCTGAACAAACTTCAAGAACTGCAAAGTGAAGCCTTGAGCTATGCTGAGGATAAAAAGTAAGGAACTAGAGCCAAGTGATGTTTTAACAGCAACAGAAGGGATCTGGAGTGTCCCTCCCTGATATAATACAGACACTTTCCTCTGTCTTGGAGATTGTACTAAACATGGAAAAATGCTGGGAGTACCTTGACTGCACATTGTTCAAAGGAAAAGGATGTGGGTCTTTTGTCTCATCTAGGACCAATACTGTTTTCTCCATTAGTGGGACCTGAGCTAGCTGTGTGTAGTCATGGGGAGACACAGAGAGGAAGGGGTGAAAGCGCAGTGTGTGCCATGAGCTGGACTCCTCCACTTCTGGAATGTCTGCAGTAGCACTCTTGGTAACAGCAAGAAATTTGGCTAGTAGGTCAGGATGGGAGCAGCTGTGCTGAGATACTGAAGAAATCTACAGGAGGACTGTCACAAGCCTTCCCTGGAGATTCTCTTTGGCATAATCCTGGGCAGGCAATATACCCAAAAAAAGTGGTCATCCTGCCTTACTCAGGAAAAGACAAGCACGAGAGCCAAAGAGCTTTGTCATTTCGTGACATCAAATCTTCTATGTCTTTAAGGTTTGTTTCATGCTTTTCATCACTCCCCTAATAGCCTCTATCATACTGACTGCTCTTGGCACAGGGGACAGGTAGAGTTTACTGGGGTAAGAAATACCAATGTGCTGATTACATCATCCTGCCCGGGCATCACTTGAGTTGCTGTGATACTTCTAGCTGACAGCTGAGCACACATGTCTCTCTTGGTTGTTTTTCAGGTACCCAGAGGGGTGAGATGTAGCACTGTGACTTTGCACATACCATGCTGCCAGTTGGACTGCTGATAGCCTGAGCAGGAAAGTGCTGTTGAGGAATCCTGGGAAAGACAGAATAGCACAAGGAGAAATTGCTGTGTCAATGTAGTTCTGACTGTGGTTAGGCTTCAGGAGAATTTAATGCATTGTTATAGCTGTTATCCACATTGTTGTGGGTATTATCCAGCCCATCATTTTTGTGTCTTGGCACTAGGATTTAATATATTTACAAATAGCTAACACAAGATTTTTCAGACATCCTACAAGGTCAGGCAGTGCATAGAAGACTGCTAAATTGTTTTGGTGATTCCCTGGATGTAACCTGCTGATGACATTCCCTGGTCTTTATAAATTTGATTTTTAGGACTGACACTCAACTCTACAAGCTGCAGTTGCTACAGCAAAATGCTAAGAGCATGCCTTATAATGCATGCCTTATAATAAACCTGACTGATTTAGGCTTTTCAGGGCTGTGACCAAAACTACACATCACAGAGTGGAACGAATCAGCTGCCAGTGGTAATCACAGTCTTGGTGTAATGAGGTTTAATCAACTTGTCCTTGGAAGAGAGATCAACAAGTTCTGAAGCTTTCAAGTGGCTCCAGGCAGAATCTCTCTAGTGTTTAAGCAAAAAAGCAATGAAGACTGGGGTGATGCTTGACGCATGTGGCAAGCTGCTGATGGGATGGATGTTTCTGGCCTAGCACCTGAGAGCCCAGAGCAGAAGCAAAGAAGTGCATGCAGGGGAGCTCTGAAATCAGAAGGATTGATAAGGCAG
The DNA here is from genome assembly GCF_050655825.1 of Lonchura striata. Lineage (NCBI taxonomy): Eukaryota > Metazoa > Chordata > Aves > Passeriformes > Estrildidae > Lonchura > Lonchura striata. Next base: position 84,316,775 of record NC_140705.1, on the reverse strand, counting down.
AGCTCATTAACTAAAGATAAGGTTTCCAGACAATATTCTTCTTGTAGTAGTCTTGGTTTTTATCCAGGCAGAGCTTATTCCTGTTGGAGACCTCTGCATGTCTCTCTTTGCCAGATAGTCAGAGATCACTAGCCTTTTCTCAGTGTCACTTTCTATACTGATTGCCATTTTCAATAGGGTTTTTGGTTTTTTTTCCCTCAGAAAATACCTCCCAATATGAAATTTCTACTCAGTCTAAGGCACCTACTTATGTATTTTTACCTTTAAAAATGTATAGGAGCCCAAGACCAGCTCAGGTGGGTTGTGCAGCTTCAGATAACTGTGTCCTCCAAGCATCAAACAACCAGAGAGATGTTTGCATCCCCATTTCTGGAGCACTGACTATTGCCAGAAAAGCTTAGCCATATCCTCAGCAAGCCTTTTGCCTTTGTGTGGATTCATTCTTTCACCTGCTGCTTAATTACTTTGTTTTAAAAACCTAGCTGCATTGTGCTGACATTTATATGTGGTTTCTATTCTCAGTAATAGAGATGAGCCAGGTAAATTATGTCAAAAAAGGGGAGGAAAAGAGGGTTCTTTGCACAGCATCTGCTGCAGAGGCTGTTCCTCCACATGCAGTGTGTGGCCCTCACCCAGGCAGCCTTGTAACTGCTAACAAAGGAGGGGTTTCCTCATTTTTACTGCAAGACTGAAACATATGTTCTGTCTAATTCAGGAGAAAATGTTACTCTGAAATTTCCAGCTTTTCTTTCCTGCCTCAACTCAGCTCTGGGCAGAGATTGAGGAAATCTGAGATGACCCAGGAGAGAGAGCAGCAGAGACCTCTGCCTAAACTGTTTGAATAGATACCCTTTCCAAATGCTGGCACCTGGGAATCCTTTAATGACTTGGATGGTGCTTTGGGTAGACTGAATATCTCCTTTCAGAAACAGAGGCTTATTATTATTATTTATTTATCTGCCTTAAATCCTGCAAGCAGTTGGAAAGTAACCCTTTCTTGTGTTACATTCCTACCAGTGTGCTGAATATCATGAGGCCAAAGTTTATTCTCATTTACTCTGATGTAACTGCAAGTATAAATCTGTATTAAGGCAGATACTTTACATCAAATTTTCAAAGGGCAGAATATGTCTTTATTCACTTAGTAATCTTAAACACACATCTCCCATTCATAAGGGAATTATATGTGAAAAATTCCAAATGTTAAATGGATATGTGCCTCAAACATAGCTATTATTGAAAAGCTAAGTAATAATTTGCAACTGAGAGGATAGGGTTGTCATTGAAAGAAGTAGTAGAACACCATGTAAAAAGTATTTTGTCCTCTGCATCAGGAAATTGTTATAACAACTGAATTTTATTGACATTTCTTTATTTACAGAGCTCTGGTAGGAGTAATTTTTCCTCCTTGTCTGCATAGAGGCATCTATTTGATCTAAAGAGAGAATGCAATCTTTGGTGTTACGGATATGCATGAAGACACTTCTTAATAATCTGTTCCAGAGCCCTAATCCCCTAAAATTTATTTCCTACCTCTCTTCTTCTTGTCTAGAGTTGTTTGTCATTGTCTGCATCAGTCCCCAAATCTGATCTACTCTATAAAATCATCATTTGTACGCCTGAGCCACATTCTCTTCAGACTCCTGCCTTTCTTGGCTTCATCTGTTTTCCAGATCTTTAAACAATTCATAGCAAAAACCATGAAGTGAACAAGTAAATGCTGCAGCTTTGGAGGTTTTCCTTTACCTGAGCCCAGCTTACAACTGCAAGGGTGAAGGTTGCTCTGGTTTGTTTGGCACCTTGCAGAATGAATCCTGCTCCCAGTCTGGCCTTTAGTTTTTATGGGATTACAAGTAGTGTCACAATAATAAATACCAGCTTGCTTTCCTGCAGAAACTGTTACATTTGCCATTGCTTCTACCAGCCTCTACCTCAGAATTTCCTGCAGCAGAATGACCTTGTCCAGCAAGGTCTGGAGGTCATTGCAGATCTGAGCTAAGGAAGTTTCCCCATGACAATAAGAGAAACCACATGCTCAAGTCCCCCCTGTGAGTTTGTCAGTGCAGCAGCACAGCAGTATGCCCATAAAAGATGGTGTGGGTCTCTCGCAGCTATTTATTTGGGCTTCATAGCCAGCCACAGGGTGATTTCCTGCTTAAAACAACTTGTGAGGTGTAGAGGTGCATCTGAACTGTGAGGCCTGGGGCTGTTTTCCAGCTTGGAGGCCCAGATGTGCACTGCTGCTTGTTTGTCAGGATGCAGCTGGGGTGTGTACTTGTCTGCCCTCTCTTCTCTCCCTACCATGCTTCCAGCTTTCCATTGGGAAAAAAACGGATTGAGAGCAGGAGGGTGGGTGGTGTGGTGGACTCCTGGTTTAGTCTGCCTCAGAATTTCATACAGTTCACCTCAAACTAATAACATTGCAAAGCTTGACCTGGCACAGTAGAATCACTGTGGGACAGGCTGTTTCCAGCTTCTGAGCACCTAAGACCTGCAGACTGGGACTGTGGTAGTGCTTTTGAACCAAATTTCCTTTCCCAGACAACCACCATGAGATGTCCTCAGGCATTCTTTGTTTTACAGTTACCATTACCAGTAGGGATGAGCTAAGGTATAATTTTTTTGGGAGAGGGCTGTTAGGGTCAATACTGACAAATCTGCCTAGTTCTAGGACTTCAGTGGGTCTCTGTGTGCAAATGCTTAATCAATTTTAAAATACAAAACTACCTGAAGTTTCCTTTTCATTTAACCACAGCTTTATTTTTGCCCCTATTTACCCAGAATCACATCCTTTCAGCTTGAGATCATCTGTCTTAAAAATTATGGGCTGTTAGGGTGTGTTTTTAGTTTCCCCACATTATGGTTTCTCCCTCTCCCCCTCTCTATGCTATTTGGTCCGTCCCTCCTTCTCCTCCTCCCCCTTTTGCCTGTCAATCTTCCCTTTCCCCACCCCAGTTATATAACTTGCTGCTGAGTCATTCCCCTGACTCCACCCTGGGGCTTGTCTGTCACCCTGAGGCCTCTCCCTTCCATCCATAACCATCTGGGGCCTTGGGTGATAGGCTGATCCCCAGGGACCCCTCCTTCCCCCTCTCCCTATTAGATATCTCCCTTGATTGTCATACCCTTTACCACTCCCTGGTTATTCCCCATTGGTTCATTGATGTTCCCTCCCCATGTTACCACCCACTGTTATAATCCCCTGCCAACTGTACCCTCTTGCCTTTTGGGGCATACCCTATTCGAGCTAAGGTGGTGCCCGTGGACCACCAATAAACTTGGAGCTGTGCTACCCTTGAAAGGACGACTCCTGAGTCTTTGTCATCGGCACACAGGGTCCCCTAGAAGTTTAGTGCAGCAGGACTCACAGGTAATACCCCTCGCCCGCGGTGGCCAAAGGGGGTGGCCTTTGTTGACAAGCATGCCTAGCACTGAGCTAGCTGCCGACCAAAGGAGGCACCGCATCAACTTGGCGCCCAACGTGGGCCCTGGAATTGCTGCCAGACCCCTCGCACAAAACCAGCGGGGCTGCCGCCCCTGGATTTACAAAACTCCACACGACAGCCTGCAAGAGGTCCATGGCCCTGAGTTACCCCCAGTCACAGCAGGCCTTGTTTTAGAGGTTGCTCTCCTGGGGGATGGGAGAGGCAGCTTCCTTGGAAGTCTCTCCCCAACGAAGACCCCACTTCAGATTTTATTTGCCCCCTGGACTTGGTAAGTAGGGAAAATTCCCTACATCTTTTCTTTCTTCCCCCCCTTCCTTTTTCTTCTCTCTCTTTGGGTGCGGGACAAGGGGATCCTTTCCTCTTTTATTCCCTGGGTGGGGGAAAGATTTTGGGGTTGTCCAGTTGGGGCTGTTTCAATTTCTTTTTACCTTTTTTCTGAAGTGGGAATTTTATTTGCTCTGCATTTTTTGAAACATCATAATGGTCAACAAGTTGTCTGCAGAGCAGAAGGGGGTCTTCCTCCAAGTTGTGGGTATCCTATTGGGGGGTGGGGTGTCTGTTAAGAAAGGTCAAGTTAAAGATCTAGTGAGGTGGCTCTTTCTTCATTTCCCTGAGGTGACTACCCCTGAAAAGGTGACTGATAACCAATTTTGGGATCAAGTTGGACAAAAATTAACAATTCTAGGCAAAACAGGGAGTAGTCAGATTTCTAAATTAACATTTTGGGGTTTGCAAATTCAAACAATTTTAAAAGCAAAACAGGGAATGGAGATAGAGCCATCATCCGACAGATCTTCCCCAGTTATGTTCTCCCCTAGCCCTCTTCCCTCCCTGGTTTCCCCTAGACCTGGAATTCTGAGGGGAGCAATCCACGATCCAGCGCGGGGCTGCTACTGACTCCCCGGCTCTCCTCAGAATACTGGGTCCCCCCGCCTGAGGAGTCTCGGATGTCTGACTCCCCAGGAATTTTCCAGTCCCCATCTTTCCCCAAAATGTACAGTTCTATCCAAAAAATCCCCAAAGTTTGTTAGATTTAACATCCCCGATTCCCCATCTCCCCAAGATGGCCCCCAGAGAAGCCAAGATGGCAGATACCGCATGGCTTTTCCCGCCACTTGTTCTCCTCCTCAAGATAGCACTGGCACCGAGGGGAGAAAATGGTGGGCGCCACGTGGATTTTCCCGCCTCTTGGTCTTCTTCTTCCCAAAATCCCTTTCGTTCCCCTTCCAACCCCTTCCGGTCCTTTGACCCCTCCCCCGGTTCCCGCTCCTCCCTTTCCTTGGCCCCTCCTCTTCCCTGCAATCCCGCCTCCAGCTCCGACTCCAGTTCCCACGGATTTGACCCCTCCCACCAATGTTACGCCTCTAACCCTGGTTCCTCCCTTGGCCACTCCCCCCAGGCAGAAGTCCCTCCTCCCACGGGCTCCACCCTGTCCCTTGGCCCCTCCCACCTGGAACCACCTTCCGGTTCCCACAGTCCTCCTTCCGGTTCCCACGATTGTAGGACCAGGGAGGTGGGGCCTGGGAGCAGAAGCAGCTCTCACTTACCATCAGGATCCCTCCCTGAAAACAGCAGTCCCACACAGACACTCCTGGCTGCGCCAGTCACCTACATCCCAATGGCCAAGGGTGGCACGCGCGCCCAGTGAACCCCACTGCTATTTCAAGTTACCAAAGAGTTATGCAGGGCGCAGTGGGAGTTCACTCGGGAGAGCGAGTGCTTCCGGGGGATGCGGATGGCCACTTTGTCAACAGACCTTACCCCTGCAGATGTCCGCCAGCTCTTCTCCTGCCTCTTGACTCCTACGGAGTTCTTGAGGTGGGAGACAGAGTGGTGGAAGGAGGTCTGGGCCTCCCTTTACCAACTTTGGGAGGACCTGGCCACTGCTCATGATGCAGGGGGAAGGATGCTCTCCCTTGACCACCTCTGCGGTCAAGTGGAGTGGGCCGACGGAGGGCGACAGGCCTCAGAAATCCCCCGGAATGCGTTGCGAGAATCCGTGTGGGCAGCAGAAAGGGCGTTCTTAAATCTTAAACCGAAGGGTCAGGTCTTGAATTACCTCAAGATCATGCAGGCCCCCAATGAGACCTTTTTAGATTATGTCGAGAGGCTCCGCAGGTCGGTGGAGCTCCAGATAAAAGATGAAACTGCGAGGCAGGAGGTGCTGCGGGAGATAGCGGCAGTCAACGCAAATGCCCAGTGCAAAGCAACCATCCTGAGTCTCCCTCTGGAGCCAAAGCCAACCCTACATGACATTCTAGAAGTGTGTGAGATAAAGGTCGACTTCTTGACGACGGAAGAACCACCTAATGGGGGACCTGCACCGGCCACACCACCGCCAGCCAGACCGAGACCAGCCCGACATGCCTATGCCGCCAACATCGGACCGCCGATGCCGCATCAACGCCCTCGACCCATAGAGCACAGCCAGAGACCAGGAGACCATTGCTTCCTGTGTGGGACTCCAGGACATTGGTTTGGGGACTGCACCCTAAAAAAGGGATTTCCATCAAATTAAGAAACAACAGGGCGGGACCCAGGGACCGCCAAAAAACTGACTTTTGAGCACAGCTCCCTCCTGCGCTCGGACATAAATTTGGTGGGCTCTGTGTTTTCGCAGGGAGGGGGATTCCAGCAGATGCCCACACCAACCTCAACAGCCACCAAAATGGACTCGACAATTCCTGGACTGGACATTATTCCAACGGATAGTACACGTGCACTCTACGAGCAGCAACACCGCAGGCCCATTTTAACAACAATGTCGTGTTTTTCCCCTTTCAGGCTCCAGCTGACAAAACTGCTGCACCTCCATGACTCAGACCGCCACCTAGTCTTGGTGGCGCCAGAGGGTTCAGGTACCTGGGACCAGCTGAGATGGAAGTACATCGTTGTTGGCGACACAAAATACACACCCCAGGAGATCACGGTACTGCCCGGGTTAGTGACATCAGACCCAGGGCGCTTCATGCTTCCCCTGCATTGTGTTCGCCTGCCACTGTTTCTCCCCAAGGGTCAAATAGTGGTCCAAGCCATCCCAGTCCCCGAACCACCTTGGGACCGGGAGCAGGCTGAAATTTAAGAAAAAACTTATTCCATCTGTCTATTGGGCACAGGCCCTTGGGGAGAACAAGCCAAAAATAACTTGTGGCCTTAATTTCTGGGGCAAGCGAAAGACAATGCAGGGGCTCCTGGACACTGGGGCAGATGTGACGATGATTCCCGCTTGGGAGTGGCCATCACATTGGGAATTGCAAAACGTGGCTGGACGCGTGCAAGGTGTAGGGGGTATTCAATTGGCACGACAAGCTAAGAGCATTGTACAAATTGAGGGGCCGGATGGGTAATTGGCTTCCAAACGCCTGTTCGTTTTGGATTTTATGGAACCCCTCTGGGGAAGAGACCTGATGGCCCAGTGGGGGGCAAAAATTGACATCCCTAAGCCCCCCCAGCTTTTTCGGGCAGCAGCCACTAAGGAGCGCCACCCAAAAACTGAATTGGCTAAGAGATGAACCAGTTTGGGTGGAACAGTGGCCACTCAACAAACAAAAACTAGCAGCACTCGAGGAACTCGTGAAGGAGCAACTTCAGAAAGGTAACATCGTGGAGACCACCTCTCCGTGGAACTCCCCTGTCTTTGTTATTATAAAGCCTAACAAGGACAAATGGTGGCTCCTTCACGACCTCCGTGAAATAAACAAAGTCATTGAAGATATGGGGTCTCTCCAACCAGGGATGCTGTCCCCATCAATGCTCCCCCGAAATTGGAATTTGGCCATAATAGACATAAAAGACTGTTTCTTTCAAATTCCCCTACATCCTGACGACGCCCCACGGTTCGCCTTCTCGGCTCCTACCATCAACCAAGAAGCCTCAAGGAGAAGATACCACTGGAAAGTTCTTCCTCAGGGCATGAAGAACAGCCCAGTCATCTGCCAGTGGTACATCTCCTCCTTGCTGTCCCCGTCCGTGTAGCTGTAGGAGATGCCATCATCCTGGACTACATGGACGACATACTGGTGTGCGCCCCCATGGACGATCTGCATACCTATGCACTTGGCCTAACAATGGATTCATTGATTGCTGCAGGGTTCAAGCTCCAGACCAAGAAGATTCAGAGGATGCCACCTTGGAGGTACCTGGGGCTGCAGATGAAAGCGAGGACCATTGCTCCTCAAAAACTGGAAATTCGCAATTCTGTCCAGACCCTAGCGGACCTTCAACAACTGTGTGGGTCGTTAAATTGGGTAAGACTGTGGCTGGGTATCTCCACCGAAGACCTGGCCCCCCTTTTCAATTTATTGGAAGGGGGAGAGGGGCCTAGTTCCCCACGGACCCTTACCCCAGAGGCGCAGAAGACGTTAGAAAAGGTACAAATATAAATGTCTGCCAGGCAGGCCCACCGCTACCAACTGGGTCCGCCCTTCCAGTTCATCATCCTGGGAAAATTGCCACACCTCCATGGGATGATATTTCAGTGTCACAGTAAGATCAGGGAGGAGGACCATGGCTCGAGGGACCCTCTCTTGATCATAGAGTGGGTTTTCCTCAGTCATCTTCGGTCCAAGAGAATGACCTCGCCACAGGAGCTGATGGCTGACCTCATCCGGAAAGCGTGGCTGCGCATCAGGGAGTTGGCAGGGTGCGACTTCGACATCATTCACGTCCCAATCCAATCATCCATGGGCCAATTTACAAAAGCAATGTTGGAGCACTTACTCCGTGAAAATGAGTCCCTGCAGTTTGTGTTGGACAGCTACACTGGTCAAATTTCAATTCATTGGCCGGCCCACAAAATTTTTAATTTGGATGTCCAATTTTCACTATCACTCAAAAGGGTCCAGAGTAGGCAACCTCTAAAGGCCCTGACAGTTTTCACTGATGCGTCCAGAGCATCCCACAAGTCTGTAATGACTTGGAAGGATCCTCAGACTCAGCAGTGAGAGGCAGATATTGCCAAGGTGGAAGGATCACCTCAAGTAGCTGAGTTGGCCGCTGTCGTCAAGGCTTTTGAGAGGTTCCAGGAACCCTTCAATTTGGTTACAGATTCGGCATATGTAGCTGCTGTAGTGTCCAGGGCTGAAAACGCAATCTTGCAGGAAGTGCCTAACACTGCCCCATATGAGTTGCTCTCACAACTAGTAGATCTTGTCTCCCACTGAGAACAACAATTTTATGTGATGCATGTCAGGTCGCACACTGACATGCTGGGGTTCATTGCCAAGGGCAATCGAAGAGCTGATGCCCTGGCGGCCCCGGTACACATGGTGCCACTCCCTGACCGGTTCCAACGAGCCAAGGTCAGTCATCAGAAGTTCCACCAGAATGCGCCTAGTCTGGTCTGGCAATTCCAACTGACCCGCGACCAGGCCAAGGCCATTGTGGCAACATACACCCAGTGCCAGAACCACAAGATACCCACACTCAGTGCTGGGGTGAATCCCAGAGGGCTGCACAGCTGCGAGGTGTGGCAAATGTGTGTCACCAAGATCCCTGAGTTTGGCAGGCTTAGGGACGTCCATGTATCAGTGGATACCTTTTCTGGCGCCGTCTATGCCTCTGCCCATGCAGGGGAGAAGGCAAAGGATGTCATCAACCACCTCATCGATGCCTTCTCCATGTTGGGAGTCCCTAAGGTTTTAAAAACAGACAATGCCCCTGCGTACGGATCCAAGCTTCCTGCAGCAATGGGGAGTGGAGCACACCACCGGCATTCCCCACTTCCCCACAGGTCAAGCCGTAGTTGAGAGGACCCACCAGAGCCTGAAGAAGATCATCAAACACCAATGAGCAGCTATGAAGGCAGAGTCCCCTCATGTCCAGCTGGCACAGGCATTGTTCACACACAATTTCCTAAATTGTGCGTTTGAGAACCTGAATCCTCCCCTTACGCGGCACTTTAAGACCAACCCTCAGTTGGAGCTGAAAGAGAAGCCACCGGTCCTTATAAAAGACCCTGAAACCTGGCAACTGCAAGGACCATTTGAGCTCATCACTAGGGGGCGAGGGTATGCATGTGTTGCTACCCCCTCAGGGCTGAGATGGGTGCCTGCAAAGTGGGTACGCCCATACATTACCAAGCCAGTTCAGGCCGCACTTATCAGACAAGTCGAGGACGTCTGCTGGAGGAGAAGGCAATGGACCAATTCAATCTAAGTTACCCCTTATTAACCCTCTTTTTATATTTACTTCACAGCCTCAGCCCGAGACCACCAGAAACAGCATGGACCCCAACCACCTGCTCGTTCTACTCTGCTTCACCATCCCCAGCTCTGCATGGATCGTTCCCCAGCCAACAAAGAACGTCTGGAAGACGCTGGCACAAGCCCTTGGGCAGGACAACATCTGTTTGTCCACCTCTTCCGCTGCCGACCCATTCCTGTTCTGCCTTGTAGGGATCCAATATAAATTAGATGATTTCCCCTTCACCTTCCCTAACCCCACCGCTTCTCCCAGCAAGAAAGCCTGCTCCTTCACCATCCACCAGCTGGACACGTGGAGATGGGTCAAACTGCTCCCCCTGATGGAAGATAGTCCCCAGGAATTGGACCTACTTGGATACTCTCCCTCTTGTACCTGTATTCATTTTGATGTTACCCCAGATCCCCAGGACCGGCCTAAAATTGAAGTCAGACAATCTAATCAAGCCTACACCACAAAGGAATGGTGCCAACGAGTAATCAAAATCCCTATGTTTTCCACCCCCAACAACCGTCCCCATTCCCTCCCAAAAGGCACATTCTTAATTTGTGGCACCCGGGCCTGGGCTGGCATCCCCCCTCACCTTATCGGAGGCCCTTGTATCTTCAGCCAGTTGAGCCTGTTTATCCCCAACCAGACAAAAATTTCTCATTGGAAACAGATTAATGGAACCTTCCAATTGGCTCGGCTAAAACGGGATACCGAACTCAGTAATCTGGATAAAAATTGTGACTCTGAAAGTTTTCATTGGTCCAAGCCAAAAGGCATGGACACAATTGTGTTTTTACCATGGGTGGCCATTGCCCATGCCTTCAGGGAATTGGCCGGCCTGGAGTGCTGGGTGGTGAAACAGGCCAATGTTACCTCAACTGCGCTTGCTGGTCTCCTATTAGATGAGGAGGTAACAAGGCAGGCAACCCTCCAAAATCAGGCAGCCATTGACTTCCTCCTCCTGCTCCACGACCATTCCTGTGAAGAATTTGAGGGCTTGTGCTGTATGAACTTAACATCCAAGGGTGGTGATGTCCGGAAAGCAATCAATAAATTGCAAGATATGATTAAAGACATCAAAAAGGAGACTGGGGATTGGTTGAGTGTCCTGGTTTGTAAGATAAGCTTGTATTCTATTTGCCATCTGTTGGAGGTTGGGTAGGTTTATTATCTCTTCCAAGAATGATGGTTTGCTCCGAAGAGGTAATGGTTTGTTAATGGGCCATTGACTGACTCACTGCAGGCCTGGTAACGTTACACCATCCCATTGTGAGATGCTCTACCCAGAGGGGGAAGCCAAGCACTCTTTTATGGTATAAAGTGGTACCTTTTGGGAGACAGAGCAGCTCTCTCTCTTTGTGGGATTCCCAGAGAAGCAGCTCCTTCGGCGGGATTCCCAGAGAAGCAGCTCCTTTGGCGGGATTCCCAGAGAAGTGGCCCCTTCGCTGGATTTACAGAGGAAGACCGGCCCAACTGCCACCAGATCTTCAGAGAAAATTATACCCTTCTAAAGATCACCACTTCAGCTGCAATTCATCAGCCACTGCAAGAGGAGCAGCTGTCCTTTCAACTGGACTGCTACCAACACCCCGACTCCTCAGGGTGTCAGGTTGTGGACTTTATCACTAGTTCTGTTTGTACCAATTGCATTTGCCTTTTTAAATTGTTATTTAGTTTCTCCTAGTAAAGAATTGTTACTCCCATTCCCATATCTTTTCCTGAGAGCCTTTTAATTTAAAAATCCTGGTAATTTGGAGGGAGGGGGTTTACCTTCTCCATTGCACAGGAGGCTTTTGCCCTCCTTCATAGACTCCTGTCTTGTCAAACCAAGACATTGAGCGACCTGGTGGGGTATTGGGGCATCTCAGGCTGGGCCACTTCTATCATTTGTTTGGGTCTAATGGTTGTGTTTGTTCTTATTTTAGCCCTTGTTATATTTGGAATTCTGAGACGGGTGGTGTCCAGCCTCATCACCAAAGCCCTAACAGTCCACACAGCAAACCTGGCTGCCCTCCTCCCTGCCCAGGAGCCTGATGTGGATGAAAAAGATCAACCGGTCCCAGAACTCGAGGAGGGACCCTGGGTGGAGACGGCTCCCACCTGCCAGCCGTGGTTTGCTGACACCTACCCGAATTCAGAATTCCTGCCCCAACCCGAGTTTAATTCATTTTAAGGAACTTTGAAGGACCTTTTAAAGGACTTTTCATCAGTTTTTCGTTTTGTTTAAAACAAAAAAGGGGGAGTTGTTGGGGTGTGTTTTTAGTTTCCCCACATTATGGTTTCTCCCTCTCCCCCTCTCTATGCTATTTAGTCCGTCCCTCCTTCTCCTCCTCCCCCTTTTGCCTGTCAATCTTCCCTTTCCCCATCCCAGTTATATAACTTGCTGCTGAGTCATTCCCCTGACTCCACCCTGGGGCTTGTCTGTCACCCTGAGGCCTCTCCCTCCCATCCAGAACCTTCCAGCTGGGGCCTTGGGTGATAGGCTGATCCCCAGGGACCCCTCCTTCCCCCTCTCCCTATTAGATATCTCCCACACAGGGTCCCCTAGAAGTTTAGTGCAGCAGGACTCACAAGTCATACCCCTCGCCCGCGATGGCCAAAGGGGGTGGCCTTCATTGACAAGCGTGCCTAGCTCTGAGGAGGCACCGTGTCAATGGGCCACAGCTGTATGGAGTTGGCTGAGGAAAGGTGAATGCTGCAGCCATTTTCTAAACATTATCTACTTGATGTAAAGAAAAATAGGAACTCAGGTATGCTGTTCGACATGTGCATTGCTGAGTGGTTGGAAGAATAGTGCTGTGAAAAAAACCTGAAATCAGGAATAGGTTATAATACCAGCCAGAGGCTATTGGTTGAAGCCTAGATCCAGCAGAAGTCAGTGTCAAAACCTTCACTGATTTTGCTGGATCAGGATCTCATCTGGAAAGTGCAAATGCAAAGTCAATGGAACTGCAGTTGCAGAAAGAGCAGTAATGCAGCTGTGGTCAGTGTTTCATATAGAGAAGCAAAATTACAAACCTACAGTATGAACTTGATGAAAAATTTAAAAGTGATTTTGAGGTGTCTACTTGTTCTGAAGAGAAGCTGTAAGATAATACCATGGGAGATGATTAGAGCATGGCCTGGGCTCTGGCCATGAGGAGATCCTCTCTCCCAAAGAAAACTCACAGCTGTCTCACATTACTGACTAAAGCAGACTCCTAAGGGGAGAGATTCCTCACAAATTACTTGTGAGAGCACAGCAGCATGGTTCAAACTCCCAGAGGACTTCTGGTTACAATTATATAACAATACTAAAGTCCATTGAACTTATTGCTTAAGCCAGAAGTAACCTTGGCTGATGATGAGCTCCCTTGTATGTTGTACAAATTCTACCTGGTAAATATTCACAGGCTTTGCACCCACCAGAGCAGTCCCCTTCTCCCTCAGTAGTAGGAACTTCAGATAGTTATTCCAACCCTATAGGAAGTGGTTTGGGAGAAGGCAGAATGAAAGAAATCTCTTTTTGTTTAGATTTAACAACACCTCCTTGGATACTCTAAACAATCATGAATAGTAAGTGGCATTATTACTCTTTCCCTCCACTGTTTTTAAGTAGAAAATTTAATGCTAGTACAACCTGAAGGTAGAAAGGGAAGCTTTTGCTTGTTTGTTTAGTAAGTGCTTTTTAAAGTTCCTTTTAAAATCATATTTTATAAGGTTTTTTTTTCTTTGCAAGGTTATGGCTAGAAAAGACCTGGAGTGGATGCAAAATTATCTCTCAGGTACTGTGCTCAGAAACAGATGTGAATTATGCTCTATGGGGTAACTCATTGACGTCTTTTATTATTACAGTTGTTGGATCAAAAACATAGCGGAGGTAGTGGAGACAGCAGGCCTTTTGAACAGCCTAGGAACAGGCAAACAGCAAATGGGAATTTCACTGAATGGATTTTGTACAGCAAAAGCTTGGTACACAGTGCCCTCTTTGTTCCACAGAGAAGAGTGCATCCTTCTGAACCTTGTAGCAAGAAATAAGCAAAATTCTAGCTAAGAAGTATTTTGAAGGGAAACCAGCTGTTCAACTTGGCCTCCTCCTTAATCTTTGTGTGTTTGGAAATGCTGTGCAAATCAGGGCTCCTCCAGGCCAAAGTGGAGACTGCAACAAATATCTGAGTGTGGATATTTGTGTCCCTGCAAGGACATATATCAAACATGGACACACAAACCTTTGCCAGCAGAAGAGGGGCTTTGACCCTCTGTAGGAGCACCAGAACTGTTTACTTCAAATGCTCTTTCTGTTGAAAGGCTCTTTGGGTTTGGAGCATTTGAGGGACCCAAATGCAAGGATCCAGTGAGATCCTCACTTGTTATATTCTCTGCCTCTGTTAGAGTTCAACCAGGCTTGTCACAGGCTGGAAATCTCTCTCCTCTCCTAATTTTGGTAGCAACAAGAGGATGGGTCTTTTCAGAGAGCCCTCCTCACTGAAAAAAACCACAAAATGCAGACATAGCAGAAGCTAAGAGCTTTCACACTCCAGGAAAACACAAAATTTCTGAGTTAGAAACAAATCTGCATGGGAAGAATCTGAAAGTAGCCTGTTGCCCAGTGATGTGGAAATGCGTGTGGTGGACAGACTGCACTCGGCATCTGAGGATGCAGCAGCTGCTGTGCCTGGAGCACACACAGGTGCTGCTGAGGCCTCAGCTGCTCACAGTTCCAGGAACTGGAGGAAGAGGCAGCCAGAAGGAGCAAAGAAAACACAGACTGAATAATCAGGAAAAGAAGATAAACTGTGCTGAGTGGCAGCTGGTCTTTAGAAAACAGGCTGTGTAAATACCCCAAGGGCCTTGTGCATCATCCTTGGGAAGCTAGTCCCCAGAGGGGGACTCAGCTGGGTCACCATGCCACACCACTCCACAGTGGAGGTATGTTTACTTCTGCACAGTCTTCAGTGTTTCCTGTGAGAACATTCCCCTGCTCATAATCAGTATCTGCTGACCTTTCAACGAGTGTTTCCCTTCTCTGTCTATACACATATGTTTGTGCCAGAAAAAGCCTCCAAATAAATTATTTACTGCTCATCTTCTGAAGGCAAACATGCAATCCAGGCCCGATTTTTACAGTGTTGAAGGGAGAGACCAGCGACCAAATAATAGGATTGTGCATTTTGTCTCCAATGCATAGGTGGCATACAGTGTACTTTCTCTACCTGTGCATAATGGAAGCAGTTTATAGGGAAAACTTGCATGGAATAATTTTCTGCATTGTATATACTGACAGTTTTCCTGATACTTTTGCAGTGGTAGGGATGGGTGACTTTTAGAAGAAGAATGCAGCTTGCCAGCAGTGTTTCAGTGCCTGCTGTTAATGTTGCCTCTGGCTGTAATTGTGCAAACCATCTTTCAATGAATATTTGACAAAAGGTATCACCAGTTTGTGCTTCTATTAACCCATAGCTCCATTTTGTATCTGCTATATCCCTTTCTTTTTCTGTTCATCCTTTGCTGTGTTTCTCTCTTCTCTCTCTGTCCTTCCTGTGGTTCTCCAGAAACGTGCTTTGTAATGTTTGTTCCCTGCAATTCATTTGTACTGGTGAGTTTGCCAGGCCTGGAGGCACACAGAAGTTTTGGCACTGACTTTGATCTGATCTTCAGTGATCTTGGTGAAAGAACTGACCCCAGCCTGGAGATGTGGGTTTCCTTATAGGACTCTGCAAAGGCCCCACAGAGCAGGGTTACCAAAGGAGAGGGTCAGCTGAAATGATTTGCTATGAAACATTGTCTTTGTCTAAGCTGAGGTTTGGAGCAGAAGAGCAGTGCTGACAAAGCAGCACTTAGGTGCCCTCTGGCCCTGCTTGGGGCTGCAGCTGTTGTAGCAGTGAGACATTCAGTCCTGCACCATCCAAAGCCTTGGTCTCCCTTCTGTTGTGCCTAGGCTGTGGTTTCCACCCACCTCTTCCATGCTTTTGGTACTTGCTGTCACCCAACACCTGGTTCAGCAAAGGAGCTATTTGGCAGAAAGCTTTTTGTAACCGACTTATTCAAGGAAATTAATAAACAAGAAACTCTGCCTAGTGCAGTCCACACTAATGGCCTGTCAAGCATATGGCAGTGCTATAGATACACTGTGCTTGATGCCTCACAAAGACAACATCCCCCACTCTAAGAAATTGGCAGCTTGATTTAGAAGCGAAAAATGGAAGGAAGAAGAGATGTGCTCCAGGGCAGAGACCTGTCCTCTCCCCAGCACTACCTGGACTGTTTATTTCATGCAGGGCAAAGGAGCTGGGGATTAGCTGTTGTCTTTACTCTGCAGGCAGGCAGCAGGTAGTAGTAACAAACTAGGGAATGGAAAAGGAGTGTAAAGAATTAATTCATAAAAGCTGAAAGGAGTTAAATGCACGATGACTCCTGGAATTTACTTGTGAACTTACTGTTCCACTCCTTAATCCTCTAAGATCCATACAGCGTCAGTTAAGGATCTGCGTCATCCATTTGTTTATTGGCTATCCATGGTGCCCACAGACTCCAAATGAGAGCAGATAATTATTTGCATTTATTGCCGGACTAGGGAACTTGTGCTGTGTTTCAGAATCTAATTGTTCTAGGAATACAAACAAACAGAGAACACAGAAGCAGAGAAAAAAAAGCAAAATTTCTTTCAATCTAAGAAAATTTTTTAAAAAGACCTGCAGAGAAGAAAGCATTATCACTTCCTTTTCATGTATGGGAACTAGAGGATTAAGAGATCAATTAACTTGCTCAAAGTCATGGAGAAGGGTGGGTAAGGAAATGAACCCAATCCATCACTAGCCTTTGCTTGCAATCCCATCTCTTCTTTAAATAAGGACTCTGCTCCATCTGTGCAGGCAATGTGGTCATATAGCTACCAGGCAATAGTCTGAATGGGAGTGTAAAACTCCCAATTTAGGATTAGGTTAAATTGTAGTTTTTGTAAGGGGTAAGAACTAATGCTACTAATGACTGGCTACTCAATTCCATAGATCTATGAGAAGGACTCAGATTATACTCACTCACACCTGTGACTTGCCTAAATCTGACGATTTACAGAATGTGCAATCACCTAAATACCAACAGCAGTGTTTTAGGACAGAAAAGTTGGGGAACTAAAGACTTGGAACAAAAATCTGGCTTGAGCTACCTGTTTTTTAATGAAGACTGTCTTGAACATCCTCACGAAGAAAGTCTGTCTGGAAGTTGCTGAGGGATGGAAAAGATAGCTTGTTTTTCCAGAAGCTGAAGTGGTTGCAGCCACTTGTTGTGTTGCAGGTGGGCAGTGGGCATGCAGCTGGTGGCTCCTGTGAGTCCATCAATTTGCCCCTGTCATCACAGCTGCTGGAGATCCATTCCTGTATCCTGCCCTCTGTAAACAGCAGCTCATAACCACAAAGCATCAGGCGTCTCTGGTGCAGCATCAGCTCAGGGAGCCTGAGAGCTGCTTGCTGAAAGCTGCTTTCTGTTTGCTTGCAGACGTGTCAATATTTACTGAGTGAGGCTCCACTTCTGCCCAGCTGGAGCATGACAGTTTTGCCACTCTTGCACTCAGTGGCCCTGTCTTCCAGCATTAACATCAGGAGGTGATGAGTGACCAGGCTGGCCTGATAAATGGGAAGAGATCTGCAAACAGAGAACAGCAAACACTTCCTGGGGGGCTCAGGACACCTGCTGAGAAATATGTTCCTTTTTTCAAGGATCAGGTGTCTTCTGATGGTGTATCAGGAGAGACATAGGAAAGGTGCTGAGGAAGGCCCAGCTGTGAGCAGGGGTACACAGTGAGCTGTTAAGGTGCTCTCATGGAGAAGGCACAGTGCCACCTCAGAGCTGTAGCTGTGTCACTGGGATTTCAACAGAGCCCTGTGAGTGCAATACTGAGGGGAAAATGACAGTCCAAGAGGTGCACCAGCAAGGTTGACCCCCTCTCCTGTTTCTGATGGGAATAGGGAAGGTAGGACACACTTGTGGGGAAGATGCTGTCAGGGGCTGGAAGGTGCTGGGCTCTGCTGCACAGTTACAGCTGCAGTTCCTTAGTTATCAGATGTGTTTGAGTGAGCCATTATCTGCAAATAAAAATCAAGAGGCCAGTGTTTAGTGTTCAAGCTTAATTCTCTGGGATTTCACAGCTGTTTGCGGATATTTTAGTGGTAGACACATTACAATTAATGGTTTGAATTTGGCTGGAGCTTACTGGCATGGTCTGCTCTGCATTAGGTGGACAATAGCTCCCAGTGGTGGGGACTGGCAGAAGGGAGGGATTACTAAGCAGTAGAAAAGGCTTAGAGACATTGAGGGGGAATATTCTGAAAAGGATAAGCTGCTCAGTTTGGGATTCTTCAAGGTTAGGTTTTTTTCACCCTTCTCCATCAGGACCATAGGGAAAGAAATTTAAATGACTGAAAACTGTGCCTTTTTGTACAGTTTAAGTGACAGGATGGCACAATAGGTTATCCAGATTTGGCTGATACACCTTCAAAAATCCCTCAGAGATGTCAGTGTTAGTGGCAGCATTTCCCTGAGGATTTAGGAAATGAGAGGGTCAGCAAGGGGGATATGAGGACAGGGAGTCAAAACATTATATAGAATCATAGAATAATTTATGTTGGAAAAGACCTCTAAGATTACTGAGACCAACTGTTAACCCAGCACTGCCAAGTTCACCACTGAATGGAAACAGCAGAGTGCAGAATAAGGGAGGCAGCGATAGATCAAGTATTGAAAGAAAAGCTATAAACAATGAGAGTAAGACAGGGAAAAATGATACAAAAATGGGGAATAATAGTTTATGCATTAAGTGAGAAATAGGAGTTGTGGCAGCAGAACTTTGTATACAGGCAAGCAGTGTAGTAGCCTTTTCCAGCTTTTCTAATACCACGCTTTACATCATGGCTGGTTTAATGTGGTGTGGGACTAGTGACCCAGAGGTTCAGATTTCCTTTGCCATTATGGATTTGACATTTCACCTCAGTGGGGCACAGCATCCCACAGTGATTTTGAGGGATCACTTAAATTAATTTTCATAAAAAGGATATTAAACAAGCTGCCACACCAGAAAAGGGTACCAGCAGAGCTACACTCAGTACTGTCATTCAAGGAGCAGTGCAAGCCTGCAAGGATCCCAGCCCTGCTACCTTGATCTAGCAGAGCCTGGGGCAGCCAGCAGCTGCACTGGGCTGCCTCCCAGGAGAAGGGTGGACAAGATCAGCCAATATCTGTTCCCCTTTAATCTCTTGTTCCTTTATGTTTTGGTTTTGTTCTTTTGTGCATAATAAGTTGCATGCTCTGGCACATCCCCAGCCACTGTCCTGGATGGTGGCTCCTCAGGCAGGCAGCACTGCCTGAACTTGGAGGCTGGGATGTGGTAGGGGCTGGTGCAAGCTACAGACTCCAGCGTGTTTCTGATGGCCCAGCTTCTCCTGCCCCACTGCACTTGTCAGGATTCCCAGGGCTCACCAGACCCCATCTGGAAGAGGCTGAACCATGAAAGTTGGTTCCCTTCATGTCACTGCTTCCAGTTGTTTTGATTCCAAGAGGTGCAAGTCAGGACTGTGTGCAGGGCTTCCCTTCATGCACATCCAGTTACACAGTGTCTGCACAGAGAGTGCCTGCACCTGCAAGGTCCACTCGCCTGGAGTCACTGATGCTTTTCACCTCATGCGGATGCCACTGAACACACTCAGTTGCTTTAGGAGAAATGGAAAGGGGAACAATGTCCTAACAGTACATTTTCATCTTCTACAAATGCCTTGTGCTTTCTCAGCTTCCACCATGGCTTCAGGAAGTTTACTAGGACCCTGGTAAGGGAGCTAAAGATGTTTTTTTGATGAGAAAGAGTGGTCACAGATACTCTGGCATATTTCTTCATTTAACCCCCTCCTGAAACAACTTGCAAAGCAGCATCCAGGGCAGCAGCCTAGAGGGTGATGGCTCCTTGTGAAACAAAGGGTTTAGACAGACTTTAGGAGGGGAGGCTCTTTTCCCTCCAAGCAGTGTATGAAATTCCAGATAATTTCCTTCTGCCTTGGTGTTTGGTGGTGTGCCCACAACTCCTCCATTTTGGGAAGGACATAAGGATAATATTAAACGCCTTCCACTTCTGAGCCTTTTGAAACATGAGGGATCCTTACAAATGTTTGTCATCCAGGAAGGCACCAGCAAGAGGAATATACAGAGCACTGAATTTAGCTGAAGTAGTGAGGCACCAGCTTCTGCATGACTGTACACTGCAGTCAGAAGTAGTAGTGATGGCAGTATCGCATATGGAAGAGCAGATCAGATGGTAAAGGGATGTCAGGAATACAAAGTGGGGCAGATATTGGAGGGTAGTGAACCTAGAGCAGCTCCAAAGGATTGTAAAATGACCCTTCTCCCTGTCCTGCTCTGAGACAAAGCTGGCTGGATCTATAGTCCTAAAACTCAGAGCAAGGGACGATGAATAAAGCATGAGGCCCTAAGCAGAAGGAGCTGCTGGCATCCAAGTTTTCCAAATCAACATCACTCAGCCCAGCATGTCTGCTTGGGTGGATGTATTCTCCTCTTGAAATTAGAAGGGGGAAGGAAGCAAGAAAAGACCTGGAAAGCTAAGCTGCTTGCCCTGTTGTGCTGGTTTTGGCAGGAATAGAGTTAATTTTCTTCATAGTAACTAGTATGGGGTTGTGTTTTGGATTTGTGATGGAAACGTTGTTGATAACACTGGGATATTTTCTGTATTGCTGAGGGCTTGTCCTTCCTGATTCTCAGCCCCCTACCAGCAGCAGTGAGGCTGGGGGTGTACACGAAGCTGGACAGGGACCCAGCCAGGACAGCTGACTAAAGGGACATTCCACACCATACAGCATCATGCTCAGTGTATAAAGCTGAGGGAAGAAGGAGGAAGTGGGGACATTTGGAGTTGCTGTGTTTTACTTTCCCAAGGCACCATTATGCACGATGGAGCCCTGCTTTCCTGGGGATAGCTGAGCACCTGCTTGCTCATGGGAAACAGTGAATTAATTACTTGTTTTGCTTTGCTTGTGGGTGTGGCTATTTATTTCCCTATTAAACTGTCTTTATCTTAACCCACAAGGTTTCTCACTCACATGGAGCTGAACTACGACACCTGCTCACATGTCCAAAAGGCAGGAGTCACAGTGGCTGTGACCTGTTGATGATGCATCAGTAGATATTTGGGCACCTTTTCCTGTCCCCATCTCTGCTCAGGGGGGAGGATGCTGGACTTCCTCACACCTTCTCCCTTGGGGTCTGTGCGGCAAGGAGGTTATGATGGCTGGGGAGCACATATAGCTATGGAAGCTATTGCTGTTCCACAGGTGGTATTCAAAGGCTCAACCCTTTGTTTTTTTCTTTCAAGGTTATGAGAGCTTCATTTTCTAGAAGCCAGTGAAAACAGGATATAATGACATCAAGTGAACCTCTCTGCTCCTTCCAGGAAAACAGCCTATGGACAAGGAGCCTACAAAGCCAGGAAGGAACTGCCAGGAATAACAAAAGCGTCTCTTAGCAGTGACTTCCCCTCCAGAAAGGGAAACCTCTGCCATGTCTTCCATAACAGAACAGCTTGTATCTCCTACTCCATGTCACTATACAGATCAGGTACTTGGGTGCCAGACACCCTTTGTATGTTGCTTTGCAAGAGTAGAATGTGAGAGTAGGAGAAACAAACACAGAGCAGTGAGCACTTCAGTACTGTTGTTCCTTCTCACTTCTCATTTGCCACTGAGCGATAGCCAGTTTGGGAACCTGCAGAGGATGCTGATAAAGAACAGGTGGGGCTTTAACTTACCAGAAAGGCCATGGGTTAGTTCTCTCTATTGGGAAATAATTTTGCCTTTTTCCCCTAACAATTGCTTCTAACTTTGCAGGTTAGGGACATGTAATATGGATTTATTTGCTCTGGGTCCTGGCTCCTGTGCCATGGAGGCATGAAAGCCTTTTGGGCACAGAGCTGCCCACACCAGCTATCCAAAGGACATAAAGAGAAATTTGTCCTCTTCCCTGATAATCAGTAGTTCCCAGAACAAGTGAACCTTCACTTGCTTTGCTTTTGCTTAAACAGAAGGCTCAAATCAGTATTAGAGTCAAAACAAAAGCTGTTTGTTCTTTGATTATTAATCTTTAACAGAAACCTGTAAACAGTGTGGGGATAATGCTGTACTAGAGATGGTGCATTAGTGCCTTCAGGATCTGAGATACAAGCTGATGTATTTTAGTGTTGATTTCTCAATCTCAGGGAAAGGATATTGCTTCAGACTGTAGGAAAGGTGTCTGGTTAGCTGTGTTGGCAAATAATCTCTGTGAGAGAAGACAATAGATTTTCCCTCTATTTTTCTTTTTTTTTTAAGACCTGGGATCATTGATATAGTTCTGGCCCATAATGGTACTATTAGAAGAATTAGGATTTCCTTCCTTAAATATGGGATCTAAGAAGGGAAGGAGGCATTGCTGTATTTGATTGCTTTTTGTTTGGAGGCAATTTAGTTACTTAAGCTTGCTTTGCTTCCCAAATTTTCAGGCACTGTCACACACAGGGCATGCCTACTCCAGCATCAGTGTTTAATTGCAGCATAGCAACTGCATATAAACTCTAACAGGAATGAAGTAACAGCAAGACAGACATCCAGGGAGCCTGTCAAGTCCAGTCAGGGGCTTGAGCAAGCTTGTTACACCACACTGCTGCAGCTTGATTGCTGTTGACATCCTGACTACTTGGAGTTAGATGAGTCTGCCAGTGCACCATTCTCTTCTCCAACTGCATTTTAAAAGGAACATCTTGTGGATCCCTCCACAAAGTCCTGGTATAATGTGACATTCTGCACACTGGACAGGTTTTCCAGAGCTCTCCAGTGGCTGTAGATCACCCTCTACACTTTTAAGATAATGAATACCAAATCAATGAAGGGAACTTGGCTCCCCCCCTTGCCAGAAAAATAATTCTCCAGAATCAGAGCAAATGGTGATGTGTCCTGTGGACTGCTTTTAACCAAAGGCTCTAACACAGGCATTGGAAAGTGGAAAAAGTAGCCTTTGTGTGAAATCAGTGTTGCTCTAGAACCACCCCCCTGAAATATGTCACAGGCTGGCTTTACCCACTAGTCACCTCCTGACACTATGAGCTTTTCTTCTTGACCAAGAATTTCTGTTCCTGGCCCATACTGTGCTTATTCTAACAGAGGCTTGATCTTTCATTAGAGAAGCAGAATATGAATGCCTCCCATTCATAGCCTGGTATCTCACATAGCACAGTGCAAGAGGAAAACGACACATTTTTTCCTTGCTTTGTTTCCACCAATTACTTAGTTATCTCTTCCTTTATTATGCTGAATAATTTCTCATTACTCTTCAAATACCTGAAGGCCAGGATTCTGCTCCTAATCAAACTAGACTTAGGCAAACTAGATTTTGCTTTTGAAATGTTTTTCTGTGTAGTATCTCCTGCTTCCTAATCATCTTTGTTGCTGTTCTTCGATCTGCTTCTCATTTGTAATGATTTTTCTGGTAAATGGGATTCCTCAAAATGCTGTATTCCAAGGAGTGCAATATTCCAGACATAGGAGGCCTGCATGTCCCATTGTGTGTGTGATGTTGCCCTCAGGTGGTTACTCCAGAGAGAAAATGCAGCCTAAAGAAAAACCTTTGCTATTTCAGGGCAGATTTATAACAGCACAGGATCTGTGGAAAGGGTAGCTCCATGCTCTGAAGTGGTGCATTTGTAACAGAAACCAGGACTACACTGGCTTTTTCTGCTCCTCATCCAGGTATCTGCATTTTAAGAGTATTTCCTAATGTGGATGTTGCTGTGCTTAAAGAGCATCAGGAAGAAGCTCAGCTTTGGTGAGCTACAAAGAGCTGAAATGGAATCCTAAGACAAGAGGCACCAGAATTGAGAGACTTTCACCATCAACAGCTTTATTAATACTAATTTTATCACTACAGCTTCTTGTCTTGGTGAGACTATTCAGTAATTATTTTTGTCTCAAAATTCTGTGCATCATAAAATCAGATTTCCTTTCTTTATTACACCAGATATTGTGTAATTCCTAGATTCATATAAAGTCATGGAAGGTGCCAGAAGGTGACAAGAGATGTTGCTAAAGGTCTAATTAGAAGTTAATCATGCTGTCTCTTCCCTGACTCAGTTCTTCACAAAGCTAAACCATAATTCTCACTCATTCCCTTCTTCCATCACAGCCTCCACTGTCTCATTGATTATTGATGCTATTTTTTTTTTTCCAACCTTTTCTATTCCCCTCTGCCCCTTTGTTAGGGAAGTGATCATGCCTATCACTGATTTCAACATAGAGATACACAGCTGATTTGTTTAGAGATCCTTATGGTAGTATATGACACATCTAGTAGATGACAATCTGTTCAGGTTTTATTTTGCTCTGCACTGAGCATCGTCTCTCCACACTGCACTATTCTCCAAAGAGGTGCCCAGAGCTTTTCCTTCACATCAGCTTTAACCCCAGTGTTTTTCATTTTCATTTTCATTTTCATTTTCATTTTCATTTTCATTTTTCATTTTTCAAGTATTAGGTAACTGAAATACATTTTTCCAGCTTCCCTTAACTTATACTGGCACACAGAGAGCTCCATCTGCCATCACTTTGTCCCAGTTATCTAACTTTTGGTTCATTCCCACTGAATGCAAATGACAAAACTCTCAGTTTAAAAGGAGTGGAATTTACTAGGGTCTATGGAAGGTTTTACCAATCGTTCTTATCTTACATAGATTTGGTCACCTCAATGAACACTTCAGACTTTGGATATGGTACAAAAGTAAGCTCTAATCTCCCTAATGGCACTAAGATTTTGCCATTGAAGTCAAAGGAACTGGACCACTCTTGACTACTGTGTCTCAGCCTTGATCATGGCAGTTGCCTTGCAAATCCCATCATCTCTAAGTGCTAAGAAATGGATGCTTTCATCTGTACTTTCTTTCACAACCTCACTTTAGTTCCCTGCTTCCCACAGAACCAATGCTTGTACAGTGACCTGATGTCTATAGGTGTGACCTAGTAATATCTTGATCTGTTTGCCAATTTCAACAACTTCAGCAAGCAGAGATTTCAAAAGTAGTTCTGAAAGGTGTTTCTACATGTTTCATGAAAACTGATGGTTTTGGGAGGTGCAGGGAGAATTGTATAAACACACCTAGAGAGAGCAAAGTCTTAGAACAATTCTGTTAAAAAGTTTTTGTTTTTGTACTTGCAAAATACAAAGTCTTTGTGTTTGCAAATAGTAGCTGCATTTTGCAAATACATGTAGAAAATGAGGCTTCATTAGTTCCTCTCCTTGTGGAACTGATTATTAATCTTTGGCAAGGATTCATCCTGCAAGCTGTTGTTGCCAAGTTTTCTTAAGAGCCACTTGCAAAGGGCTTTATCCTTGTACCTTTTTGGAAGGGCCAGTCAGTTATTTATGCTGGGATAAATAACTTAGCTAAGTCTTTGACTTAGCTAAGTCTTTGCAAGAATGCTGAAAAGATGAAGGGGAAAAAACTATGCTTACAGACTTGTTGATAGTGTCTTGTTTACCATATTCAGACATATATGTTAAAAAACAATTCCTAACTATTTTTCCTAGCTGTATTTTGGGTCCTCATATAGGCCTCAGGGTCCATAATCCTATTTTCTTTAGGCGAGATGTCTGCAGTGCTGTTATTACATTATACTCAAATATGCCTGGTTTTCCAGAATAGCTGTTTTTAATGAAAATGGAAAATCATATCCTTATGTTAGAAGTTCAGCTGATTCATTTTCTTATTGCCTCTGGACCTGAAGAGTTTCTTCAGATTACTGTTGTTGTTTTTGTTACACAATGTAGGCATAACAACTAATAATGGACAGCAGGGCTACCACAGAGAGAATAAATAATTACTCAGAAAGGACACCACAGAAGCATTTCCAGATAGCTAGTGCAGTTCCCAAAAGGGGAGGAAATAATGCACAGAATTGGAGCAGAAAAGTCTCCAAAATTTCCATTGAAATGAACAGATCGTAAGACCGACTTCTCAAAACACATCTCTTGTGCATTTCCTCAGGCTTGCAAAGGGAGCTCACGCTCCAGCATCCCCTTGGCTGCCTCCCAAATCAATTGTGGGAGCTCTGTGGGTGCCTTATGCTCAGCTGATATCTCTGCAAAACCGTGCTTAAATCTGGGCTTTTCCTTTTCTCTCCAAAGCCCTTCTTTGTTCTGGGGAGCTGCCTATGCGGAGCTGTGGCACAGCAACAAGACAGAGAATCTGTCTCTCCCCTGTAATGCACCTGTCCCTCACATCCCACAGATCCCACTGATGCTCGCCAAAACCACACCTGGAGTTTGCCAAGATCAAGATGGAGAAATGGAACTTGGGATCTGCCAGTGATAACAGTTACTATCAAAGAATCCTCAGCAGCAGTAATTCCCTTTGAGAAGGATGGCAGTCATTCTCTGCTACTTCTTTTTGACTAAGCCAAATATGATAACTGCTTTTTTAGACTTTATTTTGTAAATTATATAAATTATTTAGTATAGACCCCCCTATACATACTGATTTATCAACAACCCTTTGTTGAAGACACAGCCTTTGTTTCTGTCACTACAATAATGAAAAAAAATCACCCAGGATATTCTTTTCCATGAAAAAAACTTATAGCTATACTGTTGTATAGATTTTAGGATTAGGGATTAGTCCTTCCCTCAAGTGCATTTGACCAGTTGCATTTTGTGTTCTGAAGGATTTTTGCTTTCTTTGCAAGATGGTACTTTTAAATAGCTTGGAGCAATGGTTGCAGGGGATACATAGTGCCCTGCTAAGACAGTTAAACAATGAAAATTGCAAAACTGACCACAGTTTAAATTTGTTTCTCTACTGATTGGATGGAGTTTCCTTCTCTATAAGCAATTCCTTGTGTCCAGGCTGCTGTGCACCTGGGTTAGCTAGTGGACAAGCTCACAAGGCTCCACCACACTTCCCAAAATGCCAGCAATGGGTCCCGTTATGCTCCAGGATTAGCACTCTTTGTGTGCAGAATAGCAGGACCCGTGTGCTGGAGCACAGAAAGGACCTGCACACCCGGCTTGCAGTGCATGACTGCATGCACAGGCTGGGACCATCACGTTTTGCACACTCAGGCTCTGAGCCCAAGCTCCCGGTGCCTGCTGCCTGCCTCCCATCACCAATACCCCTGAGATTATCCCTGGGGTATCTCTGACCTAAATACACTGGTTTGGACTTGAAAGTTGCCTTTGTTTTTAACGATGCCACGTCTCTAAATCCAGCACACGTAACAAACCGCCTGTTTCCAAACAGCTGTTGTGTAACTCAGTTCCCCACCCCCAGAGATGTTGCCTGCCATTCATTTAATGGGCTCAGTTTCACTGCGAAGGGCCTGGGGGAACCTCTTAGCTCCCTAATTAGCAACAGAAGGGGCCAGTCCTGGAGGTAGCAGTGAAACATTTGTGAGGTCTCGTGACAATAAGGGAGGCAGAGAAGGGGCCTTTTCCAGCTGGGAAAACATAACTTTTATTCAACTTGCAGCAAAGAACAGAGGATGGAAGAGAAACTTGGAGGAAGGTACCTGTAGAAATTATGAGGCTTTCTGGGCATTAGAGAGATTATCCGAGTTGTCCATTGCTTCTGCAGCCTGAGTTTTATGTAAAACACGGTGTAAAAGCACAGAGACTTCATGGGCTAGAGGCCGGTGGAGACAGGAGCGAGGCATTGCTACGATCGGCTCTCAGATGTTTGAGCTGGCTCTTGTTAATAAGATTCAGGAATTATCAGCTTGGAAGTGCTTAGGAGCTCAGTGTTTCCTCTGAGGATGTGATCACTGAGGCTGAGGACAGAGCCTGCCATTCAGCACTGGAGTAGGCTTTGGTGCAAAACAAGTCTCCCACGAACCAGCTGAATGTCCTGTGACCTTAAAAGGAGGGGGAACACTTTTCTCCTCCATTGATGGTATGGTGTTGTGCCTGGGGCTATTCCTTAATCCCCAGGACACAGCAACATGTGGTAAACTCTGTTTTTTCCCATGCAGTTCCATTTCTGGGCAGGGCTTTTTTCATACAATACCAATTGAGAAGAGTTCTCTGAGAGTATGGACAGTCCCAGCTTGGACCCATTGGACCTTGGGGACCATTCCCCTTCAGATGTTATGCAGAGAAATGCATCATTTGCTGTCTTTGGACTGTGAGAACAAATATCCAGTGAAGCAAAGGAAAGCCTTGTCAGCTTTAAGGACCTTTCTTAAAAACAAAGAAAGAAGGTGAAGTTCAAAGACAAAGTGAAATTGTGAGGCAAGCAGGGTTGCAGAAGCTTGGAGGAACAGAGGGGAGATCTTAACTTTTCACACGTCACTGTGCTCTGCAATGTCACTTGCCAACAGCTCACTGGTAGTGGCCACTCACTGAGCACCATCTGCTCTCTACTTATATTCTTAAGAATGTGGACCTTTATGCATAAAAAATAAAATTATGCAGCAAAGCATTTGAGCTGTAAGATGAAGATCAGCACATTACAGCCAGGGCTATAACACTCAGTGAGGACATTGCAATGACTTCAAAGGTCAAAATAATTATTTCTGAGTTGCAACAGCATCTCAGGTTATAAAAGATCTGTGCTTGAAGCTTTTGTGGTCCACTTTTACCCGTGTTTTTGAGCTCATTTCATAACCAGAAACCACCAGCTTGCCTTCTTTTGTCTCAGGTTTTCGTATTAATAGTATTTATGGAGCTTTATGGATTAAGATTATATGCAACTGGAAATGAGGAAGAAGAAAAGTAACAAAAAAAAAAAAAAAAAAAAGGAATTACGCATACTGCAAGCTCCTTTCTCCCACTAGTGAGCACCCAGCATTTTGCAGAACTCCTGCTTGGCTTTTGAGTGCTTTTTCCAGCAGCAGTGAATGGTCCTGGGAGAGCTGGCAGGTTATGTTGTGCTTGGCTCCTCCTTCTCATATCCAGCTGCTAAACCAGCTGCAAAAATACTTCATGCAGTTCCATGTGTGCATTTTTTGTCGTTGCTGCAGGGGTGATCCTGCAGATCAGTGACAAGAGCGAGACAAATCGTAGGAAACAAGCTCTCTGTTAGTATGTAATTTGTGCAGTGGAAACATGTTAAACCCCGTTATAAAATTCTACCAGTTGGAAAGAGACTACAGGATGGCAACAAAGTTTAGATGGAGATGCAATTGTGAGATACAGTATATCAAATATTATTCTCTCTCCTGATTATTTTGTTCTTTTTGTTGTTGTGGTCTTCCAGTGCCAGAAAAGCAGCTACACCAGCAAAAATACTGCAGTGTGACAGAGGCAGAAAACTTTCCAATAGTGCTCCAATGAGGCTTTTTATAAATACATTTGCTAAGGCATATTTCGCTAAGGGGTCCTACTCCAGTACAGGGAGATGCCCTGAGACATTTCTGCAGATCCTTTCATGTGGGATTCCCCTTTCCACTTACAGCACATGCATCAAATTCAGCGGAAGGCAGCCTTGCTGACTCCAGCAAGTAGTTTCTGCCTGGATATGTGCATTTTGGCCACTAGAGGTTGTAAGAGAGAGGGAAAAAAAAAATACTGTTTTCCACCAGACAATCTGCTGCAGCATCACACAGCAAGATTTTTTTCTGGGACCCTTTGATCTTGTCCATCAGAGCTCCCACAAAATTCCTGCACATTCCTTGCATGTATGTAGATGGGATCCTGACACCTCAGCTATGTCAGATTTATCAGTGGCAGTTTGTTGCCTTGTAGCCCGAGGGCTTGAATGGCCTTAGTGTGATCCCTTAAATCTGAAGTAAAAGGTCTTCTGATTCTTGAAATCTTTCAGAGAGAGAGCAGCAGCCTGTGTCTTTTCTCTGCAGCATGAACTAGCTCTTTTCGTTCTTTTCACACATTCCTTGTATCGATAATTTCACTCTAAGATGTTTAAGCCAGACCTTCTTCCCCCAGCGTTTATGCTTTTTCCTAGTGCTGAGTAAGAATTAGAATTTTGCTGTGGTCTCCTGGAAACATCATAGCCTGTTGTACCTTGGCAGGTTCTTCAGCTACCTGCCACATGGGCTGTAATTCTTTCCTCTAGTTGCTAATAATTCTCTAGACTTCTAACTATAATACCTGTGCAGTCAGGGATACCATCTTGCAAGAAGGCTCAAGAGAGCTGAATTTTCTTTGGGAAATAAAGTGTTAAAGCTAAGTAATCTGAAGAGTAGCCATGATCAAAATTAGCTATAGTGTAGCAGTAAATTGAACTTCAACCAGTTGAACTTCGAGGAGATGAACTTCAACCATCATGCTGATAGATCTTTTTGATGGCCCAGTGGCTGCATATGAATTCACAGCAGTGCATGACCTAATCATCACAGAGCTCACTGGTGATGGGACTCCACTTCAAGCATTGCACACTGATAGGAATCATGTCCCTGCAATAAAAGGTAGTTATTTCTGGAGTGAAGTTCAGCGAAGACATTGCAACAATTCCATTTCCCTGGCTACAGTTTATCTCAGAATATTGGGGACAGGTTAATCAGCACAATATTTTAAACCTTCAAAAATTACTTCACAATCTTAAACTACTTATTTTTTCCCAGATATTGTATGTCAGTATTCTTAGCTTTGTCATCATGTAGTTGAAAATGAATAGTATCTTCAATCCTAACTCTTTATCATGCACAACCACCAGTAGACTGAGCTTATTTACTAGCACTGGAAAAACCCAAGAGTCTCAATTCCAGGATTTATGGATGGTAAATAGCAGCAAGCCACAGTGATGATAAATGTATTGAATTGTACCTTACAATGCACATCTTCATGTACAGCAGTGGCCTTGGTTGTGTAATTTTGTCAGTCCTCAAGTTTGAAAGACAACCACTTGTGTCATGGACCTCAAGGTCCCGAATTCAATTTCAAAAAAGAATGACTATATTCACATGCCTTAAAATATCCTTATTTACACACTTTAAAAAATTCCAAAACCGTGTAAGAAATCCCTTTTTCTTTTTCCACCTTAAAACTCACTGACTGCAAAGCAGAACCTCATACTTAGGAATTAGGCAGCACAGATCCCCCTATTACTTAGAGTTCATGGATAGAAATCTTTTCCATCTGAAGCAGTCTCATAATTTAATTTTTATGACTAAGGCTTACTATTGCCCTATCTTCTCCATAGATGGAGACAGCAAAGTGTCCTAAGAGAACCACCAAAATTACTGAAGTTAATGTTTCAAGTTTCCTTATTTTGGATGCAAATGTATCACACACATGAAATGGGTCCTTCTAGCCTGGTCCCTTTCCCGGTCAGTGGCCAGAAGGGGCAGCTCAAGAATAATTTGAGAAGAGCCACACCCGTCGTGCAATTTTCTGGGTATCCCCGGTGTCCAAGAGTGGAAAGCACAGGGCCCTTCCAAGCCAGCAAGGATTTCTTGGTGGATTTCCTTCTGGCACCTGCTGTGTAACATCCCCTGCTTCCCTGGCAGCTTCCACCCCTCAGCGCTGCCTATGGGGCCGCATAGGGCCAGAACACCTCCTCAGGTCCTTGGTTTGGGGTCAAACCCCAGCCTCCCCAGCTGGTGTGGGCTGGGGGAATGGAACAAAGCAGTGAGGTGTAGTTGCCATAGGAGCCCAAGCACAGGTGCCAAGCTGGAAGCACAGCCCTTGATTGCAGCAGCAATTGGTCAGGAGTGAGGGCAAAACCAAGCCCTGTGGCAGAGGTGAGTAAGGAACTTTGGGCACACCTGTGCTGGCCCCACAGGGCAAGGCAGGGAAATGTGGTAGCATTACAGAATCATCCATGTGGGTTCTAAACATGTCCAAAGAGGGAGACCCCCTTGAATGATTGTCGCTGTCGAGGTGGGACGGGAATGAGAAGACTCTGACCAGAAGGCTGCTGAGAGTAAAACTCTGGTTTATTCAAAATACACTGCTCTTTTATACAGAGCTTTGTGAGGACCAACTCTATTGGTCCTGAAGTGAAAACAACCTACAGCATTGGTGCAAAGTGCTTGATGCACAGTGATAGAACTGAACTATAAACAATGTGAAAAACAAGAGAGATAAAGAATTATTTACATTCTTCTCCAGCTCTTTCCCAGGGTTCTGCCTGGATAGAAACTCACGTTTCTCTCTTTGTCTGAATCTGAGTCCCACAGATGATGTCCCTTGGCAGTCTGTTCCAATGCTCTGCCACCCCTCACAGCCTCACTCTGTTGTGGAGTTGCCCGCATGGGATGCCTGGCCAGCCCTCTGGGGAGGCTCCTCTGTGCCTGGCTGGCTTTGTTGTAGCCATGGACTCCTGGCCAGAGTCTAGCAGCTGAGCAGGAATGGCTGGGACTCTGAAGAGCATCACCTGTGGTCTTGCAATACATGGCACCACCACATAATAATCACACACTGCTCCAAGTTTTACAGCCAAAAAGAACTGTAGTGGTTTGGCCTTGGCTGGGTGTCAGGTGTTAAAATCACGTACAAGTGTGTGTGTATGTAGGAGGGAGGAATGTATTGTGGGGCAAAATTATCTGTACATAATTCCTTCTCAAAGAAAGAGTAGCTTGTCCCTCCACTGTACCAGAACTTCTTTTACCTCTCAGATGCTGCATATTCCTTTTAAGTAATACCCTTCCTGTAGCATTGCCTCTTCTTACATCCTGAAACACTGAATTTTGTCTTTTGGTGCTACTCAAAGCTCAGTCCAATCTGTCATATATCAGAAAGAGAGACATGTCAGGGAATTGATGATTTTTGGAAATCACATTTTTACAACCCTTATAAGCTTGGTGCAATTCTCCTCGCCTGCAGCACGTGGTACCTGTCCCCTTGTAATCATTCATGACCTTATGACTTAGCCAAAAAATTGCTTTGAGGAGAAGGGAGAGGAAAGAAATATCAGAAATATCTCTATTCAGTTACTGTGACTGTCCTTCTGGTAAGGAGGCTGCAAATTGGGAGGTTGTGTTTCTTACCTGGTTACAGCCTGGAGAGGGGAGAGAAGGTTTTAATATCAACAGTCTGTCTTTCTCACATTGATTTGAGAACTTCGTAATCAGTTAGGAAATACTTCAGTGACACAGCATGTCACAGACACTGAAGATGAAAAATGTACCCAAAAATCCCCAGTGAAAGACCTTGCAGAAAAAGCCAGCTCTATCTCAAAGCAATAAACCATTTTTCTTACTTTTTTTTTTTTTATTTCAGTCTAATTGCCATGTCTTTGGGTTTCTGATACTTTCTGTTTTATAAGATACTGAGAAAATTTCTGTGTCAGAAGACCAGTCCTAGATTTATCATATCACAATGCCAGCTGTAGTAAAAATCTGTAAAACTAGAAGTAAAAATAAAACCTACTCATCGGATAAAGCAAAAGTTTGATTTACAATTTACTTCTATGGAAGGCCTCACTCCTATATATGCAATCAATTATTCAAATAACTTGTTGACAATTGATATAATTATTTCTGATTATTCTTGATTAAAGTCCTTGAATTATGTGATTACATCTTGATGTATGCCTCATAAATGCAGAAGGTATAGCCTAGATGAGGAGGAAATATAATTTTATTTTTCAATATATTTATTTTTACTACATAAAAGGACTCAGAAAGTTTAATTTTTATGACCCTAAACAGAGGCTCACTGAACTCATCTTTATTGTATTTCTTTTTGTAAGTTAAGTAGTAGAA
Source organism: Lonchura striata (assembly GCF_050655825.1). NCBI lineage: Eukaryota > Metazoa > Chordata > Aves > Passeriformes > Estrildidae > Lonchura > Lonchura striata. The sequence continues at coordinate 84,283,486 of NC_140705.1, read as the reverse complement.
CTTCAGTTATGGAAACAAACTCACTGTATTCCTTAATATTTAGGAAGGCTAAAAAGCACAGTAGAGTTGTGTGATGGACATTCAAGTAATGTGAGCGTGTATGTTTTCTTTCTACAAAATCAAGTCTGTAGTGCTAAGATAAATGAGTTGTTCCTAGGAAAATATAACCATTGGAAAAGCAGCAGTTAATTCAAAGTTAATTTGTTAATTAATGATTGAAATTAAAAATTCATGTTTCCTTCTACCATAAGTTCAACTATGTTCTTATGATTGTTTAGAATTTTACAATTACTGGTGCTTAGAAGTTTTTATTATGTATCAGATAAGCATCTGAATGTGAGGCATTAATTCAGCTGGGCATGCAGCTGGAGGAGATTGCTGGCTCAAAACATCTCAGGTGGGTGGGTGTGAGGGAAAGGGGCAGGTGGGGTCTTGCTCTGGTGGCTGCCAATCCCTGGCACACTCCAGCAATGCTCCACACCTGCCTCTGGAGCTCCCACCTAGCCCCAGAATGGCCAGATGACAGCAAGTCCCACCTGAGGGAATGGCCCAGGAAAGCCAAAGGACACTTAAACTGAAGCATGAGGTAAGCACCAGTCTTGGTCCTTCCTCCTCTTGGAACTTCTCTGAGCTGAGCACTGCTGGAACTAGGAGAGGTAGCTATATTTTCTCTTTCTTCTTTCAATTCCTTCTTCTTAGACTTTTCAATAATTTAAAATCAGACAGGCTTATACTTTACTAAGTTGGACAGACTAAGTTAATGTTTGTGAAATGTTTTATGTAGATTGCTGCTTTAAACCTTTTGCTGAAGTTCTCTGATTTTCTGAAGTTAACAGTAAAGTTTTTTGCTATTTTGATCTCTTGAGATCTTGCCAGTATTTCTCCTCTGCATATAACTCAGAGTACGTAAAAAAAATGTAAATCCTTTTAAGAGCCTCATTGAGCAAGTTTTTGGGGGCCTTACAACAACCTTGCAGGGTACTAAGCAAAGTGGATGCTGAGGAAGCTCTATCTAGTGAGCCAGCATTAACCTGATCTCATTGCTTCCATGTGTCTTCACAGCTGAGCAGATTGATTACACTGAAATATCTCCTTTTAAAATTATTCTGTTTATTCCAGTCCTTTGCTGATGCATTCTACTCACTGATTTTAAAGTCCTTAAGGAGCTCGATCCTTCATGGTCACCAGCTGTGTAGTAAAGATGAGGGAATTATATCTCACAGTAGCAGACCCTTGTGTCTTTGTATGGTCCTGAACAACTGCTGGGTCACAGGAGTTACCACCAGGTTTTGATAATGGCAAGTGCAGCTTCTTGTGCTTGTGCACAACACTTCAGTGTGACTCAGTAGCAGGCAGGAGCATGGACTGAGCCAAGGACTGCTGATGTAACCTCTGTAGCTTGAATCACAGCAGCATTTTGCTCCATCTGCATGATATGGTTTCTAATCTTAGGAGTAAAGCTAGCCTTGCAGAAGTCCTGAAGACAAAGAGCTGGATCAGCAGGGAATTGGTAAAATGGAGGGAAGGGTAGATGATGATGAACTGAGTATCAGTGCTAGCAGTTGCAACAGTTCTGAGGGACTGCTGTATCTGCCTGTGATTAAACCTTTTATGTCTCAATGGCATCTGAATTCAGATGCATTTCAGAATATCAAGAGAGACAACAGTTATTATCAGCCTGTTGTACACCATGCAGGGGCTGACATGAAGATTATTCTGGCCTCAAACAGCACAAGGACATGAGCAATTCTGAAACAGAGCTAAAAGAATTAAGGTGAAAGTCGCATAAAACTTTCCTATCTCTTTCTGTCTTTGTTCCTCTATATTTGCACCCAGCTGAAATGTCACATCTTGATGCTAGACTAAGCAAAACAATGGGAGCAAGAAACAGCTAGGGATATGCCCATGCAAAGATATTTCCCCTCTGAACTTGCAGAGCAGAGGGGAAGGCAAGTGGCACCAGGGTAATGTTTCCTTGTAACATAATGCCATCTTCTGGGCCCTGCTCTGGCAGAGGAAGCAGTGCAAATGAACTTGGGATGCAAGTCCAACAGAACTAGAAAACACCTGCTGCCTCTCAGCCATGTCAGCACAGACTGAATGAGGTTACATTTGCCTTTTGTTGCCATGTATGGTTTAATAGAAGCACGTTTTAGAGATTTTTCATTCCTTATTACCATGGGGTATGACAGTGTATATATATGCTGTGCTACATTCAGACTGGCTATTACTGCTGTAAGCTTTTCCCTCTGGGGTGAAAACCAAAGATATGGTATCATTAAAGAGCAATTGAGATTTTCTAGTTTCACTGCTGTGTCACTTTTAAGTCCAGGGTACATTAAACAGTGCATTTGTCACTCCTATGTCATTCCTGCAGTGGATAGACAGTGGAAGGATAGACTTGTCCATGAAACTGATGTTCTGACTAGCAAGTAGGATTTCCTACTCACCACAGTTCTCAAAGGTATGATCCTGGAAACATGTTTGTTTGTGATACGTATTTGCTGGTTGAGTTGAGATCACTTATATGATTAGAAGTGTAAGGTGCTAGTGCTAGATTTCTCTGGGTTTAAATCGTATCCTAACACAAAACTGCCATGTAACATGAGGAATGGAAACTTTCCCAAGCTGTTCCTATGAGAATCTTTTTGGAAGAAATTCCCCTGAGTGCAGATGTTGTTATAATTTTTTTTTTTTTTTTTTTTTTGACTGAGGAGGCATGGCTTAACCTGTTGCCTCAGCTGCCTGAGTCTGTTAGGGAGGAGTAGCATAGTCATTACTGCACACCAACAAACATCTCAAATTGGGTGCTCTTCCTCCTCAGAGGCTTGATCTAGAAAGGATGTTCAGATCACACCATGTGCACACAGCTTCCCATGGAATAGTGCTCCTGCTGCTTCTGTTAACAACTGCAGGGAGGTTAATGCTGCCTCTCCCCTCACACTGGACTCCATGACCCTGATGTTCAGGGCATAAGCAGCTGAGATCTGGCTCTTCTTCTTGCCCTTGCCACAAGGATTTAAATCACAGCTCCTACCTCTCAGCTGTAGCAGGACTTTTGAGCTGATATGTGATAAATCAGCTTTCTGTTCATTATTTGCCAAGAAGGTAAGGGAGGCAATCCCCAGTAGCACACAGACCTGGCTTGCAATGAAAGCAGTAAGGTGCAGTGTTTATCCACCTGCAGCAGAAGCTTCCTGTGGCCATGGGATGTGTGGTAAGGGATTATGAGCTGCATGTCACATATGCTTTAAGGGCTCTCACTCCAGAGGTTCCAGCCATAGTGATTATATTGGATCTGAAATGGCATACAACATGCTTCTGTAGTACAACTGTGCCTGGCTGGAAATTCTCTATGACAACTTTTGGGGGGTTTTAATGTGATGCATTTTCTACCTTAGTAAAGGCCATACCTGAGACCTGTCACTAAGACATAGTTTACAAAAAATACCAACCTTTGATTGTGATTCAGGTCTGATATGCAAATTGCTCAGATACAGGGCTGGTAGCCTTCCTTAGCTGCAGCATCTATGACTTTTGGCATTTATTTCCTGCAGTTAACTGTTAAACAGCAGCTGTCCTACTTTATGAATGCTAAAAAAAAAGTACAACAGCTCAGTATTTCTCTTTCCTAACAGGCCCATTTTAGAGGCCCTCACTTGGCAGCTTCTGTAATTCATGCCAAATTGAACTAATTTCCATGACTATTAAGGGTCATTTGCAGAGAGTTACACATAACACAGCACAGGTTTGCAGTGAACACTCTGAGAGCTAATTTTTCTGCTGGCTATGGTCTGTATCACAGCAGCACTGTGACCATCTGTGTGAACAGAAGCACTGCATAAAAGCAGAAAAGGTTAAGTGAAAAGATCTACTGCCAAGGGAAGACTCTTAAATCTCATGAACAGCTTTCTTCTTTTTAATGCATTAACTCCAACGCAAAACTGCATAATGGTAGGAGCCTTTGTTTTGCCCTTTGTAGGACATGCATACACTGCAGCTAGAAAAGCCATTTCAGATGCTTGAGGAGGATGAAATATGAGTTGGCTCAGTCAGTTGGAGTGATCTTGCTCTGAAATTTAAAAATGGCACGATCTGAAGTTAGTTCAGCAAATACCTTAACACTTAGCTATATTCAAGGCCTATACATGAAAGGAAAACATTCAGGGCTTCTGGACTCCCTTCTTTGGATAGCAAAAAGGGCATCTAGCTTCATGGAGATTCTTGCATAGAGCAGAACTGTCCCCAGAGAGCTGAAGTGAATGTACAGAAAGGTTGCATTTAGTTAATAGCAATGTGTGAGGATTCAGCATTTTTGCAGCCTCATTCTTTGGTTTAAGGCATGCTCTGTGAAGGCTTGAACTTCACCTAGAGGCAAGGCACTCTGTGTATTTAAATGATAAGCAAAACAAGTAAACACAGAAATAAGAAGGTGATTAGCATCATTAAAAAGATTTGCAAACTCAGTTTGAACTTTCTGCAATTACTTAATGAAACAAATTCACTCCAGTGTCTGTTAAATCTTTCAGATTGTCTCAATCAAGACTGAGGGGTGTGAATAAGCAGGGATTAGTTTGGTCACTGTGGTGGTAAAAGAAGGGGTAGTGAGTGCTGACCTGGCACATGTGAATTAAAGGGACTTCTAATCCTAGAAAGGAGAAGAATGCCCTTGATAACCTATTAAATCACCTTCCAGGCTTACTATGATGTTATCCTCTGTGGCTTCAGGTCTGCACAGGCCATAGGTTTTTAAGAGCAAAGGACATATGGTGTCAACTTGGCCAACAAAGGATTTTTTCCCTTCAGTGTTTCTCATGTGCTTTATTCATGTTTGCTAAATTCCTCCAGAGCCTCCTGCTTATTGTAACAGACCTCACCAATGCCAGCTTTTCATTGCACTCTTTTCAATAGACTAGTTTGTTGCCCAGAGCAATAGCCTGGGCAAGTCTGGGGACTGAAAAGATCTAAAATTAAAACCCTGCAGAGAAACTCTTTGTTCATTCCTAGAGAAATGAAATACTAATATATCTTCGCCAGAAACAAAGGAACCAATCCCACAAAGAAATAACAGTGTTCTGTTGCGTTTCTTTGTTACAGTGATGTGTGCCCAGGCCAGGGGACTGCACAGGCTGCTCTTCTGCACAGCAAATAACTGTGCTGGGAGAATTGTTCATTTCCCACACAGCCCTTCTGCCAGGAAGGCCGTTTTTCAGCATCTTGGCAGAAGGGTGGCACCTGCCTACTTTTTCATTTGGCTTGAGAACCACTTCTCAGAATACCTGCATTTTTTGATAGGAAATACCTGAGAAGCTGCTAGATTCACCTGCCCCTTTTTCAGCACCCGCACGTGGTGGGACACCAGCATGGGCTGTGACTTTTTGTGTGTAGGCCCTCCTCTAAAGATTTATTTGATTTTTAAATGGGTTTGAAATCAAATGAAATGTAACACCCTTTCATGGAGACACACAAAGGCTCAGGAGAGTGATGCTACTGACTTCCAGACTTTTTTAGTTTGTAGGTGCATCCTGCCTGGTACCCTTATGTGGCAACTGCAACCAGAAAATATCTTGAATCAGAGCATGCCTTTGTTTCTTTATTGCTACTTCTCCTTGTCTCAGGAGCTAAGAGTTTTAAAATGTTGAGGAACATGGTTCATTTTGATGCTGGCCCTAGCCTCCAAGGCAGGCCAGTGGAGGTGTGCTGGGATGTGAGCTGAAAAGTACCACACAATGTTGACAAAGATGTTTTTCTTTGCTTAAGCTTGGACCTTGTGTAAAGCAAAGCAATATTAAAATATGTGGGGCTGGCTTAATTGTGAGGTAATCCTTCTCAAATTGGCAGGTTTCTTTTTTGTCAAATTCCCCATAATTTTCCATTGGTGTTTCAGGCAGGGGAAGCATTGGAGCAAGACAATATGTGTTGGAAACTGAAAGTGTTTTAGCAGATCTTGTGGGATTTGAATTGAAGCTCTGGTGACAAGTGATGTAGTTCTCTGCTATGGAATCAAGAAAAAGACCTGTAAGGAACTTCATGGTACATTAGGTCATTTATACTTCATAGCTTTATTGGCTTTGCACTTTCATCAGCTGCTCATCACCCATGATGCTGTAAGTACAAAGTAATTCTGGTTACCTGTAGGTTTGCTCATCTGGGAACACCAGCAAATTTGAGGAAAAGAACTTTACCACCTGTGTAGAAGCCTAGGACACCTGGCAGAAAATTGGTATCCCCTGCTATGGAAGTTGAGGAGAGGTTGAAATGAGATGAAACACTTTATCTAGTTCCAGGGCAAAGAAAAGTGTGTAAGAATATCTTTGTGCTGTCTGGGAGTATCTGAATACTTCAGCATGCCAGAGGAAGCTGTTAGTATCAGCCATGACATCTTGGAAATTCTTTACACACAGTGTTGCTACAAAAAAAAGTTGGTTATTTTTCTGATTATACCATTTATAATTCCCCTTTCACAGTGTACAATCATTTCTTTTTGTTATTTCAGAGAAGAAACAGTTTCTTGAAGTATTCTTGAGAGAAACTAAATAAGCAGTAAAAACCTGCTCTCTGTTTCCCTCTATCTAATTACAGTCAGAGCTTTAATGACTGGTACTCTCTGATGTCTCTAAGAATTTTTACTCTAAGAATTTTTTGTCTGGGATCTGATCTCATGCTTTTTATGACCTACCATAGCCCAGATAAATAAATTAAAGATGTGCAGTGAATTTATTCAGACTTTTGTCACTGAGTACTCAATTGATGGCAGACCAACATACAAATTCCTAATGTAAGTTGCTGTTCCTTTGCGCTGTGGCAGAACTGATCTTTGGTAATCTCTGAAGTGTTATTCTTAAGAGCAAAGAATTCCTAATCCAGCAGGATGATAGTCTCACTGGGGCTTGCAGTTACTGTGCACATTGTTTAGGTCATTGGGCAACTGGGACTTGAGTTTGATCAACAGGTACCAAAGATCTTTGGCTTGACCTCAGAGTAGGGCTAAAATGTTAAAAGGGTTTATTTTGCTACAAATTTCTAGCTATTAAAGCAGATGGGCCTAATTATGGGCACATTGCCTGTGAAGTCAGGAAGCCTGCATGCAGTTTTGAGGAAAAATATCACTACTTGAGATAAAGAGAGGGAAATTAAGTTAATGTGGAGTCCATAAATTATTTCAAATTGTTACCAGACAACTTTGCTGAGGGAGAATAAGGTTCTGCCTCTGAAAAGGCCATTACTAACTGCATTTTCTGGCTCTGCCTGTAGAGGAATGTGTCTGATGGTGCTCTGAGCATTTAAAACTGGGCTAATGGCCACTGGCCAGGCTGCAATCACATCCCTTGGGGTCCTTTGCCACCATACCTGGGGACTCTTGAGCACCCATCCAAAAGTGAACTGTGATACCTGACTCTGGCAAGTGAAACCTTTCTGGTCCTTGCAGAGAATTTCCTTCATTGCTTATAGACTTGTATGGGTCCTGTGGGAATGCTGACTTATGTCAGGATGAATCTGTGCACTTCCTTTGTCAAGTACTGGTTTTGTTACAGAATCTGCTTAATTCTAAAGGAGATTCCTGTGTACAGCAGGTGCAAAGAATCAGGTGGGCGGAAGACCAAGAGGGATCACTTGGGTAGTAGCTTAAATTAATGCTTCTCACTTCCAGATTGGAGCTCCTGATTCTCTCATTAATTTCTTTGCTGTAAATGTAACTCATGTTCAATTCCTGTACGCATTCCAGAAGCTCTAATGATAGTAAACCCCTCTCCTACGTCATTAACCTAATGAAAGGCAAAACAGTCTAACAAAACTCAGTGGAATTGCAAATAAGCAGTTCTGTAGGATATATGAATTAAACTTGTGACAACTGACTTTTCTGTTTCCTCCTTATAGAAATGGCAATGGAACAAGTTCCAATTCATTTGAACTTCTAGTCCTAGCATTTATTATTAATGTCCTGTGTCTGGCCACAGTGTGCCAAAGGCAGTAATGCGAATTCCTGACAGTACAGACTTTAAGTAACAAAGATCATAATCTTACCATTTTGTTCCTTTTTCTTTTATTTTTAGACAATTCTAATGTATTTTTACCTGAAGTCCACAGGAAAAACAGATAATTTGAAAACATTTTCCTCTAAAGCATACTATTTAGCAGCTGTTCTGAACTTTTCATTTGCCTGCTTAAAGGTAGATAAGCCAAAATCTTTAAAGGGTTCCATGCTTATCAAAATTTTAAGTCTACTTTATCTTTTGTTGAATTGCATGTAAGGTTATACTCAAAAAGTAGTTTATGTTGTTCCCTGTTTCTTACTTGGCTCATTCCATGAAATATTTTAGTTAAGGAGCTTTCAGCCTTGGAGAAGGCTTAGGGTTCCAAGCATGTTGGGACTGAAACCTCATGGCAGAGTGAATACCTAGAAGTGCTTTTTGACTTTTTCCTCAGATTTTGTTATTTTTTCCACTTTCCTATTTGTTATCCTGCCATTCCCCTTGCACCTATGGTGCAGTGTAGAATTCAGCTTATTTTCTTGGATTACTCACTCACTAGAGTGTAATGTTTCTTGCCTTGTAACCTGCAGGATTTTTACTTGTGTGAGTGACTTTTATCAAGTCACCAGAAGGAAGGCTGCATCTCAAGTAGCTCCCTCCATCATACATATACCATAACCATTGTGCAGGCTTTAATTCTGACAGGGTATTGTAACAGAAAGAAATGTGAGGCCTTGATATAAATTTCACCCTTCAGTGTGAACACTGACTTTTGCTGTACATTTAGGTCAGAGTATGGATCAGTGATGAGGTACAGACTTTGACTCCTGCACCATTTGCTTGCAAGCACTGATGTACAGAGCTAAAGAGGTCAGGAAGCTGCACTCTATCTATTTTGGGTGTCCCATGATATGGGTGAATCCACTGTACTGAGTTAGAACAACGTTTTTCTCCAAGTCAGCTGATTGAAAACATGGTATTTTTGAAAGATTATTCTGCTGAGAGTTTGGTACTTAAATCTGAGGACCAGGCTTGGGATGCTATTTTCATAGCATATGAAAAAAGCCTATATTGCCTGTTTTTTTTTTTTTTAATTAAGCTGCTGACACAGCCTTACTCATCTGTTTTCTCTGCTTGTAGATGAGATTTTTTTTTTTTTTTTTAATTGAAGGGGTTCAGGAGAGTATTCTTGGTTTGAAAATCACTGTATGTAGATGTTGCTGCTTTGGTTACCTGTAAAGTATTTGCTGTGGTTCTAATACAACAAGGGTCCATTTTGAAAGGGCCATCCCTGAGGTTTTCAGTATCGCAACTCTCTAAATTCTGTATAAATATGAGCAGAAATAAATGTGCTGATCCTTTGGTTTTAAATAAGCCTTTAAAACAGAGCTCACTGAGATGGTTCTGCTATAGAAGACATGACCTTTCTGGGAGCCTGGGGATGTGTTGGCATGCTATTGGCAGGCTGAACATAGTCTTTGGGAATATTATGTTACACCAGCAGTAAAATCTACCTAAGGCTTACTGCCATATTGATTCCTTAGTGGCTATATCCATAAAAAGGATACATGGTAGGGACTGGAACATGACTCTTTGGTACTGAGCCATGATTTGTGCTTTCATCTTTTGTGTTCTCTAGCATCATGAATGAATTTTAAACTACAGGCTGTGCAAGGCTTGAAGAATGACATCCCTTCTCTGTCTCAGAATAGGACTTGGTTCAGAGGAAAAAATTGAGACATGGGAGCTTGAAAAGTGGGTTATTGCTGTTCAACGATTTTTCTGCCCTCTGATTTCAGACTTCCTGTGCATCATTTTGATGACACTATTTCACCATTGGTTGTGGAGCAGCAGGAATGAAGTGATTTGGAAGATTTCTTGCGGTGAGCCGAACCCCTGTTCTGAATATTTTTCTTCTGTCTATAATACATAGTAAGTGAGTAATCCAAAACCTGGGTTACATTCAGCAGAATTCTCCAAGTGGGCTGGAGTTTTGTGCTGGGACAACAAGTATAGGCTGTTAAGGAGTTATTTAACCAGGGACAGTCTGTCTCAGCACACCACTAGTGTGTTATGCACTTCAGCTACATTAAAGAGCGTGCTTGTGCTGGCCAGGGTTGGGTTCATTTTCTTCCCAGGAGCTATGGTTTGGCTTGTGCTGAACACAGGGCTGATAACATAGAGATGTTTCTGTTATTGTTGAGCAGGGCTTGCATAGAGCTGAGGCCTTTTCTGCTTTCTGTGCTGCCATGGCTGACAAGGAATTTGGGTGTGCATGGGATGTTGGGAGGAGACACAGCTGGGACTGGTGACCCCAGCTGACCAAAGGAATATTCCAGCCCATATGACATCCTCCTCAGGATATAAAGTGGGGGGAAGGAGGAGGAAAGCAGGGAGACATTTGCAGTAAAGGCATTTGTCTTCCCAAGTCACTGTTATCTGTGATGGGCCCCTGCTCTTCTGGGGATGACTGAATACCTGCCTGCCCATAGGAACTGGTGAATTAATTCCCTGTTTTGCTTTGCCTGTGTGTCTTTTGCTTTCCCTTTTAAACTCTAGCTCAACCCACAAATTCTCCAGTGTTTACCCTTCCCATACTTTCTATGACCCTGCTGGTGGGGGAGTGAGTGAGCGGCTGGGTGGGGCCTGGCTCCTGGCTGGGGTTAAACCATGGCAGTACTGTTAAGAAACCTATATGTGAAAGAAAATGGCTTTTCTACTTCTTGTTACTTGGCACCAAAAGGGTTAGCAAGAGCATAGCACAGCTGATTTGGGGATGCTCCTACTGGGGTGCAGGTGCTGTCACTTGCTGCACTCTTTCAGTGCAGCATTGCATGTGACACTCCATGAGAAATGAGTATTGGTAAACAAAAAAAAAAAACAAAAACAAGGGGTAGGGGAGAGCTTTTTTTTGTAAGAAACTGTAAAGTTCTTGGAGATGTCAACATATTTGGGATCAATGCCCTACTTTAATTAATAAAATGTATGTGCTGCCTTGGAGGTGGATATCAAGTCTGAAAAGGGTGTATCCTATGAAAAACATTATAGTATTGTAAGGAAGCATTGTCTGCTTTACTTGAAAGGTGGCCTTTCTAGTGCATGTGATTCTGAATGGAGAGGGGATCCACCCATTTCACCATGATCATCTCATTCCACAGGAGCACAAATCCTTTGTGATCAATGGCAGGGAATAGGATAAAATCCCTTCTTTCTCTATGAATCAATCCAGTGGCAATGGGCTGCACTGTAGCTGTGATGTTGCAGCTGATTTCTTTTCAGCAATTGGGATGCAAATTTTTTTGTCTTCTTATGGAATGCATCTGAACATTTCCAAGCATATTTCCAGAGAAAATGCATATTTGGAAAGGAAATCTAACATGAAAATACATGTCAGCAGCTGAATTTAAATTTTGTGTATTTTGCAGACTAATTGTAGTGATGCAGTGCCCAGTAAGCAATTATAGTTGCTAATTGTCTGTAAACAGGACTAATATTTTGTTCTTGCTTCATATGATTGTTGTGAAGCTGTATATGTGAAAAGAATATTGAGTTCCTAAATGCATATTTTTGTTAAGTGTATACTTCATTTTTCATGAAAATGGGCTCTAAAATAAAAGTAGAATAATTGTCTTGCAAAAAGCATGCAAAATGTGAAAGTGAGGTGCTCTGCTATTGTCAAAAAAAAAAATACCCAAAATCAGGGTAGTTTGGGAATTAACGTAAAGCTTCTCTTCATGGGAATTGATTTCTCTCCTTGTTCTGCCCTCATCACTCCTGCTGTACCTGAAACCTGTTCAGGTGTTGTATTTGAAACTCTGTGGGTCACAGGGCAGCAGCTATTGCTTACACCACTTGGACCTGTGCAGTCAAAAGCTGCCTTCCTGGTGCAACATAAAACAGCTCTTAAAAAAGCACAAGCTACTGAGGCTGGTGTTTATCTTGAGAAATTCAGCTTCCTTCCATCCCCTCTCAGTCTTCACCTTTTTGTTTGAATATTATCTGCTGCTGAGTGTTCTCCTTTCCAAACTACTTGGAACATGAGTCTCCATAGAGCAAATTATTTAGAATTTGGTAAATTCTAAATCTGGTAGCAGCTTTTCAAATACAAATCAGAGGGTAATATATGTTCATTTAGTTAGGATTCCTGTAGTTTTAATAGAATGTGACAGCAGTCCTGGCAACAGAAAATCACAATGAGTCTGTGAGTCTCCCGAGAAATGAGAAATCTGGGGTTAATGCCTGCTTTCCCAGATTCCAACTAGAAATTTAATGCAAATCTACTAGGAAAGAGGATCCTGTGGCCTGGAAAGAAGTCCCAGTGTCTGGCACCAGTGCCAGTGCTGCTCAGGCTCTGCAGAGCCCTGCATGGAGGCACCAGGCGGTCTGTCAGTGTTATCTGGTCTGCCTTTGGGGTGGGTATGTACAGTGGACTGGGAGCTGGAGAGTAGGGGCTAATATCTGGGATTTTGTGCTCATAGAAACAAACAGACCAGAGAGAAACAGAAAATCATTATGTATTGAAACAAGATTCTTTATTTCAGTGCAGTACAAAGAAATGGGAGTTACTTTGCTTTGAATGAAAGTACTGAACCTAAAAACTGGAGCAGATAAAATATGTTTGTGTAGTACTAGGAATCCTTGGATATCAAAGCAATGAAAAATGATCTCTGATGCTGCAGCATTAAAATAAATATTTACATATCTTTAAATTAATGAATTACTACCTTGATTTGGATCATTGACAACTTAGTTTCCATCAGTTTATTACCACTCACAATGCTGTTTTTAGCCATCAGTCTTTTAGTGATTTCCTTGCACTAAAAAAAATTTCCTTGTGTTGGTACTATTTGTGTTGGTACAGAAGCAACACTCTGTACCAAGCCAGCTCTCCAAAACATCAGCAAAATCAGTCTCTTTTCTTTTTTCTCCCAAACAAATGAGTTTGATCAATTTTGTGAATTGCATTGAACTTTGGTTATGAATAGTAATACAGTAAACAGTGGGCCCAGTTCACAATCAAGTAACGAACTCATGGTATTAAAGTCATGAGTACAAACTTTAAGTATTGTTTAAAGGAAAAAAAAGATTGCTACATTGTCATCCTGCAGCACCAAAGACAGTGGCTGCTCGGGATTGGATTTTTTCAATTACAGCTTGCATCAGGACAGGTCGTCTGTTTTCCTAGTAAATGCAGATTTACATTTTCAAAGGTACAAAGCATACCAACACAGTGGCTCCCAGCAGACTCAATGGCCCAATTTACAGATTCAGGGATAATGTTTTTATTTTTTTAATAAATAAACATTAAGTACACAGGTATTGCTGTGAACCAAGCCCATTGTCTAAAGGAAGCACATTTCTTGCCAAATTAGGTCTTTACATAAGAACATGTTTTTATAATGGATCTGAATAGCTGCTGTGCAAGTTATTAAAAGCATGTGTCTTGCAGCTTGCACTTTTTACCAACACAAAAAGATGAAAAAACATGCAGTAAAATGTAGCATTGTTTAGAAAATAATGTGTAAAAAAAACCATTCAGTATCTTATATTAAAGCATTTACACTGCATAGGCATTCATATAAGGATATAGTATAATAAAACTTATCAAATATACAAGCATGCAGCAGTTGCCTTATATTCACAGTTCTGGAAATTACCACACATTGATTTCTTCAAATATAAATTGGATTATCCAAAATAGATTTTGCAGCCACTCTCCTTTGCAGTGGCAAACTATATTCTCATGTGCATTGCAGATACTGACCTATATAACAGGCCTAAGCTATGCCGCTGTATTGTACACATCTGTGATAAATACTGTGTTTTGGAATAGGAAGGATAATGAGAAGTGATTCATACTTCTCATAGCAGAACTTGGAGACTACACAGTGCTTGAACTGAACAAAATACATTACGCATATTAATTGTATTCTCCTTAGAGAGTAATACTGTAACCTTGCCATGTATCTAGCTACTGCATAAGCTGGCCATGCAGTTTTCAAAATAAGTTTAGACAGATTTTTATATTTGATATTTATTCTATCAGAAGAGGTATAGTAGGACACATAGAGTACATACCCTTTTTGCTCTGCAAACTCTACACAGGACTCCTGATACTTTTAGATTGTGTTGGGAAATACAATGCAGTGCCAAAGTCACACTCAGATATTTAAAATACATTTGCAGAGAGATGATCTTTCTTCATTTTCTCTTTTGAAGGTGGTGGTGTTATATATGATGGTGAGCTTGGACCATCTTAACTGTCACAAGGTGACAAGTACCTAGGTTAGAGCCCCTCTGTGGCCAAATGCCATCTGCAGGATAAAGTCGAGGTCATGTGGCTTGAAGTTGTTTTTAGTTTTGACTCGCTTGTTATTGCCTAGCTTGGCAGGTTAACCTGGAGTGTGACTTCAGGCCAACAGCAAATAGAATACCTGGAGACAAGGCTTGTGTTAGTTGTGAAAGGTTTGCAAAACTGAGCTCTAGATCCTGATACAGGTTTTGGGTGTGCCAAGGTGAAATTGGACTGAGGAGTATGACTTTAAACCCTTTCCCTGTCCAGGTATTTTTCCAGTAGTGCCTGCATGCTGCTTTTGCCCTGACTTCCCTTGTCTTCATACATAGTAATTTGTGTGTCTTTAAACAGTGTGTGCATGCACTTCCTTCTTCTGAGCACTTCAGGTAAAGCTAGTGGAAGTAACCTTGTAGGATGTTACAGCACCAACAATGCAAGTTGCAGGGATTTATCCTTGTTTACAAAGCAGCAGCAAGGGATTCAGAAACAGCATTCAGGAAATAGTTTGAAAACAAAAAAGAGGCAGAGATGGTGGAAACACTTGCTAATTTGCAAAGTGGAATATGGAAAGGGAAGAAAGGTGGGGCAGTGATTGCTGTTCTATCTATTAAGAAAAAAAAAAAAAGAAAGGTATAATCCTCTCTGGAATATTTCATTCAGAGATAAACACTGCCTTTTTTTTAAGTGAGCTTTGGCCCACATGCAGTGAGGAAATGATAAGATGAGTAGATGGCTTTGGTGTGTGCTATCAGAAATGGTGACACTGATGTCCCTCTTTGCTGCAGCCAGGAGTCCACTTCAGTAACTCATTATTTTGAGTCTCTTTGTGTTCATATTTTCATTTTCTAGTAAAGGATATGTGGCCCTTTCCAGAAAGCTGTACTATTTCCTGTCAGCCTTATTTAAGAGTAGGACAGCAGTGGGACAAGTGGAACACTAGAGATGTTTCAAGCTCTTCTAGCAAAGATACTAATTTTTCCTTTGAGGATATGTTTCTGATTGTATGTGTGTGAGGAGCCTCAAGTCTGTATTTGGAATATGATAAAATGATATTTGGAATCTGAGCTGGATGGGGCATCTGAATGCTTTTGTTTTATCAACTAGCATTTGGAAAATGGGCTTGCAGCCTTTTTTGGTTGGCTTACTTGCTGCCACAGATGTTGCTTTTCTGTCTTTCTCCAGATGTATTCAATAAGATCTCTGTGGTGACATGTGAAGACACAACTGCTGTGAGAAGTGACTAGTTTTCAATTATTATTTGGCAGTAAAATCTGTATAAATATACACAGAATCCCATTTTTTAGCCTACCTTTTAAGCTGTATACATTGAGAAATGTATATAAGACTTTGAATGCTGAAACCTTTGTACAGCACATCAAAGCAGTTCTCTGATTCTTCACTGCATCTCTGCATACTGAGAGCAGCAGTTCAGATGCTCTCTGAAATGTCCATAGAAGTAAGAGTTTTGGTTTATAAATTCCAGTCCCATTAATTTGAGGTACCACATGAGCCTTTCATTTGCCTTCCCAATTGTCATTTGTTGGCAAAAATGAGAATGCCTTGTGGTTTTGATCCTGATTTCTTATATATTTTAGTATTTTTACCGGGTTCTTTGGATTCTTCGCTGAACCTGCCCTTCATTTTTCCTTTTCCCAGGGAAAATTCTTACAGCTTAGTTTAGAAATGTCTTTGAAGAATATGGAGATTATTAAAAGCAGATGTCACAACTGTCTTGAGCATAGTGAGGAGGAAAAGGAGCTCTCCTGAGAAGTCGGACAGTTTGCCACAAAGAAATTGGTACAAAATCTGTGAGCACCAAGTTCCCACAGAGATGCACCATCTTGTGAGAATTAATAGAATTCAGATGAGTAAGATCTTTGCTTCTTTTAGAAACCTTATCAGCTCTATTTCTAGTAGCAACATGGTCTGTTGCCTCAGAAGAGGGAATGTTACCTGCTTCTTCCAACTCTCTTACATAGTGAAGAAATTAGTTCAATTCATAAAGACAATGGCCATTTGACCTCTCACCATTTCATGCTGAAGTTAGCCACACATTTCCATCATTGCAAATCTGGCTGTGTGGTAAAGAATGGTTTATTCTAGAATAAAGCAAGCTCACTAGAAGAGGTATTTATATCATCAGGACTTCTACCTCATTTAAAGCTTGCCAAGCATTCTCCTCACCCCTGTCCTCCATCTCTTTTTCCAGATTTTGCATATGTGTCTTTCACGGTCAATAACTATGTGAGGCATCTGGAATTATGTTCTTGTCCTCTATTATACCTTTAGTATCTTATTAGATAAGGGATCTCTCAAAGGGCAAGAACACGTCGAGCAGCCAGCAGTTTTCAAAAACAGCAGGTGACTAAAAATACTTCATTTTCTTTGCTACTCAGGCAATGACAAATAGAAGCATGGACTGGGCTGCTGAAGAAGTAGGAGACAATAAGAGAACAGGTTAGATGAGAAGTCCTCTGACCTTGAGAAAGAAACAGCTATAATTTCCAAAGTCATCTTGCTTTTTTGTCAATTTTCAAGTAAAACACTGAATACACGTACAGTGTCACTTGAAGAAATACAAATAAGGAATACTTGCAGAGTAATTTAAGATATTATTGTGAATTAATTGAACATTGAGCAAATCTACTAGCAAATATTTTTTATCAGGTCAGTCAACAAAAAGTTGGTCTACATAATTCCATTTGAAGAGCTTCTCCTTTTACTTTTAACATGCTGTTTTGCTTAGACACTACATATAACAGTGCATGCCTTCAATCTTTAATAGAAAGATTCTTTCCCCATTAAAACCCCCATTATGTCCCTCAAAGTTAGATTGGAAAATAATTCTAGCTTCTATGTGACTTATAAACTTTATACAGTTAGCTCTTCTGGGAGGATTCCTTTTCCTCATTTGAGTGTGTCAAGCTGGATTGCCTGATACTTGTGCTTAGTTTTCACCAGTTTATAAGTAGTTCAGAATGGTATCTGTCTGATAACTATCTGTACATTGAGAGAACAAACAAATCACAAGCAAATGCTGTGTGTGATGGGAAATTTGCAGGCATCTTGCTATGTTGTCAATTTTTGCTTATATTACACTAGAAACTTCTAATGTCCAAGGAGTCCCATTTCAAATAGTGCTTTACTACTTGGTACCTGTTAAACAGAAATCAATGGACTTTTATTCATGCTAATTTCTTTCTGTTAAGCATAAGTTCGTAGTTGTTAAAGGTTCCTTCTTCATTCTAAAAACAATCATGGGAGTTCACTCATAAAGATGAGCAAGGAGGATGTATAGGAAACACAGGATTTTGCAGAGAGAGGAACAAAATAAAAATGTAGTCCAGAGCTTTTATGTCAACATCCAGTCCATTAACTCAAGCTGATCCAAGTTTGCCTCTGGCTCTTTTTGCCCCTTCCTCTCTATCCTTACATTTTATGCTGTTACAAGAGGGATGGATTTTACTGTGTGAGATTCAATGTCCACCATTTGTTCATGCAACACCATTGTGATACATGTAGTTCATACTGTTCATGTTTGTGGCCATGCAACATATAATAACCTAAAATAATCCTCTGGAATGCTGCAGTTGCCAGCCATTTTATTATATTTCATTATGTTCTGTAGCCTGAATTGGCCATCAACCTTCTTTCTGTTATTAAAAGGAGAATGATCATGGTTATTTTATAGGGTTAAAAAGTTATTGAGTCTTCCTATAAAATCGCAGTGTAGAATTTGTTGTGAACAAAATAGAGCTGATTACATTACTATAGCAGAATAATTTGCAGCCAGAATTGAAGTATGTTCTTAAAATCTATTTTTAACAATATTTTCAGAAATAGGCTGCAGTAGCTTGATTTTTGTCCTACATGTTTTTGAACTGTAGAGAAAACCTGACATTAGCATGTTAATGCAGTTGTATCACATGGATATGTAATATGAATGTGTTTTCATGAAAACCCATTTTAAGTTACTGTGTTGAACCACTCAATACAGCTGGATTATTTTCAGATTCTCTGTAAATTCCTGATCACAAGGTATTCCAAACAAACAATTCTCACAGACTTTTGGAAGCCCATGCAGGATTAATCTAAACAAGAGGTACAATAGAAAGCTCCACTTTATTATAGGACTGGAGTTTATCCATTGACTTCAGCACTCTTCAGAGTGTAAAGCACATGAGTTCTTCTTTTCCTGTCTAAACTATTTTGAATGAGGTCTCTTTTACATGCTAGTTTGGCAAGCTTCTAAGGCATTTGTGCAAAGTGATGATCCAAGAGCAACCTGATTCAATACTGAGAAAATCATAAATAACATCCAGCAGTAATTAAAGTGAAAAACTACAGCTAAGAAAATCGATCTCCTACAGTATCAGTTGAGCTGCTATACCTTGCAGTGTTAGAAGTGGAGCAGTGTTAGAAATTGTACCTTCAACTCGGGAGGCATCATTGTGAATTTTAAACACTGAATGACTGAAAACCCATGAATATATGATATAGATAGAGAAAGGGTAAGAGTGGAAGAAAAACACAGCACCAGAAATTACCATCTGGAAACATACTAAACATTTAGTCAGTATATTTGTATTAAAGTGAAGAGTTAATTTTGAAGACTGGAAAGATTTGAAGATACTTAGTGCTCTCTATAAAGCCATTCTCAGGAGTCAAGTGTATAATCATCTGAGACGGGAATATTTACAACTTCAGACTGAAGAACTGGAAGAGCCCGCTGATGTCTTTACCATCTTGATGAGAGTGCGTACACTCCTTCCAGTAAGTACATGCTAAAGTCACAAAAAAACCCAATAAATTGTCTGGATTTTTTCTTAGATCAGGGTTAACTGGCAGATAACAGTTTTTATTTGCACAAATCTCAAAAATGTAGTAGAATTTAGGTAGCTGGTATTATAGCAAATAATATGTAGGTCTTAAAATAGAATTTGGAGGCTTTTCTACTTGTTTCTCAAACTCTCTTCTGAGCCACCAGCACAGCCTGGATTTATTGGAAGGAATACGTGGCCCCACATTGGGTAAATCCTAAATCTGTTCCTGTTAGGGAACAGCCATTGTGCTGTAGCACATAATCCATACCTTTCTGGTCTTCAAAAAAGAGGTGAGAGTAGCTGTGGATACTAGTTCATGCTTCAGGCAGAAAAAGTAGCTGGCCTGAAACAACTTGAGACTTAACAGGCAAGATTTGTAAAGTAGCCACTGCATGATATTTGGACTTCAACCTGTGCTACAGGAATTTCTGTGATTATGGTTTTGATAGGAGCCAGATTTTGGGGGAATTCAGATTTTATACCTTGGCAGGACATTTGATAATGAAGCCAGGAGTAAATTGTGAAATTTAGTTCTTGAACTGGGATTGGATAAAAATGTGTTTGTGGTTTGGACCAACATCTTGCAGTCAGTTTTTGTCTTTTTGTGACTCTAGTTTTAGGTACTAAACTGTAAACATCACAATGTCTTCTTACTTAGGAAGTTTGCTCTATGCCTCTGTACTAGATACAAGATTTTTAGCAGGACTTAATCTGAGGAACAGTTAAACAAAAACTTGTATGAATAAGGCACTAGTAAATGTTTGCAGCAAATAACAAGTATAGTCTATATGCTTTAAGAATAAAAACGTTCTGTTTAGGAAATCGCCTTTAATATGACAGAGTTACCAATGCCAGTTAGAAGGACCTAGAGAAAGTGCATCTTTTGGGTTATGCCTGTGAGGTCTGTGAGAAACCCCTGAATGCAAATCCCTGTTAAATTAGGAAATAGCCTGTGCAGTAGTGATACTCAGGAGACTGGAAGCAAGAGGAAACTAGTTTAGATTCTGATCCCTGCTAAACTAGTGTGAAATCAGCTATGGATTTGCTTCTGATCTATTACAGTGGTAGAAGGACCTGAAGCCAAAATTGAGGCTGTTTTAGCAAATCTAGTTAAACAGCAACAGCACTGGCCTAGGCCAAATAATTGGCGTTAATCCCCTTAGACAGTTTCAAAAAATAATCTGGCATTTTAAATTTCCCATTTGCTGAAGTTCAAGGACGCATTTTGTCTTTTGGCTAATGTAATAGGTCAAGGCCTTATGTACTACTTTGGAGCTGACGCCATTCTAAATAGTTATTACAGCATTGATCTGTACTTTATACCAAATGAAATTTGAGTCTGCCATTCCATTTATAGGATGGCTGGGCAGTATTTCGCATTGAAAGTTGTTCAAAACCACCCAAGTTCTTCCATTCATAAAACCAAAACATACTGCTACTTTTAAAAAATACATTAAAGTATCTGCTCTTTGAGGGGGGATAATTGAAGCACCAAGAATCTGTTTATCTAGCCAATAAGTAAATATTTGCAAACTAACAGATCTTGTTAGTATTCATGATCTGCATTTTCCTAGATTCTGTCCAATATAACTATTTTACCATTCATTTGTTATACTAAATCAGTCAGTGGTCAGTCTCATTTAATCACTAAATCCTGCTTTGTAAACAACTTAGCTTTATCATCTGACAAACTTGTGTTCCACTCAGATCCTCCATTTTTTATATATGATGTCTTTTAAAAAACGTAACACATTTGCAGTATCCATAATGCAAGAGGGAAAAAAAAAACCCTGCATTGACTGATTACTGTATATTATTGCCATTAGGTGCTACAATTAACAACTCCAGGCAGTTGTTTGTTGTTTTTTTTGTTTGTTTGTTTGTTTGCATAAATTATTTTGTGTTTTATGTAAGGTCATGTGGTATTAAGTTTATCTCAAACTTTAAGATCACTTATCCATAGGGACCTCAGAAACTGTAAAACCATCTCAACCAGCTTTTAAAAATGTGATGGGCTTTTTGTTTGTTCATTTTGTGGGTTTTTGGCTCACAAGACTAAAGTTATTGGTGGTATAACGCAGCTGAAATTTTCACCAATAATTAATCTGGACTAATATTCATTTCTTTAACAAAACAAAAAAATTCAAGCAAGTAAGCTAAGTGCTGGGAATCTCTCTCCCATACATGCTATGCTATACATACTGAAATACAGAAGAAAATCCAGAAATTTCTCCTCACAAAGATCTTTTTTTATAGCAACACAGGAAAACTTTTGCTTTTAAAATACTTGTTTCTTAACAGTATGTCAGAGTATATGCTTTTCTATGTGTGTGTGAGACTAATAAATGGCATGTGTTTATCTGAATATTAAAAAATGTTATTGACTATTGGAGCTGTGCAAAATATTTTCTGTAGAAGATGAAAATCTTAAAAGTTTTTCTGATTAATCATAATAATTTTCAGTAAGATGATGTAAATATTTGCAATTGCAAAATAAATGAAAATTCTTTGTCAAAAGTGTGCCTTCTGGGGTCATAATTAGTCTTGTGTGGTATCTCTAAGCTGAAAATTTGAAGTTGTGAATATGCTAATTTGTTAAAATTTCCTAAACTGTGCTCACTGTGAAATAAGTTCGAATGTTTTTACCCTATAAGTAAAAGGTACCTTTTGAAAGTCAAGGTGGATTTTTAACTTCTTTTTAAGATTAAATTAATACATTGGAATGTAGTTGGGTTTCTTTCTCTTTTTTGCCCTCTGCTTTTGAAGTGTGCCTTCAGAAGATGAGAAGAAAAGTCATCATTTTGGAGAAGGTTCTGTGAATATTTAATGAAATGCAAAATGCAGTTTGCTTTCATGGCTGTGTTTCTTCGAAGGAAGCAGAGGCATAGTAATGAAACATTTTTATTATGAAACTATGCTATTACATCTCTGTCTGGAGAAAAATCAGTCATCGAACATTTGTGTGTATTTCTTCAAAGAGTAAATTTGTACTTCTATAGAACAGTTGCTTCTTGGTGCAACTAAGTTGTGATTGTAGAGGCACACTTTTGACACCAACTAAAACTATGGTCTAAATGAAAGCATCACTTTCTGTCCATGAAGGTGTATGTACCTATATGGATGACATTTTAACAAAAAAATGTCACTTCACAATTTTTATTTCTTTTTAAAGTAGAAGTTAGGAAAGCAAATTCTTCAGGTGTAAAAATCAACAACATTACTGTATGATCATTTAACAACAATTATTGCACGATTTTGCATAACCCTTGGCCTTTCTAAAAAGCAGTATTTGATTTTGAGATGTGCATTGGTTAAGAATGAGTCATCACATATATCTGCTGACTCTCATATTTAACTTGGGTGAGAAATTTTTTTTAGATTACAAAAACATAAAAAAATCAGTTCTAGGTTTTAGCTATTAACCCAGAGATTTTCACTGTTAGATAAAATGCATGTAACTAGAAATAACTATTCTGTTGAAAGGAGTCCACAGTACTTCGATAAAAAATCTGAGACACTTTAGGAAATACCACAAACTTGATGAGGCCAACTCCAACCCCTCAATTTCTCATACTGTTAGGAGATGAAAGAACTACCAGTCCTGTAATAACTCCAATGTATTTTAAGGCTACTTAGAAGACATGGAATAGTGATACTCAAAGTAAATACTCAAAACCAGTAAGTATTTTTATGACAGGGTAGTTATTCAATGGGAATTATATATGTGGGTGAAACTTTGCTTATTTGTTTACATTTTCTCCTACAGTAAACCTACCATCTATCTGTATGTCAATAAGTGATCTTAGAATGTCATTTCATAGCTTGAATCTTCATTTTGCCTCAAGGTTTGCTCTAGCTAGGTTGGCAATTGGGGAAAATTCTAAAACAGAAACACTGACACATGCTGATAAATTCAAAAGTGGAACATTAAAATTTACATGGAAGTGGAAATGACATTCAGTGTCAGAAGTAACAAATTTGAAAGTCTTAAATAATTCATATAGAGAATATAGGTTAGACAGATTTAATGTAAGTGTGCTTTTTCCTAAAAACACCCCCCCAAACCAAACTTTTTTTTTTTTTTGCTTTTTCTTTAAGTCTTTTGTCTGTAAATATGAAAGAACGCTACACCCCAACATAACTCTTCATTGCCATACTAAATGGTAAAATAGTCTTTCTAATTCACATTGCTCATGGAAGTCTTATTTGAAGTTCCTTTATTGAGTTTGTGGTTAAAGCAGTTTGGGATTTTTGTTGGTTGTAAACTTTTGGCATAATGTGAATACCAGTCCCTTTCAAAAACAGCCTTGAGTTGCTTAATGATGCTTGTGCTGTTCCCCGCGTCTGCTTGGTTGATAACAAGGCCAGCTCCAGCATTCTGCGTAAAAGCATTTCCTACCCAATCAAAATTACCTGCAAGCAAAGGCAGGAATAAACAGTGAGTTTCTAACATTAACAAAAGAACCAATAGAAAACCAGTCTCCCTAAAGGCAATCCAGATGAAACACTACTATTTTCCCCAGTGCAGAGATGGAAATAAGTTGGTTTTTTTAAATACCAGCAGGAAAAAAAGCTCCAATACATACCATGTGTAGTGAAGATTGTTTCTGGAAGTTTTAACATCTCTAAGTCTTCAGAAGTGAAAACAGGTTATTCTATTTCTTCAAAACTAATTTGTTTTTCCGTTTACATCTATTACATTATTACTCAATTTACTTTCCTCACTGGCCTTTTCAGTGCTATGAATATTCTTTTTTTGTTTTGCTGTACAAACAATTCAGAGTTCCAAACCAGTAGATATTTTACAACTTAACTGCTGACAGATAATATTTGAGGAAAGAAAAATAGATTTTACTGGTTTATGCCAGTTATTACAATCTTTGTGGAAATCTATGGTCAAGCACTTTGAATTCTGGGGATAGCAGGACAAAAAGGTTAACTGGACTAATGGAAAACAGGTAAATTAAGTGCTTCAGCTACCTCTTTTTTAATTCCATTAAAACTGTAAGTATTTTAAATTATACACTTAAAACACATGCAGTATTTTGGACAAACAAGGCTGTTACTTCAGCAGGAAATGTTAAGAATTCTAAAGTTACCAATGATGGTAAATTGAAACCTCACCACATGGGACAATTTTTCCTATGCTTTCAAGTAAAAGTAAAAAAACTAAAAACTTTTGTAGGGTGTCACACAGTAATTTTACTTAAATACACTTTTAGCCCAAAATACCAGTTAGATATGTACCTAATCTTAGGAGGGTGTCTGAAATGTCATTATGGTAAATAGAGTAAGGTTTTGGATGATGAGGATGAACAGCATCTGTGTAGTATTTGCCAGGACTGACTACAGCTTTAGTAATAACATAGGGAAAGGAGAACACTCCATCCTCATGGGATTGCAAAACAAGAGAATATGCTAATAATTATACCTGCTTCATAAATTGTGTTCTATTTGTGCTTTCAGTCTGTGTTAGGATACTGAAAGCAGAATCTTGGTCTTGAGAAACTGATTCAGAAGGGAAGAAAAGGTTTTGAATGAGAAGAGTCTCAAAGTTCAGTCATCATCCAGGTTCCCAAAGAAATGAACTATTATCTTCACTTAAAGAACATACCAGCTGTAGATTGCTCATCTACAAAAGGTTATTTCAGGCTTCTGGATACAAACTAGAATGTCTTGAGATGCAGTAACTTACCAATATACGCAGCTCCGTCAGTCACCATGTATTTGTTACGATTCAATTTGGGAAGGGAAGTGTTCTTCTGTTCTTTAAGAAAGCAGGCACTCTCTTCCTCCAAGTCAAAGAATTTCTGCCATAAAATAGAAGGAAGCACAGGTTAATGAGAATTGCTCTGTAAGAGACAGAAAAAATACAGTCTGTTCTCTAATCTTTATTGGAAATTAGTTGGTACTACAGAACAGCTTATTGCCAAGCATTAACTTCAATAAAATGCTGCACATTGTATTTCTAATTAAATTTGCATAGTTTGCGATATTCCTGCTTTGGCATTCTGAACTATACAAAATATACGGCTACTGCATGCTAAAAGCAATACAGTGCCAGGTAGTAAAGGCTGTAAAATGAACAAGAAAAGCCCCATGTTTCTGTTCTCCATGGTAAGAGCCAGAAACTTTCCTTTAACTCATTTCCTCATTTTTCAAGGAACACTGGGGTTTGAAGTCTTGCTTCAGCATTGGGATTGGCAGACACAGCAACAGCTGAATTAATACCTCTACAATCACACATTGCATAGTTTCCAACAGGAAACTTGCCATTTCAGAAACTTAGAAGCTTCTCAAGATTAAATTTAGTATAAAGAGATCAAATTTTCCAGGCAACAAGAGGAAAATGTTTTACCCTGGAAAGTGAAGTATGAGCAAGATTTGTTTATTTATTTATTTATTTATAATTTTAAAGCTATATGCACCCCTCGTCTGATCAGTAACAAACAAAAATGAGCAAGAATACACCTGCATAACTCAAAAATAGATTAATATGGGCACTCAAGAATAACTTGGCTGTATACAGATGTTCCTTGCCACTCCTTTGTGTTTCCCAGTTGTCTACAGGCAATTTTGTTCTAGGTCATAATTTCTGTGGGCTCTTTCAAAGCACACACCTTTCTCTGTTCAGTACTGCACCCAACAGAGCTGGCTCCTTCCTGCTGCTCCTTTGAGAGTTTAGAGCAGGCATTCACACACACAGGATGGATTTTCAGGGCCAAGAACACAAAACTTAAGGAATGCAGGAATTAAGGTTCCAAGAAGCACAATGGTGAGCTCTTCACCTTGATTCTGCCCTTTCTGATTCAAGATTTAATTTCATGACCATGTGTGCATAGGACAGAACTCCCCACTTCAGCAGGAGTTTGATATTCAGGCTACTCCTTGTCCTTTGGCTGTGTGCTTATAGCATTTAGTTAGTCCTCCAACAAAGCTTTCTAGGTGCAAGTTCCTCCAGTGATCATTTTCTTCACAGTACTTGTGTTGAGTTTGCATTCTCAAAACAGTTTCAGTTGAAGCCAGTAATTATTAATGCTTCTGTGAATGGGACTCTGAGTTGCTGAAAATGCCAGGTGTAACAGGGTTGCATTGCCCTAACTCTATAGTTGCAGTAAGGCAATCCAAAACTTGCATTAGCTTGGTCAGAGACCTGGAGCAACCAGGAGGAGATTCCCATCCAACAGAGAAATTAGATCTGCATCTCCTTCTCCAAGATGACCATTGGCAAACCAGTGCACCCTGCAGCTACAGCCAGCCATTGGCACTCACTGGAAATTTTCAAGCCAAACTGGTCTTTCCAATAGGGATAAGGGGAAAAAACAAACAAACAAAACAAAAACAAAAACAAAAACAACCAACATAATCAAGGCAAGGCATATCACAAGGATCAAAAGTTAAATGGAAAATAAGACTTTACTGAGTATGCTTTGTAGGATATATTATCCCCAAAAGAACAGAACAACATGGGGATAGGAGGTCATGTAGTGCAGGCGTGTATGGCATTTTGGTCAGAACCAGATGGAGGTATTACAGCAGCCTAGCAATTTTAAGTGTCATTTCAATCAGAATTTGTAACACGTTTCTCTTAAAATTTCAGTGGTTTTGCACATAAACACACACAATACATGTCTGCAAGACAGTATTTTTTGTACTGAGGTTAGTTTATGTTTTCTCATAGCCAAAGCAAAACCAAGAGGGAAAAGGAGTGCTTTCAATAGTTCAAAAGGTAATTTAGTTTTTTGCTTTTTTAACCTGTTCTTTCACCTCCATACACACACATAGTTTTGTTTCACTTTGATCCTGGCTATAACAGATTAATACAGAAGAAATGCAGCTTTAAAAAAAAGTTGCTCATCTGCCATGCTTTTTCAATTAAAAAGAGTATTGAGATGGAGCCTATGGCACAGTTTTCAGCCAAAATCAAATTGACACCAGCAAACTCTGACCCTTGGGCTGTTTCTCATACCAAGGCTTATTTAGGGTAGTGGTTCACCCAGACTGGGATACGTGATGCACAGCACAGAGGTAACTGACTTAGTGTTGTCCCTTTACAATTCTCTACAGCTGATTTTTTTACTGAAAATTGTTTTTGTATTTTCTATCTGCAGATACTCTAGCTGGACTATTTACCTAGAAGAGATGTTTAGGAGTAGGTTTTTTTCCTTTTATCATTTAGTTCTTGACAAGATAAATTCTGTACAAAAGATTTTACCTGCTGTAAATAGAAGGCAATTGAATAAGTATTAGGTACCACTTGCAAAAAATGTCGACTACATAAATAGAATTTTGATGATAAATATGGAACAAGCTAGAAGTTACTTAAAATTGAGGTGGTTTACACAGAGTCAGCTATGTGTGGGGTTTTTTAACTTAAATCCACAATTTATGCTGCCTTTTTACTGAGGTAACTTATAATAACATACCTTATAACAAAATGCCCTATTTCTAGATATGCATAATACCACTTATTGTGTGTATAAGAAACAGTACTCCTTTTTAAGAATTGTTGTCAATTTTCAAAAAGTCAGAAGGATTTATGGGATTATCAATTTAGGAAATAAAAATAATTCATCAGATTATTTAGAACTGTACCTGAAAAAAACAAAACCAAACCAAATAAACACCCCTCCCCCCCATCCCCATCAAGATTCAAGGTGACTGATTTCCAGTGTGCCTCAACTTCCTAAAAGTGAAGTGTGTCACACTGGAAGTAGCACTTACCATACATTCTGTTCTCTAATACATTTGTGTGTTATTTTTCACTTTCCTATACTGCATGTCTAATGTGGCCCCAGAGTGGCATTTCTGGTCTTCACAATTTTGCGTTTGTAGTCTGAATTTAACGCAAAATCTTCATTATTTTTTCTTGTATTTTTCACTTGACTGAAGAAAAAGTAGGTGTTACACATCTTAACAGTAAGGTTACAAGAATGTAGACTAAATAATATTTTTGTCCTGTCAGGTTGATTCTTACCTCACAGTATAAACACGACCAGTGGCTACAGTTCACTCTGTTGGTTTTGCTGTGGAAGACCACATCTGGTGTTTTGCACAGGCTGTCCATCCCACTGGCTGCCTTTTGGCACCAATATATTTTTCTATCTTAACTTCAAATTCTGTTGCTACTAGAAGTAAATTATGTTCAATATTTTACATTTTCTGATATTTAATTGAATTTAAAGACTTTGATAATGACAGAAAAAATTCTCAGTTGTTCTATTTTCTTTATTTTTTGGGGGGGCAGTGGGGAATATCTTGTATTTTAAAGCAATATGGATTATACTTACAACTTTCAAACTACAGCTTGGGACTTCAGTGCAAATAGCTTTCAGAGATGAAACAAAGTTAAAAGTAAGGGGATCTGTGTCTCTTGAGAAACTTATAAGAAGCCGTACTTTAATACTTCGTAATACTAATGCTTCTCTTATCTTCCCATCTAAATATGGCCAGTACCTGTGGAGAAATAAGATAATATTTGCAGAAAACTTTAAAAATTTGGGAGAGGCGGTGCCGTGCCCGAGAGGCGCAGCAGAGGGCGCTGCTGGCCAGCCCAGCCACGGCCGCACGGGTGGCACAGGTCAGGGAGCTGGGACACCGCGTCCTCCCCGCCTGGCATCCCTTCTTTAGCCCCTACGCACTGGGACCCCGCAGCCTGGGGACTGGAATGCTTCTTTCATTTCTCCTTGGGAAACAGAGCTGCTGTGCAGGGTGCCTGCATCCTTCAGGAGCAGCAGATGAGAGGGGTTGCTTACAGAGGATGCTGTGTGATGAGGATTGCAGAAATTCTGGCAGAAAGGGAATGGTGGCTTCCATGGTGCTAGTCTCACAATTGACAGTTAGCTTTGTATTCCTGACATTTGGTGGGAGCAGGTCAGGGCAGGGAGAATTAAACAAGAAAACATACATGTTTTCTACATTCCAGCAGCATCAAAACATCTGGACTAATGAAATCTGAACTCTACCATGCCAGAAAATAACTTAGAAGCATGTACTGGGAGCTGGCAAAGTAAATTCCTCAAACACAAAGCCATGGTGAAGGAAAAGCAGTGAAGAATTCACCCAGGTGGCTTCCCTCCATCTCCCTAATCCAGTAGATTTCTGAATTCTTCCACCATGAGAATAAAGTAAGGAGAAGTATAGGAGGTAACATACTGCAGTGGTTCTACATGCTAAGCTGCTTTCCAACATAAAGGAGGGATATATATCATGAAACTGAGGTTCCTACAGCAGTGCCCATGATTCTTTTCCTTTGATGGAGGCTGTACATAATGAGTTTATTGGAAAAACTCTCACTCACAGACTTAAAAGAATTTATGATTGATATCAGTGATATGATAATTATTTTTTGAAAAATTTGAACAGAAGAGCTCTAAGTAGAAAAGACTACATGCTTAATTTGGCTTAACTGTGTTCAAATAAAATACATAGATGGAACAGCATGCTTTGCTAGATTCTAAATTAATTGTGAACATTATCAAGAGTAAGAGGGCCCAGTGTATACTTGGCTCCTGAGCTGTATGGTTTTGATGCACTCTGGCTCCAGTGTTGGGCCCATAAGTGCTTTTTAATGGTCCATACAAACGGGCTGTTCAAAAATTATGTGGTTTTGTCTGATTTTAGCACCTCTCAGTTAACTGAATTGTGATATTATTCAAATGTGATCTATTCTGAACTGGGAATTTTCATTTATATGTGTATGCCAGTAAGATAATGATATTTCCTACACTATAGACAAGTCATAACACATTAATTCTCTCTTAACACACCCACACACTCTGTCATGTTGAATATCTGCATGATACTCATAAAATGCCAGTAGTTGCGGTCTCACAATAGTCAATTTAATAGTGTAAAAAACAGGACTCATATATAAGCAGACTGTTATATTCCTGAGTCCCAGTCACATGCAGATGGTCAGACTAGACAATTTCTGATCTCTTTCAGCAGGCAGATCCAAAGCTTAGGACCCAGAACTGGATGTCCTCTTAGGTCCCAATTCTGCTCCCATTTAAGTCAATGGCAGGACTCTCACTGATTTCAATAAGAGCAGAATTGGGCCCCAAGAAATCAGTGCACAGTAGTAAGTAACCTCCTGTGGGTTCATTTTCTCCAGCACACCCTACTGGCATTATGGTAAGCAGCTGGGCTTGGACCTGGACACTCACCGTTTAGCATTGGTGTCGATCACAATGGGCAAGTAGTCCATGACAGCAATGTACACAAACTGTTTGGCATCATCAATAACACTGTAGATAGCTTCAATATCCAGGACTCTGTCCTTGGGGCAGAAGAGTTTAGGTGAGTTCTGTGAAAGGAAGAGTTCAAATATGGCATTAAAAACCATTTATTTTCTCCTACCCTCAGTTATCTTGAGATGAGAAGCAGTATCCATTATTTTAGCAGAGATTATTAACTAATACTTTCAGCTGTCCTGCTAGAATACTCAAAGCTAGAAAGGCAAGTTACTGGCTTATTTAACCCTCAAAAACTCACCATTTAGGTGTAACTGTGGGTAAAATGCAAAAGACACAGACTTAAAAACATCCACTGTCATGAAAGAAGCTGTAACTGAAATTACATTTCAGAGAATTTTGTTCCAAAGAGCCCCAGGACTGCTTTCCATTGCATGGAGTGTTCGTATGTTCTTGCCACATGAGTCTGATCCTTCACTTGTGAGCAGGAATTGTTTTATGTCAGTTGCAGGGAGATGCTGCAGTTTTGCAAGAAACTTATCTTTAAAATAAAGCTTCAGGTATGAATTTCCCAGTACAGAGCTGGTACCAGCCCAGATTGCAGCTTTTCTGCCTTCTGTCTGGGGCTGTCAAAGGCCAGGTGAAGCCAGTGGAAATTGCTCATCTGTGGCAGATGTGCCCAGAACTTTCTACTCTGCTGCACAAGCAGGGAGAGAAAAGTGAACCCCCCTTTCAAGTTGCTTGCTGGCAACAACTTCATTCCTGGGACAGAGGTTGTCGAAGGCACTTTAACCCAGCTGGAAGAGGTGTTTTCCTGCCACTGTAACACCTTCTCACCTTCATTACCTGCTTGGGTTGCAGCTGACATCCAGTTTGGCATCTTTAGGGAAAGATCCCAGGGGTTTTATTAGTCTTCCTTAATTTCAGTATACTGCCTGTCACAGTGGTTTCTTATTACTAACTGGTGTTCTTAAGGATTTATTTCAACTAAGTACAGAAAATACTAGAAAATTAACCACAGCAAGATTTCAATACCAATATTCTAGATGCATTCCTGAACCCTAAAAAACCAAAACCTCTTACATTTTATCCAGGCTGGAAGATGAGTTTGTTGCTAAGTAACACTAAGCTATAATTCCCAAGTATAATAAAAAAAATTCAATAACTGTGTATTTTGCTTGTTTTATATAGCACAAACATTGAAATAAGTTTTAAAAAAATTAATTTCAACTCAAGAAAAAAGTGTAAAAGGATTTAAATACGGTTAAAATATTAAGTATAACTTATTTCTATTATCTGAAACTTTTTGGAGGTTATTGCTCTGAGATGTTATTCTTAACGCTTGTATTATTTTCTTGAACTTCAAAGTTACAGAACAGCTGAAGAAAGAAATTGTCATGCACTTGTCTTCTTCGGATGTGTTCCATACAAATATCTGAAAGTGAACAACTTCCTGAAGATAATGAGGAGAAAAATCTCAGTAAAAACTCTCACTGTGCACTGTGCTTTGGCATTCCACCAGTTACTCTGTGGCACAGCTGATGCCTGCCCTGCAGCCACAGACTGGCTTAGGACTTGTCTCCATGTTGTGTAGCACTTGCTATTCTGATCAAGCACCCACTTAGTCCTCCTCTTCACCTACCAGAACAGGCCTTTATTCTGGCTGGGAACAGCAGCTTTCCATGTCCCTGCTCGGGGCTGTGCTATCCCAAACCCACAGTGAGGTAGCAGCCTGTCTCTGCCTCAGGCAGGACTGCCAGGGCAGCACGGGAACTGCCTGGCTCCTGGGAACTTCCTTCTGATCATTAGCTCAGGAACACACAGCAGCATTAACACTCTGGCCAAGTCAGTCCCAAGCAACTCCAGGACTTGCACTTCAGAGGGGCCTGCTGGCAAACACCAAGAATTTTCTAGTGGGTGAGAAATTTATTGAAGAGCCTGTTTTTCAGAAGGAAGAACGAGCCCCAGTGGTTACAAGAGGATACAAATTCAGGTAGCTCTTGGAGTTGGACTTCAGTGATCCAAGCTTCTGACTATCACTGAGTTCTTCCTTTTGTTTTCTGAAGTGAAATACCAAGAGAAGAGGCTTCCTTGCCCACAGGAAAGGAAAAAAATCACAGACAGGCAGGAAACACTCTGCAAACTGAAAAACAAGTTAGATTCCTTCCCAGATTCCTTAAACTGGGCTTAACCAGCTTTCTATTCTGTGTTCCCCTCCAGGATCAATTTTCAGCAGGATTTCTCCACTTCTTACAGATTTCTTGTAAAGGAGTAGGATTTCATTTCACAGTGCTTTAGCAAACTGTCTCTCATTTAAACTAGTCCTTAAGATTCTCCAGAATCAATGGAGGTGTCCATTATATCAAACCATGATTTATTCTGGCCGTCTTAGGCACTTCCACACTTTCACTCCAAAATAGTTCTCTGTCTGTCCACTGATTGTAGTAGTAGGAGAAATCCTGGACAGCAGAACACTGTCTGGTGCCCAGCAGGTAAAGGGGAACCCTGCCCTGTGTGACCACTCATCTGCACTGTCTGATGCCAGTGTCTGTACAACTTAACAGTGGGCTATGTGTGTTATGTTGTTTTAGACATAACATGGCTATAAAGCAATGGTGGTTTTGCCCTGTTTTATAGAGAATGGAAAATTACTCTCAGCAACTTTATTTATATTCCTGATTTTGAAGGGGTGGTTTACACTCACGTAATTACACCCAAAATGAATGACATTCCACATCTTCCATCATCTCTATCTCACTGGGTACATTTCCAGTTTTGCTACATCACTGATGAGATGGAGGCCTCAGTTTCTTTCCATTAAAAATACATGCACAGACAGTGCATGGGGATCACTGCTTTGATTTTAGAAGTCTTGAAATGTCATTTAAAAATAAAGCTGAAGTAGATGATCTTGTACAGAAGTAGGAATGCTTTGCAATAGGGTGAATCCTTATAAATTACATTGATAAAAATGCAAGCTCTGCTTATTATGTATAATTTTCTATGTCTGATTAATGGTTAATTTACACCCAAGTCATTCACATTCTACCTATTAGTATAAATAAATGAATTTAATTTGAAGAGTCTCTATATTGTTTTCTGGACATGACTGGAAAAGTGTTGAACAGTGCAGAGAAAGGGAAACTGAATACTGCTCAAATGAAATCCTGCAGCATCTAAAGCCCTGGCAAACTGCATGTTATAGAAAACAGAATTTTTTTAAAAAATAGGATTTTTCAAATTTCCAGGTCTTTCAAAGATCTTGCAGGTTAAGTACATTTCTTCCCTTCACCCCCCACTCCTGAAACTCATTTCAGAACTTACCGACACAAAAGCTTCTGATTTTGTCTCATTCAGCTGCAGCGTCAGTTTATTTTGAGTATCGTATACTCCATAGAGTCTCTTAGACCAACTCGGAGGAATTTTATTCTTATACCTTAGTGAGCTATAGAGGGCAAATATCCTTTGTAAATCCAGGACCAGGCAGCTACAGTTGTATACGATGACACCAAGTTCCTTCATCTGTGAAATTAAAAGTTGGATCATTAGTGATATTTTCGCTAATGGATCTGTGGAAGTATGCAGCAAGAACACAAAAACCTCAGTTGGGTAACCCAGTTTTCTTCACATGTTAAAAGGGAGATAATGATACTTTTCTCTCACAGAAAGTACTCTGTAAGCATCAACATAATTTATATTCACACATATAAATTATGAGGAAAAATACTCCAAGTAAATACAGACAACGGAATACAATTAAATTCTTTAACCTTCAACAGGCACAATCCCACTTCTCATTTAGGTAAAGGCACATCTCCTGATCATTGCAAATATTTTTTTGGCAGATATTTCATTAATTGTACACCCCTAGTACCTAAGTTGTTGACAATTTCATGCTGGCTTTTGTAATCAAAGTGTAACCACATGCTCACTCTCTTCCAGGACGGGTGTGGGCCTGGATGCTATTGAACTCTCATTACCTGTATTTAATAATAGTTCAGCCATCTTCTTAAACAAAGCAAGAAGAAAATCTGCATGTATCTGTTGGAAAAATATATGTAGGATAAATATTTAAAGGATCCATGCTGGCTTTCAGCAGGCAAACTCTCTTGGTAGCATGCCTGCAAAATCTGCCTAGCATCATGAAAATAACAGCATGCTTAGCCTTTCACTCCAATATATTCCTTCCCACTGATGTTATTCCCTTAGATGAGATCTCCACAGTTACACGGACTAGTTTCTGGTAAAAGAGTATCTTTCTGTAAAGCCTGAGAAACTCTGAACCCCACAATGATGATATCTCAGAGCTTGTTCAAGTGCAATTCCCTGACTGCAGATGAGAACCACTCTGCAGGAGTGGGCAGAGGGAAAGCGAGGGATAGAATTGGAACCTTGACTCCTTCTGTAGTGGGTGAGCACAATACTCCAGTGAGAAGGAAATTCTATGGGTGACACATTCTTTATGTCCCCAACCTGGAAATACCACATCCCTAAGAATACACAAGGCTGAGCTATCTCATTCCTAAATATTTGCCAAACAGTTGTAACCACAGGAACAAGACCTAATATTATTGCTATCTAAATCAGAATATTTCTGCAAGCTTCTTTAATCTGTTAGTCTGCACAACCTGAAATTTGCAGAGAGTTGGAAAAACAGACATACTGCACTGCAGCCTTTCATTTCTGGATAAGTCAGTAAATTAATTTTGATGCTAAATATAAATATGACCAACATCCTAGCTGAAGAATCTATTTGGAATAACATCTTTAATTTTTCCCCTGGATGCTGGAATCTTTGAGGATGCTTCTTTATTCATCTCTAGGCTGTCCCCATAGTCTGGGCACTATTTGTCTCAAAATATTTTTAACTATACATTAGCACTGTTTTCACTGGGTGCTGCCAGTACAGCTCTCTTAATTGCCAGGCATGCCATTGCAGTGGACTTGCTAATAGTACTCTGTTACATCTATCTGCATAATGTGGTTTAATCAGCTTTTCATGGCTGTTAGTTGATTCTGACATAATTATGTGGTTACAGTTTTCCTTTCATTTATCAGTCCCATTATTAGCATTCCACTTTATCCATTCTATTAAAAGTAGAGATGAAAGGGTCCTCACTGCACACCAGAAGCTGCCAGGATTGCATCTGCATGAGCAACTCTCCTTGCAACAGGAGTGCCTGCAGCGCGTCTGTCCCATCCCCGTGAATTAAGAGATCACCCTTCTGCCTAAGTGGTTCCTCATGTAGAGCTAGGGAGGAAGGCAGGGGCACTGATGGGTTTTGTCAAACACCACTTGCACAGATGACCACCCAGCCGGAGTGCCAAACGAAGCACCAGGTCCGCCTTAGTGGCAGCGTCTCCCTGCAAACAGGGGCGCACGGGGGGCGCAGGAGCCGGCCCGGCCCGCAGGGAACAGGCTCCAGCCACGGGCTGCACTGAAGCCACCCAGACATGTGCTTACACCGCAGCAATGAACGCTGCCTTCCCAAGCTGTTGCGTCTTGCAGTCGTTGGCTTCTCAAAGCACTGATCGAAGTTTTTGTTGCTTCTGAAGCTTTTCCTCACGGGCACTCCCTAATACATGATAGAGGCAGGGCTCCTCTCCCTCGCTAGGAAAA
The DNA here is from genome assembly GCF_050655825.1 of Lonchura striata. Taxonomy (NCBI): domain Eukaryota; kingdom Metazoa; phylum Chordata; class Aves; order Passeriformes; family Estrildidae; genus Lonchura; species Lonchura striata. Next base: position 84,247,580 of record NC_140705.1, on the reverse strand, counting down.
CATGGATATCCTCTGCTGCCTGTTTTCATTAAGTTTTATAAACTTAAGTTCAAATTTAACTCAACCTGAACAGTAGATTCAAAGCTATAGGAAGAGGGCAGACAGCAACTCTGATGCTTGTTGCGCAAACCGAATTTTCTTAAGAAACCAGTTTAGATGTCAACCTGTCACTTTGTGACCCTCTCAGCCTAGGTGTGATACATCCCCTTGAAACACAAGCAACACATGTACGTAGTAAAACCCCACCTGTCTCTTTTCTTGTGTGACAGCCCCAGTCGGTTTGGAGACAAAAAAACCTGTTTCAGAAGCATCTTCTACACTGAGCGTAGTTTAACTATGAGGTGAGGAGAAACTGCTCTTCTTCCTATTAATCATGAAGCCTTATAATCCTGGACACATAAGGGACAGCAGGAATCTGGTAGTGACAGATTTAGTATGAAGTGGCATGACATCTAGATAAAAGACTTTCTCTTCTGTTTGAGAGCTGCTGTAATTACAGACTTTTTTATTTAGTAGTCTTAGAGGAGAAGCAGAAAAATATATTTATATTGTAAGAATCAAAATCTGAGTGTTGCTCTCTGACTTGTCATTATGGAAACCTTCAGCTAAGCATCATTTAAGGTATCTGTTAAGATAAAACCCTTCAGGGCAGGAGCTCTTAAGGCAAGGGAAGTATTTCTTCATCCTGCATTTTAAGAGCAATTAATACAGTAATGAAAATGTCACTAAAAATTAAAGTGAAGACGATCTCAAAAAATTAAAAGCTTAATGGAACTAAGGAAGATAAATGTGAAATGAAAATATGAAGTCACAAACTGATTACCTCAGAAGCTTAATGAAACTAAAGAAGATAAATGTGAAATGAAAATATGGAGTCACAAACTGATTACCTCAAAATGGAACAAAAGTTTTTGGAAGGTAAAGTTGTACAGTTGCTTGGGAATGACATTTCCAGGGCATGTCCCAGGGACTGGGGAAAGGAATGGTTATCTGCACAGAGAATCTTGTGTCCTCTCTTGTGCAGGTTTCTTCTCCTCTGTGTTAAGAGCTACTATGCATGCCCCAATCAAAGAATGAAAAATATGGGAGCTGGTTTTTCTTGTTTTTTCCCATGCCATTTACATTTGTGCAGAGCAACTGTCAAAGACTACTGTTTGACTTCCTTGCCAATAAGGTCTTTCTTAAAGTACCAGAAGAGTGAATAATTATGCTTGGCTTAAGAAATGTAGTTTCCTCCCACTGTACTATTATAACTACAGAACTCAGTTAAGCTATGAAAAGTAATAAATATGGCCTAGATAGAAAAATAGTAATTTTTATGACAAGAGGATAAATTCCTTGCTGAATTGGACAAAAAGCAGAATTTCACAAACAGGAGTTTTTACTTATTCTTTTTCCATGTGCATTCATAGGCATCCTATGCAAAAGAAAGAAAAAACATGGGAAAAGAACCTGAACAATCCAGGCTGTGAACACAGAGCACTGAGAAACAGAGTTAGCAGGACTTTTCGGGTATGTTTGAGTCATGGGCCAGAGAAGGCATTTGATGTGTCCTTACCCTGCACTGTGCAGACGAGACAGCTCATTTTATACTTAACCTTGAGCTTCCCTCTGAGAGACAACCCCACTGTGTAGACAAGTTACTACTTGACCTACATAAGAGTAACACAATCTGGTTCACAGCTTGCAATATCTGAGTTGTGCCAAATGTAGCAGGAAGCTTTAGAAAACCCCTTGTTTAAAGAAAAAGTTTTCAGTAGTTGTTCACACCCAACCTGATCCTATAAGCAACAGGCAGCTCTTCTCAGGCATGAATTGCCACTTGCCCAAAAGCTCTGGCCACAGGCAGATGCCAGGAGCCCACTGCCTGTGCTACAGAAACTCTGGATTAACTACAGGTAGCCTATTGCATACAAAATTTACTAAAGCAGACTTTTGGCATACAGGATAGTGTATGCATTTGTCATTTGCCTGTGTTTGAAAATTTATTTAATTATGCATTTGAGCCTCTGATTTTTTTAATGACAAGTTTCTAAATGAATGACTGAGCAAAGCCAAAATCACAACAGAGTAAATTAATGGAGTAACAAAAAGCACTCCATACTGATAAATCAATTACTAAAGCCTAAGACTTCAATACCTTCTAAATAAAAGTAATATACAACGTATTCATTATCAGCTTAAGACAAATCACAGATATTTACACCGGTACACCAATCTATTAATAAAATACGCTCTAATTATCCAGTTACCCAGAACTCCAAACGTACTTTCTTTTTCATAATCAGGCTTACCTGATCCTTACTGCAGACCTCCCTTATGTTTTCATGTGGTACCCTTTAATACTGAGTGAATATTCCCCAATCATCCACAGCACCACTGAAGGCTGCCTCTGTGCAGCTATTCTTTACCTCTCTTTACCAACATATACCAACAGATCTGCTGAGCAGATATGCATGCCCGTCCCATGCCAGGCACAAGTGATAGCCAAGGGGTGGCCTGTGGCAGCAGTGCAGGAGGAGAAGGGCATTCTGATGGGAGTGACTATCAACAGAGACAGAGTCAGAGATCTGAGGAAGGTAAAAAGTGTTTCTCTGTGCAGAGCTGTTCACTGTGACTGATGTAGCACACTTCGCTGGAAGAGGCTGACAGGAGTAGTGCTCAGCACAAATGCACTCAGTGTAATGACCCCATTCAGGCAGATCTCGTTTCGATGTAAGCCCAAAGTGCAACCTGATGCTGAACAGGCTGAAAAGGAACTGTAGCACTGCCTGGCCCCTCTCTCACAAAAACTCTGCAGGTATTACAGTCCACCACAACAGCAAAAGGATGTGCTAACAGTTCACTAGAAACTGCAAACTACCCATACATTCCTGGGACAAAAATCCTCCTATGCTTGGCTAGTGATACAGTACAGAGACTTCACATTTTGTTATGTTGAAATCAAAAGTAATTCAGTGAAATCTAAATCCAGCACAGTCCTGCATCTGCTCCAAGTTTCACTTTTTCTTTTCCCTTGCTAAGAAAATGGGACCTACATTGATATTGGGAAATACTAAAAATGAAACATTAATACAAATGGGAAAGCACTTTTTTCTCAGGCAATTAATAAAACTCTGTCTAGCTTACACAATCGGAAAGTGAATAAATCTAAATTAACAGCATCTTTGGATGTCAAAAATCATCTAGGGCACAATAAATGTTTTTACTTGAATTCCCTCTTATTTTGACAGCCACAAATTGCTTTTGAATATTACTTACAGAATTCAAACAGATTAAATTTTGAGATTAAATATTTCATTGTTTAATTGTGCAACTTCCTGCTTTCTATAGACAATTTTTTTGATCAATGGTATTTTTAAAATCCTACATTCAGCTCTCAACCATTCTCAAATTAATCACCTTGTGACTCTTGCACTTGGATCTCTCTTGTGCCTGGCCTATATCTTACAGTTTTGTAGGTTTTACACTTCTGTCATCTAAGGCTAAAAGCTAATTTTCTCTCACGTAGGTTTTAAGTAATTTGAAAATAATTGCCAGGTGGAATTTCTAATTAACTAGAAAAAAAGCCCTTCCATTGACAAAAAAAATGAAATTTCAACCTGAGCCAGGAACTCAATCTCATCACTGAAAATTGAAAACTGTCAAGCCACTGTGCTGGAAATAAATTATAGCATGTGACCAAGAAAAGGTGATGCATTTGATAGAGAGTGCACCTAGCATTGGCACTGAATGTCACTATAAAACCATGACAAGTTTTCACTAAAGGAAAGGAAGTGGTGACTGTGCCACTGAAGCTGATAAATTTGAATTGTCAGCCACCAGCAGTCCACTGGTCTTTAATTGTCACCTTTAGAAAGTACATTTGATAGATTTCGAGGTGTAGATCATGCAGAATATAAGTCCCAAGAAGTTACAGCTTCATATGTTATTTTTACTAATATTACCTATTGACAAAAAGCTGCTATGATAAGGCAGAGAAGATCTCTGATGGGCTGCTAATTTTTATATTCCCTTCTTTTTTTTCAGTGGTCCATAGGCAAAGAACACAAAACTGCATTGTGATGCTCTGCTAATTTCCACTTCACTTCAGCCACACCATTATTTTTCATTGCACCCTGATCTTAAGAAAACCATGCTGAGAAAAAAAAGATAGGCTTAGAATTTCATTTCTGCTGAAAAATACTGCTACTGAGACACAAAGAAAGTTAGGCACCCAGGCAGAAGCGGGGCTTGTTTTAAAATGGTGTGGTTTAAAAAGAATTTTGTGATGAAGAGGTAGTAATATATCTTCAAAGCGGAAAACCAGAAATCCCCCGTGTCCTCATCACATTAGAAAGAAGTCCCATTATGATTTGTCTTTTTCAGCCATCTGTTCTATTGATATGAAAAATAAAAATAAATGCAAAATAAATTTATTTAGCAAAAAAAATATAAAATATAAAAAAATATATTTATTTTAGCAAAAATAAATTTATTTGTAGAAAAAATTCAAATAGAGTTTGTTTAAACCATGGACAACTCTGTGATGATATTTACATAGACCCTACCAGAGAATCTTGAGTGCAAGTTTGGGCTTTTTACTGCTGTTGTTTAAGCTCACTAACAAACCAAGCCTGAACATGACTAATTGTCAGAGCAAGCCAGAAGGCATAACTGAATCAGTTAAAAATTCATTGCCATATAATCTATTAGCATAATTAATATCACTTGGCATAATCACAGCCTAATTTATAATTTTCAAATGAATTTTCAGTTTATAGTTTCATTACCCCTTCAAAGCAGGCACAAGTGTCTTCTTTAGGGGAAATGGAAGCTTGCAACTGCAAGAAAGTATTTTTCCCGGATCATGTTTGATTTATTTCTTGTTTTACTGCAGGAAATCTAATTAAAGTGAATTCTAATTTGATTTGATTTTGAAACAATTTTGTTCCTTTTGTCAGGAAAAGGAATAAATATGAAAATATTTCGTTTTCATAGAAAAGTGCATTTTCTAATAGAAAAGTGCATTTTCAAAGAAAAGTGCAGGCTGGAAGGAAAAGGATCATGTTTTGTTGGCCTCCCATCTCACTGCTGGCAAGCTGCATCACATTTCAGTCTTGGTGTCATTCACACAACATTAAAAAATTCCCTTCTCCAGTGGAACCATAAAAAATTAACAGGCAAAGTGCAAGACCCTGCTAACTTCTGAAAAGGGCTGGACTCTCCTTCACCATGTACGTGTGTGTACATCCCTGAAGTCTCTTTCCCTCTCCCCTGCACCAGAGCCTGTCCTTGTTGCAGAAGACAGATAAATATGATTATCCATAAATAACACAGCCAGGATGAGAACATTTCTCTCAGCTAGCCGCATGACACCCCTGCCTACAGATGGGTCCTGGGGTCAAATGGACTGTTCCATCTCACCCCCAAAAGATGTACGGTTCACCCCACACCTCTGTCCCTCCCCTAAAACATCAAGTGCCTGTAACCCCATTGGCCCGAGCCTTGTTCCAACCCACCTTGAAGCCCTCTGAAAAGGGGGCTCTGAGGGGCCACACGGTCTCTTGGAACCTCCTCCCCTCTCTTGGAGCTTCCCCTCTCCTGGAGCATCCTTTTGTCTCTCCCCTCCCCCACCCTCTCAGGCCCGGCCACGTGCTGCGTCTGGGAGCACGAGGCAGGACCTTTCTGCGTCCCCAATAAACCTCATTCCCCAAGAGCAGCCTTGAGAGATCTCTGTCTACATTCACCCAAACCGTCCTGGAGAGGCAGCAATTTTCTACATGTCCTGTCAGCCCTTATCTTGCAGTCTCTTCACACAGCAGGAAATCACAGCATGAGCCCTTAGCATTTGTTCTCATCCTATGCAATGCTGCAAAGGGCAGCCTGCACACGTCTTCTGCTGTGCAAAAGAGAGAGGAGAGTGCAAAGGGCTGATCTCTGAGTAAGGGCAGTATTTATGTCTAAACATTTCTCTCAAAGCACACAGTTTCTTTGGGGCTTTCAGATCCATGGCCTTTAGGGAAATGCAACAGCATGTAGTTGACTAATTGGATGCATTATTTATAACATTACTGACACACACAGCGGGTTTTCCTTTTGCAAACTGAATAGAGATTGGTAGCAGGCATGCTGGGGACACAATCTGGGACAATGACATTGCATATGAATTATTGCTATAACTGTTGAGCTTTGCCAGACTACCTGATCAGAATTAGAAACCTATTTTCTTTGTGTAAGCAGAGGGCCAGAGGTACCTTGAGGTAAGCTAGAAATCCAAGCAGTTTAGATACATATGGCAATTTAGCCAAATGGTACACAGGCAGCCCCAGAACAATGGCTAATCAATATGAAAATCTATTTTAGAAATCCACTCTGCTCTCTGTCCTTTTCTCTTGAGAAACCATCTTAGATATTTGTGAGGTTTCTGACTGTTTCAACATGAAAGCAATTTCTCTTGTATAGATATGATCCCAATATAGGCCCTTAGGAAGAAAACTTGTAATTAAATTACTACATCATATTTCTGCCTCCTGACTCTAACAGTACAATTGGGAGCACAGAACCACAGACTGTGTAAGGCTGGAAGGACCCACTGGAGGTCATCTAGTCTAGCCTGCCTCCTACCAGGGTCATCCTAGAGCACATTGCACAGGATGGCACACAGACAGTTCTTGAATGCGTACAGTGATGGAGGGACTGCAGTCTCTCTGAACAATCTGTTCCACTGCACAGACACCCACACAGTAAAGTTCTTCCTCATATCCAGGTGGAGCTTCCTGTGCATCGGTTTCTAGCCATTGTCTTTTGTCCTATTGCTTGGCACCACCACACAGAACCTAGCTCCATCATCAACACCCTCCCTTGAGATACTTAGAGATATTGATGAAATCCCCTCTCAATCATCCCTTCACTAGGCTACACAGGGTGAGTTTCCTCAGCTATTTCTTGTGAGGTGCTCTAGCATTACATTTGAAAGAAATATCTAGTAATTCATCTCACTGATTAGAAAAAGTTGCCTGTCCAGTATCACGATTCCTATGACTTCCACAGTTCTCTGAAGACACACTTAACAATTCTGTTTGCAGGGGCTGCCAGCCCAATACACCTCTCTCATGAAGGGATTAATAATTTTCCACTGAGCAGTTCCAGGGAAACGTCAATGACTTCACTGTTTTGATGACTGCTGTTTACTTAAAAAAGTTAAGAAAAGTGACTGCATGATGACTTTTAAACCATGCCTTGATGTTTATGATGACAGTATCAAAATCTGAAAAGGTTAGTGATGACATTAATGCTGCACATTCATATGGAAGGAATGCTTTGTCAGAATTTATTTTGTTCTGCTTGATGACTTATGGATATAGAAAGATGAGATTTTATTCTGAACTGCAGAATCATTTGTCTTTTATAAAATAACTGAAGTGATTGTCCTTCCTTACCCTGACTCAGGGAGATTTATACCATGGTATTTCAGCCTGATTTACTGTGTGTCCTTTTCACAGGACAATACCAAATCCAGTTTTCCATTAAAGGATTCAAACCTTCAAGCAGAAGGTGACTGGGGTCCATCTGGAAACCTTTTGGAGTTGAGGCAGTTCTGAATGAAGACATTTTTCCAAGGGGGAACTGTCATCTGTGCAATATCAAAGTGTGTGTGCGTGGGTGGATTCACATATTGGGAATACACTTTCATGATTATTTTAATGTTGTAATTTTAATTGTTTAGTTGAACAAGATTGATCTGATGGGGTATGCTAATAACTAAATCCCTCTGAGAGGAATCTGCCTCCATTTGTTAACATTGCTGACCAAGATTAGTTGCCAGCAAATACTTGTGGAAGATGACAGAATAGACTGTGGTGCATTCATTCCCCCATCAGAGATTCAGCTGGGGTTTAATGAACATGTTTTCTTTCAGCATAACATAAATAAAATTTTTGGGAAAGTAGTGGATTTATTGGGTTTTTTATATCCATGTAAGTTTACTAGTTATTTCAGACTACCTCTGGGTAGATTGCAGCAAACAGACTTTACATATCTGTGCCTAGAAACAATTTTCATCTCTGCAACCAGGGTCTTTTTTTATTATTTTTTTAAAGGAAAGAAAAACTACCAGGTGAGCTATTCGTGATGCAGTTGCTGGGAGATCCTCCCAAACAGTTTTTATAAATGTCAACAACTTAACTTTTAGGCTACTGAGTCTAATCCCTAGGCCATGGACTCGTGCAAGCACACCTCACCAGTGCTGTCTATTCACCAGTATTTGCTTCAAGACAGCAGAAGAGGTTTTAAAATCTGTCTCCTTTTTTGCATGCACTTTTGTGGATAACTTTCTATCCCATGTGCAGTGGTGTACAGTTTGTGTTCTGGCAGCAAATTCCTGCATGATTCCAGTTCCCTAAACACTTTTAGAGCCCTTCCAAAATTATCAAGTCTGATAACACTAGTAAACTGATAGTATTTGTCAAGTATCTGAGGGACCAATAATAAGCTAGAACCAATCACACTCTCTTTGCAACATCTATGACTCTTAATTAAGACATACTAATGGTATGGCAAGTATTAAAAGGCAAGCAAATGATTATGAGATTAGTATTATTGGAGAAAGAACCTTCTATTTTCCTTTGGGTTTTAGAGATCCAACTACCTCCATATGGCATGCTGCTTTGGAAAGAAGTCAGTCTAACAATTCAAAATGGCTTATTATTCAAAATAGGCTTATTATTTATTGATTTACAATCTATTCCTGATTACTCCAACAGCAGGTAAACCTGTTCACAGGACTTCCACAACAACTAAAAAAAAAAAAAAAGATGAGAAGAAAATACAATCATAGAATGGTTTGCATTGAAAATGTCCATAAAGATCATCTAGTTCAAACCCCTCTGCTAAAAGGCAGGGATGCCATTCACTAAACCAGATTGCTCAGGGCCCCATCCAACCTGTTCTTGAAAATTTCCACGGATGAAGTATTCAGAATTTCTCTGGGCCAACCTGTTCCAGTGCCTTGCTACCCTCACAGTGTAGCATTTCTTCCTAAAATCCAATCTAGATCTACTCAGATTAAGCCTGGCATTCAGTAATATTCAGGTACCCAGCTACCTGACTATGCCATGCTGCTTTGGAAAGAAGTCAGTTTATCTCTTCAAGCCAAATATTCCATCATTTTGCTCTGAAGGTTTATTACTTACTGATTTACAATTTCTTATTGATTATTTCAAAAGTAGACAAATCTGTCTCACAGGACTTTTAGAGCAACTGAAAAATCAACAACAAAAAAAAAAAAAATCAAAAAAAGAAGATCTGTAATTTCAGAGGCCAGAAACAGAGTGATGAGCATATTTATACAGTCAACAGAAATGCAACAAGCTATTGATGTATTTTGCCCTCTCCTACACTAAATACAGACACATAATGAAGATGATGCACTGGTGCATATGAGAATGGAGCACAACAGTGGGAGAAGTATGACAAACAGGAATAACTTCCAAGTTCCTCAGAGCTGGGAATCAGCACTGCACCCAGAGAAACTAGCCAAGCTGAGAGGACTTACTGGCTCCAACTGCAAGGTGAAGATATAGATCTTATGCTGTTTTCAGTCAGTAAATCACAAAACCAGAAGCCCACAGCAGTAAGGAGGAACCAATGGCACTACCAGGCAGCACTGAAGCACATACAAGGCACAAGTGGAGCAGACACATTACCTTGTTCCTGTCTAGTTTTAACCAGCCCTCTGTGAGTAGTGCATAGCAATGGTGAGCGAGAGACAAACAGTCCTTTTGCTTCACTGATACTTATTTGTAGATACTGGATGCATAGGTAACAAATTTCAAGCAGAGTAAGCATAATGGGCAACACTGACTGTCTTGATTTACTGGATGTAACCAAAAAAAAGACTGTCTCAGTTAAAGAATCAAACGAAGCATTGTATTTCCAAAAATGCAAACTTTACACCATGATAAATGCATGCTGTGAGATATGCACATTTATAAGAGTACCTTCTCCCGGTCCCCTAACTTTTGGGGAAAAAAAAAGAAAAAAAGGAAAGAAAATAGAAAAGCTGCAATTTTGGAGATATGTATCAGCCACTAAAGTGCTCTAGATTTGGTCAAAGATAAAAACTCTAGCTAAAAGCTCTTAGTGAAAATAATAAAAGTATTTTCAACTTGTCCTTTGAAGGACAAGCTGTAATAGCATCATGGCAGAGTTCTGACAAGACAACTAGATTTCTATGCAGTAGGAAATAGAAAAAAGTAATAAACAGTTTAAGTAATAAATGACTAAAAGGGTAACTGTCAATACAGCTCTGTAATATCTTCTTATACCTGCTTTCTTCACATATTGCCTCATTTACCCATGTCTGAAGATCTGGGTTGCACTTTTCTGTTACATTTAAAATATTAGCTAGCTCAGGAATTGATTGCATAGACAGAAAACCCATGAAGATTTTTTCTTAAGGATTGGATCACATGGATAACAGCATATAAAACTTTTTAGAATGAGATACTCTCTGTCTTATGTAAGAGAGATGTATTAACCCAGAAATACAAATTTGGATAGAATACATCAGTATTATCTTGCCTGTGCTTTCAGTCTAGTATTTACCCATCTGAGCTTGATTGAACCTCAGCGGACGACAAAGCTGAAGGAGCCTTATTTCATGTTATAGGACACTTGAGACTGTGTTCAGTTTTCTAATAGCAATATGATACTGAATAGCATTGGGATATTAAGAAAATTAAACAAATTATTAGAAGAAGATGGGAAAAACTGACAAAGCGCACATTAGGGACAAATCTGTAATTCATACTAGCACAACAAGGCAACAGATAGGAACTCTCAATATTAACTTTTGTTTGACTGAAAAGATGGAATTCTACTGTCAGACAAAATATCTTATCTCAAAAGGACCAGATGCACCATTACATAACTTCAAGAGACTTAAATAAAAGTTCAGGGAAACAACTGACTGATTATAGACTGCTTTTGCTCTATGAGTTCTGTAAAGATCATCAATAGAAATTGAAAATGTGCAGATCTTGTCTCAGTGATCAGTTTTGAGAGGTGGCTCTGCTACAGTAAGATTTTTGGGAAGCTGGAAACCACTAGGATGATCATAATGTACTTTCGAGATATATAGAAATCCAGCATTTATTACATATGGGTTTTGTTGGAGGACAATGTTTTTCCCACAAATAAATGGAAAATACAGTGTTCAATGCTATAATTTGAGGAAATCATCATTCCCTTTTCCCTGGGAGAGATACATAAAAAGAAACACAGGTTGCATTTGCTCCTGGCAGCATTGCAGAGATTCTTGAATTTTGGGAAAAATTCTGTTAGAATCCATATCCCTAGAAATGAAGACCAAGAGAAGGGATAATTCTGAGGCAAGTTTTGTCCCTCGTAAGCATGACCTTTGAGCTACATCTCCTCCTTATGAGTAGTGTCAATATAATTGGGAAGAAAGTTTTGAGTAAATAACTGTGTGGATTGCTTCCAATTGATTTTACCCACCACAATCAATGAAAAGGTTGCTCCTCTAGTATTCCCAGAAACATAAATTGCCCCAAACCTGCCCCTTCAGATGCAGCTCTTAATACCTGAAATACCATCATTTAGCAACTTTCGTCATTTCAGAGCAGGATGGGAAGGAGTTTGGGCTTTATCAGTCTTTTTGTCACAAAAGATTAGAGGAGAAGATGGTACCAATGAATTCAGACTGCTGCTTTTGTCTCCTTTTTTCTGTTTTGGGAAGGACAGCCTGAACAACTCAACTGAAACCTGCATTATTTCTCAAACCACTTCTGTCCTGTCTGGTGATAATAGGCAAGACAAACAGACACATTCCAAGCACTCTTGGAGACATCCTGCTGCAAGCCTTCCTAGAGCTTATTTCAAAAAACAGACTTATACAAAAACAAATCAAATATTGACTCATCAGTTTTTACTTAAAATGTACACACAGAAAATGTCTGTCTTTTGACCAACTGAAATTTTGGCGGTTTCCTCCCTCCCTTTTTTCCCCTGTCTTTTTGTTTGTTTTCCTAGTGAGTGTAGGCTTACTGATTTCACAAATTTCAGAATCCAATTTACTTTTGCTGTAAGTAAGCCCTGGATTAGTGATATTTATTGTAAAAGACAAAACCTGGTTTATCTACTGTATCTACAGATGCTTAATAGATCTTTTTTTGAATAATTTTCATAGCTCTCCATCTCAGCTAATTTGACTGTTGATTCAACTGAATTATTAACAGAATAAATGAACCGGGCAACTCGTTCCTCATCCTTCAAATGTAACTGAAAAAATCATAATTGCTATAACTTTCATGTGCTGTAGGACTCAATAATAATGAGACGAGTGTGTTTTAAATACTAATAACCTACTAATAACCATAAGGAAAAAACAGTTTTCACAGAGAGTTTCTCATTCATACACTGTCACATCTCACCTTCTACAGTACTTTTTTGCCCTCTTGGGTATTTATTTAACATCTTAGGTGCATCAAATAAAAACCTAACTTCTCAGATTAAACAGTCTCTGTTTCCAACCTGACAAAAATTATTGGGACAGTCTATCTAATTTTCCAGTTGCCTTAAATGATGTAGATAAAATTAGCAGTTTGTAAGTTATAGCAATAAGAGAGTAAGAGGAGGATGGAGAGTAAACTGATTGACAAGAAAATCCTAATGGATTTTTGAGATTAAGAAAAATAAAAATCAAATGCCTTCTGAAGTCTTACTTTATATTGGTGAAACAAATCACACAAAAATCCAACAGAGACATGAAATTAATGGGAGAATGAGAAAAATATTACTTGGTTATTTTTTTGTGCTTAAATAAGTATGTTTCCCAGCCTGGTTGGCTTTTTTATCCTTTAAAAGGATAAAAAAAATCCTGTGATTTATCCTGTGATTTTTACAGCCTGGCTGTTGAACCAACATGATGGGAGCTTTTGCAAGTACTTGATTATATTTCACACTTTCCATCCATATCTTCTGTTCCTGCAGGGAAGGGGCTGCTGGCCCCAGATGCTGAGCAGAAAGTTGGGTCCATCCCTGATGCATGGCTGCTCACCTGTCTCAGGCATCACCAACCAGTGGTTTTGGTGCATCCCCTGGCTTTCATCTTACCCGCAGCTCTCTAATCTCCATGATCTCTCTCATTTTAAGAACTTTTCCTCCAATCAGGAACTTCACCTTTTTCCATTCAGGTCCCCCTCCTTAGTTTCAAGACCACTTCCTCCTGGAACCCCATACAAGCCACTTCCCTTGAGTCCAGATGTTTATAGTCAAGACTCCATGATCCCAGGGAGCAAACAGCAAGCTTCTACTTGAGACCTTGAAGATTTGAATTTGATCACACATACACTCAACTACCTGATACTAGTAGTATTCATGACTTAATTATATTTTTTTTTTTTTGCCAACAAGACTAGCTAATATGAGCCTGATTTCACTTTCAGTGAAGACAACTGGATTAATTTTACTTGTTTCAGGAATTTTCAGTAATAGTATTTTGCAAGAGCTGATTATGTGTTGCACATAAATGCATTTTTCTGAAGTGGTTCAACTAATCCATTACAGTTATTTGCCCACTGGATTCAATTATTTCATGTGTGAATCAAACTTTTCCAAAAATGTTGCTAGTATAAAAAGCTCCAGAAATGTTCATATGTATTACAAATCTCATGCTCCTGAACAGAATTAAAGAGATAAATGCAATTTCAAGCTTTGCTGGAATTATTGGAGGGAATCATGGAACAAAAGAAATATATGATACGTTTTGTTAGCTTATGGACTATAATCATTTTTATATAACCAATTTCTTTTATTAAGTAATAATAAGCTACTGGGTCAAGGAACTAGAAACTAGAACACAGCACCATGGCCATCTTGATTGCTATTAGTTCAAGCCACAGGAAAAAATTAATCAGTATACATACACAATTTTAGGCATGTTTGAGTCATTCATTTTTTAGTTATTTCTCAGTATCTATAAATTGACCAGCAAGAAGCTAAATTATTTCACTGGTAAAATCTTACAGAGATTACTATATCTAAGAAAGTGGCAAAACTCTGGTTGTTCATAATCCTTAGTTTTCAATGTGTTATGTAATTAGGTAATATTTGGATATTTTGATACCAATAGAAGATGATGCAAAAAATCTTGACCTGTACAAAGAAAAATTCAAAATATTCTACTATGAACAAAAAAACCATATTATTTTTGTAAAATCCTGCATTCAGGAACTCTAAACAGTACTTAACATTTCCTTGTGGGGTTTGATTTCAGACTGATGCAGATAAGCAGACAGCTGTCATAGATGATTTCAGCCAAAATTACTACAGTTTTGACAAACTTTCAATTTAACTGAAACACAGTTTGACTTGAAAAGTAATAATGTGCTCTTAGACTTGCTCATAATTTCAAAGCCAAGACTCTGGCAAGTACTAAAACTTTGCCAGCAAAGGCACAGGATATCTGCAACTTTAAAGGCAATTCTTAAGTAATATGTGCAGCATATGAAAATCTCTCCTTGATGCAAAAAATTTACTTTTAAGAAAATACTCTTATTGTTTCTTTTCAGTGCTGGCAAGTCAAGAAAATGGCAAAACTAAATAAGCTTCATATGTGATTGATTTGTAGTATCCAGTTTATAAACACAAAACATTCCCCACAAATATTGCAAACCCAAAGCACTTAAGTCCTGATGAAGTTTCCCAAGAAGCTGTTAAAAGTTAAATTATTGTTTCAGCTTTAGATTTAGCCTCCTAAGAGACAAATGATGTTAAACAGACTTGGTTGGTGGGTTTTTTTTTTTTTTGGTATCAGGCAAATGGACAATAGGGAAGAGGGAGAAGGAGAGGGAGCTGTTCCCTCATTTACAGCTGTACTGAGACTCTGATAATGAGAAGCCATGGGAGATATATTTCCCCAGCGAGGGCTCAGCTCACTGTGGGTTTTAAGATTAGGTCCCACACATGTGCAAAGCATTTTGCTTGAGGAAACGACTCAGAATAAAATGACAGAGTTTTGTGCTTATTTTGCTTCTTATGTGAAAGGGAAAGTTCAAGACAGATTATTATTATTATTTTAGGACAGCATATCAGATTTCTTTGACAGTTGCCCTAATTTAGTAACCTGCAACTCTGGGGTAATTTCCTCTGGCTCTTCTGAAACCCCAGCATACATTTCTCAACTAACTGAAAGCAAATCCTCTTTTACCGTAATGCAGAGAGATTTCTTTTTGCATAGTACAAACATTCTTTGGAACTTCATTTACAACTACATATAAAAATATACTGTTATATGGCAATAAGATTAAAACAAGTCCAAATGCATGCAGAGAAGAGTGATAAAATTAACATCAAGAAATCACTTTTGAAACACTGGCCTACAAGTAACTGGCATCAAAGTTTAACACAAGTATGTTACAAGATTAAAGATTTACTTCAGCATGAGAAGAACAAACCTATACGGAATTGTATAATATGTGATGAAGATAAATACATAAGAAATATATAAATAATATAATAATCTGTATGGTAAATGTGCTTATTTCCCCCACATTTATTATTTTCACTGGTACTCAAACCCCCAGATAGAAGAGGCTTCAAAGACAAACTATTTATAAGCCAAATAAATCCTATGAAGAGCTATTTTGTTATGACAGAAAAGTTTAGCTCATGAGGCACAGATCATGTAAAAACATTTTCTGAGCTGTGCAAAAGCCCAAACTGTATTTTCTTGCATTGACTGAAAATAAAACATCTTCTTTTCCAAGACTTTCCCTAACAACATTGTTTTTTCTACCACTATTCCAGATTCCTTTGTAAACATACCTTTTAAGTAAATTAATATCATAAGAAGAGCAAAAATGCATTTATTCACTTTCTTTACTAAATTGGCTAATTTGCTTTTAGTCAGACTTCCAGTCTTAGCTGAAAACAAATATTAAAAAGTTCAGCAGAACCAAGACACACATTCTTCTTTGCAAAATCATGTTCAAAATTATTCCTGTGTTTCTGAGATTCTGCTCATATTTAGAAAGCAAGCTTTTTTATAGCAACTAAAAACTATCTAGGACTGCTGCTTTTCCCTCTCTCTTAATGCTTTTCAGTTATGAGATCTCAAAGTACAGGTTTCACTCCACAAGTGTGGTTGAGAGCAGCCTCACACAGTCAGTGGTATATAGCAAAAATGAACACGACAGCTACTAATGATCCTGAGTGTTGCAGAAATTTAAAAAGGACACATACCTACAAAAAGGCAAATAAGCTGTGTTACTGACCAATTCCTCAAAATGGTCACAGACTGCACAGAGTTCTTAGCACTGGCTGTTGCTTCAACTGTCATGTTTATGAGGAAGAAAAATGTGGAATTCTCTCTAATACATTCAGCCTTCAAAAGCATTATGCTATTTGACACTCTGTACCCATAAATCTGATCTTTCCCAAAGGTAGTGGGTATTCCAGTATATTACCCACTATCCATTTGGAAGTCTTACCAAATCTGGGGTTTGCTTTTTTGAATGGGAGATTAGGGAGACTACATCTTGCCCATGATATTACTATAGAGTTTCCATAGTGGTTTGTTTATCAATGGGTCTGCTCCCTTTTTTTTTTCATACATAAACTGGAACATACAATGACCATCACCAAAATCAATAAAAACAATCAAATATTTAAAATTTACGCATAACCATGGATGACAGCTGTTATAACAAAAGGAAGCAAAATTTATAGTAGTACATTCTTGCCAACAGAGAAGAGTCATCAAAACTGTGGCAGTACAGTTTTTGATGCTTTTTGCCAGTAAACTAAAAGAAAATAGAGCTGTCCAAGTGTCCTCAAAATGTTACCTTTTTTTTCTCATTACACACTCAAAAGGTATAGGATTAGTTTTTCAAATAAATTACCTGTCCCAACGATCTCCAGTCTAGGCTGGCACTTCCAATGTATACGTGCTGTTTATCAACAATCCAGAATGATGACTGAAGCCGACCTTCATTATATGCTGACATGTTCATATACAACACTTCAGCACCTAAAGATTTAAGGATAAAATAATAAATGGAATTACTTAATATGAGATAATTTACATTATTAGAAGAGGAAATTACTTTGCATTTCACGAAGTTTCCAAAATTAGTGATGGGCATAATTAAACATACCATTAAGGTTTAAAAGTAATGATAAACATTGTTACGGTCCCAATATTTAAGATTTTAATTAACATTCATTTCAGTTATATGGAGAAATATTTATGTAATGCATGTTCTAGGTATAGGGAACATTCCCATATGTTATAATGTTTACATAATTTCCTTCCACTTTAGAATCAAATAATTGATTTTTTTTCTTCCGGTATTGTATGTTCCTAAAAATAGTCCATTTCGATATTTCTATTCTGTAGAACAAACCACATGTTGCAATAATGACCTTTAAAATATGAATGCAATTAAAACCAAAAAAGTAGACTCTGCTCTGCTCCTCCTGCCCTGTGCAATGGTTTGAGCAGGTAGTTGCCATGGTTGTGGCACATAACACACCCCAAAAAAAGGAACATGAGTGGAGAATTAAGGAAGTAAGCAAAGGCCTAAATAAATTATGTTGAAACCACTCTTAATGCTGCTAATCTGTGACATTCAACCTACCACTCTGAATGACACAGTTTTATTAATGACTATAGGTCTGAAACTGAAATCAAAGGAGCTCCTTGCTGGCTCCATCGCATGACTAGGAATGTCTGAATTGGCTCCATCTGTATGTTTGCAGAACTAAATCCAGAATGTATTTAATATTAGGTAAATTTATGGGATTTCTCACACCATTACTGTTCTTTCAGTGCTCCAGTGTTTACAAAATTAGGTGATTAATCTGAATTAATCATTGCTGAAGGCATTTTACAGTAACCCACTCATCTTCACATTTCAGTCATGACTAATCAGGGAAGAGAACTGACAGCAAACAGGAGCCTGGGGGACAGTGATGGTACCAGCCATCTCCTATTAAACATTCATGGGGCCTCCAGTACCATGAATTCCAGTAATGGTTTAATATTACTCACACCTTTAAAAAAATTCCAGGATAGATAGAGAACTAAAATGTATTTCTTTTCATCAAATTTCCTATTTTTGATCTCCTAAGAAACATTTCAGTTGCAATTTTAGGTAAGAGTTACCCTTGCTAAGTATTTCTTTATTATTATGAAAACAGCAACTTTCCTTGAAAAATTTTTTCTAAAAGTTCAGACATCAAGAAAAGAAGAAAAACCAGGTAAAGGTGCCCCTTACCGTGATACACCAAATGAGCAAAATAACATTTTGAGCACATTACAGAGTTTGGTTCATTGGTCAATTGCATCTGGTGCAACCATCTACCTTTCCAATTTTTTGTATGTTTCACTCACCCATATTCATCTATGCTCAGAAACAAAGATTTTTCCAATTTCCTTGGAATGTATTGCTGCTACTTTCAATTCATGCATTAATGAGCAGAACTGTGCTAATTATTGAGAAAAAGTGCAAAATGGAAAAGAAATCAGAAAACACTATAGCAGCTGTTAATAGTTTAAATTGTCTCCTGGTGGATAAACAAAACAAAAGCAACTGCTAATAGCTAAGGGTGACCATTCTGTAAGGCACTAAATTTCCAGCTAGTGATCTGAAAATGGTGTTTAAAATCAAGTTTAACAAAGCAGTTTTCCTTGATGACATTTTCTTTCTGTACATCCAATTTGCAGCATTGAAGAGCAGTATGAATTTAACACCCACAACATACCTACACCAAACAGGTTCTAAATGAAATTATAGGATTTTTGCATAGTAAAGATAAAACAATAGGAAGCAACAAAGAGCTTCCTTCTCATAACTGACAGCCTAAAAACCCCACAATTTAAAAACATTACTGAAATATTCAATGACAAACAAAAATGTTGACTGCCAAAGCTATAACAGGAGACTCTTTAACCAGTAATATTAATATTGAAAATAGCAGTCATCATCAGTAACTTGACACAAAATTCAAAAGTTGTAAAACACCCGAATTTGTTGGCATGGGTTGTTCAGACATAGGCATAAGCAGTGGGATGGGACTATTATTCTAAAATATAATCTAGGCTTCAATTACCAAAATAGTGAATATAGCAGTACAGAAGATACTGCTATCACATATACCAGTAAGATGAAAACCTGGAACCCAATTTCCTTTCCTTTTGGAAACAGCCAACTAGTAAATGAAGAGGTGAGGAAGCAGTATTTCCCAGTTAATTTAAAAAAAAGTCATTTTTTGCCAACAGCAGCTGTTGTGCAGCCTATTAATGAGCCTTTACCTTTTGAAGAAAGGAAATGTGTATCAGCATTGATAATTGCCTCTATTCCACAAGCCCTTGAGATACTTAAAACAGGCTTATCAAGCCTTCAACACAATCCACTATCCCTAGCATGGTTCAGGTCCCATGAGGAAATTAAATTGGACTGATCAATATTTGAAGCCATAACAGAACTCTCTGTCATGCTGCAGTCTGAATTATATGAAGCTGTGAGTCTACTGAGTTCAACCAGAAGAGCACATTTGTAGGTTTGATTGCTAAAATACATGCCAAATAAATCTAACTATTTTGTTTCACTGGAGATTAAAATTTAGGATGAGTACTTGGAGAAAGCCAGTGCTGTCACTTAAAACTCAAGTGGATTTGTCTGTCCCTTAAAATTGTGCATTCTAAGGGCTGGGACAGATTACTTATTTTCTGCAGAAAAAAACCAAAACAAAACAAAAAAGAAAAAACCCAGAAAAAAAAAAAAGAGATACTGTAGTACTGTAGGGATCAAAGCATGTTGTTAGTAACAGACATTTATGAGAATATTTTTCTTCTGGGTGGGGAATTTTTTCACGCTGTATAAGGTAGATGACTGATGCAGTCTGGGATGCATGTAGGTGACCCCACCATTGAGAGCCTGGACCTTCTGCATGTGATGTGGACACAGCCCCTGGGAAGTGCCAGACAGCAACTTAGCCTCTAGCTTTGTCTCATAACAGAGGAAGAACACAGAAGGTGTCAGTAGTATTGCAAGAACAACTGACTTTTCATCCATTAAAAAAAAAAATCCAACTCCCAAAGTAATCCAAAAAAAAGGGATGGTCAAGCAAATGTCATTTACAATTTCTAGCCTGTTTGGTCTAGCTGCCTGCTCTCAGATACTTCACTAACAATGTCTGAAAGATACAGGGCAAGCTTGACTTCAAGAATAGGAATTTGAAGGGAATTGGGATTATTCAACCTGGAGACAACACTTTATGGTGACCTAACTGTGGCCTTCCAATGCCTGAAGGGAGCCTACAAGAAGGACGGAGATGGACTTTTTGCAAGAGCAGGCTGGAAAGAGGGAAGGAGAAAGGGGAATGAATTCAAACTGAAAGAGAGTAAGTTTAAATGTGGTATTAGGAGGAAGCTCCTTACTGTGAGGGTGGTGAGGCAGTGGAACAAGCTGCCCAGAGAAGTTGTGGATGTGCTGTCCCTAGAAGTATTCAAGCCCAGATTGGATGGGCCTCTAAGCAACCTGGTCTACTGAAAGCTCTCCCTGCCCATGGCAGGGGGGCTAGAACTAGCTGATCTTTAAGGTCCCTTCCTACCCAATCCATTTAATTATTCTATAAACAAAAGCTAGGATATTTTTTACTTATTTGAAGCAAAGCACTAAACTCTAAGCAGTACCTTTTGATCAAGAGCTCATCACATGCACGCTGTCAAGAAAACCTGTGTCAGACACATTCCTGGCACAGCTGTGTTGTGGCTGTGGATTTTACTGCTGCTCAAGCAAGGTCACCAGACAGCTACACAAAGTGGGAGATTCTTCTTAGTAGGAGAGACTGCAGGAGGCCAGAACTCACAGGGCTGCCACTTAGCCTCCACATCAAGTTTATACAACAGTCTAGATAAGGTGCACCTTCTTTGGAAGTCTTCAGTTTCTTGAGGCTTTGGATCCAACATCTGTGAGCAGCTTAGGATATTGTCCTTGTACTGAGGCAACATCATTATGCCAAATCCTCTTACTGGTGGATGCAGTAAATAATTTTTGTAAGGAAGACCTAGAAAGAGCAACTATTTAGGCTGCTATTACCACAGCTGCCTTAAAAGCAAACATGCAAATTCTATTTGCCACAGTTTTCAGCAGTACCACTTACAGGCTAAACTCACTCTGGAGTTAGCAAACATAACGCCCAAGAAACAGAAGTTGCATTTGCTTGTACCATGCCTAAAATTGGTCTTCTGTCTTCACAACTTTCTTACTTTAACTATAGTGTTTCTAAAATCAGAGAGAAATAAACACAAGGCGGACAACTTTAGGACTAAAAGGAGAGCCAGAGTTATCTGGGAAGTCTGTATAGATACAAATGTCTCTTTCTCTAAATTTTGCAATATATGCTTTAACTTAATTTATTTGCTTTTGATAATAACCTTTAGCACAAAGCACACCCATGAATAAACATAATTTTTATTCTATTGAGACAAAAAATCAGAGTTTTCAATACAATTGGTCACAGGTGGTGGAGTAGCTGTCTCATTTGGGGTAGACACAAGTGACCCAGGTGGAGGATCACCTTCCCATGAATTTTCAAGCTTCTTCTCAACTGACTGCAAGAAGTATGGACTTCTTCCAGAAGCCCCATTACTGTGACCTGCCACCACTCAGAAGAGGACAAGTACAAAAGCAGAAGAATGCACATCTTGAAAACAAAGTTATTTTTACTAAGTCTGTGAACGATTAAAAGACAAACTAGACTATTTACTATTTCTGTGCTCTTTATGGAATATTGGATTTGAAATGCAATTTAAAAGTTTGCCTGGCTCAGAAAGATTAATGATTCAAATTTATTTTAAAGAGAGAACACTCAAGGACTTCTAGGGAAATCTCTGGTGTTAATACCTTAACTTTGAATCAGCTGTTTTGTTTACATTGCCCTCTGCTTCTCTCTCTCTAACACACATCCCCCTGTCCTTTTTAAAAACTACCAGGACTGAATCCTGTCACTCTAGGATTATGTGCTATTCATCATTCTAAAGCCACAGTAATTTAAAAAAGAAGCAGCCTAGAATCAAAACCTTTCTGTTTTTTCTCTAGCAGCTCTATATTCAACTGTCACACATGCAAAAAATGAAATCATAATTACTCAAAGAAATCACATTCTAACACAAGTCCAAGTAATCTCCAGAAAGCTTTTGCAATAATATTTACATTCATGTCATCTTGGCCCATCTTAGACTCAAACCTACCTGCATGAGAAACACTTACTCCCAATGTGCAATGAGCCATAAGCTGTGTGCACATGTAGCTCCTCAAAACTGCCTTTAGGAAAACTGGGCTGTTTCTGATGTAGGTATTTTCACAAAAAAATTACTGTAATGCTTACTGTCTTGTTTCACAGCATCTGAGGTCACTGGCACAAAGATAATTTTGGGGAAATCAAAGCCCAGGAGAGGAATCTGACCAAAGCTCCACGAGCCCTTCTGCTCTCTCTATGGAAAGACACAGGTGCCTGCAGCACTCACTGGAATTGCAATGGATGGGCTCACATGCTTGGGGCTGTAGCGTGGGTGGTTCAGGGACAACACACAGTCACTGCCTCCTCTGTGGTGCTGCTGCTCATCTCCACTGGCACATTCCCCTGCCAGCTCACGTGTCCCTGTCTGGCTGGAGCTCAGAAGAAAGGCTGCTACAAGAGAGCTCTCCTAAGCAGACAGGCTGCAGTCAAGGATCTCCCTGTGGAGCTGAGGACGTGAGAAGGGAGGTCTCCATCATGCTGTCTGACTTCCCAGCCCCCTCTCCAGGCCCTGTGCCAGCTTCTTCCTGGCTCCCTTCCCTCTCCAGCAGACTGCAACATGCTGATGGGCTCTGCCCTGGATGATCAGGGGAGCAAATACTCTCTACGCTCACCGTTGTTTTTTTGCTTTGTTTTTCACTAAGTCAGTGGGTTGAAATAATTTCTGTGAGGTGGTACAGCTCCAGGAAACTGATCTAGCCACACAGCTGTGGAAGTTGAGAATAGAAAATGTGACAAACGGGCATTACAAAACCCAGCTCTGTAACTGAAAACAAAGTATTACAGAAATACAACTGGCATGTTTCAAAAAGGGAAAAAACCTATTCCCCCCCAAAATAGTAGCACAGACAGATCTCACGTTCAGTAACTCTTCTCCATCCCTCCACTGCCTCCTCAGCTGTGCCGAAGTAGCTTTTTCAAGGAATCAGTTGGATTAGAAAATGGGTCCAGTTTAAACATAAATAAAAACAAGGAAGTTATTTCAAATGTAGAACAGTTCACTAGTCCAGCTCACCACATGGCAGTAAACAATTTTTTCAAGCACAGCTGAAGGCACAGAGCATGTGTGGGAATGAGCAGCTGTGGCCGAGCACAAGATGCAGGAATTGCTTATGGCAGTGCTGCCATTTAAAGGTACACCCACATAGTCTCAGCCCCCATTCCTCTCAAAATCAGCCCTCAGTAATTTCAGGTGGCAAGCTCCAGAATTTCTTTGCCTTTTATCTTGCATAATCATTTGTCTTGTGCAAAGCAGATGAGAAGGCAACTCTAGCATTTTCTTGGGTTGGAATTCCCCACATGCTTACACAGGGGTCCACAGTGACACAGCAAATCAAGAAAAGACCCATCAGGGACCCTAATGTGTGCTGAGTTTGCCGACTGTATACAGGATAGGAGATTTTTGAGAACAAAGGAAAGGTCAGAATTAATTTCCTGCAATTGCTGATTTAACTTCAATGGCATCTTGGGAGCTAGTTTTTTCCCAAAGTACATTTATCTAAATATACCCTTACAGTGGCTTTGAAGACGTCAAATGCTGGCCTTTGTTGCTAGCCCAAGTAATCAAAACACTGATTTCTCAGCTAAGTACAGTATAACTCACTACACAGAACTAGACAGGAAAGGACAAGCTCAACTCTACACTTTCCAAGCTAGATGTAGCCTCTGAAACCAGGGATTTCTGTACTGTATTTGCTAAAAATCTTTTACTATTTGGGCCAAAGTTTAGGGCTACAATTTTAGTCTGTCTTTAGAAAAATTAAATTGAGTCTGTGCACAAGAATTTAGTGTCATTTTAAAAGCTCCAACAGCTTTTCATTTCCTTCTAGTAATTTTATCAAAAGTAGCAAACATTTCTGCCTCTTTTAACAAGGGTTGCTGCTTGATACAGTTAAGCTGAGAAAAACCTCATTTTTTACTGCCTTAACTCTGGTATCAGTATTTTAAAATCAATTTTTTACTTCTTTTTGAGATATTTGAATTATTTCATATCAAGTCATAGAAATTTTTGAATAAAATTTTGAATAATGAGAGCATTGATGATCAGTTCAATTCTTTCCCCTTAGAAGAACTCAGCATTCCTTTAAATAGCATTTTCTTATTACAAATCTTTTCTGAGAGTCTGATGATTCAGTAGAGTCTGTAAGAGAACTCATATACAACAAAGTTTGCTAGAATATTAAAAAAAAATGTTCCACATCTTTTTTTGCCCTTCATTATTGGAAAGTAGACTGCTCATTTACTAGACAAAGCTATAAAAGTGATTGCTTTGGAGATTGGGAAAAGTAATTTTCTTACTCAGTTGATTCAGGCAACAAAGCATATTACCACTTAAAGGAAGACTACAATCCAGTCAGTAAAAGCATTACTAACGCTGGATTATGGCTTTCTTTCTTTGCCTAAGTATAATTGCACATATTTTTACAATAAAAGAAAGCCATTTTAAATATAATAGAGAGATTAGTAAACTTGCACACTGCTTATCCCACTTCCTTGTGAAAACTCTTCTTTTCTTTGATTAGCATTATGAACCACTATATTTATTTATATACTTCTTGGATGAAACATCCAAGAATTCAGTGACATTTTTTCATCCTAACGCATGAGGAATTAGGATCACAACCTTTTATGAATGAACAAGGCTAAATTTCTACCAAGAAAAATGCAGTGACTATTTATCCCTATCTCTCTTTTTAATTTAGCAACATTATTTCATTCTGATATTTATATATTCTAAAATCATCAGTATTGGCAACAGTCTCTTCTAAATATGCTGACTAGCAGTAACAACACTTGTGCATTATTCTCAAAATGTGCTCCTCAGACATCTGGAGTTCTGCTTTGGGTTCTGTCAGCTTCCTTGTCCTGAAGGAGGAACACATCTCAGTTCTGGAAGGTGAGCTACTGCAGGGCAGGCGAAGAGTTGAGGGCAGAGTTTCCCTCCTTGGGTGGCTACTGCTTTTAATTTTTATAATACCTTCATAACAGAATCTATTTTTTCCCCCTGAAATTTCATTAGATGAGTCTCTGAGTAGCCTCTGAGATAACAGAGTATTATCTGCAGACTACCAAAAGCCAAGATCATCAGCTGACCTGGCTGTGGCCATACAAGAAAAGCAGAGGCACAGCCAGAAGTAACCTGGGTCTGCCAGTGGCACAGACATTTCCTTTCACTACTTCTTCCTTGTCTCTAAGCAATTTTATGTACCTCCTTCCTTTGATTCTATCTTGTTATCTTGCTGAGTCAGCCTTTGACTTTTCCACATTTTTTCAGGTCATTCCTATTTCAATGGCAATTATTTTTCTCTCCATGTTGTTACAAGTCCACCAATAACATGCTTCACCTTTTGACACCATTCTATTCTGATCTTTTCCTAAATTAATTACTCAGTTTTCAGTTTCTGATCTTCAGTTTTATCCGATTCATTCCTCCCTCATATTTTATTTTCCCCACTACTTTCCCCCAACATCATTCATCCTCCCTCTCCTTCACTCTCTTCCATTTCACTCTTGCCCTTGCCTACTCTTACATTTATCTTATATATCTTATTTTTTATTTATTTTTATTTTATTATTATTATTATTTCTCTTATTATCTTATCTTATATATTCAGTCCCCCTCCCTCCAGTTACTTGAGGAACATATTTTATTTTATAACTACATAAGCAGTATGGTATATTCTTCAAGCCTTTACAAATAAATTTGTGGAAAGGAAAAAATACATTTTCTTAAGAGTTCTAAGGCTAACCAGAGCTTTGGGGTACCCAGAGTGGTCCTAATTTTACTTTATTTACATGTGCTAGGACTTCTACAGTTATTAACTCATTATATACACCCTCAAAATTAACATAGATTTCTGATGGTTGTTGCAATTTAGGACTCTGAGAATTTCTTCTTGATTTCTTAGTCCAAATATCAACTGAAACTGAGCTTTTTATTACCATGAATCTAAGGTTCTTGAAAGAACAAGACACTCCTACACCCTCTTCTTTTATTAAAGTAAGCATGTACAGTAGACACTGCAGCTCTGCTGTAGCAGACTGAAGAGTCTCACACTTAATTTACTATTATTCTAACAGGTCTGTCAGATGCATTTTTGAGGGTTTCATTATTCCGGTATGGTTACCCAGATACTTCATTCATTTAAATGGAGGAATTTTAAAGAGAAAAACAGATGTTCCCTGATGTCCAAATCAGAAAAATCCAGACAGTGGACTGAGAAAAAACAAAAGGTGTATCAATTAAAAAAATGCATTGATTTGAGGAAATACCTAGGGAATACAGATCAATAGCTTTTCAGTTAGCAGATTTTTAACATGGATTGACTTTCTTCCAAACATCCTACTTCTACTTGAAATGTACAAAAGCAAAACAAAAGTCACAACTCCACAACTTATTATCTGGGTGAAGAACACGCACAATATACAGTCAATAAAAGTAACTACACACTGAAATCACAGAGGATTTTAGCACCACAGAGGTACTAGACCACAAATATTGTTTCATTCCTCTAGTAAATATCATAACTGCCTGTGAAGGACAGGAATATAGGCATATTTCTCCCCTGTGACATTTTGAACTGGTGGATAACAGGTCTGCAGGACTTCTTTTTCTACTCCAGACCACAAAGGACAACAGAATTAGCTTGAAGACAATAAGAGACAGAGATGAACCAGCTCAGTTGGGATGGCAGTAGTGGACAGGACAGAGGCTGTTAACTGGACTGTTTGCAGTTGACTACTGGGATCTCTATAAATGCAAGACCAGAAGGCAGCACAGACACTTCAAGTTCTAATATCAAATAATGGACTTGGTTAAAATCCTTCTCAGTCTTATGGCTGAGAATAGCTGCTCTGCGGTCCTTTGCTTAGGAACTGTTATTTTTGAAAGTTTCTCATTGCAATTATCACAATGTTCTTTTGTAGTGATTTTGAAGCTTATTATGTAGTCCTGTAACTGCTGGCACTTTTGTCCATCATTTTAATGCTAACAAGACTACTGAGATTAAAAGCTTCAAGAGCGGGGACCTGCTTTACTTTGAGTCACTGAAATGACTGTCAATTTCTATACTACGTACTTACACACAGTAGAAAGTTAATATTTTGTCCAAAGGATAGAAAAGGGGCTGAAATCACTCTATTCTCAAGGATAAACATTAGAGACAATTGCTCTGTAAGGACATGCAGAAAGAGATGGAAAAGATGGAGAGTAACAAAGAGATATCACTTTGAGAACTTTGTGTCCGGTTGAATCACTTCAGAAGGATCTTAATGTAATTTCCTTTCCAACCACTACGCTGTGTAAAAAATCATAACATACCAAAGTGCTTCAGAAACGAAGGTTAATTTGAAAATTGCTATAGGAGATTATCACAAAGATCAGTATCATAGTGGCAAATCCTTGTTACAAGGATCATGCTTGGTAACTAATGTTGTATAAACCAGCAAGATTTGGTTGCATAGGTTTACTTTATTCTACAGTTGTGCTGTACACAATAACCCAAGCTGAGTAACCTTTCCAAAGTGTTCGCCAAATGAAAACCAAGTCGTGTTGGTCAGAGTGCCAGTTGGGTTTGGGCATTTGTTAATGCTTCTTATATAACTTTGAGCGCACAGTATTTAATCAGGTTTGAAGCAGAAATTGAGATAGCAATGAAGGAGCTAAAAAAAACATAATACAAGTGTCTGTGTCATGTCACTTCAGGTGATGGTCTTCTCAGAGCTGTCCAGGTTTGAAGTTACACTTCAGTTTACAGATACAGAAGTTGAACAAGGTAAGAGACAAAACACTCAGCCCTGCTGAGAAGGCTGGAGCCTGCTTGCAAACCAGTAGCAATCAAAAATATACCAAATCATACCAGCAGCACCGCTTTGACTGACCAAGGTACAATTCTAAGAAAACTGTCAGGCTTCCAGTGAATATTAAGTATGTGAAAATCACATGAATGGACAAACCAAAATTGACAGAAATTAAATTGTTTTCCTTGAACCCCTTTTAGGACCATTAGCCTTCATGTCTTTGCAGGATGAGATAACATTAGTGTTTTTGCATACAAGCGAAAGCATGGGATGCCAAAATTTCTGCAAAGGGAACACAGCTACCTAATGAATGATTTCTGAGCTCAGATGGCCCTGGCAGCTCTTACCAACTCTTTCAGTAGCTGTAGGTAGGAACTTGCACACTATCCATATGTTTTAAAAATGTCACAACTAATTTCTGCTAATGCCATCCGTTACTGGTTCCTCTGTGCTAAAGTGTCAGCAATTCCAAGCAGCTAATGCCATACGGGATGAATCCATTCCAGCATGTAAACCACCAAGCAAGATTTGAAGATGATCCCTGTGGCACAAGCTGCTATGTTGGACCTTACTAGATCCTACCTGACAAGAGCACTTTGTTCACAAAATAGCTGGATTACAAATGTTCATAGTTGTGCTAGAGCTTATTAAATACGAAAGTGCCCACTGCTGCCAAATCCATGAATACACACACCTTAGTACCAGAGCGCAGTATTTGCAAACTGAAATTATGTACTAAAATACTGACCAATCTGCCATGCAAGACCTTTCCCATTACATATTTCAAATCAGAAGAATTATGGTATTTTTTCTACTGAACACCTAACATCTTAAATATGCCTCATAGTGCATTTCTTGCTAAAAAATATACCTCACAGTACATCTGTCCATGATTAAAGAAGAAAACTAATTAAATGAATGTGTAATTATTTACCTATGCACCTTTAAAATGGTGACTACAGATAGTGGAAAGCACAACTGGTATTTTATAATGCCAAAGAACATGTTACCAATGAGAGGGTACTGTCTTTGGGTACACAGCCATTTCTCTCAGCAAAGGTATACATTTCTAAGTCTACAGAGAAGCTGCTGAACTTGGAATCAGAATTTATTGCTTACATATCTGGCTCTAAAAGACAGTATTTTTGGCTTAAGTGAACCTTTTTCCCCTTCCTCTTTGCAAAACAAGCCAGTACAACCCAAGGCCCTGGACGCCTTCAGAATGTAAAGTATTGTGAACTGTGTTTTGTTTTGTTTTGTTTTGTTTTTTCCCTCTATTGGCTGTGTGTGGATGTGACAGCCTCATACTCTTAAATCTCTCCTGCTAGAGAATTCTGTAAGTCAGTCTATGCCTGAATATTTTTAAAGTTAGTGTGCTTCAGGCTCAAAGGAGAAAGTAAGCTGTTCATATTATGAACTATTATGGTGTCTAAAATGAGGATATTTCTGTATCTATAAGAAGTTTAATTCCCAGATTAGGCATCTAGTTTCCTGTAGAATTTTTTATAAAAACCAGATTATCACTAGTTTATTGCATTTTTTGTGCTAAAAGACATCCAAACTAGGCAGCAGGCAATGCTGTTGGAAAACATGTTGTTTATGCCAGTTCCTCATTTGGGATTGCACAGAAGAATGGATTCTCCAATGAGGTTTCAAAATTCTGTCCTACAATCAGAACCTTAAATCAATTCTGTTACTATTAAGGGTAAGACATTTCTTTCAAAATATATCTGGAGACCATAGAAGGAGCAGAAGCAGAGTAGGGACTGGAAGCTAGGTTTCTTCTACCCCAAAAGAATGTGTGACTACTACAGCCATCTTTAAATCCAAACAGATTAAAAGATTTTCTGCAAACTGTTAGAACTCAAATAGGAAGGACCAAAGGAGCACCACTACAAAACACCTTCTGCTCTTCCTAAATCTTTGTGATTACAAGCTCAGTTTTGAGACGTTGAAGGTGTTCAATACTAGTTTAAGTGATTTGCTTTCTCTCAGGTGCCTGGAAAGGTAGACAGATATAAGGTAAAAACTGGCAGTTTAGAAATTTTCACACAGAGCAAGAATTTCAATATCATCTTCTGCAACTCAGGCATATGTTCTGTGTTGAAGACATTTAGTTATTGACACAGAAGTAAAAAAAAAAAGTCCCCACCTGCACTTTTCAGTCATGTTTCATAAGGTTGGATGTGGCTTATTTCACATTGCAGGACTCAGCTCCCCAAGTGAAACAAATAAGAAATGCTACATATGAGTTCTCATGGGATTTAGGCATAAAACCAGTGCTGAACATTCCCTCGTGATCAAGATGT
This sequence comes from Lonchura striata, assembly GCF_050655825.1. NCBI lineage: Eukaryota > Metazoa > Chordata > Aves > Passeriformes > Estrildidae > Lonchura > Lonchura striata. The sequence goes on along the minus strand of NC_140705.1, from coordinate 84,217,164 downwards.
TTGTGGATGTGTGCATCATTGTGCAACATAAACTGAGGTAAGACAGTTTAAGTGCCTAAACAGAAGAATGTTTCTCGAAAAACAAACCTACTTTCTGCATGTTAGGTATGAATGCTTGAATCTCTGATGCAGAACTAGTACCTGCTACTTTCCTTTAAGATGGGATGCAGCTAGCTTTGGAAATTGAGCTTGGTAATTCTCACTACATAGAACTCTGTCAAAGTTACTATGCATACTAAGAGGCAAAGAACCTTATGAGATCTTCCATCTGATAACTGGCTTTAAGATTGCTTATCACAAGCTTAAAGTTTTTGAGAAAATATCAGGAAACATTCTCCCACAGCAACTAATAAAAGATAAATCAAATCATGCGTCTACTCATTTGTGGTACCCAAGTTGTTTAAATTAATAATAAAAACTGAAAAAGGCATGATTCATAATAAATCAAAATATAAAAATTAATTTTAAAATCAGATGTCAAAGGTGTTGTCAGGGGAATTTTTATTAGCTGCCTTTTGTACACTCTCGTATTTTCAAGTGTGACTTAGAGTTTTAGAAAAATATCAATATTTATGATTTGAAAGGAATGGAAGAGATTTCTTGCCCTCTGTTCATATGCATCTTTATTTAACTCTATGAAACTCATATCCAAATTACTTGCTTTCTTCAGGAAGTCTCACCCCTCAAAAAAATCCTGCTTACTTCTTCATGAAAAATCATAGGGGAAAAAATATTCTGGTTTTGGTATTGCTGCAGGAACTTCCTCCATCTTAACATCCTTCCATTACACACATTCTTGGAGAATGCAGCCTAGGAAATGCAGGAAGAAAGCAATGGAGCTACAGATCCATTTAAAGCCTTATGTAAAACCATCCCCTGAACATCAGCTGTCAGGAGCCCTCTTCATGCTCCAATAGAACATGCATCAGATAACATTATTCTTATGCGACATTGTACAAAAACTGGCCATCTGGACAGGCAGAAATCTCCGGATCCACCTTCAGGATTCCACCTTCCCATTATATGAACAGAATGTACTTTCTTCTTACTCTTTGCAGAGTATTTACATTGATTCCCTACATTATCTTCACATGAAGAGGAAATGAAAGACTTAATGAGAATCAGAAAATCACAGGTTAAAATAGCCCTCAGAAGATCATCTGACCCAGTTTTTTGTGGAGAAAGGAAGCCTATATGAGATTATTCAGCACCCTGTCCAGTAACATCTTGCAAACATCCAGGGATGGAGACTCCACCATGACCCTAAGGAAGGTTCTTCCAGGGAACGATTGTTCTTACTGAAAAAATATTCCATCTTATCTTGAAATAAATGTTCTTAAGCACGTAAGTTTATGTTCTCCTTCCAAATCATTACAGAATTATTAAACCCAGCTTTGAAATCAATCTAGACCTTTCCCATGCACCAGAGCTATGAGGCCATTCCTCACAGAGGCTTGTCTACTTTATTCTTAAAATTGCCAGTGATAGCTCTTGTGTAATCTCTTTACAGACCACTGCCCCATATTTTGAACATTTTTTTTAATAATACTGAAGCCAAGTATTCTGGGCTTAATATAATGATTTACCCTAGCAACGACTCCCAAAAAACTTCAGTCACCCAAACCCTAAACAGTTTTAGGCCCAAAAAAACTTATCAGGAAATGCTCCCCCTTAGTCTTATAGCTTTATTTTTTCCAGAAAAAAATGTCAGTTTCTTCTGAATGATCAATTTCACATTCCTAGGGCTTGCAGTATACAAAGGTTTTAGTACAAAAAAGCACCAAACTCAGTTTATTTAATAAGAAAAAATTGTTCTGACATTCCCAGATGATGTCCATCTTTTCTGTGACATAACAAATGTCTTTCAGTTCTTCTACAGTATGTTAAAATTTATATCTTCCCTTCCCTACAAGAAGACAGGGAAAGAGAAACATGATTGTGGTCAACCATAAAAGCTCATGCCCCACAAGCATTCCAGCTCTAAATTAGTATTTGTAACCTAAAGGGCATAACTGAGTGCATAAAAAAATCCAGAGCTTTACTAGCTACTCATTTAATTGTCATCCTGAAACAATATAATTTTTTGGTTTCTTTGTTTTGGTTGTATCTGGTTAGGAAAGACTGTAATCCTGGGCAAATGTGAATGAAATGCTCAGTGAATAACAGCTGCACATGTGATCTAGTGATTGGATCCTGCCCTATGGCAATGACTTTCTATTATTCACTGTTTTTCTTGCTAATACACAAAAGTGGTTAGTTGACTTAGATGATATTTTTTCCTAAGATCACTGTGACATGAACAGACTCCTCTTATTTGCCTCAGCCACCACTGACAAAAGAAAAAATAATCCTTGCAAATATATGAAAAATGCTTCATGAAAAGGAGTACTGGAGAAAAAAAATAAATAGAAAAGAAAGGAAGCAATGGAAACTGAAGAAGGAAAATCCATTGGTATGTCTTGAAAAGCATGAACACTGTCAACTAAAATAAGATAGTAATTAGTACGGGATTTAGATTCTGTAACTCGTGAGAAATAATACAACCACCTGCTAATTGGAGACAGTGCTATTCAAATGTTACTGATGAACAAAAACTGGTACATAATTATGTGAAAGGAAGCGGGGGGGTTACAAGAAACATTTCAGTCTAGTAGACTGAGCCACAGCTGAGGAAAGCTAAAACAATAACCATGAAAACAAGCATTAATAAGCTACTGTCACAGTACAAAGAGGATAAAGAACATGTTTGTTTACACAATGAGCCAAATTTTGTCTAAAGACAGACTTATCTTTCACAAGACAGTCATATACAGATATGCACAGTATGGATATACATATGTCCTATAAAAATATAATATTTTTAGTCTGTTTAGTCTGTTTAGTAATAATTTTGACAATGTGAGCTGGGAAAAGTTACATGTGATTATTTTTTTAATTACTAGTATGCTTTTTAAAATTTTAATTGTGACTGGTACCTGTGTAGCCATTAATAATCACTGGTTGTCCCCAAGAGATAGAAAAAGCAAGAAACCTCATGTAACAGGGATGTTGTAAAAAGAAATTCATTAATACTGTATTTGCAGAGCACTCAGATACCACAGTGAGAAACAGCACAGAAAGGCCTATGAGGAAATTAATCATTCTGCATTCAGTACAGGATCTGGCAGATGTGCAATGAAGAAAGCCTAGAGACATACATTAAATATGAAGATAAGAAAAGATTCTAGCCATTACCAGCAGAAATAATATCCCCTGAATGAATATCAACTGCCTTAGGCATGAAATGTTTGATGTATCCTCATTCAATATAAGGGGAAACCCTCTGATTAATACGGTAATATTACAACAACTACCAGCCAGGTATTCTGTGCAAAATACAGATAGTATAATTAAAGTTTACTGTGGGATTAGTATTTCCTCATTTTTGCATGCTTAGTTTTGCAACTAAATAACACTCCCACCGTCCAGCAACTATTGGTAAATGTACATTATCTCAGCAGCCAGAGAATCCTGTCACCACAGCTGACAGAGTGTGGTATGTGTTAGCACAATAAATCAATCCATGTTCCACACTTCAGCCTCTGGACTCCTGTAATCAAGCTCCCCTTCTTTACAGCTACCTCAAGTAAGTAAGGATAGCATAGAAAGGCTAAAAACAGGTTACTGGAGTGATGATAAACCTGCAGGTTCACAGCTAGCTCAGATGTCTGCACTGGCATTGCAACTGTGAATTACTAACTTTATTTTATTCCACATCAGTTCAGTTCTGCTCCCCAGTCTACGTAAGATATGTTTTATCTTACCCCATCAGCTCACATTTGAAGTCAGATTTCAACCTTCTCCTCTATTAATCAATAAGGACAACTGCAGCAGAGGAAGGATGTGTGGAGAGGACTCTAGGTAGGATGCATTGTTGTGATGGAAAAGATCTATAAAAACAGCTTTCTACAGTTCTTCAGAAATGGGGAGAAGAGGCAAGGGGACTCAATGCATGCCTGTTTAGAAAAAGGAAAGATGTACTGCAATAATCTGTCTGGCAGAAATAGTCTCAATATCTGTGTTAAGATGCAGCAGTATAGGAGCCTACCATGGTTCCTTGTACAAAAAAGCCAAAACTGCATGAAAACATGGATAACCAAGTACTGATCTTCAAGGAATCCCATGTGTTTAAATTGATTCTACTTTTTTGAGGCTACTTAAAGCAGACAGGGCATACTGCCTGAAGATTCCCTTATGGTTCCTGGGCAATACATTAACAGGTACACTCATGGCCAACAGGCAAATTATCCCTTGTCCTGAACTTAGAAATCAGTCTGCACCACATGAGGGCACAGCCCAGGGGTTCTGATAACTTGGTCTGCTGAAAAGAAAGGCAAGACTCTTCCTCTCTCTTCATACAATAGCAATTCTCTCTCATATTCAGCAGCACAGCTTGGAGACAGTCTGACTCGTGCATACAATCTGCCTTGGAAAGAAGAGCCAAACCTATGCTCACCTAGCAAGGTGAAGGCAGACTCAGAAAGCCATGAAATTCCCAGAGTCCCACTGGCTGTGTATGTGCTTTCGGTCCATACTACTATGGCTTGGGTGCCAAGCGGGTTTGCTGCTTAGGATCAATCAGAGTCTCAGAGTCGTTTATCAGGTGACGAACCTCAGAGTAGTGCTTGGTCTCTCTGCTGCCTAATTCAGACTGACACCACAAGTGGGGATTTTGGTCTGCTCAGACAAATATATTCTGGTTCTCCATACTGAGAAGCTTCATAACTTGGCTGAACTACTGATTTGTTTAATGCTTTCTTCACCAAGAGAGGAATGCATCTGTTAAAAAGGGTGCATGGCATATTTTAAAGACAAATCTGACCAGTTGCAGGAAAAAAATAATTAGTTGTCTTCATGGATATAAGTCCAAGTGATAATGCACAGTTCCCTTTCAATGATCAGTTATGACAGATTTCAGAGGATGTAGATGGCCAGCCCCTCACAAGCAAAAAGATTAATAATTTTAGTAGATAGGTTTTCCAGGATAGCATAAGAAAGATTAATGGTATCTGGGTTCTTTTAAACTAGCCTCATGCTTGGCTTCTAGTTGACACAAACAGGACATACCATAAACTGCTCATACAAGGTCTACTCATTTCAACATAAAATTAAGACAACTGAATCTGACTGAATTTAAAACTAATTTATTTCTTTTCAGGAATGCAAAACCAAAGAAAGATTTATCTAACTTCCATGGAGATAAAAACCAAACAACAAACCTAAATGAGTGAAAGAATTGCAACAGACCTGGCAATCATCTTGCCATAATCAAGACATTCTAATAAAAATATCAGTGCAGAAATTAGCAGACCAAAACATGGAGTGAGAAAAAAAAACCATAGTGAGAAAATTGTTGTAATATTGATGTTTGAGAAAGGCTGATAGTACACAATGATATATACAATTTCAGGGCACCTGATGTCAACGATGATGACAACAAAACTCAAGAACTACTAACAACTTTCTCCAATTTTTTTTTTGTAGCTTAGAGCACAAATATATTGATCATTTCATTTAAATACTGTAAGATTTCCTGTCTCAGAAATCTAGAAAAGGCATAAGGGAAACGGAAGATAGTAAAATGTAAAAGCCTGTGTTCTGTTTTTTTTTTTTTTAAGCTCACAGGTTAGATTAATTCCCACGTAAATAAAAGGAAGTGTTAAACATTTCTCCTCCTTTTCTAGCTAAAAATTTCCCCTCATCTTTTCTTGAAAGAGGATAATTTTTGGTATTGGGTATTTTTAACAAAAGATACTTAAAATATCAGTTGCCAGTACATTGATATGAATGCACAGGCCTACCTTTCCTATTCTCTGACTCATAGGAATTTGGGATATTAGAATCACAGGGAAAAGAAACAACTTTTCAAAAGTTAATTTCACTGACATTGATGTTGAAATACCTATTATTTTTGAGCACATCAGAAAAAGACACTCCACATATATCTACAAAGTATTTTACATATTCTTACTAGATATAAAAGGATCAATATGTCTTTTGGTTATGTAGCAGAAATCATCAAATCCCTGGAATAGGTAGTGTCATGAAATTATGAGAATCTATAGTTATTATTTTTTTCATTAAATTTAAGTTTATTAAATTTAAATAACATGTCAAACTTGATTAAAAGCCAATCTCCCTCAGGGATAAGGACTTCCATTAGTAACATTCTTTTACTTGTGCAGTGAGGAGATTAGAAGGAATTGAAACAAATATAGATTGATGTTTCTGGGAAGAGGGTGCTTATTCTTCACCATGGTGTTTATATTCTTCACCATGAACAGTCATGCTGTTTTTAGGGTGCTTCAATACATAACAACTCCTTTGCCTAATTAAATTTTTTAGAGTTTCCTTTGTGATCCATAAAGGTATCTTTGTCAAAAATGATCACCATCAAAACATGTAAGGTCTTTTTGATCTTTGAAAAGCGTACCTTACCCTTAAAATCATGCTTTTATCAGATATAGATAACTAAGAGGAGAAATGTGTATGAGATTGCTGGAAATCCTAAGAGAGATTAATTTCTTCCAGCAATTCTTACATTCTCTTTACTATTTTTCCACACAGTTTTACATAAAACAAGTCCATTCATGTAGTGCCAATGTGCAATCCCTCTTTGGATAGGGACTTTTGAGCCTCAGAATAGCAATTAGGAAAGCGGAGACCAAAGAAATACACATATCACAAAGAACCTTGTCAGCTGGTTAAATCTGACCAATGGTCTATTTTCCTGTGCTTCAGGATCATCAGTACCATACACATGTTGTTTTATTAATTTACTTTGCTGTTGCTCAAAAAAGGAAAAGTATCTTGTCCCACAAGGTATTAGCCCAGACTCTCAGGTTATATTGCCTACTATTAAATGGCTACAGGCAATTTAAACACCTCTCTAATGCAATTTTTATTCACTTGTGAACTGCAAACATTAGCTACAGTAACGGTTTCAGATTTCTGACACCTGCGAACCAGAGAAAGCTGACAGATTATAGGGTAATAGTGCAACAGCAGCAGTGTGCATTTTATGCACCATCCAAGCCTGCATTTTAAATAATAGGAGCATCACACAGTAGCCAATGGCAGAATGACTTAAAGACCTTGGTCTTACCCTTTGCTTTCAAGTCGTTTAATACCTTTGATTCCACGGGCAGTTTATCGCTCACTAGCTTTATCTCAATATTTCGGGATGCCAGTTCAAGCAGTTTTTCAAAAAGACGCTGACCCTGGGGAGGACATTAAAGGAAAGCAGAAGCTTTTAGACACAGAATTGATTAAACTGTATATCAACAAATTAAAAAAGCAAAACAAAATCTTTATAAACAACATCTGAGTAACTATGTTCCTAGATATTATTAAACCTACCCAAAAGGTATGCAACTCAAATTAGTTTTCTTGGAGAAATACTGCTCTGAAGGCCAAAAATGTTTCTTATTTTTCCCAGATTGTGCAATATTGACAAGGTGGCAGGTGTCAGGTAGAAAATTAAGTGTTCAGGGGTTTTATGCTAAATAAGCATATTTTGACATTAACTTTCTTCTAAATAATCACAGTCTGTTGACATAGTATTAAAAGCTCAAGGAAAACAGTTTATTACATTTTTTCTATATTGAGTGATACTTGTGCAAGTGGTTCTCATCACAGTACAACATATTCCCAAGTAGCTGAATGCTCATCCTCAGAAGAGTTATACCAAGAATGAAAATAATGATCTATAGGCATTTTATGTGCACTTAATTTTTATGCTGCTTCAAAATTTTACTATTTAAACCCTATTTCTAACACGGAACAAGAAAAGGAAAGTGAGCTGGATACATGTCAAAACATAAATTTTATATGAAAAATAGAATTCTAATTCACTATGTTTTTCCATATCCAAGAAACAAACAAGAAGTAAAACTTCTGATTGCATTGTAAATGATAAAATTTTAGGTTCAGTATCTGAAATAAAATTTTTAAAAAATTAGTAACATCCAACTAGACCATGTGAATAATATACTCTCCAGTGTAACACTCCTGTGTTGTTACCACAATTACAACCAGAGCTCACTTCCTTGGTGCTGTTCTAACCTGGTACTGCAAACACCATGTTCAATTAGCAGTCCAATACAGAAAGACTTTGGGCTTATGACACCTACATACACAGTTCACTTTAGATTCAATTTAATGTTTGCCCCAGGGTAAACTCTAAACAAAAAAGCAATAGCTACACATCAACTTTCAAACAAACAGGTAGAAGATAAAGCTCTTCATAGAAACATGTTATATAATTCTCTGTACAAACCAAGAATCTTAAAATAATCCTTCAATTCAACAAAATTGACTAAACCAAGGACAGTTTGGGTTGCTATAATGCAGCATGGACCAACAAAATCTCAGACAAAAGCCCTCCCCACACACTGAAAACCCATTAGCATCAGTGAGGGGAAGGCTTAGAAATTTGCCCTATAATTGCCTAGACAGATTGATACTTTGAGCCTTGCTGGGCTTTTAGCATTACACAGTGCTTCCCCTGTCTAAAGTACAGACCTATTTTCGATTTTCATATATTATTTTGAATATATGTGGCAAAACAAAAATACCACCACCCTGAAATATAGCTTCCTCAAAAATATCAGTCAGCCAGAGGCTGCAATGGAAACAGAACTACTGCTTGTTTTACTTTTGCAATGTATGCCACATTGCTCACTCAACTCCCTAGTACAGCCCCCTGCTCATCCCAAAGGCTCAAAAGAACTTTGCAGTGAACACAATGTTGCCATAATTAAAGCATTAAAGACTAGCTAACAGAACAGAAAAACAAAAACTTTCCTTGCAACAAATTCTAAATGCTTCTTTTACTCAGATTCAGCATTTCTCAAGGTGACTAGGTGGTTCCGTATGTAAGAAATACCATCCATGATTTTAACTCACACACCCGAGTCCCAAGTTGCTGTGTAAGTCAAGGAGTGGCTTTCCCTTACATACCTCCTAAAAAAATCCTGAATTCTTACACCAGAGATTGTGTTGGGTCTTTTTAAGAAGAAGAGCAGATATTACAGAGAATGTAAGAATTAACGAGACAGGAGTGTGGAGGAGATGGATGCTGCATATAGAGTTATGCAGCTGCTCCAGCCTGATTCTGGGGGAGCAGAGGTGCAGTGACCGGTGTTGCTGGGTACCCTCCAAGAGGGTTTTCATACAAGTTCTACTGTCTGGCACTGCTACACTCTAACCAAATCTGGGAGCAGCCATCACTGTCCTGCTGTCTGCTGAATTTCCAATCCTTGCTTTGACCTATCCCCCAGCTACCCCAAAGCATCAGGCTCCTGCCATCTCAGAGCTCAGACAGCCTTTTATGTGCTTCATATGGGTCCCCCAACTGGAAACACCTTTGCAAAAGTCAGCACAGAAATTCAAGGATTAAAAGGTTTGCATTATGCATATTAACTAATACCATGTAAGTAGAAAAAGCTATTCAGGTTCTCTGTGTTGATTCCATTTACTACATAGACAGATAAACACTGTTTTTGTTTAGGTTACCTGTAAAAATTGATTTTGACTAAAAGAACAGCAGAAAATTCTGGCATACAGAAATAAACATGGAAAATGCATTCATAAATTCATTGAAAAATTATTATCATTATCAATACAAATTAATGGGTTAACTGTTCTGACAAAGAAATGCTTAGAAAGTTAATGTCTAAAACTGATAAAATTAATTGCTTCAGGGGATGGCTCCTAATTGCATTTCCTATAACTACAATAGGTAATTATTTTTGGATATTATTGTCACTTCTACCTGCAGGAAATTATAGTCATGTATTATTTATAAAAGCTTTGATAAACAAGCCTGGACTTTCTGTATTAATTACAGTTTGGTCAAAAAAGAACCTGGCAGCACCTCCTGAGTTTTCCCTGATGCAACCAACACAGCTGTCTCCTACAGACCATGCTGCCTGCTGAACAGCCCATCCTATGTGTTCATAGATTGCCTGGAGTGTAGCCCTGCATTCCAATGAAACCATCTCCTCTGAAAATGCATCTGTTTTCCTATCAGGGACACCACAAGCTATTCAATTATGGCATTTTTTTTTCCAATTATGTTTATGAATGGTAAAATCCCAGACTGATTCAACATTTAAAACATTTCTAAATAGTGATGGTTAAAACTAGGAGTGATCTCACCACAAATATTTGTGTTTAAACAGGTACATAAAAACAACACTGGTTACAAAACTGGAAAGAATTCCCTTTGTCTCACCTGTCACTGCATCATCCCTCAGCAGGCATTCATACCCCCAAGGCTTAAGCTCTACTAAGCAAACTATGAAAAATTCACAACTAGCTTTTAAAAGCAAGTACATACGACAGTAAATAGGGTTACTAGAAATTCTTCCCACACTGCTGAAGAACCTAGACTTCTTCTCCATTAATATTAATTGGAAACTCAGTTTCTACACTTTCTGACGTTTACTTGCAATTTTACTGGTTTGTTCTATGAAAAAGAAAAAAGATGGGACAGAAGGTCTGAAATGTTTTGTTACTGCTGTCAGAACATTTGAAATGCTTCTATTGAATACAAACCCTTATGCTGTCATTCAGACCACATTCTCTTTGTGAGACAATACCAGGCTGCTGCACCACTACGTGACAGTGATCAGAAGCATTTCTATAAACCTAGCTTTTGAGGACTGAGAAATAGGAGCAGCCAAGTGCTATGAAACTGCTACCTGATAGCAAAATCTGCCTTTTAACAAATAATACCACCAGAAATCTGCTTATCCTGATAAAATATTCTTTTGCACTTTTTGCTGGGCTGTTTTAAAAACACCAAAAGTGACAAAATATAATGTAGTAAGTATTTATGACAAGAAAAAATTTTTTGCATGGTGGCTTTAAACCAATATAAATCTCAAACATCAGTCCCAAATGTATCTGCCACAGAAAACTGGTGAATTAAAATAACCCCAAAGTTATCACTAACAAAAGGTCCCGAAATTTCCCCCAATTTATTGGCAGACTCTAGGCAGGCTGATTGAAGCCTCGCTGATTTTTCTTGTCTACTCTTGTCTCTGTCAGCATAGGCTCCTCATTAGAAATAATATGGGGAGATACAAACATGAAAATGCTGTATTTACTGAAGTACTCTCAAATTGCATTATTGTATTCTCCAGTAACAGATTCCTACAGTTTAGAAAATGTTTCTCTTTTTAATCCCACAAAAAAAAAGTCTGGTTATCTCATAGACTTTTCTTCTGATTCTATACAGATATATTTCTACTATTTTTTCTCAAGTTTTCCCAAAAATCAAGCCTCTGGGCATATTTCTAAAACATCACTAAAAACCATATCATGCTGGCAGAAACCAATAAAGCAAATAAATCAAGAAATCCTAACTTTTACAACTGCTATTTAATACAGAACAAAGAAACCTTAATGCTTCCCTCTATTCTTCTCACTAAACAGCTAATGCAAAGGAAAGGAATATGCTTTCATTTTAAAAACCCTCCTTTCACTGAATTTATTTTCCATGCCTCAGCCAGTACCACGGAAACACCACCACCTGAAGAGATGTTTATGTAAAGATAAGCTTATAGATCTCTATAGCTGATCCTATCCAATTTCCACTGGGAGTTGCTAGATTTGGAAATATCCTCTTCATATTTATTTGCATTTTAAAATAATTTTCAAGGAAGGGAACTTAAGCTCTTGAACTAACATTTGTTCTACCAAACAAATCACTTAAGCTCCTTGGGAAATGCATGTGTGAGTGACTCATGACTTCTCATCAGAGATTCATTACAAAGCTGGACAGCTGCCTTATATGAGACAGAGTATCGGATGGATGGGGGACTTCTCCCACCAAGCCATATGGGAGATGCACAGTAGGTTGGTGAATAAAATCAGAAGTATCCATTTTTTATGTTATACTTGTAAAAATCAGATGCAGATCTGCCGTTGATCATCTTATGTTTATCCAAATATCCATCCAGGGACAACATACACATGGCAATACCAATAAGCCATGATGGCATTGACTCTGATCTGTGAGAAACAAACTGAAGTTTGTGAAGGACTTGCTGGAAATCTAAAAGGTCATTCTAAATTAAAGTTTCAAAACATAAGACAACCCAGAGGAAATGAACTGTGAAAACTGTGAACTGGCATGATCATGTATTCACCTCTGTCTTTTCACTGAAAACAAATCAAAAGTCATCCTCAAACAAAACAAAAAAAAAAAAAAAAAAAAATTCATTTTCCTCTACTATCTCTAAACATAGATTACCACAGGAAAAGTCACATACATTCTACAAAAACTTCAGTGCTGCTACAGGACAACTACCCTGCTATTTGAAAACACACATATGACAGTACAAACTTGCCAAAATATGTGGATTTCTTCTGAATGAGAAAAGCAGCACAGAGAGAACTCACTATTTTGCCAAGCAAATATTTGTTTATTTGACTGTTTTATCTGTTGAAGAACAGAAACACTGTCTCATCATGTGTCTGTCTTTAGAGAATCCAATTTAGCAAAACTCATCATATCAGATGACTGAGCGCAGCTGGCAATGAATGTTTATTTAGATTTATAACAACAAAATACAGACAAGCAAGATTCAAGGGCACCAGGTAATGTACACACAAACAAAAATACAGAAAAATACAGCAGGAAGTCCTGCATTTTTATATATGCAAATGTATATCTAGCTATCTATGTCTAATGTACATTTGGACAATGTGTGTGTGTGTGTACAAAGTTGTGGAATTTCCTGCTGTAGTTTTCTTCAATATGTATATTGCCCACATGTGTGTGTATACGTACGCATGCATCTATGCATATGACTACACAGAAGTATACACAGAATGTAATTAAACCTTGTAATGAATAGAGAAAAAGACATCTAGCCAACTCTGCTTTTCTTCTAAAACCTATGTCTGTTCAAGTGCTCTTCTGGAGAACCTTGCCCTACAATATGACTTGTATATTCATAAAATGGAAATTGCTAATTATATAGCAGGATGTGGGTCCATATGGAAAATGGTTATGTCCTTAATTTCTCAAAAACAAGACTCATTCAAGGAACAACTAGAACTCATCCACTAAGCACTCTACTACCTGGGAGTTTTGCATCTCATCCCCTTACCTTTCATAATGCTTCTGCTATGCTGGGCAAATTTCCCCAAACTCAAATTGTAAAGACTTGAGGGCATTTAACTTATTCTTCAAACAATTACTAGATTATAGTTATTGAAGCTTCTAAGAAATTCCACTTCACTGAGTGGTGAAAGCAGATGTAACAATACAAGTTTTCTCCCTTCCCTTTCACAGAGTGAGCTTTGTGTACATTCTCTGGGGTAGCAACTTGCTAAGAAACACTGCCTCTTGGCAATTTTTTAGCAATCAGACTGGCCAATAACAATATAGTGTTTTAGCATGAATAGACAAGCTTGACAGAAAGATCTATCAGCTGTTCTGCCCACGCTGCTGTACAAATGAGAAAATGATTGGAATATTAATTGCCTTTAAACAGAAGTAATTACTCATTTTTGTAAGACTATTAGCAGGCAGAAAAAGCTAGCTAGAATAGAGTATTATGAAATACGTTTTATTTTTCTGGCTTTAACTGTGCATTTGAGGACAAAAGACCAAATCCACTTCTTAGATATCTCTTCTTCCTTTCCCTGCTGAATGGTATCTTACAGTTTTTACTTTGCAATGTGAATGTGGAAAAGGAAATGGATTTTATGCTTAACTACTGGAATCCCAATTTAAATTTTGCTATTTTATATCCTCTGTTTGGGATTTGTTAGGCTCTGCCAGTTTTGAAGCAAATGACATGATGAATTTTTTCAGCCAAAATATTTTTGAAAGATTCATGTACATATCAATTCATGCACATCCTATAAACATCTAAGGCACTATCTCCTTGAATTCATCTGCATGAATGACAGTACATGGGTTTGAAGCTACTTAGGCAATAAATTTAAATAAAGCTTAGTTGCACAATTACATTGTGAAAAAGTCAATATTTTGATATTCCACATAAATTTATTCACAAACCACATTCCAATATTTAGAAGCATTCTAAAATGTAGGATTTGCATCACATTTTCTATTCATCTGCTCACCTTATATTTTCAGTATTTTAAATGGACATGCAGCAAATATTTTCTGAAGAAAAGTTAATGTATGCTGCTCAACTAGGCCGCAATCTATTTCAAAAGAAGCAGAATATAGTTGGTTAGAATACCAGGATTTGCCTATCATCTACCAAAAGGCATTTTTTACTGCACTGCATCAACAGAATAGAAAAGAAAGCCAAGAGTTTATGCCATGGTGAAACAGAGTCGATTCCTTACAGATACCTGGCTGTCATTTTAACACCATTTCATGTCTGCTGAGTGGCTACTTTCAGCAAACAATCTATCTAGTGGAAAAGAGAAGATACTCTCAGCCTATCCTTTCTTCCATATCATAGTTTCATAAGTGATGCTAAATGGAAACCTTTCCTAACCATATTTCTAAGAGGACTGCTCTCAAGAATGAAGTTTATTGGCACAGCATCACTGTCATGCATGTCTGCCTTATTCACTATGATTTATGGTTTTTCATGCTGTTTTTAATTGCAGAAATCTTGAACACTGCTTCCTCCCAAGACTAATTTGGAAAAGCTATGAATCATCTGATATGATATTGTTCTCTGTAAGTGTAATTTTATCTATCTATTTGGATAGAGAATTAATTCACATGCTTGCCTTTTATTTAATCAGTAGCATCAAATAGAAAATTATTGTATAGATTTATGAATATTACCAAAGAGGTGGATATGCTAATATAGATACAATTTGACAGCTTTCTTAAGGTTACACAATGTCTTTCCTAAAATGGAAGTGTTAGAAGTACATGTTGGATGTTATCTAGTCCAAGCACATCACTGCTCTTAGAAACTTTTGTATTGGGAGGAAAATCTCCATAAGAAAATGATTTTTAGACTACCCAAACAAATAGTTCTGCTGCAGGGAAGGGTTTTAGTTCTGTAAAATTAAGTTTGGCAATAAGAACAGACTGTTAAGGTCCGACTCTTTTGTTAGGCTAGAACATACCTGGCATGCTGATGGATGACTGTGATTGAGGTCCCACTGGGAAGATACTATGTCAACAGACTTTTCAGCCATATTAAGCAAATTCATCCAGCCTTGGAAAAGAGACAAATGGGATGGTGCACTGTCTGAATAGTTGATCCCTTCAGGGATATTTTCCACAAGAGCAACCCTGAGAATAGATAAGGAAAAAATAACCACTTAACAAAAGCACTTTTTTTATTAGAAGGCTCCAAATTGTAAAGAACTTCAGATTTTGGGCCTGGAGTTCAACATCTGCTCCCAGAGGCTCTCAGCCGTTTGCCATCCTATAACTCTCTCTGAAGCATCTGACTGTCATGCTCCACACTTCCCAGAACAATGAAGTGCAGAAGTGACCTATTGCTAAAGCAGCAAAGCCAATCAAGCTTTCAAAGCTCTGAAAAATTAGCTTGCACAGAGGAAAGGTTATTTCCTACAACACAGTAAGTGGGAACCAGTCCTTAAGGTGAGCATGGGAAGAATGAAACAATCTCCTCTTGCTTTGCCACTCTCATCTCTGAATATATTTTCTTCTCTCTAAAGAATGTGGCAAGATGTACACTCCTGGCATTCTCTTAGGTCTGCTTTTACAGCTAACATTTGATTACACTGAAGATTCTAAATATGAATTCTCCCTCTCCAACTGCTCTAAGCTACCCATTTTTTTTTTTGCTTTTGTTTACCTGTGTAAGGCTCTAACTGGGACCCAGTGGTTATAAAAAGAATTACAACCTTTTAGTTTCTTGCTCTTTTTGGAAAGCTCTTTGATCTTACTGTCTACAGTATTCAAAACATTTTGAAATTAGAGTACACAAATTCATATGGATACAAGCACACCCAGGAAGCTGAACAAGCATTGTAGCAAACTGTCATCTTAAAACATGCTCCTCTGCTTCAGAGAAATTATGTGTTTCATTCAGCACCTCACTGCTAGATTTCCTTAAATTGCAGCAGGTAAAGCTTCTTTCTACGCTTAGTAGAGGAATTTTAAAATGAAATAAAGTCAAAAAAGTTCTTCAATTCTGTCTTTAGGTAAAGAGAATAAATTTTCATATAAATGCCTCCAACATCTGCCACTTCTACTGTGAATGATACAAACCAGATGTAGGAAAGCTGTAACAGGAACTTGGAGAACACTCCTCTATTATATACAAGTAAATCAAGCATTTCCACACTGGTTTTATACTTGTCAATAGTGTTAATTATCTACTCTAGTAATATGAATATAATTTGTAAATGTTAAGTCAATCATTATTACAAAATTCCAGGGTAAAAGAGATTTGTACGCCTTTTGACTCTTAGAAAAACAGATTAGTGCAGTATATACTATTAATTCAGTTCATCCTAGAGGGCTCACATGGAAACTTTTAGAGCTATTTCAGAATATCAAGCTTGATATTGTAAAGTGAACCCATTAAAAGACTGAAGATTGGTACTCTTAAACAATGTTAAGACAACCCAGCAAGAATTGTGACACAGTAAACCATGGTCATTATCACATTCAATCTCCTGGCCGGGCAAAAAAATCCCACCACCCAAACCAGAGCAGGCACAGCTCCTCCTGTATGTTCTCTTATTCCCCCAAATCTGTCAAACAACGTAGGTATAAGCTGCAATTACCAATGACACTCTCCACAATTTACTTTGAACATACTATTCTATTTATAAACATTTAACTTAGCTACATTGCAGAAATGAAGTTGGAAATCAGCATATAAGCTTGTAAAATGTTAAAAACACAACTAGATTTTTATATGTCTTTAAAGTATATTTTATTCTAAAACATTCTACCTACCTTGTTTACAAAATTTGTGAAATAACTTAGAGTTCTAAAAATCAAGTGCTCTTTTTAAAGCATTTAAAAATAAACTGTTTTACTCTAACACTCAGAGGTTTAAGCTTACTTTTCCAAATAATCCTGCTACAGAACTTCATAAAACTTTGGTTAGATCCCTTGAAAGCCTGGCTTGTTCTTTTTCAATAGTTAGACTTACAAATCATATTGCATTGGCTCTTAGCATGCCCATGTTTCCAGAACTTTTTTATGGAGAGTTGTAGGACAGCCACCTTCAAAGAGGAAGAAATTGAAGCTGAGAAGATAAAGTGGTCTCTACAAGGACATTAAATCCCCCTCATAATCTAGTTGCAAAGATCAGAAATGAATGCATCTCTTTCTGAAATCTTCCATCCCCAACTCAATCACATCTAGATACAGTAAAGAGTTATTCTGAATATGCTTCAAATACATTCTTAATACCAAATAATTTTTCAAAAACAAAATTATGTCAAATGTGGTTCTGATTTAGCTAGAATTTAAAAGTGCACATCACTCTCTTGAACAAGCAGTGACCAAAATTTCCCAATGTTATAATATTGTCTGACATACAGAGTGTTTTCTAGTGGAACCCATGCAAATCAATTACACAGGAGCCTACAAAATAACTGATAGGATTAAATCTGTCACAGTCACTTCCAGTGGCTGTTAGTAGTGTTTCCTATAAACTGTACTGAACTTGTGTCTCACTGGAAAACATTAGCTTAACTTCCACTTCTCCTGTCTCTTTCTCTGGCAAGTTGAGAGCCACCAAAAACCTAACTTTGCCACAGAAGGCCTAAGACGACCGGATGAGGGCCAATCCAGCAGGTTGATCAGGACACTATCCAGTCAGGGTTTTGCATATTTCCAATATCTCCAAACCTAAAACTCATCATATTTGAGATGATGGACCTGACCCAGCCAAACACATACACGTTTATTTCTGACTTCACACTATTTAGGTGTGCATTAAGCTATAATGCAGGAAGAGTTGTGGGTCATTGCTGTTCACATACATTTTGTTACAGATACATCAAGATATACACAAAAGTTGGGTTCTTCCTCATTTGTCATAGGTTAAAATTGTTTACTTTTTAAAAGAAAGTAGCAAGGAATATTTACTGGGCAATAAGGAATTCAGCTCCTCCTAAAAGGGCCCTTGCCAAGGATAAGGTGCCTCTTGGCAAGGAAATTTGTCCTGACTATTGTTCTTCACTGGGAGAACATCTCCCAACTTCTATATCTGTGTCGCATTCACCGGGCTGTGGGACCAGCACTAAAGAGCACACATGACTGCACAGCTCCTGCCATTGTATAATTTGGGTTTGGTTGTCCAGTAGAAGCCAAATGCATTCCAGTTAACAAAACTGTTATTGAGAACAGACACTATCTGGTAATATTTTTCCTACTCTTCCATTTTACCAAATAGCAAGTATAGGGAAGTGGTCACAGCAGCAAGCCTGAGTCCAAGAAGGGCTTGGACAATGCTCTCAGGAACACAATGTGATTCTTGGGCTGTCCTATGCAGGGCCAGGATCTGGACTCAATTATCCAGATGGGGCCCTTCCAACTCATCATATTCTATGATTCTACTTTGTGTTCTTTAGCAAAAATGAAAGAAAAAAAAAAAAAGAAAAAAGAAGACATTTCATCTAGTTAGGGCACTAGTTAAAATGTTGTTTTCAGCGTGTAGATTTCTCTTTAATGATGAATTGATTCAGCCATAAAATTCTGATGTTAAAACCCAACACCAAGCTCAGAAGTAACACAAAAAGCCAACCATCAAGTTTTTAAACTAAGTGATTTTGCCTTTGAAATATTCCCTTTTCATTTGTCACAATACCAAAGTTCCAATGCTTAGTCAAGATGAGATTCATTAAAACTTCTGTGCAAAAATTTGAGTTTGCAAGCCCCAATTCCATCAAGAAAAGCTAAATTTAGCTTTCATTTTTGTTCCAATATGACCCACAAAGAGGTTCTTCAAATATGGCATTACAAAAACTTCCAAGAGAGAAGATCACTTACAGACCTTGAGGAAAGTTAGACATAATAACATAATTTATTCTGTGAAAAAGGCATATTAATGAAGCAAAACACAAATGTACCATGGTGATTAAAACAGATTTTTCCTATTCTCAAAATCATTAGCAGGTAACCTTACAACTGTTGAATGAAGATGTCCTTCTCTCTGGTTCCCTGGTGCTCTATTTCATTGGAGAATGCCAACATAGGCTTGCCTCTTCAGTCTTACAGTTGAATATCGTTAAAACTACCTCACACAGACTGAGAAAGTAATGTTACACAATTTCTGTGAAGTTAGACAGAGAGACAAGGGTCAGAGTGAGATCAAAACTCCTCTAAGCTTAAAGAAATGTGGCAATAGAACAGTATTTAACGCCTACTATAGAATAGACCATGACCTCAATAATGACTCTTCTGAGCTCAGCTATGACTTGCATTTAGCAATTCCAAATGAATTCTATACACGGTTAAGGTTTCTTGTTCATCTCTGACAGTTCTTTGGTCAGAAAGCATGAAGATTTGTTTCTGATGTCACACCAATTTGTTCCTCAGAAGGAAACAGTGGTTCTTAATTTAGCACATGGGTTAATTAAAGTAGAGAGGGCTAGGACAGTGAAAATAGATAGATGCTATATGTCTGCCTCTTGAAAAAATCTGGGGCTATCGGCAGAAATGTATAACTCTGTTGAAAAATTTAGCTCTGACAATTCTACTGTTATAAAAGGAATATTTTTTGATGGTTCATACCATATTAAAACAATAAACTCTAGAACATTATTTACTCTGGTTTGTCTCAATCCATAGTCAACCACTAAAGAAAACCCAGGTCATATGCACTTAAGCATCTCTAGTACATCTGAATTTACTCACCATTAAAGGGAAGAAACTTAGTAAGAAAATACTGCAACAATTTGTATGAGACAATAAAGAAACAAAAGATGAAAAAAGGCTTTGACATAAGGCTGCTCTATTTAAGACAAGGGAGAGAAAAATAAAGGAAGATAATTGAGAAAGGGATGTGAGTTCTGGCCCAACACTATGGTCCTATTTAAAGATACCCTCTTGTGACCCCTTTTTCTTTCTTTCTTAACCCAGAAGCCCTGGAATCACCATCCCCTGGCCTGAAGGACCACATCTACTCACAGAGCTCCAGTTCAGCTTATAACACCAGAATCTTAATGTTTATTCCAAACCTACCATCTTTCTCAGTGCTTTCAATTAAATCTTTCACCATGTCTCTTTTAAACCCTCCACATCCTTCTTCATCACATCCCTTCTACCACTCTTCCCCATCATATCTAATCATTAGCCGTCATCCTGTCCAAGAGTACCTTCTCTTCAGTTCTTAACTGAACCACAGCTCCAGCTCTTGATTCTGAAAGAGATTATGAAATCCTCTTCTAGACAGGATACAGTTCTAATTTCAGGATACAGTTACAATTTCAAAAACATGCAAAACAAACACTGTTTTTTAGGTTCACAGAGAAAATATCCTAAAAAACTAGGGAAAGTATAGCACAACTGTATTTGGATATTCTTCTTAAAGACAGTGCAATAAGTCTGCTTTGAGATCAGAACTGAAGCATAAAGGTATCTAGTATATTTGGATAATTACATGGTATATCCAGTAAAGAAAAATCAAACTGTCCATTGCATGTAATTTATTGGTTTTTTATTTATTACATCTAATACTTTCAGGATGAGAAGTTATAAAATGTGCTATCACATACTTACACTATGAATTTCAATTTTAAATATGTTTGACCCATTATAAAGAAATTTGACAGAACACCAGAGCTAAAAGTGAACTGCAAAGCAGCTGAGATTGAATTTACAAAGGACTGCAAGTGCAAGCCCAGTACTCAAAAGCACCTGGACCATTAGCATCTGAGAACATATCACAAGTTCTCTAATAGTCTCAACTGGTGAGGCACGTGTGTTTGTGCATGTTGGTATGTGTACAAGTGCCTAAGTACATGCACACTATGAAAGCTCTTTGATGGCATTTACTTGTCTGCTTTTTGAACTTTAGTCATGGAGACCTTGATGTCCAGAGACAAAATCTTGGTATGATGAATGTTTGGTTCAAGACTATTCTTTGAATTAGATCCGTGGTGAATGACGATAAATTCAGATTTATCATATTAAATATATTCTACAGACATGCAAGGTACAAAGGTTCATTTTAACATTTCCAAGTATGTGGTAGAGCAGACTAGAGTGATGTTTAAAATGAAAGGCTATGCTGTCTTAAGCCAAAGAGGACACACTGGTCCTGGGTTTCTGCTCTCCATCACAGGAATGAGTCAGTGACTCCTCACTCACACTGCTCACATGGGCTAGCATAGCACCAGGGCACCCTGACATAAGAAAGGATCCCAGCACTTTACATCACAAAAGTGACTGGACTCAGGAGACACAGGCCTCTTCAGCCAAGTGAGTGACTTGATACTTTTAAATATGCAGCTGCAGAAAGTGGCTGTGGCACAAGAGTAGGAATAAAAATCCTTCCAACTTCAAGTATTCCCTGAAGTCTAGCCTTAAGAACACCAGTTAATTCCTGTAATTAGAACTTATACCTTTCCCCTTCTACAGCTGCCTCTTCTTTGCACTTAGTTGGTTTTCATTTTTTCTTACTGGTCCACATAAGCAATTTAAGTATGATAGCTATATTTCAAAACATATTTTAACTCCTCACCACTTAGGCCTTTTTACATTGTAATCAACTTGAAGATCACTTTGTTACTGCTCTTCCCACATAATTGTTTTTGTGCCCACTCATCATGATGTCTGGAAGACAAACACAGCATGCAGACACACACAGCACATCAATTAATCTTGGCAGATTTTATGTCCCACATTCTCGGTTGGTACAATATAGAAAATAAGATCTTCAGTCAGCACTTATGTCAGTGGAACAATATTGGTTTTTACCACTTAAAGATTAGACTCAATTCTGTAACTCTGTAGAACAAATAACTAGAAGCATTCTCAGAATACCTCTTCTCTTTGGATGGTCCCATGGATTTTTTGGTACAAAAAGGATGATACCCTTCCTCTGATACCATCATCTTCAGAACAGTACATCAATAATAAAGTTCTTCTGTGATGAATAACACAGTATCTGTGTTGTAACACAGCATAAGCACAGAAGTTTTAAAAGAAGGATCCACTATACAAATTCACCAGTCATCCAAGGTTTAAACCTGTGAATGATTTCTAATTAAACACATTTTAGGTGATAAAATAAAGTTTTCACAGTTGCATTTCAGATGCAGCTTCCAGTTCCCAAAGGCAAAACTGCATGCAAAAGAGGGAAAGAATTGACCAGATGTTTCACAATGTCACTCCACCCTACTGGGGACAGTATTTCCCTGGAGTCAAAGCAAAACCAAACCTTAGCTGGAAATTCAATCTAGCCTGCCAAGATCATTTTAATACTGGAAACAAGATTGCAGTCATATAAAGTATCAAATGAAAAAGGAGCTCAAGAAAGAATGAATAGCAAACATTAAAGATATTAATTTCTTTTACTGACATGACTGATACTTGTCTCAGTTCAAAAAAACTTATATGAATAAAGTACAATGAGCACAGAGCCTTAAGTAACCTTAGGACTTTTCATATGGTTTGTGCAGACTTAGGATTTCTTGTGAATTATGCAGAACAGTCCACTCAACACTGATCCTTTTCCTACACATTCACATACCCATGTACATACCAAAATAATCCTTACCAACTGCCCTTTGCTCTCTAAATGTTGACACAAGGATGTTGAAATACGATTGTTGTTTCCATTGTATAAAACTATTTAGCATCATTAGAACTCAATAAAAAAACCCTCACAGAAGAAGGAAAAAAGATTAGAATCTAATTGAAAGGGATCAACAAAATACATATAAAGACCCTTTTGAAATAAAATACTGTGTGGTTTTGCTTCAGGTTTCTAGCTCTGTTATGCCTCAACCATAGCACTAGCATTCCTGCCTAAGAATACCTAAATAAATTAGATAATTCAAAATTATTTCAAAAGCAAATCACTTGTTAAAGTCTACATATACAAGCAAAATAAATCTGAGAACTAGTAATCACTAATAAGTATCAATGGCTGAGACTGAAATCTCTAACTGGTAGAATTATCATCACAAGAATGCAGAAAACCAAAGAAGTCTTTAGTAAACTGAATTGACTTTTAATTTATTGAGAAGACAGGATGTGGAGTTTAGTCTTCTAAACTTCAGTCTGGCATTTCTCAACAATTCAGAATAAAAGAAGTTTTTTCACAGGTCCTGACATACAAATCTCAGAAAAAATTATCATCTTTTTTATACCTTCTGTAACCATAGATATATATACAGATCAAACAGAAAGACCTAGTACACCAGAACATATAAATATTTTGTGTAATAATTATAAATATTGCATTGTTTATGACTTGGATAGAATTTTTTGATACCAGCTAAGGGAAATTACATTATGAAGCTGAGAAGCCAAGCCATTAAACCAGAAACATGCATAGCTACATTTCATAAAGACAAGTGTAAAAATATAGTAAAACTAAAACCTATATAATTGAGATCTAGTGTTGATCTTAATTTCAATTCTGTATACAAATTCATGAAGAATAAATTTAATACCTGAAATTAACAACAGATTAACCACAGACTTAGTTAAGGCTGATTTGACTGGAAAATCACTACGCTATTCCAATGCTATGCTTTATTGTCCCAGCTTTCCCATCTTCATCTATGAGAATCAATGCCTTATTCCATGAGGGAAGAATTACTTGTTATAGAGACAACTATTGCTGCAATAGTGACAACTATATTTGAATTTCCAAAACACAGAATGGATTTCCATTTTAAGAAACATTCAGTTCTGTATCAAATCATTTAACTTCAGGTGAAATATTGCAGGAACTGATGAGCACTTGATCATTACTATCTAAATCCAGCCTGTGTTGGCAGTTCTTGAAGCCCCACTGTGCTGTTTAATCAGTAATCAGAGCTGAAGCATACCACAACTTTCATACTTTGCCTAAAAGTTCAGCACAAAGGTAAGTACATTTACTAAACATCATAATCAAAAGTGGAATGTTTGATAAGGCCACAAGAAATGTCATAAAGACATTATTTGAACCAAACTGGCACAGCCACCATCACACTTTCCCCATGTTCTGATGGAAGCTGACCTTTCAAAATTCATCAAATCAATAGAAAAAGCAGCATACAGCACATTTCTAGATTCATGCAATTCTTTGGTTGCTGTCATAGCTTTGATTTGCCCTCTTTTAAAATGGAAAAATGCCTATATATTAATCAGAAAAATAATTCTTAAAGTTCAAGTAAATCTAATTTCACAATCTCCTGATTGAATTACTTGAAACTTTTTTTCAAATGAAAGACCAAGGCATTTTTATGTCAAGGAAAGCAACAGGATCTCTAGACATTAATCATCATTCATTTCAGAGCACACTGTAGGTGAATTTTACATACAAGAAGGCACAATACAGAGGTCAAACACTGCAGTGTTCTGCTCATGGCTCTCTTTATACACAACAGATATAAGCCTTGGGGATATGTGTGAAATCCATTTAATGGACACAAAGAACAGAAGCTGCCATCTGTTCCTCATGTATATTTGGGCTTTCTGTAAGACACTTCCATTAGGCTATTGTTAGGCTATGATGAATCATGACAAGAAGCTCTAAAATTTGTCTGTGATACACTCCTATCCTCATCACATCTAAAATGTGCTACAAAACTCTTCAGCAACTTATCACGTGCCAGAATAACTTCCTTTTAGACTGTGATTTCACAATAGTGTTTAAAAACAACAGAGAGGAAAACAGCTTTTGATCTTATTTAAAGAATTCATTGCCAATGAAGGCTGTTTTATCAACATTTGCATATGACTGAAATTGATTTGGGGTCACAACAGCACTTCAGGAGCTCAGATCTGCTCCGTCAAATTTCAAGTAGCTTAAGCAGCTTCTCTATGACTATTTCATTCTTTAGCTCCCCTATCAATTCCCTCATTTTTGTATCCAGATGCTTATTTACTCCAGCTCCTTATGGAGCACTTGCTGAGAGGGAACAAAGGCAATTTCTCTCATGGTTATCCTTCATTGTGATGATGTTTCATACAATGAAATTTAAACTTTGTTGGTAAGTGCTCAAAATGCATCCCTTTGAATGAACTGTTCATTCTTGTGAGATTTTCTTTCTTCTTGCTCTTGAGAAAAGAAATGCTGGGAGGAAGCCGGAATGGAATCAGTAAAATCCTTTTGTGGGGATCATTGAGTTTTCTAAAGACAATAGGCCTACTCTTGTATTTTTTTTTCCTGGCCATTCTCTGCATCAAAAAAACTTGCTCCAACCATGTGCCATCTTTTTTTTTTCCACCATCTTTTGCTCTAGATGTGCTCTGTTTTGAATTCTACCATTTCCATGGCTCCTTCTCCCACTGGCTCCCTCTTCTATGTATTAAAGCCTAGATGACCTCTGTTGTTTTGCTCCATCTAGTTGGTCTTCCTCTTAATAGATTTCTTCCAAATTATTTAAGTGGCAGAAAACATAATACTGTTACTAAAACTCCAGGACAGATCTGTGCATTCTGTTGTGTTTCTCCACTATATCTGATTTGTCCTGGTAGACAGAAAGCTCTTATTAGTGGCACTTCTTGTTATTCAAGCAGTACTGACAAAGTAGGATTAATTTTTGGCAAATTCCTAGGAATTACTACATTAGAAAGAAGCAGCATGGGCCTCTGAAAAACTCTGCTGATAATAAACATTACCCAGGGACATATTTTTAAGTACTACTACCTAAATTGTCATCATTCAATTCTTTACATAAGATGCCTCATGCAAGTCTAATCTGGCTTACTGTTTCAGGTGACAGTTTTTTGTGTATGGCTTTTTCTTTGTCTTGTTTTGGATTTTTTTTTTTAAAGAGTGTTTACAGATAACTTGGCAGCTTCCTAATTACAAGAAGCACAGTAGTAACAACTAAGACTTCAAATTACTATTTCTAATGATAACACTTTGGAAGTTTCCTGCAACTTTCCTTTAGCTGCAGCAAATACAAAATCAGATACATCACTTTAAAAATGGAACCTGTGGACAGTGTGTAGGACCTTAGGTAGGCATTCCAAACTCAAATGGAGAAGGTTTCCTGGTTGATCAAGTCTCTCCCTCCTTGCTACTTCAGGCAATGTTTCATATGTTTATATTCTTAAATTATCACAGAATCCCAGAATATTCTAAATTGTTAGGGACCCACAAGGACCACCAAGTCCAACTCTTTAAGTGAATGGCCTCTACAGGGATTGAATCCATGACCTTGGCATCCAGATGAGGAAAATATAATAGGACAAGCAAGAGTTTTTACAACCACTTGTCATACTGGAGTATTTTTATCTTGCTGCTTTCCTAGGCAGAAACCTGCCTCATTTTATATCCTTTTACCTGCTCTAGCTTTTATCCTCAATAACTGAGATCCCACCCTGTAATTTCTCTCTCCTGTGCTCTTTTCATGGATGACAATAATTTCCCTTTTTAGCTTTCACCCCACACAGCCAAGTGCTTTTAGCTTTTTGTTGCTGTTGAGGCAGGAATGGGAATGATGAGACTCCATGTTCAGAAGGCAAAGAATGAGCTTTATTAACAAGTAGCATTCCTCTTTTATAAACAGGATCACTAAGGTAAGATATGATTGCTCTTAAAGTGAAAAACTTTCACACCATTGGTGCACTATGAATAGCACACAGTGGTAGAACATATCTATAAACAATATGAACAGAAGGAGAGATAATAATTGTTTGAATTCTTTCTCCTAACTTTCCCAGGCTAGGCCTGGAAGAATTCTCTCTCTTTCCTCTTGGACTGAACTGAGAATATCCACAAACTTCTAGAACCTTTTCCTACTAAGCATGGGTTCAACTTTCTTGATTACTGATGGTCACTTACACACAACAGTCCAGATTAAAACTATCAGGATTCGTTTGTTTGTTGTTTTTTTTTTAAGCAGAAGATGTGTTAACTTACAAACCCTACCTGGGGAAGCACAAAATTTCAAGTAACCTATTCCAAGGAGACCAGACTTTCATCACAACAGATGAAATAATTTTTTCTTGATTTAATAATAAATTATAATGAGCAAATTATAATCAGTAAATTAAAGTAATACAGATGGGATGTAGAAAATTCACTTGCAACAGCAAATGAGCTGTATGAAGATGATTAATTATATTATTACAAAACAAAACCAACTGTAAGACAAGAAAGATAGATATATAAAACCAAAAATAAAACTTATTTAAAAAGAACCTAAATAGGAACACTGAGTAGTAAAACAGAAATATTCCCTAACATACTCTAGTCTAGCATTTGTGTTTATTAATTAATTTGGACATTCACAACTAGAAATCTCTACATAAAAAAGAGGTTCAAAATCAGAGAAACACAAAATGTCCTATTATGTTGCCTAATACAAAGTGATTAGATATGAAACCATCTTACCTTGATTGAAAAATAGAAAAAACCTCCACATTTATTGGTTACTCATTACTCAGGCTAATCCTTTTCCTATAAAAAACCCTCAGTATTATTTATTTTTGCCATTTCTGGTATTTTGTGGACCTAAAGTTTCTCAGTTAAGACAACTAAAGGCAAGTTCATCAGGACTGCCTGCAGTACCCATACAGTCTAAACTACCACTCATTCTCCTATTCTGTCTCTAATACTTCTCATAAACTGTGTGCTGTAGCATCTTTTAGTAAACAGTTTATCCAGGCTTACTCAAATAATAGATTGACAAATCTATATTGCTGAAATTTTACTTCCCCGCTGTAAGATAGAAACATCAGATGAAAACTCAGCATTTGGAGATAGGAATTGCCTAGCTCCATGCCAATCTTCTCAGGAGCTACATTCACTGTAGCATAATTCCTCTGGTGGATGCTTTAGAGATATAATGAAAGGTTACTACATCCAACACTCTCACAAGTTCAAGACTAAGTTCTATCAGGTATAGATAGGGTCATTCCTGGTTTTGTGCAGTATCTAACATATCCTAGACAAGAATACATTGTACACCATATTAGGACTATGTCAAAATAGAAAGGTAGATGAAAGGACAGATAAAAACAACAGGTTACAGTTAGACTAGTTTATTGTTCCTAGGCCTTACTGGTAAAAAAACCCTGGAGCCTCAACAAATAACCTACAATTTAGAGTAGATGCCTACCACCTTATCACACAATCTTTTGAATCTACTTACCCAGTCTACTACTATGAAAAAGCTGTTTTGGAAAGAGGATATTGTTCTGAAGACTTCACATCTCTGTTCCCAAATCCAGAGAAAACTCAGGGCTGAGAAGGAGCAGGGAAGTTTGTTTCTGTGAGCTGGTACTTCAGTTATAACTGATTATAAACGTTTTAATAATATCTTTCCTGCAGGAAGAGTCTGTATGACTTTATGTTTCTGTCCCATGGTCTCAGTGACTACCAGTAAATAACACAAATTACCGATAATCTGCACAGCACCTTCAAAACAAAACCCTCCTTACTGATGCTACAAAGATAGAAATAGAGACAAAACCACAGAAAACAAGAGACTCTAAAAAACTTTATAGTAATGGTGATGGGAGAAAGAAAAATGTTGACCCAATATCACCTCTTTGTCTCTCCTATTTGTCCACTGGCAAACAAAAACTTCTCACAAAAGTGATAGGTTTCCTTAATCCCTCCCAGGTAGGAGGGATTGGCTTGTACCTACAAGCCAACTGTTTCTGGAAACTGCTCACAAATCCCTCATGTGTCTCTCACCTGAGGAGGCAGATGGTGCATTGTGATGAAGCAAAACAAATTAAAATCTAGGCTCCCTAAAGTGAATAACAAAATGTCTAACACTTCATTTGGAACAGAACTTAGCTCCAATTTACTAATTTTAAATAATTTCCAGGAAATATACATAAAGAATTCTGTAGTAGTTCACCTTTCAAATCCATTAACTGTCTGTTTGATCTCATTAATAATCAACTTAAGTTAATTCCAGCCCAGCAATTTCATGTGCCTCATGATTTTATGCATACAAAAAAGAATAAATAATTAGTATGTAGAAGGATTACAAATGTTCAGTTTGCAAGGAATTAAAGTTGCAATTGAATGCTTTTGACAATCTAGTTTAAATGGTTATTGATAATCAAAAGCATTGCAGAAAAAAAAAGTCATTTGAGGCTGTGTAATATCTGCTGTAAGGGACAGGATCCACTTAGGAGCAGCCTCATCAGTGGGCCCACACACACGACACACAAAATTTAATAAATCACACACTTTTCTCTGCTCATTCTATGGGTCCTGTAAATTCTGCATTATTTCCTACCCACAGTTTCCACAGACAGCAGAAAACACACTACAATACCTGGCTATATACCTGGCTATACCCCTGATATGGTGATTAAGACACCTGTCCAAAAGGGGAGATGCAAAGAAAAGCTTACAGCTCATCTCTTCTGCTTTCCATCTACTGCTCACTCTCTAAAGGCACACACACCCTCATCTGGTAAGGTTATGAGCTCAGTGGTATGAGCTCTGCTTGGTTTTATCTGAGCATATCTCCCAGTAATCACCCAGAGGAATATTTTAATTGTGAAACCCAATTTTGCTGAAGGACAAGATGGAGAACCCTGCTAAAAAGGCAGCAGTGCTAGAAATGCAGAG
Organism: Lonchura striata; assembly: GCF_050655825.1. Classification (NCBI taxonomy): domain Eukaryota; kingdom Metazoa; phylum Chordata; class Aves; order Passeriformes; family Estrildidae; genus Lonchura; species Lonchura striata. The sequence continues at coordinate 84,187,462 of NC_140705.1, read as the reverse complement.
TACAAGAAACCTTGCCTGGTTGGGGTACATTTTTCAATAGAGTAATTTTTTTATTAGATTAAAAAAAAACCCAAAAAACCAATATAGATTGTTGCAGAGGATAGATAGATATGATTGTTCTCTCAGCTAGCCAGATGTCACTTCTGCCCCTGGATGAATCCTGGAGTGAAATGGACTGTTCCATCCCACCCCCCAAAAGATTGTGGTTCATCCCGCACCTCTGTACCTGCCCCTAAAACATCAGAGTCTGTAACCCCATTGGCCCATGCCTTGTCCCAGCCCACCTGGGAGCCCCTGATAAGGGAGCTCCAAGGGGCCATGCGGCCTCTTGGACTTCCTCCCCGTCTTGGAACCTCTCCCCCCTCTTGGAACCTCTCCTCCTCTCTTGGACTTCCTCCCCCCCGGGGCTTCCCCTCTCCTAAACCCTCCGTTTCTCTCTCCCCTCCCCCGTCCTCTTAAACCTGGCCACGTGCTACGCCTGAGAGCACGAGGCTCAGTCCTTCCTACACCCCCAATAAACCTCTTTCCCCAAGAGCAAGCTGCAGAGATCTCTGCCTCCCTCCACCCACACCATGCTGGAGCGTGACCCCTTCCCACAATAGATTATGCTCTGTACTTCAGCTCCTAATTTCTACAAAATTTGGATTTCAGTACACAAGGTGTCTGGTTTGGCTAAGATGGACCCAACACTAGCCAAGGCAATTGTGGTAACACCTCCAGGATAACAGTTAAGAAGTGAGGCAAAAACTATTGTGCAAGAGCAATGACAGCTGGAGAGAGGAGTGAAAGTATGTGAGAAAAACAGCCTTGCAGACACCACTGTCAGTGGAGATGAAGTGGGAGGAGGTGCTCCAAGTGCCACAGGTGAGATTCCCATGCAGGCCATGATGAAGCAGCTGTCCCCCTGCAGCCCACCCTAGGAGGTGGAGAGGTGTCAGAATCCAGGGTTTCCCTCTGGCTTCCCTGGAAGGTCTGGGACCCTGGCAGGGGGTCAGGAATCCCCCGGTACAGAGTCCCCAGAGACACTGTCTCTGATCTCTGTCCATGGAAAAGAGTTTTCAATCTTACAGGATGAATTACAAGCTCTGAGTGTTTGATATAAGTAATAATTAAGTGTGGCACCGGTGCAAAAGTAACATTTTAGGATTCTAGATAAGGGGTCCAAAGGGGACAAGATGGAGGAAATTGGATGTATCTTGTCCTTTTTCTCCTTCTTCATGCCCTCCATGTTTCACTGTAGTGTTGGCATTTTTCTATTGATTTAGGCTGGGGATACACTGTTCAACGTAGGTGACAGATATTGGCACATTATTGTAAATATAGCACAGGTAGTTTCTGGTATTTAATGTTTGTAACATCCCACTGAGGGCAGAGACCCACACACTGCCCTGCAGGACAGACCTGCAGCAGGGCAGCAGAACATGTTAGAGATAAGCAAGAATAAACAACCTTGAAACCAGCACAGACGAATTATCGCTTCTTCTTTGGCAACGGGGCACAGAGACTTTCTACAATCTTGGAATCATCAATACCTCAGATTCCGACAGAGGGGGACAGCTTAGGTGCAGGAGAACCTTAGGAAAAAGCAGGTGGATGTGCCTGAAGGAGGCTGTTACCCTGTGGAGCAGGCTCCTTGCATGACCTGTGGACCTGAGGAAAGAGGAACTCCATGCTGGAGCAGATTTGCTGGCAGGACTTACGACCCCAAGGGACCCACACTAGAGCAGGGGAAGAGTGTGAGGAGTCCTCCCCTTGAGGAAGAATGAATGGCAAAGATAACGTGGGATCAGCTGGCCACAGCGCTTTCCCATTCTACAGCAGCACTGGGAAGAAGGAGGTAGAGAACCTGGGAGTGAAGGTGAGCCTGAGAAGAAGGGAGGCATGGGGGAAAGGTGTTTTTAAAATTTGGGTTTATTTCTCATTATCTTATTTTGATTTGATTCGTGATAAATTAAACTGATTCCCCCAAGTAGGGTCAGTTTTGCCCATGCCAGTAACCAGACAGTGATCTCTCCCTGCCCTTATCTTACCTATGAGTGTTACATTCTCTCTGCCCCACCCAGCTGAGGAGCCAAGCAATAAAGTAGCCTCAGTGGGCACCTGGAATCTAGCCAAGGCCAACCCACCTCAGCATATTGTCTGGTCTCATTCTGGCATTATTAAATGGTGAAAAACATCTTGGCCACAGGAGTAAAAACTTCAAAAAACGATACTGAAAAGAATATATTCTAATTTAGCTGAAAGAGTTGTTCAGGACAGGACTTACTCTTGTGCCTGGGGAAATTTATAACAATATTCCACTGACTTGTTTTAAAGTATCATGACCAAATCTTAGGTAATTAGGGTTTTCCTTGTTCTGAGTACTGCAGAGATGAGCAATAAATAATTCACAATACTCCTTTATCTGGACAGTTTCTATCCTATTTTCCCCCTCCTATCAGTTGTATTCTGACTCAATTAATCACAATTTTTATGATGAATGCTTGTCAATACTTTATTTACCTTACAAAACATTAATAAAAGAATCCTTTGAATATAAAGTTACATCTCTTTGCCAAATAATGGTTTTGCCTTTTCTCCCCAAGTATGTTGCAACATAACTTCCTTTCCTAATTTTCCTTAATCCTCCAGGTCTTGGCTGACAGAACCTCAAATACACTTTAAGTCACCAACTCAGTTTCAGAAGTTTATGTTGGCAAATTCTCACTGCTTTATTTGATTATCCAGGTTTTGAAAGTTCATTCTACAAATCCATCCTGGGCAAAAAATGCACTTGGAAAATAACACAATCATTAATGTCACTTAGAGAACAGATATAAGCAATTTAAATTGTTCTTATTTTATACTCTTTATATTTTTTTTCTTCTATCTAGCTTCAAATTATTATTAGATTAATAAAATCACTGTTTTATTTGCCACTAGCTCAAATACAATCAGAAAAATACAATTTTTACCACAAGCCTATTTATAACAGAAAGGATTTTTTTTGACACCTTACAAAAAATAGCTATCAGTCTACAAATTGCATGTCTGGAAAATAACTAAATCTTTGAGAAACTACTTTGATCCCTGGAAGAAAAAAGTTAAAGTAAATATGAAACTCAAAAGAAGGTCACCATGTAAGTATGTCTATTCGATAAGATAAATAAAACTAAAAAAATTATAAATTCTAATTAAGGTTACTAAAACAAACAGCTGGGCAAGCAGGACAGATCTGAATCAAACACTCTCAACACCCTTTCACTCCTCCAAAAATCCCACATGCAGAATGCATAAGAAGCCAGAGGTGCATTCCCAATTGCCATGGTACATTCAAAGCTTTCAAGTTTAGGACCAACCTTTTAGTTGGTGACACTTGGAAATGGATTTGGCTTACTCCTGTTACTCTCCACTCCACAGTGTCAATGAAAGCAGAGAAATATGAGATGCAGACTCAAGACAGTAGCACTGTGAACAATATGACACAGTGGGGTACATTTTGTCTAAAAATACTTTAAAAAATGCAGTAGTCTTTCAGTAGCAAACAGACTCCAGTAAAAAAAAAAAATATAGATAGTCAATTAGCATGAAATAGTAGCATGAAAGTGGTGTTGGGTCTTTTAGCTGTGCATAGCTGAGCACAGCTTGGCATGGACACTGAACATCCCTAAAGTTGCTCAGATTCCAATAAATAAACCTCTAATGATACTCCAAAGCAGGAACAACACACCTGTGCTGTGTCAAAGATAAAACTTAAGAGTGTAGCATAATACTACAAGACCTGGGAACAGCAGAATAAAACAGTGAAAAGACAGTTTAAAAATAACTTTGCTATATAAAAGAAATCTCAATAATTCTAGTCTTTGTTTCAAACAAAATGTAGCATGCTTAGCAAGATATTCTGTAGGCCTCATGATGGAGGCTAAAGAAGGATTTTATATATTTTAATCAAATTAATTCCAAATATTGTAGGTTGTGATTGGATTTAAAAAAATATGACATTTAATCTAGAAAAAATTAAGTAACAGAACCCAAGTGCAGTGCTTGTGGCAAATTATAATTAAATGAAAAAAATTATAAAGAGTTTTAGTTTGGTTTTTAAAATGTAATTTGTTTTTACATTTTAATGTATTATTCCCCTGCTCCTGATATGGAATAGTAGTTTTCAGTATCAACTAAAGCTTATAATACTATTCTACATTTATGAACTCTATATATCTTCTAGATGTCCTTCTAGATGGTTCTTCCTTAGCTCCTTCATTATTGCCGAATTTTAATTCTGTATTTAATAATAGCATTGCAATTGTAATTTGGAGAGCTTTGATGAAAGAAGTAATATGTTAGCTAATTAAAATAACAACATATTTTGCACAATATAGAGGGAAGTTTTAGCCAAGTTTTCAGCCCAAGAGAGTCTGAACTGGAATATATGCAAATCACATTGCTAAGTGTAAATCCATCTTTGTTAAAATATGGGAAAATGAAAAATTTACTCATTATTATATTTTGTCATTTCAGCTACTAAAACCAAGAAGCAACAGCCACATAACTTATAATTACATTGTTGTTATGAAGTATATCAGTGAGCCATAACAGAATGATCTCATGAAAAAGAAATTACTTCAGCTTCAAAGCATATGAAAGCCAAAAATATGCATTGATGTTTTCTCCTCGGCACATAGACTGTCCCATGAGGGTGGGACTGTATGAAAATCAAACAAGTTTGCAAGCTTTCTAGTACACATCAGATAGCTAAAAGACAACAAGCAGTTAAAATGAGGATTAGAAAAATAGTTGTCGTAAAAAACCAGACAAACAAGCCTCTATCAACAACAAAATAAACTATGAAGCCTTCCTGACATAATAGTCAATGCTGAATATCTCCCCAACATGTGCCATCCCTCAAAAAACAACCAGCTCTGTACAGATTAAAATGGCGACCTTTTATCAGTTTAATAGTTTAATTCTGTGTTGGTGACACATCAAGACTGTACTGAACTGTACTTGGTTGACTGACTGACCTAGGGTTTTTCGGTGCCTTCGCTTCCAAGCATTCAGTGAAGATTTAATTTAAAAAAAATTGCTGTAGGTAGAAGACATCAAAAGACATTTTTCTATCAAAAACTATCAAGACCCAAATCCAGAAACCGCATACACAATGCACCTTCTTGTACAAACCCCAAAAACTGAATGGCTGAATTATTAACTACCTGGAATTTGGACTTTACTGTAGAACAAGAAGCAACAAAATCATGAATGAACACACATGAATAAAAGAAAATTACTGCAATTTTTCAGGAAGATATTGCTAAGCATTAGCAGAGGCTTTTTGCTGCTAGTTAGTAGTCATACACAAAATAGCCGCATCTATAGTGAAAATCACTTTTCCCACTTTTGTCTTCAAATGCAGAGTAAAGTTTCAGCAGCTTGAAAATGCTTTCTATTTTATTATCTCAAATTGGTTCTTTTTCACTGCAAATGGGATATGTTTTTAAAAACCCATTGAATAATTAATGAAATAGGAAAATTTGAGTTATTATTGAACTACTTTAGTGCCATGCCAAAATACAGACTTCCAAGTAGTGCTGAATTTACTACAAATGCTTTGCATATTAAATAAATCCTAAATTAAACTGAATTTTAGTCTTAATGTGAAGAATGCTGTTATTAAAAATATTAATTTCACTCATATTAATTTAAAAAAACACACAAAAACCTGCAAAGTATTTGAAATAAGGTAAATTTGGGGATGCAGGGAGAAGAAGTAAATTTAAGAGATTAACTCTTCAAACAATGAAAACACTTGGTAATATAGGTGTCTTGGACTAATTTGGAAGTAGTTTGTGATGTAGACTCTCTCTTCAAATGAGAAACCAAGCAGAAACTCTTTACTCCAGTACAGACTTGCAGCAGTATTTTCAACTTACAACCCAGGAGTTACTGCATTCAAACATGGTAATTCCAAATTCAGATAATTAGCAGTACTCCAGTGGAGAGACTCAAGAGACAAAAAATAAGCACCCAAAGGGTGGAGCTGGAGGCAAGGTGCCCCAGCTCATTGCTGGTGTGAGCAGTGGACACAGCACATTTTCCTACATTCACACTCCTTTCCTACCATGGGATCTGACAGAGGGGAGCTGTGAGAAGTACTCTAGGAAAGAGGTAGCTACAGTTTCCCAAAGAAGAAAATTGCCTGGCAGTAAAATTTAAAGGCTCAACAGGGACATAAACAACCATGACTGCCTCATTATTAGCAATGTGATAAAGGATTCAGTTACTCCGTCTCTGTGCTCTGCTCTCATTGATTACTATCCTAACTACTTTCATCTAATACCAGTATGGGCCCAACATCACACCAAGCCAGAGTGAGGTGAGCAGTTCTTTGCTTTTAGAACACTTAACTTGAGCTGCTTACCCAACAGAAAAGAGCCTTCTCGGATTTTTAATGAATTATAATAGTAAAAAAATCCCTGCTGAGAATTTGTTCCTCAGAAAATAAGCAAAGGTCCTTTCTTTATCTTCTTCTCTTTCTGATACAGAGTTAGGTATTTTTTATTTAGCTACATTTCATGTAATCAGGTATTCTGCACAATTTCCAGGCTGGCCACCGTGCATGCAATGTGATGACCTTTTAATATTAGCTTTCTAAAACATAGGCACTAAACTGTAGAATGATATTTACAACACACCTCATTGTAAAAAAGAAAGATGAATAGGGGAGCTCAATGCTTTGCTACTGCTTTTGACCTTGAACAAAGCCTAACACAGAATATTTCCTGAGGACTGAGGAACAATAACCAAAGGTTAGTTGTTTCTCCACTCTAACTCCAGCTATTTTTTATTCCTAATTTGTCACTTATGTGTAGGAAGAGTATCTCACATTAGAGTCATTATTAATAAAAGGCCAATCAGCATTCTTGCCTCGCTAGATGGCAAGACACATTGGGAGTCCATTAAGCTTGAATATGTCAAACAAATGTCCCTCTTCATTGTCACATTATTAGCAACAGTATGAGTTCAAAGGATGAAATTACCTGAAACCTGGAAGATGGGAAAAAAAGGTACATGCCATCATCATGATGGATTGCTCGATCTGGAGAGCAAAGGAGAGGAAAAGAGAAGATGCAACAAAAACAAAGATTGTTATGAGGAAAATTTACTTCCTGTATGAAGTGAATTAGTTCCAAATAAAAGGCTGCATTTAGAAAATGGATGTTTACTCTGATTTTTGTTACTGTTTAAACACTGCACCTATGTGCCTCCCAAAGAAACTAAAAGCACACCATTTTGTTGTTTGTAGCTAAGTCTTTAAATTTCATTAAATGCTTTTATTATCTTTAGTATTTTTTAAAATAAACTCATCTTGGTTATAACAGTAAAATCATAATTTATGAGTTAAGGCTCTAGACATAGTAGTTCCAGTTTACTTCCAGATGAAAGATATCATAGAAACAACTAAAATCTAAGTTTCTTGTAAAGAATCTACAACTAACTCATTCTTAGAATTGGTGCACATAATAGCACTAGGTCAATATAAGTAGGGAAAACTTAAAGAGTTTTTGTTTTTATTATTGACAATGAAGATAATGCATACAACTTGAATACCCTAAGACAGCTAATTAAACTTCAATCAGACCCACTGATAATTCCTCTATCTTGCAATATGGTTTCTCAGATAAACTTAAGGATAAACAAACAACAGATTATTCAGCTGGTAGATCTTTGATTACCAAAGTATTACAAAAAAATAAGCAAGCCTGTGGTTGCTGAGATCAAAAAAGGCTAACCTACTCTTTTGTAATTTGTGCACACCTTCAGGGTACATTTATACCAACACCACTGGGCTTCTCAAACAGTGTTAAACATCCCACATTTAACATTTTTCAGTTTAATCCCCCTATGGGAGGGTATAATTTTTTTCTACTTTCTTCATATTTTGCTCATATCAATGGGACTTCCACACTGTGCGTGGAACATTGCAGACAGCTCTATGTGACCCAGATTTTTCTAAGTTACCTGTGAGAATCTTGTATGCCCCTTTCCTGACTACTCAGATTAAAATTAGACAATACTGATGTATACATATTAATCCCATATTTGTGTACTGTTGAGATCACTACAGAAACTTCACTACAAAGAGCTCCTGTTTCTTGATATTGCTAATCAAGAAATGCTCATTAAACACTTAGTATGCACCTCAGTAGTGTTATAAGAAAGTATGCAGAAAAGACATTATTTTGGCTTATTATTTACACTTGTGTAAAGCATTCTGAAGGTGGTAGCAACAATCTTCAGAAAAGTAAGTTGCTGAACTGCAAAGCAGCCCTTTCCAAATCCTACCTGTCCTTGTTATGTATTGTCTGATGTAAAACTGAGAGCTAAGATGAAATTCAGCAACATAAATACAGCAACACAGATACAGCACATCAATGCAGATGACTGCACTTCAGAGAAAATTCATCATGCACATTATGCCTGAACAGCTCATTCAGGGCAAAGGAGGACTAGCAGAAGAGGAAATTATTGTATTGTTTCAATATAAAGTACATTACCACAGTGAGAAAAAGCAGAAATATCATCAGCTCCTCCCTTTTTTTAAACCGTGGTTAAGGGAAGAAAATAACAACCATTGAAACAGTCTTGATAGTCAACTGTTACACAGCTGTTGATTGTTTCAGATGAGACATGAAGGAAAAATAATTTTAAAATTTTCTGATCTGTCATTGCCTTTTCTAAAATCTGCACAAAGCACTCACCACTCCTTTTGCAACAGAAGACATAATTATTTTAGTTAAAGTATCTTGCTTTTAAAGAAAAAATAACATCCTTGGCTCCAGTACTTTACTGACTGAGTCATGGGCACCACTGTCTGCATTTGACTTGGTCACTGCTCTACAGAGCATCAGTGGGTACAAATAACTAAAATATATGCTAAAACACAGCAGATCCTTCTATCCTGGGCTCTTCTACAGAGCCCAGGGAGGTGACCTCAAGTGCCATTTGTGAGCCTAGGAAGCAGTCCTTCAGAGTAGTGCACCAACAGAGCAGAACATCACTTCTTAGCCCATTATTTTCTCTTTAAAAATAGAACTAGAAAAAAAAAGGACATCAAGCAAACTCTTTGCAAAGTCCTCAGGTGACTGAAGATGCAAAATACTAGTGAACTTACTAATGGTAAAAGCTTCCCTCCCATTGCTTAAACTTAGCATTCCAGCTGTATCAACTACACTAAATCCTTATGCAGCAGTGAAACATTTTGAAAAGAATTTCTTGGCATCTTGCCCTTCAGCACAATAAAATTTGCATTTTTACAGCATTTCTGCCTGTCAGCACTACAACATTTTAATGGGTTTTGCAGCTGTGGGGAGAATTGAGAGCTGGTCAGCAGATTCTTATGGCAGACTGCTGAGAGACAAATGCCTGAGGGTGCTGAGGCAGGAGAAACCAGCTGACCTGACCAATCTTCACACTCCACAGAAAATTCAAACAGCACCTTTCACTTCCAATGAGTGTACCAAAACAAAGGCCCTTCCTGATCCATGGGTTATGTGTAGCAAGGAACATTAAAATCCTTACTTTTTTTTCTTGCTCTTAACAAAATAAGCAGCTTTCTATAGGAACTCATCAAAGAACAAAAACAGCCAATTGCAACTTCAACTCCCATAAACTACATCTAATATATGGGGTTTAAGTCACAGATCCCAGTAACTACTGCAAGCAAGTGCAAAATCAGAGACCCACAGGTTCCAAGTTTCTCCTGGGGATGGGGACAGCAGTGTGGCTGATTTAAAGGTGCTTCTTCAAAGGACGTTACTTAAATGTTTGAGTGAGGGGCAGAGTGAGAGGGGGCAGCAATGCCAGGCACTAATCAGCACATGGAATCTCTCTGGAAGAGCTTCACACCGAGCCACAAGAGCTGCCATTCCACAGGGGAGTTACCCAGCATCTGGATGCCCAGTTTCAAAGTGTGAATTAAGTTCAGGAATCCAAGTCTAAGTAGGGGGTTAATCACACTTCCCTCTGCTTAAAGCAGAATAGCACATCTTCACAGTGTCTCTTAGTTAAACACTAATCCTACACATTTCACCCCAAAAAACATTCCTTGGCCAGCCCAAGAAGTGTCTGCCTTGTTTCAGTCAGAACACCTTATAAAAGCCTACTAATTGCTGTCACAAAATAGAATTCTTCTCAGGTGTAAAAAGAGCTGATATATTTTGATTTCAAGTCTAATAAAACTGGCATTACATAAGCATATTCACTGGATTAACTATCCTATGACACAGTCTTCTAATAATTACACTAAACCTAATTAGCCAAATTCTTGTCTTAACATAACACTTAAAACTGTGAATTCATTTAAGATTTGCAGCACTGTGGCCAACACAGATGTATCCTCCAGACACTCTCAGTCTCCAAATATAGACTCAAGATAGCTCATCTAGGCAGGGAACACGCATGTGTGTGGGAAGGAGTCTGAAAACGTTCCAAGGAGTGGAGTTTATGCCACTTTCTAAGGCACTGGGGGATAGGGAAAGACCACAAAGAGGCCTGTAATGAAAAGCCCAAGGGAAGAGCAAGCACCATCAGAATCTCACAAAGCCAAACCCAAATAACAAGGTAAAGAAGGAGAAAAGGAAAACAAGTTACAGATGTCTTCAAGGGGAAGGAAAATGAATTTTAAAATGCTCAAGAAATGAGAAAGCAACAAGGAAACATCATTATCGCATGACAAGATTTAATCAGTGTGTAAGCCATGAAAAATGAAGTACACACAAGCAGTAAGATGAACTACTTCAAGTCAGAGTTTGTAGATAAAGTATTAACAATTTAACACACCACCATTCATTATTCAAAACATCCACACACATGTGAAAATTCTTGAAATCCATCCTGCCTCTCAGGTTTGATGTTAATGAGAGGAATGCCTGCATTAAGGCTTGCCAGTATCCTACCTATGCGACAGCCACAGTGCCTCTGTCATTTTCAAAACATCAAGGTGCTACATCACTCAGTGCTTAAAAAAAAATTAAAACCTCACCCTTTTAAAAAGCAGATCTGCAGCTCACATTGTCACACTGTAGACAGCAAGGTGCTACATTGAAGGACAAACTACAAAAACATGAGGATCCTGAAGATCTGAGGTGAATTGAACTGAAAAAAGATAAGGTACATTTGGAAAACTTGTACTAAAAAAAAAAAAGAAACATTGACCCAATTCTGTTGAATTTAGAATAAGAACTCTATCTGTCATGTCTGTTTATTATCTAGAATGCCATATATACCATTAACCAAGAGGCACTACATCATTTAGTTTTCTCTGTTCACTACCATACTGCAATTGAAGATGTCCAGGATATGCTTATCAAAAACCCACACAACTGCATTGTCTACATCTTTCAAAAGTTCATGTTTAATCTTTAGACACAAAAGGACAAGGACACCATCAGAACAATAACTTTTTTAAAGCCCCAGTTTTCAGTACCAAACACAATATTTTACCCTTCTTCTCATCTTCTTCCCATCTTCTCCTTAGCTTGAGAAAAAGACTGGCCAATTTTCATTTTATTTAATCTCTTTTTGGCCATTAGATTTCTGACCCTTTATCAGTAATATGGAAAGGCTGGCCTAGTTTTTATTCCTGTTCTTCTAAATATCTGCAGTTTGATGCCACAGTTCTAACATATCCTCAGTTCACACACAAAAAAACCCTTGTACTACCAAGTTTGTTTTCTAACATTTTATTTGTTCGTACATTCTTAATTCTAAACTGATGTTTTCAAGATTCATTATCTATAAATGTTATAGAAAAAGTCTTCCAAATACAGTAACATACAGCAGTTTGCCCCTGACTCCAGGCAATGCAGCTAAATGGCAGCTGGGGAAGCCCTGCCCCCAGTCCCCAGCACACAGCTTCCTTCCTGACAGAGATGAGGACAGCAACGCTGCCCTCCTCAGATGAAGCCATTCTTGCCCCTGACATGGCTAAGGAAACCTAGCTGCACACTTCAGGGAACACCCTGCATATCCATCAGTCAGTAATCAGGAGCTGAGACTTCCCAGCACAACATTAAGTGCTCACTTGGTACCTGTTTAGTCCCTGAAAAAAATCTCAGACTCTTTCCTCTGTTTGTACCATGTTTAAGTTTTGAGTAAATACCATTACCATGACTTTCAAATTATGTAAAACTCAACAGCTGAGGTATTTAGTCAGCCCTGTACAAAGCCATATAGCAGCCACACAAGCCCCTCATCAGCTGTTATGCCTATTTAGCTCTTTTAAGCAGCAGCCCATTCACTGTTCACCCATCTGTAAAACACTAAAATATCCTAACATAACAACTTTAAAAAGCCTCTCAGAAGAACAACAAATATTGTATAAATAGTCCCTCTCATACACATTAATTACTTAACCAGATGTTTTTATTTTATTTCTACATTTAGTTTATGACTATGTTCACATTAAACCTTTTTATAAGGCTTGAATATGCCAAATTATTACAGGCAAAACTAGGCCTTTTTTTTTTTTAAAAATAACAGCATTTATGTTGTCAGTATATGGACACTTGGTAATTTTAAACAGCAACATTAATTTGGACTGAAAAATCACATACCAATACATAAGAAGTGGGAATTTGATTGTTACTCTTTTTCTTTTGGCCCATGCATCTTTCTAAAAGGCCCTGATTATCTTGTTATAACTTGGAATGGATAAATGTGTTAGCTTATGGTTGTAGAAACCAATCAAGAATCAAAATATTATTTTTCTTATAAATAAGCATGATTTTATGGTGTTAATAATTGAATGAGAATTTTTAAAGTAAGAACTCTCTTATTCAAAATAGAAATTAAATTATATTCTATGATGTTGGCATTTACACAATCCAACAATACCCTAAACTTAATTAATGTCCTTCTTGCACAGCAAGAACAAACAAAACTGCTTTGCAAAACAACAAAGTAAAATTGAAGGTAAAAACTTTAGTCAGCAACTATTTGAAATCAGCACTGCAAATTCAGCAGATATAGTCAAGGTAGGAACAGTAATAAAAATCCACAGATGAAAAAAATTAAGTACCTCAAGTATCCATTCCCAAAGGACACTGCAGTGCTCAAATTACAGAGGCAAAAATCTATGGAAATGTTCCAGGACACCTTAGGAGTACTAAGATAGGTTTAACTACTGTCAGATGGCTTTATGTGGTATCTATTTGTATTCCTCTTTTGTGTTGTTTGTTTAATTTTTATTTTGGTTGTGGGGATTGTTTGTTTTTGGTTTTTTTTTAATAGTAATTAGGTTAGGTCCATCTAGAATTGCATCTGATTAAAAATGCATCTTTAAAACTTGTTGCATCTTTAAAACTTGTTAAAACTGGGGGGAGAAAAGAAAAATGGATGGGTACATTTCTGGCCAAGATGAACAAAGTCAGGAACCTCTTCCCCTAACAGACACAAGCTATCTACATTGATAAAGCAGTGTTTTAAGAACACTAAAGGAAAAAAACAAACAAACAAAACCAAAACCAAACATCTCTTTAAGTCTTAATAGAAAGCATTAACTAACTTATTGGTATTTACCCTATGGAATACATTTTAATAGAAAAATCCAGACTCTCAAAAAAGGCATGAAGACATAGCGCCTCCCCCCCCTCCCCTCCCCCCCCTTCAAATATCAGAAGCACATTTTTCTCTGGAAATTCTACCATGTGTACATGGCCAGACCAGAACCTCTGACACAGAATCAGTTGGCCACCCATTTTAGGTATTTTCGTGACTCTTCTCAAGATCAAATTGAAAAATTCACTGTTTTCTCCTCTCTAGTCAGTCCTGAAGAAGTCTTCTCACATGAAAACAGATGTGCCACTAGGGAAAATAATAGATTGTTGTCATACAGCGGTTACATATCTACTGCTTTCCCACACCATTCCCCAAAGCTGCTGTAGTGATGGATTGCCTCCAGTTTTGGCAGCCTGTCTTGGCCCAAAACCGGAAGGTGTATGGGGATATCTTTGAGGTGGCTCACGTGCATTTATGAAACACAGCGGATGGGGCAGCCCTTGCATTCTGTCGCTGTCCCACTGGCACTGGCTGTGTCATTGAGGAGACACTTCCACTAGTCCAGCACTTCAGTCTCCACTGGACCAAATACATCACCTCAAGTACCCTCTAACGCATTTATTGAACCATGCTCTCCACCAGCATCTGCAATGAACTGTAAAACATGCACTGCCAACCTGATACAAGTGACCCAAAACTGGCTGATCAAAGGACTAGGGTTTCTGACAGTGTTTGAACAAAATCCAAATTATGGCTTCCTGCTTGATACTGGTGACACATTCATCTTGTCTTAACTGTCATGATCAGTAATGAAGCTTATGCATATTCATATTTTGCTAAAATACTGGTAAAAGTGCATTTTTCTCCAATACTCAGCCAGTGGAGGAGTTCTAAAAATTATTCTTATTCAAGCCCAACTAACTTGAGGAGCTATTTCATAAATTACAAGAAAGAAAATTTTTAAAAATCACTTTATTTCCCCAAGAGGTTCTTTAAAGAAACATTTTGATAAATCAGTGAAAATCAATTAACTCTATACCTTCCAAACTGACAGAAGATATCAGAGACCATTTGTGATCATATATATGAGTTTCACATACTTATTCCAAGACTTACAATCAGATCTAGTGTGAAAAGTCAAAACCAGCACTTCCAATGTACTATCAAATATCCATCAAAAGTTTAGTCTGAGGTAAGATGAATCCTCCCCCTCATGTCAGAAGGCATGCAATTCACGGTTGGTTCTCAGAAGAGCCATTTCAACACTTAGTATGTAAAGAAATCAGTTTTAAACCTACCACACTGTGCTGCTGTCAGTCATAAGAACTCTCAGTGGTATAATAATTTTGAAATAATCTTATCTGGAAAGGACTGGTCATTAAATAGAGAATAAATGACAGATCTGCATCTGGCACATGCCAAAGCTGGTTTTGTGTGTTACTATTTTTTTTTTCAGTCTGGTTGACAGGAAGCAAATTAATTATGGGGGGAAAAAAAAACCCCAAAACATAAAATGAAAAAAAAAAAAAAAACTAATGCTAATGAAACATTTCTCCAGTGTATTTTTTACCCTTGGTCAAGACAATTGGATGTGGGTAAGTTGAATAAAGGAAGCAAACTCATACTTTCTTGTTTAACACAGGTGATGGTCATCTTGACCAACATGCAAGAGCAATCTGTATCTGAAGTGTTACTCACAATGATGCTTTGACCAACTAGAGAGATGTGGACATATGGACACCCTATCAGAGACAACTGAGAGATGACTCTGGCTTCACCCAGATTTCACCCACGTATTCAGAGGAAAATAAACCAGGAAGAAAATCTTCAGAATAACAAAGAAAAACCCCAAACATCTCACCAAAAGATGTCTTCCTGTACATGTAAAGAGCATCTGGAAAAACCAGCCCTAACAAATCCCAACCACCAGCTCTCCCTGATGCCTCCCAGCAGGGCATTAACGCCAGGAGCCGCTGCCCTCGGGGTGCAACCTCAGGGCCACCAGAGCAAGGTGAGCTGCACGTGGCTGAACAGGCGAGTCAGCTCAAGCCCACCAGACCCTCCAGCCTTGCAAAAGGCTTTGGGCTTCAGCAGGCACCAAACTCCTAAGCGCAAAACTGACCGGATGCTCAGAAAGGCAGGCTCAGCCACCTACTCAGCAGGTCACAGAAATCATCCAGCACCATGCACTTGCACTCCTGAGGAGTATCAAATCGTGTTAGCCCAGAGGATACTCACAGCGCTATCCTAGGATTAGCTGCAAAATACATCTAATGTAATTTGACAGGATAATAAGTATCTTTTTCATATACTGCTCTGAGGGTGGAGAAGCAATTAAAAATAAATGGTATCACTGGAACAGGTGCTTGCTAGGATCTGATGCAAAGTCAGCTCTGGATGAACGAACAAGTCACCCTGAAATGGAGCATGAATGCAGACAGACTCTACTATAATTTTTAGCTACTTTTAATGCCTTTCCCACAAGCAAAAGGAAGAACAATTTATCAGGGAGCTTTATTCAGCTGGGTGGCTATTCTCACCAGGCAGAATTAAAACCTCTCTGAAATCTCATAAATCAATTTTCAAGATCCTAAGAATGACCAGTAATTTTAAATTTAATAACTCTGTTTAGTATAACCTTACAATCTGGTATAGAAAATTACCTCAGAAATCTTTTGAGTTCTGCTCAGATGAAGAAATTTCAGTCTTCTGAAGATGTTAAGGTGAAAAGAGAAAAATAACAAATTGAGTTGAGAAGGGAGAAAGAGAGGGGAAAAAAAGAGAAAACAAAAAGATTTAATCACAGAGAAGCTCCAGCAAACTACAGAGCAGATAGGATACTCTAATACATGAATTGCTCTTTTATCCACCTGCATTATCTAGGAACCTTAAAGTAATTGGCATTTGATTTCTATTAGCTTGGAACATTTTCTCTGATATCAATTCACAAATTGTAAGTCATAAAAGCAGAAATAAACACGTACTTTAAAAGGTAACTTCCAAGAACACAAAACATGTCAATCTCTATTTTTCATCCTAAACAACATGTATCATGGCAGGAAAAGTTGCCTTACGGAGACTCTAAAGCCTTCTGTCCTAAACTCCACAGAAAATAATTAGATTTAACAGAACAAAGAGTAGGAAAAATAATAGGTTTGTATATTTAAATAAATGAGTGGAAGCCCAGACCTATTTGATATGATGTAACTAACAATGAACTATTTACTGGGAGTAAGGCAGAAAGAAAAAGATCTAAACAGATTATGAGTTTTGTCACTCATTTTTTATTTGTGAAGACACTCTCTATAGCTGAAAATAAATGCAAAACAAAAAACATTATCCTTTGCTTTTTGTATTTTGTGTCAATACACAGGAAAAAAATTGTACTCTGTACAGGTATTGAGTAAGTGTACCAGTACAGTTACTGTACTGTTAATACATTACCCTTTCCATTTAAATGCATTTCAAAAAATGAAAAATAAAAGGTAGGACATGTAGAACATCTTGTGCAAGTTGAATTAGTGAATTAGCCCCTCCCTGGCTTCAGATGTTGAATGTACTTTGCAGGAGATACATCAGGCCTCTGCAGTGCTAAGCCAAGAAACTTCAATTGAAGGAGTATTCCTTCTTTGGATGCAAAAATAAAAATTACTACAAACAGAGATCATCTGAAAAAATAGGAGGTTTTATAGTTCATTCTCTATATCACCAGAAATCAAGAAGAAAACAGTCACCCTAGAATAGTTAAAGTTGGAAAAAGATCCTAAAATCACTAAGTCCTACCACTAATCCAGCATCACCCTGTTCTTCACTAAACCATGTCCCTGAGTCCCATATCTATATATATTTTTAGATACCTCTGGGGTGATGATTCTACTACTTTCCCAAGCAACTTGTTTCAATACTTCATAACCCTTTCAGTGAAGAAATAATTTTTAGTATCCCAACTCAACCTCCCCTGATACAACCTGAAGCCATTTCCTTTACCACTTGCCATGTGGGAGAAGAGACTGACCCTGACCTGGCTATAGCCTGTTTCAGGTGGCTGAAGAGAGCAATAAGGTCAGCCCTGAGACTCCTGTTCTCCAGACTAAGCAACCCCAGCTCCCTCAGCCATTCCTCACAAGACTTGTGCTCCAGACCTTCACCAGCTCTGTTGCCCTTTTTGGACAGGTTCCAGCACCTCAATGTCCTTTTTGCAGTGAGGGGCCCAGAACTGAGCATTGGATTCAAGGTGAGGCCTCACCTGTGCCGAGTAATGGGACAATCCCTGTCCAGTCCTGCTGGCCACACCACTGCTGGTACGGGCCAGGATGCCATCGGCCTTCTTGGCCCCTGGGCAGACACTGGCTGATGCTCAGTCGCTGTCAGTCAGCACTCCCAGGTCCTTTTCTGCTGGGCAGCTTCCCAGCCACTCTGCCCCAGCCTGTAGTGCTGCAAGGGCTTGTTGTGACCCAAGGGCAGGACCCAGCACTTTGCCTTAGTGAACTTCATACCTTTGGCCTTGGCCCATTAATAATACAGCCTCTCCAGATTCCTCTGCAGAGCCTTCCTACCCTCCAGAAGATCAATACTCCTGCTCAAATTGGTGCTGTCTGCAAACTGACTGAGGGTAGACTTGATGCTTTAGTCCATCATGTTGACAGAAAGCATTTTTATGCCAAGTGAAGTAGTTTTGTAAATAGAAATCTTCAGTTGCTCTTTAACAGGCTTTTCAAAATCTGAGCATCTTGTTCTGTTTAGACATTTAACTATTATGCTTGTCATCATTTGTTTATTAAATAGAAACAAGTCAATATAAACCCTGCTATATTCAGAACCCACGCAGCACAGAGAAAATCTCCTCCACAATAAACTAGGGGCAAAGCACTTCCAAGGTAAATGAATGTAAGCATGTGCTGCAGTATGCTTACTTAATAGTGCAGCAAAACCCTACCTAGTGAATTAGCAGAGTAGTTGAAAGATTTATAAAGCAATAGAAAAAAATCAATTGTGGGTCCTCTTTCACAACCAGAGAATAATCATCTACTGAAATTGAAAGCAATGCATGCAACACACAGTAATTGTTCAATATAAGTAATTATTGTATACAACTAGATTTAATCTCTTAAATTCAGTGTTCAGCAACAGCAAGGTATATTCTAAAGCTTTGTCAGCAGGAAGATTCAGCTCCTCTCCAGGATACCAATCCTTATCCCAAACAATCCAAAAAATGTCTAAAGAAATCACAAACACTGCTCAGATATCATTGCCTACTTATTATAGGCAGCACAGGTTAAAGCGTCCCTACAATCAAGAAGTGAACTAAATAAGCTTTACTACTCCTGTCATAAACAGCAGCAAATTCTTCCAACACAAATCCAAACAGAAAAGAAAGAGTCTCTCCATTATATATGATTCTGAGGAGAAGAGAAATTATCAAAACAGCATCACTGGAACAGAATGCAAGACAGAATCTGCCTTGAAAACACACACAAAGAGAAAGCAAGAAAATCTTTCCAATTATCATCAGAGAAAGGGCAGTATTAAAAAAAATATCACAGCAGTTTTAGTTTTAGCTCGGTAAGTATGGAAAGTAGCTACCATTGCTTCCCTTTCCACCTTGTTTTGTAGTCCCTCTCAAGAGACATGGCCAAACCCATAGCCAGAGTTAGGAGCTATGCCAAACTGCTACCACTGCTTCAATGGATACTGGAAAAGCCAGTGAGACAAGGATAACTAAGGGCATGTGCAAAATCTGTAGTATCCCTAGCGTGGCTATCAGCACCAACAAGCAAAAGAAGAGGCTCAAGTTGAGCCTTGAACAGCTCAAGTTACCATTAGTAAATCAAAACAACCTTGGTTCAAATAGTTTGGATAGCAGAGACAATCTCTTGATAGTTGTAATTTCTTGTTTCCTAAATTGTCATTTTTAGAGTTTATCAGCCAATTCCAGCAAAGTCAAGTAAGTCTTAACTGACAGAGAGTTACATCAGAGGCTAGCCAAGATCTATTCACAATAGATCAGCTATTACAATGTACTATTTTCAAATTAAAATAATCTAATCTTATAGATTCAGTGTCTAATGGACCCACAGCAAGACAGGCAAAATTCCCAGACTGCTAAGCATATCCTCTTAACCAGTCTCATCCATCAGGGCTGCCAAACAACATTACTGTGGATGTCTCAAGAGAATAATTTCCATCACGTACCAAAGCACCAACTGGAAAGCCTCAACTTTTCACAGTCACTGCTACTTTTTTCCTTTAAATTCAATCTGTTGACATTCCTTTTAATAGGATGGGTAGCATCAATCCCTCCAATAATCAGAGAAGATATGTAAAAAAGTCTGATTTCCCATTCCCTGACTTATTTTTGTTACAAAGTCCCCAAGGGAAATAAATACATCAATAAAGAGTAAGGTCATTTTGGGAACATATGCAGTAAGTATTCCACAAATAATAAGAGCTAAAGGAATGATTTACAGAAGAGGAGCCTCATGATGAATTACAAGCAGATCAGAAAAGCTGCATTTGTGTTCCTGAACAATCCAATCACAACAACAAAGAGAGATGTAAGCTGTACTGGAAAACACCACTTAAAAAAGCTCTAGATTCTAAAAACTCTTATTCTTATGTTCGATTTCTCTCTCTTAAGAATTCTATTTTTTCACACACGTTCCAAAACTTTCTAGCCAGAGAATTTTTCTATTTCAGGTGGTTTTTTCCTTTAAAATAAGAAACACAGAAATGAAATTTTCCAAAGAAAACAGCTATTAAAAACCATCAGCAAAGTTCTTCTCAAATCCACAGCATCCTTTCCCATCAACATTCTTCACAAATTCAATCAGTTAAAAGCAAAAAGAGAATTATAGGTTCATACATATAAACTTATATTTGACAAACATTTCATTAGAAAAACATTTAAAAATCATCTATTACCATTCTGTCTCAGCACATCTTGCCAATGTAAGCACCTCTTCCTGAATGTCGGGGAGAGTATTCACACAGAAGAAATGTAAGAATTCAGCAACTCTTGTCTTATTTATCCCAAGTACTAAATATATGCCATTGGTAGCAATTGATTTGTGACACTTCAGCTAACTCTGTGATGTATTTAACACATAAAGGACCCCAATTTCATCATGAAGAGAGAGACTCAATGTTAGCAGGTAGCAGCTGCCAGCACTTGGATACTGTTATTAGAACTGGTTTAGGCAGTTTATATGCACAGCATTTATTTGCCTCCTGGTTCAGGCATTATTAGCTAGATCACACACTTGAATCACTCTGTGAAAGGCACTTTAAAACAGAGCTGGGGTCTAGGTTCACTTTTATCCCTGTAAACACAGAGCAGTTTAATTGACTCTTATGTTTAAGTCAAGGTGCTGAATTTAGTCTCAGGTTCCTCTAACACAATCCAGGAGGGGACAAGACTGACACATGTGAACCAAGAGAACACTGAGCAAAGGTAAGCATTCTTTGGAAAGACAGAGTTCTGTAACCCATACAGAGACAGAAGAAATCAATCTCTCACATGAAAAAAAAATTAATATCCCCATTTTGGTCAGTACTGTGTATCACTTCTACTCTGATTTTTTTCTTCTTTGAAGAATAAAAGGTGAAGAACGTGAAGCCCTTCCTTGGTTAGGCCTACACAGCTACCCAGAACAGAATGGGAACCATTAGTTGATACAACTAAGAGGAAACATGGTGCAGTAGTTTCTGACTGTGGTGAAATCGTGTGCAGCACACTGAAGCCAGTGAGCAGAAAGACTTTCCCCTCATCTGACCTAGTTCTGTCAAAGATTCACACATGGAGACAGTGGGTGTAGAGGTGACACATGCAGTATCTTCAAAAATTTTGGAAGGCAACACCTCACAGTGAAAGACACTTAAGACTTCGATGGTGAAAGGAAAGCTAGCTGAACTCTAGAAAATTCAGAGAAGATATCAGAAGCCTGCCCAGACCTGTAGGAGTACAATGAAGTGAACAAAACGAAATGTAAAAACAGTTATGGCAAAAAGTGCCAGATGGACAGTTGGTTTCAGGATAAAGCTACCTGATGCTGCAAGTATATTCCATTTGGAAGGAGATACAGATTTAACAAATCCTCTTGGTTTGTTTGTTTTTTTTGTTTGTTTGGTTGGGTTTTTTTGTTTCTTAAGCAGCATGCAAACAATCTTAAAAAAAAAAACCATTATAACTGGAAAAGCCACAAAATTTTCTGGATTCTGAATTAGTGCTGTCTGCAATATAACAGGTACAGCATAAAAATGTACTGTCCGAAAAGAGTCTTCACACAAAATGAACAAAGAACAACAGAAATAAGGATCAAAGGCTCAAAGAAACATTATTTTTTCATTAAATTATTCTAAAATGCAAATGTCAATTAGCTTCTACCCACTGTATACCCAGCCACTGGCAGGTAGGTTCTGCAAAACAGTGGAACAAGCTGTCCAGAAAGGCTGTGGAGTCCATCCTTGGAGCTACACAGAGCATGACTGTGCACATGCCTGAGCAACCTGCTGGAGCTGACTGTTCTGAGTGGGGTCATGGACTGGAGGATGCCCAGAGGTCCCTCCCACTCCAGCAATTCCATTATAAGATTAGAAAGGACTTCTGTGAAGTTATTTAACAACAATGGGTTTTTTCACACAGTGGATCAGAGAGGGTGCTCTGTATAAAATCAAAAGTCTTGATAAAAACTCAACCAGAATACAACTAGGAATGAAGCCTACAAATTATTTTTACGTCACCTTGGTGAACAGAAGAGGCCCTGGGACAATATGACCCAGGAAAAGCACTGGTCATCACTAATGAACTAATTAATGGAGGAAGATGACAGTGAGGAACAACAAAATGAGATTCACAGCCTGGAAATGAAAGGCCCAAAAAACTAATCACCTACTTAAAACTAACAGAACCAAAAGTTAAAACACACATACAACCATGGCAGGTGTCTGAGGCAAATGTTAATGCAACACTGTCAACACTCATCTTTCTGATCATATCACTAATTTCCTTTACAGTTCACAGGTAAGTCACTGCGTCTATAACAGGAATGCATCAAACAGGAAATAGAAAAGCTCCCCCTACACAGAAGGGACAGCAATCTTAGGTCAAAATGCATTAGTGACCTTTCTGAGGCAAGGAAAGAAGGGAAGGGAGAAAAGGAAGGGAGAAAAGGAAAGAACGGAGGGAGGGAGGGTCTTGATGAGAAATAGACATGAAAGAATTGGAAGCAATGTGATCCCCTGTGATCAGTACTCAATTACTGAAACTTAATGGGCTTTGGCTGAGGCTTACAAAATCATTCATCTAACACAAGGGTCTTGCTCAAAACGCACCATCCAAAATAACTTCAAAAAATGTGCTTTACTTAGTTAAACTAACCTCCAAAACCAGAAATTCAAAATAAGAAACCATTTCTTCCTGTGTTAGCTGCTCTTCCCAATGACACCACAGGACCATGGCAATTACTTCATGCCCTTATATAATATACATATTTCCTTTCCACCCCAAAAGAGAAGTTTTGTTTGTTACCTCTTACCGACAGTTATTTTGACAGTTCTTTTCTGAGAGTCCATCCTCATCTTCTCCCATAATATCCACTGCCGAAAATATCAGTGCAACCAGAATTGCAAAGCAGCATACCAGTGCAAAGATCACAATGCATTTTTGCTGGGACTGAAAGAGATTAAGATTAAAAAAATTTTAATGGCATGAACACATTCTCGTCAGTGACTTGAGACTCTGAAACTTTTACATAAAATCTAAATTTCTTTGAAGACATAACTGCAATAGCTGTCAACATGAAACACACCTCAAGATGTAAACACTCTCAAAACTGTCTTTCATGTATCACCTTGAGATATATTTTAAATCTCTGAGACACTGTTTAATGATTCATCTCACAAATAATATTCATAATTTAAACTGCTTTCTGTTTGTACCCCAAGGAAAGCATTATGCATTAAAATAATGACTCCTACATTAACTACGTATTTTCTGATTGTGGCTCACAGGTAAAGTACACACTTTGAAACCAAGTTTTGTTGTATTTGGTTGAAACAAAACATGTCATTGCAAGAAGACTTAAGAACAAAGTCTTTTTTTTCTACTGCTAGAAAAAGTACCTGCCATTGTCACTATGACTGTCATAGCCACTCAGACACTTTGGGAAGTCCTTGCCCCACAGTATCTATAATATAATGAACACAGATTAACAGATGATAAATGGGATTCAAGGAAACAATGGGAAACTGTTGCTCAGTACGACAGGTAATGCCTTCCACATCTCAGATTAAATATTAAAACATGGCATAGCACTACTTTATGAAATCTTGCAGTAATCAATCAGATGCACCTGGTAGTGCCCTAGATAAATGTGAAACCTCCTGAAGACAGTTGCTTGACATGTAATTTACATACCTGCATAAATGTACAGTACATTCTATTCTGAAACCAAATGTTCAAGTACTGTGCATTTTCCTACTGAAGTAAATTTAAACAAGACCACATCCATACATAAAAACGTCAATGTCTAACTCCTGTTGCGATAGTAATTTTCTTAATTTTCATTATTGCTTTATAATTACTTTGTCACATGGAGGAAAAGGCCTCATAAAGGAATGGGAAAGTGGGAAAGCATAAAAAATGTAAGGGAAAGGAAACAACATCATGCTTGCAGCTGATAGCAAATTTCACAGTATTTCCACTGTTCCTGATATTTTGTTTAAGAGGCAGTAAGTTTCAGAGTAATAAGAACATTTTCCCATACACCTAAAGAAAAGGTCTAACATTTTTTTTAATTAAAAAAAATTCCAATACTTTCCAACTAGTGCACTTCTCAGGAGAAACATTCCCATGTTTCTTTCAGAATAAATCAGATATAAAAATTTTATTTCAGTCTGTGAAAATACAAAACACAGCAAACAATTTCTTCAGACAAACAGGAAAAACTCATCTGAAATTTAGTGACAAATGTAGCCTTTAACAGTAACACCAAATCTATGGTTCAGGTTATAAGCCTATTTTAAATATAATGCATATTAGACAATTTTATACATTTCCAATATATGTTTAAATCAGTATTTCTATTATATTAACTAAAAAATTACCAGAATGCATCATAAGAAAATGTTCTTCAGCCATAACAAAGCCAACCCATGAAAGAAATAAATTTGGAAAGGTTTATTGTTGTTATTCTTCCTGCTGATAGGTAGACTAATGACAACATTTGAAAAGAATTGTAAGCTACTGCACCTGGGTGTCCAGAACTAAGGCTGCACAGTGGAACTTAGGAGAAAATTATTAAACATTCTCATTGCCTCACACTACTAGCAACAAAAACTAAGAAGTGCTGAAGAAAAATAGGTATTCAGGTCTGGGACACTGCTGTATGACATTTCTTCATCAGGACACTTCAGACTGCTGTTAGGATGACCACTGTCTCATGCAGTACTGCATTGTTTTTGAAGTACTGCAAATGTATTTGCAGAAACTCTTTGATGCTGAATGTATCACCATGGCAGCAAGGCAGCAAAGCTACTCCCATAACCAGCAAACCAAAAAAGAGTCTGAGCTCATTTTCTAGTCCCTAGTAGCAGGGGATGTGACCCAGCAGGGCTCACAAACACAGGGCTCTTTTCCCTCCCAAATCAGGCTAACTGTTGCCATTCTACACACTGGGACTAATTTTAAGTTACTCTGGATAAATTTGAAGCACAAACATCCTAGCTATCACACCGTGTGAAAGACTTCATGCTATTGCTCCATGGAGTAACTCTCATCTTATTACGCTGCCATGCAAGCTGCACAACAGCTATAGAGAGTAGTGGGATCACTGGGCCAGCAGGGATTGCATCAGCCTTTGAGGCTGGGGCAGTACTCACAGAGACAGCAGGAGATATTTCACTGAAGGGTGGTGTGTTGGAAGCCACAACATGCCTCTAGAAACCTCTCAACCTGCTTAAAGTTTGAAGGCCAAATCAATATAAAATCTACAGAGTACCACAAGGAGGAGTGGGTGTGGGAGGAAAAAAGGCAGCTGCAACAGATGCTTAAATACCAGGAAATCTTATGGCAGCAATTTCTGAAAGCACTATGGAAAGGGGAAGTCAAAATAATTCTAAATGGATCCTCCTAGACTAACATTAATTTCCATTCTGCATAATTTTGGGGAACATATTCAAGGTTTCTTGATTTCTCTGCTGTAGTTGAAAATTGTATGAAGTTTAAATCCCTGTTCTTTCATGGATTCAGCTTGTCAAGCTCTGCAGTTTGTGAGTACTGTTCACTGTAGGCAGCACAAACTAGGTACCATTAGTAAGACCACTGCTATTCTACCAGCATGAAAATAAAAACAGAACCACACAAACCTATTTTACTGCTCTTATTTCACAGATCCTTTATATTATATTATATTATTATATTATTATATTATGCAGTTGTCTTTGACAAGTATAATGGATGAATTCTCTCCCTTTTTCTAAAGTTCCAGCTTAACAGTATGATTACAAATAGCATAGGGAACCTTTTAAATCAACAGTCAAAAACTCCCCTGTGACTACAGTAGTTTTTCTTTGAACAAAGGATAGCACAAAATAGCAAATAAAATGTAGCAAAAATTCCAAGTTTGTGATTCTACCACTACATTTTCAGACACAGGTCTGAAGGGTCAAGTAAAGACCATTAAAAAAAATTTTAAAAGAGTAAGGAGAATTTTAAAAGGTTTCACAGTTCATGTTGAACTTACTCCTGCTGAGTGGTGGGTTTTTCATTGCTTTTAAATCTATATATTACATTATAAGTTAATGTTTGGAGATTATTTACATTAAAATTCATATTTATACTAGAAAAGAAAGAATAAAAAACAGATACTTACATCAAAAAAGTCTTCTAAGCCTATCTTTTTACAACAGCAATAAATCTTTATTTTCACACACTTAGCCATAATGCCAACCATTTTCAAATAACCTCTTCCTAATTGCAACAGACTAGGAATAGACCATATCCATGTTCTATTATAACCATCCATGCATGCCTCTGTGTGCATCTATGTGCAAGTAATAGCAGGCATTGTGAAAGAATCCAAAATCAAGGAGCTCGCACCACTCATAGACTAGCAGGGACCTGCTAGGCTGCTCTCCAGACCCGTGTCTGTGGCCTTGGGCAGACTGCTTGTTTGATGCTGTCTTGTTGCACATCCCTCTGGCAGCTGAGGTCCCTTTGAGTTTATCAGACCCATCCTTCTGTTTCCTCCATTAAGTGCCTCAGCATTCAAGCCTTCAGTCTTCAAACCTTAATTACAGAATACAGGGATCTCTAAAACTTATGTATTCCATCTGTCCATATACCTAGTTAATTTGCAGAAATATTAATCCCAACAGATATTTGTTTAGCCTGTCCTCAAAAATCTAGAGTTGAAAGAGATCCTGTAGTCTTTTCAGGCAACCCCATCCCATATCTAAGCACCTGACTGATGCTTAACTTAAGTCTCTTATGCTGCAACAATTCTTTTTTCCTTGCTGTACTAATGGAAAACTGTGAACATAGAATTTCATTCTCTCTTTTACATATTTAAAGGCTGCTATAGGTGCTAAGAGGCTTGGGGCCAGACCCTCTACAAGTCTGACTGTACTGATGGGCAAGCCCAGAGATTCTGTCGCATGAGAGAAAGATTTGTTCAGGGCTTAAGGAAGATTGGGAAAGAAACTCCTGCAGGAACAAAGACTATCAAAAATACTGTGAGTAAAATGCGGTTTTTTCACCTGGCTCAACTAGCTTAAACAATACCTAAGTTAAAACAAATCCACCAAAACACTGCATTACTAAAATAAAGCATGGGAATTTTTTCATGCTGTTATACCTCTAGGGAGAGAGTGAGAAGAAAAGCCAAAAGCTGCACAATGGTTATCCAGTACAGTACTATTCAGACTAAAGTTTAATCTGGGAAGGACTTGCTTGTTAATTATTAAGAAAAAGGATAGCCTATGTCAATTAAGCTTATCAGAGCCTGTGATACCCACGCAGAATTGAGAATAAGAGCAAGAAAAAGGCCTCCATCTTTACTGCACTCACATTGCTCAAAGCCTGCTAAGATCACTTCACTGGCTCCTGAAGCTTTCAGTTTTTTCTCAAATAACAGTCATTTCTTTGAGACTGAGATTTTAATCAGGAATTTATTCTTCCTCCAATGCAGTACAAGAATGTCTTCTCCCAAAAAAGGAGCCATGAAATTGCAATGCTGCATCTGCTGATAAAACTGACTGCATAACAAAACATGTCAGGCTTTGAACTTGTGCTTCATTTTTTTATAACAATTTACAGACTGAATAAGGCAATACTTATATACCACACTAATACAGGCTCTAAGAGGCAGGCTTTCACATCTTTGGTCATTTGATTAGTCTGCTCTTTCCTGCAACACATCTGAACACAAATGTGACAACAAAAGCACTCCCCTGCAACACATCTGTAACTGCTCAACAGCCCTCAAAGAGCTGTTTATGAATCAGGTTCCATGGGGCGCTGCAATACACCTGCCAAAGATAGCAAGAAACTGGACTTCGAGAATTAGCAATCATTCCAGATTACCCTTGGTCATCTGTGTTTATTAGAGAAAAATATTACTATAATCTGGAATCTGCATACAGTAATAATCTTCATTGCAGCCTTGAATCTCCCAGCTAGTATGATTAATGCCAATCAACACTTAAAATCCTCTTTAAAAGGAACAGATTGCTAACGTAAGTTAAATATTTTTAAATTGGTTGGACCTAGTTAGTTTCATCCTTGGACATTTAAAGGCAGTGGCTGAAACTAACGGAGAACCTTTAGGACTCGCCTCTAAAAACTCATAGGCCTGTGTGCAGCAAAAGTGCTGCCAATATTCAAGAAAAAATGATGCTCAGACAGTAGAGGTTGGGAAACAATAAGCTAGTTATTTTAGCTTCAGTGTCTAGAAAATATGTAGGTATCTAGAAGGTAAGAAGCTTTGTCATGTAAAAGTCATGTTGATCAGATCCAATTTCTATCTTTCCTAGTCACAAGCCCTATTGTCCTGCCAGAGAAGCTGAAAATAATGTATACTCTCACCTTTATTAAAAACTTTCTTACAAACCACAGCAGCTTGTCCAGATTATCACAGGAGAGGCATAAAGCTGGTTGAAAAGTCACGCTCATTGAAAAAATGGGAGGAAATTTTAGAATGGATTCTGCATTTAGAATGGATTCAGAGGATTCTGCTTTGTATCTGGTTTTGCTCATGTCTCCATTAACAATCTACATTCGGGAATAGAAATTAAAAGTGCTTATTAAATTTTCAATCAAAGCCAAAGCAGTACAAATTGAAGACCAGGTTAAATTTTAAAAATGTTCTTGACTCTTTAGAGAGTATGTCAACAAAAATAAGATAAATTTCAATAAAGGAAAAGAGCTACAAACATTTAGGACCAAACTGTTGCACATATACAGAAACTGAGAAACCACTAGGAAAAAGAGTAACCAAAACTATTAACATGCTGGAACAGATGTTTTAGGAAGACAGACCAAAAAAGGGTAGCAGTCCATAGTTTGGAGAGAAGAAGAAATAAGACCAAGGGATACAATATCTACACACTAACATCAGGTATAGTGAAGGCAGAATTATCCACCAAGTACTACAATTCCAGAAATAGTAAATGTTTATTGAAACTTCAGGAGTTAGGTTTCAAAAAGATAAAGTACTTTTTAATGATATTAAGCATCTAGAATTAGTTGCCACACGGGGCCATGAAAGCAAACAGTAGCAGGAGGTTTAAAAAGAGATTAGACAAAAATAATTTCAAAAATACACCCTCATCAGAATATAGAGAAAACAGGCTGGGATGTGCCCTCTGCTAGAGATGATGGGAAAGATGCCAGTGCCCACTGGTAGACTAGACACACTGTGAGTCCGAGCTGCAGAATGTATTTTCTACGTTCTTAAATAGTTCCATTTCTTCTGCAGAAGGAATCAAGAGTTATAGCAGAGAACAACCTGATCATGTCACATCATGTTACATTGTGTTGACTTAGATTTCTACATCCTGCTATAATGCCTGAACTGCATGCAAGGAAAAAATAATCCTTAGCCTCTACTTCAAGTTGGCATATTTTGTTTACCTTTCAAGATCAAATGCAGACAGTTTAAAGCAGAATTAACAGTAAATACTTAGTCCCATAGTTACCCACTGAAACAACTAATTCTCCAAGCAACACATCCTTTCATGTGTTTTCCAAACAAACAAGAAGACACACTGTCCAGCAATCTCCCTGTCTATCCAGTTTCTTTTGAATCTGTATTTGATTTATATAGAAAGATTAATATAATATAATTATCTCCAAAATTCTAGAAGATCCATATGCAGGCAGACTTGGCTGAGAAAGACACAAATAAGTGCCTCTACCAAGGTAAAGACAGTCCAAAGCTTTGCCTTCCCTCACACCCAATGAAGCAGCTGCCTTGGCTTCACTGCTCTCTGAACAAACCTTTGAACCAACAGCTCAGGAACCTAACACACGGACAGGCCCATGGCTATAAATAGAAAACCAGTAAACTACTTTGGAAGAAATCCAAGGCTTTGGAGGTTACTTACCTGGACCTCCTCCACACAGGGTTCTGTACTGCAGAAAGATATTAACATTCAGAACTTGACATCTGTAAGAAAAAAGGTTTCCAACACATAACCAACTAACCTATGATGCAATTTGTTGACCAAAACTGGAATAAGAGAAGGGGTGGAAAGCCTTTAAGTATTCATGTGCCATTTTTCCAAAATTGGGCCCTGACTTCTCATCATGATATATCAACTCAGCCTTCAGCATAATGTAAGGAGCATTATAATTTGGCAACATCAAGAAAAGGCCATTGTCTACCCTAAAAATAACACTCTACTCAAATCTAGTGTCTCCTGCAAAGAGAAACAGAAAGAAATAACGTATTGAACAATCTGAACCTGGCCTGAACAGCCAATTCAGAAGAATATTAAAACTTCATTAGTATGAAAAAACAGTGCAAGTAAGATTTCTATATTCCAATATCTCTTTGTGCATCTTTAAATCTGTTCATCTTTAAATCTAAGTAAGGACTCCTATTACAGCTAGGATTACAGCTACTACTTCACCAGGACAAAACCAAACAAAAAAAGCACGAAAAAATTGTGTTCTACATGAAGTACTTTAATATATTACATCTTTTATGTACAATTTCATTTCACAAGTATAATTAAAAACTGAACTCTTCAGAAATCAGGTGAAACTCTGTAACTAATAACTGAGCAAAGAAACATTTGGTCTATTATTTCCCATCAAGAGCTGAATCCCATAAGGCAGTATTTTGAGACAGAATGAAATTAATAGCTACATGAAGATGCAAACCATTAATATATTGCAGAACAGTCCATTTAAAGTCAATTAAAATCATCAGAGGACAACAGGCTGGGGGAATATAGCAAATGATAAAAAGACTGGCCTAGAGTCTAGAGGTCCACTTTCTAGGAGAAAATGTTTTTTCAAATTTTACACCTTTATGCATCTTTCTGGAGACTACAGCATGCAAAATGAGCAGTTAGAAAGCCCTACTCTGAATTGTAGGCCTACTTCTCTCATCACCTAGTTTAATTTTGATGTTAAGAGTCTTAAGTCCTAAAGAAAAACTAGATAGAAATACCAGAATCTCTAAAAATCAGAATCTTCCATGGGCACAAAACAAGGAGTAGCAGTAACTTGCCATATTGCATCTGTCTCTAGACAACAATTCTCTTTTTTTTCAAAAGCAACAGGCGAAAAAAATTCATCTACAGAAAGATCCTCTTTTCCATACTTTCCTTGCATTCATCAAAATCACATTTTTCTATTAACTCTGGCTCAGGAATTTCTAAAATCTCTTCTAGAATGAATTGCTTATTGTACATATTCAACTTTTAATCTAAAGATTAATTATATTCCTATAAAAAGTTAAATGGAACATTTTAAGTTAAAAAGAAGGGGAAAATTGTAATTTTTTTTTCTTAGTTGCTGGTTAAACATGCTCAAAACTTTTCCTCTTAGATATTTCAGACTAATTTTAAATGTCTCACCAGGAAAGGGAGGACATCCCACATCTGAAGTACTTGAAGTCATGCTTTTATTTCAGCTTTTATTTTCATCTGGTCATTTTTGAATACAAAAGTGAGCTAGAACACAGAAGTGTCCATTGGCTACAATTATTCCAAAGTGATTTCATCCCAATTCCACTGGATCAGTCTAATACATGTTGTTCTGGCAGCATAATTCTGCACCAAACTAGGCAGGAGTGCAGTAACTAAGACAGCTTTGGCTTTTCAGGTAAGGCTCCTAAAGGAGCAATATATAACAGCTATAAATTTTCTAAATTTTAATGGTAATTCTGCCATGCTATTAAGGCACATTCCAGCCTAGAGACAATCTGTTTATATGGTAACATCCAGATATCCAGTATATTTTAACAGGCTGAATACAGGACAGGAAGCCTTTGGGAACAGAGGACAAGACAGGATGTGCTCTGGCAAACTATGATATTTACCATTGCAACATCAAAGTGTTTCATGCTCCCTGACAAAGGAGATCCAGAAAATGTTGGGCAGCTATTTTCTGAGCATAGGATAAATAATTTTTTATGTGCTAAGAACCTTTTTAAAAGAAAATACACAAAACCTAACAATATCAGTGGAAGCATGTCTGTGACAGATCATTCCATATCACTGAGACATCCAAAAAGCATCCAAACATCTGTATATTTTTACATCTTACCCACATGTGTGCCATGTTTCCTGAAATCAGCGACCATTTGTAATTTAGATTTTTGTTCCAGAACAGTTACTAATTTGTGTGTCTGTCTGTGTATATACATATATTCTTAAATATATATATTTATACACACAAACGGACATGTAATAATGACCATTAACATCCAACATAAATCTCTTTCTAAACCACAAAGAGAAATAGAAGTAGGCAGTGCGAAGTAGCAGCATAAAGGCAGACCAGACTCTATACAGATGAATATGCTGATTTACACTAATTTACATTACAATTACATTACATTACAATACTCTAATTTACAAATGGCAATGCCTCTGTTAGGTTCAAAATTAACTATAATTTACTTTTGTATGATTAGTAATTGTAGAAAAAATTCTAGTAATGTACTCAGTTAAGTAATGCAAGATGCTGACAGCACAGCTTCAACTACAAGTCACTTTCTATCAAGAAAGTGTTTTATATAATACTGCTACTAATAAAGCTTTAAGAGAAACTAAGTGAGATTTTAAAGCAATGAAAAAAGTTTAGTCACAGTGTTTGCATACGTCCTTTTTGGCACATTAAATGATCATATGTACAGTCTGCTCAAGCTTCATACCCACAGGTTTGTTTTGCTAAAATACTTTCAAAATGAGACAAGACAAAAAAAAAAGACTAAAAATAAAAAGTTGTGGCTACTGGCACATAGACTCTCTCAGGAAGGCTGTTAGACACAAATTTGAGCTCAAGCGCAGTTCTGCAGAATTACAAATTCATTACTCTACCTGAAGCATATGTCTTCTTATCCAAATTAACAAGGCAAAATACAGTACATTAAAGCTTTTCAATGAAATTCTAGCATTTAATCCCACAATTGAGACAGGCTAATAATGTATCTACCATCAATTACAGCATTATCACATTAAGTTCCTATAAAGCAATAATTCTGCAGTCAAAGGCAGGTGGTGCAATTGAACCTGGACGTACTAATGAATTTTGTTACATAAATTACAAATTACTGGTTCCGCTTTCATAAACAGAAAATTGAGAATATTTCAAATTAATATTTTTTAAAGTTTGCTTTCACTCATTCTGACAAGATACACTTAAAGGAAAAGTTCTATTAACTGTTATAAATTAACACAAGTTCGGGAAAAGAAATTATCTCATATGGGAAGCATTTAATTTTAGCTCAATCTGAATTTTTAACTACACTGCATGTATATGTTGAACTAATAGATTTGCCATCTGGCCAAGAAGTTAATTCCATTGTCAGACAGAGCACAACCAATGTGAAATTCACAATAGGAATTATATTCTACTTTAAAGAGAGAAAAAGGAAAACCTCACCTTCAAATATCATGACATCTGACTTCAAAATGTCTGGAAGAACTTCTCTTTTGTAATACATAATGTTTAAGTCAACCTATGAATTTAGAAGTTATTCAGAAGGAAAACCATGAGTGCACATTAATATACATATTTACATGCACAGCCATGACCACAAAATTCTCAATTCAATAGGAAAACAATATTAGAGATTAAATATGATATCCAACATACAGGACTGGTTAAAAATAAATTAATTAAAATATCTATCCAGGGATATGGCTGTTTCCATGAAAACCATAAAACATTCTGGCCTAGCTGAATGTGTGTCTAGTTTTATTATTGTTTGAAAGTAGGCAATCACTGCAAATGTTTTTAATGACTGCCAATCTGGATTTTTAATCATTCTGTATAATAAAACATGGAATGAAGGTACAGTGAAATTCCATCTTCTTATTCTCAGTTCTGTAGCAGAGAATCTCAGAAAAGTAAAACTAGTGAGAGAAATGAAGATGAGCCTTGACTATAAAACAGCCCCACTGCAATTTGACATGGTGGTGGTACAAATACCTCAGTGAAGTTTCAACGCTCCTGAAAGCAGAGGAGGTATATTGCACCTCACTAACACAGATCATGATGGACCAGAGAGAGTTCCAGGAAAGAGTAACTGCATGCTAAAGAGTGCCACTAACCATTATCACCTTTCATTCTACTCTGAAATACAGTATTTTCTGGTGCGGGTATTTCTTCCCCTCCCTTTCTTTTTTGACAACAAACTTTCTTCAGGTGAAAAGAAACTAAATTTTCTGGAAAAAGGCCTCTTATGGCAGGTTATCAACGGATGAAAATAATTATGGGCACAGTTTTTTCTTACAATACCTTAAAAGCTCTTTCTAAACGGAAAAATAAAGGGCATCTTAAGTTTTCAATACAGCATCAGGCCTTAACACAGCAAAGCATCCAGAGAAAGGTAAAGAGATTTATTTGTGAAATTTCAGTCTCAGGGTGATAGACTCATTCCCAACCTTGAAGTAGTAGCAACAATTTATTAGAAGCATCCGTTGAAGAAAGCAGTCATTTTGTTAAGTTCTATAAAATTTACACAGATATCTGCATTTATTTTTCCACACTATCAGAAATGTTCATAAAATAATGTTCAAAGAGGTCTCAAAATATGGAAGTTTCCTAATTTCTCATAAAGCAGCAAACTGCTAACTAATTTCAAGCATTTTGGAAGTAATTGGAGATACACAGATCTTACACTGTCATATTAATTTGCATTTTAAGTTATTTCCTGAAAGCAATAGCTGTGCTATTGCAACATGCACATTGTACTTACAAAAAAAACTTAGTCATAATATTTTTTGCATTTGTTGCTTAAGGCCTAAATATATTCCATATGAATAAAAATCAATATAGTGTTTACTGTGTATTCTGCAAAAAAAAAAAAAAATCCATGAGGTTTAAGTAAAATTTGTTCCATATTTGTTTTCTGAATATGTAATATTTTAACAAGTATAATTTTAAGCAATGTACATAGATACTCCACTTCTCAAAAACAGCAAACTCAGTATAAACTGATAACATTTCCAGATTATATATTACCATGTGTCTCTGTACACACTTGAGGCAACAGTCATTCCCACAATTCTTCACATGCAGATTCCCTCCATACAGGAAATGTAACTCTAATTGCTTTTCTTAGTTTACTAGCTATTTATAAAAAAAATAAAAAAATCTCCAGTAGATATGTGCTCCTTCCACAGCACATTCAAAACAAACTATTCTTATTTTTTTCTGAGATAATATACAACATTTGAACAAGACAAAACAGACTTACTGCAGAAGCTGTAGGAAAGGCCACGCACATGCTCATATTACCAGTTGATTGGTACTCCATGTTCACATCTATGTGGAGATTACTTTTTAATTACAGGACTTTATTCCCATATTAATCTATTAAGAGATTTCCACAAAAAGAGCTACACAGAAAGCCTTGCCCCATACACTAAACAAAAGTTTCATTTTGTTGACCGACATGTACTGAATGAACTATGGGTAGCCATGCAAATCAATAGATATCTTTGCTGGCATTTGTAAGAGATATGTACATGTACACATATATGTCCTACAGAGCTCATTTCTGAGCAAATGTCATTGTATATGAAAACCATGTAATAGCTCCCAAACTTTCTTGGCCGCTGAAACCTTGTCAGACATCAAGAGCTACAATAGAAACCCACAACTATTTTTTAATCAAAAATTGTAATTGCAATGAAAGTCAAATGAGCAGTAATATGTAATACAGTACAGGGGGTCAGATACAGATCACTTACCATAAATTTTGTATGTCACCAGTGCTGTCCAGACTACATCCTGACAGATTTCACGGAGACAGCTTAATGATCTGGGCTCAAAATTCCCTTTTCTTGTAGTAGAGAGATATGGGGAAGATGCACAGACCTCACTACAACCTAACTCTCCAAACACACAGCAGAGATGCTTGGAATATGTATTCTAAATATACAGTGAAGGACAAAATTTTGTAGCAGCTTTGACCTAATGACATGCATGTGCATGCATTACAGACAGAAATGTCCACAAACGCACTAAAATATTCTGTCACTAAAAATGGCACGTGCTTTTCAGTAAGCTCACCATACTTGTTACATTCAGAAAGGAGTCCCTGGGGAGGGGGTTGCTCTGAAAGGTTGTCTTTACCTACCAAATAGCCACCATGCTTGCTAGCACACCCCCAAGGCAGATTTAAGTCACAGTATGAGCCATGATCTATGACATTTCTCACATTCTCCATTTTTATACTGATGGCAAGCTTCCCACCTGCTCCTGCCTTTCTTGGCTACCCACCTTTCTTTTGTATTGAATTTGCTGTTGGCTTTGAAAAAGCCTCTGTGTATAATAACAATTTTGCCAGTCTTTAACAGGAACAAGGCTTAGCTCAACCTTCAGAAAGAACAGAGTTGGATATTGTAGAAGCCATAAATACACTATAAAAATGTGATAAATTTCCTTCAAATAATAAAACTGTAGCTTTTCTTTTTCAGGGGCATTAAAATGCAGACTACGATCACATAAAAGTCACTCATTCAAAACAACTTTTTCAGGGGTAATATGCAATTCATTGTTTAAATTCTTTGCCTTTTCTCCTGTCTATTCTATCTGTCTATAAAAACTCCAGTTTTCCCTATGGGCCTAAATGTACAATTAGATACATGCCAAGCTAAAATTCATCCATGTCACTGAGGCCAAATTCAGATTTTGCCAAGGACACAAAACTGTGGCTATTATCTACCACATTAGTTTTGCCAAATTCATATCGTACACACTCATAGCTCAAGCACTTCTGTTTAACATGGCTCTCTGCTAGGCAAACCTCTTGATCCCATTTTGAAATTACACTAAATATATAAAGAAACACTATTAGGTATGGTGTAAATTCATCAACTTGATTCATACTTTGAATACAGAAGACTTGATCAAAATTCAATTGTTGCTTCAAAGCATCTGGCATTTCATGGAATATTTAGATATTATCCTATTACATGTTTACCCTATGACATATTACCAAGAACAGATTGCAATTTTATTTTCCTTTGGTACTAAGACTTTTTAACATATTTATAGTTTTCTTTGTCCCTTTCTTCTCTGTACTCTTTAGGGAACCTTGCACAACATGGAAAAATTCTAGATTTTGTTTTTCATATGACAACTTTGTTCCTCTTGGGGAAACACCAAATGGCAAAACAATTCCCTTTGTCTGCTAGGACTGCAAGGCTCAATTTCTTTCTAAACATTAGCTTTGCACTCAGCTGCTGAGCTGTTTACTAAGTGAACAACCTGAACAATAGTGTTGCTGTAACTTCCTGTTTGCAACTGTGTACGGCTAGCATATAGGTACTGCTACAATAATCTTACAAAGTTCATGGAATTTCTTTAAAATTTGTGCTAATATAAACATAAACAGAATTCAGCCTTGTTCTTCTTAATTTCTTCATGGCTGCAAGTTCTATACAGTTATTTAGTAAAGATGAAAAGATTTAAATACATGTTAATTCTGATCTGCTTCTTGCATGGCTTTCAGCTCAATTCTTACATTAAAAAAAAGAACAATTGGTAAACTGGAAGCTAACTAAGCTATCTCACCTACATATTAATAATAAAATGAAGTAGTTTGCAAAAGGTTATTATAAGGCTTAGCAGTCTTGCCTGAGAAGCATATAAACTATTAAACATGAGGAGAAAAATAATTAGTTTCCATCAAAGCCACAATAATTCAAACTAAAGGAAATTACCTAGAAATTTATAAATTCAATAAATATGTTTATGCTTATCCAGAGATCCCTTCAAGGACATTGAATCTATTTGCTGTATCTGCAGAAATTAATAGATTCCCCTTCTGATGTTTTGTAGCTGCAAATTGCTTTGTAGATGGCAAGATGGGCAATTTATCTCTTTGCTATGTAAGAATGGGCTCAGAGACTGTAAATGATTACTTGACTAAAAGCATCTCAAGTTTTTTGGCTTGATGCAAGAATTTTCCAGTACTCTGTTCTCGGTTAGACTCTGAAGAATCACAAGCTGAAAGAAAGAACCCGGGTAACCTTCTTAACTGAAATGAAGATCTACACGTTTGAGAGAGAAAATAAACTGTCTGAAGGTTAAAAAAAAAAACTTTAACAAAATTTTAAAAATATATAAAAACAAGAAACAATTTGAAAAAAATTGCAGTCATCTTCTTTAGTTAATCACAGGACTGAACACAGCATGAGGTCCAACAGTTGTTTAAAAATTTAACTTATTATTTGGATGGCATCCTTTCTGAAATGCAAGCTCTGTCTCCTCTCCAGCCTCCATGCTGAGCTGTCATAAAGCTCACAGGGTTACTTCAAGGAGGGTACCTAATATATAGACAAACCAAGCCACTCTGCTGTGGTAAGACAGGGGAAGTAAATAGCTCTGCCCCATCACTATTCAAAGAGCTGGAACATTTATAGGGCAACACCAAAAAGCCATCAAAGAGAATTAATGTTCACTAGGATGATGGCATTCCAAAGGCAGTTTAGGATAATGAAGTCATTTAAGGCCATCTTTAGGAACAGTAATCTTGGCTTGTTGTACAAGGCAATTAAAACTGAGATGGGAGGTAGTGGGCTGTCTGTTACAGGCAGTGCTGCTAAGAAAAAAAATTGAAAAATCTTTATTATTTATTTCTCCAAGGTACACACACAGCCAAAAAAATCAAGAATGTGGTTCCCTTATGTAATATTACAGCTTCCCAACCATCCTGTTCAGCCTCTCTGACAGAACAATGCTCTGTGGATTAGAATGAGGCAGATCTATGGAATGTGGAGAAAAGAAAAGGAAGACAAAACTTGGAGCTCACTAACTACAGTGATAAGACAAGTAATTTAAATAACTACTTTTAGAAAAGTGAAAATATGACCACTATAAAAATACTACTGGTATTTGTTGCTGAATTTCCCTGAAAATAATGTATTGACTTGAAGTCAAATCTAGCAAAAGACCTAAAGCCACATGCTTGTATCCCCAAGGATGGCCAGGATGAGGGCTTCAGCACTATCACAGGAACTACTGTAACTGTGCTCACTCTCCATGGCCTTGATGTTGGAGCATAGAGCATAATGAAGGAAAAAAAAATCCAAATATCATGGTGCATCTGATATTCAAAAAATTCTTCCATAAAGAAGCTATGCTCAAATTTCTTTTATCTGTTTTCCCCTGTCTGGCATCCAAGGAATAAACTCCAATCTTTTCATTTAAGCATCACAGTATATTTTGCTATTGCTTCTGCAATGTTATTATCTTTTTGCTATTACTCACTGATTCTGCCTCAATTCCAGCAAGTTCCCTGTCTCATCTCTGAAAAGATATCTTTGCACAGGAGAATAAAGATGCGTTGAGGCTTTTGTAGCATGCCTCAACACCTTCACTCAAATAGCCTGGAAGGCTTCAGTATGTTCTGCAAAAATCTTTTGACTGCTGTCAAAAGTGTCAGAAAACAACATCAAAGTCCCCTAAGAATATAGGACAGAGCCAAAACAGGAGGAGTAGCATAAGCAATTTCCATCTACCATTTTAGATTGTCATTTTCAATAAACACCTGGAAACTTCCAATAGTTTCAGCGTGTCCCAGTCCATGACCACAGCTCTTATAGCTCTTATTATTATTTATTCCATCTATAATAACATGTAAAAACCTATGCAGCAGTGACTTCTAACTCCAAAATACCAGTCCAGTATTGAAACACTCTATGCTACTTATAGTGCAGAAAAATGCACACAACATTTCTAATTTTATTTGCCTCAAAATTATTTTTAAACTATAACCATCTATGAGCAAGATGACAGATTTAGCATGTAAACTTATGGAAACATCAACTTAGTGTTTGAAGGTAAAAAAGGCAAGCTGGATTTACTAGAAATTCAGGAAGCAGAACACCAAAAAAAATTTCTTCACATTGTGAATTTTAATACATTTGTGGACCCACACTCCGAGAGTCACAAAGTTCTGGTTCACTCATTTCAAAAATCCCAGAACTGGAAGAGGTAAATAGGTAAAAAGGACAATCAAAGCATAGACTGTTTCTATATAAAGAAAGCATAAACAAAATTGTAATCTTCAGCTTGGAAAAATACATGACTAACAGAGGAATGTGACAGAACTAAAAATTCATAAGCAGCATGGAAATGATGACTATGTAACAGTTATTCACCGTCTCTTCCAATAAAAACATTAGCGGGCATTAAATTAATTCTGTTGGCAAACAAAAAAGGGTACTCAAGGCACTGTTACGCTGTTGAATCCCATGCCATGAGACACATAGGTGATAGAAGCTTACACAGATTTGAAAGTGGGTATCTTTGGGTTTTCTTCATGGAGAAAAGCCCTGGGAGCTCGTAAAGAGAAATGCCAACTCCACGAACTGGAAATCACATGATTGGGTCTACATTCTCCCCAGTTTGGCAGGGTTCTGTCAGACAGGATACAAGGCTGGTCAGATGTTTAGCCTGAACAATACAGCTACTCTTGAGGTCCTTGGTACTCCTTTCCTGGAGAACAACTCTGGCTAAACATTCCAAGACTTTTTTTCTATCTGGCTAAACATTCCAAGACTGGCTAACATTCCAAGATTCAGGACAATACAGTTATAAGACACACTGCCTGCTCAGTATTAGTAACACAGTCACTTATGGCAAAAAATACAAACACTGAATTTTCTACAATTTGCATTCAAAAGCTTTAAGGAATGTAACAGAACATCGCAGGTCCCAGCCAAACCCCACAGCTCCTCCTGGCAGCCCACGTTCCAGGAGCCCATGTCGGCTCCCACAGATGTCAGTCCCTGCCCCAGCAGGGCTGGGCTCCAGCTCCCCACAGCCCTGCCCTGCCCGGGGCACTGCTGAGCCAGGGCCACCAGCAGCACAACGTGGAGCACCAGGCTGCCCCCCAGGTGCCTTCCTCCCTGGCTGGGCTGGTGGGACGGGGCTGACAGACCCCCAGAAAGAGGAGCCCCTCTCCTGCTGGACTCTGCTTCCCAGGGGTGCCCCTGGCATATGTGGCACCCTGGCCAGTGGTGCCTGCTGCACAAAGCAGCCTACACCTCTCCCAGCAAGGCAATGTAGGCATTGATCCCTCAAAATCAGAGGGATCACCAGGTGCACCAGAGGACATCCTCTTGCAGGCAGAAGGGAGAGGTCACTGCACTGCACACAGGCTGTCATGGGTGACAGTGAGGTCTCAGCTGCTCCTGCTTTAGGGACCCAGAGTTCTCACTGCTGATTGATGACATATAAGTTGTCCTAACATTTCAAGTGAAGAATGACTATACAATCTAATTCTGTAATCATTTGCCTTAAACACATCAATGAAGTCACACTCTTTCTATGCCCTAAGATTGCTATAAATGGCAAAAAATGTTTAGTTGAACTCTCTTGCATTTACTACCATTTCAGAGTGTTCATTAGGTATCAGTGTTTTGAGCTTTTTGTGGGCCTGAAGTCTCAATGTCCATGAGGCTTTAATGGAAATATCTTCTCCTAGCCTCCAGCACATCTATTCTGAAGAATATTTTTAAGATTACTTTCTTCCTGCACATCATTGTACAGTGAACATTAATTTCACTTGTCACCTTTATCCAGTCACCATTACAAAGGAGATGTAATACTTGCAAAAAAAATTAAAACTTAGGGCTGATCAGTGAATTCTATTTGTGGCATAGGAAGAGAAGGAAGACAGAGAAACTTCTTTATATAAATCTGTCAAATTTAAGACTATTTGTATTTAATTTATGGCAAGTGTTGTATGGGTTTATTAAAGTTTATGACTTCAATAAAAACAACAGCAATTACTACATACATACAACACCATCATGAATTCAACAAACTGGCTCAAATATTAAAAAATAAAGCTAGAATTAACACTGTCTGATGTAATGCAAACAACATTTGATAACATCTATAAAAGAAATGGTATCAATCTAAATCCAGCTACTAATGTATTAGTCCTAGCCTTCAGAGACAGACACTTTTTCTTTATTATTGGACGAGACCTTGGAACTCCCCAGTGCCACACACTGCCACGTGTTCTGTGCCAAAAGCCTCCAGACAGTAAATACATTAGATTCATGAAGACAGCAGACTGATTTTCTCCTTGCTTTCTATTTTAAGAATTAAGTTTATCAATAAAAAGTAGTGCTTGTCCACCATAAGAAAAGCTCTTATGTCTACGAATTTATGTGATTTCATATATAAACCTTCTATATAAACACAAGCAGCAATGCAAGTGAGTCTCAGTAACTGCATACACAAAAGTACTGTGTACTTTGGCTATATGGACTGCTCTTCTTTCCCAAATAATAACAAAAGATTAATTGTTTTGGCAATACCCCACAGCTACCTGACAACTCTCTATTATCTCTATTTTGCCTATAACACAAATTTTACTAATTCAGTTTTTGCTCATTTTGAATAGGCTCTGATTATAACAAAAGGAAGAGATACTCAACTCTACCAGGAAAAAAAAAAAAGTTAAAAGGCTAAGTTTCA
The DNA here is from genome assembly GCF_050655825.1 of Lonchura striata. Lineage (NCBI taxonomy): Eukaryota > Metazoa > Chordata > Aves > Passeriformes > Estrildidae > Lonchura > Lonchura striata. The sequence continues at coordinate 84,144,747 of NC_140705.1, read as the reverse complement.
AGCTCCTTAAGTTGGCATAATTATGAAAGGCTTGTAAATGTTTCAGCAAATAGGACAAAACATACACTCAATGTCAGTGGCAAACCAAGTTTCACTGAATTTAATGGAACTGGCAAAAAATTCACTATGTCAATATCATTAAAGTGAATGAAAAAGAACTGCTAGTCCCACTGGAAACTTGACAAGGCTGTAATTGATCCAAGTTCCTGCTAAACAGAATTAGCAACTAATAAACTGCCTAAGGAAGAAAGCTGTCATCACCATCATATGGCTCCGTAAAATGTGTCTGCTGGTGGTTGACCAACACAGAGAGAAATAAATACAGGCAATCTATTGTAAATGCAGGCAAACCCAATGGGAAGAAATTACAATGTCTAACTCAATTCAGAAGGCTGAATGATTTCTTTATTAAAACTATGCTAAAATACATTAATATACTATATAAAAGGAGGATACTAAAACTACATACTTTTCTCTCTTTCTCTTTCTCTTTCTCTCTCTCTCTCTCTCTAATCCCCAGGTGGATTAGATTGGCCATCAGGCTCAAACAATCCTCACCAGAATCCAATCAAGCACACACTCCAAGTAAACAATTCTCCAAACACATTCCACCTAGGCAATTTCTGGCGATTTCTTAAGCCAATCTCAACAAAGTAAAGAAGATATGCTACATTTTTTCAGCACTCCTATGCTCTAAAGCTAGTCTCTTTCTTCCTTTTTCAGGTATGAGGGGTCTTTACATTAGGCAAACCACTCAGTGGTAAAAATACACAATCTACATCAATTCTGTGAATAATTCAGAGTTTACCTTACCTGACCACAATTTTAGAATTGCAGAACCAGTAAAAAATTAAGCAATTTAAACAGGGGAAAAGTAACAAATGTAAATTTAAAAATCAGTTGCACACAAACAAAAGGGTTTATTAGATTGGAAAAATGCAAAATTTTAGTGTCATGAAGCAGGATCTCCATTCTAATTTATAAATGCCTTCTCACATATCCATAACAGAGCCATATTTTTTATACCTTCAAATGCAAACTCACTCTGTAGTTCTTTTCTGGTTTACTGGTTTCTAAAACTTAAGAAAAATACATAGGCATGAAGACAGCAAAGCACAGTGCTCTTTGCTTTCTAAAATATTGATTCTTCAGGTAGGAATTATATATCCTAATCCAGATGATGAGTGAGATGTGTTCCATTTTCTCCTGTACTGTCCTTACTTCTCTTCATTTAAAGGATAGCAGCATGTATGAGACCAATGCTGATAGCACAGTTAGAGTTATATAAATGAACCATGAATTTCTTAAAGTAACATTAAAAGCAGCAATGAATCTTGGACTTAGATGATTAAAAGGTTCATTAGTTTAGAGCACCAGTAATTTAAGCATCTTTGTTTTACAGTCTGCAGAAGGAAAACCAGTGGAATTTCCATCTGCTTCTCAGACTGCTAGCATAGTCTGACACAAAAAGCTATAAGAAATTATTCTGTAAGTGAAAACAGCATTCAGAGAACAAAAGTACCTCAAGTGACTTTCATTACCAGAGAGTGAATTCCAGTGTTTTATTTTGTGCTTTCACAGTCTTAACATACTGTCATTTTCATTTCTGCTTAGCAATACTCTCACCTTTACAAGCCTAATCAGAGATTCCTTGCCAAATCAAAATCTGCAAAACTCTCCATCACAGCAGTCAATGTCTTTCACACCAAAAGTCCAAACCTCACGGTTAGTTTTCAAGCAAGCAGCTCCTGGAACTGGTTCATTACAAGCGATGGCATTGGCTGGAGGAAAAGTATGAGGTTTCATGGCTTGGGGGATGGCAGCAACATGAGCCTGGATTGGATCATTTCAGCTGCTTTGAGTAGAGGTGGTCTTGACAAATTCCTGGATAACGTCATGTGTAACTACAGAGAACAACAGTGATTATGAAATATTGTAGCTACTTAAGCCAGATGCTTTATTTTGGATTATGTAAATGGTCCTTCTGTATTTCCATTATCAGTCATAGTAGAGCAAAGATTTCTGAAATTGAAAGATCTCATGGATATGTTAAATTCATATTGCCTTGCTATTTTTGTTGAAACATTTGTGAATTCACATTGACCACTGAAGAACAACCATATGATGCTGTCCGTGATCTTCCATTATTTTCAGGCTACTAGCTAAATGAACCAGAAGGCCTGTAAACCACTTGGAAATCAAATACACAGTCCTGTGTTGAAAAGACTGCCTATCTTGGGTGATTTTTCTAGGAACACTAGGTGATTTGCAGCTATCACAATTTATCTAATAGATGTATCTCAAAAAAAGTCATCATCAAGACAAACTGAATGAACTGTATGTGCTAAGATCGGCATTCTTAAACGGAAACATAAGAAGAAGAGGTCTAGTATTTTAGTATTTTAAATTCCTCTATTTCCCACTTCCATGCAAATATCATTCCAGGACTTCTGTTGAAGGCTCAGCAGAACTCAAAACTCTTTAAAAATCCTTTTGTCTCAGCACTGAGCAAGGAAAACTCTGTTCTGATCACGAGATCATCTGTCATCAGAGTTAACTGCAACACAGTAGAATTGAATTTGTGATCGTGATGCTAGCTTACAGACTACATATGGGTTTTCTAAAGCTTGAGCTCATCCATTCTTTAGCTGCCTGTTTTTTGTGCTAGAAGGAAAATACAGGCCATTTTTTCACGACAACGCTTGCATGTTTTGGTGGCAAAGACCTGAATGTAAAAAGACCCTACTTCCTCCTTCCTGTCTCTACTCCCCCAAGAAAAGTTGTAGCACACTGAAAAAACAGCATGTGGAAGTTTGGACTGCCACTGTCTAAGGAGCACATATTTCGTGGGCAGGCAGACTATTTCATTTGCCAGAGCTGTCAAGCCAGCCCTTTCTACAAAGTAGCTTAAGACAAAAGAAAAGAAAAATTACAGCAAAATGTTTTAAAAGCTACATGCAGAGGGCTGAAGCAGAGACATAGTAATTAAGTGGTTTCCTGGGTAACAATGGGGCAAACTGATCAAATCTTCCTGCTTAAAATTAGATTTTTAAAATCTACATTTAGACATTTAAGAGTTGTACAACTTCCAGGTGTTCTGAGTTGCAGCTGTTTTGATTAACTGCACCTCTAGCAAAGTAAGTAAGTCCAGTTTTGGAAATATAAGCCAGTATGATTCTTCCTCTTCTCTAGTTGTGACTTCAGTATAAAGTACAAAAAGGGCTTGATTTGCCAAAATGTCAGCACCCATAAACTGTCAGACTGAAGGCAAAATGACCTTTCAAAAATCTGAACAATCTAAGACTCTCAATTTAAGCATTAAGACTAGAGGTCTGCCCATCTAAATACAGGTATCAATCCAGTCCACTGTGAGAAAGTACATGACATGACAGGACAGCTTAAAATCCAATTGTCTGATTTAGCGGTGAAATTTGTGGCACAAATCCAAAAATGAAGCTTAGAAAATTTCCTTACCATCCCCCTCATTAGGAATCTGCATTTCTTGAAAGGGACAACAGGGAAATAATACAGGTGAAGTGGTTAATGCTATACATAAATCCACTGAAATATTCCTCTCTCTATGAGGGAGTTCCTGCCTTGTAAGCCTCCTATGAGTGCTCCACATGATTTATCAGTCCTTTTGCCTTCTGGCAGTAAGTATTAGCAAGCATGATATCTCTGTAATGAACTGTGCAGCAAGGATTTGAAGAATTATTTAGAATTTTTATTTACATGAAAATGAAATGCACACCCTGGCAGATGGGAGATTGTGAAAGGTGGTTTGGACTATCTAAATGATTTTTATTTCAGGAATAGATAAGCTCTTGTGCAGTTTTCTAAACCAAGGAATCAGACATCTGGAGATCTCATTGTCGTAGCTTAAAACCTTATTTTTATACTAGTTTTTCGCATCTTTCTGTGTGTGGGAGTCTGTGAGCATAGGAAAGAAAATATTAGCTGGCTAATCAGTAACTTGACATTACAAACAAAACCAGTTACACATGGTTTTCTCTGGTTTGTACAATAGCAGCCAGATTCTGGTGTAACTTAATGAAACAATTGGCCTCCTGCTAGGTATGCATTTGTGCAGGTGGTTTACAGTGTTATAATAGAAGTGATGTGTGCATGTAGTTCAGTAACTAGGATTCAGAAAAACCTGTGTAAAAATGGAAATAAGCTGTTCATTCCCTTTATTTCTCTATGAGAGAAAATACACACACTAAACATGAAAAGAAAGTGACAGGTGGCAAAGAAGCATTTGAATTATGTTCCAACTCTTTAAAGAATTGAGCCATGGGAATTCTCATTTTTAAAAATAATTTGAAATGTTCAGAATGTTGTTTTCTGTGGTGTTTCCTGCAAGGTTTGTGGTTTTTTTCACTAATTTAAGCATGAACAAACAACACTGAATTTTAATTAACTATCAGGTACATCAGTTTCTATTCCAAACCTCCTCCGAGAAATAACTATTTTAGATTTAATTTAGAAGGGTGTTTATAACAAAAAATAATATGCTTCTCACTGCAGCCTAGTGAGTGCCAGGCCCTAAACATAGTAAAGATCTTAAGCTAAGCATGGTCTTCTGCTATATCTGTTTCCTTAGACTACAATGTCCATTCAGAAATTGTGCTTTTGATTAAAAAAACATAAATTTGCATTTACACAACATAGTGTGAGATCAGAGACTCGGGAGAAAATATACATGTCACTACTGAAAACAGAAGAGATTCTGCAAGTTTGCCATATTCAGCTGTGAGTCTCACTTTGACCATTAAAACCAACAGCACTGACTTTTTTAAGGTGAGATGATTATATAGGTTTAGGTTTTGAAAACCTTCTTAATACCTGAAAAAAATCAGCTTCATGGTCTTGGTCAGGATTCCTCCTTGAAATTAATGCTGACTCAATGTAACATCTCTCAATGAACCTTCCCCAAAGGTTAACTGCTGTGCCAATTACTTTTCACCATATACTTTCCACAGCACTTCTTCAATCAGGTCTAGAACCACAGCAAACTCTTAGTGAAGAGCCATGGGCCCAGGCAGGGTCAGGGCAGAGAGTGGAAGCCCTAGCCTCTGATATTAAGCTCCTAGCTGAAGGTCAATGCATCCCCAGGAGACTCCAGCTCCTCACCTCAAGGATTTCTTTGGGCAGCACTAAGAGCACAACCCACATGTATTTTTGACCAAGAATTTCCAGGTGTATCTATGCTGTCCATTCTTAAAAACAAATGTTACCACACACACTGCCTACAGCTTTGTTTGGAGATAGCTAAAACAAAATCTACTGAAGCATCTTTCTTCCCACAGAAAATGAAGAAGTAGTGGGGAGGAGGAGGGGAACTGAACATTCTTTTTTTTGTCGCCTTAGGATGCGATTAATCCGAGAAAACTCTCAACATTGCATACCCAGCAGTAAGCGCTTGTGAGATTTAGCCCTAAGCAACTGACTGTTTTCATTTCTTATGTCTGAGTCACTACTGAGTTACTTTCTAAGTAGGAGAGTATTTAGCAACAGGTGAATTAATATCATCACCTCTTCTGGATACCTTTAAACAAACATGGGTGTCATCCACAACAGTGACAACTATGCACATAATTAAAACTGTATTAAACAGACAGGAAAACCTAAACTTTGGCGAATTTCCATGATTCTCATACTTCTGGAAGAGCAAATAACTTTTAAGCTATGAAACAAATGTTTACAAGAGTGGCTTATCTTAGGGCTGTATTAAAATTCCAGTGTAATATGTTCACATAACAAAAATTCTGATCAAAAAGTATTTTTCTGAAGACAAAGATTATTAGAAAAAAATGCTGTTACAGATGGGAAACAAACTTCTTAGAAAACCTTTATACCACTGATAAATTAGTATTATGTACTATCATTCCAGGAAAGTAATTTTCTCCCTATAATTATCTATTGCTATAAAGTATTTTCTCAAGCAGCATCTTGCAGGTATCTTTTACATGCATGAATTTAATTTACATGCATGAATTTAATTATATTGTTCATGAAAAATCCTCCTACTCTCTCATCACTGACTGGAAGCATATGTTTTATGTGCTTCCCTATCCCCACTGACACAGATCAGAGAGAATATTTCACTGGAGAATTAAAATGATCCACAGCAAATGCACGACTTCCATGAACCTGGACTAGAAAATCTATAAGGCTGAAACAACTGGTAAAACTATAAAGGTCACTCTACATGAATATAAATTTAAAGTATTTTAGCCTTTTTTCACCTTTTAGATTTTCCCACAAATATTTTTACATTTCTTTTTATTAAAAAGAGACTCTAATCAAGAGTGAAGCCAACTCCATTAGTAAATTTATAAAAGAGGTGTAGTATTTGGGGGACTTGTGATATGCTGACAACACAAAATCTACTACAAAAATTAATGTCTCACAAAGTCATATGAAATTTTAAAATATTGTATAATAAACTACTTTCTATAACAGCTTACAAATTGCATGTTTGATGCAATTCCTATGTTATGATGCACTACATCAAAAATGTTTTATTCAGTTAGCTTGCATTTTCCATTACTTCAAGGAGTTCTGAAACTGATGCAGTAGAAAGATTCATGTTTATGCTGGTACACTTCTAAATCTGTTAATGTTTTTCAAGCAAGTAACTGTAAAGGAATGTGTCTTACTAGGCTGTGGAATTAATCCCTATCCAATGTATAATACCTAAATACACATTTGGTGAAAGTTACAAATATTAAACTTGTGAAGGTGTTTGGTTTATATTTTCTTCAAAAGGAAAGAACAAGCAACACATTTGTTCTACAGCACACAACAAATGCTGTTATTGCAGGCACCAAAGGAATAAACTGCTGCCACCCCAAAGCATGTGTTCTCAATCCGTACTATACAAAACTGTGTCCACAATAACAGTTTCCTAGTAATTTTTGGTTTGTTTTAACACACTTAAACCCAAAATTATGACTGCCTCCTTTCTTGGAACCTAGCAACATGGCAATTACCTGTCAATCTCAAACCCACCAAATCCACCAGGATCACTATGACAGAAAACTCTTTTGGGACTCAGTCTTCTAAGCTCTTCTTCAACTTCCTTGAAGACCAAACTAAGCAATTGGCTTTGGATGATTAATACATGAATGACCTTGCAAACAAAAGGCACAGCTGGAGACAAGGGAACTCCACAAGCTGATTACAGGATCACACCAGCACTGATGGGCAGAGGAAATGCAGTCCATGAGCAGCCCCAGTGCGCAAACAGGTAACAGCTAGCTACAAGCATCATTTTATGACAATCTCTGAAGCAAACAAATACTAGTAGAGACCTCAATATATTCTGCCTAAAACATCCCTAGTGTGCTGTATTCATCCTTCACACAGGACTCACTTTTTCATGCTTTGCATGCACAAGGAAACAATTTCTCTTCTACTTGTGCCATAGCAGAGGAATTATTAGATGCAAGTGTTGATTTTGATATTGATCCTCTGTAATAGTGGAATGAGGAACAGGACAAAAAACAAGTTTTTTAACATGCCTAATACTTTCAACAATCCTTCAAAGAGATAAATAAGAAAATTAACATTAGTGCATACAACAAGTTTAGTCAGAAGAGAATCTATCAAGCACTCTCTAAAATTAGTCCCTTCTATTTCTTCAATGAAAAGAAAAAAATACATGAGGGACATTTCTTTTTCTGACATAAATTTTATAGGCCAGCTTTAGTTGGTGGAAGATTATTTTTATGCAAATGATTTAGAGGTTTGCAGTAGCTCCTAGTTACCCAAGACCAAACGGCCCAGACAGCGTGTTTGTCCGAAATCAAGTATACATTTTTTTCAAAAATTAATCTGTAGAATTACTGCTAGTAAAATCTTTACCGCATTAGGCAGATTTTTTCTTTCTGGAAAGGAAAAACAACAAAAACTGCTAAAAGTAGGTATTTACACAAAAAGAAGCTAAAACAGAGGTGTAGTCTTATAACATTCTCTTTCTTGCCATTCCTTCCAAATGACTGTATAGTCTTAGTCATCACCCGACCAAATAAATCCCCATTATATGGCTAAGACAGAGTTCTCCCTGTTACTGGACATGTGTATGTCCAGTCACAGAAGAACATCTCAGCAGCCCCAAAAGCACCTAGTCTGGTACTCTGACACCCATGCACCACCTCCTATCCTGTGACAGGGAAAATTATCACATAAAAATCCTGTCATGAAAGCCACATCACATAAGGGGCAAAAAGACTGCAACACAAGATCTCAAATTCTCTGAGCTATTCAAAAGGTTAGCACTATAAAGTTAAAGCCATGGCTATTAAAAAAAGGACCTTATTACGGTAATGAAGCCGGAAGTGTTGAGAGTTTCACCACCAGATTTATCTACATCTTTGACTGAATAAGGATCAACACCAGAGATTACCAACCTTCTGCTGTGCATTCCAAAACTCTTTATGAATCCAAAACTTCCAGTCAGATACATAAGGTGTATATTGGTGAGAAGAGTGAAGTGGTGCCCCAACACAGGGCCAGGGGAGTAGACAGCTCTCACCTCCAAGTTGAAACTTCATTAACGAAAGATATAATAGGGCTGACAATGGGCTGTGTATACCCAGGTCACTCCACACTGAAAAACATTTCAATGAAATATTCATAACAACAGATTTACAGCAGACTAAAAACTCTAATGCAAAGTCTTGAGAATTTCTTTAGGAATGGCAGCTTCTCATCAGCACTCTGTGTAGGGAAGCAAACCAGGAAATCTACCCAAACTGCACCATGTCTCCCACCACTACATATTACCCATCACTATATATTACCCATCCTCAGCTCTGCTTAGAGCACATTCCTTATACAAGTGCTGGAAATCCTTCAGGGCACAACTCCATAACTTGCTCTTCTTGCATTTCCACAGTGTCAGGTGGGTATAAAGCTGTCAGTACCTTTTTATCTTCTCTAGACTCCTTTTACATAAAATGTCCATGGAAAGTCCCAACATTAATTGTTTTCAGTATTCTCAGTATAGTCATGAAGTACAAGAGCAATTATGTGAGGCAAAATATCATGTTGCTGTGAGATCCTAAGATATATGGGAAACACAACTTTGTCCTGATATTTCAAAACACTGCAAACACCATGATGCAAACATTAAGCAGATGTAGCAAAATATGTATTATCCAGCCACCTTCTCAGTAAAGCTGTATTCCTCTGGAAGCTGCTCCCATCAATTATTTCACCTAGAGACCAGACTGACCTTTTTCCCTGCCTTCATTTTCATCAACTTGATTTCTGATGGCATGACAGGATCAAAGCCAAAAGGACAGACTAATGCTAAAAGCATCCATTTTTAATAGCTTCTTCATATGTCACATGGCTGAAGGAAGAAAACCCTGTCTTGAACACAGATGCAGCAGGCATGCCAATACATTATGTAAAAAACAGCAAATAATTTATAACTTCCTGAGAGCAATTAATTTTATGTTATACTACCAATGTAATGGCACAGTTTAAAAGATGGATTTCAGAGAGAAAAACCTGATCTGCATATTAGATGGACTGTAGAATCAAAAGGAAAATGGCTTAAAAACATAATCCTCCATCATGTAAAAAAACTACTGTTCTTGCATAAACCTTGCCTGCTGATATATTTTATTCACTGAAAGTATTCAGGATCCATAAACATGGATGCTAAGATTTTAAAATACAAATTTATTTCATTACAAGTAAATGTGAATACATAGATAGATATATATGTGTGTGTGTGTGTATATATATATGTATATATATATATGGAGATATTTCAAAATTAGATTTCAATGAAAGCTCAATGTGGTTTATTTTTATCCTTCACAAACAATATTTATGGAGCATGCAAGAGTGCCAGACTTACTGGCATGGTAAACAACCTGACATGCAGTTTTTTAACCTAAGCCAAACTGTGTCAAAAGTTACTTGGGACATTTAAGTTAATACCAAACACATGCACAAAACTATACTGCAGCAGATTCCTTCTGACTACTGTCACCATGAATGAACAAACTTATTTTTTACCAGAAAACTAATAGAATAACAAAGCAAAATGTACTAAAAGAACAGAACCTGAGAGTATTATTAAGTCTTGAATCAAGTTCATAGCAGATGCAAAGCAACACTTCCTTTCCATAAACATATTTTATATTACATATAAAATCCACATCTTAAATATTTATAATATACCTCTTTATATAAGGATTACATTTTCAGGCAGATTATCAGACTTCAATTTAGTTACTGAAATAAAAAAAAAAATGCTTAGCCTAAATTCATCTGGATGAATAATACATCCACTTGTTGTATAAATTCAGCACCAGGAAAGACAGGAAGACACTGTAAATAACTTTGCCATACCAAACATATCCCTTGCACTAATTATACTTTATTACAATCTAGCACTGTAATAGTCATGTCTACAACTTCTTAGTTTTTCTGATAAAGCCTGTACATTATTTATAATTTTACTTCTGTTCTTTAAACTTACTAGAAAAAACACTTTGAATAAGTAAACTTGATATCTAATGCATTTGACAGCTTGCAGTTTGGGCTTCCTTAAGACCATTTACTATTTACATTCCACAAGACATCACATAATCTAAAAATTTTAAGTGAAAGGCTGTTCCGTCTGGACTAGTAATATAATTTATTAGATTGCTGACTACTATTTAGGATACACTTTTGGGGGATGCATGTGGTGCATGTTTCTTTTCTGTTTTACTTTTTTTTTTCCCCTTCAGTAACTTATGCAAGATCCTTCTTCAGGCCATCCAAATGGAAAGAAATAGATCCCTTGTGAACTCACTGCTTTAGTTACTGAACTAATCCATGTCAAGCAAGACACAATGTAAGTTTACTTCGGCTAAAACTTTATCAACAGCAAGTATGTGGCAGAACATGAACGTTATTTTTCTAGAAGGAAATGTTTCTATTAACTTGCTGTCACAGAAGCATAATCTGCATTTGGCTTATGTAGGAACTAGAGAATCACAAAAGTGGAAATATATATAACATAATTTGTTATTAATTATGTTCTGTGATCACAATAGGCAAATGCAGCCTGATCTCCTACCTGCATAATTTTCCTGTAAAATTTAGATGCAGGATAAAACTAACTATGGGCACAGTATTCTCTGACAAGAAACAAAAGTATATTCAAGTCTCTTCAGTACAACAGTACTGTTTAATGGTTACCCAACATAGGGGATTTTTGTCCAAAAAAAAGCAATAACAATATTAATAATGATAACAACAACCACCACATGTAGATTCAAACTAAACATTGTTCCAAGATCCTTACAGCCTGGTTGCCATTCAATTATTGATTTTGCAATCTATTCTGCATACTGACAAAGAAAACCATAAATTTTTAACACATCAAAGTGCAGTGTCTAACAAGAAACATATAGGCTATGATAACATGATTGACTTAATTACTTTTATTTCAGTTAATCCACTTAGAAAAGGAAAAGTTCAGAAAGAATTTAGTGATAGTTTCAGGGGTTTTTAATTTTTGTACTGCTGAGGAAGAACAAAATGCACAACAAAGATAGAAAATATAAATCAAATTTTGTTTCACATTTGCTGTACACTTTTCAAACTCTCATGGTTATTCTGTTAAAAATCTCCTCTTCCATTTGAATCACAAAGAGAATAATGCCCTACTGATCAAGCTAGACTGTCAAGTTAATGCATTTCAGTGCTCTTCAGACTTATTTAGTAATTTGCTTTCCTTTCACTCTGACATACTGTAATGTCCTAATCGATAAATTCCTGGACTTAGTATGCCCTTAAAATGAACAGCTGAGTTTCCATACAGGAGATTGGGTTTGATGTTTATTGCAATCAACACCCACTCCCAACCCCCAGAAAAACCCCAACAAAACAGTCTTGACAATGAGTCTTGGGATTAAGCACTCCCAAGATACGTTTCCTCCCTCAAATTATTTAATACATAGAAAAATGCTAATATGCATATTTTTAATCTATACTCAGGCATTTTTAAACCATTGATAGCATTGGTATCAATTTACACTATATTTAGATTCCCACATTTATGTGCTTTATATTCTAATTCTATTGTTTTAATGTTTAGATCAGAATATTAAAATAGGTACAAATAATAAAATCATTATTCTAAAAACTTTTCCCTGGTTATTTTTCCCACCAAATAAATGCACCAGAGAAACAATGTAATTAACAGGTTTTCATGGATTGAAAACCCGGAAAAATAAAAACTTCATAGCTCCCTAAAAGTCAAAGGCATGTACTGAGCACATCTGCTTCTTTCTAAAAAACAAAACCCAAAAACCCATATAAACATACAGCCTGCATGAGTGATTGGCATAGGTTTATTTATATTTTCATGCATAAAGTCTGTGTCAGAGATTATTAATCCAAAATCATTTTTAAACCCCATACAGCTGTCCTCCTGAAATAAACCAACAGACAATTTACATCAAATACTCATCAGCAATCCTTCCCAGTTTTAAAGATTTTATATAAGCTGCACAACATTTTCAGTGCCAGATATATTTGTCACCAACTTGCATTGCTGTTCTCTTGTAGAAAAAAATCATAATTCCTTTGCATCTTACATACTGGGTTTTTTTGTTTTAAATACTGACCTTTACTAATTTCAATTTTTAAACATCTTTTACAGAGTAATAACCTTGATCTGGTGAAGAAGTAAAGAGCTTCTTACCATCCTGATCCAGTATTTTTCACGTCTCTCGATGTTCAGCAGCAAGGAGCTGTTGCTGTTGCACTGCTTACTAGAGACACTGGAGGCTTTGGAAGCAGAGAATGTTTTATGTGGTTAAAATGTATCACCACTGATTATATTTCAGTCCCTCAATTCCTAGCCTTGAATCTCTGGAAATCAGCCAATCCAAGTGATAAAGAGGTTTTCAACAAGAAGTTGCAGAATTTCCACAGTGAATGCTTCATGGAAATGTTTTGCTTCTTGATACTTGTTTTTTTATATCCACTAAATGTTAAAATAAATCCTGGCTCCCTTTTCCCTCCTTCTCTTTTTTCTTTTCTCTAAAATGAGATTCATATATTGTTCACAAGGGACTTTGGCATTTGCTATAGCTAGGCACAGTGCAGAAGGGCATCATGCCAGATTACGCATACATCTCAGCCAAGATACCTGAATTTTGACTTGCAACACACCCTGTTATTCCAAACATGGATCTTCCTAAGCCAAAGCTCCCAGCTGCCAAAATGCACAGTGTTTTTGTGAGGCAGCCAAATGCCCCTTTAGATTAGCTAAGAGCATCTTTTATTTGCAATGTGGTTGGTCGTTATTGGCTTTTCTTTTCTTTTTTTTTTTTTTTTTTAACACTTTTTTCCCTAGGGCAGACAAAGTGGTAAGTTCCAAAGGGATGAAATGATCAACTGGCACTTCTACTGCCACTCCTCTCAAGAACAAATTTCACACAGCAAATTTCCCAGCATATTTCCATGCAATGCTATAACTATGTTTAATTACTCAGTTAACATTATAACCATCTTAATGTTCTCAGTGGTAGCTCAGGATGCTTCTGTTTTGTATGATAAAATAAAACAACAAAAAAAAAAGTCCAAACAAAACAAAACCAAAGCAAACAAGCAAAAATACCCCATGAAAACTCACAAATGCAAAAGCTAACTAAACAGGCAGTCCTGACTCCATGGTGTTATGAAATAACACCTCACAGTAAGAGGTGACAAAGAGGGAGGCAAAAGGAACTAAGTCAGATTACTGTCTAGTTTAACAGGTACTTAGAATAATTTCCATGCTTTTTGGGCCTCCCAATAAAGGGGTTTTAAAGAAAAGATTATCAAAAGGCTATGGAGACTACATTGGAGATGTTCTCAAGAAGATAGTATATTAATGTACTAAGAGAGTGTAAGACTGAGACTGAAATTTTAATGAATAATGGAAGACTATGGAGTGATGCTTCTGCAACAACTGAGAGTTTATAAAAGTCTAGAAAAGTGAAGACCATGTTCTGTGCAAGGAAGGAAAATAAATTCAGAAGATATGTCTGTGGGTTTTTTCAACTCTGTTTGCAAAAGGAAACAATAATGATTTTCACTGAATCTGAATGGGTATGAAAGTGCAGGACTGACCTGAAGAACACAAGGAAAAGGATGCTGGACTAATTGGCAAGCTTGTTTAATAGGTGAAGAAAGGCTGGATGGAACATTTGAATGTTTGTTGAAACAGCAATGAACTTTAAGAAATTACATTAAAAATAAGATATAATAACCAATAACATTGACAATGCAATTTCTGAACTTAGAGAAAAATGAAGTAATAAATTACATGGGTTTTGAACACCATGGCAATATTAGGTTGTTTTCTAGAGTGACAAGGAAGCAGCAGGAGGGAAGTCTGTAGGAGGCCTGTTTTAGCCATTGAACTGTTGACATCTAGCTGAACAGCCACAAGAAGTTCTCTTAATTCCAGAACCTTCTTCTTCAGCCAGAGCTAAAAAATTCAATTGCAAGGCATCATGGCAAAGATGAATTTGATATGTGTTTACAGATGAGCATGTCTGATGTAAATAAAAGGACCACAGTTCAATACATAAGAAATATAGCAAGATGGAGTGGAAAGTGGCCCTGAAAGGCTGATTAAGAAGATAGAAGGGTAAAGAAATAAGCAAACCACGTTCTATGAAACCAAGATAGGAAGAAAAATGGACAGCAGTATAAATGATCGCTTACAGAACAAAGAAAATCAGTAGACAGCCCTAGTTTCATTGTTTGACCAGAAAGCTGTCTCCAGATACCTTGTCTTGAGCAACATCAGCAGCATGGAAGGAGCAGAAGATGCACAGATTGGTGCCCAGCACCACACCAGCACTCAGGCAGTGTCCATAAATAACTCACAGTTGTACAAGTCACACTGCTAATGGGATTTCCATCAGAGAGGTTCTACATTTAATATCACTGAGACCCAGCAGAGAATTCTGTGAAACAATTCAATTGCAATCAATCTGGCTACATAGGTCTTGCTCTTTTTAGAAGTAAAAACTTTTCCATCAGAAAGTTTTCAGTCATCTTACTAGTCTACACAAATTTTTCCTGTAATCCTTGAAACCCTTATGCTCACAAAGATATATGCTGGGATAGTGATCAGATGCCAAATATGGAGACACACAGCCAATTTGTGCTCCTGCATGTTTCTACACAAAATGTGTATGGGACAAGGTAGTATGGCCCTATGCATAGATGCAACAATTTTCAACTCTGCCTTTCAGTCAATGAAGCCAGAATACTTCCATTTTTTACTGAAAAGTAATTCAATTATTTAATGCATACAAATTTCAGAATGAAATCTGTCACGGTCTTCTCACAATTAAAACATGCACCTCCCAAATTCAAGCACAAATATCGCCTCCTAAATTCAACTAAAAGACATTTCTATATTAAAAAATGCTATCATGCACCTATACAGGCAGAAAAAAAAAAATCAAGTTGACTAACTTACTTCAGCATTAGCACACCTGCTTCAAAACAAAGCCACCTTTTCCATTTACTTTTAACTCCTTCTAATACGGAAAAAGAAGTGACCACCAAGGGAGTTATGTACTCATATAATTGCAAAAGTTTAAATGTGAACCTCAACTTCTACATCTATAAACCTTAAAGATGATTTTTTTTCTCCCTTCAATTCTTGAAGGATCCAAAAGCAATGGGAGCCTACATTTTTCAGACAGATCCAGAATTTCTCCTTTTCATGAGGAAACCAATTTCTTCCCAAATTTGAGTTAAAACATGTAATTTAATCCTTGCTGACTGGTTACAACCCTATTGCCAGACTTCACCCTTCCTGGCATATTAACTGCCAACATGAGCTCCATGCTTCAGAAGCTATATCAAAAATAAAAATAAAGCTCTCAAAGGCATCTGATAACATTCTTTAAGTCCCTGTAGAAATGTAGTTAGCAGGCTACATAATTTAAACACTTATTTAGACAACATAAAGATGCCCGTGAATGATTTAAATAATCAAGGAATGCACAACGAAGCTGAAAACACTTAAGTTGGATTAAAAGTAATCTAAATAGTATGAAAATAGGTTAGATATGGCAATACAAGTTATTTCACAAGTGTTCTTTGCAACATGTAACCATTCAGACTAGGGCACTCAAACTGCAACAACTGAATGATTGTACTAACTGGTACCAAACATAAGGCAATTGATCAAAGAACTGAATTTTTGCTCTGATACAATTTCTTTTATTTTGGCATTTGATTGTTGTCCAGAGAGAAGAGTTTAAAAAAAAAAATCAATTTTTCATTAAATGAAAAATCCTAATAAATTTAAATGCAGAATTGTTGAGTCGTTTTGGATTTGCTTAAGATGCCACAAAGCCTCAAGGACACACAATTATGGCTCTCTTGGGGCATTCTGTAAGTCTGTCCAAATTGTCCCTAGAGTTATGAAGCATCTTCTCTCCCCAAAAGTTGTAAAAATTAATGTATGGATCTATGAACAATTTGTTGCAAATAGGTAAAAATAAAGCACAGTTTGATAAGTAGCAAGACAAAACCATGCAATATTATTTGGCATCACAGAATGAAGACAAACAAGATTATATATGTCTGAAGGAATTCTAAAAGTCAGAAAACCAAAACAGATACAAAACTTCAAAGGCACCTAGACAAAACATGAAATTTATCAATAAAAGCCTTAGATTTTTTTTTTTTTTTGCTGTGAAGAAATACATCCAAAGTGCACACTGAGTGTAAACTGGTAAAATGCTGTCATTCTGAGGGCAAAAAAAGTCAACTCCACACAAAAATTCTCCATTCCTTCAAAAATCTAACTAGAATAGGAACTCCAAAACAAAATGACACAACTATAAATGCCAGTATCTGCTCTTCATTGTTCATCAGTTTCATTAGCAACATGGAAAAGCAACAGGCTTTGCAGGAAAAAAAAATAAGTAGTAGGAAAGAAAGAGATAGAAAGCAGAAAGACAGAAGAAGAGAGCTGGCAGAAGTGGGATAGGGTGCAGAGAGGGGCAGAACTTCACAGTATCTCAGTCTGGTCCATCTTCAAGACTTACTAGATCTACAAATAAATAGCTAGCACAAAAAACAACCAACAATACTAAAAATCAAAGACTGATATTCCCACCATCTTCCACAAACAAAGCAGTATTTCACCTTGCAAGAAGCTTTACCAAAAATCTTAGACATAACCCACATCATGAAATCAGTCACTCACAATTCATATATGAATATCAGTGCAACTTTCCAGTGGTAAAATCCTGTTCTTCAGGAGGACTTATAAAAGCACACCCTCAAATACTTCAAATAATGTTCTGAAGCAGAAAGAAGATTAAGAATTCTACTGGCCTTGTAGGAAAGAAAACTTTTATGTAAAATTCTGCTTGTAGAGTTTTGGACCTCACACAGTAGGAATGTAATTTCAAATCAGCAGAAATACATTCAGAGCTTATGAAATCTACAGACTAGAAGAGGCTCCTTACCAATTAAAACTCTGCTCAAGCAGTAACCAAAGATTAAAATGTGGCCCTGGATGTTTAACATTACCAGCCCTAAATTGATATGCCAGCTCACAGATCATAAGTGGAGCAGGTGGCAGCTACTTAAATGGGCAGTATCAGTACACAGAGGATAATGGGCTGTCATTGCCATCAAGCACAAACACTGCTTAAATGTTTCAAATAAATATTTTCCCTTTATTTTTGAGAAACTGAAGGTGTGAATTAAAGGTAAGAACAGTTGCAAAATAAATTTCATTGCATTAAACAAAAAAGAAAAAAAAAGGCAGAGAAATAGAAAGCCTCCTTATCTATCAGATGCAGCTGAAAAAACGTATGAGTGCTGCCTCCCAGAGTCCAGCTGCCTGGAACAAGTCTTTCTGTTTTAAAAGTGATTCAGTGGCCAAGAAAATCTCCAAGGACCAAGAAACAATAACTAAATTCTCTTTCAGCCACTGTTCTGAGGGGGTCACACCACCCCAGCTCAAGTTACACATAGATTCGGGCCTATGTATTGCTTAAACAGCAGAGACAGCTATCACCTTCAAAACAGAGCTGAATTAATCTCTCTCTCTCTCTCATATGCACATGAATCCCTGCCCTCAAAATCTCATAAAGGAAAATAGGAAAATAGACCCTCTCTCTGCACAAGTCCTGAGAATGCTGCACAGAGACTTGGTCTCCCACCACTTCTCCACCTGGAGCAGCCAGATGGGCTATAAGAGCCACTTCTCTCCAGGGAGTGGCTGGGGGAGACACGTCACAGAGCAAGATGCAGAGCTGCTCTGAGAGGGTGGGCAGCTTCCACTTCCTGTCATCAGTGTCAACAGAGGCCATGCCACCCTTTCTCTGCAGGCTGCAGCCAAACTACTCAGAGCAGCACAGCATTTCTTGATCTAACCACTGAAATTAGCACACACTGTAATTCATATTTTAAAGCCAAAAGCAGATGTTGAAGGAGCCCCTTTAAAAAAGTTTAGGCTATTTTGAGCACTAATAAGAGAACACTATTTTGCAAGTTTGTAGCAATCCTCCCATCACAAAGCAGCTCAAAAAAAAAAAAAAAAAAAAAAGGCAAGTATAAAGAGCATGATCCTATTATTTTAGGCAAAAGGAAACAAACAAAAGCCTTTTTTAATCATTAGTGAAGATCGGACACAGCCTTTAAATACTGAGAGTACAACCAGCGTAACTCAGATGTGGCTGCCAGGACAGCGTTTCTCTTTACAACCTTTGCAAGGCCGCAGGAATTGCCCGAATTCCAGGTGGGAAGCGCGGGAGCGGACGCGCTCGCCTCCGCGCGCGGCAGCCAGGGGGCGGTGCAGCCCGCGGGCGCGCAGCCGGCGGCGGCACCTGCGGCGCGCACCCGCACTCGCCCGGCAGCCCGAGCAGGAGCGGCCGCAACGCAGGCTGCTGCTGAATAAAGCTGCGTTTTTATGGAAAGAGCCTACGTAATGCAGACGCTAAAAATAGCCAATTAGTATTTGGCCTCCCGTGTAACAACATTAGCTGTGTTTATAGAATTACTTTTGGTTTCCATGTGAAATTACACTTAATATGATTTTACTGGATCATAAAAGACATTTTATTCTGCTTCAATACTCTGCCTAATGCCAGTCTCAAACTTTGGTAGAAGAGGGGCGAAATGGCAGAAAGAGAAAAGGTGCCACTAAGATGAAAACGGTCAAATAAAGAAGTGGAGAAAATGGAGCAGCCCCCCAGGAGATTTTCAGAGCTTTTTGTGACCTCAGGGTTACTACTGATAAAGGTAACCTATATCTGTTGGACTTCCTTGACTATGTTACCTCTCCAAAACTGTCCTGAGAAAGCAAATTCCTGAAACACATGCTAGAGGTGGATGGCTCTGGAAAACTCCAGATGAAATGGGAGGCACAGCAGAGTACTACTGCAAAGTCATGTGGACAGGAAAATGCTCAGAAAGGCACTGGATGTCTAAGGCTCATATTCCTGTGTGACACGATACCTGTGAGACGTGGCAAATCCCAAGCAACAGGACCAAACTATTCCGGTGTAAAAAGCTCAGTGACGGATAAAACCTACTTTGAAAAGCAACACGTGAGTCTGCACAAGTAGTTCTCAGGGAAAGGACCAATCCTAAGAAAAAAAAGAAAAGTATTTGAACAGCACCACCACTTGCTCAGGTACCAGACACTATGATGCTCATGACTCTTCATTTGGAAGTGGGTTTAAATCAGCAAGAAATCAAGCAGGCAAATGACTGCTACCGATTTGTGAAAACCTGAGAAGTGTAGGTGTACACAATATGCATCTCCAGCACAGGCTGAGCAACAAATGGACCTGCACAGTGCTGAAAGACATATGCAAGCTCAATATCCCCCTTACCTGATAACATTTTCCAAAAAGACTCAGCAAGTGGTCAGGCAGCCAAACAGAAACAATCTCTGTTAATGACAGATCATTTGAAAAACTGATAGCAGTGCATGACAATCTGGCCCCCCTGTGCTAAGAATACAAGAAAGAAGATAGAGAAGAGCTGATTTTATTGACAAGGTCTTTGAAAAGATTCTAAAACTCTGCATAAGCTTCTGAATGAAATTCTTTAACCAAAATGTTATCCAGGTTGCAAAAAGCAGGAATTTTATTTAAGGGATGGACTGCTGGCTTAAAAGACAGAGGAACAGTGAGTTATGGCTTTACCCTAAACTAAGTAAGGCCAAATACAGTTGAGATCAGCAGACCAAATCTTTCACTCATTTGACCATGCTTAAAAACTTCTCCATTTCACATAGGATCACAAGATGGATTATTCCATGTCCTGAGAGGTAAGAGGCTCTGACCTATGAAAAAGTGAAGCCAAGAGTCTTACAATAAACTCTGTAAATATATGTTTTTAAAACAAAAGAAGTTGCTGAGAAATAATAGGTTATCTCACTCTGGAGACTAATGCACAGAGCAGCCAGTCCAATGGCCAAGAGCTTCGAAATACAGACACACAAATCAGAGTGACAATCTGCTTATACACAGATACTCTTGACTTAACAGTCACAAGAGACAGGTGCCTGGGGAGCAACACTCCTCCAGCCACAGGTCTGCAAACGGTTTATGTTATCCCCCTACAAACTATTGTGGGGGGATGACCCTGATCAGAAGATCAACACCCATACCACTGCTCACTCACTTTCCCCCCTCAGCAGCACACAGGAGACAGAACAAAGAACAAAGCAAGGAGTCTTGTGGATCAAATAAAAACAGCTTAACGGGTGAAGGAAAGAGGGGACACACAACCCTCAAAGCAGCAAGTGACTCAAAGTCACTCACTTCCTCCCACAAGTGTGGATAACCTTCAAGAAACAACCACCATGGAAAATACTCACACACCCCCATACTCTCCTTTTTCTACCCTCAGTTTCTATTGCCAAGTAAGCAGTCATAGCTGTATCCCATCCCAACCTCTTCCAAACCTACCTCCCTACTGAATTTGAGGGGAGACAGAGAAACAAAGACCTCTGTGCTGTGCAAGCATTCTTCAGCAATAGCCAATTAGTGCATTATCAACACTGTTTTAGCCATGTATCCAAAACACAGTACCACACAGCACTGTAAAAAAATTAATTACATCCCAGCTGGACACAGTATAACTATTTTGCAAGAAAATTGACTGTTAAGACAGGCAACCATAGAAAGAGAGCAATCTGGATAATATGGAGTTAGACAGGTCTTAACACAAGAGAGAATGTTGCAACCTGCCTGAAGCCACCATAGAGTGAATTGGTGTTCAATTCAAAAGATTCTATGGAGAAATAAATTATTAAATCAGATGTAACTTCATATATGAACATTCTCAGACTTGCTCTTTGTTGCCAAAGCATTGCTTACTTCGCAAATGAAATGTTTCCAGTGGTTCTCTGGAGTCAGCTGGTAGGATGACATAAGAGCTTCAGTTAGCAAAGAAAAGTGAGAAAGAAAAGTGAGCAAAAACCCAAAGCCAAAATCAAGGCTGCTTGACTTCTCTGGACACATCTTCCAGATGAAAAGTGATCACTGCTTGTAAGACCATGTTTTTCAGGCTAGCAGGAAGTGACTGGACAGTGGAAAAGTGGTTGAGTAGCAAAGTAAAAAAAAAATTTGCAATGCAGCATGAGACAAAAAAAGAATATACAAAACCAAGAATATACTGTGCTGGTGCATACTGTCATAACACTGTACTGGCAGAGGAATAAAGGAATAATATGTATTTATAGTAATTTAAATTAATCCCAAATTTTTAGCACTATAGCTAAAATTTAATGTCAGGTGATGAGTAACTTAATGAACTTATTACTGGTCAAGCTGAACCGAAGGCACAGCTTAAGTTCATTAATAGCTTAATCATCTAATGATTTTAAGGCATCCAGAGGTAATTAAGGCCTAGGTATTCTTCCTGGCCCAATTTTTTGCTGCCACAGTGCATATACAGTCACAGTAGTTTTGGCTGTGTTTCACTTGTTGCTATGTTCCAATTGTTTACAGAACTGAAAAATATGGGGTTGGTGATATCAAGAGTGACCAAGAGCTCCAGGAAAACAAAAATAACCTTTGAAAAACTAAGAACTGAGAAGTATACAGAGAGAATGCCACACATTGCAAGAGCAATGCCACCACTACTTCCAAAGTATTGGAAGATTCTGCCCTGATGACGTAAACAAACTATGACTACTAAATTTAACAGCATACTAAAGTAGCGTCCAGTAATATGCTCTCCATATTACATTTATTTAATGTTGTCTTTTCAGCCTCTACTGGATAAGCTTCAATGGGAACAGACCCAAATACCTCACACAAGGGACTGAGGAATCCAAAAGTCAGACATCTGAATAATAAAAACGTGACTGGAAACATCCACATTGTACCTGGTTGCTGCACACATTGCTTTACAGCAGAGAGAAGCCTCTCTCTAAAGGGATCTTCTTGATACAGGATTTCAAAGATCCAATACTCAGAATTAATTTTAAAATCAATTAATACCCTCTATGTGATATATATAATACTTCCTATCTTGGTAAGTCTTTTTTGGGCATGAGAGAGAGGGAAATGTAATAATTGTCATTATTTACAAGAATTACATGTAATTTTTATGTAGCCAACAAAATAAAGCTTCCAGTATATAGAAATTTCCTTGAGACAGGTACCAGCCTTTGAATCTGCTATAAAGAATTTGACCACTAATTGGAGGAAAAGCCACAGCATGTCCACATAATTTACAGGAACTATTAAAAACCATAAATCTAATCTAGTCTAAGTTACAAATTTCTTCCCACAGATCTAAATATTTGAATTTTTTCTTTGCTATGTCTTTACAATTAAACAAACTACATTTGGATTATATTCTGATCTCTTATAATCTGAAGGGAGTCATTGATACCAGTTTTACATTCTGTCTCTTTCCCTCAAACAAGGTAGCTCATTACTTCATTAAAACCAGTCTCTCAGAAAATAAAGTTATACTTGGATATACTCCCGTTGGAAATTTCTTCTGCCCACTTTTCAGTAGGGTGCTTTCAAGACTTTATTGAGCCCCCTGAACACAGAAGAGTCTCCAGCTAACTCGGTCCTGATTTAAGAAGAAAACAGATTATATTTCTGTGGCAAAAACCAAAACCATATCCCCCCCCAATCCAAGGACCAGAGCTTTAATCCCATGAACTGAAATTTAGATATGTTCTGCAAATACATTCATAAATTAAGATTGTGTCATACAGTGAGCATGGAACCTGTCCAATTTTGTTGCTATGACCTGTGAAGCCAGTCTAAGTCTCTGAATGTGTTCAAAAGATTATCTCAGAGCCAAGTCCCTCCATTTTCACTGCTACTAGAACTGCAAAATTGATGATAGATGTCTACATATCTTCAAATTTGTAGAGTTAAATGCAAGTTTACCACTCAGTTTGAACCAAAGCAACTTTTGCAGTTGAATAAAAAACAGAAAAAATTTCATAGAATAGGCAGATGCTTCAATGGTAACCTTCGCATTTTCCAACCACTGAATACATACTAAATATTATATTAAGTGGCTATTACAGTCTCCCAAGCTAAGGGGCTTTTCTTAATGTGAAGATAAAGTGAATCATCTTAAATTGTTCAGATTCTCCTTCTTTCCAAAATAAAGACATGGTTTTTATACTTTTCTGTCTTTTTTGTAACATTATCCTTTGGACATCTACCACAATATGGACAAATCTGTAAAAATGTCAAACTCTGTGTTACTGCACAAATATCTTTACAGCATTAAAAAAGTGAAAATGTAGCCTTAAAAAACAGGGAAGAATAAAGAAGCCTGTAACCTGAAGTAGTCTGACAGCATTATCAAATGAGACAAAAATAGTTGTTTTTAACTGGTGTATGTCCCTGCACAGAGGTGTAAAGTAAATCACTAGTCTTCAATGAAAAAATCCCAACAACAAAAGTGAAAAACCACCCTTCCACCCTTTCTGGAATAGAAGTTTGATAAGAATGAACATAAAACAGGTGTTGTCTGATACACTTTGTAAGCAAAATATATTTGTTGCAGTCTGTAGCCCAAGACAATCATTCTTTGAATTACTGTACTCATGCATTTTAACCTAGGCTCTACCATTTTTTACTTAGACAAAACTTGCAATTGCTGATTGATAACAAAACATTTTTACCAAGCTGCTTTTTCAAATTCCATTTTACTAAAAAATGACTGAATGATTCAGTTTTCTGAAAAATTGAATAAATGGAATTATCTCTCTGAAGAATAGGTGTGCAGCCACCACAAAGGTTCTTTGAAAACTGCCTGATTTATAATGTCCCTCACCTACTGCACCATGACCCCCTACTCTGTAGGATTCCAAACCTATAGAAATGGAAACACTGGGATTCCAGATGGCAAACAGTGCAGAATGTGAACAGACTATAAATCACCTGAAGAGCTCAAGGTAGGTGTTTGGCAGGCAGGACAGGTAATCTTGTTGTCTTTTTAAATTTTATTTTTAAAATCACAAACTGCATTTGCTTGCTTTAGCATACAGACTCACAGAAGTGTAAAAGTTCTTAAAACTACGTTCACCATTTTTTAAAATTAAATAAAGGTAACATTCATTTTTTTAAAAAAAGGTAATCTAATTATGTCAGGTTTCTGGTTTACAGCCTCACATAAAACATGGTTTTCTGTTATTATTAAAGTGTTTCTGTGGCTTTCTGTTATTATTAAAGTGTTTTAATAGAGGGGGAAAGGTATACTTTAAGAACAGGGTTACTCATTTATGTTCAAATAGCAAGAAAACAAACCAGCAAACAAAAGCAAAAAGCACACCAACCCCTAATTGTAATACAACACACTTACAAAGAGGACTCTATTTCAAACTATGACGAATTAAAGACCAAATCAGTGTCTGTGTTGAATATAATCTTAGAAATGAAACACAGCCTAAAGCCCTCGAGACAAAGGCTCCACAGTAATCAGCACTACATAAGCCATCAACATTTCTTCCCACAGAGTTTAAAATTGAGAATTTTAAGGCCTTGATCTCAAGTTCATTGGAATTAGTAGAGTTTTCAATGGCTTTGGATTATGTCCTAGAGAAATAAGCAGGCAAAAGCAGACTGGAATATAAGACAAGGTAACAGAAAAACACATTAACAGTAAGAATGAGCTTACTTTATTTCCTGAGAAACAATTTGCACACCTGCTTTATTTCAAAATCCTAATACAATTATACTGCAGGCTACATTTGCGTGCAAGAGGCAGCAGTTTCTTTGAAGATCTTCAGCTCATTTCAAGATAAAGCAATAAAACCAAACATTAAAAGTAATAATAAATGTATTATAACCTACAGGGACTTGGTAATTTTGTAAGCAAAGAACAAAATATCACCATTTTTATATGAACTGTAATGAAAAAGATTAGATACATTAATCATAACTCTGGCAAATAATGCAAGAATACCAAGATCTAAATATTTTTTTACAAGAAACCACTATTTTACATCTTTAACCTGATGATTAAGTCTTTACACTGATGGTAAAATATAATTTTATCCATCATTCAGTATTACACTTAGTTATAGCTAACACATTCCAGAGGCATAAGCATGGACTATGTGACTCCCAGTCTTCTTTTCAGTCTTGTTTTTTATGAGTTACTTAAAAGAGGGACATATTTCTTGGGCATGCTTCCAGTGATCCAATTATAAAACATACATGATTGTAAAAGTTGACAGAAAATATATACATTATTTTATTATGCAATTTTTCTTCTTTTCCATTTCCCAGCAAAGAAACCTCTATATTGTCAGAAAATACACCTGTTACATGTATTTTTGTTAAGTGATCTTTTATCAATGCAACAGCTTCATAGTTAATAGGTTTCTGTGCCACACTGTTTGCATATGCAGCTTACAATTTAATGACAAAATGTATTTTATAAAATTACAGAGAAATGAAACTAAATATTTTAATAACTATCTCTGAAAGACCACCTGTTGGTTTAAATTGCTCCAATGACTTGAGAAAAATGAAATGAGCTGGTAATTTGTTTCCATTTTACAGATGTGTTCAAGAATAAACATGGTTTGGTGCTTAATCTCTCAGTCTCCTGTAAGATCCTCACAGGGAATCTGATTAAATATGGGCTGGATGACCAAACAAGGATGAGGACTGAAAAGTGGCGAAGGGTCAGGCCCAGAGAGTGGTGGTGGATAACAGGGCAGAGTATGCCTCAGCAAGTCTGCAGATGATACAGAACTGGGAAGAGTGGCTGATATGCCTGAGGATTGTGCTGCCATCCAGTGGAACACTGACAGCCTGGAGGAAACTCGAGAAGTTCAACAAAAGGAACTGCAAATTCCTGTGCCTGAAGAGGGACAGCCTCAGCAGTTCCTGCGTCACTATCTGCTGGGGGCAGTCAGCTGGAAAGCCGCCTTGCAGAAGAGGCCCTGGGGATGCTGATGGACACCAAGATGCCCTTGTGGCAAACAGGACCAGCAATACCCTTGGCTACATCAGAAGGAGCATTGCTGGCAGGTCAAGAGAGGGGATCTTTCCCCCTTTACTCCGTGCTGGTGAGGCCACAGCTGCAGTGCTGTGTCTGACCCTGGGCTCCCCAGTACACCAGAAATATGGGGCTACTGGAGAGAGTCAAGCAAAAGGCCATGAAGAAGATAGTTAAGGGACTTTATCAGTATGTAAAAATGTCTGAAGAGAAGCAGATGTAAAGACAATGGACACAGACTTAGCAGTGGTGTCCAGTGATATCTTGCACTGTTTATCCAAGTGTCTGAAGTAAAGCTCTCCTAGCTATGTGAAGCTATGCCCACACGGAATATGCAAATACTAATAAATGCTATAATAGTTATTGGAGCGTGTGTGTCCTGTATGCCTATGTTTTAATAAGTGCACTCCTCAAAGGAGACAGATAAGAAGCACTTTATGTGGGAAATGAAGTAACTGGTAAGTAGTATTATGAACTTGTACTAGCAATGCAAGTTTAATCAAAAAATTCTAATTACACATGCCTCAAAGTTTCACTCTTCTGGAAAGAAAACAACAGCTAAATCAGTATGCTAGAAGACAAGAAATCTGAACTTGCATAATGTCACATTAAGGCTCTTTGAAGGAGCTGTTGTTAAGAATTTTTCATATTAATATTGCCTTTCAAGACTGAGACCTAGACTGTCCTTTACCCTGAAGCCAAATAAAAGCCCTTGCTCAGATAAATAAGCCTAAGAAGGAGTGTGGGTCTCAGATTCAGTCAAAGAAAGAAACTGAGAGTTTGTAGCCAGGCAGAGGCCTGGGAAAGAATGTAAATAATTCTTCATCTCTCTTGTTTTTCACATTGTTTATAGTTAAGTTCTATCACTGTGCGTCAAGCACTCTGAACCAATGGTGTGGGTTGTTTTCACTTCAGAACCAATGGATTTAATCCTTGTGAAGCTCTGTATAAAAGAGCGGTATATTTTGAATAAATTGGAGTTTTACTATCAGCAGCCTTCTGGTCAGTCTCATCATTCCCATCCTGCCTCAACAGCGACAGAGAGACCTAGCAAAATGCTAAAATGTACTATGATAGCATTTACGTTTCCACCTGTCAGAACACAATTATATACTTCAAATTGCTCTTAGCCCCAGGTTCCACAATGCAGTGAGGACACATCTTGTAAATTCAAAAAGTCTCAAATACATCAGAACCCTGCCTCAAAAGTCAGTAGGCAGATCTACAAAAATAACCTAGTCCTGTCATTTTGGGAAATATTTTACAGTTTATGCTTTGGATTAGGGTAAGTCAAATTTCACTTTACAAAAGCCAGCTGCTTAATGGCTAATGTTGATATTGACACGGAACAAACAAATAATTGAAGTAATTTGTCCCAAAATCACTGTGTATTGCAACAGCCTGCCATAGCCATCCATCCAGGTTCCTACTCTGAAAAAAAAGAGACCAAAAAGCATACTCTATGTGAGGCCAGGATGAATTCAAACACATCTCTAAAGATGCCAAATTACTTTGCATTTCAACCAACCATCAAAAGGGAGGTTTATGACTGGTTCATCTCCTATTCTCACATTCCTGTTCCCCTCTTTTTATCGAATTTGCTCACTCTTCAGCAACATGAATGCTAGATCTTTTCATCTATATGAAAGAAAGTAAGCAATTCCATTTGCCAAGAAAACTAATTAAACTTTCGATAAAAGTCAGCAAGTTGATCATCTTAGCCTCTGGTCACAAGATCACCAGCAGCAACACAAGGAATCTGGCTAACCCCATTTCACTATCAACCTGCAGAGGAGACATGCTTAAAACTGCATCTAAAATTTCCAGTGTGCCATCTATTCTGGTGAGCTGATGATTATACACATGGCTTACAACTTGTCTACATGTATCTTTTAGCATTTTTATTGGATACATCCCCAGAACCCTTATAGAAAGCCAAGTAATGCTATTAGTCCATTATAGAGAGAGAAACAAGTTGCAGTAAGAGTATGGTACCTTGTCCAAGATGACAAGAAAACCACAAAACCTGTTTCCACTTTCTCTTTAAAAGGAGTAGTCTTGAGATACTGTCCTGAGCTTTTATTCCCTGTCTATGCACAAAACATTTCTTTACACCAGGTCAACTTCAAGAGACTGAATCTAGAAATTGAATATAAAAGCATAATGAAGTGAAAATTGAGTAATACTTTCTCTGCTCATTTCCATCGCTCTTTCAAAGACTAGCCATTTTCCTAGAAAATTCAGGGAAGCTAAGCAAAGCTGACTCTGCAACAGAAGAAACTTCTAGCATATGAGGAAACTGGGTCAACATTTTGATTCTCAAAGAAGTACTCCTACTGTTAGATATTCTTTTATCTACTACAAATAGAATTAGTCACAAATATGTTCTGAAATATCTCAAGCAAAGTTACAGTCAGCCTAACTGCAGACAGCTTGCCCTAGGAGTAATCCCAGAAAGATAACAGCCAGGTGCACTTAAGAGCAGATGCAGAGGAGAAATTACACCCACTTCTTTATTAGAGTTGGAAATGGCAAATATTTCCCACAGTCAAAGTGAGGTCAAGCTCAGGAACTGGCCAGACTAAGAGGCCAGAGGCAACAAGTGAGGAAGATGACGTGGACACCACCTGGATTTACCAAGAGCAAATTGTATCCAACTAACCTGAATGCCTTCTGTGTGATATGACTGTGAATTCCGTGGACAAGAGGAAAGCAATCATATTGCATAGCTGGACATTGACAAGGCTTCTGGCAGTCTCCCATATAAACCTATAAGTATAAAAGGTTGCAGCAGTGTAACAACACCATAGACTCTAAAAGTCATGCCAACTTAAATCAGTTAACAAACACTTTAAAAAAGCTCAGGAACAGGTTTTCCAAGTGGTACATATCTTCTCTTGAGGTCTGCAAGAATAAGATATCTGCCACTGCCTCTAGAATATGAAAGAAAATAAACTAGTCCTATGTTTAAGATCTCAAAAGACAAGAAAAAAGGAAAAGACTAGTTTAAAATCCACACCTATATTCCCTCAAACCTTATCACGTAGGGGAAAACACAACTTCCTAAGAGTGTTGAATAGCTTTTTGCAAACAGGTTGGACGTCCCCTCCCTCTAAAATTAGTCCATTAGGATGCACACATAGTCAGGAATTCAGGATTGTGAGAAAATATAAGATTTGGTATTATTTCAAGTTCCAAACAATCCAATGATTTTTATCCACAACCAACAATTTTATTGAAAATGTGAACTTAGTGAAAGTAATATAAAAATTGAAACTCTTGCTACTGCCATACCTGGCATTGATACTGCACTTGGAAGCAACTCCAAGTCCTTAAAACACATTTCCCCATCAGACTTGATGTTCTTATCTTTACTCTTTATATCTTCTTGTCCAACAACATATAGGACAGGAAAGAAGAAAACAAAAGCTTCCTGATTATCTAAAATATCAACATCAACTCCTGTTTCCCTTATCAAATGAAAGTGCTCATTAAACACAATAGAAAGGGAGGCATGTCAACTCTCAGACAATGTTGTCACTCAAATGACAAATGGAGACTAGTCATAACATGTAATGGGTTATTGACCTGACAAAAATCATTACTGAAGTGACTGCATTGTTCTTTACACGCTTCAAGTAGAAGAACAACCTTACAGATTATATAGTAGGCAATAACAATGAAAAACTATTACCTAATTTCTGTAATCTTAGCTTTAGAGTCCTCAGGAAGGAATTCCGCTTTTAATGTAGTTTTTCTTTGCAAAGTGGTATGAAAACTGCTTGAATCTTTACGTAAATAAACAGCAACCTGCCTGAGATGAAGACCACAGCAAGAAACCAAAAACCCTGTATCTCAGAATAAGTATGTTTAAGCAAATCAAGTGAGACATTATGTTTTACCTCTGTTTTCAGGTGACATCCATATAAACAAACATTGGAATGAGGTTCTTTGGGGTTGGGAAAAAACCTCACCTCAGAAATGTTTGTGCAAATGTACATTTGCAAAGACTTATGTCTAAAGCGTTCATATGGCTGTCTAGAAAACTACTCATGTGCCCTCTCTGCAAACAGAAAATATAAAAAATAGAGAGCAAGGTGAAGACACTATTATTTGTGTCCAGTCATACACAGCAAAATACAAATAAATAATTTAAACCAATAGAAAATCCTAAAGAACTTGTCAGATGAATTACGACTTTGATAAAATTAATTCACAATTAGAATATCCGCAGCTTGTAAAAAGTAAAAGTGACCCCTATTCACTCTAAATACTTAATATTCCCTTTTATGGTGGTTTCTGTAGCTTCCACATCCCTCACTTAAAGGTATGCAACAGAAGTTAGTTCAATGAGCCAATGACTCCACACGTCTCAGGAAAATACTAGTGTCCATGATACCAATTAAAGTGAAAAAAGAAAACCAATCTCTGCATCAACATCCATGTATGTTTTTAGAGCCCACTGTTCCAAGGCGTCAACCACAAAGGTGCTTTTGGTGTTCTTGTCTTGTTGAAATATTTGGCCAGTTTGTATGTGGAGATTCGTGATGGAGCTTCATTTCAGGCAGAGTCTTCAGGGGAAATCAGTGAGTCTGCCATTGTGAGTGCAGCAAAAGAAGAAACAAAACCAAACAGCAAGAAGAAAAGAAACAAGCCTACAGAACTCTATTTCTAATTGCTTGCACAAAAGTACTAAGCTAATACAGAATCCAGAACACAACCCTACTACATAGAAAGATCTGAAGAAACCAGATTTTGGCCTTTTCATCTTGTACAGCAGGTCTTTTCCTCTGATTTGGTTACCCAAGTTACAAGTTTTCAAAGGCTGAGTTGAACAATCATGTTTTCCACTCCAGAACACTGAAAGAGCTTCCATCTTTCTGTGTATCCCTACAAGCGAGTTCTCTGCTCTTTCAGCAATCTTCCAGCCTACGGTTTTCCTCACTTTCTTCAAGCTTCATGGTTCCTCTCCCTCTCTGCTTGTCCTACCTCCACCTTAAAAGCTTCTCTGGGCCTCATGGCTCAGTCGCTTTCAAAAATCACTCATCTCTCCCTTCACAGCAGAGCAGCCCAGACAATATAACAAGAGAGCCTTTCCTCTGCTGCCAAGCTGCTTTATTTTTTTTTTTTTTCCCTTTTAAAGGAAGAAAGCAAGGCAATGAATAGTAAATATGCAATAAATACAACTAAACAAAGCTGTTCCAATATCATACAGTTACAGGCATACATATATATAGACACTGAAGGTAATTAAGTAGAACTAGAACAAGCTACTGTAAAACCAAAGTAACTCACAGAAAAGAGGCCACTACCAGCAGTTTTACTGTTTTCAGACTACACTGCCATTATCATATCTCGAATTAGATATGCAATTATTATCTAGAATGGTGTTTTAGGGAGGTGTTTCCTTCATGGTGGTAACCAACTGGTAACTGGTTCCTCATCAAGCTGTTCTACTCAAGTCAGGAATTCTACACTATGAGCCTGAATAAATTAGCCAGATATGTTATCAAAAATTAATAATGGCTAGAAATAAACTGAGAACATCTGATGCCACACAGAATCATTAAGTAGATAAACAAAGCAACAAGTATACTGAAAGGTTCTTATAAAATATTTTTAATCTTGCAAATACTGGAGAAACACACATTTTAAAAACCCAAAATGCAAACAGCTGTTAGGGAAGGACTTTTAGTAAAAAAGAAATCATAGAAAGCATCAGCTCAAATACAACAACCAGATTTAGTCCAAACAGGAAGAGATCTCACAGTCTTTCAAAAAAACCACACCCCTCATTCTAGAAAATAGCAGGCTCCTGCACGGTGTAGATGAATGGAGGCAGAGATCTCTGAAGTTTGCTCTTGGGGAAAGAGGTTTATTGGGGGTGCAGAAGGTTCTGCCTCCTGCTCCCAGACACAGCACGTGGCCGGGCTTGAGAGGGTGGGGAAGGGGAGAGACAAAAGGATGCTCCAGGAGAGGGGAAGCTCCAAGAGGAGGGAGGAGGTTCCAAGAGGGGAGGAAGTTCCAAGAGACTGCATGGCTCCTCGAAGCCTCCTTATCAGGGGGCTTCAAGGTGGGTTGGAACAAAGCATGGCCAATGGGGTTACAGACACTTGATGTTTTAGGGGAGGGATAGAGGTGCGGGGTGAACCATACATCTTTTGGGGGTGAGATGGAACAGTCCACTTGACCCCAGGACCCATCCGCAGGCAGGGGCCACGTCCGGCCAGCTGGGAGAACTGTTCTCATCCTAGCTGCATTATCTATGGATAATCATATTTATCTATCTTCCACAACACCTCACCCCCTTATTTAAGCAATGTATTAAAAAAACCCGAAACAACAAAAATACAACATACAGTGGTAACCTGAGAGCTAAAACAAACAAAAATTTCAAGTACTTCATGTATGTCTTAGGTACTGTGGCCTGTAAATCAGAAGGTTTTACTACACAGTGGTACTTCTATAATAAACAGGTATTTCTACATCTGCCACAAATTTCTTACTTGATCACAGAAAATCCTATTTACTACCTGCATAAACTAACTTGAAAAGATGCACTCTTAATTTTCTCTTCCTGAAATACAGAAATAAATGTGCAATCATTTGAAAAACAGATTCCATAAGAAAAATAAACAGTTTTTTTCATTTCTTTCAAGACACAACATTACAATGGCTTGTATTTCTCAGCACAGAAAAAAAATTTCAGAGCCCTCATTTACTTAGAAGACATTCTGAAAGAACATTGTGTTGGCTGACATGACAAAGTCACACTGGTGGTGAAAAGTTTTATTGCTCTTCATCTAATCATTGCCTTTTTTATTACCAGATCCATAGACCACACTTGCAAGGCTGTCAGCCAGCTCACACTCACAACTCAGAAACTTCCATCTTCCTTGCAACTCCAGAGTTTTCAGAAGTGCATATTTGGAATTCATGAGTTTAATCACTAAAGAACTTGAGAAAGTGTTGCCCTGCCAGAACAAAAATTATGTATAAACCTTGCAAGAGAAGTGCATTCTTGAAAATCCTACATATATTTTGCTCACCATATTTTCACTGGGTGTTTCACACAAGGTACATTGCAGAACATGGCATGTGATACCAAAACAAGGCTGCAGATTTGTTAGAGGAGCTTGAGATGACCGAGCAAAGGCGTGGGGACAAGGGAATAAAGAAAACAGATTTTTAAAAAAGCATCATGAAAGAATTGATGAGATGATAAAATTGGAAAATAATTAAAAACCAAGAGCCTTGGGTAGGTAAACCCAATCTTGAAGTAGTAAAAATGAAAACAGTTGTGCAACATATTGTCTTGTAAAAAATGGATATGGGCAAAATTATTTAATGACAAACAGAATTTCTGGAACAGCCCTAGCACAGACTAAAGGAACAAAGTGCATGTTGTTGTAGGCTCCTAGACAGGTAATAATTAGCATTGACTCTATGATTGCAGAAGGCTGATTAACTGCTTTGTTATATAATTTTAGACTATATTATACTATACATTAAGAAACTCAGTAACTCTTATACTCTGATACAGCTTTGATCTAATTGGTCAATATATGTAAACACCATTCAGTGTCTAATTACGAAATCACCCTTTGGTAAACAAATCTCCATAACACATTCTACATATGCACAACAGCAGGTGCAACAAGTGAAGATAAGAATTGTTTCTCATTCTTTTTTCTGATCTTCTCACAGCCTTCCCCAGGAAAGTGCCTGGGAAAGTCTGTGCCTGCTCTCTGTGGCCAGAGAGCTGCTACCACAAGTGCACAAACTGAAAAAAAAGTATTTTTAAAAATTTAAATTTCCAGCAGACTAAGGTCTCAGCTGTCATATGGTAGCAGAAACAAATTGATTTAGGCTGATATGCATTAAGTCCATACACACAGAGCCAGAGTATCTACAGTGTGGCACATTCCAGCTTTCCACAGCAGAAGTTTGATGCAGCCAAGCCATGGCAAAAAGGCTCAGAGAGAACAATATCGCAGAAAATTGGATAAAGTAACAGAAGGGGTTAGCTGCCTGCCACAAGCCCAATGAGGAATTGAAAGAAAAGTCTGCAGGGACAGCATCTCACACTGGCAAAGGAAATTGCATTGTTCAAAAGGGTAACATTTTCCAAAATACTTAAGGTTTTGTTTCATGCTAACAAAGGAATTGTTATTCAAACAATAAATCGTTTACACTGTCAAAGCCTGAAAACAGCATTTGGCTTATTTATGTATTTTGATGCTCACAACATCCCAAATAAGCACCAATCAGTCTTCAGCATCATAGATTTGGTTCACATTCTACAAATAAGTTACTCAAAAATAGTTTAAAATTGCAAATAATTTCAAAATTGCTTGGGTTTCATTCATCAGTGACCTTTTTGACTGCTTGTTTTAAGTCATTTATTTTCAAGTCACCTTTTCAAGTCATCCATTGTACTAACCAGGGGAGTTATGTAGTCTTTATTGATGTAACAGGGGTTACTCAAAAGATGCATCTTCTCAAGGATCTAAAATGCACAGTTCCAACAGAGAAGCAAAATTGAATATACTTCATCCCATATGGTTTTAAGCAGCACAGGACTACATGCATGAATCTGAGCAACTCTTTACCTAGTCAATAGCAAAAGTCAGATGTCATACAACATAATGGTTTGCCATGAAAAGATAGAGAATTTGTACAGTTTAGCAAACACTTTAAACCATGACTGAAGCCACATCTAAATGATGCAAAGAGTATCACTATCCTACCTGAATTTAGCACTATGTATCCTGTTGAAAACTCAGGGAAACTACTTTTCCACAAGGCACCCAACATCACAAAAGCAATTAAAAAGCTGCCTTCAGTATTAGAGCTTAAACACACAGCTGCAGGCCTAAGACAATTCTTTAATAAGCAGGAACAAGTTATGGAATGTACTGGTTCAGGGGAAGAAAGAAAGCAATGTGCTCTCTGCCAACCCATTGGCTTGAAACCTTTGAAACACTTTGTTCCATAAGGTAATAGCAAATGGACAGGACAGGGTTACAAACGCACATCAACTTCTGTTCCAGAAGACTGAAATCCCCACTGTACTGCAAAGGCTGTTAGAGCTGTTCCAGCCCTAGCGCAAACTGACAGAGCATTAGATCTAACTTATTCCATTTCACTCATCTTCCCAACCATTTCTATGTTGGCTGCTTTATCACTGCCCAGGAAGAGACTAGACAGGCCAACTTATGTCAGCAGCTGCCAGAAAGTCACGAGAATTCCTCTAAGACCCTTAACCACTTGTGTTTCTTTTTAACATTCTAGAAGTACAAGCCTTTCTAGATGTTTATGGATCCTCTCCAACAAACAACTATGGGGAAATAGCAGAACCTGACATGAGTCCCCATCTTTACTGTAGCCACTCCAGTGGACATTCTTCTATTTGCTTATCTAATGAATTTTTCCCAAGAGGCAACAGGGTGTTTTGGTGTTTTCATTATCTTTCTTTCCCCCCAATTATTATCATTAAAGCCGATGCACGCTTCCACTTAAATTAGCACAAAACATGAAAACAGATTATACCTAGTATCATTAATCTGAAATTATATTTCAGTTTAAGTTTGATTTGCTTTTTAGCATGGTCAGCACTAGTTTTCACTTACACTTTCTAAAGAAGTATTCTACTGGGGAACAAGAAATAATTTCACAGGTAGCTTTGTTTTGCTGAGTTTTCTTAAGATATCCATTCATTACTCTTGGCACATAATTGCGGTTTCAAATTCACCCTGCACACATCTGATTTCCTTGTATATTCTCCCTTCTGAAACACCTTAAGGTGGGCTTAAATGGTGAACAACTGGATCGATATAATTTTTTCATATTCACATTGACATTATAGTTTCTTGTATCCCTTTTGTTCTTCTGACAGCCCTGTGCTAATTGCAGTGTTCTCAAATAATTTATATAGCAACCAGCCTGATGATCCAGAAACTTAAAGCTCAAGAAAAGGTGAGGATTCCAAGACAGATTTTTCCTCCAGCTGCTTAGCATGAGATACTGAACTTGGTTTTTAGCTTCAAATCCATGATAGCCAAGCTGATGTACAGTCTGTACAGTCTTTACAGTCTTGCTTTCAAGGAGTTCATATACAACTTGATCCATAGTAATGAAGCCAATGGATCATGGTTTTGGAACAAGATCAAACAAAAGTGCACATGCTGCATTTAGGAAATAGTGTCACCTTAAACATTATCTCAGAAGCAAATAGCCTCAGCTGAGGTAACACCTGAAGTTTGTTCAATCCACAAAGCATATTCCCTTAACAAAAACAACCAAAAAAAAAAGTCAGGAAAAGATGGAAAGCAGCAGAATTTCTGTAATATGAAATTTATGTAATATGAAAAGGAGAGTAAGGCATGTTTATTGGGGCTGGAAATGCTTAAGACCTTATTAAGTTTTATATATTCCTGTATTTCAAAACAAATATGAATATGCTTATTATGGCAGGCTTTTTACAGCATAAAATGGCTTTTAGAAAACTAAATTAGAGTACAACCCCAAGTACATATGCCTTTTGTGCAGTAACAACAGGATCACGAATTTTAAGCTGGTCTCTATCACTATCTCATCACTGCTCCATATTTGATTCTGCTCCAAACAGTTAAAAATGCCTTGGGGAAATCCAGCCTATTTAATGTATCAGAATTCCAGGAAGTATCTAAATCACTATTTATTTTATTAGCAGCAATTCTCAAATACATGAGCTTTTTTACTCCATTAAACATTTAATTACAACTGTAAATAAAGATACACGAATACTGACAAAAATAAAAATAGAATGACTGGTATTTATGAGCCACAACAACTTTATCAGTCACAAAACAAGCTGCTGATTATGTTGATATCGTGCAGCCAAAAATGAAACTTACTAACTCTCTCAAAATCTTGGTTTTAAGATGAGAAATTAATAATATTCACTTTATTCACCTACAAATACTGCACACAGAGGATTTTACATGTTGTGCAAAAGTGGAGAAAAATAGGGAAATTTCTCTTCATCTTCAGAGAGTAAGCCAAAGTAGTATTTCTAAAAATAACACTCTGATATTTCTTGTCCAGGGCTAGATGTTACCTACACAGTCAAATTCATAGTGCATTGATCAAAACAAAAGAAGATAAATCCCTATAAAAATACTCAAATCCTATGTTATATTTGTTTATAAAAGAATTCTGAGGAGAAAATCCTATTAAGAAAAAAAAAATTCTGAGTTTCTCCAAACTCCCTGCAGATATTTCTTTAGCTAAGTGGCCACTCTGACCAAAAGCAACTGCAAGAAGCCCAGTGTTTCTCACTTGAAGGGACAGTGAGTTAACCACCTTCCCTTGAAACACAAATAACCAGGGAACCTGCAAGAGCCTCTTTTCTCAATGAATGGATCAACTGCATCCCTACCAGATAAGGGAGCACCCAGGTAAACACTCAGCTCATCTCTGCCACATTGGCATGCACATCTCAAGCATGCAGCAGCACAGAACCTGGATTTATCTGTTCAGGGAATATGGATCCCACACACTTACTGCCTAACAGAGACAGATCCTCAGGTAATCTACTTTTGTTCCCAGAAACTGTGAAGGGCACGTTGAAAACAACTTGACTGTCCACTCAGACTACACAATCTTACCGACATTAGAGGAGTGTCACTGCATTGGAAAATGAATGTTACATTTTTTTTGCTCTACCAGATGTCATCTAGGAGTGCAAAATCTTTAAAAATTGCATCCAAATTTAATTTTAAGAAACCTCTTTTCAGACTCTGAAATACAACAGATGAGCTATTTGGTATATATGCATATATGGACCTTGTTCGACATTAGAAGGGTGCCTATTTTTTTTCTCTCAGTAATGAAACTATAAAAAGGCATGGAAATCAGAACTGAAATAATGTTACAAAAAAAGCAAAGCAAGAGGTGGGCTGTTAGAAACCCATCTCTTGCACTTCAAGAAAACATTCCATCAGGGAGACAGATCTAGAGTTTACTGCCAGCACAGGACTTTATTTTTCAGGAACAAAAAAGTATATGATTTCCCATTGTGAATGGCAATAAAGCAGAGTTTATTAATTACTAGCATGAGCTTGCCAGTTTTTTCCATCCTTTTTATAGGCTGGTGAAGTTATTTTACCTTCAGTATTTTAGCATTCCTGGTTATGGAATGGAAGAAGGCCTAAGCTAAACACACAACCAGTCATAGCAGCTAGCTTCTTCGGGCATCATGTAGAGACAGTGAACTGATAGCATTTGTGAGGAGATAGTAATGAAACATAATTTTCCGAGTGTTTTAAATCCTCCTACTACCCTTAAGTGTGTTACAGTCAATGGTCAACTACAAGACCAAATCACTGAAGACTGTAGAGTATTTGGTTGTTTAACAGACAAGGAGATTAAGCTGCAAGTTTTCTGCGGCTCCTTTTTCAAAATGCTTAAACAAGGATGGTAAATGCTGTTAAAATAAAGGATGAAGTAGCAAAAAACTAATTTGGATTTTCCTTAATGCTGGTAGCCTTAGGACAAGCAAAGTAACGGAAAGCACTTTTCCTGTACCTACACTGAAGTTAACATCTGGAAGAAATGTAGACTATGATGTATGTCCTTTTTTCAGAAACCAGAAATCTTCATTTCTAAGAAGTCTTAATGGGCTGAAGTAAATTATGAATTAATTTCATATGAATATATAAATTAATTTTAGAGCAATTTTGAAACTTCAAGTTATTTTGTATTCCTGTGCAACAGTATAAAGTCAGACACTAAAAATTAAGCTTGTTACAGTGACTATGCCTCTCAAATATTTTAAATTTAGCTTTAGAGATTTGGGCTTTGAAAGTGACTGATGTTAAAATCATCAGAACTGATGTGTTAGATTAATGCAATGTTGAACAATTTTCTCATACACCAGAGAAAGAAGAGTTGCTCCTAGGATTAGTACATTTGTTTTACCTGGCTAGGTTTTGGGGCACGAGGGGCCACTGCAGAGGTGACCTCTGTGAGACCAGAAGCTGCCCTATGCTGGACACTGCCAGTTCCAGCTGGCTTCATGACAAACCTGCTCTTTGCCAAAGAGCCTGGGCCCATCAATAGGACTGGTTTGTTCTTCTGTTGATAACACATACAAGTAAAAAAAAAAAAAAAAACTGCTGCCCAGGATCTATGGGAGCTGAGCAAGAAAAATGTGAGAGAAACAGCCTTGCAGACACCAAGGTCAGTGAAGGAGAACAGCAAGGAAGCATTCCAAGCGCTGGAGCTGAGATTCTGCTGCTGCCCACAAAAGGAGTAGGTTGTCTCCCCACAGCCCATGGAGGAACCCAGCAGAGCAGTTAGAGCAGCTATCCACACTGCAGCCCATGCCAGAGCAGCTGGGTCTGCTCTGGAGGAAGCTGTAGCCTGCAGAGAGCCCACAAAGGAGCAGGAAGCACAGCCCATGGGGGGCCCATGCTGGAACAGTCCATTCCTGAGTGCACCCCATAGAGAGGATCCATGCTAATAAAGTTTTTCAAGAGCTACAGCTGGTGTGGAGGACCCACACTGGAATAGTTTGAGAGGGACTATATCCTGTGGCAGGGATCCCACACCATAGCAGGGTGAAGAATAAGGAATGACAAAGTGTTATGAACTCATTGCTGTCCCCATTTCCCAATACCCCGTGCCACTTGCGGGATTGAGAGGAAGGAGGCTGAAGATTCAGGAACAAAGGACTGAAGCTGAGCCTAGAAAAATAGGGGGAGAGGAGAAAGTGATTTTAGTCTTGTCCTTGTTTCTCACTATCCTGTCCTATATTTAATTGGAAACAGATGAAAATGATTTTCGCAAAGTTGAGTCTGTTTTGTCTGTGACAGTAATTGGTCATTTTTCCATCTTTATCTCAAGCTAAAAGATTTTTTATCTCATGTTCTCCCCCTGTCCTGTTGAGGAGGGGGAGAGAGAGAGAGTGGCTTGGTGGGCATCTGGCAGAAAACCATGGTAAACCCACTACAACTAAAAAGAGAAAAAAACTATTAGGTAACATATTTTCACAGCTTTGCAATATGAAATTACTTTTGTGTGTGTTAAGTACAGTAGTAAATTACTCAGGATTTGAAATTCCCCATACCACTTTCAAAAGAAAACATTTGATATTTTTTTGCTCTAAAATGTTATTCAGTATTTTCCCAACACTGTTCAATTGTTTTGGTCCCCTTTTTCCACTTTTCTGAACATTTATTTTCTCTAATTATGTTTGTCTACAAAACATTACTGGAGAAAGACACCTGCAAGGAAATTGGCATTTCGACATAAAAATTCCCCTCCACACACAGTTTGTCAGCAGTGAAGCAAACTGCATGCTACTACTTCAGCAAGAATCACAACTCATGCTAAGTACCACTGCTCCAGGCAGGCAATCCATATACTAGTCTCCTGCTGAGAAAAAGCCCAAACCCCTCTAATTTAATTGAGTTTGTTCTTTTGGTTTTAATGACAAAACATTATCTATTATCTAGATATTCCAAATATCTAGCTCCAGGACCAGATAGATATTTGGAATTATAATCTGCAGCCACACCATCAAAAAGCTTCAAATATTGGGAACTAACTCAACTAACTCTCTAGAACCCTCTGAATTGTCCTTACCTATGTACCTTCCTACATGGCACAAGCCACTCACTTTGGTACCTAACATTATTACAGATGACAAATTCTTTCTACCTGCCTAGAGCAAAAGACTCTGACAACTGCACCAAGCACAGCATCACTGGTCAGGGAAGGTAGAGCATTGTCCTGCTCTTCTGTGGTGTGACCTTGAGTGCTGTGCTCAGCTCTGGGTGCCACAATATAAGGAAGATATAAAGCTCTTAAAGTGAGTCCAAAGGAGGGCAATGAACATGGCAAAAGGCCATAAAAGCCATAAAAGAAGTGGCTGAGGTCACTTGGATTGCTAAACCTGGAGAAGACTGAGGGGAGATGCCACAGCCATCTACAATTTCCTTATGAAAGGGGAGGAGCAAGCTCTTTTCTCTCCTGACCAGTGACAGGACCTGACAGAATGTCCTGAAGTTGTGTCAGGGGAGGCTTAGGTTGGATATTAGATAAAGGTTCTTCACCCAGAGGGTGGTTGGGCACTGGAACAGGCTCCCCAGGGAAATGGTCACAGCATCAGCCTGAGAGAGTTCAAGAAGCATTTGGACAACACTCTCAGGTACTAGGTGTTATCCTTGGAGTGTCCTATGCTGGGCTAGGAGTTGGACTTGTAGATGATTCCTATGAGCACCTTCCAAATCGGGATAATATATTCTATGATTGATGATGATTCTATGAACTGTTTTAACTCAAAAGAAGACATGTGTTTGCATTTATTTCAAGACTGGGGCTGTTTTGAGGATATGGGAATGATTTTGAATTCTGGTTTATATCCTTACATTATTCTTCCTTAAATGGAAGCCATTGCCACTGTCCAGCAACTAATTTGGCTTGACTGGGTTCTACTCCTGTTACATGCTTTATATCAAGCTATGTCCACCTTCTTTGTTTAGGTGTTGTAAGCTATAGCTATGCACAAGGTGTCTTTCTGCATCCTTCTGAAGATTAAAAATCTGTCTTCTGACTTTTAACATTAGTGTTAATTGTAATGCAAGAGTAGAAACACACTTGGAAACTGTCCAACAACGCTTTTGTTAAGAATTTCCAATATCATTAAAATAAGAGAAAAACAAAAGCTGCCTTAAAGACTTACCAGTTTTTCAATAATAGAAATGAACTGGCAAAATGGGATTTGGAATTTCAACTTTTATAAAGGTATTATCACAAGCAAATTAAAGCTGTATTTTATTTATGTTTTGCTCATGCAGCTCATAGAAATATTCTGGCCACGCTTGTCAGGCACTTTTGTAAACTGTCTTAAGTCTAACAGCTGAATATTATATATCTGCCTCTGCTGCCAAGTGACACTGCTATCCTTGTACCTCATGGCCCCTTTTCTCCCTGGGTAGCAATGCTGCCAAAGGCATAGCAGCATGCTGAGCAACAACATCAACTGGTCAGGTAACAGCAAGAGCACTCAGAATCTGCAAATCCCAACACTGCCCTTGCTGATCAGATCTTCAGTAGAAAAAACTCAAAAAATAATTCAATCATTGTCAACAACTTCTCCTAAGTATGATTCTTCTAAATAACAGACTGAGGATTGCAAGGAAATAATACCATCCTGGTGTCAGGTCTCCCCAAAGCCTAGTTTTGAACCAGTTTCTTTAAAGATAATTTTAAAAATATTTTAATATAATTAAGTAAATAATTAAATTTGGATGTTATTACAGAAAGACTGCCACTACATCCTTGAGACATACCTTGAGAATACCTGTGTTCATCAAAAACAAATATATGCTTGAAGCATACCTCTTGTAGCTTACAAAGAAATCCATTTGGTTTTGAAGCTTTTATTATTTAAAATTAAGTTCTCTAGAATTCTTTGCTGAGGTATGAGGAAAGCAGCTATTGAATAACTGTCATTACTGTGGGATGCAGAGACATGATGGAGAGCTGCTGTAAATTAAACCAGACCCAGGAACTCCTATCAGCTAAAGCTTACAAGGTTAGCTACTTTTTCCCAATCCCTACCTCCTTGTTTTCCTCTTAATGAATTCCCATTTAATTTAAAAAAGGCAACATCAGACAAAGAGGAAAGGAAGGAAAGGAAGGAAAGGAAGGAAAGGAAGGAAAGGAAGGAAAGGAAGGAAAGGAAGGAAAGGAAGGAAAGGAAGGAAAGGAAGGAAAGGAAGGAAAGGAAGGAAAGGAAGGAAAGGAAGGAAAGGAAGGAAAGGAAGGAAAGGAAGGAAAGGAAGGAAAGGAAGGAAAGGAAGGAAAGGAAGGAAAGGAAGGAAAGGAAGGAAAGGAAGGAAAGGAAGGAAAGGAAGGAAAGGAAGGAAAGGAAGGAAAGGAAGGAAAGGAAGGAAAGGAAGGAAAGGAAGGAAAGGAAGGAAGGAAAAGAAAGAAAAAAAACACTATGCAAAGAAGAATTTAAGAATATTTCACTCATCCATTTTCTCTCCAACACTTCCAATACCAGGCAAACAATTTCACACGGAGGCACAAGGAGCTAGCTGAAGCAAGTATATAGCATCTGAATAATTTCAGCTCTGCAAGGATTTCAGGCAAGCATTTGCAACATCACTGTGGCCTAGTGTTGGAGTTCCTTTTATCTCTTGTAAATTCCTCCATTAACAGTATGGCTCTTCAGCACACTGGGTACAGCATACATGTACCCTGAGCCTTCACTTCAGCAAAAACTCTTCACTGGGCCTTCAAACATGTTGCAGCAAATTCATTTAATCTTAAATACAGCATCTGAGTTCACAAAAGAACAGAGGTGGGTTGTGTTCAAATCTTGTATAGTACAAGCTGTGTAGCTGCCACTTGGAAAAAGAAAACCCTACAAAAACAGCTAGCCAATGAGCCACACTATATTAAGATCCATTTGAAGAACAATTAATTAGCAAGACACCAGCAGGATGTTATAGATTTTTACTTCCTCTGTGGTCAGTCAATAATTAAATATTGATCAGTTTTAAAGAAATTTGATCATATTTGTGCATCTGAACTTGTTCTGTGCTTTTTGAACCTCTTTACCATCCTCTTGAACCTCTTTACCACAGTCCTCAAATTGACATTTGTATACAAAAAAACCAAAAACAAACCAAAAACCACAATGCCAAAACCCACAACTTTGCTACAGTTTTGAGATCTAGGAACAAAGATCTATATGTTTCTATTTTTGAGAATCTTTTTACATAAACAATTTGATACAAAGTGGCTTCAGAAGATGCTTTTTAACACATCAAACTGTATGTGGATTAGTAAGTGTTGCACATGATTAAGTTAGGCTATTCACTTCAATAAAAAGTCAACATAAAGTACAAATTGTGGCCTACAAGGCCTTACTGTAAGTAATGAACAAAATATGGTGGCCCAATTTTTCCCTGTTACAACTGAAATCAATTTAAGAAATCATTTCAATGAAGCAAAACTTAATCCCCTCCACAATGCTGAAAGAGTACATATGAAACTTCAAAATCTGTTCATGTGTACCTTGACTTGCACTCACTATATATATGCCCCTCTTCTGCCTAACCTGTCATTGTACAGCATCAAGTCTGTGATTATATACCTTTAAATTCAGTGCCTCCATAAATGCTTATTCCTT
Source organism: Lonchura striata (assembly GCF_050655825.1). Classification (NCBI taxonomy): domain Eukaryota; kingdom Metazoa; phylum Chordata; class Aves; order Passeriformes; family Estrildidae; genus Lonchura; species Lonchura striata. Next base: position 84,100,052 of record NC_140705.1, on the reverse strand, counting down.
GGATTTTGATTTTCTTTGTAGGTTTCAGGTAACATGATTATCTCAGGGGAAGCTGTAATGAAATGTTATGCAAACTTTGTGAGGTGGATGGAGGATATGAATATCTTCATTACTGGCCAGAAGCGATCATATGTCAATGACTATCCCATTCAAAATTATGCATCTCAAAGTAATTGGTTTGACCCTTGGAGTGGAAGAGTAGAGTGCAGGAAATAACTTCTTTAGCAAGAGAACACTCAAAACCCTCAAACATTCATCTGACAACAAAAAATAACATCTTTCCTCTATAAGTAAAATAGAATTTATAAATAAATAGACATTTTATTTATATTCATGCAATAGCCTGCCTGTTACAACATGTATGAGCAATGCAGTTGTCTTAAATCATAAAACAAAGTATTTCATGTATCTGCTGTTAGCGTATCAGTGTACTTTGGGGTAGTCACAATAAATGTTAATTAAATAAATATTTTATTGAAATCAAGGGATATCAATGGTCCAATTTTTTGTCTTTGCATTGTTCAAATAGGCTGTGGGAGTAAAAAAAATTGGATCAAATGAGAGGGAAACCCCCAGAAGAACATGCATTACAGATTACAGAGAAAGCTTTTCACACAAATGATGCAGGGATATTGAAGACTACTATTGTGACAAAACACTGACTTAATAACTGACTTAATAAAAATAACAATAACCCCCAGGAACAACAACTACCAAAAAAAAAAAAAAAAAAAAAACAAACAGCAACAAAACCACACACAAAATAAAGGTTTTGCACTTTCAGTCTTTAAACAAGTTAATGCCTATTTTCTTTCTTCCTGCTAATGTTGTGATAAGGTTTAATATACAGGTATCTGACCATTCAGCTACCAGATATCAAACTGCTGACAGATTAATCCCCCCTGTAATCAATAATTATTTATTTGATCACAGATATCAACATGTAGCAAAATCTGTTACAAAAGACACAGCTCAGATTTCTGTGCTTTCGATGTTTTAGTTGTACTGAGATAAGGCACTGACCTTTATTCTTGATTGACAATGGGAGAATACTCCACTTACAAGCTTACTACTGTGAAGCCTTGTTGTCAGTGTGAAGAATCAAAAAATTGTGTTAAAAGGCAGACAGAATTCAATACCTTCCTCAACATTTGGAATGTGACCTTTCCAAAAGATCATCAGTTCTTGTCATTTCCCCGGAAGTACAAACAACTCAAGATTTCACTAAGAGGGATAAAATACTCTCTGCAAGTTAGGGGGAAGGGAGGGTTATTAGTCTATGAACTACTGGGTAAAGGACCTTATTTCAGGTTTCATCTTCAAAGGGCTCTACTATGCCATCTAGGATTTTCAGGTAATAAAGACAATTTACCCTTCTTATCAGACCATTTCCATTCAAAGAGACTTGAGGTGGCTGTACTACAAGAAATATTTTCCTGTGCCTCTTGAAGTCAATGTGACTGTGATTGCAAATTACTCACTAATGTAAAGAATAGCAGACTGTTGCATTATGCAAGCCCATCCACATTCTTTTGCATCCCTGTAAATGCAGCTACTTTCCTGTCTTGATTGTACTGTACACTCTAACAAAGGGTTTCACCTGATAAGCTATTCAGGAAACTTACATAGCATGCAGGTCATCTCAATCCATTTCCTTGCTGCTACAAGTAACATGAAGAATGCTTTCAAACATCATCTGAGACAGGAACATTTTGAAGTACCTTAAATTCTCATAAAATATTCACTAGAGCTATTCACAGTATCAGTCCTATTGTGGCCTCAAACCCAGTTAAGTCATGTACTACTGCTGCAGCAAGAAATGTCTTGAAGGAAATCTTTACCCCACATAGGTAGAGTATGTTCAAAGTCCCATGCATGGAGAAGAAAAAGATGGGGGAGAGGGAGAATGAAAATTGCATCTAAAATTAAAAACAAAACAAACAAACAAAAAAAACCAACCACCAGCTATTTGCTTTTAGCTATTCTAGAACTACATTATAATCACCATGAGATAAATGTTCTAACCTCCATCTGCACCATCCCAATCTTTCTCCTCCCACATCAGTGCTGAATTTGCTGGAAGAGAAGAAGGAATCAGCAAAAACATTTCCAGTTAGAAGAAGACTTGCATGTAGTCTGGAACAGTACTGACATCCCATTTACCTAAGATCTGACCACTATGGGACCTCTAAATAGCTCCTTTCTCTATCATTTGGGAAATACCAAGCCCAACTACTGGAGCAACACTTTTCTTCTGGAGTCCCAGATGGCAGACAGCCTAATAGAGTATCTAGACAGAGGTTTAGAAATTAAAAATAAATAAATAAAAAGTGGGGGGAGGGAAAAAGAAGCTGGCTTACGTGCTCCAGTTTGTCTTTCCTCCTCAGCCAGACACTGGCACTGTAGTCCTGCTGCTTGACAGTGCTGTAGAAGTTCGCACCTACTCTGGTGAGGCTTGGGGAAGGCTCCCTGGGTCTGCTCTTCAGCCTCATCTGCTCGAAGCCCTCATGGGGGGATGAGGAGAGCCAGTCATGCCTGACTTCCATCTTGACATGACAAGGCAAAGTCCAAGGGAAAAAAAATCAAAAGAATCAAGAAATTAAGAGGTACTAAACGAAGATGGTCCAAAAGGGAATAGGATGGGGGGAGAAGAAAGAGAAGGAAAAAAACCCCAAAACCTTGAAACCAGAAAATGGTAAAGAGAAGGGGAAGACAAGCAGAAATAAGGTAAGAGTGAAGGGAGAAAGAAAGGCTGCAGGTATGAGAGAGGAGGGGGCTGGGAGAGATGAAGGGGCACTCGGGAAAGAAGACGCTCCAAGATGCAGCTGCTTGTTGCCCTGGCCGCCAGGAAGCTGCAGTCTAGGACCGAGGCAAGGGGAAGCAGCCGCCTGCGGCTCTGCCCGGGACGGCGGCGAGGGGCGGCGCGGCCCCGGCAGCCGGGCCGGGCGGGGCCGCCGCCTCCAGCCCGCCTGCAGGTTGGCGCAGTGGAGGGGCCGCCGCCGCCCGGGGATCAGCCCGGCTCCTCCCCCGCCTCCCCTCCCCGCAGCCAGCTCCGGGGGAGCGGCCAGCGGCACGGAGAGCCCGTTCCTTTCCACAGGAGCTGCCGCCGCCCTCCTGGGATCCCCGGGCCTCTGGGGAACTTGTCTCGTCCGCTCTCCCCTCGTCCCGCTGGCACCGACCCGCCCGCAGCCCGCCGAGGGCTGGGCGGCCGCTTGCCACTCCCTCTCCTGCAAGCCTTTGTCCGATCTCGCCACGGCGGAGGCTCCCGGGACCGCCGCCGCTGCCCTGCCCAGCCCATCCCGGGGTGGGCTGTGCCCCTCAGCCCGCCCGGCCCCGCCGCGGCCGCCGGGGGATGCGGGGCTGCGGCCGCCGCGCCGCTCTCCCGCAGCAGCTCGCTGTCACCGCGTCCCCTCCCTCCCTGGGCAGGGGCTCCCGGTTTTCTCAGGCGTAACCAGACCGAGCTGTCGGTCCTTTCGCCGGGGCAGCCAGCAGCGCACCTCCCCTGACCGGGAGGCGAAAGCCCCGGCTGGGCTCCGGTCCAGGTCCGAGTCCCGCCTGGAAGACCCCGCCGCCGCAGCGGCTCAGCCAGCACCAGCCCTCAGAAACCGACTCTCTCCTGTCGTCCCCATGGACAGAGTCGCTGGGATGCCCACATTCGTAGATCCCTGGCATCTAGGATTTCTTTCATAAAAAGACCCTCTAGGGTGGTTTCTATAGTCCGCTATCACCTCTTTTAGTGGAAGTTGATGTGTGTTGCTATTTAGCTCAAACGTGTTTCAGCAGAAAAAAGGACTTTCCTTTTTCACTCTACGAAAAGCCACCTTGCTAATTGCCCACACACTCTGTAAAGCTATATTAGGCATAGACAAGAAAACTTTCTCACGCTGTGCATCAAGAAATATTTACTGGAGCTCAGAACAACATTTCAGTTTCCTGGTCAATATCTCTCATCAGGCAAGTGTTTGCATGTATTCCAGTCCTTTGGAAATAGGTGTCTCTATGAGTATGTCTGATTGATACATCAGCATCTGCAGATTTTTTTTTTTTTCCCTGCTACACAACTACACTGATGTCGCTATTCTGATAAAGGGATGGTCTACACTTGAATGCAGTTAACTGAAAATAGCCTTTGAATGGTAAAGAAGTTCAACCAGACAAATTTCTGCAAAAATTACAGAAGAGCCCTTGGCTAATCACTTGATCTACAGTGAGCTCTACTTCCATCTGGTGAAAAGACAAATTTAAAATATCCTTATGATTGGATTTAAGGTGTATTACTGCAAAATAACAGCCAGAAACCAGACAGATAATTAATTTTTTTCCTGTCAAAATTCTAAAGATAAAGGCAAAAGTCACGTTCACAACCCATAACTGAGGATTATTTATAATAGCTAATACTAGTATATTTGTGAAATACTGGGAAAATAAACAGAACAGTAGCAGAGGTTTGATAGGAACATAAATTACAGCATCTTCCTCTAAAACTAGACAGATAATTTCAAAATTCTTGCCTAAATACTATTACAAAAACGAGTGTAACAAAATTCCAACAATCAGAACCTTCAATATTATATACTTTTAACTCACCGGTATAAAGGACATGCAGTTTTCTAATAACTTTCTAGTTTCTTCAGTTAGAAAAGTAGGTATTTCCAGGATTGTCCATACAGCCTCAAAAAACCTGAGATCTATGTGATCCTGCTGCATGCAGACACAGTGGAAGGCACTGAGATTTAATCTATGGCACATCCCAGCTGCAGCAGTTTTAAGCTTGCACGAATAATTTGATTAGAGTTTGCTGAACTGAACTTTAGCTGCAAATGCCCATTTAGGAATTCTATATGCTCAAAGATGCACCAACGCCCAAAGGACTGGAATAAATGCAAACATTCAGTCAGAAGAAAGGAAAAGAAGGGAAAACAAGAGCCACTGAAGAGTTTCGTCAAATATATACTATCCCAAAAGGTGTACATACACACACACACACACATACAAGTATATATGTATAGCATTCTTAGAAAACCTGCTATAAATCAGGAGAGCCTGCTTTATGCTGCTTTTGCATAAGAATTTTCACATTGTTTCTCTAGCAGTACATGAAGCACTTCAACCTTTGATTTATCCTTCTGATCTGTCTTGGTTTTGCTCCTTGCAAATATTCATAAAGAGAAGTTGCTAGTGTCACTCTGCAGTTGCCACCTGCTTTGCTCCCCATCCCTTAATACTGTAACAGAATCAATATGCCACTGTACTTGAGTGCAAGACATTGTCTCATTCCCCCATACGTTCTGGATTAAGATTTGTTTAAAACATATGTTAGCTATTTGGTAGGGCTAATTCATCCTACCTTCCCTAGCTACACTACCAGCAGACCTTCTTAACTGCCAGAGGAACTTCTTTCTGCCTATCCAGGACAGCCAGATAATGGAGTCCTAAAGTTGCTTTTAATCTCCAGGCTATAAAGAGAGAGTTTGCGCCTCTTTCCAAACCCCCTCGTTGACATGTAGGTGTGCTGCTTCCTACTACTACTACTGCCAACGTTATTATTATCCCAGTCCTACTCTCACTAGGAATCAGAGAAAAAAGGCAAAAAAAGAAGCCTGCAAAAAGTCTGTTAAAATCATGTGAACAAGCTACGCCTGCTAAGCCTTTCTCACTTGCTGACCCCAAGCAGAAAAGATTTCTAGTGGGAAAACATAATCTAATGACTATAAATTTTTGTGTTTTCATAAAAATTTTACTCAGGCAAAGTAATAAGCTAAGAATGCAATGTTAATGCCTAGTGAATACATGTTATTAGTCTAATTTGAAAAGAGTAAAGAGCTGTTTTCCAGATTTTGTGTTCCAGTTTATTTCCAGGTTAGATCTATGCAAACTCCCCCTAGTTTTGTTCAAACAACACAAGCATATCAACCAACTTAATTCAAAGCTAATTCAACTCATTAAAATTCAATCAGTTCTGCAGTAGATAAGCAATTCCAATTGGCTGTATGAGCTGGATTAAACTGCTGTCTTTCTCTTCCATGCAATTTTCAGAATTACCCAAACACCTGCTCCTGTCAAGGCCCTTTGCTTCCATACCCAGAAGACTAGAGCAGCAAGGATAACTGAAATTACAAACATCACACTTACATAATTAGCAATAGATGCAAGTCATGTATATCATGATATAATTTTAACTTACCATGGTTCAGGCTACAATTTTCTTCAATTCACTGCCCATCTTATCAAGACTCAGAGGAACTCCTTTAAAGCAATCTACAAAATTTTCCATTTTCTATACAAGCAGGATGAATGCTGTAGGGGGCAGAGTTAACTCAGGCCAATACAAAGAAAAATAGAATATAAGTGGAAACGTGTAGTTAGGGCTTCAACAGATATACTTTTTTAAAAAGGTAGCTTCTATTTCTTCCAAAAATCTTATCTAGATAAGTTTTAATGGACCTCCTCCCTGTGCTCCAGCTTTCTAAACACATTCTTTTTTAATGAAGGGGTTCTAGCACGTCAACACATCTACAAGAACCTTAGACATTTTATCAGCAAATGGCATATACCTAAAGTTATAAAAACTCCTATTGCAAAACTTTTAATTTGGCTGCATAGCAATCCTTGCATGTGTGCACCTGTAACAGATTCAAAGCCTCCTTACAAAGTACTAATTTCTAATGCACAGCTGGGCTGCACACAAGCACTGACCCACTTTTTAGAATGTACCACACCTGACCAAAACAGCAGGCAGCTGTTTTGCCTTGAAGGCTTCAGCTGCTGTCCAGTTAGACGGCTGAGACTGACACCAGCTCCAGCAGCAGTGCTGGGCCTGGCAGCCGGGTGGGAAGAGAACTGTCACCTGCTTACCCAGTTCAGCTGAACTTGCTTTCTCATCTAGGACTTGACAAAAACACTCAAATGGGCAGATCTTTTTAACCTCTCAATAACACTGGCCTGTTCCAGATTAAAGTAATCATCTTTCAAGCAATTTTTAGAATTACCAAAACATCAGCTCCTTCCTTGCCCCCCCCCCCCTAATTCTATCAGCCTACAAAGGAAAAACCCATTGCAGCAGGCTGTTTCCCCTGTGTTGATATGCTGGCCATGTCTCCAAGCCTATCTGCTACTACATCCTGGAAGAAGCTGCCAATCATTGAAAGATGGATTTGCAATAGGGAAGGACCAGAGAGGAAAAAAAAGAAATAAAAAGATTTTTTTTCCCTATAGTGCAATGTCCTACAGTGTCAAGCACAAGGTCAGAGTAGTAAAACTGTGCAGTAGGAAAAATGTAAGAAAAAAGCTAGACTGGTACATGGAGATTTATAAATAATTTGTGCATTGTTGCTTTGTCAAATCCTATGCTGCACAATAGGAAACCTTTATATCTTTATCTTCAATTTTTGGACAAGAATTGCAATCACAAGTATGAAATGGGAAGGTCAAATCTAAAGTTAAAGGGAAATTCTGGAGTTGGAGGTGCTTCAGATTTCAGGTTATGAACATATCAGACACCTACCTCAGAAATAACATGGAAACATCATCTAATACTGAAAATTCCCCTGTTTTAGTCCTCCCTTTCTGAATTCAACTATTAACCAAACTCATCTGTGTCTCTTGCATAAAATTTTAACCTCAAATTCTTTCTTCTTTTCATGATCTCTGATTCAAAATAAACAAAAATCAGCAACAAATAAAAAAATCCAAAACCACAAACAAACACAACAAAACCCCACAAACAAACAAACACATAACAAACCCTAACAAAGAACAACCATGTGTTAGGAACATCATTAGTCTTGAGACATCTTTCTTTGGTTGAAATAAGGCATGTCCCAGAGCATAGTCCAGGACTGACAGAGAAATAGTATCATTACATAAACTTCGTTTCCTTTAGAAACCAAATAAAAATACCTGAGACATCAACTAATCCATCTTCCATTTTAAATAAAATGTTATTCTGTAAGAATAGTCAAAATATCAACTTCACCTAGAAGTCCAGGCCTAGAATGTTTCTCCTGTGACCTCCTTTCCATCTCCATATAACCTAAGAGGGTGCTAAACTGGCCCCTTGGATCTGTCATGGGCTGCAGGGATACCAGCATGGACTGGGACGCTCTCACTTTCACTAAGGATTGTGAGATATTATATGATATCTTCCATCTCAAACCAAATTCTGCTTTTGCTCTTTCCACTCTCCTTCATCCCTTCCCCCACACCCATCCATACATCGCCAAAGAACATTTTCAGTTCTGGTCCAGACAAGATTTCATCTTCCACCTTAAAATAATGTTCATTAGTGGCACATACTAATTGGGCCAAATTCTGTCCTCTATGTCCCTACTGGAGTCATGAAACAAAAATAATGAACCTGTGACCAAGGGGCAAAATTTGGCCTACATTTCTTTAAAATAAATCTGCAGCAATAATAGGTGTTCATTTACTGTGAGAATGAGAATGAGCCTTTATATTTGTGTGAAGGGTCCTGGCTTTTTTTTGGCTGTTTACTGGGCAGGTTAACATCTATCTCAGCTTGGGTTTTTCATGCTGAATTGATCTGGTTGGTGCAGCTAAGTTCAATAAGCAGACTTCTGCCAAGATCGGAGCTCTCCAGGAGTCTTGCTCTGGAGTTGTTAAAATTGTTCCAGAGAAGTGGCAGTTAGCAGACAAAAAGCACTGTAAGAGACAATGTTTTTAACAGTTGTTCAGGGATAGAGGAATGCTTTTTCACTTCTGTTTTCAACACATACATAAATTTTTGTTGATAACAAGGAGTATATTCTCTACATCTGCACAATTTGAGGTGTAGGGAGGAACATCATTAAGGTTGGAAAAGATCTGTAAAATAATTGAATCAAACCTTTAATACTTTGTTCACCATTTAACTATATCCCCAAGTGTCACAACCACACACCTTTTGAATACTTCCAGGTATGGTGATTCTGCCACTTCCCTGAGCAGTCTGTTCCAAAGCCTGAATGCTACTACATGAACAAACAAACAAAAAAAGTAGAGAAAATAAAGCAACTTCAATTAGGGAGTGGGGGAAGTAAAATAAAGAGAAGGAAACATTAGTGAATAATCTTTTGAGGATGGCTTGGTAGGGCAGTGTAAGGAAAGAATAGGCTCTAACATTAGGACTCTGAAACCTCCCATAAGTATATTCTCACAAGGATTAATATGGTGCAAAGAAAGAAATGTATTTCAAAAATAACAAAATAGCACAGAGACTTTTTTCTTTTTTTAATAGCAGAGTAGCTCTGTACAGTATGTTTGCACTTACTCAGCAAAATTTTCAGCACAAAAAGTATTAAAACAGGAACTACCCAAAGACATATAAGACATTTTTTACTTACAAAATATTTTTCTACCATAAAAGAGTATACTTTCAAATAATCCTAACTTTTTTTAACATAGAAATTTAATTTTCAATATATTCTGCCTAATTTTTGAAGATATTACTCTGAATTTAAGAAAATTATCTAAATTATAACTGTCTTTCAGAAATTAGCTCCAAACTTTATGAATAATGTCAAACTGCAAGCTACAGTATCAGAAGCTTTAACCCAATGTGTTTTCTAACTGCAATAAAACTTAGAAGAAAAAGTGATGAATTTATATTTGTACCATCCTGTCCACTGTAGATACAGTTGATTTAAAATATTTTTCACTGAAGTGTTTATAAGTGTTTGGATGGTGGTTTCCAGTGAAATACAGGTTATTTTATTACTTACATTATTTACTGAAATGTTTTTCACTGAGAGAAAGCAGAAAGTTATGTCACAAAAGACATTTTTTCCTCACAAGAGTTGTGTTGCATCAAACATCAGACTTCCTTGTGTGACCAGAAAGATATTTATTGGTGTGACAGCACCTAAAATAAGATAAAATAAGACCCATGAGGCATGCTGTGCATTGCCATGAGGCAGTATGACACATATTCTTTAACTACAAGCTTATCTTTATACCATGGTCCAACTGATCTAACAGCATTTAGGGTAATTGTTTGAATCAGACCAGCTATGCACAGAAGAGCAGAGTTGGAGGACAATGTTCCCTCCTGGTTGGTGCAGGAGAGAAGAAGAATAGACTGTGGCAGCCTGGATTTAGAAAGGTCTGAGTTACAGAGAATCATGTCCTTACAAATAAGTGTATTTTATATAAAGCTTGACTGACCCAGAAGATTGCCTACATGATTTCAGGGCAAGTTTTCTAAAGGTAATTATTAATCGGTGCCTAGCATACATTATGGCTCAGGTACAATGTAACAAAATTACAGACAATGTCTCATTCACATTTGCTGTGACAGAGATCTTGAGATTCTTTGTACAAGGTTTTGCATAGATATATTATGAGTGATACCCTCTTCCTCTTGAGCGTTCTATCTGAATAAACAAGTCAGAAATCAGAGAAGGAAAAGAAGAAATTATTTCATTTTAGCATGTTGCTATCATGCTGGCATGGTAGTGTGGGGGAAGGTTTTAGAAAGGCCTTGGGAATGGTAAACTGAGGAAAAAGATACATTCATGTATGCCCCATTGTTTTAGAAAGGCCTTGGGAAAGAGAAACTGAGGGAAAAGATACATTTATGTGTGCTCCACTGTTTCGGGAAAGTCCTGCTTCAGCATTCCTCTGTAAACCCCCTTCTCCCCACCCCTGAGCAGTTCCCATTGGACCTGGCCCCTGGGGTGGTTCTGATGTGCCTTAGCTGGACAGTATCCCCATTGTTTAGACCTTATCTCTTAATTTTGCTGTATAAAACTGTATCTGGGCAATAGCCCGGGGCCTTTGGTCCCTGCTACCGTTCAGGCAATACAATCTCTCTGGACAAGCATACCATTGGTCTCCCTGGGTCTCTTAATCTCAACTCCTAGCGGTGACCAAGGCAATGCCGGAGCTCGGGGCTCGGACTGTGCTAACCCAGCCGCTGCCTGGTAAGCCCAGGGCAGAGGAACTGCAGCAAAACCCTGGCCCTGAGAGGGGACAGCTAGCTGGAGGGGTCCCGGGGGGCCGGGGAGGGACAGGGGACAGCGGCGAGTAACCCCCGAAAGCCGCATTAGCAGATAAAATTTGAGATACATAGAAGACATGCCAAAATTTATTAAGTAAAAGACCTAAAGATTGAGATAAGATCTCCTGGAACTTGTTCCACTCTTTAGCCAGAAAATGCACCATGGTTTTGTGTTAATGATTAGACACTGCAGAGGAAATTTCAGCTCAGTGGTTATGCAGTAAAGGATTTCACTATGTTTCTCTAGTAGGGCTTAACTAATGTAAGTACCAGCAAGGGTGCTGAAAATACCATAGATGTACTGTCAAACAGGTGTAGCATCAACAGGACTTGGCAAAATCATTATGTGATGTCGACAGCTGCATTACAAACTCCTGATTACTTTACAACCCTGGTGCTATTTCACAAAGTAACACAGGGTGAAGGATAATTAAGGTACATAAAAACAAAAATGCAGAATATGTCAACTGTCATTTGAAGGAGGTGGAAATGAATAACTATTGGTGCCAAATGCTAACAGGAAAAAACCCACTTGTAATAAGATGGTGATAAAAAGCAAGCAATGTGTTCTAGCCTGTGGATTGTAACAATACAAGGCGAAAATAAACTTTTCCAGGAAAGAGCATCTACCTTAACAACAAAAATTAAGCGGATTCCTAGTGCAAAAAGATACACAGCTAGAGGGGTTTTCTACCAAGATAAATTAGTTCAAAGGAAGCAAAAAATGCAAATACCAACAGTAAAGGTTAGGTTTTTCTTTGGTGTAGATCTCGTCTAGCTCAGCTTTGTTTCTTGATTATATTAGGGGACAGGAGCCAAAGCTGCAAATTTCTGTCTCTGAAAAACGTTTTCACCTCAAGAAACAGGAGTTGGTTTGAAGATGGAAACATATGTGTATAGTGTCTTACATTTAAGAAAAATGGGGAAAGATTAATGATATAGTCTTTTTCTCTGCCCCAAAACTATTTTTCTTCCTCATACATATATTTCTGCTATGTTTAACATATTCAAAAGGGTACATGCTGGAGCTGGCCAGAAAATCTGTTGGTTCATACTTAATTTTACCCATCTGAATATGCACTGATTGTGCAGTTGTATTAATGTGTCCAAAGTGACCAACACTTTGCTGAATCATTGATGACCATGATTCAGAAAGGACTGAATCTGTCTGAGATCCTTGGGATATAGGATAGTCTTACCTTTTATAAACTTCTGGGATCAGATTAACATAAATAGACACAATATGTTTGCCTTTAGAGCCACAGTTTCAAAGAAAGGGTCTTAGCTCGTTCTCGCTTAGCTGTACCCTCACTTGGAGGTTATACTGGAAGACAAAAGCTGAATGAGGGAGCATGGATATTATCTCTGCAAGCAGTGCTTCCTTCATTGTATCATACAGTTAGACCATTTTATGCAGGGCCAGGCAGAATTGCCATAGCTCCAGCCTATCACAGCTACATGTAAGACGTGTGAGATGTGTTCCTGATGAACTTTGCTGACTTCTGCTACAAAATGTGTTTCATTCTAATACAATCCACAGGAAATGTATTCTAAGGGAAGAGTTCGTTTCCTCATGAACATTCTCAATGGCTTAAAACCAAATCTTCTTGAAATGAAATATTAAAACTCCTGTGAAGTTGGAAAACCGGCAAAGGAGAGACTGCAGTCATCACAGTTTGCGTACTCTACTCTGGAAAGGAAAAAAATCCATATTTTTGGGGGGACTGGAAATTAAAAATAATTAGAACTTTTTTCAAAGTGGAATTTTGATTATCTGCAAAGCCTAGAAATTACTGTAAATGTTAAAGCTATTGAATGTTGAAGTATGTATTAGCCTTTCCTGAAAATTGTTGTGGTGCATATGATCCCTTTTTATACTGGACAAGAAGGATTCAGATAATTCCTAGATGTGTCACTAAGATTTTTTTCATGCAGAAAACATTTGCAATTGTGACAGTGCTGAGGAAAAAGTAGAAAAGATTGATGCACTGCAAGGTATCTTAGTATTTAGCATGTATACTGGGTTATTGCTGTTTGTTTTCCAGTTAATTTGCAGCACTCTACTTCCCTTCTATAAAGTATTTAATTACCCTTATGTAATGTTACATAAATGCTTAAAAGCAGTTACATAAATGCTTAAACCCATCAACCAAATTTATCAGGTGTTCTAGAATTTACAAATTCAAACTCTTGAAATGTTATAAGAAAGTAAGGCCACTTTAGGGATCTTATTTTAAGAGCTTTAATATGCTCCATGCTTCGATAGAGAAGTAGAATTTACAAGGGGTTGATTTTATACCAGGATTGTGCTTCCTCCATTCTTGTAAAAATCCATCCACAACTGATCATGTTGTACTTCTAATTCACACAGTTTGCTCATTATGTACTTCTTATAGCTCACATGAAGTTCTAAGAAACTATATAGGTAAAGAATACCTGAATATCACATACCAAGCAGAGTTTTCACAGGCTTCTTCTGTCTGTATTTCTTCTGTGGGGTTGGGAACCAGAACTAGAAAAGATTCTCTTTTCTTGAACCTCTGTCTTAACAGCTGTCTTGGTTTGACAAGACAGGAGTCTGTGAAGGAGGGCAAAAGCCTCCTGTGCAATGGAGAAGGTAAACCCCATCCCTCCGAATTACCAGGATTTTTAAAGTAAAAGGCTCTCAGGCAAAGATATGGGAATGGGAGTAGCAATTCTTTACTAGAAGAAAACTAGATAACAATTAAAAAAGGCAAATTCAATTGGTACAAACAAAACTAGTGATAAAGTCCACAACCTGAGGATTCGGGGTGTTGGTAGCAGTCCGGTTGAAATAATAGCTGCTCCTCTTGCAGTGGATGATGAATTGCAGCTGAAGTGGTGATCTTTAGAAGGGTATAGTTTTCTCTGAAGATCTGGTGGCAGTTGGGGCCAGTCTTCCTCTGCGCCGGGGCCGCCTCCGAGCTCCGCTGCCGCCGCCTCACCGCGCTCCAGCCGCTTCTCTCGGGAGTCCTGCCGAAGGAGCTGCTTCTCTGGGAAAATCTCGCAAAGAGAGCGAGCTGCTCTGTCTCCCAAAAGGTACCCCTTTATACAATAAAAGAGTGCTTGGCTTCCCCCTCTGGGTGGAGCATCTCACAATGGGATGATGTTACGTTTACCAGCCCTGCAGTGAGTCAGTCAATGGCCCATTAACAAACCATTACATCTTCGGAGCAAACCATTGTTCTTGGAAGAGATAACAAACCTGCCCAACCTCCAACAGATGGCAAATAGAATACAAGCTTATCTTACAAACCAAGACAACAGCAAGGCACAAAATACAGAAGAGTCCATAAAAAAGGAAAGGAAGTTTAGAAATAGAATATTATTTCTGATAATGAGAACTGCAAAATGGGAGTTAATTAGGACTGACTTTCTAGGAATGAAGGCAGTCATGGAGCTTTCAGCAGAAGAGACAAGAGTTTGCTTTTAGAGAAGACAGACTTGTCTTTCTGCAATTCAGTACACAGAGGCTATGCCATAAATGCTACATCCATCAAAGTACTGATCAAACAAAAGTTCCTTCTGTTGGTTCCATGGCTACTTCTTCAAGAGCTTTCCCTGTAACTCTAACTTTAGGCAAATGCGGTACTGACTGGCTAGACCGTACCAAAATCAATAAACTAATCTCAGTATTATATAGAATCTTAGAATATCTTGAGTTGGAAGGGATCCATGAGGCTCATCAAGTCCAAATCCCTGCTCCTTGCAGGACTACCTAAAAATAAACAGTATGGCTAAGTGTCATCCAGCTGCACCTTGAACTCCAGCAGGCTTCTTGTTGTCACCACTTCCCTGGAAAGCCTGGTGATTCACCCTCTCCAGTGAGGGTGAGACATTTTCCTAATATCCAGTAAGAATTTGCCCTGATACAGCTTCATTTCAATTCTTTGTGTCCTAATGCTGGTCACCAGAGAGAGGAGATCAGCCTTTCCTCCTTTGCTGCCTGCCTGAGGGTGTGTCTTAACTGAAGTGAGCCTGAAGTAATTATCGAGTCTTTTAATGCCCAGTCTGAGCTTGGCAAACAAAGAGGATGGACTAGCCTGAAGAGAATTGAGCAACATTATCGAACCTGGTCGCTGGATTTCGAGAAGAATGGGATAAGGAGTGAACAGAGAGGCTGGGAAAAACAGTTTACCATTTAGTTGTGTGCCTGCAATGTAATGATCTCCATAAGCAGAGTTTCTTTATTCAAACTGTAATTAAACTTTTTGAGTCCATTATGAGAGATTTGCAATTCAAAATGAGAATGTCACTACTTACACTTGATTTTGAAATATCCTTCAACACTTTTCTAATACACTTTGGCATTATAATCTCAAAAGGAAGAACTAAATTCTGTATTTACTTTTCTCTACTAGTAATGTATGAAAGGAAACTTTAACATTTATGAATATGTTAAGGGAATCCATTTTGAGCAATTCTTTACAGAATATTTTTTCAAAAATTAGATTGTTAATAATAATAAATATGTCTTCCAAATCTAATAAAGCAGTAAACTTATATAATTTCTTCTTGTAATACAAACTGTAAAGCAGTTCAAAATGGAGACAAGGAAAGCATAATAAAAACAGTAAAAATTACTCTTTAAACACTAACCACCTGACATACTGCTTATGAGCAAAGAGCCAGACACTGTGAACTGATATTCCTTCAGTGTTCTTCCCAAACATATCTTTTAAAGAACTTATATAACTGACTGGGAAAGATATCTGATGTAGCTGATCTGAAAGAGAAGTGGAATGTGCCTCCAGATATTTTCACAAACAAAAGAAGAAGCACTAGTGTGGGTAGGGCTTGGCAAAGAAGACACATTCAGGGTAAAATAACCCCGGTACCAGTTAAAAAGTGAGGAAGATCTGGAGCATCCTCCATTACCTTCAAGCTAGATTATGCAGAAATGCCAAGACCTTATGCCAAACTACTCAACCTGAACTGCAGAATGCAGTCTCCTTCCTTTGTGAGAAGCTGTTCTACCCAGCTCTCTTATTTAGAACCATCATTCACTGTGTACTGTAGAAACTTAAGTATAAAAATTTCAAAATTAATTTTTAAAAAAGGGAAGGCTTGTCCTTAATCCCCAGAGCACACTACAGGGGCCACTCTATCTCATAGAAGCATATCATGGCTTTATTTCTCAGCCTAAGGAGGTTATCATCCAATAGCTGGTTAACCCATGGTAATTTGGAAGACCATCTAATGCCATTAAAAATATTCAGTTAAAAAAGAACAACCAAGCAAAGAATCAAATGCAAAATATTTTCTGCAAAGAAGTGAGAATTTTGCATGTTGCATATTTGGGGAAGGGGAGTAACCTAGATTTGTAGAAGAAAATATGACCCAGATGCACCTCATGGAATTAAAGAATCAGAAAGCAAGTACAAATAATCAATATTGCAAGTTATTTTGGCATTTGGGGATATAGCATGTTTCATTCTCTTTAAATTATTGAATTTGTCAATAATGTTATACAAGGGGATTTTTTCCTTTTTACAGACTTCAGTTGCTTGCTTTTGTACTAATTAGGCCATTGACAGCAGTTCCTGAGGTGATTTGTGGTTTCCCAGCCTGTCTGATTTAGGAGTGAGGAACAATGTTGTTACTTCTGTAATTCATGGCTTATCATTAGGGCTTCGCAATCAGCTACAATATTTGTGGCTGCAGTACATAACTATAGATTCTGTAGTTTTTTATCATGGGGTAAGAACAGCTAATAGCTTTTTACAGAGCCTGCCTTAAAAGCTGAAACATTTGCCAGTCTTCTGCTTGGTATTATTGGACATTTGGTATCAGAGAGGAAAAACAACCCACTGAATAACAAACAGAAAGAGCATGAAAATAGAAAAGAAACCAGACAGAAGAGTTTGGAAGTTAGGATATTGATACAAATTGATGTCTGGGACAGCAATAACTTCATTATTTTCCATGTTTCCAGTTCCTTCTGTACAACAGGACAGGGAAGGCAAGGCAAGGGAAAGGAAAGGGAAAGGTGGGAAAGAAGGGAAGGCAAGAAAGCATTGGACTCCTCTGTATTTCTAGACATGTAAAAGAACAGAATGGATTAAGCAATAGCCTAGAGGATAGGAGCAGTCACTGCACTGTATGCGTGTCTCAAAATAGGCCTATATACTGTAGTTCTGTCTACCTTTCTACCTATTCCCAGTGAGAAAGAGTAATGTGGATGGTCTCACAACTACGCACGGACTAAGAATTCTCCTTGAACTCCCAGCATGACTCCTGTACTTTGAAGCAACATTCTACCTTGTGTCTACTTGTCCTCCCACAGAGGAGAAAGACAAAGAAAAAAAAAAACAGGATATAAAGGAAAGCAGCAGCAGCACATTTTTTAGGCTACAGGGCTTCTCTTCCTTCAAAAGGAAAGCAAATGGCCTTTTATTCCCATTGCTGCTTGTGACACTTTTCCTCTCTGTGAAGCCCATTAATTTTAACACACTGGTCTTACTGTATACACCCAGATTCCTGTCTCATTTTTGGTGCCTTTTGGTGGCTGGAAGACTCATAAGAGGAAGTAGGACAAGGCTTCACAGGACAAAAGAAGGCAAAAGCTCAAAGTAAGTGAGAATTTTCTACAGAAACTATAGATTGTTGACAACCTTGCAAAGTAAGGCAACACTTTCCCCTTCCTCTCTTCATTCACTTTCATTCAGTTTAAAATCAGAAAGGGGAAAGGTTTTTCTGCAGAAGTTGAGCTTCTGTCCACTCCTTAAATAGTCAGAGCTCGTAATGCTCTAAGTGATCATTGCTATACTAAAGTAAATGAAATCTCTTTAAACACATTTAAAATGAAATTTGTAAGCAAAATGAAATAAAGATGGTGGAAATGTGTCCTTGCAATTTTCTTCAGTGACTTTGTGTTGGAAATATTATTTTCATGCTTAATAAATTCCACAAAAATTATTTTAAACAGGTGCTTTATAACTAGTATTGATGATCAATGAATAATGAAAACATTACACTATATTTCAAGAAATGCTGAGATGGTTTTAAAATGCAAACAGGCAATTGCATGTTAGTTGGAATTACTAAGTTCTAAGCAATCTATTTTTCTGGGTCTACTCTTGGTTCATGATATAAAAAGTAAAATTACATTTTCCACAACTAGGAGCAGTTGAGATTTCAACTCCAGATTTTCTTAACTTTCTTTTACTGAGATTGCACAGGACTATAAATTATGCTGAGTGGAAAAAAATGGGAGAAAATAATGCAATCGCATTTTGCATCAAACACCAGGCTTTTTTTTTTTTTTCAAATTTGATTAACAGCATTCTCTCCCAGTTCACAAGGGAAAGAATTCCTATAGAGAATGAAGCATGATCCTATTTTTATGGAGATCAGTACAAAAAGGTATTTACTGCCTTTCTGTATTATCTTCAAAGTCTCTGAAGATGTGATTTTTGAATGTCAAATATTTTTTGTATAATCAAAAAGTATCATGTGCAATAAAAATCAAAATAAATATTTGTTGTTTAAACTGAAGGTAGTTGAACATCTTACGAACTATTTTGCATTCTGCTAACTGCAGTTTGTAATTTTCCTGAAAGAATATGCCTATATTTTCTTTGAATCACTGGACATCATCCTGACTTAATCCATAAAGTTCCAAAGACAGATACCAAAAAATTAAAATTAAAAAAAAAACCAAACAAACAAACAACAACAAAAAAAAATTAAAAAAGAAATTAAAAATCTTTATCTCCCTAGATTAATCAACAGGGAATATACAAAGTTAAATCTCCCATTTTTTTGCTTCCTGGTATTTTCCAAAGAATAGTGGTTTTCAGGGAACTATCAAAACTGCAATTGTTCCATCACCTCTTATGATGGGCAAATTATAATTCTAACTCACAATTATATGTTTAAGTCCACAAAAATAAATTAAAATATTTCTCCCACTTAATACAAGTTGTGCTGAAGTGATGGAAGCAGGGATTGTTGACATGTCCACAGCCTCCACATTATCATTGTCCCATGTTTCTGGTCATGTATCACTGAAAAGTTGATGTCCCTTATGTTCCCCCCTCCATCACCATGACAGCATGCATTTGGTAAGGGTAGTTAATATTGCATGGGTAACAGTTTCAGTTCCCCAGTCAAAAAAATCCCAAACAACCCAACCCATAACTGAGATGATTGTCTAAAAGTAAATTGCAAAGGTGGTTCTAGTTTTTCCAGTTCTGTATGGGACTGGATAAAGCTCAATATCCATCTAACTGAAACATTATAATAAGCTACATTCAAGTGCAACATCGAGTAATACTAGCCTCATAAACATAGTTGAATTAAAAGGCCAATGAATGTGTTGTTGATATTTCTTTCCTGCATAGTACACCATATCTCAATAGGGTTTTAAGCATTTTTCCCTGTATGAAAAAAAGGTATCAAAATATTTACTAAATAGGTATATTAGTTAATTTAGGATGCTGACAGCATGGAGGTTCTTTAACACTTTATTTACTAACTTGCACGTTGCCAGCAATTTGTAATAAGCATGATTTCATTGCTGACTTGTGAGACTTATGAGAAATTAACAAAAAAAAAAAAAGAAGAATATAGAATTCTTATGACATAATATAATTACTTGCACATATTATTAATGCTCTACTTCAGTGAAATTTATAAATTTAGTGTTACTTTATAAATTCTTGTATATTAGAAATTATGCACAGAGTATTTTCTATGTACCTCTGGAGCTGGATACTAGATATTTTATCCCTTCTCATGAATGATTATCAAGAAACTTTATAAAAGCCTGCTCAAAGTTGGTTTCTCCAAGTCCAGAGAAGAGATACATTAGAAAGATCATGGATAATTCTATGGTATTTTTGCTAATTTCTCCCTGAATGGCTTTGCATACCTGAGAGAACAGTATCTACATAACAAGCTGAAAAGCAACAATTATGGATGCATCAAAAAACTGATTCTCAGTTTTATTGTCTATAGGTTTGTATGACACTCAGAAACACCACAAATATTGAAGCTCATTCTTAGATTCACAGGGAAAAAAGGAAACTCTAAAGGTATATCACAATTTTACTTGAAGAGATTTAACGTAAAATGCTGAATCAAGCCATTTAACTATGCATTTTGTGATAGCCTGCCTTCTTAAAGTCGTTTGCCTGCTCGACATAATCAACACATAAGTATCTTTCACAGTAAAATTAACCCCTTGTTTCTCTTGACCAAGAGGAAAGAGCATGTTGCAAAACATGCAAAACCAGATTTTCTGAAAAGGAAACCAGTAATGATGAGGTGAAGAGAGTTTTTGTCAGTGAAAAACTTTTTCTCTTCTTATTTGCTGATAGTTATGTATGCAAATGCTTCTGTATTTTTGCTACAGGAGAGTGAATTTCTTTACAACTGAATAAAAATTGCAGGGTATTGATTTTTTCTAACATTGCTGTTCTGATTATTTTGAGCAGCAAAAATGAATGCAAAGCAAACAAAAAAACCATGCTCAGAATATCAAGGCAGCATGCCAATTTCCTCACTACTTCTGTCCTGTACGGTCAATTACAGAAGTGCTCCTCTTTGGAGGCTCATCCTTGTTTATAAAACATCTGAGTACGTATTGTAATGTTACCTTCATTTTTCCAAAGCCTTATGGTATTTTCATCACTAATCAAGCCTTAGGCCATTATCAAAAGCTGGGAATGAGGCTGTAAGGACTGTAGTTGTACAAGACTACAGTTCTAAAGTACTAAATGAATGCCCTAAACTGAACTCTTTACTAAGAGCAGCCCAACTTTTCCAGCTGCTGGCTGCAAAACCAGACAGCACAGTGGAAGACACAGGCCACTACAATAAGAAAAACTGTGCCTTTTGTCAGGAAAAGCAGGCAAGCTGCAGAATACAAAAGCATCAGCAACAGACTGACTGACACCTACATTTTAGCAATAGTGTGAAATGCATTTTCAAAAGCACTTCAATATTTTATCCAGAGAAGGTAGAGTATATAATTGTTATCTGATAGTGCTGGGTTTTCTCCTTGGTGATGAGAGATAGCCACAACATTGGCACTTATTCATCACATCAGTTAGGACAGAAGGCTCTCTTTCAGTACCTGACAATTAAATTTAAACAATAGAAATTAATGAACACCAAGGTTCTGGACCTTCAATTTATCTCCCCTTGCTGCTATTTCATCTCTGTTTAGCAACTTAGTAAGCTTTCCAAAGTCCACAGAGATACAAATTCTTTATCATACTGGAATAAGTCATAATGGAGTAAATTCAGAAAAAAATTACAAGCTTCTGTTTATACTAATGCCAGCAGCCACATCAATCTCATAATGCCATACAGAGCAAAAAGATAGATAATAGAATCTGATTGGGAATTACGTGGGAAGTTTCTTGCTGTTTCTATGGACACTGCTAATTTTTTGAATTCTGTAATGGGCTGGATTTTGCATTCATGCAAGACAATCTCTACATCTTCCTTCTACACAAGGGAAATAAGGAGCTTAGTAATTCTCAAATCTATTAATTGCTTATTCTTGACTGCAGATACCATCAGTGCATAAGTGCAGAAACTATTCAAGATTATTCTCTGCCTTGCTGTAATCTATTTTGTCAAAGAAAGACAGGAAAACCAACAGGCTTCATAGCTGAGAGAGGCATTTGGGCACTGTCAAAAAGCCGTGCAAGCTGCCTGGGTAGCTCTTTGTTCTTGTGTAGCCAAACAATTTTTTACCACATTTGTTATAATACAGTCTTTGAGATTGCCACTATTACCAGTAAAATAAATAAAAACATTAGACTTTAAAAATTCACTCAGGAAACATGTATAACAACACAAATCCATTAAAATATTTTTTATTGCTGCTCTGAACTGCTCTATGATCCTAGGGTCAGGAGAAATAGCTTAAAATAATTTATATTAATCACAACAACCAATATGAGTTTCTACAGATTGATGCTATTTAAAGTTAATACTAAAATTTATCTCAGAAATAAAGGCCAAAACATATTACATCAGTTTTTATCCGTAGTATAATGCCAGTACTTTGACATGAATGCAAAAATATATGCACCATTATTAAAGCTGAAAATACTATGCTGCTATCATAAATAATTCTCTTACAGAGTATTCTTAATATATTTTTACTTGCCTAAAAGTGATTAAATAATCTCTACCATGATTAAAAATGCTCCATAAGTAATTGATTTTGTATCCAGTGTCTTCTAAGCATACATTAGAATAAGTATCTTGACTCAACATAATCTGGTCCACTGTGACTAAAGATAGATTTTCTCAATGTATTTCTCCCTCTTTTCTATGTCTAACAATCTGAATTTGCTTTGTATACCCTTCGGAGATGATCACTAGTGGTACTGTACAGAACTGGACTTAAAAAACCTTTTGCTCCTTAATGTTCTACTGGCATCAATTGCATTTACAATCAGTGTGCTTCATTTCTTATCAGTCGCAACTCCTTTCCTAGCAATAACTTCTGAGTATGTGTTAATCGGGGATGTGATAACACAAATGGAATGTCAACTGGAGCAAACCCAAATATTACAATTTATTTCAAACACCCAAGTTTGTCAGGGAAGGAGGTGGCAGTTTAATCAGAGAAGTCACCTCGGCAGTAGTATCTAATCCTCAAAAGAAATCTATTCAATATTGCTGTGGCAAATTTGAGCACAGCCAGAAGGCTAAAAAGAAGAAAAGAAGTCTATTTCTGCAGCTCTTTCCAAAAAAAGTAATTGAAAGAGCACCTTCTCTTCTTCTCATTGCTCTTAGAAGAGTACAAGGAAAATCAAGTGTCCTGAGACTATATTTGCCTCACCAGGAGCCACTTTTCACTCAAAGGAATGTGGTGTGGCCAAATCTCTTCAAGGAATCATAGAATCTCCATGGTTTATATGAAGTCAAATATTTTCAGGATATCTGCTGTGAAAATCATGCATCCACAAGAACTGAAGCTCTCTGGCAATCTCTGGACCTAAGCAAGTCTGCATTTTGAAGTGTGAGTGAGAACAGCGATGAAAACATGGGCATTTTTGTAACATGTGTATGAGCTCTATTGAAAAATGTATCCAGTCTCTGGGCTGCTTCTAATAGCAATGTAGGATGAAAATGTGATTGGAAACATTCATAAATGAATATTAATAAAGAATTAATAATATCTGGAGTAGTGGCAAAATTTGGAGACACAGAAGAAGAAAAGACCAAGTTTTACCCAGAGTTATAACTCTTGCCATTCAGAAAGAATTTTTTTAATGCTAGCTCAATAATCTTAATTTAGTCTTAGTATATAAACATTTACTTAGAAGTCTGAATTTTCTTCCTTCAGGTATGAAAATCAGAGTAACAGTATTACAATGTTTGAGGCAGAATTTGGTCTTGGTGTCTTTCATTCCTTTCAGAAATTTTATTGACTTATTTCTTGAAACCTAGATAAGGCCGTGATTTTAATCTCTCACTAAGGCCAGCAGTGCCTTCACTGGATTTTTGTTCTACAATAGCACCTTAACAAGTGCTTACATTTCACTGAAGGAAATGCAGCATAAAGATATGTTTACAGTTAAGCACAAAGTCACATATTGGTTTACCATTTTAATTGATAATTGTTTCTTTGAATTTATCTTTTAGTTAAAAAAATAAGAATGTGTGAAATTTGTATGTGTATGCAAATGATACATAAGGTCTTAATGAGAAAGAAGAGAAAAAACACAGACATACAACAATAGTGGAATTTAGGTGAGGTAGTTTCTTTCTATATTCATTAGTTTTTTCCTAAAGAATTTAGGAGTTGGACAAACAGTCATCAGCAAACTATCAGCCTTCTGTGTTATTACAGTAAACAGAAAGTTGCTATCATATGGCATGTAGCAAATGATGAAATGTGCATGTGGTGTAACTGGCACCTTTTTGAATAGTAGAACATAATTGCTATTCTTTTGGGTTTTGATTTTTTATTTATCTTCTGTGGTTGGCATCTTTTTAACAGACTGGCTTAAAATATTTAAAAATACTGAAATAAAATTTCATCTCCCACACACTGAGTACGTAAACATAAATGGAAAATTCTTTGATACTATTTTTGAATGGAGTTTAGATGTAAAAATTTATTAGTCATTTGTAGTGTGTACTTTAGGATCTGATTTTGAACAGTTGTACTCCCACATGAGAATTTGCCACTATTTTTGTTAGTCTTATTCTACTAAATAATATTTTCATGGCAGAGAATGAATTTCAATCTATATTGTGTCTAGTCCTATGAGAAGAACAATTAAATGGCTATGGGATAAATTATTTTCCATGGCATAAAAAAACTGAACAAATAAATACCTGAAGGAAACAGAAAGTTGGATTTGCCAAAACAGTGACTTAAAAACAGCGTTGTTGCTATTTCCAGATGAGGGGAAGGAAGTGGCTTCATTTTAGACTGATACTAGGAGTCAAAAGAGTGATGCTTAGGATCAAATCACCTGTTAGATACAAAAATATTTCAGTAGCCTTTTGCTTCCCCCAACTGTTCTCTCACCTAAAAAATGTCAAGATCATGATGTCAAGATCATGATGTCAAGAAAAGGATTAAGGGATTTTACAAATAATCAGAATTTTAATCCATAACTGAAAGAAGTTAGCACTCTTCAAACTGCAAAAATTATGTCAGATTTAGTAGTGAGACAATGAGGGTGTACATCATGGAATATGATGAATTCTTCATCACCTTCAGTTAGGATTGATGTCCTTCTAAAAGATTCATTCAAATGAGGGTTTTGCAAGTCAGATGTAGCAATGACTCTCAGCAATTCAATATTAATATTATCCAAGGGTTCAAACAGACATTTTAAATATTTCTCTGACTTTGAATTCTATCAATATTATTAATATATATAGCAGAAAATCTAACTCATGTAACAGGACATTTATGGACAAGTAAATGATGAAATCAACTTCTACTCCAAAGATTTTTGTTTTATACTTGCCCCTAAAAAGAAAACAAAATAAAATAGGTAATTATATTGGATAATTGTAATTAATGTTGTAAAATAGGTATATTTAAGCTAAAAATCTTTATACAAATAAAAATTGCAGTAAACATGGTCTAGTAGTTATAAAAAAAAGTGACTGATAAGCTGTTTTAGAATATATGTAGAGAACAGCAGAGGTAACTGGAAATTAATTTATTAAATTACATCAGTTCAAGCTGTCTTCTCACTTGAAAATGCTCAGGGACAGGTGAACTGTTCAGATGATGCAAGTCACAAAAGCCACCTGCTGAGGTGTAAGGATTCTTAAAAACACTTTGGATCAAGCTTGAGGAAAAAGCAGCAAATACATTACATTCTCCATCTGGAGAATGTGATCAAAATGGGTCTATTAAAAAAACCCAAAACTTCAACCTCTAAGTGCTTTTACTGTGGTCACAGCTAGAAGCTGGGCTGTGGTTTTGTAGGCCAAGCTTTTACACTTTTTGCTGATAACTATTAGAAGTATGTGGAGTGCTGACAGATTCTTTTCAGGCACCGACCTAGATTTAGCCTGATTCAGTTCAAAGGTTCAAATAGGGAGAAAACCCTGTCCTTTCCTATATTCTAATTTATGCAACTTGTTTAGTCTAGAAGACTCTACAGCCTGCAGTATACAAAGACAATTTGAAGTATCAAGGGAATACACTAAATATGAGCATAACCCTGTTTTATCATCCCTTTGTCTGACAGCAACAAAGATTATTCTCCAGCATTGTAAAATCACGATTCCTGTGAGCTGTTCCCAGAGGATAAGCATCCATCAAAGTTTCAATCTCATTATGGATTGGAGAGCTTTTATCTCCTTTGACAGGTTCAAGTTCAGGAGGATGACTTTGACCTTCTCAGAGCACCTCTAAATTCAAAGAAATTGGTGTCTTTGCCATGGGCACCTATTCATGTATATAAGCAGAGCAGCTTACAGGAATTTTCTACTGTATTCACTATAGGCTTAGATTTCACTTTTCCACTCCTTATAAAATTCCTTTTCAAATAAAGAGAAGCTGGGCATTTATCACTTCTTTAATCTTAAGAATTTTCTTTTAAAATTCACCTATCCTTAAATATCAAGATTATATTCTAATGAGTACCTTTCCATCCTTACAAAAAAACCCCAAATCTGTGTTTTTCTTACTAAGGCAGCTGTGCTTAACCTCAACTGACCTCATAGACAGGAAGATGGCACCATTTTCTACATTTTGCTCTTTTCAAAGTTATTAATAACTGTAAAAAAAAAAATCTATATTTTATTATGTTAATGTTTAAACTCTATAGAGTTCCTGTTTCTTGTATTCTTCTTGTCACATTACCAGTTCGTATATTTTCTTTAAATCTTCTTGAATCCTGTCCTTTCTAGCTGTAAGTAAGGTAAATAGCATCTACGTCTTCAAACTACTTAATTAATATGCAATACATTCTAACTTCTCAGATTGTCACCAATGGCAAAAATAAACAGTGAAAAATAAGGGCAGAAGAATTATTGATGTGTAATTTGTAAATATGTAACTGCAATGCTAAATCTAGTTGTCCCTGTTGTCCTTTTGTGGTCAGCAGTGAGCAAGAAGACAGTTCAAAATACCTAAAGGTGGCTTCTCCTCCAATTTTTTTTACTGAAAGTTGTCTATGCAGGGAGCATAAAAATGACACTTGTCTGAGAAAATGCAGATATGAAGAACTTTACTGGTCACTTGAGGCTTCTTTTCAAGGTCAGTGGGAAAAATAGGGAAAAATAGCTTCTTTAAATTGCATGCCTGTAATAGGTCTAATGAATCACTTTCTGCTTCTCCTGTTGAAAAGAAAAGACTCAAATTACTTAAATGCATATGCCTCCAGCTTATGTTGTAAATGCCAGAAGTTGGTGAGATGAATTCCACACTAACCTCCTAATTTAGATTATTAAATTTAGGTAGGAACTTCATGCATAGCTCCAGGCTATCCAGTAATTAAACTTTCTTTTCAGGTATTGAAAGGTGCACCATTTTGTTACCTTCCAATTCATGTTCCATTTTCAGGCAGCAAAAAGAGTTTAGAAGGTACATTTGATCCCTAAACTCTTCCCACCTTCCCTTCCCAGGCCTGTAGCTCCCACTCCATATCCACTTCAGACAGACATTCATATTCATGTCTTAACTCTTTAATGTGCAATGTCATGTGGGCAGAGTCACCTCCTCTTGTGGGGTCTCTATGATCCCAGCCTTCAGCAGGATCATTTGTTCTCTATGAACAGTTGGCTCTGGAAAGTGGACAAATTTTTGGATGCAACAGGAAAATTCTAGTTCATAAAAGGAGTGTAACTATTGCAATTAAACATTGCTTTGACTGGAAACAAGGGAGTTCCTTGGAGACATTTGTCTGAGATGGCTGCCAGAGAGTTTTTCACAGTAATTTATGAAATTGGATGATCCCCCAGACACTGGTAGTGTGAACAAAATAGTATCAGAAGCAAAGAGGTGTCTGACCTGGACATTGGGAGACAATGTGTTATCCTTTCCTTGTAGAGTTCTGTCTCAGCTTTGAATCTCCTGCCAGTGCATAACTGGGACATCAACAAACTGAACAAAATGAAATCAAAGTTTGAATAAATGCAAACTATCTATTTTTATTATACATTTTCTAAATGTTTCCTAAATTATAAAGAATTTTTACAAATACAAGGTCACTGTTACCTGTGGGAACTCAAAATGTCTCTCAGACATTTTTAGAGGTTCCAGGCCGTGGTCAGATGCAGTCTGGACCTCGGCAGGCAGCTGGATTTAGCTGTAATTTCGAGTTTAAACCATGGAATGAATTACCAACTTTGAAGGTGGAACAAGCAGTCACAAAATGCTAGATAGTATAGTAAATGCAGTCACAAAGTAGAGGGAAAAATTTTTTGGTAGTGTACAGGGGGGTTTTAGTGCATGTACAGGGGGGTTTTTACTTTGTACAATGGGGTCAGAAGTTCTAAGATGGATGAAAGTGGGCTGAACCCATCCTTCTTCTTTCTTCTTCCTTACCTCCGTGTTCTTGGTGATGTTGGCACTCATAGATTGGTTTAGAATAGAAAAACACTTGGCAACGTAGGTAATAGGTATTGGGGAATAATTGTAAACATGCTATATGTAATATATCTTATAAAAGATAGCAGCAGCCCTGGGCGGGGAGAGAAAAGAAGAAGACACCAGACAGTCAGGGTGTCAGGAGTGTGTGCTTCTCTGCCTGGCCCGTTGACCAAAGGGCCGCAGCCCGAGAACCTAATCTGTTAGATAACTAGCAATAAATCATGAGACAGAACAAGAAGAGGCTGCGAAGTTTTTCTTTGGGAACACGGGTTGGAGGAGAAGCTTTACCACCACATGAGACCCCAAACCAAACCCGGGGTTCTCACAGTTACCAATAAAACTTATGGTGGCTCCTGTTAGGCAATAATTATTATCTAATTCTTCACCATTTTTTTTTTTCTTTTTTCAACTATTTATAATGCTCTACAAATCGTGAGAATATTTTCTTGTTAAGAGAACTGCCTCTTCAAGACCAAGACTGTATATATGTATATATACATGTATATATACATGTATATATACATGTATCAAAAAATATATATATATATCATCAGTTCTTCCAAAATTATGTGATCTTTTCCCAGTTATGATTTTACATAAGCAAATGATACACAATTAAAATAATGGCAGTTACAAACAAACTTTTCATCTGTCTGAAGGAAATGTTTCCTGAAGCAGCTGGGAGCACACTTAGAAGCAAGACATATTCTTGAAAGTGGGAAATGAAAATGTGATTTCTACTACTGCTACTACACTGCCATCACACCAGAGCTCTCCAAGAAGGGGGAGTGCAATCCACGCAGGCATTATGGTACCTTTTGGGGTTGTCTCTTCTAGTGGTACTGGCAATGAAAACCCTATGGAGCAGTGGCAGCAAAGCACTTCTTCCTGAGGAGCAGGAAGGGCTGCAAAACTGAAGCCACTTTTCATACCAAGCTCCCACCCAGTAATAACCCACATCTCCTTGACTGGGTAAGTCAAACTGTTTGCTTCTTTCACTGAATAAGAAATATTCTGCCAGGATGATGTGAGAACTGGAGTAAGGGAGGGAAGTTCTAAAACTGTTTGTGAATGCAGTGATAAATTGTAAGGGAGGGAAATTCTAAAACTGTTTGTGAATGCAGTGATAAATTGCAGCTGTTGCTTTGGGGCACATTTTTAAAGACTAGTACTGTTGCTTCTGCAGGAATATAAGCAGCTCAGAAAATACCTTACTTCAAGACCTTGAAAGAGGGTAATAGGGATGTACATACCACAGGACTGTAGAGATATCATGTGCCTTAAGTAGCTGAAGGACTCGAGGTGTTATTTTGTGGAAGGAAAGCAGAGGTGTACAGTAGTAATGCAGGGAATTACCATTGACTATGGACTACGGAGTGGAAACTTGGAGGAAAATTAAAGAGAGAGAAGATAAAATGCTGGGATGGTGGATTAACAGGTGGAGTCTGCACTGGGGCTAGAGGATATGTGTGTATATTTGTGTACATACATGAATATATTTTTTCTTAAATTTTCTACAGAATATAATTTTCTTTTACTAGGTTTGTCAACAGTTGTTAGAACCACTTAACAACATGAATATACCCTACTGTGTGTGATAGAATGTCATACTTACATTCAGTCTTATTTATCACACAAGTTGAACATCACATCTCCTTTTTAATTACTACCTCTACTGAAAGATGCTGGCCTGATTTACAGAGCAGTACAGCAAATGTAAGATTACACAGACTTGATAATGAGCTGTAAGCACCTATGAAAATGAGACCAACTTTATACTTGGGGATTGCACAACCCAAAGCTAATGAAGCAGCCATGCTGCTGAACATCTTCTGTATAAAACATTCATAATGAAAAATACATACTGCAGTGTGGAGGCTGGTACTTTGAGAGTTTGTTGGTTTTTTTGTCACCTACATTTCCTTGAGCTTTGCAATATCAATGAGCACAGAAAGATGGCAAAAGCAATTACTTTGATTTTTGCTGATTGTAAGCATGGAACTTGTATTTTATGCAGCCTTTAATCTATCAGTGTATTTAATACCAAAATATTGGCACAATTTGCTAAAACAAAAATCTTGACAATAGGTAAAAAACTGTAAATATGGACAAAATAAACCTAAATTTTAAACAAAATATGTGTCACAAGAAAGCTGGCTCCTTCTAGGTTTTAAGGGTTTTATTTTGATTTTGAATGCTGTAAAATCGTTCATGTATATTTTACAAATTTCATAACTTCAGGTGTCATAATGAAGTCTGTTCTGCTTACTTCTGAAGCCAGGATGTGAACCTTGCTAACCTGCCATTTCATCCTGCTTAAATTCTTGTAGGGCATGTTCAACTTCAGCACAATTTTCTCTTTGCATTTTTGAAACTAGTATCTTTGGAAGAGGTACTGAAAATACCACTTTGACCAAGATTCAGGCCTACTGTAAAATGTCTGAATTCTGAAGTTTGTGAAGTTTAGACTATACTCTAAATTTGTCCCATTGTTCTTGTAGAAAAAAGGGGAATTTTGGTAGCAAACCTGTTAGAAGCGATTCAGCACTTACAGTTCTGGTTTAGTGTTTGAAAGTCCTACTCTTCATGAAAGGCTTGTTGATCTATATTGAAGAACTACAATTTTAGAGTAAAAATTCACAAAGATTCTGTAACTATAGTATTTGAGGGACAAGAATATTTTTTGCAAAATCTAATTCAATGCTGCTTCCAAGTTCCTTGAGAAGTATAGCAAGGGATTTAAAAATGTGCTTGCAGTCTATGCATGCCCAGGAGAACTTAGTGCTTAGAAATTATTAGAGGCTATTTTTGTAACGTAATGATCTCCCTGAAACTGGCCATGAATGTATTAACAGTTGTACCTCCTCCTCACTAAATTCAAACCCTTACAAAGCACTGATAGATTAAAGTATTGCAAAGTAATTAAACCATAATTGCACAATAAAAAATAACTGTTAGAATGGTGAAGAAAAGAATAAACATACCAGAATGTTAATGCTTTGTTTTTTGAAATACAACATAGCAATGTAAATCACAGGACTACAGCATCTTTTCTGGCACCATAGGGAATTTACAAATTTCAATTAACAGATTTGTTGTTCAATACTGTCAATTAAAACATGAGCTGTACATTTAAAAATAAGTCTAAAACAACAGAGCCTTGGAGTTTGGATAAAACCAATCTCTATCATTCATATAAACATCTTTACATGTTGCTGTATTTTATATAAATCCTCAAAATAGCAAAAAATTGACAAGACTTTGAGACTAATTAATTGCAGCAAAGGACCTGATAATGTAAAGGGTTAGGCATCTTTCACAGAAGCCTGAGGAGAGGCACTTTATCTGCACCCAGTTTCCAAAATATAGAAACATGGTATAATCTAAACTGTGATTCCTTTGCAACATCTGAGCAGCCTGCACTAGTAGGTGTCCCTGCCCATGGCAGGGGGTTTGGAATTAGACAATCTTTAAGATCCCTTCCAAAACAAGCCATTCTGTGTTTTTATGATTTTATGATCTGTAGAAAAATATGCTTAGAATCTTCCTATTTTAAAAATTATCAAGACTTGGGTTTCTTTTTTGAGGAAAGCTTGGTCATCTGATTAACCTCATACTGCTGGTAGAATCCAACACTTGCCCTTCATCAAAAATGACCCAATTGCATTAGGTATTTTTAAACTGGAGAGAAAAAACCAGAAAAGATCAAACTGAAATGTTTTAATTGCATCAATTACCTTAAATAATTAATTAAAATGTTATAACACTGAGAGTTGATGCTCTCCAGAGTTCATGTATATATTATCTTGGTTGCTTTAATGTTTATTTTTGATCACCCACCATCACTTTACTCAAACAAGATACTTCTCTGTGTATGTAAGGAGAACAATGAAAAATTTCTTGTTTCAGACCATGTAAAATATGAAAATATGAAAAACTTCCACATATATCTGAAATAATATTTTTTATACTTTATTTTCCTTTTTTAAGGAAATAAAAATCTCTTAAATAAATTTCTGTGAAGACATGGACTATGTGATATTATAATCTCTCAATCTCCTTTATATTTACCAGTGTTCATAGAGAATATGTTTTAACTGCTTATTCAGTGCTCCAATATTTATCTCAGACAGAACTAGGGTTTGTTCATCTTGTAGCTTAAGCTTTAGAGGACAAAAGGAAAAAGAAAGGCATCTTGATTTTCTGGTCTCACAAAAAAAGTAAGACATAAAGATATGCTAAATAAATTGCAACCCAGTAGTAGGTTTTGAAGTGCAGTGCAAACTTGGATAGAAAAGTCAGCAGGCACCAGAGACATTGAGGGTTTTTAAGCATTTGACATTTCCAATCAAAATATGACATGATTATACAATGCATAACTATATTTCTGAGAAATACTTTGGAAGACAATATCATTACCCTAGCAGATGGCAGAATAAGCATATTCAAAGACTTGAAGGTAAAGCTGGATAACATTAAACACAAAATTACTTCCTTTCAATAGTCAAAATAAGTAATCATTGGAACTCCTTCAGAATTCATGGTTTAGAGTTCACATTCAATATAGATTATGTAGAAATTAATATGTTGAATGTGAAGCCATTGAAATACAGAAGAGAGAGGACAAATAATTGTGAAAGCATGCAAAGTGATGCTGAAAGAGAAGACTGAGAGTTCAGAATATTTACCCCATGAGTTTTCCACAGAACTTAGAAAATGTAAGAAAAGAGACATTTAAGTAATTTCTTCACTGTCTTCAGAGCAGAATACAATTCTATATATGGGAGATAAATGGAAGGACCAAGAAAAAGCTAAAGAAGAATGTGGAAAAATTCCAAGCTCACATCTGTGGTATTTCATTGCAAATCAATTATTAATTCCTAATAATACAACTTGAAGACACAAAGATGTGATTGAGACTTCTGGTTTCCTAGACTTGCATTCTTTTCACTCAGTAAATGTAAAGGATAATTATTTATTTGGCATATTTTCAGAAAAAACAACATCAATTTTAGATACTCTGCACCAAGGATTTAACTTGTGCTGTCCAGTTTTTAGAGATGCCTGTCAAAGCATAATATCATAATCCAGAAACAAGCCCACAGCTAACCAAAACCTTATCTCCAGGACTCAAACTCTATCAGGTAAAAAAACTTAATCTGAGCAGTCTTTGCTTTTCCCTTGTTCCACAAGCCCTACTACAACAATACTAGCTTTAAGAAATTAAGACTTAATTATATCCTTTCTATAGTTACTAAGCTGTTTTTCCACAGATATGTATATAAACATATAAATACTAATATGTGAGTACATATAAACCAATCCTATTTAATTAATTTTAAGATTGAGTACATTACTTTTGTGCTTCAAGGTTTTTGCTTATAAAAGTAAATCCTAAAATTGTTTTCATTTGAAGATTCCTGACATAACTTGAAGCAGTGATAGTCTTTTTCACATCAGTATTTCTTATTTTTTTAAAAGCAGAAGTCTGCAAATTAAAGTAGGTGAAATTCCAACCTTTTTCACTTTTCTAACTCTCCTCCAAAGTCAGACCAAAGACTGACCCATCTTTATGTGTGAGTCATACTTTAAGCAGTTCTCTGGCTCCCCAGTGGCTCTTTCCATATTTTTAGAGAAGATGGGCAATGCAAGAGAGGGATTTATTTCACCACAGAATGATGAGGAATACAATGTCTGCACAAATTTATGATCTTCTGTGAAGAGCAATAGCACTGTTGGGAACAGTGTCACCAGACATCTGATAAAATGCATAGTCTGGATAGGTTAGGGTTTTTAAAAATTAAATACTGCACAAATATGAACATATATAATATAAATCCCTGTGTTTGTAATGTATGGTTATAAATATTTGTGAAATAAGTAAAAAAAACTCAACATACTTAAACTTGGTTTAACAACTCATCCACATTAATGAAATCCTAGATATTTCACATCATCAGCTAACTACAAAGAGAGCAGAATTTTTATCTTAGATGGTGCAAAAAACCAAACCAATGAAAAAGCTTTGAGCAGAACTAAAGCAAGTGTCAGATAATGGTATGCATGCAGCTTTTGTCTCTAAAAGCAGAAGACTCCTGCTTTGCAATAACAGAAGAATGGAACCAGAAGAAACCAGAGTATCTAGTCAAAAATAGGTGCATTTTTTGCTATATATGATCTTTAATTCATATAGGAAGTACATATTTGATGATAAAAAAACCCAGTCTATAGTGTAAATAATGTTAGAACAGAATTTCATTCCATTTCATAGGTAAATCAATACTCAGTATTACTAGTGTAATTCTAGGCAATTATAAGCAAGTCTAAGCACCTCAGAACGTATGGATCTATGTTATCTGTTGAAAGTGATACTTTCATAATGCAGACAAATATTTGGAAAGTTGTTTTATTTAAGAATAACAGTAGATCCCAAATTTCAGAAAACAGTAAGCATTGGTTTATTTGCTATCTTAAGTCATCCTAACCTGGCAAAATAGTTAACATAAAGAACAAAACACATCACTGAGCATTTGAGGTTTTTATCATTCACATGATCACTTGTTATTGTTGCTGCAAACTATTTTTTTGTTTTATTACATTTCTGCTACTACAGTTAATGAGTTCCATCAGCCTAATCATGCTCCAGTATCATGTTCTCAGTTAGTCACAGAGCACCATGGAGCTCACCTTTTGGACTTAAAGTGCACTCATTATGCTTTGCTCTATAAAACAAAATGCTGCTTTGGTTGGATTCCAAATCGTCTGCTGGAAAACTGGGAAAGCTACTGCCAGGGGATCTGGAATATTTAGTTACATATATAAACAGAAAAGAAAGTAAGAAATTGGACTTAACTAGAAAGAGTTACCACCTATGAATGGGGAACGTCTAATATGAATTTAATTCTCAGAGCTGAGTACTAAGGGAGATAAGGGGAAATAAATTAACTAACAGCTCAGAAGCCAACACCAACAAAATGCAAGTTTTTAACTAGGAGATAATCAGGCTACCTGAAACATGTGGAAGATTCAATGATCTTATCAGTTAATTTTCCTGCTGTTTCTAATATGTGGGGAAAGTACCTTGATTGAGATAATTTTGACCTCTCTGTGAAAATAGTCTTGGGTATTAAACAACTTATCCATTCAGTAGTACTGTTACTAGTACCCTGAATGTACTAATAACCATCAGCAGTTCAGGGCTTAGAAAAGTCAATCTGAGCATTGCAAAGACAGCATTGTAGTTTTGCTTAGAAAAGAAGATTGAGCAAAGCTTGAAAAAGGACTACTTACCTCTAACAAACATTGGATAACTTTTCGTTTCAATCATCTGGAATGGGCCTTTTGATATTAGAAAACTCTTAGAAGATAACGAAGATTAATAAAACTTACAGCACACTGTTACAGTCTCCTGGCAATTCAATACAGTCATGTCAGAATTATTCTGGCATAATACTCATCTCATACAAAGAATTTTTGGCCTGACAAAACAAGCCAGAAAAAAATCTTTTTCAGAATACATCTGAAAATCACCAATACTATTGAAATTACGTGTATTATTAAAAATTGACATCAATGAAATTGAATTAAAATTTATTTTAACATTATTTATACTAGTTAGTGTGGTTTTTTTATTATCACAAAGTAACCAATGTATTTGGTTAAAAACTCTATTGTCAGATTAATGAAGATGAGAATAAGAATGACCAAATAAAATATGTACTTGGATACAACAGTTTTTCCTCTCCTATGTGTTATTTTACACAAAAGCAGGCATTGAAGATTTCAGATGGAGTATAGTCACATGGATACTTACTCTTCAAAGCAAAAATAAATTAAAATTGCAAAATTATATTACAGTTACATAAAAGGGGTTTCACAACAGCTCTGGAAGGTTGTCTGTTAATGTTCCCACTAGGTATTATTCAGCAGCACACAAAATTGTGCCTTGGTATTTAAAAAGGCAATGAGTAAGTAATATCCTTTGTATTAAATAGCTTTAATTAGCTACCTATCATAGGGTAGTGGTGCAATTGTTTCTTCTGGTCATAAATCAGGGTAATTGTTTCTTCTGGCCATAAAATTTGTATAGAAGTCCATATATTTTACAATGATTGATTGGACTGCCCTCTATATGTAATGTAAGTATAGAAGAAAGATTATCATCTCTGAAAGAGAATATACTTTAAAAAACCCATTTTTAATTTAGCTGGTATTGTCATCTATGTGCAGAAGTCTCAGTGTTCAGTATTTTGGCATATGCAAAATTAAATGGTAAAGGGAGTTAAATAAATTCTTAAGTAATAGAAAAGTTAAATGAAACTGTGAATGATCGTGATTTCAGTCATAAATAGTAAATAATATTTTATCTAACTTCCAATAATTACTTCTGGCCTATATGGCACCTACTTCCATGAATTATTCTCAGATTATAAGTAGGTAGAAGAATTTATTTGTGTACAAAATCTGTACATTATTTCATTTGGAAAGTGGATTTTAAAATCCAAACATATTCAAAATATTTTAAAAGTTAAAGTTGACTTCCACGCAGTGTTTGTTTATACTACAAACAGAATAAGATGTTGCTTTAGAATGTCTCATAACTGAAAAAACACAGACAGAAGGTAGGTATTGATTTGGTTGACATTAACATGACACTTTTGGATATTCTGTTTCTTAAAACAATAAAAGCCAGGAGAAACTCCAGCAGAGTTAAGGCATTCAGAGATGTGCAAAAGTTTTTGAAAAGAGAATATGGGCCATTTCCTCTTTGGCATCTTACCAGATGCAATTTTTAACCCAGCACTGCATGTATCCATTTATTCTGGGCAGTGGCTCAAGGTATGTTATAGATTCAGTGATCTTCCTCTCTGTTTACAATATATATTTACAAGATGCAGAAAAAAAAAAAATAACAGCAGTGTAAGAACAGGAATAACTGTTGCAATTGACAAAGTTTTCTATTATGTATCAGACAGTTGCTCTTTAAGAATTTTTGTGCTTCCTTGTCTCAATTACAACTGCTTGCTCTCTTCTTCCGGTCTTCAATTACCTGCAAACCATTTTCATATTTGTTCTTGTGTCCTGTAAATTCATTGGCATTGTGAAATCATTCAGCACACATTGGGCCTGTTTACATTCACATCTCAGTTTGGCTCAAGAGTGTGGTTTGAAATCAATCGCCTCTTCATGCTCTGTGTTCAATGGTTGGTTCACATCACAGAGAAGCTGAATTATGCACGAGACACTTCCTGTTGGAAATTGAACTGAAAGATGTCCTCCAATGCACCCCAGCACTGGCCATTGCATTACCTGCATCAGCTGCTTCTCCCTACACACTAGCTCTTGTTGGATTGCACTTCTTGCTAATACCTGCAGTTGCATGCAACCAGCAACAAGCCAAATGTTATCTCTTGCTTGCCAAAATAATCCATTTCCTTAAATGTTGATGTGTCTTTGTACACATAGCTGAATTCTTTTTGTAATAAAAGGAGTGATGAAGAATGCAGCCTCTTGACACAAGAGTTGGAGACAAGGCTATTTGGAGTATATTGTGAGATAGCAGCAGATCTGTCATCCAATTTAGTGTGACAAATGAGGAGCAAAACAAGCAATATGTGCATTGTATCAGTCGTAGGGTGGGCAGGGTGAATCTTATTATTACCTAGGAATACTTCCATATATCTGTCCTTTCCTTATACGTAGCTTAGTTCACCTTCCTTTCACATTTTAATAATAGTCCTCAAAGTGAACTAGTAGTAATAGAATTGGGGTGGTGATTTCCTATATGACCAAATGCAGCACAGTATGCTTATTCCCGATATTAATTTTGAAGAAGGGTGGAAGATGGGGATCTTTCACGATTGTGATTGACATGTTGAAATAAAGAGAATGAAGAGACCATATGTTTTGTGATTCTGACTGAAGAGATTGTCATCAAGTTATATATCTGTCTAGCCAGTTAATGACTAATCCAAACCTCTTCTGTTGT
Organism: Lonchura striata; assembly: GCF_050655825.1. Lineage (NCBI taxonomy): Eukaryota > Metazoa > Chordata > Aves > Passeriformes > Estrildidae > Lonchura > Lonchura striata. Next base: position 84,062,006 of record NC_140705.1, on the reverse strand, counting down.
ACTGTTAATTTCCTGAGCTGAACACTTTCTCTAAGATTACAATGAACTTGGGATTTCAGCATTATTTCTGAAGGTGGTGTGTTTACACTGAGTCATCCATCCATCCTGATGTCCTCATCTTTTTGGAAGTTCTTTTTAGTAGAAACTTTGTTTACTTTTCATTTGCTTGAAGAGTCAGATGAGGCTTTGGACTAGTTTCAAGGATGTTAACAAATGCTGCAGGGTCAGCTGGAGTGATTAGAAGCTGGTTCTAGGGAGCAGCAGAGCTATGCAAATGGTGGAGATCTCCAGGTTGAATCAGAGGACTCTGACTTAAGGTAATCTGCAACTTGAAAGTTTGATGCTTAAAATTAAAGACTCATGCTCTTTTAGTGGCCTCAGCTTGGGTTTCAGGCACTCACTGAAGAGAGATCAGGGAGGGCCCCGTGCAGCTGTGCCTGAACTCATACATCACCTATAGCTTGAATTCCACAGACAAAGTAAAACTTGGAAGAGAGGGAGAAAGCCATCAGAGTATATCTCAGGTACATCTGGCTAGTACCAAGACCAAATGAGGCCAATAACTACTTACAACTATTTTCACTTTGCCCACTTCAAACCCAAGATACCTTTATTAATATCCATTTAAAAAATAACACTGGAACTACCTCTACCTTATTGCTCCTAAACTTGCTGCTTTCACTCTATCCCAGTTCTCCTGTGGATTAAATGCTCATCTTCCTGCAGCCATCTGCAACTTTTTTTGCAGATTGACTCACCTGCCTCCTTTAAAAACCTGATTGAATCCCATGAGCACACCTTGCCATGACCTTTTTACAGCTAGCTTCCACTTTGCTCCCAGCTTGATTAATTTTGTCTGTATTTCCTCCTTCTGTGCTCTTATATGCACATCTCTTTTATACAAGCTGTTTGACCTGGTCCTCTCTTTACCTTTGTCTCTCTCTTCAGCTCTCTTCCTCCTGCCTTCTATTTACACTCTTTCAAAAGGAATAGGGCTCTCCTCCCTGTGCTCCAAATTATCTTCTTCTTTCCTTCTAATACATCCCTTTTCCTGTCTTCTTTTACAAAGCCTTACTACAATAGATTTTTCTTACAGTGACCTTTTGTTTTCAAAAGTGTTAGTCTGAAAAATTGCTTAGCAGTGAAACCTCAAGGATGTATGCAATGGTAAAATGAAAAGAATCAAACCTGAGTGCTTGACCCCTGGCTGAGTGCAATGTTCAGTTGTTCTTTCTCCCCCAGGCTTTGCCTGAATGGTTCATACCAGTTTTCTCCAAAGCGCCCTCACTTCATCTGGGGATGATTCACATCAGGGATTACACTGAAAAAGAGTGATCATAAGACTGCAACATTGTCAGCTGTCCCCACCCTGTACAATTTTTCACCACCCCATCATTAACATCCAAAGAACCTTAGGGCCTGTCATAAACAAAGTCAGTGGCAGGTGATAAAAACATTTTGGTGGAATGTAGAACATTCCTCACAATATTTCAAGCACTGTGAACATAAAAGTAATTGTGTTTTAGGGCTACAGGATACCATGTAAGCCATGTGGTAAATAACTGCCCTGCTGTATAAGGAACCAGCCAGAAGCAATGAAGGATAGGCACATGCACACATATTAGCTTTAGGGACAAGGATATTATTCTGAATTTTTTTGATTTCACTGTATAGATATTTTTTTATTATTGTCTTTATTATTTGTTCCCCTGTGGAGTGAGCTCAGCTCATATGACTCACAGTATTTTACAGACATAATTAATCTACCATGATGATACCTTACACTTATGGCTTCTCAAAGCTACAACTGACCTCAAGACACACATTTCATTCTTTCATTCAACACTTCTGACAAATTAACCTATGCTACATTCATGCTTAAACATACATGCATAGCCTATGGGTGAAAAAAGTGCTGAATTTTCCAGGAGCCTAATTTCTACTGAGTCTTTCTTCTGCAACTGAAAGCAGTAATGACTGGATGCTCCTGCTTCATACCTGTGCCCACAATACACCTCCTTCTTTTTTTAGGTCATTGTCTTGCTCTAAGATCCACTGAGGATCTGTCCTGGGCAGGACTGCCCAGTTTATTACAAACTGGATGCCAGGTTATATTCTGATAGCTTACTCATTGGCCAGATGGCAAATAAATCTTTAGAGGTTATGTCAAGTATTAATGGAAAAAGACAGATCAAGTGGAATTATGTTGCTGGCATCCTACTGAACAGTCCTGGTTTATAGGGTCATAACTACATGAAGGCAAAAAATGTCATCTCATTGCTACCAACATCAGTAAAAACCTCTCCATTAGTAGCAAACGTGGTGATCACAGTTTGAAGGGAAAAGTGTATCTTTTTAGAGTAGTTGATACAGATGGGAAAAATAGGCAAGTGTTTTGCACAGACTTTTTCAGGTAAGATTACAGAAACAAAACACTTGAAACAGCTTATGAAAGTTGATCTCAGTTTAATTATCATCAGTCATCAGCCTGAAAAAAAGAAGAGGTAGGAGTTAGTAGCATAAGATAAGGTGATATGTTAGCAAAGGGAGGAGGAGAGAAGTTCAGTAGCTCCTTTGAGAATACAGAAAAAGAAATAATTATCTCCTATGCAACAATGAGGTAGGAGTGATGTTTGTCACAAGGGAAATTTTAAAGTCTTGATCTCATTATATTAATTTTTTGTGGATTAAAGCTATGAGCTTTGATTCTTAGGCATGTCTTTTAATGAAACTTTGAAAGTTTTCCTTGAAGTCCAAGATGTAATCATTGTTTTGTGAATGTTCTGCTAATGGTAACATAGCTCTTCCAGCAGCTATATTTGCACATCTTGCTTGAAGATTCCTGTTATGTGCAAGTTACACATGTAAGATGTATGTATGGTGGATACACACCTGCTGGATAAGTGATAGGTGACATTTATTGCACATTCAAAGTGTGGCAAATAATATTAAAGAAATATGAAGGAAGGTGAAGAAAGAGGGGAGAACAGTAGCAAAGGGAAGGAAATCTTAGCTCCTGGTCTGTGTCTTCACACAAGGGAGAAAATAATAAAAAGGAAGGTAGAAGAAAAAAGATGAGATAGCCAAACTCTACCTCTATAAATGAATCTTGACTAATAACAAAGATACTTCAGTGCTAAGTCTGGGATTTTGAAAGTGAAGAGCTACATTTAAGAAAAGAAATTCTCCCAGGTACTTATTAATTACTATCTTCTAACAAGCAGTAGAGGAATGTGAAGTAGCTTATGACTTAGAAAATGCATCACATTGTTACATCAGGCAATGAAAAATAAGGAGCAAGTACATTAATTTATTGAGACTGGAAGTTTTGTTGAAGTTTACTTAAAAGCTGTCCATTTAAATGTATATGCAGACTAATACAAATATGCTGCAAAAAAAAATCTTTTTCTTCCTTAGTATTCAATAAGACTACATTGAAAAATCTACTTTAGGCACTCTTGCTTTCTGGAGGTCATTACTTGTTTACTTGCTTTTTTAATCCTTTATTCTAAGGCAAGTCAGAGTGAGTGCCTTATCATACCAGTAGTACTGGAATGTAGAAACCTGATGGACAGTGAATTGAAGTGGACCAAAAAAAAAAGGATAGACATTTAGTGGGCTTGGTTTTCAGCATCATGTATGATTTAAGCTTTCTAGGAACGTAGATAAGCAGATCCTTCCTCTCTGCTCTCTCCTCACCAGAACTGAGAACTGATACATTTGTTGTGGGTTTCCCTTCAAGTATTGTTTATGACATAATTCTGTGCTTTTGAGGACAAAAATATAGAGAAACGTTGTCTGCTTAGAGAGAATGTTCCAGAGGGTTTGAAATCCCACTGAACTGGATGCAGTGTTGGATGTAAATAAGAGGACAAGTGGGCCTCTGTAGTTACTTCCAAGCAAAAGCAATCTGGATATCACAGAGTATGGGAAACACAATTGCTTTTATAAATGCAAACTTGTTCCCTGCTGTTCCCTGACTGTAAAATTATCAATAAGCAATTTCTACTCTTTCATCAAGTATATGAATTTAGAAAAAAAAATAAGAGAGTGCAGTGTTAGACTAATCAAAATAACACACTTATTATGATGAGCTTAATAAGCCAAAAACGTATCTTATTAATTAGCTATAAATCAGAGGCTAAAAAAAGTATCTCAATTCTAAGTGGGACCTCAGATTAACTAATTAGTTAATGTTTGCAAAGTGTGGTATGTGGAAAGGGAGGGAACTCTTTCTGTAGTGCAGGATCTGTGGGAGTGTGGTCTCAGCTAAGGCCCTGCCTGGAGTCTAGGTTTGCTTAAAGGAGAGAATATAACTTGGTGGTTGCATCACTGTTCTGAGCTGAGCTCTGCTATTGATGTACTGTGGCTGGCAGCAAGTCTGTTTTGTTCTTCTATTATAGCAGAAGAGTTAAAACAGATTACTTTTGTGGGGCAGTAAGGTTCAGTCAGCTGAAGTGTATGATGCTCTTGAAAGGCCATTTAGTGATATTGAGCATGAATTGAATCTCTTGATATCAACTGTGATCTAATGCACTCCTAAAGAACTGTGCTGGTAGGGCGAGGGAGCCATGAGTTCTCTGTGGCTTTCACAATGCTGTGTGCATGCATAAAAACAGGTCTTTTGTTTTGGCATACTAAATTGCTTTGATTTGCAGATGTATAACTAAAGTGAAATGACCACAGGACACAGGGAAGGATGGAAAAGATTAAGAGCAGAAGATATTGAGGGGCAGCTCTCAGTGACAGGCAAGAAGCACAAATAGACTGAAAAATGAGGAAATGTATAAGGTGGGTTGTGACTCAGTAAAGGGCAAAGTGGGGAACACGCACTTAGTACAAAAAATTAACCTTTGATTCCTTCCTTGGCAAATGACAATACACTACTAGAAATTGTTTTCTCTCTGAGAACCACTCAGAAATATACTGGGAGGAGAAAATTCATGTATATTTTTATACTGTTATGGAGTAATTTGAGCACTTGTGAAGGCCAGCAGAAAGAATTTATCTGCTTGATGATATTTTGTAGATCAAAGGCATCATAACAAAGCAGGTATGTTCATGCACCACTATATTGGCTCTTTCTTACATCCAAAAGTGACACTTGATGCATTTTGTACAAAATTTTGTGGTTGCTTGTTCTAGTGGTTTTCCCCTTTGATGCCTCTCCTTCTACTCTTCTCTCCTCTACAAAGGGCACCCTTGACTCACCATGGACTGATGCAGAACTGATGTGTGTGTGTCAGGATTCTCGGTGACTGCCTCAGTTTGTGTTCCTGCCCAGTTGAGGACATCTCTTCCTCATTAGATTTATCTATTAAGTCAGAAACTAGCTTGGTCTCAGGCTCCTCCAAAATGACCAAGAAAAACATAAAATACAGCACCAGAACAGTGTTCTGTGATGTCCAGCTGACAGCAACTTCAAAAGGGATCCAAGCCACAGCTCATTTCCGTATCCATTTGCTTACTTCTCACTTCTGGATGGTGCATAATATCATATATTTCTCATAATTAATCTCATTTCCTACTGTAAGTTTAATTTCCATTACTGTTCAAGTTCATTAAAATGAAGAAAAATTTCATTTCCCATCTACAAAATACTGTTTTACAATGTTGACTATTTTAAATTCCTAAAATATATTTAATTGGTTAGCAATTTATCGACTCTGAGGAGTTCCTTATATATTCAAGTACAAAAAGGAAACTTCTATTATATTTTGTCTGTTTATGAAAATGTCCAATGAAAGCATATACAATTTATTAAACACAGTTACTGGTTAATTAATTTCAGGATTTTTCCATTTCATTTGTAAGATTTATCTTTGTATCAGTAAGGGCTGGTGCTAGAGGCCTTCTTTGGTTTGGAAACAATCATTCCTACCTCTATACTTCAGTATATCATCATTTAGAATTTAACAGTTCCTACAAATAGCATCTAACATACCTTATTATGGACTTTTCAGCAATTAATTTAATATTATATTAAATTGATAATTTATCTACCTTTTCTTCTCAAATGATCTTTAGACTTGACTAATCTAATAACTCATTATTCAAGGTTGAGAATGACTTGACTCATCTGAGGAAACCAGGACCACTGAAATGGTAATGCACAATGAAGCTGGCTAACAGGGAAAATAAATTCAGGTTACTTCAGTATCCTTTCCTTGAAATTTTACCTTCTTGAATTTTTTTTTGTATTTTAGCTCTATTCTAGCATATATTCAAATGGAAGAATATGCCATACTCACAGAAAGTAATAATTTAGAATTCATAGTCATGCTGATTCACACCAGAAACACCAGCCAGAGTTATGATAAAGTACAGTGGCATCAGGAAACCTTAGTCTTCTATGATGTACAAAAAAAAAAAAAAAAAAAACAAAACCTGAAAACTGTAATGGTTTGACATGAGAGTCATGTTAGAGTTTGAATGTCTTCCTGAGCACACAGAGATGAGGCTAAGTATATCTTTTGCCCACCCATTCTCCTAATTATGGTGAATGTAATTTTAATAGGTACCCTGCAAATGGAAGGGCTCAAATTATCCTAAAGGTCATGCATCCCCAGATCCCAACTTCCATGTGGATCTTTGAGAGGTTCAATCACTCTTATAAGGACAAAACCCATCCCCACAGTTCCTACCACAGATGCAGGACAGGGACCAAAGTTACGCTTTCATCTTTATTGCAATTACTCTTTTTCTCTTCTTCTACTCTTTACCCTTTTCTCTCACAAGAAGTTCCTTGATCCCTACTCATTTACTCTCAGTATCTTAATTTATTTCTCTGCCTCAGCTTTTGTACCCCTGCCTATCTCTTTTTCTCAGTTCACCATGAAAATATTCCTCTACTTGTTTTTCTAAAGAGAGCCTACTTCCCTATCTTCCCTTTAAAGAGTGTTATGTGAGCTCCAATACCATTTGGAAGATGCAAAGAATCTGGAAAACCCAAAATAAAACATACAGCATATGAAACAATAATAGACCCTGTTTGTATTGAAGATAAATTTTACAAATTAATAAAATACATCCATTTTTAAATCAGCAATTTTAAATTTGCCCCTTTAAGTAAATCCAACTTTCCTTTGAATGATATTAAAACATCTGATAAAATGCTGCTAGTGTGATGTGTGCTGTCAGGGGACATGACAGAGATAAGTTTTGAAGAGAAAGTACAGACAAAGAGGTTTGATGAGGTAGAGCACATTTTCTTTGTTTCTTAATTTGATGCAGCAGGGGATACAAACACAACTCATAATACCTTGGTTCAAAGAAAAGGAACATAACAATCTCTCCTCACACAAAGTAAAACCCAGCTGACCCATAACTCCCAAACAGATCTAAAAGTTTTGATAGCTACTTACTTTCTATCTGAGGTGTGCTTGTAACCCCACATTTAGATCAATTTCATTGCATTTTAGCTTAATGTGATAAGGAAGAAATGTTTTTTTAGGAGAACCAGAAGTCACGTTCAAGACAGTTTCTGCTTTTATCAAACCTGGGCAGTTGGTAGCTAATCTCTTGCACATTTGGTCTGCAGTACAACCATGCATAATTTTCAAGTGCCTTGTCAGGACAGACCCAATGTCAGAACACCAGCAATATGTTCTGTGCTGTCAAAGGGAGAGCAAAGAAGACTTGTACAGACTGGAGGTTGAAGAGTGTTTTTTATCCTCTGACACAGAAATGTGATGTTATCTCCCATCTCCCAGGAGATGAATTTGATTTAAGGAGTGAAGAATTCATTCTCAATAGCTATGGTGTTGAAGGACAGATTCTCAAAAACCCTTGAGATGGTGTCTGAGCAACAGATGTTTTTGAAATTATGTAATTTGAAATTGACTATAAGAATCAAAGGAAAGTTTAAAAAAAGCAAAAATCAAAGAAATTTAATAATCTACTGACAATATCCACTACAGCTTGAGGAATTTACCAAATTAACCATCATTTTTAATCAGCATTATTTGACTGATTAATTGATTAAAAGAAATCAATGTAGCTAGTGAAACAATACACTTAACAGACTTTTCAGATGTCACAGACAAGAAAAAAGAAACAGTGGCTATCTAAGCCACATAGATCACATACCATCTTTAATCTGAAATTTTTTCACATATGCTCTTAGTTTGTGGAAATGTGAATTAATAGCAAAATTAAAAATACAAAAAAGGCTAAATTTATCTCTAATTATATGTGATTTGCAGGCTGGGGACTAACTTTATGCTTTTCAGTGTTTGTTTCCTTTTGTTCTTTTTCTTATTGTAAATATTTTAGAAACTTTCTGAGCTAATGGCATGCCTGATTTCTTCCAAAAGGTACTTCTAAGTTCACAGCAGGGAGCTTACAGTTATCAATATCCTCTCCATTGACCACCTATTATCAGGGAAACACTGTGTTCAAATACCACCAGGTTTGATCTGAAGCAGTGTTTATCCATGGGAGAGAGAAAACACACCAGTCACACAAATTTCTCCTGTAAACTTCATCCTCTAAATGTGCAGGAATGAAATGTCATGTTAAGTTCCATACCTAAGAAATACTTCATCTTTTGCTGAGTCTGCCAAAATTAATGCTAGAGGTGAGCATAACCTACCCTCTAGGAACTTGTAACTGGCAGTCAAACAATTCCATACAGTCCAATATTGCTCTAGCAAATAATGCGACCACGCTGATTTAATATTCCCATATAAGCCCCACCTTTGAGGACAATTGTGAGATGTATTTTTGTCAGTGAACTTGATTTGTCCTACCAGAAATTAATGTTGAATCATTTGGTTTGGGAGGAAAACTTGAATGCAAACAGCTGAAAGAATCCAGTGGATTGGTATCATGTTGGCTAAGTGGTTTAAGTACATGACAACATGGCATATGGGAAGAAGTGAAGAGAGTTGCATCCTTCAGTCTGAAGGAGGTTAAAGAATTATAAAATTTTAGTTTTCAATTAACAAATAGATGGCTATGGAGAAAATACATGGGAAAAGGTCAGTGTCTTTTTTAAAGTGCCCAGCAAAAGGAGTAGAAACAGCACTCACAAGCTGCAGAAAGGGAAATTCCAAAGAGAAGAAGTTCCCCTAAAGGAGTGTGCTTAAACACAGAACACATTTGCCCAAATAAGTTGTAGAATCCCTGTCAATGGACTCAGAACTTCTGTGTACAAGTCCCAGAGCTGCTCTGACTGAGCAGGTTTATCATGTCCTCCAAAGTCACTTCCAAGAAAGTCTCTAAATGGTATTTAGAATAACTTCATAGCTGCTGAATGTCAGAGTAAGTATAAGTGAAATAGCTGCATTAATGAAAGGTAAGGTCAAAAGGTACTACAAATGCATAGAGCTATGTAATCAGAAGCTCTCTGTCATTTCAGTATGAAAAATTAATTTAATTTACTATGAAAACTGGGTCAGAGACAAATTTCTTCATGGATAAGGCTCAGTTTATTTTTTGCCACATCAAAATCCAAAGCCCATTTTATATAAAAATAGTTTGGGAAAAAAAATTGTGATTTTGCCCTAACATTCAGTGTTCTAGAAAACAAAACATTCTTTGATATGCACTTATACATAAGAACATTTAGTGAGCTGATAAAATATTGATCCAGCCTATAACTGACAGTGTTCAGCTTCAAATGCTCTGCTTCAAAGATGTGAAGACTGCTGGGCAAGTCTAAACAACCTGAAGGATGAAGAATTGATCAGCCACCAAGAAGAGATAATGAACAGGCAAACAACCTGAAAGTAAAAAATTTTGTATTTTCTGTAGTTCAGTCACTGTTTATTAGAACAATGCCAAACATTTCCAGTAGTGCTGCTCATTTGCATTTATTCACACTTTTATATACTTATATTCACCATAGATTTAAAAAGAAAAAATACTCCATGTAATATTAAATGAATACACTGATGCCACCCTACTATGAAATTAAAAATGTGGTTTTATTCTGAAATTAATCACCACTCAGACCCCTTCTGTTCATAATTTAATATTTTTATTGAAAGGTTATTTAAATTGGGTCATACTAATTGAAATAAAATCACTGTTTACACTGAGGTACTGAAATTAAAATAACAACTTCAATGAAAAATCAAGTATCACTTAATGACCTCATTGTACATCATTTGACCAACCAAGATTTAAATAAAAAATAATATGCATGAGCAATAGCATCAATAGGCACAAAATGTAATTCAGTTTTTGCCTGTTAAATCGTAGCATTTAACCACACATTTTTCTCACTGAAGAAACACTATAGACAATCAAGATATACACTATGGTTAAAACTGGCTTTTGTAGCAGTAAAATCCAGTTCTATCAGTTTCTAAAAGTGAGCTGAGTCATATGGTCTATTTTCTCTGAATTACCTGTGCCCATCTCTCTAGGAACTACAGAAACACAGAATTGTACTGTGCCACTCTGTCACTTTTCCCTGTGTCCTTTTTAAGATCTTTTCACTGAGAACCTTGCATTTTTCTTCAAGCAATATGTATCTACTGTGACACTGCTCTTTTTCCTAACAAATCTTTTCTGCAAAATTCATTAGCATTTCTAATCATCTTTCTACATCTCGGAGCTCCTTTTCCCTTTGTAATCACCCTGCTTCATGCTAAGGAGAAAAACAGATTAATTATTTATTCCTCAATTTAATGCAATGATGAATAAAGAATAGCTAAATGGCTTCCACTTACACTTTGTAGTACAGGAAGCACTGAAAGAAGATTAATTTCAGTCACTGTTATTCTTCAGTGTGAATTCTCTCTATCAGCTGCATTAAACATTTCATGTAGGTATACTGCAGGTATTTTTTCCACAGACTACTTTCTCTGGGATCAAAAAGAAAACAGATGCAGTTTTAGCAGGATGAAAAATGGGTTTCTCTTATGCAAGACTTATCCTTTTTGAGGATTAAGACCCTCTTTTACAAACTTAAAAATATGTAACAGGAAAGTACCCTTCAAAGATAGTCACAGAAATACTCAGAGAAGCTGTCAGTGATTTCTGATGAAATTCCTTTCAAAATCATTCAGCTTTCAGTGATTGTAGATAAAATTATTTTCCATATCACCTGTATTTTAAGAAAAAAGGTTTACTTGAAACATTAACTGCAAGTAGGTGGGAAATCCTGGGTGAATAGTTTTTACTTCATAATACAGGAATTTGTAATGGTAAAGAATTTTTTATGAGAAGTAGATCATAAACCATATTTTAAATGTTTCTTCATCATAAGGTTAGCTTTCACCTTAAAGTATTTCATATTTTTAATATTTATAAGATGGTTTTAACTTGAAAATAATATTTTTTACACAAGGAATAAGAGATTCTTCTCTAACCAACACAAAAGCACTCAAACCCCATAGTCAGCATGAATGGAGAAGTCGGGAAAAGCAGAAAAAAGTGCACCAACCAAAAAGGTAGAACAAAAATTCTGTTTCATGCTATGAGATGAACACACTTTTCATTGTAATGAATTAAGTAATACAAAGGCATTAATTATGTCATATGTTCAAAGAACAGTTTTGGTCTTAAGAGAAAGTTTAAGAGAATTTTGGTTTTAAGAGATTATATTCCTTGACCTTCCTGTTTTCATGAGCAATTAATTTTATACCTTCAAAAGTTGTATTGTGTTATCTAACTTAATCAGCTTTAAAGATAAAACTCCTAGCTTAAACCTATTTAGCCTGGAAATTTTTAGTTCTGCACATTAGAATTTGTAGATTATCCATTTGGTAGGTAAAAGCTGAAACACTTAAATATTAATGAGTTTGTCACCTATCCACATAATTGAACACCTAAACAGCATTTCAATTACTTCTGGCTTTCTGAGGACAAGAAATTGAACCAAGTTCAATATTATGATGTAAACCCTAACACTTGTTTTGAACAGCTCATTTATTATAGTGAGTATATCATCATTGTTATTCACACTCCAGTGTGATCTCCAAATGGCAGGGTATATATCATTCAAGTTGATATTTCCAAAAGAAGCACCACGTACTGTGGAGAACTGAGGAAGAAGCCTTTCTGTGGCTTTTTTCCTGTGAGGAACTTATTATTCTTGTCTCACTGTAAAAAATGGCAAATCTGACAGTGCACTTCAGCCATTGTTTCTTGCAGCCATTTGCCAAACAAAAAAGGTAACATAGCAAATATTTGTAATCATGTTTCTGAAAATATTTAGACAGATGGTACGGTGACAAGATGTTGGTAATTGCAGGTTTGAAAGAAAGCATACTTTCAAAAATCATCTTAGTCCATCCATTTACAACAGCAGCTTAGTGTAAACAATATTGCTCACATATATAAAAATTTCAGGAAATATTTCACTTAAAAAATCTTCAGAAATTTCCCGGGCAGAATTGAAAGCAGACATTGTTTGGCAGTTAAATTTGCTGATACAGGAAATCATGATAGTAAAATAGTCAAACAGTTTATACTGATATTCCTCTAAATTCTAATGCCCATATTCTTCTAAAAATTGATTAATAATACAGCAGTGTATGATCATTTCACTGTAAAATCTAACATTTATGTAGCATTTAGTAATACTGAGTTTGACATCAACATCACTTTTATCCCTTCAATAAATATTAAAGAGATAACAGGCAATCTCTATCAAAATCTATAATAAAATTTCCCAAGTTCTTCAAGGAAGGCAGGACTTCAGTAATGAGTCTCTGGGTAAGGGTCACTGTGGAAAGTTGTTTGCCATAGGGCCAAACCCAGAAAAATATGAGAGATTAAAAAAAGGTAGAGTCTTAGGGAACAGAAAAGATGACCTGGAAAAAGCTAGAAGAGCTGAGGTTAATGCAAATTTCACTTCAGAACATTTGCAATGCCTCTCTGACTGGAAGTAAACATTTTTAACAGAATCCAAAATTTTCACTGATGTACCAACACAATCCTAAACATATTTCTGTTAAAAAGTCTTATCTTTTATATCAGCAATTTCATATTAACAATACTGAAATAATTTGAACTTAGTAATTCAAAAGCAATACATTTGTCATACATCTGAGTTCTACCACAGACACTCACTGAGTTCAAGTTTTTGTGAAATGGAGGCATGTGGATAAAACAATCTATGGTTCAAAAGCTCTCTTCATCCTAGTGAAATGCTTGGACTCATATGAAATGACTCTGCAATTTCCACATCAGTCAGGGTAGCCCTGAGTTCATTACAAAGACTGTAAGGGGAGACCATGATAACTGAAAAAACATGAAACAGATCAGTAAATAGTAGTTAATAACGTGCCCACATAAATATATAGAATTTATATTCAGAATGTCATCTGAAATTTCATAGCTTTATAGGACTTTAAGGTTTATTTTATTCATGGTACTATTCAAATTAGAAAGTGCATTCCTGACACGCTAGTAACAGAGAATAATGCTCCTAGAATGGATACCAACAGAGTGATTTTGCCTGTACATTTTCAAGCAGAAACTCTATCAGACAGATGGAATAATATCAAATAAATCTGCAGATCAATAAGTACAAATGAAATTGATACTCTTGGAGGCACAACAGTTCTGTTCAGAGTGGCATGGCTCCATTTGAAAGTAACAATTTCTTGCTCCATGCTGTGGATATATCTGTACTGTCATCCATCAGTTTAAGAGATAAGAAAATTACATTTCTGTATCTAGTAATTCTTCCACTTGTTTTTGATGCTGGTAGAAAGTGGTTTATACCCGCTCTGCAGGTGACAGTGCTTTGGAGACAGCAGCATTATGGAATGTAACAATAGTACAATAGGAATTTCTAGCTACTTTTCTTTAGACAGTCAAGGAAATCAGAAGGCATCTTTATGATTGCCCATGTATGTTTGCTCAACCACACAATATTATTCATTCACTGTTATGAACAACTGCATGTAGGACTCATGAGCACAAATAAACACATCCTCAAGGAGGAAACAATCTTAATTGACAACTTATTTACAAATATACTTTGAACTTTAGAAGAGCATAAGCTAAAAAAAAAATCATATTCAAAATTTATCTTAAAGATTTACTTTGTTTTTTGAAGATCTGACCATATTTTCCCTTCTGTACTTGTTTATGTATTCCTAGTGAATTTATTCCAGTTCTGAGTTCCCTAAAGTCTTTTCAGCAAGCCTACAACATCTTCTTCAGCTAACACATTTCAATTACATAGAGCTCATAATTTTGCTGGGAATAGATATGCAGCATACTAAATAAGGGAAGATAAAGACTTATCAACTCACTGTCTGCTCAGTTGAAAATCACTGTTTTGGTCTAAACTTTACACCAGGGAAGATCTGCCAGGTATAGCAGAGGAGCCAGTTCAGTCCACAAAATGGTTTGGTACAGAGTGCTGACTTAATAACATCTAAAAGTGGAAAGAACAGTGCCAGCAGGGATGGAAAAGTAAACAGGTGTCGCTGCAGGAGAGAGTGGTATGCAATATTATCAGTATTCTTACTGCCTCCATTTCAGGAGATTATAAGTGGACTTATGAAATTCCATGATAAGGAAGAAAATCAGCAAGTCAGAAAATAGAAAGACCTGCTACTCTGTTACGTCCGAATATTAAGATATAGCCATTGTATCACTATTAGCAAAGTCAGACAAGTGTCAAGGTCAGAGACATGAAAGTGCCATGATATTTGCTGGAATAAAGCTTGGAACTCAAGTTCTCTGTTCACAAGGCCAGACAGTCTGTACTCTAATATTCCTGACTCACAAAATCTTGATTTTGCATCTAGTTTGTGCATATAATATAATTGATATTATTTTCCCCAATAGTACCTGGTTTCTTTTTCTTCTTCAATTCTAAATGAAATGTGTTTTCTTGTTACCAAATTGGGAACCACAGAAATAACTGTCTCAGCTTACTACATTCTAGCATGATATATCTTGATTTAATTCAAAGATGTGCTTTTTTTTTTCATAGTTAATTAAACCAATAGATAGGCTGTAATGTTTTCCAGCTAAATTATTGCTTCCCAACATACATATATACTATATTGTTCCGAAACTTTTGTAGATTAGGAACTACCAGCACTTGCAGTGGTAGTAAATATAGTGCTAATTTAGATATGTATACATGGAATAGTTGATTATTATTTACAGTTTGCATGAGTTTTCCTTGAGTGAATCAGCAACGAATATTCTGATCCAAACACTTTCCTGAGAATGCTCTCCTTTAAGGACACCTCAGTTACCATCAGCCAGTAGTTTAAAAACCTCCCCAGGGAAAACAACTAAAACAAACTAACTTTTCCATTAGTATAAATTCACCCTTTTTTTCTGTCAATTCAAAGTCTTTTTTATTAAAGTTCTGTCTGAGGCCTTAAGGTAAATTTCCAACAATAAAATGATGTATTAAATTTGAAACTACACTGCTAGAAGTTTTTTAAAGTAAAAAAAGAGCATTAAGAAGAGGCACAGGAAGTAAAGGTCAGAAGCCAATAACCAAACAACATCCAAAGACATGGACACCCTAACCTTCAGTAAAGTATGTCTTCAATATGTTATCAATACAGAAATGAAAATCCATTGTGAACTGAGGTAATACAATCCACTAATTTCCTCCTTCACAATTTAGCTGAATGTTATTCCAAAAGTTCTGAAAAAGGAAAACCACATAAACAGCATTTCCTTGAAAAAGGATGTGAAACATAAGGTAGAGCAGAAACTGAACATATGTCAACAGCAATGTAATGCCATGAAAAAGAAATTATTGTATACAATTCTTACCAGGTAACAGTCATAAAAAAACTACTTCATGCTGTTCAATACTTGTAGAGCCTCACCTGGACTATGAGGCTGATTGCTAACCATTGTAATGCATACAAGATGTGGAACAACTGAAAAGACTGTGGGAAAGAAAATATCATCCCCAAATGATCTACAAATGTCATGGTTTGACACTGGCACAATGCCAGCGCCCCCATGAAAATGTAACCTATCAATTGAATGCTTTGAAATGCGATCAAGAACAGAGCAAAGCCTCCCAAACTCAATAACAAGGAGAAAACTTTATTACACTACGACTACTACTACTACTACTACTACTACTACTACTACCATAAAAGAGAAAAAATAAAAAAAACACACAAAATTTGAAACTAAAACCTTTCAAAACATTCCTCCTTCTACCACCCAACTCCAACAAACCACAGCGAGACCCTTAATCCAGT
Organism: Lonchura striata; assembly: GCF_050655825.1. Taxonomy (NCBI): domain Eukaryota; kingdom Metazoa; phylum Chordata; class Aves; order Passeriformes; family Estrildidae; genus Lonchura; species Lonchura striata. Next base: position 84,045,849 of record NC_140705.1, on the reverse strand, counting down.
CTTCACCCTTCCACATAATCAATACTGAGTCCATCAGGGGAGAGAGGAGTCTCCCTTGCACCATAGACCCCCAGGAAACACAGCTGCCATGTCTTGTGTTTCCATGTCACACATGGCACTGCCCAAATACTCCGGGCTAGTGTGACACTCTCCTCTCCATGTCACAGTACTCTCACCACCGTGCATGGACAGAGACTGCTTATAGGGCTCCTTTAAGGATGCTTTGCCAAGGACCAACAGGAACAACAGTCCAGTGTCTCATTTTGGGACTACAGTCCCCCCCATTTTCCCCTGGGGCTGAGGGTCCAAGAACAGAGATCGTCTTCTCTTCTTCTCTGAAGACAGAGGGCATCCTCACACCCTCCTCCGCTTTCCTCTGTTCATTCCTGAACTGGTAGTTGCTGGAGGAGTTTCTTGGCTCACCATTGCATCCCCCTAAAATGCAGTCTCTCTTTGAGGAAGTATTGGTTCAGTCTATGGCTGACAAAAAGAGTCCAGCTAAAAGCCACTCCATCATCTCCCCCCAACCTTCTTTCCCAAACAACTGAGGTCCCAGGCTGTCTCTCTTTCCTTCAAATTGAGGAGGAGCAATATTTCACAAAGCCTTCATTTCACAGGAAAGGGTTAAAATTCCCGGACTCCCCGGATGGCTGAAATCTCGGCCCAGGACGCTGTGCTGTCTCCCTCCTCCTTCTCCTCTGCCAGCAAACTTCCAGGTGTCTGCAGGCTCTCTGTCTCTTTCCCTCTAGTTTGGGGGAAGAACAAAGACATCTCAGACGTTCTCCACCCTTCCATCCGCAGGAACTGGCCCAGCTCGGTTCCCGATCCTTCACCCCCTGGCCTACCTCTGCAGGCCACATGGCTTTTCCCCTCCCGCACCCAGCTCATGGCATGGCAGGGGAGGTTTGCACTCTCTGCTGACCAGAACCAAAGAGAGCGAGTTCTCCTGGGAATTCTGCTTTTAACCCCTCTGTGTTCTCAGAGGCGTGTCCACTTTCAATTGGTCACCCCAAGTGTCAGTATCCAAACCTGACCCCTGAATGGACTGACCTCTTCCTTCCAAGAAAATTCTTTTCCTGTGTCAAACCACGACAACAAACTATAGTGGAAAGAAAATGGAATCTGTTTGTTCCATAAGGAGATAAAAGAGCAAATATAAATAAATTTATCAGAGACCTAGTATTTTAGAAAATAAGAGCACAAAAGTTCTGTAAGTGTTCTCTGAATATGATTTACAATAAAGTTTGAATTACAGCAAATATTTATAATAGACATTAGAAGACACCTTGTAATAGGAGAACCAAGGTCTAAAAAATTGCCTGAAGGAAGCACTATCATTTTGGAAATGGTGGTATAGCAATTCAGGAATTATGGCAGGCTGGTGAGGATTGGTGAGATAATATATTGATAGTCTTCCAGTCTTATTTATATTATCCACTGAATAGACATGTGCACATATGTGCAGCTACATATTGCTTATTCACATTTCCAACAAAGACCTTTCTTATTTGAAGAACAAAAGAGCAAAAGCATGAATACAGTGATAAATCTGCAAAACCCCAGACTCAGTTCCTGGCTTTTGTTAGATTAGTGCACTTTGTAAGTTTTAAAATCATGGCATGATTTTACAATTTCACAGTTGTTTTTCAAAATATCCTCATGAAATTCAAATAATCTGTTTTGTTGTTAATATTCATGCCACAGTACATTTGACAACTGCAATACTAACATAACTAATCCTGCTCACATATCATGGGCAGGTCTAACATTTTGCTAGTTTCAGTGACTGATGTTATATCACCAACACTTAAGTACTTTTCCAGATGATTCCAAACAGAATTTCTGCTGAAAGTAAGATGACAAAATATGATCTACTGATACTAAATTGTGTGTGCAAACATTTTAAGAATGAAGATAAGCACATAAAATTATTAAAATAATATTTTTTGTCATGCTGCTTTATTTCAGAGTGGCTAAAACATGAGAATAATAGAAGATATTTTAATTGGTGATAAAATAGATGGTAAAGCTATGTAAAAGGGGTATAGATTATAAGGGGAACACTTCAGTCACATAAATATTACTTTTAAAAGAGACACTTGATCCTATTCACCCTCTAACATCCTTGGAAGACACTAGTTTCATGTTGATATCACAACTTAAACTGGGAAAATTAGGGCCTTCCCTTTTGTGAAGTTCATTGTCCACAATATCTGATCCTCTTAGGTTTCTATGCTAATTTTGTGAACTTTGCAAAACTATTACTTTGATCCTGCAGTCATAAGGAAGCATATGGCTGCTTAGGTTTTGAACTAAGACTGTCCACATTTAGCTTCATTTCTTCACAGTACCTACTACATTTCCCAGGTTTTATTAGGTTCATATTAGTAGTTGGATCCAGCTTAACTGCGAAGTGGAGTAAGGTTGCGTGGCAGAGAAAAAGGCATCTCCAGTTTCAAAATATTACTCTGGCCAGCGGTTGTCAGCTGATAGTTATTTGTATCATCTGTCAAGAAAACAACAGAACAAGCTGGATTTGATGCTTTACCTTGGGAAGCAAACATGGTATGTGGGGTGATGATCCATACCTTTCACCTGCTTGGGGTTTGCTGACACCCCCATAAGTCCTACATACCCAACTTTCCTTCCTCTGGATATCAAGAGCAGAGAAAAAGCTTGTGGGGCCACTTTTATTCAAATGTGGGTGTTCAAAAGCACACCTGGGAACAGTAACATCCAAGATTGTGAAACAGCGGATAGTTTTGTGTTTTTGTACTAGTGAAAAACTGACTGGAAGCCTATTTCAGACTTAACAATTGCCAAGCTGTCCATTCAACGTGTACACAATTTTTAGTAAGAACTGACATAAGTATAGAAAAGAATCTACACAGGGAATAAAACTTCAAAAAACTAGAATATTCAAAAGAGGAAGAAAGGCAGAACAACAGTCACTACTTACAAACAAATTATTGAGAGATTCAAGCTACTGTTAAAATGCAGTTTTTTAACAATAAGGAGCTACTAAGCCATTGTCTCTGAAATCTCAGAAAATCTAAAAGCTTAAGTGAGTGTAAAAATCAACATTTTTTTTTCAACAGTATTCAGCATTCAATTTTTCCTAATGTGGATGATAACTACTCCATGCAGCCACTCTCCTCCTTTATGGAACAGCATCAGAGTTCCCTAAATTTACTTTCTTTAAAAAATGTCCTTTATTTCAGGCAAAAGACACTGAAAAATATACAGAAATTGTATGTACCTTTAGACAGGAGGAGACACAAACTGAAAAATTCATCTTGGAAGCAGATCTAGTCAAAACTCTTCTAAAAACAAATTACCAAGTTTCATGAATTATTATTTTGAAGAACATACAGTAGACATTACTTTAAAGTTGAGTTACACTGCTAATATTTATTGGCAATCACTGCTCTTCTCATAGTCAGTGATTTTTCAGTTCCCTGTCTGCTTTCTCACTATTAACCAAGCATTACTCAGCACAGACAGGTAATGTTTTTAGAAGCTGATTTATCCCGGCAAGTCTAGAGGCTTTGGTATCAGGAACCTTCAAGGACAGTCAAAACTAATTGAGCAGAGGTGAAACTAGAAAATGAGTAACATACCAAAAGGGATGGCAGTCCTGAGAAGTGCAACCTGACTGGTAATTAAGTACAAGTGTGTGTCAGCTTTTTGCTTAGGGTTGAGAAGTAATAGTCACACCTCTTGTTTATCTAATTTATTCCTGATACCACTCTGTGTTGCAGCACTGAAAAAGCAGCCACGTGAGGTCAGCTAACTGAGAAACTAGGTTTCTTACAGTGTTAACATGCGTTTTTTTGAAGCCTGCAAACATTTTGTCTTTTAGAAGAATACATCTGTACAGAATCGTGTCTGTCAAGAATTCATGAGTATATACTAAAAGAAACATATTTTTCCTAATACAATTACATGATCTGATAGAAATTCATCTCAATTCCATAATTTATTATCAATAACTGTTTGCAGACAGCATAAGCAAAATACTGTCCATGTGAGAAAAGACTATTTATTGCTGTGACATTTAAATATCTAGAGGCTTTAAGCACTATAATGAGTGTTAGCAGAGACATATCAAAGATAAAATAGACACCTATTTTTTCAGTTTCTATTACACCAGTCAGTAAAGCTATTAATTTCCCAAAGTGCTTAAATGCATAAGGCAGAACTGAATTAAGTAAATTGCCATGATTAATTATGTAGATACTTCTCAAGCCTGTATTTTGGCTGACCTTCATGATTTAACTGGCAGTGCTCTAAAATATCCAGTGTCACATACAGAGCTGGTTGAATAGTTGACTGCAGGTGTTGGAAGAAATTTTCAAACGTACGACATTATGATAGGAATCAAACACTTGCCTTCATATTTACCTGCATATAAGACCACACCTCTGACATTTGGATCCTGTATTTCAGCTCCCAAACATGGATTTTGGTGCCTTCAGTTAGGCATCAAGATGTAACAAGTTATGCTAACATTTTCTGCCTAAATTTTTTGTATTGTTCTTCTAGAATGTATTTCTCTTTATGTGAGCAGATCTCTAGCTAATAAAGAAGTTGAAACTATTTCACTTACCAAATTGCTATCAAGGATGTGGGTATTCATGTGCTCTATAGCAAATGCTGGTACTTCTCATTATAATGCCACTAACCCTTTAGAAAAGCTTATCTGGCTCTTCAGAGGAAATATGACTTGTTGTAATTGAATTTAATCCAAAGGCGCATATCTGTTTCATGACTTAAGAAGGGAGTGTTAACGTCCCAAACTCCTCCAGATATAAAACAATCTAAATAAACAGATCAGTGGAAACTATGCATATCTCAGATTTTATTTGTCCCTTATGCCTTTCATTTTTAGTAACAGCCATCTCAAAATCCATAGAAAGATGCCAAGTAAGAAGTACTGGATTAAGTATTTGAAACTTCTGCAACAACAAATAGATAACCACTATTTTTGCAACAATAAATAGATAACCACAACCAATTCACTTATGAAGTGAATTGTAAGTATTAGAACACTAACTGATTCTATAACAATCTCTTTGATGCTATTCTCCTCTAAGGCAAAAAATTTAGAAAAGTGCTAAAGTTCCTCAATCACCCTGAGGTTATTGTGAAGCCACAAATCTCTGAAGTGAAAATTTCTTCATCCCTAAAGAACAGCTACTGAACCAAAAGCACTGTTCTTAAAATTACCTTCTGTTAAGGATACATTCAAAAATATTTCTATACTTTCCTAGAAGGTAACAGGCAGGAGGAATTAAAGTCTTTTATTTTTCAAAAGTCATTATTTATGGAGAAAAATCATCATTCAGTAGACCAACAATGGACAGATAGACACTTCATCATGACACACCCAATTGACATGTTGGTGCATCTGTCATTTTTTTACTCCTGAAATCACAGGGTAAGGCATTCTGTCACAAAATAAACCCTGAATAGATGGCAAGAAGGCAATGGCAACACATTGTTATGTCAACAAGATTTCCAAACAACTTCCTACTTACTGAGGTGCAGCAGCTCATACTACTGCATTTCATGGACTCTCAAGGGCTCAGATATGATGTTTGTATTCTTCTTTGTGAAATTGGTGAGGCTAGAGACTAGTAGGTGCCAGTGATCACTGCTTTGTATGCTGATATACATAAATCTTCAGGGAAACCATATTGCAGCCTTTCAATAAATAAGAAGGCTTATAGAAAGATGGGGACAGACTGTAGAGATAGGACCAGGGGAAAAACTAAAACTAAGAGAGGGTCAGTTTAGATAAGATATAAGGAAGAAGTTTTTTACAATGTGGGTACTGAAACACTAACAGATTGCCCAGAGTGGTGGTAGATGCCCCATCCCTGGAAACATCCAAGATCATGTTGTATGGTCAGCCTGTTCCCATTGAAGAAGTTATGCTCGTTGTAGGGGAGTCAGACTACACAACCTTTAAAGGTCCTCCAATCCAAACCATTTCATGATTCCATGATTTATTTTGAATTTCAAAATGAAAATATTTTAGAATACAGAATCATTCTTTCTGTATGCTTCTGAGATGATGAGGCCTACAGATTTTTTATAGTAATGAAACGTCCCTGCCTCATTACCAGTTCTTCTAAGCTGAATTCCACTGGAAATCTACCACTTAAAGAAAAATACAGCTACCATTTCCTTTCTTATTGCCTTAAGTATGGGGAAGAGAGCTCCTGTATCATGACTTACACAGTCTCTTTCTCACAGTTATGTTCACAAAAATAAATCATTGATCAAAGATATATTCTATTAGCTGTCTCAAAGGTGACATGGTTTAGAATGAGGTTCAGTTTGGATGTAGGTGAAATTTGTTTTAATGGACTTTATGAAGATAACTACACAAGGTACCAAGAATTAAATTTCTACAGAAATCACAAGTATGCTTATGCATAAACTAGAAATTAATGAGACTGTGATCATGAAACCTTGCTCTGGTGTTTGATTGGCATTGCACCTGGTTTACCTAAGACCATCTGAAATAGGCAGAAAAGTCTTGCACATGATATCTGGCAAGGTGAAAAAAAACCAAATTTCCCTCGTTCTCTCACAAAAAGTAGCATTCTACAAAATGGTTCTCGTGAAAAGAGGCTGAGAAAACTCTATTTGTTGAGTCAAAAAAGATGTATAGGCTTTAATTCTGCCTTCATCTACTTAAAGTCACACTGCAGAAAAGACAGAGCTAGCCTCTTCTCACTGATACACACTAAAATATGTATCTTCCCCTTTCTGACACTTAAAGAGTAATACAAGAAAAGTATGTGACTTTATCTCTGATGTCTTAGCAGACTGGAGTCAGGCACAAATTGTTTTATAAGGAACATCTTAAGGAAAAAACCAATATATTTGTGATGCCTAATTAATACCTGTTCCTTTTACCAGATTGCTAGAGCATGGGGAGTTACTTCATTACAAGCCATCACACAGAGGAATACACACTCAGTTTTGCCCTTTATATTTTATTTGGCATGCACTGGATACAAAATGTAAACAGTTCTGAACCATATCAACTAATGCATTAAAATGCATTTGTATATCATTGTCAAAAGACTTAAAACAGACCTATTACCATTTTGCTTATTATTACAACCTAACTTCTTAATCAATATTTATAAACCATTGACATCTCACAACCAAAAAACCCTGCTCCAAATTAACAGATTTTTATCTTTAGTAACCAACAAATAAGGTAAATAAAAGCTTTCTGAATAGTAAGAAAAATTATATAAGAGAAAAGAAATGGAAATCAACTTATATCAAAGTTCCAAACTTTAGTATTTAATCCACGAACTTCTGCAAAGCCTTTCAGCACGGTCAATAGTTCATGATTTGAGGGAGCATCTGGTACTATAAACTAGTACTACAAAAACATGAAAATTATACAGAACTCTTAAAGAGTGCATTCAATAATCCTTATCATACTAGGAACTGCATAGCTAGGTATTCCCCTAATATCTCTAATTCCCACCCACAGTTTTTCAGGACTGCATCCTTATGATGAGATTGGACTGTCATACAATTTTTACCTTAGTTTTCTACATCACTGCTTCATGCCTATACTCTGCATCATGAAGATCAGGATGACCTGAGATGGTCTCACATTTTCAATGCAATCTGATTCTGTCTCATAAGTCTGTAACTATATTCCAATGTCCTGTCACTCTAGTCCAAGTTAAGTTTCAATCATGTGTGGCTTTTTTATTCAAGTACTTAAAAATTGCCTTGACTAGACCATTTACTCTCTGCCTGCTTAACTCCACCTCTCAATCATTTCTGTTGCAACAGCCACTCCTCTGCTTTCTTGCAAATATTTAATGGCACTCCAAAATAGCTACTATATTTCCTACAGTAAATATCACCTCAATATAAGCATTTCCAAATCCTTTTACATTAATGTCCTGGGTTGTAAGATAAACTTGTATTCTATTTGCCATCTGTCAAAAGGTTGGGCAGGTTTGTTATCTCTCCCAAAGACAATGGTTTGCCCCATAGAGGCAATGGTTTGTTTATACACTATTTCACTGCCGGGCTGGTAAATGTAACACCATCCCATTGTGAGGGGTCCCACCCAGAGGGGGAAGCCAAGCACTCTATTATTGTTTAAAGGGCTAGCTTTTTGGGGAGACGAAGCAGCTCTTTTTGTGGGACTCCCAGAGAAGCAGCTCGCTCTCTCTCTTTGCGGGATTCCCAGAGAAGCAGCTCTCTCTCTCTCTTTGCGGGATCTCGCAGCGGAGCAGCTGGTGAGGCGGCAGCGGCGGAGCTCGGAGGCAACCCCGGCGCAGAGGAAGACCGGCCCCACTGCCACCAGATCTTCAGAGGAAAACTATACCCTTCTAAAGATCACCACTGCAGCTGCAGTTCATCAATCACTGCAAGGGGAGTAATCGTCCCAGCAGGACTGCTACTGGCACCCCGAATCCCCAGGTTGTGGACTTTTTCACTGGTTTTGTTTGTACCGATTGCATTTGCCTTTTTAAATTGTTGTCTAGTTTTCTCCTAGTAAAGAATTGTTACTCCCATTCCCATATCTTTGCCTGAGAGCCTTTTAATTTAAAACTCCTAGTAATTCAGAGGGAGGGGGTTTACCTTCTCCATTGCACAGGAGGCTTTAGCCCTCCTTCACAGACTCCTGTCTTGTCGAACCAAGACAATTAACTATTAGAAATAAATATAGATTTTAAGCAAGTGAATCAAATGCAAAATACATGCTAATTTGTCCAGTCCACCAGTGCACACTACAAACATTATTTCTTGCACCATATCTCATAACAACCTCATGGCTCAAAGGTTGTGAATTTTTTGTGCATCTCAGCACTTCAGCTGAGTTGATACATATGTAATGTATTTAACCAAGGGGAGAAATACTGCAATGGCTTAGGAATAAAATGGAGGACTTGATCTTCAAAGAAAAATAAAACTATGAAAAAAGGTTGTTATCTGTTTTATTGCATAATGTACCTTTAGTTATGAATATTGGTAAAAATAGACCAGCAATTAGGGAAAAAAAAAAAACCACCAGGAATTATCAACACAGACAGTTATTCTGCACTGAATGTAAACTATTTAGAATATTCAAGGTGCCTGAATGTTTCTAATGAAATCAATAGGAATAATAAAAACCCTGTCAAAATATGTTGTTTCTTAAAGAATCTACTTTAAAAAGAAATGTAAATCTAATGAACAGCCTTCCTTGTAAAATCAATGACGTATTCAAAGTGAAAGTAAAGTTTGCAGCACTTTTATGCAGTAACACATTCTTTTCTTCACATATAACCAAGAGATGGAAACTGGTCTCCAAACAGAGCACAGTTCAAGCTTAGCTACATTAGTAAAACCCTTGCTCCATGGCATACCTACACAAACACACACGTTCATTCAAAGGGATGTTTTTTGTCTCCATGAAAACCTGAACACTGAACATTGGCATGTGTCTAGACATGATTTTTTTTCATTGTTTTTTCTTTTCACATACCCCTTGTTTCTCATTTGCAGAATCCCATGCTCTTTGCCTAAGCAATGATAAGCAGGACAGCTAGTAGCTGCACAATTCATTGCAAATGAAGCAGCACCACAACTAACACCTGGAATTTAAGGCTCACTAAAGCACCTTTAAGTTAGCCCTGAAATGAACAGGTGAACACCACTGGGCAATTCAAAATAAACACTGTTCCCAACATATTATCTGGTTCAGAAATCTTTAAGAGTGTTAAAGCCATACAGATTAACTATTTTGTTGAATAGGATGACACTTTTCATCACTGCATGTTTATATGCTCTGCCTTTATTTTTTAATATTGTATTAGCTTAATATTGTGTTAGTTACCAGGTATGTACAGAGAAAAAAAAAAGATTAATCAAATTCATGCTACCATTTGGATTTTACTTAGAAGAATTCCATATTTATTCTGTGGGTTGATTAGCTTTGTCTTCTTGGTTAAGAGCTTTGCAAAAAATAGGAGGGAGAGGTAGCAAGAAATTATTCAGGAGAAAGAGCAACCAAACCCCCAAAGCATTACAACTATCTGTTTCAGCTCAGATAAACAGCTGAAAAAACCACCAGTGATCCATGATTCAGGAATCCAGGTCTGCCTTGTCCTGGTCCCTTCCTCTGTCATCTACTAATCCTTTCTGAGTTTATCCAAGACAAAGGACTTTCTGTTAAAATTTCCTTGATTGTAATTCTGCCCTCCCTTTGCCACTGCACTGATGCTGCTCCCTCTTTCATACTTCCTCAAGCATTTTAGCATCACTGTGAAATATAGACATTAAAACTAGAATAGAAAAAAACTCTATGGATTATGTTGAACTGCTACAATAATTTACCATGAATATTGTATTAGGTGTATTTTCTGCCACTCTGCTATTAGCTTGCATAAAAATGTGTGTTTGAGCATTAACAATTACCTAAAGAACTTTTAAGTAATGCAGGTCACCCATGCGTTAGACTCAGGAAAGTAACAGCTGGAGGACTGGACTCTGAATGTGACTCCCCACTGGATGCAGGTTTTAGAAGTATCCATTATAGCTCCCATTACACATCCAGGCTTTCTCCTTGTAAGAACCACACAAGAATAGAGGAGGAACTCTTGTAGAGCTTTCTGAATTTGGGTGAGGTGGGTGAATCCTGATAAATCCACTACTTTTGTCTGAAAGCAATTACTTCAGTGCAAATATGGATTAATTTGGTTTTTTCTCAGGTGAGGGTTCTGGCACACACAGATGCACAGAAATATACCCTGCAGTATGCATTTTAGAGCAATACTTTCATAGCTGATTCTTCTCATAATTATCAGTGCTCTACAAGACTCTTCCCACTGCATAATTTAAAGGAAATCTCAATGAATACTTTAAGTCATACAGGAGAGAGAGGCCTTCCAAACACTGAGATATGGCATATATTTTTTTATAGATAAACATCTTTATGAGACAACTGAGATATACAGATTCTAAGCTACCTGCAAATTTTTTTTTAATTAAATTATAATATTCAGTTCTGTTTCCACATCAGTAGAAATAAAAAACAAAATAGGAAAATAAGAACTCTCATTTTAGAAAGCATATTCTAAGGAAAAAGATGATGTACAAACATTTGATGCACACTTTCCAGTGTACCTATAAATTACTTTTCAGTGTGCCCAAAAAATTTCTGTCATCATTTCATATCTGGAGAAATTGACAGGGAAAAGTTAGCCTGTACATGATTTATCTTTCCACACTCCTATATTTCCTCATTCAGGGGTTCTCATCGTTTTGATAGCCAAGCCTCAGCTCAAAATATTGTCAGGTGAATCCAGGTCTGCCTAGTATCTGACCCCTTCCCTGAAATCTACCAATCATTCCTGAGTCTATTTAAGCCTCAGGATTTCTGTCCCAATTTCCTCAATGATGCTTCTGACCTCCTCCTGCCACCTCTTTCTCTATACTCTCAGCTGTAGCCACATTGGCAGTGAAACAAGAATAACAAGCCCATTGAGATGCATCTCAATGCATCCTGGATTGTGCCATGGGTATTTTGGTATCAGGGAGCAGGGGAACAGTGCAGATCTCTGACAACAGTCCTGCACAGATCCATGCAGCTCATTGCTTGGAGTGTCTTAAAGAAGGGGTCTAGTCAACAGAAACCACTTTCCTAAATCACATAATCTTTTGTGGACAGTAAATGTGCAAGATGTTGTGCAAAATAGGAAGTAGGTCTTCCAGTAAAATATCTTCTATATGTTAAAACAATTATTTCTCTCCAGTTGGGTCACTGGGGAAGCAAAACACAATATCACTATCTAAAGTCACTAGAATTTGATTAGTGTATTCCATATCAAAATAGCATTCTGAGAGTGTGAGCATCCAGTGGACTTCTAATAGAGTTCAATTTACAGTATAATAATTTGCCTACAAGAAGGATGTACCTTTACATATCAACACTTTAAGAATCTAACAGTAAAACCCTACAGAGAGAGAGATGCTTTCTTTTGCTGCTTGTATTGTATAAAATGCATTTTACAAAGAAGTACGTGACCTTGTCATGCAAATTGAAAATTTAATCAGTGCAACTGTAGAATCTATGTAAATTTTAAAAAAACTAACTTGTGCAATTCAGACAAAGTCACTAGCTCCCAGATAGATGTTCCCAAGCTATTATGTCATAGCTAATTAAAACTCCAAACTGTTACAACTACTCTCATGAGGTACCATGTCTATGACTGTACACTGATCTTATAAAACAGGCCTTCTGGGTTTTCTACTTGAAAGCATAAAATAGAAAACACCATATATTGTACATAACTCTGGATGATTGATATAATCTAATCCACTATGATAATACTCCAAAAGATGAAAAGGCAGTAGCAACTATGTCAACCTTTCCACCTACCAGCCTGTTTCAGATGAGTGCTATCTATCTTTTCAAGGTATTGGAAAACTAAATGAAAGTGAGCATGGAACAAATGTCTGATGGGTGATTTATCTGACATTAATGCTTTATACTTGCTGAGGAAAAGCAAGCTAGTGTATGCTTAGCTCCAGGCCTCCAGCGAAACATTAAGATGGACTGAATGGGATAATCTCTTCCTCACTGCAGGAGAGGATGGAGCTGCTGGTTAGGGGACTCATCAGAGAAGGGTGCAACAGTAAAAAGGGTGATTTTGTGTCAACAGTGGGAGACCAGACTGCTTTACTCAGAAGGCTCACTGAGTCGTTCACTTTACGAAGGGAGCACAGATGGCTTATTGACACATTTATCAGGCACTCCAGTGACAGGGCTTCATCTTTTATGCAATTTTTATGAGATTAGTGTTTCTAAAAATATTCAGTAATTATCTATTCAGTTTTTACCAAATTCACCCTCAAGTCTGACTCCCTTCAATTAGCATAGCTTGAAGCAGATGAGGACCTCTGAGCCATACTCTGCTAAATACTGAACTATGAATTTAAAAATCTTCTTGCTTCCCACCATCACAAGATAAAAATCTCACTGGCATTACTGGGACTTTTATGAACAGAGAATAGAAGAAGTGCATTTGATAGACAGAAGTTCTTTCATTATTTTATCTCTTTGCAATGCACAAAGAACAGAATGATAAATGTCACTATGTTTTGGATGAACTAGTAAAGAAAAATTATTTTTGTCACAGAGTTGGGTAAGATAGTACTGGATAAATTGACCAAAATCTTGCTAGAGCTTTGCATAATATAACAGAAAGCATATTATTTTTAAAATAGTCATAGTTGTAGTCCATAGTATTTTCTCATTGTCAATGCTGCAGATTCTTTATTTGAAGCTTGAGTATACATTGTGAAAATTAAGGAAAATCAGCTTTCTAGAAAAAAATACCCCAGGGATAAGTTGTACTTTGTAGGAAACTAGTGGTTATGCAATGAAGTTTCTTTCTCATTCTCAGCCAAACTGCTGAATAATTTTGCACTGCAACATTGAAGAGGGTGAGAAAACAGAAGACTGAAACAAGAGGAGAATAGCAAGGAGCTCTGCTATACTGCAGGACCTCACTGGTCACTTCATACTCAGTCTTTGTTCTGACAGAAAATTCCAATCCATCCTTTTGTTAGTCCTGGTAATATATAGAGATTTACCAAATAAACTGGCCCTTGGGGATATCAGCCATTTCTTTTACTTTGAGAGATGAAGGACTAATTTATAAGATACTGTTTTTTTTTTTTTTTATTTCCATATTCTTCAGAATCTATCATTTTTTTCATGTTTACTCTGTATTTGAATACAGTATTGATAACAGATATTTAAAACTTGTAACATATTGGATAAATAATGTCAGTAATTCCTTGTTTCTCAATTGAATGAACATTTCTATAGCTAAAACATCAGCCTTTCTAAATTGGAACAATCTGCAAATATTCCTCTATGTAGCAACAACATTCACAGCTAATAAAATGTATTCTGTTTCCCCAAATGTGGGAGAGGATAATTACCATAACTCAGCATTAAATTAAGTTTAATCATAGCAGACCTTGTTCATCCATTCCTACAGACACCATGACAAAACATGGCTGATTAATAAAATATGGTTAATTTCCACATTTTCTAACACAACTTCAGTAAATATCTAATACTCTATTCACTTTGCCTCTGCTTAGTCCACAATATGATGGAATGATATATGGTACCTTCTCTAAAAATTATGTGCACTTAAAAGAAAGGATCAAATGTTAAAAGAAAATAGAAATAGCCTTGGGGCTTGAGGGAACTGCCAAGTTCATAGGGTCTGCTTTCACAAACAATTACATCATGTAGTGTTTTTCATGAGGTGGTGACACACCACTTAGAAGTACTGAGTGCTTTCCACCACTACACTAATCATTATTGGGAAGCTGTCTCCAACTCTCAGGAATTGCACTCATGACTATTTAATGTTTAGTTTTTCTAATACTAAGAATGTGCTCTAATTTCAACATCTCATTTTCCTCTCTGGAATTACACTTTGAAGAAATCCTCCTATTTCCTCTAACATTACCATAAACATTTTAAAGCAGTCAGTTACATTTTTGCAAGCAAATGTTTAGTGTTATCATGGGAATGAATTTTCTGAGAACTTAAAGCTCTAGATATTAGTCTAACTCCCACATAAATTAGGGTTTTGTCCATTCATGTTAACTACACTACTATTCTCCCCTGCAGAGTACTTCTTTCCCCAGAAAAATTATATGTGCAGAGATGATATTGGTCTATATCTAGAATCACCATTTGTCTGCTCAGTTTTTTTCAGTAAGACACAAAAATTTGCAGGCTTTTAAAGATAAACTTATTACTTTTTTTTTCAAAACCATGTGTTTATACTAGCCTAAAGCCACTCTGATTTACTCTTTGCTGCTGTTCCAGTCCCAGACAGACCTGCTATGATCTAGAGAGCTGTTACAACTGTTCCTGCAACATCACTTTCTATTATGCAGGTTGCATTCGAATAAAGACTAAATAATCCTAAATTAAAATAAGCAAGTCTCAAATAGGCCAAAGGCCTTTACTGAGGTCCTTGATTTCTGACAACATGTAGTTAAACAAAAGCTTTTCTTCCCCCCTACCTTTGATCCAAGCAAAAGTCATACTATAGATTTAGCTTATCAGGTACCTAATTGAACCTTTCTTTTGACTCAAAGCCTACTTACATAAATGTTCTGCCTGAAGATAAAGTCACCCTTTAATTGTGAAAGTATGGCTGGGATATTTACATCACAGATCTGGACCTACATACTTCAGGTAAGATTGTAGAACAATCTAAAACTTGAGTAGTACCTAACTGGCCACAATTTTTCATCCAGAGTGAATTTAATCCTAAGGCAAAAAGTCATCTCGTCTCCAGTGCTTGCAGAGAGAAAGAGAACAATTTTGTGTCAATGTCTAACAGCTACAGAAAATGCTCCAATTTCAGTTTGGAACCTCTTGACAAATAACTTGAGCCTTAATGGTAAATCATGATAGTTAAAATATTATTAGTGACTTGTAAAGGCACTAATTAGTCATTTTACTTTCAAACCTAAAACAATTTTGTTTTCAAGTGGTTTTCAACACAGAATCAAATTGCTGCTCAGACCCAAGGAAGTACTGTGCAAATAGTATTTCTTATGCCAGCATAACATTCAAATACAATACATGCTGTTTGACTGAAGATATAACTTCTGTGAATTGACAAGGCAGTAGCACATTTGCCAGTGATACTGTATACTGTCCAGTTATAAATAGAATTTATAATTCTAGATTAAATAATATCCAAGAAGCAATGAAACATACCTGAAACAATACTTGTTTTAAAGGTACAGAGCTTTTGGTTTTATTGTTTTCATTAATACTTCCCAAGGAGTAGTGTAAGAAGTAGCTACTCTACTTTGTTCCTATGTGAAAAGGTCCCGAAGGCAAAATTCATCATTTTAAGAAGTACATCTGCTTTGGCAATGATTTGCAATACCAGAAAGGCACAGGGAAAGAATCATAGAGTAGAAGATATCCTAAAAGCATTTGTCTATGCTTTTAAATTGAGAGATATTACCTGAGATTTTGCAATGGAAAGATTTTACTAATAAGAGGAACACCAAAGGGTATTTGCCTATCTGGAATACAAGCTTCTTTATATCCGGTACTAAAAGTTGTTACATTTCATATAAATGCCTTCCATTCTAATGTCTTAATTGTGTTTAAACACCGAGAGAATCAAGCAACCAGCAGAAATTTCTGGGCAATTCTTCTGGCCAGGGTAGTGAAAAATAAATACCCTCTCATAATCAAATTGACAAAACCTTTCATGCTAACAGCTACCTATCTATCTAAGGATTTATTAATGCTTTCCTCTTTTAGGGTACTTGTAATGTTGGTCTTTAAAATATTTGTATAAACTTCCAAAGATACCTTGAAAATTTCCTTCTAAATCCATAAGCATCAGAATGTCTGTACAAATCCTTCTCTCTCAGATTGTTTAGGAGATTGGAAACCTGTCAAAACAGTATAGAAAAAACATTCCATGCTCAGATACAGTTCTAAGTGCTGGAATGAGAACAAAATACAGCTAAGATATTTAAATTTCTCCTTCAACAATACCAGAAGGCAGAGGATCTATGGTCACCTAATAATAGCTGTAATTTAATGGATCCTCCACTTGATACTGCAACAAAGGAACCATTGGTTGTTTTTTCCTGCCTTTTCATTCATGTACCATCATCTTCATTGTCTTATTTGTTTTAACTAAAAGGCTAAAACAAAGGCTTTCTTGAGACACCAGACTGCTAAGTAATGGTAAATTATTATCATTAAAATATTTTTTCTGTCTTCAGAACAAATTGCCATAATACACTAACTTTGTAACCTTCAGTTGGAGGTTCCAGAATTCTAATGAAATTACAGCTGTAGGCAAATAAATATCTCCTAAGTGACCTAGATAACTTTTTCCATTATGTTTTCTTTGTCAGTTTAATGTGACACAGAGCAAGGAGCAGAGTTTCTATTATATGAGAGTTTACTTCTTCCAGGTTGACTCCTTATTCCTTACATTGCTTATATTATGAGCTTTTCCCCTTGTATCTAATTTGCAACAAAAGAAAAAACCTGAATTTTAGGATCCAAACTTTAAAAAAAGTTAAAAAAATTTTAAAAAAATTTTAGATGTTTAGCATTGCAGGTGTGGAATATCCAGGTTTAGACACTTATGGACAGAAATCTTTTGGATTTTCACTAGAGTTACATATTTCAATATCTCTGGAGAATGAGGATGAGCATATCTTGAGCCAAATATGCAAAAATGTAGACATCTCATATCTATGACCCAAAAGAAAATTATAAGAGACGTTAATATTTTTAAAGGTTATCTATATTAATATTGAATGATGAAACAAATGATCCATTTTTATACTAGATGTAATTCAGGGACATTGTGTCAGTTCTGAATTTGACAAGTAACTTCACTTAGAAAACCAAAATTTAAGTATTGGAGCTGTTGCAACATATGGTGACTGTGAAGTGATCACTGGTAGTAAGACTTTTCTCTAAAACAAGCAAAAATGTTTAAAACTAAGGCATATCAAAACCAGGGCCTTTATAATGCAAATAGTGAGAAAATACCATAAAATAGAATGAGAACAGGAAAAAATTAAAATGCTAATGAAAAACTTGATAATCTAAAGAATGGATGAATTATTTGCTCAACCTGTATAGCAGAAAAGTGGAAGCTGCAAATAGATATAAAAACTTTGCAGGAAGAACTTCATTTTTGAATGTCACGAAGGAAGCAGTGTGGTCATGAATAAAGAGTTTTCATGTTTTGCCTTTTTTTCTTAGTTTGAAATAAATGTACATTTTCCCTAAAAGCTCCTGAACAATTAGAGGAAGATTAAGTGCGAGGATCACAGATTTTTTTTTATCTTTTCAAAGGTTTTTGCAAGGTTACTTCATTTACCTAATTTTTCCTTACTTAATAAATATGAACAATAAGGTATACTGGGATCCTGAAGCCAAGTATTCTTACTGATATTGATTTTAATGTAGATATTCAGATTAAAAGTGACACAGTGAAACGATCAGCCTTTTTTTGAGTATTTTTCCATCATTTACACTTCAATATAATTATACAAATGCATCAGAAATTTCTTAATTAAAATATTTCTTAAAAGAGAAATACATCATCCTTTTGGTGTGAAAAAAATATTTTATATCTTGCCAATTAACATCACAAGTCTATGAACAAAAATATAATTCCTTGTGGATATTCAAGTAAGCCTGCTACTGTTTCTAAGGAAGTATTATTTTAACAATTAAATTCTTCAGGCATACATCAGCATAAATCTTTAAAGATGTTGGCAATTTTTCTCTCATTATTTTTCATACTGTGATACATTTCTAAATTTATGCTGTTTTTCATTGCATATATTATTGCAACATTGCCCAATGAGACTTCAGTCCTCTGTGAACACAATGGCAAAATATCAGTCTTGAAGATAATGGAATTTTTTCTTAATCAAGGAAAGAAGAGGTTCCCACTTCTAGCAGCAAAGAAGACAGCATACTCTCCTGTCATCAGAAGCTTGTGAATGTTTGAAAAATGTTCTTAGCTGTCATAGCTCTTGGTCTTGGCTAAAATATGAGAGGCACATTCTCTGCTTGGTTCATCATCACAGATTACCCTAATTTCTCCTACATAGAAAGAAAAGTCTTAATGTTATTGTTTTTTCTCTTAAATATTAAAATCATAGAAATCTCCAGAAACTGAAAATAATCCAGGTAAATATGAAGTCCTGTCTAAGTTTAAAATTTCTGTCTGTGCTGCTACAAAAGCATTCTCAGTAAAGAAGCAGCCATGCAAGAGCTACTGTCTTTTACTGACCAACATCTACAGGCACATAAGTGCAGATTTATTTGTGTCTATTCATTCTTATTCAGCTGCAGAATACAGGAAAACAAAACCCCTGATTTCAAATTCCAGTTCCTGAAGCAGTGTTGCATAGGAACTACAGATGTTATAATTAAACACACTGGTTAGGCAGATTTTCCTTCAGAGATAACTTGCATGAGTTAATCATGCAGAATGTACCACCACTGAAGTCTAAAAAAAAAATCAGGTGGAACATCTTTATCCCTGGCTCCTAGTTTGATGCATCTTTCTGTAAGTTAAAGATCACTTTTTTTCCACATAAACCAGCAGCCAATTTTAGGTAAGCATGTTTTTCCTGTGTGGCAATAGAAAGCACTGCCTGTCACAATGCAACAGCTGACATCAGGTAGGAGAGTCCTTCTGCTACTGTTTGTGTGCAGGTTCTGTGGCTGGAGGCTAGGTGATTTCCATATGCAATCTTAATTTTTGGAATTGGGAGTCTGATCTATAAAGCTAACACAAGGTTCATATTTTCATCCAAATCTTTGTTTCTGATGTGCCATGACAACATTCTTCTTACAGATTTATAAAAGTTGTAGCCTTTTTGTTTGTGTAATGGAAGTCATAAATCCCAGAGTCATTATGTCATTATGGTAGTGGCTCTAGACTGTTCTGCCCAAGGAGCTTGGACTTCTAGAATTTGATTTTGCCATTTCCTGTTTAAACTGTCATAATATTGTGCAAGAAAGCACTGATCAGAAAGCCCAACCATTTTCCTCCAAGACTGGAACAATAATAGAGAATTGCTTATAGTCCACTGAAATCTTAGACCTACACACTGGTAGTAAATGTCAGAAAATGGTCACAACATTTTACTACACCTCAAAATATCATTGTACATTAGAAGTCTGCAACTAACAGGCTTCACTGCTGACAGAGCACAGCTGGTGTTTAAAGCTGTGCAGAGATTACAGTATCTGCAGTAATTACACCAAAGGTTTTAAGATACTAATTGGATCCACTGTAATTTGGAAATTCCTATGTGACTGGGAATATGCAATGAATCATGCTCAGCTTTCTCTGCTGTTAGCACCCAGCAGAAATATTTATGACAATAGCTAGAAGTAAAATCATGAAGGGCGTGCCATGGTTCTATCCATGGATGATATATGTGTATACATATTGGGAAATGTAATACAATCATGTATTTATTACTTCCTATGGCTTTGCATAGGCTCTTGTCACTTACAAAGATAATAAAAATTTATGTGTGTACTTAAACAGGGCCTCCCACAAATTTTAAGTCACATAAAAATGGGGCAGTTAAGCAATTAGATTTACATAATGCTCAGAACATGTGCTAAGGTGCTTTCAGCACAGATTTTTAAGAGTTCATCTTCCATTCATTGTTTTAATTATTTGAATATTCAGTATATTTTTGTGTTGTACTGAAAGCCTTACCTACAAATAGGTGCTGTCTTGATCAGAGTTTTTAATCTCAAGCCTGCTGCCAGTAATTCTAGCTTGCATAAATTACGTTTGCTGTCTTGTACTGATCCCAGAGATGTAAAGATCATTATTCAACTTATAGACAAGCCTACTGTTTTCTACAGGCCTATTTTTTTCCCTAAACTAGGAAGCTTTGGTCTTGTAACACAGTTGGGTTTGGAACCAAGCCGATAGAAACACAAGGATTTTTCTTGCCCTTGACAGTTCACTTCAGGCCAGGTTGTTGAACCAGCAGAACAGAAAGGATGCTTATCCCGTAAGGTTTTCTGCAATGAATTCTGTTCAGTCATTCAGATTAAAGAAGCGTGAGGAACAGAACAGTGTACTGAGAAAGCAATAGAGTAAATATGGCCTATAGCCAGAATTTGACCCTCCTAATCACACATATTGATCCATCTAGGAATACAATTGCTGCAGATTCTTTGTACAGTCTGAGATCTACAAGTATTTTTATATTTTCTTAATTATCATCTGAATTTCTCGCTCTTTCCTTAGAGAGGAGAACTCTGTCATCTGCATAACTAGACCTTCTAAAGATGGGTCTGGTTGTATTACATCTAGGAAATATATGCCATGTTGGGAGGATGATTACTAGACAGGAAGATTAGCACCAGCAGTTGCTGAGAAGTGGAAATTGTATTTTCCAAGGAGGTGGAATGGAATATTGGGGTTGGAATTGTAAATTTGGGCTTAAAAACTAGAAAAGAAAGAAGCTAAAACATTTAAAATCTGAACAAATAATGTGAAGTGCAGCCACAGTACATTAAACCAATATTTCCAATTCTGACCTGCAACAATCAGTTAGATACCCTCCTATACCACTTCCCACTCTACTTTGCATGAAAGACAACACCCAACTGCTGCTTTTAATACTTCATTATCTAAAGTAGCAGCTGTCAGCCTGAAAAGGTTTCAGCCCTCCTGATTGTAGTTGTTAACACAATTCTGTTTCAAATGGCTCAGCCCAGTTTTGCATGTTTGTTTGTTTAGACTGGAAATTACACGTCTGAAAGATGGCATTAAAACAAGATTAAGATTGAAAACCACAGCTATCTGGGAGATTAATGCCCGAATTGCACAGAAGTTTCCCAATGAGCAATTCACCAATTCACCAGGATGGCAGTCCAACTGGGCAAATGCAAGAGAAAAACCACAGGTTGCTGGTGCACATTCAGGTGCCCATTACCTAAACATTAGAAGGTTCCCCAACTACTAGACAGGGGTTTTGTCTAGTGTCAGAAGTCTGATTCAGGTGCCTGTGTCCATTCTAGGTGTCTGATTCTTCAAACAGGTGGTTTTAAAGGTGATGAAGGATATGTGCATTTCCCAGTTAGCTACCAAGGGCAGATGTGCTATTAAGCAAACTCATATATGCATACTAGAATTGTTTCTGTGCTTTCCCTCCCTATGGAGCTCACTTGGAAACACAGCTAAAATTAGGAGTTAGAGATTTACCTTCTGATCTGAAACAAGAGATGCATATGTCTGACATACATGACTAAGACAACAAGAAGTACCTTGTGCATATGGAATATTCCCTTTCATCTCTATTTTAAGTGCCGTTGTCTAACAGCTGCATTAATAGGACAAGGTGATATAAGGGTCTATGCCACAAGCTGTACAAGTCACCAATTGTTCCAACAGAATTGTGGAGAAACCTTCTGAGAAAACAGGATCATGACAGTAAATATCAAGTAACATTTTCTTTCTCCTCTACAGTATCTCAAAGCAGGAACTACAATCTCTCCTTAGTACAAATACAGGAATATGTTGGGTACCTTTAAACGTCGTATCTTGCTACTTTTTAGGTTTTGTGCATGATTAACTTATAATCCTCATGGCCTATAGTTCATTTTCTACTGAAGTAAAGTGGAAAATCACACTGATTTTTCATGAGAGATGATTCCTTTAAGTTCTGCTGGAGAACAATTTCATTGAATTAGATTGTTTCTGTAGTTGCTATTTTAAATAAGATCTATACAAGCAGACAACCTCTTTACATTATAAAGAAATGTGTAAGTCCCCTTAGAAATGGTTCAAGTTTTCTAAGAATTCAAAATCCTTTGCATAAATTATTTAAAAATATTTAATACTATCTCTCAAATTTCAACTATAGAAGAAGGCATCATTTATATATTTTTGTATGGAATAGAGAGAGAAAAACAGCTCAATAACTTTTCAGGTAAAATTTGGAGCATTTATTTCATATTATTTATCCAGATTCTTTAGTAAAAGTATGCTACTGTTGAAAAACAATAGCTGGAGAAAGAAGTCTGGCGAGCTCCTGGATGGAGTTGACAAAGGTGTTTTAGGCTGATAGATGAGCAGGGGGAACTCTCAAGACTACTATTCAAATTCAATTCATTAAGCTTAATGGAAGAAACCCCAGCCAAGGTATGAGCTTCCAGTTCATCATGCATAAAAAACCCCAGTTTATCTCCCACTTGCTAGGAGCTTTCTTCAGAAATAAATAAGCAGAAGACATAGCTAAACTCATAGATTTGATTAGATTGTTTTTCACATAGCAGCAAATTTTAATATAGTGCGTATTTAATTTAAATTTAAAAAACAATAAAAGAAAAAAATTGTCTGGTGCAATTTTGTTTTTGCATCAGAGAGAAATATAGAGAAAAAATGCAGATAATTATTTTTTAACAAAAGTATTCTCTGAAATTATTATTTTTGTAGCTACTTACTTGTAGTTAGTATCCAAGAATAAAGTAATAGCACAAAAAGTGCTGCAGTAATTCTGCATTATGCTTAATGAGGTAATGATTCTGTCAAACCCACACATGTTGAGGGATAATTTACTCTCTATACTGTCCTAGTAATAGGAACAAGATCTTTTACAGATAAAGGTGTGACTCAAAGTGAGTGAAATTCTTGAATGATTCCCCAAATAAACAGAAAAAGTCAGTATAAATAATAGAAGCCATGACAGGATTTTCATCTTACAAATAATGACTTTGGCTGTTCAGACACAAAAATCTATTATTCATATCAGAATTAATTTACTGATAGGAACACATATATTCTTGCAAAGTTATAAACAAAGCATTTTTACTTGCATGTATTATCACTACATGATTACTTTGAAACTTCTGCCTTCTAGATTTTGGGGTTTTTTCCTCTGTAGACAATCTCCCTTAAGCACCTTTTAATTAGTAATTTTTGATCTTGACTAGTCCCTGTTGAAATTAGGGCAAATACAGCCTTCTCTGGCTTGCTGTGTCTACAGTTTGGGGCAGGGAAGCAAAGATCTTTCTAAAAGACAGAGGACTACCCATTATCGTATTTGAAAAATGTTTTTTGTTTATCATCACCATTTTCTTAATCACTGTGGAGAGTTTTCAGATATTCTCAAGATTGACATTCATCCTCATGAAAATATTAGTGCAAATCTATCCTCTTCTGTGAGGACTTGCACTAACATTTTAATTTTGCCTATTGCACAGAATCAATTATTTATTTATGGAAAATTTAATAAGCATACAGAATTCCCCTGCACTAAATACTGGTTGCATCTCAAACTAAAAATATAGATTAATACTTTTAGAGTCTTCATTGCTAGAATAAACTTTATTACTAAGGAAAAGAAGATAGATTTTGGTTCAGACTTTACAGAAAAAAATGTTGCTTATCTGCCCAGAGGTTTTCCCAGGAAAGCACGTTCTAGATGAAGGATTTATCCATTTTTCTTCAGTTGGTTATTAGTTAAGTATGAAATTGAATTGTATGCTTTGAGATGATGCCAAAAATAAGGTAAATTTCAACATTTGTAACTTTTGTAATATCTCTTGAAATCATATGTGTATATATATGTGATTGTATTGGTTATATTGGTTGTATCACAACGATTTTTCATGAGGGATGATTCCTTCAAGTTCCATCAACTTTCCATGCTTTAGGAAAATTAATTAAGACTGTGCATTTGCCTTTCTGGAGTCATAGCACTCCTGCCATGATTATATATCTGGCTGTTATCAAGTCACACTTGCAGAAATGTCCTTTGCTGTGTGGAGAGATAAATAGGTCTGCATGATCTAATAGGTCATTTTCTACTCCTGACTTCTGTGGCTCAATGAACAATAAATACTATTACTGTGTTTATGTAATGTCTTCTTCCAGAAATAAAATATTGCCCACAAGACACAAACATCACAGTGATTGTGATATAATCCCTCAAATGACCAGAAATTATCAATATATCAAACACAGTATAATTTTTCTGTACTGTAGGCCATATTTAACATTGCAGCTTCTCAACAAATCTATTTGGTTTACCCTGCAAATTAAAAAAAAAAAAAAGAAACATAAGAGTGATAAATCCTACAGAGAGAATCTTATAAACTCAGAATCTGTTTTCTATTTTTCTTCACAAAACACATTACAGATAAGCATCTCTGTTAGAGAACAAATAAAATAATTTAGTCCTAGCACATTTACAGTGTTAAGGGCAGAATATATATACAGAGCTGCCCAGAAGCACACCTAACATTTTATCTCATGTTCCACAGTTGCAGTCTGAATTTGGATAGGTGCCTAGAGAAACTAAATGTTTTCCCTGGTGATGATAAGCTGAAGCAGAAGATAAAAATTTTGTATTTGAAAACAGCAGAGTACCCAATTAGATGGCTCCATTGGTCAGATATGTGTTTATGAAGATGTTGGGTTTTTGTTTTCACATGCCTTACTTAGATCTCTCCCCTCAGATAAATCAGAAATGTAATACATAGAGTGCTTTTCTATTTAGAGAACAATAAAAAAAGAACGAAAATACTTGCAGTTCATACTGTTTAGCACTTAAATAAAGTATCTGAATTGTGCTGGAAAAATAAATGTATTATCTCAATTTTTAAAGACATTGCAAACATGGTAATATGGTTCTCATTATTATCACAGTCGCCAAAGCCTTTTTAATAATTCCTGGACGAAGTCCAAGGAAAATCTATACTGTATCTTCTACCTCACTGTACTAGAATAAAATGTATGGCCAGTCCTCTTATCAGCCATGTAATCAAAAGAAAGTATTGTACCAGAAGCTTTTTATAGTTTCAGGTGCATTAAAAAAAAAAAAAAAAAGCATTCGTTTCCAGATCTCCAAAAGGTCAAGGTTCCCAGAAAAAGAGCTTCTTCATTATTTGTGAAATATACAATAGCAAAAGCTTAAGCCATAGAAAGCAATGTGCTAATATTGCCAGTAAAAGGTCAAGATTCCTTCACAATAAAGCAATTTAAACCAACAGATTTATTTGTTTTTGCAAATTAATTTCTACCTTGAGTTGCAATACAGGGTGGTCTGCATATTCCCAAAATATGTGATAGTTTAAAACAAAACTATATAATTATCTGTTTGAATTTTAAAGTGTTTTCATATTTTAAATGGAAATTTTCAGCATTGTCCTTCTCCAAGCAAAATTTAAATTAAAGAAACTTCATTTAAAGATTAACCAAATACCAGATAATGAAACAGGAAAACCAAGAAAAACCATTAAATTCCATTATAAGTAATGAAAAAGAGATAAAAATTTAATGCATTTTTAAAAATTTCTCCAATTATTAATTCACCTTGACTAATTTCCCAGCCCCAGAAGAATAAAATACTCTTTCTAATGGCATAACTTCTGATGGACTTTACCTTTATTCCTGGCTAAACACTGTTATTTGTACTGTCCTCAACATTTGTTCATATGAAAGGCTTGTAAGATAACGAGACTGAGGTTTCTCTGCCCCGTATCCTCCCGATAAAGCTGTTCAGAATGCTAGAAGTATTTTCTCCTGTTGAATAATGACATAAAATCATGGCCATATGTAAGTACACCAAACCAGAGCTGGAATGCTCATTCTAAG
The DNA here is from genome assembly GCF_050655825.1 of Lonchura striata. Lineage (NCBI taxonomy): Eukaryota > Metazoa > Chordata > Aves > Passeriformes > Estrildidae > Lonchura > Lonchura striata. The sequence continues at coordinate 84,019,624 of NC_140705.1, read as the reverse complement.
CTCTGCTATGGACTTTATTTTGAGAGCAGATCAGTTTAGACAAGCACATCTCACTTTTAGAATTGTTTAATAATAACGTGGCCTCACTTTCATTTTCATTTCATTTGCATGGTTCATGTAGACTCTACACTCTTACACATTTACACTCTAACAATATAAAATTAGGGAATTTTTTATACATGTCCCATGTTAGTTTAATGAAGACTCAAATCTCTATGTACATTCCATGTAACAATATAATTTAAAAAAATTTATTGAATTATTGAATTCATCTACCTTAAGACTCACTTAGGCCTGAACTTTGTCAGCTATAAACCATGGAAGTCCAGAACAATCCGGTTTTATGACTTGTGTATCCCACCTATGTCAAATTCAATAGAATCACAGCATGACCTAAAAGTTCCATCAGTGAATTAGTTGATCATAAATACTTTTGTTCCCTGGATACAGTCATTTATCTCCTATTTGAAACACATCAGAATCCTAATATAACTACTAATAAAATGGAAAAGTCTAAGAAGTATTTGAGTAGAAATAGTGAACTATCTTTACATAAGCAGGATAAATTTGTGTGTAAACACAGTTATATCTTCTGTTCATATTTAATATTTATTCCAGTCTTCATAAGCCAAAAACATCAGGCTGAACAAAGTTTGACAAAAAATTCAAGGGACATGCATGGTAATACAGGTATTATAGGAAAATAATTATGGTGAGAAAGTGGACAAAAGGACAAATTTCACAACAAAGAATTTGAGGAACCTTATAAAAATACTTACAACTAAAAGATTGGTCAAATATAAAAAATTGGAAACTAGGCGTATATCTGGAACAGCACTTGAGACCAAAAAAAGGGAAAAACCCAAAATGGACTCTTTTTAGAGGGATTCCGTATCAGAGTTGCTGACTAGAAAATCCTCAGCAGGATTCACACAGTGGTTGCACTGCCTACCACTTCAGCCCAGCAGACTATTCTGACATAGTAACTTTGTAAAAGCAAGCATTTGCTCCTACAGATGTGAAAAGGTTCATATCCAAATTCAAAACATACTATCATGAGGAAAATAGCTTCTATCTGGCTTCCTTTGAAGCCAAGACATTAGCAATTAATTCAGTCTTGCCTTGGCCTACAGTATTGATTTCTTTATTTCCTTTCCAATATTTACACTGAGTCTGTGATAAGAGCGGGGAGGGAAAGAGAGAGTGAATAAATTCTTGGAATCAGTAAGTTCAGAAAAAAAGCCTATCAAGAAATATCACAACTGGTCTGATTTCAATAAAGACTTATCTGCTAACAGAAAGAGAAATTCAGAAGAAAAGAAAACGAAAGAGAGATACTATTTCATACAACATCTATTAATGTACATATTTAGGGTGCATTCCAGTCCCTGGTACCATGCAACAAAGCAAACCTTTTTTAGGGAAAATTTAACACTGTGTAGCACTGTGGTAGCATTTTGTTAGAGAATTCTTTGCAAGAAAATTCTTTGCTGGAAATGTTAGGTTTTATCCCCAGAGGTATGACGGTTTCTTGGCTTTAGAGAAGACAATATCAAAGTAACATCTTTAAAAATGAGGCAGAAGTTAATGAGATGTTTTTTAATCTCATTTCCCAGAAGGGATTTAATTCTAGTCACAGACCAGCTCTTTCTTGAATTTTGTCTTTCAAAGAGGTAGGTTTTTACACCTGCAATTCTATCTTTGCCGCAAAAAGAGACATAGACTCATAGAATCTTAGAATGGTGTGAGTTGTAAGGGACCTTAAAGATCATCTAGTTCCTAATCCCCTGACAGGGCAGGGACACCTTCCACTAGATCAGGTTGCTCAAAGCCCCATCCAACCTGGTCTTGAACACTTTCAGGTGTAGGGTACCCATAACTTCTCTGGGCAGCCTGTTAACAGCGCCTCACTATGCTCACAGTAAAGAATTTCTCTGAGCCCCATATCTACCTAAACCTACCCTCCTTCATCTGAAGACCATTTCCCCTTGTCCTGTCACTGCAACCCCCTGTGAAAAATCTCTCTCCAGCTCTCTTGTGGGCCCTGTTTAGGTACAGGAAGGTGCTATAAGGTCTCCCCGGAGCCTTCTCTTGCCCAGACTGAGCAAGCCCAACTCTCTGAGCCTGTTATCATAGGAGAGGTGCTCCACCCCTGTGGTGATCTTCATGCCTCTCCTCACCACAACAGGTCAATGCCCTTCTTCTGTTGGGAGCTCTAGAAGAGAACACAATACTCCAGGTGGGGTCTCATGAGAGCAGAGTACAGGTGGAGAACCCCATTATGACCAGCTGGCCTGGCTACTTGTGCTGCAGCCCAGGATGCAGTTGGTTTTCTGGGCTGTGAGCATGTGTTTTTGAGATTCTCCTCCACCAACACCCCCAAATCCTTTTCTCCAGGTCTAGTCTCAATCCATTCTCTGGCCAGACTGTATTTGTCCTTGAGATTGCCCTGACTGAGGTGCAGGACCTCGCACTTGGCCTTTTTGAACTTTAGGAGGTTCACATAGATCTGCCTCTTAAGCTGTGACAGTCCCTATATGTGGCATCCCTTCCTTCCTGTATGCTGACTGCTCTACACAGCTGGATGGCACTGGCCATCTTGCTGAGGGGTGCATTTGATTCACTTTCAATTCATTGATGTCACTGACAAAGATGCTAAACAGGGCTGGTCCCAGCACTGGCCCCCAAGGAACACCACCTCTCACTGTTCTTCATTTTGGCATCAAACCGTTGACCACAACTCTGAGTGTGACAATCCAGCCAATTCCTCGTCCACCCAGGGATCCATCTGTCAAATCCATGTCTCTGCAGCTCAGAGGCAAGGATGTTGTTCAGGACACCCATATGCTTTGCACAAGTCCAGACAGCTAACATTAGTCACTCTTCCTTCATATCAATTTGTGGGAATCCAGGGCTTCCCTCTGGCTTCCCTGGAAGGTCTGGGACCCTGGCAGGGGGTCAGGAACCCTCCTGTACAGAGCCCCGAGAGACACTGTCTCTGATCTCTGTCCATGGAAAAGAGTTTTCAATCTTACAGGATGAATTACAAGCTCTGAGTGTTTGATATAAGTAATAATTAAGTGTGGCATGGGTGCAAAAGTAAAATTTTAGGATTCTAGATTAGGGGTCCAAAGGGCACAAGATGGAGGAAATTGGGTGTGTCTTGTCCTTTTTCTCCTTCTTCATGCCCTCCATGTTTCACTGTAGTGTTGGCATTTTTCTATTGGTTTAGGCTGGGGACACACTGTTCAACGTAGGTGACAGATATTGGCACATTATTGTAAATATAGCACAGGTAGTTTCTGGTATTTAATGTTTGCAACATCCCACTGAGGGGCAGAGCCCCACAAGCTGCCCTGCAGGACAGACCTGTGGCAGGGCAGCAGAACATGTTAGAGATAAGCAAGAATAAACAACCTTGAAAACCAGCACAGATGAATTATGACTTCTTCTTTGGCAGCGGGGCAGAAAGACAGAGACTTTCTACAATCTCAGAATCATCAATACCTCAGATTCTGACACTGATGCTGTAACCCCACCACAAAAGCCCACAGAGTTTGTCAGGTACTATTTGCCCACAGCAAAGTCATGTTGACTGTCACCAATCAAATCACTTCCATATTTTCCACATGCATTTGCATATTTTCTAGGATGATCAAGGCAATGATTTTTCAAGGCACTGAGGTGAGACTGATTGGCCAGTAGTTTCTCATGTCTTCCATATTTCCGTTTTTAAAAATGGCAGTTATGTTTCTCCTTTTCCAGTCAGTGGGAACTTCCAGGGTAGTCAAGCATACAAAGGCAGAAATAAATTATCACTGGAAGTTGTCATCACAAAATCAGGTACTAATTTGAAGAAGGATTGACAGAGTTCATTTTGGAAATCCATGGGAAACCAGAGATGACAGAAACAGCTGCTGCTGTAATGTGCCATCAGAAAAAAAAACAGAGTTCACTCACACTTAGGGGCCTCGCTTCAGGACCAGAATACAAGTCAGGAACCCATGAAAAGCAGAGCACAAAGAACCAAAGGCTCACACCACAACTCTTACCTGACAGTTAAGGAAAAAATTTCCAAAGGTAAATGCATCCATTGTTCATCAAAAGAGAGCAAGCTACAAAGAAGCATGGTCACTCCAAAACACCCCACAGACAGTCTCTGTGAGAGTTCATATCAGGAAGACTCTGATAAGCTCTCTTAAAATATGAATCACTCTGTAGATATGTGCCTTCAAACAAAGACTGTGCTGTGCTGTGAATTCAGAATTTCTAGTACTTCACCCTACCATTCTTTACCAAGAAACAATATTTTTAAGTGCATGTCTCAGCCACTGAAGTATTGACAAAGATGGCAGAAATTACTATCATTTGTTCAATTCTGGCACCTGAGCCTTATCATCTGCACTGTTTACCTGAAGAATAAAAGTACTTATTGAAAAGATCAAAGACACCAGGATTCTAATCTAAATTAGAGGTCTGGTTTCCCATTACTTCCTGGCTTTCTGGCTATTCCTCTTTGCAGAATGAGTCACTTTATTCAATCTTACACTCTTTCCATTTCTCTCAAATGTGAGAAAAGTATTTCATGGTCAGGACTGACAGGGTTCTCAGGATTTATGAGTGAGGATATCTGCCCACAGAACATTGAAAGGAAGAAATAATTCATCAATGCCACTAACTTCTGTGTCTTGGTTTGTATCCAAATTTTTTATCTAAGTTTATAGGAGTTCAGCCTAGGATTTAGGCAGAAACACAACTGATATGTTAAAACAGAAAAAGAAATATTGGCTGCTGTAATTGTGTACATAAAAAAATCTATTCTGACTATGGGTAAGTATTTTGCAATATAAAATTCAGAATACATCTCTGATTAAACAAAAACAATAAACAACTTGTATTCAGACTGGAGGAATCCTCATGCTAAACATCTCTAGAGGCTTAAAAGTTTTATTGTTAAAATCCTCTACATCTCATGGAATAAGTGTTTTTCCTAGTGTCCCAGAAATACTAACGTAATGTGCAATCACAAATAACTGATTTTTTCCTGTTTATTGTCAATATTTGCCTCCCATGATGATGTTAAGAGAACTGAAATACTATCCTGTTTGTTATTTCAATTTGTGAATTAGTATAGAAACATGTTACAGCAAAGTCAGAAAGAGTTATTTGTTTTTCTATTTCTTTTTACATAAATCTCTTCTGTCTGCGTTTTAAGTTTACCTCAATTTCTTACATTCTCCTGAAATAAATAAAACATAATTAATGGAATATGAGCACCTGTTATGAAAGAAGTGTAAGGAAGACCATATTTTAGAGGAGTAGAAGATAATAGCTATCATAAATTAAGCTAGGTAAGGAACACTTTGTTTTGTTTGCTTATAATGTACACAAAGATATTCAGGTAGAGATTTGTCATGAAAAATATTTAAAAAACCAAAATAGATTGCCTTTAATTTTTAAAAGGTCAGCTATGGCAAGTATTGTCCACTAGGGAAAAGAACTCAAACAAAGAGACGTTCTGGAGATCTACTTTGCAGATTTTTTTTTTTTTTTTACCTACTGAAATTAGCCTAACACTGTGATAAAAAAGCTGAATCCTGCTGCTGAGATAAAATCAAATTTTCTACCTGCCTCAAGGGAAGAGATCCGTTCTTTGAAATGAACTTAACAAAGGTAATAGCTACCCATTATTCCAAACATAATAAAATTATTATGTAACTACTTCACTGAGGATTTCAGTCACTCACAGTCCTTGAACTTCCCACAAAAATTGTTAGCAGACTTAGGGTAGCTAATTCTGTGGATTTCCACCATATAGACTAGCCCAGATCAAGTTCTGTGGAGAATGAGAATAGATTCTATACATCATAGCTGGTTTAGAAAATCATGAAACACTGGAATTGCAGATAGATTATTTCAGCTGCAAGTGTCCTACTAGATATTAGTTCTGTAAAATGTCTGTTGGTACCTCCAAGACTCATAACCTCTACAAAGCTGGCTCTCAGTCTCATTGAAAACAAGTTGAAATAATGCCAGAAGACAAACTATTAAAATCAAACTTTTCTTTAAAGGGGCCTGGTTTCACAAGATCCAGAAGAAAAGGAAAGCTTCCTAGCAAAAACTAAAAAAATCAAGAAAAAAAAAAGAAAACTGCTTATTACAATTCACCATTCATCTCCATAGCCTGATGTGGACAAAGTTTCTTTTCAGATTCCTCTTTCTCATGCATTGAAGACTCATGAAAATATATGTGTAACTTCAGAATTAAAATAAGGTATTTTCTATGGGAAAGAAGACACCCAGGAGACTATCTCACAAGATGAAAACTGATCACTCTAATCCAGCTATGAAAAAGATGCTCAATGCATATAGTATAGTTAGTTCTAACTCTCCAGTGTTAAATTCATCTAAGAGTAATTTCAAAGGCTAAGGCATTCTTATTTGCCAAGAGCTAGTCAGGTATTCAGTTCTGGAACAGTTATTGGTAAATAAAGAATTAAAGCTGTTGCAAAAATGGTATAGTTATATGAGAAGACTGTTTCATCATCATAATTTTTCAGACTAATTCACTTTGAGAACTGAGTTCTTATACTAAATGCCCATACTAATAAAAGTTTTTAAACCTTTATCATACCCTTACATTTTCTGTATTTAAAACTAACTCTCTGACTTCAGTCACTGCAGTTTTCACAGAATTTTAGATCTAACTGGAAATAGGTTTATTGATTTACCATGACAAGAAACTAAATATTAAAGAAACCTGAACAACCTACATTCCACGTAAAATTCCTTTCTTGATTTATTTAGTCCATATATGTAACCTGCCTTTATCAGTAAAGACAAAGGGGAATTTCACTAACTGCAGTTATCTGCAGAACACTGAATTACTTTTTATTTGCTGCACAAGGAATCATGTGGTTATGAGTGGAGAAGGCAAAAGAGTTCTTTTCACATCAGGGACTTAGGATATTTTTGAGGAGCAGGCCAAGCAGGGGGATGGCACTATGGCTCAAGGATGAAATGTGAAGTGCATAATTGCCTCTTTGAAAATGCAGCCTTCCTAAACATTCCATCTAGCCTGGGCAAGACCTGACTGAATCAATCAGCTGCATCAAGAAGCTGGGTTCCTGGAGAACAAAGGCAGAGGCCTGCCCTGACAAGGAGAGAAGTTGATAACACCACACCAGGGATGCTCAAGAAGCATCTGAAAGTTGAATTTCATGCAAAATGCATAAAATGCAGATGATCTACTCTTTCCTGGACAAATCATAACTTAAGATTAAAGTATAAGCATTTCAAAACCAGGGACTATGGAGAGGATGGAAGAATATTTGCAATTAAATTCTCCATTTGCATATAGGCATTAAAAATCATATTTCCATAGATAAGAGCATTGATCTTGCTTGACAAGTAAAATTCCATTTTATATTCAAGAGATATAATTACACAAAGAACCAAATGAAAGTACAGATATATGTATGGTGTCACTTTTCTGGAGGTGGTGAAATTACTTTCACCCAAAATTCTTAACATGTTAAACATGATCGTTTATCACCAAAACATGTTTACCAACAAAAGAGGCATTTTACATTTATCTCCAAAGTCAGTGGACAACAGCTGTGGAAACTACTGCATAAGTCTTTCAGATTGTAATTGAACTGTCTAGGGTAATGAATGAAGCATAGAATAATAATGTGCATCCAGTTTGCCTTTGTTTATTCACACTGTCAGCCTGACTTTGGTTCACTTTTACAGGCAGTTTTCTCTATTAATGTCTATAAAATTTCTTTCAAGTTTAACTTCCCAATGCCTAGCACTCCTTCAGGCATAAGACTCATTACAGCAATAGACTAATAATTGAAGAGCATTTCTTTCTGTCAGTTTTCTATGTAAATAAATGGAACAATTTTAGAATGCCATGAATTATATTAGTCATAATACGCACAACATTTCTCCTCACTGTAGTTTAATCTCCTCATTAAGTTCAAACATGAAACATCACCCAACAAAAATTTGTTTTGAACAACAATCTTAAAAAGTTCTTAAATATATGAGAAAAAGAGGGAGAACTGACTTTTCCATTCCAAAATATATCAAACAAAATGTTCTTCCATGTAATAATTGTTATTCTACTGTGTGATTTATTCCACATCAGTCCATAGAAAATTCAACCTTAACTAACAATAATTAACAGTATTTTGCAATTAACACAGGCATAGAAATGTATGTTTACCAAGGGTATTTCTGGAGTCCTAATTTGCCCTACATAAACAGCAGTTCCAATAAAAGTGAAATATATGTCCATTTTATCCTTTGAACATGAATCAAATCGCAACAAAGTCATGAAGAAGCATCTATGGGTTTTCAGCAATTTTGCTAAAGTTTAATTGAGCTTGTAGTGTTCCATTTGGGGCTTAGAGGGATAGAAAACTGTCACTCCCACTTTAAAATTCATATGTTCCTAGAGCAGTAAAAATTTTCTGCACATTCATAGTTCTAGTCTTCCAGACAAATATAGTATTGTCTGGCAGTTTTTATGTACAAACATAAAACAGCAGAGACAGTTTTAGTGCATAAACAACCTTACTGAGAAGACTAAGAATGGACCAGGACTGTTCCCCTCTCAGTAAATATCTCCACAGCTGAAAATATAGAAGTTCTATTCTTGAAAGCATTCATTTAAGGATTCTGCTGTGTAACAATTTTAAAAACATATACCTAAAGGGGGAAAAAACCTAACCAACCAAAAAAAAAACTCCAAACCACAAACAACAGCAACAGTAAAACCCTGCAATGTATTCTTTCCTTACAAAGATTAAGTTATTGCATAATTACTGATTTTGACAAACTTGAGTTGATAAAACTGAATGGGAAAATATTTGCATGTATCTATATATTTGTATATCTATATTCATATCTATAAATTGGTTCTAGTTCACATTTGATGAATGGCTGAGATCTAAATTCCCAGCCTCCATTACTTCTTATTAAATATGGCATCTGAATGGTTGGGTCATCTCTTTTCTCTACAGAATCAATCACATACTTCTTCCTAACAGCATGGATTGTAAAGTCAGGGAAGAAAGTGTCTCTTTTGAATTGCTGAAAGAATCTGCCATTTATATAGATGTAGGCAGTCCTGTATCACTCTGCATGTCCTGTATCACCAGCCTCATGGATTAGGACAGGAATGCTTGGTGTTTATCAAATTCCATGTGAAATTCAGATTATTCATATTCTTCTGCAATTATACATTGGAGGGCAATTCTAGCAATGTTCTAACCTCTCACCCTCCCTAAGCACAGCTACAGAATTTCAGACTGTTCTCTCCATTCATGGTGAAGTCCAAAAGAAAGCAGTTCAACCCTAACACAGATGTGTCATTAGATCAAAATTTCACAAGAAAGATCTTCCAGGGTGACCATGTAAATCTATAGTTTGTACTATTGCTACAGGTCAAGAAGTCAGTTTAACAACAAGAAGGTTGGGTGCCAAATTCACAGAAGATTGCCATCTACTTATCTGCCAGAAGAGGTCAGGGTGCATTCTAAAATCATCCAACAAAGCAATGTAAGATAAGCCCCTTTTCTCCTAGAAAAAAAGATATTTTATTTGACAAGTCACTAGGCCGCGTGTTATGTCATCCTCTTGTGACCTATCTTAGACCATGCACTGAGTTCCACAATTTCTAGGAAGAGTGGCTGTGGTTCATGATGATTGAAGGCCACACCTTGGATCTTGCCAACTCCAGGGAAAATACTGAATAAAATAAGAACTTTTTAAAAATAAAAGAAAAAGTAATAAAAATAACTTCCCACCTGAAGTAAACATCAGTAAGTATAAAACTTCCCTAAATAAGAAACAATTGGACAAATCATGTAGAAGAGTACCCATTGCCCACATAAGGCACAGAAGAAATATTTAGATTATCCAGAAGATTGAAAGGAGTTGGAGGATTTAGAGCTGCACCCTGACATTTTATAACATGCATACTTCAAAGGAAAGAAATAAAATATGAACATGTGCCTGTAGGCACTACAAGGGCTAGAAATGGGTATGAATGCATGTATATATATACTACTAATGAGATAAATGCAAACAAGACTTACCATTTTGACAGAGAAATGTCTCACCTGATGAGGATGTTGAAAAAGTAACTGAACTGGAAAATGTTCATCTACTTTTAAGACAACTGTTATTGACAGGTGATGCTGAAATCTGGATGAAAAATTGCACAAATGTTTCATGCTAATGATTTGTTATGTGGCACTATTACCACTGACTACTAAGTCAGCAGGATCAGCAACTCAGCATGGTCCTAACTATATTATGCTGCTAGAAATAACACCTCTGTGTAGTACAGTGACCTGATTCCTGGCTTTGCAGGAACAGAAGTACCACTCAATAAAAACAGCAAAAGAAGGTACAAAATGAAGGAGGGCAATAAGCCCAAAAGGAAATCTGAGTGTGCCAATGGGAATACGCTCAAAACTGTGCAATTGAAGTTGTTAAAAAATTAGCATCCAACAGGTACATAACCTTATTCACAACTGAATACATAGTGTCCTTTGTCCTGCAATTGGGCTCTGACAAAAATATTTGAGCAGCAGGTTCTTCTATAGATGCCAACATATTAGATCCCTACCACACATTCCAAAGCAAGTTGTGGGTGAATCTGTACAGTCCCATCCTAGACTTCTTTAGTAACATGGCCTGGATAACAATGTCTGGCAAGGTAGGAGTGTAAGTGTAAATAGTTACAAAAGCAGCATGAATGTTTGCAACACATAAACAAAGTCAAAACTGGGTTTTGTGTCAGAAAATATCTACATTGGGTTCTCCACAGGGGTGTGCCACTGGGTGCTGTGATCAGCCTGCACTCAGTTAATGGACAGGTAATACAGAATAGAAGTGGCAGAGACACACAGGTCAGGGGTACACAAGTGTATCTGTGCTGTGTTTTCACCAATGTGTGTGCCAAGGGATGGTGGGATGTGGCTACAGTTCACAGGAAGCTGGAATACCATCTCCAACAGGAGTCTTGTGTAAATAGGGGAAGCTGCATGACAGTGGGGTTGACACAGGGCAGGGTTAGAGCTTTCAGGATTCAATATAGAAATGTGTTTTGAAAATTGGACATCTAATATATTAAAATATCTATTACTGTGGTTTAGCTATCACATTACTAATACTTATCCTGAAGATGCAGTTCACTGATTTTTCATTAGCTAGATGTCTAATAAAACAAACTGCCTCAGTCCTTACCCAAAAGATGTGTGTTGAGCAATTTTTCACTGCAACGTGATGTGCTATTGCTATTGTTCTGACTCCATAGCACTTCCAAACAATTCTGAGTTATTGCAGAGACTAAGGCCAAGCTTTTTGGAGCAGCAGCAGAATCTTGTTCCAGACTTGCTGTTATCTTATTATGAGTCCTGAATTGCAAAGAACATAAGAGAGTTTAAATAACTGTTTTCATTTCAGAGAATTGGGGAAAGCAACTAAATCTTTATAAGCTGGCAAATTCAGTAAAAGTAAAAAAGTTGGGAAAAACTGCAGATCTTAACATACCTGAACCTGATATACCATCTTTGGCTATAAATGGCAAAGCACAGTGCTATTAGATTTCATAGCTTTCTTTTAAGCATGGAACACTAAATAAATTTGGGGTTGTTTAGTCTCATATAAAATATCCTAATGCAATATCTAGAGGAAAAATTGTCATTATTTCTTGCTGTTGACTCCAAAATAAAAGACCAGGAGACACAACAAATTCAGAAAATCAAGTGAACTGATTAATCAAGTCAGTCATGCTGCTCATTATTACAGAACTGGAATAAGTAATTTGCACTAGTCCTTCCCTTAATGTTCATATCTGCAACAGCACACAATTGGTATTTTCATAATTAGATAAGTATGTTTTCTAAGGGCTGGTGAAAATGTCAGAATGCAAGATGTATGTTGACTAGCTGCTGTCATCTCCAAGACTCAGCAGAGCTCTAATTACATATTGGAATATTAATAAGTGCACTAAAGACAGGTATGGAACTTCTGGCAAGCTTCTGTAGACACATGAAAATAATTTTAATTGATAGCTTGAACTGTGTTATGAATTGATAATGGAACTTAAAGAAAAGTTTTGTGATTAACTTTATGTGCAACCAAGCTGTTATGAGCTGTTTATTCAGACCAAGATGAATATTTAAAACAAAAGGCATACTGGAGCAAAAACAGAGACAAATAATGCATCATCCAAAAAAAAAAAAATCTTCTGGGAATTTTGCTAGTGACTAAATTAAGAGGTACACAGTATTTTACCTATGGCTAATGCACTTTTTGGTACAACTCTAAGAAATAGTTTAATGTAATAAAAGGATTTCTTGGAACAGCATACATAAATTCCTTACCCTGAAGGACAGTGGATCTAAAAAGAACAATTAGGGATAAAAATATGTTTAATTATGTAAGAGAGGTGAAATGTTTGTAAAACACTTGCATAATGACTAGCTTAAACATAAGGCTTCCTACAAAACTATTGGGAGGACTCGTCTCAACTTCCATGAGCTCTGACTCAAGAGCTTGTACACATTACATAATGTTTTCTACAACCTCGCTACTAAAAAACACACGAGAAGAGGCAACCATAAACCACAAACCTTTTTACTCATTACCATAACATGAAGCAGTGATTTTCTGCTGCACCAACCTTTGGCTTATTCCATCTGTTCCATTATACCTCCAAATCTGGAACCAGCACAGGGAGAAAGGCTTGCTTAGTCACAAAAAACAGCAAGAGAAGAAGAAATATATGACAGAGTTGTGCAAAAATAAAAAAATTAGTACACAGCTGTTGCTTCTCTTTCGACCACCACTTTGCTCTCGGGGGTTCCTTGCCGCTGTCCTCCACCCCTCCCCGGCCCCCCGGGACCCTCTGGCTAGCTGTCCCCTCCGGGGCCGGGGTTTGCCGCGGTCCCGCTGCCCTGGGCTTACCAGGCAGCGTCTGGGTTAGCACGGTCCGAGCTGCGGCGCTGCCTCAGTCACCGCTAGGATTCGAGATAAAGAGACCAAGAGAGACCAATGGTATGCTTGTCCAGAGAGATTGTATTGCCTGAAGCGTTGCAGGGACCAAAGGCCCTGGGCTATTGCCCAGATACAGTTTTATACAGCAAAATTAAGAGATAAGGTCTTAAACAATAGAGACAGTGTTCAGCTAAGGCACATCAGAACCACCCCAGGGGCCAGGTCCAATGGGAACTGCTCAGGGGTGGGGAGAAGGGGGTCTACAGAGGAATGCTGAAGCGGGACTTTCCCGAAACAGTGGAGCATACATAAATGTATCTTTTACCTCAGTTTACCATTCCCAAGGCCTTTCTAATACAATGGGGCATACATGAATGTATCCTTTTCCTCAGTTTACCATTCCCAAGGCCTTTCTAAAACCTTTGTCCACGCTACCATGCCAGCATGACAGCAACAATTCCCCGCTTTTCAATTAATAAGATGAACGGTGCCTTGGGAGAAGGTAAAACTGTGGCTCTTAAACTGCGGTGTCTTTCTGCTTGTCATCTTCCCACCAATCGCTTTCCGTGGCGTCAGCAGCGATGAAAACCGGTGCAGAAGCCTTCGACTTCGAGGTGATGACCTTGGAGATAATTCGCTTAAGAATCCCAAATGCTAACAGAACTAAAAACAATGCAACTAGAAAGTAAAAGATGTCTTTTAAAAGAGACACTGCCCACACAGAAAGGTCCCAGTCTTTGAACAGATTTTTAAACCAATCCTCATTTTCTTGCTTCACACTCCCAATGAGGCTTCTCATTTCCTGAATGGACGAGTGGACACTCTGTCCTTTAGATGACAGATCAAAACAACACAACCCATCAAATTCTTTACATCCATGACCATGTGCCAACAGCAGAAAATCAATAGCTGCCCTATTTTTGAGGGTAGCCCTTCTGGTTATTTCCTCGTCTTCTAGGAGGTCACTCAGGGCTGCTGATGTTAAATTTGCCTGCTTGGTCACCCAGCATTCTAGATTGCCTAATTCACTCAATGCTTTGCCTGCTGCAACCCATGGTAAAAACACAGAGACGGCAACTCTTTTGGATTTTGCCCAATGATAAATTTCTGCATCACAGTGTTCATCAAATTGACTTGCACTCCACTTAGTAATTTTTTTCCCACCTTTTGCTTGCCCAATTGGAATTTGGGTCATGTTGGGGGAAGCAAGGGTCAGATGCCCAAGAGTGCATGGGCCTCCAACAAGACGAGAGGGGATTCCTGGGTATGCTCTGTCCCCACAGATAAGAAACATTCCCTTGTCCAGCTTGCGTGGACGGAAATCAGTGGTGGATGTAAATTTCAGCTTGTAGACAACTGTGCACCATTGACCTGCTCTGAATTCTACCTTGTACTGTTTGACATGCTCATATAATTTTACTTCTTTGGTTGGGGAAAAAAGCAAATTGAATGCAAAATTCAGCTTTTGCAGAGCCTAGGAGTTCTAATTCCTGGGGCTTCCCCTCAGCAGAGGGCAAATGTGAAACCCACCCTTGCCACAAAATGAGGGGGTTTTGCACTTGTGCTTCAACTTGTCCTGCACCTTTAGGTATTTTATTTTCGTTCACCTGCTTTTGCAAACGGACCAGATCAATTGGAAATTCATCCTCCTTACTTGGAACCCCTATTAAACATGTGGACATTGGATTTTCTGCTGAGGCAGTGGACAAACACATATGATCCTGTTGCAAGTCTTGGGCTAGCGTGACCAGCACATTTTTCTTGGGCTGTGGAACAATCCAGGCATCCACCGTGGAAGGGTAGATGGCCATTCCCTGGAACCAAACGATGAGCAGGAATGTGGAAATTGACATTCTGCTAGTCTGAAAGAAAGATAAAATCGTACAACAAAGTGAACTAACTCTGAAAATGATACAATTTGCTCTGCCAGTATAAAGGAAAAAGATTCTCCCCCTCCCACTTTCCCCCCTTGTTGAGGAGGCCCTTCAGACCCAGGAGTCCTCGGGGTTGCTGCTGCTGAAGCAACCACCCTTTCCCGTGGTTTTATCACTGAGTCCTCTGTCATCAGCACAGCTTTCCTGGTGCACTCCTCAATGAGCTGATCGACTGTGGGGGGAGGCAATGATGGAAGAGCTAGGATGATTCGCTGACAGACTTCATTTGCATTTGTGGTGACCAGTTCTAATGTAAGTTGGTCCTGGAGCTCTGGATTTTGCACCCTTTTTTCCACAGAGGCTCGCACTCAATCCACAAAATCCATGAATGGTTCTGAAATAGACTGCTTCAAGGCGATATATGAGACAATAGGGTCTTTAGAAGGCATATTAAAAAATGCACGTTCTGCTGCATCCCTGGACAGGTCTAACACTGCCCTGGGAATGCCTGCTGCTTGCTTTTCAGCTTGGCTCCAATCACCTTCACCCACTAGATGTTGTAAAGTGATTTCCTCATCCTCTATATCTGTGGAATGGCTTGGACTCTGCAGAATCTCTGGGAGGAGATCTGCTGCAAGTCTTTTCCACGTTCTTTCCCACAATCTAAACTCAGACTGAGGGAGCAAGCAACTGAAAAGACGCCTCAAATCAGCGGGGACAAATGTCTTGGAGCATAGAGTAGCTTTTAAAATGCTCTTAAAAAATTCACTTCTTTCCCCAAACTCACGCTTCGTTTTGCAAAGTTCCCTAATACTATCATACGAAAGGGGCTCCCGTTTGGCGTTCTGTCCCCTGGTATTATAAATCACAGGAGCTAATAACGCATGGTCGGTGTCTCTGACTGGTTCCCGGTTCCCCACGCTGACAGTCTCAGTGCTGCCGTTGCCAGGGAGACCGGGAGAGAGGGAGGGAGAAGGGCCGGCTTGTGTGGGAGTGGCCGCAGCCGGCGGGGCCGTGCGGAGCGGGGCTGGGGCAGGGACAGGGAGTGGTGATGGAACTGCGAGAGGAGGAGATGAGGGCTGAACCGGGGGCTGAACCGGGGGCTGGAATGCTGCAAGGAAGGAGGGGTTGGGATCGGGGACGGGCAGAGGGAGGAATGCGAGGGCTGGGGGTGTGTTCTGGGCTGGCACAGGGAGCAGGGAATGCGGGGATGGAGAAGGGAAAACCGCGTGGCTGCCTCCATCTTGTGGGGGCTGCACGAGGGGGGTGGGGAGTGCAAAGCTTGGATTTTCAGCTGCGGGAGCGAAAGCAGGAGATGGAGAAGGGTTAGAAACTAAATCTACATCTGCACAGTTAGTTTTCTCACCGCAGGGGGTGCGGGGGGGCACCGGGGACGCGACAGGGCTCTTTTCTGCTCCCCGGACGCCCTGAGTGTCTGCACTCTCTTTCACAACATCGTAAATGACCAAAAACATTCTCATAAAACCTTCTTTCACTGAGGGATCTCCTGCCTTTGTCCTTTCACTCAGCACTGCACCCACACGCTTCCAAAATCATCTTTCTCTCACTTCTTGCTCTGTTACCTCTGGAAACCTTACTGATAATCATCTGACAAACTGTTTCACAAGGCTCTTAGGAAATTTGACACCTGCACTCTGCAGGGGCTCCTGAACGTGTTTATAAATCTCTTTCTGCTGTTTAGTCAGCCTAACACCCATGGCTGGCTTCACAGCAAAATCTCAACCAGTTACTGCAGAAAACCCCAAAGTTCTAAAGCTACGACGGAGACTCCCATCACGCCTGCGCGCTGGCGTGTCCCCCCACGGGCACACAGGAGCCAATGTCTCCTGGCCGGGCCCCTGCCCCCCAGAAACCGAGACTCACCCACCGCCGTCCTTTAGACACCACTGCAGTAACAGTTCCCGAACCCCGGGCGGTCTCCCGGGTGTGGAGAGGTGCCGTCCGACCCGTGGAGACCTCGCCGGACATAAATCGGCGTCTGTCTCCACAGCAACAGTCCCGCTGGGCTGTGTGGAGAGGCAAATGCCTCACACCACCAGCGTGATCCCAGAGCTTCTCCCCGCACAGCTGACAGCCTGCATGGCGGCTTATTCGCACCACTCTCCGCTCTGTTGCTCGCGGTGACACTGCAAAGTGTCTGGAAAAGCTCCTAGCCAGTGCACTGTCCACAACGGCTGCGGCAGGCTTGCTCAGACCAGTGCAAAGCCCAATGTTGGTGCGCCACTTGTTGCTTCTCTTTCGACCGCCACTTTGCTCTCGGGAGCTACTCGCCGCTGTCCCCCGTCTCTCCCCGGCCCCCCGGGACCCTCCGGCTAGCTGTCCCCTCCGGGGCCGGGGTTTGCCGCGGTCCCGCTGCCCTGGGCTTACCAGGCAGCGTCTGGGTTAGCACGGTTCGAGCTGCGGCGCTGCCTCAGTCACCGCTAGGATTCGAGATAAAGAGACCAAGAGAGACCAATGGTATGCTTGTCCAGAGAGATTGTATTGCCTGAAGCATTGCAGGGACCAAAGGCCCCGGGCTATTGCCCAGATACAGTTTTATATAGCAAAATTAAGAGATAAGGTCTTAAACAATAGAGACAGTGTTCAGCTAAGGCACATCAGAACCACCCCAGGGGCCAGGTCCAATGGGAACTGCTCAGGGGTGGGGAGAAGGGGGTCTACAGAGGAATGCTGAAGCGGGACTTTCCCGAAACAGTGGAGCATACATAAATGTATCTTTTACCTCAGTTTACCATTCCCAAGGCCTTTCTAATACAATGGGGCATACATGAATGTATCCTTTTCCTCAGTTTACCATTCCCAAGGCCTTTCTAAAACCTTCGTCCACGCTACCATGCCAGCATGACAGCAACACACAGCCTTAATTCAAAGTAGACCTGGACAGCAAGTGAATTTCCAGAAGACCTGACTGCACCTAATGACGGTGACAAGTACAGCATGGGGAAAAACTCACAAAACTCAGTTTGCTGATCCTTGTAAGACCTTTGTAATGGCAATCAATAACAATTATGTTCCATTGTGCCCTACTTTTACACAATTACATTAAAAAAATAAGAATAATATGTCATTTAGTTGCTTTGCATTTGTTGCTGTTGTACTTAGAGGTTAAATAAAAAATTATCACTTTAGAGTACTAAGAAACCCCTATTTTCTAACCAAATGATACAAAAAGTAGCCAAATAGAAAAAAGTCCTCTTATTATCACAGTGTTATGCACAAAAACACCCACCAAACATTGTTTTGAACAGGATTTGGAGATAAGCAATTTTAACAGGCAGAATTGGAGCTGAAAGACAGAAACCTTTATAACTCTTATATTGATTTCTAGCAACCTACTGTCTTGTTTCGACAAGACAGGAATCTGCGAAGGAGGGCTAAAGCCTCCTGTGCAATGGAGAAGGTAAAACCCCTCCCTCCGAATTACTAGGAGTTTTAAATCAAAAGGCTCTCAGGCAAAGATATGGGAATGGGAGTAACAATTCTTTACTAGGAGAAAACTAGACAACAATTTAAAAAGGCAAATGCAATCGGTACAAACAAAACCAGTGAAAAAGTCCAGAACCTGAGGATTCGGGGTGCCAGTAGCAGTCCTGCTGGGACGATTGCTCCCCTTGCAGTGGTTGATGAATTGCAGCTGAAGTGGTGATCTTTAGAAGGGTATAGTTTTCCTCTGAAGATCTGGTGGCAGTGGGGCCAGTCTTCCTCTGCGCCAGGGTTGCCTCCGAGCTCCGCCGCCATCGCCTCAGCGCGCTCCGGCTGCTTCGCTGCGAGTGCCGCCGAAGAGAGCTGCTTCTCTGGCAATCCCCCAAAGTAAAGAGCTGCTCTGTCCCCAAAAAAGGTACCCCCTTATATCCAATAAAAGAGTGCTTGGCTTCCCCCTCTGGGTGGAACATCTCACAATAGCATGGTGTTATGTTACCAGCCCTGCATTGAATCAGTCAATGGCCCACTAACAAACCATTACCTCTTAGGAGCAAAACCGGTTCTTGGAAAAGATAACAAAACCTGCCCAACAGGTTTGCCTTCAACAGATGGCAAATAGAATACAAGCTTATCTTACAACCCAGGACACCTACCTAGAACTATTTGCCAAGAGATGGTATCAATAGGACAGAACAACGTGATCAGATAAACGGTACTGACAAATTGTTGGCATTGCTGTCAAAATCATTGCTAAAATTTGTTTCCTCATACTCATCATTACAGGTGCCTGTATGAATCATCAGGAGTATTCTTTTAGTATGGAGTTCCACACAGAAGGATAAAGGCATGTATTCAATATTCTTGCATAACTTAGCTAAGGAGTGTTTGTTGTATGGAGTAAGATGAAAAGAGAATTAGTAGAAAGGATGGTGAATTCCATCTCAAACTTTACTACAGGCATGAACATACTGAGTTTGTATAACAAAACTGAATGCAACAAATGGACTTGTTTTGTACATCACACCATCAACCATTTTCCCCCTGCATGTTAGGAAATCACCACTTGATCTGTCAAAGGTCACAAGGCATTATTTAAAGTTAAAAACAGAAACTGAAACAAAGCACATCCTGGGAGGAGAAACACTATTACACTAACATGGCTGTTCTTACTGTGACATCCCCACAGAAGAAAGGTCAGAGTAGTCTCATAAGATGCTTTCAGAGCAGCATGTAGGTTCTCTTAAATTAATACAGAGGTTGTGTATTTTGGACACATTTCTCCCCATTTTTCTTTCCTTTTGGGAGATTACTGTTCTTTTGAGTCCATTCTTAGAATACTGATATCAGAGGCATTAGTGTTATTCTTAAGGTGAAGCATCCCAGTTCTCTCTCTTGTTCCTATCCTAGGGGATTAAATGAGGTCAGAGTCTCAGTGGAAACTGAGTGGAACTCTGAGTTTGAAGAATATGCCTTCTGTTTAGCAGACATTATAGAAAATTATCCAACTGAGAGGGTAAATGAGATACAAGTCCTTTTGACAATTCCTATTCTTACTCTCTCATGGTAAGCAAGCAATTAGTTTTTACAAATTAATTTATTACTTGCAATTTATTGTCCTACAAACATTTCAAAATTTAATTTTCACCTGATGTAATCGGCACAGTTAGTGAGACTATTCAAAGGGATTCAAAAGCTACCTTTAATACTTCATCTGCAAATCTTGGTTCTATATTTGAAAGCAGAGGAAACTGAAGAAAATGTGGTACTAAAGGTTTGCTGCATTTCCTGCCTATCTCTCAACAACAGCATGGCAAATTATGCTAAACACATTCAAATTCTATTCATAGAGAAGGGAATTCCAAATGAAATCTGTGAATACTTGGTTAAAATTATGGAGGATGTTGGAAGAGGATAACCCATAGGTAAGAATCTACAAAATACAGTTTTCAAAAACACCTTCAAATACTGAAAAACACAAATTGACCATCAGAGGGGTTTATGATTAAATTTGCGTAACAGATATCTGTGAATCCATTCTTTGTCTCATTCACACTGCAGGCTGACTAACTGAACAGCAGAGGTGGATAAATTCTGCTTATACATTTTCCTTACAAATCTTCATTTTCCTCAGTTTCCTAATTAGAAAAAAAAAAACATACTGAAGTATTCAGCATTTTTGCTGATTTTGCTTCTTGATTGCAAGATATGTTGTTGAAAAAACATTTTGATCATCCATGTCAAAGTCAGCCAAATAATCAGGTCAAGAAATGTGTAAGTAGAGCTTGGGTTGCTATAAATTTTCACAAGGAAAATGTATCTGCAACTATGCTTTGTTTAATGTTATGGTACATAACAGAATGTATCATTGAGCATTATTACTTCAAAGCACTGTGCTTCCAATGAACCTTTTTATGATTTTAGAGGAGGAAGCGTTTTTCTCAACAACAAAGGAAATGTTGCTGACAGATGTGTTGCTAATTACAACAGATTCATTTAAACCAGACAACCACCATCAAATGCAGAGACTTCACCTGACTGAGCAAGCAATATGCAAGTGTGCAGAATTAATCACAGCAAGCAGAAGAAGAATAATGGTGGACAGTAGATGCTGCAATATTAGTCCCATCAGCATGGCTCCCTAGGTGACATTAATGCTCTCAGCGAAACAAGAGAAAGTTTATAGGAGGCATCTGTGTATGACATCTGGGACAGATATGTCCTTCATATCTTACAATAAATTCAGGATCTACTCAGATTAAAAAAAAAAAAAAAAAGAAAGTACAGACACATAAAAACCACAGTACAGAAAGAAGTCAGTCCTGGAGAAGGGAGTTTGCTGTTAATTTAGCGATGTTAAAGGGACAGTAATAAAACTTCATAATGTATCACCTGGCAAAAGGAAGTGACAACAACATGCATATTCCAAAGACAGTATGATTAACAGATACAGTCAGCAAAGAAAAATAAAATGAAAGGTCAGAACAAAATAAGTGAGATCTAGCTGAAACTCTCCTTGTAGCAGAAAATTTTAAAAAATCTCTCTCTATGGCTAGAGCCTTTGTTATAAAATCCAGGTTAACAACTCATGCTGTATATTTTTCTATCATGAATATACTTACTGGTTTCCTCTATCCAGCAACGTATCCTAATAAAATTTTAATAAAAATTTAGTCTCTTTTAAAAATACACTATTGTTTTATTTGTGATAAATTTTCCATACATTTCAAAAGATCTAAGATGAAGACTGAGAGTCTGACAAATGGAAAGCATGATATTTATATACTGAGAGACTGACAAATGGAAAATATGATATTTATATCTTGTCACTTTATAAAATAGCTTCCAAAAAAGAAAAAAAAGTTTCAGGTCTTTTTTAACAAAAAGGCAATCCCATAAAAGCATAGCCAAGGAAAAAAGTATATTTAATTATTTGCTCTGTGTTCTGATGTTAGTTAAAGCAGTACAGCTGTTCTTTGTTCCTGCTAATCAGACTGTCTCTAACTGCAATCAGTTGTTCAATCTAATTTTGCTCTTTGTATATCCAGGTCACACAGTTCAGTCTATCAAGACTTACACAGAATCATATCTTCTGTACGGTTTTCATATGAAGCAATACTGGAGGATTAGCTAAATATTTCACCCTTAGAAAGAATGTGAATATCAATAGGTCTGTATTTCCAAATGTGGTTTAGCAGTAACAGAAACTTTCAAGTAAAAGAAATTACTGAGATGGGGTGAAAAATTCTGATTACCACCTACAAAAAGTCCCTCTTCATCTTCTAATGGCATGGCAGTATCACAATGTTGGTTTGGATTTTTCCTGCAATAATGAAACTCAATGAATGTACACTTCAAACATGTCTGTGAAACCCCCACAGGGATAAAGCAGAGCTGTATATTTGAGATTCACTGGGCCACCCCGTGCAGAAGGACATCTCTGTGTATATGCAATTTAGAGACTGTGAATACTACACCACACAGCTGGACCAAACTACTATTGATTGACACCTGGTGGCAGAATAATAATGTGCTCTGGGAACTCTTTGTGCAAGATTTTTGCTAGTGAGGAATACCTTCAAAAAGCAGGTTCACTTCTAGTTAAGTTGTAAAAGTACAATTTATCCACCCACAAAAAGGGAAAAATATTTTTTTAGGAATTTCTCACACATATTGTACACTACAGGATGATATGTACAGACTCATTTTTCTTAAATACTTCCTGTGGCCCTTCTGTAAAATTAGTTTACAAAAACCTACATGCCCATAAATAAACTTACTCATCTGATACACTGGGAAAGTTTCAGATAACGTATGTGACAGAAGAGTTAACTGCTGAGCTTAGGCAGCTGAATAGGTGTCCTGAGAAGTGACATAAGCAGGATACCCTAAGCAGAGAAAGAAAACCCCAATTTCTTATTTTTGGTAAGTGAAGGGAAATATCGGGACCGCAGAAATTCAAGCGTTAGCAACCAGAGTGCACTAGGTTGCCTAAGAATACTTCAAAGAAAGCAAATATGATTGGAGAGGACTAAAGTATGTCTGTATACTATTGGATAATCATGTTTAATAGTTTATTTCATCTGTGCATAAATGCCTCAAAAATTCCTAGAAATACCATCCTTCCCATATGGCGATGGCAGGGGCATCTCATGATCTTGAAATAATTCTGTTGTAATTCTACCCTTGTGTCCTTTAGTCAAAAAACTGTCCCAAATAGTTTTTGCAACACTGTATCAAACTTTTTTTTTTTAAGCCTGTGTTCTGCATCCTGTTCCCTTCAGGTTGCTGTGACTATCATAGCTTAAAATGTAAGCTGTAATCACTATTTGCAAGTAGATGGCACATTATCACAGCATATTTATAAACAAAATGCACTTGAAACATATGTCTCAGTCACACAGTAAGATGTCTGAGATCATTCCCCACTACAAATTAAATATAGCTCAGCTTTATGTAAGTTACAGGGCTAACAGTACTAGTAGAGTAAATGTGCTTAGCACACTTACTACATTAAGTGGTATTGAACATCTTTTACTGAAAAACTTACAAATGACACAGTTCAAGCAATGTGTCCTTTTTACACTTTAAAGTAAAATCAAGATTAAGTTCAGTAAAACAGAACATCCAGGAATGCATAATCAAAGAGCTTACTTCCCACCACATTGCTTATCATCTCATCCAAAAGCTAGAAGATTTTGAAATACTGCTTCTGCATCTCCATAACATGCATTCTGCTTCAGTTTCACTGACCTTTTCCTAACTGGACACCAATGTGTACAAGAGCAACTACAAAGTTGATTTATCAGTTATTTGAAGCAGAGGAAAGAAAAAGAAAGGCAATAATACATTAAAAACAACAAGAATCAATAATATTTATAGAATGGTGATTTATTTTAAAAATATGGATATTGATCTAGTACCGATATCCAACTGTGACAGACAAAAACTCTCTAACAGTTTAAAGTTAGAAAGTGTGTGTTTATTCGACGCCAGGCAGTGTGCGGGATCGCTCCCAAATACACACCACACCTTCCAGGTGATTACAGAGTCTTTTTATCCATACAAGTATTGAATACCCAAAATACAAATACATATTCATAATTTTGGTACATCCCATTCCCTGCTTCGTATGCTAATCACTCCAAAAACTATTAAGCAGGTGTAGTTTGTCCCTTGAAATGGGTCGGTGGTCCCTTTCATGGGGAGGGGTCCCAAAATGAGGAAGTAAATGAAGTCTTCCTCGTTCTGACCTTTCTACATTTTCAATGCAAATATGACAAATGAACTCTTGGTAGAACTCCCATTCCTTGTCTTCAATTGGTTTCAGAACAGAGGAGGCCCACAACTGTCTTATGTTCCTAAAAGCTATTTGTCAGTTTCTATATTCTTCATTATAAACCCAGCTAATTAAACATTGTGCTGACAAGCAATCAATTGTTGGTTAACTACTAACACCTTACTTCATCTAGGCCTACTTATTTATTATTATTATTTTAATTAACTCTAGTAAGGCTTATTTCTAACTAAAATCTTAACTCCTCTAAAATCTCTAAATTCCTTAAAATTTATGTTTCAATAGAATCACAGATTTAAGGCTGGAAAAGGCCTTTAAGATTCTTGAGTCCATCCATTAACCTAACACTGCCTAGTCCACCACACAATATAAAACAAAATCACTATTAATGTAAAAAATGCCTGTACATGTGCTGGAGTCAAGGAATGCTTTGGTACAAGAGTGAATGTTTTCATCTTTACAGCTTTTCTACAGCTTTCCTGAGTATACCCTTCAGTCTGATATATTTTAAACTTTGATTTAAACTGGTTCTTGTAAGTTTAGGTTTATCTGACAGTCCATTAGCTAATCACATAAGGACAAGAATCCCTCCATCATAGCTAAAGATGACAAATATTACACTCTTTTTTTTCCTCTATCCTTCCAAAAGAGGTTTTCATAAACCACCCAGAATAACCACCATTAGTCTGTAATTTGGCAACCATAATTGGTGCCAGCCATAATCAGTGGTCCAGTTTGGACTATTTCCTATTTCAACTTTTTGCTTTAATAAGGCCTTTCAAAGCACTATTAATGAAGGTGTATGGAATAATTTCCTTGTTGGGCACCAATTATGCCACTGAAAGACCTCTACTGTCACCATATTTTTTTATAATTTCAAAATGGTGTGCATTCAAAATTGAAGCATCTGTGCCACAGAATACAGAGAGCATCACTGGATAAGTAACATTTCAGATTTTTATTTAAGTATTCTTCTGGATCTAGGATATGCTATGCTAAAGGCATAAATTCCAGATCTAAAGTTATATAGATGATCCATCATAGAGATGACATCCATGATCCTGTGAAAACACTGTACAATAAATATACCCGAAACATCTAATTAAGATGAAAAGTACTAGGACAATTCTGTAACTTGATGTAGAATACTTCGGTCATTGTATGGCAAGCTTGTTTTTCAGTTTGTGGTTTCCTGCATTCCACATAATTTTTTATGATCTAGAAGTTCAATATTTAATTATATTATTGTTGTGGTTCAGCTCCAGACACCAACCAAACCCCAGTAAACCACTCACTCACATCCCCACTATGGAACTAGGGAGAGAATTGGAAGGGTGAAAGCTGGAGACCTAATGGGTTGAGATAAAGGGATAAAGGCACTTCAGTGGAGACAGCAAAAGCCATACACACAAGCAAAGGAAAACAAGGAATTAATTCACCACTTTCCTTGGGCAGGCAGGTGTTCAGCCACCTCCAGGAGATCAGAGCCCCACCACACATGAAGGTAACTTGGGAAGATAGACACCATTACTGCCAATGCCACCCTCTTCCTCCTTCTTCCCCCAACTTTACATATTGAGCATGATGCCATATGTCATACATAAATATATATAAGTCGCAAAATCTGTACAGATTTGCAGCTGTGCTTTCTCCCTCCTCAGCTTATTAATTTTTTTAGGGTCCTAAGATCAAGAAGGATCAATTATATTCCACCATTAAATCTACCTAGCTGAAATGTACATTTATTTTCTGCTTAATCTAACTCCTAGCTATTTGCTTTGACATGGCTTTGGACCACCTCCTTTGCATCTGCTATTTTATCTCTGCACAAGTTCTTCCCCAGCCTAACTTTAGCAAATTTCTTTCTTTTGATAAACTATGCAAACAAAGCTACAAATTCTCCACTGTCAAACAATTTCCATGATCCTAAGAACATAATATTTATTACTATATTCCATACTATTTGTTAAAAGAATCCATACTCAGATTTGGAAAAGAGAACCAGATGAAGTTTTCTATCACCAAAGCAATGCACAGAGGTAAGATAATTCCCCTCTTATTTTCTCTACTTCTGTGTATTAGGTCTTGACACTAGAACATATTGGGGGGGTCTCAGACTTGTTTGTTCCTTTGGAATGCATAGATCCTTTCAGAATCACAGTTTCACAGTGTTTCATACTTAGACACCAGAGCATTTAATACTGCAAAATTGTCTCTTTGAGGAAGATCTGGTTATAAAGCTTCAGAGTGGTGTTTGCAACAAGAAATGGAGTATAATAGAAGTTGTCACATAGATCATCACCTTGCCTCTCTGCCATAATCAAAGTTTTCTGTGCCTTCCATTATCCTGTCATTACTGGGTTTTGTGCTTTCTTTGCTCTCATTAAAGATAGCTCCAGTGAAAAGCAGTGGATACAGCCAGGATGCTGATAAAGAAGGGATGCTTACCTTTTCTCTTGCACCATGTGGTGAAGAACACATGCAGTTCCAGATGGTGTTAGCAGAAAATATGATTGGGCTACAGCTTTCTAAATCCCTCTGCCCACTCCAATGAACATGTAACTGCTGTAACAGTTGGTACACAATAGTCTCCTTCTTCTGCAAATAAGCAACTGGGGAAACTTGAGTAAGAGATTCAGTGAGTTGTTTTATGATCACACATGCTGCTTGATCAAAGATTGAGCATGACCCTGCTGCAGACCCATGAACAATTAGTTACACACTGTGACCCTAACACTTTCCACCCTAAACATTTCTGTGCTATTGTAAGTCAGAACAAATACCATAGAAACAAGATGTCATGATCCTCATTCAGCCATTTCTACAGAAATATTGGGAAAGTGAAGACCATTTTTCTATTCTGCCAGAACAGCTTTCTTTTAACCTAATCCACTTTTACTAAGTGTGTATGTGTTCTAGAAAGGGGTAGTTTAGCAGTTTCCCTTGGACTCTTGTTTTATTGCCTAATTCTCTTTAAAAGTTAAAGATACAAATGAACATCCTGTAACGAGTTATTTGCAGATGATAGAAGGCAGCATTGAAAGGCAGAAATTTATTATTTTCACTTGTAAATTTAACTCAAATTCTTTCAGTAAATCAGTTTTATTATAAATGAAAATGATACACACTACTGGTATATTGGCTACAGCACTGATTATTAAAGAGATTCTTCTGCCTGCTTCTACTTTATTCTGTAGAACAGAGAAGTGTAATCTCTTCATATATCAGTTTAGTCTGCCTTTAGAAGGTTGACACTGCTGCTTACCACTTTTACTCCTTCAGATCTCTTCAGACATTTGTAAGAACCTGAAGCATTGCTGCATTCTCATGGGATTCTGGTTGCCACGCAATGAAACTCCATTTCTGAAGTCCCCCTGGCTAGGACAAAAACATTCCTGTGTGCCACTAAATGTGGCATGCAAAAGTGGCACTAAAACTCAGCCAAAGGTGAAAACAAAATATACCATGTGTATAGGCAGCATTGGTGAGGTACTTGAGAATGCCTTTAGTTCTAGAGAATGTCTCCATAATGTGCATATGTGCTGAATGAATCAAGACCATTGCTAAAATATATATCCACAAGAATAGAAGGGAAAAGAGACAAGAAAATTTTACATGCATTGTCATTTCTTTTTTTGTACTGACATATGTTAAAGCATACTTAGTACTTGGTTGAAGTATGTGTTTGTTTGACCTCTGTCATCTCTTGCAA
The DNA here is from genome assembly GCF_050655825.1 of Lonchura striata. NCBI lineage: Eukaryota > Metazoa > Chordata > Aves > Passeriformes > Estrildidae > Lonchura > Lonchura striata. The sequence continues at coordinate 83,991,780 of NC_140705.1, read as the reverse complement.
TATTTAATACGTTCTGTTTCCATCCCTCAACAAAATCTCCTGACTTCATCTGAAATTATAGACAAGCCACAGCCCCTTCATTTATGTGGTAGTGAGTGTTTGGGGCACTGAGGTTGGACAAGGTCTTTTCTAGCACAGGTGGAAATAGAGCCCAGATTTCTGATATGGCAAGTGTTTTATTCTATCAGTTTTCCCACCTGCTCCCAGGATGAACATCTTAGGTGCTGTGTTTGGGAATGAATAAAAGAGAGCTATTACATTGAATTCAAAAAGGCAATAAAATAAGGAACAAATGAATGCACACAGTGGTCTGGATTCCTGATAGACTTCTAAATGTATTGTTTAACAGAGATTTAGACTAAAAGTTTTGACAGTCTGCTTTTTACCTTATATAATTGTCTTTACCAGAAAAAAAAAAAAAAAGAGTAGAATCCAAAAATAGTTATTAAAATTAGAAAGAATATATGTGTTGCAGATGATAGATAAATATGATTGTTCATAAATAATACAGCTAGGATGAGAACAGTTCTCCCAGCTAGCCGGATGACACCCCTGCCTTCGGATGAGTCCTGGAGTGAAATGGACTGTTCCATCCCACCCCCCAAAAGATGTATGGCTCATCCCACACCTCTGTACCTTCCCCTAAAACATTAGTGTCTGTAACCCCATTGGATATGCCTTATCCCAACCCACCTCGAAGCTCGCCTGATAAGGAGGCTTCGAGGGGCCACGCGCCCTCTTGGAACCTCTTTCCCCCTCTTGGAACTTCCTCCCCTCCTGGGGCTTCCCCTCTCCTGGAGCATCCTTTTGTCTCTCCCCTCCCCCACCCTCTCAGGCCCAGCCACGTGCTGTGTCTGGGAGCACGAGGCAGAACCTTCTGCACCCCCAATAAACCTCTTTCCCCAAAAGCAAACTTCAGAGATCTCTGCCTCCATTCATCAACGCCGTGCTGGAGCGTGGTATTTTCCACATATATGCAATCCAGGAGACCCAGTACTGTGCTTATCATTAATAATCTTTAAGCAGGCAGAAATGGAGCATTGTACTTCATGGAAGGACTGTACAAAACATGTTTGAATTCTGAAAATCCCAAATATAGCTTTTATAGTGGAGCTCATACACTTGCAATTTAGGAACCTAAAATCTAAACTCTAGGAAATTAACCAAGTTTAAAAATAATCACAGTTAAGCAATCAAAATATAACAAATCCCAAACTTTCTTAAACAAATCAAAATACTGCACTGGGAGCTGTGAGCACAATTACAGTTGGAAGTACATAATACATCCAGGATCTTATAATTAGGGATTAATAAATACACCTGTCTTGAAGAACTTGTTAGTCAACAATGACAATGAAGAAGAAAAACTTGGCTGTCATAGCCAACCACAGAATGAGCTGAGCCACAAAAATAATGCTTAATGTGAACACAGGCTGTCTCTGGCAAGGTGTTTTCAGTAAAAATCTAAAATATTAATGGTATACAGTGTAAGGTACGGTCTTAAGCATATCTGAGCAAAATTCTGTTCACCCTTATTCAAAGCAAATTAAATCTAAATAAAAGTGGCCCAGAAGAAACTCATTACTTAAAACCAAGCAATTGTAATGCTACACTCTAAGTAAATATGAATATGAATAGCTGTTGTACTATCTGTGTAAACTCACAGAGAACAAACATGAATAAGAAAACTTTTATGATTAAGTATACAAGAAAAAAATTCAGTTGGGTATTAGTGAAGACCTAGACCACAAAGCAGTATGGTTCTAACAATCACAGGAAGGAGAGGTCTAGATCAGAACACATCTGCTACCCAGGGTGTTCTGTGGAAATGAGACAGGAATTTGGAAAGGCAAGACATAAGTCACCAGTTTCAAGATGAAGGAAAATCATTTTATGAAAGAGATTATAAAATTATAGAATCTACTGTGGAAAGTTGGATTGATACCCCAGGATCCTTTGCAGTCTTGCATTTTAAGAAAGGATGGTCTTTTGACTACTGCACTAGCCAGCAAGCTGTTTTATCCCAAATTTTCTGTATAACTTTGCTGAACACAAAGGATCTTATTTTTAAAATATCTGAACTCTTAAAACTGAACACTTTCTTATTGAAAGAGGAGCAGGAGGTGCTCTAAAATTTCTTGGGTTACATAAGTACAGCTGAAAAAGTTAGCAATTTTCTGTCTCTGCTTGAAGCTCTTACCCATACTGCAGAGATAATGCCATTGTTTCAGAGATGTGAAGAATCACCTTGTGTTAGATATCACTGTGACCAGTTCAAATTGATAATGCTGTCCTTTAGCAGTGCTAAATCTTTATGTAACCAAAAAAAAATTTTAATCAATTATTGCTCAGGAGGAAAGACAACCCAAAGCAAAACAGAGCCAAATGAGAGTTTTGGTACCCTGACATAACCTTATAATCAGTGGAATTAAAAGACCTTCCCAGACATCAAAACAAGCCTTGACCTGTGGGAACTAATTTGTATTTTAATCCAAGCAATGTGCCCAAGCACATGCTTATGAAAGCCATTTGCTCTTTTTTCTTTGAGCCTCCGTGCCAAAACAGACAAGAAATTAGAATTGTTGTCTTAATATCTCCATTGAGAGTTAAATCAGCAAATATTTCATAGAGATTAAAAGAAAAATGTACCACAAAGAGAGCGTTTGTTTCCCTGTTTTCCATCTTATTTATGTCAACATGAATAGCAGGCAGTGTGCACTTTATGAGTCTGCGTAGGGTAGCCCTTTATCCAGAGAATGCAAATATGCTCCCAGCTTCCCCAGGCTTAAAGAAATCAAGTTTTATTCTGAGTGGTTATGCCTGCTTCTGGTTCAGGTGATACCAGTAGGCATTTGTTTTCTGATTTCCAAGGGGGTTGGCTAAGGAAGGAAAACAAAATCAATGGCAGCAACAAAAAAAAATCATGCTGGGATTTGTTCAGTCATATGAAGTGGGTGTAACTGATTTCATACTGGACCCTTCCACCTAAGTGAGGAGGTGTTAAAGCAACTTCTAATGGTATAAATTTGTAACACTAAAGTGCTTGTATTGTTAATCAGACTCCAATAGTTAGAGTGGCATTTTGTAGTAGCTCTGGAGGAAGAAAAAATAAGCCACCTATTTTCAGGGTTTGCTACTGCTGTTGTCTATACTTGCTTTAGAATCTTTATCTAGTACAATACTAGCTAATAAATAACATAATGATAATTTAAAAATTAATAATTTTCTGAAGAAAAGGTCTGAATCATAGAGATATAGACCAAGTCAAAGGTATACTCTATTGAGTACTATGCACAGGCTTAATACACACCTGGAGAAAACAGTTAAGAGATATGATTAGCTAAAGGATTATCTTTTTATTTTTTTCCTCACAAAAGCAATTAAATATCTAGAAAAGTGAGAAGAAAATATAGGATTATTAAAAATGTTTCTTACAGTAGTAAGAAACATGAATTTGCAACTTTTGCACTCTTGCTTTTTTAACCTTTTGGGTTTAGTCTGTTGGATTTTCCATAGAACTCTGATTCTGTGGACTCTTTGTTATCATTTTTTTGTCCTATGACTGTGTCCTGGTTCAGGGCAAATTTAGGAAAGACAACTGGGGATAAAGGCATCATACAGTCAGCCTAGGACACACTGTAATGTTGACAGAGATCTACAATTCAAGGAGAAAGGTGGACTATACTCTCATTTTACATAGGAAAATAGGATCACAGGTCTCACATCACACAGCAGGGCAGTGGGAGAGCTAGAAATAGAATCCACATTCTGTAAGGCATAGTTTCCTACTTCACATGCACTCAATACTGTAGGGACCCTGAAACTGAAAGGGGAGGGAAAAAAAACCATGCAGCAAGAATTAAATAGGTAATACAGCAGGAGACTTCAGACAAAGCTGACAGCAAATTAGACACAAGCCAGCAAGAATATATGAGACACTGATCTCATACTGAAACCAGTCTTAATAAGAAGTCCCTTGTTTTTTGTTATTATGGATCTCTTGTAACTGCAGATAGAAAAATGAGAGGAGGTAGGGAATGAAAAGAACATGACACTGTTTAATAGAAGGAATTCTGCAACATGCAGCTGAAATGATTGCTAATTTGAAGCCCAGACATGACAAAATACTAAAAAAATAAGTATGTTTACATTAAATGAATAATTAAAAGCAAGCATAATGACTATTTATAAAAATTATTATAAAGATTATATGGAAAAGGAAAATTATCAGTGTGGCATTAAAAAATGTGTCTAGGAGTAAAAGGATTAAATAAGATAAAGAATATTTAAGCATTCATGTCAGAAACAAATTTCTAATGTTCAGCCCTCTTAGGCAGTATAAGTCTCCCAAAGGAAGGAGTAGAGTTTCACTGTATGAGTCTTTTAGCTAGAATATCAAATTAATTTTTAAATAGTCTTTCAAGATAAACTAGCATATCTACTCTATTTTTGCTACCTCCTTAGGGTAATGACTGCTACAGTGGAATTTATATCGTTTTGCAGAATACATCATGCAGATACAGCAAAATAATTTTTTCTTTTCATTGAGTAAGGGTATTAAATTACTTACAGATCTGAAGTGTAGAATCTCTTACAGTGAAAGACAGCAAAATAATAGTAAATGGGAAGCAGAACAAACCTCTCATACTGGGATATTCTGCCTTAGGCATGGCTCCTTTGTATGGCTGTTCCTAGACACTGAGGTGCCATAGAGATTCAGCAACATTTCTCTCACTAACTTTCAGCAATGGAGAGCTGCAAATGTAACAGATCTTTTTCAGCATTTTCCCTATGGCTTCACTAAAAGCACTCATATTGTTGGGTGGGCTTTTAGCACAAAAGCACCAAGGGCACAGCAGCTAAATGCTCAGCTCCAGGTTTCTGGTTCTGATCTGTGAGTAGAGGGGAGAGTGCCTCAAAAAATAAACAACAAATGCAAGACAGGTGACGCTATCTTTAGTGTGCGTTGCAGGCACTCAGATTTTAAGCATAATTTATGCTCCATTTTCTTTCTAATCATTGAATAAATATGCTCATGTGGCTTTCTAACTCACCAGTCTTTCATTGGACCAGCTAGGTAGCTCACTTGTTATCACTGGTTGTAATAAAATAACTCTGCTTTAAGCATGGCTTATGGTAACTTTAAGCTCTGCAGACACACTTCTGCAGCTAAAACTCAGCTGAGACTTCGTGAAAAAAAAAAATACTCCACAGTTTTAAGAAGCAATGCAGTAGATATAGACATGATACCAAATTTTCCAGTGTGAGTTAATGGGTTAGCCACAAGCTTTGGTTATTTTTCTACTTAGTGACTCTGAAGGTTCAAAAAGCAACTTCACAAAGAAAAACTTTCATCCCCTTACAGCACCAGAAGTTGCTTTTATAGTCTTACCCAAGCTCACTTCAGAGAATAGTACCTCAGTTAAATGGAGTGATTTAAGGTTCTATTTACTTCATTTCTTCAAATCCTAACTAGACTTTCACTGCTATGATAGCTGCATTTTTGTATCCCCTGTGTGGCATGAGCATTCACGCATCATGTCATTTAACTTTGCCTACCTAGGCACAGACAGCCCCACATCAATATAAAACTCCTTTGGAAAACTCCCCAGTGAATTTCATTCTCATCATTAAACTAAAGGAAAAATTTATGCTCTCATACTCCTGTATATGAAAGATTAATAACAACTGCACCCCTGGATTACAGTTAATTTTAATATAATGATCCATTTTTTTTTTCCTGAATTGCCCCATGTTTATATATCTATTGAAAGAAACAATCATCATAATAATTATTTTGTGCATTCCATTACTCATGAATTTTACTATTCAGGAGTCATGAGACAGCAGATTCACTTACAGAAGGTCAATTAACTAAAATGCCTCCTTTTACAAAACTGTTTCTGACTTGTGGGAAGCTACCCAAATAGAAATATTTACTGTAAAATTTCATTTAAGTATTTAATACAGTTAAGGCAGATATGGACAGCAGCTTGCCATGGAACACTGTTATTGCATTATTTGTTTAGCTAACACAAAGAGAATTAGGAGTGTAACTCAAGATACACACATAACTTCCCATTACTAAGGGGTGGTGTTCCAAATCCTAGATTCCTATGTCATCCTAAGCACACTGTATTTCTGTTGCATCTTGCATTAAATCTTAAGCAGGACTAAAGGAGTTTGATTTTAGTTCCAGTTAATCATAGAAATATCTAATGATTAGCCAATCCTTTTTCCATAGTAGCTTTCCTTTCCATGTAGCAAAAACACATATGCTTCTGTTACTATTAATATTGCCTATTCTGACCTCCAGCTGTTTTCTGTTCTGTCTGCTGTCAGGAGATAAACCCCGACAGAATGGCTAAAAGGATTAGTCATGAGATATGGAAGCTTTTAAGAGGAGGCCACTGGGTTCTCCCTGTCCAATGACCTACAGAAAATAATTTTTTCTCAGTTCAGATGCCAGAAGACAAGCATTCCCTCTGAAAAAAAATTAAAAAGTACAATTCTTTTTTATTAGTCTTCTTACTTGTAGGTTTCAGAGAGCATAAGTTTTAGAAGGACAAATGCAATAAGCTAGCTTCCTCAGGTACTAATTTTGTCATTAAATGTTTAAGAATGCAAAATGTTATTTTCAAAAAGATATTGTAAGTATTCGCTTGAACATTGTACAAGAACTGACTATAAACTTGATTGATAATCCATTCAATCAAATGATTAGTCCTTCTACAGATCAAAAGATTGATTTATAGGTATGTAACAGTGACTCTAAATGGTGATGAGCAGGCAGCTTCCTCCCAGATTCTCAGTTAAAACAGATCTAAAAATCTCTCTTGGGTTTGGGGTTTTTTTCTCTTCTCTTTCTTCTTTTTTGCAAGTTAATTATTCAAATCAAAGTAATAATGAGGAATTTGTACAATCTTTTTGGCATATAAGCAATCCTCTGGATCATACACATATTTGAATCTCGAAACAAAGATGCAAATAAGTTATTTGATGGGCTTATGGTTTATACAGAAGCATCTCTTTCACAACTCAGAAAGGGAAAAACAGTTATTAAGGCAATTGTTTATATTCTGCTTTGAAAAAACTCTGAGCTAGTCACTGTTTATTATGCTGCTGAAAATCTGCAATCCATCCCTTCTTATACTAACACTTGTCAAAATTGCTAGGGGTTAATATGTTATTTTTGTAGACGAGATATTTCTCTTCCATTTGATTGAGTTTTTCTAGCAGATATTTAGTAGCAGGAAGACACAAGAAATAACTTTAGAGAACATTACTAAAATATGAGGCAGAGAATTCCTATCTTATTTAAGGTAAGGATTCTTGTACTTCTGAATATCTTTTCTTCCTACAGGCTAACCTCCTACATCCAACAGAATCAAGGAGGTGGGAAATCAGCAAGAATGAGCCACCAAATTACAGGCTCTGGTCCTGTATCACTGCTAAAACTCATGGGATGCTGTTTATTTCCCATTGAAATTTTAAATATTTTCCTTTTATACAAAGAAACAATAGAAAAAATATGTTTTTTTAAATCAAACTGGTGCCTCTTGCTAATTTTTGAATGTCAGCTGAAGCCAAGCATACTCTAACAGCTCTAACACAGAAAAGAGGTCACATTTGTGACCTGCAACCAGATGGATAAAGCAAGTGGTGAAGCAAGGCTACTCCATATGACTCCACAAGATGATAGCTGCAGTATCTCATCTCCCTTCCAAAACAGATTAAACAACGTGCTCTAAATCCTTTAAAATGTGTCTTCAAAGTGATACAATTTTAGGTGAATGCAGTTAAAGAAGCTGGCAGCACCAATTTTACCCTGCAAGTAAATAGAGGAGGAAATGGAACCAGGAAGCCATTGGACCCAAAGAAAATTATACCCTGACATGTTAAAGCTGCTGCTCACTAAGCTGATGGTAACATCATGCTTGCATGATAGTATTCTCATTTTTCTTACTGTTTTTAAATCTACTACTAATGTTTAGGGGTTTGGTTGGTGGTTGATTGGGGGTTTTTTCTTCATATATGATGGATACCAATTTTACAGTGACTGTCTTACTGAGTTCAATGTTCACATAGTAGGAACTTCTCTGCATGTGAAATAACTTGACAGAACAACAGCATTTCTTCCTCCCCCTCCCCTGCTGGTAAGTTCTCTTACTGCTACAATATTCCTTAATAAGTGCATTTGGTATTTCTTAATAAGAGCATTCTTTCTATTCTGGGTGACATATTGATACACAGGAGGTTTCACATTTTCCACTTTTTCTCAGTATGGTAACTTATTTTAATGAATAATTGTTTTTTCAGCTACTTCAAGCGTGTCCAAGACTCTTGAATATGTTTTGTAGAGACCCTCCAAATAAGTTTCCCATGTAGAAGTCTGCTGCTGAATAGGAGACACTTTCCAAGGACTAAGCGCAGGGCAGCACTGAAAGAGTAATTCTCAGAGGGAAAACAATGACGTATATAACTATTTTTCTAAAAAATAGATTAGGGTAGCAAGACGTGCAAAGAATACTCAGTGCAGTAGTCTTGCACTCCTCAACATCTCAGATGACAGCAGACAAATCTGTGCCTTCAGTCCTCATTGAACAAGTACACTGTATCTGTTTTGGATATAAAATCCTCAGAGAAGATTGCTGTTTCTGTTCACTGACTGGAGACATTGTGCTGGAAGCAAGCAAACAGCCTGCAATTCCTAGCCAGCTGCAAAACCAGCTGGTAAAATTCCACATAGTTACATTCTTTTGAAGGTGAAGGCTCTGTTATGTCAGGATTTTGATTTTTTTTTTCTGCTCTGCATTCTGTACCCTCTTGAAGCAAATGAATAGTGCTGATCTCTGATTTAAAAACAAACAAACTAACAAAACCCCCCAAAAAAACCCCACCAAAGTTACCTGAAGTATTTGTAACTATCTATCCAACACTGAAAATTGAAATAGGCAGAGATAGTTTAAATCTTTTCTGCTTTCAAACTATTCTGTATGCCATTCTTTCAGAATTCTCAAATACCAGTATACTTGAAAATTGACTGCCAACATGGTCTGTAAATCTCCTGCAGCAAGCAAGGAATATTTGTGCAATGGCAACTGACAGTAAGAACAAAGGTTTGGTGAGGTCCTGTGCAGAGAACCTCCTGAGAAACAGGACAAAAACAATTGTTCCAAGGTCCTGAAGGGAAACTGAGCTTGTAAGCAATCTACAGGGCTGTTGCATGACAAGGACCAAGACTGACATGTAAACTGCCTGGTTTTAATTTATATTTCTAAATCTGAAATCCCCAGTACTGCTAATCCTTTCTTTGATGCTAGAAGGGTACAAATTTAAACATGTTAACATGTCCAGGCTGCCATGACATAATCTATGGTGTGAAACCATTTTTTGATTAGGTGCATATAAGAAATCTCAGCTAAAGTATATCATTACATCATAACTACTAGGAGGTGTCTGCCACCAGAATCAAAAGCCTTTACAATTACTGAAATTTTAAACACTTAGAAGTTTTCCACAAGGAAATAACTTCCATGTTCATAGAACAAGTTACTTCATTTAAAGAGGATGGCATCCACAGGAACCCTGTGTTTAACCATTAAAAGCAATTTTTAAATCCATCTCCAAAATCTGAACTCCATGTGAGGTAACAGCATCAAAGCATACAGCTGTAGACACAGTGTTCACTGCCTCAGCAGTATGATGAAGCCAATCATTCAACAGCCATGCAAGGGGCAGCTGAGGGCACTTGGCCTGTTCAGCCTAGAGGAGACTGCTGGGAGATTTCATCACCATCTCCAGCTTCCTTGGGAGGGGAAGAAGAGCAGCAGGCACTGAGCTTTTCTCTCTGGTGACCAGTGACAGGACCTGAGGGAATGGCATGGAGCTGAGTCAGGGGAGCTTGGATATCAGGAGAAGATTCTTCACCCATAGGGTGGTTGGGCATTGGAACAGGCTCCCCAGGGAAGTGGTCACAGCACCAAACCCAGTAGACTTCAAGAAGCGTTTTGACAGCACTCTCAGGCACAGGGTATGACTTTTCCTTTATAGGGCCAGAAGCTGGACTTGGATGATCCTTATGGGTCCCTTCCAACTCAGAATATTCTGTGGTTGGTCTCTAATTTTCAGAGAACCCAACACTAACTCTAAAAGCTTTTTTTTTTTGTAATTTCAACTGAAAAGCAGAAATATTTTCATTTCTCAATCTGAAAATGCATGCATACAGCACCTGTAATACCTTGTAAAGATAAAAATTTCTGCAACAGATTTCAGCTGTTCAATTGTATTACCTATTGCAAAGTAATCACTACAAGCAGAATATTTAAAATTAAATAAAGCCGAGGAAAACAACTGTTGATCTAATACTTAGTTAGCTGAACAATTGAAGCTACCATTAAAATAGCACTTTTTGTTTATAGAAGTACAAAAGATCATCTGTCCTTAAAACCGATTACATTTTTATACATGTTGATTGCAAGCTCTGTCAGCTGTGCAGAAACTCTTCTCTACAAACTTAGAAGCATGTGTGGAAATGTGCAATGGCATGAGTAACCCATGTAGTGAAGAATTTATGTGAGAGTATCTTTCCATTTGACAAGTGTAGAAATATCTATAGCTTTGTCTTCAGCTTTAAATAGGTTTAAAATCTGCAGGCTTAAATAAACAAAGACCCCCTTCATGACCTCAATAAGCTGAATCAAACTGGAACATATTTTAGGAAGTAAAAAAACTGTTCAAGTGAAAAACAGGTCAATTAGGGATCCTACAAAAACCAGCCTGAAGCAGGATTCTCAGACTAGGTATGGTTGCCTTTAGGTTTCACTGACCCAGTTCTAGCCTGTACTGCCTTTCTTCACAGTGTATCTATTATATTTGTATCCCAACAATCCTCACTTTTGTTCCACATCCACTTCAGTCTCTCCATCCTCTCATTCAAAAAGCTGTAGTAACAAAAGGCTGCTCATTTTACCCATTCTGTTTATGTCCCCTGTGTCTTTTAGCCTAAGCAGTTGGTAGCTCCTTAAAGACAGGAATCCCCCCCTATTCTATGCTTTGCCAAACACTCAGATACTGGAGGGATTTGAGTCAAGGAGGAAGGAGCCCTGTCACAGCCTTTTTTCCTTAAAAGAAGATATAGTGTGTGTTCCTGTCTCATGTTCTGGCATCACAGCTGCTGCAGTCCCTTTATATTATGACTTTATCACAAATGGATGACTAATACTGGACAGCTACATAACTGATCATCCCTCAATACTATGATAAAAAAAAAGTTATGATTCTACATTAAATGACACTTCAACTCTGTGTTGTCAAATTACAGCACAGGTGAAAGAAAGGAAAATGACTGAGAAAGGAACGAAAGGAAAATTACACGTCTGTTAGTGTTCAGGAACACACATAATCACAGCATATGATGATATGCAGGTGCTTTTATTGAGAGCTCTGGGAATCAGGGGTACAGACCCAAATCTGACTCCAACATGACTTTTGAGCTAAACAAATTTTATATTCTATCATTATATAACTTCCATATTAATTATTAAACTTATATTTTTCTATTCTATACATTGACTTTATTCAAGCATGAGTTTCTCATGATTTTTCTTAGGCCCCTGACCACAGTTTTTCATTATTATTCTTACAATTAAACAGTAATTATATTTAATTACTAAACAATTATCACATCTAACAATTATATCATTTATCATGTACTAGCTACACAGATGCAGTTCTAGCAAGGTACAAGTCCTACACATTCCCAGGGTATTTTCTCAGGGCCTACTAAGCTTAATTTTTTTCTAACCCTAAATCCCCATGATTTTAAAATCCTTTTACTACCACATCTAGAAAATGTTTCCTTCCCTACTGTTGCCTTTCTTCAGGCTACCATAAATACCAGTTTGACCCGAGTTCATGTGAAATATTTACTTTTTAAAATTGAAGTAACATCATCACCCACATCATACAAATACACTGACACTAGCTTTCACTCAGAAATCCCAGAAAGCTCAGCACTTGCACAAGATGGACTGTGATAATAAAATATTTTGCCAAAGGGCCAGAGAGCAAAGCTCAAATGAAAATTTACTGTAACAAAACATGTTCTCTTAAAACTTGTTCTCTTATGGAAGAATACTTCCTCATTGTGTGGTATGCTCCACCTGTTGCCTTCCAGAAAACTGTCATTAAACTTTAGCTGACTAGTCTTCTATAATCTGGGAAAAAAATCCTACCCACAAAAAATTTCATGATTTCTACCTTCTGCCAATGCTCAGCTTTCCTTTCCCTGCCTACCAGAACAGAGGGCAAAGTCTCTCCAAATACATCCAAGCTTTTCTGGGAACAAGTTCCAGTCTGTCCCCTGTGTTTCCTTCATAGGCTTTTTGCATATTATGACTCTGCACACACACAGACACATTCTGTAGTACAGATAAAGTGCACTACTACTCAACAAATCCTCAAGGAGTACTTAGAGAGTAGAAAAATAGTATTACCAGCCTTGTTAATTGCTGGGGAAAAAGGGGACAAAGAGGTTTTGAGTTCACAATAATTCAGAGCCAAAGGCAAAACTACCTCTCTCTCAGTGTCCTCTTTCCCCCACTTTGCAGTAACTACAACTAATAAAGAAGGTTGTAATATTGGAGATTTAAAACCTACCCTACACTTGAGTAACACAAAAAATTCTACCACTTCTCAGATGAATTATGACATTCTGAACTTGGCTGTTTTCTGCACATCTGTTCTTTTCAAATTTTGCTTAAGTGAAAATATCTACTTACAACTATTTTCACGGGCATTTGACACAATTAAAAATCTTTATTCCTAAGGGGTTTTTTTGCAATTTCAGCAGCACTTTTCAGGTAAATATTATAGACTATTTTACCAATGTCTTGAATTACTTTGTCATCCAGAAGACACTGCAACATTGAAAATCCAATACTATTGTATGTAGTACCAGCAGGAAAACTCCAAGACTGGAATGGGGTAGAATGGCAGAATAGGATTCTGGTTCCAAATTGTCATGGTTTGACACTGGCACAATGCCAGTGCCCCCATGAAAATTCAATCTCTCAATTGAATGCTGTGAAATACAATCGAGAACAGAGCAAAGCAGGCCCAAGCTTAATAACAGGGAAAAAACTTTATTAAGCTACTACTATAAAAGGGAAAAAAAACAAACAAAAAAAAAAAACCACACAAAGATCAAAATGAAAACCTTGCGAAGTATTCCTCCTCCCACCACCCAACTCCAACAAACCACAGCGAGACACAATCTGGACCCCAATCAGGTTTCCACCCTCCAGACAATCCATACTCAGTCCATCGAGGGAACAGAGTCTCTCCTGTGCCACAGACCCCCCAAGAAATACAGCTGCCACATCCTGTGCTTCCATGTCACACATGGCACTGCCTGGAGAAAAAGTTTGCCATGGTGACCCTTCTCCTTTCCATGCACAGTGCTATCACCACCAATGCATGGATGGACAGACTGCTTTTAGGATTTTTCCTTTCAAGGATGTCCTGCCAAGAGGGGGAAAAACAGCAGTTCAGTTTTTCATTTTTCATTTTCCTCTGGGGCCGAGAGTCCAAGAACAGAGATCTTCTTCTCCTTCTTTGAGGACAGGGGGCACCACCACAAACCCCCTAACTTTTCTCTGTTCACTCCACTCCTGTCTTTTCCCAGCTGAAGCAGGTCTCTTGGCTTACTGGCATCCTCCTAAAATACAGTCTCTCTTGGAGGAATAAAATCGGTTCAGTTTGTGGCCAACAAGGAAAAGTCCAGCCAAAAAAACACTCCATCATCTCCTCCCACTTAGAATTTCTCCTTCTAACATCCCAGGGTCCAAGATGTCTCTCTTCCTCTCTTTCAAACCGAGGAGGAGTGAAATTTTACAAAGCTTTCATTTCTCAGGAAGAGTTAAAAGTCCTGAATGCCCAGACTCCGGCTCCCACAGGCAGCTGGGCATCTTGCGGCCCCCCTGCTCTTCTCCTTCCCCGTGGTGAACTGCTGCTAAAACTGATGCCACCTCTTGAGAGAGAGAGAGAGACTCTGGGTGGGGGGGGAACGGAGACATCCCAGATTTCTCCACCCTTCCATCTGCAGGGGCCAGCCCAGTTCCAGTCCCCCACCCTTGGCCCTACCTCATTCAGGCCATGGGCCTTCCCCTCCCCACCCAGCCATGGCCAAGCAGAGGAGGTTTGCACTGCGCGCTGACCGGAACAAAAGAGAGCGAGTTCCCCTGGGAATTCTGCTTTTAACCCCTCTGTGTTCACAGAGGCGTGTCCACCTCCAATTGGTCAATATCCAAATTGACCTCTTCCTTCCGAGAAAATTCTTTTTCTGTGTCAAACCACGACACAAATACAAGCTCAATAATACAGTAGCATCTGTTCACTGACTCAAAGCTTGCAGGTGCTTCTGTGCCTGTTTCTAAGCTAAGTTCCTCCAAAGTCCCATTATTTAGATAACACCCATGGCTTTGTAAGAATAAAAATCAGTGTGTGGAAGCTTAGAAGAAGCTGGCTGAGATTTCAGGCTCTCTACAGCACGTGCTGTTTTTATATATTAAATCCAGAATCAGCACCTGATTTCACTTCAACAATCACACCAAAAACTCCACATTTATTGAGGTCTAGCACATTTTATGAGAAATGTAATCAGTTTGTCACTTGGCCAAATCCATTCTTTCCTGAGCTGAAGGACTGCAAGTTTATCCACCACTTCCTAGGACAAATATACTGTAAAATCTAATCCTTCTGCAAAAACCCATAAGGTCTATGACACCCTCAAAAGTTGTACCCCATCACGATTATTTTATCACTTAAGAATAAATTGAGACAATTTTGTATTCAGGAGAGGCTGCCCAGTTAAAAGCAACATCAACAAAGCCTCAAAAACAATGCCAACTATGAAATCAGTTTGAAAGTGTCATCCTTGTACAAAAATCCTTTCAAATTTTAGTTCGTCCACAAATCATGGAAACAACATAGATACATAGATTTCAGAACTGAAAAAAATGCCTTAGATGGTTAAAGCCAGAAAAAAGAGACAGTAATGAAAAATAAGAATACACATTTAAATATGCTTACTTTGTTTTTCACCAGACAATAGAAAAACTGCTAGAACTACCAATAACAGATGGTTTTGGCTAATAAAATATGATTGGCTTGCAGCTGCTTTGGTGATACTGAATTTGTTCACTCAAATTTTATTTGTAGATGTAGTAGAAATTAAATTGTCTGTAGTACTGCCACCCTATTTCCCACATATGAAATTATTACATAAAAATATTTTTAAATTAAAAGCAAATATTTGTAATTGGAGTATTTAACTCATTTCAACCTGGACTGGTGTTAAGTGGCCTCTCTATAGTAAGGGGACACTTGTACAGTATGCTTCTATGCTCCTGTTTCTTCATGATTACTACCACTGTTTTTCCTCAAAACCTAAATTTGACTTCAGTAAATGAAGTCCTATTCCATTGTTAAAGAACTTCCTTATAAATTTGCTTTTTGAATCAATTTGGCTCATGCAGCAAGGAAGACGTGATGTCACCAACAAACTACTTCAGCAAAGCTTTTTTGTTCATTAAATGGTTTTGTCTTTGCCACAAAGATAATTTTGATTTCTGATATTTTTTACTCCAGCATATTCATGTGGTATTCATGGAAATACTAATAAACTGCTTAATAAAGATTGAAGGATTTGATTGAAATAGGTCATAAAATGTGAGTTTAATTTCATAAAAGTATTGAATTTAATAACTTTTTATTATTTATTAGGTCTCCTGTGTTCCAATTCTGTATTATGCCAATTGTCTCTTTTCATTCTCATTGCTTTATTGAGCACTGAGATATATGTATAAGATACTGACAGACATGAGAAAAAAAAAAGCAATATATTAAATAATATATGCCAATATTCTGTGATGTAGGAAACAACAAAATGCAGTTTCAGACTCAAAGCCAGCCTGAGTGGAAGAAGGTATAACATGTTTTAAGAAACACCTGGACTCACTGCAGGAAAAACCTATTTCAAGGACATGTAGAAGCAATACTGAAAAATTAAGGAAACTAATGCACTCAGCATAACAAAGCCCCACAATTAACTAGTATTATGACATAACTCCTCAGACACTTTTAAGAAAGTTCTGATAATAATTCAATCTAGAGGTGTATTCTGAAATACAGAAATATAATTTGACATCTAAAAGTGATAATATACAAACCACATAAAAAACGTTCAATTAACAGAGCAGGCCAGTAGAAGTGGGCAAAAAGACCCACAGGTGCTCATACACATTCTTACCTTTGTCTTCTTGAAATATTTACCTAAGATACATTCAAGACAACTGGTCTGCAGGAGCCTAATTTCTTGATAAAATGCAATGGAAAATGTTAAGTATCTTGAAAGATAGCTTATGTTAGTAATTTGGAATGTGAGAGCTAAACAGTGTAAACTATTTTCCTCTAGAAAATATTTCCCTCTAAGTTTAGTTAGGACACTAAAACTGGCATAAAGAACCTCCTTATATATGGAAGCTGTATGGAGAAAGCAAGTCTATCACTTGATGGAGGTGCTGTTCTATGGTCTCCTTGTGCTTTAACAGAATTCCAATCTGAAGTTGGAATTGTCTGCAGAAATGCCCCAGATAGCACAGCGGAGAGAAAGACAGCAGAGTGAGAAAAAAAAAAAGCAGAGATCCCATCTGGATTATAGCTCAGAATTCAGCTCTATCAATCAGGGCTGCAAGGGATCTGCCAGGCAGAAATGAAGAGTAAATCCACAAGGGAAAACATCAAGAGAAATCTGATTTGGATTAAAATCTCTTCACATAAAGCAATTCCAGAGTTTCAGAGCAGAACTCTGAAACAGCTCTGAATTTCCTAGCTCAAACTATATTGTGTTCTTTTTCCACATTATTTTCTTCTACACTCTATATAAAATGGCTGTATATTGGATTTTAAACAGTTTTAAAAATCAATCCTGTTTTCAGCACAAATCCAAAACATATCCCCATACTAGCCACTGTGAAGAAAATTAAGTCTACCCAGCCAGAACCAGGATAGAGTTTAAAAAATGAAGAAAAGGAAAAGTGAGAATGTTATGACCCAATGTACAAATAATAAACTCTGAAATGTCTAAGGAAGCAAACAGTATTTCATTGTGTTTAAAGTCTACTCATTATACAAAAGCAAATGCTAGAGGACAGCTAAATGGTTGAAGAACTTCAGGTTGTATGCACACAGAAGCAAAATTGGAGACTTAATGTTACAGCTAAATTAACTTATTTTAATGATATAAACAAAACCATAAATTGTTTCATGTTAGCTGCATGAACTAACTCATCAAAAGATCAGTTGTCAGGAGCCATTGTAAGTAACAAAGAAATTGCAAGAGCAGACAGGAGTAACAGAGGAGGTGCAGGACTATCTTAGCAGCAAAGACCAACCTTGTCAAGACATCAAGCAGTGCTCTTGGGGACACTGATACAGATGTGCAATATTCAAAAGAGCAATTTAATCACATTTGCAAGTTGTTTCCCTCACTCTACCACACAAAAAGTACTTGTATGATATTAGCATGAATTTACCGTAATGACAGGAAATTACAAGTCTCTCCTTGTGCTTTTCACCATCCAAGACAAGTAGTTCACTCTCACTACAACCATGGGTTTCTGTAATGGTTGATGAAACATTGGAATGGTCAGAAGTGGCAGTAAATGCATTTACACTGTACTCAGCAGGAAGTCAGACAGTTATTAGAAAAGTCAATGGATTTTGTAACTATTTTGACATATAATCACCAATATAGGCACTACAATACAGCATTTTTCTACTTCTGTTTTTTAGAGGATAAGTAGTCCCAATAATAGGAAACATTTAAGAACAATGATGCAAAACTATTTTTTAAAAATTATTTCATATTTAAAAAACAATTATAATAGGTCTGAATGGAATTTTGTAATAGAAATCATTAAAGGAATGTGTTTTTTCAATTAAATATAGATCCCACTGAAACTAGAACTTCCAAACACAAGTCTGAACTGGAAGATATGTCATTGGCAGCACTAGAGTTAGCCTGAACAAACCCCTGAAAGAGATCCTGAATATGAAGTCCTCAACATCAACTCTTTTAGTCTACAAGTCTACTTCTACTTCACAGCAATACCTGCTTATGAAGCAATTGCTGGAAACTCAACTTATATCTCCTACAAGATAAAGGACAAAATCTTTCCAAGTTTCCCAGTTATCTGACTCGCTCCTGAACATAAACCATGAGTTTTGCAACAGAACAGCATAAAACACCCTAAATTCACTAGAATATGGATGTACTGTCTTTTTCTACTGACAGGAAAAGAATCTTCCAAAGAAACAAGCATCTCTGCATTAAGGCCAGAAGTTTGCAAAGCTACTGAATTGTTTCAGCATACAGGTAATAAGGATTTTTCTCACATTTCTCTGTCAATTTGCTTTGAAAATGCAAGTTACTCACCAGAAATCATATAGCTGCTGTTATACATTCAATATGAAAGCAGTGATGCTTGGTAACACAGCATGGGGATAGGTCCAGCAAAAGCACTTACAAGCCAGATGTGTGGCTGCCTCTCTGTCATGCCTACATGCAACATTCTGGGATGTTAATGAGAGAGGGAATAGCAGATTTCATTACTTCTAATACTCATCTATCCTACTAGAAAATAATCTGCCCCCAAAGGAGATTTCTGCGGATACAAAGTCATGATATCATTTGAGGAAAACATAGATCTCCTGCTTTTGAAACACTCAAGAGTGCTTATATTATTGCAAAACACCTTAAGAGATCATTGACATATTATTTATTATTTTTAAAGTATTATTTCAATTACCTAATGCCATTTAAAAACCTGTTGATTATACCTTCAGCAGCTTCACAACAGCTAAGTGAAAAAGTATATGAGTGGTTTGAACTGAGAAGAGAAAAATCTATATTAGGACATGCATCTTTCTTTGGTGTTTAGAATGGATTTCATTTGTGACTGCAAATTCATTTGGATTCCCAAGCAGCTGGCCTTTCTTTATTTTGCAGTTTCACTAAATTGATTTCACATACACTACCTTTTTAAATGAGTTAGCTGACCATTTTGCTCAAAGTAGTGAAGCTCTAGCTACCACATAATTTCTTCTTTCAAAGTCCTTTCAATAATAAAATAGTATCAAAGAAGACAATATGCTCAATATTGTGTCTTTCCATTTCCAGATAACTCTGGGGCAATGAGAAAACACTTAACAATGCAAGCTCTGCATAATCTGGATAATCACATCACAACTGTGGTGGTGAATAAACACTGCACAATACCTCACTCACAAATTTGGATAAAGCATTGCAGTATATGTTAGAAGGAAATAAAGTCAGTAGAGATAGAGGTTCTCAAGTAATTGTTCTGAGTTTAACTGGCAATCCTGAGTACCATGTTTGTTTGTAGAATAAAGGCTATAGTCAGATATGCCAAGCATGAAAGCTTGAAAAAACCTAGTGGAACAGGATTAAAACCTCACAAAGGAAAACAGTTCCCAAAATTATCTTAGGTAGTCTATAACAAAACCCAAGGAAATTTCTCTCTGCTTCTTCTGCAAAATATAGTGCATTTTTCAGATTGCCACTGTAGAAACTCAGGCTTCCTGTTTAGAGGATGACAGACCTAATCCCACAGCTGATGCCTAACAGTGCACCAATACAGCAACAAGGGAGAGGACTACTGTGTGAAATCTGAATCTCAAAACATCCTGATCAGTTCACTAAGTCTGACTCAGACATGGTCAAAGTAGTCATTTAGGAAAAGTTAATAAGGTTGAATTATTAACGTGTGAGGTAACACACATTTTGCAAGCAAGTCCTATTGTAAGTCTTGCCCAAAATGGAGGGAGGAAATGAAGAAAGAGACAGAAGTAAATGACATCTACACCCCTTTGAATATTTAATGCTAAGAAGTACAATCATATCTGAGTACAAGAAAAATCAAACTAGTTATAAAACCAATTAAATATTCCCTGGCATCTCAAATTTATCTGTGGCATACTGCAGCTTTTTGGGTATTGTTTAGTGTCTGCACCAGCTCAGGCATAAAGAGCTGCAGCTGACAATAGTACAATACCAATCTCTCAGCAGTCATAGAATGAGGAGATAGCTCCTTTCAGTATTATATTTTTACCCTGAGAACATGTCCAAGGACTCCACATTACACACAACCACACTTTCACAGGGTATGCCACTTGTCTATCAGAGTAACCTGCAGCATCATCACTTCCATTTGGTCTCCTAAAATATTCCACCTATTAAGCTGCACTGCTCTTGTACAGCTGTTTGGCTGCTGTCTCATGCTGAGAAATGCTCTCCAAACACACTAATGCTGCACTGGCACATTAAATAAATCAGGTTCCTCCTATCTATAGATACAACAGTGTTGTGTCTAGCTCATTGCATGTAAACTACATCATTTGTCATCTGTAATCTCTCACCTACTTTGCATTAAATGTAGTCTAAGCAGGAAACTACCAGCAGGGACAGGTGCTCTGTTTCAGTCTCATAAGCCCTGCCCAGTACAGCATTTGCTCCTGTATTAAGATACTTGCTTGAAACACTACAGCTCCACTGCACCTCTTTTATGCCACCTCCTCTGACTATGGATGAAACCCCCATTTAGCCATATATTTCATGTTCAGATCAACTGTGGCTCAATTCCTTAAATTTAAAATAACCAGTATTACATTCTTCATATCCAAGGTGGCTGCAATACAGTTCCCAGTCCCTTTAATGTGCCAGGTACTATATGTGCATGCTCTGATGGTAAAGCATCTGAGTGCCACTCCCAAACCTCAGCGATGCGCAAAGCATTCCTGTGAGACAGAACCCTTTGTTTCACATATCCTGCTTTCTCCTGCTGCTTTGATTCAATATGCTACCCTATTTCATATGCAATTTCTTATATATATTTGTGCCTAAAAGCTATTTATATTTTTTCCTCATTTTGGAGGATAAAAATTTGCAGGATGTTTTACAAAAGGAAATAGCCTGAAAGATCATATTTTTTCCAAGTGAAAAATAACCATGCAAAGATTATAACTTTTTTTTCCTAATACCATAAAAAGAAAAAGCAATCCCAGAAACAATACCAAAGCTAAGCAATATGAATGCAAGCAGTCAGTTTGACAACTCTGGTTTTCAAAATATGTTTGCTTTCTTATGGTAATAATTATACTAGTATCTAGCAGTATTTACTATAATTGCAGGTAAATTACAGCTTAATATGAAGGTTTCACAGCTATAAATAGTTTAAATTGTTTAGAATTAGAATGCCAAAGAAATGTTAATACCAGTTTTTAGAACTAAGTTTTACTAATATGGAGAGAGGAGTTAATTTCTTCTTGAAAGAATATATGGATGAACTTCACTGAAGTTCAGCATTCAAGCTTACCTTATAAATATAAAATATTTTATGAAGCAGCCTGTGATGCTTCATAACTTGTCGGGAGTTTTCTATTTCTGTTACAGATAAGAAAACTCAGATTCCATTAGAAGTGGTATACAGCTTTCACTGCCAACAAATAAACAAAACTGCCATAGAATACATGAGCAAAACAAACAATTGCAAATAAAGATTTTGCTGAAGAAATGTTGAGAGTTTGCAGAGATATCCAACCTTAGCACGCCTACTGATGTACCTATCAGAAAGTATAGGGATAGATAGATTTTTTCAGTTATAATCAAAATATATGGTGAAAGAGCTTAATAAGGCAGGGTCTATATGTTTGGGTATTAGAGTATTTCTATAGTTATACTAGTTAATAGAGATACAGAAGCATGGATCTGAGCAAGGATGCAGGTCACCTGTCTAAAGTTGCTTATAAGCAATTTATATTATCCAAAGCAACTTATAAGAGGAACACAAATACATTTTTTGTGAATATAAGATCCATCTTTCCTCTTCTAATTTAGCCATCATGTCTCTCCCTCCTGACTTCTTCATTGCTGAGCTAGGAAAAGGATTCAGAAACTTAAGAAGATGCAGGACATCTGAGACTACATGTCTAACTCTGCCTTCTAGTAAACTAATCCAATATGGCTCATTTTTTCATTTGGTATCTGGTTAATATCCTACTCTTTCATACCAAACAAAACTTTTTGAGGCTTGTGATAGCTAATAGACTACCTTGAATTCAACACTTTTACATGAAGACTCGTCTCAATGAATAACTAAAATTGTCATGAGTGAGAAAGGCAGGGGGGAGAACTGAGACATTACCTCAATTTTCCTGTACCAAATGTTCAGCATCTCTACTTAAAATATGTTCTCAAGACGGGATAAATATTTAGGATAAAAATTAACAAAGTACTGAAAACACATGTTCAGTTTGGGGTGCATCTTAGTATCACAGATTCACATGCTTAAATCCCAACGTAGCACACACTGAAGAGTTTCACCTGTAGAGGTTCTCTACAGAGAAAAGAAAATCTACCACTCAGTGTGCCAGGGAAGGAGGGCCTAAGCTATGCTATAAAACTCTTGAGAAACAAGCAGACTCAAATGATTCTTTAAATGGTGATCTCATTCAATATCCCTACTTTCCAAAATTTTTTTAATGGTGAAAAAATCAATGTCCTAATTGATTTTTTCAACCATTTTTAATTTTCAACTGTAAGAAAATGGCATTAATAATGAACTGCTCTTGAAAAAAGGCTTTGATTTTTTAGTGGACTATATTGTTGTACAATTAGAGGCTTCCCTCTTTCCCATACTTCCTAATTTATTCTATTCTGGACAGTTTAAAATGTCTAATTTTCTAGAGATACTATTAACCCTTTTTTCTCTTTTAATTAGAGGAATACACATTTCATACTTGTATCATGCCAATCATGTAATTTTTATATTGCTATCTAATTGCATTTAAGAAAATGGATCCAGAGCTGAAACTAAAGGAAGTAAGAAAACTATCAATGACCTATTTTTCTGACCTCTCTAATTTTTTCTTCCATGTGTCCCCTGAATTAGATTTACCTTTGCAGTAGAAACATGGAACTAAAACAAGATTGTGGCTCGATGAAGCTGACAGACACAGTGTTTCATTCCTTTACCCCATGAGCAGAAGCAAAGTTATTGCAAAAGGGAAGTATCCATAACTACTGTCTCAAATAGGTTCATGCTGCTTTTGATCCCAGTGGAACTTAAGCAATGTCAAAGCAGCCTAAATTATGCTGCTGGTCCTGAAAGTGATGTCAGCAGCAAGATACCTTTTTTACTGTGCCATAAAAGCAGGGTGGGGAGAAAAATGTTCAAAAGCATGAGACGGCCTGGGGATTCTCTATGCTGAAGAGATGTCTTTCTGAGCTGCTATTTTTAAATATTCTATTAGAAAAATTGGCACAAATTTGGAGGCTTAATGACCCAGTTCAAATTGCTTATTGATAAGCAATGTGCACCTCTTAGCTCTGAGAATTATACTATATTTTCATAGAGGATTCTTTAAACTGCACTTTATTAATACCTAATTAGAATCTTATTAAGCTCTTAAAAAAAAAGGGAAAGAAACCAAAGAGCTCTTTTTTCACTTCATTTGAAACCATAATTGCATGACTATGAGTGTTACAGTGAGCTCATGGGCACTCTATTTCCCCTGTTCCCGGGACCCTGTGACTCTGATCAAGATAACCCTGGACCCCTCCTTCCTGCCCCAGCGGGGTTGGCAGAGAGCCAGGGAAGCCCACCCTGTCCAAAGTCTATATAGACCCCTGACATTTCCTGTTCGTTCTCTTTTGCCCCGCTCTCCACTTGGACACCACAGAATAAAGAGAGCTGCACCAACATATATTGGGGTAAGAGCCTCTTTTGGAAATCTTTGCCATCTCCTGATATTCCTCCCCTCACAGCCTCAGACCTCTGGGTTAGCCTGATATTCAGGGGGCTGTGCGAGGGGGGGAACGTCATATGAGTAAAAGGAGAGAAAAGCAAAACAGGAAAAGCACTAAGCCTTATGCCCAGCATCTCATCTCAGACAGCACAAGTAAGAAAAAGGCTGGTTATGTGATTGATTTCTTCAAAGGATGTTTGGTACCAGACATGTGCAGATACTGCTTATATTGTCACAAATTAATATGATGTGGTGTTATTTTCATGAAACCTGTAATGACAATGTTAACATACACCAATAGGCTATGTCTTCTTCTCAATAAAAGAAGAAATAAAATAAACTTTAAAAGAATGTATGAAAGATCAACATAAAAAAGAGGACAGCCTTACCATATTTTGTGCTGAGGGCATCAATGGATTTTCTCCTTGGATCTGTTTCTATTCTTAGGAAGCAAATAAATCTTTGACAATGCATTTGCATTTTATTTATTTACCGAGTCTTTTCAGCAGCAGAGCATAGTGTCACTTACTCTTTAGAAGCCTTCTTTTTATAAAAATGCAGGTCTCCTGGGAATCAGAGGTGCTTTGAAATTATTTTTGATCGATGTTTGCATACCCATTGCATGCCCAAAATTTTTTGGATTTTATAAGACACTGCTTCAAATAAGGACTAACACTGATGTCAGTATTTAAAAAGAAATCTACATTTTTCCCCCTGAAATATGGTGCTGAATCTAGTTTTAGTATACCCATTACTAAATGGGATTTTTTTGTTCCTTTTTCTTTTGCAGGTAACTTTTTAGTCCACAGGCTAAATTTTCAACAGAAGGACAAAGTTTTCAGAAGGCAGTTCTGAAAAATGAAAACAGCCTTTAATTGAAGAAAAAGTAACTGATTAGAAAGCACCTTTCTGAATTAAAGATATGGATAAATTAGCATTTTTTCCCCCAATTCCTTGGCAGCAGAGAGCTGCTCTTGGTTTCTGTATTATAAGACTTGGCTTTTAGGCACATAATCAAAATTTGACAGAGTCTTTTTTACATGTTCTTTTTTACCTAGTGAACAAATGCACATGCAAAAGTTATAGGGAGCATTGGTACAACCTGGCATTACTATAGGTGCTGGAGGAGAAGATCATAGAAGATATGACAGAGACAGAAATAATAAATACTTATTATAAGCCTAAGGTAGCAAGATTTCTTTACTCTAGCACAAAAAAATCTACTAATGCTCAGCCATTACAATGCCTATCTCTATCTGTATGGTTTGACTGGAAGCAATGGCAATAAACCAAGCCTGGTTTAAACCTGTGAGTCCAGTTTTTAATGGACCTGTTACATCATGGATTAAGTTGGGGAAAAATTACATGCATGGCAGTATTGTTCATTAGCATGGACTATTATTACTGCTTTTCTCAGTTTCAAAATAAAGACTCTAGTGTATTGTAAATGCAGGCAAACCCAATGGGAAGAAATCATGATGTCTGACTCAATTCAGAAGGCTGAATGATTTCTTTATTATAACTATGCTAAAATACATCAATATACTATATAAAAAGGAAGATACTAAAACTACATACTACTTTCTCTAACTCTGACTCTAATACAACTCGTGACCCTCTCCCAAGAGACCAGACAGGTGGGTTGGATTGGCCATCAGGCTCAAACAATCCTCGCCAGAATCCAATCAAGCACTCACTCCAGGTAAACAATTCTCCAAACACATTCCACATAGGAAAAACAAGGAGCAGAAATAGAAATTGTTTTCTCTTTCATTTCCCTCTGTGCACCTCTATGAAAAATCCTGAGAGGGAGAGAAATGTGTTTGCCACACAAGTGTTTTCAAATAATTTATTTTCCTCTGAGTTTCTTTGCCACCCAAATCCAAATACTTTAATAGGATTAAGAGACTGTCTAACTCTGAGCATCAAGCTTATTTACAGAGGATCAAGTTAGACACCTAAATGTTCAACATAAAAGCAAAGGAAATTACTTCTCTCATTTTCTCCTTAGTCAAAAGATCTTATTAATAATTTCCCAGTTATTTTTATTTTCTGTCCTCTCCCCTTTGGTCTGCTGCTTCTGTATTTTTCTCCCATTCTTCCTTCTGTTACTCCTTAGACCACTGATTTATGCTTGGAATAACCACTGTAAAAACATACAATGTCCCACTTATATTCCTCCTACTGTACATCTTATAGCATAAATATTTGAAATTATTTCAGTCCTAAAGTCCACTTACAATAGAGGACTTCTTGGAAGCCAGGAAATGGAATTTAGTTTATAACATTACAGGGAGAACAGTTGCTCCAATAGTTAATAAAACCCCCAGTTAACGTAAGAGAATTTGAGTAAAATGTGATCAATAGCAATGATTATCCAAGCTAAAGTAAGGAAGAGTGTTAATGCTGGACAGAAGTAATACTCATTCCTCACATTCTAAGCACAAGGTGATGTGTAACACCAGGCATATAGAGAAAAAAAAATGTCAGAAAATAGAAGGCAGAAATAGGTGAAATGGCAAAAGAAGAAAAATGAGAGAGGAAGGAGAGTAGAAAAGCAGATAAAGCTGACAGATTACTTTCAGCATCAAAATAATGGACCATGACAGGTAAATTTATTTGCATGTGGTGGAGCATGTGCTCTCCAAGTACCAGACAATTAGATGATATCCTTCCAGTAACCTGGCACTGTGCTCGATGTGCAACAGTAGAACACCTACTGTATCCTTAGAGTGCTGAAAGCCACACCTTCTGTCCATCACAAATACATATTCCTTCTCAGATCAAGTGCAAAGTATGCACTATTCAATTACCTCCTTTTCCTTTCTGTATTTTTATTGCTGCTACAAGTTTAAAAATGTGGAGTCAGGAAATCACCCCCTTTCATCCAGGCCCATGGAGTGTGCCTCTTGTAAATGATAGAGAGCCCCTTGTATATTAACATAGAAGTACAGTATAGATAATGAAGAGAAAAATACCCCTCTGCAGTGCCTTGCACTTAATAAAGTGACAAACCTGAAGGGTCAATAGATGAATAAAAATCTATTCCCATTCTTTTCTTGACTTGAGTGGGAATAGAGATCACTACCAAACACCAACATAGAGTATTTTTTGTCTAAACAACAAGAAAAAAATTCAAGAGAATAATGGCATAAAAACAGTCCCACTTCTGAAATAATAAATCATGAAAATTATTAAAGGAGTTGCTGGCAAAAAGGACTGTAATCATGTTTCTTTAACATTCAGGACCTCTTTCTATAACAAATATGAGCACACACATCAAAAAAAGTCTGACTAGTAAATTCTTGAAGAAAATATTTTCTTCAACTTTTTAGCAAGATGAATTTACCAATATATTTCAATATGTTTTGTTGGACAACAATATTTTTGTTGCCTATCTATTTTCATCTGTCTCCATTCACTTGGTTCTTTCTCTTTCTTTTTTCTTTTTAGGTAAATGAAAAGTGGCCCTTCAATGAATGTTCTGGGAGTTTTTTTACATCAGTCATGATTTTGTGTCAGCAAAAAGAAAAAAAGAAAGGCTTTTGTGCACTCAGTTAACCACAAATCTCTATATGATAATTCATGTTTAGTATAAATATATATTTTTTTCTTTTTTCTACTATGCCAAGAGCAAATGTCTGAAGCAATGACATTAAAGTCCACATTTTCATATCAATCATCTCTAAATTTATGAAACACTGCTTCTAAACTTTTATTTAGTTGTTTGGTTTTGTACTTTGTACAAAAATATACCAAAAGTATTTTAATACTCAGTGGTACTTGACAATGCACAATGGTACCCATTTAACACACAGTGGTACCACACATTTTGCCACTTTCATGTTTTCTTCAGGTCTTTGGGGCACTGTATGTATGAACACTACAGTACAGGAGGTAATAATTTTATTTAAATTAACACTATGTTTGCTTTTGCTTTTAAAGAAACTTGCAAGTCACGAATTTGTTATTGTCAGGCATGTCTTTCTACATTTTAGGATTAAATAACAGGTGAGGTCATAAATCAGAATCTACTTATATATTCCTTGACAGTCTTAAATATTCTTGACAGTCTTTCTATTTATCCAAAGGCTGTCAATTGATTTTGTGGATACAGTTTTTCTTCATATGGTATGGTCATCCTTATGCTATTTTAGACAAAGAAGATTTGGTTAAAATGAAGTTGGTAGCAATTTATTTAAAATATACTGATGTTCAGGTTTCCCAAGGCAATTTATACCAAATGTATTAGTCTTTTATATTTTGAAATCAAGACTTGTCAATGT
Source organism: Lonchura striata (assembly GCF_050655825.1). Lineage (NCBI taxonomy): Eukaryota > Metazoa > Chordata > Aves > Passeriformes > Estrildidae > Lonchura > Lonchura striata. The sequence continues at coordinate 83,963,605 of NC_140705.1, read as the reverse complement.
TTTTAATACGCACTTTCCCTTTCCTACACAGTTCACAGGAAGTCAAAACAATTCTGAACTAAGTTTTTGTCCTGAAGCACAATTTGCATATCCAGTAACAAAACTTCCCATCTGGATGAGGCAGGCATTAATGCACCATCCATGTTATCAGACTTCTACCAATGCCTCTGATGTGTATTAGCAGTGAAAGAAGGCTCAGCCCTCCTCAGGATGCCTATTTACCTCGTGTCCTGTCCCATGGCAGAGGGAGCACTTCTGCAGAGGCATTTGTGGCCCTCGACCTCACTCACTGCTCCTTCCATTCCAAACAATAGGAGTGAGTGGCTGGAAAGCAAAGGTGAAGACCAGAAGAGCAGCTGAAGACCTGCTTCAGTGGCTGCCATTTCCCCACTCAATGGGACATTTAGGGGGTCCTGGGGCTCACAGCTCTGCTGGCACAGGGGGCACCTGTGGTCCTTCCTCCAAGCTGCATCCAGCTTTACATGGAATGTCATGGTTTGATGCCTCAACGCTCTGCCATCACATCTCATATCCACTGTATTACCCACAGACTACAGCTAATTCCAAGTCTGTGTAAGGGGGTTTAAAATTATCAGCTTCCTGTTGGAAAGGACCATAAGAGTAAGACCAAATAAAAGTCAGGAAGGGGATGGTGATTAAAAATATCTGCAATAATAATAAAATTTCTGTGACTGTAGCTCTCTGCCTTGTAACTTCTTGTGCTAGGTCATTAGCCTAAAGGAGAAGTTCAGATCACCTCAAAACTAGATCAATTTTTTGCAGGTATGTGCAGCTGAAGGAACACAACCTGACCTGCAAGGTCTACAAAACCCCCACATTATGACTTATGCCCTTTCTCTCTGGGAACAAGAAAATTAATCAATGATTCTAGTTGTGAATCCATACCTATAGCTCCAGGCAATAGGCAGAGATCTGCAGATTTCAAATGATGGTACTCATTCACCCCAGAAGGTTGTTGACAGCTTATGTTCATTAGTTTTCATATGAGTCACGCTGTTACTAAATTGATAGAACTACAGAAAAGCCTACCAGTGAACAAAAATAAATAAGAACATTTCTTCTCCCTAACGCACCATCTGCCACAGGCTTGTGATACCTTCAAATTACTTCAGGTAGCTAAGGAATGTTTTCTATAGGCTAGACTCACTATTTACTTGGTCTTTTCCTCATAAAGTGCAAGCAATTGAAATTCCATTTATATAGTTCTAAGGAACCATCCTGTATTTGGTCCAGCTCACCACTTCTGTGGTATTTTCTAAATGCACTTAACAAAATCATCATTAATTCTACAGCTCCATGGACTAGCTAAAAAAATATACTTAGATATGGGTAGTATTTTTTGAGTTGGTTCTGAGAATGACTACATACTACACAAAGTCAGACCAAGCCTGTTACAACACACGTCACAGTTGAGATGGCAACAATACACAGAGCATCCTCAGACAATTTCAGAAGGTTTCAACCCATACAGAGTAACAGCACACCACTTCAGAAAGCTGCAAGCATCAGCCCTTCTTAGGCTTCACCCCAGCCATTTATACCCCTGGTGTTGATGCATGGCACCTGTGTGCCCTCTGTTCCCTTTGGTGGCTGGTCAGTGCCCCTGGGCACTCCATGGCTCATTGCTGTCAATGCTGCTCACCTGCTTTTCACAGCTGAGCCCACTGGGGATGAGGCTTGGCCACAGCCCCAATCCCAATGACCACGACAGGTCTACCTCCACAAACCCAGGCCTAGCTCCAGCAGAAACCAGAGAACTCAGGAGCAGCAGAACAAGGTAAACCAGAATGTTACATCTCAACAGCATTCCTACACCCTCCAGACACTTTCAGCGCAGGGATTATATATATTTTTGTAATAACCATTAATAAATGCATTTGGCCAGTCCTCCTATAGAGGACTACTCCACACAGACCTTTAGACCCAAAATAACTTCTAGCTCAACAGCTCAAATACCCACTGCACAAAAGGTCACCTCTCATGCTTGGAAACATGTTTCTTGCCATGTCCTTAGTTTTTGTACACAAGTGATACATAACTATATAGTGTTGACATGCTGGGCATAATTTTACCATTGTTTTATTTAGTAATTTCCAATTTGTAGGTCTTCCATGTGTTTTCCTGATGCCCTTTTTCATATCTTGCTATTGTATTGTTTCTGAAATGGGGGAAAGAGGGAAATGCCTTACAGGATTTGAGATGGAAGGCATACCATGGATGTACACAATGTCAGAGACACATTACTAAAAATTCCTAGTGTTTGATTTCCTCTTTTGGTTGATAAGAGCATTGATCTGACATTGTCTTGGAACCCTCTATCATAATTCCTAGATTTCATTCAGAGCAAAGGCTAACTCAGAGCCCATCACTTTATAGGTGAAATTAGACATTTTTCAATCAATTAGTATTTCCACTGGATTTTATCTGAACTACAGACTAGTTCAAGCATGTGAAAACAAATAAAGGTGACCATGGTTCTGAAACCTAGATACCTAAGATAAAATAAACACAATTTGCAGCAATAGCAATGAAAATGGTGGTACCGTAATTTATTCTGATGTTGCAAATGCAGTTAATAGCCCCCCACCTACGTGCTTTGCACAGGCTGTTGTTCCTGACACAAAGGGATCTACACTGTCCTGACTGATACAGGTTTACCTAAACAAGCTATTTTATTTGCAATTACAGGGAAAAATAATGTGTCTTGTATCTATTTGTTATGCAAAACAAGAGACCATATGCAACAGCAAGTTCTGGACTTGCATTTGGAGTGTGTGATTTTTTTTTTTTATAGCTGCACAAACCCACTATAGGTAAAGCATAGAAATAAAAGCAAAACATTTGTGGATTTTCATTTAATTTAAATGCAAATAAAACGTGTGTCTGACCTAAATTCCCCAAATTTTTCAAGCTGGAGCATGTGTGAAAAACATTACAAGAGATAAGTCTCAGCAACAAGTCTGGTGTTTGGGAAATGAGCTGTTGATGAGTTGAGCAGTGAAAAACTAAATGAAACAAATTGCAAACTGAAAAAGAAATGTGAATTCCCAGCTGCCTATAAGCTGGATTTCATTTATTAGATTTGTCCTGACATAAATAAACAGGGTGAATAATTTTTCTGTAGCATTAATCAATATTTTATATTGGTTTTATTTAAATATTTAATCAGTAAACTGTAAGTAGATTTTCTTATAATTATGTGAGTTACGATGAATCAGGCACTTAGTACTTTCACATTTTAGCTTTTATTCCTTCTTCATTTGCAAGAACTTCATAATATATTTGGCCCATACCTATCTACTTTACTGAAACTTTATTATAGTCTTTTCATCTGTGATGTTCCTCATTCTCTTGAGTTTCGACATGGGCAGTCCATTTTACAGCAGCTTCCCCTTTTTAGAAGTGTCTTTTATACAAAATAAGAAAGATAAACTTCTAGAATTATAGCCATTTTAAGCCATTTTTTTTCTTCCAATTCTATTATATAAGCAGTGAATTTGGGCCCAAAAAGTACCAAGATTGCCACTGCATTATGGCTTCCCATACTAGATAAATGATGAAAGATTACAGTCAGTTTTTTCTGATTCCTCTGTCTGGGTTTTTCTCAGCAGAACCTAACATAGTCTGTCCTACCTTTACAGTAATAGCACCCACACTGGTAAATTGAATTGCTGGTAAATTGAATGTGAGATCCACAGCTTGGTATGCTAGCTGGTAGTAGCTTTGGCATGAACTTTATATGTAATATTGCACTGTTGCCAGTTTCTGAGCTGTATCTGAGGTGGCACAAAGGTTCCAAAGTGAGCAGGACTGGGAGTTTGGCATTTTGTTGGCCTTCAAGAGCAGGAAGAAAAATTGTGTGAACAAATAGCTTCTGATTACCTGCAGGCTGTTACAGTTCACTGCATGTTGGCCAAATCCGGAACTAGGTATAGGACTACAAATAATAAGGTTTACAGGACTCAAAACACAACACATCAATGATCTGGCATTAGTTCTGGCTCCTGAAATGCCTGAAATAGTATGACAGTGTCTGTTATCGAAAGAATTAATGCTAATTCCAAAAAAGCTCTCAGTAGGAAATTTTGGGATTTGGATCCTGCAACAGAAGGCTAACCTATGAAATGGTACTAGCATGGGCATATGCTGGCAGCAATAATACATAACTAGCATTCATTCCATAGGATGCCCTGAAGAAACAAATGGTTTAGCTTTAGGATGCTTCTCATACTAAGAACAGCTCAACTGAACATGACAATCTGGACAGCCACGTAACTTGTTGCTGTTTCTGAGCTGCCATTCAAGTCAAGTTTAGATTGTACTTGGGATTACTAAAAAGATGAAAAATATTCAGTTTATTATTAGGTGAACAAAGACAAAAAAGATGAGGGCTGATACCAGCTGCGCAACTTTTCATGGACATTTCTGGAGAAAATACAGCATACTAGGCTAAAATGGATGATGGGTTAACAGCTAGAATTTAAGTAACCAGCAGTGAAGGGCAAATCTGTTGTTGCATTTTGAAATACTTCTGAAACCAGATGCAGACTGCAGAAGTACAGTGATGTGCATCACATTTTGTTAGGAGTGGGTTCATTTAGGCCACAGTTTTAATAGATGCATATATTCATAGACTCACTGATAGGACCAGTATTTACTTATTCTGTAACCTGCTGCCTCATTGTAGCACATGAGTGTTTTTCAGATTCCACCAGAAGAGCTGGTCCCTACAGTTGTAAATGTCCATCCTACACCACCACAACTAAACCTATATGCGGATCCAGTCTGCAACAAAACAGAAAAACTGTTGGCCAATTGTTTGCCAATCCTTATCTTATTGATGGGGATTTTGCATGACCTGTCAATCAGCTTAAAGCTTCATTACCTCCTACTTCCATCCATAACTGAATTCTATATAAAAGACCCAGCTGTAAACATGGTTTTCGGGTTTGGTTTGTACCTTTGCTCTGGAGGATCTGGTAGTTTCTCCTGTAGTTTCTCCCTTACTCTCCCTTACTCCATTTTGCCCTGTTTTTGACAGTCTTACCTCAGAACAGAAAGTTTTATCCCATGAAATCACAGTACCATTTCTCATTGTTTTCCCATCTGTCCTGCAGGATTTAATGATTATCCTTAACCTCATCCTCAGAATAAATCAGGAAAGAATTGTTCTGCTTGTTTCAGCATCTGTATATCTTACAGTATTGAGCCATAATCATAAATTCTTCAGTGCCCACTGTTCTAACCCCGAAATCTCAGCCTTGGACATAACCTTCTATATTCCTGTACCTGCAGATACAGAATTACCACTGCTGGAGAACCAACATTCTTTCAAAGAACATTTACCCTTCAACTACGTTTTCAGCTCATGCTGTAAGAATCATGTGCTCCCTGGATTGTCTTACGGATGGAACACAAGTTAAAACAAAGTGCTATCATCAGACTGAAATGCTATCATCCTGAATACTACAGCATCTAACTAGGATATATTTATACTCTGCACAGGGGAGTTCAAGGTAGTATCACATAGGAATACTCGATCTGGGTGAATTTAGATTTTCACTCCTAGAGACTGCAAAAGAGTTATTTCTACATTACTGAGGTACCTAAATCTAAGATACATGACAGTGCCTCTGGGCACAAGTGTGAAGCCATTATCTTGCTTCCAGACTTAAGTACTGCCAGATTTTTTTGTGCAGAAATGGATCTCCTGAATACAGCAACAAAACAGGACTGAGATAACACTCAGATTTTATAGTAGCTTAGCAGCAGGAATGAAATTCTTCTCTGGCTTCCTGGCAAATCTTCTCCAAGGCACTTCATCTACCACGGTATATAGATTTCTGCAGGAAGACAATATCCGCTAGTGAAACTGCTCTGATTTTTAAAATTAATTGAAGTACAGCTTGGAAAACACAGTGGATATGGTTTTTCTAGTGAGGTCTTAGAAGAATTGACCAAAGGAGGAAGACCTCAGCTTCTGTCCCTTCTTTAAAGAATATTCGTGCATTTCATCCTGTAGCTTTTTCATATGTAAGCTGTTGGGACAAATGCCAGGACTCATATCTTCATCAAGAAAAGTGTGAAGTTAGAGGACACGCACAAAATACTCCCTCCTACTCTTAAAAGAAGCCAATGCACATCTTTCTTTACTAATAGCAGTGGTCATGCTATTTCTCACAAATGTTAGTAGACTTTCAATAAAATGCACCACAGAACTGACCAAAAAGGGTGATGTTTGTAAGTTATTCTGTAAAATTCTAGCAAGATGAATTGAGGAGGAAGACAGGTATGGTTTGGGATCCAAAGTGAATTACAAGCGTCACTGAGGCTGGTGGCTGCTGTTAGCACTTTCTGTCTCAGCTGGAGCAATCCAGTTCCATTCTCTAGTAAGAATAAAAAATTTTGTTTTGACACCTTCATTATCACTTTGATAGAACATGTTTTGACCAAGCATAATTTTTGAAGACAGTCTTCTAGCTTCATAACCAGAGTGGCTGATATTAACCCTTGGGAACTACAACCCAAGTACAATTGATTACATAACCAGTGCAGGGAAGAACCTCCTATGTCAGACATGGCTGTACTGATTGCCTTTGCAAGGGCTCTGGGCACTGATTGCAAGGGTGACTAATTGAGAGCACATACACAAGTTGTAGAGTGTAGGATGCAAGAGATGTGTCGATTCTAAAACAAAGCAGTTTCACACTGTGAGTAGAGAAACATGACTTTCTGCAAGTGAACAAGATTAGGCCAGAGACTACACCAGACACTGGAGTCTGCTTTTTCATTCTAGCAGAACAAATGAAGTCAATAGGTTTGAACTGTGTGCTAAAATCAGGATTTACGATGTCTCCTTTTTAAGTAAGTCAAATTAATCAAAACACTGGAAAAAACTGAGGGAAAAACAAAACAACAAAAAAAAATAATGACTGCCTGCTTGTCTATTTCTTGTCCATCAACAGGAGCTCTGAAACTTGTGGCCTAGATACTATAAACATTATACTCAGGCTTAGGATTGTGCACATTAGTCATATTGAAGATGATGTTTGAGTAGTTTCTGTACTATTTAAGAGACAAACATAGAAAAATAACTGCAATACCAAAGTCAGGGAAAGCCATTTATTTTCATACTTTTTTTGCTCCTCATGCAAAGAAAATGAAAATACATAAAACAGCTTAGAATTTAACTGAAGTAAACAGGCTTCACAGTTTTAGCAACAAAACATTTGAAATTGTTATGGCAAGTTCCATCTTGCTAATGCATACATTCAAAAGCAAAAGATACTACTGTACTTCTGATGTCAGATTAAAAAAAAATCTGGTATAAACTTTGAGTGAAGACAAATGCATTTTTCTCTATAAGGGTTTTCCAGAAGATTTATATAGAGACTTTGATTCTACAAATATCTGTACTTTTTCCATTTATGAGAATAAGCAGTTGAAGTTAATCTACTGAAATGAGATTAAATGTTTGCTTAGAACTTTGCCTTGTTTGATAGGAGACTTGATATAATAATCTGTCCTAAGGTGATGTTATGGTGTTTATATCTCCAATCGTGTGTTCTGTTTATGTTTAATATTATGTTCTGTGCTTTCAGAACTAACTCTGAAAGTAAAGGTTTTTTTTGCCTTATTATCAGCCAGTTCACCTCCCCCTATAGTCTGCTATCTAAAAAAGGCTATGCTTGCTTGCTTGCTTGCTTGGCTTGCTTATGTACTTGCTTACTTACTTTACTTCTGCTTTTACCTTTGCTTCCTAGTTAGTTTAGCTAAGCAGTCCAATTCTTTCCCTAAACTATTTCCTTTCCTTTCCTTTCCTTTTCCTGAATACCATCCAACCTACTCTGGACTGGGACCTGGAAACACCAAAAAACACCCAGAGTCTGCATTTTATAAACTACAGCAGCCATCCCCAGTAAAAAAAGCAATCCTCAGCATCCACACCCGGGCGACCACCCCCAGAAAAAACTTTCTAAATTTATTCATCTCTTCAAGGTGGTAAAAGAGTTTTGTTGTCATCTAGTATTATTATTTTATTTGGTGCTGGGGAGTACTTTTCCACTTCTCTCAGAAAAATTTGTTTTTCCCCAACCAGGTGAGTGGGGAGGGGCTGTGGGAGTCTGTTTTCTGGGGGCTTTTCCCCAAATTTACCCTAAACTAAGACAAATATTTTGGCGCCCAATGTGGGACTCGAGAGAGTAGAAAAAAACTGTTGTAATCATATTTTTGTTCCAATTATTTTGTGTTGGTATGGAGCAATTACTGGTTATGTTGTTTGAATTCATAGTGTCTCTTGGGGTGAAGGCCTGCATGTGTCTCTGGTCCCTAGGGTTTTTTGAGATCTTAATCCCTCTATAGTCCCTAAGTTTATTTTTTTATCCAGGATTAGCTCTGGTATTGTCCCTAATACGTAGGTTTTGCAGTGGAAGGGCACTGACCAGAATATCCATCGAGCTGGGCTTGGGTGTAATGGCTTCCAGGGGGTCTATAAAGGTGCTGAGGTCTGTTCCTGGAATGTATGGTTCATGGTTATGGTTGTGGAGCCAGTTTGTTAGAGGGAAAGCAGGGGATAAGGCTTTTCAGCCTTTGCTTTCCTTCTTCTCCTCTGAATCTCTTAGCTCCCTATTAGAGAAAGTTCCATTTCCCTTGACTGTTAAAGAGACCATCTTCCTGGTGTTTAATCTGGTAAGCTTTCTCTATACAGTCTGCAGTCTCTCTAGAATGAGGGATGAGATTTCTAGAGGGGCTGATGAGACCCCTGACCCAGGACTAGACCCAGGTGTGAGAAATTCTGAGTGGTGTGGGAAATGGGAGGATACGGGCCAAATCTTAAAGGAATTTTCTGACCCTATAGCCTGGGACTTTCCATGTGAACAAATTCAGAATCCAGCTGAGGTGGCGAAGCACCTGAAAGAGAAGTGCCATGATAACTCTAAGGAGAAAAAGATCATTGCAGTGAGCTGGGCCCTGGCATATGCTTATCGCACCCTGCTAGATACTGTAGGGCAGCAGACAGAGGAAGGGGGGCAGGGAGATAAATCAGAGCTATCCCAGTCACTCAGGCTGCAGCCAACACCCCCGGCTCGAAGCCAGCAGCTAAACCAGACAGTGAGCCTAAGCTACCAGCTAAACCAGACTCAGCAGCCAAGCCTCAACCAATGGCTGTTGCTACTAGCACAAGAAGTGGGAAGCGCACATAAAAGACCAATCAACCAATAAATAATGACAATAATAATAATAATGCAAGAAAAAAACCCTCAATGCCTACTAACATAAAATCAGAAGTCAAAGCAACTAATACAAAATCAAAAGCCAAGTTTTCCCCAAATTTACCCTAAACTAAAACATAATCATTAAGAGTTTTTAATCAAAGGAAAGTGAAGATACACTTCAACTGTAAAGAGATCATATATTTCCTATCAGCAATTGAGGTTATGTGAGTAATGAATATAAAAATGGTTTATCAGCAACAGGTAGTAAGAATTTGATCAATATATCTTAATTTATTGCAAAGGAACAAACAATTTATTAGATCTGCTTATATATAGTATTCTTCCTTTAGCAGAATAAATGACTTAAATTATGTTTCTTTTATTTCAGAATTGAAAGGATGATGAATAAGTCTGTCTAGCTTTTAGAATATTGTATCTGACAAAAAAATTCAGATGTGCATAGCACAAAAGGCTAAGAAAAGCCATACTGTTAATGAATCTAGAAGATTTTCTTCAAAAATTGTGCCTCAGTCAAAACATGTTCCATCTAAGTGATAACAAAGATATCAAAACAGAACACCTAAGGAATAAAACCACTCTACAGAGCAGTGGAAAACAAGAATGATCTTAGCAACAGGATTTTTCTAGTTAATTAAGACATGAGACTAAAAAAGATCCATATCCTACTAGAGATTGCTAGTCCATTTCCACTATTAAATTGAAATAAAAAGAATAATGGATACTCTGCTCAGGCAAATGGAATTTGTGTGTTTGACACAGAGCAACACCCACTGAGATCATGGTGAAAAACCCAAATTTTCTCTTCCCAGTTTTTGGTGAATGTTGAGAGGCATGTGTATCCATAGTATAGAGAACCTCTATCCTTTGGATATTGCAAAACTGAATTCTGTTCGAACCTCTCACACAAATCTCCTGTATGACTTTGGAGAACCCACACTTTGTGCCTTTCGTTCCCTTAAAAACATTGTGCCTGTTGTATGAGGTTAGATATCAGTCCTTGAGAGACAAGGACTTTTACTGTGTGTTTGTTCAGCACAAGCCTGACAATGTCAGGGCTTAAATTAAAGTCTCTAGGTACAGTGAATAAATATAAGCACATTCAGCAAAAATAAGATAAACAACAAAAAAGATTGCATATGACAGTACAATAAAACAAAGAAAATGGACTGCTTGGATTTGACATAATCTCAATGTTAAAAGCAACATTGAGTAAGAAATGTAGTATATTTCTGATTCTTGCTATTGACTCCAAAATCAAGCTAGAGGGCAAGTTTAGGATTTTTGTAAGACAAGTTCTGCCTTGCAAAACATAATTGGATCTGTTGCAGCAATTACTCTTAAGTATAATTAGGTTGCAAGGCTTGAAAGAGATTTGAATATCCATGCACCTAATTGTCCTTTCACACTAGTGAAAGCTCCTGGTAAGGCTGATAGAGGTATGAATGAAAGCTGAAAACTCAGTGCAGGTGAGATATGGCAGCTCCAGCAGTTAGCTATGAGCAGCTCATCTTAGACTTGCATGGTTTATTACAATGTTCTTTCAAAAATTATGAGGAAATCACTCCTCACAGAGCACAAAAAAAATACGTGTTAGCTTTTTGAAGACAGCTGCATTGCATCAGAGGAGTAAACTTAGTCTTGTTTATGTCATTGTTAGTTGATTGTTAGTCCTGTGCTCTAGTTAGCAAATACTTGAAGATAAGAATCTGACCTTGGGTTTTTCACTTGGAGAAAAGTCTGTGAAATGATCAACAGACGTGAAGAATTTGTGGCAAGCTGTATTGCTGAAGATAAATAGTGCATTACACTGCAAAAGAAAAATTGTCCAGAGTACTTAAGGTTTCTTGCTCATTTATAATCTCATTACACTTCAGAAGATGTACCAAAGACACGAATAACTGAAGTCAAGTTATTACTTCAAGCTGAGGTAAGTCTCCTAGCCCACAAGAATTCCCAGGAAGCGTTACTCACCACTGCTCAGAGGTCTAGGCATTTGCTGGCACTCTCATAAGTGAAAAATCTAAATTATAAAAGTGTGGGCGTAGATTTTTAACTACATTGCCTAGATTCCTTCTTCCAAATTGATCCCTAAAAGCTTCATCACCTCTCTTTTGCTCAGATTTGCAAATAGGTGTTTGCAATATTTATACTACAAAGAGACTTTTTCAAACAATGACCCATGGCGATAAGGGCAGTGTGTATATATATGTGCCTTAAAACAGGAAACAGCAATGAAACATTTGCTTACTGATGATGCTGAAGGTCATGTCACCTATTTCCTTTACTGGAAGCATGTAAATGTTGCCTAGGACCAATAGACTTGTGAACCTTGTGAGATTTCACAATGAAAATGTCAGTAAAGAAGCACTTTCTCCTTACTACATTCTTCAGATGTAAATATTGAGGAAAGATTCAAATATTTCATAGGCACCACATATTTTTAGCTATCCCAATTACTAAGTGTATAGAATAACAGAGCTGGTAAATGGTCTAGAGTACAAGTCTTGTGAGGAGTGGCTGAGGGAGCTGGGATTGTTTAAACTAGAGAAAAGAAGAATCAGAGATCTTACTGTTATCTAAAACTACCTGAGTGTCCTAGGGTGATGTTATGATGCTTGTATCTTCAGTTGTCTGTTCTGTTTATGCTGGATATTATGTTCTGTGCCTTCAAGACTGGCTCTGAAAAGTGAAGTTTTGTTTTGTTATCAGCCTGCTCATTCCCCCACGGTCTGCTAGACACAGACAGCAGTACATTGTGCAGCTTTTGCTTTTGCTCTTGCTTTTGCTTTTGCTTTTGCTTTTACTTTTTAGTTAGTTTAGCTAGGCAGTCCAAATTTTCCCTGGTCTGTTTTTCTTTCCATTTTCTTGGAACCATTCGAACCTACTCTGGACTGGGACCTGGGAAACACTGAGAGGTTGCACTTTGTGGCCTGCAGCAGCCATTCCCAGGGCCAGATGGACTGATAACAGAGCAACCACTCCCAGGAGAGACTTTCTGAATTTGTCATCTCTTCAGACCGGTGAAGTCCTGGGGAGTGCTTTGCCTGTTGAATAAACAGATTTTTTTTCCACTTCTCTCTGAGGAAAATCTCCCTAAACCAGGGGGGAGGGAAGGGGGGGTTTGCTTTCTGTGGGGGCAGGTGGGGGTGGGGGGGGTGGGGGAGAGTGGTGGGGGGGGTGCTCCTTATGGAGGTTTTCTCCCAAATTTGCCCTAAACTACAACACTGAGATTATGGCAAGGTGGATGTTGATGTCTTCTCCCAGTTAACAAGTGTCAGGATGAGAGGAAATGGCCTCAAGTTGTGTCAGGGGAGTTTGAGATTGGAAAAATTTTTACATTAGGATAAATTTCTTCATTGAAAGACTTATCAAGCATTGCAACAGACTGCCCAGGAAGTGGTTGAGTCACCATCTCTGAAGGTATTTAAAAGGCATATAGATGTGGAGCTTAAAGATATGCTTTAGTGATATTTAAACTTTAATATAAGAATCTTTTAAATGATAATGAAATTATTTTAATTCCATCAGTAAGTAACCCAGAAAAAAAGTCAACTGTAAGTACTAAAGTTAGGGGGTCATTTTCTCTTATCTGGTTGCCCTGCTAAGAATTCTGTGAGTTCCAGCAGTTAGTAGAGGGAAGATGTTTTACAGAAAAAGACCTGCAGGTGCTGGTGAACACCAAGTAGAACATGAGCCAGCAATATGCCCTTGTGGCAAAAAAGGCTTATCCTAGGATACTTTAGAAGTCAGCAGGTTGATGGAGGTGATCCTTCACTATGCACCAGTGAGGCCACAGCTGCAGCGCCCGGTCCGAGTCGGTGCTTCCCAGTATAACAGAGCAACTGGAAGAAAATCAAGCAGAGGGCAATGAAGATGGTTAAGAGACTGGAGAATCTCTCCTATGAGGAAAGGCTGGGAAGAGAAAGCTCAGGAAGGAACTCATGAGTGTGTACAAATATCTGAAGGGAGAATATAGAGAATATGGTTCCAGGCTTTTAGTAGCATCCAGTGACTAATCAAGAGCCAATGGGAACAAACTGGAGCACAGGAGATTTTGTCCAAACATCACAAAACACTTCTTTACTGTGCAGTTGCCCGCAGAGGTGGTAGAATCTCCATGGAGATTCCTTGGAGATATTCAGAAGCTGTCTGGACACTGTCCTGGACAGACTTCTCTTGGTGTCTTTTCAGGGGGATTGGACAATCCAGAGGTCCCTTCTAACAGCCCTTCTGGGATTTTGTGATCTGATTTTGAGTACTCTGAATCGTTCATGATCATGCTTGGTAATTCTTGGAACACTGGCAAAATTCTAGATAATAGAAGAAAATTTATGCTATGACAATATTAAAAGCACCTATTAGAAAATATCAGTCTTGGCCAAGATACTAGAATAGCTGGAAAAGAGTTGAAAAGTGAGGAATTAAATATGATAGTGAAATAACAGCTAAGCATTACAGGTGCAAGCAATGGATATTTTCATTAATTGTTCAATGGCATTATATTTTGGGATGCAAATACACACACTCCACCCTAAAAAAAATAATGTTATAAATTGCTTTGTGACATTTTAATAATAATTAGAAAACCCAAACTTTGGGTTGACAGAATTTAAATTACAGTTATGGAACCTTTCTGTTTAAGCCAGGATATATCAGTAGCATTTATAATTAATTTATTCCGGTTTTCATCACTCAATCTGAACAAAAGTAATAATATATAAAACAACTAATGACATATACAGAGATATGTGAGATTGGAGAGCTGGACACTAATTAATAGGACAGATTACTGACAAATGTCATACCGGGTTACTGGGTAAACTGTCCATAAGTGAGGAAAAAAAATTAAACAATCAAATCAACAACCCACACTCAGCAAGAAAGTATGGGACATTTTAGTTACAAGACAGGAGACTGTATGTTATCTCTTAAGAAGCCTCTGTCCTGTGCTCTATTGTCACATCAATATAAGCACACTGTGAAACTGTCCCAGACCAATAAGGAAACAATCGCTGTAACAGCCAAAAGGTCCAGGCTGTGTAGGTTAAAACATTACTACTTTTTGTATCAATGTTAATGCCACTGGGATCATGTGTCTAGCTCTAATAGCTAGAAGAGTAGAAGAGAAATTACAGAAGATTTAGAGAAAATAAATCACAAGGATAACTAAGATGTGGAAAATGTTGCTTACAATGTAGAACTTTCAGCTGCTACCAAAAAAGGGGATGAACTCTCTGCTTTATATGGGGTGAAAATGTCATCATGTCTCTGAGATAACTGTGTCTTTCAAACCAGTAAAGTCTAGTTGAATGCTGGAACTTGCTTAAGTATAGCATCAACTACATTTAATTAGGTTTTATGTTTCTCTAATTCTCCAGCCCATTCTCTCAAGGAATAAAACTGCTTCTTAAGACCTCCCAGTGGCTGATGACTCACACAGCAAAAGAACTTTATGCTGCAGAAACATAATATATGCAGATAGCTTTTTCAGTTATCTCAGAGAGCCCCTTTAGCTCATCTTACTAATTCAATGCACATATTCAGACTGTATGCTTTGAATTACAACTTTCTTTTCCCCTTCAGAATGAAAATATTCCTAATTATACAGTGAAAATCCTGACATTTAGTGTCTCTAAAATGTTCATAGCTTTAAACTTCAACAACCTCTCTTGAATTTGTCTCAAACTGCTACTTACCTGTATTTTTCATTTTTGTTTCAATTGTTGTAGCAATGCTCAGGTCATGACTTTGGACAGAAAGTAGGAGGATTTACTGAATGCTAATAAGATGATCCCTCTAGTAAATTTCTTTAGTATAACAAATGTGGAAAAATATGCAGATAATAAAGAATGGTCTTGCAGCAGAACCATGCAAGTTTATGTCTTTTGCAATGTTCTTTTAAGCATCAGGCATTCAAACTGTAGATGACACAAGCACAGTAAGAAGTTCTTTTGAGTAAAAAAGAGTGAACAGCACCATTAACAATGCTACAGCTATCCAGCATTATGCCTTCGAGGTTAACAAAAGAAAGAACCACAGAGATTAAACAATTAGCCAAAATCTATGCAAAATAAAATGAATGAAGCAAATATAACACTGATTTAAAGTCCTTCAGCTAAATCCACCTAATATCAAGGGTCACAGTAAGAATTAGATTCCTGATTTAGCCTTTGGCTATATATCTAGTAAAGCCAGAAAGAAAAGCAAAAGCTCAACAACCTATCTCCAAAACTCAGTGTAAATTTGGTCATCATTTAAGAAAGTCAAGTAAGATCTTTTGAAGCACATTATTTAGCCTAGGAATCCTGCAACTATAACCACACAAAAGGGATAATCCAAACATTTGAATCCATGGTCAGTAAACAAAAAGCTCTAATTCCCAACTTCAGCCTCTCTTGATTAATGTTCTTTAAGAAAACCATACACTGTTGTGACAGTTCCTCCAAATTCTTGCCATTTTGTCATTTCATTTGCTTCCTTGAGCATCCATCATGCATGGCTGGGTCTGACAGACAGGCTGATGATAAATCCACAAATTTAATATGTCATCAGGGAAGTGGTTGAGTCACCGTCTCTGGAGACATTTATATAGAAGTTGAACATAGTGACATGGTCTAGTGGTGGACTTGGCAGTGTTGGGTTTATAGTTCCACTTAATGATCTTAGAGGTTTTTTCCAACATAAATTATTCTATCATCTTTAAAAAGTTGTACTTACCTATCTCAGTGCAAAGTGAAGTAGATGACAATATTCTTATTGAATAGTACTTTTTAAATTTGCCTACCATAGATATGAGAATGTAGGCTTATATAATCAAGTTACTATAGAAAATGCATCAGTATGTATTCTTACTTAAAATATGTCTGTTTGCTATCATCTTGTAAACAGAAATATGTCATTTGCATTTGTCTCGAGCTGTGAATGCATCTAATTTCTTCCTACCACTACTGTTATCACAGACAACTTCTAAGATCAACAAATTAATGTCAGTCCTTCATGTCAATTGTATTTGTAGGTTAACTATGAGTTTAATTATTTTCTATACAGATACTAAAACACTGTTTAGAAACAGTCTCTTGGAAGGGACATGTACTTTCACTTTCCATAGGATTACAGCTATTGGTCTTAGAACATTGGGCTTTTCCTGACCTGGCCTCATCCTGGCACTGTCAACACCCTGAGTCTGTCTCTGACCCTGATTGTCTTCCCCAGACTCAAGCCTTGCCCTCATCCATGAGTTCATGGCCCAGTCACGCTGTATTGCTGCCCCTCAGTCCAGGAAGATCCTGCAGCTCCCAGATCCCTGGGATGCCAGGGAGCAGCCAGCTCCACATGTAGCCTGGAAATAGCAAAACTACCTTCCCTCAAAGCCCTTTCTGTGACTCAGACCTGTGGTGGAAGTAAAAGCTAAAATCAAAGTCTGTTTTTTGTTTTGTTTGGCTTATAGTTTTTTGTATGACATGCAGCTGCCTGTTGTCATCCTCACTTTTTCTTCATGTCCTTAGCTATTTGTATAGAGCCACTTAAAGGAAGATATTAATGGAATTTTCATTCACTTGGAAATCCTATCAGCATTAGAAAAAGTTGGTATCTTAGAAACTTGATATTTATAACTCTTATCTGGAAACCTGGAGGAAAAATGCTGTATCATTTTACTCTAAATTACAATACTGCTCTAGCATGATTTACTTTAACAATTCTATGAGATATACTCCACATTTTTGAAAAACCAAACAAGAAATAGAAGAAAGTTGAATATTTTGCATTTTGAAATATTTTTATGATTTGGTGATATTTAATGCTTCCCATGTGGAGGTAGAAACAGTGTTTTAAATATTGGTTGGCTGTATGGTGAATGCGAGTCACTCAGTCTGGGGAAGATAATTTAACTCTACAATCTGAAATATCTGATATCTCTAAAAATCAAACATAATGTCTTACAGAGTGATGTCAAATTCCAACAACATTTTTGAAGTATTAGTCTGAGTAACTTTGTTTACTTCAGTCTGGAGACCTGGAAAGTTCTAGCACTTACATGTTTTCATGTTTTCTACAGTCATCAATATGGCAGCCTTCCCAACATTTGTATGGATGACAAAATTATATCCTTTGTTACTTCCCCAAAAAATATATTGATCAGCTTAATAGATTTTGGAACTATGCCCAGAATTTTCATTAATAAATAATCTTCCTACTCACTAAAGATTTTTTGTCTTGTATTTACACAGTTCTTATAACAAGCTTCTTTGATTAAGAGCACTATTAAATATGGTTAAGTATGAATGGAACCAAATTTGAGCAATTCATCATTTTCAATTCTACAAGCCAATATTGGTAAGTATAGAATAGCTCTGATTGTCCCTTACTGAGATACGGGAAATTTTTCACAGCATAATACCTGTTCAACACTGAAAACTGCCACAGGATATTTTACAAAATTCCATTCCCTGGCATTTTTGTAGCTATCATGTTTTATGAATCTGCAGAGGTTGTTGACTGTTCTTCATGGAGTTTACTTCTTGCAGACTGTGAATGGTAAATTTACCCTGTCTCTCTCTAAATGACCTTGTTATACTGGCATTCTTTTCACTAATACAGACTGGGTTTTCTTTTTGCAGGTAGTTATTTCTGAACTCAAACACCAAATGGAACCACAATTTTTAGGAACTAGTATTTGCATACTCAGGTGTGTGGTCTGCAAATTCAGAGAGGGCAAATTGCTATTCTTTAATCCTTGCTGTCTTGTGTAGTGTAGCCAAGCCACAAACACCTGTTCTGTTCTGTGCCTGTGGGTGTTCTCTGGTGTCAGGATTCAAACCTGAAGGATTTCTAACAGATGGACAGACTGACAGACAGATAGATAATTATGTCTATGGGGGGTTGATCCCCACTGACCATAAGCTCCCACCCAGCCACTTGCTCACTTTACCCAGAGGACTGGGGGAGAAAATTAAAAAAGACAGAAGTTGAGATTAAAAACCCCAAAGGTCAAGATAAGGACAATGTAATAAGTGAAGGAAATGGGGAAAAAAACCAAGAAAACACAAAAAATACTAAAACAGACAACTACCTAAGTGATATAAAAACAACTACTTGCCACCAGCACACCAATGCCCAGATAGTCACAGAGAAACAGTTGTTTTGGAAAAATAACTCTATTTTGCTCCTTATCACGATACTATATTGTCTAGGTCAGCTGTCCTGGGGCTGTGCCTCTTCCCAACTTCTTGTTCACCTTTAGCCTTCTCCACTGGGATCACAAAGTGAGAAACAGAGAAGACTTTGGCACTGTATAAAAAATGTTCAGCAGCAGCTAAAACACTGTTTAAGTTAACCATTTAAAATACAGTACTAAATAGGCCGCTGTGAAAAAAAATATTATCTCCTTCCCAGAAAAAGCCAAAATAGTGCTTTTCAAGAAATGAGCGTGCACAGTTTTTCTCCTGAACAGCCCCAAGTGCAGAATTTGTTTTAGTCTACCATGTGTAGCTTTTTTGGCTTAATACACTGAGGATATTTCTTTGGCAAAATCAGGTGTGTTTTGGTGATATTCTGCTTAAGCACAGTCTTAATATTTCTGTTTGTGAGAGTAATCAATCAGAAAACTAAAAGCAGAATCTATAATGTTAGAAAATAGAAACAAAATGGACATAGTGGTCATTAAAAGTCTTTGCTGAAAAACATGATGTGCTACTCCCTGTCCTGTCGATCTTTCTTTTCACTGAGGAACTGCAGCATAGGAGAATCACACTCATCTGTAGACAGAACTTGGCTAAGAGCAGCTGCTTCTTCCAAGAAAGTAGATGGGCAGATTATCTTCTGTTCTTGTAAATAAAACAGACAGTGAATGGTTCATTGTCCCAGAATTCTAACAACTTGGGCTACATTCACACTGACTAGCATCTGACCAACACTCACCTCTGGCTTCTACGAGTTCAATTTTCAGTTCTCAGAGGCCATGCTGCCCTACCTCAGAGAGGTGTTTTTGGATGATGAGAAAAAATATGTCTCTTCCTGCCTCTCTGAGGTAGGAGCATTGTCACCCTGATTCTTAAGACTTTCTAAAGCCTTCTGAGCTTACAGTCCTTTGGAGAACTTTCCCACACAATTTCTGTAAACAACATATTGTTTACATTCTTTTATGGGGGTGGAGAACACTTAATGCACTAGTGGTTTGTCCAATGTATTTGGAGAGGTGGCCCATTCACTCTCCAATCCAATGTCACCTTTGGGAAAGTATAAAAGACAGAGTTGGATAATAAACTTTCTTCTTTACCTTGCAAATAGCAAGTAGCTTGCGTCGTGCTTTCACGTGTCCTACAGCGACAGAGCATCAGATAAAGCTTTCTGGGCAGTGCTGAAGGATAGTGAAGGGACAAAGGAAGTAAACCTAAAGCAGCATTGTTCACATAATGTGTTGAAAATTACCTCTGGCACAAGCATTTCCCTGGATTGTTCCTAGGCTTTGTCTCAGAGAGTGCTAGTTGTCACAAATCAAAATTATGTCAGGAGCTAAAAAGTGGAAGGATAAATGATACCTTAGCCAATCTCATGTCTTAACCCAGATTGGTTTTGCACCAGAGGCAAATCCATGCGGTGTGGAAAAGACCTTTTGCATCCCAGCACACAAATGTGCATTTCTCTTGCATCTCAGACACAGTTTTCCCAGACCATTACAGCTGCATGGCTAATGAGCCACTCGTGTCAATTGTTTAATTGCTAGGGATGAAGAGTTACATTGCTATTGTCAATTGGCAACTCTTATTTTAAGAATGTACCTGAAATTAATGATGGTTTTCAGATTAAATAGCTTTCCCACTGTCAAATGCATGTAGTTTGTGTTTAGACAAAAGCCAAGAGGCTTGTTAATCAAGAGGAATACTATATCATGAATTTGGGAAACCACACGAATATCACTGCAGAACACTGCCAAGTTTCAGCATGCATTTATATTCTTTGGTTTTGTCAGTGATGAAGCAATCATGAAGGTGCTTTTGACTACCTTTGTTTTGTGACTTTCTTTTCTTTCCCACCTCCTAGCAAAAGCCCATCTACAAACTATACAACTGCAAAGAAATTCAAATATGCTTTCAGCATTTGGTGTTCTTTGAGAGGCTGAAGGAAAAAATAGCAGTTGATTCAGAAACATAAAATTTAAATACTACAAGCCTTTTTCAGAACTGCAAGTACACACCAAGATACCATGTCTCCAAAACTAAAGAGAAATATTTAGCATGCTAAAGTTCTCTGCTGAAGGAATTTTTCACCAGTTCACATAAGGGGCTTCTCCCAAGCAACATGGAGCTAGGGTCAAGGAAAATGAAGATGCTGTGTAAGATAATATCTAGGCCATGTGGTGGTTATAATGAGCAATTGATTGCTAATGCTTGTACTGTTTATGGGTTGTGAAATGCCTTGGGACATGTTTTAATGATATGTTACAGGGTACTGAAACGCCTATTGTGCTTATTTTAGACTCCTGGTGTGAAAGGACTGCCAATCTGCAAGGGTTACAGTATGCTAAATTGATTTTATAGATTGTGTTGGTAAAGGTCAATTCATTTAGCAAATAAAATATAATTTAATTTTATCTTCAGCCTTGCTTATTAGAGACACAGTGTGCCATTTAATTGGTTCATGTAAACTGTGTGAGCTTTTGTGTGTGTCTGCACATTTTAATAAAAAGTTTTTGCAGATCAGGGGCTTCCTCTTTCCTGCATTTAAAGCACTGAGAATATGTGCCTGAACATGGTAACTTAGGAAAATCTTGATGACAAGTAAATGTACTTCATCCGCTAAACAAGCTTCAACTTATAATTCAAAAATGAATGTTAAGGCAACTTTGGTAGAAAGAGAGAAGGATTTCATGGTAGATCAGTACTGAATTCAGTAGAAGGGGAAATTTTGTATTTTGCACAGTGTGTTTGGCTTAATTATTCTGCATCTCTTTCCCAACACTGTATTTCCAGCATTGCCCACCCCATGAAAAAAGGGCCTTAATGCATGGTAGGCCAGTTGGGAATTGCTGCTGAAGATCAGATGCTGGGAGCACTGTCAATCACATCTTCAAATTGCACAAACAGGAGGCTTTGTTGGACTGTAGGCTAATGTCTCTTGTCTTTCATGATTGTTCATTTGGCACTGTTACCCAAACCTCTGAAAGCCCAGCTTAGTGAAATTGCGTTATGAAGACTGATGGTTTTGTTACTGAAGCCAAAATTATGGTGCTTGGCCTATTCTCTTCATCTGTTCACCAGAGACAAAGTATCCCTTTATGCATAGGAACACATCCTTAACTTTCTATAATGGGTGTTACCTGGACATCAGAAATCAGCAGGTCCTTGCTGGTACTCTGTAGGAAAAAATGGGGCTTTAATTCTGAATAAGGCTTTCTAAAATAGCATCCATCTTCCAGTAAGAAGAGGGACAGAATAGTCAGAAGACACAGAACCAAGAATCTGTAGGGATAATAAGGCCAGGGTTGTCTGTCCTTCAGGCAGTCACTTTCATCTTCTTGACAGTTTTACTGCAAGCTGAATGTGTACAGAAGTAAGAGACCAGCATGTACTTGAGCCTTGAGGAAAAAGCCTCAGTACAGAGACTGAAACATCATTGCTACATTATTGGCATAATTTAAGTGAAAACCAGGCTTCTCCTGTGACAAATGATTTTGAGGAGAAGAATCACCTCATACAATTTTACAGATAAATTCTGTAAAGGGGTAACTATAGCGGCTCCCAGGTCTTTGCCCTCCTTAGCTTGAATGGGTGAAGAGATGCATGCAGTGAAAAATTACTGCTTTTAAAGAGAAGAACACTAATTCTGTTGATATGTAAATATTCATTCCTCTCTTTGTGTTAAAGCATTTGAATTCCCTTCTGATTTGGCAAATGTTATTTTAACCACAGTTCCATGAAATAGAGTTGGAATCAATTCACTTTACTTAAAAGCATGGTATGCCTTCATCCTGCACCACATTCTATTGTCAGGAGCCAGCTGTGTACAGAAAGAGCATCAGACTCCTAATTTACATTTGTGAGATGAACTTGTTGGTTTGGAAACAAGGAAAGGTAAAATTTCAATGGGGTTGCACTACTACAAAGCTACTGTGAGGAAGAGCAGGAGTACAGATACAGCTCTGTGTCTCACACTGGTGAGAGTACCTCAACTTAGAGTTGATCCTCAGCTGCTCTGCCTCCATATTTAGCTTTGCAACTGTTTGATATCCCACACACAGAAAGGGGATGACTAATTCAAGAACCCTCTTTTATTAATGATCTCAGTATTTAATCAGTAGATTAAGTAGTTTACTTCATCTACCTTTCAGCTATTTAAAGATATTCCTCTTTGTTATCTTTGAAGTTCCTTGTTTACTCCTCATTGTATGTGACAAGTTTTGACATACTATGCTTTAGGTTTTTTTTTTTTTCAAATCTATGGCATGAGAACATATCTGAAAGCTACTTTTCATTGGATTTTTATATTCTCATAGCTGAGAGATTCTTCCAGAAGCTCTGGAGCTCATAGTACTGTCAGGAGAAAGATGAGCATGGTTACATCCCAGAGCATTCCAAGTCTGCAAATGGGCTATACCATGAGAGTCTATAAAGAGGTGCCACAGGAGGCAGCCTGACAATCCCTCCACTGTGCTCTCCTGATGTGAATTGCCTTGTTAGAGGTTTGAAACATGGCCCTGATATCACCAAACAGCACTGCATATATACCAAGACATCCTAATAAAGCTTATGTTAAAGTGTCCCTAGGAGCATGAGAGCCTTCAGCTGATGGTTTAACGGCATTTATTTGGTGAGGAGTAGTGAATTATTGCTGCTATGAAGCAATAAGTGTTTGGAAGATTTCAGGTAGCAAGGAGAGAGTTAATGCCAGGCTCTACAGTGTTGAAACACAAATCAGGTATTTCCTGACGTAAATGATAGAACAACACTAACTTTCCCCAGTGGAATGACTCTTACTGATAGTATGACTCTTACAGGGTATTCATTGTGCTCTAGGATGAAAATATATCTGTTTTGTTTTTTAAAATCTGGTTATCTGAAACCCAGGTATTTTGCTTGGTGTAACAAATTATCCATTATGCAAATCACAGACAGATTTTAATAGTGTTGACATCTAGAGTACATTAATTAGACATATATCAACAGTACCCTTATATCAGAATCACAACATTTGTTTAACTCTATCTTGCATGGCATTGTTTTACACTTCAACACAGAAATATTTTTAAATTTTATAAGAATGCATTCAAGCATTAACCTTTAGGGTATCAGTCATTATCTGTGATTAATGACCAACTTATAATAAACAGCTCAAAGAAAAGACAAAATTATTGTTGCAGCCAAACACCAGCAGATAAAATTTGTCTGAGCAGCTGTGTTTCTAAATTAACTGTCACCTAAAATGTCACATAATCTGTGTGATATTATGAAGTAGATGTTTTGCTCAAAAGAGGATCAAGTGAAAAGTATGCTCTGTTGTTAAACTGGAACTGGCCTTCTGAGGATTTCTTTCTTATGTTGACATGTATCTGGTCTGCTGGTGAACCTGTGCTGAACTTGTTTCTCTTTAGATGACGGCTCAGACACTGGGCATTCTTCAAAGAAAAAAAGAAACTCAAGATGCAAAGTCCTCATTGTTTATATGACAGTTTTACATGGATAAACATGTTGATACAGAATATTACCATGAGGCTTTTTCTTAAGCAAATAGGAAGCAGGAAAACAGATTCCACATGATTTCACAGTTATAGTTTCCCTAAGAATTAGACTAGGGAGAAAGTAGTGGATGCAACTGAGGAACATGCATGATTTCTAAAACCCTGCACTGGCCATTATTTCACTTTCCTCCTTCTCTAAACTTCAGCTAACATATTTTAATTCATTCTTGTTGGAAACAAATTTCTTTTTAGCTATAGAAGAAAATACTTTGGGCAACGTGATTGATGCTAACATTTTGGAATACCATCTTCAAAATCTAAGAAATGTAAGTTTCTTCCCAGAGCCCCTAATTTATATGAATCCTATCATAAAAAAACACAATTAAAACAGCAGACTCAGATGATGGGAAACTTACTAAGCTGGGCTACTGCCTAGAAATGAGTTACAGTAGTACCTTGTTACAAGCTACTGCCCAAACCACACAGAGCTTCTGTGGGCTGCTGATAGCAAAGGGAATGAGGATAAGTGTTGCATCAGGCAAGTCTGGCATCAGTATAAGCCATCTTTTTCTCTCCAGTTTGAAACTTCTTGGAGGCATTTAAGTCACAGTTTTGGGACAGAGATAGCAAATGTTTTCATCAAATAAAATAGTCCATACCAGTAACATCATTTCATGGATTGCAAATTAAATAAGGAATGTTGTCAACAAAGCCTACACAGTGTGTGAAAGATATTGCTGTGGCTGTGTTGCCTAAAACAGGAATGTCTGTATCAGTGAAGTGCTTCCTCACAGGTAGTTAAACTCTGCATGCTACTGTTGCACAAAGTTAATTTGTATGGCTTGAACTACCAATCAATAATTTTTCCATTAACTTTGCAGTAATGAAAGGTACTGGAGTGAAACTACTGATGTATGTGATAGCTAATTCCAAAATAATAGTTTTGGAAAGGATTTTGGTTGACATTATTTATCACCTATGAGGAAGGTTTAAGTTGCCTATATTTTAAGTTGCCTACAGAAGCAAAAGAAGCCCCTTAACCTTTAGTGCATAATATCTTTCTTCGTTGTGATTTTCATCTGTCTGGGTCTTCTCTTTATCTTCTATGATTTTTCTTATGGTGAAGGTGTAGAATTTTATTATTTCACCATAGTGAAAATATCTATTATCAACAAGTAATCAGAGCAAAATGGTAAATACGCCATTTCTCAGATTCCTGAAAAGGTATCAGCTGAATGTCTCTTAGAAGAGATCTAAGATCTGATCCTAAATTCCTTGACCAAATCTTCCACTGGCTTCAGAGAAATTTTGAGGAATATAAGAAAAATGGATGAAAAGTCCTAAAAAGACAGATTATTGTCAGGGTTATTATATACAGATGTTGTCAGGGTTCCATGTAGGCTACTCACAAATGACTTTTCTTTCTGGCTAATATTTTCCCACTGAACCGAACAAATAGTCTCATTTTTCTAAGACATACATGTTCTTCAAACCATGCAGAAGCAGCCTGTAAAACATAAACCAACAAACCCTGACTCCTTCCCACGGTCAGATACAATTAAAAGCAAGATTCATCTTTGGTTTCTCTTCCAGAGGACAAAGGATAAACTCCCCACTGATCCAAAAAAGGAATACTGACACATGTCTCTCTTTACCACAACCTGTACCATGTGATCACTTATATCTATTTTCCTTTTCTTATGAGTATATAAAATGAGAGAATCACCCTCATCAAGATTAAGCCCATCTTTAAAAAATCTCTGGTAAATAGACACTGCCAATGGTGGCTGTCCCTACAGCATTTCCCTGCTTCAAGAACTGGGAATGGTCCTTTTAATTCCTACCCAAAGATCACAGCAGAACTGTTAGGTAATTCCTGAAGGTTAAAAATTCAGGACTATCCCAGACTTGGTAAAATCAAGTCATATTTCAGAATTAAGGTAAAGAATTAATTCAACTGCAGAGATGAACCTCTAATATTAAAACTGCACCAGCTGTAAAGGTCTTTTACCAAAATCAATTTCTGTAATGTGAAAGAAAAATAACTGTTGGTGAATTAATAACCTTTTTTCCCTGAATTTTATCTGACTTTGAATTTCCACTTAATATATGCTGTTATAAATGCCCAGTCCCACATCTCAGGACAAAAATACATAATACATAAAGAATAAAAGTAATCGGGGGGGGGAATAGAAAGCCACTTAATTTGTCTGAGATCAAGATCAGTTTTACTGCACAGTAGAATTCAAAATGAACCTGATGTGTTGAGTCTCCCATGAATTTCCTGCTTCAGTACAGAACAGCTTTACCAAAAACAAAAATTATATCTATACTTCAGTAAGCTTCTCAACATGCCTGGCTTTTTCCAGTGAGCTGAGAAGTTAGGGTAAACTGAGTGCTTATGCTATTAAGAAAGGAAATGCAACACCTTCTCCATAGATAGACCTCAATCCTGTGTTTTTAATATGTATTAGCCCTCTGCCTTCAATTCAGGACTTGAAATTACTTCTGATAATCCCAGCAGTAATTATAAGTAGTAATCTGATCATTACTCCTGATAATTCCCAGCAGTTTGAAATCCCCAAACCAACCTCTGTCTCAGTATACAAATACCAGACTCGTGTGGTAAACAGCAAAAAATAGGTAAAGATAGTCATGAGCAGAAGAGAACATGTAAGGTGATCTCTGCATTTGTCTTTCTCAAGAAGGCATAAAAATCTTGGAAAAGAAAGTGAATGCACTGGAAATTGAAAAACAAGGTGCTTCCCAGAAATGAGAAAATAAATCTCTGAAATGTGTTGGTAGTCACAGTACACTTCAGAAATTCATGTACAAGGTACCCATTTCTCTAAACTGCAGTGGGTTTCTCAGCCAGGAAATGGTTTATTCATAAAGAATGGCAGGAGGAGGGACAGGGCAGGGGGAAATGGCAGTAGTTAGGAATATGAAGCACCTATTCATGGCTTAAAATAAAGACAATAGATACACAACACACAAAAGAGTGTTCTGGGCTCTGACTCATTGCCTTTTTGCAAATTTCAGGAAAAGACACCTAAAATAACATCTGAAAGTACCTTATTGAGATACTGGAGAAAGTCTACCCTTCTCTACCTGCAAACGAAAATCCTTATTATCTGTTCTCCACAGGCCTCTTTTTTAGTCATTTAAGAGCAGTGTTCCTAAGGAACATTGCATGTTCTTTATGAGGTCCTAGATAACAAAAACTGCTTCAAAGAGGCACTGAAGTATATAGTCTGGCCTGACCTTCACCTGCTTCAAACACAAACATGCAGATGATAGTCAGACACACATCTTTATGTTTTTCTCTCTCTATCCCTGCCTTGAATGCCAGTACATAAGCATCAAGTATCTGTATCTAATGTAACTATATTATGCGGAAAAAGAATCTAAGAAAAAGCATCCACTCTAATCCTACATGTCATATGTGGGACTTGTGCACACTGGCATGTGTACATACACACATGCACACACAAAGCAATTAACTGTGTAATTACTAGCTGGTTCCCATCTATAACTTGCTGTTTGTCCATGCATTTGCTCTAACTATGAGCTGAAACTTTAGACCAATGTGCCATCTAGTGACAATGCAGATGATCCTGAAAACCAAACTCGGATTCTACCATTTTATCTGAAATAGAAATCATTGCCTTCTGCCACAGGAGCCCAATTCTCCTTGGAAGAGATATGTGTTTTCTGTATTTTACTTGGTGCTGGTAGGAGAAATCAGTGGACTCTGTAGTCATGAATTTCCATATAAACTTTTTAGTTTTGAAACAATGCTTAGCCTGCAACAGAAAACTCTGTAGTTCCTATTTACAGCATTTCAAGTTCTGTTAAATACCCACGTTCTTCAAATATCCTGCTTTATAGTCATACATGAATCTCACAGGTATTCATGGGGGTATGACAGATGTGTTGGATGAACATTTTGTTCTTGCAGCCCAGAAAGACAACCATATCCTGGGCTGCATCCAAAGCAGCGTGGCCAGCAGGTCAAGGAAGAGGATTCTGCCACTCTGCTCTGGTGATACCCCACCTGGAGTGCTACACCTGTCTCTGGGGTTTTTAGTTTTCAGGTAGGACGGGGAACTAATGGAGTAAGTCCAGAGGAGCACCAGCAAAATAATTAGAGAGATGGAACACCTCTTATATGAGGAAAGTCTGAGAGAATTGGTGTTTTCCAGCCTGGAGAAAAGAAGGCTCCATATAGCAGCCTTCCAGTACCCAAAGGGGTCCGAAAAGAGAATAGGAGAGAGACTTTTACATTGGCATGTAGTGAAAGGACAAGGGGAGAATGGTCTTAATATAAAGGATGGTAAATTTAGATTAGGTATTAGGAAGAAATTCTTCACTATGAGAGAGGTGAGGCACTGGAACAGGTTGCCCAAAAAAGCTGTGGGTGTCCCATCCCTGGAAGTGTTCAAGGCCAGGCTGGATGGGGCTTTGAGCAACCAAGTTTAGTGGATGCTGCCCCTGGTGTCCCATGGCAGGAGCATTGGAACGAGATGTTCTTTAAGGTCCCTTTCAGCCTTAGCCGTTCTATGATTCTGTGGTTTTATGATTTTATATTAGAGTCCTTTCCTTTTCTTCTCCTTTTCCTGTCTGCAGTTAGAACAGCTTGATTAGTTTATAATGGTGTGCATTTATATTTGAAAATGTCCAATTGCTAGGAAGTCAGTGCAGGGAAAGCAGATGATGAAAGAGAGATTAACATTTTATTCTGAAAAATGTTCTTAATTTAAATATTAGCAAGAGGTGATCATTCAGCAGAGCAATACCATCATCTGCACTGCAATAGTTTCTAAAGGCCAGTGAAAAGATACCAGGAAGCTGACAGAAGCAACATGAGTTTAATTTAGCTTACTTTTATTTGCATGGGGCCTTATTTTAAATAGTGCTGATCAACATAGCTACACATGGGTTCTGTTTATGTTAAATACATGTCCACATATATATGTATATATATGCATGTAACACGTGTGTGTTTGTTTTTGTGTTTAAAAATAGACATCCGTCAAATTAGCGTCTAAATAAAGATGAATGGCTTGCATGAATTCTTGACTGGAGATTTCTAGTGGTGAATGCAAGAGAGAGAGGCAGAACATAGCAGTAGCAGGTAGGTATCAGTACAAGACAGAACTGTAGATCAGAACTGGGATGATGCCAAACTGAACAGTCTACCAACACAGGAACTGACTAAAAGGCACTTAAGCATGGATAAAGGTCAGGAAAGGAAATCAGCTGTTCTCAATCATAAGAAGATAATCACTATTCAAACTTTTCTTAATTGAAGTTGTTCACCTAACTGCTACTAAAGCAGAACACTACCAGAAGGGCTGGTCCAAGCTGGAAAGTACCTGAGAAGCTCAGAAAAGAAACAACAGCGAAACAATTACCACTCCGCTCTGGCAATAGAAGTGACCACTATCACAGCAGATGTCATTCTAGATGCTGTTTTGCTTAAAGAACAAATTCATTCATCTCAGTTGATGTCAAAATCAGGATGTAGAGCAAAGATGTATAAAGAAGTGAGCATTATAATTGTTTCTACTGACACAAAGGTTTTGAAGTGTCCAGTGACTTTGTTTACCTCTAATTTTGGCATCCAAAGACCTGACTTTCTGACTTTACAGGATGTTCTTAGATTTGTCATTTTTGAAAGTTTGGTTCATGTTGGTTTTGGGTTTGGGGTTTTTTTGGGGTTTTTTGGGTTTTTTTTTTGGGGGGGGGGTTGGGTTGGGTTTTTTTTTGTTTGTTTGTTTTTTTTGTTTGTTGGTTTGGTTTGGTTTTGGTTTCTTTTTTTTTTTTGTTACACAGGGCAATGTACTCATCAGCTCTATTTAATATGCCAGTTTCCACAACAACTCAGACTTTGAATACACTAAAAAAATCATGTCTTTTAAAACACATTTTCCTTTTAGTCATGTGTCCAGTACAACCAGCAAGAGAATTTGCAAATCCACAAGTAATTCTAAAACAAAAATAGCTGTAGCTTTTGAAAATTAACCTGATGAATTGATGCACATCTAAGACAAACATCATGGGCCAGACTAGCTGTGTTTGTGTGCCATCTTTTGCTATCATTTCTCAGTTGATACCATCAAACTTAAAAAAACCAAGGAGCAGAGCACTGTTTGAGGTGACAAGTGATACCAGTTCCAAGCCTTCAGTTAAAAAAGCAGTAGCTCAGAAGCAAAACTGCTCTCTCACAAGCTTTCTCGAGCGTAAAAGAATAATATTGTTTCATCTTCTGAGCTGAAGCTTCTAGATGGAGGATGTTTAGCAGTGAAGACACAGAAAGATATCTATAGTCTCCAGGGGCCCAGTGTTCCCTTCCAAGCAGGACTTGGAGCACTCAGTCTCTAGTCTGAATACTTCAGACTGCATACTTCAGTCAAAGAATGCCGAGCTTTACAGACAAGCCCACAGAAATGCACTTATTCCAGAGCCACAGAAGAAAAATAGGCAGGAAGGGTCATAGTAGCACACTCTTTAACAAATATGTGGCATACTATGATTTCTTATAGGGCTATGAAAGTCCAGGTCAGCATGAAATCCTCTCTCCCTGCTCTGGGACAGTCTAGAACATCCAGCCAGAGCTCATGGTCTCAGCCAGATCTTTTGCTGGGACTCAGACACAATGATGGACCAACCTGCTAGTCTCATATACTTCACCTCCTCTCAAGGTGTAATAGGATGGGACTGAGTGATAAAAGCAAGTTATTAAACCTGACATGACCAGCATGCAGGTGGAAGTACCTCATCATAGTTGGTATCTCTCCTGGAAAGGAATTAAACCTGTGAAAATGGACAGGAGAATTTCAGACATCACTGCAGCAAAGAGCAGATATAACAGTGAAAGAGCTGTACAACCAGCCATATATCTTTACACAGATAGACAATAGAAAAGGTCAGATTTGCATCTATTATTTCTGTTTCCCTTTGGGAAACACCTTTTTCAATAGCATAGGTTCAGGTAGGAACATTATGTTACTATAATTGTAACATCTTAATTCCCAGTAAAGCTGTGATTTGATTTGTAGTCATTAAGTTTACAATGCTCCACAAGCTGAAGTAAGGCACTCCAAGAAGTGCCCCAAGACACCACGGACATGCTGGATCAGACTACAGGAGGTTAGATCCCACTCGGGTTCTCTCCCATGATTTCGCTTACCCAAACTTTTGAAATTACCAGTGCTGTACAGAAGGATGAGCAGACACCCCAGTGAGTTCAGCTGGAGTCCAATGAAAAGATTTGGAGTTATTTGCATGTCTGATGGCCTTGGGTTAGCTCCCTAAGAGCAGTAAAAGATAATAATGGCTTGAGTGAGCCAGGGCAAGTGCATTGGTAACGATGAGGAATCATACATGGAGGATCCTAGATCCACTAAATCACCCAGGATTTGAGAATCCCTAAAGGAGACAACTCTGGAGTTTTATTGCATATTCCTACATGATCAGTAGCTTCAATGGCTTTTAAATCCAAGACCCATTTTTTAAGAATTTTGATGTCTATTTGAGTCAAGCAAGGCAATTTTGCAGTTTTAAAAAGAGCAGAACTATCCAGCTACCAATTACAAAACCAGGCTGAGTCACTTACTGCATCGGGTTTGGTATTTATAAATAATTCTGCATGGATGTATATAGGAAAAAGCACAGTCCAGCCACCTGCTACACAGCTGGATGGCTTGTGTCACATGCTGACTGATTGGAAAGCTGGCAGGTGTAGCTTTCGTGAAAGAAAGAAGGAACAAAAAGGAGAGATGGGGAGAAAAGAAGAAACATTGGTGTGAGGGCATAAAATCTCCACAGTCTTCCCCAGTTCATATTTGCTTTTCTACTTTTATCAACAGTGTGAGATTTCAGCACCTCCCAGGTGCTCACTCAGCAGCAGAGCTAGTGCATCTGATGTAAGACTGGTGTGCTAGCTTTTTTTGAGCACTCGGTGAGAAGCAGGAGCCTGTACTGAAGAGTTGCACGTAGTGGAGGGGACAGAGACCTGACAGCAACCACCACAGTCTGCTGGCTACCTCATTTTAGTTACAATGAGAGTTTAAGTTCTGGACATGTTTGTGTTGCACGGTAAGTGTAGAAAAATCCTTCTGTGAATGTACATGTACAAATGGATCTTCTCTCTCTATGTAGTCTTTCCAAGACAACAGCACCATAGTTTGCCACTTGGTGATGTGTGGAGGGTGAGCAGAAGAGTTACTTGTTTGGAATTGAGATAGAGAGTTTTCTAGAAGAAATAGCTGCTGAAAATTGGTAATAGATAGCATAGGAACAGAAAACCTGAGCGTCTGCACTTCTTTTCTATGGCTTCCCCTCTTGCAGGGCTGGGAATGATGGAGAAGCAAGAGAAGCAAAGTATCTGTGCCAGGAATCCAAACAACCATTGTCAGAGTCCATCTATGGCAAATAGCCAGGATAACCTAACAAATCTTTAGAAAACCTCAGTATGGATGTGGGCTGACACAGGTAACATTTTGACTTGATAGAGCATAGTGCAGGCACTCATTCTAGACTAATTGAGTTGATTTTCATCATTTCTTATTACCTGTATGTCTGGTAATGGAGTGAGTGTCAGTGAAGGATAAATAGCTAAATGCAGCAGTGTAAACCCTTGGTTTAAGTACTGGAAGGTAAATCAATATAATACAAATCTTCCTAATCACTTTGCACTTCAGCTTTGAGCCACAGTATAGTCTCCAGAGATGCACAAGAGTAAAAGGGAAAACAAAAAGATGAAGTAAGGAAATTGCAAAATTCCAAATCCTTTGCATCTGAAACATCTAAAATTATTATTTCATATCTGAAATAATGATTTTAGACATGATTTCACATGTTTCTCTTAACTACATACTCCATATTTCAAATGTCTATGGAATGAAAATCTAAAGCTATAAATCACTCAAGTGTGCTCAGCAGAAATATGATGAATGAATTTATTGTCCAGATGTCAGTCATGTGTGAAATGAGTTTGATATGTTCAATTTCTTTTCACAGCTAGCAGAAGTCTTAGTTTGTTCCTTAATACCAAAAATACATATGTATGTATGATTTGCAATCCTATCTCACATTCCAAATTATCATCAAAGCTCACTGGCAAAGGTGCAGGGAATTGCATACAAGAAGTTTCTTGCAAAATATTACGTAGTTGTTGCAAGAGTTTCACTATGAATTCTTCCTATTACTGAAAAAATTCATAAACAAAAAGAAAATACAGCATAAAAAAGAAACAGGATGAAAGATGAGAGGGGTTTGAGAGAGGTTCCACATTCTTTAAAACATTGATCCTTACTTGCACAAACTGAAGAAACTGGCAGAAATTCAGTGTATATGAGAAGTAGGATTAGATACAAAACAAAGTAATATTTTGCCAATTCACCTTGCATGCACAAAATTTGCAGCCAGACACCAGTTATTTTTTAAGTCAGCCATTTACACAGCTTTCCTTAGCATTAATTGCCTGTGTCTGGACTGCTGTATTTGGTTGTGCAGTTGAGACAGAAGAGCTGAAATTTAGCAGAAACCATTGCATATTGCATTGAAAATCAGGAGGTGGTTTTATGTCATTTGAGAAAAGCCATGCTGTAGTTTGAACTTTAATTTGATATCATTAACTGTACACCATGACTAATGCTGAAATACTAAGGGCTGTTCCTCATGGCCTCAAGCTTTTCTCCCTAATGACCAGCAAGCACTTTAGACTCTGTGCCATTCCTCAGATGTGCATGGGAAATGTAATTGTTACAAAGGCAGATTTAATCCTTCATTTGTGAGATGGAAGATGTCTAAAGAGTTATAAAGAAAAAACCCCACAGCTTTCTTACAAACCACTTTAATCACATTCTTTTCTCCAAGTTCAGGATAATGTTATGAGATAGATGAGACAATGAGAAAGGTACCCTGTAGGGGATGACACCGCAACACTCAAAACCAGATATGGAACTTCCTTGTATCACACTGTTCTGAAGTGTAAATGTGAGTAGCAGAAATCAAAGGCCACTGCTATCAAGATTATAACATTAAGTGTCAAATGGGAGAAAGATGCAACTGTCTTAGTTTCATTTCTCTGAGGGCAAGGGGTTCCCTTCAAGGTGAAGAAAAGCCAGACTAGGAGACTGACCCAGTACTCTTTTCGTCTCATACAAAATGGTATCTCTCAGACCATTAGACCATATAGTGCTGCTGACTAGCCACCACATATCTAGGACCATTCTAGATGAGTTGAAAGGCGAAAGAAAAACCAGGACCACTTCAAAAGAAAATGGTGGAGGCAGAGCCAAAAAACAGCAGTAAATGCTGGTGCTTCTTTCAGTGTTGGTGCTTTCTTTTCAGATGTTGCTACTTTATATGTTTTCCCTTCTCACTTCATGTACAGTAAGTATCCTGCCTGCAGCAGACTTCTGTCAAGACATTCCAGTTCAAGTTCTCCCCTCCTCCACCTCTCCAAAGTGCACAAAAGCACGGCAACCTGCGGCACCAGGAGTTCTGTTATGTGACCTGCCTGGTGCTGACCAGCCTTCCTCCTGCCTATGGCAAAACCTGACCTTTGCTGCAGCTATTCCTCCCTGAGTGAGCCAGACTTGCTTTAGCTCTCACTAGCTGGCTGTTTACAGGATCTGGCTGTCCACAGCTGCGCTGAAACCAAGAAAAGTTTGTTGATCAGCCCTTGTAAGCATCTGGCAGTAACAATAATGTCATTATTTAAGCAGTTGATGCACAATCGCTTCCTGTGTTTCACTCCTGAGATTACACAGCAAAAATAATTTATCTATAGCAGTTTATTAAAGCTATATCAAGCTAATTTAAATTAATTTTGCTTGGTCATTCCTTGTCTAATAGCTATTGTTCATCACTGCTCAGGTAACACAAACTGCTGGAAGCAGTCAAATATGACAACTTATAATTTTTGAAAGCTCAGTTACAGGTCATTGATTTGCCTTTTGATGTAAATAATCACACATGTTACTGAAAGTATGAAAAATCTGGAAACGACGGTAAGTACCAAAAGCCATTTTTCAGCAAAGGTTAACTTCCCAACATGAGCATTTAGCTGCACTGCTCAGCACAACTGATATGACTTATTGATGGTCCCCTGGAAAACACAGAGAATTAGGGAATAAGTACAGGCACAAAAATATCAAGCTGAAATACTGCTTTTGCTCCTTGTGTGTTGTCCGTGGGATGGTGTTTCTCTGACTGTACAAATGTAATGGATGCTGTGAGAGAGGAAATGGTTCAAACAGCAGTACTTATCCTGAGTATTTATTCATTGTGAAATTTCTTAAAAGTGACTGACTGGAGAAGCTTCCAACAACCAGAGACGTGGGAAGAAAAAGGGATATTAAATTGCAAGAAAACACAGAGCCTGAGCTGCTGGCAAATGTATCACATAGAGACAACCAACAAAAAGATGAAATGTGTCAAATAAGTGAGGCTCATGGTGGTCATATCCATAACAAGATTTGCTCACACATAGATGACAAAAGGAAAAACCCCGAATGCTCACAATTGATCTCAGACTCACAACAAAACAGTAAAAAATCAGACTTTTTTTGCCATGTCAAATCACAGAAAATGCAGAAGGAGGTGTCAAATGAACTCATGTTGAACACTCAAATGGCATTTCCTGACCTTTTTCAGGAGAGGGTGGCATGTCTCCCATTTTGTCACTTCTATTCTATTTCTGTGTGAATGGAATCAAGACCAGTTGGTTGTTCAACCTCTGGAGATGTCTCTGTCATTTGTTTATTTAGTGTAGGAGCAAAAAAAAAAAAAAATACTAAGTAAATTCATTCAATTTTCCTTTAAATGTAGAGGCCAGCCTGGCAAGTGCACTCTGTCATCATTAGACTGAAATTTGAGAGGCAGTGAACTTAGAGGATTCATTGTACAGGATACAGGAATTCTTTGCTTGTTAAACAATTCAAAAATGCTTATTCTTGACAAGAGGAGCTACTTTTCTGACTCCCC
Organism: Lonchura striata; assembly: GCF_050655825.1. NCBI lineage: Eukaryota > Metazoa > Chordata > Aves > Passeriformes > Estrildidae > Lonchura > Lonchura striata. Next base: position 83,927,674 of record NC_140705.1, on the reverse strand, counting down.
AGAAAAACTCAGGGTTCACCGTGGGCTGTCAGAAGCACCCAGAATTTGAGGACTGCAGAATTAAGTTAAATCCATCTGTATTCTGTGGATAAGAACTGATTTATCTTGGACTATGCTATTAGAAAGAGCTCTTAAAAAACCCAAATGGAAATGCACGATCCTGCTTTGCTCTTCAGAAAGCTGTTTGATAGTAAAACAAAAATAAATTACTTATCTGTGTTAGTCTAAGATATGCTTTAAAACAACATAAAGAAAAACAGCAATGAAAAGTTCTCATGGACCTTTTAAGACAGATTTTGCTTTTAGTTACAATTTCTTCCCATTACAAAACACAAGAATTACTCATGATGGTAGACCTAGGTAAAAATATAGTAGTCTGAGAAAGATAAAGATTCAGCTATCAGTGAAAATCTAGTTGAACTCTTTTAAGTTCATTGTAATAAAGATAGGAAAACTTGGCGTACTTTGCAATGCAGCACTTCACTGTGCACTCACCCTTCATCAGTTGTGCTTTGGCATAAGAGAGCAGCTGCTTGATATTCCTTCCCATCTGCCTCTTGAAAGTACCTTGTCTACAGAGAAACTGTGTCCACATCTGAACTAGCTCCTGGTGCTGTGCTCTACGCACCCAGCACATTGCTATCCTCCTCTGCTGCCTTTACAGGTAGTGTTGCATACTCGGTGTGCACTCACTTCTTTGCAAAATTATTAGGATAGTTTGGAACTAAAGCAGAAGAGTGCAGAGAGTTGGAAGATGCACCTCTGCCCATGGCAGGGATTTTGGAACTTGGTAATTCTCTGATAAGCACATGGATCTCCCTAGTGGAATGGGTGCTGTGATGAAACTGTGAGAGCACTGGAAGGACCTTAAAGTTATGACCATAAAATCATAAAGAACAGGTCTCAGTATGCTGAAAATCCTTTCAGTACAGTGATATTCAGAGCTGGAATGAGATGGTTAACCAGGCATGACTCACAATTTTTTGAATAATCTTGTGAGGGATAGAGACCAATCAATTAAATCCAGTTTTGTGTAGTCAGTGGAAAACTTTTTCTTTGCTCAGTTGTAATATTAACACTAGGGCTTTGATAGCAAGGTACTCAGCTTTATTTTGACTTGAATTCTCTGCAAAGCACAGGATCTTTTTATAATCCCATTTTCTGGTGGAAATAATAGAAGATTTTCATTATTTCCTCTGTGTTAAATCTTGCTGGCCAGGCCAAAGTCAGCCAAAAACACAAGGAGGTGATGCGAAGCTATCAATCATGCAAGCAATTCCAGAAACATGTCACTGCTGAGGTGGTCCCACTGGCTTTTAGTGTAACACTGCAGAGTGGTGGCTCTTCAAATCTCTTCACATCTGTTGTTATCTTCATGAACTCAGCAGGAGAATGAGGAGGACAGTCCAGAGAGCTACAATAGGAGCTTTAGTCCCCAGAAGTGCTGGGGCATGTTTGTCATGGACTAACTGAGCAGGTAGTTTTCAGTCTGCATTTGTCATAGCTTGTACAGAAGTCTTTCCATGTGATAAAAGTTAGAAACTGTTCATTCATACTTCACACGATTTTCTTCTGCATATCTGTCAGCAGACCAAAAAAGAGGTACTCACAAAAAATAAGCAATGGCCAAAGTTACAATCTTTGTTATACTTGTGTAAGTCACAGGCTGACGTGGAAGGGATAAAAATATTCCATTTATCTAGGTTCTCAGATTCAAATATAGAAATGACAATCTAGTAAATGTTTAAGCTTTGCCAGAATGATTCAAGTTATACTTCTGATACAAAAATGTCACTTAAAAAGTCAAATTCAAAAAAATTTGAGAAATTTGAAATGCAGAAAGATTTTAAACTTGGAGAATAAAGTTATTTTTGCTTGGACTACATATAAAGGGCAATTTTCATGAAAGGAATATTCAAGGTACCTTTCCTTTAATTTTTCTCCAATTACTTTCCATAATTAAATTCTGACTGGTTGTTAGCACACTACAAGCTCAGTTAATAAGCCTTCTTGCCCAAAGTTCAGGGTCTGTCTTTTATTAAATGTGTGTGTGTGAGGAGGGCCGAGGGGATAGGTATTGGGTTAAAAATCAAACCTCAACTTCCCAGTTCTCTTCCCTTTTTGACCCCAAGCAATTGCCAGAACCTGACTGGTTCTGGCATCTCAGCATAGCAATGGCCCTCTCCTCTTTCACATTTTTGAAGCAGTTTGAGGGATTTCATAAAGCTTCTGAGGCATTTTTTTTTGTTGCTTCAAGCAATCCCACTATGTTCCACTTACCCTAAGAGGCAGAGTAAACATCTACTCAAGCATTCAAAGGCGTTTAATATGTAATGAACAAGATCAGCAGACTCTTTACCTATGTATAAGACATAGAGGAAGTCTGGCTTTGCAGAGCCCTCATTGACATTTCCCTCTTCTTCTGTGTCTCCTGGGAGGGCTGGAAGGGCTGTTCCTGTCCCACCAGTGGCACAGCCCCAGCAGCTCTGGCTGCCCTCGCCACCAGGAGCCTGATGAGCTGCGGCGTTGGCTTCTGCTGGCCTCGCTGCTCCTGAGTGAGCAAATTAATGAGTTACCAAAGCCCAACCAAAACCAGGACAGTGCCCCTTGGGAGACTGAAATGTTGTGGTTAATGGCTTAAACATTGCTGGGAAGGACTTTTGGCCCATTATGGCAGAACTGTATAAAGAAACCGTGACCACCTTCCTGAATAGGCTTCCTGAGGGGAAACTCCAGGCTGTGAGTTAAGCCCTCTAAGGGTACTTGAGATCAGGTAAAGGTGACACAACTGTCCAATTATCTCAGGTCTAGGGAGAAGTAAACAAGGCTGAGGGAAAAGAATGTGTCCACAAGAAAGCCAAACTCAGCAGCTGCACTGAAATTGATCCCTGGCTCAGTTTGGGGTGGGGGAGGCCATAGCCCCCAGACCTACCTGCTGAGGTCAGCTCTGCACACACTGCCCCACAGCCATGGGGCAGGAGAACAGTTTTGGTGTGTGGGTAGCCTCTGCTCAGCGGGAGTAACACCCACGCTCTCTCACACAATCTGGCTCAACTGTAAACCCCTCCCTACCCCAGGAAGGCCACACTGACTGTGAGAGGCAGCTGAGAGGTGTCATCATCCATCAGAGACCCCCGAAGTGCTCCCAGACTCATTGCTGAGGCCTTGCTCCAGGGCGCTGAACATGATCCAAGTGATGAAACTGATCCAGAGGCTGTTACAAGAGACTTTCAAACTTGCACTGCATTCTCTCCCCCAGGGAAGGTATCTGGGCATTCATTCCAACCTGGCCTGAATGTAAAGTAACCCACTGAATTCTATATTTTTTGGCACCCTCACTGATAGTAAAAGGGTTTTAAAATCATGGGGATTTAGGATTAAAAGGAAAAATAAGCTTAGTAGGCCCTGGAAAAACAAACACCCTAAGCACATGAAGAACTTGTACTTGCTAGAACTGCACCTGTGTAGTTAGTACATGATAAATGATATAATTTTTAGATGTGATGATTGTTTGGTAATTAAATATTATTACTGTTTAATCATAAGAATGATCATGAGAAACTGTGGTCAGGGACCTAAGAAAGATCACGAGAAACTCATGTCAATGTATACAATAGAACAATATAAATTTAATAATTAATATGTAAGTTACATAATGATAGAATATAAAATATGTTCAGCTTGAAAGCCATGTTGGAGTTAGATTTGGGTCTGGACCCCTGATTCCCAGAGCTCTTAATAAAAGCACCTGCATATAATCATATCCGTGATTATGTGTCTTTCTGAACGTTAACATCACCACCAAGAAGACCAGAAGAAGAGGATCAATCATATCCGTGATTATGTGTGTTTCTGAACATTAACATCACCACCAAGAAGACCAGAAGAAGAGGATCAATGGGACACTACTGGGAGCCATGGAGTGGGGATATTTTCCACAAAATCTGTCTCTTTCATTCTCTTTCTTGCCCTCCTTTTTCTCTCTCTCTCTCTCTCCTCAGCCCTTCAGCCACCACATTTACTGTTAAATAAAATTCACTACTGACTTTGGCACATGGTCTTGTTTGCACCTTTTTTCAGGCAAAGACATCTCTCTAAAATTTTTAATACTCAGATCTTAACATGGCCTCTTACCCAAGTCCTCCTGGGTAAGGAGAGGGTCTCCTCTGGACAGCCTGATTTTCCATACAATCAACTTCTGAGAAATCTCTGACACCTTGAATTTCTTTGCAGCATGACTGATTAGTTCTTGAAACTCAGACTAGGAAAGATGCTGCTGGATGTGCAGGTTTGCATGAGAATTTGATACAGGTTGGTCCAATCAAAGCTTTACTTTCCTCCATTCTTTCTGTGAAACCTAAATTCTTTAAAAAAAAAAGTCTTATGGGACTTTTATTCCCTTTGATTTTATGTATTTGAGGAATTTCTGGTCCTGATGGAAATGCACATTGACAAGCTTTTGAGTCCAGGGCATTATTTGTTGCAGCTTGGTTCAGCAGGAGTATCAGCTTTCCTTAGAAGCTCTGCTGCTACAAGCATCAACACTTCTTTTGTCTTTATTATCCACCTGTCAGGCCAGTGCGCTGGTTTCTATCAGAGAGAAAATCAGTAAGATAAATCTAGTATATCCCACAGTGAAATTATCTCACAGGATGCCAGAGTCAGAATGGGCCGGGGAGAACTTGACTGTCTTGAAATCACCACTCTCTCTCCCACATCTGGTTTCTTCTTTGCTAAAGAACTTGTACAGAATGAAGGATTAGCCACTTAGCTCTGTCCTTCCAGATCCCTGAGAAAATGAAAGCTTGGAATCCTTTAAACACTAACTTTGTATAGTTTAGTGGCAACTGTGACAAAGAAATTAGAAAACTTTTCAAAGAAAGGCAGAATCTAATGGGCCATGTGGCCTTTCTCAAGAAATAACACTTAGTAAAATGGCAGCTTATCTAGAAAACTTTAGAGGCTTTACATTTTTTTTCTTCCAGATGTATCCATGTGCTCAACAAGATGCATCACCGTATTATTCCTTTTTTCTGATATGTAGATAGGCCATTTAACATATATGAAGAAAACATGTACACTCAGTAACTGAGCCTCTAGATCACAGTGTTTCTATAGAAGCTTAAAGAAATACCTGGGATCTGCAGCTGTTTCCTTCAGGGAAACTGTTTTGTGACTATCTCTCAAATGCTGCTGATACTTTTTGGACAATTGAACAAAAACCTCTTGAGTAGATGACTTTCACACTGGGCTTCTGCAAATATATAGAAATGGAATCCATACATTAGAAATCTAAAATAAATGGCTACATCAGTGCTTCTGCAGTGCTGCAAAAGTAACAGCAAATCCAAGACCCCAGGTACCAGTAGCTGAACATGCATATTGATACAATCTCTGTTAGTCCATTAAATCTTGAGAATAAAAAAAAATTGGACATTTTTAAACATATGCACATAAACCAAGATAATTTGCATGGAGAATTAGAACACTTCAAGCACAGGCAGACCATATTAATTCAAATAAAACTGATGCACATAATTGCATTCAGTGTTGTAAAGAAACAGAGATTAACCTGAAAAAAGGAATTTTCAGGAGACATAGAAATTCTGAGATATGCACAGTACTGAGGGTTATGTGTGCAACAGCTCCATAGTTAACAGAAAGAAAATACTATCCCAAAATGCCAAGTTAGCCTCCTGCTGCAACCAGCTACTGGGGAGGCTTCTGAGACCAGCTAATGCAGCTCGCTGGGATAGGTACCCACATCTCAGCAGCTCCAAAGATGCCAGCAAGGTGCACTGGGGAAAGAGAAGAAGTGCGCAAAACTGACCTTGCTGGAAAGGCACAGGTCTCTGGCTGTGTCACAGTGACTCAAAAGTTGGGGATAATTCTAATATTAAATATGAGCACTGTCAGATCAAGTGGCACATTATTAGTACCAGCAGGCTGTGTGTTGCCACTTACTGAGATTTCAGTGATGGTGAAGTCTTGTCTCAGCACTTTGTAGGGAGGAAACAAGATTTTTCTGAGTCCTTTTTCCCATCTGTAAGACCAGGATGAAATATTTCCTCATATAAATTTCATAACAGAATGAATGTTTGTGAAGGGCTTGAAAGATTTCAGAAGAAAAGCACCACTGGAAAGTAAAATCTTTTTGCTGTTTCTTTGGCTTCAATACTGCAGTGAAAGCCTGCAAGCAATATTGATGTTTGCAAAATTATCTGTGCTACTCCTCAGCACTGCTGTCTGGGAGGCTCCAGAAAGTCCTAAGACCAGTTCACAGATCTGCAATGATTCTCCAAAACTCATTTAGTGTCAAGCTTTTCACTGTGTCTCCCTGGAGAAAATCCTTAATTAGAAATTCCATTCAGATATACTTTTTAATCATACCTATTATTCTGTGGATTTTTTTTTTCCTACTATCCTATGCCTGCCATTTTTTTACTTATTGCATTTTAAGCAGTAAGACAAGTTCCAGTGTGTTTCCTTATCTGGAGAAATTTAAATATCAATTAAAAGAAATCATTGATGTCAGTCAGGATTAATTTTTACCTACAAATATTAAAATCATTACTTTTACAATGTCAAGCTAAAGCTTATAACCATCTCATTTAAAAATATTCGTGCTGGGGACAGCTTTTCTGAATTTTACATAACTGTATGCAAGGGAAAACCAAAATGTAGTGATCTGGGTTTGCACTCAAATAAGCAAGTACAAAAGTGTGGCTGCATGAACTTTTCCTTTGGCTTCATAGAGACCAGCCCTGCTTAACTTGTAATTCACTGCTGGAGCATTAAGGGACAAGTGCATAATTTAATTGACAGTTTTCTTCCAGTGACATAAAATGCACATATTTTCCAAAGCAAATCACTTCACTATTAAAAGGGAAATGATGGATGTCTTTATTCATGTCACTTTTAACTTTGAAAAAGCTTTTTACTCTCCTACTAGGAAAGACTAAGAGAACTGGGATTTTTCACCCTGGAGAAGAGTAGGCTTCAGGGTAACCTAAGTGCAGCCTTTCAGTACCTAAAGTGAGTCTGCAAGAAAGATGGAGAGAGACTTTTTACAAGGACATATAGTGATAGGACAAGGGGAAGTGGCTTCAACCTGAAGAAAATATTTTTAGATTAAACAGGAAAAACATCTTTACTGCAGGAATGGTGATGTACTGTAACAAGTTGTACAGAAAAACTGTAAATGCCCCACCCCTGGAAGTGTTCAAGGTCAGGTTGGATGGGGTTTTGTGCAACCCGATCCGGGAGCAGATCCCCTGCCTATTGAAATCAGATCTTTAAGGTCTCTCCCAACCAAGCCATTCTGTTATTCTATAATTCTGTGATAAAATACTTAAATTGGCCAAAGTTAGGAATATAGATACTCAAAGAGCTTGGAAGCCTAAAAACATATTCTCAAAACTACAAACAACAAATGTTGCTTGCACCAAACAGCAAACCTTGCTCGCTCATGCAGCTTGAAACATGGCTCCAAAGATCTGAATGCCTGGGGCTCATGTTAGGGCTGAGATAAGCCACTAAGCTGTGTTTTCAATTTTGTATTTGAACTTCTGCTTCCCCCAGAGTAATAACTCCAGTAAAGCCTCAGATGTGATTCTCAATATAGTCCAGCATTTTAAACCTGCAAGGGTGTTGAAGAGAATCTAAATTTGAGGAGCTTGTACACTTAGGAAATCAACTCAAGAAATTATTAAAGCAACACTTTAACCTCAGATTTGTGATGGGAAGAAAGCAACGTATTAGATGTTCAGAATACTGCATAAGATGTATTTTAGAAAGTGGATTTTTCTAAACAACCATCTGCTCAGCTGCCCATCATACTGACAGCAGCAATCACATGAGTCTGGTTTGTGTATATTCCTTGCATGTATGAAAACAAAAGAAAAAATGAACATGATTGTACAGCAAATTTTTTGTTAGCACTTGAGTTCCTGAGTGTGCATCCTTAGTCAGTTACTGAAATTTTGTCTGTGAAGTCCAAAAATTATTTCAGGAAAACAAACTGCACTGGGGGATATGAATTTGTTTGGAGGGTTTTGTATGGAAAGCGCTGTCTATTGGCTCAATCAGTTTATTTGAGAAACTCCAGCTATTCTTCAGAGTGAAAATCTATGTGATTATTGATGCAATCAGTAACCCCCACGCACTTCCAGCTGCCATCTCCTGCCAAGGAGCAGGGGGGCTGTAGTCTCTCTTGCACCTGAGACATATCTTGGAGCAGGAAAGATATTTTCCTGCACAGGTTCTTACCAGCTCTGGAAGTACCATTCTTGCAGGCAAATGCTTACAAACCTCCTGTATCTTACAGTTCTCCTTTGTGCTAAAGCTGCCTTGAACCAACTGCATGGTTCTGTCACACCTACTGCTATGGCTGGAGACAGTGTGTTCCTGACCCACCCCCCTTCACTTCTGCTCATCTCTGTCATTTGATTTCTTTCAAAAGCTCTTTGTAAAAGTTTGCTTAACTTTCTGCACTTCATTGAGTCTCCTAATCTGGTAACATCTGCTGAGAATATCCCATCCTGCCGTTCACTTATGAATCAGTTGCTATATTGGGAAATCCCATTAATGACATTTTCTTCAAAAACTTTATTAAGGTATTTAATTTCTAAATAGTTTTAAAACCTCCTGAATTATCTGCAGTAATTTCCCTCATCTCTCAACAAAATCAGTCATGGATAACCCAAACTACATCTCACATCCACATTTGGTTTCTTTCTTTGATGAATTTTTCTCAACTTATAAATCACATTACCCCAGAAATGATGCTGAAAATGAAATGTGAAGCCACCTGGTAACTTTTCTAAGTTTGTATATAATCCTTGTTCTTTGTGCTTGGTTTTGTACAGGTCCACGTCTCCATAGAGAACGTAGAAATCTCATGTTGCCCATTTTTGTTTAAAACAATAATTAATTAATTTTAATAATAAAACTTTCTCTTAAGATGACAGTTTGGTTCAAAGATAATTAATTCTGCTTCTAAGCAGTTATTTTTTATTAAAAATATTTATGAGAATATATACAAATATTTAGATACTTTTAGCTATTCCATAGTAGCAGAAAGCCTCATCAACACATCTATTAATCTTTTGAAATAGGTCTAAAAATGCTAGTCCTAAGGAATTGATTGACAAGAGCAGCAACCTTAGCAAGTACATGTTAATTTGTAAGTGGAAATGCAGGGATTACTCTTGAAATGAACAATCTCTATATCCTCTCACTCCACCCCCTAAGGCCTTAGTGTTTGAATGATTTTGGTAAACATTACTTGCAAATGTTGCCCTATATTGCCATAAGGGCATTCAATAACTACAAACACCTGTTTTAATACAGACTTCCATTTTCTAACAACCTCTAATTTTAAGAGCTTTTCCCAGACATGAGGTAAGAACTGTTTCAAAAAATCACTGCTCATGAAGCTGTCAGCAAGACAAGGCGAGCACTGAGTTTAGTTTTCACTGTTAAATGTTGTCTCATTGAAAAAGGTAAACATCTTTGACAGCAGGTTTCCAGTTCTCTTATCCTGCTTGAAGTATTTCTAGGGATGTATTATCCCAATTGTTTCCTAAATGCATTTTTTTCTACCCAAATATGTGACTAGTGAGAAAAGAATCTGAAGAGGAAATGCCTTGCTCCCCAACCAGTGCTTTGTTGGCTGTCACTGGCAGGAACAGCACTGGCTAAGGCTAAGGCTTACCAAGTTGAAAACAAAAAATTGCTTTTACAAGATTACTGAGCAAGTGCAGCTGGAAATGTTCTTCAGCTGTCCTTTGACAATATTGCCAAGACAGACACTGTCGGATATATTTAATATTTGGAAATCATGGCTGAACTACCAGGATTTTAACCGTCAGTATTTACAGATCTAGCTCTATTTGAAGTCAGAGGTGACATTCTTACACTTGAAAAATTCTGATTATTCACTAAGATGAAGCTAAGCAACTTGTATGTGAGTGGCTAAGTTTCTTCCTTGTAATTCTCTTTGGATACAAGACTTGGTGGTATAAAATCACCTTGGCAGGCAGTGAGTAGCCTCCTTTTACCATGTCATCAATGCTTCACACATCCCTGCATGAAGGAACACCCTTGCTTTTCATGGCTGCATGCCACAGCAGTAATTGTAGATCTTTCCTATGCTTAAAATCTTCCCAGTTCAAATTACAAAGACCTTCCAACAGGTATTGACTGGAAGTCACTTTTTGGTAAAGAGGCAGGGTTCTCTTCTGAGACTGCAGCACCAGTTGCTTTGGTATAATGTATATAATGTGGTGAAACACCATGTCACTGTTACCAGTTTAGGCACACAAATTATGCCCTTAGGTTTATTTCTGTATGCTACAGCTAGATGTGAGCATCTAGCTGAAGCTGTTGGGTGTAGAATTTAAGCAGTGCATGTAGCCAAGGGAGGAGCCAACAGTGCTGATCAGAAAAAGCTTGAATTCTGCTTTCCCTGTGTCCTGACACTTGGTGGTGTCTGAAGAGAGCAAATAACTGAGGCCATCTGGCTGGATTTCCTAAATACTACTGAGTAACAGCCCTGCATAACTTTGGCTCCAAGTAGAGTGGTCCTAAAAAAAAAATCTCTATGGGAAGAGCTACTTCTGCTTAAACATCAGGGAGTCTGCACATGAGAATACAGCCCAGAAGTGCATTCCTCTATCCTTTGCAAAGACAGAGGGATGCTGGCAACAAGTGAAGAAGTGATAGCAGATAATGAAGCTAGGGGATATGAAGAAGTCCTGTGCAAGTGGAGAACCTTTGTAACTTTCTCACGATTTTGACTACACCAAACTGGCATCTCTGAAGAGCAGCAGAAATCTCCTGCCCCTGCAGAGCTGAGTGCTAGTGAGTGTTACTCACTAGCAGAAGCAGGATCAGAGCGGGTGATGCTGAATCACAGCAAAGCTCAGCAACACCGCAATGTTTACCCTGAGAAGAAATTAATGGAGCTTTTACTAAATTTAAGGTTTTGTTCCTGCATAAAGCCCGCTAAGAAAAGGCAATTTAGTGTCTTGCAGGAAAAGCAGGCATAGTCAAACCTAGGACAGAAGAAACAAAGGCAGCAGTGTGGAGCCAGATCAGCATATTCAGTAAAGTTTTCCAATATGTGAAGCAGAGGGAAAACAGTCTGATAACCATCTACTGTTGCAGCTGGCAGGTGCATTAAAAGGGAAACAGAGGCACTGGTGGGTGACTGGCATACTGGATTACTTTTGCCTCTAGCTTTGCACACAAAATCAATTCAAGTGTGGAAAAGAACCTGAGTATGGGACAGCAAGTGGTGGCAATAACAGAACTTTTTCTGGAGAGAAGGTATTTATGAAAAAATATAATTTCCTATTTCTGTAAAGGTGAGTTAATCTGCAGAAAGATTGTGTGAACTTCTCAGCTCTCAATTACATATTCACACATTTGTAAAGTTCCAGAAACACTTTATTTAAAAATGGAGTTGTAAATGCATATAACAAAATAACATACATAATAAATGTAACAAAAATAAATAAGGAGAACATGTCCATACAAAATAATAACATAGTAATGCAAAATGCTTATTACACAACATAAAGGTAAAAATGCCTGAAATAACACAAACAGAACCTCGTATGAAAAGCCTGCACCTTTAATCCTTCCTAGCCATTTCCTACTTTCCACTTGAATCTGCAGAAAAATTATGTTCCCAAGCATTAAACAAAAGAAGGAATTATGGTGATGGTTCGGTACAGTCATTTTTCAACACTTAGCTCTAGTTTCCATCTATTTTTGCCCTTCTGCACCTTCAAAAATTTTCCTGTAGCCCCTGTAAACTAGTGTCATTCAGGCTCCCATAGTTAGCTGGAGTAGAGCATATTGAGTCATACATGATGACTGTTTGCTTTTAGTTTTTTTTTAAAGAAAATATGAAATCCATTATACAACAGATTAGTGGTTTTGTTTTTACATCTCTACAAAAAAACTTTTTGCATCTTTATTAACTGGTCCAACTTTTACTGATTTTTGAAAGCCTGTACAATTTAAAAGCGTACAGAAAGTCGGTTTTTTAAAAACAAATCTCATACAGGATTATTGCTGAAATATTAAAGACCATTTCATAAAAGCTGCAAAAGTGTATCTTTAACCTTAATATATAGAGACTGATGCAAACATAAGAAAATTCCAGTCTATTAGTTACATTTAACAGAAAAAACATTCCTCCAAATTACAGTGTTCTGGAAATACAAAGTAATTTACTTTAATTTTTTTCATTATTTCCAAATGTTAAGTTATTGGGATAACTGATAAGGAAAATAGGCTTATATAGGAAACTTTAAATAGACTTGCTTTTCAGTGGTATAAGCAAAATGTTCATGTTAGCAGTCGTCGCCCAGAATCCTTTTAAATATGTAAGACAGGAACAGTTTTACTAGCCAGACTACAGGAAAATATACAGAAGCAAATAAAATAATTTGCTTGGGAGTGCATCTATTGATCAAGGAAATCATGACAACTCGATTTCCAAGTTCCCTAAAGAAAATTTTACACCTCATGACCATTCCAAATAAACAGTAATTTCTTCTGTAAGCTTACATTGCATTTGGATTGGTGAGAGCCCATTTGCCTCAATATGCTTTAATATGTCCTGCATTGCTATACATTCAAATTTATTTCCTAGTCACTTTCAACAAAGATTTGGACAGAAATGAGATATGAAATACTTCTACTTTCATTAACATCAAAAAGACTTTTGAAGAAGATAAAAAAGTGCCAAATAGTCTTTTCAGAAAGTGGGTTAAAACACTGCAACGATAATACAAGGACAGTATTATCAGTTTTCTATGTACACCAAACTACTGATTGCTGTTCAATGATATCGATATGTTCACCTACCACTCCCAGCAAATTTTAGTGCAAACATAATATGTGAACTTATTTGTAAACCCCAAGACAATTTACGCAGCAACAAGGTTACATAAACCACAGAACTGTGTGAGATTTTCCAGTACATGGGAATGAATGCTTTCTGAAATCTGTCTTACTTTTGCAGTAATTGTCATTGTAGTCAAAGATAATGTTTCCTATATAAATCATCTAATTCAAAATCAAAATTCAACAGTTCAACTGTTCTGTACAAGCTTTAGAGGAGGAAGTCTGTTCATCAGAGCAGCTTGGCAAAGAGATTTGGGGTTTTCATTAAATGTTAGACTGCTTGCATGGCTTTTAAAAAGAAATAAATCTATTAAGGGAAAACTGATGATATAATAATTCTTTCGCAAAGCACACAACCACAAAGGGCAAACCTGCCACAATCTGCTTTCCTACACTGGTATCTATGCATATCTTTATGATTTGAAAAGGATTTGTGTGACAATCAAAGCATCACAATTAAAAAAAACTGGTTTAATAAAACAACTGTTTGACCAAGCCTTTTTTTTTTTAATTATAAAAACAAACATTATAAGTTTTCCTTGATTTCTAAACATTCCACATGAAAGGTTTTTGTATCAAACACTGAGATGTCACTCACGCAGGGTGGCATCCTCTTCTTCCCCATCTGGGTTAAACCTATTGAAATGTATGCTGAAATCTGCCTCTGATTCAGCATTTTCCAATTCAGGTGCCACGGGGCCGGCGGTGGGACGGGCAGCCCGGGGCTCAGGCTGGCAGTTTGGCTGCCCTGCCGGGCGGAGGCCTTGGGAAGCAGGGCTGGGCTTCGGCTTCGGCTGGGCTGCTAAGATGGGGCTGGCGAATCCCAAGTTGCTCAGAGCATCCAGGGTACCGTCAGGGTCAATCATGGCATTAATTGCTAAGCAATGAAGAAGAGATGAGAAGGATAGGGAAGAAACCATAAAAAAATACAATTTTCTGTTACTATAAAATATGGAAATCCTTATCTCACACTTCTATTTTTATGATGACAGATGTGAGTTTTTATGTGTGTTGCCCATGACAAAGAAATGGTGTATCCAACATAGATGTAAACTGATATATGTATTCAAAAGCAGTTACATAGAATAAAGCTTTAGATGAAATGAAACTGCACAAACTGAACACAAATTGATGTATGGACAGGAAACAGGGATGATAAACCATCTATGATTAGGTTATAGGGACAGAATGATGGTTTTAACTTAAGTGGCTTCAACCACAGAAGAGAAAAGTGAAAAAAGATTTGTACCTTGCAGCTGCTTCTCAACTCGTTTCAGTTCCTGTAAGATTGATGATATTTCCTAGAAAAGAAACAACCAATTGGAAGAGGTCGGAAGAGACCCTTAAGCTTTTAAGTCTAGCTGTTAATCCAGATATGCCACTGCAGTTCTTATGTCACTAAACCATCACCCAGTGCCAGATCCAGAAACCTCCTAAACACTTCCAGGGATGGTGACTTCACCCTGGGCAATCTGTTCCTGCCCTGACCACTTTAACAGTGAAAAATATTTTTCTAATGTCTAATCTGAATCTTCCCTATCTCAGTTTAAGGCCATGATGGAAAAATAAAGGAAATTTCCAGTATGGAAAAAGAGATTTAAACTTTAAATTAAAAGAGATTAAACTACCTCTCAGGAGTGAACAATACCCCTCCCAAAGCTGCCCAATTGCATTATCCTATTTGGATTGTCCCTCTTGGCATCAAGAACAACCGTGCTGGTGGTGGCCCAGCCATGGGTGGCAGTGCTGGAGGCTGGAGAGCCATGTTCTACTCAGAAACCCAGAGCCCTCTGCACTGACTGCCTGCTACCATCCCCATGGCCTCATTCTGACCCTTGCTCATCTGCCTGTGCCACCTCTGCTCAAGCACAGGCTTTGCTCTACCACAGCTCAGTAGATATCAGGCAAAGTAACAGCAGACCTTGAAAGGGAAGCAACAAGATAAACTCGGTATTAAATGGAACAGAGTAATTTATAAGGTTTTAGAGACATGAGTCAGACAGTGAGATGACTGCATCAAGGTTCTGTCTGCACCCATTTGCCCTTGTGCCCATGAGACCCTGCACAGCACCCCAGTGCTGGGGTCTCAGCACTCTGCCTTTTTCTCCACTGTGCTGCACTGCTTGCTAACATAGACATAGCCACAGCAATGCACTGAGAAACACAGCAATCATTAAATGGACCACATCTTAAGCTGTAGGATCACAGAAAAACCTGAGCTGGAAGGGAACCACAAGGACTATGAGTCCAGCTCCTGGCCCTGCACAGGACACCCCAAGAATCACGCCAAGTGCCTGAGAGCATTTTACAAAGGGTTCTTGAAATCTGGCAGGCTTGATGTTATGACCACTTCCTGTGGGTCTCAGATTCAGTCAAAGAGTGAAACGGAGAGTTTCTAGCCAGGCAGAAGCCTGGGAAAGAGCTGGAGAGGAATGTAAATAATTCTTTATCTCTCTTGTTGTTCACATCGTTTATAGTTAAGTTCTATTACTGTGCATCAAGCACTCTGCACCAATGGTTTGGGTTGTTTTCACTTCAGGGCCAATGAAGTTGGTCCTCACGAAGCTCTGTATAAAGAGCAGGGCATTTTGAATAAACCAGAGTTTTACTCTCAGCAGTCTTCTGAGTCAGTCTTCTCATTCCCATCCTGCGTCGACAGCGACACACTTCCTGAGTAATTTCCCTGGTTATATAATTAGCATATTTATATTAGTATAGATATGTAAATCCTACAATTGAAGGATCCTAAATGGAAGACTAGAGTTAACCGAGTTGCTGAGAAGAGCTGTCAGTGGTATTCTAAAGCTGAGAATTTTCAAAGGCACTGATTTCAGAAAACCATTAATCCATTTCAGAAAGCTGTTCTGTACTAAGTAGCATGATTTTCATGGGTGGCAAAGAGATTGATTATTGTTACGAAGTCATTATCTTTAAGCAGATTTCACATCTGAGCTGGACATAAATGTTTTAAGGACAAAACAAACATCACTTACAACTGTCCTTTCTTAACTTTTAGTGTTCTGTGGTAAAAAAAGACACTGCATTTGAACAACATATTGCTCTGAAAGCTAAGCAGAATCTTGAAAATCAGTTCATATACAAAAAACCCACAAACAACCCATAAACTTTCAAGCAGTGTGAGATGCTTTAATAGACTGAAAATAAATCAGTAAAATGGTGAATTTAGGATAAACATACAATTAATATTTTTATTTTTTAAAGAGTACCTTAACCCCCCATATTTAGGACATGTAGAATATAAAGCACTAAATTTGGATCTTATTCTGGAGAGGGATAAGAAAAACTCCTTATATTATAAGATTTCTAAAATTAGAAACTTCCAATCGGAACTTGCTTAATTAAATTTTTGAAACACCTAACAAAAACTATCAACAAGTCCATTAAATTACAGTACTGAGTTACTAATGATTGTTCTTCATAAATACACCATTCTGCCAAAATTACAGGTCAAGTCTTTTATACTTCCAGAAAAAATTAGGCTGAAGGAGTTTACTAACTGATGATGAGCTAACAGAGAAGTTCTAGCCAGTTCCATGCCAGAGGAGATGTAGTCACATTTGAGCAGTTTTCTCTCCCACAGAAAATCCTGCCTCTGTAAACAGATATTTTTAACAGCAGACTCTGTAGATGGATAATCTAGTAAGCTCTGCCTGCTGTCTCATGCAAGGATGTTTTTCAAACCCTATGCTCTGTGTTTAGAAGCAGAGGAGATGTGTACTGAGACACAACCTGTGGTGTGTCCCCTCACACTGTCACACAGTCTGGTCTTGAAATGGCCTTAAACCAGGCCATAAACCATAGCTGATTTAAGTAATTAGGCTATTAAATAAAACAGCTTATTATGTTTAACTGAAAAGTCCTTTTATTGCAATGTGTATATGGATTATCTTCATCACATGCATTAAAACAAAACAATTCCTCTAAATATTAATAATCAGTATTACTACTGGTAAGTATTATATATTAAGCATTAATGATTAGTAGGTAAAGCAGTTTTTAGACTGTAAACCAAGTTAATTCAAAAGCAATCTAACATTCCAACTAATGGTTACTACCTTTTATTTAACAAACATACTGATGGTCTATGTATAGTTTGCATCCCTTTTACTGCACTCTTTATCTGAAAATTTCCCCTGAACAATTTCTTGCTTCTTAATGAGACAATAAGAAAGTAATTACTTACTAAGACAGTAAGTCTTAGTCATTATTGAAGATTAGGTTTATTCTTGAAAGCTACTTAGTGTCTAAATAAGAGCTTTTAAAAATTTTTGCCCTTGTCATTGAAAATGCCACATTCCTCTACTGATTACTTAGCCATGAGATGAGCAGCACAATCAGACCCAGAAAAAGTAACTATTCATACCATGCTTGATGTTTTCACAATAGGAACTTCACTTTCAGCTCGTAACTTGTTTTCAATTTCTTCCCAATTTCTGTCCTTGTCCTTAAATAATATTCTAGAAGAAAGAAATCCAACAGTATGTTTAAAACAGAAAAAAACCCCTACAAAATAATTTGAAAGATTAAATAACATGATAGGAGAAAACAACATAAGGAGTACTAAATTAAAATAAAATATAAAAAACTGAAACCTGACAGAATCTAACCATACAGTTTAAATTTTCAGGGAAGCATACAGGTTTCATGATTTTCAGTAAAATCATTACTATTGACATTAAAATGGCAGTTCTGTAGCTAAATACTTGCTTATAGTATATATACAGACACGGCTGGTTCTTTCCTCCAGCACTGACACATTTTTTAAAAGCCAGCTATTTTACTGTAGTGAGAAAACTCCCCATTAATACTGCATTTTACAATAACAGCATAATATAAGGTAAAGGAATTCAACTTTTACATTTGTATTTTATATGAATAAAAATAAACACTTTAGGAAGTTTAAAAAATAACATTTTCTAAAAAAATGTAATTGAAAAGTTGCAATATGTACCATATATATATATATATATATATGTTCTAGTAGTATGAGTATCACTAATATTACATGTTTAACGAAGTAACTTCTAATTGTAAAACTCCAAAGCATACTGGGAGATTCCCATTTTTTATGTCTTGTTTCGCCGCTTGATAAAATTTTTGTTTCCATTGTCATATAATATTCAGAATTTAAACTTTCTCCATTGGTGCAATTGGAAAAGAAAAGGAAAAAGAATGACACAGAATCCACTTATTCTGTAATTGATATTTAAAAGTTAAAAGTTCAAAAATAGCTGCAGTAAAACTGCTAAGCAAATAAACCACAGTGTTTCAAATCATGGTCAAAGAGTAGTATATTTAAAAGAAGCTATCACTGTAACTAGGTCTCTGAGGAAATAATGTTTAATTTGTAAGTTCATGATACAGTGAATGTCACAGAGACTAAGAATTTGAAAGAAAGCTGTGAGCCTTAGTGCTGCATTTCTGTTCACCTTTCTTCAGTTCTGGATATCACATGGGGAATTTCATTCTCCATTATTATCCTGTCAGGAATACCTAATTTTTCAATAGGTACCCTGCCTTATTTTATCACACAGATGTCTGTAGACAACTCATGCAGAAGCTGCATTAACTCTTCTGTCTTTGAGGTTTTCACTCACTGCTGCTTTGGAACAGATCCATGTCAGAGGAAGTGCTACTTTGATGACAAAATGTCATGGGACATTTTGGCAAGTGACCAGACTTGGGTGTATTCACAAAGCACACAAGGAGTAAACATTAATACACACTTTTTCTTGGGGAAGGAATTAATAAATAAATTAAAAGTAATCAGAATTGCAGAGAAGAAAGCATAAAACATGTTAAGGCATTAACTAGGTTCATCATCTTTTGAAAAAGTTCATCAATAGAGGTCTGTCAAATTTTTTATATGTTTTGTCAAGGAGTGAAAAAGCTTGCAAAGCCATACAGCTTGGATACCAGAAATTTCAAATACAATGGAAAATTTAGTACTTGCTTGTCATTGAGGAGTTAAAAAATGCAAAATCCTTACTTGGCAAACCTACAGGGATCAATTTTAGAGGTCAGCAACATTTTATCTTATCTTTTAAGGAAGGGAGTTTTACAAGACTTGCACAGAGGTTGTGTAGATTTTGCACAGAATTGTATATGTTGGAAGAGCTGCTCTATTGGATGCTGTTCTGTCCACGTAAACTTTCCCGATATTTCTCTTCATATAAAGTGAAATAAACAGAAGGATTAATGGAAAAGTATTAATTCCAAATACTTATGAATGTTAAAAATGCCATAGGTAAGAGTACTTTTTTAAAAGACAAGTTTCTACTATGTACATTTCCTCTGTGACTACTATATATGTCTTTTTTTACTGCTGGGAATGTTGATGGGAACAGACGTTTTCAGCAATAACAACCATTTTTAACAACCCACCTGATTTTGCCAGCTGTTTTGTCTATGGATTGTCTTATCTTGCGAGAAAACTGGAAGACTGAGGACAGCAGCAAACTGTCCCCCATAACCTGCAGTAAGTTTTTAATAAAAAAGGATATTACTAGTTTAATAGTAACAACTCCACATATTTTGGTATCTTCAACTATAAAAAAAATCTTACTTATGTTTTAGATAGTATCATATACAATAGTTGAACATTTTGCTGATACAATAATACATTATTTTTTCAAATATTAATGCCACCTGCTAGAGGTAGGAGAGACAGGATAATGTCTAGAATTATAAGTGGGGAGATAATTGTAAAAGCTTAAAATTGACACATTCTTAGAGAGAATCCTGTGGAGTGCTCACTTCATCTCTGCTCCAAGTCCTTCTGCGGGTAATTGTTGGGGGATCGAGGGCCTCTGTCAGCTGAGGTCTGGCATCACTAGGCCTACCATTCCCTTCCGGGGGTTTCGCATGCACTATTGGAGGGATTTTTCTAAAATTGAGACTTTCATCAAATACTCGGTCCACCAACTGCAGGATAAAAGAAAAATGAAGTTCATGAAATCTACTGGATACATTCAATAATCAGATTACTGGGTTATTTTTCTCCTGAAACAGTTTCTAAGATGCCTATCAAATATAATAATTCTGTTGTTTTCTATAGTATAAAATGATGCATCTCTTATGTAAAAATATCTTGTACAAATGAAAAAGATTTGTTTTGTTTTTTTTTTTAAATATTAGACATACTTGGCAAATTTAGACTACCCCACTGAAATTTTGCTTATGGGCAGGTAGCATAATAGCTACCTATAAACTGGTACTGAATAATTAATTCCTCTGATTAATGGAACATACCTGTGGAATTTAGAAGAGTACTCCAAGATTTAGTTTTTTTTTCAAATAAGTCAGTGTTACAGAAAGACCTACACTACCCAAAGGAGATACTACCACCTGCAGTATATACACAGTGCATTGTATTTTTTGAAGAAGAAAATAAGTATTTAATGATAAAAAAAAATTGGAGTGATCTAATTGTATCTGAGAAAAAGAGCATTTTACTTTTTAAAGTTTAGCTGCAGTCTATGAGAATTAAACCCAAAATCTATGTGAGTGCATTTATAGTTTTTCTGAGTACCCAGCTCACAGATTTCTTATTTCTGTTTATATCTTTCTTCCACAGAAAAAGACAGTATTAAACTAACCACAGTAAACTAGTGCATTAACCAAAATTTATGCACACAAAAATGAATAAAACATATTTTGAAAGGAATACTATGAAGAAAAAAATGCATTAAACATTTACAACACATTATTATGGTGAATTGTAACATGGTAGGAAGTGATGATTTAAATTCAGATTAACATGTTTACCAGCATTAGACCTGTGATGATTACTAGAACACGTTAGTCAATATATTCATAGAACAGCACACCAGAAGTAGCCAAAGAAAATAAGAATTATTAGAAGAATAAAACAAACTTATTTCAAGGCAGTTTCTGACAATGTTATTAAGAAAAAAAATCTAAAGTTAACTGATGGTACCTAGTATTTCAGTGTTCAGAAGATGAAAGTTTTATGTCACCTGTGAAAAGAGGGACTTTTTTGTTTTTAATAGCTAAGCAAAGAATTAAATATATACATTTATATATAGTTGTGCATACACACTAGTATCTTTATATGCACTTAGATACCATCCAACAGTATCGAAGGCTACAGACAAGCAAAAAACAGCTATCTTATATATGTTTCGTGGGAAAAAAGAGACAGACAGATAGTATGTATACTTTTGACAAGCTGTGTTCAAAAAATAACTTCTGAGTTGTTTGTTGAAATATAAAGGAACTTCAAATAAAAAATACGATGTTAAGATCATGCACATGGGTTGAGTGGAAGTAACTAAAAAGGCTATGCAAAATGCTAAAAGCAAAAGAAATAAAGAAAAGGAAGAACCTTATGCATTTCTCCATGAAGATCTCCTACCTCTTCTCTAGTGTCTATGGCAGAGCCAGGGGTGGTGGCAGCAGTGCTTACTGTGGTACTGGGGGCAGTGCCTGATGAAGTCACTGAATCTATCTCTCCTGCTACATCGTTGATTTCCCGTGCGATGAGAGCCAGATCTTGACTGATCCTAGTAATAAAGAGAGTGTTACATTCTCTCCTACAAATACTTTTGGGTCAGTAGAGCCCAGTCTGCAGCCTTTGAGGTTGTAAATTCTAGTTCCTGATAACCATGCTATGAAAACCTGCATTCCTTTTTAAACAGAAAGATTATTTGTAGAACCATAAAAGCAAATTCTGACTGAAGCTTTTAGTAGCATGCTTTTCTAGAGGAAGAAGATGAAAGATGATCTCAAAAGACAGAGTATCCTTATTTCTTCTTAGGATCCAGACAGATGTGTGCTATGTGCAGTATATCCAACACAGAGGGTGCATAGGAAATATGCTGAAAATACTGCACAGATGAGCTGTGTAACATGGCAGTAAATCTGAAAGGTTCAGAAATCATTTAATTTGTACCTTAGTTTGACTACTTGAAAAAAATGTTTTCAGGATTCTGATTTTCTAGCAGGTGTGCACCTTGCTCAGATCAAGCTGCTCATGGGTCTGAAATTCCAGACCAATACCCCAAATCCCCAAATGTAATCAAGACAAATTTTTCAGTGGCAAAAATACAACATACCTTTAAAAACCTGGATATGATAGCATTACAAAAATACAGCTGAATTCCCAGCCAAAGAGTCCTTTACTTTCCTTCTGATTCAGCGCATCAAAAAAACCAGCTTTGCTCTCGCTTGTTCTGCTTGTGCTACTCCTCCCCAGGACACCCCAAAAGAAGGAGCGAACAAGCCAAAAAATCCCCAAAAAGCAAAAGCCTTACTAACTGTGGCACTCTGAATCGCCAGCTTGGCTCACAGATTTGAGAAAAGCAGACTGTCAAGTGATCCCCCTTTCACACTTCTGCCTGACAGCACTGAAGGCACAGAAGCCGACAGTGCCACTTCTGTGCCACCGAGGACTCAGTGACACCACTCAAATGGAAGGAGGTGCACAGTCACGTTACAGTGACACACCCTGGGCTCCACAGAGATTGATTGTTCAAGGTGAGCTTCCTTTTGCTCTTAATTTTCACTTTGCCTTCAAGTCAAAAACAATGGACACCACTGGCCTAGAGATAGCTTAAGACTAAGTGAATAGAATTTCAACTACAAAGGCAAACATAACTACAGAAATTTCCAGCCAAATTCCAACACTGGATTTTGTGGTGAATCATCAGCAATATGCAATGAAGTGCAACTTTGTGCAGCTTAGATTCATATAATTGGAAGAAGGCTGTAAACAAATATGTGGCAATTTACACATGCCATTAAAAGTCCAATATTCTTCATAGTAGATACACTAAAACAGCTATTTCCTTTGTGTCATACAATCATCTAACTTCTAGAAGTTGCTACTATTCACATTTGATTTTCTGGGACAATTATGGTATTCAATGAGTAGTTGTGAAGAAAATAAAACCAGGAGACTTCAATTATCAGCAAATTTTTCAGAAGAGAAATGTCATTAAAACCATAATCAAAAGTAGCATCAATTAATGAAGACTTAACTCTTCACAGAAATCAGCAATACTTCAACATGAAACAACCACTTCATTTGAGTTCTTAGCAAGAAATCAAAATTGCCTAAAGTGTCAGATCTCTATATAAAGATTAATTCAAATGAATTCCAGAACTATCAGAACAAACAACTCTAACATCGATGGCAAGCAACTTGGTAGGTAATTACCATCGTCAAATATCAGTCATGTAAACAAAATCTGGAATAATGTTCTATGTGACAGTAAGCTATAGTTCAAGCCTCAATTACATTCCTGTATAGAAACAATACAGAGCACTAAATGAGAAGCACTGTGAAAAAGAAGATTAGGAACCTTCTTTTCTTAGTCTATTATGTTACACTTCCTATAGTGACTTAGTGGATTTTGTAAAAATACTTTAACATCCTTAAATAAAATATTCATGAAGCTCCCATTACTCAGAGGATGTAAATTCCCTCCATGTCAAAGTGGCCTTAAATCAAATTTAGTTATTCCAGGAAGTTTCTCTAAACACCTCTTTCAAATTTTCAATTTTATTAACATCTGTAAATCATGAAGTCTGTGAAAAGTGCAATCTGGATAAGTCATGGAATTATGAGGGTAACACAGATGCCCTGAAATGTTTGCTATACAGTTTCTACACTACTTTCTGCTACACATGGATTTTATGAAAGGCTTATCCTTACAATCTAATCAGTTATTCAACAACAATAAAAATAAATAACTAATTTTAATGACAGCATATAACCATCTATTAATTTTTTAAAAAACTCTAAATAGAGTAAACGGAATCCTGAACATAGAGGCTGGACTGATGGCTAGGATGGAAAAAAAAAAAAACCAGGGTAGGCAATAATAGAGCTTGTGGTTAGCAAGGAAATAGGAGCAGAGACAAAAAGTATCTTACAGAAGGACAGAAGTTAAAATTAAAGCCAAGGGAGCAAAAATGCGAATCACAACAAAGATATGGAGAAACAGAAGGTATGAACTACTGACCTACAGCAAGTGTTCTTGGCAGAGACTAAAGAAGATATTGGAAGCAGTGACAACAGATGACAGTAACCTGGAATTTCTCAGATTTAAATGCTACTCTTCTTTACTTTAAATAAGCTCATTTAACACAGGTTGTGTAAAATCTCTACCTAAACCTAAAAATTTGGCAGTACTGATTTGAGTGTCTTAGCACTTCAACTAAAAATAAAGCTGAAGAGGTAGGATAAGTACACAGCCTTTAAAAAAATTTTAAAGCCAATACATCAATGTAGGAAAGGGTAAGAATCCCAAGGGAAGAGAAAAACCTGCAAACCTAACAATCAAATGAGTTTAGACTGAATCCTGAATTACGTCCAGGGTCAATCTCTCTTAGATGGGCAAAACATATAAAAAAGTTTCACTCAAGAAGAGGTTCAGCAGTACTATTTATCAGGAGGAACTGATATGCTAAGGCTATCAATAATTTTTCCCATATACACACAGTCCTTCCTATAACCACCTCTAACTTTAGACTTCTGAAAAGAAAGAGATGTTCTATGAAGATTATTTTGAAAATGTTTATTTCATTATTTGTCCAGATACTGTGAGACTCCCTCAGGTATCTTCTGTGTGCCTCTCAGGCCTCTACATTTTCCCTTTGCACAGATCACAATAGAAAAACAAATGTTGAAAAATATTACTCAAATCAGGAAACAAAAATAATTAATCACTAAGGAAAACACTTCCACAGTATTAAGAAAATACTCCACAGTACTAAAATTAATCTTAAAAGGAAAACATATTTCTTTTTTTAGGCTTCAAAATTAAATTCTGTGAAAATCTTTGCACCTGAACACTGACTTCTAAGAAATAAATAGCATTTACATGCTTGTGCAAGCTCTCTGAAGTTTTCACTGCCTGGGTGTTGCATGATATGGCAATAATTGGCTACCAGAATGTGCAACTAAGTTTTCCTTGGTTCACTTGAAGCAGAGTAGTACCAGCAATAGCAGAGGTATTGATATACTAATCTCATGAACTTGCAACAAAAAAAAAACCCCAACTTTTTGGTGAATATGCATGACTTAAATCAGAAAGTACCTAACATGAAATAGTCTTGATAAATCAAAAATTAAAATGAGAACATGGTCTATCACATTCCAAAGCTTACTTTTTTCTCTCTCACCTGTGATTGATCTGAAATTCTAGCTCTATCTGCAAAGGTACTAAAAAATCACATACACATCAGCCTCAGGAAATACACAAAGTACCTCTGCAAATCCCAATAATGCCACTGAAAGTTCATCTTCTGAGATTTGGTTATCATAAATCAGAAGATACTATCATTTTCCACTAAAAAGAGATGTGCTGGTGATATGAGTGTTGTGTCTGCCAGTCTCTCATAAGAAGAATTTTAAGTAGTGAAGGAAAGCAGTAAGCAGTGATACAGAAAATCCATCAGCTCTCTTTGCCCTCTATGTGCACCTGTACAAGTGTTTGGGTACCAACTCTGTTATTTTAGGAGCACTCCTTTCAAACCCACCTTGCTATCTCTTCCCTGTG
Source organism: Lonchura striata (assembly GCF_050655825.1). Taxonomy (NCBI): domain Eukaryota; kingdom Metazoa; phylum Chordata; class Aves; order Passeriformes; family Estrildidae; genus Lonchura; species Lonchura striata. The sequence goes on along the minus strand of NC_140705.1, from coordinate 83,902,205 downwards.
GGCAGTCCAGTCACGAATGTAGTCTTCCTGCTCCTTTATCCTGTGCTTGAATGTGTTGCTGCTTTGAGCTGCTGTCCCAGCGCTCTGCAGTCGCGTAGTTTTCAGGGCTGGAGAGGTACGCAGACGGGTATGTTTAGGGGAATTACGGTTTGATCCGAATTCATCTTCTGAGGTGGAAGCATAATCTGTAGGAAAGCGCCTCCATCTTGCACTTACTAAATTAGTTTAATTATTAAAAAATAATTATTATGGCATCTTTCATAAGAAAAAAAAAGCATTACTTCATTAACATCACAAAAACACACAGCTACTTATCATCCATCCCCAGGTACCTCACAAAGGGTTTATCTACTACATCTTTAAAAGAAAGCTACAAAATTTGTGTTAAATAAAAAATATTTATTAAGAAAAACATACAACTAATGCTCTTTGTATAGTGATGGGTACAGTAAGATGTAAAAGCCAGTGATTCTATATGAGCTCAAACAAACTGTATTACAAAACAAGGGCCCAATTCATTAACATTTAAGTATATAGTCAGATTGCACTTTCTCTGCAGATTTTTTTTCCCGAATTTCATTCAAGGTTTATGTGATACACAAAAAAGAAAATGAAGAGATATGAAGGAGGGATGGAGCTGGCACCAAGCCTGGAATGCACGCTTACATAAGGAAAGCACAAAATTCCGAGATGATGTGTAGGTCTTTTCCAACCTTAATGATTCTGTGCTTATGTGTTTCTTTTTCTTATAAAAAAAAGAATATGTAAAATTAAAATTGTGTTATGAAAATCTGAAGAACATCCATAAGAAAAGCAGCCTCAGAGAAAGAAGTATATATTATGATATGCAGCACATAAAGCATTATACAGCCATGTTGCTGAGGACAGCCTGAAGTACAGGAGAACTGGAACTAAGTAGGAGGCTCTTGTCCCCTTATGAATTACTGAAGTCTAGAAAATGGATTGCAGATGTGCTGTTGTCAGACATTTCCACCAGGAAGAGATAACACCAAGTGTAAAGAAATCCCTATCACCACAACGTGCTAAATTGTTGCAGGGGATTTAATACCCCAAATTAATTGACATTCATAACGCTCTGTAAGTACTGCAGAAAACGAAATAACTGTGTGACAACCTATTGGTGATTGAAAAATAATAGAACCAAATTATGTAAATTGTTTTTTAATGTTAAAAAAAGGCAAGAATTAAATAATGATTTGTCCTGATACATTAAAAAATAAACATTACAAATTAAGTATACACCAGTATGAATTTAAGTAACAAATAATGGAAGTAATTTTTGTGTAATGCAAAGATTATGGTATAGAGAATATGACATTGGTGTATAAGCTTACATCCCTTCCCTCATACAACTAATGAAGTTTCAACTCCTGAAAACAAAAATATGCTTGCATATTTTTTTCAGGTTTAAATGTGGGTATCAAATTGTGTCTAGTTCTACTTTTAAAAAAATTTGCTAACTTTATTGTAGAAAGTAACAATGTTTCCCCAATTACTTTCTGATCTCATTCTGGAGGCTTTAAAGTTGTTTCATCTTAGGGAAGTAAAACATGAGCAGAAAAAGTACATTTTCCCACCAACAGCATGCAAGCAATGTGTGACCAAAGTCCAAAGAGATTTATAGTTGGGCCCACATTTTTTCATCCATTTTTGTTTAAATTCTTTGTCCAAGTTCAAGTTATAGTCTTCAAAATAATTATAAAATTTATCTTAAAATTTCTCAAGTGAGATAGTTCAGCAACTCAGCACTGTACAATGAGCATATGTAATAATATATTTAAAAACTAAAAATTGAATGAGAAGTGAAATATCAGAAACAGATTTGATTTCTAGTACTCTACCACTGTAAGTTTCAACATCAGGGTCTGGGTCTGGGTCAAGCTTGGGTTTCTCTGTGTACAAAATAGTGTTTTATCATGTTTAATTCAATCTAAAACATTCAGATTAGAAGCATTTGCTTAAATAAAATATATTTATAAAATTAGACTTAGGTCCTCTTTTCCACCCACACTTGTTTAGGAAAAGATTATACTTTCAATCAAAAATACTGAATTTTGTAAAGGCTTGAGCATTTCAGAGATACTAACTGAAATGAAATGAAATAACAATCATTTGTAGCATTACATAATATCATAAAACTCCTATTTTAAAGACCATTAAATTTTAAGGCCTTGAAATTTTGGGTGTTACATATGATCAGTGTGTTTCTCTTTAATATGAGGACAAAGTTACTGTAGGCCTAGCAGTAAAAATCTCGAAGTGAAGTTCATGACAATCATATCCAAGCATGTTTCCCAGTTAGGTAGCTATATATTTGCATATATATGCTTTTAATGACATCTTTAAATTATGCAGGCCCAAAATGTCCCTGTAGTTTATGTACATTTCTGAAAGCTGTCTTGCATTTGCTTATCTCAGACACCAATGACTGTGAATATCAGTACCACTAACTAGAAAATCCTCCAAAACCCTGGATAAAATAATCAGCACTCAAACATAATTTAGTGACTATTCTGTGAGGAGTATAATGTCCTGACAACCATTAAGCTGGCAAGTTTGGCGATTTGGACAACATACTCTCGCTTCAAAGATCTGAGAATAAATTGTATTGAATACATTCCTTTTACTACTTAGAATATATTCTGCTCTCATTGAGGCATTGACTTCTCAAGGTGCATCCACTTCCAAAACGTACTTAGAAAGGGCTGTTTTTTCTCCATTATCAATTTCCTTTCCCCCACAGTTACCTCAACAGCTTTGATCACCTATCTGCCAGCTATTTGCAATGACAGCTAGGTCAGCAAGCCAGCAGAGCTGCCAAACACGGATGCTCAAAGTTCCTCTGTTCTGACTCAAAGCTTAATGTTACAATCGCAGCTTAGCTGCTCTGCACAAGGTCTGATCCTGCTCTTTGTATTCCTGATACACAACTCCTTCTGTAACATCATCTTCAATTTCTCTCCATTGTTGTGAAAGTAGGTCTTTGGTCTCCTCTGTTTTTATTGATCACACTCTAGTGTTTGATGATGCAGTGCCTTGATCAGACCTTTCACTGCTTGTGCTATAAAGTTACTAATTCTGCTTCGCATGTCTTCACAGTGCTCTCAGTTATCAAGCCTCCTACCACAGAAAAACTCTGGTAATAACTTGAATGCTAACAGTTCTCATCCAAGATGTTCCATTTATCTGCCTGCCCTTTCATATAAAAGTAAGCAATACTTCACTGCATCAAGGATTAGAAATGATTCTTGAAATTGCAGATTTGCTGCTAGCTCTGACAATTTTAACCCTATCATGTTGCTATTCATCCACATGAAATACAAGACAATAAAAAAATCCAGAAATTACATCTTATTCTTACTCAATTTTTACAGGTATATATGTCTGAACATTGATTTGGGAAGTGCAGAAATAACTTTCTCTTTACAGGCTGGATTTAAGAGGCTGCCACTGTTTACTATCTATAATGTGGTAGTATTATATTAACTGACCTCTGATGAGATAACCCATGGAACATATTTAACATTTTGAGAGCAGCTAGTCCTCTGGTAAAGGAAACAAAACTCCAAACCCAACAGTAGTAAAAATCATTCATTTTCCAGTCTTTCTACAGCCATGGAGAGAAGAAAATCCATTCCTGTTATGCCTTGATTAAATGTGCCTGAAGTAAAACATATTCAAATAGCTGACGTGCTTTAGTCAAGCACTTCATTAGTACTTTCCAAAAGCACCAAAATTAATTGTTGACTTTTCTAGAAACAAAATTAAATTGAGGAATTTAAAGTGGCCTATATGTAGTTGGAGATGCATTTATAAATATACTCTTATATACACTAGAAGATTATACCACTTTCAAAACAATTCAGATTTTCCTAAAGTATAATCTAATTAAATCAATAAAAAAATTATACAATAATGTTACTGATACAGACAAAATTCAGAACTCTAAATCCTAAACAGCAGTAATAAGATTTTTTACTTATACAGTAACAAGACCTAATTGGTTAATTTAGCGATGATTTTGTTTTGAAAGTATCTGACTACTTCATTAATTGCTTTCAGATTCTGGCCTTTCCATTGATAGGCTTCTCCATTGATATATATTAACTGATACAGTTTTATAAGACAGAAGCTATTACTACTGTAGATTTTTCAAACAATGGTCTTTTAAAATTACCTAGCTTATTTTGTTGGGGTATCCATGAGAAGATGGTATCTTTTCTCTCTTGAAAACAGTGTTTTATACAAGCTACAGTAAACTTTGACTGTGGGACATGGGGAAAGGAACATTTAGCAAAGACAATGAAGTGACAGACTAATAGAGTGAGAAGAGAGAGATACACTCACTTCCCTTAACAGAAGCAGCAAATCATTCCAATGCAGCAACTTGGGAAAAGTTTAGGAAGCCTGCAATTCTTGACATGGACACAAAACTCAAAAGTTCATAGAGAGTTTTGTGAAAAACAAAAAGCAGTGAAGTGACAAAATGTCTGGGCTTTACCTTTTCAAATATCACCATTATCATAATGTGAACTTGTATTCATGATTAAAATAAACATATAGAAGTCTTAACTGACACTTTCTTATCCTAGCATTGCCATCTTTTAGGCTGCTTCATCAGTTCAAAATTTTGATTAGAATTGAAAACATGCTGCTTTTCCAATTATATCTTACAAAGAAAGATTGAATTTTTATTTGATGTGGCATCTGTTTTGGCTGCCTTTGTAGACACCTGTCATAGAATCAGAGTCAACTCTACAGTTCATCAATGCATCTCAGCAGAAATTTCTATTAAGCCAATAAATGACACAGCAAAACTAACTACCTGGGGAATACACAATGCTAAGAATCCTGACATGGTCCACTTATAATATACAAGCAACAGATGGACAGCAGAAGTGTGGGCAATTAGGTATCATAGTGATTTATATCAAGTCTGAATGGGATGTAGAAAATTTCAGTGCACTACAACACTGGGAGCTACTCTATTAATTTTATTCTGAGACTGTGGATTGGTAGCATGACAATTCTAAAAGCAAGCAGACATTTATTTTAGATACTCATTTCACAAGAAAGTTCACTTTTTTATAATTACATTTTATTTTGATATATTTAATATTGCTGTTGAAAGAAACCTACCAGCTTTCACACTGCTTGCACTAAGAATGCTATGTTAACTTGTAACAGAATAGTAGGCTAAAATTTTATAGATAATAAAGATTTTTCCTTCCAAATGTAAGACAAGGTAGAGTAACCACCATATCAAGGAAGATAAACATGATCTGCAAATCATGATGAAATCATAAATCGCCACGATTTCAAACACAGAATGGGAAATAATCCAAGATAAGGCAAACCCTTTAAAAGAAATTCTTTATGATATTTAGTTGGGTAGTACATATTTTTTCAATTCATTACTTCAACATTATTATTCTTGTCAAAAAAAAATCTGAATGCTTATTTTAAGCCTACCTTTTAAATAAATATTATTTCTTCTATATACTAAATAGTGTTGCTGACCTTCTGAACTTCTACTAGCATGATTTGAGTGAAGAGATCTTGGGTCTGTTTTTGCACTAAAACAAATGGTAGTTGATGTATTTGACTGTCCCAGTTCAGTCCTGTCTTAGTAGCTTCAAGATAAAAACATATCCAAAGAGTTAAAGGATTACTATTTCCTGCATTTATGATTTCAAATGAGAAACCTCCACAAAACCTGCCATGGAAGCCTCCTACTCCAAAGAAAAAGACTGCATCAATTAAAACTCAACAGGTTCATAAGAGCTTTTTCTTAAACAGTTTCTTTAAAAAAAATCCACATTAAAAACATCTAGTATTGTACAAAATCACTTAAAATAATCTCACATACCTGAGGGAGAATTATGAGCCGAAGCCAAGGATTTGGATTTTGAATCCGAAAGTCGAGAAATGCTATTGGCTCGAGTTCTAGCAGAAACCTTAGTGCTATCTCCTCCTGAGAGCAGCCTTGAACCACTTCTGATGATGGCTTCTGGGGTACGCGACGAGGCGGTGCTCCTGGTTATTGTTGCTTCAGAATCGCTACGTGCTGATAAAGAGCCAAGCCGATTTCTGCGAGGTTGAGCGAGTAAGTCTATTCTGGAAATATTTCTCCTCCCCGATGGAGGTTTTGACGTAGAACTTGTAGTGGACACTTCGGAAGCGACTGAAGCCTTATCAGCATCAGCAAGCTCACTATCAGAGACTTCACCAAGGCGTGCTCTGCGCAAGAGAGAAGTCCTTGTGGGACGAGGTCTTGGAAGAGTGGTAGATTTACTAGACTGCCCAAGTCCAACAGGAGAGGTTTTTGATTTAGCTGACTTTCCTTCCATCTTGGAATGTACAAGTTCATCTGCTGAGGCAAAAGGAACTCTCCCATGTGATTTGCCAGAGTAGGTTTCCTGGTCAGATGATAAGACATCAGAAATGGCAGAATGAGGTACACTGGATGTTTGGTCATCATCTGTTAAATCTACTGATGGTTGCCTCATTCTTCCACTGGATTGCAGAGTTTTGCGAGCCTCAGCTCTAGACCCACCATCTGAAGATCGACTCTTAGTTTTCTTTTCAATCTTTTCTCTAGCTCCTGTAGAAGATTTTAAAACATCCTTTGAAGGGGAACCAGTGGAACATCTATCTTTATATAAGTTTGTAAAGCTCTTCCGCTTCTGTGTGGATTTTCTTTCAGTGTCACCAGTAACAAGACTGATTGTGCTGGCTGTATCAACATCTGATTCTGGTGATATGGAATTATCTCTGTTATAACTAGGAGTGTCAGGACCTTCATCAGTTTTATTTTCTTCACGTAATTTAGCTTCAAGAAAAGCCATTACAGCTTCTGTGTCTTTTAAAATGAGTGTTGTATCTATACTGGAATCAGTGTCCATCGAATCACTTCTGTCACGTAACCTGTTTGCAGATACTAAAGGGGCAGCAGAACCACTCTGCCTATTAATGTGAGGAATAAGTTCTATAGGTATATTTGTGCTAGGCTTATCTATAGTAAAGCTACCTTGCCTCACTAAGGGTTTTGAAGATTCCTTTTTGTCTCCTCCAAGCACTTTAGGACTTTGTCCTCTAATGATTTCCTCATTTTTTCTTCTTTTTCCCTCAATCTGTGCCAACTTAATTTCTGCTTTATCTGTAACATGTCCAGGAGCATTTTCTTGATTATCCAAAGTTTTGGGTGACATAACAATCTCCTCCCTACCTTTCTCAATCTGGTTTGCAGCAGATTTTGTAGAGGATAATTTTGAGGGTGTCCAGTGCCCTTGCTCCTTTCTTTCTTGTTGTTGAATTTTTGCTAAAGCTTGTTTCACCACAGAAGTTTCTCTGCCAGTTTCAACTCTCTCTTTACTAGAAGAGCTGGGAAAAGAAAACACTTTGTCTCCAGTAGCTTTGGGTGAAAGATCATTCATTGTTCTGGTTGACTTAGCATCTGCGGCACGAGCTGGAGTTTCTTTCTCCTGAAGTTCAGTGTCTTGCTTTTCACCTATTTCTGACCTCTGATGAGATACAGTTTTTGGTTTTAAATTTTCATTTATTTTCTCCTCTATGGGAAGCTGTGGAAGTGTCCTCCTCTTTCGCTCACCTTGGCTGGTCATGGAAGCAGCTGAACCAGCACTTCTAACAGAAATACCAGACTCACTGATGTCTGTATCTAAAAATGAAAGAGAAAAAATATTTGAGAAGACATTCAACAGCAAGGCAAATAGAAAGATTAAATGTTTAAGACTGCATAAAGCTAATACAACATAAATCAGAACTGAAAAAGTCATCAGTCCATCCTTCTGCTCTATTGCAAGATCAATTAATTTTATTTAGACATGTAGAAAAACATTTGATGAACTCTTGTAGCCAGCTGAATCATACAAAGTTTTTATGATCTCACACTAGGCTAAAATAAGTAAGAAATCGCTGTTATTTCAATCAGTATACCATTACAACAGGAAGTGGAAAGCAAGTCTTACATTCCTAAACATCTCCTGGACTAAAAAAAGATCCTCCTTCTTCCTCCCTACCTGCCTATTCCACAGCTCTCAAGGTCTGTCTCATGGACAGACTACAACCTTCCCCTGCAAGGCCTCGTCTCACTCAGGCAAGAATCTGCAGTGCTGGGACACACTTCTCAGCAATATTGAACATTCCCACTGATTAACAAAAAAAATTACTATGACTGAGAAAGCAAAAATAATGTTTTTATCCCAAACAAGACACTTTAGTATAAAAATGTATGGAAAACATACACAAAGCATCAGAAGAATGCAGTATTACTGCCAAAGTACTTTCACTGAATTCTCAGTGTACAAAGAATGAATGCTCCATTGGCAGAAAAGCATGGGCATCCCCTGGATTGTTGCAAGGAATAACTGTTTTAGGAACCAAAATTTATTTTTCCACTCTATGAATTGCTCTGACTTTGAATATTTGGAGAGAAAAAATTCTTTTTACTGTTCACTTGCCTGCTGTTGCAATGTAATGTGACACATTTAGTAACACACATCTGTCAATTCCCTTTTTTACCAGGAGAGATCCATAAGAAACTGTTCTGTATAGCCTGTTGGGTCTTTCTATCACAGCTTGCCACCAACATTGGTTGCTCCAGGAGTAAGAACTGGAGTACAGGGTTTCTCTCTCTGAAAGAATCCTCTAAGCAATTAATTGAATATCAACAATCATGCTGTATGTATACCTGCTACTTTCTATCCATGCTCTTCAATCTATCTTCTCTCTTTGCAGTGTCAAACCTTTGATGAAGAATGCAAAAGGACTCACAGCTTTTTTTTCCTATAATCTATGTTAAGACACTGATTTGAGAAACAGTAAGTACGTCTGAAATCTAAGCAAGGTTTTCTAATGTGAGGTCTGTTTTTTTCTTGAAAATTATGAAACAAATTGAAGGTTTAATAAAAATCAATATGATTGCTGTCTGTGAAAATTGACCTTTCTCAGACATGCCTACTAGATCAAATATTTTATACATATATAAGCATGTGACTTGCTTCTTGGTGAATTTCAAACAGCCTTTAGTAAAAGAAAAGGCATGGAGTTGTTTAGCATCATATTTGGCTAAATATGTGTTATGTGAAATTTAAATACTAAGATTTCTAAAGAAGATACAGGCATCTAAGTCAACAAGACATGTTTTCTGAATTGGGTTTTAGATGTACGTACTAAATTTTATTTTTATTACACCTTTGTTGCTTTAGTGCTTTGGTGCTTTGAATGCTTTATTTCCCCTTTAGTATTGTAGAATTCTTGCAGTACAGATATGCACTACACAGTAGTTACTTCACTGTATCTCTTATCTTTGTTCTCACAATGGTAAAAAAGACTTTATCTCTCCAGAGAAGATCCTAGGTAGTGCCTCATCTGACAGTGACCATTTAAAACACTGCAGAAAACAAAAGACCACCAAAGCTCTTGCTTAACCATCCAAAGGATCAGTCTCAATAGCAATGATTTTAAGTGTCCTGAATGTACACAATCCTTTCAAATAGTGCAAAATCTGCTCTTGATTTCCATTATTCTGTGCGTACGAGATAATTTAATTTTCCCTCTTTCCATCTCCTTTGACTTTTAGTATTCTAGGCAAAGTTCAATGCTTATGAGGGGAGAAAAAGCTACAAGAGAAGCAGTGGTTACTGATAATAATCTTTTTGTGCATTGGTACAGATATATGCATTATGCAACATCAAAAGCAAAACTTCTTTGTACAACTTCTCCCAAAGATGATTACAACCTCTAATGTGAAATTTGCAAGAAGAAAAAAACAGAAGAGAAGTAAGACAAGTAAATTGTTTATAGTCAAGACTGTAGATATTAAAGAATACACTATTTCAAAATCAGAAATGTGAATAATTAAACCATGGAGAGACATGCCCTGAACATCTGGCACTCACAAGAAAGGGAGATAAGGTTGTTCAGTGCTAAAGAGAAAGTTTCTGGGTTTTTCAAGAAATATCAAAGGTCTTCTGTATTTCCAAGATAAGGAAGGATACTATGCTTCAGGTGAAGTCTCTCAGGTTCGATTGTTTAATAATCATTTGGATTGTTTAATAATCATTTGGATTGTTTAATAATCGCTGAAGTCCAATTTAGACTAAGAAAAATGTAAGGAAAGAAATACACTATGCAGATCAACCCAAACTGTATTTCAGTGAAAGTTTCTCTAATATTAAACAGTTTATAAACTCTCCTGTTTTAGTAACATTCAGTGTAATACTGGCACTCAACTGCCATGTAGATACCATTACTGCTGAGCCTATTTTTATACTGTTTCTGCTCAATGAAACAGAAGAATCTTACATGAAATTGGGGCATTAGGAGTAAAAAAGCAGATTAAATACAGTACATAATCATTCTTTTCTTCCTTTCACAGGTTTTTCAGCATAAATTATGACAATAAGAACAGTTTTTAATACCATTTTCTACTGGAGCAGGCACAGAGGACTCCAATCTCAAGTCATCTTGGTCATGACGTGTGTGATTAGCAGCCAAACTGGCCCACTGTGATACCCAACGTTTACTTCTAGGGTTAGTAGAACCTTCCTAAGAAAGAAAAAAACAGCAGAAAAAAATTGTAACTGTTTGATAAAAAGCATGCCATCTTTCCAGGCTTTTTCTGACTAGATAGGTCAGACACTATTTTCCTGAAGGAAGTTGAAAAAATAGTTTACATAGAGTCCCCAGTTCTAGAATGGCAAACAACAAACAAAATCTATATAGCTGCTGGATCAGCACCAAATAAACAAAAGTTCCTAGTGCAGTGGACTTTTAAACACCAGAACCTATATAAAATGTATCAGAACATGTACTAATTCTAAAATCAGCTTATTTCGGTCCTCAGCTCAGAAGTGCAGGAAAAGTACATGGGGTGTTGGGGTGTGTTAAGAAATTAAAAATGTGTTTCAGGAAGACAAGAAAGTGACATTTTACCGGTTTAGAAGACCCTCTTTTCCAGATGAAATATTGTATTTACTTCATTACAGAAAGATTACCTTAAGGATTGAAAGAGTAATAACTTATGATGGAAATGAAAGGAAGCTCAGATTATTTGTTTGGCCTAAACAAAAAAAGAAGCAAAGATTAGTTTTAAACCATCCTACTGTGTAACAGTGAAGGCAGTGTCATCAATATTTTACAATTTTTTTGCACCTAAACCAGAAAGGAAATGAATTTGATTTCTTGGTGGCATGCCTTTTGAAATCTTGAAAATTTTTTAAATGTAAGAAAAGCATAGAATTTTAAATCATCTTCTTGTGTTACTAAAGCATCCTTTTTGCAAAACCTGATTTCTAATTATAGTGCAATGTTACTGTCTTGTCAAATACCTTACAGTCTCTTTTTGTTTACATCTCCAAAAAAACATCACCAACCCTTCAAATCTTCACACTTCTATTCAAAACACTGATTTCCACCTGATGCCTTGACTACTCTTAGATTCTAGTCTTTGACCAAGAAACAACACTATACATTCTATAAAAATTATTTAGAAGAACTAGAATGATGAACAATGTTACCTATTATATGAAAACTTCTTTCAAATTAAGTTACTCAGATACTTGAAAAGCTTGATTTTATGATCCTGAACTTCTCCTGACTAATGCGAGTGCAACATCATTAATCTCTTCCAGAATATCAAGAATGTAGTAAATCAGAGATGCAGAACATAACTTTTAAACTATTATACAAATTAGCATATTTTTAATTAGTTTTTTAGAATCAAAATGTTATAAAATAGAAGTCTAACAACAGCAAAGGAAGGCAAATCAATGTTTTTGCTATTTATGGGCATTTCTGAAGACAATGCGAAACAATAGCAGTAAAAATATTACAAAAAACACACAGCATTTATGCACTGGCAACTACTGAAACCACATTTTTCTTTCCAATTACTAATCTCTCTTTTCCTGTCTGTACTAGTGAACTTCTATCTAATGAAACAACTAATTATAGCCAAATCCAAACACTATAGATTTACCAATCATCTTTGCAATAGAAAATTTCATCTAGTTCCTTCTGTACCACCCAACCAATTTCAGGATACAGATATGTGTCAGAAATCTGAATTCTACTTCACAATGGAGAAACTTAATAAGATTTTGCAGATCAACTGCAGTAAAACAACGTGCTAAATTATTTTTCTCTTGTAATTAGACTGCCAAAAAATGGTTTCTACATAGCAGTGAATGTAAATATGTGCTTTGCCAATTCTCTGTGTATTCATAGTAGTTTAAGCACATCCAGAAGGTGTAAGGTTTATAAAACTCACACCTAAAAAGTCACGTTCAGATAGCCTAATGTTCTTCCTATATTCCTTATCACTTTGCATCTTACAGGCTTTCAAGTATGCAATCCTCCAAATCTTCTCTTGAATACCAAAAGCAATTTCCTAATATTTCAGAAAAGTTGGCTTTATCTATGAGATACGAGACTTTTACCTTAATTTTAAATCCGCTTTCTTTTATGCTTATTTTACATACAAAGTCAATAGGAGTAAGAAATCATTCGAAAATGTAACAATGGATTTCTGTGGATTACTATTCAGCCTTAAGATTTAGGGCTTCAGCCTCCACATCCGAAAAAGATCCACAGTGCACACACATTACACCTGAAAGCATGTCCAGCTCTTAGCATTTCAGAGCAGCCTAACTTTTTTTTTTAAATAAATTTCAACAAGGTGAATAAAATTAATACAAAAATTAAATGTCTTTTCAGACACATAGCTCTAGACAGTTCAAGTTGTAAGAATCATATTACTTCATATTTTCATAAATGGCTGTCTTGAAAGCAGTTCTTCCCTCCTCAATGTACCTGCTTCAGAACCATATGCCTCTGGGGTGATGATCTCTTTACAGACTTCCATACATTATGTTTTTACAGCCAATGTCTTCAAGTTATTCCTGGAACAACACTGACACCTATCTTTAAAAGCTCTTTCTCTCTTCTATTACAGTTACTCCATTTACACATGAAAACCCACCAATTGCATCCATCTCAGCTGTTACTTTGCCAGACTAATTGAACAACGCTGATTTGTTCTTGTAAGGTAAATCTCCAGTCCTGTAACAATCTGGGTAGACTTTGTACTTTCTCTAGACTGGTATCCACCCTTCTTTAGTGCTATTATTACAGGGGAAGCTTCACCATAGTGATAACACTGCCCTTTTCTGCTGGCAATACACTTCCTGGGTTCTATTCAAGGGCCCTATTTGCCTTTTTACAACCCTGATATTGGTGATACATCAGCCTATGTTTCAGTATACCATCTAAGTTCAAACAAAAGTAACTATCAAACTTCAAATTAAATGGATTGTTCTACAGGACAGAAAATTAGAGTAATTTGAGAGGACAAACAAAAGGAAATATAGCCTCTAAATACTCCACTTTTAAGAAGCAATATAGCAAATATTTACATTAATGGAATTCAGAATGTCAGTAGTATTATTTATCTGATCTTCAGTGGGAAAGACATAAAGTAGGCATTCAAAACAGCAAAAGGAACATTGTAGTCAACGGACTGATGACCCTAGAGATGAAGAACCAGGTTTCTAACTGAACTTTAGTCTTACCAAAAAAAAAAAAAAAAAAAAAAATCCCCAAACCAACCAAAAAACTGAAGCACATCAAACACAACGTTGACAAACCATTATTCAAGAACTGTGTTTAGTACAGACAACTGACCACTGAAAATTAAATGGAAGTTGGATGGATAGATTATAGCCCAAACGACTGCAGTATTTTTATTAACCAAACTCATAGAGTAAGAACAAATATTAACAACAACAATAATATTCTCTTTTTTCTTTATTTACTTAATTTTTGTTATTTAATCACACCTACCTTGGCTGGTAAGTGGCAGCTTTTAATATAGAAAATAAAAACATTTTAATATTTTAAATAGATGGATTTAGTATTTTCATTGCCTATATGTAATCACTAAAAAGGCAAGAACCAGTGTATTCAGGCTCAGTCCAACTGTGCCAAGACACTCACTCTGCATTTTACTTTATTTATGACACATGCTACACAAAAGTATTTAAAGACTGTTGGATCAAAAGAAAAGCTGAGAACTTCTTCAACAGGAAAAGCATTTCCAAGAATTTTATTAATGATACTTCAAAAGCCCTGTAAAGCTAAGATATTTAATTTCACAAGAAGCTTTCAACCCCTGAAGTGACTCTAGATGACCCTGTCCTGCCTTGGCAGTGGGGTTGGACTGCATGGCCTCCAGACATGTCTTCCAACCCTAACTATTCTGTGATTCTCTAAAACTGTTTCTATAAAATCTTTATAATTTCCAAGGCCATCTTTTCCATCCTCTTGAATAGAAATATCTTAGAATTTTATTCTTTGCTTTTTCTATGCCAATCATGTTCAGAATTCACCTCATTCCGCTAATCATGTATAAGAATAACTGTACTGGGACAACTGGAGTAAGCTCCACCCACAATCTGAGTGGATGCAAAACTGGAACACTGAGCTACCCTGACGTTACCTGACTATTTAGCCAAGATCTTCAATGAGGTTTATAAACTTATGATCTGCAGCTCAGTAACACAGTAAGTCTTCAAAAACATACAAGCAGAAAAGTTTGTATATGAGAACATAACCTACATACTTAACAAATCAAACACATTTGCCTCTCCCCTTCCTACTGACTAAACAAGTTTTGCTAATAAGACTTTAAATGTAACAATCTTCTCTCAGTAGTTATCCTCATTATTGCTTTCCCATTATGTCCCTATAAAAGACACTTTTAATCTTCTGAACTAGCTTCTCTTGGACTTCTACATATCTATCAACCAACACCTACTTTTAACTTTCTCTAGTAAGCTTTCTTCCACCTTCATCTGTCAATTCTTCTTATACTAACCCTTCCTTTAACCACATTGTTTATGTCAGTTTTGCTCCTTGACTTAGCAAATAATTTTCATTTTTCCCCTATCATCATGCCTTGTAATATTTTAAATTATGCTAATAACCTATTCTCTCCCACTATATAAAGACCCTTTAATGCAGCAAAGCATAGTAATAAAGCAGCATAATTCTTGTAATTTTCACCTAAATCAAAGTGAGTTTTAGTATATCACTGCCAGAAGGTCTCTTAAATCTGCTGTATGATTGCAGAAGTAGTCTCAGTCTTTTAAAAACAAATTCTTTTATTTGCAAGGTTGACACCTGAAAACAGCAATTATGCTCATAAAACAGATAATATATTCTTCTTCTGTTTATGGAATTTAAAAAGTGAAAAAATATCAATACTCTTGAAAACTGACAAAGCACAAAAGAGCTGAGCGCTGCACAAGGCATTAAAAAAAACAGAGAGGAAGAATATGGTTATAGATTTGTGCAAAGAAGAGAAATGAAAAACCTTCCACAGGATATGCCTGTGCTGCATGGCAATACTGCACTTGAGGCTGTAGTCTTAGAGAAACTAGGCAAAGGTACTAATCTAGACACAGTGACATACGTGTGTCAAGGCTTTGCAGTAGCTAAAATACAACCATCAGAAAAAAACACCTCCAGGAGAAACAGATTTGTAGATACTAAAATCAATGTATTTGCATGGGAGGCACACTAAGTAATACTTTAAGCTCTTGATATCTTCAAAAAAATTTATTTATAAAGTTTGCTAAATTACAGGACCATACTTCAGAAACAGTTTGCCAAGGGAGTTAGACAAAAGTGTTATGTGCTTCATTGTTGTTATCAGTTGATTCTGCTCCATTGTGATCCTGCTCTGTTCCAGACACATTTCAAGCTAGTTTATTCATCACAATGCTATCAGAATGCCTCCCAAGATTTCAATATGAAATATGATGAATATATTGTGCATCTATTCTAAGTCATATATAAAGACAGGCATTTTCCTCTGCTTAATATTTTACCAGCTGATTAAGTTATACAGTGTCTGAATCAACTAATGTAAGTGACTTGTCATGAGTGGCACCTCACTGAAGAACTTAAACCAAGAATGTAAACACCTAAAGCCTGCTGGCTTCAGAGAAAAAATCTGAAAAGTATTATCCACCATTTCTTTCCTAGATACCTTTGTATCATGCATTAAGTGCACACATCTTCTTTCTGAATTTTAATATAATTACTTGCTTTGGGCTATAAAACATAACCAGCTTTTCCTCAGTTCTGCTGAAGAATTTACATGAAGTATATACCGTGCAAAGTTATGTTGTTGCAAGGAAACTTCTACTACATTTCCAATACACTGGTGTCAGTGCACATAGAAAAGTAGCCAAGTTTTAAAATGCCTCTGGCAATGAATTATATCTGCCTCTGACAGAGAAGCTTTGATGATGCAATAAAGGCCTAGAAGAAATAAAATACTTATAGATCTGAGTTAATCTTTTCCAGGCAAGATTTTGTGTCCTGTTTAACACTTACTGGTCAGTTCTTAGTGCTCTTTTTTAGTGGAAGAAAAAAGAAGACCGTCAAAAATTAAATTCTACCTCTGTGTCAAGAAATCCAGTTGTACTCAGTGGTCTTTTTTCTTCCAGCACTACTGTAGCAGAATTTATAGCCCAATCTTTTACTAAATCTTTCTGGGTCTCGTTGATAACAGGCCTATTATAATCCTGGCTGTCATCCACTCCAAATACCTGAAAATGAAACAAACCATTACATTCATTAACCCAATACCATGCTGATACAATGTTCAATGTTAATGGATGGATGTGGCATGCTGGATAGTGAGTATAAATAGGTTTTATTGTATTATGCTTATCTGTCACCTTAGTGCAATCTACAAATTAAACAGAAAAAAATCTACAACAGTAATTTAAAAAAATGTGGAAGTCTATGTCAAGATTGTGAAAATTAAAAGAATTGCTAGTTGGAATGGTCAGATATGAAAAAATGACACTTTGATGAAAGGATCAAAATATAAAAACAAAATAATTGCAGAACCCATTTTACCAATTAAGGAAAAAACCCAGTAACTAAAACCACCAGATTTCCAGATTTTTGCTATTATCTAATGAGAGTAAGACATACAAATTCTTGCATTTGCTATTAATATGCTTATTGAATTATTTCCCTAATACAAACAAAATTTCAGTGTTTAAACTGTTAGAGACTTGGCAGATGTTAAAAGTCCACCAGATATCATGAATCATGTAGACTCATCTTATCCAAGACACGACTTGGTATAGTTCTTTTACTACTCTACCTCCTAAGGGTGCTTGTATTAATTTCTTCTGCTTATGCCAGAATAACTTTCCCATGACATTTTAAAACATTGCTCAGAAAAATATACCAGAAAAACATTATTACTAAGGCAATTTAGCAATTAGAACTTTAGCAGGAAAACCACCATACTATTTGTCAAATTTCTCATGAGTCATAGAAAACTGGGAATTATGAATTGCTTTCAGAATTAAGGTATAATCAAAGACATTTTAGAAAATATCTGTATCTTGGAAACATGTAACTTATAAAATTTGCAAAATCCTGTTTAAGAAATAAATTCACTACTTTACTAGTACGGGCTTAGACATCAAAAAATTACAGAATAAAATGAACTTCCCATACACATTAAAACTGGCTGCCAAAACTTAAGAGTTAACATCAAAAATTATTTTGCCAAGTTCACAGATGTTATCCTCCTGCAACAAGCACTACTAGTGCAAAATAAGAAAAGGTGTACAAAATTCTTTTTTCTCCAAAAGTGTGCTGTAATTCAGTTTTGCACAGCAAAGCTAGAGAACTGGTTTATTACAATTCTGAATAAGGTTAGTGTCTTCAAAATGGATTCACCACTAGATGGCCACAAACCATAATGTTGTCAGCTTCTGAGAAGCAAAGAGAAAAATAATAGTAAAGCACCCTGTCTATCAACTCTTTATGCTAACTGTACAGGAAATCCTTGCTACAGCATTAATACATTTAGACCTGAGGAATTTTTCTCAAATACACTGGATTTGTTTTTTGCTGTCATGAGAAAAGCCTGCTTTCCTGACATCTTAAAATTCAGGCAGTGTTCCCTGAATTTTCAAATTATACATAAATCCTATCTAGAGTCTCTGGATTAGAATTTGTTTAACATATATACAAAACATTTGTTTTCTTTTTATAAAAATAGAGTGTTAAAACTTAAATTTTTGCTTTCATGATATACTTTTGATTTGTACAGTTGTAGCAATTTTTGAAGATAGAAACCAGTTAATGTCCACTGACAACTTTCTTTGAATATATCACTATTCTGCAAGACTTTTTTCTTTGTGTATCATAGTTTCATTGATTACAGAATTTTATATGTTATTTAAAATGAAACTAAATTCTGGTATTATCACGTAAGCACCAGAAGGAAAATATGAATTCCACACTTCCGTATCTAATTGGGACTACAGCAACAAACTGGTGCTTATAAATTGCTTCCTTTTATCTGACAGCACATTCATTTACCATGTCAAATTTCTTTACTTGTATCAGAAATAATGCTTCTTTCAGTCTTACCTTTTCTAGTACTGAACTCAGATTTAAATAAATTTTGTTATTCTTCTATTCTTCTATTACTGAAATTACTGCAAAACCAAATTTGAATATTGCCTATTTTTTTTCTGTGAAAGGTAATACGAATATCATTACGACCCAAGTAATAGCACTCCTAATGTTCCTTCTCTATACACAGTAGGGATATCAGAAGAGATAAGCAAAACATCTGTCAAGTAAAACATCTTCAATAAAAGTATATTTTTGTACTGAGATGTCATTCTACATTTGATGTGTGTATGCACCTGTCCTAAGTTCCACTGCTATACAAGTACAAAGCTCCTCTTCTCACAAGAAAGAAGAGATGCATGTAAGCGTGATGTAGCCTAAAGACTAAATTTCGGACTTGAGATATATAAAAAACACTTTAAAAGATTGTTAATAACACATAATTAATAATTTAAATAATAAAATTATTCACAAGATAAAACAATACAAGTATTTCACAAAATGTAGATCATTACTTATACACCTGTCACACACCAGCAGAAAAGTAATACTATCAGAATTTCATATACTACATTTATCAAATAATGAGAATATACCCTCAACAGAAATAGCCATGGAATAGCTTGAATGTTTCTGCTGGAAATCATCTCTCTACCCTCTAGAAAATGCAATTTGTACTTTCTGGGCTGCTACAATAGTGTATGTGTGCAAAGAGTGGGCTGTTGTGACAGAAGCCTGAATGGATAGCGACTCGTATCTTCCTACAAAGACTACATTACATTTTTCAAGGCTTCCAATTCTTTAGATGTTTCTGCTCTTTAAATATCTTCATGACTGCAAAGTCATTTAAGGAAGGCCAAGGAGGTAACTTAATCAAACCAAGAGAATTCTGAGGAAATGCTAATGACACATATTGATGCATTTCTCATCTATTTAGAAAGACTGAAGTTTTTTTCTGTAAAACTTGTATTTTTCAGAAGCAACTATGAAATATATTTTGATTAACTGTGTCTTGGGGAAGAAAAAGATGAAGCCAGTTCCGTAATCAATATACATACAATACAGATTTGGACACATTGAGCTGTTTGAAAAATGAAGAAGCAAGACTTTATTTTTGATAAAGGAGGTAAAATAATTCTATGTATGAGACTAACCATCACAAATCACACATATCCACCACACGGCTGTCAATGCAAAAAGAGTTTCCTAAAAAATTTACCCTTTTTAAATAGCGCTGTAAGCAACAGGAACTTTCACAGGACTCTGATTTTGCTTTTTTTTTTTTTTTTTTTTTTAATAGAATATGGGGAATGAGGAGTAATGTAAAAAGAAAAAATAAATACAAAGAATAATTCCTAGAAATATTAAAAAAACAACAACACTAATGCATTTTTTTTTAACAGATGTAATTTAAAACTGAAACTACCACAGAAAGGTATGTCTAAGGTATCTGCTTCCTATAAGCAACAATTCTGGAAAGCTAAAAGTTTTTTGCCCTGCTCTGTTCTATTGTTTATTTTTCTGAAATTATATTTTTGCAGGAAGATACATTGTTCCATCCTGGTTGTTTCAAGCTTCATGAAGTTACAGAACAAAAACCAGGATGAAAATTTTCACAGAAACCCTGAAAGTTGACTGACAGAGAAAAATCTAGACGCCCCACCAATCTGCAGGGTTTATACCACATGGCTGTAATGTAGAACAGACACAAACATGGTGTGTAAACTGTGGTGGTGGTGTTTAAAAATAATTACTTTGTTGTTATGAAGCATAAAACAACTTCCATTGCAAATCAGGACATTTTAAGTGGCACGGGAATGATGACATGCTGTACAAAGTTAAGACCTGTCTATGAAATGTTCTTGATGCAATTTTGTTTGACCTGAAATCCAGCTGGCCCCTTAAGCAAATGCATTAACAGATGATACAGGAGAGACATTGTCTAACTAGGTAACTTTTGAAAAGTTTCAGACATGCAAATGAAACCTTAGATAATTCTCAAAAAAGTAAGTGATGAATTTCCTATTAAATTAGCAAAATCCTAGCAGAGGCCACCAAGATGGCAAAGATTAGAGCATTTCACCTATGGGGAGAGACTGGGGAAGCTGCATTTGATCCCTTTGGAGATGGGAAGGCTTTGGGGTTACCTAACAGCAGCCCCCCAAGTACAATGGTGAGTATACCAAGATGACAGCCAGATTCTACACTGCAGGGGGACAAGGAACAACTCATGTCAGATGAGACAGGGTATGAAGAAAAGTTTTCTCACTCTGAGGACAGTCAAGCAAGTTTGCCTAGTCTCTGCCCATGTAGGGCATGAAGACCCAAATGGATAAATCCTGGGCAATCTGGTTGACCTCAAAGCTTCTTTAAGCAGGTGATTGGACTAGACATCTCCTTTTCAGGTCCTTTCCAGCTTATGTGATTTTGTGCTCCATAATAACATAGTGATCTTACGTAATAACTCAGCATCTCAGGTCTCCTAGTGCAAAGTTCTGAGAAAGTCCCAAGTATCTCAAAGCAGCAGAGAAAAGGTGAGCTCCTGACACATGCTTTTCCATTTCAAAGCAGTGAAGTAAGTACTCCAAAGATCCCCTATAATAATCCATTTACATTCTGCAGTCCACCCAATAACAAAGGGCCAAAACAGCAGGCTAAAACTGTAGCAAGTCTCAAAGCACTATCTTGTTTCTTGCTGGAATACAAACTTGCCCTGAAAAAATATAGAAAGAAAATATGCACTAACTAATGGCAAAACAATTGTAACTTAATGAGGATTTTGACAAATGTCATCACTTTATAGCTGCAACAGTTTTTCCAATAGTCTGAGAATATAACCTTATCTGTATTAACCAGTAATTGTCAAAATTATTTATCCAACCATTGTAGAACTTAATCCATTCTTTATTGTAGAACTGCAGTTCTACAATACTATAATTATTCAGTACTTAATGACCACAGAGCTAGTTGCTCATCAAAATCATTACTGAAGTTACTGATATAAATGGAAAAAGTATAATTTGAGACTTCTAATAGTTATGTTCATTCAGTTTTACAGCAAATTATGTATATTAGAATGGAAAAATCTGAAGGATCCTATCTGGTTTTAAAATTTTTAGCTTACAAAGTTTCTCCAGTAATCTTACTGCTGAAATCTTAATGAAAAGGATATATACTAATTACCAATACCATCAATAAAATTAACAGAAAACCAACAAATAACCATTAAGAATTTTAGCTGCAATTCCTATTAAAAAATGATGGCATTTGAAAAGTAATATTATTTCAATAACTCTTTTCCTATTCTTTTAGATCCTAACAACAGTCAGGGATGTAACCTAGAAACATATTTTTAAAAGATCATGATATGAATGCTATTAATTTCAGTGTAGGCAATCTGCTTAAAAGGAACAGAATGAAACTAAATGAGAAGAAAGAGACAAGGGAATTCTAAGATGAGCAGTTAAAAAAATAAAAACAAAGCAAAGCAATGGTAAGGAACAAGGGGCTACACTGCACAGGGCATTAAAGAAGGATCATGGCAAAATTAACAAGGAACAAATGATTTAATTTGAAATAAGGTATTTGTCATTGCAAAGTGATGGGAATGTAAATTGTGATATTAATTGTGTTTCATAACCTTTTAGGGGAAAGGAAGATGATAAGCATATTTGTCACAGAAATCAAAAGTAGGTTTCAGAAACTGAGCTGTAAACTAATAGAGTCAGACTAGCAAAAACCAAATCTATAAAAAAAAGGAAATAAGTATGATTTTGGAAATACAAACAGGATTTCAGGATTTGAGCACAGTTTGGGTGTACTGAGAAAGAAGAAGTTGTAAATAAACCACACTCGGAGTATGAGTGATTGATGAGGATTCCATAGAGCAAGGAAATAGAAGAGGCTTCAGATCGTCTCCGCAGATCATATCAGTAACGCTGCATTTGGTGCTCAGACTGAGCTCCTGACAATTCTTCCACAGAAGGTAGTTCAGGCATTCATAACACAGTAAATTGGTCCTTAAAAGTCAGTTATTGGTCACAGAGAAAAGACAAAAGGCAAACATTTTTTCTCACTTTCACAAAGTAAGATAAGAGTACAATGCCTTAGCTCACTTTGTGTTTAGCTACTACATGAACTGTGTTTAACCAAGCTGCTTCTGAGGAGTTTCATTTCAATAGTTTTTGCTTGTTCTTGGCAGTTATCCTGGCCGTTCCAGGCAAACAGACTGTGTTCTGTGCAGGGCATGTCTCAGAATAGCCATGGATTTTCACAGAAGCCCTTTACGTCATTTTAACTCTATATCAAAGTTATAGAATCAGATGCAAGACACTCTGGTATAAAAAAAGCCACAAAAGCAAATGAAATGGATCAACATGCCAAGTCTAAGAGCTTCCTCTTACCAGACACCAGTTACATATTTATATGCATACATATTTTGTCCCTGTTTGCTACTATGAAGAATTCATTTTCTTTAGGATTCCAAATTAAAAAGGAAACAACAAGTTTAGTGACTGCAAAACCCCTTTCCTTATAAGAAAAAAAGGTTATAAACATCCTCTGAGCTCTTGACAAAATTTATAAACTGGGATGATTGGATAGGATTAAAGTAGTCTACTGCTTTTTCAGCAATGTACTCATAAAATAGTCATTCTGCAAACAAGACACTCTGTAGGGCTCAAGGCATTTCTCTCAAAGAAACTGCTGAAGCAATGGTAAAAGCAACTAAACCCAGAGTGTGAAAAGACAGGAAACCTGAAAGTGATTTTCTGAAAATAGATACATTTACCTTGGTTCCTTAAACAGTCATTGAAACTTACTGAGATTTTTTTTTGTCTTAACTTACTCCCTACCCATTGATTCTTTCCAGGTAGTTTTTCCATTTATAATATTGAAAAAATTGCTGAGAGCAGTTCCATAACTTGTATGTTAACTCCATAATCAGTGGAATTATAACAATAACAATCTGCAAGGTTATTGATAAATTTTTAACATTGGTAACAAAGAAGACAAGATCTGGTATACAAACTCTATGAATACTTAAAACACAACAATAAATCATTCAAAAGTAAACACTCCTTCACACTAAAAACATGTTAGCCATTATTATAATATGTATTAACAGATATACCCTGGGAATAAAAAGAATAAGAAGATTCCATTTTATAACAATCATCTTTCAGAATAGATTCCCATTCATATCCATACTCAAAAAAAAAAAAAAAAAGCTTTAAACCAAACAAATAAGTATCACCATGAGCAGAAAGATCTAGAAAATAAAACTGCTGTCTACAGTGAACACCGGTAAGTTTTCCCTCCATAATTACTATTCCAAAATGTCAAAGAGGAAAGAAGAATCTCTCTCTCATGATTGTGTTAATGGAGTAAGATTTTATGCATACTCATTGCACAGTAGTAATCATATAAAATTTAAGGTGATAGACTGCACATTAAAAATAAGATCATTGCTATTAGGGCCTGTCTATCTACATAAATAAAGACTTTAAAACATCTAGAATATGGAGCTTGCACTGAAAACAAAGTCACGACATGGTCACTGAAGGTGGCAGGATGGATTGAGGTTTGATTGTGATACATGTTTTCAAGACTTCTATTTGGAAATCAGTATGCACCAGTGGAATTTGCAATCTACATTTACTTTGCTGATGAAAAAAACAATTATCTTTTAGGAAATGTAAATGAAAATAATATAAATCAAGTAAAAAGTCTGGGGACCAAAGAAAATTTTTAAGCCAAATGCTTCCATATGCATATGAAGTGCTATAATAATCCAGTTTCCTGGTTCTCACAGGACTTGAAACACTCATATAGCCTCAATTCTATTCCATCCCTTCCCACACATGTATAGAAGAGCTTACATGTGCTATAGTAAGTTCTACAAAATATTTCAATTTTTAAATACCCTAAAATGAAACTGGCTGAAGAAGAAACACAACAAAAAACCCTACACAAAACAAACAGAAAAAGAGCCCTGAAGAAAACCCCCAAAGAACTTGCAAAAAACCCATTGAGTTGCTTTTAATTTACTGCAATAGCCTCAAAGTATTTAATATTCCAAACACATGCAGAATTATTTGCACATTCATTTATTAATATTTATTACTGGCAGTACTTTGCTTTATTGAAAAAGGAAAGGCATTAGCATGATAATTTGGTCTCTTTATATCTACAAAAAAGGAAGATGAACTGCAGAAGCATCATTTTAAATTCTTTCTTTCATCCACTGGTAGACTTACCTTTGCTGTGGCCTATGAAGATTTTTAATGTGACATAACTGCTGACAACAACTTCCTTCTAATAGATAGATTTAGTTAAAAAACATAAAATGGATAGAAAATTTACAACTCAGAGATTAAAAGAAAGCACTTGCTAAGTGTTAACAGAAGAAAGCACTGAAACTATCTAAAGAGCATAAAGGCTGGATGTAAAGGAAAAACAAATCCTACAACTGTGCCCCATTTACTCATGCATTTTATATGGTAAACTTAACACTGAAAACATGTTCTAAATTAAATCAAGATCCTGTATTTCTCTCGTTTTGTACTTAGCTGTTAGCTGCAACAGTAAGACCATTATTCTGCTAGAACAAGTTGTGTCTTTCTGATGCTATTTGAGTAGAGGATATTTTATGACACATATGTTCAAGGTAGGCTTTGTGGTGTACAAGAACAGCTTGCTTTCTTACCACATTAATGAAATTGCTCTCAAGGGCAATTTTAAAAAGAGCTCTACATGTATAAAAAGAGATCACTCATCTATTTTTTTTCTCATGTTATTAATATATTTATTTTCTAAACCATAGACTACTAACTACTAGTAGTTATTAACTAGTTCATACTCCTCTATGAATTTAAGTGACATTTGAACACCTGAGATATCACTGACTAATGAAAGGACTTTTAGGAAGCAAAGTTTAGTGTTATTTTTCAAGTATTCTCTATTCATAAAGAACATTAAGACATAACCATAAATTTCTACTTGCATCTTCTTCTAACATTTACAATTGAAAACTATGTGCATATGTACAGTATTTTAATCTTAAAATAAAATATTTTTTTAAAAGGAATCTTTGAAAGTTGTATAAGACACAAGCGATAATGTATTTGAAAACTTGCATTTTAGGTAAGTAGAAAATGTTCACCCCAAGACAGTCATGACTGCAGATATGTGATTACCCCTCTCTGTTAGAAAAAAGAATAAAAACTAAAAAGCTTTTGTCTGTTACTTATGAAATGTTTTCCTCCTTCTTTCTGATAATGTATTTTTCTCACATTCTCAAAAGTCAGGCTTTACAATGGTTGAGAAATAAAGCCTCTGTCATTTGCTATTCTACTCCTTTTCTGCTATAGTGACAGTACTTTTTTCTTAGAGGCTGAAAGAGCACCAGAGGACCAACTGGATCCTTAGCAATCTACATGAAATAAAGATGCTGAATAAGCAGGACAGCGTAGTTTCTGGCTTTTTAAAATCATTTCACACAAGCATCTATTCATCTTGAGATTATTTCTTTGAATCTTTAACAAAAGGATACACTAAGCAAAAACAGTACTTTTGAAGGAAGTAATATAGCTCAACAAGATTTTTACTCCTCTATTCTTAGAATTACACAGAGGGATAGGTGTTTTCAATTCTTTTTCTGAGAATTTTAACTTTGACTTCCTGCATGCTTCTCTTGGATTCTTAATGTAAAGAAGCATTAATATTCTCACCTTGATTTTTTAGAAGTTAATACTACTCTTGCATTGTGGTTTGCTCTTATGTTCCTTTCCAGAGAAAAGAGAAGTAAGACTAAGGCTAAGAATGAGTCACACTTGGCAGTAATCTTTGGATATTTTGGCCAATATCATCCTTTCCTTCAATAAAAGGGAGAAAATATCCAAACCCAGAAGCACTTAATTGCATTGAAAATTTTTCGGGTAAACCACACACAGATTTTAGCACCATTCTAATATAAATTGCTACTGAGAAGAATGCATTATTTGTGCAAATGTTTTAGAAAATGATCCTTGCATTTGTAGTGCATTTTCATCCCAACCCTAGAAAATTACGCTCTCGAATTTCAATTAATCTTTGGACCCAAGAGACACATTTAAATGACTCAAGTGAGCAGGCATAGTAAGTACTCACAAAAAGGACTGACTTGCCAATAATGAGAGTGGTTATACTGAAATAATTTATAAGATGTATACCAATAACTCTCTTAAATCCTCAATAAAGAAGCACAGGAGTCAACAGACTAACAAAAGTCCTTGTCTTATACATCACGCTTCTTTGGCAAAATAAGATTATCCAGAGCATTAGCAATTTAAAATAGGAGGGAAGCAAAGCTGATCTCAGCTGGAGGACAAAAATTTGGCTTCCATTTGGTTTAGATTTTCTTTGTTGGCTGTTTTTCTGCACTTCATAAAAAGAGTATCATACTACTTCATATTACCAAATCAAATAAGAATTGCATACCAGGGCTCTTTGAATTTGGTGTAAAATACAGTGTTCATAAGATTTCAACACAGATACTAAGTGAAATGATACAGAAGACCTTGAAGAAAAAACATCTCCGCCTTACTAGTGGTGACACATTTAAAGTGAGCAGTAAGGGAAATTTATGATACCCAAAAGCTTTTATATAACACTAAGATTACTAAGCAATACTTCACTATCATTTTTAAGGCTTCCACTCACTTCCTGTTCCTGAATCTCTCCTGTAACAGGAGAGATTTGTTTCAAACGAAGAACTGACTTTAGATAATCTGAACAGGTACTGAAGGCCGCAAAAGTGTTGAAATTTTACTAACACTCTCAGGCACAGCATGTGATTCTTGGAATGTCCTATGCAGGGATGAGAGTTTAACTCAATGATCCTAATGGGCACCTTCCAACTCAGCACATCCTATGATTATAAATATTAGACAGTATTAACATTTTTATCAAGTACATAAACTATTTCCAAATGTTATTACTTTGTGTGGTTTCACAAAATGTCCTGTTGAACTACTATATTTAGCTAAGACTCAACTTACAAATTTTCTGATGTGATTTAGTTGAAGATTTATAATTTGAGAATAAATGGAGAAATTTGTAGTTCTTTAATAATTACTTGCTTCATTTGGAATGCTTTTGGTTCCCAGTTGTTTTTTGAATATTGATTAAAAAAAAATCAAAAGTTTCCTTTTCAGAATCCGTAAGAGGTGAAACTACTATCTTTACTATTTGTTGAAGGTGACATTATTTACTTTATTCCCTGTTTCCAAATGCTCCATAAACACCTTTTTTAAAAGAAAACCATCTAGAATAAAATGTCCCATTTCCCCACTACTTCAGAATTTTTTTACAAAATCAAACCAGCGAAGCTAGCTTGTCTTGAAAAAACAGGTTTCAACACGAGCCAAAATTAATTCTAAATGTATTGATGTGTTTGTTCAGCTTTGAAAAGTTTTAGACATGCAAATGAATCCTTAGATAATTTTCAAAAAAGTAAGTGATGAATTTCCTGTTAAATTAGCAAAATCCTAGGCAGGAATTCTACCGTAATAGATTATCTAGGAAAACACAAGAAAACCAGGAAAAAAATCCAATCAAGTCATGTTAAACAACATGATTAAACATAGCTTCTGCTATCTATATCTTCCTGTTGAATCCAAAGAACAGTTATTCTTTACAGTTTTTAAACTGCAAATACTATTTTTATTGTTATTGATATTTCTATTGTTACCAATAAGTAAACTAAGACATTTACATTGCTATCATATAAAAACCATTCCATACATTTGGAGAATAAAAGCATTTTTATACTTACTCTTTATAGCTGACAATGAAATTTAAATTACTGTTACTGAATATACTTTTAAAATAAGTATAGAAAACATTTGCAATCTATATCTATATGATAATTTGGATGCAACCAATTTATGTAATGAAAACTAGAGGCAAAAGGCCTTCAAGAACAAGTGAATATTTCCACAGGAACATAAACAAGATGTCACTGTGGCACACGTGAAAGCACAACGCGGACCACCTGCTGCTTGCAAGGTAAAAAAAGGAACGTTTATTATCTGACTCTGTCTTTTATACCTTCCCAAGGGTGACATTGGATTGGAGAGTGAATGGGCCACCTCTCCAAAGACATTGGACAAACCACCAGTACATCAAGTGTTCTCCACCCCCATAAAAGAATGTAAACAATATGTTGTTTACAGAAATTGTGTGGGAAAGTTCTCCAAAGGAATGTAAACTCAGAAGGCTTTAGGAAGTCTTAAGAATCAGGGTGACAACAACCCTCATAGAAATACCAGGTAAATGATTTTTGGTGCCTGATATTTTTTCAGTATTGAAATATTTTGGAAACACATTAAAACTACCAAACTTTAAGACAAACAGCAGTATGAAACAAGGAATAATGTTTAACCAAATACTTGCTGTTGCTCTTACAACATTTCGTATTTCAACATTATACACTGGTTTAAAAACTTGTGTTATTGCAGCAGCTTAAATAAGCAGAACTAAAGTGGTAGAGAGCTGCCCACACATCCCATAACACTCGTAACATCAGAATGCATTTCAGGTTTCTCACCTTGTCAATCATTTTGCGGGCTTCCATTTCTTCAGGATTGGGATTTTCCAACTCAATAGTGTAAGTACCTTTGTCACTCTGGTCATCCTCATTGTCCTTTTCAGTTGAAGCAGAAATATGTTGGCTCTTCAACTTTTTGTCCATCTCCTGGTTCTGATTAGGCCTATGGCCAAGGCTTCCTGAACTCCTTAACAATGCAGCTTGTAAGGCAGGTAATGCAGCAGAGGGTTCTTCTGATTTCTGGTTTAGGTGTTTGGCATGAACAGCATGTACTGCTCTGTGATGTGATGAGCTAGCTTGCACAGGTGAAGGGACTTTCTCTCCTGATGCAGGTTTCACTCTTTCAGCTCGTGCGTGAGATGTTGGAGATGGAGATTCTGGGCATAGAGCTCCTACATTCTGAGAAAAAGAGTAAGAACGTCTCTTGCGAGGATGGTCTTCATCAAAAAACTCAATCATAAAGGCAGTCTGACTCAAACCAGCTTGCTCTTGCTGCTTTTCTGTGGAATGGACTTTCTGGTGTGACTTTTTCAGTTCTGTATGATGATGCCTTAAGTGTTCCTCAAGTGCTGCCCGTTTACTGTAATGCCGATGTGCACCAATATTTTCTGAATCGCTTTGTGTGCCATCATCATGCTTATTCCCTACAAGCAAAGCAAAACAATATACAGCACAGTGAAACAAAAGAAAGACCCCAACGTTACACCAACAAAAAAAGCAAAGCAGCAAACTAGGAAGGAAATTATTTCAAAGTGGATTTCTGCTTAAACTCCGACAGTTTACAGTACCTGGCTCTGCAAATTTGGTACAGTTCCTAGAAATGCAATCAACTTGCTACATGTCAAACAATGAAACATTTTAGAAGCTGATCAGTAACAGCACTGCATTTGAAGTATCCTTTCCCCAGTATTCTCATCTTTGAATACTTATCAGTGACATAATAAAGCCAGTATTTTACCAAACATACTATAGTATGTTTTTGAATTATATCAATTTTGTTACAGAGCCAGTTGATTACTAATGACTAGTGACACATTCCAGGCAGGGTTAAGAGGAAAAAGAAAACCTGAATAAAGGCCTTCTGACACTGGAAAATGAGCCACAGTTCATATTGCTGGATTCCTCTCCCATTTACAACAGTTTATCATGAGAAATGTCTACATAAACTTGGATTGAATTCTTTATTACTCTTTCCAAGAAGAGCAATGAGTTTTTCCATAATTCACTCCACTCAGCATCTGATTTGTACATGTAAAATGGTTATTACTTATTCATTCCACGAACTACTCTGAGATGTATGAATAACGATTACATATTTCATAAATCATACATACACCTAAAGATGTACTTTGCAATGATACTTGAAAATGTATGGAAGGATGGATACTTACACATAGTAAGTGTATTTAACAGAGAGCAACCTCATGTACAATGAAAGCATCAATGCTCCTAAGTTTTAGCTCAGTACCTGGGAAGGAACACTTTCATCCTCTGAACTCTTTTAGATCAAATTCTGCTTCTATATACATATATATATATATATATATATATATTATATGTCCAGTTTCTGTATTTTTGATTCTCAAGAAGTTAGCTTTTTTTAAGGTTTTCTCATTTAAATAGTTAGAATATGCAGCTACTATTCAATTAAAAAATAATTACATAGTGGCTAATCTTACTTATCAGATTGACACCACTGAAAACACAGCTGAAATCCCAATTTACATTCCTATTTTCTACTTGTTAGAATAGTGCCTACAAAAATTCTGTGATGATTCATATATTTGCAAATAATAATAAAGCAGTATCAACATCACAGTGAAAGTCATAGGGTCTAATTTTAGCAGTGGGACTTCAGTACAAAATACTATAAGAGAAAGCTGAGGAGAAAAAAAAAGCTTTGTTTTTAAAAAAATCAAACTTTCAAAGCACCTAGGTATATTTACTATCTAAAAATGCAACTAATGAATGACAACACAAACAGACCATAGAAGATTACAAAATCCAGATATTTATTATGGCCATATGCGTCCCATAAATTACACACCTTTCAGATGAAAATTAATCAGACTTTGAGGAGTTTCTGTCAGGAAAAGACTTATAAACAAAGCCCCTTCTATTAATCAAAGTGTCATGGCTAGTATGTTAAAGAATGTTCATGAATATAATACATTGACATGAATGCCAAAGAATGTGATTTATACCGGAAGAAATAATATACTATTATCTTTATGCCAGCACATTAATCTAATTCTGCTTTCAGAATTTTATTTTTAGCTTAGTTTGAAAGGGTCAGCCTGAAAAAGCAGACTTTTGATCAATAAGGCAAAGAATGATGCACCCAGTCCCAGATGGTTTACAAACTAGACGTGATACTGTTGCAGAGCCAAGGAAAATGAGAATTGTAGGGTTAACCAGCTGAAATTAAAAGTGGAAAATAAGAGAGACTTGAAAAAGTTCATCAGAAGTTTTCAATATGAAAGTTTGAATGGTACAGGAATCTTCATCTGAACATCAAGACTATCTGCTTCTCTATCCCATTAAGTGACACTCAAGAGAAAGTACACTTGCCATGTGTAACATTTTATTTAATTTCATTTGAAATATCACTGTCTGCAATAAATGAACATGTATGATCACCTGGAACTCTATTCAACAGCAGCATTCATATGAATACAATAGTCCACAAGGTTGAGTATAAAAATTGAAGCTCTTCCTTTATGTCTAATTCCTGACTCAAACTTGACTCCACAAAACATGATCTATATAAGTAGAATGAGTATATAATGTATTCTTTGCCATAAATTATTTTCTTAGAGCACACAAATAATCACAGAAAATATGCTATTGAAAGTTGCTAAAGGCATAAATTGAACTTCAGAGTTTTGATTCTAAAAAGAAATTCATGTTTTTAAAGTACTTCATGAGAAAAAATGAGATATATAAAGTTTAACTAAATTTTGGGTTTTTTCCTTCTGTTTTTCAAAATCAGTGTTTAAATACTTGATATTTTCAGCCATACTAGAACATCTCCAAGTAACATATTGATTGTAAAATGATTCAGCACTTGCTTTCTTATGTTCTTTGTACGACTAAATTCAGCAATAAAATTTCCCAGCTCAGAACCTTGCACATGTGTGGAGTATCTGTGATTTGATCTGAACTCCACATGGGCTCAGGGATCCTCTGACTGCATGCTGGTGAGGAATTGCTGCTTTCAGAATTAAGCATAGCTGGAATTATTCACTTTACCTTTCAGCCTCTTCAAGTACACTGGAACGTCACTCTTAATACTTTTGGAGTCCTCCTCCGTTGGCTCCCATATCATTCTCGGAGGGTTGTTCTGTGCAAGCCAATCTGCTACTTTGCTTTCAGCAGCCATCATCACCGTCTGAAGCCCTGGCAGGTCCTGACCACTGGAGGAAGAAGGCTTTTTCGACCTGTGACGCTGCTCCGATGTGAATTTTGTCACATGATCTTTGATCTTTACTTTTCCTGGAGTGTTGTCATCAAATTCAATGGTAAAGGAAGCGTGGCCTGAAGCTGCTGCGTGGGAGCCTTGGGTATCTTTTGTGGGAATTTCATGAATAGTGCTCTCTGCTACCTGTGAAGCTTGCTGGCATTCTTTAGTAGGGATTTCAAAATAACTGGGCTCCCTGCAGAAAGGATAAAGTTCTTCACTTGCAGATGCAGATTGCTCCTCAGATTGCTTGACATCTGTGCTGCATCCTATTAGGAAAAACAAAAAAAAAACAGATTTCACAATATTTGGGAACTTCAGGCTTTTCAAGAAGGTTCTCAACTCTTGTAAAGGCCAATTGAGTAACTTCTGTAATAAACAGTAAGATTGTGGAGTAGATTGAGCACTGTAGCTCTGGAAAAAGTTCCAGAATTGCATATAAAATGTATGAATGAAAAGGCAGTTTGTACTTCAGCTGTTGAGAAGTGTAAAGTGGCAAAAAGCTCATTCAGAATTTGTCAAACTGCATGCAAAATATTTTTAGAATATGGAAAACAGGCAAATAAAAATTGCAAAGTTGTTGAGATGATCATTATCACTATTCCAATCTATTGGAAAAAACATCCAATCAGGGTGCTCCCAAAACAAGAGCTAATGATCTTCCATTTCCTGCAGTGGATAGAAGGCATAATTTTGTTTGGCCAAAATCTTCACAAAAGTAATTCACACATTAATGCAAGATAAACATTAATTCTGGCTTGAAAAGTTAAACATTGCTAAGCACTGGAAAGTGTTTTGGAATTCAAAGACTGTGTTTCTACAAAAAATAAAACCAAAGAATCAATCTAAATCCTATTGTCATGTCCTCTTATGTTACTTGTTGCCATAGTATGTAGATGAACAGAAAAAGGAACAATAGCTGGAAGCATGCAGAATGTTAGCAAGCCATGCTCTCACTGGCTAAAAAGAGAAAGTAGAAAAAGCACAGGGTAGTAATTCCAAGTTCCACTGTAGAGCCTAAATGAAGGCTAAACCTTCCTGTGGTTGCAGCAAAGGTACTAATATGCCTATAACAAAACAAACCTTCTGACTGCATTTTATGAGTTACTAAGTCAGCCAAAATACCTGGTGCAGAGATGTGTTAAAAGTAACAGAAACTTGAAACCTTAGCAGCAATGGCAACTTAGATTCCAGCAAAAGAATTCTGAATTAGTTCTGAAGCAATTTCTCATGGACCACATTAAGATGTTTAAGATACCTTTCAGCTGCCAAGTAAAGAATTAAGACTGCAACTATTTGATTTTAGGTACTGAAAAAAAGCAACCCTACATCAGATGAGGAAGTTAGTATTTGTGTATTAAACTATTATGCAATAAGAAAGCAATAGAACCATTTATACTGAAGTCAGGAATTTAAGGAGTAAAGGATGAAGCACGGAATAATGCACCTGTGCTGCTCCTCACAAGCACGTGTCTTGTGAGGATTTATGAACACATTAAAAATATAAAAAAAAAGGTTGTGTGATACAGAGAAATAAACTAAGGGAAAGAATAATACCTGGAAAAGTAAAACAAAAAGGTGTTATTGAATGAAAACAAGAACAGTACACATTCTTTATTATTGCCATGTTTGGGTAGCCATTGGATAAAATTACTCCAATGCAGGTAACAAACAAGTTTTAATTTTTTTTTTCCCACCAGTGGCTGCTAGAAATACAAAACATGGCAAAATTCAGACAGGTTTTTCTATTGTGCTGTTGGATTTCAAGAATCCCCTACCCAATTCTTTTCATTGCACTATCAGCTACCTTATATCTGTGAGGGAGTTATCAGGTACTACAATAGCACCTCACTACTCCTCTTCCTGGGAAAAGAATGCCTTTTTAATACCATTCCTGAAAACACTTATCCCAGCAGACACACAATACAGAATGAATCTATTTTACTGATGTGATGGTTATTAAAAATCTTCTCTGAGAAACAAAAATCACACTTTGCAGGTCTTAGACTTTAGGTAAACACTCCATTTGTTTTGTGTAGCAAACAAGCTGGAATGGATCAAGCTCTGGCAAGATCAAATCCAGAGCTTGGATCCTTAAAATATGAAACACGGTCACCGAAAAGGAGAGTCATTCACCACACAAACAATTCAGACAACTTTTTTTTCCCCCACGTGGTTCTACTCAGAAAGAACTTCATGTTGACAACATCATGCAATTTCTGTAGACAATAATTAAGCCAGATATAGTGTTCAACACTCATTCAAAGAAGATAACTGGCTAATACTTTGTTTTGAGAAATATTTCTAATTTTGGGCAAGGCAGGAGCATTCTGCTGGTCAGACAAGACATGGTATTTTTCAGTAATTATGAAATACCTGGTTTATTACCATCTTTTGAAAATAATAAGACAGTAGGCAAATTGCATCAGATGTATAGCAATGAGAGGATCTCTCACACTAGCTTGCCAGCATTGATGGACTTCATAAAAAAATTTGTGTGAAACTTGTCTAAACCAAATTTAACATTTCAAATTAACTGTTTATAAGATAATAATATGCACAGTATTTGGTTCCAATATTTTTCATTAAACACATGCTAGTGTATAGTTTGAATCTAAATTAAGAGAGAGTTTAATCAAAATAAGCGAGAAACTGAACTACAACTACATAGTAAATTTTAATAAACTAGAAATTTTTTTTAATACTTATATAAATAAAAATATCTGAAATACAAGTTAATTTTAGTTACAGAAAAATCCTATTTTCAGTCAGAAGTATTTTTTAGACCACAGGTGTGTTCCAAAAACAGTTAAAAACTACAGAAGTACTTTTTTAGAACACAGAACTGCATTTTAGGAAAGTTAAATGCATCAGAATTTACGAGAATAATAAATAGAAAATGATGAAGCAAAAAGTTAATATAGATCCTGATCTGAACCACCCTTCAATATTTTTCTCACAGACTCCAAATGCAAGTTGTTACAGCTTTCTAAATATTACAGAAAGATTTATAAAACAGCCTTACCTTTGAAATCCTACTACAAAAAGTCATCTGTCAAGATGAAGGAAATTATATATCAGACTAAATACCGACACCTTTAAGAGATAACCTTCAAGCAAATACTGAAGATAGTGGTTGTCACTGCTATATAATTTTTAAACCAGAGCAAGCATAGTATATGTATATCAAGAAAGGCAATTGCAAGTGAGTTTTGGGTAGGTTGTGAACTGAAGGGATTTCATAACTGACAAGTGTGGGAGGGGACTTGGGAGATAGTCCCCCTGCCATGGAAGGTGACCAACGTGTAATTTCCTGCCTCCCCTGTTGTCAATCTTTCGTTGTACCTTCCCCTCATTCCTGTCCATCATTAAGTAAGCCTTCCCCTAGTTCTGGAAAGTTCTTCGCTCCCTGTACCCCCCCCATTGGTTCCTTCCCTGTAACCACTCCTTCCCCTTGTCCCCATTGGCTGTAACCCCATCATTCCCTCTACTCCACCCCTGAACCGTTCCCTCATTGGGTGTTTCCTACCCTGACCCTCCTTCTCTGCCACAGTTATAATCCTCACCCTGCCCTCAGTTTGGGGCTCTCAGTGCGAGCTCCCTTCCAGAGAGGTTGTCTCCCCTTGCTCCCCGATCTATCTTTCCTACAATAAACCCTCTTGGAAACAACGCCGCCTGAGTGTGATCCCGCCGTCGAGAGGAAGCTTTCTTAGCGCTATCCGGCCCCTGAGGACCTGGCCCTGTGGCATGCCTGGTGGTCACAGGACCCAGGTGCCTCAGGCAAGACTAAAACAAAAGGGGCAGAAAAAGTAGCAGGATTATCTGTAAAAAGGGACTTCTCACTCTTCAAAGATCCTGAGTGGCAAAACACAACAGAGCAACTGTTTTTACAAGGCAAGCAAGGAAGCAATAATTGGTAGGTGCCACCCAGGTGCAGTGATACTATGATTGAAATGAGTCTAGGAGAGGCTAGGAGGGAAACTATGGAATATTTGGCAAACCACAGCCTTAACCAAAGGGAGATTCAGAGACAGATCCTTTACTAGGGTACATGTCTTTTGAGGAATGACTGGGGGAGCTGGGTTTGCTTAGTCTGGAGGAGAGGAAGCTCGGGTGGGATCTCATCACTCTACAACCACCTGGAAGGAGCCTGTAGTGAGGTGGGGCTGGATTGTTCTACAGTGCCTGGAGCAAGAGGACCAGAGGAAATGCCCTTAAACTGAAACAAGGGAGATTCAGATTATACACTAGAAAAAATATTTTCACTGTCATGGTGGTCAAGTATTGGAATAGATTCCCAGGGATATGGTGGAGTCACCATCCACGGAGGTGTGCAAGAGGCATCTGGATGTGGCACTGGGTGATGGTTTAGTGGTTATAGTGCTGGGTGGGTGCTTCAAATGGATGATCTTGAAGGTATCTTCCAACCTCAGTCTATTCTATTCTATTCTATTCTATTCTATTCTATTCTATTCTATTCTATTCTATTCTATTCTATTCTATTCTATCTATTTCTATTTCTAATTCTATTTCTAATTCTAATTCTATTCTATTCAGAGATGACCATTGGAAATGCAACATTCACTTTGTGACATTAGCAGAATCAATTACACTTTCTAGGACTTTCTGGGTTTAAGCCTTATTTCTCAAGTTACACAGACAAGGAGCCAGAATTTGAACATTTTACTTGCTGACCTGGACAAGAAAAATCATAGATGTCAGTGCTATTCAGATATGCAAAAAAACTGCCTCTGTATAGTAATATATCATCATCTACAATGACAGAAAGTCTCAGAAAATATTTTGCACAATCTTCAGATTTTTAGTAATGCTCTTTTCTTTCTGCCTTATAAATACAATTTTAAGAATGAAACTGATAAAAGAAAATTATCTGGAATTTACAAAGCACTTCCTGTAAAACACGTCTGTAAACCTGAAGCAATATATTTATTTGCAGTATGTATAAGAAACAGACAAAATATCATATTTACACAATACCCCAAAATATTGTCAATGTTAGCCTTTTATTTGGCACTGTGCAATGGTATGTGAAATAAAATAAGCTGAATTTAGTGCTTTCAAATAACTAATAGAATTTTTTTTTCCTTTCTCTTCAAATCCCTACTTTTTATTTCCCACTTACATTTTAGTTTTTGGGGTTTTGTACTTTGCAGCTGAAGTAAACTTTTCATTTTTTATTTAAAGACAAGATTTCAATAAATACATATGATTCACCTAGCACTGAATATGAAAATCTTTGTCTTTAAATAAATTTTTTTTTTCTTTTCTTAGATTTCTGGTAAAGGCATAAATGACATAAAATTCTACAACTACAAGTAAGATCAGCAAAGAATGCAGTTTTCATTATCCTAGGAAGTGAGAGTGTAACATATGGCAGTAATAATAATTACACAGCCAATAAACCTGCCAATAACATGGACATTTAACAGCTGCAGCATAAAGCCATGCCAGAGGTGTACACACAACTGTTCATTTTAATACAGACTAGTAGATCTTTGGATCATTGAATTAGAGCATTAGGCATGTCTGAAAAATGTAGAAAGGATTTTTCTTTTCAAAGTTTTCCAGGCTATTCTACTCTGTTTGTAAATAACTTTCATTAGTGAATTTCTGTTGTGGTAGAAATACAGTAACACTGAAATAATCCTATTAACTTGAGACTGTAAAGAGTAATTGTCTACAGTTGGCTTAACAGAAATAAATCTCTCATTTCAATCTCCTCATTAAACCTTACCCCATGTCTTAGAATTCAAGTCTTCTTTTGTATTCAATAAATAATCATGCAATAAATCATTAAAGCATGAAACAAATTTTTAATAGGATTATTTTGTTAAAATGTGATCTGACTTACTGGTTTAAGAATTCACCTGTAATATACTTTTAGGCAGTGTATATTAAAAAGCATGTCCCAGATCAGTGTTTTAAACATTTAATACAATTTACCCACAAAAGAATAATTAGCTGCACCAATCGTGAACATTTTTAATAAAGTTTGGTTATAATTTAAAAATATCCAAGCATGACAGTCTTCGAAGTTTCCAGTTTTCTTTCATACAAGTGTGTCTTTATATTGATTTCCTAAAATTATATTAATCTATATTATAAAACCTAAGTGCTTGAAGAAAATACATAATAACTTGTTGAAAAGAAGTTCATCTTTTCATGGAACATAACTGTAGGCCAAAGCAGCCCAAAAACCTTATGATTTTATAATTGCATGAAAATATTCAGAATGTTTTTTGCACACTTCTACGTGGACACAGTGTTCTGAGACTGAAGTGTCAGCAAATGTAAACTCTTATACAGTTTGTCTTCTCAGACTCTCTGAGAAACCAGACTAGCAGAACATACAATTAATGTCTGCTCAGAGATTGGGAGATCACGATAGACAAATAATTTGTGTATACACAGGATTTTAATTCTACATCCTCACAAATTGAATGGTTTTGCAAAAATGTTGGGTTTGGGATTTTTATCAGCAGTGTCTTCCTTTCACATAAGCTTTTGTTTAGTGTGTGCTTTTTCAAACTGAATTCCATTCCTGCAGATTTATGAGTCTTTCAGTCTGAGGAAATAAAAGCTATTCTTATACTCTTGTTAGATCGATACTATTCATAGGAGATACATTCATGGCTAAACAAAAGCAACAACATAAATAAAAGGAATCTGCAATTTTTTTTTTTTAAAGGACAAAATATTGTATCTGCCAAGAAGGCTTTGGGCCTAAGTTTAGTTTTTGTACAGTATACATATGGAAAACAAACAAACAAATTTAAATAATTTAGAAAATATTAATCTATTTTCTCTATTCATCATTTACCTTATGATGACTTTACTAAGCAAATCATGTCAAAAATATCCCCATTACTGAGTCTAGAACAAACTTATTTTGTCTACTACTGAAACAGATGGCATCTCCACGATTAGTTTGAGTGAAAGTTGGAATCTTATTTTTCTTGGAGCTCAGGAGCTAATATATAAGCACTGATCATCTCCTGAAAAATATCTTGATTAAAAAAATACAAGAACATGTAAACCATTTGATGCAATTTGATTCTTCTGAAAAAGAAATTTAAAATTATAAAAAATAAGAACAATCACACTACTAAATATAAGCTGGCATCTTGTGTCACCTTGTTAATGGCATGGCATTGCATAAAAAACACAGACTTCAGCACATAACTTTTTAATAATCCTATATTTAATGAGGATATTAAATATATGATTAAATATATATATTAAATATAGAAATGTTTTTATCTGTTTCTCTATAATAGTCCAAAGCTTAAAAGACTTACTGTACTGTCTGAATGATAACTTTAGAATAATATGAAAGAGGTCATTAATAAGGCTATGGTAAAAAGTTACTTCCAAAGATCTTGCCTTCACTACCCTGAAGCGTTCGTTTAGTTTGATTTACATGTTTTTAGACTGCACTCCAGGTCCTGCAAAATATGATTCATGTTAACCAAGGCAAGTACCATGACAGGAAAAAAGAAATTCTGACCTCAATTAAAATACTTTGAAAAACTGCAAACTTAAAACTGTTGGACTTTAAATGTGTGTCTGAAGTGCCAAATAAACATGGCTGAACTTTGTCCTAACTTGAATACGTTTTAAGTTACTGTCTTTATTAGAATAGCACTCACTTTATTTATATGCCTGACGATAGATATAAAAGCCTAATTATAGGTACTGAGATTGAAGTTCTGGCAATACATACTGTGTCTAGGCAAGCTAACTGATAAAATGGTCTGTATTACAGGAGAATAAACATTACCAGTTTAATTTTAGACTACACAAATCTTTACTTCAAGAACTATGACATGCAATTCCTACTAATACAGCATTATTGAATTACAGAAGAGAATGTTAGTACAGATAGCCTTATATAGCTAAAAGTCAAATGCAAATATAAAACCCACCATTTATTTTCAGAAATTATTTAAATAAAATATTCCTATGTATATAAAATTACAGATATGGATTAAACTTAAAAAAAAAAAAGACACTGGTTCAGGTAATGTTATTTGTTATATTTATTGATAGAAAACTGACACATTATATGTGCAACTGATCTCTGTAAATGCATAGGTTCTCACAAAAATAAATTCTTCAACTACCTTACCTTTTAATAGGCTTTAATCTATGCAAATTGTGAAATTTACAACATCTGTTTAGTTCCCTATTTCAGAATATATACAGTTCAGTCAAGAGAAAGAAGATCCCAAAAATAAGAAGACACACTTACCTGAAGCCCCTGTCTCAGGCACTTTTTTTTCATGCTTGCTATCTGGCTTACAACCACCTTTTTCATCAGCTTCATCTTCACCCCACCAGGCTGGCTGTCCATACAAAGGTGTCCCAC
Source organism: Lonchura striata (assembly GCF_050655825.1). Lineage (NCBI taxonomy): Eukaryota > Metazoa > Chordata > Aves > Passeriformes > Estrildidae > Lonchura > Lonchura striata. The sequence goes on along the minus strand of NC_140705.1, from coordinate 83,861,270 downwards.
GAGGCATGGCAGAAATATCTATAAAGTCAGCCCAAAGCAGAGGAAATAACTTTTCTATTTAGCTGTGATATTTAGATTAAAATCACATGAAGAGGAAGTAATTTGCTTGGATCATTTCTCTGGGAAGCTGAAGTGAAATGGTTGCATGCATTTGCCTAAATACAAAACAAACTTGGAGGCCAGACAACTGATCTGGGTTCTAAATATAAAAGCTTACTAATGACCTGATCAAAACTTCTGGCACAAATGTTTATGCTAAGGCAGCCACCATCTCTTATTGTTACCCTGATATATCTGTAAATATCATTTCTTCTTCAGTTTGATGTCATCAAGACAGCAGAACATTCCTAGAAGCTGTTTGCTGCTATTTCTGTAAGATTCTCATTCTTATCCACACTGACCTTTCAGTGAAATCTGAACTCACTGCATGAAAAACTGATCAAATTTTGCAATGGTGCCAAGGTTCCAAGTTGCTGACAGCTACTACAGTGTGCTGAAAGTTACCTTATGTGTAAAACATTACTGAGCACAATCAATTTTACAGGTTGGGGTTTTTTTTAAAGGTATCAGTTAAATTATAGTACAAGTAAAAGTGCTATACACATGGTTAAATATGTTTAAATGCAAAAATCAAGTAAGAAAAAACCCGCTGATTTAACTGAGATTTCTAACTGGATGATACATTAGTTTGGTTAGGTTTGGTCTTATCTTTTGGAAGAATACTTCAGAGATATAGCTATTCTAATATAATACGGAGATTTAGCTATTCTAGTGTCATACAGATGTTCTGATTGTATTTTAAAGAGTCTTTATATAATAAAATATCATATGTTAAAATCTATCTTAGGAGCCTGTCTGCTACTTTTCTGATTAGGAATATCAACATTTTTTTCAGGATTTTATACACTTGCATTCCAAAGATGATTTCATAGCCATGACAAAGGTTTCAACATGATTTTAAGACATTAAGTACTTCCTTTTTACACAGCCTTAGGCCTTAGTCCATATTAATTTTTTTAAAAAACTTGATGTTTACACAGAGAATTTGTGGATGCCCCATCCCTGAAGTGTTCCAGGACTCACTGGATGAGGTTTTGAGCAATCTGGTCTGGTGCAAGGTGTCCCTGGCCATGGCAAGGGGGTACAACCTAAGTGATGTTTAAGCTCTGTTCCAACCCAAACCATCCCATAATTCTATTCCTGTGCACTGAATTAGCAATAATGAGCAATGTGCATTTATATAGTAACAGTGACAGAATCAATCCCCAAACAGCTTCTGAGAGTTGCACTCAAATATTAATCCCTATCCTTGACCGTTATTTTTGGAAGAGTGAAAAAAACAGAAGGTGAGGATAAAACCCCCCTTCGTGCTACTTTATATACCTTTAACAAGATGCTGGATTAGACAACAAAACAAACAGGTTAATTAAGTATACCACAAAATCCTGTATGTGGGGAAGAGAATTTTTTGAAGTGAAAAATAGAAAATAGAAGAAACCTAGACAAAACTGCTGAGCACTGATCAGGTTAGAAACCAGACATAGTTGTTTCCATATTAAGGAAACAAAAATACCTGATCCCTTTCTCATTCTTTTGTTTATATCAACTATACTTCAGCAAGCCTCATGCTGAAGCTCATCAGAGAATGGTTTGGGTTGGAAGGGACCTGCCATGGGCAGGAACATCTTTTGCCAGATGTTTGCTCAAAGCCTTGAATCCTCTGGGATGGGACATCCCCAAACTTTCTGGACAACCTGTTCAAGTGGCTCACTACTCTCATAGTAAAAAATGTCTTCCTAACATTTAATCAAAATCTCTCTCAGTTTAAAACTATCAGACCTAGTCTTTTATCACCAGCTGCCTGTGTAAAATATGCTTTCCCTCTTTTTTGACCAGCTCCCTTTAGGTACTGAAAGGCTGCTATGAGGTCTCCCTGGAGCCTTTCCTGCTCTAGACTGAACAACTCCATCTTGCAGCCTGTCTGTTCCAGCCCTCTGCTCATCTTTTGGGCCCTCCTCTGGCCTCACTCCAACAGGTCCAAACCCTTCCCATACTGGGGCCCCAGGGTGCAGCACAACCCACACGAAGTTAAGACAACCACAGCAGAGCCACCATAACACGTTAAATAAATATGAATGATGGTGTAGGAACAAGCCTGAAACTACAGTATCTACAAATGTTTAATCCAGAATAGAACACTAAGGTTATATCCTGACACATCAAAGAATGCTAGGAACTTCAAAACAAACAGAACTCCTGCCCATTTAAAAGGGGAAAAAACCCCAAACCAATCAAACGAAAAATAGTGCACTTGGTAACAGTAAAAAGTACAAACTGTTTTTGAACAAATACTTTCACTTAAACTGCAAAAAAAAAGCAATTTCCTGCCATAAATGCTACAAGTTTATGATTTGGGCAAAGAGACATGCAAAAATCTTACACGTGCCAATCAAATCTCTCTTTAAAAATTTTCTTAACATGGGGCTATTACTGTAAAAAAGGCAGAAATTAACTGCCAAAAATATTATTTACATCTAAACTATGGTTAAATATTCATATATGTGAAATTTTTACTGTCTACAGAATTTCACAATCATCCTACTGAAGTAAATTAGCATCCTTTCCAAGTTTTTGTGCTTCTGTAATGAAAAAATGATCCTTACCCATTGATTTTTCTTCAGATTTCAGTGCTTCTGTAGTTTTGTGGTGCACTTCAGCTGTGGAATCGGTTACCTTGGACTCTGAACTTTTGGAGCCGCTTTGTTTCGATCCTTCTGCCTCTGAAGATTTTTGGGATAACTGGAGTTGGCTTGAGAATTTTTCATGCTACATGACATTAAATAGAGAATAAAACACAAACCCTCAAAGAGTGGGAAAAAAAACCACCTCTATGTTATAATAAGTGTACATGGACAAAAAAAACATCCAGGAACTGCACATTGTTACCTTAAGTGCTTCTTCAGGGACTCTCATCTCTCCCCTGACCACAGTAAAAAGATTAGTATGTAGGAAATGATAAGGAAAGTACTGAAGAACTCTGAATTCACAAGAGGATTTTACAGAAAAGTATTAATTATGCAGCCTATTATGCCACTAGAATGGTGACAGCTTTTAAAATACGTCACTGTTAGGATACTGTAACATTACCATATTCATCAAAGCAAATGAAGTTATTTACTAGATGTAAACAGAACATTGAGTGGATACCTTAGTGTTTTAATAATACAAGTCTTTTTTTTTCATTCAGTGGTTTGCTGAATAATTAATTATAATCTTATCTGCTGGTATACAACTACACATGATACAAATATTTGTGTATTTGCCTCAAAGAAAAGTAGTGCTTTTTAGCAACACAGAAGATACACGTTATGTTCTAAATCATAATTCAAAGTTAAGGTTTCTTGCAGTGAGAGACAACAAAATGTACTTTATTTAGGTAGAATATCCTAAACCCTGAGATTTTCTCTAATAAAGGCATTTTTGTAGCAATGAGAACACTTAACACAACCATACTTCCTAACAAGAAAAGTTCATCCCAACACTGCATTTTTATGGCAAGGATATCATATCCAAATCTCAATTTATCTTCTAACTTCAGAGTGATGTATGTCTGTTCTGGAATCCTCACATCATTCACAAATGTCTGCAGAAACAAATGAGAATAAAAAGAAACACCATTGAATTCCAAAACAACAGAATTAAATAATTTAAATAATTTTATAAGAAATTCTTCTTCACTACAGATTTTCTACTGGTGATTCACAAGGAAACTAAAAGCTCAAATTGCCAGCTGTTTAACAAACTATGTCAAAAGGAAGGTAAAACACCAGTTGACTACCAAGTTGCATACTGGCCTTGAAAAATTCCTTGCACATTTAATCTTGTTAGCAAGATTCATGGAAATGTTGATTATGGTTCCTTTGAATTAGCACCTCCACTTAATATTTTTATTGTAATTTGCTCTTTTCAATCCAAATTAACTCCCAGAATTGACTGTCATTGTATTTGTACAGCATTTAGCATTGGATATGAGAGAACGGAGGCAGCTTATTTCTAATAATTGTCAAAGGACTTAAGAAAACATGAACCAAGTTTGTGCATCTGAGTAACACCAAAAATCAGTGGTAAGAATTCAGTATATTGCAACCCTACAGGATCATCCTACTTCTAACTTGAAAATTCTCCAATATGTACATGTTTCTAAAGAAAGAAATAGTTCAAATATGCCATTTTATAAGCACTCTGAAGTTGGAAAAACTTGAATAATTAAATAAGTCAAAAATCTGAATATTTGAATTGTTGTGTTGCTCATAAGTCTAGTATTAAATGAACTGTGGTTAGAGAGAAACAATCCCCTTCCCCAAAATAGCAAGAGGATCTTCTATTTAATTTTCTTTTCCTAAAGGAAAATAAATGTACTTTTTCCTAAAGGAAAATAATGTTTTTTTTCATTACTTAAAAAACTGTTTACCTACTTTGTAGAAAATATCTTCCATGGGAAATAAGAACAAAAGGTTCTATTTACTGGTTTGTAAGCATGAGACTTTCAGTAATATTTCAGGCATATTTATTGCACTTTAACATTTTGAAAGTCCAGGGCAAAAATCTCTGTGAAGATGTCCCCAAGGCACTTGAATTTCAGTGAACCAACAGAATTTAAGCCAGCCACCTTGCAGACATCTCTATCTATATGTATGTATGCATTTTTCCTCCCAGGTCAGAGTTCTGAAATTCATGTGCATGCACAGCATACCCAAAGCAGAGAACTCCAGTAGACTGTACAGTCTATTGACAGCCTCATGTTTATGACTGAAGTGATGGCATAAAACAACCAAGTCTTAGTTACTCTGCCACTGCAGCTTTAAAATCTCATCACATGCTTTGGGATGCCAGACAAAGCTAACTTGCAAAAGCTAGTTACTCTGTAAATAAAGAATCCTTTGCCCCTTTAAATCATTAAATCATTTGCCCCCTTTAAATCATAAGTTTATTCTTCAAATAGTGAGAGTCTACTCTCTTTAAACCTTCATAAAGTTTGCTAAGCTTTGCAGAATCCAGTCCTGAAACATCAGTGTGAAAGGACTTTGCTATCCTGTAAGTATTCCTGGGAAGAATGTTACTCAAATGGGCCATGGATTGTTAATATTTTTTATGGTATATTTGAGTTAACAAGTCAAAGAGTTCTACTGATACTAGGGATATAATAACTACATACTAGCAACTGCACACATTTGCTTCACAAAAGAGAAATTCCTTCATCTTTTTTTTGTATGGGAAAAAAACTGATTAAAATTTACTTTTTTTTTTTTTTTTTTTTTTTAATCTAGATGTCCAGGATGAAGACTTCTAGACTTAAAAGTCCAGGAAAAAGACTCCTGTAACCTTTTAACTGAATCAACCATACATATAAGAATATTCAGGCATTAGGACATCAGGTGCAGTCACAGTTCAGCTTGTTAAATTATAACACTCAAAACACTTAAAACAAAAATATTGGTATTAGCCACCTCCCCTTAAAATCTGAATTATCTTTAGAAGTTAAAGGTGCATTCTACCAGGAATGGAGCAACCCTGTATATTAAGCAAAGTATGTATCTCTTCTCAAAAGAGATGAGAACTGAAGAGATGCAAAATTCCATGTAGTATGCAAAATAAGACAGGGTAGAAGCTGCAGAAGCTCTAGAAGAGGCACTTGGCTGCTAGGTAGGTGGTGTTCTCAGTGGAAACAGTAACTAGACTAGAAGAATTATTACCTAGTTCACTATATGGTACTGAGCCATTGTTCTGCCACACAATTACGTATGGTGTTACAAAAATAATGTGTTTTATCTGTTAACCAAGTAAGCAGAGGTATGAAAGAAAAGCACAGTGGGAAAGTGATAGTAAGGAAAACACTGTGAAGACAAAGAGAAAGGACTGAACTCCTGAGATGTAATATTCCTTGTCCCAAAACAGTAGGAAGAAGGCGCTCCTTTGATGTCTCTGAGTAATCAGCTCTAAGGCAACTGAAGCTTCACCTCAAACTTGAGAATTAATTAGATCAAGTGAAGCAAATCACTAAAAGCTCTTTATCAGAGGCAAAAAAGGAGTTGAATGATGACCTTTTAACATATATTTCTATTAAATTCCATTTGTGACAAGGCAACAAAAATCTGAAGGTATACCTACTGACTACAGAAGTTGCACAACGAGGGAATACAATCAAATGTCTCAGCAAAAAAATTCTATGTGCTAAACTTATTTTTCATCACTGCCTTGAAACAGCACACTGACTTCAAAAATACATTGGTATATTAAATATTTAAGGACCAAAGTCCTTGTATGTCTACAACTGTTCAAAGGATATAGGCCTTCAATGGTTTCACATGGAGTTGAGTCTCTTTGCAAGGCTGAGTTAGTTACCTTAAAATACAGAAAAGCTAATAGAGACAGTGACAGAGTTTTATTTTGAAATGCACTTCAAGATCAAAAGGCAGTAACTTGAGAGTTCATCTTAATCTTCTATTTATTTAAATACTTCACAAAGCTATTCACTATCAGTAGCTTTCTAAGTATTATTCAAATAGGTAGTCACAGATGAATTCATGATTTTATCTGTAGATATTCATGACAGGGCCAAGCATTTAAAGTTATAAAATAACAACCATAACAACTGCAAACACATAGGTCATAAAGAAGTATCTAAAAGGCTACAAAATTATAACAAAGTTACTATGTTTTTAAGAATTTGCTATAATATCAACAACTTTTATAAAAAGTGATGCTTAGCTAGACTTCTGAATATGCACTTCCTAGAAAAGCCTTAGAACAGAAAATATCATCTGAAACTTTTCCCATAACTGGATTTTTCCTGTATGAGTTTGCAATTACTTGACACAAATTATTCATTGAGATGTTTGATGATTCTGAAAAACTAAATGCAAATACAGTATTTGTTAAATAGATTTTCATACAACATGGTTATTGCATAATTATTTTTTTCCACATACAACCAGTGCAAGTACATAAGTAACACACCTCTTTTTATTGTTCTGAGCTTTTCTTACTGCCGAAGCCCTCTTATTACTGGAATTAACAGCAGCCCTTTGTAAAACGCTCAGTGGAAAACCCCTGCAAAGAATACACTTTTCTTTTGTATGTTCCCCCATTTCCAGACTCGCACTAAAAAGGTTATTAATGTACAATTAATAATGGCTCAAAGAAATTCCCAAAATAAAGATACAGAACACTATGGGAAGCTATCTGTTTCTGATGTTAACTTACCCCATTCAAGCTGCCCAAATCCTTCACCAGGTGTTCATCTGTAGAGGCATCATAGTTGAGTACAGCATGTTGCTTGTCCACACTCCGTGACTAAAATATATTAAAGAAAATAAAATAAGGTATTTGAAAACAACACAAAGTGGTTATGGTTATTTCTTAGAGCAGTGTGATTATTTTCTTTCTACACAACACATTTATTCAAATTACATAAAAAAGATCATCCCACATATGAAAACAACAATCTCTAACCCAACTCCAGGTACCCATAGCAGAATCCTAAAATTAATTTAAAATAATTAGAATCCTAAAATTAATTTAAAATAATTATTTTCTTATTGCTTCCCTAAATATGGTATGTCAGATCCAGATATATCCAAAGGGGTTTTTTTCAGTCCACTCTAGTATCACTGATGTTTAATCTAATATCATCAACTTCACTTTATTTCTTTCTTACTCTCTTTCTCTCCCCCCTTAATTACACACATCATTCAAGACATAACTATGATTCCAGGGGGCTGTTCTCTCTCAAACACACTATTTGCTGTCACACATCTGGGATAATTACCATAGTACACAAGCATTCAGAGTGTTTCTCCTTGATCTCAATTTCCTCAACCGATTAGCTATAGCCTCTTCACTACATGTCTGAGCAATTCCTAAATTACTATTTCCATTAGTTCTGACTTTCTCAGTCCTTCCTTAAGCACATCAGAATCCATTTATTTATTTCATGAATTCTTTTTTTCACATCCAAACATCGCCACAGAGATGAGGAACAATCCTGGCTACTACTTCATCCAAGAACAGCAGCTCCCTAACAGCCAAGTCCCTCTTTCATCACTCACTCCTTGCCAAGTGTTTGCAGCCTGAGGTACTGTATTTGTTCTGGTTTAGGGTAAATTTGGGGAAAGAACCCCAAAAGGGTTCCTTCAGGAAAGCAGATTCAATTGGCCCCTCCCCCCAACCAGTTTGGGAAAGATACCTCTTTGGAGAAAAAGTGGAAAAAACCTGTTTATTAAACAAGCAAACTTAAACAATATTAAACAATAAAATTTCTTGCCACTCCAAGAGAGAGACAAACTCAGAAAAATCCCCTGGGTTGCAGCTGGGCTCACTCAGTCTCTGATCAGTCCCTCCGGCGCTGGAAATGCCACGGCCCAGGCCCGGCACGCTGGGCTACAGGTGTGAGCGGCTGCTGCTCTCCTGGTGTTCAGTCCAGAGCAGGTCCAGAGAAAGGGAAAAAACCACAGTCCAGGGAACTTCTTTGCCTCACCTAGCTAAAACTAACTAGACTAGGGAAAAAAACCAAAGGAGAGTTCTGTCTCGTTGTCCGTCTGTACGCAGACAACTCAGTCCAGGAGCAGGAATGTGAAGGAGGGAGTGCAGTTCTTGAAAACAAACTCTGCACTTCTTCCCCCACCCCCCCTTCACTCCTGGAACAAGTCTTAAAGATGTAGAACTAATTATTCAACATAAACAGGGCAGACGATTGGGGATAAAGGCATCATACAGTCAACCTAGGACAGGTACTGATGGCAAGCAAGGAAGGTGGGGCTGGATGTGTCTCCTCCATGCATGCATATGGTCAGCACCTGGACATCCTCAAGAGCTCCCAAGAGAATGGAGACCATAGCTCATCCTCTCCATCAGCCCACACTTGATCTTATGTTTGCTCTTAATTCTGCTAGTGCACTGTCACAACATGACTGCATAGCAGCAAATTCCTTCCTCCAGCATAGTTCCTAATTTCAGGTTTGCATCTTCTGTCTTTGCTACTCAACTCATTTTTCAGCACTGTATTGCACAGAGAATGGTACATTTCTGTCTGAGACTTCTGTGTACCAGCATTTATGGTCTGTCAGCTCTAGGAGTCCTGCCTTACCAAGTGCACTGGCCAGTGCAAGGCATGAGAACACACAACTAGTATTCCTAAGGAAATGTTTTCTCTTATTGTAATCCCATAGTTATCACCTCACTCCTCTGCCATATCTTGAGACTTGCTAGTATTATTTTCCTTATTTTCAATTTTTATTTTCCTTATTTTTATTTTTTCATTCTTCCTTTCCATTTAATCTTATGACTACTTTGTTTTCTCCCCAAAGAAGTGAGATCACTGTTCTTTTGATTATACTTACTATTTTATTTTTAGAGTTTTTATTTTGTGCTGCATTTTGGAGAGGTATGATGGGAGGGGGCAGGATATCAAAGTGGAGAATAAGGAAGAGACAGACAAATGAACAAGTTCCCTGCCAATATAAGCTGCACTAACATACTACATTAGTTAAGTGCTTTTAATGGCAGATGAAGACACAGCAACATGGTTCATTTTCTACTAGCTTAGTAACCTTGAAAATGAAAACAATCTCAATACAATGAAATTCATTGATGTGCATGAGTTTTGCTGAGCCTACAATATTAAGCACACATTACATTTTTCCACGCTCAAGTAGAACCACTGCACCAATAATTACCCTATTTTACCCAGGCTATTGAAAAAAAAATTTAACTTCTCTCAATATTGTTATTCAAATACACACTGTATTACTAATAATTTATTTATATTTATGTGCTACATCCTACTAAAAATAAGTTAAAACATAAAGGACATGAAAAGATCCTCAAAGCTTCATGATACTATGTCACATCATCTGAAATGCTAAGAATGATTACTCAAGTTTGTGGCTTTTACAGAAACACTTGAAATTCTGCAGAACATCACAGATGTTCAGAACAATTCTCCTCAATTACCTGCATATACTTGGACTTTTTATTAATTTCAGCTGATTTCTACAGGTGCAAAGACTGTGCAAGTCTTTGAATGCCTTTTTTTCCTTTGGCTTTGTTAATGCAGCCTTCCATTCAAATTTAAGGGCTTTTAAAATTCCTTCTTGTAAGACTGTGGTGCCTTGGCTGGCAGCTAAAGGCCACACAGCTGCTCACTCACTCTCTGCTGCCCCAGCAGCATGTGGGATACAACAGGAAGAGCAAAAGGAAAGAACTCATGGGTCACATTTCAGCAACAAAGAGGAAGAAGAAGTAAAACAAATCAAGTGATGAGAAGGCAATCATTTCCCACCTCCCACAAGGATCCCAGTACCCAGACAGTCTTTGAGCAGTGGGTATCTTCCCCAAAGCCCCTCCCTCAGTTTTCAATGCCAAGCACAACACATTATTTGTCACAGAATAAGTATCTCATTGGTCAGTTTGGGTCAGCTGTCCTGCTTTGTGCTCCTTCTCCACATTTTATGCACTCCCCCAGTGTGTGTAGGAGAAGAGTGAGAGAGAATGCCTTGAAACTGCACACACACTGTTCAGCAACAGCCAAAAGAGTGGTGTGTTATCAACAGTGTTTTGGTCACAAATCCAAAACAATACTATAATGGCTTCTTTAAAATAAACCCTACCAGATCCAGTACAAAGATTTATATATGTCTGCAGAAATAAGAATCACAGAATAACTGCAGTAAAAGCCATATGAATATGAAGAGGAAAAATCCATCCTCAGTTAAAATAAATTTGTAACTGGTGTTACTTTAGATAGATACTCTTCAATTCAATCCAGACTACTAAGAAAATATTCAGAATACAGAAAATAAATGTATTCTTATTTGCAAACAATTCTGATATTGTGAATAATATAGATTTTTTTTTTTCTTGGAGATGATTTCTCCATCAACATTCAAAATATTTCTAACCATAAAGGTGAAAGAAGGGGGAAATGTAGTATTCATCCACAAGCAGGATAAATGATGACTATTGGATGCAATGTAGCAGCTAGCTAAACAGGAAGACTTCACATTATGTTTGAACATATTTACAAAAAAAGGCAGATCTGTATCCCCAGAAGTGAACAAAACCTTTTAGAACAACAGTGTTTACAGGTAGAGATCTGAGGTCTATCAAGCATGAAACAGAGTCAAAATTCTTTTCATTAAAGCCTTTATAATATGTTTTCTGTCAACAAATTATGAATAAAAATATTAAATTCCGCTTTCTTTATCATGCATTGTCCACATGCTTTGCAGTAAGAGAACAACCAAGTTGTCAAGAGTTGAAAGGAAGGTCTTGCACAAAGAGCTATACACATAGAACAAGAACACATTATTAGCTTCTCTTTTGGTGGGTTCCTCCCCCTGCAGCACTATGTGATGTTACAGTCATGCTGGCATGTAGACCTAACATAGCAGCAGGCTAAAAAGAATATTCTTGAAATCCCCAGGCCCCTTGGTTTTTTCCACTAACTCTGAAGTAAATACACAACAAATAATGTTTGTAAATAACTCAAATTTATTCACAGTATTAATCAAAAGGGGTAGCTACCTTTGAAGGTGAAGTTCTGTAACAAAAAAGAATAAATGCTTCACTGTAAGGACTGATCTACTATGGATGGCATAGCAGAGAAGAAAGGAGATTCTCCCTTATTTACAGGCAACACTCCTCTAAAACAAGTTACTAGTAAAATAAAAGCATTTTTGGATTATAACCTACTGGGCAGGAACCAGTGGGGTGGGGCTTTTTGGTTGCTTTTCTTTTGTTGTTTTGGATGTTGGTGGATTTTTCTGTTATTTGTTTGTTTGGGTTTTTTTAAATACTGCCCACAAAAATTACCAAGACATTATACTATCTGTTTTTAAAGAGAAATTAAGACTACTTTCAACTGCTTTCTAACATCACCAGTAAAATATCTGAATGCCTTCTGAGGGTGAGAGCCAAATGCAATTTACTAGAGATACTACTTTCTGAGTAATAAATGTAGGATTACATCTCTAAGCACTTCATTTGCAAGTAAGACTCCAATTTGGCCAATAATGGCTGCATACACAACTTTTGTGAACAAAAACTGCAAAACAAAGTATTTTATTGAATGATAGGAAGTGTTGAGAGATTAGTTTTGAAGTTCCAACTTCTTAAGAGCTCTACACTAAATGAGAAAAATTTAAGAAGAAGCTCCCAAAATACTACCATCAGTCATAAAAAAAAAATTAGAAACAGGCAGGTCAGAGGACTATAGCTTTGATAGGGCAAAGTGCAAGCAATATGGCTACATAACAACACAGCTAAACACATCTAAGAGCTCCAGAAAGTGATCCTCAAAGTTGAGGAAGTTACTGAAGGATCAAGCTATTTTGACTTGTGTATTTTCAATTCTATTTAAACTAAGTTATTCAACTTCCTCAGAGACAGACTTCTCTCTACAAATTTCATTTTCCTTTGTACAACCAATCAAGGCATGGGGATAGAGTTACATCAAATCATGTGACTAAATTAGATTACAAGCTGCCAAAAAAAGAAGGCTCCTTTCAAAAGCATCCAGCTTTCTTAACATTATCACATTTTATGAAACACAGTCTACTTACTTTACTGGTCATACTGCAAAATGTATTTTGTCTTCTATCTTTGCATTCTGCTTTTGATTTATATGAAGAAAAGCAGTAACTGCATGATTAATGGCAACACATTTAAACTATTTTTTTTTTTTTCCTAAGGACACAAAAGATTCTTCAAAACAAGCACTCCCAACATCTGGGGAATTTCTTTTTCAAAAGGAATGCATGAAACTGGTGCATTAAGTTCATGATTTGAGCAGCTGCACATGGAAGGCTGAAGCAATTACCTGTAACATCAGCTCACAGTCATCTCTTCCAACAAAAATCATTTCCCGTGGCAGCCTATGTCGGGTGCCTCCACTGCTCACCAAAAACCAGGATGTTAAGCTCATTTTCTGCTTAGCTGATAAATCCTTGGCAAAGCTATGTCATCCTGCAGTGAGAAAGAAAGAGAGACCGAGAAAATAATTTTAGTTATTTTTAGTTACAGTTTCTGCTCAGCAAACACTGTGAGCAGAATACAAAAAGGCTCAGAAAATACAGCATTCTCAATAGCATGTACTGAATCCAGCAATCACAGGAAGCGAGAGGCTTCAGATTTGCATACTCTCAGGCTCTGCTTCATGCAGCTAGGCAGATTTAATTGGTAACCTTCTGCAAAAGGAACAAACAGCTACCTAATGCCAAAGTTGTATGTCAAGTTGTCAGAAAGCTTTTACTATTTGACCACTGATTATCAAGATAATTGCTACAATAACGCTTCACTATCACAACCAACAAACAGTATAGCAAACATTCACAAAATACAGCAAGTAACTTGCATGTGTGTCATTACCATTTCCTGTGAAAAAGAACTACCTCATCTGATTTTAAGCTCAAAACCTCGGTACAGCACCAAATCAAAGGAGCTTTAAATTAATGGAACTTTTGCTTCTTATTTAATCTCAGTTTCTCACAATAAAACATCTATTTTGGAAATTTAACAGTGTGCATTTAGCATTGCAAAAAACCAGAGCAAAATGAACAAATTAGAAGTTTTCTATAAGTATGAAATCCAAAAGAAGCATTCCTACAAAACTTTACCATTAATAATCAATAAAGGATCCAACATATTCCATAAAACAGAAGAGAAAACCCATAGCTATTTAAAATGTCACAAAAATTTATAAAATTTTTTACAGAAAACTTCTTCACACAGTATGATTTACTTGAAACTGGACAAAAATATGATTAAATTTCTCTTCAGAGTAATTCAATTGCTAACAGCTGAAAAAGCTTTAAGAGTATTCCAAATCTCCCTTAAAGAAAATGCAAGCCAAAGCAATTATTTAATTCATTCATAACCACAATGTATTAATTGAAAGAGAAGCTAAAGAAAATCAAAAGCAACCAGCCAGCTTTTCTCTCAGTACCAAATAGCAGGCATTTCTCTTCTATTTATAGGTCAATTAGTGAATTTCTGCAAGGTTAGCAAATGTACTGTAAGTAGACATAAATCTGTAGTGGACTTGAGCATACTCTTGAATAATACTAAGAATTCAGTGAGGTCCTCAAAATGAGGGCTACAATGGAAACAATGAATAAAATGACAATGTAAGCACTATGCCATGAGACAAACTACAATCAAGGAGATACCACAAATTAGTAAAATGTGTAAAGATAACTAAGTTTAAGTCAAAACAGCATGTGACATGACAAAGAAGATTTTTACAAAACAGTTAGTCAAAAGGTGGTAAAATGTACCAGCAGAGCTGCCAATCCAGTTTAAAAAAAAAATGAAATCCACATGGAATAATTTAGAATGACTTAATATGCTAAAGAACTACCGAATATGAAGTAAATATGCATTGCAATAGTATTCTATAGTAATACTTACAATAGAATTATCTTTCCACAGCTGTATCACAACACATTCAAATGCAATGCATGTCCACTTAATGTTATCTGACCCAACAGAAGTAATACAGCATCTCTAACATATTTTATTCCTAGAAACTAAAAAGATTAAAACTAAATCTACAATAAGAACTTGCTGAGATAAAATTCAAAGTATTGTAGTTACTAAATACATGTTTTAACAATTAAACTGTATCATTCAGAACCTTTGAAGAAAATTAGTATTTTTATTTTCAATTTAATCTAATTTAAAATGACAAGATAAACTGGATCGATCAAATTACATTTTTCAGTTCCCCTTAAGAGAGGAAAAGGAAGTATCACGAACAGCCAGACTACATTCCAGCGTATAACAAGTAAATTAACTGGATGTTTGACAGCAAGCATGCTGTTCAATATCAAAGCTCCTCATTATGTCTATATTTTACTACCTTCTAAAATTTCCTATCTGTTTATCCTAATTACATTTGCACCATTTGGTCTTTCTGCTCTAATTGGAAATTCATATGAAAATCTCCAAGATTACATAGAAAAAATTGAAAATTGGAAAAATTTCTTAGTAAAAGCTATGTTGTAGTTTACACAGGTAGACTGACTGTAAAAGAGGAAAACTATTTTTATTTAGAAAACAGAGAAGTAGGTCAGCAAATAGAGCTAGGGAAAAATAAACCAACACTCCAAACTTCCTACAAATGATAAAGCCTGACAACAAACAGATTAAATTAAGCTTTGTGAAATATTTCTAAAAAATGTATTATACAAAGCAATCACTGCCACACAGCTTGGCAGCACATTTGTAGTTAAAAGTCCATCACCATTTCTATCAAACTTTATAATACTGTTCTTTTGAAACAGTTGCTGTCTCAACTGCAAGAAACGATCAACCTAGATACATATTTTATTTTAAAGTATTCTTTAGACTAAACCAATGCCTTTGATCAGAGTTATGCTGCAATCTGCATAGCAAAACTGGCTGAAAAAAGGATCCAGTTGCAACAGTTACTTAATATCAGAACAAAAAAAAAAGCACATTAAAAATTTTATATGGAACTGCACACTTATTAGTCATATAGACAGTATGTGGACAATTTCATTGCATCCCAAAAAGTTAATGGAAGCTTGCAATGTTTCGAACAAACTGCTCTTGCAAGTACTCCGGCTGTAGTGTTCTGAACAATACAAGGATGAAAGATGCTTCACTGCCTAGGAGATACCAAATTAAATTACTATATGACAGATGCAAAATCATCACAAGAAGTGGCTTTTTACAGAGTGTAAATTTAGGTCATGATAATTCTTGCAATGAAATGTTATGGATACCAAAAGGTTACACAGGGTTCAAAAAGCGATTATTTTATTTCATGAATGCTTATTATCAATCCTATTACATGCACTGACACCACTTACAGCTCAGGAAGTGCATGCACTGTGCATTTTGAGGGGCTGGGAGGTTTCACTGTCCTACCCAAAAACCTCTCATCCTTACCTATCCTTTTTTTATGCATGACAGGATATTGTTCCAGATGGACCTGTCCTACTCCACTACAGACTACACTTTTCAGATGCAGTATTTACAAAAAATACTTCTACCCTAGAAAAAAATAATTTAAATGTTTTATTAAAGTATTTGGTTCTATTAGTATTTCCTAAAATGGCAGTATTGTGTTGTAGTCTTCAACCAAACTAGCAAATATTTCATCAATACTTGATCATTCAAAGCTTCATTCCTGATGTCTGCAAGTCCGTGGCTGAGACATCCATGGCAGCTGCAAAATATTTCCTTGTCTGCAGAAGAAACAGCATTTTATGGTGAAGGACTACAATTTTCAAAAGACAGTAACCAGTGTGTTGGAATGAATATGTGGGTAATAAGTCATTTGAAACAGATGCTGCAGTAACAGAGAAATTGGATGCATCATCCCTGTAAATATACTTCACTCCTAAGAACTAAGATCCTGTATTACGCAGCCAAAAGATGGGTGTAACCAATTTCAAATGTCTAAATAGACACTGCCAAGATTATTTTTTACAGTCATGTTATTGCAAATAAAAATCCTTAATAATCTCAAATTTGAGCATTTTATAGTCTATGTTTTTGTACTTGCCTGTAACTGAAAACAGTTCCAACTACAGTTACTGAACATTAAGACAAAAATCCAATAGAGAAAGAAACATGTTTAAAATTTAAATTAAACCTAATTTATGTCTGAAATTCCAACATTTAAGCACTGGAGTCCTACACATTAAGACTGAAAATAGTGTAATTTTAATGGCATACAATTATCCTCTTACTGTACAACAAATTCTACTTATGAATATTTTAAAACAACATTAAAAAAAGGCCTGTACCAAGCTGAGACACAGTATGGACAAAGTCATAAACCCTTTGTTGCCCATTATTTTCCCTTACAAACTCCTGTTTCCAGCTGGTAAAGTATTTGCTAAAATTAAGTTTACCTTCTCATACAACTGCCTAGTAAATTTGGAGAAATTTCTGAAGAAATTACTGAAATATTTCTAAAACAATGTTAGAGCAGAATATTCTGTGTCATTTTTAAGAAAATATTAGCTTTACCTCATATATGCAAATTGGTATTGAAATGTGGCAGAAGGCCTGAGTATCAGTTTGTACCTTGTATTATTGCTCTTGTACAAATTCATTGAAATGGACAAAAACAAGAAAGAGGCTTTTGAAAACTTTCTTCGTGTATATTCATTCAACAAGGACAGAGATAAATTCTTTAAACACATCTGTCTACACAGAGGTAGTTAAATAAATTTGTGGCGCATGCTGTTTTAGTATTATAGCTGCAGTTAGAACAAAAATAAGGCATCTTTTTCCCAGAACTTTCAACTCATCCTGTGTTGAAACAAACTGGAGGGGTAGAAGATAAAGGAGAGAACACCACACAAGGACAGGACACTTGAACCAGACCTAGACAGATTTTGGAATCAGGACTCAAAAAAGGTAAATGTCAGAAGTAAACCATGACAAGGGGTAAATCAGAAATGAGAGCAGTGATAGGGCCTGTAATGACTGCAGAAGAACTGAAGTTGAAGCTGGAAACCAAATAAAAAAAAAAATGCTGTCAGCAAACAACACTCACTGGAAAAGTGCCTCCCATGACCTCTTTATTGACTATTCAATGTAATAAAAAATACCCAGCAGTTCTAATTTTGACTGAAATGGAGAAATCTATGCCAAAGAAAGAAAAGACAAAATTGAAGTTAACTTCAACCCTGAGAACATTATTGTATCCATATAATTTATATTAATCTATAAATATAATTGATTTAAACCTAGGAAGCTATAAGTACTAAACAGCACAGCAATATTGTCTACTCTATCAAACCTTCTGAAGTGGGGTAGTGTAACACACCAAGTGTTCCGTGGGCGATCATAATTAACCTACTTACATATATGCATAAGAAAATAACCTTTAACTACATCATCACATATTTTAATCAGGACTCTACCGTTCTCAGGTTAAAACAAAGATCTTAACAGTCAGTTAATCAGTGTTCTTTTTCCTCTCCTCATCATTTGATTAGCCTGTGCCTTATTTACTGCACATTACTAAAAACCTTTCCTGAATTATTAACTTCCTCCTGACTTCATCTGCCACGCTCAACACCACCACATGAGAAATTCATTAACACTTACAGTAAAACCTCAACAAGTAGTTGTAGGAAGGGTTTCATGTAAATGGAGAACTGTAGAGAGCTTTTTTAAATGCTGAAATATCTTAGTCTTGAATATTTAAGTTCCAAACAATCAATATTTCATTTTAAAGTACCTAATTTCACACCATATATTGGAATTCAAATGGTCTCGCTCATAGAACTATAAAAACAAGAAAATAAGTCATGCTCTCGGATGGCTTCTGAACATTTAGCAATGAAACTCATGAAACTATTCTTGGTGCTTTTCTAATTCTCTGCTGCTTTCACTGCTCACGTTGCTGGCATCCCAGGAAGGGAGACAGAGGGCTGCACAGACAACAGCCTCTTGACTGAAACGATTCTCACCAATTTCCAAGGGGGTCAGTACACCAAGGGGTTTTGTTAACAAAGAGTGTACCTTATGCAGGAAAGAAACTCAACAAAAAGAGCAAACCTTAACAAAAAAAAATTAGGAAAGTTGCAGGACTGAGGAACCTTCCATTGAGAGCTGGAATTCAATCTACAGAAGCCATATGTCATGCCACAGTACTGGGTAATGTTGTTCCTCAAAACCTTTAAATAAATAATACCCATCTAAATTTAAATGGCTTAGGCTAATGATCTATAAAACTATTTTTTCAAGTATTTATGACCTTTTGTGGGCTCAAGTATGCTTCACAAGTGTTGGCCATAAAGGTTAATCTAAATATTCTTTTAAAAGGTTGTTAAAATAAAAGGCAAAGGAAGAATAAATAAGGTAATTTATGTTTAACAGCATTGATATTCTTCATCAGAATGATAAGATGAACTCACATACTTAGGAAAAATGACGAAAAATGCCTAGATTTTCAGCAATTGAACAAATTTGTATTATTGTTTTCAAATATTTCACTGACTGGAAAATTCACCTGAACAGGTTGAATCCCTCTAGAAATATTCAACTGCTACATACAGCTCTGAACATGAAACTGTTGCCCTTCTCACTGATATAAAAAAATATTATTATTAGTTATAAAGTTCATTAAAATTGTATTAAATTACTGGACAAGAGTGAAACTGGATGGAAATCAAACAAATAGGTAAAGTGGAAGAAAACAGGTAAGTCAAGTGAAAGAAAAGGGACTTATCCATTCAATTTAACTTCCCTGCTCAAATGGGGAAGAGGAGTGTGCTTAGGATAACTGCCTTTATCACTAAACTAAAACATCTCACAAAAAGATGTTGTCTTCTCTCCTAAAATTACTAACATGTAACTGACAGGGCTTGGAATGATACCTTAAGTATTCTGCTTCTGGAGTATTTGACCTGCTCCACCTCAGCTCAAATGTCTGAATTTGGCCACAATTTCTTGAAAAATAGATGAAAAAAATCATACTGAAGCCTTACACTATGTCAAAAAGATGTCATTTCCAGTATGGTCTGAAAGATGTAGCCATGACAAAATTTTACAGTACAAAAGAAGTACTGAGAGCAAAGAAACCTTCTTAATCACTAGTCTGCAATACATTCTCCTTTACCTTCTTTACCCTCCATGCTTTCAGTCTTGTGGTTGATGTTCTTCTACACAGAGATGAAGAAAGAAGGCAAAATAAAAATATGTAAATCTCCTTGAATCTTGTGTCTAAAAAATCCACAGATTTATAGACAGAGAACATCTACAACATCCACTATTATAAAAAAAAAGATTTTTCTAAAAGATATATTAAACTTAAGAAGAAAATAAAATAAAAAAAAGCCAGAATCAGGACATCAAGTTCATTCATGCCCCTCACTTCTTTAATTAGTACAATCCTACAGAGCTAGATAAGCACATTACCTATACTGCTACCATAAAAGACTAAAACAAGAGTTACACAGTTGTACCAAATCTATAAAGCAGCAGCAGTGTATTTCTCAGGCAGTTTGTGACTAGGAGAAAGGAAAAGGGGGCAGGGGAGAAGGGCAATATGGGGAGGGAGAGACAGGCAGCCACAGCTTCAGCTTTACAGTGGTGCAAGAGGAGGGGACAGGCTGGACCTAGCACAGATAGGCCGCAGACTCCTCAGCAGCACTTGAGGGAAGAAAGTTCCTCATATTTTAATTAAAAAAAAAAAAAAGGTCTCCCAGCTGTGAATATCACTAAGCATAAAGAAAGATTTTCCTCTGCATTCAAGGAGTTTGAGACCTCTACAGAAGGGACCCAGATACTCTTCTTGCCCTACAGGTCACCCCTGCAAGAAAAAGGACAAGAAAGCAGCTCAGCAACAGATGTTGTTGCCTCTGTCAGGCAGCAAATCTCTGCTGTAACATTGCTGCAGCTCTGGGACTGCACAAATATTCTCTCCTCTGGTGCACGTCAGAATTAGATCTGTGTCTATTTTACTGCTACAGGGATGTCAGAACAGCAATAGAAATAGACTTCTTTTTCTGCCAACAGTGCAGCTGCAGTTGAAGTTGCTTTAGGGTTTTGCTTTTGAGGGACAATGACTTAAAGATCTTATCCTACTCTCTTTTTTATATAATAATGACTAAAAGATAAAGAATCCTGAGATCATGCCTTTTGCTATCGCACCAGTATCAACATACAAATGCTGCAAAGGAATGTATGAAACATAAGGTTTACCTGATGGCTATCAGTCATTTGAGTGTCACAGTATGCTAAAAGATCTGGTCCAGTGACAATTACCTGCTGCTATTATTTCATGTGGGTATCACTGATACAGCCAGGAGCAACCAGAAGAATACCAAGGATTACAGAGCAGTGATAAAGCACTCTGGAACACAGGCAGTTTTCACATCAGTCTTCCCAGTTAAAGGGAAGGGTTGAAAAGGGCCAATTGAATCTGGAGAATCAATATATGGTTACGGGACTGTGCCACACACAGAGGTTTGGCGACTTAGACCATGGGGCTCACTTTGAAAAACCTGGTCTGCTGGGGCACTGCTGGGGTTTATCTGTCAGAGAAGGGGAAGAGTATCTTTGGACACAGGTTTGCCAAGCTGGAGAAGAGGCCTTTGAACTACAATTGCCAGAGAGAAATGGTAGGATGGCTTCTGTGGCTGAAGTGTTAGAATAGAAAGATACATGGTCTTTAGGAATGATAGGCAAGGCAGAAAGAAAGGGGTATCACCCTCTGTATCAGTAACCAGCATGGAGCTCTACCTGGGGATGGATGAGGAGCTTAAGGATCAGGATTAAAAGGAGGGCAGGAACAGGTGTCATTACAGTGGGTTTCTGCTTCACTCAGACTTCTTCACTGTAAGATTGAGCAGATAAGGCACTGTTGATGGACAGACAGGAGTGTCCTCACATTCACAAATCCAGGTCCTCATGGAGGACTTCAATCATCCCAGTACCTGTTGGAGGGAAAACACAGCAGGCTATAAGCAGTACAGGAAGTTCCTGGAATGCACTGATCATAACTTCATTCTGCAAGTGCTAGAGGAGCCAAGAAAGAGGGGCTGGTGGACCTTGTTCTCACCAGCAAGGAGAGGCTGGTGGGGAATATGAAGCTCAAGCCTTGGCTCCATGGAGGAGTTTGAGATTCTTAGGGCAGCAAGGAGGGTGGGACAGAAAGGACAGTCCTCAATACTCTAAGGACTTCAGGAAAGCAGACTTAGGTCTCTTCAGGGATCTTCAGTCTCTTCCTTAGAGTAGGATATAGCCTTGAAGAAAAGAGGGGCTCAAGAAATCTCATCAATATTCAAGGACGACATCTTCCAAGTTCAAAAGAGATGGAGCCCAACAGAGAGGAAGTTGGAGAGATTTGCCAGGAGACTTGCATAGATGAAAAGCAGCTTCTGGACAAACTCAAACTCACTCAAAAAGAAGCCTACAGAGGACAGAAGCAAGGATAAGTAGCTTGGCAGAAATACTGTATGAACAGCCATGGATCAGGCAAGGAAAGCTAGTGCCCTAATAGAATAATCTGTCCAGTGATGCCAAGCACAACAAGAAGAGTTTCTTTGGATATGTCTAGAAAAAAGAAATACTAGAGAAAATGTAGTATTTTCCCTCTTCAGAAGGAGAAGATCAATCTAGCTACCTGGGATATGGAGAAAGCTGAGGCACTCAACCACTTTTTTTTTTTTCTTCACCAGCAAAAGCTCCAGCCACACTACCCAAATCACAGAAGACAAAGGCAGGGACTAGGAGAATGAAAAACCATCTACTGTAAGAAATCAGTGAAGAGAGAGAGATCCTAAAAAACTTGAAGAGACCATCTTTAGGTCCTATCCTGAAGAACCTGAAGGTGCACGAGTCCGTTGAATCTGATGAGAAACATGCAGGTCCAGAGGGAACCAGCAGGTGAAGTGGCTAAGTCACTATCCTCAAAAGAAAAATAAATTGTGAAGCTATTAAGGAGGAAAAGAAACAACATATCAAAATACCTAGTATAAGAGATCAAATGGTATTAAGAACAGCACACTGAAACAAACTTGACACCAACTTGACAAAAAAATAAAATACTGAGTTATTTTTACAGAGAATACTGGCAAACAAGCAAATCCTTAGCCTGATTTGAAAACTTTGCTTAGGACTGGTATTGTACACAAATACAGTCTTACACAACAATCGTAAGCCTTTTTATAAATATATTGTTCTTATAGTAGCGAGAAGTACCTGAAGATTGAATTTTTCCTATAAGTTATCCTATCTAAACGTTAAAACCTTACTCCGTATTGGCCACAAGGATAAAGCTGTTAAGACTTGAAAGAATTATCCTGTTTTATTCCTTGATACCAGACAATAATGACATTTTGCATTTATTAAAGAAATAGCTCATTTTGCATTCCTAATCTTTACAATCATTAACAAGAAATCATTTATTGTGAATTTATTTCTCTGCAGCCTCCCCATACTGAACAGCAATACTTTCCAAAAGCTTCTTTCAATAAACAGTTAAAATGAAGGCTAATAACTGCTTATAAGAGTAGCTTAATTTATGTTCAAATGATTGAAAGTTCACTTTTTGTCCAACACTCTCATTCAGATTAAGGAATTGCATAAAAGAAATTCTAAAAAAATCCCTATTTCTTATGATCAAAAGAGGTCATCTCTGGAGAAATTAGCATGCCAAGTATGCTAATAAAACAGTACATCTGATAAGTAGCCTCTAGAAACTATTGTGGCAAGCCAGCCAAAAAATCGTAACCAAATCATCTTTGAGAAAAAGCTCCCTGTGATGAAAGCTACAGAAATCCTTCCTTTCCCTCTATTCCATACCACACTACACTATTGCTAAGATTACCAAACAGAAAAATAATTAAATAAACAAATACAAATCAGGCATGGCACTCGGGCAGAATGCAATCTTAGAAGAAGCAGTCAAGTCCTCCTCTTCCACTTCCTATTCAGAGTGCCTTCACCATGGCATATTTCAAGTGATTTTGTAGGCTGTGTGTGATGAGGTGGTTTTATTTGTACTGGCTAAGTACTGACCACAGCCCTGAGCACTACTGAAAAATTTTGCAAATAAATATTTTGCAAATAAAACTGGACCTCTCAACCTCCCAAGGGCAGTGATTTCACTTTCCCCAAAATTGTGAAATATATGGAGTTTAGCAAGTGACTCAAGATTCTTAGCAAGATTAAATTACACATACAAGGCAATGCAGATTTTTTTCTTCCTTCATATTAGGAATTATTTATTTTGTGGGTATGAAGATAAGTTTACTTTCCAAAAAAAAGAAAGTA
Source organism: Lonchura striata (assembly GCF_050655825.1). Taxonomy (NCBI): domain Eukaryota; kingdom Metazoa; phylum Chordata; class Aves; order Passeriformes; family Estrildidae; genus Lonchura; species Lonchura striata. Next base: position 83,837,444 of record NC_140705.1, on the reverse strand, counting down.
TTGAGGTAGTTTTAATATCTACATTTCTCCTTTCAATTTCACTTACTTCTTGACACAATGTGTAAGTACACAGAACATGAAAGTGGAAGTGATGGAGGACAGTTCTTGATATCAAAGTTACCAATCTCCATATCCATTCATAACAACAGAGATACATAATTCAAAAAGGTATTCAATTATTATTCTTCGCTACACCTGCACTGTAACATGAAAAACATTTATTGTGTTCTACACAAAATATTTGAAACATTCTATCCTCTCCCTTATGGAATGCTTTGGAGCTTTTTACAATTACCCTTGACAGCCAAGTCCACAGATGTATTTTTCTTGGAAATACACTGAGTTGTTTGTTCCAAGATCAGTAACACAAGCCCTACATTAAAAAAAAAAAAGAAAAAAAAACAAGAAAAAAAAATAGTTGGATGAACTTATTTTACAAAGCAAGCAAAAGCTCAAACTTTAGCCTTAAAGTTGCAAGATATGTTTGCTGTAGGCAATTTTCACTGTCTGAAGAGAGTCAGTGTGTGCGTGCATGCACAAAGCATAAAAACAATTCTGTGCCATAAACATGTTGAGCTACATGGGTACTCTGTGAAGTAATTAACATCAGGACAAGCTTAAAATCAAAATTATTTAAAACTTAGCATGGTAGCTCTGATGGAAAGAGATCAAGGTTTTTTTTCAGCATTTTTCAACATTAGACTTCATTTTTAGATAATTCCTGATGGGAAGTCCTCTTCCTGGAGATTCATATAAAAACTGAGAAGAACAAGGCTTAAAATTAAAAGTCCTATATTTTAATTATTTTTTTGGTTCTTTAATCAGAAGCCACATAGTCTAAAAGAAATCTAATCTTGCAATTTGGAATATGGCATTTCTTTAATGTTTGTGTCCTCCTATATCTCTCCTTCCTATGAAATGAAACCGAAAGGTACCAAATGTAATAAATGCTTTCGTGATATATGATCATAAAAAAACAGCTGTCAAAAATGACAGTATTAGAAATTCAGCAAGACAGAAAGCAGGGTAAGACACATGCACAAATGCTAAGAATACCTGTGGTTTTAATGATCCATTCTACTTATTGCAAAGATTTTAAAATGTACATGGCTTCCCCAAGAGAAGCTATCCCACATCTGCTTGTGGTGCCTACTCACTCCTTTCCTGTGTGCAGCCAACAGGAATGTAGCTACCAGCATGGTAAGTCTTAATTCTATTTCTTCTACTATCTCTTATTTACTAAATATTATTAAACAGTTAAAAGTGAATTATCACAATAAACTTTCAGAACTAACACACAGAGTGCATACAGAGCTCAGTATTTTTATGCAAGAACTTGTTTGAGCAGGTAGATTACAACCCCTCAACTAAATCACAATCAGATTTCCTCACTGCTGAGTAAGCAGACTATTTTCATGTGGACTTTCAGTTTAACAATGACTGGGGATTCAAACTTGACTCAGTACACCAGTATATTTTTTGCAAAATGCTACAACAAAAATCTGATTAATTTCAGAATACTTGGAGACCACTGGAAAATGCTTTTATTAGTATCATACTAAAAGTATTTTTAAAGGCTATTAAATGAATGCATGTCTTTCAATGGACAGAAATCTGGAGGAATCTATGGGAGGAAATCTATATAGATTTTCCATTTTAAGTTCAATAACTTTCCACCTTAAAAAAAAAAAAAAAAAAAAAAAAAAAGGAATAAATGTGAAAGAGAAGGCTAAATGGGAAGAACTCCAAACGACATATTTCTCCAAGCAACAAACCAAACAAGAGGAAGTGGTTCTGTAACCCCATCCATGAAAAGGGATCAAGTCATGCTTTTTGTTTGCACTGTAGTGAATAAGTTTGAAGGCTTAGACTTTGATTAGTTTAAGAACTACACACACTTGCATGGAAGTTACTCATTTTAAGTCTCCAACAAAAGGATGATACTTCAAATTCTGTTAAGCAACACTGACCATGCTGCTGCAGTAGAGAATTAATCTTCTGATTAACCAAAAATATTTTACAATATTTTAAGATGGAACTAAATATGGCCAAGAGCATAAGAAGTTGATTAAGACAGATCATTATGAGTTCCATTGTTAAAGGCTCTCCAGGCAATCTGTTCCAGTCTGAGGTGCCTACACAGTGAAGAAGTTATTCGTCATAGGTGGAAGTTCCTGTGCATCAGGGGTTTTTAAAAATGTTTTCTCCTTCTATTACACAGTCTGCAATTAAAACTCTTACTGAAACAATGTTTAGTTAACTGAGGAAGTAAGGCTTAAGCAAACAGTTTGTTTCCACCAATCATTCCTCCAAACAGCAAGCTTTAGGGAGCTGGAAATTTCAGAGTTACAAAGTTTCAAGAAATTGGAGAGCCAAGCAGAACAACTTCAAAAGAACAAGTCAGTTTTCCCACTAGAAACACTGTGCTACAAGTTCAACAATTCCCAGCTCCTTACAGCCTGTTGGCTGACCTGTGCTCACGTGGCTTCTTTGTGCTCTCACTGCCTTTGAAGGGCATTTGCCACTCAAGTTACTTTCTCCACAGAACATTGTGGGGAACAGAACAAATTATTTCCCCCACACAACAAGAGTGAGCTCATGTGCATGTTGAGATTCAGTGCAGGTTGGGATACAGGACACATCCCTAAGAAACCAGACATTATTTGTTCTCTTGCATATGTTTTTCTATTTTATCCTAATAGGATTGCTTTACTTCAAATCAAAGGCAAAGCATTTTCCCAATGATGCCAGAATTTCAGAAGTAGGGTTTCTTTTCCCTTTAGCCTCGACTTCACAAGCCATGCAGTATTGCATGCTAGAGGAAGGGAGAGAAAAAACTACAAACATTCCCTGTACTTGTTCCCCAACATGAGCAGGTTAAGGGCCACCCCATCCAGGCCACAAACATTTTTAACAAAATGAGTGCATTATCATGGCATTGCAAGGTAAACACACAAGCATCATAATGGATTAAAGAGATGCTTCATTAATAATGGTCCAACTGTGTCCATCAATACATCCACAGAAGTGGAACTATAAAGTTAGAAAACAGCTGGTATAGAATATATCGGTAACTAACAACTTGCAATCTTTTGCAGACAGAAAGGCAGATGAAAAAATAAAAGAATACTGAATAATCATGACAAAACAGTTAGTCTTTATTATCTGTATTTTCATTCTAAGTAACTAAAAAACCCTCTATGAAAAACAGAGCTCCAAAGACTGATTTTTATTCAAAATTTATCCTCAACTTCAAAGTGCTTTTCAGATATTTTTGCAGATTTGGTTAGAGAGAAAGAAAACACATTTTCAGATTCTGCACAGCTTTTAATATTTGGTAAAATTCCAGTGTATGCAGAATTTATGAGAGGGAAGCAGCCTGTGCCTAAGTTTTACTAGCTGAAATGGGAAAGATAGCGTAATTAAATTCAAAGACACAAATATACAAACAGTATGGGATGTGAAATTTAGAGTGGCACCTCTTCCTTATTAGCAGCTCCTACATACACATTTGTATTGCAGTTAATATCAAGGGGCCTACTTTGTGTGAAGAACTTTGTCTTCCCTGTATCTGCCATGGAATAGGAGTTACTATGCAAAATTCATATATACTATCTAATTAATATATACTGACAACACTAATACACAGATTAAGATATCCGGTCATAAGTTGCTTGCCTGTCCAGAACTTCACAGCATTAACTTCTTTTCAGCCCTAGCTGAAAGAGTCAGTGGACAGGCAAAGGGGCAGTTTTAAGCCTCACCAAATAAATGCTGAAGTGAAGAAGCTGCAGTTCCACATTAGCTGAAGCCATTTCCCTGCTGCCAGGATCCCAACCCTCTCGCCCCGCCCCAACCACAAAGTCAGGACTTCTCCCTTTGCTGCAGCTGCAGGCCACATGTGCCTGTGCAGCTGAGCTGGGCTATTGCAATGTTCAGCTTGCCACAGAATCACTCCTGCGCTCTTCTCCGCTCCCATAAACAAACAAACGGTGCCCAGAAGCTACACACCAGGGTAGGACCAAGCCAAAAGGGGTGAGGCTGTGCAGGTGAGAATGGCAGAAAAGGGGAGAACAGGGCAGGACCAGGACAGCCAGTAGCAAGCTCCGTTTAGGCCACTGGGAGCACACAACGCAATTACATCAAATCCCCCTAAGCCTCACAGGACTTCTTATATTTAAACAGATCTATAGGAACTGTAAGGACTATTAATACAGAATCACAGAATGGCTTGGGTTGCAAGAGACATCAAAGATCATCAAGTTCCAATCTCCCTGCCATGGGCAGGGACACATTCCACTGACCAGGTTGTTCACAGCCCCACATCACCTTGAACACCTGCAAGGATGGGACATCAACCACTTCCCTGGGCAACCTGTTCCAGTGCTTCACCATAATTTCGATTCAAATATAAAGTAGGTTTTCATATTTCTCCATTACAGATTAAAACTATATACTTTGTAAAATGTTTCAGTGTGTAATTTTATTCTTTTTTCACTTGCTCAGCCATGTCTTATAACACACCTAATGATCAAATCTTGTCTCCCATCTCATGATGCACTAATGCAGTTGGTCTTCTAAATCTGTTTTAGATCAGTCACCCCTAATGTGAATAAGTACCATGAACAGAAAGGAAGAATTCCTATGGAAATAACTATATAAAGAAAACAATACATGGACATTATTGAATAAATTTTTTTGAAGATCAATAGCATTGTCCCTCAAAAACCACAATAGATAAAAATAGCAAGGCTTAATGCTTCTCTTGGTTTTGGAATGAAACTGCACAAAGGGAAAGTCTCACAAAATCCAAGAACTCAAGGATCTTGACCTCTTTAAACTAGGGTTGTCCCAATGTGCTGTTTGAATTAATTTCATTACCCATGCAAAAAATAGTAGTATGTTTGATAATATTCATACTTCTTAATGAAATTAAAGGGTTCCATTTGCCTCAACTGGACAACGAATAACTCATGACTTCCTAGTTCATTCTTACATCTTGATGGTTCAGCCTTTATTTTTACTGCCACATTTCAAAAGACTTTACTATAGGCTATAGTCTGTCCAGAAAACATCAAAAGGAATTAATCTTGTTAGACTTTTAAGTAAATACCCAGCCATATTAGCCAAATCAACTGAAAATGGTTATTGTGGGGGATACATGAATGAAGTAAGTAAAATTAAGACCAAAAGCAACATCAGAAACTCTGTCAAAAAATTTCTCACTTCTTAAAAAACTAGAACTCAAGCCCTGATGAATTAAAAAAACCCCAAACCTTTTAAAACACTTCAACTACATGCAGGTATTGAATGGTGATTGAAAGGTTGCCTTAGTTCCTTGTTCTGCTACAAACAGTGACCTCCTCAAAGCGTGTAACCAGGCAGCACTTTGAAACAAGCCCTGTCCAATGACAATCCTCCAAAGTTCAATACAAACCAGACTCTGGAGTGTAAGTCTGCTCTAAGGGGGAAGGTGACTGTTGCTATTTGCAGCTTCAACAAGGCAACACCTAACACATTTAACTTTGACAGCTGAAGTTGCCAATAAAGTGTACTAAAGAAAATGCAATCAGGCCACAAAAATGGAGAAAAGCAAAATGTGTTTGTTTAAGGAATGGCAGAAAAATTACACATCCAGTGTGCAGGACAATTATGTGTTATTTAGAAGCTTCAAATACTAGAGAAAGTAGTATTTATTTCCAGGAAATGGGGAAAAAAAAATTGGTTAAGAAAAGATTGGAAGAAAATATATAAGAAAATATTGGAAACAATAAACTTCCTACAGTAAGCTAAACAATATAATGCAATTGCATATATTATTGCATATTATTATAGATAAGATTTATATTGGGCTTTGTATTGCTGTGTAATAACAGATTCTGCCATACAGAGATGTAATCTGCAGTACCTGAAAATCCATTGACTGCACTAAGACCTGGGGCAAACAGAAACTTACCCGTGCTCAAGGAAGCCAAAAATAAAATTTGGAATAAGAAAAAGAGCCAACAAAACAAACAGGGTATAAAGATTCAGCACAAAGTGGCAAACTATGATTACAGATACAATGATACATTTTCTGCAATGGCTACCTTATTTCAAATATTATTACTATCAAACTTAAAATAGAATTTTAAAAAGTTTGTGACACATCTGGGCCTTCAAGTGATTGACTCAATTTATGTCCAATCTTAAGTTCAACGTGACTTTTTTTGTGTGAATGTATTTTTCCATTGCTTATTCTTGGTGTTCCTTTTTTCTAGTTTTGTTTTGGTTTTGGGTAGTGTTCTTCTTTCAAATACTTATTATTTTTCATAATACTCTTACTGACTATATCCAAGCATTCCTTTTCACTAATTCCAGTTCTGTGCCAGCAACATTTCTTACTGTTCTCCAGCTAGGACAAAAACTGAAGCGAACAAAGCCACACAGTACTATCTACAGAATAATAATAATAAAAAAAAATCAAAAAACCAGTACTATCTACAGAAGAAGAAGAGAAAAAAAGTATGTTTATCAAAAGCCTCATTGCAGCTCCCCATAAAACAACAGGAGACAATTCTCTCTATCAGGAATCTGTTTTAAGATTAAAAACCCTCATATGCTTCCAATCTTCATTTCAGACCTTGACGAGTTTATGCCTCTTTCCGATATGCTACATAATATGTATCTATAGGACTGATAGCAGGCATGCAATTGCACCTCTCAGAAGAGCACTCAGCCACATATAGTTAGGCATGGGATTCCTTGCAATATATTAGGACTGGAGCCTGTCTAAAAGAGATCACAAGGTGAATTTAAAAGCTGATTAAGATTTGATTCATTAAAAATATGCTATGGAATTTGTGATCAAAATGCTAAGAGTTGAAACTAAAAGAGTTGAAACTTATCTAAAGAAACAGGCAGGAATTATGGCATACTTAGAGCTAATTAATTTCACTAAGGCTGTTCAAGATTCAAGTCTACAATGACTTCAAAATAAAGGCTCTACCCAATTATCACCAATCTGGTCCAATAAAATAAACAGCATGATGCTTAAGTGACTATGAGAGCATGATGACTGAGTAACACTTAGAAGAAAAATAGTTTCTGAAAAAGACCTTTTATTATGTTTATCAACAAGAACTGTAAAACAAACACAAAATGATCACCAAGGCCAATATTATCTGTAACACGAATAGAATATATACAGGTTCCATAACTCTTATGTGAACAAGTTGCTATCATTCTTCAAACTCCTTGCTAATGCAAGAGCTAAACAACAAGTTCTGGGTTCTCAGTGGCTCTTCACAGACTTCCTGATTAATTTCACCTTAAAATTAAAAAAAAATATTTGTAACAGCCAGTGTCACAGTCAACTTGAAGATAAAATTCAAGCTTGTGTTTTTGACTAGTGAATCACCTCAAAAAGTCATTCCTACAAGAAGGGTTTCACCCTCATTTTACCTGACTATCCCCTCTGGAAATCAAGTACAATAAAAAGAAAACATGACCACTTAAAGAAAGAGGAGATGAATCACCAGAAGAGTAATCATCATTAATCTCACAAAACTGGGGCAACTTTTTTGCTATAAAAAAAAAAAAAGTAGAAAACCAAGATTTTAGTTATTTAATTAAGCTGATATATTGCTGAACATGAATAAAAAATTACATCATTTTTACTGAATTGCCTTTTCAAGACTCAGTTGAGGAATTGAAGACCAAGTGGAAGGAACAATCCTGAACAGAAACTACACCTGACTCAAAAGTTTGGAGCAGAAAATAGATGGGAGGCTAGCAGTGCCTCAGCCAAAAGCAAGAAATATTGCTTGCAGCCTTTTCAATTCTCCCTTGGCACCAGGTTATACCTATTCTTGGATAAAAGAAAATGGGTATAAGTCAGAACAAAGGCAGTCACTTTTAGCAAGATTCCAAAGGGGAAAAAAAAGAAATAAAACTACAATAAAACTAAAATATTGCCCTTTAAGTGTTTTTGGTTTAGTAAATTAAATTATGAAGTTAAGTAGAATAATTCCTGACATCAAGATTCCTGTGATAATCCAATTCCATAGGACTAAATAATTACCTAGGTCACTGGGTAGAGAGGAGAGAAGGTAGGATTAATGCAAGCCAGAAGTATGTTCATGAGAAAACTGAAAAGGTATCACGATACTCTAGCTTCCTGCATTTTTCTTCCTAATTCTGAAGTGCAATCCACTTAGAGAAGACAAGTAAGACAAAATTGCAAAGGCTTTGGTTTTGAACACAGAATAGAATGCATATTTAGATGGGCAAATATTCGCAAAAGAATAGAAAGATCATCAACAAAATTATTTGGGCTTGTAATTTTGAGGGAAAAGTTGCAAGTACATCTGATTAAATGCACTGAGTGTATTACTACTTTCAGACCATAATGACTTGCTAATGGATTGATTACAAGCTTTTCCTACACCACAGCTGAAGACTAACTAAATACCCCATGCACAAAGAAACATCTTGGAAATGCCAGGGAGTGGCACCACTTCTGTTATTATGTCTCTGAAAAGCTCAATAATTGCAGCTCTTCCTGGAAAGAAACAAAATGAGCAGAACCAGAATTTTATTTGGAATGAAGTACAAAATGAGATCTGGAAAATGCACCACACAGACTTCAGAAGACTCAGCTATTTGTCAAGGACAATACCTTTTCAAGTTTCACTGACTAGATCACAATATAAAACATTTTAGTTCAAAAGAATGTAAACAGAAGACCCTATTACAAGAACACCAAATCTTGCAATAAAAGCAGCAAAACCAACCAAAGGAGCATGACAGTAAGAGGGCTGCAGTTGTTGGATCTGAATCAGCCCAACAGACCCACCAGTGGATGATGCCAAAGCTCTAAAAAGCACCTAGCTGAGGAAAAGCCTATTTTTTCAGTCACAGTTTCTCAGAGGAGAAAAAGAAAAGAAACAAAGCTGGGCTTTGCTGGGCTCACATGTGAAAAATGTATCACATTCTATTCAAGGAATAAAAAGTAAAATAATGTTTTAATCTTTGTTTTGAATTTAAAAACCCACCCTTTCTCTAAAACCCTACATACTGGCACCTTCCTACGATTCACAAAACCCACTTTTGTGAAAAAAGGTGTTTCTTTACTTCAAAACTAGTAGATATGAAAGATAAAACTATGAAAATACTTGAAAATTTATATGCTTAAATCCCATAAAGGAGAAGATACCAACATTAGCCTGGAACAAAAATCCTGTTTATCCTAGCACAAAGGCCACAATGCTTAACATAGTTTCTGAATATTTAGTCTGTGGTTGTGGACATTTTACGTATCAAGGACCTCAAATAAAGACTAACAGAAGAAACCCAGTATCTTAATTTTTTGTTTACTTTAATTAAGACATAACCCGCCTCCTGTCTGACCACAGTAGCCTGCAGTGGGGCAGGAGACAGCCATATAGGACAGTAAAGTAGATAAAAATGTATCTTTGTATCCAGTGCTACTGGAAAAATGACTATTCCCCTCTTCCTGGCTTGACACTGCTGACCCCATTCTGTGTACTTGCTCTGGCACTCATCTGGCCACACAATAAGATAATTCAATTTGCTAATCCAAGGGAGGAAGGGCAAAAAAAAAAAAAAAAAAAAAAAGCGAAACAAAAAAAGAAATAGTGTTCTTCTGGGTTAATGGAATGAATTAACTTCTCACAAACTTTGTAAACTACCAGAATCACTGCAACAAAGCAGTGCAGCCATTCTGTACCAAACCCAAAGAGAAGGGAGTAACTGGGAATCTCCATGCAGAGCCATTAGGATAGAAGAACAACTTAGTCGGCCTCCTCAATATCCACTCCACTCCCTTACTTCTCCTGCACAATCTAAATGCTGGCAGGACTCTTCAATTTCAGTGACGTAGCACCGAGCACATTCCCAAACACAGGTCTCCCCACCTGAAACCTAATTATGTCAGCAACCTACTAAAATATAATTGTGGCTTTTATTTGAAATCTCTAGGAACAGCTGTTTTTGACATATGATAAAAAATTATACATACTAATTTAAGATATAAGGTTTTTTTGAAGGTCAAACACAATTTTAACTAAAAAGATCACTCTACCCACAAATGCATCTGTAGAATAAAAACAACCTCCCAGCTATTTGGTGGTAGAGTCAAAGAAACTAAACTACAAGACAGAAGTAGGCATTTGCAATTTATTTTAGTATTTTTAAATATTTTATGAATGTATAAATGTACAACAGACATGCATGAAGTTGTTTAAACAACTTTCTTCCCACCCTTATTTGCATGCATTCTGTTACAGTTTAAGTCACCTAATCACATTCCACTTTTCTCCACACCTGCCACATTCAATACCTTAGCCAGACTGCGATCCAGAAAAACATTAGCACTGAAGGAAGCTGCTCTCAGTAGACCAGTGCCTCGAAAATGCATAGATGCACGCAAAGATCAATACTAGAACGGAAGGAAAGCATTACAAACCTAACAGACAATGAAAGGCCCCCACAGGCTCAATAAGTCCAGTGACGACATGCACTTTAGAGGACATACACACATCTAACCCCAGCTCCCAGCTAGCAGACTTGAAGCTCCATCCCTCAGTCACAAACAACTTCCTTTTCTCAAATTGCAGTCTCTTGGTCACAACACAATCAATTTTTACTACATTATGCATTTCTTCAAAGAGGGGGAAGTGCCATTGGGTCCTTTTACAATCTCACAAGTGCTAGAAACAGAGAGAATTTATTTGCAGAAAACCTCCTATCTGATGCCTTTAGAATTTTCTAAAGGAAAACCAGAATTTCACAGTTTTTCTTTTCTTTCTAGTTAAAATAAAAACAATTTGTTGTATCTCAGTTCCATTCTTCCTTCAAAGCTAAGAAAAGCAGTGCTAACATGGAAACTGCCCTGTTAAGAGAATCAAGAAGATACTATGGTATACCTTCTCCCTGCAATGCCAAGAACTGGAAATTGTACAGCAAAATCAATTTTTGCAACTACTCATGCCTTGGGTTTCATTCCAGGCATTTGAGGAACAACTACAACCGAACATAGACTTTTCCAGTTCATTTTCATAAGCTGGAGCTTTTCTGGCTTGTATGTTATCAACAGAATTTTTAAGAAATTTTGCTTGTCAAGTCCATTACAGCAGATGAAAGTCAATATAGAAATAACCTTTTTTTTTTTTCAAGAGTTAGACTAGATATGGGAAATAGCCATATGTCAAAACCACTCCCCAAACAATGCACTGTCATGCCAAAGTTTGGTAATGTTATGTGTAGTAAATATAATTCGCACCATTCCTTGTATGAAATATGTAATATTGGATACTTGTTAGATTATGCCTGTTTGTGTTAGTCCCCCGTCCCCCCCTTGCAGGCGAGACTGGGTGTATATTGGAAACTGATTTACAAGTAAAAGGATGTGGCTCGCCAGGAGATGGGCCATGTCTGGACTCCAGGTGCTGACCATCGGGACTCCAGGTGTTGATCATCGGGTACTGATCATCGCATAAACGACCCAAGATGGATATCATGGAAATCCTCAGACAGATACATGTGAATACAGCCTTCCCGTAAATCTTATCAGGGATTCACCTACTCTGGACACTGAATTATTCCTCCTCATCACCAAAAAAGTAAAATCTTATTAACCTATGGACTCTGAATAGAAGAAAAGACTGATTGCTGAAATCTTGGCCTCAGGCAGAATTTTCCCTATAAAAACCGCTTGTGCCAGGATGGAGGTGTGTGGGCATAGGGAAAAACCTCTGCTGAGGCTGACTCCTTGTTGCACACCCAGGGCCAACCCTGGGCTCAGCACTGTCTTTTTCTGTGGCTGGCTAGATAGAATTCGACCACTTATAAAATTATTTTTATTTTTAATCTGGCTGAATAAATTCTCATTTATAACAGTAACAACTTATAAATCAGATGGTTTGTCTTCAAAAGAATTAAAGAAAGCATTTTAATCTGATCCATTTCAAGTAACTTCAAGATTCTTGAGATTTTGACAAATTCTTTGTATCCGAGCTGCACTACTATCTCTATTCAGCCAGCCTTCCTAACCTCCACCAGACAAAGGAAAAAAAAGCCAACAAAAACAGAACACTTACATGAAGGTGAAAAAGTGTTTAAAAAAAATGATAATCTAAGAGTGAAGGGAGATTCTTTGCAGTGTTTCTGTTTAACTTTTTCCCCGTTAAATCAAATTTAAAGTTGAGGAGCTTCCATATCAGTAGAGTTCAGCAAGACAGACTTCTCAGCATCTGGACATAAAGTAATTCCCAGAGGAAATTAATCATAGGAAATCACAGCATATGCAGTCGTCTCCGTTCAGTTTACAAAAACTGTCCCATCCCACATATCATTTTGCAGACACAAGCCCAGGGCCAAGAACGCTGTCACAAAGCCTTGAATGGCATTCCAAAGGAGAAAAGATGATCATTGCAGCGCCAGAACAGGCTTTATTCTTTCAAAGTACTTAAATATTTTATGAGTACCTTTGCTTTCACAGGGAAGAAAATAATTTCCTCCAAGTGCAGATCAGTGGATGCTATCTAATCCCTTGTCACAATAATGCAATCCTTATGTACACACAACTCATCAGCATACCATCTACGTCTCTTTTTTTCCCACCAAGCCGCGAGCATTGGTGGGCTAATTGTCGGCTTATGCTGAAAAAGCGCTCAGAACGCGGCCGCCAGCGCCGGGAGCAGCGCCCGCCGTGCCCGCCCGGCTCCCGGCGCGGACGGCCCCGCTGCCCGCGGAGCGTCCCCGCCCCTCCCGCCCGCTTCCTCCGCTGCGACGCCGCTTTCTGCTCGAAAATCGCCATCGGGTTTTTGTTAGCGCAGTAACCCGTTCGTCTCCACGGCGGGCACACAAAGTGGGCCCGGGCTGCTCCTCGCCACTGGGACAAAAACCTCGATTTCATGTTTTTCCCGGGAAGCGCCTCGAAAAAGGACAAGCTCACGCCTTCGGGAGGATATTTTCGGAAGCAGGGGACCCGACTCATAGGGTGGAAATACGCAATATGAGAAAAGGTGAAACCCACAGTTTTTCTCCATCATCCTTTCACAGAAGACATTATTTTAAGGAGACGAAGGGAAACGCCGCATCCCAGACGAAGGACGTCACTGATTTTTAAATCCGGAGAAACACGCTGCCTCCAGCCCCGGGGCAGGGAGCGAAAGAAGGTCACCCCCCCCAAAAAATTAAACCTCTGGAAACGTCTCCGCTGGAATCGCGGAAATCCACCCGCGGGAGGGGGGGCTGCGCAGCCCCGGGGCTGGGTGGGTGGGTGTGCCGAGGCGCCCCGCGGGCGGAAAGGGGCAGGGAGACGCGGGCAGCGGGATCCAGCAGCACCAAATGCCAGGCGTGGGATGCCGTCCGCGTCCCGCCCGAGGCGATGACCCCCCGCCACCGGCGATCCCCCCGCGCTGACGAGGGGAAAGGGAGGCGGGGGCGCGGAGTAACCTGCGGGCCGGGCGGGGACAGGGGAGGGGGAGCGAGCTGCGCACAGACCGTGTTACCTCCCCCTCCGCCGGCCGCAGCCCGCCCGGGTCCCGGCGGGCGGTACCTCCTGACACAATAGGCACCGGACGGACCGCGGCGCGACCGCAGCCCCTCTCCCCGCCGCGGCTCCCGCCCGACCCGCAGGGCGGCGGCGGCAGCATCATCCTCACTCACCCCTCCGAGGAGGCTCGCGCGCCGGGGAGGGGCCGTCGCTAGCGGGTGCTCAGCGAGCCGGCATCCCGCGGGATGCGAAGCGAGGGCGGAGCGCTCGGTGTCCCTCTGGCAACGGCCCCGGCGTTATTCCCTGCACATAGCGGCGGCTAACGGCACAGCGGCGCGGCACCGCGCCGCACTGCGCACGCGCCGGGGCCGAGCGGCCGGCGGGGCCGCGCTGCGCCTGCGCGGCCCGCAGACAATAGCGTTCCCCGAGCTGCGGGCGCTCCCCGCGCGGGCGATGGCGGGAGGTAAACGGCGCTTCCCGCCCCGATCCGCCCCTGCCGTGCCGGGACCGGTGCTGAGCTCGCTGCAGGCCTGAGGGCGTAGGCGGGCGGGCTGTGCTGTGCGCAGGCGCGACTGCGACCGCGATCCACAACAAAGGGGATACGGCTCGCGGCGACCACCCTTTCCCGGTTGCCGGCGGTGGGCGGTGGGCGGGAACTCTGCCGCCGGCGGCGCGGTGCATGCCGGGACTTGTAGTCCTGGCGGAGGCATTCCCGCCATCGGGAAGCGCGACGGATTCCTGGCGTTGCTAGTTTCAGCTGCGGCGGCCGACGGCAACGGTTGGCCACCAGGAGCCGGAGGGACCCCCGCAGATGTCTCCTCCGAGAGCTCAACGTGGGAAGGTAGAACGGGTGGAACTACTGTCCCGCAGCCTCCCCGCGGGGAGCCCCCGGTGCTGGGAGACGGCGCCGGCTGCTGCCCGGCAGCCAGCGGCGTCCCGATGCGGGCGCCCCGCGGGGAGCGCGCCCTGGAGGAGTCCCTGGAGCGATACCAGAGGCGCCTCCGAGGTGAGCGGCACGGGCGCGGGGCGAGGCCGGGCTGCCCCAGCCGCCGCCCGGGACCGAGGAGCGCCCGGGCCGGGCTGGGACGAGCGCGCAGCGGGGAAGTTGGGCTGGTTGTCCCCACCCCCGATCACAGGCGCTGTGACACGCGCTCGTGTCACCGTAACGCTCCTCGGGCAGGACTGCTGCTGCTTCGGGTGCGGTTTTGGTTCGTGTGAGCGTTTTGGCCATCCTTGAAGCATCGGATTCTAGTCGTGGTAAAGATGAGTGTACAAATGGACTCTAATGAGAGTGGTTGTTTCCCATATCATTGAGTGTTTTCATACCTGACACTTTGTCCAAGAAGCGTGGTGTATAGCCTGACAGAGAGCACCTGAATCTGTCAGCCGTGACACCTGGGCTTACCAGCCTTCACACTGTCACTGACTGGGCAAAGGCAAATATCCACTGGCTTTCTTCAGAATTTGGACAGTTTGTGGGTATGTGAACCTACTGGTGCGAAAAGTTGTGTTCTGAGCACAGTACCCCAATATGGCATGTTGGGATGTTTCCTGTGCCATAAAAAACAACATTGCAAAAAAGAAGAAAGAAACAAGGATAAAACAATGGAAACATTTTCAAATAGCTACTTGATTCTCAGCAAATCTTTTTTTACTTCCATCTCAAAGGAGCATCAGTTCCTTATATTAGCGATAGATCTGTTCTGTTCCACAAGATAGAACTTCAAGGAATAATTTCTATCTACTTCTCCTGTAGATGAAATGGACATGGTAATGCTACTTGACACTTGCAGTTAACAGTTATCGCAGAACCGTTAGAATGACTAATATCAGGGTTGTTTAACTGTGTGTGAGCCTATTAGAGCTGACTGTATCTAATGGATACATTGGATGCATGTATTCTCTTCATACAACTTATTTTCATTTTTTTTTTCTGACTGGATCTCCTTACACTGGATCCATTATATGTGTTAAATAAATTCATAACCTGAATTTCTGGTGAGCCTTTCCCCTTTACATTCTTGGACACAAGAATTTTCTTTCCATACAATGCCAAGGTAGTTTTGATCTCATGCATCTCGGGGTGCCTCTCATGTAGAAATCGATATGGTGATGCACAAACAGCCCCAATACAGGGCGATATAACTCAAGTTCTGTGGTGTTTCTCAAAGAACCTCTTTATTTCTCAGTGATGTGCAATTTTAACTCCTTTAAGCTGTACAGCATTTTCCACATCATTACTAGCAGTGTTAGGAATTCACTGTAGGATAAACATCATCGTTACTCTCAAAGCTGTCAAATCTAATGCTTTACCTATTTCTCTTATATAGTTATACAACTTGAGATTTTTGTCCCCATTGGGATGACCCTGTCATCCAGGTTCTGCAATTTTACGTGGCATGCTTTGGGCATTATTTGATGCTTTTGAAATAATGTAATGCTTGACATTATCTGGATGCAGGCCGAGCTCATGGCAACGGCTTTTCACCACCCATGCAGGATACCAGAAGAATCACTTTACTGCCTTACTCAGTTTGATGGAAGGGTGCTTAAGTTCTCAAAGAGCAGCTGATTATTTCAGGGCAATGTCCTTTGTTGCAAAGGGAAATCCCTCAGAAGATGGGGAGCCTGAGTGTTCAGTAAACTGAGTCTGATTGCCAGAGGGCAGAAAGCTGGACCAAAAAAACCTGATTAAGACCTACCTGGTCTTAGAGCTTAAAAGAGAGGCTTTGATAAATAACAAAGGTTCTATAATGTAGTTTTTCCTGACCTTGTATAATGAAAGTCTTTAATGCTATGTGTAGCTCTAACTTAAGAGGGTGGTATTTGTACAGTTGGGGTTATTAGGTTACTGCATAAACTTTCATATAATTGAGACCATTTCAAATGAACCTTAAAAACTTTAGGAGATTATATTTCTAATAAAAAGTCTTCTCAAGGGAGTAGAAGTATTTTCTAAATGATAATAAGTGGTGTGTTGCTGTATTCGTGTTAATAACTGAAAATTGACAGGTATAGTGTGAATGTCCAATGGCCCTTCTACTATACCACTGCCAAGAAAAGAGCATGATGCCTTCCTGTGACTTTCCCCTTTTCTCCTAACAGCAGTAAATTGTGAAGGCTGTTTAGAGTCCAGTTCTTTCTTGAACAGAGAACTATTAGCTTATACTTTTATGTTGAGAACTATTAGCTTATACTTTTATGTTGAGTTTTCTGCCTCTTGAGTGAAGAACGCTCACTCACTGTTGGACCTGAGCCATTATAAGTGCAGGAACAAAGGTGGGGCAAGCAATCCTTTTTAGGTACTGAGCCTGATACACTTGTCTATCTCAAGTCTGTCTTAGGGTATTGTGAAAATTACATTCTGTATTCCACTGCATTGCTGAGTGCAGTGTCCTACTACATAATTTCAGAGAATGGAGATACCAACCCTAAGAGAAACAGATGACAAGATAAGACTTTTTGGAATAAAGTTTCATTTTGTGGCTGTTCTTTGTTATTCCAAAAATAAAACAGGAGAGATGGGAAGTCAAAGCCATCTTATGTGGCCCAGTTTCTATCACTACAAATTAGCTGTCATACTGAAGCAGCTTAGAAATACATTCTTAATGATTTTTTGCTTAGGCTTTTATTTTTGTTTGGCAGGTGTTTCTAGGTATTCTTCCGAACATAAAATGTTCTTTTAAAGGTGGAGAATCTGCCACAAGGAACTTGGCAATGAGGTTTTCGTATATGAGGGTTTCTAGAACTTAGGCAAATGCTTTATGCTCTGCAGAAAGGGCTGGTGTAGGAACTTGTAACAATGACTGCTGTAACAGTGCTTTTAAATATAATAGCTTGGTAAAAGTTATGCTGAAAACTACCTATTTCTCATATAAAAAGAGACCAAGAATGTCGCTATAGGACACGAGAAAGCACAACACGAGCCACTACGATGACAAGGTAAAAAAGAAGAGGGTTTATTTTTCTGACTCCAACTTTTATACTTTTCCAAAGGTGACAGTGGATTGGAGAGTGAATGGGCCACCTCTCCAAAGACATTGAACAAACCACCAGTACATCAACTTCCTCCACTCCCACGAAGGAATGCAAAACAATATGTTGTTTATAGAAAATGTGTGGGAAAGTTTTCTAACAGAATGTAAACTCAGAAGGCTTTAGAAAATCTTAAGAATCAGGGTGACACAAGAAACCAAATCAGAAGGATTTATTACTTTGGAACAGCTGTGCATTTCACATATCTTGGGATCTTTTGAGGCCTGACTGATGAACAGGCTGGTCTTGCTCATTGCTGCATGTAAAATCCTAGCAGTACAGGTAGTGATAGACAGGATATTTTTAGTCTCAAAACTCCCATATAATGTGCTACTTTCCTGGTAGCATACCTGCGTTTGGCAGCCAATAAAGAATGGAATGAAAAGCTGGATGTCAGAATGGGAAGTAAAGTAAGTTCCAAGATGTTCTAAACACAAAAAACCCTATAACCAAATTCTCAGTTTCAGTATTTTTCAGCAGTTACTTGACTGAAAGATATATGGTATAA
The DNA here is from genome assembly GCF_050655825.1 of Lonchura striata. Taxonomy (NCBI): domain Eukaryota; kingdom Metazoa; phylum Chordata; class Aves; order Passeriformes; family Estrildidae; genus Lonchura; species Lonchura striata. Next base: position 83,819,400 of record NC_140705.1, on the reverse strand, counting down.
TATTTTAGATTTTTAGCTGTCAATGGAAGAAAGTTGATCTCATTTTGGACATGAATTTTTTTTTAAATGGCTATGATCTTTCTGCTTTCACTAGTGTGTCTATCTGTTTTGTCAGTTACTGTTTCACAAAAATTTTACAGTGGTTTGCTTTGCGTTTTTTTAAGACATAAAGAATCAGTGTGATTCCTTCTCTAATTTTCTAAGGCTGTTTGCTGATTGGGAACCATGAGATATCAGCAAGTGATGCTGTTTGTTGAATTTATAGCCAGTAATTTCATGTTCTTGTAGACATTATTAGAACTGGACTGTTAGGTTTGGGTGACAGACTTATGATAACTTTTTCATGGAATTGCCATTTGTTTTCTTCAGTGTATGCTGCTTAATGATTCTAGCAGCTGGAGTTATTTTCCATGTCTTTCAGGCAATTCTGTTGTTTTGGATGATTGATTCTTTTGCTCCCAGAGTATTTTCTATGGCATTTCCAAGTCCATGAATGAGGTAGCTTTGGTGCTTTCATTTAAAGGAGTACTCTTTAGAAAGAGTGCTGTGCAGTGCCTGAGAAAACATCTCTTGTTTGGGCAATGCTAAACAAGTTCAGTGCCTTCTGGGTTTTTTTCCTGTTTTGACTTCAATGGCAAATTGTTTTTACACTGATTTTTTTTTTTAATTTATTGAGTTTGATCCATCAAATTTGGGTGCTAGCTTGTCATTTTTTCATAATTATCTCAGATCCTTTAAACACTGAAAACCAAAGGGCTTAATAGTAAAGATTTTTTTTGAAGTTTCAATCCACATCAGTCCAAATTAAATTATATTGTCAGCTGTTCCAGTAGGAAATAGTACTTCAATGATGTTTTAGCGTAGAACAGGAATACGTGTTCGCATTTTATTTTGTAGAGTCTTGTTAAGACATCAAAAAGACAGGTGTTGATTGATTTTGATATGCAAAGCATAGTGCTGCATGTGAGCAGGTTTTGCAGTATGTTTTCACTGAGGCCATATTTCTATAAAATGTACTGTTACAGAAGTAGCTTAACTGAAACAGATTGAATTGGGAAGACTTAAAAATTAATTGCTTCTAAAGTCATTAAAAATTAATCAGGTTGTCTTTAAGCAGATCTTCTTTGTTGTCCTGTAGTTTGTATCCACAATGTTTTTTAAAATTTCTTTCATATTTAAAAAGAAAATTTTTACATTGTAAGAAACAACAAACATAGCCTTTCCGCTCCTTGGTGTATTGTCTTTTATCCTAATGCCCAAAACTGTGTTCCTTACTTTGGAAATACAGAGTACTGTAATGTACTTATTCCCTTTTAGGCATCCAGTTCAACTCTTACTGAAGTGTTGGCTCTCATGTATCTGGTGAATGTAAAGCCACATTATTGGGACCTCCTAATTCTGTTTCCCAGTGGTGTTTTGCCTTGGACAGCAACATTAGTAATTTGGAAATAGGCAAGCTGTTAAGAAATTTAAGCAAATACTTCATGATGCTTTCCAGAATGTGGTGACATATTTCAGAGGCAGGAAAGTGTAGTTAAAAAATAAACCTGTCATCAGTGTGCCATTGATAATGGTTTTAATGTGTTTCACTGCTACTGGCATGTATATTTTTAGAAAAAGAGGACAGAGTGTAAGAAGATCTCGGTTATCTTTGTGGATGAAGTAATAGCTTGGAGTTCAGAAGCTGTAGTACTACAAAGAGAGAGAAGTTCTGGGAAAATCAATATATATGGGCTTGGTTGGTTCTGGTTTGGTTTGTTTTGTTGTTTGTCCCTTGGCTAGGGAGCAAATACTGTTATTCTGGGGTTCTCTGGCAGACATCTATAGGGAGTGAGGAAATGAAGGAACTTTAATGCTCTTAGATGACACACCACAAGACAACTTCAATGACATTGAACATTTCTTGGCAACAAATGGTTGCAACACAGTTTGCTGAATATCTAAGCCATTGCATCACTGAGATACTTCTGCCATTTCTCAATTAGCACTTCTGTCCTCATAGCATCCTGGAATGCTCAAGAAAGGATGAAAAGCCTATGTATGCCAGAAGTGAAATATTTGACCTTAACCCTTTTTTGAGTCATTGCCTTGTAAATGGTATTTGGGGTTGTTTTACTAAATTTTGACTGTTTAAAATATGCTTATGATTTCTGTGAAGTCAGCTGAATCAAGTAAAATAAGAAAGGAATATAAGGAAAAATATACTGAACATTAGATAAGACCTTCCTGTATCATCTGTCAGTAAGTCAGTTCTTGAAAATATTTATATTTATGTGTATAGAGGTTTTCTGTTGGGTTTGTTGGGTGTTTTTTCTAGAATAGTGTGTGTTATGTATTTTTCACACTGTTCAGAAGTCATTGGTCTTTATTAGATAACTGTTTTATGGTGGCTTGGTTTGCTTAGTTATTCCTTTACTCAGGTATTTGTTTCATTTTGTGACATTGCTTTGTAATAAGGTCTGGTGGCATCACTAAAATGCAAAAACATTTTTCTTGGTTTCCATTCCTGCATATTGTAGAAAATGTAGCATGAGTTTTAGGTTTATTGAAAAGTATGGAAGGTGCATATGCTAGGAAATATTTTAGGGTCGAGTATAGTATTACTTGTGCTGCTGCAGAGTCCTAGTGTATTGAGGGGCTAAGATGCTATCTCTAGGTCTTCTCTGAAATATTAGTATTTAGTAAATATTTTGCAAATATGGTAGATTTTTTTTGACTGTTTGCATTAGATAACTGCTTCCAGTGGCTGAATTTAAGTCAAGTAGTCAAGCTAGACACATGCTGAATGCTTGTATTTCTCATTTTTTCCTATGTAAAATATCAGTACATATTTTCTTTTATGTTGTTTATTGTGGCTAATGATGTGGTTGGGTTTTTTTTAGAACGTGCCAGTGAAAGCATCTCTCAACTGAAACATGCCTTGGCAAAAGGTGATGGCACTGGATTTGACCAGTCCTCTGTGGATGAGAGCAGTGACAATGCAGGGAAGGACAATGATGACTGTGGGACTGCAGCCAGTCAGGAACTGCAACACAGTCATGCAGGTAAGGTTACTCTGAAATCAAATGGTTTAAACATTGTTAGGAATTATACTGACTTCAATGAAAAAAGTAATTATTTATTGTATTGTATTGTTGTAATGGTTTTTATCTCTTCCTAGTTAACCAACTTAAAATTTTGTTGCAACACCAAGAAAGAATGGAAAGTGAAGAGTCTTCCTCAAGAAGAAAGAATTCATTCCATGTATGTGTCTTCTGGTTTCATTTGTGTTGTTTGAATAAATAGCATGCATGTTGATTTTTAGTATAAAGAGGAAAAAGGAAACATTGAATCATTTTTACAATCTTAAATTTGAGCACTTCCTGAGGCTATGACCAGAACTTAGTATCCTTATAACCATAATGGAAGGAAAAGGAATCTGTAATTCAGGGTTTATTTTTTTCTCCTCTTTTAGTTGACCATGTAGTGTAGTCATCCATCCTTTTTGTTTTGAAAACACTTGGGATAGACAACAAGGAAAAATTTCTGAAAAAGCAGCCTCTTTTTTCATTTGACTATACCTTAAGGATTCTCAGTGTCCTTCTTATGCTTGAACTATGCTTTTTCTTGAAAGAGTTAGAGGTGTTCATGCAAAAATAGGTTTTGTAGTTCTCTGCCAAAATGCAGTGGTCTGTCCAAGTTTGTTTACTCCCCTACAAGGGCTTCTCAGATGCTGCTTCATTAAAGCAGAAGTGCATCACAGTATGCGTGATGCACCATTCAGTTGCAGAGCAGCTGAGAATTGCTAGAATCTCCACAGAAAAATAATTCAAAGGCACTGTTGCAGTTTTATCTTTTGATGGCCTACACTGAATATTTTTGATTTATACTAAGCAAGACAAGCAGCTCTTTGCTGTCAAAGTTAACAGCAGAATAATCTAAAACCTTTATTCCTGCTGTGTTGCTTTCAGTTTGTGTAATGAGTATAGCTCTGCTATCCTGATGTTAAGAAATTTTATTTCAAGTTAACTTTTTTGAGTGTTCTAAGATCCACAAGTTTAGAACAGTTGTCCTTGCAAGGTATTTTGCCTTATTATGGCATAGAAAAGAGTGTTTTGTAACTCAAGGGATTGATGCATCATTGGTTGACTTTGGCATGACCTGAGTCAGTATCAGTATGTATTTAGCCTTGGAAGGGAGGAAAAGAATCTTTTATTCCATCTTTGATGGAGTTTTCTACTCATAATGGGAAGTTCTACTAGAGTGGAGAATTTAGAAAATGGAATACTTGTATCTAAAAATCTTGGGATAGTGCTTTCAAGGAGTGGATCAAAGGATGGAGGAATAAACAGAGAAAAAACAGGAATGTACTGTATTGGTACAGCATTTTTTCCTCTTGAAGTTTCAGTGAGAGACATTCTGTGAAGTGGTGGCTTTATTCTCCTTTGCAGCTGCCCTCCATCTGCTTGAGGATATGAAAGTGTTCTGAAGGCAGACCACATGTAAAGCTCAAAAGTGGAACTGCAAAAGTGCACACACACCAAAAATAAGCCCAAGCCCTCATAAAATACAAGCTTGTCCAGTGATTTACTGGACACTGTAGAAATGCTTCTTGTATAAGAAGAATCTAATTTCCCAAAGGTCAAGGAAAGCAAACTTAGATTATGAGTAACCTAACGTCTTGCTTTGAGTGATGCTGAAATACCTGATGACTGTTGAATAGTAAATGACTGCAAGATCTACAGCTAAGTATATTTCACAAAAACTATACATTTTAGTAACCCTTACCACACTTCATACATATAAAATTATTGCAACAAGGTTCCCTTTTCTTGCCCATAGATTAAAGTTGCAATAGACATCAAATGACTAAATCCTTTCTTTGATTACACCCAGATGGTTGGGCAGAAATTTTCCTTTTGATCTACGCTTCATCACCTGAGGTCAAGGCCCAGCAAGATTGCTTCATATAACAACTTCAGTTTTGCAAGCTGGGTTTTGGCTAACCTAGGTGCACCCAACTTCTGTTCCTGACACTGTTGTTATAGCTGGAAATGTGATGGATTCCTGTTGTCTCCTGCCAGTTTATAGGGAGGCAGAGTTTCTCTAGTTCTATGGTTTAGATGCTTGAGTTTTGAGACATTTTGGAAAAATACAAGGTGGGCCCAATTATTTGTGATGTTGGCAAAACTGTTTGTCACCATGTTGAATACTGGGTTCTAGAGCTGCTAAGCATTTATAATTTATAAATCCTTTTCAATATTAATTATTTGAATGTGAACAGCATTTCCAGGACTCAGGAATAGGTGTTCGGTAATTCATACTGATCAGATGTATCTTTCAGTTCGGATTTTAATATTTGGCCAGATTTAAACTCATGCATCTCATGGCCTCTGTTCTTTCATCCTGTTACGTTATATTGTGAGAACATTAATTAAAAAATACCAAATCAATTTATAATCAATTTATAGCAATTATGTTATTAAAAAGGTTAAAAAAAGTCACAGAGGTCCTCTGTTCTTTTTGTGTTGAGAAAATATGCTACATGTTATTTTCTTTTTAGTGAAAAATTCCTAAGCACTATTGTTTACATTATAGTGATGTTTCTCAGTTTAAACATTATAACTGTTTTTCAGTGAAAAATAATTTGAATAGAAATTGAGTTTTTCCACATTTTGTAACACAGCTGTGGTGTAATCTTGTCAGAGAGGCAGCTGGAAGTCTCAGCTGCAAGGTGTTCATTACGTTTTCAGAGAAGAGGGATGGATGAAGAGGAGCCAGAGAATCAGATGACTTACAAATATTATCAAGTCTATATTATAGATACTTTAAGAAGTGTGGTTCCTTTTTTGTTTTAATTTTTAAAGTAGTTAAGATTAAGAATTTAAACCAAGATGAATTCTGAGTCAATAGAATATGGGGCTTATGACTACTGAGGTAGTCAGAATATGTGGCAAATTTTGAATTCCTACTCTAAGGGGATGTTTTTTTCAGATGGTTCTGGATATCCTCCATTTGTCTCTGCAATCCTGGTTCCAGATATCTCTTTAATACAGTCAAGATTTATATTTGGTATAATTGGACTGTAAGGTTTTTGTTGCTAGAAACTTTTACCTCATCCTAATTTAGGGATTATACCTTTATAAGGATTGGACAATGAATTTTAATGCATTGTTGGCAGAAACTATAGGTAAGATAACTAGTAGATGTAATAGCCACTAGTAGCTTGGTTTGCCTTTTTTTTATTTTTGTGGGGGTTTTGTTCACTTTTGGTTTGAGTTTTTTTTGTTTTGGTTTGGCTTTTTTGTTTTTTTTTGAATGGTGAATATTTCAAAAGTAATATTTAGAAACAAAGATGTAGGTTTCTGAATCTTTGTTCTCTTTTAGATTTAAATTATATTTAAGAAATATATCATGGAATATTTTTGCACAAAAAGGTATGCTTGTGACCCAAAATCATAGATGTTAGTATTGTGTGAGTTTCAAAAATAGGGATATGCGTAAAGATACTTGTTTTCATTCTGAAGTGTGAACTGGTGTTAATGGAGAAGACTCCAGAAGACTGTGTGCATTTTGAAGCCTTACCAGAAAACTCTAGGTTGTATTCTGTGTACAAGCAAGATCTTACTGCAATAATGGAAAATCAGAAATAACACATGTTGTTCTTTACTTCCTTCAGAAGCCCCCAGAAGCTGTGCCTGCAGACTTACCAGTCCTTTCCAGTCTTGTTCCTATAATCACTGATCAGTCACAGTACATTAAACATTTGGAAGCAGAAGTGAAGTTTTACAAGGTATCAGGTTACTTATTTGACCTAATAAAACTCTGGTCCTTCAAATGTGAAGAACTGCATTAAAAGCAGCTTGCATTTAGACTTGAGATTGATTGCTGTAATGACCAAAACTGAGCCAGATGTAGTTCAGTAGATCCCTTACCCTGTGTCTTGATATCTGGTATTTAAGGGTCTTTAAAGACATTTTTACATCCTATCACAAATGCAAATAAGCATTTTTTTAAAAAGAAGATTTATAGCAATTTAAGCTGTAAAAAATACAAAATTTCTCTTTTGAGTATTTTTAGTCTCTAAGAGGGTTAAAATATTTGAAAATATTAGTCTAGACTCTTGGTCTCAAGATGCATTTCAATATTGATAGCCATCTCAAGGAGCCTTTTAAATGCAATTCTTTCATCCTATAGGAGGAGTTGTGTGGGGTGAAAGATCAAGAACAGGCAGTTTTACTTGAAAATGAGGAACTCCATCAGAAGCTGAAATTCTTAACTGCAGAATACATGCTGAGAGAACAAAATCTTCTTGATGCCTCAGTAAGTTTTTATTTTTTGTTGCTTTAATCAGTGCTCTAGGATCTGGCCAGATTATTTTTATGGGAGGGAATACAAATGGTTGTCTGCAAACTGTATTTTAGTCAAAATTTAATGAGAACTTGTAAACATGGATTTCCTTGGGTAACATCTTTATTGTAGGTTTCTAACCTAATTAACTTGTTTATTTGTTCTTATATTCTACAGAACATTATAAGATTCAATACTTTAGTAAGTACATTTGTTTAAAAAACCACCCTGCATAATCATAACTGAAGCATTAATACTTTTATTTTAGGCAAATACTCAGAAATCCTGCCCTGTAGGTGGTAAAGAATGTAGCACACACCAGCCTGTCACCTCATCACTGGCACATAACAAAGATCAGGCTTTTGTTGCAGCAGCTTCTGGAGACAAAGCCAGATGGCCTGTAGAACTGGTTGGTATTACCTTTCTTCACAGAGTCCTACCTTTGCAAAATTATTCAGTGTTGTTGTTCCAGTTCTGATGATCAGCTTTTAACAGACATAGGAGAAGTTTTAGCTGACTGAACCTTAATCTGAGCTCAAATTTTATTCTTTTAAACCTCATCTTCTCATTATACCCTAATTAATATTATTGTGCAGTTAGACACAGATGGCTGGTTGTATCTGGAGATGATGACTTCCCAGAGATAATTTTGTTTAAAGATGATGGCTTCACTGTACTTTGGAGATTCTTAGGAGTAACACAGCACCCAAGCAGGTGGGAACTAGCTGGTGTAATTTATGTAGCCCTCCACACAAGCTCTTTTCATAATGAGTTGTTCTGCTTCTGGAGCAGTACAGGCTCAGTAAGGTACAAAAGTAGTTTTGTGCAATCTGCTTTCCCTTAGATTAATTGCACACCTTGTACTTTTAAAGATAACAGAAGAGTTCTAGTAATTTAGTGATGATGTTGTCTCCTCCTGTATTTTTAGTTTCAGAGGATATTAATTTTCCTTTTGCTCTGAAGTAGTGGAGTAGTTTTGCTATCTTTTGGGAAAAAAACTTAGGTAATAGAAAAGTTTTTATATATTTTATCCATGTGCATTTGTGTATTGTGGAATTGATATGGTACTTTAATTCTTTAATTATATAGGATTTGAGGGTTTTTTCATGGAAATACATAGTTTTGTTTTTTTTGTGCTAGTATTTTAGAACTGAAGACCTCAGTGATCACTGATCCCTGCAGTTGTTTGGAAGCTATTTTTTACAGTAATTGCTCTTTTCTTCACCTGTCGAATTTAAATCAAAAGAATAATCATGATTGTAACTTTGTTCTAAGTGTCATAGTGAGCAAAATTTATAGTGCTTTATCTGGTTTGTTTTCACCATTGTATTTAACATGGTTGTGGTTGATTCATATACCTAGTTCTTCACCAGGTAGACTGCCTCACTGTATTATAAATAAATAGCCTGTGTACTTGAAGTTTTTATAATATTGTATTAATATGTGCTGACTTGTGAGAGAGCAAGAGCAAACTCAAGGCATGATTATCAGTTTCTGTGAATCATTTTAGAGAACTGAGGAATGCAGTTGGAATTGCAACAATTTACCATATGAGGATCTGGCAAAAAACCTTATTTAGAAACAAAAAATGGGAGGGTATTCACTTTTTAGACTTCCAGAAAAATGAAATATTTAGGTTTCTCTGCCATTAGTATTTCAACAGGTTTATGTCCTAAGGGGAAAAGAATGTGGGTAAAGTCTAGGTTTATTTGTAAAGACTGTTGTGAAGTAAGCAAGACATATCTTCTCCCATATTTTTTTTCTAAAGGAGAATCTAAGACTTCTTTATCAAGAAAAAGTCAATATCCTTGATGATCAAATACAGTCTCTAAGGTAAAGTGAATTTGTTTTTTCTGAAAATAATTCTGAATAAATTGTCACTGCATAACAGCATGAACCACTCTTAATCTGAATTTAACTAAGGTAATGTCTGAATGTCTGAATGTTATGTCTTCTGGTAGTATCCCTGAAAACTGGTTTTCTATTAAGTTCTCTCATATGTAGCAAAACTGAATGTACTGCTACTTTATGGAAACAGTAGCAATATAAAACAGCTTCTCTTTTTTACCCTCTTTCCCCAAAGAAAGGTCATGTAAAGTAGGCCACTCAAAGAAAAAAGAGAAATTAAAATTTTACCTTGTGCGACAACTTCCATAATGAATTACTTTCTACTACTGTTAAATTATGTTTTTCCCTAATAAATTGTGTTTTCATATATTTGAAAATGCTAGACTGTTCTGTTTGTAAAAGAGTTATTGGTAGCGAGAAAAGATAAAAGAATGCTCTCTGCATTGGTGAAACCTGCACCATACAAAGCCAGTTGTTTTAGTGAATGTAAAGGAGGATCTTTAATTTTGACTGTGTAATCCAATTTTTTTCCTTCTCTTTGCCTCAAGTGTTATATTTACTCAAAAATAATTGTTGGGGGCTGTCTCAGAAGTTTGTCAAGTACCTTATTCAGCCTCTGCTTTCTCCTTAGAGGTATGATCTTGCAAACAGGAAGTTCTGCAAAACAAAGTCTTACTGAAGTGAGAAATTATATGGCTTTAAGGGACTATCTTCCCTTTTAACTCCAAGGATGAATGCACACAGGACTTGCTGATTTCTGTCCAAAACTTTCCAACAATTGGTTTGTTGCACTACGATTGTCTAAGAATATATGCAGAGCAAATTGTGCTCAGGTTATAGTGGGTTATATGTAATAGACCAAGTACTAAAATTGGAAAAAGTGCACAGAAGATTTTCCAGATGGAAATAAGAATGCACATAGTGTATATATCATGTGCACAGTAAATCCAGTGCAACCAGAATGTGTCAGACTTCCTGTGTATGTGCTGCCCAGATGGCCTGCATAACAAACCCAAAGCTTTGGATTCATTGCACAATTTGTCAAATTGATCTATATGTGCACAGCGTGCATTTGTCTGGAACTTCCTGATGTTAACATTCCTATTGCTTGCAATCTCCCCAGCCTAACACATGCTTGGAAATTCTGGAGAAAATTCTTCAGAGCACCTGGTAAAAATTTTGGAGACAAGTAAAAAACTTAGCCTGTTTTTCTGCATGTGTTTAACCTCAGGTTGTGTATATTGCTGGATCTGAGTGAATGTGCTGATTCTTGTCTAGGGAGTAGAGAATAAATATTAAGCTATTAATATTATTAATAAAAACAACAGAAAATTGTTAGAGTATTGAAATGCTTATGCAGCTGATTTTTCTTTTTTTTTTTGCTAATAATGAATATTATACTCTGTTCAGACAAAATTTAAGCCTACAGGTTTTTCATCTAATACATTTCTGTTTAACTTCAATATTTTCTGATAATTCAACTGTTATTTCTCTGTTAACATCTTCCTCATCCTATTGAAATGTGTAAAATACTGTTCATTACAGGGATTCTTACAGTTCTCTTTGGGTAATATTTGTAGTTATATATTGTATATGAATATGACTTGTAGAAATACATAATTTCACAAATTTCTTCTTTATAGAAAAGACCTTTCAGAATCTCAGAAGACATGCAAAGATTTGGAAGGAAGGCTGAAACACCAGAAGTCACTGTTTGCGGCTAGAAATTCTAGCCAGGTTGGTGGTCTGTGCCTGAACTGTGCCCAGCACGAGGCCATTCTTGCACAGACCCACTGCAATGTCCACGTGCAGAGCATCGAGAGGCTGACGAGGTAGGTAGTGGGGGGATGTATTTGTGTTGGAAGTATGGCTGCTTGCATTAGACCATTGAAGTCTCAATGTGTTAGGTTACATTCCTTGAGAGATGTGCATTTATGGAACAATACACTCCCAAGCTGGAGTCATAATGCTGAAATCATTGAATGTAGGTCCCAACCACTTCAAAATCCACAATAGCTTTGCTACATTTTTCAAGTGGGAAAGAATTTTAGTTGTTATAATGTAATTATGATACCTTGGGCTGACCAGATAATGACACAATTTACAGTCTGTTTCCTGTACTTTTTGTGCAGACAAGTCCTTCACTCTGTCAGCACAAATATTGTGCAAGTCCATGTATTTTGATTGATTATTTATTGCAAAAGTTCATTATAATTATGTGGTTGGAAGTTTTTTCTTGCTCCACTTTATTCTCTTTACCTATGAGGAACTTTTCAAATACATCAAAAATACATTGTGTGCTTGGGGTAGGATGCATTTCCTACCCCAAACACCTGTAGTAGTTCCTCCCTGATTACAATAAGACAGGGAAAAGAAGTTCCATTGGATAAAAATAAATTAAATTATTTGTTGCAACCTTTTTAAAAAAAATTGTAGATTTTATTTAAAGATTTTTAAAATCACAGCTATATAGGCTGAATATATGTAATTCAGGGAACCCAGCATTATATCATTTTTCTTAAGGAATTCTGCCAGTCAATTAATCTTCAAAAAACCACTCCCTTTCAAATTGCTAGGAATAATGATAGGATACTGCAACTTTCTCAAAGTTTGTTAAACAGCTATCTATTTATTGTCAGATATGTGAAACTTATTAGAATTTCTGAGGTATTAGATTGAGCCTGAGATGGAATAATGGGTCAGTTAGAAGCAAGGAGACTGTAGGGACATAGAACATATAAGTATTTGGTCAAGCAGGCACTATCCCTCTGCACTAGATGATTATTGACAGGATTTTTGTATTTTTTTCTATTAGCATGTCCAAAAAATTTCTGGCGAAGCTCTATTGCTGAGAAGTCATGTTTCAAAATCTGCTTTTGTAGCAAAAGTAATTATTTGTCACAGATGTTGGAAAATGTGAACAAACTGTAAATCAGTACATTCTTGTCCTCTTATATTACAGTGAGCTTGAAATAAAAGATTTGAACTGACCTCTTTATCCGTCTTAAACCATTATTTCATTTGGAGGTTTAAAGAAATCTAAAAGCTACCTGTACTTGTGGTGCAGTTTATTAAAAACAAGGGTATTTCAGTAGGAATTTTCAAAGGAACTTTATCCAATTCAAAAATAAAATGAAATTTCAAAGTATGACTGCTAGGTCTCTGGCAAATACATAAAAAGTATTACCATTTTACACAACATTAAGAACACAGCAAATTTCAGCCAGAATCTTGAGCTGCACCTAAATCACAGACAAAGATAAAACTTAATTTAAAAGCTTTTAACATATCACAATAATGAAAAGGTGAAATTAAGTATTAACGTTTTACCAACTCTGCTTTACCACTTAGTACAGATTTTAGTGTCTTAGTGAAGAGTTGTAGAATCCAGGTGTTCTATTGTTCCAGTTTGCAGCAAATGGATTTATATTGTCATTTGATATACTTAGAGATTACTTGTTGAACCTAACCCTTTTTATTATTTTTCCCTCTTTTACATTTAATCAGAGTGTAATTCCATATTGCCTTTATATTATCATTTGCATGGATCCCCATTTTGTTACGTTAACAGAATGTGCTCGGTTCCCATACATTAATGACTTGAGATCTGCTCTCTTTACTGGCAGTTTCTCTAATGGTCCATCCTTCTAAAATGAGGGACTTGTCAAGAACATGATATTTTCAGTATCTGCCAAGTTGCAGTCTTTCACTCATGAGTTTTAGTCTTGCTTGCTTACCACCCTAAAGTCTTGTCTGTATGTATTTTATATTTGGCATACCTGTTGTTTGGGTTTTTTCCTCTTACAAAAAGAAATAGAAGTAGTACCTGTTTTTTTTTTTTTTAATATGCAGAGAAAGAGATGACTTGATGGATGCACTTGTTTCAGTGAGACAAAATATAAAAGAGATGCAGCAAAGAGAATCTAATGCTTGTAAGCAAGTTGAACATGCTATGCAAATGGCAGAAGAGGCCAATTTTGAAAAAACAAAGGTAAATCCATCACAAAATTAGAGCTTTTTAGTGTTAAGATCTAAGGCAAATGTTAATTAGTTTTCATGCTAATGAGAGAATACATGCATAAGACCTTTGTCATATATTAATATGATGTGGATTTAAAACAACTGCAGCCTGTGATTGTTTCTGAGCAGTAATATAAATTCTGAATTCAAGTTCTTAAATTCTCATCAATACTATGAGAATTAGTGCATTTTTTAATTTATGTACTTTCACAGCTAGATGATATAAATTGTGTTGTAGAATTTTCAGAGATATTCATGATATGTCAGAGGATAATCTTGACATCGCATTTCTGACCTACTCTGGAAAGAATAGTTAAAATGTTTACAAACAGGTTTTTTTTTGCCTCAGATGAGAGCAGTGCAAAAACTGACTGACTATCAGAGCTCTTTGAAGATGAGAAGTCTTGTCTAATGCTAAGCTTGTCTAAGCTTCTGTTGTTATGTAAATACGAATGATAAAACCAGCTTTGATCTAATGATTGTGTTAGCCCTAGTTCTGTACACAATCAACCTATATTCACCTAAATTATTTTCTTGATAGTTAGTGACATCTACTGTACTATTAGTGAATTACTGTGGAATTGAGAGAGGGTTGCTTTGGTTTGTTTTTTGTAATTAAATGCAAACAAGATTGATATAATTGTTCTATTGATAAAATTGGTGTTGTTTATCCAGTGCTGTAAGAGAAAAGTGTGTGCTTGTAGGGTTGTGTGTAGTGTTACCTGTTTGTCTTCAAGGCTGAAGAGCAGTCTGGGTATTTTTCATACTCCAAAACTATTTTAATAGAAGGGAACAGGAAAAAAAAATACTTATATTGCATTAATTTTGCCTGTTTACAAGTGCTGGTATACCTCTTGGTAAGTACAAACCACCCTTTTTTTTCTTCCCCAATCCTATTCTGCTTTTAAGTGCTGTTTTTCTTGATAACTAGCATGGAATCTCATAGAACAGTCCAGGTAACAAAAGTGAGAGTTTAACACATTAAGCTTTCAAATACTGTAATTGGGACAACAGGCTGATGGATTGCAAAGTCTAACCTCAGGTGCTTATCATTTAAAACTATAATTTCTTCTTGTCCTCTTGCTTATTGCATAGAGTAGGAAGGAGATATGTTGTGTTTAAGTTTACATAGTTGAAGCAAAATCAGGAATTTATTTTTGACACAAATTTCATAAAAGAATGATTGTTTGAACTTCTCATTGTGTAATCAGAACAGTGGAGCTAGCAAAACAACCATTTCTTCTTGAAATGTAACTAATGCAACTACTTTCTTCTAGAGTGCATTGGTTTAGATGTCTAGCAGCAGTTTTATGCAGGCAATTGTTTGCTGAAGTTGATGATTCTTTCCTACAGAAAAGGATTCAATGCCGTAACAGAGGGATTCTCTCACCAAAGTAGACTTATGATAGGAAAGGGACCCTGAAGAAGGTCCCACAAAATTGCCATAAAACTAATGGAGACTGATAGAGCATTCTCTAAAAAACATGGCTTAACTTGCTCTCCTCTTGAACAGTCCAAAGCCAAAAAAATTGAACATGGGGGACTACTTTGAGTGAAAGAAAAATAAGCAGTTAAAAAAAATTAATATGAAAATAAAGGGTAATAAGTTAGAATTCCTAAAGGGAGATTACTCTAGCTGCTTTGAAACATAATATCCTGGATATCAGTGGAATGTTGAAATTAATCTAGTTTATTCATAGGCTAGCAAAATTCTCTTCCAGGTGCTTTGAATACTTGGATTTACTTGTAATGGAGTAGAGTATTTCTGATTTAAACTGACATAACACTCAAATTCTACACTTTGGCAGAGATACAGCAGCATAAATAGATAAGTATCTTCTTTTTCCCCAGCATTTTTAGAAGATAGTGAGGACAGTGTTTTGAGAGTCCTTGAACTTATGTTTCTTCTTTTTTTATAGAAAACCCATCTACAACCCTGTTTTTTAGCACCTGAAATTAAGCAGCACTTTATGAAGTATTTAGTAGAATTAATTTTTGGCAAACTTGATGGTTGTCAGACTTTTTCTGTGTATCTTTACTAACTGCTTTCAGGTTTCTTAGCATTCTGCACTCAGTAATTCACTTTAGGAGGAGACTAAGTGGAAGTGCATACATTTTAGTAATTTTTGCTTCAGGTCTTTAGTTAGACAGTAACCACTGTATTGGCAAGGAGTCAAATACTAGAGGCTGATTCTTGTGATTTGTGTTCAGGAATTTAAAATTTTAAACGTAAGGCAAATAATCATAGTTTTCGAAGAACAACTACATATTTGGAAAATACACAGAAAAATGCTTCCATCTCTGCCATGATTCCTAAAAGCAATTAAATTACTAAGTTACAGTAGGGCATGTGTATACCTACAAACATAGACATCTGTTTTCATTTTGTTTGTCCTATTCTAGATGTTAACACTGTAGGATATGTATAAGCATCATAATAGCTGCATTAAAAAAAAAGAAATTTCTAATAGCAAACTGTTTTCTTTGAAGGTAGTAGATAAATACCATGTTTGTTTAAAATTTTTAGGTTTTTTTTTCACTTAAGCAAATTGGGATTTTTTAGGCTCTAGTCCACTGTGAACAACTAAAAAGTGAGATGGAGCGACAGAAGAATTATCTTGAAAAGGAGTTGGCTGCCCAGCTAAGTAAGAGGGCTGATGAAAAAGAAGCACTGCGGCGAGAAATGAAGAAGGAAAGGGAGGACTTGGCAGCAATGGTATGAGCTGGTTCTTTCTCTGGGTATTACAGTGAATGTATCATCCTCTTTAAACTTCGTTTACTTGTCTGTCTTTTATTTTTAGTTTTAGGTGTGAGAGCTCCATCACCTCTACCATTTCTTTAAAGCAGTGGTAAATAAGTGATGCTTTAAGTTTTAATAACTGGATTTTGTGTTATGTCACTAGATGCATAGTAGGTTGTTGATGTTATGCATTTATTTTAGTTTGCATAATATTTTTAATATGTCAGAGTAAGAAAAGGTTAAGTAATATGTGATGCAAGGTTTGTACCTAGCTTTTTTATTTAAAATTATTATTTAGTTTACCAAGGCAAGCATTTAGAAGTTAGCACATGTCAAATTTAGGATTCTTTGCTACTTTGATCTTATATATACACAAATGTTACAATATCATAATTTCAAAGTGATCTTGTCATATGTTTAGTTTTCCCACCTGCAGAAATGTGTTGGAATTTCTTTTCTCACTCTTACTAATGTTTATAAACTCTCTGAGACAGAATCTGTCTCATCATTTATGCCATGACCATCGTGATAGTCTTGATAACCTTGTTTTAGGCTTCTAGGTGCTGCTGTAATTTGAGTATAAAACATGAGGGTTTTCTGCCCAATGGAGTCTACAGAGGAAAGCTCAAGCTAACAGCAGTAAGCCTGGGATAGAGGAGGCATTTCTAAGGTGATTGAAATGGGAAGAAATATAGAGAGACAAATACTTCATGAGTTAGTGCTTTTCACACTTGTTTGGTCTGTGACATCTTCAACGATTTCTGGTGGATGTTTCAAAACAACAAAGTGAATTTCTCTCCTGATTGAAGACTTTTTCTTATGTTTTGGGTCTCTTTTATAAGGTGTGTGGCTTGTGTCTAAAAATCTGGAGAACACAAACTGAGCAAAATAAACCATTTAAGTGTGTATAAAAAAACCTCTTTGACTCCGACTCAAGATACCAAAACAGGTATTAAACACAGTGATGGAGGCTATGTGATATTTAAGTATGTAAACTGATCATCAGAGATCTGTTGCCAGGGAAACTGAAATTTAAAAAATAATCTTCCACTGGTGACATTATTAAGCACTTCCTTTTTTGATTCCTTGCTATCTATTAGAAGCCATCCCTTTTATGAAGTTCATTGTTTTGTTACAGAGTTGATTTAAAGCAGAGTATTCTCTCCAAAATACAGTCTATTAGACAAGCATTTCATACTTTTTTTTTGGCAGAATATTTCACATGTGTGTCATCACATTAGTTTCATCACCCACTAAAATGTGTTTTATTGGAACCAATTCCCACTTTAAGTAGTTGTACTCTTTTTTTTTTTTTTTAATCCTGCATATAGATTAAACAGCCTATAGTGACACTATGATGATGTCATGCCTGGTAATTAAAGAGATGGGATGACTTTGTAGAAAATTATGATCTATGTTAATGATTTATACCTACATATGATTAACTACTTTTATGTTTTAGGATTATGAGATAGTAGAAATGGTATACTATGGACCAAGTCAAGATTCATCTCAATATTTTGTTGCTTTCTTTATGAAATGGTTTGTTTGAAGGGGAGAATTGGCATGATAGATAAATCAGGTGGATGTATAAGGAGTGAAAAATAGTTATGAATATATAATCCACTAGGTTTGGCTTTGAATTTCTGGAAGTTAACCTAGAACTGTCAGACACCATTATTTCCACTTATATTAGTAAGCTTCAGGGCTAAATAGCTGAAGATTCACTGTCTCTGTTTTATTGTTACATTTTTTAATCATCCAGCAAAATTTCATCTGAATTAAATTAGAATTTTTAATATACTAATTCTATATGAGTTTTGCACAACAGTATGCTTTGATCTATAGTGTTGAAATGTTTTCTGAACTTGAAAGTTAATTTAAGATCTGTGGTTGCAGCTATTTTCTTTAGCTGGGGGAACATGATATAGGTTTGAATCAATCTACATAAGGATGGATAAGAAGGTGTTAAATAGTACTTACATTGCAAAACTAATGTAGCCAGCTGCTTCTGACACCTTGTCTATAATAACAAGTCCTGGAGACTGGTGCAGTCAGTGAAAAGTTTCAAATAAACTACTGTATGATAATTAAATTTAAAATAGTGAACCCACTAATAAAATAATGTAGCCATATTATGTTATATTATTAATAATATAGGATATATTTTATTGTACATGCTTGATTTTTTTATTACATTTTTAATGCTATGTATTTTGTCTACATGCAGTTGCTTTTGAAGAGAAAGTTCCACAAGAGTTTGATCTGCGGTTGGTCAAATTGCATCATTACAGTGTTTTTGGACTTTTTCAGGTGGCAGCTTTGTCTAATGATGTGGCTATTTTGGAGGCTCAAATAGAGAGAATTACAAGGGAAAAGAATTCTCTAGTTAACCAGTTAGAAGAATCACAGAGCCAGCTTTCATCTCATGAAATGGAGATGAATAAGGTCAGCACATTTATAAAGGAGCATTGAACTTGTTTTTTCTTATCATTGTGACCTGAAAGAAGAGAATTTTTACCTTGACCCTTTTCCTCTGTTTTGGTAAGGAATGTGTGGTAACTGTACACTTCATCCCAATACCCCAGAGGCACTACAGCTACCCCAATTTCAGGAGTAAAAAAATTACTTTTTCCATTTCCAAGTCACCTTGTAATGCAGAGGCTCACTTTTCTATTTTGCAGTTTATAAGGGTCACTGTTTAAAAAACTATCTCAGTGATTCAGTAAAGAACTGAGTTTCATCTGAGTTGAGACAACATAGAATTCAGTAGTGTCCTTAGTTGCTACCTGTGGGACTTGCAGTGCTGAAATAAAGGGAGCTATTTCAAATCACTGTTTTTCAAGTTCATTCCTTTAGACTTTTTATGTAGTATACTGCTTAATTCACTACTATTGGTAGTACAACTCTTACAAAGACATCTTAAGAATTACAGCTTAACATGCATCTTGTGTAGGTCTATCACTCTTGAGTGCTTTCTTTTGCACATTTCTCAGTTGATTAGAACCTTAATGGGGGTCATAATGTGAGAAAGAAAAAGCTATTTGCTACAGCCTCTTGAAATGTCTATATTCCTTACTAATGATCCCAGGGTCCATCCTACCTCCCCAGTTGTTAACTGCAAGGATTTGAGGAGCAATTTATTCTTTGGGCTTCTAGAGATTTCCGGAGAGGTTTTCAACAGTTCCTATCTTCCCCTGCTGCCCTGGCTGATAGAAAGAGTCAAAAGTATTGCACAAAATTCTCAGCAAAAAGTCATCCCAGCTCACTAGAAGCTTTATTTTATTTTTACTGAAAGACAAGTATTTTAAGAATGTCAGAATGGTTTGATCTACCAATTCTGAAACACACTTTTGGTCTTTCAGGCTGGGTTCACAAATCACTACCACCACTTACAGGGGTGAGGAGGTGGTTGAAAGAGGTAGTAAGTACTAATATTCATTGGTCTGAAAAGAGCAATTTTGTACCCTACCAATCTGAAGTTACCTCTCTTAGGATGATACTGTGGTTCCATTCCCTGCTTCAGTTCATGTTAACACAAAGGTGAATAGGTGGTCACCTTGCAATAGTCCATTAATTGCACTGTCCTGAGAGATCAGAAAACTTCGTTTGTGTCCCTCTACTAAAGGGAAGTCTGGAAAATCCTGGAGGAATTTCCCAACCACTGATCTGACAGGACTCTGTGCATCACCCTGACATTTTCATTGGCTATGTGACATCTTTGCTTGTGAATCTGACTCCTTGTTTCCAGACTCAGTTTGCAATTATTAAAAACAGAAAATAACAACACTTTTGTTTTGAGTTTTATCCAAAATATTGTTTTTCTTCATGCACCTGAAGTCAGGGAAGGAAAACATGGAGTGAGGATTTATTTCCTTAATTCTTGAGGAGACTGAAAAATCCATTATTAGGACAGCACCATCTGCTGATTGTTCTGTGTTATTCCCTTTGTACAGCATGTGGAGGAGCTGAAAGTGAGGATTGCTGTATTTTTAAATTCTACTTTGAGGAAGTGACATATTGCATTTTGTTACATCCTTCAGATAAAGGAAGGAGGAGATAGAAATCCAGGGTTTGCAAGCTATGCAGTTGCATCTCAAGATTTTTTTGTTGCATATAATATTTTAGTGTTTAATAATGCTTTAGAATTTTGCCATTCTTCAGAGCATTTGCTGCTTTGCATTATTTACAATGCCTAAATTCACAAGTTGTCCTTTTAATTTATAAGTAATACTACCTCTTAAAAGTTACGACAGTTGATTTAGTTTTTTCCTAGAGTGATTTCATTGCAGTATGCATATTTACTTTTCCCCTACCTTTTTTAAGGAGAAAAAAATAAACTGAAAATTAGAAGAGGAATAAGACTAAAAAATATAATTTAATTTCGGTTGCGGAATATATGAAAATGTTTTTGAGAAGCACAGAGGATTGTAGCAGCAAATTAAAAGGGTGTACTTTTAAGGAGCAAGTGCTGAAAGTATATAAGCAAAGCAGGAAAGTAGAGTGAATTGGAAAGAAAGTTGACTAAGAGGAGCTATGAGTAAACACATTCGCATTCTCACTAAGGAATGTGCATGTATTTGGTTGGTTGATTGAGGTGAAATGAACAGGCACAAAGTGGAGGTGATGGCACAGGATAAAGACAAGAAGGGGACAGCTTAGATTGAAAACTGGAAGAATAATAACCCTGCACAGCAGTGAAGTTATGTGAAAGGGATTAGTGATCTTCTGGGGTTTTTCTTGGGTTTTTTTCTTTCTTTCACTTTCTCCTACCCCTTCACATTTCCTCTGAAGTTGATGCCAGATGGAAAGGATTGAGGGGGTAATATAACAAACACTCCAACAGCAGAAAATAATTGTCCTGTGTAGAAGTGATTTTCTGAAATGTTCCTTTGATCCATTTCTTCTGGACTATATATCTATTTAAATTAGACTGTTTTTTTTAAAAAAATTGATCTTCAGTTTGCAGTAAGTTTGTAGGGCTCTGATCAAACTTTGAAAATTATTGTGTTAACATTTAAAGAATTTCTTTACTAACAGTGTAAAATTAGCAAGTTAAAACACACCTTTAATTAGGAGTGTGATAGATGCTTTCCTTCTAAGTTTTGAAAGTGTTGACATCCCAAGACTTTCTTGGGATTTTACAGAGAATGAGAGAAGAGTATAAAACCAGCAACTGTCATTTAACTGTAGTGATATATATTTATAACATAAGCATTTATACTTAGCAAAATCTTGATCCAAATATATTTGAATCTAGAAGGTAGTGCATTTGTCAAAGTTAATGACTATATAAAGAATTCAGATCCACCTTTCTATCTAAAAACATTTACCATTTGTAGACCTAAAATATCTGTAAATTAAAAATCTGTTGCATTTCAATGACCTGTAGAGGGCACCAAAAGATCTAATTGCAAACCCTGGTCTATGGCTTCTTCAAGCTAACGGATCATGTTGTCTGTGTATCTAACAGGTGTGTGGAGAAATGCGTTATCAGTTGAATCAAACCAAAATGAAGAAGGATGAGGCAGAAAAGGAGCTCAGAGAGTACAGAACAAAAACTATAAGGGAGCTTGAAATTAAGGACCAGGTAAGAGATAATACTGCTATAACTTTGCAGTTATTAGTTGCCTAAGTAGGGTTTTTTCAGAAGCTGGAATTATTCATTTTTCTGATAGTGGTCATTTATTACTGTTAAATGGTTTAAATTAATGGCAAAAAGCCAGCTTTTACTGCTAAATAAATACCTCTTGGTTATCTTCATTTTGTTTTCAGCCCTAGTATGTTCAGTTTTGTGCATCAGTCATTCCATGATTTCATATAGAATTACTCTATCATATTATTCATACCAGCTACTTAAATTCTGTGTAGTGTATACATGTGTTTATACACTTTTTCTCACAAATAAATCCACACATAATTACCTATACATGCAGCCTAACAGAACATTAAAGGATCTAAGCATAACCTAATGTTACCAAAAATGAAAATCATTTATCTTCCAATTTCTTTAAAGGTTTAATGTTACTGAATTCTGGGATTCATAGAAAAATTTAAAAAAACAAAACCAAAACAAAAGTAGCCTTCTAGGAAAAAAAAACTATAGAAAAAAATCCACTTGGCATTTACTGTTGCTTATCTAAAACTGGGTTTTATATTAATACAAAAAAACAATATATGCCTTACAGGTAGTCTGTGAGAAAACATCCCATGCAGTAAGAAAGATTGTTAGAGTAACCTGCAACATACTTGGCAAACAGATTGAACAGGTGTAATCTGCAGCTTTTTAAGTGCCCTTTTTTTTGAGGTTCTATCCATTTTTCTCTAGGACTTCAGACTTTCAGTATTCCTTCTTAATTTGTGATTTGCACATAAGAGTCTTCTGAATACACATATATGATGCATAAGAGGATGATTTTTTAAATATGCTTTTTGTTATTTGAGCACCCTATTCAACTCATTTTGAAACATTCCTTTTCTTTTAAGTAACTGAACAGATCACTCTCTGTATGACATAAGAATATATGTAGGGTAAAATGAAGTATTTCAAAAATTAAATTTTTAATTATAATTTCCTCAAAATCTGCATGTAGGACAGTAAGTTTATTAACTTAATAGTACAAGTGAAGTCTGGAAGCAATATTAATTCAAGTTGTAATGAAAATATATGTAAAATCCAAAGGAGGAGCTTATTAGGTGAAATAATCCTTCAGCATGTATAGAAAATGAGACAGCGCAGAAGAGAGGTCTTAAAGTGTTCTTTTTTTTCAAGGTTTGCTTTTTTTCACTCCTGCATGCTTTAGGCCTAAGGACACTGAAAAACAAAAAACAGGCTTGTCGTCTGTGTCTTGACAGATATCACAGATAAAAAGAGTTGGCATAATCTTGGCATACGAATAAAACAGGATGTGTTTAATAAGATACTTGAAGAAGTATCTTGGATCTTACATCCCGCTCTCCAACTTGCTTGAGGATTGCCTTTTGAGCAAATTAAAAAATTTAACAAAGTATTTTAACCTCATGTGATGACATACTGGTATTTTAATCAGTGTGGAGCTGAATACACCAAAATGTGATGATTTATAACTTGATATAAAGTGAAATTATGTGAGGGAGGGTGCTCCTATCAGCAAAAATTATTAGATAATTAGATAAATATTAGATATTCAGTAATTATGTTCCTGTATTGCTCAAGTATGATTGTTGATTCCTCAAAAAAAAGGAAGACAAACAGTTTTGAAATTCTCAGACTCAGTAGCTAGCAGCTGTTTTATAGCTGTGGCTCCAGTAACCCAAAAAGTTCTGTATAGGTCCTAGGATTCTTTAACACATTAAAGGCAACCCACGTAGAGTGTTAGAGTGCCTTGTTCTGTTGTTGCCTGTTTGCTGAGGATTTTTTAATCAAATTTTAACAAATGTTAATAAGTTATTGCAAATTTCGTTTAAAATAAATGAAACCAGTTCAATCACATATATCTTTGTATATAAAGAAATCCTGAAATGTTTCATCTTATGTGGCACTGAATAGCAAATAATAATTGTTCTTTGGTCTCTCAGCCATGACCTGACCTTCTGGCTAAGAGACAGAGCTGATACCTTCCTTGGCCACCATCTGTTCATAATAAATACTTTTTTTTTTTTAAGTAGACAGTAATATAGGAATATTTTCATGCGATTCTGTATTATGGGTTTTTTCTCTTTAAAAAAAATTTCATATTTTGGATTTCCTTTTACTATATTCAGAGGGAGTTTACTGTTTCTTGAGGTATAATTGTAATTTTAATTGTGCTGTGAATAAATTTCAGTTTTGAAGATTATTTTTAGTTTACATGGAATTACTTTTAAAAAAGGATTAAAATTATTCAGGTGTACAAGAATAAGCAGAAAACCCCACATGTACAATTTAGGATCACCAGATGCATATATCTGTATGTCAAGTAAATAAAGATTGGTATTTATCATATGTTGGTATTTATAAATCTCATTCAAAATTGAACTTACATAATTTAGAAAGCCTAAAGATAGTATATATCTTTGGTCTTACTCCCTTTCACCCTAATATCTTTTTCCCTGTATTTATTGTTTGGTTTGGACTAATACCCACTTGTCAATATCTGTTATAATTCTCTGTTACTAACATTTTACCTGAATACTTCTTAATAATTAAGAAGCAATGAGCAATGTTACCATTTAAATTGAATAACTGTTTTGTAATATCATCCATCATGATCCTGATTAACATCAGGATTATGGAGGGTGGTGGGGGAAAGACGTGTACCACACAGTTTCTCTACACAGATCCCACATCTGTTCATCTGACCCAATATGTTGTAAAGTACCATAACCTACTGCCCTCTCTTTTTCTCTCTCAGCCAGTCCTCACATTGTGGCTGTAGCTGTGCTGAAATAACAGTGCATCACTTAATACTTTTACTGCTTAGAAACATGCTTCATAGATTATATTAATATAATGCCTTCATGGCAGTAAACTGTGTCCACACTAGGGGTTGTACTAGCACAGCTATATCAGAGAAAAGTCCCACCCTAACCTAAATTGCTGTTATTAGAACAAAAATTGTGTGGCATATTTGACACAGCAGGGCTTCACTTTTATAATACTTTTTTTGTTAATTTGTAAGCCCTGCATGGCATAATTTATTCATTTCTAACAGAAATCATACTTCTGACACACTATGAAATTGTTCCTCAGATTAACATCACTTGCTCTTTTCTGCTCTGCCTTATAAAAATAAAAATGAAGTTCACTTTTAATAATTTGCTTTCTGTTTGCCTGAAATAATTTGTATTTGGCTTAAAATCTTACAAGCCTCAGCATGTAGAAGTGAAAATAATTTTTAATATTGAGTTTTGCAGTCCAAGACAATTTGGACATCCTCCTTATTAGATAGTTCTTACCAGTAGCATGGCTCCGCAGGGAGTGGTGGTGTTGTTGCAAGAAAGTAAGAGGACATGTTAAATTCAACTCCAGAACTAACTGCAGATCTTCAATTTTGTTTTACCATGTTAGTGGAATCAGATAAATACTTTGTGTAGCAATAAATCCAAGCTAGTTATTTTACCTGTAAAAAAGTCTTTAAATTTGGGCAGATACAGTTTGAAGGGGGATTACAGAATTCTGTTGCCTACCTTGTAGGTGACAGAATTAAAAGCTCCAGAAACATTGTACTAAAGCCCACAGATTTTTAAGAGTTGCCTGCATTGCAGTTCATAAGTCCAAATAAAAAGAAGTCAAGACTCACATACATGCATAACCTATACAAATAGGAAGAGCTACACACCAAAGTATTTTTGTGCAATACGACAGAACCTAAATGATGCCTCTGTACATTATAGACTGACAATTTTGCAGACAAATAAAAATCTGGCAAAATTGCAGTCCAAAAGCACTTTGCCAAAGGGTATTTTGGGAATGTTTATCTCATTTGTCATAAATCCGTGACTTATAGTAACCTAATTTAGATGTTATAAGAGGAGAGATTACTGACTCTGTCTTCATCAAAAATAGTTCAGGCCAAGAATTCAGGTACATATCCTGGAAGTGCTTCAGAGTATCCAAAGCAAGACCGTAACACCTTTGAAAGACCCTGGTTCATTGAAATGTCTTTTTATAAATAGATATCAATCTTTCATGAGTCAGGCTTTAAAATACTAGAGTTTTCAACAGCTGTGACATTCAGCATATCACCAGATGTTTGAAACTTGCAAGTTTTAATAACTGGTGAAGATGGGTTTAGGATGATGTCTTATGTCTTTTCTTGTAACAGTCTATATCTATATCTGATATTCTGTTTCCTCATTAGTTATAAAGATGCTCTGGAAATAATGTTTTGGAAAGAAATTCTATTAAATCAGTAAACGTATACTTGAGTAATATTTGGCAGGGAGGGAAAACCCCAAAATTGAGAAGATAGCTTGAAACTCTTAGCATGAAATTTTCTTACCTGATCGACCTTGAGTATAATGGTCTTAAAAGTAGCAAACCCGAACTGCTTTTGGAAAAGCATTAAAGAAATGTGGTAACCTTTACTGTAACTTAACTCTTCCTAATTAATCATTTTGTGTTTTGGGCATTCAATGCATTAATTGGAAAATTAGTAAATAGGGAGTAAAATGGCAGTACTTTAAGCCTTGCTTTGATAGATTTTCTGACCTGCTCAAAAGGAACATAATTATTTTCTTTATAGCTGAACTTACTAGCTCATCCCAATATTTTTGAGAAGACATTGACCTACAACCTTGCAATATATATAAGATTATAATATGGCTGCTGCTGCTCTGCTATGGCGTAACTTTCCTCTGTCAGCCATCCATTCCTTAAGAATCAGTGGTATGAGCAGCCTTCATTAAATCCTATCTACTTCCTTAACAAAAATTGTTGGGACTAGGATTCTCAGTAGTAGACTTTACTTTCTTGTCTTCATTTTCTGTACAGGTCTGCTTCCCCTAAGCATCTAGCCTGCTAAGAGGAATAACATAGGATCAGAATTTTATTGTTCATAGGTGTAGTTTGGCCTGTGTAACCTCAATCCATGGTGATGTCACTCCACAGTACATGGAAAAGAGAAAATTGTTTATGTGCATTAAAAATTATTCAAAGTAGGAAAATAATTGCACATTTCTTGATATAGTGGTTTTACATACTTAAATAAATACTTGGTTTCTGTTGGTTTTTTCTTCTTCTCTGACTAGAAAATACAGTTGTTTTATCAATAGTCATTGTGTCAACAATCAGAAGAAAAAGAGTGTAAAAGTCCCTATCACTTGTCAGTTGTTATTGCATAGGTTTTCTTTTTAGCTATTCGTTTAATGCTGTCCAGGAAGTAAGAACCAATCTCACATCAGTAGTCTTAAATAGTATCTGAAAGGATAAAAGGAACAGATTTTGTTCTCTTCTGTTTTTCAATAATGAAGTAGGTGTAATCTTTCCCTTCCTTCTTTCTACATGCATTCTTCCTTTTCTGAATTTTTTTATCAGCAAGTGAACCATATATTTTGCACTGCCTCATTGTCCTCCATCTCCCACCTGTACAATCCATTAACAAAAAAATCATCTTGTTCCACTGTGAACAAAATCACTTTCTTATCTCTGCTGGTGGCTGCTGAGCTAATCTGTAGGTCAGCAATGTTCTCTGCTAAAATGTGACTGTAGTAATCTCTATGGGATTGGAAGTTTTGTTCCTGAAATAGTATTTCAGGTCAGATATTTTGGCAAATTAAAAGCAAATATTTTCATGGAAATTATGCGGTAAAATCCTTTTGCAATATGTTTCAGCCATTCACTCTTGTAATTTCCCAGGGTATTTATCCACAGGGACCATGTGGATAAATGGTTGCTCTTCAAGAGTTTGCACAAGAACAGACCTTAAAGATTGTCTTAATTTTAAAATTGTGTGTGTGTACTTATAAATCTGTACTTAGCTACGTACATTTTTCTTTCCCCAGCTAACAACCACAAGTTTGCTTCAGTGAGATTTCAAGTGTGTTCCTCTAAATGCATCCACCCTCTATGTTATTTCCATAAAGTTGCCCCCCCCAGCACCCCTGCTCTTCCTAGGAAACTGCAGGGTTCTGTCTCTGTTAATTCTCCATCAATTTGGAAGCAGAGCATTTGTGGCTGATGGCCTTTGCTTAGGTGATGGCTCTTGTCTTGTGGCTCTGCCTTTTAGTGGAGCACACAAGGTGTGTGGTACTGCCAGGTGCCATCACACCTTGCAGTACAAGTGCCAGAGGGGTCACAAATCTACTTATCTTTGAAGAATTCAACAGTCCCACCAGATCAGGTTAGGACAATAGCCATCTAAGAAATCACAGCCTGCTTTGTTTATCTAGGTAGGCTATATCTTTCTTGTCCCTCTGGTCTTTACAGATAAATTGATTTGAGCCAGCCATACAGAAAAAAACTTCCATGTGTGTTTCTTGGGGCTACTTCTCATGTTTCTGCTCCGGTTAAGTGCCCTTCCTGGCAGGAAAAGTTTTCAGATTCCTATTTTAGGCTAAATGATTTGTAGAATTTGCAGTAGTCTTGTGTGGTTTTGTGAATTAGCCTCTTAGAAAGAGGTGTGTCTTTGAACTCCTTTAAACCCTGTGTACATATTTGTATTTTCTCATATTTTATAATAAATCTATTTCCAGAATGGAGATTTCCCCTTTGAAACCACATGTAGCTTCTTGAGTGTTTTGTATTCTCATTCAGATTTGAATGTTAGCAGCAGTAATTCCAATAGAGTGCAAATGGGAGAAAGCCATTGTTGGGATGTGGTGGGGGTTAAGCTTGTGATGGCCCTAACTCTCTTTACAAAGATGGATAGTTCTTCAGGTGCAATATGCTATGTCAGATGGCCATGCCTGGGAGGTCTGAGGTTTAGAGACCACTCTGAACCTAGAGTTGCTTGATTGATATAAGGATTAGGATAGAAATGACTGCAAATGACCCCTGCTGCTTATGGCCTGATAGTAATCCAAGTGAAACATTTGAAGTCTTTCTACAAAACTAGTCTTGTTTTGTTGAGCTTTTTTAAATTAAAAAAAAAAAATCCAGTTACTTTTATCTCTGATTAATTAGTATATTACTAGGTATGGAAGGCAACATGGATGGAGATCAGCATGAAAGAGTGCAAAAATTTCCTGTCAATGGTACACACAGTATTTAAATGTACATGCAAGGCCACACTGGGGGCACTTCTTTGAAAGACTTGGTCCTGAGTATTATAACTGGTCTCTCTGCTTTGAAGGCTACTGTAGTAAATGAGGCTAAGCTTATGCCCATCATGGCCTGTTAAAGTATATTAATTTGAAGTGTGTATATTTTTATAGATTGCCTTTTTATAAAAATCAATATTTTTATTGATATTTTTATTTTAAAAAAATAATTTAAAAAAATCAATATTTTTATTGATTTCCTTTTGGGGATGTACATTCAAATAGCAACCACCACAATGATTATATTTAACTTTTTATAATTCTATATTTTTTCTTCTATTTTTGGTTCTATTTTATGCTCCTTCAATCTTTTAGTAATGGTAGCAAATTAAGTATGAAACAAAAAAAAAAAGTAGTGTAAATTCACATTAATATTTTACAGTCAAGAATTATTTTACTGTAGAATTTGGGCAATGATATAGTCAGTGCAGAATTTCCTTTTCAGGTTATACTATGTATTTTTTCACCTGATGTGTAAACATACTGGGACAACAGTGAATGTCATAAATAACTTAAGAACTAATTTGGTTTTAGTTTATTTTTCATTTTGTTAAAAGTCTTCTAATGTTGTTTTTCACATTTTCTTCAGAGTACGAGTTTTTTTATCACCACTTAATCATTCTCAATTTTTAAAAAACAGTATTTGTCTTTTCTGTCAGTGTGCTCTTATGTAAAATTCTGTGAAAAGCATCTGCTAGTTTGGAATTTAAAGTTGTATTTTTGCATACAATAGAATCAGCATTTGTATGAAAAGAAATAATTATTTTAATTTTTAATTTGACTTGTGTTGAATGAAATTTTTTCATTTAATCAGATTTTACTGAGGTAGAGATGTCTAGTTAATTAAAAAGTGCATTTTTGCAACATGCATAAGAATTGTTATTTGAAGATAATGTCAGATAGATTATGAAAAGGATATTTGAGGATTAATTCAGTGTTTGAGAAATCGTCTTTTATGTTTTCCAGAAAGTTGCACTTGTGTTCACTGAATGAGCATCTCTAGTGTCTCCACTAAAGATGCATTGTAAAAATCTGAAGATAATTCTTAAATGCATCACAAACTAATGGAGGAGAACTGAAACACTTACGTGGTTCAAGAAAAGATACAAAAGTGCCCTATATGCACTGAAGTAGAAAAAATATAAAAGATGGTTGGTGGTAATACTGAAAAAAGAATAATTGTTTTAAAATAAAATTTTACTGCAGTGGTACTTCACTAATGCTTCATTTTTGTTTAAGTAAAACTTCTTTTGTGTAACTGTGCTGAATATGGATACAGGATGGTGTTAGTGTGTTTCAGCTTATGGTGAGTAATGGTGTTTCTCTTACTGAGGTTTAGTCTGCCATCTTTCCATGGCAAAGTGCCTGTTGATATTCCTGGGAGTTTGGGCAACTGCAGAACAAGACATATTAAATAGTACTTTTGAAATTATGTGCAGAAGTAATAAGTACATTAAAGTTGCAGAGTTAAGCAACAGAAGTTGCCTGTTCTAACCTTAATGTAGTCTTGTTGTACGTATACATTATGGTAATTCTGTTCCTTGTTATACTGAAAATCTGTTTCAGATTTTCTTAAATGCAAGATTGTCATCTGTCTTTTTGCAGTTCTGTGCTCCATCTCTTGTCTCTCACATACATTGAAAAGTTAAGTACCTTGAAGAAATAACTTTCTGATCATGTGGTAAAAAGCTGTATCACAGGTGATAGGCACTGAGGGATGAAATTAACACTGCATGAGAAACAGAGCTGTCAGCAAAATGTTTTAGTTGGTGGTTTGTTTCTGTCCCTACAAATACAGTGTGGCCTAGCAGATAGCAGCTACAGAACTATTTACAGCTTCCTGATAGAATAAATGGTAACTGAAGTAATACAAAAATTACTCTGAGTAAAGGTTGGGAAAAAAATGTTGCTCATAAGGATCCCTGCAAACACAGCAAAGATTCATTGATTCTGTAATTTCTCTGTAGATTAAATCCCAATTGTGTTGTGATGGCCTAATGACTAGATTGGCATGTTTCAGAATTCAGGACAGAGTGTATTTTTGAGATTATTATTGTTAAGAGGAGAAAGAAGAGGGTTGTTTTTTATTATATTAACATGTCTCAGATTCTGAGGGTTTATGTTTCAAACAATTACCTGAGTTTTTAAATGGAATTCCTATAGTGTTGTGAGTACGATCTGTTTTCAGCCTGTAAGTGTGGTGTGTGGCTCCTACCAAATGATTTTGAATGAACATTTTTTTGGAGTTTCAAAAAGAATAATTTAGTTGATAAGCCTAAATATACCTGGATTGGCTGTTTCCGAGTTGCTGTAAACATGTTCTATTGGGTAGCATTTTTCTGCCATCCCTTTCTCATGTGATTGTCTGCTGTTTCTGCCATGGCCATTACCAGAATTCCAGAATATAGGTCATGCTGCAAGCACCTCCAAACATTGGTATTTTAAGATGTTTATGTATGTCTGTATATACTTACACACAAGCACAAACACGTGTGCATGAGTGTAAAGGAGCTGGTACTGGATTATGGAATTGCTGATGAAACTAGCACAAGTAAAATTGTTCTTAAAGCCACATTTTCATTTTCTTCATACTTCTAATAGAAATGATAAGACACCTGTGAATGTTTAAAGATCCTGTCATGAAGTGACACTTCCCTATCTGAGAATTTCCCCCTGCATTTTTATGGCAACTAAAACCTATGGATGTGTTCTTGAGTTCAGCCCTGAAGGTTCAACATCTGGCTGATGGAAGCAAAACATTTTCACCAGAGGTTCTTGCACTTGGAATCTGCTTCCTTCTGTGGGTCTGTGTCAAGACCTGACTGAGCCTGTTTAACTTGAGGCAATGGTGTAAAGCCCATCTGTTCCTTGAAACTTTTCCCTGAAGGAGCGATCTAGAGTGTATTTATATTCCCAGCTGAGGTTGTGCTTTTTTAAAGTACTTAGCTGATGCTTTTGGACTAACTTGTGGTTTGGTTTGTTTAAAGGTGTGCTGAATGGATGCACTTTTAAAGCAGATTTAGGAATGTTGCAGAACTTCCCTATCTTTAACTTGTGAAGACAGTGAAGAGTTCATGTCCCTGTTTACTATGAATGGAAAAATAACACTTATGAACTGCTACTGTTAAGAAGAATAGAGAACCCACTGAGACTTCGATTTAAAATACACAAGTCTGAAAAGTGAAAATGCAAAGCATTTGTAACTGAGTATCTTTGAGCACCCGATTTTAAAATATTCTGTCAGTGTAATAGGTTGTTATATTCTTTAGAAGGGAAAAGTATTAACAATTTTGTAAATAGTTTTACTATCTTTGCATCTGAATTTGGAATTCCCAAAATAATTTGGTAGAAAGTACATGTGATAAAGCAAGGTGACATTTAAATTCTTCATGAACATTTGTTGAGTGTTCTTTGGTGGAAAAAAGTGTACAGTTAAGTACATGGCAAAATTTTAAAAACCCCAACACTATTGAAATGGTGTTGTTTTTCTGGATGAAAATAATGTGTTTGTTTGATATAATGACTGTAAGTAGTTTAGATTAACACTTTTATGAGAGGAAAAGTGATAATGTTGTTATGAAAATGCCTCAAATGTTTGTTTTGGGGTGGGGTTATATTCATTTGTTCTTGTAGGATGTTTGAATGAGTAATTTCATTAATTAAAGAAGATATTGCCTCTTTTCTACATGAGGAAACCATCACAAATAAGCTATGGTATGAATTTAAAATATAATCGATATCCAGCACTAACTCCTTATGCAAACAATTTTACTCTGTACTATAAATGACCTTTCACAGTTTAGTTGACTGAGAAACATGCAAGTTCCCTGCAGCCCCAATGACAAATAAATATTTATGTAGGGAGTTAGTGCAGAACAGTTACTACATGATAAAACTACACTGTCAGCTTCTTCTGTGCTCTACTGGCCTTCCTAAAAGCAACCTTAGAACAAAGTGTTGTATTATGTTACAGATATATTCCTACAGGTACTTGTATGTTGTATATAGACTTGAAGAAAAAGACATTGTTTCTCAGAATTTCTATGAAAAATGTTTAAATTGCTGACAATATGACTGGGATAACGTAGATCTAGTACATATCACTGGACTTGAAGATGTTAGTCATGCAAACCTGACCATGGTTATTTGTAAATAAGTTAATAGACTCATCAACTTTAGTTACTTTAATAAAATAATAGGATTAACAGCAGCTGGTATGTTTAGGGTTCAGATAGAAGTCATAAATACTTCTTTTCAATAATGGTAAAATCACAAAATTACCTTTATTCTCTTGTGTAATATTAGCTGACAAAGATAAATGCCCCCTTGTCACTGGTATGTAATAGGTATTAAAAAATAAAAATAAATTAATTCTCATGAGAGCTATCTTATGTCAAGCAGTTTCTGAAGATGGCCACTCTTCCACTGCCTTTCTGGCTCTCTAGCACAGTGAATTCAGGCCACAAATATGGAGCCTTCACATGAGAAAAATGGAAAATACTTGAATGTCTGTAACTCTTAAGCTGCATGAACACAATAACATTGATTGTATATTAGAGTATTTAAATATGAAACACATTTTGGCTTTTCATAAGAATGTAATTTCAAATAATTTAATTTACTTGTTTTGCATTTTTTATTGAGTAACTACTTTTGTTCAAAAACAAAATGTGCATTATTTTCAGGTGCTTTGACACTTTTTTTTTTTTGTCTTAAAATGTATCTCTATGTATTTCTTAAATATACTTTCTTTGGTTCTGTAATTTTCTAAGAAAATAGAAAAACTGGGATTAGAGCTTAATGGGAACAAACAGCGTTTGGAACAAGCCCAGCAGGATGTGACAGAAGCCAGAGAGGAATGCCTAAAACTGACAGAACTGCTGAGTAAATCTGAGCACCAACTGCACCTCACCAGGTACCCCTTATCCTATTACATGCTGTAGTACCAATTTCATTCTGCTAATTTTTTGCCACAGGCTTCCCCACAGTTGTTGTAGATACTTGCAGTCATTGCCTACAGCAGCCCACAGTTGTGTTAGAAGTGGAGATTTGAATAAATGAGTTTTGAACTACAAAAGTGAGTTATGAACCATAATTTATAAAGTGAATTATTAGTGTGTAGAAGAGGCAATGTTCAGCGCTGGTGGTGAGGTGGCATGGGTTTAGGCAGGAAGAGCAAGGGATGCTGCAACTACCCTTTTTTTCTGTTGCTGTGGTTAATAGGACAAATATATTTGAAATGTTGTTTGAGATTGTACTGTAGAGCAGCCCCTTTGAACATAGGAGTTTTCAGATTAATAACCTGAATTTTTTTCAACAGAATGACCAGGAATATGTATATAAATATATAAATGAACATAATTTTTCTGTATGAGGTAAGCTTAAGTATGTGAGGAGGGTGTTTCAGTCTCTTGCTCAGTAAAGATGCAGTACAATGCATTGTGTAATGAAAGACTTCTCCTAAGCATATTCCATCCTTCGGTATAGTTCCCAATGTCTTTTCCTGCACTATTCATTACATGTTTCTAGAAAACTCCAGAAGGCTGACATGCCAATTATTCATTGCAATTTGAGTTTGGGTAACTGCAGAACTTTTTTCCTTTTGTCTTGGAAAATGCTATTGTCCAACTGTTCGCAAGCTTTTGGTTGTGTGTATGGGATTTTTGTTCTATTGCCCTGCTCCCCCCCAAGAATGAACAACCATAAACAAATCTGGCAGCTTTCACTCAGTACTTAAGGGAAAAAGTTAAGTTAAATTTTTCATGGCGGGGGAAAAAAAGCTTAGGTTTTTATCACTTAACAGAAGTCTGTGTGTTTATCCAAGTCTTGTATTTTTTGGGCTTTGTGAGAATTCTGCCATTGAGTAAATGGAAATAAAATAGAGCCTTGTCTAAAATATTACATTCAATGAATCAATTTTTTATTCAGCTAAATTTCTGTGTAATTCAGAGCACGGTTGTTTAACAGATGGAAGAAAGTACCACTCTAACAGCCTGTATTTAGAGAAAAAAATATGCTAGAGGTTAATGAACTTGAAAAAAGTTTTGGGTGAGTTGTTAAGATATCTAAAGTTTGGATTTAGCAGAACTTTATTAATAATGATTTGTTGTGATAGCTAACCAAATGGCTTTACCACGCTCCTTTTAGCAAAGGCTGATTATATGCAATAAAGCTCTGGATATCTTGGAGGAAATCTGACTAGTGAATCTATAATTTCTAAGGTTTTTTTGGTGAAAATACTCCAAATGTAAAAATGAGAAGTATTGCCTACTTTTACATAGCAAAGTAATTAAAGCTGGATACCTAACATATAGAGATGATTCAGGTAGCTTTTTGATGTACAGTCTCTGACTCAGAAAGTTTTTGAGCTGCAAATCATTAGCGACTGAAAACAGTATTTTGGGATGTAGTGCTCTGTGCTGGCCATGTTTTCATACAATTTCACAGATGCCCACTTTTTCAGACAGATGCTGAACTGCCATGCCTCCTTTGACCTAGTGCAGACAGTCTTCTGCAAGGTCCTAATTTCTTCAGGGGTTCTGTGGTTATTTGGGGCTTTTTTTTGTGGGTTTTGGGGGATTTGGTTGGTTGGGTTTTATTTTTTGGGGCGTGGTTTTTTTTTTTTTTTTTTGGTTTTTTTTTTTTTTGTATTACTGTGTGTCCATGTTTGGCATCTCCTTACGAAAACTGAAATGTTTTCTATGCTGATGTGTATTTATTGGAAAAATGTATACGCTGAGACATGGTTCAAATTTTTGTTTTCTTGACATTCCCCAAATTCTATAACACTTTGTAGATTTTTGTGTTTTCTGTACACTTGGAGTGTCTGTCTGCTTTCAAAAAATATGTTAGGTGATGTTGCTTGAAGAAGGGGAAAAAGAGAGGAACAATTCATTGCTCCTGATCTGTTACCTGCTTTCCCCTTGAAATTAAATTCGTAGGGCAGGATTTGAAATGTTCTCATAGTATCGCCTGTTTTCCTTGCCTTGGAGAGGAAAACATCTTCTACTGAAATGACACTTGTCCTTAGCCTGTACTCTTTTGTCCTCTCAGCTCACCTCCTGGCAGAACAGGTTTTCTGTGCTAGTGAAGGTCTGAAAGTTACATGTCTCTAGCGGCATTAGTTTTGCTGTTTGAACTCAGTATGTTTTTCATGGATTGGTACATCCATAGTTGTTGCATGTAAATTATATTCACTTATGGTTTGCCTCTTTTCATTTATTCCCTTCACCTCAAATGGCAACTGTGTCAGTGGAAATACTTGAAGGGTAGGGGTAATAGCAATCCTATGGGGGTTGGAGACTCATTCACTGTGGCGCTTGCCAAGGAAAACAGATTTTAAGCTCTAGAGTCCTGCCTGTGGGAGGTTGCTGCAGAAATTGCACTGATTTAGTGCATCTCTAGGGTATTCTGGCCTTGGCCTTGTCTTGCTGATTCTCTTCTTTTCAGGAGAGGACCAGCTGGTTCACTCCAAGTCTTCTCACAACGCTGGAGTTGAGGGTGGCCTGTACTGCTGTTACACTGTTGTGGATAGTCTTTCTGTTGCCTTGCGTGACCTGTCTGTGCTGTTCTGGCAGAAATTAGAGGTAGCTGAGGAGATACAGAAAGAATTCTTTGTTTAGTATGAATTATTTTACTACTAAGGAGAAAAGCTTCGTTAATCCACTGATTCTAAGTTTTGATATTGTAAATAAATACGATTATAAATGAATACAAGAACTTTGGGTTTTAATGTATAAAAATGAGATAAATGTATATGAAAGGAATAAATGAGAAAAAGCATGCAATCTGTGTCATAATGTACAAAGTAAGTACTCTGCAGAACAGCACTCTTCTCCAGGAGTCCCACTTCTTTGCTGTATCCTAGTTTTCAGACACTGTTGATTGATTACCAACTAAACAGCTTCTAAGTTAACAAAATGTACTTGTTAAAAAGGAAGGAAAAAAAGGTTACAATTAGCTATTCTAAACCATTTCCACAGAGTTTAAAATTGCCTTTTCCTGTCACCTTTCTTCCTGGAGCAATATGTTGCTTAGAAATACTTGCTATTAACATGCACTTTCTGCTATTGAATCTAGTTAGTAATTCTAATGTGTATGTCTTCAAAAGACAGGAGAAACACAGAACTTCTAGTGTGTAGTTTTGCTTGTCAGTCATGTAACTTTGCAGATGTCACCATGCTATGAGACTGACCATGATTGTTTAAAATTTTCTTGGGGGTTTCTTTTGCCCTAGTTTCAGCTTTGAGGGTACTGTACTAGGAGAATCTTATAAAATTAGTCTTAAGTCAAATTGCTCTTACTTTGGCAAGGCTAGGTCTTGCTAATTAAGCTTACCTGAAGCTCTCTTCTTCAGAGGGTAGAAAACATACAGGTCTATTGTTCTTAGTTAATGAAAAAAAGTCATTAAAAATCATGTCAATATGCTCATGGAAAAGATCATATGAAAGATGCAAGCTGTTAACAACTTGTCCAGATCTTAGTGTGCCATCTAATGTAAAAAAAAAAAATTCACTATTCTTGTGTAACAGAATCATCATTAAAAAACATTCCTCTTCTTCTTTCAAACCAGATCTGGAGGTATTTTTTGCTTCAGTTGCAGTCAGGTGTAGTTCCTGTTCACATACACCTAACAAGTTAAAGAAATCCTAAGAAGTGAAGGAGTCATCAAATTTCAAAATGAAAATTTTATTATGCCATCATGCATTTTCTCAGGGATAGATAGATGGATGGCTCAAGATAATTTTGACTGAAATGTCATCTGAAATTTGAGAGGAAATATAATTGACTAGAATAGAAGCATATTTAGTTTAGTCTAAAATTTATTATTCTTGTTTGCTTATATGAAACACTAAGAACTTCTCAAGGTCAGCTTGTGGGTAGGGCAAAATTACTAAATGAACATGTACTTTCACATTCAGGTGAGCCACCAAGCTGCCCTAAATCCCTGTGTCACTCTCTTGAGGGACTAAAGTTTATATTACAGTGAATCAGTGGGTGTTGTTTTTCTTTATCTGAGGACATCCCAATTGGCTTTTAGCAGTGCTGTAGTCATCCTACTGTACATTGGTCCTTCTTGCTAGTTTCAGTGACTCCATTAAGACTAGTTTCTATTACATCTACAATAAATAAAACACATACCCTCCAAGGTTAATGTGGCATAGTTTAATGGCTGAAGCTCTGGTGATGAGCTGTATGTCACCACCAGTGTGCCTTGTTAGAACTTGCAGCCTGCCTCATTCATTCTTCTCCCTGTTTAAGCTATACTATGAAATGATAAAACATAAACTTCCCAGTGGTTATATACAGCTTTATAGGGAGTTGCACAATACTTAGTATTTATTGTGGGTTTTTTTTCTAGTAGTATCTATCAGTTAGCAACATGCTTACTACCATGCCTTTTCCATCAATTTTAGCACCTCAGAGTCCATCATCTATATTAGGAAGTAGTTTTGGAGAAATGTTGTTACTAATATTAAATAACTGAGATACGCTTAATCTACTCAGACTAACTGATGAAAGTACCAATAACACTAGAATTGGAGATGTGGGGGAAGGAAACAGAAATGAGGTGTAACCAGTGATTGATTTCTAATTTTTTTGAAAAAATATCGGTATGCAAAAGCATTATTTTAAAATGCAGGAATGAATGATAACATGAAACAACAATAACTAATAAACTTTTTAGATTATACTTCATATGTTTACTTTTCATTAAATTTAAGGACGGTTGCGACTATGTTGTTGTGATTCAGTCAACATTTATTTCTATCTGGTTTTCATATACAAAGGCATCAGGGTGCCAGAAAATAAACTGTTAACGGAGAATTAACTTCTTTGGCACGCTTTCATACTTATCTTCCAAATTAAAGAAAATGAAATGGGCAGAAGCAGAGTGTAGATTACCTCCTTTTTGTCAAAAATGGTCGGAATTTGAAAATTAATAATAAAAAAGGGAACAGATGCAGTAACATGCCAGAGGGAGATTAATGTGGAGAGTAAAATCTGTGAGCAACAAAACTGAAGCAAACTGAATCAGTGGGAGGTGGTTGTACAATCAAAATCAGGATAAAAGAGAAATTACAAACAACCCTGCACTTGTCAAAGTAGTAGTAATGAAATCCTGACTCTGCCAGCAGCGAGAACCTGTGTTAGCACTTTGGGGTAAGGCCGGGAGCCGGGTGCCAGGTAGGAGGGCAGCGCGAGGCTGCTGGGCGGCAGCCATCGCGTGCGGAACAGATGGCGGGGAAAGCTGGCCGGGGAGGGGCTCCTTCGCAGAGCTAATCAGACAGTAACGGATAGGGCAGCTGGGAGGACTGACCACCGCCAGGCGAGCGGCGGGGTGGCCGCAGCCGTGCGCGATGTGTGCAGTGGTGTGCCCGCCGGCCGCACGCCAGACCTTCCAAGGTCTTTGCGGCGCCGCCGCGGCCGCGCCGAGCCGGGCGGCGGGCGGGGACGGGCCCGGGCCGGCAGCGCGGCCCCCGCGGCGTCGGGCCCCGCCGTCCTTAAAAACGCGGGGCTTTGCTCTCGGCCCTGCCCCGTGCTGGTGTTAACGCGGTTTCGTGTGTCGCCGTAGCGGTATCACGAACTGAACGTGACGAGTGACAGGAATGGGAAAGCACGTGGGTCCGGGGACCGATCTGGGAAAGCGATGAGGAAACTTTGCTCCCCTGGAAAGGCGGGAGAGCCGTAGGTCGGCACCTTCCCACAGGGCTGGGCCCCTCCAGTGAATGGAACCAGTCTCCTGATGTTTTACTTTCGCTCGGAGGAGGCACTTCCCTACTCGTAAATGAGAGCTTGAGAGGGATGAATGGAGGTCCGAGCCTTCTGAACCTGAGTCACATGAATAATTTGACTCACGTAAGAAGTAAAGATCAATAGGTTTTCTTGTGCAAGTAAGAGGTAGTCATGTGTGAGAGGATTACGAGGTCATGCCCCGTGTTGATGACTGTCAGCTTGAAAGAGAAGTGAAAACAAAATTTTATCGAAGAAAGAAGGAAAAAAAATCCTGAAGTGTATTAAGGGAGATCTTACCTATTACTACCTGGGTTTGTTTGATCAGTATATGTGATAGTTTTTTAGATCATTTTAATAATAAAAAAAAAAACAAACTATGTGTCCTGCATCTGCTTTTTGAACTTGTGTGTATCTTGTCAGCAGAAGGTTTATAGCTTGGCTCAATTATCCATTTTGAGCAGCGAGGGGGGGAAACATTGCAGGGATTTGAAATAGGTAGTATAACATAGCCATATGCTATTTGTGCATTAGTTTCTGCAATAAATCTAATTTGGTGCTGTAAAAAAAAATTATACTTATTTGCTATAGCAGCACATTAGTAAATTATTGTGGTAGCTTTGAAAGTTGTCATTCACTCTGCTATACTTGCAACTGAATCTTGCAGAGCTTTTTTTCTGTTCCCCCTTCCTTTTCCCCTGAGCAGCTCTGTGAAAATCTGAGTTCTTTGTCCTGCAGCTGTAGAAACTGCAAATATTTTCATTACTGAAAAGAAGGGCTTGCTTTAAGGGAATTGAAGAAGGAGGTGGGAGAAAGAATAGCCTCTATTGTTAACAATCACATGAATGCCTATGTGGAAAAATCAATAAAGAGGTGGGGGATAAATTTCTCCCTTGCCTACAGGTTTTCATTGTGCAGCTGAAATTGTTTATCTGATTATACAGCATGTAGATAAATTAGCTGTTCTGCATTATTATAGCAGGTAAAATATTTTACCTGCCACAATAAGACCATATGCTGCTTTATGAAGACTGATACTGAGTGATTT
The DNA here is from genome assembly GCF_050655825.1 of Lonchura striata. Lineage (NCBI taxonomy): Eukaryota > Metazoa > Chordata > Aves > Passeriformes > Estrildidae > Lonchura > Lonchura striata. Next base: position 83,778,961 of record NC_140705.1, on the reverse strand, counting down.
GAAATAAATTGGTTCTGTCGTCTTCTGGCAGGGCGTTGTAAAATTTTCTAAGCTGATACACTTTGTGTCAAGATAATTCACAATTATTTAAATATAATTCTATTTAATATTTTAAACATATTTAAGTGATTGTACAAACATATAAAAGCCATTGATAAAGTTTATAAGCGAAGGAAAAAAATGTAAGTGGAGGAGTAAAGAACAAATACAAAATCATATGTTAATTTTGAATATTAAAGTGTTTATAAATTATTATTATCCATTTAAACGAGTTTTAACATGGTTAGTAATTGTATTTATTGTCCTACAATAAATAATTTTTTAAGGAAAAGACAATACATGTTCAGATTTTAGATTTAGATTAGATTAATCTGATTTTTTTTTATGGCATTTAAACTGCAACTGGTCACATCAATGATCACATCAGGCTGTTGAGGCAGCCAAATTGCTACTGCATGTAGAGTGTGGTTCAGGAACAGTGACAATACTTAAAGCGTTTTGAAGCGAGTGGTGAATTCAGATGAAACACTGAAGAGACTAACTGCTGTAGAAAACAAACATCTTTATAAGGTCTTTGTTTTGAACAGTTATTATTCAGCACTAATAGTAATAAGTTTATGCGTGTGTATAAAATATTTACTTTTGTCTCATTCAAATTAGGTTTTTTTAGTTGTGTGACTAATGACAACAGGATAATGATTTATTTTTTTTTGAACCAGAGAAGCCTTTCAGATACATGTATTCAAAGCTGCTGGATTTTTTGCTGAATTTGTTACTGGAAAAAATGGTTCTGATTTTTATCATTATTTCTGACTTGTTCTAAAGCTTTTCTCTCAAGTACATTGAAAGCTTGTTTTTGCAATAAGCTAAAATATACTTTTTATGTCAGCATTTGGTATTTGTGAACTTCAAGAATTTTAAAAGCTCTTGTGCTTTCAGAAGTATATTCAAAAGTATATTCAGTATTGTTTATTTTGTGCAGTCACAGCGGTTGTTGATTTGTGGGTATTTTTCCTTTGCTGTGCAAAATTCTGCTCCTGAAGTTCTTGCCTTAGAAAAAAAACTCAACGGACAACCCAAAAGGTCATCAGCCTCAGACTTCATCCAACTTCACATTGAAGAGCATCAGCTTGTAGGTTGTCATTGCTGGAGAAAGTAGCTGGTGGATGGTGGGAGAAAGGAAAAAAAATCACCTGAGCACGCCAGCCTTGGCCGCCTGGCTGCTCTCCTTGCTCAGCCCTTGTGCCGGTGATGGTCAGGAGAGGCTGAGTTGGGAGGTGCCCATTGTGAGCAAGCAGCTGAGCTGCTGCCGGCTCCTCGACAGGTCTGAGCTCCTCGTCTTGGCCGTGCTGGCAGCACGGCAGGGTTCATAGTGTGCTGCTCTTGGTTGCCCCTGTGCGTTTGGTGGTTTGCATGTCAAACTATAGTTTTGTAGAAATAGGAGCAATTTTTTGCGCTTAGCTTCTCCTTGTTGGTCAGTTGGCTTCTCCATGACTTAAATCACTGGGGAATTAAAGTGTCTGTAGTCAGGTGGGACACTCCTGCATAGTCTTTTTGTATTAGAATTCTCTTCTATTTCCAGCACGTTTATTCACCTGCACCTAGTTTCCTGTGGAAGAAGACCATGGCATGAGAAAATACTTCCTTGCAAGTGCAGGGACTAATCCCCATATAAGTGATAGATCAGTATTAGGGTTTTATTCAGCTAAACTTAGGCAGTATTTGTCAATACAATTTTCATTGAAGTCAAATCCAGACCTAATGTAAGTATAAATGTATTTCTGTTAATGAGATTGGATTACCTCCTGGATTTGACCCAGAAAACTTTACTTTAAATTCATTTTTGGTAAAGAGGTAATAAAATGAATGGCTTATTGTAATTACTTACAAAACTTCAAATATGGGTTTGTTTTGGTTTGTTTGGTTTTTTTTTTTTTTTTATCATATTTATCTTGGTAAAAGGTTATCCTTTTTTTTGAAGGATACCAGGTTGTGCTGTGGAATTGAAGGTATTTCTTGTTTTAGAAGAATGAGACTGTCAAGGAGGTTAGTTAATAATTCAGGAACTTTTGGTTATTAGAGTGTATTCCTGAAAAGAAATGTGGACACAGGAATTGCTAAAAATCATGTATCCTGTTGACGATAAGAGTTTAGTTTCAGCCTGTCTTTACAATTTGCCTCAATGTAGAAGACAGTATTCTAACAAAGAGTTGCATATGTGTGTTTTACAAGGCTTAAAACCAAGAAAATATATTAAGGATTTTTTTTTCTTTAAATAGTGTTGCATTTGAAACATCAATAGGTAAGACAAAAAAAATTGCTGCAGATTAAATAATTTTAAATGACTGCCACTCTTGACCACATTAAGATTTTACTGTAAACTTATTCATTGAACTGTTCCCATTTTCTCTTTGTATTATTAGTCAATAGCTCTGTTACATAGCATTAAAGTCAGAGTCAAAAGTCTTCATTTATTATTTTATTTGTAATACTTTTATCAGCCTTTTTCACTTCTTCACATAGCTCTGCAAAGTCTTTCTCAGATTGTGCTAGCCCTAGCAAGAAGGAACAGATACATGTATTTGAAGAAAAACACGTTAGCTGTTGGAGTTAACAAATGATGATTAAAAGCTATTCTTTTTGCTTATTCCTATTTCTCCTACACCCCAAACTGATCTTCACAAATACAGGACTGTAAAGAACTTCATCTGCTGCTGGTTAGCAGAAGTGGATTTAAATCTACACCGACAGTTCATTTGACAATGACCTTGAGGGGCTTTGCTTCTTGAAGAAGAAAGCAGAAGCTTGCGGTAAACAAAGTTCACTTCTGACAGATGGATTGAATGACAGAAAGGTTGCGAGTGCCAGAATAGCCCTGGCAGAGGAGGAAATGTTCAGTGGAATCCAACAGGAGAGGAGGTGTGAACAGGTGCAGGGTTGCTGACGGAAGGGGAACCAGATGGAAGGAGCCAGAGCCAGTTTATTTAAAGGAAAAGGCAGAAAACACTGAAAGGCTGTGCGATCAGTGGCTAAAAGTGTGCATGGAAGAAGGTAAAAATTCACAAAGCAAAACTGCACAGTGGGATATCTAGCACTTAGCATAATGGTAGTAATTTGTGAGTTTCGTTTTAAAGTTGCTATTGAAATATGTTTCTCCCTTACTTTTGACAGCATAAAGAAGAGATTTATAACCTGTCCAAAAAGGGGGGGGGGAGGAGGGGGGGGAGGGAACCCCTAACAAAACCACCACCAAAAACTTCAACTATTATGCTGCCTGTCCATTATTTTTAATACTGCAGGCAGTTACAAGCAGAATAATATAAAAACTATGGCACAGCTGAACAAATTAGTAAAAGGCATATAAGGCTGGATTTTTTTTTTTTTTAACTCATTTGTTTGTATCTAGCTCTTGTGACATGTGGGCAGATGACCATGGTTTTCATTAGGATGTTTTTGTAAGATCTAGAGCAAATAAACAACAGTCAAGTACAGTGTAATGTTAACACAGTATTTCTCATCTTTTTTGCTTTTGGTCATAGGTCTGTCAGTTTGCTGGAATGTGTGGTAGCTTACTGTAGGATGGAGTAGAAATCTAGCTTACCCTAGATCAAATTCCCTGAAAATCAAATATTGTCTTTCAAATTGTCATCCTGAAGAAGTGCTTTGTTCTGTCATACGATTGTGCTTCTTCCCAAGCTGTTCTTGTGAGGCTTGGTTCTTTGGAGGCAGGAAAAAAAAACATTCCTCAGTTTCTTCTCGATTTCAGCAATAGTTATCAAATTCCACATATTAGGCCTGTGGCACCTTAAGTGCAGTTTGTGTATCTGAATCTAATGTGTGTGAAAAATGCAGGTAAGTGTTGAGCAGTCACTCACAGTGCATCTGTGATCTACTGGATCATTCAGCTGTGCTGAGCTGATCCGGATCAGGTGTGAGCATACAGGCACTTTCCTTTTTAATTAGCTAGAGCATGCAACGCTGTGTTTATGCTGACTTTATGCCAGCTGCAGGAAGGACAGATGATACCTGATTCAGCATAAAGCTTGCTGGTACAAAGTTAACGTACCAAAAACATTGGGTTTTTGAACAAATTTAAATTGGCAGAGTGAGTTCATAGCAGATCAGGTCTCTGCATCATTTAGCTGCATCATTTTTTGATTCAACGGTAGGAGCCTGATGGTTGGATTTACTGTATTAACAAGTTGTGCCTTGGAGTACAGTCACAGTTATTTGAACCTGGTCTGAGCCTGTGCTGTTGCTGAAAAGCAAGTCCCTAGAGTGGCAATATATGGCTATGTCTGGCCACATGTTGCCATGCCCTTCCTTCTGCTGACCCTGGAATACAGGCACCTGCGTGATCAGGTTGTTCAGGGGGTTATTCAGATGGAAAACAAATAATTTCTTGAAGAATAGGTTATGTGAATGCTCATTTTAAGGGGATGAAAAGGAGACCAAACCTCTTAAACTGACATTGTATGCCTTAAATGTGTCCAGAAGCTGCATTGTAAGAGGCTGCCGGTGACAAATTCAAGAATCACAATAAATCAAGAAAATTACTCCTTTATTTTAAATACAGGGAAAAAACTTTTTGTAAATTTGTCTATACAAAACACATACTTGTAAAACTCTTCTGTGTTAAGCAATTATTTCAACACAGAGTAATTTGTAAAAGTGGCTGGGAACAAAGAATACTCTAGAGAAACATGTGCAATACTGAAAGTGCTCAGGCTACGTACTAAGACTTCACAAAGATCACCTCTCCTTGTGCTGTATTTAATTGTGTGTTTCTATAGGTACTAAGGGGCCAAATAGTTCACTATCTAAAGGTAATAGTCATGAGAGAATGGATGTTTGCTTCCAAGCTACATATCTTGGTGGCAAAGCTTATAAATGTGCCAGAAAAATCAGATTTTGATTCCAAGTCAGTATATTTGACGTAAAATGAGATGTTAATTACTGTTAGAGGCACTTTTTTTCTCTGACATCAAAAAATATATATATTATATATGTATATATAATACTATTTACATTATGCTGAATGTAAAGTAAGAAATCCAGTCCTTTAATTTTGTTAACTGACCTTGCAGATAGAAGTAGAGATGTAGAAGTTAACTGTGTTCAAGTCCTTTAATTCATAGAAACTTCCATAGGAGTAGCACTCTGTTACTGTATGTCTGTTCTATGGTCCTACAGATTTTTATCTGTCTCATGCCCACTAATATCTCCAGTTAGTTGAAATAACTTCTAAGTAGATTTCAAGTATGCCAGTCAGGAGTAGGAATATTTTTCACATGCAGCCATTAATGTATAGTTTCTCCTGATACCTCAGTCAGGCTTAAAGGGCAAAGTGGAAGTTTTGGAGTGAAGTGTTTCACTGTTTCTGTAGACTTCTTGTTATTATATACAGTGGAAATACATATAGAGTTACATATAAGCAGTTCCAGTGGTGTGGCTGCTTCCTAAATAGAGAGATATGGAAAAAAAAAATCAGTGGCTACAAGAAAGTTATATGCACTGACTTCTGTTCAGCAAAATTTAAATTCTTAGAGAAAATAATATAAGAAGTTGACAGTACTTGAATTCTGGGAATGGGAATACAGGTGACAAGTTACCTGCATTTTGGGGAAAATTATTTCAAGCCTATTTGTCAACCAATTATAGTTAGTCGGATGAGATTGGAAATCTGTATAGAGCTTAATCTTTTCTTTCCTCCCCCCCCCCCCCAAAGTGTTTCTTATTATTTGAAGGGTTTTTATGAAATAGTAGTAGCAGCCTGGAAGAGTTGTTTTTTTTCCAGCCTTTCATCTCAACTAGGGTAGTGAAATTTCATTTTGTTTTATTAACTTACTTTAAATGTATTTCTACTTTCAAGTTATTTCTGTAGCACCTTCAGACTTCCTAGATCTATGTTTAAAGAGCTGGATCAATTTGAATGCTGAATTTTTCACCCCTTGACCTTTACATAACTTTTCTAATTGCTTTTAATGCTTCTCATGGTTCTCATTGCTTCTCGTAGTTATGAGAAGAAAGCTCTGACATTTCATTATTTTAGGAAACTCTGTATTTCTCAACTAATACAAGAAACAAAATTTAAGGGTTTTTTTGTTTGGTTGGGTTCTTTTGAGCCTCAGTTCTCATGAATAGTCCCACATGTATCCTAAGAAATTATGCAGTCCTTCAAATCCAACAATTAATTTAATAGCTGGGTTTCTTCAAAATTGACCATGCAAATATAGATTTTACTGAAGCTCACCAAACACAGTGTGCTGGCTGGGGCAGTTTCCAGAAACTTGAGCTTTCTGCTGAGAAGACCTGGCAGCCAACTCCACAATCAGCATCCAGTCAGCTCCCAGAAACTGACAAAAAGAGCAACTCAGTGGGTAATTCCCTCAATGGGATACAGGAAAGGGCAATTTTTCAGCTCCTTGGAAAGGTTTGAAGAAATTACCTGATCATGATGCTTTTAAAAGATATTTCTACATAATTCTTGAGGAAGCATGCACTCATATGTCTTTTTTTAAATATTTTGCCATTTAAACATTCATTTCATGTGTTTCTTTTGCCTTTTAAAAGCACCAAGAGCCATAAAATCCAATCCTGTGTGGATTTACACAAGCACTGAAAAAACCAAAACCTTTATTACAGAAATTCATATGGAAAAAAAAAATCTACTGTGTTTATTAAGAGGAAACCACTAAACACTGTCCATCTAAGTCCTCATTCAGAGCAACCATACCTATTAACAAGGTCCTATTAGATGAAAATTCATAGGCCTTACAAAAGAAGATAACCAAAACAGTCACTCCTAAACAAAGATTGCTAGAAGCCCGATTTAAAGGAAAGGGAGAAATCTTGTGACCCTGAGCCTTCTTATTGAGTTGATCCAAACATATGAGCAAGGTACATGGTCTAGAGCTCTGTTACTTTAGAAGTTGTGGAAAGCAATAATTTTGAATCATAGCTACATTTAAAACCAGCATGTACCCATTTACCTGCAGAATTACAGGTCTTACTGTGTTGCATTTTCTTACTTAAATGTTTGAAAATTCTAAGATTGGATAGCATATGATAAAACTCAGTAAACACATTATCTTTTGTTAATAGCTGAATGGGGTACTGCAGTGCTGTTAAATTGAAAGGCTGGTCTGAAAGGAGTTATAGAAGTTTTACATTAATATAATTATTTAATACTATTCCTGGGGAGAATGACTTCTTGGTACACTGGGGGTTTTTATCATGTTTGCAGCCCAACCTTTAGACTTGTCTGATAACCTGAAAAAATTAAAAATGAGCCCTTACTCTTCTATGTATGACATACATACAAAGATACATGAAAAATACAGGAGAAAGAAGTTTGTGAAGTGTGATCTTTTTCTGTATACCTTCTCTTATGACCTTTATCATTGTGAGTTTTGAATAGTGTCTGGTAATAAAGTTAGAGATAGCAAAAAATTTTCTCATGTGTCCCATTAGAGAATAAGTCAGGGAGTGTGACATCTTGTTTCAGCTTTTATACTTTTTTTTTTTCCTTTTTAACATGGATGTGTGTTTTGGTTGGGTTTTTCTCCTTCTATAGCCTGAGAGAAGAGCAAGGATATGCTCTAGTTTTCCATTTTTCCTTTGACATTTGCAGCTGAAATAATAAGGTAAAACAACCTATGAGAAGGTGATTCAGAAAGGTACTCGTATTGGACAGTCCACTAAATCTGTATTGCAGAAAGCTTGCAATGCAGACTGCACAAAACACTGCTGACCCTTTGTACCCAAAGTTATTTGGTCTTTAGGGCTTCTAATACATGTAGTCTTCCAAGTCCTATTTTCAAGAGTTTTAATTTATTTGAGTGACTTCATGCCAGATTTTATTAAAGATACTGGGAATAAAATGCTTGGGTAACTCCTCAAAACTTTTCCAGTTTGGTACAGAATCTTCTGCTTTACATTTATTTTCAAAAATACTGTGAGAGAAAGCTCATTTCCTCTGAAAGAGCTGAGTCCTTTCTCTCTTCTGAGGTAATTTGTTGTGCAGTGTCTCACAGTGCTGGCCCACTTGGCTGGATGTTACCTAGGAAGGGGGTTTGTTCTGGACCACTGAGGCATGTGGTAAAAGCATCAGTGTTAGGCTTGACTGGTCCTTCTGCTGCCCAAGTCTGAGTGTGGGTGCAGACTTCCAGGACTGGTCATCATTTAGACAAGTCTTGTTAGTTTGGCTAGCTCAAGCATTTGGAACACTAAATACTGACTACTACTTAGTGATTTATGAAGTTTGGGTTAAAGCAAGTATATATGAATGCAAAAATGCTTTATATAGTTATATTTTAAACTATAATTGATATTAAATGAAGATGTCAAAAATAATGCTATGATAAAGGTTTGTGTATCACCAAACTAATTGCTAGAGTATTTTATTTTGTCCAGTTAAGTTCATATTCATTACTAATGGATGGCTTTTTTAAAAATGCCATATGTTGATTCTCATGGAAAAATCAAATATCCAATGTAGGAAGCATGGTTGTTGTAGTAACTATATGGAATTGTAGTAACTACATGGTTGTAGTAACTACATGGAATTGTAGTTGCTTTGCCATAAGAAATACTGGCAACCTCCAGTCAGAGGCCTAATTCTATGTTAATAATCATCCTGCTTTTTGTATTTTTGTATTTTTGTATTTTTATATTTTTGTATTTTAAAAAGACTCCTTCAGAAATAGACACTATTGAACTAGTGAAATTCAAACTATTTTACTGTACTGAAACTCAAACTTTTATCAATCTAAGTTCTGTTTTATTCTAGTCAAAAATATATGAGCTTTTAGTTGTGTCAAATATGACTTTAATGTCACTATTCTTTAAATACTGCCTTTTTCTTTACTGCAAAACCCTTTGGCAGAGAGTGGACTTCTCTTGTAAATAGATCTGTGATCCAATTTTTGTTTGTTAGTGTGAGAAAGGTGTTTTGATTTGGGGGGTTATTTTGGTTTGGGGTTTTATTTGGTTTTTTAAAATTAATTTTGATGGCTCAAATTCAGTCAGCATACCTTCATGTTAGCTTTGAGATCAAAGTGAATTTTCACTTTGAATTTTTCACTTTCAGTTACAGCAAAGATTTTTTTAAAGTTTGTCAGAAATGGCAATTATCTTCTTCCTGTGCTAAACTACAGTTCACAGTGCCTTTTGTTTTGTCAAGAACATTTGAAAAGCATAACTTTCATGCACTGCAAACCAGTATCGAGTTCATTGAGACTTGCAAGCCAGTTAATTGAGTTAACTATGACTATTGATAGCCATAATGCAGACTTAAAACAGGTGTTCAGGACTAAAATCGCTGTGGAAAACCTGTGTTTCAGAACAGGGCTCAAGAAGAGCTTGAACTTTCTCCATGATTGAGTCTTTGGTCGTTTCTGACTTTGTTACACAGAAGTGAAAGTTTCCATGAGTTTAATGTGTCTGCTTTGGTAAAACTGATCAGTGTTGTGACCTACCAGATGTTCATTTTACTGTGTTTAGTGTTTTGCACTCAGTAGAACTAGTGCTTGAATTCCAGTAGAGAACAGGCTGGTGCACTTTAACCACTCATCTCCTATATTTGACCTCTACAGATGAAGTTTTTAAAAGTTCTGGAGCAATTAATCTTTAGCTGTCATTTCTGATTCAGATATTACCTGTGTCATCAAAATTAGTCAGTTGTAGCTTTGCTTTTCATTGTCTCTGTGCTCTCCATGAGACATTCTGAAGTTTTTGTAGTAGGAGACCTTTGATGTCTTTGCACTAATGCTGGAGGGACTAAGGTCTGTCTCCTGTATACAGTCCATAGATTTTCTTTTACTCTGAATTGTGAAAGAACTGATTTAAGAAATTGCAATTGGAGAGACAGTGTCAAAGCTTCTAGACTCCTCCAGTATTTGTTGGTTGTAGCAGGAAAGTTACCAGTAGATCCTAAAATTTCTTGGGCTGCTTTCTGCATGTATTATACTTTTTTTTTCTCATAAATATGTGTTGGGGAAATTTTCAGTTGGAGGGCAGAGAGACTGAACTTACAGAGCAGGTTCAACTCAAGGTGTAGATAAATGACATGCCACTCAATTCAGACAGATTTGGCTCCAGGACATATTTTCATTCCTGAGCAGTTCTAAGCACCTCAGATATTTCTCTGTGTGGCACTGGATGTGTTTTAATTCTAAAATCTTTTAAGTCCTAAGAAGCTGCTCTTCTGTGTAAGAATTACCTGTTTTAATAGTTTTACAACTGAGCTTTTGTCTGCTGTATAAATTCATCTTCCACCACCCCATACACACTTCAGACACAGGGCACTCACCACACATGCATGGTTTCTGAGCTCCTGCTAGCTTCTCTATGCAGTGACACAGGTGAGTGGCTCTTTTGGATGGGTCCCCCTACACAGGAGAGTGTTTTGGGGGAGTAGAGTCTCCATTTATTTTGAATTTGCTGGTTAGCATTAGTTCATGGGGAGGGGCCCTAGCAATGAGGAATGGACCTTGACAGGTTTGTCTTGGTAGCTTGAGCTGTACAGCTTGCTGCATGCTGAAGGTTACCCCCAGCAGAAGGTCAGCCAGCCAGCTGTGTGCCAGATGACTGCACAGCACCCAACTGCACACAGCCATCTCACATGAGAGCTATTCAAAACACTGTGCTAGTGACACTTTCTTCAGCTGAAAGCGTCATAGGAATGTGAGAGAGGTGGCTTGTTTTTCCTTTAGTTTTTTGAGCAATCCAGTGTTTATAACAACTTTCTGAAAATAAAAAAATATTTGTAAAATAAAGGGGTTTGCACAGACTGGTTTCCAAAAAATATGGGAAAAATATTCTTAGTAATACTTTCCATATTTGGAGCTTACACTTGAAAAAATGATGGGAGCATCACTCCTTATGATAGCCCCAATATGATTACAAAGCTATTCTGAGAGTGATGTGATAAAGTGCCATTCAGTGTATGAAATTTCCTTTAAAATTGTGCTTTGTTTCCTTAACACTCTAATATTTTTGCTATCTAAACGTATTTGCTGTCTTACTTCAGAAGAAACTGCCTGTGATTTCCAAGGGAGTTTTGCCTAAGGTAGGGCTTGAAACATCAGGACCAGGAATTAGTGTAATGTGACCCACCATTTGTATTGCTTTGGGGTAAATTTGAGAGAGAAGATTTAACATTGTGTGTGTGCCATGCTGAGATATTGCAATATCTCGGATGGGTTATTAGGCACCAATCCAAAGGTTAAGTGCAGCAACCACATGAGATGTGGCTTTATCCTTACATGATCTGTGCCCGTGTTCTGTTTTGTAGCCCTCTGAAATAGGTAATATCCCTAGAATAAAACATGTTTATAAGACTTTTTTGAAGCCTATTCCAAGCTATTAAATGTCATTTCAGTAGAAAGGCATTTTCTCATGTAATTTGAAATCTAGAAATCAATTCTTGTATGTGTGAACTCACTGACGTTTTAAATGTGGATCCCAATGTGCACCAGATAAATATTCACCACCTTTGAGAAAGTTTAGATCTGAATTTGCAGTTCAGGATCTTTTCTAATTTACATGCATATATCTTTTTAGGGTTTTATTTTCCATGCTCTTTTTGCTTGGCTTGCATTAAATAAAATGCTTCAATGGAGTGTGGTAGTCTAGCATTTGTTTTGCCTCAGGAGTGGATTGCCCCATCTTGCATATCTGGTCAAGTAAATTGCTCTCTTGCCTGCATACTTCAATAATAGTACTGGGCTTAAGACCTTCCTGTACAACCCCCCAGTGAGCAGAACCACAAGGGGCTGGGCCTGTGTGGTGCTAGCAGTCTACTCTATTGTCATAGATGCATTCATCTCCTATTTACATAAATTAATAGTTAAAACTTTTTTGGTTGCTCGAGAAATCTCATTAAGCTTTCAGAGTAGCTGTATCATGAGCACTGTGGCAATCACTCCCATTGACTTATCTCCTGCTGATTCACTGGGAAGCAGTCCATCTCAGGGTCAGGTCCCTAAGCTTCCTTGCAGAATTAAACAAATAGCATTTAAAAGAAAACGCAAATAATATGTGCAGTGCAGAGTGAATGTTGGTAAACTTCCTTATAAAAACAAGGTCGTGATTAAAATTTTTAAAAATAAAATCCTATTTTTGTCTGCAGGGCCAATTTTCTCTCAGGAAATAGATCATACTTTTTATCCATTTTCTGCTAGTTGCTGGGGAATGTTTGACGTTGTAAGAGAAAGGTTGGTTTGTATAACCTGAAGTGGGAGGAGAATGTTTAATATGAAAAGCTTGGCCAGATTTTTATTATTATTATTTGAATGTTCTGCTTTACCCTTTTAATTTATCGTCTTCACTGTATGATTTTTATTTTTCTTTATTTCCTATTTGGTTTTTTTTAATAGATTGGAGAAAGAGAACATTCAGCACTGCATTAGCAGTGAAGCGAAGGCCCAAGCCCTTCAGGCCCAGCAAAGAGAGCAGGAGCTGACACAGAAGATGCAGCAAATGGAGGCCCAGCATGAGAAAACTGGTAGGTGGTAGGGAAAGATTAGAGCCTGGGCACTCACTCACAAGCCAGGCCCACGCCTTACTGTGAAATGACATCAGGAACACCTGTAACCTTTGGCTGGCCGAAGGGAGCAGATGCTAACTACACCGGAGATTCCGAATTACATATTAGTTAGCGTTTAAAAGAGAAAATGGGAAGTATTGCCCACTGTCTGTTGATTTCAGAGTGCTGCTCTCACATCTGCTGCACCATCTGGATTATGAGTTTATTTACCTGTGTTCAAGAAACGTAAAGCTGAGAGAGACCACAACAAAGTAGAAAAACAAAGGGCTTGTTTTTGGCTGGATTTTCAGGCACACATGTTATATAAAGAAAATAGCATCAGAAGCTCTGCGGGAAATGCTCTGAGCTTACAGTTAAAGTCTCCTGAATAGCATTGAACAGTTCCCACAGTACACACATTATAGCTACTCTAAAAGCTTAATGAGTTTGCTTCGGCATCCAAACTGGAGAAAAGCTTTAGCCATTAATCGGTTCTTAATTCACTGTCGCAGCTGGATGTAATTCACTGGCTCCAAATTGATATGTTCCTTTATTTAATCTTTGCAGCCTCAAACATTTTTAGCATTACCATGTGCCTCCCCCACATCCTCAGTCTAGAAGAAAGATGTTTAATCCCTTGCATACTTCAGGTTCTCATAATAGGAGACTTCATTGCATTGACTTAGCCCATCAATAACATCTAACTTTAATCTGGAAGTAAAATGGGTTTTCCAAACAAACAAAAAAGAGCTTTTTGTATTATGAAGTACTATGCCAACAACATTAATAGAAGTGCATATTATAAATAAAGAAAAGGGAATTTTTAAGAGATGAAATCTGTAACCTATGAGCATGGAAAGGAGGAGGAGTTTCAGCTGGTATGGAATAGCTGAAAATTATGTATTTATGTGTTTAACAAAATACCATATTTACCCACCAGTCATGCTGTACTTTCAGGAAAACTATACAATGTATATTAATTTTAAGGGATGTTGTATAATACGTAAGGTAGCAGGCATACTATTAAATTTTCTGCCTTTTTTTAGTATTATCACAGTATTAAAGGATATTTCCATGTGTTCAGGGAATGCAAACAGCTACATTATGGCTGCTGCCTACACTGTAGGAGAAGAAAAGAGGCTCTCAGAATAATTTTTTCCTCCTTTAGGCAGCACATCTGCATATGACCATGTGTAATTTTTCACAAGAGAAATGTAATTTACCTTCCTGGTGTATAAATTGTCCCAGTATATAAAAATGAAACAATAGGAGGCCAGATCTGTTTTTATATATCTCTAGTAGAATTAGAGGGAATTTATAGTAATTTATAATGTATATAGAGAAAACCTTGTTTATTATGACCCTACACACATAGAAGGAATTTGGGCAAGAGTGGTTATGCTTTCACTGATTTTAAAAGCAAAAATCAAGAAAGATCATTTTGCAGTATCTTCCTTTTGAAAGAATAAAGATACCTGGATTCTAGGTCATGAGTTTAGGTGCAGTCCAAACTGATAGTATCTGAAAATTACTTTATAAAATGGTTTAATTTCAACTGTCACTGGACAGTATGTCTAAATTGTATAATTTAAGAATAAAAAATTGCATTATTCATGGTAAGCTCAGGACACAGTAAATAAAAAAACTGCTGTTTTAAGGAGATACTGAAATGAGTCTACAGTGTGAGCATTTGGGCTGCTGGTGTACCCTCTGCACCAGTTGAGCAGGCAAAAGTCTGCTAAAGCATGGCTTGCCAATTGTATTCTTCCTAGAAATGTCAGTGAACTTGTAGCTAAAAAGCAAGTCCACCAGATTAGATATCTAGTCTTCTCAGTGATTCTTCTCTTACAAGACCAAATTCGGTAGCAACATTGCTTTAACACTTCAGCTAATTCTGACATAGTGCCTTAATTTGGTAAGTGATGATGTCCAAGTAGCTGAAGTTTAAAAGACATTTCAAAACTAGAATGACCTAGAAGAAAGAAATTAAGAATATATAAAATTGTTTCGATGCTATCTATAAATTTTTATAATTGTAATTTTATAATATCATAATTTTATGGTTTCTAGTAGAAGAACTGGATTCATTGCTGACCTCCCAGAATACATTCATAGCAAAATTAAAGGAAGAATGTTTTGTGTTGGCAAAAAAGTTGGAACAAATGTCAGAAAAATACAGGTTAGTATATTTTTATTAACATGACCCTTTTATTACTAGGATATGCTTATTTATTGTTTTATTTGTATTTTAATATTTATTACTTTTCATCATATCAATGTAATATACACCCCTTAAAAATTCAGTATAGTATGTGCCCCTTAAGATTATGTTTCTGACTAGTAATTCAAATTTCTGTGACAATTCCAAGGTAAAAATTGTGTCATATTTTCTTCCTTGTGTTCATATTCTTAATATGAAGGGTGGAAAATAGTTTAAAAAGGTACAATTCAAGTTTATCTGAAATTATATGAAAAAAATGATGTCAAATCTGTTGTAATTTTATTTATTTACTCTAGTGCTCTTTTCACAGTACTGCACTACACACTGGACATTGTCTATAAAATAATAGTCATCAAAATTGATTGTCATTGATGCTCTGATTATGCTGCCGTTTTTTATCAATCAATAGCAGATCTAAGTTCAAAGCCATTAAAAACTGAGGAAAAAAGCAACACCTGGAATAATTTAAAGAAATACAAAGCTATGGAGTTATCTATTCAAAAGTTCTGTAAGACAGAACTATTTGGGAAAGAAAACATGAATTTTGTAGTTCTTTCGCAGCAAATAAGTTGAAATTTTTTTGGGGGTTCACATTTAGAGTGGTAAACTGGACTTCACTGGAGAGTTGGCATTCTGTAGCTTCTGTAAATTACATGCAAAGTGAATTTGGTAATTAAGGCTAATATTCATCTGATGGCTCATGGGAAACACTCAGCAAAAATAAAACTGGTTTTCAAGACAGGATTCTTTGGCTGGATGGTTTTAATCATCCTCTTAAGGTAATGAAGAAGAGGCAACACTCACTCAGAGAGAGAGCTCATTTATCCCAGTACCCTCTTCCCAGGAATGGTCAAAGGGGAATGATTTAAGTAGATGACAGACACACACACATATATATGTCTGTAATAAATAAAATCTGTGGTGTTTCCCATGGGTAGTGCCTCCACTGCCCATCCTTCTTCCCACTGAATATAGTGTTGACTAGCTGTTAAGTGGCTGAAGGTGGGAGATGAATCCCATTCAGGGTGTTTAGGGAAGAAACCAGAAACTTGAGTGACTGTGAGCAATATTCCCATGCAAGTGTTGTGAGGGGTACTTGAGAGAGAAGCAAAGAGAATTTTTCCTCTGAAAAAGCAGAGCTCTTCTGCTAATGTAATGCAAAATCTAAATGGATTAAAACCATATTATTATTCCAGCAATAAAAAAGCACACAGACTTTGTTGCTAGAGCTCACAGTCACAGACTAGTAACTGTAAAGGATGAAGGAAAGACAGAAAACATACTCTGAAAACACATTATTCTCTGAAAATAAATACTAGATATTGCCAAGTGTTTTTCCCCCTAGCAGCATTAGCTGCCTATGTCAAGGACCTGAAAATGGGAAAAGGAGCCCTCTTGCATCAATCAGTTACAGGGAGAGAAATAGGTAGAGACAAAAGAAAAAAAAAAAAAAAAAAAAAAGGTAAAAATGAGAACAGCAAGGTGGAGCTGGAGGTGGTGGAAAATGACAGACTAATATAGATGGCTTCACAAAGTGATGTGATCAGGAGATCAGATGCAGAAAATTATTTTAGCCAAGTTCTAAATGCATCATCAGCACCGTGTATTCCTCAGTAGCACCTCTCCAAATGGCAATCTTCAGCTCATTGTCACTGAATGTTGTGTAAAAACATATTCTGGGACAGGATATTGTAGTTTTGTCTTCTGGAAAAAAGCAGTAATTTAGGGAAGATTTTATAACTTAGTACTTATGTACATTAATAAAAGCAGATCATAAAGCAGCAGTGTGCCCTATTTTCACAGAAAACATTTTTCTTTTTTTTTTTTTCCATGTTTTTGACTTTACCACAAACTGAATTTTGGACCTGGATATGTATTTTCTTGCTGTACCTCTAGAATCTTTGTTCCTTCATTTCCATGGGTTTAAGAAATAACTGTGTGCTACCAAGACAGTTATTTAATTGGTGGAACAGTCAAGCTCTTTTAATAAGATATGCAATAGTAAGTTCATTTAAATTTTATTTCATTTAATAGGAACTATGCATTTGTAATAAGAGATATTTCAAATTTATCTGTGACAGCTACATATTTATACAGTTTCAGTGGAATGCATCTGAATGGCACATATATTTTTATATTTAATGCAGGTTTTCTGAGAAATCTAAACTGTTTTTTTGTTTATATGTAAGCTGGAACCATTTTTTGAGCTAGTCCCTACACAGAGAGGCATCAGAAAGACAATGTCAGACGAATTATAAACCCCTCAAGCTGTGCAGAAAGAAGATAGTGTCTGTGAAGGTTTTTGTATGCATAGGCATGTTTAAAAATATAGTCGTTTGTTGATTTCTTCTCTGTTTCTCTCTTGTTTTGTTCTTTTTTTTCCTCTGTCACTGTCTGAGTTTCTAGGTTGTAGATTAATGCTTAACACTACCCACTGTGTATTTGTGATTTGCGTTTTGTAATTAAGGGGAACAATGGGAGTCCATTGGGTCTCGTTATATATAATGGTTGGTTTAATTTGTTTCACTTCTATCTTGTTAATTGTAAATTGATCATTAAGATTTGAATTCTAATCTGTCACCAGGGTTGTGAGTATTGAAGCTAGAGCAATGATCCTCGTTTTAATCACTGATGATGAGAAACAAATTTTATCATTTTGGTACATATTGCAGTTCATATATTTTAACACTGTTTTTTATGGTGTTATAAATATTGTTAAATGACTTTTAGTGTAGTTTTACTGTTTGGACTATAATGTATAAATTATATTACTGGTTTGGCAACAGTAGGCATCCAACTGTGTGAGTTTAATTGAAGTAAAGAACACATACCCGGCTGAACTATTTTTCTGCATGTTTGGTTGACTGCAGTCATTGCACTCAATACCAGAAGTGAAATGTATGTTGAAGGTAGCTGTATGAAGATGGGGAACAGTCTGTCTGAAGGTTCAGTCACTAAAATTAGAAGCAACAATACTGCATCAACAGAAAATATTTTAGAGTGTATTTAATTTCTGTGCATGTAAACAATTGATTTTAAGAGCAGGAAAAGGCAGTGTTTAAAAAGCACTAAAATGCAAAAGCAAGTTCAGAGGAGCAAAGGCAGCATTACCACCTTAATGGTCAAAAATCAGCTCATCCTAAAGATATCCTAAGATTGGCTTTGAATTGTGACTATTTAAGATTTCCTCTCTTTTTTTTTTTTTTCCCTTTAGTATTTAAGTGGTTTGGAGGCTAACCTGTTTGGGGTTTTTTCCAGGACTCTTCCAGCAAAGATGGTAGATAAAACCTTAAAGTGGTTTTTAAATAGAAGTTGAGGTAGTTAAATGGATCCAGAAGTATAGAGGGGTTTTTTCTGTTGTTGCTTCTGCCCCCATCAATTATTTTTGATATAGCGACAAGTGAATGAGGTTTGGCAAAATCTATTATGCATCCAATTACAAGCATGCATTTTACATTTTCATGTGATGTTGCTCTGTGTACTTTCAAAATAACAGTGATTTCATACAGGTCATTTGAGTGTATCAGATATCAGAAGCACACACAGATCCATGACTGCCTGACTTGTGGAGCCAGCCTGAGTCTGCAGAAGTGACCCTTCCTGCTGAGTTCAGCTCCAAATGCATGCATGCTTCAGTTTCTACCTCAGCTTATTGCTCAGACTGCTGGACCCAGAGTAGCTCTGGTGGAACAACATCAGCGCATCCATGCTGTGTCCTTTAGTTCTGCAGTGTCCATCAGACAGTGATTCATTTATCTCTGTCCCTGGCATTATGAGTGAACTATCCCCGAAGTTCAGCACTGTGGGCTTTGATGCTTACCCCCGCTCTCTTCATTCTGTGATACCTTGGGAGCAGAGTTGTTCAGAAGCATTTACACAGGACTGGTTGTGCCTCTGGCTGAGTGGAATTCCTACTCCTGTACAAATGTTCTATAGCATTCAGTACAGTTGTTAGGCTTAGTACAATTATGGTGGGTTTGGATTTGTTGGCTTTTTTTTTAACTCAATGTGTGAAGTAACTTAAATATCGCATAGAATTAGCTGCCTCATCTTAATCTTTGGAAACTGAGGTGGATAAAAGGTGTGTTTAAAGATGCAAAGGGAATCAGTCACAAGTGACAATGGAAGACTCTTGGTATGCAATATTGTATTGGACTGGTGTTCTTTCTTTTATGCCAACACTCATGAGCTTTTAACATGGACCTAACCATTCTGTCCTTCATATGTGCTGTCCTTCAAAACTCCAGGGTCATTAAATATTTGAGTCTTGGTGGTCAGACTCTTAGTTACATGGAAAGGATGTTGTATAAATAATGTCATAATTAGAAAATTTTTTCTGCGTTTAACTGTAATTACAAAAGATGTTTTAGGAGAAGACAACACTCGTACGTGCTTCAAAGCATCAGGCATTTAGAGCTCTATTTTAGAGACTGGAGATTATGATACTTGTGGTTTTAATTAACTCATTTCTTACTTTAATTAATTGTGATTTTCAGTAGTGTTTTGATTTTGATTGATTTGAATTACTTGATCTTTCCAGAAAGACTTTGGGCACCTACAAGTGTAATGGAGATTAATAAATCCTTATAAAACGTGGACAATTTTATCACCTTGAAAGTTGCTTTTGCTGTTTCCATGAATGAGACAGTCACATAGAAATAGAGAAAAACAAGCAGGATCCCCCAGTTGGGAAACCCAACAAATGTGATAATTTGCAGTATTCCTACATGGCAAATGCTGTTGTTGAATTTTACTGGAAAGAAAGGAATGCAGAATTTAATTTAGTCCTGTGTCAGGTCTCTTTGAGCTGCTCTGCAGTGCAACTTTGCTTTTATCCACTGGTTGTCTGTCTTACAGTATCAGCATGAAGTACAGACTGCATTCACATTGTGTGATAACAGTTGGTCCAGCTGGCAGTGCTTTGTTAATGCTGACATTTAAGTTACTAGTATTTCTATAAAATGGTCGGTGGAAAAATCCAGTTTCTGGTACCTTCCTATAACATCCTGCCCGCTGTTATGTACCCATCCAGGAAATTCCTGTGCACTGGAATCTAATACACAATTCTGGTGTATTTGTGTGTGATCTTCCTTAATTGAGCTGTAACTCTCAATCTAAATTCAATTACATACAGTCTCAGTCCAAAGTTTCCTTTGCTGAGTTCTTTCAGATTCACAGATGATACCATGCATTGTTCTCTATTTAAGCTTGAAAAGATCATGTTGTCATTTCTAGATTTGACTTGTCAATGTAACAACATGTTTTTGAAGGAGGAGTATTCCTTCCTCCCTGCACTTTGTTGTATTTTTCAGAATGTCAGTTGTTATTGCATTCTGTAACAGCCAGGAAGGTAAAGTATCTTTCTGCTGTAATTGCAGCATATTTAAGTTTATGATTTAAAGATATATCTGAAGCTTTTTAACCTTGAGATATGGAGTGGCAGATGCCATAAATCAAATTTACTTACTTTTGATTTGTACTTTCTGATGGTATAGCAGATTCTGACATGTTCTCATTAACCTTTTCCAAAGAGTTAAAATTGTACAAGTGCATAATGTATATTTTATCACTATTTAATCTGAGGTCTTTTCCTGATATTAAGAAACAGCTCATGCCTGTTTCTCCATTTGCTGATGGTTAGAGATGTAGCAAGTAGCAGTCCCAGGTTATTCATGGATCTGATGTCTCTCCTCACCCGTGAAGAATAAGAATTGCTTAGAAGTGACTAATATTCTTAAAGGCTATGCTGAATTTTATGTAGATTAGTGTGTGCCTGTATGATTTGTCCCTTGTTTCTGAAAGTTTATTTCATTTTCCTCTAAGTGAGGTTTTGGGTTTTTGGTTGGGTGTGAGTATTTTTTTGCGGAGAAGGGTTTATGAAGGTTTTGTTGTTGATGTTTTTTTTTTTTTTTTATCTGTGCAATGTTATTTTAGACATAGGAGGTTGCTAAAGTTTCTAAAACAGTACCACTATTGAAAGTTCAATCTGTGAACTATTGAGAGTTCAACCCATAAAGCGGAGTCAAAGTTGAAAAATGTTTTAGTAGCTGTTTTTTTAAACTAAATGTTAGCTTTTGCTAATAAAGAAGTTGAAATGTGTTCCCAAAATGTTAGCCAAATTCTTGCTTAACAAGTATGAATTTACATGTATTGATCTTATTTAACATTGATGCATAATGCCAAATGGCATGCCTGTTTAAATTAGGCGGAAATTAGCATAGCCAACCTATAATTGAGTGATTGCCAGTGGCATATTTAGAAGATACCCACCAGTATCATCTTTTGTCTTAAAATTATCTGAAACAGCATTTTGTTTCTCTAAGTTCTAGTAATAGCTTGTTTATGCATTACATATAAATGTATGAAATGTTACAAATGCTGGAGCCACATATTGATGGCATACTGCAGGATGAAATCTGACAACATCCATCATCGCTTTGTTTTACTTCTGTAGATCTGAAGTCAACCAGCTTAGTCAGGATAAAGAGTATCTTCATGGCAGATTGGAGAAGATGCAGAAACGGAATGATGAATTGGACCAACAATGTATCCAGCATGGGAGAATACATGAGAGAATGAAGTCAAGGTAGGAGGTCCTGTTAATCTGTCAGTATGTGATATGCTCAACTGTACCAGTCATGTTGTATAAACATAAAAAATGACACGAGGTTGTGTAAAAGTAATATTCTTTCCTTGTGAAATGACCACTCTTTCCCCCTCCTCAACCATTCTGTCAAGTTGTTTTTTTTAACATCTTTTGCTTGTGCCATTTTGGATAAATAAAAGGAAAGCTTGAACAACATAGTCTTCCAAAGAATTTAAACCTAGTACATATGTGTGTGGGCTGCTTTGGCTGTTCTCTGCTGTAACTTGTATGAATAGTCTTACAATTTCAAAAAGAAAAAAAAACAAGGGGAGGGGGAAGCTGGGGAGGAAGGAGGGAGGAGGTTATTCAGTGATGTGAATGTGGTGTACAGATGTGTGTTCTATTATGCCATGTAATAGTTGTATTTTTGGGGTTTACCAAGACAAATCTTACTGAAAATCGTAGTACCAGAGAAATACTGACCATTTCTAGGCCTTGCAGAGAAGCAGTGACTTCCTCAGGATGAGGTGGGAGCAGCTACAGCAAAACTAGTGTGAAATACTTTCACCAATATCAATTGACTGTTCTGGCCAGAGTATCTAGACTGATAATGGCTTGTGCTGTGACATGGATTAGGCTTCCTCAAAGATCACTGTGGAGGCTTTTTCCTTTTGGTTCCAGAAAGTTAATCTATGCTTTCTTCTTCTGTTTTCCACTCCACATTAAGTGTAATGGGCACTGGAGGGAGTTCTGACATACTTGTGGAGGTAGATGATGAAGTATAGAGGAGGCTGAGAGGCAACTCTGCAAATCCAGTCATCAAAGCTACCTCTTGTCAGTAGTCAAAGGCAAAATGCAGTTTAACTTTATTTGGACTAGACAGCCCTTACTGGGAAAAATTCTGTTTGCTTTTTTTCATCATTGACCACCTTAGAGGAGCTGAGCTTGCAAGTATTAAGGCAGCCAGTCCTGTATGCTCCTTTCTTTAAAGTATTGATTTTTAATTTTTTTTTTTTTACTGCCATCTCTTTATTCTCTGTCTATAATCTTCTTTCTCGCAAGTACTTAATGTGTTCATTTCGGTCATCGAGAGCCACTTCTTTCCTCTTCCCTTTGAGATTTCTGTCTGTACCTCATCCTGTTCTTCTGTAACCTTGTATTGTCATCGTCATTTACAGCTCAGAGAACAAAGAAATTCAAAACGCTGCAACTACATCCCTCATCTGTGTAACCACACAATATTTTGATTTATCTCACCTCCCTTTTGATTTCTTTAGTTGTAGTGGATTCGTATCATATGCAGGACTGAGGATTCGAGTTTACTTTCAGGAGAAAAAAAATTTCCCCCTCTTTTTTCTCCTAGCTGTTCTTTTATAGAATTATGAGTATCTAGTAGAATTTAAAAATGCTTTGCAAGTTTTTAGGGTAACCTTTCCTCTATCTATTTTTATAAATAAGATAGATTTACTGGAAAATGTTGCTCATTCTCTGCTGCAGCAGCAATGATTATACACTAGAAAAGACTGAAAGCATTAATCCAGAACAAAAAAGTGGTTTGAAAGCAGAGTGGTCATGCTGCAGGCAATGCCTTACCTTCTGCTGCTGTTTTGCAAACAACAGAGAAAGCAGGGCAGTAATAGCATTTGTCTTATTTAATATTTTAGAATATGTAAATGTAGCAGAGATTATCAGGTGTTCTAAACATGAACAATATACTTTACCAGCATTTTAAGAGATGGCTCTTGTAACATATTTTTAATTGTCATCTTGCACTCTAGTAATTTAAAATCCAACTAATAAGTGACAAGACTGATACTCTAAACTGCTTTAAAATATCAGTGTAATTTTAATTTCCATGTGAAAACTGTAGTAGATTTTCAGGATTAACTCCCAAATGCTGTAATTTGGTCATGAAGTTTACAAATCTAGGTGAATAAAAGCAGAAGGAGTAACTACCCCAACAAATAAATCTTGCAGTTCTGTATATTTATGTTGAAGAATTTCCAATAAATAAAAATAGTAATTTTTCTCTTCTGATTTTGAAAATAGAAATCTGACTATACTATTTAGTAAAAGCAAAACAACAAATAATAATAATGTATTTTGCCTCAGATTTTTATCCATCACTTAGATACTAATAATATCAGCAAATACTGTTGATGGTTGCTTCTTAACACATTTGTTTCTCCTTTGTATGCAGCTACAAATAGCAGTGGTCGTTTTGCAGCACAATCCCACAAAGTGCATTCTGACCTAATTTTCTAGCTGCTGTTATTCTGGATCTTCAGAAAATTTCTTGTATTAAAATGATTTTGGCTAAACTTGGAACATAACATTTGCATTTTAAAAATGAGGTATTTTGATATTTGAGAAGGTATCACTGTCCATACACTATCCAGGGACAGCATGACAGGCCCTGATACAACTGTTTTGTGAAAAAAACAATACTGAAATGACCAATCAGAATTTCTTTTGGAGCAAAAATATTTTGGCAATCATAATAGTTGCTCTCCTGAAAGTGAACAAGAAAAATGTTTTAGTGCCATTCCTACCTCTGTGTGAATTTGTGCTGCAAATGAATATAGTCCAAAATTAAATAAGCAAATTTCTAAGAAAGAGATTACTTTAAGTTCCAGTCATTAAACAGGGTATGGAATCAGTCTTTTTAGTGTAATGGAAGTATCCAGCCCTTCTGGTGTGTTTTTACTCAGTGAAATATGGCATTAAAAGAAGTAGATGTCCATTCTAAATGATACAGTTGTCGCATGCTGCTGAGGCAAACTTGAACTGAAAGATGTACAGTTTGCAGGACTGAGGTGACACATTGAGTCCAGCTGGAGTTGGTCATCATATGTATCTTCATGGATATGAATCTTGCAGAAATTCTTGTCTGTTACGTAGCAGAGTCCATTTTTATAAATTTTCGACCTCAAAGCAAGCTGTCTTATTAAATTCTTCAAATTCCCATTCTGTAGATTTGTGTTGATAGTAGAAATTAGCAGATAGCAGAAAGTACAAAATGTCTTATAAGGCAGCTGTAAAGGTAGAAACTAGCCAAGAATAAAAATAATATGAAGCAAAACTAAAAGGTTTCTATCTTTTGGTTTTGGTTTTGGGTTTTTTTTCAGTGCACCACTCTGTATAATTTGAATATATTCCAGATGAAGGAAAATTCAAAGCCAAATGAATTGGGTAACTGTATGTATAAAGTTGGTTCATTCTTTCCTTAATCTGTTTTCAAACTGAATTTCCAGGTGTGCATTTTCACCTCTATGCTTAGTCCAGTTCTGTAAATGCAGATCCACTTTCTCACAAGCTCTTTTCTATTCCAACTTGAAGAGTAAGAAGAAAAAGAGAAGAACCTTCCTAGATCTATTATTGTTTGAACATATATACGAATAAGTATTATTTTCCCAAGCTGCCATGGGTCAGGATTTCATCAGGCTGTTTAAGCTTTCACTGAACTTAATTGACAACTCTTATAGTTACAAGGTTCAATTATGGCTTTACTTTTCTGCATCTGCTCTTCTCATAAAACAAGCATTTGATTGTAATGCAGCTATTTAGAGGATTGCTTCTGTGGACAGCCAGTGTCTAAAATGGGAGGCATTTAATGAAATATAGTTTAGCTATTTTCCTTGTATGTTTCCTATTGAAGACCTTCAAGCAGGAGAACAAAATCCTAGGCAATTTCTTTCCTTCTTTTCAAGATAAACCAGACATGCCTTTACTTTTTATCAAGTGGTTAAAGAAAAAAAAAAGCATTTGGACTGTAGTTTACAGGAAATATAAGGCTCTTTAAAAATCTATTTAATAAAATGTAAATTTAGAAGCTTCTAATAAGTTTCTTTCCAAACATTTTTCTAAAGTTCAGCAGATAGAATTTGGGGCTATGAATTTTCTCTCAGATCTTGTGGTTACGGTTTATATTATTAATTTTAATTTTTGCTGTAATGTGTGTGATCAATGTCCAATCTGTATAACATTAACAATAATGATACATTTAACGCAAATCTCTCTGAGGCTTTTTGTTTTGGAGGTGACACTGTTAGACATATTTCAACTGTATTTTTGCTAGCTAAAGTTAAAAAGAAGAGCCTACAGGACTGGCAGTTTGGGGCAGATGTGTGTCTATTCCTTAGGCATCAGTGGTTGTAAGTTAACTATAAAAATGTTGCAACCATCTGTGTAACAAGACGGCAGAGATCTGCTCTCGCCTGTTACTATAAATAAGAAGGAGATTTGTTTGACTTCATAGACATTGGATTTATAAAGACTCTATGTGTCAAATTGGAACTACGTGCCATGTTGCTGAGATGTGTCTGCAGCCAACTACCTGGGGTGTCTTCCCCTTCAGACATTCTAGTGCGGTGCAGCAACTGTGCAGAAATGTCTGTATAGCACAACATGTGACAAATTATATTTGTTTTCTACCTATGGCAAATGTATGATTCTTATGGATAAGCTTATCTGGAAGGATAGCTAAAATGGATCTTTAAACAGACCACTCGAGTGAAAATGTGATAACCAGTTTGGCAAGGATTTTAAAGGCTATTTTTTTGTTTTTTGGGTTTTTTTTTCGTTGTTGTTTCTTTGTTTTGTTACTAAGTGGTAGTGTATGCAAGATCATGTATGCTTGAGAGAGCACATACCTGTGGGAATTGAGACATATCTAGAGAGAATACACCAGCATTTTCAAATACCTGCTATGTAAAATCACAATAGCTAGTTTGTCACTATTACACTACTGAATAGAAATCTTGGATTTGGCAAATCTTCAGTAGAACTACTAATTAAAATTTATTCTTGATAACTGGAGCAATCAAGTTACATTTGAAATTTTGCATTTTCTCTTTAAAACTGATTTACTTTTTTGTGTGTATGTGTGTTTACAAGACACAATGACGGATGGACAAATTTAGGTTATATCATTACCTGAAAGCCCTTTATTTTCTTTCAGTTCATTCTCAGTTAAATACATTATCTTTCTTATTCTACCAATAGATTAGTATATTTTTTAAAGTGACAATGAGGTAATTGTTCCTATATTTTATTAGGATCTGTTCAATCATCTGATCAATCATCTGTTTAGCAATGCAATCATAGATTAAAACTGCATTATATTGTGGCTTTTTAGTTTAAAGTGCATTAATTTTTAAATTGAAAATAGAGATTAACATAGGTAGTGTCCGTAGAACCTTTGATATTAAAGATATAGAGATACTCACATTGTCTCAATGTCTAAAGAGCAGTGTGCTGCACTTTTTCCTGAGCATCATGCCCACTTCTCTTTGGCGTGGTTTTGCTGTAACAGGATGGCTGTAGCAATTGGAGATCTATAAATTGTTTGTGCAGCCCTTCACTCAAGGAGTTTGTAAAACGCTCTGTGGTCAGCATGTGTCAGCACTGCAGTGCAGACAGATAAAACTCTCAGCTCTGTCCAGACCTTGGGGTTGTCACTATTGCTCAATTATTTTATTAATATTTAATAGACTCATATTTTAGACTGAGAAATGTATACTCCAGAGACCTGCTATTAGGAAATAATTAATGGCTAGTGTGTAAGCACTTATACACATATGTAAGTTGCAAATCCTACCAGAGTCTGAATGTGTATT
This sequence comes from Lonchura striata, assembly GCF_050655825.1. NCBI lineage: Eukaryota > Metazoa > Chordata > Aves > Passeriformes > Estrildidae > Lonchura > Lonchura striata. Next base: position 83,752,007 of record NC_140705.1, on the reverse strand, counting down.
TGGCTTCTGCTTAATATTGGGGTGTTTGCTCAGTTCAAATTCTCTGGAATAGAAATTGGATGTTCAGAATCTCTCCCTCTCTATTCCTCTGTTGTTCACCATTTGTCTGTTTACTATATATCTTTTTAATTGTTTTTTCCTTTTCTCAGTTTAAATAGGTGTCCATATATAGTGTGGTATAAATACATCTATTATTTATGCTTTTATATGTATAATATTCCCATTCAAAATAGGTAATAAAATGCTTACATTTATAAGACCCCAAACACTGTTTTTAAAGATTTATTCCCCAACTACCTAAACAGTAGACATACAAAGCAAAAATTTCCTTAGTTGTTAGAAAAATTGAAGAAGTATACAAAGAGTGAAATACAAGACTTTCATAAAATGCTGCAAAATTGTGTGCCAGTAAGTTCTCAGCTTTAAAAAGCAAATAAGAAGCAGAGGGGAATATCCTACCAAATTTCCGGAGAGATATTTAGGGAACTTAAAAATATTCTGTAAGATGTATTCGAGGTCACAGAGTGCTGTGTTAATCTGTTTCCAAATGTGTGTATTTAAAATATATGTACCTATGTATTTAGTTTATGCACACATATATTTCTTTGAGAATTGAGCCCCTCTGAGGGCCTCACCATTCCAATTTGGACAGCTTATTCCTCTGATCTTTTCATTGGGTTCCTTCTTACTTTTGGTCTGAATTAATCTCTGTTTCATTTGTACCTACTTGTCTTTGAGCCTACAAATAATTGTAGACAATGGCTGTGTCTATTCAGTCCTATCTCTGCTTATAAGTAAACCCTTCCTCCTTGTTCTTCTTTTGGCAATGAGCTCTTCATCACCTTAGTGTTCTGATAGTTGATCTTTTTTAAATATGGGCAGTCAGAATTGTCTTGGGTCTTGGATGGGGACATTTAAATATATTTGTATATATAAAATCAATATATTTACTAGAAATTCCTTGACTAATGAGTCCTACAGTCATGTTTGCCTTTTTGACAGCTGCACTAAGAAATGCATCCACAACATCTTTCTCCAAAGTAAATTCAAGTTTTCAGCAGAGACTTTTGCTATGAACTAGGAAAGCATTGAGTATATAGTGTAAGACTTTCATACTGTGTCTGCTGTTTCAATCTTCTGAGTCATCTATTTCTTTCTGTGTAGTATCCCAGACTTTCTCAAACCTGATAACAGCTCTTAAATTTATCAGCCCATTCCTTCTTTGTGCTGAGTCATAATTCAAAATATTCAAAAATCTGTTTAAATGTGAAGAAATTCTCTGAGAATTCTTCTTGCCTTTCAATTGTTCCTGTTGGCTGTGTTCTTTGTTTCAGTCAGTTACTTGTCAACAACTTAAAATTCCTGATGGGTGTGATATTTAATGTTTTGCTAAAGTTAATGTTGATAAGATTTATTGCATTTCCTTTACCAAAAAATGAACTGTCAAGAGTTTAGGGTTCATGTTTTGTTCATGACCAAACCCACTTCATCTAGTTTACATTTCAGTTTCTCATATTCCAATTACCTCTCCATGTCCTTATATATTCCTTTTGTTTCTGAATTTGTGGCAGCCTTTTTTTGCATTTGAGGTCATGTTAATGGCCTAATAATTATCTGAATTACGTTCTTTAAGGATTAGTTAATGCTGCACTTGATTTAATTACATAACAATACAGTCAATATGAGGAAAAAGGTGTTGGGGGGAAGTCCCAGTGTGTCTGTTCAATTTGCACATCAAGACTGCTCGCCACCACAGTTTTAATCTTTGAGGAACTGGAAGATTACATCGAAAGTTGTATTGGTCCATGTCTCAAAGAAAAGCTAGGTGGGAAAATAGCCAGGTTTGCTTGTTCCTGTGCTGAACAGCTACTAGCTCTCTGACTTACACCCCCTCTGCAAGAGTCTGGTAATTGTCCATTTCTGAGGGTATCTTTTACCCTACTACTTTAATGTCTTCTGCCTTCTCCAAAACATAAAGAGGGATAGTTCATATTCATTCCATCATGAACCGAGTCAAAGCCTACGGCTCTCTAATAGTAAGCTTGTGTTCTTGTGTTCTTGTCTACTAGGAATGTAAAATGCCCTGAAATATGTGTGATATAAAACAGCACAACATAAGGTTCCAGGCTGTTCTTGTTACTTTCTGTTGTCAGCACAGTTGTTGGTTTTCAAAATTAAATGTTAATTTAGCATTAACGAAGCATTCTTGATTCCTCTAAAATGGAGGTGGATAAAGGTGATGTCTTTGACAGCTCAGCCCAGACTCTCCTTGATTCGGCAAGATCTAGAAATTATATTACTATGCAGATCATAACTGACATTGAAAAAGATGTGCATAACTGGACAGAAATGCACCCATTGTTTTCCAGGGGAACCCCATTTTATTCTACATTTGCTACATGCCTGCAAGAGTTTTCATTTTGGATAGGGGTTGCTTCTGGTAGTGATACATGATTGTATTATTCCACCAATTTATCCCTTCACCATCAGTATATATCTTCTTTGAAACACTTTGCCTTCAGTGCGTGGTAGTAACAGCTCTGGTCCAAAGTGGTAGTTATGGACCAGTCTTCCTCACCACTGTCCCCAGAGATGTGAAATAAGAAGTGAACAAGCTGGGTCAATGTGTTCCTTTGCTGTCTTGAGCAGAACTGCTATGTTTCTAGAAACATAGCTGTTTAATGGCAAGAGAAAGCACCAATAAACATATGTGTCTTGTTCATTCAAGTTAGCTTGATTTTATTTAAGTTACATGCTCAAATGTACCCAGAATTACAAAATTAATGTTTCTACCTTTCCAAAAAGGTAATAGCCTTTACAATGTAGTATAAACTCTGGACGACAGCCCTAACTATCCATGTTCCTCCTAAAATATTTAACAATCTTTAATAGTTCATTTTTTTTTTACTATCTAAAAAATTAAATTGTTGAAGTCCCTGACTGTTATACTCACCTTTGTTTCTTTCTTCCATATTGTTTTCCACCTACATTTTTAAAGTCCATTTTCTATACTGTATTTTTGTGATATACTTATGGTGTGTCAGAAAAAATCATAAAAAAACAACCAAACAAAACAACCCACCCAAACCCTTTTCAAATAGCCACTGTGAGACTACCACTATACAGTAGTTCAGCAGCAAATACCTAGCTGGGATATTTGACTGTAATTAGTATTTTCCTATTAAGCTTCCAGTGAACTCACAATTACAGTAAAATTTAACTATTAACCCATGTGGCAAATTACTTTAAGTGGTAGCAGATTTCTTTCTAGCTTTGATCGCTCTGTATGATTCTGAGATTTTCATACAAAGGCTATTTAAAACCCTCCATTCCCATATAGTGAAGAACTGAAAATGAAGACAGATGAGTAACATTTAAAGAGCTTTGCAAGTGTGTCATGAAAATTTACCAGCTTTGTAACAAAATCTATTCATCTGCCTCCTTTCAAGGTTATTGTAAGAGAAGGAGACACAAACTAATGATAATTTATGTTTTAATATCATAAGTGATGGAGTTTTGCAAGGTTATTGGAAGACTGCTTTTTCCAATAACTTCAGTGTTTTGATTGCTTCTGCAGGATCCAATACTTTTCCTCTGGAAGTTGATCTAACTGTGGATACTCTCTTTTTCCATATATAAATCTAACATGTTCTTAAATCTCTTTAGCCTTTGTTTCTTAAATCTGTTTAGGCCTTGATGTGTCTTGTGCCACTAGTTCCATGCCAATTTTGCACTTGAAGATGGGATATTTTCTTATGCTGTTTTTTTCCATCTTTCACTAAGTGTTTAGTTTATGCAGTATGACACCAGGGACCAATTTTTTCCAGTGTTTTTGTCAGATGAAATACAGATAGAACTTTATTTTGCCTATTTCTTTTCTGACTTAAACTTCCAGAGCTCCAGTGACATTCATTATTAGTTTCTGAGTGCACTCTGAAAAAAATGCCATCCTAAAATAAATTAAATACTAAAAAATAACTGTGTTTATTAAGCCTTCTGATAATGCTAATTGGTAGTCAGATAGTAACAGGCACTGGGCTAGTTTCAAGAAATGCGATCTCAAATGTGTTATCCATCAATTGCTAATAGAAAAAGTTTTAGTGAAATAGAGATTATGGAAGTGTCTAAAAGGAAGGACAGTATGATATGACCTACTTAGCATCTGTTTTTCTAGGGTACTGCAGACGGCGTTTTGTGTGCTTCTCAGCAGGGCTTCTCAGGTTGGTTCTGGAATTAAGTAGTGATGATGGGAAATATGAAATAAGTGGAAAAGGATAATAAGATTATTCTGTGTTGTTTAACTTATTCTTTGTCAACTCTAAAGTCATGTATGGAGAGGAAGAAAGGAGAAATTACATTTTTAACATTTTCAATGTTCTTTTTAACCTCAGAGACCTGGATTCCGCCTTCAGTTATACAAATGGAAGTGGATCCTTGTCCCAAACATATCTCATTACTTGGGGCCTGATACTGAATGGTCTTTAGAATTCTGATTTGATTTGAGTCAACATTGCTAAATAGTTTCAGGTCTCCAGTTTCAAAATGTTGTCTCAGTGCAATGGCTGAAATGCCAGTTAACTTTCTTGGCTTATGTAAAACGCTGTAATTTTTTTGAGTGCTGCACTAGCTCTTCCCATACTACCAGAGATATAACCTTAGTTTTAGCTATGTGACTTGCATGTAGTCAAGAAAGGGTTTTGGGGGCTTTTGGGTTGTTTTGTTTGGCTTTTTTCCCTAATGTTTTGATCATTTGAGTGGCTGCCCTTTTTTATATATATATATATTTTTTTTAAATACATATGCATATATATAGATACACACAATTTCAGAACAAAAAAAATTGTCTGTAAATTGATACCAAACATAGACAATTGCACAGAATAAATGTTTGGGAACGCATGACTTAAGAACATTTTAACTTTTACTACTGTGAAGGCTGTTATAATCTTTTGTGCCTTGTCATGCATGTGTTAGTTGATGCAAATACTTGTGCTTCTCCAATAAGTTTTATGAATAAAATGCACAAACAAGCTGAGCAGAGACATATGTGTCATTGGGAAAGGACTTTCATAGGCTGGGCAGAAATGGACTTTCTGCATCAGCTTCCTGTAATGTTAACCCATGTCAATAAAATCCACAGGAAATGTGTCTAGCATTTTGTCCTTTTTAAATTTCCATTTTTAATAGCAAGAAGACACTCCAGGCAGTGCATTTCTGAGGGATTATTAAATTTCTGGGGTGGCTGAAGTCACTCACCCTTCAGCCTTGTTCCTTGCAACACACCCGAGGCGAGCAATAATCCCCAGCAAGGCACTGCCTGTCTTATCTTATTGCTTAATTATTATACCTATTTAATGGTGCTTAGAACATTGTCAGCTGTTGAGAAAAGGTAATTATCACTAGTCAAATGAAAAACACTTTTTTGGCTGCCTTACGGATACACATTTTACTGGTACCTTGATACATAATGAAGCCTGATAGCAAAACTTTTGCTTGTCTCTTCTTCAAGCCACAGCTGTTTCCCTGCTAAATTCATCCCATCTGTCTCCCCTTCCGTAAGGCTGTAGGCAGTATAGCATAAGTACAGAAGCAGTTCAGTGCTATTTTGGATAAACATAGCTGAAATTTGAATCTTTGCCATTTGCAATGCACACATTTTGTTTTACTGCTGTAAAGAGAGCTGTCAAAATAAAAACTACATGGATAATTTACTGAAATGCAGTCAAATAAAGGGATGATCAAAGGGAAAAGATGAAGATATAATATAGGGTCACTCTTACATTCATGGTCTATTCTGAATTAATTTAATTGTTGACCTCTTGACATTGCTGGGTGCAGAGGAATTGGTAATGAATAACAAAAGTAGAAGCCACTGAATTAGAATAGGACTTGAAGTCCAAGCTTCATGTCAGAATGGGTAATCGTAGCAGTCAATTATTTGTGATAGCACCTTGTTGAACTCTCTGACCAATGCATAGTTCTTTGCTCATTTTGTTAAGGAGTAGATAATTGTAATATAACTTGGAAATTAAATCCATCATTTCTATATGTGGCACTGTCTCTGAACATAAAAGGACACCACAACAATCACAATGAGGCAACAGTCATTACACCTCTTACTCTTTGCAGTTGTGATTGACATGGAAAAAAATATATTAAATCTGAGTACTTCATTGGGTTTGTTGTTCTAAAATGGATTTATGGTCATTAATCCAACGATTGTGTTTGAAATTCCAGGTTTTCTAGAAGAGAAGATCCAAGTGACAGTAAGGTCTGTTTGACTCAGATAAAATGAGTACAGTGCAACATAAAATATTTGAGATTTTTTTCAGGCAAAACCCTTTTGAAAAAATTCCTGTATTCTACTTCTTGGACATATTTTCCTTTCTCTGTGTTAGTGTGTTCTATGTGGTCAATCCCAGAGAAGGATTATGACTGGTAAATGCTTGTCTGTTGTAGGAGAATCTTGGAAGCAATTTCTAGGTTATCCCCGATGTGTATTTGGGATAGTTACATGTTCTGTGGAAGTTAGTTCTTGAAGGCTTGTGTTTCCAAATCTGTATTGCCTTAGGCAAAGGTGAACAAAGCCATGTTTGTCCTAACCTAGAAGATGCTCTTGTTGACAAAGAAAGAAGCAGATGATGAACTTAATAGTAGTGAAAAATGAAATTATCTAAATATTATCTCAATATTGATCTAAATGTTATGAGCATGAAGTTCCTTTGAGGAAAAGTACTTTTTGGAATTCACTACTTCTGAAATACTGTTCTGTACCGAGGCAGAGAAAGGGGAAAAAAGGATGCTAAGTCACTAGCTGCTTCTGTATTTACAGAACTGTTTTTAAAATGTATCAAAAGAAACAAAGTGGTTTTTATTCTTACTAAGAAAGGTACTGCAACATGTAAAGCTCACACAGTAGTTTTCATGTAAATATGTGTAAAATAAATAGTCTGTGGCAAAGATCAAAACAGCATTAATCCTCCATATTAAAGGAAATGTAGGAATTTCTCTACAGACACTAAATTGAATTATTCAAAGATTTTGAAATACTATTTTTGGTTTTGTTCTGTAATATGAACATAAATAATGCTGTTATAATAAGTGAAACTGAATGTTGATAGTTATTCCTGTAACTGATCCAGGAGCTGATAACACAACTACTGCACCAGAACCGGTACCTTCATGTATAGGTTTAAATGAAGAAGGGCTCCATTATTTTTTAATGGAAGCCCAGTTCTTCAAAGACTCCATCAAATGTAAAGGCTCCTCACCCTCTGATCAAAAATGTGGTTGCATTGACTTCTCTGAGGTCACATAAGTATTGCAGTAAACATATAGCTACTAGGTCTTAGAACAATTGCTTTTATAGTAAATATATTGTGGCAATTCCTTAAAGTTCTATTAATGTCTGATCTGATATTTTAAAAATAGTGTCTTATGGCTTGGTCATCCAATTTTTATAACATACATCTGATGGAACATGTATGTTTACAAAAGTAGTTTTTCAACAAACTTTAGCTATTTTTTCCCCCACTCTTCAAAAGGAGAGATTTACCTGTTACATATTGGAAATGGTCAGTTCCTGTTAAAATCATGTAGGTAGCTGCTGTAAGTTGAAGTGGGAGACCTGTACCCTCATGAATAACAGTTTTGACAGATCCACTGCATTTTTCCCAAACATGATTTTAAAACTGCAAGTAGGCGAAGAAAATCAGGTTATTATGAAGAGTTTTACCCTCTTGTTGCACAGCTGAGATTTCAGGTTGGAGAAGTGTGCAACATGAAGAGCAAAACAAGTTATAGTGACTGTCTTTGCAGTGTGCAAAGTATTAAGAAAGTTGTCAATATTATGCTTTTCTCATATTTGTTAAATTAATTTTTTGCATTCCAGAGTACCTTGCCATAAGTATGTGCATTTGTTAAAGATGTGATCAAAACTCCAAGATTATGTGAATTCCTGTTGATCCTTCATCTGCACTGTTGAGTGTTCCCCCACTGCTGGGACTGTTTATGGTGATCTGGATCTAATAAGGGTTCTTTTTTCAAACTTAGCACTTAAATTCTTATTCGGTTTTTGTCTGCCCATCTTTTTACTTACATTCAAGATTTTTTTCTTCTGTTTGATTTTTTAGATCAGACAGTATGCCTTATATTTCCACTCATTCCTTCTGCAGGTTAGTGTAAGGACAAAAGAAAAAGAAGGAATGGGTTAGAGAGTTCACATACTCTACCAGACAAAAAAACCATCAAGTAACATGGAACAAGATAAAAACTTCAAAGACAAAATATGAAAAATATTCTTAGAGTGCTATTTTGTATTCTTTTCCCTTTACCATTTCATGCTTTTCTTATGTTCAATGTAATTTTAGGTATTCCAACAGTATATGTGGAGGGAATATTTTCTGGAAAAGTCATGAAGATTTCTGGATCTTCTGAAAAAATATATATTGTGGATGTACACAGTGAACAAAAACCTTCACTTGTTCAAAATTTTTCATGCAATTTACTTGTTTGCTCAGTTGTCTTGTGAGTTATATGTTCAGAACTGAAAGCCAGTATTACTTTTTCTCTATCTTACTGTCTGCTCCCACTTCTAACTGCCTCTGTTTTGGCAAATTTTAAACTTAGTTGTTGTTATAATTAATACTAATATTGTGATTAGATATAATCTGCAATTTCGACAATTCATAAGTAATTTTTTTATACCATCATGGCATAAACTGACCAGTACCATCTTTATGGTACGTAAATGTTTTTCATTTTTTAGCCTAGGTTCTCTCAAACAGACAATTGTAACATCTCTTAGAAGTGCTGGCAGGTCGTTTATACAAAACTAAAATCATTTTTATACAGCAATAGTGAGCTCTGTTTTTTTTGGGTCAGGTGCTTTTGTTTGGGGTTTTTTCTATTAATAGTGCAAGGGAAAAGCTTACCCTGTATTACTGTGTTCAAATGCTTCCCTCTGAGCTGTTCTTCACTGAATTGTCTCCAGACCCAGCACATCCTGTTTTGTTTGAGCTCCCCTGATGTACAGAAGCAGCCCCAAAGTTTTAAACAACAGGGACTATTTATACAAAAACAGAGGTTAAATTAATTTTGGTAAAAAACAGAACTGATTAGCATCCTGATAGTTAAATTCATTAGTAGAGTAACCCCAGTTGCACTTTGGTTAAAGCAGTGTAGCAAGATAAATGAGGGATCCTTCCCACGCTACTTGCTTTCCTTTTAATAATCAGTGAAACATTGGTTGCTGGAAACATCTGAATTCCTTTGGTCCCATAAACACAATAGATAACTGTGGGCTAGAATTAAAAATTAGAATTACTTGAGATGTTAGTGCTGTTTGTGTTATCATCCTAAAATTTCTGTTCCACTAAAATTTATTCTGTTCTATTTAGCTAATTTCTATTCATATTTTTAAATAGCACAGTTGGGGATTCTTTCCTTTGTAAATTTTTTGGGAAGAAATTTTTTCTAATACTTCAGTGACTTTCTGCATCAGATTTCAGGGTAATGTTACAGTCAGTAATGTTTACATCAACAAATGTAAATTCAAATTAAATCTATTATTTAAATAGCATAATGGAAACACATGGTGCTTTGTAGTCATGTAATTAAAGAAGATCTGTGCCTCCAGGAGTTTATGATCTGAAGATCAAAACCATTTCCACATGCAACAGACCTCTTCTAAATTATCGGTCTACAATTTGGGGATTTTGTCTTGCATCTATTTCAGCATAAATTTTACTTCTGAGCAGAGATTTCAACCAGACCAGTGAAGAATTGGCTGGGATGAAATTCTGAAGTTTTGTACTTGACACTTTGTGTAGGGGCAGTTTCCTCTCTAGCACAGAAAAGCTTGGTGTTTTGATGTCAATATTTATACCTCCCTGATTTAACAGCAACACTGTGAACTAAACTTTGTGAATTATACCAGTTTAGCTATGGAGGCGGGGGAAGAGGAAACTCAATTTCTTATGGTTAACAAGGAACCTAACTAGCCATACTTCTTTTTTTTTTTTTTTTTGGTTGTTGTTGTTGTTGTTGGGTTTTTTTCCCCGTTGTGAAAGTAATTTTGTGCAAAATTGCATTTGAGTTAAATTATTCACTCATCCTGGGGCAATAGCCTGTATTCACTTTCCAGCTGAGCCAACTAAAAATATGGGAAACAGACTAGCCTAGTATTCCATTGTTAACTTATATAATATGGTGTTTTGGAAATTATGATGAAGGCAACCTGGATATTTCATGGATCAATTAGTAGATTCATAAACCGAAAGCTTTGCTTGCTATTTGTAATGGTGTTTTCTCCCTTCCTTTCAAAACTGCTCACAAATTGGAGCTGTTGCTTTTATTTAAAAAGAAAAGAGGAGGACAAAGAAAAAGGGGGGAAAAAATCAAGCCTCTTTTTTCCTTTGAAGAAATCTTTGCCTGAATTGCTGGCCAAGTTCTCTCAAAAGGCTTGGACTCCTTCAAAACTTGGAATCAAGTTCAGACCCCAGATAGGTGAGGTAGAGTACTTTATTCACTTTATTTAGTTTTCTCCTGACAATATGCTACAAAGGAATCTGGGTGTAAGCACATAGGTTCTTATGGTCAAGTGTGATGGTTTGGGATTTTTTCCAATTATCATCCTAATTAGGACTCTGAATTAAAAAGAATTTTTCATTTCTTTTGGTCATGGGGAACTAAATGAAGAACGGTCTGTGACCCATGTGATTTTCAGGTACATGCAAACCTTCAAGCCCCTTTGTTGCTGTAATGACTTAAATGCAAAATTATTTCACAGCCTTAAGAGGCAACTTCTGCCTTTAACCTCCATGTCTGAGGACTTCCCTTAAATTGAGGTAATCTTAGACAGTACCTCACAGATTCACATGTTCTATTCTGTGTTCCAGCGCTTTTTTTCTCAAAGTTGTTGCTTGGGATTGCACAGCTTGGAGGTGCTGCTGTGTTTGGTTTTACTCAGTTATTTCAATCCATTAAACATGAGCTCTGGTCATCTCCCAAACCAAAGAATGCTTTGAGCTGTGGCAGCTAGCAGAGACTTCTCAGCACTTTGTTGGGAACTATGGCTGTTTTCCTCCAAGCATTGTGTTTCAATTTTACCCATGCTGTGCTACAGATCCTGACAATTCTGGATTCAGGGCATCTGTGTGGATTTAGTACTCTACTAATCTTGTCTAACATGTTCTAAGATAGAGCTGTGAAATGATTGTTTGTTATAGGCATTAATGAATGTTGGCATTTTTCTTCCAAACCTGTTTGAGCAAAGTTTTGTACCTCAGGTACAGCTGTATGTTGATCAAAGTAAAAGATTTCTCCATAATGAGCAATGGTCCATATCCTACTTCTGCATATTTGCAACTGGATTTCCACTGTACCGTTCTCTTTTTTTTTAACCTAGCTGTAACTTACTGAACCTTTGGTGTGTGGCTTCACACAAATGTTTACTACATGACAGGCTAACTTAGCAACCAAGATTTTGTTTTCTTCTTCCTTAGTGCTTTTGTCTTGTGCTGACATACTGGGTAATGTGCTGTACAAAAGGAAGTCCTAGATGACAACTAGTGTAGCACTGTTCTTGGGACCTGTATTTTTGGATCCAGACTCAGATGAAGGACTTGTGCTTAAAAACATCCTCTATATGGCAATACCAAATACCAGGTTTCCTGAATCAGGGATAATCTCATAGTTCTAATATAACACTGAAAAACTCCAAAAAATTAAAAATCCTGTATCAGTAGAGGTACCTGAATTTCAGGGTCCTTTAGGTGGAAAAATAACCAAGAAGAATAAGATACTCTAAGAGGATGTAGCATTGGAAATCCACCCCCAAAATACAGCAAAACAACTACTCCAAACTACAGAGGTTCTGTGAAAACAATAATTCTGACATCAGGCAGTTAGATAACAGACTCTGATGTGGAAAACTGCCCCAGATTCCAACATTCCTTTCAGCTGAGATTAGAAAACAATGTAGACTTAGCATGAGAAATAGTGTCTTTATATGAAGAGATTGCTCTTGTTAGGCCCATATGTGAACCACTTATCCAGATTCTCTCTACATCCGCTCACTTGTCTCCCTGTCAGCATCTGAAGAGAGATTCCCAAATGATCAAATGTACCTCTCAGACCAGAGTTTAATTTTAGAAGATTGTCTTGACCTATTAATTTTGATTATGACAATGCTGTCGTGGCAGGGACATCAGATTGCAAGTAAAATTTCAGAATCAAATGCTACAAAGCTCTAGAAATAAATGCAAGTGCAACTTGCACTAATAGGTCACAATAGTTGTATATGGTAAAATATATGTCATTATTGAATAAGAAATAATTTGTCAGGGCATGTATTGTTCATGTGCACTTGGTGTGCACACTGCAGTGTGGAGGCTGAATACTTCCAGGATCTGTGTGTGTCAGATGAGGAAGGCAAAGTTTAAGAGCCAAAAAATTGGTTCCAGAGCTGGTATTTGTAGAAACTTGGAACTTAGGTACTGCAGAGCATCTTGGACATTTTTGTAATTTATTTGCTTTCTTGTATTCAAAGAGTTAAATTAATAAAAACTGATTACATTAGAGTAGTTTGCATACCATGAAACTTGTCCAAATGTTATTTGAAGTCTTTCAGATTCCTGGTTGATTATTTATTTTTCCTTTAAGGTATATTTTCTTATATTATTCTTAAAATTAAGTGCATTAAGTCACCATCAAGAAGTAGAGATGATGCTAAAACAGGACCCACGAAATTAAAAATGCCAGTATGAGGATATGTAATCAGTGTAGTTATTCTGTGTTTTCTGTTTTAATGCTGGATGTCTAAGGGTGTTCATGTGGTTATTTAATGAAGAAATTAATTCACTTGCTAATATCCTCATTTCCCCATGTAGTCCTTTTTCAAATTGAAGCAGTTTTGCATTCAATTCCCTGTTTCTCTTTGTCTCAAAAGAGGATAAGGGTTCTGTCATTTCTACAGAATTTCTACTGTAGAAATTCTGTTGCTTCTACAGCTTAAAAATCAAGTGCCCAATAAGTGGGTGGATTATTTACAATTATTAATCAAACATTTCAGAACATGAACATGAATACAGGAAGCTTTAAAGCTATTTTTATAATCATTCTATATAATAAGAACTGTCATTTCTTTATCAACTTTAAAAAACCTCACTCTACACCCCACATTCCAAAAAGCCCCTCCCAAACAAACCCAAAAAGATCTGATAAGATATAGTAGAAGAGTCTTCATCAGACCCAGTCTGTCTCTTAAGCATTCGAAACTGCAATCCAGTAAACCTATTGGCATTTTCTACTGGAAGTCACTAATGGTTGCCATGGGTAAGCAACAGTTCAGTTACACTCTGCAGTCAAGGGAGAAGCTTTTGACATACACTGCACATTCATAATTTTCCCTTGCTTGTCAAGAGAATAAACTATATATTTCTTTTTTTTTTCTTAATGTGCAAACAATAAGAATGTGTGCAGCATTTCCATTATTTCTAGAGCAGTCAGTTTGCAGCAGGTCTTGGTGAAGATTTCGTTCATGGTACCTGTTCTTGGACAAGAAGTCATAGCACGTATACAAAGTTAATTCTCTCATATCTAAATCCAAAACCATACTTTTTGCCTAAAAAGTAAACTGCAATTCTGAAGTGTCAAATCAAATACATGTTTCACATGTGCGAAGGACTTCTGCTGGCCATACTTTCTATTTCTGAAATTCTGTTTCTGATGTTTGTACAGACTCTTATTGAAAGGAGGGCAGCACTGGATGTTGCTGGTGAGGGATTGGGATGGGGCAAGGGAGTCTGTGACAACTCTCCAAGCACACCTTCCTCTGGAACTTTGGTCCCAGATGTGCACAGACATACCAGATGTGGTCACAGACAGTTGGTTTTGACCTGACATGTTCAGGAGACACCCTGCTGGGTTGATTATTGCTTTGCTATCCAAAGCAACACAGTGGATAAAATAGGCATTTTTCAACTCTAAGTGATTCTGAGTTATTAAGAATCTTCCAAGAAAATGCAAAGACACATATAGACACTCCTCATCTAGGAAAATAAAGGAAGTAAATATGTGCAATCAGATTATTGAAAATAATTTTCTCTCCCATCTCCCACAGTTCTCTAGGACTGGGGCAAGTGGGCCAAGCCTGGGCATTAATACCTGAATTGAAAATTGGTTAATGGTGAGAAATATGTGTGAAACATAGAAGGTCTGAAGATATTAACTCAAGAGGCTGGGGAGGGGTTTTGTTGATTTTATGATATATATATATATATTTATTATTTTGGTGTCATTTCATAGTATGTAAGTTTTGAGTATTGTGCATAGAACTAACTGAAATCCTAATTTGTAGTTATAAATATTTCTTGTTACTGTAAATACCCTTTATATAGTTCTTTATTATAACTGGAAAATCAAGCCCTATCAAATTTAAATTGAGCTAAATTGCTACATCATTGAATAAATTGCCACATTTTAAATTTTGAAATACAAGTGTGTTTTGAACTTCTTAAGAAAAGAGATAAAAAATGTAATTATTGGAGGAGAGAGTGTCTTTTTGATTTTGGTTTTGTATAAAACTGTTCAAAGCAATGTTGATGAAATTTTAAATAGCCTTGAGAGAGAGAGTACTAGGGGAAAGAAAAGCACTAGCCTTAAACAAACATCTTGGAAACCTAGTATTGTCCTCAAAAATGCTGGTTTCAACCAAATCTTCAACATTGGTTTACTCTCTCTCTGAGGATAGGAGGCCATCATTTGTGTAGGAACTCTAACTCCTAAATAGCTGAGGGGAAAAACTATTTGTTCACTGTGTAGTTGAACACAAGCAATCCCATATTGTAGGGAAAACTTTTTGTGAAGGCAAAGGAACGTTCTGTGCACATTGCAATGGAAACTTGGTGCAGGGAGACTGTTGGGAGCAAATACATGTTTAGTTTCTGCTCTTCTGGAAAAGAAGATGTTCTTGCTAGAACAGATACATGTGCTGCATGTTCCTGTGCTCCACAGTGCTTCACAGATAACTACATGAACAATACATGTGAGCAGCATTTGAGGTAGAAATGTTATCTTTTATCTCTTTGATGTCTTATTTCAGTGGTGCAGAAAGTTCGAGGAAATAGTCTTTCTGAACAAAAGGTGCTGCAAATTGTCAGCAGACAGAACTACAAAATCATGCCGTCTGTCCTTAAATATTTCTATCTCTGCCTGCCCTTTGTTAACTAAGATCACAGAGTGGTCAGTGGGAGTTTTACAGGAACATTTATTTATAATTTCTAGCTTCTATTTTTTTTTTTTAATTCCAGGCTCCAAAGTGTATATTTTCTTTTCTGTTTTAGTCCATTATGTCATAAATGGGCAAATAATAACTCATCACAAACAAAATTATTTTTGCAGCCTGTCTTCCATGGTGTCTGGATTCTAAAGAGATAACCTGGATGCCTGCATGCCAGTGCAACCAGGATTTTTATGGTGTGAATAATCTTTGCTCATCACACCAAAAAAATCAGTGTGTCAGTGTATTCCTGCAGAGTCATTAGCATACAGACTCACTGTGCTTGCTTAACAAAGCATGGTTTGGTGTATTATAGTTTCCTAGTCTGCTTGTCGGATTCACCTCTGACAAAAGCAGAGATCAAATTCAATCCCTTCTTCAGTGGCACACTAATGTGGGGAATAAATCTTCGGGCATAAGGTCTGAATGGCAGTCATTTAAATAATTCAAATGCAGGGATCATTTTGCCCATGTGCCTTTCATTTCTTTGTTTTGTTTCACTGTATTTCTCACATTACTGAGAGACAAATGATCTTCTGTGACAATCTATATTTTTAAAATATCTAGAGCTAAATAATCCCTCTCCTCTTTAAATGCAGTTTAATTGGTTACATGTAAAATAATTATTTGCTCTCGCTTTTGTGGTGTGGAGGGGGGAGTTGGAGGGGAGAAGTAACATACAAGCAGATGTGCTGCTAGATCTACAGGCTTCTGCCAACCATATGGCATCTTAAAGAAAGATGGTTGGAGCGTCTGGATTAGCAGAGTCGGGATGGAAAGCCATGTGTCGTGTTGGTACAGGCAGTTGTTTTAGCTCTCTGTAAAAGGCTTCAGGAGATTGTGTAATGGAACAAATGGTACTGCAAGCCTAGTAACAGCCTTACCACTGCTGGAGAGGCAATTGGCCCCCAGGCGAGTACTGCTTCATCCTTGCTTGTTGGTTTTTTGTGAAGGATTTTTAGATCATTATTATGTGCTCTTCTTTTAGCGTACAGGAAACTTGGGAGATGTAATTCTGAACTTTATACTTGAACAAGAGCTATTGTGTGCTTAGGATTTTTTCACACTCCCATTTTTTATAATGAAAACATATAGTTCCTTTCTCTTTGAAATGAAAAGCTCGTGCCCCTCTGCAAATTTCCCGTGTTCTTCGTGAACACTTTGAGACATCAGTTCGCTGAATTTGTATTTGTTGCCAAGATTTTGGGGGAAAACTGCTCTCTCTAGGATTTGCTTAGTTAGAAAGAGTGGGGCTATTGTGCTTGTGGCTATAATGTACCAGCTTGGCATTTGTATTCTGTTTGACAAGGTTCTCTTTATGCAAACAAGGGGCCTGCTTCTATTAAAGGCAGAACTCCTTTAGTTTTTAGCAACACAGGATTGGACCTTTTCATGGGGTTTTGTGTGCATTACAGGAGTCTGTAGTTCACATTAGAGCTCATAGGAGTTACTCTGGATTAGGATGAAAGCTATTGTATCCAGACCTGTAACAGAAATAAATTTTAGTCATTTCTCTACTTTCACAGAATAGAATTCTAAATTTCTCTGTATGCTTCAATAGACCTGTAGACCTGTAAATGCAGTTTTTTCTCTTAGTAGACCTGTAAATGCAGTTTTTTCTCCTTGATAACATTTGTTTCTAAGGAAATTAAATCCTGATGCTGCAGTACAGAAGTTCAATAATTAGAATTATTTTATTTGAAGAGATTTTAAGTATGTTATGATCCCAATATCATGATTTTATGTAAGGAAATAGCATGAGGGGCAACCAGGCATTCATTTGTTGGTAAATACTTGCTGAGCAGGTAATGTTATGGTTTCAGAGACATTAGAAACAAAACATTAACTTCCCTATGAGAATCTTTGCTGAAAAATACAGTCTTAAACTGGGACAAACTCTGCTCTAGTGCAGCCTAGATTCACAATCATTTAAAAGTAAAATTACAATTACCGTTCTTTTTTCGCTTTAATTTTTTTCATGCTCTCCAGAAGGCTCCTTATCTGGAGCTTAGGAAACAGCAGTACTCAGCTTAATCTGCAGTTTAGTTACAGCAGCACATGCTTTTTCCTGAACTGTCTGTGTGCCCCCCTGCTCAAGCCTGCATATGTTGCTCAACACTGATCAAAAGTAGCCTCCCTCGGGAGGGAGGCTTGGGTTCATTTTGCCGGCCTGTTCATTACCTCGCCTCAGCCAAGGCTGAGCCAGGTGTGAGGTGGACAGTTGTCCACCAGGAGTGGTTCCAAGACCACCATCATCTCCCTGGAAGGCTCTTGCGATGGCTGCTGAGGAGGAGCAGAGTCCACCAGTGGGTCCCAGCAGGGACCTCGGGCTCTCTTGAGGCACCTGCTGAGCTTTCGCTGCCTTTCAGAAGCCCCGACTGCTTTCCACCCCATGTTCATGTGTGAGTTCACCAACAGGGAAATGTGCATTTTCTCCGGGCTTCCCGTATAAGAAATTTTAAGTAATGATGTGTTTGTGCTGCAGGAACAGTATTGTAGGTTGCCGAGTCTACAGAGTCAGTACTTGAGTGGTAGCAGGTGGATCTCTTGTTCTCAAATTGCATGTGTTTGTCTTCTCTATGCCTGCTTAAAAGAACAAACCCCATGGTTTACTTTTGAACAAAGAGCCACAGCTTTGTTTTCTTCATTTACTACTAGTGATTTAAGGCTGTTAATTTTCATTTATGTAAGTGAGAATGTTCCGTTTCGAAAAGCATATCAAGACTTCTAAGCTTGCTTGTTTAAATGCTTGTTTCATAAAAGTTACCACTGTTTACCACTGAAAGATGAGAACATGGGAAAGTAGTATGAGAAAAGCATAATTTACCTAACAAAACTAACAAGACCTTTTGGTATAATCTAAGGGGAAAAGTATTCTTCTTGTATAGTTACATTGAACATGTGTCAAGAAAGCTATTAACATTTATTTCAACTTGTAGCAAAGAAAAAGCTGATAGTTTTGCTAGAATTTTTCACTATAATTAAAATGTGGTGGCATCAGAAGAGTCTGCATGCATGTGCACAGTTGTGGACAGGAGGAATCCTTCTGCTGGAGGGTGCTGGTGGTCTTACCAAGCTGGGATGTCTGTGCAGGGTCCAGTGACCACTGACTGATGTGCTGAACTGTGACATGGGAGAGCCTGGCTGGAGCCACTTTTGTGCTTGTTTGTGTGGTATTGCTGACAGCCCTGTGCTGCTATTGCAGGGACTCTAGAGCTGCTATTCTCATTCACAAGCTAAGTTGCTCTCACCAGAAAGGCATAATTGACCCTTTGCATCAGCTGTGATGTGGGTGTGTTGATCTCCAAATTGCCTGGTTGCAGTCATACTCTTTATTGTGCAGGGGTTAATGGTTGTCCTGAAGATAATTGTACTGATATTTGCCTCTAAAACATCAATAAATTCCCTTCTTTCATAGCAATGAATAAGTTCACCTTGCAGTAAATTAAAGCACAGTTGGACTAATGCACATATAAATTACAAAATAGCCATTCTCTTGTAGAAAGTGTAATACTGTCTATAATGTACTAATGCATTTTTAAGATGTATTTTCTGTGAAATGCTTCCCTTCAGTGTTGCTAAGCAATTGCAGGTTTCACTAACTTCACATGCAGTTTTAAAATATAGTCCAAACGAAAACATCCAGTGGACTCTCTGTTCATAAGAGCTGAGCTTCATGAAGGTGGGCTGACAATACTGCTCAGATTCTCCATCTCTTCTCATTTTTCTAAAAAAACCTTGTGGTTTCTCAGGATGAAACTGCTTTTCTGTCAGCCTTTTCCAATTACCTTACCATTTTCCCTATCTTTAGTCTTCCATGTTACACCCACCATGGTGTTTCTTTGATGCTGTGACTCCCTTCAGTCTGGGCAGAACTGGTTTATGGGTGTACTGGGGAACGTGGGGAGATGGAGTCTGGCCCCTGGTGATACAGCCTTGCTCTGCAGTGCTGTGTTGTGTGCCAGCTGCAGCTCCTTGTGAGGTGGGAGCATGTTTGCTTGGCCAGCCAGTGCAAACAGAGGCTGAACCCCACTCAGGTCCCTTGGCTGTATCCACACATATCTTGAGCACAGATCTTTCTTACCTCTCACGCACATCCTAGGCTCCTCTGCCCACCTTGACCTCCTTCCCAGCCATTCCTTAGATCCCTACTCTGTATGTGCCCCTCTTTTCCCTTTTGTTTCCTAGAGTAAGTTGGGAAATTAGAGCTGCAATAGAAGGGCAGTGGGCTGAGCTTGGGCTAAACTTTCAAATGGAAGCAATCTGCTCAGTGTGGATGGAGAGCAATGAGCCCTTGTATATAAGGACTATCTGAATGTGCTGCATAGACAAAATTGTGTGTCACCAATATAAGTCATATTCCTCCTTTTTTGTGTCACAAGCATAAATTTAAACTTTGTACAAATAAGCAAATATGTGTTGCCTGCCAGAGCTTAAGGCAAAATCATTTGTTTGAAATTAACTGGAAGGAGGGGCACCTCTAGAATGGAAAATAAGGGTAATGGGGATTACCCTTACAAAACTACCAAGTGACACCTCCATAGATATTTAACATTTTGATATTTTTAGAGTTTATTTGCATAGTAGTCACACTATGCACTACTGCAGTATTGGGGTTGTGCTGCAGAACAGTTTTGAAGGACTGTGATATGTAATCCTTAAACTTGGAAAGACTCCCTTGCAGATAACTAAATGAGAAGGACTGTACCCAGCACTATTGGCCTCTCATCTCCAAGGTCACTAGTGAGAAACATTTTACCTTGCAAACACAGGTGCTGATAGCTAGAGAGATAAGCTTTCTGCTCTGTACTTCAGTGCCTGCAGCCCTTGCTGGCTGCAGCCAGGATCTGGGCTCAGAGAGGACAGCAGGGTGAAACCCAAAGCTGTTCTGTTTGCCTGCAATTGCAACTGTCAGAACAACTGAAGCAGTTGTAGCTCAGCTGCACTGCCCTTTCTAGCGGTAGGGTTGGTTGGTTTGTTTTGGTTGTTTTTTTTTTTTTAATTAAGACAATATCTGACAAAGTGAATTAACAGAAGCTGATGCTTTTAGCAGGTTTTTTGCTTCAAATGCCTGATGTCAGCTTGGGCCACATGTACATTCTGCACATGCCATGGGATAGAAAAAGCGAAGACTTGTTTTTCAATTCTCTGCTGCCTGCCCAGACACCACATGTACTGTCTGTTACATGTCGCTTCTGATGAGGTTCATGCTGGGAATTTCTTTTTAAAGGCAAAGTATTTGTGAAGGAAAGAGTTCAGACTAGGCATTAAAAATTCTCTGTGTCTCCAGCTTGAATACAGTGATTGCTTTATGTGGACACCAGCTAGCAGTTTGTACAGGTTCAGGTTTGTCTGGTAATAAACAAAACAAGAGGAACTGGAGTAAGCAGTAGGGGAAATTGAGCACATGTTTATAAAAAAAAGTAAACTAGCCACAGTTTGTAACTAGTGACACAAGTACAGGAAAATTATTTCAGTAATACAAATACGTATCTTATTAATATGAGGAGACCACTTTTGAAACCTTAGTGGGATATGTGTCTCCTACCATTATGACTGAGAAATTGTGCAAAATCTGTAAATCTGTTCTGTCTGGCACGTAACAAAATCAGAGAGGTGAACATCTTTAAAAAAAAGAAAAAAATGTAGGGTCTGACTATACAATTCAGTATATTTCTGTAATATTGTCTGCTTTGAGCCCTGCCTTTTTTTTTTTCCCTATGGTATTTTACAGCATTCTAAATTACTAGCCTGGATGATCTAGAGAATTGTTTTACTCCATACTTGTCAACTAAAAGCATAAAATAGTAACCTGAACTATTTCTTCTCTAGAGCAAACCTGATCCAGAGTTCATATTCCTATCAATGGGTTTACTATTTTGTATTCCTTTAAAGGAGGAAAAGCCTCATCTTCAGCCAGGGGATTTGGACACAAATAGACATTAGTGAAGCTTTCACCCATACCTTTTCCACCCTGCTGTACACTCTCTTTCATTGCTTCTTTCCTGTCAAAACCCAGTAGGGCCAAAAGTGGTCATTACAGCAGTGAAGCCCAGCTGCTACACCCCCTACTGAAGAACAGACTGATAATGTTCTCTTCAGCATGTTAGACATGAGCTATTAGAAGCCCAGGAATAGATCCAGGCTCAGGTTTCCTACATGATCTATTTGTTTAACCTGGTGAGCCAGCTGTAGAAGTGAGGACATACTCTAATAGATAGTGGTGACATCTGAAACAAAGGGGAAGCTCCTATGTAAACTTTTAATTAAACCCTATTTGCAAGTGGCATGTTGTGGCATGAAAACATTGTTATCTTATTAGAAATTATATACTATAGATACTTTAAAACTATGTGGAAAAATTAAGTGTCTTTAGTAAAAGGGAATTTAAATGTTACCCAATAGATATAAAAATTTTAAAAAAAAAGAAGACTGAGTGATATAAAGCAACCTGGGTCAAGGGGTTCATGGTGAAATGTAGGCATTTGCTTCTTAGGTGTCCAATTCCAAACTGTGCAAGGGATATTAACTTCTAGTTACCATCTGTTAACATCAGTTGGATGAGTTTGTTCTGCCTGTAGCATGGGCAAGTGCTTATCTTACTAAGCTAGAAGTGGTGTAGATCTGCTCTGCCTGAGCAAAGGAGTCTTGTCCTTTTTATGGCAACAGAAGTCTAATAAGGGTTCCAGAAGGTGAGAAATTCCATGGAAACTTTTTTAATATGCCCTGAACTGTCTCCCTGTGTCCTGTTAGAAGTCAGGTCTTCCAGTGTGACAGAAAGGAGGAGACTTATTCACTACCTTTAGTTCCTACTCACTGTTACAGGGTGATTTTTTAATCTGTGTGTTTTTCCTCTTATGCTTTTTAAAATTTTTTATTAGCATTAAAAAGGTGCATCATAGTCTTTTGATTTCGAAGCCAGGTGGGAGAATACAGTTCAGTTAAAGGACAGGTTGTGTGTATAGATATTGCTGTTTAAATTTTGGGAGCATGTGAAGGCTTCTCTGAGATGCTTATCACTTAAGGTTGTTTCAAGGCACTGATCTATGGGTCAAGATCTTAAATAAACAATAATTTAGGACACTAGTGAAACATCAGGGTGTAATTTACTATTTATCTGCCTTTCTAAATTCATAGACTAATTTTTTTTACCTTAAAATTTACTGTGTGAATTTATTAGTGAAGATGCAAGTTTCTCACATGAGTAATAATTTTATTTTTGGTCTCAACATCCTAGTTGTTCACAGAGTTGATTAAAGATACAATGAGGTAGTGAACATAAATTTTTCTACCTTAATGAAAACATCACTTCTGCGATGAAAAGGGAAGACAGAAATGTAGCAGAGTTGAGGTGGAAAGAAAGCAGAGGAGACCTGTCCTACCATGCCTATGAGAGGGGTGGGAAGTGACAGCAGCTGGGCCAGTTGTGGCTGCAGAAACAAGCTCACTGTGAGCACCAGCCTTAAGTCTTTGATGGCAGCAAGTCTGGCACCAAGATCATCATAGAGGCAAAGCAAGCCTGATCACTGACTTGCATTCA
The DNA here is from genome assembly GCF_050655825.1 of Lonchura striata. Lineage (NCBI taxonomy): Eukaryota > Metazoa > Chordata > Aves > Passeriformes > Estrildidae > Lonchura > Lonchura striata. Next base: position 83,729,187 of record NC_140705.1, on the reverse strand, counting down.
GCAGGAGATGACCTCAGGTAGTGCCTGATCTATCTGTGACAGGGACTAAGTGTGATCACCATAGTGGTTGCCCTTCAGCTGTATCTCTGCAACATAGCAGAGGTCTCTAGCATGGCCTTTGGTTTTCCCACTCAGAACCAGGAACCACCCCTGATCATCAGGCAAATGAGCAATGCAGGAGCAACCTTAGAAATACGTAGCTTGACCCTCTTGCCCTGACAGGACAAATGCATTTTAAAGGCAGTTTGCTGCACAGTGGCATATGCTGGTTGTGCTGGGTTTTAGTCACTTTGAGGGGCAGCAGGAGGCAGGCCCAGCACCCCCTGATGCACAGAGACATTGCCCTGGTGCTGATGGGCCCCTGGGTGGCTGATGTCCCAGCCCTTGCCATGGGATGCCACTGCTGGTGATGGGCTGGCCTGTGTTACCATGGCAACTGGCAGATGGGGGCTTCAGCAGGGGCAGTGGAAAGGCAGCCCTTTCAGCACTGACAGCTCCACTCTGGCTGGCCTGAAGTAGTTATCAGATTACTTGTATTAAAACCTAATTAAGATGTGTGCCAGTAAATGCAGTATGATTATTGGATTTGGTGATTTAGCTGCTGCAGGTTGCTGCAATCCAGTCACGCCATTTCAGCAAATCCAGCTCCGTGGAGTAAAGTGAAAATGTTTTACATCAGTAACTGGACTATGCTGAAAGAGTATATAACCTTTTAAAGCCTCTACTCGGTCAAGGACTGACTGATACCCACTGTAGGGTACTGCCCACAGATCCTTGCATATTAATTTCCTTCAAATCAACATTAAAACCCAGAGGAGGGCTGACAGGTTATGTCAGCTTTTACCTTCATTGTGGATTGCCTGTGGATTAATGGGTCTGAGCCTCCCAGGGTAGGGAGCTTGCAGCCTGAGTCCCGTGAGTGCCCTCACTTTAGCTATGTGCTGTTATAGAAAAGAAAGCAGTTTTTGTTTTTATCTGTAGGCCACACATAAGGGGAATTGTTAAATAGTGGGTACTAGTATAGCCTTGTGGTGTTGGATACAATGTAAGTTTATTCTGCAGGTGAAATTAACCTTGGTGCCAAAGCTGTGCTTTGTGCTTGATGTTTCACCTAATTTCTGCAGGGTATTGCAGTGATTGTCTAGCCATAGCTGTCAAAAGGTAACAAAAACCTTATCTATCACTTTTCACTTAATTTCTGGACAGCCTGAGGTATAGCCTAGTCTCAGATCCAAATTTCACTGCCATGTGAGGTCTTCTGCATGTTGTAATTGCACAAAAAAGCATGGTAGGTTAGAGCCATTCTAACATGAAGCTGAGTATGAGTTCCAAGTACAGAGGATCAGAGCAAAACGTTTACCTTTAAGCTTTCACTGCATCTTGTGATGCCTCAGTTGTGTTCTCTTTCTGTGGAGCCACTCATCTTATGGAACTGTCTCTTTCTTACCTTCATATAGAAATAGGGATTTTGGTTTGAAGTGGTTAATGGGAAATTATTTGAAGGATATTGTTATCACTACTGACTGGGAGCTTTCTCCTTAGTGCCAGGTTGTCCTGTGGGTAGTCCAAACATGGTAATATGGTTCAAGAGTTGTGTTTTCACCTCGTGCCTTGAAGTAACGTGACAGAGCATGGAGTCAGTCCCTGTACTCCAACATGGCCAGGCCAAGGGGGAGCAGCTGTATGCCATCCCAGCTAGATGAATCTTGCCACTTTGGTGGAAAAATTATCTCATTTAGATAGGAGAGACACAGTGGTCACTCAGATACACAGGACACAGTATATTTGTCTGGTAGGTGGTGTTGCCAAAGTGAACGTGGCGACCGTGCAACCTCCCTCACTCATATTAGCAAAGTGTGCAGAAGGTTCTGTCACCCAGTTGTAAAAATGATGGCAGGCATCGATGTGCAGTTGTAACATATGGGAAGTACAGTGAATGTGGGTGGAGCTGTTCATTTCTCATCTTGAATCATTTACAAGATCAGCAGGCAGGCCAGATACAATGCATATGGGAATGTGTGGCTGTGCTGCACATGTCACACGTAATAGCAGATACTGTGAGAGGGCCCGGAGCCTGTCCTCAGGAGCTAAAGGCAGCAGAGCCGGCTGGGAGTCCCAGTGTGTCAACCAAGGGCCAGCTTGGCAGCAGTTTTGGGAGAGCAGACTGGCAGACAGAATTTGGAAATTCACAGATCCAGATCTGCACTGACTAGTACTGCACCCTTTTCATCCATTGTAGCCCAGAGTTGTAGATCAGTATGTCATTAAACCTGTAATCAAGCACTGGCGATACAGATGATAAAGTTGTGGCCTGCCAGTCAAACCCAGCTCAGTGCCTGTGTCATCTTTCTCCCTCTGCTCAAGGAGACAGTCTAAATGTAACATTGGGTGGAGAAGTTACAAGCAGAAAAGTGTAATTGATTATTTCCATAATTGAAGACTTTTCCTTCTACAACAATTTATTTGAAAGGACATGGAGCTTCACAATAGAGCACATTAGGGTTTGTGTCCAGCAATATTTTTGAAATTTGCATGGGCTACCTGTGATTATCTACTAAAAAATATTATTCTGATGTAAAATTCACATTAGTTGGAAATTACTTCTACCTGGATATCAGAAGTAACAAATGGTCACTGGAGAAATAACAAGTGATACCTGCTTTTGTGATTAAAGAAATAAGTATGCAGTTGACCTGTCTTACAGCACTGTTGTCCCAGTTCAGGCACTTGCTCTTCCAGTGTAAGCTGAAGGCCTCTGCATGTTTCTTCTGAGATCTGCCAGCTTTTTCCCTCTGTTTTGCAGCCCCTGATGAGGAGGGCCTTGGAATGATGGTCTCTTTACATCTTTCCCTAGGAATCCCTGTTAGACTGTTAAAGGATCTATGCTTAATTAACACTAAGCTTTACTTGAAATAAATGCCATGTTCTGTAATGAGTTTTGGACATTGACCAGCTTGCAAAGAGCAGTGGACATAAAACAGAAGTTTTTGTCACTTCAGGTCCAGTTTGTCAGGGAGTTGGGTATTTGGTTTTATAATCTGGGCTACTGTGTGTGTTTCAAGAAGAGAGTTACTGAAGCAGCTACAGAGTGTGCCACTTGCTTAGCTACAGGTGTTGGGATGCACTCCTGCAGTATTTACTGATGTCACAGCAAAGCAGATTTGTTGTCATGTCCTCGTAAAGTTTCTAAATTAAAAGTGCAAACCTTTAAAAGTGTTAATTTAAAGTGTGAAAATACATTTAATGCCCATCCTAGGAGTAATACTTTAGTCTCAGCCTGAACTCTGGGCACTGTCACCACCACTGCAAACACCAAAGCCTCTTCCATGAACTCCAATTTCAGATGCTCTGCAACCCTTTTATCTATTTCTTTTCCAGGTTACAGCAGCTTGACAAGCACTGCCAGGCCACTGCTCAGCAGTTAGTGGAGTTGCTCAACAAACAGAATCAGCTCTTCAAAGAGAAGCACCTGCTTACAGAAGAGGTGCAGTTTCTGCGAACACAGGTACTGTGCCAAAAGAAAAGAAAGTCTGAGGGGAATATTCTGCTGCTTTAGCAGAGAAATCTGCCAGCAGTCTGATTTCAGCTGCTGGATTTTGTTGCTGTTGTTCTTTTAAATACAGCATTACCTTATAAAAATTAAAATAAAAATTCACGCAGTTGGAAAGGTAGCTGAACTTGACTCTAACTTAAATATAAACTAAATGAAAAAAGTGTTTTAAAGTGACAATAAAACACAGAAGTTATTTTAAGGTACAGTTTTTAGCTTTCTTATCTGAATATTTTTTTCAGCGAAAAGGGAAATCTGTTCTTTAACATCATTTATGTTTAAATGGTAACTTGATATTGATAACTGCTTAGAGGTTTTGCTGCCATTTGTCAGACTGAAGTCCTTCTATCACTTCATTATGTTTTTCTCTTTATTTTTAAAAGTTACTTATTTTTTTTTGTTGTTCAATGACAACTCATGGTGAGACTCTTGGGATTGTCCTATGCAGAGACACTAGTTGAGCTTTGATGGTCCCAGTGGGTCTCTTTCAATTCAAGATATTCTGTGATTCATGCACCCAATGTGAGATGGTGAATGTACAATCAATCTTGCCTGGGCACTAATCACAGCACTGATTCTCCAGCAGTTCTGATTGTTGCTTCCAGTGGTCCCTAGGAAACTGTAGCTTCCTATAGGCTGTTCTGGCTTTTTTTGTCTTGGCCACTGTTCTTTGGCCAGTATGTGCTTTGGAAATAAGGGAGAAGACTGCGGGGCTGGGTTTTTTCTTTTTCCTTCTTTCAGAAAAAGGAAGAGAACTAACAAGCACAGAATGAGGTTTAAAGTAAAACTATCAGATAATCAAACTCAGTGTTGAATTAGTGTATTTACTCAGTCACAAATCAAATTACAATGGTTTCTAACTTTCAAACTCATTAGTTTGCCCAGGATAGCTGGAGTTTGCTTAACATGGTAACAAAGGACACTCAGTATAGGAAATCTGGTCTAGTAGCACACCTAGCAGTAAACAGAACATGAATTGGCTTAGAACTTTAAAGTACTTAAATCATACTATTTTTGTAGGCTTTTTATCTGTAGAAGTCAGTAAATGTTTAACTTAGGAGAATAAAATCCATACTTTATTGACACCCTAATCATGTCCATGTGTTTGGTTTTACAGGACTTCCTGTTCTAGTAGACAAACTTGGTGTGTAAGGTTATCAGCATTGTAGTAACTACTGGCAAATTTTAGGGCAACATGAGTGTTCTCTCTATAAGAGAGGTTAAGGAGGTAGTTTAAATAAATTAAAATTTCTGCTTTAAGAAAAGCACTCTTGGTAATGTGAACAGCCTTTACATGGCCCACAGGGATTTTGTTACTGATAATCTGTTTTATCTGGAAGTGATTGTGTTTTCATGGAGTTGGGCAGAAGTACAAAAATCATACAAAAGAGGAAAAACATCATTCAAATATTACATTTCTATCAAGACTTGACTGGCAGAAGCTCAATGTGCTCCATAGGATACTTTTTAAGTTGAGAACACTCAGAAAAGAGGAATGATAGAAAAACTTATTACAGAATGAGCCCTAAAAATCTATGTGCAGATATTTAAAGCAATGGTGGTTCTCTGGGAACTGGAATTCAGCCCAAAAGAGCTGCTTGGAATATCAGACAATTGTTTTAAGGAAACTGAAGAACAGTTCACCATAAATTGAAGCTCTTTGCAGAAGGATACCTGTAGTTAGTATGGAAATACTGAAACCAAACAACTGCATAGTTAATGTTCATCAAAGGTTAAAGTGACCTCATATTCCACATTTTACTATATTGTCCAGTAGTTGTCCTTTTATAATTAACCAAGTTTATTAAGGTTCTTTTGGGAGGGAGGGCAAGGAGGTGGAAGCAATCAACCATTACCTAATCTTTTAAAGATTATGTAAAATACGCTAACTTAAATGTGCTATTGTATCTTGGAACATAAGCCTCTAGTAACTGCAGTTGCATATTTCAGGGAAAAAATGGGATGCAGATCTCAAACAGGACACAGATGGAATCAAGTAAAAACCTGGATGGATAAAGAGAAATGAGCATAAGTAGGTATTTTTTTTCTATATCCTATATATAGAATGGGGAGGAGAGGAAAGGAGAGCACAACTAAAACTATTTGCAGATGTGAGTTGAATCTGGCAAACACTTAAAAGACAAAAGGAAGAAGGAAGTGTTTGAAACATTTTTGGGTTTGAAACTGTTGAAGCTTTTTGTGCTTTGATTTTTTCTCTTTAAGCACTCTAAAAATTTAAGGACAAGCCCTCAATAGTAAAGGCAAGTTTACCTAATAGAATAATAAAAAAAAAAATCTTAAATATCTAAGTTGAAGGGAAAGGTGGATATACACCTCTTAGCTAGGTAGAAACTTCTGGAAGATCTCAGATTTAACCCAGGTACTTTCTGTCTGGATAGTCCCTAGATGTTTGCCTTTTGATTTAAAATGCTTCATTTTGTTGCTTCCGGTATTTTCTATCTGGGGAAGCTTGAATCATCCCTATCTCTTCAGAAAGGCTGCAATTGGCAATTGGTTTTGTAATAAATCGTAACAGTTCGTGTCACATTGAAAGAATATTATGTAGATATTTGTATTGGGAGCAGTGCTGTCTGAGTTACAGTAGTGCAACACAGCTATAGCTGTTCCTACTGCCTTGTAAGAGTTATTGAACTTTTAAAGAATTTAAAATTGCATCATTTACTTGAATCTAGCTGACCTAGCCAACAATCCCTAACAAGTCCTAAGCCTTGATAGGATTTGTTTTCAAAAGTCATGTTACTTCCACTGTAGTTTTTATTTCTAGTGTTACGTGTTTGTTGTACGGGGGAAAAGACAGCAGAAAGGAAAATAAAAAACCTGTCTTTAAATTCAGCTACATTCTCATGTGTTCAGAGCCTGTTTTTCTTGGAAAAGTCATTTGACACTGTAAGGAAAATTCAGGTTTTTAAAGTGAAGGAAAAGAAATCATAAAAGAAGTACCTGGTCCTGCTGAATGCTGCATTCCTTTACAGGCTACATGAGCATACTCAGGACCTGGTAAAGGTAATCAAATTTTAATTATGGCATTTACACCTCTCAATTTGAAAGTTTTTGGAACACTCAGGTTTGGAATTTTTACCTTTGAAAGTTTCTTACACATTGGAACTCACCCTAAGGCAGGAGTATAAAAGATATTTAATTGCCCTCCTACATAGGTATGAAATACAGAATACTAAATAAATGCGCACAGAAAGCAAACAAACATCTAGACAGAGATTGCTGGAAACCTCAGCACCCCCCACCAGGCATGAGTGTATTTGTGAGAGCTGGGATGCCTCTCTTGCAGGATCTGTCTTGGTGTCCATCAGTGTGACAGAAATAAGTATTCGTTCTGGTGGATAATCCCCTCACAGACCCCAGCTGCCAGAAGGGGTTGCTGGCCAGCTGAGCCAGTGAGAGCACAGACGGGCAGGATTTGGACCTTGAGGATTACTTCCATCGAGGGCTGTCACCCTGTGCTACTGCTCTGACTTCCCCACAAAGATCTCCTCCTGCAAGCCAGACTCCCTCTGGCCAGGAACCCACGCTCTCCCTGTGCTTTCCGTATGGCTGAGCCTCTCAAGCTCTCTCTTCCCTCCTTACAGACGTCTTTGTCACAGCCAGTGTGTCTGTGAGCTGATCACCCTTCTGCTAAAACGAAGTTAAAGTACACTCACTGTGTCTTTGTCACAGCCAGTGTGTCTGTGAGCTGATCACCCTTCTGCTAAAATGAAGTTAAAGTACACTCACCCGTGCCTGCGCTCCCGTCCTCGCCTCAGTCACTCAGCACTGTCAGAATTACAGCTCTTCTAGGGCAGGGGTTTGCTTTCCTTTCTTGTGTCAGCAGGAATTTCCTGTGAGGTCCCAGTGGTTAATGCAGCAGTGTGTCCCAAGTGCCCTGTTTGCTTTTTAATTTTTATTATGCATTACAGAAGGAGGAGCCTTATTTCCAGCAAACAGGTAGGTCATCCATCTCTGCTGTCAAAAGTGATTAAAGAGATCCTTACATGGCCCTCAACCTCAGGAGACCTGAAGATTGCTTTTGTTACTAGGAGAGAGCTTTTATCTTAGTGCAGTCTTACTGCACAAAGATGGTGCCTCTGCCAGGTGTTTGTAACAGCCAGTGACAGTCCACAGATGGGGTTGGTGGATGTTGTGGGTTTTCTTTAAGCAGATGAAAATCTTCACTTCTGCTTGGATGGAGTTTAATCAGAAGTGATGTGAGTTAAACCATGACAGGAAGGGATAAAGATAAACCTCTGGTTTGATGTCTGACTGCCCTGACATGAGGCTTCAAGTATTGAGCTCCTCAGTGATTGTGCATCTGCAGCTGTGGGAGTCCTGTACATCCCATACAGTGTCTGGCTACTGGACAAAGCTGGGCACCAGCTAAGGAGTTGAGCCTGGCCCTCCTGAGAGTTCCACCTTGGGTTTTACAGCCATGCAATGGAGGATTAAGGCACTGAAGCCACCTGAGTGCTTTCTAATCAAACAGGGAGTCAGTTGCTCTTCCCTCCTCCCAGTATAGCTGGCAGCAATAAAATAAACCAGTCGGGCATCTGCAGTTTCACTCCCACAAACCCTTCCAGCCTGTTAAAGCAGATGCCACTGAGGCAAGAAGGGAGTGCCCAGAGGAACCTGGGCACTGTGTGCTGCAGCATTCTGTGCACTGAAAACCAAAATATTCTTGGGAGGAGGAGAAACTAAGACTGGAAAGGCCCCTATACCCTGACTGTCCAGTAAGCAACTCGTTTACCAATTACGTGAATGTGACAATGACAGCTGTACCCCTTTCGTTAGAAAACAGCACACCTTAAATGACAGCTTTAATACTTGGGCCCTGGGACAGTGTGGTACAGAGATTCTGACAGGATTGTTGCTGCTTTGTGAAGAGGTTCAGGCCAGGCTGGAGTCAGGAGATTTGGCCCACTTCATCAATCAAGCTGAGGTTCTGCATCTCACAAAGCATTAGGACTAGGTAATTGTGGTGTGGAAGGACACCCACAACAGAAATTTCCAGGAGTTCAACTTCTTCAGGAGTTGAGTTTTTGGGTTCTGCCCATACTCTGATGCTGAGGGTCACTGCACCACAGAGTGCAGTGTTTCTTCTGGTTGTCACTACCTAGGCACTGACAAGGAATTTAAGCCCCAAGGCTTTCCATTGCCATAGTTCCTTGCACTGGTCGCAAACACAACTGTAGCAGTTGATGTTGGTGCATGTATTTTGGGGGAAAAAACCACCATGTTACTCTTTTTCATTCTTTAATGAACTGCAGCTTCATGAATTTTCTTTAATTCAGCCTAACCAACTAAGGGGAGGAAAAAAAAACCCCTTCAGTCTTCTAATGCAAAACCAGCCAAAGTAGAAAGTTTATTTTTCTTTCTGAGGTCATGTACATCTCTTAAATTCAATTTTTAGTACTGCAGGGGCTTAATTCAAGGTAGCTCCCCCAGCTTCAATAGTTTGATATCTTGCTCAATTCAGTCCTTAAGTGCTACCGAGGAAGCACAAACAACAGCTATGCAAGAGCTTCAAAACTGCGAATTAGCCTTCTCACCAGAGGTTTCATACTAGCACCAAGGCAACAGTTTCCTGTTTTGCTACAGCTGCCCACCCCAGACACATGCTGAACACTGCACAGTAAACACCCTCTGGCAAAACCCTGCCACCTTCTTCCTGGAAGGGGCAAGGGGCAGGATTTTAGACGTGCCCCAAAACAAGAGCTCACTTATTTACTGCTAAACAGGAGCCATGTCAAAAGCTCATGGAGATCCTGTTTTTCAGCAATCAGATGTCTCTTGTTCTTGCTACCTGTAAGACTTCTGAGGTTAGAAAGAGTTGAGGACATCAAGCCCACAGACAGTGCAGGCTTTGAAACTGTACTTGTTTACTCTGCCTTACTGCAGTCTTAACCAGTTTTTATTTTTCTTCTGAGAACTTGTCTGCAGGCTGACGTGACACAGGCTGACGTGACACAAATGAGAAACACAGGCACTGCCATACAGACTACCCATCTCTTCCTTTTATCTTTCAGGTCTGCTCTGCACCTGGCTGAAACTTGTCTGAGGCTCACCCAAAGACACCTCTGCAGAAAACAGGCACACCTGCTACCTAATTTCAGCTGGTTTCTATTTGGTTTTCACTACAGAATCACAAATATTTTGAAGCCTTACCAGCCTACCAAACTTTCTAGGACAACAGCTGAGATTTTTCTGAAAAGACAGGCTTGCAAGCTAGTTTTAACAACTATCACGTGGTGTGGATGTCAACAATTTGTACAATGTTTATAAAATGTTTTTATCTATTTTCATAATTGAACATACATGTCTATATTATTTACAGACTGAAATATCAATAAACCTAATAGGTTCTCTAAGTTCCTTGTTCTGTCCTGAATTCAAGGGAAAGCATGTGCAGGGGGAGGAGGGAGAAGGGGGCTGTTTGCAATTGCTGCACATGTACACTGCCCTCCTTTTTACAAACTCAGTACCAGAATATACCTGGGAACTTTATTCAACAGGACATTTGTCACTTTCATATAAAAAGTGAGAGCCCCAACAACTACTTACTAATCAGAAAAGCATAAGAGAAGATTGAGAAATATTCCACCTAATGTGGAGGAATTTCCATGGTTCAGGTTCCCCTTTAAAACATTCACTGAACAAGGCCTTTAAGAGAAAGGAGCCCTTGATTATTACAGAGGAACCATTACAAGAGGTGATGGGCTCCACACTGAAGTGGTGAAACTGGACTTTTCCACCAGCACATATTCAGGGCACCAGGTGAACTTGGCTTCAAATTACTGAACTCAGAACATTAGGAGGGTACAGGTGGAGGGCTTTTTTCTGGTTAACTGTGCGCTCATGTTTTTTAAGGTTACTTTTCAAATACCCAACTGTTTTAGAAAGAGTTTATCTGAGTATTTTGCTATCTAGTGTAATTTAAAGTGCTACACACACAAAAGTTTCTACATCTATTTTTTTCAATGTAGTTGGTAAAGGGGGTGAAAAAAGCGCAAAGAACAGTTCCCCAGCAATAAAGCTACTTCAGCCAGCATGAACACAGAAAACATAACAAAAATAAGAGTAACAACACATGCAATAAATTAACATTGGGTGTGGAACACAATCCTTCCTTCCCTTGTATTTTAAGAATTATTAGTGGTACAGCCCTAACATCAAAGTGATTTTTCCTCCCTATTTCAATTTCCTGCCATACAAAACTGCCAAACACATCTGATCACCTCCCTGAACAGCTTCACAGACATTGAGCATGCTGAGAAAGGCCTCAGGTCTTTAGAGAGAAGAAAGGCTGTTGAAGGAAAGCCCTCTTTAGTTAAATTCAGAATTTTTCACAGTAGTCAGGCTGACAGCTTTTTAAGTGTCACTACTTTATAGATGGTTACTACACAGTTAAGATTTATAATTATACATTTATAAATTTAGGAAATGCAAACTTCAACTTTTTTTTTTATTATTACTATTATTCCACAGCATAAATGTGTGTTTAAATAGGAGACAGTGCCTATAGGCTATGTGTGCAAAGGAACTTGGGCACCTATTCCTGACACTTAGGCTTCACTGAGACCCTAGAGCACACTGGGACCCTCCACCTTTCTGCACTTGCCTCACCTATCAGGTGGCTTCTGGTGGCCACATGCAGGGCCTCACTGCCAGCCACCCACGTGCATGTTTGAGTCTGATTTCAACAAAGGGTCCTGGGCTGCCAGTATATATATAGCTCAAAGTGGGTTTTTCATACTCATCCCAGGCATAGGTGCAACTATTGTCTTGCTGGTAGTCCACAAGGAGTAACTTCCCCTGCAGCAGTTACTCTACTTTGTAGCAATTAGTAAGTCATTACAGCACCAGGCCTACTTGTCTCATATCCCTCCCCACATTCCTCTGCTTCTACTTAAGCACTGAATGCTTGGTTTTACAAATTTTACAAGTATCAGACCTGATAGTCAAATCCAGGTCAGCACACAGAGTGTGATTCCACAACATGGGATGCAGCCTAAGCAGGCAGTCCTGTCACTGCTGCAGTTTTGTCCTGGTCACTGACATCCTGACACCACTGAACTAATGGATGGCTGTCTCCCTGATGCTCTTTCCTATTACAAGGTGGTGGAGGAAAAAAAGGAAGAAAAAATAAAGGAAAAAACCTGAGACCTGGATGAAGTACCTCTATTCCTGAGAAGCATTCACGTCAGAGAGCAGAAAACCTGTCAGAAAACTCAGATGACCCACTGCTTTAGGGACACTCAGCCCTCCAGGCTGGCTAGCTCAAACAGCTCTGGACCAGCCCATGGGCTTCAAAGAGTCCCATTCTGCAGTGCCCTGCAAATCCCACCTTCCCTTTCTTGCCTCTCCTTGCCCAAACATCATCTAGCTGTGGGATATGAGGCCAAGAATTTCATCAGCTGAAAATCACTTAAATGGTGGATGTTCTCATAGGAGCATATCTTTAAAAGTGTAACCCAAATTTACTTTTATAAGTGACATGCATATCAGAGAGTTAACAGGAACCACCTGTATGGAAACAGCCTCAGTCCAAAGCACAGATACATTTTGCTTAGTCATAAAAACTTTTTTTTTTTTTGACAATACTGTAACTTAATCATTTACAAGCTGAAACTGTTCACCCAGTATCTGAAATATGTCACAGCGAGTTACAGTTATCACTAGGACTTCACAGCAAATAAAACTTGTAACTAAACATGCACAGATCATTATATATACAGTGATAAAAAAATAATGATGTACATTTTCTTGTAAGAAGAAATTAAGTAAATTCTTTGTGCATTTCAGGATTGAAACATCTAACCTATATAAAATTACTTTAAAATATGAAGTAAATATTTAACCCAAAACTTGAGAAATCTTTTGTAATCTGCAATATAGCCTTCTCATTTCCATTTTTCTTTCTCTGACACAGGACAACTTAAGAATTTTATCCTCTAACATATTTAGTAGTAATGTGCAGATATAAAAAAATACGACCTCTGTGGCAAGCTTGAACATATATATATATATATATATATATATATATATATATATATATATATTTACAATCCTCCAGAACAAACTAGCATTAAAAAACACAGAAGTAGCAGATTGACATAGTGCTTTATTTAAGCTGTCTGTACGAAGGAAAATAATGTGCATCCCTATCATATACGTGTAAAAATACTAAGGATGTACAGTGTAGAAAAACAGTCTTGTAGTTACTTCACATCCTTGTGGGTCATATACTTAAGGAAATAAACAGTTTAAGTATGACTGACAGTAATACGGTTTCTTGGGTTCGTAGTCGTGTCTGCTTAATATCCTTAACCATATGACTAGATCTTGCATGGATCTAATGAAAGAACTAGCAAGGTCAAGAAAAGTCACAAACTCTAAAGCTACAGGGAGGTAATTCAATTACCCATTTAGAAGTTTTTATTTAAATAAATACTTTACATTTCATGCTTGCCTGTAATGCACTACCAGGAGCAAGATAAGGAAATTCTACTGTAGACAGTACAAACAGTAGCAGCAAAGTGTGTACATTGAGGTGTAATATATAGACCCTGCAATTAGTAAGGAAAGACCTTACTTTTGTACTCTAGGAGAAGCACATGGCCCCTGCAAGAACAGTCAGCTTTAAGAAGCCACAAGATAAGATGGAAAAAAAGGTAAAACAATACTGGAATAAATGTTCTTTAAGCAACAGGAATGTACTGGAAGATGGATTAGTGTGGAAAGCGAAGCTGTGTGCAAAACTGCCAAAATCCAAACAGAATTGACTTATTTCCTCTGAGATGGCTGCAGTACAAGAGGGCATACTGTATGTCATGGAAGTCAGTACAAGCTGGAGTCAAGGTCTGAAATGTACTGTGCTCAAAAGGCTCACCAAGACAACCAGTCACCATCTCCTGTCCAAATTCAACCACAACCGCAGACAGCAGAAGAAGAGCTTTGAAAGTTTCTCTCAGCACTGCTTTTCCACTTCTCTGTCATCTAACACTGGTAAGAGAGAATCCCCTAGGCCTGGGCAGCACAAGGTGGCTGCTGACTCTGCATCATAAACTGGTTTACTGATGTTGCAGAAGGCAGACAATGCAATGCAAAGTGATGTCTTAAAAGGTTTACAAACAGTTCAGTACCAGGCCCCTCCTGCAAACCGCACACTACCTGGCTACACAACGGAGAGCAAAGCACAGGGTATCGCTGCCATGAGGAGCTGCTGGCCAGTGCCACAGCCAGTTGGCCACTGGCTGGAGGTGCCCTGTGCCAAGAAACTTATTGCTGTTACAAGCTAAAAACATAGGGGAGAAAACACAGGCATGTAACACAGATTTTGAATCACCATAGTTTCAGTCTGTGAGTACAAGAACTTTGCAGAGAACTAATTAATGCCCGTCTGTTAAGTACTTCGTTATTTCAGTCACTCGCGCACTGTGTCAGTGTAGACACCTCTTCACCACCAGTCCAGGACAGACCTGCAATGCATTTGCTGCTCTCCTCTCTCTCTGCACAGGGACAACATCTACATGTCTTTAGTGTTACACGGTGACATAATGAAATCCTATGCAGTTAGAATATACATCATGATATATTTCTATCTGATTATCCATCCATTATTAAAGATAAAACATGAAACATGAAAAATTGTCTAAGTTACTCTGCATCTTTAGCTGCCTTGCTAAAATGCCCATCTACCCCTTGACCATCCCAGCACATGCACTGCCAGCAGTGGGCTTCATGCTTGGGCACTCAACTTTCCACATCAAGAGGCTAAGGCATCTCTGTAGGAACATCTCTCAGACTCACTCACACAACACAACCAGGAATACTCTGCAATATCACAGTCTTTGTGGGAGCTAACAAGAGCTGAACGCAGAGATACTTCCAATGATAATCCCACAGAGTGGGGTTCCCCGATGTCACCTGCAACGGTGCACACGCTCTGTCGCTGTGCCATATCACGCCCCAACTCCTAGCACCAAAGGGTTTATTATTAAGATTATCATTGCTGAAGATCAAAGCTAAAGTTTATGCACATGTTCTGTTAGATACAGATCTTCGGAAATGGAAAGACGTATCCCTACCAGTGGAGTGTTTGTTGTGATGTTTGAAATTCAGTCAATAAGGTACCATGGTCACACATAACCTCCTGGGTTTCAGGACTCTTTTGGTTGAGGGCAAATCTTCCTTGAGAATGGCTGATCCCAGAAATTTACTATTTTAATTGTTAAAATAAAGTGCTTTTCTTGTAATCACTGTGATCTTGTTGTTCAAATGCAATTCCTTCATATAGAACAGACATTTTCTCTTGGGCTGTCAGGCTCTTACATTATGTTTATCCTAAATGGTGCATAAGATGTAGCTTTTTTGTCTGTTCACTTCTAACCCTTTGGCACGAGGTTGGAAATCCCCACCTCCACTGCCAAACTGTTAAAAGACAGTATTTCATTCACAAAAATCTGGTTCTAAGCAGTATGTACAATTTCAGAGCCTTGTTAAAATTTCCACATGGGAGAAAAGTGCATTATTCCCTTCAGCTTGTACAGTCCTTCCATATATTACAAAATTAACTGCTATAAGCCTGTTCTAAGATGTAGCAGCATTTGCAAACATGACATATACAAAACTTATCTCTAAAAATAAATACTACTGCAGTATAACAAAAAAAAAAAAATTGGGAATTAAACACCTGGAGAGGAAACTAATTCACAAACTCAAAATAAAAACCAGTAAGGCAAACACCTGTTTACCTTGGTGCACACATTTTGGTGAAAAGCAATACTATTATGCCTGTCTACATTCTTCAGCCATCAGAGGTGATACATATCATGAAAGAGAAAAGCATGAAAAAGATGTTATCTGGTGAAAATTATAAAACCCCTTGAACAACTTCAACTGCTGCTTTTATGCCTTCATTTCTTGCATGTATAATGTTCAATTCTCCAAGATTGCACATGAACCTGGAAGTTCTAAGTGGCAGGCTGGGTGAGCCCAGCCCTTCTGCTTCTTCTGTAGTATCCAACAGTAATTAAAAAATAATATATATATATATATATATATATTTATATATATCAACAATTTAAGTCCTTCTCTCAAACATTTCCCAAACAAATTCCAGCCAGATGTTAATGAGAGAGACCTGCTTCAAGTAATGATATGCCTAACAGAAACCTTGCACATGTACATCACCACCTCTACATTTCCTCATTCTAACCAGCACAAACAGATGCAAGAAAATGTTATCACCTAGTCTGTTTAGACTAATTACAATTTTTGATTCATCTTCTGGAAGAAGATAAGCTGGACCAACGCAGCTTTTGTTTAGCCTCCACTGTGAGGAAAAATAGATGACTACTTGTTCACAAAGTGTACAATGCTGAAGTCAAGTCATTTACCTTCAAAGAAACTGTTAGTAACTTCTTGATGTTGCTATTATACTGAGACTGTGGGCAGCAGCAACAGCAGGAGAACGGAGTAAGGAGAATCTCATATGTCATGCAAAACCAGAACAGATTTTAGGTAGGTCTGGGAAAGAAACTTGTTCAATTTGGAATGGTCTCTGAAAGTGCCCCTGCTATCTTAGTAGTATCTAGTACTGGTGGTGATGTTCAGGAATCATTTTCACTGATAAACCTAAGATGACAGTGAAGCAGCAGAACAAAAAAGTTATTCTCGTCCACTTGCAGAGTAGGAAAACTGGGGGAAATGCGGCCGCCTCTCATTATCCATGCAGTCCATACCATCCTCGTCATCTGTGTTAAGGAAGAAGTTCAAAACATCAGTATATTTGCAATTAAATTTTATTATTCACCTGATATGGAGTACATCTGTCACGGTTCAATGCGGAGATTAAAGGCTCAAGTTAAAGTAAAACTTCAGTTACGCATGTAAGCTTATGTTCACACGAAAGGATGATACTGAAAGGACAGCATGCCCAAAAGTCACAATTTATTTCAGGTTGATTGTTTGGTTCATTTTATTCTGACTACCACCTGAGAACCTCAATCACAACTACCCCTTCTAGGCTAATCCAAACATGCCAGCACACCCAGCTTCTGGTAGCACAGAAGCCAAGTGCCAATTGAGGCTGCCAGTTTCCATAATTTCTTGAGCTGAGCTCAGGAAATTATAGTCTTACTGTAGATATATTTAAATATTCCTCCATTTCAAAGGGAGTTAAAAGGAAAAACAGCTACAAAATTAACAATTCACACAGGTTCTATGTGTTTCAATTCTTAGCTATATTATTTTTAGTAAACTATTTATTTTTACAGTATTTACTGGGATCAGAAGAAATATGGAATAAGCCAAATTCATAAATATTTTTATTTATATAATTCCTCCAGTGCCAATGGAAAGCAGGCACCAGATGTTACCTGACTCTGAGAATTTGGAAGTGCATTCCTCACATGGCTTTTTAACAGTGCTTATTCTTAAAGACTCCTGCTGAGACTGTTATTCTAACAATGTAATGATATACAGCCTTTCAGAATTTTTGTGTCTTTTGCATTTTCATATATTCTACACATAAAAACTAGAGTTAATCCTGATCTAATATCAAATCAACAGAACCCAAGTTAATCCAAATATTAGTAAAATTTGTTCGTTACAAAGACGAACAAATTCTTATCAAGATAGACAGGAGAAGAAAGGGTTCTTTTTTTCACAGCAGAAAGACTTAAAATCACTTAAATTATGGACTGTGAGCAACATGGTCTAGTGGAAGATGCCCCTGCCCAAGGCAGAAGGATTGGAATCAGATGAACCTTAAAGTCCCTTCCAATTCAAACCACTCTATGTTTCTATGATTGTGTTCAGACACTAAGAATGCAAAATCCAGAAAATACTCAAGATCTATATATGAACAGAAAACTGCAGCTAATCTGTGAGTCCTAAAACATCAGAAAATGAGATTGCTTTATGAAAGGTTAAGCAACCATGACTAAGCCTTTACTTTTGTAATCCTCCTTTCTCAGCCTCCAATATAAAGAAACAAACAAAATAAAAGAAAGAAAATTCTTTAAGAACTCAGGACCAAGATTTGAACTGCTCTGGCTTGGTAAGTAACTGCAAAGCCCTGGCTAGGCTGATCAGATAATGATTCTTGTGTGTAACACAACATGACAAAAACACAAACCATGGTGAAATCACATTCACAACAATAAGGAAACTTTGCAAGGTCCAGTGCCATCCACATTAACACCATTTTTAAGACTGTTGAAGCACGGGACCTGATAGGATATTTAATTTTCAAGTAATTGATTTTTTTCAAAGCATTGCCTTCAAAGTATTTCAAAATATATTCATCTTATTAAAGCTATACAGCCCACTGAAGACACCAGCACTGTCCACACACTTAAAGAAGGGCCCATGTTCCAAATATTTTGCTGAACTGGGACCTTGACTGCCAACCAGTTACCACTTGAAGTCAGTGTCTTCTTTTATTTAAAAACAAACAAACAAAACCCCAAATCAACAAACAAATGAAAAAACTCCAAACAGAATCAACACAAAAAAGCCCACACCAAAAATGCCTCTAAAAATCCAACTCAGAGTGAGCTAACGTTTTAAGCTTTGTAATTACTGTATCTTCAAAATAAAGCTGTCATTGAGAGTTACTTACACATTTCCACACAAAGATTTTTATTAGAAACACTAAGAACAGCTTTTCTATTCAAACAGAAAAAACCTTACACACTGCTTTATTATAAACATTATTGTTACATCATGCTTATGCATAATTTCTGACTTACATTTTTCAGGTGGTGTTATTGTAATAGTCTGAGCTGTAAATTCTTCATCAAAATACCTGGTGTCTGTCTCAGATGTCACTTGAGGTTTAAAAGGAGGTACAAGCTGAAAGGCACCAAGAAACAAAACAGAATTACTACAAGTCAAAGCTACACCCCAAATCAAACAAATAGGTCTGTGGAGAGGCAGATGAGTTTCTAACTTCCAGTAAATAATAATAGCCATTTGAGTCAATCCCAAAAATACCAGCTCAGAATCAAATCAATAGCACAACAATGCTAAATTCCAAGTATCACTCTCACATGACTTGCAGATAAATTGAGCTGCATAAAGATAATTACCTAGAAACTCTTCAGGCCAATTTAATTACCCACATAGCTGTCAAGCAAAGGCATCTCAAGATACTTCACCAAAACTGGGTGGTATAAACAGCTAAAAAGAAAAAGACTACACAGAGAGTATAATAAGTATGGTTTGGGGTTTTATTTTCAGTGGGAAGGCCTTCATCTGAACTTATCATTGAAAGATATTACACGATATGAAATTAAATTTTATATTTGAAAAAAGGCCAGTTCAGGCTTAAGGGAGGTGCTTATCTAAACCTGCCTGCTGCTTTCACAGCACAGTGTGGGATTTCCCAACAGCAAATCACTGGTAGCCACTCTCAGCCTGCAGGCAGGACTCCCTTGCCCCTCTTTTGAACCAGCTTCACTATCCATCTTCTCTATCAAAAGAACTGATGATCAATTTTTACTGGAAGGCAGACTGAGGATGGAATATCACATTGCAGTCCAAAAACAATACAGCAGTTTTGTATGTATGACACTGCAAATGGTGTGTGTGTGGTGTGATAATGTTCTTGCTTGTACCTAGGAGCCCTTTGGTGCTATCTCCTCATATGCAATATAGAACATGCCCTGAGAATAAGTGTAATTGATTTTCCTTTCAATGAAACAGGTTATATCCTGGCTCATTGATATTATCACCTTGCATGGGTGTTCATGTTCTCCGTCTCCTCAACTTCAGAACATTAATACCAAACAATTAACTTGGTCATGTACAGATGATCTGTACACAGTAAGACTGATTTCATCTGATCCAGATCTTCAGCAATAATGCAAGCAGTTATTAAGCAAAACCAAATCCATCACTTTATATGCTTAACAGATATAGTAAAACTGATTGATACTTTTACAAAACTAAGTTCAGCCTCCCTTACATTGTCCTGAATGGAAAACACACAACAGCAGAGAGGTATTTCAACATAAATATTCAGGGCATTGTATAATAAATCCTTAAGGAGCTAACATATATAAACACATCATCAGAAGAATATTCCAGGTATAAATTAAATTACATCCAATGTTTATAAACAAACTATTCTATTTTATTGCACAGATTCCTTCACTTTTTGAAAAGTATTTTTTTTATGCAGTCAGGCTATCCCAAACAATTCTGTGTTATTAAAGCAGATTTTCAAAATTGCACATCTCATTTTCAAAGTTGTACATCTCTCCAGCAATGCAGCCACACATTTCCTAAAAACACATTTATTCCAGTGCAACATCTCACATCACCATTTTATTCTCACTTTTCTATCTGAGAAAAGAACATTCTAAAAAACCCAAAAAAAACCCAAAAACACCCACCAAAAACACAGAAGAAAAAAAAAAAAAACAAAAACCAAAAAACAGAAAAAACCACAAAAGCAATAAACAAACAAACAAAAAAACAAAGCCTACACAAAAGCCAAGTAATGTAGTCAAGGCCAAGTGTCCATCACATCCTTTTAAAAAGACACTTTCATAGATTTCAGCAAAAAATTCTGTATGAAAAAAAAAATTATGAGGTAACCAGTTTATAATAATTTTACTACTTCCCTGATTGGAATGATTTTTACTGGACAGAAACAGAAAATGTCATTTCATAAAAAAATAAAACTTTTGATTTCAAAATAATGAAAATACAAGCTTAGGGAAAATTTTCCTCAAGTGAAGAACAAGAAGCAATGTCTTTTCAGTGGTGCAGCACACATTTGCAGTTGAACAAACTACTCCTGCTGTGAAGTACACCTGGGACCTTTCATGCTACAAGGGCTTTGCAAAGAGAAAGTGAACCCTCACTTCACAGTCTATAACAACTGTGAGTCATGTTGAAGTAGTTAATGAAACACAAAAAGTATGGAAAGGTAAGATCATTATAGGTAGTTATATGGATGTGCTGATAGATAAATAAGGTGCAACTGCTGCAGAGATAAATGCTTAGAGTGACACTCCAGAAGCTCCCACATACATCCCAAGGGAGACTGAAGCTGAGGTTTAATGATAAAGATTAAAACACCCAACATCAACAACCGCTTTGATGACCACAACATGAAGATGCCACTTTACAGCCAGCAACATTTCACATCTGGTGCACAAGGAAATAGTATCCACATGCTATTGCCACAGTTTTTTTCTCATTTCTGGCATGAGAAATCAGAAGTCCAAGAGAGATGTGAGCACTGGAAGGCACATCCAGTAACCTGTGTCCAAAAGGAGTAAGATAAGTCTTTGTTAAGCATAGGCCTAGTCAGTCTGCAAGAGGATTACACTGCTTGGTCCTGGCTGCCAGACTTTAGTATGGGATAATTTTCTTTAGTGGCCTCAGTTAAGAAAAAATGCTCCAACCTGGGAACTGCACTTCCTGACAATCAACTCTGTGGAGCAGAAATACAGATTTTCTGGGTTTATGCATTACACACACACATATGCATAGATATGCATGTGTCTGTACAAATAAATAAATAAATAAAAGTCTAAACTCAGTGTGAGTTAAGTGACTTTAAGAGTTTGTGTTCAAGACAAAAATCCAATTTCATATCCATCTGTCAAGCTGAATCTGCCCTGGCCATTTCAAAGGCTTGATGTTAGAAATGACAGCAGAAGCAATATCAAATTCTTAGTGTCTTCATTATCTTCAGTGAATGGCATTTCCATTTGGCATCCATCAAGAGCAGTGTATGAGAAACACCATGGTTTTTCCACAATTCAAGTCCTGGAAAATTTGACACCCATCTCCTAGAGGAAGGAAAGGGACAGGCACAGTATCTGACTTTTGTAGGTACACTGAAATGTACAGGCTTGATTCTACACCTTGAACTTTCTCAGACTTAGTGAACAACTATATATACTTCAGTATGAGAGAAAATATGAGCACTACTTGCTCAAAGATAATTTACCAGGAATCACATGTCTTAATGCTGTATATGAAGTGGCTGAAGCTACCTCAAAGTAACCATGATACACTCAATCTACCAAATGAAACATATAATGCTTAACACAGTCAATCTGATCTTTCTTCTCATTTTAATTTAAATGGAATTTTCAGAGAATCACAGATTATGCTGAGTTTGAAGGGACCCATAAAGATCATCACATACAAGTCCCAGCCCTGCACCACACCATTCCCAAGAATCACAACCGGTGCCTGAGAGCATTGTCCAAACACTTCTTGAGCTCTGCCAAGCACCAGGCTGGTGCTATGGCCAAGTCCCTGGGAAATCTGTAGTGCTCAACCACCCTCTGGGTGAAGAACCTTTTCCTTATAGTCAACCTAAACCTCCCCTGACAAAACTTCAGCTCATTCCACTATTGTAACAATCCCATCAACCAACAGACTGCAGCTGAGTTGTGCTGAATTGATGGAAGGAATACCTGTCCATGCCCCTCAAACCTGAGTTTCTACCTGGGCAAAAGAAGGTAATTTGAGTTGAGCTTCAAGATGGTCAGTAGCATTCCTGCAGGGACTGGTTCCTCCCCATACACAGCCCCAAAGGCAGCTTGCTGCACAGCCAGCAGCCATAGCACAGCTGGGAATTGGGAACACCCCACAGACCCTGCATCTGATGGTCCTGGGCAAGGGGAGGAGAAGGAGCTGGAATTTCAGTGGTGGAAGGACATAAGTCCACAGGAAAACTGGCTTTAGCAGGGAGGTCTACCCATAGATAAACTGTTTTCCAAGTGATGCAATCCTGTTACCATGACAGAGGGAAACCACAAACCCCCAGCAACATAAGTTTCAGAATCAGACACATTTATGTGTACTTTACTCCCTGTAAATTCAAGCAGCTGGGAGAAGGGTGGCAATCAACATCTAGGTCTGCCCATAGAGTTTAAGGTATCAGTGGAAACACAATGGAAGTATCAGACTGGTTACATGTTGTCTGATCTTTTTACAACTTCACCTGGCAACAACACAAAAGCAACCAACGAGGAAAACTTCTGCAGGTTTTGTGGCAGCGCAGATAATTGTACGAAAATAGTATGATTCAAATTGCAACAACCTAAAACCAAATTGTGGTACTTTCCTATTTACCTCCCACCCTTTCCCTTTACAATCTGATACACAGAAGTACTTAAATGTGCATTTAAGATCATAGTTATACTGCAGATTTTGCCAGGTCTAAAACCCAGGCCTAGGATCATGGGATTTCATCATTTGCTGGGTTTGTGTCTTGAGTAAACCAAGACAGCCACAACTGAATGGTGAGGAACAGCTTCTTGCAGCTGCCAGATTTCCTGCTGAAAGTCACTGCCTTCACAGCAGGACAGGCACCTCCAAAAGCATCTCCTGCATCAAAGCCAGGCTGCCCACTTCAACCACTGCTGCCACTTGTCCCTGCTCCCTACCCAGCACCAAAAGATTCATTTGCTGGCATTTCCGAATTTTCTTCTTCAGAGATAATCGGAGGACAAATCAGAACAGGTTTCAGCCCAAATTTCCACATGGTTTCTCTCATCTTTCATCCATATTATATGCAGGTGGAAAACCAGGCTTTGCTAAAACCATTAGATAGATTAAAAAGGTGCAAATGCTGCAGAGATAAATGCTTGGAGTCCTTTGCTAAAAGGTCTGGACCTCCTTTGTCATGGGGTTACTGAGTGCTTCAAGCTGCAAGCCTGAACACATACCCAAATTTCAACCTTTCAAGTAATGCCCATGTGCTTTTTGTTCAGTGAAAGACCCTAAACAGAACATGTGACAACTTTAGTGTATGTCTGCTACCCAAATAAAAATAAAGCAATTCTTACATGAGAAACAGAGAAATTTCAAACAGCTTCCTGATTCTACCTAAAAATAAAACAAGTATTTTATTTAGTACATAGGCTTTTGAAGTTTGCCAAACTATTCAATATCTCATACTCAGGCAGAGAGATAAAAACTCATCAGAGCTGAGATGATCACAGGATGAACCTGGCACAGGCTGCTCTCTTTCATATGCCCTCATGGTTTTTCTGCCAAAAATAAATACATCACACCACAAATGCTAGCTACTATACATTTTTCATTTAAAGGCAACTACCTTCTCTGCTCCAGTGTGCCATACAATATTTTTTTATCATTACTCAGTACCAAATAAGGTTAACTAGTTAGCAGTACCTGAAACCCAATAATTCCATTTAACCATTCGGATCCATTTGACCTGACAGAGCTGTGGTCTGTCACATGAAAAGCATGAAATAGTTTAGAGATATGTAATTCTGTTTCTAATCACACCAGGAAAGTGAAAACCTAGTAAAAAGGTAAAATTAGAGGCACAGGAGCACAGTGTGCACATGTACAAAAATATGTACCCAGCAACTACTCAGAATACACATGATTTTTTGGCTTCCATTACTCTGAGAGTGAACTTCAGTTCTTTCATTTCTAACAAAAATACACTCCTGAAATGCAGCCAGAAAATTACAGTGCCACATTGCTTAAAACTCAGGCAAAATTACTGTGAAATATTTTTACTATGCAAATTATTGTATCCACTATCAATTTCATCAAGTGACCCTACTGCTGAAGACTACATCCAACAACAAACAGCAACAGAAGCAAGCACAGAGTAAACCTATTTAAAAATCAAATTTATTTGATACTCCAAGTTACTTTAGAATACCAAAATACCTCAAAAATATTCATGTAAGCAGTCTAATGAAGATATTTGATGAAAGTTCATTAACCTTTTATTGTGTTTGAGGATTATATTTCAGAGCACAACTCTGAAGTCTTCAGAGTGTAAGACTGTGTGTGCAGAAGGAACAACTGGATATTTTAACCAGGCGAACAGCTTTGTATGGAACAAATAGGAACAAAACTAGTTTTAATTAAACAGAAAAGCACACTGTCAGAAGTCATTTTCATTACTTGTTTTTCCATAAAGGACACATTATGTGCTAATACTGCATAAAAGCAATTCCTATGATCCTTGAAGTGAACTGTTCAGCTGAGGAAATTCAGTTAATATTTCACTGGTAAATTTAGTTTCTCAAAGCAACATCATCCATAGTAAACAAAGAATGACTAGAGTTTCTCTAGTTATAATATTCCAATAAGTCATATCCACTTCCACAAGCATAAAAGCAAAGTGCTGGCATTTATATTTTTATATAACTATATATATATATTTTTTTTTAATCTGCAAAATGCCTCCTTTTATTTTAATAGCTAAAAAAATATCTTGACTGAAACACATTTGCAATGCTCATTTGGAAAGACTCAAGGCACAAGCACTTAACAGTATCTATATATTCTTAACTAATATGCTGAACACAGAGTAGAATTGAAAGTTCTATTAGTAATGTAAAATAATTAAGAAATGTCTTTCAAGGGAGCAAGAATAATGTAACAGCTTTTCTTTTCTCACCCATTCCTAGCACATTGCAAGCCTATTGATTTTAGTGGGTTTTTTTTTCCTTTACTCTAGAAAGGTCCTAAACTTGTATATTTAGATTTTGTACTCACAGTGCTTCTCTTTGATGTCCTTATATAACCAACAAGTGATTGAGCTCATAAAGTAAACTGATTAATATACTGGCTCTGATTATTTTTTTGTAGAGTTTATTGAAACCTTGTGATACTGCCATGGAAAAATCACACTTGTATCAAGTAATTTCAGAGTACCATATTTTGTATCATCATATACAGGCTTTCATTTCAATTCCGGTATTTGTCAGAGAAGTTACCACACCAACAACCACACATTTTTAAAATTCCAGTTCAACAACAACTGAAAAAACAGTTTGTATCATTGACATTGTAGCATAAACATATTCTGCTCAGTCGTATGTCTTCCATTTTCCTTTTATTTGAACAAAGCAAAAAAAAAAAAAAGGAGAAAAAACTATCTTTTAAAATTACACAGCTCAACTGGCAGATTAACAATGTAGAACAGTTGGGAAAAAAAGAAAAGTCTTTAACAAAATATAAGGGGTTTATAGCAACAAGTAAATTCTTACAGAAATACTGAGATAAAATCAGTTTCTGTATATAAAACAACTGAAGTTGAATTGAGTTTCACTCCCAAGTAAGATAAATTCATTTTCTAAAATAATTCTCAAAGTGTTGATCAATACAGGAACAGGACTGGGTTTGGAGAAAACTTTTCTTGTGGAATTCTCAGCATTTGCTTTCTCCACAAGCTGTTTTGGCTTAGTGTTTTAACACTATTTTAATTTTCTTAGATATCTCTTTAAGTTTGAAAAAGGTTTCTACTTTTAAACAAACAATCAGAAAGTAGAATTTTCCTCTGAGTTTTTTACAATCACTTCATTTCCCTTTTTCATAAAACAACTTTTCACTAGAAGGCAGAAATAAAATGACAATTCAGGATAAAAGATATTACATTTTTCACATTATCTTGAGTCATACATGTACTTTTCTCTTGAAAGCCCAGGAAAAGAAAAGGAAAAAATGTGGACTTTACTTAATAAAAGGTTGGTTTGCAAAATTTACTTCTGGTGTACTGACAAATTTTTAGTGAAAATACAAGGATTAGGTAAGTACATCTTGTTCAGAATAATTATTCATTTGTATTAACACAAAAAGTTTCAAAGGAAAAAAAGTGCTAACTGCAGAGAATAGCAGTCTATAACTATCATTGAAACCACCTTGCAGAAGCCAGATTATTCAATGCCATATAAAGACATACCTTTTTATCATATACATCTTGCCAGTTTACTCCAGCAAAGAAACTATGACGCATGATTTCCTTTGCATCATCTGGGCCTCCACCAAGTCTAAGGAGAGTTGGGGGGAAAAACCACATATTAAACTTTTATAGGGAGATCAAGTTATTGTTATGGTTGGAAAAGTGACTATTTCTTTTTGACTATCTGGGAACAATTCTCGCCCAATTAATATGAAAATTTAATAAGAATTCTGGCAATCTCAAGAGAATTCGTGGGAGTACCCATGCCATGGTCTGTTCTTTTTGATTATTCCAACTACAGTGTTCGTCACTGTCCATGATGAGCTTTTTAGTAATTAATTAATTTTAAAAACATACTTAACTTTAGTTTGCTTGAAAGCCCAACTAATGTCCTGGCACTATTAAAACCCAAACCAACCCAATAATGCTGATACAAAATTTTGCCAAAGATGTGCCAGGCACTGAATCAGTAATGACATGTGCATCATTTTTATACAGTGTTCACTGCTGTTGCATCTGGGTGCTGTAACAATTAACCAATTACCATAAAATAGTTGCAATCTGAGTCAATTAGTATAAATTAATAAATTGTAGGCCTGCTGAGAAGGTTATTTAAAGGCCATTGTAAATAACCACACTGCTCACTGTGGCCCATAGCTTGCCAAAGAGAGACTCTGCCTGGTAAATCATCCTAGGAAGTGGATTTCACCTACTTTGGGTGAACTTGCCCAAGGTGGTTTGAGCTCACAGAAGTGGTCACTGCTGCCAAAAGAGGAGTGTCCTGCCCATACCTCTCTTCTCTCACTTCTATCTACAGCATCATTTCCACTTGATGACTGTGAGCAGAATCAGCTCCCCAGCCTGGACAAAAACTAATCCTGACATGAGAATAGAAGAAAGAACTGGCCATTTTTTATTGCATTAGCAAGTCCACTTCGACTTGACAAGACGAGTGGGATCCCTTGAGCTGCTGTTGTTGGTTGAGAAATAACTCCACATCCAGGGATGGGAACCTCTGTCCTTCTCAACAGCACATTGACTTTCAGGACTGCTCAGCTCTCATCTAACTTCTCCCTGAGATTACCCAACAGAAGCAGCAGGAAAAAAGCTACTCTTAACTAAATAAGCAGACCATACATGCTAAATTTTAACAAGAAGAGTGACAAAAACAGTGTGTGTTTCATTAAAAAGATCTGCTAAAGATATAAAGGCAAATTCTAAAGGAAAGCATTTAAGATAAATTTCTTTCTAAAGCATTTATTGTATGGAGGAATAATTTACACAACCAAGAAAAAAGTCTGTTTTGATATTACCCTGCTGCCAAATTTCAAAAATATTCTTGACTACTACGTCAGTCTTGCGATAACTGAGTGTCAAGTTATTCTAATTTTCAAGCTGTATTCCTCCTTGTTTCTCAACTACTCATTGTAAAATTCTCTACATCTTGGCAAAACATGGCAGTTAGCCTTCAGTCTCCAGACTTCTCTCAATATCTTCTAGCTGCTCACAAAAAGGCCGAGTTGTGTTAATCTCTGTGTTCCTCCCCTATTTAGCATTAGCTAGCACAAGAACTTGAATATAAATAAGCTTCTAAATATAAGTCTGCAATAAACTACTGTCTGGGAAGATTAATTACAAAGAAGCATCTTTCCAATTCTAAAGGTTAATATATTTGATGGGTCAGATTATTTGGAGGTTAAAAGCATTAGGACTTGCTACAGAAACATAGTTTTACTCTACTCTGTATTTGTCTGCCTGGTCACAGTTTGCTTTTCCTGCATACAGTAAGTTGAGCTGGAGCAGACAAGCTGACCATTTGCTCTGTCCTGCCTGCTGCACTTGGCTGCATTCAGGCAAATCCCTTGGAGAAACACAACCAGTCCTGCCCTGAGTGGCTGCAGGCAATGCCCACTACTCAAAACTTCTTGAGAACAAGCAGCGGCTGAAGGAGGACTAGAGAAGAGAGGCAGACAAAATCTGCTGCCCCAAAAACATGCCAAGAGACTCACAAGAATGACAAAGATATTGCAGGGGGGAAAGGTACCTACAGATGAATCCCACTGATTTACAAAGTCAGAGATTTTAGAGCCATGGAAGACTGGACACTTCTGGTCCAGGCACTGGAAAATGGCTCTCCTGGGCAACAATCCCAGAGGGAAAAGCCCACCACAAAAGAGCACAGACAGCAGCTTGCTTTCAAACTGCTCCCTTTAAATTTAATTCCAGTTGTATTCTTTAACAAATTATTAGTTTAATGGTCTAATATGTGATTTATTTATGCGCCCTAATAAATGTAGCTGTGGCTGCCTATGTACCTCTCCTGCCATTACCATCACCAGAAATAAGTGCTACATTCCCCATGATTCACTGCAGTGAACTCAGGATTAAGTTACACTGGGAAAACCAATTGAGATCTTTCCCTTTGTTCTTAATATTTGTTCTTAACCTGAAGAGATCCCTGTGTTTGCTGTGAATGATTTAAAAAGTTTGTCTTCCACAAGCTTTTCTTCCTTTTGCTGGTGAAATTCATGTTGCAAATTGCTGCTGGACTGAAAAAATGGAAATCTGAGACTGCAGGGCTGTGATTAACAGCTCCTTCAGCCAGGAAGGCCAGGCACCATAGTCCTATTTTTACATTACCCAGCACAATTAGAGTATTTATTATGCCTGTATAGCAAATTGATTTCACTTACCGCTTATTTGGATCCTTTATCAGTAGGCCTGATAGTAACGATTTTGCATCTGCAGATAGAGTTCGAGGAAATTTAATGTCCTCCATTAATATCAGTTCAAATAGTTTCTCATGATCTTGGTTGTAGAAGGGTAATCTTCCACACATCATCTCATACATGACCACTCCTAATCCCCACCAGTCCACTGCACGGCCATAGTCATTATCTTCTAACACCTGAGACAGAAATCAAAAGCATCTTTAAGACATAAACTATTTTGTACACCATCATGTCAGTCTGTTTGATGCATCTCTATATGAATGTGTTTCTGAGACTTTATTTTCACAGTATGCTAAAAGGACTCTCAGAACCTTACTCAAAACTGCAGCACTGACTCACACACCTGAGCTCACTGAAATTCCAGCCTTAGCAGGCACTGCATTGGTAAAACCAAATTAAAAATTGACAATGACCTGCTCCAAACAATCATGACTTCTTTTTACCTTTTCCTATGTCCTCTACCAGGCCATTAATATCATCCACAGCTTTAGAAAGAGACACTAACAGGTACTACATGAGCACTAATGACTCAGTCAGAAGTGTGAAGCATCTGTTTGCTCAGTCACTTCCCTCTCTTTTACCCTACCTGTCTAAAGTCTCCAATTTAGAACCAGTTTAATCTTAGTAAGAGACATTTCCTTTCTTTATAATCTTTGTTAACATCAGAAGTCCTCAATGCCTTTCTCCTGCCAGTTTCATTACATTCCATTAAATAGTCCTAATAGGTGAACTGTGCCAATGCAAAAAAATATGGCAGTGTTTATACAATACTATGTTTACTACAAAATTATGCTTATAGGATATTATATAAACACAGAAACTGGTCAAGTTTATACAATTTGTTAACATAATGTCACCAGTGTTTTGTACCTAAAAACAACATTCCACCGCCCTTCTCCCAGCAGTGCCAGAGAACTGGAATAAGAAATTTAAGCAGTGTGTCTTGACCTTAATACACCTTCATATTAAATTGCAGACATGAAGACAACATAACAGCAGCATTCATCCATAAAAATCATAATAAATAAGGAAATTGAAGGTTACTGAATATATAATTCTAATTTCTATTAATTTCTAGTAGATCATGCCCATTCATACAAAAAAGTTGAAATAGAAGTCAGGAAATCTTAAAACAACTGTGTATGTCAAATAGCCAATATTTGCTGCAGAGGAGTTATCAAAAAACTTTAAAACGGGAATCAAAAAACATTAAAAAACTGTTAAACAGAAAAATCAAGGAAATGTGACTAATACAAGTAGAAATACATTTATAATAGAGAATTGTTACTGTATCACAGAAGGCTAATTCTGAAAGGCAGCACCCTATGACTGATTTTTTTTAAAAAAAGAACAAACTAAAAACAAACTAATCCAGAAATCAAAATACTGTTTACAACACACAGACACATGCAATTACCATCACAAAGAGCTACTCCAGATTCAAACTGTAAGTTTGAACAGTCATTTAGATATCTGGTTGTGAAAGTAAATCTTTCAGTCTTTAATGAATAAAGCAACCTCTACAAGATCAGAAATAACTTTATCCATAAGTAGATTATCTTCCAATTGTCTAAAACTGGTACTAGAGGGGTGTTGAGCTCATTTCTCTGCCTCTCCTCTTGCTCCCCCAGTAAACCCAAGCCTGCTTTCAAGTATCTGGGATGTGCTGTTAGCAGAAGCAACATGCAGTCTGATCCAGTATGGCAAACTAGGAAATCCCACAGTAATTAATGCATTCATACTGCTACTTTTCACTGTCCTTAAGGATTAGTAGCAGAAACATGATGAAAATAAGTATATTAAAAATCCTTCTTGTGTATATAAGATTAAAAAGCATAAATATTAACACATTAACACATATGATTTACAACTGTGCCAAAACAAACAGACTTATTACATCATTGATATTTCCAAATAAAGAGTGAAATTTTGGAAAGTGTAAAATACAACAAATTATCTGAATAAGTACATATGACAAAACTAACTAAAATAACTCTTGCATTTTAAAATTAATTAAATGTTTTATGAGTTGGAGCATATTGCAAGCTATTTGCCGAAAAAGGGTATATGAAATCTGTGACTCTTGTCTTTAAATCATTGCTTCTTCTGCCACAGAATAAAAACATTATATATTTTTCTGCTCTAGCTATTAGCACTGTTACTGTTTTTCTCATCTGTACAGTTAATCATTTCTTTTGAAGCTAGCAAAATACATAAAATTGTGAGACAGTGGTAGATTCTTTTCATGAGTAAGCTGAGGTGTGGCTTCCATGTGTGGCTTATAAAAGAAGGCAACAGGAAAATAAAAAACACCATTCTCTGAACAAGGCAAATCACATGGCCAATAGCTAGAGCAAATTGTACTCACAGCTTTACGTAATTTATGCAGGACTTTACCTAATAATAATAAAAAGTATGAACAACCTTTTGCTGCATTCCCACAACAGCAACAAAGCAGTGGTACAAAGAAAGAGCCAAATGTGATTTTTAACCTCTTTTTACATAAAATCATAAAAAAGCATAAAAGCTGGATTAACTGCCTCCCAAACCCACATATCACCAGCCGGGTTCTCATCCCCAGCTGGCAAAACTGGCAACTCTTTATTTTTGTTTAAATACCTGGTTTACAGCCAGCCAGACAAGCAAGAGCATCAAAATGGTTTCATTTAGGCAAAAGGAAAACAGCCTGAAAATAGGCTAAATAAAACAAAATACATCAACTTATTTTAATATAAATGCAATGAAATTGTACATAATGCATTCACAGTGAAGATACACTATTATTTCCTTTAAGTAATTTCAAATCTTTGTGGTATTTAGACTCTCCAGGTTTTGCAGACTGTGTCAAATCAATGGAAGTGAAGTGCTGGAGTCCAGCAGCTCCTACAAGCAAATCTATGCAGTTAGGGCAGGCATGAGAATATGTCTGTACACACTGCCCTAGCATTACAGAATCCTTTCCAAACAGGCCTTGGATTTGAGGGAGTTGGCTTTAATTACATTAAACATAGGTCAAGAAAGCTTCAACTCAGTGCTAAAATGAACATGAAATGTAGCTGCAGTCTTTGTGCCTACAAATAAGTCAAGCTTTTGCCCACCATGAAGTAGACACCTGCTTTTAGACAAGTCTCCTCTGGTTTTGAAGAGTGATGCTGCTGTCTCTCCAGTAGCTGTGGCATATCCTTGTATATGTGGGGTACCAGTCTAAGCACCTGGCCAGGCACAGACACCGTGGCAAGTTTGATCCTGGACTCTGTATGCTGCCCTTAAGAGCTGCCTCTACCACTAGCCAATGCTTGTCCCTTGCTATAAGGACCCTCATATGCCTTGTATCAACAACCCAATCCCTTCATGGTCACACAGCAGGACAGGCAGCAGGCCCACCAAAACCATTGTAGAGGGCACAAGGTCAACCACTCTGTACCTGCAGTAAAGCAATTGATGTTTCCTGGCAGTACAACATAAGGATCACACAGAACTCATGTGCACAAAAGAGCACCTACATTGATTACATACTCAAATCAGGCAGGTTTCCACACAGTAAAGATGGACTTATATGTTTTCTTCCACAAAATATGTTTAAATAGTCAAATTATTCAGATTTACTATTTCCCTTCCTTTGTCCTCTTATGTACAAGCAGTGCCAAAATCCAAGCCAAGATCTAGGTGAGGTCTTAGGAGAAGAGCTCCAGCACAATGTGACATAAGTGTGTGGGTAACATTTATAGTCATCCACCCCTAACACAATCACTGTACCCAAGTGACTTCCCATCACTGAGTAAAGCAGGTGGACTGGCTGCAGTTCAGTCTGGATGATACCACAGATCATGGGAAATAAAACTCAAATAATTGCCATCATTTTTACAACTTGGGGAAATCTTACTCCACTTGTTTTCAGGGCTCTAGTTCAACAACTGCTTCTTTCAGAGACAGTGCCAGCCTAATCCAGGCTCTTGTTTCTGTTCTCTCACCACAGCTTCCCTTACCTTGTCAAAACTATGCAACACACTACATCAGACATCAGAAACAAAATGGGGAAAAAGTTTCACCCTAGATTATTTTTCACCTGAATCAAGTTTTCTGACCTAAGCCACTCAATTGCCATGTGGAGAGTTGCACTAGCACAAGTGAGAACGTGGGCAGCATCAGGTGTGGCATTGCTGCAGAAAGAAATGCTTGCCAATCTCTATCCCAAAGTTGCACTGACACAGAAGTTACACTGGCTCTGCCAGTTTTTTCTGCACACACAGACAGCTGTAACAGCTGTGTTCACTTTAGGGTGACAATTAAGGCCCTGCTTCTCTTCCCAACTTGCATTTCTCTAAAGCACTCCAGCAGTACAACAGGGTTCCAAAGAGGGCATAAACTCATTCCTGCACTGAAACCACTACAGTTTTTACAGGCATTGTAGCTCCTCTAACTCACACCTATGCCTGCAGTGCAAGGACACAGCCTGGGTTTATACAGGTGCTTTTATAAACAGCTGCAAAGGTGCCAGTGAAGTTTGTATTTTCTCTTCTTATAGAAATATGCAAAAGGTTAAGTAACACACACATACTTTCTAACAAGCAAGAAACATTAGACAGGCATCGCTGCCAGGCATTTGCACGTACTTCAGTGCTTTTATGGATCTTTGAGAGGCTTTGGACAACATTAGAGCTTCAGCTCAGGCAGAGCTATTTATTCACTTTTAAAATTTATTCAGCTATTAAAATTTTCATTTGTTTTGTGCTCAAAAATGCCACAATACATTTTTTTTTTTTTTAATTTACTGAGATAGTAGTAACCAAGTGAAAACAAAGTATTCTGTAGTGATTCCACTGTCTCTGCACACCTTGGAGTTTCTGGACAGTATTACTAGCAGTGACCAAGTATAAAATGGGATAGTGCTTTGTACACAGAGCAGTCTGTAAAGCCCTACATACAAAATAAACAATTCAGTTCACAGACCAACCTTTGCCATTATAATGATTAAGACAACACAAGCACTCTGCAGGACTGCTAAGATCGCAGTAATTAAATAATGTTTTTCCCAAACACATAATAATTCTTTTTTTTGGCAAGTAATTACAGATCAATGAAGAAAAATACTTGTATTTACATTTATTGACCAAAAAAAGCACTATCTTATTTATCTTATCTATTCCCCAATGCTGGGAAGCCCACTGTCTTGTACTTGAAAAAAAGATTGTTACTACCACTGGAAGTTTTCTCTTTCCCAGAAAACAAAATACACAGAAATTGCTTCTTCCTTTATTTCACCAATGGCTGTAGACTTTAATCTTTAGGTTTATTAGTCAATACATCTCCAGGTCCCTTGCTTTACACATTTCACTCCTTTAAGAGCCTAACATACAGTCCACAGAATTTGATGTACATTTAATTTTATGGTGAAAACCAGTGAAAATATATATTTTATTATCTTTATTGCTTCAGTAGCTAAAAGGTGAAAGGTTTTTTGGAGACAACAGCTAGAGACATATCTGCAAACTCCTATTTACAAGGGCTTGGGGCAGAGATATGGGAGCAGCAACTGAATGCCAAAGAGAGGTTGATGCGCATGCAATGCTTTTACAAATTTCTGTGAAAATATTTTTTTAGGAGGTGAGCCAGCAGTTAACAGGTCAAGTCTGTGACCATTGTAAGTCAGTCATGTACTTCCACTTGACCTAGGTGGAAACTAGAATTCTCCTATACTTTACTAAATAACAGAACACTGAACGAGGTGTGACTACCTCAGACAAACTGAGCTCAGTGTAAAGAATCCCTTAATCCTGTCTTTATTGCATTTTCTTGAAATACAACATCCCTGATGAGCAGCATCTGGAAGATTTTTGGTTGTACAGAAGAAATTAACACAATCTAGAGCTATACTTCCCACACACCTATAAATGGTGTTTAGTTGCTGCAACTTCTGGACTCTGCAAACACAGACAAATTTAGCAGTCACCTTGAGCATGAAAGCCTTTATAAAATTCATCACCCATCTTATACAGAACGTTGTCAGCATTGAGTTTTATCTCTAGAAGAACAATATCAAAATACTGGACTCATACTTTGTGCTAGATAATCATGGCAACTTACTGGAAAAGCCATTATATTTTTGACCAATTAAGGTTTCTCCTAATCCATTAGATATAGACCTTTAGATAGGACACTACAGTAGCTTGTTGCTCAATCAATAATTTTGACAGAACAGATGGAAAAATTTTAAACATCTAAACAAACTGTCTGCACACCTATGTTGTGAAAGGAAACTGCGAACTTGGATACACCAATGTACTGTTAATTTAATGAGGGAAAAACTGTTTTCAATTAACCTTACAGTTCAGGTGGAGTGTATGTTCCCTAAGCATTCCTGGTAACCCTTCACACATTTTTATTGCTACAGTTGTTGTTCTGTTAACAAATATTTCAACAGAAGTTAGAAAGTGTATTTGCTAGAACTTTCTATCAATTGTGGTAGTAACTACAACAATGAGAAAGTTTAGAGTCTAACAAAGGTAATGTACACTTCTCTATAGACACAGACTTTTACTCAGATACATTAAAATCCATCCTGCAGAACAGTATGTTCACCAAGAATTACACATTTCAGTTACTATAACAGTATCTTGGTATGAAAAGTGAAGTCTTGCTGCATTAATACTGAAAAAAACACTTAAATGAATGCTTACTTGTTTTATTATACACAGCTGAAAAGACAAAATGTCAAGGTTATAGACACCCTGGGAAATAGACAGTTGAGATTTTCCACTGCTCTAATTTTTGCAGGTAGTTTTTCTCCATTTTGTATCTAGTTTGCACTTTTTTTTACTTCTGGCCCTAATGTAAACTATCTCCCTATTACATTTTTGTATTTGAGATTTTGCCCATCTCACTTAGTTTTTTGTTATGTACCCTTAAAAAATATACAGCAAACTAATTTTTTTTTGTTTGCTGGCACATGTGCTGTATCAGAAACAGCATATTCTGGTATAAATGTGAACTAAGCAAAGCTTCCTCGGGTAAAGAGCATGCAATACTAATTAATGCATTTAACCTCCTAGAAGAGACAGATTTCAGTAGAATTCAAAATTTAAAATAAAAAGAAAATAGAAGAAAGATGTAGTTAAGTTACTCCACATGAAAAAGCATATACTAACAAGGGCTGTAAGAAATCAATAGTAACACTGGAAAAAAAGCCAAGAAAACAACCACACAACATTAAAAAGACCCCCTTTCATAGAAGGGTAGCAAATAAAAACAAAATATCATTTTAGTCTACAAAACATGGCACGTGTCTCTCATAACTGTACACACTGTACTAGCAGAAGGAAATCTGCAGACCTGCTCATCTCTGTTAATTATCACTGCACTAGCAGTAGTCTCTAAAACATACACTGCTATAAGATTAAAGACATGCAAGAAGTAATAAATAATGATAATACTGTGATACGTCTTTCTAGCTGCTCTTTCTTCCTGAAATTATTTTGAGTATTTACTGATGCTAAAAGGCATTTGTTCAGCTTTTGTTTATGCTTCATTACTCTCAGAAAAACTAAAGACTTTTACTGAGATGGAAATAACGTTTCTATTGATTAAATAAAAATAAAATAAATTTAAAAGTTTCAAGCAATGTTCTTGAGACAGTTTTTATAAGAATTATCATATTTACTTTTTTTTTTACCAAAAAACTGTTTTGTTAGAAAATTGCTCTCTGCTTTAAAGTTATGGTTTGAATACACAAGTTTGTTTATGGGCAGTGTTGAGCTAACTTCCTTTCTAGTATTCAGTTCGTTTCATTATTTTTGTGGACAACTGATTTTTGTCACTGGTGAGATTACTCAGGTAGCATGAAAATGCAAATTCTTTTTACATCATTATCTGCTTTTTTACATCGTTATCTGCTTCCAGGAGAAAGCCTAATTTATGTGATGTTGCAGCAATTCTTCTGTCTGTGTAACAAAGCAATGCTTTCCTACCCTCATCTAAATGCTCCCCAGGTGTTGATCTTGGTAACAGTTATTGCCAATAAATGATGTTCTGCTCTGGATACTCTGCCTTATCTACCTTTCATCATTTTCATCTCAGGGGCCCACTGGCAATACCAAGCTGACAAAAGTGCTGAAATTCAAGTCACCAGCATTTTTGATGACTTAGGATTGTAAGATGACAGAATGTGGGACACTAAAACATGATAAGTGATAACCAAACCGAAAAAAAAAAAGACCAAATTTGAATTTTCATGAGCTCTGAGCACTTCAAGGTAAAACAACTTCTTGCATTTTCATTTCCTCACAATGTAAAAAAAATAATCTGGGTCTTGTAACTCTAGTGTAAAGAGAAAATTCCATATTGTGAATCTCCCCTAAATCAGAAGGGAAAATATTTTCAGACATAGATGCTATTTCTCCTCACCCTCCCTCCACTGGTCCTCACCCAAAAACAAAATGTTGCCAAATATACAGCAGACAGCTATTTAAGAGCACAAGCCAACACTAAACCACTCTTCCACAGGTAAAATAATTTCTGTTGTGCCTCTGCTAAGAATCAGATTATGCATGAAGCATCTAGATAAACACAGAGAAAATAAATTTCAACTATCCTGAAGCCAAAAGAAAAATCAGTTAAGCAAAACACAACAGCATAACTACACTGTTCAGGTACTGAGCAAACTAACTATACTTTTAAGAAAATCAAAACAGTTTATCAGAACTTGAGGCTTTTTGGTTTTTAAGCAGAGCCTCACCAGGAAACAGTAACACCTCACACTGTAAGTTAAGACAAACACCTACTTTTTCTTTTTGAAATACAAAAAGAAAACTTAATTATTTCATCAGTGTTCATAGGAGACTTGGCAATTAATATTCATCAAGTTAGATAATTTATTATTTTATTGAATAAAATAAATCTCATCATTGAAAATTTTTAAAAGAAACTTCATTTTTTAAATATAACTCAATAGATACAAATGTTGAGATTTCATTAAATTAATGCAAATGAATAAGCAAACC
Source organism: Lonchura striata (assembly GCF_050655825.1). Classification (NCBI taxonomy): domain Eukaryota; kingdom Metazoa; phylum Chordata; class Aves; order Passeriformes; family Estrildidae; genus Lonchura; species Lonchura striata. Next base: position 83,691,189 of record NC_140705.1, on the reverse strand, counting down.
TTGAACCCTTATAGTAAGGCACATCCTTAGATGAGGTCCACAAAAAAGATTTTTTTGTTGTTGTTGACTAGACGTTCTCTATTTATAAAGCTTTGCATTTGGTTGTATGAGAAAGAGGTATTGTTGCCTGTTACAAATTAGTTCTGGTCCTACAGATATCCTCATTACACATGTAATTTATTTACCATTACAATAAGAGGGTTAAAAGCTTTTTGTGACATCAGAAGAAAAATATTATCATAACCTGCAACACTGCCAATGTATTATTGTAAAGATGACCTTTTCGACAGCATTCTTTGAGCATGGAACACAATTGATTTGAATTCATCATTTTAAAAGAAAGAGTAAAACTACCACCTTTCCAAGTCTCTGGCTGGTAAAAATTAATGTTCTATCCTTGGACAAAACAACACTATACAACATAGTTTGCTAAATATATATTGAACACTCATGGGTTCCATTTCTTTTTATCAGTAAAGTTTTGGATTGAGTTTTTTTCCTGGGGGGGGGGGGGGTGCGAGGAGGGGGGAGATGGTGGGGAGGGCACTCTATTTTGTTCATTCTAACTTGGCGATCAAAGAATTTTTATTTTTACACTATTACAGAAGTGCATTTTTCTAGGTTTCCAAAACCACCTTATTCAACCTTCCCCATCTGTCACCATCTGCTTCTTTTTAGCATGTACTTTTTGTGTGATCACATAAGCATGTGAAAAATAACTAACATTCAGATGATTGTCTGCTGCTACATTTGAGGACTGGGCATAATAAAAGTGAACTGCCAAAACGTACTTAACACTTCTAATTTTGTTGGGTCTTGCATGTAAGCTACATTTGATTTTCAAACTGTTTTACAGTTGGAGAGTTGATCAGGTACTCTAACTCAACAGTAAAACTGAGACTACATAATTAGCTCAGCACTGCAAAGATTGTATTGAAAGGGAGGAACAAAACCCAGAAATATATCCACACGAGTTCACACATCCCTCTTGACTGAGTCTGTCTGCACAATGTTGCCTGAGGCACAGGATAAGATGCTGCAAGCAGCCTACTTCTGGACAGGCACAGCCTGAGTCTTCTCTCCAAGCTACCACAGGACAAGGATAAAGGACCCTCATATTTACAAGGGTGTAAGAAATCTCAGAGAAAATACCTGAAGAAGAAAAGACACGAAGCCAAGGGCAGAAATGAATGGAAATACAATGCAATTCCTTTACTATGCAGCAGATACTGGTTCTAGTTTTAGGTGAAGACTAATTGGAAAATGCCATCACAGCACAAAAGCTGAATGATGGAAGTGTCTGTTTCCAGGACACTAATGCTATGACACAGCATTTCTGCTTGCAAATGCACTTCCCAATACAATTTTCACAGGAAAATAACAAAACAAGACTAAAGTTGGAGAAAAAAAACTTACCTCCAATCCTCTAAAAATGCATTAACCTCACTTTATGAGAATTTCATACAGAATTTTTGTCCATCTTTTTAGAGTAGTACCACTACAGGCCTATCAGGTCTTCAACAAAACCATATGAACCAGAACACCAGTATGTTTTTATCAATGCAGACAATTTGGTAGAGTGTCTCATTATCCTTCCTCTAAAGAAAGAGTTAATATTAAAGAAAGTGAACAAAATAAAAAGAAGCACAATATAAACAAGAACTGCCCCTTCCCCTAGATAAACCCTAACCATCAAACTTCCATTAGTGCTTACCAGAAGTAACAAAATATGAGTGAGAACTTGCCCTCTAGAACACAATTGAAAACTGAGCTCAACATAAAGTTTCTTCTCCACCATCTCTTTTTCTCCAAGTCTTAGAAGTTCACACCTATCTTAAAACCTTGTGACTGCATATTCATGTTGCAACACCTTAACAGCAGCCTTCCCTTAATTTATGCCATTTCCACAAATTCCCTTTTCCACTAGTTCTAGAGATGGAAAATAATGGCACATACCTACTATTTATAAAAAGTTCCATAGAACTTCAAAAGGCACATTACTTTAGTCCAAACTCTTTCTTGCCCAAAATCACATTTTTCCCCGGTAAAAAAATATTCTAATCTCTAATCTGTATTTTCTGATCTATCACTCTACCTGTGACACCATTACATTCATTTCATTCGTTCCCTTTCCCTCATATTAGCTTCCCTTACTATCCCTCCTTCAGTGTACTCAAATTCTTTTCTCTACTGTGTAAGAAAAGGGAAAAAGGGGGAAGAGGGAGAAAAAGTGAAAAAAGGGAAAGGGAAAGAGGCTTCAGCTGCACTACCCAGGCAACTTAATTTTCTCTGTAGTAGAGTGAGCTGAAGTTTTAACATGCTCACCTTAGCTGATCTCTCTCAACTGGCCTGCCTCAGTTTACCCAGAGTGTTGACTGCTTTCATCAAGCTGTTTGCAAACAACTGCCTTCCTGTTTCTCCCAGAACTTTAAGGAGCTCTTCTTTAACACTGGCATTGCAACTCTACCTGCATTAAAATCCCTGTTAAGAACAATGCTTTGTCATGATGCCTGCAAAAACCAGAAGCATCCATCCCCGTTGTTAGCCTGTCTTAATGCATTTCAGTAGTTCCCTCTCTGCCTACATGCACAGCACTTAGCTTCAACTCGTATGAGACAAGTTATGTGGTAGATCATCATAGTCTCACTCCAAAATATTATCAGACTGCCTTTGCAAATATCACTGTCCAATCCAAGCAGCTGCTAAAAGAACAAAAATAAATGTATAGTTGCACAACACTCTTAGAAAATTCACTTCAATTCCTGAAAGCATGGGAAAGTTTGGGTTTTCTTGTTATAAGTATGCTTGCTTTCCCTTTCTGAAATTCAGTCACTGAACTTTGATGACTGGGTTCTAGAATATATCAAAGCCATATCCTTCCTAAGAGGAACAGCTGTAAGAAAGAAATTACGTGCAGTTTGAGGAGAGACAGCAGCTTCCTCTTGATAAGAGTTCTAGCCTTCACTCCTCTGAGGTAAAACTCAGGGAAATAATTGATTACACATGATCTCTCTCCCAGTCCCATTTTTAGAACAAAAATCACTTAAAAAAAAAAAAAAAAAAAAAAACCCACAGGCCAAATAAGCATTGTATAATTGATCTTAATATCTCCTTAATCCTCACTGGTCTTACTTTAAAATAAGTTACAGGACATGCTCATCTTCTGTCTAGAGATAAAGGCTACGAATGTGCTCCTTTCTTGTTCATTGTCACATACCCTTGAGTGACTGTAACTGCATAAACTATATAGCAATAGTTTGCTTTTTAAAATAAAATTGAACTGTTCTTATAGGAATGCATCCATCTAATCTGTACATATGAAGCATTTTTATACATATTCATCCACCTAATCTGTATTTTATGCCAATAAAACATAATGATATCCTTCCATTTCCCCTGTTATTAGAATATACCTACACATCATTGATCATCTACATCTTTTAAGAGTCATTTGAATGACATTCATGAAGTCCCTTACAGACTTGTTCAGAGTCAAAACAACTTCTCTTCTGTTATTAGAAAGATTTAAAACTTCAAAAGTAATTTATGGTATTTAAAGCTTGTCTCTCCCAGGACACCAAAACTTAGTACCACATTTGACTGTTCTCATATAACAAAGATTGTGCACTTAGTCCTAGGAACTTGAACTGAAATATAGAGATCCAGAAACTGTTAACTCATCCAAGGAAGCATCCTTATAAATTATCAGACCCCAAAGAAATTTTACTTCTCTGACCAAGTAGCTTAATTTCCTGAATGTTCTATTAAAAGGAGTCTGTACCAGTCTTTATTACAATGTCTCATCCTTGACAGTAAACTGAAAACTATCAAAATCCAAACTGCTTTTAAAAGACTCACAGATATATTTACAAGTCCTTTCCTCAGTCTTATTATTTCTTTATTTAGCAAGTGATACTGCCTGTAAAATACAGGTTGTCCTATCCTTCATTTGCCACTCCAAAACTGCAAAAGAAGCATCAGCTAAATGGGATCACAATTAATCTTTTTCTCATTCGATCTACAAATATTTTCTGACTCCACAATGATCCCTAATGTGACAGTTTGCTTTGAAGAATAACACTGGAAACAGACTTTTTAGAAATAGTCTCTTTGTCCTGAAAAACTACCAAGTGAGAAATTGTAACCTATTTTATACTTTTCAAATGGGGAATGTCACAGATTCTTACAGCCAAGGGAATTATTAACTATTACCACTACACTTAAACACACAAAAAAATTAGGCTTGTGTTAGTTCTACAGCAGACGATAAGGGTAATTTCACTATTATACAACCAAATTATTCTCAAAACACTATAAAATTTCACAAACAAAAAGTTACTTGCTCATTCTTCGATAAGTGTGACAAATGTACATCTGTACTGTTAACAAATATAAGCCCTGCTATTTAGCAGTGGCAACTATTTTCTTCCTAGAGGATGTGTTCATACCCCTACTGTATTTTATGCTCAGCACATAGTGATGCAAGATGAACACAGTCAATGCTATTTTAATTTTCTTTAGACCATAGAAAACTGGTGTTGGGTAACAGGGCTAGGAGAGGAGAATAAAAAGGGGGTGCACCTATGGACCAGCTAGCCAGAAGCCCTGTACACCCTGAACAGCTCAGTGTGTGGACAAGGTACACATTAACTTCCATATGGGTTCCGCAAATGATAAATCAGGGATGGGCCAGAATTCTACCTCCGCAGATGAAAATTGATTCTAACCTGTTAAGTTCATTACAGTTTTTTTTTCTTTGGCACATTGTCCATTTGATCTCTGCATGGACAGGGGCATTTTTCTTGACTTCCTAATTATCTACACAGTCAGTGTCAGGTCCTATACCAGAGGTTAGGCTCTATCAATGTGAGATGAAAGCGTCTTTTCAACAGAGGCTCAGAAGGAATATTTTTATCTCAGAAACAGAAGGTCTGTGAGGAAAATGCAGCAACAGGTAGGCTTATTTACTGATCAAGAGTAATTCTGAAATTGCCCTGAGTAACAATTCTGTATCAATCCACAAAGATACCTTCACCTCAGAGACTGTCATACAAAAAGGAAATATACCTCATCTGTCTTAGCTACTTCCCTCTTTTACTGTTGGAGCATCTGCAACCTAGTTTTTTTGCAAAAAGATGGAATAGTGAGCAGGACTCTATGCCTCAAACAATGCTGCAAAAGACCAAGTTTGGAACTAAAACTACAATTACTACCAAAAAAAAAAAAAGACAGTTTTCAGGCTGCGTATAGATTCCCACTAAATGGTAGGACTGAAGGGCCTTTTAAAGACGTTCATGTTGACTAGAAAGTTATCTCAGTATGAGGTGTGCACTATGTCAATTAGAAATCTTGAATGCTGACAAGAGTGGAAATAAGGGCTAATTCAGCATCCACAGAATCCTTAGCATTAAGTGAAAATTAGGCTGTCTTTCATACCAGTACTGAAATTGTATTTGGCAGCCCCTGAGGAGAGGCAGAGTGACATTTCTCAGCACCACAATCAGTACTGTTGACAGAAGCCCAGCAGGGCCAAAACACAACCTTGGTGCTGCTTCTCTTGCCCTTTTTCAGTAGCCACCAGTGGCAGAACTGTCAGCACTAATAATGATGGAGATCATCTGGATGACTTGAGCTTCCACAACAGATTCTCAAGTGGCCAAACCAGAGCTCCAACCAGAGTTCCTACAAGGGGAACCAAAGCAATGTCTTGATATCCATCTCTTTATCAGTCTCTAAGGAGTGTGATGTTTGGCACTCTTGAGTGCCAACTAATGGCAAAGATGGGGTAGCATCCTCTCAGATGCCATTTCTGCTCACATACTAAGGAACAGCCAGTTTTGGTGCCCACCTCAACCAGTTCTGAGGTTGATACACTCAACTGCTTTTAGCAGAAATATCTAAATTTTCAACTCCCTCTCCCTGCAACTGGGGAATTCAGATAAAACCCATCAAAATCAGTACCTTCCTATTCCCTCTCACCTCCACTGAGGCTATATAAATGCTAGTTATACAGCTCAGTTAAGCAGGATCATATGTTCCAAGTGACAGACAGATAGAAGATTATTTTTGAAGAAATTATTGGAAGATAAAAACTTTAACAGAGGAAAGCAAACATAAAAAGGAAAATGCACATTATAGGTCTTTTTAAACACTAAGAAGCAGAGCATCAATATATATACAACCCCCACAAAGAATAGCAGCACATTCCATTCTGGATAATTGCTATAGAGCATTAATCAGGCAGACTGTTAGTCTAAAATTAAATTGAAAAGAAACATTTTATACAGTATTATAAGAGAATATTCTACATCATACCTCTGGTGCCAGGTATTCTGGAGTACCACAGAATGTTTTCATAGTTGCTGCGTCTGTGATTCCTTCTTTGCAAAGTCCAAAATCTGTAATTTTTATGTGTCCATCTTTATCCAACATTAGATTTTCTAACTGTGTGTTGGGGAGAAAAATATTCTCTTAGTATTTCTTAACAGGATAGATTGATGCATTACATCAATTTTGTAAAAAAAAAAAAAAAGTTACTCCTTGCAACAGAATGCAATTCTTTTGTAATTAAAAAAAATACAGCATCTACTATATTACAGCATTTAACAGTGTTTACTGCCACACAAATGACATAATTAGTTAATACTTAAATACAGTTTACAATAGTAAATTTCAGGTCAACGACTTCAGAGGTTTCCTTTGGTCTAACATGACAGCCACTGATCAAGACACCTTTTACTTTCTATACTGTCAAGAAACAGCCTGTATCCATAAATCCTTAAAATACCCCCATCTTCCAAAACGTTTTAAATAATAGACAGAATTTGGGACATGGCAGCTACTGATAAAAAAGCCCAGAGCTAAATTCCCCCTTGTCTACTTGCAAAGGACACTTCTTAAATTGTGAATTTATACATCTGTATGCTTTGCATTGCTTTTTAAATATATGATCCTTGCTTTGAAATGTGAAAGCATTCAGACTAATGGCTAATATCACTTTCCAAAAAGGTTTCAATTAGCTGTACTTAAAATACAGGTAGAACTGAAATCAAGGAAAACATTCTGAACAACTTTTCTCAAGAGAAAATTTTTTACTAATTATAAGGCATGTCATGGAAATACTAACATAGAACAATCATAGCCCTGTCATTCTAAGTCTGCATAAAGCCTGAAATACAATCAAAAGTATAGATTTCCTGTTGAGTCTAAGTGTGTTACAGAGAAAATGCCAAGTAGACAACATGAAAAAGAGAAGATTAATATTGTCAAACTCCTCTTTCTTTATTATTTAGAATTTATATAAAAAACTATCACCTATCATTCCTTGACCAGACAATTCTATATTTTTCCCAGATTTCACAGCATTTCACATTATCATAACAGATTTTGCTACAAACAGGTAGTCCAGTATTTTTTTTTTTCTATTTGCCTCCCTGAACAGAACTTGCCTACCATTGCCTCCTTCTCTTGCGTTTCTGTACAAGGGATTGCATGAATGAACACCACTAGTGTGCATGTACAACAGGAAAGCACAATTTCCTGTACATGAAATTAAAGGCTTGACACAGAAAAAAACTTGTCTCATCGTGGAATTTAGAGGTTTCTCTTACACAAGTTAGAAAAGGTTCCTGTAGAAAACAGAGGTTATTTTTCCATAGAACATGGTCATAGTGTGTAACAGAGTACCTGGCAACTGTATACGCTGGCAAATCTAAAACAAACTACATTCCAATAACAGGAATCTTTCCCAAGATACAAAAGACAAACTAATTTTTAAATCAATGATGAAATAAATTATTTTTCTGTTGAAGTATTCTGAATTCTTTTAAATGTTTCCAATGCACACAGAAACATCTGGTTGCTGAGATAAAAAGAATGCAGTCACATTGTCCCAATTCACCACCTCCCTTGTTTGGGGACAACAAGGGATTGAGAATTGTATTTGAGCTTTGTGCTGAAATCCAAGTTAAGTTATCAGTAACAGGGCAGGGGGTGGGAGGATGAGCATCAGAAGTTTAAATCTCCTTCAAGTGTTGCTACTACGGTGTCCTGTTTCATTTTATAATCAAATTAAAGTCAGGGAATGTACCCATCTAGAGATTACTATATCAAACAACTTCCTCCAGAACACACAGAACTTAAAACTGGACACAGATTTTTTTTTTTTTTCCCCATTAACTCTGAGTAGTGCAACTTTATAATTACTTTGTGTTTGTCCCCATAGTCTCTGCAAAAACAAAAATTTGATTACTTTTTTCCTTTCTTTTTTTTTTACCTTGAGATCACGGTACACAATCTTCCCAGAATGCAGATAGTCCAGGGCAGAGACAATTTCTGCACCATAGAAGCGCGTGCGGTCCTCTGAGAACACCCGCTCTCTCGACAAATGGAAAAACAGCTGCAGGGTAAACAGCAGGGACAGGATTGTAATAATTACTGATTTAGTGGGGGAAATTAACACAAACATAAAACACCTCTCATCACCATATTGTGATGATAGATAGCGTACTCTCAGTGGACACTCAGCACTCTTAGACAGCAGCTGGCTTATCTTTTCCAGGCTTCCAAAGGGAGAAAGTGAGCTGTTAAATCAGCGTTTTAATCAATATACCAATCTTGTTTAAGGCATTCTGCTTGCTACTCATTTAACCTTCAGTTACCAGAGGAAAAAAAAAAAGTATGCAACAGCATCATTTTGTGCTTGTCCCCCTGCTACTTCCTCAGATTTTTGCTTTAAGCCACTGAGAAACATAACTAAAATGTACAGATTTTAGTTCTGCCTCATGTTTTACAGTGCTTTAGTAACTTTTCTTTGAACTGAAAAAGGTCTAGTTCTTCAATAGACTTGGACTGAGCGTGGAACTGGTATTTAACAAACAATACATGCATACTGCTAGCAGTAGTAGTCACTAGAAAAAGCAAACTAACAATGCTTAGGGCTTATAAAAACAAAACTGTGTATTTAGAGTATTTCTTTGCTACAATGTAAACATTGATTTGGGTATTTTGTCTCCTCTTTAATACTTTTGAAGTAACAGCACTTTGCAGGCACTTTAAAGTCTTTTAGTAAAAAATAATAGTCATCATGTATAGCCAGTAATTTCAGCTGCAATGAAAAAGTGTAAGATAAATCTCTATAAGTTTGTCAGTATCTTAATGGATAAAACATCACCCTCAGAACCTGCAACAACATCTAAAAAAGCATATTTTAGCTATTCAATTCAAATGTTTTCTAAAGTGGTGAGTATTAATTACTGTTTAAAGCAACTTTGGGTAAATTCCTCAAGCAAAGACTAGTAAGTATATTTCTGTATTCTCCTTAAGACCAGATCGACCATGTTACAATGTTTTTGGCTTCACCACAGGAGCTAACAATCAACAAAACAGAAACAAAAAATGTTATAATTTATAAATTTAACATAGACAGTGAAATATGCAACAGCTATGCATGCAGGCTTGGTTTGTTTTTTTTTTTTTCCCACTGTTTAAAGTATCAAGTAGATGGGAACTGTGAAATGACAAGGTAGGCTAAAAATTACCCAAAAACCAATCAACAAAAACAAAAAAGCCAATGATGTGCTTAATCTGTCTTTATTATATCCTACTTTATGCCTTTAGAAAATCTACACTATCCACAAGGCATAGAACAGTGTAGGAATTACTGAGCTATTTTCAGTGGGTGGGCTTCTGGATGTGGCATTTGGGGATAGGGTTTAGGGGTGATTACGGTGGTGCTTGGTTGATGGTTGGACTAAATAATCTTCAAGGTTGCTTCAAACCTTGGTAATTCTTTTCAAATCATAATTAATAAGTCACTGCTATGAACTAGAAGTCAACTTCTTTCCTGAGAATTGTAATTCATAATAGGTGTATCATTTTTGTCTTAGCCTAAACAAAATTCCCAGTAAACTGAGCATTTTGGCAGCATATATCTGTATAAGCAGAGACTTCACAGAATACAGAAACGGCACTATGGCTTAAAGAAAATATTTAAAATTTTGTTCATTGTATCTGGATTCCCCTTTCAACTTCTCTTCCAGTGCTCAAGACACCCTGTATAAAAAAGGCAAACATGCATGACAAGGAGGATCTTTATTTTGTAGGTGAGTCTGTTGCTCACCTGTTTAGGCACCAATTCTAGTGGGACAGGAGCCCCCTCTGTAGTGACTTGTTCTCTGTACTGATGGCTACCCAGTGCTCAGTGCAATCACAAAACCCATCCACACTAAGCAACCAAGTCTGACTTCATTAAATGCCTCATGCATTACCAAACTGGGTAAAGAACAAGTACAACTCCCATTTTGTACTTATACTTCCACATATTTCTGTAATATTTAAATAGGAAACAAATACTGTGAAGTACAATTTTCATTCACATAAAGCAAAATACAAAATTTACATAATTTATGCCTTTATATCTGTTTTGTGGTTTCTCATAAACAAGCTAGTGATACTCATTTTTAAGAGTGTTTTTGTTTTGATGGATTAAAAGTAATTAAAAATATGGGTCAGTACACTCTGAAAACTTGTAACTTCCAGTTAGCCCTACAGTTCATATCTATTCCAAAGTACTATTGCAATTTTCTGTTGAAAGAGACTAATCCAGTAGCTGAACAGGAGGCTTAGAAAATTCTAAAACTTCAGGATACTTGTCACCAACATTTTTGTCTTAGTTTCCATTTGAAGTGTCCCAAATCTGAATCTAAAAGTTGATAGCCTGACAAATTAACATACAAAAAAATTTACTTTCTTTAGTGCTTATTTCCAACAAGATTATTGATATTAATTAAAAGCACCAACTTCAAAGTAAAATGACCAGCTAGAAACAACTAACAGCAGTTGTGTTTGTCGAAGAAACTGTGAGCTTCTGAGTCAGTTTATTTTAATGTATACGTGACACCACAACCACTCTTCTTCACATTATTATAGCACCTAACAGAGCTGTCACCAAACCATACGTGCTAGTTTTGAATGAAGAATGTACATTTAGATATAAAAATGCACATTAAAAGCACATTCATACACTCAGATATATGCTAAAGATATTAAGCAGATTCTAAAATTGTAATACGGAAAGCAGGGAGATTACAGAAGGATTACAACATAATTTTCAGCTAATTAATTAGCTGGTTCATCATTTCAGAATAATTCTGCCACTGTGTTCTATTTACAATTGCCAGAACAGGAAGATTAAATTTCTTAAGTCAAAGAAGGAGAAGAAGAAATGTGATGGAAGGTTAAAAAAAGGTTTCCAACATTTTCACTATTTATTGACTTACAGTTATTAAATATGTGCTGTAAAATCACGGAATTGCAATAGAAATAGCTTTGGCACAAAGAAAGCTGTTTTGCACATAACATTTTTTATGGCATACACAAGAGTGCTATTGTTACAGTGAGGAATGGAGCTACGAATTTCCTGGTAAAAAAACCAAACAGTTCAGTTTTCTTTAAAAACTGAACAATGCTGCCATGGGGTTTTTCCTAATAAAAAATTTAATGGAAAAATTTAAACAAAGATCAAACATAGAAGTATATTCAGCTGCAAATCCAAGCATGCCAAATATATAAAAGACACAACCTTGTATCAATTGATATGTTAAAGTTGTACACACACTACTGACCTCTTAGCATGTTGTAAGTTTAATGTCTGGCTCCTGCTGTTGTGTACTGGGTTTGCTCAGCTCTGCATTTTATATTTGAGTGTTGATTTTGCAAAGCACTTGCACTAGCAACCTTGAAATTTCAAATTATTCACTTACTGTTTCAGACTTTGTACTGCTTCTTGGCACATTCTATACCCAAAGAAATATAGCACCCTTATCATGGACTATCATAGTAAACATCTTGTTTACTTATTTTTTGTTAAGTAGGTTGTAAATCCTCTGTCTTTTTCTTTTTTTTTTCTAGACAGTAATAGCACTTGTTCAATTACAACAAGCCATTTAGTTCTCTCCTGCCTAATGAATTGAAGAACGAGCTGTGCAACAAAAATGCCAAGAGGAACAGAGATTCAGAATTCTTATGTAGAGAACGATCTGAACATATTTTAGGGTCTAATTTTATTATACATATAATTACCAATTAAATTTGTTACAAAGTACAAAATCTGGAATTAAGGAATTATCCTTAAGTGCAGAGTGAGGAAGTTAATCAACTTATTAGTCAGCTGAATCACAGAATCTCTGCACAGTAATGTATGCAATAGATTTAATTCCCAAAACATTTTCAACATTTAAAGTAAAATACTGGAAATAAAAAATGGGAAACATACACTCGAAAAGTATTCCCCAAAAATAGTCATTTGGTTGACTCAACTAAGCCAGGTGAATATTTGTTTTTTTAAAATCTAATTTCAATTTCTCAATGCTATTTCAACATAATTCCTTCAGTACAACAAAGGTACTGAAAATTAATTACAGTGGCAGATGTATCCTTCTAGCTATACACCGCAACATACTTTTTGATCAATAGACATTGGTAAACATTTCACCCATGGTGTCTAAAAGCAAAACGAAATGAAGACAAAATTAAGCTTTTGGCCCACAACAATTACTTTAAGATTGTGTATTTGGCATCAGGAAAAACACTCTCAGTATAAGGAAAACATATTCAATATTTCTATCTGAATAATCTGTTTGAAAAAATATCCTCTAATGATTTTCTTTAGTACATTCAAGTACATAATATGCTGGGTTTTTTTTAAATGAAATCTAAAGGATAATTCTTTACTGTAATGTTTTGTACACTGTAAAAGACCACACACATAGACCAGTTAACCTAATGCAGTTAAATTTTCGCTGTAACATGTTCTCTTATCAACTAAGCCTAACCAACTTGAAGTTACATAGGCAAGGTGAGGGAAAGATAAATTGTTACTCTGTAAAGGGATATTAACTTCATTGTGGATCTAGATTCTTGCTTACAGTCATTTAACACAACTATTCTCCTCCAGTATGAAGTTCTGTTCCCCCTTCCTTGACTGTTTTCTTTTTTAGCTATAGAAAGAGGAAACCAAGACTCCTACTGCTGACCACAGTTTTTATTACTGTACTAGGGCACAAACCTAAATGGTGGCATTTTCTTGCTTTCACCTGAGCAGGAGACAAGAATATGTATACAAACTTCCAAAAACTCCTTCATGAGGAGAACTGTTTGGATAATAGTGCTCCTGAAAGACATAATCCATGAAAATTTCCAACAAATTGATTCAGGCACAACAGTTTACCTAGAAAGAAATATGTAATCTAAACCAATTTTAAACAGAAACACACTGAAAGTAGCACAGCACTGGAGAGAATAAAAAGCAACACAGTACATCTACACTCGATTTCCCAGTGGAAGGGCATAATTAAAAGATGAATTTTCAACACCTTGGACAGTCAGAATACATAGGGAAATGTAACTTCCTTGAAACACAAACAGAATAGTAGACAGAAGAAGGAAAAGAAAAAGTCTGTGTATCACATAAGATAAAATACTGGCTTAACTTTGAGCAACTTACTTTCAGTGACTCCGTATTAGCAATAAGGCTATTTTTACAAATACTAAATCCTCTGTATTTTCGGAAGACACTGACTAAAGTCTGTAATTCACAAGAAAACTTGGTAAGATTAAAGATTTTCCTTTTAAAAAAGACAGTTTGTCGAACTTACTATTCCAGATCTCTAGTCAAAGAGAAGCACGTGGGCAAATCAAGAGAGTTTCCTCAGAGATACTGCCTATTCCCAAAAGGCCATTTTTTCCCACTGTGGTGAAACTTCAGAGTTAGCTTCATTGAATTAGAGAACCATCAGCAAAGTACATGAGCAACACTGACAAAGAGCAGCACCAAACCTTAAAGAAAGTAACCCAATCCTGGCACGAGTACCTTGCAATTGCAATCCCCAAAGCAAAAGCAGGCTGCCACCCACAAACCCACGACACACAGCACTTGCAGCTGTAGCCATGAAGTTGCTCCACCCAATGCAGAGAAGTGCATTGACTGAACTATGATTGACCCAAATACAGCCAGAGCATCCTCAGTCATACGAAAAGAGTTGAAAACATTCTCTGTGGGTCCTACTCTGCATTCAAACAAGATGGAAAAAAAAGACAAATAGCTAAATTCAATTTTCAGACTGTCTCCCCAGAGATTACAGAAATGCAGTAAGATCTTATACAGAGGAAAACCATGAAGAATTCACTAGTTTATAAGACAACACTTAAAATTCATTGCAGAGAGCACTGACTTAATATTGATTATGTAAATTCAATGTCAAATAAGCCAGCTCAGTGTCCAAGAGAAGGATGTTGCCCCTTTACTACTGAGGGAGATTTTTGTATCTGGTTCAACGCCTGTGATGTGCAGAATTGGGTTTATACATTGAGTTAAACAAGCCATCCTCCCATATGAGAATCCTACAGCACCATATTTAGGCATGGATGGTAGAGGATGGCCAAGGGCAAGTTGGGATCCAATGGACTGCAGGCACTGGGATTATAGCTAAGCAGTTTTATTGCAGGAGAAGACAGCTAAAACATAATGCAAAACATTATGTATCATCCACAGCAATTCCTCAATGAAGAATTTTTTAATTAAAATAAAACCTCCTAGTGGAAACACTTAGTCCTGTAACATTATCACGAAGCATATAGTTGACAAAATAAGGAAAATCCCACAGTTCATCTTGTAACAAGAATACAGTTTGAATAGCAAACAGCACCTAAAAGGTAGATAAAAACCCTCTTATTCAGCTGCAGTTCTCTAATTCCATTTGCTGGGTATCAGTTTTGATATTTCATAGTTTAGTAAGCAGCTGGAGGACAGCAATGGCTTCAAAGGTAACAACACACTAAGAAGTTCAGCACTTTAGTTGAAATTTCCAGAGTGTCCAGCAAGTGAAGTGGACACAAGCAATGAAACACATAAATGCCCCACTCTTTTCCAATAGATACTCGTAATAGTTACAGCAAAGAGAGCAAATATTTTGTATTAGGACAAAAGTAACACTTGTCAACATTATTTTTACTTGTTTACATTGGATTATGACTGTTTCATGCCAGAACAGACTATGATATGCTTAAATAAAATGAACAATTAGCAAGTATATGTAGTTCTTTTTCTAGCATTAAATTATCTCTCTATACAGAAGTCTAATTTTTTCAGAAGAGGAATTAGTTTTGACAGAAAAGTTATAAAAATATGTCAATTTTTTTTTAAACAAAACAGTTCAATTTTTTTATAGAATCCCTATATGGTACTAGAGAGCAAAAAGGCAAGGAAACAATACAACCTTAGAGGTATAATCCAAAGACAGCTTTACTGTTACAAGTGCAGAACATTTTTCTTAAACTTACCTCTCCTCCGTTAACATACTCCATCACAAAACACAAACGATCCTTTGTCTGGAAGGAATATTTCAAGGACTTGCAAAGAAAACAGCAAAATCAAGCCAGTTATCATCTTATATTAACCCAATGCTTTGCACTTAAACTGTAACAGAATTTTATCTTTTTAAGTAGAAAATTCTGATTTTGGTAAGAACTTTAAGAGTAAATAAAAGCATAACTTTTTATCTGAAGCTTGAGATGAATTAACACAAAAACTTTCAAGTGTTTCTTCATCTCTGCTACATGTCCACTGACATGAAAACATCATGCTTATTACAAGAAAGTATTAAATGGGTACTAAAACATACAATTTCATACAGTACCAGCTATTTCCACTCACTGTACTCTATGATGTCCATGAAGAGAAAGATTATCATATTCCTTTTCATTTCTCCCAAATGAAATTATGAAAGTCATCTTAACATCCAGCATGCTTTCATTTCCAAAGCAAGGACTTTCTAGTTTCATATTATGGAATGTTAAGGATGCTAAGTGCCAAATTACTATATTAATTTCCATATAATTTTAAAGTTGCAACAGATGTTACGATCTTAATTAAAAATTTTGATTTATCAGTGTTGATACTTATCAATGATACCAAAGAAAATCTACAGATGAAGACTTGCCTAAAAGAAATTAAATGTAGTAAAACTACATGTGACTAAACCGCATATCTCAATACAAAACTTGCTGAAGAATAACAGAAAGATAAGAAGATACAACTGCAGTACCATTGTTGCATTTTTTGATGCAACAAAAGGACCCATACTCCTGCTTACCATTACACTTTAATTCAAGAAACATTGCAGGATCTCTTTCATCTTTACTGAATTTCCAAGGATATTTTGGCCCACCAATGTAAATGCAATCCTCTTCTTTTCAAAAATGTTAAGTTTTTCTAAATAGGAAAGCTTCCATGCTATACATTGAAATTTTAATGCCAAAAAAAAATTCCTTGTTTCAAAAAGCCTGTTTATTACATTTTGAAATAAAAAGAAGTATTTTTAATATATTCTCAAACAAGAGGAATCAGAATTACTTCTACAGAAGAAAGTCACCTGTAAAGTTAAATCAATTAATTGTAATTTGTCATGAGTCTCAACATTTTCATCTTTTCAGTCTTTTCCTTCTGTTAAATATCAACCATATGAAGACAAAGGTAGTAAAGGTTTGAGTTTCGTGGCTCTGTGAGCTACTTATTTTGAACAAAGCAGACAGTTACTTTTATTGTTTTACTGAATTCTTAATTAAATTTTCTTAAAAATGCTTACACTTCTGTGAAATTAATAACTTTTCTTTTAGAAGTGTTTATGTACAAAAACTGCAAAAAATTGCACAAGTTACACATTTCTGCAATTAAATTCAATTTCAGTATAGTAGAGCTTTACAAATTTATTAGAAATATTATTTCTGAATTCTCAATTACATATCCTTATCAACGATATCATAAGCACCAGAAAGCTACTGATTGTTTACAAATCATCATAAGAAAGAATTCAAAATTTGTAAAATACGTTCATAATGAATGTTAAATATTACCTGCTAATGTACTTAAAACTAGTTCCCAATACTTACTGTTAAAAAAGGGTGTCTGGTGTTTTTCAATACTCTGCTTTCTGTAAGAGTATGAGCCACTTCATCCTGAGAAATAAAGAGGAGAAGAAATAGGTCTGAATTAAGATATAAAATTGTTATTTAATTAATTATAAGGAAAAGGTCAACACTTTCAAAAAGAGAAAGCTACAATGCAGTTTTGAAAATCTTCATATTTTTTGAGGAAACATTGACAAAAAAACAATTCAACATATTTTATTTGGTTTCCTTATTTTCTTGCTTAAAAATGAAGCCTTTACATTCAATTCAGAGAAGAAAGAAATTATAATATTGGATTTGATAGCTTAAAAACATAGTCATCACAACTTCACAGCTCTGGTATGAATCACCTGAACAATGTATCTACAGAGAGACTAAACCAATGTGTGAGACATGTACACACAGAATAACTGACAGGGAAATATAAATCCCAGTCTCATCTAGCCAAGTGCTAAGTCAAGTCAGGTTTTCTGGTTTTAAACTTTCACTTGGTTTGGTGTTGGTTTTGCTTTCATTAACCCAAACTGTCCCTAGGAGTCCAGCAGCAAGCAGTGCTCCTCTGACCAGGCTGAGCATCCCTAAGGAAACTGACCTCATCCTTGGGAATGGGAGATGTCCACACAACCCCCAACTCATTTCCGGCCACAATTTGGAAAAGAGGCACTTTTTGGAAAAGAGAAGAGAGACAGTGGCACTCTCCTGTCTGTGAGCCCAAATGGGAAAGGTAAAAACAAGCTCCGTATCAAAGTGAGAGAAGGAAACTGAGCAGCTGCTGTGGAAATTCGCTTCCTGGTGAGCTCATCCATGTTTGTTCCCCGCTCCCTCCACAGGCCCTCGCACCAGCCCCGGGATGGGCACCGTGCAGGGGCAGAGCAGGAGCCTGGGGGTGGCAGGAGACCCCGGGGCGCGGCTGTCACACCGCAGAGCGCAGAGCTGGACAAGGCGTGAGGGTGGCAGGCAGAGGGCTGGCCCTGAGCTACAGCACGAGCAGCTCCTGAGGGCTAGGGAGAAAAGCACAGAGCCTAGGGGATTCACAGTACAAACACACAGCCATTTTATACAATTCTGCGTGCAACACATGCTATGAATCCCCCTCCCTGGCTGCCAGGGGCCTGAAACACCCCGGAGCCGCTGGGAGGGTGCAACCATTTTCTGTAGCGCCAAGCTACTGCTGAGCTTTACATTACACAGAGCTAAAGACTACCCTGGGGGGACTCAAACTTCTACTGTAAACCTAGAGAAGTAAATATATTTAGTCAGAGCACACATTATTATTGCCACAAATAATACCAATATAACATTATTGTACTACACACATGCTTATCAGACTATGCTCTGAAGATAAGGTATTATTAAACTGGAAAGTAAACACAGATGTCAGGAGTTTTAAATTAGACTTTAAAAATTGTCAAAATAGGAACTTGAAAAACAACAGTCCATTGGGTAATAAATTATTATGCCATTTAGCTGAATAGCAGTACAACACTGACTATATACACTACAGTGATATACAGGGGGAAACACTAAAACAAAAAAAAACACACTTCAAGGAGAAAAACAAGCACAGAAGGTTCATTTATCTATTTATTTATTTTTAAACCTCTGTGGTTCACCAGATATATGTCATAAAAAGCTAGCAACGGCCAGTTTTCCTGGAATTGCTTCAGGAGTAATACTGGTAGTAATTTCCTTGTAAGTGTAGCATTAATCTGTCATGTAAATAGGATAAACAGATTTAGTCTGAACTGGGCAGATGCTATACAGCTGTCAATGCACCACTTTTCTGTTTCATACTATGTTTAGAGCTTTTATAGGGCTACTTTTTGAACAGGCAGGTAGCAATGGGACAAGAGGGAATAGTCTTAAACTAAAAGGAGAGAGATTTAGATTAAATGCTAGGGAGAAATTCTTTACTGAGAGAGTGGTCAGACACTGGGAACAGGTTGCCCAGAGCAACTGTGCATGTCCTATCCCCAGAGGCGTTCAAGGCCAGGTTGGATGGGGCTTTCAGCAACCTGGTCTAGTGGAATGTGTCTGTGCCCACAGCAGGGGGATCAGAACAAGATGATCTTTTAGGTGCCCTCCAACCAAAGCTGATTCTAGAGTGTATCACTTACATGCTGAATTGGGACTGCAGATCTATTCTACCCAGTGACAATATCCTTAGCACTGATCTCCAGAACTAAATGCTATTGATAAATCCCCATAGCATGTTCACAGCTTGACTGGGTTAAATTCAAACTTAAACAGTTTAATCTCTGATTTCTTCAAAATCTCTACCTTTATACATACTTCTATGAACAATAGTTTTTTGCTAACCTTAGACAAAGTTTCCCAATAATCAGCTTTGATCAATTCTAAAAAGTCAGTGATATTGTAGCAGGCAACAATGTAATCAGAAAACCCCTAAAATTTAAAAATCTGTTTGATATGTTATTGGTACAAAGAAACAGGCTGAAATGCTCTGAAGGCTGGAAGGATACAAGCCAGCAGCTGCAGAAAAGGAGCTCACAAGATCTCCTGAGGATCCCCTGATGCCAGGGGTGAGCAGAACACTGGTCAAGGATGTCAGGCTGGAGACTAAGACTCAGCACACAGCAACCAGACAGACTCTGAGACCAACAGGGCAAACCACAGAGACTGCTGCCAGGTCTTACAAAGAGGGCCACTGAGGTGCTCCTTCCCATGCAGGATCAGGAGTGCAGCAGCAATAGCCTCTGTTTTTCCTCTATCTCCTGACTATGAAGAAGAGAAGGGCACTCTTTGCTGCTGTTAGCCCAAATCATGCACATGCTGAACAGGAGCCACGGCACACAAGACAGCTGCTGAGGGCACGTAGAACTCATAGGTCAGTCTCTTCACTGCTGAAGACATAAATTTAAGTCTCTCCCTCTGTAACAGGGCTAGTTATAATGATACTCAAGGAAATATAATTGTCTTTGAAGCCTCCACTGCTCTGCCAAATTTAATTGCAACTATTCTACACATTCTAAAGCTATCAGAAAGTGAGTGACAGACAATGAACATAGACTGCAAGACCCTTGTAAGCCCTGTTTTCATAGGTCAATAGGAAAACCATGCAAATGTGAAGGATATTTTAATATTTAATCTATGTAAAATAGTATTTACCCACTCACATTCAATTTTTATGGATACTGATACTGTCAACCTCAGGCATTCAAAAAGATCACTCAGACCCATGCCCCTTGAAACACCCACATTTAATAATGGGATTATTTTTAATTGTGTCTCATGTTGATAAATGTATGTAGGTTTCTTGCTTTCAACTTCTATGGAAATGGGATTCAAGAATTGCTAGAAACAAAACTCAGAGTAGACGATCTAAATTTAAGCTTGAGTGATATTATGACCATGCACAAGAGCCAGTGACACTAATCAAGTTTAAGTGACTAGACAATGCCAGTTTAAACCACAACTTCAGACATCAGCTTCAGACTTTTCCTATTTCTCAAAAATGGAAAAAATTGAATTGTTAATCCCATGCATAGCAATCTTATACAACACAGCAGGTACAGAGCACAGGCCCATTCAATTTAATGTGTTTACTGAGTAAACCTGCAACTGACTTAGAAAAAAATGTGAAATATCCAATATGTCCCAGAATGCACTTTTTGATGTATAAACTCAGATGGCACTATCTTACTCCCCAGTAAACTCTCTCGATGATTTAGGACATTCCAGATTATAAAATACTGGGAAAAGGCATGCAAAATGGTTATACAGATTTTTTTTTTTGCATTCTTGTATTCTGAAGATACACACATACTTTTATCAAACTAAGTTATCCTCAAAAATCAATATACCTTATGTATTAAATATTGAATATTCCATTCTATAAAATGACCCAATACTAAAAATATAAACTTTCTTACCTTTGCAATAATTACTTCTTTTTTCAAAATCTTCATAGCATAGTATTTGCCACTAGCCTTCTCTCGGACCAGGATAACTTTGCCAAATGTGCCTTTGCCCAGTAGTTTTAAGTAGTCAAAATCATTCATTGTCTATAACAAACAAAGAGCAAGGATTAGCAAGACCTAGGTTATCCAGTTCCAACATACAACCAAACCCTGTTACCAATAAAATAAGAATAGTTTACAAAAACAGGCCCAATTCTGTGACTAAGTTTGTAATCACAGAATTGTTTAGGTTGAGAAAGACCTTTAAAATCATCAAGTCCTGCTGTTAACCCAATACTACCAAGTCGGCCACAAAACCAGGTCCTTAAATGCCACATCTACATGTCTTCTAAATAGCTACAGGGATGGTGACTCTGCCACTTCCCTGGGCAGTCTGTTTCAATGCTTGACAACTCTTTCAGTGAAGACATTTTTCCTAATATCCACTCTCCTGGAGCAACTTGAGGCCATTTTCTTCCATTCCATCACTTCTTACTTGGGAAAAGAGAGCCATCCCCCCTCCTCTGGCTACACCCTCCCTTCAGGCAGTTGTAGAGAACAATAAGGTTCCCTCTGAGACTCTTTCTCAAGGCTAAACATTCCCAGCTCCCTCAGCTGCTTCTGGACACTTCACCTTTGCCCTGGATACTTCACCAGCTCCATTACCCCTCTCTGGACACACTACAGCATGGATCAGATCACTGAACCTTTCCCCTTGGTTATGGGAATTCCATTCTGCTTCCCTTCCCTGCCTTTCAGTTTGGGGAGGGGCTGAGTGCCCAGACAACACTGCTCTTGCTGCTTTTCACCAAGGCAAAGAAGGCATCTAGCTGCTGCCATTAAACCAGCAGGATAAATCGTTCAGTAGTATTAATATAATGCTCAAAAGCCAAGTATTGCACACACTTTTATTTTTATAAAGCACACACAGGACAAAGCCTTAGCCTAAAGCAGCATTTCAAGAATGCATCACATTTAAGAAATTTCATAAACTCCTGCATTACCAGGGACATGCAAACATGGTGTATTTGTATAACACCAACCACTGCACTGATGGCTTTTTTGAAACACACTGGATCCTCACTGAAATGTTGTGCTTATAAGACTTTACAGCAGCCTTTGCATTAGAACTTTTTAAAATTTCAGTAGAGATTACAATTATATGGTATTTAATTAATCTGGCTCTGAAAAGGAAGAAGCAGCAAGTTTTCATCTTTCCTGTGACTCTGCTACTGCCCTAGTTTTGCAGGTTAAACACAGTACACCCAGCTGGTTCCACCAACAGACAAGTCGAGTCTAGTAGGTTTATCAGCTCAACTGGCATGCCACACATTGTAAGAATATGATCAGATGATCTCAGATCCCAAAACAGTATAGCCACTTTCCTGAGCCCAAAGTTTGAGTCAATAACCCTCTTACTTTTACAAGTTAATTTCACAGCCAGTTCAGAAGCATTGGTCTATGCATTAGATGCAAAGATGAGGAATGTAGACAAAAACCAGAACAATACTGAGAGCACAGTGACTGCACAAGGGTTGCCTTAAATTGACAGCAGAATTTAGTTAGATGATCACTGTGTGCCTCTACAGCACATCTTTCATTGTGCTGTGTTAGTGGCTTGGTTGAAGCACCACAAAACCATCAAGTTTTGCAACTGGAGAAAAGCAGCTACAGATTCTGAAAGCTGCTTTGAAACTCACCTATTCTTGTTACAGCACTGTCCCACAGTAGCAATGACATGTCGTCCTTTGTGAAAAGAACACCTCAAAACATTTTTGAAGAGTAATTATACTCTGAGTCTCAGTACTGCTAAGTTAAATATACTTAATCCTTTTTTGTGAGCAAAAAATATCATCTTTCATCTTCTCAGCACCTCTTTCTATCACTAGTCGTGGCCTTAGGCAGTTGTGTTGAATACTGCTGTTCTGAATAAATTTCTACTATTACTTTCCACAAGTGAATTAGTACTTTCCTTATCTCTACCAGAAATACCTGTTAACACTGCCTACGTATTTTACACACTTTCCAGGTGTAGAGGCATTGGGCATATCCCTGGTGTGCGATCACAAATAGCAGCAGCAAAATATATTCGCTTGTGCGAGAGAAAAAAGGCAAAATTACCTTCTGAAATTATTTATTCCTTAAAGCACAAGTGCATTATACTATTACTGCGGATCTGAATTTGCTGTTGACAAACTCTGAAAGTAATCTATGCAGTTGTTCACTCAGAGTCAGTTTGCAATGTGCTCACATAAGAGGTTGAACTGAAATTCTGTCCATCACATTTATCTGCAATTCTCAGCTTTTAAGAGTTCAACCTGCAACTTCAAAGCTGCAAAAGGTCTTCAACACTTCATTTCAAAACTCCATTCAAAAGAAGATCTTCCCATATATCAATTTTCTAGCTATATCAACAGGAATTAAATCTTTTTCCCATCTAACTGTTGATTGGTAGCTTCTAAGCAAACTAACCTTGATGCTCACCAAACATTTTACAGTGACAGATCTTGCTTTGCTGCCCAAACCATCTCACACCAGGAGGAACAAAACTGCATTTATCTCAGCAACAAATATGGTTAATAGAGATTTCAAAGGCTCGGTATAGATTTACCTAAAGGAAACTCACTTTACACAACTGAGTATAAAGTTAAATTTTATTACTACAGACAAATCCTTGAAGAGTCAACTTTTTCAAAAACTACTGTAATGTGTGATAACTCACAGTGCACAATGTAGTATGTAAAGCTGTGATCACAACACTGTATGGCTCATCGTTTTCAATCAACTAAAGGTAGGACTTCTCAATGATCACTTTTAGTTCAGCATTTTGGAAAGTCAGGTTATCTACTCGATGGTTCTGTGACAACCATCACGCAGAAAACAATTGCATTTGAGAAAAAGCAGTTAATATTGACAAAAACCCATGAAAAATTAAAAATGCGTTCAAAACACAATTCAAGCAGAAGATGAGTAATTGAGGGCAGAATCCTTCAGTCTGTGCTCCCTCACAAACAATGGCTGACAGCTTTATTGATAAAAAATACTGAGCTGTGACTGAGTGACTGTGAACAACCTATCCCTTTAACAGTCACAAATGTATGACATCATAAAGCAGCCTCCAAGAAGTAACTTCTCCAACATTTCTGATTTTTCTAAGACACTGGAATTAGAGAGTAACCATCAGAGTCCGAATAAAACCAGGTCAGAAAAGCTGCCCTTTGCCCATACATAAAAGGAGGATCTTGGCTCAACTGATCGCAGACAAGAATTTGATGCTAAGGGCAGCAGGTCAGTCAAATTGAAAGACTGATTTGCCAAAAATTTGCTTACATAATGCTTAGTATAGCAGTCATGAATCGCAATGCAAGCTCAGTGAAAACAAGTTAAAAATATATGTATATTTATAAGAGAAAAGTAATAGCAAGATTTTGAGCCATGGCTTAACAGCACATTATGGCAGTAGTGTTAGTTCTAAGAATAAAGTCTCTGATGCTCTCATTCCTTAGAAGCTTAGCAGAAGGCTTAGAGATGATACGCAGTGCAGGGTAACTCAAAAAGTCTGCCAAAGAACACAAGACCTAGGGAGATAAAAACACAGATGCCATAGCTAGGGGTGTACTGAAAACTGGTGGAAAAATGGAAATACTTCCTAAACCTGAAGGAAGATGGTAACTTTGGAGGCTCCTGTAAGATTGGATTCTTTCTCCTTCATGATTTTCCCTGGTTTTTCATTCCTATTGTACTCCAAGTTTTGAATCTTTTTATTTTTGAATCTTTTTTACATTCATTTTAGGCTTCCTCTGAAAAATATGTTCTTTGTTCATCCTGCATCCTGCAAATCAAATTTGTAAAAAAAGAAAAAGCAATGAAGCCACAGGAGACTGCACTAATAAAAAAAAAAAAAAAAAAAAAAAAAAACACAAACAAACAAACAAACAAAAAAATACAAAAAACCAAAAAATACAAAAAAACATTATGATGTTCAGCTTTCTATAAAACCTTTCTACTCCCTTAAGGAAATACCTGTTGACCATCGAAACACAGCATTCCCTATGGATGATCTGTTCAAAAAAATGCACCATAATGTAGGTATATGCACCCTAATGAAAATTCCTACCGAAGAAACTAACTCTTTTTTTTTAATTCCTGATGTGCACAATTATTAGACCATGTGGAGTTTTCATCTGATTTCATCAGAGAAAAACTCTACTAAGAAGTAATGGTATAGCAAGAAATAAAAGTAGTTTACTAAGAATTTTGAGTATTACAAATTTTAGCTATGTGTAAAACTTGAATTGCATGTTGACACCATTTTAAAAAATTGGGGAAAAGAGGTGCTTCTGGTTTTTCCAGCTAATCTAAGCAGGGACATAGCTGTCATGTTTATTCAAATCAAGTTTCACATCCTAAAGGCTGTTTTCTTTTCACTACCTTTTCAGAGAAGAACAGGCCTAACTCCTCTCTGTCTTGTCTCTTAATCTGATTATGCTCTTCTTCTCATATGTATACCATCTGGTGCATGCACAAGCAAAATTCACTAGGCTTAGATATAAAATCAGGTGACAAAACAAGCTTTTGTCAAAAAGGACACATTGTGTAAAAATACCTGAAAGGAAAGACATCCAGTACAAAAAAAATAAAGAAAAAATCAATAAAAATGCATGAAGTCATTGTAACTGAAATGGTTCTGATTACATGAACAACTATGAAATCTTAAACAACAGCTTTTCAGAGACATTTCTAAAAAACAGAAACAGTTTTTAAAAGACCTATTTTTCACTATGTCAATGAAGCAGTGGCAATTCCCTGTCATAATGGTCACTTCATATCTTTTATTCCAAAAACTTCTGAACATCTTTCATTAATGTCTTCCAACAGATATAAATCTGCTGTGGGATTCTTGAGTTCTAGCTCTATTGATTCTTTTTTTTTTCTTTTTTTCACTTTATTACCTTTTTTTTATCTTTTTTCCCTAGTTCTGTTATTTTGCTCTATTAGATGTTGAATATCAACATTCTTCATTTCAGCTTTGTTTTGCAGTTTGCTTTTGGCTCATTGCCAAAGCCATTAAATATTCTGTAGCGCTGCCCATACACTGTCCCACCATATTATTTCAGCATTTCTTAAAGCACAAGTGGCAAGACAGAAACAAAACTGATCCTCCTACCCCTGTTCCCACAACCCCTTTTGTTGTATGGGAAACTGCACTGTGAACAAGGAGAGCACATTCCAGATAAACTACTTGGATCAGACAGCATTAATATTGACACCTGGAAAATGAGTGTTGTTATGCAGTGGTTTTGTACTCCACTAAGAGGATACACAGGCTTGGAACAGTGCTCAGATCTTTAACAGAGCAGACCCAAATCCCTTCCATATAATCACACTGCCTCTCACAAGGCTGACACATCTTAAACACTGCCTCTGTCTTACTGTCATTTATATTTTACCCTGAAGTACAGTCATTAAATATCTAAGCCATCAGGCAAAAGGTTTAAAGTCAGCCTGACAATATATATTCAGAGTATTGTTATATCTCTCTATAATTGATTTTACCTTTTTCTATAGCAGACAAAGGTTAGAAATTTGCATACAATGAAACTGCAGAAAATAACTCTGTTTAGACTGCAAACTCAAGTTCTTAAAAATTAGGACATGATAGAATTAAAGTTACCTATAACATCTTTTTATATTCTGAAGGGCATAGCTCTCAGCCCTGACTTTTCTATGGCTCTTGCTTCATCTAGTACAAAAACAAAACATGCTCTATTAGTAAACAGAGAAGTGTTCACCATTTCTTGTATTGTTCATCACTCAAAGGCATTCAGTTCTGTGAGCCATAAGACTGTTTTGCTCTGTCAGCAGACTTATACTTAGTTTACTACAAGTTTCACTTCTAGCTAAAAAAAACTAAAGTCAGTCCTATGTAAACTGGTTATTATTTTTTCACGCAATTTCAGTGATTTTTTTTGAGTCATGTCAACTCTGTATAGCAAATGAGAGACATGACTTTGAGTAGTCCATACAGGACAAAATGGAGGCACATAAGCAAACTTTGAGTGGCATCAGATCTTTAAAACATGCTCTTGGTTGTGTGTTTAACCTGTTGACACTGGAGATGCAATCACAAGTATGTTATAGCTAGCAATGTACATGTTCCTATTTACACCAAAAGCTGTAAAGGACCGCAGAAAAACAAAATGCTGTTTGCTGTTTTCTCTTACTTCATTGAAAACTAAAGCAAAGTTATTTCCCAAGTTATCAAAAACCAAGGTCATTAAAAGCCAGATCCTGCTAGCCTTTCTCATGCAAATTTCTTAATTTGTACTGGATATTATTTGCATGAGAAAAAGGGCAAAAGTAGTTGTCTAAAGAAAGTATTTTATTACCATACTTCTAAAATAGCAAACAAACAAAAGGATGAAACAATAGTCAAAGAATAAGAAGAATGTTAGCATGTGCCTGAATGGTTGAACTTTGTTTTTCAGAAGTGCCATATCAGTTTAACCAATAAACAAAACTAGAGAAATTCAGCTTTATTAAAATAAATAAGTACTTTGATCTTATAATACATAGAAATTTATGCTGAAATACTCTTCCCTGCATATTGCTTTATGCAACTAGACCATTCTCAAAAGTTATTTTTTAAGGTCATTACCTTTCTTTTATGATGGGTTGTTGAAGCATCCATCTCTTCTTCTCCTATATTGTCTATCTGAGAAGTTGGACTGCAGTTCATCCTCTCCTCTTCTTGCCTCTGAAGTCTGTCTGCTACAGCCTGGATTGCTTCTGTCCATTCTTCCCTATCATGAACAAGCCAAGACCTCTATTAG
Organism: Lonchura striata; assembly: GCF_050655825.1. Lineage (NCBI taxonomy): Eukaryota > Metazoa > Chordata > Aves > Passeriformes > Estrildidae > Lonchura > Lonchura striata. The sequence continues at coordinate 83,663,471 of NC_140705.1, read as the reverse complement.
AAACTCATAAAACATATTGTTCATACAGTTTTTCACATGCTACATTGCTTCAAAGTTCAATCCTTATGTTACACAGCAGAAGACTCATACTAATCAATCACTCCAACTTCCTTCCAAATCCTGCATTTTCTTAAAGGGGGTGAAGTTGACCAGAAAGGATCACTAAATGGCTAACTTCAAGAATTAGCAGCTTCTGATTCTGTAAGTATATCACTAGTGGGAACTTGAAAACATTTGTTCCATGTATAATATACCTGAGAGCATGTCATCTCTTATGCAATAGTACTTCATAATAATAAATTACTCTTTTAAGAGACTTTTTGGTATTCCCCCTTGCTTCAAGACATTTTCACAGAAAATGGTTTATTAAATCACATCATATGTTCAAGTCTGTCTCCTCTTACAGGAGGACTTACAGACAAACTCAACTTACAGGCTTTTCTGCAAATTTCCCTCAAAAAAGACACTCAAAGATAACTATATTCCTACAAGCATCCTAAAAACCTATGGCTGCACTGAGGGGCAGGCCCAGGTGATGGTTCCTGTGGAGGGACAAGCAGGGCTAGCAGAGCAGCACAGACACACCAGACAGCCCTTGAACAGCTCATAGCCACACACCAAGCACGCTACCTGCTGCCTCTTGCTCAGCCAGTAAGGGATATGGGATATTTTGTGGTATTTATTACTGAATGCAGTGTGAGCTACTACACTGCATAGAAAAAAGACAGGGTGGAGACACAAGGTAGAATTAAAAAAAACCTCTAACTCAACAGAACAGAAAAAGCAAAATTGTTGCTTATTTATTGATACAAAAATGATAGCCAGATCATCATACTGGTCTCAAAAGAACAGATGTCCACAGTGGGAAAATTCAGTGCATCTAATCATAGACAGAGTATGGGAAATTTGAATGAGTTATCCCATATCTCCTACATGCATTAAAAAACGTTTTGGTGCATTAAAAAAGTTGATTCTTAAGCATTTGTGAATGTTTACTGAAACAAGAAAAACTAATAAGCCAACATAAAATAAATTATAATAAGCATGCTGCTTTCTGTGCCAAAAGAAAGGAACACATTAGGAGGAGTAAGACAGCAAGGCTGGAAATATTTCAATCCAGGCTTTGGATGTTCAAAATTTAACACTTCAGAGACATATCATGACATAGTTTTGGCTTATTTGAACACACTCATCCCACCTACTCATAGGCAATTCTTACTCTAATTATGAGCTCAGATAGTATTTTACAGAAGCTGACTTAAAAATCTTTAACTAACTGCTCAGAATGTCACAGTTCCAAGTGCTGGTTGCTGTGCAGGCGCAGCAGAGAGTCTGCTGAGGCTTCTGCACAAGGATTGTGAAAAGGAAAACAAGAATAAAACCCTCACCGTTCCTCTGGAGTGTCTACATGGAACGTCCTCTCTATGACAGTGGTCCACTGAAGACATCTGATAATGAATGTGTTCGGCTTTGGTCGCTCTGTTTTCATTAGCTGACATTCTAGACAAATACATGACATTGCCTTTTTTTATACATTGCCAGTTAATGGGTGAAAAGCAAACAAAATCACTTAGATGAAATTCATTCAGCTCATGTATCTGCATTCAGGATCTATCCAGCACACAAAGAAATACAGAACAGCAATACAACCACAGGTTTGAACAGAAGGTAATAGGTAACAATAAATCAGGTGAAGAAAGCAGTCAGAGGAATCAACAGAACTTGTATCATTGTCCATATAAAAAGTGCAATCTCCATTTGTTAACTTGGTCTGTGGTATGAGGCTAAGAAGAGTATTACATCCTGGATTGCTATAGCATGTCAAGGAAACAGCAGTAGCCACTGGCATATTTTTCCATCTGCACCCAGCAGGAGGAATATGACATATTCCCTTCAATGGTAACCATGTCACAAATACTGATAGTACTGTAATTTCAGGGTAAGGTTTATTATAGAAGAGTCTAAGAAAATTCAGACGTTTAAATTAGTCTGATTATTAAATATAGAACAATCCCACACATGCCATCAGTGGGGCTACCCCAGGAAATCATCTAATTCTCTTTGTGCCCTAGGGCAGAATCAGATCTACCTATGCTATTTCTTGTAAGTATTTCAAAATCCCCAAAAAGTACCAATTTCAAAACCCCTGTAAGCAAATTGTTCTATCCAAGAAATGAACTATTTTTATTGCTGTAAGATTTTTCCTAGTATTTAATGCAACTGTTCCTATAATTTCAGCATACTGTTTCTTGTCCTTTTGATTAATTTACTTCATCTTTCCAGCGCTGTGCCTTTTAGACATTTGAACACTGCTTTATCTCTCTTCAGTCTTCCTTATGTCAGTTCAATCAATGTGTCCTTCACCAGCTGCACTTTCAGATTTGACATCTTCCTTATTCCACAACTCCAGACATATTACAGACCACCTATTACTCGTCTGTGGCAAGACCACAATGCTGGCAATTCAGGCACCAAACATTACAGCTGCAAAACTCTGACAAACTAAAATTCCTTATTCATGCAAATACATTTAAACATTTTTGAGAAGCTAAGGTTACTCTGTCAAAAGTGTTACATGCTTTCCTGCAGCTACCACAATGTAGACACAAACCATCACATCTCATGTGTGGAATATTATCACTTGTTCAAAGCTGATACAGATCAAATATGTGCATGTGATCTAAAATGATTCATCAGTTTCACAAATCAATCAATAATTATATGGTAAATGAATTCCTGTTCACCTACAATCTGCTCTAACTTCTTTTTGATATAGCTACCACTTACCAGTTGACCCACACCTTTTACTTATGTAGCTTACTATTCTTTATTCCAATTAATGTCAATGCTTTGCAGAAATCATATGATATGTACCACTTAACAAGGCATGCTTTCCTTTCACAGAAATAAATTATTTTGGCTTGACATATTTTCTCTTGACAAATTCAGGATCCTGAAACCTCAACTATCATCTATTGCAATTTTTTCATTTGAAAAAAACAAAGAAATGTGAAAGTGGATATGTCTATCAATAGTATTTTTTTCTTCAGCTTAGCAGAACACCTCAGAAGCCTGACAGACACATGTATGAGAAACAAAAGAGGAGTGAATATTGTCCTATGCACATGCGTATTCCTTGATGAACAAACATATATTCACCATCCATCTATAAATTATTACTGAAGTCAGACTGCTCACTGTCAGGAACGGAGATGACATTCCATTTAACATTTAATTAAAAAAAGAGAAACAGTACTTCACCTTCAATGCTTACACACACACTGCTAGGTCTTGGATGGAAGGAGAACCATCCTCAACATGTAGAAGAAAGATCTACAGCAGGATGGACACAGTAAGAGGGAGTTTAACACAAAAGCTGGAAGAGAAATAAGGCAGACAGAAGCATGATGAAGTAGAGCTGCTTGGGGTACCTAACCAGGGTTGTAGCTCAGTGCAATTACTCATGAGATCAAAGAAATCCTCATCTTCAGGGGTATGGTTGAAGTCCAGCTGTGGTCATGGTGATAGTGAAGGGAGGGTTAACAGGCTTTTTTTTAACTTCCTCAGCTGAAGTTCCAAGGAACATGTGGGGCTACCTTTCTAGCAGAAGAGACTGGAAGCATTGTCTGCTCTAAGATTATCTCATCTTGCTCCTGACAAAACCATCCTCTCATCTTTAATCCTATCACATTTCAATCATGTAGGCTGAAATTTTCTTTATTGGGTGTCTGCCTAAAGCTGAACACTGCTGGAAAATGCTGCTTTTTGGAGAAGAGACTTTAAACTTGGCAAATCAAGACCTTTGATATCCTTTTAGTATTCCTGTGAAAATGTAAGGCATCTGGCCACACTACATGTGGGAGGGATAAGAGTGCAGTAGGAGGAAGGTAAAAAATAACAGCAACAATTACTAAAGCATAAAATCACTGAAAGTCTAGGCACTGAGTATAATCCAGAGGCTACAGCTATCTACTGCCTCTCCACATGCTAAATTGAAAGCATTTCACTTATACATTGTCGTGGTTTTGCCTTACCCTCTTCTTCACACAGTATGAAAAAGGAAGTACCTCAATGAGGCAAAATCCAATGTAGAAATATGGCATACAGCAAGTTATTTACAGGAGAGTTGTTATGAACAAAAGGCTAGGGAATAAATGGCAGAAAGTGGTAATAGGACAGGAAAATACTGAACCTATGTGAGAAAGAAAAGCATGGGAATAGCTAGAATATAGCCAAACTAGAGTACCTAATTTAGAGGAAGGAAGGTGACAAAAGTTGCCAGGGACAAATATGAGCTGACTGTGTTAGGACAGACTGAAGGAAAAAAGGTACAGAGACAAACCTGCAGAAAATTCTGTACCAATCATAAACCACATATTCTCCAATGCCTGTGAAGGAACTGAAGATTTTGAATTCCACCATTTATTTTCTCTTTGCCAATACATACAAATATGAATACATTTAAATTGCATTATTTAACTTTTCCAATTCACATATTAAAGAAATGGAATTAATAGAATTACATCTGCTTATGACCATATAATATGGTCTTCACCTATATACGTATAAAATATTATATAAAATAGTGTATATATATAGTGTATCGTATATAATATATATTATATAATAGATATATATAATATAAATAATATATAAAAGTAAAATAAATATATACATTGGTATGTACTTTAAGTAAATCTGTATCTAATATACTACATATATTACATTTTTCAGTCAACCATTAAAGCGATTATACACTTTATTAACAAGAACAAAGTATTTATTAACAATATAAATAATATTAAAACACTATTAACAAAATAAAAATATTCTGAGTTTTCATTACAGATACTAAAAAACCTTAAGAATTTAAAATTATACTGAAAACAAAAAACCTACAGACAAACAACCCCCAAAAATGCCATTTCACTATCACTGGAGGAAATTATTGGAAAATAAAATTTAGCAAAACTTAATTAGCTTTGGTAATATTCTGTTACAAGTGGATAAAGATTTGATTTCCTCGTAGAAGGTTAAAATTGAATCCATTCATATCCACTCCTTATGAAGCAAAAAGGGTTTCAGAAAGAAGTGGAGGACCAGTGTATGCCCAAAAGAGGTGTACTACCCATTCTTCTCAAGTAGATAAAAATAACTTCAGTCTGCTGATATTTAGTAGTCCCACATGTTTCATGTGCTGCTGTACACAAATGTATGGGATGAACATTATTCCTGCCCCAACTGCAACGTAAAAAAAACCTTGTCTGTGAATATCTTTCACGTACTACTTTTGGAAAAAAAATCTATTAAGATGAATAAGTGCTGTAATACACAGTTACTGCTAATTACCAAAATATTTTTCTACTAATTAGTGGAAAAACCATAGTAGTTTAAGACTGAATGAATAGTTTGGAAACTACAAAAGCATAGAAGAAAGAGTGAAGCTGGCTACTGAGAGCTGGCTCCAAATGCTCGAGTGATAGTTGGGTCATTACCAAGAATAGAGAACATTCTACCATAATGTCTTCAAGTGTGCTACTATACATAAACATATGTAATTAAAGGACTGAATCTCAACTCAAAACAGTTGGAAGTCTAAATTATCATTCAAAAAGATGAGTAAGCCAGTAAACAGACAGACTCAACTTTGTGTTCTTGTATGCTAGCCATCTACATCTTGGAATTATACATTTTTCTCCTAAAGCTTTCTGTCTTTCTGGGATGAAACATTGGTCATGAGAACTTTTCCTTTAATATTAGAGGAGAGGAAATACCTTGGGGAGAACACTTGTTCAAAGCAGCAAAATACAAAAAAAGTAACAGAGAATGACAACTCTGTTCTAACAAGTGCATAGCACTCCTTTGGCCATTTTTGGATGTATACCGAAAATGAAAAAAAAAATTAAAATGCTAAAAAGAAATGCAATGGATGTTTCTCAGTTATTGAAATTATCCTTTTAAAAAACAAAACAAAGTCAGGTACATACCAGAGGTTATCTTTTGTCTTCATATCAACAACCAACCTGACAATTCTAAAATGCTAGACTTTTTCAAATAATTGCTACTGTCTAAATTAAGTAGTTATGCTAGTTAAACTCTCCTGAGCAACTCTAACTACAAACTGTATTTCAAAACGTTCTGTTTACTTTACACCATTCTGAACCACAGATGACAAAGTTTGCTTGAAGCTGTAATTACTCTGCAAAGCTGGGAAGCCAATTAGAGGGCCTGAAACCTGCCAGTTCCAAAAAAAAAAAAAAGGCACAGATCATCTGTTCAGATTTTATTAAAAAGTTTAAAGTTTGAATTCTATAACTTTAACTGTATAATCACCAGCATTCTTTTCCTAAATGCAGTCATTCAGCATTTAAAAAAATAGAACACTAATACCATTTTATTATTTCATATATGAAAGGTTTCAACTTCAGCAGAATGTGTTGATATGGCGAGACAAGAATACTAAACATTCTAGCAGCCATAAAAAGTTGTACTAAAAAATGAACAGAAGGTTCCATATCTGAGAAATTATTTCTAATACAGACAATACAGCCTGAGTTTTAGCACAGAGGATAACTTCCCGTGATTATCAAATTATATTATAAAAATAGTATCATGCCGCTGCTTCCATTATTTATAATGTTTGCACTTTTTAACATATAGGGAGAGTGCTGTCTTTACACAGATCTATATCTCTCTAAGTATGTATCTATTTGCATAATAATTTAATTTTGATTTCTTATTTTTCTATTGGTCTTTCCTTTACAAGATAAACAAATTTGTCCCAACCTTTGCTTATTTAATTGCTAATCTAATTTTTCTTTCTCATATCAAAATTTAATGAACACACTCCTTACAAATACCTTTTTCTGTTGTTGCTACTCTGCACTCCAAATCCACGCTTCTCTGATGACCTTTTTTGTTAGACAAATAGTAGACAACTAGCAGAACTAATAGACCATTTTCATAACACGGAGACAGATACACAGATTTTTGCTCATACACACATGAAAATCTATGAATTTTACATATAGGAACAAACATAAGTGTGTACCCATACACACACCCTTATCTTGGTCCCCTTTTGACTCTCCCACTTGTTTACCCACTCCCTAAGGGAAATCTGCTTCTCTGAGGATCTCCAATAGGCTTTGTTACTTCTTACTACATCTTGTCTAGGGGGAGTATCACCCTAAACTTAAATTTGGTCACACAGAGATTTATGTGAACAATTTAATATCTCTTCTTCGATCTGAACAAATACAGGTTTACCCTAAAAACGCTATTCCCAAAACAGTTCATAATAGATTGTTTTTGTCCATTGTTCCCTTGACTGTATCACTCTTTTTTTTGGTATTTCCCATTTCTTACCCAGCTCTATCACAGCAGATACAGGTAGCTTTTCAACATTGTCTGTCCCCACAGCCTTTCATCCTTGTTATCATTTTTATTCAGTACCAAAATGCCACCCATTCCTTTACTGTTACAATTTCACCATCAGTTCTCTAAAGCATTTCCAATTTCTCTCTGTTTGCCAAGCTAGTTCTCTTTAAAATCCTCATTAAAACTTTCCTTCGCTATACCTTTAAAAACAGGAAGGAGGGAAGTAGGGAGGAAGAAAAGCAGGGAGATGAGAGTAAAAATCGAACCTTGACAATGGATTAATTGTTGATGTGCTGAGACCACTGCCTGTACTACAGGCTAATACTGTCTCATAGTTTTCTCATAGTCCCCCATCTGTTTGCATCCATCTGCTGTCACTTGTTTTATATTTGGAATTTTAGTATTTTGGAGCAGGGACTGGCTTTTTGTTCTATATGGGTAAAAATCCCACTTCTGTGGGGCTTGGCTCATGACATGTACTTATATGTGCTTTGATAATACAACAACAAATATGACAAAAAGAACCCTTAATTATATTCCTTGAAGATGTAAAAGATCAAACTTTGTGCAGTTTATCATGCTGCAAAGTCTTTTATTTCCAATACTTCAAAAAATACCAAAGTAGCATCTATGTCTTCATGCCATTACAACTAGCTTGTCATTTGCCCCTTCATGCAAAGAGGGAGAATGGAAATAGAAGATTTCTGCATGGGTTTTTCCTGGGCTTTACTTTGTTTTAATGGAAGAAGTAAAGTTATACATCCTTCTCTGTCTTTCATGTAAACACCCCAGTTTTATTTAAGCAGCTGGGTATATCACACTGGCATAAAAACTTTCAGGCCTGGCTACAAACTTCCAAGTTAAAAGGACAGGATACCAACTATACCACCTAGAAAGCATTCATAAAGCAATTTTAAAGCCTCCCAGACATTTCTCCATCCAACATAGATGGAAATATTTCCTATATTTGCAAATGCAGTACATAATACATACATTAACTTTTTCTCTCCACAGGTATTCAACATTCAGTGTTGAATGAACATTACTTATTCAATTCTACTACTATAACTTTGGAATCAAACTCACACTGTAATTATAAGTACAGTTATATCTTAAGTCTGGGTTCATGTAATCCAGTATTGTAACGAATTTTTAAAAATGGACTTCAATCTCATTGAAAAGTTATTTCTGGAGTTGCACACAAGGTCGTGCCTAATGCTGAAGTGTTTTGATATATAAATTAATCTCACTTATAACAGACATAGATATTTCCCTACCCATTTCTTTAAAAAATGTCTTCTGGGTTCTTTAAGTCCTAACATTATTCCCCCTAAACCTTTCTATTTTCCTGTTTTGAAGATTTTTAAATCCTAAAAATAATAAAATCTTGTCTCTGGCCCACTGAAAAGTTAAGACTAGGGAAAAGTAGCACAGATCCTCCATTGAGAATAGCCATGGTTCTTGATAATCACTTCTGCAGAGAAAATTTCTAAAAAAATTTAATTTTATAAAAGGCTACCTTCTCATAGTAATAATATAATAATAAATTGCTTTTTCTTTTTAAAAACAATGAAAAGGGTAGCTTACCAGAGTGCTTAGAAAGCATTATCTTTCAAGATAGGAAAAAAGTTCCAGGTGACATCATTTTTGGCCAAGGTTCAAAGGATACTGTGAAGGGATACAGCTCTTCCCAATTATTCCCCACGTAAAGATCAAAATGAAGGCAAAGGGCCAATTCTTAGAGACACTTCATCCCAAATGTGCTGTGTGATCACCTACACACTCACTGTGCATATGAGAAGTTCGGGTTTTTTTAAATCACTGAAGTCACAAATCTTCCTGAAGTAGAACTGAAGTAGAATTCTTCCCCACTCTGCTTTCCCAAATAATGATGACAATCAAAGACCAAAGTGGTTTACATAAAGCAGCGTTTATTCCACTTACACAGCAGTGGGCCAGTTGAAAACAGCATTACAAGGCCATGTTGGATTTTTTCAAGGGGGTGGGAGGGCACTGAGGAAATACATCCTGTTATCCAGAGTATTAGTTTTGTTCTCAAAGAAGCATAATGGCATTTTAAAAGACAAGACAATTTTTATCAGGCCTTTGCCTGTACAGAGAAGTCATACCAACTGAATCCAAAATTATTTTTAAACTGGTTCTGACTGCATAAATGCCTAAGCAAAAGCAATTTAAATTAACATATTTTATTTTGCAGTTGAAGTGGGCTAGGAATGCACACCCACTCAGTTACCATGACTTAGTCAATCAAGAGTATCTGTGCAAGCTACAGCAGTTTGATTACTTGCAACTGCTCCTGTCTACCTGAAAAGAGCTGAACTGATTTTGAACCAGACAATTCCAGTAAGCTCACACCTCTGAATTTACCCCTGAAAACCAGCATCACCCGGTTTTAAGTTTTCACAATTAATTTCCCACCCATGTAATTACACCGCCTTCATTTATCTTCAAGTGCATGGTAAGATACCACGGCAGAGCTTTTTGTGAGTCTCAGTGTCAAGGCATGAGCATTAAGGGACTAACAGCCTACTTCAAATACACAGCTCTCACAACTCCCATTTAAAAGAAGGTGGTTTTGTTAGGTATAAAATAAGCTGGCTGCATAGGAGAGGAACCAGTGATTCCTACACACCATTCAGTGTCACCAAATCTGGCTGACTTGTTCACCCTGCAGCCTTACAGCAGTTCCAAGATGCAGTGCAGGGTGCCCACAGCTGCCTTCCCTGTGCACCCACAGTTGGGAGAGTAGTGGTCACAGGCAGGTGAAGTCCACCTAAGACCAGCCTGTCCTTCCCCAGGGCTCAGCTCCACCCAGCCCCACTCTGTCATACCCTTTACTCAACTGTGTTTCATCTTCAGTGCTCCAAGGAAGGGAGATCCCTCATCTCCATTTCAGGTCCACATGGTTCCCCTGCATTTTGGGTGTCTGGCAATGAACTGAAGCACGTGTGCTGCCTCAGTCTCTCCCTCTCCAAGTAAAGAGTCTATCTGTTTATACACACACTTCCAAATGCCTTCCCCCCACACTTCTTCCCAAGGAAAAGGCCTCTGAACACTCCATTCTATGACAAACCATTCCTCAATGAGAAAGGCTCTATTAACAAAGACATATTTATCACTGAAAGCACTTTCAGCAGTCATTAAAATAACTTCATTCTCTCCAGCTTTCTCCTCATTCCTAATGGAGTTCACAGATGACAAAACTCCAAAGAAAGAGAAATGCTTAGGTGTGGAACTTTAAAGTCATCTTGGAAAAAATCAAGTGCCACACTACGGGAAATGATACTATGCCTGGGAAAGAGCTTTACTTTTGCAATGTAAAGCTGATGTCACAGGAGTGGAAGGCAGGGGACACTGGTGGGAAAGGATCTGCATGATGGAAGTAACTAGCTTGACAGAGCTGCTTATGAAAGTTTTAAACTACACAGCAAGTATCATACAAAGTAGAACTGTGCAAAAATTCCCATGTTTAACTCCAACAGTACTACAAAAATAATACCATAGGCTTGGCCTTTTCTGTTTAAATAACAAATTGCAAGCAAGAGCCAAAGATGTCTATCATTTGGAGAGCAAAAAGTAGACTGAGACCACACTCTCACTTTACAGATAGCTACAAGATTACATGAAGATAGGACTGTAAAGACATATCTTTAAGTCCCTGCCAACCTAATCAAGATGGTATTAACAGTGATCTCACACTCCATCTGCCTGGCTAGTAATTTATGAAAAACGTACTTCACTATTACAGGAAAAATATGTTGTGCTGCTTGTGGCCACAAACCTACTGCAGCAGCTCAGGAACGCTTGGATCAGAGGCCATGAGACCAGTTCTTGACATTTATCAGGTACTTCCCATGAGATGTGATCCATTCATACAGCAATTTTGTTTGTTTATTTGCCCTACTGATGATCTCATCTTCAGACAAATAAAATAGATGATAAAAAACTTACAGTCCCTTGTAATTTAGAGCATAATACCATACTGGTTTGCTTTTCATCCTGTGAATTCTACACAGGCACTCCACTTAATTTCATGAGATTCTTTTGATGAGCGTAACATCTCCCTATTCTTGCACTGATCAGAAAACATTTCTAATAAAATAATGCCTTTTCCTGTCAGAAAAATAGAAAAAATCATGCTTATCAAAACTGGATTTTTTCAATTAATATCGCATGCTTGTTCCTTTAGCTTACACAGCCTAAGAATCAGACCTATGAGACTTGCTAGCTGCAGAAAGGATTTTTTTTTTTTTTTGTGAGGGGGGGTGGTGTGGGTGGTGATGGTGTCATTTTGGAAAACAATGTGAAATCTTTCCATTTCCATCAAGGCAAAGTTCAGGGACAACATTCCTTTCTAATATCAGAATTACATAACAGAACCTCTGGGAACCAAAAAAAGCCCCAACTAAAACTAGTACCAACACACTGGTAATTATGTTACAATAATTGCTAATTATGTATTTCTTTGCTTAGCAGAACTACCATTTGGATCACCCTTCTAGTTGCTGCAGCAAAGGAAGACAGACTATGTAATGAAGAAAATTACAAGCAGGTAAAGAAAATTAAAAGCAGGTAAAGCAGGACAAAAAAGCCCTGTTGTTCTGTTGCAAACCAGGGAAAACTATCTAGAAAAATACCACTTGCTAAAAAAGAGTAGTTAGAATATGCAGAGCAATAACTAAGGAATTAATAATGGCCTATGATTTAGTCAATTTCTACTCATATGAACAACCTAAAGGTATCACTGCTTTTATGCTGAATACCAACAAGGCAAAAAGAGCCTCTAATACTATTAGATGGTTTGCATAATCAATATAATTTTCTATTGCAATCAGAATATGCAAAGTTTTTCTCTTCTAGCTGTGAGATGAGACATGGGCTTGAAGCACAAGATTATATTCTTACCAAATAAAATACACAAATTACTTTGTATACACAAAGGCTGAGTCAGTCTCAAGTACAATTTTATCAAGAAAATAGGAAAATTCAGTCTCAGTAGCATTTGCTCCATCTTCAGCAGTGAAGATGAAGGGAACCCTTTCTTTAAATACAATACTTCTGCGGTGGCTCCTATTATCCCTCCATAAAACTAAACACTGCCACTTTTTGTATTGCAGTACACTTAATACAATTTTGAAAGAAATTGGGTAAATTCTCTACTGCTCCTCTGAAAGTTTCTAGCTGTGATATTTGCAACTGAGAGATTTTTTACCCCCTTAATTTTCCTCTCAACCACTTCCATTTCTGTTCAGAAACACTCACCAATCTCACTCTGAGAGATCAAAAACCCTACAAATTTGTCTTTTAGAAACATTCTTGGAAAACACGCAATCTTCACTTTATCCAACAGATACACACTTTGTGGCTTTGCTAATATATGCAAATTGTCTGATTGCTTGAAATTACTCATTAACCAGGCTGGAGAGCTGATTACCTGATTATCCTAGAGAAAAATAACTTAGCATGTCATTTGAAAGTCTAGATAATTTTCTAATTAATTTGAGTTTTCAAGTGAATTCAGAGATACTCAGAGAAGAGGTCAGCAATCTACATAAAGGTAAACTTTCCAGGAATTTTCTTCTTACAGCAATCATTTGTCAAATATCATTGTTATTCAGAGACACTTCAGACACACACATAAAATGAGAACTTAGATATCTCAAAAACATTCAAAAAGCAATGCATGGTTTTTCCATGCTGCTGTAAATACATCCTATAGAGCTGAATGTAAGATTAGTGGTGCATTAGTATGGCACATGGCACTAAACTTGCAGTATTACCAATAAATTCTGAATTATACACAAAGCAATATGTAGCAGATAATCTGTCGATATGCTGAGAGAATAATAAATACTGGAAATACATACTTGCCACTGAAAAGTTGTTGAGTGGATATGGCAGATCCACATCTTGGGGCTTCTCCTTATAGCCTATGAAAGAGCCATCTGTCTTCAGCAGGAAGTATCTTGGCCGCCAGTTTTTTATATATTCTCCTATATGAGAAGAAAAAAAAAGTTTATTAACACTGTAGAAAAAAATCCAAACTTGAATATTAACAAACATATCATATTATCGGCATCAAATATTAATTATATCAAAATCTTTTCAGATGTTTTAATTTTACAGAGAAAGCCTTAACTCTGTCCAAAAGAAGGGAAAATTGAATTGCAATGGTAAGCCTGGACTGTACAACAATGCCTCTGGAATAAGAAGCTACAAGTTGCATACTAATGTTGTATAATTCTGAATTTTATCACACTATACTTTTCAAATATCCTGCATGTTTACATTATAAGTAATTAATTTTTTTTTTCAGGAAAGAAAACCAAACTCTACAGCTTGACTTTTGATAACCAAATGAGATCTAAACTCCTACAAGGTAGAACACTTACCCTGCTGAGCCAAACCAAAAATCATTCATTTTCTCAAAATATATACTAAGCAAATACAAGGAAATTCAGAGTAATGGAAAACCTACACAAAATATACTTTAAAAATATAACTGAAAATAAAAGGAAAGAGCAGAAGCCAACTACCTTCTAAGAGGTAAGTCCACCAACAAACCTACCAAGTCACATTTCTCCTACCCCAGCCTGAGCAAAAGATTCTGCATTCTGAATCTATGAGGAATTTAGGACTAGAAACATATTGAATACACAACCCCTTAATTAATGCCACTTATTTGCTCTTAAGGGTGAAAAATTTCCTCAATGCTATTATACTTTACAATGCCACACCAGGATTCAGCAACAACTTCATTTTTAGAATGCAGTTACTCAGTTCAGTACAGGTTAGTTTAGATTTGCCCAACTTCCCTCATCTTTGATTTCTATAAATTCTGCAGAGTAAATAATGACTATTACTAAAGCTTTATTTAAAGTCACTTTCATCATTATATATGTGAACATTTTCAGAAAAAAAGTGGAATTTCCAACAAGTAACCTAGGACTTCTCACCATTTGTCAGATGCTCAGAACGAACCATCCCAGGGCCTGCACTGCTCCTGGGCTGAGCCCCAGCCTGGCAGTCCCCTTTACCACCTCAGCACCTTGTTAGCCATAGCTACAAAGCTTTTAGGCCGTTCAAAAGTCAGGAAGAAGTTTATATCCATGTCATATGGAGGTCACTTCATTAAAGAGTAATCTAAAAATTCATTAATTGCACCTTCACTTTTCCATCACAGCAATCAACTAATTGTCACTGAAGTTCAACATGGGAATTGCTGATATGGCTTTGATGAACTTGAGCACAGCTTGTAAGGATTTTGACAATACCCATGGCTTAACAAATCCAACTGCAGCCACTAACATGTCCAATTTCCTGTATTTAAGCAGAGAAATTGAGTATGGAATACAGGATGGAGGAAAGAAAAGAACAAGTAACACTGGGCTATTCAGGCTGGCTTATGTAGCAAAACTCTTCTTATTTAGTCCTGCTTCTAGATAGCAGGGTACATGCTCGACTTTGCTATACATTTTTTCAGAGGTAGAAAGAATTGAAAAAGTCCAAGCATGACTTAATTTGACTACTAAATGAATAGTGCAGATATGGCATCAGTTACATTTGTACTGATGCAGAGCTTTATCTCAGGCCTCTGATTTCAGTTTGGCTGGGAACATCCCTACTGACACTTCCAGTCTGAGCTCATTTCACAGCAGGAAATCCCCGTTAACATGAAAGCATGCAATAAAAAAACCAAATCAAAACAAATAGGTACAAGATACTTTGAAAGCTGAAGAAGAAACACAAACACAGTGTGGGAAAACACATGTGTAACTTTAATACCAACAACAGTGAAAAACTAGATCAGTATTATATGAAAAGCAAGAAATTAAGTTTGCTGAATACCTGAACATGAAATAACCATAGGCCTAAGTAAAGGAATGAGTCATATTTTAAAAATATTTAAAATATGCCCTGCAACAAATTTTCTGAAATCTGTATGGACTTAAAAGTTGAAGCCAAAACAAACTCTTATGTATCAGATCATCCAATGTAAGTTCTAAAAATATTAACACTCTAGTTGCTTTCTTAAAGAGATGAAAAAGAGAATCTTCTGTATTTTTCTAATAAATTATATCTCATTTCATTGTAAGAGCAAGTGAGAGAAAGTTCCTGTTACTGGGTTTGCAATCTATCCAGATCTTAGTCTTACCTAGAAGGCAGGGACCTAAACCTGCTGAAGAATTCAAGGGCAGGATGGAGACAATATCAACATGCCTAAAGCAGGTCAGCCATCCAAGGGCTCAAGTTTCAGAGTCCTCCTTGCTGCAAGGAATAAACTGGAGAGGGAGAGGAGCAGATTCTGCTCTAGGGATGAGGGCTGATAAGGTAAGTACACTTAATGGTCACTCAGGAAAGAACAGCAGCCTTTGTTTGCTTACATACACTCTCCAGAATGAAACCTGTTGGAAAAGACCATTCTAGCAGGTGGCCTCACAGACCCAGCACACATTTCTCTGACTGCTCACTCCATCTTCACCGCCTAGGACAACACTTTAGGCTGAGTACCCAGTAGCAGCCAAACACAGATTCTCTTAATCAGAAAACTGGACAGATTTTTAATCACCTACTGAGTTATGCAGCTGATGCTTTGCCTGGAGAAGAACCATTAGAAAAGCAGAACAGGACTTTCAAGCTCCTCTGAAGAGAGTTAGCAACTCCAGATAAAAGCTAATAATAGGACAGGTATGCACCAGTTTACCTATGAGCACAGCTGTACCTCTGTCTTTGCTCTACAAACTAGAGCCAGACACAGAAAAAGCAATTTAAAAGCAATTGTAAAACACTATGTCTTCATAAGAATCCATATAATTCTTTCACAGACATATTTCTTTGAAGAATGCTTCTCTAAGTGGTTTCCCAACATGAGTCATGCTCAGACTACTTTTTCAAAATATCTATATGAACATGCACACACACAAACCTTGGTTTTGTCTTGAAAATACCAATATTCTAATTCCTCTCCAAGGCCTATATGTGAATATTTATCATCTGCCCTGTATTTATTTTGTAATTTAATTAACAAATGGGTGAATACTAAATGGTATCAGTGAACAGTTCACTTAGCTGCTCAAGTGGGTTAAGGGCTCTCAAGATGCACTCTAGATGCTCTCTTGTAACTGCATTCCTTTTACATAATCTGCCTAAAGACAGAAAAACATTTTAGTCTGTACTTCTTAGTCCATACACATGCTTACTGATACCCCTTGAAAGAAATTCACCATATAAAAAAAGCTAAACCAAAACAGAGGATTTGAAAAGAAAAAACACTTCCACGTGTCTTCTAACTTAGCAGTCCTGCATTAAAAAAAAAAAGTGTATTTCCCAGTATTAGCAATATTAAGCTACTTTAAAGATATTTGCAATGTATGTTTATTAAATACCTTAACACAAGTAAACTTGAGGAAATTCTCATGTGAATTTCCTAAATCAAGTGAAGAGTAATTCTATGAGAGAGAAGTTCAGGCAGGCTAACCAAAACACAAGATATCCTGACAATTTAATAAAATGGAGCTGCAGTATTTTAAAAAGCAGTGGATCTGCCATAGAGCAATAATCAGTTTGTACCCTGCTTCCTGCAGAGTTAATGTAAGTTAAATTATTGTTTTGCCTAAATTTACACCCTTCTAATTTGAAAACCACATTCTTTTAGGATCTGTTTATTAGACACTAAGAAGAGGTCTCTAATTGCAACTACAGCAGCAAAGAAAGCCAAGTAATTCCTATATTACTTTAATTCTAGGTAAATTTTTTAAGCTACTTGAGGAAAGTGGCATTAGAATATGCCTCTTGCTAATACATACAGACAAATACATACACACAAAATACAAATTTTATGTTGTTGGGGTCTGCTTTTTCAATACCTACTGAGAGAATATACCCAAAAGATTAAGTAAGACAGCAGTATGTTCATGAAGCACATGAAAATTCAATCTGATCTTCATGCAAAAAGCACCCTCGTAATGTGCAACTCTTTAATTAAAATGTTGTATTTAATAATACACTGACTAACAACAGTAACAAAGAGTACTTAATTGAAAGTCTGTTTAGAACATGACCCTCATGGCTGCCTCTCTATTTGCCTCTGTACTGCAGCCTTAATGATTTTTCTTTTTTTGCCTTTGAAAGCAGTAACAAGAAACCTGCCTTCAGGACATTTCACAAAATACATTTATTCCAGTGATGCAATGTTGGTAGTTTTCATACTGTTGAGAAGCTTCAGAAAGAAAAGCTTTCTAAGAAATCGTACAAGTAATAAAAAAAATCTGTGCTAGACAAATGTATCACCCAAAAGTCTGCAATTTTGTTACTTTACCTCACAACTCAAACTCTCTCTTCAAACACGTATTTCACCTCAGATTCAGCAGTTGCTGTTGTTAGTCTCACCATTTAGTAATCCTTAAGTGAAATCTAGCAATTATTGAAAAATTAATCAGTAATTTCAAAGCAATATTATTTTAAAATGTATCTTTAAAAAATACTTCGGCGAAACATCTACATTTTTCTGTATGTAAATGGTTTCAGAGGTGTGAAGGAAATATCTTTAATATACAGGGCCGATAAGCAACAGAAACCTGAGTTCAAAAACTTGCTTCCTTAAAAGAAGCAACAGCTGCCACACAGACATAAGTGAGATTAAAGAGGGGAAAAAAAGGAGAGGAAAAAAACCCTCCAAAAAGAGAACACACCAAATATTCTATCTCTTATCAATTTCATCAATTTACTCAAGTGGATTTAGTCGAAATAATACACAAACGTTCTCTCCCCCCCCCCCTTTTTTTTTAAGGCACTTTTTTTGTTAGATCAAACTCCTTACAATAGGATTTAATAAACAGAGGGGAAAAAAAACCTAAATTTATCCAAGAGCATTAAGCAACATTGTATAAAAATAAATCACACAATTATATGTATTTTTTTTTAAAAAGTAACAACTGCAATTAATGTCAGGTCAAATAAAAATATCAGAAATAATGCAGTTTTGAGATTGAATTTCCTTACCTTGGCCCTCTGAGGGCAGTGTTACCTAACACACGATTGGAAGCATCAGCAGACTATTTGATTAAGTCAGTAGACACTAAGTAAATGCAAAGCACTTCTCTTAGACTATTTACTTATTTTTAATTTCATTATAAAAATTTGAATGTTTACGATAAATAAAAAATATACCTATCTTCATAATTTATGTCCTTCAGTTTAATATAAGTATGTAATAATATATTAAGCAAAGTATTTTACAAAATCTTATTGCATAGTAAAAATTTAAATGAAACTGTGATTTTCCCTAATGTGCCTTAGTGTTTTAAAAGGTATCTTTATTAGATGTCCTCTCATAACTATTTGCTGGCAGTTCAAAGAAAAGCAGAATTTGGAACTACCACTTTCTGATTCTCTCTTACACTGTGAGATGGCAATTACTTATTTATACTGTTTTCCCACAGTTCCCAGTAATGCTGAATGACATTTTGAGCACATCTGTACTTGAATTAGACAAATTAATTTTTCCAGTCCTAGCTGAGAAATAGGAAACATTTCATTATACATGTGGCCATTAGCTTATACCACAGCTAGGTTTCCATTAAGTTTCTTGCAAATTGGGAAGTTTAGGTGAGAAAGTTCAAGTACCTTTAGCCATCCAAAACATTTCAACAATTCAACTCAGATAGAAGACTGCTCAATTTATGCCCAGCTATTTACAGGTATGTGGCCAGCAACAGTGACAGCCCCACAGATGGGAATATTCTGCAGAAGGCAGCGAGCAGCCTCGGCTGTGAGCTCCAGAAGTGCCTCAGCTGAGCAAGGGGGGAGGAAAGCAGGGACAGCCCTCTGTCCTCCATGCCAGCCCAGATGCACTGAAGAGCTGGCAAACAGTAGATTCTTTGTTCCTGAAGTAGCACTAAGTAGTGACCAAGGAGAAGGGCTCCTCCTAGCAAAGCAGATTCCTTCCAAGCAGAGATGCAGTCACAGGCAGGGAGAAGTCACAGAGCAGCTCTCCATGGTTTCAGGTGCACCTCTGCAGCTAAAATGATAGGGAGGATCAGTCTCCCCAGGGAAAGATTGTCCCTGCTCTTACTGTGGAGTTTTCTTTCCTCCAAGGTTGTGAATGCAATGTACCAACATATTCCAGGGTTCTAGGGTTCAAATCACCAGCCACCATGGGTTTTTTCATTATGACTGGTGGAGAGAGTCATTGTCCTATCTTGTACAAATGCAGCAGCACTTCATCTCCTACTATTTATTCAATGATTTCCTGTTGCATTAATGATCTTTTCTTTAAAGCATGAAAAAAAAAATCTAGAGGAAAGTATTCAATAACAGAGAGAAAGGCACACCATTATTCACTCATAAATGCAGCTTTGAAATTGGGCATCTACAATATCCACTCAAAATTACTAATATGTTTTGGCAACACGTGGAAAATAAATGTTCATTTTCATATGCATGCGATTTTGTCCTTTTAAAAATTCATACCAGAAATACTGAGTGAGCTGACATCCAGACAAATTGAGAATTGACCTTTACCATGCCCATTGTGAGCCAGCAGGAAGAAAAACTTGCCAGTTTCAACATCACTCTCACTTCCCCTTCATTCTTGAAGGATAAGAATTAGAACAATAAATAAATTAAATAGCAGTTGCTATTAGCACATGCTGTCTGGAACAACAGAGTCCTTCCTGAATTGCATGAGCATCTCTGAGCAACGAAGGTGATCAATATTTTCTAAATATGCTTGCTATTCAGGAATAAAAAACTAAGGTCTGTATTCTGGAAACATTTAGGAATGCTGCTGCTCACATTTTCTAAATATCTCTCTTGAACAAGGCAATATAAGATAAAAGCCCAAAAATTCTGTACTATTTAAATGTGTTTCAAAGCAGTTTTTTATTTTTAATAGTGTTAAGCTGTATTTGTGTAAATGCAAGCATTCTAAATATTGTTTCACATATTTTTATAGCTAATGTTCTCAGTACTTTTAATTTTTTTATATTTATATATATTTTTATATAGCACTATCAGCATCAAGTGGTACTTTGTATAACAGAAAAAATACTACTTTCTTTTCTTCTGCTTTTATGAAGTGCTAGTAGACCAAAGGATCTTTTTCAAGTTTTGAAAATACATTTAAGAGTCGGACAAGCATACAAATATTAATCTATAAATTACAGTGAACAAGACAGTCAGTTACAACAGCAACAATTTAAATTCATGTACTTGGTAAAAATGTATTAAGTCAGATGATTAAAATATAAATGCTTTTTACATGTGGCCAAGTTGAGTTAAACATCTTCATATTATCTACTTACAGCATTTTGCAAAACAGCTCACATCGGTTTACACAAGAGATTTCAAGCTGTCCATTGTTTGCAAAAGAACATGGTGAGTTTGACAATAGCATTATCAATCAACTGAGTTTCTTTAACAGATATGTGTGTTGTCAAAAATGATGTGACTTTCCGCCCCTTAAAACTGGTAAAGTTGCTAGCATGTTTTCACAAAGCAAACAGTCTCACTTTTAAAACTGGCACATTGCAATAATTTTAAAATAGCTCCTCTGAACTTTCTCCTTGTCACTAGGTGTGCTCCTAGCCTCAAACCTTGCTAGGTGCCAAAAAGCCAGCACCAACACCATTCACCTACGTTTCTTCCTCAAGGCACATCTCTGAAGTCAAACTTTTTACTTTGTTGCTTAGGCTCTATCATTTGCAAAAATCAGTACGAGGTAAGCCCAAGCATTCCTCAAAGTGCTCGACCTGGAACACCCCATTACTGCTGCACAAATAAGGACATCTCTTGGGTTGCATGAAGTGCTTCATGATATGCAGCCTTGCAGCCCTGCCCAGAGTAACTGAGCTTCCCACCAGCAGTGATGGAACACATAAAACACCACAATTGTGGGAAGAAGAACCAACCACCCAACTAACAGGCAAAAAAGCAAATCTCCATTTGCAGTGCTGGTGACCTCTGTCTAGGCTCAGATGCAGAAATCAGTATTTGGGCAGAAGGCAGCCACACCTGAATTTTCAGTTAAAACTGACATAACCCAAAAGTGACATCTCCCACTCTGCCACAGGGATGACAAAAGGGCACATCAAATGCCCCCTCCCATCAGTAGTTATTGTCATCAAGGACATACAGATGCTTATTAGATTTAAGATGCAAGACATAATAAAAAGGAGCTCCTTGAATTTTGGTAAGGGCCTGGTGGGAAGCACTGGTAAAGTTCATTCCAATAATATTTAAGTCATGCTATAAATGACCAGAAAACCCTGATACACACTGATAACATGAAGACATGTCTGCAATCCATATCCACAATGCACCTCAATCACTCTGTAGATTTTTCAGTCCAGTGCAGATATCTGAATGTTGAATGTCAAGCAAACACATTATTTTAAAGTTTCCACTTTCATCTTCTAAGTAAGAGATCACCTGTATAATAATGCTTTTAGCCTTTCTGGGCTAACTTAATTTCCCTCTATGTTTAAATAATTTCTCACATTTCTTTCACAGTATCCTGGAAACTCATCATAATCACTGAACAAGAAATAAGAAAGTATTTTAGTGAAAGAAAGAAAACTATGTTCCTATGGAGTGATCCAAATTTATTTTATGTGCAACTGTCAAACAGGAAAATATAAATTATGCCTGACCAGCTCCTTGCCTTCAGAGAAAGAATTGAAAATAAGATCAAGCGAAAGAGAAAATTAGTTGCTAATCTCATTCTAACCCCTAGCATACTCTATAATACAAGACAATCACCAATTGGCACTTTCTGCATAAGAAAAGCTCAGGATGCAGAAGCAGGGGTATGCAATGTACCAGTCTTGCAACAGACAGACAAAGCTATGTAAGAACTTGCAAAGCACCTGTCCCCCAAACGTCTGAGACTGAAATAATTACATTACTCTTTCTACGTCCACGAGTACCAAATTTGTTAAGTTGTTGCTTTGGGTTTTTTGGTTTTTTTAAGCTTATGGAGAAATCAAAAGTTTTCTTCCCTATTGGAAGCAAAGGCTCTTTTTAGGAATAAACAATGTAGAGAGGGAAGATATTAAAGTCCTGAACTAATTAACAGAAGTAAAGGAGGTGGTGGGGGACAATGATAATTAATATGTACCCTCCTCCTAACCAAATCTCCACATACATTCATTCTGTATATGCACACATAACAGCAGCATCATAAACCGTCTCAAGTTCTTGCCATTATTCAGTTCGACATCTGCACATGTTTATGCGTCTCTCCAAACAACCTCTTGAACACCCTGCTGGAGCTGTCATTTTTTTCTTCTCCCTATCTGGCAGATGGCAAGTCAACAATCGGCATCAACAGCAGCCGAATATCTCCCCCCTCCATCCAACCCCCCTAAACAGACACAATAATAACTTCTTTGTGCTTCCCCACAATGCAGCTGCTTAAACCATTTCGCTACAAGGCTGCTTTGCCTTAATAAAAAAAAAAAAAAAAAATCCCTTCTGTCAAGTCTAAAAAGCAGCATAATGTTAAGCAAGCTAAAGCCACAGCACAGCTGCAAACGGGCAGACACATTGACAGCTCCTCCCTTAACAAAGCCCTGTGAATTGAAGGGGGTTCATCTGAGGCTCACACAGTAATTAGTATAAAAAAGTCCGACAGCCTCTATTATGCTAGGAAAAAAAAACTGGACAGAACTGGGCTGCTGTTTTGCGTCAAGAGTTCTGCTGCAGAGTAGATAAATCATGTTGGGTTTTTTTCCTCTCTTTTTAAAGACAGTAATAAGGAGGATGAGAGAAGCTAATTTGAAAACTTGGACACAGTAATTGTACCATATGGTGAGCATTTATCCCTTCTGAAATACACGCTAACAGTCACTTACATGCACAGTGCTTTGTTTTACAGTTGTTATTCTCCCTACCATATTCATAAAATGGATCTGAATATCCGATACTCCAGAGAAGTTGTGTGTAATTAGCAGCAAAACTGCCTGCGCTTAGTATATTGGCCTACCATAGCAATTTAATTAATTGGAAAATCCCATACCCCCAAATTTAAAGAGTGTCCACTTCAAGGACTTTTTTTATTTCTCTCAAACTGGCTAAATAACACACATGATAAAGTTCAGAGAAGTAACTTATTGACACTAATACTCCTTGATACTATTGGCTCAAAAACACAGGAGCAGTTTTCTTCTCATTCATGATTCCATAGAGGAATTAAATCAAGAACCGTTGAAGAGTAACCACAAAGTATTTCAGTTCCATCATATTTGGATGGACAGGAACTAGTCAGTAAATTAAAGGTGAAACTGAACTTCAGCACAGGGCACGAGAGGGAGATAAAGACTTCAAATCCACTCCCTCACCTCCACCCCCATTTTCTTCCCGGAACATCCTTTGAAATATTATTGTTAATAAGCCAAACGCTTAATTCATAAGGACTTGCAAAATTTGGAAAATATACTATCCAGCCCTTAGGATCTGCTTGCTCCTTAGCACATACTTCCAGTTTTTAACCCCGTTCTTACAACCAAATCATAATGGAATCACACAAGGTAAGGAACCAGCTGAGTGGAGCTGGGAAAATGTAGGTTTCTTTACATAAAGAAACACTATAGTGAAATGGCAAAATTAATCAATCTTAAAGTGCTGCTTTCAGAAAATAAGATGTAGTAAACTTCCAAGCAGAGGAAATAAAACAACTCAAACAGATTAGGAGTTGAATAATTGGGGAAAAATTAACCAGCTACAATGTGAAGGCTGCAGCTGAACATAATACACTTGCAAAAAACCAACATGTTTTCTTTCTATTGGTTTTTACCTCAGAAGACAACAACAGAATCTACTTCAGGTAACAGAGAAATACTTTCAATCACTCTAGATCAATAAAGAGGTATTGGAGCTGACTGTTAAGTACTAAAGTGTCCCAGAACTAGGCAGAATACATCCTCAGTTACTAAGAAATCGTAAGTGACATGAAAGCTACAGACAGAAAACAGTTATCCTTCACTGATAACAGTTCAACTGAAGGATTCTAGAGGGAGAGTTATACCCCACAGCCCCAAGGGGGAAAAAAAAAGTAAAAAAAAAAAAAAATACTAATTAATTAAAAATATCTTAAAAATTTCAAGTCACTTGGCTGGATGGCAATCAAAGAAAATGGTTTAAAATTCTAGTTTTAATCCCCCAAATAACACAAACTTAAATAAGATAAACAAGGCAACACTGCTTTTGAGTAGAAAAATGATGCCCATCATACAGGCTATCTTTAAGAACGTCAAGAAAATAAAATGGATAGAGACTGACACAATTTATTTCATCTTTTAAGAAAAGCTTTTAGTAAATTTAAAGAAACTGTGTGAATGAAAAAAACCCACATGTGGTGCAACAGAACAGAAAGTAAATTGGGTAAAATGAGATCAAAATAGGATTATGTAGTCTAATGTTCAACTTTCGATCCATGAAGCTCGACAGTTTTCTGTTAGGAGCATTTTCAGTCAATATATACAATGATCTAGGGTTACAACTGCACATACTACCTGACAGTAAAACTATTTGAGTTTATTAAGAATGTTAAGAATTTCAGAGTGGCAACTCTATGCCAGTGAGCTGAGAAACACCAGACGAAATATAGTGAAGAATTATTTGAATTCATAAACAGTTACAGAAATAACCTGAAATGCTCACAGACTGTTTAGTTTTAAATTAACCACTAAAGAACAATTAATATAACCTTGCTTAGGTATGCAACACTGAGAGGAATGGAAAGGAAAATATTCTCATTTGTAAAGTTACAGAATTTTACAAACACTGTAAATATTATTCCAAGGTAAAGGAATAAATTACAGTTTTGAGAACTACAATTTTTAAAAATGCCAAGAGAAGAGCTTCAGAGACAAAACACAAACACAGAAATAAGCAGAGTTAGAGAAGCAAGAGAAGAAGAGTGAGGAAAGCCTGGATTAGGCTTCACTTTCAAAGAAAGGACTACGACAAAAGGGTTTGACAACAAAAATGACCAATAACAGTATCAGCCATTTAACAGGAACACATTTTCACAACAGTTCAGGAAAATATCTTCAAATATTCTGTATCCACAGTCCTAGCTGAATGCTATGAATTCACCACCAAACTAGTGGTTGGCACCATGGCAATGCAGCCACTCTTCCACCAATCCAGCACCCAATGCTACCAGCACCTTTAGGAAAAGCCAGCCTCTCTTTGAAGGCTGTGACACATTTCCAAACATATGTGAGCACCTTTTCTTAAAAAATAAAAATCTCACAATCAGGAAATCGGAGTAAACATTCAACACAGGTATGTTTTTCCTTTAATTGTGATGCATTTTTTTATTCTATCACAAATCAGGTACAGCCAGCAGTATTGATGGTGAAACAAAGTACCAGGCATTTGCCACTTTGGTTCACCCAAATCCAGTAAGGACAGTAACACCAGGGCAGTCCATTTGGGAAGGTGAGGAGCAGCTGCAAAGGAAGCATGCAGTGTGTCCCATGTCCCACTGCACCAGCACTGGCACCCACATGGCTGAGACAGGTGTAAAAAAAGCACACCCCAAGAAAAAAGGTTTTGATCAGATCAAAACAATTTCAGGTCACTCACTGTACAGCTAGGATCAGCACAAAGCAAAGATGGGAGTAATTGGCTGGGTGCAAGAAAGATGCAAAGGAGAAGAGGCATCGGCATTAACTTAGGCAAGATTAACTGCTAATTAATCAGACTGTTGCTCTGCCTTATGAGTGCAATTCTTGTTTTCCAGTCAAGCTAGAAAATCAGGTTCAAGTGATTCAAGTTTCTAAGATCAACTGCATCTCTAAGCAATGATGCCATGATGGTTCTGACAAACTACTAAACCAAGAACTTCCCTTATACAATTGCACATTCTATACAACCAAATTGTATCCTGACATATGTGTCAGAATATACTCTGTCAGTCTACACATATATACAGAAATTATAAATTAAAAATGTGTAAACTATACAAATCTCTGTATTCTGACAAATAACTGAAAAATCACTTCAAATGCACAATTTGAAAAGCTCAAAATATAATACTTCTATGTGTATTTGTGAAATAGTTATTGCAGTTAAATAATATTACAAAATCTAAGCAACTTAAAGATACCAATATAAATTTAAATTTTGAGTTAGCTGTGAAATATGTCTTATCCTAACAGTAGCACTAAGAAGATAAGAACAACATGGTCAGTATTTTCTTAAATTTACAGATTAAAATTAAAGAAGCAAAAAAAAGAAATCCCCGACTCATTTATAACCTCAGAATTTTATGTATTTTTAAAAGCTTTCACTGCTTTTAATTTAAATTTAATGAAACAGCTTAAAACTCTCCCATAAGAACCATAACACAGTTCAGTTCTAATATACATGTTTTACATTAATTTATTTTGCACTGTTTTATTATATTACAATTGCAATAAATATTCAGGCAAATGAGGTGTTAACAAGTCTTTTGTTTCAAGGTTTTCCAGTCTCTTAATTATAAAAAAGCTTGACTGAGAAGCAAAAATGCAAAATTTTCAGCCCTGCCATTTTACTAGCACAAAATTTTTGCATCCTTCTCAGTAGTTTTAGAAACTTTTAAAACACAGCTATAAAATATGACCCTTAAAATTCCAGCCACAAGATGGAACTGAAAGATGACTGACCTAGATAAGACATATAAATTTATCTCACCAAGCTCAGGATGAAATGTGTTACTCTTTTTATCACTAACAGACCAATCTTGCGGTTTCTCTGCTGTTAGAATACAATTTATTCCTAATCTGACTACTGAAAAATGCTTAATGACTTAGCCTCCAAAACAGTCTAGTAACTTATATACTCAGCAAACTCTACAATTAGTTTATTCAACGCAGAAGTGAAATTTCATACATGAGAAAACACTGATAATCTCCTCCTACATCTGGCTTTTCTGAAATTCTGATTATACATAGAATAATTAACTAGCACCAAATATTTAACATTTGTGACACCAAAATAATAGGGATCAATAAGGAACTGTAATTTTCAAAATAAATATTTGCATTTCTATGGAATTAAGTAAACAAATTTGATACACTTTTAGTGACTTCTTTTCCCTCTAGAAGATAAACAGCACAATTCTCTAATTAGCAAAAACAAAATGGAAACTTACAACACTGACTTGAAAATCCTTGTGCAATTCTGTACTGGTGATGTCACAAATGCTGTCACATCTGAGCAGGTATTGTCTGTAGAAGGTTCAGAAATGTCCATTTTAATTAAAGCCTTTTTTGAAGGTAGTTGTGTGTTTTGCTTTTATTTTAATGGATTAGAGAATTTCTTAAGAATTATGATTGAAACTATCTTTACAAATAACAAATTAGGTAAAATTTAAGTAGCTGAAATACAAGGACCTGGTCTATAATGGATACAGAAAACTATGTAAGAGTGAGGCAAAATCCATACGTAGTGCTTCTTTCAGCCTTTAATAATGTTTTCATTACACTGATGTAGCGCTCATATTTTCTAATTTGCTTTAAATGAACTACAAATTATCTCCTCAGAGTACTGAAATGCCAGTGATAAAGTACTACAAAACAGCAAACAAAACTTCTCCATGCTTGCAGTTATTTTTAAATTCAGTATTTTAACTTCATGATACTTTGAAGCCAGTAATATCTTCCATTTCTCCCCACTGCAAAACACTATTAAACAATTATTTTTCTTTTGTCAAATCCTCATATCACTGGTCCAATCCCCAGAGACAGATGGGGACTCTTAATCATCTGGATGAATGTTTTAATTGTCTGAAATGAACCTTGTCCTCCTCTCTTTTTTCCCTATGCAATTTGGGAGCATAGGGAAGGACCAAGCTGTACTATGGGAAGGGATTTGAGCTGTAGGTGCCCAAAGAACTCTTAAACATCCATCTTCCTATTTAGAGCCTAACTACATGCTTAAGCTTCTTAGGATGCAAGTCAGCTATAATGAATTCTATAATAATTTCTGAATGTTCTTTCCAATACTTAGAATGAGAAAAACATGGGTACATAACTTCTGAAAAGCTCTTTTAGAATTTCATGTCTGTGACATAAGAACTAGAACAAACGACAACCAAATAAAACTATGTTTTTATTTCAAATTTCAAAGAGGGGGGGGAAAAAAAAATCTCCTGCCAGAATGAGGTATGAGGACATATGGCCAGTCTATCACCTGACTACCAAACAGCACTACCAAAGCTGCCACATGTTTGTTAATCCCAAGAGGTAAAACACTGCTTTGTCTTCCGGGGGCCATGCTGCAGCTGAAAGCCCCTTATGATGCTGATGCATTTTTCCATGCTGACATTCACCAGGGAATACAGGTTCCACATCAGGAGAAGTGACACAAATTTTTCATCTCCTCTAAGAGACTTCCACACTTCTGCTTACTGAGTGTGCTCACAAGAACACCAAGCATCAGCAGCACAGCTGAAACAGTTTTAATAAAACCTTTTCTTCTGAATGGCTACAGTTTAATTCAGTTAAATTTTATATCTTGACTATTTAGTTTAGGTACATTAGGAATATTTAGTCTTAATATTTAAGAATATTGTATTTTCAGTGACAGCTTGGTCTTGTAACAGCAGATAATAGTTTGATAGAGAATGACTGAAAGTTAGTGATAGGATTATTCATTCTCAGAGAGTAACCTCTCTTCAGACAATCCATGATTAAGGGGAGAAACATTTCTCAGAGATCTTGCTCCAATGTACTTATTATTTTTGTAAGCAGCAGCAAAAGGACATGTGTCAAGGGATCAATGATCAGTAATCTACAGAAAAACTCTAGCCCTCTACAAGATTCTGAAACAAACTCAATTTTTAGACTCCCCTAGCTCCAACAAAACCCTTCAGTGTATGTCAGGTTAAATTTTTTCCTAAAGCTGTAGCAGGATGCTTTGCCCTGAAAAGCTGATCTGCTTGGCCTGGAATCTGGTCAGAAGACAAAGCAATGCAAGCTCTCTATGGGGAGCTACCATGGCACCATTGTGGTATTTTTTGGTGCTGAATATGCTAAAAGGCTGGCCTGGCTTACCAGCTTCAAACACACATCTGTCCCTTTGAAGTGAGACTTGACAGATAAGCTGACCTGGAGGCCTATGACTGGCAGGTCAACCTCTTCATGCTAGGAAAGTCCAGTCTACTTTTATACAAGCTAGAATCTTCCACATCCCTTTCTTGAAATGTCTGGAGTTTCTCCTGTAGAATTTGGGATGCCTCTCTACAGTTATTTCCCAGATATTGAGAGAAAGAAAGAGAAGTACTCATGCCTGGAGTGTGGTGAGATACATTAAAACCTCCACTTAATGTTTCTTTCACTAGCTGTAATATGACTGTTTTAATATAATTTCTTCAATATAGTGAACAACATTGTTTATGTTATACTATAGTTGAGTGGTATTTTTTAGCTTTTATACTGTGTAGTAATTCTGATTAAAATCTTCTATCTGTTCATGTATCACAATATATAGCTCATCTTTTATAAATATATCTGATTTGCCATCATTAAAACCTGCAGGATAAAATTATTTAATCACACCTCTATTACTCCTTAAATTTAAATTGACAATATCTGAGGCTAAGGAAGGATTTACCTTAATTTAAACCCCTTTCTGTGAGAGAGTTTAAAAACACAAGGGAGTTCTGCCTGCACCTCCAGCTCAAAGAAAGGGCTTCTCTAATGAAGTTTCTCTAAGCCTTCTACTCCTCCCTGTGACAAGACCTCAGCTGATCCAGCTGATGAGAAACTTTTCTTCCTCCTCCTCCTCATCCTCCTCCTGCTGCCCAGTGGTCTTCCTTGTCTGATTTGCCACTTGAGCAGCTCACTAGCCCAATAGGTTAAAAAAGAAAGAGGTGGTGGAGCAAGACAGAACTAGAACAGCTTCCTGCAAGATCAGATAAACTGACCTTATCAACTGGCAAATCATATACTTTCTGAATTCATCTCAAGGCATCAAGGGGGTCTATGTTCCAGAAAGGGTCTACTTGAACCTTTCCCTTCATTAGCAGTATACCATTTGATCTGATTAGATATAAAAATTAAATAATCTTTTAGATACTGTTTACGAAACATTCCTCTCTCCCTGACAGAGTGGACAGACATCTGCCTAAAGGACCTGGTTATGTCTCTAACAAGTGGGAGGGCTGTATGTATGTACCTACTGCTGACTGTACAAAAACCCAGGCAGACACCAACAGCTTCTTGTTTCCCCTCTCTCTGTAGAAGAATGCCCCTGTTACCTGGTTTCATCTTACATGCAAGTTTGCTCCTTAGGTGAAAGTTCATAAAATAGTGACAGTCCTGCTTTCACTTAAGGAAAAAATTTAACTGACTTACACAATACCTTTAGCTCCCTACATCTGTAATTGTGCCACCACAAAGACAACATTTGTATTCTGAACTCAAGAACACAAAGCACACTAAAGAAAGTGCCTCTACAGTGACTTTTACGAACTCCATTTACTTAATATGTCAAAACAATATGAAGAAATTACTTCATTACCATGAATCAGAACCTTCAGTTAGAAAAATGTGGACTACTGGGTTTAACAATTCAATGAGAAAACAAAAAAACCACAGCAACAGACACTCCACATTCAGTAAGAGTTCTAACTTTCCATGATACTCTGCAGGAAAGTGCCCAACTTTCTGGCAAAAGCAGTGCCCAGCTAAGAAAGACCATGAAACACACCAGAAACTACAACAATTTTATCTTTTAATACTAATGAAGTGTTTCTCAAAAAGCATGTCAGGAGGGACTTCAGCAAAGAACAACTGGATTTTTTACTGTTTCATTTAAATAACACTCTGAGTGAATCTTGGACAAATTCTCACCAAATTTACATTTCAGTGCTAATCTGAGCATCTCATGTGCAAATCTGTATAGGACATTTTATGATTTTTATTCACGGCATCCTATATTTTGAGATGAACAGGAACATCTCATCAGTTCAGTATGATTTCTTCAAAAGAGGCAGGTGACAGAATTTTCTCCCATTATGCAGGTACTGGCAAAAAAATCTTTGTTTTTTTTAAATGCTTATCTACCCAAATCCATTTTAATTTGATGGTATCAAAATATTTATCTTAATATTTTTCAATCTTTCTCTTAATCATCCTCATCCTGGTTCTGAATACAACTGAATTCAACCTTCAGTCACAGACCTCCTTAAGCTGCTCCATTAAAGGGCTCCTTTGCGTTTCTGCACTGAGCTTCTTTCTCATGGCAAGGCAATCCCATATTCCTCAATAACCACACAGGTTCTCATAATCTCAAGTTCTAGAGGCATTTTCTCCAATGCTGAAAACACTATAATTTTTCTTCTGTATTTTCTTCTCTCAGGCATGTAAATATTCATTTAAATATTAAATATTAAATGAAAAACTGGAATGGAACCATGAACTCATATTCTCTATGCTAATTTACTTCTCAGTGTTCTTACTATGCATCTTGAAAAGCTTCAAGGAAACCATTTTCTGCATTACTTGGCTTGGAACTATCAAGAATTACAAGCATTTAAGAACTCAAATATTTTATTTCATACAATAAATTTCAATTTTTTTCAGTTCATGGAACTCTACCATTTTCCAACAGAAACATAGTGTCCTAAATATCAAAAGAAATGCTATGCTTTACACCCTGGACAATTTCATTTGGGTTTTTCTCAGTAAGCTTTTGTACACTCTTCCAAAGTAGTCCACAGGTCCCCCTGAATCTGCAAACAGGATAAAAATTGCTTTATTATTACTTGTAGCCATTATTGTTTATAAAATAATATTTCTTTTCAAGTACAAGATTCCCCCTCTCCCACCTTCAAAAGTGGGGTTAGCACTGGGGTGGAAGAAACTGCCCAGTTAAATCTGATATGCAAGTATTCATCATTAACAGGAAAAAATAAGAAAAACAGTTATTAAAAAGGCAAATAACTATCTCAAAAGACCTTACAAAGAAGCAGAATAGTAATATTGAGGCCAGAAAAAATGGCTGCCATAACTAAGAAAGAAAATAAAGTAATTCTCCCTTCCTAGCTCTCTCCCATTCCCACCTGCCAAGGTCCACTTGAATGTCTTAAAGGAAAAGTTAAAAGGTGATTATGGGAAAAATACCAGTATGAAGCATAAAAAGCTACCTAAATAGGGAGGAAAATGAAAGATGATAAAATATGTCAGCATAAGAAAGAGTCAGGAGGTCCCCCAGCAATTAAGGTTGGCATGATTTTCATATGATATCTTCATCAATGACCTAATCTGGGATATCTTACAAGTTACAGATGATACTACACTGTAGCCAATAGTCAATAGCCACATCTATGACATAGGAGAACAGAAGGATCTAATCTCACAAAACTGAGTAGGCAAAGATGAAAACTAGATATTGGGTACATAAATGTGAGGTAAGATATCTAAGAAAAAATAAAACAAACTATGCCTAACAATGTTTACTTTAGAATCATAAATTATACTTTACTTGAGTCCTGGGTTCATCATTGACAATTCCACGACATAGTAAGTGCATGTAAACAACAGCCAAAAAAACCTGACAGAACATTGGGCATGCCAGAAAGGATACTGAGAGCAAGAGAAAGGATGTTGTTCTGCTGATCCAGAAAGCAGTGCCCACATCTTCGTTACTTTGCACAGTTTTGTCTCCAAGTCTCAAGAAAAATGTAGTGGAATTATGAGAAATCACAGAGAAAGGAAACTAAAGTGATCCAGGCATTGGAGCAGCCACCTTTTCTAAGACAGGATGAAAAGACAGGAGCTCTTTACTTTGGAGAGGAAAAGGCTGACGTTTACAAAAACCATGAAGGCAGTAGGTAAGTACAGAACTGCTGTTTGCCAAACACCACATTGCAATACTTTGGGTCCTTGGTGAAACATATCCATAGATATACCATCTAACATTACTAATGCAACAATTCTGAACACTAGGAAAATGCAAGGGGAATGAGAAGCAAGAAATGAGCCAAACTTGCAAGCTCTCTCTAAATAGCACATCCTCTGCCACCACAGCAGACAGAATGCTGAGATAGCTGGGCCATTGGTACAACTCACTTGGTTATTTCTCATGGTATGCTTACTTCAAAAAAGATTTCCTGGTTTGTAATTCAAGATACATTGCAACAATTTAAAACGACAATTTATTTTCTCACTGTACACATGAATAACACATCATATTATCTCTTTTCTTATTAACCTCAGTAATTGCAATTCATTCAGCCTATACTCATAGGTCCTTAAATCATTGATCTCTCTCACTGCTGATCTCTGCATAACACTTTATAATCTTGAACTGCATCACCCAGAAATGGATGCATTTGAACAACTAAGACCTTAAGTGCCCAATGGAGCAGAAAGATGCATCTTGCAGGTTCTATCCCTGATCACACACTCATGTGTTGGCCTTCTTCACAACAGCAAGATATAATTAATGCACAGTTTGTCATCCATGGTACCTAATGGACTTTTTTTCTGAAGAGCTTCCTACCTAGCCACTCATTTTCCATTAACTTCTTTCTAAAGATCGTTTCAGAGTGCATGTCAAACTTGATCCCCCTGAACAGCTTCCAGCTCCTCATGCAAACCACATCTCCACATTAGCAATACCATTCAGAATTCTAAATCCATCCTTCAGCACACCTGCAGTCCTTTTCATTTTGGAGACACCTTGAAATATTATGAACCATTTTCTTTGCCATTACTCAGCACATCAATGAAAGCACTGCTTAGGCAACAGTCGAGAAGGAGCCTAACAAATTCTGCTCCTTGTTTACTTCTGTTTTGATATGGAAACTTTAATAATTATTCAGCACAGTCTTCTAACAGTTTTGCTCTTACAGACAAACCTCACAGTTGTTTCATCTAATGCATGAATCCTTTTTTCCTTAAGAAAATTCACAGAATATCAGAAGCCTGAATAAATCCAAGATACAATATTCAAAGCCTCCAACCTATACACAAAGACTGCTGCCTTGTCAATATGAGGAAATTTGATGACTTTCATACAAATAAACCTTGCCAAATACACAATGACTCATCTGATTTTCTAGATGCTCACAAGTATACTTATTGTAGTTTTCTCCCTTTAGTTAAATTGACGTTAAGCATTTAGCCATATTAAAACACATTTTGTTTAAAAATAACAAACACGAAAAGCAATCCAAATAATTCTCCCAATGTTATTTATTAATTACTGTCTATGCCACCCATAAATTTTATCATCAATGATTTTGTGTTTGTTTCCCAAAGTACTGAACTTGTCAGCCAGTTGTAAAACTAATCACTGCTGAATACAAGAGTATCATCACATACATTCATCTCCCAAATTTTTAGTCATAATTTCCAGTTTGACTTTGGGTTATATAAAACTTAGAAAGAAAAAAAAAAATGGAACACATCTTAGTCTCATAGAATTATGAAGGAAGAAAAAAAGAATCCATCTTAGTCTCAAAAGAAGTAAAGGATTTACTAAAGGTCTTATTCCTTTGTGTACAACAGGCCACACGACTCATCTTTAACTCTGACATTAAAATAACATAGTGTGTTCCAGAATAATGATGTAATTAATTCAAAATGCCTACTGCAAATATAAAAGAAAAACACCTTCAAATATTCAACAAATACCACCTTGCCACGACTATTGTTATCTGCTGCTGCCAATCAGTATTGCTGTGGCTGTACAAAGACTCCAGTGCACCAGACTGTCGCTAATTATGTATATTCAAGTGATTAGCAAGCACTTGTT
The DNA here is from genome assembly GCF_050655825.1 of Lonchura striata. Classification (NCBI taxonomy): domain Eukaryota; kingdom Metazoa; phylum Chordata; class Aves; order Passeriformes; family Estrildidae; genus Lonchura; species Lonchura striata. Next base: position 83,628,311 of record NC_140705.1, on the reverse strand, counting down.
GCCTTGTTCACACCACCCTCCAAACAGCAGCCTTTGAGAGGAGAATAGACTGTAAATTTATTGAGAGAACACTGTTAATCCTTTGGGGAGAATGTACATGTAAACAGGACTACTCTACATCAAGGTGCTTTGACAACAAAAATCATCTGCATAAACACATGCTCAACAACAAACAGGTGTTCTATTTCACAACTAGCGCCCATTTGATGCTTTCAAGTAAGCATTATGCACAAACTGTTAGAAGTACTTTGAAACCAGCTGCAATTACTATAATTAGCTGTTTTCCTACACTTTGGTCTGGTTTTTTCCTATACCTGTTCAGTATTGTGTTGGCTGCAAACTGTAAACCAAAGTGAAGCTAAGGTTCTAGCCTCCTGCTTAAAGTTTGCCATCCTCTCAGTCTCCCAAGCCCTATGCTAAGTTCAGACTTATCATTAAAGTGCCACTAGTTAAAAGATGATGTTGGCATTAAATAATATAACAACCCTAAAATCGTCGGGTCATTCATCTCACACTCATCACGAATAGGAAAACAAAGACAACTACCAAAATAGCACCATCAAAATAGTAAAACTTCAATGTTCAGGATTTCCCTTTTTTACAGAAATGTCCCTAGGAACCGCAAGAGTTATTTTTAATAACAAGAATTTTACTTCTAGTCCTATCAGATAATGGGTGGTGAAAAATTCTTGCTTGCAGACAACTACTCATTCTAATATGTTCCAAGTAAGTGTTGTTAAAAATTATTAATTATCGTTAAAAATTAAAACATACTTCCTTCCATTTAATTAATATAAAATACTTACAAAGCACCTCAAATTTTTAAATTTTATTAATATTATGTGTTCAAGCATTTTTCTAGTCTGTCTCAGCCTTTCATGACATCTACACAGCTTAGCTTCCAGCAGTTCCAAATACTTTGCCACACTGATGCATTTCTAGAGGTGAGTTCAAGACAAACAAGTCTATTGGCCTTCTCCAAAGTCAAACCATAATGGGCTAATTTCATAAGACTGGTAGTGCCACCTACAGATAGCTAAAATCCAACTCTCCTACCTTGTAGTTTGCCAGATTTTAACCACCGAATTGAATAATTTCATATTCAGTACCTGCTAAAAGATTTTTTTTTTTTTTTTTGACCCGCAAATGAAAACTCAAGAAGCTAAGACTAGGATTTCTCAGGGAGTAAGAACATTGCAGGGAGGAAGAGCTACAGATGATAAGTACACAGTGCTAAAGAAGGACAGGCAGCAGGAAGAAAGAGGCTCCTTTACCTTTGGTGAAACAGACAGGAAAATCTATGATCAGCATAAGAAAATCTACCTCACAGCACCTTTCCAAGACCTGGAGACAGTCTACTGTTGAGCAGCTTATTTGACATCCTCCACCAACATCTAAATACACTTGATGTCCTTATAATACTTTTACCATCTGTAACAGAAGACTTCTGGTTTTTTTGGACATTCATGCTAGGTGATTAAGAGTGCTCTATACATTTTTAACCACCACTACTTTCTTCCCACCAACTTCTGCTCAGATGGAAATTATAAAAATTCTTCAATTCTATTGGGCCAGCCAGTAGAATTCTTCTACTCTATTGGTAGAGTTCCATGAATAATTTCTATAATTCATAGAATCATAATATAATTCATAGAAATTATTTCCTAAGAGGCCAAAAGAATGAACAATAATAAAGAGTTGTAATATTACAAAATTTAAAAATATTTAAAAGAATTATTTAAAAGGGCAGGAAACATTGTCTAGAAAACACCAGAAAGAGCTAATTTTTGAGATTCTTCCAGAGACACCATCCTTTGTGAAGCCCAGAGGATAACAAAGCAATAGGTACTCTCATTATACTCTATTAGCTTTTATGGCAAAGATGTACATAGTGAACCCAACAACTTCAATTGTACAAACAATCCCCGCAATGGTACAAACAATTTGTTTTCTATGCTGCTTCTTTCTTAACAAGCAGAAAAATCTGGTAAGTTATAAAAACAAAAAATGGATAACTGTATCTACAGACTGTACATTCAAATATGAAGAAACACAAGACTCAGTTAATTTAAGCCTTTCATGTACAGTAACAGCTCTAACGTGTTATATTGGTCACCTTTGTGAATTGTGTTCCTAGCTCTCACTGTGTAATAATCCAAAATCAAATTTCATAATACAGTAGCACTCAGCCACTGAAAAAATGCAAACACTGCATGTCATCAACACCACTATTCATCCAACCTGAAGTAAAATCAAAGCAGTTATGCATTTTTTTGGTAAAGGGTATTTCTTTTATGTCAGATTAATTCCCTGAACCAACACTGCTTGCATAGATGAACACACCAACATCAAAAGACTTATCTAAAATGCACATGTAAAGGTTGCAGTTAGCAGACCCCTCTTTGCCCTTCTAGGGAGAGACAGAGATTAGTTTAGCCAATCTTAGTGTATCACAATCTCTCCATCTCATCACATGAATCGGTTTGTAATAGTTCAAGCTAAATCTCCTGATTCTGTAGTAAAACATGGTAAGAGTTCGTATTTTGTTACAGAATTTATGATGGGAACAGTAACTTCTACTGTCACTACAAGAAGAGGTTGCAAGGGGAGAAAAAACAGCTGTGAAATGCTTCAACAGCTCCAAGCAGATACACAAATATGGTTTTGTTACTTTATTGTCAAGTAATTCAGCTATATGCTGAATAGGAAAGACTTAAGGGTGTTCACTACTCATTCATATCACTACACAAACTTACATGCAGACACATCCGCCTTCTGTTTGTTTGTTTAAGACTCTTTGTGAGACTCAAAGGCAACTAATTAGGAGAAATAGTGTTGGAATTCAACATAAGGAGGAGGTTAGCCTGGTTTCCTATTTCCCTATGCATGTGTATGCAATGTTCCTGAGTTTCAAGTAAAAGTTAAAGGACAGAGTTAAAGAAGAGTATATAATAGAAGTCACTATAAGCATTTGCAAAGAAATGTGCATTATTTGTTAAAATATTAAACGTTTACAAACTATTGGCATCCTGAAAAATCCATGCTTATATTTACATTTACTTCAATACAGGACATAAATTTAAGCATGTATATGAGAACAATATGGTAACATTCTAAACAAATGCTTTGAAATTGCTAAGTTTAAGTGCATCAAGGAAAGAAATAAAAATAGTCAGCCATGGGTTCCAAAGAAAGAAACATAATTTTAACAGGAGATAATTCACAGCCTTATAACACTACAGTTATCTATGGTTTATTGTTTCATTACATTCTTCTCTTAAAAAACATTTTCCATGAATTCTGCATCCAGATTTTTCATTTTTTGCATGTATGCTGATGAAAGCTGAAATCCTCCTAGAAAGAGTTGGTTAAATGAAAAAGGACAGGTATTTCTGCATCAAGCTAAAGTTCTCAGCTAACACTACTAACAAGTGTCATATCAGAATATTGTTTCAACATTACACTTTCTGAACAACAGTATATAGTGGTTACGCATGCATTAGATCTGAGGTCAGATCTGACTGCTGGATTTCCTCAGGAAGACTGAGGAACTTCAGGGAGGATCAGCAAAAAACGCTCAGGTAAGCAAGCAGGGTGAAATTTGAAGGGGACAATCAGTCCTTCCTTTCAGGACTCTATAAGTATTTTGTTAGCTACCATCCATCAGGAATGAAAAGGTGACTAGCACGAGCCAAAATATCACACCTACACAGCTCTTGTGTCTATTTCTCATATTATTAAGTCTTTCTGTTTAAGAGAAGTAACTTAAAATGCCAGATAAATTATGGTATTTATCAGAAAAAGCATGAGGAATCGAACAGTGTTCAACATTGTCCAAATTAAGAAGCCCACAGTTGTAGCCTGTAAGCTTTGTGCGAAAAACTTTATCCAAAAGTTTTCATTACATCAGAATTTAATTGTCGGTAAGAAAAGGAAAGTTTCTTTTCAGAAAGCCCCTCTTTTGTGTCAAGAGCTCCATATAGACTGAGTACATGACTGTCTATTGTAAAAATCAAACATTTAGGGCTGATATGATAGGAGATACAAAGCAACAGAGGAGCTGCAGCTCACAGACTGGGTGACAGAGCAAGCTAAAAGGCCTAGCTAATGGGAGCAGCCAGAGAGCCCCCAGGTTCAGAAATAACTAGCAGTGAACAAAGGAGCAACTAAAAAGTCTGCCAGAAACAACCTGGTGTGGACAACACAGCGTTCAGATCAAACACTGCAGCTGTAACTGTTTAGACAGGACTGGCAACTGGGACCAGTGAACTACCCTGCCCATGGGCACCAACAAACCACATGAAACACAGCTAGAGGAACAGGAATAGTGGCAGGCTACTTCGGCATGCCTTCATAGCCATAGGAGATTTGAGTTATGGCTACTGCCAACATGTTTTGGGCATGGTAATTGATATTGTTAACTATATTTCCATTGGTTCAGACTTCCCAAACTGATCTTTCATTGTCTCTCACTACTTTTAATTATTTACTGCAATGGGGAAAGTGTTGTTTACAAACTAGCTAGCAAATGCAATTTAGTGTCTTGGTAAGAAATTAAGTTAGTCACATTTAAGTGTTTCTGTAAAGACAGCACAAACACCTAACAGCATCCTTCCTCACAGACCAAGCTTCTAGAAAGAATATATTCTCCCTACAAGAACATGTGCAGTATGTTGTGTTCCCCGGCTGCCTCCATATTTGACGTTCATCCTAATTTCCTGGAAAAAAATAATCCCCAAAACATCAAAAGATCATAAGCTTACAGAAAACATACATACTCTGTGAAATCCTTCTTCAGTGGGTGGGGTGACAGTACTCCAACCAACTGCTTTGTTGTTTAACAAGGAGCGCACTGCTTGCCTAATATTTTAAATAAGTACACTTTCAAAAGTATTTTGTTAAATAGGGCCATGTAATAACTAAAACACTGTAATACATTTACAGCTAAGGCGGTATATACAAAATTTGCTTACAACAAAACACCTATGGCAGAGTAAGCATATTGTGATGGAGATCAGATACTCTGACCACAGTACCCTTTCTAGCCACTCTCTTTGTGGTGCTCACTGTCACAGCCCCAAGGCAGCGCAAAGCAGTTCCTCCTCTTCTCTCCCGTTCCCAGCACGGGAAGGAGCTGTGAGTGGCTTTGGGAGCAACTCTTGGGGCTGATGTCATTCTGGAGGCTGCAGGGAGAAACAGTACCAGGGAGTGTCAAACCCTGGCACTGTGTAGGGGATCAGCACAGGGGGCAGGTTGGAAATCTGGCCTGGGACCAGCGAGACTTTAGATCACGATTTCACTGGAGAAGGCAGCTGTAGCAATAAACACAACGTTCGCTTCTGTTCCACGGGATGTCTCAAATGTAAACACTCACTCTATAGCTGAATTCCCAGTTTACATTACACTAAGTACAAAGAAGAAGAAATGCAAATAGCTGACCTCTGGTAAGGCTAATAAATCTCTAAGTGTTGATTCCCAAATACTTCCAGATAATTCCCTTCCCCACTTCCACAAAATACCTTTGCAGTGACATCACTACGGTTTTAAACAGCAAACTACATTTATGACCCTGAGAAGTTAAACAGAAGGAAGAAACAATGAATGAGATCATCCGAGGAGAGGGGGGATGTTTCTTTTCACAAATTACCGCCACTTTCTTTATTCCCTTTTTTTTTTTAATTTTTACTTTAAAAAAAATTTGCATCCTAAAGCTTTTCTCAGTCTCTCCATTATGTAACAGTTCTTTAGGAAACAGCCAGCTACCCTGACAACTAGGATGTTTTGCCAGAGTGGCTTTGTCTAAATCCTAAAGCAGTACTTGGCTATGCACTGAGCCCAGTGCCTGCCTGTGATCTGAATGCCAATTAAGAGTGCTGCCCTTCTTGTCTGACAAGTCAGAGACTTAAAGGTCCATCTGAGGTCAGCAAACTGTCTGGGCTACTTTTGTGAGCTTGACAAACCAAGAAACACAGCCAACAACATGGTCCTTTCCTTTAAGTGTCACACTGGGCAAAGACCATTGCATGTACAATTGTCATTGCATTTTATTTAAAGCAGAAGGAAAAATATTCATGTTTTACTTCAGTTTGGTCTCAAGTCTTACTTTCATTCCCTGCATCACCCATGAAATTCAACCTCCTAGTGGACAGGTGAAGACTAAACTATTTGTACTTTGAAGTCAAGCAAATTAACATCCTGAGGTGCATCTGGTGGCCAGCAGGTTGAGGGAGATGATCCTGCCCCTCTACTCAGCCATTGTGAGGCCACCCCTGGAATGCTGTGCTCCTTTCTGGGCTCCAGAGTTCAAGAAAGACAAGGAGCTACCGGAGAGCATCCAACAGAGGCCACAAAGAAAATGTGGGGTCTGGAATATCATGAGGAGACACTGAGGGAGCTGGGCTCGTTCAGTCTGAAGAAGAAAAGCCTGGGAAGGATCTCATTAATGCATATAAATATCTCAAAGACATGTGTGAAGAGGATGGTGCTAGACTCTTTTCAGTGGTGCCACCAACAGGATGAAGAGCAATGGCCATAGAACAAAACACAAGAAATTCCATCTCAATACAAGGAAGAACTTGTTGACATTGAGGGTGGCAGAGCACTACAACAGTCTGCCAGGGAGGTGGTGAAATTTCCCTGTCTGGAGATACTCAAAACCCACCTAGGCATGTTCCTGTGCTCTGCTCTAGGTGAGCTTGCCTTGGCTGGGAGGGTTGGACTTGGATGATCTCTAGAGGTACCTTCCAACCCTAACAATTCTGTGATTCTGTCATATCCAAAATTCAATTAACAAGATTAACAAAAATTCATAGTGAAATACAAAATGGTTCCAGTTTGGCATATGCATAAGTACAGGTTCTATATTCTTTGACTCTTCAGCTTTCTTATGAGTCCCCATCCAAAGAAGTCCTATATTCTGTACTCAAAGCTTGCCTTTTTTGTTGCAAATCATGAGAAACAATGAAGAGGTCAAAAGGCACTCATAATAATGTTTGCCTGCATTTGTTACAAACACCTTGAAATACTCTTCTTTCGACATTTTCAAGAGATCTTATAAGATGGAAATGGCTTTTTAATTTATCACTATCAGGAAGGAGTAACTCCTTTTCCATTCTTTCACACAGTTTCTTCTTTCGGAGGCAGACACAATTATCTGGTAGCTACACAAAATGTTATTTTCCTCCTTACTATGGCTTTTCATGTAAACAGTGAAATCTTTGTCTTATGAGCCCTACTGTGAATGAAAGATTCTTTGTAAATATTTAGCTAAAACTATGAGCAGAGACAATTATCTAATCTAATAAACTATAATTTACATTCCCTGTTTTACCACCTTTCCATTGTAATTGGCATTTTAAGCTTCAGTTCTTCTCATGGGAAATTGCAGTTTAAACACTGAATTTTTCTTACACGTAAGCATCTTTAATTAACCCCAGAGGAAACGATACCTTGCTTTTCAGGATGATGAAGACAACTAAATTTTGTACAAGGTATTACTCTACCAATTCCATGAAGGCTGTGAGAACCCACATTACTGGATACTAACATATATTCCAGTAACAAGATGAAGAAGAATTTGAGTATGGCTATTGATTTTTACAAGGCATTTCAATTTTAGACATTTAGACAACTCAAAAACTAATGAAAAAATGCAAAATTTATCACTAACTTGCCAGATAATATCACAAATTAAAGAGATTATTTAAAGGAATAGTTTTGCTGAAACTAAGGCTAGATCTCCCACTGAGAAAGGCTGCTAATGCGTGTTTGAACTTGCAAACTCTTCCTTGTACAGCTACAGTAAGAACTTACTGTGATATATTTTTGGCAAATGATCCTGAGGGGGAGGTTACATTTTTCCTTTATTTTACCTACAGTAATTCATTCATTCTGAATGTTACTGTGAGCAAGAGGGAGAACTGGTATGGAGTAACACTTACGTAATTGATAAAACAAAATTCTGTGTGATATTTATAAGTACATAGATGTATTTTTAAAATTGCATTAAAAATACTGAAATGAGAACTAGGCTATAGAGCTGTCTTTATACAGAAATAATGTAATCAGTTTGGGTTTTTTTTCAGTCCATCTCCTTGTTGCAGAAGGTAGATAAACATGATTATCCATAAATAATACAGCCAGGATGAGAACAGTTCTCCCAGCTAGCTGTACAACGCCCCTGCCTACGGATGGATCCTGGGGTCAAATGGACTGTTCCATCCCCCAAAAGATGTATGGTTCCCCGCACCTCTGTCCCTCCCCTAAAACATCAAGTGCCAGTAACCCCATTGACCCGAGCCTTGTTCCAGCCCACCTTGAAGCCCCTTGAAAAGGGGGCTTTGAGGGGCCGGACGGTCTTTTGGAACTTCCTCCTCTCTTGGAGCTTCCCCTTTCCTGGAGCATCCTTTTGTCTCTCCCCTCCCCCACCCTCTCAAGCCCGGCCACGTGCTGTGTCACAGGCTGGCACCCAACAAGGAAAATGACTCCACACGTCTGTGAGAATGGCTCCAGCCTTTCTACCTGTGGGACACCTCTCCATGCACGGTAACTAAATTACCTGTGGTAGCCTCCTCATCGTTGTCATGAGCACGGCATTTCGTTGCTAGGCAACGTTGAAGCCAAAGCTCTTTAAAGATTTGCTGAGGCAATCTATTCTCGAGCACCGCAGCTCGTGACTAGTGAGCTTTCGGAGCTCTTGGAAGATTTCTGCCTTGAGCACAGGGAACGCTGCGGAGTTGCAGAGACCCGGAGCTCTGTGAGGAGCCCTGTGGCACACCGCCACGTGCAGAGAGCGCAGAGAGCACTGCCTAGCACTGCCCGCGCTGGAGCCCTGAGGGGGAGTGTGGAGGTCCGAGCACAGAAAAGCTGTCCCGGTCAGACACCTGAATCCGGAGCTCTGAGGGGACCCCCGCAGTGTCCTGAGTGCCGACAGAAGGTACGTTGGAACTCGACAGAGGATCCTGCTTTCGCGACATCGAGGTGAGCTACACAGGTGTAAAAAATGGGACAATCCCGCTCTGCCCTTGATAGAGATCTCTATAAGCAACCTAACCATCTCTTACATAGCTACAACAGTACTTTGTCTAAGAAAGAGTTAAAAAACCTCCTGGAGTGGGTCCTGCTTATCTTCCCTAATGCTGAGAGATCAGCTGCCTTTAACAGAGAATTTTGGGATTCAGTTGGAAATAGACTCTTTATTGATATTTCCCGACAGGATCCTAACGCTTGTGATTTGCTCCCAGCGTTTAGATCTCCTTAATTATAGTATCTTAATTTTCCCCATATTTCAAAATGTACATCTTAATTCCTGACCGGAAAAGGAATTGCACAGATATATCCCCACATAAAACTTAAACAAAATATTCTCAAATCTTTCTCCTAGCTTTTAACTCAGGATTCCAGTACCTCTGCCACAATGTCTACAAAATACTCTATGCATGTCTGACATCAGTGAGCTCCTCTCTGAAGCTTCTAGCTTTTGTATGACACATCTTTAACTCATGTTCACTCTTCCACATTCACAGCCTCTGAGGTCCACAGTCTTCCCTCTTAATTAAATGCTGAGCAAAATGCTTCTTAAGTCAGTGTGTAAAAAAAAACCCATCAGATCTCACAGAACAGTAACTGAAATTGCATCAACATTAACATAACAGTGCCTCAGAGCCAAAACATCAAATTTTCATAACATAAAATTGAGGCATTTGCTGCCCCAAATAAGTATTATGATCTTCCAAAATAATCAAAGAGGCCTTGTATGACCATGGAAAAATAACCCGATTATCTGATGAATTTCACAACCTCAAAAAAAGCAGAAGCACGTTTCTGAGAAAAAAAAAAAAATAAACCCTGAACCAATCTGTAACCCTGAGTATTTCGAGGAAAATAAATAAATAAATAAACCCTGCACCAATCCATAACCCTGAGTATTTAGAGTCTTCAGCCATGCTTACAGTACTGCTGAAAGGCACATGCCTGACACCCCTTCCACAGCAACACACACCTTCAGGTTCACAGTCAGTGGACAAGTCACAGACTGACAGCACTGGAAGACAAACTCCTTGAAGAAGAAATTTCAAAGCTTCCTCCACAATTTCAAATAATCAGTTCCCCAGTGTTCCTGTCCTGGGGTGAATTCCCCATGGTTTTAAGAAAAATGAATTTTCAAAGTTTTGCAGCTTTTGTGTTAGACCAGAACTGCACTACTAATTTATCTTATCAGCCTCCTGATTATTGGTGAGCATCAAGAAAAGCAATATATCAACTGAAAACTATTAAGAAAAATAACATTATGAAACTAACTGCTTACTTTCTCTTTTGTCTTCTCTCCCAGACCATGCAGCATCTATATCCTACATACTGACATCACTTACAATCCTCTGAATACATGCCCACAACATTCACATCAGCTAACAGACAAAATTATTGTGCTCAGCACTACGCAGCAGCAGTTCAAACACATAATTTCAAAAGGATGTTGACCAGCAGAGTATCAGCTGATGTCTGAAATACAAAGAGGCCATGCAGGTTTGACAAAGTCTCACTGTTAAAGCACATTTGACTTTGGGAAAGAAAACCCAACAGATTTTTATATATTTGGAATACCTATTGTGACAAATATTTATATCTTGAGGACAGCAGAGCAGCAGTTTGCTATATGGAATATAAATCACATAAGTAAGCTACCTTTTCTAGGCAATTTCATCTGGATTCACCTTTATAGGAACTGAGAAACAAAATATATTTTCGCCAATTCCTTTTTTTTCCTCCCTCAGTTCTTCTCCAGTCTTTGTCATTCTGTAATTTTATTTCTAGCCTTGATCTTATATTTCAATTTCCTTTTACTCACTTTGTGTAAATACAAAGCTACTGTTCTTTCAACATTTAAGGAATTGCCTCTAAAACAAACCCCAAAGGCTCATTGAAGTCTACAAACATAAAGAGACCTAGTAGAACAATTTTCTGCAACATTAAAAGCCACTGTGCTACATTTTTCCCAATGCAAAGAAGTCCACTTCACAAAATCAGTAAGAAGCAATTGCAAAGAAAGAGATTATCCTTGACACAAAAGACACCATATATATAAGTTGGGTTCACAACTTCACTACCTTTTGCTAAAAACTTTGCATATGACAAGGGGAAAAAAGGAAAAGTTCTGACAAAAAAATATTGACCAAAGATGTGTTTCAGCATGCTGACCAAGAGCATGATTTTGAGATCCGGTGAGAACTTCTTACATGGCTTCACAAGAAATTCTATAAATGTCTGATGCTGATTATCACCACTCTAGTCCAGTAACTTCTGACCTTTGCACAGCAGCCCTTATGTGTGCATGCCTCCTCTTCAGATAACTCTGACTTTAAAAGGATTTTAATTACTACAGATATACAAGTTTGATTGTGTTTTTGAGGATTTTCACCTAAGTGGTTGTGCCAGAAAATCCTGCCTATGAACTTCTTTGCCTTTACATGTTAATACACGAAATCACATCAAGTGATTTATCAAGTCTTTTCCTGCTAAAAGACAAATTATTTAAGCAGTGTAAAAGGTAACAGCTCTACTTCAAAGCAAATACTCTTTGCTTTCTTGACTATCCTTTCTAACCTTTGGTACTTCACAAAGGATGGCCTACCTCGGCATTTGTTTAAATGTGTTGGTAATTCGAAAAGTGTTACCTACACAAATTTTCTAAGCCATTCTGATTTCCTCCACACTCTTCCAATATCAATATGGCTTGAAGAAATTCTAATTTGTGTTCCAAGCGAGACCCAGTAAAACTGAAAACCAAAAAAACTTGACATCTGAATTGAGAAAATTAGTATAAACTACTGTCTAGAAAAAAAAGTAGTGAGCAGACAACCTTGGAAAAACTAGTCAAAATAGCCCCTGTAAAAAGAAATAACATCTCAGAAATCTGAAGTGTCTTTTTTAAGAGTTATAAGCACTTAGATCAGGAAAAGTTCCAATTTATATAGACTCCTGGGATTCCAAAGAACACTCAACAACATCCTTAACCTAAAAATCCTCAATCCCTACCAGACAAAAGGGATGACCTCCACAATAAAAATAAATAACACTAATTTTAAACAGTCAGAAAGCAGGTATAAAAAGTCAAAGTAGTCAGTTTTCAAAATTAAGGTCATCACTGGAAACTTCCAGTGATCTACCCTTGGGTCCAACATACCAGAGATGATCAGTATATGAAGGTAAGGAATGATGACACAAAATTGTCCTGGCTAGTAAAGAGGCAAGCCAGCTGGGAAGAACTGCAGAAGGTCTGAACATATTTCCTTTTTTTAATTTTTTTTTTTTTACTCTTCTCTAGCATCAAATATTAGCCACTATCAGAGACATGATAATGATATGCATCAGAGTAACCACTAGTGCTATTCTTAGTTTGTTCTTACAGGAGAACAGGTCACCTGTGTAGACAAAACCAAACCAAGTCAATAGTCAGCTCCTAGGTGAATGTTCCAGGACTTACACTGTCATGAAATCTACTTTGGAGATGGATATTGTTAAATGGGTTCTATTTGCTTCTAATGGCTTCTCATGAATAATACTTCTAGGCAGGTGTCTTCTATGCAGTATCAAAATGTTTTAGAGATTCTTTCTAAAATTCTTGTTTCTATCTACAGGTGGAACTATAAACCCTTGGAAACAGAGGCCAAGTCTCTCAAAACCAAGTCTCTCAGAGCACTTTAACTTTTGGACACAAGTGCTGTAACCGTGAGTACTGTTTATTTCAAATCTGGATGGAGAGAAGAAAAGTAATTTTCCCGTGTGAATCTTAGCTCTTTCATACTGTTTCAGCAAGAGCTGGCCACACTTAAACCACATTCACTTCAAAATGCAATTTCCAAATTACATCACAGTCTTTCAGACTTTTTACATTAAGAGAATCAGTTGTGAAAAGGAAGTAACAACTCTGCCACCACATACCTAGAAAGACTTGCCAGACATCAAAGATAAGAGTACAAACTCTTTTCTTACCACCTGTGCAAAGAAAAAACCCAAGTGTCATCTACTGTCACCATCATTCTCTGATCATCTGGACTGCAGACTTCCACAGTGCTGAACAAGATGCTGGACATACTCCTGCCCCGTGTGCCGATTATCTACGCTGTCACACCAGACACAGTCACATTTTGACAGACCAACAAGTCTGGACTTCTGGGGCAATCAAGAAATTACCAATATGTATTTTCTTTGCACAATTAATATTAGAAATAATTTTCAAAACTTACACTTGGTGTTAAACAATTTTAAAGTTTTGATTTATCAGAATTTAGGCAATTTTATTCCAAATAACTAATTACATGTATGTATGTACTTTACAGATACTGTAAGACACATTGACATTTTAAAAACTGTTTGAGCTCTGTATTGATCTACCTACTATGTTTTTGTCAAATAAACAGAATATTCATGTTCAGCTTATATGCACTTAAATTATAAGTCTGTATTTTGAAACCTTTCCTTACCGTGTAAATCACTTCCTTTAAATTACCTTGTGCTTTTATGAGAAGAATATGTCAAGATTGTTAAACCTCTTTACCTATCTTCCCAGTGTAACAGATATCAATCTCCCGAACAAAATCTGAGATTGTGAAAGGGCAGCATCCCCATATTCAAAGTATGAAGGAAACACACAGAAGCATGGCTGACATCACCTGCTTGAACAGTAACCTCAGCAGTCTGAGCCAATTCCCACATCACCTACAGGTACCCTTTCCACTATTTTATCTGAAGCTGAATGCAAGTTGAAACCAGTTACGTCAGTTATTTCTCAGGGAATCAGGGGAAGGTACACGGTCATGCTATTGTATAAAGACATCATAATAAATTTTCTGTCAAAAATATACAATCATTAGGCTCTGCAATTTGACTTGGAACTTGCCATCTGGCAGAGAATTCATTGGATGTCAGAGATGTCTGTAGGCAGAGCCATTCATATGTTATTAATATTAATATTTCTATACAGATATATATATACTCCACATCTGCTAGGATAAGCCTTGTTGAGCCAGGCAGCCCAGTTCTCCAAATGCGTGTTACACAGGCCACTTTCCCTTCCCTGATGTAGAGACTGATTGTTATTTCCTGCAACTGCTCCTTCTGACAATCAGTTTTCTGCAACAGAATGAGAGCAGAAGGGCTCTTCCTTGCACTCCAAGTATTGCCTTTAATGATGTCTAGGTAATAGAGAGATGAAGGAAGCAGGCCACATGCAATAATTCACACCAGGACAAATGCACTGCAGAATTCTGAATGAGGAAATGGGGCAGCTGGTGATAAAAAGAACAAACTGACCAGAGTGGGTACTCGGATGGCTGGAACATTTAGAAGTTGAGAGAAATTCTAAAGTGTCACAGAAATGAGCTGAAAGCATGGAGCCACAGCTGGGACTCACAAATTTCTGAGAAAACACAGATAAAGAAGAGGACTAGGTGTGGACTGGAAGCATGCAAATGAAGAGTAGAAGGAGAATAACAAAAAGACACTATGAATCTTGAAGGCGAGGGCAGATAAGGGGTTGTTAAAGACTCCAGTTACATGTTTCAACTGCAAATGTCTGTTCTAACACAAACAGTGATAATTCCACAAAATGCAGTTACTTTTCAGCTGGCTTTTAAATAGGAAGTCACATCCAAAGCAAACTCCTTTAAAAGGCTGACCAGGTAGTTACCTGGTAAGTATTCAAAAAGTTTTAAAAATGCCAGAACTAAAGCTGACTACACAAATATCACTTCGGATACATATATATTACCATGGGAACTCTGCTCCTGTTACTAAACAAAAAACTATTCAGTATTTCCTTTATTCCTTATTTGAGAGTTGGACTCAACTTTGCTTCATAATGTCTAATGTGTATTAAGATTCTCCAGCATATACATTGAATTTAAGGCCATTAACACACAGTTACCTATTAGAAAGTTTACTGCCTATGCATATTAAATAGTCATAATTCTGTGCATACATGTGACAATTAATTTTCCTTGTTATATTATTATTTACCTACATTTTAATTCATCCTTTCATTTCAAAGAGTAACTTTAGGCATACTGTACTTTTTCTTGCATTTCTGTCATTTCTGTGTCTAGGGATTTCCCCAGAGGAGAGAAAAAACACCACAAACAACACCCCATAAAATCCAAACAAAGAAACAAACAAAAAATCCAACAACAATGACACAAGGAAAACCCCCAGTCTTAATGGCAACTCTAGTAACAGTATTTAATCACAGTATCAAAAAACTGAGAACTGTGAAGTAAGAGAAATTGTCCCAGCTCATATAGAATAAAAAATATATGAATACATCTCTCAGTGTTGGACTGTTGAGGGAAACCCAAAGAGAAAATGAGCAACTTTCCTTACATATTTTCTGCAATTGCTTATTTTTTCAATGGGTAACAAAGAGTTTGAATAAAAAAATACCTTTTTTATTGAAAACTTTTTTAAAATTTCAAATTATTAATATTTCACACCCAGCCCTAAGAAAAACCCCAAACCACAGAAAAATTACAAACACAGATCTGCTTCTTAATAAGAAATGTCATATGCCAAATGTGGTATTTTAACATTTGAATGCTTAGTATTATTTCAATTCTCAAAGCTGAAAGACTGTTTTAAAGAGAAAACAAGCAAATAATAAAGCTTTCTTGCTTTCTGCTCTTCTGAATTCCTTTTAAAAAAATATCATTATGTGGCTCATATCAGGCAAATTAAGCTTATGCTCTGATCTAACACCTCTAACACAGTGATCAGCAACAGAACAGGAATTTAGTCTACATTATATCCGTCTCCCATATGAAACTATGGAAGAACTGTCTTTCATGTCTCTTCATAAGCTAGTGCTCATTCCACATGTTACAAAATTTAACTGGTATGATGTATATTCTCAATAAAATACACTTTCTCTTCCTATACAAATGCAGAAGGCAAATTTGTCTATCCATAACAAGCAATTTTGTATACCTCTTTTTTTAAGTGTTAGTTTCATAACTTAAGGCTAAACAATACTCAACTGAACATTCAAACTTTTAAGTAGGAAAGTGGTTTGTCAATATTATTTTTACAGTCATTCAACTCAGAAGAAAAACTCACCAATAGTGGGGGGTTGTTTTGGTGTTGATTTATTGTAAATCTAATTCATCAATATTTTTATTTATCTTATGATTTATACAGCTATCAGTAACCACTAAGAGAAACTCAGGCTTTTGCTGCAGTATATAATTGTGTTCTTTATACAGTACGCTTTTACTGACATCCATTAAAAAAACTGGTTTTATCATTCAATCAATATACCATAGTATTTTGCAGTAAAATGATACCTGGTGAAGAAAGAAATGTATCAGAATGATCTCTTTTATCTGTCTGATGCATAATTAATGATCCTTCCCCTACAGATGGCTATGAAAGCATCCAAAAATGTTTAGATGTGAGAGTTCATGTGCCTCAAGATGCTTTTTTTTTTAGTTAGATTTTTAACATACACCCTCTGCCCTGATCACTAGTCCATTCTGGGCTTCATGGATCTTTAACAATAAATAATGAAATATGTGAATAGCTGAAGCCCTGATCTCATCACATCTGGCCCCACAGTTCATGCCTTAGAAGTATAACATTGATGATTTCAGATGCGAGCACTCTAATTACAGAGTGCACACCTACTTGTAGGCAAACAGGCTAAAATAAAAACATACAATTGTCTCATGCACACAGCACATCAGGATTAGCAAAATTGAATATTAAGTGTGAACTGAATGAATGTTAAGTCTGCCTCCCCACCCTATCGCTCTACATGTACTGTCAACAGGTACTCATCACTTCCTGCCACCAAAAGAGGAACTTATTCACAAAATTCATTATAGTTAGTCAAAAACTGCACATACTAAAAAACATATTAAAGCTTCCTTTTTACAAAAATGACGGCAAAGAGAAATGTAATCACTGTAGCAAGGAATGCCCAAAGGATATTGTGCATGCTGCTGGGTGTCTTGGCTGCATAACAGGGCACACCCACGGCACCGCGGAAGTCTTGTCTTCCTCAGGCTCTTTTCCTCTCCACTAATGCCCCAGATATCAAGACACAACCCCCCCATTTGCTCCTTCCCAGCCGTGAGATTTTCTCTAAGTATCAGCACAGTATCATCCACTCTCCTGTAAGAAATAGATGGCCACATTCAAATAATAATTGCTACTATGCTCCCAGTAAGAGCTAAAATCCCTTTGACACCCTCTTTGCTCTCTAGTCACAGTAAAGGCTGTATGATAAAGCTTCAAAACTGAAGCTGCAGCTACTCTGAAGGCAGATGCTGTGATAATCCAGCATCCTCTCCAGGAAGGCAAAATTTATGAGCAATAGAGTTCCTTTAGGAACCAAATTAACTGTAATTTTCATTAAAAAAGAAAAAAGAAGCCAACCCGCAGCCTGCATTTCAGTTCATAATGAAATACAGAAAAACATGACTTTTAAAACAATTTTTATTCAACTCAGAATAAAATTGCCACTTAGCCTCCATCAACATGCATCCTTTTCTTCTCTCACCACAACCAGCAGCTTTCTCATGCATCCATTACTTTCCCCATCCCTACCCAAAACCACCCCACCTTTCTCCTTCCATCCTCATTTTCACCTGAAACATTTTTATTTCCTTCCTCATTCATATGTTACTACCACTAAATTATTCTGTCCTGAATTTCTCATTCTGCTTGTTGATACTGAAATAACAAAGCATGAAATTTGCCCTAGATCATTACTTAAAACTAAGTAAAGCTTCTGATTACTTTAATTACAAAATAGAACACTTGTTTACTCTCTGACAATCTTTATTTACAGCTTCCTAAGGAACAGCAGAACTGCCTCTCAAGAAACATAATACTGTTTCTTAGGGTTATGTAGACTGAATCAGAAAGTGTTCCAAAAATACCTGTCCTCCTTTTTATGAAATAATATAGTACAATAGCTGATTAAAGTAAATTCCAATATATTACATATAGGGAGAGCAACATGCATTTTCTACCAATCTCTCAAAAATATTTTATGCTTCTACTTTGGGGACATACAACTAAACATTTTGTCGCAAGTTTCACATATTATAAAGTAGATGTCAATGCACATAATTACAATTAATGCTACAAAAATCAAAAGGCTGTCACAGATGTACTGTCTTTCTCAGTAAATTTCACCAAGGTGCAGAACTGTCATGGCAATATTTTTTAGATTTCTTACAAACATGTAAAGAATCCTACTCCACGCACAACAGAAAATGAGTTTAAATTGTAGTAACAAAGAACCACTAATAGAAGTGAAAAAATGGAAAGTCTATATTTAACTTGGTGCTCAGTCATTAGAAAGGTGCCCCATAACGACCATATGTTACTCAAATATGTTATCACACCTACAATTTCATCATATGTCTCCCAAGAAATTAATTAGCTCTAACTTTTTCAACTTTGACAAAAATGTCTGCAGAAAGTCAGACTACTAGCTGTTGCAAATGCTTCAAAATTCAAAGCTTGCCTCAGCTTTTATTTAACCTTTTAATTACAATCATTGAATAACATTTGGAAGGCAGATGTTCCTTTTTTTGCATATGTGGTTATTAATAAAAAAGACCATTAATTTTAAATTAATATTACTTTTTCAAGTACAAAAATGCTACGGAGAGAATATTTATATAGCAAAGAATGGATACATCAGCAACACTAAAATACCAGTTACCTTAATTAGAAGGAATAACCTAAAGAGAATGAATTTCAACAAAAAAAAACATATGGTGTGATCCATTTACAATAAAGAATTGGAGCAGATCAGCAATCTCTGCTGATCTGAATATACTGAATCAACACAGAAGAGCTCAACTTTCAGCTGTCACCTCAGGTCAGAAAAAACAGAATTATGTTTAAGCTTGACATGGGCATGATGAGAATTGAGTCATTCCATATTTGCCTTATATTCCATAAAACATACAGGGAAAGTTGCAAGGATATGGCATCAATAAGCAATGTTATATAACCTAACAGTACCCACTAAAATGGCAGGTTCAGTGTATAAACGACAAGTCCAAGCCTACCAACAAACTAGAACAGTCTGGGTAGATGTCATTCACAAATCTGATTTATTTTGTTGTGATAGCTAGAAAAAATCTGCAAAATCTATTCCAACAACTTCTTGTTGGAAGAGTTGTTTTAATACAGGCACATCAACAGTCTCAATGTTTTTATCACAAAACACCAAAGTTTCAGTCTTGGTATCAACAAAAAATAATAAAACCCAAATTAATTTTACAATCTATACTTCTCAATTCTTAAAAATATTAGGCACATCAGTATAGAGTTCCTTGAAAAAAATTTGTACTTCACTGTAAAATCAAACATCTGAAGAGAAAGAGGTTACATCACTGCTGAAGGCTTGTATTTAGAGCTCCTTGAGGAACAATACTATAAAGCCATTAATTTTGCACAGAATTAACAACTAAAGGTTCAATGAACAACCAACGCATTCAATGAAAAGGGTGAAACAATTACATCTCAACCAACTTTTTCTTAAGGTAGCATGATAATATAATGTGTCACCACAAACAGCAAAACAATTCAATAATTTATTATTTTCTCCTCAAGACTCAGAGGAATGTACCTATCACTGTCAAAACTGCCCTTTATAGGTAGTATAAATCATGTTTATACATACATGAACACACATAAGGAAACACTAAAATGGAATACATTTTCCAACTGTTCTGAAGATGCCCAAGTTATTCCTGTGACTGTTTTGCTAACCAATTCTAAAGGTTAAGCCAAAACTTAAGATAAGCTCACTCTTTAAATTACAGACAAGAATTTTTTTTTAATTAATTGAATTAACAAACCCTAACACTGTGTGTAATGATATTATAATTAATTTCAAATAATTGGAAGGCAGAAGGAAAGGGGAAAGGGAAAATAAAGAAAAAAAATACTTGCTGTTTTTATAAAGAAAAAACTTGAGTGGGGAAAGGGGGGAAAGGATGCTGAACTTTACTTCTATCATCTGCTACTTTTCTCTATAAATGTTTATACTTTAAAGTACAATGTGTCACTATGCAGTATTTCTAGTTAAATCTGTTACTGTATAGTTTGGTATACAAAATATCATGGGCCAATCATAGTACAACATGATCATATCCAAACATAATTTCTATAGCATCATATATTCCGAGGCAATTATGAGAGTAGAAAATTTATTTTAAAGTAAATATTGAAAAGAGATTCAACACAAAAAGAAAAATTAATGTGTGAAAATTCATTAGAAAATTCATAGTACAGCTGTACTGTAAATATTTTTTAATCACACTTAAAAATTAAAAGAAAATACATACTGTCTAGACAAGCTTGCTAAAAGCAGGAAACCACTAATATCACTCACCCCTTAGCTCACTTAATCCCATATTATAATTCAAAGTAGTTTTTTCTTTTTTTGAGGGGAACTGTCCTCAACACTGAAAGCCACACTAACTGGACCATCTGCAGGCAGCACTACTAATTTCTAAGTGTTCATCCTACATGTTTCATGACATGCAGGATGCGAGCAAATGAAGCTTCCCATATAGAAGAAAAAAGTCTGGTATGAAAACCATGCACCTCTATGTGTTTCTACCTGAAATATAAAATGGAGTCCACAATATTTTTTCCAATAACCAGCCTCCAAACACTTGAGCACAGGTATCAAGACAGAAAAACTGCTTCCTTGCCCTCAATTGGGCAGATGTTGATTCACATCTCTTTAGGAATGTTCTGAAGAAGTTGACACTCAGATATAAATCATACCTACCTTCAAAAGAAATCCTCACAAAAGCATGTATTGTTTCCTGAAGACTGCTTTGAAGATAACACAGAAATAGTTGGGCTACCTTAAAAAGTAGTTATATCCTCTTAACAAGCTTGTTTTTTAACTGAAATGGTGTGTGCTAACATCTATATATTTTTAAAAAGCAAATTTTAATGTTGATCATCATCATCTAATTCCCTTTTTCTGAGCTCAGGCAAACAAGGAGATGCAATAAAAAGCCACAGAAAACCAACCGTGATTCCGACTGCTCTAAGTGTATGAATAAACAAACCAGTCAGTATGCAAGCCACATTTTAAATGGTACCACAAAATTTTATTTAGTATTTTTTAGCAATAATCTTTTCAGTTCCAAGTAAGAGATCTTATGACAGCCATCAATAAACATTGTCCAGATTTTTAGTTGCCAAAAACCTATTTCATAACTTTAATTAACCACTTTTTTAGTATATAAAGACCCTCCAAAGTTTTCACAATACCCTGATTTTCTTTGGAAAAGAGAATAGACAACCAAACAAAATCCAGAAAGTTCCTTCATTACCAATGCCCACATATCCACTTTTCCAGCCTTTCCACGTACCAGGGTTGATGTACCCAAAAGGAAACTGTCAGTCCATCCTAAGATTTTCAAGAAACAATTTTCACCTCACACTTTTGAGATCAAAGATCAGTAGAAATTTTCTGTGTTTCTTTCAACTCATATCTACAAAATCCAAGAAAACCCAAAGGAAAATCCAAATAATACCATACTATCATCAGTATAGCCAAAGGATGCTTACAGAGGGAGGAAATAAACCCAGGAATGTTCACCCTGCTCATCAGTACTTAGCACCTTACACAGGGATCCTGTTGTTACCCCATGTAGCTACTCCCATTTTCCACAGGAAAGCCATCATTCTTCCACTGAACACAGCACGAACGGAAATCCAAACAAACAGGGAGCACTGAGAGGAAGGGATTCTGCTCTGCTTGCAGGCCAGGTGAATTATGTGCATTACCAAGATTTTTGCCAAAGACAATCCAGATTTTTCCCAGCACGGGGGGCAAAAAAAGACACACTTCACCAAAAAGTTTCTGAAAGTGCCCCAGTTAAACTCTCCAGATGTAATTTCTTTTGTAGCAATCAGACTTTATTTGTTAGTTCATATCCTAATCAAAACAAAACAGGCAAAAATAATTTGCTTACTGATGACACTTTTTTTTCTTAAAAATTGTCTGCCTTTTTCACTGCTCTTCCTCTCCCACTTTCGTGTCATTGAAATAGTGACTGACATCAGAAAGCAGCTGTGCTGCACACACCCCACCACCACACCACAACTGCACAAGAGCCTCCCAGCCGCCCTCTGAAAAGCTGAAACCTAATTAGGATGCTTAAGATAGCTTTATGGATATTGCAAATGATAAATAACTAACCCAAACATATAGGCTATCACAAATGCAATGGATAATTTTTTAATCTTTTTCATCTAAAAATATTCTGGTGTTCCTACATATTGCACAGAAAACAATCAATGCCACTTGAAAAAATGCTTGCTTTTCCATTTTGCACCTGCACTCTTCTGCTGTGAAAGTCTGCTTCACATCAAGATTTTTATCACCATTTCTCAAGGTGTGTTGAATTAGAGAAACAGTATTTTTGGAATACACACCACCAATATACTATAAGATTCCTTCACAGATCTAAGTAAGCAATAAATTGTCCTCTTCGCATTTTTAAGAATATTTTATGATTTTGTCTGTATTCTACAAGTTTGCAATTATGTGAACAGTAGACTAAAATTTCCATTAAAGGAATTATGCACATTTTAAAAATTACAAAACCTTGTAATTTTGTGAGTAAACTACATAAGCATAATTCCCTATTATTTGAGGGCAGGCACCTGGACAGTTAGAGATATTACAAGGTGTAAACATCACAGACTTCAAAAAACGTTAATACATTCAGCAGGGGAGCAGTGGGAGCCCTACCCTTAGGGATGTAAAATTCTGGTATTGATGTTTCAACATCCTGGTGACTAGAGAGAGAAGGGAAAAAAAAGAGAGAGAAAAAACAAAATGCATTACTAATGAAGATTTTACTCATTCAGGTACAATAACAGCAGAAGACTGATGAAAACAGTAGCTATGCCTGATCCACCACATTTATTTTAAAGTTCTCTGAGCAGCCACCAGCATAGGCCACAAGGGCTGAATTCAATCAAAACTCTGCTCAGATGTGTCAGAATCTGAGGTACTGATGATTCTGAGATTGTAAAAAGTCTCTTGTCCATTGCCAAAGAAAAAGCCATAATTCATCTGTGCCGTTTTCAAGGTTGTTTATTCTTGCTTATCTCTAACATGTTCTGCTGCCCTGCCGCAGGTCTGTCCTGCAGGGCAGCGTGTGGGGCTCTGCCCTCAGTGGGATGTTACAAACATTAAATACCAGAAACTACCTGTGCTATATTTACAATAATGTGCCAATATCTGTCACCTACGTTGAACAGTGTGTCCCCAGCCTAAACCAATAGAAAAATGCCAACACTACAGTGAAACATGGAGGGCACGAAGAAGGAGAAAAAGGACAAGACACACCCAATTTCCTCCATCTTGTCCCCTTTGGACCCCTAATCTAGAATCCTAAAATTTTACTTTTGCACCCATGCCACACTTAATTATTACTTAAATCAAACACTCAGAGCTTGTAATTCATCCTGTAAGATTGAGAACTCTTTTCCATGGACAGAGATCACAGACAGTGTCTCTCGGGGCTCTGTACAGGGGGGTTCCTGACCCCCTGCCAGGGTCCCAGGCCTTCCAGGGCAGCCAGAGGGAAGCCCTGGACTGCCACAAGATGAAGGGAGCTACACGGTTCTTCTGTCCATGAGAGGCACCAGCCACAGGCAGGAGGCATCCATAACCAGAACCCAGAACCAGGTGGGAAACAGAGGGTGCTCTCATTTGCAAGGTCTCGGCCTTTGTTTCATTTTCTACTATTACTTTTCACCCTCAAATTCCAAGAGTATGTGTATTTAAAATGCAGTGCTGTATCATCTGGAAATCTATAATTTTAAGGCAAAATTACCACTGTAAGAAGTAAGGCTGTAATACACCAGAGAAATGCTCTGGCAGTGATTCAAATCCACCTCAACCAGGCTCAGCACAGACATCAGAGACCTGTGCAGGCAAACCCTTCCCATGGAACACATGCATTCAGTTACATTCTAGAGTAACATCACAGGGTGTGAGTCAGCTACTACAGGCTTTGGGACTTTTATCTATGCAGTCTTTCATTGTACATGTAAAATGTTAAGATACGCTCACAGTTTCACATATAACAATACTAAAAATTTCTAGGGGAACTTTCAGGTATTTAAACATATTTCCTGTCTGGTCTTAGAAATATCATTTTAATATCTGAAGCTCAATAATTAATTTTTCTTTATGTATTCACTAAGAAATATATTATAATTACAGATCTATTAAATGTTTAATAGTTATTATCAGTTTCACTTACACTCCCTTAATGAAATACAAGACACAACCATCACTTCTGATGTGACCTGAAATTATTTTTACTCGCAGGTCTTTACCCAGGTCCTTCCTCTCCACCCCAAATATTGACAACTAGAATACTAAGCATTTTACCTCCTATCTGTGTCTATCATCACATTCATCAGGTTTCAAGTCTTCCAAAACTAATGGCAATGAAGCAAAAAATATAGCAGCATCTGAAAATATTTCTCAATACAAGGATCATAGTCATAGTGCTGACATTTGTACCAAACGGCAAAGAACCTTTCAGAGATGATAAAAAAAGTGAATATTTGAAAATATAATTAATTTCTAATTTGTACTTTTGAAAGTGTACTAATTCACATACATATCCTCATATACCATTAAGTAAATATTACTTTATAGAAGGGAATAAAAAATTCAGGTCTTCTTGTATATGTTTTCTGAATAAATTATTTCTATCAAAACGAGTTCTAAAAGCAGAAAAGGCAAAATTTGCTACCACAAAGTTAATTAGGTCAGGATTCAGAATTTCTCCAGTATCACCATTTTAAACTACTTCAGTGGTGGTGTATATATCAGTGTGCTTATGTTCTGTAGAAAAAAATTTACAATGTTAAACTGCAAAAAGACTGTTAATGTAAGGTGTTTTCTTCCAGGAAAGTAATTTACACAGCATGCAGCCAAAGCACACATTAAAGAGAAGCAGCATCTAGATTGCTGAAAACAATGCCAACTGGGCCACTGGACACTTATATACAATAAAAACAATTTCATTTTGAAATAAGTTTATGAAAACTTTAAAATAAATTATCAGCAAAGTTTGCAGTCCTGCTTCTCCTATTCCTGTGTTTCATGATTCTTAGATGAGTGACTTCAAAATTGAGAAATAGGTCTCCAAGCTGATTCACACTCCCAAAACACTTGACTCATCTGGAAAAGCATTAGCTGATTATGGAGTCCTTATTGTGTCTGGCATTATAAACAGAGCATCCAGCTACATCCATAGGTAAGAATAAAACAGACAGAAACTTTTTTAGGCTACTTGCAGCAACTGAAAACAAATTTCTAAGCATTTAGGGGCTGTAAGAACAAAGAATGGAAAAGGAAATTACTACTTTACACAGAACAAATGAAATAAAATCTCTGCTGGCTAGCTTTCTCAAATTAAAAAAAAAAAAAGGAAATTTAAAAAATAAAAAAGGGAGAAATAATGATCAGCTGTTGAAAAAATAGCTTTAATGAGCACTTGTAGGACCCCATTAAAACACCCAATTTGCTTAATAAGTAGGGAATGTGAGTCTAAAACTACAAAAGGAGTGTGAAATCCCATGCTACAATAAAAACTGTATCACTAGAAGATAGAGTACAATGAATTTAAGTAGAAATCTACATGGACGTGTAAAGTAACTTCCTAGAAAAACCATACCACTAAGTCTCATATCTCCACTTTAACATTACATGGCACTTGCTGTCTCCAAAATAATCCAAGCCCTCAAAAGTACATGCTTACCAATGTATCCTGTCTGAAGTCCCAGATGATGGAGATCAGGCAAGGCTGGGGGCTGGGACTGGGAGAAGCAAGAAGGGAAATCAGAACAAACATCTATCAGAAACAGAGTTTACTGTTTGCTACACATTCCTAGGCACCCACATATTGGGCATCTGGGATCAGCAAGTCAAACTTGACTGATCTAGCTTGCTAGCTTGGGGGCTGGAATCCCAAACATTTCTGTAGATACCCAAAGTCTGAAGCTGTGAACTTAATGTCAAAAATTACTGCTCTATGGAGAAAACCTTTTTTTATTAAAAAAAAAAAAAAAAAAAAAACCCCAAAAAAAAAAAAAAACTCCGCAACTCTGCACTTAGGTCTCAACTACTGTGCAAAATTCCCGCTAATGTAAGTATCTTGTCAAAGCAAGATTTCCCATTGCAGGAAATCCCCACCTTTTAATAGGGCAGAACCTGGAGGAATCCTCCTCTATCAGGGGATTTGTTCTGGGTTGTAAGAAGATTATCTCCTCTTCAGTCGCCTCAGGTGCTGCAGTCTGTCTGGCTGCTAAATGGAGCAAGGTGAACTCCTGTGCTACAGAAGCCAGCCATGTGTGGCTGCTCTCCCAGGAATTACCTTGCCCAAGCTCTAAGATCTGAGGTATCTGGCAGATATGTCAGCCAGAAGACTGCCTGCAAGTTTCCCTATATAAAACAAGGTGCATGTCCTGAATGGCCACAACACATGCAAGAAACGTTGCACACAGCACCGCTTAGGAATACAGACAGTCTATTTGCTAGGGGCAAGGCAAAGGGAAGGGGGCAAGCACTTCAGAAGTTTATTTCCTATACAATCACACTTACAACCTGCTGGAAAACAAAAGGAATGGCCAAGGAGACCATAGCAGCAGAAAAGTTCTGCTGGATCAACTATACGCCCAAGCCTATTACAGAAGAGTGTCCCTTCTTCAAAACAAATGTGTAAATGTGGGGAGGGAACGGGGAAGCAGAATGAGAAAAAAAAAAAATACAAAAAAAACCCTAAAAAAATAAAAAAGCCCACACATATTCTCACACAAAGTAAAAACAAACATGGAATATATATTATATGTATTTTCTCTTTAAAATTAGCACTAACACAAACCTGAAAGCAAACTTCTCAAACAGAAGCAAATGCACTGAAATATCCATCCCACCTAAGCACAGACTCACTTTTAAAGAGAATTTGTAATCCTCACACAATGAACAGTAGGGGTCACAAGTAAAGACCACCTAATCTTTTATCAAAGCAAGATTTCTGCGGTGATCAGTGCTCAAAGATTTTGTAGATCATTGCCCAGGGTACCTTCACCACCTGTGACAGTTCAGAATATCACTATATTTCTTTTCCTCCAGTGGAAATAGTAAGCTTCATATAAGCAAACACAAAATTATTTTATTTTCTCAGGGAATAAAACATCACAAAAATACATTATTTTGATTTTAAAAGGTCCTCTGTCTCTTCAGAGAAGACTAGCAATTACTAAAACACCCAAAATAGAAATAAATATTAAAATATTAAAAAACTCACAGTCATATACTATTTTCAGCTTTCTTTATAATACATACTAAAGCAAACAAACTAAAAATCCTCAGCACAAAAAAGTCATGGACAATTTAAAATGTAATAGGATGTGTTAATAAAAGATAAGATTATAATAACACAATGGCAGTTCATGGAAATCAACAGATTAAAAGAAGTATATGAATATTATTCACCCAGCTTCCCAGAACAATCAAAATATCCTCAATCACTCTGATGTCACCACCGATTAAAAGCCTTAGATTTTTTTTTTTTCTAACATATTAAATTATGGAAAGAAGAATAATTCTCCACTTCTCACTCTCTGAATTCTATTTTTATTAAATTGTTTTTAGCTGATCAGTGAGCTGACAGTCACAGGCACTCTGAAGAGATCATTTATTTGGGTATAATAAAAAAAGCTATTTGCCAACAAAAAATAAACCCCCCCCCAGAATAGATCAGTACATCTTAATAAAACACCTTTGGCATAAGCAAATCAGATACAGAATAATAAAAAGCAAGATAAACATTCTAAGGGTAAAAAATTTTATAATCCAGTTACAAATCATTCACGTATGGAGATGCCAAGACAGAAGAGTTCTTTACAATAGTCCAGATTTAAGAATTTGATTGCCTTAGAAAAATCTATGAAAAACAAGTAATGCAATGATGCTACAAAAAAGACACATAACAGAAGAGATAAATATCATTATGCTATGTATTAACAAAGATTTTGTACGCAAATCAAGGAAAAAATAACTAAAATAAGAATTCATTGTTTTTATCCAGCAAAGATAAAAGTTCTGAAATAGCAGCATTTACAAATTTTAAGGACTAACAAATTAAAATATTAAAAATTACTAAATTGGTAAAGGTCCTGAGAGAACCAGATTGTATAGGGTTTTTTTGTTGTTTTATTTTTTTTTAAAGAAAATACTAACTTTGAAGTACACTATAAATAACAAGGCTTATCCTAGAACAGAGAACATGGTACAGAGTAAGAGGAAGGCGGAATATAATAATCTTAAAATATGCAAGTCTCATAAGGAGGACAGTGATTAATTGTGCTTCACATCTACAGATGGCAGTACAAAAAATGATCAGCAGGGAAATTTAGGCTACATGTTGGTAGAAAGTTGGTCCAAATAAAGTTTGTTAAGTTGCAGAAGTACTTTGTATCTAATAGTCACTGGAGCTTTCAAGAACACCCAAGATAATCACCATGCATGGACTTACTCTGGTTTTGAGTCCTCATCAAAATGGGGGACACACAATTTTAACACTCAAAATTTCTTCTTGGCAGCCTTGCTGGAAACACAGACCAGTATTTTTGCACTTATCTAGTTATTTTAGTAGGTAGTTTGCAACATAAGGACAACTGTACTAGTTCTCCCAAATTAGTGAGGTTTATGAGATAGTGATACATTTCTCCATTATCTTATAGAGAGTATCTACACTACAGATCTCCATTTGTTCAATAAAAAGTTTTTATACACAGGAAGCACTCTTTCATCATCATAGGTACAACATTTATAAGTCACTTTATCAGATATTATAAACATAAATTAATGATTACCTAGGTTTTAAGAAACATGTGTCTGGAGGGGAAAGTTTATTTTGCTTTAAACAGTTTCTGGGAGGAGCATGAGTGATCTACACCCAGCAGTACATCCAGAGGGAAAATGGAGGGAAATGCCAGTCCTCCGCAGGCAATTCCCAAAACAACATCTCAAACTAGATATGAAAGGAATAAAGTTCAATCAGGGACAAGGACAAAACAACACAGGCATGCTGACCCTACACAGCAGAAAGACAAAGACTGAAACATTCCAGTTTTATTACAGAACTAATTTAGCAAAAAATCTGGCATAAACTCAGCAGAGCTGTACTGTGGGAACCCACATACTCTCATCTGTGCAAACCAAAGTTCAATACCAGAGAACCACTCACTCAAAGCTATTAACCTGGCAAACCCTCTTAGTCATAACTATCACCCTGTATGTCTAGATTGATTTTGACTATGCATCAAAATGAGGGGATGAGGTCTTCATACAGTCTTTCATTAAAAAATCCATCGAGGACTCTTCTCATCCTACTGGAGATCTACATGGAGGTGTTGCCTATCTTTTTTAAGAGATCAAGATTATGTTAAATTAGATTTTGTAGTGTCTTTTATTAAAACACTACAATGAAAATGCACAGAAATATACACAATTTCAACAAACAACCACTTCCTCAATAACTGGAATTCAGATTAGAATTTAAACAATGTTTACTTTTTGTTCCTACTTTTTTTAGTGCAATCCACCTTAATACTTAAAAACTCTCTTTCTTAAAGATGTATTTTTAATCTTCTGCTCCTGAAAAATATGTCAATATTTTTAATGATCATGCTATAATTGTTCTCTTCAAACAAACCTTGAACAAACAATACAAGGCAATTCCTGCCAACTCTCTGACCACAGGTCAAAGAATATAGTAATCCTGTATTTTTAGCTCTTGAAGATTTTTTATTGTTATGTACTCCTGAGAAAAAAATCTTTAGCAGTGATTACAGAACAACTGCAGTTCAAACCTCTAGGCAACACATAACTTGAAATACACAATGTCTTTTCACTTCTTTTATTGCCAGAGACATTATTTTCAAGTTTGCCTTCAATACTACCAGAAGTACATTATTACAATCTGGATCACAGAAATTTCAGTTGCCATGCACACAAAAGAGCAAATGATCATAGAAACAAAAGGAGGAGAGACATTCTGGAATGTGCTGGATTCATTTTTTTTATCTAATATAAATGAAATCTCCTCTGAATTTGACAGTACGGACAACCTCTGACAAAATTTATTGGTTTTATCTACAATCCTAACTGGACCTAATTCCACAATAAATCAGATGCAGAATCAGTGAAAGTAGAAAATCGTGACTGTGCAGACTCTGCAGGACAGACTAAAGATAGATACCTTACCTCCAGTGCATGAGAGGAAGGCATCTGAACTGAGCTCCATCAACAGCAAATGTGTACACAGGATAAAAATACTATCTGTAAATATTTAAGAAGAAAAATAAAATCAAATTTTGTTTCCTCAACATTGAGCCTGTAAGTACAGCTGAACTGCATTTGAAAGCTTTTCTCTCCTTTATGAGGTATTAATAAATAATCACCATAACACTCTAAATGGAAGAAGCAGAAAAGCTCCAGCTATCAATAAACTTCGGAAATGTTTGAAGAGTTATTCATTTTGACTAAACTTGTTATCCTGCTAAGTGGAAGTAACAGTCTTAGTTCACTGCTTAGAATTATAAGATGAATCTAGAAGGTGAGTGAGCTGTTTGAACTTCTCACACAATACATTCATTCCCATGTACTAGGCTGGAATCAATGAGATGATTCAGTGAGGGGGAGGGGGGTAACGAACAACCCAAATTAAAAAAACCAAAAAAACAAGAAACAAACAAAAAAGAACACTCCCCAGAAAACCAAGGAAACAAACAAAAAACCAAAAACCGTAACAACCCCACACCCACACACACCCACACCTCTGTTTGGGAGATTTTCTCCCCCCCTGAATATCATAAGAGGAAAATAAAACACAAATCAATTCTATCTACCAAGTCTAAGATATTACTGAATGCTTACTTCAGACAAACTTCGTTGAGATCATTATATTTAATAAAATGTTTTGCATAACACATGAGCAAGAGACAGATTGAGATAGAAGATTTGAAAGCTTCCATTTCAACTAAAAGTCTTTCATAAAATTTAAATTCTGCTGTTTCCAATACAAACCTTGTAACATTAGGCTCATAGTAGGGCAAGTTAAAAAATACTATATTGCAAAGAGATTCTGGTTTAGAAATTCTAGAACTCCTATGAAGTGAAAAAAGTAGAAAAATATAAGTGCAAGTGCTCTCAGAGAAAAGGTAAGCCATGTACTGTCGTCAACTGTAGGTTACTTGGATAAAATAAGCCTGGATTTTATTTAAATAATCCTGAATGCTCTATTATGCATTAAGCTAATCAGTGGGAATGCATCTGAAGATTTACTTAACTACACAATCTTCTTTTTCTTTTCAGGGCTGAAACTATATAAAAATTCTAAAATAAACTAAAATACATTATAATTAAATACTCTACTTAGTAATCTGTACTTTTTACTTCTGACTTTCTACTTTTAACCACTCCTTGCTATCTGCAATATTAAAAAAAAAAACCCAAAACTCTTCAGTTTCTAATACTGAAAAAAAAAAAAAGCCACAAAGAGCCAAAAAGCCCTGTGCAGTTTTTATCTGCTCACACATCCAGTGTGATGTCCCACAACCTTTTTACCTTTGGTGTTGTTCAATGGAGAGACTCTTTCAGCTGGTGCTTTTTGTGTGTTCCTCCAGCTGCCCAGTGGCATGTTTTCCATGACAGATGCTCTGGCTTCATTCTTAACATATGTTCCAGATGATAATTCCATCTTCTTTTCTGGATAACTTTAGAGCCAAGGGGTTTTTGAGCTGTCTAATGAATCTTGGCATCTGTTATAAATTCATTCCATTTAATACATAGTATTTTTCTAAGGCATTTGCTTTCAAAGGCATTTAGATGTCTGTACCTTTGTTGGATTTCCAGCTTTCAAATCCATATGTTGTGATGGAAAGCAATATCTCAGTTGAAGTTTCACACCCTGGTCTTTAAAACATGGATTTTTATGACCGTATCTTATTTGGTTGGTAAATGAAACTGTTGCCTTGCCAGTTTGTAATACTAGCTCCTTACTGAAATCCCCAGATGACAGGCACCTTACTACCAAGATATATATAAATTTATTCCTTTCTTGTATTCTTTTACTTTCCGGTGCAGACTTTCATCTGGGAGTTTTAAGGGGAAAATGTTATTTGTCTATATTTTTTCCTTATAATTATATAATAGCATTATAAACAAAGCACTCAAAAAAATAAAAAATAAAAAATAAAGGGTTTAACTTCATCTACTAAACAATGAAAGTCAAGGATGCTTTGCAGCATTACAGGAGTTACTGCATTTACCATAGAATTCTTGTTTGTTTCGGACACTTCATGCCTTAAGTAATTAAAAATTAATAGTCCCTGCAATGCAAGCTTTCAGTATTTTTTTTCTGAAACCCTATCTCCACGTTAAAATTTTCTCCATTTTATAAATCCTTGATGTTGTGTCCAGTAACAGAGGTACCTCATTTCCATACCAAATTAACTCACTGTCCCAGCCTATCTAACCCATCTTTTAAATTTCTCTATTCTTTGTATCCTTCCCATTTTACCAATCTCAACAGGCTCATCAGCTGTGTAGAGCCACACAAATATTGTAGCATTTACCAGTAACTCTTTCAAACAAGACCAGAGAGCAGCTGTGGCCAAGGGCAATGTGTAACAAAATTACTGACATATTTTTATACCAGAAATATCCAGTAAGAGTTACAGTATAAACCAAAAGAAAAAAATATCTTGAAAACATTACCAATTTTTCAATTTCTACAATTTCAAACTAGGAACAGAATCTCTAACTACAGTAGAAGCTGAGACCATCAATGCATATTTTTCTTTCAGAAAAAAGAGTGCTGCTCAGTGCAGCATGAGCATGAAAGGCTATTTCCTTGGAAATTCTCCTTAAAACAGATTCTGAGAAAGTTCTCCTGATCTTTAGTGCTCTTGGTACCTGCTTGATACCCCAGGCTCCCCAGTAGCTCACACCATTCTACAGTTTAAAAGAAATATCAATACAGTTAAGATTTACAAAAAGACACCTCTTTTCTCACAGTGAGGACTTAAGTAAACTTCACATGCTTTACTGAGTTCTACCTTCCTGATTCTAAATCTCCAAAAGGTTTTATGCACTCTGAAACCTTTTGTGCTTCAGATGGCACATTTTCAAACACCATTCTCTTCCTATTGGGTGTGCTTTGAACAACAATACTGTGTTCCTCAGACATTGGTTAAATCATGATGCATGGAATTTCTCAGTAGAGAGTAATTGCTAATATTTATCTATTCTGAGGAAAGATTAAAATAGATTAATTTCTTCCTTTGTGTGTTAAAAAAATAAAATATCACACTCTAAGTGAAGAAATACAAGCAGATTTTTAAGGAACTCTAAAGATGACATCTTTAAATGTTAATCGGCAAAAGACAAGAGATCATGGTAAGCCACCCTTTCTATAAACCATGCATGCAATCAATATAAAACTTTCCTCTATGCTAAAGCTACAAATATATTGATATCAACAGCTCAGGAACCACAGATGGCTTTTAAGGAATATAGTGGATTGCAAGAAAGGAAAGACTATTAATATGCCAAAGCTATAATGCAGAATTGTATTTACTACAAAACAAACAAATCCTTGCTGTGAGGTAATTTACCAGTGACAATTATTTCACTGAATACAACAACCTGTAGTTTTCTATCCACCAAAATTCATAGAGATACTTTCCTTTCATAAGGAAAGGTCAGACACACTCTGGATGACTACACAATGATGCTGCTGCACTCATTTTGCCTCCCAATAAAGAGCCTTTTTGTCCCTATTTATTTTATTCTGCTCTGGAGTATCAACTTGTTACCTTTTTTACAGGAAAATTCATTACAACAAACCAACACAAATTTGGATTTTATATTCTTATGCAAGAATACATTAAATTATTGAAATATGTTCCTCAAAAAGACACAAATATCCTATGAATGTTAGAATTTTTTAGAATGTGACCTTATTTCAGCGGGTCAAGTTTTTTTTATTGAAGGAGGAGGATAACTACAGTAAAGTATTAATATTATTATTGGTATTATTATTACTACCTATCTACAGCAGATTCTTTAAAACCACACCACCAGTGCACTCAACATCTGTGTGATTATCTATTAATGACTACACGGACACAGAGGAAGCTGGCACAAAAAACACATCTCAGACAAATACATTAGTAAGTATTACACAGCTATTATACACCACAAATAACATGCTAGAACTGTTTTCCCAGCTGTCCATTTGTAGACTTAATAATATCTGCAGCTAACTTCTTGGATCTTCCTGGAGAGGATGTAGGGGAACACAAGGTATTTGAAAGAATCCCTAGAACCAGCTGGTTTGGTTTCATTTGGGGCTTTTGACTCTTAGTTTGCCAAGAAAGTTTTGTATTTTATCTAATATCAGCATGGTTGTTCACAGAGCTGCAAATAACAGCAAGTCCCCGACTCCTCTGGAGCAAGGATAGTTGGAAAGGGAAATGTTCATCATCCCTACATAAGCCTCTTTGTGCCAACAGCAGTTCCACATAATATCCTATGCACTTGGTATCAATTAAAAGGATAAGACTCTGAGATTGAAAACCATCCAAAGGGATCTTAAATACAATGTTTACAACAAAAATTCATCTTAAATATTCATGTGGAAGTTGAAATCATAGAATGTGATCCTTCTTCAGACTTTGTTATATAACCAAGCAAACCCAGAAATGGAGTATTGATTTGAAAGAATGACATTCAGACAAAATCTACTTTGTAAGAAGTCTACCTAACGTAGAAGAAAATCTACCAGAAAACTCAAGATTCTCACAAATTAACATTACCAGAAGTTTCACTGATTGCCCACGAACACACTATTAATATTTTGAACTCTGAAAACCATCAAATATCGTTTTAATCTGGAGTAATACCTAGAAGCCAACAACTCACTAGCCTCATAAGAATTCCTATCTATCATAAACCTTTAGAGTTTTTTGGTTAAAATACTGTTTTTAAACACCTTTCAAGCTATAAGCACAAGAAGATTACAAAACTACTCTATTATTTAGATAAAGGAACCATGTAACGTCCTTTAAGACATTAGCCTGAACATTAGTTCACTCTTCCGTGAAAAGTTTCTGTTTGTTTAAAAATGATAAACACACAGGAATAGGAATTAGCTAACCCTCCCGGTGGCATTTTTAAATTCAATCACATTTAGGACTAGAATAAATCAATGGTCCTTTTCTAAACATGAATTTCAAAGAAAACCATCTTGAAATACAAACTAGTCATGCCACAGTCCTGTGGTAGTGACCAATATAAGTTTTAGGTGCAGTTCTGTAGCCAATTCACTCCTGCAAAGGTGGGGACTGCCCCTAGCAGGGAGCTGTCCTGTCCCTCCACTCTCCCATTCCTGTGTTTGCCAGCTCTACTGTTTGTGCAGCTACACAGTGAATCAGGTCAGGGAAATGATCCATCTGAAAGTTAGCTAGGACAATAAAAAAAGATTCATTTTCAGCTAGATAAATTTCCTGGCATGATTCACCATGTCACCATTATGAGCACAAGTGCCAACACAACCAAGCTAGGGGAGGACATGACACTTCCCCCATTTCAGCAACAGCTTCCACTTAAGTTTCAAGTAAACATGGAAGAGCATCAGGGGCAAGTTCACAAGTTTCTAATTAAAATATAGTAGCTGCTGCTGTTTCTCAAGATAAGAATAAAGTTGTTCAGAAAAGTTTCCAATGTATTAGTCAGCATGCATAAACTGGCATGATATTAAAAAAGCCAACACAGTTGAAAACAGAGTGAATGCCAGCCTCAAAGTAAAGCAAAAGATACTATATAGAAGCACACTACTTTGAAGGAATTTTTACATGTGCAAAAGTTATACCATTAATCCATCTGCAGTTTCATGAAATCAAAAGCATGCAAGCATAGGCAGAGATGCTGTGATGTTCCTACAGATTACACTCTCCCAAGGACCATTGTTCAAGGGTTTCCTCCAGTCTCTCTGGAAGATGCCTAACAAAAAAACTAACCTTAAGATTTTTCCATTTTCTTTAACAAGTTATCTCTTTGTATGACCTAACAGATTTTACCTCTTCCTCTGCAATGTGTCAGGATAAACAAAAACAAAAAAAATCCACTTCTTCTCATTCAGACTAAACTTCAGCTATTAGATTGATTTTGCTTCCTGTACAGAAATTATATTTCAATTATATAAAATTATATTTTTAAAAGCCTGAATATTGTAATGTAAGGTATTTAGGAGTTTCACAAAGATAAACAAACTCACATTCAGGAAGTCTCTGAGGTGAAGTAACAATACTATTTCAGATTTATCTGAGGGAAACTGTGACTTGGACAAATTCAAGTTTCCACAACACTGAGTGCCAAATTTAAGGTACTATTGGCCCAGTTTTTTATATAATTTACCATCTTACATGTCTTCCTTCACTGTGAACTAGGATGTCTATAAATTTATCACAACCAAAACCACAGAACATTTGTATCAAGTATCCCTCAAATCTCTTGCTGGTGGTGTGGTTCTCAGTACCTCAGCCTAATTAGCAGCTGTGTGAAGATTGCTCTGGTTACAGCAGGTTTCTTATTGTGGCAACGTTGATAAAAGGCTATCAGGAAGCTGTGCCCAGTAAATTTTTTTGCATTTCAACTGTTCAAATGTAAATAACTGAGGATTACACAATTTGGAATTTCAATGCAAAAATGGTAACAACTAATGAATCAGAGAACTTTCGAATTTTACACAGTAAATATGCTACCATATTGTAATTCAATATTTTTGGGAAGACTACTCCTGAAGTCAGGACAGTCATCAATTTCTAAGTGTTCTTCTGAAGATCTAGTAAAAGACAATGTGTTTTCTTATCAGTGTTCTGGCATCTACACATTCATTTCCTATCTTCCTATCAGTTTTTAACAAAGCACTCGCTTAGAAAGCAAACTACAAACTAAAAATTTACAGTATATAAATGTCAGTTGCAGTGATATGATTACAAAGAAATTTACTTAAGTTTTTATAAATAAATTTACTTAGTTTTTTATAACAACACCCTGATTTGCAAGGGAAGGAATCAATAATAACGTAGACTAGCTGAGAGCTAGAGTAAGAGTAAGTACTAGTCAGAGATGGTATTAAAGAACGCTGGAAAAAATGAGACTAGAGGTACACCATGACACATAAGGAGTATACATCTGAAACAAGTCTCCCAATTATCAACTATTACAAGTTGTGGCTTACACTGTGACCACCATTCCCACTGCCGAGGAGCTCTCAAGTCCACAGGGACACACATGACTGCATCCAAAGCAAAGCTCTGGAAATGTTCCTATGTAGCTTGAACCAAAATCTAAGCATGTCTCAACAGATCTGCCTCTATTATCCTGATGAAGTCCTACCCTGGGAAGCAGGAATCCCTCCCAGAGCAAGTTAAGGTCTGTGATGTTGGAACTAAGCAGCGTTTTGCCTGCAATTAAGATTAAACTGCTCTCAAGAACTTGGGAGATCAAACAGATCCCACTCGCTACCAACATCTTTCCATGTTTTAATGAAAAAAAAGTCTCTTGTTTTGTCTACAATGCTCATGTAGAGATGCTCATGAAGGGTCAACAGTTCCTCTTAGAAAACAAAAGACAACCAAGATAGCACCGAGCGGTTATAAAACCTTCTTCCCTGGTCTTCTCCCTAAAGTTTCTTTATTGAAAAAAAGCTTATTTTCAGTGTCTCAATCTGCAGTCTCATTTGTATCATGCCCTAAAACTCTGAGGTCTTAGTCCAGTCCTAGAACTTTTTCAGAACCTAGTTCCAAGTCACAGCTGCTGACCTCAATAATGTTTTTGACGATTACAGCAGGGATGGTATTAAAGAAGTGGTTCCCACAGAGGCATAAGCTGATTGACCTAGCTGAGGTGAGAACAAGTACACAGACTGCTTCAGAAATAAAATAAATCACAAAAACTTG
This sequence comes from Lonchura striata, assembly GCF_050655825.1. Taxonomy (NCBI): domain Eukaryota; kingdom Metazoa; phylum Chordata; class Aves; order Passeriformes; family Estrildidae; genus Lonchura; species Lonchura striata. The sequence goes on along the minus strand of NC_140705.1, from coordinate 83,590,205 downwards.
GGAGATTTGTTGGACTGGCATGTAGGTATATCAAGAGAAGATGATTTTTTACAAGGTATCAAAAGTTCTGGTGTTGCAAACATATTATCCTTACAAAAACAATGAAGTAACACAAACACAAAGGAATTTCCAGTGTAACCAATGTATTACAGCATGCCAAAGGTATTATACAGCATGACTATTCAAGCTTCAAATAAAAAGTAGAGGTTTTAAGAAACAGAAAACATGTATTTGCCAAATGTTTCCTCAAATTCTTCCCCAACAGCATCCTTTGGACATTTGCTGGCCATGCAGTACTGCCAGGCCAAAAGGGTTTTGAGCAGGAAAAGGACCCACAATGAATTGTTAACATCTTGATTCTCTAATCCCTGCAACAGAAAATGTCCAACCAAGCTTGCTTCTTTAGAAGTATTACTCTCACGGGTAACTAAGTAGTGTGAATAAGAGAAACCAGCATGAATGGAGAAAAGCTTCAGACCATGTGCAAGCAGGCAGCATTCATTATACAGGAAATGGAACAGACATACAAGAACATATAAGGCCACTGGGTCCAGAGTACTCCAAAACACCCATTGCCCAGGTATCTTCCTGTGTAACAAGCAACCTGCTGCTGTCAGGAATAGCAAAAGCACTTTTCACATAACTCAGGATATGCAAAAGCTTTGAGCCTAAAGTGATAAGCACCAGAAAAATGCCTTACAAGCAACTGCAGGGAAAACAAACAGAATTTTAGCCACTGTCATCTACAATACATGTATGAGAGCTTCGTTTTTACTGACGAGAATCAAAACTCTACAACCATTTAAAGGCTTGCAACAGTCTCTATTATAGCTACAAGGAAACACAAACAAGTTTTTAAATCTGAAGCTTAATCAACTATGCACATTTATCTAAACTGCCATTCAACAAGGATATTACAACAAGGATAATCTTGAGACTGTTTAAAATACTTTGTGTTTCACACTTCAATTTCTATTGTAAACTTCTTTAAGAACAGAATTGGTAATAGAACAAGGTAGAGAGCTGCAAAAATTACACTCACCTATGCACTACCTAAAAAGTATACAGAATAAAGTTATTTAGCAAAGAGAGCACCTCATCCTAGTTACATCAAGTTTAAGATTTTCATATGGTTCTGATCCTCTTCAAGGAAAAGTATGGAAAAAAAGGTTATTCCAAAAGGAAGATCTTGGTAGTCAACTACAAAGTGAGCAGGACAGAGAAAGGGCTCAGAGGCCCTCCTCTCCTAAGTAGGGTAGCTGCAGGAAAACAGCATCTAAATACAAAGATCTCTGCTCATAGTGTATGTGGGGAAAAAACAAAACAAAACAAAAAAACCACCCAAGCAAATAAAAAACAAAAACAACACAAACCCAACAATAACAACAAAAACATACAAACAAACAAAAAACACAAACAGTACTGACTACAAGCAACTTTACAGATTTACTTAGATCCACTTCTACACTGAGTGCAAGATACAGCAATTTCTTAACAGGGAATTTAAAAAAAAAAATCTGGGAATTAAAAAATTAAAAAGTCTAGCTACCATATAAGGCTATAATAAAGGTCACACTACCATTATTCCTTCCGTTGGTCTACATGGAACTATCCCTTATAAAATCATACATTTTGTTGGACCTTCACATTTTGCATTAATTAGAGTAGAACAACCATGATATGAAAGGATTAATTATTTTCAAGTCGTTTATCAATCAAGACTTTACTTTAAACTACTATTTGGTAAGACAATTAGAAAAAAAAAATTCAATTTCTTCTACTTTGTGCAGATGTTTAACATAGTCTATTTAAATTTGTCTTTGTTAGAGGTGTGTTAAATTGCTCAGATAATTCAGACAATCTGCAAACAAGATTTCTGACAGGTTGTGAATAATGCTCAATTAATACCATAACTTCTGAGATTAATTTTCCAATCAAGGCATTTGTGTCCCCATTAAAAAAAACATACAAAAAAAACCAAAAAAAAAAAAAAAACACAAAACCAAAACAACAAAAACCAATGGAGGAAAAAAACCCTCAAATATACCACATGAACTCAATCTCCAGAGTGTCTTTCCAAAATTAACATCTGTTTGGTCTTGGTTCAACTGTAAAACCCAATGTCCACTACCCTAAGACTATAAATAATTTGTACTTTAAACAACAACTCTATTACTATTTGGAACAATAGATTTATTCCACTATGCTATTTATTCTTCTTGAAACAAGATGTAACAGTTGTAAATATTTTCCACACAGTTACTTCTCAAAATCCCATGATACCTGCATCATATCCTGAATCTCAAAAATGAAAACCGAGCAGAGTTGAGTCAATCCCATCACAGTAAATCAAACACTTTCTATGAACTGTATGAATTTAGAAATACTAACACTACTTCAATTTTAGATGCTACAAAGTTATGAAAGGCATTTTTAAAAATGAGGAAATAAAAAAAAAGAAAAACATTGCGTGAAAAATCTTATTGTAGTATTTCAGTGATACATATACTATTTACAGGACAATCTCATTACAGGAAAGCTTCATGACATCTGCTTTTTTACCACCATCTCATTACATCAAACTTCTTAAGTTATTACAGTTAAGCCACAACAATTTTGGAATTTGGTTCCCTCTCTATGAAATTGGAATGTTGGTCCATGTACCACGTGAGCCATGTAGAGATTGCCATGGCAAACTGCATCAGCCAACGCACCATAGCAGAACACCAAAGCCCAAACAGAAGTAAGGCAATGAAGTGTGGCAGCACCAGCACTAACTCAAAGTGACAGTATATTGCTTTGTCTTTAATGATTTAGCCATCATGTTGTACCTTACACACTAGGTATATCCTCACCAAAACCTTACTCTTTCAATTAAAGACAAAGTTAGCTGACACGTTAAATTTAAAACTGGGTCCTGCATCTGTGTCAATTCTTCCTTTGTCCCTAATGATCTTTCAATAACATGGTAACAGAAACTCCTAACTCTTTTCATATGCTTAAATTAATTGAAAATCTGTGCACAGGTTATATATAAAGAAATTAGGTTGCAATTAAGCATAGTTATGAAAGATTTTAAATCTAATTGTTGTGACTATTATAGAGCACAGACAAGGTCAAGTTTGCAACTCAGAAAACTCTGGCTTTAAAGAAAAAATACCACATGAATTATATGCATAAAACTCACTTTTGTAATGATACAGCCCTAATCACACTAGGCATGTTCATAATGTAAAACAACATCTGTTTCCAAACTGATAAATTAAAAACATATCCCCCTCTGCAAATCATTAAATTTAATTTAGTAAATACAGTAAAAGCATGTTAAGTAAAATTAAGGTACTAACTTTTACATAAATTTAAAGATACTCTGCAAAGCATTGTCCTCTGCAAATCCAAAACGTAAAATTCATTTCCGCAATTGCTGCAGAGTGCTTACACTAACTGCAGTAATGTCAAATATTTAATTTCTGTGTATCAGCAACAAAGTTCAGGTCACTCTGTTTAAGGTTTTTAGTCAAAACTGCTCCCCTTTCATCTGTATGCATTACAAGGAAAAATGTCAGTGTCATCTAAAAAGTAAATTCAAAGAAAGTGTATCTCTCTCCTCACCTGGCTACAGGTATAACTGGAGAACACTGAAAGGAAGAAAAATTATCCTCACTGAGCCAGTGAATTGCAAAAATATCTTTGCAGCCACATGTGGACACAGGGCATGAGCTGCTTGGTTCTTGTCACTGGAATTAAGACAGTAAGTTACACTCATAAAGCCATTCTTACAGAATACATTCCCACTCCTCTTTTGCCTGAGCAGAGACTCTGCTCTAAGGAGACTGCTCTGCTGGGTCCCCACTTGTTCAAGTTCTGATGTCTCACAGGGATCTGAATCAGTACTTTAGTTCAGATAAGGAAAGTGCTTTTGCAGCAAATCCTCCCACCACCCTAGTTAATGTACTTTCATCAGCTGCTTGAAGCAGTCCCGCAGTGCACAAAGCTGGTTCCTTTCAGATGGAACTAAAAGCCACACGATGTATGCAGGAGCACTACCACTGCCAAAGGGGCACAGAAGCAGACAGAAGCCAGGCCAAATTAACACCCACTTCACTTTACAAATGCACTAAGTGTAGATAGATATCAAGTCCCCATCACCAATTACTTCATTCCCCAAATGTGCTGGGCTGCATTACTTGTCCAGGCACACACAGTCTCTGTGCTTCAGGGTCTCCTTTCACCCGGGACCCAAGGTTCCCCAAGTTTCCCAGCCACTGCTTCTCCCTGGGTCTTGCGTCTTCTACTGGCTCAAGTTCTCACCTCCAGCCTGTCATCTCTGCTCGTTTGTCCTTTCATATACAACATCTTACTCTTCCACAGTATTATCTACTCCAAACACACTGAAACTGCTTCTAAAGAGTACTCAAAGCCCAAGTATGATCAATCTGCCATTTCTTAACTTTTGAGTAAAACATTAATACTTTAATGGGTACCTCATTTAGGCAGAAACAGAAAAATAGGTCTTTGAAGCCACGTAGCCTCACAACTGATTGTTCAGTGCTCAAAGCAGGCTTAAAACCTCACAAACATACAGACCTCAGCCCTCTATTACTGACATGGATATAGCACTAAGAATAATAATAAAGCAAACATCTTTTCACTGTATTTCACAGCCATTCATGGTGCCCTAACATACCCTGTCTTCCCTAGCCTCTCTCTAGCAGAGTCTAAATTCAGAGAGAAATCCCCAACTCTATTTTCAGTCTTCCCCTCTCATTTCTACATTGAGTTCACCTAACTCGCCTTTGTAATGGCCCATCTCATTAGACAGCTCCTCAAAACCATTTTTCATCCCAATACCTTCAAGTCATCTTCATACTCCTGACTGGGCTGTGAATCACAAAAGCAAGCTGGATTTTTTTTTCCCTTTCCTTGTATCACAAACCATACTGACTGCTGAAAGGGACAATTTTAAGAGGTCCACGGCTATAGGCACATGACCAAGTAATTGAGAATAAAAGAAACAGATTAGTCAACTGAAGCAGCCCAAGCCTCTGTGTTCCCAGCAGGAAGGGTGTGCAAGTTTTATTTCTAGGTCAATTGAGTCTGGAGTCTCAGGAATTTATGCTGCACCGTACACTTGGCTCAGAGCTGCCTAAAGGACCAGTCACTGAGGCTGGAATTCATTCAGTGTCTGCCTGGAGAAGAGATCCCACACTCACCCTTCTCCACTAGAACATGGTTTGCACCTGTGAGCCAAGCCAATGTGTATCGTGTCGATGATGGAAGAATTCACTTTAAAACTGTAACAGAATGATCGCTTGTGGAAACAAGACAGCTTTACCCAATCCCATGATGCTTCTTTACACAGACAGAGAATATTTAGCTGCCAAATAAGTGTTTACTGAGTGCATTCTCAGAATATAGATTAAAGCTGGATACTTTTCCTTGGCAAAATTTAACAAATACACTTAGCAACTTTGATATTCTCGCTCCAGAGCAAGGTCAGAGTAAAAGTTGTAATTATATGAAATGTATGACCATTGAATAAAATGCTTATGAATTCTTAGCATTGTGAAACATAACCATGCTTTTCCTTTTGTTTTCAAAAGCAAACAAAAGAAACACTTTGACCCACCAACAACCAGAACAAGTCAGACAAAGAAAATTAAGGACACTATTAGATGCAATTAAAAAAATTTCCACTGAAACCTACACAGTTATGTATAGTAAGAAGAAGAAAACAATTACTAACAAAACTGACCTCAAAATGTCAACTTGGTGGGCTTTTCTTCAATTAATTGATAGTAAAACAGGGTAAGAAGAAAAACCTTTATTTAACATTTCAGAATTTCAAGTATTAAGATATTGAATTTCAGTGTCCAGTAATTAACATATGCATATCCAGTGCTCACAGAGTTGAGCAGTTGTAATAAGAATGAGCAATATTACCTGAAGGAACTGATGTCATGTAAAAGAAAATTATTTGGAGCATCCTAACCATTCAAATACATTTGAAATAAATTTTTATTAAATAATCAAAACAGGAAATCAGATCTCCAAATTGAGTAAACAACAACAAGGTGGAAAGGAAAAATAATTTTAAAATTTAAATAGTTCCTATCATGTAAAATATTATTTGTTATAAATACAGGTATGTACTCCAAAATAGGATGTAGGCCTTAAGCTTAACATGGTTTAGCTCATTTTCATTTACAATACCCATAATGCATCCTGAAATACAATTTATGCAGGAATAATAGAAGAATAACAAACTTTTTCTCTCATTATCTTGCCTTCCTTGACATTTAATGTCAATCTGCAATAACAAAGCTAGTAATGATCTTTGTCTTCACACACTGCTGTTGAAGCAATCCATTTCTTTGTAAATTAAAGAGCAGTTTTGTTCCCATTATTTCAGTCTAATCTTTCTGGGCTAGGGTCACAGAAACTCATGGCATAAATCATCCTCAAATCCAGATCACTCTCTCTCTCTGAGAGAGGTTATATTCTTTTGAAAATAATGTGTGCAACCACAAACTAAAGCAGAGCAGCATGAAGCATGGAAGATTTCATCCGAAGTTCATCACATGATATGAATGCCAGACATTTCTAGAGGTTTATATCCAAAGCTGAACATATAGCAACCTCCCCAAGTTTGCAAATCACATGGTGAAACATTTTAAAGAGACATCTCAAGAATTCAAATATAACAGAAAATCATACTTTATACTGGCTTATAGTTAGAAACATATTCTTTAATCATATGGTTTCCAAGTCTGCTAAGTAATAAGGTTTATGCTGATCTTTATGCAAGTATTATGTTGATTTTACTGGGACTACTTGCATACAAGCTGAGCCACGCTGAATGATTTTGGCATCTAGGACATTTCACACAAAGTAGCACATATACAGCAGCTTCCAGGCACCCTTTGACTGCACACCTCCATTACTGCCTCTTCCAGCTGCCCCATCAGCCAGCTGAATCTGATGCAGAGGCAACAGCAGCTGCAGCAACAAGGTTCAGGAGTGGGAATTACTGAGTCCAACTTCCTCTGCACTGCCAGAAACAGGGGCAGTGCTAAGGGTTACATATCAATACCAACAAGACATGAATCTGACCAAATGGTCAGATTAGCTTGCTCCACACCAGAAGATAAATCAAGAGCATTCATCTGTGTAACTATGCAATACCATTGCACGCGGTGTAGGAGACATCAGAAAGCACTTTCCATGAAAAGGCAGAACTTACCCCTCTTCTGTACCCAGCCTTCCTTCACAATGGTAACATCGCTCATGATGACTCCACTCTGAACCCCAAACTCAAAAGAGTATTTCTTTGAGTCACCAGCTTGTCTGTTTGGCTTCTCTTCTGCAGCTCTTCACAATTTCTACTGAAGAGTCAGACTGGAAGGAAATATTAGAAAAATAAAAATTTGAGTCTTTTCTGGTTTTCTCACTTGACAGCAAACAAAAAAGTCTTTGTTGATGTATTTCACTGACTGAGCTCATATTAAAAATCTGCCTTTATTTTTAATTAACTGTATAACACAATCATGTTTCTAGTCTTACAGCACATTTTCCATGAACACTACAATACTAAAAAGCAGCAGAATGTGTTAAAATTTAAGTCATGTGGCACTTTTATAAAAGGCACATAGCAGAATTCTCTAGTACTAGTTTAACAAGATACTCTTAAATGAAAGGCTGATGGCCCTGCTTCAAAGGTCCAACTCCGAACACCCTAGAGATCTTCCCTGTTCCCAGAGTTGTCAGAACCCATGCAATGGACAAGTGCTTCCTTTATTATGGCTACCTACAATCATATTAAGAGTGTGAGAAAATGGGATGAAAGGTTACATTCTTGCCACTTCCACTATAATTTTATTATAGCCAATACAAATCCTGAGCATGCAAGAGTTTTTCAAAAACAGCATCATCTCCAAGTACACAAACAGAAATACAACTTCTTATAAGTACATATTAACCAAAAACACCCCGAATGTTCAGTTTATAAATGAAGGAATGCATGTTCTCTCAAAGCTTTAAGCCAGGCAGTGACAAGATTGCTCTTTTCCCTACAAACCTCAGTCTGCAGGGCACAGAAGGGAAGTTAATCCTGGAACAGGACATAAAACTCTCAGAAGCCAAAATCCTCTCTCTTGACCACCTCACTAACAAAGTACCTAACAGCTGTGAAGAGGAGATAAATAGCACTACAGTTAAGTAAGAAGAGAAGCCAGAGGCCAGGAGATGTTTCCTTTTGCCAGCAAACTGCCTTTCTCCTCCAACCTTCAAAATAAAGAGAAGCATTCAAATAATCCAGAAAAGTGTGGAAAGCCAAGAAATGGGATTTCTCTGATAGTGGAGGAACACCCTTCCACAGCTCTACACAGGAGCACACACGCACACAGTGGTGGCACAGAACAGGAACCCCCACACAAATTTAATGCTATCAAATACAGCCCATACCTATCCATTTAGAAGGCTAAATATAAACGGGAAAGAAGCAAATATGACTGGGCTAGAAGCAATCTGTGCAACAAACAAATGAAGAAAGCACTGGGAAATCAGCTTTTTTAACACAATCAAGCACAAACCAAAAACAGAACCATTACAGACATATAGGTTATTTCTTATTTATCATTTGAAATGTGTATTTGCATGACACAGATGCTAGATGAGAGGCTACTTCTGAATGGATGCTGTAACATGCAAAATAAAACTTGGCATGAGCATTTTTTCAATTGGTATGCAACAAAAACACAGCACAACCTGATTTTATGGTAACACTCTCGTGTGCTCATTTAAGTGTTGCTTTCACAAAACTGTTTTTTTTCAAAAACACTCAGTAATTTGGTTGCATAAAAGTAAAAATCACAACGTTAAAATTGTTAATACTGTAAAGTTGAACTAATATTGATTACTGTGTCTCTGCGACATCCCCACAGCACCGGTAGATGTGGCCATGAGACCTGCACAGGTGACACACAACCTTTGGCATTGGCATCACACCCTGTTGTGTGCAGCATGACATCACACACCTGTATCTAGAAACACAAACTGTTTAAGCTTTCATAAGAGTTAAAAGAAAATGTTAGGTACATTTTGGAAGGACATAAGAATGCTTTACTGATGTTACTTGATCTAACTTTAGCTGCTTAGACATTATATTATACACAAGTCAGTACAGCAGAAATAACCAAAGCAAGCATTTCCACATCCTGCACCTTACTAATGTGAGAGCTAATTCCTGGGTCAGACATTTTCAGAACTTTTGTTTGCATGCTTTAAACAAGATAAGCAAGTCTATCAGCTGTGCATGAAAAGAGATCTGACAGATTAAGACACATGCCTGAAAGCAGGCTGCTGTTCCGCCGTTCTGGATCACTGCAGCACAGCAGTGATCAGCTCTTATTACAAACACGTAAATCTTTACAAAGCCCAGAGGTGGGTGTCAAACAACTGTGACCTAAGAGCAGCTGTTCTGGGAAGAAAGTGTAAGCACATCAATTTCTAAAAACTGAACGTCAGTTCGGTTTTCTACAATACTTTCATTGCATTCTTTGAAAGTAATCACAGTTGATTTTTTTTACAGCTATGAAGATACAAGAAGCAACGTGTAACACTCAGTATTTACCTTGGGTTGGCATATGCTGCAATACATTTTATCCTTTTGGCAAATTTAATGTACTTTCCATTTTTGGTGTGCGCTTGTGAACAGTGCAATGATTTATTCTTATTGGTAAAGACATAGCTATAAGAAATTAACTTCTGTACTAAGCAGCAATAATCTTGTCTGCCCATAGACTGATCAACCAGTCCATGATTTATGAATGAATTCATGCTTGAAGCTCCCTGTTTACCTACTGATTACAAATAAGTTAGTGTTACACAATCAAAATCTGATCTATGACGGACTTTCATGTCAGACAGTGCCTGAAACAAACTCAAGTGTATGTTTGTAGGCTTGCATCCTACATGTACTGCTTTACTAAATTCTGAACAAAATCTCCAAAATACAAAAATTACATAAATATGGTGCTAAAATTAACTGCACTATTCCCAGTTTAGCTTCACAGTATTGCCAGAAACAACTTTAAAATTACCAACAGTTCTATGATTGTATTGATTGCTCCATTATTGGGCAATTAAAAGTCAAGCTGAATTACATAGGAAGCTGAAGGAGATAAATCAAAGCATTAAAAAGCTAATGAAAATAAAGGTTATATGTGCACACTACACTTTCAAGAAGCCATTTGTAAGCAACTATAAGATTATCCCTTATTAAATGACTTTAAGCCTTTCTAAAAGCTGTACTCCTTTACTCTAGAAGTCATTAAGCAATGCTCCAAAAGAGCAGAATTTTGAGAATTACTTCTTGTCATGACCAAAACTGGCTTCATAGTGAAAAATAGTCACACAAAAGCCTTTCCTAAAGATGTTATAAAGAATTGTGTATAAATGTAAAGGAGTTGTCTGAAACACATAGAACAAATACCCTCACATGAAAACAGCATCTATAGTTCAACTACTTCAAGGAAAGCTACAGAAATGTTTATTCTGCACATCTGGCATAGAATTTAAATACTTGTTAGCAATCAACTCTGCTCTCCCAATGCACTTGAAGCTTCAGCAGCCAGTATGCAGTAATTTTTACAGTTTACCATACTGCTATATAGGATGAACCCACAGAAATAGGAGAAAAATATGTTAGAACTGAATTTGACAATGCTTTGCATTACAGCTGCTTCCTACAGGGAAGAACTTGATTTGTTCTTATGTATTTTCCAGCAGCTAGAGAACACATCAGATTTTTCCCCCACACACATTTTTTTGTAACCTATCAAACTTTGAAGATATTTTTCCAACAATATATTGTGTGTATTCTGCAGATAGTATCAGATAGTCACATGTATACACAATACATACAAGAACCCACTGTCAGCATACTTTATGATGCAGGTGTAAAAATTTACTCCATTACAATCAGTGATGTGGAAGAATTTAGGGACACAGGTTAGTGTAGGCTCACCAGCATTAGGTTAGCAGCTGGAAAGAGCTTTTCCAGCCTAAATGATTCTACGACTCTATGCAAATACCTGCTGGAGGGTTTTATCTCATAAAAAATGCACAACTTTTCCTTTTTTCTTCAGGAAGTCATTAAGCCACTTTTGTAGTGTGAGATAAAACAATTATCTAGTATTATACTTTTCAACTCCGAGTTGTAAAGGTTTCAAAGGCAACTTTCTGACCAAAGATTAACCAGAGACTACTACAACCAGCAGAGATCTAGATCCCTGCTCCAAGGCTCATTTCCCTGAGCCATGGTAAACACTAGCCAACACATTCTCAGCTTTCATCTTGAAATTTAAGAATATCAGCAACATAGAAAAGAACCATCTTACTTCATGATGCTACCATATGGGAACTATAAGATTAAATTAAAATGAGCAATGGACCATTCAGTAGAAAGCCGGCTTTTCCCCAGCTCCTGTTTTTAAATTAAAGGAGGTTCTCATGCCCATCACAGCAGGCAGCTATCTACAGAGACCTGGTGAGTACTGAGAAGGAAAGAAACCCCTTCCAAGCAGAAGAACTGAAAACTGTGTTTCAGGTCTACACTTAACAACCACTATATGCAAGTGAATTATCATTGAGATTCATAAGAACAGACAAGACTCCTTTGAAATCTGGGCATCCTCCCATTCTCCCCATGACAAGAGACAGCTGAGTAAAGAAGACAGCACCCATAAATTCAGCATAAATTGTGTGATTCAGTTCTCTGTTGTAAGAACTTTCATAAACACAGGCTTCTACTTTCAACAATTTTGGAGCTGAGAAAAAGCCAGAAATTCTCACATTTACCAACTCAAGTTTCCAGAGAGAATACTGGGAGAATCAAGTTTAGTGCTTCCAGAAGTGATCCCCATAACTTCTTCTACCATTATCAACTCAGTGGATCATCCAACCTTGTTCTCTTAATATGTGAGTACTACCATTTTCCCTTTTTCAAGTTCAGTAAAATGTTTGGGAAGAAAAGAACAGTAAGTGAACCTTTCTGATTCCCTTTATCTGACTCACTGAGATTCTTTGGTCCCCCATCTAAACAGAGCCAAACTCATCATCCCTATCACCTTACTTTTCAGAAAAGCAACTAAATTATTTTATGCATGCACACAATACACACATCACCAAAAAAGCAGCTCTTTTTCCGTCACACACATTTGTTTCCTTGCTTTGTGGGCTTTTTTCTTCTTTGTAGCAGATCAAGCAATCAGGAGTTCTTCCCAAATTTGAGTCTGACTCCTCCCAAACAACCCAGCAGGCTGTAACTACTTCCAAAGCAGGTTGCACTCCCCGAGCAAGGAATTGAAAATGTCAAGGCTCTAAACTAAAACCAGAGTTATCTTTAGGAATGGAAGCTGAAATCCAGGCTTTATTTATATGAAAAACACATGCATATCCTCCTCCCCTAGCAAAGCTGGCCAAATGATTAGAGGATATATTGCACATCATTAGAAATTGCACAAAAGACTATGACAGACTAGAGATCGCTACAAAACTTGCAATCAACCAAAAAACTTGTAAATCAAATTAGACTATACTGTTAATGGAAGAATCATATTCAGGTGGGTGCTATATTGAAAAAGTATGAAGTATTTATAGAGGCTTTTATAAACCACCTATTCTGGAATTCTGGTTATACTGACTCATTTAAATACTACCAGAACTTAGACTGAGGAAAAAGGAACCTCTAGGCACATAGTATTTGTCCAACTTATTATGTCATTTAAAACTTGAAAAAAGAAATACCAAAAACCCCCACAATATCAAACCAACACAAAATAGGAACTGATTTGGCAAGACAAAGACATTAACAAAAAATTATTATTTAAAGAAAATAGATCCTAAATTTATAAAATAGTAAGCTTCATGTACATATGATTAAAATTCTGAATGATAACTTAAATATTTTGTAAGCAAATATATTTACAGTTTTTAAAACTAATATAAAAATATCCAAAGATATCTCCATGACAGGCATTACAAATATTTTTTAAACTATATTTCATCGTAACAGCCTCAATGAACTTTAAGAAAATTGGTATTAGAAATTTACTTGTTTGTAAGTTTTGATTTAGAATATTGAGGGACATGAAAGGAAACTGGCACTGCCTACACCTTGTGGTAAGGAAAACCAAGATACTCTGGAAAACATAAATAGCTCATTCAAATGCATGCTTACGTGTATGCTTAATATTTTTAGTGTTCTGTTTTCACTTTCAGTATGTCAAAAAGCTTCACATAACTAATATATGCTCAGATAAGCCTAGTTAGGAGAATGCAGGCACACTGAAATATTAACATACAAGTCAGATGTTTTATTTCGATTCTGCAACTGATTAAGTTTATCGGGAAAGAAACCATCATTCTGTATTTTATTTCCCATTACAATGACAAAGCAAGTTATTTTAAGGGACAAAGGTATAATTAAAGCAAGGTGAACAAACCCACCCTTGCCTTTGTTTACCATGGTATAAAGGAAGTTTCTAAATGTAACTAAATTGTTTCTTTAGAATCCCATGTGAAACATTAACAACCCATTGTTTTGCCTTGTGTTTTTTGACAAAAATGCTTCTAATCCTTTTTCTCCCTGTCAAATCACATAAAACAGTAACTGGAAAGCAGACAGAAGCAGATAAAACTTATTAGACTGTATGTGTGAAACATAACCAAAGAATACATTTCAAGTAGAAAAGATGAAGGCAGGGCTAAAATTATGCATTATAAAAAGTTACTGAGGCAGTGATCTTGGGAGATTTTTGAGACTCAGAGAAAGTCAAATCAAGGATTAGCTAAACTGAGTATCACAACTATGACATGTTACTTCACTCAATCCTTCAAAACACATGTAATAAATTTAATTTGCCATGGATTAATGTAGGAAGATGAATCCTTGCCTTTTAAAGACAAAGTTCCTTTGCTCTTTAAAAATATAGTTTAGAAAATACTCAAACAATGAAGAAAATAAACATAACTTCCATATTTTTAAAACAAACTACAATTAATTTTCTATGTCTTACAGACTCAGAAAAAAAAACCTAATTTTCAAAAGTTCAAAGAATCTGGAAATTCCTAGTCATTCTAGCAGAGATCTTAAAAGATACCTTTCAAGAGATACAAATCAAAGTTTCATTAAACTCATGTATTTAATTATTTCTGTGATGGTAACTTTTCTGCAGCACAACTCTGTATTGTGCATGAAAGACCAAGAACACCACTGAACAAAAACCAAAAATACATTAACTATTCATGAGTAACAAGAAAATACTGAGAAAATAAAGAGTTCTCAAACTATTAATAAAAAAGATTATAAAAGTTCATAGACATGCCTACCACATAGCTTTTTTTAAACTTCTACATAGTAGGTTTTATTTATTATGTCTACATTGAACAAATCAAATTATGAATTGTCTTGTAATAGGAATGAACTACGTGATTCCTTTCTACAGAGCAACCAAACACTGCTGAACCTACTGTCAAATCTTGACCCTGCAACATGACTAGAACATAATCAATTTGTAACCTAAAACCTTCAGATCTTCTTGTTCACACTAAAAATGCATTATATTCATCAGCCTGAGACCTGGACTTTCTAAGGACAGAAGGAGTTCTCTCTACAACCCTAACTTACACACAGGTGCAGAGCTCACTAGGTGAAGGTCTTTGGCAAATGTTATATGAAATGTCAGATTACATGAAACTTGCATGTACAACCTTAATTCTCTGTCTCAAAGTGTATCAACACATTTAGAGAAGGATATAATAATTTCAATAAAAGCTCATGAGGCAAACTGCAACAATAGCATATCTCAAGAAACACCATGAATACTTAGGGGAAAAAAAATAAATGTGTGTTGGTAGAAATTTTTGCAGGATTGCTGAGACTCAACCAAGAACCATTGCATTAATTCTGTGGTGTCAAACCAGCTGTACAAGAAGCTGTTGACTGTTGGGCACTGACATTCCACACCTATAAAAAGGCAGTGGTGAGACCTTCATTGATCTAAAGCTGAAGCAGGGTCTTCATCTCTGCTCCTGCTATAGGAGACATTCAAACAACTTTGTCATGTGGACAATGCAGGGAAGTTTGGCAAACCACGCTGTCAAATCATTCAGACATGCACATGAAATATTGAGGACCCAGTTGCACTCTTAAGAGAATTTTAAAACAACTACTGTTATTTAGCCAGGATATTACAGGGCAACAATAATATGCTATTTATATATATAAATAATGCTATTTTTGATCAGTATGACTCACACTTAGACACTCACATAGAAATATGTGGAAGAAGAACATTGGTTAAGATGGCTCCAACATATATTATTTATCCTAAGCATAAGTGTTGACACAAACAGTATCAAAAATCAAAGACATACTTAAATTGAGCAAAAGCAAGCACCTTTACATAAAAAAGCCAAATATGCTTACTCTCCTTGACTGTAACATTTAATGTTATTAAGTCTTGGGGGATTTTTTTGGAAGAATTAATTTTGCTACATCTTCCTACTACACCTGAACATCTTTAAATAATAAAGGAAAAAACAATCTGCTTTAAATCCTTAGCATGCATCATAAATGCCCATATTTATTGATCTAGAGTCATGGAACAAGGATAAAACACCAAAAAAACATCTACTATATACCCTTGGATTTTATTTCCAGTTTTTCTATTAGTACATACTAGTGATTTGCCTAAATAAGTTTCACTTATCAACTCTTATACAGAATGTTGTTCATACAATTATTACCCAAGATAAATGTATAAACCAAAACTTTAAGGATTCCTTTTTATGCTAAGAAAAAAACCATAAAGTTAACTTTCACATCCAGTGTTTTAGTGTTTGCTGGTAGAATTTGGGTTGGGATTTTGGGGGGCTTTTGGTGTTTGCTATGGGGTTTTTTGTTGTTGTTTCTCAGTCTTTAACATTAATTTTTAAACAGTTTGAATCAGCTTTTCCAGCTATTGTGTAACTTATCTTTAGAAAGTAATCTTTTCTATACCACAACAACTCGCTGCCAAGAAGATTAACTTGTGCAATGCATTTATTTACCAAGAAGACCCTGTGATTCTGGGGAAGTACAGCAAAAAGAAAACACATTGGTTGGCAAGCAAGTTCCTCACTGAAACCACACCTTTCCTCATAAGCAATGCAAAACTTCCTAAACCACATGTTGTGCTAGAAAGCACCCCCTGCCTCTTCTATGCTATTCCTACTGGACCTATTCTAGCAGAATGGCAATCCTAGATAGAACTAATTGATCTAATATTCTAGAATAATATGAAAGGGCACTTAAGTTGGCAATCTTTTCTTATAAAAGACAGTACTTCAAAAAGAAGTGGGTTGTAAAATTCATACAAATACTGAAAATAAAAACAACCTTTTAACTTAAGCAAAGCTCGTAGATGCACACATTTAACTATTCCCTCTTTTTTAATTGCTACTGTAGTTCACAAGGGGAGTAGTACACATTTTGAACATTTTGCTGGAAATAAGCAAACAGAAGACTTTTGCTACACACATGACCAAACCCCTACAAAACATGCAGTTATAGCATGGTGTGGTACTTCCACACAATTTCCAGGAAATCAATTCATTTATGCATTATCCATATCAAAATGAAAGTAAGGCATATGAAATTTTCAAACAGTGTATGTCCACACTCTTTCACTCTTCAGTGAGGACTAAAATAAGTAGCATGCCAAACCCATGAAAGCTGCCAAAGAATATTGGGTCTCTGTTTCAAAACTGAAGGAAAGCTAGGCTACCATGTTGCCAAGTCCACATCACCTGTTACACTAACAGCACAAAATGAAACTGTAAGTACACAGTTACAAGAAACTGTCTCATCTTCATACTCAGAACATCACAGAAACTTCAAATATATTTTAACACAAACCACTTTAGTAATGGTTCGTAATTTCCAAAACAATTTAGTATTTCGAAGTTATTTAGCAAATAATACTTCTTGGGTATAGAAATTATTATCCAGTAGATCTCTTTAAACTGGGATAACGTGGACCCTGAACATGAAAGAACACACAATCACTTGGTTTTAGGCAAATTCCAAGTAGTCTGAAGGATCTTCTGGTTATAATAGAAACTTCAGACACATGCTGTTGCAAAATGCAGTAGGAAGTCAAGATACAGTTTCTAGTCAGTGTCTTGCAAACAGAAGCTTGGATTATAAACAACTGCAGAGCCCTAATAAGTGGTTTTGGGTTAAATTTGAAAAAACATCAGAGTGTCTTCCCTTTCACAAAGCATTTTTTCCAATGTCAAACAGACAACAATTTCTAGTACATATCAATGCTACCCAATCCTGAATTCTCACCTACTTCCCCTAGAATAGCAGCATCTTTCTCAAAAACACATAATCTGCCCCCAAAATGCAGAACAAATGAGGGAGCGGAACCCTGAAATACTACTTGTGAACCTATTTATGAAACTAAGGAGATTACTGAATCCATTCAAACCTAGGTTAGAGCAATGCAGCACAGCATAAACTGTCTAAGACAAGACATTATCTGTGTTTACACACACCATGCACTCACATCAGACTAAAAAAAAATGAGTTATTTAAACAATACACATAGCCTTCTAGGAAACAGAGACATCTCATCTCTGAAGTTTTTCTTTGAACTTATTTGAACTTGACTTACTGGTTGCATCCAACCAAAATATATACACGTGGACTATAATTAGTAATCCAATCCAATTAACAACACTGAGGTTCACTTATAGGCTCCTATCAAAATTAAAAAAATAAAAAAATCAAAACACTAAACAGTCCTACAAATTTAAGTAGTACACTCACTTTACAAGTCAAAATAAGCTTCCTTCTATACCTCATGTACTCTCTTTCCATGTTACTATAAACAAGTAGATCTTGCCTATAGATCATATGGCAGAAACAGAAGATCACGCTTAAAACGTTACTTGTCATAAGTTAAGGTCTATTATCTGCATGCTTCGTGCCTTGAGAAGTAAAGCCCTCTATGTGCAAAATGCAGGGAAACATGTTTAGCAAAGTTTTTCAAAGATCTAAACAAACATTAGCAGAGGAGACTGCTCTATATTTCTTCATAACTGAAAAAAGTTGGCAGTGCAGATACATCAGAAACATCATAATTTTTGTAATAAAACCTTAAACAGAAATTGGGACACGTTTTCATAAAAATTATGAAATTATGTAGATATATACAAGGAGCCAGTCAACTAATAACTACATTCAAGAAAGAAGCAAAACTAGAATAAAGGTCAAGAGAGATTAAATTGTTTATCCTTTCCACCCACAGGAAAAATAAGATTTTTTTTTTTTTTGACGTTTAATCAACATATCATGGGAGAATGTGAAACAGTCCTGGCTACTTCACGCCTCTTGGATTCCCATCCAGAAGTAAGCTAAGGAGCGGTGCCCATACAAAGCAACCCCGCAGCCTATAAGCCCGGTAGTGCTCGTTACATCACGATCATTTGCATTTAAACTACAATATATAGCGCTGCGATCTCGCTGCCGAGGGGTGCCGCGCTGACCCCCTGCCGCTCGAACCGCGCCGGGGCCGGCGGCTTCCGCGGGGGCACGCCCGGCCCGGCCGCCCCGCCCCGCGGCAGCACCTGCCGGGACCCCGCCCGGGCAGACCCCGCCGCAGGCCCGGCCCGGGGCAGCCTCCGGTCACCCGGGGCAGCCGGCTGCGCATCAACTTTTGCATGTGGGCCGCGGCCTCCATGATGGCCGGGGCGGGCGGGCGGGCGGGGGGGGCCGGTTTGTTTACTTGCAGCAGCCAGAGCCGGCGGCGGCAGCAGCATCATCATCACCATCATCATCACCACCCCTTGTGCGAGGCGCTGCCACCGGAGGCCCGCGATGCCGAAAGGAAAGCGCAGGGGCTGCGCGGGCACACACACGCACACACGCGGGCATGCACACGCACAGAAGTTCCCAGCGGATAAAATCCCGCGCTAGTCCCGGCACCGGCGCCCACCGCACGGACGCGGGGAGGGGCCGCCGCCGCGTGGGAACCTCCGGCCCCGCGCATCCAGCGCCCCAGGGGCGCACGCCTTGCCCTGCCCCTGCCGTCCCCCCCTCCCCCGTTACATAACTCTCCCCGCCGAAACGCCCCTGCCCCGCCCTTCCCCACCCCGGCCCCGCACCCCGGCGGGGCGACCCCCGCCCCTCCGCCTCGCTCCCACCCCGCCGCCGGCGCTAGGCCACGGGCGCCCCCGCCCCGCTCTCCCCGCCGCCACGGCCCCGCCGCGCCGCCGCCCCGCATCCCTCCCCGAGCGCCCCCGCCGCCGCCGGAGCGCCGCCGCCCGGCCCCTCCCGCCCCGTACCTGCAGAGGCGGCGGCGCCGCGGGCGCTGCTGCGGAGCCGGAGGGCGGCGGCGGCTTCGGGGGGAGAAGGGGAGGGAGGGCGCCGCTGCCTCCTCCCCTGTCCCCCCGCCGGGCTCGGCGGTCCCTGGCGGCCGGTGTCTCCGCGGGGGCGGGAGGAGGCGGCTCCGGCCCCAGGGCGCTGGCGGCGGTGGCTACATGGAGCTGCACGCCCCGCTACGCAGGGAGGCGCCCGGGCGGGCAGCGCGGCCGCAACATCGATGCGCGGGGTCAGGAGGGCTGCGGCGGCGGCGGCGGCTCCCCCCCGGCGCACTCACCCCGGAGCAGCCCGGGCCCCGCTCTCGGCTCCTCCCGCCGCCTCCGCCGGGCTCGTTATTGACTTTCAGGAAAACTCCCGACGTCACCGGCTCCCCCCGAGTGTCCCCCCCTCCGCGGCGGTGGCGGCGGCGGCGGCGGCATCCCCGGCTCTCGCGAGAAGCGCGGCGGGGACGGGGGGGCCGCCAGACAGCGCGGGGGAGCCAGACAGAGGGGGGCGGCTGAGGTGAGGGTGGGGGGGCGGGCGGCAGGGAGGGAGGAGGAGGAGGAGGGAGCGGCGGAGGGAGGAGGGAGGAGGCGAGCCGCGCCGCCCGCCCGGCTGGCAGGCAGGGGCGGGAGCTGAGCGGAGTGGCGTGTCCCGTCCCGCCGCCGGGCCGCGGGTGGGAGCGGGAGGATGGATGGATGCAGGCAGCGGCGTTTGCCGGCGCTGCGGCGCGCCGCGCCTGGGTCTTTCGGCATCGCAGTTCCTCGCCAGCCCCGTGTGCGTGTCCCGGGGTTAGTTCCCTTTGTTCTCGCACTCTGCAGTTACACAGCCCCCACCCCGAGCTTGCCCTGTGACCCGGAGTGGTCCGCTTGGCTTTGCAACCTCCAGGAATAGAACTACCAGTAACGCCGCAGGAAGCCGTAATTCATCCCTCGTTGAAGTGTTTAGTGGATGCGCCAGCCTCAGTGTTGCTAAACTGTCTGCAGGCTTCGCCTTAGCACGACGGGTAAATAAACAGCTAGAGAAAGCTCGGCGCTCCCGAGCCTCTGGCTCTTCCCGTTGCCACAAGCCCTGTGGGAGCGGAGCCGGTGTCAGCGGAGCCGCCGCGCCGCGGGCGCTGAGCGCGGCGCTCCCGGCCCGGCGGAGCTGCGCAGGCCGGGGATGCTCGGCCTGCTGCGTCCTGCCGCAGCCGCCGCCGAGCCGGCTCCTGTACCATGAGCACTGCCTGCCGCTCGTAGCTACGGTGCCCTCGGCGCTTTGTTCCACGGCTAAGCGACTGTATGTGGGTACTTACAGGAGTTTAGTGCGCATAAAGATGTCTTCTATCGTTTATGGTTGCAGTAATGCGCACAAATTAATTTTCTTCAGAAATGCATCTATTTATATGCGCAGTTCGCAGTGACCTGTGTCACAACCTGTTACTGCAGAGAAGAAATAGATATTTTGGATTTCTTGAAATGCAACTATTTGCTCTGTTTTATCAGTGCAGATTTTTTTTAATTGCATGTTCATCAAAATGATATTAGAAAAATGTTTCTCTAGCATGAACTCCACCTTTAATTTTTAAGAAGTTTTTCTTCTTCTCGTATCCAATCTTCTACAACTCTTTGAAACATCAGACTGCCTATTCTCTGTACCACTACAGGGCTTTAGAGAGATTTTTTGAGATTCTAAATAATCATATGAGTTGGCACAAGACTGGATATTTGCCTCCGGGAGCACTGAATCCTTTCCCTGCTGCGGCAACCAACCACACCAATAATCCCATTCATAAATATGCTGAGTTTCCTCTTAGAACTATGATGTTTGTTTGCTGCACTGTTCTTGCTAGCAGGCTACAACCCACGCTCTGTGTCCACCTAACTCTGAAGAAAAATAAAACTTATACTGTATTTGATTAATGCATATTTTTGAAAAATAAGTTTAAAAGGACCTTGCCAAGCATTACTTCCTTTCCCAGAATTTACCGTTCGGTCTTTCACTTTCTCAGAAACACTTTAGTAAAGTGAATGTCTTATTAACCATCAATATTGACAGAGAACCATAGTATCAATTATTAAAATGTGTTTATTCACTAATGTCTCCTTTGACTGCTGCTACTATGCTGCTCCTGAAAAACAGAAGGTGTAGTTCTTGGAGCATGCCTTCTGTTTGCTGCAATTCCTCCGAAGGGCTCAGAACCTAAGGCAGCATGAAATCTGCATGGGCAGTAGCTGATAGACTCCCAATCAACTGTTCAGGTGCCAAATGCTGAGTGTGAAATGCAGGCCCACAGAAAGTCCTGGTATTTGATATCGCTCAGGTTATTCCTGCCCTGTATTAATCCTTGCCACTCACAGCTGCAAAATTTCTTATTAATAAAGTATGTGTGTATGGTTGGTCACCCCTAATTGATGCCTCCAAATCTTCAAAATACTTCCCTTATGGCAATAAGTTTGTTTAAATTTTAATAGATACTTGGTGTAAATCACCTTGGAAAAATCAAACCTAAAAGCACATTTATATACTTTTTAAAAGAAAAAAACCCTTGCACCATGCTAAGGAAAAATAAAACATATTAGATAACATTTACCTACATTGGGATTTTTCTTTACTTTTGTTACTAATTGCTGAAAATGAAACAGTGGGTTGAAGTCTGTCATGTTGATCTGGACCTTAAACATGTATTTTTCAGCAACATCTGATTAGTAAAATTTTGTTCTATCTGTATGATATAGACAAATATTCACAGGTAAATTTTTTTTTTATTCAGAATGGCTTTGAAATCATATTCACTATCTTACTCCTTATAAATCAAATATCAGCACTCTGTTCTGAAGTTTATAGTTTCTAGCTACTCCTAAGTTTTTATTCTTCTCAGCCTTCTATATTTACCTCAGTGTGCTGAATCTAAACTGATACTTTTTATATGGATTATTAAATTTACTATATTAGTGTTGCTATGCAATGGTTTTTCTCTCTATAGAACAAATAATAATTTTAATCCTTAGTATTGTACTTCGAGTCTTCAAAACAATTTCTTGTAAAGAGTCATTCACTGTAAATTGGGCAGAAATGACCCTTTGATTAGTAACCAAACAGAGGTACACCTCTTTCAGAAATAAAATGGCTGTGATGTACATACTGTGAACATAATGAGGTTGTAAGTTCTGCAGAAATGACATAATTTTCAGATTAATTACAATGTGACATGAATTTAATGAACATATTAACAACATATGCTAATGAAGAAAGTATTGCAGTTCACGTGAGAAGGAGAATAGGGCTGCATGTAATTTCAGGAAAAAATGGGAGCCTCTGACGTTACATGTTCCAATTACAGTCATAAAACCAAACAAATAAAATCCATTCATTGCCAGCTATCTGACACTATCAAGAAGCTTGATAAACTTTTATATGATCACTTGTAATCATTATTTCAACAGAAACCGAAGGGACAATCTCAATATAAACCTGTTTATTCCAAGGCAAAAAAAAATGTATCCCTTTTTTCACTTAACATGTTCATGTTAACCAATATCACTATCAGAGTGATAGGATCTAAGATTACAGATATTTACACCCTGAAAACAAAGTTAAATAGGAGAAAAGATTCTGCCTGCAGAATCAGTTCTCTCTGCCTCTATGGGTAACATCGTTAATTTCGTTCCTTGTTTCTCATGTCAGCTAACAAGCTTGCTTCCATGTAAAAATGCATAAAGAAAAACAAAACAAAACAAAAAACCCAAATCAAGACAAATGAAACAACTCGAAGTGTAGGTTTCATTAAAAAAAAATAAAAATAATAAAAAAGGACAATGGATCAGATGACAATCTCTGGTGTTAAACTCCCTTTTACTGTCTGTTAAACTCCCTTTTACTGTCTGCCTTGTTATTGTTTGAAAAGTACATACAAATGTCAGTGGAAACTGACAGGAGAGCAATGAAATTTGCTCTATGTAAAATGATGCTTAAAATATGTGTCATGCATTTCTTTATAGTGAAGTTAAGGTGTTGCCTGCAAAAGCTGTGGCTTATTTTTCACTCATGTGTAGCTCTTAAAAACCTGAAACACCCCTATTATTATTGTGAGTTTAAGTTCAGCTACTACAAGGGGTGAATCTGTTCAGCTTATATTAAGCCCTGACTCTGGATACTCTGTACTGCTGCACGCACACAGACACTTCAGGACTTTAACCACTGCCATCTCCATTGTAGTAGTCATCTAATGACAACTGGATTTCTCAAAACAAGAAAGAACTAATAGTAAAGCTGTAGAATTCATATAAGACATGTAGGCAGTGGATGTTGGAATCCGCTGAATGCTAGAAGGAAACAGAACTTTTGATCCATTGAATGTTACAGTTCATATCTTTTTACTCTCTGCTGCATTCACTTCTGAGTAACTTTATTGATTAAATCTCGTTTTCTTGTCTGTAGTCTCTTTTTTTAAAATTATTTATTTATTTTTGTTATTTCTGTTTCTGCAGCTGCCTCGAAGGGCAGTATTCCACTCCATGTCCTCAGATACCTGTGATACATTTAGGTTAAAAAATTAGAGAGCAATTTATTTATTTTTAATATAAAAACAGCTGAGAAAAAAGCCCTCAACCTGGACTCTGGATTTTGCATCTGCATGCTGTTTTGCTACACAAGTCACCAGTTCTATGAAACTGCTTTTGCTCCAACATTAGCGGATGGCTGGGCTGGCTTTTGTTGCAGTCTGGCTCCTACACAAAATTTTCTGGATACAGAAAATTCTCCTTTGCTCACATGGTCACAGTTCATCAGTGCTTACAGAAGTTAAACCCTTATGAACTCATGTTGACATATAATCCTACTATGATTATTAATATTATACTCATACTGGTATTATTAATTTAGACCTGCAGGTTGTAGGCTAGCTGTAAATACACAGAAAAGCAAGATAGCAATAAAAAAAAAATCATTCTGTCCACCTATATATGTCTGAGCAATACTATAATTATGCTGAACACAGTAGAGACTGGATATAATGTTATGTAAATATCAGTTGATTGCATTTATTTTGCAGCATGTTATTATTGCTTTATAATTTATCCTCTGAAGATTTTAAAAAGTGTTTCCCTTCCCCTTCTTTCCCATACTCCCATGCACTGGAGTTCTACAAACAGTGTGAAAGGCACATGTCCTGCCCCGGTGACCTTAACCTGCTTTGAAACCAGATATGACAGTAAGGATAACAAACAACAGGAGAGAAGGATGGGAAGAGGGCAGTAAGATTACACAGTTGCACAGTTTAGCTATATGCTTTACTTGATGTATAGGCATTCAGCCGAACTTGGAAATCTTTTTTTTTCAGTGAGAAAATAGTTTCCATGGTGCACAGATTTATCTGAGGGAGGTCAATCTACTACAGAAGCAACTTGGAAAAATTAAAATGCCAGCCTTTCCGCCTGAGCTTTTTCTTCCCTCTTTCCTATCCTATTTTAATTTCATCAACACAGATAAAATATGTCTTTGAATAAAATTCTGCAATTACTACCATACAGTGATTTCTCACACAGAACTTTATCTGTGTCCTGGTCTCACTTAATTGAAGTCAATGAGAAAATGCCAGTTGAAGCTAGTTAGGAGGGTCAAGTCTGTAATGCATGTGCAAAATCAAGGAGCACAAAGCTTAATGGACAGAGGAATAGAATTTTAAACAAATGTCTCCTCTTCAGAGGTGTGGTGAGTAGGACCATTTTCCCCACATGGCCCTCAGAGGATCACAGCAGCATGTCTGCCCAAAGAGTCAGGAAGAAACAGTTGAAGAGAAAGCTGGCTGATGATTGAGAGGAAGCCATTTATTGCCAGGTTTAGTCCAGATCTTTGCCTTTATTTGGAACATTGCTCTGTCTTTGGCAAATTGATTAGTGTGGTGCAGAGAACCTTCCTCTTTTAGTGTACTCCTTGGAGCACCTTTCTCTGCCCCTTGCTACCATGCAGACTTCACAGTGTGATTTGCTGGACAGCTTCCCTACTGTATCACTTTGATTGCAGCTGACAGCCCTCCATCTTTTCAATCTGTAAAAGAGTATCTGAAGTACAAGGAAATAGTTTTAGTGTCAACAAAAAAGTATTCCATTAGACTAGACTGTTAGCTATACCTTCATTCCAAAACACCATCCTTGATCCATTATGTGTGAAAATGTACCTGCAGTTTCTGGAAACAAAGCTGTGACACAAAATCAAAAAATTAGCACAAAAGTTTAGAAAATGAAGACAGATTGGGGTTGCAATAACTAGGACCTCCACAGATCTGATAAGAATGTTCTTGTTAATAATGAAACAGAATGAGGTATTAAAATATTAATGGAGCATTCATTAATAGTGTTCAGAAATGAAGGACAGATTGCTTTGAAGACTTCACTTACTTTACATTATTTTGCCTGATTTAACTGGATATAGTCCTGCTTTGTATTAGGCAAAGAAAACAAAAGATAATGCTGAATCTGTCCCTTCCTACATACCTATTTAATATAGGAATCTGATATGAAATAAGAGGGATGGATGGCTACAGTAAGGTTTTTCAGCCAAATTTGTTAGCAATCTGTTATGCAAAACTTCATGGTAACAGAAATCTGATCAATTACTGACCTCTTTATAACTTTATTTACCATGAGCTGAAGGAAAAAAAAATATGCATAAGCAAAGAATGGCAAGTTGTGACTAAGTGCAAGAGACAAAAGTATTCATCCATCCTCTCCTAATGCCAAGATTTGAACAGGGTGCTCCTGAGCAGATGGTTTAACAGACTAAAGCATTAGTTTGCTGATCCTCCGTGCTTGCTAATTAATTCTTCAGTTTACTAGGATTTAAGATGATTGTTAAAAACAAAGCTTCTCTTAAAATAAACTTTAGGTAAATGTTACAAAATGGTGATTAAGAGTCTAATTTTTGCAACAAGAATGTTGTGTATTTTCTAGAAAAGATGTTAATTATCTAAATGTCCTAAGTGGTATCCTTAACACTTCTGTCTCTGAAATTTTCTTCTTATAAGAATTTGCTTTTGTTTTCCTAGTTATTTAATCCTCTGACTTCCTGTTGACATTCTTGGGTCAAGATTATGTCCTTGACTTTTGTAAGAATAGCATATGCACAATCATAGAAGAGTTTAATTTTTTGTAGGAAAATTGTCCTTTCCCCCTGTATTGTTTTAAACCCATTATCATGCAAAATGTAAAAACCATAATATCTCCTTTTTTATTTTTATAGTCATTGTTATTCTAAACAGCCAGGATTTCATGTAGTAATTTATTTCCATTTAACATTAAAAGGATGCATTCTCATTAAATTTATTAAAATGCAGTGTTGTAGATTAGCTTGCTTTCTATTAGATTTAGGCAGTGGGCAAATAATTAATTTATTTTAGATTTTATTTTTATAGCAGTTTTATAAACTGATGCCAATTTGATAACAGAAGGACTCCTCTCAACAGAAATTATAGAATTTATAGCACAGAAATGGAAAAAACAATCAAGGAAAAATATTAGGATGAAATAATGTTTTACAAAGTAGGAAATAAAATAGTAATCAGGAAAAAAAATCTCCACTTGCTAAAGCTAAGGCATAAATTTTGAAGACACATCTGTTGCTTGCAAAGGATAACCCATGCCAGTATTGATGGACTTCAAAATTTGTGAGTAGACTCTGAGAAGGTCTCTCCAGAAAAGAAACTCCTCTGCCATGGTCTTGTTTTGACAAGCAAGATGACAGGAGATGCTATGAAATTCTGCACCTGACTTTCATGTCCTATTCTGTTACCTGTGAGCTTGTATGTCTTTTGTGATATCTCCCTTTGGAAAGGGGTTTGGATTTACTGGTGAGAATTCAGATATTTATGTTATCTCTGTAACTCTTCCTTCTGTCAGAAACATTATTGGTTGTTTGTTATGTTAAAAACTCTTGGCAATTCTCCTTTCAGAACAGCAGATAAGAATTCTTATTACTATTGTAAGGAATTCATAGCTTGCCTCATTCTATAATCTATCCATCTTGTAAACCAAGAAAAAGCTATTATTATAGATGATTCAAGGCTGAACTTTTTCGTAAGCTGTCAGTATGCCATCTTCATAAAATCAATTTTCAGCTCTTTTCAAAAAGTAACATTTTTATCCAGAATAACTGCAAGGAATTTTGAAATACTTTTAATATATCTTTAACAGGGAATCTACATGAGGCTGCTGAGAATACAACATGTTTGTTTATATGACATATGAATTGAAATGAAAGTAACACAATACACAGCTCAGGGTGAATTAATGCTAGTGAAATTGCATTTTTAGTTTCAATAATTTTAAATAGGTGGTTTATTACCACATCAGTCAAACAAGTACCACAGTACCACGTCCAGTCAAAGTTTGGCATTTTAAAACTGCTAAGAAAATTTAAAATTATTTTAAAATGAATGACATATTCTTGAAACCTTATTTTGTATTAAAATATTACATTGAAAGAGTCTGATCTCTGTTAGAAAGAAAGAATTAATATTTTACCCTGTAATGTGGTAATTCAACATAGAAAGGTAAATTCCTTTTGGAAGTTCTGATGAATGAAAACAGAGATGACAAGCTAAAAATGTAAGCATAGCTTTAGCAGTAAGAAATATTAAATTCTGTAACATTATTAAATTGGAATAATTTAGGAATGAGTGCTACATTCTCTGATACTTTAGATCACAATTAAATATTCTTGTTCAGCTCACCTGCTAAAGAAATTAGGAAAATCCTGAGGTCTGCATTAACTTGGTAGTCCAGATTGATGATCACAGTAAGATTTTTCTACTCATAAAACCCAAGCTTGTGAACAGTTTGGGTATCTGACTTTGAACCTCAGTATTGTGATCTGGAGACAAATGTTGGCTGTTAATCATAGACAAGTACAAATAAAAAAAAATAAGGTGTCCCATGAGTAATGGAACTGAAGAAGAGGGATTCTTTATAGATTAATTCTGCCCTATTTCCCACATCATTACACCTCTTGACACCAGCTGCCTTGCAGATCCCTAAAATCTCATCTCTTCAAGAGAGAGGTGCTCCTGATATGCCCAAGACCACAGTGATTCCTACAGTTAATATTTTAAATTTTGTCATATGGAAAACCCTAACAATAGAGAGCTCTTTCACTCAGTGACAAGTTTTAATGAGAATTTTATTAATTTACTCTCTCTGAGATCTTCATCTCTCCTTGAAACTTTTATGGAAGAGGCTATATGGACAAAAAAGTTAGTGGAAGAGAAAGGACAGGCAGAAAGGCAGATTGGCATAAAGACAGTGCAGGAATTCACTTAGTTACCATGCTGGAAATGAGCAGAATTGTCCTTATGTATCTACTTGACTTATCACAAATTTTAATGAAAACTTCAAGAGGTTGGGACTGCTTCAATATATATCAAGTCCAGAAAAGATCCTTTGCTTCTACTCTTTGCTTTACACTAGTACAGAACAGTACCCAAGGAATAAGTGCCATTTTACCCACAAAACAAATCCAGTGTTCTCCAAGTTGTACTAGAAAGATTGCTTTACTGCACATAGAAATGCTACACAACAGTTTGGGAAGGAAGTGGGGGGGAGAAGAACAGAAGAAGTTTATATTTAGAACTCTGAGAATATTTAAGGAGTCAAAATCTGATTGCCAACCTTGTAACTTCATCTACAAATCTGAAATGCACATATGGTTGATATTTTTCTATTACATAGCGTTTATTACTGGACGTCTTTTCACTTTTGTCCCTTTTTGATCTGTAAAAAAACCAAAACATTTTTGGCATTAAGCTGAAATTTCAGATGAACATGAAACATTTAATTCCTTTTACTAACCAATATGGATGGCTATCAGTAGGCACTCCAAATATAATATCTCCTTATGAATCATTGGTATGGGACTGTAAATATACTAAAATCTTTTTACTTTTTAACACACAAAAAAAAAGAGATAACGTGAGGTGAGAAAGCACTCTGTACCATGTATTTCACTGGGGTTATCTATTTGTCAGTGACTTTTTAATCATAGCTAATTATAAATGATTCATTGGAATGTTTAAAATCCTACAGAAATATTTAAATAACTCATAGTTTTTACTGTATAGTACTGCTTTAGAGTATTATGCTCATCTTAAATCAAAAGAATAATGACACTGAGCACTGTTGCATCTTCATATAATTGTTATCTTTTGTGTTGTTTTCAGTTTATTTGTTCTTCACTACCCTTTATTTGTGCAAATCAATTCTAGGCAAGTGAGCCTGCCACTCCACCAGCTTATTATTTCCTACTTTCCAGTTGTGACAAAGCTAGAAAGCTTTCCAAATTCTACAAAAGTCCTGAGCTAAGTTTTGCATAGGGTACAGGTGAAAATTCTTATGTTTTTTTTTCACTGTCCCTGTCCTTGCAAGTTTATTTTTTTTAAAGAGTTGCAATTAATAATAAGTATATATATATATATATATATATATGTATGTATAATAACTCTTGAGCCTGGTTTTAAGGTCACAGATAATCATGGGAATAAGATGAAAATGGATTTCAGATCTCCACATTTGATTAAACTTCCAGCTGCACATTTAGAAATCAAAGTTGTGATACTAGTTAGAAGGTGAATTCCCTGAGGTTTTCTCTGTTGTTAATAGTGTCTTGCCCTGAATCACCTTCTAGGAGAGCCTGCCTGTCTTCATTCACTTTGTGGTGGTCCCAGCAGATTTGCTTTTTAATTCAAAAATTAAGTTTGTGTGTCAAAATTTACTCAAGGTGAATACTGTCTTACTTGTACTTGTCAATTCCACTGCAACTTCTTTAATTTTTATGGAATAATTTGATCTTTTTGCTGATACAGAAGGAAAGAATATTTTAGTGCTGTGCTAATTACCATCTTGATTTGTTTCTTAGATTACACCAAACCAAAATAAATGTCCTTTGTTTCTTTTAGGGTGAAGGAAAAAGTTTATTTTTAGAGAAGTGCCCTATCCTGACAATAAACCACTGTCACTCTTGGTTAGAAAAAAATGATAAATCCTCTATTCTTAATCCCTTTCAATTTTTCCCACTGTGTGTGAGATGCTTCACAAATGTTTGATAAATGTGCTCTAAAGAAATTCAAATCTTGCAGCAAATGAATGGAAATAAGTCAGAAAACTGGAGAGAATGGTAAACATTGTTTGCACAGATACACAAGAAAATGCAGATTTTCATAAGAGTTAAACTGGAACTAAACAGATCTTTAGATGAGGTTGTGCAAACTGTAAAGTTGATGTTTTCAGCTCAGAAACAGAATGGGACAGATAATTAGTGAATTCAATACTGAAGTGTTGGGTTTTTTTCCCCGGGGGAGGATGCAGAAGCTTTTATTTGTGTTTCTCTGCACTGAATGACAATAGATTTCCACAATATTTGTAGAAACAATACTTTTGAGATTTCTAGATCCTTGTAATATTTGACAGGAATTGGATAATGAATTCGAAAGCAATTAGGAAGGACCGGAAGGTGAAGATTCACTGACAGAATAAGACAGCTATATACCCTTATGAAACCTTAATAAAACCCGAGGAATTTTGTTGCCCTCAACTTCAGAGAGCAGTGGAGTAGCAGAGCTCTTCAGAGTGCCATTTCATACTTGTAAATAACAATGTCATCTCTGCATTTTACTTCTAATAGCAAATGAAATGTAAATTAAAGTTTCCCCAGCTTCAGTGTAGGGGACCACCCAGAACATCTGGTAACATTATTTTTAATTTCTTAGGAGAGGAGCAGCACAAGCTTTATGAGTAACATTCAGTGTATTTTTATTTTCTAATAGAAATCTATTTTATTTTATAAACAAGAAATATGCCATAACCCAAGAGATTTCTTCAGAAAACAACAAAACAAGTAGATCCAGGTACAGCTGTTGCTGCTGGCACAAAAAAGTTACAAACACCTGATCTTATTAATCTCAAATAATACTGACTTAAATCTTTACCCTGCTACCCAGGAGACTGAATTGAATAATCTCAGCATAATCTGTGTGCAGTATTTCTCAACCTTCAAACAAAAAGTCCAAGTCTTGATTTAAGTCCATCAGGTGGGATAGGACATTCATTGACATATCAAATTAATAAATCTATAGGATTTCAGCACCTCTGTGGGGATTTTGCAAATTTTTTTATTGCTATCTCCCTTTAACAGTGGGGACATCTGGGGACACCCTGGGGACAGCTGGGGAGACCTGGGGGACACGTTGGGGATGTGAGGAGAACTTGAGGACACCTGGGGGATACTTTGGGGATGGGAGGAGAACTTGGGGACACCTGGAAGTGACTTTGGGGACAGGAACAGAACTTGGGGACACCTGGGGGACACTTTGGTTAATGAACTTGCTGATTGCCAGACTCCTTTTCTAAATTTTCCTAAAATACTGGAAAAGTAGTCCCTGGCTGAGAGGGACCAATTCTTTGGTGGATTCATTTCCTCTCCATGAGGTATGATCCTGAAGATACAGACATCCCCAGAGAGGGACACTAGGATTTTATTTTATTCACATTTTTGAAACTTCCAGTGCTTTTTGAACCTCTATACATTTGCAAAACTGCGTTTTATTTGTGGTACCAATTCATAAAGGTCTTTGTAAGCATCACAAACTTACACATAGAGAAGGTGATCCAAGAACTACTTACAAGGGCAATAAAATTCTTTAGACCTGCTAAAATCAACAAGAATAATATTCTTAAGGTTCAGTTTCAAGATCCTGTGCTTGCTTTAGGCATGCCTGCAAGTAGTCTTTATTAGTATTTTAATTTAAAGTCTATATTTAGGAAGTCTTTCTTTAAATAGATGGTACAAGTTTGTTTCACTGCTTTTTGAAAATCTTGTAATTCTTGCTTTCTGTGTTTCCAATTATAATGAATGTTCTTTTAATTGCACTTTGGCCTGATTATGCTTGCTTTCATAATGAACTCTTGTGTCTTCCAGTGCAGAAATGTCTTTCTACTTTATTAACTGTTCCTCTTGATGAAGCACATACAGAATTTCTTGTTAATTAAATTAATTCCTCCTTTATACAGTCTTTTGTATAAGGTGTCCAAAACAGTAATTAAATGAGAAAGACTTGAAGAAATAATTTTTATAATTATTTTTTCTCTTGTAAAATAATTCCTTTTTGTGACAACTCACCATTTTGGGAGTTTTCTGTTTGCTTGTTTGTTTGTTATATTTTTTTTAAACAATTCCAGTAAAAGTATCTTCATATTATTTTGTTACTAAAAATATTTCCTGACATTTTAATGCTGACATACTGCATTTTTTTCAGTAGTCTTAATTTTCAGTGGTTCAAAACTGTTCTTTGTACACACATGATCTTAATATAATTTAGAAAACTCAGTAAAAATTGAAGAAGACATTCTAAATAAGCTACCTCTCAGAGTTTATCCTCAGTAGGAAGACTTTACTACTAAATTCTCCCTGAAATTTGAGGTAGCGGAGTAGTATAGTACAAGTTTAATTTATACCAGGTTGTTCATTTTGATTAAGTTAGTGGACAAGAAAATTCAAATTAAAGGTAGATTAAAAATAATGTCATTTATTTATCCATGACATCAATAGACCAGCAGAGTAAGCTTTTCTGAGCAACAGGGACATTTTTCTTCTGAGCTGAGATACAGAGTGGCATGGAATCATGGACAGATAGCTCAGTCAAGGTTAACATTCAGTTCTTAAACTCTTCATTAAGACTGCAAGATTGCAAGCTGGTCACATGGTTACATGTTTAGGTGCATATTTCTGCAAAAAGACCATCATAATTTATAGAAAATACACGTTATATGTTGAGTAACTTGGACGGTTTTTTCAAAGCTTGGAATGTTTTTTCACATTATCAGTTGGGCAGCTCAGAACTGTTTTACAGAAATATACAAGTAATCTCTGGTATCCCAAACCTAGGTCATGCAACAACTTCAGACAATGAATCCAAAAGAAAATAGCTCACCACACCATTCTTTTCTACAAATAGCTGGTGTTACAAGGGAATGGAACGTAAGTGCAGTGCCTCTCTTTTCAGAACAAATGCTCTTGACATTTCTTCTGTTACATTTTTTCTGACTAAAAAAGGTCACTACCAAGATAAAAAAACATTGAAGCATATTTGTAAAGCAAGAATACCAATATTTATTAATAATGAGCATATTGATATCTCAGAGACCAGCAAGGAGTTTATATTATTCAGCTTGCCTGGCAAATCTCAGCAACTTTGTTTTCTAGGAATTCAACAACCATGGAAAATACTTCCCAAGTATTTTAAATCATGAGGATGATGTTTTACATATCTGAGGTTGCCTAACTCTAATTTGGTTGCTTTTCTTATTGGTACTCTGTAGCATCTAAATATTATCTAAATACAAGTATCTACTTAAACCTAAGTTCTCTTTTCCAAGACTGATTCTATTAGTTTTGAATTTAAATAAATTCAAATACATGTCTTTTTCACCTTAATTGAAGATGTTGATTAAAATATTAATACTTCTAATTAGTAACAAAATGTTCCCAAGTCCAGTCCCGTGCTTCAGAACCTTGGATAGCGCCTGTGGTTCCATCATGAGCTCGCAGGGACAGGCACCAAAGAAAACCCAAACCTAAGACAAGAAGACAGCAGCAAAAGGATTGTGCTTTAATGAGATTGGTAATAATTCCTGGAGTCCTGAAACACTATCAGATCCATCTTTTGAAAGAAAAACTGTTAAATTACGTTGAGAATATCGTACATGAAATTATGTTCTACATGTTTTGGATAGTCTGCTGCCTCTGTCTGGTCAGTTGAAAGAAATTCAAAATAATTTTATTCTAGTAAGAATTTATTGATATTTTTCAGTTTGGTTTGGTTGTGGCTATGATTTGGTCCAAAAGTAATATGGATCAAATCTTATTTTGATAAAATCACCAAGTAGAATTTACAGGAATCTTGTTTTAATAAGGAAAAATAGATTCAGCAGAAATGAAGCAATAGCTTTGCCTATTAAATCAGATCTGGACTAATTTGGCCTTCACTTCAAAAATTACCAAGAAGAAATCTGTATTTATATATGCACATTATATTACATCCATAGCAGTCTGTCTTTTCATTCTCATGCAACAACCACTTTTCTAAATGAACAACAGGGAAATTTTCAGAAAACGTTAGCTGTAGTCTAGGCTTTTCTGTTTGTTGCTACTATTGAAAAGCTTATTTCAGACTGATTATAGGCTGATAGAGGGAGAAGTAGCAGCATTCATTCTGTGGCAGAAAGGTAAAGCAGCTTGATTTGATAGTAAGCTGATTGAAGGATGTCTCTGCTTATAGTGTCTAGGTGTCTGGCACTCTAGCACCATGTAAGATCCATAGTGTTTCTAAAGCAGATATGGAACCTATAAAAGATCGCTACTTTTCTAGAGTGGCAAGCATACCAGGGACACATAAAATGGCATCAGTACCTGTGGTATCTGGACACCATCCTCTAAGGTTCATTGCAACTAGATGCTCTTCTGCAGAAATAAAAGGGGGAGGGGGGTAAGTAGTTGTAAGCAATCACAAATTGGTGTTACTCTGAAGATGTGATATTTAGAACTCTTTTATGGCTTGTGAACATTGTACTTTGTAATAAGCCACAGAGTTTATTTAAATAATCACAGCTATAGCAGATAAATCATCACGACCCACATCTCAGAATGAGTGCCTATTTTTTTCACTTGATTTTTGCCACCTTAGAAGATTCCAATCCCAAAACATCTTCTTGGTTGGTTGGTTGGTTGGTTGGTTGGTTTATTGGCTTTGTTCTCTATTGAGGTAAAAGTAATTTAACTATAATGCTTTTATGATGACATGCTTACACATGGATCCCTAGGTTTTTGTTTTTTTCCTGAGATAGTGGGAAATGTTGTCCAGGCTTGGTCCAATACCTGGATGACAAACTCATGGTGATGGTCAGACCAGAATCAGTGATCAATCCAGGTTCAAACAGCTCTGTCAGGAAGCTTGAGATTCAAGGCCATGAACCAGAGATCAGTAAGTCACAACAGGGAAAGCATCAGTCATGTGATACTATAGTCAGAGAGAAACCACTATCAATGTCCAAAGCAGGTTGTAAGAAATAAAGCTGATGATCTGAAATACAGCTCTGGATACTCTCTGACTTTGGAACTTGCATAGAATAGAGCCTGTAAATGACATCTGCACATCACATGAAATTGGTGACAGAATTTTCAGGTGTTTTTCTTGGGTGTTAAGACATGTCCTCCAAGGACACAAGAACAGCCGAAGGACTGAGAAAGTGGGCTGTGAGACTTTCAGACTGGAACTGATCTTTTTTAACAATCTTTCTTCTGTTCAATTAATGGTTGCAGTAACAAGCCAAGCAAAATCCTAACACAGACAACTGCTATCTATGAGACAGTGTTTGTGTCTGTAAAGGCAGTAGCCAATAGCTGCCTGCTGGAAGGATGAATCAGTCCCAGGTGCTGAGGAGATGATTCATCCTTAGTTGGCCAATGACTCACTATGACTTTCTGCACTGGTTTGAGTCCAGCCTTTAAACATGTATATATAGATGTTTGGCATCATACACTGCCAAACACTCCATCATACATGTAAGAAAATTTTCTGAAGGATGACAAATTTAATCAAATTTAAAGATTCTCAGGCTATTTCTCTTAACTTTAATCCAGAGAAGTGTCGGAATCTGTGGTATTGATGATTCCGAGATTGTAGAAAGTCTCTGTCTTTCTGCTCTGCTGCCAAAGAAGAAGCCATAATTCATCTGTGCTGGTTTTCAAGGTTGTTTATTCTTGCTTATCTCTAACATGTTCTGCTGCCCTGCCGCAGGTCTGTCCTGTGGGGCAGCATGTGGGGCTCTGCCCTCAGTGGGATGTTGCAAACATTAAATACCAGAAACTACCTGTGCTATATTTACAATAATGTGCCAATATCTGTCACCTACGTTGAACAGTGTGTCCCCAGCCTAAACCAATAGAAAAATGCCAACACTACAGTGAAACATGGAGGGCATGAAGAAGGAGAAAAAGGACAAGACACACCCAATTTCCTCCATCTTGTCCCCTTTGGACCCCTAATCTAGAATCCTAAAATTTTACTCTTGCACCCGTGCCACACTTAATAATTGCTTATATCAAAGACTCAGAGCTTGTAATCCATCCTGTAAGATTGAAAACTCTTTTCCATGGACAGAGATCAGAGACAGTGTCTCTGGGGGGTGTGTACAGGGGCATTCCTGACCCCCTGCCAGGGCCCCAGACCTAGCAGGACAGCCAGAGGGAAGCCCTGGATTCCCACAGAGAAGGATGCTTCAGAAAGACATGGAACTGCATAACTACAGTGAAAGAAGTATTACAAATGAGAAAAAAAAAAGAAAAAAAGAAAGAGGAGAGGAGAGGAGAGGAGAGGAGAGGAGAGGAGAGGAGAGGAGAGGAGAGGAGAGGAGAGGAGAGGAGAGGAGAGGAGAGGAGAGGAGAGGAGAGGAGAGGAGAGGAGAGGAGAGGAGAGGAGAGGAGAGGAGAGGAGAGGAGAGGAGAGGAGAGGAGAGGAGAGGAGAGGAGAGGAGAGGAGAGGAGAGGAGAGGAGAGGAGAGGAGAGGAGAGGAGAGGAGAGGAGAGGAGAGGAGAGGAGAGGAGAGGAGAGGAGAGGAGAGGAGAGGAGAGGAGAGGAGAGGAGAGGAGAGGAGAGGAGAGGAGAGGAGAGGAGAGGAGAGGAGAGGAGAGGAGAGGAGAGGAGAGGAGAGGAGAGGAGAGGAGAGGAGAGGAGAGGAGAAAAAATTCTGCTTGCTTTCACCAAACTTTGGGGATTTTCATGACAACTTCCATCTTAAATTAAAATCACATAAGGCTAAACTTAAAATAGTAAGCTGGTGAAAGAAGGTATTAGTAAAAGCACTGTTTCTATTCTTCACAAAGCACAAAACTTGAGTCAGTTTCATCCCATGGAAAAGAAATAAAAATATATTTGTTGAAGTCCAAAATTCATCAAATGTAGAAGCTCTGAGGGCCTTTTGGTTCTCTGAAACTATACTTGGAATTCGTTCTTGTGTGATGATATTTAATTAAAGGTGTACTGGAAAAAACAAGCAAAGACATCTAAGAAAACTGCTGTGTCTTATGATCATTATTAATATTCTGCCTCATTATCTATCTGTTAATCTACCTATCTGTATCCATCTCATTGTCTAACTGTTAATTATTATTATTCTGCCCAAAGTAATGAGATGAGTCTCTTAGTCAGTACCCACTGGTCTTAAATATCACCCTTCCCATTTCCCTATAACTTAAGGGAACATAGTCAAAAGTAAGTTCACAGATTTTGTTTCATGTTTAGATGTCAGACTTTCTTTCACAGACAGTGTAATATATCTTCATTTCTCTTGTGGTCTTCCTGTTATGCATTTCATTTCTTCATCTTTTATATTAATTCAATGTGCACTAGTTATTTGTACATATCTTCTTTCACTGTGTGTACTTCTCTATCTGTTTGGAAAAAAAAAAAAAAAACAAAAAAAACCCCAAAACCCCTCCCATTTATTAATATGACCAGCTTCACAACTAATATATACTTTATACATTTGTATGTTTTTAAAAATACCTTTAAAATCTTACACAAAAGCAAACCAGGGTATAAAGCAGTGTGCAAAATTATGTGCATGTATGTACATCAAATATGCTGATACATTTAAATTATCAGGGAATAGAACAGGGCAGCTGAAATCTTCATAAAGTACCACACCTACAGTTGTTGACAAAAAATAAGGTATATTTTATGACAGTCTTATCATGGAGTTATAGCAGAAAAATTAGAAGGAACTGACACATTCAGCTTCAGTTAACATGAAATCACTCAGGCTGAGGGAGAAACCCAGCATTTCTTTAAAGCTAGTCTGGGAAATGAAGCCTTTAGTTTTGCCTTTAATGCAACACCTTGCCTTTTGACTGGCAGCCCTTAATGCAACTGAATTTCAATATAAACTCCTCTGTGAACATCTGTGATTTTCAAATGGATCTCATAACTCATATGTATCTGTTTAAAGTTTCTTTAAACTTACCTGTGTGAATATAAGGTAGGCAAAAAACACTCACATTCACAGCTTCTTCAGTGCCTGAAGACTCACAGCTCTTAGTGTTACTCAAATAAAGCTCAGCCCTTCCAATTCACTTGTGTAAGGATGAGTATTTCAACCCTTTCCTATCCAGACACGTGTAAATAATTATTCTTCAGAAGATGATTTGAATGGCTCTGATTAGATAAATCTAATTAGATGAATAATATATAATATCTATAATAATAATAATATCTAATTAGATTTATCTAATCAGAGCCATTCAAATCATTTTCTGAAGGGGGAATATATAAAAAGGCCTGAAGCAGTCCACCTGGGCATATATACTTCATACTGCTTAGAAATTCCTCCACATTACCTCTAGAAGTTCTACAGCCTCGAGCAAAGTATGACACCATCCCTGCTGGTATAAGAAATACTCTATCAAAATAACCATGCCAAGTTGTAAATAATTGTCATAAAAGGTAAGCAAAAAGCATCTTTGAATTAACAAAGTTTATGAAAATTGATACACTGAAGTCCTCATAATCTGTTACTTGTTCACTGTAGTATTAACCCTTCCTCAGACAAAAAATTTGAGAAATCTTATTGAATATTGTAAAAGTCATCCAATGACAAACAAAAATGCCCTCCAGCAGGTAAAAACTGGGATGCAAGTTGAACCTACCTGTGTTAGTGTTCAGAAACACACATAATCACAGGATATGATGATATGCAGGGGCTTTTATTAAGAGTTCTGGGAATCAGGGGTCCGGACCCAAATCTGACTCTGACATGGCTTTCAAGCTGAATGTATTTTATATTCTATCATTACATAACTCACATATTAATTATTAAACTTATATTGTTTTATTGTATACATTGACATGAGTTTCTCGTGATCTTTCTTAGGTTCCTGACCACAGTTTCTCATGATTATTCTTATGATTAAACAGTAATCATATTTAATTACTAAAAAATCATCACATCTAATAATTATATCATTTATCATGTACACAGTGAAGTTCTAGCAAGTACAAGTTCTCCATGTGCTTAGGGTGTTTATTTTTCCAGGGCCTACTAAGCTTATTTTTCCTTTTAACCCTTAATCCACATGATTTTAAAACCCTTTTACTATCATCTGCTGTGTGAACAAAGTTGTTACCTGCACTCTCTTTCATTTATCAGCTCTCCCTGAATTTACAAAATAAATGTTTACATCTCATAGGTTTGCTGTCTAGGAGGAGCTCTTCTCAAGACATCTGATCCAAATCCTATTCTGGGAATGATGCAGCACAGCCTGAGCAGCAACAGTAAACATGCATTGCTGTTGGCCAATCACAACTTTCAGAAATGTGAAGGAATGCTCTTTTGGCCAGTTCCCATGGCTTTCAGGGGCTAGGTTGCAGCAGTGTAAAATGCTCAGGTGCTCAAACACACATCTAAGCATTTTCATCAATGTTGTCCTCACTGTCCCATTTTTTTAATGAGTAGTCACAATTGGAAATAAAGTAACTGCACACCTCTTAAATAAAAAAGGCTTTTGTTATGCTTTGATGATTTGTATTTTAAACACTGATTTTTTTTCCTCACTTCTCATTGGCTTTTTAATCTATATGGGAATTTGACTGTTTCCACATTTTTCACTCTTGTACTGTTCCTTTTCACAATAGCTGAAGGAAACAATCACAAACAGAAAATAACTTTAAAAATATTACTGTTAGATAGAGTAAAAATACTAATAAAGAAATAAAAGTTGTAAAAGAAAGCTTGTTATAGAAAATCAATTATAAATATCCAAAGAATGAACTTATAAAAATTATTTAGTAGGCCACTGCATTTTTTTCCCATTTTATTGTGTTCCTGCTTCCTTCATAAGTAAAAAAAAAATAGGCTGTCTATAATCTAACTATTAAAAAAATCAATATGACATCTTGGGATTGGGCATGAACTCCTTCGCACTTCACACAGAGTTTGAAATGTAAAATTCAAGCTGTAAGGAATATCTGTGCACCTACAATCTTCAGAAGTCTTTGCCAAATTACACAAAGTGGATGGAAAGAAGGTATTTCAACAGGCTTCAGATCAAGCCACAAAAGGAAGAATTCTGAAGATATGGTACATACATAATCCGTTTAAATTGAGGAAACTGATCTATTGATGAGACATGGCATTGCTGTAATTCAAACATAAGCAAACAATACTGAAGTGATTGTATGTTAAGCAAACAGATGTGTGAAACTAAAAACTGCTACTGTGCATTTTACATTGTACTAATTAGAAACTATTTTTTCCAGGGTCTCCACATTGGCTTAAAGTTTCTTGAGGATTGCTGATTTTTATACTGACTTTAAAATGTGAACTTTTTCTTAATAAGAAACCTCTGAGCTCACAGATTTTTTAACAATCAAAAAAAATGGAGGAAGAAAAGTGTCCTAATACAGGTTAACTTGCAATATTTTCATCTGGAAGTCAAACTATTTAGTAATTCAGCTGTTTGCATCCTTGTCAGCAGAAAGGCCCACCTCACCACTCAGGATGACACTTTTCAAGGTCATGCTAATGGGGGTGACTTCAAGCCCAGTCTCGGAGGGGCCTCCTGCCATAGCCCTGTGCACAGAGCTCAGGTGATTCTTAATCTGTGTCCATGGCAGGAGCCTGATGCCAAGACACCCCTATTCAAAATTCACCAGTGCTATGAAAGTCTTAGTGTATCTGCAGTCAGTGTGTTTATATTTACAGACTCATACAAAGCCCCTCCTTTTAATATCTCCGAGATTTTCTTTTTCTTTTCATTCACTCCTCATTCTTATTTATTTCCCATCCACATTCTTTTTTCCCCTCATTTCCTTACTCTAAAATGTTTATTTGTTTCTCCCTTTATAAGTTCAGTACCTACTACCTTTATAAAATACAGCCCTTAGGATCTTTTTTCCCCATGCTGGTAGTTATGGAAGCACTGTGGGACAAATGTTAACAAGGTCACTGCAATTCCTCTATGCCCTACTTACTCTAGCTACAACAAGAGGAAGAAGTTTAATCCATTCTTATTAAATACTTTGGGATCTATGGATAAAAAAGTGCCATGTATGTCCCAAATCTTGCAATTTTTTTACTTGCAATTTCTGCCATTTAATACTTGAAGTCATCCTGCTTTCCATCCCTGTCAGTACTGATTTACAGCTCACATCCATTTGTGTTGGTTTATTCTCTCAAGGGTAACAGTGTCTGTCCTTACCTTCAGAAATACAATGACTCTTTTGGCCTTGTTTGGATTATATAACACCTACTTCTAATAATTTATGTTTTTATGAAGGAAATGGAACCATGTGGAAGGTTCCATTATACTAGGTAGGGCTTTTAGATTTCTTTGGATTGCATGGATGCAAATATCCACATGTGTTTCCACCTGCATATGTTTGCCTTAATCTGGCTGCAATTATTTTCTGATACTGATCTTGATATCCCAATTTTATGACCATTTTCAGTAATTCTGCACAGATTATATATACACAATCCATTCTGTGCCAGTACATTGGGGAGATGGGGTTTTGCTTGCCACTACAATAATTAAAGACTGATTTTCTAGCTTTACTGATAGATACCTTAATATTCTCAGGGTTGTGGGTTTGTTTCACACTATAACAGTCAGAAGATGCTGGACACTAGACACTGACATAGCATTGTGAGAGATGTACCAGCAGCGATTTAGCTCTGATACAACTCACAATATCCATTTCAAATTCGAAAAAACATTTTTTACTAGGTTTTGGGGTTTTTTTTTAATTTTCTGTTTTGTGTTGGAGAAAAACTAATTTAACTGCTAATAGAGTAACTGAGATTTCAGGGAGTTAAAGTGAGAGAAGTTGAATCAGATTTTCCAAGGCGTTTGCAGAAAATTGTTCCACAGATTTTTTTTCTATATGTTCCTAACATAAAATATATATTATTCCATGCATTTTATAGTACAGATTTGCATGGAAGAGTTTCTACGAGAGTAAACCACCTAAATAGACTTTTGAGGGGCTAGGCCTTTGTTCTGTACCCCCTTCATTAAACCTTTTATTGCTCTGCTGAAAAGTTCAAGAGTTTACTGGGACTAAGGCAATCATTTTTGGCTGGGAATCTCTTGTGAAGACAGATGGCTATTGCTCATCACATTAGCAAGAAGGCTAATATTTCTGGTCTTCAGCTGTTAATAGTAATATTTGAAGAAATTCTAACTTCAGGTATCCACTGTGTTTCTCCTGTTCTTTTAATGCAACAATTTATATTGTATTACATTTATTTTGCATTGTATATTGCAATAATGTACTGAATTTAGGAATATAAAACACTACAGACCTTATCAGAACTTATG
Organism: Lonchura striata; assembly: GCF_050655825.1. NCBI lineage: Eukaryota > Metazoa > Chordata > Aves > Passeriformes > Estrildidae > Lonchura > Lonchura striata. Next base: position 83,547,397 of record NC_140705.1, on the reverse strand, counting down.
GAGGTGAAAAATCAAGAATACTGCCTATTCAAAAACAATGATACTTCCAAAATAATTTTTATGAGATTAGGGAGTTAGTAGATTTTTAATTAATTTTTCAAGATTTTCTCAAGACTTTAAAAATAATTAATTTCTTGTTTCAATTCGCTTGTTAACACATTTATAAAATCATTGTTGTTTTTTACTTCCACATTTTTATCAAAAGACAAAAGAAATTGCTGCTCCTTTGCTTACTGGTATGAGCTTTCAACTTTGTATATTATTGTTCCTAATTTTGACAAGCTCCAAAACAACTTCTGCACAATCAGCTTGAAACCATAAGCCTCACTCTCTTCAATTTGCTCTTCACTAACAAGGGGGGCTCAGTTTACATTTGGACCAAGAAAATGCAACATGGTTACCTCTGGTGACAGCTCATGGATACTATGTTAATATGCTAAAACAAAGTTTTAGGAAGAAAGAAATCTGCAGGATCTGTTAACAAGTAAGAAGCTCATGCAAAGCCATGAGACTGCCATGAGCTCTCTGAGCAAAGTTCAGATTTGATAATGTTTTTTAGTACAATCCTGCTCATTGCAATTGCTTTACACATAAGGAAATGGCTTACCAAGTTATTTGGGGTATAGTTTCTGTTTTTCCATTGCAGGTTGTGCAGAACTGAAAGAAAATTCTGAATTACTTTGTGCATGCTGGCTGCAGATTACTCGTGCTCACAAAGAGAGGATTATTACTTTAAGTGGAGAATAGGGGTTATTCTGTTGATAATGCACTACAGTAACCTCTGTACATTCCTTTCATTCCTTTGAAGAAGCTCAAAATATGATCAGGCACCATCACAACCCCTGCCAGGCAACATTGGCTATAGCAGCCACAGGCATCCCAAACCTGCTGCCTATTAAGCCTCTCACTGAGCAGCAGTGTGGAGTGGCCCTTGCAAGAAAAGGTCCAGAAATCCCTCTCCTTGCTCAACCACCTTCTGCAAGTTCACCAAATCTCTCTTCATTTTAGGCCTTTAAGACCCTTCTGTCATGTGAGGCAGTGACTTCAGCCTACCAATGTCCTGAGGATCTACTCTGGGATTTTTCTGCCTTCAACACTCAGGCTGAAGTGGCAGAAATTCATGTACTTTTCTTGATTAAGGGAGAGGAGATAAATCTCTGAGGTTTAAAGAGACACTGTTGAATATACAGGGAAAATACAGCAACAGATATTTATCTTATGGTGGATGGTTCTTATTTTAATCACTGGCATACCAAGTCAGAGTGTTCCATATCTCTTTGATAAATTATTCTTTGACCTTACAGAGAATAGATGTCTCGGTATGATAGCTTGCCATCAACCTGAGTTCTATTTACAGCTCTGTTTATTCACACAAAACTCTCTGTGATCCATCCTGGATGTTTGTTTTCCCTTTAGGATTTCTACTTAAATTCCTAGGAAAAAGAAAGCAAATGAGTTTTTGAGACCTTGATGGTCAAGGTCCTGTTACAAGAAATCATGTTTTCCAACAGATTATAATGGGTTAAACCTTCAGCAAACAGAAGTCAGTGCCACTCTGCTGAAATCAATGGTGGCATTTTAAGGCATGTTATAGCTGAAAAGTCAGATAATCACAGTTGGGAAGGAGGAACTGTACCACTGCCCATGAAACTACTCAAAAGGAGGTTGTAAGGAGCTGCAGGTCAATCTCTTCTGCCATGTCTCCAGTGAAAGAAGGAGAGGAAATGGCCTTCATTTGCACTGGGGGATGTTCAGATCAGATATTAGAATTTTTATTTTTTTTTCACTGAAAGAATGGTTAGGCATTGCAGTGAGATGCTCAGGAGGATGGTGGAGTCACTATTCCTGGAAGTGTTCAAGAAGAATCTGGATACGGCACTTCAGGATATGGTTTAGGGATGATTATGTTTGCGTTGGGTTGATAGGTGGCCAATATGGTCTTGAAGATCTCTTCCAACCTTGACGATTCTGTGAAACTCTGATTCTCCTCATTGGAGTGTGAATCAAACTCTGAATATCAAGTCATTAATGTCACCATTTTTTCTGCAGGACTCCAGCTGTGGATTCTGCTTATCCTTTATAACACTCATGACCACAAACAGCTGGATTGGAGTGTTATAGGTAGGGACCCAAGACAAGGCAATTCAGGCCAATACCTTTTATTGATCATTTGTTTAAGGCTCTCAGTGTAAAACATTCAGCTCTTGTTTTCAAAGATAGAGAACCTTCTTGGAATTCCCGAAAATTTTGCCATCTGTCCTGTGTGTTCAAAACAGGACTTGCACAGAGAGCAGTCTGGAACACAGAATGCCTGAACCACCTGAGCACCTTGCACCCTGAGGAAAGTCATGCTAGCCAATGCAATGACATCCAACACTCAGTGGCTGCACAAGCCACTGAAACATCGGTGCAGGTTTGCAGGATGTAGAACCTATGACTAATATAAGATACAAAATACATCTACACTGTGCCTGAAGCGCTGGACTAAGGATCCTCTCAAAAATAAAGGCACTCTCATGATCAACACCTGACATTTGTGTGAACTGAAGGCCCCTGAACCCAATTATGCCTCCAGAAGACCTCATCCTCCTTCTAGGTTAGCTGACGGAGCCTGGTTGCACACCGGGAACCCTGGCAGAGTAAGGCGTGAGGTTTTCCTCAGTGTAAGGTGGGCGCATCCTGGGAGGTGCTGAGGCATTTTAGATTTGGGCATGGTCTGTCTTGCCTCCAGGCAGCACCACAGAAACCAGACAGAAGCAAACCATAGTCTAATCAGCTTTCCTCGAAGACACACAGCACAGACAGTAAGGGAAATGATCAATACCAAGGTCAAGAAATTGCTGCACTTTACAAAAACCTATTGTTTTCATGGATGTAATATGGATAACATCTCCTGCTACAGACAATCCATCCCTTGCACCAGAGGGGTAGTCTTCACCACAGCAAATGGTGTGGGAGCAGGATTTCAGCAAAGGGAAGTCAAATGATAAACCAGCTGATAATAACATGGTACCTGTGATCATGCCATTCAATGTAAGACCCTTTCAATTTCCCTTTGCAGAAATGGGGATATCTCTCCAGTTCATTGATACAGTCAGTCCTGTGAAACTCAATTTCTTATCTCCCCTTCTTGACTCCTTCGTATTTTCTGTACCCTGTTATCAGATGACAAGTTGTGAACTTTCCGGATCATATTTTGAGCTCCTAAAGGTCCAAGCCTTCTGCCAGCATTTCTCCATACTCTACTTTTACTTTATTTTCTTTCTTGCCATCCCAGACCACCCAGGCTCTCCTTTTCTCAAAGCAATTTGACTAGATATCTATCACTTCTGATTTGAAGTTTTTGACCAGTTCTTCTTCCCTATGAGGGAAGAAGGAGCATTCAACAGGAATTAAAAATATATCTTATGTTAGTGAACATTTATGTTCCGCTTCAAAGAGGATCATGATTATTGGTAAATGACAATGTCATTGTCACCTCACAATGTAAGCAGAATGGTGTATTTCAAGCAAGATTTCAAGGAAACTCTTACTTGTAAAAATTAGGTGATACAACCTGGCTTCCAAGGAGTTGCTGCAATTTTTTTCCTGTAATTGCTGCTCATGTTACAAGCTTTATTGAAGTTGGTGCTTGCATATTAAAAAGATTTTTTTAAAAAGTGGAAAACTGAAGGAAGTAATACAGTACTTTTAAAACTTATGATGAGACTAGAACAAAATCTATGTATTTTTTGAAAACAGTAGTATTAAGTATAGTCATAAATATGTACTTCTGACACAATATTTCTTTCATTTATAATAAAAAATAATCTCTGTATAAGATGAACAGCATGAGTCCTACGTACCATGACAGCCCAAGTGATAAAATGGTTAAAGACTTTAAACTCCATTTGACTTGTCTTGGTCTTCTTGCATGGGGATAGCTTTCTGTGACAGTGCATAATTATACACAGCTTCACTGTTTCAGCCTTCAGAAATTTCTTTGGTGATGAATAGTTTTGATGTCAGAATCTTTCTTGATCTTTCACAAGTTTTGCCATTACAAAGACGACATTTAAATCAGGAGATAAAGTCTCTTTTCTAGATCTATAGAAAAGCATGTCTTTGAATGGATTAAGGAATTCAATAAATGCCTCTGGTTAGGCCCTTATTAAGCAATCATACCTTTAATTCTCTGCCAAAATGGATAAGACCCAGCACTAGCACTGAATGTGTGTCACCATGTACCTTACCTTACTTATATCTGAGTGAAGGATTTAAACTCATTTCAGATTTCTGCCCTTAGAGATGCCCATCCCTACAGTTGATACATGTTAGAAGGAGCAATGTAGATGTGGCTTCAAATTAGTGCTTTAAATGATGGCAGGCTTCTCCTCTCACCACCACCCTTGTTCCTCTATTATCACCTTCTCTCAGGCTTTGACTTACGTGGATGTCTAAATAATGTCACCCATCAGTGACAGCACAAGTCTAGGGATATTAAGCATCTCAAGTAGGACAGCAAATCCAATGTGCAAGTATTTTTTTTCTTCTCTGTGACTGTATTCAGCAATGTGCACTAAGTGCTGCTCGATCCTCCTATTTAAATCCCATCAAGTCAGAAAATCATTGCTCACCCTGAGTACCGGCCTGGGCGTTTACCCCAGCATGACTGGAAACAGAGCAGATAAAAGCGCTCTCACTGCAAAGGGATTTCCTGCCAAAAGACACTTTGGCTTTCCACCCAGGCAGCTCACCATGAGCAATGGCAAGAGAGAAGGGTCTTGATCAACACCACATCACGTAGCAGAGCCCCACAGTGTATCACCTGGCAATGGGTTAAAGAGCAAAACACAAGGATCAGCATTACTCAAGTTTGACAGGAGTTTTTAATTACCCCCTTAGTGCTGACAGGAACAATACAGAAACAAATATGAGTGAAAAAACACTGGGTCAAAACAAATACAGACATTTTAATTTTTGTACTTCTGGCCTGTAACATAACTTCTAAAATAATGGTCTTTGAGAAGAGCATTCCCTAAACCACTATTTCTTTCTATTTCCTTATACAGAAAGTGAATCCACTACTACAGAACTGAATCTGTACTTCTGATTTTACATGACTTGCTAAGACGATAAAACTGAAGAGTCATTATGACTCTTTATTGTAAAGTCAAACAGAAAGAAAAGTGAGTCGGGGGCATGCAAGTCCTTATCTTCACACAAAACAGCTGTAGTGCTTTGCAAGGAAGAGGAATAACCAGTCGAGGCAGATTAATAATCTGGCAAAGACAGTAAAATTTTTCTCACCAATTTATAAAAGTACAGACTCAAAGCCATGCCAGAAAAGAACTGTGAATTCAATACCTATGATCATGCTTCACAGAGCTTTAAATAATGAAAACCTACAGCTATTATGTTTCAAAGAGAACTGTTGGTTTTACACTTACTTATTGTTTTTTTATTTCAATTTATAGCAGCTCCAATAAATGAAAAGTATAGAAAAATAAATAAATGTTTATGAATTTAAAAAGACATGTCATGTCCATGACTTGAATTACACTCATAATTGAGTTATACTGGTATTTAAAAGAATCTTGGGATTTAAAATAAATCCTGGATGTCCAAAGGGAGCTGGTGAGTCCTGAGGGGGACTTGCACTTCTAAGATCTTGTACATCTTAGAAAATCCAAGCCCTCATAAGTATATATTAACCAAAAGAAAATTAAAAGGCTATTGGATTAGCATCTATTGAGTACTTAAAAAGGTCTTAAAAACCCAGATTTGTACACATTCTATACATAATCCAAATTATAACTATCCACCATGAAAAGCTTTGAAACAGTTTTTAAATCTTCTACAAATTGCAAATACCAAAGTCTAAGATCAGAAAATAAAGCATCTGAAAAAGCCTACTTGGAGGTGGTCACAATTTACAAGTAAATGTATATAGATATGGACAAATAAATAACACATGCACAGATAAATACAACATGAAAGATATAAAATATAACATGTATAGTTTTAATTTTATTTTTCAGGGTAGTTTAAACTGGAAATTACAATGACTATAGAAAAAATGAACAAAAAGTCCTATCATTATATATTTGCTACCTCTTGAAATCCAAGAAGCCATGTCTGAGAATGCTTTAAGTTTACTGACACACATGAAGATCACAAATAGATTTTGCTTGGCTTGTGTCTACTGGGGGAGTGCAAAGGAAAATAAAAATTACCAGTATAGTATCACGAAGTATTGGCAAAAGTAGTTGAACTAAATAAATAGAGTTAGAGGGAGTTTTTTGTTCCCTATGACATCAAATAAGACAACTAAAGGAGAAGGATGAATCTTTCATTTGAAATCCTGAGCAGATGCACAATGAGCCTTCTTGCACAATGTTTTTGTTTTTCTTTACTGAAGGGCTACAAATAAAGTAACAATGAAATGAATTTACTTGATGTTAATCAGGTGTTATCTTTCCTCATTAACCTCTGCCATGGTATATACAACAAGGGTGATTTTGAAGGATTTTTAGCAGTGTGAAATTTTTTTAGGGATAAGGGTGCATTTTGAAACATGTAAGAAACTAGCAGAAGCTACAACTTGGCTGTAGGAGGAATGAAAGATCCAATCAGTATTTGTGATTTTACCACCTCATTAAACAGGGGATTCAGTTAAGATAAAGAATCCTTAAGTGGCTCTATGCAAAACACAGCAACCCTGCCTGGCCCTTGGCCTGAAAGAGGGAAGACTCATCACTCACAGCTCCACTTCTTTCCAGTGACCTCCCAGAAACAGCTCTGTCCTGAAATAATTTCTATATCTTGCAATTTTGCGCTTTTGCTGTATTTGACATAAAATGCCAAGTACTGTGACTGAGATTTACTCATGCTTGCAAACATTGCTTTTATTTGCACTGACTGAATCCCCTTGGGCTTCTCCTATTTTGTCTGTAACAAGACAAAGTATAGTCATAAATATTCATGCTTCCCAAGAGGGAAGGTGTGGTGCATGACACCTCAAACAGCCCCATCCACATTTTTCAATCACTTTTGGTTGCACCATGTCTTAGGTAGAAAAGATAATTCAATCTTTTGCTCCTTGGTTCCTACCTAATGAGACTGCCAGCAGGAGCGTGCCAGTGATGGTGATTTGCTTTAGTACGTGGACACTTGTCCAATGGAAATGATGTGAAATCACCAGCACATTTTACATAAGCCACTGAACAGTCATCAGCGAGTAGGAAAAGGATGCTGTGACATGATCAGTAAATAAGTAGGTGAAATTCTGTCTTGTGTGTAGAGATGTTGGAAGTGAAATCTGCTGCACAGCTTGTGGGTTTATATGAACAGTTTGCTAATTAGAGTTGTATAAAATGACAATTTTTCAAGAAAATTTCCACCCTTCAAAGCATCCCAGTGTGAAATTTGGTATTTTTTTTAAACCTAACAAATGGGCTATTCTCATATTTTTAAAGACGTCTCTACAGGCGGTCCGATACCACTGCTCAACGCCACAAATTTTTCAGTACCACCTCAACATTTTTTGCTGCCTAGATATTCACTGGGTTTTGGCACCCTTCAGCTGCTTCACTCTTCTCTCCCCTGCCTATTTCTGTTGCCCACCAGGATAATGCAAAAAAGTATCAGGAAAGCTCACACAAGCTCGCTGTCATTTTATAAGCTGCAAGTAATGACATTCACTAAATGAACGCAATAAAACCTAAAAATACTGAAGTGGGTTCATTCTTTTTGAATGCCTGGGTGTTTGCTGCTGCAAGAAAAAGATCCTTTTCAGTCACACCCTTTGGGCTGTTCATATGCAGAGTTTGCTGTGGGAATTAATTTTTTTTTTTTTTTTTAGAAATTCTTCTGGAAGATTTTACAGAGGATGTCTCTGTCTTTGTTGCTATCACCCAGAGGAAACCAGAAAGGTGAAAAAAGGCTGAGAAAGAAAGGAGCCCTATAAAATTCTTCTACACAATTCATTTTCCACTATGGTGAGATCTGCTGACTGAAGCTTTCCCCTGTAGAGGTAGCCAGAGTAGGTGAGTCTCTTGATGAAGCATCTCTCTCCATAGGGAGAGCTGCCAAGGGTGGATGTGGGAAGAGAACTATTTCTGACCTATGGCCAGTCCCAAGATCAGGCCAGCCAGAGAAGCTAATTTTGATAGAACACACTGCTTTTGCCCTGTGTGCAAACCCTTCCTCCAAGTCAAGCTGTCCCTCAGTTGTAAGAATGGAAAATAAAATATTTTCAATTCTTCAAACTTTTAACTCTTTATTTTTAAATTTATAAAGTGCTATTTAAAATATGTATCCTGAAAGTACTTTATGCTCTATGAATTCAAGAGTTGGACTTTAATGGAAACTGGCCTGTGCTACCTACAAACATGGTAGTAAAGACACTGAGGGGTATGTGAACGTGTGAACATTGATGTCTGTGTTATTTGTAGTGGTGGCAAGGGTCAAAGAGAGTATTTCTAATTAGCTAGTGCTCCCTAATGCCAGGTTTTAACACAGGTTGTTTTTCTGTTTTAAGCATACAGACTGAATTAGGAATAGCTCTGTATTCCCAGTATTTTATTATTTTATTTTATTTTATTTTATTTATTTTATTTTATTTTATTTTATTTTATTTTATTTTATATAAATAAAAGTGACCTACATTTGCTAACTAGGTGGCAAACAGTGATTAAAGGGTCAGCTGTGCTCCTTGGGACAAGGAGGGGGAGATCCATGTTATCTGCAGTAACCACCAAAAATCCAGCAGCAGGTTAACACAGAAGGAGATAGAAATTGGAACTTCTGAGTTATAAGCAAATCTCCTGGATAGTTGCAGGAAGCAGAAAGTGTGACAGAAAGAGGCAAAAAAATGCCCCAAATTTTCTAGCCAACCTGTCTTGGAGAAATAAAGTTTATTTTGATGCCCAGGACTAAATTTTTTCAGCTCAGCTGTGAGGAAGGCAGCCTCAGAAATGCTTTCCAAGGACTCCTCCATAAGCCCAGCTAAGGAGGGAGGGGTGAGCTATAGCCCATCCATTGCTTCACAGCAGTGTGGTGATGGGATGGTCCATGCAGGGGACTGTTGGACGGAGAAAGGATCATTTGTTATTACTCTCAAGCCCTGTTTTCAGCAGAGTGAGGACCAGGGCCGACTGTTGCAAACACCACATAAATAAATAGTTCCCAACTTAAGATATTTGCCATATGATTAAAGACAATGCCTGGCAGGTGGCTGCTGACCACAGTGGCAGAGCTCACAGGCTGGGGCACAGGGTGTCCCTCCAGCTGCACAATTTGGAAATCCAAGGAATTTTTAAAGTAATGAATCACAGATTTCAGCCAGAGTTTTGCCTGAGAAACTACAGGAGCTATTTCTTAATTAGAAATCTGTCCCTCTCATTGACTGCCAATTCAGTTACACAAGCCAGATACAAAAAAATATTTATTTCTTTTTTTCCTCTCAGTTTTCTCCCTATTTCTCAATCCTGTGGGAGAAAGGGACAAACATATCAAATGGGATTGCACTTTGGAACCTTTATATACAGCAAACTCCTCAAGGTCAAGGATTTTTTAAGTTTAAATATGTTGCGACAGCTGCAGGACAGGATCAAAGTGATCTGCAGCCTCACTGTAACCCTCTCCCTCACGGGTTCCCCCTACCAGAGGGAGAGGTCCCCATCATGAGCATCTCCATGGCACTGCTGGACTTCCAGCCTCCTTCTGCACCTACGGCCTTCCTCTCAATTAAATTCCTCTTTTCCCTCTTTCTCAGCCCCTTTTCCTAAATTAACTCACTTGCTATTTTTTAATCTGTACCTTCCTTTGATGAGGAGCTGTCAGCTCTGTGCATCTCAGCCCTCGGAGTGGCAGACTGAGTTTATGCAAACCTGTTTTCTGGCTCCCCGCACGGCAGAGCTGCGTCTCTCCGGTGCCACGCTGCTGTCTGTGGCGGGGATGAGTAATTCTGCCACGGTGGGGGCGTGGGGGACATGGATGGACCACAGGCCACACCTCCAGCACCGCGGGGCCAGGACGCTGGGATGCCGCGGATGGCTCCCAAGCTCTCGAGCACGCTGGTACCCACGCTGGACTGGAGTGATGACAGCACCTGGTTCCTCGTGAGCAACCTGCAGGCTGGAACACAGTGCCAAGAGCTCCTGTTGGAGCCACGGGTGAAATTTAAATTTTAAGGAATTTAGAGATTTTAGAGGAGCTAAGATTTTAGTTAGAGATAAGCCTTACTAGAGTTAATTAAAACAAATGAGTAAGCCTTGATGAAGTTAGGAGTTAGTAGTTAACTAACAATTGATTGCTTGTCAGCACAATGTTTAGTTAGCTGGATTTATAATGAAGAATACAGAAACTGACAAATAGCTTTTAGGAACATAAGAAAATTGTGGGCCTCCTCTCTTCTGAAACCAATTGACGACAAGGAATGGGAGTTCTACCAAGAGTTCATTTGTCATATTTGCATTGATAAAGTAGAAAGGTCAGAATGAGGAAGACTTCATTTACTTCCTCATTTTGGGACCCCTCCCTATGAAAGGAACCACCAACCCATTTCAAGGGACAAACTACGCATGCTTAATAGCTTTTGGAGTGATTAGCATATGAAGCGGGGAACGGGATGTACCAAAATGATGAATATGTATTTATATTTTGGGTATTCAATACTTGTATGGATAAAAAGACTCTGTAATCACCTGGAAGGTGTGGTGTGTATTTGGGAGTGATCCCACACACTGCCCGGCGTCGAATAAACAAACACTTTCTAACTTTAAACTGTTAGAGAGTTTTTGTCTGTCACAGTTGGATATTGGTACTAGATCAATATCCATATTTTTTTAATAAATCACAGGGTCAGAGTTGAAAGCCGCAGGGATCAAGTCTGGGGTTGTCACTTGTGCTGAGGAAGTGCCCAGGCAGACACAGTCAGCTGCAGACCTTGGGCCAGCACAGCACAACGGCTATGTCCTACAAACATTTTATTTGGAAAGCTATTTTGAGCAGTGTTAGACAGGGATGCAAAACCGGGGCGTGTTCTCTTATGCAGGAATTAACTCTATTCTGAGGTACCTGACAGCAGCAAATTTTGACTTTCTTTAGTAACCCAGCAAGCTAAATTCCAGAGAATATGACACACCCTAAAGCCCCACCACCTTCAATGGATACAGTGTGATCTTTCTGGATGTGGCCAAGGATGCAAGCTGGGACAGTCCTGTGAGTAAATGATGAATCAGAAAAGGTAGTGACTCACGAATTTGGCTTTCCAATATTATGTCATTAGTGAAGCACAGACAAGGCAGAACACTTGTCACCCAAACCAATACAGGTTAAAATTTCCAATAGAAAAGCTACTGAGACTTAGTGCAGCCCCAGGGTAGTTGTAGGGGGTAGCATTGGCGGCACAGTGGCTCCCTCTCTCCTGAGCAGGACAGTCATGAAGTGAACAGACCTTTAGCACAACCCTTGTTAGACGTGCCCACGGTCAGTACAAACCCAGGGCTCCATTTTCCTGTCTCTCACAGCTTAAGGTACTCATGGCAAACAAACAGGCATCGGATGGTCTTCTCCTCATCTGCAGTGGTGGAATAAGGGATCAGGGATTTCTCAGTCAGTATATCAGTGTGTGGACAATTTTTACTGTAACCGTGGGAATTATTTACAGCCTGGACACCATGACCCTTATCTTTTTCTATTCATCTCTCTGCAGCTACATCCCCTATAAGAAAAAAAAATAAAAGCCTTGCCATTAAGACAGAATGCAAATCATCACATGCAACTTAATAAGGTTAAAATAATTTTGACCAAACACTGGATGACAAACAAAGTTCTGTTTACGGTGAGATAGATGTAAAGCAGTTGTAGTGGTGATTTAGAATTGATTTGATGTAAGTGCATCTCAAAAAATTGTGAAATAGAATCTACCAGCTAAAACTAATGAGCACAAAACTACATTGATTTGGCCCAGGGTGGACAAATAGAACATCTGGCATATTTGGCACCAATGACACAGCTGGCATTGTTGGACTCGTTTCTGCAGAAGGTACAGATGCAGAAATGGGAGAATTGGTACAAACAGTGCAGATGGAACAGTTGGAACAGATGACAGTGGGCAGAGCTGGCGATGCTGGCACAGGTGTCATAACCTCAACAGCTGGCACAAGTTGTGACAATCCTGGGATTTCTTAGTGCAAGGCACATGTTCATTTTGGCTTTGGCTGCAGAGAGATAAGAGCATTTTATAATTAGTAAATGTGCCATTTAAAAAAGAACTTTTTTTTCCATCCTTAAGGACATCCACCTCCAACTGTTACAGCCTGGAATGTGGAGCATTTCTGCAAATTATAATTTCCCAGAGAAAACCACAATTGATAAATACAGATTTAATATAAGGTAATTAGACATTTTTATTCTCATATAGATAATAATCATGAATAGGATTTCTTCATAAGAGGTTTGTTAAAAAACATGGTCAGATCTGTAGCCTGATCATGGAGATTAAAACAAGCTTTGTCTTAAAGCCAAGGCTTGTTTACCACCAAATTGGTGGGCTATATTTTCCAAAAGTGCAATGTTTCACAATGAGTTTGACAGAAGCCACTGGGAAGAGCAGGGCGCTGGGTGAGCACCATGGAAATAGCTAATTCTTTGGCTAAAAAAATGAACCATACTTAGGTCAAGAATGAAAAAACAGAGAAGCCACAATATTGCCTATTCTTTAGGAATGCAGCTTTGTTAAACGTTATTGAAATACCACCAGTTAGAGTCTGATTTTCATCTGAGAAAGCAAATACCTTACTTTCCCTCAAGCCTCTGCTCTGCTAGTAGCTGTAGTAAGGTAGTGTCCTTTGATTCCCGTGAAAAAATAAGCAACAGGATGAAGTTGCTTGCCAAGAATTTAAAATAGAAATTAATTCCTTCTTTTATTTCAGCTGTTAAATGCTATAGAGAGCAGGCAGGAAATAAATTTTGCTGAAGTCTGGGGCCTGATCCTGCAAAATCTTATTCATGGCTGTCTTCAATAGCAACACAAGCCTGCAGTGGAAGGGCTTCGAAGATTCAGCTTGCCTTTTCAGAAGACTTACATACTGCAGAGCTTACTTGTTGGATATATTTCTGAATGCACCTTTTATCAAGCTGCTTGTACAAAACCAGTTTTCACCAACCTGATTTCACTGCACAAAGAGACCATTGGTCAGTATTTTTAGTAAAGAGAATTTTCAGGAAAGTGGATTTAAAAAAAAAAGTACCATTAAAAATACTGAATTGAAAAATATTTAACAGCTTGAAAAACCTCAAATGAGTACGTACTGTCACGGCTGGAAAGGGTTTTAGTACTCAGCCATTTTGAGCAATTCTTTGTCCTCTGCTTAGTCATGTGCTTCCCTACCTTGTGCTGTACAGTACAAAACCACTAGTTAGACACACTTTCTGTCAAGTGATGGCTACAATCTAAACCCCTCATGAAACAAAAAAGGAATAGTTTGGAGCAGAGGAAGTTAAAGCTGTGTTGCTCAGCTGTACTCCCATCTATACCACAAGGAACAGTGAAATTGAAATCAAGACCCAAATTACTTGTACCCTTATTACAAGCACAGACAGCTGTTGGTCTAAGCAGACTACTACAAAACCAATCCTATAAATGTTCATAAAATCAGGAGTAGATTCTTTATATGATATAAATATATTGCATAGCTGCAGTAAATTTTCTTTTCTAAGTTGCCAAGCTGATGAGCTGACCCTAGCAGTTTAAACCAGGTCTGTTTCCTTCAAGCTAAGTTCAAGTAACAGCCATAGCTCTCCTGGTTTCCTGGATATGGCCATGAAACCAGCACTACCACCAGCTCCCAATGGGGACCAGGAGCAGCCCCCACAGCTGGGCACACAGTCATCCCTTCACAGCTGTCAGCCACCACTGCCTTGTCATTACCTGTCACTGATAGTAAAAGAGTGTTAAATCATGGGGATTAAGGGTTAAAAGGAAAAATAAGCTTAGTAGGCCCTGGAAAAATAAACACCCTAAGCACATGGAGAACTTGTACTTGCTAGAACTGCACCTGTACATGATAAATTATATAATTATTAGATGTGATGATTGTTTAGTAATTAAATATAATTACTGTTTAATCATAAGAATAATCATGAGAAACTGTGGTCAGGAACCTAAGAAAGATCACGAGAAACTCATGTCAATGTATACAATAAAACAATATAAGTTTAATAATTAATATGTGAGTTATGTAATGATAGAATATAAAATACATTCAGCTTGAAAGCCATGTCAGAGTCAGATTTGGGTCTGGACCCCTGATTCCCAGAACTCTAAATAAAAGCACCTGCATATCATCATATCCCGTGATTATGTGCGTCTCTGAACGCTAACATCACCTAGGAATGGTGGACCTACAGCAGGAACCAACCTAGATGTTTGACATGAGGGAAGGGAGATGAGGACTTCACCTGGGCTTCTGCTTCACTGTTTGCTGGGCTTATCAAGAAGAAATAAACTTGGTTTCCTGTGTTTTGTGAGTGCTTTGCTCTTTGCCTTTTATTTAATAGCTGCCTGCACACCCAGTGCTTCATAAACTTTGGATGTCTCATGAAAACATTCTTCTCTGACTTCTGACTGCAAACTTTTACAACGTGCTTTAATCCCCTCTTCAAACAGTTGTTGCACATGCTGGCTCACTGCTATCCCTGGAGAACTATGCCTAGGCTGTGCTATCCCAGCTGGCAACTGGGGGGGCAGCAGCTATTCCCCACTGTACACCAGCAGATGCATGCTGAAGAAAATTTCTATTCACCTTGGGATGAGCTTCCTACTCCAAGCAAGATCTACAGTAAAATGCAGTGATTTGTTAATGGAAAAAAGATAATGATAACTGTCTTTTTTCCCTCTGTTCTGTATATGCAGTAGGTGTCCCTTTTTGATATGGAAAGACCTTTTACTCTTGCAATAGGTGTTTAATTTTATTTAGTCTTTACACATTTATGATTTTAGCTCACTGTGTTCTAAAGATACCAAATCTTACTCATAAAATTAACTTCTATGCACCATTTTTATTCCATTTAAACCTTCAAAAAATAAAGGTCACATGGTATTTGATTACTGTCTATGACAGATGCCACCTCTCTGCACAAAGACCCAACTCCCCAGAAAATAAGCCTGTTAATCATGGTCAAGATGCTGCTCAGTCATCACAGCTCAATGTTTTCTCTTGTCTCAACATTCTTGACTGAAGATCAGCTCCCCAGCAAATATGAATCATTAGTTCTCCAAAGTCAACACAACTCTGCTGATTACTTTATTGAGGATCTAGCCCTAGATATTATAGAGGCAACATCTCCATGAAATTGATTTTGGAAGCAGAAGTGCAATTTTTCTAATATGATTAAAGCACATGCTGTTGCGACAGCATTTACAGGTTGGAAATTGAGTCAGTAAATGGCCCTTTGTCTGCTCAGCATTACCCCTGACAGTTGCTTCCTTCACCCAATCCAGATGCTGTCTTCTGTGCCTGGCATGCTCTCCCAGGAACATGTAAAGCTGGTTGTCTGGGTACCGGTTTAGGATAAAGAAATCTGCTTTACTACAGATATCTTGTGTACTCTGGAGCAAGAGTTTTGTCTCCCTGTGGAGACAATCTGGGGAAACTTCCAAATTTCTGGGTCTGGCTGGGTATCCCAACTTACTTAGACAAGACACCAATACCACTCATCCTCTTGTCTTTGCTGCACCACTGCAAAGCAGAAATCGGTGTAGAGGCCACAAGGAGCCGTGGTGTGCCCTGGCCAAGTGGTTGACCCTGCTTGCCTCAACAGTCAGGGAGACAGATTTGCCAATTTATCGAGAAACCCACTGATAGCTTTTATTAAACCATTGAAATAGCCCTGTGCCTTCATTGCCATCTTCCTGCTTCCATCTCTTCCCCAGACCTTTTCTACACTAAGCCCAACCCCCAGAACAAAATGGAGTCCTGAGTTCATTTACCACCCATAAAGTGCCCAGAGCCTGGGAGCCACTGCAGTCACTTTAACACTCACTGACTGATAGCTTATGAACAGAGTAGCACTAGCTTTTGCTGCAATTCCATACCTTACCTTCAATCAATTCCTACATTGATGGAGCTAATCCAGCTTTCTAAATGATCTTTTAACCTGATTTCTCCTCACTGAAATGATGTACACTCTTTCATATAGCAGTATAACTTCTTTGTTATATCAGGAAATTGTCCAAGGTTTGGGGGGTTTTCTGCAGTATTATATGTAGGTCTTAAATTCAGATCTGGACCATTCTCTTGCAGCCTCTGATCCAAACCTCAGTTAGGGCAATGGAAGTCTCTCCTTGGGCTCTGAATCAGGACATTTTCAACATTACCTGCTCCTCAGGTAATGAAAACTCATCTAGGTGTTTCAGCTGCACACTGGGGATCTTCTTGGGAACCTGGAAAGAGGAAGGTGACTCAATTCTCTTGGTCCAAAATTAATGCAGATTATTTGGACTTTCATCCAGAGGTACTTCTGGACTCCTCTATGAAGAGTTGATGGAATTAAATAGTTGGGAATGAATAGCCTATGCTCCAAAGCTCACTCTTTTGACCCACAGGGCAAGCGTGCTTTTGCAAAAAATTCCCAAATTCTGGAGGTCCCTTGCAGAGTGTTTTCTTCAAGGGGGAATCAGAGGAAGGTCTGCCTCGTTTTTCCTTGCCCTGGTCAGGTCTATTAGAAGAGCACCTGCACAAGTGAATGACCTACAGCAGGGAGTTGCAGCACTGGAGTTAGCACTATGCAAATGCCCAGGAAACAAATGCTGGTGCCTTTATACTGTGCAAATTTAATGCCATAATCTGCCTCAAAGTCTTCACTGGTGCTGTTTGCTGAGCAAAGTACTGTTCTTCTGCATGCCGTAAGTGCTTTCCTGGACTAGGTCCCAATACCTGTACATTTGCCTTGGAAGATAAAGTAAGCAATTATATATAGGGCTGGGTGAGAGTCATCTCACTACATTGTCTGTGTTTTCCTGGCTACTGCAGGTTTTCTGATGCACTTCTGGCTGAGAGAGGACAAATGTCTCTGCAAGTTCTGTCTTTGGGATTTACTGGGCTTTACATACTCAAGAAGCATTCAGTATCTTTTCCAGACTAGATTGGACCTTCTTTTCCCAGTCAAATATGAAATTCTAGCAGTGGATCTATCCATGTACCCAGAGGAACTGCATGTCCAGGCTCTTCAGAGGTTTAACTATGTCTCTACAGTAGTTGTAATCACTTTGGTAAAAAATTTTGTCTCTGCTTTGGATCATCTTTGTTGTCTTAAGCCTATGTGACCAGCCTCCACTTTCATTCTAGGTAGCCCTTCACACTTGTAGCCAAAGAATACAAACTTGTGAAGTTGCAAACTCATCTACAGCACTCTCTCACTCTTTTCAGATACCAGGCACAGCTCTGTATTTCAATGAGCCTGAGCAGGGTTTACACACCCTCTTTTCCCTGGCCCCTGAGGAACAAACTTCTCCAATGAGAAAATGCTCTTGCTGTTATAAATGGCAATGCAGATCATGATAAAAACTGATGATGCTTGTTTTGTCTCACTGGGATATTGTTTTCTTCACTTTCTGGTACCCAGCACACCAGGATTTTGGATGAAGCACAATTTATTGAATTTCTGGCACTGGTATCGCTGAATTATGTTTGATTCAGCTCTTCAGACACAAAACCTCAGCACTGAAGCACTACACATCAGACTTCACTGCCTTCCAGTAGGTTTCTCTATTCTTTGTTGTTTCATCTGCAATGCTTCTTTAAAAGCAGCTCTTGTTCAGTCAGTCTGTAAATTATTAGAATTATCTCCTTGAAGCATTTTTGAAGCCATTCTGCTTCAGAGTTGCCTCTAACTTATGCTTTCAAATGTTCATGCACTTTTAAGCAATTCAGGCTTAAAAGTGGGGTCCTGATTCAGGATCAATTATTTCTGCAATGTGTGTTTCACAGTTACTATTAACAATACTAACTGCCAGGCTGAAAGAATTCTGCTAAAGGGGAAATGAGTTCCACACTCTGTCAGTATTAGAAAATGGTACCACTCGTTTCCTGTGGATGTGATAATTTTGTAACCAGCATTAAATGGTAAATTTCCTGGAAGGCAGAGGTCAAAAAAAAAGGGAGCACTGAAGTGATCTCAAATCTAACAGGAGAGTCTAGAGGGAAGATTTCCCTGCTCCGAGAGAGAACAGCTGGAAATCACCCCTGTTTTGAGGGAGAGGGAAGACAAGACGAGAAAGGCGGGTAAAAGGAAGGAGGAAACAGAAAGGAAGAGGAAACTGAAAGGGCAAAACCAGAAGAAGAAACTTGCTAACAAAAAATGTGTTTTACACCAACTTTTGCAGGGTTACCATTTGAAGTCAATGAGATTGACTGATCAAGGAGACAGCTATCTACTTCACAGGACCAGGACCCAGAAGCTGGCAGCTTAAGAAACCAGAGGTTAAGGGGAAGAGAGCATTTGGATAAGAAGGAGAAGGAACAGCTGTCTCCTATGTGGGAGGTGATCAGCACATAAAAAATGTTTGGTTAAGGAGCACGACACCCGCACCTGGCAGGGGCAGATCCTGCTAATCGCTGCCAGCAGCTGGCCGCCCGCATCACCCCGGCCCCAGGGATGCCTTGCTGCACTCAGGGCTTCCTGTTACTGCTAACCGGGAAATTTAAAAGGCATTTGTGACTCTTCCAGTGAGCCCAAGGAAAAATTTGCCCCTGCAGTCTGAGGCCATGCAAACTTTCCCTGTGCAGCTGAGCTATTCCTATCAACTTTCACTGTGAGCAGAGACAGTAGGGTTCAGTTTTGTCGTACCTTCTGGTAATTATGTAAATAGACCATCTAAGTTACTTCTGTCATAGCCACCCACTATGTGTGCTGGTCTTGGAGATACAATTTGTGAGACTGGAAGGACAAGGCTGCATTCATGCAACCGTCTCATTCTTCTGGCCATGTCTGTGGTGCATCAATCACTTGTGTTGCAGGACATACAATTACATCCATTCTCTAGGCAGCAGTCTTGATTTGCACCACCATAAGGCAGGACCCACTGAATTTGCATGCAAAAATACATAATTATGTGATTTTATATCTTCAGATACTTTATCAGCCAAAGTTTCTACTATGTTCTTACATACTTAGACACCAGGAGGCAAAGATGGCACCAAAGAGTCACTTGGTGTTAAATAACACCAGCACTCTCCTGTCATCCCTGCCTGAGATGTCTCCCAGTGATGTTTCAAAAAACAGGAGATTTCTTCCCAGATTCTGCAGGTGATCATATCCACTGCTGTACCCTGGCTCTCTATTCACCAAACCTGACTAAAACCTGTGTGCTGATCCCAGATTTTCACTGCAGTCTGTGTGTATTCCACAGATGCACACACAGGATCTCCAGAGCCCTCACTGAGTTTATGTAATGCTTTACTTCATCACATGCTGAAACCACAAAAGAAGTCTCCCCATAGACATCTGCCCTTATGGAGGAAAATGTCAATGAGATTTCATAGAGAAAAGAAAGGGTCTTCTCTGAACCAGCTGAAGTATCCAGAGCAGTCGCACCCCAGGCATCAGAAAAAAAAATAGCAACAAAAAACCCCAAAAAACCTAGTGTCTGCACAGTTTCTGTTACTTGTAATATATAAGAAGAAATATAATCAAACTTTAATCTTCTTTAGACCTGGTTGAACTTAGAGTGTAGTAAGTAGCTGGAGAATAGCTCAGCAAGTCTGATATGGTTGTTACTAAAGAAAAGCCAGTACAGAACCCCATGAATTGTCAAGGCAATTCAGTATCCACAACCAATGTTATCATGCTGGCAGGCAAGTTTTTATTAGGCTGTGACATCTACATCAGTTCAGGAGTGGTGTCAGATGTTGCCACAACAAATTCTCTTGTTATAAAAAATTGGGGTGTGTATTTTTATAACATTAATATATAATACATTAAATGGTTGGAATTTATACCAGTTGGCACTTGGTATAGAAGTCTTGTTTTGGCTGATATATACAGCATATCAGGAGAGGAGGAAATTTGCTTTCTCTGCAAACATGATGACTTTCCACAGATCAGAATTCTTCTCCTCCTGTTGAATATTGCGGGGGCTTTTCACAATTGAGCGGAACGAATTTAGGGCTGTAAGTAATTGAGAGTTGGGTGCTTGCATACAGGAAAAGAGGAAGACAAACAAAATGTCACAGTGATTATTTTTATCTCTGCAAAGTGTGTGAAATTAATTTATGAAAGCAACATTTTTGCCCTTTTGAAAGTATACGTACACAAGTTAGAAGTCTGGGTGGTTCTCTCCAGGCTACCAGGAAAGCAAAACATCTACTGTATATCTGCCCTTTAATCTAGCAGATCTTTATTTGCAGATCTGGCTGAGCATCATGTTTCTGTATCTGTGCTTCTTCCAAGTGCAGAGCCAGATTTGGTTCTTAGATATACTGGTTCAAAGCTGGAGGAATCTCACTGGCGTCAGCACACACTGATGAAGAAGAAGAGGAGCAGAGAAGTGGGCATCCTCTCCATTCCACCCCAACATTTTCTGTCAGTAGGGATGCCTCTGTCTACATGGGGTTTCGCTAGTAAGGAATTATTTATTTTAGGTATTATTAGGTATTCTGTCTGTGGTTGGACAGATGGGAAGAAATGAGGTAATGCTCACAGGAGCTGAACCCTATCACCTTGAACTGTGGCTGATCCCTGGTAAAAGGCAATTCACTTTACTTGGTCACTCCACTTTGACAAAGCTGTGAAAGCAGAGTTTTTGCACAATACCTTGTCAGCCCTGCATGTTACCAGTCATCATTAAACCATCCTAGCAAGGTCAATAGGAAGACCTGAAATCCAAGTAAAACAAACCTAAGTCACGTCAGTCTATATGAGACTGGTTTATGCAAAGGTAAACTGATATTTATCATACAGGTAGGGAAGTGTTATGAAAGCCAGTATTCACAGCATGAAATCCAGAAAAGGCCACAATGGATAACAGTGAAGAGGCAAGGAATCTGCTTATTGGGAATGCTGAGGTTCCTTATATCTTCCTTGGAGAATGCCCCAAGCTGCTGATGTTTTACATGCTCCTCCAGGGATTACCCTTAGAATAGTGTAGACTTTTTAGGTCAAACAGAAGCAGAACTGTTTGGAAAAAGATTTTAGTTTGGCTGTTTAAATGGCAGATTCTCTGACACAAGGAAGGGGTGGGAGAAGGGGTTGCATTTCAAGGTGACACTCAAGAAGTTCAGTTCACAGAGAATACAAGATGTGCTCTTCTTGGGAAGAAAAATTAAATTACAGTGCAGTATTATAGCCCTCTTCTTCCTCTTTCCCCCATTCCATCTGCTCCTCAGCTTTGCTTGATTATTTCCTTTTGTCCTTAAAATTTCCTATAGTTACTCATCTTTCTCTAGACTTAAATGTTTCTTCAACCTTCCCTTAACACTCAAAGAGATCAGTGTTTTAATTACACCTACCCTGCTCCTAATGCTGTCAGCTACTTCTTCACATCACTTATGAAGGAGTGCTCCAAACTCTGTAGAAACCACATTGTACATTTTGATTCATTCATTTGGTGGCAGCTCTAACATTTTTTAGCTGATGGGGAATCTTAGCAGAAACTCTTGTAAGAGACAGATGTTTGTTTGTGTGTGTGTGTGTGTGTGTGTGTGTGTACATACATTACCAAAGGTTTAAGGGAGCAGTGTAATTAAAAACAAGAATGACATCAAGTATTCATTATCAGTATAACACTATCAAGGTGAGAATCTTAATTGTTGTAAGATGGAAAATAGAACAACTGGACAGTATTTTGTACAGGGTCTTGTAGCTTTCTCCTGACTGCTGCTTTTCAGGCTTGACCCATCACAGTGAGCTCAAGGATAGCCAGGGAAACCCTGAAAAAACTGAGGGCCCCTATGCAGATGCCTGGTGTCTCCTCTTTCACAGTGTATTGCCTTTCCTGGTGTGTCACCATGCTGGGTTTGACTTCAGCAGGGCCAACATCTGCAATTCATGCACAAGGGAAATAAGGCTTGGAAAGGTTTCATTAAAGGCTGTGAAGTTCTGGTAAGGATGGGCCAGCTGTCTCTGTGATAAGAGCACAGATACTTCTCTGCTTAAAAAGGGGGTTAAGGAACACAAATTGCGCATAAATAAAAAGGAGCATCAGCTGCAGGCAGGGGAACAAAATGGTTGTCACCAAGGCGCTGAGAGTAGCCTTAATACCTTGCTAGGTCCATGAGCTTCAATTTCAAGCATTAGAAACTCAGAGATATGGGGATAGGGATGCAGTGGGGACAGATAAGAACTGCTAAACCTGGATTATCTATGTGGCAAAACCACATTGCTTGCACAGAGACCTTCAGATCCCCTCCTCCTTCCTTCCTATTAGTTCTCTCTCTGTGAACAACTCCACTGAGACCAATTCACTTATTTTCTGGTACCAGGAATCACTTATTCAGAGTGATTCAGGGTACCAGAAAAGAGAACACCAGGGTGTCAGCATTACCATTTATTCATTCCTATGTCAGAATGCTTTCTTGCCTTTAACATTTTAAGAGGGCATGAGGGCAGCTTGACAAGAGTACTGTTCATCTTTCAGGGCTGCTGTTTGGAGAATTGTTCCTGTACCAGCTTTGTAACTGATTTGCACCTCGAGTTTTGTTACATTTTCTAAACCTTTTCCATACCCATTCCACCACCAGTAAAATCAAAACACCACTACTGGGCCATTTCCTCTATCTATAGGCACAAGATGCAGTAAACACATTAAGACTATAAGGTAAATCCAAGTCCTCATGTGAAAGCTGTGTAAATATTAATTATTACTGTCTTAAAAGATTAACCAAAGAAATGTAACCCAAATGCTAACAGGGACAAATCTGTCAAGATGTGGAGATTATGCAAAGTTTCCTGAGATTTTCTAAATATGGGCAAAATATGGAGCTTCAGTTTGCTGTCTTAATTAACAAGACTATTGAGCAGTAATATGCAGGAAGGCCTTGCCAGGAACAACCACCAGTTATGATAGGGCATGTTACTTCAGGGAACCAGATGAGGAAGTTGGGTACTCTTGAAGCACTCCTGCAGGTCGTGGCATTTGATCATAGAAGGTTGCAAATGTTCTGCTTCATCAAATGATAGCTTCAACAGAAAGGAATCAACACAGCAGGAGAGACAATCAGTATATATTTCTCTATTTGTTACTTCTTTTATGTATATTTTTTATTTCTTTCATGTTTATTCTTAAGACCAAGGGAATCAAGAAAGACTTTAAAATAAAATGGACTTAGCAGTATGGTTTCTGAACCATAATATATATTTTGGCTGCTTGTTTTCCAAGTGTATCATCGAATTCTCCCTTCTTTCAGCCAGAGGTATCTCCAAAATTTACCAGGGGAGGAGGCATTCCTTAAATAAGGTGACCTATTTTTAGCAACATGTCCAAATATAACACCCCAATTGTCTTAATTATTGTCAAATTATGCCAATTTGGAATGTGTTGAAAAAGCTTTTGGAGCTTTTCCATGCCAGACTCTCTGCTTTGAACATGGAGCAAGTTTAATTTGATAATTATAACCGAGGACTTACCTAGACATCATGCACCTTCCAGCCAGAATGGGTGCAATGTCACAGTTTCGATGGGTATGACTTCATCTTAGCTGATGCCACACAGTTCTTCCAAGGTGAGCCTTTTCATTCCTGAATGTGAGCAGTGCATAAACTAGTCTATGCCAATGACACGGAAGTTCTAACAGAAAAAATGTATTGATCTAATCATTATGGGTCATTTCAGTCTTAAAAATAATAACTGAAGCCAAAATACTGTACTCACATCAACAAGGTGAACCTATGTATGATTTTGAGTTGCTTGGTTTGGTTGGGGCTTTTGTACTTAAAAAGTGTAGTTTAACTCACCCCTCACGGATGATGGAAGCAACCAGCAAAGACTGGTAATACTTCCAACCCTTGGCAAGGTGAATGTGTGGCTGTCATATTCCCACTTTAGTAAGCTCAACTTCAGATAAGGCACACAGCTTTCCGCAAAGGGAAGGTTAGTTCCATTCTGAAAACTGTAGGGAAGGTTAGTACTTAGTTCAATAAATGCAGATGATCACCATTATTAAGACTTCTCTCAAAAGAAGCTGAAGAGTTTTGATCAACGGTAATAATCCTTCTAGAGGAACTCAGAAATATTCATCATCACTAAAAGTTCATTTAACTGAAACACTAAATGGTTTTTGTTGTAGAAGATTTTATCAAAGTTACTACAGAATATTTGCAATGTATGAAGGGGGTGGGGTTTTTTCTCTGCTTTTTTTTTTTCGGTTGGTTGGGATTTTTAAAGTACTGTTTGTCTACCTAGAGTGGCAACTGTGTTCTTTGCAATACATAATGTAATGTACTGCTGTTGGAGCCCTGGTACTTCAGTTATTTTAGGGCAGTTATGTCAGAATGAAAGGAAAAAAAACCTGCCTCAGTGCTTTACATTTAAAAACTACTGGCATGTCGTGCTAATTCATTAAAAAATTTCATTCATCAAAACAATTCATTTTTTGTTTGAACAGGCTGAATAAACAATTTCTTACTGATTTAATCCTGGCAGCCTTTCTAGTGACAAGTGGCTCCAGTTCATGTACAAGGACCACAGTGTCCTTAAGTATCAAGAAAAAATTTGGTACATAAAGGACATTTAGTGATCACCTCTGCATGACTGCCCAGCATTCCCACTCTTTTCCCATTCTGCCCCTCTTTTAATTACTTTTCTATTGTAGCAAATGCCATTAAAATCTTGAGTTTATCAGAACATTCTGAGAAACATCTGGGTTGGATCCTTTCTTTTCTTTCTCCTGCCAATGATGGGCTGACATGGCATGAAATGTTGTCTTAAATCAGCACTAGATTATGTACTTTCAAAAAAGGTCACAGAATAATGCTGGAACAGTAAACAGCTGCATGGAAATGTGCTTACTGTAGAGCTCATTATTGTGAAAATAGAGAAAAAGTTACAATATTTTCAATTATTTGAAATGTATGCTTTCATTTTTATTATTATCTCCTTTTTCAATCAGACAGTAAGCATAAAGGCAAAATCTTTGTGCCATGATGAAGAAAAATGTGCTAATATCTAACAGCTAGATAAGTGTGTGACAAAAACCCCCCTATATATTAAAAATACATTAACAATTCATTCACTTGCCCTGAATTGACCAGGGAGTTGGACTGGATGATTGTTGTAGATACTTTCTGACTGAAATATTCTATTCTATTCTATTCTATTCTATTCTATTCTATTCTATTCTATTCTATGCTATGCTATGCTATGCTATGCTATGCTATGCTATGCTATGCTATGCCGTTACAAGTTACTTTGTTCTTCTGTGACTCAGGTCCAGTCAATCTAAGATGAATCTCTTCTCAGACTGTCTCTCCTCTGAACTTCAGAATGAGTCCCTCAGTTCCGCACTCTGGCTGCTCTCCATACCATCTTTTAGGACAGCTTTGCCTTGAAACTGCTAGGAAAAAATGGCACCCTCTTGTACTTGAGTTTTGTTTCTTTTGCTGATATAATTGTGCTATGATTTTAGCAATGAACATTTATTTTCCTGTTTTTTGTAGGATCAAGTTCTGAAGAGTGACAGTTTTCAGGAACCCAGGTAGTTTTCCCTTTTGTGCAGCAGCTATACCACCACTAACCCTCAAACTCTGCATGTGATGCCCAGTTCTGACTGTGAAATACACACAACCTGCTCTACAGTGCCTGGAAGCCAACACAGAGAGAAGCAAGGAGATGTGGTCTGCCTGATGGTAGTATCCACAAAGACATGGGAGCCAGGAGAGGCCAAAATAGAAAGGCATTTATTTCATCTAGTGAGAGGCAGGGAAAAATATGATTATATTTTTTCATATTCTAGGCAATTTTTCAGACCGGTAACAATAAGAACACCTTTTTTAATGTTATCAGGTATTCTTTACCAGTAGTCATGACTGACTACAAGAGTTTTTTATATTCTTGTTATTACTCAGGTTGCATCAGAAGGTTCCATGTAGTAGCTTATAAGAAAAATGATAGGAAGAGAAGTAAACCTCTCACTGGCACTCAGCACTTAATGTTCCCCTCACAGACTAGAAGTTGGGACTTTCCCAACTAGAAATATATCCACCTAAAGACAGGTTGCCAACAACTGCAAAAATTAGCTTACAATTAAAAGAATTAAAATAATTTCCCTTCAAAATCATATGCAAAAGTAGTATTTTTTTCTAAACTTTCCCCATGTATCCTTATTATATATCACCTAAAAACTACCTGACCTTGAGCTCAGCAGTTAGTACTCGTATTAGTCAGTACTTCCAACCATAATTCTTATCTTTATGAAGAAATCCCACCCTCTTTAAATGGAACCAATTGAAAAACTAAGTAACAAAAAACCCGAAACCTTTGAAAAAGCTCAGCTCTGCCACTCCTGGGCATGCTGAAAACTTAGATCTCCTTCTCCTCTCATCATCCAAGTGCACACAAGAAAAGAAGGAACTTAACAGTAACCGAGTGATTTACAGAAAATCAAATCACACACAAGAATTTCCAGAGACTTTTAGTTTTACTTATTCAAAAGAAAGCCCGTGCAGGATATTTTGGTGTTTGGCTGATTGGTTTTTCATGAAAGCAATTTAAAGCTGGTGGTTTGAGCCACTTTTATTTTTTAATTAAATCTTAATGATGGTGGAAGGCAGGGAGGACTCTGTCAGCCTGATAGAAGTGGCGTGGATGAGTCTGTCTGGGACACAGTCATAGCAGCATACAAACTGTGTGGGTTGGGCACACACAGGGAGGTTGTCACCACTATGGGAACATTAATCTCTCATGGGGAAAAACCCCAGGACTCCTTTTGACTTTGCAGTCTTCAGTGGCCCCCAAGAAGGGATGTAGCCAGGGGAGAACAGAATAGCAAAGTGGCTAATGCAGAAGGGGAAATGGAACCAAGCAGTCCAAGTTCGTACACCCAGGAAGGAAACACATAAGCTTCAGATCTCAATACCTTGCAGATTCATGGCAAAAAAAACCCCCATACTTTCAGGGAATATTAATGGAAGCCTGGCTTCACGACTCTAAACCCTTGAGAAAACTAAATGTTAGGAGAGAGATTTGACCAGTCTGATTCCAGACACTTCTGTCTTTAGTGTCCCCAGCAAGAGGAGGAACACATGACACCTTTCAGAGGATCTGTAAGCAGAAGATAAGCGAGGTTTTGGAGTATTGTTTTCACTGAGTATTAAAAGGATATTTCTAATGCATCCAGAGTGCTTCCACCATTTCAGAATTGAAAAGTGTCTCCCTCAACTAGGTGGGATAATGTTCACATTCCTGTGTTTCCTCATCTCTTTCCTCTCTGACTTTCCTCCTCCTCAGAAGCTCAGTTCCCTCTTACCCTACTGAAAGCCAGCTTTGCACACATTTTTTTCTTCCTGTTTGCATCTTTTTGTCCTCCTCTTCTTTTACTTTCAAGCTTTCCCTTCAGCTCCATCTTGCTTCCTGTCCCACATCACTTTCCCCCATCTGCCACATCCTCCACACAGTCCCCAGCTCCTTCTGCTGCTGCGGGACCAAGCAGAGCTGGAAAATGTCCTCCTCTGCCTTGGGAGGAAGTGGCAGGTTTAGGAGAGCTAGTGAGCCCTGGAAAAATTTACAGCAGCAACTCCTGCATGCCAGCCTGTGGGTGCAGAGAGACCCAGACCATAAATCTGTACTCCCTCTGGATTTGGAAGATTTTGTTGGGGTAATCTTGGGAGAAATTATTTGCTTAGAAAACATCTGTTGCCATACGATATCAGAATAGAGCAGGGAAAAGGGAAGCTCCTCACCTCAAATTGTGTCACTTTAAAAGCCACCACTCCCAGTTTTTGCAGCAAAACAAAGAAAGTCTTGTTGGGGCAGTGGGCACCGCTTCCCCTGCAGCTGGTGCTGGAGGTGGAATAGCTTTCCTTGCCAGTTGTGGGCTACTTCACAGATGTCCTTTTGTTCCCCTTTCACACTAGCCACAATTTCCTCTTAAACTTTAATCCTCTCTCCGTTTCTAATGTATGCAAATATATGCCAAAAATCAAGTCAGAGTTTCAAGACAGAGCAAGTTATTGGGATGGGGGTGGGAGGGAGGGAGACAAGGAGGCAGTGGAATTTCTTTGCTAGTACAAATGTTTCAAGGATCAAAATAGAAATAGAAAATAGAAATAGAAAAATATTTGAAAGCAAAGAGTGAAGTGTCTTTACTATCCATGCTAACCTGTGGGAAAAGGGAACAGCTGAATTTTCTATTCTGCAGAGTTTATATGAAAAGGGCTCTCAGAGCAAGGAAGAAAATGTTTGCTTGTCCTGCCCATATACCAGGTTTCAGCCAATGTGCTGGTGGAGGAGACACTTTCCCTCTCCTAGGATTACTCAGGATTCCCATTTTGGCTTCTCCTAGGTTCAAACCAGCAGCAAGCTGCAATCCCCATGGCTGATCAACTTCCATGAGCAACTGCTTGGAGGACTAGTTCTCAAAAAAGGCAGATACACATCATCACTATCATCACTAGTAACAGATGAAGATCATAGAGAAATGCCTGAAACACCAAAAAAAAAAAAAAAAAAAAAACAAAACCCACAAACAAACAAACAAACAAACAAAAACCAAAAAAACCACCCCAAAATCAAATCAAAAGAAAAACCCAAACAAACAAAACAAAACAAAAAAACCCCCATAACTGAAAACCAACTAACCAAAAAACAAAATATAGAAGCATTAATTGCTACTTAAGTGGGTAAGTCTCTTTCTGGTGGCATGTCCAAGGGTCAGGCCAGTGATGGGAAAACAGGTCAGGAGAAGAGGAACTGGTTTCATAGCTCACTCCCATTACTCCAGCTAGTAATGTGCCTTCTCATTTCTCAGCATGCAAAAAAAGGCCTTGGAGATGTAAACTGTGAATTACTTGAGGATCTATAAAAAACCAGAAGATATTAATTTTATCACCCATGAGAGAAAGTTTATATCAGATGCCCACAACATTTGTCTTTCCATTTTCTGAATGGAAACTGTTTCCTAATGACCCAAACTCAGTGCCATCATAACTGTGTACAAAGCAGTTGTATTCCATGAATTTCTGTCCCCTCATTTTGTGTAGTGTCAGTTTTCCTCACAAAACAGTAAACTAAAATAACTGCTGAGATTTGAGCTCTTGGAAAGGAAGCTTACTGTGCAGTTCACACACATCTACTCTTTTCTTTGTCTCATTTCCTTTTAATGACACCTACTTCTCTCTGTCCTCCACACCTCCCTCTCACCTCCTTCTGTTCAACATCCTCATCTCCACTTCTGCCATCAATCATGTTCTACTGTCTACCACTCTTTCTCTTTCTCTCAGTCCCCTAAGGGACTGTGAATCCCCATGTTTGTGAATATCATGTCAAAAAGAAGCCCAAAACAAACCAGTGCCACCTAACTTGTAATTTTGAAAACCTCTAGACAGACAGAGAAATTTTGGTCACAGAAATATTGAGTTCTACTAGAGAATAGGGAAAAAGAGGAGGAGATTAAAGGCATGGTTTAAATGGTTGTTTGTTGGCTCAAACTGAAAAACATACACTAGGAGATCTTCTTTTTGAATTCTTTGTCCAGAGCTCAGACAGGAGTTTTATTTACAAATTGGTGCATAAGTTCATGAAGAAATGCAGCCAAGCCACTGTGCCGTTGGGGGCCTCACTGTCTGCTAGGTGTCCCCCTGTAGTTCCATCACATGTAGGTCTGCTATGGTTCTCTGTGGGTCTCAGATTCAGTCAAAGAGAGAAACTGAGAGTTTCTAGCCAGGCAGAAGTCTGGGAAAGAGTTGGAGAAGAATGTAAATAATTCTTTATCTCTCTTGTTATTCACATCGTTTATAGTTAAGTTCTATCACTGTGCGTCAAGCACTCTGCACCAATGGTTTGGGTTGTTTTCACTTCAGGACCAATGGAGTTGGCCTCACAAAGCTCTGTAAGAAAGAGCAGGGCATTTTGAATAAACCAGAGTTTTACTCTCAGCAGCCTTCTGAGTCAGTCTTCTCATTCTCATCCTGCCTCGACAGTGACAGTCCTCTCCTGTTCCTCTCCTGTTCTCCCTCAGGCTGTCAAAGCTGGAGCAGGAACAGCCATGGCCAGCAGTGTGGGAGCACTGGTTGGGGATCCATGGGCTGACACGGCAGCTGCCACGGGCTGATCATCTTACATTTAAAGGGCTGTGGGCCTCAGGCACTGAGCATGTGTCCTTGCTGGCCAAAGGAAATTTGAAGCCTGCTGGCCAGGATGTATTTTACTAATCTCCTTTTAACAAATGTATGCATAGCAATCTTCTGGAGGTTTGCACTAAAGTCATCTATTAACTTGAGAAGCTATCCATTTTAATGCAAGAATCTCGATTACATTAAGATTTTTATGTAGGTGCATCAGATGATATCTGAATGACTCAGCATTTTTTAACAGTTATTCATCATCAGTGCCTCAATGACATAACTGGTGCTATAGTTTCTCCTGTTCAGAAATGGAGACTTAAGTGTGGAAGGTTAAATTTGTTGCCTGATTTAATCACCCATAGGAAGTTTCTGACAGGATCTGAAGTAAGAGACAGCTCTCTGAATTGCTCTGTCACCTCTTTCATGAATCCATTCTGATTTCTTAGAAAAAAGGCACAGCCAATCTTCATGGAAGCAAAAAAAAATTTATACTTTTCTAAAAAAAATTACAGAGATGAAAAGTGTTTCAGAGAATGAGAACAAAGGGGAAAGGGTCTGACCCTAACTGTAAGTGCCATATTTGGGGTAAAAAGCAACATTACAAAAAAATATTTACCAAAAAATAAAAAGGAACAAGACAGATAATCTTTTTCAAGTATGTGTCTGTTGTGTTGGTATCAGTGTGCTGATATGTAAGACCTCTCCAATATCACACACTGTAACTTCTGATTTTGGTCACTCACTCGTTCTGAGTGACCTGAGCTGGTGAGATGGTTTTTTTGTGGGCCAGGGTAGGAGGACAGGCAAGGTTGTTGTTTTGGGTTGTCCTAACTCTTGTTTTGATGTTCCCCTAACTTCCTTATAGGCTGATGCCTTTCAGAACAATTGTGGTTTTGTAAAAATCATCCTCACTCAATTTGGGAAGGAAAACCATGTATCTAAGGCTTCCATAAAAAAAGCCCATACATTAGTTTACTGAAGGCTTGGTACCTGCAAGGTCCACCTTGAGTTATATTTCCATATAAAGGCCACACATAAAGCCAAGGCCCAGCCAAAAATATTCTCTTCTTGAAACTCAGTCCTGACAAACCTCAGACTTTTGACCGAGATTTCTAATGCAGGTACAAAAAGCTCATGAGCCCAGTTCTTTGTTGGAAGACCAACTCCAAAGCCCTGACTAAACCTCAGTAAGACTCTCTGATGAAACAAAGGTGGTGGAATAGATCTTGATACTATCCTTGAAGAGCAGATGAGTGGTTTCTAAGGTAGCTGTGTCATGACATTTAAGATAAGTTGCCTGCATCCTTTAGTGGCACTCCTTGTTAGCCATGGATACCTTCTGCAGTTCAGAAAGAAGTTACTGCAGATGGACTTATGCACGGACATGGAGCAAGGTACAGAGTTCAAACTGTAGGCACAGTACACATGCATGCCTACTGTTCCAAAAGTTCTGTCACTTGACCCACACAGAATATTTTTAAACTTTAGTTTTTGGCTGATAAGTATTTCAATTTTGGTTTTTTGCTGAGAGAACCTCTTTTTTTAATTTTATTTTTCAGCAGGAAGGCAAATCATCTTTGAATACTGCCAAATATAACAAACATCTACAGATGGGTTGGTCTGCAGCTGGAGGCTTTAACTTCATAGTATTTATTTGAAATATCAAAGCCAGAAGAGCAAGGCTAAAACATAGTGGGCACAATTCACAGTGCTTTGGCTCTTGAGCAAATAGCAGTTGAACTTAGAGGTTGGGTTTTTTTTTCTTGCTGAAATGGAATTTATGCAGATGTGCTTTGCACTAAATTCATTAACAATTACATCCTGGTGCGGTTTTCACATTTTTGTAAGGCATCTGCATAAGCACTAATTAGATCTAAAACAATGTTACTGTGCAAATTACAGTGCTGATTGTTCAAGTCGCCTTACATTCTGCATCTGCTTTCCGACGATGATAACATAGGTGCATGCAGTACAAATGCCAGCTTTTTATATTTAGTAGGACTATTTATTTAAAAGACAGCATTGAACATATAATGCTGCAGTTTAAATATCTTGGAGATGCTTTTAGGTAATATTGTAAAGTAAAATAAATAGTAATGCTAGTAAGTTGCATAAACTAATTGCCATTTCATTAGTCATGAGTGATCTTCTCTGAGGCAAATCCACATTCCATTTGGCAACATGTACCAACTGGGTATAGCTAAATGAAATAAGTGCTTTGCAAAGACTGCATTTGTAAGTGATGGGGAGAGGACAAGAGCGAACATCTCAGTTCTACTGCTTCAAACTGTGGAAGTGAAATCTCTGACTCGCTTATTCAACTTCAGTTCCAGATAACATGGGGCAGTGAAAGTTTACCAGGAATGCAATCTATTTTTAAGGAAAAACTAGCACTTCAGTATGTTGGTCCCTACTCCACCTGTAATGCCCCTAAGTGTGATAAGACAGCATTAAGCTTTAAAGTCACTTTAAAGACAAAACTTTAAATTCAGTCATCATGCTGCTCTCTTTATTAGTTTTACTGCAAGCTGAAAAAGCGGTACGATAGGATGGCGCTCAAGGTGTCATGATGAAATTAATGTATGCAATGATTGTGATACTGTCTAGCCAAAATCAGTTTCAGGAGAAGTCATCTAGGGTTGTCATGCATTGGAAGGGGCTGCTCAGGGAAGTAGTTGGATCATCATCCCTAGAGGTATTTAAAAGATGTGTAGCTATGACATTTAGGTTTAGTAGTGGAGCGGGCAGTGTTGGGCTGATATTTGGTCTTGTTGATCTTAAGGGTCCTTTTCCAATCTCAGTGATTCTGTGATTCATAAAGATCTAGCCTCCAGGCAGCTATATCTTCCCTGAGAGTACTAACCAAGCAAACATATGTGCCACCAGTGTCCTGGTATGCCTATTTCTCCCAGCCTTCCTCGCAGGTGGAACAGGGCCACAAGACCAGCACATGTGTGTGAACTCAAAGGCACTATACTCACATTTACTGCCCTAATCATAATTTTCTGTAGGAGCAAGAGTTCTTCTCTGATCAGTTTAAGCCTTTGGGAGGGACAGGGTAATCTTCAAGAAATTTCCCAGTTTATGTCCTGTACAAAAGAAACCAGGAAGAAGCCATGGTTTAGGAGAAGCAAGCTACTAGAGCATGAAGGATGTCTCTTCTTACCAGGTTTTCTACACCTCTGAAGGGAAAATAGGGTGAGGGGAAAATATGAGGGTTTACCTTTTACAGTAAATACTGGAGGGATGTGAACAGACCAAGAGAATTACCAGAAGGACTTAGGCAGGAGTTATGCCTTACCCTGGGAGATCCACAGGTCAACACCTGTCAACACCTAACAATTTTCCTGGTTCCTGTGTTCCTACTTGTGCTTGAGCATTTCTGTCCATCTACCCATTCTAGCATTTCTTGAACAAAAATTTTCATTTTCATCTAACTTGTCGATTTATGTACTTCATGTCAGGAATTACTAAGTAGAATAGGACCCTTCTGCCTGGAAAAGAAAGGGAGATTACAAGAGTAAGGAAAATAAAAGAAAAAAAAAATGGTGTAAACAGGGTGAATATAGATGGGTTGATTATAGTCTCTTTTGAAACAAGACTACACTGTTACATGGCAGGTCAAAAAGACATAAGATTCTCCCCCTTGACATAGCATGTGGTTTAGCTAGAGATGGTCTGCCACAGGAGGCTGAGAGTTTATGCAGGCTTAAGAAGAAACTGGACAAAAACATAGAGGAAAAAATCCACTGGAGACTCCAAGATACCACCTTTGGCTCAGAGGATCATTAAGTTGCAAATTGCTGGAGGCTGGGTGACTGTTATGGGGGGATTTCTCACTACCTGCCTCTCTTGCTCTTACAGGTTTCCCACAATAAATTTTGGTCAGTGCTCAGTGCAGAATATTTATTGAGATGGACACTTGATCTGACACAGCATGGTTCTTCTCATGTCCACCGCACCCTCTGTCAACCACTGAACTTACACTACTGAACTTCAAATATTTACTGTGTGTGGTGACTCCTGTCCCACCTCCCCAGACACATCCTTTAGGCATAAAACCCAGGCATTATGTCAAACATACTGTGGAGAGGATTCATGCTAGCCTATTCCAAATACTTCTGCAAGATCTACATTGCTCAGCAGTTATTCTTTGCTTCATTTCCCTTATGGAAATGGCAAGACAGGATGTCCTATCCTGGACCCCAAGATGGGCAGAGCTGTGGACCACAGGTCTAATGAAGAGGCTTAAGGGGAGTACCTCCCTCTTTATTGATTAGAAAGAAAGTTTGGGGAAATATTTTTATCAAATTAAAATTAGCATTAATGGATAGCCCTCTGTCTAATATTTAGAACTGTCTTAAATGCCTGGATCCTGCAGACTTTCATGAGCAGAGCTGTCAACATGCCTAATCTCTTTGGGTTTAGGCTTTGCAATCACATCCAAATCTTATATGTATTTTTGACATAAAAGAATTTGGAGTAATATTAAAAATAAAAATTATATATAGGACTCTGCTTAAATGGCAGGAACTTTTCTGCTTATTTTATAAAAATGCAGTAGTCTCCTAAATTTAATTAAGCCAGGCTGAGGACATGATGAAAGGGTTCTTTAACATAAAAGACTTTGAAGTTTCTAGAAAAGAGTGAGGTATATAACTCTGAATAAGGGAATCCCATAAGATTTCTCTGTGCAGAAATTAAAGTGCAAGCTCTTACCTCAAGGATGCTATTTCCATCATCTCCAGGGTATTATTAGCTTTCGCAACACATGCCGCGGTGAGTTACACAGCATTTCCCACACAGGCCGAAAGGACAGAGAAAGAAAGAAAGAGGATGCAAATAATCCATAGGAATATGTTGATGTAAAGGCTGGGGTTATGTGCATCATGGGCTCTCTACCCATGCACTGCAAGACATTTTTACTGTGTGGTCTCACCTCCTACCTTAAACACAGGCCAGATATTCTTTCCTTCATTTCACAATTCACACTAGGTCAGCTGTAGCAGGGAGATAAATTCTGGTTTCTCACATGTCACATTTAGCCACTTTTTCAAGTCCTGAGATTCCAGCAGCTGCTTTCCTTTAATCAAGAAGATACTCAGGAGTCTGATTTCTCCAGGACGTTATTGATGCATTGCCAAATACTTGAAGAATCTATCACTTAATTCTCTGTCAGATCCTATTCAGTAGCTGCCCTACACAAAATACATTAGTTGCTGCCCTAAGTAGTATTTATCTGATAAGGTAACTGAAAGTTTGTGGTTTAAATCTGCATCATGACATGTGCTCATCTTATTTTTGGTTTTCCTATTTTAAGCCCTCCTGCTTACATAATGAAATTGCATCCTTCACACAAGTTTTGGTACTAACCCCATGCAAATCTATGGGTTTGGCTCACTGGGGAGGCGAACTGAAGCTGGTGGCTTCAGTTTGGTCCTTTGTCGTACCTTCTGATTGCTGGTATCACACCTTGACAAACCTGGAAGGTGAGAAGCAGATTCTTCTCTACTACATGGGGCACATTTATGCTCCAAGACTCCCACGGTTGCTCCTCACTTGCCTTATGTAAAACTTACTGATTTCTAGGGGATTATCCTAGCTCAAGAAATCTTGAGACCTAATTATTGTAATGGCATTGGGGTGCTTTCAGCGACTCCCTGGAAAAATCCAGTTATTACCATCAAGCAGCAACAGCGCACACATATTGCAAGGTGGCAGAACTCTTGTGTCATGAATGTAATACAGAAACATTTGCCTCCAGCTCAGACACATTCTGTCAGAGCATCCTCGACGCATCTCTCCCGAGGAGTCAGATTTGACACTTGGGATGGCTGGCTGTCTACTCATCCACCCACTTCTTCTCAGGGTTTCTCTTTGCCTAGCAGGAGTGAGTACAGGGTTCACTGAGAATCCTGAAAGTAGGCTATTAAGTGACCTAGATTATTGCAGGGGGGTGCTATTTCTGTGCTTCCTGGACTATGTGCTTATGTTAGTCCCTTTGTCTCTGGGGCAGTCTCTACCTAGCAGGAAATCTGGTAGGGCAGTGGAAGAGTTATTAGGGAGAAGAGTCTGTCTGAGAGAGGAGAGAAGGTAATGGTGGATAAAAATAATGGACCAGAGGAATAACTGAAATACAAAAAATGCAGTTGAAATCCAATTCTTTCTTATGTTTGTGGCTTAACATGTGTCAGTTGGCACATTAACAGTAGCATATGGGTTGCTCTGATGTGAGTTACTGCATACAGTATGTTATGTTCAGGTCTAAAATGTGTAATTCTTTTGGATTAGTGTTGGCAGATTTCACTGTGCAGCGTACAGTAAATGTTCATAAATTAAATATATTTATAAGCTTTTCTGTGGAGCTCATTGCTGTCTGATCTGAGAACCTCTTAAGCAGCTCTGCAGAGCACAGCTCTGGTAACTGGAGCCTCCTTTACCAAGGTTGGGGATACCACAGGGTCTCTGCTGAGGGCAAAGCCTAGACCACATCCCGAGTCCTAGCCCATGACTGGATCTTTTTCTTGAGGTTCCAATAGGGAAACACCCATATCATTGAAGAAAACACAGATTTGCTGGTGAGCTGGTGGCAGGTAGTGCAAGCTTAATGCTTTCCAGCACGCCCTTCCTCTTTGCAGGACAATTGAAGCAGGGTACCTTCCAGGTCATCTTGTAGCTCATCTCACCATTCCCACAAAACCCAGTCTGAACACAGAGGATGCTGTCTGAGACTGTCAACTTTTATGGAGCATATCAACAAATTATCATATTCCACGTGAGTTCTGTCCATTGTTTCTCCAGAAGTGAGGTGGCCAGGCCAGGTCTTGCTTCCTGGCTCTCCCCCCAGTGAGGGTTGGCAGGTGGCAGGGTGAGGGTGCAGTCACCCACCCTGGCTGAGAAAGGTCTTGAAGGAAGAAACAGCAATGTTCCAGCATTCAATGTTTTTAAAATAAAGGAACAGAGGTAAATTCTGTATTTCTTTAGAAATTATTTCAGTGGAGTCTCTTTGTTCAATCTTTTCCCTGAAATTATTAGTAGCCCCATGTTCTCAGCAAAGTGGGAAAGTTCTGGCTGTGGCCAGTTCCCAGAGGTCCTTTTTCCATCATCAGGAGAACAAAATCCCTGGCAGAGAACATTTTAAATGCATGACACTATTGCTCAGTCTTGAGAAATGCTTCTTCATTGGGTTGGGGCAAGTAATAGTTTTTAGAGCTGTGCACAATGTTTTTTCAGCCTCTTGCTAAAATCAGTCAATTTGACTTGGAAAAAAGGATGTGACTTCTTGTAAACCTGGCTGCTAGTAAGGACTTACACACAAGAAACCTCTGCATCATGGTATTGCTAGCATTTTATGATGACTGGAGACAAAATAAGACCAGCAGTGGAAAAAAGGCTGAAAAAAATTTTTCTTAGCAAGAAAATACAATCTAATAATGAAAAGCAACCACACAAATCTGGACAAAGTACTGTAATTAAGCATTTTGTCCTCTCTCCGGGCCACAGTCCAGCCTCTCCACTAAGAGCTGCCATGATGGACATGAGCCCCCAGTCATCCAGAAGACCTGGAAGATGTCCCCACCAGTCTTGGAGCTGGGTGCCTAAGCCCAGGACAGTGCCAGTGACTGAGGAGAGTAAGCAAAGACAGAAAATGGTAAATCTCAGACTTGAGCTGCTGGGCACTGCTGTACTCAGGGACTCCAAGTGGCCCCATTTGCTGAGAGTGGCCCAGATGAGGCTGTGGTTGATCAGGTTGATCAGTTGCCCATTTCCACGATCCTCTGGATTCAGAGCAGCATGGTATTCAGCACCTCTCAGCATCCTCAGCCACATCTATGGAGCATGGACAGCCCTGTGGCAGCTGTGGTAAGCATATAAAACAAAAAGGAGGGGAAAAAACCCCACGCAATAAATCAGTTTTTGAAAATGTGCTGTGTAACCAATATTGTCAGTACTGATTTAAATCCTGCACATCGGGTATGAAGATGGCAGTGGATAAGGTTATGCAGCTTGATAGCCTGCTTGCTTTCCTCCAGTACTCTGGTTTTTGGCAGAGTTTGTTTATATTTTTACAGTGACGAAATGCATATTTTTTTCTTCTGAATCCCCCCTGTACCTGTTCATCCTCAAAGTCTCACTGTGACTGTCTTAACAGCTTTGAAAACAGATTTCTCACTTCAGGTTCTTCTCTTTATCTCAAAGAAAAAAACAAAAAAAAAAACACAAAAAAACAAAAACAAAAACAAAAACAAACTCAAAAAAACCCCAACCTAGCAATGAGCTTTTGATGATGAAATGTGGATTTTCTTGGGAATTTTTAAGAAGGAAAAAGAAGATCCCTTTTGTTGATAGTAGCAGTCAGTAACTAAAACCTACTTATCCATATGAAGTCAGACAATTATACAATCAATGACTGACATAAATAGTGTTGACAGGGCTAGTTTTTAAACCCATGGCCCACCACCTAGGTTTCAATCCCCTTTAAACAGGAACCAAGCTATAGTATTTAAAAAAAAAAAAAAAAAAAAAAAAAAAAAAAAAAAGTGGGTGTGATTGAAGGGGAGAAGAATTATTACCCCAAAACAGCCAAGTGAAAGAATAAGGTGTACCTACAGAGCATGTACTGCATTGCATGGCATAAGATGGCTTTGTTAAACAGGGAGTCAACTCCAGCTTTTCTTCTTCCTCAAAGGAATGGAGAGGCAGGGTGAAGTGAAAGTGACTGGGAAGATGTGGGAAGCACGTCTGTGGGGCAGCTTGGCTCCCTGCCTGGACACAGGGAAAATGTCAAACCCCCTGGGCTAAAGAAGCTTTTGTTTGTTATGGGTATCGCTTATTTTACCTAGTTCTAATTGCAAAAGGTCTCCCCAGGCAAACATACCTTCCTGCCTGCTGATGTGGTTTGTTCCTGCTTGGTTATCTCCTGATCCAACACCTGCTGTATTCTCAGGAGTGGGTGGAAGCCAGTGGGCATAGAGGAAGTAGCTCCAGCACCTCCTTCAGAGTCAAGATGCACAAAGTTATCTGGAAACAGGCAGCCTTTGCTTCCTGATAGTTATTCTTGCCACTGCTCATTGCTGTGTGGACTTAAGTAACACTGACCAGCCCCTGACAGACACCCAAAGCAGCAAGGGGTCTTTGTAGAGGAAGTGCAAATACAGTGGCACCTCCTCCCATTTTCTGTTTTTCTCTCTGTCTCCAACTGAGGGAGGCTTCACTTGCCCCTCTCTGTTGACATTCATAAACTCACCTCTTCCATCCTACATGGAAGACTTCAAGGCCAGGTTGGATGGGTTCTAAGGAACCTGGTCTAGTGAAAGGTGCCCCTGCCCATGGCAGAGTGACTGGAACTAGGTGATCTTTAGGGCCTATTCCAACCCAAGCCATTCTGTGATTAT
Organism: Lonchura striata; assembly: GCF_050655825.1. Lineage (NCBI taxonomy): Eukaryota > Metazoa > Chordata > Aves > Passeriformes > Estrildidae > Lonchura > Lonchura striata. The sequence goes on along the minus strand of NC_140705.1, from coordinate 83,507,738 downwards.
CATTTCTCACTGGATATGAATGGATTGGGCTTACGAGACACATGAGCAGCCATATAAACTGTATTTGGGTGAATCTTACCTGCCTATTGGAAGTCTGGTGACTACAGCACTAGGTGTCCTTGCACTTCACCACTTAGCTCTGGGGAGGAGCTGCAAAAACAGTCCCCAAAAACCCCTGCACCTCTACAAACCCAGTTTTGAACTGATGTTGTGTAAAAGGGTGATGTGCAATGCCAACAACCACAATCTGCTCCCACATTTGCCCGTTTCTTGCAGTTGCAGCACTTCCTCGTTGTTAGATATGACTTCATATTGTGACATAGAAGCAAAACATCCCAGTGACACCAAGCCCAAAACAGACCAGATAAACTGCCGGTGGCTCTGCAGTAAGTTCCTGTATCTCTAGGCACATAACTGAAGCTAAACAGCAAAGAGCTCATAGACCAGAGAAGAAGTTATGACTGCTAACACGCTTGGAAAATTTAATTTTGGAGGAAATACTAAAGAGAAAAGTAGAAAACTGCTATCAGTCAATTAAATTTAGGGCATAAACCTGATAATGTTTGAAAATATATATGGGTAAGAGAAAAAAGAAAAGGGATTCTTGATTCAGCGAACCACAGACTAGTGTTATGACACTAACAAAAAGCAGTATTTTCACAGAAAAATTGGCAAACCCCTTGTTATTTTTATTTATGGAATCACCCAACAAAGATACAGCAAGTTAGAGTGGAAAAAACACTCAAAATTGAGTATTCCTCCATTTGCAGTAAGAGGGTTGGAAGGGTTGAATACAGCTCTGTCATTACTCAAACAGTTCAAAAATAAATCAAGTTTTTGCTAAATTATTTGAACTATAATACTCCATTTCCACTACTTTTGACTTCTCGGGAATTTCTGCTCTGGATTGAAAACTGTGATTATGCTAAACTAAAACAACTTGTTTGCCTGAAACCTGAGCAAACCTTCCTTTTTGTCAGTCAAGAGAACTGGAGGAAAAATAGGCACTTTTGCTGGTTAACACATATAACCACACCCACACCAAAAGCGGTCGAAATGACAAGCAAAAAGGTCTTCTAATGAGCAAGAATTACAGCATTTTTGGTGGGGTGTATCTCTTAGACAGAAGAAAGTGCTGGGTGCCTGTTTAAAGATTATAGATGTTTTGTCAGTGCACTTGCAAGACATTAAAGCAGAGCCAAGAGATTTGTGTGGATATACTGAAGGGAAAAAAAACCAATGACCATTATAAGGGTCATCCCTCCCACATTTGAAAAGGATGATTTCCTATATATGAGAGAGTGGGTAGCACTGACACAGGAGACTGGAGTAACGGCAAAGCTTCCAAAGCACATGTGTGTTCACAGGCAAATTTACAGGGCAGAATAAGCATTTGTGGATGAGGATGCAAAACATAGAGCTATTGCTTATGGTATTGTGGTTTCAGGAGTTTAGCCTCTAAGAAAGACCTTAGGTATGGCTGCATTTTTCCCCCTTCCCTTGAAAGAAGGGAAGAAGGGAAGGACCTTGGGTCAATTCGTGATGAGGTAAGGGAACAGATTAAGTCTGCAGTGGGTTTTCTCTCCCCTCCTTTTCTCCTGAGTGGCATAAAAAGGAGCCTCCATATTCCTCTCCCACATGCTGTCCTGAATTTCTCTCCTTTCCTCAACACTTAACTTTTTCTTGGAATGCCTTTACGTGCCAGATGACAGCAAGTTACTGTGCTAATTGCTTTATTCTTCAATAAGGACATTTACTATACTAAACTCCTACAATACTTATGTGTAAATTAGAATTTGGCCTCAGAACAGCCCTCTTTCAACAATTAAAAAGCTTTCTTGAATGGATAGCTTTATAGATTAAAAAGGCTTTGTCTTGGATGGATTTTTTTTCCTTTTTCTTTCTTTTTTCAGCATTAAGGGCGCCTGTTTTTACCCTTACCAGCCAAGACTAATAAGTCTCACAAAATTGCTCTTGTTTATGAATAAATCTGAATTCAGATCTGTTCCATATATATGGAATTATGGAGCCTGAGTACAAATTCTCTTCTTTAAATGACAGTGATTTTCAAATATATAAGCTGAAGTTTTAGACAAATATTTATCAACCTGTCAGCTATTCTGAACAGGGTTGCAGCTGCATGGGAGCACTGAGAGCCATGGGGAATAAAAGAGGAACTTACTACTTAGTTCTTTTTGCCCAGAGAAGAAATTATAATTTTAGTTATACTTTCATTGCTTTCAACAATAAAAACAAAACGAAGCCACAGAAGAAAACTGTCATGTTACACCCCTTCCATCTGGCCTGTGCTACACACCCACATATCCCGTCATTCTACAAATTAATCTTTCACACATTTTTAACAAAAAAAAGTGTTAATGTTATAGAAGAGAAAATAAGGTAAACATAGAGCTGTGTAAAAATACATTAACATTAAAATATGGTGGCAGTTATGGATTTTCTTAATTAAATAGGAGAGTAAATATTCACATCAAATCAATGCCCATGGCATGCAAATTAAAGCTACATTAGGGCAGCCTTGATATAGGCATTACCATTTTTGACACTTCTGTGATTTAAAATAATGTGCAGACTTTATTTGTTAATTTTTTCCTCCCTTTTTTCTGTTATTTTTGAGTGGGTAATTTGCCATTACAGAGCAAAATCCTTCTCCTGTGCCCTCTTATGTTACGCTATCTTATTTTCTTCTCCTGCCTGGATGGTCCTGTGAACAATGGCTCAATTTAATTTAGGGTTAATGTTGAAGCCTCCCTATGGCAGGACAGATCTCTTTGAGCAGCTGCCCTCAGGCCACATCTGACCCCACAACACAAGCCAATAACCTGTTGAAACAGTCTGAGGAAAGGTGCTTTTTATTCACTGCACCAGCTCCCACAGGCAACCCCCTTTCCTAGCTCTACACCTACCTCTCCACAGAGATCTTTCTTATGTGGTCTGGTTAAAAATTGCTTGAAAAGAAAAAGGACCACAGAAGTGAGACCACTAGCACCTGAAAAAGGAGAAACTTCTCAGGGGCTCTTAGAAGCTTTGTGGCTCTAGAAGGGAAAGTAGGTGGTATGACACTTGCTGCCTGGCACAAAAATAAACTCCAGGATGAAGGGAAGCAGGACCAATGGATCTGTGTGGGGTAGAGATGAAGGAGACCATAGTGGATGTGATGCCAGAAGCTGGTGAGTAGAATCTGCACTGTGCTGTGGACTGTGCAGATATTTCCTCCTGCATGACCAGAGGGAATGCCCCTGCCCCGTGAGGCAGCAGCAGTGTCAGACATGTGCAGCCTGTACTCTTTTAGCACTTCACTTTATTTGGAAGATTCTCTCTTCCCTGGCACTTCTTCAGTCCTTGTCAATCACTAATGTTTCTGCATGCTGTCTCCAGATTTTATGAAGATGGGTCCCCAATCACACCATGGTGCCCCCAGAAGAAGTAACATGCACAGGCCAGCTCACACAGCGAGAGCCAGCACAAAGTGATCTCCTCCTCAACAGGGCAGGAGAGGGGTCTGATGGACTGCAGGAGGAAAATAAAAAGCACTGCTATGTCCCCAGTTTGACTGTCCATCCTCAATTTAAACTGGTTCAGGAGGGCACTAACTTCTTTTGCAGCATACACACCCCGCAAAAAGCCCTAAATCTTAAAAAAGACTCGATGGAAAGAAAAATTTGAATGCTTTTATGCACAAAGTCCCAATAAAAAGAGTCTGTGCTAGAACTTGTGGGACTCAATCCTATACAAAACTAAGAGCCAACATTCAGGTTCTCTTTCTGGTCATCAACACATCCCAGGAAAACCAGGTTCTAGTCATTTTGCAGGGTCACACTACCAGTGTTACCTTTATGTCTCCAAAGCTGCTCATCAGACTCTACACAAAAGTGGCTGCAGTAAGGACAAAACTGCCACAGCTTGGGAGGGTTTAGCACAAAAGAGTCTGTGAACCTTTTCTTCAGAGGGCATCTGCTAAAACTGACCAGCAAGATTAGGACAGAGGAGTCTGAGAACACTTTTCTGCTCTGTTCTTGTAAGCCCTGTATCTCATCCACCAATGCTGATGTGACTGGAGCAGGGGCACAGGGGCTGTAAGGGCATATGTTTGCAGTTTCAGTGAGCATCTTGTACCAAAGCAGAGAGCTCTGGAGGTTAGCACAAAGTTTCTCACAGGCACTGAAGACTACATTTATACACAAAAACCCATTTCCTCCCATTTACTGCCTAATTTCTCCTAATCTTAGGTTCACCTCTGATTCCCATTTTCCTTTTCTTTCTTCTCAACTATCTTTCCACTTCCCTCCTTTATCTTACATTTTTTTCATACCATATATTTTAAGTGTCTATGGAGGGACATGCTGTTTTGGGGGTTTTCTTATTTGAAATAAGGGGAATAAGAGGACTTCAGAGTTAGCACACCAGGTTGCCGAGCTCTTCTAGCAGCATGACTCTTATTCAGTGCCTGAAAAAAAAATCCACCTCATGGTCCCATTTCTGATTTTTAATCTGAAAAGCTGAGGGGATAAATGCCAATTCCAAAGACAGTTGGCTGTAATGGTTAATGTTTGTGAAACACTTCACATGTCTAACCATTGTATCCAATCTTCACCACCAGAAAGATGCAGAGCTGCTGCCACTGCTTCCCATACTGTCTGTGAGCATGATGATTAATGAGCTCACAGCCCTATTTTGCTGTTGAAGTTAATGTTGCTTCCTGAGGGCAACACGCCTGATGAGAGAATTTGCAGCAGTCCATACGCTATATCGATTCAAAATGCCACTGTATGTTTTAATTAGCTTTTAACCATTAAAAAGTGGGGTTGGAAATTAAAATGGCACATATGCTTATGCAGCACATGCCTGTACCTAAAAGGTGAGCATTAGGTCGAGTTATTGACCCGTGGGCTGAACCACCACTGGCAGTTAAACCCCATTTTCATAGCAATTAATACATTTCCATGGCTTTTCTTTTTGTTAGCTTTGTGCCAAATATCCACTTACATCTATTTTCAAGCCTTGAGGAATGTATCTTTCACCCACCCACGCTATCTTTTGAGAGTTATAACACACTAGGAAAGTTTAATTTTGTAGAGCTGAGGTTTAAGAGCTAATGTGAAGGAGTGGGCTCTGCTCAGGGTGAGAAAGTGATGTGTTGGGATAAAAGTCTGCAGTGCAACCCCTCCTTTGCACCACCAAAGAGCTTCTATTAAGTCATTGATGTTCATCATTTCCTAGTTTGTATTGTACTTATCCTTCATCCTCTTAATGGCAAAAGGCTGGTTGAAGTAATATGCTGATCTGTAGGAGCCATTTTTGACAACTTACGAAGGACAAGTGGGGTATTTTTTCCTTAAAAGAAGATGAAAAGAGAATTATGGACCAATTACCAAATGTAATAATTAAACATATTAAAACCATCTAGAATATGACAAGGAGATGTGTATCGGGTCACACTGACTAATCATGAATGAAGCATGTTAAACAAAACTAGCTCCTCTCCAAAACCGGTTAAGAGGTCTGGAAAGAAGGAGAGATAATAAACAATGTGTCTTGTCTTCAGCCAGGCTGTTTGCCTGGCCCTGCCTTGTGCACTTGTGACAAAACCAGAGAACACGCTCAAGCCAGAACCAATCAGTGGTGGCAAGAGTGGCTGAAAAGCCACGCACATTGGATCATTACCAAAAATTCACTGCCAAACTGAAGGGCTACATTGAGTCTGGTTGTCTAGATAGCTGGCCTAGATTTGATACAATTCATTTTTTTTCATTAATGATACAGATAAATAGCTTAAAAATACAACTCTTAAATTTGCAGATGAACCATCTTGGAATGAGTTGTAAGCACACTGGAGGAAAGAAGCATTCAAAATGGTCCCAGCATACTGGAAAAGGGACCAAAAGAGCTGGGTGCATGGCAATTAGGATGAAAGCAAAACGTTCTGCTTTGAAAGGAATAATAAATTGTGTAAATACAGGATCCATAGCTAGGGCATGGCCACAAAGGATGTAGACCAACTAGAAGCCGAAAAATATTAAATACAATGTGAGAAACATGACCTACAAGGAACATGTAGGGCTGTTTAACCTACAGAAGACAAATCTGGACAAAGTACAATGGCTGGCCTCCAGCACGTGAGCTATTAATATGTAAAGGAAATAAACTCTTCTGCATGACCACTCTGGGATGGACAGAAGAAGCTTCTTAGAATAATACATGCAAGGAGACACCAGGAAAAATATCATTCCTGGAAAGGCTAATGGAGAAGAGGGAAAAACACCCTGAGTGGATGGTGGGGTCTCCTCCACTGGAGATTTCCAAAAACAGAATGGACCAGCATTAGTCAGAAACAGCCCAGATACAGATGATTCTGACAGTGATCCAGGCAGGGAGATGAACTACATGACCTCTTGAAATTAATTCAATCCTATTTTTTTTAGATTTTATTTCTATATTACCCTTGTGAGGTACAGAACTATTTTGTGCCTCAACTCCACACCAGTAAAACAGGAGCATTAGTGGCCAAATTAAACAAATCTACAAGAATCATTTGCGTTGAGTTTGGCTGTCTGATTAATCACTTGGAGCTCACAGCTCATGCAATGTATCATCTGTGACTGCTTTATCATGAAAAGCAGATATCTGCCAATCATAGTGGGGAGAAAATCTGACTTTATTGTCATGACTGAATGCTATTGAATGCATTTAAAGCCTTACAGACTAGTTGGCTGTAATGTATATTTAAAATTCTTGAAACCAGCAAAAGATCAGATTGAAGAAGGAGAGAAAGACGGTAGAACAGTGACACTGTGCAAGTTAGTTTAAATAAAGAATCTTATCAAATCTACTGACTACTTGTTCACATCTGTCCAAATATAACTTATGCCATATGTCCTACTATATAAGTCAGCTTGGAGGCAGGACACTTCCCTAAGCAGCAATTCACTTCCTGAATCTGCTCTATCTTCAGGAGAATAAAGAAGAGGGGGAAATGATACATCACAGAAAAATCTGAGAAACAAACAATATAACCTTCTAAAAGCTTCTGGGAAGTAAAAATCCTTTGTCTGCCCTAACAGTATGGTTAGCTGAATCTTTTGTTTTCTTGTGTGTTGGAAAATGCATCACACCTGATAATACCATAAGCTGCCTTTGAGGAAATCAGATACCTCAGGTTTTCTTCACCTTTTCACTTTGTCAAGGTGGTAAATACTGTCTCTCCAGGTGCCTCAATGACCATCCTTCATCATGGAAACACAACTTATGATTGTCACCCCTCGGGTCAGACTCCCAAGTACAGCCAGTCAATCCCTCCACCTTGGGTCTCCAAAGGCCTTGGTGCTACACCAAGAGCAGGCTGGGGAGGGGAGACCCAGCCCAGCTCAGCCACTTCCTGATGGAAGCTTTCAGCTGGTAGTGTCAGATAAAAATATCATCATTGAAATCCCATTCCAGATACCAGAAGCCTCCTTATGGCTCAAAGAGTTTAATTTTAATTTAAAAGTCAATAAATAGAGGCATAAGGATTTAAGATGAATTATGCAAGCCCTTTAGCCACAGCCATTACATTCTGCCACAAAAATGAGCTCCTATTCTCACTTTGTTTTATGGGCTCACTCTAGCCTGTTGTTATTGTAGCTGCCAAATAAAAACCAGCAAACCATGCAAATGAAAATATAATCTTTTATGCTTTCATAGTCTTAGGATGAACTGGTATGTGCAGTTTTAGAGAAGGGGTTTCTTTTGAAGTCTGTAGTGTTATGCCCCTGTCCTGTGAGTCTTTACAAGTAGAGTGGCTTTTTGGTCAGCTGGTCTCCCATCTCCAGCTGCAGCAGTCACAAGCTCAAAGGCAAGGAAAAACATAATAGCTTCCTCTAGATATGAAGAAACTGGCCGTTTCATGAAACAAAAGTCCCCTTGCTTTTAAAAGCATAGACTTCCCACCTCTAATTTCTTTCAATCCTCCTCAGTCCCTGACAGGAGCACATACCCCACAACTTGCTCAGTCATGTGTTTCCCAAGGGTCTGTCACCCAGCAAATGTGCCAAGAGAGAAAGCCATGCAAAGTAATGGCAACAATGAACAGCAGCTGAAGCTAAGTGGTAAAAGCACAAGACTTCACACAAAAATACCTGGGACAAAATGTGCACCAGTACAGAGAGAGAGAGAGGGAGGGAGAGGGAGAGAGAGAGTAGATGGAACCAGATCAGGGACAGGGTCTTACTCATGCCATGAGAAAAACAAGACTGTAAGCATGAGTTAATGTGCTTTCAAGTTAATTACAGCAGAGCATTGTATTAATGTTAGGATACTGAGAATAAAAGCACATGGACTAACATGCAACATTTAGTCCATAACTTTTCCACACAGAACTGATATTCAGAGCTTGTCTTTTTCACCTTTGCAATGGCTTGTCTCTTTCTTTTGTCTGTCTCGGTTTATTTTCATAGTCACATTCACTGGTGACAACATTTTATATTTTGTGCTTCCTAGTGGGAGCTATGCTGGATGCTGACACCCACTCTTGTGCAGAGATTTTTGCTTTTTTTTTTTTTCCTCTTCCACTCGTTTTACACAAGATGGTAACATATGGCCTTGGGTGATTAAATGATTTAGTGAATGAACTGAGCAGAAAGAGCAGGCTGATTGGAAGAAGACAGCTTCTGTTTAGGCATAAATGTCTTTGTAATCTGTAATGATAGGAAAGAAATTACAGAAAAAGCATAAGAAAATTTAACAGAGTTTTGGCCCAACATTGTATTTTTCAGGTCTGCTTTAAAAATAGTGAAACAATAGCATAGCAGCTATTACTTATTTTGTTTTTACAGCATGTTCTTGTAGAAGGGGCACCCCACAAATGCACACAGAAGCATACACCTATACTCAGCATATAAAAAGACATAAATTAAACCAGTGGGTTTGTAAAACTAAGGTGCCATTTTATTTAATAATTTCTGAACAAGCCAGACCTACAGAAATGGCTTCACCTACAGCTGAAATGGCTTCACACCTTCTAACTTTCTCAGAATTACTCCAACTACAATAACCAGTCACACCCACACGACCTCAGCAGGAACTACAGGAGGTTTTGTGAAAGCAACACATCTGGATTCCTTCTAAGCAGTCCCACCCAGTACACCTCTGTCACTGCAGGGGCTCAGAGGACAAATAAACCACCACTCCCATCGTCTTCCTTTCCGAGCATCATGACTTGTGTCTCTCTTCTGTTTTAACTTGAGGTTTTGTGTTTGCTATGTATCTTTGGGATAATACCTCTGTGTTCTCATGAGCACGCAGTGGTTTCTGGTGTAGTTCTGTTCTCAAATAAGCATTTGTTCATGGTTGGCTGTGGTTGTGAGAGACTGGACTCCAGCAGCTAGGAGTTCCTAGGATGGACATTTTGTATCCAAAAGGAGATTTTTAGAGAGAAAACATTTCAGTTCTGCTTCCAGCGATGGTGTGCATGTCATTAACAGTCAACAAACAAATCCAACTGAATTCCAGTTCTCGTCTCCACCCACAAGACCAATTCCATCTTTTACGATCAAATTTTTATGCAGAGCCTTGAAATTGTTTTGGGACATCATGAAGAAATCCTTGCCCTCGTTAATAATCCCCACATGAAGCAGAAGCTGTAGCTTAAAATTAGACAAACCTGTGCTCCAGGAAAAGACATCTGGACATAAAGAAAATTTATCAGTGGAGTCTGTCCTCAGTTGGTAGTGTGAATGTTAGAAGTCATCTTGGTCATAAACCTCAGTGCAGGGCACTCCTTCTCCTACATGTGAGAGCACTTGAGATGAGTGAAGAGGTTTTGGCCTACATGGTAAGAAAAGCTCTTAGATGAGTACATCCTGATGCTTATCCAGCATAGTTGGGCAGATAAGAATTACTGATCCAGTCAGCCTCTGGCACAATAATATGCACATTTAGCCAATTCATGCAAATGCTGTATTATATTATCTTGGCACTTCCTCAGCACTGGCTCCCCAGAGAGAAAACTCTGTTCACAGTGACATCAGCTGAACCTCAAGTGTGATGGAAGCCTCAAAAACTACTTAATTTTTAATTTTTCTGAAAACCAGACTGCCAACAATTGTTACACTACAGTAAAAAAAAAAAAAAAGGAAATAACCCCAAAAACTTAAGAGTGCAGTGATCATAAATTTTAATTTTCACTCCTCTGGGATACATAACACTGTAATTTTTTTTTTTTTTTTTTTTTCCTTTATCTCCAGTCCTATTCATCAAAAATTTCTGGGAGAGTTTTAATTTCCCAAGAGGGTACCCACTTTCCATTGCCCTATGAATGAAAACAGTACCAATGCATAAGGGTGACAGTATACATTTTGAACAAACCTGTTGGGCATAAACCTGGTATATTTGGTGACAGAGAAGCAGTTTCCATTGTCATTTTTTGCCATCAAAAACAAAATTAATGGAATGTAATTAGCAATTAGCACAGCACTACTCTACAATTCTAAGAAAATGCAGAAAACTGTGTTGCAGTAGGTATAAGAAAGTACTTTAATCTGGTTCCTCAGTATAACTGTGTTGTGTTAGCATCTAAATCTATTGCTCTGGACCTAAATGTCACACAGGCATTTCGACCCTTGTCAGCTTGGGCTCTTCTGCTGGACTGTCCTCAGAAGAGTTTCCAAGAGCACACAACTCCATTCAAGCTCTGCAAACAAACATGTCAAACACTTTTAAGGCTAATAGGCAAAGCTGGCATCTGCAAGGCAGCTCACTACGTATTAATGAATCTTGAGCAGCAGCAAACAATATTGGGAGATTCACCACACAAACTGTGTTAGAGAAGAGGCCAGGAAACTTCGATGTTCTCAGATCAGAGGCAAAAGTTCTACCCGAGCTGCAGGCACTCCTGGAGCTCCACACTGCAACGTCAGCCTTGGTTATGAGCCAAAGGCCTTCAGGCCTCCTTGTTGCCTGGAGGAGATAAATGAAAGTCAGCAAGTGAAAAGGTGCAAGAAGTGCAAAATTGCATTGTGTCTTTCCAAAATGTGTTTGTGAAGTAAATGAGACTGATTTCTTTCCATGCTATATTGAGGTAATTTTTATTTTCTTTGGCTTACGAGTGTTCTTAGTTCAATTTTCTTGTGTGTGTTCTTTAAAGTATCTTGGGATGCCTTAGGTGATTTATAAATATGTGTAGAGACCAGGTGTACTGCCAGATGTATACATCCCTTTACAACAAGGCTTCACCATTCCCTTTCAATGGAATGCATATCTTATATTATTTTTTCTTACAGAGGATCAACTAGACTATTGGGTATTTGTGGGTTTTCCCTCTGAAGGTTTTCTTCCTTGATTCACTCTATCATCTTGTTTCTATATTTATCATAATGCTAAGTCTTTAAACCTCTCTAAGTACTTAAAAAAAATTAGAGTTCCTTTCACATTAAAAAAATCCCAGAAAAAATGTCAACAGTTCCAGGTTTAAATCAATAAAGCCTTACTCACTGCCAAAAAAGATTTTTAATCTTAAGGTGTTACCTACACTCACTTTTTCTCTGTTCCTCTCCTATTTAGAAATAGTAAAAAAAAGTGTTTTATTATAACAGCTGTATAAATGGCAATTGTAGATCACACTCTTAAATATAACTGTAGTAAGAAATAACCTGCAGCCCAGGCTGAACCAGTCTACACAAAACAGACAAAGCAATTTGCTGGATGTCATATAACCAAATGACAGAATGGAAAATAGAATGTATCCTGATTTAATAAGGAGTCAGCATTGCAAATAGTAGATGAGGGATAGTAAATTTTTTTCTCAGTACACATTATACATAAGAAGGCAAGTTCTTGTATATGAGGAGGAAATAATAAATTAACAGAAAGTACAAACAGTAATTAAGTTAAATTAAATTTTATTTAATGTTTATTTTTAAATTTAAGGTCCTGTAAGGATCTGAGAAAGTCCATTTGCTAAATGTCCTCTTTAGCCAAATAAATTCTTTGATATTTTTCACATTAAGCAGATTCATTTTCCAAAGAGTTTTGTATTATGAAAATGCCTATATTGCCTCCCTCAGTAAAGCTGTACTTGTATAAGTAAATATTCACAACTGAGGTCTTACCCGAAGCAGCTTGTGAGATGACTTACTTGAGGAAGGAAGTGGCAGCATGAAGTGTACAGATCTAGGACAACACAGTTAATGTAATCATTTCAGGCACAGCCACTGACAGTTCAAATATACATAACTGTGTAAGTTATTTGTATATTTAACATTATAAAAACCTAAACAAGCTAAACTTTAAAACTATTTTCCAAAGTATTTCCTGTTAAAGTACTTTCAACACTTAATTTTGCAATCAAAAGAAAAAGCAGTTTAGTAGCTATGGAGAAGATGTTCAAGAAATGACAGGCAGCAGGAAATACAGTACTGATTTGTCTCCAATGAAGTGATTATTAGCACTGAGGAAACAATCGGGAAAGATGAAGAGTCAGCATCTTAGCTACTGTATCCTGAAGACAAGGACAAAATCCTATCAAGTTCCAGCTATAATGAAATATGAAAGAGGGTACCAATGGAAAAAATACCCAAACTCTTAATAATGGAATTGTATCAGTATCTAAGAGAAACTGAAAATTAATAATTAAAAAATTCCACACCTAGTGTGAAAAATTAGTTCACTGAAGGATGGAGGGAAAAGTGTTTTCTTTTATATATTTTTACATTTACAATATATATTTTACATTTTCATGTATGTACGTCATGCTTGAAGCATATGGACACTTAGATGCTAGCTACTCTGTTACATACATAGCAGTGCTGTCAAAGCAATTAGACACAACTAGAATTCAGTCTGTTTTTTTATAGCAGTTGCATATTACTGAAGAGATGAAGTACATGGTTTTCAGCTTTTACAGCTACTCAAACAATTTTGGTTAATACATAACGGAGTAAACTCCAAGTGTCTGTTGTGATCCTTGTTTTTTTTAAAATACTTCCCTATATTACCTCTTTACCTGACAACGAAGGAGAGATGGGGAAATACCCAAATCTCCTTGGATTAGTCCTTTGCTAAAGAACACCTTAGCCCTTCAAACCTGGCCTCCACTGCCCTGCCCTGCCCTAACCCACCATTAAGCCATGGTGTTCTCCTAAGCTGCTGACCTCAATCTGCCTGTGAACCATGATGAGGTCTGGAGAGCTAGTTTCCCCCCAGGCACCAGCCTGCCCAGTTCAGACCTGGGCACACACACATCACAAACAATGCCAACCTGCTGGCACTGCTCCTCGAAATCCACCCCGCCACAGCAGGAAGCATAGAAATTACCGACAGGAATTCAACACTTGAGGTGGGAGCTCAGGGCAGAGCACTTCCTTGGAAGAGAGAAGGCAAAGCACTTGCACTCCTGTTATGAATTCACAGCTGGCTGATGCCAATCAAGGAGAGAGACTAGGACACAAACCACAGAATTACAAACATAAATATTTATTCTTGCATCGAAAGTGCCCCAGCCAAACTGGGCACACCCCTGAGGTTTTGCTTTAGGAGTTTTACACAGTGGTACGATACGAATCACCTAATTACCCACTGGTGCTTATTTCTAATTATCCAATCATGAATGTGGCAGGGCAAAGCTACTCTATTTTTGCACCTCTTCCAGCAGCAACCATCAGCATCCTTGTGATTTATGCTAATCCAGATGTTCTGCATTCAACTACTGTAAAGTTACTGAGCATCAGCAACTTGAGTTTCTCTTAGATAGTGATCCCTTGGTGAATTTCGGCAGAAAGTTTGCTTATCCTTGTCGACTGTGTTCTTAGTAGGGGCAGCTGAAGCCTCTTGGGTCTTGAGATAACACTGCAATACACACCATACATACACACATACATACATACATACATATATATATATACACACACACACCCAGCGCACACATAACCATCCGCAATACACCACTAATGCTCCTGCCCCGAACGACTGCATGGTCTCAGCCCTTCCCGGCACACTCTCCACGGCGGCCGGACGGGACGGCAGGAGCGGCCGAGGGAGCGGGGGGGGCAGAAGAAGTCGATGGATCGGAGCGCACCCGGCGCCGCTCCCGCCCGGGCCGCGCCGCACCTGCCGCCCTCCCGCCATGCCCCGCGCCGCCGCCAGCGCCCCGCCCCGCGCCGCCCGCCCCGCCCCGGCCTCGCGCGGCCCCGCCCCCTTCCGCCTCGGCTCCTCGCCGGGTCACGCCCCCCCGCCCGTCCGCGCGCCGCGATTGGCGGCGCCGCCGGCCTTCCCGGGCCGTCCTGCTCCAATCGGCGGCCGCCGCGGCCCGTCAGTCAGCGGCGGGGAGCCGCGGCGGTTGGCGGCGGCGGCGGCGCGGGCGGGCCGCGCTGTCAGTCAGGGAGCGGAGTCCGAAGTGGGGAGCGGGGAGGGAGGGGGCGAACATCTGTCTGCCGCAGCCGGGCCCGGCTGTGCCGCCGCCGCCGCCGCACGAGCGCCTCGCGCCCCCGCCCGCCCCCGGCCCCCGCCCGCCCCCGCGCCCCGCCGGTGCCATGGGGAGCCGCTGAGCGCGGGGCCCGCTTCGCTCCGCCGGCTGCCCCGCTCGCTCCTCAGCCGCCGGCAGGGGGGAGCCCGGGGGGGGGGGGGGGGCGGCGGCCAGCGGGCGCGGGGGGCGAGCGGGGGGCGAGGCGCGATCCCGGAGCGGCAAGTGAGCGAAGAGGAGCCGGCGGGCGGCGGCGGGAGCGCGGGGACTTCGGGCCGCCGCGCAGTGTGAGTCCCGCTGCCCCCATCCCCACACACCCGCCGCGCCGGGGCCGGGGCCGCTGCGGCCCCGCGGGGCGGGCGGAGTTGGCGGCGGGTCCGGCCGGGGGTGGGCGGAGGGGCGGGGGCAGCGCTCCCCGGGCGGTGGGACCGGCCGCCCCGGCGACGCTCCCGGTTACTTTTCTTTTGTTGCCGCCGTGACCCGGGGGCGGCTTTTCCTGCGCGCCGGGCAGCTGCTTCCTTCCCCGCGGGGCGGCTGACAGCGCTCCCGGGCGGGGTCGGCGCTGCCCGCGGGACCGGGGCCCCGGACGGGAGTGTCTGGCCGGGGGGGACACACACAGCCCCGGCCGAAAGTTGCCGCCGCCCGGCGGGGCGGGCAGGGCCGGGCCCGCCGGGAACTTTCTGCGCGCCGCCGCCGCTTCCCCGCCCGGCCCGTGCCGCGCCGTGCCGGGGGCGGCGGGCTGTCCCCGCCCGGCAGCGGGCAGGTGACCCGCCCCGCTGGGTACACGCGTGAGTGTCTCGGGGGGGCCGGCGCGGCTCGGGGCTCCCGCCCGGGCGGGAGGGCCCGCTCGGAGCCCGCGGGGCCGGGGACCCGCGTCCTGGCGCCGCCGCGTTAAACAGCCGGGCAGCCCCGGCCCCCGCGGGGGCAGAGCGGTCCGGGAGCCGAAGCGAGCGCTCGCTGTAGTGCCCGGCCAGGGGAGCTGCTCGGCGGCTCGAAAGGAGCCGGAGTTGGTGCTCGGTGTCACTTGCGCTGCCTTAAATGCTGGGACTGAAAGGACCGGCGGCGGAGCGGGGAGCCGTGAGGTGGTAAATAGGTCCGGTTAATTTCTGCTTCTACATTAACCCCTGGGCTCGGTGAAACCGAGCCGGTGTGGCTTTCTGGGGTAACCCCGTGGCTGGGGTACTCTGACAGCACGTAAAGCGGACCTCTAAGTTAAGGCAGAAGTGTTGCTATGCTGCACATACTGTAAAGCCCCATATGTTTAGGATTTTCTTTTTTTCTTTTTCCTCCCTGTTAGAAAGTTTGAAAAAAAGAGACTTTGAAGTATTTTGTTTATACTAACAGAAGAGAAAAGTTCTCCTAAGAAAAAGCTGGTGGCAGGAGTGTAGAGGAGTAGCATATGGCATTAAAAGGAGCACAGCTGGAGGTAGCATTTCCATCTGAACATGATGTCAGAGCAGCTGACAGCCTGCCATCCCTCAGCCTTTTATTCTAACACACAGACAGGGAGTTAGTGTGTGCAGATCTGTGTGTGGAGAAGGTATCTCATTCCTCTCTAACATCATCTCCACTTTGCATCTGTCTCTCCTAGTCTGCTTTTTTTCCACCGATCTAACAGACCTGGAGCCAGCAAGACTCAGAGGAAAGGACTTAATCAGGTTTATGTGTACTAAAGGTAGGAGTAGCAATAGATTAGATACAGCATATTTCTGTTTTGGTGTGTTGTTTATTGAATTTTGGAAAAAAGAATCACATTACTTTTCTAACCAAGTTTAGAGGTAATATATTAAATTGAGTATTAAATAGATAAGTAAACTTAGTCAAAAGGTTTGAACTACAGTAGGAGAGTATCAGTTCTTGGGCACATTGTTAGCATTAACTTTAATGCATATTGTGGGAATATCTTGGTTTGGAAGAAGGAGAGAGCAAGTTCATCCTGAATTTCTGAGAACCAAAACTGCAATGGATTTAGTGGCAAGCCTTAAGAGAGTTTTGCTTTATGTTCTTGTCTTGCATCTTTTAAAATTACTTTAGTGGGGTATAAATTAAATATACAAGACTGTGCATTTTTACAAAAGGACCTTCCTGGCTAAAATGTGTTTGTAGGGAAGTCTTTCGTTACATGGTTAAATATCCAGCAGCTCAGAAATGTAGTAGCATACAGCTGTAGTGCTTCTGAAAGATAGAAATCAGTTGTGTTTAAAAACTTTTGTACCCAGGAGAATGGCTTGACTGGTTTCTTCTTTTCTTCCTTGCATGTAGCATTTGAAATCTTTTATTTAGTGTAACAATAATTATTTGAAGGAGTTTTTGTATTTGCGACTAATTTAGAACTTGTAGATTTGAGCTGCCTGAATTGGCCAGACAGCTGTAATCGCACTCCTCTATTCTTAATCTCTTTATCTGGGCAGCAGCTGCCATATGGCCACAGTCAGCTGGATCAGATGTTTATAAGCTTCCTTCTTCGTCCCTCTCTGTCCTTTCAGCCTCCTAATTTGATCACAGCTACCTTGTGAGCTGCCCTCCAATCTTTATTTTTAGCCCTCTTAAGGATTAGGATTGATGTTGGCTGTGGGGCACTTAAAGTGATTGTATTGTAAATCTTCATGCTTTACTGTAGCAATGGTATTTTACAGAATATAGTAGGGATTGTATTGTAAGTTTTATTACATCTTGGTTTGCAAGGGATGAGACTTTTTCAATAATATCTGCCAGCCTGGAGAGTCGCGATCTGCTTAGATGGTTTGGGAGACCATTGCTATCAATCACAGAAGAATAGATTAACATAGGTTTTTAAAAGATTTTACTTTCCATTTGATTTTTGACTTCTTTGCTTCTTTTTTAAGTTTGTTTTGTCTTTATCATCAAGGAAGGCAAATAAAAAGCACTTGGGTAAGAGCAGTACTTGGGATACTCTTTCTAAATGTGGACACACATTCATGTTGAATGGTTGAATGACTTGGTTTTTTTTGTTTGTTTTTTTTTTTTTATCTCAGTACTGCAAACTCTGCCTGGTGTGGGAGGGGAGGGAAATTTCTGTCCTCCACTGGGGAAGTGGTGCTTGTTGGCGTTTTGGTTGTTAGCTTTCTTTTGTATATTCTGCATGTTGGCAAAAAATGTTCATGTTCTATTGTACAGTGTGGAAAAGGTTTAAAACCTTAAAAAAACCTGTACTTACTATGAGAAGAAAGCCACATGAACTAAATTTGTAAAAATGTCCATTTTTGCTGTTGGTATGAATTGACACACGTAAATAATTTTTTGTAGTTTATGAATGTTAGACTTGGGTATACAGATTTGGGTATACTAATATTTCCTCATGTGAGAACCAGTCCTCTTACTACAATTTGACTTTAAAAAGATGGTAGATGATCTTGTACATTTTTTTCTGCTGCTTCTGTGATCTCTCAAACTTAGTGTTTAACAATTTTTTTTGTCTTTCTTGGGGGGGTGTCTGCCCTCCTAGGGACTCAATCTGGAAGAAATTCTCTAAAAAAAAAGAAAACCAAACTGTTGAACAGATTTTATGAACAGCATTGATACTTCAAAAAAAAAATTGCAGATCTACATATGTGCTCACTAGACCGGCTTATTTGCCACTGAAGGGAAATCATAACTGTAGTGGTCAGTCGGGGAAAGAGTTGCCATCGTACATTTGTGTTAAATAATCTTTGCGGGGTGTCGGTACCAGAATTTCAGCAATATAAATACCAGGTTTTTAGAGTAGAATTACTTGGATTTATAAGTTCTGTGATTCTGACCTACATTTAATTTTTAAAAATTTTGTTGCTTGTAGGTTATGAAGACAGTATGGAGTTTCCTGACCACAGTAGACATTTGCTACAGTGTCTGAGTGAGCAGAGACATCAAGGTTTTCTTTGTGATTGCACTGTTCTGGTAGGAGATGCCCAGTTCCGAGCACACAGAGCTGTACTGGCTTCATGCAGCATGTATTTCCACCTCTTTTACAAGGACCAGCTGGACAAAAGGGACATTGTTCATCTGAACAGCGACATTGTTACAGCCCCAGCTTTCGCTCTCCTGCTTGAATTCATGTATGAAGGAAAGCTCCAGTTCAAAGACTTGCCCATTGAAGACGTGCTAGCAGCTGCCAGTTATCTCCACATGTATGACATTGTCAAAGTCTGCAAAAAGAAGCTGAAAGAGAAAGCAACCACGGAGGCAGACAGTACAAAAAAGGAGGAAGACGCCTCAAGTTGTTCAGACAAAGTGGAGAGCCTCTCCGACGGCAGCAGCCACATGCCAGGAGACTTGCCCAGCGATGAAGATGACGGAGAAGATGAAAAATTGAACATCCTGCCTAGCAAAAGGGACTTGGCGGCTGAGCCTGGGAACATGTGGATGAGATTGCCCTCAGACTCAGCAGGCATTCCCCAGACTGGCGGAGAGGCAGAGACACACACAGCAGCAGCTGGAAAAACAGTAGCCAGCCCCTGCAGCTCAACAGAGTCTTTGTCCCAGAGGTCTGTCACCTCTGTGAGGGATTCAGCAGATGTTGACTGCGTGCTGGACCTGTCTGTCAAGTCCAGCCTTTCAGGAGTTGAAAATTTGAACAGTTCTTATTTCTCTTCGCAGGACATGCTTAGAAACAGCCTGGTTCAGGTGAAGGTGGAAAAAGAGGCTTCCTGCGATGAGAGTGATGTTGGCACTAATGATTATGATATGGAACATAGCACTGTGAAAGAAAGTGTGAGCACTAATAACAGGGTACAGTACGAGCCGGCCCACCTGGCTCCGATGAGGGAAGATTCAGTCTTGAGGGAGCTAGATAGAGAGGACAAGGCAAGCGATGATGAAATGATAACTCCAGAGAATGAGAGAGTCCAGGTGGAAGGAAACATGGACAGCAGCTTGCTCCCTTACGTGTCAAACATACTTAGCCCTGCTGGCCAAATTTTCATGTGTCCTCTCTGCAACAAGGTCTTTCCTAGCCCCCACATCCTGCAAATTCATTTAAGCACGCACTTTCGAGAGCAGGACGGGATCCGCAGCAAGCCTGCTACCGATGTCAATGTCCCGACCTGCTCGTTGTGTGGTAAGACTTTTTCTTGCATGTACACCTTGAAACGTCATGAGAGGACTCATTCAGGTGAAAAGCCCTACACTTGCACCCAGTGTGGGAAGAGCTTCCAGTACTCCCACAACCTGAGCCGCCATGCAGTGGTTCACACGCGGGAGAAGCCTCATGCTTGTAAGTGGTGTGAACGCAGGTTCACACAGTCCGGAGACCTTTACAGACACATTCGGAAGTTTCACTGTGAGTTGGTGAACTCATTGTCTGTCAAAAGCGAAGCACTGAGCTTACCTACTGTCAGAGACTGGACCTTAGAAGATAGCTCACAAGAACTTTGGAAATAAAATTTTTATATATATAAATAATATATATATAAATCTATATAGTTGTGGTACAGTCTAAAAGCAATCTTGTTTCCTTGAACTGAAAGTTTGGCTATTAGCTTGTTTTTGCACTTTAAGGCAGCATGAATATTTCACTAATTTAGCACTCCAATAAAAATGAATTGTAGAGGTAATCCGACAAAGTAACTAATTGTGGAGCGTATTTTTCCCCCTTTTCGGAATAGAAGCCAGCGGATACTTTACTTCTAAGGAATCTCCAATTCAAAAAATTTGGACGTGGCTTTATTCTCCCCAAAACACTGCGTTCTTTTAAACTCTTGGTCTTTTTCCCTCTTAAAATCTGAATGTAGAAATCCTCTCCCAATTTTGTCAGTTCCTTTACATTTCTATAATTGCATGAGTCCTTTCTAGCTGTTGGAAACCTGAATGCTTTTAGACCCAAATGGAAAATTTCTGAAATGCTGGATTATCTATTTTTAAACAAGCGGTTGACTTAAAACTTATTATGGCAACTTCTGGATTTCTGACAGTTCCCACTGGAAAAAAAAAAAAAAAACCACAAAAAAAACCAACACAAAAACATAAAAACCCTGAGAGTACACTGGGGTCACTGGGACTCTGTCTTATGTGAAGGTTTGCTTGGGATGAAAAAGGATATTGCAGCTTCAGCAGTGATGAACTGTGTGTTTAAAAAATGTGAATTACTGTTATTGTATACTGTAATTGATTACATGGGCGGGGGGAGGTATCAAAGAACTTGGCAGGTTGTGTTGATGCTCTTAGTTGAGTCTTGAAAAGTAAATATTAACGCTACAGAAATGCATGATTTTCAGTATATTTTTGTCTTTGTTTGCATTGTATAACTTTAACGAGTGAGTTGAAAATTATTTAATTTCCTTAGGAAAAAAACCTGACACCGTTGAACATGCCAGTGTTATAAAGACAAGAAATGCACTGTTTTTATTTTATCTAATTTAAATTTACTTTCCCACTGTCTTTAAGTTGAGAAGAACTTAAGCTACGAGTTGCCGATTTAGCTACGTTAACAAGGAGAAAAAAAATTGAATGTTTACAACCAGGCTTCAAGATTTGCATGTGCGGTGTGCATTTACTAACCCCAGACCCCTTCTAATTGCACAGACCCCACGCCAGCTCCAACTGAGGTGCATCCATTTCCCCAGATGAGCATTTGTAGGATTCCTGCTGCACCACTCCACCACAATAGGTCGTTCTTTTTTTTTTGCCCCCCGTTGAAAAGAGGCTGTGGACTGAAAAAAAAAAAGCAAAAAAAGCCCCGGGCTGAAAGGCCTGGGCAGGCCTGAGTGACAGGGGGGCCGGGGGGGCCGGGGAAGGACTATGCGTATCCAAGCAGCAGAGACTGCAGCCTGACGTGTGGTTTTAATGACCAACACGCAGGTCAAAAGCATTTTGCACAGTGTTTGTTTTCCTGTCTTGCACTTACAAATAAGGTCTATGGGAGTAGCATGGAAAACGTTTGCTGTTTTTTCCTTTTTTTTTTCCCTTTTTTTTTCTCTGCTTTTGTTTAAAATTTGATCGCCTTAACTACTGTAAACATAGCCTATTTTTGTGCTTAAGATACTGAATGGAAAACTCCATTGTGTATTGCTGGACTGTTTTGGAAATATTTGGTCAAATGTGTGTTAATTTGGCTGTAATGGCATTTAAAACAAAAAAAAGCTGTGAAAATGGCCTTGGAGCGTTATCTTTAGTTACTTGAATAGTTTCTAGGTTTAAAACTACATTCTTTTCTTAAGTTAGAAAAGACAATCAGTGTCTGAGGAAAATGGATTTCTCTTGGATTTTTTTGTGGTCCTCGTGAGTGATTGCTTTTTTCCTTTCCTTAGTTTCACATTCTTCTTTTGTTCTAAAACTTAGACTGACATCTAGCTTTGACAATCATAGTATGTTTTATTTTCCTGAGGAGGGAATAACTTATAATGCTGTTTAGTTTTGTACTATTGGTGTGTTGGTGAATTTTTAAACTGTGTGCTAACTGCAATAAATTATATGAACTGAGAAATCAATTCCCTTGTCTTTTTTCCCTCTTTTAAATTATAGTTATGGAGTATTTTTTATATTGTGTAACTTTATTACTTTTGTACAGACTTCTATTGCTAACTGTGTATGGAATATGTTTTCAGTATGCTTTTGGGCACTTTGTTGCTACCATGCATATTTACATCTCACTTAACATTTCAAAAATTAAATGCTTGTGTTTTCAAAACATTTCTTTGTGTACAGCTCTTAATAATTTTGTAGAGGTATTTTTAAATAATTATTTTTTTTACTTCCCCAAAGACTTTTACAGAAGCAATCTATTGAATTCCAGAAATTTTGCTGCCATGCAAATATATGCGCAGGCACACAATTCCCTTTGTAGGTTTAATTGCATTCCAAGGAGCTCTCTTGGGCTCATTCTCTTGATCTATCAGTCTCTATGAGAACAGTAGAGCAGAGGGCAACAACTTAATCTGAAGCATTGGCCAGGTACTGACTGGCTGTCAGTGTTACAGTAGGCAGTCAAAATGCCCAAACTACTGGTAGCGCATCAAAGCTGTCTGGACTACAGAGGAAAATGGAAATAATCCTAAATTTTTTTTATATTTCTCTTACAAACTAAATGTTTGCCTAAAAATAAAAAAAAAATTAAAAGCTTAGCTAAACCTTTGAAAAAGTCCTGGTTTAGAGATGTTTGTTGCAGGATGTACCCAGAATTCTTTTTTGAGGCTGCTCTGTCCTAGGAACAAGACCAGCACTGTGGAGCCCAGTGGGAATATGAAAGTAGAGTTAAATTAGAAGGCTGGAACAGAGACAGCAGGGCCAATTTGATGGAGGGAAAAATACCTTAATTTAAACATTTCATTACACTTATCGTCTGCCTAGGTACCACTCAAGTTGTGCAGTGACCAAGTGAATCTCGATGCCTAAGCTATTCTGCTTTTCTTCCTACATTGGCGGTAATTTGCATGTAGCCAAAATTATCTTTTTCACTGTTTTATTCTTTATAATATTTTTCAATCACTATTTGCTGTGTTTGCAGTGTGGGCTTTTTGTGTTATTAGAGATATTTTGAAAATATTTTCTTCTGTCAGCATCTCCGGTCGCATAGGATTCTGTGTTTTCTAGCAGCAGACTTTTCTGTAGGCTTTCAGAAGGTAGAATATTATGTGTAGTTAAGACGGGTTTAAGTATCGTCAAGACTGAAAGACTGCTAATATTGCAGTACTGAAATCTGTGCAGCTGATGAGCTTTGGCTGTGGCTCCAGGCAGATTCACCATTTGTTCTCCAACATTAAGATTTTCAAGGATTGTAGATTCCCAAATAAAACATGACTTAGAAGGAGTCCTTCTTCAGAAGGGAATGGAAAAACTTAGCTGTTAGTGACAAAATAATTGAAAATATTCTTTACACGTTGTGGTTTATCTAGAGATGGTTTGTACATGTGTAG
The DNA here is from genome assembly GCF_050655825.1 of Lonchura striata. Lineage (NCBI taxonomy): Eukaryota > Metazoa > Chordata > Aves > Passeriformes > Estrildidae > Lonchura > Lonchura striata. Next base: position 83,484,437 of record NC_140705.1, on the reverse strand, counting down.
CACACACTTGTGGCCATCAAAGTGTTTCTTCAGTGAAAAGGTGAAACATACTCCCATGTGTTGCTTCTCTTCACAGCATTTATTGTACAGACTCACCTAAATAGCTGTAGCATTTTTCTTCTTCCTTCTTTTTTTTTTTTTTTTTTTTTTTAATACAGTCCCTAGATCATGAAGCATGAATAAGCATTTTATTTGGCTTGAGGATATTGTGGTAACAAAATCCTCACTGTTCATGTTGCCATGATGGTTGAAGGCAAACCGTGGGAAAGCAAGCTACGCACTAAACTTCACGGGTTAAGGCAACTTTCTCTGACCGGTGCTAGTCACCACTTTTTAACTGTGAATCTTTCTAGACTGACTCACAGGGAAAATACTAAATATATAATTTGGCTATTTTTTTTAAATCATTGCCCATAACAGCTTAATATTCTTTTAGTTACAAGCTTTTTCTCTAAACTGAAGCTTAGGGGTTTGGTGGGACAAAGATTTTTGAACCAGGCACAGCATTCTACAGACCATCTTACTACTGAGATCTGTGTGTATTAGGTGCAATTCGAAAAACTTGGTAGGAGTTTAAAACAAAACTTTCTCTGGCCAAGGAAGGGAAGGGCTCCTCATTGTTTTTCCTGCTCTCCTGCCTTAAGGTAAAAATGAGTGCCAAACAATCACATGTACTTCTGTTGACCCTAAATGAAGCCAGTAAATTCCCTCAGAACATGCATTGCCTTGTTGGAAGCCTCAATAAAATTTTAAAATTAATTAGCAAAGCTACAGATTCCTTTTTGCTCCATGCTGGCTCACCTGCTCGGACAGAGCACTGCTATTCTCTCTCCCTGCAACAGCATAACTTTGCTTTCCTTCTACAGATAAAGGAGTAAGTGATTTGGCAGTGGACTGAATGCCTTCCACCTCCCTCAGCTGAATCTGCAATAATCAAACGCTCTAACTTTTTAATTGATTCCTAATAAGCATAAGCATCTTCAAAATACATTTTTCTAGCCTACTCCAAAATGAAACTCTGAGCCCACTGTTTTATGATCAGCAATGCTGCAGCAATTTGTACCTGAGGCAAACTTGGAAGGAGAGAAAATTTCTACCTGCTCCCTCCCCTCACTTTGAAGCAATTTAATTTCCTTCATAATGGATAAAATACGTTTCAATCCTGCAAAAAAATACCCCAAAATTAGAAAACTTATGCTAAAATGTTGTCATATAATTATCCGTAGCCAGATTCTCAAATTTATACATTATTAACACTCTTTGTCCATGTGATTTCCAAACTGAACTATATCCAGAGTATGGGCTTTTATTAAAGAAATCTAACCAAAGCATTAAGTTTTTCTTACTGGCACAGTAAATGTGAATTTTAACAGGATTGTCTTATATTTTTAAAGGGAGGAAGAAATGATGCACAAATCTTTTGGGGTCTTCCAAAATATTCTACTTCAGGAGTCCTGTGAAAATTTTGTAACTCTTCATTTAGATTTTAATTGTGTCATTAAATATAGTGATTTTTGTAGTAAAAAATATTTTCTAGATGGTAAGAGAGGAGTTTGTCCTTTATTTGTATGAGTGTTCTTGAACTGAAGATGGAAAGGTTCCAGACAGAAAAAGAGTCCTGCTTCTTGAAATCTACAGTCAGTGCTCCTGCTAGCATGATAAAATTCAGCTAAACCTGTGAATGGGTCTTACCAAAGAGAAATGGTCCTTTTTGGAAAGGTTATAAATTTTGTTCTGGTAGGCTAAAAAGGAAGTATTACTTTCAATCAATTGTCAAAGTGAAATGCTCTTTGTGCAAATAATCAGCATTTATGCAAATAATCAGCATTAGTGCTGCCGGAGCAGGAGAGGGGTGAGACTTCTGCACAGCCAGGCAGCAGGAAAGCCAAAGGTGTTGTAGGCTGAACTCTGGCAGGGATGGCAAATGCTGCAGAGGCTTCCAGTAACAGAGATGTTTGCAAAAAAAGAAAAGAAAAAAAAAAAAAACCACAAAAAAAACACACCAAAAAGCATCATCAACCAAACATATTTCTTGTTTTCAAAAATAATCAATGTTTGAGCTGGAGTATTTCTCTTACATTGGACCTTCTTTGGTTAGTCAATTTTTCTGACTAACTGAACTTAAGTTGTCTGCTTATTATCCTCAGGTTCATTTTGCTTTAATTCAGTTTCTTGCTTTCAGGCATATTTCCTTAGAAGACTGTTGCTCCACCAATACACCGTTGTCTTTGTGCAGCATGAACACAGTTTTCATTCTGGATAACTCCTTAACATCAACTGTTTGTGGCGGGGGGACACAAGTCCTCACTCCTGTGTTAAACTGTGCCCTCACTGGGACAGACTTCTGCCTCTCCTGTTCCACAGCTGTTACCGGGGGCCAAATTTTCTTTTCTTTTTGAGATACTACAGCCTGGATTTAGCAAGGTTTTGCTTGGGGATGCAAAGGAGAAGGAAGGTACGCAGTCTAGCCTTGGAACTGAAATTAATGTGAGATTGAGTATTTTAGGGATTGCAGGAAAAAAGTAAATGTTTGAATGCAAAATACATCTGGTGAATATTTTTTAGGGCATTTTAATGTGCACCATTCTTAAACTCAGTGTTGTGCTTTAAAATGCATATTGTGTATGAACATATGTGTGTGCATGTGAGGAAGTAGATAAAAATAACTTGCTAATTTTTATTTAGGTATGCATCAAAATCATAGCCTCAGTAATTCCTTAAAGATCTTTAGAAGACATGTTTAGTGTTCATACGCAGCAGCCAACACAATGGGGTCTTGTGCAACCTTGCTTGTGATTCCTGCAGTTATCAGTGCTAATCTGAGAACCAAGAAGGACTTTTTTATGCCACGTCCAGAATATGCCAGATAGGGATTTACACAGCACATCCCCAGCCATAACAACCTAGTGCATAAACCCAGCTTTAAATAAGTAAAATATTTAAAGAGTAAGTTACATGTACATCATGATTTCCGAAAGGATTTAACTGGTAAAGCAATATGTTACTGCCTCAGTGCTACAGGAGGTATATTAAAAGGCTTAACTGTCTCAAAACAGCTCCACGGCATGGTATACACTGTATCTGGATGTAAATCTAGATAGCGATTTAAATATTTCTTTCATAACCTTCCCAAAATACAATTTTGTTAAGTCTTATTTATATCTATTAAGCAAATAAAAACTAGTCTCCATGCTGTATTTTATGCTTTTGTCAAATAGTCTTCAATTTTAGCCTTAAAGCTATTTTTTTAAATTTTTGGATGTGTTCCCAATGTACATTTTACAATTTTTTTACCATTTTAAAAATGTACTTTATCTATAAATAAAACTCCTTGAAACTGATAGAGGTTTATCATACAAGATAAAATTTATTTTCAACTACATTTGCCATGTATTCACACTTAGTGAGGATTCATGTTGAAATAATTTTGGAAATTCATACCAAGATGAAAAATATAGTTAAAGTCATAATGAAACATATTTTGTCTTCATAGGCTATAGCTACCAGGTCTTAATTTTCTGTGGCTTATTCTCTCTTTTTAAAAGTAGTTTGACTGGCACCGTCTATCCAAAATATGATTTATGTTCATAAATGATTTTCAGGCTTAAATACATGACAGCTTGAAAACACTATAAATACCAGTATTTTGTTATTTTCAAATGACTGAGTGACTTTTAAGAAAAATCTGTGGTTTAACAAGCTGAGACTAACTAGGCAATTCTTAATTTTCGGAGAAATGAAGAGTTGTTCATCTCTGTATTAATTACCTCTGCAAGCGTTGGATAACTCATTGCGACATACTTCTGTGGTTTTCTCAAGACTCAAGCTACTCAATACTTAAAAGGAAATGCTCCTGAAGCACAAGATGAACCTGAAGTTCAACTTATCGTGATAAATTATTTTATTTTTTATTAATGACTGGAAAAGTCTCACAAAAACAAAACTTTAAAAAAAGTTTTGTATATAGCAGAATGGTACATAGCAGTATTTCACTCAGGAAATTTGTTATTCTTAGGCTAAATTTGGATCAAGAAACCCATGCATTTTAAAATCTCAGTGAAGAAACCTTTTATGCCCGTAGCCAGTAGATAAAAATGAGAGTAGATCAAGCTTTTTTCTTTTTTTTTTCTTTAAGACTGCTAATTTTAATGTGCTGTATTATTCTCTCTAATCTATAACATGAAGTTTGCAGCATGAAAGAAAAGGTGGGATTCCTGCTGAGCAGAGAAAATACAGCAGAGCCGTGTTCACCTTGCAGCCTGAGGGTGTTTTGTCGGGGTGGGGGCATGAAGCAGACACTGGGGTGGCTTGCGGGGCCGAGCCAGATGAGCCAGCCAGGGGTCAGCATCTTGTGGCAAATGTGCTTCATCCCCAAATGCCAGCAGGTTTGTGAGCGCACTTCTGCCAGAGGGATCGAAAATGCCTGAAGCGTCGCTTCTGGGAAGACGCTGGATAACGTGGATTCAAACAAGGCATTAAAGCAACTGTGCTCATGCTTTCACGGCAGAGAATGGAGATGGGAGCACTCCCCGCCTGCCCTGGGCTCATGGATGTGCAATTCTCAGAAGTACTTGATGGTATCATCTGATTTTAAATTGTTGTACTCTGAGCTAGGAATGCTACTGGATGGTTTGGAGTTGGATACCTGGGTGCAGTACTCCAATGGTATTTAAAAAGAAGTATGACAAACATGAGGGTCTGGTCTTCCAACCCTTCTTCATGGAATGTGAGCCTGAGGGTGAGTGGAGGTGTTAAAATTTGGGACCTACCTGACTGTGAGCTACGTATGAGTCACCTTCAAGACAGTGAGTAGATGACTAGCACTTGTCCTAATGTTAGCCTTCTATTTTAGGTTGATGCTCTTCAGATTCAGGGCTCCCCCACATGAAAGCACAACCATGTAGTGTTTTAGGATTTTTTTATCAAGAGCCTTTGATAGGTCCTACAGTTGTTCATAGCTGAGCCAGATCCTTTCAGCCCCAAACTGCCTGCATTGATGGCAGGCAAAATTTCGCTTTTGGAAATACCCAGCTAATTTGGATCATTATTGTTACTTCCAGAACAGGGTAGGAATATGTCTGGGGCAGGAAAAAAATATTTACAAATACATCCATTTACCATAAAATGTAATATTGATGCTCACCTTTTGAAACAACCTCATCTCCTTTTATTTAGAAGAAGGAGGATGAGCCTGTGCTTTGGACTGTGGTAAGAAGAGAGGCAACATCTGTAAAGAGTGGCTTTTTCTTTTTTTTTTTTTTTTAGAAGAGGGATAAGCACATTGTTAAAAGAATGAAGGAAATTACAGAAAAATGAGGTTTAAGGGAAAGCACATGTTGAAAGACAGAGGACATTAATCAAGCTATGGGAATGGGAGGCATAAAGACTGTTTTCTACACCACTTTGATTCTTATTAAAGACAAAAGCATTATGAAGTTTTTTTTTCCTTTTTTTTTTATTCTGGCTCTTAGGAAGGAAGCAATATACCACAGCAAGGTTGGGAGCCTCACTCCTGGTGCAGTCCTGGAGGATGAAACATTTTAAATTCATCTCAAAGCCTTCTCTGTTTTTTTAACTTTGAACAAAGAAAGGTAAATCTCCTCCTCATAACTTTACAGATGTCAAATCATGGTTTTGAAGCCCACACTTGAAGTCATTGTTGGAGCAGTGCAAGACCCCATCCCTGAAGCAGAGGTCCCTGGCTTTCTCCTGCTCTCCTGCTTGAATGAGGCATTGGGAGTGAGAAGTCTGTGGCCAATGTTTCTTGGTAAAATTATGTGGCTAATTCAAAGCCACTGAACATATTGAAGGATGAAAAAAAAAAAAAAAAAGGAGAATGAAAGTCATCAGTGAAAGTCATGTTTTTCCTGAGGCTGGAGCAAGGTTTGATATTTCAAAGTGTTTTCATCACATCTTCTGTGTTACCTCTCCAGCCCCTTTGTGCACCATGTTTGATGCTTGATGTTAGGCTTGGCTCCGCGCCTTTCTGCTGTCGGCGGATCCGATTCGAACGCGTTCTCCCAGAGTTATTTGTTGCTAAGAGAAAACAATTTTCAAGTCCTCTGGAGAACACCAGAGGAGTATGGTTAAATAGAAGTTCATCCCTGGGTTCTGGGCAGAAATTAAGCTAATTATAGAAGTGTTTGTTCAATCACAGATCCTTCTGAGGTACTTGCTGGTCTTCAGTGGGCACTGTCTATGCTATTTATTTAGAAAAATAAGGAAGTGCTAATGACTTCAGCTGTAGCATTTTTCCAGTTTATGTGCATACTCCTGCAACTGCCCCATTTCCTTTCCATATCCCCAGCCTCAATTTCCCTGGGAGACCATTTTGCCATCCTGGGCACATGCCATGAAGGAGGCTTTCTCCCGTTGTGCCATGTGGAAGTGGGCTGTGAATTTCGGCAGTCGGCAGTGTGTCTGTGAGCACACAGCCTGGTGCCTGTCAAGCATCTTGTTAGCACAGCATCCATGAGAAAACTACTCTACTCTGAGAAATACAGCTGGGGGGTTGGAAATCACTGCAAAATCCCCCCCCCCCCCCCCCCCTTTTTAAACACAGCTCTTGTACACGACTGGTGAGGGGTGGTGAGGAGAAGGAGGGAACAGGGAAGGGAGTTTGCTCCTAAAATTGGGGTTTACTTTCCATTGCAGTTCCTTACAAAGTGCTGCTGCCTCAGCTTGCAGCAGCCACACAGGGCAGCAAGGTCAGCAGTGCCAGGCAAGTTAGTACAGAGGCTGGTGCCAGGTTCATGGCTCTGCTGCTCTCCTCGCAGGGAAGGAGAGGGAAGCACTCCTGGCCCCATGGCGGGCAGCAACACAGGGAGGTCCCTTCATCACCCCCTCCCCAGCCTTTTGGTGAGGGGGGAGGACACTGTGGCACCAGTGCAGGGTGGCCTGACCCCTCAGTGCATCTGGGCTTTGCCATATCACAGCCACACAGTGCGTTTCTCTGGGCTGTGTGCTGCTCCTGGATGAAGGCTCCCCATCCACAGCCAGCTCCAAACAATGGGTCCTAACCTACACTTTGGTCAGAGTGAGGGTCACAGTGGCCCTTGTGTTTTTGTATACTTGTTTTTTGGGGCATACTCTAATATTTTGGAAACTCTTGCCTGACGATGGTCTTGGAGCAATTTCAGTCTCCAGCAGTCCATCCTCCTGAGGCCTCGGCTTGGTCACATTTGTGAGCCAACCAATGCCACAAAAACATCCGAGTGAGATCTATTTTTTCCTTCTCCTTTGTTGCTTAATGGATGACTCAACTTTCTTTTGTGACTGGATGGTTTTAATTTATAGTTTTTAGGCGAGCGATCATTCCTCTCATTATTTTGGGTTAAATATTCTTATTTGTTGATTATTTAATAGTTTGTTTGGATAAAGATGGAAAAAAAAAAAAAGCAGCTTGGTGCCATAGACTGAATCCAAAAGAAATTAATTGCTCTGCTGCACATATTGGAGCAGGGAGTTTGCGAAGAATGCAGCCCCGCTAATGGACTGGCAAACTGCTAAAGGCTTTAAAGATTCCATATAACCCCACGCTGCCTCGTTTTATTAATTAACTCTCCTTGCTTTGTAGCAAGGTTGTCCTGGCTATGTAATTAATAAGTGAAAGGAATGGGCAGTATGCATTAAACATCATTTTATGCTTAGCCTTGTGGAGAATTAGGGTTTGCGAGGGGTTTGGGGTGGGGTTTTTTGCTTTCCAAATATCCTTCCTCTGCTGAGGTTTTTCTTTGGGTTGTAGTGATGAATAAGATGAGGGATTGCACCTGTGGCCTCTCGATGGCATCCCACAATGATGGCAAAGGTGTGGCTTGGGGGCACTGGGGCATTAGAGCTCCCACGCCCAGGGGTCTGCACATAACCCACTGGCAAAAGAGGGGCTGGGGTACCAGGGAGGTGATTGCAATTATTCTCATGAGGGGAGGACACGGAGCAACAAAAAATGAGGTGCCGCTCACAGCAGCAGCGAGCGATCGTTCGCGAATGACGATTGACTTCTCAGTTCTGCATCCTGGAGAACAGGCGCTGTTTTGATGGACTGCTTTATTTAATCACTGTTTATCTGGAGAACGGCTCCACTAAGGAATTAAATATTTCTGTTAAATAAAGGTCATTGTGATTTAAGTTTTTTAATGACTCACTAAATATTAAAGCTGGTTTTTCTTCTGCTGCATTAATTTTCTAATATTTCCTCTGTGTGTTTTCTTTTACAGGACACTCAGATTATTGTAAAACCTGTTAGCCAAAAAGGGGCAATAGATGAGACAAAAATTATTTATTTATTTATTTATTTAAACCGGTGTGATTCATGGGACAAAGTTCATTGATGCATCACATCATCCACTCTCTGTCTGGACCAACGCAGGGGTTTTTTGTGTGTTTTTTTATGGTGTGGGTTTTTTTTTTCTAAAACATTACTTCTTGGCAAACTAGATATGCAAATGCCAGAATACACTAAAACCACATTTAATTGGACCCACTTGCCAACTTCTTGAACACAGCTTGGATTATTTCACTGGAGGCTGCTTCTGTTAAAAGATGGGGGAGGAGGAAGTGGCATATTGACAGGGCTTCAGATAATTTTTTTTCCACTAGAAGTACAACAATGTCTTGAGACAAGTTTGGAAGTATTTTACTATGTTTAATAATTATTATTATTAAAGGGTATTGTAAACATATGCATTTAAGTGGAATGTAATGGGAATACAACCATGTCACTGATTGAGCTTTGGATTAATTTTTAACTTTTTTTTTTTTTTGAGGGGTAGCTGACTCCTGCAGTAACTGGAACCTGTGCGGTGCTGTGAAATGCTCGTTTAGAGAGCAGACGTGTATCCTTTTCCCTTGCTAAATGAGCTGATTAACAATATTCATTCCTTTAGGAGATCTGTGAAATTTTCATCTCTCACTAGCAACCAATTAAATATAAACCATCTAACAGGATTAAAATGACAAGGTTTACAGAGTTCCCAGCAATTTCAAATGTACGTATGGATGCATATGTTCTACTTTGGTATTTCAAAGAGAAACAGAAACCTTAATAATTTATTGCCACAATAACACTGATTCTCTGAAAGCTGATAGGAGGGGATTACAGTCTCTTTCTAAAACCCCTTTTGTATGCTGAGGGACACTTGCAAATGTGGTTGAGTTGTGGGGTACCAAAGAGCCGATTTGCTGATGGTGGTGGCAGCCTGGAGCCTTGGTAAGCTCAGGCACAAACGCTCTCGGGGGCTCGGTGCAAACTCCGCCTGTGCTGTGTATTGCCCCGCGGAGATGGGAGCGGCCCCGGGCTGCTGCGGGCGCCCTGCTCGCAGCGATTTGATGGGTGCCCTTTTGGCCCAGGGAATAATTCCGCCTGATGCACCCGGGCACGGAAAAGGCTTTGTTTCCACCTTTATCCCTACAGGAAGAAAAGGCTTGGTGCGGGCAGGCTGCTGCCCTGCCCACCACGGCGGCTGGGCAGGGATGCTGTCAGTCTCCCTTGTGCCTAGCTCCTCGCGGGGACGGCAAAGCTCCCAGTTTTTCCCAGCCCGTCACCTATCGCAGCGCCTGGGAGCCGCGGCTGCTCCCCTCCGGCGGGGTGCCCTATCCCCCGGGATGGGACACGGAGCCAGGCCCTGGCACCATACCAGGGGCTGAATGAGCAGGAAGAGCAGGAGTCGAAGCAAACAAACAAATATTCCTTGGTGTGTGCGCAAGTTGTTGGAGATGTTGGTTTTCAGTGTCAGCCTCAGCTTTTTCTGCAACCACCTCCCAGTCGAGGATTTTGCACTTCTTTTTATTCCCATTTGCGATTTGGGGCAGCAGATTGGATGTGACGGGGTGAGGTGAGGACAGGAGCAGAGCGGTCCTCGCAGCACAGCGCAGGCGGCCATCGGGGGGGACCCACACCTGCCCCCATCTCCGTTAGCAAGCACTACCTCTCCAAGCAAGGCTCACTCCTGAGGCTAGAACATGGTTTTACTGTCTACGAGGGTTTGGAAAAAAAAAATTAATCTCACATAATAGTGGCATTGCAATTAGGGAAGAGGCGTCACTTTAGATAATGAACATCTTTTTAAGGTACTTATGCAATCTGAAAAATCATAGCTGGGCTGGTTGTTCTTTAATCTTGCCATCTACCCAAAGCAAATTTGCAAAAGAGGGGGTTTATTGTCATTAGAGGAATTCTTTCAGCTATCAGAGGAGAGAACAATTTCTTTGTCATTAGCAAAATCCCTGGCTTTCTTTCAGCACATAAACAGTTTACATGATGCAGTTCTAAAATCTGCTTGTCTGTAAGCCTTCGCAGGAGCCTGAATTGTGAACATTTCGGCGTTTGGATGTAAAATCTGGGATCTCAATTTAGCCTTCTGTAAATGCAAGGATGAAGGGCAAAGCACAGATCTGGGCATGAATTTTTAAATTAAGGGTATTCAGTTTCACAGTTTTAGGATGGCACCTATATGCAGTCGACAACCAAGATGTCTGAGCAGCTCACAGTCTGGAGTTTATTCTTAAATAGTCTGTGAGGCCTGGATTGCCTATTGTCCCCCGTACATAAGGTTCGGAGATGCATTGGCCCAGGCTACGCCAGCAAAACTTCTCCATGCAAACCTGGCAAGCCACAGCAGTAGGAAAGGTTTGAAAGTTTGTGTCCCTTCTCACGGTACCTCTGCTGATCGAAGCATAATGGGGGCTGCATTTAGAGGGATATAACATTCCTCCCTTGGGTTAGATCATTACACTCGGGAAGCAGGGTGTTTTTTTAAGGATGTCCGAGAAAAAGCCATTGCCTGCTGCTGTAGCTGGGCTGTAACTGTGTTTGGGGGGTGGAATTGTGCTGGCAAGCCCTTGCTAGGGCACTCAGAGCCAAAGAGATCAAGTGATCATTCCAAGCCTTGCAGGAAGCTGGTGCCAGAAAAGAGATTGCAGCACAATCCCTTGCGTTGCCTCTTGGTGTCCCAAGCACTGGACCATCCTGTCTCTAGTCCTAGCTCTGTTTAAAAACAGTAAAGGGGTGGTGCTGAACCACAGCTTTGTGTTAAAGCTCAATGATCAGTCCCCCAGAAAAGAGATCAAAGCCTTTCAATGCCTTACAAATCAGTTGCCTGAACATAAAGATGAACCGAAGCCAGTGACTGTGGCAACCTGCTGCCAGTAAAAGCGAAAGCAATTTATTTCAGTTAATAGAGAATTCTTTTTTTAAAAAGAGTAACTGGGCTTCTATGGTGGGACTGGAGAACTGGTGTGTGAGGAAGATTGGAATAATTGGTAGGAGTAGGATGTTGGGCCAAGACAAGCAGGAAATAAATCCAGCGATGTGTGAAATGTAAAAAGTGCCAACAGGTAGAGGGTCTCAATGATGGAATGATCCAAGGCAGGTTTTACATCAAAGCAGCATGGAAGTCAAGGTAGGTTGCAGTGTAGAGTAGCTGGAAGATTAGCACATAGGAAACATCCTAGGTTTGGATAGTTTTTGTCATGTGCAGATCTGAACACTGGGGTCACAGGGAGCAAACAGAGGGTGATGAATGTGCAGGGACCTCAAGGCAAGGAAGGAACAACCCCACACAGTTAATGTTACAAGCAAAGGTAGTGAGATGTAACATTTTTCAATTAATTGCACGATGAAAAAGGTGGGAGTGGCCTGTGTGTCAGTGCCCTCTACAACTCCAAAACCCTGAATGGGATGAGGACACTCAGTATCGTCAGCAGGAATGTCTCACTGAAATGCCTCTGTGGCCCCAGTACGATCAATGTCTGACCATGGCACTACATTATGTGTGCACCCAGGCAAAGCTACACTTACAGCAGTTCAACTTGTTCACCTGTGTGTAACTCTGAAATGTGTCAGGTTCAACAATAGTTGATTTTCAGCTGAGGATGTGACAGATGTGTTGTTTCTGGTCCAGATGTGCTGACCTGCAGGAAATCCTGAAGGGCTGGAGGTGCCCCAGCTGGGGCAGAGCTTCAGCTCACAGCAGGGCCCAGGCCACAGCTCTCCTCCCTGCAGGGCACCTGTGCTGCAGACTCACATTGGCTCTGCAGCATCCATGGCTCCATAGCGCTGGTTGATGATTAAGTTGCTGTGACCAGCCAAGGAGGCAAGGCTGATGTGTTGCCACAGTACCAGAGGGCTGAGGTTGCAAGGGGGCTCTGGAGTTCAGCTGGTCCAACCCCCTGCTCAAGCAGGGCTCCCCAAAGCACTCTGCCCAGAACCAGGTCCAGATGATGGCTTTTGACTACCTCCGTGTGCAAACACCAAGCCAGACAGATGCCATTTTGCATTGCCAGTTTTCCAGAAAGCTGTTTGTGCATGGGACCAGAAATGCCTTACCTGCAGCCACACTGGACATGGAGTTAGTGGACCCAGTACCAGCAGGGACACCACAGCTGCCCACCTCGACATCTCCCACGCTATCCAATGAGGGGCCACCAAGAGCTCTTGTAACTCCACAAGGCAACTACTTTGCACTGCAAAAGTGTGAGGGCTGTGAGGCTGAAGGAGCTTTGGGAACATCTGAAGGTAAAGCAGCTCTTGGATATGAAGGTGATATTTTGGAAGGGGCAGTGGCCAGTTTGCCTGCTTTTAAATGAGTTGTGATCAAGGGAAATGGCAAGACATTTCCGAGTTGCAAACACATCAGTGTTTATCTTCCTTTTAAAAAGCTGAACAAAGCTGCTGGTTTTAATAAACTTGAGCTTGAATCAAATGAGAAAGCTTGAGGTCAAATCTTACTTAAAAGCAATCCTAGCAATCTCTGATTAAGAGGTGGTCAGATAAAATTTGATAAGTCAAAATCTGATCCAGATTTTTTTTTTTAATGCAGGCAGATTTCAAAGGCTGGGTCATTACAGAATGTGAGATTTCTGTGAATCAGCATGTTACATGGTCTGATGTATTGAGACTCAAACAAATGTTAGACATATGGAAAGACCTCTATATATAATGAAAGATGTAAAAAACAGAATGACTGTTTAATTTAGAAATAGTATAAGGGAGAGGGGCATGTTAGAGGTATATAAGGCAGTGAATAGCACAGCAGAGATAAGCCAGTGCTTCTGTCCACTCTCTGTGAGACTGTAATTTCTATTTACTAACATATAAGAACTAGAAAATTTTTACCAAGCACAGGTAATATACCACTGTGCCACAAGGTCCCTGTTCTTGGAAGAGCACATAAAGGTTACAGAATCTAGAAAAATTATGTATTTATTTAGATAATAAACTATAAATCATCCTTTAGTAAATAAGCCAACTAAAGCTTGGGAAAAAAATGTCCCCTGTGAGCAACATATTTCCCAAAAATGCCCTAAATGGAATTGCTCTCAGGGACCTGTGGCTGTCAGCAGAAGCAGCAGGTGAGACAGGTCATTGATCTGCCCTGTGCTCTGAAAAATTACTACAATTTTTCAGTAGTTACTGCATCCCAGATGTCCTTCTGCACTTGGGAAGAACCACTCCAAATGTGGCCCAAGGGAGCTGGATAAGTGAATCCCAGGGCCCCAGCAAACACCAAGTAACCAGTGTCTGGAATAGCCCTCCTGCCCTGGAGGTCACATTAGGTGTGACAATAAAAGGGACTCGGGGCAGCCCTTGCCAAGTATATGCTGGCACTCAAGTCAGTGGCCACTTGACTGTTCTTCCCATGTCTGGTTTGGCTGGGGACCCGTCTGACTGTGGCATGGTGACACCGGCTGAGGGGCCAGGCAGGTGGGGTGGAGCTCACCCACAAGCTATGCATTTCTGTGGGGTTTGGCCGATGTTACAGTAATTCTTTGCATCCTTCACCAGGCCGGTACAGAATAGCACTCTCACTCACAACCAAGAATGCAATCAGCCTCCTCCTTTCTGGATGGGAACCGTGTTAGGAGCCAGGCTCACTCCACGAGCCCACTTTTCTGGGAGAAAAAGCAATGTGGCAAGAAATGTACATGCCCAGACCAAATGGCAGCAAACTTATGGTAAAGCCCCTGCATATAATCTATATTCTAATTAATACTCTGCATTTATCTAATCAACAGAAATCTTCTGGCACGTATGGTCCGGTTTGCAAACTATTCAGCAGAGAGGCTTTTCTAGCCTCTCCATAGATCAGAGTAATTAAGCAAAGCTGCTGGAGGGGCTTCCCCCCATAGCTTCTTGAATACTGGGAGTGGGGGAATGGCACTGAAAAAACCCAGGCAACCTCTGGCAACCTCCCTCAGCCCTGGAAGGCTCTCTGGAAGAGAAAGAGGGGGAAAAAAATTGCCTTCCTTTGCTGCTGCTGTTGAGCTGGTCTCGCTCCCGCTGTCGCAGCGCCAGTGCCGAAAGCCCAGGCTGCCTCCCTCACTCGGAGCGTACTGTCCGTCCTAGAGCAGATGCAAAGGCAGCACTGGGACCGCTCAACTTCAGAGCCTCTCCAGCAGCCTCCCAAGGAGAAGAGCACAGCTCTCCTCACAATATGCTGTGGGGGAGGAGGAAGGAAGGACTTTGGCCCTGTTTGCTTGTGCTAATTGATGGCTTCTGTTGCAGCTATTCACACTTTTAAAAGATGGTAACAAGTCTACTGATTTAAAAGCAAAGAATAAAAACCCATCAGCCTCAGCAGTGCATTGGGTGCAGACAAAGGTTCGTTGAAGAGCACTCAGCAGAGGCGCAGCAAGGGGCTGGGCAGAAGAAATGACCCACCTGCAAACACTGAGCTCTGTGCAGATGCACAAAATTCCTAAAATATTCCACTTGTTGGGATATACTGGGACATTCTCCTTGCAAATCAGGGCTCAGCCCTGGCAGTGGGCTGTTCTGTGCTCAACCTCCATGACTCACCTTGCTCAGCTGTGATGGCTTCTGACTTCTTTATAAAACATGTTCTGTGCCTCTGACTAGTGCTCTCCAAGTGAGAAACATCTTTCTTCATGCAGCCTCCTCTCTGTGTACCGGGACTCCTGTGCTGGTGTGGACAGGTGCCCTAGAGCTGTTTGGAGAAGGGCTCTGCACCCTGGCTCTCCCACCCTTTTCTTTGCAGGCAGATATTGTCTTCTTCTGCTGGGAGAGCACTGTACCTTGCTTAGCAGTTTACATGGTAAATCTATATTGCAAGTTGGAGGTGTGACCACAATATGCCTGGGTGAAACCCTGCTTGCTTTAATTTAGCGAGCTGAGATATTAATTTCAGAGGAAGAGGCAGCAATATGCACTTTGGAGCCTATGGTCTGGGTGGGCTTGCACAGCCTGTGGTGTTTCAGCTTCCTGGCATCGGCACCCAGGCAGCTAGACGGAGCGAGCTGGGATGTGTGAATAAGCAGCACAGCAAGAGACAACTGCGCTGAGCAGAGGGAGCTGGGCTCCAGCCACACGCCAGGGATGCCACGGGCTCAGCGGGGCGAAGCCTGGGCATTTAACAAAGCCCTGCTGCCTTCTACCCGCCTTCCAGGGGACCCACTCAATGCACCTCCCTACCAGCAACTCAGTAATTCTGCTTAAAGGAAGGCAGACCCGGTTAAAGGCACAGGGAATTTATCAGAGAGACCCCTGGCAGCCGCCGAGGTGAGTCAGCTGCTGCTGGCTGCTTGTCGGGTGCCTCCGGAGCGGCCGCGGAGGGGGGAGCTGTGTCATCCCACTCTGCTTCCCTCCCTGCAACCCTCAGCGGCATCTGCACACTGGCCTTTGCTTATTCTTGCAGCCCTCCGCATGCTCGTTGTGATTCACATCTGGGTGCATTCAGCCTGGCAATTCCTTATTCTGAGAAGGTCGCCCGAAATATGTGTTTAACAGAAGCACTCTCTATTTTTAACATAGAGAGACCTCATAAAAAGTCAGAAGACTAATGCAAAATAATAAACGAGATATTTAGTCATAGCTCTCCATCACATTCACATTATAAACAGTTCAGAAATTATTTCCACTTGTGAGACAAGATTTAATTGTAAATCATGGGAAATTGTGAGATATATACTGTCCGGAGCAGGGTGATAAACATATTTCTGGGTCTGAAGGGAGAAAATAAAGCAAAAAGTGTGTCATAGTCTGTGTGGACCCTGAGCACATTTAAACCAAAGTACATGCCACCCAGGCAGCAGCTGCTGTTCTCTAGAGCAGGACCATCAGCTTTCTGCTGAAGACTCTTTCATTCTAGCTACACTGAAGAACACCTTTCTGCTGTGATTTTGTGGTAACCAAGGCTTTGTTACTGCTTTCTTCCCATGAAACTGCTTTTATTCCAACTTAAGCTGCTCCTTAAGCAGTACAAAACCAGCTCACAACTTAAATGGCAAATGCACGGCAGCAACTTTCCTAGCTGCAGAAGGTGATATAGACAAATCTGTTGCTGATACCAGCAAGTACTGAGCTGAGCCCCTGCTTCTCATTTGGAGCGCATTGCCGTGTCTCCTCTGACATGTTTCTTCATAGCACTGAAAAAGAAGCACTTGGAGAAACAGCTTTTCTACTTGGAGAAAGCTTTGACTCCAGGGTTGTAACTCAAGTGCTGTAGTAGGTAATCAGCAGAAATCAAAGCACTTACAGTTTTTTCCAATGTAAAAAGAGGAAAAATAAATTTATTTTAAATAGTGGAAGCTGATTTTTCAGTTGAAAGAAACCTATGAGGGGTGAACACTTGGATTTCTCATTTTTTTGTGGGTTTCAACCATTCAGTCGAGTTGGTACTGCTGGTGGAGCAGCGACTGGTCTTGTGTGTGCTTGTGGACTGCCCACCCTGAGACTGAGACACCATCCTTCAGCAAACAGTGCTGCGTCTGTGCCTCCTCTTCTGGCTGTGTGATTGCCAGAGACAGGGAACAGTCTGCTTCAGTTGGTGCCCTGCTTACCCAGTGAGTAAAACGAGCAAAGAGCAACAGCTTTGAAAGGGGAACAGCCCCAGTCTGGGAGCAAAGCAGCTCTCCTGGTGCTGAAAACAAATAGAATGTGGAAATGTGGAGAGGAGAAAGGAGCTGTTGGGCTGCACCTAGCCAGGGAGGCTCGAGTACCTACCTGGTTGAAAGCTTGAAAGTTGATAAGAAATAGACACTTCTCAGACCTTTTACCTTGCTTTTCCAGGGTAGTTTCCTGGTTTTCACACAGAGGGTCATACTGCAGTTTTCTTACAAGTTCATGTATATAATACTTCACAACTGAAATACTGTACTGAAATCTGAAGCAATTTTAAACTTAATGTTTACAGTACAATACAGCTGGTTTCCAGCATTAGGGAAATTTTAAGACTGAAGTGGTTATAACTTTACCATGTCCACCTGAACACCCAAGTAATGCTACAGAACTGTATCCCCCTTCACCGCCCTCTTGCATCCCCTCTCCTGGGCTTACCCAGCTCCAGAAAACATTGCCTTATGATGCACATAATTTTTTACTAACTGGAAATAGGAATCTTGCTCTATCCATTAGTTAGTGTATATGCAGTTTGTATATATAATATTTATATTTTTCCTCAAAGTTGTGAAATATATAAAATATAATTTCTCTAGCTGAGAGCTCATCATTCCCATGACAAGGTGCAATCAATAAATTATGCACCACTTGTGGTTATTCTGCATGTCAACTCATATTTCCATGTCGCTGTCCTGACTGTTACTGAGTGTTTGTGTTGTTGTACCTTTCCACCTCCTCAGTGTTGATTTAAGAGTTATTATTCTGGGCTCATAGTAACTGCAAGAAAATCAAGTTCCAAGTGTTTCTGCCAAAAGAAGGAAATGAAATGAGCAAGTCAACAGAAAATTCTACTTGTCAAACACCATTTGCTTACGACTACGGCTTTGTTAAGGGAACTTGCATTCGGACAAGTTACCCAAAGGAAACAATTTGCCTTTGCGGTGGGATAACCCTTGTGCCCGGCAAGGACTCTTGGTCGTGACAGCTGTGGTCCTCAAATGAGCGAACAGGAAAAAAACCAAAGCCACTTCTGACACTTACAAATTATATCTCCTGAATAATGCATGACTCATCCAGATTGGCTACAGGAGGGGGGTACGGGGGGGATGCTTTTTTCAATGGACAACCAGACGGATGAGGATTGTATTATAAGAAGAGTTTGACATACCAAGAAGGGGGAAAAAAAAAGCATAAAAAAGCCCAAGTACTCACACACACACTTTGAGATTGACTGTCAAATCATTTCACATCTGTACCTAAAGCAAACAGACATAATGCTAACAGCTTGCTGGAGCTCAGAAATGCCACCCACTAATCAGTCCACCTGTGGAATTCTCAGTCCATCTTGCAAGTCGTGTTCCCAATTGCCAAGACGCCTGACAAGAAAATGTATATTAAAATGTTCAGTAAGACTAGAAATACAATGTGGTGTAGTATAAACAGAATGCACTTACTGGGCAGGAAAACAGAGATGCCTTCTAATTCCTCTCACCATGACCCGGTGCCACTTGCTCCTGCTTTTGCCGGGACTGGATGGCAGAGACTGCTTGCTGCCCGAAAGGCACATTCACCTCCTGTGCATGATTGTGTCTCCCCCTGCTTTTGTGAAAAAAAAAACAAAACAAAACAAAAAAAAAAAAACCCAAAAAAAAAAAAACCCAAACCAAAAAAAAAACCCCAAACAAAATAACTACCCACTCTGCAAAGCCTCTATCCATCTTGGTTACTTTTTTTTTTTTTGGTGCATGGATATCATTAACAATGTTTAAATATAAGCGTTGGCAAGATAAGTCTCAGCAAAAAAATTAGTGAGAAATAATCTCTCCTACATGATGAATACACCCTTTGGGGTAAAACAAAGAGGTAATTCAAAGAAATGGTTTGTTGAGATGGTGCATTGCAGGCGCACAATTCTTCCAGGCTAAATTATGTTGAAGATTACAGCACCGGATTGCCAGTTGCTGTTTAATGTGCTGGCAAAATGATAATTTTGCTCTTTTCATCTCCAAAAGGAATATAAAAGAATAAAAGGAGAAAGTTTACTGGGATTATAAGAGGAGGCAAGAAGGGATGGGGAATGCCCCAGGGAGGATAATTATTCTGTGCAAGGCACCATCAGAAGGTTACAGGGTTTGTGGTGTAGCGGGAGACACTGTGGCACAATTAGATGCTTTAGTTTCTCTTTTCTACACATCCTGAGCTTTTCCATTTTTACGTTTTCTCTCTCTGAGTACAAAATGCTATTTTAACATCTGTTCTTTTAAGGCTATTTGCTCTGGGAAGGCAGTGTGTTTTGCCATAAATTTAGGTCATTAATTTGTATCTGTTCTTTGTTTATTTAAGAAACAGGACAAAAGGGCAGCTGCTAAAACATTTGGCTGTGCCGAGGGGTAGTGGGCTCGGCATGCTGGAGTTGTGTGCACGACCAGCTTGAGTTTGCATCCACAGCTAGAGGACAGATCTTTATGGGAAACCTTTGCCAAGGCGTGTGGTTCTCCCCTCTCCAGCACAGCTCTGCCTTCCTCATTACCTGCATGCGGAGGGGCTGCCATGCACAGGGACGGGGCAGTGGGGACACAAATGGGGGCCGTGTGCTGGTGGCAAAGCAAAAACCTAGAGAGTTGTATGGGTACTCTGGTCTTGCTGTTGTTTCTGGGAGAGATTTATAAAATAATTGTTTTTCACTGTGTTGAGTCTGCAGTTGGCTACCAAAGGTAACAGGCTACAAGCAAGTCTGACCTATATAATTAGACATTTATAAACAGAAGCACAATAATACCCAGAAAATTGTTCACAGCATTTAATGCTGTTAAATTGCTCATTAAGTGCAGAATTATTTCAGGGGTATTATTGATATTATGAAGCAATAAGAGAGGTTTTATTTATTCTTGTAAACGCAATGGACTCAAAGAAATTGAATATGTTTGAAAAGGCCATTTTTGGCTTGTAACATATTCTAACATGTTTAATCAGATCAAACAGAAAAAATCACTCAGGTATCATGAAGCATCTTTTGTTTCCACCTTACCATTTCATATAGATAAATGGGTGTACCTAAGAGAGCCCAGCATTACCATCTAGGCATGAGAAGCCCAAGTTTCCAGTTAGAGCCAAAAACTGAAGAAGTGCTGGTGAGCACACTGACTGGCACACAGTGCCTGCAGTCCAGCTGTAATCCAGCTCTCTGCTGCTCTTTGGGCATGACGTTTCATTTCTCCTCTGAGCCCACAGAAACCAGAGAAGATCTGTGTCAAGTAAGTCACTGCAGTGTATCACTGAGTACATTGTTTAGATCTGGTCTGGCTCCTGCTGGGGACAACAGTTAGTCTCATGGTAGCAGCATCAGACCCAATTTGCAGAACTGGCCTCCAAACCCAAACTCACTATATTCTTCATTGACACTGATCTTTGGAGAAGAAAATTAAAGGCAGTACTGATGGTTCAAAATACGTCTCATTGCCATTTGTGTTTGGCAAAGAATTTCTCCGATCTTCACTGGGTCTTTTTATGCCATAAAGTGCTCCAGGTGCCCAGACACACATGGCAGCTCTCAAGGGCAGATTTTTAAACCAATTTAGGTTTTTACTTCCTTAATCAGTAGGAAGGAGCACCTAAATGTCTTTATAAATCTGGCTCTGAATCAGACACTACTGAGGAGCATACTATTCAGCAAAATCCCAGCATAACTATTATAAAGAGGATGAAACCAAAAGTGTTTAACAAATATATTTGGAGTTAATACACCGTTTGTTGCAGATCCACCACCTTAAATACTCAGAGTGAGCATTATGAAAATCTTAATCTTGCCACAGTTTGACTCATGGCCTCTAGTATCAAGGTCCTTCTCATTGCCATTAGATTTGAAGAAGTTCATACCTCTTTTGTATTCCCCTTGACCCCACTACCACCCAGGCCTTGGAAGATTTTTTTCCTATTTACCCATAAGGCAGGCTCCTCCAGCTATTCTTTATTTCCAAGGCCCCAGCCATGTTCATACCAGATATGGGCATGGCTCAAGACAGGTGTGTTGGGAGCCAGAAGGAAGCGGGGCTGACTGGGAGAAGGAATCTGGAAAGCAAGAATGGGCAGCAGCGAAGAAGAAGTGGTGGAGGACTGGGGTTAACATGAGGCTATGAGAGGAGGAGCCCAGGTTGATGCCCCTAGAAGTAAACACCTGAAAGAGGAACAGGGTCGAGGGTTATAGGAGTCAGGATCAGGGGAACTGAGACTTCAGTTTGGTTCCTCAGCAGACCTTGAGGTCCACTACGGACCTTAGAGTGCACCTCTGCTCAGCTCCAACCTCCCCAAATGGGAGGGAAGTGAAGCTGGGCTGCTGCGAGCAGCAGATCATCCAGCACAGAAATCTGTAGCAATGCTTGCTCTGCAATGTGATGAAGAAATAGTTAAAAATTAAATTTCTCCAAGAGCATTTTTGGTGTGAAAGAGGGAGTAAGGAGATGGGGGGGGTGGGGGGGTCTGCCAGGGTTTCATGTTCTACAGCAAAGGCAGCCCATATGGGTAGTGGAGAGATTTTCCTTTATTGCTGTTTCCCAGACACTGTTGGCAGAGAATGTGCAAACTTATGTCTTAAAATTTGACTCCTTGGTGGACCACTGAGCAGATCAGTATAAAAGCTGGGGTGGGAGGGACAGTTCATTTTTATCTCTCCAAAAAGGAGAGCAAGAGGCAAAACAAATCAGAAAAAGAAGAGTAAATGAACAGTTCAGGGAATCAAACTAAAATTATCCAACCTTTGTGAAATAAGGACCTTCAGGAATATGCAATGTTTTGTGAAAGATATGGATGATTGTCAACATATGTTTTACATTTAATTTTCACAGAAAAATATTATTTGCCTGTTTCAAATAATACAACATATTGTGAGTGTAAACTATTTCATCTCTGTAACTCAAAGGCTAAAGCCTACAGCTCTTGCTCATTCCTTACTCAAATAACACTCCTACTTACTTATGGATAAAGAAGAGATTAAGAAAGGGAATTAAATGCTGCATGGGTGACAAACAGGCCCAGATCTGGGAAAGTAATGGTGTGTACTATGTAAGGTTAGCCTTGTTTTTTAAAGAATGGGCTACTCTGAAATATGTCCGCACTTCTTTGTGGCTTCTGCTTTCTTCAGGTAGAGTGAAAACCAGCAGCTGGAATGGGAAGATGAAATGCTTTAACCAAAATGGCTAATTCTCCATTTAAAAGTAACAGGTGGCTTGCTGAAGGTGGCAGAGGCAGTTCCTCTGCTAGCTGGGAACTCATTTACTAGTTATTACATCCAAGAAAGCAATGTGCTTTGTACATGTAACCTCTCTGCACTTTAACATCCCCATCTGTAAAAGAAGAGCAGCTAAACACAATAATCAGCTTGCTGAAGTATTTTGGAGTCTTCAAATGAAAGTGTTGCATAGATACATCAGTGTGTGTATGTGTGCAGCAAAATATACACACGTATATGTGCAAGTACACAGATGAGGGGGATTTTTAAATTACATGTATTGCATACTTATATTTATACTTATATTTTATATAATTGTATTTGTATTCAATTCTAGTTTCACTCATGTCACCTTTGTATAACTGCTCCTTTCACCTTATGTCTCACCATCTTTTATAGATCATTTTAAAGTACTAAAATGTCTGAGTAGATTATTCATTTCATGCACAAGTCATTTCTTTGAGTACAAAACTTAAAAAATGTCTAGTTGGAAAATGTTTAAAAGAAGAAGAATTTTAATAGCAATAAAGACTGATTTCACTAAATTCTGTGTTGTTTTGATTACAGAAAAGATACAAAAGTATCATGTCCTTTATTTTCTCTGCTAACACTTTGAACTTCCTTGCAGTAGCATCAGGAGATTGTTCTGTAGGAGATATTTCATGTTTTCTTACTATTTTAAACCAATTTGATTGCATTTGAAGAAGTGTCCCCTACTCTATTTACATATGCAGCTGTCTCTGAAACATGAGTGAATTTGGCTAGCTGCTTTGGGAATAGGTCATGCTCCTACATAATTTTTTTCCTTCAAACTAGTGTATTTTTCATCAACGACACTTCACAACAGGGAAGAAAGGGTGTCAGGTTTCAGTCTCATATGTTCTGTAATTTTACATTCTGTGGCAATGCCCACGGTGCTGGAATAATTTGAAAGAGAACTACAATCTTTCCAAGTTTTGTAGAATAAATGTTTAGAATTGGTAAGAGTTTTGAAATGCAAATGTCAAATTTTTTTTCAAACAGTATGTCATTAATTCTTACAGTACTAACAATGCTTGTCTATGCATGAAATCAGTGATGGGTATGGAGATAAGATAACTGCAGGTAAAAGAAATGTGGGTACAATTTTGGACAGTGAACCTGCAGTGTTCATTACTTAAAAGCTGAGACCCAGCCCCTGAGGAAATGATGCCAAGTTTGGCAATTAAAAAACATTCACACACCCATGAGCTCCCTGGAAAAATGCTACCCAGGACTGTTGCCATAAACCCAGCTCTGCTTAACCTCCATTGAGTAATTCCTGCAGATAGGGAGCCCACAGAAATCAGCCTGGCAAGAGTCTTCCTAAGAGGACACCCAAGGACAACCTTAACATTAAATTGCTAGTCATATGGGGTCATTGTCACCGGAACCACCATGGTTCCATCTTCAGTCAGGGCTGTGGAAGGACAGGGAGACACAGGCAAGGTGAAGTCTCGTCTTATTAAGAGCTTTGACTCATCCCATTGCAGACAATCACAGTGATGTGTGAATTGCCACTTACAGTCTTGAGCCACACGAGAAGAGTAGAGAGGCCAACAACCTCCTCCCCTTCCTCAGTTAGAGGGGCTACTTGTACCTGCAAGCTGCCTCAAATCCTCTGGCAGCAATGGAATGGGTCAAGAGCATCCAGCTCTTGAACTGATGTCTTTCCTACCTGGTAACCTTGATGAGAATCACCACACACGTGGGGAGCTTGGTAGTCCTCACCCTACCTGCAACAGCTGGGTTTCACTCCCCTGCACCACCTGGCTTTGCTTACCAAGATTCCAGGAAAAGGAAAAGTCTCCTGGCTCCAGCTGCCGTGTGGGTGACTGGGGAAATCAAGCTGTGTGTTTAGGACAGGTGATGCACAGGCTGCACACAGTAGAAAGACAGGAGATGAAACAGGAAGGGCAATAAGACTTCCTGGACATGAAGCACTGGAGTGGAGTCCCTGCTGTCCATGTGCCGTGACAGGTTCAACCACAAGACTAGGAGGGCTGAATTCTAATACAGATGATGTCCAGAAAGTTCAGAGGATCACAAGAGGCTTGAAACTCCTTTTTAGCTGGACTGCTGCCATCAGTCTTTATAGACAACAAGGAGCCATGGACATGGCTTTCATGTCAGAACTCCTTTTAACTTTCCTTCCTTCTCTTCCTTCAATTGCAACAGAAGAAAGTCTCTTCCACTGTTGTTCAAATACTCCCACCATGGTTTTGGTAGCAGCTGCCACTCCAAAGAACCCCCTGTTATATATTCTCGGGAAGAGTACTCAGCCTCCAAAAGCCATTAGCTCACAACTTCTAATCATCCTGAGTGCCTGTGATCTCTGGAGGCACTGCTGGGACACCTTCCTTTCCTGAGTGACTACAGGCTGGTACACAGAAAGAATGAAGCATGCACCAGTTCCTCCACTGTGCCAGAGCTTCCCATTCCTATCCCCTTTCCCATCCCTCACATTTGGGGATCATGCTTAAAACAGGGAAGCAAGTATGAAACTTGCCCCTGGCCCTCCCATTTGAGTTTGTCAGTTCAAAAAAAAGTGAGGGTAGCCATCAGAAATATACAGATTTCCACCAAATTTCTCTGGATTTCAGAATTTGCTTTAATGTTAATTCTATTTTAGCCTGAGAACTTCTCCATTTAATACTTACTATGGCTGTAAAAACAAAAAGGGCTGTGTGGCAGGCAGAAATGTGACCTTTTAGGCTTTCTTCTGCAATGTTTAAATAGAAATATTCAATCATACCTATGCAGACTGCAAGCCAATGATGGGTCTTGCTGTGTCTGCTCCAAGTAGTGACTACCAGAGGCCACAGCTAGAGTCCCTTATTTGTAACTGAGCTGCAACATAGCAGTAAGCTTGGCTTTACCTGCATCTTTCTCCATGCAGCTTTCAAACCCAGAGATCATAATCTGTAAATATAACATTTGTCATCTAATGACTTCAAAAGCCCTTTTTGTTCTTGTAAAGGATGTTCAATGTAAGAATCAAGAGATACAGATTAAAGATAAATTGGTATTATTATCTACAGACATTAGCTTAAAAGAATAATCTTGTAAATTACTAGCAGTTTACTGAAATCCAATGCAAATGTCTCCCAAACCATGCTCTCTATATGCAGAAGATTATAAATTGGTTTGCAGAAGATTATAAATTGGTTTTTTTTCATGTTTAAATTGTAAAAGGTAAATTTTGCATTTTAAAGTCCTTCAATGTGTTATTTGGGGATTTATCTTGATGACTTTCTTGATACTTGCAAGGAGTAAAGAATCTGTCTCTGCTTATAAAGAGAAAACAGCTCATGTGACATGAAGCTTTGTCAAATGCATGAAAAATGCCTGGATTAATTACTCTACTTTTGCTAACACTGAATGCAAAATTAGTGATTTCAACTGTTTCTTTAAAATACAAAGAGGGAGAAAAAAAAGGCTCAAATATAATACTGCTGTAAATCTATATCTACATGACTACAGTGTCAAAGAACAGGATTTAACTGAAAAAAGGAGGAGTTCTAAGTATAACTACAGACATTAAAATGTCTTCAATGAAGACATTGTAGCAGTATAGGTTATTTCAAACCATAATGTAAGTGCAGGATAATTTAAATTAATATAAAAGATCCTTTGGGGGTTGTATTTTTTAATTGCAATTACACAATGAATATTCGATACCCATATTTGGTATATAATGAGGATTAAAGCTACGTTCTCCAAACAGAGGTTTAATAACAATGTAAACTACTGAGAACTTCATTAGAGTGGCTAAGGTGTTAGAAATTAGATTTAAAGGTAGCCGAGGGGAAAATCAGAAACTTCAAACACCTCTCATAATATAAATTGCAATATCTAATATAAAACATGAAGAATTGATGTGAGCCTCGATCAAAGTGCTAAAAAGCTGCCTTTGAAACCAAGCCATCCCCGAATGAAAACCCTGTAACTAGAGAGCTGCCCTCACCCCGAGGATTAGTGCGTGAAAGCCCAGCTCCGGTGGGAGCCCTGCACCGGGATCCTTCACCGGCCCCCTGTCCGGGCTCCCGCCTGCAGCTGCGGAGCGCTCGGAGCGGCTCCGGGTGGTGCCAAGCATCCCCGCCAAGGCCGGGGATTGCGCCACAGACCTTCTCAGCATAAGCCCCCTTAGCATTCGCTAAAGAGCAAGTCTCTGGGGCTGAGAACAAGAGTGGACTCCACTTTGCAGCGCAGCCATAGAGCACGGTACGCGATGCTCACTGACCTGGGTACATAATGTGTTAGGCAGAGCATTTGCATTTCCTCCTTCTCCCCGAGTCAGCTGTGAGCCAAATAGCTGCCCTGATCCAACAGCAACGCCCCTTGCCCAGGGCAGAAAGCTCAGCCACTGCCGCTCCCTCTCTGGGAGGCTCCTACCCACCTTGCATTGTGTGAAGTACCAAACACTCTCTGTGGTGGCAAAGCACAATCCATCCTCTGCCTCATACCATTTTACAGAGGCAGTTGCAATGCCTATGGCACTGGTGCAGAGTTGAAGCACAGTTGAAGAGCTGTGAGGTCCTAGACTTCTTTCCTATGGTTTCAGTCATTCAAAATGAAAGGTCGTAATTTTCAGAAAATTCACAAGTCAGTCTTTGGGCTCTAAACAAGTATTGGAAAACACAAAATAATTAACAACTCCATTAAGGTTCAGTTGCCTATCAAAACTCAGGCTACATATTTTCATAAATATGTCTGCATGCCAGTATCCAGTGTCAGGTGCCTTCTTCTGCCCATCTCAGGTCAAACAGGGCAGTTCATCTCCTACCAACCAGAAAAGTCTTCCCCACCACACACGGGGGACTCCTGTGCAGCACAGTGAGGCCATAGGGCACACATTCCCACCTGCTGGAATCCCATCTTGCAGCAGGAGGTCCTCCTCCAGGTATTTCATGTTGGGATAAGTCTTACAGTAAATCATTATTCCCAGATGCAAATGCATCCAAGGTGTCTCACAGTTTGCTCACCTCTCCTCTGACAAAGGCTTTGAGGCAGCCCACATCCCTCGAACACATTTTCTACCACATATATAAGCCTAAGTACATGCCTGTCTTTTCATGAGCAGACAGTGTTATTTCCAGCTGCAGCAGTTTGCGTCACTTGAAAAAAGCTAAATATACTTATCTATACATCTATATGTATAGATGTGTGCATGTATGTGAGTATATGCATATGCTATATAAAGATACATGCAGTTCTACATGTATGCAATTGTGTGTATTTATGCATGTGTTTATGAGTCTGCCTTCACCTGTGCGCTGGCCAGGACAGGTGGTCCAGAGCATGTATCCTGATCCTGTCCTACCATAGCAAGTCGCATCATCTGGGCACTGCCTGTCATGTGTTACATCCAGAAATGAATTATATACCTGCAAAGTGCAAAGCAGCACCTTCTCTCTGCTCCAGTTGCTTTTGTTTTTACTTCTTTATTAATCATCTTCTGCTTATATGTGGGAGAAGATTCTGATGATGCATATGTGTTAAATAATATGTAAGCATTCATTTTTTTTTTGTCCTGGTTTTCTGATGTACCAAACTGGCATAAATATTGGCAAAATTTCCTTTAATCCTCCAAGGGATCCATGCCTTGCTCTCCATCCTGAGTCCTAATCTCTCTAATATGTTGTTCGGTCAGTTATCCAAGATGGAGTGTGCATATTCTTTTCTGATTAATTTTCTTTCTCTTTCCTTTTTGCCAGCATTGCCTTTGATGGGAAAATTGCTCCCTCCCTCTCTACTCATCAGATAAATCTGTGTCCCACCCTAGACAGAGGAGAGAATGGATGGTGTAGGTAGAATTTGTAGAATGAAGTGTTACCTTTGCAGGTCTCTAATTCACCCTTCCAAGTCTTGTAATTGCCAACAGAGGTCTTTTTTCCTTCTCATAATGTACAAAATGATCTGCCCTTTTATGATTGCCTTGAGAATATCCCACAAAGCTGATGGTGAGGGAGCAGATGCCTCATTCAATTCCAAATAGAAGGAAATCTGTTGTCTCAAATAATCCCTAAATTCAGACACTTTCAGCCAGCTATTATCAAGAGACCACATTTTAAGAGCAGATGTGTTATTAAGGCTGAGAAATGTTATGAGTACTTCGTGATCTGACAAATGAATTCAGGCTATCCAGCATTCCAACATTTGATCTTTTAATAATTAAAAAAATGTAATGGAAACTGCTGAGCTGGGGGCGAGTGGGGGCGGGGGGGGGGGGGGGGGGGCAGCAATCCCTTCCACAAGACACTGACCTGGAATTTTAGGGCTCACATTTTCCAGAGAATGTTGCCAGTGGATATTTGGGGTGCCTGATGCCTATACCAATACATAATTTCTTCTCTGTGATGGCTCGACCTCTGCCTTACGAGTCAATCTTGTGTGCTCGCCACCCGGATTTGTTCTGCACACCCATCCAATGAAAGGGTTTATTTGGATACAGCGGCATTTAGAGGCTACTAAAAAGGTGAGTCTGGTTCTCATCTCACTTCAGCATGTGTGACTGTGCCGCCTGCTATAGCACTTCTGCTTCCCACATGTGCGAGAGCTTAGACACGGGGCCAGGGTCGTGCCCAAAGGGCGTGAACAATCCATAAAAGTTTCCCTTGCCAACCTAACAGCTAAATTGCATTTCATCAGGCAGCACATAAAAATTGCTGAAACTGTCTTTAAGGGGCGTCTGGAGAAACTGCTCATTTTCTCTCCTCATGTCGAGTTCCTTCCTCCAGTTGATGCTTGAGTTGGTGTCCTCAGGGGCAAATGAAGACTGGCTGCCTACATGGGCAACAAGCAAGGAGTGAGCAGCACTGCAGTCCCGTGCAATGGGGAAGCCCACAAGTAAATGTGTGCAAGAAGGGCAGAAGGTACAAGGTAGGAGGTTCCAGGGCAGTGCCATCTAGACAGCAACCAAATGAGCAGTCTGGGTCTGAGGAGAAGCATGCGTGGCTGTCTACCTGGCTGCAGTACTTCAGCTCACTCATCGCTGGCACTGCCCACAGAACAGCTTGCTGTGGTTTACTTGGCTCCAGGCTGGCACCAGGAATGTTTTGTCCTACTCACAGACACAAAAGTGAGGAAGTCTCTCCCTCACCACTTAGTTGCTGGGTTTGGTAGCATTGACTTCACAGGTTCCCCTTCCCTTTCTGAGTCATTTGAGCTTCCAGTACTCTATAGCTGCTATATGGGGAGAAAAGCAAGCTGTGACAGACATACTGAGCCTTTTCAGCACCCACAAACTTTCTGCTCCTCTTTGTGCAGCTCCAAGATGATGAAAAAGTTTGCTGATTTTGAAACTTCCCCCAACTCTGCTGGGGTCCCTTTACAGAGGACCGCAAGCACATACCACCATTGTCAGTGTGCAGACCAAAAAATCATGGGTCTGTGAAGGTTAGTGGTTTCTCCAAGAAAGAGCTGGAAATCAGAGGCACTCTTACATCACCTGGATTGCACTGCCACTCAACAAAGCCACAACATATGCAGAATTCTTTCTGTTCACATATCCTGGGCTACACACACCACTAGATATTTGAAGTGGGAAATCCTCAAGAGAGGAAGGCACAAATATGCCTTAAAAAAAAAAAAAAAAAAAAAATCAGCTATCAACTGCATTGCCAGGGACCATCCCTTGATCAAGAAAGCTGCAGATAAAACTTTCAGTGGTACCTAAGTGACACAGGTGCTCAGACTAAAGACTCTTTTGTAAACTTCTGGGATTCCTGCTCAGCATTCCCACAGAAAAGCTTTCAGATTTTCTTCAATTCCCCCTTTGAAGTTTTCTGTCAACTTTGACACTTGCAGATTTGAAGATGGAGAAAGGACCGAAGGCAACTAGTGAGGCAGGGGTGCAATGATCTTGGGGAGCCTTTAGGAACATCTTGTAACACCCACATCTCTAGTAGACTGGATTTACCAGCAGCAAGAACATGCTGCATTAGTGCAGGAACCAAAGCCAAATGCTGCTCAGACAAGCCATCTGCAAAAAATAATTATACCCTCCTCCACACCATTCTGGGATTTTCACTTCAGTTTGGTCACTCTGAGTTTTTCTGATCAATAGAGAAAGCCTTCTGCCTCTAAGCAGGTTTGTTCAAAAAGCATATTTTGACATCTTTTACTTCTGAGCTGGAAAAGAGGCAGCCTGCATATAAACCTAGTTTTCTTCACTCAGATGTACCACATTTTAAATTCAGAAACAAAGAGATGCACATGGATAAGTGAAAGCGCATCTTGCAGAGATCATCCAAGAGCTCCTACATTTTTCAGACTACTACCATAAGCACAACTTGCCGACCACTTCATCTGAGGGAGGAAATGAGAAATTATGAGGGTCACCAAGCACTCCATGTCTCTCCACTGCTGCAGTTATTTAATGAGACGTTTATGGTAGTGATGACCCCAGGAGAAGGGACGTGCTCCTCTGTGGGCTCCACACAGTACACTGCCTGTGCACTGAGGTGGCTCGGCCACCACAGAGAGGACGAGCTAGCAACCCCCCCCAAACAGAGACTGTTTCCCAACAGCTGGGACTGGGGTGTTATCCTCATGTTTGTAATTCTTTTTCACAGGAAGATTGCAATGTGTGGGGTTTTTTTTCCTCCTTTCTTTTTAAATGCACATTTAATCTGAGCAGTAATGCAGGAGATCTGAGGTGCTAATATATGATGTGAGGAAGGACTGAAGTCTCCTGGGGGGTGGGGGGGCGGTCTTTTTGGCACTGACTTGCCTCAGTGAGGGATTTGAATGAGGAATGCTACGTGCACTAAATATCACTTACAGGACACATGCACACAAAGGTGAAATCTTGGCTGGATCACAGAGGGAGCTTCCCCTCTTCACAGTGCTCTGCTCATGACCCTTCTTTCCATCCTTGGGATGCTCGTCTCATCCTGGTTTCTCCATTTCTCTCTTCTCAGCAGCCACTCAATGCTTCCCCAGCAAATTCTTCTGCAGGTCAGAACTGCTGGTACACATGGTGCTGCAGGGACAGGACTGGCACACATCCAGGTCATATTTCAAATGGATAGGATTTAACATGTGCATGAGGCTGGATTTGTGAGTGGGGGTTAGAAAAGCTATGATTTCCAAACTGTATTCCTTACTCCTCAGGACAAGCAATGATGCCAGGTTTTCTGGTGCAGACATAACCATCATGCCGTTGGCACAAGCAGCCCCACCAGGTTGTACCAGTTCTAAATCAGTTACTAAAATAAATAGCAGTACTAGTTAAATTAGTTATTTCTGGTCAGAAAATGAAGACAAATTAGCAAAACCAAATCAAATACAGGAAAAAAAAACATCCTGACATTTTAAATTAGGACTTTTTTTCAAGTCGAGATTCTGAAATGGAAAGTAAAGGTTTTAAAAAAGCAAGCAGCAGACATTTTTAAAAATGGATGAGCCTACACACACTAACTTTCCCCCTATATTCTACTATAATAAAAGGCATCTCTGTGATCAAAGCTGATTCCATCAAGGGTGTTACGATAGGTGTCCTTGTAGCCTGCACATACATTCTCTACAGTATGAAAGCCCAAAATCTTTCTAATTGTTTTGGAGGTTTACAAATGCTAGACTGCTTTGATTGACAGAGAAGTTGCTTTTGGTTGCCCGGATGTTTCTGGAGAGACCTGAAGAAGGAATATGTGGAAAAGACACCTCTAGTCAGCAGGCAAGATTTCCTGCCTAACATGTTTAATAGTATCACAGAATCACCATATGGGTGAGGTTGAAAGAACCTCTGGAGATCATCTTATCCAATCCTCCTTTTTAAGCAGGGTCATCTAGAGCTAGTTTCCCAGGACCACATCCAGTTGGATTTTGAGTATCTCCAAGGATGGAGATTCTACTACCTCTCTGGGGAACCTGTGCCACTGCTCAGTCAATTGCACAGTAAAGAAGTGTTTCCTGATGTTTGGACAAAATCTCCAGCTTGTGCTCCAGCTTGTGCCCATTGCTCATGGTCTTGCAACTAGACACCACTGGAAATAGCCTGGCTTCATCTTCTTTACACCCTCCTCTCACATATTTGTATATATTGATGAGAACTCCCTCTGAGCTTTCTCTTCTCCGGACTGAACTGTCACAGCTTTTTCTCCAGACCCTTAATCACCTTTATGGCCCTTGGCTTCATCATCTTTGCTAACTCCATCTTTCCATTACACTGGGAAGCCCAGACCTGGACACACAACTCCAGCTGTGGTCTCAGCAGCACTGAAGAGAGGAAGGATCACTTCCCCCAGTCTTATGGCAATGCTCCTCCCAGTGCAGCCCAGGATATTGCCATCCACCTCCGCCACAGGGACCTGCTACTGTTGAACCAGGAATCCACCAGGTGCCCCAGGTACTTTCCTTCCAAGCTGCTGTCCAGCCAGTGGGCCCATGTATGAAACACATGGAATGTTAGCAACTATAGGAGGAAGTTTGCTGTGTTTAGAAGGGTTTTCTCAGTCATAATGTGCTGTGACACCTTGACTAGGTAATGTCCTCAGCAATAGATATGCAGGGTACACTGTCCTCTGTAGTGATACGAAGGGCACTCTGCCATCAGTAGTGGTCAGAACTAAAGTTCACAGAGCTCTAAGACTGAATCTTTCAAGTATATTTTGAAATATCTTGAAAACTTTGTCTTAGTTTAGAATTTCCAAACTGAATATGAAATAGACTCAACATAGGAGACTATTTTTTCCTTGTAGTACATCTCTGCATTTACAGCCTAAGTGTGTTAATTAAGCTTTTGATATACAATTTTTTAGGGATTCCTTCCGCTACATTTTCTTCAAAATGGTCTTGGGTAAATCTTGCTTGTGAAGGGAGATCATCTTTATTCTAAGCAAAAAAATAAGGGGGAAAAAGTCTGTTCTGTGAAAAGCTTATGTGCTCTGCAGGAGTTTATTTGTGGCAGTAACAATCAGAGAAGTTCTGCGTGATAAATATGTCCAAGCCTTCAGTGGCAGATCTTTATCAGTGCTGTAAATGCTACATGGTAATAATGCTCTATTGTCAAAGCATCTGGATTTTCCCATGGGTGGTGTTTCTTCATCTGTGAACTCCAAATTACACAAAGCCTGTGGCCACTTGTTTCAATATGGAATGAAATTTGGTGACTTTAAGGCATACTTAAGGTATACAATTCCCTGAAATTTAAAATTTCAGTGTTACTAGAGCATCACACAAAAGTCACAGTGCTAAGACCACTATAAATAAGAGCACTTATTAAATAAGAGCACTATAAATAAGAGCACTATAAATAAGAGCACTCTTAGGGCAAGAAAAACATAGATAAGTATCAGAAAAAAGTATCTTTACTCTTTAAACCTGTCTGTTGTTGGGAAAGCAGGTCTTTTCAACACATTTTCTAAAAATAAAGCAAAATACCTATCAAAAGAGTAAATCTATAAATTCATAAATCTATGACTATTAAGGTCAGTCATTTAAGGTTAGATGATGCTACGATGATAGAAATTGCTTTTTTTTCCAGCAATCTAAGTACATTTTTATCTACAGAGACTTTACCAGCTCCCCATAATAATGTCCCATCTCTAGAAGTACACTTATTTCTTAAAAACAAGCAGTTGCAAATTTGAATATAACCAAATGCTTCAGGGAAACATTTTATCTATGCATATTTCCCAGGACTGCTCCCTTCTCGTTTTCTCTTCATTCCTGATGATGGAAGACTTGATGTAAAACCACACCAGGCAGCAGGACCTTTCTGCACTTTACCACAAACTCTGTATTGCACTGGGTTTGCACCTTTTTTGTGTGAAGAGAAGAACTTGCCTTCACAGCTTTGCATGCAGAAAGGCCTGTCTACAGCAAATCAAGTTACAATTTTGAGCCACATTCTGCTTCCCATGTTTGCATAAAACTCCCACTGACATGAATAAGAGTGCTGTGTATATCATGCTGTGTAATAAATAGCATTCAAAACAGAACCTATGCAAAGCTTTCTCACTGTTTTGGGCTACCAATTTATCCTTGTATTTACAGAATATTGATGTAAGCAGATGCCCAAACTGCCTGTCATTTTTAAAATATGCAAAGATGACTGGTGCAGTGGCTACTGACTACAGAACCAGCACAAAGTTTCTGGGGCTGCAGTCTTGCTGGTCTCTCTCCTCTGCTCCCCCAGGACCTGCCAGAAGATGCCCTTGTCCTGACTCAGCCCCATGCACACACACACTCTCATGCATTTGGCAAATGATGCACAACTGAGCTCACTCTTGCCTTCACTGGCACATCAATGTCCTCACAGCTATGCTATCTCTAAATTGGGGACGGGGGAGGAAAACGAAGCGCAACTCCTGATCTACCCAGTTTTATGTGGAGGGGTTTAATACAGCTCTATCTGCCTATTGAAAGGAGCAGATCCTTGCTGTTCCCTCAGGCTATGAACCCAAAAGCAGAGCAGCAGTTTCCACAGTGATCAGACACAACAGAGCAGTTCCCTCTTCCCACAACATGTAGACCTTCGACTCTTCCATATTTCTAGCATCAGAGGGATGACTTTCTCCCATCTACAAAGTTCTCTCAAAGTTTCTAGGTCTTAATAAGGCAATTGATGAATAGCATCAACACAGCATAAATCAAATGATAAATATTTATGTGCCATATGAATCTCAGGAAGTGCTGTCATCTTTTGTCTACCCATTTCAGAGCCTCAGCATGCTCATCACTCATGCCAAGGGGGACAGAGAGCAAATGAGTAACTAAGCCAGTTACAACAGCAACCTTCCTCATGAAGGTCTAATATACTTAACAAGAGGCAAGCAGGGCACACCAGGTTTATGTATGGAGATTGTTATCAGTAAGCACTGTGTTTCAAAGTGTAGGGATGACTCTGCTAGGTATTATACCCAGCTTTCTTAATTTTTGTGAATATTAGCCTTTGATTAAAGTTCTCCCCAGCCAGTTTTGACCTGGGGCATAAGTTCATGCCAGCCCTCCTGGAGGCCAGCAAAACTCTCAGTGCATTGCTGGCACCTTCCTGTGCATTTTCCTCCATGGGGGATTCCAGTCCTGCCCATTCTTGCCCTGCTGGGGACTGCTCTTCCCGATTTTGTTGCACCCCCAGAACAGAAAAACAGAGAAACCCTATTCAGCCTGGCAGCAGGCATCACTAGTGTCCTCCAACACTTGACTTCTTTCTAGCCGGCAAAATAGAATAGTTTTGTGCCTGCAGTCCATGTTTGTGTGTGCACTTGCATGCCTGAGTACGTGCAAATAAGCTTTCCAAAAGCACCCCATTCTCTCCGAGTGTGCTTTGGAGATGTGCCACTCCACAAATATTGGAAAAGCCCTGTGGAGCTATTTCTTTTATTTTTGAGCATTGCTAATATATGATGATATCGTTTCCACACTTTGCAATTTTCCACAGATGACTTCTACATTATTTCATGTTGATTATAAAGCCATTTAATAATGGTTTTAGTAAGTTCCATTAATAAACAGAACTCAGATGTCTTGTGAAGGGAAATAAGTGGTTCTGCTGTCTTGGGGAAACCAGCGGAAACAACTCCTAAAAGACATCTGAATTCATACTTTGTATTGAGGAAACAAGGTAGCTGAGACAAGAGGAAAAAGACTGCAGCTGGTAAATCAGAAATTAAAATTCAATTCTCTGCACAGAAAAAGGCACTTTCAAGTCAATGAAGTTTTGGCTAAACAATATCTGCAGCAAGGCACCAAGCAATAACACAGTGTATCAGAAAAGGAAAGATACTGCCATACGGCTGTAATGCTGTCATCAGTGATACTTCAAATTTTAGCAACTGGACACTTTCAGTTACTGACTTTTGAGTGATAACGGGCCCTCAGTTGTCTGCACAAAACTGGTTCCCATTGAACTTTTTCATATTCAGATGTTTACAGTTTTAGCTGGTGTGGATGTGGCAAATAATTTTGGAGCCAAATAGACATTCTCATGCATCTCCAAGAAAACAAGTCATTTTTTGTATGTTTACTCAGACCAGGGTGAAAAATATTTAGTGATTTTCTACACCTCACTTATTGATTGTACAGCTAAAAAATCTGACATTTGTAAGGTGTGTTTGTGGAATACAAAATCAGCAAAATCCCAGTCTTATTTCTTGTTTTGTAATTTTGATTTTTGTTTTTGAAAGCATAAGCCGTTTCCAAATTAATTTTTTTTGCATATTTTAACGTGAAGTGTTGACCTTAAAAGATCTTTTAGGATGCATGAAAATCTGCTTTAACTTGTAAACAACAGGGGAAGACAGAAGCATACTAAAAATTAAGGATGTGATAATGATTACAAGTTATTTTGGCCTGCTTTTTATTATAAAAACTCCTCACTTCTTTGCATTACAAAATCATGGGTTTGGCATCTTACAGCTGTGCCAAACATTAATGATTTGAAGTTGAATTTGCCATACTGTTCAGGTTGATTAATTTATTTTTTGGGGAAAATTTCTGATCTGTCAGCTTTGGCTTTTCCAAGAACAAGGTTTGGGAAAATATGTTGTTTTGCCTAAATTTAAATGTTCTGGCAACTTTTTCTTGGAACCATTGCATCATTCCCATGCTTTGAAGCAGGGCTTGGAATCTGGCAGGGGTTTGGCCTTGACTTCAGGATATGCCTTGTATCACATTTCTGAAAAATCCACCTAATTTGGCCAACACATGGTTTTGAGAGAAAACCAAAAATCTTAATTGATAGCTGCTCAGTGGATACTCACTAAATGTTAAACAGATAAAGACCCCAAGAATGCCACTGTCATGGTGCATGTTCCATCTCATCATTATCTGCAAGAGACAATAGAGGCTGAACATGTTCCTCTCCATGAAAGAGCAGAGCATGTCTGAGGCCAGGAGTACAGGAATAGAAGCCGTTTTCTCCCATAATAACCCTTCTAGGCTGAGTTAGAGCCAGCACTGAGAAGAGGGGTCATGTCTGTAGTGTACAGAACTTTATCCATATAACAGCTTAAGCTGGTGGACTGGCAAATATGTCCCACTTCTTGTAGGTGGATGAGTATTCATCAGATTACCTCTCTACTGGCTTCCAGAGCGGGGGGCAGAGGCTCTGCCAAGGTCTCTGATGCAATTAACTGGGAAATTGGGACTGCAAATGACAAAGCCTTGAGTACTCTGCTTAGTTAACTTATTGCCTCAATCACAGCACCTGGAATGAAGATGGCAAAAGGGATGGAAAAACTGAAACAAGGGATCTGTTGACCTAAAGAGTCAGAAGAGCAAAAACCACTAGAGTTGGAATTAGCTGCACAAGTAGGCTGGGAACAGGAGCCAGGGGCAGGAAGGAACAGAGTACTGAAGTGAGCCAGCACTAGAGACAAACTGTGGACAGCCAATGGGATCACCTGTGTTGCTGAGGCACAAGGAAGGCTGGGTCTTAGGAAATGGTGAGACTAAAGGAAGTGGAGAACACAACAAGGGAAGGAAGACAAATTTAGTAAAGTGATTACAGAGGATAGCCTGGGAACAAGAACTGAAAGTGCCAAAGTGGAGGTGGATAGGAGCACCAGAATTGGACAGAAAGCTCAGGAATGCTTAACTAGGCCTGTTGGACAGTATGAGAAAAAAGGTGTAGACCATAAAACACAGAGCAAGCTGTTAGGGAGAGACTGGATCTAGTGAGGTAAGGAGCTAAATAAACTTAAAGCCTAGAAGGCACAAGGAGGGAGTAGAGAGGCTGAGGCATAAATAATTTTGAGGGCAGGAGACCGAACAGGCCAAAGCATGAAGAGCAATGTGCAGACCAACCAACAAGCAGCAAAGGGCACTTAGTGACAGCATCTGAAAAGAAGTGTATTGTTATGGGGGATCCCAATGGATTTCCATTTTGGAGAACTGTGTTCTCAGGAGAGCACTGTCAGTGAGGTTTTCTTGACGTGAGAGACATGGCAGCCAGCATTAGGGAATTCCAGTTTGTACTTCCTTATGGTGTGTGCAGATAGATGGACTGGAAGTTGGCAGTTGCTTAAGGATGTTTTTCATGACCTGAATGCACTCACTATACCAAGACAGTATCTCCAGTAGTACATGTACTTGACATTTGAGAACGGCTAATACCTCAGGGTGATAAGAAACGTGAGGAAAGCTAGGAGTAAAAATTTGCAAAGATACCAAGAAGAGTGTGTAAGAATACAGAGGTCATTATATGGTCAAGTGGTCAAGCATTCACAATTAAGAAAAAGAAGGCAGATTTGCCTGACAACTCACTTTGTTTGCAAGGCAGAGAGGAGTCTTCTCTTAGGGGAAAAAATGCAAATGGAAGGGCAAGAGAGACCAAATAGGCAGCATTATAACCTAACAATTTTTTAAAAAAAACAAATTAGATTCAAAGAGCAAGGGAAACAGCAGACTGAGGTCAAGAAAATTTTATTTAATATAGTAGAAGCTAAAGAAATTAGCATTAGCTAATTGGGGAAGAGGGGGGATGCCAACCCTGTTAATAATGCAGAAACAATTAATATTTTCATTCTACTTGGGAAAGAGTACAGCAACATATCAGTATCAAATGAAGATATGAAAGTTCTTTTCAATATACAAACAACTGAAGGGTATATTAAATGACTCCTAAAGAGATTAATATTTTAAAATCAGCTGTTCTGGAAACTATAATGCAAGAATTGTAAAGGTTTTGCTGAGAGAATTTCTTTGTCGCTACTATTTTTGGCAAATATTTCTATATGAAGGAAATCCCAGAAAGCTCCAGAACATCCTACATTATATAAGGCAAATCATTGAAAGCAAATTTTCCACAGTGAATAGATGATAAAAGATAAAAGTCCCTACTACAGTCTTTTTGTAGAAGTACCAAGCTTTCACAGGCAGGTGGGAGCCTGTGTGTGAAGCACAGAAAGCCCAGGAACCCCACAGGGGTCACCTTGAAGAACTGGAACCCTCTAATCCCCCTGTATAATCCACCATCTATAAATGGGAATAATTCCACCTTCTCATCTCCAAAAGGTGCAATTGAAATGAAACCCACTGACACAGCACTGGTAAGTACACTAGAATCACAGAATGGTTTGGGTTGGAATGGACCTTAAAGATCCCTCATTCCAGGTGTCCAGGGACACCTTTCATGGGACCACATTGTTCAAAGACCTGTCCAACCTGACCTGGAACACTTCCAGGATGGGGCATCCACAACCTCTCTGGGCAACTGGTTTCAGTGCCTCATCACCCCCAGAGTAAAGATTTTCTTCCCAATATCTGATCAAAACCTACTCTCTTTCAATTTAACGCCATTCTCCTTCGTCCTATCACTACATGCTCTTGTAAAAAAGTTCCTCTCCAACTTTCTTGTAGGTACTCGAAGGATGTTATTAGGTCTGCCACACATTCTCTTCTCCAGGCTGAGCAGACCCAACTCTCTCAGTCTGCTTTCACAGGACAGCAGAGCCTTCAGGAAAGTGTATTGTTCCATCTCACTGGAGTCTGAGCAGTGTTCAGTGAACAAGGCATAGGGTCTTGTACTGAGCACAGACCCAGTATAAATAGCTGCTTGTTAATTGAGCACCGCCTGCTCCATGAGCTGCATGAGGTAGCAGTTCTATGGGACAAACGGTGCAGGATTAGGCTCATGTAATTGAAGACTGCAACATGTGTAAGCACAGAGGGGCCGAACTGCAACTCCACAAGCCAGCTTAGTAGTGGCTTTTTCTAGTTTCTCAGTGTTGATTTTGTCACTCTAGTAATGATCTTTCACTGTGGTTTGTATAATGTCATTAAGTACTCTTTGGTAAAGGACTGAAGCTGATGTGGCATTATGGAACTCAGTAGAACTGTTTTTAATTGCTTCTGAGACATCACTGGTGTGAAGGAAGGCAGGGTGGTACCAGGAGTAGACAAAAGGAATTGCAAGACCTCTAATACTCCAGAAGATATTCAGTCAGAAAGTGGGAAGGAAAAAAAAGAAAGAAGAAATGCCAAATGCAATGCTTGCGTGTAAATGCAAACAAGCCCCTTTTTGTCTCCCTGAGACCCCAGACTTTGGGGAATTCTGCCTTCTGATCACAGTTCTAGCTTTGTGACTCAAGCATCATTCTCCAGATCTGCAGTGTATCTTTCCATTTATCTCTAACTAAGACAATTTCTGAGTCCTGTATGAGTCATAAGTGTGTTTTATATAGAAACCAAAGAAGGTTCTTCCAGTCTCTCAGTAAGATATGCTGTGCTGCCAGGGAAGCACTTTTGGTTGTTCTGACAAGCAATTGTGACTGCTCTGAATTGCCAGAAATACTGTCTGAAGAGCAAAAGGATCATTTGCCATCTAAATCCAAAAGGGTTTATAATACAATCTTTGTGTTGCCTGAATGTGTTGATCCCACCTTGCAATCACTGATATTAGGCTTTGCAAACTGGCCAGATCCCAGCGGGTATAATTTTCAGGCTGGCTAACTCACAGGGTTCGAGTGATGCCACTCAGGGGCTCAGAGCCAGAGGAGCAGAGGGGGCGGCATGCAACACACGGGAAGGGGTCTGAGTCAGGGCTCCCAAGAGCAAGGAGACCTGCCTCCTCTCTCCTTCCTGCTTCTGGATACCACTCCTCACAAGCCGGAGCTGCTCACTGACAACCACCTACCCTGCAGTTAGGTCTTGTCCTTTCTCAGCTGAGACAGGAGGGACAGGTGGCCCATGCCGGAAGCAGTGGCTGCGGCACAGGAGAAAGGGGGGGTTCCTGGTCCAGCGCCCAGAGCTGCCATGTGACAAACAGGAGGCCAGGTATTAACAGGTGGGTGAGAAGACAGGGGCTGGCTGCCTGCTCAGGGAAGCGGCCGTTTTAAAACCAAGGCGGCAAGGATCACAGGGAGAGCATGCACGGTGGGGAGGGCATATTTTGAAGAGGAGGAGGAAGGAGCTGTTTTGGAATTGGGTGTAAAGCCATTTGTTTGGAGGAATGCCAGAGTAACAGTAGGTGCCCAGAACAAATGCACACAGCCATCCCAGCACTCAGAGCCTGCATGCTCGTCCTTCGCAGTACCTAAGTAGGTCAGCCCATTTCTTCAACCTTTCCTCTTCCCTTTCTCACTTGCTCTCTTTGTGGGAGGTGGTGGTGGCAGTAGCAGAGGGGCTACACCCGTTTTCACTGATTTCCAACACTGTCTACGTGTGAACAAGAGAAGCGGAGAGAAGATAAAGCTGCTTTCTTATTAACAGCTGGTGACAGTCCCTTTACACAGTGCGTGTTGCATTTCTTAGCTGAGGTAGAAAGGAATGAAAGAGGAAGACAGTTATTTAAAGTTTAACATTACAGATTAATTACAAGGATATTCTGAGGCTCACAGTCCCCCTCAGAAATTCTGCGAGCCTTAAGGCTGGCCCCGCCACACCTTTGCAAGTGTCTATTTTAAGCAAGTGTGCTCATCGGGTTCAGGAGGACAAATGCTCCAAGTAATTCTGGGATGCAGGTTTCACACCACAGGATGCCAGCAGGATCCAGTGAAGGTTATGGACTGTCTAGCCTGAACTCCATCTGTGCCCTGAAGTTTCCTCTTGGCTGGGCACCGCTGAAGGACCAGAAGCAGCCAGTAGGAAGCAGTAGGCACAGGGGCTCTTAGGGAATTTAAGCCATCTGAACATGGCACTCAGTTTTTTAAGACAGTGTTTTTTTAAGCACTGTGAACATATTGCACCCAATTATAATTGCATTATGTACTCTGTGCCGTGCTATGAGTGCATGCCTCCTCCTAGCTATGGAGGGGCAAATCTGACATACATACAACAAGGGCCCTGTTTTCTTCTATGTAGCTTCTCCCAGCCTGTGTATCACGATAGTATTTGCATGCCTCCCAGTAGGGCACTGAAGTGTGTGGCTAACATCTGCCACGTGTTGTTTGTTCTGTCCTCTCCCAAGGAAGGAGGTGAATGTAGTGGAGCATCTTGTTTTTGCAGCACATTTGTCTGGCTTTTGCTTTCCCTGCATGCAGAGCTATGTTATTTGCATTAGTAAAAGTAAGGACACAGAAATGTGTCCAGCAATTGAAAATACCTTTATTTCAGTAAGGGTAATTATGGCTAATTAAGTCAAATTAAAAAGGGAAGGCAGACTTGATTTTCCTTATTCTCAGCATACTGTTTGACAAATGGGTCTTAACCACAGATGACAGTATTAGCTTCAGCCTTTCAGACAAGGAAATCTTGGCTGCTATTCCCTCTGCCCATTTATCTATGATAAATTTAAAGACACATGTTCCCCCTTCCTGGACAAACACTTTTCAGCTGTTGGGGGTGGGGGGGGGGTTTACTCTAACAGTAAAATCTCTTTACATATGTCTTTTTCTCCTTCTTTGAAAGGGCAGCCTTTGATGTGATACCCTGTTGGATCTTGCCATACAGTAACACTAGCTCTGGACACTGCTCTATTTCATGGCACTTTGGGTCTGTACTTGGTTTAGTGGCAGGGACACTTCTGAAACCTAGGAGCCTGGCTTGTATGTGCTTCTATATCTAGGGCTTTATTTTAAGTATTTTCACCCTTCCATTATGCTGAAGTTTATTAACAATCCTTACCCAAGCAAATAACTAGTATTAGTCAACAGTTCTGGTATTCTAGGGAGCACTGAAACATAGGACAGAATGACTTTTTGGAAAGAGGGGGAAAATCTATGTTTTGCCAGAAACTGAAATACTGTCTTGAGCTGAGAGGTAAAGTCCTACATATTGGGTTGTGTGCTATTAACCCTAAGCTGATTTACATGTTTTCCATGTATACTTTAAGATTACCTTATTTTAAAGGGTCAGAGTGGTAATTTCTTTAATTTGAGTTCCTGTAAAATGCTCAGTTTCTTACAATCCTTACCACTGCCTTCCAGGGCGCTCTGTCTCATCCTGCACTTGCTGGTTTGGTGTTACTACAAAAAGCAAATGCAGGTTCACGAAAGCAGTATAGGAAGCAAATAGTGCCTTTCATCCTGGAGCTGTGCCAGCCCAACAGTATCAAAGTTGAGCCTTCCCTGACCTCTGTTCAGGGAGCTCTGGGGCAGCCAGGACGGGGCTGGGACTCAGAGTGCCCGTGGCACGTGTGCTGGCCAGGGCTGTGCCACTTCCCGGGCGCCCAGCATGGCACGTCGCGTTTCTGTACATTCGGCTCCCATGGAAAGACCGAGTCCTGGGCTTTGCATGAACGTAAGACTGCCGTTTCCTCTCTGTGGCTGATATTTAATCAATAAGAGGATTTTAGAGTAGGCGAAAGGCAACAGTAACGTTGAATACACTGAGCACCAGGGAAGAGCAGTAGGAAGCTCACCCTGCAGTTTACCGGGGTGGTAGAGGTGTGGGTGCTGAGGCTGCTCCGGGCACGCTGCAGGGTGCGACACAGGCCAGCCCTGTGCCTCTGGGCCAATTCTGCCCGACTGGACACAGCTGGGCACAGCCCCGGCCGAAATGCTGCCCAGGCTCCCGCTGGCTGCCCAGCCGAGCTCCCGGCCGAGGGCAGGAACCAGCACGGCGCTCGGAAGGGCTGGATGCAGTCTGCTCCTCGCCGCCTCCCCCGCAAACAGTTGTTTGTCTTAAGTTGAGACTTTTTTCCCTGGGGCTGCCACAGATTTTCCACCTCCGGGGCCAACCAACGGCCAAGGAGGGAGGCTCGTTAGCGGCCATGAGGCGGCCGTCCCTGCCCGTGCCAGGCCCGGCTGCCGAGGGAGGCGGGCGGCAGCTTGGCGTAAAGTGCCCAACAACCGTCCTTGTTTTCCTCGGTTGCCAGGGTAGGAGTTGACATTGTCCCCAGCGGAGCACAAGGACTCCCCGTGACATGGCGGGGACAATGGGAAGGTATGTTTTCTTGACCCGCTGCAGGAAATCCTGTGCGTCTTGCCGGGAAACGCAGCATTTTCCTGCCCTGTCCGTGGCCGGGCTGTGGCGCCGGGGCTCCGCAGCCTGCTGGAACCTGCCGGGCTCCGAGCCTC
Organism: Lonchura striata; assembly: GCF_050655825.1. Classification (NCBI taxonomy): domain Eukaryota; kingdom Metazoa; phylum Chordata; class Aves; order Passeriformes; family Estrildidae; genus Lonchura; species Lonchura striata. The sequence continues at coordinate 83,440,435 of NC_140705.1, read as the reverse complement.
TCCCGAATGCAGCGCAGCAGCCCCGCTCCAGCCGGGAGCTGGCTGGGCAGAACAGACCCTCGCTGCGGGGCTGCCGTGCTCCAAGCAGCCCTGAGCTTCGTAGCTCCTACCTGCGGCCGTTCCTAGGGGCCGTGCTGTGCCTCCTGCCTGGAGCAGAGCCCACCGTTCCCAGGCGGCAGCGCTGCTGCTGTTGATTAACTGATTGGGTTGTTTTTTCTTTAAAGAAACAATTCAGAAAGTGACGCATTACTTCTGCCTGTGGACAGAGGGAACAGCTGAAACGTGGGAGACCAGACTACAGCTGTGTGACTACAGCTTTTTTTTTGCTTTTTTTTTCTTTTTTATTTTTTCTTTTTGTAAGCAACACTTATTTTAATGAATAAAAACTACTGATTCCCTCTGCTGGTGTTTTGGAACTTATTTACTTCCCAAGGTGTTGGTGGTAGTGGTGGTGGTTCACCAGACTGTCTGTGAAAGGAAGACTGAGACAACAGGAGAAGCAATAACCTCTTCACTGCTGTGGGGTGTTTAAACCACAGCAATCATCGTGCTTGGCTTGGCTCCCTTGCTCCACTCCACTCATGCATCCTTGTGTTCTCCTCTCCTCTTGGTCATCACTTAAGGGTCCTGTCCTGCCAAGCAGCCTGACTGCCACAGATTGCATCCATCAGACGGATGGGGACATTTATAGGAAGTAAATATTCACATGGATAAATTAGCCTCAGAAGGGCTTCTGCAGCCATTTGAAAAACCCTCACACTTCAAGACCCATCAAGTGTTTAGGGAATATGTGTGAAACAGGAAAAAATAGAATAAAACAATATTTTTTCTATACAGCGGCATGCAGAGAGACAATGCCATTAAGACTGGGTGACATCCATCACAGAAACTGATTAGCCAAAACTCCAAATAACCCATTTACTGGCAAGTCTAGGATAGCATTTTCACATGTTTCTCTTTTTTCCCAAATTCCTTGCCAAGCAGCTATGAACAGAGACATGCCCAAAAACTTGGTGTAACCTGTGTGCAAAATTGATGCTGTGAGATGGCTTCATTTGTTAAGAGAATTAATCTGCAAAAGCTAGTGGAGCTGGCTGGAAGTCTCCCTCTACCTTTTCTTTTTTCCCCTTTGGAAGAGATGTGGGAAGAGCAACATCTCCTGGAGACATTTGTTCTGGAACCTTGGGATTCCTTGCACTTCCAAAATAACCTCCCTTACAGAAATGCCTGCAATGGGTACATGCAGTTGGAGCAAGGGGTACACCTCCTTGCCTACACACGTCTCCCAGAAGCAGTGCAACCTGGCAGCTACCACAAGCATAATCTTACCATTAATCTATGGATCAGGAACACACACAGGTACAGGCTGCTCAAGAATGAGAGTGCATGTTAGCAGGACCTCATGTAAACAACTCCACAGAAATGGTGTGCAGTGTGCCAGTGGAACATGGGAACATGGAAAGCTTTAATTGTGCCTCAGGTAGGGCTGGCTTCTGGTCCCAGGGTCAGAGGACAAGGAAATGTGTGCTGCCTTTCCAGGCATCAAGCTTTAAATGTAGAAGTGAGAGAGAACACAGGAGCTTGGACTTTCTTCAAGCATTTCTACTGATGTGGTGTAGCAGAGAACATCCTTTGTCATACTGATGTCTAATCATCTATTTCTCCAGATGTACTTCCTACTGACTCTGCATCCATACCTGTGCCCAAAAGATGAAGCTCCTCTGGGAATAAGTGTTCGCACAAGGATCATACACATACATTGGGGAAGAGTTAGAAATGCTGAGAGATTTTGTTACATGGCTTTTTGTCTGGTGTTTTTTCCCCTCTCTGCATCTCCTCACTTGCTCTCATTCCTCATCTGTGCTTTGTCTCCCTCTTCACTGTATGCCTTTGTTCACAACTCCCTGCCCTTGCTCTCTCTTTATCAGCTTTTCTGCCTACTTCTGTAGTCCTGTAGCCTTTCCTAGTGCTTGGAAAATGAATATAAAAACTGCAATCTCAACAGGAAAAGAAAGCAAACAGTTGCAATAAGCAACTCTTCTTCTTGGGAGCAGTCTGACCAGTGAGTCATTCTCAGGGCTTTCAAAATGACAACAGGCATCTCCTGCCTTTGCTGTTGCTGCTGTTGCGTTCCTCACAGCAATGCTTACCAGCCAGTGGAGAATGGGGCCCCCTTATGCTTGGTGCTGCATAAATCATTTTCTTTAGCCTGGGGGAAAAAGAAAAAAACATGAAAACCCAAAGAAGATGAATGCATGATTCAAGGATTTACTGCTCAGATTGCTTTGGGGGTCTTTTATTCCTCAACCTTTCCTGTGTTTCTCTCCCAGGCTGCCTCTCCTGCTGGCTTAGCCCTTAACCCCATCCCATCACTCTCTCTTATGTCTGGCTGCCCCCATCTGATTTACCTTCCACTTCACTTTGTCCCCTCCTTTGTCCATGTGCATGCTTCTCCTGCTGTCACTTGCTCTCTCTCCCTTGTGGCCAGATCCCCTGATTGCCTTCTCCATTCTGCAGTACTGGGTAGCTTTTCATCACCTTGCTGGTGGAATCAAGAGATGCAAAATATTCAGTGTGAGGTAGACACTGAATGGTTAAAACTTGGCAAAATTATAGAAAACTGAAAACAGGCTCTCATAGCAGAAAGTGTCAGGTACCACCAGCTCCAGCTAAATTAAATTCTGTCCCTGTAGTGTATATGCACAGAGACATTTATATTCATATTTTTAACAGCCTTCTAAACTCTGCAGTTCACTGACAAACCCTTCATGAAGCTATCATTCCTTTTTTAACACCTGAACTTTAAAATGTCACATATAGATTTTAAAAGGACAGGCAAATAACCAAGGAAATATCCTAGCACGCGTTTTGCTTTCCCTCCTTCTGGTTGATCTAAAGTCCATGGAAATCAATGGCAGTCTTTCCATCTAGTTCAGCAGAGTTCGCAGTTGGTAGGTTGTTTCCTCTTCAAATTTCAGACGAAAAAGACCCCACACAAATGTGGGGTTTTTGAGTTTCCTTTTACTCATGTATCTGGCAAGACTGATGTGCTGTCAAATGATCTTTTCAGTGCTACATATACACCATTAACTACTAATAACAATCCCCCAGGCTTTAAACATTCAGCTCCTTTTGGCATCTGTACAGAGCATTCCACTTGATCTCACAAGATGCATGGTTTGCACAAGGATTGCAGTCACAGTTTTCTTGTTAAAGCTGTCAACCGTTCCAGTGTCTATCTTTACAATGCAATTCAAACCTTAGTTAGGAAAATAGGCAGTTCTGCTTGAACTATGATATTAAGATTCTTTAGCAGTCCTTTTCTGTATCCATTTGCAGCTTCTGTTAAAACTAGGTTGCAATGTGAAAACAAGGGAGGCAAGAGGCAGATCCCTTCTGTTTGAGACACTTCCTCTCAGTAGCAGAGATACTGTGGACATTAAATGCTTCCTTAAACATGCTATTTTTTTGGAAAAAAACCCCATTTTGTTAGAACCACTTACAAGGCAAAACTTCACTGTCTCATCTTGTTAAAGTTACAGAGGTAACTCCAGGACAGAACAATGCCTTCTGACTGTCCTAAAATCAGCAGAGAAATTCTCTTGAAGTTTAGATTATTTGCCATAGGATTGCATTGGTATCAGGCTGGACTCATTAGTAGATATTTGTTAGTGACATGGGAGAGGTGGAATTGAGTAGATAGTTGTTTTCTTGTGAAAACTGATCATCTTCTAAACGTGGTCGCCCAGAGCATATCTGACAAGCTAGTAAAAACCGTCAGCCAACATTGCATGAAGCAACTTAAATGTAATGACATAAAGCAGAGAGAGAATACAGGTATGGGATAAACATATGTCTTCTAATGCTTAGGCTCCATGGGGAGCCCCCTTATCTGCTTCCATAAGGCGCCTTATTGTGCTTAAGTAATGGGTATTAGAAGCCAAGCAGTATGTTGCATCTCCTCCTACGTGGTACATTCCCATACTGCCTAGATACGTATGAATCCTGCATGTCACATGTCATTACATTTTCTGAGACTATATCTCCATCCATGCTAAAAATACACAGAGAGAAAGAGAGAACTTCAGTGTAAGCAACAGATACTTCGGCACAGGCCCTTGGCAATACCAAAGACTGAGAAATTTACACACGTGTTTATTATTCATCATTGTTTGAGGAAGAGCTTTTGTGAAGACAACCAGCCCTGGGGGTTTTCACAGCAAGCACCTGCTAGGGGCTAACACCCATCCCTTTCCAAGCTGGATACACTCAAGTGAAGCCCCCTTCACCTGCCTTTTCATCTACATGGTGGCCTGATTTTTTTCTGAAGTGCTTAGTTACAGAGCCATTCCCGTAAAAATAACTCCAGAGCTATCCATAAATACTCTCACTCAGAAATTCCAAGCAGTGAACAAATCTGTGAAACTCGTGACCTGCTGATGCTCTGCTCCTCTGCTAGCAACATACAGGGACCGCAAAGCCCTGAGCCTGCTATGGAGATGAGCCACCTTCCAGCAGCCTCTGCACTGCCACCTCTCGCCTCTCCTGTCACACAGAGAGGGTCCCCAGTGCTCAGCCACCCACCAGCAGCGTGCAGTGGACTCCAGGAGTCTGCGTTGTGATAAGGATGTGAGGCAGACCTCTTGGACTAGACTCCATTCCTCTCCCCGCAAAACCCAGGGAAATCATTAGTGGCCTAAAACCTCGCTCTAGCGGCTTCATTGCTGGCACTCTGGAGCTGGATTTGGTCTCCATATGAGAGACAGGAGAGGAGCAGTGGTTCCCTGGTGACATGTGTCAGGCAGGAACATGGCACATGCTCTGAGTACCCTCAGTGTCCTGGGCTTTTGCACTTCTGTGTGAACAGCCAAATGGGCAGACCCCTCCTGCTCGGCTGTAGCAGATGGAGTGGTGAGGCAGGCTGCGTGTCTACAGGGCTGGGCAGCAGAGCTGTGCTCTTGAGCTCCAACTAATGAAGCTGATTTGATGAGCTGATTATTCTTGTGTATTAGTGCATCGCTGACATGGTGCTTCATGCTGTACCAGACACAGAAGGAAGGGTACAACATGGGCCCCCTACCGATCTTTCCACCTAGGCAAATGGACCAGCTGATCCAGGACAGGGTTCTGGATGACAAGGAGGAGACGGAACCCCTCTTTGTAACAGAGCACTGCAGCTCTCTGAGCTGGAATGTAGCAGCATTCCTAATTTAGATACTCTGGTTGAATTTTAAGTGGAAGTGAACAAAACATTTGAAAAGCTGTCCCTGTTCTCTCAGCCGGGAGATTTCGAGAATTTTCTGGGTTTGGGGTAGAAATACTGGCACAAAAGCAGCCAGTTTTCCCAGGTAGAGATGTGGCTCCTGGTAGCAAGCACAGGCTTTCTAGATGTGATAAATGTAAATAAAGAGGGGTTGGTTATCAGTAGGTGATTCATGATGGGAGGGATAATGATGAATAGGTGTTATGACAACAACTGCTCTGCAACTGTAGCTCTCTCTTCTGCCACAAACTGCCAAAAACTCACTAGCTTTCTCCTGGGACCTTCTAATGGCAGTAAACAAGTTTTGACAGTGTCCAACACAGAGGGTACATGACCGTTGACCTCCTCATGGCAGGGGAAAATTGGCTAAACAATATTAGGTCTCTGGGTTTTTGCAGACAGCAAAATATCCCCCAGAAAACATTCTTCCTGGTTTACATAAGCCATTTATTATGTTAATAATGTTTCTACCTGTGCAGTTTCTCTAATTTTAGCCCAATATTCCTTCTTCAAAATGCAAAACAACTACCCTCTGGAAACACAAGGATGGTGTTTTATGTATTTTTGTTCATTTCTACTCCAAAATGAACAAGAATAAGACCCAGCAGATTTTTTTTTTTTTTTTTTTTTTTCAGGCAGAGTGTCAGTTTTGCTCTTGCTGAATCATCTGTGACAACGATTAGGCAAGAACACAAGAATAAACATTTCTTGGCAGCCAGGCATCAATCTCTCCTATAAAGTACCAAACCCACCATTTAAAAATCAGAGGCAGAGTTTGAAAAATGCTGCTCTAGGTGACTTGGTCTGTGTTTTGCACAGTGAATAAATTGTGCTGGACTCAGAGAAGCTCAGCACAATCCAGAGGAGGGACCAGCTATACACTCATAATCAGGTGCTTCAACAGAGCAATCATGTAGTCTCCACCACAGTATCTGAACACAGAATAAACAGGAGAGATTTGCTAGAGAGTCCAATGTGAGGCTGAGTGCATACACAGGTCTGCTGGAAAGCTAAACTGACATAATGGTAGTGTTGCTCATAATATGTATGGTTTTGTATATATTTGAATATCTTTTCCAGATTCCTTTGCTTGAAGTACCTTATTCATGTGAGTCCCATGCTTCACCCAACCCAGGAGGTTTCTGCCTGTCAGGTCCCCATCTCTGCCATTCCTCATATCAACAGTCACCTATGAGAATAGGTAGAGAAACAAAAGGCCAGATGCACAGCTGCACAGATGAGTGAAGCACAATGCAACAAAGGAGAGCAACTCTCTTTGGACATAACTAACATGTGTGAACTTACTTGACTGTAATCCTATTTCTTGTTGCCTGTTCTTGCAGCTATGCTGAATTTAAAACATACAGTGTTTTCCAACCACATGTTGTCTTTGTCATAAGGCCTATTTAATCTCTGTGTTGCAGCATTAAGAATAATGGGGATTCAGGGAGCAGGGATGAAGGGGAAGGAGTGAGAGTTACGGCAGAGAACTTCAAGCTGACTTCCCTTCTCAGTTCTACCAGAAGTTTTCCCGCACAATGTTGGATATGCCACTTAACCAGCGTGCCTCAGTTGGGAAATCTGTCAAATTATGAAACCTGACAGCCCACACTATGAGGTCTTGCTGGGTGTCTCAATGCATATATGAGAGTTTCTGAGATCCCACTTAGGCTAGCACCATAGAGAAGCTTTTAACTAATCAGGCTGAAAAGGAAGCAGAGGCTCTGAGGTCTGGAAACATCAGTCTGAGGATTCATGCCTGGCAAAGAATGTCAGTGCTATTGCCAAGCCTATCCTGCTGAACTTTCTGTAAGGTGGCCCTTGTTTCTTCACAAGATCAAACATCCCATGAGGTGTGAAAGGCAGCTGCTATTTCACTGCACCAGGTTTCCACTGCAAACCAAAGTACTCACAAAGCAAAATTTCAGGGATAATGCAAGGAGTGAGTTCAAGGGAAAATTACAGTTTCTTGTACTATTCTCAATCACTCCTACAGATATTGTAGATGCAGTGGCTTTATAGCTGAACAGTTGTGTTGAACTGAAAGGCCGAGCTTCTTACCCAGCATCTATAAACTAGAATGTTGTTCTTGGCAGAGAAACACTGGACACTACCTTCCTACCTTGTGCATTGGAAAACTGAGATAAGAAAGAGGTGCCCAGACAAATTTGCTGTCTGGGGACCCCTCTGCTCCATAAGGGGATGGGATTGGATTGGGCATGCAGTCAGTCCTTATAACTCCATGGTTCAGGCCTTTCTGTCTCTGTTGCTTCTGGAAGCAGAAGTCTGGATTACACAGCCAGTCCTCTGGCTCAAGAACTCTGCTGCCATTCCTGAGCTGTTGGCCCACCAGAGGACCTGCACAGAGGAGTCACAGAGTCAGAGCACACCTCTCCTGCAGAGCCATGGTCACCACCTGCCTATGATATGATCCAGGAGCTCTTGCTCCACTCGGCTCTCACTATGTATTTTGTGGTTCCATCTTGTGAAGATTTTGATAGGAAGCTTTCTGAGTTAGGGAAGTTGGCTGTCTGCTCCATATCTGCGCTTTTGTGACAGTGATGGACCCCACTTTTCAAGCTGGACAGAAAGTGACAGATAACTTCAGGAAACTCTCTTATCTGAGGCTTACTGAACTGTCTTATGAAATTGCTGCCCTCCAGTCTATCTGTCCGTTGTCTTCATGAGTTACCTAAGGTGTGTCTCTGTGAGGTGTCTCAGGTCTTCCCCCAAAGCTTTGGTAAGATAAAAACAGACCTGAACATGCAATGCTCCCCACAGTGGTTAATATGCTGGGGATGCTGTGCCTTGTTTTCTTTCACCTTCAGTTATGTATTTCTGTATGCTGTGGATTACTTTTCCCCTCCTTCCTCTCTAGCTCCTTTTCTTTTTATTCTTTCCTTGAGAGGTGAATACCTAACTCCCCATTTTTAAGGTGTTATACAACACATAGAACAACACCCACAAACACAGTGTTCCCTGGTCCATGCTGGAGACCTCTCACTGCTCCTATAGTCCCTCAAATCTGACCATCCAGAAGCACCAACAGCTTGTTCTGAGTCAGCTTCCTCTACCATCATGCGCATGCAAATTAAACATTTTTTTTCTGCACAGCCCATCGAGAATAACATGAGTGCTTATTTTCTGAGCCATGCTATAGCTGTCTTCTTGGTAAAGCATATACAGTTAAAAAAACCCAATCATGCTCACTTTAAATGACTACTGAAGGAATGCCTAATGGATAAATTGGGCATATCTTGGCTGTGAAGATGGCACCTTTCAGCAACATCCCATAATGAATGCTTTGGGAGTGATGACCTGATATGGTGGTAATGTCAACAGCTTCTCTCAGTTACACATTTTATGACAGGATCTGAAGAGTGACAGATTAAGAATATATTAGATATCAGCTGCTTTTCGGATGAGTTTCTTAATACAATAAAATTTGAAGGCAAGCTGGTAGAGTGCTGTGTAATCTACAGATATTTATGAAACAGTGAACAAACCTAAAAGGCTGCATTTCTTGAATGTGATTTGGTAATTTTCTAGCAGAGTTACAAAACAGAAAAGATTTGCATTTGGATCATTGTTTTGAAGACTTGTTGCTTACCTAAATCTTGAGCCAAATTGTTTCTGGCATGGAAGTTGGGTGGGAGAAAATTCTCCTGCACCCTGTTTGCACCCCCTGTGCCCTGTGCTGGAGATAAGGTGTTGGTGAGAGTTGCCAAGAAAATGAGTGGCAGGATTTGGGGATAGAGAGGCAGAAGCCTACGCCAGGACACCTGGGAGGTGCTCTGATCCAGCACACGCACCTCCCTGGCAGGATGAGCAAACATATCAGGAACAGACTCATGCCTTGTCTTTCCCTCATCTTCTTCATTCCTCCAAAACCCATGTTTTGTCGTACATGCACAACCAAGCCCTAGGAAAGAAATTCTGAATGTTGTTTTTTTCTCTAGGAAAGGAGGGCAAACACAATACAGCATGAAGGAGACTATAGCATAAGTGGGATAGAAGCTTGGGTAAGGAAGATTAATGCTGGAGAGATGTCTAGGAAGGGCCCAGCATAAATCCTCAGAAAATTAAGCATATGCAAGGAGTAGCAGACAGTGACTATGGGAAAACCTGTCAGAACAAAATAGCAGTCTTCTAGTTTCTCCTACCTACAGACACAGCCAAACGCACAAGAATGGGGTTGGGGGTTGTTCATAAATAGTCTGGCTGCTGTTCCAGAGGCAACAGTTGAAATGTCCATGCACAATTGCTACTTTAGCATGTGCTAAATATGACAATGGCATCCAGTGGCAATGGCTCCACTGAGAACTGTTGTTCTAATTCACAGTCATAAAACTACTGGTGGGTGGTCTTCATCTCTATTTGTCCTCATTATCATTTCATTGTGTTTCTGTGGCCCACTGCACCATGGCACTCCCTGCATTTTAAAGCATTTCATTGACGGGGCAGTTTGACATTCATATTTATACGTCCTTGTTGTATTGCAGTGGTTTCTTCTATTCTTGGGGTCCAAGCCTTTTGTGAAATGGTGCAAGGAAGATGTGTGTTCAAATCTTGGACCAATGAATTGGGTATTGTCAGAAAATACCAGAAAGTATTAAAGATTTAAACATCCTGGACCTTATCTTGTTTCTGTGGCCCTAACAGCCAGTGTCTGAAAGCAGGGTTGTGGAAGAGGTCAGATGGGCGGCACATACCTGGTTTGGGGTTCAAGAGCAAACTCCCTGGGTTACAATATTAACAGGAGGCAGTCTGCTCTCCCCTCTCCTCTGCCAGAAGTGCAGAACAAAGCTCCTATTGACTCCAAAATCAGAAAGTCCAAACCGTAATAATATCTCTTTTATTTCCTAATTCTTGTTTAATATGCAAGACAAAAGCTAAACAAAGCCTATATGCAGTTCTGTAACTGGGCAAAGCTGGAGCTGTAAAAGCAAAATGCTTGCCAAACCTGTGAAAAACAAAAACAAGATACAGCTTACACAGTAGAAAAGGGGAAAAGAAAACAACAAGAAACCCAAACAAACCAGTGAAACCTTAAGATTTACTTCAATTGTTTTACTTGTGCTCTTGGCTGGTGTCTCCTCTGCTTCAGGAACTGGGGCCAGAGCAGAGGGTTTGTTCCCTGCCTCCCTCCCTTCCTCAGGCAGGATGGCCAGGGGCACAGCAGAAACCTAACACATGTTGGGCTGCCTTGCCCTAGCTGGAGGGCAGAGTGAAGTGGGCAGGTGTAGAAGGCACATAGAGCTTCTGCCATTTTGCAAGGCCAATGTGTACATGACTGGCTTGCTGTGCAGTAAATACCCCTGTTCTGCATACATTGGGCTGCATTACACAGTTCTCCTGACTTTCCAAGCTTTGCTTGTTCCAGGCACATAAAGGAGCAGCTGCTGCTCATGTGTGCATGCGTTGCTGCCCAGTGAGGAGTTGAGAATGTTTCTTGGCAAATGACAAGAGCCTTGAGTTTGCAGGTGAAATGCCATGGAAGGAAAATTAGTAAGATAGGCTGTAAATGTAAGAAGGGGTTTAAATGCTCTTTCAAAGCACGACAAAACATGGCTTGCAAGTCTAACTAAAGAAAGAATAAAATACCTGACATGGATTTTCTGTAAATCTTCCCAAACAAAAAACTGTCTGTGGACAAGAAAACAAGGGGATAGACCAATCTGCTCCATAAGTTCCACTTCCTGGAATATAATTTTTATACCTGACCACTTTCTCAAAGCATTAGCAAGAATGCCAGAATGTTAGAAGAGTCCTCTTAGCCCTACAGGTTCATAATTTCCTTCGTTAGCTAGAGAATGCAAGAAAGAAGTGTGTAGGCATCTCACATTGCTCTTCCAACATGGCTCAGTTCTGATCTGCAAGCTTTCAAAGCAGGATTCATGCCCTGTGCTCATTCAGCCCTTGGCCTCAGCTACTGGTGCCAAAAATGAAAGCAATGAGAGCCAAGTGAGATGACAGCTTTTACACTGTGCTCTTTGGCCCATTAGAAGCTGGACAGTGAGACAGCAATAAAGATGCCTTGCTCAACCACTGTGCCTGGATCCACAGCAAGCCACCAGCAGCAATAACTGAATCCTCTACTTTTTTGCTTATCTAGCAAAGACCTCAGATGGGAGAGGTGGCTGTGGACACGTCTCTGTGGAGAATCTCTGATATGCTCTAAACTCAGGGCAGGACATGCCTGCCTGACCCTCCTCCGTGAGACAGCAGTCATGTCCAACAGAGCTAGCAATAGTAATATTATTGTTTAAATATTATTTGCCATGGTTGTAGCACTTCTGTTGGTGGATGATTGATGGACAAGCTGGAACTGCACTGAGCATATTCATTATGTTTTGGTATATTTTTACTTTTGGCTGTCAATGATTTAGACTCATGATTTTCATCCTGTGCCTTATTTATGAGCTGTTTGGGTTGACAGTCTTCTATTTGCTACTCACCCCTCATTGAGCTGATCACCTAAAACACACAGTACCTTGTCTGTTTCTCTCTGGGTAGATGAAACTTGTCAAAGAGAACAGTAAACAAGGAAATACCACAAACTCATAAATATTTGTGGGTTTTATGTCAATAAGAACATTACAAAGAGTATCCAACCACTCCGACAATAGTCAATGCTCACTTCCTTAAGCAAACACCCAGAAAATACAGCAAGGAATGAAAATTCAAATAACATTTAAGCAAATATTCACCAGTCCTGATTTTCAGCTCTTAACCTGCTCTGTTATTTGGACCTTCTGTCTTCGGTTGAGTTGGAGTCTGTCTTGGAGATAGGAGATAATATTAGCTTGTATTTTTAATGCTAGTGGATGATTTCCTTAAGAATTCTATTACTACTCATGCAGAAGAGGGGAGAGGTCCCCATTAAGGAGACTAACTGATTATTTGGTTATTATTTTGATCTGTAATGTATGCTTTTAACAGCCTAAAGTAGAAATTAACTTTAGACAAGGGCAAGACCCACATGTAAAAACGAGACCTGACATTTCAAACTTATTAAGCACTTTAATTTAAAAGGCAAGTTATTTCATCAAATGCAGACAGCTTCCTCCCATATTTGGAACTGCACAGATGCTTAAGCCTTTCACCAGACTGGGAGTATCACTCATTTTAAAGGTGAATCGCTTCCCTTCCCCAAATAACCTGCAAAAGAGTATTTGTAACAATTCTGTTGTGATTTAACTTTTTTACATTCTGCCTTGATCATTTAAGAATGCCTGTAAGAACATAAGATTGTTACAAAGGATTGTGAAAAGATGAATCTTGGAAGAGACATCACAAGAAAGACTGCTGTAAATCATGTGCAGAGACTGTCTATAGACTGCAGGATAACATGGAAAGGCAAGAATCCTTCCTCCTAAGTACAGAAAAGACAGGTTTAAAAATGGAGGCAAGGGACATCAGAAACTGCTGCTTTGAACATTGTGTTACATTTAGCTGGATTTTGTGTAACACTATGTATCACTGACATGACTCCTTCAGCATATATTCATAGGCATAAAATTTTGTGCACTGGTATTTTACATTGCGAATAGCAAAGAGAAAAATAGGAATACTCTTTTGAAAATATGTTGCTGGTTTTTTACTTTAATTTTCTTTTGTCATTATCAGTACTGGAACTTCTGCCTGTAGATCCTGTTGTAATTAGGAGAGGTTTTGCTGTACATTGTCCCCAGTGCCTGGCTGGCTGCTCAGAGCTTGCTTAGAAGCACTCTGCAGGGAAACAGGGTCATGTTGGGAATCAGCACAGACAGCTGTGACCCAGCATTGCCCAGTATCTGGCACCATTGAGAGGGCCCCGTTGTAGGCAGGGAAAATGCTCTGTTCCCCAGGCACTGTCACCTGTATTACCATATGTACACTCTAATAGGGTGCCAGCAAGCTCCCCTGTTCCCTCCAACCCCATCCCACTCACTTCTCTGGGATGCTGGTCCCTGCATATCCCCTCACTCCATTGAATTGTTGCTTCCCAAGAAAATCAAGCTGCCCCAAATGCACTCATCCCAAGATGATTGAAAGCAGCTCTCCCTGGTCCAGCTCTGCATGTGGAGGTAAAGGCACTGAAGTCTGGGGCCCAGTAAAGTTCCTTCCAAAATCCTAGGAGTCACATAATGTTTTGAAGGCTTAATTTGGTAATTGGGCCAACCCCCCTGGCCATATGGGCTGAGCAGTATCTGCACTCCTTGGCTGGGCAGAGGCACTTGGCTCCCCCCTGACAACAGCCTTACACCTCCGATTAGGGAGCACAGCCTCCCCACACCCTGCTATCTCCCCATACTCTCCAGGAGAGGCAGCTTTTGCCAAGAAGGTGTTTGGGTGCCCAAATCCAGACCAAAGGGTGGCCAGACGGGGTCACGGCAGGAGCTGATAGCAAATACAGGAGGCAGATACATCACTTTCCTACTGCACCCTCCCAGGCTTCAGGGATCTGTGGGTCAGCGAGGCAGGAGGGCTGTGTTTATAGCCAACGCTCCCTCGGTGTCCACCAACTCTCTGATTTCAAGGCTTTTCTTTCAGGCCTAGGCACTGTTTTTTTATGTGGCTCCCAAACAGCATTGAACCTCAGCACCCAGAAACAGCAAGAAGTGGGTTTTTTCCCATACAGAGGTCTTTGGACATAGGCTTGATGTAAGACTGTTGTGTCTTCAAAATTATCCCTCTGGAAGGAAGAGGAAGTAAGTGTGAGAATGCTTAGATGGTCTGAAAAAATGTTCAGTGTTGTTTTGATACAAGTGGCCGCATTGCATTTCATTCTGGGAGGAATATTCATGGCTAAACTCTAAGCCTCTGATTTATAATGGAAATACTGATAGATCCAGATCCATTTGCAGATGCTATTATAATGTTTCATCCTGGGGAGGGGAGGGGGAAGGGAAACGGCCTCCTTCCCTTTTCATTTTAAATATTGGTACACTCTGATATTGGTTTCATGAAGCATTTGGATGGGTCCTTATTCACAAATGAATAAAAATGAGTAAAGTCCTCAGAATCAAAGGTAAGCCAAAACTGGCACCCATAAGCACAAGGCAACCCAGAGAGCCCATCTGCAGCCAAACCATGCAGCAGACCCAGACACAGCTTAAAGGCTGGCAACAAGACTGCCTGCAGAATCTGCCAAGGAACCAGATGCTGTTGCTTCCCAAGCTTGGCATGAGGGTTCCTGATTGCCATCCAACAAAGAGGAAAAAGAGGAATGATATAATGTGGTGGGATAAAACACATCCCACCTCAACCTCCTTTATTGCTCATTGAAAAAAAATTGTGGAAGATACAACTGGAAATGTATCATTGTTTTCAGAAATACATACATTAGCCACAACAATGGCCTTGCCAAATGGGAAAAGTAGGAGCTATTTAAATGTATGTGCCATTTAAAAAAAAAATTAAATCTTCATATGTTGTTTTGGGTATGGATGTCTTTGTGTCTTTTGTTAACTGTTACAGTGATAACCACTAAAATGAATACAAGTGTGGCAAAAAGCTTCCAGTTTTTTACAGTAATATTCCAAAATCCCCTGTCTCAGCACAGCTGTCTAGATCAGATAGACCACAATGATGGCTACTGAATGTAAAAAAGCCAGGATTGTAAAATAAGGTGCAGAGAAATAATAAAGGAAACTGTAAATAAAGATATGTGATGAGAAAGACATTATGAAAGAAAATATATATCAAGGCACTACACTGATAAGGCTCTGCTTTTTCTTTAGTTGCACAAGTCTGTTGATGTAACTTGATTTCATTGGCATCGCACCTGAGGAGAACTGGAGCAGATTTGGCCCAGGCAATATAAAAAGAAGTCATGAGTTGTGTGGCTGTGCACCTGAGGATATATAAGTCCATGAGGGCAGCATCAAAAATTCCAGTGAAGGGGAGGAAACAAAATAAATAAGAAAATATATGTAAAATAATATGCTGCAGGTAGGCAAAGAAATGGGAAGCAGTATAAAAGTGATGTCAAAAAGAAATAACAAAATACTTGTAGTTTCCTGAACAATAACAGCTGTTATCATTACTTTTATCATCATCATCAAATCATATTCTGGAAAATAACAGATGCTTCTGCAAATGATGTTTCAGGACAGCTCAAACATACTTACAAATTCAAGTCATTTTTCCCAGAGACTCAGCTGAAAGAAATGCATCAGAACATGGTAGACAAACTAGTCCCATAATTTTCATTGTTAGCTCTTTAGCATAGTCAAAAGATTCAGGCACCTCTTAAAAAAGAGGAGGCTTCCTGCAAAATCAAGGACAAGGGATCCCCTTTCATACAATAGCGCAGTGGTTAGAGCTGTCAGTGAGGACAGGAGACTCAGTTTCAGTGAAACCTGTAAGGTTTCACATTTCTCACATCAGGGTGTTGTCTGATCAGGGCTGTGATGTGGCTTCACATCTTTTCTGGGCATGGGAAAATATTGGATATTAAACATGAGTCCTCCACGTTAACAAAACTGTTCTGGCTGCTGTGATACTGGCTCACTTCTCTCCCGTCTTTTACATCCCTTCTTCCCATCTTTTACATCCCATCTTCCCATCTTTTACATCCCTTACTTTTAATTAATATTTTTAATTGAAATCCTTTTATTGTGATTGTTTTAGCTTAGGAAGATATGTCATTTTCTTTTTCTCATTCATATAACTTTTTTTTAATTCTTGTATGTTTTAGTTCAGTCTAATTAATTTTAATTCTTTATCAAATTCAATTATTCATACATTCAAAAAAATGCATTCAGTAAAAACATTCAACAGATGCACAAACCTTCTTACAGCATTTTCAACAGGTTAAGTTAAAAACACGGTGAAATATGAGGTATGGAAATATGATTATTTTAAACAAAGAATTTAAGATCGTGAGAAATATAAAGTGTTACATACTAAAGGATATAAGGTTATTCTTAGTGCAACTAAGTTCCAAATACATATTTATATTTACAGAGCACTATATGTGATAAATTTATTTTATGTGTAGAATCCCAGCTGTTATAAATTTCACTGTCATCCATGTTTATACACTTGGAACTGAAGAAATTTGCTAGCATGACAAGGTGCATCTCAAGTGGTTTCTCTCATCTTTGCACACCACTGGAAGATGCTTCCTTTTCTGGAGAGAGATATTTAAGACTAGTAATAGGAAGGCTTTGGTTTGAAAGGCTGCTATATGGTTTTATACCTGTGTATGTGGCCTAAAAACTCTTATGACACATTTGTTCATGCTGAGT
Organism: Lonchura striata; assembly: GCF_050655825.1. NCBI lineage: Eukaryota > Metazoa > Chordata > Aves > Passeriformes > Estrildidae > Lonchura > Lonchura striata. The sequence continues at coordinate 83,423,935 of NC_140705.1, read as the reverse complement.
GTAACTCTTTACTTAGAAGACGGCATTGCCTCCTGAAGCAGTCATAATCATAGTATGATCTTATAGAATGAATTACAGCATTAAAGAAAACACAGGCACTAATGAGTACTGAAGACTGTAAGCAGCATTGCCCAAGATTTTCTATTCTAAAATCTTCCTTTATTATATTCCGACTTGGCTGAACATTCACCATTTGAAGTAAAATTTTCCAGGGCCGTCCCAGGCTGATAATTGCAACTCTTGTTTTGCTAAGTTTTACCGAAAAGAAAAAAAAAAAGAAAAAGAAAAAAAAAAAAAAGCCCTGTTCTCCTGTGAAATGAGTTCTCACATTAATCGACTGGCTTATAACTTCTTTGATGGAAGAAACAGGAAAAAAATGTCAGTTCTCTGAGATTTCATACCAACATGGTGTATCAGCAAAATGTTGAAACAATCAGGTTGGTCTTGTCCCACAGAGATGGAGCGACAGGAAGTCCCGAAATGTCGCCGACAGACCTCACTCTGGGGTGGTGTGCCTACCTCCCGCTCCCTCATTTTGCTGGCCCTGGGTGCTGCTGCTGCCTGCAACATCTCCTCTTCCCAATTTGGAGAGCGGGAGTCGCCTCGCCAGGCTTCAGCACTACACCGAAACCATAGGAAATCACCTTTCTCTGAGTGCTGCGGCTGCACAATCAAATGCGGCCTTCACGACGAGCTCCCGTGTGCTCCTCCGGCTGCCCCGACCACGGCACGGGGCTGTCGTGCCCGGGGCTCGGGGAGCACCCTGAGGGGGATCGGGGAGCACCCTGAGGGGGCTCGGAGAACACCCTGAGGGGGCTCGGGGAACACCCTGAGGGGGCTCGGGGAGCACCCTGAGGGGGATCGGGGAGCACCCTGAGGGGGCTCGGAGAACACCCTGAGGGGAATCGGGGAGCACCCTGAGGGGGCTCGGAGAACACCCTGAGGGGAATCGGGGAGCACCCTGAGGGGGCTCGGGGAGCACCCTGAGGGGGATCGGGGAGCACTGTGCCCGGTTCCCGCAGCCGGAGGAAGTTGCGGGGGCGGTGGTGCAGGCTGTGGAGCCGGTCCGCAGCCCTCCCCGAGCCGGGCTGCTGCCTGGGCACAGCGAGCGTGCCGGGTGCCGGCGTTGGTCCCTCCGCCGGGGCCTTCTTGGCCACGGGGGTGTCTCCAGCCGGTGGAGCACCTGGAGAGCTGGCGGCCGGCGGCAGCAGCTGTGGCAGAGCGGGGCTGGCGAGCCAGCAGGCCGGGCAGCGAGCGGCGGGGGCACCCGAGGGGCCCCGGCCCCGCGAGCAGAGGGGAGAGCAGGCTCCGAGTTATTTACAGCTTCCCTGGAAGCCGAGCCGGGGCCGCGGCCAGGGCAGGCAGCCAGCCAGCCCAGCATCCCGGGAGGCTTCCTCGGCTGTCTTCGCCCACCTCTTTTGCTCCATCCAGTGGTGACGAGCCATCCTGGAGCCTCCAGGCTTTGAGAGTGAAGCCGAGGGCTACAGGACGCCTCAGCCGCCCTGCCTGAGTTTCCCGCAGCCCTCAAAGCAGATGCTCCAGCTCCTCCCTAGGTACCGGAGTGCCGGGACAACACACGGCTCCACTGTGTAGCCATCATCCCCACGAAGAACGGCGGGCTTAGGGCTCCAGCACCTCTCTGACTGCAGGATAACACCGCTGCCTTAGAGCCCCAGCTATTCCTCTGACTGCTGCTTGACCAAGCTCTCCCTGGCATGGCGTTTCTTTGTCGCTTCTGGGGTGAGGCAGAGCAACAGGAGCCGAGGGCAGGAGGGTCCCCCTCGCTTCAGTCTGAACCCAGCAGGGGCTGGGGCTCCCAGCCCAGCAGGGAGTGTTGGCTGTTGGAGTGATCCTAGGCCCCAGGTTTCCAGCCGTGTCTAAGGTGAAAGCAGACTGCAGGGCCCCTCTACTACAGCCAGAGCAGCTGGTCAGGTGCTTAAGGTGCTCATCACTAACGGCAGCATTTGGCCTCCTGTCATCTGTTTGGAATTTTCTTTTTCTTTTTTTCCTTCTCATCTCTCTCTCTCTCTCTCTCTCTTTTTTTTTTTTTTTTTTTTTTTTTTTTGTGCCTTTGACATTTATATCTATTTTACCAACCAGTAAGCCTGTATTCTCACAATAATCTACATGTTGCCTAAAAGAAATGCACATTGTCTCAGGGCAGGAACCCAGCAGTGAAGAGTTCTTACTCTTCATCATCCCCCCTCCCCATTCTGTCCTCTCTTACCCAGGGGCATTTTGATGCCACAGGATAAAAATAAATAAAAGCAAGTAGTTCCACTTCCTCGGAGCAGAACTGATATGGCAGTAGCTCACTGGATGAGAGCAGCTCAGACCTGAAACGCTTTCTTCTCTGTTGGGATCACAGCTTGAGCGTAGGCTTGTTGTGTCGGAATGGGCCTACTGTACCCAAACATCTGAGCTTTCTCCAGCTCCTAGAGGAACATTTTATACTCATTATACATGCAGCAGAATTTCAAAATATGTCCCTGGGACCAGAATGCAGGAGGAGGACATTAAAGGTTAGGAGGTAGTATGGGAAAAGCAAAAGGGGTGAGTAATTCGGAGTTGCCTGATAACCCTTGGAGTCTTAGCCAGAACTAACCACATCGAGATGTTGTGAAAAGGAGAGATGCGTTACTTGACATATTGCTAGCATAGAGAGGTTTTCATTGCTTTAGGTAGCTTCTAGAAGTAAAAAGCAAAGGATCAGCTCCACATCCCAGGTTTCAAAATGTTATGATCTAAGCACAGGATTCATCACTGCCACCACTAAGAGATCATACATCCTGGAGTGTCATGAGCCATCTATGATTTGTGTCATTGCAGAGGATGATAAATCACTGCTAAAGACATAACAAACAGCATCATCACTGCAACACAATAGATCATGATGTATCAAGATCTTTGCTAGAATATTATTTACAGTTAGCAGGGGCTTGGAATGGCAAAGCAGAAGCTGATATTAATCTTCCCTGCACCGTGCCTTTGTGCACACTAAGGGCCCTCCCTGCCCTGGGAAAAATGGGATCTGTAACACTCACTGATGCAATAGCCGCTGATTGCATACAATGGGGCTGAGAGGGATTTTATATATAATCATGTGTATATATATATTTATGGAGAAAAGGAGAGACAGCAAGAGCAAGTGAAGTCCCATTCTTCAAAGCTTATGCTGTTCAGGACCCGTTTGTAAATGCAGACGTATTAAGGTCTCTGTTCCTTGCAGTAACCTTGGGAAGAGAATTTAGTCATAAAGCTTGAGCAGACAAGCAACTTACTTGTTTTCAAAAAAGCTCAAAAGGTCATGAAAAGTCTTAGGAGTTATTCCAGCTCTCACTCTATTTAGCACGTGCAAAAACTTAAAGAAATTAATCTTTACTCCCCAAACTACTTTGGGAATCACTTTTAGGGAGGTGCTGGCACAATTAATGTTTGGGGGTGTTTGCCTTAAAAATAAAATTGTTCAAAAATCCCATGCCCTCCAAAGACTCAACAAAACCCCCCAAACCCAGACAATTCAAATTCCTGAAAACTACTACCATCTATTTTTATAGGAGACTCTCTGGAAACAGACTCTCACTCTGTCAGTCCAGTCAAGTGCTTCCGAGGCACTGGGGACTGTGAGTTATTTATCTTTCTTATGCAGGACATTGCTGATTTAGGTCACATCAACACGACTAACAGTTCCATTTAAAGAAATGCTGAGATGGATAGAAAGTTGAGCTTTTTTTATAAAAAATACTTCCTGCTGGAAGGAAATTTGCATTTCTGCTGTTGATTACCTTTTTGACAACAACAAAAAATCTTCAGTTCTTTACAACAATCTGCCCAACTCCAGCCTTATCCTGTCAGTGGAGGAATATTGTCCCTCTTCTGCCATCCTAAAGACAAAAGACACAAGTAAAGTAGCTTTCAGTTTTCTATCAGTTACTCATCCTGTGTTTGCTTCTTGATGTGAAGCTGAACCCTCCCACAGACTTTAATTGAGTTAAATCATTGCCAGAACCTTTTAGGCTCCCTCTTGCAAACACTTCAATGTGTGCATCTCTGATGAGGCATGTGAACAGAGATGCGCTCCCAGGACATCTGGGCAGCAAGCCACCTACCTGTGTGCTCTAAGTATTTCCATGAACTATATTTCACTTGAACGTTTCTTTCCTGTTTAGACAATCATCAGAGTTGGGGAGGGGAATAGGGAGGAGCCATGAGCAATTTACTGGAATATATACAGGCATTCCCCAGATTTCCCATCCTCCTCCTTAATTGGATCTTATCCCTCATTAATGACTCTGTGAGAGCCTGTAGAGTACTAATTGTCTGCAGTTCCTCTCTGTCCCTCCCCTCTCTCCTCACAGAAATTAGTCTTTTGTTCAAGTTCATGAAGTTTAATTTCTGTTCCTCTCACTGAGATAGGCAGCACATCCAACCTTTGTTCCACCAGAGCCCTCAGAACCTGGTGTCACCTCCCTGGGATGTTATCTTAGGATAAGGGGAAAACCCAAATCCTCCTCCTGCTCTGAGTCACAAAGCCCAGCTATGCCAATGCCCTCACTGCAGTCCAGCACAGCTGCGACCTGTTGCCACCTTGCTCACCCACCATGTTCCTGTTTTGCGCCTTGGGCAGGTTGAAACCTAGAAGGAGAGTCAAAAGTTATCTAAGCCTTCAAAAAAAACCAAAGGCTGGGTGAACATTTTCAGCATGTCACCTCCATTTATCTTTTGAGGGGTTTGTGTTCTTTCAAAGTGAAACAGCTAATCTCAGAAGAAAATCAAACAAACAAACTTAAATTAAGTGCCTATTAATCAAGGACTGATGTTAAAAACTAATGGTTTTGAATGGCTGAATTATTTTGCATTAATGACTGCCTTGGTAAGATTTTGGCTGGTTTTTGGTGTTTTTCTGACTGGTATCCTTCTAGGATATTTTAGGTCCATATATTTAAAGGATGAAACCCAGGAAGCCTTCCCCTTACAAATCCCCTGACATGATTTTGGGTGTGATAGCTTGTTTTGACTAACAGTCTACTTGGTGAGGGCCAGGGAGCATTCCTGCCATTGTCCCCCTCATTGCTCTGGAGATGCTGGTCCCTCAGGCTCATCCTTGCTAGTCTACAACACTGCTGGGAGCCATTGGGCTGTGACCCCGCAGCCTGGCAGAGCCCCGCCAGGTCCAGCCATTCCCACAGCCCTGTCCTGGCATTGCAAGCACTCATGGAAATGGGTGCCCTTTCTCTTAGACCTTATCTGGGATTTCTGCCATGCCTGTGAAGAACAGCCCTCCTGTCCCAGTTGCTTTTGTGACAGCAATACTGAAGCCAAAGCCTGGGCTGCGTAGGGAGACAGGGGGATTTTTGCTGGTGTCTTCAGCAGAGTTAAAGTGGTACTGCCTGCTTTCTGCTATCGTGGGCGCCTGCTAGCAAGAATCACAGGTACACTGTCTGTGCTTACATTTTCCCCTCTCCTGTAACTCTCCTGCTGCTACAGCCAAACTTGCTGCTGCCTGCAGCCAGCACGGAGTGATACAGACTTTGGCAATACACAGGGAACATGACTGTCTTTTAACCACTGCTACACAGGGAAACCTCCTTTTCCAATAAGCATCAGATGACTTGAAGGCCATTCTTCCGGAAGACCTTCTATAACAGGAAATCACAACTTGAACACAACTTGAAAAAGGAGCAAACCTTTTAAAAAAAGCAAAACCACAGAATTGTTTGCTGCCTTTCTGCTCACAAAACCAAACAGTTGAAGGTGATGGTAAGTTGTTCATCCCAGGAGGTACAGGCTCTCCAGCCGCTAAGTCAGCCTGAAGTGGTTCAGTGTCCAAGTCATGCCAGGACACTGACAAAGTGATGGCAAATTATTTGGCTCCCATCCAGAGGCCTCATGTTTCAGGCTGGTTTGTCTGTCAGGGAGGTCCTGTCAGTGCCTCGTGGCTATCCATCCGTTCCACCTTAGCCAAGGTCAGCCCTGCCCAGGCTACAGGCACACCTGCCACTTAGTCCCTGGTTTCCAGCCCCAGCATAGCTCCTGCCCCAGCTGCCAGGTCTGTACTCCATGCCTAGTGCTGAACAGGTCTCATGAGTCTTCCTCCTTGCTTTCCAGCCCCTGGCCACAGGATAACACCACAACCAGAGCACTTGCTTCTGCTTGGGCTTCATCCCATGCTTCCTGGGATCTGTCTGCTCCCCAAACTCTCATTCTTAGGACAGCAATATCTGGGTTGAACATTCTGGTTTTGCCTGATTCAGATGTAGAGAGAGCTTATTTTTCTGAAGGTGACGGACAGAAAGGCAGACTTTCCTCTCACACATACCAGTACTGCCTCAGTTCCAGCGGTTTGGGGCACCTGAAGCAGGAGCGTTAGTGTTCCTCACTCTCATCCTGAGAAATATAGGACAACAGAATCTACACAGTGGTTAGAAACTCTGCTATAAGGTCTGACCCATTTTTGTCCTCTGAAAGCAATCTAACATCTGCTCTCAGTATTTCTGTGTGCCATTTCAGAAATATCTTTGGAAGAGCACTGCTAATTCATGCCCTGCCTACTTTCAAATCATATTATTTCAGACTGTAGTTTATATATGCTTGGGGATGGATCTTTATATAAATTAAAATTTCCACTGAATATTATCTTGGGTGTAAATTCAGTAGGAAAACAGACTTGCACCTGGAACTTAAATCTCAGCTTGGTCCATGTGTCCTGCAGATCCTGCTGCAGCTAAGTGGGAAAAAAAATCTTTGTTGTTCTGTGCTGAGGCACTTTCTTTGAAGGCAGTGAGGAGAAAGGGTTTGGAAAAACATCTTTCAATGCTCCTCAACCAGTGCAGGTAGCAGGCAAGCCAGACATGTAGGCTTGGTGGGGCAAGGGAAGGGGAAGCAATGGAGATGCCAAACGTTGCTTCAGTATCAAGACCTGGAACTGATGAACAGAAATCCCTATGGTTCACCACCAAGGGAGCCTCTTCAGCAGTGCACAGTCAAGAGGCAGAAGGGCTTGACTCCATGGATGAGGGGCCTTCATGGCCTGGAAGAAGACAACAAAATCCTTGTAGATATCCTGTACCAACATGAGGTCTGGGAGGCCTGGTGGCTCTCAGAGGCCACTGCTAAAACTGTTCTCTTGTTTCTGAGTGAGAAGTTTTTGTTCTACAGATATTATCTGCCAATAAATATTCCTCTAATTGGAGACCATCAAAAATGCTGGCTCTGCTTATTTTAGAGTCCATCTTTGATCTTTACCACTGCAGAATACTTCTGATATTCCACCAGAGGCTAAAAAACATCTGGCCTGATTGTGCATCAAATAGCTGGAATTTTCTAGCCATTTCAATTGATGTCATTGACCCTAAACAACAATTTATCTGCACCATTTATGAGTCCCCTGGAAACCATGGGGACTGAGATGCTGGGGGAAGCTTGATCCATTGAGCAAACCCAGTCCACACCTGGGAGAATGAAGAAAGCTGATTTTGAAGGAAGAACTCCAGTATTACATAGCATAATGCAGCAACCTTCAAGACAGGGCAGTGAGATTAAAGGATGTCTGCCCTTGCACACACCCTTCCCGCACCGTGTCCCTTTTGGGTGGCAAAGCAATGGGAAAAGGCAGGAGAGATGTAGATGGCCAGGCAGGGTGACACCAGTCCCCCTCAGAGGCTGGGTTTCACTGCCACTGTGGCTGTGCCCCTGCCCCTCCAAACCTCTCAGGGGCCCTGAGCAGTACAGAAGGGAGCCAGGTGCAGGGGTTATTTACTTGGACAAACAAAAGCAGTGACTCTGGGCAACCTGGGAGCAGCAGCGAGGAGAAGACACCTGCATGTCAGCAGGTGGGCTCAGCTGCTGCAGCGCTGCACTTGCTGCAGCTGCAAAATGCTCATCACTGCCTTGGCCCAGGGTACCCCCAAAACAGGCAAACAGCAGATGGTTCTTTGCCCCACACCCTTGTTATCTGACTCTGTCCCTTCCCCTGTCTCTTTTCCACAGACCATAGCTGCTGGCTGGTGAGGCTGGAGTAGACTGGCCATCATTTCGATGTAATTTTCTTGGAGAGCAAACAGCACTTGACCTTGTTCCTCCTGGCGGGCTGCCAGGAAGGTCAGCTGCCCACCGACGTTTTTGGTGGTGGCAACCATAGTGGTGAGGCATTGTAGTATCTTCAAATTCACATCTAATTCCCTGAGTGTTCTGCATAGACAAAAGACCTCCTGGGCAGAGAGGGGGGCCCTGCTCCACAAGAGTTTGGATTTTCCACTGTCAGCCAAGCAGAGGATCCAAGCTCCAACAATGAGCTCCCTGCTCCAGACGAAAAGCATTTTTAACCTCTCCAAGCCAGGCTCTGGCAGGGCCATACAAACTGTGAGCTCCCCAAGCTAATGACCTTGAAAGTATCCATTTATCTTGGCCTTTCCCCCCAGCTTGAGATGCCACAGAAAATGTGAGGCTTGCTTTCTTCTTTCCTTTATTTTTTTTTCTTTTCCTTTTTGAGCAAGAGGAATGAATATTCAGGGAATGCAAGCAATATGGAAATTGCTCAGTTTCATCTCTCTGGCTGGAGCTCAGCTCTGAGACCCCAGTGGAAATCAAGACTGAGGGGCAGTTGGTCCTCCTGCCCTAGCAGGCAAAGGACATCATTGCTTTGCCTCCATTACCTGATTGGTCCACACTGGCTCTTCCTTCATTAATCTTCATCAATAACAATATTTACCACCAAAAAACCCCAATTTTCTTATTGTTCTTATTCACTAAAGGCATCTCATAACTTGGTGTGATGTGACAGTCTGAACTGCATTAAAATCCAGACAACAGGTTAGAAACATCCCTGAAATAAATGGAGCTGGTGTACTGTAAATGTTATTTCCTCAGGGAGAGCAGTGACTCCCTGGAGTGTTTTACTTTTCAAAGTCACGTCTGTTTTCTATGCATTGCCACTGTATGGAAGCCATTGCTTGCCACAGCAGGGTGCTCCCTTTTTATGGGATATACAACTTAGGTGTAAAATAATCCCACATCATTTCCTTTGGTGTTCAGTACAGACAGCTTAAAGTGAAAAGGGAAGTCACGAAAAGCAGCTGACAGCGGGCACAGGCAGAAGCTGCTACTAGGAAACATCCTTCCACTTACAAGGGAAAAAAAATATTTGCCAAGATATTTTCTGATTGCTGAGTGTTTTAGTCCTCTTAGAGATGTGGTGGGCTACAACCAGTTTATTTGCAGATATCCTACAGCAGATCTGGCTGCTGCTCTGCAGCACCTGCGGGCTGGAGCCTGCCTCTCACCTTTGTTCTCAGCCAGTAGAACTGTCTGCTGGGATGAGCATTTGCACTCCAGAGAGAATTTGCTGGCTGCTGCCTTTGAAGCAAGCACCAGCTCGTGTTTCCATTTTAGGCATACATGTAATGTACATCTTAGCTTACTGGGCACACTGCAATGCAATCCAGCCTCGGGAATTCTTGGCTTCCCTCTGGATTCTGATGACTTTATAAAAGGTGGTGTTGCACTGAAGGGGTCCATGGTAGTCATCTCCTGACTCACTGCCACCAGGATGGAGACTCATGAAGACTTAAAGAATAGAAGTTTTATTCCAGAGCTGCCTGCCCAGAGCCAACACTGGACACATGGGTGGAGGACCAGACCAAGGACACAAGACTCAGTGTGACCCTGCATTTCAGGTAAAGGCTCCCCATGGCTCCATGGGCCTGATATGTGGTTTTTTTTGGCAGACCAGGGAGGGTGAGCCAACTCCTTGTACTTCTTCTGTCCCACCTCAAGTGCCTGGCTCTCCAAGTAACACCCCTGATCAATGAGTAAGGCTCAGTTTGGCCAGATACTTCAGCATCAGCTTTAGGGAAGCAATTAACAGTTTGACGGTATTTAGGGAAGCACAACCCTATTCAGGCGACCTGCACAACCAGATCATATTTAGCTTGAATACAACTGTCCGAGTCAGGCTGCTTTAAAAGTACCTTTATGGTATGCAGGTCCAACTATTTCTTTAAAAATAAAAATCCCATCACAGTAAAAGAAATGCCAAAACCTTTTTGAAGCTCTTTAACACAGTGAATAAGAAATCAAGAGTTGATTTACATAACAGAGATATACATACGTATTTATACGTGAGTGTACATTTGCATGAAAAGCATGTGCAGAGAATTCTAAAAATAGAAGACATTTCAGAGGTTTGTAGGCAAGTAAATCTTTTATATTTTATTGCTTCCCTCCAATTAATAGTTTAAATTAAAACCCAGTCCTCCTGTCTTCTAAAGTCTGCAAGCCAGTGAACCACAGATTTTCCTACAAACACCTCCTTCTAATTCCTCCACTGAAGGAGCAACCAGGAACTCCCACTGCTAGCAAAATGAAGGTCAGTAAAGGAGAAATGCCTTTGTCTCTAGTCTTGCAGTTCTCCTAAAATGAAATTCATCCCTTAATTTGGAGAGCAATTTTTCTCCAAAGAAGGTAGGAAAATGATAATAGTTCCCTGTGAAACACTCACTATTTTAAGATGAAAATGTTTGGACCTTTGAGGTATCCAAGCAGAAATGGGAGGAGGCTGGAAACCAGCTCTTGTGAACTGTGCTCCAAATACATAAAACAATGCTTAACCTCAAGCTTAGGCATACCCTTACTGGCTCAGGTGGAGTGGCTCTCCTACTTCATGGTAAGCGTATGTTTAACTGCTCCTCTGGGTCAGAGCCCCAGTTAGCACACAAGATCTAATTTTATTCTCAGTTACAGCTGCATAAGACTATATTAAGCAAACCACTTTATACCAGTAAAAAAAATTAGATTAAGCTTTGGCTCAGGCTAGAAAGGGAGAGCATGACACAGAAAAAGGTATCTTGTTGGATGCTACTGCCTCTGTTATGTCCATACCCTGATAGCACTTTGTCCTCTCAAAACACCTCTGCTCCAACCTTGTCTCTCTCAGACCAGTCTAATTTCTTCTGCAAAACAGCCTCTCAGCAGAAAGTGTTTGCAAGCTAGTAAGAAAACGCCGTGACCGTGGATCCCCCAATTCCTAAAACAAAGCCTGTTAGCCAAAATCTACACAAATTCATTAGTAAAATGCATGTCCTGTGCTTGTGTCTGTGAGTAACCACATTAGTGTCACTGTAATCTCTATTTCTTCATCCTTCACTTCTCCATCAAGCCCTTTAGATCTTGATCTCAATGCTTCAGACACCAGGTCGTATTACTCAGGAGCAAAGTCCATTGACTTCAGTTCAGCTTAAGTGTGTTCTTACAGCCCCTGTTTAGTAAAGCACCCCTTTTAGATGAGCTACACTAAATTATCCAGAATTACACTAAATTATCCACTTACAGATAAATTCATGCTTTGGTGTTTTCCTGAAAAAAAATTAACTTAAACATGAAATCAAGATTATGACTGAGAATCTTCCCCACCCAAGGTGCAAGCTCTTTGGAAGATCAGCCTTTAAATATTTTGTACCTCAGTACAGGCAGCTGCCTTCTGCATGCCAGCTTAAAGTACCTCACATGCTAGATCTGCAAACACCAGCCAGTGCTAAAGTATTTCGCTTGCCTGTCATTTGCACCTGTAAAAGTCAGGGGTAAATCCAGGAGAGATTATTAACGGGAAGTGAGATGATGGCCAGTTCAGTGCTCCCAGCTTTCCTGCTTACTGGGAGCTGCAGAAGGACTGGGAGATCCCATCAGCACAGCAAGGCCACCAGGTTTGGCCAAAAGTCCCAGAAGGCTCAGGGTTGGCTTGGCCAAGCGTCCAGGAGCTGGTATGTGTGATGCACTGTCAAACAGGCTCAGGTGACTGCCACTGTGGCTGAGAGATGATGAATGCACAAGTTAAAGCTGACATGTGGTTTACCCCAATCTGTAGCAGAAGCCACTCTGATTTTTTAAAATATAATTTTGTCTTCATACAAGGAAAGTAGGAAAAAGCAGCATGAACAGAGGCACAATTTAAGATGAACAAAGCAGAGTTCTTGTTTGGAGCACTGGCAGGAGCCCAGCATCTCTCAGGGCCAGACACTGGGGTCAGTCCTGTCTGGCTTTCCCTGCCAGGGAAGGACAAGGAGCTTTAAATTTTATTAAATATAGTTAACTAGTTAACTTTTTTTCCTCTTAATGGCTTACCTTTTCTTTTTTTTTTTTTTTTTTTCCTTTTTTGCAAATGGCATTTCTGGTTGTGCTATGCAATATAAGCCAGAGGGTTTGTAGAATTACTGGTAGGACAGCATTGATGTGGCAAGCCAAAAGTTTGAAGAAAAATTCATGCATGCACGCTCCTAAATATGGATCTACATGGTTATTTTCAGCCAGAGTCTTGCACATCCATAGTTCTGGGTTAGAAAACATAAGTCCCAGGTGAATGCATTTGGAGGATCTCTGCCATCTGATGTGAATGAAGGCCCCTGTCACAAAGTCATCTGTATGACCTACTTGCTTCTTGCCACTAAGGAATTGTCCAGGACTCACGTAACAACTTCAAACTCAGGCACATTCCTCGAGCTGTGTGAGGAAGCTTGCACATTGCCTGACCACATTATATCTGCCTCTAGGCAGTGTTATCACTCCTTCCCTTCCATATGCTTAAGCAGAATTTTTACAAAAATAAATGAAATACATATGTACATTATGCAAAGAGTGTTCTTGAGCCGTGCTATATTTGGTTTTGCATGATACGTATCCAGCGTGTAGACCATTGGCACTCGTTTTTTAACTGTTAGAGATAAGCAGAGTCACAGTAAGCTATAAAAGAGTGTAAAATATGCAGGGCCTGATTCTCCAGCTCGTGGAGGCCCCTTTACATCACGCTGGCACTGCACTGGAGTCTAAAAGCAAATGCACATGTGACTGGAATCCACTTTCAGGCTCTTTTATACTGCCAAAAGAGCTTAAAGTTGCCTGAATTCAAATGAGATTCAGATGCTTGTAGTACAAGCCAGTAGCCATCATTAAAATCTTAATTAATGCTGCTGCCCCTCTGCCCCCCAGCAGTGGGGTGAGCAGCAGCAGTTGACCCTGGGCATGAGGAGGTGCTGGAATATTGGGGAGCACTGTCCCTGTCACTACCCCTGGGGGTATGGGGCTGTTTCTGTGACCAGACACAGGGAGATGGATGCAGTGGGTGCCACCACAGGCAGGGAGATGCAGGGACAGATGAACAGGGTGTACATGGGCAGCTGAACAAGGAGGAATATGTGGGGCTGAACACCCCACTTTTCCCAGATGGCTCCATGTCCAAACTGGGATCCATATTGCCTGAGTCTCCCTTTTCATGGCTGGTTTTTCATCCTACAAAGAGCTGACACAGAGCAAGCTGTACGTACAAGTGCAGGTACACCCGCCCTTAGTTTTAATCATTCAGCGCCAGCCAAAGTGGGAGGGACAGGAAGGCTCTGCCACCTTCCCGCTCTCCCTATGGCAGCCGCCTCCACCTCGGCCCAGGTTGGATCCAGCCACCCACAGTGCAGGCTCTGGCTCCGAGCACCTCATCCTAGGGCCCAGACACAGCCGCTTCAGCATCCAGGAGGGAAACCAGAGCTGCTGGCTCGTGACTGGCGCACAGATCACCAGTTCATTACTCTCTCCTGTGGAAAAAAAAAAAAAGAAGTTGGTTTGCATTTAAAGTGTTGGGGGAAAGGAATTTTTTTCTTTCTTTCTCTTTTTTTTCCTTTTTTTTTTCCTTTTTTTTTTTCTTTTCCAATCCCCAAAGTCACATGGCCAGACTATTTTAAACATTCCTGGCTATTCCCCCATGCACCAGCTCCCTTGGCTGGCACTGGGGTATTCTCAAAGCTCGGGTAGGAGAGTAAACTCTGCATGTATAATTTATCCATTGTAAAGGATGCAAAATCTACTGGGAACAGGAGGGGATAAGAAAGAGCGAAGACACTTGTGGATGCCAAGAATTCCAAGTGCCAGACCTTGCTAGCGCTTTTCCAAAATGGAGGGTCCTACACGGCTCCCGTTTAGCTAGAGCTGAGCCTAGCCTTGCCTGCTGTGTTGAGATTTGGCAGGCTACAGCTCGCCATTGTTGCGAGCTCTCATCCAGGCGGTGGTGCCAAGCCTTCCCTCCGGCTGCAGCCCTTCCAGCGCATGCTAATCCCCTAGTATCTGCCTCTCCCAGATCCAGCAGGGACACCCTTCAGAGCTAGGGAGGGAGAGGGGAGAGTCCTCTCTGCAGACAACCCTTTCCCAGCAAGCGTCATGAAGAAGCCTTATTTGTTAACCCTAACAAATTGCCACTATCAACATAGCAGAGACATTACAAATAAGCAGGAAATCCACTCACCCCTGGCTCTAGAGATGGGCAGCTCAGAGCTTACTCTCTTACCAGGGAAAGCAAGGATGGCACAGTGAAGCCTAACTTCTCAGGCCATCTTTAGTTTGAAGCTTCTCCCCAGATAGCCTGCCTATTTCTCCTATGGTGGTGTCAAAGTGGATGCAGCCAGTGAGGGATGTTCATCCCAGCATTCCCAACAAGAGCAGGTTAGAAACTCTGCACTACCAGGTAGCCCAACAGCACTTGGCCCTTCTCCCCTTTATCACATGCACCTGGCTCAAGCACAAGAGGCAACTGCCCCTTCCCTTCAGCAGAAGCACTCAGGGCCCATGAAAATTCTCATTCAGGGCAGGAGTGAGGGATGCCACAACCCTCAGACTGTGGGAGCACAAAAGAGCACCCTGCAGCCTCCAGTCCATAGATGAGGCCAGCCGTCCCTAGGGCTCAGCCTTCATAGGCATGGGGGCTCCAATGCCATGGTCGTGCAATTGCTGTAATTGTCTAGGTTTTCATTTTTAACCCCATTCAACACTGGCATTGAACTGCATTTTTCAAAGTGTGAATTTTGCAAATGCAGTAACTAAGTTCTGGATGCTGTCACCACACCCTGGCTGCCATCCCAAAGAAATTCCTGAGGGAAGGGATGCAACAACTCCCCACTGCATCCAAAACTCATTCAAGAGCAAAACAGGGTCCAAGGCACTTGGCCCTCCTGCCAAGTCCTCTGCTTACTCCTGCAGAGTGGTCTGAGCTTGGGCTTTCTGGCACCCCAACACAGGGAGGCAAAGGGCCTGCCATGGGTGCTGCAGTTGTGCGGTATCTCCAGCCCTGAGTGGGGACACATATCTGGGCTACACCACAGAAGCTTCAGGAGTTGGGGAGGAGCCTCCACAGAAGTGACTCCTCTGCGCCATCGAAGCCCTTGACCCTGAGCAGGATGGAAACAGCCCATGTGAGTGATTTTCAGAGAAAAGGATTCCTTGTGCAAAACAGGTATTATGTCAGAGCAGGCTTTTAAACATCTATGCATCCATAGATGTTTAAAATTTTAAGACCAGAGTGCTGCTGATATGACCACAGGGACTGGAGTTGGCTTGAGCCTACTCCAAGGCATTGATGGCTACCCTGCCAGAGGGGCGGGAGATCAGTTCAGCCTCTCTGTCCTAGTAAAATCTGCCTTTTCCATCTGATGTGATCCCCACTTCATGTCAGCAAAGCATCTGCTTTTTTCTAGCACCATCACCATGATTCCCCAGCTACATGTGAAGTGGTGGCTTTTGCCACATCTGTCCTCCACGGGCCTGCCTGATAGTGTTTTAGACAGTCCATGTGTTTTAGACAGTCCATGGGTGTCACAGGTGGAGTGGGAGCTTCAGCCGAAGTTTAATTAAAGAAACCCTGCTGCTGAGTCACAAGTCACTTTGCTTTCTGAAGTTATTCTCCGAGAGAGGAGCTTAGGGACAGGTGGATCTGATTTTAGACTCAGACTGTCAATGGTTTAAACTTTATAACTTTGCCCCACAAGTTTTAATGATGGCAAATCAGATGTATTTATAAAAGATAAATAATTTATTAAGGCAAATGAACAGTCCAAAGATCTTTATCAGAATTACTTACTACACAGTATAAAAGCTAGGCAACTGTAGTATAACATATATGGTATAGTACACTATATTAAAGCAATTATGTTAAATCTAGCAATAGAAACATTAAGTTGAGGTTGATGTATCTCACCACATTTCTCTTCATGGAGTACTTCTTCCTCTTTCAATCTCTGAGAAGGAATCACAAATAGGTGTCCCCAAACCCATGGGAAAAACTCCACACTTCCCACTTCAAGAAAAGGATGTGGAAGAATCTAACTTGTATGAAAGTATATTAGACTTTTATAGCTTAAAGAAGCTGGCGGCGAGTCATAGGCCTCCAGGTCAGTTTAGCAGCTTATCTGTCAAGTCTCACTTCAAAGGGACAGATGTGTGTTTGAAGCTGGTAAGCCAGGCCAGCCTTTTAGCATATTCAACACCAAAAAACACCACAATGGTGCCATGGTAGCTCCCCATAGAGAGCTTGCATTGCTTTGTCTTCTGACCAGATTCCAGGCCAAGCAGATCAGCTTTTTCAAGGCAAAGCATCCTACTGAAACAGGAATCTGTGCTGCAAATGAAGCCATGCTGCACCCCTTTACCCCTGCACTCATGGCCCAAGATTTAGCTCAGTGCCTACTAAGGTTCTGGTGCCAGGGTGCAGGAGGACTTTCACCCTGTCCCCAGACAGTGCAGAGAGGGCTCCCCTCCACTGAGGTGCCAAGGATAGCGGGGGAGCCCCTGCCCCAAACACCCCTTGCAGGGCCTGCCTCCAGCCTTGCTGCTTTTATCATGGCGCTGGGAAAGCCTTCCCACATGTTTCTGCTGAGTCACTTCAAAGATCTCAGCTTAATGTCCCCAGGTTGCACTTACTGTGGGAGTCAGTATTCCTGGACTACCCATGTCTATCCTGTGCTGTCTGGGGAGGCCAGCCAAGGCAGGAAAATGATTCTTTATTGTCATATTTCACCTCAATAATTAGCAGTAAATCTATGAACTAAACAGAACAGCACCTCTGAGGGTAAACTCTGTAGTAACTTGCATTAGTCCAGCTTCCAGTGGGACAGAAAGGGAGACTTAGCAATTAAAAAGAACTTGCTTCATAAAGAAAAACAATCAAAGGCAATTTGAATGAGTCACACAGCCCTTTTGAGGGAAGTCTGCATCCTTCAGGAAGGGCAAAGCACTACACAGCCTGGCTGAACCCTTAATTGCAGGCTATCAGGTACCATACATCTCCAAACTTTCTGAAGTGCAAGAGGTGGTGTGATGGGAATAGATAACACACGAACATCACAGGCTGGGCAGAGCAATGTGTAAGTGCTTGGCTCAGAATCTTCCTGTGTATCCAGATTGAGAGGCTGCAGTACGCCGGATGTCAACAGAGCAAGGCCATCCTGCAGAAGGTGCAGGGGGTTCACAGATAAAGCAAGTTAATTTCATCTAATTGTTAGAAGCCAGCTAACTAAACTTAAGTTCCCTTAGAATTTCCATTAATGGCTTATGATAAATCAAAAATCTCCAACAGCCTCTTTAAAAAGAGAAGGAGTAACCAATAAAATTACAAATTAGACCAGTCTAGAAAAATATGTCTTTGCTTACTGACTCAGTGGAAACCAATTGAGCATCTTCTTAAGCAGAAAACAGATAATAAATACCATCTTGAGAGATTTTCCCAGATGTTGGTTAAAGTTGAGTCTGCAACTATTGAAATCTCAGTTATAACTGTTTATTGTACAATCTGCACTTCAGAAATAAAAAACTGCACTGTGTGTCCCATGAATACAATGACTTATGGTAAAAACAAAGGGCAGCCTCTAAATGATGTGCAGCCCCAGGCTGGTGAGGGCAGCCTCACCTTCTGCGGGGTCACCTAGCCTGGGAAAATCTGTCCTGATGTGGAAGCTCTGGTGGGTTTTGTCCAGGCAAGATACGGAGGGGAGCAGGATGGACAGCCCTCTAAAGCATAGACCCTCTGCTGCCACCAGGGACCCCCTCCAACAGGGCTGTGCAAGTCTGGCTTGACAAAATACATGAAGCAGGATGGGAAGTGCATGTTTGTGGAAGGCCATCACAGTGAACAGGCCTGTGTGATCACAGCAACAGCTTCCAGGGAGGTCTTTGGCCAAAGCCTTCATCACCCTGGTGAGCTCTGCAGCACCCTGGAGCCTTGCAGAGATGTAGCCAAAATGGAGCTGGAAAATCAAATATCCTCATCATTGTCATGTTCTTGGGATGCAAATATGGCATATGTTCATTCCCAAATACACAAAAGGAATATTTACTGGTTGCAAAGCCCTTTTTGTATATGTCTTGGTTTGGAAAGACAGGAGTCTGTGAAGGAAGGCAAGACCCTCCTGTGAAATGGAATAGGTAAACCCCCTCTCTCTGAATTACCACAACTTCAAAATTAAAAGGCTCTCAGGCAAATATATGGGAATGGCAATAACAGTTCTTTACTAAGGAAAAGAAAATAAATTTTAAAAAAATGTAATTAGTACAAACAAAACTACTGATAGAGTCAGAAACCTGACACCCTGAGGAGTGAGGGTGTTGGTAATAGTCCAGTTAAATGGTGGCTGCTCCTCCTGGAGTGGCAGATGAAATGCTGCTGAAGCGGTGATCTCTAGAAGGGTGGAGTTTTCTCTGAAGGTCTGGTGATGGAGTAGATGGGCCTGGTCTTCCTCTGGGGATCCAGCAGGGAAGAAGCTGCTCCTCTGGGAATCCAGCAAAGGGACTGCTCTGATGTCCCAAAAAGTGCTGATTTTATGCAGGTAAGAATGCTTGGCTCCTCCCTCTGGGTGAAGCATCTCGCAATGGGATAATGTAACTTTACCAGTCATGCAGTGAGTCATTCAATGGCCCATTAACAGAAGATATCTCCCCAGACATTGTTCTTGGAAGAGATAACAAAAGTGCCCCACCTCCAACAGATGGCAAATAGAATACATGCTTATCTTACAATCCAGGACAGTATAATGTTTATAATTTCCATTGAGTGATACAGTGTCATTCTCTGCTATTAATATGTTTTTAAAACCCCCATATTAATAGTCTTTAACTACAACTTTATATAATTTTAACCCATTATTTTTTATTTTTCCAGTTCTCTGCTGTTCCTTGCCTCTTGGCAACATTCATTACAACCCACTTTCCATTCTTCTGCTGATGTATTTAAGTCCATGTTACAAAACACTGAGATTCCCAGACACATCATGGTCAATGTGGGAGTGATTAAAATGGGAATAAAACCATGAAACCCATCTCTCCTGTTGGCCATTCCTGAATGGCCAATATCCAGTGTCCAGGGAAGACTCCACAGCATCTTGTCACTTATGTGTATGTGTATGTGCAAACATTCATATGTAGGCACACTTCACATATAAACCTCATAAAAATATTTCTTTAGAAATAACTTTGGTTTTATTCCTTTCTAATTGGTTTGGACATAACCTCTCAATCCTTTGAGTTTAGGGATTTGGGCATTTAAGAAAATATTTTTCAGCAATAACAATTAACATTTTTCTTGTTTTCTCTGCCAGGTTATTCAGCCCATAATCTCTATCAATGTAAGCACCAAATGTCCCTAATTAGTACTGGGTTTTAACTTTTCTTTTTGCACCAAAAAAATGAAGTCATGATCATCTGGTACCTAACCAACTGCCAACTTTTATTTCCATTCTTCATTTCTCCATCTCTCAAGATGCCATCCACTGGAGGACCCCTCTGGGAGCAGCAGGGCCACCTTACTTAGGAGATGGCCTCTCCCAATGCCCAGACCGCCTACCTCCACCACGGGCACTGCAGGAGAGGACCTGCAGAGGCTTCCCCCATGCTCAGTCATGCTCAGCTGTGGCCATGTCAATTCAGCAGTGTCTGTGGGGCTGCCAGCACTCACCTGGTTTGCAAAGTAGCAGCCTTGGATCCTCCATGCCCTCCCTGGCAGAGTATTCTGGCCCCAAGGATCATGGAGGCAAAGATTTGCTGCCTTCCATCAAGTCCCCCAGCATGGCTGCTTGCCTCACTGGGCTCCAAGTGAGGAGGGAGACTCCTCTCCCCTTTAATCCCTCAGCCACAAATGTCTGGGGGCTGCTGGGCAGCTGGCAGGCACCAGACCGACACCTGTGTGCCAGATCTGTCCAGCTGTGCTCGTGACACACCATCCATCTGCAGCACTTCTCACGTGCTGCTGCCAATTTCTTTCCCTGGGGCCAGCTGGAAAGGGAGACAGGGTCGGTGGGAGCGAAGGAGCAACTGGAAAATCTTGTAACAATGCTTTGCATCCAAATTGCTTTCCTCTTGTTGTCTCCTTGCATGGGGCAGGATTCATGGCTATTGTGACCTGAAGGTGTCGAGCCCAATGGGGCCAGGTGGTGCTGGCTGCTCCCTCCAGGGCCTGGGGCTGTGTTGCAGAATATTCCTGGTGGCTCCTTCCAGGTCAGCAAGGGTCTCCCATTCAGATAATATGGCTGAGATCCCTGGTGCAGCTATCAAACACTTTGCATGGCTCAGGCACTCCAGGGATAAACTGTGTGATTTGTTTTCCCTGCCTTGCCCTGCTTTATGCCCAGAACAGTCAATGCCAGCAGCAAAACTTCCCCTGAGTTTGCAAGTACCAGCTGTGGGCTCAGGGCTCTGGGTGGGCAGCATGGGAGAAGGAGACCATTGTTCTTCTGAATTAATTTTGGAGTCTCACATTCACTGGAAACTGAGACCTACATGATTTTCCTCAACTTCAAATACTCACAGAAAATGAAACAGTGCTTGAGCAGTAGTGTGCTCTTGGAGATTTGATGGAAAAGCTTTTTGTGACTGTATTGAGGGTCTCTGACCCACCACCTGGCACGCACAAGGCCTCTCTCTTGGCATGTACCTCCCAGGGTGGCCATGCTCTGAATGTCCACCTCTCACTTGGGCACATGTCCAGGCAGTTACAAAGGGCCTAGCAGAGAAAGAAGGATACTCCAGAAAAGTGCAAGATGTGGATAACTTCGTATGAGCCAGGCAAGCAGTCACAGCATGTACTGGCAGTGTCACCACAACCTTGCTTAACCCCTCTCGGAGTCAGGCTGAATGGTAATTAAAGGGAAGCTGGGTGCCAGTAAGCTGGTGATGTTGCTGCTGATCTGCATCAGTTCATTGGAAGATTTAACAAAGAAAACACCTTTGTCTTCCTCACTGCATTTGCTGCAGCAGAGGGGTTCACCCCTCACTGCCATGAGCCACCCTCCCATTGCTCACCACATGCTGGGGCACAGTGAGGCATTTGCTGGCACGAGGTCCCTGGAATGGACAGATGGGAGCAGCCAGAGCAGCACTTAAGAACCTGCCTCTCCCCTGATGGGAATCCTCAAGTTTCCAATGTTTTTCCACAAACTCATCCACCACCCAAAAATTCCGCATCCTGCTCCTGCTTTTGTTTTGCAATCAAAAGACAGGAAAATTCCTCCTCCTACCACCCCTGCCCTGAATGGAAAAGTTCCTTCCCCCACGTTCACTGCTGCACTTCCCAAATGCCTTTTGCTTTCTTGCTTTTCTTTCAATACTTGCCCCGGGTGTCTCGTGTGGGTCAAACATGAACTCACTGGTTCCTACGTCATCACATTCCCAGCTCAGCACATCCTCCTCCTCATTGTCATGCAGAGCATAATTTTCACCTGTTATTGAAAATTCAATATTGGGAGATTTTAATTCCAAAGATTTTGATTTTTCAATAAAAAAGTGAAAATTAATCTCGGCAGGATTGCAGCAGAAACATTGCAAATGAGCTGGTCACATAAGAGCACAGAGGGGAGAAAGAGAAGGACAGAGTGAAGGAGAGGAATACACAGAGACTGCCCTTCCAGAAAAGAGCTTAAATAATTCAGGTGAAAAATATGACTGGCAGCAGTAATGTAGGTTTTTGGGCTGCTGTGCACAATCCAATGAAATACAGTGCTGCTTGCTTTCTGCCCTGCGAGTTGGCTGGACCTCATCTCACTGCCTCAGCATCCCTGATCACCCTGCTTACTTCAGTGCTCATGTGCCAACAGCTCAGTTTGGGCCTTTCGTGTATCAGGGTCCCCAGATTTTGCAGTCATTCTCTAGCATGTCTGTAAGTCCTTGTCAGTATTAACCTCATTAAATAGCATGGGACTTTTCTAACAGGGTTAATTGGATTGGTTAAAACAACAGAAAAATGGTGTTTTTTAAAAAAGAGTCTAATAACCAAAGTTAAATATGGGCCTTCTTCCCCTATTACTTCTAATAAAATAGCTTATATTAAGTATTATTATATTTATTTTTGGTCTTTATAGCTGAAAATCTCAGTGGAAAAAAGGGAAGGTGTTGGTCCTTTGTTAGCCATTAATATATTTTTTCTCCTAGTTCTAGTGCATTACTGAAGACTTGTCTCTAACCCAGATGAAAATCTGAAGTCTCATCTTTATGTGGACAAGCAGAAATCAGCTTGCACACAGTAAGGGTAAAACACAGCTCCCCATCTTTTTCCTCACCCTTTTGTGGATGGATCCCTGCTTCTGAGAGCTCTGCACAGCCCCATCCCTTCCCCCAGACACCCACCCACCCCTCCATCTCTCCCTCCATTCATGCTTCCATCCGTCACTCCTCACTGCCTCTCGACAGAGTCACCTGGGCAGCGACTCCTGTGGGTGCCTCCCCCGGGCTCACATCCAAACTCTCTCTCTGCTGCTTGCAGATTCTTCCTGCATAACATCTCTGAGATATGGCCTTCCTTACCCATCTGTACAGCTAAAACTCTTGTCAAGACTCTCAGCATTTCACATCTCAATTACTGTAAAATCCTTCTCCTTGCTTGGCAAATGCAGCCTCATCCAGCGCTTCCTACTCCATCTCCCTGCCCAGCCACTACCATATCCGCCAACCACAGCTTAAAATCATTTATGCTCAAAAGGATCACACACAAACACCTCCTGTAAGTTATTTTTCTTGCCGGCGATCATAAAACAACAGTGATGGCACACGCTCCCATCTGGATGTAATTTTACAGGTGCAGCCCTTGATGTTAGGAGTGGTGAGCAGGAGCTGGCTCACACTTCTCACGTCACACCGAGATCAAATAAAGCACCTGGGGCCAAACTCGGCCGTGAAGTATCCCTGCCTTTAGCTCCTGCTGGGAATGTTGTGAGGGTGCTGGCTGTGGATCAGAAAGGCCCTGTCCTGCAGTGGCACATGCTATCCCCCAGCACTGACCTGTCTCCAGCCCTACACCCCCTACACCACCCGCCTTTTGCCAAGTGGGAGTTGCATCCCATGGATCAGCCCTTTCCCCTTCCCGTGTGGGTTTCATACTTACAAACCCTTTTGCTGTTGCTCTGTAGATTCTTATGTTTTCCTCCCTCATCCTCTCTTCCCTGAGCTGCTTTTCTTCTTCCTTCTCCTCCTTCTGTTTCTCTCTTCCCCTCCAGCTCTCCTCCACCTTGTGAGGAAGCCTGGAGCTGGCTCCCGCATTTCACTCCTATTTATTTACATGTCTGTGTGGCTTTTTACTTGGTGTTTTCTATTATGAAGATGACAGCAAACTGAGAGCTTAAACAAATTTGGCTCTAGGTGCTTTAATGAAAAATTAACAGGTTTAATACTGGCTTCACCACCAAAAGAAGAACATTAATATTTAATATTTAAACAATGCATCTTCACCATAATTCCATCACATTTCACATAGAGAACCCACAGTAAATGCCTGGGGTAAAGCAATAAAAATCAAAAACTGTAACACTGTTTACTATTTTAACCATATCTTTCACAGATTATACAATACTCCTTTACCAAAATAACAAAATAATTTTTTAATGACAACTCACCCTGTCCTCTGCCATTGCAAAAGGTAAAAAATATTAGATTTCAGATCACAGTCCTGGCTCCTTAAGCCTTTTTAAGACCAAGGATATGAAAATCTTATGCAAATGAGTTGCCCTTTAAATGTATCTTTAGGGGAAAAAAAAATGCAACAACACCTCACTGAAGAATGATTGAGTTGACATTTCATCTACAGCACATGCTGTCCAGGTAGAAGTCTCAAAGAAAATCTTCAAATGATAAAGAGTGGCTCCAGCACCCATAAATTTGTAACATCTCCCCACATGGCTCTGCTAAAGGGGTTTCTTGCCTTAAAATTTGGCTCTGCTTTTTGTGGTGGTCAGAGCATCACCCCACGTGTGTCTGGACTGCCTCAGCTAGGAGCACCTTTCCTGGAAAGGGCAAATCCATCATGAGTGCCGGTACCTTGGGGCAGATGTTTATGGTGACACCTGGCCTCAGGACGAGTTGTGAGTTTGCTCTCTCTCCATTTTCCCTTCAGCTGAGGGACAAGACTTCTGTATGCTCAACATTTATGAATAACCTTTTGACTACTCAGGGCTCTCCCTGATACAACGTAAACAACTTGAGAAAAAAAACACCTCACAAAGGAGGAAACATCAATTACTTTGTATTGTCTGGAAAGGCTTCAAGACACACCCTTTGCAGGTAAAATGAGAATGATTTCTTAAACTGACAGTATTTAATTGGAGAAAAGATTCTCATTTCAGTAAACCTTCATCTATAAAAAAGCATGATCCAGCTGGGTAGCAAGAGAACAAATCACAGGCGCTGTAATAGAGAGGAAAGAATCTACAATGCTTCCAAATACGTATTACTGGAAAATAATTAAATAGTACCCTGGTAGGAGACATCATGTTTTAAGTAGATAAAGAGGAAAGCTCTGTTGACATGAGCCCAGAAATAAAGCAGAGGAGGAAAGCTCTTAAATATAAAAAAGTAATTAAAGAAGTTACGTGTCTGCCTTGATCGTACTTCCAGAAAGTTTCTGGGTCATTTGTCCATGCAGTTTTCCTGCTTCCAAATCTAAATTCTGCAGCATAACAGCTATTAGACAAGAAGAGTTGGACAGTGATGCAGACAAAGCTTCTGAAGCCAAGACAAAAAACATCTCCTGACAATGCTGATTAAAATGTCTCAGTGCACTTTACCCAGCACACATAAGAAGGTAAATACATCATTAGAAAAAAACACTGGAATGTGACTTGCTCAGGCACAGAGCTGGGATCCCTGCTTGCATGAACCCCCTGGTAGCCCATTCACCATGAGGTCACGCATTAGGGTGTTTTGATTCCCCAGGTAAAAGATGTTAAGATCACAAATGTTCTTCTAAAAGCTGCCATGTCCAGAAAGTCATGGAGTATGTGTGCTGGAGGTCAATGTTGTTTTTAATTATCTGTCTTCCTGGAGCAGCTTGGAGAACTGTTTGTATGAAGCCTAATAACTTCCAGGTGTCACCCCCAAAGTCCTGATGTCCCAACACAGCCAGAGTCTTCTTGATGATGGCTCCCACACACCCTGCTCTCTACAGCATTACCCAATTGCCTTTTTGGTTCTGCAGCTTTCTGTAATACCTTCAGTTTTCCACAACCTGAGAGCATTTCTTCCTGCTCTCCTCCCTGCGAACTGTGCCCTCCACTCCCAGTAGAGCCGGTTTCCCTCCCCCAGGCAGGCTGATGGGTTCTGGCTGGGGGCCATTTTGGCGGGGTGGGAGGAAGCACCCTGCTCAGATCACAATCAAGTGGAGAACATGCCGTCCTGTAATTATGCAGTTGTGCATGGCACAGCGCAGAGGGTCCTGCAATTCAAACTGCAGCTGCAATTCAAATCACAAGTAAAATGAGTAAATTTTTCAAGGAAACAGTGACACACAAGCCCTGGCTGCATGATGCCTAATTCCACTTTCCTTGGCTGCAATTTATTCCCCTAGCTATTGCTGCCCCATCTGTGAGGTCTTCAGCAGGAGGAAGACCTCATGTTGAGGACCTCAGAAGGGCAATGTGGGGACACACTGCGATGCTCAATAAACTTGCCTCTGTGCTGAATGGCAGTTTTGTAACAGGCTCAGATTCTCAACGGTCTGTGTCGCATTCAGCAGCAGCATTACATGTGCAAGATAAAGCCTTTTAACTCAGCTTTCTCACACGTTTCCAGAAATTTTCACTTGTGGCAAGTACTATGAGAGGGAGATGCTGCTTCCCTGCAGGGGCAGGTGATACCTGCTAGTTTAGGATGGTTTCCATTAGCATGCGAGGCCAGGAAAATGTCAAACTAGGAAGGAGAAGAGGAATGGCCTCAGATGCACTCGCTGCACTACTCTGGTAGGAAAAGCATTTACTTCATTCAGTTGCTTGTCACAGCTTTTTGTGTTGGAGCCATACACAACTATGCGTTTAGAGCCAATTTTTGCACACTCTTGCAGGCCCTTCACCTTGGGGACAGGAACCTGGACTTGCTGTTGGTGTGCAGCACAAATAAACAGGGTTTTATCCAATAACTTCTTACTGTTTTGTAAGTTTGCAAAGAGCTTCACATGAAAGCCTACATTGTTTTGAAGTGCTAGACATTTTCCTGCTCTAAAGTTTCTAACAGGGAACTTCTGCTTGGTTTTGGATTCAGGTCTTGTCGGTTCCTTGGCTGCCAAAATGACTTTTGTGAGGCAGATAAAACTTGGAATAGATTTGGTTCAACCTTTGCAGCCAGCTCCTACGCCTATGAAGTTTCTGAAACAAAACCCAGAGTCTCTGCGGGAAGGAAAAAAAAAAAATCCACCTCCAGCACTTTCGATTGTGGTTCAGTTCTCAGTCGGGTTTTATAGTTTGGTCTCGTCGCAGCCCTAAAATCGCCCAGCGAAGCCCCCTTTTGATCCGGCCATGCCTTTAATTCTTTTTCCCTTCGGAGCTGCGAGCCCCTGACAGAGCGGGCAGGGCGTGCGCGGCGCTAACAAAGGCCCGGGAGCGGCCCGGGGCCGGCCGGGAGCCAGGCCGGTGCGCGGCGGCTCCGCCGGCGCCGCGTCCCGGGACCGCCGCCGGTCCTGCGGCCGGTCGGCACGGCGCGCCGGCGGAATTCTGCGCAGGCGGAATTACCCGCACTACACGGTAGAAAAGAACAAGAAAGAAAAATACGAAACCACGCTAATGCCCGGGGTGCTGACTTGCTTTGAAAGCCCCGTTCACCCTCGCTCCCTCTGCCCGGTGCCCGCTGCCCCCACTCTGGGGGAGGCTCGGAGCGGAGCGCTCGGCGCGGCAGCAGCGGGCGGTGCTCGGGACCGGCGGGCAGTGGAGCGGAGGCGCTGCCCCGGGGGCGGCGGAGAAGGGGAAGGCGGTGGCGGGGCCCCGGAGCCGCCGTCTCTCGGCCCCCGCCCGCTCCCGCCCGCCGCGGTCCCGCCGCCGCCGCCGCCGCAACCGTGAGCGGCGAGGGACCCCTGGCGGCCGCGCCCGCTCCGCCCGCGGCCGCGCTGCCCCCGCCGCCCCGAGACGGGCAGGAACCCTCGCGTCCCAGGGCACGGGGTGCGGGGTCCCCCCTCCAGCTGGTCCCTCGCCTTGGACGGGAAAGGACAAACGAAAACAAACAATAAGTGTGGCTGTGTGCTCGTGTCAGCCCCTCAGGGATGTGTGACTGTCTTGGCCGACCCCCGCCAGCACCCAGCACTCCACAGGGGTTTGGTAATCGGGAGACCAGAGGTTCTCTTCTTTTCTCGCAGAACCGAGCCCTTAGAGTCGCCCTCGGGTAAAGGCAGCCTGGGTCGACCCCCTCATCCAGCTCTTTCCCGGGGGGCGCGGAGGGCATAGGGATGCCCGAGCTTGTGTCGGACCGTGCTTTTATCTGGAGGGGCAGCAGGAGTTGACGTTTGGGCAGATGCTGTTACTTTGCAAAACTTCTTAACATTCAGCTCCTGTCCAAAAATACAAAACATATTTTTGTATGAGTATGTACGAATAAATATTTTACATAAATATAAAACATACTTTTGTATGGGGGCAGCTTTGGAGGCCTCTTGGCTTTTTCCCTCTGCAGTTCAGTAACATCTTATGCGCTCATGGGCTTCCCTGGCCCTTTGCCTGCCCCTGCCCCTGCCCCCTACTTCACCCCTTCCCTGGCCTTATCCCATGCCCACAGGGCTATGTGCAAAGCAGCAGAAGAGCAAAAGCTGATGGGTTTCCCTCAAGGAAAACCCAAAAGTGGCTTTAAAGAGTATAAAGGTTGCATTTGTATAATTCTGCACATGAACTGAAGAGATGATTCTGTGGGAACCATCCCGTTCCCTCTCTCTGGCACATTCATCACCCCACCATGCAGGCACAAGCACCTCACTTTTCCAAAAGCACAGCCCAAGACTCAGCCACAGCCAGCCTTGACATGGGAAATTGATACTGCTTCCCACTGTTATAAATAAAAATTTGTCCAGCCAAATTAATATGAAAAAATAAAATATTTCTTTTGCAATCAAATTCCATCTAGCCAGCCACAAGGAAAGAACAGAGCTGAGCCCGGGGTCGGCCCTGGGTTGCAACAAGGAGTCAGCCTCAGCAGAGGTTTTTCCCTATGCCCACACACCTCCATCTTGTCACAAGCAGTTTTTAGAGGGAAAATTCCACCTGAGGCTAAGATTTCAGTAATCAGTCTTTTCTTCTATTCAGAGTCGATATGTTAATAAGATTCTCTTTTTTTGGTGATGAGGGAGAACAATTCAGTGTCTGGAGTTTGTTGAATCCCTTGATGAAATTTACGGGAAGGCTGCATTCACATGTATCTGTCTGAGGATTTCCATGATATCCATCTCGGGTCGTTTATGCGATGATCAGCACCTGGGATTTCCCTATCTCCCCAGACATGGCCCATCTCCTGGGGAGCTGTACCTTCTTACTTGTAAATTAGTTTCTAATATACACCCGGTCTCGCCTGCAAGGGTGGGGGGGAAATCCTAATACAAATGTGTATACTCTAACAAATATTCAATATCACATGTATCATATTAGAAATGGCACGAATTATATCTACTACACATAACAATCCCCCACCTTTTATATTAACCTATTAATTCGTGCTCTAATTTTTATTTTATTTGATATAAAGCTACAGAATTTATATATATATATATATATATATATATTTAATCTCTACATTTTAGTCTTTATCTGGGATTTTATGGTAAGATTTGTGGGTTTGTGTTTTTCCTTTTATTTGTTTTAATTACTTGTTTATCTAGCACCTACCCAGTAGCTTTTTCTCTATTACACACATACCAAATTTGAGTTATAACACAGTGAATTAGCTTGAAAATAAGTTACAAAGACAGACTCTTGCTTTCCCTAACCCATACAGTATGATTATATCTGTTATAAACTGGAATTGAGATTTTTCTCTGTGTTTTTTTGATGCAGTTTATGAGCTGACTGTCCATTTTTAAGGTATATTTTTGATTTCCCTTTGAATTTGTATATCCCCTGTTGAGTGTTTGTGTCAAGACACGGTTTATTAGGCTTACCCCTGCTGCAGTTCTATGAGGTGAGGGGTAACTTCTCTGGGTATCTGCTCCCAAGTTCCCCCTTGAGGCACATGGCTCACTAGGATTACTCCCACTGCTAGGATCCCTCTGCCGTTCCCAGCGCCCACTGGGGTGCTTCCAGCGGCGGGGCAAACCATCTGCTTGGCAGCAGGAATCTTCATCTGTGGTTTCATGCTCAGGGTGAGCTGCATACCTGTTTAAAAATGCCTCCCTGGTGTAGTTCAGCAGAGCCTGCGCGTTGTTTAACCTATGACACTCGACAATAATAGTTTTAGTTTTGCTAGTAATTTCTCCTTTAATCTGTTCTAATATGAGAAAACACCAGATTATTGAATCTAATTGAAACAATCTCAGTTTTGTGGCTATTACTAGAAAACAGCTAGTCAGGTCTTACTCCTGCTCAAAGCACTCCCACACAATGCACTTAGTTTGAACAGTCTAAACTTTACAACAGTATTTACAAGGGAAACATACAAAAGGATAACAGTTATACTCTGGCACAGAAAGTTTGATCGAGATGTTTTCAATCATTTACTTTGCTGGCACAGGGTTATTTTTATATCTCTGGGGCAGGAGGTGATTTTCCACTTTGGTGCCTGGTCCTGGAGTTTCTTTATCTTTGATGCGTGTGTTTACCCCTTTTCTGCAGTTTGTATAGCAGTATCTGTGATCAAAATAAAAATGAAGGGTCCCTCCCAATGAGGTGTTAATGGGGATTCCCTCCATGCTTTTATAAGTACTTTGTCCCCAGGTTGTATTTTATGTATCGAGAAGCCAAGAGGACTGTGCTGCATTATCACCCCCTGCTTTCGCAATTCTTCAAGATTCTTATTTAATGCTATTAGGTATGGTTGTATTTGTCTAT
The DNA here is from genome assembly GCF_050655825.1 of Lonchura striata. Classification (NCBI taxonomy): domain Eukaryota; kingdom Metazoa; phylum Chordata; class Aves; order Passeriformes; family Estrildidae; genus Lonchura; species Lonchura striata. Next base: position 83,393,870 of record NC_140705.1, on the reverse strand, counting down.
CCTCTAATCTCGGATGCCCTACAGGCATACTATGGGTATAAGGCATCCCATATAGTTTTTCAAAAGGTGAAAGTCCTGTTTCAGAGTGAGGTATAATTCTTATGTTTAATAAGGCCAATGGGATGCATTTTATTTATGACATTTGTTTTTAACATCAATTTGGCTAATTGGGCTTCTAACATTTGATTAATTCTTTTGACTGGCCCAGAACTCTGAAGGTGCCATGGGGTGTGATAGCCCCATCAAATACTTAAGGTATCTGCTAATTGTCTGATAATTTTTTAAGTAAAATGTGTTCTTTGGTCTGAATTAATGCAGCTTACTAACCCATATTGAGGTATGATTTCTTTCAATAAGATTTTTGATACTGTTTGGGCTGTAGCCTGGGAGCTTGGGAAAGCTTCCACCCAGTGGGTTAGTTTGTCTATTATGACTAACAGGAATTTGTATCTCCCAGCCTTGGGTATGTTATAAATGAGAATTTATTCAGCCAGATTAAAAATATTTTATTAGCGGTCAAATTCTTTCTAGCCAGCCATGGAAAAAGACAGAGCCGAGCCGGGGGTCGGCCCTGGGTGTGCCACAAGGCGTCAGCCTCAGCAGAGGTTTTCCCCTATGCCCACACACCTCCATCCTGGTCTAAGCGGTTTTTATAGGGAAAATTCTGCCTGAGGCTAAGATTTCAGCAATCAGTCTTTTATTCTATTCAGAGTCCATAGGTTAATAAGATTTTATTTTTTTGGTGATGAGGAGGAATAATTCAGTGTCCAGAGTAGGTGAATCCCTGATAAGATTTACGGGAAGGCTGGGAAGGCTGTATTCACATGTATCTGTCTGAGGATTTCCATGATATCCATCTTGGGTCGTTTATGCGATGATCAGTACCCGATGATCAACACCTGGAGTCCCAATGGTCAGCACCTGGAGTCCAGACATGGCCCATCTCCTGGCGAGCCGCATCCTTTTACTTGTAAATCAGTTTCCAATACACAGTCTTGCCTGAAAAGAGGGGGGGAACTAATACAACAGGCATAATCTAACAAGTATCCAATATTACATATTTCATACAAGGAATGGAGCGAATGATATTTACTACACATAACAGGTAGATCAGTGAAATCTACCTGGACCCTTTCAAAAGGCCAGTAAGCTGCTGGGCGACTCCCATTGTTAATTATTTCTTCATGAATCAATTTTTTTGTGTGTGTGTGTGTTTAGCAGACTTCTTTCTTGCTAGATTTTCCCAAAGGTGCGTACTACCCCAAATGCATATTTGGAATTAGTGAAAACTGTCCCCTTTTTTTAAGAAGTTTAATAGGGTTATAGTTCCTGCCCTTATATCTTTCTCTTTAGGACTAGCCACTAATAGATCATCTATATATTGCAACTATTTTGTACTATAATTTTTTAAGGGATTGGCTAAAAAGATAAGTCTATAAACCTTTGAGAGAGAGTGTAGAAAATAGCACACTCCTGCACAGTGTAGATGAAAGGAGGCAGAGATCTCTGAAGTTTGCACTTGAGGAAAGAGGTTTATTGGGGGTGCAGAAGGTTCTGCCTCGTGCTCCCAGGCACAGCACGTGGCTGGGCCAGAGAGGGTGGGGGAGGGGAGAGACAAAAGGATGCTCAAGGAGAGGGGAAGCTCCAAGAGAGGGGAGGAGGTTCCAAGAGACCGTGTGGCCCCTCGAAGCCTCCTTATAAAGGGGCTTCAAGGTGGGTTGGAACAAAGCATGGCCAATGGGGTTACAGACACTTGATGTTTTAGGGGAGGGATAGCGGTGTGGGGTGAACCATACATCTTTTGGGGGGTGAAATGGAACAGTCCACTTGACCCCAGGACCCATCCAAAGGCAGGGGTGTCACCCAGCCAGCTGGGAGAACTGTTTTTATCCTAGCTGTATTATTTATGAACAATCATATTTATCTATCTTCCACAACAATTCCCCCGTTTTGTTAAACCATTTGAAAGCTAAACACTGACTTAATTACTACTTTTTGCACACTCTGAGGTATATAGGATGTTGCTACTGAAACTACACTTATTACTTTTAAAACAATTAAACCTACTTCACAGAGTTCCTTCAGCCAAGGTGCAAAGCTCAAACCATTAGATAAATTGTTCAGTTAAATTATTGATTATAGTAGAGGTGGCATTTATTTCTTTACTGAGCCAGCATTTTAACTTGTTTGACTGCTTTAGAGTAATGGAAGAATTTAACTGAGGTAGCCTTATCAGAACCTTCTGGGGAAGGTTCTCTAATTTAATAGGTTGAAGAAGTCTATCAGGGCTTTGTGTCAACTAGAGAGATGGTACCAGAGCCTGCAGACTTGGCTAAAGCAGCCCAGGCATTTGTCTTTGGTTAACTTATAGGTGAAATTTCAATATGAAAACCAAAACAAAAGAACAAAAGCAACAACAAGGGAACAAAAGCAACCTGCACATGCAAACAAATGTCCATCATTTTCTCGAGTTGTTTCTGGCAGGTCATTTCTTCTCGGCTCTGCACAGTTCAGGTCTGAGTACCCGCTTCTTGGCTTGCACTTGTAGAAGCACTGCCAGGTGTTGGGGTGCTAGCGGATTTCGGTGCGTGGTAGGGCTTCACATTCTTCGCTGGGACCCACTTGAGTTCCTCACCTGTAGAAACACAAGCAAACCCTCTCCCCCATGTTACAAGGTTGTATGGCCTTTCTATTCGCCCCGAATCTAGGTTTTTTATTAAAACTGGGGGGTGCTTCTTTATTTTTGCTTTTTTGTTGTTTAGAAAATGCCTGTAAATGGGGGGGTCAGGCTCGTTTGCAGGGCTATTTAAAAAATTGTGTACATACAGAGCTTTGCTCAACCTCTTTTGAGGTGTGGCTTGATCTACTCCCTCTTTTTGTTGATTTAGTATACGTTTTAGGGTTTGGTGTGTTCTTTCTACCATTCCTTGACTCATAGGGGAGTGAGGGATGCCAAATGTATGGCGAATGCCCCAGTCTTTCAGGAATGTGGCTAATTCCTGTGAGGTGTATGAAGGACCATTATCAGTTTTAATCTCTTGGGGGATGCCTAAATAGGAGAAAGCTTGTGAGAAATGCTGGCAGAAATGCTTGGCTGTTTCCCCTGTATGTACAGAGTCCAAAATTGCATTTGAAAATGTATCGATAGAGACATGGATGTTCTTAAGTTTCCCAAAAGAGGGATTCTTAGTGACATCTGTTTGCCATTTCTGTAAGCTCTCCAACCCTCGTGGGTTGGTGGCTGCTGAGAGGGAGAGGGGTTGCACCTGTTGACAGTTTGGGCAAGCTCGTACAATATTTTGTGCTTGCTCTAGGGAGATGCGGAAGTCTTGTTTGATGGCCTGTGCATTTTGGTGAAAGAATGCATGGCTTAATTTGGCTTGTTCAATCATGTTAGGCAAGGTGGTTGCAGCAAGCACTGAGGTGGTTTTCAATGCCTGCTGTACCTTCCTCATCAGACGTTGCTGATGCTAAAGCATCAGCTCGTGCATTTCCCTCTGCTATGAATCCTGGAAGACCAGAGTGAGCCCTGATATGAGAGACAAAATAGGGATTAGTTCTGTGTGATAAAATTTGGTACAGACAGGTGAGCCAAAGGCACAACTTGTCGTTGTTCACATCCTTTAAAACGGATCCCTCAATTCTCTTAATAACATTAGCAACGTATGCCGAGTCAGTGATCAGGTTGAAAGGTTCTGGGAAGAGCTGAAATGCTCTTACAACTGCTGCCAATTCAACAATTTGAGGAGAACCTTAAACCTTTTGAACATCTTGTTCCCAGGTTTTAGTATTTGTATTTTGCCATGTAACAACTGAATTGTGCGTTCGCCCTGACCCATCAGTGAAGATAGTGACTGCGTTTAGAGGCTCTTAACTGATCATGGGCTTTTCCTTGTAACATAGTTTAGATCTGATCATTTTGTGCGCTGGGTAATGAATTGAACAAGCACCTGGGAAATCAAGCAAGGCATACAGCAGGTCCTCTGACTTTTGCATTGCCCAATCAAAATAGGTTTTTTTCATAGGCAAATAGATAACTGCAAACTCGCAGCCCGCTATTGAAAGGAGCCTTTGATAATGATCTGTGACATCATTTCTAAAGGTGTGAGGATTGTCTTTGGTGACCTGTAGGAAATAAAAACCCATTCAATTATTAACAATGGATCTTTGAGAGAGGGATCCCACTGAAAGATGAGACCACACAGTCTCAACTTTTCCCCGAGGATTGCAAGAAAGAAGGGTTGACCAGGAACATAACAATGTGCCTGCCTGTTCTGCAGAGCATCAGTAATGTGTTCCAAGGCCTTGTGAGCCCCCAGAGTGAGAGATCTGGGGGATCTAAGGTCGTTGTCCCCTTTTAACAAATCAAAAAGTGGAGCAAGTTCATAAGCAGTTATTCCTAGGACAGGTCTAACCCAATTAATTTCCCCTAAAATCTGCTGTAAGTCCTGCATAGTGCAAACATCAGTTCAGATTTGTATCTTTTGGGGAGTAATCAATTGATCTGTCAGTTTCCAACCAAATATTTCCAGGGGGCAGTTTCTTGTATTTTTGATTCAGAGATCACTAGTCCAGCCTTTTTTATTTCAGCAACAGCATAACTACAAGTCTCTCTCATTTGTTTTTGCATTGGTGCCGCAATGAGCAGATCGTCCATGTAATGGAGGATAACAGAATGCGGGAATTTTTCACAGACTGGAGACAGCATGTGGGCCACAATGTATTGGCAGATAGTAGGAGAACTTTTTAAACCTTGTGGGAGAACAAACCAATGATATCTTTGGAGTGGTTCTTGTAAAGTTTGTACCTCGGACGGAAAAGGCAAAATGAGGAGCATCATCTGGATGCAGTGGGATGTGGAAGAAACAGACTTTCATATCTATGATTATAAGAGGCCAATCTCTAGGGATCATGGAGAGGTTGGGCAGGCCAGGCTGGAGGGGGCCCATGTTCTCGATCACCACGTTGATTTTTCTGAGATCATGTAACAATCGCCAAGTGTCAGAGGTCTTCTTATGGATTACGAACACAGGTGAGTTCCAGGGGCTGTTAGTGGGCTTAATGTGTCCCTTTTTGTAGAAAATAGCAGGCTCCAGCACGGTGTAGATGAATGGAGGCAGAGATCTCTCAAGGCTGCTCTTGGGGAAAGAGGTTTATTGGGGGTGCAGAGGGTCCTGCCTCGTGCTCCCAGACACAGCACGTGGCTGGGCCTGAGAGGGTGGGGAAGGGGAGAGACAAAGGGATGCTCCAGGAGAGGGGAAGCTCCAAGAGAGGGGAGGAGGTTCCAAGAGAGGAGGAAGTTCCAAGAGACTGCACGGCTCCTCGAAGCCTCCTTATAAAGGGGCTTCAAGGTGGGTTGGAACAAAGCATGGCCAATGGGGTTACAGACACTTGATGTTTTAGGGGAGGGATAGAGGTGAGGGATGAACCATACATCTTTTGGGGGGTGAGATGGCACAGTCCACTTGATCCCAGGACCCATCCGAAGGCAGGGGTGTCATCCGGCCAGCTGGGAGAACTGTTTTCATCCTAGCCGTGTTATTTATGGATAATCATATTTATCTATCTTCCACAACAGGAGAGAGGTTTATTTTAATTGCTGTTTTCCCACTGGAAGGCAAAATAGTCCCAACTTTCCTCAGCTAGAGGACAAGTCCAAAAGGCATCCTTTAGGTCAATAGAATATAAGGATTAGAGACCGTGGGTAACTGCTATCAGGTTTTGTATTGCCAATATAGGTGTGTTATGTCTGGACATGTGGAGTTCTAAGGTGCCCCTTTTATTAAATCTTTGATTATTGGTTTCAATCTCTTCCTTCCCTCTAGAGGGATGGGATATTGCTTTACCCTTATGGGGTCTTCTGGTCTCTCAATTTTAATGTGAATTGGTTTCATGTCTAATTTTCCAGCTTCTCCCGGAGTGTGCTAGACCCTGGGATTAATTTTCTTTTCATCTTCTGTAGTTAGGTTGTATAAACTTACCATGAGCTGTGAGTCTTTTGCAATTATATTTATTCTTAGTATTACCATTAAATCCCTCCCCAATAAATTGTATTCTGTTTCTTTCACTAATAAAACATCCTTAACACAGATTTTATTATTAGATTCTATTTTTACATTTTTTAGGACAGGGATTTGAAAGGGTTCCCCTTTAGCCCCAATAACAGTTATAAAATCCTTACTTTTGATACATCTGTTGGACTGTGGTTCTTGAATAAACTAAAAAGCTTTATAGTAAGAGCATTTAGGAGCACTTACTTGTTTTGTCTTTTGTCCCGACTTCCTTGAGGGCTTTTGAGATAGTGCCGGTTTTCCCGTTGTTTGGGCGGTTTTACATTCCCCATATGGGAATGTTTACAAACTTGATGACTCTGGGGGCGACTGGGACTCCCTTAAAGGGTATAGATTAGGTTTGGTTTTCTCTTTATTGCTACCCTCTGTGTTTTCTCTCCTTATCTTACGCTGAGTTCTACTGGGAGGAGATGTGTAGATGTGTTTTTCCTCTGTGAGAAGTGTGTGTGTGTGTGTGTGTGTGTGTGTGTGTGTGTGTCTCCGTGTTGTGTGAGATGAAGGGGGAAGTTTGAGAAGGTTCTGGTGTGTCTGCAGCTGATATTTGTGCATTAGGGGTGATGCACACTGATCTGGAGGGGGGGGGTGGTGCTGAGACCTGTGCTTGTGATGGAGGAATTTGGTATGGGGGTGGTAGTTTTCCTGTACTTACCTTGCAGCCAGTTGTCTTAATAGGGAACAGCTGTGCACTGGCATATTCTTATAGCCTGGCATAATCCAGCTCCTCATTGTCCCACTCCCATTTTAGGCGTAAAATGTACAGCACAACTTTTATACTGACCAGAAACAAAACAAAATTCGCTACCGATTTTTAAAAACCATGGTTGAGAAGTGAAGAGAACTTAGATTTCAGCCCTGCAGAGCAGCAGCAGCAGCTTGTGCTGCTTTTAAAACTGCCGCTTGCAGGAACGGGGACTCCCCACGCCACCTGTGCCGTGCTCCCCCGCCGCCTGTGCGTGGCCGGGAGCCCGAGCCGGGCTCCCCCGTTGCTCGAGCTCCCCGCCGCTACCGGGAGCCACCGTAGCCTCCCGCCGCTATCGGGGTAGGTTGGAGCCCCCTCCCCCTCGCGCCACGGAGAAACCAAAGCTGCTCTGCACCGCTGCGAAGGGCAGGGGCAGGCAGAGCCCTGTCCCACTCCCTCTGACCCGGCACCGCTGCATTTGCTGCTGCCGCGCGGGTTCTAAAAACTGCAGAGCCACGCTGCCTGTGGCTGCACGGGGCTGAGCACCCTCTTTAAAACATTAACTTAAGGGGTATTTTACTGCTCCCCTGTCTTATATTTAAAAGTTTTCCTTACCGTATTCCAAGTCAGTGTCCGCAAGCCATTCCAAGAAGTCAGCAACTTGTGTGCTAAAATGTGTATTTTAGTCCTGTCCCGGATTGAGTCTTACCAAGTGTTTAAACCGGTCTGTTCCCAACCGAACCCTGCCAACCTAGTTACCGCACAGTGAACCGATCCGTGGGTTTTTAGTTGGAAGAACAGTGAGCTCTCTTTTACCTGTTTGTCGGGCTCCCCGAGCCCGGAGCCAGTGAGGTTTACCAGTTTCTCGAGTTTACGAGAACGTACCTTCCCTCCCCGACCCGTCCGTGAGTAGATTGCTGTAACTCCCTGAGTTTCAGGTCGTATGCGTGTTGTGAGTATACTGAAGTCTTTCACTTCCCCCATAGCCGACCACCTCCCTCGCGGGCTAGTGGAACTGCGGTTTTATTGGGGTCTGCACTCGTGCCGTGACTATGTCACGTCTCACACACACACCCACTCACGCCCCACTCAACCACGCGATACTTATGGCTCCTTTTCCCATGTGGATTTTTTGTGCACATTGATTTTACAAGTGCAAGTTTGCTGCTGCAGCCTCGGAGATTTAGCTCCGAGTTCCGAGAGCTCTGGGCCCGTTTATATCCTTTCCTTAACGTGGCTTTTTGGCTGTTTTCGGAATCTGGTTGGTTCCGTGGAGTTCCTCAGTCCTGTCCAGCCACTGAAATCAGCAGGGCGCCGCCCAGCTCAAGGATAGGGGAACCCCCTGGATACCACCAAACCAGATCACGTCGGGCTCACCAATATTGTTATAAATGAAAATTTGTCCAGCCAAATTAATATGAAAAAATAAAATATTTATTTTGCAATCAAATTCCATCTAGCCAGCCACAAGGAAAGAACAGAGCTGAGCCCGGGGACGGCCCTGGGTGTGCAACAAGGAGTCAGCCTCAGCAGAGGTTTTCCCCTATGCCCACACACCTCCATCCTGTCACAAGCAGTTTTTAGAGGGAAAATTCCACCTGAGGCTAAGATTTCAGCAATCAGTCTTTTCTTCTATTCAGAGTCGATATGTTAATAAGATTCTCTTTTTTTGGTGATGAGAGAGAACAATTCAGTGTCTGGAGTTTGTTGAATCCCTTGATGAAATTTACGGGAAGGCTGCATTCACATGTATCTGTCTGAGGATTTCCATGATATCCATCTCGGGTCGCTTATGCGATGATCAGCACCTGGGATTTCCCTATCTCCCCAGACATGGCCCATCTCCTGGGGAGCTGTACCTTCTTACTTGTAGATTAGTTTCTAATATACACCCGGTCTCGCCTGCAAGGGTGGGGGGGAAATCCTAATACAAATGTGTATACTCTAACAAATATTCAATATCACATGTATCATATTAGAAATGGCACGAATTATATCTACTACACATAACAATCCCCCACCTTTTATATTAACCTATTAATTCGTGCTCTAATTTTTATTTTATTTGATATAAAGCTACAGAATTTATATATATATATATATATATTTAATCTCTACATTTTAGTCTTTATCTGGGATTTTATGGTAAGATTTGTGGGTTTGTGTTTTTCCTTTTATTTGTTTTAATTACTTGTTTATCTAGCACCTACCCAGTAGCTTTTTCTCTATTACACACATACCAAATTTGGGTTATAACACAGTGAATTAGCTTGAAAATAAGTTACAAAGACAGACTCTTGCTTTCCCTAACCCATACAGTATGATTATATCTGTTATAAACTGGAATTGAGATTTTCTCTGTGTTTTTTTGATGCAGTTTATGAGCTGACTGTCCATTTTTAAGGTATATTTTTGATTTCCCTTTGAATTTGTATATCCCCTGTTGAGTGTTTGTGTCAAGACACGGTTTATTAGGCTTACCCCTGCTGCAGTTCTATGAGGTGAGGGGTAACTTCTCTGGGTATCTGCTCCCAAGTTCCCCCTTGAGGCACATGGCTAGGCTCAGGCTCACCAGGATTACTCCCACTGCTAGGATCCCTCTGCTGTTCCCAGCGCCCACTGGGGTGCTTCCAGCAGCAGGGCAAACCATCTTCTTGGCAGCAGGAATCATCGTCTGTGGTTTCATGTTCAGGCTGAGCTGCATACCTGTTTAGAAATGCCTCCCTGGTGTAGTTCAGCAGAGCCTGTGCGTTGTTTAACCTATGACACTCAACAATAATACCACCGAGCCTTCGCCACTTGTCAGGAATGGTCACTGGCTTTGCGTTTCCTCACTCCAGAAATGAGGAAACAGAGGGAGGACACGATAATGAGGAAAGACACAGTTTTTCATGCTGGCTGGAAGCAGAGAGGGAAGTGGCCCTCACAAACATCTGCAATGGAGAGTGTCACCCAGAGAGGTGCTGCTTTTTGGCTCAGCAAGCAGGCATTTACTGTGCTCACCCTTTTTCTGGGAAAGAGCTTTTAAACAAGACCTGGGGAGCAAATGTGCAGGCGCTCTTTGCACAGGTTTCTCTGCCTTCCACAAGGATCAGCAGCAGTGTTTGGGCAACCACACATCCATGGATGGCTCCTGAACAAGCGAGCAAACAAAGGGGTTTGGTGGTTGTCTTGAGGGACCCCAAAGTGTGTGCATCTTGAGATCTGGGGAAAGTAGCAGCCTGGCAGGAATCCCAAGCTGGTTTCACAAAATATCCAGCAGAGCTTCAGAACAAGCAGCAAATGCAGTGCCAGAGCTGGTATACAGGAGGATGTTCAGCATCCTGAGCCTCTGGGCTCTGCCACTCAGTATCTCTACCTCTTCCACTCTCCCCACAGTCCAGACCTGGCCCCTGTTCCCTTTGCCCAATATCTCTTTGCCCAGGATGATTGCCTCCTGAACTCAGCCTGCAGGCAGTCAATATTTGCCCTCCAAGGAAATCATCCCCAAGCAGCTGTTGAGTATACTGTGAAATCATCACACCTGTTATGGGTGTTTATGAGCTCTTTTACCACTTTTGTCCTTCCTCTGCTGAAACATCCAGCACTACAATAAAGCTATTTCTGATTCCTGCTCTGTCTCCTCTTGTTTGAGTCCACCAAGACTCAGATGCTGATGTACAAATACATAACTATATTGTATTCCTTTTTTCATGTGAAAGAGAACTGGGAAAAATCACCTATAATACAAAGAGGGGTCTGTTTTCCCAACATACAAGGTAATGTCTGCCTTGCCCTGCTTTTTTTTCTTGGAAGCCTGAATGGATGACAGAGGAGCTTGTCAGATTGAGACAGAAGAGGGAAAAATCAGGTGAAGATTGATTTGCAGGGAAGTTATTTAATAATATTTTTGTACTTTTCATTGTGCCCCAAGCTTTTGTTTATATCTGCATATCTCATATATTTGGGAGATGCTAGAGATATGTGGCAGTCCTGTTGATGCATCAATTAAGGACCACAGTGACAAGTGCCACACTCTCTGAGGTGCCCAATGAGCTTTCCAAGACAAGAGTCAGTGTTCCTGGAAAATGAACCTCAAAAGGAATACAAATGTTGTGAGTGGGATATCTTTTTAAATTTTATCTAGAAAAATAACAAATGCTTTGACCTCGTGGCCATATATCATGAGCAATGAAGCAAGGGTGTCTGTCTATTTTTTTCCAAAGAAAGCTGCCTCCAAAACAGGCAAGGAAGAGCTGAAAGATCTAAGCATGAAGGAGGAGAATTGTGCATGCTAATGCCATTGCACCCCAATCAATCTTCCCACAATTATGCAGAACGATGCAGACACAAACACGTGGCTGCCTCTGAGCCAAGTACCTCCTGAGTTATGCAGAGCCCTTGTGTCCTCCTTTCTGTGGAAGTTGTGCTGGACTCACTGTGCTCATGGCCTGAAAAACATAATCTTTAACATAAGGCAGCAAGACACCTTCTGGGGCTGAAACTTCCTGGAGGCTCTTTGAGGACAATGTCAACCACCCTGAGGCAATGTCCACCAGCTCCTGCAAAGTGGCCCCTCAGGATCAGCAGCAGGCAAGCAGAGGGACCATGTGAAGGGACAGGCCTGTGGTGTAGTCTGTAGACCATTCCCAAATCAGCAGTGCCAAAAACTGTGAGGCCCCCGCCCCTGAGTCTGGGAGGATAGAGTCAGGCAAGGAGATGAGTGCAGGAGGGGCATGGAATCCAGGAGAGGAGGAGATGGCTGAGGGTACTGCAGACCAGAGAATGCAACCAAGACATGATCTCCACACCAACACATGACCCAGACAGTTTGAATGGGAGACTGGGTGAATTAGGAGAAGAAAGCAAGTCACTGCAGGGCCAATCCATGCAAAGTTACCAACAGTGGTTCCACCCCCGAGCTGCCAAGCAGTGGGCACAGGGGAAGCATTGCAAGGTAGGTACTTTTCACCTGTCTCCTGGTATTGGAGGGACAGGCTGGAGAGCTGCATGGACCACTCTGCTCTAGCACACCTGCTCCTGCCTGGGCAGCACAACACCTTACAAGGGCCAGCACCATGGTCGAGGAGGAGCAGGGAAACACCATCACTGGAGATGCACAGAGCCAGACTGCAGGGGAGATAGCAGTGGGTGAGGCTCAGCCTGTGTCGTGAGGGAATGCTGGGCTCCTTGTTAGCTCCACATTTTCCTTTCTCTCCCTGCTGGTGTGAGAAAACGCACGCTGCATTTGTTCGGCTGCCAGGAATATGGCAGCTCAAGCACCATCTTGTTAGCTTTGCTGTGTGTCTTTTCCCACAGCATTGCTTTAAATAATAAAGGGAGTCATGATCCACCAGCTGGAGTAGACATTATGAACTTATCTGGCTCAAATCCAATGGTGATATATTTGGCCTCATTATTTTATGCACAAATGCCACAAAACAGCACAAGATTTTTTTCCCCTAAATACTCTTTTTCTTTTAGCACTGACATTTCTCTTATTTGCATTAAGATTTGCAATGAACAGCCTGTGCCAGACCAAATTTGACAGATATTTTTGCTTTTATGGATGGTTTGTTCCAGGCAATCAGGGTTGGAATTGTATGCCCTGACCTCAGGGATAGGTCAGAGAGTACTCCCAGGATAGAGAACACCTCATTTTCAGGGACTTGCTGTGAAAGAAATGGGGATCTAACTCATAACTAACTGCATCACAGTGCCATGGCCAGGACATCAGTTCAGGAAAATTGAAAATGAGATCCTCATGTGATGGGGCTTTTAGCAAGCATCTGAGCTGTAGAGGGAAGATAAAAACATCCATCCTTCTTTATAAAGTAATCAGAGGCTTACAAGATATTTATTAAATGTAGGTCTAGATGGAAGAGGTGGGAAGTGCTGTTGCATGAACCATGCCCATGCTCCTCCCAGCCCAGGGACCCAACAGAGCCCGTGCAGGGTGATATATGCAGTGGGGCAGGGAAACAGACACACAAGACTTTCTATCCCCTGCTGTGGGAATCAGACCCATGTCACTGGGGAGACAAAGACAGGGAAGGTTTTTGAAGGGAGGACAGCTGACTGCTGCCAAAAGCCAGAGATACTGGAAGATCAGAGGTCAGGGATGGATGAGAAATGCTTTGGGAACACAAAAATTAGAGGGCAGAAATCTGCACGGTAGATGCTTTGAGCTTGTAGCAATACAGATCCTACAGAGTCTGGCCTTATCTGAGAAGCATGAAATTGCTCCAGACCAGGCTCTTGATATTCTAGCAAAGTAAAATAAAAAATTCACAAAGAGATACCTTTGCTATTCTAGCAAAGTAAAATAAAAAATTCACAAAGACATGCCAGCCACCTGGGATGGAAATGCCCATCAGCTTCAAAATGATGATTCCTTAATGATAAAAGTTCAAGAAATGAGGGTGTTGTGTGGGAGCTTTACCTAGCCATCCTGGCAGATCGTGCTGTGTTACAATTGAATTCAGCCTTCAGGCAATGCACTCCTGCTCAGCTTCCAGAACCAGTCGATGGCTGCTCCGAGTAGTTCATCTTACAATCCAGAGAAAACAGGAGAATAGAGAAGCAGAAACCTACAACATTTAGGGGGGGAAAAGAGTCTTTCCCCCCTCCCCCATTTTGTGTCTCATATCATGTTAGTCCTGTGCGTACCATTGTGTTGCGTCTGCTGTTTGAAGTAGTTTCTGAGAAGTCAAGACCTAGTTGGTGAGAATGTGGAGAAAACATGAACACAATGAACCTGAAAAGCAAATCAGGCTCTCCCCATTTTGTTTTTCATCAAGCAGAGAAGGGGAAAAGAGTGCTCCATGTATTCAGCCATTCAAGTGCCATGTACTCGGATACCAGCTGGGTGAGCCGAAGCATCGCTCTGCAAATATTGACAGTCTCTTCATTGAAGCAAGAGCTCTCAGAGTTTAATTTTAAGTGCTCGTTTTGTCTATTCCATGGTAAAAGTCAGGCAATTAGGGGAAGAACAAGCCTGAGTGTGGTTGGTATCTCTTCCAGACATTTCCACCCTGTACCAAAAAGCACCTACTCATGACACGACTACATCATTGCTATTGTCAGAACCAAGCCTCCTCCCCCAACAGCTCAGCTCCTACGTGGATGTTTTAGTCTCTCATATGAATCAAATTATTTAAGGTGAAACCTAAAAGTGCATTAATTTTTGTTTTTGGCTAATGTTTTGGTCTGTAGCATACTCTGGGACATTTTACAACATCATTAAAATGACAGCTAAACTAAAGATCTCTTCTCAAGGTAATAAGTGCTATTCCCAGGCACTTCACAGACCAGAATGACACATTTGGATCTTCTGAATTCACAGTGGAAAAATTCCCAGCTCTGGGACAACGTGCAGAAACCGTTTGATTTCCTACACTTTAATAGCATTATTGAAAAACTCAGAGCAGAAAGGGGATAATGCCTCTTTCTTGCAATGTCATCAGGAAGTGGGATTTGGAAGCTGGAGTATATTTCCACCTGTACACACACACCCCTCCCCCCACCTTGAATGTGCTCAGGATGTGGGTATTAGTCCTGCAAAAAGCACCACTGGATGTTTAATGGCCATAGGTGGCAGGGATTTTGACTCCTCATCATTTGCAGACAGTTCAATAAAAGAAAGGCCAGTGAGCTTTCTCTGCTGGGACAGTCCCTAATCCCATGGCTCCTGACGTAAATCACAGGCCATCTGTGCATTAAGATGGCCCTCTCTCTTTTCCTGGGTTACAGAAATGAGATACAATAATTAGATCCTTTGAGCTGAAAGGACATAGGGCCATGCCTGCTCCCTGATGCAATGATATGAGGCGACAGGCAGAGGTTGCAGCAGCATTTTAAACCCTCCAGATAATCAATACAGAGGCTGAGGAAGAATGGTGGGGTTTGCAGCTAAACAGATAAGGCGTTGCATCACATCTGACCTATTTCACAGTATAAGCATCACTTCTGCCCCAGTTGTCTTTTAAAAGATATCAGAGGATACTGCTACCACTGCAGAACTAGAGGTAAAGACCATGGTCATCCAACAAGGTGTTAAATGGGCTCCCTCAAGGGTTAAATTACCAATCCCCAGTGCAATATTTTTGTAATATTTCTTTAACACTGAAAAAACAAAAACAGTCCAATGGTTCAGTGGTTCAGGCCAGACTGTCAGCAGGGCAGACTGTCAGCAGGCTTCTGCTTTCACATACCCACTGGTCCATCCAGTCGCTATCAAAGCGTATTTAGGTCCCTCCCAGGCAGCCTCATCCCTATGGAAGAATGGAGCATCGTCTCCCATTCCCACCCGTGTGCAGTCACTGCATGCAGACTATTACCAAATTCAGGCCCCTGCCAAGCTGCTAGACTGGAACAGGCAGGCCCAACAATGTAGGAGTGCAATCATCCCAGTTCATCTTGTAAAATGAATCCTTGCTACTGGAAAAACAAAGTTGTGCTGATCAGCAGATATTTGTGTGTTGGGGTCCTGCCCCAAAGAGGTGCATTGGCTCACGAGCCTCCTGTCCCAGCACCTATGGAAGGTCAGTCCCAAGTGCCATCACATGCCACAAGGAAGAAGTTGCTAAGTCTGGAGACTCCAGCCATTATCCTGCAAGTGTTGTGCTGGAGGTATAAGGCCACTAGGTCAGTAAGGGTATAGGCATGAGGAACTGGTCCAGGTTCTTCAAATAGAGGCGACAAGGCAAAAGCAGACGTAAGGGCATTTTTCCAGGTTGCCCCACTACCTGGCTGGCACTAATGACTGCCCCCAGTTTTCATGTTTTAATGTACAGAAATACACAGATGATAGATGACTCTTTTCCCCAATGAAGGCACAGATCTGCCTTGGGTGAAATCCAAGAGCATGCAAGAGAAGGACCATCCCTGACATTGCACAAGGTGCTTTTCACCACTGGGACTCCATGCACCAACTAATTTCCTCCTTAGCAGGCTGATCTTACACTGTGCTTCCAGGATTTCTTCCTGCAGGCTGAAGTCAAGGTCTGCACCAAGATATTTAGAAAGAGAGGCAGCAATTTGTATCCCTCCTTTAACAAATCAAGCCTGCATGCTAGACTGAGACACTAATTACATGGCTTGGATCCTCATCTGGCATTTAATGGACTCTTCTCCCAGTGCTACTGGCCAGGAAACAAGACATCTTGGATATATGCTGTTTCATCTCTGTATTTGATTCATAACCAGTGGGACTGGAAGTGCCTGAAGAGGATTTTCAGCCTCTCTGAGCCCCTTGCACATGAAAAGAAGGTGTCAGGAGAACCCTCCTCCTGCTTTCAGGTTTGCAAACCTTTCCACCCTGTTCTCCCATGCTGACTGGGCACTGCCAGTCAGTGCAGTTCAAGATGTCTCCTAATGTCCCCTAAACTCAATCTTGTCAATTTCAAAGTACACAAACGCATTTCAGTCCCTGGATGGCGAAACTCATAGGAATTTCAGGTTCAGTTTAAAATTAATGAAAAATAAATGCTGCTGGGCAGATGAAATTCTGCAGGTTGGATCTGCAACTGCATGTCTTGCTCCTGGGTTACGTCATGTCTAATGTTCTCCCTTTAGCAATTTCTCCATTTTGTGCTGCAGAAGGCAGATATCTGCTGCTTCAGTGCTTGTAAATCTCCTTTCCTTCATGGCACCTGCTAACACTGCTCCTGAGGTCCCACAGGTCTGGATTTCTGTTTTCTTCTCAAGTACCCATTCGGATAAAAGAACCGAACTGCAGGGACTAAATGTCTTCGAGAACATCACCTTCATCAAACTGGGCAGAAAGTTTGGGATTCCTCTGGAGGGAGCTAACAGGATTATTGTCTTGGCCTTGTTTCCACATGAAACAAGGTTAAACAGAAGCCCCACAGATGCAATTTTTTTGAAGCCTCTTTCAGCCTTAGAAGGATCCTTTGCCTGTCATCCCCAATACAGCCAGCTGGTACTCTCACCCTTCCTCTCCTCCTCACAGAAGTGTGCCAGACACTGAGACTATGACCTGTGTCTCTCAGCACTAAAATAGTCTCAATGTTTATACTTCCTTCCCAGCTACTGTGTGTCCCAAGGGGACTATCATCTTATTTTACAGTAACAGACTAGTTCAACCTGGTTTTCAAGTTGCTTCCAGTTCCTGGGTCCTTTCCCCTTACTGCCACAACCAGAAAACCAGACAGGTGGAAGCTGACTTCTTGCAGTCTTGCTTCTGCTTTTGCCTCACTGATCCCCCTCCAGCATGGAGCTACTATTCTAGCATCTTTCCATTCTGTGATAAGGGCAGCATGTCTGGATTACATATCTGGATCAAAGATCCAAGTTGTATCTTTAGGAATCACCAAGAAAAGAATAGTCCTCGATCTAGCCCATTTGTTACTTTTCTGCCCTGGTGCCAGGGCATATGATTTGAACGAGGCACCCACCTCACGCCTCCCAAGGAGAGCTCTGCACCAAAGTTACGCTCGTGCACGAGAGATGAGAGCCACACAGTGCTGCCCCTCTTCCTCTCTGTCAGATCCAGAGGGTCAGATCCAGGCTGGCACCCTCCTTCACTTTTCCTGCTGTTGCAGGTCAGCCCTTCCTGCAATAGGGAGTCCTTGTCCTTGGCATTGTGGTGGCAGCCAGAGGATCTCCAGGTGTGCCTGGGTGACTGTCCCACTGCGGAGCTGTGGGACATTCTGCCTGAGTGAGCCCTGGAGTGCAGTTTTCCCAGAGCCACTGTTTATGTTAAACCATTTACTCTGTTATCTTCCAGAGGGAAATTATTTTTTTTCCCCCCAGATGAAGAACATTAATGCCATTCAAATAATAAGAGATTTGGAGCATCCCTCTGTTTATAGAGTGGCATGCCACAGTGACAGGCACAATATAAATAGCTAAACACTGAGATAACCAAACACTTAGGCTGATGAAAAAACCCCAGCATTTTTTCCCATTCCAAATTCTTTAGAGTAATCTGATTTGACCTCTAGCACAATGCATACTTTAATGATGCCTGAATAATGACTAGGCAAGGAATTAACTCCCACAGTGGGTTAATGCACTCACTTTCACCCAGAAGACCTAGACTCCAATCCCAAATAAATAAAATGTATTTGGTGATCTCATTCCAGTTTCTCACAGTCCTTTGTTCACATTCTGTGATTTGATAGAACCAGAGGCCCCTACCTGCCTCCAGCAGAGAGGGACCAATCTTTGGGGAACAGAGGTGGTGTGGGTTGGGTGGGTGCAGTAGGAAAAAATAGCAAGTGCCTCTGATCCAGGGATCTCAGCTACTGAAAAAATAGGGACAGGGTAGGGAGGGCTTTCACAGATCAACATTGTTGCCACACCACTTCCTGGGTATGGGACATTTACTGTTGTCAAACACCTTGATGTTAAAAAAAACATTTCTAACTGCATGACTAGTGCTCAAATATGAAGTGCCTAAGTGTGACCAACCACAGGTTTGTTTCTCGAGGTTTACACGCAGGAGAGAGAACATAATTCACTTAGCCTCTGGCAGGGTTGAGGGAAGTCTTCAGTACGTGCCTGTGTTGACAGTATTTATGCATCTTATGAAGGTGGTAGTGGCAGCAGGGTGGGATGAAACCATGCACTTACCAATTAGGGAACATGGAGAAAAGATATTTTTCTGGTGTTTAGTTTTCTGCATTACTTTTGTCATCATTGCTAAGGTCACTTGGATGACAATGGAACCTTTGGGTGGCATTTCCAAATCCTGTAACCAAAAGCCTGACTGCTGGCACCCATACTGGGGCCCACAAAATGCATCAGCGAAAGCTGAAATTGTCCACAGCTGTGAAAATTACATCACTCTGCCTAGACACTCCACCTTTGTTTAAAAATAATTGAAAGGCTGCTTTGTTTTCTTCTATTTTTATTTTTTATTTCTCCTGCTAAGACTCTACCCAAGTCACAACCAGTAACACCACAGACAAGTCCCAAGGAAATAACTGAGTGAGAACATCCTTTTAGCTTTCCAAAAGTGGGCAGCAAAACATGAAGGCTGATGAAACAAAGGCTGCATGTCCATGCAAATGTAACTGGTATTAAAAACACCACGCGGGTCATGTGCTCCATCTTATACAAGACAGAAAGAGAAACAGGAGTAGGTTTCTATGAAGCTTGATTCAGCATGGACATCTAAAATTACTAAGTGCTTTTTAAGAGATTCACATGGACAAATTTTAACAAGTTTAACTGTGTCTTTTTCTCCAAGTGCCATTGACTGCAACGCAGAGGCTCCCAGAGTTTGTGACAGCTGAGTAGTGCTGGCTGGTGAAATTCTGGTTACACCAGCAGCCATGGAGGTTGCTGCCATTGTTGAAATAGTGACAGGATGTCATCCCATGTTTTCAAATTCTTGATGCATGTATTAATAACCCAGTCTTTGTGATGATGCCCATTACTGAAACACTAAGAATTTAGATTTCAGTTAGGAAACCAGAGGAATGTTGCTAGCACCAAGCAGGATATCCTTCCTGTGCTGACTTGACAGCGCATAGAGAGAAGCTGTATTTCACATGTGAAATATACAGGACAGGTCAATGCAGCTGAATTATGAAGCACCAGTGATGTCTGCCAATTTGAGCACGCGCAGTCCTCAGCCTTTGTCACATCAATCCTATTTATTAGCAGTGGCAGAGGGGGTGTGCAAAGCTCTTTTCAAGCTGTAGCTCAGCAATTAATGCTTCTGGGCTTAGCTCAGTATTTGTGAGCTGTACCTGAGGCACAGATGCTCTGTGCTAACAGGAGTAAACTGAAGCACGGAGGGGTAACACAGCTTCTCCAGGCAGCAGAGCTGGGAAGCAATCCCAGCAGGGCACCACCCTCTCCCTACCTCCTGAGCACCCATGGCTTGGGAAGCCTGGGAAGTGCAGGGAAATTCATGCTGCGTCTCCACAGATGGAAAACCACATCCAAAATCATATCCACTCTGTCATGGCTCACCACCCTAAGCCAGCTCAGCCAGTCACCAAGTTGTGGTTACAGGCAGGAAGCAGGAGCTGGCAACTGTTGGAATCTGTGGTATTGATGATCCTGAGATTGTAGAAAGTCTCTGTCTTTCTGCCCCGTTGCCAAAGAAGAAGTCATAATTCGTCTGTGCTGGTTTCAAGGTTATTTATTCTTGCTTATCTCTAACATGTTCTGCTGCCCTACTGCAGGTCTGTCCTGCAGGGCAGCGTGTGGGGCTCTGCCCTCAGTGGGATGTTACAAACATTAAATACCAGAAACTACCTGTGCTGTATTTACAATAATGTGCCCATATCTGTCACCTACGTTGAACAGTGTGTCCCCAGCCTAAACCAATAGAAAAATGCCAACACTACAGTGAAACATGGAGGGCACGAAGAAGGAGAAAAAGGACAAGACACACCCAATTTCCTCCATCTTGTGCCCTTTGGACCCCTAATCTGGAATCCTAAAATTTTACTTTTGCACCCGTGCCGCACTTAATTATTACTTATATCAAACACTCAGAGCTGGTAATTAATCCTGTAAGATTGAAAACTCTTTTCCATGGACAGAGATCAGAGACAGTGTCTCTGGGGGCTGTGTACAGGGGGGTTCCTGACCCTCTGCCAGGGTCCCAGGCCTTCCAGGGCAGCCAGAGGGAAGCTCTGGATTCCCACAGGCAACCACTGAGGTGGGCTGGAAAGGTGGCAAAAGCCAAGTGGTTTGTACCCAAGTGAATCTGCAAGCACCCTGAACTTCTGGGTACCTCAGCAGGGAAAACTCTTCCACATTGGGAAGTCCACAGCAGCTCGCAGGAAGTGACCCACTTAAGTAAGGAGCCTGCAGCAGGGAAGGGTGCAGAGGCTTTTAAAACACCACGCAGACCTGCGGGAGCTGGATGGGGTCAGCCCGGCTGAGCAGCCAGAGGGGCCAGAGAGGACACAGGCTGGCAGAGCTGTTCCTGCCGACCCAGAGCGATGAACCACGAAAGTGCACGGCGAGAGACCAAAGGAAATTCACCTCGCCCGGCGCACTCGGCACACGCGCCGGGGGCTGCTGCTCCCAGAGGCCGGCAGTCAGGAAAGGCTCTTCAAAGCGTTCCTCTGCCAGGAGGGCTTGTGGCGCTGGGCTCAGCCCTGCAGCTCGAGGTTTGCGGCAAGGTTTCCTGAAGCTCTCTGCCTCCCGAGGGATTTCCAGAGGCTACCAAGGCCACGCAGGCTGGCAGCCGGGGAGCCTCTGCCTTCGCCCGTGCCCCCGGGACAGGCATCGCGCCCACGGGAGCCGCGCACGCTGTTCTGTTTGCGCTCCCGCTGTTTACACACAAGAATTTAAAGCATCTCCCCCGGTTTCTCCGCAAATTGCTGCATTCAGATGAAGTGGCAGCTGCTGTAATTAAGACACAGTTAATTACATATCCCCTTAATTGCGATGATAGGATTTGATCAATTTGGTGAATAAGAATTGTTAGGTTTCTTCCGGCAAGTGCAGGCTCTGCAGGGCTCAGATGCGGCTTCCTTTGTCTCCCGGCATGGCCCGGGCAGGGACGGCAGCGCTCAGGTGGCAGCGGCGCCGTGCGGCTCTGCCGGGGCTCCAGCCGCTCCCGAACAGCCCTTGCACAGGGCAGCAGCTGAAGGGAAATGTTGAGCCTGAGATCAAGCAAGCACAGTGATGAGAAACTTCAGGGGCAGGGCGAGTAAGTTGGCAGGAGAGGAAAATTTTTCTCAATTCTTTCTTTTTCTTTATTTAAGAACGAAAAAGATAGTGGAGATGAGTTGGGTTCCTGGAATCTCCCGCTCACTTGCTGCTGGGCACAGAACATGGCCATCAGTACAAGTACTGACACAACCTTTTAAATTCCAGCTCTGCCCCCAAGAATGACTACAAAAAAAAAAAACCTCTGCTTATTTTTTTTTACTCTGTCTATTTTATTTCCTTACTGTGCTGAATTTGTGAATTGTTCTTCTACCTCTCCAAGTCCAGTGCCAGCCCAAGCACATGCCCTCTGTCCCTGGCAATTTCTGGCTCTCATACCCTGTGCAGCCCCACAGCTGGCAGGCTGTTCCTCCAGGGACAAGACTCCACAGATATAATTTTGTCTAAAAGGAAAAAACAGGAAGACAGAGGGTTGTTAAATGCCAGGGCTGAATCTGACCATCATCACCTGTTTCTGGATGAGAGCTGAACTAGGGTCCCACAAGAATAGCCAGCAAAGCAAAGTGAGCAAGCACAGCAGACAGTGTGGAGACCCCTTTCCTTCCCGCTCTGGAGGCTGATTGGTACCAGTGAGATGAATGTCCCTTTTTGGAATTTCTTTTTAGTGATTCAGTACACAGAGCTGTCATCCATATTAATTAATGAACTGTGGTTGACTGATCAAGTATGTTCAGAGTGCTTGCACACAAAAGAAAAAAAATCATCTAACTGCAGCCAATTATCTAAGATCACCCTAGACTTAGTAGTTAGATATGATTAGGTAGAAATTAATTAAAATATTGTTTACTTGCCCCCCCCAGTTCTTCATCCAACAGGCAAACCCAACCTTTCCTCTCATGGGAAGCAGCAAGCACCACCTCCAGGTGAGCAAGGCAAACTGGTTTGGCACAAGGCTCAGCAACCACAAAGCAAAGATCAGGATATTTTTTTGACAGCATTGGCAAAGCTGTAAGTATCAGCTCAAATGGTGACATATTCAGACTTGTAGGATGTTTTCATATGCCACCAAAGGAATGTGGTTTGATGAAACTGCATTGGAGTAGGTGCAGAGTTGGTCAGGCAACAAACACAGAAATCACACCTAGAAAGTGATTCACCTTCAAACAGGAAACTCAGTGAATGGGTCCTGTTTCATGCAATTCAAATTTTTAATAAGTGAAGTCAGCAATAGTAAAAAGAATATCCTTAGTAAATGTGCCGGTGAGGCAAAGCTGAAAGGAGCTAAAAGTACCTTAGAAAACAGGGTAAGAGTTCAAATTTATTTTAACAAATTAAGAGAAATTATCTGAAAAAAAATAGGCTGCAATGCACTAGGGCTGTAGGCAAATTTCTACATGTAAGCACAAAAAAAAAAAATCAATAAAGCAAATGCAAAATGGACTGGAATATGAATCAGCAAAGCTATGACACTGAAAAGTTGGAAAACATCATACCACAATCCATAATTAGGTTTCCTGATACAAGATACTTAATGTCATCCATCCCTTACACTCACATGCAAATGTCAGTGAACAAACTGGGACCATTTTCAGGTCCCAACTCCCCAGGGACAGAAAAAAATAAACTAAAAACACTGCCTTGGACATCTCTATAAGTGACCTCCAAGCAGAGCCTCAGAGAATTGATTAGGCTGAGGAAAAAACTGGGACACAGCAAAAACTCAAAAGAGTGCTGCAGGGAAAAAAGGCAATAGCCTGTCCTCCCTACCCATAGCAAACAGCCCACAGAACAGCAAAGCCTATACTTGCTGAGGAGAGATCTAAATGGCTGGTAGGAGAAACTCCAAGGGTAAAACACTGGAGCAGATTAACACAGAGGGCAATGAGGTCTCAGGGTAAGAGGCTAGGTCTCTGTCACTAAAAGCAGAAATCCTCCTCCTATCCCAGAACCTCATGGTCTCTCCTGGTTCTAGGACTCTGTGTCTCAGAAGAAAGCAAAGTTCTTCCTTCTTCCCTGCCTTACCTTGTTTTTTCCTGAGGTCTCCCTATTCTAGTGCTGAGATGTAGGTTGTAGCTCATATAACAGAAGGGTGCATAAAAAAATCCAGACTCAAATTACACCTACACTTCTAATTCCAGAAAGATTAAAGAAAGCTTTACTTTTTGTTTACAGCTAGTAAGATGCACCGGAGAGTATGTCCAATAAGGCATCAGAAAAATATTTACCCTTTAGGATCTAACCCTGGGCTCCTTCCCATGTCAGATCTTTTTTATTTTCTCATCCTTTGACTTTCTTTAAACTTCACCAGTTAGGAGATGCTCCTAGACTCAGATCTAGGAGTAACTTGAGGAGAATGCAACCTGAGGACCAGCAGGTACTACAGTCTAATCTAGCAAAGTGCAGCAGCATTCAGGATGGTGGCTCAAGTGTGCAGGGGCACAAATTTCCAAATGAGTTGTTGACAGATCCTCTCCCCTCTCCAGCTCTAAGTCTCCCAAGACACCATTCCATGTAGTTGTGTATACAGTCAACTGCAACATTGCTAGTAACCTGGCTCAAACACCACTCTAAAAGGCACTCACAAGGCTGACACCCTTGCCTCTTGAAAAGCAGTAAGGAAAAGAGGAACTATCACAAAGCCAGGCCTAGTGAGGCAGAGTGTCTTGCTCCCACCAGTGAGGCAAAGGGAACCCAAGCTGACAGCACCCATGCTTGTACCTGCAAGATTTGCCTTTCCTGATCTTCATTCCATAATTTATCTAAGCCTGTAACCTCACTGCAGGAAAGGTAAGCCCACATTGCAGCCTCAGTCTCTGCCCAGTCTGTAAGTAGAAATACCACCTAGTTAAAAAACTTTACTGGTATGGCCTTCCTTGGTTCTCAAAAGCAGTACAGACTTCATCCTGGAAAAACAATTCCTTTTCAGCATGTTAAGTTCTAAGAAGTTCAAAACCAAGATTAGGCTATTTTTTTGTGGTTTATTATTATTTAGCACAACAAGTAGATTACAGATGGTCCTGCAATTTCAATTGTATGGCTGTGGCATTTGGATGTATTGCTTCCCCTTGACAGCACATGCTCCCTGCAGGTCCCTACAACCTCTGCCTTAGGCTCCTCTCCTCCCAGTGGGGCTGTCTGTTAAGACTGGAGCCACTCTTGCTCACAGCATGATGAGGTTTTTTAGTATAGCAGGTTTGAAAAGCTTCTGAGACTTGTAACTAAAGTTTTAGATGCAAAGTTACAAGACAAAGATGTAACCCAAGCATTCATATGGCAAATTTAAAAACTACTTCTGGATGTATATTCAGGGTGAAAGATAAATTTTGAAACAAGAGCCTTTGAATTGTACACCAGGAGACAGGCAAGCAACCCAAAGTTTGGAAGAAACCTTGTAGATTCTGTAGTAGACACAGCCACTACTGGCATTCTCTCAGGTAGCTGGGCTGGCAACCTGAATACATGATTCCAGCTGGAGAAAGATGCAACCACCCCCGCTTCCCAAAGATGAGGGATGAGGAATGCTTCCTGCTGAAGCCACGCCAGGGTAAAACTGGAGAAAAATCCCCCCCAGGGACAAGCTGGGGAGAGAAGAGGAATCTCTGTTGGTGCTGCTGACTATGATGAGGACAACAGTTGTGCAGAACTGGCTGACAGGGATATGGAAATGTTGGTAAATATAACAGTGATTCTCAACAGCTCATATTGTGTGTGAGTGTTGGAGTTGTCACTTTTGTATGTTGTATAGCTACATTTTCCAAGATTGACTGAAATTATCTAAAGCATGAAAATACATTCTTTTGTAGGCTGCATTGGATAAGGAGTTTTTACATCGTGCTCTGCAACTAAGTGAAAGATGTAGTGGTCTTAGTTTCAGAAAAAAAATGAACTATGGATGTGTTTAAGGAGTTTCTAAGATGGTTGTGTCATGATACTATTCAAAATAATACTCCTACTTAAGATCTCTGGTGAGAACCAATTTTAACATCAAACTCCTGGAGCTGCAATATTAATTCACACTCCAGTGAAGCAGTTGCCATGGAATAGCCAAAACATAATTCACCGACTTTGATGGGCAACAAAACAGAGAAAACATCTACTTTGTTTTCCAAATACTGGTGAGTCAGTGTTTTACAGCAGCCAAATTTCACTCCGCAGGAGGTAGAATAAATTATTACTTAATTGTGACAAACAAGCAGAGCATATCAGACCATGGATATAATGAATCAGTCTATGAAGAAATTCTGTCTTGAATCACAGAACAGCACATTTTTGTCCTGAAATAAAATACTCTGAAATAAAATACTCTTTAAATAAGTCAGCTAGTTCCTGCATTAGTTTCTACTCTGAGACCTGCCACTAATATTGAGCAACTATTTCTAGAACTCCCATAGCTCTGCAAAGTTTAACCTTTTGTAGAACATTTACTATTACATACAGACAACATTTCTTTTCTTCCTGGGGGATTCTTAATAGGCATGCTATCCCACAGTGAATTTTACTATCAAAATGGAGATTAATACATTCAAGCCACATAATCAAATTATTTTACATTCAGCAGCATCTCCTTAACAAAAGCACAAATAAAAAAAACCCACCCAAGTATTTTACACCAATGCTTGTAGGAATTTGGCATGTTACACTCTGCAAATGCAACAGGACTTTAGCAGACTCTGCACCAATCTTGCCACCAGCCTCGTAAACCACAGAGCACACAGTATGAGGTGAGGCTGTCAGTTAGCTGCACTAAAAAAAAAATCCACTTAAGATTCTTAGCATTTCAGAGCGGTACTCTGCCCAGTTTTTATTTCTCCTATTTAAAAAAATGCATTCATCTGCATAAACTCACATTTTTTCAACAGAGGCAAGATTTTGCCTTTTTATCAATGTCATCCCCTTATTCATTTGTAAGTTCTGTATTGGGACAGAAGTATTTATTTTCCATAACTGTTATACCAAAAAAAAAAAAAAATCACCTTTCCACAGCTTGGGTGAGATTCTTGCTCTCTAGACTGCTGCTTGCACCTTCATTTCACTATCCTCTATTTGCTTGCTTCATCAGCTGTTCATCTTGAAAAGGATGGCTGTTTTCTGTCATGGGCAGCTAGGATGGCTCCACAAGTCACATGCATCCAGACGAGCTCCAGGGTAAGTCTGTGCATCAAAGTAAACCCATGAGACCCGTGGAATAAGCCTTCCCCCTTTTATGCCTATTGTGGTCAACACTGCAACAACTTCTACTGATTTTTTAATTACTTTGATCTACAAAAGGAACAGAAGAACCCAGGGACAGGAAACCAAAACTACTTTCAAAAGTTTTTGGCCATACCAGGAGTGCTGCATGGCCTGAATTTGTCATATATTTGAGAATCCAGAATGGAAATTGCTATAAAAAAATCTGGATTTTTCTTCTTCCCTGTGAAAATCTGTTGCACTGCACATTGACTTAAAAGTGTTTGATGAAAAAAAAAAAGTTGTAGGCTATTAATATTAGGTAGTCAAGGCTTTGAAAATTCTTTTGATACTGAACTAATGCAGTTAGTTGCTTGACTGCAAGAGGCACAACTCTTATCAGGCTAATTACAAGTCAGATGGAGCCAACTGAACAATACTGAATTATTAAGGTCTTACTGTACTTTCTCAGGCTGTTAATATCTATTACATTACAGCTGCATTATACTGAGTGCTCATTTCAACAGATTAGAAAGTACATTTGTAATTCTGGCTACCCTTTG
This sequence comes from Lonchura striata, assembly GCF_050655825.1. Taxonomy (NCBI): domain Eukaryota; kingdom Metazoa; phylum Chordata; class Aves; order Passeriformes; family Estrildidae; genus Lonchura; species Lonchura striata. The sequence goes on along the minus strand of NC_140705.1, from coordinate 83,366,802 downwards.
GGTGGATCATGGTATTTATATACCATATGTCAGCATGAGATTACAGAATGATTTATGCTTTTTGCCCAGACCTTTTGGAAAACTGCAACCACCTTCGTAGTAAACTACAAAGCTGAAACACCCTTCCATACTGACTCTGACAATTTTCTCAGGAAGAGACCACCAGTTACTGGTACAACCATGCCTCATTCAAAGCAACAATTGACTTGCCCTTTTCTCAACACAACTGAGTGATCCATGCTGGTTTTCCTGTCAGAGGGACATGGAAGATGAAGTTGCATGCAGAGGAAAAAAGTGAATAGTCATCTCATGTTTTGGAAAAAACAGCTGCCCCCAAAGGCATGCCAAGTACCAACATTCAGGTACCCCCATTCCTTCTGTAAGAACCAGACCACCTTCTGTAATCACCAGACAGTAACAGTCAGCCAGGGAACAAGACAAGGAAAACTGTCTGTACTTGGGAATTGTTACCTAAGAATAGTTACTCAAATACACTATTGATAGTTTCAGCAGCATGCATGCACAAATAGATAAATGAGTTAAAAAAATCACTAGTGGAGTATAGCAAAATACATTGATTTGACACACTTGACTAGTGGTTCCAAAGTGGCAGTGAAGAAGAGTGGGATTTAACAGTGTTATCTGTCTAAAGCTGAGTGCATACTGCAAGGTATTTTAAAGATGACATGTCAAATGAGTTATTACATTCTGATCAAAAAATGGTGTAAAATTTTAAGTCAATAATGCATCGGCTGTGTGTACAGGTATGCACGGCAATCTATACCTTACTTTCAGTATGTAAGCTGTCAAACACCAAAAGTAAGTGTGTTTGATTACTGTACCACCAAGTTTGTTAAGTTTCACTGTTTCAGAGACTACTAACAGTATGGGCAGGAGAAAAAACTCACCTGATTGCATTGTCTTTCCTTCCCAGCTATTTTGCCTTTTACTTTTTCTAAACTAGTCACACCTTTGACTATGTTTCATTAAGAGAGCTGGCTGTGATAGCAAAAGGAAACTATCATCTTTTATTAGAAAGCAGATTTCCACATGATGGTAGGCAAAAGCACCATGGCATCAACATCACATCTGCCCCTTCATCTGAAGGTTTTGTCCAGTAGCTGCATGTCAAAACCCAATTACAAGTGGAACACAAATGGAAAGGCTAAGCACTTTCCCTCACTTTCCCTTATTTAGTTGGTAAAGGAGTCTCACTAATCTGTAGGGACATAAAGGCTATTAAATACTGTGGTACAGAACAAGCCTGGTAGATTGAGCCTCATAATTATTTCAGTGGCAGCAAGAACAGAGTGAGATCAAAATACCTAGTCTGTCATCAGCCTTGTCTGTCTAACATGTATATGTGCCTCCTGCAAACATCCAATTAGCAGGAGGGGACACTTGGAGAAGAATCAATTTCAGCTACTATCCTATGCTTCCATCCTCTCCCCTTACATGGCAGACACTGAAAAGCCTTCAGAGAGAGAGAGAGCACAGAGGAAGAGCCCAAGAAATAGATGCTTGTCAAAGTATGAAGGTTTTACCTTTTACTACAGCTTACTACTAGCCTGTGTCAGACAACAAAAAGCCTTTTGCCAATGAGTGGGGCAATTCCTTTGAGAATAGTTCAATTCCTTTCTTGACTAATGAAGTAGGGGGGAGACAGAATACAGAACTTCATCTAGAGCTAAAAAATTACATGTCTTCAAAGCCATTTACCTTTGCCCCTGTTGGACACAGAGCTGAAGGTGAAGTATTAGGCTGCTGTTCCTTTCTTCCTTCTTGGTTCCACAGTTGAACATGAAGTTTGAAAAAATTCCTATAACTTAAAGTATTTGTTCCCAGACACTCAGGTTAGTGATAACATCCCATCTATTTCCCCATCTGTACAAGTGAAATAAAGGGGAGAAAAAGTAGCACTGGAGGAAGGGGAAATTTGGTAGGGTATAGCTGTTCTTTGACACAAGAAAAGTGCGCACCAGTCCAAGAATTCACTCCAGGAAAATTTGGGAAAAACTAGCATGCAGGGACAACATAAAACACTTTACAGATGCCAAGTTTAACCACCTGAAATTGAAAAATTCTTTGTTCCAGGTCATGGGAGTAAATACACAACAACAGATTCTAGACCACATAAATCCTGGAGCAGTAGTGGTAGGAGAACGTTCTCAACTTTCCAGGCCTGCCCTTGAATGGAAGAATCAAATTAAAATCTCAGCTGAATTTAAGACAACAAAATAATAGAAATCATTATTGCATCCAAGGTAATTTTGTTTTGTTCCTTTCCAAATACTGCACAAATACTTTGTATCATTTTAGGCTATTGCTGTATTGCTTAGAAATACTGCAGCATCTGGGAATATGAATTCCTCCACTGAAAAACAATGATAGTTTGTACAGTGGGGTTACAACAGTGGAAAAACTGAAACCTTGAACTTGAAGGTCTCTGCTTGGCAGAAGTGAAACACACCTCCATCGATGTGTTTTATTACTCACTGACTGTAGAAGGAAACATGCCCTCATTTATTTATTTATTCACTTTTTGAACCAGCTACGCCCACAGTATTTGTATGGTAGTTTCACTGACAGCACAAATCGCCTCCTACAGCTATAAGGGAACAAGAACAAATAGTAATTATTACCTATTGTTCATATTGCAACATCAATTCCCTCTACTGCCTAGAAAAAAGTAACGTTTGTCTTTCTAAAAAAACACTGGAATTTACGTTTCACACAGTTCTAGCCCTCCTTCTCTCCATCTAGGAACCAGGAAAATATATTCAATTCAAGATGTCCTTTAGCTAGGGAGGGATGGTATGGTTCTCTCCTGGACTACAAGGCTGACAGCAAAACTAGAGTTTCATCTTCCCCAGGGGAAAAAAAACAAAAAATGTTGCTTGCTTTTTAATGCTGATACAAAGGTTTCTCACTGTACTTGCCAATTTTCCAGAATTCTGTGGTATCCACCTCTTTCCTCACATTACACAAGTAAAATACAGACCCCAGTAACTGCTTTATCACATGCAAGCAATTCAATAGAAAATGCTCCTTAAAAATTAGTACTTTTATCCTTTAACCCTCCTGTCTCTCCTCTTATGATAAGCAATTTTATTTTGTGTCAATTTAAAATATAAAAATTGTGCTAACTACCTTAGCAGCAGCATAGTCCACCAAATTATTCCATTTCAGGTAACATGGTTATTCAAGACAAACAAAAAGGTCTCATATCTTTTATTTTGTATTAGAATTTTCTTATATTCATTCATATATTCTTATATGCAGTCAAAATCTACTAAACTAAACCTAAAACTGTTGCCCCACCCTGCAACAAACTTGGGTTTAGGAAACAAAGTAAGTTTTATTTGAAGTGAAAAAGAAGCACATGAACACCATAGCACAGTGTGTAAAAGAGAGTAATTATCAGTAATCTGGAAAGGGAAAATATTACTGTGTTGTTGCAAAAAGAAATCAGATTATTTGGAATAGATAATAATGGTTATAAATTTAAATAGTTCTGGAACATTTCCACATTTCCCAACAATAATCCAAAATATGTCAGATGTCTTGAGGTGAACACTTGTTATTTACCCCACACCCAAAGCAAATACATGGAATACATTAAATGTTATTTCTATAGCATCTTCAAGCATCTTCAACTTATAAATACAGAAGTGTCTGTACTTTGGCAACCCTCCAGAGAAGGATGTTCAATGGACTCTGAAGAAAGGAATTTAAAAGGGCATCAAAATGTTACACTTCTCACAAAATATAAATATAACCCTTTTAATTAGGAGAACAGTTTAAGATACGTGGCTTGGAAGCGGAGAAGCACAGAGTTTAAAATGCCATGAAAAGAAAGAGTAACATCATAAAACATTTAACTCAAAATCAGAACATTTCTTTAATAATTGCAAATGAACTTTTTACAATATCAGTTTTCTAACTTTCTGGGCACACTTCCTGGTAAACACTTGAGTATCCTCTGTGAGTTACAAAGAGTAAGTTTCCTGCGTTATACAGTTAAAAAAACCTGGACATTCATAACAACTTGGCATCACATCTTCTTTTTAAAAAGAGATCACACAATAATTTAGACAGCATTTATAGCATTATAAAATCAGACTCCCCCTCTTTAATCACTCACAAGACCAGTCATTAAGAATACAACAGCTTTAGGAATACAAATAATGACGATGTAAAACTATTTGTGCAAAACTGCATTATTTTTACTGTCTAAAATTTCAGGGAAGTAACACCGCCAAAACCAGAGAGCGGATAACAAAGACACACAGTCATGAAAGCAATGCTACCTTAGATTTTCAAACAGGAATTACATTATGAAGTAAATATTAGGTAAAGAAAAATAATCTGATGGCACCTTGAACAACAATGACAAGTGTCCTGGTAATTGCAGTTGAACAGGAATTGATACAGGTTCATGTTAAGAGTCTCTCTTAGGAGTAGCAATTCATCTGGGGGTATCAACTCTAGCATTTCTTCCCATGCAAAAATCTATCTTTCCAACATCTTTGCTTTGCGGGATACTAATGCATCAAAGAATGAGCAGTCTTTTGAGGAGTGTGCTTTCTTCCATGCATCTGAAATCTTTAAAACAGCTGGATCATTGATTCCCTGGATTTCCCTACTCCAATCCATTTAACTGCAGGAGAGAAAAAGCAAACTTCTGTTGTAAGTAATACAAAGCAAGAGTGGATTGTATCTTAAGATACAAACTCATCTTCTTAAGCATCACATTTTGAAGAAAAATACAGCATATACTATTTACACATTAAGAAATGATAACTTTGTCTGTTGTTCTGAAAGAATACCCTGACAACTTCAAAAAGCAAGTATTCTTGAAACTGCCATAATAAATAATTCACTTTTACAGATTATAAGATAAATAGTTATAAATGATCAGAAAAGTAAAAATTTGCATCATCTCCTAACTCCCAGCTTTGGATGGAACCACACCTTAATTAGGATAACCTTTATTAGGCAGCATCCAAAAATATATCAGTTCAGGAATATATATATATATATATATATATATATATATATACACACACACTCTCATATATAATTCAATTCTTAATATATATTCCCATACATACTCATATATATTTATACATATATATACATATACATATATACTCTCAATATATACTCTCATATAATTCATCATACTAATTAATAACTCATAGTCCCACTGACTTTATGATTATAGCAAAACCAAACCCTGATTATAACCAGTCTAAAAGATACTTGAGCAAGTTATGGAAAAAAAAAATCTTAACTGGGGAAGAACTATAGTATAAGCCAGAGAAGGAATGTATATTAAAACTTCTGAAAATTTTGATTTCAACAACTAAATAAAAAGTAGTAATACCATAATCACTAGTGGCACCAGGTACATCAAATAAGCACCGTTAAAAACTAGTTTTCAGTATTTTGAGTGTTCATTAATACAAAATATCAAACAGGTTTCATGGAGCAGGAATAACCCAGACAACAAGAAGAAAATCTGGTTTACTCACCAGGAACACCCAATTCCATTTCAATAAAACGAACATAATTTTGTGCATTTACAGGCAGCTCATCAAACGTCCTGGCATTTGATATGTCTGTAACCCACCCTGGGAGTGTCTCATACTGAACCTCGACTTTGTTTAAGACTTCGTGGTTGGCTGAGAAGCAAACAGAAACAAAAATGTTATGTCCATGATATTGTATATTCTGTACTATGAAACACCACTGGTAAGGCTTTTATTCTTTCCTTACACAAAGGGGTTTGCTCATAAGGTAATACAAGCACTGCAGCTGCTAAGATGTTGGGGGTTTTGTCAATATAAGCATAAGGGGAAAAAAATTCAGTAACTATCAGGACTCAGACTTTAGGAATTCCAGTGCTCAGTCACATGCATATATTTTGCTGAAACCACAATCTTTTTGGTTCAGAAAACAACTTTTCAGGAAAATAATTCCCCAAAATGCTTTTTCTTTTTTTTTTGAACAAATACTGAGAACCAGAGCCCTCTTCATAAGGAAATTGTGAAAGCAAAATTAAGAACCAGCTTGTAAGTATCAAGCAGCTAGAACATATTTTAAAATTACATAGGAGTGTATCTTTTACTAAACATAGTTGCAAGATGTAGTTAAGACTTAACAGACCTCTGATGCCCACAGACCCTTAGCCCCAAAAACCTGTAATGAATTTATCAACCAGTGTGGAGTCCCACAGGAAGTATGAACACTAGCTGTTCCCGCTACTTCTCAGAAGAGAAGAAATATTTTGTCCTTCATTTAGTAACTTGCTACGATGTTGCCCTTTAACTATTAATCCTGTGATGATTTCTAGTATTGAAAAACATGCTAGGCATACTGTTCTGGTACTTAATCACTCCAGTAATTATCTGAACATTAAGTCTTGGAATGACACAGGACAACAAAACAAAGGGCTTTAGTCTGAAAATGATCAAAACATATTGATTTAAAAATGGGAAGAGCCAGGCATTCCTTCTTGCCTTCAAGAAGGAGAGGGCATAGTTATTAATAATTTATGTAGTCTCTGTGTCTCAGTTCAAGTCACTCCAGCCAGGACAGCTAGTCAGCCTGGGAAAGGGTTTGAGATGCAAGAGGCACAGTAGAGGTGCAAATACAAAACCACATGCTAATCCCCTCCAGTATGCGTATAGCCAACAAACTCAAGCTCAGCACATTGAACTATTTGTTATGATGCAGGCAACAGTTCAATATATACAGCAGCAGTGCTGTAAGGACAGCCTAAATGAGTGGGCATTTTGAGAAAGGCTGAAAGAAGACTGCTCTGCTGTCCTTAAAGTCTGTAACAGCAAAGAAATGTGCAAAGTTTTGGACCAAGGTGTTCCCAGGTTAAGGGAATCCTGAACTCATGGCAATGAGAACACACAAGCACAATAAGGATGTTTGGTTGCAGAAGCCAAGGATAAGCACTTTATTGTCGGAAGTAACAACTGAAGTGTTGTCTGCTGTGCAGGTGATCTGTACAACAGAACAGACACGCTCCAAGTGCACAAAACACACTGATCTCCCAGCAGTGCAGATGGTTGCTAGCCTCCCTCTTTCTGAAGAGTAAAAGAGAATGAACACCTCATCTTGGATGTCCACAGGCTTTTTAATTTGAAGCCTCTCTGATGAGGTTAGAGGGAGACAGCTAAAAGCATTTGGTATTGAATGGTCTAATATTGACTACAATCTTCCATTAGCCTGTATTAGTTCACTTCCTTACTTCCCTCTACGGGAGAAGAAAAAGAAGTGATGTATTGTTTGACGTTTCAAGGGATTATTTAATTTTGTCCAAGAAGGTGTGATAAAGATGATGTATGGTAAAAACAAGCCACAAATTGAGCTCAGTGTAGTATCAGATCTAGTCACCATCTGTATCTCTCTCAGCTTTTCACTGAGGTGATTTATCTTCTAGGGTTTCCAGAATATTCCTTAACTGCTTAACTCTATTACAGACAGAGCAGACAATGACATAACTTGAAGAGTGATGTAATGCTAGCTCCAACTCAGAAAAAATATCTCAGATTTGGGACCTTGGAACCTTTGTAAGAGAAGGATCCTCCAGCAATTTCCAGAAACTGAACATGAAAACAGTCACATAGGTCACACCAAATGTGCATCCAGAATAGTGTGCCAGCTCTTCAACCTATAGCAAATGCCCAGGGAAAAAGTGCAAGGAAAAAAAAACATCAAGCATGAAAGTAAAGCTTGTCGAAAGTAATCTCCCAATTTCCTAAGCATTTGTGTTTTCAAAGTCTCCTGAGCTAGAGGTTATGTCTCTCTGTACTGAAATCAACTGATGTCTGAACTTGGACAGGAAGCATTAGAGAACTAGACAATAGCTTTCACATTCTTTTTAAACTGATTGGCTCAAAGCTAGCAGGAAGTTATGTCTTCCATAAACTCCTGTCACTGGCCAGCAAAAGACTACAGCCTCAATAACATCAACTGAAGCCAGCCACAAATTTACAAGACATTCTAGGATCCTGCTTAAGAGGCAATTATAAAATGCACACAGAAATCTAAGCTAAAACAACCCCAAGTGACACTTGTGTGATTCTCCGATCAAGGTGGAAAAAGGAACAATATATGAAACATGGCACGCTTTTCCTGAGATGGTGGGTACTGTGTGTGCTTCTAATTTAGAGAGTAATTTCACAAGAAGGGTTAATCATGAACATCTCCAAGAGAGTGGGAGGGTAGGAAGGGGAAAGAGAAAGTCTGCCAGTGAGAGCTTCCCAGACTAGTTATATTCTAAATTAAATTTAAATGTCAGCGGCACATCTGAAAAAAAAAAATAAATAAAATAGAAGCACACAGCATGCAGAAATGTAGACATCAGAAACAGTCTAATGGTCTACAGAACACAGAGTGGGAATAAAGTTACCTTTTGTTTTTTATGCCGGGGCAGGGTTAACCTGCAGCACGTGTGCTGAAAATGCTGCCAAATATTGAGGAGTATAGCAAAGAGAGGTGTGGAACACAGAGGCACTGTGAGAGACAGCATCTTCCAGCTTACCAGAAGTTCAGCTCAAACTCCTTCCTGACACTTTAAGGAAGACAGCACATCAACAGATTCTTCTAAAGTTCTACCAAAATTCTTAATTGTTCATACAGTAAAGAAAAATACAGGCAAGTGAGCCACATTGTGCTGCTATGACCAAAGGTCAGTTGTTACCTAGGAGTATACAGGGAACAAGGTCTGCTCCCTCAAGAATTGTAGCTAACAAGATTCTGGCACTGAGACATACAATGAATAAAAAAAAAAAACAACAACAACAAAAAAAAAAAACACCACAAATTACTGACATCTTAGTGCTGTACAACAGGGCCACCTGCTTATGTCATCTTTAAGAATGGACTGCAAGAAAAGGTTTTCCTGGCTTGAGCACAAGGTCATACAATGGACTATAGGAAAAGCATTTACTGAGTAGTTCTCAATTCATAACCTCACCATTATGTTCAAAGGCCATTTCAAGTAAACACAAATGTCCCTAATGTTTTCATATGAGTATCAATCAGCTAATATTTGAGTCTTAAAAAGGGAAAAGCATTCCCTGATTTAATGCAAGACAGTACTAATTTTCCTGAATCAAAGTCATTCAGCAGGTATTCAGACAGGAACTGGCACTTTTGTTTGAAGATCCTGGACAACGAATCAGGCAGAAAACTCCCACAAAAACATGGAAAAATAAAAGATTTTTAAAAAATTCCTTATGAATTAGTCTTAATAGACATGTACTATTTTCAAGGACTAGGGGCAGATAATCACTTATTCCTTTACACATAATTAATCTTTGTACTACATAAATCCTGCTGTGAATTGTATCCAATTACTATAGTTCATCTCCTCACCCACAAGAAGTTCTCAAATGATGATTTCACATGAAAAATTGTAACCTGTGAGCAGCCTCTCATCCTCATGTTAAAATTAGAATGAAAATGGGCATCTATATGTACATTATGAAAATCAAAAAGCTCAATCTTTAGTACTGTTTTATGTTCTTCCTTTTTTTCTGCAGTATGTCTAACTATTGCAAACTGAAAAAGATGCATTATCTGTAAAAACACTGGCTTGTGATACTTGAATATTTTAACATGTAGGTACAATCTTCAAGTAAAAATTAACACTGGCCTCCTCAAGAACTACAGTTTCTATCACGCTAAGTTGACGTACCTTGGTCACATATTAGAATATAGTCTTGCTTTCACCTGAACTAGTTGTTCATTTCTTGCCCCACCCCTTGTCCCTCTTTTACACAGTGTAGCTTTTGTAGGTTTTTGGCTGCTCCATAGTTCATTAAAGGGAAGTCAACTGTTAGAAATGCAACAGAAGGAAAGAAAAACTTGGCTTTTCAACAGGACCAGTTCTCTTACGGGGTTCACTGCATGCTTAAATGAAGACCTGGCCTGCTAAAAATGGGCATCAATACAGTAGTGGGAACAAGATAATAAGAGTTTAGAGTATGAAACAAGCTTCCAATTTAGCTTGAAGGTGATGTAGGCTGTATAAGATAAAAATGACAAGTAGTACTAACAGTTATGTTTTACAAGCTTTATACAGATCTTTGAATCTTGCTAGTAGACAAAATTCAGTATTTGGTACAGGTATCTTTAGGGTGCAGGTACAGGTATAGTAAAATATATGTCCAGTGCATCTGGAAGACATTAATCGCTTGATGCTGAAGTAAAATATTATTCTTGTAAGTTTTACAAGCAGAAGTCAAATGCATTTAAAAGTACCACATTACATTTCACTAAAATTTAAAATTTTTAAATAAGCAGTCTTACCAGGAAAATGAGGTATGATTTCACCATCTAGTTTGTATGCAACACCAATTTTGATTTCTGGAAATACATCCAAGATATCCAATTTGGTAAGTGCCAATCTATAAAGAAACATTACTCTGGTTAAACAAGTTCAATTCTTGAATCTTATCACATTGTTAAAAAAAAGCCCCAAAACAACAAAGAATCAAACAAAATTGATTCCTGCAACTAATTTTATTTTTTTAGAAAAATATCTCATATGGCACTAATCTGTCAGCTTGTCTGACTTAAAAAGAACACCCCAAACCAAAAAAACAAACAACCACTGAAACAAGGCAACAGCAACAAAAAAGGGTTAAACACAGTTTTTGTTGCATCCTTTGATCCAGTACTACATGAAAATGCACAAAAAAATCAAAGAACATGTATTCTCCAATTGAATGAATTTGTCCATGGCTTTAAGTGTTATAATTTTACATGGAAAGGGTGTTGCCAAGATCCCTAACCATTTAAGGTATAATCATTTAATTGCATGATGCCTGTTGGTGTTTGTTCCTGTCCTCTGCTACATGTTCCTGTCCTGCAGTGAAGGCAGAAAAATAATCAACATTGGCTCTACAAATACCTGGCTGCATCTTATTTAAAACAAAACACACAAAGAACAAGAAAAACAGAAATATTTAAATAAAATATGTATTTTCACTATTTGATCTGCTAGAAATTTTATATCCGTTTGGTTCAGGCACCTACCTTTCATTTTGATTAACATCCCAAAGACATACATATTTTTAACACTTACAAGTACTAATTGAGATACTGATGGGTTCCCATCTATTTTATTTTGAAGACAAACTAACAACAGAAATCTCCATTAAGAAAGGAGAGAAAAATCTACATGTATGAAAATATTAAATTTAAAAAATATTTAATGAAAGGAAAAATGAGGAATAGCTGATTTACCAAAATATCAAAACAATCAACAGATCAATATTAATAGTGCAAATGTTACTAACTGGTATATGTAGAAATTACAGTAATCTACAGCATTTCATTTTTTTCTGTCAAGTTGCCAGCAAAGCTCAGCAAACAACTCACGCAGTAAATCCATTAATCATATAGACATATCGGAGTGAGACAAGGTCCAGCCAGCCACATCTTCTCTTCCTACCAGTGGTAACACCAAGCTCTTTGCCTCTCTGTTGCAGCAATTCTCCAATTTCCTAACAAAGAGTAAGACACATCAGCATGGGTTTCTTTGATTTGCAACACATGATGCAGGTGTTTACTTAAAATTTTACAATATATCGTAAGTTACCTTTAAAGTCCTTCCCCCAGTTTTTCACAATGCTGTCCATTAGGATGAAGACAGCAATACGGAATGTTCTTTCTAATTCAAGAGAATGATCTTTAGGGAAACTTTGCAAAATTTGTTCCTGTTCTAACCTTCTATTCCAGAAAAATGTTTAAGAAAATTGCAATCATGTTTGGCAGTCCAGTAAGCTCAGTCTAGAATCAGAAGATTGAAATATCTAAACACATTGTCACTTACGTACTTGCACTTAACCATTGTTAACACTGACTTAATAAAATTCAGGTAAGACACACCAAGTTATTTCACCCAGCAGGTCACACCTGAGGCTGTAATACTCACGTTATCCTGTTCTGTAGGAAAGGCACCAATTCCAACTCTGGTTGTGTAAGCTTTCACAACCCCATACACTTCCCCGACGTTCTGTGGTGGCATGCCCAGACCTGTGCACACACCTCCAACTGTGCAGTTTGATGAAGTCACAAAAGGATATGTGCCTATTATAAATCAAAACATTTGATTTAGCAAATTATTAAACCACTGGGTTTAAACAGTTTTATTTTGTAGGAAAAATAAAATAGCACATTATAAGGATAAGAAATTGCAATGAAATGCAGAATTCTGGAAAGAACAACTTTGTTTGCATAATCAAATGAAAAAAGATAATGAAAAAATGAAGACTCCTGGAATACAGACTAGTAATACAAGTCTGTCTCTAGTTAAATATTCAGCTGTCATTTAAAATGCAGCCTAGGCTGCAACGAAAAGAGTTAAACATCTCAAAATCCTTAGGTTTATACCTTTTTTTCATTAAGTAGTGGCAAATGAAACTGAGCATGCCAGTCCTCAGCTGAATTGTGAACAAATACTTCAGCCTCACTATAACTGCACATAAGCAAGATACTTGTACCTGTTGTGTCAGATTGTTTTGTATGTCTTTTTATATGACTCGGAGATAGGTAAGATAGGAACAACCAAGACAAAAGGAACTAAAAGCAATACAGTTCTTTCAGCAATATAGACATCTTGACAAAGTCAAAAATCCTTCAGAGACTGATGAGTGAGGTTTCACAGGTTAGCTTCAGGTATCTCAAATCACCCCAGAGAAAGACCCAGGCTTACAGGTGATACAGCAGTTTGCAAGCATTTAGTTTTTAATCTTAGAACACAGTGGTAAAACTTTTCTTAGTAATGACAGGTGAATATAGCTAGTGGATGTCAAAAACAGATTCAATGAACAATTCTAACGCACTTTCACCTCCCAGTCTGATATATTTACATTGCTTTGTCATTACTCTGTGCTTAAAAACACGGAAGACCATACCTGCCCCCCCACTCCCAGACAAATGCACATGTGAGCTTCATTATAGGCTCCACAAAAGTGGGATGGACTGCAAGCCTGGGGATTTAACTATCCTCACAGCCAATACACACACATTCACAAAACTTGCTTCAATATTGAGACTTCTGTGCAACAAAGCACAGACAACAGCCTCATTCAGAATGCTTAATAACCAAACTGGCAACACCAAACCTTTGGACTAGGGCTTGTCTACTGTTGCCACAAGTGTCCCATCCACTGATGGTATCTACCTATGGAGAGCAAGTTTTCTTGTGTGTTTCGGCTCCGTTTGCCTCACAGAAGAGGCAGGAAAAAAGTCGAACTAATCTGAACAACTGTGTATGTATTATAGATATACCTGATGTGTTTCAGACTGCCTGAACCTTCTATTTACATGGAATCCAAAACACTCACCATTTACAAGAAACAACCCCCCTTGATAGACCTTTTTTGCAAATATCTCCGTTTTGCATCAAAGATTTCCCTGTGACAAGCATATCTGAAGACTTCTGTCCTCTTTATTTTTTTGTCTTGTTAAAAAATGACGTGTCTTCTAATATTCAGATTATCATGAGAAAGTTTGGTGCTTATACTTACAGTGACTGATCTAAGACATATCTTACTCTTAAAAGAAGAGGTTTTCAGACCGAATATGATTGAAAATGCCCAATACCAGAACTCATATTGGTTGAAAGCTGAGTGCATGCCAGTTTCATAAATGTTTGACAGCAGTCCCTACAGGCTGCAATTTCAGGTGTTAGCATCTTCCTAACAACAAATATGATCCCATTACAAGGCAAATGAGACTGAAGAAAAATGTGACAAAATGCAGGAGACAATCACATAGGCTGCTTATGCTTACACAGAGGCAGCAGATTATCTGTCATTACAATGTAGTAACTAAACATAATCATCCCATTAAAAATAAGCTACTTCTGCTACCTAGAATCTTCTAATTTCTTAGCAAACTTAGAGTGTTTTAAGAAAACCTACATTATTTTGAATATCAAATAGATTGAGCTAATCTTTTCAGTCTTGCCTCATTAGCAATCCAGATTACCAGCACCTTTCCTAACAATGTAAAACAAGGAAAACTGTTAGAGACTTTTTAAAAAAAGTAAGCTGATTTTTCAAAAGTCAAGAAGTATTTTGCATATATGCTTTGCCTCTCAAATATCTCCACTTTTATTCTCAAGTGATTTCCACAGATGTAAAAAATTGTGAGTGATTTCATTTAAAATTTAGAGATGCTGAAGGAGTACCTACACTCTAAGAGAAGCCACTTGATCTTTACTGTCATTCAAATTATTACTCTTGGGAGAGTCTACAGCTTTTTGAAATCATTAAATTAACACACACTCACCCACCTCTTTATTATTTGCTAGTCATATAGAGTGCTGTTATTCCAAAACAAAAACCACTCCTACTATGAAAACAGCTTATCATAGGAGAGTTTATACTTAATGTTGCTTTTTCACAATGCAAGTGCATATCAACATGTGTCTCAAAAAGACCATACCTACCAAAATCTATGTCCAGCAGTGCTGCATTTGCACCTTCAACTAAGATCTTCTTTGGTGGTCCATGTAAAGCCTCATACATGAAATAAACACCATCCCTTACCATTGGTTTTACTTTTTCCATGTAGCCCTGAATAACACAAAAGACTATTGTATAGTATAATTTCATTATGATAAAGGCAGCCAGAGCAGAATTGCTATTGTTTGCTCATAATAATGCTCATATTCCTTTTGAAGAGGAAAGAAATGTTAAATATGTCATAATGTGAATAAAGGGAGGAAGAATGTGAAACTCAGATTTACACGACAGATAAGTATACTCTTCCTATGAGGAAAGAAAAAAGGGGCAAGGATGAGGAGGAAAGAAAAATCCAAACTTCTTTAGAATTATTCAAGCATGAGTATTATCGCTGTATTGTATTTGGTCTTTCATTTCCAAGTGTTCAAAATGTCTCCCCCAAAATCAGCATGTAGGGAGTTCCACTTATGGCCATCTCCTGCAGGGAGTTCCACTTCTGGCCACCTGAAGCTAACAAATGCACACAATTGTAGCTATAATTTTCAAGTAAAAGTGAAGTTATTTATTGGAATTCAGCATCAAATGCCTGAATGTCACTGAGTAGCTGGATGCAAGAAGCCAATCAAGTTCAGATTATCACTGATACACAGCCTTTCTCCATGAGAACATATGGAAGTTCTCATTTTAATAATTTACTCCACATAAAATGTAACACTTTGTCTTTCAGAATGGAATCAAGTAGCATAAGACAAGTAGCATAAGCAGTAGCATAAGACAAGTAATTTTCCTCAAGCTACACGTATATGTTATGTTTCAACCTTAAGGAGTTTCAGATATTCTGTAATCCTGAATTGCATTAAGTAAACTATAAACCATTATGAAGCAATCAACTGTAACTGGTTTCTAGACCTACAAATTAATAAAAATACAACAACACAAGTATTAAAAGTAATACAACATTTGCAACAGGCCTTATTTAAAGTAAAACAAATAGAAGTGCTAAGAACTCCCAGATATTCTATACTAAAGCTGTAAAAATTAAAGGTGGAGGAAGGATTATTTCTTTGGTCTGATTTTCTTAAATAATTATCATGTTATTGTGTGTGCCCTCCCTGTTCCCCACACCTCAGTGGTTTTAAACAATGTCACATTTGGTTAACACTTTAAGGGTTAAAAAAAATCTCACACAGATAAGTTTCTATAAAAAGCATGAATAAAAACACTTGATAGAACAGTAAGACACTTCACAAAATTTTCAGATAAGATGCTGTGCAAATAAAACCTAATACCAATGAGAAAACTCTCAACTGTCCCAATCTCAGGGAAAATATCAAATCACAATTCATAATTAACCATAAGACTAGCTTGCTGGCAATCAGGCTTCATTCGTTCCTGCTATCAATTTCCAATTTTGCTGCTATCAATTTCCATTTTTCCATGTTGCCCAACAGTATTTTTTTTTAAGGCTTATTACTTAGAAAACCTGTTTGCTTCGGTTCTTAACTGAGACAAGGATTTAACATTCTGCTTTACAATGAAACTTATTTCCCCCAACTACAATCCTGGTTTTTCTCCTAGACTGTATATTTGAGAAGTAGAAGTCAAGAAGATATCACTCCATACAAGCCTTTTTCTTAAAATTCACAGTATTTCTCTTGAAAGTAAGTTTTGAAATGTTGCACAAAACAGGACCAAGAGTGTCCTTAAGGACAGCAGCAGATCTTGCAACACTGATACATATGGTTTCCCATGATACAGTCTAACTCCTCACACAAGCACAAGCATCAGTCACACCAAGGCATTTGCATGTAAGTAACTGCACACTGTGATTATATCATCAAAGAGACAGAAGCAGGCTTACCTTCAGCTTTTCCAATTCCCCTTCAATATCTATTTTTAAGGTAGGATATATTGCTTTGTACTGATTGGCTAACACTTTGAACCTGAAAGGCAAAAATGCTGGACTGAGGTTTCTGCTTGTTTTCCTCCCACCAACCCTCAATTTTTACTGGTTAAATATCTGCAGTTACTTGGTAACTTAGCCATTTCAAACCATGAAATATTATAATAATCATGACTGAATAATTTAATAAAATTATACATAATTTTTATTTTAAAATAACTTTTAATTAAGAAAATTAACAGGAACCAAATGTCATTGCTTACACAGGGTACTATCCAGAAACTGAAAACTATACTTACAACTGTGTACAGTAATTACCTCTCAGAAAAGTCATCAAAATCAGAAACAAGATCACACATTCTGAGTCCACTTCGAGCTGCCTTTGACGAATATACCGGACCAATTCCTTTTTTGGTAGTTCCCAGACTTTGAAAAGATAATAATAAAGAGTTATTGATATAAAGATGTTTTTTCTTTAAAGCTATTTCATCCTTAGCATAAAATGAAATGCTGTTAATTGGGAGCATTTAACCTTGTTTCAAGCATTTATAACAAAAGATATTTTTACGACGCAACCTAGTGTCAGAATATCTCTGTTGATACAAGTGAATATGTTAATCTTCTACATACTTCTGTTTTAAAGCAATGATTTTTTGCACTTTAGTGAATGCTTACATATTTATTTGTACACAATTCTAAACTTTTACACTTAAGGAACCAAATGTCAAGAAAACATCCTTCAGTATTATGAACCAAAACTAAATAAACATCTTCCTAAAACACTGTCCTGAAGACCTAAAGAAAGTCGTCCATAAAGCAACAGCACAAAGAGTATAGATTTTATATTTGTGTATAAGAAATATTTCATTTCATTCTAAATACCTCAGTTGGAGCCAGGAAAACAGAAAACACTGCCAAACATCCAAAACTGACAGATTCTCAAAATCCTCTATGTTAAGAGTTCAGGTATGGATTTTCCACTGTAGCTGATTCTGAAAAACTGAATTCTTTTTCTTACCCTTACCTCCCACTCTGCCTGAAAAGCCTTTTTGAGCTTAAGTCCCAATGATATAAAAC
Organism: Lonchura striata; assembly: GCF_050655825.1. Classification (NCBI taxonomy): domain Eukaryota; kingdom Metazoa; phylum Chordata; class Aves; order Passeriformes; family Estrildidae; genus Lonchura; species Lonchura striata. The sequence goes on along the minus strand of NC_140705.1, from coordinate 83,349,318 downwards.
TTGCTTGCACTGACTTTACTGTGAGAGAAGTACAGCTACGTCAGAGAATGTTTTCTGCCACAGTCATGCTAAGCAGTTATCAAAATGGAGCCAAACTGTACTCATCACAGGCAGATTATCAAGTATCTTCTCCATCATGCTCAATACATTAAGTAACTTTTTAAGGAGAAGTGAACAGGTCTGCAGTATTTTCAGAAGTGTGCTACATGTTGCTAAGTTTAATTGTACACTTAGTTTTAACTGGTTTGGGTCCCCCACCCCGCTTCAATCAAACACAGACTCTTCTTCAGTTATAAATTCTGCATATGCAGAGTGTCCCATAGTTCTTCAAACTGCCTTGAAGGTACTATACCATAACTCAATTCAAGAAGGTCTCCGGGTAAAGTAGGAGGCACAGGTCATATCCAAACTTATGTTATCGAGTATGGCTTGATATGTGAATGAACAGAAATACAGTTCATAGTGAGTATATAACTCCTAGCAGTTTGAATTAGATTCAAAAATACTTTGGGAAAAAAAAATCTGAATTCTTCCTATTAGACTCAATACCAAGTAATCTCAGGGAATGATGTCTACCTCCAGACCAAAAAAAAAGAAGACATTATAATGAACTTTGCAACACACTGTATCCTTTAACCAGACCAGGACATTGTGGCTTAAAAAACTGACTCTAGCCTCCAGCCCAGTTCATACTCTCAACAGACAGAAGGGTTGGTTTCCATTTATTCCATAAAGGAAGGGTTGGTTTCCAATTATTTTGTATCATTAAGACATAAAATTAATAAAAAAAAAAGTCAGAAGACCATGCTTACAGAAGCTAAAACAACTGTAAAAGCAGAACCTAGTGTATTAGATTAGCTTTTCTATAACCTTTCTGCAAGGGAAGCTATATGATGAGAATTACTGGTGATGGTTTTTGAGCTACATTTGACCAGACAAAAGCATTCAGTTAAAAGAAAAAATAAACTTAACCATTCAGAATGGTAGTTCTGATGGAAATAGTTCAAAGTCTTAGGCAAAAAAGAATTTTAGCATCAACTATGTCATGTAGTCAAATCTACAGTAAGACATGTTAGCAGACTATTTCAATTCCTTGCCCCCAGTAAACAAGAGACCATCTTTTGATAATCCATGATAGCCTGTTCTTAGTCACCCTGTGTACTACTCTCCTCACTACAGCTCTTCAGCCTTAAAATTTAGGAGGAAATAGGATAATTTTAACAAACTTGAAAACCATATGTTGTAGAATATCAAGAACTCCACAGAAAGAAGAAATACAGCATTTTTAAGAGTGATTTTAGGGTTTTTTGTTTGTTTTGAGAGTAACTTTTTCCCTGAGTTTTTTTTAAAGCAAATTAATTGGGCATTCCCTAATAATCATTAACACTAACCAATCGAGTGGTACATTCTCTCAAGTAACTGATTTGACTGACAGTGTTTTTAACTGCAATATTGTCATATAGCAATTTTAGCTTGCACTCCATAAATATTCAAGAATAGCTGATACACACTGGTAATAGCTGAGAAGGGCTCATTAAAATAAGAATATTCTTCCATATCTATCTATATGTACTTTTTGCTTTTTAAATCCTAAACCAGCAGGTAACAAGGGAGCTGGTACAGTGCAGACAAGTGCAAAAATGACTCCTTGTAAAAATCACTGACAAAGCATCACTCAATGGCAACCTGTGTGAAGCATGGTGCACCCAAATCAGGCACTCTCTTAAAGCTTATTATCATGGATGAAACATTTTTCAGATATGTATGTCTAAATTACTTTTCATCCATATAATCTCTCTTTTTGGAAGTTCTTCTAAGTTTACTGTTATCTGAGAAGTCTACAGCACTATACTGCTTCCCAGCTGTATATAGGTCACTTAATTCTGCCAGCTTCTTCTCCCTCCCCAAGAAAGTAGCTCACAAGTTAAAAACATAGCAAGATAGCTTCTAAAAATTTTGAAAGCACTTCAGGAAGTCAGTAGCATTCTGTAGAAGACAATGTAAGCATCTACATGCACCTCTGATTTTCAGTTATTTGGAGATGCCAAAGGGGTCCTTCAATATTCATAAAAAGAAATATATTCTAACAGAAACAAACACCTCCAGTAAACAACTAAAACACTAAGAAGCAGAAACTAGCAAATAACCAACTAGAAATCTTTTCATAAGGCAAAACATAAAGACAGAGCCCTTTAATTAAGCATATAATCTTTCACTGGAAGATAAAGTGTAAGAAATAATCCCTCATAGTCCACATTCAAGAGTCACATGGATAATTTTTTTAACCTACTGACAAAGCAAAAGAGAAATTCAGTGTATTAAGTCCTGTTTGTACTAAGTCATCCCATGTTTGACAAAATAAAACTACCTACTTCTTTCCTGCTTGTTCTTGCCTCTGTTGTTCTTGGATGCCATCAGCAGCTTGGTGGAAATCAAACACTACGAAAATAAAATAAGTAGAAAATTTGTGTGAAACAAATTTTTACATCAGCAATGATTTCTTCAGACTAACTCTAGGCCTGTTAATCAATGTGGAAAATAAATATACACACTGAAGAAAGGCAAATAAAATTACAGGTGGTTTTTTCTTCTCTTTTACATTTTTTCACAGGGGAGACAGGTTTATCAGAGACTTTTAAAAAAGTGTTTATTTTGTAGAATATTTGCAGAGTGAGTACACACATCCCACAGAATAACTAAGCCATTTCGGCTTTGTAGTGGCCCCAAATAATATTTGGATAAATGAAGAAAAAACGCTGTTTAAAAAAATCCTGGAAATAGGATATAGCAAAAAAAGGTCATACTGCTAAAATTTAGGAGACACTTGAAAGTTAACATTCTCACCCATTCTACAGATTTCTTAAACAATTTTATTTTTATGTTTTAGGCCACATAAATTAAAACTATTTGAAAATACAAAAGCTCCTACCAATGCCTGTTATATGTAAACAGAAGTGAATTTCATAAGCCCTGATGTTTTTACACATAACACTGTTATTAATGATAAAGATTATGCGAAGTATCCCTTGTACTAATACTTTGTCTACCATAAAACCAAAACAGAACAACAAAACTCAAAAGACACACACACATCCATGTGTTCCCCCCCCGCCATCCCCAAAATCTTACACCACTCATGTCAAATACAAAGATTAGTGGGTTGGTGCACAGCTTATAGCCTAACAGAATTAATTTAATTGGTTTTCTTAAGTACTATTTCCCAAAAGTTAAAAACTATCTAAACATTGCACAGGAAAGACTCATTTAGTAAGTTTGCTAATCTCTCCAGAACAAGAGTGGTTTTCCTGTTTGCCTTACCAAATTGGCTTTGTGTTTATTTCCATGTATTCATGTATTTTAAAGAATTACATTATGGACAGTAGTGTGAACCTACCTTTGGCTGATCTTTTGCTACAGACAAATCATTCACAGATCAATACCCATTTTAGAGAAGACTTTTTTATCATGATAACAGACTTTAAAATTGTCATCAAAACTTTCTAAATAGAGGCACTATGAAAACTCATTTCTGTGAAAAGGTTGAATGATTATGAGTAACAGTCAGCAACTGGTCCTTTTTACTCAGAATCTGTTCAATTATGAAAAGTTCACAGCATTGCCACTGCAATATAATCACCACAGAACAGGTTTTCCAGTAACTAAAAATTGCCAAATAATTCACCTACAGTGATTCTACTATCAGAAAAGATACTGATAACTTAGAAACAATTACTTAACTATTTCAAACTCATTAGTTACTCCAAAGAAGAAAACATATTTACTCTGAAATAACTGTCAGGAAGTTCACTCACTAAGCTATTCCAGATTTGTGTAAAAAACAAAACAAAGCAAAACCCAAGAAAGCAAAACCAAAAGCAAAACTGATTTTCCCCCATGTTACAGGCTTTTACCTTATAAAGTCCTAAACAGCTTACATCTTCAGAAAATGACTCCCACAGGCAGCAGTAATGTTATAATATCTAAAGATGAATCTTTCTAATCTAAAGGATGAATTTATGTTATAAAGATGTAGTAGGGGTGGTACAGGAAGAGTTTCTAAAGCTCTGTGGTGGTGGATTTGACTCAATGCTATTTTACTTCAGGCTTTGAACTGCAATGCTGTCTCAACCATAGGCTGGATTCGGTGCTCCACTTATGAGCTCCTTGCAAGGAGGGCAGCCATTCTCTTCATCCCTACGGAGTCCTTCCCATAGAATCTCCTTTAGGAAGCACATGGCAATTTCCTTGTTAGGGAGAGCATTAGTTTCAAATCACACCCAGACACCTGATTTCCCAGCAGAATTGTTACTGTGAGCAGCACCACTTTTACACCAAAAGGGGAATGCATCCTTAGTCAAGTCACTTCTGAATGCTTTCTGACTGTTCCGTGCTTCTAATCTGACTTAGAAAGTGAACCTGCTTTCCTGCCTAGGAGATGTTTATGGAATAGGATTTTTAAAAAAATCACTAGAACATAAATCTGGGAGGGTTCTGAGTGAAAATTTTTTTCTAGGACCTTCAATAAATCAAAGCAACCCAGGGAGACCTAATCCAAAGAAAAGTACCTATATAAAGAGACAGCTAAAAATTATCACACTTTTCCTGACAAAGTCCATAAAAAGCAAAAATTAACAAGAAAAAACCCACACCAAAAAAAAAAACCAACCAAACAGGAACTTACCAATATGAGCCCTGTCAGAAATTATTAGTCTCTTTTCCCAGCCTTCCAGTCCTTTAAAGGCAAAAATAAAATAGTTTAAATTATGTTTTGTATAGCATTTTTGTCTTCTGATGCATAAAGTATAAATACTTTTCATGCTTATTCTTCAGTCAATCTATTTTAAGACTGAGCAATCACATTACAAAGAAAAAAAAAGTAATTTCAGCAATTAAATCTTGGCATCAACCTATACATATGAGAAAATCAGACTTATTCTGAAGAAGAATTCAAGCTACTAGCTCCTCAATTTTAGCAAACTATTAGTAGCTCTTTTGGATCTGAATAATCTAGACCATTGATTTTCCCCACTTCTAGCAGCCTGCTGCCAAGCATGGCTATAGACATAACATGGAAGTATCCAAAAACTGAGTTCTGAATCAAGAAGTGATTACCATAGCAACTGTTTACATTAACATGGTCATCAAAGTGTACACCAATATTCTAAGAGGTAAAATGACTTTGAACAGGTTAACACACTTTAAAAAAGCCATTTCACTTCTTAAATTCACTTTTTTAAGCTAATAAAAATATCTGCAGACAATTCAGATTCAGATTATATTCTGAAACTGTACAGAGATTCCTTTTATCTGCCTTTCCACAAGGGCTCTGGCACTTACAGCAAGACTCCTGTCAGAAAGCAACAGCCAAAAGGAGCTGTGGAAAAATACATCATATGTAACCTCTACAGAGGCATCCTCCATCTAAATCATTTGAGGAATGTGCCACGAACTATTTTAAAAGTAGTATCTTCAAATTCTCACCTTTTCCTTTCTTTAAGTTTTTTTCAGCTTCTTCAAAGAGTCCTGGCAAATGAATTACAACACCATTTCCTGAAGAAAATCATTATACAAAATTTAATTAATTATGTTGAGCCTGGGAAGAATATTTCAAACAGTTCCAAGACACTTCATATATTGAAGAGTATTTTGTGTTTGAAGAGTGTGCAGAGTATTTTGTTTAAGCTCTTTAACTTACTGCAATTTTGATTCTTAGGAATTTGTCTAAGCCAGATTTGCTCCTAAAGTATGCATTTCTGCCTATATGCATTTGCATCTTCCTAAATAAATGAAACAAACTTTCAATTTAGACCAGTACAAACAGTAACAGAATCATAGAATGGTCTGAAATCCTACTTCCTCTTCCTCATATCTAAAATTAACTTCCCTCTTTGTACTTCATTTAATAAGCCTATTGTTTTCTAAAAGCTTGGCACATTTCTATCACAATTATAAACACTAGCATCCTTGCAGGCACTATTTTGCTGTAAACAGACACAGAATATTCTGTACATAGAGGTGGGACTGTTAAGAGTCTAGCAAAAACAACACAGAAAAAGCCCTATCAAAATTAAGCTCACCTTCCCTACAGCTGCTACATTGCTCAGTAAAAGACTACTAGTTCATACAATTAACCAGCATCACTGAGTGCCTAGGAAGGAGCATTCTCACAGCAAAACTGAACCATCTGAAGGCCATACCCTTATCCTTTTTATTTTTTTTTAACATATATGTTCTTTCAGGAGAATACCAAGCCTTTTTTTTTTTCTTTCCTGAAAGAGATTTTATACATAAGACATACCTAAAAGAATCTAGAAAAAACTTCAGAACAGGCAAGACCAAAAGGCAGAAGATACAGGCAAGAGGGTTTGTAAAAAGTTCTCTCCCAACTACTGTATTATTAAAGTGTGGGGGCCTTCTTATTCAACCAAGTCTACCAAAGAACAAAAGGCAAATGGGCATAATTTTTTACTTTTTTCAAGCAATAACCTTGAGACACATAGTACAGTAACATCAAAAGAGAACAGAAGTAGTATCATCTGCCTCAGCCCATGGGATCACCAAATCCCATGAAGTACAGATTTACTGATGAAGGAGTATACAGTCACTACCAGCTGGACTGTTTATGAATCAAGTAACTTGTGACAGAGGTGCTTCAGCTACTCTTTAGCAAACTGTCAATGACCACTTGCTCTTGGCATATATACCAAACTGAAAGGCAAGACTGCAGGCTCAAAGCAATGACATGCAGGAAGAAGTGACAGGAAGAACATGGCAACAGAATCCTGACTTGTAGAAGTACACTGTGTAAGGGACAGGAGCTCTGGGCATCAAAGGAGCAATATGGAAATATTGCTAAGTCATGGCCTTTAGTGACCCAAAGACCCAACCTGTTTGGTGAAACAGCACTGAAGCACAAACATAGTTATAATGGTGTGCACATGTTTTATGTTTACCTTCATTTTTAGAAGGAGATTCTATGGGCTACACCACATTATTAAGTAGGTTGGTCATCTAAGCAATCCAAAGAAGAAAAACCCCAACCATGTAGGATTGGAAACAGGATTCCAAGAAGGGAGAGAGGTAAGGGGGTAAATAATTTTTTAGTGACAACAGACTAGATAGACTAAATCTCTTTTCACAAAGCAAACAGATCATAGATCCTCATATCATCTATTACTGTCACTGCCCTAAACCTTCCCATGTACTTTCCTGAGAGTACTTTTTGGTAAGAACTATGGAGTGTGAGTCTTTTGGAGTTAAGCATTCATTTCACAATCCAATGGAAAAGGGAAGGAAGATCTATGATTCAAAAAGCACTGGTAAGTACTTAACAGGGCTAAAGATGAAACAAATGAGGGGTATTGTGAGAATAAAACATATAAACGGTAGAGAAAATAAAAGAGAATGGGAGAATGAAGATACACTGGGCAGCTACCTTTTTACATTGCTAGAATAGATAAGAACAAAGATGAACTATCCAAGACAAAAGACATTTCTGTAATCTAAACTTCACAAATAAGCAAAACAGTATTAGGAAGACAGTAAACAATCCAGGCCTATGAAAAATTGAAGAAAAAGAATCCTGATCCTCTAGGTCCTCAGATACATTTTGTTATTTTAATGTGTCACAGGTCTGTAACTACAGTACTGTCTGTTTTTTAGAGATGTCCCCCTTACCGATGAACGCAGTGACTTTTGGATTAATGATCCCACTTGGCAGAAGATGAAAGTCATACTCCACGGCATCCACAACGACTGTATGCCCTGCATTATTGCCTCCCTTAGTGGGGGAGGGGAGGGAGGAAAAAAAAAAAAAGTGTTAACAGTTTTTGATGCTGAAGACAAATGAACACACAGTATAGAAATCAAGTAAATTGGTTACACAGTTTTCACTTCTGTTACTGACAAAAGAGCATTCAAAGATTTCCCAGGAAATCAGCCAAACTTGTTTTGTCAAACTGGACAATTTCAACATCAGTATTATCTGCCATATAGACTTTGGACAATGTTTTGGTTCCTCAAAGGTACAAAATTGTGGAATGAGATTTAAATATTTCTAAAATTATCATATATAAATATTGTAGACCAATCAAACATTTCTAAAAGCCATCATCAATTTCATTAGTTTTCTGCTACAGTTATGGAAAGTAAAGTATTAGCAGTGGAATTGCAACCTTAGCGAAGTAAAAAAAAAAAAAAAAAAAGGCAAACTCACAGTTAAATTAGGAGTATAAAAACATACAATTATTGGGATAGGTAACTGTCATTGTCTGGCAACATGCAGGCTTGTTGTTACAAATTTTGGGTTCAGAATTTTGAGTGTTTTTCTACAAATAGTAACCAGCAAAACTACCTAGTTCATTCTATACATCCTTCCTGATAAAAGAAGTTACGTAACATTATAAGTCATTTATGTCAAATACATGTTAAGTTAAACGTGCTTTTAAGGGTGAATCTAAAGGTAACTAAAACAATTGCATTTTCATACGTTACCAGAAACCATTTACACCAAACTAACACTTCAAACATTTCTAGTGCTTTTCATTACAACAAAGACAGCATTAAGCGATTCATTTAACTCTGAAATCCATCTAAAATACTAAAAGCAGCTTGTGACCACGTCTTAAATATGGTCAAGAAAAGCTTATGAAACTAAGATTACAAAACAGTTACCAAATATCCCCAGTTCTTGTTTGCTGTACTTTTGAAAATAAGCTTATTCTCTCTTGTGACTCAGTCATTTGTGCAAGACAAGGTTACACAGAAAATGGTTCTGTTTGTCATAACCACAGGAACATCCTTCACAGGCACCTCAAACCAGAAGTTAAACAAACTGCTTCACAGAAAGAAAACCTTTAAGAAACACTTTTAAGCTGAGCCACCTTTCCGCAAAAGACAAAATGAAGACGTTATATGAAAAGAAACTATAAGAATTATTAATCCATGGAATTATCAATCTGAAATATTTCAGAATATTGTATCACAGATGGACTTTTCTAAGCAATGTACTCAACAGCTACTCACTACTTCTGTAACATTTACAAAGCATGAATCCAATACATAAAGCTGTATCTGACAATACAAACAAAGAGTAATTATAGGTATCAAACATTTGTGCCAGTACACAGACACACATGCCACAGGTACAAGTTTAATCTCACTGAAGTCAGCCATGAAAATTTTGTAATTTCAGCATTGTTTATTTGAGGACATGCAACCACTTCACCCTCTCTGAAAAGAGAGAAAACTTACAAACCTTCACCCAACAAAGGAAATGCCTGAGTTTAATAAAAGTTTACAATTTTTAATAACATACTGCAGAATTTTTCCGTGCAGTGAACACTACCTTGAAGTAGCTGTAAAGATTTTTCGATGCAGATTTTACTCAAAGTGATCTGACTCAACCAGACAATAATAATTTTTCAATTCACAACAAATGAAAGATATTGAACGAAGACATAAAGCAGGCTTTTCAAATTCACTGGTTTAAGAAAGTAATAAATGCTCAGGAATAAAATTCCTGTTTCTGTTTGCATTCTTTCTACTCAACAGCTTTAAGGTTATTTAGCAGTCTACCAATCCACAATTGTGTGTTTGATTTAAAAGGACATTAACCAGATACATTAGTAGATAGATCACTTACAGTTATTTTTTAAATGTAATGCTGATACTCCTGAGCTACTGCAAGTTACTCCAAAAGTAGACAATATTTTAAAGAATTATTAAGCTACATACTTATATAAAATGCACTAGGTATTTTTTGTAATAAAAGACATTAGTTTTCTACTCAATGTTTGAGAAGCTAAGCAAAACCTTGCTTAGCAAAGAAGCAGAGTTATGCACTGGAGTATCATTTATAGTCAAGAACTTGTAATGAAAGCAGTAATGTGCAGAAAGCTGTGAAAGTGGTAGTTACTTTCTTCCACATCAGATTCCTTCAAATTACTCCTTTCTATTAGATTCACTAATATCAGCCTAGACTTTAACATGAGCACTGAAGTGCTTTAAATGAAAATTCAATAGATAGGTCTAAGTACAGCACTGAAGTACTGAGGTATTAGTAATTTACAAATGGGAAGACAAGTCCAAAGTCTCTGATGGCAGCATAAGCAAACTGGACTAACTCATAATTAACATTAGTGAATGACTATTTATTTGAAATTCTTTACTACCTAGACAAATTAATTTCATGTTTTGCTTCTCAATTTATACAATTAAAAAAAATATAAAGGTTCTCTTGTGTCATGAATGTCAAAAAAACAAGAAAGAAAAACTGGCCACTCTAGAAATTAGATCATGATCAACAATAAAATCTTAGTGCCCTAAGGTCTGCCAAGTTACTAGTGCCATTCAGACATTCAGGCAACTTAAAGTTCAGCAGTCACATGTGCTTGAACAAGGTGTACACCATGCAGCCTCTGTAGTCACAAGAACGTAACTGCTGACTTCAGGCGGTGTCAAGATTTCATCGTTGCACTGCTGAGTGATGCCAAGGGTGTTGGTTCCATGCTCACTGAAAAATACCCCATGGCTGAGAGAATAAAAATGGCATTTTACCTTTTAAACCTTGATGGTTCATGCAACAGAGCTCATGCTTCACCTAGAAGCAAAGCAGTGGTATTTATTCTAAATGTTTGCTGTGAGCAGCTCTACTTTAAGGTATTTTGGCTAGATACTAAAGTAGAAAACATCTGACAAATCACCATCTTAAGCCATATGAATACCTCAATGTTTCCAAAATAGTATTTTAAGATTAGACTCAAATTTGAATCTCAGAAATTGATTATACTATTATGATGCCCACAATAGGAAAAGATTCAATCCTGAAAGTGTTATTGATGGAAGCTGTCTGGTAGAATATTTAGTCAGTCCCCACACTGCTCTTGATGTCATTCTGTCAAAATGAGTCATTGTGAAAAGTATTTTTAATTTCAAACCTTATTTTAAGAGAGCATTAAAGTAACAGCATGTCATTAATTTGATTTTCAAAATTCTTCTGCTGGTTTACAGGTAAGCTCTACCCTAATTGCAGAAATGCAAGCATGTGGTTACACAGTATGAGTTGTAATATTTTAAAATAATGGTTTACACTGTACGCTTTACAGTGAACTTGCAGTGAAGTGTACACATGTTGTGTGCTCAGACATTGCTCAACATGGGTTTGGTAAACAATTCTAATTACAGAAATCTGAACTCAGCGTTCTAGTGGTGGTGAGACGAAGGGGAGGGTTGTTTTTAGGTTATGGGGTTTAAATTTGTTTTGGGTTGTTCTTTCCCTTCTCCAGATATTGATGTTAATGCAAGAAACTATTGCCTCTGAGCATAATTTAAGCCTTAAACTGATGAAGTCACTCCTGGTTTCTGTGCTTTCCATCTGGATTTCTCACTCCTCCCTCAACCAACTAAACCAAATGGGACCAGCTAGGTCATTCAAACTAACACTCCTTTGATTCACATGTTTAAACATTATTAATGGAGAACGAACTGTGGAAGCTGTTTTCACTATTAGTTAAAGTTCATGCTCAAATGATATTCAATACCTTACATAAAGCTTTTGCCAGAGGGAAATTAAGATATACAAGTCTTTGCAGTCAAAATATAGTAATTGAGGCTGGCAATACTCCCTAGCTAACTAAATAAAAAATCAGTTTACCACATCTCAGTAATCTTCTAAGTACCCAAAAGCAGGACTTCTCTCCCACATATGTGAAAATAAATACCTGTGTGCCAACACAGGCAGTGGACAAATGTGCAGAAAGACCAAAGGATGCTCTTGCTCAGTCTGGAATACACTACACACATGTAGCAGTGGCTTCCTTCGCCTTTCTCCCTGCACAAGATTTCCTTTAGCTGAGCCAACAAGAGTGCCATGGCCAAGATAACCTGAGGGCAAGACAACTCTGGATTCAGCTACAAACAGACCAACTGCAGAAAAGGACTGATGGAGCTGAAAGATGACTTCTTATATATAAGAGGTGTAAGACCCCAGCAGCACTCTGAACAAAGAACTTCACTGCAATGCTTTCTTCCCATTCTGCAGAACAGCAGCAGAGGAAGCCTTTTTCATCACAGAAAAAATAGTATATAGGAATATAACAAAAAATAGAACACAAAACCAATTCTAAAATTCTCAGGCAACAAAACAGCAACCCAAAACAAAGAGCAGGAAGAATCAGCAACAACCAGCAATACCATGCTCCTGCCAAAGGGCTAACTCAGGACTACACCTGAAGTCCCAAGCATACTTCACTTAAATACAGCACTATTTATTTGCTCATCTCTATCAGGACATTAGCATTGCAGTCTGAGCATACTTCAGGGTTTCTAAAATTGGATTTTCAGAAGTCAGCAACCTTCTTAGCACTAAAATAAGTTAAAAGAATTTGGTTTGTCTTCCTTCCTTCCATTATTTTTTCTCCTTGTATCTTTCAATACAGTGCTTGGAACAGTTCTCTCTCCACTCCCAAACAATTTTCAGCAACCAAAACATCAGTGCTTTCAGCAGCCCGCAGCTTTATGAAATTACAATGCAAAATCCAGCTCAAAAGGGTGCCAGTTGGATTGGAATGAAAACATTTCCTTCCACTCATTGAGAGACACAGCAGGAAAATCATCATGAGTAACAAGCATGAACCTTTGCTGCGTGTCCCAATACGACATGAGCTGCTGAAGCAAGCCCAGAGAAGAGCCATGAAGATGAGGAGGGCTGGAGCACCTCTTCTGCAAAAACAGGTTGAGAGAGTTGGAATTGTTCAACCTGGAGAAGGCTCTGGTGCAACCTTACTGCAGCCTTCCAGTACCCAAGGACCTACAAGAGACCTGGAAAGGGGCTTTTTACAAGAGCATGTAGTGACAAGACAAGGGGGAATGGCTTTAAACTGAGAGTAGGTTGAGATTAGATATTAGGAAGAAATTCTTTACTGTAGGGGTGGTGAGACGTGGTAGATGCCCCATATCTCCTTTAAAGTGCCTAAAGCCAGCCTAGATGGAGCTCTAAGCAACTCAGTATAGGGAAAGGTGTTCCCACTCATAACAGAAGGGGAGTGGAACCCAACAATATTCAAAGTATCTTCCAACTCAAACTATTCCACAATTCTGTGATTTCAGTATAAGGATTTAGTCTAAGGACTTTGTTTGTAATGACGGATGAACAATTTAAAATAATATTAAGATATAGTAGCTTTTTTTCTCCTTGCATAATCTTGATACTATTAAATTACAGTAATATCTTAAAGTATTTCAAGTGGAATAGGGAAAGTAAGATCAGGTGCATGATCACTACTTAATCTGTAATATTTAAACAAAACCTGTGTAGGATACTGAACATATAAGCTCTTAAAAGGCATTATTCCAGTTTTACTAGTGCAGTATGCTTAAATCACTTCCTTGAAAAAGCATACAATCCCTGACCACTAGTTAGTAATCTTTAAATATCCAAGTTATTCAATGTGTGTAAGAGTTAAATTTACAGGAGACAGAAATGTGCCCACTAATACACAAATTATCACACTACTACTGTTAAGATTGACAGTAATCCTTGTAACAAAACCTCATACCTACCTGCTTTATATAAGCATAATTCCATAAAACATTCCCTACAAAACTCTTATTTTTGAAATATTTTACACTAGTAGGCTGCTCAGAGATATTTTCTTAAAGTAAACAAAAACACTAAGTTTATTTTCCCTTCAGCTTGTTAAAGATTAAGTAGACCAAAAATCCTTCTCAGTGTAAGAACCACACCCAAGAATCTGCATATTCAATTCAGATAGGTTGGTCAGTAGTACACACAAAACAAGATACCATTCTAAAACATACCTATCCTGGCAAACATGAACAGAATCAGTGACATGCACACAGAGGGGTCATAAGATAGCAAAGGCAGCTGCAAGCAATGCTCATCTGGGAACTGTTTGATAAATATTCTTTGAAAACACCCTTTGTACAAGAGTGTTGAGCACCTCAAAATACTAATTTGAAAGGGGAAAAAGTCATTATGTGCTAGCTGACATTTTACCAGAAACAAGCTTGAAACATCAATAAATCAAACTAGTGACTTCTGCTAGCCAAAAGCCACAATCAAAGCACCGGAAAGCAACACTTGGCACAAACGCCTGACACAAACACAAAAGTTACACAATGCTGTGCCCTTGTCCAGACAGCATCACTGGAAAAACCACTCGATTCTCATTAATAGTATCAAAGAGGACACACTTTAAACATACTGATTGAACAGTATTTCTAATAGGACATCTATGGTAATTTTAAGGTTTATAAGTTCAGCACTTCCCCTGGCTATGCAAAATTAATTACTTTCTTTTGCTTTCTATAGCTTTTAAATACCGTAACTGCCAACATTTTGGGTAAAGAACGGAACAGAACTAGTAAAAATATTAATCAAGCACCTGACTGCAATTTCACAATTTTTCTCCTTATAGCTCTGAAGACTGAAAAACATTTTAGAAGTGTAACTATTACGGAGTCATACTTTGGACCCACACTGGTAAACTCATAAGGATGTATGAGCAACTTTAAGGATAAGCCTTTTCACTTTGAAGCTTCCCAAAGCTCTTTGGATTGCTACATACTGTCCATGCACAACAGCTTTCTAATCACATATACAGCATGGATAAGAAGCATTGATAATAATATTTAACAGCAATTTTTCTTCCAGAATTGTATTGCTGTACTAGTGAAAAGCCCCTAAGGAACATTCATATATGAAGCTGATTCACTGAACAAATAAGAGACAGCCTTTCTACTGATAATTTAATAAATTTAATTTGACAGAACAGTAATGACATATGCTAGTCTTCAGAAAGTTAACTGATGACTAGTTAATCAACATTTTTGCAACATGACCTCAACTCCCAGGATTAAAGAGAGATGCCATTTTAAACCAAAATATTATTTTCTTACTGAATTAAAATAGCACAAGGAAGTTTATCAGCTAAGACTTCAAATTTACAGTGTGTAACCAGCCATTACCAAAATTCAGCTTATGGAACTGGATGTTACAAGCTCTGATATATTTTATGTGGAATGCCTGTTAACTTAGAAGCTTATGTGAAACTGAGTGAAGCCAACAACCCAGGAAACATGGAACCTCACTTCCCTAAAAAGACTAAAAATTATACAAAGCCCTACTACAATGCTTACAGAGACATCTTGAACCAGAGCACTTTTCCCCTGGTGAGCTTGATCAGAGAAGTTCCTTGCTCCTTGGTTTGCAGCCAATCTCACTGGTTTGCCAGAAATGCATGCAAAGGACATCACCAATTAGCTTTTATCTTGCCAGTTTAAGTGGTAAGAATTTGCAGTTCTTCACCTTCCTGGCACACAGGACTCTTTCAGGAAAAATATACATACTTAGTATATCCATCATTCAACTGAAAGACAGTCCCTTTCACTTTTAAATTCATTCTAGCTTAAAACTTAGAGGTCTTCCCTTTTTTTTTTTTTTTTTTTTTCTTTTGGCAAAAGAAGTGCCAACAATCTAATAGGAAATGTGAACGGACCGACTTAGATATTCAGCAAAATCAAAAAGGAAAGCAGAATTCTTGTTCCTAAACTAAAAGCAAAAAATGACTCCTCATTATAAGGGGAAAAAACCCCAGCAAAACATTCCTTGTTCTGGAAAACCTTTGTGTAGAGGACAAAGGTATGCCATGTGTGTCACCCAAATATTACATGTGCACATATGTAAAGAGAAGATGCCAGTAATAAATCACTGCAGGAACACAAACATAGTGCATGTATAATTAAGACAGAGGAAAAACAGCACATCTTTTTTCATTTAAGATTTACTTATGTAGAAAATAGGTATTTTATTTCCAGAGCACATCTTTGTTAGTCAAGAGCAGACTAGACGTTAGCATAAACACCAGAACAGTTAAATCCCTTCTGAACACATCAAGACAGTTCAAACCCCCTTGCCTACAGCAGTCCTACCATAGCTGTTAAGACTGGTCTGCATTACTACAAATTTACTTAGCAGTTGAGGTGCTTAAGGAAAAAAAGATTTGAGGAAAGTAGATTGAAATTGCAATTAACAGCATATCATGAAATGACTCTCTAAACTGGTACTAAATACCAGAGCAGCTTTGCAATACTGACATGTGCATTTAAGAGAAACATCTACCCAAAAAGTCTATGATGACAATCACTGCCTTTTCTTATGACATGATCATGCCAAGTTGTCTATCTAAAAGATACGATGCCTCAGGGAAGAGCAAAGAAGTCTTTCAAGTTATTTCCTCTAGAATAAAAATTAGTTGTCTACTTTAAAGAGATGTTATCTCATGCAATTTGAAGGAAGAAGCCATACACTCCTTTCAACTCTCTCCATCAGATGTGTGTGTGCATAATTTTTTCTACAGTTTACTTTTATTGCTACCACATTCCAGCATTCATTTTTAGCTCAGGGCAACCACTGTTGTTTCTGAGCTAGCTATCCAAGTGACTGCCAAGTTGGGCAAGAAGCAAGTCAATGTTGCTTTGGCATCATATGGTTGTAAACATTTTCATTTAACTCTTAGATGAAAAGTCAAAAATACACCAAGAAAGCTGGATACTACCATTACTCACAAGAAACATATGAGAGGCTGCTTCTTTGCCAAAATCAGGTTCTGGAAATGCTGAGCACACCTTTAAAAATTTAATCGGTCTAATGAGGCAACATATCTGAACCCCATGATGTGTCTCAAGTAGGAACAGCTCTGCAATTACTATGCTATTCACTCCTCATTTCATGACATATTGTCAAAAATGTATTTTAAACCTAAGACTGCAAACCATCTCCCTCTAAAAATGTATAAACAATAAAAAACCCACTAGGTTTTGATATCAATTCATTTTCTCATACTCTGACATATATTGTGATTAATTTCTCTTTTTCTCCCCTTTCTATCCCCACTGAATAAAGAGTTAACAAACTCTAGTGTATAACCTACCACTGAATTTTAGTATAAACAGCAGCCAGCAGTTAGCATTTTCTTCATTTACAAATCCATTCATGTTTGCAAGATCGAAACCTAGTTCAAGAAGCCATCATGTTACATACTTTATAAAGGTTTCTTAAACTTTGGCTAGACTTCAGAAACTTCTGAGTGTGTAGTGCGAGTACTGTTGCATCAAGAATGTGGTTTGAGGCAGAATGTAACAAAATAAGAACACTGTGTTTTACACATTCACCCGTTTTCTCCTAACAAATAAAACACCAAATTTACTGAAGTCTACTAATCTTAAGAAACTCCATACATTTCTCTATACTGACAGAATTAGCTCTGAGGACTACTACAGAAAGGAGTTACTCAGAAAGACTCTTTAGAGATGGTTCTGACTTTGTTTTACCTGACCTGCAAAACTTTATTCTGCTTCAATGCCTATATATGCTAGTTAGGAAACAGGAGTCATAACTGAAGTCCAGAATAAAGACCAACCTGTCCCTAAGAAATAAAAAAGATCAAGTGAGGCAGGCAGATAAGGAGCAAGAAAAACATTCAAGGCACAGATATGTCCAGCACTGCATTGCTTCAATGCACAAAACCCCACCAATGTCTGCTGTAGTGACAATATTCAAGAAAGTACATGAAAAACAATAAGTGACTTTGGGAACACTTACAGAAAACACACACCAAATGCATGAAGTAGTAGAAATTTTAAAAATGTATTTGAAATCCTTATGAGCTGCTACAGAGTATTGCATCTCAGTCAACAAACATATACATTAAGCTTCTGTAGTAGCAGGCAACAGTAAGATGGAAAGAGCATTAAGAAATCAGTAGATCAAGATATAATTTGCTCTTCAGTGCTTTTAAGGCCTTCTTTGTTAATAGTGCAAACTTTATGAGCTGGAAAATCACATTAAAATTGTTCTTCTGTTTAAAATAACATAGACATTGTGTGATTGTTTACAGTAATAAGAAATAACCTGGCCATGATGCTTTAAAGTAGATCTGTAAGCACAGGGCTCACTGATAGGGTAGGCCAAAGATGTCACTTTAGTGACTCTCCTCACACCAGAGCACACCACTGGCACGCTGCCAAGCACCACAACTTCCAGCAGTGCACTCAGCACTTAAAAAAATCCCTAGTTAGGCATCACTTACTGAATGCCCACACAGCTAAAAAATACCTTATAACTAACAGCTATTGCTATTAATTCTGGTATTCCTAATTCTGCATAGCTTGCATAGGCTCTAGACTTAAATATTTTTCAAATGAGAATATTCAGAAAAAACGGTGGGCATGGCAAACGGAAGATTTTTTTTAATTCCCATTTAAAAACAAAAAAAGTAGCCATAAAGACTAGTGAAGGTATCAGGCAGCATCGGTGTGAGGACTTCAGTCAGCAGCTGATTGAAGGTAACGTTATCAATCCGTTATCAGCTGACTGATGATGATGACTGCTTAACCCAAGGATCTGCACACTGAAAACTTCTCTAGATGTTGCATTACAGTTGTCACATTATCAAGTGATTAGCAGTGGCATTGCTGTACACACTGCTGTTGGGCAGAAGAGGAAAAGGGACTATGAAAATTCAAACATTGCAATTCATATGCATTAGCAGTTCAGGAGTAGAATTTCACAGCAGGAAGATCACACTGAAACCAGATGAGAAGAGCTGCAATTCTGCTTCGGAGTAGCAACAATGTGTAAGACAGAACTAAAGAAGCAGCAAAATGGGATTCTTTAGCATGGGGAATATGTCATAAAAAAATGAAGTGAAAGCTTAGAAATCTTACTCACTTCTGTGAATTACATTCTCTGACTAAATCAACTACCTCCAATAGTAAGAAAAGGAAGTGACCAAAACTTGCAGATGAAATGAGTGAAAGAGAACAGAATCAGTGCAGATATTACATTTTTTGCTGCATGGTAAACACTGGTAGATTGGGTGGAGGGGTGCTGTTAATATAGGAGATACACAGCATCTTTTAGTACTGCATTTGTTTTGAAAAAAAATTATCTAAAATAACATGCTTGCATTAATTTCCCATTTCCATCACTCCCACTAACGAATGAAACTGGTAATTCATTCCCTAACTTGGCTGCACTCTGTAATGGTAGGAAGCCCTTAACCAGAACAAGAAGCCTTGTCCTTTAACTTTCCGTTTTCTGTGGAATTTACAAAACACAATGTAACGTTAAAAATTGCCAGGTTTGTTGGCATCAAGGCTAACTGCTTACTAAGAGAAAATGGTATCAATCAAATCATACAAAATCAAAGATCTTCTAGCAATTATTCCTGAATCTCAAACCAATTCTTGCTTTATTTTACTGTCTGAACTATGATTTATGTGATAGCATGCAGACAGACTTTGTTCTTTACCACACTGAAGACAAGATACAGGTTTAAGTGCAAAGTCTCACCAATGTATTCGTTTTATCAATAGTATCATTTTACCAGAAACGCCCAAGAGGTAAATCAAGAACAATTCCGATTTTACAGTGGAAGAACAACTACATACTTTACCTGCCATATAGATAGGTTTGTATTAATTGCATCTGAACCCTATGCAGTATCTTCACAAAACTATCATAGTTGCTAGTGCGGTTTCAACTACATACATGCAGCCCATGGACATATTTTAATTTTAGCTTAGCTTCTTGTAACCGTTGCTTTTGAAACCATGATAAATTAAATTCTGTTACATTCTGAAGCTGTCTTCTGAAAAGAAAATACCATTCTCTTCCTTTGAGCACAAGACCACTTTTCATGACCTCTAAACCAAAGATAAAATACTCTAGAGGGTGCTATTTATAAGTAGAGTCATAACTTATTTCCTGACACTTTCATTCAGCTAACTGCACCCGAGTAAGCACCTGGTTCCAAATGCTACAGTTAGTTGATCAAATTGGAGTCATCTGCACGCATACTACTTAGGAGACAAAAAGGCATGGCCACAGATTTCAGAGTACAACTTCTCACAATGCCTCTACAGGCATTGTAACACTAAGTGATAAGTCATGTCTTGCGTCTGGGATGGGACTGTTTTCATGCTCTGCATCTGCCCAGAAAAAAGTACAGCGAGAAGAACCCTAGAAAGTTTCACTGCAAGTACAACACGAACTTCCAAAACATCTCAGACCTGCTACATCAACTTTCCTAGGCCTCCAACATTTGTACTAATAAATTTTCCACAAGAGCACTCTGGAAATATTTGACGTCATATGCTGGCATTCTAGCCACTCTGTGGCATGACGAACAGAAAGAAGCATCCTGGAATAAGTAAGAGCATAACAGTGAAATAAGAATCAGAAGCTCCAATTACAGAAAGCTGATATTAGCAAGCACCAGATCAAGTGTGTGACTTTCTTTCTTTCTAGACTTGTACCACTACAAAAAGCACAAGGGTCACACTGATTTACCAGCACTAACAAAAAGTTTATAAATATGCTTGTACACATAGCAAGAATATTCAATAATAATAAATTATTTTATCAGTGCCACTGAAGGAGAACATTCCTATTTTCTCCTCTCATTCTGAGAAATCATTCTTTGTGCTTCCCCTGTTCTGGACCTCTCTTCTCACCAAGGTCCTTTGAACCAATAAAATCCAGTTTTAGTTACTAGAACAGCAGAAGGTAAATCCAACAAGTAATAGCTTCCTGCCACTCTGATGAGTTAAATCAACTTACAGAAGTGTTCAGTTGCTAGAGCTAGTGCATGGGGTGGAGACTCGGGCCAGTCATTTACAGGAAGGGAAGAAAGGAGGAAGAAAAACTTCCTTCATCAGGAGCAACAAGCTGTTAAAAATGGCAGAAGTTCATGGCTTGGGATACAGCCATGAAATTCTAGCTTGAGATAACATCAGAACTTTTCCCTTTTCTTCATCTTTTACCCAGCTGTTCTAAACAAGTAACAAGCACATTAAAACATGTGAACACATAAGTTCACTGTTTGCCTCTCTTTCTCCTCCAAAACTTAGTATTAAATATACACATTAATCTAGGTGCCCTTCAAGTTTCAAGAACAAAGTCATAAAAGACGAACTGAGTCACTCTGTTCTATGACCCACAAAGCCAGGCAGTCATACCACAGCAGCATATCGAATATTATTAAAAAAAAAAAGAAAAAACCAAACCAAAAACAGAGAAGTGGAAAAAATAATTCATTTCTGAAAAATAGCTATTTAAGAATATATTTGTTTACCTCAAAAATTAATTCTCTGAAGTTCAAGGTATTGAGTTGTCAGCTTTCCAACTGACTTGTTTTTGCAAACACCAGTTTATGTGCAGTTCTCACTGGATAACAACCGTTGAGTATTTGCACTATTTGGGGAATGATACGCACTTTCAAAATATGTTTATTTAAGAGCAAATTTAATTTGCGCATTCAAGAAAAGCGCACAGATAACAACACTTACATGAAACCTGCACATACTACAGGCATTTTATGCTGCTATATGTCTCAACTTTAAGAAGAAAACCGTGCGTAGCTTCAGCTCTCTGTGCTGTGCTCCAGAGAATTACTATACTAGAGATACTAAGAAAAGCATCTCAGATCTGTGGTGTTGTTGTTTTAACGCAGCCATTAAGAGTATTTTGCTTGCAGGCTAGACTGTTGTTTTGTGGGGTGGTTTTTTTTTGTTGTTGTTTTTTGGTTTTTTGGTTGTTTTTTTTTTTTGCTTTTTGGCTGGAATAAGGCTTCCGTAGAGAGGAAAAAAATATATAAGTAATACAAGTATTTAAACAGGTAAATATGGGATCCTATTGACACAACAACGATCTTGGAGCAAAGGCAGGCGAATCATTTACCAGCTAGTTTTAGCTGAAGACGACCGAGTTGTGGCGGACTACACGAATCCCCCACGTGCATCCTACAACTCGCGGTCGGTTTTGCGCCGCTCCCGCCGCTGCGGCCCGGCGAGGCTCCAGCCGCCACCGCCGGGCGGGATCCCGGCACCGCGGCATCCGCCGAGCGCGGCCCCTTCCCGGCGCCCCCCGGACACAAAGAGTGGGAGGCCGGAGGGGGAGGGAGGACGCGACCCCAGGCGCATTCCTCCTGCCGGGAGCCAGCTCTGGGCGGCGAGGAGGGCGCCTTCCTCTTCCTCCCCTGCTCCCGGCGCCGGGACAAAGGAGGCGCGGCAGAGCTGCGGAGCCCGGCACGGGGCTCTCACCGGAGGAGGCTCCGCTGCCCCGCCGCCCCCGGCCCTGCGCCTCCCCGGACGCTCGGTAGAACCGGGGCCGTTAGAAGCGCCCGGCGGGGCCGGCGGCCTCAAGGTGACACTCGCGGCCTCCCCCGCGCCCCAGCCGCCTCCCTCCTCCTCCTCACCTGGCACCTGCAGACGATGTCGGCGTCCTGCGCCAGCAGATCCACCACCTTGCCCTTACCCTCGTCGCCCCACTGGGCGCCCAGCACGACGGTGACTCTGTTGCCGGGGCGGCGGGCGGCGCACTCGCCGTTGGGGATGCCAGGGCCGCCGTGCTCCGCCATGGCTCGCGCTGCCCGCTCCGGCGCCGCTCCAGGCACATGCGGCAGCGCGCGGCAGCCGCTCCGCTCCCCCCGCCTCCGCCTCCTCCTTCCCCTCCCCGCCGGGCGGGCGGGCGGTGCCGCCGCGCTCGCGTCCAGGTGCCACCGCCTATCGGCCTGACCTGCCCCGCCAGTCCCCGCCAGCCCGACCCCTGCCCTCAGCCGGAGCTAGCCGCTCGTTCGCGTGGAAAACCAGAGCGGGCACCGCCGCTCCCGGCCGCTCTTTTCCCTGCCGCTCCCCAACTACGCCTCCCAGTTCCGACTACGTTACCCAGCGCGCCGTGCGGCTTCCCCCACGCGGGACGCCGCGGGGCGCCGGGCGCGGAGCACACTGGGGCGCGTAGTCCCCGCGGGCCGCACCTGTGGCAGGACGGCGCCTCGGCGGTTGCCCCGGGCGGCCTCGCGGCGGCGGGAGGCCGAGGGACGGGGCGGGGGCGGCCATGGTAGCGGCGGGGCCCGCATGGCGCCTGTACCTGGCGGCCGTGGGGAGAGGACGCCGGGGCGCCGATGCCGCCCGTCCCGCAGAGTTAGCTGTGGCTGCCGTTCCCCCTGGGCTTTCAGCCCCCGCGGTACCCGCGGCTCCCACCGCGGGTGTCAGAGTTGCACGCGTGTGTACAGTGTATCCCAGCGCTGCCTGCGCGCTTGGCCTTGTAGATTCATGATCACAAGACTATAAATTAAAGTTTGGGGAACGAAGGCTGAATATAAGAGGACATTTTCTCCAGAGACACCGGAACATGGCCCCAGGCTTATTAATGAGGAAAAAAAAAACAATAATGGAAAAAACCATGGCAGAGAAACGCCTTCACCATGCGCATTCAGAAGTGGAACTGATGTCTCACTGGCTGTTTTCATTCCTTCCTCCTTCATAGAACCAACAACCCCGAGGCAAGGTTTTTTTTGTTGGGTTTTTTTTTTTTTTTTATTTCCTGTAAAGAAGCTATTAAAAAGGCAGAAAAATTGGAATGATGTAGTAATTCTTGCCAAGACAGTTATTCAAAGACCTGAGTCACTGAGGAGTCCCAGTCTGCAGATGTCTGGCAGGCTGTAGTCTTTGATTTTAGTTGCTTCTTTTCTCCTTCAGATTTACTCCAATGAAGAAGTTGATAATCTATAAAAGCCACTGGAGAAAAGTTTAACTGTGTCTTGTAAAGCTAGAGAGGTATCTAACGCATAATGAAATACAATATTGACAAAACTTTTTTTTTTTTGTTAACAACTGGAAATACATAAATCCTGAATGTCAGTGCTAACATGCTATGACAAAGTAGTCAATTCGGAACAAAGACATTGAGCAACTGCAAATGATGGGAGGCAATTGTTTGTATACAATTCAAGGAGCATAATTCCTTAAAGAAACCTTATAGTCCACATTTTGTCTGCTTTTGCTTAAAAAAACAAAAACAAAACAACAAATATAAAACCACCATAGTCATGGCTTCCGTATCCCTGCACAGAGCTTGTGGGAAGTCACTAAAAGCCACATGGAGCTGTTGAACGAATTTTTCTCCAGTCTTCTTGATACAATGGCAAACTTTGCTCTAGTACAGTCACTTCTGAGGCCATAGATCATCTCATGACTCCTTAAGCAACAGTCAAGATTGTTTCAGGATATGATTCTCCAGTATAGCTGAATCACATTAACACTTCACTGTTGCCAAAGCAAATATTACCTTGTATCTCAAAATAAATTTGAGTTCATAGTGTCCTAGTAATGGAGTGTTAGTGTAATGTCACTTTCCAAAGAGTATCAGACACAGGAATCTGTTGTTCCACTATTTTTTATTTGGTGTAGGAGAGCTCTGAGATTATGTTTTGGTGTGGTTTCTTGTTAGGGAAGAAAACGATAAATACTTCACTTGCAGAAAACCAGTAAATATTTAATAAAGATCAAATTAATCAATACTGATTGGTACTGCAAGGTTTAGAATTTTTATGTAATATATGGTATTATGTGGGTCCATCATCCATCCCCTCTTCTTTGCAAACTAAATGGAGGCTTTCATTCTAAATATTCTTTATTGGCACAATTTACTAACTGTATTTATAGTGTAGTTCTAAAATCTGGTAACTTTTGACCAAAGCACAAACACAACTGGTGTCTAATGCCCTTTATCAAAAACAGGCACTGCACTTCTGGCTCATCTAGTATAAGCAAGAAAACCAGCAAGAACATGAAATGCTACTGTACTGGGTTTTTTCTCTAATATACATGGACTGTATTTGCTTTTTGCCTGCCTTGGTCAAGCTGAGTCTGCTCTGGGAGAGGTCAGGTGGGCATTTAGAGGTGTCACAAAACAGCAAGAGTTTATGTTAAAGGAATGAAGGAATGTGACTGCCTTTTTGGCATTAGCAAGATGGTAAATGGGATTGCCTTTGTAAAACTGAACACATGGAAGAAGCGTACACTGGCAAAGCTCAGGTTGTATCATCTGGATTGTTTATAGGGTTATTGACTGGACACAAAGAACTGAGGCAGTTATGTTTATAACAATTTTCACACTGTTTTGGGTACATTCAGGCTTTTCATCTGACTCCATTTCCTGTCTCCAAATAAATGCAAGAGACTCAGGAATTTTTAATAAATGCTAAACAGAAGCAGTGTGAGATCTGCATTTCATTCAGATGTTTTAATGATATAGGTGAAATTGTTACCTCTCTGTGTTTTCAATTATACTAACGAAGTATCCCACATATTCTGATTATGCATTTAAAAAATTACATACCAAGTAGTTTAAAGGAGAATTTTGGTAAGAACTTCAGTAATTCAGAAAATCAAGAGTGAGCATGAATTAAGGGAAAGTGCTGTGAAAAGGAAGAAGGCCAGCTGGACTGTTAGCTCATGGCTGATGGGCCTTTTCCCTTAATGATACTTCTTAATTTTGTTGAAGGACTACTGAGTGACAATACTTTTCTGATACAGTTTCTCCTCATGTAAGCAATTTCTGAGTCTCAGGAAAGATACAGATCGAAGAAATGACCCTTGGCAATGAAAATGTCAGGGCATATGGCCTATGGTAGGAGTTTTCTGTTAAAATTGGTTCTGCCTGTAACAATAATGTAATACACAGATATTTTACAGGGAGGTCTTATCTATGCTAAAACAGTGGTTGCAGAAAAGTAGCCTGTGGGCCATGAGGGCTGTGGTTAGCTAATCTGCATGTGTCATACAGTGTTAAAGAATAAAACACAGAACAATGTTAAAGAATAAAATTTTGAAATTTTTCACTAATATCATTAAAACATCCAGTAGAAGATAGTTTTATTTAGTGATTATTCACAGCATCTTTAGAGCATTTTCTTAATATAAGCTGATGTTAAGATGTACAGCGACTCACAAAAAATATTAGGTGTTGAAAACATTGAAGTCAAAAAAAGAATCACTGTGCCAGACACAGTTAGCATCTGTACTACTTCAAACTCTCCAGAATGCTGTCAGCTTAACTTAGGAAGAAGAGAAATCATTATACAGTCAGGACATACATAATTTTATTTGAACCATGTGCTAATGTAATTGATCAGTGCTTGTTGCCTGTTATTACTATTTTTAAATTAGTTTTTCCATTTAACACTTCCCTTAATTATTTTTGTTACATTTATTAATCTTTTTTTCATCATGATAAAAATGAGATAAAGAACATTACAAAGTAATGTTTTTCTATGTTATCACAAATTATATATTTGGATGCACTAGCCAGTGTTCCTAGGTCTGTTTTTTTGTTAGAATAGTTCCCTTATCTGGGTCATTGCAAAAGTGTCAGCTCAAGGGAGGGGAACACAGTAGCCCCAGTTTACACAGGCTTAATCTGTTTGAGAACAGCACCCTGACTTCACAATCTCTTAAAGTGCAACTAGGGCTGTGGGTAAGAGCTACTGCATCAACATAAATTCAATTTGGTTGTCAAATACAGGTTAGAATAAAGTTTTGTCTTTGTTAACCTGAAACCCATATACACAAGTCTTGAAAACGCTTAATTTCTTCTGCTACTAATCCTATCTGATGTTTTGGGCCATGATAGTATGAGACTAAGCAGGTGAATGGGGCAAAGTGTGACCTTAAAGGCAGGTGATTCAAGATGTGTCAGCCTCTGGAATGACCCACTCGGCATTCTCAGAGAGCTTGGGGCTGGGAAATGTACCCGGCCAGCTGCCTGTCATTCAGGGACTTGTTTATGGAGCTGTTGAGAGTCTTGTAGTTCCCCAAAGTGTCACTGATACTGCACAGTAGCCAGGTTGTCTCACAGTCTCACATACATGTAAGAAAAACTTGAGCCAAAAGCTTTATGAATATTTTATATGTTTTTATGCTCAAGTTTCTCTCGAATTATTTTTACTTTCTCTCTCTCTCTCTCTCTCTCTCTCTCTCTCTCTCTCTCTCTCTCTCTCTCTTTTACATTTGGTCCAATGTGCTTATAAATAATGCTATCCTTCAGTCTCAGAGATGTGGACTGTCATTGGAATGTTGAACTGTAGATATATTCTCAGTTTAAAAGAAATGTGAGTTTTTTGTCAGAGGATCCTGAAATATTAAGTTTTCAAGGTTTCATATAAATACATTCTTAGTTGTCCCTATTTCTTGCTAATGAGGGTTAAGCATTTGTGTGTTATTTTTAAAATAATTTTAGTTCACCAAAACCAACACTGAATTGTCTATTTGTTGAGACTTACAGAGTAAAACAAAAATAAAGTCTGTGTAAAAAAATTTGTGATCTGATCATTGTATACTCCTGATACTTTGGATGCAGATGTCTCTCATAGTCTGTAGTGAAATGGAGCTCCCGAACTGAATATGCTATTTACAAAATAACCTATCTTTATTGCTGAAAAATTGCGAGGGAAAACTGCCAAGTAAGAACAGAGTTTTATTAGTGCAAAGATGGTTAGATGAATCAATGAATCTAAGATTTCTGACAGCCTTGTTTATTTTATATCAATATTAAATATTTTACATGTATCCCTTTAGCATCCAGCTACTCTGCTTGCTCTACAGACCTAGTGGCATTCCATACCTTCTCTGGGGACAAAAGGCTGCAGGTTAGCATGTGCAGCAGCAAAACCCCTCAGCTTTTGCCATGACCACTGAGTGTTCTTATACCTCTTTCTGTATTCTGTAGTATGATTAATGCTTGAAAGGAATGTAGGATGTTGCCAGATTTTAATCTTACATTAAATGGGAGGTAAAAAAACCATCATGCAGACACTATTGATATTAAATAACAATGAATGCAAAAAAAATTAGCATCTTTTAACGTATTTTCTCTTAACAGAGGACATTGTTGAAACTTAATTCATGAACATCAAAACTAATAGATTCCTATTTGTGTTCGCTCTCTCTGAGTTTCCAGTCATGCCCATGTGTTTGTAAATAGTCTCAGTGAACACAACTGGACTATCCATTGATCAAAGCTTTTTCTACAAGTAATAATATAGATGTATATATTGCTACAAGCAGATGTATATATTGATACAAGCAAAACATAAACTGATAGGACTAGGAAGAACAGTGTATCAAAGCAAAATGTACTCCTGATCATTTTAATTTTTTCATGTGGTAAGTGATGGCAGCTTCACAAACAGACAGGTAAAGTATTTTTCTGTGTAAATATTTTTATAAACATATAATAGTACCATTTTCTGTAGAAAATAAAATATAATAATTATCTGATGTAAATAAAATAAAAATCTATCAGTTTGGAATCTATGATTTTTGGATAATGTATATCTATAGTCAGGTCAAACTGAGAACTCCTTTGTTTGTATTTTGAATTAAAATCTATAAGAAATTTCTGTACTTAGAACTTGTCTAAAAATGAAGGATATTAACATGTAAATTCAGATGTAGCACTGAACAAATCCCCAGCTACCCATTGCCTGAGGCAAATCAGCATTTCAAGACAGAATTGCAGAAGGCAGCTCACGAGCAATAGATTAAAAAGAAGAGACAAACTTGAGAGAGTAAAGTTGCAGCTAAAAAACATCTTCAGAAGTAGCTGAAGAGAGGGTGCCACTGGTGTGGAGGGAGAGAGAATGCTCTTGAAGTGTGCTAGAGAAGCCAGGAAAAATGAGCAGTGAAGCATTAAGAGCACATATTTTAGCATGACAAGACCTGACAGGAACCCTGACAACCCTGGCAGTTGTCAGTCTAGGAAGCCCTACCAGAGTTAAGATCACCTTGGACTGGGAAGCATTAGGAAAAAGGGAAGGAAAAGTCTAATGGTTGTGAGACTACTGTAGATTTTCTGAATAAACCCATTATCTTTTAGGTGAAAAAAATAACTTGTATTCTGCTCCTATCATCCATGGAGTTTGCTAGTATTTGGCTTGCTTTATTTATTGAGGAGGAAAACATCTGTAATGCTAGTCAGGAGTATTTTAATGGAATACTTTTGCTTATTAAATATGTATACAAAGTCCTGTTTCTCTAAACAGAATAGAAATAAATGGCAGTACATTTATTTTACATGAGTTTTGAACCCTTCTGATAATTCCTATGAATCTAAAGCATCATGTACTTGCCCTCAAAGCCGTGTAACTGTTCTGTTTATTTCTACATTAGGGCAAAAACTTCTTACTTGGATTTTTTTCTGTCAACCCCAGGGTAATCTTTCCTGCATTTGATTAATCTTTCACTGTTTGATTAGCATTAGTATTTTCTGAGAATGTCTTCCTAAATTTCTCAGATACTACTGTAGAAAAGAGCACTTAATTGCTCTTTTAAATTTTGTTTTGCTGGAAGGAATCCATTGAGCACAGTTACCAAACTTAAACAAAACATGCTTGACAAGAAGCCCAAAACAACCTTAATAGCAGCAATCTCTCATCCTAGAAGAAGCAAAGATCACCTTTTTCTTCTTCCACTTCAGACACAGTAAATAAAATTACTGATGTGTTTGCTTGCTACAAATTTTGTTTTGTAGTCATAGAGGGTTTTTTCAGCAAATTTGAAGATAATCTGCAGTTATGGGATCACAGAATCCTTAGGGTTGGAAGGGACCTCTGGAGATCATCCAATCCAACCCTCCTGCCAAGGCAAGGTGACCAAGATCAGGTTATATAGGAACTTATTTAGGTGGGTTTTGAATGTCTCCAGAGAGGGAGACACCACAACCTTCCTGAGCAGCCCATTCCAGTGCTCTGCCACCTTCAGTGGAAAGAAGTTGTTCCTAATGTTGAGGTGGATTTTCTTGTGTTTTAGTTTATGGCTCATCATCCTATTGCTGGGCACCACTGAAAAGAGTCTGGCACCATCCTCTTGGCACTCTCCTTTGAGAGGTTTAAATGCATTAATGAGATCCCCTCTGAGTTTTCTCTTCTCCAGACCGAAAGGCCCAGCTCCTGCAATCTCATAAGAGATGCTCCAGACCCCACATTGTCTTTGTGGCCTCTGTTGGACCCTCTCCAGTAGCTCCTTGTCTTTCTTGTGCTGAGGAGCCCAGAACTGGACACAGAATTCCAGAGGTGGCCTCACCAGGGCTGAATCACCTCCCTCAACCTGTTGGCCACTCTTCCCAATGCTCCCCAGGACACCTTTGGCCCTCCTGGCCATACAGGAACTGCTGGCTCATGGACAACTTGTCACCCACCAGGAGCCCCAGGTCCTTCTCAGCAGAGCTGCTCTGCAGTAGGTCAGTCTCCAGTCTGTGCTGACACGTGGGGTTGTTCCTCCCCAGGTGCAGGACCCTGTTGTGCCCCGTTGTGCTGCTCTCTGCCCAATTCTCCAGCCTGCCAAGGCCCCACTGAAGGGCAGCAGAACCTTCAGGGGATCGGCCGCTCCCCAGATCAGTGTCAGACTGGCTGAGGGGCCTCCTGTGCCACTGAGAAACAAGTTGGATAAGAATGGAGCCAGTATTGATCCCTGGGGAATGTCAGTGACTGCAGACCTCCAACTGGATTCCACTCTGCTGATCACCCCTGAGCTCTTTACCATTGTACTGGAGGGGTGATTAAAACATGCTTCCACATTTTAAACTCAGATCACTGTCTAGAACTTCATTTTTCTGCTTTCACTGATGGATGAATTCTTGACCTCTTTTGAAGGCAGTGAATGATTTAGCATTGACTAAATCAGATTTTTATCTGATTTATCTGATTTTAACATTTTTTAATTTAAATTTAATTTTATTTACAATAAATTTTAATTTAACATTTTTATTTCATGCAAACCTAATTCTATTGTTTTTCTGATATCCAAGATACTGCAGTTTCCCTGCCTTTCCCTAACCCTTGGACCATGTTCATTCCAGCTGCAGTAAGACTACAGAAAATTTTGAGGCTATAATTTTAATAAAAGCACCACTTTGCTCCATCATGTTACAGAGAGGATGTGTCTCCTCTGTTTGAGAAGTGAGTCTTCTCATATAGGGCACAACACAAGGTCTCTATTGTGCACTCTGATACAACAGATACACTTCTTTGAAAACTGATCTTTTTAATCAGATAACTTTAAATAAGGCAACATTTTCAGAAGTCATGCTTTCTTTAAATAGTACACATTTTTGGTAAGAGAGAATCTTTGTTAGAAAAAATACTATGAAAAATACCTAGAGTATATTTAAAATGAGAAACATCAGCAAAGAAGGGTCCCTCTTTAAGTATTAAAATATTTATGCAGTGAAAACAACTAAAGCCAGTATGTTAAGAACATTATTTTAGACACTGTGTATACATTTCATACAAGCAGACTGATTTAAATTGTGTAAAATACTCAACACAATCTTTTTAATGATAATTTAAAGTGATACATAATTTACTATTTTTGTAGAACTGATCCACTCTCCATCAGTGAAAGCAAGGTAAATTTGAATTTGAATATATTCTTTGGCCTTATTAGCTCTTAATTTAGCTCTTCCATTTTTTTCTTATTTTTATGGAAAACAATTTTGACACAAATTCAGGCTGATTACAGCAGACTTTGGCAGACCAACCCATTATTAATGTCTTTGAATTTCTGTACTTGTTTGAAATTTTTTAAATGTGTGTGGTATACAATGACTCTGATTAAACATTCTATTGGTACAGTAAACTAGTATCATCTTATTTATAAAATTTCTTATTTCATAGCATCTGCCAAATTCAATATAAAGAGTTGATAACATACATTATTTCTTACCTCAAGCCCTCTTTAAGAAATTGTGATCACGTGGGAAAATATGAAAGCCTTCAATAGTAAAAAAAAGTGTCCTTGCTAACAAATTGAATTCATAAGTAGTTTGCAGTCTGCTAAATTTATTGAACTTCACAGCTGTGGAGGCAAGCTTATATTCTTCCTGTGCAAGTTCTTCTACTCAGCCACCTCTGAGCAAGCAGCTGTATGATTACTCAGCTTGCCCTATTCTAAGGATGCATTGCAAGACTCGGCATTTTGATTTGAGCAGATGAATAGGAAACCACAGGATGCAAACTGTAGGATGTAAACTTGCAGCACATCAGCTGTTTTATACAAATTGCCTCTGTGCACATCCCTACGCTGCTATACTTTGTGGGGAAAGTGGTGAGTCCGTCCCACTGAATGTTTATTCCTCTTGCATATACCATGAGATGGAAATACCAGGTGTTAGTCTTCATGACTGACACAGCAGTATGTCAGCAATGTGCCAGTCATGGAAACATATGTGATACACACTAAAGTAACAGCTTTGTAACATTTCCTTGGCAAATTCAGCAGTGAGTAACTCCTTTTCCTTTGCTGCAGCAGAACAGGCTGTATATACCTGCACAGCACAAAGAATGGAGAGAGACCTGAGAAAGGGCTCCTGAGGGAAGTGTGATGTCATGAGAGGACAAAAAATTATTCTGCATAAAGTCTTATCCTTTCCGCCTTTATTTCTGAGAAAGGAGGTGCTGCTTCCTTCACAGAATCCCCAGAATGGGGCAGGTTGGAAGGAACCACAGTATATGGTCCAAGCTCCCTACTCAAGCAGGGTCATCCAAGAACACAGGATTGCATCGAGAAACTTCATAACCTCTCTGGACAATCTGTCCCAGTGCTCAGTCACCCACACAGTAGAAGCTCTTCTTCATATTCAGGTGGAACTTCCTGTGCATCAGTTTCTGCCATTCTCCTGTCCTACTGCTTGGTACCACTGAGCAGAGCCTGGATCCATCCTCTTGGCACCCCTCCTTTAGATACTCATAGACATTGATGAGGTCCCCTCTCCATTGTTTCTTATCCAGACTGAACAGCCCCAGCTCCCTCAGCCTTTCCTCATAAGAGAGATGCTCCAGACCCTTAATCATCTTTGTTTTCCTGAGGAGCCCAGAATTGGATGCAGCATTGCAGATGTGCCTCACCAGGGCTGAATAGAGGGGCAGGATCACCTCCCTTGAGCTGCTGGAAGAAGAGCTCCCAATGCTCTTCTTGATGCACCCTAGGATTCCATTGGTCTTTTTGGCCACAAGGACACACTGGTGGCTCATGGACAGCTGGTTGTCCACTAGGACCACCAGCTCCTTCTCCGCAGAGCTGCTCCTCAGCATGTTGGCCCCCAGCCTGTTCTGGTGCCTAGGGTTATTCTTCCCGAGGTGCAGGACCCTGCATTTGCCCTTGTTGAATTTCAGACAGTTCCCCTCTGTCCATCTCACCAGCCTGTCAAGGTCCTTCTGAAGGGCTGCACAGCTCTCTGGGGCACTGCTCCTCCCAGCTTTGCGTCATCAGGGAACTTGCTGAGGAGGTATCTGCTCCTTCATCCAAGTCACTGATGAACTTGTGAAACAATACTGGGCCCAGTAGTGAACCTTGTGGACACCACTCATGACAGGCCTCCAACTAGACCCTGTACCACCCATTACAACCCTCTGGGATCTGCTGTTCAGCCAGGCCTCCATCCACCTTGCTGCCCACCTATCCAGTCCACAATTCCCCACTTTGTTTATGAGGATATTGTGAGAGACCTCATTGAAAGCCTCACTGAATTCAAGGTAGACAATACTCACTGCTCTCCCCTCATCCATCCAAGTACATGTTTCATCATAAAAGGCAATCAGGTTGGTCAAACATGATTTGCCATTAGTGAACCCATGCTGACTACTCCTGATCACCTTCTTGTCATCCATGTGAATAGAGATGGCCCCCAAAATGAGGCACTCCACTTCCTTTTCAGGGATTGAGTTGCTTGTTGCCTATGCAAATAAAAAAAACCCCAGAGTATAAAATTACTTTACAGCACTTGCCTTACCTAAGTTAATATGTTACATTATCTTGTGTGCTGTCACAAGAAGAAATGCCATTGTAGTGATAAATTAGTATCTGTTAAAAAACTATCAATATGTGTCTCTCTTTTACTCGTTACAAGTTAATTTTGTGGCTATATGGTCCTGAAAGTGCAGATCCTTCCAAATAGATCTAATGCAATTATTCTATAACAAGCTGAAATTATGCTACTTAAGAGAAAAAGTTAAATGCATGTCTTGTGACGATTTATCTGCTGAAAATGAAAATGTCTTATTGAAATACTGCTTGTATACATCTTCATTTATTTGCTTTAACTGTGCTAGGAAAAATGAATTTGCAGGGGTTGGTTTCTTCCCTGACAATACTGCAGCAGTAACACAGGTATAATAAGTAAAGTGAAGCTTATTATCTATTTCATAAAGATGAATAATTAGTAAGTTTTAGTGGTCTGGTGAAGTTTTAGTTTTTACAAAAATTTTATTCAGAAATTTTAACTGGCAGTAATGTGTCAGTCAAACCAAAGACTCGTCTCAGAGTTCCTCATATGTGGGATGATTATGCTCCTGCACGGTGGGGGTGTAGGGAGGCAGAGATCTCTGAAGCTTGCTCTTGGGGAGAGAGGTTTATTGGAGGATTCAGGAATGCCCGAGCCTCGTGCTCTCAGGCGTAGCACGTGGCTGGGCTTAGGAGGACGGGGGAGGGGAGAGAGAAACGGAGGGAGAGGAGAAGGGATGCCCCAGGGGGGGGAGGAAGTCCAAGAGAGGAGGAGAGGGCCAAGAGAACGCATGGCCCCTCGGAGCCCCCTTTTCAGGGGCTCCCAGGTGGGCTGGGACAAGGCATGGGCCAATGGGGTTACAGACTCTGTTTTAGGGGCAGGTACAGAGGTGCGGGATGAGCCACAATCTTTTGGGGGGTGGGATGGAACAGTCCATTTCACTCCAGGATTCATCCAGGGGCAGAAGTAACATTTGGCTAGCTACGAGAACAATCATATCTATCTATCCTCTGCAACACTCATACACCTGTTTGGCAAACTGTCATAAAAAGGTTTAGGAAAAAGCATTGTGGAAGTCATGATATGTCAACAACAGGAATGTCAATTTACTTGTTTAATTTAGACCTAAAATGTGAATACCTATTGTACAAGCTATTTTCTACAGTTTCATGTCTGCACTGAATGGAGATTCATTTAAGAGATTATCCCACATGAATTAGTTTAGGGATTAATATGTCTAATAAATCTTGTTAGACATGGGTTTCTGACCTAAACAATTGGTGATAAGTAATTAGTATTTAGCAATATCTGGCATAAGATATGCGTCCATTGCATCACAATTAATTTTAATTTTTTTCTTTATTCTTAAGTTGCCATCATTATATATTTTCTGGTTTTTAAACATTTCTTAGTATCTTCAAGACTAAAATGAAAGAGAAGAAGATAGCAATATTAATTGTATTATGAAGGCATTTTTGCTGTTATATAACTAGATGTTAGGAAACTGGTTTTGTTTTCTGTCTGCTTTTATGGAAAGAATGAAGTGAAAACTGAGTGTTGTATATTCTGAAATTATTAGATTGAATAAATATTATTTTAATGGTATGCCATTGTTTCAAAATTTATTTTATAATACCAAAGCATTTTCCAATAATTAAAAAAAAGAAAACAGCCTTATTCCAGGTGGACTAAAATATAATCAATAATAAACTTTAAACTTAACTTAATAATAAACTTACTTAAACAGTGTTCTCAGAGATTGTGCAAACTTTTTTGGAACTTGAGACAGGTATCTATTGTTCATACCTATTTGAAAAACAGAAGTATTATTCTCAGAAGCATCCAAAATTAAGACACAGTATAATTTTTTGGTTTGTTTTTCTTTGTTGAATGCTACTTAAAATTGTTACACTTGCAACTCTACAAACAACCAATAATAAGTAGGACCATGATGAAAGAAAGCTGTTGATGAGATGCCCATGTCTGGGTCTCTTTATTCTACTTTGAGATAACTTTGTGCTTTAATTATGATTTTGCCATTTTTCTTTTTCTTTGAAGACAGGTTAAAGACAGTGGATGATGAGCTGTCATCTGCACATTTAGCTGCCCTGTGTTTCATTCAGCATAGTACCTAAACTTAAGTAAGCCTTTCTGTCAGTCCTAAAAAACTCACTGCATGTAATTGTTCTACTTTCTTTGAATAGAAGTTTATGGAGTAAGAAGAAAGTAAGATCAAAAAGTCACAGTTTTTACTTGATTGAGAGTGTATAAGAAAATAGAACAAAGCAGTAACTAACAGTGATGGGAATGTACCAGGACTTACATGTAGCAAAAGTATTTGACACAAGTTTTGTGATCTGTAAAATTTTATACATCACAGGCCTTCTTAATCCAAAGGTAATCCAAATATATCAAATCTATTTTTTTATGGAGTAGTGAGGATGATTCTGAATGTGTATATTAGAAGAGATTCCCAGCTGCAGATGTTTCCTGAAGCATATTTGCCATCTGAACCTTACCTATTTTGTACACTCTCTTAATGCCAATTATAAAATGTTCACGTCTATTTTTGTGGCTTTACCTTTTTTTAATTGAAGAGTTTACTCTCTGCATGTAATTAATGCTATTTATTATACTGCAAGAAAGGGGTATGATCTTTACTGGGGTAAACAGTGCCGTTTCCTCTCCCTCGGCCGCCATCTATTGTACCTTTCTACTTTATCACTAGATGGCAACATAGCATAACTCCAGATCAAAAGCTGCTATAACCAGTATTGGGCTTTTCCTATCCCGTTTTCCACAGCAGGATATCAATAATTCACTTCCCTCCTTGAAATGATAACTTATGCATTCTGGCAATTTCAGTGAATTGCTTCTTAATATTGTGAGTCCTAGCATTACTTACTAGCTGCTACCTTTTTACATAACTGATGTGCAGAATAATCAAGTCAGAGAAAATAAAACTACTTTATTTACAGTCTTTTTTTTCTCCTACCAAATCCTTTGGAAGAAGGGGAATCCATTGATTCCTCTGAATTATCTCATAATTCCTCTGAATTATGGTTATCTTGTAGCAACACCTTAAATTGAAGACAGTGGCACATATGTTCATATCTAGAAGAGCAGGATTTACATAATTTTTGACTTTCCAAATATTTCATTTATTGAGATAAGTCTGGAAGTTAAGATATGGTAGAAACAACTGAAGTAAGTTTGGGGTGAAGCAGCTTGTATCCATTAATCATATGCAAGAGATGCCTTACCATCCCTCTTGAGAGCACTGAGCTCATACATAATTCAAATTCTAGTCACACTGGACAGGAAGATTATCTAGACATAGATAATAGGTTTTCATACTTTGTCTAGACAAGGTATGAAAACTGAAAGCTCAGTTTCTCTGGAGATACATCTTCCAGTGAAATAAGAGAAAAAGAAACAAGACCACTCTTAACTGAGATACCAGCTGCTTTTGCTTTTGAAACCTTAAGTTCCAAAACTTTAGTTTTAGAGGCTCTTAGGCTTCTAAGCCTTCTCTGAAACTCAGCATCTCAGGAAACTCAAAACACTTTGTTATAGTAAGAATAGGTTCTGTCCTGCATCACATTTACTCCTGAAGCCATAATTAGAAAGCTTAATACTGAGCTGAATTGTTTGATTTTTGAGTTTCGGTTAGTCCTGCTGTATTCTGATGTATTGAAACAGAATTGCTTGGGCCCTGATATTTAAACAAGTCATATGCTTCAAAGATGATGTTCTTTTGTAGCCAGATCTATTATTATCCTATGTATTTAATGAGTCATATTCTCCCAACTGAAATTAAGGAAGCAATATTAGAAGGATGTTAATTAACTTTCATTATCCACATTCTCTTTTTCCTGGGAATATTTTCAAGGAAACCTCATAGGTTTCAAACTCACTCCAGACTTGATGTATTGGAGCTACCAGAGTCATGTTCATATCAAATGAAGTGGCAGTATGCTTTGTATCTATAACTGGGAGGAGACACAGATCATTGATCTCTATAAGGAACCCATCAATGAATGCTTTAGTAGAATTCATTAATAATGCAGCAAATATATCGAGCATGGCCAAGTGAGCACATAAGGATACAGAATTACATCATGTGATTTGTTACTTTTATAGGATTCTCTAAGTCAGTTATTTAGCAAGCATACTAACATTTTCTGCTTTCAGTGCATTAGGGATGCATGAGTAACTGTCAGTGTGATACATGCATAGACAGGCACACACACACAGACAGTGTGTAAGAAACTAAGAACTCTTCTTCTAAAGATTTAGAAACTCTGGTTTCAAGTTTGCTAGTCTACATGATTTATAATAAGCCTATTCTTCCACAGAGGTTGTCTCTTACAAGTCCCATTTTCTTTTACTGCTTATCAAGACAACTCTTGCAGAACTATCACCTGCTTGGTGTATGCCTCAACATGGTTTGCTATTAGTTCTCCTTAAAATACCTTCTTCTATATACTCTCAGTAGCTTGATGGAGGTTGTGGGAAAGGCAGGGAGAAGGTGTCCTCAGTAATAGTGAAAGATGTATTATTCCATGGCATTATAATGTTACTCAGCCAAGTCCTCCAGTCAGGTGTAGTTCTCAGACAGCACTGGGATATGGATATAGGTTTGGTAAGCATAGCAGTTAAAGTCTAACTGCAGGCAAATTTTGTTATTTTTCTCCCTGATTTTATTTCATCATATGTCTTATGGAATTACAACAGAATTTGGAAATAGTCGTGTACCACCGAAGATGCAGTTCTTCTACAAATGTGACATTAATCATGTAGCTGAATGTTTTTCAGTCAGTTCAATTAATTGAGGCTTATGTGCTGTTTGTTCACTTTCCAGATTATGAACACTCAATGGACCTGCAGTATCTGATGAAATGATAACAAAAATGCATGTAAAGCCAACAGTACTTCAGGATTGTTTTATTTTAGATATTTCTTATATCATTCCAAGGACCAAAAAAATCATTCCCTAGCCACAAAAATTGTATCTCCCTCTGTTCCCCATAAAACAGTGACCTCTCCATTAAACCATATGCTTCCCAATAACAGGGTTTTTTTATATGTTGAAACTTCCTACATAAAGGATGCATTCAGAAAAATAAAAGTAGATTGTCAGATGCTTTAACCCAAGGCCTAAATAACAATGTAACTGATGTGACTTAACAGATAATTGAATCAAATTTTTAATAAATGGTACTTCTTATAAGTGAGAAGCTGAAAAACACAAGCTTCCTGAAAGTGAAATAACTAGAATATGTTCAAGATCCTGATGTTCATCTGTCTATCCAGTGCAGGTAGGTTATCTCTAGTTCTCAATTGACATTTAAGATGTGGATAGTGTTCATTAAATGTCTGGATTAATCTATTTTAGATCTACTTTCCATTGATGTAATGCTGGTTTTGGAATTAAAAATGACCGACAGGTTTATTTGAAAAACATTTTGACATAAGGTCAGTACACTGTCTCTGGTTCTCACTGTATGAGCTCATGATGCCATATGAAATAATTTTTAGGGTCACAGCTTAAATTTGTAAATGCATTTCAGTGAAGCTATTCCAATTACATTTGCTGCAAATGTATCCCAAACCATCTTGATTTCTTAATGCACATCCTTGATAAAAACTTTAAGATATGTTACTATTTACCTAATCACTGTGTCATTTCTCCTACAGAGTGGAAAACAAGTACTTGGCATCATGGACACCTTCTTGGATATAATGAAACATTTAATAAAATAGGAGATACGGCAATATGAATCATGAAGTTCTTGAATTTTCAAAGTGCTGCCTCTTTATCTGGAGAGCTTGTTATCTATGACTCAGTCCCATCTAAATTTATGTTGTTGCTGATCTACAGTGGCTGTAGTTCCTCTACTTTTTTTCCCAGTTTATAATGAAGATAATTTTGTGACTTTAAAAAAATTTTACTTGCCTGCTCCTTGCAGATCTGTTATGAGGATGACATGTATAAATGCAACATCATTTGGGCTGCTATGGGATGATGTATTTACTACACTTTCAAAAACAACAGTGCTAATGGATATTGTCAAGTATTTGGATCAAAATCTTCTCTATCAGGAATTTTTCATGGGATCACTATTCTTACCAGATTATCCTCAGTTAAGTAAATAATATTTTAGAGTAGTTATTTTTTTATTTAAGTGGCAAAGTAATAGAAATTTCAGATAGGAGATTACTGAAGCTACCCTTTTGTAAAACAACAGTAGCAGAAAACCTAATTTTATTGGTCTGTTAAGACTGAAAATTATTATTTTTAGATTAACCATTATATACCATGAAGAGATTAAGCAAACTAGAGCCATTTATTCTTCAGATATTGTAAACTTACATCCGTATCAGTATGATTCTAATAAGAAAATTTTGATTTTTAGCCTTAGCATTTCTTAGAGGAAAATAATTAGATTATTTTTGTCTGGTTCTGTTTGGCTAGAAGTTTAATGGCATGATAACTTGGTTTTTTGCCAAGAAAAAGTGACTAAAATGGCATGATAACTTTTCAGTACATCAAAATGAGATTATTTTGCAGTTTTCTGTCATTGTAAGGCACTGGCTTTTGGATTACAATCACAGCATCATGCCAAAGATACATTGAATTCCTAAGTGGAACACAACTGTTACTAAGAAAAGTCCTTTTATTCATTATTTTAGCCTAAAGAAACATCATAGGCCTTTCCCATTGTAGTTGCCTGTCTTTTCTTGGCTATTATAGGAAAATCAGCAGGTGCCATTCACTCAACAGGCAATGGTATGGGTTTTTTTGGCTTCACTCGG
Source organism: Lonchura striata (assembly GCF_050655825.1). Taxonomy (NCBI): domain Eukaryota; kingdom Metazoa; phylum Chordata; class Aves; order Passeriformes; family Estrildidae; genus Lonchura; species Lonchura striata. The sequence continues at coordinate 83,308,856 of NC_140705.1, read as the reverse complement.
TAACTGTACAAAAGACCAATCTCAGTCCATCTCTATGAAGTTCATCTCAGTTCATCTCTATGAAGTTCAGTGAACAAGTGCTGGACATCACCACAGCCATGTCCTACAAAATTGTTGATGAAACTTGACAGATCTTACTCTACAATTTTGAGCTGCTGTTCTAATCAAAAACATTTCAGATGGTGCAGGACTATATGAAAAAAAATCTCTCAGACGAAATTAGTCAGTTCCAAGGCCACAATAAATATTCATTGGAACAAGGCTTGCAAGATGAAGCTATCAGGCTTACTGGGCACTCAGTCTTATCTACTGATACATTTCATATGACACAGAGGTGGATCCTAACAAAGCACCCTGGTGACAGCAGCACATAGAGCAGCAGCCAAGGGACAGCAAACAAAGAAGCAGTGGCAGAGTGAGGCAGAACTTCCAGCCCAGCCAGTGCACACTGCAGGCAGCCAGACCAATGGTATTGCCAAGAATATTTTCATACAAGTTCTTGATAAATATTTCTGCTAGTAACCCCTAGGTACCATAAAAAGGCATACTGACAGTGCTATGAGAGGATGTCAAGGCACTGAAGGCATTTGCTTGTTGATCCTCTACCTGAGTACCATATCCATGTTGATTCAGCAAGAACCATGAGAAGGAAACCCATTAATCAATCTTTCAGTGTTCTTTGTTGGGAGGGTTTCTGCTGCAAGACCACTGCAGCTTCCCTGGCTGACCCACAAAAGTCTTGTCTTACTGCTCCTGGCATAGGCAAGAGAATTCTCTGTCCAAATGGGAAAACAAGCTGAACCTTTGACCTTTTTTTCTTGTTAGACTGTGAGATGTTTAAAATAGAAGTGCACTTTAATATACTGTAGCTATAAACAGATATGCATGACTCAAAATCAGGTCCAGCAACATATCTTACATGACATAATGATTGAGCTCAAATGCAAAACTAAATTATACAGGAGATGGAAGCAGGGCAAGTTAACAAGGACATGCAGGGACAGAACTGGGAAAAATCTAAGCTTGGTTGGAATTGAAACTAGCAAGGAACATGAAGGCTAACAAAAGATGGGTTTGTAGGTGTATCAATGGCATAAGGAAGAAAATGGAAAAGGTGAACCCACTGCTAGGTCAGGCTGGAGAGATCTACTAATAAAGGATAAAGAGAAGACTGAAGTATTTAGTGCCTTCTCCCTTCCCTCAGTCTTCATGGATAAATTCTGTTTTCAGTTTTTCCAGGTCTCCATTAGCATTAAATTTTGTGGAGTTACTATTTACAGTATCAATGGATCCAAACAGGGACTCCTTAGACAAGCTGGACGTGCACAATTCGCAGGATGAAACAGGATCTTTGTGACTGCTGAGACACCTGGCAGATGCCATGGCAAGGCCACTTTTTGTTGTCTTTGAACAGCTGTGATGATCAAGGGGGAAAAGGTAATCAATAATAATGATTTTAAATGCTCACGTATTCTTTGTGCCAGATTTCTGTATTTTTTATAATCTTTTAAGAAAATTTCCAGAAACTGCACCTCTCTGTGAATCCAAGGCACTTTGGGCTTCTCTAATTTCTCATTTATGGCTGAAAATTGGTGCTTCTCTAATCTTGACTATTTCTACACCTTTGAAAATGAAACAGATAATAGCATTTGCTATAAAGACAAAGAAACCAAACTGCTCTTTGAGTGTATTGCTCCAATACAAGAACGGAAACATGTCACTGCATAAAGTAAATGTAGCAAAGATTAGTAAACAATTACTTTGGTTTGTGTTCTTCTCTGAGATTTTCTGTGTTCCCATTAAGGGCTCAGGCACCTTGTTTTTCAGTTTTACAGTGCAGAAGTCCCTGGATTCATACATTGTGCTTCTTTTGTGGTGAAGTACCCACAACTGATCTCTTTCCATCGACCAAACAGCCAGACTGATCTCCGTGAGCATCTTGGATTGCCCCTATACCATACTTCCTCACTCTCCAACTACTCACATAAATGCAAACTGCTGTAACACACACAATACATGGCATAGCTTTCTGCAGTGTTCACTCATGCTTAACATTGCATCTCACACCTACCTAATAAGTCTTTTGGCTCAAAGGAAGGATTTTCTTGTCTTTTGCAGATAACTGCAGGAAAAGATAAGCTGTAATATTGTGTTATTCCTCTATCTATAAAGTCTAGTTTTTAAATGGCAAAATTCAATTTTTAAGCCAAATAAATGACACTTGGGATTTATTCTTCATAGAACATGAACTTTCTCTCTCCTGTCACTACAGACTACAAGTTATATTTTCCTCTCCTGCTTTACAATGCATCTTATAGACTGAAAACAAACAAGAAACAATGAAGATTGTTATTTGTTACAAGTAATTTAAACACTATTCCTTCCAGTTAATGATACTGTTAGTTGGAAATGGAGCCCCTGCCTTTTCAGGTAAGGGTTTTGACCCCTGCAGATTTGAAAAACGATAATATTTTCCCTGGTATTCCTCAACATGGAAGCAACTTTTTCCCACAAAAGGTTTTGGTTTAATAACCACGAATTGCCTAGCTTTTAGTCAAAGGAGCAAAGAACATTACCCAGTGGACATATGGACCTGTCCACATATTTTACTGGGAAAGTAAGGCATTACAGACAACCTCAGGTTCACACACAGGTCCCTCAGGTGCCTGACAATCAGGAGCCAGATGTGTTTTAAGTTTTTGCGACAGTACTAATTTCCTTTAACCAAATGTAGTACGCGAGGGACAAAGATGCTCTACACACAAAATGGAGCTAAGCAGCCAACTGTAATTTTATCTAAGAAAAAGGGACTAAACATCTAAATGTCTGCAGCCAGAAATGAAAATGGAAGCCAGGATACCCCTGGGGTGGGAACATCCTTCCTCCAGCAACACCTTTGTCCCAAGGGCGCATCCACAGCATCTTTTTTGAAGGGGCACTGCTTGTCTTTATAAAATTGAGTCCGCTGGAAGACAGAATGCATTTTTTCTCCTGCTTCTCTCCAGCTTTTAACAAATGGCTTTTTGTTTTGCTGTTGCTTGACAAGGTTATAGATGAAGCTTACATGGCAAGGTTACTCTCAGAAGGTGCAGCGGCCATGCCTTCACCAGTACCCACACGTGGGTTACCCGCAGGTTCGCACGGCTCAGAGGTTCTTTCTGCCGAGCCACTTAAAATTTCCGTTCTTCACTGAACTCGAACGTGAAATGGCCGTGCCGAGGGACGCAGTGAACGCGGTCACCACAGGGACCGGGACCTAACTCTCCTCTGGGAACCAACAACCCTAGGCGCACGGCAGGCGGCCACTGCGGGCCAGCCGTGCGATGGCGAACGGCGTGGGCCGGGTCCCTGGAGGCCCGAGGGAGCCACAGCAGCGCTCTGCGGCCGCCCGGGACACCTTCCCCAGGGGCAGCTGGGGCGAAGGCAAGCGAGCAGCCCGCCGTGAGCGGGACACCCGCGCCCCGGCAGGCCGCGGGGGGCGGGCCCGCACGCCGGCAGCCGTTCCCGCCCGCGCTCCCGTTCCCGCGCGGCGCGCCGGGAGCTGTAGTCGCGGCCGTGCCCTCGGCTCGGGCGCTGGGGGCGGGCTGGAGCAGCTCCATTTTGCGCCCGTCGGCGGGGCTGCCCGGCCGTCCCGCGGCCCGGCCCGGCGCCAGGCAGGGCGCGGCCCGCCCCGGCACTCCTCCCTTCCCACTTCCTCCCTTCACTCCCCCCCGCCCGCCACCGGCACCGCTGCCCTCCGCGCCGCCTGGCCCCCGCTGCCGGCCGCGGGCTGAGCGCGTCTCCCGGGGGCGCGGCCCCGTCCCTCCGCGGCGGCGGCTCCATGGTGCCCGCCGCCCCCCGCCGCCCCGCAGCAACAGGCAGGACGAGGAGAAAGCGGCCCCCGGGGGTCCGCACATTCCCGCCGCCGGCTTGAGCGGCGCCGCCGCCGCAGCGAGAGCGGGCGGGGGGCGCCCGCGGGCCGCCGGCGATGGCGAACCAGCTGGTGATCCTGAACGTCTACGACATGGTGAGCCACCGGCGCGGCCGGGCGGGGGGCTCGGCCCCTCCCGGCGGGGCGGCGGCGGGGAGTGGCCTGCCCTGCGGGGGCCACGGCGGCCGGAAACCTTGCCTGCCCTGCCCCTGCGTGTCCCCGTGGGGCTGGGCCCGTGGGCGGCAGAGCGGGAGAAATAACGCACCGGGGACGGGAGGCGAAGGGAAGGGCAAGGGCGGTGATCTGGGAGGTCTGACGATTTCCGTAGCACCTCTGTGACCTGCGACAAAAGTTTGCCGGGCCGGGTCTTCCAGTGACAGGTGGATCCGCTCCCTGTCGTGGGGGAAAGTTTCCCTGCCGTGAGCGTCCCTGTGCTGGACTGCTCCCTCTGCTACTGCCCCAAAGCCCAGCAGCCATGAGGCCCTGCCTTTCCACTCACAAAAACCAGAAAAGGGTCCAGTTTTCCAGGAGAATGGTAGTTCAGGATAACCTCTGTCTCTGCAAGGTTAAGAGCTTTCTAGCACAGTGTCAGTAAGGTGATTTTTTGCTAGACTGTAATTTTTTAATAGTTTCATTGGGGCTGCGACTTGGTAGAAATAAAGGAATGGCTCCAGTTTTATTTGCAGGCGTATGAGTTCACCTTCCCTCCCTCCTGGATAATGTGGCACCTACAGCAACCGTGGTATTGTCTTATGTTCAGCTGGAAGCTGCTCTAATGCCATGGTAATAAATGAGGTGTAAGTACCTGCACGGAACAGTAGGTTTGGATTAGTAATAAGAAAATATTATCCATTAATGCATTTCAATCGCTGGAAATTAGAACAAGTGGCAGTATTTCTCTGACTTATTTTTAAGTCTACTGATAGAGAGACAGTAAGATGGAAAACTAGCTTCGGGTGACAGTGGTTGTGTCACTTAGCTTATTTTGGATTGGCTTTCCTACCACCACCATTTTGAAGTGAACCTTTGCTGTTTTGAAGGGACAAAGGTATATAGTGTAGTGTCAGTGACTGCTGGAAGTGAGAAAATACAGCTTGTTTTGCTTAGGAACAGTCACATTAGAATACTAAAATGTTTAATAGCAAACAATAGGGATATATCTGGCTTGAAATCAAATATATTTACAATATCATAGCAACTAGCCTGATTTTTGGCATTATTTTCTTCTGCTCTAATACTTACCTTAGAAATCAATGTCCCTTTTTGGGGGGATTTTTTTGCCCACTCCTGTGTTTGAGCTCTCTCTCCACTAAATATAGCCTGTTACCCTGACTTTGGTTTCCTTCATTATAGGCAGGGAGGGGAGACTAGAGAAAGGAACAGTCTGTTCACTGTGATTTTCTGAGAGATGGGAGGAAAAAAGAAGGGGTCTTTGCTCACCTGATTGAGTTAATATGTGATGCTAATATGATAAAAAGTCACAGTGTTCCTTATTTAGAGCTAGACTTAAGGAGGGAAGGCTGCCCTGTCACATGCATATATTTGACTTCTCTGGACTGTAGTGTGAAAATATATATATATTGGGGACCCTCTTTTAGCATTAAAAAAGATGGGTTTACATATATTGACTATAAATATTTGTACAGAGGAAGAAGTAGGACTTCTGTTTTGTGACTCTTACATAAGAATATCTTTGAAGTCAAGGCTTGACACACTTCTGACTCACCAAAATGGAAGACCCGCTGTTCTCATAAAGACTTGCTTAATTGTGCAAAGTGAGCCCAGTTCACAGGCAGGCTGTGAAACCTTAACAGAGTGGACTGACTCCTGTGTAAATGTCTGCCATGGCCTCTAAGAAACTCCATTCTCGCTATGATAGTAGCACTGGTGGGGTGTGACTTCAGCATGCTGTTTCTTTTTCTCTTGTGATAGTCCACTCTTTCATTCACATCATCCTTTCATTTTCCTCCAGAGCTGAATTGCTGTGATCAGTTTTACTCCAGCCATCCTAGGAAGGCTGGCAATTGACATGGGGGAAGTGAGGAAAAAAAGCAACAGGAAGGGTGTGCTTCTAAAAGCTAGTGTCGTATTTTTCCTAAGGACACGTTAGGGTCTGTTGGTTATCCTGTTGTTATTACTGGGGTTCTGCCTCTATCAAGAATTCACATAGTCTCTGAAGCCACCATCTGTAGAAGGAGCTTGCTCTCCAAAAGAAGCAGCCAAGCAGGTTTATTTGCAGATGTTTGTTTACATTGTAGGGTGACTTTAATGGTTGAAGCTGCGCATCACCACAGATTATACATAGTATAAGATGAAATCACTAAGGAGAATGTTTCTATTTCCTGCTTCAGTCCTGTTTGTTTCGTAGCAATGTCTACTTTATTTGACCATTAGAGAAGAAGTTTTCCTTCAAACTGGTGAGAAAAACACAGCTTGCAGATATCACAGTGTGATATCTGGAAGATATCACCAGTGTACATCCTTCATCCAACTCCTCTGCTAAACCACATCTCAGTCCATTTGAAACTTGAGGCCAAAGCTTCACTTTAATGTTGCATAGCAGTTTTTACTGCTTGTTCAACAATCTGCTGAAATCAGTGGTACTGCTTTATTTGGGGACACTAGGAGTGGGTGGAATAAGGGAGGAGTCTTCTGTAATAGTAGTTTTGAAGTTCTGTTTCTTCATCAAACCATGCCAGCTGTGCGTTTGAGACATTAGCAGGTTTGCTCTTTGCTTCTGACGTTCCATATCACTTGGAAATGGGTTTGGGAGTTTTTTGTAGTTTAGGTTTGAGATTGGGTTTTTTGTTTCTCTTTTGGAACAAGAGACCATTGTTATTCACCTGGTTGACAGAACCAACATTACTGTAATAGCCAACAGCTTTACTTTATTTTAACCTGAACACAAGGATGGCTTCATTTCCCAGGCGGCTGCTTAGGTACACAGGGGAATACTAAGTGACCTTGCTGCTGTTGGAACTCCTTACAGGAGTGAGTTGGTTGCTTTTGGAGAGTATAGCCTTCCAATGTCCTTAGTGCTTGAAAAAGTGAAAATCTTTGATACAACCAGAGTGCGAGGGGGATGTGTGTGTTGTAGAAGAAAGTAAACTTTCAAGTACTGGTAACTTTATGGAAGGAGAGAAGCTTAAGGGCATATTTACGTTGTACAGTTCACGCCTTTGAACATCTTTTATGATCATTAAAAGGGTAGGGTGAAGGCTTTGATATACTGTATTTTGAGAACTGGACTACTTTATAGCTTCATTTTAATTAAGTGCTATTTTTAGGAGTCTAGTTTTTTTGTGCCCAAATAGTATCCTATTTTTTCCCTTGTCAAATAAGGCAATAACAAGCTAAAGTACTAATGTAAATGAAAGCTCTGAAGATAGTTTTGAAGCAGTGGGATTAGTGTTTTTCTTTCATTGTAGTGACATGACTTTATTGTGCACATAGAAAAATTCTTCTCTAATAGTTTTCTTATGATAGATGAAACCCGAAATCCTGTTTTACAAGATTCACATATTGCAAAATATTGAGGATATGGGATTGCACCATACTACTATGGCAAAATCCATATCAAGACTAAAGGGAATCCAGTTTGTGTAATGGAAACAAGGATGTAGCATTTGGGATCCATTTGGGCATGTTACTCAGTCACTGAGCTATACAGATGTAATTTAATTTACAGTCTTTATTTTGTAAGTTGTATATAATTTTTCAGCTGCAGCCAAATTCAGCACTCTTTGTTGCATTTGTCCTGGATTTCTTCCTTCAGTGAGATAAGGCATTTTGTTCAATGAGTAAATGGGACCAACCTTCCAATAGCTCATCCAGATTAAGTAACAATTAGATATAATTGCGGTTCGTAGAGGGAAAGTAATTCTGCCTCATTGAAATTCTTTTATCTTCAATTAACCTATTCTATTCTTACTGGCAATATGAAGCAAAGTGCCAGCATGCTTCAGGCACTTCTTCCAAAGCTAACTGATTTTATTTGCCACCAGCGCTCCCTTTGAGCAGTGTAGCGAGCCCCGAGCGAGTGTTTAGGTGGTACCAGGATGGAGGAGTGCGTGCTTGGATGGGGGCAGGGGATCAGCTTTCCGCCCCGTTCATCCGCTTCTGTGCGGATCACTGAGAAGGCTTGGTCACTCACTTCACTCTCTCTTCTCTCTGCTTTGTGTTTGGTTTCATGGGGTTGTGAGCGGGAGTACCATGAATACTTTTTTCCCTCATTTTTTTCTGTCTAATAGCCAGCTAGGCTTTATTCTGTCCCGCTGCATGTGGGGTATCTTGTGTAAGTTTACTTCTGTTTTCAGAGAGCAGCTGTAACCTTGCTTGGCATTAAAATGGGTACATGCATGTAGGTTGTTTGGAATTCAGCAGCCAGATTCTGAGTTTTCTGGCCACAAGTGCCCAAGAGAGGGACAGACTAGAGCACCAGAGACCCTGTCTAGCTCAGTTCTAGATTGGTTTCATTTGGATACACCTTCCCATTAAGCAAATGTACTTTATTCCAGTGATGACAAACTGTACGTTGACTGTGCCTGCACTTTTGACTATAAATACAAACCTGAAATTATTTTGAAATGGTGAGCTGGTAAACCGTGGGGTAGGAAGGGCTTCAGAACTGGAACACATTTATGTTGCAGTAGCTCTTCTGTTTTCCTGGGGACTTTGATTTCACCTCATGACCAGAATCCATTTTTTTATGCCCACAGACCCACTAAGATGAGTAGTCTTCGCATCCTTCTCCTTTCTTGCCCTCTTTGTATTCTCCCTGATGTATATCTTTCTATATAGAGTAAATTAATACAGTGTATTTCTGGATTTAGCTTGTTCATACAGACTTGCTCTCTGCTCTTTCCTGGGGGGTGGAAGGAAAGAACTGCTAAGGCCTTAAATAAACTAAGGTGATGATTTAGTGTAGTCATCCATACCCCATTAGCTAACATAGCACGACACTGACAAAGCCAGAAATTAAAGCAAATAGTAAAGTTTAGTCTTAAACAAAATTTATCCATTGGTCACAATTGAGCTTTAAATAAATATAAGGCACAAAATTTGCCTTCTCTTAATTTGTATTGACAAAATTTCCCACAGCTGGCTTGTCTGTTTGTAACTATTGGCATGGTATGCTCTTTTTGCCATTTAATTTGTTTTTGTTTTTATTAATAGCCTGTCAACCTGAGGTTTAGTGTATCATTTTTAATGGGAGACAAAAAGCCTACATGCTGTAATGTTTGTGATGCTGCTGTAAATCACACACTAACTCCAGCCAGCACATCATCTAGTGTGACACCTGCAACCTTTTACGTTTTTATCACTGGTTGTGCTGCTTAGTGGCTTTGTATCAGAAAACACTGATTTATGTCAAAAGATTGTGTGAAGAAGATAGCTTCTTTTATTCTGCCTGCTTTCTAAGCCAGTATTAATTTACTGGGGATACTACCTCAGCCTGTATCCTGCCTGCCAGTTGACTTTTTGAAGTCTGCTTTGTAAAAGCTCACAGAGAAGTTCTGGGAAGAAAAAAATCCTGTTACTGGAGTAATTGACAAAATAATGTTTTCCTTGTATTTTCCTCAGGTTTTTCTTGCTAGCCAATTTCAGTTTTAAGGATAACTGAAGTTTTTTTCTTTTAAAGCTTTGTTTCGGGTTTCTTCTCAAATTGTGTGTCACTTGAAGTCTTTTAATGCTTGGAGACTTATACTTTGAGAGTGGTGATGCAGACAGGGAAAGAGTACTTTGAGGTTTTCATTTATCAGAGTTCTGCATCTTTGAGATCTTGAGGGTAACAGCTTCTGATAGACGCTGCTGCTGCACTTTCATAAAAGAGAAAGCACTAAGAGAAGTTTCCTTTCTTTACTATTTTTTCCATTTTCTAAAAAATTTTCACTTTTGATTCCTTTTGAACTGCATCTGTTTTCTGTTGGGCACAATACAAGTGAGATATTGGAAACAAGTTTAGATCTATGCAAAAGACTTAAACCTCATATTTGGAGCCTTGTGCATCAGCAGACTGGAGAGAGCTTTGTCTCTTGCATGATGACCTCTAATTAAGTATTCAAAGACAAAAGATAATATGGTCATTTCAGTCCATCTCTGAATATGTCTTGTGCTCATCTGTTCATAAGCAGGAGTGGTCATAACTGTTAATGACAGTCAGTGTGTGTATCTCACAGTCCTACATTCTCATGTACCTTGAAGAAAAATGTGCTCGTTAAAATTACAGCAGTTGATTCTAGAATGTGTTCCACCTAATGGCAAACTTAACAGCCTACAGCTTGTTGACAAATAGAAGGTTGATCTGGATTTCTCCCAGGTGCAGACTCCCTGGCTGGCAAACTTTAACAGCACTGTAACACTGCATTAGAACCTAATGGAACTATTTGCTGCGTACAGTTGGGGAATTTTAGTGATATTCTGTTCCGTAAAATGGATTGTGCAGTTTACACTTTGTGATAAAGCTTAATCCTTTGTGATAGGGTTTAATGCTTTTGATGTGGGGAGACTGCTCTGAGAAGATAAATCTGTACTGCAAACTAACTAAAGGTTTATTTTTGTTTTTTTTTTTTCTTTCCTTTTAGTATTGGATGAATGAATATACTTCTTCCCTTGGAATTGGAGTGTTTCATTCAGGTATAGAGGTGTATGGCCGAGGTATGTACAAGAAAAGCATAACTTACTTTTGTTTCAGTAATACTGTTATTTAAAAAGCATTTTCCAGGTAGTAAGTGGAGTGTAGCTCTTGAAACCTGTTCATCTCTTTTCTCATCTATTCTGCCTCTAGAAAAAAACCTTGGACATGAAAAATCTGGTAGCTGTCGTGCATTCTTTTGTATAAAGCTATGAAACTATAAAAAAGTGTGCAGCTTATTCAGCCAGGCACAGAAATCTTTATTTTAGGTTTGGAAATGCTAAAAAAAACCCTTACATAAAACAAATGTGTGCTTTGTGTAAAGCATGGTTGAATCCATTCCTCAGTTTTCTAACTCAGCAGTTAGTGCAAGGAGTTAATTTTTAACTACAGGAACAATAATCTCTTGCAGAAAGGCAGTTGAAAGTGTATGATGCTCAGAAAAAAGTCTATTCCATTTTGGTAGGTTAGTTTGTTTTAGAGACAGTTTCTTTCAAAGGCATTTCATGCTGTTTATAAAAGATGCCCTTGTGATAAATAACAGCAATGCTTTTCAGTTTTGCTGAATAGGTTGTGCTTGGGTGCTACAGCCTCCTGGTCTGTTCAGGCCACTTTGAACCTGCTTTGCAGCCAGAAGGTGTTTCTGTGCACTCCACAGCATGGGCTCAGGTCTGAGGTGTTTCTGCCCAAAGTATAATGACACTCCAGGGTGATGGTGTTGCTGAAAGTAGTCCATTTAAAGAAGGAAAATCTGCTGCAGAGGTTGTTTTTGGTTTTTTTGGAATGTGTTGGGAGGTGAGGGGAAGGAGCAAAAGGCAGAGCATGTGCTCCAAAGACCACACTCCACGCTGTCCAAAGTTATCTTAAACTGTTTCAGCTACTTTAGTGGTCCCATTGTATCTGATTTTGCAAGTGTTACCAGAACAACAAATTGACAAATACAATGCTTATTGTTAAAACTTTTTTTTGGATTTTTTTTTCATCTGACCCAGAAAGACCTGACTCTTAATAGTGCTGTGCCTGAAACCCAGTTTTTGAGCTGTGCCGAATACATGTGCCTCCCTTCCTGTTGGGATTATAGTGGCTTTCTCATATAGCAGGTCATGCTCCTACTAGAACAATGACTTGCATTTTTCTAGGCACATCAAACCTTTTATTTACTAAGCTGTTGTAAAAAAGATTATCCACAAAACAGAGTGCTAGACTTGGGTGATGTGTTAGGAGTTTTGAAGAAAGGAAGTGTGAAGTCATGCTTAAAGCTTTTTATTACACTCTTGGTGCGGCGTGCTCCATTATCTTACAGACATAAACGGAAGCTATGATGCCTTCATGTAGTGTAAGTGCTTAAGCCAGCAGATGCTATGTGCAGACCTGAGATGCATGCATTGGTTTACTTTCTTGTTATAGTAAATAACTTGTAAAACTTGTGAACTTACAAAGAATTGAACTCTTGCAAATCAAGAAATGTAAAGAACCTATTAGGCCACTATGCACTGCCACACTGAGGACTGTAGTGTACACTGAATAGACGTGCCATCAGACCTCTGGGATGCAGTACTTTGAATCCCCAGTTTAGATGTATGTAAGTGAAAGTCTAAAGACAAGTATGTATAAAGATGTGCAATTTAACTTGTAAATGCTCACTTATACAATGAAAATAGTGTGTACTGTCTGCAAAGTTATTCAGGTTAAACCTGTACACTGATGCAGGAAATTTCCTGTTCGATTTTACTTAAGCTGAGTAGTAACTGACAAAGCTATTAATTTCCAGCTCATTTCATTTACTTCCCATGTAAATAACATGTCTGGTTGCTACCTTTAGATTTGAGAAGTCATCTTCCAGTCAGTGAGCTCTGTTGTTTTTTACTGTCATCAGATGCTGGTTTTGTTAAATCTGAGCTTTCTCTTTCAGAATTTGCCTATGGTGGTCATCCATATCCTTTTTCTGGAATATTTGAGATTTCACCAGGAAATGCTTCTGAGCTAGGAGAAACATTTAAATTTAAGTAAGAAAGATTGCCTGTTTTCTTGCTCTTTCAGAAAGCATATGAAAAAGACAGTTTGTTGCATTTATTTTTGAGGATAGATGTATTGAATTGTATGGGATTTCTGACTTTCTGAGAAATTCACATGTTTGCATAGAAATGAAAAATGGACAGAGGTGATGAGACAATGAACTGTCTACAGCAAATAACATTTTTTACTATTAAGTTCCTGAAATGCATACAAATTTTGTGGCCTTGTAGCTAACTTTTATTCCTTATACAGTGTAAGCAATGCAGTAACTTTTTCAAGGTGTGTAATCAGCAAGAAAACATGATCTCTTATGATAAAAATGAAAGTGGTGCCATACAATGGAATAGGAAGAACCTTTATTATTCTTGGAGAACAGAAAAATCTAGCTACCCACAGTGGAGTGACTTTCAAGCAATGTATAAATAGTAGTCCACCTATATCAAGGGAGCCTGATCACCTTCTACTCTCTATTTCTCTTCTAGAGAAGCTGTGGTTCTAGGCAGTACTGACTTTATGGAAGATGATATAGAAAAAATAGTAGAAGAGCTTGGAAAGGAATTCAAAGGAAATGCATATCATCTAATGCACAAAAACTGCAATCACTTTTCTTCAGCTTTATCTGAGGTAAACAAACTTAAAGATCTATAGAAAGGTGCTTCACAGGTGGTTACAGAGCATCATATCCTTCTAGTCCTTTGTAATGTTTGGTTTAATTTCCCACTTCCTATCTCTGTTGCCTTAGGCAAATATCATAATTTTTCAGGTTGTATTTGTGCTTATGTCCAAAGCACCAGATTTTGCTGCTAAATATTGTATAATTTGCTAAATATTGTCTTTATTAGAACAGAGATGCATTTCTAAAGAGATACCTAGTAAATAAAGTATTAACAAGATTGCAAAATCATTTTAGTTGTTTTAGGGATTGCTATTGAGCTACTTGTTATTTTTATCAGATTATTTGTATTTCCCCACAGAACCATTAAGCTGTAAATAATCTTCAAAGTTTAGACCTAGTTTTAAAGAATAGCAAAGGCATTAAAATTACCCAGATAATGTTAATATTCTGCTTGAGAGGATTTTGTCAGGTTATTGCTGTACCAGCACCTGTGTCATGGTCATCTGGGTACTTGAGTGGTCATGCAAAGTATCTGATCGAGGAGTTGAACAGGCTTTGCTTTTTCCCCCTCAGCTTTGTTGTAACATGATCAGTTTGACAATATGATTGAATGCCTGATTGTTCACATGTGTATCCACACAAGGAAAAGGGTCAGGAACAAGTAACCCAGGTCAAAGAGGGGAATGGAAACTTTGATTTTCATTGATAGTTGACAATCTCTGCTTGACAAAATTTAATCTAATGTTTAATTGAAATACTCCAAAACAAGGATGGCTGTTTTTCCCATGTGAAGTTTCACAGATTTTAATTGGGTTTTTTCCAGAACAGTTAATGCATACTTACTGTATAGCCTGTGTTTTATGTAGACTGATCTTCTAGTGGTAGTGGAAAATTTTATTGAGCTGATGATTCATGAGCAATGCTGGTATAAGTAAGTAGGGTGAGACACTGACAAAGCTGCAGTTGGTGTGAAATCTGACCTATATGGCCAGGGTTTTGCCATACTCTTCAGATGCATGGTCATATTGTTTCTGTTTTATGTCTTGTCCTATTTAGTGTTCAAATTGACTATAAAAGTGAGTGTAATTGCAAATGCTGCTCAATTACAGCAGAATAGTACTCATGTTCTCCAGATTTGCACTGTAATACCAGAAGTGAATATGGAGGTAGTTATGTAAAATAGCTCACTCCTTGAATAGTGACAGCAAAATCATTTCATGACTGATATGCAGTAAAAATAAGTACTTAATGCAACTTTATAAATTTTTGAGGAGTTGAACTCAGTTGTGCATTGTACAGCTTCTCTTGTTCCAGTGAAGCAAAGTGTGTGCTTGGCCCGTGTTGTAGGATAGTGACGTCTTGTGGAAGTCATCAGAGGCCACCACAGTAAAGAGCCTCAGCTGTGTGGATAACTCCATACAATTGTAGTACTGACACTTGTCTTTCTGGCCACTTGATTTCAAGGTGCTTTTTTGTAATAGTGGGGTTTCTCCTGCAATTTCTGTTTCTGAGGAATTAGCACTGAATAGAAACGATAGCTTAACTAATTTTATAGAACTTATTAAAAAAAGAGTGAGGTGGTTGGACTTTTCAGGACTTCTAAGAAAATCATAGAACCAACCATGTGTCCAACTTTCACAGTGGAATATAGATGTCTTTGTGGGACTTGGAATGATGCCTTTACTGATGGAGAAAGTCATAGTCCAGCTGACTTGGATGCTTCTTGACTGGCATTTGTGATATGTAAACTGTAAGGCTGCTGCAGCTTTTGCTTCTTATTTACAGTACGGTAGTTTTGTAACCGCTGAATCCAGAAAACAAATTGACCCATTCTTTTTCCTTCCCCCATAGATTCTCTGTGGAAAAGAGATTCCACGATGGGTGAATCGCCTTGCCTACTTCAGCTCTTGTATACCCTTCCTCCAGAGCTGCCTGCCAAAGGAGTGGCTAACTCCTGCAGCCCTCCAGTCTAGTGTTAGCCAGGAGCTACACGATGAGCTGGAGGAAGCTGAGGATGCAGCAGCATCAGCTTCCTTGGCAAGCTCGGCATCTGGGTCTAGAACTGGACGCCACACCAAATTATAAGTCCTCCTCCAAAGTAGCAAATACTTCAGAAATACTTTTGAAATACTTCAGTTTGGTCTCTTCAGCAATTGACTTCCTGACAGAACATGAGAGCCAACTCTAGAACATTGTTTTTGTATGCAAAAAAAAAAAGCTCTCATCAACCCCTGTTTCAGCTCAGGATTATTTACGTAGTGAAAGGAATTGCTGGGAGAAAAGGGAAGGATTTTGTGTGAAGCCACCCTTTTCATTTTCATCTGTTTGGTAGACCTGAGTTAACATCTTGCATAAAGCAGAACGTAAATTGTTTGTTTACAGTATTGTGTACTGCTGTTTACAAGTCCTATAAGGACTCCTGCTACCATGAAAGAAGAAAGAATTTGAGTTTGATTTAACTGTTGGTATAAATCAAAAGCAGTGGTATGATGCCCTGGATGAACTTTCCCCTTTGTTTTCAAGATTTAAGGCACGAGAACACTAAATTGAGGAATGCCATGAACTGCTAAATACTATATATATGAACAGGGTACTGTGCACTTAAAGTGGCTGATGTAAACAGGTAGATTCCAGGATGTAGGGAGACTGGTTTGGTCTAAAATCTGTTCCTAGAAGTATGACCTCTACATTAATGAAACTGTGGATTTTTGCACATATGAAGGGAAATTTCTATCTCATTGCAATGCACATGAATCTATTTCTTTTTTTTTTTTTCAACTCAGCCATTTAGTTTGCATCCTGTCTTGTGTCTTTACTTGCAGTTTACTTCAGGATTTAAACATGTCAATTTCATCTGCTAGAAGCATCAACAATTTTTTCACTTCTTTGCTTTACTTGATTTCAAACTTGTGTATATAAGTTAATACTTGTATTCCTTTTTTATTTGTTTGTTTCATATAGTTTGGAATTGTGTAAAACAAGCCGTTTATGGTTGGGGAATGGCCTTTGCTTCCTGCTGCTGATTTTGCTTCATTTGAGTTTGTAAACATTCAGCTATAAATTACTGCCCAGTTGTGCATATCCGCACAAATGATAGAAAAATCCTGATTTATTTTCCCACAGTCTCTATCTGTAGCATTAACTTTCTTGTCAGATGTAATGAAGAAAAACCTGAAAATTGCTTATGCACCTGCGTGTTTACACAGCAGAACCCACTAATCTGCACACATAATTATATCTGAAGGTAAGAGATTATTTTCTAAACCATGGAAGTATGTTTGCTGGTAGATTATAATTAGAGCTAAATTATAATTAGTGATCAGAATATATAATGGAATGCCTTATTCTTGTTCACTTACCAAGAGAATTAATTGTTCTTCCAATCATTAGTGTAAATTAGTGAGGTTCTATTGTGCACAGAAGGCTACAGTAGCACAAACATGAGGGAGGTGAGCTTGAGTATTTTGTAAGACTTGCTGCCTTAAACTTAACAAAAAACATACCATCCCTAAAACAATCAGCTCACAAAGAAGTGTGCATTACTAGAAATATGGATGATTCTTATGAGCTTTATTTATAGTCTTTTGCTGGGTTTAGTTTTTCTCTTGAATGAAATACTGACTCTGCAGTCTCTGCTGTTTAAAAGCAAAAAAAAAAAGTCCTCTTGGAAGGCAAAATGCTTCATGTTATGAATACTCCTGGCCATGGGTAGTGGTGCCATTGAATCCTACAGGAAGGTGCAGTAGCTGTATCATAGTAAGAATTCTTATAGTTGCCAGCTCCAGCTTGTGTTAGAAACAAGTGGAAGTTTTTCTGCTGCCACCTGCATTGAATCCTTCATCAGACAGACTTTAGGTTTTCACTTCTGTGATGCAGTGTAGTTCAGAGAGAGTTATGCTCAGTTCTGGGGGAAATCGAGTGAGACTCTTTCTGGAAAGAGTGAGATAATAGTAAACATCTCCATAACTGTATTTTGGTACGTGTTTTAATTATCTCTTCTATCAAGTGGGAAATGCTTAAGACTGGTGAGTCTGCCGCTAACTTCATTCTCTGTTTGATCTCCAGAAGCTGGATATACTGACCATCTCTGTTGAGTGCTTTCCACTCTGAATTTGAGTTCTCCTTTCCTCCTTTTCCCTGTAGTGAAAATGAATATGGTGGTCTCCAGTCAACTCTCAAGCATTACAGAACTGACTCTCGCAGTACTCACAGCTGAGACAACAGGCTGCAGTCAGGTTATCTTGTCTCTGCTGTGGAGCTGTGGTAGTAATGTGATTAAGTCTCTTGGCCAGGGCAGGTCCTTTATTTCAGCTCAGGGTTGAGGCCACTGATCTAGCAACGTACTGTAGCTTTTCCTAGGCTTTAGGAAAAATAAGTAGAATGAATTTTCATTGCTACCTTTTATGTACCAAAATCAGCTTTTTAGGCTTCTGATACATCCAGAGCGCTAGGTCACAAATCTCTACACCTTCATTAACACACACAGTTACAGCATGTATAATGCAAGAACGTGACAGATCACAGCACAGTTTTTATTTAGAAGTAAAACTAAGACTATTTTTTATAAAGCAGACTGAAAAGTTTGTAACAAAAGCATTCATTTTGTTGTTAGCTGTACAGGTGAAAAATACTGTCTTATGCTCCATAACAATTTTTTTCTGTTTGTTTTGAAACCATCCATTTGCAAATCCTGTGAGGAAACTGACACCTGAACCCTGAAGGTTGTTGGGTATTGAATCAAAGAGAGCAGTACTGTAACTTCAATCATGTGCTGTCAGCTCAGCCTCTGCTGGATGCCTGCAAGTCACCCTGCCAATGGTTACTCCGATTTGTTAGCAATAGAGCAAGTTACCTTTCACCAGCATTACTGCCAAGCAGGGTTTACTTTAGTCTACTGATGACCACACTGTGCTAGGACTAGAACACTTCAGAATGCTGTGAGAAAGCTGGACACCTGTGGAATCTTTTCCATCAAAACGGGTAGAAAAATATCACCACTTCAGGGTTCTGCTCTGTTTACTTTCTCATATTTGTTTAATTTTCTGTGAGATAGTACTTTTGGTATGTATTACATTGTTTAACTCAGTCATTTTATTTAAATGCCATTTTCTGTTCAGCAAGCCAAAAAAATCCAATGTACTGTCAGTGTGCACCAGTAACTTCGGAGTGGCTTGGTAAAGAAAAACATAGTTGCATTACTTCTAAAATTTGCAATGCAATTCTGATCACTATTGATAGATGATAATTTTCACTGTTGGAAGTTGGTTACAAGCTGAATATTCACTGATGCATTTTTTGTAAACTTGTATTCAAGTTTACTACATAGTATTTGTATAAAATTCAAAGAATTTTGACTTTTGTTACCTGTACATAGCAACAAGTTGTCTAGCATCTTAAACTTAAATCCATCAGTTTATTAAAAATACTTTTATAAAAAAAAAAAAGTGTGCTCTGTGTATTACTCCCCTTGTACCTACAGCTTGTTCTGGCAGTGCCACCCAAGCTGATGTTTGGTTTTGAGCAATGGTTTTGAAGGACAGTGAGACTATCCAAGGGTTTCTTGTAGTTAAGCTTTAGGCTGACATGGGCATCAGGTGCTTTGGTTTGGTTTGTATGAGGCATCTTCCCCAAACATCCCAAGCTCTGGCACAGAGTTGGCAGCAGCCCTTCAGGACATGCTTTGCCAGCACTGAAAGGTGTTGGCAGTGGAATTTGCAAAGGGCAGATGAGTGTGTGTTTTAACTTCTCTGCAAGTTGAGGGCACTGATAAATGAGAGTGCTGTCCTGTGGCTGTCCAAGCTGGTGTTGTCCCTACCCATCTCTCCCCACAGCTGCGAAGAGGATGTGTTTTTCTGTGTTGTGCATGCTGAGCAGGACGTGTCCATGTGCACTGCTAATGAACATTGGCTAGGGCATGACCTGTTGGGAGAAGCTGTTTGGACACAGCTTCCCTTTTCTGTGTTTCCCAGAAACAGCAAACCTGCAAGAGAGTTTGAGCAACTTGCAGCGTATTGAAAGGAAACTTGACAATAGTTCATCAGTTAAAACTAATGTGAGTTCCAAATGAACTCACTTCTGGCAGCCAATGGGCAGGAGTGCCTATCAGCTTCTAGGAAGGTGATCAATACACAAAAGTACCTACTGCATTGTTTGCTAGTGGGTGAGTGGTTGCCTTCAATGGACCTGCTCTTGAAGAAAAGATAAATGTTCCCAAATGAAGTTTCATTGTCTAAAAGTTTCTTCAGCCATGCAGAAGTATATGACAGATTTGTCATGGGAACAGCTTTGCAACAGGCAGAGGTTTTTTATGGCTATAGCACCTTAGTCCTGCCACCCCCCAGAATAAATACATTCTTTCTCAGTGGATCATACAGTGCAATGGAAATGGCTATTGCACAGTTCCTGACTTTCTGTGAAATCCTGTGGTTTGATCTAAATCAGATCATAAAAAAACTTCAAACTTATCAATGTAGCAAATTGTCAGGGAAGCCATTGCAGTTCTTTGGAAAAGCAGGTATGCTCCACTGGCAGCTCCCATTCCTGCTGGGCTAGAGTAGGGATCCTGTATTTCTCACATCACCTGGTCCATTAAAATTAGCATATAGGACTAAGAGGATCTCACCATAAAGAAATGCAGGATCCTTCACTGGCATAGTTTTAGCTTGCTTTGGGGATAACAGAGGCTACATCTATGTCTGGGTCTCCATAGAGAGGGACGTTGCTCATACCAGAGTGGCTCTCCACCCCATCCATCTCTGAGCAGCAGCCTGGGACACATAGAACTAAGGGAACATGGTTCCTTTTGCAGGTTTTAGATGGGTGGTCAGCAGTTTTCCTGGTCTTTTGAGCGTTGTTGATCCTGGAATCCTCAAAGCAGCAAGCCTGCTGCACCTGCTGGTTACCTGCTGTGCTGCTTCCAGGCCATGTGTTTGTGTGGAAGGAGAGAAATCGCTGTTAGTGTCTTCTGAACAAAGTGAAGTTGAAGGAGGGTCTTCATGTGTGCCCTGCAGGAGCTGTTGTTCATGGGCTTTAACTCATGATTTCTTTTTAGGGAGCTGTTTTTACCTTTCTATCCCAGATACAAGGCACCCAGATATAGAAGTTCTGGAAGCTGGGGCTGTATTGCTGAACTGTTCCTGCTGGGGCTCACAACAGCTTGGGAGGACAGTTAGGAGGGGGTACAAGCCATTGTGGATGAGAGAAACCTTTCTCACATCCATGATGCCAGCTGTGTCTGCTGCCCCAGGCAGCTGTGGGATGGAAGTGTGGGGGTTTTCAAATGTACTCCTTGGGTTCTGCTCTCGTCCCAGTGTGGCTTATGGTCAATATGGGTCCTCCTTTAAAGGGACACAAGTGATGTGAATCAGACACTCCCTGGCCAAACAGGGCACAGACAGGTTTTTATCAGGCTCCAGAGAAACGTGTCCAATCTCCCTCACCAGGAAGGGATGGGGGCAGAGAAGACCCTCTGTTCCCAGCAGGTACCTGAGTGACGTGGCAAATACTCCCTCATGTTTCCCAAGTCAAAATGGTCATTACTGTTAGCTCAAACAAAGCCAGGGCTTTCTTCCCAGAATAAGTATAAAGCCCTATTAAACCCACCTAGTGACAAGCACAAATCATGTTGAGCAGAAAATATCTTGTGTTCCCTACTCAGGCTGCAGAGGCTTGTGGGTTTTGTCCTGCTTTTCCCATTCCTAATTTGCCTGTGGGAAACGCTGCCTTCCCCCAGCCCTCCCAGTGCCAGCACACAATAGCTGCTTGTTTTTTGCCTGGAAGGAATTGCTGAGCCTTTAAATAGCTGGAATTGGGTTTATTTTTCCTCTGTACTTCAGCTCATTCATTACTCAGTCATAGCATCCTAAAAGTGAAGATTTCCAAAAGCATTGGCATTTACCTCCTTTGTTTTAATAGGGTCTTTTTTCACAAAAAGATGCTCTGCATCTTGAATTTCATGCAGCAGCCCAGTGTTAGTGTCACTAACTAATCCTGCAGTGAAGTGTCAGCTTCCAAAAAATTAAATCACATGCCATTAAGCAAACATGAACTGAGTAATGAGGACTAGCAAGAGCTGATGGCAGTGTAGCTGGCTCAAATGCAACTGTAAAGGTCAATTATTTTTTATGTCAGAGACTTGGAAAGTTTAGTGGAAGCCCTGTGGAGGCTGGGCTTGCTCTTCCCTCCAGCACTCTGGAGTCCAGGGCAGAGAAACACCTCAGGGAGTGCCAAGCTTTTGTGGATGCTCTCATCTCTGCAATTGCTTTCTTTAAGCTGTTTTGCCCTTCCAGGAGCCTGGTGGCTTCTGTGCATTTTAAGAGGTTTAAAGGAAGGACAGACTCCATGGCCTAGAGTGCTGCCTCTGCCCGTGCCTCCCTGCACAAATGCTCCCCCCAGTGAAATGCCACACCATGACATGCACCCAGGAATGCCATGCTCAGCCCATGCTTTTGGAGAGTAGGGATGAGCATGGCATGGGAACCTACAATGCATCCTTCAGACAGGTAGCTTCTAGCACCTCTCTAGCTGGCACTGACCTTCAAAGGTGTATTGATTGGTGCTAATATTGCTGTGATTATTGGTGCTAATGTTGCTGTCTCCAAATGAGAAAGAAAAAAGTGCTTTTTTACTAAATAAACTGACATGTCATTATGTATTAATAATAAACTAATAATCAACTAATACTGCAGAATTAAATATTTGTTGTTGCTGTCAAGGCAGGACGGGAATGAAGAGAACTCTGACTCAGAAGGCTGTGAGAGTAAAACTCCGTTTATTCAAAATACACCGCTCTTTTATACGGAGCTCTGCAAGGACCAAATCCATTGGTTCTGAACTGAAAACAGCCCACCACCATTGGTGCAGAGTGCTTGATGCACAGTGATAGAACTTAACTATAAACAATGTGAAAAACAAGAGAGATAAAGAATTATTTACATTCTTTCCCAGCTCTTTCCCAGGCCTTTGCCTGGCTAGAAAACTCAGTTTCTTTCTTTGACTGAATCTGAGTCCCACATGTCCTCCTTTTTAGTTTAAAGAAAGAGGCGGTGTTTGTCAGAACACCTTGCAAAGAAGAGGACAGGACTCCGAGGTTTACTAGTTGATAATTCAAAAGCTCATTGGATGTTGGCTCAGATAGGTCAAAGAGCTTCCAAACTTATAATTTTCAAGGAATCAGTTACTAACTCTAAGATAGTAACAACTCATTGTCAGACTGTCAAGGGACTGGCAGTTCAACTTCTCAAAACCCATTTCCCAGTGTGAGCATGACCTGACAGAAAAGAAGGTATTTACAACACGTGCACATATCCAAATCAGTCAAATTTGAATTTGACAATATGAATAACATCTGTTTGCCAGAGCTGCAAAGCCTTTAGGCCTCTGGGATTTGTCCCAGCCAGTAAGGTGCAGCAGGTTTGCCTCGATTGGCATTCATCAGAATTGCTTTTGCAAGGTGTGTGCACTTAATAGAAGAATCATGCAAGGCTTTGCCTATGCAATCATGTCCTCAATGGACAGCTTGAGTGATGAAATTGAATTCAGATCCAAATTACATCCTGAAGGCTTTCAAAACAATTGAGTGATATTGACCCAATTCAGAAAGGACCAAATTCAAAACACTTGAGAAACCTCTGAAATGCCATGAAATCTCTGAAACGCCATGGCCATAGCCCTTAATTCAATCACTTGGGCTGAGGCTGATTCGTGGCTTCCCAGTACTTTGAGCTGTTAGTGGAAACACAGCTCTTTCCGCCTTTTTTTTTTTTTTTTTCTTTTTTTTTTTTTTTTTTGAAGAGCCAGCGGCGGGCTCTAGGACCCAGCAAGGCGGAGGACCTGGCCCCGTGTGCAGGGCCATGTGTCCCAAACCCGGCCGGGGGAAACCAAGGGTCTCTGCTGAGGCAAGAGTCACCCGGCTCAACCACCAGCTTCTCCTTGGTATCTCCTGGGGCCCCTGAATCTGGGGTCCCTGGGACACTTCAAGACCACTGATAAATGAGTGACCTCCCTCAAACTCATACATCAGTGCATGTTCCCAACAGGCTGCGAGAAACCCAGCAATTCCTCGGAGCTTCCGCCCTTTCTCCACGCCGCCTAGCCGTGGTTTCTTCCACAGCTCCTCGGCATCCCGCTCTGCGAACCACCAGAGCAGGATCCGCAGGGTGCGAGAAGGGGCTGTTCCCCGGGAATATAGAATTTCACTCGGGCTCCGAGACTCCCTGCACCACCCACGCCCGCCCAGTACAAGGGGCTGCTCTCCTGTCCCCGCACAGTTCCCTGATCCGCGACCCCCCTCCCCTCATTCCCAGCTCCGGGACCAGCAGCAGTGGTGCTGCTGCTGGCCGAGCCGGGGCCCCCTCCCGCCGGCTCTCCCTCGGAGGGGCAGAGTTCGGTACAGTCGAGGGGACGAAGGGCTGGAGTCACTGTCCAGCACGGGGCTTTCGGCTGCCGGACCGCAGGGCGGAGCCGCTTCAGGGGCCACGGCGGCGGGAGCCGCTGCGCGCTGTGACCGCCCCGCCCCCGCCATGAGCGGGGCGGCGCCGCGGCCGCATCTCCCAGCGGGGCCGGGGGCGGCGGCCGCGGCTCTTCCGCCGGTCCCGAGGTCGGCGGCGGCCGCGGCTCTTGCAGCCGGAACACAGCAGGCAGCACCGCGGCTGCGGCGGCTCCTCCCGGGAATGACGCCTGTGGTCCCGGGGTGGGCGGAGTCGAGGCTGCCGCTGCTGCCGGAGCAGCGGTGGGCGTGACGGTGAAGTCCGCCGTCAGCAGGGGTGGCTCCACGGCAGACGTGGCGTAGAAGGCAGGCACCACCCCCGGCGTGGGAGTCCATCCCACAGTGGGCAGGGCGGAGAAGAACACGGGTGCCTCGCTCAACACGTGCTGTTGAACAGCAGATGCTGGCACCGTAAATGAAATCCAATCAACCAGTCCGCATGACGTGCAGAGGGGCGGACTGGGAGGCAAAGCCTGTCCCGCCGGCACAATCGGAATTCCTGCGGGCGGTGGTGGGCGTGCCAGGGGATGAACCAAAGCCTGCATTGCCGTCTGCACAGGCTCCATCAGCGAAGGATGGGGGGCAGCATCCGCCCCCGCTGCGCCCGGCACCGCCGGCAGCGCCGGCCCCCCCGCAAATGCGGTGTGGAAAGAGGGGGGACTGTGGGGCCGCGGGCGGCGGCGGCTCCCGCCAGTCCATACAAGGCCGGGTGTGCTGAAGCTGAGCTGCGGCTAAGGCACCCCGGCTGCCACGGGAGGGGCGGGCGGTGTCAGCGGCACCGTGCTCTGGGCAGGGTGTGCCTGCGCAGCCAGCCGCCGCGCGGGCTGCGGCGCGGTCCGCCTCCGGGATCCCCAAACGTTCCGGTCGGAATCCCTGCCTGTGTACAAGGTTATATCAGTCTCCGCCCATATTGCAGCCAGGTCGGACGCAGCGGTGTCTCCTTTGCGCATTTGCGCCGTGAGAAAGCGTCCAAGGTTGAGCCAGACCTTATGATCAAAGGGGAATCTGGGATTTACAGAAAATCCCCACTCCCGAGCCCAACTCAAAAAGTCTGATTAGGTCCTCTTCCGAAAGCCAAGCTCCAATAAGAGGGATGCTGGCTCGCCAGGCAGTCAAGACTGCTCGCTCGACTGCCGATGGCTGGTTTCCCATTTTTAGGGAACCTTTCCCTAGCAGATGTCAACTTCAAGAGTCCGACAGTCCGCTATTCCAGGGAAAAAAACCCGTCCCGCTCAGTCCCAGGCTCTTAAGAGCCAGTCCGTGGTCCAAACAGGACCCAGCCTTCTCCGGAAGGTGTGGACTTCCACCGTTACCTTTCTCAAGAAGGCAGAGGTGTCCGTTCACAGCTTCCAGGCTGTTGGCGTGGAATTGCGCCAGAGGAGACCACCCCACAAGACAATGAGGCTCAGGTCTGCAACCGAGGCTGCAATTCCACTTCAGGTCACCAGACCCTGTCCCTTCAGGGCAGGGTGCAGTGCCACGTCGGGCTACACCAGACCCTATTCTGCAAGGTAAGGTATAATTCCACGTCGGCGGTCACCAGATGTTGTTGTCAAGGCAGGACGGGAATGAAGAGAACTCTGACTCAGAAGGCTGTAACAGTAAAACTCCTCTTTATTCAAAATACACCGCTCTTTTATACAGAGTTCTGCAAGGACCAAATCCATTGGTTCTGAAGTGAAAACAACCCACCACCAGTGGTTCAGAGTGCTTGGCGCACAGTGATAGAACTTAACTATAAACAATGTGAAAAACAAGAGAGATAAAGAATTATTTACATTATTTCCCAGCTCTTTCCCAGACCTCTGCCTGGCTAGAAAACTCTCAGTTTCTTCCTTTGACTGAATCTGAGTCCCACAATTTGTAAATTTAATGCAATGAATATAGGGCTTTATTATGAATATGCATCTTCCAACAAGTTGATCTATAGGAATATTCTAGAAGCAGTGGAATAAGTGAACAAAGTATGTGAAATAATGTAAAAGTATGTGTTGTTGGGTGAAAAAGAAAGAAACACATGCACATTCAAAGCTAACCACAAGTTCTTCCATCACTGCTGAGGCCTGGGAATGATACAGAGGTGGGAGGGGGGGGGGGGGAGGTGAAAACATCTACAGACCCTTCCTCCTTCTGCCCTTCTTCCCTGGGTGCAGGACAAGCTGCCCTGAGAGGCAGGATGGGGTGGGATGAGGAGGATGTGCAGCAGCCAGGAGAGACACTGCACTCAGGCTGCTGCCAGTGGAATGAGCTGAAGCCTTTGGGGCTGGGCTTGTCCATCTCACAGCAATGAGCAAAGGATGTGCATGTGCAGGCTGAGGGATGCCCATCCACAGGGGCCAGGGAAGGACAATCAGGTCAGCTGTCTTCTCTCCTATGCATGCTGCCAGTCATTTATTGGTTTCCATGGAAACTGGCTGCTGCAGAAATGATGTTATGAAAATTATTTCCGAAATTTAAAGCTGACAGATTTGCTTTGCTCTAATGGGAGCAGAGAGACTCATCACTGTATTGCCCTGCGTGTGGTGTGAGAACAGTTTCAGAGAAGTTGCAGGTACCCCAAGACAGCCTGCACTACCTGCCCTGTGTCACTGACAGCCTGTGCAGCCCCAAACCCCAGCCAGGGGAGAAGGGGAGGAGGAGGAGGAGAAGGTGGAAAAGTGGAGAAAGAAAGAGCAGAGACTTCAGATCCCATTGGCTCTTTACTGGTGGGTACAGCTCATAGCAGCTCAAGAGGCAGCACTGTTGCCATCTCTGGGGACAGAAATTTATTGTTTGCCCTGCAAAGTCCAGGACAGCATCAAGCCAGCAGATATACCAGCGATGTGTTGAGCATGTGGTGAGATATCCAAGAGACTGCAAGGAGACTGTGCTGCAGCACAGTGGAAATACCACAGGCAACAATGGTGGCTTAGAGACAAGTGCAGCCACTGTAAGCCTGCCTGGCCCTCTTACCCAGGTACTGAGAAGGGCACTCTTTATCCAGTGCTTGCTTTCATACACCCAGTGGTCAAACATCAGACTTGTTGGATAGGCCTACTCTTACTTAAGTTGCTCTCAGAAATACATGTATTATTTAATAAACCAAGGTCATGGCTCGCTGAGAAGCTCCATAGCAACAAAGCAAGCCAGTCTTAGATGGAATAACTGGCACAAAGCCTGCAGAACTTAAAAATGCTTAACTCTCCCTCCATATTATTAACTACTCAATTGAGTTTCATTTGGAAGGAGTCCAGGAAAGTATAAAGAGGTATTTAAGTTAACAAGAGAAACTCCACAGCCCAGGTTAGGCAGTATGGTAGAGGCCTGTGGTCGATCAGTAGCAGTGGTGTGAAGACCAGCTATGCCGACCACAGCAGTGACTCACATCTCCCATGGAAGGAGGCAGGACAGATGTATAGAGCCCTGTGCCTGTTCAGCTTAATGCAGTGCTTGCACCTGCAGGTAGTACCTTGGATATAAGCAGAAAATAGCCTTGGATAATAATCAGGCAATCACAAAGGATATCTGGAAACAGATCCCAGTAGGGTGGAATTAATTGCTAGCATGAATTTTGATGTTTCTAGAAGCTGATCCAACATTTTACAAAAATGTTGTCAATAACACAGAAATGCTGAAGGCAAAATCAGACATCAAACTTTTTATTTTAAGTCCTACAAATGACAGTTTATCATAGCACTAACAAGCAAGTGTTTGTAGTTGAAAAGTTCATTGGTGCAGTGAGAGCTACATGATCCTGGTATCTTCCTGTGAATATTTTTCTGCATCTCTGCTGCAAAATCCATTCAAAATGATGATACCAGGTTACCCATGACCCAATTTATGGGGAGACTCCCTTCAGGATGTAAAAGGATTTTACATCCTTTCCTTGAGGATGTAAAACTAGAAATCCTGGGAGCAATGCATACTCTGTTGTGGAATGTTTCATCTCCTTATGCAATGTTAAAATGTGTCTATGCAGGCCTGGGGAGTATAAACACTAATTACTGAAGTCATAAAGAACTTTACAGGACAACTAATAAGCAATCAGATACATTCTTAATTTAGAAGCAGAACTTGATGGTCTCTAGTCCATCAAAGGAGGACTGAAGCCATACAGAAGATAGATCTGGTATTTTATGGAAGAAGTGTGTAGCTCACAAATGCCTGTAACTACAACATTGAAGATACACAACATGAACAGACACATGATTTGCCAAAGACCTGCTTTTACATGTAAGTATAGCTGATCAATAAAGTGTTTAAAAAACCACAATGGTCACTCCATAGAAGAATAATGCATTATGTGTGATATATAAGGCAGTGACCAAATGTACAGAGAGGGGAGCTCTGCTTGGGTTATTTGGACTCAAGCTGCCAGACAGGCAGGGCATGATTCAGTTACCTACACACCGGCATTGGGTACCTCTTGATTTAGTACATAAGGTGCTTTCCCAGCTGATTTACATCTGTCATGGGAGTAGCAAAACACTCATACCTGAAAGGAGCTTGTTTGGCACGGACAGAGTTTTCAGGTTTGAGTAAGCTCACTGTCATGTAGCCTTTCCCAGGTTTGCTTCAGAACCTTCCTCCCAGCTCATGTCAGAAAAGGCTCAGCTGTTCCTTGGAGCCTTGGCAGAGAGGGTAGAGGCTGATGTGAGGGAATCAGCTTTCCACCCTACTGCCTTTCTTCCTGGATCAGCAATTTATCTCAAAGCACTCCACCTCCTCTGAACACCTCTCACCCACGTGGGCAGCATTCCCTGACAGAAAGCTAAGTAGTTTTCCTGATGAGTTTGCAAAGTGCTTGGCTTTGTGCTCCAACTGGTCCAGCCCTGGCTTAGCACTCAGGAGCTTCTAGGAAAAGCCCAGAGCCATGGTGCTGCCTAAGTGGTTGGGGCCAAAAAGGGTCAGGAAATGGGTCCCATATGTCCTGCAAAACAACCAGAGGAGCCAGGTTCTGTATCTGACTCAGGCTAAGGAGGAAGCTTGGTCAAGATAAGGAGATGTTCAGAAGACAAGGCAAGAGCCTGGACAGAAGACAGGGATTCAAGGAAACTGTAGAAGAAAGACTGTCTGCCTTGTAAGAACCCAGTGAGTAAAGGACAGATTTGTTTTCAAAATCTTTATTCTGTCTTACAATGTAATTTAGAGAGTTGTGTTGCCAGTTTTAACTCCTTTTCTGTTCTAACAAAACAGCCTTGGACAGCAGTGTGATAAAAGGTGGAGAACAGCAGCACACAGTCAGTTCAGCTCAGTACCCTGGGTGACTCATCCCAGCAGAGACAGCAACCCTGCCAGTTCAGGGATGCCAGTCCATAATTCCCTCTCCTCTCAAAGCCTCAGGCTGCCCCTAAGACAACCAAACTTTCAGATCAGGGAATGAGTGCTCACATCTGACTCCCAGATCATTCAGCTGGTCCCTCGTTATTCAGCCAAACACATCAACTCTCAAACAGTCTAAATTTGTTTGACCCACAGTTGTGATAGGAGTGGCGACTGTAAGTTTCAGGGTTGGTTCCCAGTGTCCCTTTCTCATAGCAGCACACAAAGTGGGAGAAAATCACCCCACAGCTCTGTGCAAATTATCTGAGAATCTGACAAATGCAATTTGATCACACAATGATAACTGAACTCTTATCTCGGATCACAACAGAGGGGCCTTCTGATAGTGTCACTGAACATTTCCTCTGTAGCTTTGTTCTTGCAAACCAAGGTGTTCCTTCAGCTCCCACGTGCCTGCTGTGCCCCAGCACTGAGACTTGAGCATCCTCAGCACTGGGAGAAGAAACCAGGGCTGGCAGATACACACCCAGGACTGCTGCAGGTGAATCCAGCAAATAACATATACAAAATCTGTGTGTCCTTATGAGTGTTAAAACAGCACAGGTTTTTGTTTGTTTGTTTGTTTGTTTTTAACTGACTCATGCATTTGGTTTCTCTGCCTGAGGGCAATATATCTGGGAGAACTTCACTTCCAGGAATTAGCAGAATTTTCCCCCAGATGGAAATTCCTTTGTCAGTAACTGGGGCAGAGACAGAAAGGTATTAATCATGCGGGAGCAGGAGGAAGTTTCCTTGCTGAGAAGGTTCCTGCAAGCCCTTCAGCGCAGAAGCCACAAGCTTCACCTCTGACCTCTCTAACCTTTATCAAATTTTCCTTCTGTGGCTGCTGCCTACAGAGCCATTTTCAAGTTTCTCTACAACTTGTTTTTTCCCCAAAAATTATACTAACAAACTTAATACTTTTGAAATTGTCAGTAAGCTTTAGGACTTTGGGACGTTAGTGTTTTTCAAAAATATCAGTGAATGTGTGTTAAAAGGGATTCTGGAAACTTTTCAGAAACTTAGCTGGTTTAATTATGCAAAAATTACATTTAACCAACACTTATACAAATCTGCAGACTCTGGACTACCTATATCTGACAGAGCTTTACAAATAAGCTACAATAATTCACCTGCCATTCTTTGTAACTACAGATTGAAATTATCTAAGACTATGAAATTAACTGAAAAAGCAGCCTTTTGTGGATAATATTTTAAAAAAATAGCACTTTCCTCAGCTGAAGTCTGCACGATTTTGTCAATTACCTGTCTTAGTTCTGGATGTGAAATCAGTCACTTAAAAGCCCAGTGACAGGTGACAGATTGTTCTTAGCAGAAACACACCTAGTAACTAAGGAGCTGATGGTTTCTGAGGCTTAAATAAAAACAAGTGCTTAAATTCTACTCCTCTGAATGCACAGCAGCTCAGCTTTTTTTTTTTTTTTTTTTTTTTTTTTTTTTTTTTTTTGAGAAAGACCTAATAAATGAAATTATGAGGGTTTGGGGACCATTCCATGATTTAACAAAAAAGAGTGTAATGCCTGAGATTCTTCTTAGTGATTTGCCTTTTGCCACAACTTGTCTGAACAGATAATTATGTCAGTTAAAAATAGGATTTTAAAGATATCTCTAATATGTTCAAAATCTGAGACTTGTCTGTAGTTAAGTTGGGAAAAAAAAATCCAGAACTTTGAACACCATTAATTTTTTAGTATTCATGATGAGCATTTGAAAAATATGGGGGATTTAAGACAAACTGCTGTATTGTAATGCTCATCTTGAGTGATGAGTTTAAAGGCAAATAAATGTAAAAAGGAAACCATAAATTAGGGGAATGCACTTACTGCTCCCAAGCAGAAGAATGAGATAAGAAGCAGGAAGAAGCAACATCATTATTCAGAATTATACTCTCAGAAGCCCATATTAGTGCTCTGAAGGACCATTCATCACAATAAGCCCTCCTTTCTCTTCCTCACCTGAGAAGCAGCCCCTTTCTGAAGCACGGGATTTGGTGATGGTTTTTGTTAAATATTCTGCCAACACAGACTTTCCCGGGACTGGAAAAATAACTCACCAGCCACCTCTGGCTGGTGTTAGCCTAATTTAGCTAGAGCAGATGAGAAAAACCAATCTATCAGATATCAATTATCTAAGAATTTTAACAGTTTGCAAGTAAGGCAATTAAGCATGTGTTTAGCTTCTGCTCTTGTTCCTGCAGAGGTACTAAGAAGGCATAAGTCAGACATGCTGAGAACACAGAACTATCAGCATGGGAAAATGTATGGGAAAATAAACCCACCAGTATAAAGGAAAAAACCCTTCTGCATAAACCCACCAGTATAAAGGAAAAAACCCTTCTGCATAATTCAGTGGCCCCTGAACAGATGCCCATGCTCAGGAGGTCTGAAGCTCAATTTAGGGAAGAAGCAGCTGTCTCACTGGTGAGGGCAACAGCACCAGGCCCTACCCAGGGAGACTCCTGAAGGGTTCCCCAGCAGCACCGCTTGGCACATGGAGGGGGATGGCAGCAGCTGAATGCAGAGAGTGCACAGACCCCCGTGTCCATCTGGGAGCATTTCCCCCAGCAACTCAATGAGCTCCAGTTGTCCTACTACTTTCCAAAACCTCAGAGCTCAGCTCCTGTACTACACATGCTCTCCCCTACCACCAAATTCTGATGGCTGTCTTGCATCAGGTGCTCCCGAGAGTTAATAACTTTAGCCCAGCACCTGATGCTTTAGGCAGGAAACCAGGATCCTCCAAAATCAAAATATGACAGGAGGTTTTAGCCCTCAGTAGCCAGTCACCAACAGACTGACTCAGCCTTCAGCCAGGTCACAGTGAGGCATCAAGAAAAAAGCAAAAATATTGGATCTGAAAACACCAAGCAACAAGATATGATGTATTTTTAATTTCTGCTGCTTCTCAGAAAGCAGCAGAAATCACATCACGTAGAGAAATATGTATATGCTAAACTAACATTCTCAGTGTGCAAGACATGAAGTCATTCCTGCCACAAACAAGAAAAACCTTGAATTCTTGCCAGGGAATCTGAATACCACAGCAGGACACCTAAAGTGCCTGCAAATCTGGAACAACTGTTTGGAAATAATATGTAGTGTTTGACTTTGAACTCTCAAACCTCATCTTTGCAGACTGCGTGTTTCTTGTGAAATCCTTCTGAAGCCATGTGTTTTTTCCTTTGCCCCTTGCCAAAGGTGTGTTATTTTGTGTAGGAGATCCTGCCCTAGCAGACTGAAACCACCCTTTGTAGCATGATGAAACAACATGCACTGACTTCTCTGAATCTCTCCATGTATTTTGGATGGCAGCTGTCTCAGGAATATACTGTAATTTCCAGTGGAACAAAACACCTTTCATGTGCAGGGTACTAGCAGACAGTCATGTCACCAGACAATGTGGGGTGGGGATATGACACCGTTGAGGCAGGACAGCATGAAAGTACTCTTGAAGGTTTGAGAATATAACTCTGATTTATTTTAAACACATTGCTCTTTTTATACAGAGTATTGTCTAGCTCAATTCTATTGGTCCTAAAGTAAAACCATCTCACCACCATTGGTGTGCAGTGAATGACACACAGTGGTAGAACTTATCTATAAACAATGTGAATAACAAGAGAGATAAAGAATTATTTACACTCTTTCTCAACTGTTTCCCAGGCTTCTGCTTGGTTAGAAACTCTCTGTTTTCTCTGTAACTGAACTGAGAATGTCCACATGGATAAGGCAGTGAAATATACTTTAAACTTTATTACAAAACTAAAATAAAACTCACAAACTCCTTGCCCTCCCCCACCCGCTAAAGAGCAAAAATCAAAGGAAAAAAACCTCAACAAAATATAACATGATCTACCTGATACATCATAATTTTTTGAAGTTGATACGTGGCATGGCTTCTGAACATCCTCTCCACTTGTCTGGTTTGAGTGTCTACTTTGATATGCTCTGCTCCTTGAATGTGACTCCTCTCTCCCTGAACGCTGCTAATTACACATCCACTTGAACAGCACACTGCATGTAAAACACATCACCAAAGTGGCTCCTGGCACACCATCTCTTTACTCTCCTACCCTCCAGTTCAGTGATGTCACTGTCTGTGTTACAGCACTTTTCCTTCTCTGGGCTTTAGCCAAATCTTCGCAGAAATCCAAGAGCATTAGTGAGTCATGCAAAAATTTAATTTATCTAGTATTGGATATATAGGGAAAACTGTAAGGACAGAAGAAGCACAGCACAATACCTCCTCAGAATACCCTTGCAGCTTCCAGTGACTTGTGCTGAGGGAATTCTTATGTCTGAGAGGGTGCCTGAACATTTAATAAGCTTCAATATATTTTTTCCCCTATGAATTTTCTAATTTTGTTGTGCTATTTAAATAGCTTATTTCTAAATAAATTTCATACTCGTGCAACTCTTTCCAGTTTGTTAAGAATTCTCAGAAACCGTGTCCCAAAAGAAACAATTACCATACAAATACTTATTAGCTCTAGTCTTCAGTTTTCCCTCAGGAATTAATAAAGATTAAGCCTGACACATTCACATGACAGATGTGGAACATGAAGCTCAGAGTTCATAATAACCTCCCTCCACACTCTTCACAATAGAAACCTCAGGGTAGCTACTGAGTTTTGAAAAATGAAGATGTGAAATAGAAGGGGAAGTTTTGAAGTAAATAAAGTTAGATGAACTTGTTAGAAATGAAACAGGGCCAAAGGAAGGTAGCTCGGAGGCAAGAAAGGAGTCCCTTCCACACTCTTCTGCCTATGACCCTGTGATTACAAGGTTACAATTCAAATATGTGTCAGAAGCAGTTTATATCTCCCAATGTCTTCAGTTTAAAAAAAAAAAAAACAACAAAACCCAACAATTTCTGAAACTTACAGAATTGCAGATTAAGAAAAAAGACCAAACACAGCAGAAATAAATAGTACCATCATATGCTTGACGTGGATTACAACAAGAAAACTTAAGTGTCTGTTAATATTTGCCACTAATGCATTTAAGACATGCTTCATAGATTAAGTAATTTACATTATATGAAAAAAAAAAAGATTATTTAAGGAAAACTGCTCTATTTCTAGTTAGAAGCATCCTTTAGTCCAATTCATACTAGTGAGTCAGGAAATTTTAAATCTAGCTCTATATCCAACAGTATAGCTGCAATTATAACCCTTATGTTTTATATAAGCTACCTTTTTAATATAAAATCCTCTTCTTTTTCTATCAAGTGCCTAAATAACATAAAGAGATTAAAATCTAGGAGAAAAAAAGCTATTAGAAGCCTTCCCTTATTTCCTTGGCTTTCAGAGGAGTCCATTGGATTAAAATCTCTTATGTGTTGCAGATGAAAAGATCATTTGTACCAGCAGTTTGAAATAAGTTTAGGCGAAGTCAACCTACAGAAACAATCAGCAAAGCTAACCCAGAATAAGACTGTCATGCAGCTGAAAGTTAATTTGCATTAACATTAATGCTTGCAGGGGGAAAAAGGGTTTTATTAAAATTCAATTGCATGAACGTGGTTGCTGACTGCCTTGGCAACAAGCAGCCTGCACACACTCGTGCCTGCCCCGACCCCACAAGGGTTACTCTGACATAATCTACAGCACAGTATCTGTGCAGCCATCATAAAAACCATTTACCCCCAAAAACCATCACAGAATCACAGAATCATAGAGCACCTTGGGATGGAAGGGACTACTAAAGATCATCTAATTGAACCCCCCTGCAGTGAGCAGGGGCATCTTCAGTTAGACCAGGTTGCTTAGAGCCCCATTCAGTAGGACCTTGAATGTTTTCAGGATTGAGGTATCCACCACCTCTCTGTGCAATTTGTTCCAGTGCCTCACCTCTCTCATAGAGAATTTCTTCCTAATACCCAATCTAAATCTACCCTCATTCAGTTTAAAGTCATCAGTCCTTGTCCTGTCACAATAGGTCCTGCCAGAAGGTGCCCCTCCAGCTCTCTTGCAGGCTCCCTTTAAGTACTGGAAGGCTGCTGTAAGATATACCCACAGCCTCTTCTTCTTCAGGCTGAAAAACCCCAGCTCCCTCAGGGTGTCCCCATAGAGGTGCTTCAGCCTTCTGAGCATCTTTGTGGCCCTCATTTAGGCTCACTCCAATAGATCCATGCCTTTCCTGTGCTGAGGACCCCAGAGCTGGGTGCAGCACTGCAGCTGGGGTGTCATGAGAGCAGAGTAGATTAGAATTCAACCTACTGGCCACTCTTCTTCTGATACAGTCCAGGATATAGTTGGCTTTCGGGGCTGAAAGTGCAGCTCAGAAATACCTAACTCCAGAACACATTATTCCTACGCACTTGCATTCAGTAACATAATGTTCTTCTCTGGAAGGACAAACACCCTCAAGGCAACAGAGGACATGAGTGGAATAATCACCCTCTTCCTGACTTCTGGCAACTCTAAGTACCCTCCTGCTTTCATGGCTTGCAAAATGGCACATGGTTACCACAAGCAAATGCTTCACTGCTATTTATGTAGCTCCAGGGTAACCATGAAGACAAAGCCCCACAGGACATCTCCAAAATTTGCCTTAAGGCATGACTCGGCTACTAGCCGAGGAGCCCAATGGCCTGCTACCTTCCAAACATCTTCAACAGAGCAACTTCTTGAGGCACTTGATATAAATCAGCACTGCTCTGAAAAAAACAGCCTGTTTGACCCCACATCATGGGCAGGAAGCAGCTTTTTGTGTAATGCTAACTTTCAGCTGCATCGGGTGGCACAGCTGGTAATACAGAGAAGGCAGGATTGCAGGCAGCAATGAGAGGAGGAAGGCCTGGACCACCTCTGGTGTCAGCAGCCCACCTTAGAACAGTTTAAGCTGGTATCTATGGATATGAACAAGCAGAGCAGCCTCTGCATGCCAGTAACAACCTGTTACAGACAGACCAGGAGAGCCTTTGCAAATGCCCTGGGCAGAGCATGCAGCCCTTGGGAGATGCTGAATTCACCAGAAAGTTTAGTTATCTGTCCATGGTGGCCATCAACCTAAAGGGGTTGTCATCCACACCCTCTGATAAATGTATTTCTATTTCTTAGGACAGGCTGTCACAGCTTTTGCAGGCAGTTGCTTTTCCACAAGGCTACATAAACACCCTATAGTATAGGAATAACTTACATGGCCAAGAGGTGCTAAAGGCAGGAAATTCCACCCTTATGTGATGGTTTCCTCCTTCTAGGAAGTACAGCCCAAAATTGTGTCAGAAGTGACAAGACCTGTGTATGTAGGGATCAAACCCCTCAGTGAAGTCTTCTGACGAAGGAATAAGCAGGGGAGAAGTCAGTGAGCGAGGTTCCTGTCTGCACTGTTGTAATGTGAGCACTCTTGCTGCTTCATGTCCTGTATATGGTGGTCTCTTTCCTGCTCCTGGACTGACAAGAGTTTTGCCTGGTCTAACCTTTAAACACAGAGGTGAAGGGTGACAGAACTAAGATGCTGTCAAAGACCAACCCAAACCATTGGCCAGCTGTCAATTTCAGGATGGAGAGGCATACCGCTAAAGATGATACACTTTATTGATCAGTGCTAATAGAAATAAGAACTGAATAAATACAGGAAAAGTTCAAACAGCTGAGAGCAAGTGGCAACCAGCATGTTATGATGGACAGAACTGACCATGCATAGGCAGGTCTGCCAAAGGTCTCCAACTCCAGTCAATGTCATTAAGGAAACAAGAATGCTCAGATATGTCAGTTGTGTCCTTTAGGGTCAGAAATTCAAGGCAGAAATTCCAAACTTGCATATACAAGATGCCTGGCTTCCAGAAACAGCACAGTGTCCCTGTTAATGGAGAGAGGCATGCACACAGGGGCTTTTGCTGTACCACCTTCCCTGTATGCACACTGGCAGAATACAGCAGAAGATGCTCTGGGATGTGCCTCTGCTGGGCCAGGTGTACCAAGAGTTTAAAAAAAAGTCAGTCCAGTTCTTGCAGCAAGTCACACTGGCAAGGCAGTGGGCATATTCCAGCAGCTTTCACATTCCGTATGCGATCACCCGTACAAAGTACCACCTGCTCACAGAGCCTCAATCTCCTTGATCAACTTACAGGCTAAAACCTGCATTTCAGTGAGCTAAAAGTAGCTACCCTCATTTTTATTTGAACCCAGGATGTGCAAAAGAAGACCCTATTCCCAGAGCCTTCAGAGCACACAAGGGTAAAAGCAGCAGAAGTATGAGGCCCTGGAAGTACACTTTAAGAGCCCTGCCCTTCTCAAGTGCTGGAGGACATCACCCTGTGCCCTCTGCACACACGGCATCTCAGGTCCCTATGGGACACGAGGGAAAGCTTCAGGCCATCCCAAGTGTTCCTCTTCTCTTAAGCTAAGCAGGCTCCGGCTTCAGCAGCTTCACTCATCTGAAGCACCAACTAGCAGCCCTGTTCTAAATCAACAAAGGGTAATAGGAATTGATTTTGGAGCAGCTTCTGAAGGACAAGCTGTGAGGTGCAGCAGTAAAGCAGAGTAATGACCAAGTACCAAGGAGATGGGAAAAAAAATTAGAATGGTATTTTTTATTGCAGTGTAATTTGTATGATCTGGGTATTTGGGAAAAGGATAAATGACACATAGGGAAAACTGTGTACTTCTCCTTAACCTATTCTTGACTATCAGACAGAAAAGGCTCTATTTATATACTTTGCTCTCCACCATCTTAATTCTTTCAAAGCAAAAAAGATCCTTCCATTCTTTCCTTCTAAATATGAGCTGCTGCAGGCCAGGCCACCTCATTAGCAGTAAAAGCAGTCACCACTGTGCTCTTGTTAATTTCAGACGTGTCAATATTGTCTTGGGATTTCTTCCTACATTCCTCAGTATTTGTCACTGCTTAATTTTTAAACCAACTAAAATAAAACTGGACATTACAAGCTTTTCCAAGGGCAGATTATGTCAATAATTTTAGTTTTCGCATCATATAGCAAATGTCCCATGTTTGCATCATTACGTACATAATATACATTATTTTTTAAAAGGCAAACTACTCACAATTCAAATGACTCCTACTGATCTTTTTAAAATGGATAGCAAGCGTTGAATCAGTGTGTTCAGAGCTCTGCCTGCAATGTCTATGAAGACGACAAAACAGTGATAGATTGGGACAGTTGGGAAGGATTGAGATTTGTTTCTAATCCATGGGAAATTTAAAACAGCTCATGCAAATGTGCAGTAGCACTTTTCAGCACTTTTTTCAGCTACACGTGCACATTATTTGTGTGAAAGTACATTGTTTCCAAAATCCCACAAATACAGGAAAGAAAAAAGTAGTAACAGAAAATCCAAATGGACATAAATTTCAGTGTGTGAAAAAGCCCACTTTATTTAGCATAGGATTAAAAAAACCCAAAACACTTATTTAACAAGGTCTGAAGATAGCTCATGCCTCCTAAGTCAGGACACACTATTTTTTAGATCAAAGAGCAGTATTATACAGCTCTCATCCTTGTTATACTTCATTGCTTAGATAGAAAAGGTCCTAAATTGAACCTGCCCTGTAATTCACTACTTAGCAGGGAGAGCAATGTCTTCTTGCAGCAAAATATATTTTTATGGTATCAGGGAGAAATGCACCTGTGTCCTAAGTCACTTGGCACTATTTACCTTTTCTCATCCTTACTGCAGGTACAGTAACACACCTAAGGGGTAATTTCTAGCATGTCCAAGTGGTTTAGCACACTTACCCCAGCC
Source organism: Lonchura striata (assembly GCF_050655825.1). Taxonomy (NCBI): domain Eukaryota; kingdom Metazoa; phylum Chordata; class Aves; order Passeriformes; family Estrildidae; genus Lonchura; species Lonchura striata. The sequence continues at coordinate 83,270,163 of NC_140705.1, read as the reverse complement.
GAACCTGCTGGGGCTGTGCCTGGCGCTGCTCCGCACGGCCTCACAGGAGGCCGCTTTCCAGACCGAATGCTTCCTCCACCTCCTGATTCTCGCTGCCACAGGGGGACCTTCCGCCCAGCTGCACAAGTCATCTTTTCCTCGTTATTTCAGGGACCATTTTATATCCCGAGGCCCGTGCACTGGATTCCCGGGGCCGCCCTTAGCCCCGCCCAGCCCGGGCGCGCGCCCGCGGCGGGCAGCGGGCGGGCTGCGCGGGGCGGGGCGGGGCGCGCGCCGGAGCCCCGCCCCCCCGGCCGCGTGCCCGCGCGCGCGCCCCCCGCGCCGTGACCCATTTCGCCGAACAAAGGATTCGCGCTGGAACCTCGCACGGCGCCGGGACCTAAAATGGCGGCGGCGCGCCCGCCCCCGCCCCTTCCGCGGGCGCCATAGAGACGGGGCGGGCAGAGCGGCCTCCCCTCGGCGCCGCTCTGTACGCGGGCGCAGCCCCGGCTCGCTGGTGTGGGCGGGGAGGCGCTGCCGCGGCATGGCGGGCGAGGGCGACTCTGAGCCGGAGAAGGTAACGGCGGGCGGGGGGGCGGCGAGGGGCGAGGAGGAGGATGAGGAGGAGGAGGATGATCGTGATCGCCAGGAGGAGCCGCGCGGCAGGCGCAGCCCCGCGCTGGGACGCGGGAGGTCATTGCAGAGCAGTAGTGACCGTCCCCCGCCGCCCCAGGAAATAACTGGGGAACAATACACGGAAACCTCGGGCAAAACTGAAGCTCTGCAGGGCCAGGCGGGTGCAGCGAGGTTTTGGTTGTGTTCCCTCCGCGGGACATTCTCTCGGTGGGCGAAACACCGCGGTGAGACTGGAGGGTTCGTGAGGCCGGTGGGCAGCAGTGCTCAGAGACATAACAAATGATGCTCAGCCTGGCAACAGGTGAGACCCTATTTTAAAAGGATGCATCACGCTGCATGGATGTAGCAGCGATACCTTCTTAGCCAACAACAGCAGCATATCAAGTGACTTCTTCCATGTGAGAGCGCTTGAAATTACTCATTAGGAGGTTCGACCAACATAAGCCACATTCCTTCTGTCCCGCTTGTCCGCAGGCACAGCTGATGGCTGTCCCTAGGGAGCGTGGATAAAACTAACGCTCGGGATTTCCATGCTTGCCACCCCCATGACCACAGTGACACAAGGACTTCTCACAGAGTTGTCACCCCTTCACAAAGCAGTCAGTCCTGTAGCACTCCGTCTTAAAAATCTGCTTTGACCAATTGGAATACCTTCACAACAAAATAAAACAATCACCTTTGATGAGTTTCGGTACAGTTGCACACGTGATTTTTCATGCTCTAATGATTTAAGCACAGTAGATTGAAACGTGTTCGCACCACCCCTGACCAAAGGATTGACAGCAGTAAAGTGTGCTTAGGTGCAAGGTTTTATTGAGGGGCAGCCGCCTTGAGCCTGACCCATGTGCCCAGCCCCTGCCTAGACACAGGGTATACCACAGGACATAAATTAGTCGTTTATGAATGTTTCTATTCAGTATAAGGTTCTCTACTACATGCTCATTCTCCAGTAACTTAACTTTTTTCAAGCACATTTACTTGCTTCAGGTACTAAAATTACATAGCATGACTAACTGCATACTTGATTGTAACCTTTCTTGTTTGTTGTGATGTAATAAAAATCCTGGATTCTTAAGGGTCTTTTCCCTTCCTTTTTTTGGGGAATGTAAATTACTATTCAGTGGAAAGGATGGATCAACAGTTTTCTGCAAAACTATACTATATAAATTAATAGTTAACTCTTCCAAAAACATCTCTAATATATCTGTTCACTTTTGATCATCTATAATCCTGGGCGCAGTAAGTTCTCAACTGGTTATGCTTGACTATTAAGATAACAAGTCAGTTTTACAGTTGAGTTGGCATCATAGACTTCTACAGAAGTGATTTTTTAAATTTATGGGTTTTGTTTTGTTTTGCCTTACAGCCCTTTAAACTCCTGGGATTTCTCGATGTTAAAAATATCCCGTGTGCACGAGACTCAGTGCTCTATGGCTCCTTGGGGTCTTTAGTTATGGGTCTTGGACATTTTTTAGCAACTAGTAAGTACTTACTCCTTTTAGGTTTTATATATTTATTTGCAAGAAAAATACTTCTATTTGCTGTTAGGTGTTATTAATAATGGGAACTCATACATAACTTTTCAGAAGATTTTTTTGTTTTTCTTTCAGGTAGAGTTAGAAGATCTTGTGATGTTGCAGTTGGTAGCTATATTTGCACAATGTTAGGATACTGGTATGTAAAATGATTCTTCAGTTTTGACAGGCCTATGTTGGCTGAATTGGACAACATGATCTCTATATTTCAGTTTTCAGAAGCAGTGTTTCATGTTGATTTTGAAACTGCAGTAAAAAACCTGCCTAGCAAAGTGTCCTCTTCCTTCTCCCCAAAATATTTATCTTCTTGAAAGGAAAACATTTCACTGTGTTTGAATGTTTGTTTATATATATATTTTTTAAATATTTCCTATTGTTTCTTCAATCCTAAGCTATCAACTCCCTCACTTATTTCCATTTTTCTTAATTATTTTTTCCTTTTCATACCCCATCCTTGTGTCCTAATTCCAAAGGCAGCATGCTTAATTTTACTACCATCATCCCATGTAATTGCAACTTTTCGGCTACCTGAATGACTCTGGTTTGATACTGCCACTCATATAAAACAGGGAATTGTGTTTCCTTTTCATCCCCTCCTCTAGGTTTTACTGCAGGTACAACTTGGCCCAGCAAAGGATCCGGCAAAGAATGCTTAAAGAAGGAATGAAAAACAGAATGCTATTTGAAGGCAGTTATCTTGATCCAGAAAAGAAAAAAACTGGCAGTGAAAGAAGTGATTCATAGGTTGCTCTGGAAGAGTTGTGGTTTAATACATCTTTGGGAAAAGGTGGTCCAAAAAAAAGTCAGTCTACACTGCAAGCCTGTGAGGTGTCTAAAACTGGTAAATCATTATTTTCCTGGCAAATGTGAGCAGGAAATTCATAGTGAATCTGTTAAGTCGGTACAAGCCTTGCTTTGTTTAATATATGTATGTATGTGACTGCACACATTTGAAATGACGTCTGTTGCAGAAGATAGATAAATATGATTATCCATAAATAACACAGCCAGGATGAGAACAGTTCTCCCAGCTAGCCAGACAATGCCCCTGCCTACAAATGGGTCCAGGGGTCAAGTGGACTGTTCCATCCCCCAAAAGATGTATGGTTCACCCTGCACCTGTACCCTTCCCTAAAACATCAAGTGCCTGTAACCCCATTGGCCCGAGCCTTGTTCCAGCCCACCTTGAAGCTCCTTGAAAACGGGGCTTCGAGGGGCCACACGGTCTCTTGAAACTCCCTCCCCTCTCTTGGAACTTCCCCTTTCCTTGAGCATCCTTTTGGCGCTCTCCTCCCCAACCCTCTCAAGCCCGGCCACGTGCTGCGTCTGGGAGCACGAGGCAGGACCTTCTGCATCCCCAATAAACCTGATCCCCCAAGAGCAGCCTTGAGAGATCTCGTCATCATTCACCCAAACCGTCCTGGAGAGGCAGCAGTTTTCTACAGACGTCCTGTTAAACATCTGGGAGCTGGTGTCTTCTCTTCAGGGTCTTAGAGGAGTAACAACAGTGATTTGGGGCTGCTTTAACTTTCATTATAAACAGAGTGTGGTTTGTTTTAACAGAGTTGTAATTACATCTCATTTAAATATAGGAAAATATTTCCATCACCTGTTGAGTAAATGCGTCCTTCAGTGCTATTGTTAACAATGCTGTTTGTAAAACAGGAATATTTAAACAGTAGGAGAAGGCTTTGCTTGTGCAAAGTGGGTGACAATCAGCAGCCTTTGTAAGATTGCAGCTGCAGGATAACCAGATTACATATGCTGTGAAGCTGCAGGATTTCCATCTTTCTTTGAAACTATGAATAAAATCACACTTCAGAGCAGTCTAAACTACGTAACTAAATAATTTATATTTTTTTACTTCATTAAAAATCTTGCGATTTAAGACATTTCCCTACTATTTGTGGAATTATAATCTACATTATTTGTAAGAAGCAATGTTTGTTTTTTCTTTATTTATTTTCTTTAAAGGCATGTTCTACAATGATTTTTCAATTAAAAGAAATATCAGCACATAATGTCAAGGAAACCATCTTATTTGGAAATACAGTGTTAGGTCTAAGAGCATCTTGGTAAAAGGATGAGTGATGACATCACTCGCTTCTGCCTGCACAAGTGACACAATGTTTTTATTTTTTCATATAATGATTTATAGTTTATTATGCTGTAAGCACTTTCTGGTCTAAAGGCATGTCACCAAGCAAAAACAGTCCTTTTCCCCACCCTGTACTTAGTCTGAGAGTGTTTGTGATCTGTTGTTAACTCACATTGGTGCAGGGAGGTTTGAAAATCCAGATGTTAACAGCAGTATTGCTCCACTTATTTATTTGGAAATATACCTGAGAGCACTAAACAAACATGCTATTTACACTGAGAAAATTAAACTTTACCCTCTGTAGATTAGCTTCTTATAAGAAGAAAACAAGCCTATATACTCCAATTCCTTTTTGCCCCTCTGTTCCTCATGTTTGTTCTGAAGGAAACAAAAGATAAATTTTATTCAGGACATTGACTTCAATATTTTACATAAAAAGTCTTCAGAAGAATCAATGCAATGAAACACTTCCTGTCCTTGCTGCAGATGCCAAACTGAGAAGTTAATTGGTAACTAATACAGAAGAGAAAAGTGTTTCCCCTGGTTCTGTGTTGGGTGGGGGGCCAAGGGGTGCGAGACGCTGCTTCTTTTTGGGGTGGAAGCTGTTGCTTCGTAAAGCCCTTTGAGCAGCAGTGGGAAAATGAGCAAACCATGAAGCTGGTCTTAATAAGCTCCTGTTTTAATACATAGTTGAGTTCTTTCCTATCTGACCCAAGAAAAGAAAGTGCAGCCTAAGCAGGGGGTCTTTTGGTTGTGAGGTCATAGGTCAGGTGCGGGGTTTAGGCAACAGAAGCACTCTTTGGCAAAGACCAGTTAGGTGTAGAGAGAGAAGTGGAGGGTGTTTTGTGCTGATGGGAAAGAAGTTGGCATGTGCATAATTGCATCCTTCAAAACACAAATGCTGTGACTGCTGAGAAAATAGAAGCAGCATTATGATACTGTGTAAGTAAAAAAAATCTGGGGAAAATTGCAGCATTAAATCCTCTCTGGTGTTAATTGGTGTTAGTATGTTACTGTATTTAAGGATATTAGCCCCATAGCAGCTTAACCACAGTTTTAGCAATAACTGTGTATCTGCAATAACTGTGATGTATCTGCATTGTGTAGATAACCCATCTAATACTTCTGCTTCACTATGCAGAGTGTAAAATGAGCATGCCAGATGTTCACAGAAAAACCGGGGAAGAGGCAATGTGCAGGCAGCCTGGCCAGCACATTGGAGCTTTAGTGTTTACTAAAACTTGAGGTGGAATTAACTGAAAGTCAAGGCCTTTGCTCAATAGGGCAGGGCAGGGATATAAGACAAGGAAGCAATGAGCAGGACTCCGTTGGTGTGAAAGGGGGGCCTGCAACAGCAGGGGGAAGAATGCTCATGGTCAAACATGCAGGGGAAAAAGTGTGGCATAATTCCTCAAAGTCTGGCTCCAAATGCTTCTGTGCCAGTTGTGGAGAGTGAATTGAAAGTGACTGATGGGTTAGCGCAATTAAAGAGTGAGAAACAGCATAAAACAAAAAATCTCAAAGCTATTAGTTGTCATAAATTAGGATGCATTGACAAGAAAACAAAAACTTCTGTTAATTTAGTAATTCTGACATTTGAAAACAATGACATAACTATGTTTTAAAATTAGTGAGTTGTATCCCTATTTATCTGTTACTGCTAATTTCATAACTCTTTCCACTCATTGGTGGAAATGCGTAGCATACCTCTGTATTTTATTATCAGACTTGAAATGTAAAAGAATTGCAGCTAATGACGGATATGATAGTTTGCTTTGCTTTGCCTAAATCAAAACTTACCAAACAGTTACTCGGATGGAAAAGAAAAAGTAATTTTTAAGATACTTGGTTTTCAGCCCCCTCAGAATAAACCACAAAAAAGGAGAGAATTAAGTATAGCAGCTTCAAACTGTAAGTTGAAAAAACTGTTTATTTTACTGACAGTTCTGTTACTTGGTCACTGAATGGTGACTGACAGGCAGTTTTTATTTATCCCTGAAGTTAGGGAAATCCTTCCTTAATGCAACCTGAACCACCAGCAAAATAGAGAGATGGGTTTGTGGCCCCATTGCTCCTCCTTTTTTTACACCTTTTTCTTCCTGTTCCCCACAGTAGTGATACTCTGGTAAAAGGCCTTTGCCGCCTCCCCCAGCAGGAGCGCACACTTGGGATTCCGGCAGAGGCCACTGGTGCAAGGTGTGACCTCCAGGTCCTTTGGGAAGGGAAGTCACTGTGGGAGGCATCAGGCTGAAACCTGAAGATCTAAGGTTAATTGCCAGCCCCATTCCCAGAGCTGCGTGTGATCAGGTGCCTTAGGTGCTTCTCACGGGTGCAAATGTCCTTCTTCAGCCATTGACAAATGCAACAGGCTCAAAACCTAGGAGCTTTTGTGAAGGTGACAGCACAGGCTGCCATCCCAAACTTGTCATTTACCTCTACCCAAGCAGAAATTGTAGGGAGATGTTGGCCATCTCTGCATTTTGCAGGTTTCCAGACTCTCTGTGTGTCACCACCCACCATAAGTCCTTGAGTGCAGCAAAGGAAAGGTCATATCTTGTCACTGAGCCTGGCTTTTGGTAGGGATTTTTTATTTGGGTCTGGAGGAAGTAAGTTTGTTATTTCTGGTATAAGCAATCCAGGTAACAATGAAGTACTGTGTGAATTCAGCTGTAAGGAGCTCCCAAGCAAAATATTTTCTCCAGCTTAGTAGACTAATTCCCATACTTCTCTTGTTCCTATCCAGACATTTAGCTCAAGAGCTCAGTGCTTACCCATGAAAGTTGTTTGCTTGCTCCATTTAACTCTTGAAACAAATACATTTTTCTTGCCTTGGAAAACTGATCAAAACAAAGTTTTACAGTATCTTCAGATGCTCAAGAAGATGATCTTTGATTTTTTTTTTTTCCCCCCGTAAGTGAAGAACCAAGAACTAATTCCATATGAGAAATGGAACTGTGTTTTAGTTAATGTGACTCAAGGCCTTGGAACATAACTTTCTTACATTAAAAATGAAAATATTACATTAAGCACATGCAGCTGCTAAACTTTCAAAGGGTGGTGGAGGAGGAAAGTAATGAGAGGTAGAACCTTGGATGACAATTTGAGGGAAACACAGACTTTTGATCATGGCTAACAGCACCCTGACTAAGGATAGGTCTCCTCTTTTTCACACACTGGGTTTGTTTTTTTTTTTCTGTTTGAGTTCATCATTTGCCTGAGAGCCATCCAGCAGGGAATCTGCCTGTTCTATGGGAATAGGTCATGGCATCCTTATGTCTGCTTGTTTTCAAGATTAAGAGCAGTTTGTTCTGAGGCTATTTTAATCCTGCCAGCTTCTGTCATCTATCATGAGCAAGAGTGCGTCAAAACCCTCAACTCTCCTGAATATGCCAGGAGCCCTCTGGCAGTACCTAAAATGTACCATGGGAGTGGACAATTACCACAGCAGGGATCTTTCTCTTTAGATTGGCCATAGCTCCAAAAATACCCAGATTGTATAGAATGGTGATCTACTGAACAGAAACAAAGATTCCCCCTTTTCCTGCTCTGGAGTGAAGGAAGCACATGCTTTGCATATTTTTTAAACTCCTTGTTTATTTTGTCAAATGCTGTAACAAAGAGCAGCAGGTGTGCTCTCAGCCAATGTGAATTTTCTCCCTAGACAACAGATCCTCATCTCTTCTATTGATGGCAAATGCCTTGTGATAACTCTGGTGCTCACAGTGTGCTTTTATCCATTACACATCTTGGTCTTCAATACTGCATATACATGCATGGCAGGTCTTTGGAGTTCACTTACAAGCTTTACAGCTCTAGCCGATATTCATGCTTTCTGTCATCCAGGTCAAGAGTTCTTACCACCTTTACCTTTGCCAGGTGGCCACAGTGAGAGGTCTTTCTCCACCATGTCATCACTGTGACATGGCACAGATGCTGCAGATGCTGTGGAAACAGGGTGAGAGATGCATCCCACCTGCCATTGCTCTTTGTTATGTTACTTAAGCAGTTAAAGGGAAGCTACTACCCCTCCCTTTCAGCCAATAACGGGTTTATTACTGGGCTGATACATTTCCACAAATGGCTGTTGCAGGGGTCCTTCACAGCAAATACAGATTAAAAAAAAAAAAATATTCTGACAACCTGTTCCTCAAAATACAGAGGAAAGTACCTTATTCAGATCCCCAAAAGAAATCTGGAGCTACCAGTGATTGTTACATGCTGTGCTGATGATGCTTTCATCCAGTATTTAAAGCCCTTGAGGGCTGTCCTGAGGCAGCACTGGGAGGCCATGACAGAACTTGTTTTACTTGGTTTCTTTGCTCTGATAGTATCCCAGTGTCATATTCTTCCATTACTGCTTACTGAGACTCCCAGCTGGATAAAAAGCTCAGCCTTTTCTTCCTAAACCTCACAAGGTTCCCTTGAACCAGTACCACAGAGGACTTCTTATACCCACTAACAAGCACAATGGCCCTCTCCTTCCTGAAAGCCAGTCAGCATTAATTTCTATTCAGAAATTTCTCTGACACCATTCATCCTTTTACTGGGGACACCATACCTCAGTCTGTACATCTCTGTCACCCACACCTGTGCTCTCCCAGAGACTTATCTCGAGAGCACCTAAGTGGGTCACAGAGTGGCCACCTACCAGCTAGTCAGGAAGCTGCTCCGTCAGATGCTGCTGGGTTCCAGCAGAGTGAGGTATGCCCCTGCACACGGCTGTGTGGACACACACATGCAACCATACTCCCCACCATTCAGGAATGCTGTGACATGCCACAAACCACAGTTCTGTGTGAAGTCACACACTCCTGGTACGGCACCAAACTGGAAAAAATTCAGAGGGGTTTAGATAATAATATAGCAGCAGCTCGGTCCCTCTACTGATGGCCTCCTCTGGGATCCATGCTAATTGGAATACAGCCAGCATACAAGGAGGAACCCATTCACTCCCTCCCTCCCCACACCAGCCCCTCAGTTGCTTTCAGCACCGTAATCTTCCCTGGTTTGTTCTGGAACCAGAGAACAATACTTGTACTTGGTAAATAATGGACCTTTCAAGGCAGTAACTACCTATAAAAGCAAGATCATTCCTGAAAACTTTTCTTCATTGTTGCTGAAAGAAACGGTTGGAGTCTCTCATTTCCCTTCTGCGGGTGTTTCCTTAAAGGAAAAAAATTAAAAGGGACTGGCCAGCTGCCAGGCTGTGGAGGCACATAAATATCCTGGGGCTGTGCCAACGCAGCCGCTGAAGCAGCAGCAACAGCAGCCCCCTCCCAGGAATGTCCGGGAGCCGCTGATTTTCAGGAAATGTCTCCCGGCATCCAACCTTCTCCACCGCCAAGCAGACTGGAGTTTTCTCAGTGCCAAGCAGGGCTGGGTTCAGCGTGCAGCCCTGCGGACTGGAGCACGGGATCACAGTGATTGCTCCCACCTCCTTTTGCTTTGGGGGAAGCAGTTCTTATTGCGGCAACATACGGGAACCAGCCAGTCACCTCGAGCTTTGGCAGCTGGTGTGATGCTTGGTGGGCTCTGCTCCACACAGGAGATACTTCTCCTTGTAACAAAGGGGCAGGCAAATTCATGCAAAAGGTGTGATTGATAGACTATCCTAGGTCTGGAATCCAAATACCCAGATTGTGACATTTAAATGTTGTGTTCACTGATACTTAAGTATTGAAGTAGTTCTTACTGAACTATCACAGCTGCTTTCTCCAAGGTCTCTCAGACTAAATAGGGCAAACACACAAGACATTTAATTTGCACAAATAATTTACAACTCATGTTTCCTTTTAAGTTGCTTGTCTCACTATTTAACAATAAATTAGATTTATTATTATTGTTGTTGTTGTTGTTATTGTTGTTTCATAGGGCAGCTGCTTGCCTAATGCAGTGTCCGCTAGAGGCTGGGAAGCAGTTAGCTGAATCACAGCCCTGCTGAAGAGGATGGGACTTACAGTGGCTGCCAAGTTGAATGTGGGCCAGGAGAGTGTTCTCTCTGCAAAAAGACTGGAGCCTGCAGTCTGGGCTCCATCACGAAATATGTGGCCAATGAATGCGAGGATGCAGGGATCTACCAGTGCAGAGCAGTGCATCTAATATTGCTGCCCAGCTTTGGGCTTGCTCAACAACGATGTTGAAAAACTGTAGAGACTCCAGTGATGGGCTCCTAAAGTGTCCACGGAGCTCAAGACCCATTCTCTGGAGAGACAGTGGAAGGAGCTGGATATAGTCTGTGGGGTGAACTAATAAGAGCCAAGTATTATCTGCAGGACAGTTAAAAGATGAAGGCAAATATCTCCTTATAGCTCCAGGAGATGGGGCAAGGCAATGGCCACAAACTCCATTTTGGGGGCTCCAGGCCAGGCAGAGGACAGGCCTGGTTTACTCTGAGGGTAGTGCACTGGACAGCTCAGAAAGGCCATGTAATTTCCACCCTTTGCAGATTTTCAAGCATCATCTAGACAAAGACACAGATGACCTGAGCACAGGTGCCAGCCCTACCACAAATAGGAGGATGGACTCCACGTCCAGAAGCAAATCTCTAATATTCTGCAGCCTACAAAGACACAGATAATTTGCAAAACCCAAGGCAGGAAAAGCCCAGTGCCATGCAGAGGACAACCTTTTTGAAGAGCATCTGTTTTGCCTTCAGGAATTGTTCTCTCCAATGCAGTACTCCCCGGCTGGGTGGGAGGCCCCACAGCATAGCAAACGCTCTGGCAGCAGCAAGGGAGCACATAGCAGAGAAGACAAAGTGTGCAATGTCTGGAGGTGCCAGACTTTGGTACACAGCTCTGCTGCTCACAACCTGTACGTGATGCTGTATGTGGACTCTAGTAGCTAAACTTTTCTGAGTCTTGTTTCTCAGCAAACCCCAAATGTGAGCAAACTCCAAGTGTCACTTCTTTCAGAAAAAGATATTACAAGTAAATATCTCCTTTGAGACCTACTAATTTCTTTTCCCCATCTCTATGTCTTACCCAAAGTTTTTAGTAACTTCTAGGACCCAAAGTACTCTGCAGATCAAAGATTGTCTACTAAACCAGAAGAGATAACAAAAACCTGCTCTAAAGTAACACTTGCATATCAATTCACCTACAAGTAATTGTATTTCTAGGTTTTTACACTTGCCTTTGTTTTTTGCTATTGAGGTTGACAACATGTCAAACATTGAGCATCTTTTTTAAGCTACAGCTAAGTTTACATAGCAACCAATTCATTGCTGAATCCTCCTGCCACTCCCAGTACTGGCAGAAAGACAAACTAAGACAAGAGTCACATCCAGAGAAATTGCTGGCCAAGTCTTGAGTTCAGCCAGTTCCGTGTAAGGGCTGGCTCTGGAGAGGCCTTCTATGCTGGAGGAGATGGCTGGTGCCTAGCAATGCAGAGAAGCTGCACAAAACTAACCACTACTCTGCCACTGTTTAAAGAGAAGGCCTCTTTCCCTCTCTACCTGCATGGGGGCTTTGCCTGGGAGGGAGATGCTTTTGCCAGTGTGACAGAGGTGCTGCTCTAACTTCACCACAGCTGGGCTGTTACACACCCGAGTTACAAAGCTGCTCTTCTGAGTTTCCACTTGCTCCTCAGCAGCTTTTTCTGACAGCCTGGAGCTTTCCCCATCCTCCACAGTGCTTTGGGCCAAGTTGTCTCCAGCTCTACATACTACTCCCTTGCTAGTTCACAAATACAGTGTGTGCATGCTTCTTTGCTTGGAAGAACCCAGCCCTTGGCAGCCAACATCTGCAGAAGTGTCAAAGTATTTCATGTCTCTGCAGCTCAGTTTGATTTCTTGTGGCTTTGCCTCAGGTTGCCCTGTTAGAAAGCACTGGCCTAGTTTTTCAAAAGGTCATGGACAAGGAAACTTCCTAATCTTAAAATATGACTTAATCACCTATTTCTATTAAAAGCAGTGCTTGGAGTGTTGCAAGAAAAAAAAAAAATAGTGGCTTACATCATGAGTAAGAATTTTTCTTTCAACGCAAGTGGCTTGGACTGTACAGGACATAGCCAGAAGACTGATTTAATTCATTCTGCTATCAGAAAAAGTGGGCACAGCATCTAAAAATCTCTGCTGCTGAGCTGTCCTGCAGTAGGCACTGAAAGGAACTCGTGTACTGGTGCCATTTACACTGAGCTCCGGCACACAGGTGGCAGCAGTGCCGAGTACTCCCGGTGCAGCAGGAAAGGCCAGCTCCCAAGAGCAGAGCCGGCTGTGGGTACAGGATCTCATAGGCCACCCTAGAACCACAGCCTGCCCCTGATGTCGCACAGCTGAATGTGTTTACAAAGTCCTCTCACGCAGGACACCCGCAGGACACCGCCCCTCGCCAAGACCGCGCCGTGTCGGGGAAGCACCTCCATGTACACAGTGTGTATCCTAGCGATTGTTACTAGCCAAGGCAGAAATACAGCTGGAGTTTGTTTGGTTGTTAACAGAGCACTTCCTCCCGGGGACACGAGCGTGCACAGCCCCCTCGGGCAAGGCGTGGCGGCCAGAGCCTGCTGGGGATGGCTGAGGCGGCAGCAGCTGCGTCAGACAGGGCCGCAAGGAGAGCACCACCAGCAGCACGGGCACAGCTGCCAGCAGCTGCACGGGCACCATGTGCCGCGGTCCTGTTGTCACAGAGCTAAGCCCGATGCTATCCAGGTTTGTTAGAAAGAAACCTCATCTCAGGTAGAAAAGGCCAAACCCAGTTTGCACTCTAAAAACACCCTAAACATGAGCCCAAACCCCAGTGTTGTATGCCACTATCTGTGCCACCGTCACCAGCAGCTCAGCTGCTCTAGTCCAAGTACTTTCCTGCATGTAAACAAACCCTTGTAAGCTGCAAGAAATCACTGAATGTGACAGATGGCTCAGCCCTCTCGTTTTGGCAATGTACAGCTGTCCCCTCCTCACCTTTTTATAGCCTCCAGCTAAGTTTCATATTGTCCTTTTTAAATGCAAAATGTGCATTTTTTAGTATTAGTGATTCTTTAGGCAACTGCTTCTCTATAACAGCCACTTTCACATGGCAAAATAAATCCCTTCTCTAGGAATATTCAGAGCTACGTTGAGAGTGTGTGGGCAGACCCAGGCTGAATATGCGGCTCCATGCAAGCACTATTCTCCACTCAACTGTGACAAATCATGAGTAGGACATACATGGACTTTTCCACCCCCTCTCTGAGCTACACGTGTCCCAGGTAGAGCATGTGCTGAAGTTTTTTTGAATTCTGTTTCTCAGATAGTGCTGAACTTCCCAAACCAGCTTTTGTTGGAGAGGAGTATTTTTAATAGAAACAGGATACTCCTTTTTGAGTGTCAGAGTTGAAGCATCTAATGTGTGGCTGTTTTGTTGGGGTTTTTTTTTAAACACCATACAGCAAAGAAACTGAAAACAAAACATCCCAGACTTTTGAATTGAAATACAGGCTTTACAACCACATAGTAAGTGTAGGCTCTTATATTTTAGTTTAAGACTATATAATTTTATAGAGTACCAAAATAAGCAAAGGATCAGCACTCCATACAAAGTGTTAGTTCTTGTGACGAGGGTAGAAGGGAAATGGACTTTAGTTACACTAAACTTTTTTTTTCAAGTCTGAAGAAAACTCCATTTCAGCAAAACATATTTGGGTCTCAATTCCCCAAATTTCATTAAATAAGTGTTTCTTTTAAGACAATTTACATTTTTCTCATTCAAAGTAAAGGGATGATTTAAAGCACTATTAACAAGGAGGAGGTGCCGTTAATGTTTAATGTCAATATGCAATGGCATCTGCTATAAAGGCTAGAAGAGCAACACAAGCTTTACTTCTGAAGACTACTAGAAATTGACTAACATTGGAGAAAGGTTTCAAGCACAGCACACTACTCTAGCTCTAGGCTGCTGCCAGGAAGCCTCTGCTAGTCCATACACCGCCACGGGGACTGCCAGCACATGCCAGGGGCCCTGATGGCGGCAGTGCCATGTATTCTCACGTGTGTACCCCGTGCACTCTCTTACAATGGGTACATCTTTTCCCTGTCTTTTGGCATTAGAACACAAGTTAGCAGCTAACAGTGCCACTACAATTTTACAGAAACATAAAGCTGAACAAAATAGCAGTTAAAACAAATTGAAGCTTGCTGTTAAACTCCATGACAATCCTTCCTCCTGTCCTACTGTCCAAATCCTTCTCCTGCTCCTTCCCTAATGTCTACTTCACAATAAAGAGGTTAAGTGGATTTACATGATGCAAGCGCAACTCAAAGACTTTTGCCCCATACATATAGCCATGTTAAACTGTGAATTATACATGTCATAGATCTCTAACAGAGCAACCACCAGTTTTTTTTAAAGAAACACAAGTATTTCAGCATGTACAGTAATGAGTTTAACACTGTCCAACATCGTCGCTTTCATACATTCTCTTCCTCTTTAGAGCATTAACGGGATTTTAGACCTTGAAGGCGACAATCCCAAACAAGAGTAAAATGAATTTATTTTATTGCAAACAAACGTCTAGAGTTAAACTTCTCCACCCACTTTCTTTAAAGAGAAAAGGAATCAGCAGGCTAAGGAGATACACCCATTTGAGAATTGACATGATTAAAAATTAAGATATAAAATGGGTGACTCACAGTTTCATTAGTTTACAAAATGGTGGAGGTAACTACTACAAGCACACTAGGTATACAGTATTTTGTGGGGAAAGTTATACAGACACACAGCTAACTTCATATAGATCCCATTAGACAACTGGATTTACAACAAGTTTTGTTTAATAAGAAATGGGCAAAGCCAGCTTCTTTTCAGAATCAAAATGCAGAACAAATGGGAAAAAAAATTATGGTATTGTACCTTCACAAGTTTGAGCCTCCACAAATAAAGCAACCGAGTTTTGCAACTTTAAGAGCTTCTACATACACTCCACCATCACTATTTAGCCCCAGGTTTCCTCTTTGCCCCCAACATCTTATTCAGTTCCAAATGATACAAAAAAGTCCTAGTTATTGCCAGTAACTTTTGCCTCCCCCTCCTCCCCTCCCCACCCAAGAGCTCCATAGAGAGGATGGAGTGTAATAGGGAGCTTTACATAATCTCATGGTATTTGAGGGCTACTAAGATGCCTCCATACGAATCTGGTTGCTAACATTTCTATCATATTGTGACATGACTCACGACTGTTTCTTAGAAATTGGGGGATGGGGAAAAAGGAGAAAATTCTTTAATAAAAAGACACCAGGTACAAAGCAATGTTTTACTTTTGTTGTGGTAAAAAAAAAGTCACATTTTACAGATAAAATGTAGAACCCTGAAATACTGACACATTCTCTTTTCGTGCACAATGCTGAGGTTCTCTTACGAATCACTTTAAAACTGCAATTAAAAATGTACAAAAAAAGGAAAGAAAAAATCAACCCACAAAGCTTCTAAAAAAGGAACCCGCAGGCACTTCCTCTTGTGGAATGTTTAAAAAGTTAGCCTACTAAAGAAAACAGTCGACTTCTTGTGAAGGTTTTGGAGAAATATGTATCAGTTCATTTATTTGGGTATTCAATAATATCCTTGGTGATAATGCTGACTCCATGGCTTCTGACCCCAGAATTGCTGCAACAGATTAATAAATAGTTAGTTTTAACCTGCAATCACATAATGGTTAAGTTTCTTACTTGAGGGGGGGGGGGGGGAGCATTTAACAAACATCTAGTTCCCCTGGAACCTGAGAATATTAAAGTCCTCTGCAATAGCAGCAAGCTCCTGAACGACTGAAGGCAGTTAAAAGTTCACTTCACAGCAGTAATGTGAAGCCAAGTACTACATACCATTAAGAACTTTAAGCCGCAGCTGGTATTTGATATATCAAGACCATCAAGGCAGATTAAATTTTGCGCAGGAAGCTATTTATAGTGGTATTACCTAGCTTTAGACGATTTTGCTATCCACTTTTGACTATTCGTCTCTTTGTTTCAGTCAGCATTTTGCAACTCAGGTTTACAATGAGTAAACAGGTAAAGCTGGGACTACTTACACCCTGCTGCCACTGGTTGTAGCCCTGAGATTGGTTTTTGTAGCCACGATTATTTCCCCTTCCTCTGAAGTTCTGCAAGAGGACAACAGTTTTTAACTACTTTGTCTATATGCATTTTTTAGCAGTGTCCTAATACCAATCTTAATTACCACCAAAACATCACATACCATAGAGAAGTATCAGTCCCAGGTTAACAGAAAAACACACCAACAAAAAATCCTTCCCTTAAAAACATCAGAATACCAAAAGCCTTCTTCCTCCCCTCTAAGCCACTGCTCTTTAAACATAGGGCAAGACCCTCAGAATTAATAAACCAGCTCAAACTGTTGTTGCCTGGTCTGGAAAGCTGGCTAATCCAGTTTTGACTCACCTTATTTCCAGCTGCTAAATGCACCAGGACAACTAAAAATACAAGAGCTTGTCTATTTTTAGTTAGGAAAGCCTGTAGTTGCCACAAGGATGTTATCTGATCAGACAAAAGGATATGGGTCACACAGCTGAAAATAGATGAGCTAGCCCACAAAACTTCAACAGAAGTTATGGTACAACAAAGGGTCATTGATAAAAGTAGATAAAATTTTGCTTTTCCCCTGTTTGTCAGTATTAGGCAAACCTGAGCCATGTTTACTGGCTTGGGCTCCATCTGCTGGCTCTTCAGTAATCCCAGTTTTGTTTTTCCAATACTTCCACCGATATTCCATCAGGTAAGATCTGGGCTAGTGTGTCTTTACTAGTTGCATTTAATACCAGACACCAACAAAGATTCTGTACAGAGTTATTTTCAGAATGTTCTCTTGATTAAGATACACTTTGACCGTCAGGCCAAACAACAGTTGCTATTATTGGGGAAGGGGAAGAAACACACAAAAAACCAGAGACCAGCCTTCACACGTGCACTGACAATCTTCATTTTTAACAGGACAGAGGTACAGCCCTAACATGAACCCCCTGCATCAGCAGTTGTTATGCAACAGTCAGAGCCCTGGGCACATGCACTAAACTCTAAAGGCACAACCAAGTCTGTGACTTCTCACAGGCACCAGAGCTGTCAACAACATCCAAAGTACTGTAGTTCAACTAGTCAGTCCCCCGCTCAAAGCATCACCTGGTTGTAGTTTCCCCTGTTGGGCATTCCACCTCTGTTATAGTTTCCTCTGTTGGAGTAGCCACCTCTGCTTGGAAAGACAGGGCCGCGAGGATAGGGGTAGCCAATTGCTCCACTGCTGCCACCACCACCACCGCCACCTCCACCACCTCGCTGAGGCATGTTGCCTCCCCTCCTGTTGTATCCACCACGATTGCCAGGGACTGCAAGGGAGAGTTACTTTAATCAAGGAATTGTTAAGTCTTTATTTCCTACACAAAGATGAACACTGCAATCCAAGCTCTGACAAGGTTCCCTCTCAAGCTGGACAATTAACTATACACTAGAACATTAAACTTACTGAAATTGAGATCAAGGTTCCCACTATATAATAACTGCAAGGCAAGTACTAGAACCTTTTTCCCCAGCAGCAGCAACCTCCAGAAGTCACAGCTATATTTCTAGGCTCACCTCCTCCTCTGAAGTTGCCCCGCATGTTGAATCCTCCACGTCCTCTCTGACCCCTATTAAATTGATTTTTATTGCTCTTCTTGTTCTTCTTTGAGCCAGTGTTCTGTTTCTTTTCTGGCGGAAGAGCTTTCTTACTTTCTTCTTTATACTGTTCCAAAAGCTTCTGAGCTTCTTCTTTTTGCAACTCTACATAGATTATTTCATCAAAACATTCTGCTACCTCTGGCAGTGTGAAGTTCCCTATAATTGCAAAAACACTGAGTATTCAGCATCAACATTCAGCTATAATCAAAGCTGCAATTTAACCACCTTTCCCCCATTCTTCCTCCCACCCTCTGCAACCCCTCAGCATAGGGACAAAATTACATAATCTGAGCATTTACAAAATATAACAGTGACAAAGGAAATAAACAGGTCTTCATGGAGTTGCCAGTACTGTTCCAAACCTCAAAAACATTCTGCCTATCTTTTTTTTTCTTTTATAAGCCTCCACTCAGAACACCAGTTTCTGCCAAATATGTCACGTATATAGGGCACTTTATGCCAAGACAGCTTTGTGCATCTGCATGAAGCGTATCACCGTAACTGAGTAGTGTTAAGGACTGCAGCAGAGGGAACACAATATAGTGTTATCCTACCAAGTTACAATAGTCTTCCAGTTTTGTAAAAGTACAACTGTTTAAGATAAAGTGGTTTTTTAGACTTCACGTTTACTTAATCCTCTAAACAGATAGTCAGCATCCTAAAACACAGTATAGGATTATGTTCCATGCCTTTCATTTTGAGAACTGCATGCTCTGGAAGATCTTTTCCCTCCACCTCTGCCTTCTTTTGTGTTCTTTGCTTGTAGTCTTCATCTTTTGGGCAAACAACAACTGCTTTGCGCTGGAAGCCTGCAAACAGGCACATTTTTCTCCTCTGCGCAGCTGCAGACACATTTGTCTGAAAAAAATGCAGTAACTTACTACACGTAGCTGTCATTGTAAGAGTTAAGGAAGTCAACTTATGGTGTATAGACTTCACCTCTACAAGAGCTTGCAATGAAGTTTACAAATAACTGGACATAAAGATGCTGCATAAGGCAAAGTTACGAGCTCGTATCAATGTGTTAAAACACTTCCTCCCACATCCCATAAATCTAGAGAAGTTCAGACAAGCATTTGTAGTAATAGCTCAACTTTGTGTCCCCTGAATGAGTAGTAAGTCAGTAACTGAAACAACTGCTATTATAACTTTAATCCCAATTAATTACTACAATATAGCCTACAACAAATTTCCTTAACCATTTTTCACTGAAGCTTCTACCTGATCCAAAATGAAATTCCGCTTCTTACGAGCTGCAATCTCAATGAACTTTCCAAGACACTGTGGAGCCCTCTGCAACAGTGTGTTAAGTTTTCCAGTGTCTGCCATCTGACGCTTAAAACCTGCAACCTATGGAGAAATTTCCCACAATTAGTCAGTGTAGTCCTGATACACGTGGCTTACATTCTTTGCTAAATGCTATCCACACTTCAAGGGTTGTTTAATACAAGGCCACAACTGGCTGCAAACTCGTAACTGAAGTTCTCAACCCTTCATAGAACGTAAGATTTATAAAGACACCACAAGAATTGGTACCATTCAGTTCAAGGTATACTCATCACAGTAACAATTCCAGCTCCAAGAACAGTGATGTATAGGGAAGTAGAAATACATTCAATAGTCAACAACAGCTGACTATTTCTTACATTTTACCACAAAAAAGCCTCTGAATCCTGCCATGTGTGAATTAGCAACACAGCAAGGTAATAAAATCTTTACAAATAACCATTAGGTTGGAAAGACATTTGAGATCACCGAGTTGAACTAAAACCACCTTGTCAACCAGACCATGGCACCAAGTGTCAAAGCCAGTCTTTTCTTCATTACGAATGGTCACTAGCTAACTAGTAGCCAGCTTCTTCGATACAAAAGAACCCCATGGCAGTCAAATACCATGGATTTACAGCAAGTTTTCAATATATCAAGAAATAAATAATATTTTCACTTACCATCATTTTGTCCATAATAGTATTTGTCCCAAGAATGTTGTATTTTCCAGGATTTGCTGCTGCATGTTTGGTAACCCATGTAGTCTTGCCAGCCCCTGGCAAGCCAATCATCATCACCACCTATGACAAAAAGTTCTGAATTTGAGATATTAGTTCAAAGATTATTTTCTTTAATACACTTAACGTAGCCCAGCAAGCCTACTGGATACCAAGGAGGTATGCAGGGGTCTTGAGCATGGGGAAGGCAGTGGTAGTGAACAGGTCACAGGACACTAAGTATTAAAGCTCCCAAACAAAAATGTCAGGAGTAAGGTGGAATAGTCTCCTTAACTCTAACCATTTCCATCCATGTGCTTTAACAACTTTTGAGATGATTCCAAGAAACTTACTTCACAATCTTTCTTTTGCTCGGGTCCCTTTGGTCCTCGGACCCTATCCTCTAGGGGGACCTTCTGGATGAAGGTGTACTCTTCAGGTACAGGGAAGTAGGGCTCCTCCTTCTGACCGAAGTTGAACTCAACCGCACAGTTATGGCAGAGAACATGTGGAAAGAGTGGTCGCCCATCAAGAACTTCCTTGCTTATTTTGAATGCAACACCAAGCTCTTGTCCATTCTTGGAATATGAGAGTTCCACTTCATCACCATCAAAATTCTGTTTTTCAGACAAAGCATTATTTTGGATAAAATTAACTCACTTTATACAGTTAATTCATCACTTCACTCTACTGGCTATGTTCACTCAACTTCTGTAACACTGTTATTTCATACAGGAACTAAAACCAATTTTCTCTTCTAATGACTCACTATCAATGATCATTTTGATAAAGATCTGATATTTTGTTAAAAGTATTTTAAAGACATTTATCCATTAATATGAAATTACGTTGCCAGCAGTCACTGTTAGTAATAACTGCTGCTTTTACTGCCTGCCTATGTTAAACAACTTGTCTTTCTCCCATGATTTTATGTATTTGCTTTACTGCTTCTTTTCCCTCAAAAGAAAATATAAGTGAAAACTTACAGCAAAACATCCAATCACATCATTTTCATCAAACTTCTCACCAAAGTCTTCAGTTTCACAATTGCATGTCTTTATTCCTTTTAGAGAATAACCGTAAGAAAATTCTTCTTCACCTGAAGGAACAATTCAAACTAATTACAAATAGGCTTTCCCATCTAACCTTTTAGACATAAATCACCTTATAGCTACTTAATAAGCTGCTGTTCAGAGTATTTTTATTAATGACAAAACAAGCTAATGCCCCCCAACAGCTATACAAGCTCATTCTTCTATTCAAACTTTCACTTGAGATAGAACAGCAGTGTTTCCTCATCCCTGTTCAAAAGCTTTAGGCTGCTGGTTCCAGATTTATGCTGACAATAAAAGCTGAACTGTCAGATAAAGACATTAACTAATATTTTAAACTGTGAAGACCTCATTATGCACTGGTATACCTGCTGTAACGTAGATACAAAGGCTTTCTGAAGTTAGTCTCCAGGAGCACTTACCCCTCCCATTTTAAAGGGAGTTTAGCAGACATTCAGCCTATGCAACAGCTGAGGATGAAGCTGCAAGGAACAAGCTAACAGAAGTGTCAAATACAAGGTCTCAGGTGTAACTTAAGTAGAAAGCTGTTGCTGATATCGGAAGATAATGACTGACCAGTATTTCCCCCAAACATGTGTTTCAGCAACAAGTTATAAATATTATTATTATAATCATTTGTCATATATGTAATGGAAATCGTACTTCTTTCTTTCCAGCCATTTTCAGAAATTAGGGTTTTCCCACCAACTTTATACCATGCACCACTCTTTAAAAGTGGAGGGAAGGATGACTCCCCCTTTTCTACTTTTGACACTACATGAAAAAGACAAACCCTTTATCTTATCAAGCATTTAACAATGTTCTCTATAATCTGTATATAAAAATTGCAAGAATTAATTCCTAAAATATGGCCCTAACCCTTACAGGTCTGAACACTTTATGCCTTTATTTGGTCTAGTAATTTCTCACACTACATCCAGAGAATGACTCAAATTAAGACCACTTTTCACACATACAGACTACAGTCACTAAACCTGTTCCCCCTGCTTCAGAAAAAAAAAAACTTAAAACTTCAGCCCCATCAACACAAAAGCAATTAAACATTTAAGTCTTACCAAGCAACATTCCACTTGTGTTCAGTGACCAGCCAACTCGCACTTCATGTATGTCAATGTCTTTTGTATACAGGTGTTTAACAGGAATCTTTTCTGTAACCTATTTTTAAATTATTCAGTAAAAAGTAAGCGGTATTTACTATATACTAACAATACGGAAGAACAAAAGGTAATATTTTGACCCTTTACACTCTGGTTAAATCTTTGCTAAGTCTAAGTGATAACCTTCAGCAAAAATAAAACATGCTCGAGAATATGAAACTGCAACCACTGACTAAACAGTTCTATCTCCTGACTTAGCAATGAAGATTGAAGATACCATGAATCTTCATCACTTTGTCACAGCAGTCCCTGTCAGTGGTCAAAAGCCTTAAGTCCTTTTGCATTGTATTAAAATCACAAACAATATGAATAGTTATTACAAAAACCCAGTTCCCACAAAGTTGGGATTAACAGTAAATTACTTAGCTAAGAAAATGTGCACTGTATTAAAAAACCCTCTTCTTAGAGACAGGGAAAATATTACACTATCCCTTTTCACTATGAGCAGATTTCCTGGGCAAGCTGCCAGCTTCCAAATAACATAACCAGATTTAAAAAAAAAAAAAAAAAAAAAAAAAAAAGGCAACAATCAAAAACATCCCAGAAACCCCCAACAAACCACCTAAACGCACTGGAATCTACATGCTACCAGCTGTTTTTAACTATCTTTAGAAACTTTACTAAAAGGAAGTGAAAAGCCCATCAGTATCCTATCAACCTCTGCAACTATCCCAGTCAGGTGACTGAGCTGAAACTCATTTGAAAACAAACAGGACAATGAAAAGTGACATAAATTTCACTTCACTGGCCTTCCAAGAGACACAGAAATCACTCCACGCAAAAGTCTGGATAATGGGATTATCAGGGTAGCAGTTAAATTTGAAAGCATTAGAGGAAGATAACAGACAAGCCCATCATTCGCAAAGAAGCCTTTAACATTGTTAAGTAGAACAGGAATAAGAAAAATAGATTCAAGTTTTGTGATTTTGTTCCTCTTCCTTCAACAAGCTGGAGAAATCAGTTTATTAGAAGGCTGATTGCTCTTCGCCATTCCTACCCTTCAAATACTCATATTCAATGCATCATGTCAGAGTTAATGATATTGAAAGGGACCTCTAGAGGTTGTCCAGCCCAAATCCCTGCCTAGAGCAGATCAAACTCAAAAGACTAAGCAGAACCAGAAAGGAGTGCTGGGATAGTTTCTATTCCTTAAAAAAAAGGTCAAGCTTTCTGTAATCTTCAGAAAGCACAAGCAAACTTCTGACTACAGAGTATAAAAATACTTTCAGTGTTGATGCATGAGATGACAAATAGAATTAGTGATTAAAAAGTAAGACCAAAAGTCTCACATTCAGAACAAACATGGTGCTTAGTGTTTTTTTTTTTGATTTCTGTTTTTTTGTTTGTTTGTTAAATCAAAGTGCTTATAAAAGAGGAAACAGTTTTGCAAACTGAGCCATCTTCTTGTAAGAGAAGGCCGTTTTTAGAGTCCTGTTCACATAAATTAGTTTCAACCAAGGCCAAAAAGTGTGACAAGTATAAATATTATATTCAAGCATGCAGAAGTCTCATAAACATTAACTCACCTTCATCTCAAAGCAGACTTTGCCTTTAGAAACTCCGTAAGAGGCTCTCCCTCCAGCCCAAAGGAAAGCAAAGCTTTCCATGGTCAGAGAGGAAGCACTAAACCGGTCTCTTGAGATTTTAAAATGCAGGTCACAGTTATCTGTTAACATAAAAACCATCCTGTTTATTCAGATTACAAAATAAAGTACAGGTGTCCAATTTTATGCATTAAAGGTAATGCCAGCTTTCAAAGGTTTAAAGACAAACTGCCAGCAAATACCCAGGATCATTCACAGAAGCAACATGCCTAGATGGAACTGCAGACTGAAGCTCAGCCAAAATCTTAGGAGAAACTAGCTAACAAGTAATTTTCAAGGTGCCATCTTCACTTCTGTCACCCAAATTCCCTCTATTTTTTCCATCTGCTTTTAAAACCCTTAACTTCCACCTCATCTGTTTGAACCCTCTGCCAGTTACCTCTTTCCATCAATACTGAGCCATCTGCATTGTGCTCTCCAGTATCCTCTAAGACCTGATTCTGAAGCAGTCTCACTGCTCAAGCCCAAACCTAAGGGCTGCTAAGCAGTAAATGTGAACACAAATGTTTTTATTTAAGTACTGAATGTAGTCTTTGGTTAATACAGTCAATCAGCAAGTCAAATTAGATGATGTCTATTAAAATAAAGGCAGTTAAATCAGGTGCAGATATGCTAGATATGCTAAGCACAGAGAGAACCTACTTCAGCCTAGAAACACAACCTACACACTGAATTCACCTATCACTCTAAGAACCTAAGTAGAACCTCGGTTTTACAAGCATCTTTAGAGCTGCACACCATGAAATTGCAAATGAATCTCCCAGTAGGTTTCAGAAAAACAATGCCAAACGGTAACATGAGGTGCAGCATGCAACATTTGAATTCCCCAGAGCAAGGAACACACGGAAGCAGCTCCAAACCTACCTGATGGTTACAAGAAAGGAGCAAAATGAGCAAACAGCGAGGAATTCTGCTCTGGTATAAAACCTGCATGATGCCAGAGTAGACTAAAATGCAGTCTGCCCTGTAGTACTGGCAACTCTTATGAACAAGATTTTGTTTTGTTTGCATACAGCCATCCCCAATTTCAAAAATACTAAGATCCAAGTGTCTTCTCATTAGTACTGCTAACTTTTATTTGTTGAAAAGCAGATAAAATCATACAGAAGAAACCCACCTTTGCAGGCTACCTTTAGAACAGGATTGAAGTTACAGCTTCTTTGTAAGACACAGGCAATAAAAAGCAGGCAATAAAAAGCACTTAAAAGTGGCTAAACCTCTTACAGGTCTGGGTCACTATCAGAAGAGAGTGCCAATCCAATTAATTACACAATTCAGCCTTACAGCTGTGTTTGAATCTTATTTCTGAAGAGTCTGCCAACACTTTAAATCAGAATTTGCCCAGTAACAAGATTTTCCACTAGAAAATACCATTATTACTAGAAACAGTAATTATGAAAAGGAGCTATTTACTCAGCTATTGGAAAAATCCAAAGCTCCCACAGAAGTGGCTACTCACCAGGTTAGCAGCTAGAAACTTGAGACTTAGCAAAATGTCAGGGATGGCATATCCGGCAATTTACGTGACTGTAAAGTAATACCGCCTTCCATTTCAAACCATTTATTGTGGAATAAAACCACCTGAAACTTCTAAGAAGTATGCCAGACAATGCCAAAAGTTAAGCTTCCCTTCCATGGCACTGTAAGAATCCAACGAGTTCAAGCATTACTTCAAGATCAAGTTTTCTAATATTGCACTGAGTCCTTATACTTACCCTCAAGAATACAAATGTCAACTCTGCCATAATAATGTTACAGTAATAATGTTTATAATCTGCCTCAAAAACAGCCCTGTTTGCAGATAGTTCTCCATTTATATGCTCTGTAGACTGTCTCTCTGCCATCCCACTTGCACAAACCACCACCCAAAGCCACACATTCACACGTTACATGAATGGCTCATTTCTGAGGAAGCATTACTAGATTTTGTTAAATTGATCAGAAGACAGAAGAAACACTCCACTAGTCAGTATCTAAATAAGGGAATGTATGCAGGAAGCTCACTTCCCAAACTGTGCTTTGTAAACACTTATGCTACTCTCTGAGCTTTCTGGGCAACAGTGCTGGACAGCTGTTTCATCAACCTGTCTCCAGAGTGTTCTATGTGCACTCTACACTTACTCACCTAAACTTCCATACCAGATTAGTGTTTTGGTTAAGATTTCTTCACAGAACTGTCTATCACTACAGAATTGAAAGAAAACCAAGTTTATTACTGCTAACATACTCAGGTCCTTCTGTTGTTTTCTTTGCTGAAAATGGGTGGAAATAGAGTATTTTTCTAATTTTTTTTAAAAAGTTACCTGGTAATGAAAATCAACAAATGTTATCCTCCCCGTCTCAGAAAGCGTGGCATTAAGAGTAAAAGCCTCAACACCACATCTTTCCAGGGTAAAGGAAAGCATGTTTACTCACAAGTATCAAGACAAACCACTGTGTCATCAAAATGTTCATCTTCTTCTTCAACAGGTGGTTGAGGAGACTTGGCCCTGAAAAAACAAAACCAAACAAAACAGAATAAGTTACACGTATTTTCACTAAGCTAAAATAACATTTCTGTACTCTATTCCTCCTCATCACAAAATGTGCCCAGTACCAATTCTGTTTACCTGCTGTACTTGTTTTCCTCAATGTATTCAAAGTATCCCCGGCCATGGTCTTCACGTGGTCTCTTCACTCCCCTCTTCTTCTCACCAGGCTTTTGCTCTGTTTTACCATCTCCTAGAACAGAAGCAATGATTTATTTTGATTAGTTTAATTTGGATTAGAATCTATATCATGGCTTCAACTTTGCAAGCTGCAGCAAGCTACAGCATAAGATAAGCAGTAACATCTTAAAAGGGCATTTTACTATGTTACTAAGGTAAAGCCCTGTATGTTGAATTTTCACGGGAAGACTCAAAACTTGTCGCCAATCAGAAATTATTTAGCATACGGAAGTCGCCAATACACCACACAGCAGCGAGTACGGCCCTCAATGTTATGAGCCCCATTGAAACAGCCCCGAAAAAAAAAAAAAAAAGAAATCCCCACCAAAATGATTAAAAAAAAAAAAAAAAAAAATCTCCTGAGCCACCGCGCCTCCAGACCCGCAACACCATCACCACCCGCCCACCACGGAGGCAGCGGGTCATTGCCAGCCTCTCGCAAGGGCACCGTGCGATCCGCACGACTGCGCCTCCTCCCGGCGGGCCGCGGGCGGCAGCCCCAGGGAAGGGATTCCTCCTCCCGCCTCCATTGTACCGCCAGGCCTTCCCAGCGCCATCCCGAGCGGCGGCGGCGCCCAGCCCGGAAGTGACGTCAGGCGCCCCGCGCTGCGGGCGCACAATGCACAGCGCGCCCCAGCGGCCCCTCCGCCGCCCCTCCTCCCCGCCCCTCCCCCGCCGGGCCAGCACGAGGCGCGGGGCCGCCAACGTCCTCCCGCGCGCGCCCCGGAAACCGCCGCCCCCAACCCCCCCCGGCCCAACAACCCCCGTCATGGCGGGGGGATGGGATTAATGGCCCCCACCCCGCTTCCCGCCGCCTCGCTCACTCACCCCCGACGCCCTGCGCCCCGGGGCGGCCGCCTCCGCCGCCGCCTTCCGCTTTCTTCTGCTGCTGCTGCTGCTTGGCGGGGCCCGCCGGGCCAGAGGCAGCGGCGGGCCCCGAGGCGCCCCCAGCGCTCTTGCCGGGAGCCTCCTTGGCGGCAGCGGCGCCGCGCGGCGGGAGGAGCGGAGGGGGCTGCTGCGGCTGCTGGGGCTGCGGCGGCTGCTGGTCACCGTGGCCGTTGGCGTCCCCGGCCGCGGCCTCCTCCTCGTCGGCCAACTCGTCCTCCCCCTCTTGAAAACCCTGGTCGTCGCCGTTCTCATCATCCTCCTCCTCTTCCTCCTCCTCCTCGCCGCCCGCCTCCTCCTCCATGGGGCCGCCCCCGGCCCCTGCCCGCTCGCCGTTCTCCTCGCCCAACTCCATGGCGTCGCCATCGGCGGCCTCCAGCCCTTCCTCGTCGTCGTCCTCCATGGCGGAGGCCGCGGCCTGGCCGGGGCCCCCCCCCTGGCGGAGCTGCGCGGCGCCCCCGCCGCTCTCGGCCGCCTCCCCCTCCACGCTGCCGTTGCCGGGCTCGGCCGCGCCGCTGGCGGGGCCGCCCCCGCCGGCCTCCTCCTGATCTAGCGCGGCCTGGAGCCGCTCCATGAGCTCAGCCTTGAGGCCCTTGTCGGAGAGGCGCCGCTTTTTCAGCTCCTCTTTCAGCTCCGACACCTTCAGCTTCTTTACGTTCACGGGAGAGCAGCTCATGGCGGCGGCAGCAGTGGCGGCTCGGTCCCTGGGCGGCGCGCGGGCGGCGGCGAGCAGGGACAGACGGGCGGCTCTGGCTCTGCCTGCGGTGTGTCGGTGCCCCGGCGGGCGGTGGGTGCGGGCGGGAGGCGCGGGGGGTTCGTGCGGCTGCGGGAGCTGCGGAGCCGGACCCGCCTGGCGCCAAATCCTTTCACCGCGAGCTCGCGAGGGAGACGCGCCTCACGGGGCCGCGCACGCACCGGCGCCGCGCGCGCCGTCCCGCCCCCGCGCACGTAGGCCCTCCCGCGCTACCGTAACGACCGCATTACCGTAAATACCGGCCGAGCGCTGCATGCCCCGCCGCCCTTGTCCCGGCGGGTCCCTTGGCGGTGGCGGATCGGCTGTAACACCGCTCCGGCACGATGAACCCGCTCCGGGCTGAGAACCACCCCCGTGCCGGCTCCCGCCCGCGTGAGGCCACAGCCCGACCGAAATGCCCCCCACGAGGGCCCGCGTTCCAGCCACAGCCTCGCAGAGCCTTGTCCCGATTCCGCTGGCTCCCCTGCGCCCTGGTCGGGCCTAGTCTCGCACGGTTTATTGCTTACAGGCTTTAAAAAGGGACACTGCTGCTCCAAATAGTTCCCCTGGCACAGGCCTGCTACAGCAGTTACATAAGGGCAGGAGCGGGGCTACCCCGTGCCCGCAGCACCGGGAGGCAGGCGCGGGGCTGAGCCGTGACCGGAGCCGGCGGTAACAAAGGCATGAACTAATCTGGAGCTCGGCACAGGGCTAATCTGCTCACCAAAACTGCGCAGCTTTCCCTCTTTTCTCCCCCCTGCCTCTCCCTCTGCACAGCGTTCATATGGGGCTCTCCACAGCCGCTCACGTTGTACAGTCGTTTAATTTTGGATTTTTCCAATTCGCTCAAAAGTAACATGAAAACAAAGAGTGGAGAGGATTTCATACAAACAGAATGGTAGCACGGATCTGCAAGTCGGCTTCCTTAGGGAACCCGGATAAAAAGCTAATTTTCAATTGCAGGAAAAGGAATACAAGTCAAATCACCAGAGGATCAGTATGAAGAGCAACAAAAGGGAGTGTGTTTACCACGAATTTGCCTTGTGTTGGTACAGATTGCGTGGCCTCCTGAACCAGAGCAAATTACGTTTACCTGCCCCAGAAGAAGGGAGGAGAGTCAAGGAAGTCATCCTGTTTTAAGTGTGCAAGGAAAGGGTGCTTTCACACACTGTCCACTCACACCGCTCTGTCCTCAGTCAGTCTATAGCTACGTGGAGACAACTCGGTCAGCAAGGTTAGCAGAACACAGCACTACACAATAGCTTGTTGGAAGAGATTCAGGAAGAGGTGCAATATGTACAGATGAGAAAAAAGTTAGTTACCAGAATCTTCCCCTTACTTTAAGGTCAAGTTAGTAGATTTTATTTCAGTCCAGTAAGCCAGAGTCACCTCAATAGCAGAAGAAAAGACTAAGAGTACATCAATGCAAAGGAGAGATCAGTCTGTGATTAAGCTGTACCACTCTAAATCATTGCCTTTGTCCATTTCTTCATAAAAGAACAATCTTAGCTAGTCTGCTGAAGGAGTCCTAATGTATACTGTTCTGCCAAAGTGACAACAAAATTAAACTACTTAATATTGCAAGGTTACTGTCTGAAACTTACAGATAATTCTGCATTAATTTGGATGTCATTTAAACAGAAAATACATCAATAACTCCTTATGAATTGTATTATCTGAACCCTAGACAGAGCCCTATGTTTAGACCCTGATCTTGCACAGGGCTTTTCACATGTTGAGTCATCTTCCTGGAAGAGTTTAATCAACCCGATGTCTGATAATGCCTCCCACCACTGCAAACTTTATGGATTGATAGATTCTTTTAGGCCAGCTATGTATCCCTAAGCCTTGCCTTAATGAGCACATTTGCACATATTGACAGTGCCTCTGTACTAGAAAATATCCTCAATCAGAATCACCTGAGAGCAGCAGTCATTACATGTAGTCCCACTCCTAAACAACGTCATGTCTCCCTGCTTCAGTAACATGCTCATACTGTTTTATACTCCTGTTACCATGGAGAAACAAAACAACTAACAGCTTTGAGGCACATGGAGAGATTCCTTACCCTAAAGCATCGAAGCCTGTATATAAAGGCACAAGTAGATAAAGTAAAAATAATTTCTCCTCCCCTCCTCCCTTTCAAATTTAGCACTATTAACTTGATGCATTTTTTACAAGTTACTACAGCTGTCTATTTATTAAACCACTTAGAAGGATAAGTTTATTATTTTTAAAGGAGATTAACTCATAACATCACATTAAGGGTAATGCTTACTATCTAACCACTCACTTAATTACACTACCAAACAGGTATAGCAAGACTTTTCAGACTACAGTTATGTTACCTGTTATTACAGAAGTGAGGTATCCCAGTTGATTTTCAGATGTCAGGTGATTCAATTGTAAGTAATAAATAAATAGTTGTAAATAATCATTAAGCTAAGTAAATAAAACACACACATAACTGAAACAGATGTGTAACTTTAATGACTGCCTCTCAGTGTTAAAAAAAAAAAGTTTTTTCCATATGTAAGTTAAATACATATTCGGTCCCTGGGAAAAATCTCTCAAAATACTGCCCTGTCCTCTTTGAGTCCTGTGTTTCAAGAGTTTGCCTTTCCCTTATTTATACTTTGAAGGAGAAAAATAAGTTCAGGATGTATGCTCTCCTCATTGCCATACCCTCTCTTAGGTCAGATACTGAGTGGATACTTCAACTCTGCCTTTCACAGAATATGCAGATAGATAGATGCCAGCCATATCAAAAATGACTGTTTGGTAATGCAACCTCCTGAAACAGGATAGCACTAAAGAAAAGCACTTTAAGCTTTAATGTGCAAAGCTGCTACTTGTATAGTGATGGCCATATGAAAAACAAAAATTGCTAGTAACCACAATATTTCTCTATTAAAATGGCTTTTTTTGGTCTCAAAATATATTGAAAAATAAGCTTTCTTTCCATTTAAATGAAAAGTGACATGCCTCCATATATAAAAGATACAACCCTATGCACTTTTTATCAATCATATAGCATTTTTCTCCTACCTGTGTTACTTCCTAAGCTAAACTGTTTTCCTCTCCAAACCAGTCTTCCCTCTCAAAAGTAATTTCCAGATCCTCTGGGACTTGGCTCTTCAACAGATCAGTTACTCTGGTTTCCCTGATTTTTGTTTGTTTTCCTTTAGACTTCAATTAGTTGCTCTACTCACCTATAATGTTCTTTCCATTATTCACCCTTAGTCCTTCCAAATCTCTCTCCTCTTTTTGTTTACCAAGAGCAGTGACAAAGAGGTAACATAAAGAAGAGCAAGCTTTAAGGAGGGCATTGAACTACCAGAAGAGTTCAATCCCACCTGGGCTTTGAACCTTTCCACACATCTTCAGTGCTGCAGGAGAGCCCGGGCATTTGTGTTTCCCTGTTCTACTCTCTTAGAGCCTTGTCTGTCCTGTTCTGGCTCCTCTTGTTGTGCTTTACCCTACATCTGACCATCACAGTATGTTGCTCGTCTCTTCTGCATGCCCTTAATCCATCTACCCTCAATTAATATTGCCTTCAGATTTCCACATTCAACACACCATTACTTTAAAAGAGAATATCATTATTGAAATACTCTGATGCCTTTTATGATAGCAGGCAGTATGTGGAGCGAGTCTTTTTCTTTCTCCCTTTTCATACTCATTAATCATTACTAGACCCAATGAGAAATTTTCAGGCATTTTTAAAATGCTGATTTGTATCAAGTGAGGTTGCATGACTAATGGGCAGGTCTGATGATTTCTTAGCCCCTATTTATTTATTTCCATAGGAGGGTCTAAGGATCTGTCTGCCAGGAGGCCAGGAGTTTGTTTTTGAGAAATAGCACTGTGCTCCTCTTTCTTTTTTCCTGACGTGTACTACTGCTCACCATCAGAGTCAGGATGCTGAACTAGATTGACCTTGCCTTGTACTATCTATAATCTCTCCATGATATTTCAATATCAAAGGAGTTCAGTTCATCTCAGAAATCAGGTGGTCATATGCCAAAATAAGGCCTATTAATTGCACAGTAACCAGATTAGTTAGGTCTGAAAGCATCCTCAGGACCTAAGGGGTGGTTAGTGTCTAATTACAAGTAGATCTGCCAGGGTTCAAGGGACTTAAATTCAGCTTTCTGGCACTGGTTTGGTTAGCTAGTTCTCCTCAGAAGCATCTTTGTCTTACGACACTCTCTGCCGTAGCACTCTTTGGGCCCCCAGGTGAGCTGTCACTTGTCAGTAAACAAGTCCTTTTTAAGAGACTAACGCTATTTAGATTTTCCTGTATGCTGGATGATGTAGTTGAGAAATCCCACCAAGCAGAAGGAAGCACTACAAAGCTACACTGAGACAGAACATATCAGCCACAACCTGTGTTTGTCAACCTCACTGACCCCATACCAAAAAGAATCCCCCTTTTCCCATTTCCAAGGAGTAAATTTTTTGCTTAACAAAAAATCCAAAACCCAAGCCCATGAGTTTCTGAGAAACAGTTTCTCACTTCAGAGCATTCAATGACTCACAGTTTTTAAACCTGGCCTTGGGAAAAAAGGTTGCATTCTCCAACATTAAAACCAGGATTCATTTTGGCTTTATTCAGAGCCATACAGAAGTTTATTTACTACACGTCTCAAGTCCTATATATGAACTAATTAATAAGAAAATACTTAACTCCACAAATCAGACATCTGTAGTTCCTGGAGATTTTTTTGTAGCTTGCCACATGTACACAATCACTGGAGTGGAGCTGTGAACTCTGGAAATTTAGATAGACTAAATCTCTGCACAACAGTCAGTTTGTGGAAGAGGAGGTCGCATTGTAAATCAGCTTCCAAAAATATAGTTCTCCTGTGATAAAACAATGTGGAAGAACCATTTCAAGAGAGTATAAATTAATCTCTCTAAGGGACTATTACAATCATAAGTAGGTTTTAAGGCTGACTCTCAGTTTCAGTGTACCTTTCTGGTCACATAAGAAGATACATGTGGTCAAGATATGAAACTAAACCCGAACAATCATGGAGACAGGACAATTCACAACTGGCAGCCACAGACCAGCTTTTGCCTAATGCAATTTTTCTGTTCAACCTGACTTTGAAAATGCAGCCCCCAGATAACTACCTTTTTGGGTTGGTTTTCTCTCCTGGTACTCTTTGTAGTACACACAGCACACACCTATCATCATTTTACTCTTTAAGCTTCTTCAGTACATCTTTCTCCTTTCCCTCATAAGATGTTCTTGCCAAAAAAGAAAAGTCTCCACACACTTTTTGTGGCACCAGGGTACTGCTATCTCTTAAACCATCTCCTCTGTCCATTCAGTTCACAAAAAAGTGGCTTCTACAGATTGGGAAGGCCATGCTAAGAAACCCACATAAATCTCCTAGAATTTTAAAGAATATTTTATGGTAACTAAAGGTACTACCATGGAATGCCTTAAATCTGTGATAGGCAAAGCTGAGTAAGTGAACTCTTTTGAAATATTCACTAATACATGTTAGCATGCTTTCAAGATGGCCACTTCTGTGTGAGTAGCTTTCCCTGTTTAGGCACTGCCCTGGCAATCCTACAAGGCAGCTGTTACAAAATCTTGAGGTCTGCTCAGCAGACTCCAAAGCACCAAAAAGTATCTTGGAGGGTACAAAACTGCCTTTCCTCACCGTCTTGGTTGCAGATCTCTTGGCTTTTACCTTTGGAAGCAGTATCCTAAGTGTAGCTACTTTTCTTTTAAGCACCAAACGAAGTCAGCTCAAAGAAGAAAAGGAAAACTTAACTTTAAAACTGAACACTGTATCATCTTTAAAAGGAGGATAGAGAAATGAGGTCAGAGGTTTGGTCAGTTGATTCATTTTAGGAAACTGCATTAGTTGAGTTAACTTCACAGTAGAATGCTCTCTGGAAAGAAAGCCATTTTGTTATAAACTGCTCTTTAACCCACTCTGCTGGACCAAATCTGCTCAACATTTCTTTTTTTTTTTTTAGGCTGAGGGAAACCAGCATCATTTCATATGAAAGACTTAGCAAAAGAAACTCTTCTGACAACACACTAAAGCAACTGCTCGGAAATGACTACAAGTAATTTCCTAGGAAAGCATAAAAAAACTCAGTGAGTCTCTTACAAACTCTCTGAGAACAATTATTTGATAAACAGCAGAAGAAAAGCACTGTCATGTAACCTTGCTGTTCCACATCCATAGGCTAAGAATATTTCTGGGAGTGCATCCTGGCCAGAAGGCAGGCATGTATTATGGATCACAAGCAGGTATCCCATCAGGTCACGCTGTTCTTAAGGAACAGTGCCTGTAAAGTCAGGGAGGAGGAGGGTCAAAAGTTTTATTCTAAGGGCTTTCTGCTGTAAGGTAGCTAACCCAAGAGTTAACAAGCTCCTAAACTATCCAACTAAGATTTTCTGATAGGAACATAAACTATCCTTTCAAATAACATCATGCCAACATGTTTTGAGCAGCATCCTGAATTATCAGTATTTGCAATCCAAGGTTTTATATCCTTT
Source organism: Lonchura striata (assembly GCF_050655825.1). Taxonomy (NCBI): domain Eukaryota; kingdom Metazoa; phylum Chordata; class Aves; order Passeriformes; family Estrildidae; genus Lonchura; species Lonchura striata. Next base: position 83,235,602 of record NC_140705.1, on the reverse strand, counting down.
AGCTTTTCCTGTGTCCCCAGACCCATGTGACTGCTGAGTTCATTATGGGGTCAGGGCCTCAGTGAGATTCTGGATTTTATGACTTCTTTTTCATACAAAAGAAAATAGAAACCATCTGCAATTGCTTCTCCTGCTTTACATACCAGCAAAATAAGAGATTCTCTACAGCAAAAGCTAAGAAAGTCAGAAGCAAGGTGAGCACAGCATGCCTGTCTTAACAAATAACTGTTTTAACAATCCTACTTTCATAGACAGGACAGTGTTTCTGAAATAAGAGCTTGTTGCTGTGTGACAACAGTGTGCTTAGCTGTCATTTACAAACTTGAAAAATTTACAACCAAAAGTATAATTAAAAAGGAGTGAAAACAGACATGCACTTCAAGCACAAATCTCACACCTTCAAAACAGAGAAGAGGCAGATTGTCCACAATATCTAGAAAGATTTTTTTTTATCACCAGTATGTTCCACATGGGAAAGTCTCAGATACTCTAGTAAAAAACAAAACAAAACAAAACAAAACAAAACAAAACAAAACAAAACCAAACCCAAAAAAACCCCCCACAAAACCAAAAAAAACCCACCCCAAAATAACCACAAAACACTTGTAAAATAAGCACTTACATGGAGAAAAGCTCTTATAACAGATCAGCTTTAAAGGAAATTAATGCAGAACATTCAGATGGCAAATCTTTAAATGAATGCTTAAAACCAGCTTATTTTCCTTTATCCTCTCTTTCTTCTCTGAAGCTGGTCTCATCACAAAAGCCAACATTTTTTTTTAACTCCATAGTAACTAACTTTAGCCATCCCTGTCCAAGTTCTTAGGCTTAACATGATGAGTTTCTACCTAATGCCATAGTTTTGCAAACAGCAATAAATCAGAAGCAAGTTTTAAGTCCATTGTTTATTTGAAGCATGCTTATTATGAGGAAATATTTCTGGTAATATTTCCTTTTGTTCCTTTGTACTTCTCACTTGCTGATTTATAGCTTTCCCTATATTCTTCACCCATTTGTATGTATCTCAAATACTTTCATATACTTGAAATACTTTAGCATAATGAATGATGCAGAACTTTGCTGGAACATTGAGAAATCTGGCTGGAACCTGACCTGCACTGGCAGCAGATCGCAGCTTGCAGCAGCCCACGTGAAATGAACTGAAAATCTCTGTCTGCTTCCAAGTGAATGAGGGCTGCTTTGGAGAACTCTACCCCAGATAACCCCCAAACTGACAGCCTGGGAAGGAAGTGAATGAACATGGGTGCTGAGTCACTTTTCACTTTCTTTGCTGTGAACGGGTAACAAATCCACAGAAACCCATTTGGATACTCAGCAGAAAAACCTGTGAAAATACCCCTCCTTCTCTCATGCCTTCCTCCTCCTCTCCCCAACACACAAACTGTTACTGGTGTGATGGGGGACCACACTGGAAGTTTTTGCTTTTGGACTCAGGGACAGAGCACTTCCCTTTGCAAGACAGCTAAATGAAACCCTGCAGGAGCCAATAGCCAGGATGCACCCATCACCCACAGCCAGTAGCGCTTTGGCCCCATCTGCACCTGGAGACCAAAGGTACCTCTGAGGCAAGGCTGACACAAGAAAGGGAAGAATTTGGTTAGGATGTACTATGGCTTTACTGGGAGTCTGTGGCTTTCAGTCAGAGGGTGGGAGGGAAGAGAGTGAAGTGCAGGAGCTGGAGCAGTCCACCCTGCGTGGGCTGCAGGAGGATTGGTAGAGCAGCAAGGAGCCTGCCTGCACACCCGCACAAGGCTGGGCTGTCAGCTGCCTCATGCTGGGATGCTACAGGATTTTTTTTTTTTTTGGGTAGTATCCAGAACAAGTTTGAATAAAACAAAGTTGAAAAACAAAACATTTAATAAATACCAGTGGTAAACACTGTACTCTTCTAGAATGAGTTCTGGATTTTAAGCATTTTTGTTGAAAATTGAAATTTACTTTCCTTCTTTGGTCAAATTTATTAAACTAACTTATTACTTTTTCCTTCTGAAATCACTTCAGAGATTCTGTTAATTCTAGAGAATATGAAAACTGAGAAAACTCCTTAGAAGTAAGAAAAGAAAATTTATGAAACAGTGCTCCAATTAGCAATAAGATTGCTTATTGCAGGGCACCAGGATCTCTTAAAATCCTAACAGCCTCTTTTTCAAAATTAAAATATTTAAAGCTGGGTAGCAGTATATTGGTTTTCCCCTTTCTGACCTTTAGATCTCTTTAGAATCACATTTGTAAGGATAAAGAAGTATTTTCTTTCAGTACTTTTAACAGTGTGATGTTTTATCTGAATTGAAAATTTCATTTAATTCCTGTCTTTTTTTTTTTTTTTTCACCAGTCTTTACTGTGGCTGCATCTGCAGAAACTGGGGGTGTAAGAGAGGGAGAAGTGTGATTTACACTGGTAGAGCTTACTGCTGAACTCAGTGGTGTTGTGTGAGGTAAAGCTAAGCACATATATTTGCCTTATGATTGGGATAGAGTATGAGTATATGCCTCAAGACTGGGATTTTTCCATTACCCATTTAGGTTGGCTGATATTTTGTGTCACTAGATCATCCTCTCTTCAATTTTTGTTTGTTTGGTTTTGTTTTTTATTTGGACCCCCTACCCCCCCAGAACTTAAAGGTTCTTTATATATCACTCTAACAAATACATTTTTTCTACCTGACTATCTATATGGAGTTTTACTTTCATTTTTTTAATTTCTCCCTGATGCTTCTGTTTCAAGTATTTGATTGTGGTTTTTTTCACTTTTGTTCTTCATTTTTGTTCTATTTTAAAATCCTCTCATTTAGGTTTCATTCTAATTCTTCCAACAGTAATACCTCACAGATCTTTTTCTTCCCAGTGCATATTTCCATCAGTTTTTCTCAGTAGATAGCACGTATGCTCTCTCCAGCTTCCAGTAATTATCACTTTTATTCTTGATTTCCAAGTGACAATATAAGTGATTAATTCCGTGCAATTATTTGTGATCCAAAGTTGACTAAAAAAAGGGCTTTTACAAGCTGGATTTGTCCGTGAAACTTTATGCTTAATATAAACCCAACTTCTATCTGCTGCAATCTACCAGGCTATTGAAGGATGTAGGGGGATGGAGAAAAGGATTTGGTAATGGTTCTCTTAGAAACAAAATATATCCTTCCAGCCATTGAATTGCTGCTAATGGCACTGGCCCCTTCAAAACCAACCACACATTATGCAGATAAGATGCCAGGCCAGGAGCTTTGTGTGATCTGTGAATTTATGGAGGTCCCCCCACCTCCAACTCCTTTCTAACTCTGATATTACTGAAGATTGTCCCTACTGAGAAAAATACATAGGTATTTATTTCTTTCAAAGTCTTAGATCAGGTATTCTCCTCTGTGTTTCTCATTTCTCAAATCTCTATAGGGAAGCCAATAGCTCTAGGCTAATAACTTTATGCATTTATATTTTATATAAATTAATATAGGTTGTAGAGTGATAAAAACAGAGCTCTGCACATCAGCTTCCTGCTTCTGCTATTGAATGCAAGTAATTCACAGATACAAAAAACCTCTTTTAGTCCTTTCTGGGATTGTGCTGTATTTACTGAGGAGCTCCCATCATTCTGGGAATGGGACCTCTGAAAATATACTAAAAAATTGGCTGCTAGAGTTGTTTAGGAGAACAAGAGGTTCTCAGACTTCTGAAATTTTAGATTAGAATGATCATGTGTATCTCCATGGCTACCAGATCAGTTCATGAGCATCCTGGCAGATTTCTGGTAGCCATTTTGGAAGGTCTCATAGATAAACTGCTTAATGAAAATACTACTGTGGCCATGCAGGCTTGCTGGGGAAACCAAGAAAGGTTGGACCAAATGACCCCATCTATGGTCCCTTCCAACCTTAATCACTTTGAAGGCTATAAATATTTGACCATGAGTTAGAAGGGGGAACATGTTACTGCACCACCTTATTATTTGATCCTGCTAGACTTGGTGTCAGGGCTAGAGATCAACAGCATAGTCAGTTTAGTGTCTTGGGATCCAGTGATCGTGGGTCTGTCTACAGTTCTGTGAAACCTCAACTTCTAGAATGCAGGTATTTTGCTATGGGAGGAGGAAAAGTGGTGGTGCCACTGAAGGGAAGGCTTTATGTATTGTGTCTACTTCCAGAAGCATCTTTTGATGTTTAAAGAGGCGCACAGGACACAAAAGGAGAACCTCTTCAGAACGCTCAGCACTTGGGTATGCCATCTGTACCTTCAACGCATCTTGGGTGTGCCACACTGCACATAAAAGAAAAACTACTTGCAACGGAGATGGGGAGAGAGAAACAAACACTATCTTAAAGTTATCCTAAAATACACAGCACTGATACTCAGCCTACAAGCAACAGAAATATGATACAACACTTTTCAGGCGGGGCATACTGAGCTCTTGGAGGTTGGTTCTTAATCTGGTGAACAACTGCACATGAGCATTCACTTACATGTCTTGGTCTTTGAAAAATTGAGGTTAAAATACTTATCCAGGCTCCCAGTTGATGTCTGGTAACAGAGAACCCACAGTTACTAATTTCAATAGCAGATTGTCTCTAGTTTAGTTACAGTGGTTTAAGATTTTACTGTCCCAGCAGCTGCACTGTTTGAGAAGTGACAAAATGGGATGTGTAACCACTCCCTGGGCCACAGCTATGTTTATCAATTTAAATTATTAAATATGTTGTGCTGTGTTGAACAGCCAAAGCGAGGGGAAAGGAGGTGGAGATACACCAGGACATCCACATCCATTGTTACAAGATTCTTCCATTACAGAGTGAGAGATGTGAGCTGGTAGTGGAAGGTAAGGTCACTAAGAGACAGTATTGCCTCAAATCACTGAAGCAAGGTTTGGTCTTCAGGCTTCCAGAATTTGTGATTTAGTTAAAAACTGGACTCTGTCTGGTTGAGTTAATCTGAAATGACAGTAACCCCAGCTTTCAAGGTGTTACTGATATATACTGCAATGCCAATAAATACTGTTTTATCATGCAAGCATATATAAACCAGATAAAAACTGTGCTTCTGTTTTAATATATATTTCAATAAGCAATTAGAAAAAAAATAATTATCTTGCACTGTAAGTGGTACCACTTTTACGTTTATTTCCATAGCCATCCTGTTCCTGAGGGAAAACCATGGTGCTAATGAAATAGAACTGGGAAGAGTTTACCTATCTAGGTTTACAGATCCAGAGTTTCAGATGGATTATTAAACTTGTATTTCCACTTTGGGAAGTTCATTTAGTAGGTAAAACTTACATATATATTAAGTAGTCCATTTTTTACTATCCTGTGTAGTCTTAGATATGACTTCCTTAAGTGACGAGGTCATTGATCAAAGCTTTCCTGTGCTTTAAATCTTTATATCTTGGAATAATCTCAAGACTGGGATCACTGACCTGTGTATGATCAGTGTGTCTGACAAGCAACTGTCTCATCAGCAGCCATGGCTTAAGCAGTTATTGCTCCCTACATTATGCTGTGGGTGTTTTTATGTGGCTATTCAGCAATGAGAACTTGTCTCACAGAGTAATAACCCTTTAGTACTTTGTGGCCTATTTGTATTTCCTGAGTTATTTTTCAGGTTGTTTGTCATTTCCCTGGTGAGGTTCATTGCATGGTTTCATAAATTCTTAAGTGACATAGCTCTGAATGTCCAAACCAAAGGCAATTTAAATGACTTTATCAGGATGCTTAAATGCCTCTTCCTGTTAAGTCTCCTTTATTTGCATTTATCTGTGGTGTCTATTAGAATCAGTTTAGCATGGTGCAGTTTTCTCTGCTCCTTAGGTCTCTGCATGTGGTAACTGCTTGTCTTTTAGTCCCTCAAGGGACTAATGCAGTCCAAATGAGGGAAGATAATAATGCTACAGTTATTTGGAAATTATGACCAGTGCATTCTGTTGAAGGGATGCAGTTTCTTTTCAGAGCTGAAAAAGGGATTATATGTCCAAAACCACTGTGTTGTTGTTTTGGGTTTTTTATGCTCTCAACAATGTCAGCTAGTCTAATAAATGATTATGTCTCTTTTTCCAAGCCCTGCTTTTGCTTCCTTGGTGGACCTTTATATGAATGGAGCATGACTGGAAGATAGTTCAGCAGTCATCTGATTTGGGAGAAGGCTAAGTCAGTGACGGAACAAAGGTCCCTTCTTGGAGGATTGCACCAAAAGTGTCAGGCTGCTCCTCAGTGGCAGGTCTGTATTTCCTCAGTCCCTGTCAGTTGTTCTTACACTCTCCTTTCTGCTACAGTAGCCCAGCTCACAACCTGGTAACCACAACCACATAAAAAGTATTTTCTAGATTAATCAGTTTTCTCCTCAGATCCTTTCATGGCTATTCCTTGGGTGATGGCAGAGAAGGTGATACAAAAGGAGATGATGCCTCTGCTTGTCCTGGCACAGTGACAAAAACTCACCAATCTGAAGTATTTGTTATTGCTCTTAGTTTGAGTTACTGTGTCTAAATGGTGCAGTAGACAAACACTTCCTATTTCTAGATTTATGCCACATCTAAATAGTTGCACTGGCAAAATTTACAAGTGGAGGAGTGGTTTTGATAGCTTATTTTCTCAGCTCCCTAGAATGAAGAATACAGCAAAATGTCAACTCTTTCTGGTAAAATTGGCTGAACTTCAGCTTTTGACAGTCTATCAAGCTATTGTGGTATGAATATTTTACATTTATCACCAACGTGCAAAGTATCTGAGCACAGATTAGATTTTCATTAATACAGCTATATATCTTCTTGCCACAGTGCATCAAAGTTCCCTATCCCTCATGAGGGAATAAAATACTTCAATTTTTTTCTTATTCTGAAGGTATAGAAAATATTTCTGGGATGTATCTTAGTTCTATTTCTTTTTCCCACTCCTAAAATAACAACACAACTTTCACTTTACAATAGTAAGTGTGTATAGGAAGTCTACAAAACATACTCTGTACAGTATCTTTAGTTAGATCAGAGTTAACTTTATTTAAATTTGGAAATACATTTGATATCTGCAAAATAAAAGCTTATATTTAAGTAATAAATGAAATTAATGAACCTGGAAAAATAAGCTAGCCATGCAATTAGTCTTTTGAATAAAAAAACACTGAGATGGATGAGAATTAAGGTGGTGCTTATGCTGTAACACTAGGCTTAATCCTCTGCTATTTGTGTTAGTGGAGATGAATAAATTGTGAATTAAGATGTCCCCCAGAGCTTAACTTTATTCCCACTGAAATTCTTAAGTTAACCTGAGCAGGTAGTGGGGTCAGACTTGTAAAGTAAAATCCTGAATGCGATAATGGGACTTGTTATGGAAGATGATTTATCCCTTACCATCCTACTGTAGATTTAAAAGGATAGTGTTACATCAGTTATCCAAACATTGTCTTCACAAGCAGATGGTCTAGAATTTTTTTTTTAAATAAAAATTTGTATTCTGAAAAAAGTAGAATAATCAGAAGTGCTTAAATCTTCTATACCCAGGTTCATTTTGGTTTTATTACTAACTTAGTGAGTACAAGATTTTCATGTCCAAATAATCTTGACAGGTGACAGAAAAGGAAGTAGTTCTGCTACTCATGTGCTAGGAAGATTTTTCTAAGTATTAAAAAGTACTATATCATGCCTCAACAGATTAAGGGCCATATATGATCATTCAGATGTATAACCTTCTCTCATCCCAAGGTTAACTACTTTTTTTGTCATGGCTGATGTCTTTGTAAGATGTACTTTGGGCTTATTTATCTCTGATATGGCCTTTATAATATTAAATTGCATGTTGTGATATAGCAAACAACAAAGTAAGAGCTTTTTTTTAAAGGTTAGCATCACAATATTTGTAACATAAATATAATTCCATTATTCAACAGCCCCATTCAATTACAATTGTCCAAATGTCAGTCTGAAACCTTGAATTCGTGTTTTCCTCATAAATATCTATTTTTAAACAGCTTCTAGATAACCACATTATCAGGGGGATACCTTAAATATTAAATAATTATCAATTAATATTTTGCTTTAAAAAAAAAAACAGTAAGATGAACCTTCTAGGACATGTCAAAACCTTTCTCTTTGAGTATCCTTTCTTCTAATGAGACCTAAAGCAGGTGCTCAGTGGAGAACCACACAAATTACTATCTTAAATACTCCGTCTCTCAACCTCCTACAAATGGTTTGTGATTGAAAGATCTCCTAAGCTAGGGATGTTATAAAGTATTTCCATGTCTTCAGTACCACTCACAGGTTTTTCTTCTTTTCTTCGGAAGTGTGAAAAGTCAGTGATTTGACAGCATGTTACTCGGGATTTTTTTGGCATGGTATTAAAACACGGAAAGAACTTTCTCAAAGAACAGAGAAGGGAAGAATGGAGTTTTAATGGCATTGATGTTCCAAATATCATTGCTTTTCCTTCTTGCAAGAGCAATTCCACTGGCATTGTCTCACTACTCCAGATGTCCCTCATTTCCAAATTCCAGGCTGCTGGCTAACACATTCTGGGTTCCAGAGGAAGGTCTTGGGAGATGGAACGTCTTCATCTGAGGAAGAAGGCCTTCTTTGCCCTTTTTCAAGGGGTTCTTGAGCTTGGCTCAGCTTTCAGTGCTGAGCCCCTGCTGTGGAGCACAGGGAGAAGTACTCATGGCAACCCATGTTGCTAGGCAGATGGATGATTGTGTTTTGTTCCTGCTACTGTGTTCTTGGGGATCCTGGCTTCACTTCCAGATATAATTAATGGTAATAAAGTCTGAAGGTTAAAATATAGGGATCTCTAGGGCCATTTCTGTGCCTGGGTTGGACGGGGAACAGTATCCTGGCACTTAGACATAAAAGAAAGAACTTTTTTCTGTTGCAGGTCTTTAGGCATAGTCCCAGAGGCCGAGCACTGCCAGCAGCTCCTTGACATTGAAGAATATTGCTGCAGTAAAGAAATGCTTCCTTTCTCCTAGCAACTCATTTTTAATGTGTGTTCAGTCACTTTTCTTCAAGTGCAACTTTGTTGAAGCTGGACAGGAGGAGCTAAAGATCCATAGGATTGTAGCTGTTCGTGAGCAGTAAGAGATATTTGCCAGGACAGTTCCAAAGCCATCCCATGGTCTGAGAAGGGTTTGAGATGCTGCTATTATCAGCAGCCTTCAAACCTGATTTTCCCTTTCTTCCTTCAGTGTTTTACTTATGGACTCAGAAAGCCTCTGAGCTTTTTCCCTCCAAAAAAACATCTAACCCTTCCTGCCTTCCCCTCTATTTCTTCCTCTCTTCTAATTGCAGGGTCCATCTTCCTGGATTGCCGCTGTACTAATCTGAATCCCCCTGGCTTCCCCTGCCCGGCAGAGGCAGTCAGCAGACGGGGGTCACCCCCCTGGATCTCGAGGAGAGTCGGGGAGCGGCTGAGGCAGAAAGTTTCACTGTCTGCCTTGTTTGGGGGAGTCGACTCAAGGCTGGGGAGACAGTTTCAGTTTTAATCCAGGCTCCGGGGAGCTCGGAGCTGCAGAGCATTGTGCAGCCAAAAGTGGCCTCGAGTCTTTCGCAACATCTTAAAGACCGGGGCGGTAACAAGGGGAAGGGAACGCCCATTGACCAATGGGGGGATTTGGGGGCGTGGACGGTGAAAGGATAGACAGATACAAAAACCAATGGGGGAAACTTAAGGGAGGGACCCCGGACCCTCATCCAATCCCACGATGCCCAGAGTAGAAGATTCGGGAAGAGTGGGATGGGGAGCCAAGTGATGGACAGGGTACCAGGGAGGGGACGGGGAAGTGACCGAGCATTTTCAGGGAGATTGGCACTGAGGGAAAGGCAGGAAAACAAAATAAAACACTGGATATGCTGATCAAGATGCTTGTCAGATCCTTTTCTGGGTGTCTTAAGAGGACAGAACACTATTCACTTTTTGATGGATTGTATTTTTACTACCTCTGTGACTCATATTTGCTCTCAGTGAATGGCAGAGCCAGCACAAGGTAGAAGGAAGATGTGCAGCCAGCAGGAGGGAAGGAAGGGCAAGACTTGGATCCCTCCCTTTCAGCACTGGTGAACTCTGTATACAGTGTCAAGGAATCATACATACGCTGACATTTTATTTAAGAGGTCAGATTTTGGGCTGCTAGGTTTATTACCTGTATAAAAAGTACAGCAAATTATGCCAATTTATGCACTTTTATGTACAATTTATGAACTTTTTGCTGTTTTGTAGGTGAGAACAGGAATAATAATTTTTTTGAAAGAAAGCAAAATTATGACAGATAAGGTTAATATGAATATACCAGCAGCTTGGAAGAGGTCAGGAAATAATGGAGGGCACGTCTGTATATCTGTCTCTGCCTGCTCTGTTAGGCTTCTCTTCATCTGCTCCAAGCATGGGATCAAAGCCTGCAGTTACAAAGAGAACAAGCCGGAGGAGAAACTGTCTTCCCCTCCTACACATGAAACGAGGTAGTGCTCTCATGTAATTTACCTAAATTCTGTAGGGAAAGATACAGTATAGGCGAGGAATGACAGAGTCTTTTTCTCATTTTTATCTGGTTACTGTGTATCATTTGCGTGAACAGCTAGTGTTTAGCTAATACTCTGTTTTGAAGAGTCTGTTTCTGAGTCACTGGAGTCCACTGCTCATCCCAGGGGAAGAGTGGAATGAAGGTACACTTGGGTCATTCATGTCACATTGGTGAAAAAGGGTACAGTGACATGGAAATGCCTGCTGAACAGCACAGCTGTACCCCTTTAGCTGCAGAGGAGCTATAGGTAAGAGTCCTGCCAGAAAATCATAATTACCCACCTACTTTCTCTGTGAAGGATAAATGAGTAGGCTTCTTTGTGCCTTCACTTACATGATCCTCAAGGACCCACAGAGGGAGTCCTATAGTGAAGATGTTTGGCAAATGTTTGGAGCAAAGATGTGCTGAGATGCTTGCAGCCCTGAAGCCATGAGGGGATACAGCTTTGTAGCTTTTTGTTATTATACCTCCTTGAACTGCTCTCTCTTAATGTCACTTCTTCCATATTAGACCTGGTTTTTTTTTCTTTTTTTTTTTTTTTTTTTTTTTTTTCTGAATAACATTTCTGAACATATGCATGGAAAATATGCAAAATGTGTGATAGGACCCTGATAGCTGAGAAGAATGTATGGGATGAAATTAGGAGTGGAGGTAAGGGAACCTTATGTCTATGAGACTTCAGTGGATTCACGCTTTAAATCAATGATGCTGGATTATTTTATAATTTTCCTGAGATATCTTCTGACATTTTTAAAATGAAGAATCACAATTTTAAAAGGGTATGTTCTCTTCAGAGGAGCTCTGTAAAGATCTTGCATGCAGCAGCTGATATTTCAAGCTGTTGAATTAGTAGTTCTGGGTTTCATTTTGTACTTGTCTGTGCCAAAATGTGATTAGTTGTTTCAGCCCACTCATACCCTTGGTTTGAGGTATCTGTGCATTAAGTTAAAAGGGAAACAGCTATATGGTTCAGGTCCATATATGAGGTATTTGATCTGCATTATAATTGTTAACATTTTTTCCCTACACAGATTTTTCAAGATACATTGCCAGGAAATTTTAAAGCAGTGAGTTCTCATTTTGAACTGCTTTCCCACTCAGTATTTTGTTCTGCTTCTGGAGACAGGAAAGACACCAAAGCCTGATGTGCTAGGAATTGGGAGAATAAGGATGTTTGACTGCAAACTACTGGAAAAAAAAAGGAAACTCCAGGCTAGAGTGGACAATGCAAATGAAGCACTTTGATTTACAGTAATTGTCCTGAGTGGAATCTCAACAGCACAGGCAGGACAGTGCAAAATGCTGTTTGTTGAAATTTGTATGAGCTCTGAGACAGTGAAGATTCTGCAGCTAGGCTAAAGTTATAAAACTTAACAAGTTTGATATGAACATCCAGGGTTTGAGCAGTTCTATACTTCCAACAACACCTTCCCCAAGGAGCTATTCTAACAGCTCATGAGGGCCAGTCAGTGGCTGCAACAGGACATAGATGTTGTGATGTAAATGACATGTCATAGCTGTAGTACACTTCATGATTTCCCCTTTCTTCATCAGCATTTACACACTGCTTTCTTACCATCCCTCTTGGAGGAAACAAAGATTAGTGCCTGTCAAAGAGGAAGGAGTTGCGAGGAAAGCCAAGTGCAAGCCCTGGAGAAATTGCTGGGAAGATGTTAGAGGTGGATGCCCAAGTGCAGTTACTGTCTTACCATGTCACAGTTGCAGTGACTCACTTCCATTCAAAATCTACTATGAACATGCAATAATCTCAATAAATATGCAATATGCAATATTGTATTTATTTTAAAACTAAGAGTTTTTCATATTTTGGGCATGGATTTGTCATGAAAACTCAAACAACAGGAACAGGATTTTATTAAGGTTTTTTTAGGGATGTGTATTAAATACTTTGAATTAGTGTCGCATTTGTAGAAGAGCTATAAGTATCCTATGATGAATGATCTGGAAAATAATAAAAGAAATCTAATGCTGGGTACAGTATTCAAGAACATGAAATTCTACATTTGAGATAGGTGAAGAAAGAGATAAGAGAGGTCCATCCTTGCCAAAACAATGTAGTTTGCACTTTTCTTCAGCTTCAAACATGTGACTGACTCACCGTCATAGGTGTATAATCAGGAAAGACAAGTTTTCTTTGTGGAGTGGTTAAAGGAATAAGAAATAGGACCCCTGTAAGACTGAAAGATAAAGGTTTTTTTCTTCTGCTGCTGCATCCTCTAAATTAGTCTGCTATGCTATTCTCTATAAAATTTCTGTTAGCAATTTGAGAGGAAACAAATCTGTACTCCTGTAGTCAAACATGTAGTTTAAAATATTTAGTTACTTTAATAAACTGCTCAAGTCGGTAGGTAACCTTTCAGAGGGATCAACTTTGTTAGAGAGCATAATCAGCTGTTTTCCCAACAGAATAAAGATGTATTGTCTTGGGTATCTATTATATCCTCTTTACTCTGAGCCATGTTCAATAAAAAATGCAAAAATAAGTGGCTGAAAGGCAAATAGCAAATGTTAAAATATTATTAAAAAGTGATCGTTTTTATAAACAAAGAAGCCCTATTTGTGCTCCATGTGTTTTTGTGAATTTCAGGCTTCCATGAATATTGAGAACATCATTAACTCTTTGTTTGAGAGGTGAAATTGAGTGTGTGAGGAGGAGTCATCCATGTGGGCTTTGCAAAACTGAACACCTGACAAACAAGCACCTGCTGTAGTGAGGACAGGGTTTTAGCTCTAGGAATTTAATAAATATTTATTTTGTAGGAATATATGGTTGCATCTTGCCAGAATATTAATTTTTGTATTTTTTTCTACTTTCACAGTTGTTTTAGAGTCAGAAGAACCAGGCATCGCAAGCCTGTCTGCTAAAACTCACAGCTAAATTTAAACCGCAGAGTTTTATTTAATATCACTAAGACAGAATATTTTAGCTGTTTTGGCGTGACGGCATTTAGAATAAAACGTTCTTTCACTTTCTAAAGCTCAGACACAAGGAAATCTCCGCAATCGCTGGGGAAAGCTGTATTTTTAAGAGAAACGGGAGTCCTTTGCCGCTGGTTGAGGGGCTGGCTGGATCGCTGTCTGCAAGGGCGGCGGGCGCGGAACGGGGGCTCGGACACGTTCCCCCCGCTCAGCCCGGCGGTGCGAGGAGAGGGCCCGGCCCGGCCGCGGCGCCATGGCGACAGCGCGGCGCCGCGGCCATGGCGGAGCAGGAGAAGGGCAGGGGTAAGGCCGGGCCCGGGCTCCCCCATGGCGGAGCAGGAGAAGGGCAGGGGTAAGGCCGGGCCCGGGCTCCCCCATGGCGGAGCAGGAGAAGGGCAGGGGTAAGGCCGGGCCCGGGCTCCCCCATGGCGGGTGTGCGGACAGACCGCGGGCCGGGCGCCACCGAGTGAGGCCCGCCCGCCTCAGGGCTCGGGCGAGGGAGGGGCGGCGGCGCGGGGAGCTCTGGCCGGAGCTGGTGCTGGGGGACGCTCACCGCGGGACACAGACACGGATATACATACTGAAGTGCACACGCACACACACGGGTTTGTGCGTGTGTGAGTTTGTATTTCGGCCTTCGACATCTTCACGAGGGGAAGAGGAGGGGCAGACACCGAGACCTTTCCTCTGGCGTCCAGTGGCAGGAGCCGAGGGAATGGCCTGAGGTTGTGCCAAGGTAGGTTTAGGTTGTGTATCACGAGGAGGTTTAGGTTGTGTATCACGAGGAGGTTTAGGTTGTGTATCACGAGAATCCTTCATGCAGAGAGTGGCTGGGCACTGGAACAGGCTCCTCAGGGAAGTGGTCACAGCACCAGCCTGACAGAGCTCAAGAAGTGCTGGGACAGCACTCTCAGGCCCTTGGTGTGATCCTGCGCAGGGCCAGGAGTTGGACTCGACGATCCTTACTCCTTCCTGCTCAGCTCATTCTGTGATTTTAGATATGTATGTGCACCTATCTGTTCGCACACATTGTGCATGAGTGTGTGTATACGTGTATATGAAAGAACACACACGTGCATATTTACACAAACAAGATGCATTCCCTGACTTCCCATCCCATTCAGGGTGGCCACACCACTGCCTCTTGCCTCAGGGTAGGGGCTACTCTGCAGCACTCCCTGCCACAGGGGTGCCACAGCTGCCTCTTGGTGCTGGCAGCCTTGTGGTGTTGCTGCCACCACACAGGGTGTGCCCAGGCTGGATGGTGACAAGGCTGACTGCCTTGTCATGGCATGGGGTGGCTGCCAGGGCAGCTGGGATGGCTGAACCTGCTGCTGGCTGATTGTGGCCCTTCGCAGTAGTTTCTGGATGCATTGGGCACTCTCTGACAGAAAAAAGTAATCTGTGCTGCTGATAGCACCATGGCTTATTTCTAGAGGCCACTGTGTTCTACTTTAGGGAGTGTTGCCAGAAATTCTATTTTATAGGCTAGAGGTAATTCCTTCTTCAAGGATATTCAAGTATCATTTCAAGGAAAACATATTTTCTGTAAAGCCCACAATATTGTTACTTCTGAAATCCATCCTTTCTGTAACTAAACTTGTGTGTGTTGCAGTAGTTTGCAAAGTCTGAACATTGTAGTTGAGATAATTAATCAATGGAATATTTAATATTTTTAGGAAACAATGCATGTTGCAGAAAAGTCTTGTATAAACAGTTGCCGTGGATGGTACTAAATGACTAATTTAATTTTTGTAGAAGTATTTCTAGCTGCACTTTGCAACATAGATATCTTGAAGAAAGAAATTAAACAGTAAGATGTAGCTTCCTTGATCACTGCTCTTAAAGTGTTTTTTAAAATATTTTTAAGAATTTTTGTTTAATCTTGTGGAAGCCTGTCTTTTACATCTTTCTAGTGGTGCAAAGGCACCTGAGGCACAGTACTGGCAGAGGAGGATAGAAATGATAGCCTGGAAGTCTGCTGAATCATCTGAGATGAGGGAAGTAGTACTGGGAAGCCTGGCTCCTTATATTTTGGGTTCCCATATGTATAATATTGAGATTTTTACCATTTTGTCAAGCCACAGCCAGAAACTCTAGGAGAAGGAAGGTCATGGGTTTTTGATTGCTCAATTAAAGACTTTTAATGCCTTTCTTTTTGTAGTTTCAAAATGAGAATACTTTGTAAGAAGTTTCATTATTGTATTATTAAAGACAGACTCCCTTGAGGGTTTTTTATGCTTCATGTTTTTTAACATTCTATAAAACACTAATGTCAGTAGAGCATCAAATGTCATCTTCTAGAGGAGAATTGTAGCGTCATCCTAAATGACCTTGACCCATAAACTCCATCCCTGGCCCAACCAGTGGATCATGGGAAGTGACATACTGGACTTTTTCTTATCTGTAGGATGAGGACAAAAACTTGTGTCACTCAGACAGTAACTTCTGTCACTCATGAGAATCCCAGCCTGCTATTAGGTAAAACAGTTGTTTATTGCCTTACAAAGGTGCCTCATTACTGTAAACATGGCTGAGGAGAGCTAACAGTCAGTGTCTCATTAACAGAAGCAATCCCTTAGGATTAAGTCGCTTATACCATTTCAGAATTGCTATTAGCCTTCCTGCTGATAGCAGTTAGAGGGTTAATTAGGATTCTCCAATGCTGGATTCACACATCGATTGTGCTTCCCTTCAGCAAGTACTCCACATCTACGCAAGCTGCAGGTTTAACTTTATTATGCTTCAAAGTAATACCATTAGTTGTATTGTCAAATAATTAGTCCTTAGGGTATTCCGCTCGGTGCTTTGCAGAACTACAATTCCACCAGCTTTCCTGGAAAGGTTTCCCTTAGGTCCTATTATTTCCAAGTTCAGTCTTCGTCAAAGTTGAAATGCCTGCTTAAATGTTTTACAGATATACGTGATGTACACAAGGAAAAACAGTGAGAGGCCAAATCCTGCTACCTTTTGCACATGTTACTCACATGAGTATTACCCTCTAGCTTATGCAAATGTTGCAAAAAAAATCTTTTATGTGCATAAGTGTTAACGGGACCATGCCCATACAGTATGTATGAATTTATGTCTGAATTTATATCCCTACAGCTGTGCTTTCAACAATGTTTAATGTTTCTTCTTCACACCTATCTGATTACGCTAGAATGTTTGTTTAATCTTTCACATTTGTACATTTGTCCCTATCTTCCTTCCTATCATTCTGTTTCTTTCCCCTTTTCTGCTACTTAATTCAGTCTGTCTGTTCTTCCATTTGCTCTCAGATACTGTCTTTGTAATTTGACATAACATGTCAGATTTTCTAAGTTTTAATACCTCTGATCTCAATACCGATGTTGCTAGAACCTGAAAGCAAAATGTCATACTGGTACTGCCTCAAGTAGAACTAGACTGAAGACAAATTATTCTCCATCTAGGATTTAAGAAATCACATGAAAGTACATAAAGGAGAAAACACTTCAGTGTTCCTGTATCATTATCGAAATGTTATGTAATTGATCAGTATTAGTTTTTCAAAGACCATATTCTTTGTGCTAGATAGTGCATATTTAAAATGACATTAATAAGTCATGAATTTTAATCCAAAGGGAAGTATATTGAATAGTCTGAGCTGCTACTTCACCCACTTACATCTGTATGGAACCAAATACCTGGTTGTGGATAATATCTGTCCCCAGAAATTTGCTTGATTCTGCTGTGAAGACCTATGGAGAGTAACTGTTCAGCAATGATGGTTTTCTCTGGTAAATAATTAGTAGTTTTTCTAGGTAGCAATTTGTAATCAGGCGTCACAAAATTTGTAATCGGGTGTTGCACACCATGGATGAAGATGCACCATCACGTGGATTTTGGGAAAGAGTTTTCACTCCTATTTTAGTATGTAAATACAGTAACAGTGTGTTCAGTCATACATGTATGTCTGCTCTTTGCCTGCCCCAGTTTGATGCCTGGCATACTGGTGAAATCAGAGATACTGTAGGTAACATTTGCAGAGAACTAATTATGCATTCAACTACTACCCTCTTTCGAAGAAGCAGAGTTATGCCTGTATCACCTGCCCTGCTGAATCTTGTGCCTGGAAGGAGGATCTAAACCTTCCTGTCCACATCACCTCACCTGGCTTTGCCTGCCTTTTGTATTGCTATAGATACTGAAAATGTGCTATTACTGCTCATTCTGTTTTAATGGCTTGAGTCGAAGCTGAGAGAGCCTTGTAGCTGCCGTGAGCACTGTAGGCAGTCATAAGCATTAAGTCTGCTTGGAGCACATTTAATTAACATGAAAGTTTCAAACCCAACACAGAAAAGCACTTAAGCTGTGCACGACTTTGGGGAATCCCACTGAAAGGGATGATGCACATGATGTTGAAGCATGTGAGTTCTTTTAAGAACTTCTTATACTGAGAATTTTAAAATGTATTTTTGAGAGTTTCACAAATGAGCACCAGCATTTGAAAGGTACAGAAGCTCTGAATTGAATGCAATAATCCTTCAGGCTAAAGTAGTCTATCAGACAAATTTTCTCTAATTTAAAAAGTGGCAGTGTTTAATTTATGGGGAAAACACATGAAATTAGTATGAGCTGTTAAGAATAAGTAGCTTTCATAGGACTCAAGCAAGAAGTATTTCAGCTCTAGAAGAAAATCTGAATATATGAGATTACTTAGGAAATCAATGTGCAGTTTTATCACATTTATCACAGATGAACGCTTTGAATATTTTTATATCCTATTGTTGATATTGCTGTAAGAAATTACATTAGGAGGAAAGTTTATAGTCTTTATTAGACTGTAATGCAGTTTAACATGCACCCTGTCATCAATCTGATTTATGTTTTAATATTTGCATTTATTTGAGAATGAAACAAAAAGTAATCAATGTCAATCTCCCATGACAAACACAGGTTGTAGATCTGAACCTGTTGGCTATACTCCCACAGTAGAAATTGATCTCAAATGGATGTAGAATAGGTACTTGCAGATTAACAGGTTTCTTGTTTCCATGGTGCATAAAATGGCAGAATTTTTTCAGTTTGGCTCTACTTCTAGCTGATGTAGTGCATAAAAAATTGGGTGGTGTGCAAAGAAAGGCTTTAAACTTTTTTTTGTCTTTTCAACAATGCCAACCAGTGAGCTCAAGAACTCCCACAAATTACCTTTCCAACAGCAGTTAACATGTTATTAAGAATTTCCATGTCTACATACTAATTACTCTGAGATCTGAGGGGATGGGAGGTTTTTTCAGCTTAGCAGTACCTGTTTTTGTGTGAACAGATACTGCTTTGTTGCTATTAGCAATAAAATGTGTTGGGCAAAAGATTGTGGAAGGAAAATGGTCTTTGGATAACAGAAATGTGATGTGAACCTGTTGTCACAGCCAGTGTTTAGCCCCCAGCCTGGAGGTGGCCATGCAAACAGGGGTGTTTGCCACACCATTGCTCTGGCCTGGCCAAATCATGCCATGAGGTCCAGCTGTGCTGCTGCTTTCTGCCTTGAGATAATGGCTGAGGTGCGGGAAGAAGCTTAAAATAGCTCCTACACATCTGTGAGGTATCCTGAGGGAAAGCAGAAGGTGCATCAGTGATGTCCCAGTTCAGCCTGTGCAGAGGTGGGCCTTGTTCTCAGCATGGCAGTGGCATGGGAAGCGAATGGAACAGTCAGTGACGGAACTTGGAGTGCTGCAGAGGTGGCTGGAGAAGCAGCGCTTGCAGATGCCCAGTGGGAAGGTAAAAGCTTTCAGCACAGGGAGGTGCTGGAGGTCCCACACCAACCTCAGGACTATGTGCTACCTCAGCAATATTTTTATCAACAGCCTTAAATTGTCAATGCCCATCTTTAAGAAAATACAGACTCCCAACTTTTGGGAAATATATTCTTTGCTGTTCAGTGTTGCATAGGTGTGGGTAGGATGTGACAGGCTCATGAATGTGAGATTGGAAGGGATTTTCTTGATTCCAGCCTAGGGCTGTATAGAGTCATAACCTTCAAAAGCTTTCCAAGTACTATCTTAAAAATGGTAGAGATTATTGTGTCACTGGTGGAATCTCACAGGAGGTTCTGAACCGTTATTGCTGATGGTCAGGAAAATTAGAAATTAATTCTGGAGTTCATTTTTGAACAACTTGTGTACTTATTCTCCAAGTTTGCTAACTTTTTCCTTTAGCTTAGCCTGCCTGAAATGATGAATGCCAGAAGTGTCTTATTCCCCATTATATTAAATGTATATGTCAGTTGTCAGCTGAAATGCTGTTCAAATTCAGATTATTACTCTTAGGTAAACAGAAAGAAAATTGGAAATTCGTATTCATTCATGGTATGTGAAGATAATGATTTAGCACTGTAAGCGATACTTTCAAGGCAGTGCCTTAAAAACCAAACAGCTGCAGCAGCAAACCCCTGTAATTCCTTGCCATTTTGTTTTACTCTAACAGTCTTCCTTTGCTTGGGCAAAGACATAGTACTGCAGATAGAATTGCAACCAGTCTAGAAACTATTTTTTAAACCCATTTAAGACACCAAATTGAAGGGTTTCTGATATATTGCATAATAACAGCCTGTATTAAGTAATATCTAAACCCCTCATTCTGCCATTATGTTGCACATTCAAAAGAAGAACATTTACATACTGCACTGTTCTAGCAGCAGTACTGTGGTATTGCAGTTAAACTTCATAATGTCTAATGCTGAAAATAAATTACTTCTCAGAGCACTCATATCCAGTTGATTCTGGTGCGTGGTTCTGGACCACTTGAGCAATCAGTGTGCAGAGGCAGTTCAGGAGGAATATTCAATTTACAAGGTGTTTGCTGCTGCCACACATGCAATCAAGTGTGCATTGGCAGTGACAAGTGACATGGTGCCCTGTTGGGACTGTCCCACATCCTTGGCAGAGTGAGCTGCTTTTGTGGGTCCCACAGCAGCGTGTGCATTGCCTCATTTTGGTGAAACTTGGTCTGGTGCATATGTGGGTGTCGGAGTTGTCCTCTGCAGCTCTGCCATCTGCTTGCAGGGCCAGCACTGTGGAGAGTGCAGGAGAAATGGAGACAGATAACAAATGCCTTCTGTGAATGCACAGCGTAGCAGCAGACCTGCGTTCTGCCAGTGGGACAGCCTATGGAAGCTGTTCTTTTTCAGCTGCAGCTGGAGATACAGCAAGACTCAGCATCACCAGGAGAGCTGTATATCCTCACAGGGCAGGTTGCTATTGGGGATGAAAGAGAATGCAAGTATGGGCTAGACATAGCTCTTTCATTGTATCGCAGGTGTGGCTGAGATGATGGATATAGAACAAATTGCAGTGAGATGACTGTTTTTGCCAGCTCTGAGCTTCCACAAGAGTGCTGGCTGGTCCAACTGCCAGAGTTGTGATTTCAGGGATGTGTGAGACATTCCTAATGGAGATTTATACTGAGTTTATCTCTGCCTTGTGAAAAGGGACACTGCATGCAGCTGGTATTGACTTAAAAAAAAAGTATCACCGTTATACTTTATTGACTTTAAAAAAGTATCACCTTCATCCTTGACATTAGGCTAATTAATGTCAAGCACTGACATTTCTTTCACTTCAGTGAAGGAAGGATAACATCATGAAGTATAAGATAATCATTGCATATTACCTCTGAATCACAGGTGTGCAGAAAGCAATCCAGATCTATGCAAAGATTGGACTTCCTTGCTTTCTTTGGATGACTGGAGGCACATCTCCACATCATCTGCTCCACATCTCTTCAAGAGAAGATCTTATGTATTAAAAGGATGTCCCCCATCATTCTGCACATTCGTGTGACAAAGCATGCTGTTTCACTGTCCTTAATGTTGGCTGTGTGCAATAGCAACTGCTTGGCAACTTGTCTATGGACACCAGGTAGCAGGTGTTCTGTTAGAGCTGGACCTGTGCAAATGACTTCAGGCTTTGTGAAGGCAGACTTAGATGCTAGTTGACTAGCTGCAAAATGATGCTGTGCTTTGCTGGCTGAAATGCAGGTCATAATTGAGACCAATTAGATCCAATTTGGATACATGATTCTTCTTAAGAGTCCTTATTGTGTGCTGCTTCTGAAGTAATAATCTGCAACAGTTGTGACACCTGTGAAACAAGCAGTGTGGGTATGGCTGACTGCTTGGGAAGACAGGCAGGGCCAGGTCCTGAGAGCTGCAGTGGAACATTTCATGCCATGCCTATATTGTTGCTTTAAAAATGTTACAGCTACTTCTGGCATAAAATGTTTGACAGCTTATCAAATGAAAATGTGTGTCACTGTAATCCATGAGTCAGTAGCTTTTTCTGTCCTGTAATACCACTGTAACTTTCCCATCACAGGGTCTTGAGGCCCATGTCATCAAACTTCCAAGAAGTGCAAAAAGGCTAAATGGGCTTGAGGGAAAAAAAAAAACCATCTGTTCCAACATTTGACCAAATACTAGGATGAAAAAAGAAGAAACTGGCTTTTCTTCAAGGACTCTGCAACACAAATGCAGAAAGTGTGGGCAAGCAGACTTATGTGAAGTCTGGGAAGAGAGAAATCCCCAGGGCACAGGTAGGTGCTGTTGTATTACAAAAGATGCTCAAGAGGACTGCCAAGTGTTTCTGCTGTAAGTAATGACGACTCCAGATTAATTCAAGACCTAGGAGATTATCCCTAATTTTTATTTGAGGTTTGAGCTTACACAGAGCAGTCACTACACGCATTCCTTCTATTTCCCAGTGTTATGTATTCTCCAGAGGGTATAGACAATAAGATGTATTTTATAGTTCACAGCATGACCCTGCACTATTTACAACAGGGGTGAGGTGACAGTGGGTCAGGACACAAGGAATAGGGTGCTTAAGAAGATCAGGTCAGAGCATTAGGTCTCACTGTTGAATATTTCAGAGCTCAGATTTTGTACTCATGGTGATAAAAGTCTTTAAGCTGTAGCTATAGAGAAAGGTGCAAGACAACTATGAAGTGACACAACAAGGTGCTTGTCACTGGCCATGAACTGTGGTACCCCCAGCAAGAGACTGTGGGGGATGACAGGAGGCCAGCACCAAGGAGCAGGAGCAGAGCAACAGTAAATTTGAGCTGGAGAAGGGCTGGGGATTTTGCACTTCCTTGCTACTTAAAGGAGGTAATCACAATAATCTCCCTGCCCAGTGTCATCCTGGCTGGTCAAAATAAAGAGCAGAAAACCTGCCTGTGCAGCTGCATGTGTGGGAATCCAAATTGAATTGCGTTTTCTGGTGGAAAGGTTTCTGCCCACTACCAGCAAAGTAGTGGATGATTACCTCCACTGGAACATTTTCCTTGTAGATGTAAAAGGAATGTTCTAGAACAGCTTAAAAATTACTCATTAGAAAATGTGTCAGAATGTCTTGCAATTTTAATTGACAATGGGCCAACTTTTCTGGTGTTCTTATTTTCCTGGACATGCTGGTAGGTCCAGAACACTTAATCAGTAGGAGAACCTGGAGCTGTAGCCCAGTTCTGGCCCCAGCCTACAAACTTTCAAGACCTGGGCTAGCCCATCTCAGCTATATGCTGTTATGGACCATTGCCTGGGCTTGTGTCAGCTCAGGAATCCCCGCCAGAGTCTGTGTCATCCTAATTGCTTTGAGCTGGAACATGATGCATGCTGCATCCCAGATGCATGGTCATACCAATAAGCCAGCCACTGCACCTCCATTTCTCCTTTTTGGCAGATGTGGATCAAATCCCAAATTCATTCTGTGAAGTAGGAAGAACTCCTTTCATATCATCCTGCCAAACAAACAAAACCAAAATCAAAACCAAACCAAACCAAACAAAAAAAACCTTTAACAAAGAACACCCACCCCTTCTGAAAAAAAAAAAAAAAAAAGAAAGAAAAAAGAAAGAAAGAAATCACTCGCTCATCAAACCTCCGTGCTTCAGGTTTGAGAAGACCGAACTCCATAATAGTATAGTCAGGTAGTATTCCTTGGTAATTTCCCAGGATTGCAGGCTTCTCTGCTGATGCTTATACAGAATGATGGTTCAGTATCTATAGATACATATGCAGATATAGGATGTGTACACAGATTGCGTACAGTAAAACATCAGGGCATATTCTGCTGAGTTTTTCCTGGGATACATGAGGAGCTTGGATTGATATATACCTGTGGTGCATCACTCAGACTAGCTGCCTACAGGGAAATGATTTTTCCCTGTAGTGTAGTTCCCAGGACTGTGTAGATTGAGCTTACCCTCACCAACAAGGTGTTCAGGAACTCTGAGCAGCAGGAAGAAAGGATTTTCTTCCCGTTGTCTGTAGAGCAAGCACATGAAGAGAGCTAAAAATACAGAAAATTATGGTTTGTTGGTCCTGTCCAATATACAGACAATTTGGTTTTGGAGCAAATATCTCTTGAGGAATTTGCAGAGGTGGCAAGGGTATCCCTCATATTTTGCCCATCTCCATTCTCATAGGCAAATGCGTTACCTGTAGAAAGCCCAGGCAATAGTTGTAGTACCACTCGGGCTTCATGCTGACATACTTTGTATCCCCTGGCTTCAAGAAACACAGAATTGAGAAATGCAGGCTAAGGACAGAGGATGCAAACAGGATCCTGGTCAGGATGTGGGAGTCATGTTTAATAGAGCAGCTGTTGAAGGTGTTACATCATAATGACTCAGGGCAGACAGGTATGAATGATCAAGGACTGCGGCTACAGATCTCTGTGAACTGCTGTGGGCCCAGTCTGCCCAGCACAGGCCAGGGAAAACAATGGCATCTTGCAGGAGTAGCCAGAAGTGACATCATTAAAGTGGGCTTGATAACCAACAAGAATGTGTACCATGAGGGAAAGAAATATTTTTCCTGCTGATGAACAGTCGTGTCTGATTCAGAAGGGAGAGCAGAAGACAGGATTGTCCATGACTCCAGCACCTTTGGAGAAAGATAAGTTGGACGAAAACTTTGTCAATGGTGTATATTCCCTTTCAAATCAGTGACGTTTTAGTATGAACTGTGTTTAGAGGTAGTGTGAACTATGGGTTTGAACACCTTTGGAAATTCTAGGTGATGCAATACACTGACTATGGCTTCTTTCCCTGCTTGATGTGGCATTCTTCATGTCCTCTTTTGTTCTGTGTTACAATGTCAAGTAGTTTAAGAATTTTTTGAGCAACTAGAAGCTTGACTGCTTCAAGGCAGTTTCTACACTTTGTTTCTCAACAGTTGAATGAATTGTTAATTGCTCCATTAATTTTGTTAATTTTCGTTCCCACATGTATTGAAACATCTGAATCTGTGGTAGATTAGAATGCCATGGCATTTAAAATGCCATCTACTGAACAGTCAAAACCCAGGATAGTATTCAGAATATCTTGTTTCATTAGGTTAAAAGTTACTGGCAACTTGTAACTTCAGTAGTTGCTGCCAACTGACTAGCACAAACTAGATATATTTTACAAATTAATGTATTATTACATTTTTGTACTTCACAGTTGACATGCACAGTTGCTTTATAATGCTTTAATGAATTTGTATACTTCTAAAGGAAGTAAAGATATTTCCATTGTGCTTGGTCTGAACTCTTGTTTTTTTTTATTGCTATCAGAATTCTTTAAAATAATTTCATTTTTGTAGCCAAAACTGGAGTCAAGCTAGTGCTTTCTTTTTACATCACAATTTTGCCCATGTTACAATTATTTTATGTAAAGAAGACAAAAGGAAAAACTGTGTTTAATATTTTTCTGTCTGAATATGAAATAGATTTTGCAGTTTACTTTTCCACAGCCTTCATCAAACTGATGGCCTGTATTTTAACATCAGACATCAAATTATTTACCTGATTTTTTAAAAAGTCTATTTGCTGTTGGAAGGTTTTTTTAATGGTTGTTCACACTAGGTGCCATGGGGCTGTGCAAAGATCATTCTGATTGCTCCACTCTGAAGGTTCCCTCCTGTCTATCTGTTTCTAAATGTAATCCCTTTATTTTTTTTCTCTGTTAGTTTTCCAAAAGGCAGTTACTGTGGTGGAAACAACCAGGTAACTTTTCAGCTCTCACTTGTACTGCCATTAGGAGAAGAGGTGTGACAACAGCGTGAGGTGATGCTCTTGGTCCAAGGTTGCTCGCATTCACAGTGATGGGTGTGGGATTTTTGTTTTGTTGATTTGCACTGGTGATGGGCTTTGCTTCTCATCTGGATGCCACATGGTGTATGCTGTGACAAACATAAGCAATGGGGAGCAATGACCTGGCTAGTTCTCAATAATTCTCAAAAACATGAAAGAAAAAGCTTTTGCTGTTCTTGAGATTTCATTTTTTGTACTTTAGGAATGCTTGAAAGTGACCTCTGTGTAAACCAGTTAAGCTTTTTTTTTCACACAGACTAAAATTCAGATTGCCTGAGTATAATCTGTGATAACATGGGATACCTCTTAGTAGGAGAGAAATCCCTCTCCTGAGTCTGCAGGCCATAGTTTGCATCCCCAAACTGGAGTAGGTGATACAGGCAGTGAAGACACCAGTTTAGTCAATTCTTGGGAACTGACGTATACGAAATTTCATAAAACTATGTATATTATCTCTTCACGTAATCTGAATGTCAAAACTCAGGTTTGCTGTTCAGGAATAGGTTTACCCCTTATTTGGAGGAATCAAGCTCCATAAACCTCTTGTTTTTCCTCAAAATCTTCTTGTTTTGTCCTTTTAGAATGCAAACTCTTCAATGATAACATATCTTAATTACTTAATATGTATCACAAGACACAGTGAAACAACATTGTGTATTCTACAAGCTTGCAGCTGTTGCAGAGGATAGATAGATATGATTGTTATTTTAGCTAGCTGGATGTCACTTCTACCCTTGGATGAATCCTGGAGTGAAATGGACTGTTCCTCCCACCCTGCAAAAGATTGTGGTTCATCCCGCACCTCTGTACCTGCCCCTAAAACAGAGTCTGTAACCCCATTGGCCCATGCCTTGTCCCAGCCCACCTAGGAACCCCTGAAAAGGGGGCTCCGAGCGGCCATGCGGCCTCTTGGATTTCATCCCTCTCTTGGCCCTCTCCTCTCTTGGCCCTCTCCTCCTCTCTTGGACTTCCTCCCCCTCTGGGGCTTCCCCTCTCCTAAACCCTCTGTTTCTCTCTCCCCTCCCCCGTCCTCCTAAGCCCAGCCACGTGCTACGCCTGAGAGCACGAGGCTTGGGCATTCCTGAATTCTCCAATAAACCTCTTCCCCCAAGAGCAAGCTTCAGAGATCTCAGCCTCCCTACACCCCGACCGTGCAACAGGAGCCTACTCATCCCACAACTGGCGCCCAACGTGAAAGAAAAAGGAATCCACGAATTTCGACACCTCCATGCACGGTAATTACCTGTGATAGCCTCCTCTTCGCTTTGAGCACAGGCTGTCGTTGCTAAGCAACGTAGAAGCCTTATCTCTTTAAAGTTTGCCGAGGCATTTTGCCCTCGAGCACCATCGCCTGTGAATAGCCGGCTTTTGGAGCTCTTGGGACTGCCCGAGCAAGGAGCTGTGAGCTGGTGGCACGTGGCCACGTTAAGAGAGCGCACCGAGCACTGCCCAGCACTGCCTGCGCTGGAAGCCCCGAGGGGGGAGGTCTGAAGGTCCCGAGCACGGAAAAGCCGTCCGGAGAGACGCCCGGAGCTCTGAGGGGACCTGTGCAGAGTCCTGAGGAGAGGATCTCTGCTTTAGCGAACTCGAGGTGAGCTACACAGGTCTAAAATATGGGACAATCCCACTCTACCCAAGATAGAGATCTCTATAAACAATTGAACCATCTGTTACGTAGTCATAACAGTACTTTGCCTAAGAAAGAGTTAAAATCCCTTTTGGAATGGGTCCTGCCCCACTTCCCTCATGCGGATCGATCAGCCGCCTTTACCAAAGACTTCTGGGACTCAGTAGGTGATAAGCTTTTTATTGAGATTTCCAGGAGAGACGCCGTTGCTTGCAGGTTACTCCCAGCTTTTAGAGCTGTGGCCGAATTGTTCGTTCCTCGAGAGCCGGTCCCGGCCATGTGGCCGGCCCGCGCGGCTGCTGATGACCGCGCCGCGATCCCCTCCCGCCCCGCCCCTCCCCCTCCCGCCGCGGCCCCGGCCGCAACCGCCGCGGCCGCCCCCCTGAGTGACGCGGTTCCCGCCGCCCCGGCCCCTGCGACCCCCCACCCAACCCCCGCGCCGCGCCGCCGGCCGCCGGCCCCCGCGGCCGCTTCCACCCCTGCCGCTTCCGCCGCGACCGCGACCCCACCCCCAACCGCCGCGGCTGCGCCGGCCCCCGCGACCACCCCCCGCACCCCCCCGATCCCCGCGCCGCGCCGCCTGCCGCCAGGCTCGGCCGCCCCCGCCGCGGCTACTCCGGCCCCCGCGACCACCCCCCGCACCCCCCCGATCCCCGCGCCGCGCCGCCTGCCGCCGGGCTCGGCGACCCCCGCCGCGGCCGCCCCCGCCCCTCCCGCCTCCGCCGCGATCAGCCCCGGCCCCGCCCCACCCCCCGCGGCCGCCACTCCTGTCCCGGCCCCCGCGGCCACCCCGCCCCCCCCACTGACCGCGGGGCTTGTGCCCGCCCCGGCTCCCCCCGAAACCCCCCTAGCAGCGGCTGTTGCTACTTTCGTTGGCTCCTTACAAAGCACCCTCGCCGCGTTTCTACACACGCTCGACCCGGCTCTCGCAGCCGCCGCCTTGCCGCCGCTGCCCACGCCGGGAGAGCGCGTGGCCACGCCCCCAATCCCGGACGTGCGGCAGGAAGCACCGGGAAGCCCGGCGCCTCCACCCCAGCCTGTGCCGCGGCCACGGGGGGACACCCCGGGTCCCCGCGCCGCGACCCCGTCACCCCTCGCCCCCCGTCAACCCCCCCGCGGTGCGAGCCCGACCCCGGAGAGCACCGGCGGGGCGGCAGACGCGGCCGCCATCTTGGTTCGGCCGGTGGACCACGTGACGCGCCCCGCGAGTGCGCGGTTCGCGGTGTCCCCGGTCTGGCCGGTTCCTGCCGCCTCTGCCGCGCCGCCGACGGAGCCCGCCGCTCCCCCCGCGCCCCGTGCCGCGATGTGCGATCAGCCAGAACCCCCGAGCTCAGCGGCGGCGCCGGCAGAACCCCCGGAGCCGCCAGAAGGAGCCCCACCGCCGACGCCGGGGACTACCGAGTCGCTTCCGGGTTTGCCGCTAAAGCCCTCCGTGCCGGGTGCCCGCCCAGAACTCTGGCCAGCCGCACAACAAGTAGTTCTCGTCACCCCACCGCCGCCCCTGCAGCCCCTGGACGCCTCTGCTTCCTCTCCTACGCTGTATCCACATTACACAGCTGCAGCCTCATCCTCAGTGTGTCCTTCCACACCTGCCGGTTCCTCCCTGGTGGCTTCGCTTACAGACACCTCTCCTCCTGCCCCTCTGCCCCAGCTGTTGGCAGCTGCAGCTGACTCACAGCTTAGCATGCAGCCAGGGAAAGAGGAACAGCACCTGGCAGCTGCTTTGACGACTACAGGATCCACGGAGAACTGTGCTACCCCTACCAGTACCGCCCCTGCTGCCTCAGTTTCCCAGGATGCTCAGGGAATCATTGATGGCCTCCAACTGATGGACAGGCATATATCCAAGCCTCATGGTCCCAGAGAGTGGACAGCTGTCCCATCTCTGGACGAGAGAGAATTCCTAGTAGCGGCAGGAGATAGTAGCTTCCATTTCTCCTATTGTTACCAGCTGTTAGGGGATACCATAGAAAAGACATCTAAGGCCCTAGAAAGCAGCTTATTAAAACAGAAGAGGGGAATATATAAGGCCACACCCCAAAATAGGTTCAGCAAAGCCCCATACACATACAATCTTTCAAATTGCTGTATAGGACAGCCTGACATGCCCATTTACAGACACTTTCTGAACAACAAAAAAGTAAAAATAAAAGTCTTGATCAAGACCTCAGTCACAGGACAAATAGAAAGCCCATGCAACCTCGTAACATGGGAGAGAGGGTTTGCTTGTGTCTCTACAGGTGAAGGACTCAGATGGATCCCGGCAAAGAATGTAAAGCCTTACCATACACCGAAATCTGGCAGTGCCCTCACCAATGGCAGTGACTTTGCAGGTGCAAACCAAGAAGCAAGCGCTCAGATTTGAACTGTGCTAAGACGAGATGAAAACTACCTGCCAGAAACAATTCAAGACTATGGACATTTATTTTCACATGCATGTTAATTTTGTACCCTTGTTGTTACATTTGTTCTCTTATTTCAAATTTTTGTATTGAGATTTCACCTATAGGTTAACCAAAGACAAATGCCTGGGTAACTCTGGCCAAGACTGCAAGCTCTGATACCATATCTCTAACTGATACAAAGCTCTAATAGACTTTTTCAACCTAGTCAATTATAGAACCTTCCCCAAAAGGTTTTTATAACACTACCTCAGTTAAATTCTTCCATTAGACTAAAGTATTCAAATGGTTAAAATGCTCAATCAGTAAAGAAATAAACGCCACCTTGATTACAATTAATAATCTAGCTAAACAGTTTATCTGAAGGTTTGAGCTCTGCATCTTGGCTGAAGGAACTCTGTAAAGTAAGCTTGATTGTTTTTAGAGTAATAAGTGTAGTTTCATTAGCAATATGTTATGTACCCCAAGTTGTGCAAAAATAGTAATTAAGTCTGTATTTACCTTTTCAAAAGTTTAACGAAAAGGGGCAATTGTTGCAGAGGATAGATAGATATGATTGTTATTTTAGCTAGCTGGATGTCACTTCTACCCTTGGATGAATCCTGGAGTGAAATGGACTGTTCCTCCCACCCTGCAAAAGATTGTGGTTCATCCCGCACCTCTGTACCTGCCCCTAAAACAGAGTCTGTAACCCCATTGGCCCATGCCTTGTCCCAGCCCACCTAGGAACCCCTGAAAAGGGGGCTCCGAGCGGCCATGCGGCCTCTTGGATTTCATCCCTCTCTTGGCCCTCTCCTCTCTTGGCCCTCTCCTCCTCTCTTGGACTTCCTCCCCCTCTGGGGCTTCCCCTCTCCTAAACCCTCTGTTTCTCTCTCCCCTCCCCCGTCCTCCTAAGCCCAGCCACGTGCTACGCCTGAGAGCACGAGGCTCGGGCATTCCTGAATTCTCCAATAAACCTCTTCCCCCAAGAGCAAGCTTCAGAGATCTCAGCCTCCCTACACCCCGACCGTGCAACAGGAGCCTACTCATCCCACATGCAGCTTAATCCTATTGTATCTTTTCTGATACCTAATATATGAATATTATACATCCTACTGCAGGTACAGAGTAGAGAAGACAATATTTCTCTTACCTCGATATTTTTAGAGCATGGCCTACAATTGCTGGTTCAGCATATTGGGCTGACTGTACATTTGGCTTCCTCTGAGAAGGAATTGAGAAGGTCACTAAGAAACAAACTTAATTCATGCCTTTTCCTCTATGGAGCAGAAGGATCTTGCCAATAAGTCAGATTCAAGTGGTCTCATGATGATTTTCTCCATGTTCCTGTTCCTCAGTGATTTCCTTAAAACGGTATTAGTTAAATGCTTGTATTGGTTTGAAAAGACAGGAGTCTGTGAAGGAAGGCAAAAGCCTCCTGTGAAATGGAAAAGGTAAAATCCCTCCCTCTGAATTACTACAATTTTAAAAAAGGCTCTCAGGCAAAAATATGGGAATGGAAATAACAGTTCTTTACTAGGAGAAAAACAAACAAAAAAAAATAATAAAAATGTAATTAGTACAAACAAAACTAGTGATGGAGTCAGAAACCTGACACCCTGAGGAGTCAGGGTGTTGACAGTAGTCCAGTTAAAATAGTGGCAGCTCCTCCTGGAGTGGCAGATGAAATCCTGCTGAAGTGGTGATCTCTAGAAGGGTGGAGTTTTCTCTGAAGGTCTTGTAGTAGTTGGGCCTGGTCTTCCTCTGGGAATCCAGCAGAGAAGAAGCTGC
Organism: Lonchura striata; assembly: GCF_050655825.1. Classification (NCBI taxonomy): domain Eukaryota; kingdom Metazoa; phylum Chordata; class Aves; order Passeriformes; family Estrildidae; genus Lonchura; species Lonchura striata. The sequence continues at coordinate 83,204,259 of NC_140705.1, read as the reverse complement.
TTCTCTGGGAATCCAGCGAAATGGCTGCCAGTGTCCCAAAAAGTGCTGATTTTATGCAGGTAAGAATGCTTGGCTCCTCCCTCTGGGTGGAGCATCTCTCAATGGGATAATGTAACTTTACCAGTCATGCAGTGAGTCATTCAATGGTCCATTAACAGAAGATACCTCCCCAGAGGGAGACATTGTTCTTGGAAGAGGTAAGAAAACTGCCCCACCTCCAACAGCAATAGAATACATGCTTATCTTACAAGCCAGGACATTATGCATGTAGGGTTTTCTTCTTTGGGGTGAGGCAAGATTTCTGAGTTATTTTTATGTCAGCCAAGCTCCCCACACTTCATATGAATTCAACATACATGTTTGTGGCAGAATACTGATATCATCAACAACAATTCATGTTATGAGACCATGCTGGCTTTCCCTTTTTATTGTGCAGACACAATGCCTTGATAAAACTGATGAGCTTATTTGACAGTGTTTGAAAATTCACCTGTACAGGTGATGTTGAGTATTGTGACAGCTTTTGAATATGTTGACCAAGGTGATGGTCCAGTTAGATCTTGGTTAAAAGCTTGATTAGATCTCATAATAGCTCATTGATAACATCCTCAGAGTTTGCATTGTGAAGTCTCTTGCTGTTTTTATTCTTTATATTTGAGCAAATATACATTGTACCTTTCTTCTCATTAGAACTTCTGTCAGTTTTGGAGGTGTTTGGTTTTTTTTGTTTGTTTTGTTTGTGTTTCCTCCCCCCTCCCCAATTCTTATGCCCGTTTCCATTTGTGGCTTTGGGAAAGATTCTGGCAGAGGTCATGTGAAACAGTGTCTGCAAACATCAAAGGCAAATCTATTATGGTTCTTAGTTTGTCTCTTTCATCCTAAAAGCACGCCTAGAGTGGTCATAGGAGCCTTATAGAAGTGTTGGAGTAGAGTGGAGAGGGTGGTTAAAAACAAGAAATTGCATCTGTGAGCAGAAATAGAATGCTGACAGAAGTTGAGTGTGGATTGCAGTGGATTTAAAGATGCACGTTTTTTCGTGTGGCTGCCTGCACAGTAACATCCTCTCTTGTGTCAGCTACCTTCTTAACAATGTTTCTTTTTCTTCATGGCAGTCTTTGTATCTCATTCCCAATTCAGCTGACAGGACCAAGGTTGCTGCCTACTTTTTTTGGTTGAAAGAATGGCTACTGGAAAAGAGAAGGAATGGTGCTGAGTATAAAGCCACTGATAAGATTTTGTACTTCTTTTTGTACTTCTTTGTACAACTTTGTACAGTTGATAAGCCCTAGTTACTGGATGGGGAAATCTACAAAAGAGTTGTTGATAACAGCACTTAAAATAACACTGGAATAACAATGTAAATGATTCTGAAACTGTCCTGGTTGTGTCCCTTGTCCCTTCAGACTGACAAGTTCCACAAGGCAGGCCCACATGAGAAAGGGTTCCTGTCAGCAGAGACTTCAGGGGCTTCCTCACATCTGCCTGTAGTCACAGCATGGTACCATAGAAAGAGGATGGAGTAATTAATAATTAATAAGATATCTACATGCATATAGGAGCTTAAATATAAAATTGACAATATTTATTAAAACACACCTAAATTAATGTTTATAAAGACTAATGTTTCAGGTGTGTGTAGCAACACAAAGTAATAAAATCAAGTCCACTGGTACTTCTACAAATCAACCCTTAATTTTACTCTTTTAAGTAGTGTAAAAAGAGTTTAAAAGTGTTTCATAATGCAAATAGTTCATTAGGATGCATTGGGACTAATCTTTTCCTGTGAGCAACAGACAGATGCTGCTCCCCAGCATTTTAGTGATTGTTTAATGCTGGACTATCTCTTATGATAACTCATTTTTTCTCTTTAGTGAAAGAAAGGGTTGGCTTTCTGAACCATCTGAGCAGCTGGCCCCTAGGAAGGAAAGAAAGCAAGCTAATCCATTAAGTGAATGGTAGAATCTAGCAAATTGTATCAACTAGAAATCCTTTTTAAAAATTCTCATTACTCAAGAGTCTGGCAGAGCCACATCTAGCTAAGTGGTTTATGTTCCCTACAAAGTCTGAAAGTGTGGTCTATGAAGAAGAAATGTCACAACTGAAGCAGGTATTCTGCTTAAGGGCTGCTCAAATGGGCCTCAGAGTGCTAGGGAACAGTCTGGGCAAGCTGAAGAGGAACAATTCATTCTTCAAGAACCACCAGAATTGACTTGGGAGTCCCAGTTCTCTGTCAGTCTTACTTAACTGGCACTGTTGAGAATTTTATCTAGTTCACACTAAACAAAATGGGAAAATAGCAAAGGATTGTATAGGAAAGAAAACCTGATAGTGAATACATTTTCAGTTAATGTATTTATTTGAGAAATAGATTTTAGGACATTTTTTCTTCTTATTGCATTTGTGATAGGAAAATAAATTAGGATGGGACAATGTTGACAAGTATCTCAAGCATTTTAACAGCATAAAAATGGAAATAATGCATCATGCCTACAGTATTTCTTTGAGTGAATAAATAGATGTTGCTATAGGAATCCTTTTTGGCATGCTATATTTCAATGTTTATTTATTTACTCCATTACAAGAAGTGAGAAAATTCTATCCTTGATACTGTATATTGTTTTTCTAGTTTGTAGAATAAGTGAGTGAAATCTTTTTCTGTTAGAGTGTAGATATTCCTGTTCTGAAAGACTGCTAGACCACTGTCCATGAAACTTATATTGATCTACCCATGGTGGAGAGTCTCCTTGTACAGAACGATTTCAGTACATTAAAGCACCACATCCACTGAGTTAACTGTGGTGTCTGATCTCTTGATGCCCCTCTTGAATCAATAATTTTAAAACTTAACCTATTTCTTATCCTGGGGTTGGAATCCGTGTACTTTTCCCTCACAAAGAAAGGTTTACAGTGAATTGTATAAATTTTCAGATAAACAGCTTTGCCAGCCTGAACTATGTTGAGCATCTTTGGCTTTCATTCCTGGAGGAAAGACAACAAATATAGCCTGTAGCTTATTGCGAGTTTACTCATCTCACAAAGAGTCTTTGAAAGGACAACAGTATATTATGTTTTCTTCCAGGGATATGGCTCTTAGTCACAACTTCCTCTTGGTTCTTGGAAGAGATACAGATTATCTGGTACCTAGGTTAAATCAAGTTCATCCCATTTGAGGCCTTTTCTTTATCAGATCTCTTCAGAAGGTAAGATTAAAGTATACTATCTTCATGGAAAAGAGCTTGGAAAGGCTGGGTGCTTACAGAGTACCAGCACTAAAAATCTCTCCCTGCCTTCTCTTGGCTAATTTTTATTTCTGCAGAAGACTCATATACCATGCCAAGAATATACAGCTATAAATATTCCTTCAATGTTTCTCTATTGCAAGTTGTAGTGTACAATTGAAGCGCCTGATGTTAAGAACTAAACTCTGAGTCTACATGGGAGACATGATGCAAGATTCTTTGAAATAACCAGAAAAAAAAAACCCACCAAAACTTTTCTACAAGGAATCAGGTCCACTTAGATTTAACTAGTTTTTTGTTGGTTTTTTTTTTTTTTTTTTTTTTTTTAATAATTAAAAGTTAATTTTACTGGCACATAGGCAGAGAAAAAGTAGGCATTATTGTCAGGCTGTGAAAAGGGTACAGTTTGTCCTGTGCCTGGGGACTGCATAGGACTTCTCATCCTCAGGGAGCTCCAGTCTCCAGTCCATCACACACATACCTGCCCATGCTTCCACTGGGGCATAAAGTTAGGGAGAGGAATATTGGATATGTTCCTACTTATATTCTCCTTGTCTATCCTCTGGGGACTTCAGTACCAAATACAGATGGAAAGCAGGAGTCAGCTGTAGCTTTATGAGGGGATGCACCTTTCTTCTACTTGCAGAAGATGTTCCTAATATCAATCCACTGTTGTATTGAAGTGCTTTGTAGCCAGCATTGGGCTGGCCTTGGCCAGCTGCCAAGCACCCTTTGCAGCCTCTCTCTACCCTTCTCAGCTGCACAGGAGAAAAAACCACAATAAAAAAGCTCATTGGTCGAGATAAGGAGGAGATCACAAAGCCAATGTGTCATTCAGCTGTGTTCAGTTCTGATACCCTTTGTCAGCAAAGTGGCATTTCTGTCATGAGTGCAAGAAGGCAAATGAAAAAAATGCACACTACAGCCCCAGGGGTTCCCAAACTATTTGGATTGTAGAAAACTAGGTATAAATTTGTTGTGTCTGTAGAAAACAGATCTGGTGTCTTAATGTTGGCCTGAGCTGCTCAACAGCACGTAAGGCCACATCAGCTAAAGAAGGAAATATATTGTCTATTAGAGGAGGGTTTTGTTTTAGTTATTATATTGAAAATACAGAAGACAAGTATGAAAATGAACAAGTGTTCCTCATACCAATCTCAATTTGCCTGTCATTCACATTTTCCTTCTGGAATCTCCGTGGAGGCTTGGAGGCTAGCTTAAGAAATGCTGCCTCATGGGTTGCAAAACATAGTTTGCAAAACAGAGTTTGGGACCAAGGGACCAAGAAGTCAACTTCATGTCACTTTGTTTCCTATATTCTGTCATTTGAAGTCAAACTAATAAATGGAATACCAGTTCGCTACTTTTTTTACCCTGGCTTTCTTGCCAGGGAGATTTCCTTTTGAGATAGACCCATTCCCCTCCTTATATTTTTTCTTCAGAATTTATTTCCTGATTCTTAGCTTGCTCCAAGAATGCAATTTCTGGCTTATGTGAGATATATCTGTGATAACTAGTGGTTCTTCTTTCCCCATTCTTTGAGATTGAGATACAAAAAGCAAATGCAGAAAATTACACCTTCTCCTTTGCTGAGATTGTCCTTCCTTTCCAAACTCTTACTATGAATTATTTACCATGAGCCATATTCATTGTGTACAGATCTTATACATCTTATCTCTTTATCCCTGGTTCTCAGCTTTTCATACATCATGACTGAGTGGACATGAGAGCACTTACGTTTTCCTGGATGCAGTAACCTGGATGAAGTGACAGCCCCATCTCAGGGCAAGTGTGGTCCAATGTTTGCTTTGCTCCTTCCACTGGCACAGTGGCAGCCAGGGAGGGCTCAGGCCTGTGGTCTAGGGTGAGCTGTGGCACACTCTGGGCAGAGTCCCACCCAGGCAGCTGTGTGTTCATACACCTGAGGCATACCATTGCCAGCAGGCTTGATGTAGCTGCAGAGCCATAGCAAGGCAATATTACTAATATAAATGACAGATCCTGCATTTAGAGTGGAGGTTTTTCATAACTTCTGCTTTTTCAAAGTATCTTTCCTGTCTGCTCTTTATCAGTTTTGGTGTTTCTGCTGTCATAAGTCTCAAATTGGAAATATATTAGCTGTAACAGCTCAGTGAATCATTCTTATGTTTCTTTTTGCAGATGGCCTAGTAGCTGAAATTGAGAAAAAGATTACAGAAGCTTTTGAGGTGTTTGACCGTGAATCCAATAAAACTGTGGATGGCAGGTTTGTAAATATATTCACAAATATATTACAGAATCTCAATAGAGATAAACAGCTCCCTAAACTGGCATCTGCTTTACCAGAAAATGTCATAGAATCAGTTATTTTCACCCTGTTGGACAAGTATGTTTGTAGTGGATAGACCTTGGATGGATGCCTAAAAATTCTTGGATGCTTTTAATTCTGGTATTTTTAAAGTCTGAATATTTGACAGTGCTACTTGAACTTAATTTTAACATAAACATTCATACACGTATAACTTATGTTATAAAATGCATAAACCACATGTTTATGTCTCAGGGAGCAGGCTCTGAGGTTATAAGCTGTTATCATGAAAGTTTACTGAAGTAGTTTTTCATATTTATAATTACTATTTTCAAAATAATATAATTTTAATTATAAATCAGTTATTGAATAGAAACACTACAATGGAGTGTGAGAACTGGTGAAATGTTGTCATTATACATTCTGCATGAAGACAAATTGAAAAACATATTTAAATGTTCTGAACAGCTTTTCTGTATTACAGAGAGGAAATTGAGGTGCAAAATATTTACGTGATGGTTGTAGCAATGCATGTTTACTAACGATTCTAAATGTAAGAAATTGCAGGTATTCCATAGAAGTAATGGTTTTTCAGCTATACCCGATGGGGAGAATATCAGGATATGTCTCCATACTCAGTATAGTTGCTGTTCCCTTGTCCGTAGGGCTCTGCAGGGGAGAGTGATCTCTTAAAGCTCTTAAATCTCTTGGTCTGTGCCCAGGGAGGAGCCTGATGACCAGGGCTGGAGCTGTCTCGATGCCCCCTGGTGCCCTGCTCCTGGCTGGACAGTAGGGTGAGCCCTGGCTGCCCAGCCTGGGGCAGAGCCCCCACCAGTACCACCCCCAGCCCTCACTGCATCATGGCCTACTCACTGCTTGTTTGTTTGTCTGTAGTCTTGGCATCTGCAGTCTTGGTTAGGCAGCTGTAGAATTTTCTCCACTTCTCACTCTGTTATATATGGATATACAGCTTGGGAGCATATTACAACAATGAAATGATACAAGTAGACTTTTAAAAAAATGTATTCATTCAGACAGGGGACATCCAAAAGTCTATTTAATGTAGTAAATGCACAATTTCACATTAATTTTTGTGTAGTACGGGTACAGACAATGAACAAAAACTTACTGTCTAATTATACCTAGGTTCATATTGCAGAGCTGTATCACAAATGGGATTATTAATGGCTGATTATCTTGTATCAGAAGGTGGCAGCACAGCACAAGTCTTAACCACAATTGTAGCTTTATCAGTGTTAATGCCTGAAATATCAGATATCCGTGAAGAAAGGAAAATGATACTGGTTTGACAAGCCAACATAGGTATTCCATGACTCCTAGTACAAATTAGTAAGAAATTAAGCACTAGGAAGATGGTATTTTTCATTAATATTTCATGTTCTTCAGTCAAGGACTTTTGTGATATTGCAAATATTGTTATTAAAAGTGTTATATGTAAAGTGAAAACCATGACCCAAAATTGTCATTGCATCTGTGTTACAAAACTTGTATGATCATAACTTTGATTTAAACTATTGTTTTGTATTCTAGTAACTACACAGCAGAAACTGCAGCTGCTGAACTAAGTGAGAAGAAGGGGCTGGGAGCAAAATAGTTTCCTATCAGGTCCTTTAAACTCCATGTTATTACCAAATGGGTCCTGACTTTTTTTACCACAAGCACTTCAAGCAAAACCCTCATGCTGGCATGCAGGCAGACTGCCAGATAGAGCATCCAGCAGTGCCAGATTTTGCAGACTCTTCTAGGGTCTGACTTACCTCAGACACATCACAGTTCTGCTGGGTGTGAGTGAAGTGGGGCAGGAGGGTGATGGCAGCATTCCCATTCCTGGCAGTCTGTGAGAGCAGAAACAGTGTGGGACAACAAGGATGTAGGATTTGTGTTGGATGTTGCTCTGGTGGAGGCAGGGAATAATTACAAGTAGCTGGAAAATATGAAGGAGTGCAGAAGTGAGAACAACAAATGCAATATTAGACATACTAGAAGTAGGATTATGGACAAGGATTATGTCTAAATGAGTGACCTCCCTGAGGCCATTAGCCATTCACACCCACAGGGGCAGGGTCATTTGAGTAGATGGTTTAATTTCATAACACATGGATGTGTGGGATTTGGTTTTGCTCTGTAACTAGTTTTGTGCAGCCAGCCTTTTTCTCTCTTTTGTATATTGTAGTGCTTCTCATGTTTTCAGTCAGAATGGGAACTCCTTGGGACCTGTCCGAGGAGGTCATAGACTTACAAATATAATTTTGCATGTGTTTAGTGTGCTGCATTCAGGGCCTTACGGTTGTAAGAAGATTTTACAAAAATCATTCCTGCTTGTACTACCATTTTTATTAGGCAATCTGATTTTTGCACAAAATGGAAAAATTTACCACTGGTCAAGATGAAGGAACCACAGAGGTTTGGATCATGAAAACCACTGGCACTGTGAATAGATATTCAAATGTGCTTAAATTTTTGTGTTGTTGAATTGAATTGTAAGTCACAAGCTTTATTAATGCTTCTGTTATTTTTATTAAATCATACCATAAGTCTCATTAAAGCTTCATTACAGCCTTACAATAATTTTGTTTCTAGTCTGTGACATTGTTCATCTGAGACAACTTTGAGGCACTGCCAGTTTGGTCAGAATTTTATTTAGAGCCTCAGAACAGCTGCACCAGGTTCAGCAGTAAATGCAAGCTATGAATATATTTACAGCATAAACAGAGTGGTGATAAGCCACTTTGTTGCTCTGTTTGACTCTCTGAGAGCACAGGATGGACATACAGGGCTGCCTTCTTCCTCACCTTTTGTAATTGTTCTTTAATGCAGTTAGAATTTGTATCTTTATAGCATTTAATGGAAGTATGTATTTTATTTGTTACTTTGCATCTCAGTAGATTTTCAAGTGGTTTGTTAACTACAGATATATAGACTTTACTGAAAAACATTACAATTAGAGAACAGCAATGTAAAAGTAACTTGCGCACAGTAAGTGCAAGTGCAACACAATAGTAAAGAATCTTTTAGTGAAATTGCAAGAACAATTTCAAGGAGCTTCAGAATATTTTCTGTCCGAAAAAGCAGACATTCCTTACTGAGGCATCAACTTAAAATTCCAAATAGATTTTCTTGTGTGCCTTTATGTGCACACCCCTATATGCAAGCTCTGAATTGGTATCTGTATTCTCAAAAGTCTTGTATTGCAGACTTATTAACACAGATCCTTCCTTCCTTCCTTCCTTCCTTCCTTCCTTCCTTCCTTCCTTCCTTCCTTCCTTCCTTCCTTCCTTCCTTCCTTCCTTCCTTCCTTCCTTCCTTCCTTCCTTCCTTCCTTCCTTCCTTCCTTCCTTCCTTCCTTCCTCCCTCCCTCCCTCCCTCCCTCCCTCCCTCCTTTCCCTTTCCCTCTTTTCTTCTTCTCCTCTCTTTCAGAGAGATTGGTTGCATTATCAGGTCACTGGGTTGCTTCCCAAATGAGGCAGAAGTACAGGAACTACTTGCAAAGGTAAATATTTCGATCTACTTTATTTTTTTTTCAGTCTTCAACTTGCAGAAGTTTGGCCCTTCTACCTTGCTGAATGGGAAATCTAAACTCTTTTCCAAGATGTTGGAAGTGTCATGGAAGTGTTTCCAGCAGACAGTCTTGTAGTTTGCCCTGAATCAGTTCTTTAGGCTGATGAGGTAGCGATGTGTTAAAATGAGGAGTCTTTGACTCTTTTTTGCCCAGAAAGGGACTGTGACACTGTGCCAAGCTGGAGGGACATTTTTAGAAAATGGAGGAAAAACTGACTGATGAAAAAGAATGTCCTAAACCTCAGTCAGATATCCAAACTCTAACCATCTCCCTCTTTTGGACATGCCATGGAAACACATTGCAGGGTTAGGTAGTAAAAATTAGTTCTTGAGCAGGTGTTAAAATTAAACATCAGATTCAAAAAATACCTAGAGGGAAAGCCTGCCATTTTTTGAACTAGGTCCTGTTATTGCTGCCTTATAGCAACCTTTCAACATTCTGTCCTTCATGAGGTCTTTCTCAGTCTTGGGATTTCTGAGTTATAGGTTAGAATCTTTTCTTACTTGATTGCTTAAATTTGTAAATCAGGCTTCAGGACATGAAACATCATAAAACCTAGTGGTCCTCTCATTCTCCCAGTGATAGACAGGGTAAGGTAAAGAAATTACATTTCTCCACATTCTTTTCCTATACTAATTTTTGTCTCCTTTCATCATGCTTGTAATAGAAAAGTGGTGTGCTGGTGCCTTGGCATTGTGTAATTAATAAATAGGACAAAGAAGTGGGAAAAAGAGTTCATATTCTTTTTGCAAATGGGCACACTGCTTTAAGGAGTGGACAGTGCTGGAGCTGAGAGGTGGGGGTAAGGATTTTTCTCCTATTCTTGTGTAGGTTAGGATGCTGGGAATTGATATCTCATACTGTTTTCTTCCTGCTCCAACAAAAATTTGGATAGTTGCAGTAGTAGTGTCTTCTCACTAGGCTTGTCTGGTCTCTTGTAGATCTGAATTTAGTGTGAGAAGTCTTGCACTAAGTCTTGTGAAAATGATGCAGCTGCTTCAGATGAGGAAGTGCAGAGATCCACTAGAGGAGAAAGCTCTTTTAACTTGATACTGCAATCTGTTTGCTCTGGTTCTGTACTCTCAGAACCAGATTGTCTCAGCTCCCACTGACAAACAAGACAAAATGGAAAGAGAAATTATGGTGCTTAATATAGATGAGGTTTTTAGTGTCCCACAGTGACTTTTCTTTACAGCAAATGAACAGTGCAACTCCTCACTGAAGATACAGATTTGTGAAAAGGGGATGCCTTGACAATCCTGTTCAAGTCCAGGGGAACCAGGAGAATTTAAGGCCTGCCTCATCCTCTGGAAGGGATTGGACTTTTTTTTTTCCCCCCAGTTTTCAATATTACTAAAAATGTGAGATAAGTAATACATAAAAAGTACAATGCAATGTAGCTATGAGGTCGAAGATTCTTGAGATATAACAGTGTAACATGTATGAAAATGCTGATTATAAGAATATTAAAATACAAATACTGCAAGAAGAAAGAATACATTCAGAGTGATGGTTAACCTTAAAGAACACTGCACTAGCAAATAAATAGCAAATAATGTTTCATGGTGCTTGTAAATGAAGCTTTGGCATAGGTACATAGAACAACACTATCTTCTTGTGGAATCCTTCATATATTATGATAATCACATAATTTATGTAAGATGGCACTGTAATTGGCTGTAGTAATACCATTTTATCTTAATCTAGATAAGGTAAAAATTCTTTCTGTTAGCCAGTTTGTAACCAAGCTATTTCCCCAGTATTGTTGCCCATTTCTGTTTCTCACTACGTGTCTCTGTCATCTCATCTTCCTATTAGCCTTATTGTTAAACTAGCACATACTCCCATCATGTTATTAATATCTGCAAAAGCAGTATTCATATAATTATGTAATCTCTATAAATTAACATATAACATTTCTTATATTGCCTTATACTCAATTTTGTACTTAATATCATATCTCTAGGGTACTTAATATCATATCTCTAGGCTTACTTACAAAGATAAGATTAAATGCTAAATCTAGAGATGGTGGAAACTTACCTAAGGGTTACTACAATGCCTGGAGTTCGGTACAGTGCTCTGCCTGGTAACTCTGGAGGATGTTTTTGTTTCTTTGTATTTCAAGTACCCCAGTATTATGGCTGAAAGAACAGAGATACAAAACATAATAGGTGCTACAATACAGTTGTTGTGGGAGCTGTGGATGTACTCAAAGGAAAGGAATAGAGTGAAACTCACAGAGTCTGAACAAGCAAATACTGTTACTGTGAAAAGAGGAGGAAATACAGAAAAAGAAAACGTGAATTAGAAATGAGGTGTAGAGTGAGCATGAGGAAGAGTAAGAAGTGATAGAAATAGGATTAATTTTAACTGCTCAAGATGCTACTGTATCTATAGACACTCTGAAATGGAAGCTGTTTGTTCCATGTCAGAGGAAGGTGAGGTTGCTGATCACCTCCCAGGACAAAGTTTTGCCAGGTATTTTGTTACATATTTTCAATCAAGCAAGCAGCAAAACAAGTGATTCTGTAATGGTAAAAGGTTCCATTTGGTTTAGAATGAAGCATGCAACATCTTTATTTCCTTACTGAAGATCCTTTATGCTGGCTCACCAAATAGAAGGCAAATGGCTGTCTTGCCCCTTCCAGAACACTGGAAAAGAGCATGCAGCAGCAGTTACATCTTTCCATTTAAGCAACTGGATGTATAAGGAGCTGCCCCAGCTATGACCCAGTGTCCAGGAGGAAGATTCCTTACTAAACTTTTCCTGGCTCAGTTGTAAGATATGAAATCAGTGCCTGTTTGAGTTTTCTTTCAATCTCAGCTGTGTCTCAGGGGGCCTAGCAACCTCAAGGCATGCATCCAGTTTCAATACAGACAGGAACAGGCTAGCTCAATTAACAGGGCTCCTTTTGCAAGCAAAACTTGAAATTTTCAGGGAAGGGATGCACCCCAATGACAGAGAGCTGTTTTTTACCTTGTTGCTTATCTCCTGTGGAATTATAGGAATGCATTGAGAATGCTGCTAGAAATCTCCAGTATTTTGGGACTAATTTGTTTGCTGTTTTGGGTAGCATTTTATAGGCTGCCTTATGGCTGTTTTGGTTTGCCCTGACTCAGTCTTGTCTGCCACTCTGGTCCTTCCCCTGACAACTCTCTTTAACTATGAAACATGAAAGCAACAGAGTCTATCATTAAGGTGCATTGACTGGAGATATATCCAAGCTAGCCAATTAAATATGCCCAGAAACATCCTTGAGTGTTGAAGCCAGCAGGCACAGAGCAGCTCATGCCCAGCCTGGTAAATGCTTTATGTAAAGGGCTGCACCAAGCATCCTGCTGGGGAGAAGTCCAAGCCAGCATCTGCTGGGCTAAATGTTGGGTGGCATAGTTCAAAATCATGCCAAGGGAACATGCTCATGGTTTGCTGTAATGAGTGTTCCCATTACACTGCTTGGGAATGCTCCAGATCCTGATAGACTTTACTGATACGGCTTCAGCGTGAATGTTTAAACCTCTGCGGAGTTATTGTGGCAGGTAAGATCAGTTCCTCGGTGTCCAGTTCCTTTGCATGAATGGTTTTGAAGCACAAGAGGGCAATACTGAGTTGCTGCAAGTGTCTGGTAGCAGACCTGTATTTCCCTGGGATATTAGTTCTTCCTTGAATCTCTTTCTATTTGATCACAAGCTTTTCACTCAGATGCTATGGTGCCATATGATATTAAAGACCTGATATAAATATCCAAAGTCTAATGCTGTAGTTTTAATGCAGGGATCACCCCAATTTTCTGTTTTTTGGGTTAGTTTGCTAATGAGTCATATACACTGCCACACTTAAATTTTATTTTTAGATTGAAGAACCGGATGGATTCGTTCATCTGGAAAACTTTCTTCGAGTGATGACAGAAGTTCTACTTGACAGAAGGTAATGGAAAGTGAATTTTATGTGTCTGTAGTTTAGTCCAGATTGACAGGGTTGATCCTGAAAAACAGAAATTTTATGTAACTGGAAGGAGTATAGATCTTCTTTGTTATTTGAACTCCTTTTACATTAGCTATATAGATTTTGTTTCAAAATTAGTTCATCTACATTAAATTATGTTGTACTGATGATATACGTAATACTAACTTATAATCATAATTGTGATAATATGTAGCTTTTAAAAAAAAATTGAATCAAAATTGCTATTCAACACACTTTGTATACCTCTGAAATATTTTGCATGCAAATTAAGGTCACAACTATTGCTTTCTCTGAACATATGAGTTACAGTTACTGAGAAACACTGAGTGTTACAGTGTATTCTAAAGAAGTTGTGCAAACAAGCTTCATATTTATGTCTCAAAATGGCTGCCAGGTAGAGCTGAACAATTAGCACTCTAAAAGACTGCTGATCTAGAAGTGATCACAAACGTGCATAGAAGGACTTGTGCTATTTTGACATTTTACACTAAAGCAAGATTACTTACAAGGAGTTTAATTTTAAAGATGGTAGTCAAGGCTTTTGAGAAACTCAGTCTTGTGCAATCCTGAGAAGTTATTTTGCATATAGAGGGCCTCTGGTAGGAGGGTGTTCTACATATGAAGTAGCTGTGGCTCCACACTGATGTTCAGAAAATGATGCCTTGCTGCTCTGGGCTCTTCTCCTCCTCCTCCTCCACACCCTCTTCATGCAAGCTCACACACACACACACACACACACACACACACACACACACACACACACACACACACACAAACACACACACACACACACACACACACACAGATACCTCCTGCACGCTTTCCCCAGGCTAGTGCAAGCTTGTCAAGACCCACTCCATCTTCTGGGGCACTGTCCATAGTTCAGTTAAGCAAGGGTACATGAGATTTGGATAATAAAATCCAAGGCTTCTTAGAACATTTGATTTTTAGATAGTAAAAGACTGAGGCAGGTTCGGACAAAGCAGTCAAGCAGTTAGAACTTCCCTGGAGCTCCTTCTCTTTAGTATTCTGAGGGTTTGGGGTAAACCTGCTGGGATATGGAAAGTCTCCATTGCTGCCCTGAGCTTTCTTTCCTGCTCCAAAATCAAACATGAATATGCATGCATAAACGTGCCCAGTTCTCCCCTCTCTCTGAAATTGTTAGTGACAGACCTTTTATAGCTACCAGCCTTCTTTGCTCATCATCAGCTCATTAGGCTGCCCAAATCCCACTAGGTGATCTGTTGTCTAGTTACCAGCCTACCTGGACAAAACTTTGTTTTCTTGGTTTGTCCATTTCTGTTCAGTGCACTGGCTTTGTGGAATGATTCATCTGTTGCTGATTCCTGCTAACCCACCAAGCCAGCCCAGACATGCAGAAGACATTAATCTGGCTCCTCAGCACATGGGAAATTAAACAGTAGTACAACAAAAGATGTAAGAGTTAAATATATGCACAGTTCCAAAAGGTCAGGCTGCAATTAAATGTTTGATAGACAAAACTTAGTAAATTCTCATAGAATATAAGCCTTCCTTTCCCTTAGTACTCGTGTTTAGTTTTTTCAGAACACTGGCAGTTACTTAACTTTTCTGATTCCATGGTTTCAGATTCCAGCCTATTCCAGAAGATGTTATTCTACATGCATTTGAGGTCTGTAACAAAATATTCAAGTACCTAATTGCTGGGAAGAAGTTTCTGCTTTTTGATACAATAAGCTTAAAACCACAAGTTTTATTCTTTTTCTTTAAAGGCTTTGGATGAGAATAAATGTGAATATATTACCAAAGAGGACCTGGTCAAACATTTGACTGAAGAAGGTAACATGACTTCTGTAATATCAATATTTAAGTAAAAAGCATTACATAGTATATGGTACCTTGAGGTCCTCACCCTGCAGGCCAAAACCTGCAGGAGTAGATACATTGTCTTCAAACAATGCTGTTGCTGTAATGAGTGGTTACAGACTAGGACGTTTCACTTGTCAGTGATGCAGGGAAAGAGCATTTATCTGCCTGCTTGCAGACATTATAAAATAGAGATTTTTATTCTTATCCTTATCTGTAATTCAGTTATGTCCGGATATTTTGTGATTCTGTGCACACCTCTGTGCTCACTAAATATGTGACTCTTTTGCTGTCCTGTAAAATTGCAGCTTAGATTTCTGGATGTTTCAGTGGTTTCAGTGCTCATTATCTTGATCTTAATTCTAGAGCTGCATGCAAACAAAGAGATTCAAAGGTGAGATTTAAGTTGTACATTCTGTAATCCTCAATATTTCTTGAAGAGCCTGCTTTTCTTGCATGGCTGACTCATGCCTACCTGCCTCATGTTCAAAAGGGTGTGCAGGTTTTGTGCGAGATCTAGCCTCAGATGGCAACCTGGTTCTCTGAGGGATGAAGTAGGCCATAAACAGCTTTGAAGAGAAAAACCGGAAGTCTTTCATGATGTGAATACAAGTGCAAGGAGAGCCAAATGAGAGATACTAATTCTAATGTCAGAAGAAAACCTGACAAAAGTGGTTGTTTTGAAATCCATGGCAGAGAGGAACAGGCTGTTTTGGGGTCTGTGAACTAGAAGATCAGATAGGTCCAGATCATCTGTCTCCTTCCTTTTGGACTGGCTCTCTTGGGTGCAGGACTTATATTGGCAAAAGGGAAGGAGTAAGATACTTAGTTTTGTTCCTTTTCTCCTCTGTGTGAGAATCAAAAGGAGATCCTTACAAGGGAAAGGCAGTGGAATTTGCCAGTCCTTGAAAGTATACTTACCAAGATAAAATGTTATTCTGTGCTGTCTTTCAGGTGAGCCCTTTACTCAGGAGGAAATGGAGGACATGCTCGCCGTTGCTCTAGATCCAGAAACAAATACTCTTCATTACAGAGAATACCGTACAAAGCTGGTAGTAGATGAAACTAAGACCTTCCCTTTTAATGTCTGAGATGCCTTTTGGTAACAGCACCATGGCTTGACAGATAGTTGAAATATGTATTTTAAAGTATAACAAAGCTCAGCTTGTGACTTGGTACTTATAATTAAAATGAAATCTGTGAAGTTACATTTCCTTGGGTTCTGTGTGTGTGTGTGTGTATATATACATTTAAAAATATATTCACACCTGGAAAAAGACCTCTTGACAGAAATACCGTGTAAGGTCTGGAAAAGAAATCATGGAATTTTGTTAGATAATAGCAGGAAATATAATGTTAATGAAGTAAAGAAATAACTCTATGACTGCTCTTGAAAAAATAAGAGAAAATGAGACCTGTGAAAACATGTAATAAGCAGGTAAGTGAGTATCTTAAAATGACTAATATTAGTGAGATGAAGCTTTTAGATTTAATTGTAGTCAGTCCTTGTTTGTGTTTAACTAATAAGGAACCAGGTAGGTTGCACCTTTTGAAATAATATAATAGATCAAATAAACTTTCTATAATTTCTAATGTTTTTCAAATATTTGTGTTTTGTTTACCATAGGCAATTGAATTGGACCAATTAGTTCCTGTTTATATTACTAATCTACTGACATGGTATTTTGCTTTCATATTAAATGTGCAGAGAACACTCCAACCATTTCCATAGTCAATCTTGAGAACATTTTGGTTACCTTGGTTACTTTAGGCAAAGAACCATTCCTGCTTTTGTAACCAGCTTGAAAGTCAGTAATTTAAACTCTTCAAAACTTAGGATCACAGGATGAGAATTTGATTTTCATAAACTGATGAAGCACATGAAGCACGATTTTTTGAAAGATATTAGCATAGAATGGATGTCTCAGCTTTTCTTGCTAGCAGACCACCACAGATCTCACAGCTCTTCTTATTTCTAGTTTGATAATTTTCTGTTACTGTACTGCTGTTCTTTAATTTGAGTTCAAGTTCTTTCCCCCTGAGGTCTTGCCATAAATAATCTTCTAACATGTGACCAGCAGCTGATGAGGTCTCAGCTTGTAGGAGATTCTGTGTTTTGCTTCTCAAGAGTAGCATCTTGTACTCTACCCCATTTCTGTTTTACTACTCTCTATCAAGTTTGCTTTCCTCTTGTACTGTGTTCCGCCTCTCCTTTATTTCATGTGCATATTCCAGCTTTGTGTCATCCACAGCCCTCATTAGCTGATGAAATCTGGAGAAGACTGACACAGAGAGGCACTGAGTGCCTTACTCCCTGTCATGTCTTTTGTCCTACCCATTTGTTTCCTTTGGGCTGGAAGCTCAGACAAACTTTTCATTCACAGCTAAAAGTGACCTGCTGTGCTTCGCAAAGAAGAGATTAGCATGATCTAAATGGGGTGATGGAAGCAGTATGAAAGAGACCATTTTTTGATTTGATTTTTACTTCTCTAACCCAAGTTGTCTTTCACTGATACTTGCTTAAACAGCAAGACAATGAAGAATTAATGCAGGTAGACAACATTTGCACAGTTCTAAGCTGCATCTGGGAAACACTGTTGCACTGCTCCTAAGACTCAGCAATATACTCTGGTTACCACAGTTACTGTGTGTTCCAACTTCATTGCCAGTAAGAAAGAAAAGCAAAGGCTATCATTAGTATTACACTGGGAGAAGATACAAGGTTTTAAAGGTTAAAGCAAGAATAACAAAAGCCTTTTAAGAAAATACATTTTTATTAGCTTTCTTCAGTCTCTCTTTCAAAGCTGAAATTATTTTCTCTAGATGAATCTTCCAATTGATGTGGAAGTGTATTATACTGGATTTCTGATGCAGGTGGTGTGAGTAAAGTTTCATTCATATGCAGACTTGGAGTCCTTGTCAGTGTCATTTTGGATATCAGCAGGAAGATACTTATTTCAGGATATAATTTCATAGCTCCCAGTGCTGCAGAGAGCAGAATTTGTTTCTAGTGGTGTTTCCCCAGAGGCCGCCTCAGCTGTTGCTGTGTCAGATCAGGATGTCCACATACAACACTGTTACCATTCGTAGTGCAGATAGGATATTAACATGCATTCTTTTATTATATATATATATATATATATATATATATATATATATAATTTTGCAGTCCTCAAATGCAAGGAAAGAGGGTATTCTGGCAATTAAAAAGCGGGATTGTGATTGTGTCTGAATTTATTGTACCACAGCTCTTCTAGTTCCATATTCTTTTACCCATCCCCAAGAAAGATAGATGCAAATGTGACCAACAAAAGCAAGTTGCAGTCTTTTATTTGGGCATAAGTAAGCAAGTTTTATTGCCCAGAGAGTTTCCAAACTGGGGGTGAAAGAATTGTCGAGAACCAATCTCAGACTCTGTAGGATCCTAAAACCTGAATGCACTCTTACAGCTAGGATCAAATAGAGAGGTCTGACAGGCTCATGAAGCAGCTGTCCCAGGGCTCACCCCAGAGGAGGTTGAGCAGTGGCCACACAAGGCTGTTCCCTTGCCTGTGCCTTTCATGACTTGCCAGCCTGTGGCCATCCATTTCCCCATGGTGGTGGTAGGCTGCATGAGGGACTGAGTGCCCTGCTTCTCTGTGCTCCCTGGGGATGAGCAGGGACCCATACCTTAGGGAAAGGGAGAGAAAACTTAGGGAACCATTTTGGTGAAACCAGTGAAACACAGCTGAAAAATTAAAACTCTGTAATTTTAATAAAGATTTGTAGGGAATTATATATTTATTTTTACAGTGCTGGACGCATGTGGGGACTCATTGCCAGCAATGGACTTGTGCCTCTCTGAGAACTCCTGATCCTTTTTTATTACCCTTAATAATTTCCATATGCATAGAATTTCACAGTAGGTTCATGCATATTCACTCTGCTGATTTCAGTTACACTTACAGCTAGTTACACTTGTACTCAGTTTTTGTCAGAAAGTACAGAAAGAACTCCTGGGTCACTCTGCATAGTCTTTTTCAAGGTCCGAGGAGTCTTACCTCTTATCTTTTTAGCTTGGAAATTTGCATTCTTTCTCTTTAGCTGGAGTAATTTTGCTAGTGCTGCAGTTACTAGACTAAACAGCATATTTTACTTATGTTAGCAAGCTCAAAGCGACACATTTCACCTAAATCTAAATGGATTTAGATCTAAATGGATTTAGATCTAAATGATTTAGGTGAGACTCTGTCTCACCCTCTTTGTTTCTAAATGTGAAGGAAAAATATGTTACTTTGTCCTCTTCTTTGTGGTGAACAAATTGAACTGCTGAGTGGTCTTGAGCTATCTTTTATTACATGCCTCTCTCTGCTGGTTGTTTTGTTTTTCCCTTAAGATCAGGAACCAAGGTTTGGGACTGGAACAAAAAGAAAAATCTCCATGGAGGAACCAGTGTAGCACTTGGATTTCACACAGGGACATAGAGCCAAGGCATTGAAGAAACTGGAAAAGTCAGGGTTTTTTGACCTAACTGAAGGAGGGAGAGGGAAGGGAACTCTTTATCCAGATATAAAAAAGAAAACAAAATTAAAAGAAGAAGAAATCAAAGAAGCAAACACTGGAAACCATCTACACGTACAACTGAATCAACAGGCTGTTTACATCACTACTGTGAGTTTTAGGCTCGACAAGACTTGTTTAAAATTTTAAGTAGGTTCAGCTGTGTCAGGGCATATCTGGTGTATAATGGAGACCTCAGTCTTACTGATACTGTGGAGGAATTCTTCTAGCTGCTGAGCTTCTGCTTGGGAGTACAGTTGCTCATACTCCAGGTAATATATTGCTTTTTGTCTTCCCTTCATCACCGTTGAAGTTGTTTCTCCAAAACACTCTTCTGTCTGTTAGTGATAGTCCCATATATATTCATACCTGAAGACTTCAGTGTTTTCCCACTACAATGCACCAACATGATATTTACAGCTGCTTGAGATCTCCACTGGCTCGAGATCTCTACTGTGGGTAGAAACAGAAGTTGCAGGACTTCCTCCACCAACATGCTAATGGGCCACATCAGAGCTGGGACTCCATGGAAAGAACTGAGCTGTTCATCTGTGTACCTCCACCCATGATATCACACAGGTAAGAGCCTGAAAAATTTTCAGGCTTTTAGCTCTGTTCAGGAAATAAGAATTTCTTATTCTTATTTCTTATTTCATTTATTACCTTTTTCTCTTGTTTCAGTTGGTCTTTTCTCTTGATTCTCTTATGTGTCATTTCATTAATACAGTTTGTGTGATATCTTACAAGAATTGAAAATGCAGGAGAGTTTTGCTCTGCCTCACACCACTGATGCACTGCTGCACACTCTGACAGCTGCCCATATCAGGGTGGGATTTATCACCAGTTCCAGACTTGTTACCCCTGAAATCAGCATGGAAAAGCCTTCATCACAGGCAACAGGAAAAGCCTGAGCCTTGAGTTGCATGGGGGAAAGTGACTGGGTATGCTGATGTTCAACCAAGGCTGGATGGGAACAGGAAGTTAGGATGTTTAAGGTCCAGTAATGCACTGTTATAATTGTGTGAAAGGGGGAGAGTAGTCTTGACAGTGACAGGAGGCTGACAGGAGGTTTAATTTTGGACTTTGTGAGAGATGTTGGAAGGTCACACAGTCTCTTGTTACCTGACCTTTCCATGTATAAAGTCAGGGGAATTATAAAGAATAGGAGACAGGGAGCATCAGCCTTGCCTACTTGTATTGCTGACTTTTTGTATCACTAATTCTGATGTTTGCATGGTGTTTTGTACTATGATAGTCTGGTAACATAATTAATGTAACATAATTAATAAAATTCTCAGCCTTCAAGTCTTTTGTTCCAGACTGTATGTTCAGGTCTCAATTTCTAAACAGGTCAGTCCACATTAAGTATGTTTTTCATTGCACACAACTTGTATTTCATAGTATCTCATGCCATGATAGGTTTGACTATAAAACTAACTATTAAAACATCTGCTGTTATTGTTGCAGGGTGTTTTTGGTAGGTCAGTGCTAGGCATGGGGACCATGCTGATTTAAAAGCTAAAGAAAGATGTAGGTTGAAACAAAGCAGATTCTCCCATTCAACCTATTTTGAATCCCTGGGGCTACTGTTTGGCTTAGTGTAGTTCTGAAAGCAAGAAAATGTTACTCACTATGCTCAAAAGATTGATCACAGCATTTGTGTCCTGAGGCCCAAATCCTAAAACTCTTATTCACAGAGAACTTCCATTGACTTCAAAAGGAATTCTGTCTACAGAACAGCTTCAGAAATAGTGATGCACTGCCTCACAAAGCACTATAAAACTTTTTAGTCTCTTTAAAGAAGATTTATCTGTCAAAGATCCAAAAGAGATGTCCAACCAGCTGCAAGTTGTGTCATTGAAATGACCAAAACTGTAAAACTGTGGGTGTAAATAGTTAATTCTTGTCTATAGTAATGCAAGCAAGACTTAGCAAGAGTGAGCAGTCAGAACTTTTCCATATTGTTCAGAGCACAAAAAGTGAAACTAGGCATGCTTCTGCATGGGGATGTAAAATTATCTTTTCCTACTATTATCCTGGAGACACCGCATCCTTAAAAACACACACACATGTTGCTTCTGTGTTTTCATATATTAAACCAATTCCTTTTATTCTGGACTCTATTTCTTCTAGAAGCCTTTTAGAAGAGGCTTCCTTGTTGCAATTACCTGCCTAAATGGTAGCATAAAAAATAGTTCATAATAAGATGCTTCAAATAGAGGAAAGCCCTTGAATATTTGCTGTCAACAGCAGTGTCTTTCTTGCCAAGACAGCAGCATCCCCCAGTACAGAACAGATCCTAAGATTTGCCTTACAATATGCAGCCATGTCTTCCCCTAGATACCACCCTAGTGATTAAAATAATTAGAGTGGAGTTCTAAGGGTTTCAGAAGTGTGGTTTTGAAGTGATAATGCAAGAATTTGAAACTCTCTGAGGTCTTCTGCATCCGTGAATTATTCAAGTTTTATGCATTGCAATAGATTTTACAATGAAGGCTATATTATGGTTCATTTGGAAACTGGTAGCAAAGACTGAAATTTTAATCCATAGTAACACAGCCAGGAAAAACTCAGTATTGCTGAAAGGACTTTGTTCCAACTTTGTTGGAAAACCTATTTGCATGATGAAGTTGCATTCAATATTTCAAAGAGAAAACTAAAACCACCCCATCATAGCCAGTTTTCATCTGGTCTTAAGGTGTTGCTTTGAGAAGCAATGCCATTCTTCAGAGCTCCCACAAACACAGAGGTGCACTGAAATTCAGCTCAGATTTAATAGAAAACTGAGAACCTGTCTCTAGTTCTTTATGCTTTGTCAAAGTTGCAGAGACAAATTGTTACACTAATATGATGGTTTACTATCATTGAGATCACGAAGGGATAACTTTCTGAGAGGCTATGTATAACTAGTAGTGGGAAGAAGACCCCTCTAAATACAGGGCCCTTGTCTCAATCCATTCAAGACAAAAAAAGAAGGCAAGAAAGAAAGCAAGAAGGAGAGAAGGCAAAAAAGAAGGCGAGAAGGTGAGGAGAGAAGGAGAGAAGAAAGAAAGAGAAACAAAGAAAGAAAGAAAGAAAGAAAAAGAAAGAGAGAGAGAAAGGAAGAAAGGAATAAATAAAGAAAGAAAGAAAGAAAGAAAAGAAAGAAAGAAAGAAAGAAAGAAAGAAAGAAAGAAAGAAAGAAAGAGAAAGAAAGAAAGAAAGAAAGAAAAGAAAAAAAGGAAAAAGAAAAAATACAAGAGCTCCACCAGAGCCACAGTTTGTTGATGTTCAGGAAATGTTGTAAGACATATCTATTTGCCCAGGATAGCTATTACTTGGTGTACAGAGACTGGCTTAAGTCCCAGATTTAGCTGTTTGGATGCAGTTTGTTTCCAATGCTTGTCTCATCTGGAGGCACAATGCAATGCTGCTCTCATTCACCTTTTTATTACAGTAACCAGGTTCAAATGGGGAAAACCCCCAACAGTTTAGTCTAAGAATATTTAGCACAAAAAGCAGGGGGCACACACTATAAACCCAGTTACTCTTTTTATAGCTATTTAATTACAGCTCTTTTATTATTTATATTAAAAAGCCATGGGTTTTCTATGTTGCTACTTTGTCAGGACAGGTTTCCTTTGATGTCACACCAGAGTACATATCCTGGAAGAATCTTTAAAAATCCACTGGAAAAAAAGGTAAAAGAAAATGCGGAGAGAATGTAAGCATTGGCTTTACTACACCAATGTGAAGAAAGAGGTTTGTCCTTTTTCTTCATTTCCTATTGTCAGTGTGCATTGGGATTTCAGGAAAATGTTCTCACAAAACTCATGTGGCTCTGATGGGGTAGAACTAAGTAGCCATGAAGAAAAGTGGCATGTTGAAATGTGTCATTTGCATTTTCTCATGTAAAAGACTGAAACTTCTTTTTCCATCTTTCAAACCACGAGGGGATGCAATATCTTTTGGCAAAGTAGTACAACATAAGATGCACTTGTTGGTGATATCTCTGTTTTCTTCTTCAAAAAAGTACCACCTCTCCAGCATAACTAGTGGATTAGTTGGAGTAGAGGATCTGCCACCAGAATGTAGTCTTCAAAACAGCTAAATGAACACTGGAGACAGTAGCAGACACTGCAGAGCTTAAACCCCCCTCAACGAAGAGATAAATCTTTTTGTTTCTAATTGCCAGGGGTATGTTCTCTCTGGCAGAGATGATGTAGCAATACCCAGTGAGAGGAAGAGTTCCACTGACAAAAGGGAATAATGATAGCTCTTTATTTATTTTGGGTGTGATGGCAGAATTTTAACAAGGGAATGCTCCATAAACTCTCTGTGTAGCATCCTTATTTCAGAATCTGGGCACTTGATGCTGAGGAGAAAGGACCATTTAAATGTTCTGAGGTATTTCTATACCTACAGACAGTAGTCCTTATCTGTAGAAGAACACATTCTCTATGTAAGCCATGCTAGCTGGCCTGCAGTAACCAGAAACTGTTGCTCCCACAGAAGGCAATGTCAGCTGGAAGCGTGCAGCTAAAAAATGAAGAGAAAGTCTGTTCTGTTTTCTCAGGATAACACAGAAGTTGAACTTCATTGCTCACACCCTACCTGTTCTCATGGGGGAAACAAAGGTTTTACAGTGATCCAGACAGAAGGGGAAATACTGAATGGCAAAGTGCAGGCATTTGGGACATAAAGTTGGAAAAAGTGACCTACAGGTAGATGTGTTGAACCCTTACACCTTTTACATGCAATGTTCACCCCCAAGATAGATAATGTCAATCAAGTCACGTGCTATTATATGCTTACAGAAAGGTGAGCACAGGAAAAACATCCGAATTTAGAGGAAAAAAAATACACAAATCAAGGTGGGAAGTAAAATCCAATTTTGTGGTGAGGGCTTGACACATTAAGTTCCTACAAAACAAGAAGCAGCAATATCTGCATTCAGAGACTCACAGTGAAAGTTGCTGCCTGGCCTAATATGAAATCTTCAGGAGCTCAATAACCATGGAAACCTCAGTGAAAGGAGTGCATCTTCAAAAAAATTCAGAAAAGAGAAGAAGAAATGGTAACTTGAGAGCAATCAGAGGCAAAAATACATGTACTTCCTTCCCCAGAGATGCTTGTAATACAAACAGATTTTATAAAAAAAAAAAATATTCTTACTGGCATCTGTAGGAAACTATTTTGTGCAAAGGCTTTATAATATCTTTTATACAGTTGTCACATATTTGCATTTATGAAGGCCTCGGTTTTAGAAGCTTTGGGGCAAATTAACTCCCAGTTTTCACTTATAAGAAATAAGAAATAATTTGTCTTCCTCACATTTCTCAATAGCTTCAAAACCAATAAAAGCCAAAAAGAAGTAGCTCTGGAAGACTACAGCATGCCTTTCTAACTTGTATTTAATATGTATTGTACTGTCCCTTATTAGGAGCCAAGTTTGCATTAGTGCTGTCCAAATATGACTCTTATTTCTATACTCAGTGAGGTCTGTGAGTGACACTGTCAAAAACTACAGGTAAATAATTTACAGGGGAAAAGACCAGCTCTCTGCATCAGTTAATGAATAAAGCTCAGGGAGCAACAGAAGAAACGATGCATTCAACACTGCTAAAATTTAACTCTGTAACTTACCTTTCAATAAAACTTCATAAGAAGGACAATAAAAATGGCAACAGAAGAACATTCTTCTCCTTTCTCTATTGTCATTGCCTTCTGTTTGTTCAACTCTTATGTGTATCCAGCTGAGACTATTAAGTTCACTTTCCTTTTGTTATGATCTGAACCAGATATAAACTGTAAGGTAGAACTCTGCACTAAACTTTTGCTTTGTTAATGAAATCTTTAATCCTTACAATATTTGTTAAAGAATAACAGGTACGATTCTGTTTGCCAGGCATTTTTCAGATTTGTTCAGAGGTGGCTGTTTTCAGTTGCTGCTGATCAGTGAGTGTTCCTCTGAACAGCTATTCCTCACCTGGGGAGGAAACCTTGCACTGTCCCATTACTGCTCCATGTCAAAGAAATTGCATTAATGACAAGCCTGATTGCTGAGAGTCACAATCCTCTTGCTTAGGATTGTAAAAATAAACTAAACTCTCCACATTCTGCATTACTACAATGATGTTACCAATAACAATAATAATCTCCCACAACACTTGATAAAGGTCCAGCTTTACCATCCACTAAGTGTTCATCTCACAGAGATGGTAAAATTTTCATCATCTTTGCCCTTCACACAGTAAACACCCGAGGGTATTTACTTTGTACAGATGTACAGAGATGCCCCTGGAGATGTCAGGAAGGGGTCCCAAAATCCCCATCTCCTAGGTCTTTGTCAAAGGGGCTCACAGTTAATGTGAGCAATAATAGTTAATAGTTAGCAAGCTCTTTGTCTTCTGTGTTCATACCATAGACTCTATTTTCATACAAATTTTCAGTCAACTGGTTATATCTCCATATAGTGGGGTCCCTGTAGGTTGAGAAGAAATTGGTGTCTTTGAAAAAAAGTGTGTATAACTGAGCTACGTGTGCTGGGTCTGGTTTGTACAATTAACTAGTTTCTGGCCCATTAATACCTGCACTGTCGAATGCATACTAGGGCTGTTGCTAAAGGGGCCTGTATATTTTGGAATAGAGGACAAGTGCCTATACCATTTCAGCTGTACATCTAGCCAACATCAATGTGAAAAGTGCAAATCACAAGAGCCACAAGGTCTTTAGCTTGGAGCCTAATCTAATGGATTGTTGTAAAATCCGTGCCTTGCTTGAGCATTTTACTGAAGGCAGCCCAGAGGAACATGGTTAATGTACCCAATTTCATGGTATTGTGTAGATCTCTCATTGCTCTAAAATCTGCAACCTGTAATATTTCCTTTGAGTTCTCTTTGCCTACCTTGATTCTCAGAATGCTCCAGACACATGTCCCTAGGGAACCAACAGTGGCAAACTGCTTTCTCATCTTCTACCTGTCCTCACACCAATGCATCCAAAGAACATAATTATTTCCTACATTGGAAGTCTGGGTGAAGAGCTGTGCCTTCAACAAAAGTGCATATGTGAGAGCATACTTTGAGTGCCATCTTCCTCCTCCTGGAGGAAATGCCTCATTCTGCAGGGATTCTGATGGTGTCAACTGCATACTTTGGATGCCTGCTACTTACAGAACTCTGTAGATTGGCCATGCACTGCTACATTCACAGATTATAAAATGGTTTCTATTTTTGCAAACATTCTTTCAGTTACTCATTAATTTGGGCTCCATGATCCACTTTCCTGCATGGCCAATCTGGTCTGTGAGTTAAAGGAAGCTGTTCCTTTGTAAACAGAGCTTGTTAGGACAAATTTTTCATATTTATTCCCCTTACTGACATCTTCAAGACGATGAAGAGATTGAGCCTGAGAAGCCAGAGTTAGCCTGGGACCTTCCTTACAGCAGACGTGATGTCAAAGTGCGCCAACTAAAAAGTCTCATTAGGATGCCCCATCCTGGTACCAGCCACGTGGAAGGTATTGTGAATAAGAGAATGAAGTCCCTGTTTAAATTTAAGGAACTTCTTACCTGCTTGAAGAAGGCATGCAGAAGAATTTCAGGACTAGTCTTTGCTTCATGGAAAAAAAAGTTCTTGTGATTGTGATGTAAGGAAATTATCCTCATTTATCAAGACAAGAGCTGTATGGTTTTTGTGTTTTAAGGATTGCTGTTATCAATATCCCATGTGACTTAATCTTGAAAAGCAGTAATGAGTATGCAGGATGTTTGGTTTAGTTAGCAAACTAACTTAATTTATGTAATCCACTAAAAAACCACCTCCATGACCTTTTTGCTCAAGGGAATGTGAATGTGAGCACATGATTCAAGACTGAGGACCATTACTGTTAACACTTATGAGATGTATAAAATAAATATCTGTAATGATTTCTTGCTTACCTTCTTAAAGTTTTAGTATCTCCTTAGTAAGTCTGAATACAACTCTAATGCCTAATTAACCCCAGGTTTATTTCACTAGTATGCTATTGTCTTGGTTCGACAAGACAGGAGTCTGTGAAGGAGGGCTAAAGCCTCCTGTGCAATGGAGAAGGTAAACCCCCTCCCTCCAAATTACTAGGAGTTTTAAATTAAAAGGCTCTCAGGCAAAGATATGGGAATGGGAGTAACAATTCTTTACTAGGAGAAAAACTAGACAACAATTTAAAAAGGCAAATGCAATTGGTACAAACAAAACCAGTGAAAAAAGTCCAGAACCTGAGGATTCGGGGTGCCAGTAGCAGTCCTGCTGGGATGATTGCTCCCCTTGCAGTGGATGATGAACTGCAGCTGCAGTGGTGATCTTTAGAAGGGTATAGTTTTCCTCTGAAGATCTGGTGGCAGTGGGGCCGGTCTTCCTCTGCGCCGGGGTTGCCTCCGAGCTCCGCCGCCGCCGCCTCCCCGGCTGTTTCACTGCGAGATCCCGCGAAGAAGAGAGAGAGAGAGCTGCTTCTCTGGGAGTCCCGCAAAGAGAGCTGCCTCCTCCCCAAAAAGCTACCCCTTTAAACAATAATAGAGTGCTTGGCTTCCCCCTCTGGGTGGGACCCCTCACAATGGGATGGTGTTACATTTACCAGCCCGGCAGTGAGTCAGTCAATAGTGTATAAACAAACCATTGCCTCTACGGGGCAAACCATTGTCTTTGGGAGAGATAACAAACCTGCCCAACCTTTCGACAGATGGCAAATAGAATACAAGCTTATCTTACAACCCAGGACAGCTATAAAAAAAAAAAGAGCAACAAGTGTTGAGGCAGCCCATATAGTAAACAGTTCAACTTAGGAGGAGATGTGCATGTTTTTCTTTAAACACAGAAAATGGTAAACACAAAGTCACACAAAAACCCACACCCAGCCATCCATTCACCCTTTGCCAGACTCCTGAATGCTGCCAGGACCTTCCCCTGAAGAAGCATACAAGATTGTAGCCTTCATTTTATTGCTATTTGCATGGCAATTACTAATCCTGAAGTTCCCATATGGCCCTGGCTGCCCATTCTTTTTCCAGATGGATTTGAATTATACGCAGCAATTTTGTCTGCCTAGTTTCTCAGAGACTCATGCAACAAAGATTCTCCAACTCATGTGGACCCCCACTGATAAGCTATCATCTGAGCACCTTCTTAAAATACTTCCTTAGAAGATTCTAACCTTCCTTTTGAAGTCCATGGGAATTTGGCACTTTTTAGAAAAATATGTTTGCTTTCCAGGTAGGTCTGAGAACCACCTTCATGAGACATCTACCTTTACAAGTGAAATTGAGGGTGACTGACAGGATAGACTCTATCTCCACACAGGTTCTCCAAGTGCTCTATGGCATCTAATAGAAGGATTTCAACTAAAGAAATTTTGACAATACTCTTACTGATCCCTCTGGAGATTTCTTCATACTTTTTAGCAACAAAAATGTTTTCTCTGTGATAAATACATCAGCTTGAAGCCCAAATAAAATGAAAATTCTCTGAATGATACAACTTTTCACAAACTCCTCTCTAGCAGGTGATCCTTACATCAACTGTCATCACTACCCTGAGGTAGAGTGCAGCTTTTCCTAGGAATCAGAATTGGTGCATTTATTTTTATGTTTTAAGTAGGCCTAGCATGCTACAGAAACACTCAATTTCTTTTGAGATCTTCCCCTCTCTGGTACTGGTTCATTTATTTATTTGTATGTAGACACAGAAGAACACACATCCCAGGTTTGCAATATCTCTTCCACTCAGAAAAGACAGACTAAAATGTAAATAACATGGGAGCAAACATCAGCCTCTCACTGCCAACAAGAACACAGATAATACAAAATCACCAGTTCCTGTCCTCAGGCTGCCTCCCCAGCTGCACTCTGTTCCCATCAGTGAACAGCGAAGCCCTGGCTTCTCCCAGCAATATGGAATGGCTCCCGAACGCATTCACAAACACAGAGATTTGCCAGCTCCAGGGCACAGATTCCAGCTCTTTTGGGCCAAAAGCATGCTTCAGTTTGTAGTCTCATTAGAGAAGGAACTGTGTGAACATACTGGCACCCAAGGCTTCTCAGTAAACACCAAAATTATCAACAAGTGCCCTCACTTAGCAATGTTTATCCCAGAATATTGGTTCATACTTTCAAATAGGACCAGTCTCAGCTGTCACTGCAGCCCACTGCATTTTTCTATCGCATACCTGACTGCTTCCCAAAACTCCTTGGTCACAGAATGTCATTGTGAGTCTCCTACAGCACCAGCCACTTCCAGGCCCTCACCCAGCCTGTGCTAGGACATTTGGAACAAATGCCTTATTGTAAATTGACGTTGTTGCATTATTCCAGATCAGGCATCATGCAGTGAATATAGTGGTGAGGCTAGCAGCGGTTAAATGCTCAATAATGCTAGTTGCATAGGTGAACATTTCTTTAATATGGACAAGGCTAAATAATCAAATTAAAATATAGGTGATTATAAACACTCTTGAGAGTGTTTTTAATGCATAAAGAGACATCCTGATGGGTCTGTGAAAAAAGCAGTGAGGGTCTGTGCAGGCAGACTAAGAGTTTTTTCTTTTTTATTTTCCTTTTCATTGCAATTTTGTATTATTGTTTTTATTTATTTATTTATTTCAGTTGTTAAACTGTTCTTATCTCAACACATGACTTGTCTCACTTTTACCTTTCCAGTTCTCTTTCCCATCCTACTGAGGTGGAATCAGTGGGTGACTGTGGGGTGGTAGATTGCTGGCTGGAGTTAAACCACAACAGGCTGTTAGATTAAATTGGCTTTTTGAAACTGATGCAGCTTTATGTCTGAGCATAAAGCTGATGCTCTCCAGTTCAACTTGCACATGCTCACATAGTTACAAACTAAATGGGTGTAACTCGTAAAAGGAGATTTACATTCTGAACAAATAACCATCAAGGAGGCTATGCTAATTTCATTAAGGAAATTTGAACTTCCATTTATATTAAACTGGTGAAACTTTCATGAGCAGACAAGTGCTATCTAAAGAAGAGAAGACCTAGTTCTGCTGAATTTGGTAACATGGGGTAATGCATTACACTCTGCCAAAGCTTTCCAGCAGTAGAAAGAAATGCTCATCAGTTTCTGCCAGCCCACCTCTGAAGCTGTGTTTGTCTCGCTAGATGGGCAGGCATGGGATTATTTTCCCTCTGTCATGGTGTCTGACAGAATAGTTATGGACCAGAAAAAAGACACTTCACACAGCTGCCCTGTACTTGTGTTGCTTTCAGGGAGTACAACTTGGGACCACAGACAGAGAGTGAGTATTCCTGTGCCACACTACGACACGAAATAACTCACACACACACACCAGGTGCAAAAGAGGGGGAAAAGCGGAAGTTTATTTCTGATTCCGTAACATATAGAAGTCCTAAAATAACAGTGGATTGGAGGATGAAATTGCCACCTCTCCAACCACACTGGTCAAACCAACAGGCCACCAATTCTCTTCTCCCACAAAGAAGAATGCAAAACAATCATTATTGACATGAACAGTGTGAGAATTCCAGTAGAAATATGTAAACATCAGAAGGCATAGAAAACTTTTAGAAGAACTTTAAAATAACAGGAACCCTCAATGCAACAGGGCAACATTCCTGCCCTGAATCTGGGCAGGAATACTTTACCCCAGCCTGCCTGGGCACACAGGCTGTTGGAGTCAAGCTCCTGCACACTGATGTCTGTACTCAGTGACAAATCTGCTCTTTTTTTCTTAACCTGAAAGAAGTTTCTGTACACAGCAACTCTGTTCACTGTGTTCACCTGGAGCACTGACTTCAAGGTGACCCTCTGATGAACAGGGATGCCTTACTCATTCCCTGCTCTCCAGAGCTGTGCTGCCAAGGCTGAACACCCCTTGACTGACAGACACAGAAACTGAAGTGATCTGGGTCCAGTCATGAATCCTCCTGGATTTCCCCACTGGGTTACTCATGAAGTCAGAGCAGGACAGCAGAAAACACTGGAGAAAAACACATTTTAATAGACAGGGAAGGGCAAAGAGAGCAGCTCTGTACCTTTCTTGGTTCCTGATCTACAGCCACAGGATATGCAAGGTCTAGCCATGGCTCTGCCTCCCCAACTGCATGTGAGCTGATGAAGAGAGGGATCCAGGGACCAAATTGTGTCTTTCAAAGCAAACTACAGATAGGTAACAAAGAACTTTGAAGAAAATGGCAGGCAGATAAGCTAGTCATCAGCCCTCTGCAGTTGCTTCATAAAGAATATAATCAGTGTGGAATGATTTACTGCAAAGAGAAAAATGGAACAATAAAATTTTTGGAAATCTGCAATCTCTGTGGCTCACTTTTAACCCTGAACTGTGAATAAAAGGAGTGTATGAGATGTTTGAAGAGGAGCCAAAAAAGAGTTTCAGATGAAACAGATGCTCTGAGATCTAGAGTGGCTACTGTTATAAAAATCTCAAGAGTATACACTGCAGTGAGACCTCTGATGCAGCTTATCATGAGTGTAATTCTCTGTTGCTTGAGCACTGAGTTGAATTAGTTCACCTCACATGAGCTGAGAGGCAGGAAAGAAATCCTGCTGACTTCTATATCATCTTTCATTTAAGGCATTTACACATTCAAAACGTGATGCCAGCTCTGTAGCTGGTCTGCACTGCTATAAATTACTCCTACAACAAGAAAGGATGCAGCATAAAAATGCGATTATATAAGTGCTTTGCTGCTTGTTTCTCAGGGCTGCTTGGTCACTTTGCTGTGCTATGACCACTTATGTGCTTCCACACCATCTGCCCTGTGTCCCTGGCTCTAGGGTGAAGCAGGCACACATGCTGGTTTGGCACTTGCTACCCTCCTTTGCCTGCTTTCTCACTTTGGCACATGCTAGCCTATATTCCTCCTATTAATGCTGTTGTTTGCTAATACCATTAATGCCACCTTCTCCCCTTTTCTGCCCAAAGATATTTGCTGAAACTAATTCTTTTGGAAGACATATTTTTCCTTGGTAGCTAGAAGGTTCTTTGAAAAACATTTAAAATAAATATTTCACCATTTAATATCTTCAGCCATGTCTCTGTGCTCAGGTAAAATTGCTAGCAGCATTCCAGAGCCAATTCCTGGCAATGCAGGAGGCCCACAGAGGGAAGGAAGGTTTCTAGACAAGAAGCAGCCTGTATCTTTCTTCATGAGAGACTGTGACTGGCTGTTGTTACTCCAATGATTTTTTACTCCAATGATTTTTTCCTCTGTTGCTGTTCTATGTAATATCTTCATTGCTGAGACTTGGTGCTTTGCAATTTATAGGTACTCCCAGTTTTTCAGGCTTGTCTTTAGTTCTGGAGTTGCAATGAATACTTATTGTGCCTGAGAAACAGAAAATGGGATTTGTCAAATTTCAGTATTTGAATTTATGAACTTAACCAAAATTGGCTGCATGCCTGTCATTGCAATGCATCCCACTGCATAAAATGATTGCAAACTTCTCTATGCAAACCCTGCTCCATGAGTATATGTATGTGCATGACACTGTATCCTTTATTACTTATGAAAAACCCATCAATATTTTATTAATAAGCAGACATTGATTTTTACTGAGAACATAAAGATTTATGGAAGAAGGCAGAGCTGTGCAGCAAAACCTATGACAGCAGTTTCTAAAAAGTCTATGGAATATTTTCTATTTGAAACATAGAAAAAAATGCCATTCAGAGTGAATCCAAATAGACAGTCCTTTGTGGAAAATAAATTTCTTCTGGTATCAAGTACAGGTGAATTTTAAAGACAACTGGTTTGCAACAGAATAAGACTCTTTTTCCAAATTTGAACACAAGTGGCTTCCTTTTATTTTATGGAGATATTCAAGGAGGCTCTCAGTGGAGCAAAGAGAGTACAAGCTAACATCTGTGCAGTGGCCCTGAGGCAAAAGGACTACACCAAGCAAACAAAGAGATGTAGCCCTGTCAGGAGCACAGGAAGACCCCCTGCTGTTGTTTGCTGTAGGAAGAGGTATACTCAAAGTGGACTGATTTGGGTCTGCTGGTAACAGCAGGAAGCTGAAGCTGTAATAAGGGCATCCCTCTCTACTCTACACCACCTGCAACTAGGGATTGTAGCACTGACTGGGAAGTACATATTTTCCAGTGTCAGTGTATTTTTACCCTGACACACAAGGTAAATCTTGGGACTGATTTAGAAATTGTGACATAGCCAACACCCCAGCAGATGGCTCATATGGAGGAAATGCCCAGCCTTCATTCTCCATGACATCATGTTCAACAAATGTCAAGAGCAAGTAGGAAAATGCCCTACAGACACATTGTATGTCCCAGATAGTATGGAAGTAACATTACCTGCAGTACCAGAAGAACAAATTCAGTCCATACAGCTGAATTCCTCCTGTACTGCATGTATTCATAAAGTTGGCAGAATACTCAGCCTGGGGTGATGTGTGGTTCTGCTCATGTGGGGGCTATACAAAAGGGTAAAGGGACCTAATGTGTGTGATGTACCAGAGCTTTTTACTGGAAAGGTCCTATAGTTTGGTAAGGGGAAGAGAGCCAGAACTGGAATAGTTTTAGAGATTAAATATGTCAAACTGAGAAAGTTCTGGTGATTTTATTTGTAGCTCTTAATAATTAGCTGCTTCTATCTTTACAATTAATTCTTCATCAGTATTACTACAAATGCCTTCAATTTCCTCACTGTCCCCCAGTGGACTCCAGCTCATTAACATGCAGCTTTAAGCAAGTATTGGAGATGTCAGGCATTTCAAATCTCCCCTAGGAAGCTTTTAAAAATTGTGAGTAAGACCTGATACTGAGAATTATTAGCATCAAACCTGGAAACAAAGCTTCTGTGCAGGCAGTGATGACTCAAGTTACAGTTGCTGTCACCTTTTGTACTCTGAAATTTATTAAAAATGTGAACACCTCAAAGCATTTCTTTGATGCAGCCAACATTTCTAGCTCCTGTAAACTGCTGTTTGTGGATAGAACTGGGCTTGTGCCAGCATTTCAGATTTAAAAGATAAAGCTGAACTTCTAGGTCGGATTTAATTGCACTCACACTGAGAAATACTCAGAAGAAATCCACTGAAGGCAGCAGAGAAACAGTACACAATGGCAAACACACTGCAGTATGATGGAGAAACTGGAAGGTTTTATACTTGCTAAAAGACAGGTCATGACAGTCCACAGATGTGTCATACCTAGACCGAGATCAAAATCCAGCCACAATGCTTTGAGACCAGCTTTAGCTTGAACCTCTAACACTTAAATCTGCATCCAAGGGCTTTGGCTCTTGCTCATTTACTCACATATGTCTAAACAGCCCCATGTTTTCGCTCCGTCTCAAATTAAGAGCAACAATCAGTCTAACTTCTGAACTGCAAGCATAAATGATTTACCAGGACTAAGGTTAAGGCAGATTTCCATGACTGCCAGCTACGATGACAGAAGAAATGTGTAAACTTGAGAGCTGTGGAGCTCCCAGCATGCCATGGGCATGTTGGTGATTCTGCTAATCGTCTTTCATTAGTGACATATGGATTGTAAGGTTTTTTTAAGAGGAAACGAAACCAACTTCCATATTAGAGAGCCTAAAGAGAGAGAGAAAGCCAGGCCTCAACGGTTCTCAGAGAGAAAATTGTTAGCCTAGAGAAAGGGTTCTTCACAGACCTTCTTGCTGGAGTGATACTATTGTACCCCATACTTAGTTCAGCACAAAATAAAAAGAATGGGAAATATTTTAGCAGAAATACCTGAAACTAGAAAATATAGAATATCTCTCAGCTTCCAAAATTGTTCATAATTCAATAAAGTCTTGAAAACCAAAGTGCCAGTAAATACTGACCCCTGTCAGGAAGGAGAGCTGATGCAACAGCAGCAGACCTATTGACCAACAAAATTACAAACCGGCAAGCTGCGAGAGGTGCTCTCCAAATGCACCTTCTTAACATTTCCTGCCAACGTGAGACATGAGGAAATGCAAATTTGCTACTGAGACTCGTCAGGCTCAAAGCTCAGTTTCACTATGTCCTCAGGTCCTATTTTCTGGCTGGAGGTGTTCTACCTTCTCACCAGACATGACCTTACTTCTCCGCCCCAAATCAAACCTAGCCATGAGCTAAGGACCGAGAAAGGCATCCTCCTCAAGATCCTGCTATGTGGAAGGCATCTACTTCTGTCCTGCTGGGCTTCTCCATCTGCTCCAGCATCCCTTCACCCGCGCTGCTAGCAGGCACCTACCGAAGCCGTGAGTGTGAACCCATCTCGTTTGGGGTGATGCCGGAGCCCTCACCCAGCCGGGGTCTGAGAGTGCTAGGAAGAGTTCCGCCTGAGGAGACGCGCAGCGCTTTGCCGCCGCAGGCAGCGGTTCCCCGGAGCAGAGGCAGCGCTGCGCCCATCCGGGTCCCGGTCCCGGTCCCGGTCCCGGTCGCGGCGCGGCCGCCGCTCTGTGCCGTGCGCTGCCGGCAGAGGGCGCGCGCCGCCCGCCAACGCCTCGGGGCCGCGCCCCCCGCCCGGCCGCCTCAGCCCCGGGCCGGGGGCTCCGAGCTCGGCGGACGGCGCCGTCCCGAGCCCGGTCCTGCCGCCGGGGCCGGGAGCGGCGCGGTCACTCTGCCCGCCGGCCTCCCGCGGGACGGTGCCCGGCCCCCGCGCTCCTCCCGCCCGGCTGCCGGGGGCCGCGGAGCCGCCGTGAGCCCCCGGGTCTGTGCGGGGAGCGGCGGCCGCGGGGCTGGCAGAGCTCGGCGTCCCGGTGCCGCCCGGGCCCGGCGCGCTGCTGGGAGGGGCCAGCGCGCCGTGCCCCCGGCGCTGGGCAGCGCCGTGCTGCGCCCGGGGCCACGGTACCCGGGAGCGGACGTGGTCGGGGCAGGCAGAGCTGGCAGCTGGGGAATTCAAGGTCTGCCGAAAAAAGAAGGAAATCTGCCAGCTCGGCGCCAGGACTGAGGGCAGAGAACGAGCGGTTCTACACCGCAGTGTGAGCGCTGCCCCCAGTCAGCGCCGCGGGGCCAGGGGAGGCTGCTGTGCAGCCCTGTGCCGCCGTGGGCTCGCACGGCATTTCCCTGCCTTACCTTGTCATCCCTCTCACGTCTGCCTACGGAACAAACCACGGGATCTCCACATGCGGATTTATGTGAAACCCATTCACGTGCAACAGCAGCTGGGGTGCGCCTCCTTTGTTTGCCCGTTTGTTCCGCTTTTTGGGGTCACCTATGTAAACGCAAAAGGCACCGCGATGCAGCCTGGCTATCTCGGATGGCATCGCTTGTGTCAGCTTTAGATTAAAGCTTTCCTAAACACATCAGGAATGGCTGCTCCTCTCTCAGAGTGACAACGCAGCGAAGTAAAAACACAACAAGCATTTTACACATCTTTACTACTGGTAGAGTTTCTGGAAAGACACGCAATCTCTGGGAGCTTCCTTGCTCAGCGATTCAGCAGGCTGGTTTTGTTTCCTTATGGCTGTTGTGGCCCAGGTTACACTAGGGGTGCTGGAAGGATGCATTTATATGGAAGTAAAAACAGGAGGTTGGAAAGGTGGATGCAAGTCCCCTGTGCGTTCTGCCCTCTCAGTTGCATCAACATATCCATGTTATGATCCTGTCAGGGGATCTCGCATTTAGTTCTTTATTGCCTCAATTTCTGAGAAAATTACCAACTCGTTTTGAGGGAGAAGATTTATTAGAGATGATTTTTCTATCTACAGGATTTGAAATAAAAAGGGATATGTAATAGATACACATGATCAGCAAATGGAAATCGTAATTAGAAAGAAAAGATTAACAGAGACACAAGTCTGTAGAATTTCATTGTTAAGAGATCGATTTATTATGCCCTTGACTGCAAGTTAAATTAATACACGTAAAATTACAACATAGAAAAGAGATGCCAGTGACTGTCATAAAACCAGCTTGCTTTTCTTTCCTAGTTATTTAGGGGGGATTGGGAATACTTGTGAAATCACGTTCATTAAAGCCTGAATAGAGGCAACTAACCAATAACTGCGGTGGAAGCAACAAGGTTCTCCCCCCTCCTCGTACCCACCCGCCCTTTTCAAGAACGGGGGGAAATCACAGACGTCAATCAAGAAATGCTGCAAAATAAAATGGACCCTCCCGGCAGCCGAGGCATCGCGCAGAGCAGCGGTGAGGCTCTGGCAGTCTGCTGGCAGCCTCCGGCGCTGCCAGCCCTGCAGCTGCGCCGCTGACCGGGGAGAGCACGGGGCTCTGCAGCCCGGGTCTTTCCTTCCCTCCATTCCAAAACTGTCAGGCACAAATGGGCAGGAGGACATTGGCTGCCAGGGGCGCGGAGGCTCCTCCCAGAGTCTGGATCCCGATATTTTTGGAGGATTTCTTCTAACTCAGTGACAAACCTTGGCGAAGGGAAGAAGTTGCCGCTGTAGCGGAGGCAGAAAGCTCCTCTGCTTGGGAGAGCGCGGCTCTCGCTCCCTCTTTCGCCTTCCCAAGGCTACGTTGGATGCTTCACCTCAGCTGCGGATGAGAGCTGCGCTGCCTATTGCGGGGGTGGGGGGGACCGCTACTGATTTGGATGTTGCTGTTTCTGTGAAAACAGGGTTTGTAAGGGAATGAAAGGGGCGACAATGAAGAAAAACCGTTCGGGAAAGAACCCCAGCCCCAAGCGTTTTCCCGAGAACTGACGGGTGTTTTGGGGCTGAGCGATCCCGTCGGAGACGGCGGAGGGAGCCAGCCTGCCCGCTCCGCGGTGGACTTCCCGGCACCGGCTATTCCCTTCTGATGCGGACTGGGAGACCTGTAGGAAATTCTCCCGCCGCCCTGCGAAGCCACCATGAATTCAGTGGCTGGAAACAAGGAGAGGATTGCGGTCACGGCGCGGGGCAGAAAATATGGGGTAAGTTGTCGACGCCGGGGCGGCTCGGAGCGCTGGTCGCCACGGTGCCGGGGCTCCTGCGCCCCCCTCCCGGCGGCTGCCGCCGATGGTCTCCCGGCCCCGCGCAACTTCCGCGGTGCGGGGCGGCGGCGGCTCGGGCGCCCCGCGGAGGCGGGAGCAGCGCGAGGGCCACCGCGGGCGCGGAGCGTCCGAGCAAAACTTGCCGGCGCCGCCGGGCTTCCCTGCCTGACCCGCTGCTCCTTCTCCTGCTCCAGGTGACTGACCCCTGCTCCCCCACCAAGCCCGCCGCCCCCTTCTCCCCCGAGAGCTGGTACCGGAAGGCGTACGAGGAGTCCCGGGCGGGCGGTCGCCCGGCGCCGGAGGGAGCTGGTTCTGCCCTGGGCTCCTCCGGCACCCCGTCTCCCGGCTCTGGCACCTCTTCGCCGGGCTCCTTCACCGGCTCGCCGGGACCCGCCTCGCCCGGCATCGGCACCAGCTCCCCCGGCTCCCTGGGCGGCTCGCCGGGCTTCGGCACCGGCTCGCCGGGCTCCGGCAGCGGCGGCGGCTCCTCGCCGGGCTCGGACCGCGGCGTCTGGTGCGAGCACTGCAATGCCCGCCTGGCGGAGCTGAAGAGGCAGGCGCTGAAGCTCCTCATCCCCGGGCCCGTCAGCAGCAAGGTGAGCGCGGGGCCGGGGGAGGCGGGGGGGATCCCTGCGCTCGGAGTGGTCCCCAGCAGCCGCCGGGGCTCCCCTCTGCCGGTATCACCGCGGAGCGCTTTGCGGTTTGTGTTCTCTCTCTTCTTGGTCTTGTTCCCTTGTTCCATCCCCTGCTGCTTCATGTGGGGCAGCGTGACTCTGTCTCCGGAGGGCGGCCTGGTTTCAGGAGCATCTGTGACAGTCCTTCCAGCGTGCTTCTTTTCTCCATCTTTCATTGTTTTGACAGTGATTCGGTGCTATTTCCTGGGCGTTTTTTTTTTTTTTTTTTTTGGTGGGGGTAAGGAAGGGTGGGAATATTACTGGTCACTGGTCCCTTGCCCTTTTGCTGTCTTTGATTCCTACAGCTTGGATTTACAAATCGTCGTTAGACTTGTCAGACAACTTAGCAGTGAAGTGTGTAGGTATGGTCTGATGCCAGCGGTTTCTACTTCCATTAAGGGAGAAACCTTTCTGTAGCTCTGGGTTGACATGAGGCATTGAAACACTTTGTGAGCCCAAAGGTCACTCAGTGAGGCTGTGGCAGACCATGGCATTGAATCCAGTTCTCCCAGGTGTCTTTAGCAGAAGGATAACTTGGTGATGCTTCTCTTATAGAGAAATGCCAGATTTTTTTTTTTTCCCCAATAAGATTTGAAAATACTTGAAGCTGCTGGACTCTGAATGTTGGGTTGAATAATCCTGTGCTGAAAGAGGATGTAAGCATTGCTGACATTTTGTCTCACGTTTTAAGAGCTCACTCATCCTGAATACAGTTGGAAACCTGCTTTCTAACTCTCTTGGGGTATTTGGTACCTCCAAAGGCGTACTCTGAAGTTCCTTGTTTTGTTTGGGATTTTTTTTTTTCCTTTTGGTTGTGCATATAAGATTAAGGCTAACAGCCCTAAAGGAATGACCAGCAGCCCTTGGCTGACCTCAAGCTACTAAAATAGTAAGCACTGGGTTCCTCCATAGCAACCCCATGAGCATTATATTGTGCATGGGTCTGCAGCTCCTGGAATGCAATTTTGTTTGCCTTGTTGGGTCCAGGTACTATCAAATGATAATATTTACTCTTCCACTTCAAAGAGTTTTCATTAGTGGTTACAATAAAGAGATATCATGGAAGAAAGCCGTCTGCTGGGAGAGGGTCCCTGGTACTGCTGTTGTGTTGTACTCTCCATGATTTATTTATGTGCTCTTTGAGAGGGAGCTGGTGCTCTCATGAACAAAAGACTCAAGGGCTGGTTGTTACCTTGTCTCAAGAGCTGACTTAACTGAATTATTCATGAACAGGGAAAGGTGGATCCATCAAAATTAAGAGTAAATTTAACCATTAATACATGGTTGATTCACTTTAAAGTGGCCCTGTACCAAAATCTTGTTAAATTTCAGGCTGTGTGATTTGACAGTAATTACCAGCTGTGAGTATAGGTGGGAAATTACTGATACAGATATGGGAGCCATCAGAATAACTGAGAATTAGGGGTGGAGGGGAGGATGAAACTAACATCAAGGCACAATGCTAAATAGAAATTGACTGATTTTAGTCCTGTAAATATTTGCAGAGGGCTCCTTTACTGCAGTAGTGATTGAAATTGCCCATCCTAGCCTTCCTGAAAGGTTATCCTTGTGTTCCTGCTGCCATTTGTTCTTCTGCTCACTTAGTTTAGCTGATGGTGTTGTACAGGCCAATCTTTATTTGTATCAGCAGCCTTTTAGTCTTCTTACCTATGTTCCTTTTTCTCTTCTTATGCCTCCTTTCCAAACTTTGCACTTCTGTAGGAGTGACACTGACAGAAGTGCTGTCCAATCTGTGCACTTAGGATCAAGGGAGGAGGCAGAAGCAAGGTGGTCTCCATGGGCATGGGTGACCCTCTCCCCTATTTGCTATCCTCAATAATAGTTGCAGGCTCAGTCGTGAATGAGGTGCCTTTGTTGAGTTGTCAGCTGGCTGTGACTGTTTGCAGAAGCATCTTTCTCTCATCCTTTCTGGCTTGTGACTGTTAAGAACTTTCTGGGCTTGTGATTTTTGCCTTCAACAGTTGCTGCCCAGCAGAGTGAGGCTCTGGGCTGGATGATGTGGGGCACAAACATCATGGCTGGTGCCATTGACTTCTTTGGGCTGGGTATAATGTCTTAAAAGTCTGTTTTTCCTGGTGTAATGGGGTAGCCTTATCTTTGTCTGCTTTGAGGAAAGCAAGGTGTTGGTATGGGCTCTGCTACTTCAGTCAGGGCCCATGAGCTGCCTCTCTGTGTGCCATAGTAACACTCTGGGCTTCCCTTCTGAGTGTGAGATGTACAGGGTTTCTCAAAAATCTGGAAACCTCTTTGTGTATGGGGAAAACTGGCTTTGGTTTGGATTGAGACTGAAGTCTAAGTGTACTGTGTTAATGTAGCTGGCATTTTTTCAGGGTCCTGTGAGTTCTGCTCTTGATTGCTCATTGGAAATGGGGGCTTTTTGAGTGTGGAATGGATCCTGCCACTTAATTCAAGTGGAAGAAGGAGCAGATCATATTCCTGATTCTGGGTATTCCCTCAGAACTTGCAAAACATCCTACAATTCAAGACTGTGGTGCCTGTAGGACACAGCTATATTGGTGAGATTCCTTCATTAGAACTATGAAATGAAGCATTTAAGATGTCTGTAGCCAGATCTGATGTATTTTCTGTTGTTGCTGTTGAAGGCAGCCTAGTATTATGGTATTATGAGAGTACATAAACACCTGTTTCCCATTTATGTTGTATTTAGAAATGCTCATCATCTGGGATAGTGTGTGTTGCAAAGCAAGCAGAATATGAGAGTATCTGTGTTTTAATGTGTACCTAGTAGCAGGTATTGGAATCTGCAGTAACCTATCCAAATGTGAACCTACATTGGTATTTATGACAGTGTTCAGTCCTGTAAAGGTTTGCATATATCTGTCAAGTGTAATTGTGTGCTTAATTGCTTCATAAACACACCAGGCTTTATGCATGAAGCTATGTACCAAAACTTTTAATTTGATTGAGAAAAAGCCACACTTTAGCTAGAGCAAACTGCTTCTGACTAGGTCATTGTTAATGTTGAGGTGTTTAGCTTTCCATTCTAAATAGAAACATTGTCTCCTAATACATCAACAGGATGGAAACTTTTTTTTTTTTTTGGTGAGGCACAAAGGTGAAGTATATGTAATTATAGCTACATTAATTTATTTTAGCCATTTAAAATGCCAGGTTCCCTGCCAATAGCAAAAAGAATAGTGCTAAAAGCTTATTGTTTCTTTCTCCTCCTCTTGCGGTACAGATGTGACTTAATGATGTTCAGCAATTACGTGCATAGAAGGGGTTATATTTTGTGTGAATTAAATCTTATTGTAACCCCCAAGCAAAGCAGGCCTGTGGGAATTGACTAGCACAGGTGGCTGATATAGATGCACACTGCAGTTTGTGACTGAGGGCATCTTGGAGCTTTTGGTGCCTGTTGTTTGTGGGGTTTATGTTGCATGATGATAAAGATTATCTCAAATTATTAATACAGGTTTATTTTCTATACTAAGCTTTTTCTTAGGCTACATTTTTAGAAGAGCATCAGACAAAGTTCTAGCATAGAAATTTCTGGCATCATACTCTCAAATATATCAAAATTTCTGTGACATATGTTTGTTTTGAATTCAAACCTGTGATATCACCTGTCTTCAATGAACACCTCACAGGCATCTAACAATTAAAAAGTTGTTATATTGATGTGTAACAAATCATATTGTGTGCAAATAATCCATGGAATGCTAATAAGAATGCTCACAAGCTGACAGTTATAAATTTGTTAGCACATAGTTCCAAAAATCCTGAATATGGCTTTTAAACTAAACTAATTTAAATGCGTAGACATGAATTGCTACCTGGGCATATTGTGATTGGGTCAGGAAGTAAGGGTCTACTATAAATGGTGAGGATGGATAGCACTGATGTTGTTAGGTGGTTTATATTGTAGACCTCCCCTCACCTAAAAAGTCTGTGCTTCTAAGAATTGGGTAAATTCTGAACACAGTCTTTTCCATCCCTCTGAGCTCAAGAGGGAAGGAAAGAGCTAGCATTCAGGGTACAGTTTTGTTTTGGTATTTTTTGCCCACTTACTGGCACTATCTGATTTCTTTTTTTTTGATGTTTGTTTTGTTTTATTTTGTTTTGTTTTGCTTTGTTTTTTGCTTAGATATTGTTGAATTAGTCTTCTCATTCAGTGGTCAAAATCTTGACTCATAATTATTAATAATGAAGAAAACCCTGAAGCTGACATAATGAAAAATAGGTTTCTGTTAGCTGGTAGCTACTTTAGAAACATTCCCAGTAGAGACAGGACAGTAATAAACCCTTCCTCAAAGCTTAGCAAATGGCAGAATAACAGAATTTCATTTCTGTCCAGACCTTTAATTTGTGAACAAGAACAGCCAGTCTGTATAGTGACTTAATTCACTGTGCAGAAAAATCTCAGGCACCTAATCATTTCATCCCAACTCATTGTAGTGCAGATAGGATTATTGCATTAGAAATGTGATTTTAAATGGCCCGAGGCAGTAATTTGTCAGCATTTGGGAGGATTAACTCCATTAAAGTTTAGGCAACAACAACCATTCTTTTGTGTTGCATCACAGGTCACAATGCCGAAACATTTAGCATAACTCATCTGTGAATCTTCTTACAGTTGTATGATTCCTAGCAAGTTGAGAAACCGAGCTACTTCACTTGCACTGGAATTACAGCTTGCAGAGGTCTGGAGGAGGCAAATAGATATGCCTTTGCTGCTGATGAATTAATGTAAGCCCTTTCCTAGGAGCAGCTGTAAGTCTTGCTGCTGCAATCTGCAGAGTCAACATGTGAAATAATATAGC
This sequence comes from Lonchura striata, assembly GCF_050655825.1. Classification (NCBI taxonomy): domain Eukaryota; kingdom Metazoa; phylum Chordata; class Aves; order Passeriformes; family Estrildidae; genus Lonchura; species Lonchura striata. The sequence goes on along the minus strand of NC_140705.1, from coordinate 83,160,423 downwards.
TATTTCTTTTGAGCTTGCAAATATCTTTGAGGTAAGGGTGAAGATGCTGTGTGGTAAAGACTGCTCTTTAGGAAGCTGTCAAAGCCATTAGCTCTGCAGATTTCTCTATGGGATGAAAAAGGCTTGTCATTACTAAGTGCATTGGAAATTAGAAACCAGTTTATGGTTCTATTTTGTGAATTGTAACTATAGTGTTTCCTATCAGAAAAGGTTCTGTTGCGGAAGATAGATAAATATGATTATTCATAAATGATACAGCCAGGATGAGAACAGTTCTCCCAGCTGGCCGGATGACACCCCTGCCTTCGGATGGGTCCTGGGGTCAAGTGGACTGTTCCATCTCACCCCCGAAAAGATGTATGGTTCACCCCGCACCTCTATCCCTCCCCTAAAACATCAAATGCCTGTAACCCCATTGGCCATGCTTTGTTCCAACCCACCTTGAAGCCCCTTTATAAGGAGGCTTCAAGGGGCCATGCGGTCTCTTGGAACTTCCTCCTCTCTTGGAACCTCCTCCCCTCTCTTGGAGCTTCCCCTCTCCTGGAGCATCCTTTTGTCTCTCCCCTCCCCCACCCTCTCAGGCCCGGCCACGTGCTGTGCCTGGGAGCACGAGGCAGGACCTTCTGCACCCCCAATAAACCTCTTTCCCCAAGAGCAAACTTCAGAGATCTCTGCCTCCTTTCATCTACACCGTGCTGGAGTGTGGTATTTTCCACAAGGTTCTGAGCTCAGAACTTTGAGGGTAAAGAGAGAAGTATTGGTGAAGTAAACCTCCAGGGAGGAGAGCATTGTTTCTTTTTTTTTTTTACAAAGACTTGGCTGTGCTTCTGAAAACATTCTGTTCAGAAATACAGAGTCAATGCTGAATATTTAATTGGCCTCTTTATCTGCTGGGTGATGAAATGACTTCAAGGTGTTTTATGCATGCCATGAATGCGCACTGATGTCCAAAATAATCTTGTATCTTCAGATAGTCACACATTTCCTTAGAAATAAATGTTGCAACATCCACAGAAATCTTGTATGATAAGTGAAGGACTTTGGTGTATAGTTTTGGAAGGGGACAAGGCACAAAGATTGTCCATCTGAGTTCCCCAGACAGTGTTTGAAAAAATGTCACACACTACCAGTGTGGATCATGGGCATGTAATGGGAGTCACGCTGGCATCAGCAGATTATTAGAACATTGCAGGGCTGAAAGACACAGTGGTTTTGCCACATCAGCAGCGTGTGGCCTTTGACATCATGTAATTGGGGTGCTTCCAAGCACTGAACCTGCAGCACCACAATAAACTTGACTGTCATGCTCTACATAACGTAGTCAGAACTGCAGCATTTTGTGACATGAGGTCTGCGTGTCAAAAGCACGAGAGATGTTCTAAGCTAAATTGCCAGCTTACATCTTGCTAGCATAATCTGTGGCTTGAGAGGCATTGAAGTTGTTAAAATGGAGGAAAACAAGCATACACCCTTCCCCTCCTGCCACCAAATAAATAAACCCTAGCCCACAGTATCTGTTGTTGAAGCTGCAATTCAAGAAGTATCCCAATTGCAGAAAAGCAGATTTTTTAATCAGGCTGTTTGCGGCTTCTGGGTCTCTGACCACTCTGCTTGTCAGAGAGCCGAGTCCTCGAAAGCCGGATAGCGTAATGAAATCTTCCTCTATGAAGGCGGGACGGCTCACAGGCGGCTTTATTTCCAGAAGGGTTTATTGAGGAACAGCAATTCAGGGAGCGAAGGGAAAACAACCTCTCCGGGAGGGAGCTCGCTCTGAGAGCCTCGAACAGGGGGCGGAATCGGGATTATAACGGGGACAAGAGAGGGAGGGTCCAGGCATGAAGCGTTCAGTGAAGGAAGGCTTCGGGGGCAGAGTCAGGGTCGAGTGGCAGGGTTATAACCAATGAGGGTAAGGGGAAAGAGCGGCTTCAGGGAAGGAACCAATGGAGGTATAAAGAACAAAGAATTTTCTAGCACCAAGGGATGACAGACATACTGATTGATAACAGGGGAGGCGGGGAACTACACACCTGTCACCTCCCAGGGTAATTCGGGGGGACAGTTTCCCAAGTCCCCTCCCACATCTCCCCCGTTCTTGTTAATTAAATAAATATTTGCCAAAGTCTTGGTAAGCGTCTTTTTGAAGATGGTTAAGGCAACTGAAATGAGAAGGACAATTATGAAAATCCAAAAGAGTCCTTTTAAAATGGAGGCTGCCCACCCGGGAATGCCCCACTGCATCAATAGTTTGTGGACGGGGTCCACAGCCGAAGTTTCCGTTTTGATGTCCTGTACTTCGGTCCGGATCCGCTGGATGTTGGCTTGGATGGAAGTGCTCCGTGATGTTAAATTGAAGCAACACAATCCTTCGAAGTCCTCGCAGCTGTGGCCATGGGCGAGCAGCAGGAAATCAATAGCCGCTCTGTTTTGTAATGTGGCTTGCCTGGTGGTTTGCTGGTCTGCCAGAAGATCGGAGAGGGCGGCAGACGAGGCGTTGGCATGCTTACTTATCCAACACTCCAGGTGAGAAAGCTCACCGAGGGCCTTAGCTGCTGCATACCATGGTAAAAAGATGGATACAGCGACCCTCTTTGTTTTTCCCCAATCGTAAATTTCGGAGTCACAATTTTCGTCGAATTGAGCATATGATCTTTTGGTGCGTGCCAATTGTCTTTCTTTTTTCCAATCTAGAATTTGAGTTCTGTTTGGAGTGAGGGTAGCAAGCTTGCCAAGGCTGCATGGGCCTCCCTGGAGCCGAGATGGAATTCCCGACCATACTCTGTCCCCACAGATAAGAAACATCCCCCTGGGCAATGTCTTGGGATGAGTGGATGAAACTGAAATCACCTGGCTAGTATAATTGCACCAGGTTTGGCTGTTATATTTTTTACTGATAGGTGTTACATCTTTCCGGTATGTGTTTTTGGCCAAGTCAATTCCGTGCCAATTTTGACTTGGCCTCCTATAATAGAATTTGACACAATATCTAGCTGTGGAGGACCCCAGTAAGTCCAATTCTTGGGGTTCCTCTTTGCTGTTGGGCAAAATTTTGGTCCACTCATCCCAAGTATCGACCGGGTTAGGCCTCCTACCCGTGGTTCGGAGCAGGTCGGAATTGGATACCGGCCAATCGTCGGCTACCAAGGGGACCCCTACCAGGCAAGTGGACAGGGGATTGTCCACGTTGCCCATGGCCAGACATAGGTTATCCTGCTGCAAGGACTTTGCCAGCGTGATCCAGACGTTTTCTTTCGGCTGTGGTACCACCCAGCCATCTGCTACATGCAGCCACAGGAGGATGGAAAGCGTGGCTGCAACCAGCTGGGCGCAGTGGGACATCTTCTGTTGTTCCTTTTGGGTGAATGATGTTCTGGCAGCCATCTTAGTACTAAAATTAAACAAAACAATATTACCAACATACATTTGGTTCCCTCCCCTCCCCCAGCTCCCCCTTTTGGGTTAAAATAAAAATAAATTTCAGGACGGAGGGGTAAAGGGATGACGGGTTAGGTATGAGGGTAGAGGGAACGGCACAGGAGGGGATGGGGTGGCGGAAGTTGTTAAGTCTTGCAGAGGTAGGTATGTCCTTGTGATGAGGACCCGGGAGACGATGTTGAGTGGTCTTCCGGTCCTCTTCTTTTTTCTCCGTCGCCACGCCACTGCATTATCTGGTGGTGATTGTGATGGGGTCGCTGGGTTGCTCCTCGCTGGGGGGTCTGTGGTAGTGCTCTCCAGGTACGGTTTGACGTATTTTCCAGGAATCCATTTGGGACCCTGGGCTGTGGAAACACAAGCGTACCCTCTCCCCCACGTTATCAGAGGGTACGGCCCTGAGATGATTTTTGATTTTGGGTCTCTGATGAGGACTGGCGGACGCTCTTTCAAAACTGCCCTGGTGTTATTGCAAAAGTGTCTGAGTGCAGGGGGATTCGGCTCTCGGTCAGAACAATTTAAGAAATTAAGAACATAAAGTGCCTTGCATAATCTTTCAACTGGTGTCATGGCCAGAGCCGAATCGTGTTGTTGTTCTAGCAGCCTTTTTAACTCTTTGTGGGAGCGTTCCACTATTGCCTGTCCTGTGGGGTTATGGGGAATGCCGGTGGAATGGGCAATTCCCCATTGTTGTAGAAATTGTGCGAATCTTGTCGAGGTGAATCCAGGCCCATTGTCCGTTTTGATGGCTTTTGGGACTCCTAATGTGGCAAATGCCATGAATAGATGTTTGATGATATGTTTTGTTTTCTCACCAGTGTGGAGTGACGCGAACACGGCCCCAGAAAATGTGTCTATGGACACATGCAGGTATTTCAGGCGGCCAAAAGGATTATAGTGAGTGATGTCTGTTTGCCACAGCTCCAATGCTGCCAACCCTCGGGGGTTTATCCCCGTTGGCAGCGGTGGAAGGGCGAAGGACTGACAGCTTGGGCATGTGGCTAGTATGGCTTTGGCTTGTTCTTTTGATATTTTAAATTGTCGGGCAAGGGCAGGTGCATTTTGATGGAAAAACGCATGGCTGAGCCTTGCCTGTGCAAAGATGTCTGGTAAGGTTAATGAAAGTGCAGGTGCAGAGTAATGAGATGTCATTGCAAGGAGGTCGGCCATCCGGTTCCCCTCTGCAATAGCTCCTGGCAGGTCTGTGTGAGCCCGGACGTGCATAATATAATAGAGTTGCTCTTGGTGGGAGATCAGCCAGATTAATTCCGTGAGCAAATCGAATAACTGTTTGTTTTGAACTTCTTTGAGCAGGGCGTGTTCTGCCCGTTCTGCTACCCCGGCAACATAAGCCGAATCTGTTACCAGATTGAAAGGTTGCTGAAATTTTTTGAATGCTCTCACGACCGCAGCAAGTTCAGCGATCTGGGGGGAACCCTCAACCAGTTGGATGTCAGACTCCCACTTCTGACTCTCCGGGTCCTTCCAAGTGATCACCGATTTGTGGGATTTTCCCGACCCATCGGTGAACACCGTGAGAGCACCTTTAATAGGTGTTTTATTTTTGAATGACTTTGGGGCCAAATATAACGTGTCTTTGAATATTTTATGTTTAGGGTAATGAATGGAAATCTGTCCAGGGTAACTGTCTAAAGCAATTTGCAAACTTTCGTTTGTCTGAAGCAGGGATTCCAATTGTTCCAAATTAAGAGGTAAGTAAATGCACGCTGGGTCACACCCTGCGAGGGTCCGGAGGCGTTGTCTGGCCTTTATTATTATCCTAGCCATCAACTCTGCAGGAGTTGAAATAGTTTTCGCTGGCTGGTGCGGGAGAAACAGCCACTCAATGATAAGGAGTGGGTCCTTCCGCCCAGCGTCCCATTGAAAAAGCAGACCATGGAAGTTTGGGCACTTACCCAGTATGGCAAGGGTGACGGGAAGGAGCCGATCCACACGGTGGGCCTGACGGGATCGTATGGCCTCAGCGACTCTCTCCAGGGCTCCTTTGGCGGCAGGTGTTAGCTCGCGAGGGGAAGCTAGGTCGCCATCTCCTCGTAGCAGGTTGAAGAGCGGCGCCAGCTCCTCCGTGGTGAGTCCCAGGAGAGGTCGGATCCACGTGATGGTACCGCAGATCTGCTGGAGATCCCGCAGGGTCCGTGGGTCGTCTTTGACGGTGACAGATTGGGGCGCGACAGTCCTTCCCGTAATGTGAAAGCCCAAATACTTCCATGGCGCTGACAGCTGGATCTTTTCTTCGGCAATTTCAAACCCTGCAGCTTTAATGGCCTTAACAGTTTTGGAAAGTGTGATCTGCAGATAAGCTTGTGTTTCAGCGCAGATCAAGACATCATCCATATAATGCAGGATGATCGCTTCAGGGAACAGCTTTCTGATCGGCGAAAGCACCTGGGCCACAAAAGTTTGGCAGAGCACTGGAGAATTTTTCATTCCCTGGGGCAAAGTGGCCCATTGGTACCTCTTATAAGGCTCCGCCCTATTGATGGAAGGGACGGAGAACGCGAATCTGGGGGCATCTCCGGGATACAATGGGATGTTGAAAAAGCAGTCCTTGATGTCAATGACTGCGAGCTGCCAATCCCGGGGAAGCATGGAGGGTGAGGGAAGGCCAGGCTGCAGGGGGCCCATGTCCTCGATTACCTCATTGACCCTGCGCAGGTCTTGGAGTAGGCGCCATTTGTCTTTGCCAGGTTTTTTAATAACAAAGACAGGAGTGTTCCAGGGGCTGGTGGAGGGTATTAAATGCCCCAGGCGGACCTGCTCCTCTACTAATTCATGGAGCGCTTTTAATTTCTCCTCCACAAGGGGCCACTGGTCCACCCACACTGGAACATCGGTCTTCCAATTCAGCGGTGGGGAGGTGCGCTCCGCAGTGGCCCATACTAAAAATCCCATGCAGGGCTAGGGATATCGAGGCGGGCACCCCATTGGGACAAAACGTCCCTGCCTAATAACATGATGTTAGATGAAACAACAAAAGGCCGAATGGTGGCAATCTGTCCCTCAGGGCCCTCCACACTTACCAGGTGTTTGCTGCGCATGGAGTTGACAGCTCCTCCCACTCCGGAGATTGTGCCACAAGGGGGCACCAACTCCCAGTCGCGGGGCCACTTTGACCGGGGTATGATGGTGACGTCTGCCCCGGTGTCTGCCATCAGGTCCAGTTTGATGGACTTTCCCTGAAGCGATAAAACAGTCTCAATCATTGGTCTGGATTTGCAAACATTTTGTGTGAGGAAGACAAAATTGTCTTCCCCGGAGTCATGTCCAGCGAAATAGTCCTGTGCTGGTGGATCGGTGAGGTCGGCCACGTCGAGGAGGTACATGGCAGCGAAGGGGAGCCCCTTGGTGATGGTGCAAGGTGGTTGATGGCAGACGACTGAGACGGTGACCTCGGACCCCGGCTGAAAGCACACCACTTCAGGAACGACGGTAACACGGTCTGGTGTGAGCCTGCAATCTCCGAGTATTAACACTGTCACCTCACAATTGCGGTAAGGGGGTTCCAGGAACCCAGCGGGAACTCTCACCAGGTCCTCATCCTGGAGAGTCACAGTGATGGAGCTTTTGAGGACCCGGTGAGTGTCTGAATCTAAGTTGCGGATTCTACGGAAGAGGCGGAGCCCGTCGTCGTGGCTCCGCCAACCCTCCGGAACTGTCCGCTGGGCCACCGGTCCTCCCGGATGGTGGGGAGGCCTGGGCGCTGTGAGGGGCCACTTGTTGTCCTTGCGCGGCCCCTCCCCGCGCTCCGCGACCCGTTTCCCGCCTGCTGATGGTAGGGCATCGGGTTCCTGGGTATTGGTCTTGGGGAGGGTGTGTACGAGTAGTGTGGTTGCTCCGGGGGCCAGTATGGGCAGTTGGCTTGTATGTGGCCCATCTGGCCACACCCGAAGCACCGGATGGTGTTCATCGTCAACATCGCCTCCCCAATCCCCTTACTTACTGCAAGGGCGACAGTGGTCTCGGTGGAGGCGGCTTTCGTGCAGGCCTCCACCATCTGTGCGATGGTGGGTTCGGGGTCCTGAGGTAAAGTCCTTAATATCTTCTTTGTCTCGGCTGTCGCGTTGGTCATGGCCATCTTTCTCAGGAGCTCTTCCCTCGCTGCAGGATGGTCTATCTGCCGGTCGATGGCCTCCCTCAGCCGGTCCACGAATTTTATGAAAGATTCCTCTGGGCCCTGGGTAATAGCTGAAAAGTTCTGGAGCGGGGTTTTCCCATCGGGGATTTTTAACAGTGCCGCTCGGCCAGCCTCCTTGATGTCATCTAGGACCTCCGTGGGTAACAGTATTTGGTCCTCTGGCTGGCTGAACTCCCCCTCCCCTGCCAGGGCTTCTATGGCTTCCTCTCCCTCTCCAATTGCCTCTGCTAAATTGTGTTTTTTCAGAAGAGGCTTGAGGAGCTTTCTCCATTGAATGTCCCACAATAAAAGCTCGGTGGGAGTGAGCAGGGACTTGGCAATATATTTAACGTCATGCTGGACCAATGTATGGCCCGAGAAAGCGAGGTCCAATACATTCTTAAAGAAAGGAGAGTCTCGACCATAGTCTTTGGCAGCCTTCCTCAGTTCTTTAATCTCCACATATGGGAGTTGCTCCCAGTGTGGCCGCTGCCCCCTGGTCCTCACCACAGGTGCTGCGAACGGCCCCAGATCTTTTGCGAATTCTAAATCCCCATCCTTAATTGCCTCTGCCCTGATCCGGGCCCACCCACCTCCCGGCCTAGGTGTGGGCCGGGGGCTGTCGCTGTCCTCATCCTCATCGGAGGATGAGGCAGGATGAGCAAGGGCTCGGACCTTCCCCTTGGCCGGTGGGCTTCGGTGGCATGAAGCCCGGCAGGCCAAGATGGCCTGCTTCCGGCCAGGCCGACTTCCGGTTCCGGTGGCGTGGGAACCAGAAGAGGCCTGAGGGGAGGCGTGGCCAGGCTCACCCACCGGGGTGTGGCCTTCCGGCAGGGGGTTCCCTCCCACCGGGGCGTGGCCTTCCTGCAGGCCGGTCCCTCCCACCGGGGGCCCACCCAGGGGTGTGGCCATGGGGGCTGGAGGGGCGGGTCCCGACGACGTAACAATCGACGCGGTGGTAGGGGCGGGACCCGACGCAGGGGCGGCACCCGACGGGGGTGGAGCCTGAGGGGGACTGGCAGGGGCCCGAAGGGAGTGAGGAGGTGGAGAGGAGGCGCCATTTTGTCCCTCGGTGGCGGGCTGCTCGGCCATGTGGCCGGCGCCATTTTGTGAGGTGTGGTGACAGAGATCAGGAATCGAATAACATGGTTTTAAACTGGGTACAGGGGTTTGAGGGCTTTGGGGAGAGGAAAGAGTCGCACTGGGATGGCCAGTCCCAGGACGAGGAGAGGACAGAGTGGGGCGGGGAGCAGCAGGGAGACGGTAGCAGCCCTGTGCCTGGTTATGGCAGGATCTGCTGCCCGACCCACCCTTAGGGGAAACCGGGTTAGGAGTGGGGGGGGCGGGATGAAGGTTAGGAGAACCGGGGACCCAACTCTCACCCTTTTGTTTAAATAAAGTGTAAATAGAATGAAAAAGTGGAAAAAAATGCCCCACAGAAAAATTCCCCTTTACTTGTAATGCGTATAACAGTTTCCCAATATTTCCCCAGAAAATAAGAGAAGAAAAATCATCCCTGGAGGTGTCAGGGAAGTTATCGAAAATAAGATTAACAAAAGCCTTAAGGTCCCTCTTTTTAAAAGAAATGTTACCCAAAACAAGGGAGGATTTAACGTGGAGGTAAAAATCCCGCCGGGCAGGAGACAGGCGGTTGCCCATTCTCACTGCAGAAGAAAGGAAATCCCCAAAGAGACAAAGAGAGAAACGAAAAGGAAAAGAGACAGGGTCGGGTGCCAGACAGGGCACCAGGAACTCACCAGAAAGAAGACCGCTGTCAAAACGAAAAAGCCTCTGAGGGGGAGAGGAAGCGCCGCAGATCTCGTCCCGTTCGGAGTCTGCTCCCAAACTCGAAGTCGAACCAGGACGAGGTGTCTGCAGCCCGCGAGGTAGGCGATCTTCTTCAACGAAGAGCAGCCGCTCGTGGAACTGGCGGCGAACGGCGCTTTTCGTCCTCGGGCAGCCGGATCACAGAGCCGAGGGAGCCGAGGAGACGCTCTGCGGCTGACTCCTGAGAGGGGCCAGTCTGTTCGGGCGCCAGTTGCGGCTTCTGGGTCTCTGACCACTCTGCTTGTCAGAGAGCCGAGTCCTCGAAAGCCGGATAGCGTAATGAAATCTTCCTCTATGAAGGCGGGACGGCTCACAGGCGGCTTTATTTCCAGAAGGGTTTATTGAGGAACAGCAATTCAGGGAGCGAAGGGAAAACAACCTCTCCGGGAGGGAGCTCGCTCTGAGAGCCTCGAACAGGGGGCGGAATCGGGATTATAACGGGGACAAGAGAGGGAGGGTCCAGGCATGAAGCGTTCAGTGAAGGAAGGCTTCGGGGGCAGAGTCAGGGTCGAGTGGCAGGGTTATAACCAATGAGGGTAAGGGGAAAGAGCGGCTTCAGGGAAGGAACCAATGGAGGTATAAAGAACAAAGAATTTTCTAGCACCAAGGGATGACAGACATACTGATTGATAACAGGGGAGGCGGGGAACTACACACCTGTCACCTCCCAGGGTAATTCGGGGGGACAGTTTCCCAAGTCCCCTCCCACAGCTGTTGTTACAAATTACAGCTTGCTTAATTAAACAGACAAAGTAGTATCCTAATAGCAGAAAGTGTAGAAGTTTAGAAGAACCCAATGACTTGTGTTGCCCATTTTTATTTTCAATTACTTTCTATGCAATCTTCCTACATTAAACCAGGCTTATTTTTGTTCTTTTTTCTTTTTCATAACTATAAGCCTAGTGAAGCTGCTAAGAATTGTGTTTGTCTCTGGCTTTGAAACCTGAGATATATAATCAGACTTGGTACAGATTAGATTTTTTTTGTACAGTTATAATACATTGTATCATCTGCAACCAGGATATGAATCTGCTAATGCCTCTTTTACCTGTACTCTCCTGCTCAAAAAATTTTACAGTGTAGCTGAGTATTTTGATGAGAGAGTGTTTGAAGTTTCTTTAAGATACTTCATAGAACAGGGGAGAATTGACTGAACTGTTTTGAACTTGTCTGAAATTCAAGGCTGAAACATGAAGGCTGAAACACTCTGCGAGGCATACCAGAACATGAAAATTCTTTCCTTGGTATAGCATGACTGTTTCTTCATTCTGGATCTGAACCTTGTAACTCTAGTGACTTGCATGAAACGGACCTTAGTGGGGGCATTTGGACTTCAGGAAAATGAGTAGGATTTAATTTAGGCCACAGCTCTATGCATGATATGCTTTAACCAGGGAATACTTGTGTGCCTTCAAAGCAGTGGGCATGCTGCTCTGGCAGAGCAGATCTAAGATGTCCCCTTGTGGGCTTCCCATGTGCCTTTCCTTGTCAGAATCCATGGTATTGATGATTCCGAGATTGTAGAAAGTCTCTGTCTTTCTGCTCTGCTGCCAAAGAAAAAGCCATAATTCGTCTGTGCTGGTTTCAAGGTTGTTTATTCTTGTTTATCTCTAACATGTTCTGCTGCCCTACTGCAGGTCTGTCATGCAGGGCAGCGTGTGGGGCTCTGCCCTCAGTGGGATGTTACAAACATTAAATACCAGAAACTACCTGTGCTATATTTACAATAATGTGCCAATATCTGTCACCTACGTTGAACAGTGTGTCCCCAGCCTAAACCAATAGAAAAATGCCAACACTACAGTGAAACATGGAGGGCATGAAGAAGGAGAAAAAGGACAAGACACACCCAATTTCCTCCATCTTGTGCCCTTTGGACCCCTAATCTGGAATCCTAAAATTTTACTTTTGCACCCATGCTACACTTAATTATTACTTATATCAAACACTCAGAGCTTGTAATTCATCCTGTAAGATTGAAAACTCTTTTCCATGGACAGAGATCAGAGACAGTGTCTCTCGGGGCTCTGTACAGGGGCGTTCCTGACCCCCTGCCAGGGTCCCAGGCCTTCCAGGACAGCCAGAGGGAAGCCCTGGATTCCCACATTTCCTTTGTCCTGTGAGCTTCCCATGTGCCTTTCCTTTCTCCTCTCCATATGAAGGTCATAAGTTAGCAACCCTGCAGGTCTCCTGTGTAAGTACACAGTGATTGCTCCCTGCCTTAGTTCTTATAAAAATGATAGCTCAAACACTTTCAATAATGCTTCTTTCTAAACTCAGATCCTTTTGATCAGGGAGTGACTAGATGTGCTATTACAGCAGCAGATGCAAGGAACCAGTGATCTCTGAGCAAGCTACTGATGAGAGCAGCATGAACATGATGCATCCAACCATAGCCTCCATTGTAACTGGAGTACAGAATACAGGGATTATTTTACAAAAGAGACAGTAAAAGAAAATATGGTACCAGCTATACAAAAAAATCAGTCTTAAGGAATTGGTGTGTTCAATTGCAGCTTGAATTTATTGCTATGGTATCAGAATTCAATTTATCTTATTTAAGATAATACAACATAGTAAGACTGTTAAAAACTACTTACTGTTTCAACATTGGTATATTTCTTAAAAATTATTTTTGTCTTCAACTATGTTTATTTTTGTCTGTCATGGTTTAACCCCTAGCTGTTGCTTGCTTGATCCCACACCTCTGGGATCAGGGAGAGAATTGGAAGGGTAAAAGCTGGAAAACTCATGGATTGAGATAAAGAGAGTTTAGTAGGGAATGCAAAAGCCATGCACACAAGCAAAACAGAACAAGGAATTAATTCACCACTTCCCATGGGCAGGCAGGTGTTCAGCCATCTCCAGCAGAGCAAGGCCCCATCACACCTAATGCTGACTTGGGAAGACAAATACCACCACTTCACTTTGTCTTCACAGCAAAATGCTGTGGAAAACACAGGGAAGAAAATTAACTCTACCTCAGCTGAAACCAGCACATTGCCATAAGGATCTGTTTAATCTGTATTGGTAAATCACTTAGTTTGTGGTTGATCTTGAATTTTTTATATATTATAAGACATTTTCTGGGAGGAAAGAGAAAAGACTTAATTCTGAAGAAACTTCAGACTGGTTTCCTCTTCTCAGCTTTCATCTGAAACTGTATTTGGTAGTAGTGTTTGTAGGTTTGAAAATAATAAATTGCCAGGGAAATTCTGCTCAAGACAACTGAGGAAACCAGTGGGATATTAAACTGGATTTGGTTTGCAACTCACCATGAAAACAAAAGACTTCCCTCAGAAGGAACTGAATACTTCTAGGTAAAGCATTTTTTAATATATTTTTTTTTGTATTGTTTAAGTTGTTACACCTTCCTATTAAACAAAGAAGGGCTGAGGTTTCTCAATTCATTGCCCTCCAAATTACCTTGTTGTTCGGGTTTAAAAGCAAAACCAGTGAGAGACTCCAAGTCAGAAATACAATTTATTGGGAAAAGGACAAAAACACATGCAATAATACAAAGGGAAAAACTACTGACAAAGTCAGAATACAACCTGGCTAGCATACTGTTAGCAGTCTAAATTGGAGTAGCTGTAGTCCTCTTGGGATGGCAGATGTAGTTGCTGTGTCTTCTCAGAAAACCTGTGAAAAGGCTGCTCCTCTGTCTAGAAATCCCCAGTTTTATCCAGGCGGGAATGCCTAGCTCCTCCCCCCTGGGTGGAGCATCTCACAATGGATTATTATGAGTCACGAGGTGTGTCCTTAATCACCTCCTTCTCCTGGACAGTGTATCTCTGAGTCATGTGGCAAGGCATTGATGGGGCTATTAACAGCAGATAAGGAAAACTGCCCCGAGGCAACTCCTACTCAGATGGTAATAGGAAAACTTTTTTTTGGTCTTCAATCTTGGACACTTGTGGCCTGTAAGTTAAGTCAAAGTTATCTGCTTTGCTTTTTGTCTGGTCAATGATCTTATCCAATAGATTTGGTGATTCAGGAAAAAAATTGTCAAATGTCTTTGAAAAATTACTTTATTGTAGTAAGAACTGCTCCAAGCCCAATTGAGTCTGCACCTGGAAAACACTTTAAGTTTCTTGCTGGTGGTATGTGACAAAGGAACTGTGTATGCTGAATGTAGGATATCTGTATCCAGTGCAATATGACGTGAATGTGAATGTGAAAAATCCGTCTCGCTCTAGGAAAGCTAGCTTCCTTTTCTGTAGAAAAATTTAAAAGTGGGAATATAATCTATATTTTGGCTTCCAAGTTACCTTCAAGTAGAACTTACTCTATATGCATTTTTTTCCTTTCAAATGTGTTTTGACCTGTGGATTTCTTATAATCTATTAATAGCAAGACTGTAGTCTATTTCCCTATGCTCCCTAAATCATATATAGTTTGACGTGATCACTTACTTGTACCTGAGTATTCACAACAGCTTCTCTATTCCATGGATTTGCACTGGAACAAAATTCTATTCACATGAATGTTTGGGTAAAAGCAAATGAAAGAAGACTTTGATATCTACCACACTAAATATTTTATTTTCCTGAAGAAAAACTGAAATTTCACAGTGGTTTGGAGGTTTCAACTTATTTCAGAACTGTGTGAGGAGACCTGCCTCAGGATGGAGTTAATTTTCCCCAAATTGTGCATGTTTCATTCCTTCTTCCTCTACCTCCCTCAAAACTGACTGAAGATGAATTGAATAGGGATTCAAACCCTCAGTTTGAATACAAACCCTCAGTTTCTGTAGCCCTCTGTGTTGTTCTGGTGAGAATTTTCCATTCCTTTTATCAGAGGTGTACTTGAAGATATGAGGGAGAGTCCTGCAGTGCAGAGGGTGCTTGCTTGGAGCTCATTATTAAAAGCAGAGCAGAACGGGCCTCAGCATGTTTCTGTCCTGGCTCCTGTAAGTCACACAGTCAAACTCCCATCTTACCAAAGCCAAACTCAGACTTTATTATGCTGAAGTTATTCAGGAGAGCAGACTTCTGCATGCTAACTGATTGCTTGGATGATTACATGCTACTATTTCAGTTGGAAAGTTTTATTTTTCTGTGCCTCTTGGCTAAATGAACCTCTGACTCGTTAAGTGCCAAATGCTGAAAGAATTACTTGTTTACTCCATCCACCCGATGGACTCCAGCAGAAAGCCTAGTGGGCAATAAGGCAGCTTTGGCTTTAAGCAGGTGCTGAACAGTGAGAATAGAAGCCATTACTCTTCATTTCTCTATTAGTTTCACTGCTCATTTAATAGTGATGGGCAAAGAAAAACATTAATATCCTATCCTGCAGCCAAATGCACTGAAGTGGGAGTGTGACTTGTGTGTTTTCCTCTTTCCTAATGGTATCATTAAAATTTAACTAGTCCTCTCGATCATGTTATTATTCCCGGGGTTAATATGCTGAGATTGCTGGCAGCGTTCCTGCAGGAAGAGTTAACAGTGGCTGAGGCTCTGTGGCTGGCATTTGTTGCTCAGAGGGAAGTGTTGGGACTGGAGAAGCCCTGGCACCAGAAAGGCACAATCAAGTCTTTGGTGACAGGGGCATTTACAATACACAAACATATTCTTTGCCATTTACTTCTCTCTTTCCACTCCCTCCTTCCTTTTCTCTCCTCATTAGCCCTAAAGCTGTCAGTTCATCTCATCTGCTGTTGGGTTTCTAATGGAAATTCTTGACAATAAGTCTGCATATGTGTGAACCTAGTACTGTGTGTGATTTAAGAGATTGTTAGACCATAGATGGCTTTTACTGGAGGTCAGGTAGGCTAACCAAGAGGGAGATGCAAATAAAATGGTATTTGTTAGAAAGGAAGAGCTGGCTGTCTGGGCAGGCTGAATGTGGGGAAATGATGGGTAGCTGGAAGGCCATTAATGATGGCTTTGTAAGCAGCTCTGCAGTGTGGGTGGTGAGCCTAAATCCAGAGCTATACTTGTATTATGCCTAACAAGACTTCATTTTTTTTTCCCCTGTGTGTCAAATCCTTTTCTGAATAATGGATTTCACAAGAATTCTCTGGATTTTGCATTAGATTTAGAGGTGGATGGAAGAAGTTATGGTTGGTAGGAGAAGAAACTGGCTTTCACCATTACCTTGAAAACAAGGCTCTGCAAGATTTTACGGAGTTGATCTTTGTAAAGTCATGGATTACAGTGCTCTGGCAAAGAGGCTGTTGGGTGAGGAATAAGAGATAGGCAGTCAACTCATTGAAGTGCTTTCTCAGTTTAAATGAATAGTTGGGATCTACTTCTTGTAAGCTCTTGACAAGAGCTTAATTGTTACAGGTATTTGATCACATCTTTCCTTTGTCCTGTTTGTTTGGTTTTTTTAATCAATTTTCAAAGTTGCAAGGAGTGGGGTAGACACTTAAGGCAGGTTGGCCAATATGTTTTTGTCTCCTAAAAGACATGAGCATCTGTAAGTACAGAAAGGGCCCAAGGAGAAATGTGTAAGGAAGAATACAAGATGTGGACATGGAAATGAAGTGGGGAATTAAGTTTGTCCAGGCAGCAAAGCAACAGTGCTTCCATGGAACAGGTGGCATGCTGGGAAAGCAAGGAGAAATGGGTAATAAATCAGTGTTCTGTAAAAGCCTGAGCTTATTTTAAAGTCTTGTAGGAATTATGCATATGGAGTTTGTGTTCTGTTTTTCCTTAAAAAAGCTATCACTAAAATTTATTGTCTCTGTTTCTCTCTTTCTTAAAACAGAAACTAGCAAGCAGCTAGAAGAGTAGAAAGCATTGACTGAAGGTTGTCTTTGGTTTAATGCACTTTGGTATTTTTCATTCTGAAATTAATTTTTTTAGCCGAAGGCTAAGGTGCTGGCATATCCTGTGATCTAAAGATGTGACTGGCTTTTCTTTCTTACATCTAATTGGTTTGTTTCTCTTTTTACCAGTCACAAAGATATCTGTGTTCCATAATGTCAATTTGAGACTTGGTATGAAATAGAAATTCAGTTAATTGCATTAGCAATTTTGCCCAGCATAACAAATAAATGATGTATGTTGTAGTGCATCAGCAATAGGAATGAATTCAGTCTCACTTTTTCTTTTCCCTGTGCCTGTCTCTGAAGGGAAAAAATGTTGGATTTCCAGATTAATTTGAATTCTTATAGTGTTAAGCTTACTAATTCTGCAGTATTATTGTACTGGACACTCTAAGGCATATTATTAAGTAGCAGTACTTGTTAATCCTTTAAAAGCAGAATAGAATAGACTTGAGGTGTGAGAGGACAGCTGAAGGTGAGGGAGGGTATACATGAAGGCTGAATGCACTGGCACTGATGGCTCTAAATGAAGCACTTTACAGATCAAAGTGCTTTAAATTGCCATCCTTCTTTGTCAGTCCTAGTTACTTGGTTCTTCCTAGCCTCGTCTGCTTCTGTCTTGCCTGTTTAATATTCTACTTAAGTATAACAAGAGATGAAACATCCCAGATGCCTGTATCCTCCAGGAGTCAGCACTACTGATGGGAATACTTGTGTTAGCAGTTTATAAGCAATGAACTAAACAGGGCTATAAAGAGGAGAGGTAGCAGGAAGGAAACCATTGTGACTTCTCTTAATTTGCTGTTCTTTTTATCAGCAAAGAAAATAAATTTTGTAGCTTTCCTACTCCAAACCCATGTGCTCTGGGTAATACAAATTGTCTCAATAAGCACACACTGCTAAGGCCTAGATAAGGGTAATTTCTGTGCCTGAAATATCAAGGACTAGAGTGTGCTATATGGAAAGCTGGTGTGGAATCGGGCTGCTGAGGAAGCTGTGTGTAGTAATGTGCATGGGTGACACTGATAAATGGCTCCTCTAAGCAGGCATCTACAGCAAATTGTCACATTGAGACTTCCCAGCATACCCTAGACCTCTGCATGAATGAAATCTCTGTTGTGTCATTATTTACCCACCTCCATATGAAATGAGAGGATAGGATTCATTGCTTCAGTGCAGCTTTTATAGGAATTTGCTCTCTTTATGTACGCATTTGCATCTATATTTCTTTTTTTGCACTTTCTGCAGCAATGGCTGCAGAATTCCTGGTGTTCTCACTGTGATTAGACATACAGCTTTCTGAAATGGGATGAAATGGCTTTCAGGGTAAAGGATGGGTCTTTTACTTCTAAAAACCTAAAATGAAATGTATTTTATTTATTCTGATTTTTGACTAGACACATGTATAATTCAAGGTAAATAATAAGCGTGGTTTGTTTTTTGTTGATTTATTTTGTTGATTTATTTTATTTATTTTGTTTTAGTAGAGGTTGTGGTGGCTGGAAAAGGGGAGAAAAGCATGAATTGTTTTCCTTTCTTGATGAGTCATAATTACTGTCTTCAAAAGGTAGTGAGATATTCTTCAAATCTATTTTGCACTGAAGGAAACCTCATCTTTTCCTTGTTTCCTGTTATCACTGGACATCACTGATTCATGACAGGAATCAGACTTTCTTATCGTCTTTCTTCAGTATACTTGTTTTTTTACTTTTTCTGTCTTTGAGGTTATTTTCTAGGATAACTTAGCATTGAAACTCTAGTAATTTAAGCTTTGATGGAAAGGTCTCTTGAGGTCAGGGTAGAATTTCTGGCCAACCTAGAAAAAAACATAGCCAATTTTTTTGTAGTTAGCATATATTCCCAGTACATAAAGATCCCGATAAATTCCCTACTCAATTCCAACCAATACATCAAGCTTCAGGGCTCTAAGCTGCTAGGAATTTACCTGCAAGGATATAAAATGATAACCTCTGATGCAGCTGCACACAGGTAACACTGTGTCAGGGCAGAAGGACTGAGCACTTACACAAAACTTGGCTACTGGATTACACTAATAAGCACCTTGGCCAAAGTTTGCTGTTATGGTGATGTGCTAAATCTGACAGGGAATTTGGGTGCAGCTGAGGTGAGGATGGATGTCCTGTCCCACCACCCTGCTGTGGTGTTGATGGCTGTCTCCTGCTATCTGCTCCACCCTGCTGCTGCAGCTCTCTTAAATTGTTTCTTCATTATTGGCTCCCTTAGCTTCTTGCCGTTTCAGCCTTTGCCCTCGGACTATTTCTGTGTATCTTGCTGGCTTTCAGTAAAAATGTTGAATATTTGCTGGTGATGTGGAATGGGACTTTGTCCACCTAATTTTCCATAGGTAAGGACCTTTTTTAATAACTTGGTGGAAGAGGACAGTTCTTAGAGGTAGTTAGGTGGTTTGTAACATCAAGATGCTCACAGAAATCACAGAATTCCACACAACTGTGAATATTCACACCAATGTGCCCATTACCAAAGTATGTACATAGATCTCATCTGAGTGAAATGTTTGTCTCTTCTGTTTTTACAGATGAGATGAGTTACAGAACAATGTGGTTAACTTATTACTTGCATGAAATGAAGTCCAGGGTTCTTATGTGCTTGTGATGTTAATTATCAGACTTTCCCCTTTTTTGCTAATGTTGATCATCCCATTCTCCAGCAGTTTTGTGCTGAGGAGGTGTTGGTTTCTCTGACTCTGTACAGAGAGGGAGAAGAGACTTGTGGTTTGCATTTCAAAGCTGTCAGCCTTAAAGGAATTGGACTATGGCAGTTGAATATACGGTAACTAATTACCCATGTATATATAAAAAAAAAATATTTGGAAAGACCTTGACTTCTGATTCTTTGTCTGGTGCCAGAAACTGGCTGCTAGTTTAAAAACAGCAAAATTGCTAATGGAGTTAGGTGTGTTTTATGTGATTCTTTTTCCCCCCCGGAGTGTGTTTATTAATTCTTTCTTCCTACCTTGGACAGTTCATGTCTAAGGATTATTTAATTGTCCTTGACTTTTTGCTGGTGTGCATGGCATGCTTTTAGGCATTCTGTATTCATGTAGTATTTGTTAATGTTTGTTTTGTATTCTGTCTGCCTCTCTGCCCTTCCAGAGATCAAATGGATGATTCAAGACTTGACAGCATATAAATGCTATTAAACTGCATCTGAAAGAACAGAAAATGAGGCCTTTGTCATTTAATTAGTTAGAACATTAATTGGAATAGATTCTTCAGTGTTTTTCTTTTCAGTGGAGAAGTAAATGTTTGTGAAAGTGTTTTTCTACTTTTTATAAAGTTTGTCATTAGAACATGTCTAGAATTTAGAAGTAGCAATTTGTATTGGCTTACATGATATCTCAAATGTGTTCCATCTCTGTTTTCTTTCCCTAGACATTCTTTTACATTGTCATTATTCACAAGTTTTAAACTGCAAAAATATTAGTTTTTGGATTTTAATTCTCTTTGTCTTCACTGAGGATTGTATTGCTTTAACTGCAGTTGTCATTATATTTGTTAAGCAAAAAGGGGCATCTATACATTTTTTGTTTCCATCCTTTCTGATCCAAACATAATCTTTATGAGGTATTTATTAGATCCTGTCAGTAACCATCATGATCCTTGGGCTGAGACCCTGAGAACAGTAGGCAAAAAGCACACTGAGATACTGCTGTCTGCAGTTTTGCCAGGTGACTGGGAAACCAGGTTAATGCTTTATTGCAATTCTATGGAGTGATCTCACTGTCTCTTTCTGACAAAGTTTCATCTCTCAGAAAAAAACCCCATGCTATGAACAGGAAACAAAAATATTTTCTATCATGGGTTAATTGTTTGATGCCTGCTTTCTTGCTGGCTATTATGTTAATAGTAACTTTTTAGGGTGACACTGAAGTTTATCATCCATGATTAAAGAGTGTTGGAATGTATGTTGCTGCTCTAACAGCCTTCCCTTTTGTAGCTATTTTGCACGAGTTCCCCTGAGTTCCTCAAAACTGTCTTCATGTATTTCTTGTGGTGCCTACCAGAGTCCACTATGTGTTGCCAGGCTTCATAAAAATGTTATATATCCCTTTAGGCAGAAGAGGGTCTTTTAAGGCACTTCTGATGGTGGCTGCCTTGAATGAGGAGGAGTAATTTCCCCAAAGCCAACCCCAGTGTGCTGGACAGCTGGTTAGCAGGGATGTGTTTGCTTTGCTCAGCCTTTAAAGTCCTGCCCTGCAGCTCTCGCTTGTGGTGCCAGCCAAGTGGCTGTGCTGGTGAGCTCGGTGTCAGTGCTGCAGTGTCCCCTGAGAGGGGTCTTTGGAGACACCATGCTCAGTGGGCAGTGCTGGATGTGCTGCCTCTTTGTCTGTAGAATGGCTTGTTAGGCTGCCTTTAATTTGAACCATCTGTAGCAATGTGCATGCTCTGTTATAATACTGTTTTTATGTCAAACCTTCAGTGGCATGCTGTGAGAGAGCTGGAGAGCAGCATGGGAATTAAGATAGAAAATCCACGGGAAACATATTGCAGGGCATGTACAAATAACTGGAAAATAATTATGCTCGTTGTTAACTGTACATCCTGCACCAGACCCCATAAATGCTTTTATTCTGTTAGCTGTAGTGACTCTGAAATGGCAGGGTATAAAACAAGGGTGAAATGCATCTGTTTATTAAAGGGCACACTTATGTTGAGTGAAGCAGTATTGGACTTTGTGCTTTCCTTTATCATTTTCTGTGGAAGGATCCATTCAGGCAGTCTGAGACTTGTTACAGCAACCAAAACATAGAGTTGCTAATTGGCTTACAACTCTGTCCTTCCTTTACATACTGCTGTTTCTCTTCCTGTAACCAGGAAACATAGTGCATACCTCTTCCCTTTAGAAAAACTTCTATGCTTTTTTTAACCTCTCTACCCTATTTTCTGATCCCTTTTGATAATTTTATTTTCCCTAACTAATGGCTCACCTGGACAGGATTGCCACTGGCTTTGTGATTACAGCAATTAATTCTAACCCTAAGGAAATGGCTTGCTGTGTTGCCTAGCAGCCAGGGTCTGCAGGAGCTGGTAAAAAAGAACAGATCACACTTCCCTTTACTTTCCTTTTAACCTTGTTATTGATTTTTCAAGGAAAGCAGCTTGCTGTGAAGGATCTTGTCCATTTTCAGGTTGACCAAGTTATTCCAAAATCTGTTGACTAATTTTTCAGAGTTGCTGTGAATTTCTTATGACTTGGAGCAAACTACAGTGGGTTTGGCATATCTGTAAACAGGGCTTCTTGACAGTGTTAAAGGGATTGAGGACTACAGCTGGAAACTCTGTCATAACAGTATTTTTGTCTGCATGTTAGACTTGATTCTACAGTGGTGTTTAGCTGAGCCTTAGTGTTGTCTTTCACTTGGTGGTGTAGAATAATGAAAATCCAGTTTTAAGTGAAGTTAGGGCCTTGGGAATACAGTGTTGTCTTTAGCAAGCTTGCTCACAGATGAGTAACTAGCACCAGATGTGTAAGCAAGAGCTTTGAATGCTGGAATTGAGCATTGTGTGTGTAGGTATCTGAAAGCAGGCCTCACTCTGTGCACCAGGTGTTATCAAAGAGCACCTCTCAACTAACAGCAGAGGCCATAATGTGAACAAGCTGTCTGAGCTGGGGTGGCATGGCACAATTAAATCTTTGTAGGGCTAACCTCAGCCTGCTGAATTGGCTGCATGAGAGGGTAGATCTGCCTACAAACACAGGGCTAATAAACCTACAACTTGTTTTTGTGCCTCCATAGCCCCCCTAATCATTCTTTTGCCCAGATGGAAAATTTAAAACAAGCTCACAATTATTTAGTCCAGCATCCACTTCAAAGCAGGGTGGACTTCAGTGTTAAATCAACTTGTTCTGGGGCTCATGCCCCAGATGATGAGCATCTGCAAGGCCAGATATTGTACAGCCTCTTGTACCCCTGTTGCCCTTGCTTTTGCAATCCTGTCCTCTCAAGTGCACATTCTTGCCCTGTCTCATGCCAGCATTTTCTTTTCTCATCTCTTGGTGAACTTGATAGGGAGCTAATGTGGCAAAATCAAACTATTCCCCAAACTCATGGTACTGGCAAAAAGGGAGCTTATTGCATTCAACATTCCTCAATAAATCAAACCTTGTTTAACCTGTGATCTTCAGTCTGGAGGTATTTGTGTTTTTTCGAGCTGATTCTACACCCAGCTGACTGATCAAGACATGAACTTCTTATCTTACATCACTATACATAAGCACTATGATTCAACTTATAGCCATGGGCAAGAAATATTTTTTTCCTTTTCCCCCAATGTATATGAGTGCATGATGAAAAAACATGCTTGTAACTAGAGGGGAAAAAGCCAGCCTTTTCACAAACTGCAGTCTTAGTTATTACACTTCTGCTAGCATTCCTCATGGTATTTTGCTGGGTTACTATTTTTTTTAAGGTGATAGAAAGATGATCAATTTAAATGTGAGAATCCCTACCCTTAGAATTGGTGGGAAGGCAGTGAATTTGTATGACAGTGCAAATAGAAGAACTGCAGTATTGACAGTAGCAGTTTAAATGTAGTGTTTCATACTCTACTGATGTGTGGTCATGGGAGACCACTTGCAGTGACAAATAGTGGATTATATATAATCTAATCAAAGAAAGTCTAAAGGAAGGAAAAAGGTGCTTGAAATCCATAAGTGGGTCTTACAGACACATCTGGGTTCCCCCTGCATGTGCTGAAAAGATGGAATTTAAGCCTGCTGAGACCAAGGTGTTTGTGCTGGGATGTACTGGTGTCTGTTTCCTTACCAGGCAGTCCAACAAGCAACCTTATTTTCTGCAGCTACCCTGATCTGCTTTTCCTGTGGCTAAACAGCCTTCTGCAGGTGCCTGCCTTTGGAGGAATGTGACAACAGGTGCATGGGTCTGGTCCAGGTTCTCTGTTTCTGGTCAGCACAGGCAGTGAGCCATTAAGCTCCTCTAGAGCATGTCCCTTAGCTGTTCAGGGCTTCAGCCTGTGCTGTTGATTATTTTTCCCTTTAGCTCTGCTGGAAAAAAGAACTAAGTGCAAGTCCCTTGTCTGTAACTACCAGTCATACTTCGGGGTTTAGTACAATACAAGGGTACTTCTACCTGTTAGAGGTATTTCATCAATCAGAGGAATCCTAGGAATAGAGTAAACATTGATTGAATTCCTTTGCACTTCCCCTTTGTTAACATTTCTGTCCTATACACTCATTAGCTGTCTCCGCTTCCCTTATTTTAAATTTTTTTAAAAACATTATAGCTGTTCTGAAAACTTACAAAATGACCCAAAGTTTCTTTGAGTAACCCTCTTGGTAAAAATAAAACCATACCTCTAATTGACAAATTTTAAAGAGATAATGGGACTAACCTGGCTGCCAGACACTGAGCAAGTATCCTTTTAACTTCAAATGGTTCTGAATTTGGTCTACTCCGGTCGTTTTCAAAGCTCATGTATTGTAGTTGTCTCTTGGGCCAAAAGTGTAGCAAGGTAGAAATGAACCCTGACAATGGCTTTCCCTCTCTCTGAGTGGATATTGGTTCTCCCACCACTGCAGGAATGGAATTCCTACATGTGAAGAAACATGGATGCTAGACACCCATTCTTAACCTGGGCAGATCCTCTCGAGGTTGATTGCCTGGGTTTGCTGGCCAAATTGCCTGGTGGCGTTTTGACTCCACAAGTGGCTTCTATCTTGTACTGTGAAACCTTGGTGAGCATGGGTGATGGAGAAATGACAGAGCCCAACCTGGTTTGAGGGCTCCGTGTGGTGGAAAAGTCTCTCTTCCAACCCATGCTTCCAAAGAAAACTCTGCAGCCTCTTGTTGTTTGGTCTCAAGGCAGTTTATTGCAAGCTATCTAGAAGATTGTCTTCTCTGGCTACTGTGTTTTGCTCAGCAGCTCAGGCAGAGGCAGACACACCTCTGACACCCTCTCTGTCTGCTGTCTTCTTCTCTCCTCCCACCCCTGGCTGCTGCTATCTTTTATATGGTACATTACGTGATACATGTTTACAGTTTTTCCCCAGTACCTACTACCTATATTAAATGATGCTTTTCTACTCTAAACCAATCTGTGCGTGCCAACATCACCAAGAACATGGAGGTAAGGAAGAAGAAAGAGGAAGGACAGGACCGGCTAAAATTCCTCCATCTTAAAACCTCTGATCCACCATGTACAAAACTAAAACCCCCCTGTACAGGTGTTAAAACCCCCCTGTACAATACTAAACTATTCTTGCCTCTACTTTGTAACTACTTCTACTATAATATCTAAACTTTTGTGACTTCTTGTTCTTCCTGCAAAGTTGGTAACTCATTCCATGGCTCAAACTCAAAATCACAGCTGTTTCCAGCTGCCTGCCAGGGTCTCAAATGCTTCTGACCTGGACCTGGAACCTCCAAAAATGTCTGAGGGACATTTTGAGTTCCAACAGAGAAAGAAATGGCCAGACAAAGAGAAAAATCCACCTCAAGTTTTAATTCATTGCTGTCAGTTTCCAATGTCTTTTGAGCTGCCTCCTTGTAGCAATGGGAATCATATTTAATAGGAGCCTTTCCATCTTCAGATAGTTTAATTATTCAAAATGCATTAAGACTTTTTAAATATCGGGACAACCTCTAGCAATAGATACATGAGTTCAGTTTTTAAAGTGTGCCCAATAATTCCCAAGTATTAATAAATTATCCTCCAGGCTTTTGTCTGCCCTGGGGGATATATGACTAGAGATCAAAGGCATGGAGGAGTGAAATGACTTGCCACAGTCACAGAGAGTGTGATAGTGTGATTCCCAGGACCTGTGTTTTAATGACAAAAAGCAATGTGTCACAGTGAATAGTTCCTAAACTTCTATATGGAAGCTGAAAATCTCTTTACAGTAGCATAGACAAATCTGATGGCCTTGAACAAACTGTTACCTACAAGTTATGTTTGCCTTTGTTTGCCCTGACTCCTTCGTGACTCTACTAAGAATGTAAATTCTCATTGGGAAAAACTTTGACTTGTACAGTGCATGGCATAAGGGTTCTTGATATTTTTTAGTTACTGTTTTTAGCTGTTGACTTTAAGTGCTACTAACATGTTAAATATAAAATAAATGTAGAAAAAGATTTTGTGTAATGTTATTTCAAGTTTTATTTTCCCTAATGTATTTTTTTGCATTGCTGTTTAGCACTGTGTGTGTCTATAGTGCTTTAGATTGTCATAAAGCCTTTTATTCTATATACTTGCATAGAATATTATTTTCTCCTGTCTAGTTGCTGTTGTTATACAAATTAAATGCTCAAATAGTGGTCTATTTCACCCTCTCTCACTTACCCACCTCTTATTCTGAATTATGAAAGAACTAGATACATTTGAATTAACTACTCCTGCTCTGTGTTGTTGGGTTTTTTTTTATACACTGCATATAAATGCATTGACAAATTTAAATTAGCCTCAATAGTAACTTATTGTTTGACTAAGATCTACTCTACCCTAGTGTATACTGTAAAGAAAAAAAGAGTGTGCTAATGTCACAAACACGTCCTTTCTTTAAGGTCTCTGTAGTTTTAAGCTGCATGGTTGCCTGTGTAATGCTTGCTGACACTCACAATTTTGTCTTCTAATTGTAGCAGGGGAAAATACAACCCCTGTCAGAGTCAGTGGTGGGTCAACGCAGAACAAAGGCAGCAATCAATCCATGGCCTAATTAAAGGCAATGGTGCCAGGAAATGATAGGGAATTCAACATCCTGACACTCAAACTTCCCTAATTGGACTAGTGTTCTTAATAAACTGCCCTGTGCCCCACTGCATATTGCCCCAGCTATGATATCTCACTCTGTGCTGGGTGTTTAGCTTTGCTCTCTAGTTCAAGGCAGAATTGGAGAATCGATTAGCAGAGATTGCTGTCAGCTCATGCTCTTTCACTTCACTCTCTTTGGTAAAGGCTCAGTTTCTGAATGATGGTTATAAGCCAGACAACACCCTACCATGGTTGTTAAGCTCACAAAAAAGGATGAGGTAGCTCAGAGAGGAATATTAGCTGCTGCTGTTCTCAGGCTCTTAAAATCAGAGAGTGAATAGGGGAAATGGTACTTTTGGATGTAGGAGGTGACTTTGGTTCATTAATGATTTCATTTGCAGTGTTGTAGTTTCTACCTGATGAAATTAAAGTCCCTCTGAAGAACTTGAGATCAGAAGAAGGGATCAGAAGAACAGGCAATATTTGTGACCAAGGAACAAAATTGCTTTCTGCATCCATACTTGCATTTCACACATCTGATAAAGTATAGCAGTAGCTGCAGGAATCTGAGGGAAAATTTTTCAATCTCTTTGAGTTCTCCTAAGTGTAAAGCCAATAAATACATGTTAACATGAGTTGTGCAGTATGTTCTAGTTAAGTAATTTTAAACCAAAGTTTAAAAGCAGATGCTCCTGCAGAGCATCTTAAGTGCAAAAAAGAAATCCTAATAGAATCTTCAGTAGCCTTTGGAGACAAATATCTTTTGAGCATCAGACTAATTGTATTTATGCAGAAATTTCTTCTCCAACACTCATCTGGTGGACATATCTGTACAATGGTGAGCAGTAGTTAATTCTTTCTTTCACATTGAGAAAAACCTGCTTGGGAATGTAGTGGAATTAAAGTCTGGAAAAAATATTAAAACCTAGCACTTTTTTCTGGACATGAAGATCTACAGCTGGGGACAGGGAGAAGATTGTGGGTGGTAAATTACAGTATGTCAGAGTTGCTATACAGTTGACAGTACCATGCTATATGTAGTTGATTTGATTCTGAATTTTTGCAGTTGTATCACTCTTGCACATCCCTCCTCAGCTGTATAATAAGATGTCATAATACAAGATAGTCAACAGTTATTTATGAACTTCCATGGAATGTTGCACATATAACATTGTTATGATACAATTAATGAGAGATTCCTCTGCCTGAATTAAGGTGCAAATGAGACCAAATGCTGAAGCCAATAGTAGAGATTTTATTTAACAATGAATGTAAGGTAGAGAGAAACAGAAATGTGGGGTGGTTGGGGTGAGAGAGAGGTCAATCTAGAAGATGGTCAGCACCTGTGGATCCAGTGGCATCCTTTCATCCTAGACTTCTTGGTGGTGGGGATCCTGAAGTTATTAAAAGTTTTTTGCTATTAATACATTTTAACAGAGGAATTTAATGCTAATTTGTTACATAATTCTATAATGCTCTTTCTTAAATCATCTCTCTTCTTTTGGGTTGCTGAGTTTCTAGGGTCAATGGGCGTGAGTTGGTGGTTGTGATCTCCCCCTAACAGAATTACATTTTACCTAGTCTGAGCTGATTCAGCATAGTTGCTGAGTTGGCTTTCCTTGTGGCCCATAAATTCTGCTTTTTTTTCCTGTCCATTATCAATGATACATTCTTCTCCCCCAGCTTTGTTAACCTCCTCCTAGGTCTGAGATAACACCTAGACAATAGTACCACTTTTAATCCCAAATTCCTGCTGTGTGGGCTTATCTTACAGTCCAAGTTCCCTTCTGTGCTTATCTCATGGCAAAGTCCTTCTGTGGCCTTAATAGTGTTTGAGATGGGCAGCTGTACTCTTTGGGTCCTATCCATATGCCAGCATATTTCTGTAGGGCTGGGCTGCAGGTTAGGCTGTGGCATTGGTGTGCCCCTGGCAGCAGCTGAGCCAGGAGCCTTCCCCTGGGCCAGCTGCCCATCAGTGAGTGGAACATGTGCTTGTTCAGTTTGCTTAGGAATGTGAGTGCTGTGTACAGTGCAGACAGGAATTGTTCCCTGGAAATGAAACGATTTGAGATATTTTTGATTTTTTTTCAGAGAAATTGCAGTAATTATGACCACATCTGTCTAGCTGCTCATTGAATTATTTAAGTGAGTTATCCCTATGACTCTTGCTTCTTGAATATATCTTGTCTGAGAATTGGATGCCACTGAGAAAGAGGTATTCTTCATTGTAAAGTGGAAAGACCATTATAAAACAGTATTTAAAATACAGATAAATGCAAGCTACCCTGTTTGTGTTAATAGTGGTGTCTTTTTTTTTTTTTTTTTTTTTTCACTCCAGAGCCCTGTAGAATTTCAGGGAAAAAAAATATTTATACATATATTAAATAGATCGGAGGTAGCTAGATAGTCTCTAGACACAAAAGAGGCTGGTCTCAGGTGCTTTCTCCATGTCCGCTGTACCTGACTGCAGAATAAAATCTTCCGATGAAAAGGCATTGAAGGAAGCACTGAGTAACTTTTTTCCTGTTTTCTGGTAAAAACTGCTGCTGATGACACTTGTAAACATGTTTAAATTATGCAGTCTAAAAGCAACAGAGCAGATTTTTTCTTGACAGACAGATTTGAGTGGAGTTGTTTTCTAGTAATTAATCACAGTAATGAAAGTTAATGAAGTTTGAACTTCAAACAATTTGAAGAATAACTAATAAACATAACTAATGAGTGGGCTCTCTGTGTATGTATTAGAAACAGGGTTTCTTTTATGCTACTTAAAAAGACTTGGAAATGTCTCAGTTGCCTATTGTAGGAGGTGTGGAAAACTCTCCACAGACTTGCCTGTCTCCTAAGCGGCCAGCCTCCTGCAAATTATACACCTTGCAGGGAAGCATTATTAATTCCAGTGGAATGGCCTGTGGCACCATCCAAATCTGTTTATAATCCTTCAGCACTCTGATATTGCCTATACTCCTAACAAGAAGGATCCAGAGGCATGTAGAGGGGGAGAAATGGATCCACATGTCAGTGTGAGTAGTACTTTAGAAAAAAAAATAAACCAGCAATTGTTCCCTGTTAAATATCTGCACTTCAACTCTGTCTAATAGCAGAGGAGTTTCATAACTGTTTGCAAATTAAAAAAAATAAACCTAAAAATTAATAATTATATCTACCCAATGAGCCAGTTCCCAAAGATGTGGGGCAGGGCTTTTTTTTAATCTACGTGGTATTCTGATAAACTAAGTTCTTGGTCAGATCCATGAACATCATC
Organism: Lonchura striata; assembly: GCF_050655825.1. Lineage (NCBI taxonomy): Eukaryota > Metazoa > Chordata > Aves > Passeriformes > Estrildidae > Lonchura > Lonchura striata. Next base: position 83,131,243 of record NC_140705.1, on the reverse strand, counting down.
TCAAAAAAAAAAGAAAAATAGATTTGGTGGGGGGAGAGAAGCCAAGACCAAACCATAATGAAATCACTGTGTTGTATCCCAGGCTGTCAAAGGCTGGTATGTCATTATTTATCTTCTTAAGCTGATGAATTTATTACTGTTTTTGGTTGCTCTAACAGGTTGCCATGTACTGGGACCTAATAGATGCATATTATATATGTGTGTGTCTATATTTTTTGTATTATACATACATTTAACATATATATATATTACTTAGCTGCAGATCTAGCTGAGTAGCAAGTTTCAGCAAGAGCAGAAGGACCAGTTAAATTCTGAGCTCTTTCTAGTTGGCAGGTTAATAACACAGCTCTGCTTCTATCTGGCGAGATAAGTTTTCCCCAGCCTCATTCTGTTTTACTTCTGTGCAGTGTGTAGCAGATGGATTTGAGTCACAAGACTGGCTGATGCATCATGTAGTATGCAGCCGAAGATACAAACCTGTGTAAATTCTCCTAAACTTAGTGCAGAGAATAATGGTGGAATAAAACAGGACAAGTAGGTTTTTGGGTAGACTTCAGAGGATTTGTCAGCATCAAATGGAGAATTTCCTCTGGCTTTTGAGCTGATAATGTACTTCAGTTGCAACTGAGTTTTTTCTGGTGCAGTAGTTCAAAGGCATCCAGATTACAGCTAGTCCATGTTATTACTTGTCAACTTTACATGTTAATTAAATCAGAAAGCCTTCTGATGAAGTGATGATTTTTCATCATCAATCTGCATCTGAGCCACTGCACAATATTTTTTTGATACCTGCTCTTGTTTTATGGCATTAGCAAGATGAAGTCTTTCAAAGAGTCCAGCTGCTTTCTGCTGTTGCTGAGTCACCAGTTGCACTTCAAATTGCACTTTGACTGTTCATATGAAAGCTGGGGGTGTAACTGAGTCCTCTGTGGGCTGGTAGCTGTTTACCCCCATTTTTAGCCCTGAGTGGAAGTGGGCAAATGAGAAGTTTTCACTGGTAGAATGTGTCAAGTATGGACCAAGGACTTTGCATGCCAGTGCTTGACCTTCTGCCAGATGTACATGTTGTAATGGTATTCAGACAGGGTTATTAACTTATGCCTACCTTTTTCTGAGATAGTCTTTTCGAATTGGCATCACTGACAAAATTGGTATCTTCTTTCTCATATGTATTCAGATTTCCAGTGCATGCCTCCTAACCTGTAGCCATCAGTGAGCTTTTACCAACTCATCTGATTACAGCAATGTTGCTCCTTTTGCTTGTTCTTGCCATTAAAAATCAGTATTTGCTGACACCTACACAACATTCAAAGCTGAAATTCATTGATGTGAGCCATGAACACTTGATGTCTGTCAGATGCAGCAGGGCACTAATTACAGGAAAATGACAGACTCCTTAACAATGTTGTTATGTTTTGAACGTTGAACTTAATGTTATCTAGTGTCTTACATGAGATTGTCCTGTTTATAATAGGGCAAGCTAGGGGAAATAAAAATACAGCTCATTGAAATTGTTTATGAAAGTTTGTACACAGTGTCCTGTTCTTTCTTGCTTCATTAGTATTGGTTGAGTTGTTTTCTGCTCTTTTTTACCTTTTCATGCCTCTTGGGTAGACTCCATGTTGGCTGTTGTATTTCATTATTTGCTCAACTCTATCTGTGCAAAACAGGGTCCTATAATGGTGTGCACTACGTACACAAAAGAAAGGACTGCTCTCTGCTCTGTAATGATAGCAGCAACACTTAAACTAAGGAGACTGTCTGAAGGTGCTGCTCTGAGTATGTTTTCTCTTGCTGGTGACATGAGAGGGCTGTTTAATGATGTTACACCAATACTTATTCACCCAGGCAGTTTTATGTTTGGAAAGATTCCTAACACTTCTAAATGCTGTGTAGCCCCAGAAAAGGGGTTGCCAAGCTTAGAATGGGGGCGTCTCCGTATATTTCCAGAGTGTGCAGGTGTCGGAATCTGTGGTATTGATGATTCCGAGATTGTAAAAAGTCTCTGTCTTTCAGCCCCGTTGCCAAAGAAGTCATAATTCATCTGTGCTGGTTTTCAAGGTTGTTCTTGTTTATCTCTAACATGTTCTGCTGCCCTACTGCAGGTCTGTCCTGCAGGGCAGCGTGTGGGGCTCTGCCCTCAGTGGGATGTTACAAACATTAAATACCAGAAACTACCTGTGCTATATTTACAATAATGTGCCGATATCTGTCACCTATGTTGAACAGTGTGTCCCCAGCCTAAACCAATAGAAAAATTCCAACACTACAGTGAAACATGGAGGGCATGAAGAAGGAGAAAAAGGACAAGACACACCCAATTTCCTCCATCTTGTGCCCTTTGGACCCCTAATCTGGAATCCTAAAATTTTACTTTTGCACCCGTGCTACACTTAATTATTACTTATATCAAACACTCAGAGCTTGTAATTCATCCTGTAAGATTGAAAACTCTTTTCCATGGACAGAGACCAGAGACAGTGTCTCTGGGGGCTGTGTACAGGGGCGTTCCTGACCCCCTGCCAGGGTCCCAGGCCTTCCAGGGCAACCAGAGGGAAGCCCTGGATTCCCACATGCAGGGAAACCTGTAGAAGGATTCTAGGACTGAGGCAATGGGATGGAAATGAGCTTCACGACTTTCAATGGAACTTTCTACAAATTTAAATGCCTGAGTTTCACAAGCAAAAAACCTATTCTAGAAGGGCCACAGGAAATTCAGCTGGTATAAGTTTTCTACAGAAATCTTCAGGTGAAAGTTGTCAAATTTTGATGCGCTGTGGTTAAATCATATTATCAGTCTAACTTATCATCACAATTGTAATAGCATAAATGGATTTGATGATTAAGTCAACATACATGATTTGACATGGTAATAAAAAAATAATTCTAAGCTGTAAACTGTAAATACAGCTGCTTATTCTGTTTTTATTGTAGAAACAAATGGAGGATAAAATGTTGTTATGTGGATAAAAAATTCCCCAGGTCTCTGAACTTTCAATGAGTAACGCATTGGACAGAAAGTAGAGATGTTTGAAGAAACATTTTTTTGTTTTTCTTTTCCTCCAGGCAGCAATTTTCATGACTAAAGGGAAGTTTTGCCCTGCAAGGCTTATTTAACACCTGGATCATTATAGCACTATAACTTCTAGGATGTTTCTACCCAAAGGCAAGAGGAGGTAACTTTGGTAAATGGCATATAATTCTAGGTCTTGCATCTTTCACCCTACCCAGTGCTTAGTGCTTTGCTCTGTAAACACGGGTGGAGACAAGCTTTGGCTGAGAAATAAAATGTCATTAAATGCTCTCACAGGTTATTACCTTGCTTACAGATTAGCTAAAACTGTCAACACAATCAAACCCTTCTGCTTGTGTGGTGACAGCCCTTTTCTGGGGATTGTTTTTCAGTGGTCAGTGTGTATAGCTATTGCTCTGATCCTGCAAGCAATTGAACTGGCAGGGTAATTCTGTGCCAGTGTGTCTGTGAAGGTTGGTAATGGGTTCCTGGGTGTAGGTAAGTGGTTCTTGTGCTGTCAGTGCAAGTGCCAACTTGCCCTGCCAGTGAGCACTTCTATCTGGCCTTTGTCCTTTCTTGCTGTGGTGCCCAAACGTGCACAGTTAGTGCGGGGTGCTTCTCTTGTAGCATGGCACTGTTTTTGCCAGTTTTGCTGGCTGTGGGCTAGCTCTAATGTATGGGCTTTCCATTAAGCACCAGGGGGCTGCTCTGTGTCCACGTATGTATGTCAGCTTGGTGCTTTGTGTTCAGAGGCAGCACAGTGTGCTGGCATATTTTGTCATTTGGTATGTCAGGAAGGTGCATGGTGTGTGTTACTCCTATGATGCCAATGCACAAGCTCCTCTCCTGCTTCTCACTTTTGTGTGAACCAGTGCATGGCACTTCAGCTAAATTCTGTAGTCTGTAGTCTGTGGTCTTAGGAGCATGACTCTCTTCAGTCTTAAAATCCATGGAAAGATGGCTGTGTGAGGAAATCCTTGATTTGTGAATAAGAACACTTTGTCTGGACTTGGGCACAGCTTGGTTCTTAATTCTCCGTGATTGCTTGGGCTAGAGCAAAATGAGCGCAAAAGGGTGGAAATGATTATTCTGTTTTGTTTGACACAGCCTAATCCTAGTGAAAATATAATGTGCAAGGCAGCAGGGAGCACAAGGTGCTCTCAACTTGAGTAGATTCTGTCATTAGCGGAGTCATGTAATCACATCAGACTTTAATACTCTCACCTGCTGGATTTTGTTTTCTTTCAAATGTCTATAAAATAGAGGTGTTTTTTTTTTTCCTCTTGTGTTTTTTTTCCCCTGAAATCCTGAAATCAGTGCTGTGATGACCTTTATACCTAGTCTACTGCTCAAGTAGTGTCTGGAGAAATTCTAAGACTTCAAAGTAAGTTTTGCTTGGATGAGGATATTGGCATTTGGTCCAGTGGATATGGGTATAAAAGAAATCCTTTGGAGAGGTCATGTGATCTGGGGATGTGTTGCCTGTGCTTTTTAAAATGTTATTTCACGTGAAATGCTTCATCTCTGTGTAAAACAGCATTAAGTGCTTTACTGCTGTTATGGTGTGAGCCTTAGTAGAGGGGAATTACAGGAAGGGGTAAAAGGGAATTTTGACTTGACTTGCTATGAATCCCTAATCAGGTGTTGAGTGAGTGCCTAAATATTAACACCTTTCAGGACACTAAGCACTTATAAATTCTGCCTTAAATTCCTGTAGGGATACTTGGCATGGAGAAGGCAGAAGCAATTTGTTATCAGGGTAGGCATGCATTTGAAAAGAGTTTGTTGATTTGAGAAGCAGTGCCTAATCAGGTGCAATGATGAGCTAAATTTCTAGTTCAAATGCAGCTGTATGTGAGCAAAACTGAACAAACGTTGTTTTCTGGATTTCAAATTGCAGGTGTACCCCACTTCCAATTTTCCCTTACCAGTAGAACTGCCACCTAGCAAGCCCCTCAGTGTTGGGCTGATCCTAGCTGGAAGGTCAGCCCCTCAAAAGTGACTTGCCCTCCAGCAGGATGGTGATGAGAATTGAAGGGCAAAAGCAAGGGGGAAACACTTGTGAAATGAGATAAAGACAGTTTAAAAATGAAAAAAGAAAAAAAGATCTCCCCTCATTCCCACACTGAAAAACAAGCCATACAAAAAGTTGTAGTGGGTTCTTTTTGGCTAATATTTTTTTATTTTAGGGTTCTTGTGGGTACAGACTACAGATACATGATTTGTACAGAAAGTAAAGGTGGAAAGTATATTGAGCATCACTTTATCTCCCCTTTAAATCCTACGTTGTGACTTAATGTTTACCTTTTCCCGATTTTAAGTCTTATAATTCAAGCAGCTCCCATCACATTTCTAACCCTTCTGTTGGATGGCAACTGAAAAAACAGGTACAGCTAGGTATCTTCATCTATCCATCTACTCAGCACAATCTGTGGAAAAAAATAAGGCATGTGAACCTCTATATTAGGAGGTAAAATTTTATTTTTATAGTCAAAATTATGTGAACAAGCAGAAGCAAAGAAACAAAGCCAAAGTCTACATTAAGTTAACCTAATTATCTGAAGGTGCTGAAAGTTTCTATTTTGGGTGAAGTTCTAGACCCACTCTCACTTTAGCCCTGACTTTAAAATTTTGTTATTCAGATTTTTTCAGTTTCCATTCTTCCTCATGACAGAGCTAGCTGCAATTACACAGAAAATACTTAGAGTGCCTGTGGGCTTTCTCAGCATGCAAAATAATCCTGAACTGTGGCCTTTCTTTAAAAACATCAAATGCTATTACTGGAGAGCCTGTATTCTTCAGAATAAGCAAGAGGGCGTAGGAAAGGAAGAAAAGGGTCAAATTGCCTGCAGCAAGTAAAAGCAAGTGTGCTTTAGGTAGTGATGGACTGGCAGGTTGTCAAAACACAGACGGATGTGTCTGTAATGTATGAACAACATGACATCAGAACGGTGCTCTGCTTCCCCAGCCTCCTTCCACCCCTGTCGAGTCATTAGCTGCATTGCATAATTTGTGTGTGTGAAACATTTAATAAAGTCACTGTGGTACTTGTCAGGCTACCTGTCATTATCCCCCATGTTAGGCAGTTATTCTGTCTGCCTCTACTTTGGTTTGCTCCCCGCCTCGGGAGGTACAGCACAGCTGACTTGGATTGCAGTTTTAACTGGCGCCTAAAATTGCCCCTTCTAAAAGGCATTGATTGACTTTTGGTGGGAGTATTTTGTTGTTTATTTTTTTACCTTTAACTTTTCTCAGTTCTCTTATAAAAGTGCTGTACACTTCTGCTTAGAAGCATGTATATTTTATGCTTTTGGTAGTCTGAAGAAACCCTTATGAATGTGTTGGGCTCTTAAAAGTATTTAAACTCATGCATATAAAAACAAATTTTCATCATTGTTAAAATTTATAGGACCAGATTTTTATCTCAGAAAATTAGCAAGGAGGAAGTGGAGAAAGACTCCCTATATTCTTTGATGTGTCAAGTTGTATCTGTGAGGAGGGAATGGGTGGCAAAAGCTGGGAAGTTTCACTGCTGATGAAAGCTGGCCACAGGAGGCGAGTTTTTTGGTAATGTTTGCTGAGTGTCCTAGGACCTTGCTTACAGTTATATTGTAAAGAATATAAGATACAGCAAGACACGCACACACAAAAATTGTAGGCAAATTTGGCCCCCAAATACATGTCCATCAAACTGTCCAGGCTTGTTTGCCTTCATCTTTTCACTCTGGCAGGTTTCAGGTAGCTTAGAGATGTCACAGGCACTCGAGAATAGCTCCTGTCAGTGATGTGGGCAACCCCCTCTGTGTTCCATGTGTATGCAGGAGATGTTGAAGTAGCCAGCTTCTCTGATTTGGGTTTATGCTTATTTCTGTTGTTTCTATTTCTGCCTAAGTGTGGGCACAAGTCACTTCAAAAAAATGTCTGGAATTGGAATTGTGCTCCAGCTGAGGACATTCTGACAGTGCAGTGTATTAAAATCAGAAATAACTGGGCTGTCACACTGTGTGCCTCTAAGGCTGATGTGTACTAGTAACATTCAAGGACAAGGTAGGGATGTGAAGGTGTGTGTAAGGTCAAGGGGACAGATAACTATCGGAATCTTCAGGGAGGATGAAGGGACTGATGGAATTATGATGCAGGTGGCCTGGAAGTATGAAGCATAGAGATGGGATATGTGGGATAAACACTGGGTTTGGATGTGGGATATGGGGAGAGGAAGAGGGGACATCCAGGTGCTATAGGGTGTTTTCAGCTGCAGGTTCTGTGTTGGCCTTTGCCCAGACTGCTGCATCCCAGAGTGAGCTCTGGCTTCATTTCCTGGTAAAAGCAGACAAGCACAGCTTGGGGCATGGCCTCCATAGTAATGAAGAAATGGTAATTAGTCTCTTGGGTGAGTAGCTGTGCGAGGCTGCAGGAGATCTGTTTGTTGCTTATGTCCCTCCAGAAATGCCAGTACAGGGACAGAGCAGGGTGGGACCACTTGTCCTGCGGCAGAACCAGCCTCTAACTTGCCTTCTGCAGAGCAGGTTGCCACAGTAATTCACAAATGAGTGTGATGTGGTTAATATTATAAATCACACCAGAAAATTAATCTTGAGAGTAAAAACTCGGCTACATAAAACATCTTAAGTCAAAACAAGGCCTGAACGATGCAGGTCTGGAGCAACTAGAATTAGTTTAGGGAAGTGACACATTGCTGTTTGAAAATGCTGTTCTTGGTTGCTTAAGAAAATTTACTGGTCTTCACTAGCAGCACACCCTTCTCTGAACTAGCATTTTCTTTTTCAAGTGTGTGACACTTCTGTGTTGGTGTGGTAGAGCTCCAGATCTCCCCTATAGACAGAATGGTTTTCTTGGCAATCTGCAGTGCAATTATATGTTGAAGCATGCAGTGAGAGACTACTTTTGGCCAGTGATAAAATGACAATGATTGCACATAATTGCTGAAAACAATTTTGAATTTTATTAATGAGATACTCCAAACAACATCTTGTAGACCATTGTCTCAGTTAACAGCCAATTCCGTAAGAGTTGTGTCGTGTAATTTACATTTATTTCCCCTATTTGTATTGAAATGACACTTGCTGTCCATAATTACCCATCCTCCAGATACAAGTTGTTGCTTTTCAATTGCTGTTTCCCTTGAAAAAAGTGGAAATAAACACACAATCTAGAGTCATATTGATTAGTCTCATCCAGGGTACAAGTAGAGTTTCTATTATGCATCTCTTTTTCTACATTTTGGGAAGGCTAGCTACAGGCACCAAGAATAATTCTTATAAAAATTAAAGTGGTAAGGCTGGTCACAGGGAAGGGGTTTTTTTTACCCAACAGTGGGAAGTTGTAGGACTCTTTCTGGTCCAGATTCAGCAAAGATTTACATATGTAACTTTCTATATCCTGCTTTCATTAAGACTATATAAAGAAAAATGAATAATGAATATGTAGTAAAAAAAGGAAGAAACAAATCTTAGCAGAGAGAAAAATTCAAAATTGTCATGTCAATTTATGGTGTGGTTTGGCACTACTCCTGGGAGGAGAAAGCAAGTAGGAGCGACGGGTACAATGAGGTGTTTGTGGGAATTCTGGATCTCGTTACTTACATATCAAGCAAAGGCAAGGACATGTAAATTCCACCTATCTGGTGAGAAAGAAAAGATTTCCTTGTGTGTCCTGCATATAATGAACAACTTCTCCCCAAACTTTGATATTACTCTTTACTTTTCGAGTCAGGTGGAGGAGGGATAAGTGCTGTTGACTCTCATCTCATGCCTCCCACTCTTTCTTCCCTTCTGTCTTCCTTGCAGTGAAGTTTTGGGTGTACTATCTTCAGTGAACTTGGTTCAAATTAGTATAAGAGTTCCTCACTGATGCTGAAATCAGCTCACCTGAGTGAATTCCTACAAGCTGGCCCTATTCTGGGAAGGAAATGGGATCTGAGAATTCTTGAGGTCCCTTTCAGTCTGAGGGATGCTGTGATCCTGTTCTGTGATTAATGCATGCTTTACCCCTGTGTTCCAGCGATGCTGACTCCAATCTGAGGAGCAGGAATTACTGTGCTAGGTTATATGTAATGCTGCCCTTCTTTTGTAGCATTGCTTTAGCAAGTTTATTTTAGGTTGAAGCTTTAGTAGTTGTCTTGGATCAACACATTAGGAAAAGCAGTTCTCCAACAGAGCAGCAGAGGAAGCTTTTATGTGCATCATTTCTTTCCATAAGTATTTTCAGATATTATAGGTTTGAGGAAATAAAGTCTATTGCAGGAAGATGTGGGGAAAATGAACAATTCCACTTGTTCTTGCTTTGTTCATCAATGCTCTCTGTTTTGGGATAGAGGAAATGCTGAGGTAAACATAGGGTTTGGGACTTTCTTCCCAGCTGTGACAGGTTTAATAGAATAGAATAGAATACATATGATTGAGTGATTTCTGGTTTGGTTTGGTCTCCCATCAATTGCTGCCATACCTGGCGAGATATTACTGCCAGTTTCCTGCAGGCGGTGTGAAGCCTAGTAGAATGTTTTATCTCACTGCAGGAGAGGAGGAAGAGATGGTTAAATTAAACAATTAATTTTTCTACTGTGAATTCCAATGCTAACAAATACCTACCTAGGCTAGTGGAACTCCATCCACAGACTTGATATTACCCTCTATGGTGAAAGAGCAAGCAGGAAACTTCTGACAAGGATCTATCTTGATTACTGAGTCTTCAGATTTTTGTATTGTGGTAACTAAAATGCTGTATATTTGTACAAAACATGCATGTCTAAATATTATCATAAGGGGCAGTATATTAAATAATTAAACTCTTTGCTTAATCAAAAAATTATTATATTAAAAGATCCTTTTTCAGAGGAAATGCTCTGCAATTCATCTTCTCATTCCCTGTCCTCTGTAGGAACTGATACCTTAGTTGTTGCAGAATTCACACAAAGGGTTGTATAGACTGAGGAAAAAGAGCCGAAGACAGCTTTTCTCATTCCTTCAATGATGAACAAATATGTCACTGTGCAGCTCTTGTGAACAGCACAGTCTAATAGACAGTTGAATTTCTCACTTATCTGATGGATTACAGGAATATTTCTACAGATGCTACGTGGTGCAATTAAGAAGGAAAGGTACATATCTCTCCCCCCCTTCTCTTTTCCCTCTTCATTTTCTCCTGCTAGCTTTGCCTTTGTGCTGACTTGCTAAGGAGGAGCAGAAATACTGGATTCAGAAATGCACTGCTCTGAATAAGAGTGTTCAGTGTAGTCGCTGCATCACTGAACCTGATAATAGAAGATTGGTTGTGACTTTTTTTTTTTGCTTGTGAATGTATGAATAAATTTGTTGATGATTTTGTCATTAGGGAGGTCTCCCAATGGTAAGTTTAACAGCTCTTGTCCCTTACCTTCTCCTTAAAACAGGATCGCAAGAGCCTAATAGGTCTTAAATAAGAAAAAATGTTGGTCTGAACTGGTAGAAAGAATGGAGTGAAGCACAAAAAGCTTGCAACTCTGATTACAGGGATTAGTTAATCAAACACTGAACTTACTCATTTAATCATGGTTTCCTTCATCTTTTTCAGGAGCCTGCAGTAACCATAAAAATGAAGGATTTCTTTTAACTTTGCAGGTAGCAACACTGGAAATACTTCAGCTGGTTCAGTTAGTTTTGAAGAAACAACGGTACTAAAGAGACCTGTAATCAAAAAGGCCTGTAAATAGTAATCATTGGGTAAGAAATTATGGCCTCTTTCAGACACAGGGAATATCTAAGTAATCCCTGAAGCTATGGGTGGGCTAGAACCTGCTGTGATGTCTGGAAAATGGCACCTTAGGTGTACATGGGCAAGAGAGCATAATAATCCTTTATTAAAAAAAAGGCAAACCACTGAAAATTCAGATGACATCCCCCTCCCCAACAAAACACAAACCATAGTACATTTTTTTCCCCCAAATTCACTGTATTATTCTTATTCAGTTTCTTTTTGCAGAGGTCTATTTTGATCAGTTTTTGAGAAGAGAATGAGAGCCAGATGCTGACATTCACAGCATTAAATATCTGTCCATCAAGCAAGCCTTGGATTGCTTTTATTAATAGCCATTAAAGACTATGCACATTAAGCATGCACTTGTACTTGTAGGAGAATAGTCTTGTGCACAAGGCACCTTTGTGATGTACTTACCTTAGTATGAGGTGGGTTGAAGCCTTTCAATTTAGTTTTGACTCCTAAACAGAGATATGTATGCTTGCCTTAAATGCCCTACTCTCACCTCCCCTCCCCTCTTCTCACTTTTCCCCCCCAAAAATCTTAATTGAGTATCTTCAGGAAGTTTGTGGGGCCGGAATGGCTTGTCATATAGAAATGAACTATTTTTACATAACTGATGTGTACAGGAAAGTTAATTCTTCTGCTTTGAAGAATAACATTTAGTCAGAGTATGTAATGTCTTCTTGCCAAACTTGAAAAGTATTTCACTATTAAAGGTAGAAACATCTTATTTGTAAGACAATTTCAGCTGTTCTTGTGGTTGCATGTGAATGCAAGATGAATCACAAACACGAGAGAATTAAGTTCCATTTGGGCAGGTATGTACTACTCGTTCTGTGGTACATGGGTTACTGTTTTTGTGTCTCTGTGGGTAGCAGAGTTCCTCAGGGACTCAGATTTGTAAATTAAGCCAGTTCCAGTGATGGTATGAATTTGTAGTGAAGTAGGAAGGTGAATAAGGGCATTGGGATTCAGGGGAATATATTTTCCTTAGTGTTTGTGCTGTCTCACACATACACTTCTGGCAAGTAAGGTTTTCTGCCAGATAATTCTGGCATTAGTGTGTTGATTATGCAGCCTTTAACTATTGCAGCACTAAAAAATAAGTTTAAGAAGGTTGTCACTGAGGAGGAGGTACAGCATCTGAAAACAAGAAACCAGCCCCTGGATAGAGGCCCCATCAACATGTACCATTCCAAAACAGGCTGGTCCCAAGACATGAGGGCGTTGCAGGATGAGTGATAAGACCTCTAGTATGTCATCCATGATCTGAAGATTCTCTATCTGAACAGTATAAAAGACCCAAAAGCTTGGGTCACATTTTTTACTATATAGTAAATGTTTCATTATTTCACAAACTACTGAGGTTTTGTGTGTGGTTTTTCTCAGTCTGGAGGCTCTGTGAAGGCTTGGGATTACTATCACAAGGCAATGTGTCCCTTTTCTAAAATCTTGAATCACAAGTCTTTCAAGAGTCTAAATCTGTAGAGTGAAGTTGATCATAAATTCATTCTCCCTCTATTTATTGAAGCAGTGTGAACTGTTTCTGATGAGGTTATATGCAGAGTACATTTTCCTGCCTGTTCCTCTGATTTGCTGCCCCAAGGGAGATATGGGACCTTGAAAAAAGATTTGACTACATGAGTGGAGGAGAGCCTGACCTTCAGATGGTTCACCCTCCACAACTGAGGGTGGGGAGATAAGAGTTTAGGCATATACTTGAGGGAAGAGAGATGTGCAAATCTTGCTTAGGGAGGCAAAATCCTTATGCTTAATTACTGTTTTATCTGAAGGAAACTTGATGGTTTTGTTCCTGCTGTTTCATTCAGGAGCAGTAACTGATGTGGGGGACAGAGTAATAGGAAAGAAATCCTTACAAAAGCTTTCTAGAAGCCGACATTTCATTCTGGGATTTTTTTGTCTGGTAGCAGCTGGCTTGCCAGCTTGCAGTACTGATCTCTGGGTGTTACAGCAACTGCCTTCTTTCCAAAACCCATCCTTTTATTCTACCTCATCTTCTCTAGCCAGTGGTGTGTTTCATGAGGTACAGGGGTGATCACAGTTGCTGCTAATGGCTGAGAAGTGAGACATTTCTGGGGTGCTAGGTGTTATCTAGACATAGATGACACTTGAAATGAAAGTTTTTGATGTTAAATCCAAGTGGTCACTAATCTCTGGGCAATAATCGTCTTTGCCTCAGGTCACTGTTGTTCATGTGAAAATGAGCACATGAAACATTTTGCAGGTTTACTTTTATGTGCCCTTCAGAGGTGTTTTGATGCCAGTTTAAACCACATCATAACACTTAATATCTAGGTGTCTCTGGAGACTTGAAACCCTCATGGTCTCAAAAATGTGATGGAACTATTTATGTCTGAGTATTTCTGTTCTGCCTGATAGCAGCTCTCTCAACATGTGTTTGTGTCTAGACTGTCAATCTAGTTGTCAATAGAAGGATCAGATATTATTAACTTTATGAATCTATGTAGTCAAGCTTTTATAATAAATTGTGACTCAGAACTTAACTCAGGTTATTGTTGCTATTGCCTGGCAGCATGATTTCCCAACCTGAGCCTATCAAACATTGTGCTTCTCAGACAGCAAGCAGCTTGAAGAACAACATGAAAACAGCAGGATAAGAGTGATAGAAAGTGTTGGACTCTTTCTTCTTGAAGTGCTGCAAGACTAGTGCTGAAACACTTGTAACTCTTGAATCTGAGGGCTTTCTTTTTCCATTTACTGGATCAATCACTTTTAGTTGGTGAAATAATGAAATATCTTTATTTGGAAACAGAGAAATGGTGTTGCATGTTAGACCTGTGTTGCAGTGGTGTTCAAGGTGCTTGTAATACTTTTCTTGGACTGATAAATTCCACTAAATCTGCAAGTGAGGACACTCTTTCTTTCATACTATCATGTAGTACAGGACTATGGGGAAAACCTTATTGTGCCATGCTTCATGCTTTCCTAGCTTGATAATGAGTTACCAAGAACTATTGATGAAAAACATGGGTTTTCTTGTTGGTTTTATTCATCCATCCAGCTGTGTGCTTCTTTAGCTGTAATTTGATATAAACCACACTTCAGTAGTCCACAAATGTATGTTCAGGCAGTTAAGTTGTACGTCTAATCCTTTTCTGCCATAATTTAAGTCATATATTGGTTTAACAGTATTTGCTTTCTGTTGACTGTTATTCCCTACATGGTTCGAAGTTGTTTTCTTCTTTCACTTCAGCATTGCTATGGGTATCAAAGCTATACTGATCATCCCTTTTAATCTCTCCCTTTCTGCTGCTAGTAATTCAGTTTGCCTTTTTGGGGATTCTATCTATTTTGTATGAATTCTTAAAAACTACTTTATTCTTTAAGTATTTTTGGTACATCTCATTGAACCATGTCAGACTAAATATATAGTCTGTACCTTCTTAAATTAATTGCACTTTTTTTTCCTTTTTTCCTATCTTAAAATTCTAATTCTTAATTCTTATTAAAAATAATGCAAAGCCTAAGGTAGATGTAGTTGTCTGAGCTGTGCTATCAGGTATTTCTTCACATTCCCTGTTGGTTAATAGAAGACTATCCTACAGTAATGGATTTGTCTATTCTGCATTTTTCTACTTCTAGTTATTAATCTAACTTCCTTATTGTAACTTTTTATTTCCCTTGGTAGTTGTGACTCATGGCATGCCCATGCCTTAGCCTTTCTGACTTTTGTATCTCCCCTGCTTGTGTTCCTTTATACTCACTTGTATCAATGTATCTTGTACCTCTCCTTTTTTGACTTTTGTGATCCTGAAAAAACTCTTCATGAAGCCTTACTGAGCTGCTGTTATATATCTTGACTTTCATCCCCAGAACATTTTGCTATTGCATCATTTAATGCTACTCTCCTATAGAAAAGAGCAGCTTTTCAGTTTTCCCTGAGTTTCTTCCTGTGGGATCACAAACTCCCTCGCCATGTCCTCCCCTCCCTATTCACACTCATTGTTGCAGAATCACTTCAATCTAAAATGCCTTTAATCTTAGTCTGGCAACTAGGGGCATTTGTTGCAAAGGGGGTTGGTTACAAATGTGATCACTATTTTTGATAGAATTGACAAACTAGGGTGACTGGAGTCTGAAGGAAACTTGATACCAGAAGGGTTTGTGTTACTCAAAATCAGATTAAATATCTAGAAATAGAGAAACTCTCATGCATCAGGGACAAATGAATCCCTAAACGAATTGGTATAGAAGAGATGGATGGACCATTAGTGTGATCAGATACATCCATTTCTGTGCTTGACTGATAACCTGAGAGGTGGCCAATTGGTGAATAGTCTGTCAGGAAGAGGGAAGAAAATTTCATCTTCCACCGTCTATCAACAGATGTGTATTTTGGTGTTAAGGATTAAATAATCGTAATAAACATCAGTGTTGCAACTGGCCTTGATAGGGAATTATGTATGTATGTGAGCTGTGTATGGGATCAGATGCCAATATGTCTACTGGTGGTGTCCATGGAGAGGAATTTATTCAAGGTTTGGGGAATTGTTTTAAATCTACCCTTGTAACATTTCGTATTGCTTATAAGTGTAATGCATCCGCAGCAAATACATGTGTGTGGGGACAGATGACTGAAGATGCAGTAATTTTCATTTTCCAGTTCTGCATTTGCCAGCAGGATTGGCCTCATGCTTATTGTCCATTCTATGATATTTGTGTTGTAGATACCTGTAGACTCTTGAGCACAGAGAAACTGAGATTACTCAGTTGTTCCCATGTCTGTGTTTATTAGGCATATGGCAAACAGAGATGGAAGCTTCAGCTATAAGGTTGCTCTGAAATTCACTATTTTATGAAACTTTCTAATGCCAAGAAGGACCAAATGTCTTTCAGCTGCTTGTTGTTTTGTGTTTCTGTGGTGGCTTCTTTGGGGGTATTTTGACTGTTTAAATCATGTTCCCAAATAAGTTCTTCTGTGTGTGGGTTTTCTGTGACTTGGTATAAAGTACATCACAGACTTTGGAAACCAGGGAATCATGCTCCACAGAAGCATTGTTTGTTTGTTTGTTTTGTTTTGTATTTCTGCTTGATGTCCTTATCAAAGCAAAATGCTTTTCCTATGTTAAGCATGTTGCTGTGGATGTAAAGGATGCTGTGTGTCTTAAGCATGAGCTAGTGTGAAGCAAACAGACCACCCATTTTCAAAATGTTCCAGAGAACAAAAGATGTTCATACTGACAGATCACATGTTCCATCATTGTAGCACCAAACTATTAAGTAAAACTGTCCCTCAAGGCAAAACATTTCATTTATTATGCTTTGAATGAGTATCTTGTTTATTCCGATGTACTAAGTAGCTAAATCCAGATTGTACTGCAGGCAAGGAAAATTGATTTATCACAGATCTTTGTTATTGGGTGCTTTATATTTAGTATAATTACCTTTAGTTTTAGACTAAGGAGGATATTTTGAAGAGCCAAGTCCTGCTCCAGAATATGCAATTTGCTGTTTTTAAGCTTGCTCACTCTAGAAGTTGTGGTGACTGACAGCGTGTGCTTGCAGGAGTGAGCAAGATGCATAAGCAGCATGTGCATACTTGTCTTTACTGGAGCTTTTATATTGAGTAGGGAAAAAACTTGGGTTTCTTAGACACTGGATCTTGTTTTGAAGAATGAAAATAGGTGTGGTCATGCTGAATTCTGCTTATGTAATCTCAGTAAGGGTCATCTGGTTAACATGGGCTGTCATTAGAAGACATAACATGAGGTTTCTTGTTCTGACATTTGTTTCCCTAAATTGTCAGAAGAGATGGGGGAAGGAGTAAACTGGGGAAGACAAAGAAAGGAATTCTGTAAGGCATGGAAGTGTTTGAGAAATTATGTGCTTATGAGTTATTGTGGAGGTGGGAGGCAAAAATGTTCTCAGTGTCATTTATATCTATACATAGGATCTTGATCTAGCAGAAGGGGCTAAAGCTCAGGGAGACAATGGACACACCAGAATTAGTGGTAACAGCTAAGAATCAAAAGAAAGTAAAATCCCAGCTTCAGATGGTCTAACCTTGTGCAGTGCTACTCAGTCATCTTGTGGAGACACATGGTGCTGATTAAGCTTAAAACTGCAAATAATGGTATAAATTGACTGGCTGGTTGTAGGCTGTTTATGATCCCTAGCTTAGCGAGATTTTGTTACCTCGTCCGAAAAACATCAACTTGGACGATCATGTCTAAGACTTTTGGGAAAGATTTTAGGGAAAGCCAGTGGTAACATTGCTAACAATATCTCCTCCCTCCTCCCAGATGCCTCCAATCTTTCCATTCTCTCTTTTTCTTGAGAGAGAAGAAATACTTACTGTTACATGTCCTGTAGCTCTTGGCGCGCTGGAACTACTCATGGGTTTTCATTCCATCTGTGGACTTGGTCTCTGTCCTCTAGATTCTTTGAATTTGTTTCGGGCATGGCTTTGTGATGAGCTATGCCACTGAGATTTAGTAGCAAAACCTTCTCTGACACACTGTTAATCTGAGAAAGCTGCAGTGATGCCGAGCCTCATTTCCTCCATCTGTGGAAAACTGAGAAAATGGTGGAATGAAATATTACCTGTCTTATTTCACAGGAATTGCCAGCAGCCCAAGGAAGCTGTGATCTCTAGACGAGCACTGAGCAAGTATATAGCACACCTCCCTCTGGCTTTAACTGATTTGTCTAAACCGTGATACAACTGATCATGATGGTTTGTATCCCTTGGTTCTAGAATAGGAACAAGGAATTTCTATGGAGAGATTATTCTTAGAAGTCTGTTTTCTGACAGCTAGTGCTGCCACCTCAAAGATTGTTGTAGGATCTTTCTGAGACTTGAATCAAAGTTGACGCTGACACTATGGCTGTGCTGGGTGTTGGAGTCAGTTAATACTGACTTGTGTGTGCTGGGTGGGTATCTTCCTATGCAATCCCCTGTGACACCTGAATCATCTGGCTGACCAGGAATATGTCTACAGTAATTGTGTGGAAATCAGGAGCACACTCATTAAAGAATACTAGCAGGCTACAGCTTAGCTTTCCATTCAAGATATTTCTCTGTAGCACATGTGTGTTTTATCTTTCTCATTTGTTCCTTTTGGGAGGGAAAGGAGAGGGGGAGAGCAATAAGCTACAGAGCCTCCTGAATCCAATTTATTTTTTCTCTTCCCCTTTTGAAAGTCTTATTTCCCTACTCAATGCAGACACAGCCGTGTGGTCTAACTACAAAATAGATTGTAGTCAATTCTGCCATCTGCTGATGGTCTATTCTGGCTGCTTGCCAGCATGCTTGTAATATGGAGCTAAATCCAAATTAGCTGAGGACATCAGTAGGGTTTGCTCCATGCTATAGGTAAAGAGAGGCAAAATGTGGCCTGGCTTTTGATAAAACAATTATTTTTGCACTACTAGAGTTGTTCTTCATGATCTAAATGAGCATTCACAGGCAAGAACCGAGTTTTGGTTTACAGGTTTAATAACTATGTCATATTAATCTCTCAATTACTGCTGGTTGCAAAAAGTGATAGCTAACCAGTGTCTTGAATTTGAATGTTTCCAGTTTCTGGGAATATGGGCAGTGAGAGGGGATTTCATGTGTTGTCATGGAGTTAAACCTTGCTTGTGTTTGTATTGGGATATACCAAGCTTGCTTCTACTGTGATTTGCAAACAGATAAAATTGCAGTGATATATTAATTGTTTGCAGATGATTTGGTGAGGGAGCTTCCAGAAACAGTATCTAACAGTGTTTGTGGTTTTGGGGAAAAACTGAAAGAACAGAGTGGAACTCTATCCAGCTGTTGATTTTGTATTTTCATTCCTAGTACTTGCCTTGTCCTAGGTCCCAGTGCCTTTTTGAATGTATCCCAGCACTAAAGGCCCCCTCTTGGGCCAATCTCTTCCTAACGATTGAAACACAAAAGCAACAAAAATGAGAGCAAGCTTACAATGAGCTTGTAGCAGATAACTTACAGAGCATATAAAGATACAATACTGAAACAATCTCTGAAGATATTCCTCCTTTATTTATTTTTATATTAATTTTTCCTATAAAAGAAACTGTTGCTGTGTCTGCAGTAGGCAGGATGCAGATGCTTTCAAACAGTTATGTGACATTGGCCCTCATTTTTTAGGACAGGCTGGTCACTGGAGGAAGGGGAAAGGGGCTTCTGGTATATTGCACATCAGACTGAATTTGAAGTGTTTTGCATCTTCCTCAGCATGATACAGTTTCCTGATTAGAACAGAAGTTCTAGCTGGGTTGTGTTTCTAGTGTAATATTTTTTACATGGTACTTCCAATGCTATATTTTAACTTCTTCTTAGTAGTTGAATATGAAACAGTTTGCAAAGAAATGATCACTGGAGTTTTTAAATCCTGTGCATGTTGGGCAAATAATGTGAGAAGGAGTTCAAATAAATGTGGAGTGTGTGGTATTTTAATAAGAAACTGTACCCAAAGAACATGCTTGTTAAGGAATCTGCCCATGAGAGCTGCTGAGAAAGTGGTATCTTTTAGTCTTGAGTTCCCGTGTTTTATCTGTCTGGCTGCCATGTTATTCTTTAAAGTATTTCTGATAACACCTGTCTTGGGAAAGTTGAAGCTAAGACCAGAGATATTCTTGATGCTTTTTTTTTTTTTTTTTTTTTTTTCCCCCACACTGTAGTTTCCCAGCAGAGCATCTAGAAACTCAGTGACACACCTGGAAGATTCTTTCCTCTGGGTTCCTCTACAAGTTGTACTGTGGCTTGGCCTCCATTTCTACTAGATATGCTTTAGGTAAAGGTACCAAAGATTAGTGTAAATGCAGAAGGAAGGCTATAGAAAGATCTGAGTAGGCCTCAGATAATGACAAAATAATTTTGAAATTTTAGCTTTCAATCCTGGGGGTACTTAAGTACCTACTTTGTTGTATGCACCATGTACAAAAAGCAATGGGACTCCAAAGACCCTGATGCAGTGCAAGGGTTACATAGCTTTACAAGCAGGCTCTCCATCTTCTTGCATCACAATATGGTTTTGAACTGAAATTCTGAGAATACCTGGTAGTTGAAGTACAAAGAAGGTGAGTGTTTTTCACCAACTGTGGTTTTCCAAATACACTTTGTGCTTACTGCTTTCCAGTTCTAGATACTGCCCCCGTTTCCCTTTTTTGTCTGGAGAAGCAGGAAGTTACCAATTTATTAACAACATTTCATATTCTCAGACAAAAAGGCCAGCTGTAAGTTAGGATGAGGGGAGAGAGGGAGTGAGTATGAACCACTGAAGAGGTTCATGGGCTCTGCAGCAATACAGGCTCTGTCTTGGATTGCTGCCAGCCACTGGGGGTTACAGTGCTGTGGGAGGGGAAAAGGGGTAGGTACAGAGATTTATTTAGCTGTTAATTCAAGTGGCTTGTAAGCTTCTGAATGTTGAGCAATCAGCCCAGTAGGGGAGCTCTTCCACTGTCTTGTGATGTGTGCTTGCTATTAAGTGTTTATAACAGAATGAAAGCATGTTGTGTTAAAACACAGGGTACTTAGCAAGCAGCCTGCCCTTGGCTAATCTAACAGACATCCTGTTTTTGGCTGGAGAAGTAGAAGAGGTCAGCATAGCCTTTATTTTTTAAAATTATGTTGCTTAAATTCTTGTTGACCTCCATCTTCTTATGAAGTAACTGAAAAGTCAAATCCACAAATTCAGCAGCTTTTCTTAAAATCTTAAGTGCTTTGCTGGCACTGATATTGAGGGAGAGGGTATCGGTGTCTCCTTGCCAAGGCAGTGTGCACAAGTTCTTACCTGAGCAGGTGTTTAGAAGGAATAGGTGACATACACAAAGGGATCAAGTGCATCCCCAGAGAGTTTGCAGATGATACCCAGCTGAGTGGTGTGGTTGATGCCCCTGAAAGATGGAATGCCACCCAGAGGACCTGGATGAGCTTGACAAGTGGGCCCATGGGAGTTTCATGTGGTTTAACAGAACCTAGTGCAAGGTACTGTGTGGGAACTCAAAATGTCCCTCAGACATTTTTGGAGGTTCCAGGCCCCGGTCAGAAGCATTTGAGACCCTGACAGGCATCTGGAAACAGCTGTGATTTTGGATTTGAGCCATGGAATGATTTACCAACCTTGCAGGAAGAACAAGAAGTCACAAAAGTTTAGATATTATAGTAGAAGTAGTTACAAAGTAGAGGCAAGAATTTTTTAGTGCTGTACAGGGGGGTTTAGTTTTGTACATGGGGGTCAGAAGTTTTAAGATGGAGGAATTTTGGCCGGTCCTGTCCTTCCTCTTTCTTCTTCCTTACCTCCATGTTCTTGGTGATGTTGGCACGCACAGATTGGTTTAGAGTAGAAAAGCATCATTTAATATAGGTAGTGGGTATTGGGGAAAAACTGTAAACATGTATCACGTAATGTACCATATAAAAGATAGCAGCAGCCAGGGGTGGGAGGAGAGAAGAAGACAGCAGACAGAGAGGATGTCAGGGGTGTGTGTGCTATCTTTTAGATAGCTTAGAATAAACTGCCTTGAGACTGAACAAGAGACTGCTGAGCCTTTCTTTGGAAGCATGGGTTGGAGGAGAGACTTTTTCACCACATGGAAACCCTGAACCAGGTCTGGGTTCCGTCAGTGGTCTACCAGGTTTGGGGCACCCCTGGTATCAGCACAGGCTGGGATGAGCAGATGGAGAACAGCCCTGGGGAGGACTTGGGGGTGCTGGTGGCTGAGAGGCTGGATGTGACCCAGCACTCACAGGTCGGAAACTCAAATGTATCCTAAGCTGCATCAAACAGAGTGGCCAGCAGAGCAAGACAGGGGATTCTGCCCCTCTGCTCTGGTGAGACCCCCGCCTGGAGTGCTGCATCCAGATTTGGGGTCTCCAGCTGAGAGCACTGGGATTGTTCCATCTAGAAAAGAGAATGCTTAGGGGTGACCCAATTACAGGCTTCTAGTACCTGAAGGGCATCTACAAGAAAGATGGGAAGACAGTCTTATTTACAAGGGCATGTAATGGCAGAACATGGGGTATGGCTTTCAACTGAGAGTAGGCTAAATTAGATATTGGGGGAAAAAAAAATCTTTATTGTAGGGATAGCAAGGCACTGGAGGCTTCCCAGGGAAGTTGTGGATGCCCCATCCTTGGAGCTGTTCAAAGCCAGGTTGGATGCGGCACTGAGCAAGCTGGTGTAGCAGAAGTTGTCCCTGTCCATGGCAGGAGGGTTGCAACAGGATGATATTTAAGGTCCCTTACAAAACCCAGACATTCTGTGGTTCTATGATTTTTTTAAAGTGACTTTTAAGCAATTGGCATTTGTGCCTTTGATTTGTTTATTTCTGTTTTTAAGTACAAACTTTTAAGTTTGCCTTATTCTCTTCTGTGTCTGTACTCTTCATTTGTGTTGGGAATATTGAGTATGTATGATCTAGGGTGGCAAGAGGACACATCAACTGAAGAGATTAAATCTTAGCCAAAGGTGTTTTATCTACAATTTTAATTATATGGTTGTGTTAACTGAATGTAAATAAAACACTTCTAAAGTAGTCTGACCTAAACCATAATCTCTTCTTGGCTGTTGTCTGTGGCTGTCAGGAAAGGTGGTGGCAAGATATATTTGGGATGTTGGAGAGTTGTAACGTGCTTTATGATGCATTTTAGTGTCAAAGTGAGTACATGAAACGGTGTGTAATTGTACATCCCCAAAGATGGTTGCTATGTAAGTTTAGAAATACAAAGTAATAGGAAGAGTTCTCCACCTAAGAACTTTAAAGGTTTTTAGATGTGATTAAAGAGGTGGAAAATAGTGGATGAATTTTTCCTGGTTTGTTTTGTCTGGCTAGATCTTGTGAACTCCTTCCTGCTATAAGCAAATTGTAAAAAGCAAAGAATAGTGGTAAACCCATCATGCATGTCTTGTGCTCAGATGGGGAGTTTAAAAATATTTTTCTAGGCTTTCCATCAGTTGGCTGTAGGCACAAAGCAATTCTTTTGCTTTAAGACTGGTGTTTAAGGACTGTGGAGAGGAAAGGGGCAGCATTCCTGAGGAAAAGGGAAGATCTGTTTGTGCAGAGGAGTGGCCCCAGTGCAAGCTGGTCTTACAGCCATACAGCTTCCAGGACTTGTGTGCATGGTGAGAGAGGAAATAGAGCCTGATTTCCCCTGATACAAGATGGCAAATTTCAGTTTTGCGTGGGAACTGGGTGGCAAGTCCTGAAAATGTGCAAGGCCCTGCTCAGAGGGGCACTCTAATTTCTGAGACCATGGTTGCACCAGAATCTGTCGTCTGGTGCAGGTGAGAATTGCATTTTCCCCAAATTTTTGGAAAACACTATTCTGCTTCAGTGAATAGCATGTGAAATCTGCTCTTGTTTAGATCAGATATATAAGGGAATAGCTTTCTTTTTCAGTCCTTCATTTTATTCCTGATACAACAAATGTTTTGTGCTTCCACTAAATGCCAACAGATAACAGATGTGTGTCTAGCCTTCCACTAGTTCCTGTACAATATGAAGGTGTGTTCAAGGCTGCCACAGCAAGGTACCAACCATACAGTAAAATCCTTAAGAACCTTCCAGTGTTTTTAAAAGAAGTATCTGTTTCCATCATATTGAATTGAATGTTTCATAGAATTAAAAAAAACAGAATAAAACCAATCCAAACAATTGTTACCAAGCTCAGTCCACCTTTTTTAAAGTCTGTGGTGGTCAAATAGTAATTGGTACCAGTTGTGTCTTGATACTCTTTAGCCTATGGAGAGGTTAAATACTTTTGCATTTTTAGTAGATATGGCAGCAGCTGTTAAAGTTTATTTTCCTTAAAGGTAAATGAATGTTTAGCTGCAAGAAAGTCAGTGCAGGATTTCTGAGCCGGAAGAATCTTGAGTGTTAATAGCAAGAGTTGTGAAATATGCGGCAAATCTCTGAAATAATTCTAGATCATGTAAAACATATTGAACGCTGTATGTAAATAATAATATTTTTCTTGGAGGTGGATCAAAACTCTCTTTTGTTCTGTTTTAAATAGCTAAATAATAAACAGGTTAGTGACTAAGGATTAACATTTATTTTAGTAATTTCAGGTCTGCTTGATTAGCAGCAGGCTTCTTTCTAGGCTTCACTTTTTTTCATGCTGGGCTATCAAACTGCAGGGTGTACAGGCTCTCCAACTGACTTTTCAAAGTGGTAAGAGACAGTGTTCAGAAAATGTGATTCTGGACTTAAATATACTTTATTTATTTACATCCAGGTAAATATACTTTAAAATAAGCCAACAGACTTCAAACCTTACAGCTGGTCTTTTGCTGTACTGAATAATTGGTTCCTTTTTCTCTGTTGGTTCCTTGCCGATCCAAGATATTTTCCTAATTAGTGATTTATTTTCTTTAGCAACCTTTAGTAGAAAACTTTCCTGAGAGTATTTTTAGAACTAGAAATAAATGAGAAATTATTAGCAATTCATTCTCTATTTACATGCTGAGGAGCTTGAATAGATGGTAACAAAGCAGACCTTGTGTGGTCTGTACCGAGCAGCAGGTTAATGGTGTGTGGCTTTCCTGTAGTCTTCCTTCTGCTACAGAACAAATGGTGATGGCACTCTTGGGTCCAGGAAACCAGTGTAAAGTGTTTGCCTGTGTGAGTCTGACACTGCCAGCAGGAGGTCTTCCCATGTTTGTTATCTGTCTTCTGCCAGGTATCTGCAGGACAGATGTGCAGTGCAGTCTCCACATGCTGAGGCTCAGGATGAGTCTGTTGGTAGAACAGATGCTGTGAAAGTCACAGCACCTATGGCTCTCCTGTCACACACACTGAGAATATTCTGAATTGGTATGGATAGAGCCATGCAGAGTCAGGATCAAAACTGGGACTAAGAGCTGGTGTAAAGTGTGAAAAACTGCAGTGGTCCCTCACATGAAAAAAAAAAAAATTGTGCATCAAATTCTGTTTCCCTATTAGTAAAGAATGGCAACAGGACATGCAGTAGGTTAAACTGCACACAGTACCTTCATTGTAAAGTTCATTCCACATTAAATATTGGATTTATCTGGACTTTTTCATTACCTAACTCATTGAGAGATTGTTCTCTCAGCAACACCAAAGCACCAATTCACATATCTGATGTTTTTTTGTTTTTTCTTTTCTTCCTCTCTCTAACCTCCCCTGTCAGCTTTTCCATTTTTATGGAAAACAAAATGCTAAATAAATTAAAGCAAACCCCACAGCTGGGTTTAGCCCTGTTTTTCTGAAACAAGTCTGGCATGCCTTCTACCTTTGAGAAACCTACATGTTCTGCAGAATTCTGGGTTACAGATCAGCAATATATACTGTGGTATTGTGAACTGTTGGTAGTATTTCTAGATCAAAATGATCAGTTGGCTGTTGATTATATAGGAAAAGATTTAGCTCCTCCTGTGTTAGGAACATGGGTATTGACTACTAAGCACAATTACTATTTTGATGTGATGATTTTATTAAAAAAAAAAACAAACAACAAAACCCAAACCACAATACAAACAAAACACCAATCCAAATCAAAATCCTAAGTAAATAAACCAATCTTTATTCCTAAGTCATCCACTGTTACTAGATGTAGCACTGGGGAGCATCAGGAACTAGTTGCTATCCCAGAATGCCTACTGGCATTTGAAAAAGCAAATCACTCTGGAACAGTTATGTGTCTATTCCCTTTTTCTAAAGCAAATGAGATGGTTTGGTTTTCATTATTAGATACAGGAAAAGGTCATAATTGCAATGATACAGCTGGTTTTTAATAAATTTTCTTCCACCACTACAGTTCTATATGGGTCTTTAGAAAAAAGAATACGAATGCTGTCAATTGTAAGTACCCATGTAAGTACTCTATACTTGGAACATGTCCTGAAGATAAGTTTGACTTCCTGAAGGGAAGTGTAGGGATCTGAGAGCTGATTTACAGAGCAGCCATAAAATGAGTTTGTGTGGTTTAAGTGTACTTAGAGTTGTTCAGGGATATGTGTGAGCTGGTGACAGTGCCTTGTATGGAAAAGATCAAGCTAATTAAACATCTGACTAATGGCATTCCATCAGATACTCATATTTATTTAGGAGAATTGCTGTCTGTAACCTCTTGAAGAGAAGGAGAATAAAGTAGAAGAAAATATAGACGCCTGGGGTTTTGTCTGAGTTGAATCTGTGGGTTTTAGGTATATTTTTTTAAAATCAGAGAGCCGACTGAAGGTTTACAGACAATTCAAATATGCTGCATGGAGCTTTCTGTTTGATAATGAAGTACAGTTTTGTTCTTATCAGTACTGACTGTTCTCAACATAACTACAGGCATGTGAGAAACAGGATAATAAAAAGCTGAAGCCAGTTGAAGTCAGTTGTTTGAAATTATGTTGTTTCCTCCTATGTAGTTCAAGAGTTCAAAACATTCTTGTGAAAAGTGTAACAAACAAGAAATGCTGTACCTAAGTATGTTAAGTAATAGTAAACTTGAAAAAAGTTGTGTAACTGGTATTTTCAGGGTTTCTTTTGCAGTTTTCTGATCATAGCTCGAAATGTTTATCAAAATTTGATTTCAGTCATTCCTGCTTTAGTGGCTCAAAGCCTTTGAACATTCTTACTGTTTGTCTTCCTGTCTAAGGAGGATGGTCCACAAATGACCATTTATTGCTGGTCCCCCATCTTGTGTGTCTCCAGTTTGCTTTGACTCCTCTTTCCAAGCTCTGAATCCTTCTTTTGTGTGTATAAGACAAGTTCCAGTTTGAGTTTTTGCTTGAATCTTTCTTTACCTTTCATTCAATATTCATGTGGGCAGCTTGACTGGGCCTCAAAATTGATTTGTGGGAGTGGAAATACATTGTGTGACTGGGGTATGTCTGAACTCCCCTGGCTGGGATAGCAAGCTGGGGAGAGGGGATGGTACCATGAGTCAAAATAATTCTGGTGCCTGTAGATGGGCTCTGTGTGTATGGTAGGAAAACTACTTCAACCTCAGTAAAGGATTCTACTGAGTTGCTATTTATAATGGCTTTGGTGGATTTGACCTTGAAATTTCATGTCTGAGAATGTAAGGCTAATTTGTAGGATTGAGAGAGACTTCAATGACCCCTATCTTAACTCAGCTGTCAGAAAGACAGATTGACCCCCTTCCAAGATCTTTCTTATCATTCATCACTTCTGTTTTAGTCTGAGAGCTCAACTACTCACTTACAGTTGCCCACAAACACACTGCTTGCATGTGATAAGGAGGCATTTGTTAAATCATTTTTGAAACAAAAGCTTAGAGAGGTAGGCTAATTTTGGCAACCTTTTGGTTAGTTTTCTTCCCTTATTCCCAAAATTACAAGTAATTTACAATATACTGTCTTACTTAAAAAGTTACAGTAGTTCTTAGCATGAATGAAATATATGTCAAACTACATTGACTGTATTCTTTGGCTATTGCAAGCCTGATACATATTCCTTCAGAAACTAAGTCTAATAATATATCTAGGAGTCCAAATCACTTGTAACATTCAACAGCTACTTGAATGTCCTACACTGGTCACTACAGACAGTGAGGTTAGTTGTAGGTTAGTTATTTGCATCTGAAGTGGGGAAAAATAATTCTATTGTATGTAACTTTTCTTATTTCCTCTGTTTTTCTCTTGTTGGGAAAGACCTGCATTCAAAAGTAGTTCTTATTTTGGGGCTGAGTACTGCTTAGGTTTCTCAAGGAGCAGAAGTGGGTGGAGGTGGGTGTTTTGTTCCTTTGATATTTTTGGATTTCTTTGTATGTTGACATTTTTTAGTATTGCAAAAATGTACTTTTTCACATTTATTTCTAGCAGCATTAATTTCTAGCAGCATTTTTTTTTCACACAATATCTAGCAGAGGTTAGTTTAGGTCTCCCTGATTTTATGCACTACTTCTTTGAACATTTTAAGAGTGTATGAAGGTACAGTTTTACTTCTTGTTTCTCTGTTGTATTCTTCACTGTAGTGTAAGGCTGATTCTGAGCTAACAGAGAGGGAAGCTGGAAGCAGCAAGGTTTGTGTAGAGTTTACCACATTTAAACCAGCATAGGAAGAAAACAAACTCAGAAGCTTATAGCTGAGTATATTTGTTTCAAAGTTGAATATGGTTTGAGCAAACTACTTGCTATGATCATGTGTTGCTCTTTTGATGCATTAGAATAGAAGCTCAGAAAGACAGTTTAGAAGAAGATTGAGGTTATTCAAGTTTAAGAGGAAAAGTTCTGTCAAGAAAAATGATTCTAAGAGCAGTTCAAAGAAAAAAATCAAAACATGAAGGATGAAATATTGCAGAATTATAATGCTGTAATTTTTAACCTATGCCACAGACTGCATTTCAGTCATTGTGCATAAATTTTAGTCCAGCAGTCTGCATATCATTTATGTAGACAGCTTTTCAGCTTTTCTCTGTTCATTCCATTCACTTCGAAATATTCCATTTTAAGTTCCACTTAGTCTTACAGCTAAACTGCAAACTGTATGTTTCATGATATCTCTTGCATGCTTCATGCTTTACTGATTTCTATGGATCTGCTTGCGCAGATAAGTACTTGGCTGCTGTAGGGAAACCCAGAGCATTTGGTGTTTTAGGGTCCAGACCTCAGCCTTCCTCTGATGGACTTATTGGAACATGAAATTTTGAAGTCAGTATTCATTCAGGGTATAGTTTAAAAAAGAAATAGTGAGAATTCCTGCTCTTAAGTTTGAGAATACTTTAGAAAAAACCCTG
Source organism: Lonchura striata (assembly GCF_050655825.1). Classification (NCBI taxonomy): domain Eukaryota; kingdom Metazoa; phylum Chordata; class Aves; order Passeriformes; family Estrildidae; genus Lonchura; species Lonchura striata. The sequence continues at coordinate 83,102,768 of NC_140705.1, read as the reverse complement.
AACCTTTCTATTTTAAAGGGCATGATGTGTTTTAAGAGATTATTGGCAGCATAAAGATGCAAAACTACTGTGTTGAAAGATCGACAGGCAAACACGTCTGTGACAATGGACAATCTACAAAACTTGCATAGGACAAAACTTCTTCCCTGACTTTGTTATTGAAGGTCATAGGTTGTTGTTCAACCACTTTTGTGCTGTGTCCTCCCTTGTAACATGAATGAGAGAATAAATAATACCAAGAGCGGTTGAACTGATGACTTATTTCCTTCTCCATAGTTCCAAGCATTTGCTTTTGGGATTTTAAAATTTTTTTCATTGTTTCCCTTCTTTAGTATTTGAATACATGAGCTTGTTCTGTTTATTAGCTCTGGAATCTGGAAAACATCCCATGTCATAGAGGGCCCAACTTGTACCTGACACAAGTTTAAGAAGAAAGGAGAAATATCCTGGGCAATTATTGATGGAGACTTATCTCAGGAAACTGTTACTGGAAGCACTTTTAGAGTACAAAAAATCTTTCCACAACTTGATTGTTATAACGTCAAGTACAAGAGTTGCCAAGCCTTCAAAAATCAAAAGACTGGCATGATAAATACCAACTTCCATAATATGACAATTTAATTTTAAAAGGTACCTTGAAAATATTGCTGTTTTTCAGTGTCTGTGTGAGGAGGAGGAGTGGGGATAGGTTCAGAATTTCTGGAAGTTTGGTACAGTGTCTCTCAAATAACCTTTACCACCTCCTGGTAATGCCACCATGTTGACCCCACACAAGTTCTAACAAAGGCTGCAGCCACCCTGCTGCCCTCCCAGAGCTTGCTGAGATCTTGGGAAGGATGAGTAGCAGCTGGTGGCTCCTTCTCTGGCAAATGACAGGGCTGAAGGGAATAACTTCCAGGCGATCTTCCCTGTCCTTTCCCCCCCATACCTGCTCTGCTGGGCAGAAAAGAGGAATGTTTTCCCCTTCTGCAAGAAGGAAAAAATGCACTTCCCAAAGCTTTGACAAACAGTCAAATTCTAAGAGATCAAAGTTTCTCTACTGACTTGTTTTGTTTAATGTACTATATTTTGGGGTGGGTTTTTTTTTTTTTGGGTTTTTTTTTTTTTTTAGTGTAGAGTTAACAATGTGAGTGCTTGAATGAATAACTAGTTTTGAAAGTTCTAGGACAACTTTGCCGAAGAAGTGTGACAGCAGGTAGAAACACTGATGTATTTTGCAGCTACACCAGAGACTGTTCCTTGTCAGTGGCTTGCTCTGGTTTCATGATTAGGGGGCTACTAAATGATTGTATAGTGCTTTTTAAGGATTATCAGATCTTTGGTCTAACTTCCATTAGAAACCAAACCAAAACATACCTCCGAAGAAAAGACCCTACACCTTCAAGTAATACTTTTTCTGTTTCACAAAGAAGCAATTATGTTCTATAATTGAACCATTTTAATTTAACTGCTACTTTTAAAGAATACTTTTTGTGGCTTTTTTCCCCTCTCTCCCCTAGTAAAAGCAATGTAATGAATGTAGCCAAGACAGTTTGATCAAGTTTGCTGGAGCAGTGAGATGATTCATTGATAAGTTGGTGAGCTAGATGGTCAAAAAACTACTATGGGAGTGAGCAAAGACCTGAAGAATGCCAAGGCAGATCTTTGATTATTAAGATCAGGTATGAGAGAGAAAGAGAAGTCAGTTTCTGAAGAAGCAGTTCCACCTTAGATTCTAGGTTTGGAAATGATGGTTAACTCAGTGTTAAAAGGAAAGAAGTGATCATATCTAGCAGAGACATGGTGTTTGTGTGAGTGTGGACACTGTTCTGTGTTGCCTGTGGAAATCTCTGCATGCCCTCCCCTATTGGGCTGCCCCCATATTGCCCATTATCTTTAGTGCCTGAACAAACCTGGTGCTTTAGAGCATCTCAAGATAATCAGGCATCAGTCTGCTCAGTCATTGCAGCCCACAAACATAATGTAAAGGAACAAGAGAAATCAAAATGACCACATTTCCCTTGAAATATAATTTCTGAAACCTGAATTTCCCATCAACATGTGAGCATTGGTGTGCACGTATGTAGGCACTATGTGTGTGTGTGTCTTTGTGTCATATGTGTGTTTACAAAATTATCAAATGGGTAAGAACAACAATAACATATATATTTGGAGTCTGAGCAGAATTATCCACAAATGGAAGAGCTGGGGATTTTTTTCCCATTTGTTTGCCATTAGTGGGTATTTTCAAGAAAATACCGTGTTCTAATGAAAACCTAGCAGTTGGTTTTTCATATGCATGTACATAATCCACTCAAGCTATTCCCTATTCACCTCATACAACTCAGTTCCCTCCTTCCATTTAGGAAATTCAGCATTCTCTAAAGCCCAGATAGGGGTAATCAATCATGTTCAGTATTAGGTTACTTGCAGAAGAGAGTCATTACCTTTAATGTGTAATAACTGTGCCATGAAGGTAATACAATAAAATCCAAGAAATGTAATTTAAAAAGGCTTCCTGCTCAAGCTTAAAAAAAAAATGTTATAATCTCATCCTTAGGGTCACAGAAAATCTGGTTTATTTTATTCCTTCTACTTTGTGTCTTTTGGGGCTTCTTGCAGAGTCATGCATCATCTGCCTGGGATGGTTCTCAGTGTGGGTCTGCTGCATTCAACTATTTCTGTAGAAACACCCAAGAATATTGGTGGTGTAGTACAGCTGCTATGCAGCACAGAGAGCAACTGACCATTGTGTTGGATTGTGATTGTAACGGTCCTGCTGAAAAATCCTTTGATTTGATGGATTACAGGGAGTAGGATTACACTGTATTTTTGACATAGGTGTGAATGGTACCCTAATAGAGGTTCTGGAAACTTGAAAGAACATAAGCAAGTTTTTTGTGGTCAAATGTACCCCCAGGGAAGCAAAAATGGCAGTTTTTTGGAGTGGCTTCAGTGGAAGGTCAGGGTGTGGAGCTGCTGTTACTGCTGTGTACCTTTTCCTTTGGCTTTGTTCTCCAGCATTGACACAAAACTCTACCTGCAGTCACTCTGAACGGGAACAAGATAGTGTCAGCCTTAGAAGGTAGAAAAACAATGAAGAAACAAATAGTAAAGAGGACTCCTGTCTTGGGAAGAGCAGTGTAACCTGGTTATTTCAAGCAGTGTTTTGTGGGAGATTCCCTGCTCTCTCTGGATTTCTTAGTAACCATTTAATGCAATAGTTCTATTATCATTATTATTATTATTATTATTTTTTTAAATTTTATTATTTTTTTTTTTTTAAATCTGGCAGTGGAAGATCCAAACACTGCAGTTTCAGACTTGAACAATGTTTCTCCAGTCCTAGAGATGATGTGGCTGGTAGATGTCTTTTAATGAGAGGATAATTCCTTTTTTTTCCCCCTCAGTGCCTTGGATTAAAAATCTGACTCAGTTGCCAGAATTCTCTCTTCATTCACTTTATTGTCAGATGTTTACCATTTAAAAATATTTGGTGTACTGTTAATTTTAATTTTATTTCACTAATTTTTCTCTATTGGGTACTTTCCCACAAGGCTATATGTTGTTCCACTTACTATAATTCAAATTTCAACAGCTAGGTGTTTCTGCTGGTTTGATAAATTCAAATTTCAGTGTTGGAATTTTCAACAGGGAGAGGGCTTCCATGAACTATTCTCACTAGAACTACAGATGGTAGACTCCATATTTTTAATTTCCATCTTTCTGAGTGTCTTTGCTGTGATATATTTTGCTGTTAAAATTTTAATGGGGTTCTTATTATTTTCTGTTGGAATACGCTTCCTCCTGCTCTTGTCTCTGATTGTTCACATCTTGGAGAGCAAAGCAACCTTGATAGGTAAAAATGACCTTCTTTGGAAGGTCATCTTTAGGTGCATTTCTTTTAGGTGCATACTTCTAAGTAAGGAAGCAACCATGCAAAGTAACAAAATCAGTCAAAAAAAAACAAAATCAGTCAACTGAACTCATGTCCCTTTTGATCTATAATTGTAACTAAGCAGTTGGAGTTTACAGTACTGGTTCTCTGTACTACTAGCAGAGGTAGTGATCGATATTTGCGAGGTAGATTGAAACAAGAACTAGAGTACTGCTGGGAAAATGCCATTTAGGATTTTACCCCAGAGGAAGACACTAGAAAGCATGGACAGCTATCCAAGCTCCTGAGCTACTCCTACATAGAATCACAGAATCACAGAATAATGAGGTTGGAAGAGACCTCTAAGATCATCAAGTCCAACCTATGCTCTAACACCACAACTAGACTATAGCACCAAGTGCCAAGTCCAGTCTTTTTTTAAACATATCCAGAGATGGTGATTCCACCACCTCCCTAGGAAGACAATTCCAGTATTTTATTATTCTTTCAGTGAACATTTTTTTCCTAATACCCAACCTAAACCTTCCCTGATGTAGCTTGCAGGCTTTGGCCAAGTTATGTGGTACCAAGGGGTCTGAGGTAGCTCCCGCTGGGCAGGAGTGGACTGTTAGCAAACAGTGTCTTGCCACTTCAGCTCACTTAATATTCAACTCTGAAATGTGATGTTTCAGTAGGCAATATTAGCAATTCTGCTTCTTTAACAGTCCAACTTCAGTACAGTAGTATGAGTTTATAGTTTCACTAGATAGTTCTATATGTAAATACTTTGAAAAAAGCCTGAAGGCATTTGGATTTTCTCTCAATAAGAAACAGCTCTTTTCACCAAAGCTCTGAAAAAAATAGCTATCAATTAAAAATAGAGGCAGCTAAATATACATAAAGCTTTCCTCTTCCTTGTGTTACTTTCCACATATGCAACCAAAACTCAAACTGAACTTGCTCTTAAAAATTCTCATTATATTGATATTGCTTTTTCTCTGGACACTGAAATAATACAGTAAATGTGCTCTCTGCTTAAGTGCAACTTTAATTTGAAAATCACATCCATAGCAGATCTCGGAAATCCTATTTGGAATTACTAAGCATGATTGCTCATGCTGGAAGTGCTTTAAAAATTCAGTCCAGTCAGACACCAGAAACTATTTCAAGTGACTTTTCTAGCCAGCCTTTGTTGCATGGCATGGATTAGTCTCTGCATATCAAATATAGTCAATACACTAATTATTCTGTGGAGCAGGAGTCTTGACAAAGCACTATGGAATAAATTTTAAAAGAGAATTGTTGTTGATATACACTAAAAAAATATGAAGTACATTTGTGAAATTACTTCTGTTGTGAATTAGTGTCTTGGCTTCAATTAATACAATAAAAGTATCTAGAGACTATTTTCACGATCAAAGGTGTTGATGCAACATCATATTTCATTTATTAAATATATTTTTCCTAATACTGCACCTATTGCTACTCATCACTTGTTAGATGTTTCTTACTTTTATAGCCTTAAAAATTTATCTGAAATTCCAAGGGTCAAACTTTGTTTCTTCCTGAAATAAAATGCTGCATAAGTGAGAGAGTAAATATGCATATATGCTTGTGGTTGGCTATCAGATTTTGCTTAACTGGAAACCACATCTGAGTAAGTACCAACTTTTGGAAAGATGTCAGCATGTTGTGAATCCTGACCCCTTACTGGAGGAGTGTGTGTGTGTATGGACAAACCAAGATAACAATTTTGCAGTAGATTAAACAGGGTTTTGACTAAGGCTGCATTTCCATTAAAGTTCTTACAAAACTTTTCTCAAATACTTGGCTGTAGAGCAGTGATGCTCTTACTTCTCACTAAAACAAGGCATCACAGCCTTAGTCACACATCACTTCAGTTTGTTCTGGGCATTGCCAGTATGCAGTTGGAGATGCTATCCAGAATATCCTGCAGCTGTTTGGACTAGCATTGGTTTGGAAGATAAACATCTTAAAAGTTGTCAACCATCTGAGGGAGCCCATCTTTCTTGGATTAAGTCTCTGCTGGACTGGTTGGAGATCCCAGTGGCTGGGTAGCTGCTACTCAGACACCCAACATTCCCATTTGCTGGAATGGGAAGCAAAATTCTGTCAGTGAAGCTTCAAGCTGGTTAGAAGTGGTGTATAAAAGTCTAATCTGAGAGTAAATAATGCAGGCAACCATGCAACTTTCTGCATAATGATTTCTGGCTCACAGCATGGAAGTTTTCTATGAGCTGTGGGTTTTCCAAGAATACTGAATGTAATCACAGACAGCAAATTCATATTAACACTGCAATTTAGGAGTAATATGTCTCACTTCAGTACTCTTCTTTTGAGAGTGTTCAGTTCTAAAGTGAGAGACACTGTTGGAATACTCTTGAAGTGTAGTGGCAACTGGTGATCTTTGCTGACACCCATTTTAGCTTTGATTATAGTAAGGGCTAGGAAACAAGATGGATGTTCCCAGTTTAGCTCTTAAATCATTAATAAAAAGAATGGTTTGAAATGTGCTTTGCTAAACAATGCCAGTCTGGAGACTTGCCATTTTATGTGTTGTTGGAGAATTTGCCCACTTTAATGTGAGAAGTAGTTTTCAGTATTTTCGGTTTTTAATACTGAAATGACTTGTAACAAAAAATAGTTTTATGGTGAATCTTGTAAATAACTTTGCTTAAAGGGATATCTTATTTTTTTCAGGTTGCTGCCTTGCATTGTAAGACTGCATAGCAGTGGATAGTGTGCCTTTTCTTTATTTTTTTGTGTGATTTTACTTACTGTGTATAAACCCACATAACAAACCCAAGATTGGTGTGCAACTATATAGCCCTTGTGTTCACCTATGTGTCTGTGAGGTTATGTGGTTTCCTCTGAAATGGAAATGACTTTAAAGTGTATGCTCTAACTTTTCTAACTTGGGAGCAGTGTGTCAGACAGGAGAGCCTGTGAAACTGGGGAATAAATTTTTTTTTTCTCTGAAGGCAGAGTAGATCTAGGGCTCCTATTCCTTTGTTCTTTTAATAGCAGCCTGCTTTTGTTTTGCTTTAAGAAAATGATTCTGTAGTCTGTTTACTGTGGCCAGAATCTCAAGCAGGGAGAGATGATAAAACCATCTGGTCTGGTGCTCCAAAACACAGTTTGTTTGGGTTTGTGATTAAAAAAATGTGAAAATACACTTGCTTAAAGAGGATACCTCTTTCTTTGGACTCTTAGTGGAAATGCAATGGCTTGAGCAAAGCTTATTTATTTCCATAATTTACTCTTGTGTCTGTTTCTTATGGCTTCTTTTAGCTTTGTTGCTTGTTTGATACTTTTGCACAATGTTAGTTAAAATCTGAACTAGGAATAGAGGCATCAGTAGTGTCAGGAGATGTAGGCACAATGTAACTTAGCATTTCTTTGGCTACCTTAGACTGATCTGGTTGCTTGATTTTTATTTTGCTTGATATCTGTGACTAGACTTCTGTCAAATGTATATACACACACAAAGTGGTTCTACTAAGCTGAGTTTATTATTTTTATACAATATATCTAAGTAATATATTAATTCATTGTCTTGAGTTCACAGGTCTTAAACATACAGAACATGCTTAGTATGACAGCACAGTGGTAACAAATTCTTTTTTATGCCTTTGCTAGATTTAAATTTGACAGTGATTTCTGAGCTGTTGCTCACAGCATACTTGTTAGTAGTTAGATGGGAGCAGTAGGGTTCTGTGGCAATGACTGTCTCCAGCTCCCACTCACATTAGGAGAAAGCCACACACGTGATGCCCTTGCCAAGTGTAAATCTGTGGTTCCTGTCACCTCTGAACTAATGCAAAATAATGGCTTGGAGAGATGTACACTTTGTGCAATAGGAGGTTGTAGGGACTGTGTCTTAAAGTTCCTACCAGTAGCCATGCAATGTTGTGTGAAAGCATCTTGGAAACACTGAATTGCTGCATTTTGTGTTTCTTAAAAAAATAATAATAAAAAAATTCCTGTGAGTTTCATCACAAGATTTATTTGTGCTGTTAACTGCTGTGATGAAGGTGATCCCTGCAGTCTTCAGCACAAGCTTGGTAACAGATGACTTTGTCAGAGCTGTATATTGGATCTGTTACAAGCAAATGATATATGACTTGGTCAGATCATGTTTATCTTGGGTTTCTGTTCTCTAGTAGTAGAAATTTTGTTGCACAGTCTTTCATGGGATTATTTAATAAAGACAGATACGCCAGAAGTATGTGCAACACATGCACTAGTGTACAACAAACATTAAAAGCCTAAATTTCTCTAATTTAAAATCAAGATTTTCATTTAAATCTCTTGACAAAGGAGTTCTTAACTCCTTTGTCAAGATAGGAAAATACTTGCCATGTATTTTATGCTGGTTTTTGTAAAGCTTCACCGTTTCTTTTAGGCTGATGGATCAATTTCTTCTGAAAAGCAGGACATGGACTTGTCCTGGGCTCCTTGCTCTCTGTTTCTCAGTAGTGGCTGTTTTGCATTGGATTTGGAATTGGTTCTTAGTTGCCTATAAAAATATAATGAAACAAGAATAAAATACTAATTTATATTCAACTTGGAGAATTTTAGTTTTCTTTGTTTGTATGGCTAACCCAAGGGAAAACAGCAGGACAGTGTTTGTGAGTTGGGCAAATTGGATTTGTTCTTTGAATTTGTGAAAGAAATATTTAGATATTGAACAAAACCAGTTGCAGTATCTGACCTGCTTATGGATTCACCAGGCTTTTTTTCATACTTGAAAAAGCAAAACTTGGAGAAACAGATGGAAAATACCATTGGAACTGGAATGAATATAGCTTTTGGTAGAAACCAAAATGTGATTTGATCTAGTAACCTTTCTTTTCTATTATTTTAATTCATAGTATTGCATTCAGGGAACAAAATGAGTCTTCCTGTGGGTTATTCATCACCTGTAATTTTCCATAAGTGTTTCTCAAAATCTCCTGGAGTAACTGTATTTGTTTCACATATCAAAGGAAGTGAGATCAAATCCTGTTATGGTGTTCTTTTCCATCAGGTTAACTGAGTTTTCTCATTTTAGAATGAACTTATGGGGGGATGGGCAAAAAACCCATTAATATCATATCAGCAGTTTTTTGGCTCTTACATATTCAAAATTGCATCTTGCAAAGACAAAATAAGAAAAACCTTAGAGAAGATGAGACATGAGAGACATCCCACAAATATGTGAGTGTAAATGTGTTCCATGTGAATGTTACAATTGCTGGGCTCAGGCAAAGAACCTTGCAATAATGTGCAGTTCCTAACTCTAGTCCTCAAGCTGTCCGTTATAGAAAAAATTCTATTGTTTCTGTAGCCATTGGAGGGAAAACTGGCCATACACAGCCCCTCTGACCCATGACTACTTGGGAACTGTTGATTTCCTTTCCCCCTTCCCTATATAGTCAGAAATACTAAGTGATTTTTATTTTGAATTAACTTTTTGTGGGATAGCGCCATTGTCAGAGGAAATTTGATGTGGAAAGTGCTTGCATAGACTCCATGGGGAAAGTGTTTTCCTGGAGTCTGAGGTGCAACATATGGGAAAATAGATTCTTGAGAAAAAAAAAGTGTTGTCAGAGTATTTGGTTGAGTGTATTTGTAACTCATAGGTTCAAATCATGTTGCCTGAGTGAGGCAGAGCAGTCATCACAGAACTTAGGAGAAAGTTTGCCATTTTAGACCCAGTTTGCATGAGGAGATTAAGCTTCTACCTGGGCAACTGAGTATATTGCTTGGTGGCTTAGACAGTGGCATTCTGTGTAAGAGTTTGATGGTAGGAAGCATCCTATGCCTTACACAAACATCCAGAATTTTGTGGGGTGAGGACACAGATGATAGAAGCAGAATACTGTGTTTCACAGGCATTTATCACAAGAATTAAAGTATTCTGACTCATCTGGAGGTATTCTCATTCTATCTGATTAGCAGTGGCACAAAGATGTTCTCTACAACATCAGGCCAGATTTTGGTGTCTGAAACATTGTAGTTTTGGAATGCATTCCCTGTGGAACCTGCTGCTCTGTAAATGGGGTTGCAAGCTCTGCTCCTCTGGTTTGTCCTCCAAGCATTTTGGATAGGCTTTTTTGGTGGGTGCCTTATAGATTCTGATTGCAGAATCTCTCTGCAGGAAGTCAAAGGAGAAGAGGTTTCAAAAAAGGGTGATATCAGCAGAGAAGTAAGGTGATTATTTCACTATTAACCAGGCCCTTTGGTTATTGGCAGCAGTGTGAATTTATCACTGACTTGGAGTTGCTGTGTCCTCTTGGAAGTCCCATTCTTTGGAAGCACAGCAGCCTGGATTTGGCTCTGGCTCTGGTCACTCTTGTACCACTCTCTCTTGGTACTGCTTGCAAAGTACCTACTTACCTCAAAGTTGATGGTAATTCACCTCTTTCTAAAAATGAAAGTATTTGCTGGTTAAGTTTATGGGAAGAAACCTCAGAAACTGGCTTTTAGTTAAAAAAGAAACCAAACCAAACACCATTTTACAGCTCATCTTTTTGTTTCAGAGTCATGATTTTGTACCCATTTTTTTTTTGCATTTGACAGACGATCAGTAGCTGCCAGATGCTAATGAAATTGTAAGGGATGGAGATGCTGAAATGGCATCCCTTTGGTACAACTAGTGTATTCCAGGGGCAGTCATAAATGCAATCTAGCAGAAGCAGGGAGCCATTTCACTCCAGCACAGATGGTTAAATGCAGCTGGAAGAGAGGAGGAGAGAGGATAAACCCCACCTGAGGGGTGACAGGGGACTTCTGAGTATTGCAGCCTTGCAGCTGGGATATAGGATAGGGCAACTTCAGAGATATGACCTATCAAGAATGATGCATCTAGGTGGGATTTACAGCTCTGTATTTGTCTGCCCAGGTAGATGATCAAGGTTCTCTGACAAGCTGCCTGGTTGAAAGTATTTTTATTATTTAATTTTAACCTTTTGTTTTTAATTGTGTAGGGCAGTGTATCAAGTACTCTAGTAGCAGAGCTACCACTATGGCCAAATTCAACTAAATTGTTGAGGCTGAGGGTCCATTTGTTAAACTCCATCCTCTAGTGCATGGTGTTATTTTTTTTGTAATTTTTTTTGTATTTTTCCTTTTGGGTGGCTGAACTCTGTTGGGGAATTGGGGAAGAGCCCAGGGATGCAGTTATCATGGTGCTCAGTAATGGAAGCTCTGCAAGTAAGAATGCGGGGCTGTGAGACCTTGGGTGTTGAGCTGGCAGTAAAACTGTCCCTTAGGAAAGTGTTGCAGTTGCTTCTTCATGATTTGAAGTACATCTTCTTTACTCTTCTCATCACCATTTAGGTTGCTCTGGTGATATATTTAAAGAAATGGGGGAGATAACAATTTTAACTTTCTGACTTTTCTGATTGCATTCTCTGACCATAAGGACCTGAGGATGAGTGGAATTCCTAGTGTTATGGGTCACCCTTCTGCTCCTTAATACTATTGTTCCTGCTCTAGTGTGGCAAAGATTATAGGCTTGGGTTGCAACATGTCTAAAAGTGTGGTGATCATATCTAAATCTAGCTAAATATGCCATTACATATAGACAATTTCAGTTTTAATTCCTTTTAATCAGATATTCAGTGGTGACCCAATATTCAATAGCATCTGTGGGTGTTTTCCCCCCCAGTATAAGAGATTCCCATGTTTTTTCCCATCTGAGTATTACCTAGACAGGCTGTTTCTAAAATCAGTTTCTGGACTTTGTCCAGGATGTATGCAGCACTGGGTTGTAGGCTGTGTAAAAAGATGCTTATGAGACGTTTTAATTTTTTCCTCTTTCTAAATGTATTCCACTGTGAAGTTGAATCGTTGAAGAGCTGCATATAATCTGAGAAATTACACCTGAACTGTAGAAACAAAATATGTAAGAGGTGTAGACCAAACTTCAGTTGTACAGCTTGTGCCCAGGGGGCCAAGGAGGCTGATGGCATCCTGGGCTGTTATCAGCAATAGTGTGGCCAGCAGGACCAGGACAGGGATTGTCCCCCTGTACTGGTGAGGCCACATCTTGAGTGCTGTGCCCAGTTCTGGGCCCCCCACCCCAAGAAGGACATTGAGGTGCTGGAGAATGTCCAGAGAAGGGCAATGGAGCTGGTGAAGGGTCTGGAGCACAAGTTCTATGAAGAGCAGCAGATGATGTTTAGCCTGGAAAAAAGGAGCTTCATGAGAGATCTCGTCAGTCTTTATGATTGCTTGAAAGGAGTTTGTAGCGAGGTGGCAGTGGTCTCTTTTTCTTAGTAAAAATTGACAGGACAAGAAGAAATGTCCTCAAACTGTGCCAATGGAGGTCTAGACAGGATATTAGGAAAAGCTTATTCACAGAAATTCACCAGAAATGGTTGACAAGTACTGGAACAGGCTCCCTAGGGAAGTAGTTGTGTTGCTGGCCCTGTAAGTGTTTAAAAGATGTATAAAACTTGTGACTAGGCACATGGTTCAGTGGTGGACTTGGCAATGCTGGGTTCATTGTTTGATGGTCTTAAAGGTATTTTCCAACCTAAATGATTCTATGATTCTAAAATCTCTGCTAATCTGTATCAGCACTATAGGTGACAGAAACATGTTTGTGAGGGCAAGCAGGTTATTAGTGAATTTCAGATCAGAAATTCACTAGTCTTTCTTCTTTTTGTAGGTAGGTGTTGGAGTCCCAACAATTCAAAGGGCCCATTCTATGAATGATGCTAAAGCTGAAGCAGTTTCATTTTACTGGAGAACCTTGACAAATTGTTAATCTGCTGCTCCTGAGAACAGGAGTGAAAGAGATCCATTCAGGAAGATGTATTGCTTTCAAGGATAAACCCAAAGAAAATCAATCTGCAGCCATCAGATAAAGCCACTTCCATGTCGGTTGGAACTCTGTTTATTGCAGGAGTTTTAGCCATGCTGGTCTGGAAATTGCTGTAAATTTTCAATTTTACAGTATTTTTTGTTTGTTTTTATACACAGGAGTGTTGTTCATGTTACTGTTTTTTTATTATTGTGAGGGTTTTTGTTGTATGGGAAGGTGCATGTGTGGATTGTTTGAACTTTTTTCTTCTTTTATTATCTTATATGCCATCTATATTGCTTGGTATTGTGCTTTCACATACCAAGGAGCCATCATCATTTCATGAAGCAGATTTGTGTGAGAGTATTTCATTTCAGAATTCAGAAATGTATATCTAATTTTATCATATTTACAGTTTTTGCTCTATTTCTTTCATAAATAACTTTAGTGTGCATTAAGAAAGAACAAAGAACAAACATTCAATTCCCTGATTGTTCAGTATTTACAGAATAATCTTGAAAGCATCCTCCTACCCTAGCTGAAGACAACTGATGCCTTTTTACAGGATTTAGAATACATGGATGTGGTTCCTGACTTCGCAGAGGCTCTCACTTTAACCTGGTTGTGTTCTCTGGATACTCCTTGGGTATAAATACACCTGTCATAGCAGTGGCAGATTCATCCTCGCATGAGAGTGATGATGCTCTTTTCCTGTACCTGTCATTACTTAGACCAGAGGGGCAGGAATACCTGACTGTGTGCTTTATTTACCAATGTGCTTTATTTTACCAATGTTTTACCAAAGGGGAGTCCAAGGTTGATATTCAATCTGTGCACTAATGGACAAGAAAAATTACAAATGTGGTGTTCTTCTGTCATCTCAGGGGTGCTGCTACACTTCTGCTATTTGTGTTGCTTATTCCCAACACTTTAAAAGTCAGATTTTTTGGAATAGCCTTCTGTTTGTTTAGGAACTGCATGAAGCCAGCCCTAAATCACCCTATTACTGTTTGGTCTTTTGAGTAGTAGGTGGAATTATTCTTTAGCGCCTAAGCTGATTTAAAGGATGAGAGATAGCAGAAATCAGATTTCTTTTGTACTTAAGGTAAGAGTAAATTGCCTGTTTGTGATTTGTATTTGACAGTACAGGATGATTCTTCAGAACATAAATATGTGCTTTATGTGGTGATCTTAAGAGGCCCTTTATCTTGGTGATGTTTTTCAAAGTGAAGATATGGTCTGAAAATTGTAAGGTGAGAGTCTAAACTGAAACAAAGTGACATGGTCTGTGGAGTTCATCTAGTCACAGGCTGATTCATCAAGTTTAATCCATGCTCCTTTTCAAACTGCCTGTGGAAGTGGAAAGTGTAGTATTTCTTTTATGCTGTACTATTTTGTGACATTTTCCCACAATTTGTGAGTGCTTTTCTTTTCCTTGTATTACCTGTGACCTTCCCTCTGCATAGATACTATCTATGTGAGTGTTCATATGGAGTGTCCATACTTCTGGGAGAATGCAAGCAAAGCTTATAAAAGCAGACTTTGCCCTTGTGTTTAGGGAATTTCAGGATGTTTGTACTAGGAATCCATGTAAATAAACCATCAGCAACAATTTTGATTTTTCAGTGGAGAAAATGACTTGGAATGTATTTCAGTATTTTAGCCTTGCTAAACTACATGCTGTATAATGCTTAGTCAAACCACTTGATGTATTTAGGGTATTTTTATAGTCAGTGAAGGAAGGCACAGTCCTCAAAAGGTGACTTTACTGAGACACTCTTAAAGGTGACCTGTTTTCTCCTTTAACTGTAGTGTGTATTTAGGCTCACGCGAGTATCCCATCTTTGTATATGGCTTCATGATGTTGTCCAAATGCTGTTCAGATATGACCTGAATTGAAATCTTTTGCATCATATTCTCTTTTCATGCCTGATGTTACCTTTGGCTATATTGCTGTGTCAGTGAGGAACAGTTACTACTCTTTGTTTTGTCTTTTTGAGGTATGTGTAATTGTCAGCTTTTCAGAATAGGTTGAAGTTGTGGTACAGAACTATGAAAGTAACAAAAAATTCAACTGCACTTGTAAATGTGTCCAAAAGTCTGCCAAGCATGTGGACTCCTGTAATTTAATGATCAGATTCTCAGATTCCACATGGATTCCTAAGACAAAAGGTGTGCTTGCACCAGCAAAAACTGGTTGCAGGTATTCGTCTTTTAGTACAACTAATAAAATCCTATCTCTGAAATAGTTGGACTTGTCATTGAGAGATCCCTAAATGAGGGATCCTGACCTTATCACAGATTCCAGGTCAGGAAGGCTAATGTTTTCTATGCTGAATTTTATGAGACCAATGAGCCTTTCCTTGGTCAATAAAGTTTCACTTTGCTGACTATTTTGATTTCTTTTCCATTCATTTCAACTTCCTGCAAGAATTCCATTTGCACTGGCTTACTGTATCCTTCTCATCATGTTGAGTTTTGGTCTTGGACTAACAGCCT
This sequence comes from Lonchura striata, assembly GCF_050655825.1. Taxonomy (NCBI): domain Eukaryota; kingdom Metazoa; phylum Chordata; class Aves; order Passeriformes; family Estrildidae; genus Lonchura; species Lonchura striata. The sequence continues at coordinate 83,087,598 of NC_140705.1, read as the reverse complement.
GCTTCATAAGATGTGCTAAATCTTATGTTGGATGGAGAAAAGTGGATATCTCATCAGCTCACTAAGGGAATCTTGGTAGGGGAAAAAAATTAATATACTCCTTCCACTCACAGTAGTGTTAGTTAATCTGCCACCTGGGCAGATCTGGCTTTCAGGTGGGGTGTAGCTGCTTCTAGTTTTGTGTTTGTTATCATCTCCTTCTGCTCCCTGATGGCTGGGCTTTGGTCGCTTGGCAAAGACAGTGATGATCTGAATGATAACAGACAGAAGGACATTCAGTGTACCCTTGCTAGTCTGTGGGTTTGTGAGACAACTTTAGGGAGGTCAAGGCAGAGAACAAATTTATTTTTTCTTAATTATGAGTGCTAATCCAGTAGAGGAAGTAGCAGAATTAGACTGGTATCTGTTAGCTAGTCTGTACTGCATGGAACATAGCTTGGGGGGCATAAATCTGTACCTGGAGTTTTTGTGTATACCTTAAAGATTTAAATGAAAAGGTGAAATGGTATGTGTAAAGAAATGTGCAGTGCACAGAACTTTCCGTCTGATGCATTTCTGCTATTGCAGAAGCATTTCTGCTACTGCTCAAGCCTAGCTCTTTGGCAATGCAACCTGCTCTCCCCTCTGTGCAATGACTTCCAGTGAAACAGTGCCAAACTTGGAGTGCTTAGTGAGTAGGCTTAGCATAACTGAACTATTAATTAAAATTCTGGAGTAGAAACTGAATATCCAAGGCTAGTCAGAGTGTAACTACAAAAGTGAAAATACAAAAGTGATTGAAATATATCTCAAGCCCCTAGCTTGAGGCTGAGTCTCAGTAAAATCCATTGCAAATCTCCCTGTAGCCTATTTCACATACAAAGTAATTTCTTTCATTTGGATTTCTCTAGCTGCATATATTGTGATTTGTGTGGTCAACATCTGTTGGTCTAAGCACCTGGTATGTCAAAAGAAGTGTTCATATTCTATTTTATTTGCTTCTCCATCTGGAGAGAAGATGAAAACTAACAGTTTAATTTTAGAGCTGAAAGATGATTACATACTGTAGTGGTGAGTGGAGTAGAATTCTGGCAGAGCAAAATGTCCAAATATCCACTTTCATAATGTCTGCTCACTAGTGTTTGTGTTTCACTTCAGTCAACACCCTCCATCTATTAATATTTCTCCATCATACCTAAAAAATAAATTATCTGTTTAATCTTCTTTACATGCACAGCTAAGCTGGCAGGATGTTGGTTACTAAAAGTCAAAATCTTGAGCAGTATCCCTTTCAAACCTTTTCAAATTATGCCTCAATTGAGAGACTGATATTCAGCACCTGTTTTGAAGAATGCTGAGGATGCTGAGATAAAAAAACAACTAACTCAGTGGTATTAATTTGCTCAGCTACTTGGTCAAAGATTTCTTATTGAAGGAAAACATGGTCAAAGACAGTGTTCCAGAAACTTGCTTTTCTGTTTCTTCCTTTTGAAAGGGGAAAAGAAAATGCTCCAAGAACCATTTTTTTTTTTTTACTTAAGCTTCTCTAATTTTAAATAAGAACACTATTTTCTCAATTTTTCAGAGACAGTGGAAAAGGGAGTTAATTCTCAACACACAGTGGTCTTCTAGCATTTCCTTAATGGTAACTGCTGTGTGCTGTGTTTGCTGATAGTTGTTGAAGTGCCATATACAAAGAAATCCTATGGAAGGACTTCTTTTTAATTAAAAATGGCTGGAAAGAAATTAAAGTTGTTGCATGTCTCTGCAGTACTTATAGAACAATGAGTACTGCAAAACTAAAGTTTTCAAAGGAAAACTTTGAGACTCTGTGTGGAGGGAAAATGGAAAGATGCAGTCCTGAAATTCAGTACTAATGGAATTACTGTGAGCAAGACCAGGCCTTGAGTGTTTTAAAGGATATACAGCACTTTGAAGAGCTAAAGACCTGCTCTTGTTTTCTGACTGCAGTAAAAGTTATTTATCATTAGAGGCAAAAAATTGGACTCCTTCTTGCTCTTGCAAGATTTAGTTTCTTTTGGTTAGTATTTTACATTAAAAAATCAAATGTGTTTCAAATTAGGGTAATTTGAGGTTTTGGATAGGAGCTTTCTCATAAACATAACCAGGAAAAGATGTTCCATGAATTAAGTTGCATAATATCTGAATTTGTGACCGTGTTTTATTTCCCCGTCTGCCCCACCCAAAGAATACCAGAAGAGTTTACATTTATTTTTAGCTTCACAGGGTTTCTATTTTATTTTTCTAGTCACTTACATATCACAGTGGTATCCTGACTTCTGAAAAGTTTCAGGTAGCTGGAAACCCTGGAGAGCTCCAATGGGCAGGAGAGTGTTGGGGGGATGGCAGGGAAGGGAGAGGGGGCTGGTTCAGTACCCACAGCTCCTCGCCTGCATGGTGCCTCTGTGCTCTCCAAGAGCAGAACTGAGAGGGTGGTATTGCAAACATCTGAAAACTGAATTTTGTACTGGCACAAAAGCTCAGTGGCCCAAGTCAGGGAGCTCCTCAGCTGTGAGCAGGGTGCTGTGGGTCTTCAGTATGGCTACCCAGACACTATGTTTGTTGGGCAAGCCTTTGTACACCTCTGTGATAGCTGTGACATGCATTTCCCTCACATGGGATTTTTCTGCATATAGGACTGCTGTGATACCATTTAAAATTATCATCTGGGCTGTTTCTTATACTATTTACTTCTGGTTTTAGGCTTGTTTTAAAATTAAGTGAACTTTGTAGAAGGCAAAGGGGCAACATTTCTGTAGGTTAATGTGCAGTCATAAAGCCATTATGACTCAAATATGTCCCTCCCTGTGGAAGTCCCTTTACAGCCTTATTTGGCTACATGAAGAACCACTGGGTTGCAGACTACTGACTTCACCCTAAAAAATCCTTTCTGTTTTAGACATTGCTTGTGGTGACTTAGGCAACCTGTTTCATTGATTTGTCTCATGGGTGATATACTAAAGCTGCAAATGAAATGTGACAGAGGAATCACTTTCCTGAGATGAGACCTAAGGAGATTTTAATGCATTGCATTAAGAATAGCTTAAGACTTAAGGAAGTGTCCCATATCTGTCAGCAGGACCACAGTTGCTTCCCACCTAGGCAGAGCATGTCCCAGAGCTGAAGGGTACTTTTCTGCACATTTGCTCCTGCTTTGCAGTATGCTAAAATGTATTTGACAGTAGACTTGGTCATATGAGTTCTGAGCCCAGTTTGTACATGTAGAGTAGGTGATTTCTGCTCTGTCACTGTAAAGGAAACCTGAGGATTCCCTCATCTGAGGAAGTAAAGGAGAAGGACTTTCAGTAGTGGTTGCTGTGATGTGTAATGTATGTACAAAGATGGGGAATCTCTAGCAATGATGTCCCAGATGGTGACTGGAGCATCTGTTCTGCCATGTACCATAGCCCACATGGATCTGGATTGCTCCAAAAGAAATAAGGAAAAATGTCAGAAGCTTCCGTCTGAACATCAGGAAACACTTTCACCATGCATGTGACTAAGCACAGACTCAAGTTGCCCAAAGAGGTTGATGTTCAAAAGCTGCTTGGACCAGACCTGGTCCTGGCAGTCTGTTTTAGGTGGTCCTACTTGGGCAGGGATGTTGTACAGACAGCACCTCCAGAGGTCCCTTCCAAACTCAGCTGTTCTGTGATTGTTTCTGTGCTTCTCTTACTGAAGAGTCTACAAGTACTCTTGGACCAGCCAGAACTGGGGACCTGGGCAAGTAGAGCATTTGAAGTGCATGGTTTTTCAATTTCTGCTTTTGCAAGAAGGGGTCAGAATTATTTATTCATTGTTTTGAAAATTTCATCTTGAAGTTACAAGTGCTTCTAAATGTCTTTGAGAGAAATAACTTGGGCTGTCTTCAAACCTTTGAGATTTCTTTTTATATTGCCCTCTGAGAGCTGACTTTATATGCTATTAAAAAGCAAAGGCCCTTTTCTGTGTAGATTTTTTAAAAATACCAACATGGGCATGAGAAAACTAGCCATAACAGATTTCAGGCCAGAGACATTTCAGTGCTTATTTGTGTGGAAGAGGGCTGCAAACACCTTATGCGTCTGATATGTCTGGCATTGCTGCCAAGTATAAGTGTGAAACCAATTTCGTACAAAGCCTGGCTGGGAACAGGGGCAGAAGGTTGGGTGGGGAATGAGAGGTTCACATCTGTTGTAGAAGATGGTGTAGAATGTTCTAGCTGTGCAGGTATAATTCTCCCTAGAAATAAAATGAACTTAGTAAGTAGTGGTATATTCAATATTTATTAAAAAAAAAAAAAAAAAGCCATAAAAGCTCTGAATGTATACATACATGTGTCAGATTTCATTAGTTATATTTCCACTGGATACCAACTGATGCCTCTGTAATCCTTCCTTTTTCTATGTCCCTTAAGTTTTGCATAATAAATTCAGAAAACGCTACAGAAGTGGATGCCAGAAAAGGTCTCTGGTGAAATTTTATGAGCATGTCAGAAAATATTCTGTGTATGGTAACTTGGGAGAGTAAGTTAAATTACAATACTAAATGCAGGGTTTAGTTGAGAACACGAAAAGCATTTCATATTAGGGGAGGGAGGGGGGAGCTGGACTTCCCAGTAACTCCAGGCTGCCAGTCCCTTTGGTAATCAGTGGAGTCCTCAATGGGAACTCTGTAAACATTAATAAAAGAAATGATCCCAGTGTTCTAGTATCACATCTGGAAAACCCTAGAAAATCTTATATGCAACTCGTGTAGTGTTCATGATAATATAATTTCAGACAGACACTGTGAGCTGGAGACACAGTTCTGGTTATTAATATCAAACTATATAAATGGCAAAAAATAGCTAAAATGTTTGTAATTAAAAATGTCAAATAATTTGATTATGTAGTGCAACTGTATATCCATCTGCAGAATTGAAGTGTGGGTGACAAAAAATCCACTCCACTTTACAACATACTAGGTGGAGCCACTTCCAAAGTGGTCTGTTGGCATATAGGAATGCATGCAGGTCATTGCATGCAACTTCCAGAAGCAGTTTGTTTTTCCTATGGGACACAGCTTGTGTTCTTGCTAGCTTCAGTAGTGGAGTATATAGGGCTCTTCTGCCTGTGTTACTTGCTCATAAGAAAAAGTAAATACAAACTAAGAGTGAATCATTGTAGGGCAGTCTCTAACCTTTGCTCAAGTCCTGAGTAGAAGGGCTCACAATGGACAATCTGTTTAATTTTTATAGTATTTTAATTACTTGGTGGCTGTTTTTTTCTCTTTTTCTGTTTTCCCATCTGCTGCAGTTAGCTGGACTTAGGGGCCCCAAGAGATGACTGCTCTTGCACCCCTTCTAAGATAACAGTAGAGACTCTGTCTTATCTTGCCGTGCACAAAGGTGGACAGTGCAGTTTCTGAGGAGATGGAGGTTTTAAACCCCAGAAGGCTCCTCTGCTGCCTGGTGTGTGTGGCCTGAAGGGTGCAGCTATGTGGAGAGAATGGTCCAGCTGCTTTAGCAGTCTGGGAGGATCTAATGATCTTGGCAGAACACCTCTGGAGCTTAGAACTGTAAAAAACAACCTCATGCTTGGCAGCTTTTCTTTGCAAGGTTGTTTGCTTCCCTGCCAGGTGTCACTGATCAAGAGTCCCTGTTGTTCATCATAGTTTATCTAAGGGCTGTAGGCACCAAGCTCTGAGATGCAGATACTGCAGTGGGAGCTGGCTGCAAAATGCTTCACTGGCCATGCTTTGGGAATCTGGCTTAAAAACCACAGTGGCAACTTTAATCACTGCTGACCTACTCAGGCTCCTTCAGACCTCTCTCAATCTTATCTCCCTCTCAGTGCAGCTCTTCTGCTCCAGCACTAGAAATAGAAATAGTGAGATTTGATGCTAACTCCAGGACATTATGCTCCTTAGCTTGTGCCTCATTTCCTTCAGAGAAGGGTAATCTCTGATGGGAACTGATTGGTTCTGCCTGGATCAGAAGGAGTAGTTGTATATGAGAGATAAGTAGACACTAGTCATAAAATGGGAACCAAGCTCTGGAAACAAAAATAAGGTAATGCAGTGGTAGGAGAGTTTTCTCACAAATGTTTTCTTTCTGTAGCTTTCAGCTATTCAGACAAAAATAAATTTTAGCCAGTTAAAATAACAATTCCCCTTTCCCCCTTCCTTGCACTGTTTCCTTGAAGCATCTTTCTCAGATGATGTTGACACTATTGTCTTTGTTTGTTTAGTTTGTTTTTTAAAAAATCTAAATCCAGATGGTTTGTCAATAAATAACAAAAATCAGGTTTTCTTTTTCCCCAGGTTGCATGAATTATGCATGTATGTAGAATTTAAAATGTGTTTACTTAATTGGTGGTTGCTGAAATTCATAGAAGGTACTTTAAGAGGCCATTGGGTTACTGTGCTGATTGTAAATTATTTTTATTTAAGAAGGTATGTCTAGATTTTCTTTATTGGGTTTGATTTCTGAATGTAAGACCTGAATCAGTAGTGGGGAAACCTGGAGCTTGATTTAGAGGGTAACTGTAGATTAATTGTGGGAAGTCCCCTTGGGGAGAGGGAAGAGCAGCATCATAGTGGCAGTGATTGTTTTTAGAACTATTAGCTTTGTTCATTCAGATGTGATTCCCATTTCCCTATTGATAATGCACTGGTGCACAAGAAGTCCTGTATTATTCTGAAGTCATGATCAGTGTCTTTCAATCTTTACAAAAGTTGGAAATTCATACTGCTCCTCACTGGTTTTCATCTGAAGAGAGCTTTTCATCTAAAACTGTAACTTGAGGTACATTGTATTTTTGTTTAAGACTGGGTAATGTTACCAGTCTATACCACTTGGGGACTGTTTGGAAAAAGATTTGTAATCTTAGCCTTCATCAGACCACACAAGTCAAGAGGCTGATCCCCTCTTGGGCTTGTCAGCGGTCAGCTTAATCAGGACAGAACTTGAGCTGTGGAGGGAATGGGCTGGACATGTTTTTAGCCCGCACTTGTAGGTCGGTGTCATGGGGGGCCAGCAGCACTGAGCTGTTTGGCAGTGAGGGCTCATTATGTGCCTGTCCCCTGTGGTCCCTCAGCAAGGGCTTGAGGCTTCTGTTCACTGTGAATGGATGTGAGGAGGGGAGTGCTTGGCAATGCTTTCATTGAGACCTTGGTGAGGACTCTTTCCAGCTGAGCCCCGTTGCATTCTTCATCATTTGAATTGTTTGGCACTTTGTGAGGGTGCAGAGGATGGAATACAGGCTGTGGCAGCCTGGGGTTTCACAGTGTGAGTAATTTTGAACAAATCCAATAGCTCTGCACTGAAACAATGCCTACTTTTGAGTTTGTGTTTATTCTTTTTTTAATAGGTGACAGCAACAGCAGGGATATTAGCTGTACTCCAAAGCTCCCCTAATCTGTCTGTAAAGATATATATTGAAATAGAGCATTTGCCAGCCTGGAGAAGCACGGTGGTAAATGTTGCTTGCTGTGAGTGTTCAGAAGCAGCAGGGGTCTCAGGGGGCTGTTTGTGGCCCACAGGATCATATTGTACCCTATAACAACTTCAGTTGCCTTCAGATTCATGAAGGTTTCTTCTATACCCACATCACCAGATATCTAGCAGCCAAGATGGTCTCATCAGTCTCTGGACCCAAGCTGGCACCTGCCCTCAGGGCAACCCCTATATCTTGCAGCTCTGTCAGCTTGAGCTAGTGCTGGTGTAGTAGGTGCCTTCTGGATCACTTGGCACAGAAGCAGCCAAATGCAGGTTCTGCAAAAGCCATGGTGAGTGGAGTTGGAGCTCTCTTCTTGTCATGTAAAGCCACACTCAGCAGCCCAACAGCTTCCATCCTGACCACAGCTTCTTGTCTTCCCCACACATCTTCCTGCACTCACCAGCCCCTCAAAGCCAGACTCTGTCACTTACTCTTGGCACAAAATACCAAAACCTGTGCAATTCCTGCCTCGGCAGATGCAGGCAGAGTCTGCTGAATTGGAGCTGAAGCATATGCTGAAGTATACACACGAGTTTATAGTTTGGGTAGAAAGTCACACACTGACATAGTGTAATGAAATTTAGCAGGTATGTTTGCAGCAAACTTAAGCAAAACAGGTTGTGTGTCATAACACACTTTCTGCCATGTGTGTTGGCATGTCTAAACAGTGCAACTACCCCAAGGCTGGAGAAAAGAGCTTTGCTTGGAGACAAGGTGTCCTGTGCACGGCAGTTTGTCCTCATGCTGTTTGTGAGGAAGTCCTGACAGTTACTCAGTTTGCCCTGAGAGCACTTCAGAGTCCTGTTACTTTCATGAGTTTCTTTAGGATTTTGCTTTTTTCTCTTTCTTCCCCTTTGCATATCACAAATGTTTATAACGTGCTAATAAAATATAAGCTGATCTTGCAACTGGAATGGAAATCTGAAACCAACTTTGCTCATGAAATTATTCCCAGCTGAAAAACTGAGGTGTCCTCTTACCCTGTATCCTAGATGGAATAAATGTTCTTTCATAGTTGTTCTAATGCTTTTAGATTTGGCTGTCTGAGAGTTAAGGGCACGCAACACCCTCAAAGGTAGATTTTAACTTTTCTGGTGCATTTTTTGTTTGTTTTTATATGTCTGTAATATTTTTTACAAGCATAAAAATGGTATCAATATATCTAAACTGTTGCATATGAGAAATCTGTAGAATATGATGAGATCAGAAATGATAAAAGAAGTATACATGCATATACAAATTTCACTTCAAAAGAGAAGTTTTTGATGTGACATCTCATTTTTAGGTGTTCCAGGGATCATGGAGAGTAATTATAAGTGATTTCATGTACACAAAATAAATTAAGCAAAACCATAATTAGACAATTTGATAACTATGTCATTAACAGGCTGTGCTAATGGAACAGCTATAAATACAAAACTATATCTGGTTACTGTCTGGTATTACATCAAAGCTGAGGAGCTTTCACAAGCAAAGATAACTCACACTGAGATAGTGTAAAACTGTTAGAACTAAATTTCCCTGCGTTGCACACTGGGATTTTTCTTTTCTCAGTTCACAATATTAATAAAAACAAACCCAAGTGCTAATAGAAAAGAGCAAATAATATGTACACCCAAAGTGGTAAGTATAGTGTCAATTAACCTGAGCTGGGGTTTGTGTGCAAAGTGGGGTGGTGTCACATCAGAGGGGAAGGAGAAGGTTTGGGGGGAGTACCTGCAGAGTTTGGGAGCTGCACACCTGATAAGCCTGGTGAGCCCCAGGCTGGACTCCAAGAAGCTGTGCAAACCAGGAAGGGAGCATGGCCATTGTATTGCTGGCAGAAAAGAAACAGGATGGTGGTTCTTTTCCCTCTCTCAGGTAAAAAGGAGAATTCCAAGAGGCTGAGTCACTGAAAGGTAGTTTCATCTTGGACAGGATGAGAGTTTGCAGAGTCCTGATACAGAAGGAAGCAGAACAGCCCTTCCGTGGGTGAATGGTTTGGGTTGAGAAGGAGGTGACAATGATACCAGGCCAAATGTTGCTTAAGGGGAAAGATTTCCCAGATGGCAGTGAGATTGTGAGAGCCTGTATGGCTAGACAGCAGTGGACTTTGGCTGCCTATGGAGCAAGTATCTGTCAATAGCTGGTATGTGGCCACTATTTAAAGCAGCAGCCCACTGCAGGTCTGGTATTTATCAAGGATGATGTTTCAGACAGGTGGTGTCAAACATCAGTGTTGCTTACAGGATGCAATTTCTCCCCATCCAAAATACATAGCAAAATAGCATAAAGTCCTTTGGGAAAGCAGGGTAGTATAGAACTCATTGATAGGAAAGTTGTGATCTTCCTTCTAGGTCAGCAATTGTTTGCCCCATCAATAGACTTTCAAATTTCTTTTGTCAGAAATTAGGAGAAAAAAAAATTCTTCCAAAGGTCATTGCCTCAATTTCTTCTCTCTCCCTCCCTCATCCCCTTCCAGTCTCACCATCAGCTTGAAGTAGGTATTTTGTCTTTTTCTTCTATAGTCTAAAGGATTGTACAGTCATTTTAGGACAGCTCTCAGTGTCTCAAGATCTCTTAACTAACCCTCCAGCTTTCTCAAGGCCTACTTACTTGATCCTGGGTGCTTTCCCATGAAGGAACTACCTTCTAAAGAAGGCGTGTAACAGCTCTTTGAATATTGAGTTGCATGTTTAGTTAAGAAAAAAAGCTGATGGAAGTTCCCAGTCAATAATATTAGTGTGAGATGTGACTGCCACTGAGGGGTAGGAGCAGGCTTGTGTGCAGCTTGGAATGCTCTGCATGTATAAGGATTTGAGAGCCAGTGCAGGGAGGAGACTCCAAATTACATATTCTTAGCAATGTTATCTAACTAATGCAAAGTTGAAACATACAGAAGAGGCAAATACATTTCAGTTTTTCATGTGCTTCTTGCTATGGATGTGCATGCGAGAGGCTTCATCATTGCTGTGAAGTTGTCTTTGTGATCTCCTTTCCCAGTGGTCCAGAACAATATTTATTTTCTTGTTTCCTAGGTGGCATGCAGATAAGCTTCATCTGATTTGAATAAAGTGGGCAGAAATTTACTTCTACTTGCTAAGATTAAGATTTCTTGGGTTGCTTAGTGTTTTCATGTTCAAGGACATGAAAGAAGATCAGTTTAAAAGAGTGAATTTCAAAGGTCCTGTTAAACTGCAACTCTTCAGGTTTTAACTGTCCATGATTAGTTCTGTACTAAGGCTTGCAGTGCTCTAATTCTAATCAATCTATATCCTTCACATTCCCTCTTCAGTCAAGCTGAGATGGGCAGAAATCTGATAGCAGCAGAAGAGAAGCTGGAAAAGAGAGCCTGAATGAATGTTGCTTGAGAAGAGCATATTCAAGATGAATGAAAGGTAGCTTTGCTTCACCTCATTGGAACCTTAGTGTAAAGTGGACAAAATTATAAAATTCTTTCCAAAAGTGAAGTGAGTTAGACAAAAGAACACAATAACCCAAAATGAAAAGGAATTTTCGCAAAGGCAAAATTATTTACCCATTGAATAAGCCACCCACAACCGTATCAATCTATTGACTTTTTTCCATTTTTTTGGTTATTGTTTCCCTTCCAAAACAGTGATCTCACATGCAATTTAGAGATAATAATGCTCCTCAGGGAGGAGAGAAAAGCATAAGAGTGAGTTGTATAAATGGTTTAAAAAAGTAGAATACAAAAGTTAGCTGAAGAGGAGCAAAAGTTTTTTGTTCTCTGATGCCTATCAATGGTAGATGTGCTGAAGCAAAATAGATTTGTTCACAAAATTGTACATATTGAATAGTTCTTTTGAGATTGCTAAATCATTGAATGAACTCCACAATAATCTTTCTAATAATTGTTTGCTTAAAATAACATATTCTCATGTTTGAAAAGCAGTTACAAGTGGTTTTAGCTTGCTGCAAACCTCCTTTAAATCAGGGGAACAGTAAGCATATAGGTGTACAAACATTGTCCTGGCCTTCTCATTTGTGATATTGAGTTACCCTTCTTCAGGTATGACAGCTTTTGGCAAAGTCACTGGTTACTATATCAATAGTGGCTCAGGCTGGCCTTTTGTTAAAGAACTCTAATGCTTTCCTCTCAGGAAAAGCAAGCTAAACTTTGAAAATTTGGGTGCGTGTCAGAACAAGAATTGCTACTGTAGCCTGGTTACTCAAAGTGGTTCAAGTGATCTGTTGATTAGATGTTCATCAAGGCTTCTAATAATGAGGAGTTTTGAAAGGATGAAAGAAAAACGAATGTTATTCCAGTATTTTAGCATGTCTGGCCCATGCAATCATAGGTCATTCATGCTTTATGCTTATCCCAGATGAGCTTGAAAGGGTGGGTAAAAGGATATCAACTGCACAGAACAATGTCTTTGTGAATGGCATCAGAGAGATTTTATGGCAAAAAGGTATATCTGCCACTATGGTGAGGAGTGAGAGTAACTTTTGGTTGATAAGGCTAGCAATTTGTAAGCTCATGAAAGACATCTAATCCTGACAATAGCTACATCAAATTTGTGGCTGGACCTCAGTTGTGTGAAGAAGCAGCAATAGCCACTGACTTCTGAGACGTGACCTGAGCAAAAATGAATGCATCTGAAGTACATCTGGGCTTCCATGCATGACACTAAATTGCTTATAGCAATGATGCACAAAAGTACCAGGGGATCAAGGTGAACAATCAGTTGAACACAAGCTCATAGTGTGCTCTGGTGGCTAAGAAAGCAAATGCAATCTTTCCATATCTAGTCAGGAAAGTAGAATGCAAAGAAGAGAGAATAGAGCTGCTGCTTTTTCTAGCATAAGGGTTGAAGTTTCTGCAATTCTGAGTTTGTTTTTATTCTTTGTTCTGTCAAAAGGGTGCTGATAAATGCTTCCCTTTCAGCAACAGCTGAGTTTGTCTGCCACATTGCTGTAGAAGAATCTTCCCTCTAGGAGACCCTGTTATGGTGTGGACAGAGATTTAGCAGAACTCTACTCAACTGCATAGCAGAGCTCTTTGGTTAAGACTTGGATTTGCACCACTGAATGTGAATTTAGATATTCCTGCTGCTAGTTCATATTTTCTTTCCAACCCAATTAAAAATCTGGCTGCTGCCTACCTATCGAATGCTAACACCTGTGTGCCAGATGTGTACAGCTGTAAGTCCATCAGTGCTGATCCATCAGCAGAGCCATGAGCCAGTCCATGGAGCAATTAGAAAACACTTCTGGGTGTTTTTATTTCTCCTCATTTTTCTGTCCCATTTTTAATTCTCCTGTTTTCTCAGGATTTTCTGTCTTCTGCTTCCTGCTGCTTTGAGTTTGTAAGGTGAGCCTTGCTCAGACTTTCTGTCTCTTTCAGATAAGAAAACACCCTAAACCAAAGGAACACATTTTTCTGGCTGCAGAGTGGCTGGTTAATACTGACAAGTGTTAAATTATAGAAGTCCAAATGTCAGTTGTATGTACCAGCTCAAGAAAAACACCTTGAAATACAGATGTTGTGAGGGTTATATCAGACAGGATTAAGACTTCATTTTTGAATTCCCTCTCTTTCTGAAAAGAACTGGTCTTCCAGATGTGTTTTAGAGATACTGACTGTAGGACAGGGTGTACTCTCATTGCCTTTTTGAAATGAAATGCTCAAGTCAGCAGCAGAATGTTCAAGTTTGACAGACAAGAATGGCAATAGTTAAAGAGGTGAGGCATAATAATACTGCTGAGATTTTTCCTGCTTCTGGTAAGAGAGTGCTTTTACAAGGGCTTTCTGGAAACAGGCTAATGTAAAAAAGCTTTTTCATATTCTGCTAGGCTTTCCTTATGACTATTCTCACTACTGTCCCCAGCATGGAGTAACAGTGGGGAATGTTGCCACTAGGGAAAGACGAGCGTTTCAGAAGGAAGAGTGTGAAATATGTTCTCTTCTAGCAGAGGAGATGGTTTCATTCACTCAGCTGGGAGTGGTAACGGATGGCTTATTTGAAAATGCTTTGTTGGGTGTGAGGGGTGACTTCTGTGGCAGGGAGGGTAAGGAGTTTGGTCTTGCCCAGAGAATGTGTCAGTTGCTGCATAGAGAGCAATAGAAAAAGGGAGGAGGCCACCTTACTGCCCCCTTGGTCTTGCCCATGTGCAGCCTTGGCTTTTACTTACCAGAAGACTGCTCATGCTAGAGCAGGTCCCATCAACTTAAATAATTCAGATGATTCAGTCTTTACTGAATGATGTGAACTTATTTTTATCCAAGAGCTCCCAGCTCAGTTTGGTGCAGTGCCACTAATTTAAAGTCACAGTGTATATCCTGTCATATTTATTTGACAAAAACCTCCCATTGGCTTCAGTATATTTGGACTTACTTTTGCTTTAACAGAAGTGGTGCATTGTAATGATGAGGAGCTGTTTTTTCAACTATTGGGGATCTGGAATGCTGCAAACAGAAAATCTCTCAAATGTAGCCTAGAAGATGATAGGACATGTTTAAGTTAGGATGCAGAGTCACTTATAAAATAGCGTGAGTGCCTTGGAAAAGTAAATTACAAGTATAATCTCTTTATTGGGCAGGAAAGTACACCCTCAAGAGAGAAAAGAGAATTGATGATATTTTCTCATTTTTCCTATTTTCTTTTTTCCCCCTCCTCCTTTTTTTCCTAAATAGAGACTAACTGCTGACTAACAGTATTGTGTTTAGAGCAGAGATACTTGTGCAGTCATGGAATAATTTGAGGATTTTTATCAGGGTAAAACTTCCTTCCTACTGAAGTTTCTTAATTAGTTCTTCTACACCCTGCCTATGGAGTGGGAATATCTGGAAAATGCACTCCTTCCTGGGAAGAACTTTGATCATTGCTTTCCCCTATCTCTCCGCTTACCTTATGTGATGAATTAAATACCAGCAGTCATTTCTGCATGGACCCATTCAGAAACAAAAGAACTCCATGAGCTTTCTGTGAGCATCTTCAAGCAGAAGCTGGCCTCTGTGATTTAGTTAGTATGGACTGCTTTGTCATGTGTAACTTGCATAGGCTGTCATTGACCAAATAAAATACAGTTATGTATGAAACATTAGTGAGTATGAACTATATTAGTATCTGCCTGCTGTAGGCTTGCAAAAGAGTAGAATGTGTATGAGGCATTTGTATATGAATCTATGATCAACTAGGTTCCATGTAACATGTAAAAGTACAGATTGTTCATCCTATTTCTTGTCTGTCTCTGTGTCCACCAGCTGAGCACATCCTACTTTCATTGTGTCCCCTTGTGAGCTTTGTGTAAATGTATGTGTGAAACAGAGGGTGCTTCGTGCTGGAAGTGGTTGTTTGCTTTCTCTTTTGAGGAAGATGGGCTCTAAGCTGGGTGGCAGGAAGGAAAAGATTTATTCTCTTTGTTATCTTCTTTCCTAGTGATGGAGTTAGAACACTGTGAACACTATGCAGCAAGGTGCAGATTTATGAAGGGGTATGAAAGAGGTAGAGGATGCTTCTCCATTACCTTGTCATACAGTAATCATGCAATTCCTTCTCCCTCATGAAGTCAGGACTGCATTTACCCTGGCAGAGCTGTCTGTGTACTTCAGTGTTTAAGTAGCGCCTGTTTTCTGTATATGTTTTCACTGGGTAAAACAAGAATTCATCAACTCATCTATGATAGGTCTCTGACACAGAATTTCCTCCCATCTTCTTTCTTTCCCATATGGGTTATTAGTTTAGGAACAAAGATGAGAAATTAGTTACTGTCTTGGTGTTTACTTGACCTTGAGAACCCAAAGGTAATATGAAAAGCCTTCTTGCAGAATAGCTCAGTGTTTACTCTGTTTAGTTTGCTGCTTGCCTCGTGCATTTATGCAATGGTCTGTATTGTGGCTGATCTCCTGAAGTTTTCAGACCTCTTACATGCCTTCATTTGTTTGTTATAGGAATAGAAGTTTACAGTAATGCTGTTTATACTAAAGTTGGGTGAACCATTGCAGCAAGAAGAGATACCATCATGAACCTTTGCCCTGAACTCAAAGCAAACTCTCTTGTGGTTTTTAAAGTTCTGTTTCAGTTTTCAGTGTCATTGCTTTGTCAGGACTGGAAATGAATGCCAAAATATAAATGGCATTTTCAGTGTCAACCTCAGATTTCATGAGCAAATCTGCTCCTGTGCCAGGGAGTGTGGAATTTCTTAGACCTCACATGTTTTGTTAGAGACTATAACCCTTTTCAGCTCCTGCTGCTCTGTGCAGCTGGCTCACAGTGCTTATCCAGAAAGGCTTGCCCGTCACTTCTGTATGGGACAAGATATTGGCTATTGAACTAATAAGCATTCCTGGGGGAATGTGTGCAGAGGATTGCTTGCAGATGAAATACTGAAACAGCCAGTGTAGTATGTCTGCTCTTTGAGCAAGGGTAAAGGGATTGTTCAGCTTTGGCCTCTTCCCTGCTAAAGGTGTTGTAAGACTGTCAGCCACTTCTGTGAAATTGTAGTAAAGCTGCTTAGCACAAAATAAGGAAGTAAACTCTCTAGGCTCTCTCAGTTTTGATTTGAGAACAGAACTGTGACTCATGTCCTTCTGGAAGCTGAGTTTATCCAAATTTATTTGCTGTCCTGAAGACTTTTCTGTTTTATATCCTAGATTTGGATCCAGTATTGAGCTATCCATCTAGTAGATTATGATAGATTAGTAGAGCCAATCTTGGGAGTAATCAGTTCAAGTTGTGCCTGTTTCTTCTTTCTGCTCCTGAGGAGGAACAGCCTACCTTCTTCTCTCCCTCCCTTCCTCCCTCTCTCTCTGTTTATTGTTGTATCATAGAATGATCTGATGTTTGTTTTAACATTGAGATGAAGCTGAATTCACTGCTGTCCAGCACTCTTTAAAGTTGGTGTGCTACTTGAATATTTATATCATGATTACATTTGCTTACGTTAGAGAAGGCTTTATTTCCTTGGAATATTTATCATAGTATCCAGAAATTTCCATGTTCCAACTGCTGCTGGATCTGAATATTGTATATAATTACCTGTTGCTTTGGGGAAGTTGACTTTCAAAGAACAGCAACCACCTCTGTGGCACTTATTAACTGAAGGAAGAGCTGGCAAGGATTTTTCCTGCACTGATGTGGAGCAGCCTGAAAAGAAGACTCATACCTCACTTCAGCTATATAGGCAGCTTTGTCTAGCTTATTATGGGGAAAATAGAGAACCACTTCCAAGCACACCTGGCATCATGGAGTGGATGCCTATATCTGATGTGATCTGTTGACCTAGTTATGATCTGGGATGGAAAATGTGATTTGACATACTTTGCATCCTGTTTTTTCCTCCTGATTTCCACTGGTCCCTTTCCTGAAGGTTAATGGGGAAGGGTTAGTGTAGAATCCAGTTCCTGCCTTCCTGACACACTTTGATGCTCTGACCCCCTTTGTGCATGGAATAGAAATGACCAGCTTGATCAGACCTCAGCCTTCTGTTGTTTCCCATCATCTTATATGACTCTCCTGGGCTTCTGTGGCTGGAACTGCTCTTTTGCTGTTGTGCATAAGGAGACCCTGTGATTTATGAATCAATTAATCACTGCATGCTGAGGAGCTGTTCATGGTAGTTAAACAGTGAATGTAAAATGCTTCAGTCTATAATAAAGACAGATCATAATGAATATGACCCTCTACCAATGAATTCTCTTCCTCCCTATATTATACCCCCTATCTACTTTCTCAGCACAGCCAAACTATCAAGACATGAAATTTGTTTATCTCAATGCATGGGGTTCATCAAATTACTTAATTATTTGATAAGAGTACTGACTGTGGTTTTTTTCCCTTCACACAGACATGCACTTTCTGATTTTGCTGCTAAAGCTGTTAAAGTCACAAAGATAAAAAGATTCTAATACTCTTGATTTTAAAACTTTTGGACTACTCGTAAAAAAATCCACCAGTAAGTCTCTAAAACTTAGGGAGGGGCAGGTGAAGTCTGTCCTGCCTGATCTGTAAAACCACAAGAATGTGGTGTGAAAATTCCAAGAAATATTTCTATCAAATAACTGCCACTTTTTGCTCTGTGCAGTGCACACATCGTTGCTGTCTCTAAAACTGTGTGGTACTATAAGAACCAGGCCAGTTTGGTGACAAGCCTGCTTTAAGATTGCTGTTTGGCTTCACAATTTGCATTTCAGTGATGGCGTCAGATCAGGGCTCATGTTGCCCTGTTGGCAGCACCACTGATGTTCAAATATCTACCCATGAGGTAAGGCTATGAGACAAGAGGCTTTAGAGCTGATTATGTGGTTTTGCATCAGAACTAGGCTTTCAGACAAGAAAACGATTCTTTACAGATTACTAATTCTATACATGTTGTATTTTTAAAAAAAAATAAATAAAATTTTTACTTTTATGTTATCATCAGATAACCAAAATAGTGCTAGAATTTTCATTAACAAAAAGGTTGTTTGTTTACTTTTTTTTTTTTTTTTTTTTTTGCTGGAAAGTGTATTCTTGGTAAATGACTTGATCAGCTATCCATCTGTTTTGAATTCTGAAAAGGATTTTTCAGAGAGCGGTGATACTTTTTGATACTTTTTTTTTTTTTCCTCTGCTGTCTTTGAAGTGTTAAATTTTTGTTGCAGAGTATTTCCTGGGTTTTCTGAATACCAAAAGCTGAGGTTGATGAGTAGATGGATTTGTGAACCTTGCAACAAGTCCACTGGCTATAGTGGAGCTGCTCTTAATCTCACCTATGCAACTAAGAGCAGATTTCATTCAAGCCAGAAATTAGGTGCAGTGGTGTGAAGCAGGTTAATTCCTTTTCTCTGCAATGCATTGAAGCTTGCAGTGGATTTATAATATTTGCCACTTATCACTAAAATAATTTTTCCTTTCCAACACAGTCTAGTTTCTCGGTTTTGTTCAGCTCTGCTGCTGGCATATGTTGACTCTATCTAATGGCTTTTGTTTGCATTCTAAGCTTATCTCATAAATTTGCTTTTGAAATGTAGTTATAATATTTCACTGTGGTGACTGTGGTTAAACATTTCTCTCCTATCCCCACCTTACCCTTTTCTGTTTGATTTTTAGGACCCAGGTTTCTCTTCAGTGATTCATGAGAAGCTCCAAGTTCCCAATACCATTCGTAAGGCGTGGAATGAGAAGGACAACAGATGTGATGTTTGTGCCACACACCTGAACCAGCTGAAGCAAGAAGCCATTCAGATGGTGCTGACCTTGGAGCAAGCTGCTAACTCAGAACATTATGATGCCTCACCAGTCTCTCCCCCACCTCTTTCCAATGTCCCCACGTTGGTGAGTCCCCGGAACATGGGCAGCCTGCAGCACAGGGACTGGGCATACCTGCCTGCTCCTTATGCTCCATCTAATTATACAGGCTTTGCTGCCAACAAACACAGTGGAAAACCCAACAGTCTAGGAATTGGAAATGGGGTGGAGAAAAAAAATGGCTCTCCTGGACACCAAGCCAAGGTCAGCTTTCAAATGGCCACCAGCCCCAGCAATGGTAATGTTCTCAGCTCTGTGGCTATCCAGGCCCACCAGTACCTTGAAGGCACCTGGTCTTTGTCAAGAACGAATGGAGTCACTCTCTACCCCTACCAAGTAAGTATTTTCAAGTAACAGAACGTTTCCTTCCCACTGAAGCTGGCAGGGGCATGCTAGCACTGTTTGCTCCTGTGAGGTAGAAGTTGAGCTGTCTAAGTGAGCACTAGGACAAGTAGTGCTGTAAATGACTGATAGGGGATTGAGTTGGGGGAGACACAGATCAAAAGTGGTATTAATGAGAATACCTTCTATGAATTCAGCTGTTACTGTTACTAGCAGAACTGAGCTGGTTTTTTTAATGGCAGAGAACTAATCATACAGTATTTTCAATTATTTGCTTGTGGGAATCCAGGGCTTCCCTCTGACTGCCCTGGAAGGCCTGGGACCCTGGCAGGGGGTCAGGAACACCCCTGTACACAGCCCCCAGAGACACTGTCTCTGATCTCTGTCCATGGAAAAGAGTTTTCAATCTTACAGGATGAATTACAAGCTCTGAGTGTTTGATATAAGTAATAATTAAGTGTGGCATGGGTGCAAAAGTAAAATTTTAGGATTCTAGATAAGGGGTCCAAAGGGGACAAGATGGAGGAAATTGGGTGTGCCTTGTCCTTTTTCTTCTTCTTCATGCCCTCCATGTTTCACTGTAGTGTTGGAATTTTTCTATTGGTTTAGGCTGGGGACATACTGTTCAACGTAGGTGACAGATATGGGCACATTATTGTAAATATAGCACAGGTAGTTTCTGGTATTTAATGTTTGTAACATGCTACTGAAGGGCAGAGCCCCACACGCTGCCCTGCAGGACAGACCTGCGGCAGGGCAGCAGAACATGTTAGAGATAAGCAAGAATAAACAACCTTGAAACCAGCACAGATGAATTATGGCTTCTTCTTTGGCAGCAGGGCACAGAGACTTTCTACAATCTCGGAATCATCAATACCTCAGATTCCGACATTTGCTCACACAGTCCTCACTCACTTTCACTCAAAATAGTCAGAGCAACAGCTGGGAGCCAGCCACACTTGGTTACTCCCAAGAGGAAAGTGACACTAGTGCACCAGTGATTTCTGAGCTGGTGTTCAGGGAGGATCTGGATGATCTTTTATTCCATCCTCTGTGTGTGTGATTATTTGGATACATATAGCAGCCACTGACTTCTTAGACATGTTTTAAGTTGACTACATTCTTGATGCCAGTGGGTTTGATGGGTCCAGTAATCTTCAGATCCTAGCAGTTCTGGGAGATTTTCATATATTTTTCAGCATGTTCTTTTCCTCCTCTTTGGTCTGTTGCTTTCTAGTACACCACACCTGTAAGTACCTGTAGAACCCATCCACACCAGAAGGCACAGAAGAAGATTTTTTGTGCAACAGGAGATGGGCTTTCTGACACACTAAACTGCAGCTGATGGGATTCTCAGAGTACCCAAGCACTTGCAGATTGTGACATAAGCCTGTTCTTCACATGTTCTCACAAATGTCCCAGCTGGCTTCCTTAGACACATAAATAACTTTGGAAGTTGGTCTTTTTACTAAATGATAAACATACTACAAGATAGATCCCTAAATTAATCTTTAACTTTTATTAGTATGACTGATATTATAGCCAGAAAAAACATGATGTTATTATTAAGAATTAAGATATTGTCATGCACCAAAGCAAACTGGGTAAAACCAGAAATTAAGTTCAGTTATTTTATCTGGAAAATATGTGACTTTATGCTTTTGTGGATTTATGCTCTACTGAACCTGAATAATTTTTGGGTAGGTCAGTATGTGATCATAGTTTTGATCTAAGGAAAAAATGTGATCTATGCTTCAGCTACTAAAAAACTAAACAAAGAATACACCTTAACAAATCTGAATAGCTGTTATTTGTATTGGGAAAATTAATTCCATTTTAATGTATTCACAATTTTTTAGATTAGTGTTCTGTGAAAATGTAGGTTTTGTTTACTTTTTGTAATGTTTGAATTTCCTTGATGATTAATTTTGTCTTAAAAGCATTCACTAAGACAAATCTAATATTCAGAATTTTCTAGACAGATTCTGTAGTTTGGGACCAGTTAAATTCAGGACTCTTCTCTACTCTTGATTTTCAATAGCCTTGAAATAGAAAAGACTGCCTGCTCTCAAGACACCTCTCAGCCAAAAAACTCCAAACCCAACACAAAACCCAACGAAAAGCCCCAATTAACAGCAAAATAAACAAAAAATTATGAACAAAACAAAACAAAACAAATCCCAAATGAGTCTAGCAATGCTGGTCTGTGTTAGAATATGTTGATCATAAGTTTCATCTTTTCCTTTAAGATTCTACTCTCAAATGTTAAAATTCTTACTGTATTCAAGTTGCCACATTTAATTCTCCAGCTGAGAAATAACAATTATAGCTTTTTTCTTTAAGCACACTAAAAGGATTTTAGTGCTTGTTTGCATAGTATCTGTGTTAGAGTGGGAATTAGTCTAGTAAGAAAAAAAAACTTTGAAAAGTAATTTGTTTATAATTTCAAGTATGGGTAAGACGCAAGCATTTCTTTTTTTTGCTTTTGTGTGCAGAAACCAATCTTACTTGCTACACATTTTCAAAACATTTTAGATCTCTGTCCCACACAAATACATTTTTGTTATGCACTTACAGTTGCAAAACTCTGCTGGGGAACAGCGTGAGGAAGAATGAATCTGTTATCTCATCTTAATTAGAACCCTTCTTGATTTGGAGGTGAATTAAAAAAAAAAGTGCTTTTAGCCTACTTACTTGTGAATGTTTATATATTAATTAAATTTTCTTGCCTTACCTTAAGAATAGTGATTAGAAAAACTTCATTGTGTGTTAGCTGAGAGGAGTAGAAAATAATTTCTTGGGATAAAAAAAAGCTTGCACTTCACACAGAGAAGAACAGTACCCTTCCACATCATAATCTTGTTAAGCAGATGTCCAGGGAGAAGTCAGTCTCATGGCTCTAGACTTAATGGCACCTGTGGTAGACATATCCCATTGTAAATCAGTTTTTCTTAGACAGTCTAGATAACTTGAAAGAAATGGTTGAGTACCTTGAAAACTGATTGTGATGTCTTCCTTAAAGTATCATGAAAAAAAAAAGAGAAAACATTAGTTTGAAAGTGATGTTCTGTGGCTCAGAATTGATTCACTGCAAATTTAAGCACCAAAAATATTCCTACAGTTGTAAGTTGCAGGATGTTAACTCCTTTTTAGCCTCTTCCCTACCAGACTGCCTAAAATTAGAACCTTATTATGGGCAGTTAATTACTACTTTTGTTTCGGTTCCAGTAGAAAAACAATAACAATAAATGAGTATAAAAGGGAGTGTTGTGATATTGTAAAGCTCAACTGCTACAGTAGTTTAGGACAAGTCTTAAATGCCACTATTCAATTAATTTTGCAGAAAGAGCACTTTCCAATGAGGAGTAATTGTAATGTACAAATCAGAATTTATACATTACAAGTTTTAGTAATATATGTTTAAAACCTGAAAAAAATGGAAGTGTACCAGATTTAACGGGCAATGCATGTCAGATCTAAAAAGTTTCTGGCAATTTCATGGATGCATTATTGGAACTAGTGAATGGAGTCTCCTAAGAACGTCAGAGGAATAGCTTCTAAAATTTTTTTAGGCAAAACTGATCCTACCTGGAGACTGGGAGATGTTGCAGATGACCACATCAGTCTCCACTGTCCCTGTTTTATATGATTCCATATTAAGGCACTCCTCAAAACAGAAACAAAAATCTGATTCTAAAGATCTGTGATGTCCCCTAGGCCTGACTCAAAGAGGGCTGAATCAGATTTTGGTGGTAGGTCCTTTTGCAAAACAGGGAATCAGAAGCAGGGAAATGGAATTGATTGGTCTTAAGCAAAGAGTGTGACCCATTACAGCACTTCTACAGAAACAGGAATGCTGAAATGGTCAGGGTGAAACTGACCTCTTTCTGTTTAATACATGTAGAAAAATACCAGCCAAACTTTGGTAGAATTTGATTCAGTCTGAAAATAGTTCTCTTTCAGTGCTGGTCAGCAGAGAACATTTTTGTGCCTCATGGGTCAGACGGTTTTGACACTTGTAAAGAGTTCTGTGGATCTCCCTATCAATCAAAGGGATTTCAGTCCTCCCCTGCTCAGAGAAAACTCTTTTAAATTGTTGAGGTTTACCTGAGAAGGGCTGTAATTATTTCTGCAGCTGCTGGTATGAATTATAGGATCCCACAGTGTTAAGTACACTTTTGTTAGTTACCAATGATTACTGAACACTTCTAAAGAGAAAAAACCCTCTGGGCCTGGGGTGCTAATGTAGGAGAGAAAAGTCCAAATTCCTTGATGAAATTATTGCTTATTGTCATTTTCATAGAGAATGAAATATTAAATTTAATGCATAACACTTTTATTACTTTATTATCACAAGCTGATAAAGTAGCTAAAACAAAAGCTGTCACATTAAAGAATAAGATTTGAGTCCTTTAGAGTTCAGACTGATGCAGGGTTCGCTTTCAAAGGGAAAGGAGTTGATAATAGTGACTAGATTAAGCTGGTTGCACATTTTTCTAGAGTCAAAGCTCTCCAGTTTTTACTAAAATGTTAAATTACCTACTTGCCTCTCATGTTGGTGTGTCTTTAAACCAACAGCATGTTATTAACTTCATCATGGTTGTAGTCCCAGAGCATAAAACAGTAGGCATTTCCTTGCTCTTCTAGTTACCCTCCTGAATCTGCACAAGAATCTTTCATGTCTTGAAGTACATAATCTTAAAAGGCAAACAAAAGGAAATTTAGCACAGTGTTTTTGGTAGATTTGAGTGACAGGAAGGTCAGAATGAGCCCAAGAACTGGAGAAAGTCAACAGTTCCAGGAACAATTTAGGCCATAAAAGGGAATGATGGGTAACAGAAAATGTGGAGGCTGATGTGGGTGAGCACCTCCTGTTCCTGACCTTGAGGCTGTGAAGTTTGCTTTTCGTAAGCAACAAAACAGTGCATGTAAGGATTTGAGTAGGGGCACTGTGAACAGAACATATTCACAGAAAAGGTGTTTCTTTCTCTCCTTTACTTAAAAAGACTCTTTTGACCAAAAGTTTGGAAAATTAGATCTTAAACTACTGAGAGCCTCTTGGCCCCAGGCATAATGATCCCTAACCTATTCAGAATTATAAAAGTCTTTGTGTACAATTGATAAAAGTCTTCAATATGTGCTTTCTGTTACCTCTTTATGTATAATGTGTGTTTAGAAGAACAGTTCTCTGAGAATGTACCAGCTTGTTCTGGAGCACTGCTGTGATGAATGATTTGTTTGGAGTTTACTAAGGTCATGGCTCTCATATAACACATCAGTTCATTCAGGCCCAGGGTTTTAAAAAGAGACTGGTAATGATTAGAGGTGCAAGATGGAGAGCCAATGCCTGTATGGGAGGTATTGCCATCCAGGATTTTGATTCCAAGTTTTTTCCAAGTCTTTGCTGTATAATGTATTTCTCTTCCATTTGCTGCTGCTTCTATTGCTTCTTAGTGTTCAGCAGGATGAAGATAAAATGTTAATGATTGCTACATTTGTGCTAGGGTAATTTAAGTAGCTTCTAAAACATACAATGCAAGGTACAGAAATCAAACTACTTGCTCCATTTGCAGACCAGCAGGTGTCTTCCATAATTATTCCATGCTTCCTAGAGACAGACTTATTTTACCAGAGCATCTTAGCAACAACAAAAAGAGGTATCTGTATACTGACCTTTCTAGTAAGGTGTTCTTATGCAACCACACACAATTCCCTGAGATACCAAATGCTGGAGGTATTTTGCCTTTGTGCAGTTAGGCTTTGGTCCAGACTTTTTTGGATGGCTTATGTTTCAAAAGCAGTTCAGTCACTATATGTTTGAGATCCACATTTGACTATGATGGCTCCCTGAATGTAGTAAAAACCTTTTTGTTCCTATTACTGTGAGAATCATAAATGATGATGCTGAGAATTCTTGCACTGATTTTTTTTTTTTTTTTAATTCTCTGACCTGGACTCTTAACAAAGTGACTCCATAATCAGACTATATACTGAAAGTTTAAGAATTTTATTTATAAAGATTGTTTGACTGGGCCAAGAAACAGATTGTCAAACAAAGTCATTGGCACTGAAATGATATCATTGCTTGATTATCTTTGTTGCCCTCTTCCCCCATGCATTAGTTGTTATCTCTGAAGTAGCTTTCTTCTTAAAAGCCTTTTTAAACCAAATCACTAATAATTAGATATGACTCCACTAAAGTCAGCGTATGTCATCGGTTGACATTTTGCCATGATTGTTTGATCATCCAATTTATGTATTACTGGAGTTGGCTATTTGTATTTCATTCCTCCTGTCCACCCCTTCAGCTAACAGCCCAGTTGTATACTGCTTTTCTAATATCATCAAGGGGGGGAAACTGGAGTCTATGTGAACTGTAGGTGAGGTTTATTTTTTTGCACTACTCTGGCATGATTTGATCTCTTATGGCATTTTTATGCATGGCTTAATGACCTTAGAATCATTACTTTTCCCCTTCATGACACTGTGGTGACCAAGGGAGGAAAGAGGTAAAGGGTATCCCATGGACTGAAAAGAGCTAAATAGGCTTATCCTGTGAATATGAATACCCCGTGACTCAATTGTGATGTGAGGAAGAAATCTGGACTATTATAGGAGTGAGTTAATCCTGCAAATTAGCAAAAACCAGAAGATCACAATTAGTGAGGATTTGTAGTCTTGGTTCCTTCCCTGCTTGTAGCTTAAGGATTTTGTCCATGTGAAACTAGTTTCATTTCTTAAATAATAGCTGTGCTGATTGCTTGCAATTGAAAAAAAATTTAAAATTTAATTGAAAAAAATAGAAACTGAGAGGAGGTGTTTTAAAAGTGAGAAAATGGATGTAGAGATGGGATAGAAAAGGGGGAAGACAAACTGAGACATTGAGGCAGAATTGTCCTTTTATTTCCTATGGTGTAAACAAGGTGCCACAGAACTAGAGAGAAAAATGGTCAGCTCCTGCTTTTTTTTTCATAGTTTGATAACATAGCTCGTACAGCCAATTTGGAAGTGAAGGGAAATACATTTTTTTTGCAATGTACTGTTTTTTTGAAACTTATTAGAAAAAGTATTGAGGCCAAAAGCTTAGGAAAATTCATAAAAGGATTATGTGGACAGTAAAAATGCCCCTTCTTTATGATATTAAGGTTCAAAAAAGTGGGATATAAATTGCTATATAGAATAAGGTATTTGGTATAATCTGTGGAGAAGGCTTCTTTAAGTACATCCAATATATAGGTAAGATCTATAATTTCTGAAACTGCCACTGAATCTTGCTGGCATGGGTATAACTGGGTTCCCTGGGAGGAGGATACTCAGTGGTTAAATAAACTGTGTCCCTCTGTTCTGAAAGTGAGTGAGAGGTGCTGTGTTTTGGAGGGAGGCCTGTGATAAACAGATCCCTGAAAAGTGCTTTTCCAACAGTTTCTACAACATTTCTGGAGTTCCATATAGATGTTGCGCATTTCAGAATTATTTTAACCTTTTTTTTTTTTTTTAAAATTCCTTACTGAAGTGTGTGAAGATTATAAAAGTTCTCTTGGGTTGAATCATTCATCTGAGAAATATTTTGGTCTTTACTTTTGCATAAATATTCAGTCTTGTGGATGAGACTCCAGTATTTTACTAATTTTTCAGCATCTGTTGCAAAGAGAGGGAAAAAGAGTGAGCTGCCTTTGGTTTAGTACATTCTGAGATCAGAAGGAGGGGATGACAAAGGAATTGGAAAGCAATATTTTAGGAGCTTCCCTTTAAATTCCTAAGGGATATCACTCAAAAAAGACACAAATCAATGTACTGTCTCATTGACTAAGGCATTTGCTTCTTGCCTTGCTTTACATAAATGGGACATAGAAGAATTAACATTAGATTTAGAAACACCATATTTTTATGTCTTTTATAGAATTCTGTTCTTTGACTTCTTCTTAGAAAAGTATTTGAGACTTTAAATATGAAGAAGTATGTTACTATACAAAAAATAAACTTACAAAACCTATTGCTTTGATACTATGCTGTGCTTATGGGAAGTAAGGAATGCACGGCTAGAGACTCATGTAACTATGAAATGTGATTCTACAGAGCTATCATGTGAAACCATTGTTTTCTCTAAAGTGCTTCTGAAATAGAATCAGAGAAGGAACATCAACTTGTCTCTTGGACCAGTTCTCTTCAATTCAGTAGCTTTGAGTTAAAGTGGTTGGTCCTCCACTTATATTCCTTCCAGGGCACTGAGGACGTGAGAGATGGGTGTTGTCAGATAGAACACATTTGGGACCAGACCCTCTTCTGTCTCACTCCAGGATGATGGCTTAGCAGCTGAGATGGTTACATTGGTGTAATACAGATGAGACTGAGAGCAACACCAGCCCTGTAAGATCTGCTCAGCCGGAGTGTAGGAACAGCTGTGATTGGAGCCAATGTGGCATTTTGCACTCAGAGGGGCCAACTCTTCCCTTTTGGGTCTGTGAATGGGGAAGCTTTTCTTCCTCCATACTTTTCTTGTGTCACCCTGCTCTGAAGAGTCTGTTGGAACTGTTCTTGACAAATGAAAGCAGAAACCTGATTGTCCAGCTTCTTTTGAACTTTGAATATGTCAAGATGTGTTTTATGAAGGAAAAGGAAGAATTGCATCTGTATAAAGGTGAGAAAAAGCCCCTCTCAGCTAATGAAAGCATCTTTTAAGTGTGCAAACTGCTCTGAGAAGAAATTAAATTGCACTTCACCTTTCACTTCCACATAATCTCTCAAGCAGAATTCAGAGGTGCTACACAAGTAAAAGGAATGGTGATGAGCTTTCATCTTCCAAGAGGTTGGTTGGTACTCATTGTGGCTAATGTTGCTAGCAAACCTCAGCAGAAGGTTATAGTTCCTCCTTGTATGAGAGCACTGAAGTTACCATCTCATCTGTCATTCGGGTATCTGAGGACTTGGGTTCTATACACCAGGAAAGTCTCATGTCTGACTGCTAGATGCGAGTGTCAAGTTGCTAAAGTGCAACCAGTGCAAGGTCACAGTTGTGTGCATTGGTGCGTGAGTGAAACATTTCTATTGTGAGAGCTCTTTGAATCAAATACATGCATCTGTCAAGCTTTACTTCAAATTGATACTTTTTTAACTTGGGAAAGTGGCATGTATAAGTGCATATTAAATATCTCCCTAAATTTATGTAAAGGCTGGTGGGAAGGGCAGAAAAAGAATTAAAAGTTTGAGCACTGCTTGATGAAATCACTTCTGCTTCCCTGACTTTGCTGTGGCTGCATGCTTAGTGTCACTGGATAATTGTAAAACATCTGTAAAGTGAATCCTGCAATCCTGCCAGTTCTATACTTCAGGGCAGTTAATAAAAGCAGAGTTTAGGCCTGGTTTTGTAAAAAAAAAAAAACACTTTTTAAAAGCATACAGTGATATACTCTTTCCTGTAAAAGATAGATGACAGATACGGTTTATTTTTGCTTTCCTTCCTGACAGGTTTCAGGCTGCTGGAGCTAGGCAATGTAGCTGGATTTAAACACAAATCATAAGCACAGTCATCTCTTTGTTTTATTCTTGTATATTTTCTCAGTTATTGCTGTGCCACATAGAAAATGGAAAATTAATTCAAGTGCTATTAAATAAATTATACAGAGTGCATCACAAGAAAATGTAATGAGATACTATCAGTGTTTAATTGATCAGTTTCTCTGATCCCTGAAGCCTTTGTGTGAAGTTTGTTGCCAGTGTGTAGGAGGTGGGAAAGGATGTAACATGAATTGTAATTGTACGATACCGATACATCATGGCATTGATCAGAGACAGGACTGACAGGGAAAATGTGCTCAGAAAGCTTTGTCTGTGTTTGGACCAGTTTCTACAAAAGTAATTTGGAAGAGTCTTGCAATGCTAGGTGTGTTGAACTGAGGCTTAGTTTGCACACTTGTTGAGATTTCTAATACTTTACTTTGAAGCAATATAAACAAAAAATAATTTTGTTTGTCCTGTCCAGTAAATAATATGACAAGATACTATTCAAATGACTTGAGAACAATGCAGCAAAAGGTTCCTGGCCATCATGCTTTGACAAATTACAAGAGCATCCGAGGGGGTCCTAAAACTTATCTATTTCATTTTACTTTTACATGTAAATAATGAATGAGGGATCAAATTGTTTTCGTGCAGCTAAGTGCTTTGGAAGGAAAAATCTAGTTCTTGTGTTACTAGCATTTCATTGTTTTCCATCCTTAGTCAGTTGTCACAAGGGTCTTTGCCTCTGTAATCCTAAATGCAGGGATATGCCATTTGCAGCCAGAATTTAGCAGTGATGTTTATGATCTCCTGACTGTTGTCTTGCACTTCAGAACCTTTGTAAAGATCCTTTTAAACGTTGCCACAGCCCAACTTATCAAGATTTATTCCTATTTATGTAAAAGTAGATGAAAAGCAGACACCTGACCTGCTTTAGTTCAAGGTTTCTGGAAAGGGGCTTGTGAGATAGGGGTGTTATGTATGTACAGATTATGAGGCTTTTCCAATCTCAGCAATATGGATTTCTCTGCTTCCTTTTCCATTCACTGCTCAATCACCTTAATCATATATTATGCATATTTGCTACTTCTCCCTTCCATCTCAGTGCTTTGTCTCTGGAGCAGGGACAGTTGGCACCAGTGCAATGGGCCATTACTTCTGTGGCCTCTAGGCATTTTATGATTCAGTGAATATGAATAATAAAGCACCTTATTCCTCCTCTGTTCTCCAGAGAAGGTGATTTCAAGTGTGGCAGTGGAGAATTATTATGGCTTGGTTTCCTTTTGAGTGTGAGAGAGTGGGAGGGCACCTACACATTATAAATGCATAGCAGAAATACTGGAAATCAACTTTTTACTCCTCAGTATCCCATGCTATCTGCTGGAAAATTTTATATGATTCATTATTTAAAAAAAAAATTCTTTGGTAATGCTATTGCTGCTAGTAGTTTTTTGTCCAATTTAAATACATTGATTATAAATACCTCTTCCTAGTTTCTTGAAAAATCTTTAGATGCTACCACAGAAAGCCAAAGAACCTTTCAGTAGCCACAACTCTACTACAGCAAGAGTTTGTGCTTAGGCCATTAGAGAATTTCCTCCCAAGGCTTTTTAAACATTGCATGGACATGGAGTGGGGAAAAATGAAATTTTACTGGGAAACATAATGTAAACACAGTTGAATTGGTAACTATATATTTTGCAGACTTTAAAGTCCATATCTTTAAAATGATAAAAAATTATTGGAGGGAGGAAACAAATTCTATTGTGCTATGCTTTATGTGTTTAGAAATAGATGTACAGGGGGGTTGAAGGATATTCCTTAGGTGGCTGCTATGCAGCCTGTGAAGAGATGAGAGAATAACCTTTTCTCCTGTTACACTCAGGTCAAAAAGGGCAATCTTGTTATTTCATGTGTTGAGGTTAGATTTTTCTGTGCCTGCCTGAAAGAATCAATATCATAGTGGATTATGAAACAGAAATCATAAGGGTTCAGAACAATTTGAAAAAAACATTGGTAACAGAAGGGACTGACTAAAAATATCTTGCTGGTTGATTGTTTTTTTTATCTTCAAATACAGCTTGAGCTGGAATTTTATCAACTGCACAGAGTTCATACACTCTGCCTTTTAAAACAAGCTGCTACTGTGCTTTCTGAGAAAAAAAGAAACTTGCAAATAAATACTCTGCTTTAGTGGGATCCACTTGAAAGCATACCCTTGGGAGAGAAAAAGACTGTAGAAGTTCTAAATTGACCTCTGAAGTTTTTAGGTTTTAGCATCTTTGAAACATATTTTTTGAAAAAGCTCCTTAGTCCAGGATATATCTTTCTTGTTTACTTGCCTTGATTTCTGACTTTATAAAAGTATTTTCAGGAAATGTTAAAATCCTTTTGTTCTGCTACAGTACTGTGTTTTTTCCTAGGGAACCTTACAGTAATGCTTTTCTGCTGTAAAAAGGAAAAAATTACTTTGAAACAGTAATATTTTTTTGTTGGGGGTTTTATAATAATCTTTTTATGCTGGGTAAGACTGAACCCTGTGTGAATGAACCCCATTGTCCATAGAGGACACTGCAGTAAACACCAGCAAGCATTAAATTTAGAAGGCTTGGTTGTTATCCTGCATATATAGTACTGCTCTACATTCTGGAGCTGCTTCATGCCCATCTTGTATTCCCTTTGTTCTAGAGTGAATGTCTGTGCAGGATGACTTATGAAGTGCCTATAGTAAACCCTGTGACAAGACAGTGGGGCCTTTTACTTCAGTTAAACAGATCACAGCCTATACTTGCACTGACCTGTGGTCAGTGATCCTACTTTTGACGTGTTGCTATGGAGCAGCAAATCAGTCCATGATGCTCTGTTAAAAAGTAATTACAGTACAATAAAGAGTTCCTTTCAAAAATTAATTGAAAAGTAACTTCTGACAATTTTACATTGTAAACCCTCTAAATAAAATGGAGGGAGAACATTCAAAACAGTTCAGGTGCAAAGAAAACTTCTCGGTGCAGTAAGCCAAAATTAAAACTGAGGATGACAATGAGACATTTATTACAGTTCAGAATAGTTTACTAGAGTTCAGGCATAATTTCAGATGGTGTTTTAGTTTGTTGCTGTTATATTTGAATTTCATGAAATACATTTAGTTAAATCTATTGTAAATCTGTTTTATCCCCTAGGGGCCAGTTAGTATAATCCTTCTGTTTGCTTATAAAAATATCAGCCAGTTGTTCCTGCACTAATTTTAATCACTGTTTATTTTTAAACAATAGTGAAGTGCATTTTGTCTGTTTAGTTTCTTGTGCAAAGTCCTTGGGGCAATGAATTTTGGTTGTTTTTCATGTCCTGTGTAGAAGAAAGTTTATATTCATTATCAGAATGTAAAAAAAAAAAAAGATAAAAAGAAGAAAAATAGGTATAACAGTGTGATTTGAAGTTAATTTAGACTGACTTCGAAGAGAAAGAAAGCAATGTAGTTGTAAGACTTGATAGTATACTTTCAGACAGTAATAAAAATGAGCAAATTATACGAGTAAAAATTAGGAAATAATAAGCTTTCAAGGATGCAAAACTTTAAAAGACAAGAGTCTTAGACAGTTTATGAAGAACAAATCTACCTGAGATTAATGTAGTTCAGAGATAGGCAATAATTTATAACAAAACCTGGAAGGGCATGCTCTGGATAGGTACTGTGAACAAGTTCTGCTGTGAAAGTATACACATAGTGTAGCTATGAATAAAGAGTAAAGAATTGGCAGTATTTTCTATGTGTGCTGCATTCCAGAGTTAAATGCATTGGGTGGCAAGATGCATAAGACCTTGCATATGTCTTTTCTTAGACAGCAAATCATACAAAATCATTAAAGTTGTGTGGTGTCTACCCTTGGTTTGATCTGAGTTCTGTTGTAGTGGAAAATAATTCCTGATGAATCAGGTTGTTATTTGTCCATTCAAAATTGCCATGATAGGTTAGACTGATAGAATTTGAAAGAATATAATCTCTTGAGGAATGATTGTTATTTGTTAGTGCTGCCTAGTGCTGAATGGATATTCAGTAGTTCTCTCTCCTGCATTTTCAGAAACAGCTGTAAAGCACACCCAGAGTAAAGCCTGTGCCCCTTTCTCTCTCTAATTAATTTTTCAGAATGGTGCAATTTTGAGAATGTGCATGTCTGTAGAGTATATCTTCCAAATTGATCACTGATTTTTTAAAATCCCATCTGAAAATAGTAAAGAAAATATGTCTCAGCATTTTCTAAAAAAGAGTAATTTAAAATCAGTGATGAGAGTCAAATATTGTTCTTCATCTGTCCTTATTCAGCTTGTCAGTGGAGATGGGGATTGGTATTAATTACTCAGTTTGCAAGTGAATGTGCACAGAATTAAAGCTGAGAATGGACAGTTAGCATGTTTAAAGTTCTTAGTGTACAAAGGCCCTAAGGGGACACATGGGAATGTCATGTACTGTAAAGCTGTCATAATGAAGACTGATTATGATGGTTCCTGCAAACCAAAATGCAAATTGCATATCCTGGGGAAAGATCATTGTGTGCACTTGAATTAAATGCTAGATCAGCTTTGGATAATGTAGTATTGAGTTAGAGCCTGGAAAACTGTGCTAAGCTTGGATCCCTTCAAGGCTTGCAAAATCTAAGATTAAACAAAAAAATTGAATGGAAAACATACCAGAAGTTGCAGCAAATAAAAGGAGACAAAAACATGATTAGCTTGGAAAATAGGAGTAGTCTAGGAGCACATGTAAAAAGCTGAGGCTGTTCAGTGCTCTGTGTAAAAGGTCCATCCCATTCCAAGTAAAGTGCTGTACCAAGTGTGTGTCCTGATGGTCACAAGTTCATCCATTTGTGCCACTGAAAGGGAACCAGAACAGAGAGAGCCTCACTTACTAACAGTATACAGTATGCACCAACTAAGTTTAAGTCCAGTTGAGGATGTGCTTCTGCTTTGCCTCTTTTTTTTTTTTCTTTTTTTCTTTTTCTTCCCCGTTTCGTTAGATGAGAGGGCAATAAATCTAGAGCAAACAGAAGACAGCATAGCATAACTGAGCACCTTGTCAGCCTATGGAATTCACCCCAGGAAGTGGCCTTCAAGTCAAATGCCTACAGTTGGGTGATTTTTATGACTGTTAATAACAGCTGTAGCTATGCAAACTAAGGTAATAGGGCAACCAAATGTATGGCTTAAGGCATTCACCTTCAGAGCAGGAAGCAAATGTTTCTGTCCAGTTTCTGTCTCATTTGAAGGCTCTTCTGGAACCTTTTGAATTCTTTCCATGTATTCCTGTTATAATTGTTGCTGTAATAAAATACTTTAAAAATGTTAGCAGGATTTTTTTATTATTAACATGAAAAAAAGATATGTTCATGTATTCTGACAGATTAGAAAGACCAACCTTGTTAAATTTATAGAGGTCACTCCTGCTGGTGCATAACTTCTGCAGAACAGTCAGGTTTTTTTCTTTAGCAATAAAAAGCTAAGGACTCCTCTGGAAATGAGACACTTTCATGGCTGCTCCCATGTGCACTGGTAACTCGATATAAGCTGTTGCCCCATCTTGGTACAGTGAAGTAAGGAGCATCTTCAAGGGACTATTCATAGTAGGGGGACAGAAAAGGACAATTTGGATTGTTGTGGTATCTGCCAGCACTAATATTATTAAACCTGTGTCAGCAGTTTATAAGAAAACTGATAGTCATTATTTATTTCCGATGGGGAAGCCCCTGGAATGGTACTAGTTTCCATATAGAAACTTTCTAGATCCCTGGGGGTCAAACACATGCACCCTTCCATGAGCAGGTTAGTAAGAGACTGCCAAGTGTGTATTGATCTTAACCCCCAAAAAGGAGGGGGGGGCTAAGATCTTGTTCACCTTGAGGTGATTAAGTGTGTGGACTGAATTTGCATTATGCCACATTCTTATGCAGCAATCATTTCAGGACTCTCTAAGCCTGTCAGATGTTTTTTTCCATACTGTAAATGAAGTAGTTCTCTCTCCTTGCATTTTCGTGATAGAATTCAGCCATATATCTTTGCCTAAATAAAGACTAATGAATCCACCTATGTGTGGATAAACTAATTGTGTTTTTTATTCCTTATTCTCTTGCTAGCTACAGAAAGAGGTTCCTTTCTGGGTCAGTAATGCCATTTAAGTTATGCCCACAAGCTGTCACACTGTGGTATATTCTAGAGCTGTTTTTGTCAACTGACAAGTGAAAGGTCAGTGTCTCACAGATTGTTGTTTGTGATAAGGAAACAGCTACAGTAAGATTTTAACTTCTTATGATGTCTTGACATTGTTGTAAGTTGGTAACTGATCAGAGAAACAAGAGCTTGTTTTCATAACAAATGCATTACTCCTGCATGCAGTGAAATAGAGCTGTGCCTCAGCTTCAAAAATGCAGTCACTTCATTTAACTACAGCCCCACGTGTACAGACAAGAGTCAGACATACTCCTCTTTTGATTGCTGCACCAGTTATTTTAGCACAAGTAGCCTGGCTGCTAAGGACTCAAAAGGTAGCTGTTGAAACAAGGGATTACAGTGAGAGTGCTGGATCTGGATATATGAAAGAAACTTTCACTGAGGCACACAAAAGAAAGGCATTTTCTCTTGTGAAGTGTTACTAATCTGATAAAAAAGAAGTCATAGTACAAAAATATCTGATTAATTTTCAGCTGCACAGATTTATAATGCAGCAAGATGTACAGATAACTAAGAGAATTAACAACTTCATAAAAGTAGATAAAAAAAAACTTCTGAAAGCTATATGCTATCACAGGGACATTTCTCTCTCTCTCAGGATTTTTCATAGAGGTGCACAGAGAGAAAGAAAGAGGAAACAGTTTCTATTTCTGCTCCTTGTTTTTCCTATGTGGAATGTGCTTGGTGAATTCTTTACCTGGAGTGAGTGCTTGATTAGATTCTGGTGAGCATTGTTTGATCCTGATGGCCAATCCAACCCACCTGTGTCTGAACTCGAGAGAGAGGGTCACGAGTTGTTAGATATGGTAGAGAAAATAGTATGTAGTTTTAGTATCTTCCTTTATATAGTATATGAATGTATTTTAGCATAGTTATAATAAAGAAGTCATTCAGCCTTCTGAATTGAGTCAGACATCGTCATTGCTTCCCATTGGGTTCGCCTGCATTTACAATAACAGGCAGCCTCAGCTTTCCTACAGATTGATATGTTATTGCCATCTTCTTGATGAGAAAGAAAGCAGTTTTATTGTGTCGCTGCACAGTGCCTTTTCTTGCATTGCCAAAATGCTTAGATACACAAAACTGAGAACAGAATCTCTCTTTGCTAGCTGATGTAACTATTTTTCATTTGCAGAGTCGGTATGGGAATATGTCAGCTGGGAAACCTTAGATTGCTGTTGTGTCAGCAGAGGATTGGCTGGTGGAACTTTGTGAATGAGAGGCGTACATGGGCCTGGCTGATGATGCTTTACTCTAAAGGCATGGCTCACAGCCCATCAGGGGACTGCCTGTGGCAAATCTGCTTCACTGAGGGCCCTCTGGGGCAAGGAGGGCCTGCATATTTACACCCCGGAATGGCTATCCAGCCTGTAGCTTCCTTGGAGAGGAATAGAAAAGGCTGGCATAATCCTGAAGGGGCATGAGAAAACTTTGAGGGTATTGAAAAAGGTAGTTCTGATAGGTGTTTTGGTTTTGTAACAAGGTAGAGACCTTACTTTTCAGAAAATAATTCAATAATTAAGAAGTAGGCAATAAATAAAATTTGTATGCTGTGTCACTCTGATTAAAGGAGTACTGCAGATTTGAATCTACTTCTATACAGGGGTTGAGTTCACTTGAGATAGATATTTGCTATCCTGAATTCAAGGTGTGTTATCTCATCATAAAAGGAAGCCTGGTTTGACAAGCAGGATATTCCCCTTACAGAACCATGCTGGCTGTGACCAGTGACTGTATTGTCCTTCAGGTGTTTTGCAGTAACTCCTAGTATGATCTTCCTCATAATTTTACCAGGCACTGAAGAGAGCCTGACAGGCTTGTAGTGACCAGGGTCATTCCTTTTACCCTTCCTGAAAACTGGGACAGTGTTTTGAAGCTTTCAGTCAATCAGGACCTCTCTGGATTTTCAAGACTGTTCAGTAATCATTGTGAGATGTCTCACAATGACATCAGGCATCCACTTGAATAGTACTCTTGGATAAATCCCACCAGGCCTCTTAGAGGGATCCAATTGGAAAAAAAACCCTGTTTTGTAAGGCAGAACAGTTAACGTGTAAGAATTTGAGGAAAATGTCTTATGGAAAAGGAAACCACCATTATTTGGATGCCTGATTAGCCTTTAAGTAGCTGATCTTGAGACATTCAGCAATTTGTGGCAAATTGTTTCCATTTAATGAGTTCTCGAGTAATTTATGGAAGTAAATACAAAATAGCAGCTTTGATGGGAAGATGTGCCCATGCCTGTAAAAATTTGGATTTCATCTGTGCTGAAGAGTTCACACTGTATTTTTGTTAATAATAATAGTGATAACGATGATAGTCATCATCACCATTATTATCTCCTTTATTGTTGGAATCTGTAGTATTGATTATTCCGAGATTGTAGAAAGTCTCTGTCTTTCTGCCCCGTTGCCAAAGAAGAAGCCATAATTCGTCTGTGCCGTTTTAAAGGTTGTTTATTCTTGCTTATCTCTTAACATGTTCTGCTGCCCTGCCGCAGCTCTGTCCTGCAGGGCACCGTGTGGGGCTCTGCCCTCAGTGGGATGTTACAAACATTATATACCAGAAACTACCTGTGCTATATTTATAATAATGTGCCAATATCTGTCACCTACATTGAACAGTGTATCCCCAGCCTAAACCAATAGAAAAATGCCAACACTACAGTGAAACATGGAGGTCATGAAGAAGGAGAAAAAGGACAAGTGTTATGGTTTGATATTGGCATAATGCCAGTGCCCCTATGAAAATGTAATTTTTCTATTGAATGCTGTGAAGTGGAATTGAGAACAGAGTAAAGTAGGCTTAAGCTTAATAATAGAAAAAAACTTTATTAAGCTATTATTATAAAAGGAAAAAAAAGGAAAAAGAAAAAAAAAAGCACAAAATATCAAAATGAAAACCTTGCAAAGTATTCTTCTTCCTACTACTCAACTCTAACAAACTACAGTGAGACACAATCTGGACTTTAATTAGGTTTCTACTTTCTAGACAATTGATACTCAGCCTATCGAGGGAGACAGGAGTTTTTCTTGTGCCACAGACCCCCCAAGAAAATACAGCTGCCACATCTTGTGTTTCTACACATGGTACTGCCTGGAGAAAAAATGTTTGCTATAGTGACTCTCTCCTTTCTATGCACAGTGCTCTCACTACTAATGTATGGATGGACAGACTGCTTTTAGGATTTTTCTTTTTAAGGATGCCCTGCTAAGAGGGGAGAAAACAACAGTTCATTTTTTTTATTGTTTGGGACCACAGTCTCCCCTGTTTTTCTTATTTCTCTTGGGGCCGAGGGTCTAAGAACAGAGATTTTCTTCTCTTCTCCTTGTTTTGAGGACAGGGGGCACTACTACAAACTCCCTAACTTTTTCTCTGTTCACTCTACTTCTGTCTTTTCTTAGCTGAAGCAAGTCTCTTGACTCACTAGCATCTTCCTAAAATACAGTTTCACTTAAAAGAGAAGATTAATTTAATTTGTGGCTAACATGGAAAAATCTAGCCAAAAGCTACTCCTTCTCCCCCTCCCATCTAAAATTTCTCCTTCTAACATCCCAGGGTCTAAAGTGTCCCTATTCCTATTTTTTAAACTAAAGAAGAGAAAAAAAATTCACAAAGCTTTCATTTTTCAAGAAAAAGTTAAAAGTCCAAACTCCCAGGATAGCTCAATACCCAGACTCCAGCTCCCACACAACTAGACCCCTTGCGCCCCCCCCCCTTCTTTCCCCACAGTAAAATTACTAACAAAACTGCTACTGTCTGTTTTTCTCTCTCTCCCAGGAGAAAAACTCTAAAAAGAAAAAAACAAAAACATCCTAAATTTCTCCACCCTTCTATCTACAAGAGGCCAACCCGGTTCTAGTCCCTCCACCTTTGAACCTACATCAGTCAGGCCATGGGCCTTCCCCTCCCCCACCCAGCCATGGGCCAAGCAAAAGAAAATTCTGCACTATACACTAACCAGAACTAAAAAGAGTAAGTTCTCCTAAGAATTCTACTTTTAACTCCTCTGTATTCTCAAAAGCGTATCCACCTTTAATTAATCAATATCTAAACTAACCTCTTCCTTCCAGAAAAATTATTTTTCCGTGTCAAACCACGACAACAAGACACACCCAATTTCCTCCATCTTGTGCCCTTTGAACCCTAATCTAGAATCCTAAAATTTTACTTTTGCACCCATGCCACACTTAATTATTACTTATATCAAACACTTAGAGCTTGTAATTAATCCTGTAAGATTGAAAACTCTTTTCCATGGACAGAGATCAGAGACAGTGTCTCTTGGGGCTCTGTACAGGAGGGTTCCTGACCCCCTGCCAGGGTCCCGGACCTTCCAGGACAGCCAGAGGGAAGCCCTGGATTCCTACACTTTATAGAGGGACATGGGAGGTGGCTGTAATAGTCAAGTCATCTTTCTTTTGAACAGCAGGAAGCTGGAGATTGCAATTAAACTCTACATGCTACAGGGTAACAAATTTATGTTTAAATAAAAGTAGCTTATGCTAAATCATAACTCTGATTAAATACAAAGCTTAATCAGCATTCTTGCCATGCCAGTGATTCTCCCTTTGAAAAACCTCACTCTTTCTAAGGTGTCTTGTTTTGTGTTTATGCACAATCTGCGCTGTTGCAGTAGCCCCTTCCACTAGATCAATATATCGGATGTTGCGTGCAAGTTTGTGTAAAGTAGGAGCAAAGCGTGTGCAAAGATCCTCCCTGGAGTTTCAGTGCTCACGATGAGCAGTGTGTTGCCTTCACTAAGCAGCTTCAGTCCATCTGCATCCAAGAATGAGTTTGAATGCAGCAGACATTGTGTGTCCTTTGTCAGCCTTTTCTGGTAGAACACTCCCTTTTGACAAGGAAAGGGCTATCAGGATCTGCTGTCTTGCTGTTGTTCAGTCTGAATCAGTAGTTGCAGTGGTCTCTGGCTATAGAGCTGCTCAGTATTTTACTGGGAGAGCAAAAGGTCATAATCAAATGGCAGAATCCTGTAGGATTGTGTCAGTGCCCTTAGTTATGGGAACTTGCTTACTGATTCAAAATTATTTATTTTCTAAAGGTGAACTTTGTGCTGAATAATTCTTTAAATGTGTCTTCTGTTGTAGTGAGAGATTTGTGAGAGATGCAGAGTATGTCGTTGGTACTCTGTGGTTTACTAAAAGATAAATGACTTTGGAAATCACCACCACTTTCAAGCTGCTCTGATTGAATGCCGTAATTGTTCCTTTTTGCCCTGTGAAGGATGTGTTAATACTTTGATTGTTGTGTGGGCAGCACAAGATTTCTCTTCTTCTCTAACCCTCTGCCCTTAAAATCCAACTTCAGTTTAATGATAGTTCAGTATGTGCTCTACAAGCTTTAACTCAAAACATTTAAAGCTGTATTTAACAAGGGTATTTGAAACCGACCCATTGTTATTTATCTTTTGTATTTTCACATGCTAAGATCTCCCCACAACATGGTAAAATTATGAAAATGAAATGTCAAATTACCCACATTTTTCTTTTTTCTACTGAATACAATGAATCCTAGCTGTTCTTTTGTCCTTTGAATGCCTCCAAACATAAATTTATGCTGCACTTTTCTGTTACTGAACAGAACTTAATGCAGAATTTCCATGTTAGGCAAAAAGTCATTATTACCAGAAGGGCTCAGAGAAAATTGCTAACTTGTGGGAAGAGGGCCTACTACTTACTGATAAATTCCCTTGGAGAGAAATGCCTTTTGCAGGTAAGGTAGAATTCCAATATTTTCTTTATTAACTTCCCTTCTCAAGACGCTCAAGAAGTGTCAGCTCCTTCTCAGTTTCTTTTCTGATGCTGCTTCCTATAGGCAAGTTACTGTAATTCCACTGACAGTTTTAGTGACTGGGAAGCTGGTGGCTGACAGAAAACTTGTTCTTTATCTCATTCTGCAATCAACTGCACCAGCACATCAGACAGTGAACTCTTATGTACTAAAGAAAGCAGACAAATTATTTCAGTTTTCAAAATTAATTTGTAAATTAGAGTCTTGCCTCAATGTTTAAATTCTTAAACCTTAGTAGATCAAGCCCAGGAAAAACAGGGCTGCTTAGTTCTTGGGGAAGATTTGGTTTTCCATGCTTGTGTCAGAAGAAAGACCACATGCAGGATGTACTGTGAGTTATGTCTCCCACTGCTTGTTTCATTACTCCCATACACCAGAAACCAGCCT
Source organism: Lonchura striata (assembly GCF_050655825.1). Lineage (NCBI taxonomy): Eukaryota > Metazoa > Chordata > Aves > Passeriformes > Estrildidae > Lonchura > Lonchura striata. Next base: position 83,046,647 of record NC_140705.1, on the reverse strand, counting down.
TCTCGAGCCAAATGGGAAGAGTAACTTTATCTTGTTATGACTGAGAAGAAACTGATGAGCCAAAAGGAGCTGGTTGGAAGGTAAAAGATTAATGTTGTAGAACAGCCAGAATACCTGATTGTGTGTAATGGAAAACTTGTTAAGTCATACTATAAACAGGTTTATATTAATTTATGGTGTTTTGGGTATGAAGAGCTTTGAGAGATGCATCCTTTAATGCTTCCCTCAACTCATCATTAAAAGAGGAGTCTTTAAGAAGACTCTTTTTCTTGGTTAATGTAGACATTTATTGTCTAAAATAACCCAGGAAGTAATTTAGTCAGTATTTATTGGGCAGAAAATTCAATGCTGCTCTGAATAAAGAGTGGATTGCCAAAGAAGTCATTCATCAGTGTATGTGAGTTTATGAAAGAGAGCTTTCTACCTTCAGTTTCTTCTTGCTGGTGAGCTTCTCTCTTGAGGTTAGGAGTTCTGGACACTGAGAATTGCTTTATAGTGAACTTGAACACAGATTTATGCCTTGAATTTAGCTTCAGATATGGATATATTTCACACATTTCTGTGCATCCACTTCCTTCGTCAGTTAGTGATGTTAGCTAGATTGTGAGGATATTCCCAAATGTTTCACTACCTCCAGAGAAATGGATATTTCACATTTTTCATAAATGCTAACTTTCATTTGTAACATAATTTCAGTTGGGAGTCCTCAGTTAGGAGTTTTAGAAACATTAATGATCCTGGCTATAACATACCCTTATGTAAATATATTTAACTTCATACTGCATGATGGCAAATCTTATGTACAGAGAGACTTTGTAATTGGAATGGGAAGAGATTTTATCCTGGCTGACACCTGTGGTTTAACTGCAGAGCCATCTTTTCCCTATGAAGTACAGAATTTAAATAATGATTTATCTCCAGCTCTTGCTGTGTAGTGTTAGAAAGCAGTGAAAGAGGAGGTTAATGGTTGCCTTGCATTCATGAGACAGAATAAAAAAATTGAGCCTTGGGAGGGATATCTGTCTTCTTCCATGTGCACTTAAAAGGTTTTATTGAGGCATGAAAGGTTGCATTGTTTCATGCTTTGTCTTTTTGTTGCTTATCCAGGCAGTGATGTACTGCCAAAAATTCTATAAAGGAATTTCTCAAAATATATCCTATTAACTGATATTAAACCTAATGTATATGCTATGTGGGTACTCACAGAAAAGAAAGAGAATTTAGGAATGGAGTATTTTCCCCCTTAAGTACAGAAACAGCATTTACTAAGAGAGTTGGTGACAGTAAAAGGATAGATTTCCATGAACTCTTTTTGCCAGGTATATGTTAATATGGAAAAAGAGAAAGGTGAAAAAAAAATCACCCGAGTTTATTAATGTCCAAAGAGTAATTTTCAACTATATTTTTTGAACTGGAATGGGGAAAAAAATTTCCAAGAGCTTTGGAAAAGTCTGTTCTATGAGCATTTTTCCTTAAATGCATGATATATCCTGGGTGATTTACTCAAATTTGTATATGTGTGAACTTCAGAAAACAAGGCCAGAAGAGGAAAAGCTAATTTGGTACTATTACTGGAGCCCAGAGTAAATGAGTTAGTAAGATTGCCTCCAAATCCCACTCTCAGTTTGGCTTAATAGCTTGAATGATTTCTACACTTTTAATCTGTGAGGCAAAAGAAAGAAATGCAAAATAACTGACTTGAAGTCAGTAGTTTTTGGATATGTCCATGTTCCTTTCTACCCCCTGCTTTATATGTATATGTATTGCATTCTGGGAACAATGAGGTTTTATCAGTCAAATATTGTGGGCACATATCTTGGTGTCTGGTGAGGTACTGAGCCTGTAGATTGACCCACATGTACAAATTTGTGCAGTAGAAACTATACTTTGGAAAGAACTGGATATATAAAAGGTTCACAGCTGGACACAGAATTTGGCATGGCACCACCTTTTCCTTTGTTTCCACTGGCTGCATGACCAAAGGGATGTAAGGAAAAGATAGCAACAGTGACTTGAACTCGTTCAGACAAAACCTGTTAGAGGTTATGAGTGTTGCAGTATCACAAGATACTTCTGTGGGCCTTTTGCTATGTAACACAAAGTAGTGCTGCAGGTTTCTCAGATTAAAAATTAGAGAATGTCTGAAATTCAGGTTAATATTTCAGTTTTTGTTGCTTCTAAAGACATTTCACTATTGAAAAAAATCCCACAATAGCAGAAAATAAAAAATGCTAAAAGTGCAGATCATTTCTAAGCTAGGAGATCCTGAACTGTAGCTAGGCCAGTTCTTATTTTATATTGATTTTTTTGTATCTTAGGTATGTTCCCATTTTGGTATCCCTGTTATATGGTCTTGACTAAGAAATCAAAGGAAAAGAGGAGCAAATGGGACTGCTGAGGGAAAGAGTAAATCGATTGAGCGCAAGGATAGGCATAATGTATATTTGGAATTTAGTTCTGAGTGAGTTCCTGCTAAGAATAATTTTTTTTTGCCTAGGAAGATTGCCAGCATCAGTAAAGAAACCAGGCAGTGTTGCTGGACCCTCAGGATCAAGAGGGTCCTTTACAAGCCCAACATGCTGTTTTGTAAGTGTCCATCCAGGGCACTCAGGGATGCTGCTTTTCGCAGATGATATGTCAATGTAAACAGCAGCTCCCTGTTTTCTGCAACAAAGCAAGTGGTGTGATTGAGCAGGAAGGAGAGCTGCTGCCTGTCCAGCAGGCACTGGTGGTCAGTACCATAGAGCTGTTTCAGAACTTGAGCAGCTGACCATCCCTGTAGTACTTGGACTGTTGTGGAGGACACAAAACAGCATTTATATTATATTATTTATATTACTGGAACCCCTACAATTAGGGAACAATCCCATTCTACATCTGCCCATAGTATATGCGATTACTAAAATAAGTATTATTTTTTTCACTTCTCTCTGTTCTGTTTTTGGTACTCCACAAATACAGAATTTGTGAGTATATTTGGTTATTTACACCTTCTTCTTAATTTCCTTTGTAGTTTACAATAAGAAACTGTCACCTAAATAACAAGCTTTATAAAATCTTCATCCCCATTTATTGAAAAGCATTAACATTCTATTTGCTGACTAATATACACTTCTCTCTGAGTGCATAGGTGTGGGGCAGTGGTTTATATCTTTCTAAAGGAATCTCATGTCTCTTTGGTAAGTGATTATTTTGGAGTGCTTGTGTATAAGGACTACTTATCCAAAAAACTCAGAAATTAAGTATCTAGACAATTTCTGGGAAGCTTGAGAGTTTTTCAAGCAATGTGCGCCATCAGTTTGAAGCATTTACTTGTTCTGAAGTTCATGTTAGACTTGTGGATGTGGACGAGGATCATCAGAAAGTCTCTACAATTGCAGAAACCACGTCACCAATGTGACTTTTATGTTGTCCTAAACACCAAGACACACAAATACTTTCCTGTTTTGCAATTGTCTGAAATGTCTCTCTCAAGCCTCATAATTTCGCAACTCAGGGGATCTGCTGATGCCAATAGAAGTGTATTGCAGTGGCTGTGAAAATTCATATTTGGAGCTGCAAATCTTTATTTGGCAGAAGATGGGGAGTTTATAATTTATTAGAAATGTTCTTCTTTCCCTCACAAATAAAAATCAGTTATTCAACTTTGCTTTTAATTACTGAAATGTTTAACAGGTGAAATAAAGCAAGCCTAAGTGGAAAAATAACTGCAGGATGATTTCAAATACTTTTTTTTGATGTGCCTCACAAAGATGTTCTACTGGTTTTGTGGTGTTAAGTAGAGGTATGAAATTGAACAGGTGAGAGACTACCTCTTGGAAACTTCCTGCAGGGGGAAGAAAGCTATTCCATGGATGATTGCTAGCAATAACCCGGGAGGGTTCTTTTTAGGCATATGTTGCAATTTTGTGACATGCATTGGTGAACAGAAGCCATTTGTCATGGAAATGAGGAAGGAGGAAAGGGAATTTGTTAGGAATTGCATGAAGTATGGGAGATGACATGACAGCATTGTAAATCCATGTAGAGTAAGTCAAGAAACTGAACTCAAACGATCGAGGAGTTGCTTCAGTAGAGCTTAACCAGCTTTCTCTCAAGTCAAAGATTTTCAGTTGATTTGAGGAGAACTTGGATTCTTTTCAGACAATGAAAGGCTGAGATGTGACTTCCTAATAAGAAAAAAATGTCAGATGGGCCATCAGAAGAATGAAATTACATGATGTTTAAAACCGTTTAAGAAAGGCAATGAAAGTGAATATTAATGATCCAAATTTTGCAGAGAGATGATAAATTGTCTAAAATCCCGAGGGACTCTCTCCTGTGCTGTTGAGTTTGCTAGAGAAAGGTCAACAAAAATGTTTAATACACTAGAGAGGTGTTATTTTACGAAGACAAAAAATACTGTTCTTTTAATTCCCTTCCAACCCCCTCTGAAAAAAATATACCTACAGAGTATATTTTACACTGAAGTAAAATATACCTACTTTGCACAAATCTAGTCTGTCTTTCTTTTATCTTGAGGTAAGACGAAGCAAGGTTTATAGTTTACTCTTTCTTTTCTGTGTGGATAGAAAACCATACGAATTATTGACATTTTTAGTGGTGGGATGAATTTGTCCCATTCATATTAATGCAGACAAGGTTAGAGCTGAGCTTAAGTACTGTAGATTAGTATGAAAGCAGCAATAAGCATTTCATTTTTTTTATTCACAGAGCAGAGAAGAGGGAGTGGAGGAAGCACCTCTCTCTTACTCCGTCTCCAGTCCGGAGGCATTGCTGGATTAGGATGGGGCAGCCAGTGAGCTTTAGCTGATGACACTTCTGGTTTTTTTCTGTCTTCAGATATCTCAGCTTATGACAGAGACCAGTCGAGAGGGCCTGACTGAAGCAGCACTGAACCGCTACAATGCAGATAAACCCTCCTTGTACAGCTTCCCTGCTTCCCAGAGCACATATGTTGCCAGTGAAGTATCCACAGGCACCTCGGTGGCAGCATCATTTTTTGCCAGGTAAGAGAGATTTCTCAGATTTTCCTTTGCTGGACATATAATTTCTTTTAAAGGACACAACTCCATAGTGAAGAAGGATATAATGTCAAAACCTGGGTATAGATATACATCTATCACAAACTTGCAGGAATTACCATGAAAATGTTGTTTAATCCACCTACATGCATTTATCTGTAAAATGGGATGACACTTCTACCCTCTTCTGTAAAATATCTCTTCAATGCTTGATTTGGGTTAAAATGTGATTGTGCTCCCAGAATAGCACTTGACTTTGTGACATATTTAAAGGGGTGTATCCCTGAATGAGAAGGGCCCATCCAAGTAATTTCATGAGACAGGCAATTAACTATAGAGCTAAGTGGAGGTGGCTAGTTCAGTTTGGTGGCAATCTTCAGACCTCTTTTGTGAATTTTACATCCATCTTGGGAAATTATCAATTTTTCACTTTCAGACTCAAAAGTTAAGGTTTCTGATTTCAGCTTCAGCCCCTGTCATTACACTAAATTGAGCTGAGGGTCTAAATTCAGCCTTGGAACATGCTTTATGTTGAATAGTCAGACATGAATGAGATAAAGTTTAATTAAAAAAAATCTTGTGGCTATTTTGATTAATTTGTTAGTAAAATGTTTTGTTAAATGAGCATATCAGCTAATAAGTGAGATTTCAATTATCACCAACAAAAATGGTTTTTTTGTACAGAAATGTGCACCTTACAGAACAGAATATTTTTAGCCCAGTTGAATCCTTATGTAACAAAAGACATTGAAATAATCCTTGTCTTAAAAGACATTAAAATGCTTTTTATTAATTAGAAGATTGATTTGGGAAGAGTAATGAAATAACAGGAGAGTAAGCCATTATTATAGCACTTCCAATCCAATGCAGTGAGAGATCCTGATTTCAAAACATGGAGTGAACTTTGAGCGAGCGCCTCAAGCACTTTCCAATCAGCTTCCTTCCCTTGAGAGAGTCAAATTATTAGTAATTCCACGTGCTTCTATTTTATTTTAAAGGTAAATGGAAAACTTATAAAGTTGTTGGACTCCATAAATCTGGAAAAAATATTTTCCTCTCTTATTTTTCCTCACTAACATGAGGACTGCATGTGTTCGATCAGTGTCATACAGCAAGTGAGTCATGTAAAAGGATCAAGTGTAGCATTTTAGATGGTCCAGTTGTCTGGGGCAACTTTGCCATTTTTTCTTTGCAGATGAGATGCTGCAATAGCAAATGTGAATAATGACAGTGGTCTTGGTTTGCTGCCCTTTTCTGTTTAACTGCAGGCAATTTAAATTAAAATTGCTGAATGTACACACATTGTAATATCTAGTTGGAGTGCAGATTGGGATTAGCACATATTTTAGAATGAATTGATTTATGAAGATGACTTAACTCATTTGTTCTTCATTGTTTCATTGTTTATGTTGAGAGAATTCATTTGCTCTTAATATACTTTGCTGAAATGTAGGAAACTAATTAAATTTGCTCAAAATCCCTAGTGTAAATCATAGCATTTTAAGTAGAACTCTGTTAGATTCTAGCTGATGTTGTGAATTCTTGGGTGTGCTTGGTCCAGCAGAGATCTCATGTTTAGACTGTTTATTTTTAAACTGTGCTTAGCAAGACAAAAGTGCCTGGTTTAGTTTGGGGTATTGCATAATTAGATTAATATCTCTTATGTAAGTCAGTTTTGTCCTGGATTTCAAATTACATAATCTGCTGGCAATTAAGCAGCAAATTCAAGTCAGTTGTTCACTGCTTGACCTTTTAACAAGAAAATCTCCAAGTTGTTTTCCAAACCTGAATCATTAAGTTTTGTTTTATGTCATGTGTGTCTATTTGCTCTTCTGTCAAGTTGTGGTAAGAAGTGTAGGGACCTACTTGGTACGTGTATTTATGAAATGTGAAGTAGAAGGCAGCAGTTGTCTAATTCATTAAAATGGTGCACTGTTTACTATGTGAAACAGTTCTTTGTATCAGACCTGTGAATTCTAAGCTTTTGCTTTTTATGGTTGTCAGTGGCACATGAAGTAGTGACTACCAGCTATATATATGCATTTTTTGAAACCATACCATGTTTCCACAGTGAGTAAATAAGAAGTTATTACAAAGCCAGAGAAATTTGCCAATGTGAAGCTGAAGTTCAGAGTTTAAGAGTAGAACCTATTCTTTTGAAATTTGAATAATGACCCACAGTATTTCACTCTAACTTCCCTAACAAGCAAAGCAAACCTCAGACAAGGTTCAGATATAAGTCATCTGTCATCAGGAAAAAAACTAATTAACTAAAATACTATAGTATGGAGGAAATGCCAAGGCATCCATGGAACTTTTGGTTGTAATTACTTCAGAAATACCAGGCGTGCAGTAGTGGGAGCTCATAATTTTTCAGTTCTCAGGCACTAACAGTTCAACAATGGCAGTCACTTGACTTGCCAATAGCTGGCATTGAGCCATGGAGAAGTATCCTCAGGCCTCAGGGACTCTCAGTATTTTTAAAAACCAGGAGACTTATCAGATGCCTCAATAATTGACTGTTATGTTTCATGATCTATAGCTGACAGATTTCCAAAAGAGCTAAAAGGACTGCAACCCCTGCAAATTGTCATTTGTTGGGATATTGCTGCAAGGGAACTTATGACACATCAGGATTCCCATGAGACAGTATGTGAATGCTTTAGAGGAACAGACATTGAAAACTGTCCAAAGTGCTCAGTTGGTAGGCTTATGAATATTAGATGATACAGGTATGAATAATGAATTTCTAATGGTGAGTCAGACACAGAAACTGAATTCAATCAATTGTGCTTTTAGTGACAAGCACTAAATTTGCCATTTTGTTTAGGACTATCACTCATTTTTGTCTCGGATATGTTTCAATCATGCTAATTTAGCAATATTCTTGATTCTTACCAGTACACATTCATGATGAGAATAATTCATTTAGTGAATGTGAAATAATGTTAAGACTCTTTACTCATAATGGATTGTTTACAGAGCACTTTAGAATTTTTTTTTTGCATGCCTTAACTTCTGCCTCCAGTTTGGATCTTTGTCCTAAGAAGCACAGCATTTTTGGGCCATTGCAGCCTAAGGTGTGAGAGCCTCTTGCCTCATGTCCTCCCAGCACAATGTAGGATTGTGCCACCCCAGCTAAGGGATAAATAGATTCCTTGCTGATACTGCCAAGCAACTGAGGGAAGGGCCTTCTGTCTCTTGTTTCCCTGGTGTCTTTGTGAAGCTTTATCAGGCCAAGGGGCATAGTAATTTTATTCCTATCTATGCTGATTAGAAAAAAATCATAGAGATTCTGGGATTCTGGGACTCTGACTTCAGCTTTGGCCTGACTAGTCTGTAAATAAACCTGCCTTCTGAATAAGAGCTCTCTGTTGTGACTGGACTGTAGAGTTTCAGTAGTCTCTCTGAGAGTGATAGCATGATGCAGGAACTATAAGTCAAAACTGGACCAGAGCCTTTCTGTTGTCCGTGGCAATACTTTAAAGTTTTTGGGATCTTGGTGGTGTTACTTGTCACAGTAAACTTGCTTATTGGAGAGGAAGAACTTTTCATCAGAGCAAAGGAGAGACATAAAAGCCCATTTCACTTGAGATGTAAAAAAAAGGTAAAAAAACCTTTTGAGGTGGAGATATTTTTGAATGTTTGTCTTTAAAGTTGTTTCCTATTGCTAGTCAGGAAGTGTAACAGTGTATTTGGAACAAAAGCCTGCCTCAGTCTGAAATCAGATAGTCATATTTGGATTAATTGAGCCTAATGGGAATATAGATAATCTTGAAAGTAGCCTGAAAAATCTGTTCTGGGGATCATTTTTCATGTCTTTTTGCAACTGAACACTAAAGAAGGCCACACAATGCTACTGCTGTGGATGTTGCAAGGCATATTTTTCAAACAGAATGTCCATTTTTTTAAAAAAAGCTCTTACATTAAGACAAAATAAGAATAGAAAAACTTAGTTGCATGTATAATGCATACACAGCTACTCAGTATGGGATAAGCTCAACTTATTAGTTACCTTAATTCTTGGAAAAACTGCTGGTGACTCTTTCCCCACTCATTCCCCATCCATCTGTGGTATGGCAGCAGGGGAGGAGGAGGTGAGGCAGTGCACTGTGGCCAAGGGGTATAGTGAATGTTGTGTTCAAAACACTGCTGAATATGCCACACGTTTCCCTGCCATTCAAGAGAATCCTTTTTGAATATTTAAAAAAATTCTCTTGCATGAACTACAAAGCTGATATGAGGACAGTATTTGTTGGGGGCCTCTTATTAAAGCTGCTGTGCTGTTTTGATTACTTAGCACTCCAGAAACCTGGAATCTCATGCCTCCCTGTTTTTTGCATGTATGTGGAAAACTTAATTTAATCACACAGCTTTGATGTTTGCTGTTTTTCCTTACAGTTAGTCTGTACAATCTTCGTGTATATGTATGTTTTAAAGCTCAAAGGAATCTGGAAACACAAGGGCTTTCCCCTAAAGTGTGTTGTAGGTGCACCATTATAACATCTTGTCTTGAGTTTTTCGGAGGTCTGGGGCAAGTTTACAAAAATAATTTTTTCCTGGCATTGCAACAGAGAATTTGTCAGAACGTGCAGAGGAAAAACAGATAAGAAACAGAGGCAGCAACTAGTAGAGAGGGCAACATGTTGAAGTAGATATTCTTGTTTCATGGAGCCCAACTTTGGCATGGGAAGGCCCACAGGAGAAATACTGGATTTGTGGCTGTAACCAGTGTAGCTGAAGTGTACCACTGGCAGATGTGAGAGCCAGGTCAGGAATCTGCTGCTGATACTCCTGTGGCAGGGGCAGGTGCACATCAGGCTGTGCAGGCACACCCAGGGCATTGGAGCTGCAGAGGTCTCAGAGACCTCTCAGGAAAGAGCCTGTAGCTGTGAACATTGTCAGATAGTGAAAGCTCCTTCTCTGTGCCTTTCTAAAGAATATTTTAGTCTGAACAGCAAATGACTCAGATTATAGTGTTTCTTCATCAGTTGCTCTTTCAAGTTGCAGTGGTTCCCTAGTCTGGACACTGCTTGGGAAGTTCTTGAATTTAAGTAGTTGTCACCTCAACATCCTTAAGAGAAAATTCTTTTCTGAGACTTGGATGAAAACACATTTTTTTTTGTTGTCTGAACTATGCAGAATCTTATAGGACTTTCTTTCATTAACTGAACAAACAAAATTTAACAGTTAAATTGTGGTCAGATTCTTGGACAGTTTGAAGAACTATATATTAATAACTCTAATCAGAATTTCTGACTCTTTTCCCTCATCCTTATCATATACTGCATAAGAAATACATAAAAAAGAATGTTAAGATAAAAGATCCACAGACTATCTTTCAGCAGGAATGCTGGCAGCAAGTTTGGAAACATCTGTAAATCATTTCACACATATTTCTACCTTCAAAGCCTGTTGTGGGCTAGCTCGCGGGGGAAATTTTAATCACAGTGATCTCAGTCTTCCTGAAAGACCATGAAACGTTTAAAATTGGCACCTAAGTCTGAGTGCACAACTTCAGTGGCTGATTTTTCATACTTGCTCAAACATTCCTCAGTAACACAAGAGATCTATGTTCATAGTCACTGCTTTTCTGTGCTTCTTGTTGCTCTGAGAGCCCTAACAAGCTGTTTCTGCTTTCTGTTATTGGTGTTATTTCATGTATATAAATTAAATGGTAGTCAAAAGGGAATTGTGACTCTCATGAAGCGAAAGAAATCTGGCAGTTGAGGCATAAGGAATACTCATTTTTTATGTTCAGTGTAAACAAAATGAAAATATCTTGGTGAGAAAGACTGTGAGAGTTACATGCAAGAATAGTCAGTGTGTGATAGTGGAGACAATGATCTGATATGCAATGAAAAAATTAAGACTTAAGTACCACATCTGGAAGAGGGAAAACAAAGGTATTTCAATGATGTCTAATTTGCATGGTAGTTCTATCTTGGGTCCCAAACAATTTCCAGTGATTTTTTTTTCTTCAAGGTGGACACATTTTCCATGAAACTTTTGTTGAATCAGTTCATGTTATTTGATTAAAAAACCCCCAAATGCTTAACAGCAATATTCCACAGTAGGTCCATTTCTAAAAAGAATTGTGTAGGGCACATGTCTGAAATAATGGTGTCTGAATCTTTGCATATCGCATGCTGCCATTATTTAAACAAAAGCTTAAGAAAATGTATACACTCTTTAGACCTGGGTTGGAAATCTGTTTGAGATATGTTTGAGTTGCCACTGGGCAGTGAACAGAATTAATTTGAATTTTTATGCCGATTATATCCACTCTATGTTGGTTGCAGATTGTTAGCTTTCATTCACATCTTAAAATACAGATAATAGACCTTGATTTTTAAATAGGGTTTGGGGAGTGACCCATGGAGCTATAAAAATAAATAAGCTAAAACTATCCTAGGTTGTTGTAGAATACTATAGTTGCAGGGGTGTGCCATCTGCTTAGCCTCAAAGCATGTAACTGATGAAAAGGATGTAAATCATCCTCATGTTCCTAGTATCAAAGTAAGCCACTTAAGGCAAACAATTCTGTATGTTTAAAGTTAACAGATGTAGTTTTCTGGTCTAAGCATGTTTTAAAAATATATCTATTTAGAATAATCTAGAAGAAAAGATTACTATCCAGGAACAAATTATTTGCCATTGAAGAGAGAAATTAAAATTCCAGCCCATGAAAGGTATGTTACTTTGATATTATGTCTTTATTGAAATATGCTACACCTGCTTCTATGCGCTACACGAGGCGTTTTCTGACCTGCACTTGCCCCACATATGGTTTGTTTTGTATTGATGGTAATGGTAGTCACTAAATAATGTTGTTTTTGAAGTAGTCATCAAGATTTTCAGTTTCCTGTGTAACTAGCCTTTCACAGTTTTGAGAAAATTTGCCCCTTTTCTCCCTTTTTCTTTGTAAAATTTTGAGATATAATGTTCCTCTGTGATGCAATGAATATCTGGTTCTGTAAAGCAAAGGACACATTCTGTGGAGTTTTTTCTGCTTAAGAGATTATCTTAAAATATGGATGTCTTGTCTCCTAAGTATAATTAATTGTATTATATTTTTTCCTGGTGTATATTGCCTAAAACCCAGAATCTCAGCTTTTTTTCTGATTCCTGAAGGAATCAGTGGCATTTAGTTATAACCTTTGATTTCTGTAAACCTATATTTTGCACCATTTTATTTTTACTTTTTTAGATACACAAATTTGATCTTATGTCTAGAATTCATTTACCCTATTAATTTTTACATAATCAGTTATGTTCAGTTTTTAAATTAAAAATTGCATTTTTGAATACAATGCATTTATATATACTTTTCTCTCTTTTTTTTTTCTGTCTGCTTATTTTCTTAAGTACAAATCCATGAAAATGCATGATAACCAAGCACCCATTTACCTAGTAAGCAACCCCCTTCTGTCTCTCTGAGATCCTAGTCAACAGCTGATTATATTACAATGAAAAGGGCCAGTAATGCAAACACCTACTTAATCTACTTCATGCAATGTAAATGCTTAGTAGAAGCTCTGAGTGTTATGTAGCCTCCATCAGGGCAGAAGGAGGTAACCAAGACACTTCCTGTGTTCAGTAATTAGTGATGGCCTTTGTCCCATGTTCTGAGATGTTCCCTTAGCTTAAGGTTTGCTTTGTCTATTTGTGCTCCACTGATTGCTGCTGTTAGAGATAAGAGGCTTTAGACCTGTAAATTACTGTGCTGCCTGTGCTGGTCCATTCTTGCTGCAGCTCTCATACCTTAGAAGCCATGTACCAATAAATGCTTTCCATGCAGGGAAGAGAATGGGATAATCTGCCACTGAGGTCCTGATTATTTTAGTAGTTTGTTAAAGAAGGAGGTAATTTTTCATGGATTTGTGTTCCTAATTCTTCTAGGTAATTTCAAGCATTAACTACAAAAGTACCTAGGTGTATGGAAGTTGAATTCCTGCTGCTCTCCATACACTATGCTAAAACAAAGGTAACTTCTAATTAACCATAGGTTTTGTCTTCTAATTTCTAACAGGGCTTCTTGAGTGCCAGAATGCTTGCTACTTGAACGTCCGCTCCCTACGTTGATTTAGAAAAACTTAAAAGGAACTAAAGCTATTTGCTCTTCGACATTGCCTTTCCCTGAAACCTGACATGTACATTGAGAAAAACTGCTAGCAGCATATGCAATAATCCCTCAGCACGTGTTACCAGAGACTTCTGGTGTTCAATCTTGCTTTTTACTCTTAGGGCAGTGGAAATGGAAATGGTCAGCATTAATCTTTTGACTTCTAGTATAGCTGTGCCTGCCAACCATAGTATAGGAAACCTCATGTTGATTTACTGTTTTGCATATTTCTTGCTTCCCTTAAACCTTGACATAAGGGTTCTGATTTACAGTATCTCTATCTTGATTTGTGGGGTGAGAAAGATGAATTGATGTAGTTTCACTGTCTATAGCAAATATGCACCACCAGTTGGTTTTTTTCTCTGTTTTTAGAAACAAAATAACCTTTGCTCAAGTAGATCATAAATCCATAGTAATGAGACTTTTTCCTAAACATCTGGAAGTTCAGAGTGGCAAACTCTTATTCTGATAATTTCTTTCCTGTTACAAGTACCCTTTTAGTGCTGCCCCAGCAGCCTTGAAATTCAGCTGTGCTTTACCTTGTCTGTAGCATTCTCCATCACATGCTCAGTCAGTGCAATCTGTTCAACTGCTGAATGACTGGCTTTTCCTTACAATTACCAAGGAATGCAGACCATTTTAGTTTTCCTTGCTCGTAGAATAAAAACCCAACAAGAAAAGGTGCTGAAATGTTGAAGTATCTGTTATTGCCACATAATCTCAAATTAGGTAGACAACTGATGGTTTGGCTTGTATATATTCATCTCTGTGATGTGCTTATAAAATATAAGACCACAGTGCACCTGTATACATGACTAGGTGTCTCATAGCAAAGGGAGATTTAGAACTCTTTCCTCACCTGTAAATTGAACATGATGCCCATCTCACAGCTGCTGTCTATTGGCATATTTCGGTCAAATTCTTGGTCTCTTCTGAGTTACTTAAATTCAGGAATACACAAATGCATTGCATGCAGAACTGGGACTCCAGAGCTTTCTGCCACACATCTTGATTTGACAATACTGGTTGCCTTTTGGGAGACAGACCTGTTAAAGAATAAAACAAGATATAAATTGTTGCGTCTCTCCCTCGATCCACGGGGACAAAACCCCTGTGGAGCCCGGCCAGCTGGGCAGTGGGGTGAGGCGGGCAGAGGGAAGGAACTTCTCCTTGGATCCCGGGGGGCTTGGAGAAGCTCCCTCGTGAGTCCAAAGACAAGCTGGTCCCACAAGCAAAGGAAAGAGGCGCTCTCCCTCAGGATTAGTTCCAAAGTTTAATGAGAGCCTGAAGAGGTCCCCAGGCCACATGTGGCTTTGAAGGACCCCCCCCCCGAGAAAGAGAGCGAGCCCCGCCCAGAGCAGCCAGATATAGGGAGGGTGGGGAAAACTTAACAGCCAATGGGGGAAGGACATGGGAGTGGCTCTCGGGGGGCAAAGGAGGGGAAAACTGGGGTGGACTACACAGGTACAAAGAGGGGATATGGAGGGATAAACCAATATGAGGGGATATACATTGGAAACACAACTCAACAATAAATGTACACATTCATAAGTAATTACAGGAACATTGCAACTAACAGCCGTAATTTTCTCTGTGAACACATTTCTTGAGATTTTGTGAGTTTGGGATGTAGCTTTAGGGATTTTTGTATGATTGGGGAGTTCTAGAGGCTTTTCCTTCAAGTGTATTTTCTGTTGTTTAATAAAGAATTTTCAATGATATCTTCGAAGTTTTTACAGGGTCTGTCTCTTTAGCTGTCTATTTTCAGGAAATCAATAGAGACCTAATGTCTTTAATATCTCTGTTCTTCTAGTCAAAATTAGGCAGTGGATTCAAATCTCCTCTTGGAGTCTAGTCAGAGATTTAGGTAGGTTGTACACTAGTACTTTTTTTTTTTTTTTTTTTTTTTTAATAACCAGGGTAGAGAACTACTACTGCTAACTAGTGATGTGATCTTTGGTTTTATCAGCCCAACAGTCATAAGAGGAAAGCACCAAGATAGTTCCTCTGTTGTGAGACTTACATCAAGAATCTCTTTGAATCTGAGAAAGAATGCTGAGTAAGTGAAAGCTGTGGAAATCTAGGCAAAGACAGAAAATACCTTAACAGAAATTATAGCTGTTTTTTTTTTTTTACTGAACACCTCTATGTATGTCCTTACCTACAGCAGGATCAACCTTGTATTAAGACACAACTACTTTAATGAGCTATGTTATGTTATGGAAATACCTGATTTGTTGTTCTAGGTGAGAGACACCTGAGTTATGTCAAACTACTTATTTCTAAAATCTGCAAGATAGCACTATTCAGGGATTCCCAAGGGTCTCATGGCCTCTAACTCAGATCACTTAGTTAGACTTAGGCTTTCTGTCTGAAACTTGTTTATTCTGATTTATTTTGGTTCTTTCAATATCTCAATAGAGTTTATGCTCCAAAGCTAGCATTTCTATCAGCCTGAACTATTACCTGTCATGAGTAAGATGCAAATCAACAGGAGGAAAAAAAGAAATTCCTTGAATCTCTGAGTTATGAGTCTTTAGATTGTGTAGGGTTCCTGCTTTCTTTTTTTTTTTTTTTTAAATTTCTCTCTGTACGCCTGAAGTTCAGAAGTAAACTTGCATAATGAAAGCTGAAAAGAGTATTCCTGTGATTCCACAAGTTAAAGAGAAACCTTTTTGTATTACAGAACTCATGAAATAATGTTGAGGGCTGATAGAAATAAAAATGCATGTATCTTTTCCATCAAGCAATGTATGGAGATGGGACCAGAAGGAAGAGGAAATACTTCTATTTCCTCTGAAGAAGAAATAGAAGTATTTCACTAAATCATGAAATTCTGAGAACACCAGGGAGGTAATATGCCACTATTTAAGGCAATACTACCTTTATTACCTATTCAAGAGTTTAGTAGAGCCATCCAGATCCCCATAAAACATACTGGACATTACATTGATGCAGGGCAAAGAGGAAAATTCCTATGATGGGATACAACAAGAAAAAAAACATTGCCAATGAGTTTAGGATTATGGAAAGCATATGTTGGTAATACTGTCTTGAAATGTTACTCCTGAGGTGATTGCATGTTCAGTTAATAAAGTACAACTGATACAATAACATCTGGATATATCTCACTGAGCTGTTTGGTTTAACACCCTGTGAATTATTGATTAATGCATTACAGCAATATGAAACAAACTGGGAATGCATTAAATAGATGAAACTAGATGAAATTCTGTATCACGTTAAATGACTCTGCTCCTGCTGGGATTCGGTAGCGATACAGAATTCCATAGAGCACAGAATGGAAAAAACACTGTTAAACCTTTCAAGTTGTGTTGGGAAGATGGCTAGTAACAGTGATCTGTGCCAGCCACAGATGTCAAATGTAATGTCATAAAACCAACAAAGAATGTTGACCATACTGATGAAAAAGAGACCAGTGGACTGAGAAGTGGCTATTGGAAAAGATCTGTGTCATGATTTTAGTTGCATATGAGCTCACAGTGGGACACTGTGGCCAGGAGGGCTAATACAACTCTTAAATATCTTAAAAAAACATATGAAGAGAGGTTGTGAAGAATTATCTCTGTATCAGAAGTAGATATAGCCACCAATAGAATACTCTGTTTAATTCTGCTGTCCACAGTCAAGAAAGATATTGAAAAAATGGAGAGGGCTCTGGGAAGAGGCCCTCAGATGATTAACAGTGTAGAAACCATGCCTTCAAACAGCTTGACTTTAGTTTATCAAACCGATTTACAGAGAGATGTGTTGACAGTGTGCAGGGAACCTCTGCAAGGAACAGAAACGTGATACTGGAGGACTTCAGTCTAGCAGACAAAAGCATGTCAGGATGTAATGGCAGGAAGTTGGATCTAGACAAATTCTGAATGGTAATGAAATGTGCATGTTTAGGAAGTACATTTAGTAAAGGGCAATGACCTGCTGAAGTGAACAAGGGTAGCAAACAACAGATAGTTTTCTTTTAGTGTCTGTTTATTAAATTAGAATTTATATTTGAGGAAAAAAAAAGCTGAAGGTAACCACACTTTGTGTGGGCTCTAAGAGTTTCATGTAGGGAAGATCCATTGCTTTTGTTACGTGGGAAGCTGCATTAAAGAGTCATAATTGTCACACTTAACAATCTGGGAAGACACTTGTGTGTGAAGGTGCAGCAACAAGGAAAGTATTTCTTCTGCTCTTTCAGACAGCAACACTGGAAGAAAGCATGAAAAAAATTTGCCATGAAGAAAGGAGTAAACTATTATTTTTCTTAATTTGTATAGGAATGATTTAAATGTAAGTATTTTAATTGGAAGGGGATTTTTTTTGTAGATGAACTTCAGAGGGTTTTGCTTGCTTGTTTCTGTTAAACTGCCATTAGCTGTGATTTTAATTTTTGTGCTTTTATGCAAGAAGATGTGGAAATCTTTGTTTTTTCATAGCTTCTCTGGGCACACATCTGCTGTAGTGGTGCATTGTTTTCCTGTTCCTTTGAAATTCTATCAGTTTCTTGTCTGTTACAGAAAGTACCTCAGTGTATATATCATTACAGGAAAAATAAGGAAAAGCCTTCCTGAAGTTATAAAGGCTTTGCTTCTTCCTTTGCCTCTTGGATTGAGTATGTCAGTCAAAAAAAGTGATGGTTGTTTTGCTCCTGACACAAGTATATGTGCAAAAATCATGAGAGTGGGAAAAGAGCATCCTAATATTTTGACATATAAATGAAGAGTACAGTTTAGCAGCAAAAGCTGAAATAAAAGCATATTGTATCTGAAGACAAATGCTTTGAGGTGAATGTCTAGGCTTGAAAATTATTGAATTGAAAAAAAAAAAAAAGGCAAATAAGAAAACCCTACCAAAACACATCCCAGCTGTTCCACTTGATGGCTCATAAAATCTGAATAAAGACCTTCAAGAGCTTTTTTATAGGAAGATAGTACTTTTTGTATGCATAGTTATGGCAGCATCTGGTTCCCATCTTTGGGAATTCAGAGACTCCACAGGCACCAACACGCTGTCTGCTGCAGAGAAGCTCTACAACACAGATAAAGGCTGCAGACAAGTGTGCAATGTGTAAAGTGATATCATTGTCTTCAAGCTGGAAAGATGTTGGGGAGGAGGAAAAACCTGAATCAGTAAATTTTGATTAACGTAAGACGTAGGAGCAACCCTGGCATAAAATTTCCTTTGTTCACCTGTGAAGAATGGACTGATAAGCTGCCAACACCTGAGTCAATAAGATTAATCAGTCAAAGAAGGTAAGCTAGGCATACGTATGGTAAGAAGGGCCAGAGGGTTTTCACGGAGGCTGTGTCCTTTACAGAGGATTCAAACAAGGGGATCAGTAAACTAACTGTCCACAAATATGAGCAGGAAATATAAAGGGCCTTTTATGAATAATCTTAGTGAATTTAGTATCAATGAGAAAGGAAATCAAATCTTGTCTCAGGTATTTCTGGCTCATCACATTTGTCCTTCTAAAGCTGCCTTCTTTCTAAAAACAGGACCTGCGTGTAAGCAGTAATCATACTATTGCATTATGTGAACTTGTAAGAGTAAGTAATTAAGAAAAAGTTTGTTACACATTATTAACATCTAGTATCAAAGAAAGCAAAATGTTTAGGTTGTCTTGAACATGGGCACAGACACAGCATGGAGTTTTTTTCATTTATATTGTGCTCAGCACATTGTTTTCACTTAATGAGTAGTAGGAATGAGAAAATAGAGAGAACATGTAAAAATTTTACTTCTCTTATGGCTGGTGATGGACTCAACCTCAAGGACAATCAAACCCAATATGCCTTTGAGTACAACTCTGTGCTTGAATGAAGCTTACCTTCATGCTAGGACACAGCTTATACACATATACACACACACACACACACATACATATAGACATGTAAAAAGGGTAACATAAATATGTCATGCCTCAGATAACCACACTATATTGTATGAATGTTCTGGAGTTGTATAGTGACCAAGAGATTTGTGCATTTCTTCAGAAAATTGAAGAACTGGGTTCTCAGCATCTCTGAACCTGAAAAGAGCGAAAAACAACAGCTCATACAACTCAAAAGATTGTATTTAAATAATATACAGGGGTGGAATAGGTGTTTTCTCCTGTATTTACAATAATGTCAGTTGAGATATGGAGGGAGGGAGTGCAGGATCCACAGGGCCACTGGCAGTGAGTGAAAGGGAATGAACCCTTCCTTAGATGCGGAGAGCAGGGTTCAGCAGGCGCTGTAGCTTCAATTCTCTTCCTCCAGCAGTCACATCTAAAAGAAAAGGGAGGTGCTGGCTATAACTGTTGACTTTGTGACTAAACCCAGGAAGAAATTTGTGTCTGTGACTCCCTTTTCCACACAGGTCTCTAATTTTGAGCTACAAAAGAGCTGTGGTCTAGGAAAAAGACATGGTTTCAGAAATGTCTGTCTTCAGTGCTCCCCGAGGGTCAGTTTATATGTTTGCAGCACAGGAAACTGGGGTGTCATAAAGCCAAGTGCCTTAATCTTCTCTGTCTATAGAAATTAGGTACCTAACTGAGGTTTTAACTCTCCCATTAATAGAGTTGCTAAAAAATTTCCATGCTTAAGGATGGCAACTTCACCTAGGCTGCAGTTCACACCTGGATATGAAGAGTATGTACAGACTGAAAGCTTCAGGTTTAGCTTGCACTAAAAATGACAAGTGCTTTGTGCAAACAAAACAATGTATTCCTAAAAGAAAGAAATCAAGATTGCAGGAGAAGTCAGGTTTCCAAGAGCAGTGAGATGAGAATAATTCAGAACCATTTTCAAAAAGTATTGAAGTGCTTATGAGCTTAAGTTACAGTGACTACCACTGGAATCCAGATACCTGCAGACATAAGTAACTTCTGAAATGGTACCTGCAAAGCAATCATAGCTTTTTCAATACTTTCAGGAGACAGCTCTTATAGATGTGTTCTGACTCAGATTTATCTCTGGTTTTGCCATAAAACACTATTTTTGTATTTTGGAAATTATGTTTATATTTAATTCCAAATAAATCACTACACTTAAACCCCAAACACATTATACATTATTTTAGCTCCAAGGGACAAACTCCTAAATGAAAACAGATCCTTTTCTTTTTCTTCATGCCAGCTCTTTTTTTAGTAGTATGACAATTGCACATACATATTCCAGATGTTCATGGAAACAAAATTCCCCTTTAATTTACAGCAGAATCTGGTTTTATCTCTTGCTGGCTTTGTATTTGTCAAACAAACAAATGTTTAAAGCCATATAAGAAAATATCTATAGCAGTATTTTGCATGCTTCTTAAAATCTAAGGTTTAAAAAATCACAGAAAAATTCTGATTGGAAGACATACCTGAAGGTCATCTTGTCTTCCCTGCTCAGAGCAGATCCAGTTATATCAGGTTACTCAGGGCTATGTTTCATGGAGCTTTCTATCTCTGGATGGACTCTCTAAAATTCTGAGGCCAGGTTCCAGTGGCTGGTTCTGCTTGTGGTAGAAAAAGGTTCTCTTTATGTACAATTTGGTTTTCCCATGTTGCAATTTGTGCCTTTTGGCTCCCATTCTGACCTTTTGCACCTCCAAGAGGGATCCTGTCCCTGTCTTCTCTAAACCCTCTCCTCATTTGTAGACAACACCAAGAGCTCCCCTTCACCTACTCAAGATTGAGTAAATCCTGTTTTCGCGACATCTCTTCCCACAATGCATGCTCCAGCTCCTCAGCATTCTGGATGTTCACCTTAGTAAACAGAGAGATCATTGTCTCGTTGGAGAGAATATCATGGAGTTGTGCCTTCAGCAAGGTATGGTTCTAGATATATCAATATGGGAGCTCCGGCTACTTTGCCATTTAGCTTGTGTTGGGACTGGACTTAAAAACCATGCTCCAAATCTGAATTTTGACATTGAGGTTTTAATCTCTGACCCTGGCTTTATTTTCCATTGCTTTTACCTGAGCAATACATAGTTAGGAGAGACTGAACTTATTAAATATTTGTTAAAAAGATGTGTGATTTCAGATGTAGTAATTTCTATAGCTAGTGTTTTATTTGCTCTTTCAGTAGTAAATATTGGCAATACTGTGGAACACCCATAGCAGATCACTTGTATTTGCTTTACAAAGTCCTTGGCTGGAAGTCAAGCAGCCCTGACAGCTGAGCCTCTGTTTCACATGCTCAGGAAGTATTAAATATTGATGTTTCTTGGAAAAAGCCATCATTGCAGATTGAGCCGATTTGGGCACCACATGACTGTGTAGGCCACAGAAGGATTTTTGCCTGGAGAGCTTTTCTGAGCAGGCTGCTGCTGTGGGCTATGGTGGATGAAGGCCCAGCTAATACCACGTCTTGTCAGGTGCTGTCAGGGCTGGATGACAGGAGCAGGTGGCCAGGGCCAGTCCCGTGGCACAGGCAGGAACAGCCCTGGCATAGGGCTCCTCCCTGGGCACAGGCAGGGCTGTGGGCTCAGCTCAGCGGCACTCACGGCTGTGGGGAACCCGAGCTGCTGTGGGTGTGAGGCTGGAAAGGGCTGCAAAACACCAGGGCAGGCTGTGCAAAGGCTTCTCCTGTGCCAGCTGGCTCGTGTGGGCCTCGGCGCTGGCGGAGTTCAAGTTTACCAAAGCCTAGGATTAGGATTAGATGGTGTAAGCCTAGAGCTGCAACTGTCATGGGGCTGCAAAGAAGCTGCAAAATTGTGGAGTGGTCTGTGCAAAGATTTCTCCCTCAGTGGTTTGTAGAGAAATTTAACTGAGGATCATGTTAATACAAGGGATGAGAGGAATTTCTGCACTGCCTGCAAAACTCGCTATACTGTAAGCATCTACCAGGTTCCCCAAGCAATCTTGTGTTCATAGCTCCTGGGAAACATGCCTGTAGATAGACCTGTCTGAACTGTAATTTTTTGCTGGAATGCTCAGTTTGTTTAGCACTCCTTATTTTTGTGCTGGAACTAGTGTATTTTCAATTTTTTTTGACACCCACTGTGGAGGGTCATCAGAGATGAATACAGGAGTGACACTCATCTCCCTGGACCTTATCACATTGACAACTAACCAGCACTGCTTTGTTTTTCTTCTTCAGCTACTAGTGAAAGGAGGAATAGAGAAGTGAAATTCAGCCCAGGCACAATTTATTTTGCACACAAGCCACAGAAAAACAGCAAGTGCTAATTTTATATTTTAAGGTGAGCTCTAAGTGTTTATGTGTCTGCAAACAGAAAATTCTCTTCACTCATGTATTGGAAGACATATAGATGGTATTGAAACACGCAAACACATATTTGTCTATAAATTGTCTTCAGACTCTCCCTCCTTAGTATGGGTATCAGAATAGGAGTTTAACTTGCTTGAGCAGTCTCTCTTGAGTAGTTGGATCTGCTGAAATTTAGTCAACATCTGCCATGGCAAGCACAGGAAAGAAAATAAATTCAAAGTGATACAGTGCTCACAGAATGTCCCTGTTCACTCTCAGTTTTTTTTCTTCCTTATTTCCTTCAGGACAAATTGTGTTTGTGCTCACCCTTGCCTTGATGCAGGACATTTGCATCTCTCTCATAAGCTGTGACGCTTTACACTCTTGTTTTCCATCTTCTCCTCACCCACTTTTGTAAGGAGCTCTCTGCTCTGCCAAGTGGGTCTGAGTTGCTGTGTCAGGACTGGACAGGGAGCTTAAAGGTGGATGGTGTTTGGTTTTGACCTGCAGCTTCTACAATTGAGTTCTCTACTGTGTTTTTCACACTTCTCTACTGTTTTGAAAGCACACTGTTGCTCATGATGATCCAGTTATGCACTCAGCAAAACAGCAGCATATCAAAATTAATAAAGATTAATTAATAAAGAATTAAAAGAAGGCATTGTAATTAATGCCAATCAGCATGAACCTGTGGAAAATAGCACTTATCAAAATGACTTATAATCTCATCAAAAAGGAATATCAAGTAGAGTTGATTAAATATAATTGCATTGATGAGAAATTGGTAGTTTATGACTTAAGTCTACTGGGTGTGTAAAGACAGGCAAAGGCTAGGGAATAAAGAAAGGCCCAGAGTTGAAATAGGGTCTTTACTTTGAAGACAGTGAACCATTACAGATTGAAGACTGGTAAAAGCTAATTAATGGTGATTTGTATAAATGGGCAATACAGATATGTGGCCTGTTATATAAAAGAGCAACCGTGGTGACCATTGCATAAAAAAAAAAAAAAAAAAAAGAGAGAAAAAAAATTACACAGCTACATATTTACCTGCTGCCAACTTCTATTTACATTATATAGTACCTTCTACCACTATTGCATCATTTAAATCTGTGGGAAGACATTGGTCAGAGTATGACATGGTGTTCAAGCTTCATCTCTTTGAGAACAAGTACAAGAAGTGTTTTTTCTTAGTTTAAACTCAAGTGAAATTGAGCTGGAAGAATCGTGGAGCTTCCTCTAGGACACAGTTCCTTCCGTTCTATGCCCTTATTCGAGGTCAGATGTTAGAGTTTGTAATTTCCTTCTGACAAGCTTCCTACATCATATTTTAGTATCCCTTAATCATCTCAGTTGCACCAAGGGAAAAAGTAGCTGTTGAAATACCTTTTTTCCATCTTCTTATCCAGTCCTTGCCTACCTAGTGTGGTGCAAAAGGGTCAGTTCTGATGAATTTTTTTAAACTTAAATACCTTTCTCAACAGAAGTAGTGTCCTGAACAGAATCTTGTCTTTGCATTAGTGTGAAGCCATTTAGACCTGCCAAGAGCAAACAGGATAATTGGTCTGCCCAAATTGCAGACTTAGTGTGGCAAGAAGAATCTGAAACACAAGCTGTAATGTTTAAATTTACCTAGTGATAAGCTTGCTGTGTTTTGTTCTGTGTGATTGCCTTCTACTAAAGGCTTCTGAGGAAAAGGAATAAGCCAGGTATGCTCTTGGCTGCTCTTTCAGCCTTTTGGCAAACTCAGCACCTCGGTGCCACACCACTCAGGATGGTGGGTGTTAGTGGCCTTTTCCCCCCCACTGTGATAATATATATGCCTTTAACTCATCTGTAATACGAGCAACCTCATTCAAAATTTCAGAGAGAAAAATATATTTGTCTATCAAATATTTTGTCAGTTTTTGAAGCTAGAAGTAATGCAAAGCCCTTCTTTATTTCTGGTTTTAATAAATCTGACAGACTGAAGGCTCTCAGAAGTATTAAGCCTATTTTTAACAAGGCTTTTCTGCTCTTCTCACCTTTCCACATGTTGTCCCCCACTTTGTCTCTCTCTGGTACATATATGCATTATCCAGTCATCACAGATTATTTGTGACAGTGCATGGATAAATATTGGAGAGTGATCCAGTTCCCACTGAGACCAGTAAAAGTGCTTAATATGATTGAGGCTGGGTTGGGTTCTTTGTAAGGTGTCTGATAATAGTTGGGTGATATTTGTCACTTTTGAAGTAACATCACTTCTTTGGGAAAGATAACCTTAGCTTAGGTCTTCATCTTTGTGGAATAAGTTTATTTGTGGAGAAAGAAGGCTTTAGCTCTACAGAAACTTTTTAAAAGAACACTCTGTGAGGCATAGTTAATAATTAACTCAATGCCAGACAAGGTAATTTAGATAATAAAATAAGAAGTCATTAACTCTGTATTCCTATTAAAATGAAATTTATTTCCTCTCTCTCTTTTTCTTTTTGGCATATGGATTATAAATTGTACACAATGTCATGGGCCACTGGACAGTCATCTGAGTGCATCTTGCTCTGAATAAATGATGCTGAACAGCATTAGGCAAGTCTTGTTCCTTTACATAGATAATTTTTAATTTAAAAATTGTTTGAACTAAAAACCAGGAAAGGAATGAATTAGAATTATTAAGAAGTATTTCAGTTGGCATAATCTGTCAGTTAGAAAGAGAAAAAATCTCTCCACCACAGAGTGTTCTGGCACCATTTGTACTGCCTTTGTGTTATGATCTTGATTGACAACTGGAGGGGGAAGGAGTTGTCTAATCTGTAGTATCAAATCAATACTTTTTGCACAATGGCATTCTGAATAGCATTAGGGGAGCTCCTTTCTCTGTTAAATAAATGTTAACTCAGTGTTTTCTTAATGCATGGTTTTCATCACATATATTTAATGCTGTTGATACACTCCTCTTTGCTGTTCTTCTCTCCTCCTAGGTGTCCCTGAACCAGTGGCCATGGTAACTCTTACCCGCTGTACATTCGGTTACTTCCAACACTGCCTTACTAGGGCTGCTTGCTAATGAGCATCATTTGCTGGTTCATTTGTACAAGGTCATTCTTAATTTCCTTCTGGCTTCAATGCCAGCTCAGCACTGAAGAATCTCAGCATTAACATCTCTTGGGTATTTTTTTTTCGGTCTACAAGAAAAAAAAATTAATATATACATATTTAAATATATATAGTACTTTGTTTAGCATTTAGCTGATGTGTCGTCTTGCCAGTTTGTTATTTATTTATTCATCCTTTAATTGTTGAAATATGAAATTTTACCAATTTCTGGCTCTGCACTACATGTCTGTGTCCTTCCTGTATACATTACAGTTCTGCAGACAAGTTCTTAAAAATACCATGGATTTATTTCTGTCTCTCTACCTGTGGGCTGGTGTATGGTGAAGAGTGTTATTTGCATATGATTATATAGTTCTGCCTTCATTATTAATACATTGTGTGCCATTGTTCTGCTGACTGACAGAGCCCTGTCTGGCTTCAGCTCTTTCTGAGAGTTGATTAGGCAGCCCTGTCTGTATCAGCCTGGCTTTCACAGACCCTCCCCTGCAGTGGTGAGGGAACTGACTGAGCAGCAAGAAACTATGGCCAGAATTGCTGAAGAGTTGAACACTGCTTTTAGAAATGTGCTATCTTGGAATTAAAACTGAAAATACTAAGTCCCATTTTTAAGGCCCATTAACATTATGGAACCCATAAAGCCACATGAGAGAGAGGTTTTTTGGCCCAAACATGCCAATTTCCTTCCCTCTGGAAGCACAGAACTGTGTGTGCACCTGTTGCACACACAACAATTCTGCTCGCCTATGCCAGAGCTCCCTTTGGCACTGAAAAAGTGAGTCACAAATGACACAGTTTTCTTTCAGCTTGAGCAGCAGAGGTTAGCAATGGGAGAATAATAATCTTGTGAATTTGAAAGCAGAAGTAATTTGCTCATGGTAAGTGGAGGGCAGTTAAAAAGCTGCATCTTTTACCAGCATTTCAGAGTGAAAACTGCTGGAGGGTCCAGGGTTTACCCACCTGGACGGTATGCAGAGAAATTAAATGGTACTTGTAACTCCTTGCTAACTTGTTCATTTGTTGTATAAGATATTTGTTTGAATGTTATTTACAGGGCTTCCTTTTTCCAATCACTTCAGTGCCAACTCATAAATTAGTTATGCAGCCATTTAAAGGGAATAAGAAACCAATTTAGGAAATTCAATTCCTAAACAGTATTGCAAGTAGTTGAGTGAGACTTGCTGAATCACCTAGTTATGACAGCATCATGGAACTAATTAATAATTCTGTCACAAACAACACATCGGCTGGAGAAAGCAGCACTGAGAAACTGGTTACAGGTGAAATATTTCTGATCCCTAAACCTGAAGTTTTATGTGGTGATCAGGCTCTGTTGTCACTACTTTGTGAGAAGTAGAAATGGTGTTTCTGGAGCAAAGAGAAAGGCAAATGAAGGGTAATAGTAACACTTGTTTTTATTGGATCTGAAGGGAAAACTGCAATTATACCTTAAACCCCCAGCATTTTCAATTTAATTAATAGCAGAAACGGATTCATGCCTCTTTGCATGTCCCATGGTGGCATGTATGCTGTGTGCATTCATTGAAATGTTTAGTCAGGGATGTTGCACTTTACAGCTAAACAGACTACATACAAGAGAGCGAAACTTGTCTAGTTTGTGAAGCTACTGCAGAAAAAGGCCCAATACCCTTGACAAAGAGAGGGACATGTTTCAATGTATGCATAATGTCTGTTAAAAAAAACCTAAAAACCAAACAACCTATGAAAAACATGTCATATTTGTAAGGATGGACAGTTTCTGGAATGGAATGTCTGAAGTATAATCTGAGTTTCAAAGAATAGGCATGAAATGGAAAAAAAACCTCCCATGTGCTGCTACTTTTGTCCTGTTTTCTGTCCATAGATGGTGATGGAATACTTCCAAAATGTGCCAGTGCTGGCACACCACCTCATTCCAGTCACCATCAAAATAATCAAAAGAAGCATTTGACTCCTTGTCAGGTAACAGTTTGGAAAAAATATTCTCTCTATCCAGAGGATGTCTAAAGATTTGTTTTAAATGTTTATAGGAAACCCACAAATATATGAAGGGCCCCCCAAATATATGAAGGGCCAATCCATAAATAATAAAAGCTGTGGGTTTTTTTCAGAGTAGTGAGTCTTTTAAAGACAAAAAAGCAATTGCAGAACAGTGGGTTGTAAATATGAAGTACCATGTTTGTTTCTCTGTGTAATGGTTGCTGTCTTAGCACTGGGTCATGTTAGCAGAAAGTTAATCAAGCACCAAAGCCAGTGCTAGAGAAGAGGAGGGAGTGCAATGCTAGAGTCAGGGGAAGATAAAAATAATGCTTAAAATCAGCAGTGGGAGGTGTTGAGGGCAGTTTTCTGTCATGAAATGCCCAGTGTCAGGTCAATTGCTATGGGTTAATTTTGCTAGGGGGTCTCCTTGGATTGAGGCCTAGATACTCCCAGTCATAGCTACACCTTGGTTGTATTGGGCATTGGAGAAGCATCTTCTCTCTGGGAGCATAGGTGCACTATGATCCAGAAGGATAAGTATATTATTCATTCACTCAAAATAAATGGTAAGGAATAGATAAAACATTGAAAGGTCTCTAATTGTTCTTCCTGAGATCTTCTCCTTTCCTTGCAAATCTTTTAAAGTTAGCTGCTTATCCTCCTACTCATAAGACACAGTCCAAGCTGCCACACTTTTTCACATGATGATATTAGGATCTTGCTTAGGCACCTACTGCCATTTGTTTCTAGCTTTCTCTGTAGATCAAAGTCTTTCATACATTGACTTCCACTGCATCCTACATTCTGGATTTTCTGAAGGAAGGAACCTGCATCTGAGGAGACTGGCATTTCTTCAGTAGGTAGTTCTTTTCTCTTGTTTTACTAGAGCCTGATCTTTCTGATAGTATCTTTGGTGTTTTCTTCCCCTGCTTCTTCTCTATAGGGTCAGATTAGTTGCCATCTTGATCTACCTCTAATATAAAGCTGATATGCATAAAAGGAACAGTGATCTGTCACCCTTGTTCTTTGCAGGACAGCTATCAGCTATGGAGAGATATGTTTCCTGTATTAGTGCACTCTGTACAAGAGAGAAAGTGACTTTAATGACCGAACAGAGGGCTCTTGTATTGTCCTAATTTTCAGTACTTTAACCAGATAACTCAACAAATTTTAATGTAGTTTTTAAAAATAAATGAAATCTGCTGTATTACATATTTAGTACCTCTCTCAATGACAGCTTAAGGCAATTGAACAGTGACAACAAATCATTCTATCAGCCTGCTGCAAGGTGGTGCCATTAGATCTTTGTTGCTGGAATTTTACATGAGCTAAATCACTTTAATTTCTGTGTGAGCTCATGTCTTTAGTTTCCATTGAACAGACAGGAATATGTATGCACTGCCTCTGTGTGCATCATATCTTGTGGCTCTCAAATATTGCACTGGACTATCTTTGTTCATGGTGTTCCAACTCTTGACATAGCATAAGCATGTATCAAAGGCAGAGGGATTAAAATAACTTGCTTTTATTCTTTTATTTTACTTTTTTTGTGACTCAGACTCTGCATGCATCAGGCACTACATATTTCATATACCTCAGTCTACTGAAGCATGGACTTTAAATCAAGCACTTGCTGTAGTTTGTAGTTGCACTTTAAAATGTTGAACATGTGCCTCAGTGATTTCTGGACCTGAATCTTTCAATATGAAAAGTGTTTATTTTGGTTAGGGAGGGGAGCACAGAGTAAAGAGTGCATCAGGCAGTGGATTCACAAATACTTGTTTTTGTTTTGGTAAACTTTTTTCAAGGCCACCCAGAATCAGCGGAAAAACAGGAGGTGGAAAGTGCATATCTTTGAAATTATGTCAAACCATTCTGCCATTTCATGTTTGCTTAAGGTATGTGAAGAGCTAATTTGACTTTATAGACTATTTTAATTAGATTGAGTATAATCTGTGCTCCCAGCATTCACAGAAATGCCAGCATGAACTCTCTAGATAGTGATTAAGCTAGATCAAGAGAATTTCAATTGTATGCTTTCCTCCCCATTACAACAAATTTTACTGCTGAGTAAAGGGGAAATATGCAGACAATGTAGAACCATGACTTTAACCTTTGAAAATTAGAGAAAGAAGTAAATATGGAGGCTAAATTGCAAACTACATCGTAGAACCAAGTAACTTGATGAGCTGACTCAAAATTTTGCATTGTTCACCTGTTCCCAGTCAGGACTGCAGGCTGTCCTGGTGGTACACAACCACAGAAGAAACTGGATATGTACCAAAGCTCAGGATATCTTGGGCTTATTAGCATGGCCTATACAGTGGCACCACAGGAGGCAGCAGGAGGGATACAGGTGTAAAAGGATGCTGATGAATCAGCAACATAATTCTTGCGGAATGAGGAAACACCTGTGCAGCTTTTCTAGAGGAAAAAAAAAAAAAGGCTAATAAAACCAATACCATACTGGATATTTCCTGACATTATGAATTTTCACACCATTTTTGTTTTTTCTTTGGTGTGTGTCATGGTCTGCTGCTGTCCCAGTAGGGGTATTTAACAAGTCCTAGAAAAGAGAACTTGTGGAAGCTGCTGTGCACATTTGGTAGGATGTTAGGAGGTAGAGGCAGAACAATCAACTTGTCGAGACACAGCATTAGGCAAAACCAAAGTGAAGATAAAAAGTATTTTTTCTTTTTGAAACAGTGTAAATATTTTTACTGGCAAGCTCAGCTGTATATGCCTTTCCTTTTACTTCCAGGATGTCTGGTTTTGACCATGAAGGCTTCAGAACAATCTTTGTAATATACTGTAAGACACAGTGTCTGCAAAGTCAGTGCTAAGAAATTGGTAATCCTCTCTGAATTGCAGTCCTACTGTGATTGTGGTTAGCACAGCACCCTTGCTTTACATTTTTCCTTTGTAATATATGCTCCACTGGATTTTGAAAAAATGTTGCAAAAGCTTTGAAGATGGATAACACAATTTCATTTCCACAACACCAGGAGCCTGCATTGTGGATGGAAGAGGCAGTGAAGTATTCCAGCAGGAAACATGTTCAGTGAATAACTGGACAAGAGGTCTGTTCAAGTGTATTTCTAAGAACTGTCCAGAAGAAGGAACTTCATAATGCCATAGTATTGAGACTGTATCAATACCATACAGGGGCCTCTAGTTCTAGTTGCTTGTAGTGGCTGTTTCACTCAGAAACATCGTAATAGGGCAATTATTTCTGAATATGACTATGAGAAAGTGCCTGTACTGCCACACAGATTTTATGGTACTCAGCCTTGAGTGTTCAGCAGAGTCTATGAGGGCTAGGCCAGAAACTCACAGAGAGGTTGCTGAAGGTTGGGTTGGCAGTTTGAAGCACCAGAACTAATACTGACAGATTCAATTTCTTCCTGTTACAAGGCTATATAGTAATTTTACTCATAATTTATTTAAAACATAACTTAAAGACTTCAGTTTGATTTGTAAAGTCAGAAGCTAAAATGAGAATGCTTGATCATTTTGTCAAATTACATGAACATGTAAATTATTAATGCACATGGAACAGAGATGTAGACATAGGAAAATATATTTGTACACTAACTGAATTATTCCCTTCTGAGTTCTTTTTGGTGGGAAATTATACAAGATGGAATGAAATATTGGAGTGGAAATCAAAGAAATGTCATCCTGTATGATTTGGTATAATTGCACCTAGGGAGCCTGAAGGTGTCTCAATTTATCATTTCCAAGACAAGCACCTTGCATTTGAAATGAAGCAGGAAAGCCTTCAGAAATGTTCTTTCAACAGCTCCATCTTAGCATCTGTCATTTTCATGTGTACTTGAATTCCTCTAAAATATCCTTTGGTTGCGTTGACTCACAGCTAGTGAAACCTACTTTTCCAAATAAAAAATGAAACTAAAAATTCCCTTCCCTGTTCTCTTAAACTTTTCACCTACTAAAAACCACTCAGCAAAAATTTTTTATTCTTCCTTAAGAGTTTTCTCTGACTGGGACCCATAGAATAAGGGTCAGGATGAATGCCTCTGTATTCTTGCCTACTCAGTATTTTCTTATGCTAGTATACCTCATATCTCATTGTGCCCTCCTTTTCATTGGTATTTTTCCATCCATAACCTTGAAAATTCTTCATTCATTTAGTTTGTACTTCATCATGTCCTACCAGCTGCTAGGAGTGAGCCTTCAATCACAATCACAACATTGGCTTTCCCCCCCTGCTTCCCTCCTGCCTTCACCTATGCTGCTTTTTATAAAAACCAACTAAAATATTAAGCTTAAATGAATTATTTTTCTGCAAACCTGTCACTGCTCTTGTGCACATTCTCTTCTTAGATTTCTCCAGGGAGATCTGGGATATTTGCTTCATTCATTAAAAAGTCTTGAAAAATTTGATGGAGGCCTGTCTCCTATTCATAACTTTCTTAAAGTAGCTCATGGGATTTATTAGGGTAATGGCTCTCTGCTACAGAATTCAGTTACTTACATAAATATTTTTTGAACTCTCCTGTGACCCATATGATGTTCAGAATAATTTTTATACAGTTTGTTTAGTTTCTTTTAAACTTTATTTGTTTTATCCTTATTGTATTTGATGGGAATTTCTTATGAGAAAGGGAAAAAAACCCAATGAAGTATGACATGAAAAAAAAATACCCTCTTAGTTGTATACATTTTTTGTAGAAGAGATGTGGAACTGTGTCCTTAATTGGTAACATAATAAACTGATGTATGTGCCTGCATTCTCTTAGGCTTATACTGTATTTGGGAAAAAATGTGAAATTATGAATGTTTTTCAAAATATAAAAAGCTTACTAAAAGATTGAGTAAAACCTTCTTCATTAAAAAAACATTCATTATTGTAACATTGAGATGTCTGCATAGTTTTTCTCTGCTTTCTCTACCTTCTGAGCTTTAATACATTTGCATAGTATTAAATATGCCATTGTATAAATAATATGTACTTTGTAAAATAAAAGTTTGTATCAGAGTAAGTGAAACACAAAACAACAATACAGACCATAGCACTCTGTTATTGGGATGACTTACTCTTTTCTATGCATTTCAACATAAACAGAAATGTAGAGAGTGCCTTTCCTAAAAGTGGTGAATTTTGTTTTCTGTTGCATTTTCTTCTGAAATTCTGAAAGCACAGCAACAGTGTCCCATTGAGCTTGAAGCTATTACTGACTTTTAAAATTTAATCAGTGCTTTGGATTGTGGATGGGAACACAAAAATCCCACTATCCCTTGATACAAATACACTCTGTCTCCTGTACTGGTGGTTTGTATTGCACCTCTGTTGGACATTCAAGTAATATATGACCAAGCTATGGCTCTGGAGCTGTAAATACAGTGTTTTCTGTTAAAATATTTTTCATATGTTTGTGTATTCCACATAGTGCTATCTGCAATGCCATAGTGCTTTTCACTGACCTAGGGTATGATAGTATTATAGATAGCACCAATATAAAAATATTATTTGTTTGTCTTTGCTTTCATTTTAAGAGACCTAATCTAGGGTTGTTGTAACTTCCTTCATGTCTTGGCCATTGTGCAAAGCCAGCTATTGGACTGGACTTGAGAGCTGAAGAAGAGGTTTGAACTGTAAGAGTGGCTTTCCCATATCAGGTTTAGAATTTGCAAGGCAAACCACAGTATCAATTCCTGTGATTCAAGATTCCTTAAAGTTTTCAGGGCATTCAACAGTTTTAAAACCTTATAGGAACATAACTAGTAAAGGAAAACACATAAACCTCTATCTGTGTTTTCTGATTATGTCAAGACTCCAAACTGTGCTTCTCAACATAATTATGCTACACATAGGTGGTGTTTTCATGTTATTTACAGTCCCTTCAAGTAATAAAGTTGGACTTCATGGCTGATTAATCTGGAAGGGAAATGAGGGAATTTACAGAGTACTTAACATCATAAAACTTTATGAAATCAACAAGTATAGGAGAACATTTAGATTTAAGAATGTAGAAGATGCTAATGCAGTAAAAATGCAAAGGGCAGTTTTGTATACATCCTGTATGGAGCAGCCAGGCACAGAAAGATCAGCAGTTGAATTTACACACCCTCTCTAATGGAAAAGGTGGCTTTTGAACAAAGAGAAATGCAATGACTGTAGGACTACCAATATGTTAACGTGGGTCAAATGAGAGACTGAAATGAAAATATGCCTGTATCTCTGCTGGTTGAAGTTCTTTTGTCTTGGTCTTTTTTCCTAAGGTTTTGTTTCTGCCCCCTGCATGTTAACTCTCATTACTGTGGTCCCACCAAGGATGTGCCATCTTGCACTGCTTGCATTTTCAATCTCATTATTCTTGCATGATTGGAGAAGTCAGAAATTGAATTGGAAACCTTGAGGGTCTCTAAAGTGAAAAGTCAGGCAGAGATGCTAAGGTTAACACTATTAGCTCTGTCTGCTTAATTCAAAGTTCAGTAGCAGATTATCTTTTGTATCAGCAGTGTCGAAACCTTCATTAGAACTGAAACTATTGATGATGATTGTGTGGCAGTCTGTGAACCTTACCTAAGGCCTGTTTTTCTTGGGCAACCACTGGAGAGAGTAAGAGGATTGCTTTGGTTGGCATTATGCTGTGCGAATAAATTTGATTTGATACTTCTATGGAGCTGTTGAAATGAGGATGTGAGGAGGTGGGGTTAAAGGGAAGGAAATGGTTTTAGAGAAATTATGTTTTTCAGTTGCTGGCATTTCCTGTTTCCTTAAAACAAAGAATTTAAAAACCTGACAAAACCAACATGAGTCTAATGAGGATGCAAACACTGGGATCAAAGTGAATCATGTTCTGTGACTATGGATGAGTTTATGTGATTTTTCTCAAAGCAGGGATGCTATATCTCTTTGGAGTCTGGATTTTAAAAGCCAGCTTCCCAGACTCCCAGTACCATATTTATAGCTGGCAGCTAGCAAGCTTCATATTACCTGTTCAGGTATTTTATTGCCTTAAAAACAAACAAAGAAACAGGAAAACACTACCATAATCAACCAACCAAAACCGAACAAAATGCAAACGACCCTAAACATTAATGGTGACAATGAAGGAGCACAATTTGTTGGGGCTTGACATGATGGACCTTTCCCAAGCTTTGGTGAGCATGTTATCCTGCTGTGCATGCAGAGGCTTGCAGACAGGCTGGCTCTGTCAGCTCTGATAGCCACAGCTCTGATTGCTTTTCCACCCTCAGCCGATTTACTCCAGTGCTTTTTCATCAGATAACTTATTTAAATAACACTAACTGAAAGATGGGAGCAGTCACTAAGAAAGCTCTAGTGGCTTAGATGGGCAAAGGGAGATTTTAGTTAGAATCATTAACCGCTGAATTCATAAGAGGTCTGCTGTCAGACAATTTTCATCATGGTGTTTTAGTGTCTTTTCTATCTGTGGTAGATCTCTGGTATGTATTAGCAACAGCAGGAGAACCCTATTTTCCCTTAGTACAGGCTGTGCTAGTGAAGAAATTCTGAACAATGGGAAATACTTTTTCAAAATAGTGAGTGACAGGAGTTGAGCATGTGATTTGGATTTCAATTCTGCTCCTAATGCTAACACTGCTACTAGCTTAACAGGAGTATTTCAAGATAGAAGTATATAGAGAAGAAAAGAGGTTTCTTCTTCTGAATAGAGCAGTGGAGTTGGATGAAAGTCCTGTGGAAGTGTTCTGTGATTAGATGTGTAATTGTTTTAGACACTGTGAGAAGTAATGGCCTCACTTACTGTCATCGCTGCTTGTTCTTAAAAATCAGTTGTTCACCCAAAAAATATTGAATTGTCCTTGGAGCTTCAGAGATCTAGACTTACTATTTTTTTCTCCACTAATTGATATGAGCACGCAAACTTACTAGATTAATGAAGTCCTTCTCTGTATCCTTGTGTTCCTGGAGAAGGTTTGCCTACAAATGTAGCAAGAATATTAACTGAAGCCTTTTAACTTGCAGAGAGATTTGCTTGTTCCCTTAGCTTGTACTGGTGTAAAGCAGTCTGAGGAGGTGACAACACACAAAGCAGTCGATTATCTGCATCCAAAAGCTTTATCATGTCTTGCTGCTGCCTAAATTGTGGCGATGCCCATTGTTTTTTGTAGGTACCTGTGACTTGATGGAATGTCTCCCCTCATGTAACTGAACATGTTTCTATCCCAAGATGATCCTGTAGATTTCATCCATCATTTCACAGTGCTGACCTGTGTCTTGCTCATGTAGTGGATGTGCATCAGGCCACATGCCAGGGAGAGGCAATAGAGCCCTTAGAGGGAAGAGTGGACAGAAGTTAGCTGATGATGCCAGGACAATTGATCTTTCTACAGCCCAGTCCCTGTCCCTGGCTGAGGGCCCTGCAAGAAAACAGGGGTGGTAAGAAATCATCTACAGGTGGATGAACTATCTTGACAGCTTGGTCCTTGCCTGCAGTATGTAGGAGTAGTACCTGCTGATACCCTAGGGATCATTCCTTGCTTAGGCTTTTTGAAGTTTCTAGATTGGTGGCAGTGGTGTGAAGTTGATAGTGCTGATGATCGCAATGAGAGAAACACAATTTTCTGCTGAACACCTAATACTGTCAAAGGTAAGTTCAACAGAAGTAATGTGAATGCATCTGGTCTACAACATGTTAACATATTGAATGCCTTGTGCAATGTTGGCAATGCTTTTGGTGTTACTGCCAGCAGCTTCATTATTGCCAGCTAACTTTCTTTTAGGGCCCTCAGAAAAATACCAGGAGTACCTTGTGGCTTATGTCATCCTCAAACTCCATCCCAGCAGAGACATGATCCTGCCCAGGTCTGGGACAGTGCTGAATTAGAAAAGCTAAGTTGTTGCATTCTGAAGCATCTGTGAGCTCATGAAGGTGCAAAAAGATGCTGTAGCCCCAAGTGGCAGAGTGGGTAATTGCTCCATGCTTTATAAGCATGATGATTGGATGCCTAGGATGTTAGCTTTGCTGTCATACTTCTTCCTTTATTTATTAGTTTAATTATTACTTTTTTGTTGTTGTTGCTGTATAATGTACGCACAGCTGGGACTACTAGCCATTTTCAAAAAGGCTTAGCTATGAATGGAAACACTTTAATGAAACTTGAAATTAAATTCTTCCCTTTCAATTGGCAAGTTTTTCAGTTTTTTCTATTTAATAAAAAAGGTTCAATGTGTAGAAAGGGCAACACTCTCCATACAGATGTGTTCAGTCTGTTTTGTTGTGGACCATATATAAAAGACTCAACTTTTTTTGGACACAGATAATTTATTTTTAAAATTATGAAGTTGTCATCAATAAAATGTCTTAGGCAAATACTTGAGTGTGTTTAAATGCATGTAGAGTGCATTTTATGGTTCAAACACAGTAAAATGCATTTTACAGTAATTTTTTTGTATTGCAGCAGGCACTTCTTTTGTTTGTTGGTAATGTCACCTTTGATTTGATTTACATGCATATTAATTAGCTACCTGGTAACATATGTGTCCCATCAATGTTCTAAGTAGATGCATAGAGCTTAAAAATGAGGCTTAGTGCTGTCAGTCTTAGAAGACTGGGAGAGAATTCTGCAGTGAATAAATTTCTTTTCTCTAACATATTTAAACAATACACTATCTCAACAGAAGGTGTGGGCTCATAGTGATACTGGCTGAGTGTGTTTCTGTGGCTTGTGTTATGCTGGAGGTCAGAAATAGTGGTAGGATTATGCTTTTGCCTTCAATACAAAAAACTAGCTTCTTCAGAAGATTACTGAACACTTCCCTTCTATTTTGCAGAATTTCACAAATTAAGCTTGTATTATTGCATCCCACTGTTTTCATACAAGCTTTAAAAAGACAGAATCAAGCACAGACTGTACTCAAAAGGAGTGTTTGTATGCTTTTTATACATTTGGCAGTTGCCATGGTTAGTGTCAGCACAACACAGTTTACAATCTAATGAGCTAGTTTTGAGAAAACTCATTAACTACAGAGGACAAGTTTGTGCATATGAGCTTGTGCACATGCACATGCACACAGCCATTCACTCTGGTTGCATGCTTGTGACCCAGACATCCAGTTTAGTGGTTCATCCTTCAATGAACCAGCCTCTCACCTTAGGCATGCGTGTCCTGGAAAGAGTAACATTGTTTGCTGCTTTTGGAAACTATCTTACGGTAAGAGAAGGTATTATGTAGCTCCTGAGTGCTTCTACCAGCATTTGACATAATTCTGTGTAATAGTGGTTTCCTCATTACACTAGAAGAAGGGGAACTGAAAACTGAAAAACCTAGATACTGCAGTACTGAGGGGTGATAGCTGAGTGAAGTCATTCACAACTTGGACAGCTTTGTGCTAGAGCTACTAATCAAATGCTGACTTCTGTGGATCAGAGAGGAGGCCAAGGTTATTCGCTCTGCCAGAGTATTCATTTGTGCTGCTCTTCATTGTAGGTAAGACTGTTTCCAAGAACCTACAGATCCAGGAAGCGTTGTCTGAGCGGCTCATGTGGAGGCATGTCAACTTGAGTCCTTCTGTGGCTGTTTCCAGCAGCAGCTGATACCTGAACTGCGGTTCAAGGCCACTTGTGGTTGATGACAATGAGCTCAATGGAGCTCCAGGGCTTGTAATTTAGGCAGGCCTGGCATCAGGTCAGAAAGTCTCTGTGATTGTCTCTGTATCAGCATTACTGTTGATTTGTCATGGTTAAATTGTCCTGAAATACTGAAAGATTGACTGGCTTTACAGAGTGGTGACTAAGCACTAGAAGGTTTGAACATAGAAAGCTTATTTTGTTGCTTGAGGCTAGAGGAATTAGTCTATTAACTGTGTAGAAGAGGTAGATTTTAAATTGAGCCACTGGAAAGAGTGATGTGATCTTGTGCTTTAAAGCAAGTGTAGTACATAAAAGATTTCTCAATGGACTTTTTTGTAGCATACCTTTATTTCCAGAGCAACTGTGAACAGGACTTGTCTGAAAAGCAATGCATGTAGATGGCTTTGATGAAAATGTAAACATTTTATTGCTGTCTACAAATTTTTTTTTTTACAGAAGTAGTAACATTTCCTACCTCTTTCTTAAAAAAAAGAAAGCAAAACACCCAAAAAACCCCAACTCCCCCCAAACCTATGAAAAGAAAAATTTTCAACAAAAAAATTGATGCTGGAAACCAGCTGGAACTTTGCCTCATTAGAATATTGATTTTTTCCTTAATCTTTTATGTGGGCTAAATTCCTTACCTGGTCTGGGCATTACTGATGATAGAAAGCTGTGTGTGCCTTTCATGAAGGAAAAATTTCTGGTAGAGTTTCCCAAATACTTACATTTCTTTAAAGTAAAATTTTGTGTCAGAACTTTTCCACAAGAATTGACCAACCATGCTTACAAAAAGGCATTAAAAAAAAAAGGTCCTCCCAGGAAGAATTTCCTTGGCATTCCCTGAAATGGAATTCCCAGGAAACTGGAGGCTTTGTACCAAATAGTGCACAATTTCAGTGAGGGAGTAAAGAGCCCTATTTTTCTTCTTTCAAACACTTGAAGAGAGCTTGTAGATGTTAAATCCTTGATACTTTAGATATTCCTAGCACACACAGGCTGTTCTGGAAAATATGCCCTTGGTGAGTGCTGAGGATCCAAGCAGTATTATTTCAAGGGTACAAATTGATCTGAAATGAAATTTCAGGGCATTTCTCCATATGGATGTTATGGATTGTTCCACTGTATTGGCTAATTGGGGTCTAGTGGTATAACTGGAATTCTGGAAACATAAATTACTGTCATCTTCAGAAAGATGAGCTAAAGAGCTAAATGGCATACTTTTTAGTTATTCCTTTTAGATCTACTGTTATTCCAGATATTTGTAAGATTAAAAAAGAGGCCTACTATGATAAATTCTGTAAGTGGCTAGATTGGGTGCTTGAGAGAAAGAAATTATTGTAGTCTGAGAGAGGAAAGGTCCTTTCAGACTTATGCTTACAGATACCCCAGAATACTAGTATTACTACTTCACCATTATTTTAAACAAAAATCAAACAGTATTTTAAAATTTGAAAGATTAAGAGTAATACAAGGACTTAAATAATTGTTGTGGTTTATCCACCCTTTATTTTCTTATCATGGCTTGTCATCTGTGAGCTCTCAGTGTCCACTGGAGTATGTTCCCATGTAGTTAAGTAATAAATTAACAAAAAATATAACTATTTTATGAAAAATACATAAAAGATAAGTGAGCAAGCAGATAATGATATGCATCCCTCTAATCAGTTTCCCTAGTTCCCTTTCCACAGTATGTGTGTTTGTGCTGTTCATCAAGCACAATATGAGAAGAGAGGGGACCTGGGAACAGGGCATGCAAAGGTGACTGAGAGAGCCAAGGGCAGGGAAGTGACTTTTGAATTTTCTTAGTGTGGTTTCTATCAAGCAGAGTTCTGCTTAGTACCCTGGCATGCTCCTGACAGCTCCAAGGATTCTGCTCATTCTCATCACAAATTGGTTTCTGCCATTACAAATCCAAGAGGAAAAGTGAAGCTGCTAATTGAATGTAAAGGCTTTCTGACTTGGCTCACAGCTTACTCCAGGGCTGCTCTGTGTCTACTTGCAGGCAATAAGCAGGAATGAGTTTTCTGTTTACAAACAGTGCATTTGGCTGTGCTGAGGCTGCCCACTTAGCAAAAAAGAAAGCAACTGAAAAATGTAGTGTTGTGTTCTATTTGAAACAGTCACTGGTATCCATTGAGGCAAGTGAGGTTTTACCACACTAGGTTATGCTGCAGTCTGAACTCATTGTGATTGCTTGGTAGGCATACTGTCAATGGAAAAGATGCCGAGCTGCTTTTAATCTTTAAAGCAGCAATTGTTTTCTTCTTCTTAGATTTACTGTCTTGAAGCTCTGAACAGTTATTGTTGTTTTTTATTTTGTTTATAAATTCCAGAAGATTGTCAGGGTGATACTCAAATGCAAATTAAATGCACCACAGTCAACTGTGGTTGGAAAACTTGAATCTGTCATTACACAGAAGATTGAAGGTTGAAACTTGTTGAGGCAGGTTTTCAGAATACAAAATAAATTAATAGGTTCTATCTGCCAAAACTTTTATTCATGTAAAGAAGTGACCAGAATATGCAGATATAACTGAGGGAAACTTGTGCTTAAGAATAACATTATTGGATATTTTATTTGACTTTGAGTGGTTTTACACTTTGGCTGTCTACAAAAAAATTATTTTGATGATGCAGATAATTGCAAATGGATTTTTTTGCAAACTTTTGGCACATCTGTTCATTCACCCTGAATGTATTTTGCTGCTGAAAGGTTTTTCCATGTGCAAAAGGAGTTCATGATGAAGGATTTCTGTGTGAAGGAGTTTCTGCAGAGAGGCTGCTCTGGTCTCTTGTTTTGGGAAAGCTCTGCAGAGAAAGTGTTTTCTGGCTGTGGATGCAATATGCATTATAACTTCAGCAGATGAATTGCTCTGGATCAGGCAGATAATGGCAGCTCTGCTGGGTAGCAGGACGTTCAATGATGAATTACATTTTGACACTCTTTCAGTGCTCCTTCATGATTTCACTTTCAGTGAGTTGCTTCTATTTGTGATTTATCATTCACATCACTACAATTCTTACTCTTACTCTCTTGGTGTATTCTGTTTGTCTCCTTGCCTTTTGCATGTCCCTGGTGTGGTAGGCTCTGTGTCACTGCCATCCCAGGTGCTACAATGTCCCCCTCACCCTACATTTCTTATAAATGCTCCGTGATCCCCATGTTAGCATTGGCAGTCCAAACCTCAGTCGGACTGGACCAGACTGTGGAAAAGCATGTCATCTACATCTAGTTCTGATGCTTTGGAAAAGTTCCTTGGTTAGTTGTCAGTGGCCCGAGAATGGAAGTACTAACTAGGATAAAAATCAGTGGTTAGGTATGTTCCTATTCCTGATGGGTGTGCTTATGAATAAATATTCGGTTGTCTAATGAAAATTAAATATTTTACTTCTTGAGATGTGGACATACATTTGATTAAGGAGCCAATGTGAAAAAAATAGTTTTGAGTCAGAAAATGAAAACAGATTTTTTGGAAAACGTGTTTTGGAAAAATGATTATAAAGGGCAGCAGATACTTAGAGCTGCCTCTAAATCTGAAGATGCAGAGAAAACCTGCAGGTGCAACTAAGAATAGAAGTTACAGCCTTGTGATTTGCTGCAAGTCTCTGGAGGAGGCTGTATCAGTAGTAACTAATTTGTATGTGTTGTGCTTCATGCCCATCCAGCAGCCAAGCCCCAGCACCTCCTCACTCTCTCCCCTACCAGGGAGAGTGGGGAGAGAATGGGAAGGATAAAAATGAGAAAACTCATGGGTTGAAATAAACACAGTTTAGTAGGAAAAGCAAAAAACTGTGCCCACAAGCAAAACAAAACAAAGAATTAATTCACCACTTCCCATGGGCAGGCAGGTGTTCAGCCATCTCCAGCAGAGCAGGGTCCCATCACACGTCATGGTCACTTGGGAAGACAAACAGCATCACTCCAAACATCCCTCCCTTCCTCCTTCTTCCCCCCACTTTATATACTGAATGAGATGCCATATGGTCTGGAATATCCCTTTGGTCATTTGGGGTCACCTGTCCCAGCTGTGTCCCCTCCCAGCCTCCCATGCACTCCCAGCCTCCTCACCAGTGTGGCTGCAGGAAAGGCAGCAAAGGCCTTGACTCTGTGTAAGCTGTGCTCAGCAAAAACAAAACCAGCTCTTTATTATCAGCCTTGTGTTCAGTTCAGTACAAACCCAAAACATAGCCCTGTACTAGTCACTGGGAAGAAAATTAACTCCACCCCGGCTGAAACCAGCACAGTAATGAAGGATATTTTTGTTAAACCACCTACTGTTCTTATCTATAGGGAAGTTAAACTCCTACAAGGATCAGCTTAAAATGGGAACTTAATAAAGATGCTCTCAATGTCTTAGAATAGTTTCTCTCTCTCCACAGACTATATCGAGGCTAGACATACTGTTTGGACAGCCGAATCAGGTTCATGTGATTCAGCATTATGTATACACCTAATTGTTTTCTGTACACTTCCCCTCATCAGAGTTGACATAAATGTGAATTTCTATGCAGATGGAAAGACAAAAGAAAGTTACTGATTCAGCATTTGGCAAATTATTTGTTGCTGCTGTCAGAACTACTTTTTTAGAAGGAACCTAACTGTGACTTCTGCTCTTGGGCTTCTTTCTGGGTTAGCTGCCTAAGGGGTGCCCGAGGGCCCTCCTCTAGTTACATATAAAGTCCTTTCCCAAACAGCACTTTTATCCTTTGAAACTCAGACAGTATAGTGAATTGTGCAGGGCCAGTTTATTTACTAATAGATCAATCCATTGAGAAGCTAGACTCAGTCTAGTCATACAGTATATCCACTGTTTTAAATGAAAGGCATCCCAGAATGGAAATTATATCAATTTTAATGGAAAACTTTGAAATCATGTTCTCCATAGACTGTAGTTAAAATAGTTGCCTCAAAACAGAGTCTTCACTGATTGTTACTACATTACTTATTGTAAGATTGCTTTCCTTTCCTATAATCCTTTCAGAATGTAAATGAATTTAGATTATTATAATTATTTGCCTTAGATCCTGCCAATTAAAAAAGAAGAAAGATGGAATAGAGGTATTGTTTTGCAAGTGACAATTAGATATATTGCACTGCCTTAGGTTGCATTTCTGCATGTTTTCCTAATTTCCTATGAATACAGTTCTGTTTTTTTTTTTTTTCTTTATTTTCTTTATTTTTTTTCTTTATTTTCTGCTGACAATCCATAGGGATTGTCAGCAGAAAATTCTAATCTAATTATTCATGGATCATGTTCATATCATGGAATGCCTTTCTTGCCACAAAGGATTGTATAGGCACCCCATGATACTTCTGGCTGGCATCTTCCAAGCACTGGAATTTTTCTATTCACATCCTGGTTATGTTGTTGAGTAGAAAGGCTAAATCAGCCTCTTGCAATAAAAGGTCTTTAAGATCTATTAGTGTTAGCTTTTAAGTGGCTTGACTGGTGAACGTGAAATGCTGTCCATACCCACACACAATGCAAAATGTCCCAGGTCTGGTATGGACTGTGGTTTAGGACAGCACGTCTGAGGGCCCCCATGATGGTCACGCTGTTACAGTGCTGCCATGACTCACCAGATGTTCTGTGCTCATGCCTGCCACACCACAGCTGCACGCACGTGAAGCAAAAATGGCTTCAGCTGCAGAAGCGAAGGACGCATCATGTCGGAATCTGAGGTATTGATGATTCTGAGATTGTAGAAAGTCTCTGTCTTTCTGCCCCGTTGCCAAAGAAGAAGCCATAATTCGTCTGTGCTGGTTTCAAGGTTGTTTATTCTTGCTTATCTCTAACATGTTCTGCTGCCCTACTGCAGGTCTGTCCTGCAGGGCAGCGTGTGGGGCTCTGCCCTCAGTGGGATGTTACAAACATTAAATACCAGAAACTACCTGTGCTATATTTACAATAATGTGCCCATATCTGTCACCTACGTTGAACAGTGTGTCCCCAGCCTAAACCAATAGAAAAATGCCAACACTACAGTGAAACATGGAGGGCATGAAGAAGGAGAAAAAGGACAAGACACACCCAATTTCCTCCATCTTGTACCCTTTGGACCCCTAATCTAGAATCCTAAAATTTTACTTTTGCACCCATGCCACACTTAATTATTACTTAAATCAAACACTCAGAGCTTGTAATTAATCCTGTAAGATTGAAAACTCTTTTCCATGGACAGAGATCAGAGACAGTGTCTCTCGGGGCTCTGTACAGGGGGGTTCTTGACCCCCTGCCAGGGTCCCAGGCCTTCCAGGGCAGCCAGAGGGAAGCTCTGGATTCCCGCAGCATCACTGCAGTATGCAGAGCCAAAGCAGGATCAAAAGGTCAAGAGTTTCTGCAAGACAGGATGTATGCTAGCACGTCATCAAGTGCAAGAGTTGGTGAGTTAAGCAGCAGCTGTTGCAGAAAAGAAATAACTTCTGGATCATGTTCACCTTTGTTTATTCCACTGTTCTCTTTATAATGAGCAGCTTGTAGGTCCTGAGGGAATGCAAGAAATTCTGTAGGAGCCAGGCATAGCACATCTTCTGACTTCTAGTACAGAA
Organism: Lonchura striata; assembly: GCF_050655825.1. NCBI lineage: Eukaryota > Metazoa > Chordata > Aves > Passeriformes > Estrildidae > Lonchura > Lonchura striata. The sequence continues at coordinate 83,002,092 of NC_140705.1, read as the reverse complement.
CTATGTGGTTCATTTTGGATCTGGTTCAATCCATGCATCATCAGCTTGGCCAGTCACGTGAGGCAGTGTCTTCCTGGCCAAGCCAGCTGCACACTATTGGGAAATATTGTCATGCAAGTCCTCATCTGGGTTGGAATGGCATTTCTTCAGCAGTCTGGATGTAGTGCTGGGTTTAGTACCTTAGTACCAAAGTTTGACATTATAATACTTCAACTGCAGAGAACATGTTAAGCTGTAAACAGCATCAAACTAGATTTCTTCCTGTTTCTTAAGATCTAGCTATCTTTATTTGATAATTGAGTTCACAATAGATTTTCAGCAAAATAATTGACCACAATTTTGATAGGAGTAGTGGGGAAAAAAGCTCTAAACTTTAGACAGTACAAAAATGTTAATTTTGGAAAAAGCCTACTTATTTTTATTAACAGGAAAGCCCAGAACCTTTTTCAAAAGGACTTCTGCAACTTAGCCAACTGCAATAGAACAATTGCTGGATAAATCAGTTATATGTTATAGTTTGCCACATCATACTTAAAGAAAACTCGAGTCAAATTTGATGTAAACTTTGTAGACATGGAAGGTAGGATCTAAAAAAGCCCTAAGAGATTTTTTTAGAGACAGGCAATACTACATAAAAGAAGAAATGTGACTTGAATCTGAAGGGGAAGTCAGAGGTCAGTGACAGTTGAGCACAGGCTCAGGATATGTCGCTGACATTTGGACTTCATAATATAAATGGTCAGGACAGTCAGGTTCCTTCTACAGAGAGAATGTTATGCCAGACAATGTTATTTTGTTGATCTTTTGACCTACTATTTAAATACTGATGAGAACATTTAGATGGCCATTGGAAAACAAAATTCTACAGTGATGTAATCAAATCTCCTCTAAGGTTTACCACCTTTCTGACATGTTCTGAAGTCATAGCACCTGGTAAAAGATATGTTGACCTGTCAGTTAAATTTAGATCTAATAAATATATCTTTAGGTAGTGTTTCATCATTTCTTCCTAGTCAGGTACTGTTATTTTAGTAGCTATGTACACCTGTGCACAAGATACAGTTCATATACTCAGCCAAAGCTTCTTTCTAAGAGTAGAAGTTGTTTTTCTGGTATATGTTTTCTATTAACCACCAGGGCTACTCAGCAGATGAGTATTTATGTCACCATCTCTCATCTTGTCATGCTTGTGGTTTGCCTTCTCTTGCTGCTTATGTTGCAGAGGTCTCTGGCTGAGCTTCATTTATGTAGGTGTAGGCTAAAGCTATGGGAGAAATGGGGCAGGATGTACCCTTGCCTTCAGACAGAGGCAAAGCAAACTCAGTTCACATTCCCTGCCTCCTCTTTACGTCTCCAAAGCATCCCATTCCCAATGGGTGGAGAAAGGGATAAGAATTTGTTCTTACTCTCTCAGTGTATGCCGTAGCCACTGGGAAGGATTCATTCTGTGGGAGGTAAGATGTACTCTATAAATATTTCCTGTACCTGCTCCCCAGTCCTTGCCTCTATGCCCCTCTTTTGTGTCAGTGTGATTCTGTGTCATCTCTTTAGCATTTCAGAGCCTTTAGTGGTGTAAGCCAAAGCCACTGATACCAGCAGTGAATTCACATTACTTTAGTGAGGCAGTGCCTCACTGAATACTCAAAATCGGTGTTTTTGTTAAGTACTAGCCAATTATTCAGGGTGTTAGGTGCATCAAGGTGCTGCTGATATTTTCTAAAAGTCAGGGTTTTTGTTGCAGCCAAAACTTACTGAAAAGCACGCATGGTGACAGAATCATTGAAACTCTAAAAATAATTAGGGCAGTAGTGAGACATAATTATACCTACCTTGTTATTGGAACTAAACTATGCAGCACTGAAAATACCATTCTTGGAAAGAAAATTCATTCTTAAATATCAGTCTCTGAATACTCAAACATATTTCCTTTAACACAATACGTAGTTAATAGTATTTAAGCCAGATTTTAGGTATTTAGATGCTTAAACTCCAGTAGCTTTAGATACTACTGAAACTACGCAAAAAACATTTCAAAACTGGGCCTTTTTATTACTGCAGCAGTGAACATTGTACTAAACCTTGAGAGAGCAATGGATTTTAAAGAAAAAATGTATTTAAGAGAAGTGAACACAGTTTGAGATGGAGGCAAAAGCCAACTCTTAATCCTATTTGTAGGCTTTGCTCCAGCTGTGTGTGTAAGGGAAGCCAGATTTGGCACTGGGAAGCAATAACACTAAAGAAGACATAGGGATGGAGAGATGCAGTATGCAAGAGCTAAACTGTATTCTGTATTTCTGGGAACACTGGAAAGAGGAGAGTTCCTCTCTACAGTGTTGTGATGCAGGAGCATGGGGAATACAATACTGGCTACAGTGTTGTGAGAGAGATTGGGAAACCAGGGAGTTCAGGGGAGGGGATTAAGAATAATTAACAAGTTCTAATAAAAAGGGCTAAGAGAGTATAGTTTGGCTAAGTGGTAACTAATATGGCCTAAGGAATAGAACAGCCCACAAATATCTGAGGGATGGAACTCCTGCAAAGAGAGAGAAGAATTATTTAGTATAAAGGATGAGTTGTAGCTTTAAGTAAATGGAGGAAATCAGACAAAGAAGAACTTAATCTCAATATTGGGAACAATTTCCTGAATGAGAGCTCAGTTATTACCCCCTGGAATAATCATCCTCATGAAGTGTGGAAGCCAGACTTTTCCCTGTATTAAACACTTGGCTGTAAAAGTACCACACACACACAAGTGAATCAATCTTAAACTTAGTATGAGGGGATAGAAAAGTTCTAGGGATCCACCACCCCTATGCTATCTGAAGGAATAACACATCTGTGGACCTGTTTTTCTTCCCTGATGTTTGGAAGTTTTTTTTATGAGGAATCAGTTTAAATTCCAAAGTATATTGGCAGATATACTTGAATAGGTGCAGTTGCACTCGTGCCACAGGAGGCTGGCCCTGGCTGCCTGGCAGCAGCTGTGCCAGGGAGGACAGCTGTTGTTTATTTTATTTGATTTAAAAAAAACCTAGTGCTAGTCTTCAGGACCACCAGCACCTTGGGCACATAATATATATGATGATATCTTTTTTTGTATTGCTGGATAAGTCTTCACAATTTTGCTTTGAACAGAACCTCTTCTGTTGGGGCTGTACTGAAACATTGTTTTTACCTGGAAAAGAAGGGAGCCTCAGGGAAACTGTAAACAGCATGGAGTCCTTGAGACAGCTCTGCCTGTCTAAGACACAGCTGTGTCCGGGGAGCATGTGGCTTCCCACTGTTCCTTACTGACATGTTCCTGACACTGTTTTCAGTCACAGAAGCAGTGTGCTTCCTGTGTGTGCTGTAGAAATGTGGTACTACTGGGAGTTTACACAAATGCCATTACTGGAGCTTCTTCCAGCTGTAGGGACATGGTGCAGTGCTGCCTGGGGTGTCTCTTTGCTTCCAGGAGGGGATGCTTCACTTGCTCTGACATTCTGCCTCTTGTGCAAACATTTCTACTGAGGCCACCTGAGTTTATAATGCTTTAACAACTGAATTTTATGCAGGTGTAAACAAGTAATGAGTTTGCAAGATAATGAAAAATCAGGCCTGAGGTCCTCAGGAGCAGGTTCCATTCTTATTTGAATAAGTAGACACACAGCAGTGATTCTAAAATCTCAGGAGAGTTTTAGAAAACATGCTTAAATCAAACTGCAGTTAGAGAAATTAAATTGAAAGCCATGTTATGGCAACAGCTGGAAGGAAGATCAAAGAAAGGACCAAGGTGGCACAGAAAAAGAGTGTGATATAAAGAATCACTCGACTTCATACTTCTTGCAACATCTTGATTTCATGCCAGGGTTTACTGACCTCCTTTTCCTTTCCTTCTGGATGCTGTGCCAATGTAACTCTTTGTGGATCAATGTTGTTAATTGGATCACTGGTAGGCTAAAAAGGCAGCCCTTCAGGGGTGTGCTTGCTCTCTCAACATTACAAACCATGACCAGCAGGGCAGCAGAGGGAATTATGGTTCGTCTTGGCTGTTACATGTGAGCCTTGGCTTTTGAACCGAAGCAATTGGACATGCCTTTTCCATCAGCTGTTCCAACACCAAAGTTTCCATCTATACAATAGAGATATATACTATGTCTATTTATGTTTATATGTACTTTGCTATATAAATATTAGTTATGTGTATATTATATTGTAATATAATATAATATAATATAATATAATATAATATAATATAAATCATCATATCATACAATATCATATAATCATATATCATATAATAATATAATACAGAATATATGATGATATGATATTATATTATTGATATGATATGATATGATATGATATGATATGATATGATATGATATGATATGATATGATATTTATTATATTATATTAAATTATATTAGTATATTTAGCTCATTGTATTACAGAGGTAAAAATTACATTCTGTGCATGTATATGTAAAGAAATGCGTAAAGGCTTAACCTCTTCAGCCCTGGGTTACTGGTTAAATGGAGTCCCAGCAGGTTTTTGCATCTCTCTCTGCCTCTCCCAGTTACACACATGCTGTGTGTTTTGCTCTTTCATAGCCACTCCTTCATGTTGGATAGCACAGAAGAACCAAACAGATGCAGCTTCTTTCAGAAAGCTTCAGGGAGAAGTTTGTAATGCACTATTCAAAACCTCCTATAAATGAGAAAAGATTGCTAGAGTGGGTGCCTTGTGGGGTGGGAAGTTACTGCAAAATTCAGATGAGACCCCTCCTCAGATGAAGTCTGTTAGGCAGTAATAGTGTTTGCCCAAGGAATTGTAACTCCACCATTCCTTCCAGTTTTGCGCCATCTCTGTGGATTTGGGGAACTTCATGTCCTCACCTCCCTACTGTTGTACTTCTGTGAGGGAAACTCCAGCTCTAACTAGGAACATCTGAGCAAACTATTTTGTTATCAGACAAAAAGAAATGTTTCTTGCATTTGATTTTCTAACCATAATGTAGTAATGACAATGATGGAATGGAAGGCAATATAATTAACAGGATTATAGTTATTTAGATGGGGAACTGGAGGAGTTTATTACCTTTGCTTCTTTTATAAGTTTCAATATGCCCATTTAAAAAGTATAATCAAAACAATATATTTCCTTGGTTTAAATGTTAGTCACTATGAAAAGTTCCTAACACTGAGCTATACAGATGTATGTTCATGAAGGGTGAATTTAATATTACATGCACAAGATGTGCCTAAATGGCTCTTTCTCTTTTTGAGCCAGCATACCAAGAACTAAATGGATAAAAACTGGTAAAGCATTACATCAACATGTAGTAATATTCAGTTATTGCAAGTTTCAATATAATTTATATTTTTATTAGCTGAACCTAACTTTCATCCTTTCATCTTTTCTTCTGCTATTTTAGCAATCTTTCGTGGATTAGGAAGCTTTTAGTTTTGTATCTAATGGGGACAAAGAGTGGTGTAAATTTCAAATTCTCCATGAACCAGCTGCTGTGAAATCACACAGAAATATTTGAAGCAAAGATAACTTAGATTTCCTGAAAATTTGCCCCAGATGTGTTATGCACAGTTACCTCTTAATGTCAAAATTATGTTTTCTTTCCTTGAGGTTTGCAAAGTTTCTGTGTGGCATTGCTTTTCTGGATATGGGCTATTCCTGATCTATACACCTGCACAGCCTTGGGAGAAGCAGTTAGTGGTTGGTGGAGGTAAAGCTCCATAAACCTGGATAGTGGCCATACAATTCCTCCTTTAATTCTTACCAGGCTAGTAGGGTAATGCTATATGAATCACTGTTTTTTTGGTTTTTTTTTTTTGTTTGTTTGTTTGTTTGGAATCAGAAATGAAACTATCAAAATTCTGGTTTGAATTAGACACAGCATTCCTTTCAACCAGTGACAATTTTATTTCTCTTTCCATCTATGATAAAGCTTAAAAAATATGCATGTATGGTTTTAAGGTATAGAAATGTTTTACTGGTCTAGTTAATATTCTAGTATATCCTTTCTTGTTAATATTCTAGTACATCCTAAACACCATCTGTGACCAAAGCTATTATCCAAATTCTAACCCCTAAACTAGAAATCTAAGAAACTGAGGATTCCATCTTGTCCTGTGTTATGTGGCTGTTCTTGTAGAGAGAAAAGGTAGAGAAGGAGTGTTAGCTCTTGGCACCAGTAGCTCTGGACACCACAGTAGTACCTGCAGGCTAGGCTGGATAGTGGTTGAGGAGCCAGCTGGGGTACCACAACCCTGAGGGACCCTTCCAGTGTTCCTGCTAAATTGGACATGGACAGTTGATCTTCACTCTCTAGCTTTTGGACAGAGAAACTCTCCTTTGCCAAGCAGCCACCTGTGCTTTGCCTCCTCGAGAGAATGTCTTCCTGCCCTGAAGAATTCAGAGCAGTGTCAGTGGTTAGTGCCTGTAAATACCACACACCGATCCCTACCCTCATATCTGAGCTTGCCATTTGCAAAAGAATAAAAAAAGACCTCCTTTCCCCTTAGCTTTGGAATGATTTAGATATTATGTAGGCTTAATCTCCATGGCAATTTCTTCCTCTAGTTCAACCTACAAAGATTTATATAACCAACATTTTGCAGACTAATTAGAACTAACAATCTTCAAATGGTGTCACATACTTCTTTATACTTCCTTTGCTTGTGACAGTGTGACAGACGGTGTTCAAGAATCCAGAATAACTGTGCTTGTTTCCTGTTATATAAGATGCCTCCTTAAAATAGATGGCTGAGAAGTTGGTGCTTTTTTTTTCTTCCACCAGCCAGCTTCACAATATCACTGCTCTGTCAATGTGACTGCCTGTTTGCCTCTGCTAAAATCTTATTTAGTCTTGGTAGAAAAGAACATGAAAGCAAGCTTTGTTTTTGTCATTTCATGCTTTCCTGTGGCATCAGATAGAGAAGGGAAAATGGCATGGTTACATGCCTTATATTTATTCTCCTTTCATTACTAAATGCCTTGCTCCTTGAAGTTCTCATGATAGTGAGTTTATCTGCAGCAAAGGCAGCCAGCCTCTTTCTGCTGGTGAGCCAGTTTTACTCCCAGCCAGGTGTTCAAGGGCAGATGCAATTCAGTCATGCTTGAAAAAATTCTGTATCTGCTTGGAAAATAATGATAGTGTAATCATGTCTTGCCCTCCTAACACACATCATGGTAACCCTAGTTTGGCTGGCTGCCCGTCCAGCCAACTTTCCTGGGAGACTCCTAAGAATCATATTGATGAGCTCCACGCATGAGCTAGTTGCCTTGTGTTCTAACTTTAGGGCTTTCTGTTGTCTCCTACTTCAAAAGAATGAAAATTTTGTGCTTCTTTTTCTTTCAGCAGCAATACAAGGCATCCATCATGGTATTGGATCTGGACCTCAGACAGGAATTGCTTTTATAATTTGGAAAATGCCTGTTCCTGAAATTTGTCCAGCCCCTTAAGGTCCCGTTAGTCTCAGTAGGAGCTAAAGGCATGCATCACATACCCCAGGAGATGCCTGGATCCTTGCAAAATTGAACTTGCAGGGGAAATTTATTATACATTCAGAAACAAGTGACCCAAGATTGGCCTCAGTGAGCTTTGGAGCATGATTGTATCTCCGGAGAGTCATTAAAACTGCCCCTTGTGTTATTTTTTGAATTTAATGTGATCAGAATATCTCTTTTTGCAGTGTTAGATGCATGAAATACAACCATGCAAAAAAGTCCCACAGATACACTGATTCTCCTGGTACTGTGTCACATAGTCCATGGGTCTTCCTTCCATATCTTTGTTTTCAGAGACAGGTATCTAGAACAGAAAAGAAATCCAAAGGGGAGTATAAATGCTCTCTAGCTGGGGGAACAGAATAGCAAATGAAAGTCTAAGCTGGTGCAGTGGGCAGGTGCTAATTGTAAAATAAAGGCTGACATTGCCCATGAGTGGGCATTGCACTGTGGGTGACAGGCCAAATGCATTTCATCTGCCTGCTGTGTTTCTGAAAGTACCTGTTTAAATGAATGGATGTAACCAGACAAAGAGAAAAACAGGTAACACAACAGATGTAAAACAGCTACAAGTAAGCATAATAAAATGGAGGGAAAAGGAAGTCAGTGATATTGATGACTGAAATGGAGAGATCTGTGGCCAGTGACTCTGTTTGGTGCAGAGTTGTGCTGTCCCAGCTCAGATGTGAAGCTCTGTGATGGTGTTTGCTCATGCTAGCATGGCCCCAGACTGAATCCCTGTCCCTGTACTTTTCTTTGGTTTGTGCATGCAGGACTGGTGTGGGTGTTGATCTCTGCAGGGAAAGTGAACTTGGCTGTATTACATGTGTGTGTTCGTATATATACACAGCAACAATTTTTGTTATGGGGAATATTTCTTCTTGCCAAAATAATTGTATCAGTAGAGTCACTCCTGAGTAATTGCAAATTTATCGTTAGGTAGTATTTTACATTGTATTTCCTTATTCCCCATGCTGTTTAGGAATAAACTGGCCAGAATAAATGCTTTCATACTAAGAAGGCCATTTGCTGTAACTATACTGTTGAAATTACAGTGGGATAATTTATGTTTATGCAGCGGTAAAAAAATGTGCATTTATGTGGCTTGTCTGTCTATATCAGCTTTGCAGTGCTTTTGTACTCTGGACACACAGTGTATGCCTATGGCTTTCCCAGTGAAGCACTGTATCAGGGAAAAGAATAAAGTTTATATTTAGAAATCTATTATGTCTTGTGGTATAAAAAGGTTGTGTTATCAGCTACTTCAAGCTAAAGTACTTTACACCCCTCTTGCTCTCCCATATTTGCCAGTCTTCTGAGTTGTAACATTCATCCTTGAATGACTGCTTGAATGAGGCCACTTCAGTGATGGCCACAGTTTATAGTTATATTACAAGTGGGTAAAACAGAAGATTTCAGAAGATTTACTAAAAATAATGTAATTCTGGAGAGCATGACCTTGTGTGTGGCTGTTTACAAAGCTGTGCAGAGCCCCACACTTTATTATGAGTCTAATGGGTCCCGTTAAAGACAAAGGACTGGTGTTAAACTCTGTGGCTCAGTGACAGGGTGCACGGGGAGTTTTTTGGTTGTGAGAAATCAAAGTGTTACAATACACTGATGTCTGCAAAAAGCCTTTTAGAGAGGGCTGATTGCAAGCTGAGTTTGCTGGGTACTAGGTCACAAAAGAAGCAGGGTGGGAGCATGAGGGAACAGTCTGCTGGAGGCTCCTCAGGGAGTGCTGCACAGGTTTGTTATCAGCCCAGGAGGCCTAAACTGATAAAGCTAGGCAGCTTGAATAAATCCCCAAATAGATCAATATCTTCTAGATTGAATGAAATCTTCATTTTGTTCTGAAGCTTCAACAAGAATATGTTTCACTGTGAAGGAGCTGGAGAATTCTCTAATGCAAAGAGGCAATCCCAGATAGGCCAGATCAGTTGGTCAGCTTAATTTTAACTACACTACCCCATCAATAAGGCTTACATCCTCTCTTGTTTAGATCAGCTAAAAGCATTTCAAGCAAGAGCAGAATCTTGTGATGTTGGAAACAAAATTTTGAGTTTTATTTTCTGGCCAGTTTAGGTTATTTAAAATGCCTAATATGCCAAATGTGTGAGTGTGAGCAAATTTCCAGAATGGAAAATAATTACTTCTCTTTCTGCAAACGCAGGGTGAGGTAGCATGTGATGTGCTTGTGCCTTGCTGCAGGTGGCTGTAGCAGGGCAAAAGAAACAGATTAATCTCTCTGTTATCATCTGCTCTAGAAAGCAAAGCATATTCAACTTTTTCTGTATGCAGAAAGTGCTCTCTTCTTCTCCTGACTTCTGTCTGGTATAAAAGAAATACAGTAAGAAATACACTTTGTGTCTTATTCTTAGAGGGGCCCATGTACATTTTAAGAGTGAAATGATTTTTCTGGATAGTGTTACCCCTTGTATTTGTAATATCTACCATGCACCAAGGAGACTCAGAACTGAAGTCCCTTTGGTGTCATGGAAGAGCAGACAAGATCCTTGCTAATTCCTCTGATATCGCTTGCATCCTTCACTCTCACCTATATTTCAGCGATATTGAACAGGAGTTACTGGCACTTGATTCAGGTGGAACAGAGCTTCAAATATTGCTTTTATCAACAAATCATAAAAAAGATTGAGGTCCAAGTAAAATCAAAGAGCAAATGCATTTTCCTGCCTTTTTTATATGAGACAGGATGAGTTTAGAGAAACATTTTTGCATAAAAATTTTGAGCTGTTTTTAAATAACTTATTTTCCACTTCTAGAGGTATTTTCAAAAATTTCCTTTTGCTGAGAAACTTGTTCTGTGTCTCAGTTTATCCAACTATCTGAGAAGTGCCCTCAGAAATGAAAATTAATTGGCTTTCACTGAAATTTGAACAGGTAATAAGCAGAAAGCTTCAGATTAAAAGCTTTACATGTCATAAATTCTGCTTTTCTTTTTTTCTGATGGTGTCTGTGCCACACATCTGTACAGTTCAATTTTTCTAATTCTTCCTGGCAATGCCTTACTACTCTGTGCGGTGTATTTAATTAAATGTTGTTTTTTTTTTTTTAATTTCACTTTACTGGAAATAGAAAAAAAAAAGAACAAAAGGTTTATTTAAAAAATATCAGCAATTGCCAAGACTAATAGTGTTTTCCAGTTTCATAATTTTTTATAATCATTCTGCAGCAGGATTAAAGTAGGTTAAATATTAAGGTCAGCTCCCAAAGGAGGTGGGGTCCAAGCCAGCAGAATGCTGAGCATTCCTGCAAGAGGCTGGGGACATGGACTGCCCCCTGCAAATGGTAGGATATGAGGACATTTATTGTTGTGTAGAATTACTGCCTGAGTCTTCAGTAGACAGAGAGAGAAAATCTTATCACAAAACATTGAAGGTGATGTGGGTCAAATTTGTGTCAATTTTTTTTCTCAGCAAGAAATGTAGATTTCATTCAAGCTTAGTTCATCACCTTCTGCTGATCAGCTAATGATCTGCCAGAAAATCAAGAAGTTTTTAATCTGTTTTGGTTACAGCCTTGCAAAAAAAGTAGCTATTACCTTTTTCAGGTAGTTTGACGTGTCTCCATTTATATTTAGATTAATATTCTAAAAATGAAAGCTTTAATTTTGAATTTTGTAAATTTCTGAGACTGATGCCAAGTGATTCTGTTGAAAATTTTCAGAGAAAGTACATTCTGAAAGAAAAAATACAGATTTGTATTCACTTTTTTTTTCTTAACATCATTGGATTGTGGAGGCTGGAGGGCACCTAAGGATATTTCCACCAACTTCCTGCTCAAAGCAGGCTCAGCTCTGAGATTAAACACATTGCCCTGGCCTTTAAGCACAAAACGTCACATTCTTGCTTGGATGTCCTCAGGGTGAAGGAGCTTTTCCTTATACCGTGTTCAAACTCCTCTGACTTCAATGTATGCCCACTAGCTCTTGTTCTCCTTCCATACCCTGGCATGGAGCACAAGTCCATCATCTGGGTACCCTCCTTGGAGATACTGGTGGGGATGCTGTTAGGCATCTCCAAAACCACTGTAACTATTTGTGAATCTGCTGAGAAAATCTAAATGAATTGATTATTTCCCACCATTCATGAATTTCTTTGTGCTTCAGCCTATCTCTAGGAAGGCAGAATCACAAAATTTCTTTATTTTGTTTTGTCTACTTTGCTTATAAGCCGTTCAGACTGGACTGATTTTAGTCTGCTAAGAGGAGGACCTCAGATTTGGACTGTAGCATGTTATTTATAGTAACTGTTGTAGTCTCCAGTAGCTGAAAACAACTTGTATCAAAGAATTAGCACCATCTCATGGTGGGGGCTTAAATAAGTTTAAGGCAAAACTAACAGGAACTCTTAGAGGAAATATTTTTTGCTATGACAGGAGATGGCTTGTCAGAGCTGGGCTTAAGTGCATTGAGTTTCAATGCATCTGCTTTGTCAGAATAGTTTACCATTTGTATGCTGGTGTTATTTTAAATGTGCTGACCTCAAAAATATTGATGAGGCAAAACTCCCTGTACAACATACTTGCCTTTTAACCTTTTTATGGTTCTGCCAACCGGAAAGTTAAACAATGACAAAATGGACTGTGAATCTGTGTGCTGGCTGCTTTTTCTGCTGGTGTTATGAGAGGTTTTTGCTGAATGGGACAGATATGAAACAGAATAGCTTTCTGCACAGTATGTGGTCAGACTTTACCATTCAAGGTAATAGAATAGCTGTAATCATATAAGCTCCATAAAACTTACAGCTAAAGTATTTTCTTTATGTGATTTTGAGGACTGTTATTAAATGACCAGTGGTTTATGGTCCCCACATTGCAAAGTTCCTGTTAGTCATGTTTTTGAGCTGTCATAACTGTTCATGAGGAGAGCCAGCTAGAGGCTGACTAACCAAAGTCAAATCCAATGGTTTGGCATTTCTTGTGTTATCTCAGACATAGGGAAAACCTGCCAGCTTATTACTTCAGGAACTTTCATGAGAAGGCAGTGTATCTGTGCATCTATACCTATAATATTTTACAGTTAACAACTGTAAGGTCTGTGTATATTTCTTGTACAAAATAACACTACAAGGATAAAACAGTGCAAATCTCCTTCCTTAGTACTTGGTGGCAATGCTGGCACCTTGCAAAATAAATTTTCAGTATAAAAAGGCAATACTTCTTAACACCCAAAGGCTGAGCTGGATAGAGCCTGTTTCTGACCCTTCTTTGGAAGATACTAGAGCCCCTGCCCTCAGCTCTGTGTGACTGAAATAAAGGCTACTCTGGTCTGAAAATGGGTTGTCAAGTAACCATGGTGGTAAGTGATAAAGATATTAATCTGAGTTACAGTAAATATATCTGTTCTAGTGCTAAACATCTTACTTCTATTTTATCCAAGTATAATGGGGCAGCTTGCTTCATGCATTAAGCATGCAGTGACACGTATCCATTTGATCCTCAGAGCTTTTCAAGAGAAGGATAATGTTAGTACTGTCCTCTGTCTGACTACCAGTTTTTATTAAACCTTTTTTCATTGAGAAAAATAAGCTAGATTAATAGTAGAAACAACCTTTACCCACTATTTTAAAAAATTGACTAGTTATTTCTCTTTGATATTTGATTGTTCAGCATTTTTTCATATGGTTGGGTTCTTCTGCTGGTTACCAAAATAATTATTTTTTTCTCTAAAAATGTTGGTTGATTATGTGTGCTTGCAGTCAGTAACACATAAGAAAAGGTGAATCTGGTAATTTTTATTATGTATGTGACCACTACCTTGGTTGGTAATGCTTGAAATTTAGGAACCAGACTAAGAAGAGAAGAGAATAAGGAGAAAAAGAAATCAAAGTAATCAGACATAATCTTTCTCTAAATGTATCAAGATATTGAGTCAAGTAGTTTTCTTGATAGGTATTATTGAAAGACAGGGGCTTGAGCTCTTGTAGAAATTCCGAATATGAAGGTTCATTTGAGTTGTTATACTTTTTGCCAACATTACCTTTATGCGTGAGTGCTATTAAATTATTCTTTTGCCAAAGGCAGAGAGACATCTGTCACCAAAACAGAGTTTCCCAGGAACGTATAGGTTAGATAAAGAGATCTCTGCTGGAATACAGTGCTACCTGGTGAAGAGAATGCTGTAAATCAAACAGGAATGACACGAGAAGGAATTTGTTTCAAATCTTGTTATAGCTCTCTCTGAAATGGGGAGTTTCCTCTCAAATAACAGCTATGTAGAATATATAATATAATCTATATTCTATAGAATATGAGTCCTCTCTCCCACAGTACAGTTGTGTAGAACTTCGAGCTTTTCATTGGTCTGCAAGAGTATTCCTCATCTTGTTCTGGTGCAATCCTGGAGCAGCTCTGTTGTCAGTGAATTTACTCAACTTTGAAGCTAATAAAAGAGCATCTGTGCTGCTAATTTCACAGAGTTTGCCTGTGTACCTCAGCTTTTATAAGACCTAGCCTGGATAAAGTTTGCAGTCCTATTTTGACTCTTTTAGAATAAATAAGTAAAAATTATTGAGTTTCTTGGCAGTTACAGTACAGTTCCTGGGGAGAGTGCAGTCATTAAAGCACTGTGGCCAAAATATCTGAACTGCCACCCAAGATGTGCAAGATTACAGCCTCGGACAGCTTTATTGTTGCTATGAAATTGAATGCATGCATAAAAATAAAGAGAACAATAAGGGGCAAGTGTTTACTGGGCATTAGAGACATATTTATTATAACTTCTACAGAATAAGCAGAAAGCTCAAATTATCTCCAGATTTTAAAGGTATTGTAAAATAATTAAACACAAATACAAAGAATATTACTGGAACTACAAATCCTGCAAATGTTCCTCTAAGGATTTTTATTTCATTCCTTACATATCTTACTAGGCTGCCACACCAGAGCCCTGGGTTTGGCCACCCTGAAAATTAAAGTGGAATAAAGTTGTTCTGATTCTTGTTTATAGCTTGTAGCTTCCTGTTGGAAGGCAGTGAAGGAGGAGGGACATGGCAAGCCAGCTGCAAGATTTATCACTCTCTCTTTTTTGCTCTCACTCTGGGTGAGAAAAACTGTTCCATATAGAGATATGCGGAAAAGCTCTTGGACGGTGTTCTTGCTTCTTGAACAAGCTTCCCAGGTGGTACCCCTGGTTCACAGCCGATGGTGGAGGGGTGGCAGAGCAAGCTGTTAGCTTGTGGGCTAAACATCCTCTAAAGCATCTTTCTGCTCTTTGCCTTGGGAAATGCAAGGTAAGGCATGGCACAGAGAAAGCCACGGCTCCCAGCCAATTTGTTGCCCTCCAGATAGAAATACAAGATTTATATGAAACCGCATTTCATACCACATGTCTCAAATTTTAAGGCTGGGAAAGACTTTACCACAGTAATTCAGGCATATTAACCATGTCAAATAAGTATGATTTAAAACACTCTTGGCACAAGCCCATTTAGGAGGTTAAAGCAGTAGCAGCCAAGCCAAAATAAATGTGAGGAAAGAAGCAAGAGAGGGAAAAGAAGTATGCAGACAGGGCAGTGGCAGGTGTGGGGTCTCCCCTTTTGGTGGTAATAGTCAGGTCAGCCTGTCTGTAATGTCACCTTACTGAGCCTGCATCACCTATGCAGATGAATGGAAGAAATAGAATAAATGGTGGAAATGTAGAGAAGGTAGGTTAGAGCCCTATAATCAGAAAATGTGAACATCCCATTTAGTGCACTCTGTCCAGTTTGTATGGGCAGCATATAGGTGATATAATTCAGTAATGAAAGATCCTGGATGAAACACTGTTTAGTGACCCTGTGTGACTGAAAATCAACACTGGCTTTTCTCACAGAAAAGGAATCTGCATGGTTGTAAGTTTTCTGTATCCTATTGGTTTTTACCTTGCAGCTACATGAGGACTTTTATATGCTATGATGACTAATTTCGTAGAAACATATTTACCTAAAGCAGAAAACACACTTGGAAATCATGTTGGCAAACATTTGAGTTGGAAATAATCAAAACTAATGGCAGAATTCCAGGATACCTTTGTTTGACATTCTATCAGTGTTGTAGTTTAATCCCAGCCAGCAGTCAAGCCCTAAGCAGCCACTTGCTCTCTCCCCCACCAGTGGGACTGGGAAGAGAATGGGAATGGTAAAAGTGAGAAGATTTTCTTTATCTTTGAGATAAAGACAGTTTAATAGGGAAATCAAAAGCCACACATGGGGGCAAAGCAAAACAAGGAGTTAATGGTTCAGTGGTTCCCATGGGCAGGCAGGTGTTCAGCCATCTCCAGCAGAGCAGGGCCCCATCACACGTCATGGTCACTTGGGAAGACAAACAACAGCATTGTGAACATTCCACCCCTGTGTCATTCTTCCTCTTACTTTATATCTTGAGCATGATGTCATATGGTCTGGACTATCCCTTTGGTCATTTGGGGTCACCTGTCCCAGCTGTGTCCCCTCCCAGCCTCCCATGAACTCCCAGCCTCCTCACCAGTGTGGGTGGCTGTAGGAAAGGCAGCAAAGGCCTTGACTCTGTGTAAGCTGTGCTCAGCAATAACAAAAACATCTCTACTTTTTGGGAATCCAGGGCTTCCCTCTGGCTGCCCTGGAAGGCCTGGGACCCTGGCAGGGGGTCAGGAACACCCCTGTACAGAGCCCCAAGAGACACTGTCTCTGATCTCTGTCCATGGAAAAGAGTTTTCAATCTTACAGGATTAATTACAAGCTCTGAGTGTTTGATATAAGTAATAATTAAGTGTGGCATGGGTGCCAAAGTAAAATTTTAGGGTTCTAGATTAAGGGTTCAAAGGGGACAAGATGGAGGAAATTGGGTCTGTCTTGTCCTTTTTCTCCTTCTTTGTGCCCTCCATGTTTCACTGTGGTGTTGGAATTTTTCTATTGGTTTAGGCTGGGGACACACTGTTCAACATAGGTGACAGACATTGGCACATTATTGTAAATATAGCACAGGTAGTTTCTGGTATATAATGTTTGTAACATCCCACTGAGGGCAGAGCCCCACATGCTGCCCTGCAGGACAGACCTGCAGCAGGGCAGCAGAACATGTTAGAGATAAGCAAGAATAAACAACCTTGAAAACGGCACAGATGAATTAAGACTTCTTCTTTGGCAATGGGGCAGAAAGACAGAGACTTTCTACAATCTCAAAATCATCAATACCACAAATTCTGACACGACTTTATTTTCACTGTGTTCAGTACACACCCAAAACACAGCCCCACAGCAGCCACTGGGAAGAAAATTAACTCTAACTCTATTCCTGCTGAAACTAGCACAAGCAGTTAACTAAAATACTTCACAGATTATGTTTTACTTTGTAGGTGATAGGAAAAAACTTCTGCTTTTTTTCTACAGGAGGAATTATGTCTTGGGTTAAAAAAAAAAAAAATAGGACACCTGTTGTTTTGAGGGTGTGGCTGGTTAAAGGTGTCTTTCACTTGAAGGAGCTCAACCTGAGACCATAAGATACGAATGTTTCATGCTGGGTGGCCATGTGTATATCACAGATATACTGGTGATATAGATGCACAAATATCCTTAGGGAATGTGCTCAAAGACTGATTTCCAAATGAAACTTCCATCTCCTTTCCAACATACATTAAGATACACCAGGCAATGCTGTTTTGGGTAAGTAAATGTAGTGTTTTAATTTCTGGGGAAGGTCATCAATCTACCTGGAGCTTGTCAAATCAAGTGATCAAAGTGTCAGATGAAGGCTCTGGTAAGCCATCCCTTGCACAAATAAACTTCATACCTTACTCCTTGAATGTTGTACCCAGCCAAGAATATTTTTATTATAAAATGTAATGTATGTCTCCAAATAAAGAAGAAAAACAGATTTTTAGTTCAAATTAGAATTGTCAGAATGTACAATAAATTCATACATGGTTGTTTAGCATCCACAGCTTGTAAGTAATCTCCTCTGTGGAAAATAGGATATAAAAATGAAATTTCAGTTCCTATTTTGACAGAGAAACTGATATGACAGCTCTGGTAGCCTCTATGATGGAATTTTGTTTCCAAGGGTAATAAGTACTGGATGCATTTTAGTGTGGTATGAACATCCAGTAAAGAATAAATAAATTATACAGAGATACACATCTAAGGAAATCTCTTCAGATTTCACTGATGATGGAGTGTGTCAGTCAGTGTTACTTATCAATGATCTTTGCTGACACAAGTGAGAATAATATTTTAAATATCTACTTAATGTTCCACCTCCTTCTGAATCTAATGAACCTAGTGGGCCTACTGACTTCTACTTTAACAGTCCTAAAATTTTAACTTTGTCTTGGATAACGTGTTGCTGAAAAAAAAAAATTATTTTCTCAAGTTAAACAAGCATCCCTTGAATTTTATAAGCATTAATTTAGAAGCCTGGGTTTGAAAATCCCAGCTTGCTTGTAAAGTGATAAGAGGGAAAAAAATTTATCATTTCTGCATAGATGGGATGTGAAAACAATTTTGACTGCCTAAAAATATACATAATTAAAGTTTTATTTTAAAAAACAAAATGCAGAGAATATCCTTTCAAGAAATTATCTCAGTCTTTGCTATGGATCACGTGGACTTTCAGAGCAGTTCCCCTTTCCTGCCAGGACAATGTGTTAGTTTTATTTGGATTGAACTTTAATCAGCTTTCTAATGTCCCTCCTGCAATTTCAACTCTTGATCTTGCGATTATTTCCTCTGCCAGAAATCTTTTAAGCCTTCAAAAAGTCTCCAGCTGCTTGTTTGCATCAGGACTCTCAGGAAAGAAATAGTCCAAATTATCTGAAGGCGTTAATCCAAAGTATATTAGCTAAACTGGATTAAATATGCATTCATTTGGAAGGTAATTCAGTAAAATGACATTAAAGACAGTTCTGTCGTGAATGAGTATGCTCACACAGTGGTCTAATACAATTTAAATTATGCCCTTCGAAAATTGAATTTGGATCAAGTTCTTTGTGTGTCTCTGTGGACACAATCCCTACCACAGCCACACCACACACAGTGGGGAAGTGGTTTGCAAGGCACTGGGGCTCCCTGCACAGCCCTGCATATTCCATGGCTGATATCACTTGGCTCAAGTGGGAGCTAATACAACCTGGAGTGTGATCAGCTTATTGTCAGTATGTAAAGCCATGCTGCCATCACTGCCATCACCATTACTGCAGCACTGTGCAGAGTCTCAAGTGGAAATCAGAGCCTATTATGCTCGATATTAAATGAAAGAAATAAAATAGCTGGCTTCTGCACAAAGAGCAGAGCCTAAAGAGCTGCTGGCGGAGCTGTGCAGGCTGTGAGTTGTGCTGCCCTCAGGTCTCCCAGGGTCCAGCCTGGTGCTTTGCCTGAGGAGTCTGGTGATCCAGAGAAGCTGTATGAGAGAGACAGGCCTCTGACTTGCTTGGAGAGGTAAAATATGTGATTTTCTAACCTCCTGTGCTAGATCACAGGCCAAATCAGTATCAGCTGGGATGACTGGCTGTGTTTGAAGCAATGCTAGTCACTCAGGCTGAAGGAGTTTTCTCACTCAAATGTACTCACAAGAAAGCCACTCTTTACCTATTTGTGTCATATTGCAGCCTACATGTGGTTATACTATCTTTCTCTTCCTAATTAAATGCTCTGGGAATTAACTGATGCTTGTTGCCTTTTTCATCCCCTTCAAAATTCAATCCAGTCTGATAGGGCTTGTAAATAATTCTCTAGCCTGCCATGCATTGATTTCTTCTACTCGGGGGAAAACAGAGAAGAAGAAAACATAAACTTGTGAGAAATAGTTCATTGTTTTTCATACATTTTGCCAATCACAGGCCAAAAATAAAGGGAAAATGCAGGTAATTCCATTTGTATGCTATCTCAAAGGTTATAACTATCAAACTATAATATAATACCAAGATTTTGAAAAGGCTAGGTACCTCCAAAAATGTGTCTTCTGTAAGAAAATATCAGCTGTGTGCTTGGTTGAGTCAAGAAGTGGTTTGTATTACCTGTCAGGTTTGTAAAAAGAACAGCAAATTCTGGAGGAGCATTTAATGGCAAGAGGGATATTAGCTCTGTCAGTCAATTCAGGAAACAGCTTTTAGGAAATGTTTCTTCACCACGGCATGTGTTAATGAGACCAGATAAATGACCATAGTAGATGGAGCCACTTCCTATGTTTCAGACTGGACTAATGAGCTTTTATACATGGGTAAAGCTTTCAGTATGTTTGACCAACACTTAAATTTTCAGTTGTTGAACATAGAGTACAAGATTTCTCTTAAAATAATTTCATAGTGAAAATAAGATGTACAGATCTTGATTCAGCATGGACAACTTCATAAAAGTGCTAGTGATGGACAGTGTGGAAGCTGACATTATTGAATCCTCTCAAACCATGGAAATGTTGCAAGGAAATGTAACAATGGTTTTGACCATTTTGAACACATGAAAGTATATGCTTAAATGAGAGGGACAGGTTATGAACTGCAGTCTTTAGGTCAGCATAAAGACAAAGAATAAGGAGATGGTACAGAAACTTCTGAGTTTTAATTCTGTGTCAAGTCAGTTAAAATCTCCTAGTGTTTTTCTTTTATTGGAAACGAATATATCTGGAAGTGCTTTGCATATGTCATAGGCTAAAAGAATACACTCTGATGGTGCACACAGTGTACTTGTGACCAGCTGCCATATTGTAATGTCATACCAAGCAGTAATTTGTCCATGTGTCTGAGACACCTGATACAGACACAGCATGTGTGTGTGTGTGTATGTGTATATTCAGTCTGTCTTCCCTGACTCCTTTGGGTAAAATGATGTCATTACTTTTGTAAGTTTTGAGTTGGGTCATATAAACTGATACCAGTACAGCTAAAGCATCTTAAAACTTAGAAGGATTTAGAATTATTTGTCTTGAGTGTTGCATTGCAGCAAAGCAAGGAGAGCTACTGTCAGCACCAATTGCTTTTATACATATATTAAGTCCCAATTTGTCTGCCAAAGCAAACAAAATTGTTCTATCCATCTCTCCTTTGAGTTGGTACTCCTTCTGACCTGCTCTGTTTAAAGTGTTCTGTTGTGCAGAAGGGAAACCATGAGACAGCTTGATTAATATTGATGTTATCCCTGGGCAGTGCAGGATACAAAAGTGTTGGAACAAACCAGCTGCAACAAAGACTTGAATGTTGTATTATCTCTTAAAATAGATCTTTGGTTTTGCAGAACAAAAATACTGAATGTTTATGCTCCAGAAAAGCTTAGCTTTTTAATCAAATGTTATACATAATTCAGCATTCTTATATGAGAATTCTGTACTAATAAAAAGAGTCTTCACCGTTTCCCCTGCTTAGTGGTTAATGCAGCTGGAGTTTGTATGATTGTCTTAATCTCATCAGAAACAGCAATATTTTCATTGGTCAGAATTTGTCCAACTTTTAGACTGGCTTATGTTTTAAGAGGTGATAAAAATTTTGAACAGCTAGTGCAAGGCTTCTTACACCTCAGCAGAGTCACTTGGGCATTTATCACTAATTAACTCTGCACAAGTATTTTTTTTCTAATCAGTGACCTATTCATGAGACACAATTCTGCTTGAAACTTTTGTAATTTTAAAACAGAAATTGCTGTATAGCTCATTGGTTTGGATTTGGAGCTTTCTTGCAGACTGAATTGTTTCAACAGATAAAATGGCGGCAAGAGGCCTGATTGTGACCCTGCTTAATGAAGACTCTAAATTTGGAGCAACTTTGTGGTCCATGGCATTAAAAGAGTACTAAGGAGTGAAGAACAAGAATTATAAAACTATTGGGATCAATGAGGTCAAAACGGAGAGCCTACATAAATAGTAATCCGATAATATTTTTATTTGTTCTTGTTGATGAGTTTGAGGTTGTTTCAGCTTACTGTTTTTGCTTCTCCCACAGAGCTGCTCAGAAATTGAACCTGTCTTCCAAAAAGAAGAAGCACAGGCCTTCTGCATCATCTGTTCCTGAATCTCCTCTCTTCTCTACCTGCTTCAGCAGCATCCTTCAGACCTCCCCACCCCCTGCACCACCATGTTTGTCGAGGGCAGTCAGCAAAGTGAAAGACACTCCTGGTTTGGGCAAGGTAGGCCTTGCAAAATACTGATTTTCTTTGGGAGAAGATTTTATCCTTGTGCAAAACAATAAAGGAATTGGAAAACCATGTCCTTTCTCAGCTGGCTTTGCTGTATCTGGTCCCTGAACACGTGTTAGAAAGCTTAACAACTTGAGTTAACTAGTGCAAGTGGATTTCTAATAATGTTGAGTTAACACAGACAGACCTAATTATGCAGCAGCTAGATACTTCAAAGCCCAGCTACAACTAATGCACCTGCACTGGGATCACAGTGCTACTAGGTGGAGTTAATGTCCATCCTGCCAGGAGGTAATATCCATTCTGGGTCTCAGGAGTAGTTGTCTCTGTGGCTGTGAATAAACTGCACAGTGATTGCTTTCTATGGTATATTTTGTGTTCCTGATGCCTTTGCTTTCCAGACTGGTATCTTAACTGGATACACTGTCATTTGCTTCTGGCTTAGGTTTCCTGGCTTTCTTCCAGTATATTTACCAGAACAAAACCTATGCTTTTAATGATAAATTGCTTCGTTTTTCTTTTGTCATGTTTTTTGCTCCTATTCTGCATAATCATTCCCTCTTAAAATGCTGTTTAGGTGCACACTTATGTTGAGGTGATGGAGGAGGTGTGTATATAGTTTATTATTGCTTTGTAGTTTTTCTGAGTGGCCCTTCCCTTTTTCCCTGTTACAAGTGGAGAGCCTGGTATATTACATCTGGGAATATGAGCATGCACTTGCTGAGAAAAGCAGTTTGCTTTAATCAAGGTAGTTTCTTATTAAGCATCTCTGTGTGTGGTTATCCATGTTCATCAAATACCAAGTAGTGACAATGAATTTGGTGGAAGTTTTTGTTTAGAAGAGAAATTGCACTGTATGATCTAGGACTGCCGAGCATAGGATGGGCTCCAGACTTTCCCTGCTGATTTTGGATACTCACTTATCTTGTGCAGTTCCAGTGTTTCCTTTCAAATGACAATGGCATTACTTTCATGGCTGGCTTAATGCCTGTTTGAAAAGAGATTCCCTACACCTGAGGTTCCCTTCCCTTCCTCTGGCCTGGTAGGTGGGAAGAAATGTAGAAATCTGTCATGATGTTATAAAACTATAATAGGGATGTGTGTTCTGACTTTAGTGGAGGAAAGAGGAGTAAACTTGAACTTGTTCCTTGTTATAAGAAATTGCAACACAATAGAGTAACAATAGAAGCCATCCTCTCAGAAGTCTTACCTTTCTGCCTGGGAGGCTTACATCTGAATAAAAATACCATTGAGGATGGTATCAAGAGTGTTTTCTTGGAAACAGGGGCTCATCTCCCATCTTGGACTGCATTAGCACTTTTCCTGATTATTATTTTCACATGTCCCAAGGAAAGGATCTACGTACAGAGACACAAACATATCTCTGTCTAAACATTCCAAGGTGATTTGACTGTTTCTTGTTCCTCTTGCCACTGGTTTCCAGTGGAGAGGGCTTGGGAAGCAGTTTTGCAATATTCCCAAACAGACCTGTGATTTGCTTCTGCAAAACCATGTACAAGAACAGGCTTCAGGCTTTCCAGCTATGTAAGTAAAACTGAAATTTTGCAGCCCATGTGATGAAGGTGGAATTTATTTTCATTTCAGACTTACTGTCCCAAAACTATCAGAGTATATAAGTAGAGAAGAGGTTTTAACACATTGACACCCATTCTTCTTCAAAGCAGTAAATCAAATTATTTCATATAATCAAACTAGAGAAAATTAAAGTTTTCTGCATTTCCATTAGCAAAAATATATCTAACCTGCAGTTTCTGGAAGCCAGTTTCATTTTTCACCTGTGATTTCTTTTAGGAGTCACCTTATAATTATGACCTGAAGCTTGCATACTTTCATCAAAGTTTTCCATCAGTTTACCTCTGCAGAACAATTTTCATTTTAATATGTCAGAAATAGTTCTGAGGCACAATAAGTAAATAACTTCAGGATAGCAATGTAATTTATCTGTCAGACTGGGAAAACTTTAGACAAGGTAATGGAATTTCCAGCTTATTTGCTTTTAATTTTCCATGTTTATGTGTTCTGTTTAGTTAGGTTGGGATAAGTTTTGATAGGAATATGTTAAAACCAGTTACTTTTCTCAGCATTTATTCTCATATAGTGTTTTCTGCAAGGGTATAAATTTATGAAATGTGAACCCATGTGGAGGAAGGGGGCTCAGGGAAGCTAAATGTTGTTTTCAACATTTTAGAATTTTTTCCTGGTTTGTATTTAAATAGCATTTTGTGAGCAATCTCAGTGTGATAAAACTCTATTTCACTTTGGGTTTGAGTGGGCTGGGCAATTTCTAATGTGACCATTTGTTACTGGAAATTCTGATTCACCAGAACTGGAGAGATGGCTGTTGCCAGGGATTGTAGATTTCTGAAACTCCAGGGGACAGCTGTGCTCAGACTGCCTGGAAGGCTGTGAGCCCTGGCGCACACACACTGGGTGTTACTGGCTTGGTGTCAGCTTGAGATCTGTCAGTTTTCCAGGGGAGGTGGGTATCCAAGATGTGAAGGACAGAAAGGTGAGTATATTAAAACTTAGGCTTTCAGGGTAAATTTCATTTCACAGTTTTCTAAAATGAAATTGCAAGCAAACAGTTACTATTTTATATTTTCACTTCTACTAGAAATTTCAAAGAATCTACTTCTCATTGCAAGATTAATGACAATGATTTATTGGAAATTATAGAATTTATCTGTCACATGTAGGCATAATGTTTTTTTTTTAAGCTAAAAGAGGAAGATCTGCCTATCACCAATATATTTAAAGTTAGTAAGCAGTACATTTAGGATGGATATGGGTCCAAACCCCCACTGGAACATCTAAACTGATGAAAAGGGTTAGAGAGTATATATTCAGGCTGCATGCTTCATGCCTTTTCTTACAAAATGCCTTTCAAATCAAAACTGTACCAGCCTGGACTTTGAAAGAAGTATTATTTGAAAACTGAAGTTCAGCTTCACAGAAGCAGGAAGATGATATTAATAATGGAATGGTAGGGCTGCATAATCAGCATTTTACTTTGATGTTAGATACACCACTGAGCCTAGCAGAAGTACAACATTGTCAAAGAAACAAGTAAAGGATCAGATTCTTTTGCACTCATTTCCAAATAGCTCTTCCTGATGCTAAATACAAAGGTGTGACCCTATGGTAAATATGTTAACAGGAGTGCTTTTATGGATCATAACTTATCTGTGTACTTTGGATTTACATTTGCTGGTAGAGGGGATGATCCTGAGTGGTAGTGTGGCATCCCTGCAGTCAGTTCTTGAGAGTTTTCCTTTGAGCTGAGTGCCCAAAGGAAATCCTGCTCCATAAACTGCAACACCTTGAGCAGCATTTCTTCTCTCTCTGTTGTCTTTAGATCCTCATATTCTGACTAACAGATTGCTTTTACTGAGTTTATCCAGAGAGAGAGAGAGAGAGTGCTACTGTTCTGGATGGCTGTACATGAAGTTTCCCCAAATCTCAGTTTTCTGAAAGATACTCCTTAAGTCTGCTGTGTCCTTCCTAACAACAAGCCAATAACACAGCAAAATAGTGTTCTGCGCAGAAATAATGAATTATTCCACGCCTGCACTGAGATTAACTACTCTAAGGCCATTCTAGTAAGGTTTGCTTTGATTTGCTCCCCAATCTGCTTCCTTCTGTCCTCCCTCTACACCTCCTCTTCCATTTTCTGTCAAACAGAATCAAAAGTAAACCAACACTTTTGACGAGAACCTGAAATGTTCTTTCTGTGAATGATGTTGTTTTGCTGAAACCCACATTTGACATGAAAAACAACTGGAATGAAAAATTTTCTGCCAGCCTGAATAAATAGGTTTTCAGGTGGCAGGGGGTTAGGATAAATGAATGTGGTCTCTCTGCTTTCTTTCATTTATTATGTTTCTGTGTGTAGTCTTATAAACCTCTGTCAGTGAGAGGTATTTGTTATGTTTGGGCAGAGATTAGTTTACTTTTCCTTATGTATATATATACTTGTTTTTGTTGTTGTTTTTTGATGTGGATTTTTGTTATTTGGTACTTGTTAATCTCAAAATAAAATAGCAATGCTTGGGCACTAAAATCATCCTTATGCACAGGGTTTGTACCTGGGAGAAGCAAGTCACCATTGAACTTTTTTCAAGTAGTCTTTTTGACCTATTAAAAGAACACCTTTAATCTGTGCTTCTGTTCAGTTTTTATTTTTCTGGAACAGCAGCACTTTGGTTTGCAGGGCCTAGACCTATTTTGCTAAATTATGTGCAAATTCAGATTAAAAAAATCCCTGTTTCTGTCTAGAGCAGTTATGATCTCACTGTAGGAATGAGGAGCAGAGAGATGGGAAGCAGGAAGAGACAATGAGGTGTTTTTGGTCATCTTGGTAGTGATGTCCTCAACCCATCAGCAGTGTAATGAGAGGACATTATTAAAGGGTAAATAATAGATTATGCTGCAGGTGCTTGTGAGGGGCCCTTTCCAAGTGTGTAGGACAGAGCAGGAAGTGGCACAGAGAGGGGGGTTTGAGAGTCTAGTGAGTGAATGAGAGATATGGTGGCTGATAGCTCATCAAGCACAGGGTTGATCATGGAGTGTGCCTGGGAGGGGCCTTAAATGGGAACCAAGACACAGCCAAATGGCAGGAATGGCAGCAGGACGCTGGCAGTGTGATAGATACTCCTAAGTCATACAACTTTTTCCCAAGGATCTATGTCATACAGTAAAGCAAATCCAGTTAAAAATAATTTTTCAGTGCCTGGCTGAAGAATCTAATCTTCGTCACAACACAGTATTTGATTGAAATAAGCCCAAAATCTGCTATTCACTTTACACAGCTCTGCAGCTTACCTTTTTCTCACATTGATTTACATAAAACTGTGTATGGAAGCATCTGAAACATTTTGTCTAACCTGAAAGTGTGTCTACCAAACCAACGCAGTATTTGTCAAAAGTAGCAGTGAAGAAAGCTCTAATGCACAAGTAGTTTAGGTTTATGAGTAGATGCACAACTGTTTTTTGGCTGGGACAGAAACATATGCCAATGTTTTGGGTTCACAAGCTACTAGTATTTCAGCTGTTCACTGCCTTAAAATAGTTTTTGTTTACTTTTCACTAACTCAAGCAACAATTATTGCACTGTCTTTGACATGCTTTAATCTGAGCTATATAACAGTGCAACAAGGGTGTTAATAATAAGTAACTATTATATTGGCTATGGCCTCTATGGATCATGGTGTGAATAGTTATTGTCAAAAGATGTCTTGTCAACTGTTTGTATCAGTGCAGGGAAGAGATGTTCTTACATTTGCAAAGTTGATTTGGAGGGAACAAAATTGATTCACATCTTGTTTAAGTCCAAAAGGTATAGGAAACCTCCCTTTCTACTATTGGAGTTTTCATTTTAACATGCTGGTTGATGGATGTCAGGATTTTTTTTGTCTACATGAAAATTGTCATACAGTTTTGTCTATGTTTTCATCATATATTTAGCAGGAGGTTATAAAAACCTGCGCTATGGTCAGCAAAAATCCCCAGCCCAACTTGCAAAATATGTCCTGTATTTCACTTCACTGCCAGCCATCTTTAAGGTGTTTCCAAAAAGAATGAGGAGAGATTCTCTTTCCTTTGTAAAGCCACAATCCTTCCTTTGTAAACCTTCATCCTTCAGGTGTGTAGGGGCAAACGTTAGGAGATAGATGACAAAAGTGATTTTAAACCCTGTATCACAGAAAACAATTTCTGAGATGAGAGCTGTTTTTTTCCCCCCAAAGTTACCATGGCTACTGAAAGGTGAGAGGATGAACCCTTGAGGCATTTAAAGGAGACATATGTGTTCATCTTTGTTGTCAACATGATTGTTGTACAAATTATTTAGTGCCACTTGGAATGGAATCCAGGGCCTTTTGCCCTACAGTCAGAATTGCTCAGAACTCTGTTTCTCCTCACGAAATGCACTGTTTGGACCTGGTGGAAGCTTTCTTGCACTTTGCCTACATTCCTGCTAGATGGGATTTTCTAGGAGGAGTTTTAAAATCAAGCTGCTTTAAGTAAAAGGTGAAATTATTAGAATCTGGAAGAATTGCTGTTAACAAAAAATCTCTTACCTTTGTCAATCATGTTTTTTATGAACACTTAGTGTGCCTTTCTCTAAAGTAAAGCTTATTCTGGATTTGGAAGTACCAACCCAAGCATGCCAGAAGCCTGTCAGATTGAATTTTGGTTGACTTGGAGGTTTAAAGTGTATTTTAACATGTAGTTTAAATAAATTTATATGCAGTCATGTTTTCCATGATTTAAAGAACAGCTGTAACTTCTGTTTCTTTGCTTTGTGAAGCTTCTGGAAGCTGCTACTTCAAGGGAACTGGGAGCATTGGAAGTGGTCTACTAATGTAGGCACCAATCTTTCTCTTAATTCCTCTGTCTCTGTTGATTTTCCTTTTAAAAAAGCCATCCATCAAAAAATAGTGAAATATCTTTCCTTGTAGTGACATCTTCCTAGATGTATTCAGAAATTGTACTGATGAGCTTGTGAGCACAAGAGGTGGCTGAAGGAGATTTACAGGTGGAATTGGACTGGACAGAAAAAATATGAAAAAGGCTGTACCTCAACTCACTTTGATGGCATTTTTTATTTATGTGTTAGAAGAATCAATATTTTCTGTACTTCTTTTTTAGTATGTTTCAGTGAGGAAGAGAGTGACAAAATATAGTTTTGTATTGTTTACCTTGGTCTGTTTTGGTGAATTTTGTAAACATTGGTGAAAAAAAGGAAAATTAGCTTGTTCAAAATGCTTCAGGCTGGTGGTACTAGGTTTTGTACATTTGATTTTATTTATCCAGTACCCTCTGCTTTGTCATATGATTTTATGCCCAGCAATCTGTAAGTTTTATGCCAGTAGACTGCTTTCTTGCCTCACTTATGACCATGGTTTCTGGGCTCCTACTTGGCTATGGGCCTTATACATAAGGCTCACATTGGTCAATTAATGTTGATAACCTAATGAAGCTACAGAAACCTTTACTCTTGCTCACCTTGTAAGTACATTTTCAAAATATTCTCTTATTATTGAAATAGTATGACAACACAGTGGCCACATATTTTAAAGTCTCTTAAACGTTGAAGGACATGAAATTTGAATGAAAATTACTCAATTTTTCTAGGATAAAACCCCATTGTTTTTAATACTGATCTGCTCCAAGTTTTTCTGAGATACTGTATTTTAATTTGCTTTTTAATTTAGGTGATACTGCTGGTTGATATTTTCAAGCACTTTGATAGTTCTGGTTAATAATTTCCATTCCTTTTTTAAAGATTTCACTAATACTTCTAAAAATGCCCCCTTCTTCCCCGCTCTCTCCTCCGCATCTCTCCTTATTAAATTGATTTTTAAATTAATGACAAAGAGATTAATATAAATCAGGAAAGTCAAGATGACAGAAAGTGAAAATTTAATGAGTATTTCTCATGCTCAATGCTGAAGAAGGAGTTTAAATACTGAATAGTTTGCTAAATCCAGGACCGTAGTGAGTTTTCTGAGATGTTAGGCAAGTAACAGGCTCTGTACTTTGAGTAGTCAGCTGTAGACCTTATTACAATTCTTTTTGCTTTAAAATTTCCTAAAGTTCTTCTCCTCCCAGCCTTTTCCTTTTGTGTTTGACTCCTCTCAGCATGTGTCAGAGAGCAGCGGCGCAGGCGGGATGGTGACACGGCAGGAGGCTCTGCTGTAGCACTGCTGTAACATCATGGGCTAATGATCTGTCTGAGCCTCCTGGTTCAACTGCAAGGTCATTATGCTTTTCCTTTTCTAAGGGTCTGGGCCTTACCTTATTTCTCTGGTACAACACTGACTTCAACAGATAACTAGATCAGCTGAGTAAGAGCCAACGTGTACTGCATTTTAATACAGAGAATACCATTAAATGTATCTCCTCTTATTCACTGTCTCCCCATTTTTTGTCTTTTCCTTTAGGATTCAAATCCATTTTTGGGAATATCTCCCTATTATCCATTTTTTTGTGAAGCATGCATCTCCATGTTTCAAGTCATTGTATTCCTATGTTTTCCTTCACGCTTTAGTGCTGCCATTATTGCCACCTTAGGATGGATTCATGTTGCTAGCTTAGGTGACCACTACCCTCCTGATCCAGGCTGTCCAAATGTATTCCTCTCATGGAGAAATGGAGAGAATTGGGCTGACTTGCCTCTTTTTCAGATGATCACAGAGGTAACATACACAGCTGCCTTGGAATGAGATATTTGTGTTCTGGCTCAAGTAAGGTGAAATTAACCTCTCCCTGAGTAGGAACAGAGGCTCTTCTTGTGTTCTACTCAGAACCTTTAATAGATGACCAGCTGCTGTGAGATACAAATAACAAGGTGCTCACAGAAAGTTCTAGGTGCTTTGACCTCTTCTCAGGTGGAAGTCTGCATCCTCTGCTTTCCTCTATATGGCACCCAGGTCTGGTTGAGCAGACCTGCGTGCAACTGAGCAGGTTGCATAAAGCAGACAGACCTTTGTGGAAAAGGACCAAGCAGACTTTTCCACATTTGACCTTAGGCAAATCCAAGTAAAGCAAACTGTTCTTTATTGAGTAAAGGACTGGAGATGTGCAGTTGTACTTCTGTCAGACTGGTTGTGTAAAGATGATCATAATGTACACACCTGTTAGATTAGAGCCTCTGGCCCTGGATGGCCAGATTTTCATTGCTCTGTCATGTGACCTATACATCACTTCCAGGAAGAGCTCCTTCCTGGATGTGTAGGCAGTGTGACTTGGGGTTGGAAACATTTAATTAGTGACTATCGGGATTCCTGATAACCAAATGCCATTTTGTTTTCCAAATGTAAATAGACTTTCTTTTCTGTGTTGTTCCCAAAGTGATTAACAGTTAAATTATCTTTCATTGGATAGTGAAATATGAAATACCAGGTATGAAAAGTAATACTTCAACTGAACAGTTTGATCAAATCACTGACCTGTTTGATATGACAAATCAGGAGGTATGTCCATACCTTTTTAGGGCCTGTGATGCTCAAAACTTCTTCTGAAACACTCAGAAGTGAGAAATGGAGTAGGTGCACCTGTGATGGGTGTGGATGGACAGGTGTTTGTGTAATACTCACCTCATACATGAGGTGTGTATATTTGCATCTATAAACGTATAGGTGCATATATGTGTGCGTATTCATCTCCTCTTCCTCACCAGTGCAGTGGAAATATAGAAGAAAAAGCTATATGTGGATTTTTTGAGGAAGTTATCTGAAAAAAAAAAAAGTAAGGCTAACTGGCTATGGACTACTTGCTTTTTATAAATGAGCAGATTTTTTTAAAGACAACTCAACATTCCCTTAAGATATTGCCATTAAACTCACAGGTTTTAATCCAGTCTAATACCCTTTTTCTTGCTTAGTTCAGTCTTACAATACAGTACAATACAATACATTATCTTTTTTTGTCCTATGTAGTGATTGAAAATGCTTATACAAATAGCAGCATTTTACATAAAATTCTCTAGGTGTGTGAGGCTCTGTTATGTTTCTGTAGATCCTAACAGCTTCCACCCCTATTAGTTGCTGCTGGATTTTTTCACAGATCTGTTCAATTTACAGTGCTTATACTGAAGGAGAGACAGAAAAAGATGTGTTGGCAAAATGAGATATGTATTGAAATGTCAGGAAAAAAGCTGTATAATAACCTTTACAGCATCACATATGCCATTACAGAAACATAGATGTGGGAAACCTTAAAAACTGTTGTTCCTTTTTTCCTTGCCCCCTTTTTCTCCATGAAAAAGTATGGTATATGTACTTCAAACCATATGGTGTGAGAGTAGTTATCTTTGCTTTAATATCTTACCCTTTCTTTCCAACATTTAGTATTACTGGAGTTTCCTCCAAATACAAATTTTGATTTGCAATAGAAATCTATCCTTGGCTAGCTTGGCTGCATCACCTGAGCCCAGATTCTGGAGGCAGTGTGACTAGAAAAGCTGCCCTCCCTCCCTTCCCTACCCACTCCTACTAAAACACCTTAAATATTGCAGATGGTCAGCTCCGAGGAGCTGTGGTGAGGCTGTGCTGGCACGAGCTCCAGCAGAGGCACCTGGGGCATGTCTCCTGGCCCTACAGAAGGAGAAGGCATCACCATGTGGTGAGCACAAGGAGGCCAGGCTGCTTTGGGGAAATGGAATACCAACTCAGGGCAGCCAATGGGATTCCCCCAGGGTCTCCTAGTCTGTGAGCAGAGGGAATCATGAATCTCCTCAGCTGAGAAGGAGTTATTCATCATAAAGACTATTATGCTGTGCAGGGCATTGCTGAAACAGAACACCACCAGGCTATTTCCTATCTTATCAGGGTATATTAATAATGCAGTAGTAATAACAAAAGTACAAATTAAAAATAACTGGATGGGCAGATAAGCAGAGTTCTTGAGATTAAGGGTATTGGGATTTGCTTCAAACAGTTAACTGCAGAGTAGCACATAGAGGGAAATCTGCCTTTATTATTTTCTTATTCTTTATTTCATCTCTGAGAGCATTATTTCTAGAGCTTTGCATAGACAGTAATAGGCAGAATATTTCCTCAGGAATTCAGACTGTTCTTTTTTATCCCCAGAGGAATGAAGTACCTTTTGCTAATGCATCTAATTCAGTAGGAATTAATAATGCTGAATAAGAAGAGTATTCTGGTTATTAGCCTTCCTCTACAAAAATCTCTTACCATTTTCTCCTCCCACTCCCATCCCACAGTATAAAGGCAGACAAGACACTACAAGTGTCAGATATTCAGGCTTCAGGATGCAGGGATGCAATTGTTTCCCAGAGGATTGTGAGTTCCTTTTGGGTTGCAGCGGCATGAAATCCCTAGAGTCCTGAATCTCTTGAGGTGTAATAGGTGTAATGTTGGGCATACAGAAATGTAAGTATCTGGTTCTCTGGCACTGGATGATTCTGCTACCCCCAAGTCATGTTTTGCACTACCTATATCTGTCAGTTATTGATCTGTCAGGCCTCTGCATCATTCTTTTCCATAGAGTTAAAATAATGACTCAGAACTATACTTTGGTCCCTTGCTGGGTACCAAAATGTGCCTTACTTAGCGCATGACACTGGATTTCAAGTCCTATTTGCTAAGAAATTGTCAGAACACTAAATCCTGCTCTCAGTGAAATAGTACTGAAGCTAGTGCAAATGCACAGTCATTTCACACAGCTGCATCTGAGCAACACTGGCCCACTGATGGATAAACCTATCAAGGGAAGACCATTTGATTGGTGAAACAGCAGCTTAGCAAAGAACTGCACCCTCACAGAGCAATTATTTTTTTTACGCTTATTGTTGAGCCTCTTTTATTCCTGTGAAATAGAAGGCTATTCACCAAATTCTCTGTCCCCTTTGAAAATCTTTTAACACTATGCTACTAAGTAAACACGTCCATTACTTAGTCCAGGATCAAGTGACCTGACAAGAAGGATAAAGCAGAGCTGTAGTGTGGGAACAGTTTCACTGGAAGCATGGGTCTGCTGGATGATTAAAGAACAGTGAATAAATGAATTATAATTTTATCTTTTTACGGAGCATGACCAGCTGAATAAGATTATTGGAAGGGAGTGTGTGCCCTTGGGTTGGAAGACAACCACCGAGGAATGTGCCAACTTGGAAAAGCAGTCTGTGTGTGAGTAGGCATGGGTGTATGAAATCTTACTGGCTGCATTGTTGGATCCCCTCGTGTAACCTTATAAAAGAGCTAATCAAGGAAACAAAGCTAGTGTGGCATCAAATACTGACTTGTGCTTTCTCACTTGCCACAAAAAGTGCCTCATGTGAGGAACGCTTGGAATCTGATGGTGACCCTCTAATGTAACAGTGAAACCAAGTGTCCACAGCCAGAAGGACAACAAACCCTGTTGAATGGGGGAGTTGTGGGGCCAGAGCAGGGATATGGGGAAGTCTGCCTTGCAGGAACATAAACTTTGTTTATCTATTTTGCAATGGCTTTTGCATGCTTCTTGCTATAAACTTTTGGATGCTAAAATTATTCAGCTGGCCGTGATCTGTACGAAAGATAAAATTATAATTAATTCAGTAATTTTTCTTTAATAATACAGCAGACCTGTGCTTCCAGTCCAGCTGCTCCCACACTGTAGTAACTTCCTCTTGACACCTTAATCCTTACAGCACTGCTGCCCATCAGTGCCCCTTGATCATCTCCTTGGAGGAGTGTTTGTGGCTTCTTCCCTACTGGCTGAGGAAAATGCACAGAGCCTTACATTGCAACATGCTTATTTGTTTTGATGTAAAGTATTCTGGTCCAGTTTTGTAATGGTTGTTCAAAGCTCCAGCTGATAAATACTAACTGTGAACAGTTAAGAACTTGTAATTGATTTTATGTTGATACTTCTGGAGACTTGACCTTTTATACTTCATCATGAGCTATGTTTTAGAAAATTATGGAAATGCAACAAATAACTAAGATTTGAATCAGAAGATGAATTGACTATTTGTCATGTAAATGTTACCTTCTGAAGTGAATTTCTTCATAACTAGATATCAATACAGATTTTTGAATAAAGGCAAAAGGTTGTAAAGCTCTATAAGGCTTACTGCTTTGAGAAACTCTATAGACCAATTCAGCTATGACTCTTACAAGCAGAAGACCTGAATGTTTCATGAGTGCTGCCTTTCTGCTACTGGGATTTCAAGAATGGAGGTATAAATTTCACCTTGCTTTTGTCTTGCTCTGCAAGCCTAGGAAGATTGAAGATCTGCTGCCCTTGTTTCCACCTAAAAACACCACTCATGAGAGCAACATGTGGGGTAATGGAGTTCAAGGATTATTTAGGACATCAGTTGCCTCACACTGGGGAAAAGTCCCTCTGTCAACTGCTTGTTACTGTGTGGGAATATACAGGAATTCTGTTCTTTCTCTTCTCAGAGAGATGCTGTCCTGGAGAAATCAAAGTCTGAAAGCAGCCATGGGAGCCTGTTTCATTTTAATGTTTGTTATTGTATCCCAAAATGGAAGCAGAACGGAGAGATAGTTTATTAAAAGAAGATTATTAACACCTGATATTTTCAAAATTCAGACAGGTAGAGATTCAGAGCTGTAGAGGGAAGGCTGTTGGTGGTCTCCCAATGAATAGACAAATAGATCAGGAAAACCAATATGTGAGTTAGCAGTCTTGACTGAGAGCCTAAGATTAAACAGGCACTCACAATAAACAATCCTTTTGCCCCTTGAAAGTCAAATACAGCTGAGGTATGTTAATGGACAAAATGATCTGGATGTGGTTGATGCTGTACCCAGTCTCTTTAGAGAACAAAACTGTCAACATGGCAACTTCCTAGTTTTTAAGTCACTTCATGAAAGAAAAACCCAACAAACCAAAAAAAACCCCAAATAAATCCTCATTTATGCACATTGGGCAGGCTGACACAGCAATCATACCTTTGGTTCACATCCCAGCTTGAGCATGCAAAAGTCAAACAAAAACATCTCTGTCATGCAGTGATGCCTTTTAACTTGCACAAACCAAATAGCTGCCAGAGACCACATCACTTCCAAGAGTGTGCAGGACAAGGTAGAAGGAGGAGGAGGATTGTAGACTGGCAAGAGCTTCATATTAAGTGAGATGTTAATTTTCATTTGGTGCTATTGAGCTTGAAAATAAGGGCTATTGTAACCCCATAATGTAAAAATGCTTTTGCTTGTGCTTCTTTCCTCCCATAAGGAAGCCAATTTCTCTCTGTGTTACTGAACTTAAGAGGTAAGAGATAAGGAGAAGTGAATCTTCCTGTCAATTCAGACTGAAAAAATCCCCAGCTTTACTCCTACTTCCATCTTGACATGCCTTTGTCATCATGGTTCAGATCTGGTCCCTTTGAAGAATTTCTTTTGAGCAGATGCTAAAATGTCAGAAAAGAATGAAGGAAGACAAGTAAGAATGAACTGGAAATTCTTAGACCTTGTCTGACTGAGAGCTTTGCCTTCACAGAAAATACGCAATGTGGTGGGTAAATCATTACTGCAGATAAAGCTACAACTTTTTTGTTGTTGTGTAAATTGCTGTATTTTGTCAATTACACTCATCTGACCCTTATACTTGTGGACCTGTAAGGATGTTACTTGTAATTCATGGGTTTTCTTTCCTTTGAATTACCAGTACAAGCAGTTGGGACAATGCTAAAAGAATTTAACTGAAAATGGAAAGGTAGTGTAATTTCATGTAAATCAGATACAGAATGCAGTTTAGAGATTCAGGTAGTGTATTGTGATTATGAAGAGTTCCTTGGAAATAATTCTTCCTTTTCTTTGACTGTGTGAGTTTTTTCCTCTGTATTTAGTAGAGTGGATGATGATGTACAGAGGGCAGATAGTCTAAACAAAGGAGACTGATCAGAGCAGTATCAAAAATGTAAATGGAGATGCACAGGGATCAGTGTGCTGTGCTTATCTTTTGTTGTAGTTTTTAGCTACTTCATATCACAAATGCACAATTTTAAATTTTTTTTTTTGTTTGGTCACAGAGAGGTTACAAGGATGCTTCTGATGTATTTACATCGATTCTGCTTTAAGCCTCTGAATATTGTTCTCACAGGACGTTCATAGCTCTATGCTTCTGCCAGACAAAGAGAAATAATTTCCGACTGAAAGATTAGGTGCTTCTAAGGACTAGCCTTTTGGAATAGTGTCTGAAGTCAGAAAGACTAATTGTCCAGATAATAGACATGTGTGGTTGACTTTCCTCTTTATGCAGCCTTGATTGAGACATGATGAGCATGGTTCTGGCCTTTGCAATGGATAATTTTGTTAGAACAATGTCCTTCAGGAAAGGCCTTTATATAGCAAGGATGACAAGTGTGTCAAATTGCTTATAAACCCCAGACCTAGAGGCTTCTCTTTCTGAAAGCTGCCAGCCCACAGTACAGCAGTGCTACAAAGCTGGAATTCAATACCTGTTTATGCTGCTGTAAAAACTGTTACTTTTTTTCCCCTAAATTTTTTGTGTATTTTCTCAGAATACATTTTTCCACAGGTCCAACAGGTTTGTGAGGCCCAGAGTACATAAAACCAGAGCAGGATCAAGTATGGATTGCTTGTCCTTACACCACTAACAAGAGAAGTGATCTCCTCCTGATGGAGTGAAATCTTCTTTCCATTCCATTTCTGATATACAAATTTTGCCTGCAGCTTCTTGCCTTTTTAGTTTTTTTGCTTTTTATTTTTTCTATTTCTTCTGTTAACTGACATCAGTTGCCAAATTCTATCCCATTGCATTTCTTACACACTTCACAGTGGTTGTACAAGTGTTTATTTTGAGGTGCGCTGGTTTTCTGATCTGTGTATCTTCTGAGGTAGTTCACAGTGAAAGGCTTCTTTTTCTAATTGCTTACAGTCTCATGAGCAGAAATAGTCTCTGCAGTGAAATAAAGAGGCAAGGCATCATTACCACAATGGGTGAGAGATTTGAAAGGATTTATAGTCTAATTTTAGTTCATTAATGACTTTGATACTTAACTCTTCCAGCCTACCCTTTTCACTGTCTCCAGTTTTCTGGACTGCAATACCACTGCAGGATTCAGCCCCTCACTACAGCTTGCCCCTCATTGCCTTATGCCTTTGCTTCCAAAATATGACCTATCGATGCTGTTTTACTTACTGTCGCTTTTTCATCCTCCAGCATTCAAGTCAGGACTGCCTTCCATGTTAGCTTCTTATTTTTGGAATCTGACTTTTCCTTTTACACCAGTCTGTGTCTTCACTCCCATGAGCTTGTCCCCGCAGTCCTACCAACCATACTCTAATAAGAGTGGAGGGAGCTGCCTGAAACACAGCTGAAGACAAGAGTGAGTAGATCAGGGCAAAGTTCTGTGCGGTCAGCTCTGCTGATCTATGCTCACATCTCCTTAAGATCTAGTAGTAGCTTGTGCCTGATGCATCATGTCTAATTTTTTTTATAGATGGAAGCAGCAGAACTTAGTTTCACTCAGGTTATCTGAAGAGGCATACAAAAGAACTGTAATTGGTGCAGATATCAAATGTCTGTATTAGCTGGTATTTGAGATGCTGCTTGCCAGAAACAGCATCTTAACAGAATTACCATAGACAGAACCTTCATATTCTCTTCCCTCCTTCTCAAATAATGCTGCCCAGATAATTTTGGCCCTGTGGGCCAGGGTGGTGCTACCAGCTGCCCATTACCCTCCCTTCCTGACTTTTCTCTGATGCCTTCTAACATGAGGATATGCTACTATTTCTGCCATGCTTTTTATTTCTGCTGATGCCATGAGTTTTATTGTACCTTTAGGAAGTATTTGTATGATATGAATTATATTTTACTCCCATGCTGGTTTCTCTTTTCATAAACAAGTCTTACAAAAATCTCTGCATTGGGCAGTTACATATAAGTTTGATCCTTTTGTTCTCTTCAGAGGGAGGATAAGGTAAATAATTGATTGCATTAATAAAAAATGTATATTGCTGCATGTAAACTGGTCCCTTATGGTATTCTTCTGTCTGTATCAACAATGTGTTGAACAAGGCATTCATTTAGAGAAGGGGAAAAATATCACCTAGCCTGAAAGCTCAAGTACAGTTAGTACAAAGTAAGGATTAGTGAAACATAGAAGCACTTCTTTGTCTAAAAAGTGTTCCAAGGAGAAAAGGCCAGAAAAAACCCACCTGGAATGTGGAAAATGAAGAACTCCTTTTCCATTTTAACGAAGAGTGTGGCTAGAGGTGTGCTCATTATTTTTTAGTATGCTTGCCTGTAAAGCAACTTAAAAGGTGAATAGACTGTTCTGGCTTATGCATACAGTGGGTCTTGACAGAGTTGTCATACTTTCCTGTTGAACATAACTGTAGGTGTTGTACCAGGATGCATCCTAGTAATTCTAGAGCAATCTCAGGCAAATCTTGACTGTCCTAGCCCATTCCTCCACCCAAGAGAACTGTTGTCATGTGAAATTCAAGTACTCCTGAAATGACTTACCATGTCTGTTACATCGTCTTCCTATTTGCAAGTCTCTGGCGGTTATCAGCACCATTAATTAATGTGTCATGGATATTCTAGAAGTTAATATCACAAATCAAAGTATATTTATACTGCTGGTTTAGAAGTCAGAGAGTTAGAAATGTCTAGATATTGAAACAAGAAAATCCTCATCATTCAGTGAAAAAAATAATGCTGTGTTTTCTGTCATCAAACTGACATTTACTGCTGTAAATAATAGTGACTGATAAAATCTCTTGTCTTCCCCAGTGTATGAATCAACCAAACATGGATTTACTGGTTTCCTCTGATGTGGTTTACATTAATCCAATATCCTTGATAACAGGAAAAGGCCTTTAAATACAACATTTTGGTTTCTCTTCTGTATATGTTGTGGCTTCTCAGAAAACACTCTTTAGCTTTAGTCAAGTAAACTTTAAAAATCTGTTAAAAAACCTTAACGATGCCTGCGGTCATCTGTGCAGGGCTTTTGCTGGGACCCTGTGGCTGGATGCATGTGCCTCAAAATTAACTTGAATACTACCAGAGACAAGATGTACAGATTGCTCCTGCCCTTTCCTCAGACTGGAAAGTCTGCAGGTGGGTACTACTGCCCTATGTTCTGTCCCTCATGTGCTTCATTTCACATGGGAATGACATGAAGGATAGTGGGGTCTCTAGGCAGCTCCTGACCTTCCTTGTGTTTTAGCTTTATCTTCTCTTTGTGGTTGCAAGAGCTGCAGCATTCCTCTCATGTGCTTTCCATGGTCCTGCCAGCAGCTGCTGCTTTTGCCTGAGAGTTTTTGGAGTGGGACATGCTCCTGCAGCATTTCCTTTGCTCTTGGCATGCCTTTATCACAGTGATACCATCTGGATCTGTTCAGTGAGAATACAGATTTCCCAGGTACGCTGCTCTACCTTGGAAGCCCCTTTTATTGTGGGTACTGTGAGAATATGGGATTCAGTAGCTCAATTACTTTGCTGTGCTGCTGCAGAGAAATACAGAAGCCAAATTGCTCTCTGAGGCTGACATGCAGGCAGACCAGCAGCAGACATCTGTGTTGAATGGTTTCATTTTAATGTTTTAGCAAAAACCAAGGTGAGAGTTATTAAAGGTGACAGTACTAGAAGCCAGTTTCTTTGGCAATATCTGCACTTTCACCTTTTCTAGATGCCATTATGTTCCTCAATCTGTTAGCAGTTCACTCTGTGGTACTGTCACATTTGCTGCTTCTGTCCCTTTCAGTCATCAGATTTATACCAAAATTATTAGGGATTGGAGGGAAAGACATGGGGAGACAAAAAAAGAGAATGAGCAGGAGAAACAGGAGTAGTAAGTTACTTTATTAGAATACAGGTGGGCTGATAGCTGAATAGCTTAACTGAAGTTTTTCGTAACAAAGCAGAAAACTTTCCATCCATGTGAATACCAGAAATACCTCTGACTTCTTGCTGAGGATGGGAAAATACTTAGTGCCTTAGAGCTAATATATTGTCAAGAACCTCAGAATGTACGTATCACATAACTTTTGTTTGGGATTTTTAGGATTTTCAGTGTGTGAGCTTATCGCCGGCCGGGGGCTATGTACAAGTCACAAACGGGATGGGACTGCTGTGGAACGCGTCTTGAGCTGTTTAATTTTTAGCATCAGTCTCATTACACGGTTATGACAATGGGAAGATGCCAGCAGCTCACATCCAGGCAACAGACCAATAACTTAATGTTACAACTTACTTTATAAACTTTTTGACCAGTCACAGAAAGCAAAAGCATATTGACAGTAGTTTTATCCAATCACTATAAGCACACGTACCTTTAGTTAAAACAATGCTTGCTTATTTCAAATACAATACTTGCTTGTAAGCCTCAAGATACAATGCAAAGAGCTCCATTATTAAGCTTAGACCTTCCTAATATCTCACCAGAGATACTTTTCTGCAACTTAGTAAGTTATTATACCCAAGCGTTAATACACAGACCATTGTTCTATTTGTCCTTTCTTTCTACTTCTTGCATAATTTTTCTGCTGACAAATCTTAGGTACTGCTTAGCTTTAATCACCATCCTGCTGTCTCTGAGGCCTTTTGCAATGTGCCCAAAACCCTCTGATTTTAAGGAATCCCACATGAGATTAGCTGAGCCCTTCAAAGGTTGGTGTTCCCAGAAAACCAGGTTTTCTTCTATTTAGGAATTCTGTAGACTTTCCACACTTTATGGGAATCAACATTTGGTGAGGGAGCACCTCATCAGGGCTGCAGTGCTAGAGATGGGACAGTCACAGTTTAGAGGGGTTTAAGGTTTAAGCAAGGTTGTCCAATCTTCTATGATGTATCTAGATCTGACTGTGGTTGCACCTCAAGCTCCCCTCCAGCCAAAACTACAGTTTCAAAGCTGGGTGACGTGTCCTCCTTGCTTTCTGCCCTGCTGACTGATGTTCTGGCTCGCTGTGCCTGGTCTGCTGGGCCAAGGAGGATGAGTGCTGCACCTGGAACAGTCCATGTTTCCCAGGCTAGCTCTGGGCTCCTGCACCCTGCGAGGGGATGTGCAGCTGTCCTGGCATTCTGTTACATGACTCAGCACATGGAGTTTCATCTACAGGAACAGAAAAAAGGATGAATCTGACCTGACATCTGTTTTGCACTCCCTCAACAGATATTTTATACCCTCAAGAGGTACATCATACCTATGTGGGTTTTCTCTTGACTACCTAAGTACACACTCAGCGTCCTTCACCACATAAACCAGTCTTCTACATCATTGTGAAATTGCCTTTGCTGCAGAAAAGTAATAATTTAAGCAGCTGGGAATCATAGAAAGGAGGAAGACTGAGAACAGAAAAGGAAGCTACATCTCTGTCTTAATGAACATTTTTAAAGACTATTTCAGGGAGAAAAATATTTATTTGACACTGTAATTTTGCAGTGTAAACAATCATTTCAGATGAACTCATGCTAAAATATGGCCTCTCATTTTTTTACTTTTCTTTTTTTTACTTTTCTTTTTTTCTTTTTAAAATACATTGGAATATTTTCAGAAGGTTGTGTATAAAAGTATGGAAACTCACAGCTTGGGGGAGAGAGCACTGATTTTATCATTTTCTATAGAAATGTATATGCACAGACAGAAGGCAAGTCATTGAAATAGTCTGTGACAAATGGATCTGATCCAGAAAAGTCTATGTAATTAGATTAGCCTTTGACCTGGCAAACACTTAATAAAGTTCTGTTAATACAATGTGAGAGAGCTAGTAAAATAAAGAGGAATTCATCATGGGCCAAAATGGGAAAAAACCCAGAACAACCCTATTCTTTTTTAATTTCACAGCAGTGAATCCACTGGATAAATATGCTTATTGGTTAGCCACAATAAGGTTGTTAAACTATGAATGCTCAATTAACAATCTTCATATTTTTAAGAGCAGTATTTAAAAAATCTTTACAGCTCTCAGATGAGGCGTATCTCCCTTCCATCATGCACTGAAAAAATTATTTAGTGGCAGTTGTTGTTTTTATCTCTCCCATCAGTTTGTTCAATGTTGTTCATCTGCTTTTCTAGTCTGATTTAGAAAATAGGATAACATATAGGAGTAGGTTATGATCCTATGACCTGAGAAAAACAGAGTCTGAGCTGTGGGATAACACATGGGCAAAAGGGCAGAAGCTTTGGCAGAACACAGCAAGGACCCACTTCTCTTCCTATTCCTCTGAAGGCAAAAGGAATTTTATCACTGGCCTCAGTGGCAGCCTTATTGGGTCTTTGAAAGCTTTTGAAAAAATCCCCCTTCATTTCTGATTACAGTTCTGTGTGGTGTCACTGGAAAAGTATGCGTCTTCTGTCAGTGCAAAAGATGGCTCCACATGGAACTACTTTTCTCTACAAATTAATATTATAGAACTTCTTTTTTGTCACAATGTGGCTGTGAAGTACAGCCTTGCCCATTATACAGCATGAGTTTGTTACAAATGCAGCCAAAAGGCACAGTAGGTTAATGCAATAGTTTACCTCTAGACATCTGGGTTCACACCCTTGCTCAGACCATTTGTAAAATTGAGTCTGTAGTCCCAGAGGACTCCTTAGCACACCTCATTCACAGTATTCACAGTACTCCTGCATGTTTTGGCAGGTTTCCATCTCTATCCAGAAAATACTTAGGACTGGAATACCATTAGAGTTTTTCCAGGTGAAAAATGAAGAGTGCTGATAGAAAGCTGCCATAAAATCACTCAGGCTCTGGTTGTGGTAGATGAATAGAAATACCACCAATATCATGCAGGAGTGGTGGTGGGTTGATTTTGTCCAGTGGCAGAGGGGAGTGGTGGAGCAGCTTTGGTGGGCACATGACATCCAGTCTAGGTCAGGGCAGCACACGTGTATGCCTGAATGATATTGAAAGGAAGGTGAGATCCTGCAAGTCCTGGGGTTACTTAACACTTACTGTTTCAATAATTTAAAGAGTAATTTTGCAATTTAATGATAAATAAAATTACTATGTTGAGTAATGCCTTAGTTTAAAAAAATCCATAGAATTTATCAGGAGAGAGTAATATTTAACCCAATTATGTCTTGGATTTATTAATTGTCAGATGCTGAGGGCAGAAAGATTAACATTTCTTTTCAAGATACTTGAGTTTCTTACAAAGTAATAACGGTATGTACCTAATGAGTCACAGGAACTTGAGTTGTGTATAAATGTAAAATGGAATGGACAGAATCCTTGAAGGCATTGAGCACAGCTTCAGCTGCAAGGACATCAGGTAGATCCATACAAACTCATGTACATGCCTGTCTGTAACAGGCAAAAGTTAGGTCAGTGGTCTGTACAGTCCAGCCTCCTGATGCCTTAATCAAAGGCCATTGCCTGGTGGATTAAAGGACATCTTGAACTCAATTGTAGACTATGAAGCAGCCTTGGCTGGGAAAATCAGGGGAAGGATTCTTTACTAATGGTTGTGGACAATTAGGTGACATGGTTGTAGGTTTGGTTCTTAATGCAGTAGTGAGTATTGCATATTGAAGGGAAATGCTTTGTATTAACATTCTTAGAGTTACTTCCCCTGCTTGATAATTCAAAGGGAATATGGGATGTAAGAAATAGAGAAACCAGCTTCATCTTTCTGCCATTCACAAGCCTCTGCCTACTAAAGTTCCCAGTATTTCAAATTCCCAATGTACGGAGGGTAGCTGAACTCACGATGTCATATCTGGGGGAATTGTGTTGCTGGATGTACTGATCAAGTGTTTAGCCACCTGTAGATTTTCTTCCTCCTCTTCACTGAGGGTATCAGTAGAGTCAAAGTACTCATCCATGTTGAAATCCTGGGAGAGATGTTCAGAACTTGGGGCAATGGTGGTCTCCAGCATTCCTCTTGCTTTGCTGAGGAAGAAGTCCAGCCCCTGATTTCCAGCCCAAGATATGGTCCCCTGTCCAAAGAGTTTCACTGATGCTCTTAATGGTTTCCTCAGTTGTGAGACCCTGACTTTTTGGGGTTACTGTGACAACAATCTTCCTTTCTTACTTTTGGCCATTCCTAATAGTGAGAGCTTTACAGCCT
Organism: Lonchura striata; assembly: GCF_050655825.1. Classification (NCBI taxonomy): domain Eukaryota; kingdom Metazoa; phylum Chordata; class Aves; order Passeriformes; family Estrildidae; genus Lonchura; species Lonchura striata. The sequence continues at coordinate 82,957,948 of NC_140705.1, read as the reverse complement.
CAAAAGATTCCACTAATCTCCAAGAGTTCAGTTGACTTAAACAGGTCAAGGTCCTACGATTATCTAATCTCTCTGAAAGATGGTATGTTGATAAAGCCAGTGGCCCTGTTTTGAATTTTCTCTGCAGAAATATTGACATATATTAAAAAAAAAATAGACCTACCCATGATGATTTCAAGAGCTTGTATACTTCTCCTGTATTTTTTTATTCTTGTTAAGAAATTATTTGCAAAGGGGTAATAATGATTTCTACATGCTTCTCTAGGTTTATATGTAAAAAGCATTCCTACTTTTTCCTTGGAAAATGTAGATTTAGAGCAGCATGCCATGTATGTCTACAGAAAATTCAAAATTTTCTGTGCAAAAATGTGTTGACTTTTAGGCTGGATTTTGGGGGTATCTTTTTGTAGAAACAAAACTCATTTTTCTTCATGTTAAGATTTTTTTTAATAGGAAAATGTAGTGTATGTATGTAGGCTTTTCCCTGAATATTCATTTCTAGAGAGAATAATGAAGTGTAGATTAACTGCAAAATACATTACACTACTTCAAAAAATAATATAATTGTGTGATTTGAACTCTTTATACATATCAATTTACTCAGTGTTACTTTCCTCAGTTTTACGGAGTCTAGTATAAATATTTAAAAACTAGTTGATTTTATTGTTCAGCTTGGATTTTCTGAACTCTTTCAGCATTTAAGTGTTTAATACATACCCAGTAAGTAGGTCTGGTTCTACTAAAGCAACAACTTAGTTTCTTATGTCTTGTTTTTTTGTTTCAATGCCTATATTTCAAGATAGCTACTCCCTGTCAGGTTATGCTAGTTGCCAATATTCATTTAATTGGGCTATTTAAAAATGATGGTTGAAAGTAGAACTAGTGATTGAGCTTAAAAATAGCTGAAATTTTTTCCAGTCCATTGTTGCTGGGTTGATTTATTCTTTGTTTTGGTTTTATTTCCTCCCCACAAAAAATTGTGTTTACACTATATTATAGGTATGAAGTATTTTAATTTCATATTTATTTTTTGTTTATGTAATGCATCATATAAGCTATATTTTGAATGTATTTTTAAAGTCAGAGGGGAAAATACTGTTTTACCAACAAAGACTTTTTAAATTAATCCAAAATAATTCCATTATTTCTTGGAAAATCATAGTCTTTTTTACTTTTTATTTCTATTCAAATAAAACAAAATTTTTGTCCTGAAAAAATAGAAATTCTGAGTTTTGAGACTTTAAAGGTGTAATTGGAAGTTGTCAAGTTAAAATGTAATTTTTTTCCTGTAACCAAAAGAGCTTCAATTGTATATTTCAACAAAATACAGGTTTTCAGTCTGGGTATGTTTGAGAGGTCTTCTGTTACCCAAGAAAAAAAGATATTTTGCAAAATATTTTGCCTGATTTCAGCTTGGCATTTTAACTTCAGGGCAAAAGAAGCTATGTGGTAGATGTTCAGCAGGACAGGCTTTGAGTTCATCCCTGCCTGTTGAGGCAGATGGGACAATGTTCTCATGCCTTTTGTGAGTGTTTGCAGCAGTGAGTTACACAAGTGAGTGACTTGGCCCAGCTGTATCTCTATGGTCCGTAGGACCATAGGATCCAGAATGGCTTCTTTGCCTACAGAATCTACAATTTCCTACATGGGCTGAGGTTTGTTTCAGTCTTCAGAAGTATCTAAAGGTGATTGAAAGTTTTGGGCTCAAGTGGATTTTTCTTTGAGGCTCATGTTAATACAGCAGTCAAGATATAATCTGCCAGGTATTAGAAATTTCTCTCCTGTCTTAGGCCTGTAGAAAGTCATAGCATACTGAACCAGCAAATAAACTACCTCTTTCTAAAGGAAATCATGGGAGAGCCAAAGCAGCTGATTCACTGAGTGGAGTCCTCGTAACATCTTCAGCATTTGTGTACCTTGTTAATGGTAGAAACTTTTCTGCCAGGTGAGCTAGTAGGAGGGATTTTGAGTTGTTATCTGGAAGTCACTGTTGATTAAAGGCATTTTCTTCCTCATGCCTTTGTTAGTTGCAATGTTTGGGAGTACATTTCAGAGGATGCTGCAGTCTGTGGATGTTCATGTGGTAAGAGATGTAGTGAATTAGGCTTACTCTGCATGTCAGTGAGCTATACAGAAAAGATCTGAACCATAGACCACAACAGTTTGGAAAGAGTTATTATAATATGTCAAGTCAATAATTCACATTTTAGAAAAGCCCATAGATTAAATTTACAGTTTGGATTAATTTTACAACCTATGAGACAAAAATCAGGCCTATGTAAGGTCTCCTAAAGCAGTTTTATATAACTTGTATGTTTATATTTTGACATGATTAATTGTAATATTGTCATTAAAATAATATTAAGAGGTTTAGTGAATCCCACAGTATCCAAGGACATCCTGAGTTAGCCACTCCATAGAAAATGTGTCTTGTTTTATCTTATTGCACACAGAGTGAGGAAAGTCCTGGAGCACCTTGACAGAGACTACCTTTCTTAAAACATCTATACAAATCAGTAGAAAATAACGTCAGAATTCATTTCCTTTACATTACATGCCATTGTTTGCATAAACATTCATTTCAGATGCAACAATAACCTTAACAAAACTTGTATTTGATATTTGCTAATGTGCATTCACCTGCAGTCAGGTAATTTAATAGAATTTAACAAAATTCAGTGCAGCATTTAACAGAAATACAGGAAGAGCAATGGTGTAGACAAAGTAATGTGTGAACATATTATCAATTATTAGCTTTATCTTACGGAATAATCGGAATCAAAATCTAGATGTAAATATACCCAAAGCTGAGATGTACAGATGTCCAAAGATCTATATCCAAATTTTTCATTTGTATAGTAAAAATAATACTAAGAATGAAAGATACTTGACTGTTGAATAGTTAAGCACAGGGTTGCATGGTTACAGCGCTGACAGATGAGTATTGCTGTGAGGGAAGTCCTTAAAAAAATGAAGGACTAAAGTACAGCTTTAGTAATGGACATCAGGTGATAAAGGCAGCTTTAGATATGCAATTAAGAACCCAAATTGTTAATTCTTCACCCTAATAGTTGTCATAATACCTGTTTCTGTACCTCAGTCTTCCCAGCTGGACAGATTTGTACTCCATTCTGTCTAAATGTAGTACTGTCAATTCCAGGAACTATTTGAAAGGTTTTATATACTGAAATAAATGAGGAAAAGCTGTAATTTTTTTAACCAAAGTTGATCCAGGTTTGGGCTGTGGCTCCACCAGTGAAAATCTGAATACTGTTGTGGTTGGCATGACTCTGATTTGGATTCTGGCCCACTGGCTTTCTGTGCTTCTCAAGTTTCATACTGGTGTATATGATCAGTCTGGTTCAAGTCATTTCAAGACATATCCTTTTCATGTTTAGTGGTATATACCATCCTTCACTAGACAGACAGGCAGTAGATCTGTCTCGTTCTCTAGCACACAGCACTGATTTAGGATCACGTTAGATGTCAAGTTTGAATATTTCATCAAATTTCCTTCTGTGCTGCACATTAAAAATGACTCTGTAAGTGTAATTTGTTGTGGTACCTTCTCCACTTTATCATTCTGATACATCTTACTTTGCTTATTTGCTCTGTCTATACTCTAATCTGTTGTGGGAAGATGCTTTTTAATTTAAAAAAAAAAAGTAATCTTCACCCCCCCCTCCATATTCCCCTTCATTAATCTATTTTGTGATAAAACCTTACAAGCATCAAAGAATGTTTTTTTCCTGATACTAAGCTGTACTAGTGACAAGCATGGAGGATGAATTATCTTAACAAGAAAGACCCCTTTGTTGCTCAAGAAAAGGCTAGTTGCTAGTTGCTTCAATCATTTGTGAAATCTGTGGACTGACTGCTACTTTTATAACCATTGTCTGGCATGCCATGCCACCAATGAAAAATAGCAGTGTCACAGTGTCACCACAGATATTGTCATAGGTGGAAAGGCACTGTTTAAAGAGATGGATTTAGAAACAGGTTAATTGGTGTAATAGATAGTGTTATCTTCAATAGTATCAACAGAGCTGCAGGCTCTCTACAGGAGTTGTTGCCCACTCAAGGCACCGAGGCAACCAAACTGGAAATCTTCAGATTTTAGAGGAAATGAAGCAGTCAGCTTTGTCACCCAACTCAGAGAGAGAGAAATGGAGCTACAGAATTGTGACCTGCCCACCCTCATCAAGATTCTCCACTTGTTCTTATTCACCACCAGATCACTCTTTCTGCCTGCATCAGAAAAATGAAATGGCTAGTGTAGTTTAATGTAGCTCAAAGTGAAGCCTTCTTAAGTAGTTCCTAGTTGATCAAGAGGCTGATCTTTAGACAGTAAGGTTATAAAGCCATTGCAGTCCCCATCCTGTTGCATCCCAGGTACAGTGAGAGGAGCCTTGCTTGGCTACAATGAGATTGATTATGATGAAATTATTCTTAGCTATTTAAATAACATACCTTGAAAACTGATCACACTGTACTCAGGATCTGACACCTTTGCCACTTAAAATTAAAGTTTTTAAGCCATGTAGGACTAAAGAAAACTTCATTAAACTTCTATTTTCATAATCTTGCTCATGTATGTGAATTATGGTTATAGCCCTTAACTTTTGCTACTCTATATAATTCTGGATGAGAAATATCAGCAAAGGAGCAGGAGTTACCTTGTGATTCCTTTTTAGACCATTTATTAAGAAATGTAAAAGCTTTCCAAACCAGTAAAAACTACTTGTTCCTTTGACACATGCTGCACCTAGATTTCAGGAAGACATAAAATGCATGCTCTTGTCTTGGTTTGTAATGTTTGCCTGATTACCTTGTTAATCCGAGATTTTGAAACTCAAATACAAATGCATTTTCATGTTTGCATTAAGCAGCTCAGCCTGTCTGGAATTACAAAGAGGATTGTTTTAAAGGTGCACCTGGAAACCAAGTTTAATATAATCCTGTATAACTAGCAGCTTAGGGACAAAGTACTATTGTGGCAGAGCTGTACTTTAACAAAACTGGTAAAGCCCGTTGCATTCATACTCAATAAATACTTATTTTGTGGAAAAAACTAGTTATACTCAGTACAAAAAACACATTTTCAGGACCCAACAATGTATGTTTTTATAATTTCTGTGGACAGCAGCTGCAGGCTATCAGCCTGAGCCCTTGATAAATGATTTTGACATTTCCTGGAGACACTCCTCATGAAAGAGGCTTTTTATTTTTTCTCAGATGTTGAATTCTGCATTATTGATCAGGCACCATTCATTAAAGGCTGATACTTGCTAGAAGAAGTACACAGTTCTTAAGTTACATGCAGCAGAATGAATTATTCTGTTGACAAATAGCAGTATTAAAGGAATGTTAAGATTGCATGGTTTAAGCACTCAGAATTCAGAAAATGGCAGTTGAGGTTGAAGATGACAGAAATTTTGCCCAAATTAAGACTGCAGAATTACAACTGAGGGCACATAGAAAACCTACTAACAGGCACTGGATATTCATTCTAGGGCAAGTGGTTGGTTACTGATCTATTCACAAATATTGCTGAAGTTATTGCAACATTTAAAAAAACAGCAAACAGTGGATGAAATCATGAGGTAGGGGTCACAAGGCAGAGGCTCTTCTCTGGCTGTTTCTCATTGCTATAGAGTTGCATTTATCAAGGAGGAGGGTCAGTGGCAATGTTATGCTGTTATACTGCAGCTGAGGGTAAGAGAAGTTAGTGGCCCTCTGTGACATGAGACAAGTTCTATTTGTCAAAGTACTGTTTGCATTTAGTTCCCATCAGGGGCTCCCATTCAGTCTCTTTCTATTGTTTTTGTTTGCCCACCTCTCTGATTTGGTATAATTTTTGTTCTGCTATGTTTATGTTTAGTACAAAATAAAAATCCACAGGAAATCAGTATATTCCCGGTGTCTTGGTTCTGTGCTAAGCAGACAGTAGCATCCTCATTGCTTGCATACCTGGATTACTTCCCATGGGAACAGAGGATGCAGTGGAGATGAGCTGTGCTGTACCTGGAGTCAGATGCCCAGGAGTCTGCATTGCAGAACAATACACAGAGATCCTTAGAACCAGCACTGTAGACTTGGCTGATGCGTGTCTGGGTTTTTCCAAATATGTAAGAGCATCCTTGTACTACCAGAGGCTGTGTTTACTTTTAGGAACAAATTTGTTGCTGTTGAGGCAGGACGGGAATGAAGAGATTGGACTCAGAAGGCTGTGAGAATAAAACTCCGATTCTCAGTTTCTTTCTTTGACTGAATCTGAGACCCACACAAATTTTCTCAGATATACAACTTCCTTGGACTTTATTTCCTTCAGGGGTAAGGGTCTGAAAATCCCAACATGATGTTCACTACTGGTCAGAAAACAATAAATTGTTAGGATTAGGGAAAGCATTAAAAAGCCCAAATTCTGAGAAGCACAAGCAAGCAGAGCCTCAGCAACTGGTTCTGGAAGAGCTGAGAGAGGCAACTTCATGTCTTGTATGTTCTCAGGGGAGACTTCTGTGGGGCAGTTCTCACCCCACCTCCAAAAAGAGTGACAACATTCCACAAACAGCACTATAAACATAACCAACCTCAGCAGTGTTCCCAGTGGGCTGCAGATTTGATTTAGACTACAAGCTGACTCATTGGAGCCTGTGGCTCTATCCTGATAGTATATGTTCCTCCCAGTTTGCATCCTGATAGGATGCAAGTGGCACGTGAGCCATACGTGCTCATATGGTTGCCAACTGGTAAAGCATAATTTGGGAGGGAGCAGAGGGATGCCAGTGCAGCCCACGACAGTGGGAGGCTCACGGGCCAGAATGTTGGATCACTGTTGGAGATGGAATATTATGGAGTTATACAAACCTTCAGATGCATCTTGTATTGTCAGAATCCGTGGTATTGATGATTCTGAGATTGTAGAAAGTCTCTGTCTTTCTGCCCCGTTGCCAAAGAAGAAGCCATAATTCGTCTGTGCTGGTTTCAAGGTTGTTTATTCTTGCTTATCTCTAACATGTTCTGCTGCCCTACTGCAGGTCTGTCCTGCAGGGCAGCGTGTGGGGCTCTGCCCTCAGTGGGATGTTACAAACATTAAATACCAGAAACTACCTGTGCTATATTTACAATAATGTGCCCATATCTGTCACCTACGTTGAACAGTGTGTCCCCAGCCTAAACCAATAGAAAAATGCCAACACTACAGTGAAACATGGAGGGCATGAAGAAGGAGAAAAAGGACAAGACACACCCAATTTCCTCCATCTTGTGCCCTTTGGACCCCTAATCTGGAATCCTAAAATTTTACTTTTGCACCCGTGCTACACTTAATTATTACTTATATCAAACACTCAGAGCTTGTAATTCATCCTGTAAGATTGAAAACTCTTTTCCATGGACAGAGATCAGAGACAGTGTCTCTCGGGGCTCTGTACAGGGGGGTTCCTGACCCCCTGCCAGGGTCCCAGGCCTTCCAGGGCAGCCAGAGGGAAGCTCTGGATTCCCATATTGTATGACTTTGTGTTCTATTCTCTTGTTCCAGGTGCAAGAAATAATTCTGTTTGTTTCCAGGGAATGCAGAATGAAGCCCAAAAACCAAAAGTCTGTTGCAGGGATTTCTGTTAAGGCTCAAAAAACAAGCACTTTTAATTTGAGATAATGCACAACATTACAAATGGATGTCATTAATTCTGAGTGGGTGCTTGGCTTTGAAGTTATTGTGCCTCCCTGTACCACTGCCAAAGATATAAGCATGAGGGTAGCATTAAATAGGATACGACGCAAAAGAAAAAGTAAATTAAATGTTATGTTTATGTCCTTGTAATTGTTATAGTCCACAGTTATGGGATTAGAAAGGGAAGAAACAGAGTTCAGGTAGTCTGTTTAGGTAAAGCACATTTTTCCTTGGATCTTAGATGATCCATTTACTCTTAAGCTTTATTTCTGCCATTGAAATTTAGTAATAATTGTAAATATATATATTGATCCTGTCAGAGGACTGCAAATCCCTGAGGGATCTTCAGGTGAAATGTTCACTAGCAAAATAGGTTATATCATTCCTTGGACTCAGGTCTTATAATTTCCTTGTTTTCAAAATTTGATTTTATTGCTGGTTGTTCAAAACTAAGGTCAAACCCTCATCTCTTATACTTGCAGATAAATGAGTAATTATTGCTGAATTCAATGACACTATAATGTATTGCATTCCTCACTAAAGCATCTAGCTCTGCTCCTTTAAGTTTCTGCTGATTCTTTCATGAAACATATAGTACAGGAGGCTGCTTATATTCCTTTTGGAGACTGGATTTTTCCTCTGAATACCTAAGCAATTATTAGATATCTTACCTATATTGCCTAGTATGATGACGGTACCCCCTTCCATTTATATTAACTCTCTTCCACAATGTGGCCCTGTGCTTTCTTTGGAATTTTTTCCTCACCATGAATTCCCAAATTTCTATTCAGAACAATCCCTTTTATTTACTGTCTGTCATTACTGGCTGCCACTCCAAAGTTTTATACATCTTTTTCCCCACCCTTATATGCATTAAGCTGCAATTTTTCACTTCTGGCTTGGTTTAAATAATGTAAATCCTTGTCTGATTGTATTACTGCTTGTTATTTATGGTGCCATGGTGTACACTTTTATGTGCAGACTGGGGAATCTTCTTTTGTGTGCAGTCATGGAGATCATCTTTATAAATAATGGAAAAGCTTACAATTGTGATTATACATCTCTTTGCAATACCTGTATAACCATTGTGTCTCTAGCACTGAAAAGACATCTCAAAGACATGTGAAAGGGAAACAGTCTTATATGCACTCTTTCCATGGAAATTCTTGTTTCCTTAGACAAAAAAAAAAACAACAAAAAAAAAACCCACAAAAAAAACCCAAAAAAAAACTCAAAAAACAACAAAAACAGAGAGCCTTGTTTATCTTGGAATGCCTCATCTCCTGAGAATATATATTGTGAAGCTCTCAGTGCCACACTTTCTTTAATTAGTGGTAAGATGACCTGTTGCTTATATGACCAAGCTGCATCCTGTGCACCTCTTCCACAGCTTCACCTAAAGGGAAACTGGGGCTTTAAGAAATAATATAGCAGACAGAATTATTGAGGCACGTGCTTGAGATATTGCTACTGTTGATACTGCTTCTCCTTTCTATCAACACCAGTCCTTGTGACAGCCGAGGCAGTTCATGTTTTGCTGGAAGGTCAGGTTTCTAAGAGGAAGCTTAAATAAGCAAAGCAAAGATCTCTTCAGTCTTTCTGCACAGCAGCAGGGTAAGAATATGGCCTATGAGAAAGAGCCAAGTTACTCACCATTGCTGTCTCCCTCCTCCCCAGGGGGCTGATGGCAGCGGGAATGACAGCAGCCTTGTCATCAATCACAAAAGCAGAGAAGTTCCTTTAGGGAGCCTGCCTTGCTGATGCTGCAAATGCGTTTAATGGATTTGGCTGATCTGTCTGTAGGATCTGTACGTATCAAGCCAGGTTGGAATAGAACAGAGCAACATATGGCACATCACATGCTTGGAAGGCCACTCCTGCACAGGCTGAGTTCCTTGTATTTAATTTAGAGACTGCTAAACATGGCTAAACTGTGCAAGGATCTGTGACTGTGGCTTAACGATGGCAGGTAGCTCAGCCCCACACAGCCTCTTGCTCACTCTCTCCCAGTAGGATGTGCAAGGAAACAGAAGGGTAAAAGGGAAAACTTGTGTGTGTTGAAATAAAGACAGTTTACTAGAAAGAGAAAAAGCTTAATGCACAGGCAGAGCAAAATAAAGAATTCATCCACTATTTCCCATGGGCAGGCAGTGCTCAGCTATCTCCAGGAAAGCAGGGGTTCCTCACTTGTAATGGCCATAACTCTGATCATCTCCCTCTTTCTCCTTCTTCCCCCAGTTTTGTATGGTGAGCTGCTATGTGCTAGGGGATATCCTTTCAGGTGCTTGGGATCTTCCATCCCAACTGTGTCCCCTCCCATCTTGTGCACCCACAGACTACTTGATGGCAGGGTGACATGAGACGCTGTAAGGCATTGACTGTATAAGCTGCTCAGCAGTAACTAAAATGCCCCTGTGCCATCAACACCATTCCCATCATAAATCCAGAGCACAGTCCCATACCCCAGCTATTGTGAAGGATCTAAACATGGTAAAGACTATCAAATAAATTAAACAGGAACAGAAAATATTCCTGGGTGCTGGCACTCTATCATTGTAGTCCTGCATTGTTAACAAGGTCCCTGGCATGGTGTTGGGCACTTTTCTCTCCCAAACAACTCCAGGCATGGCTCTTAAATTAGCATGGGCAAGGGAGCATCTTGCAGACTGTTGGATATGGCCATATCATAGCAGAGGACAAGAATTACGGGGAAAGCTGCCAGTTCTCCATTTTGTGCCAGGTAACAGTTTTTATCTTGTTTAAACTACTACATAGATACTGTGTGCCTAAAGACCCTTTTGAAAAATTTGTATTAAGTGGGAAGAATGGAAGGGGAGAAATCCTCTAAACAATCACTGAAGTGAAGCAAAATATATGCTTGATTTTGAAAGGCACCAAGGAAAAGATCTTGAAATTCACAGCAGTGAACTATACTTGTCCTGTGCACAGAGAAATAAATTCTCATCAGAGTGGGGGAAGCAGAGTAAATTTTTGCAGTAGTGTATTGGGGCCTTAAGTTAGCATCTGCTCACTGTAGCAGTAGGCAGTGGGTACATACTTACATACTGCAGATCCACTGCTGCAGGGAAGGCAAGATTTGCCAGCTGATCCCATGTTGCTCATGCTGAGACTGTTGAAGGCTGTTTTGGCTTGTTCACCTCCTATGAAAATGCTACTCTCAGTATGTTTAAAGATATTCTCAAAAAAAAAAAAAATCCTAGCACATGGCCTGAGTTAGGCTGTTGTTGGTCCCATCATAAGTACAGGTACATGGAGAATGCCAGAAGCTAGGAATAATCTTCCTCCTGCTTGAGGCAGCACACAGGCTACCCAGTTATGCAGCTCTGAAACACAGACTTACCTTAAAGAGATCATAAGGAAACAGAAGGAAAGCCAGGAACCCAGTTTGTGTGTGGGGAGCATTAAGAAAAGACTTAAGAAAAGTTTTCCATGATGAGATGATCCTAATGTCTTCTTTGGCGTTTCACTGTATTTTTTTTTTCCCTGTTGTTGTTGTTGTTTGGTTGGTTGTTTTTGTTTTGTTTTTTAATATCTTTTTATTTAGAAGTAGAAGAAAGGTGCAGTGCTCTGTTAATTTAGAATCTAGTAAATGCTGAAGTAGAAATGTTAGAGCTGAATGGTTGGTCTGATGCATATACTGGTTTGAGATATTGTTTTTGCTCAGCATTGTCTTTCAACTGTACCAAACCACAGTGACAAACTCACAACTACTGCAAACAGTACAGGAAACCACTGAGCCGTGCCCGAGCATATTTCACACAAGATTTTACTGAATGGTTATTAAATTTGCATTGTCCAACTGAAAAAGTGTGCAGTCGTGATAAGTGCACATTTTTTGAATAACATGATTGGTGTTTGCATACAGTGTGCAGCTGCTACTTCCCATTATTGCTAGAAGTCCAAATTCAGCTGCTGTACAGGATGGGGTTGATGAGCCGGTAAAGTTTTAGCAGTTACACAAGATAGAAAGAGAGGAACTGTTGTAAAAAAAGGGGAGACCTTCATGCTCTAATGCTATTGCTTTTTCAGTTATTTTCAGTGCTTTTCCAAAGCATCAGTATCAGTAATAGCCATTTCCACCAACAGCAAGAGTGAGCAGGCCTATGTGTTTTCTAATTTGTGCTGAAGCCTAGGAGTGTTACATTTGTGAAAGTAGAAATAGAGGACAACAAGGCTTGTTTGCACATGCTTCCTGACCAGGTTACACTGGTATAATTCATCCCAGTTTATTTGTTTGTCATTTTTTCTAAATGTGATAATATTTCCATTAAAGCAATGTCCACTTATACAATCCTGCATTTGTTGCCTTCTGGGTTAGTCTGCTTATCTTAACCTCCTAGATTTCATGTTAGCATGATCAACTAATTGTCTCATAATCTGTAAGAAAAATCTTTTAACATACTTAACAGGTGGTTTCATATTGTCTGAGCACAGTAGAAAGGCTTCAAACTTTACATCCCTCATGCAAAAGCATGTGTGGGATGGCCTATGGAATGTATGGGATGGCCTGGATTTTCCAGTACTTTGTGGCTGGCTGCAGCAAAAATGCATGCTTCACTCCATTATTTACAACTGTAACAGTGAGAAATTACAAAACCTACTCTTCATTAACCTCCAATAAGGCTATTTCTGCAGCCAGTGATTGCCATTACATTGATGGAGTGCTGAAACAGCTCAATAGTCCTGGCTGGCCTGTCTCTCCTGTGACTGCACTGCAGCTCCTGCCTCCCACCACTACCCAGAACACATCCAGCAGAAGCTGCTCAAATGATTGATGAGAAAAGCAGCTCATAAAGGCAAGCAGAGTGCCTGAAGCAACAGCTGTCTAGCCCTGTCCCTGCAGTAATTAGATAAATGAACCTCAAATGAAATCTTACAGGCAAGAGTAGAAGGAAGTTATAAAATCCCCAGTGTCAATCTCTGCTTGTGTTGCCTCATCCCAGTCTGTGTTTGTAGCTCTTGGTGTGTGATACAGATTAGACACAGTTTTCCTCTCCCACCTCCCCTGCTCATTTTGCTGCTGGTCCTGCAGACAGACCCCCATAGGCACAGGAGACATGGCAGTGTCAGGGGCTGGACTCTGCCTTCCTTTTTTTATTTGTTTGGCAACAGCTCTACTGTGCAGAGTGTGCTGAACCTTTGTCCTTCTCCACAGAGTATGAACATAACAAAAGGTCTGCGACAGGTCACAAACTGAGAAAAACCTGCAATTAGCAAATTCCTTCTAGAAATAGTAGGTGTGTTTATGGGATGCATTAGATAAAAAAGGAGAAAGAGAAATGGCTCAGGCAACTGAAATTTTCATAGAGTTGATAAAAAGTTTTATGCTTATTTTAACAGTAAAGTAGTATAATGATAATACATCAGTTCCCTAGGTTTTCCCTTGATGCTACTGAATGGTACCCATGAAGGAGCCCATCAGTGCCAATAAAGAGAAATTTATGAAAAAAAGTAGATCTTTATACATAATCAGAAAATGTATATGCTTTTAAAAATTGTATATATAATTGAAATACATGCAGGTATGTGTGAAATAAGTACATAGACAAATATACAAAAAAAAAAAACCAAACCAAAAACAAACCTGTTGAGGAAGCCTGAACAGTAGAGCTCTGATTCTGCTTTTATTTGTGGCATCTCACATCTGGAGTAATATTGTGGAATTCAATGGCTGTAGAACTCATGTAAGAGCAAGTCATGTCTTTGAAGGCAGGAATTGAAATGCAGAGAAGTAAATGGGAGTGGTATTGAATTAAATAGTTGTCCAGTGAAATACTGTAAATTCATAAGAGAAAACACATTAAAAAAATGCTACCATCATGAGCAGAACTAAGAAATGAAGTTATACCCTGTAAAAGGCACAGAAGTGATGCAGAATAAGTGACCTTTTCTTTTATTCTGTCTCTCCACTCCTAAGATAGAGCAATTCTTGCTGACTTCAGCCAGATTTGCATGGGTATAACAGATTAAAATTAGGTCCAGGTTGTTTGTTTTAGCAAGAGCACATCTCAGGAGGTTGCTTTTGTGTTTCCCCATAGAACAATCGGAGGTGAATCTAAGGCTGGGCACTGTCAAGACCTGATCACTGGAATTCAAATGAGACTTTCTGGCAGACTGAGTGGTCTCATTAATTGCAAGTGGTATCTCTGAGATGCTTCAAGTACAAGAGATTAGTGGGAAACTCTAGCAGTGGACTGAAGGAGTAATGACGCATAGGAAGTGAAGCAGAAAGCCTTTCTTCTTTTTAAAGAGAAGTTCAATTTATACTTTATTTAAATATAAATTGCAAGCATAAAGTGTTAACATTCTTAAACTTCACTCTTCAGTTAGTTTCAAATCAATCATACTGTATTTCTGAGTTCCCCAGAGCAGCACCATGATCTTCAGCCTGTCTGTTCCTTACATTGAGCTGAAGTCTTTTAAGCCCAGTAAGTTCCTGTGCTATCCCCATAGCTGGCTGAGTTACATTTGCCCATCCTTGTGCTGGCTCTCCTGTGGTGTGGATTTTCAGGGGCCAGCACAAACTCCGAGCCTCCCCTGTTAATCCCCCAGCTATAAATTGCATGAAGTACTGTGAAACAACAGAGCAGGAAGCTGTGGTCTCCCATAATTATTACTGCTGTTAGTTGATTTACTCTCATCATAACCACTGTTGGGAAATGCTTTGCCTGAATTCTTGGATTTAGGTTACAAGCATAATAATGTTTCATAACGGGGTGTGGAAAAAGTGGCTACTGCCAGTTCTTTGAAGCCAGTCAGTGACTGGATCTCTCTGTGTGCCTGGCAGTGAAGTAAGCTCTGACTGTGCCTCCTGTACAGGTGGACAGTATGAAACAGGTTGCACCACAGGCTCAGTCATACTGCATTCAGACACAGACATCAGGAGGGGTCCTAGATCCCCAGTCTCAGGCTGATTCTCAGACCACGAGCTTACCTTTCTTCTCAGAATTTATATCTGGCTCAATGTTTTAAAATCTGTTTTGGTCTGCCTAGTTCATTGTGCCACTGCTACATACATAGTTCTGAATGTGTTTCTCAGGACAAAAGTTTGCCTGTTTTGCCTGCCCATTGGGGTATTTTTAGAGTCACAGCTCCCATGGCATATAGGGGACCTACAGTCTTCACAGATGGGATCTAATTGTTTTCTCAATTAATGTAATGTAAATCAAGAGTAATTTGAAAGGATTGCACTAGTGTGAAACTAGCCTGGAAGATATTTAAGTGCCTACAAATTACCAGATGAGTTCAAATCATCTATTGTTACTACTTGTATTCTGTGTCCATGACACTCATTTGCTTAGCTTTATTTTGCTGGCATGTAGTTTTGCTGGGGACTGTAACACAGACTTTAGCATGTGTGCACTATGGAATTTGGGCCAGGCACTGTGCTGCCCAGAAGGAGCATTTTTATTATGCTCGGAGCAAAAATAACAACTTTAAGCAGTCTATAATGTAGACACCTACATCTTGGGTAAGCTTTTAAGATGCCTGTGGTGTTATAGAGAAAGCATGAGGTATTTGTGGAGTTCATCTGTTATAAAACAGAACATGCAAATTCAGTGCTAGAAATGTCTCTTCCTCTCTATTGCCTGCAAAGGGGTCAGACAACTGACTCAGATGGAGACAGCTCCTGTAGGCTGATCTAAAAGGAGGTGAGCAGAATTACCTTTGATGTGGTGTCCCAAGGCACACAGACATCTTCATGATGAGTAAGAAGTGGTCCAGCTAAGAGGATATCCACATGTAATCAATACAATATTCTTCTGCCCTAAAGCATGTGAATGTGCCCTTTTCCAGCCTAAACTATTTTAGGATTCTGTGTAGTCATGGCACTTGGGGACATGGCTTAGTGGTGGACTTGGAATTTATATGTTAACAGTTGAACTCAAGATCTTACAGAGTTTTTGCCAACCCATGCAATTTTGTGATTCTGTGAACCATTAGGTCTCAAACCAAAAATCCGTAATGCACAGAAGTACAAAGGTTTATGGCAATAGCAGTGTTTTTCTTGAGAGATGTCTTTATTTGGCAGTATTGAGGAGCAATATATTCTGTTTGACAGTTCCTGGGGCTTCTGAGTTGGGCATTTTTTTGTTTGTTTGCTTTTTTCCTTAATAGAGGTTCATTCCATTTATCTGATGCTAGTAAATTTTTAGAATTTCAGTTAAACTAGTATTTTACTCCTGGGAAAGAGGAACCTGATTCCTTAGCTTCTATCACTATAGCTATTGGAAGTTAGAAGGATTTGTAGTATTCCTTCAGTAAGAAGTGGCAGGTATTAATCTGATTTTGTGTGAGCAGGTTTAAATCCAGCCCATGCCAGTGGTATTATACCATAACCAAGCAAGTGTAGCTGCTGTTAAAACTGCATGCCCATACAGTTTGAGGCCAGAAAGAATTCTTAGACTGCCTGTATATGAAAGGTTGTTAAATTTCACACACTGTCCATTTCCCAACCCCCAAAAAAACTTAGCCCAGAGTATTCTGTTAACTCTGCTTTGCACACAAAGATAAGGATCTGAAGGACATGAATTCACAGCAGCCAAAACTACACATAAGCTTATAGGGAAAGAGCTTTCTAAAGCAAGCATTTTAGTTAAATTAGTTGAAGAATACAATTTATTTTGTTTTCCAGAATATCAGCCTCATGATATTGGTATCTACTTAAAAATGTGAGACAGTAAAAGAAATCCAAAGACATATGAAGTTGAATATAGGAAAACAGCACAGGATTGATGCTACCTTTTATTTTCTTGCACCCCAGGGATTTATAGATGTACTCCCTTCTCTGCTAACTTGACCAATAATGACCAGTGCTTCCCTTCTGATCTTCCAGGAGACCTAGGGCTGGAATTAACAGACCTTGCCCAGTCCATGTGGACTGACTGGGTGTGTTGGCTGCTGTTGTCCTCAGCAGAAGTCAGCTCTGCTTAGGGTTGGGTCCAGAAGAATGCCTTTGGCAAGACATTAGAGGTGGCTTTCTACCACCTCTAGTGGTAGAAAAAAAGTTAGAGGTTAGGCTTCATAAGCAGCACAGCTGAGAACACATTCCTACCCAAGCAGTATTTTTCATTTTTATCTCAGATAATTGTGTAGAACTGAAATTGTGTGAGCAGATTTGTGACCATTTCACCATTTAATGACAACTTATTTTGCCAGGTTAAAATACGGAAGTTAAATTAACCATTTGACTCACTGTCATACAGAGAAGATGTCACAGAAATACTGAATAATACCAGTTAATATCTGGTCTCATCCTGTTGTCTTCAAAGGAGTTGTGTCAAAAATTAATTTTCCCAGATTTTACATCTCAAAGTAGCTGATTTATTCTCATGCAGGGTGAGCTTGGCCCAGCATGAGATGGCACCTACATACAAAGAGCAGCAGCCACAGTGAGACCAACAGGAACTGCAGCACATCTTCTGGGGTTGCAACCTCCTCCCGGAATGCATCTGCCATTCCAGCAGCAGATGTGCTCCCACCCTGTGCTGACATGACCCTTTGTGGTCACTTGCATGCTAGATGTGGGTGGGTTTAATAGAAGTGACATATGATTAAGAAGCATCAACATGTAAGTTGTGTCTAGTCGGTGTGAATGCCAGTCTGCTCTAGGAGAAAGTTGTGCAGGTGTGACTAGAACTGGCAGACAGGTGATGTTCGCCCTCTGAAGTCAGGAGCTCACGTGCCTGCCAGTGGTGAATTTATGGCGAAAACCAAAGCTAGATTGATTGTCATCAGTTTTACTTACATCTAAATTGCTTACCAACTCAGCTAAGGATACAGCATAGCCTCATTAAATCTATGAAGATTTATTTTTGTCTCAGGAATAACATCTTATTATGTAGCTATTTAATGAGTTGTGAGCTAACGTGTTTTAACAAATCTTTTATCGCTTATTACATTCTCTCCCTTGACAGTAATTTCAAAATCTGACCATTAAAATGAAACTCTTTTCACAACTCTTTGATGATGGCACTGAGAACTGTGCATTTCATCTTTGCTTTTGGCTTAGAATTGTAAAGGTGGAAATTATAGATCTGCCTTTTATGGGCTCTTATTGATCAGGCTGTTTCGTAGAAACCATAGCAGTTCTGAAAGCTTAGCAGTCTGGAGGATCTTTCAGCTTTCTTAATTGGGCCACCAGGGTATGGTTAATTTTCAATTTACATTGAGAATAAGGCAAAGTGATGCAATACTTCCTCGTTGTACTTGAGTAGCATCAACACTAAAACACCATGATGTGCATTGTTAATTCTCAATACACAAGTTCTTGTTGAAATAGATTGAGAGTTCTGGCTTCATTCACTTCGTAGTTTAGGACAAATTCTGCCTAATATTTCTTGTGTGTTTACTGGCTTTCACTGAGACACTAGCTACAAAATGCAAATATGGTTTGGTCAAGTGTAGGTGGAAAATTCATTCAGTATACCAGTTGTAGAGAACTGATGTTACTAATGCGACTAATGAAACCTGCTCATATTTTGTGTGTTTGCTGACAGGTCAAAGTCATGGTGCGCATTTCTTCCACGCTTGCCAGAGACACGTCTGAGTCCAGCTCTTTCCTAAAAGTTGACCCCCGTAAGAAGCAAATCACACTGTATGACCCATTGGCCTGTGGAGGTCAGAATGCTTTCCAGAAAAGGGGCAGCCAGGTTCCACCCAAGATGTTTGCTTTTGATGCAGTTTTCCCTCAGGATGCATCACAGGTAGGCCCTGTATGATCAGAAGAGTTATCTAAGCAGCCAAATTTATTTCTGCTGCAGCAGTAGTATTTTCAGTGAACTTCTACCAGGGCTGGATTTGGTCTGCCATGATCATCAATAATGAATTTGGTTTATTAAATTTTTGCTGAAGAATGGTATGTTTTCTTTATTCTTTAGTGTAAATAATTTCCCCTAAAATTATACATTCAATAAATGTGCTAAATGGTGCCTAATAGGAAAATCCTCAATATCAACAAGTTACTGTGTGTTATAAAACATTACTGTTGGGTGTTTACAGAGATGTGATCAGAACTACAGTTCTCTAATGCAGTTG
Source organism: Lonchura striata (assembly GCF_050655825.1). Taxonomy (NCBI): domain Eukaryota; kingdom Metazoa; phylum Chordata; class Aves; order Passeriformes; family Estrildidae; genus Lonchura; species Lonchura striata. The sequence continues at coordinate 82,939,218 of NC_140705.1, read as the reverse complement.
TCTATTACCTAAGGGATCAATGATTATTTTTACAGTCTTCTACTGTACAGTTTGCAATAAGAAAATTGAGATTTTAATCCACAGATTTTTATTAATAAGTATGTATTCAGGTTTCTTATCATTATCAGACTTTGGTTTGATGAACTATGTTACCCATGAGGACAGTAAAAGAGTAAAGAAACATTGCAAAGTTTAATTAGAAATTAGTCCTGTAAGGCTGGCTCTGTATTCATAAACCAAACAGAGCTAGGACACAAGGCCATCTAAAGTATTGTCACATATGTCATTAGGTCACTCCCTCACCCAGCCCTAGTCCAAGCAGCTAGCACCTTGCAGACTAATTAATGACTGGATGCAGTTCAAGGGACTGGTCTGTGAACAGTCCCTTTCTTGGCCCATTTAATTATCTGTTGTAGAGATAGTCTAGAAGCAGCCACGAACCAGGGTGAGTTTACTTGATGTGTTGTCAAATGCAGAGTACTTCCCATGAAGGCCTAAACTGTGAATTCTGATTGAGTTTCATCCACTATTGGTAACCAGCTGCTGTAGGAGCACTGTTGACCATTCAGCCAACTTAACCTTTAATCCAGGAATGCCTGGGGTAAATTTCTGTGTTGTACTTTTTAAAATACTGCTACAGTCTTCAGAATGGAGTCTGCTACTGAAGAAAACTGAGGCGATTCATAATAATGTTGGGTCACCTAACTAATTCCAAAGAGGCTGTTTGTTCCCTTTACATTCCTTACTCACATGCTAGTGGAATTTAACTTAGTCCATAATTGGGCAAATAATTGAGCCTGTAAAAATTCCTCAGTGTTGGATTATTTTTTAATCAAAACTGTATTTTAAAATCCCTTAAATAGTCAGTTCTAACCAACCAACTACACACCCTAGCAATATGTGTATTTTTTTAACCTCACAAAGGATGTTGATGCATCAGTGAATGAAACTTACTTAACTTACTTGATCCAGAACAAAGGTCCTGCTTCATGTTCTTACACAAGTAATGTAATTCCTATCAACAGCACAGGTTACATGAATGAGACAAACAGGATTAGATTTTTTGATACTTCAATATGGTATCTGGAGCAGAGAAGACATTACTATCACTTTCCAGTAAAAATAATTATTTTCCTTGTTATTGTTAATGCTTTTGTTTTCTTTCTTTCCTGTTGTTTTATTCTTTTTTTCCCCAATACCTGTGACAGGCTGAAGTATGTGCTGGGACTGTGGCTGAGGTGATCCAGTCTGTGGTCAATGGGGCAGATGGCTGCGTGTTCTGCTTTGGTCATGCCAAGCTTGGTTGGTATTGCTAAATTTCCCTAGTCAAGCAGAAAAATGAATATATTTAACACAGAATTGCTAGTCTGTTAGGTTAAGGAAAGCAAACTTTTATTTGTCTGTGTTTATGAAGTATATTTGAAAGTACCTGTGCATGATCTTGTGCTACATCTTCACCTACTGCTTACACATTTATTCTCTTTTCTTATTGTGTAAATGTTGGACAGCATGCTCTTTGGAACAGAACTTTAAATTATTGCTTAATTTCAGCCCTTAAATATTATAGCAATTTTGTCTTTCATTGTCTTCAGTTGTTAATGAATGGTCCAACAGTGATCTACAGTTTTCCAAATGTGCTTGGTGTTGGTGAGGGTTTGCCCAAATGCCACTTTCATCAAGCTGTGTACTATGAATTTTCATTCAAGTACTTGATGTTTGTGATGTCACTTTTATGGAGTGTGGCTGGGCACTCAACAGTTTGATTTGTACTCTATTCCCTGATTAAACAGTTCACTCATTACTGACCTCTTTCTACTGTGTCTTCAAAAAATCTTAGTCTAATGGTTAACTGAATGTTGCTGATGGATCAAAACTCAGACTTTGGACATGCTTCAATATCATTTCAGGTATTCATGGAAGGACAGTAAAAAGGAGAATCATCATCATTAATACACTATTATTTTGAAATAACTGGATTTTGAGAGTAATCATATGTTTTGTTCATGTTTATCTAATTGTATTTTGGAAGTACTTTCTCTTGAATTAAGAGGGCTTCATTGCATATGTGCATTGATCTCCATTCTTTACTGTCTCAAAGAACCACAAACGTACACATAGAAGGATAATTCAGTTTTGCAGGTGGTAAAGAAAATCAAGCTGTATCAGGCTACGATTATCCCAAATTATAGGCAACAAAACCTGGAGAGCACTGAATGCTGTAATGCAACCAGGTCTGGTACAATGAATGGAGCAGGTTGATGTTCCAGTTACACCAGATGGCCCCTCTGAACCAGGCAGGAGTGACACTAGGATGAGCTCTTAGATATTTAACCCCCTGCCAAACAACATTGCAAATGAGATGGAAAAGGAAGCCACTAGCTAATAGGTTCTCACAAGTGCTACACATCCTTTAGAGAGGTATCCTAGCTAGGCTTTTGCTGAAGCATGTATTGGGTCTCTGCAGTTGCTTTGTTAACTGCACCACCACCGTTCCACAAATCATGGACCTACCCAGGCCTTGACACAGACATGTGCATAGAAGTATTTTTTCACTGATCTTTTTCCACATAGATTCAACATGAGAAATGAAACAAGGTAAAGAAGCCACAAGTACTTGCCTGAAAGAATGTATACCTTTATAATTTGGCTTATAAATTTAGGAGCTCTAGAAAACTCATCTAAAGGCATTATATGTAGTGACACCTAAAGGAGTTTAAGATAGTACTCCATGTCTGTTCTTAATTAACAAACTTTTACAGCAAAGAAAAGGTGGAGCTATAATTGCAGAGTTAAAAAATACATAACCAGGGAATGGTTTTGACTAAGATGAAATATTAATTTTAGTGGACCCACTTCTGCACCAAGTGATCACATATACCTGGTTGGTTTGGGGTTTTTTTTTTCTGAATGAAGTTACATCTGTGTGATTCTGGGATCAGGTTTATGTCAATCTCAACTCCAGCATTTGAAATACCATCTAGTGCTTTGAAGTAAAGTGGTATTGAAAGAATACCACATTTACAGTATTCAAAGTAGAAGTTTTTAGAGACCATGGCACTCCTCCTCTGGTCAATTCCCTGCATGATTCAACCACGTCAGATGCTGCTGCAGCATTGCAAAGTGGAGGCCTGCAGCACCCTACCTTGGGAATGGGAGATGTCAGGGGAGTGCATGAGGTAATGATTTTTGAAAGAAGCTCAAGATTTCATCTGCATTTTCCATGTCCTATTTGTCTACCTGCCTCTATTTTCCCATCGCTGACTGTCCTTGTTGTAGTGAAGTTGTTTTCATTAATGCTGTGCAGGATAACCTCTTTTGGCAGAAGGCTGTCAAAGTTCTGGGAATGATGTTTAATTTTCTTCATCCCCCATTCCTGACAGGGAAGTCATACACCATGATTGGGAAGGATGATTCCATGCAAAACCTTGGAATAATTCCTTGTGCCATCTCTTGGCTATTCAAGTTGATTAATGAACGCAAAGAGAAGACAGGAGCACGCTTCTCAGTCCGGATTTCTGCAGTGGAAGTGTGGGGGAAAGAAGAAAATCTGAGAGACTTGTTGTCAGAAGTGGCTACAGGCAGCCTGCAAGATGGCCAGTCCCCAGGTGTCTACCTTTGTGAAGACCCCATTTGTGGCATGCAGGTGAATCCAAGATTAATTTTACAATGAAACAAGTAAACATGACTTTTTAGTTTTCTTCTGGAGCTATTCAAATTCAAGAGCTACCCAGAGCATAAAGTTTATAGACTTGACAGTGTTTAATTTAAAACATGCAAGAACTTTATGACCTGCAGCGGCAGGGCCATCTGCTATCCTGGCCTAAATATTAGTACCTCTGGTATAAGTGATATAGAGCAAGGGCTTGTGTTTGCAAAAAAATGTGAAAACAAAAATTGTCCTCATTCTTAAAAAAAAAAAAAAAAAGAAACAAAAGGGTGTTCTCTCTTTTGTAAAACAACAAGCTAAAATAATTACAGTACTGCATAAATTGCTGTAGGCCATTAATATGGCTGTTTATTTCTTTATAAACTACATTATTTATATCATTTGCATTAGCAGTGTTGTATGGAGGATTAATTGCTATTTATTACTTGCTGCCAAGAAGTAAATTCCTGAGCTGGGCAAGTCAATAAAAATGCAAGCTCTTCTTGGGTTTGGAGTTTTAGCAGGAATGAGTAACTGGCTCATCTATTTTCTGGGTAATGATGAGAAATTCTCAGAAGCCCTATTCTTCCCTGTTTCTTTTGGTCTGAGGGGAAGAAGGATCTATTCTTTCATTTTGCTGTTTGTGAGGGCATAAATCTGCTTTTTGTATGAGTAGATGAAGAGGGAGCAAAAGAACATGATGGAGCTTGAAAATGTTCTTTCATCCTGAAAGATGTTTTTGTTGAGAGCCCTGCTTATTCCAGGATGGGGAATGGAGGGAGAAGGGAACAGACCTACAGGGTCATGTACCTTGTATCCACCTCCAAGCATCTAGAGATCATGACTCACATGCACGCAAGTCATGAACTTGTGAGATTTTAAACAGCAAGTAATAAATTTTGTGTCTTATCTCTTTATCGCATACTTTTAGGCATACCAGCTTTTAGGCATACTTAGGTCATATTTTCCATTATTTTGCATTCTACCTAAAGACTATGAAGTTGTGTTTTGATTTTAAATAACAATTAGGCTCCTCATTTTCACTTCACTCCTGACTTTAGTGTTTTATGAAATACATACTGTATTACAAGAGATCTCACCCTCTGGTATCCAGTAACTGGTGCAGTCTAGTAAATATGAGAGACTCAAGTCTGGGGTGATGGATGGCTCAGTTAAGAATTCGCATATGTGTGTTGCGTGTGTTACATAACTGTGTCACAACCAGCATCTCCTTAGACCTTAATTCTTTATTGTGCTAAGGTATTTTAGCACAATAGCAATAATAATAAATATTCCATTATGGTAGTTTATTTTTATAGAGATACAAAGAGTACAGCTATATACAAAATTAATTATTTTAGATGATTGAAGAAGAGAGAGTTCCATGAGACACCTATGTATCTCTGCAGTGTGAAAGACCGAATTAAATTGCAAGGAAAGAAGCCTTTTTATGTGTGCTTACAAGACATTCTGGAGTCATGTGTCATACACCTGAATTCTCCAAATCCTCAGATGAAGGGAGGATATTATATTATAGACATGCAGATATGCAGAATCAGCAGTGTGTATAGCAAATGAGTGATCACCATATGTCATACTGTTTGTCACTGGACCTTTTCAAGTATGCACATTTTCTTGTTGCTTACATTAGTGAGATCAGCCCACAGACTGGCCTGCCTTCTGCTGGCCTTGTTAACTCCTTCCTGTCCTCCTCCCTCTTTCCTGAGAGAGCTCAGCCTTCAGCTGTGCCACCGAATCCTATGCATAGCCTCAGCTTTATCCCTCCTCAGACTGATAAATGGTTGCAAAGCGAAAACAGAACTACTGTCTTTTGGAAAATTTTCCTGTCAGCTATATTATATAGCAAGGGAACAGACCCCATGAACAGGGGGCTCCTTGCTGTTTTTATGCCAGAAAAGACAATCTATCCTATGGGCTGTGGGCCAGTTCTGTGTACTGCCAAAACTAATGCCATCAGATTGCACAGTCACGTATCCCATGCACAGGCAAAATAGTCATAGGTGCCATGAAACATGCATGCATTCCTCATGTTAGGAGGGGTTAATAATATCTGCTCTCCTATGCTGTCTGTCACTTAGAAGAGTTGAGGGCAGGTTGGTGACAGGGATTGAGGTCCAGCAAATATGAATGTTTGTACATTAGCTGCCTTCTTTCATTTAATGGATTGCCCTGGCTTATGAGCAGGTGCATAATAAACTTGTGGTATGAAGGGGCAAGGAAAGGGCTTCTCTTCTGGGCTGCTCCTCATATGACATGGGGCAAAATACAAGCTTCAGTCCTGTTATTTTTGAGATTTACCTGTGGGCTGCTTTCTTCTAACACTTTCTGAATGGTAATGTGTTACCCCTGCCACTGCTGTTTTCCACCAGTTGTTCAGTTTGGGATTGTAAATTTTTTTCCTACTTCTAGACATGAGGGCTCCTGGAGGGCATGCTACTGCTACTGCCAGTGTCAGGAGGGTCTCATTCCATTGGGCACCTCCTTATTTTTAGTCCCAGTAGAAGCCAATGTATCCAAACCATATGTCGATTGCAGGAAGTTTGGTGTCTGGTGGCGTTTACCTGGGTGGGAATTTCTCAGCCATTTCTCCCTGGTGTTAACTGCAGCTGCAGAATCAGAGCGAGCTCCGCGCCCCCACAGCAGAGAAGGCCGCCTTCTTCCTGGATGCCGCCATCGCCTCGCGCCGCAGCAGCCAGCGGGACTGCGACGAGGAGGATCACCGCAACTCCCACATGCTCTTCACGCTGCACATCTACCAGTACCGCATGGAGAAGAGCGGCAAAGGTGGAAGTAAGCTGTCCTCTTGCTCCTCACTGTCTCCTCCAAGCCTACCTGCAAACTAGGCCTTCAAACAATATTATTGAGTGGTGAAAATCAGCAGAGTTCTCCGTTCAGTGTGGAGCAGGGCCATTCATACAAGCAGGCTGTCCAGTGCCTGGTGAACGCCCACCAAAGGGCATTAAAGGCCACTGGGGATTATTACTGTCACTTGTCAGTTCAGTTGTTCTTGTGGAGCCACTGGCAGTTCACAGCCTTGTGTGGGCCTCTGTATCTGAAAAAAAAGTTGCTTTTCTGTCGCTGTTGAGGCAGGATGGGAATGAAGAGACTTTGACCAGAAGGCTGCTGAGAGTAAAACTCTGGTTTATTCAAAATACACTGCTCTTTTATACAGAGCTTTGTGAGGACCAACTCCATTGGCCCTGAGGTGAAAACAACCACACCATTAGTGCAAAGTGCTTGACACACAGTGATAGAACTTAACTATAAACAATGTGAACAACAAGAGAGATAAAGAATCATTTACATTCTTCTCCAGCTCTTTCCCAGGCTTCTGCCTGGCTAGAAATTCTCAGTTTCTTTCTTAGACTGAATCTGAGACCCACACTTTTCAAATTGGTCTTTATTATTATCTTAACAGATAGTATTGAGGTCATGGATTAAAATATTGTGGTGACTGGAATTCCTTGCTACCCTTATGTTAACTGTTCCTCTTTGGCACCTAAATAGGGCAGTGTGTGTGGAAGCTGATGCTGGCAATCCATAAACTGGGAAGTTGATGTTTACAACCCATAAACAATACCCTTTCTTGGAGATACATGATGTTTTAGTTGCTGGCCCAACTGTCTGTGCACAAAGGACTCTTGTGGTTCTTTGTAAAGGGTCTGGATTTTTCAGATAGGCTTGTTCCCTCTCTCTGTCATGTATGCTTTCACTGGCTTGTGTCTTTACTTCCATATCCCACTTTTAAATGGGGAAAAGGTGCTTCCATGTTGAATTTTATGTTTCTATAATTTTCAACGCTTTATTTTCTCTCATACCATTTTTATTTTTTATTACACTTGTCTTCTGTTTCAAGTCTCCCAAATTGTTTTGACTGAAGATATACAGAGAGGGGTTTTGTAAGTAAATTCCAATGATAAAAGATTTGTATACGATAGGAAGCACCCCCACTGAAAAAGAAAAATCTGATACTAAAAATATTTTTTTTTTAAATAATCATTTATTTACAGGGAAAATGTTTGTTTGAAAGACACTAGAGAAATCTGCTTCTTCAAATTCACAGGCTTAAGCAATTCTGCAGAAACAGCATGTTTCAGCTCCCGGCTCTGCATAGGCTGCTGGTAATAAGGAATAGATTGCAAGGCATGATGTGTTGTGGGTGATCACCACTGCAGTATTAACATCTAATGTTTAAATGAAGAAAATTTGCACAGACTGTACTTATAGGAGAAAAAACCAAAAAGTTGCTCTAAATGGAAATGCAGCTTGCATGTATTTAAGTAATAACCCCTGTGGAATTTGCAGTCAGAAATCTCAATTAACTAAAGATTTATTAATTAACCACCCTGTGGTGGAAAGGAAGACAGTGAATACTCAAACAGACTAGTTTGTAGGGAAAAAAATGTCTAATTTTGAGGGAATAATTATTGCAATTATTTAATGCTCCATATTTTTTACTGCACTAAAGTACATGTACACACAGTCCTTTTCTTTTACTTTAAAATACCATTAATAAAAGGGAAAATATTATTTTCTTGTGGCTATAATTTCAGAAAAAGAAGACATGTCCCTGTTGGATTATAATATGGCATGCTTTGCCCACTGCATCTAGTTATATCTTTGTCTCGTGGCCAGACCATACTCCTGTCTTCAAGTTCCCATATCTGAGTGGCCTTACAAGCTAGGCAGGGTCAGATCCCACTGAAAATTGAATGAGGGGGAATTCCAGCTGCTCAAAGGGCACCTAGTGATTATCACTGCCTCCTGCTGTAATGAAGGACTTCTGAGAAAAAAACCCATGAAGATAGTAGAGATATATAGATTGCAGTAACAGGATTTAAAAAGAACAGGAAGAAAGGGGGGAAAAGAAACTCACCTTCTAAAGAATAAGAGATTAGAGGGCTAGATAACGTGTGATTTTGGTAAAAAAATGACTGTTCGAATAAGGCATTGGTACTGTACTTACCTCCTTGTTAAATTAATTACAAAGAATATCATGAAGCAGGCTTAGCACCGTTGAAATAAATTACATTGTGGCAGAACTGGATCACTGTCATTTTTCAGCTGTCAGCTCTGCAAAGTCTCTGTGGCCATAGAAAAAAACCCCAAGTGTTAGGATGTTCCAGATCTTTTCTCTGTAGTAGCCAGGCATATTAGTGGACAACTTGCCTAACAAATACCTTCATTTTTAGATTAATCAAGTGGATCTACAATCTCAAAAATATTACTTCAACATGTAAAATAAATAAGAAAGAAACAACAGAAAATCTTATTCTGGATTTCCTCAAGTTGTATAATAGGACTATATGTGCAAACAATATGACAGTTTTTGAAATGTAGTGATTTCTTCCATTTTCTTTTGTTTCTCTGGCATCTGGCAATCTTAGCAACAGAAATATCTATTATACATGATTCAATAAAGTCACCTACAGTCATTTGCAGTAGCAACTAAATGCGTTTCTTTGTTTTTCTAAATAAATTATTGTGAGACACTCAAGTAAGGAATTCCAGCCTTAGAATAGAGATGTTAGAGGACTCACGGACTCTTTAAGGGGAGACTCAGAGGGGAGACAAAGGTCGTCCGTGATCAGTTCAGAGGCGCAAGTGCTTTAGTGGCTCTCCAAGGCAGCCTAATTTTTTGCAGTAAGTGCAGGAGCCCATAGTGTCTGTGGATACTTTCTGGTGAGAGGAATACTATATTAGTAGTCCAGTGTTGCCTAACACCTGATAGAGCTGAGGAACTAAGAGGACTTAAAGAAGCAGAAGTCACAATTTTAACAATTGTTGGCAGTGATACTGGATACATCTTGGAATGCTATTCACACATCCCATAGGAGGTTTTCTGTCTTTGTTCATCTTCTCTCTTTTTTCTTACCAAATGTGCAAGTTGAGATCCTGTGTCAAAAAAGCTGTGAATTAACTTGCATAGAGATAAACTCAGATGTAAAAGTATTTGTGCTGCTGTTTAAGGTGTGTTTATGTCCTCAAATATTGCTATTACCCCTCTCTTACAACATATTGATTCTGTTCTGTTCTGTACCTATTGAGTTAAGTTCCTAGAAATAATTCTGCCTTTTCCTACTGACTGCTTCTAAACTACCTCTTGAGAATGGGGAGGAGTGGTCCAAGATCAGATGCAAAAAAAAATCAGCTAGGAAATTGTTCTGAGATAGTAGAGAGCTAGAAGCACTTCTGTGTAGTCTACTTAGTTCCATAGACTTTTAAAGTGAGCAAATTAATCTTGGTGTTTCAATGTAACATCTTTTCACTCTGGAAGTAGTGTTTTAATGCAGAGTAAACAAGAAAAAACCATAAAGATCTATTGCCGGTTTTTACAGAAACTGTTCTTAGAACAGAGGTGCTACTTCACAATCCATCACCCACATCTTGGCAAACTTCTTAGCTAAAATGATACTGTGAAAGTATATAGATTTAAGGAAAAGCTGAACATTCCACAGATGCCACAGTGTCTTCTTAAGGTATGGTATTCAGGATGAGAAAAATAAGAGAAGTATCCTTGCTTACTAAGAAGGAATTCCCAGACTGTAGTTTTCCAGACAGAGAAACAGTAGCGACAGTTACAGAAACAGAGCCAGGTCAGGTGCAGGCTAATAGAGCTATAGTTAAAAAAATATAGTCACATTGGTGACTCTCACAGTTAAGCCTGCAGGAGCAAGTGAATACTCAGCAATTTTTAAGCAGGTTCAGAGTAGACAGCAATGTACAGCCATAAAGGCTGTTAGTGGGACCTCTACAGCCGTGTCTGCTAAGGGGAATGAGGGAAGGCTTCTGGGTTGTTTCCTCTTCACAAGTCACAGTGAGTCTTTTGCTTTTCTGGGGAGCTGCTTTTGGAGGCCCACACTAACTGTCTGCTTTCTTTATTTATGGCAGTGTCTGGAGGCCGCAGCCGCTTGCACCTTATTGACCTGGGCAGCTGCGTGAAAGTGCTCAGCAAGAACCGCGAGGGAAGCTCCGGCCTCTGCCTCTCCTTGCCAGCACTGGGCAATGTCATCCTGGCCCTTGTCAATGGAAGCAAACACATCCCATACAAGTAAGTGGTGGGCTGGGTTATGCCTAATGAGGATGCTTTAAAGCAGTTTGTCTCTCTGTGCCTGAGGCAGATTTGGGTAAGCAGGAAAACGGTCTGGTTTGCTGGGGTCAATGCAGCCCTCTTGAGCCATGGCAAAAGCTGCCTGAAGTTCAGTGACACCTTATCTGACCTTAAACCTGGTAGCTACACACTGTGTTTGACAAATAGTTTTCAAAGGAAGAAGCCTGCTGAAATTGCACCCAGGTGACTGAAAGGTTTGAAGTTCAACACATTAGGGTTTTGTTTTCTGTGGCTGTTCAAAGATTTTTTTATTTCAAAGCACTTGAGAGTGTTTCATATTTGTTTCAAGGAGAGGAATATTGCTGCTGTAATGCAGCACTGTGGCAAAAATGATCTTGCTGTCCACTGTATGGAATTTACTTTCTTGGAAATATATGTCACAATGAGCATGCATGTTTGTCATGAGATTCGTTCTGTAATTTAAGCTTATTTTGCAGAGGTTTTTTTGCATGGTTTGAATCTCAGTGTCATATTTTCATATGCTAAAAAAGAAGTGGGCTTTATTTGCCAGAGTAAACCTTTGCTACTGCAGGTTTCTTCTGGGAAACAAGAGGAATTGCTCATCTAGTGAGTGTTCCTTGTGCTCATTTCTTGTCATCACTGCCTCTCCCTATGTGTAATGTGTGCAAGTCTGAGAGGAAGCTCAGATTCATTTCGCAGCCCAGGGAGTCATGCTACCTTCCTATTGAAAGGTTTCTGATTTTGTGGGTTGTATTGCTTTTCTCTAGCCTACATCCTAGGGAGCAGCAGTTAGCATCATGGGAATGGCTTCCAGTAGCATCTTGTAATCAAACTGCCCGTGAATGTCACCATTCGTGAAGGACAGGTGTATCACATCAGGAGTTAGGAACAACAGGATGACACGGTGAACAAACCAAGTCATCCACAGAGCAGTATTTTAGTCCATGCCTTTTACCCTTTTTAGGATCTAAAAAGCTGCAGATGTGATTATTTGCAGATGTCCATTACATCTTTGTTTTTGTCTTCATTTTGGCAAGTAAAATTTAATTGATATTGGTTATAATATGTTTCTCTTCCAACCTTTAGTTTCAAAAATTATTTGGTAGCCTGGACTTAAAACACGCTTTCTGGAAATATTCCCATTCCTGGAGCTTAATCAGGCTGGAATTCAGTTAATGACTAACCAAATTTCTGTGTATAAATATTCAATAAATGTTTCATGGATCATGCAACTTGTCATAGCATGAAAATACCTTGAATTCTGCACTTCACAAAGTGTAACTCAGGCAATGCTTATCACAAACCTGTCTTTCTTCTTGTTGCATTTTATGGATCAAAGATAAGGTCACTGGTAGGAATACAAAAGATAATGTTAGTAATGCTCACTAGCCTAGAACTAAACATACAAGGAATAGTTACTAAATACAACAATTGTTTTTCCTGGCAATGACTGACCAGGAGAAAAGCATTACCAAACACATCTTCTAATTGCTGTGTGTTCTATCTCTTTTTGCTGTGACTCCCAGCTGTTGCACTTCTGAGCCTACACAGCCAGAGATGTCAGCATATTTTCTCATCAATGTCTGTACTGCTGAAAGAAGATCAAAGCTCTCTTCAGGCCACATCCCCTCTTTAGTTCACTCCTAATAAGAAATCTTCCCATAAGATATTATAGACTGTAGAAAAGTGGTTGGTCATCTGTAATTCAGAGTCAATGTCCTGTTTCTAAGAGGACTTTTTAAAAGATACTGGCATATTTTGGAGCTAACCTTTTCTCCCTCTTGCTGAGAAGATTCTAGAAAACAATTTTCCCATATGTGGTTTATTCCTAAACAATGGAAATAAGAGTTTTGGTGGCTGGATGAGCACCAACACCATTAGGTCAGTGATCCAACAGTACAGCTGTGTCCTGCTCTGGTGGAGATGAGAGGAAGGAGGATCTGGATGTGCATGTGCTGCATTGTAGAAGAGGCTCAGTACCCCACAGATAAAGATGATATGTGTTCAGTGGCACCACTTGTTTAGAGCAGTGACTAACCTCTCTAATTGGAGTAGTTCCCCCGTCTCTAGGGGGTGTTCTCTTTCACTGTTAAGTATAAAATTGTGTTTTTTGTTAACTGCCTTTTTTGAGTGGGACCAAGGGAAAACAATGGAAGCGTTTTCTTAAGTGACAGCTCTGCACATTGTGTGTGGTCTCAGTAAATTTCCACAGAGTAGCAGACAAAATAGAGCATCTTTGCTGTATCTGAGCTATTAAACAGAAATTAAGTATGTTATGGCAGCCTGTCAGTAGCCACTGCATGGCTTCCTGGGAACCTGGAAATTCACAATGCATAGTTTTTCTCTGACTACAAAACTTTGGTTCTCTAAACTTTGAGAGGCTGCAGGCTCTTAAATTCTCTTCACTTTCGTATCTAGCTTTATCTCCACAGGTAGCATTTGTAGGGAAAAGCTTGTTCAGATTCATAGCTGGTGCAAGCAGATGCCACTGCATTGCCTTCAGTGGTCTCTGTGTTTGTGCCAGGATGAATTTGCCTCTCCACCTGCAGTCTCTATGAGAAACACATGCTGTTTTTCAGCACATGTTGCTTTTCTTTAACTTTTACCCAAAGGCTAAGCCTTGGAAAGCATTAAGTTGCAATCTCTCCCTTGGGAAGATCCCCCCATACATTCCCATTTTGGGAATGGTTACAAAGATTTATACTAGCTTTAGCAGGAACTTGTTTTCTGAAGTTGCTAGAAAGTAATGTAGAAATTCTTGGACATCAAACAATATGGTTTGATATGGTTTTGGGGCTCTTGTCTCATATTCAAGTCAAATTTCACATGGGTATGAAGATGGGACAAGAATCCCTACACTGGGAAAATACTTGCAGCTAATGAGTTGCCAGTTCATGATTTCTGGGAGTTTGTATATTTTATATATGTATTTTTAATCTCTAATCTCTTAGTGTCACTATTATTGTCACTATTTCCAGACCTATTTTGAACCTTAGTAAGAACATTGTTCTGTCACAGTATGAACTGCTAAGTTCTTCCAGCTCAGTGTCATATATAAAAATAAAATTTTTATTTTACTTAAATATGTTGCCATTTTATGTCACAAGTTTCTTTTGCTCTTGAGGTATGAATAAATCCTTCAGAAGATTAGGGAAGAATTATTTTCTCCATGGGAATGTCAAATGTCTTCAAAAAAATTGGAAAGGGGTGCTTACAAGCTCAAGGAAGAGCAAGGGAGACAGTGACCAAATATGGTTTGGTTTAGATCTGCTACAGAAGGGTTTTGCTAAGATGCAGTAACTGTTAGAGCCATTTTATGTTTTTAAGAGTATTTCAGTTTTATGTCAGTGCTGTATTATCTGTCTTTGATTTCCAAGATGAATGTGTTTTAAACCCTCAAATGAGCACCCATTAGCACAAACTCCAGATACTGGTTTATATAGCTCACTATTCAAAAATTACTCCAGTTGCTAGGCAACATGGGTGGTGATAATTCATGGTAATGCTGTTTTGGAAATAATCATTTTTATGCATTTTAATGACTGTGAGAATGTAAGGAAAGTGTTTTGGAGAATGCAAGGCTGTATGAATCTCTTCCAGAAATTGTTGCTTGTTTTATTTAATAGGTGTCTCTCTTAATGTGCTATCCCAATGTGCTAGTGTTTCTAGAGGCATCCTATATTTTCAACTACATGCTTATGCTTATCCAAGGAGGGAGTCTAGTCTGTAAAACAGATGAGTGTGTTAAAAGCATGAATTTTATTCTTGGCACTTTTGCTTCACTGTCATATGGTTGCATTTCCTCACAGATCTTACAGGCTGGTATTGCTTTATTCGATCCTACGTGCAAAAAATAAATTTGTATTAAGTGACTGGTGTAAGGTTGCACAAGAGGCTTCATGGCAGAGCCACAGTGTTTTAAGATCTAATTGCGTGCTTAAAGCTTGGGTTAACCCATTCTTTCTGCATGACCTTTGGAAAAGGATTTATTCAGGTGTTTATTTCTTTATTCACATTTATAAAACTGAAATAGAAAAAAATCAAATAGGATTTATAAAGGGCATTCAGAGTTGGCAAAAAGCACTATATACTTTTTCACTATTGCTAGGACTGTTACCCTATTTTTCCTCTTTCTTTTGAGTTAATGACTCACATAAATAGTCCCAATGGCATGCAGAATGTGAGAGTTTTTTTGGTCAAATGTAGAATAGTATTACTTTTGAGTAAAGAGAAAAGGGAAAGTGTTGGATTATATTATTGTGGTATACTAGTTTAAAGAATGACCTGTATATCAGATATTTTCTTTAAATTGTTAATCAATTATTGGAAAAAAATGAAAATGGGTTTGGATGGATCCACTACCTCAGTTTCTTTTCTTAGTTAGATGGGTGTATCTATCTGCAGATTTTTCATCTTTGTAAAAATCTGTGTGTGAGAAGAACTGAAATGCCAGGTAACTTTTGTTTATATGCATTGCCTTTGCATTTTTAGCATGAGTTATATTATTTTTCTCAGAAAAGATGGTAGGATTTTCCAGAGGATGTTAGGATTTTCTTGGGCATTTATTATTATTAGTACTAGAAATTTTACCCTTATTTATGAGCTTGTACAAAGTCCTAGCTTTGTTGGCTTCACATAACCATGTCTGCTTACTAGGCCTAAGAATTTAATGACACATTCGAACTATATGTCAAATGGGCAATCTATTTAATGCTTACTTCATCAGCACCTGAAACTAGAATTTTTTTTTTTTGTTTTTGTTTTTCATTAAGGAACTTGAATCATACTTACTTTCCACTGCTTCATCTGTGTCTTCTATTTCTTAACTTTTGCACCTGCTCAATGAGTGTATATTACAAAGATCGCAGCCTCTGCTGTGCTCTTCAGAATCTCCGATCTTTCTGTGTTAATTTAATATTGAATATACTAGAAGTGGATGAAAAAATATTTTGCTGTTTTACTTGAGGAGCTATGAGACCAGAAGAAGGACTTGTGAGACAACTGACACAGAATCACAGGGCTGGGAAATGGCCTAAAATGAATGGGAAAGCTCCAATAGACCCTGAAACAATCCACAGAGAGGAACTGGGAAGCAAACAAGGAAGAAGAGATGAGCCTATTCAAAAAGATAAATAAGCCTAAGAAATACCCTTGAATGATCCAATTGTAGGAGAGTGTAGTAGAGTGGTCAATGGACAATTTGTTGAACATTAAATAGTTCCTAATTAGTTATCAAAAATATAGTCTGTTCAGGAACAAAATAATTTTTCCTTGATGTTTTCAGTCAGGTCTGTGTGGACTAGAACCTTGGCTAACAGACGCTGAAGCCACTGGAGCAATGCCACCTTGTACCAGTGGAGGACCTGGCCCTTTGTCACTGGGCAAGTGAGATGCAGTTGAATGCAAGAGCAATGAAACTCTGTCAACATGCATATAATGAGGACAGCATGAAAACAATGAGCATCTGGCAATTATGTTCACCTTTGGGGCTTTTCTGTATCTGACAGTTGTCTAGGTTAAATTTCTGGCAATTTCCTTCTTTATTCCAGGGAACTATATAAAATAGGTGGAACTAGGGATGCACCATTTGTGAATGTAGGAAAATTTCCTGCATTTTATTAGAACAATTTAATCAGCAGCTCAGGAGCATGAAGATGATGGGTCTTTATGCTCCAGCAATTGCTGTTGTAGTGTTCCCCAGCAATGCCCTTTATTGTAGAATAGTTTTTACAGTGGATAGTGGAGGTCTGAGCTTCATCTGCACACATCTTACAGCACTATGTTTCATCATCAACTTAATGAGAGACAGTAGACAAAATCCTCAAAAGAAGAGCTGCAGTGGAGCTGCCATTTCCCAGCTTTGGGTTTTCAACTCAGTCCTGCCAGTCCGGCAACGTGACAGGAATTGGAACAGCGGTGTCTGTGAATGGGTGAAATGGGTACAAGTGGCTATGTTGCATTCACTGAGCTTGAACTCCTGTTGCATCAGTTTACAATTGACCTCAGCTGACAAGCTCCATTCTGCACAAAATTTCAAGTGAGGAGAATCAGGCCTCATGAATTATTTCTTTGAATGCTCTTTGAACCAGTCAGCGGATTAGTACTTTACGGATACTGTGAGCAGCAAATAATGATGGACTGCGAAATGAAATGAGAAGGGAAGTGCTGTGGTTTATAGTGAGACTTAACAGCAATTACTAATTGCATTTAAATAGCTATTCCTATGAGCAGCAGATAGCTGCATCACAGAAGGGCATTACTTTGGTCCTGGGCCAGCACAGACGTGGCTGATAATGAACAAGCAATCCAATAGTGTGCAGTTATTCCTGAAATATAGCTTGAGTGGAACCCAAATAGGCCATTGTGGCAATTTCATACAAAAATTAATCTGTATTTAATTCATTAAAATATCATTTTGAACCTTCAGTCAGGGTATCCAGCAGTTTATTCTTACCTGTTCCACCACTGGTTCAGGCTCAATTGAACATTAATACATTTTCTCTCATGGAAATGTGGTGATAATTCATTTAATGTATAATTGAACAATTTTTAAATAGTCATATCCTTGGAATAACTACCTCTTGTACAATGCAGTAAATTATCAAAAAGCATGTCATAATTTTTATTAGACTTATTTCACATTTTTGGTTATCTCTTTGGTTTCATGGATAGTTGCATATGGATATGATGTGTTGAATTAAATTTCATTTCCATATTGATTCTTCTTTGCTTGTACAAAACCAGTGTGACTCAGAGCAAAAAGACATTCCACTGCAGTAGACCAAAGAAAATAGCTTTTCTATTTATCTACCAGTATATAGCTGCTTGTTTGGAGTTGGGCATCTGATTGCTAAGAAAAGATTACAGCCTGCAGAGAATTTAAAAGAGAAGCAAGAAGAATTATGAATGGTCTGAAATGAAAGGGTTACTTACCTGGAAGAACACTGTGACAGAAATAAAGCTTCATAGCTTGTAGGGAAAAGGAGGCCTTTGAGAGAAGAGATGACAACTGCTCTGTAGTGTTTCAAAGATGTGAGTACACACAGGAGAAGAGAATTGTGTCTGGTGAGACAAAGTGGCAGAATGATTTCTTATTTTAGAGTAATGATGTGGAGGAATATAAACTTTAAAGCATGCTAACAGGAATTCATATTAGTGGAATAACTACTCAAGAGCAGAAGTGAACACTTAGTTGGTAGAATCATTTAAAAGCAAAATAAACTTGTAACTAATAAATATCCATTAACAGTTACATATTAAACTGCTAAAGATGGGTTAAGGGTCAGCCTTATGCAATTTCAATGCAGAGTTCTGGGTTCAAATCTTTGACAATTTTCAATATCTGTAGTTCCTTTCCATAATTTGTCTTTGTCCTTGATTGTCAAATGTGGTGGCTGGCAGTTATACAAATAAACAATAAAATGTGTTCCAGTGTGTCTACTAGAATAAAATCTGCTTTTAGGAGCCTGAAGAACAGTGGCTGGATGGATTGATACACTTTCATGACTGTCAAAGAAGTTCAGAAATTCTCAGTGGTGTGTTTCTCAAGACCCTACCCTAGCAATTCATCCTGTGCCAGATGATTTAACTGAGTTAACAACTTTTTTTCCTTCATCATTTAGTTACAATTTTTTTTTAAGGTCTCTTTCTCTTCAAATTGCAAAATCAAGTTCTCCCAGTGCTTGATCCAAAACTCTATGTAAATCAATGGAAATCTTTTTATTGGGATTTGGCTTAAACCCACAGATTAGAAAACATGCTTATATTTAATTAGATGAGATAATCCTCAAATCCTTGCTAAGGGATATTTCATATTCTGTATTTGATGATTAGCAGCTTATTTGCTGAAAGAGGCAGTATGTGGTTAAGTGTTACCTAATGTTAAGTTTGTTTGGAATTGCAAGGGACATAATTGATGGAATTGGTGAATGTGAAAACTGCAAAAGTACAAGCATCTATTGATTGTCTGCAAATAGGTCTGTGACCATAAATTTGAAGCTGAAAAACTTTATGAAGAAACTTGCCACACAAATGGGGATTTGAGACTACTGAAGTGGCACAAGCAGGACTATTTTTTTTCCTCTTCAGTATATATAAATAGTAATTGTGACTTTAACTTAAGAATAAACATAACCTTTGCTTACATTTTCTGGGCAAATAGTCGAACATTTTTTCTTCAAACTCCTTTTCTTGGACTCTATTTAGACATCACCCTCTCAAAGGAGTGGCAGGCCCTAGAAGCTTTTAAGATAATTGTGTTGTAAGTGGAGGATACTT
This sequence comes from Lonchura striata, assembly GCF_050655825.1. NCBI lineage: Eukaryota > Metazoa > Chordata > Aves > Passeriformes > Estrildidae > Lonchura > Lonchura striata. The sequence goes on along the minus strand of NC_140705.1, from coordinate 82,920,202 downwards.
CAGCCAGTTTGCCTTCCTGCTTAAAGAGTATTTGAATGACATTATAATTGCAAGATGTTTTTTTACTGAAGTTCTTATTTTCAGAACACATTTGTGAGTAAAGCAATGGAGATAATCCTCTTGTGCTCTTCAGATACACAATTCTGCTGGATGATCAAAGTTTTTGGCTGGTGGTTGCCTCCAGGTCTATACACAATGAACAGATGTGGGTTTTTTAAATATGCATAGACTTTTTAGATTTAAGCAGGCTGGTTAGAACTACCTTCTGAAATATGAAATTACCTCTCTCATGCTGCAGGATTAACTTGTTTGATTATTTCAGTTTTTAATTTTTTTTTTTTTTGTAAGTCCCATCTAGGTGATATGCTTTTTAGCAATATCTGACAAGACTCAGCAAAATTAATATCAGACAGCAGATTTAGCTGTTTTATCTATATTGTCTTTTAGCTTTGTTTTGCCTTATAATCCCATCAAAAAACCTACTGCATTTAAAATTGCTAGTTTCAAATTTTTTTTCCAATGGGTTATTTTTGAGAGATGGTTCATTTTACCAAATTGTTTTCTCCCCACTCCTTAGTTCATGCTCTTGGTCAGAAATAAAACCTCAGTCTCTTTGAAAATCGATGAAAAAATATATGTCCACATTGTCAGAAATATCAGTCCTTGTGGCTCTCTTTGGTGCAGGTGGCTCCAGAGAGTAGTGGTGGCAGCTGTTTTGGGTGCTGCTCAGCTCAGAGACAGCAGAGAATGAAGCAGGGGGGGCCCTTACAAGGTGAGCTGTTAAAAGCACCTCATAATCTCTGTGCAAGTGGAACCTGAATCTCCTTGGAGCAGTCTTTTAAGGATTGAACACAATTTTCATGTCTGCCTCCAGCTATAAATAGAGTAACAGAATCTTTCGTGCTCCTAGACTGTGCTCCTTCTCCGTTGCACACAACAGTTTTCACAGGCTCTGAGTGAAGTGTTTTTAAGTTGCATGCCTGTGCAGGAGGATGGGAATTAGATGCAGTATCCAGATCTGCTACCCAGCTGGCATGTAAGCATAACAAACAAAAATGTTTTCAAAGGTATGCTGTGGGAGAAATAACTGCACTTTTTCTGAGAGGGAGCGCTCTGGGAGCTCTGTGTTCTTAGTCAGATGTCAGATCTTGCCAATGCACATCTCTTGAATCCTGGACATCTCTGTTACATGTGGACATTACTGGTGTGACGGAGGACAGTTCTCATGTCACAGGAAACTGAGAGTAACTGCTGTAGTTGTAGTAGTTTACACTGATGTATAAACTACGGGGGGGGAGGAGGGGCTGATGGAGGATCAAACCTGAATAATATTTGACTCTAAAAATACGTGTGAAAGAGAACCTGTTGGCAGCCTACCACACTGTGCTCTGGTGAGATTTGTGAAATACTGTTTTTTTCAGCTAATCTTGTGGCCACTTACTGTGGAGTGGTTTTTGCAGAAAAAGTGAGGGTGTGCTTTGGTAACTTTTAGAATCTTTGCATCACACAGAATACAAAATAAGACTGTTGAGCTGGCAACAGGTTTTCTGTTGTCTTGTTAGGTGACTGCTGCCATTTTGTATAGCCATGTGCTGTGCAATAGCATTATAATCAGTGGCTTTTATTGGTTTTGTGCTACTCATGATTGCAGTCTGCCAGGGCTGAAACAAGGATGCAATCCTTTGTGAGCTCCTTTGCCTGGAATCATCTATGTATGTGTCAGACGTAAAAATCAAGTGTTTTACACAAGTGGTAAAGTCCTGTGTGTCCATTTGCAGGTCCCATGTCTATTCTCCTCACACCCATCTCAGTGCAGGGAGCCTCATGGCTGTGAGTATGTTGTTTGCAGGAAGTCTCTGGCTGCTGTGAATCTGAATGTTCATGCTCCCAGGGACTGTCACCTTCTTCCCAGCAGGGCCAGGCATAGTCCAGGCAGAGACATAATGCTTCTGAGGTGCTGTAGCAGAAATCACCCGGTCTCTGATGGTATCACAGTATGTAAGGTGAACTCTGAAAATTGGAATGGCTTTTTTCATCCTCCCAAGAAAATTCATAGTTCCTCTGAAAATGCTAAAGATAGTATAAATAAATTTTTTATTCCATTGGCCCGGTTCCATCCATCAACAGTGCTTCTCTCTGGAGCAATACCTGATTATTTTAAGGAATGTGACCATCACACTAATAGCTGTTCTGATACCTAATCATAGGGAAAACTGCTGTTCCTAAGCATATTCCTCCCATGGAAGACCAAAGAACAATAATTAACTGAAGAGAGTGAAAAAACTACCAGATCTTTTAAACAGGCAACATTTAGCTGTGGGTTATGAAAAAAGAATGTTGCAGGCTGTGTATGAAATTATAGTAAGCTAATATTCAACTACAACAGTAATAGTGTGGCTAAGTGAGAGTCATTCTGACCAGAAATTACTTATCTATTTTATGTATTAAACAGCTGTGTTATCTCTCTATTGGAACTAAACTTAAATTCAGAACAAACATAACTTCCTTAATAATTTTGTGTTCATATTCATATGGGTATAACTGTTACCAGTATATTGTTTCACCTTAATTAATCTCTTAGAAATAGAAAATACCCAATGTTTCCTACTAATATCTAATCAGTAATCCATATTAGCTAATACAGAATTCTGTAGTCTCTGTGTATTATCCATTAATTGTGCCACTAACTGAAGCTGAATATGAGTTCCTTTTTGAGACTCATAATTTGAAAGTACTTTTTCATTTCGCCAGAAGCCAACTAAAAAATGTTACCAAGGATTGTTGTAATAAATACAGAGTCTTATCTAAAAAAGAGTTAAGTATTCTATGATGACATTGTAAGTTATATGCTCCTCATATTATCTTTCACTGCATTTTGCAAAGCCTGAATGTGTGAGTAAATTCTCCTTGGTTAACCTCATATTTAGGTTTATCTGTACAATGCTTTTTCCTTCTGACTCCTTTATTATAGTGAAGGAACATCTTCCAGCCCTGTGGCCTAATTATGCTCATATTGAAACATTTCTAGCATTTAAATTTGAAAACCCTTGCATATTTATGTACAGAATATTCTTTTGGGAGATGTAAAAATCTGGGCAGAGTGGCAGATTTTCACTCCTCTTACTGTGCAGGTTCCAAGAAGGGCAGTCATAAGGGATTTTTGCTCCTTCCTCAACAGGAAGAGGAAGCCTCTACTGCCATATTTAGGAAAAAGAAGTTCAGTTTTTGGCATATTAAAAACTAATTGTCTTGAGGTCAAGGCTGGATGAGTGTTGAGAACATGCTCAGCATAATATGCTCTGCCATTATCCAAGTTTTGAATTGCACAAGTACTGCCAGCAATGGATGTGTTTGTATTTGAGTGGTTGTTTTAGAGATATAATTCAGAGGTTTGTAGGCATTAATGTGTGATCATCTATTTTTGACTCATTTAGCATTGGAAACAGTGAACATAGGAAATAATTGGTATTGTTGGGTGAATATCACAGTCTTCAGAAAAGAAACTCCAACCCAGTGAGATGGCAGGAGATGAGATAGTCCCTAAATGTGATCATATTCTGCTTTTCAAATATTTCTGTCGTTGCTCTCATTTTTTTATATTAGTTATTAAATATAGGACTTTTATATCCCAGTATGGCCTTAATTTATACAAGTTTAGCAGAGTATGGATCAGACACCTTTTCATACCTGATCCCATTTATGTCTTTCCATCTATAATATTTTCTACTCACTAGCAACTGGTAGCATTCCTTTTGCATCTCCAGAGTATCTCAGAAATAACTTTGATTTATCATAGAGTTCTGGCAAATAACTGTGAAGCAGCCACTGTTGCAGTATCTTTAGTTTCTCAAATACTGTCATAATCTCAAGCAGGTGGGGGAGAAGGAAGCAGGCATAATTGTTAGCTGCATTTCTGATTCTGAGACATTCCAGGGGCCCATCCCCCCATGTTAAATCTTTTGGAGGCTTACCTGGCAGCAGGCCTGCCTGACATTGCCACAAGACACAGTGCACAGTGCTGTGACCCCATTTCTGACAGGTCCCCACTCCTAGCAGCAGTCACATCCTTGGCAAGCTGTTTTTGCAGGAGACCCACAGGAATAGTGTCCTGACTGATGTCTCAGTGTCTGTGCTCCTACACATTTTCTCATACTATATATGATATTGTGGGGGAGATCAAGATGTGTGAAGCTTTCACCCTTTCTTGTTTTCCTTTATATGCCAGGTCTGGAATGGAATGATATGTTCTGCTGTCCTAATTGATTAAATGGCATCTATCATAACATAAAGAGATCAAGCAGAATTATTTTTGCTCCCATGTTACCATTTAGAGCTCTCAATTCTTTGCGGATCATTAGCATATAATTTTCAGATGAGCTGGCCAGTAGGTCCCTAAATAAAAATTAGTAGAAAAGATTAGCTAGGAGAGCTAGACTGGTAATGAGTTGTTGCACTATAGTAATGTGATAGGTTTATAGTTCATATCTAGCCCTAATCAGTGCTAAGTGCAAGTTGTCAGCATTTGATAGCTAATTGCTGTTTCTAGGAATTACAGTGCAACAAAATCACTAAAATGAAAATAAAGCTTTTCTTTAGATATGACAATTCAAGTGTTAATTATAAATGCGTGGGTCAAATACACCTCTTAGCTACAGTATATACAAATCAGTTGCACTGAGAGAAGGTTCATGGGCTGTCAAAACCTCTTTGGTCCCTTTTGGGTAATTATTACTTTTTAAAATTTTGTCAGTAGTGGCTTTGAAAACAGAAAAGGCCATTTAAGCCCTTTGCTACATATTTAATATGTCATACAACACACAAAAACCCCTTAAACCTGAACTACTGAAGATTATTAACAATACAATGACAACTTGAACTCTCGTAGCAGTCCATTTCTTAATGCTTTTGTTTACTCTGTGTTCATTTTAGAACTGCTGTCCTCACACAGAATTAATTGGATATAAAGTCATAACATGGATCTGAAAAATTATAAGGCAGGAATAATCTAAGCCACTGGATAGGAAAGACTTAAAAGACATCTGTGAGCTGAGATTTTTTTCATTGCACAGCTATATATAGGTGGCTCTAATCACTCCCGTAGTGCTAATACTGGAAATGTTCCGTCTGTCCTCAGTAGCTGGTGGTGGGAATGACTGCTATGCACAATGTTGTGCTTCTAAATTGTGAACCCAGACAAACTGCGAGCAGACCTTTCTCTGACATGGGTGCTGTGAGAGAATTTTAGCTATCTCTTGAGAGGCTAAAGCATACATGGTCAATCTCATTCCTAGTCATCTAAATAAATTTTTAAATTGGCTGTTAAATTGACCATTTCCAATCAGACTTAATGCAGGTGCAGGCCTTTAAATATGAGGTCTGAGCAAGATTCTTGAGACTGAGAGAGGGGTGGGGCAGAAGCAGGCTGGGCCATGAAGCTGTGATGACAACAGTCTGATGCACACTCTGGTTTGCAAGCCAGCCAAATGCCAGCCAGCATCCATGAACCAAGAAGAGAGAGACAGTGCTGCAACTGAAGAAGGTGAGCTAGGTGGGATGTGACAAGGTGGGGTTGAGGGGAATGCCAAGGTATAGAAAATGGAGTAACACAGGACACAAACTCAGGGAAACTAGCCTTCATTTCTTCCTCTGTTCATAGAACAACTTGTTCATTTATCCAGATCCTCACCATTTGAAATGCAATTACATGAATGTATTTTCCTACTGAGTAAAATTCATACAGTCGGCAGACAAACTTCTCTCTAAATTATTTGCTCATCAGTGTGTGGAGGAGGAGGGGAAGAGCTGAGAAAAGAGAGAATTTCAAATATGTTCACTGTTAAATCATATGAATTAAATTATCCATTTAGTGCAATAGCTGCAAAAGTTAATACTGAGATGTTAAGAAAGACTTGTGGCAACAATAATTTGGTATTATCACTCAGATGTGAGAGGAACAAAAGAGGAAACTCTGAGTTGAAACAGCCTAAAGTAAATCCAGACGACAGATACTGTCTTCTCAGATAGTGAACCTTGAAATATTTTGACTGTACCCAAGAGCAGGAAATCTATAACAGACATCTGTGCATTTAAATTCAACCCTCCTTTCAAGATGGGGATACATTTGGACACAACCTTATGGATACAGCCCTCACTCTCTGTTCTATGCAGATGTGGTACCTCATGTCTGGGTGAAAGAAATTTCATCTGTCTAGATCTGAGTAAATACCTGAATTGGTGAACCCTGAGAATTTACTAGTCAACTGAAGAAGACAAGGAGTGGTAAGATGCATCAAGTAGTGAAGACTGCAGAGACAACAGTAACCAGCATCAAAGTGGGAGCTATCAAACTACAGGAAAGGCTATTAGGGAAGTTCTTCAAGGACTAGTTGTAGGAGAGGTTTTATTTGGTGTTATCAGCAGCAGCCTTGGCACACAAAGCAGGAGCATGCTAATCATAGTGACTGCTCACAGAAAGCTGAGAGCCATCATCTGTGCAAGGGCAGATCAGAACATCAGATGGGAGCAGCTGAGGGACCTCAAGGGCTGCAGTAATACAAATGGCACTGATGCTAGGGCTTGCCCTGATGGACTGTTGATAATTTCTGATCTAATCTAGAAGCTCAGCAGCTAGAAAGGAGATGGAGGTGTGTGCTGATTTAGGCATGTTGGCTGATGATCACAGGTGTCCACAGCTAAATTAACAGTGACAAGGTAATGAAATTTGAGGAGATATTAGGAATGACAGCAGAAAATTAGTAATAGTTATGCAAGGGGCTAGCGATTCCTCTCATAGGTGCAGTGCTGGTCTCCCATATGGATGAAGGATGAATTGAGACTGAAGCAAGAACAAGAAAATCTGGCAAGGAGAGTTTTTCACATGAGATAAAATGAAATTAATTTGCCTTGCATACCCAAATAGAGTTAAAGGTTAGAGAGCACATGTGGCCAGGAGCATTCCCATTTCGGGGGAGGGAGAGCAATGGAAACCAAAGAGCATGAGCAAATAGAAAACTAGTCGGCATGCCACTACTAAATGGAAATGTGTGGGGGCAGTGTTAGAAAGCCATAATGTTTTTAAGGACGGGTTTTCTAAATGCTTAAGGAGGATTATATTACTCTCTGTACTGGGTAGGGGCAGGAGCTAATAATTCAGTTTCTTCTCACCCCATGCATCACCTGTGCTTTGATGCTGTCCCATGGGGCTTAGGCTTACAGGACCAAGAAATACATTTCTTTCCTCCTTCTCCCTCTATGGTGGTTGTCCATGTGCTATCTTTACCAGAATGACTGTCTTTCCTCTTGGTCTCTCTGTGTCTCCAGATGTATTGGCCAGGGTTGGGTTGATTAAATGCTGAGGAACTCTTTGCTGTGTCCTTGGGAGGTCACAGCAGGCATGCAGAGGGAATGCAGGAAGGAGGCTGCAGAGTCAGGCTGTAAACCTTTAAAAGCCAATTCTAAGAACGTACGAATGGCTGTACTGATTCAGGCCAAATGTCCTTACAGCATCCTGTCTGGCTAAATTCAACAGCAGATGCCAAGGATAGAGTGTAAGGCTAAAATAAGTACTTTGCCAAAAAGTACTCAAGCCTCAACTATTTTCAGCTGTGGGAATTCCTCCGTATCAGCAGCAGCTTTGTAAACAGAAGTAGGACCTTTCAGGCACATTGTAAATTATTCCAGTCTGAGGCTTTTTAAAGACAGTTAAAGTTTGAAAAGATCTTTTTATGAAAGACTGGTTCAGCTTACCTCTGAAATTTTGTTTTAGTGCTTCCTGGATTTTGAACAGCTAACTTTAAGAGAGATCTTTTTTGTGATTTAAAACTAAATACATACAAACTTCAGTATCGTATATTGCTTTCTGCCACTCACAAATCTGTTTTGACTATCAGCCTTGTGGAGAGGCAGCTGTTAACATGGAAATATTCAAATTTATAGTTGTTTTTCTGAGCAGAATAGATATAATGGGCTCTAAAGCATGTTCTGGTCGCCTCAGGTAAAACTGCAAGCAATTTTGTCACATTTGTTACTACAAATGTAACAATTTGCTAACCGCAAGTTTAAGGCAGCTCCTTTCCTTTGCTGTGTCAGACTATGGGAAGATCTCAAAGTGTCAAGTATACAAGAGCCTATTGAGAATCTTGTTTAATCATTATTACTATAGTGGGCAAAATAAGCAGAAGAATCCATTTAAAGCAGGAGTGAAACTTAAGGTAACATGGAAAATGTATGTACATAATTTTAAATTTTAAATTGCTGCATGGATGGAGATAAATGTATTGAAACAGCCTATCTCCAGTTGGTTTAAATAGAAAATATATATTAAAAATAGTTATATACAAATTTTGCTACTTTTACTTGCAGCACATAGCACTTGCATAGCCTGGAGTCCCTCAGGTTTTATTTAGGTACCTTTGTGAATGAAGTACGATGGAGTGTGAGAGATATAAAAGAATCAAACATTTAGTTTCCTTATGCCTGTGTTTATAGATGACAGAATTCCTGTTCCCTGCACCAGCTGGTAGATTTGGTCCCATGCTGCCAAAACTGTCATCATAAACATGCCTGTGGTTGCACAGTTTAATTTCAATGCCATGTATTTGATGTCAGAAGGGACCGGTTTAGTCTTTGTCTCATGTATCCTGTCACTAAATTTGTACAAACCCAGTTCAGATGCTGACAAAGCTTATGGGAGCTTTTCTGGAGATTTCAGTAACAGCTGGGTTTGGACCATGGTGCCAGTGGATTTCAGTTAATAAAATCTTAATTTTTGGGATTTAACCAAAACACGGGTGCAGGCAGGAAATTTTCATCTATGATCCTTATTTGCCATGCAAGTCACCATCATCACTGCTATTGCTCAGCCTGTCTCATCACATCTCTAAATCAGCCAGTTGTGTGAGTGGTTCAGCCCATCTGTGGATGAAAGTTTTGGCTGTCTGATAACCATTCATTTTTATGTGAAAGGAGTTCTTGGTGTCTCTCCACTTCCTCACCCCACCTGCATTGACTGATGGCAGTACAAATATAGAGGCCAAGGATTTGCAGGCCAGAGAGTGCTCTGTTCATTAGATTCTGCAAGCATCATTGCACATGTGTAACAAACTTATTTTGACCCTTGACTAGTAAAGAAAAAAGTAGCAAATTGAGACCTTGAAGTGCAATTGGCTTCCAGTCCTAGGTTTTTAAAGAAATAGGTGTAATAGACAAAGTCAGCTTTCTTACTCTTCTCTAAAGCAAAAGAACATGTAAAGTTAGCTATCTAAGTCCATGCTTACCCCTATTACTTATCCTGATTTTTAGGAAGATAGTTATGCATGTTGTCTAGGATCTTTACATAGCCCCTGTACATGCCAATACATTATTTCTAAATGGAAATAATGGGTTTTTAGTTTGGAGATGGTTTGGAGCTGAACAACTGAGGCCAGTGTGTGTCTGATGGAAATGGGACATGACGTAAAAATTTCCTCCTTTTTAGACCTTGCTTCACCTGCTTAATTCCCATCCTAGTTAGCAGATCACTTGGCTGCTGCAAAGTTCATCTTCCTTGACAATAGACAGGGATTGCTTCTTTTATCAGGTTTTAGCAGTTTCATGCATCTCTGTGAGGCAATTTGGAACTGTAAGTGAAAAGGAAATTTAAAAGGTATTATACTGACTACCAGAAAAGGAAACATGAGTTGGGACTTCTGACTGTATATTTTGCTTTAATGTTGATGGTTTCATATTTTCATTGCTTTACTTTGGGTTTTGGCAGTTTTTAATCAAGACCCAGTATCATGTAAGTGCATATTTTTTTGCTGTTGATCTAAATGAACAGTTTTGTGAGTACCAGCATCAAGAACATAATGTTTCCAACATTATGTTTCTAACTTGTCTCTTAGTCTGACATCCAAAAGGGTGTAAATACTGGCCAGAAATATTCCTGTGTTTGGGAATTTCTCTCATCTATGTGCTTTCTCTGGTGCTTTCAAGAATTGAATTGAAGGCATTTGTCTTATTCTGTGGGAGCACAAAAAAGATTTCAGTCCATCCACCCAGCTGCTAATCCTCCCAGCATTTACATACACTTAAAATATTCAAACTTTGCATACTATTTTCTCAAACTTTATTTCAATTTGCCAAAAGCCTGGAAGTTTATTGCTGAAGGTGATAAGGCAACCTTGTGTGCAGGTGCAGAGGCAATGTGAACTCTTGATCCTAACTTTCTTTAGGGAATACATCTAATGAGGGTATAAATGAATTGTTTAATTTCCATATCATTAATGGCAACCAAAATCTGCCCTTTTTTTCCTTTTTTTTTTTTTTTTTTTTTTTCCTTTCCACATGGGAGTATGTGCACTTTCACTGCTCTCTGCTATAATGCTGTGGGCTGAAGGCTCTAGGAGGTTGACATATAAAATGATAGTTATCAAAATGCGAAATGTTTTGTGGAGTGACCTTCCCAATTTCCTGGAGATGTTATCTATTTACACAAGGAGCAGTGCCAAGTGGAATGGTTTCTAAAATGAAACAGCAGTCAATTTATTTTCAGGTACCACTCCATTTGGGATTGCAATCACAATAACTAGAGCTGCTCTCCAGCACAGGAAACTGGGAAGGTCGTGCTGCCAAATTGTTGGCATCTTGATGAAGGAGTGTAAACTACTGCTGTCGCTACTACAGATCAAATGAGCCTCAGCAGAATGAAGTAATTATGAAATCCTCCCAAAAGATCATGAATATTCATGTATCAATTACAAACATTTAAAGTTAATTTTCTTTTGAGGAAATAACCCTGGTATTCCACCCCTGGGTCCATCTGAATGCTAGCAGCGAAGGCTAGGGCGCTGTTATCTCGCTGCCAGGGCTCCGCAGGGTGTGGCAGCGGGCAGCTCCGCCCGGGCAGCGCGGCGGGGCTCCGTGTGGCAGCCAGCTGTTCCCCCTCTGTCCCCACTCCAAATTGCCACGGGGTATGGCTGAAATGGTTCCCGAGCTGCCTGGCGTGAGGGTGAGGCAGGAGTCAGGCCATTGTGGCAGCTTGTTCGCACCGAGAGGGGAGCTGAGGCGGCTGCTGCCCTGCGGAGCGTGTGGGAGCCCAGCCCTGAGACTGGCAGCAGCTCGGCTCAGGGAGGCCTCCTGACAAACCAGCGCTTTCCTTTGTTCTTGAACGCACGTTGAAGAGCCTTGCTTTATTCTGCCCGCTGCCTGGCCCTCGGAAGGCAGAGGGAGCTGCAGGCAGCAGCGCTGGAAGATGCTGAACAAAGGAGTGTGCCCATGCTCATGCAGGGCTGGTGGAAACGCCCTTACTTGGGTGACTGATCTGCTCCTATTCATATCAACCACCCAGAGGGGCTGGTGGGAAGGTGCTTTCCAGAATGTGTCCTCAGCAGATCGTCAGGGAATGTTTCTGCACTTTTTTTCTTGCTATGTTTTCCCCTATGACTGCACTATTCAGCTGCATTCCAGCCCTTCCCTTCCCAGCACTCCTGCTGCACTGCTGGGGCACAGGCAGCCCAGGGGAGAGGCAGGCAGGCTCCTAAGCTGTTCCAACATAGCAGCTATGTTCTTCTCATATAAAGCAACTAAACCATACAGATAAGATGAGCCAAACTTGTGGTTGCCATACTACTTCCAAGTAAGGGAGCCAAGGGAGGAATGGGGAGAGAGAAGACATTTTCCTTCCCTTTATTAGTGTAGCTTGGTAGAAGTTAGCTTAGCCAAGTACAGAGTTCCTAAATTATTTAAAATCTGGATCATGATTGATTTTAACGGCAGGATTTTTTTTCTCCTGTGAATCACAGTCTTATTGAGCATGTTTCCTTAACAAGTGGCACTGCTGATTTTGGGGAATCTGGCTTTAGCTCTAACATAGAGTTGCTGAGCCTAATTAGCTCCTTGGATTGATTGAGTTTCTGTTTTTTAGCTAGAATTTATAAGAAGCAGGCACTGTAATTAGACAGACCACTAGGATCCTTTTCGTTTTGCTTATCATTGAGCTTTGTTTGGATGTTTTTAATGGCTGCTTGTGAATGCTGTTTGTTTCTGTGCTGAGATTCAAAGTAAAGAGGGGAGAGGGATCCTTTTTTCATTTTCAGTGTAGTCTCTCTGAAATAATCACTGGCCCTCAGCAGAGCTGTGTTCCTAACTACCTCCTCTCTTCCAAGACTTGCACTTACTATGACTTTAAGCTACATCTGGATCTCTGAGCTCTGTTTAGGGTAACACACTCAACTGTAAGTAACTATATATGTCTTCTGTTTGGTATTGCCAAAGTGCAAAGCACACTCAAACCAAACTACATAAAATTCACAGGGCTGAGGAAGAGAGGAACTTCTTTCTCTTGTTGGTTGGAGTATTTGACTGAAGGTTGTGTGACTTCTGCCCCACTGCTGGCACAAGACAGAAATTAGAAGATGGAGAAAATGTCTGTGTGTCTGTAGAGCTAGCGTGGTGGTGCCCAGCTTACAGCTGGGTTGGCACTGTCAGAAACCATGCACTTTTTAATATGTCAAGGTAAAAGTGGAGTTGTGTGACAGCAACAGCTTTATTGAGAAACAGTTCTATTGTGACATCAGTCAGCAAGACCTTAAAAAAGTGAGGAACTTCTTGTCATATATGAATAACAGGGTACTCCTTGTCAGTTTTGTGGACTGTTTAAGCTTCATCAGCTTTGGAGCAACTTTTACACAAAAGTTACAGCTCTTGAATGAGCCCCTTTTATGGTGCGAGGGGTAGCTCCCTGACTCTTGGGAGAAAAAGCCATCTTGCTACAATCTCCTTTCAGGTGGTTGTAGAGAACAGTGAGATCTTCCTTCAGCCTTCTTTTCCCCAGACTGAACAACCCCAGCTGCCTCAGCCACTCTTCATGAGATTTGTGCTCCAGACCCCTCCTCAGCTCCATTGCTCTTTTCTGGATATGCTCAAGCACCTCAATGTCTTTCTTGCAGTGAGCAGCCCAAAACTGAACTAATTTGAGGTGCAACCTCACCGATGGGTTTCTGTCCTTCTGTCACTGATTTGCATTTCTGCCTTTAGTAAAAAATAAACAAAATATGCTCTTTTGTGCATCTGCCACATGCTCATGGGATGTCACAGGCACAAGGATTGTTCAGCAATATGAAATTTTCTCTTAAAAGACAACAATTGTTGGAGGAATCCCCCTACCTTTTTAATGCATTTTGTACTAGTACAATTTAAGATAAATCTCATACTTGCAGCAGCACCTTTCTCCTGCTCTTGACCTCTTGACTGCTGTAGTGTCACATCCCTTCCAGATGTGGAAGTTTCCTGGTACTGAACCTGAGCACAGTGTCTACTAGTGTAGTCCTTTCAGCTCTCCCTTCCTCTCTGCCATCACCACAGGGCTCTGGCTTGTGCTAGTGCACCTCATACAAGATAACTAACTGCAGTGGCAGTGGAAATTTCCACTATGCTTCATTTTCCCTTTAAGGGTAGTCAATTTCCACCTGGAAAAAGTTCATTGTCTCCCCAATGTCTACTTTCACCAGGTGAAGAATTCCCCAGGTTAAAGGTCCAACACCTTACCCATCTTTCTTCAACTGTCTCATTTTGTCCTGCTAACAAAGCCAGGCTTACGTAACTGAACCACCAAGGGCTTTATCTCCCCACCTGGAGATTGCTCCCATTTCCTCTCTCTCTCTCTCTCTCTCTCTCTCTCTCTCTCTCTATCTCTATCTCTCTCTATCTCTCTCTCTCTAACAAAATTATTAACAGAAAGGACAAATTATACTGGTTCATAGTGAACTCAGCTGTTACACACCTGTAAATCTGCTCTTGGGCTTGTGCTTTTTGAGCTATAAACTGTCCTTTGTGGAGATTATTCCCATGTAGTAAGAGCCAAAACCCAATATAGTCTTTATGTGGTTCCTTTGTAATGTAAACATTTATTACTGTGAATAAAGAAGTGCATCAGCTCAAAGGAGCAGAATTAAGACGTTATGATCAAAAATAACTGTCATAGTTCCTGAGATTTTTTTCCTTTGACATATCTCTATAAATAATTAGATTACAAGACACCTGAGGGCATACATCATCTGATGCTGTAACCATAACACCTGGAGGGAGTCAACAACTTTCTCCTTTTGGCCAAGTGCCTAGGAAGACTCTAAGGTGTATGATTAATAGAGAGCACAAACACGCTGTCTTGCACTTCCTAAAGCTTGCTGTACTATTGTATAGACTCCCTTGTGGAATGTTATTATTTCTATTTCTGATGGTGCTGCTGTTGTCATTGAATAGCCAAAATCTGCACAGTAGTGGGGTGACAGGAAAGAGAAAACAAAAGAAATATTTGTTATTAGGGTGGAGGGGTGGGGGGGAGGGGGGTGGGCAGATGCAGGAAACAAAACATACAACTGGGTAAATAATTCCACAGAAAAATTGTTATTCCAACATTTCAGCCGAATTTTCCTCTCCAGTATTACCTCATTTTTGTGAAACAATTCTGTGTTAGTGTCTCCCACACACAGAATGAAATTCTGGGCAACAAAAATTCCTGTGAATTTCCTGAGCACAATATTTATTCTTATTGCTTCATTTTCTATTCATGAATTCTATTTTGCAGCCCTACACAAAAGCAATTACCATTTGCCTCCTTTCTATGTAGCTCACTTTAAACACACAGATTTTGTTAAAGCTGGAGGACCTGGCATAGGAAGATCTGGGAAGGCACTGACCATTCTCTACCCCCTCGCCTGGCCTGCCCCTCACCCGGCAGCATGATACAGCAGCCATGCCAAATTATGGCCACGTTTTGCAATTCCTCTGCTGGGTGTCAGTGAACAGCTGCAGGGGGAACATGAGTGGGGAGAGAGATCTTGGAGGTTAGGCAGAGAGAGTGGAAGATGTTAATGGGAGGAAGAGGGGGAGAAAAGAGAAGTTTAACACTGGAAGAGTATCTAGCAGTGATGCTGGAGAATGGCAAAATCTGGTGCAGCTGCTTAGACCACTACAGGATGAAACTGAGCTCTGCCAGGCTGTTTCGGGAAGGAACTGGGGTATGGGAAGAAGAACAAGCAAAAAGGTTAGATGAGGAAAGCCCAGGATAGATGCTGATAGAAGATTGTAGGATTGTAGGCCTGATCAGAGAAGAGCATGTCAAAAAGGATATGAACACATGAGAGCACAGCTTTTCTACCATGCGTGAAAGGAGTGTGTTACACCCAAATCTTAGTGTTTTTCTACAAGTAGCAAATGCTAGACAGCCCCCTGGTAAATTTTGAGTCATTGTCTCCTTCTCTACTGCTTGTCCAAACAAAAGGTGTCAGCCAGCCAGCTGCTGCTAGCTAATTTAGAAACAGAGGCTATTTTATACACAGGAATGTTCCAAGCTTGTTGGTGTCTCGTTGAAGTGTAATGACAAATCCACATGAAATTACATAAAATACATATAGTAAGTGCCTTTAGAGCCTAAAATCAACTGCTATAGGCTCGGGAAATGTCAAAATTAATGGGCTATGTGTATTGTGTTGTCCTTTCAGGGCTCTCCCTCCATCCCAAAATAACATCATTTTTCAAGGCAGATAAAGGACCTGCTTTAGACATGAATCAGGACTGTACAGTGCTGTGATTATTGTCAATAAACATATGGAATGGAGGACTGTGGAAGAGAAGGGAGATAATCTGAAAGGACCAATACCACCCTCAGACTAGTTCTGACAATGTGTTCCTAAAATTTTTAGATGGGCTACTAATTGTATGTTCCTGTTTTTTTGGGTATCCTGATTTGAGAACCAGCTGCCCCATTTGCTCTTGAAGATAAGTCAAAGTTAGCTGTACTTTGAAGACTGTAATGATCAATACTCTGAAAGATCAGTGCTTCACACCAAACACCTATACTTAATGAAGTCTTCAGTGATTCAGGTACTATCAGAGGAATATATGCCTCACCTCGGGGGATTCATCAGTTACTGCATTGATGAGCTACACGGGGAAAATAAAAAATTATAAAGAGCCTCTGAAGAAATCGGTCATTCAGGATTCAGAACAGAGTTTGTGTAGTCCTAAATAAGGCATAAATCCATACATTGCAAGGCAAGGATTAAAAGAAAGATTAAATAAATTATGGTTCAGTGGGCACTGTTTATTCTGTGCAGGGTTTAAGGCAGGGCTCTAGTAGAAAAATAGCATCCAGTCACAAAATTAAAGACTTTGACTAAATGTACATGGGCAACTGTGATTTATGCAGTGTCCAAGGACACGTATCATGATATTATGTGCTTCATTCTTCAATGTAAGATTCTATGTTGTTTGAAGTTGAATATAATTAATCATTCATGAGGAAGGGAAATACAGATGTGTATAAGAGGAGCACAAAGATGTACATCTTTCCTTCTTGCTGAAAGGAAGATGTACATCTGAATGAATTGAGGCTTTGTGCCTGGCCGTCTGCACCTCTGTACAATACCTGCTGACATATATGTAGAGATACCTGAATTTAGTCTCCTGCACACAGGGCTGTTGCCTCTGGACTTTTCCAGGGCTACAGCTTTGCATACTTTATTTTTTGTTTTTCCCTGGGTGGGATATATATAAATAATATTTAGTAGTTTATTTTCTGTAGCCATGTTTGTATAAGAAGCTAGGCAAGAAAAGGTTTACAAGTAAAGGTAATGTATTTTATTAGAACAAGTGATGTAGTTAGAAAAGATGAGGTGACTTAAGTACTGAAAAGACTGCAGAATTGACTTACTGATATACAGCCTCTGGAGTCTGAAATGTGGTATTCTGATCCCACCTTCAATTTCATATGTGTTTTATATCCCCATAATCATGCTGGTTTGGGGTAAATTTCCTAAACTGTGAAATCATTAGTGTATGGGATAGAAATACATTTAAAATGAAGACAGGTATATAATATGGAGTCATTGTGTTGGTCTGACCTATAATTTTTATTACTTTTGGAGCAGAACAGAAATAGACTATTAACATTCCTGAAGTTCTCTTATTTGCCATGAAGACATTGATGCATTTCACTCTGCTGCCATGAGAAATCTGGGACCTTCTGTTAGCCAGCCTCTGCTTAACACAGTGAGAAACATACACCTGGGAGCAGCAGGCTCTGTAACTTTCTTCAAAATTTTCTGTGTCTTAGTTTAGATAGTAGAGCAAGAGGATCATCAAAGGTCTTGCTTCTCAAAGCCTTTCCAATGCAGGCGTGCAGACCTCTTTGTAAAACTTCTGCTTTCACAGGAAAGTTTGCAATTTCAGATAACAGACCACAAATGACCTAATGAAATAATACATAGCCTTTCATTTTTTTTTTTTTTTCAGGTAGAAATACCATGCCAGCACTCAGAAGAACAAAGCATCTACTTTGTGTCTCACACTGACTGCCAAGCAGATTTCAGTGAGACATCCAGAATGTTTTACCAGTATTTTAATTGAAGAGGATAGAGTGGGTTAAAAATTAGGCCACACATTTTTGTGCCTTACATTTTCTTCCATTTTCTTGCTTTCTTTCCTTCAGAAGTTAGTAGGTGAGAGTTATTGTGGGACATCACTGAACCCTGAACAGCTGAACTTGTTTTATGACAATATCTGGATTTGACAAAAATCTTTGTTTGGTAACTTTTTCCCTCTTTATGTTATTTTTCAGTGTACAGTAGTGATGCAAGGCTGGTTATTTTTTCTGAGCACGAGGTGAAGTCGAGAGTCAAGATGTAGCCTGTGCTGAGTGAACAAACTCTGAAATTAGAAATCAGTGCTAGCTGGGCATTTTACTGCTAGGGTCATGCTTTAATCCTTAACAAGTCTGCCCTTTAGTTCCCATCCATGTCAGAGGATGAATTATAAATATATATTTCTTCAGTATCATTATTCTTCTTGCAAGTGGGCATTTCAATACAAGGCAGGTGGTACAGTGTTTTTTGTATTCCTAATGCATGTATCTCTAGGAGACCCACGCCTCAGAGCTCATGCTGGCTGCATGGGTTATGTATTCTCAGGAGACCAACATGTTTAGAATGTATTCTTTTGCACTTTCCTCTGTCATGTCATGTTTTGCTATGATAGAATTACTGGCAAATGAAATGCTTGTTATTGATTTCTGTGGAAATGTTAATAATTTTTGTGTTACCCTGCATTGGAGTGGCAGTAACTGATGTACAAAATTTGACATCTTAATTATTCCGTGATGGAAAAGAGGGACACTAACCTGAGACACAGCAGCCTATTACCTCTGGATCTGTGGATTCAAAGCAGCCTTAGGTCACAAGTGAAATGAGTGTGGCTGTCTCAGTATAGTCTTTATGGATGTTTGTTTGCTTCTCAAAGACGCTAGATGTGTTCAATGTGTCTGGAGCAGATGGAAGCAGAAATCCTCAGACAAAAAAAAAAACACCTTTATTTTTAATATTTCTAGTCAAGCTGAAATTGCAAGTATGAGAAGCCTCAGGAGATGAGAACCCTCCAGAGCCATTGCATCAAAATATGCAGCCCAAATATTGTAGTTTATTCAATAAAAAAGAGAGGTCCAAGAGTTTTGGTGTTTGCCCATTGGTCCCATCCAGTGGCCTAGCTTCAGTTCCCAGCAGCTGCAGCTTTACACGGAACTCCTGTGAGCTGGAAATCTCAAGCGAGTGAACAAGGACACACATGCACCATAGGTAATATGCAGATATTTAACAGTGAGCCCCAAAAATTGGATCCATAGCCACTGACAGTTTCACCATCATTACAATAGTGAATGCAATCCCTTTAGTGATAGATAAATATCAGGCTGTTGCTGTCTTTGTTTCCAGCTGTATATAATCATCATCCACAACCTTTAGCACAGAGGAGACACTCTTCAACACAATGCCATTTCCCAAATAACCATCCAGCTGAGTATACACCATAGAGCTAAAGGTCTCTTTAAAAATTATATATTGTGCATTTCTGACTACAGGATTAGATGGCCACCTCAAAAGTATTATATATGCATCATTATTCTGTTAAAATTCATATTCTCAGTCCAGTCACAGACAGCCCCACAATAAAGCATCAGCATTTCAAAAGCTATCTGATGCTGAACAATAGAGTAAATGGCAAGAACATAAAATTTGATTTCTGCCTCGGTGAAAGAAAAGATCTAATATGAAAGAACAATTGTATGAAGCTTGAAGGCTTTATTGGTTTTTATTTTACCAGCATCATCCAAAACTGACTTCAGTGACTTAACTGTTACTAATATTGAGTTACCCAATGCCCTAGGAGGCAAAAAAAAAAAAAAATTGTGTTCTGTAATCTAATCCAGTACCCTCTTGTCCTCCAGAGCTGGGCCAGGGTTTGTCTGGGCACTGTGCACTTCAAAAGAGCATCAGTTTGATGTTTGCTGCTGTGGCTCCTTAACAGTGCTGGTCTGCATCTCTCTGTTGACAATGGTAACAGTGGAGAAAGGACTGAGACCAAAAGGAGAAAGAAAAGGGGAAGTGGGAAAAGAAGTTTGAATTGTAGTCCAGGGTCTTTCAGCATGCTCAGCTGCACAAAGTAGTGCAAACCTGAGGAAAGAAACTAATTAGGATTCCATAAAAAAGAGGAGAAAATATCTTGCCATGATCCAAGTTGCACCAAAGCAAAACCTTGCTGGCTGATGTAGCCTTAATTCATGTTATTTTGCAGGGACAGCAAGCTGACCATGTTGCTCCGAGAGTCCTTGGGGAACATGAATTGCCGCACCACGATGATTGCTCACATTTCAGCCGCTGCGGGCAACTACGCTGAGACGCTCTCCACCATCCAGATTGCCTCAAGGGTCCTCAGGATGAAGAAAAAGAAAACTAAGGTGAGATGATGCGTTACTCCCTTCTTATAATGATGGAGGAAGGAGGAAGAATGATCCTTCAGTGGATAGAATACCGTGTAACAAAATCAGTAATCAGTTCCAAAGTGTATGGGATGTATATACCCAGTCCTAGGCAAGTGTCAGCATGCAGTATCAGAGGAGTAAATGCTTCAGCTTCAGAGACATAGGAGTAAGTTCAGACACATATGTTGTAGCAGGTTTGTAAGATGACCTTGTTTTAATAATATTGCTGTCAGGGAGCATTTATTTTCCTTTATGCTCTTAGTGCTAATGAAATAATGAGTGAAACTGCTGTAAAGTTAAAGAAAATTTGGGTTAATTAAGCATTAGATTCAATATGCTTCTCAGAGAGAGTGGAAGAAAAATAAAGGCAGAACAATTGTGTCCAGTGCCAGCATTGACCACTGTTTTATTCCCACTGCTTCTAAATACGGGTGATAGATTTTCCAAGAAGTAGAGTGAAGATAGATTATATTCATTTTCATGTTAGAGAGTTATGGTTGCTTTTGTGCAACTTATGGTGTGAATTGGGCAGAATGAATGAATTTTATACATTTAATTTTACTTGGCAGACTGACAAAAGCTTTTTTTTTTGTCAATTGATTGAAGAGAGACAAATGAAGTGTTCAGTCCACACACCGTCAGAGCACTCTGTCTCCAGAGACCTCTGGATACACATTATACAATTCCACACACTGGTAGTATGTGGTCATATGTAATCAGTTTTTTTGTTCCTCTTCAAATACACAAATGTACACGCACACACAAAATAAGCAAAGCCTTTGCCAAATACCTGATTTCTTTGGCCAGGCAAAGGGACATAACTTAGTCCATATTTTTAGTACTTTTTTTTGACGTCTTATGATTTTGAGTGGGACTCAGAGCTGGGGCTTTGGGTCCTTCATTGAACATAGCTATGACTTTGATCCAGGGCTGTGGATAAGCAGCTTCAGAACTTTGTGCCTTAGTTTAGAGATTTCCCAGTTCATATGTGGCCATGAATTTTTTGTGTTTGTCATTTGTGCAAGGAGCAGCTTGCAATGCTGAAATGTCAAAGACGTCTCTCTCTCTCCCCCGCCCTCTCTCTCTCATGTTGCAGTACACATCAAGTTCTTCTGGAGGAGAGAGCTCTTGTGAGGAGGGCCGGATGCGAAGGCCAACCCAGCTAAGGCCTTTCCATTCTAGAAACACTGTGGACCCAGAATTCCCTATTTTGCATTTATCAAGTGATCCTGATTATTCATCCAGCAGTGAGCAATCGTGTGACACGGTGATTTACGTTGGCCCCAATGGCACTGCCCTTTCTGACAAGGAACTGACAGATAATGAGGGCCCCCCTGACTTTGTTCCCATAGTTCCTGCTCTGCAAAAGACCAAAAATGAGGGCAGGTTGGAGGAAGTTAGTGAATCAGGGCCCAGCACATCTGAAAGAGACTGCCTGAAGTGCAACACCTTTGCAGAGCTCCAGGAAAGACTGGATTGCATAGATGGCAGTGAAGAGACCGACAAATTTCCCTTTGAAGAGATGCCTGCTCAATTTAGCTCAGACCAGATGTCTAAGTGTGCTGTCTCAAGCCAGCTGGCAGAGCTTAGCCACTTACCAGAGTCAGATAAGGAAGATATCATGCCAGAATGTCAGCATCCTGATAGAGAAGCAAAGGAAAATACAAACACAACACCCAGCAAAGCTAGGAGAAATTACTCCCCTATTCCTTCTGGAGCTCATAGCAATCTTTCAACTCCTTCTTCTCCCAGGAGTGTAACAGGCAGCTCTAGTAAAGAGCTCAACTCTTGTCAGTTAGCACACAGCACCAGCTTGCAGAGCAGCAGAGAAGGTCTCAACACTTCTGCATTTGTGGAAGGCAAACCTCGGCCAATGGGTTCACCCCGGCTTGGCATTGCAAGCCTCTCAAAGACATCTGAGTATAAGCCACCAACCTCTCCTTCCCAGAGGTGCAAGGTCTATACACAGAAAGGAGTCCTGCCCAGCTCCACTCCCCCACTAGCTCCCCTGTGTAAGGATGCTGCCATGACATCTACCGAATCTTTATTACAGCCAGAAATCCGGACACCACCTGTAGGCATGAGCCCTCAGATTATGAAAAAGTCAGTGTCATCCAACAATGGGGATTTTGAAGAGACCATTCTCAATGAAGATGGGCAACAAGGCATTTCTCCAGAATCCAAGAAGGAGATTCTGAGCACAACCATGGTGACTGTCCAGCAGCCATTGGAGCTGAATGGAGAGGATGAGCTTGTGTTCACCCTTGTGGAAGAGCTGACCATTAGTGGTGTCCTTGACAATGGGCGCCCAACCAGTATCATCAGTTTTAACAGCGACTGCTCTGTGCAGGCTTTGGCCTCTGGCTCTAGGCCAGTCAGTATTATCAGCAGTATCTCTGAAGATCTTGAATGTTACTCCAGTGCAGGTCCTGTGTCTGAAGTCAGTATCACACAGTTCCTTCCTCTTCCAAAGCTGAGTCTGGATGACAAACCCCAAGACGATGGCAGCAGGCGCTCATCCATCAACTCATGGTTGAACGAAATGAGCACAGGCAGTGACGGTGAACATTCGTGCCACAGTTTCATAGCCCAGGCATGCTATGGGCATGGGGAAGCTATGGCAGAGCCCCCTGTCTCCGAGTTTGCGAGCACCATACAAAGTGCGAGCATGATTTGTGTAAATGACAAACAGAAGTCAGTGACTGACAACATGCTTATAATGTCGGAAATGGGGGAGGAAGCTTTCGGCAAAGTGCCATCCATCAAAGGCTGTAAAATATCAGCTCTAGGCAAAACTACTGTCACAATCAAAAATACAGCAAGTCTCAGCAGCTGTGAGGGCTACATCCCAATGAAGACGAACATTACTGTGTATCCATGTATTGCTGTTAATTCCTTCAAAGTTCAAGACACTGATTATGCTGTACCTACTGTAACTGCAGACCCAAAGGCTGTTCATCCCCATGATGGGAAAGAATCCATTGAGAAGAAGGTTATCAAATTTGAAGACCCTTGGTTGAAGAGAGAAGAAGATGTTAAAAAGGACAGCTCTGGGAACAGTGATGGGCCAAGGCCTGATGCAGTTGCGGTTTCAGCCAAGCCTGAGCACAGCACAAAACAGTCCTCCATGGACAGGTTTAGCAGCAGCAGTGGAGACACCTCTATTTCCCCAGGATCTGACAGTTTAAAAAGGATTGTGGATGGGTGTGAGGTGGCAGCATCCAGATCTGCAACCCAAAGCCCTGTTCATTTCAGTGATGGCTTGAAGAACTGTAGCCTCCCTCGAGGGCTCCCAAAGGCAAGCAAGGTGGAGGAATCTGACAGTCATCTCCATCCTACTTTTACTGACAGCAGTGGAGTCAGTTCTCCTGCCCTCCTCCCCTTTTCTAAGGCTAGCCTTGACAAGAAAATGTCCTCTCCCAAACACTGCATACTCACTCGTCCCAAAGGGACCCCTCCTCTGCCACCTGTGAGAAAGTCAAGCTTGGATCAAAAGAACAGAGCCAGCCCCCAGAACAGTGCAGCCAACAGCACCACAAGCAGTCCTTCCAGCCAGCCTGTGTCCTTCCTGGCCAGCTTCCCCGAGGAGCAGAATGCCAAACAAAAAGGCCCTGGCATAGACAGCAGCATCAACAACAGCAGCAGCAAGCTCTTCAGTGCCAAGCTGGAGCAGCTTGCCAGCAGGACCAGCTCCCTAGGGTGGTCCACAGGAAGCCACTATGAGTGTTTGTCACTGGAAAGAGCAGAAAGTCTGTCCTCTGTGAGCTCCAAAACGAGCCCTGGCAGAGACACCACCATGCCTAGGGCTGGAAGGACCCTCAGCCGCAGTGCCATGTCCTCACCCACCAACTCAGGCCTCTCTCAGTCGGCAGGTGCCTCCCCAAAAGCTAGCCAGTCAAAGATCTCAGCTGTCAGCAAGCTTCTACTGGCAAGTCCCAAGGCCCGCAGCCTCTCTGCCTCTGCCACCAAAACGCTCAGCTTCTCCACCAAGTCTCTGCCTCAGTCTGTAGGGCAGAGCTCCAGTTTGCCTCCAAGTGGGAAGAACATGTCCTGGTCAATGCAGTCCCTCAGCAGAAGCCGGGGCTCCAGCCTTGCTTCCAAATTGCCCCTTCGAGCTGTCAATGGGCGGATTTCAGAGCTGCTCCAAGGGAGCACCAGTGCCAGAGGAGTACAGCTGCCAGGAAGCCTGGAGACAGAGGAGTGTGGGGGCCTGCTGGGAGATGAGAAGCCAGCTGTTCACATGCTGCCTTCACCTTACAGCAAGGTCACCCCTCCTCGGAAACCTCACCGCTGCAGCAGCGGCCACGGGAGCGACAACAGCAGCGTCCTGAGCGGGGAACTGCCCCCTGCCATGGGGAAAACAGCCCTCTTCTACCACAGTGGGGGCAGCAGTGGCTATGAGAGCATGATGAGGGACAGCGAGGCAACGGGGAGTGCCTCCTCAGCGCAGGACTCCATGAGCGAGAACAGCAGTTCTGCCAGTGGCAGGTGCCGGAGCCTCAAAACCCCAAAGAAACGCTTAAATGCAGGTGAGCTTGTGGTAGTGGGAAAGAGGGATGCAGACCAAAGCAGATTAGTATGCAGGGGGTAGGCTGGCCCTAAGGGTGAGCTAGTTAAAGACAAGTTCCACCTCTTAGCTGAGAAGCAAGGACATGGTAAGTATCCAAGGCTCTGCCTTTTTTCATTTTGGAACATTCACTAATCCTGTGTGGTTGTGGTTGTATTGCCTTTGCAGTGGTGCCTCCTCCTGAACTCTCACTTCGGTTTACTTCAAATGAACAAAAAACTGGTTAATATTGCCAGTGACAGTCACGTTCAAGTATTTATACAAATATACTTCTGGTTTAATTCCAGAAAGGTGCTTTAATATGATGTTTCACCAGCCCAAGACCAGAGTCTTGCTGAATAGCTGTATCTTTTGTGAGCCTGTTTCTGCTCCTTGTGTGCTCTGGATGCCCAAAGGTGCAAGATGCCCTACATCTGAAAACCACTGTTGAGTTCCTTCTCTCCACATGGGAGATGGAACACCATGCCACTTGAAAGATGTCATCCTGTACCTGAGACTCTTGCCTTTTGCGTTGTTGCTCCTTTCCCCAGAAATTTATTTATAATAAATAATAGGTAATATTAAGAACAATATATGGAAACTATTGCACTGAAGCATTTTCAAATCTGAAATTTTTTAGTGATCATGGAATGGATTGGGAAGACTTTGTTCAGACATAATCCCTAGTAGCTTCACACTACATCAGGATTTTAATTAGATAGCTGAAGGTGCCTGGGTCCTTCGACCTCTGGGCACGCCAGAGTTGGGTCCACAGGAGCCGGATAGCAGTAAAGCAGCTTCCTCTCAAAGGCGGGATGACACTCAAGCGGCTTAGTTTCCAAGAGGGCTTATTGTAGGAAAAGGCAGGTTGGGGAGTGAAGGGGAGAAAACCACACTGGAAGGGAGCTCGCACTGAGAGCCCCAAACTGAGGGCAGGGTGAGGATTATAACTGTGGCAGAGAAGGAGGGTCAGGGTAGGAAACACCCAATGAGGGAACGGTTCAGGGGTGGAGTAGAGGGAATGATGGGGTTACAGCCAATGGGGACAAGGGGAAGGAGTGGTTACAGGGAAGGAACCAATGGGGGTACAGAGAGCGAAGAACTTTCCAGAACTAGGGTATGGCTTACTTAATGATGGACAAGAACAAGAGGAAGGTATAACAAAAGATTGACAACAGGGGAGGCAGGAAACTACACACTTGTTACCTCCCGTGGTAGTTCAGGGGGACTGTCTCCTAAGTCCCCTCCCCCAGATAGCATGTCTCCTGGGTCATATCAAGAATCTGTGCAGGTACCTCTTTCTATTACAGCAAGTTTCATGAAGTTGCAGAACAGGGATGGGGACCATTTATGAGCTGATCAGTTCACATTTTTCCTGGATGCCTTTTTCCCAACCTGTAGTGCAAAGCCTGCCTAATCTACTTCTGAAAAAAATTTAGGTTGACATTGGACCTGGTGGCACAGGTATGGAATATCAGTAGCTACTTATTCTACAGTAGCTGCGTCTTTCCAAAATGTGTTTTTCTCATAGCATTCCTAATTCACCAGCCATTCCACTTGCTGCGATACTCCACTTTGGAATTAATTTCCAGTGAACAGAGTAATGCATAACTCTCTCTTTATGCTTTTGACTGTGGTAGCAGAAAGAACATGTGCAGCACAGATATGCTATAATAGATACTGCTATTAAAACAACATCCATAAATGCAGAGCTGATTGTACCTGTTCAGAGGGTGCATCTGAAAGTGATCATTCAACATAATGCAAGCCCAGACCTAATGACTGAATAATATTTTTGAAGTTAACTTTGCATCCTCTGAGAAAATCTCTTTTCCTAGCCCTTGAATTAAATGGTACTAAATTGATTTTCCTCTTTCTGAGGAGCTTTGCCTCTAAAAACCCCATTCAAATATAAACTTTTTAATAATAACTTGCAAGAAACAGAAGGATGATTTCTATCTTGTAAAAAAGGAAAACAAAGCTGTCCACAAAGACAGCATTTGTGGGTGTTTACTGATAGCTTGATTCTGTCCTGTGGAGAAGCTGCCAATCTAATATGGGCTTTTTCTGCAGATCATTTAGATGGAAAAGTTTATCAATTACTGCGAAAAAACAGGCAGCTGTGCAGATGAGGGAACAGATTAGATACTAGAGAATGTTCCCCTTACTCCCCCAAGGGAGATGTTTTACAAGAAAAGTTGTGAGAAAACTTCAAGCAGAACCTCCAGATTCTTTAGACTTCAGAGTTCATCCCCAAACTGAATCACTAAAGGACCAATATTTGTTTACTCTGATGCTCACAAAATTGCTTGTTTCATTTCATTTCTCTCTGCTCTGATAGCACATTGGAGGCTGGACAATGTTGGAAATGCAAGTGACAAAAGCATTGTTTTTGTGATGTGACAAGTTTTATATCTGTGTGTTGTCTTTTATACCAGGACTGTATTTTGGCTCTCAGCTTTGGCTTTTGATAAACCCTGTGCAGGACTGAACATTGTGTCAGTGGTCATGAAAAGAGGGTTATGAAGGAGAGATCTGTTTGAGACTCAGATTTAAGATTGTTCTTGTAGCAGTCTGGAGGACACACCAGGAAAGAAGAGGCCTTGAGCCTATCTGGTAGAACATTGACACTAGTTTGTCATGCAGTACAGGTATGCAAAATTATCAAGTGATGAGGTAAGTACGAGCCTTTCATTAGCAGGGAAGATAAGGAGTCCTAGCTTTGCTGCTTTTTTTACTGCTGTGTAACTTTTTCCCCAAAACCACCTTTTTTAGCCAGCCAATAAATCAATCTAATTGCTGATGTGAGGTGGTTCCTTTCTCCTTAGTCAGAAACATTGCAATTATCTGTTTGATGCTGGACATGAAGCTCTGGGCTAGAGGGTTTTTAGTGAAGGGCCTGTCTGTGTCCTTGGAAATTGCCTGTCCTAGTGGACTCAGCATAGCCTGGCACACTGACCTCCCTTAAAGTAATTTACAAGGCTTTTCTCTTAATTTAGCATGTCACCTGATGTGGAGAGGTTCTCAGTGTATCATCTCTGATGCTTTATTTTTGAGAGTGATTCCCTATATCAGCAAGTAATTCCTGTATTGTATGGAATGACTTGCGTATTACTGAAACCAGGGCTTTTATGGAAATTAAAAACTCAATCTTTACTACTATCCCTATTTCTAGCAGAAAACCACTGCCCAGAAATTAATCAGGCTTCACTTTCATGTAACCCAGCTCCTGTTTGCATTTGGTCTGGCAGCAGTGAAATCATAATTCTGTTTTGATGTGTTTGATAATAGTATAATTTTTCACATGTCAGCAGATTTATGATGGCATAAAAGCAGGATTATTACTTCAATGCAGGAGAACATGAAGGAGGAGTTAAGGTATAAGGGAGAATAGAGCTGTTCGCAAATGTATTTTTATTGTAAAATGAAAAAATATGAAGTTTTGTAATCTTTCATCCTCTGTAGCATCTCCTTTCTTACAGTGTGAGTGTTATCTTTTAAGGAACACTTTTTAATGAAAAAGCTAGCACATAAAGGTTCTGAGATCTTAAAAGACAGATATTATTTTAATATAAAGTGTCAAGAGCATTGGACCCTTCCTGATTTGCAGTCACAGATCCACTGTGCTTTAATGGATATGGCACTATAGATATGCTCATTTCAGGTCAGGCAACCTTGTCCACTTTATTTATGATTATTATTAACAGAAATGCTAGCTGTCAGACATGATCAACATGAATCAGCCCAAGGCCCCTGTAAAAGGAGCTATAAAGAGTCTTTAAGAGAATCACCAGAAGATCTCGCAATTACTTTTGAAGTTCTGACACATTGGAGAGAGATAATTTTTTTCTTGAGATTAAGATCCTGTCTTTCAGTGCTCTTAAGTGCATTATTTGTATGTGTAGGTGCTTCTGCCTTGAATGTCATACATGAAGCATCAGACCTACACTGACAGCTTTTGAAGGATAAAGTTAATTCATATCCTTCACTGTTAACCTTAGGTGAATTTTTGGGCTCTGTCTGGGTACCTGTACAGTTCATGGACAGTGCAGTACAAAATCGTATATGTACAAAATTAGAAGAAAATAATAATAAAAAAATTCCTTTTGCATTATGGTACCTATTGAAAAATCCTGTCTTTGCTTTGTGAAGCATGTAAACCTTTCCCCTGAAGCTAATCTATGCATTTAATAAATATTCCCATTTTTCTAACATCTAACATCGGTTCTGTAATATGATGTCAGCATATATTGGCCCAAAGTGACTGTTTGTGGCAGAACAAAACTGTTTAGCCCTCTATGGTTGTACATTTCCAAACTTTGTATAGCTTCTCTTTAATCCACACTGTGATGTAAGTATTATTCCAGACCCCATTTTACAGATGGAGAAATGAAGGTAAAGATTGTTGCTGGCTTGCCTAATGCCCTCAGCCAAGTGAGAGCCAGATCCAGGGTTGAATTACAGGCACCCTCAACTCCTAACCTCAACCACAGTTAACTTTGCCATACATCCTCCTGTGCCCTTGCTGAGCAATGGAAAACAGAGTTCCATTTGTTATTTTCTTTTTGTGACAGGCCCTTCATCCTTCTGTGCCTGCAATCATCTGTACAACTGCGTTGTACTTTGATTTCTCTGCTCACTCCATTAACCCTTTCCTGTAAGAAACAACAGCCATATTTCTTTCTCTGGCTTCAGCTTCCTCTCTCTTGGGTAGGCAGTGTTGTCTTGAACACACTGAAGTGTTACGGCATAGTTTGTACAGTTACAAATTGCAGCAGTTATTTATTATTTTTTAACTCCTCAGAAATTCCAAGTGTGGTGGCCCAGTACCGCTCCATGGAAAGGCAGTGATAAGAGTGCTTTTATAGTACATACTCTTATATGTGGTCAGGAAGTGCATTCTGGTTTAACTTTAGTTTTACCAAGGCTGTATTTGTATCCCAGGGGTGCAACAGATATGAGAGGGAGGCAAGCAGGGCAGCAAATTAGGGCTTGCAAGGTCTGTGTTGTATTCTCTGATGTGCTGCTGGTTCGCTGTATCACCTTGGGCAACTCATGTAATTTCTATGTTCTCTTGTTACCAGCTCATAAGAGCAGATAATGCTGGTACAAAACAAAAAAAACAAAAAAAAAAAAAAAAAAAAAAAAAGTAATAGCAAGGTCCTTGGATCAGAATGCTATCTACCTGCCTTTTGCTCTTCTGGTTTGATTTTTTAGCATCTTGTACTGAGTTTGGATGTATGTGGACATTACTTTACAATAATTCTCAGTGAAAAATATGACTGGATTATTTCAGAGATGGAGCCTTGGTGTTAACTCTGGGACTCACCCACTGTGAGGTAATAGCAAAGGAAGAGTCTAGGCTCTTATAAGGTTTATCCAGTAAAGCCAAGTTGTGTTTGCATTTTCATGTTACATACATAAATGTGTAGTTTCCAGATTTTTCCTGCCGTCTCCTACATGTATTTACACGTTCTTGTCCTTTATAGTGTTTCAGTAGTCTCTGTAAGGAAACCTACTTCAGTGTGTCACTTCTTGCAGGCCTCTGTTGAGATAGGACAGACTTCTGCTAAGGAGTGTATCTCCTTTGATTCCTCTAGTTTTGAAGCTTTTTGGAGCTGAGTCTGAGCTTGGAGCTTTGCTGGTGCTGGGGTTTCTGTCAGCAGGGTGAAACACTGAAGGCAGTGATCTGTGGCCCCAGCAGGGCTGGGGGAGCAGCAGCCATTAGGTGCTGGTGGAGACCCCCGCTTCTCAGCTGGTGTGCACAGGCCCTCTCCTGGGACTGGGGCATGAGAAAAAGATGTGAGACAGAAGGAAGCAGCTCAAAGACATCAGACTTCGGGCATAAAGTCCTTTTCAGTAAAGCACTTCCCAGTTGGGTCAGTCAGAGCCACTGGTACTTACCATTTTCCTGAACGTTAAGTATCAGTGAACATCAGAAAACAAAAACCTAAGAGATATTATTGAAAGTCAGGCCAAGTAGAAACAAGACTGGGGAAAAATGAAGGCTTCCAAAGCTTGAATTCCTGAAGTTTAAAGCTATGCCCTGAGCTGGATCTGCGTATCTTGGAATCTGGAGAGCCCTGCTTTTGTCAGTCCAGGATAGGATTTGGGTGTGTGTTTTTGTGCACATGCCTTTCATCTTCTTTGCATGGGGAACTGACTACAGATAATTAAAGATTCCTGCTGCAGCATTTGATTCTCAATGAAAAACAGGACTGGATTATTTCAGAGATGGAGCCTTGGTGTTAACTTGGTAGTGACCCCTTGCAGCTCTTTCTCAGTACTAACGTTCAACACCAAAGAAGAGCAGATTGCTACATGATTTTAAACACTTTAATGAAAAGACAGACTGTTAAGACATAACTAATTATCTACAATTAGCCTCCTTTTTCCTCATGCTCTGGGTTTCACTGATGGGATGGTTTTAAAGATGGTGATATAGACGTTCCTGGAAAGCCCTGAAAACTCTATATTTGAACATATTTAGTCTCTGGAAGCACTTAGCTCCTTCTATGAAAGCAGCAGAAAAAGCCAGAGGCTGAATCTACAGCCTGTAAATTATGAAAGTCTGTCTCCAACCAATATTGCAAAGCATCTCATTTTAAAACATGGCCAAAATTATAATGACGAAACAAAACACCAACAGAGTCTGAGCTTTTCTTGTTGAATCCAAGTGAAAAGGAATTTCTTATGTTTAGACTGCCTAAGGCACAGTGTGGGGAGCTGAAAATTGCCCTTTGTATCAGAAAGCTGTAGGGCACCTCCAGCATTTCTACTTTAACTTGCTTACAAGTGATGGCAGCTAATTGATAGCCTGCACTATGCTTTTACCATGACAAAGGATGTTTAGAATTATATGAGTAAATGCTGTTGGCATGCAGGCGACCACTTCATGCATGTGACTTGCTGACTGGACAGCCCTGGGGTGAGTAGAGGGAGGGGAAGCTCAGGTTTCAGCTCCAATTTTTTGTTGTTGTTGTTGTTCATTAAAACAAAAGCATTGATTTTCCCAGGTCAAAGCCAGGCCATTTCATGCAGCAAATCTGTGTTGAAAGGGATCAGAGTAATCATTTTTTACATGCTTGACTACTGCATGCCAGCACTGAGCTTTCAGGTACATGAACATAGGAATGATTTAATAGAGGAAGTGGCAGCAGGCTATTGTGCACGGTGAAGGCTCCATGTAACATGCATGACTGAGTCGCACACCATTAGTCTGGGTGTAAATAAAACCTGCTCCTGACACTGCTACAGAATTGGCTCACCGGAATGCCTCCACCACTGTCCTGGTGGGAGCCACTGTTCTGGCTTTAGAGCCCTTCCCCCTCCAGCTCTGCCTTTGCTGTCCAGGTGACTGGAGCAGCTCTTCAATGCAGTACTATAGTAATAATAACCAGCTTCTTAAATAAGGCCACAATGCTGACAAATGCCTGTTAAACCAAAATCCAGTCTGAAGAGAGAGAAATGTTTAGAAGAGACTGTTTGGCTCTTTTTTTTTTTTTTTTTTTTTTTTTTTTTTTTTTTTCCTAGGAATTGTGGGTGATGTGCAT
Organism: Lonchura striata; assembly: GCF_050655825.1. NCBI lineage: Eukaryota > Metazoa > Chordata > Aves > Passeriformes > Estrildidae > Lonchura > Lonchura striata. The sequence continues at coordinate 82,888,317 of NC_140705.1, read as the reverse complement.
CTTCCCTGGAGCATCTCTCAGATTACTTGTCAACCTGCCATGTCACAGGAGGCCTGCTTTCTTATCTGGTTTCAGCAGTGCTCATTCGCCAGCTCTAAACTGCCCTGCAAAGCTCCTTTAAAAATAATAGAGTAATTCAGAAAGCAAGGTTAAGAAATAAACTGCGTAGAAAAACTGTGTTGATAGAAGAAAATTAGAAGTTGGATGTACATCAGCACATTCCTTATACTGGTACAGAAACAGCATATCTAGTATAGGTGTGGATGGAATATTATAAACAAGCATTGCTTCATTCCAATAAACATGAAGCAAGTGATTTCTTGCCTCAAGTGTCCTTGTACTTTGTATCAATTGACAGCAGTGGGCTTGCCTAACAGTCAATAAAGAATATGGCCTGAATTATTTTACAGTGAGATGGACATATAAAATTTTCTTCTGAATGATGGATCCTCCCAATGTATCCTGTTCCAGGTATTTGGTTGCAACATGGTCCTTTCTATACAATCTGTGTAATCTGAGTTGTGAGGATGAGTGATTGCTGTTTGGATTTTCTGGCAATATAGACCTTGGTTCTTTGGTGTTTGGAGTACTGACTTCAAGATGGGAACCCTAAATACTTCTGGTGAAGTCCCCACATCATCAGAGGGGCCTTCCACTTGAAAACACTGGCAAGGACTTCCCCTTCAGGAGTGGAACTGTGCAAACTCTATGAAAATCCATGGAGTGAATAGCTAGTGTGCTCTTCCCTGGCAATAAAATAAACTAGGAGAAAGGAGGTCAAAGGAAAGGGGAGGAGTTGGTTCAATCATGGATAATTGACCATAAGGTCAGATCCCATTAGGAAATAAAAATGAGAGGCAGTCAGCATCACATTTTAGACTCAAATGGAATGGAAGCCCAGTTGTCAGATAGTGAAGAGCAGCAGAGGAAATAGGATAGATAATCTTTGCTAGTAAGAAAAGCTTGACAACTGACATCAGTGCCATTGCTGTTGGAACCACCAGAGGAATAGCTTAGGTGTACTGCTCTAGTTAACCAGGTCTGGTTTTTATAATTACCTTGGACTGTCTGGTGAGGAAAACCAAAATGCTGAAGAGCAGCAACTGTACAGAAAGGAAATTTTACATCTCATAACATTAAATGTTGTGGGGAATAGCTTTGGCTCCACATCCCACCTTTGAGCACACAATATAAACTTCTGAAATGTTGTTATATCAAGTTACAGTTTCATTTTCTGTTTGAACCACCTTGAAATTTCTAGGACAGCAGTTGTTTTGCATCCCATTTGGATGTATCCTGCTTTGAAGAGATATGCATCACACTGTTTTTCATTAAGATTTTGTACTTGCAGTTTTTGCCTTTACCTTTTTCCCAGAAAAGATGCTCCATCTGGAATGTGTGCTTGGAAAGCAGCCTAAGGAGAACACTCCAAAATATACAGTACTTAAGCAAAACCAGACTTTTTAGAGCTCTTGCCCTGGTCAAAACACATTTTTATGAGCACACATCCTTTTGCAGTTTGGCAATTTCGCTGAGGTCAGTGTGCCTTTTTATCCCTAAAGTTACTCTCACATACCTTGATCTGTATTTCTCATACCTTAAGGCTCCTCTGGTCTTACCTTTGCTGAAATATATTTTAGCTTCAGTACCACTATTCACTCTTCAGATCTACTTTCACACTGCACACCTTCACTGCTGTGCTACTCTCTTTATCATAAATTTAACCTGCCCAAAACTTAACCTATAGCTTAAGGTAGAGCAATAGATCTGTTGCAAAATTAAATCTTGTATCCTGTGTATTTTCTTGGCTATTTCACAGCCTGGTTATTCATACTCAAGCTAGGTTCAAGAGAGGTTATTCTGAGAGTGTGTAAATTCAAACTAAGTGAAAAACACATTATTCAGAGCATTTAACAAATGACATTTTGCTTTACATACTGCATGGTCATAAATGAATGTGAAGTTATTTTACCCTGAGTTCATCTTACTGTGTTTATTTCTGATTGATTTTTGGTACAATTTTTTTTTTTTTTTTTTTTTTTTTGAATGGAGGAATGAATTCTATTTACATGGTGGCAGGGTCAGCCATTTTGCCAAGGTGCAGAGGTGGGCAGAAGTGGGAGGGTGCTGAGATCTGCTCCTATTGAGCTTCCTGGCTGCCCACTTTCTTCATAAGTCATACATAGGGAATAGAGGAGTAGTGTGCTGTAATTCCCACAAAGCATGTTATTTATTATAGAATCAAAACTGATGAGATCCTAACTCCATCAAGCACACCAAATAAATCTGGGACTTCAGATGGATATTTTCTATATGAATGGAAAACTGCACTAATTTTAACAAATTTAATTGTTGTGTGTTGTTGGGGATGAGAAAGCTGTCAACTGCTTTGTGATATTCACCCCAAAGCTTTGCTTAGGCTGTATTTCCTTACTGATCCTAATTAACATAAAATAAGATAAAAACCAGAGACTAAATGGAGAAGTCAGTGTCAGGATCCTCCTGTCAAATGGCACCATTATTTTCTGTACCTGGGCTAATAAGCAGCCTACTAAGCAGTGTATGTTTAGAACAAACTAGATCCACTTTTACCTTACAGGAAAGAATAAGAAGATCTTTCATTTTAATTCCTCCTCAAAGCACTCTACTCCTCAGATAAATCATCCTGAGATGAGTTCAGAGCTGCAGCCTGTCCTGTTGTCATAACCCACAGGCAATCCAGACACGAGCTCTGGCTAGAAAAACACAATGAGTTAATGTCTCCTGCCACTGCTGCACTCTCAGTTGCCTCTCTCCCAAGGGCCAAGTGCTATTAAAGGAAGCCTCAGGTTAGAGCACTCCTTCTAGACTGCAGGCTTCTGCTTCCCATTGAGCCAAACTGATATGAATTAGAACAAAATACCAAAAAAAAAAAAAAAAATTACTATAATTCCTCTACTTTGTACCCCAGCAATCTGTTTTGCTTTGCTTCAAGAAGGAGGCCGATGCTGTTCATGTGGCAAGGTGCATTGGAGCCATCCACCTGCATTTCCAGAGAGTCTTGGACCTGGACTTTGACTCTGACTGGAGACAGAGTTTTTCCAGTGGAGTGGTTTAAAACTGCTTCATTGCACAAGAAGGTGGTTTTAACAGTCACAGTGGGGAAAAGAAGAAAATCAAGCATCACAGAAAAAGGCACTTAATTGTAATCCAGTCATGCATGGAGAACTGGGCAGAAGGAATTTCCAGTCTGCTCAGCTGCTTCCTTGAAATGCTACAGCTAGTCTAAAGGCATGTCAGAAAAGGAGATGTGACCATGCTGTAGGGCAGAAAGGAAAAATAATTAACAGCACAGGGTGCATTAAACAGAAGGTCAGATCTGATGCTTGTAGGTATCACTGGCTCTAAAAGTTGTCGAACAGCAGAGAGATTGTATTTACACTCTGACTAAATTTGAGAGGCTGCTTCTGTGAGACACCATGGTTAAAAGCCTGAAAAGTATTTTAAAACATATTTAATGCCTAAATCCTTTTGATCTTGAGTAACACTAGGATGATGCTCAGGGTCCTTCCCATCTAAGCAAGCAGAGGACTTGTTTCCCAGGAGGGTCTGAGCCTTTTTCAGGATCTTTGCCTGCATGTAATAAAATTGAATAGTCCACCATGCTCTCTCATCTCCCTTGAAGTGTGCAGCTGCTCCCAGCATTTGGTTACCTTCCTCCAGCACTGTTGACAAGAGTCGCCATTAGAATCGCAGACCCCTTTGCTGGGCTCTTCCCAAACTGCCTGTCTTGTTGTTGTCAGGTTTTGGCTACAGTAATGGGTCAGGTCTTGCCTTTCCTTTTATCAAGATCTGACTCTTCTCTTGATCAGACATTTTAATCTACAGATTAACTGAAATGCATTCAAGGTAATGGAATGCTGACATTGTCTTCCAGTGACTGGTACCACAGAACTAAAATAACTCCTGCTTGCTGGTATTTGTATGGCTTCATTTGTTCTGGCATGAGTATTTTTCCTGGGGTGCAGTTTGAGCAATAAACACAGCTATGACAAGTGTCATAGGATGGCAATCTCAGGTTGTTTGGTATAAAGGGGCCTTGTAGAGATCCATGTCTGCCCAGAACTGTCTGTCAATCAGCTCTGGTTGTGCTCTCTTTTTCCTGCATTGGGTTATCTCAGATGTATCCAAATAAAAGCTCTATAGACTAGGCTTCCCAATAGACCATTCTCATCCATTTAAAGCTAGAATTTGAAAGTTAATTACTTGTCTCTAACAGAGACCTACTGGTCTCTAGCACATATTATTGTAGTCAGAAATCATGGGATAAGATCATGGGATAATAGTTCTCAAAGTCAGCACAGAAGCAGACTCCTGTGAATTAAGCTAGGTAATACTTTCTTACTTGAAAATCTAAAAATTAGAAAATCAATAGATATTTTGGGGTTTTTAGCTTTTATCGAAGCACCAAGTTGACAGACTTGTTGAAACTATTTACATTCAAGTCTCAATAAATATAATGTGGGAAAAATCCTATAAATTATTTTATCTTATTTTTAAAATAAAATCTGCATGATCATTCAGCATCTCTTCCCTGCTGGTTGGCATCACTTATGTATTTGCAGCCAAGAAAGACAGTAAATAGTTTCATTCAAACTTGCTGGCTCTGGCTTTTGTTTTTGGCTTCTGCCATCCTTTTTATTTCTGCTGTGTTCTAGGGAAGACCATGTGTCAGATACAAACCTTTTTGGTTTTTGTTGTTGTTGTTGTTGTTGTTGCTGTTGTTGCTGTTGTTGATGTTGGTTTTTTTGTTTGTTTGTTTTGTTTGGGTTTTTTTCTGGCCAAGCCATTGCTCTGATTGTACTAAACTAAACAAGGAAATACAACCAGTTGATTTTATTTTTTGTGTGTGTTTTTGTTCTTTCTCCCAACAGACCACTGCCATTAGGCCAGGGACATACATATTCCTCCTTGCTCTACCATGGGCCCTGACTTGGCATTTTATGTGGCAGACACTTTGCAGAAGTTGCCTAATACTTGTCCTTTGACTGTAAGGGTCAGTGGCAGTAAACAGATAGGAAAGCCAGGCTAGACTAGGTCCATCCTACTGGCTTGGGTCCTTCATCTGCTCTCCTGTATGTGGTGAGGCCTAATCAATGGGGAGCAGACACAGGCTCTGTGAACTTCAGGGGATGTGTGTCCTCTGAATGTCAAATCCTAGTGTCACTCATGGTGGATCAGTACTGCACATTGCACCTACAGCTCCCATGGCCTCCCTGGGCTATCCCTCCATTTTCTTCTGTGTCTGAGAAGGCCAAACATGCATCATATGTAGCAATGGAAAGGAGAAGCTGTTGGGGAAGATGAAACAAGAAAGCCTTATAAATAAGATTGCCTGGCAAAAGATTTAGGAAATACAGAGATTGAAATGGTAACTAGTTTTGAGATACCAAACCTTAGTTACTGCACAACTAGAAAACAATAGTACAGCCAGGATGAAAACAATCCCCCGCTGCTGGCTGGACAATGCCCTTACCTACAGATAAGTCCAAAAGTCAAATGGACTGTTCCATCTCACCCCCCAAAATGTATGGTTCATCCCACACCTGTACCCTCCCCTGAAGCATCAGGTGTCTGTGGCCCCATTGGCCCAAGTCTTGTTCCAGCCCACCTTGAAGCCCCCTGATAAGGGGTCTCTGAGGGGCCAGACGCCCTCTTGGAACTTCCCCTTTCTTGGAACTTCCACCATCTCCTGGAACATCCTCTTATCTCCCTCTACCCCTTGCCTCTCCCTTCCCCGACTCCCTCAGACCTTGCCACGTGCTGCGTCTGGCAGCTCCAAGCAGGACCTTTCACCCTCTCTAAAAAACCATATATTCTAAGAGCAGCCTTCAGAGATCTCTTGTCTCCATCCATCCAAACCATCCTGGAGTCCAACTTCCCCGCAAAGCAATAGCTCTGCTAACATGCAATGGCACTTTCTCCATTTTCAGGTTCACAGAGGAAGAGGCTTATTCCAGCTTTATCCCTTGACATGGCATCCCCAGCAAGGAAGCCTGCCAACAGCCCCGGGGTGCGCTGGGTGGATGGGCCGCTGCGGAGTGGGCAGAGGGGGCTGGGGGAGCCCTTTGAGATCAAAGTCTATGAGATAGATGATGTGGAGAGGCTCCAGCGACGGCGAGGTGGGGACAGCAAGGTGAGTGCCATCCATGTAATCTTCTGGCAGGCGTAAATTGCAAAGGTCAGCATTTAAAACATACGATTGGAAGGAGTATCTGAGATTGAGTATTTTAGAGTAATGATGGATTATGGACTTCATTATTATTTTAAGGCATTTTTTCTTTCTAGTTTCTGACACTTGTTGAAGCGAAATGTGATGTTTGGAGAAACTTGTTGGAGTGGGGTTTCCACTGCACTTCTCCCACAGCAGATTTGCTTACAGAGGAGATTGTGAAATAACGTTGAGATCTTCACACAGTCTTGGATGAGGATAGTTCTGTTTTTGGAATTGCTTCCACACTAGCGAGGGTAGCACAGTCCTCAGATGGTTTATTTGCTGCAAGTCTTTGTGGCTGCCACCCCTCAGAAGTCATGTGAGGCCAGGCTGGCTGACTCCAGCACTGCACCTCATGCTGTTACTGCGCTCCAGAGCTTTACAGAAAATGTATCTTCTTTATTAATGACTATGAATTGCTAGTGCTTTTCATAACATTCTCCCTTTGTTTAAGGATGTTTCAAATTCGATATTGCTACCAGTTCTCTTATTTTAAAATATGACTAATGCATTACTTATGCACCAAGCACAGGGGTGTATTTAGGCTTTCAATACAGCAAGCAATGGATTTCCTACTCCCAAGAGCTTAGATTTTCTTAGCCAAACTGTGGTGAAAAAAAAAGAAATGTTTTCCTGCAGTTAATCTAATTTCAAGATGCTGCCTGTTATTAATTATTATGGTTTATTATTAACTACCATTGCAAAGTCTCCAAAGCTCTGATGGAAAACATGAAAACCAAACAAAAGCAATAAAAATAAAGCAGATGATGGATGATTTCATGCAGTGATTCATAAGCTTCCAGAATAAATGGCTCATTGTCAGTGTTATTGACTGGAAGGTCATTTCACTTAATGGACCTGGATAATTCTTCTCATCTTCACCTATTTGTTCCCTGCTTCTTTTTCCTGGCTGGCAGGAAATGATGGGTTTCAATGCCAAGCTGAAAATCCTGGAGCATCGCCAGCACAGAATTGCTGAGGTCAAGGCCAAGTATGAGTGGTTAATGAGAGAACTGGAGGTGACCAAACAGTACCTGATGCTGGATCCTAATAAGTGGCTCAGTGAATGTAAGAGCATTGTTTTATTGCCTGAACTCATAGGTTTCCTTTGGTTTATTTAATAGGGGGATGGAAGGAAGCAGAAATGTCTGGTAAGACTAAGCTACTGTTTGTAAACTAAAATGAACCAACATAGTACCTAAGGGCAAGCTTTAGATTGACTGTCTTTCTAGAACTAGTTCCTATAATTCTTATTAAATGTTAACTGTAGAACTGAACAATCCTTTTTGCCTGAGAGCTGAAGGTTGAAATGGTACGGCATTCTAGTGGTAGATGTTGCCATTAGTAGATTAACGTTCACGTGTTTCAGTCCACAGCTCCTGAAAATGAGATTTTTTCTTTTGGCCTCAGATCACTCAATCATATGAGCAATATTATAAATCTGCTCTTCTACCACAAAATAACACTGTGGAGCAAACTTGTCCCTTGGCAGCAGTGGGCTTACATTTAATGAAATGAAATTTGGACCATTTTTTATAACTATAGATGTGTAAAGTTCAGAGAGCTTAAAGAGCATTCACATGCAAATAAAGAAGGACCTCAGCACCTCTAAGAAAAAAAAACATAAAGAGTACTGCAGTAGTTATACAACAGTTTTTAGTGTTAGCAAACAGATAAGTTCATATCAAAGAGTTCTAGAAAAAAACCCACAATGTGCAAAAGTTTATTTAGGATAATTTCAAGTGGCAAAAGGAGACTGGCTGGTGTGTTTCCTTACAACATCCTAACTCTTCCTTTGACAGCTGCTTTAAATTGACACCAGATAGGTACATCCTGAAAACAACCACAGTATAGGTTTCAAGAACACTATAAAGGAAGAGAGTTAAAAAGGACTGTTTTAAAGAGAGAGAGAATTTGCTATGTGTTGCTATCCCCTTACTGTGTGATACCTTTGTAATTCCAGTGTGGTAAATGCAGAAAGCCTGGAGGGTTGCAGAGACCTCAGGAAACAGATAAGATGGGCAGTGCTGGCTCAGACAATGCATCTCACACTTGGCTTCCATGGAAGCTGTTGGGCACCTGTGTTGGAGAGATTGATGACCTTGCTGGAGTGGTCTAGAGGGAATCACATGGAATAGGGAGAGGTGTGAGGAACGAGGAGCCTAGAGGTTTGTTTTAAATTCCAAAGGCAAAAGCATTTCTGGTGAGGATGACAGACCAGATCGCTCCAGAAAGCATCCAATGCACCTTAAAACTATTTTTCATTGTAGACAAGCTGCTGTATCATTTTAATAATCATTAAACAAAAAAGGCAACTTTTAAAGACAATGGCAAGCCAGAGGTGATGTTGTATATAGTACTGATGAGTTTGAAGACTTGAATTAGCTCTAACTCTCCCACCAGCCATCACTAAGTTTTGTCTACTTTTCCTATCTGTTATTTTCTTTCTCACAGTTGATCTGGAGCAGGTATTTGAGCTGGATTCTCTGGAATACTTGGAGGCCCTGGAATGTGTGACTGAGCGTTTGGAAAACCATGTCAACTTCTGCAAGGCCCATCTCATGATGATCACCTGTTTTGACATCACCTCTAGACGCCGATAAAGGATGAACCTCAAGATAATTTCAATGCTCATCTCTGTCATCCTTCTTTTCCCTTCCAAACAGCATCCCAAAGACAAAAGAATGAGGATGAATGTTGGAGTAAAGTCTCAGCTGTGTGTATGAAAAATTTGCTATAATATACAGAGGAGTAGTATTAAAAAAAAACCAGAACAAGCATGGAAAATGGAGATAGAAGGTTGTTGATACTCTTAGCCTAAAAGAGCACTTTGCAGAACGTTTTACAGACATGTCTGTAAATAAGAACTGCTGGCAGAAGACACTTCTTTCCCTGCATTAGCTGAGGAAGGAGGAAAGGTGTTTGTGGGACTTCCATTGAGAGGTTCATTAAAAGAAAACCTATCCAGAAAAACTGTTCAAGTGCCTTGCAAATCTTTGTTATCCAAACATTTATGTTCATACTTTATTGTGTACAGATGGTGCTAGTCAAGAAAACAAAAAGGAAAAAAAAAACAAATACACTTTTGAAATGTATTTACAGCTTGTTTTTCTCTTGGTGTTTTCTCCTATTTCAGACTTGCTGTTTCTAAGTAACTTGTGTTTGTAGAGATATTTCCTAATCAGTACAACATATGAATAAATGTTAACTGTCTTTTCTTGTTACCAGAGTAAGGCCACTCAAAGAGAAATTCAGCTTTCCCAGATGACACAAACATATTTCTAGCAGAGAGTAAGGGTTGTTTAAACGCTCTTCTGTACTCTCTTACATGCTGGAGAACACCGTCATTTTCCCAGCTTGTAGGTTTTGCAGTGTTTGATAGAGAAGTGACATTACTGTGAAGTAAATATCTTTTCAATTTGATCCAACCCCCATAATTTGTTTTCTTGTTCATATATATTTTGCTTTGTACTGGCTGGAGTTATGAATGAGGAGGTACTTTTATCCTAATCCCTTTTTCTGGTGCTAGTAACTTGCTGGAAAATTGTCCTCTAGGCTAAGGGTTCCCATGTTTATCAGTTCAAAAATGAGTGATTTTTTCTTGCTTGAGACTATGGCTGGTAAAATTTAGCTTTGCCTCTTTATGACATACACCACTGCGAGACGTGTTTTGTCAGCTTCTGATCCTTAGCCCTGTGTGTCCATACTCAGAGATGTACCTGAGGAGTGCAGGCTCTGATCAACTCAGCACATCTGGAAATAAAGAAAATGAGTAGATACAGCACTTCAAGCATGTTGGCTATGGCATCTTTACTAATCCTCAGTACCTGAAGCCATGGCAAAATTCACATTGATATCAAAATGACAAGGGCCTGCATGTCCATGCACATCCAATTATTCTACTAGTTGGCCTCTTTATCTACAAAACAGTATGTGGGAAGGAACGTATTTTGTATTTAATAAACAAATATGCAAAACCCACATTTTAATTACATATGAGAATGAAGAATTATTTTCTTGAATTAGGTTTCTTATTTCTCTATAAGGAAATAAGCACATTTACAAAAATTCCTCTCTCACATACATTTCTGCTGCCCTCCTGTTGCTTATGAGGAAATAATACTATCATTTAATATACTCAAAATGCATCAATTAACTGTTCCTCTTATTTTACCTGCACCATCCTATCAATGTTGTCTTACAATACACCAAGCAGCAAGTCCCAATGGCAAAACACTCGTAGATTTTCTAGTGGTTAGGTGAACAGAAAAACTTTTTTAAAAAAGTAGAAGTAACATTTGTTTAGTTTTATTTTCTTTTAGTGCTCTACAACTTGTAATAACGAATCTTACTTACTCTATTGCCTTTGTCACTAGCTTTTGGAGAAAATTCTTAGAATCTATGGAATTATTTGGAAAGGAAAAAAGATCCTGTGTGAAAGTCACTTTCTAGTCTGTTCCACAGCAATTTCTTATCATGAAACTGATATTCTAAGTATCAAAGACATATCCCTTTCTCTCTCAAAGAAAAAACCCAACCAACTCTGAAAATCCCCCCAAACAATGTAATTTATCTGGCTTTCTTCTCTTTATAGCAATTTCAGTAACAGTTACTATGTATTGGTTTTTTGGAGGCCATCTCTTCTCTGCAGGGCCCCATGGATTGAGAACAGCTGCTGAGAGCCAAGGAACTAATCCCTGCACACAGTCTCTGACTTACACAGGAGTGGTGATGCTTCTGTAAATCAAGTGGACACATTTTGGAGCTATTGTAAAATACCTATTGCACGTAATATTCCTCACCCACAGTAACTCAATTAGTCATTGATGCTCGATTTGGTACTTCTGTAGCTTAGGATGCATAGCAAAAAGCATGTTTTAAATGGCATAGCCATTGTTTTAAAGACTAAGAGCATACGTTCACCCTGTTTATCACAATGAATAAAAATTGGTCCTTGAAACCAAATTGATTATGCCAAGGATGAATTTTGAATATTAAAAAATATGTACGAATTGAGCAGGCTCATAGTACTTACAAATATTTTCTTTCTGGGGACCTAATTAGAGTAGCCATTAACTCCCATGATATTCGTTTTCTAAAATCCATATGCATTCCTTACTTTCTGTCATTTCATTTCAGAATTTGCCACTATGTTTTTAAGAATTGTGATGGCTTAATACAAAAAAAAAGGAATGAAAAATTTGTGGAGATTTGACATTATGAAATGTTATCTTCTTGAAAACAGCTTTTTACTTCAGAATTTATATTAATATAACTCAAGTATTTGCAAAACACATAAATCAAAACATTCAGGACTTTATTATGAAATTGATCTCAGTTTGCAGTAGCCAGCATTTTAGAGAAGATACATACACTTCTGCAAGTCATCCAGAAAGCCCTATTCTTTAAGGCATTGCTATCATAATGCTGTTTTTATGTTGATTTTTTTAAAGGCATCGTGTAACCCAAAATACACAAGAGCAACATTAGTGTAATGTCTAATCATTTGCACGTTCAGAAATCAATCTTATTTCCCTGGGACAGCTTTTGTAGGAAACAGCAGTGTTCACGTAATTAGGTTTGAAGGTTAATTCTTTGTTCACACGTGTCACGGGAGATCGCAGCTCTTCACTGCCGGGCTGTGAGATGACTGAACACCAGCACGGCTCCAGATCCCCTCCGGCCCCTGGGGGCGCTTCCTGGGAACTGCTGCTCTTGGCATACGTGAACCTTATCCATACAAGTGACAGGAGTTGCTCTATAGCCATAAATTCAAGTGTAACCATAGACTGGAGACTTCAGCTGTGCTTAGGGTGATTCAGACATCTCTTTTGTCTGTGTCAGCTCTCACAGCAGGCAGAAGCTGCTTGGCTTTGGGAGCTGGTTCAATTTGTGCTCTGAATGGTGTGGGAGAGCCCTAATTCCTGGTACATTTGTCACACATCTTTCTTTTGTCATGCATGGTTTGCATTTGCCTCAAAATGATTCCTTGTCAATTCATTCAGATCTAAGTAATCCAAAGTAATCCTTTGCAGAAGGACAAGGAATAAAACTAATACTCTCCTTTCTTAGGTTTTCTTCTCATCTAACCTGTTTGATAAAACTGAGGCACAATTGCATTAAGAATCAAGAGTTATAACAGAGTTAACCCAGTTGTGAGGAAAATTCATTTGCCTGCAATTTTTTTGGTGCATTTACTGTTAGTTATATAGTAGCAGATTATGCTACTCTTATGTATTTAATACCCCTTCATGTAAGGGCCACATACAGGGCTATTGCTGAACATCTGTCTTTGATCCAGTCTAAGAAGACCTACTGCCATAAATCCTAGCTTATGAGACTTGCAGGTCCATAAAATAGTATGGACCTGCATCCTGCATGGTATCAAGCAATGGCATGATCCTCTGACATGATTCTTAGTGAGAGCTGCAGAAAATGTACAAAAAGGGATCAAAGACACACACTGGCATTTTTTCTTTTATCTCCAAATATGGCAATTACAGATGCTGAAAGCTGAGAGTGATGCTGGGAGTAATACATACCAAATCTCATTTTTCCTCATAGAAAACAGTCTATCTTGAAGTGTGGGCTTTATTTATTCACCTTTTTTCATTTATCTCAATAATATGCTTATCTTAAAATAGGGACCTGTGGCATGGAATTCAAATGTTCTTCAAATGATGACAGCTGAAAAATACAGACTATTTTACAAAAATCACCTTTTGCAAATGTTTGTGATTTTTCTGTATCATTTGTAATGAGCTAAAAATCATTGTAGAAACAAAAGTTGTACATACACTGATAAATACACACGCACACAGCCTGAGATGCAGGGAAGTGGCAGAGCTGCTCACAGATGGCAACATCACCACTCCCCTTCCCTCCTCCGAGGATGCCTGCCTATAAAACCATTCCCTTTGCACTCACCTGGATGAAGTTGACATATGCCACACTATAGGGAAACCTTATGCTTGAAGTTCTTCCAAGGGCTTCTTTAAAAGGTTCTTTCTTACCCAGGTTCTTCAGCCTAGATAGCCAAATTACTGCAGTTCCCATGTAGAACCTGTTAAATCCTGTAAAAGTATTCTAGATTAACTACTCTATATTTCAGAGTGTCATGAAATTGCAACAAGATAGTTATAATCTCAGCTCTTTAACACAACAATTTCTGCATATGCTTGAGGCATACAGCATAGTTACATCCACTGAGAGCCTGGACTCTTGGTGGTCTGTGAAGCTTTCTGCCTAGTCCTAACAGAGTTAAAATTGTAAATTGAAGTTTCTGCATTGCAGAAGCAAATTCAATTCTCCCAAACCAGAGGCTGAGCAACCTCTGATGTCAGTTCATAGATGGGTAAGATGGTTGCACAGAGTCAGGGATGCACCAGCTCACTGCAGAGATCATTAAATACCAATAGGAGTGGATTATGACCATAGAGAGAGGAATTTCTTCTCAAATCCATGGATGGTAGTGTACCTCGCTTAATCCTGATGTCCTTGTGGTCTATGTTTTGTAACTCCACAGGCTTTTGCACTGGCAACACACAGCAGTTTTTGAAGACATAAGGCTGGCTGTTGCTAGCTATCCTAAGGTGTGTAAGAGGTTTCCAAATAACCATAGCAAACAAAACTGTGAATGATTTGTCAATGCAAAGTTAATAATCTCTCTCTCTTGCATTTATTGTGCACTCATCCCAGGGTTATCTGAGCTTCCATACCAGTTCCTGGAAATAACAGACCATTTTATTATTGTCTTTATCTTTTCTTCTTTCTCCTTCTCAAGCAACCTTTCAAAACAAACACAAAAAAATAATTTTACCTTGGAAATGTAGCACCCTTTTGCCACCAAATTCATGAACAGCAGTCTCGTGCTCACTTATGCAAACTTTTGAAGCTCACAAAGGGCATGATGATTCTGCAAAGAATGGAGGTGCTGAAAGTAGCTGAAATAATAGCATTCAGTAGCATTCAGCTATAGTATTTCAAACTACCTTCAACCCCTCCTGGACAGGAAATAAAACACAACCCAAACCATCTTACTTTGAGTGGTCCTACTTAAGTATTGAGCAAACTTTATAATAATGATAATAAATTGGTGCTTGAGGCAGTTTCAGCTATATTACATATTCTCTATATACTATAATATGGATGTATTCACCTTCTTTATTGTGTATGTATGTGTGTGAATATTTACATGTAGCACACATACATATATGTTTTATGTATGCATAGATACTAACTTTTCTACATTTTACTTCTTTCCCACCCATAGCTGAAACTGCTGGTTACTACCATCCACATCATATTCTATGTATGAAGGATATAATTTATTTGTAAACTCAGGATGTTCTTGTTTTATAGAGTTGCTTGTATTTTATAATTTATTTACACATCATGGTTGGAAATGCTTATCTAAGTGCTATACATTGAAGTGTATGTTTGCTAAATCCATTTCACTCTGTTCATGGCTATGTTCTTTCTCATTATAACAGTGGTATAAAATAGGGCTAAGGAGGAGAGAAACTGAGAGATGTAGAGCTTATGCTGGTCCCATCATTGGGCAATTCTGGGAGAGGATGTATCAGTATATATATATATATATATATATATATATATATATATTTTATCAACTAAATTTTATGGTGGAAAAAGGAGAAAGAACAGCATGAGAACAAGTTCAAAATATGATAAGTCACAGCCATTTGCCATTAAAATTGTAAAGTTTATTGTCTGCTGGCTAAAAAAATATCTCTTTTGTGGTATTTGAGGTGTGAAACATTGTCAAAAATATGATTGTCAAAAATCAAACTATACTGGCATTAAATGTTTACTTTTATCTTACCAATATATCTGCTTCCTCTTTGTCCTAGTTTAGGGCAAATTTGGGAGAAAAACCTCTGGAAGGAGCCCCCAGAAAACAAACCCCCATGGCCCCCCTGCCCCCAGCTGGTTCAGGAAGAATTTTCTCAGAAAGAAGTGGAAAAGAACATGTTTATTTAACAAACAAAACACTCCCCACCACCAGAAAATTAACAACACCAGATGACAATAAAACTCTTTCGCCACTCTGAAGAGATGACAAATCCAGAAAGTCTCTCTTGGGAATGACGGCCCGGGTCTGGGCGCTGGGGATTGCTCTGGGCACTAGGGATGGCTGCTGTAGATCACAGAGTGCAGGCTCTCGGTGCTCCTCGGTGTTTCCCAGGTCCCAGTCCAGAGCAGGTTGGATGGCGTTCAGGAAAGGGAAAGGGAAAAAAACCAGTCCAGGGAAATAAAACTGGACTGTTAGCTAAACTAACTAACAACCAAAAGCAAAGGCAAAAGCAGAAGCAGGAGCAAAAGCAAGCAAGCAAAGTGAACAAGCAAGCAAAGCAAGCAAGCAAAGCAAAACAAGCCAGCCAGCACTAGCCTCTTCTAGACAGCAGACTATGGTGGGAGATGAGCCGGCTGATAACAAGACAAAGCAAACCTTCACTTTCAGAATCAGTTCTGAAAGCACAGAACATAATATCAAACATAACATCACCCTATGATACTCCTCCTCTTTCTCTTTAGATAAGAACATTTAATGGCATTTCAAACCAGAGAATGCTTTTGACCCACAAGAGGATGTGTATCATAACAGTGAAAGTGAGCAAGAGAGCAAGATTAAACCTGAAAATAAAATGACCAAAGGGGCTCTATCAAGCAAGTGTTGCTGAGAAGCAAATTCACCAGAAAACAATAAGGAATTGCAGGGTTTGGTACCAATGACAGAATTACTACAAGCAAGCACAGCAGCATTAACTTGCCTGCTGCTGTCTAGAAACACAAAGAAAACAGTCACAGACCTGAAATAGTCAGACTTTTACATAAGCTGGTTATGCATATACACAGGGATTGCTCTTTTGCATCTGTGAGCAGAGGAAAAATCTGAGACCAAGAAAATATAAAAGATGTATACTCATAGGTATAAATTTTTATCATCTTTAGCAATTGTGTCACATTTCCCTTGGCTGCCATGCATGGGAGTGATAAAAAGAGTTTGTGTCCATTACTAAAGACATTTTTCACTCTAAGAGGGGCAGTGGTGGCAGGTTCAGCTAATCCCAGAACTGCTGCACAGGTGTGCACAATATCTGCTTGCCTTCAGCTCATGTTTGTGACATTCCTTGTTGATAATTAAGAGAGCGCCTTGCTTGCAGGACACTATGTGAATGAGCTCTCTGGGCAAATCTCACATGCCCACCAACACCTGGATAAGCCCTGATAAGGACACTAGGCTCTTCCCATTAGAAGAAAATCACAGATCTTATTTTCTGTGAGAAAGATTTAAAAAATCCCCAAATCATTCAAAATATATTTTAAGACAAATCATCTGCCAGCAGATGTCTTTCACATATTCCTTACTTTAGGAGGGACATGTTAGGGTTTAAATATTTGGTTAACAGTTTGATGAGAACTTAATAAGGTCCTTTCTTCTATCTTACATAGCAGAGTGGCAGATCTAGCAGCCACAGTTGCAGGGAATGCAGTTGTTTATGGTGACCTCTTTTAAACAAAAAATATTGAGGTGGATAGAATGGCAAAGGCTGGCAAAGATGGTGACGGTCTCCTCTTTTCCCCTCTTAGAGGAGCAAGCCCTGTGTTACCTTAGCTGTTGCTCCAGGCTGGTGAATTTGCATGCTGTGCCTCTCCACAGTACCTGTAAATGATGATAAACAGCCATTTATTTTGTCTGTGGGCTGTTCAGAATAGCTCTGATTTGCTCTAAAGAGCTAAAAGGCTTATTGCCTACTTTTGAAGTAATTTATCTTCATTGCGGTTATCATGCAGCCACATCAGTTATTAAGGAGCCTGAAGTGCCTTACAGAGACAAAAACAGAAAAATGTATTAGTGCAAGTCCTAGACTTTGTCTAAGACAGAAGTGATGGTAAGATGCTCTAGATGAGCTGAAAACAGAATCAATTCACTCTTGGTCAAATCTGGAGCCTTGCAGACCCCAATGCCACATACTTCTGATTTGGGGCAAGACAGCAAGGAAAGGTTTCATTCACAGAGTGGAAACAGGGGCCCATGGTCCTTATGAGGCCTGAAACTGTGATACCTCTTGTAAAGTAATGCCCGAGCAATTACCAAGTTTTGTCTTTTAAATCCCTAACTTGCCAGACTAAAAATCGGGTTTAGGTTGGAAACCTGACCAACCCCATTATGTGGCCCCAAAGAAGCTCTCTAGCTATTGGAAAACCAGGAGGTCCCGTTGTTGCTAAAGAGTGTTCCTCCCACATCCATCTTCAAACCAGGCTCCCGGGAGCTCACCCTCGTTTTGGCTGACAGTATTTGCCTGGAAGACAGTGAAGAGGGATGAAGGCTAGAAAATTCAGTTCCCAGTCTTTGAGATGAACACAAAGTTAATATTTAGTTGCTCTGGAAAAGGCCATCTGTGGATTTTACGGTTTATGATAGTTAGCAGTCTTGACAGTTGCCGATCTGGCAGTTTTGGAGGCCGACATCTGCTATTTAACCACTGAGCAAAGCTTTGCTGGCTGTGACCACACAAATGCTTTACATTGCT
The DNA here is from genome assembly GCF_050655825.1 of Lonchura striata. Lineage (NCBI taxonomy): Eukaryota > Metazoa > Chordata > Aves > Passeriformes > Estrildidae > Lonchura > Lonchura striata. Next base: position 82,870,509 of record NC_140705.1, on the reverse strand, counting down.
CAAAGACCACTTTCATAACCTCCAGGAACAAGTAGGTAGCTTGGAGGTCCTGTCCAATCTCAGGAATTATCCTGGCAAGTGCTGACTTGGGAAAAGCTTCTAGACAGCCAAAACCTAATCCATCTCAATGGATGCTTGTCTGTTGAAAAGACCTGCATTCATTTTAATATATGTTTATATGTGTCTCTTTCGTGGACCCTCATAGCACAGGTTTGGCACCCATGATTTGCATCAGATTGTGAGTTGCATACCAACCAAATGACAGCCAAACATATTCAGCTGTGTGTGTCTGGCACATATCCATATTGCTATTTCCTAGGAACCCAAGTACTGCCAGACACGTCAGGATTATGTGCAGGACTGGAGGCTTGCTGAGGAGACAAAGTCACACCTCCAGCAATGAGGGACCTTTGTCACTCACTTTAAAAGGAGCAGGGACTCTCCTTGTCCCTGTCTCATCCTTGCTCATCTTCATTCCCCAAACAAAAGAAAACCAGGGAGGTGAGAGAAAGCTGTGACATTTTCTTATATTTAGTTTGTCAAAAGGTGGATTGCTCATTGTAGCTGCAATACAGAAGGAAGGGGAGCACAAAGCCACCCCACTTGCTGGGCTGTGCTGTGCAGACTCCTCCACACTGGCACCCTTGGATGATCTGTGCCACCCAGCCCAGACCCTTGAAAGGTGCCCCTTGGAGCTTGATTGAAATGAGCTCCTGGCACAGACAGAGCAGCAATACTCCCACTCACCCTGCCTTTCAGTGCCCACCCGTGCACAGGGCTCAGCTCGCTCCCTGTCTGGGCTTTAGCTGGATGCCCAGGGACACAACTCTGGAGAGTCATGGCAGCTGCCAGGTTTTATTTAAGAGCAAGCTGCCTGCTGATAAACCATGTTTGATGGAAACCTCACAGTACCCAGCAAGGGGTACTGAGGGAGCCAAGCAAGACACTGTAAACAGCATTTTCTCCTAATTTCTGAGGACAATGGTAGGCATGGCAATTACCGGAATAATGAGCAAGATATCAGCTGGCTCCTGGCCCTGCTGCTGGTGACTTGTGCAGCCCTGAGGACTGGTGTAACTCAGGCTCACACCTGCCTTGAGTTTCCAGAGGCTCAAAAAAACATATCTGAAGGTTATATGTAAAGCCATTAAGATGCTGTGAAATCTACAGAAAAGCTTCTGGACAGCACCTAAGCTGGGGAATTTCAGACTTTGCACCATTGAGCCCTTCTTTCTGTTGTCAAGGCCTAAATAATGGGAGTACCCATTCTAGCTTGCTTGACAATCAACATTATGGTGGCATGAAGCATCTACAGAGCAGGTCAGTCACAAATATTAAGTGTGTGCACATTAAATAAAACTGTAGCCCTAGCAAGAGGGCTTCATACCTGAAATCTGTGATGGTGTTGCAGTTCATATGAGAGTACTGAAATACTTCCACGGTGAAAAAATTGTTCTGGGACTGATATCTCCATCCAGTAAAATCACCTAGACATCCGTGACTCATTTTATGAAATATTTATTTATGGCTCCTCTGAACAATACCTTGCTTGCTTTTATGTCATTGCTAATATTTTGCTTTCCCAAGTTTTCCACATATTTGCAACACACAATGGCTCAAGATGAAGGTTTCCCAGTTCTTTGTGGTAGATTACTGTACTCATCAGTCAAGGCGTGCAAGCTTTCCAGGAGGTTGCTGCAAAGCTATCTGTAGTTCCTTATAAAGGTGCTTTTAAGGCTGCTCTGTGTGGGTATTCTCAGTTCAGTCAGAGAGAAAATGGAAAGTTTCTAACCAGGCAGAAGCCTGGGAAACAGTTGGGAAAGAATGTAAATAATTCTTTATCTCCATTGCTGTTCACATTATTTATAGATACGTTCTGCCACTGTGTGTCATTCACTGCACACCAATGGTTGAGATGTTTTTACTTCAGGACCAATAGAATTGGTCTGGATGACGCTCTCTATAAAAGAGTGATGTATTTGAAATAAATCTGAGTTCTACTCTCAAGCCTTCTGAAGTGGAGTCCTTTCATACCATCCTTCCTCAATGGTGCCAGTTCTGAACTGGCCATTTTCACCACTATACATCACACAGACAGCAGGACAGTGATGCTGCCTGTGCACAGCCCCTTAACACATCCCAGAGTGATGATAGCTCCTCACTTGTCCCTACAAAGGCACAGGTCATGAAATGGCACCAGCTGGCCAAAGGCCTGATCAGAGGCACAGTTTCATTTTGGGATTCATTGTGTTGTCTCACTGGAAGCAGAAAACCCACTGAGGCTAGGAGACAAAAGCAAACAATCCAAACCCCTATAATGTAATACTTATGTTGAAGCCAGCTATGAAGATTTAGGATGTTATTTCCCCTTCTCAAACAAGGACTTAGAGTAAAACTGACCCTCATGCTAAGCCATTTTGACCTCTTCATAAGCTTACACCAATAAAGTGTGCAGGCTGTTACACTGCCTTATCTTGCTGGGATTGTAAACCTTTGAGCTTTAAATTCTACAACCCTAGAAATCCTTCCCTAGGCAAGATGGAATGAGAATTTCTATTTTTTTTTTTTTTAATGCACTGAAAGGTAACTTGCAGTTAAACCTGTTTTTCAGGTGGGAAATCTGTAAGCCCATTTCACTAAGGAATCCTACACTTGGCCACATCTGGAAGTTCTTGGCTGCAGGACCATGCTGGCTGGCCAGGAGCTGTTCAAGCCTAATTGCAATGAGATTGTTTTTCCTTTGCTGCCTTTTGCAAACCCCTTCTGTGGGTATCCCGAGGTAGCAAAAAGGGCTTTGTCCACAAAGTGATGGTGGCTGAGTCCAAAGCCCTGCAAACTCCTCTCGAAGGGCAGAGCCAGAACAGGCCCAGCTCAGCTGGTGCCAGAGAGCAGCAGGCACAAAATAGCTGCTGTGATCCAAAGCCAGTGTAGGAGTTGAAGACTTATCCTGCTTTACTCTTTTCTGATATTTGCCAAAAGTGAAGCAGAAAGCTAACATTTCAATGCCCCTTCAGAAATTATTATGTTGTGGTTGGTATTTTCTAGAGAGCTTTTTGCTCTCTGGCCCTCCTCCCCCTGCAGCAGGAGCTGGACACTTGATATCTTTTTACATGGGGAAAATCTCCACAGCTTCAAGGACAAAGGCCCCCTAGGAGAGGCTGCACCAGTGACAGAACAGGACAAAAAGTGGTCAGGAAGGCGCTGCTTTCCCAGTGAGTGAGTGCAGTGAGGAGCAGGAAAAAGGGAAGCTCCTCCAGGCTCACAAAGTGCTCACATTGCAGTGAGAGGTGGATGGCCCCAAACACCCCACGCCCCTCTGTCCTGTACAGAGGATAATGCAAGAAGCTCTGAAGTTGGCTTTGGCACATGGTTGCATTCCCCCACCTGCAGTGGAATGGTGTTGCTCAAGGCATCACCTTAGGCAGGAATAAAATCCTTGCCTTTGCCTCCCTCAGCTCCTCATTTGGCTCTGGCCTGAGCTGGGGTACCTGCCCAACTCAGTGCCTGCCTGGCAGGCCTTAGTCAAGAGGAACATGAGGTTAAAGGCTGGCTGGACCATGAGCTCGATTTGAGCAAGTATGCAGGGCTGCAGGGTTTCAAACCTGTCTTGACTCTGCAGTCTGCAGAACAAGCAAGCAAACCAGTCTTTCCCCAAATCATATGCAGGAAAAGCCCTTTGCTCCTACCATCAAATAACCATCATTTTATGTCACATAGCAGCAGATTTCAAAGGGCTCTTTCACAGCAGAAGGACACGTTTTGCCAAGGCTTTGGATTTTAATGGTAAAACAGTTTTGTGACCTGAGTGTATCAGTTGCTTTACATGGATTGCATAAACTGCTTTGGGGCCACAATGAAATTAATTTGGACAATGCCCAGCTCAAGGATTTTTATTGATTTTCCCATTTGCCAGCTGTAAATAGGGCAGCATCCTTGCCTGGTTGCTGGCAGGCTGCCCCTTCCCAGATCAGCATTCCTCTGGTCTTTGCAGAAAACACAAAATCAGATTTTTGTTTATTGTTCACAAATTATGTAACAGTCCCCACAGAAAACATTTGGTAATGATAAGTAATCTTTGTATATCCTCATTACTCTGACCTTTAAAAATTCTGTTATTTACTGGTGCATTCAGCCACAGATGTTCAGAAATTAACATTTCCAAGTCATGATAAGAATTTTCCTCAATCATCATTTCTGTTAGCATGATAGGGGAACATCACTCTCCAGTAATTGTATTCTGATTGCAGTCTTATTCATGGTACAACCTGGGTACACAATGTTAATGACATTATTGAGAACAGAAATCCAGACATTACCGGTACCTCACTGAAGACTCTCCGCAGAACTTGACAAGGAGACTGAAGTACAGCAAGGGGGAATGGGAAAAGCAGAGGCAAACTCCCAGCAGTGATAGTCTCAGGCACATGATGTGACTCTCAGGGATGATGCTGTGCAGGGCCAGGAGTTGTGCTCAATGATCCTTGAGGGTCCCTTCCAGCTCAGCTTATTCTGTACTTCTGTGATCTTTGCTACTCCAGTTCCCAGACTGGAGTAGAGCTGCCCCTCAGCTCTATGGCTGCCACTATAGGTATGGAGAGCCATTCCTCCCCACAGCAGTGTGATGCCTGAAATTCCATCCAAAGACTACAACAGCCTTTCCATCCCTCCCTGTTGGCTCCTGCAGTGTGCTGCTGCTGGTAGGAGGGATGGCAAGCTCCATGGCTTTGTTACACATCACCTGGGTGTCCCCAAGGGACAGAACAGGGAGGATCAGGCCAGACATCTCTACCTATTTTATCATGGGTTTCTCAGCACCACAAGGAGAGACAGGAACAGGATGACAGCACAAGAAATACTTCATTACAAGGAGCTTCATTAAGAGTAAATAGGCAAGAACTGCTCAGAGCAGTGCACAGGGCCTGGGGGAGGGGAAGAGTGGTGCTCTGCTAATTTCCTCATCAGACCCTTCTCTATTACTGTCTCCTGGCTCTTGCTCTGAAAGTCAAGTGGAATTGTCAAGAGGGATTACCTGTGATGTAAAGTGCAGTTTTCCTTCAAGATGAATGTAAATTTGCCACCTTCCTATTTGGAGCCTCTGGGACTGGGAATCAGAGCTGCTGAATTGGAGGGGCGGAGGAAGAAATCACTGCTCTTTTCTCATCTTGTCAACCCCACTAGACCAGCCCTTAACTGAAACAGAGATGGGAGAGCAGGCTCATTAGCTGGTACCTTACAGAGAAGGTAAGGGGACCAGCAAGTGGTGCCTGCCCCACCCCTAGAGATGGAGGGAAACTTAAGGCATTGAAGAGGCTGATTATCCTCTCCCTCCTGTCCCGGGTGCAAGGAAATTAGAAGAGATTGTGGTCTGTCCTGATTTAGCCATCTTTAGAGTTAAAATGAACTCGAGCACGATGCTTCAGCCCTGCCCTCCTGCCATAAGCCCCATCAGAATTTGGTTAACAAGGAGCTGGAGCATCTGAGACTGCTGGAAAGCTTGTTGTGTGTATGCATTTCTGTGTGCGCCTGTCTTGGTGGCTATATAGAGATATGTTTAAAAGAAGGTTAATTGGTCTCCTGGGAACTATAAAGAACCTGTTAGGTTCCTTGGTGTGAGCAGTGACTGTATGAAGCCTAATTACTAAGCCTGAGTTATTCTTTTATATGGGGGGAGGGAATCTCTAAGGTTCTTATTAAAACCTACAAAAAGTCTAAGAAACTATCGAGTTAGAATTGATTTGTCCATGTTGCTGAGCAAATAGAAACATTGAGCTTTCCCCAGGAAATATTAAAGGGGCCCGCCTTACACATCACTGTTGTGGGGATAAACAAACCATTGTTCTAAATTACAAGAATTGCAGGCCATAGACTTTCAGATAAGGTGCACTCCTTTTGCTTAGGGCAAGGAAAATTCAGGGCTACCCTTTACAAAAGAGACATAACAAATCTATTTTCAGGCTAAATAAGTTTGTAAAAAAGGAAAGGAGTTTTATTTGGAAAAATGTACATTGAAAGGAGAGAGAAAATAGTAATCAGAATAAGAATAAAAGAGAAAAGAAAAAGAGGAACTCTAACATGGCTTTGGTCTGAAATAAAGAAAAGCACTTGCTTTGGATTTTTTCTTTAGATGTTGCTGAAGCTCTGTGGGTGGAAACAAAGCTCTGTCTATTTGGAGGAGGTAAAGTGTAGACAGGAGCAGCTCACAGCTCTCTGCCCAGGTTTGGCACTCAGTTGTGAAGGAACTCTCACAGAGTAATACCTGCAGTTATGACAACTGCAGTGATGCCCTTCCCACCTCTGCCACAGCCAGCGATGGCAGGGCTGTAACACAGACACTGCCATGTTGCTGCACCTCTGACACCAATCTGGACATGTTCATGTGAGGCAGAGTTATTCAAAGTGCCATAGAGAGTCTTTTCTCCTTCCCTTCCCTTCCCTTCCCTTCCCTTCCCTTCCCTTCCCTTCCCTTCCCTTCCCTTCCCTTCCCTTCCCTTCCCTTCCCTTCCCTTCCCTTCCCTTCCCTTCCCTTCCCTTCCCTTCCCTTCCCTTCCCTTCCCTTCCCTTCCCTTCCCTTCCCTTCCCTTCCCTTCCCTTCCCTTCCCTTCCCTTCCCTTCCCTTCCCTTCCCTTCCCTTCCCTTCCCCTTCTTCCTCTTTTCTTTTCTCTTCCCTTTTCATTATTTTCCAAGGATCAACAATAAAGAAATTCAAGTATGGGTGTCTAACCCTGTCTGATGTGCCCAAGGTCAGACACAATTTCTGGTGCAGCAGAGAAGCCATGCCAGGACTCCATGTCCATAATTGTAAGACCTTCCTCCTTCTTCTTGTCTTATGGAAGGTTTAATTCTGATTCAGAAAAAAAAAATCCTCATAATTGGCACAACCTCTGTGAAAAATGGAACTCTGTTCATTAAGAGATTTGCAGTGGCCAGGGACTACTTGAAATATACTGTATGGGGAAATAGCCTCTGTATTTCATAAACATGCTCTGTAAAAAAATAACAAGTCTAAGAAAAGCTCATTTAAAAACCTAGCTATCAGAGAAGAGGGTTACAATGAGAAGCAGAAAAAAGGCTGAGTAGTGGGTGAGTTTTCTTGGCATAAACACATACATGATAGACTTCACACACAGTTTGATAGACTCAAAGCTCTAAAAAACTAGCTGACGGCATTTTCCCTCACTGCTTTTCTTTTACTTTCTACTACCTCTACTAAGCACTTCATAATGGTCTGCCACGGTCTCAAAGAGTTTTTACTTCCAATGTCAGGTCAGCACCCTTGAGAGGCATGGATACAGAGAATTATGACATTCTTAAAGAAATAACAGAGTTTAGGGAGCACTTTTTTTTTGCTTAAGACAAATATTCTGTTCAACTGTAATCAGTTATTCTTAGCAAAACTGTATCATTCCCCATGGTTTTTTTTCCCTGTGTTCTGCTACTGCTTTTCTTCCAAACAGATACTGTGATTCCGCTTCCTCTGAACGCAATCTATCATTGTTTTTCCTGGACTAATTTAAGGGAGAGCAACAAAACACAAGTAACTCAAAATGCATTCCTAAAACTTGAGGTGAACTCAAGTAACCAGTGCTTTCCAAAAGGCACCAGAAAAGCCTCCAACCTGTGGGAAGCAAGCAGCAAACCTGTCAGCATTACAGATAATGTTACAGTCTACTTCTTTCTGACTTTAGCATCTTTATCTTACCACAAATACCAGCACCTGAAAAATTTGACAGATATTATTCATGAAAACTGAAACAGGATGTCTGTGCAAAGATAATATTACTTGATTTGAAATGAGTGCTTATCTAATGCTACCTCCTCCCTGGCACCCTTGCTTGCTGCCACTTTCAAACTATGCATTCAGGTAAATCCCTCCACAATCACAGACCAGCATTCTCTGCAGAAAATATACTGTGTGAGAACTCAAAATGTCTCTCAGACATTTTTAGAGGTTCCAGGCCTTGGTCAGAAGCATTCTAGACCCTGGCAGACAACTGAAAAACAGCTGTGATTTTGAGTTTGAGCCATGGAATGAATTACCAATTTTGGAGGTGGAACAAGCAATCACAAAAGGTTAGATAGTATAGTAAAAGTAGTTACAAAGTAGAGGGGAAATTTTTTTAGTATTGTACAGGGGGGTTTTAACACATGTACAGGGGGGTTTTCACTTTGTACATGGGGGTCAGAAGTTCTAAGATGGAGGAAAGAAGGCTGATCCTGTTCTTCCTCCTTCTTTTTCCTTACCTCCATGTTCTTGGTGATGTTGGCACTCACAGATTGGTTTAGAGTAGAAAAACACTTGGCAACGTAGGTAGTAGGTATTGGGGAATAATTGTAAACATGTTATACGTAATATATCTTATAAAAGATAGCAGCAGCCCTGGGCGGAGAGAGAGACGAAGAAGACAGCAAATAGAGAGGATGTCAGTGTGTGTGTGTGTGTGCCTCTACCCAGGCCGCTGATCAAATAGCCGCAGTCCAAGAACATAATCTGTTAGATAACTAGCAATAAACTGCCTTGACACCGAACAGCTAAGCCTGCGGAGTTTTTCTTTGGAAGCACGGGTTGGAGGAGGAATTTCACCACCACATGAGGCCCCAAAGCAAGGCCGGGGTTCTTGCAATACTGGAGCAGGACTACCAGGAAAAAAAATCTGCCCACAACAACCTCCTGTGCAGCACTGCTGGTGGTGTTAGTGCATGGGAAACTCCAAGGGAAATTGCACAGTAAATGACTGAAAACAACCAGAAAATGTGACTCTTGCCTTGACCAAGCTGAAAGAAGTTTTGCATCAAGAGTAATGAATATAAAGCCCATGGGTTATGTCCCCACACTGAAGATGCTGGTGCCCATTCAGTTTCTTGTGCTGCAAATGGATTTCCAACAGCTCTGCACTCATGGTAGCACAGCTGCTGCTGTGACATTCCACAGCCAACAGCACTCTCTTTCTCTGTTTCCTATCAGGCTGTCATGGAACTCTTTCCTTTGTACCTCTTCTCTAAGTGTCTTCTTAGAGAACACTACTGCTTGGGAGAATGCCGCAGCACAGGTAGGTGTTTCAGCTTGCTGTAAAGTAGCTGTTCTCATCTGACAGCAGGCGACTCTGCCTTTCCCCCAGCTCCTACCATGGACTGTTGAGATGTCCTTCTTGATCAGAAGCCACAGTAAACTGTGCTGCACTTCATAGCTGCAGATGTGTCTGCATGCATGAGGGCTTCTGGGCTGTCTCCAGAATATGCTGGACAAACTGATGCATCACCTGACCTTATATTCTGAAGTCCCCTCTATTTGCAAATCTTAGTACCAGATATGTAAACATGAGATAACATAAGCATGACCTTTACACAAAAATCATGTAAATTCTAATATGCATGTGCCCATTTAAAAGAAGAAAATAGGTTTTGAAGACTGGCTGTCCATCAGTACTTTGTCAGAACTCCCAATGAATGCAAAGGTCTGACCTTTTCCCCCAGACAATTTCCTTTCTATAGCAGCAGGAAGACCCAACCAAGCAGTGAATTTCTGTGAGGATCACTGCACTTCTTGGGTGGCTGATACGACCTGGCCTCTGGCAGCAAGCCATGCTATGTACTCCAGAAATGCATTGCATTTCAGAGGTTATTGCCTGTACATTACTGCTGAGCAAGTAAACACTCCAAATGCTGGAACAAATTCAAACGTCTTGAAAGGAGATATCTTCCTCAGCCCTGGCATTCATGTGCCATAGCTGTAAATTATGCCCAGAGTGTTCATTTTCTTTTTAAATGTGTTCTCATCTTGTAATAATTAATGGTGTCAGGTTACTGGTGTGAAAAAAGCCTGACTTTACAACAACGATGGATTAATGAAATAACAGTCATGGCTGGAGTAGCAGCAATAAATTGTTAGAGGAGTGACACACCTGAAGCAATACTTTCAAAGGCCTTAAATTATTTAAGTTTCAATGTCGCTCATAAATATTGGCTTTTGTTAATATTTGTTTCTGTGTTAAAAATGGCAGTAAACACCTCTGGCAAGAACAAGTCTCTTGCTGATGAGCATGGGGAAATAGTGTGCCTGTGCTTTCCAAGACATGCTTGTCTTCCCCAGGGATGACAGTGTTCATCTGTAGATCTCTGGGCTTCTCTGTTTGGGGATGTGACATTCAAACTCCACAGACTCAGCAAGTTTCAGAAGCCACAGCACTGAGCTCACAGGTCCAAATATCTGCTTTTAAAACTGTTAAGAAGTGAGAAACTTTTGAAGATGGCAAAATGGGAAAAAAGCAGAGTGCAATTTCCACCTATGATAATTTTTTTTATTTAATCCATTTTAGTATTCAGTATTATATGGTATGAAATGGAAGAAGAATACAGACAAAGCCCTGCAGATCTATTGGGAGGGAAGAAAATCTCATATAAAACATTGGGAAGCTTATTTGATGTCAAAGAGCACTGGATCAGGCTTTTGGAAGTCATACCAAAGGGCAAGGCAAAGGGAAAAAAGTATATTCTCTTAATTTATAATGTGTCTGACAAGAGAGTCCTAATTGCCAGCATAAACTGATATAAAAAATTGACTGCTGATATCAATTGAATTAGATCACTTTGTAACTAATGATGACTCTGTGTGCATTTCCCAATACTTGCAATCAAATAATTAGGTATTGTTAGTTATTTTCAATAAGACTGATGATTGATGACAAAAAAAATCTCTGAAAATGACAGGAATTCTGTTAAACACCAACTCAATCCAGACCATACAGCAAAACTAATATTAAACCCTTTTGTAAAGCAGCTAGGACCTAAAGAAAAGACACTAAAACCATTGAGAAGCTTCACAATTAAATAAAATCCTCTTCTTTCTCCTTGAATACTTTGTTTTCCATACTAGAGATAATCTTCACTGTATTCTCATCATGGCCTCACACTCTTCCTTCATCTCCATCAAGACTTTCATCAGGCTGTGATCTGTCCCATGGGTCACCTTCATAATATTATAGGCCTTTAGGAAAGAATAGAAATGGACATGTTAGTCACTGTGCAGACCATGCAAAGGGGCTGGACCCTGGAGCAGGGTGGGATGTAAGAACTTGTCCTCAAGTGGTTGGTACCTGGGGGCTTGCATGCATGGCATGGCTGAAATAGGAGTGAAGCATCCTAAAGTGCATGGTGATTTGTCCCTGACAAAGAAGGAGGCATTGACACATTATTCCTAGGTTTTAAAATCCACAAATAAGTTGCACAGCTGGGTGTATGGAATAGCAGAAAAAGATAATTTTGCACTGAGACATGAAGGCCATTTCAAGATTGGTCAACTACAACACCCAAGGTTTTGATACATTATTTAAAATATGACTGTGATGTTCATGATGTTAGGAGCCTGAAAGTACTGAAAAAATAGAAATGGATTAATGCTTAACACATGGAATAAAGTACCTTAACTCTAACAGGAGCAACTATACATAGCATCAAACAAAAAAATGAGTACATTAATAGTTTCACTGTCAAAAAGCATGCAGGGAAATGGGTCTTTGCTACTTTTGCCAGGGACTATTTTCCCTGTTTGTCATCTTCTACTGCTGGGCAAATTTACACTTGCTGACATTGCCTGTAGTGTTGCCGATTTCCTGCCACATATTTGTCTGCAATGCTCTTTGCCCAGCTCCTGTTTAGATCATCACTTTTCATATGGCATTTCTGCTTCTTCCTTCTATGAAATTCCTCCTGCAAGGAAGGAAGTCCTAGATGGAAGCTGACTCAGCACTTCTGAAGATAGAACAAGGGAGATAGTAGTGTACTGGCAGAAGAAAAGATCAGAGATTTTTCATCATCCTAAACAGAAGAATTGCAAAAAACTAAATGCAGCCTATGTTTCAAAGGGTTCCTTGTCCAGTAGCTGACAAAATTCAGGTAGATTGGCTTTGAATTGCAGCATTTTTTCTTGGGGAAGAAATGTTGAGGAAGAGATATCATTTAAATTGGGTGGACAAAAGTAAATATATATTTTTGTGGAATGAATGAAATCCTACTTCCAAATTATGAAGACTGGCAGGCATATGGAAATTCCAGCAGCTTATTTTTGTGTCAAATTTGCTAATTCTTAAAGGAGGGAGGCAGCACAAGATTGAAAGAACAAGTTGAAATATCAGTCAAAACAAATCATAGCGAGCAGAGCTCTAAAAATAGTCAAATATGTTTTAAGCTACCACAGTGCCCTACTACTAAATTTACACAGTTAAGAAGAATTATAAACCAAAAACTTTAATTGCTTTTGGAAATGGCAAAGAAATGTGAAATAAAATCAGAAATACTATATTTTTGTAACAGGCAGCTGCACCCAGACTAACTAGAAGGGGACAGGATCACACTAGAACAAAGTGACTGGGTGAATTGGTCCTGGATCCTGACAAATTGGTGCACAGTGCTTGCATGCACTGTCCCAGAAAGCTGATGGATTTATTGTGAATGATGTATGCTAAGAGCTGTGTATCTGGATACATCTGAGTGACAATCCTGGGGCAGCTGACCTGGATCTTCGGCCCTACTACAGGATAGAGGTCAGGCTCATAGTGATGCACTTGGACCCTAACACCCTGAGATGCACAGCCAGAGATGTCTGTATAGATGTACCTCCATTAAAAATCAATAATCCTTAATATCAAACCTAATATTGAGTTAATGCTACCATTGCTGCCTTTCTCCCACCTTCAGCATTTTCTTTCCACTTCTTTTTCTTGTAAGTATGGCAGACAAAAGCACTCAGTCTTTATCCTTTTGTTTCCTTGGAGGAAATCATTCTTATGCAATGTACCATCTCATACACTGCTGTACAAGTCAGAATCAGCTGCATCAAAGTTAGAAGAGCAATGACTTGGGTAATCCCTAAATTCGACTGCTATTAGGCTATGTAGCTGTTTTGGCAATGGTCAGTGCAAAACTGGGAATAATTTCGGCTCCAGTGCAAGGAATTGTTTTATTGGACAGAAGCAGGACATGGGCTCTCTGCCTACTCCCCTGCTCTCAGTCCCACAACTCACTGGCAGAGCTGAGGCTGAGCAGATTTGAGTGGTCCGTGTGGTCTCCTTTTCAGCTAAAGAGCAAATCTAATTATGAAAAGCTACAGCAACAACGCAGGCCACAGTGTCATCAGCTACACCCTGTCTCCCTGAAGAATATAAACTCCATTAGAGCAGAGATAGGGCTGCTGGTCCATGAATGTAAATGAGGAGCAGTGCAGGTGTTTGTGCCTGATTTGAACGGGGATGGAACAGGATGCCCATGGCTGTGGGCAGCTGCAGGATGGCACAGTTCTGACACAGGGAAAGAAGGAAGAAAATGGCCATGTGCCAGAGTGGCAGGAAGTCTAGTCTAGTACTTCAGAGGGAGTATCTGTGCTTTTCCATCTCTCTTGACTGAAGAGTACAGGTTGTTCAAGCAGGCATAGGAATGCTATCAATGACGGCTGGTAAACAATTCAGTGCTTGAAGCAAACACCTAGAGAAGGGATTTCTTCAGTGTTGCTCTGATACCTGGGAAGGATTTTTACCCGAATTCTTGTGCTTTTTGCCTCCACAACAGGAATTTCTATAAGAAAGGAAGTTGTACAGTACATGTAGATGTTCATGAGACAACCTATCAGCTCATGGGAGACAAAAGTACTCCCATGACCAGGCCACATCAGGCTCTTCAAATTGCTTTTCAGATTGGGCTCCAGTTCCTGTCTTTTGCTAACAAAAGCTTTCCAGATCTATAACTCAATCTGTCCTCTAATACATCTTTCATTATATGTATATAAATATAAAAATAATATGCTGGTTGTAAAATAAACCAAGGGCTACCTTCAGTTTTCATTCCAGTGGAGTATTGCCTCTCTGTAAAACTTCAATTTCAAAATCTAACAGATAAGATTCTGCAGGGCCTAATGTAAGTTTAGGGGTGATTTCTTTCTAATGGGCAACATAAAGCCCTCCACATTATTTAAACCTTCTTCAGGGGTGCAGATCAGGGAGCTAAACCCATAGGGCCCTAAGAGCAAGGTGGTTAGGATAGTGATTAATATATTTGTGGCACAGAGAGCAGCAGTGAGGGCTTGGCTGCAGAGCCAAGAGAGATCTACTGGTCTTAACAGACCATGTATCTGCTGCAGAGGCTGTCAATCCCCAGCAGCTCTGAGGCTATACCTGATTAAACAGGATTTATATGCGAGGTGAATTCCAATCAGATCCCAATTCCTCTGCACCTTCCATATCCTTATTCCTGATGCCACAGTGAAATTAGTCTGATGAGGATTCCAACAGGGTACTGCTATTCAGTGTCAGAGTGTATTAAGAAGAGTAATGAAGCAGAGAAGGTAATGGAGTTTCTGCTCTGAGCATGTGGCATGCTCCATTGACACTTCTAATCACAAAGGGGCAAATTGTGTTCTCATATAACTCTAGGACATTATCTGACTAATATTAGGAATCACATCCTTTAGTCACAACAAACTGGGAATTTTATCTTCCTCTAATTTGTTCCAGTGTAGACAGCAAGGAAGTGAATCAGTTGCAGAGCTCATCTGAAGAAGTTACATGGAGAAACAGGAAGAAAATAAGTTCTTGCTCCTCTCAGCTGTGCTCCCAGGGAATGGGAGTTCAGTCTCTCCTTCTCCCACACTTGGGTGAAAAAGGGGAGGCTGAATAGGGAATAGGCAAAGCCATGACAGGATTCTACGCCTCAGATGTAAAGCACTCACTGTGTGCCCTTGTGGAGCACCAATGACTCAGAGCCTCCGTTAGAGGATCACTGAAGTATGACACAGAAGGGCAAGCAGCACCTAAATGTCCCTTTGCAGAGAAAGTGGAGGTCACAGCCTAGAAAAGGTTTCTGTGTTAGGCATTGCTCAGTTTCCAAAGGATCATAGAGTAGCAATCTGGCTTGCAATGAGCAGCTTCTTCACCAAAAACACACAAATCCCCATTGCAATGTCCACCTTCTCTGACCAGCAGCATTCATTTTTCTCTAGGGGAATTCTCTCCAGTTTAATCTAATGAAGTATCACATTAGAAATGCAAATAGAACAATACCTGTTGATATAATTTTAGCAGTGTTAATAAAAACAGAAGGTCCTCTGACTGGAATCTCATTCCATTGCTAAATGGGAAAGTCTGAATGTTTGGAAATTATCAATATTTTTGGGGAAAGAGCAGAGAGATTACCTGGCACATGACAGATCTATGATATACTTCTGAATATCACATAAAAATAGAATTGATTACTCTTCTGTCTGCTTTATAATGATCAGAATTGGCTATAATATAAGTAAAATATATCAAGTGAAGATTTAAATTATACCAAGACTTAGCAAGAGTGGCACCATATTAAATACTAATTTATTACTTCAAGATATGAAAATTATTCAGCTTGCATCATTAGTCAGATGTTAGAACCACAGAGATATGGAAGTTGAAGAAAAGGTAAGTACAAAATACTAATACCCAGAGAGTCATGACTGATATTATCTTTACAGGGGACCTGGGCAGGAGTGGAAAAGCACCCCTCCCTCATCTCCATGGAGACACCCATACCCTTCTACCCCAAGCAGTTACACAAAGCACTTCACATGGCATGGACATTAATTGAAGGGAATGTAGAGCCAAATTCTTCACTTCCTTCCAAAACTGGTGCCAGAACCAGCCCTGCTCCTGCCCAGCAGACATCAGCAAGTGGCTGGGCCAGGTGGCTTTTGGCAGCACCCAGCAAAGGCAACAAGGAGCTCTGTCAGGAACTGGAGGTGAGCCAAGAGCCAGGACAGGGAACCACATGGAGTATGTAGTGTCTTCAGGGCAAGCTGATCACAGAACAAACAATAACATAAGAGAATAAGACGTTTTTGAAGGTAACTACAGGCAGCACATCTTCCAGGGGGAGCAAAGCACCCCAGCAGTGATTGAGGGCCTGAGATGGAAGGCAAGATTCTACATCCTGAGGACACATTGCACATGGAAAGGGATTATTTCATACTTAAGACGATACTAACAGCAATATAACAGCAGGACAAATAAGAGCCTGAGGTGCAAGGAAATGAATATAAAAGTCAGCTCAGGTACAGAAGGGATGGCTTAAAGCTGAAATGTAACTAACAAAGCACAACTGCAAAACCTGATCAAAGATGATGAATGATAAGAAATACAAGGGATCAAGGGACACGCCTGTTGATTTCAGTTTGGCTCACAATAAAATATACACATTAAAGACAAAGTTTTCCAGCCTGAAATCACAGAACCCAATAGGGAATAAGGAGGGTAGAAACTGCAGCTCTCCTTCTGTTCCTGTACTTTCAGTGCTCTCAGAATCACTTTGCTATGGGAATAAGGAACTGGGAATAAGCACTGAGATAATTTATCTCTTCAGAACTAATAGTAATTTTTCATCCAGGCACCTCTGAGCTACCAAACTGTAATTAGCTGTGACTGATGCTGGAGAATGTCAGTGCCTGAAATGCTTTGCTGAGCAACAGTGACCCATCACCACACCCAACTGCATCCTGGGGAAATACCACTGGTGGAAGAAGTGGGGAGGAGCACCCAAAGGGAAGAGGGGGGAACAGCAGTTTTAGGGGAAGCAAGGGAGGGGGATAGAGAAAAAAATATTTCACCACACTGACCTGTTTCAAGGTTTCCAGTGCCTGAGGAACCATGCCTTGACTGTACTGCAGTTTGCCCACTCGCATCAGCTGGACAGCCCTCAGTGGATGGAAGCCAGGATAATAGAGTCTGTAGAGAAAAAAGGAAGAAAACATGTCACTGTCAGCTCTCACCTTCACAGTCACTGCCTCTGCGGAGAGCTATTAGGGTGGGACTGCAAAGTCATTGTGAATGCTAATAAGGTACTCAGAGAAAATTAGCTGCAATACTGAGAAGCATGAAATACTGAGGGGAATTATCAAATTATTACTCTCCATCCCAGAGGAATGTCTTTAACATTATCCTGCTAGCAAGTGACGGGAGTGGGATTATTTAATTTGCTACTGTTGGATAATACAATAGCATTTACTGTACTTAGTGTTGCAAACAGAGGTCCTTGACAATTTTGGGTCTCTGGAGAGGCATAATTTTAAGAGGAAGCTTCAGCAAGGAACTCAGTCCTGGATTGTCCAAGAGGAAGGAGTGGGACTGCAGTGAAAGCAGGTATGTAACATCATGACCACTACTTCTGAGGGTTTGTATGCTGCTCCCTGTTGCATAAAAAGAACTGGTTCTGCACATTCAAGGAAACATCTAAGACTTGGCTTGTTCATCTACATGAGGTATCTGCTAGTATGAGGATACATTCCTGTTCTTAATTAATTTCAAAGAGGTTATGTAAAAAAAAAAAAAAAAACACCCAACAGAATTATGCTCTCTTTTTTCTAGGGCATAGATAGAGAGTGCTATCATCACTAATTGCTCTCAAGATGCTCCTGAAGTAGTCACGGTGGCTGCTCCACATTTTTAAATCTCACTGACCCTTGGCTCACCAAATGTGTATTGCACCCTAGCCCCATGTTCTGGATCATGATATCTAGAAAAAGCAACTTGGGGATAGCAGAAAGCCATGGATGTTAACTTGCCTGGAACTGGTCATCAGGAAACATGAGGTAAAGGGACACACTTGGAAATTAAGGTACTTACAAAAGACCTTATATATTTTTTACTAACTATCCCAGAATCACAGAATAGTTAGGGTTTGAAGAGACCTCTGGAGATCATGTGGTCCAACCCTCCCATCAAGGCAGGGTTACCTAGAGCAGGTAACAAAGGAACTCATCCAGGTAAGTTTTGAATGTCTCCAGATGGAGAATCCATGACTTCCCTGGGCAGCCTGTTCCAGTGCTCTGCCAACTTCAATGGAAAGAAGTTCTTCCTCATGTTTTAGTTTATGGTCAGCAGTCCTTGTTTTGTCACTGGGCACCACTGAAAAGAGTCTGGCACCATCCTCTTGGCACTCTCCTTTGAGAGGTTTAAATGTATTAATGAGATCCCCTCTGAGTTTTCTCTTCTCCAGACCGACAGGCCCAGCTCCTGCAGTCTCTCCTCATAAGAGATGCTCCAGACCCCACATTGTCTTTGTGGCCTCTGTTGGACCCTCTCCAGTAGCTCCTTGTCTTTCTTGTGCTGAGGAGCCCAGAACTGGAGACAGAATTCCAGAGGTGGCCTCACCAGGGCTGAATCACCTCCCTCAACCTGTTGGCCACTCTTCCCAATGCTCCCCAGGACACCTTTGGCCCTCCTGGCCATACAGGAACTGCTGGCTCATGGACGACTTGTCACCCACCAGGAGCCCCAGGTCCTTCTCAGCAGAGCTGCTCTGCAGTAGGTCAGTCCCCAGTCTGTGCTGACACGTGGGGTTGTTCCTCCCCAGGTGCAGGACCCTGTTGTGCCCCGTTGTGCTGCTCTCTGCCCAATTCTCCAGCCTGCCAAGGCCCCACTGAAGGGCAGCAGAACCTTCAGGGGATCGGCCGCTCCCCAGATCAGTGTCAGACTGGCTGAGGGGCCTCCTGTGCCACTGAGAAACAAGTTGGATAAGAATGGAGCCAGTATTGATCCCTGGGGAATGTCAGTGACTACAGACTATGCAAATGAAAGAACAAAAGCCTTAAGCACAGCTCACCAGAGACAAACATCCTACTTGATCAAAGAACATTTTTTTGCTCAAGTACACCAACAGTTGTGCTTGAGCAGTGTCTAAAAATACAAAATGAGTCACAACTTCAGGAAGAATTGCCAATAAGCTTTCCAAAATCTACTTTTTGAAGAAAATAATTTTTTGTGTTTATGCCAAACCTATGATCATCAGAGTTCAGGGTAACTGTTAATTAATGATAGCACTGCAGTCAGGAAGACATTTACATTTGCATGAATATGATTAAATGCATGCTAAGACAATAAACGATGTGAAGTTTTACAATGTACAAAAATCTTCTGGTAAGTCTGCATGTAAATTAATAAGGTATCTTTCCCTGTTATATTTCACTAATAAAAATGCAAACACAATTAAATACAAGGAATTGTTTAAATGGCAGCATAACTGGCTGTCCTTATAAATCTCTAATTAGGATGTGTAAATATAATGAAAAATGTTTTCATACCCAAATTCTCCTATTCCACTGATCCCACGCAGTTTCAGTGAAGACATACAGAAATACATGGAAAGCATGCCTGGCAGGATCTCAGCAGCAACAGCTTTTGATCTGCCAAAGCCTCTCATGAAACAGCAGAAGCCAATTCCTAAATGAGAATAATCCATCCTGAATAGCCTCCTGCTCAGCCCCCTTGTGGCTTGCAGTTCAAAAAGGCTGAAAAGCCAGCATACAAGAGAGAAGAAAAATGATAGCACTTATCTCAGTCCACTGACCGCTCAGGAACTTCTAGGGTCTGGTCAAACAAACACCAGGAAATTATCAGTAGATTTATTTTTAGAATTTGTTTCTGGTTATTATATCAACATGGCGCTATCTGATATTGGTGAAATAGGGAGAAAATGCAGAGATTTTGGTGTGAATTAATGAAGAGTAATAGAAATTCCAGCACTAACATGGACACAAATGGAAATAATGAGCACATGCACATCTTCATAAAAATTGAAAAGAAAATATCTATATGATTGCATCCTTCTGCTTTCCTCTGTGACTCCTGCAAAAGAAGGGGTGAAAATGTCATTTCCTCTACTCTGTACCACCAAAAAGCCAGGATGCCTGGGGAGGGATCATGGCCACAGAAGGTGCCAGGGAGACACAGATTTTTCATGAGATGATAATCCATCTCTGTAGGCCTCATTAGACTGTTCCTGCTGTATGCTGACAGCTCTGATTCTTTTGCCACTGTTCTTTCACAGCCACTTCACATCTCTGTCATTCCACGCCTTTATCTTTCATCCTATCAACAATCTTTTTAATCTTCCTTTCCTCACCCTTCTGAATAACTAGCCAACACAAAGAGGGTCCTGCCTCGCCTGCAGCCAAATAAGGGGTGGCAGCTCAAGCAGGAAACTCCAGGCTGTGCTTCAGCTCATCAATGTGGTGCCTGGTAAATTTCACTCAACACAATGTGGGTCCATCAGAATTCAGAATATGCCCCTCCATGCAAACGTGTTTCCTTCTATAGATCCTGCATTCACCTGCAGTCACTAAAGGTCTAGGATTGTGGCATATGCAATACCAGGGAAAACAGGCAGCAATTTAGCAATGTCAGGTACTCCGCCCAAACTACCAACCATAAACTAAAGCAAGTGAAAGTTTAAGATGAGGACAGAGAAGGAGTAAAATGTGTGAAATGAGGAGCCCTGTGCTCATAAATATTTACAAAGCTGTTTCACTGAGCTGATTTATGCTCTCGTCTTATGCATGTACATAGCTCCATTTTGCAAGTCTTAAAACTGGCATTTGAAACCACCGTTTATTTTCATATTCTGGAATAAATCTATTAAACTACTGGAACACTGTTTATGGAAGAACATCCACTGAGTTTACTAGAGAAATCCAGGCAGCTTGCAGCTCTTCTGGGAGATGTGCAAGTGGGGAAGATGCTGTTGGTTTCTTCAAGACATTCCCAGGATTCAGTATTATGAAACACTGGAGTGACAGAAAGAACTAAGCAATGCCAGTCACTTGTGGGCCAATTTATTGTCCCCATGCTTTGCTCTGAACAAAAGGAAGTGGATAGATTGAAGAGTAAGGAAGATATCTACCAGCCAAGGAACTGATACCTAAAGTCTGTCAACAAGAGACTAAGATAGCTATAGAGAAATACATGCTGTAAAACATGTTACAGCTTGGGAAGAGTAGGATTTCAATCTGAAAAGGATTTTATGAGATTAATGAGGGCCTGAGGGACAAGAAAGGAAACTAACATACTGAAAGCTGAAGTAAGCATAGTTCTGTGGAGTGATGCTTCCTTGCCCTTGGTATTGGCCAATGCTCAGTAGATCACTTGCGAGGAGAGATTAAACAAAATACAACTAACAAGTAAAGTTGCACTGTAAACAAGACAGCTGGAGGAGGCTGAGGAAGAGCTGTACATTTTTTATCACATCCTCTGCTTTTATGAGACAGCACAGCTTTGTTCCCATCTATGCCCAACAGCATCCATGCTTGCATGTTCCCCCAGCCTCCTCTCCTGCCTGTCAGCTGCTCCCCTGAGAATGGTGAACTTCTGCAAACCCCACAGAAGTGCCTTCAGTTGCCACCTCCAGGTCATTGAAAATGGTGTTAAACAGGACGAGGCCCAGGACAGACCCCATGGTGCCCTTGCTGTTACTGGCATCAAACAGGGAACAGCCCAACAACCCAGTGCACCCCCCCAGGCAGGACTGTACCTGTCTGGCTCTCTGCTCACCTGGGCCATAACACTCTAACCTGCATGCTGGCTCCCTGATCATCTCAACTTTGCAAAGACAGTGAGTGCATTGGCCAGCTCTCTCAGTGCCTGTTCTGGAGTGAGCCATCCTGTCTGACGGAATTGTAGGGGGTCACACGCCCTCAGATAATCCCTGGCTCAACCCTTATCCTGGGATGTACCTGGGACACTTCATAAGTGACCAGTGAGGCAAAGAAGGCACCACCTAGTTAACTATTCACAACCACAAATGAAAGCTATTTCCCAGTCTTCAGGTAGCTTGCACCAGTGCTTCACTGTTCCAAGCAGCAACAGTTCCTGCATTTCATTCACAAAATACCAATTTTCACTCAGCAAAGAAATGACATATACTATGTAAAACAGTAGCTGTTTCTAAGGAAATTCACTGTTCCTCTTGAAAATTCAGCCTCAAGGTTACCTTGATTAACCCTCAGAGAAGTCACTATTCATATACTGTATAAAAAAAGGCATTTTTTTCTTCAGTCTATGTATTAGCTCTGAATCTCTTGAAGCAATCTCTTGTGTTTATTGTAAGGGGCAATGTAAAAACACAACCCTTGACAAAATTTAGCCAATTCCTTCAAATAGAATAATGTAGTTCCATTAATTCCACTCAACTGATCTCCAATTACAGGGAAAACAGAGCTTTTGTGTTCCCTTGTGAATTAAAGCCTAGTATTGAAAAAAAAAAAAAAAAAAAAAAGAGACTAAGTAAAATCATTGCCTTTTCTGATGATTCATATTTTAAAATAGATGTCTACCATTCCTTGCAGACCAGTCTGTGGGGCTAACATTTATACTGCTGTCTTCAGTCTGATGTAATTAGAAGCAGGATTTATAAAACCTGAAATAAAGTTTTGAAATGGAAATGTTACAAGTCTCTTTACTAAGATGACATGTAAAAAGTCCTATATAACTGTAAACTATACATAACTGTAAACTGGTTTTCAGTACCTTTCAGTGCAAATAAATATGACAGCATAGAAGACATAAAGCAGTTTCAGGAGCCCCAAAAACACAGAAGGGATAAAGAGGCTCCAGGGCTTCAGCAATGGTGGCAAGAAAAATATAGAGGAGAGTATCAGCTTCACAACAGAATGTACACCACAAATACAGCACCCAGTAAGTTCAACCTTCTCTTCTTTCTCTGACTTGTTCTTGATTTCTGAACTCCTCATTATTTGAGTACATTCATTAAAGCTGTTCACTGAACTGAAGCCTAGGAATTGTTTTTATGTTGTCCAGTTACTTCTTTTTTTCTTCAGTTGGTGATGTGAAACTGGTCAACTCATTCACATAGTATTTCTATTCTTTGGCTGGGATGCTGAATGGGTTCTATACACAAGAACTATAATAAATATTTTTAGGAAAGATTTAGAGAAAAATTTTTATTTCTGCTAAAATGTATGAAATAGTCAAAGAAATCACATGCATCAGGAACACAAGACAGGTAAATTAACTATACTGATTTAGGAGTTTCCATATCTTCAAGACAAAGTACTGTTCAGTCTGATCTGCATGGAATTTCACTTAGCAATTCCTGCTCCAGACCCAACAATTTGAGGCTAAAGTAGTGCTTAAGAAGAAATGTGCTATTTATAGAAAGTAATCTTAAGCAGCTTTATACATAATTTGGTCATTTTTTTATTTCTTAATGAGCACGAGTGCTGTGTTAGAGTTTTGCATGGAACAAAGGCTACAGTGTTATTTTTGGAGAAAGTGAGAATGTGTCATTGCTAGTGGACTAGGTGACTGTTTTGAATGTTGAGTATTCAAAACAATCTGGTTGGAACTGTTAAATTTTTTAAGGCCAATATATCTGTATTAACCTGTGTAAAATACTTAGGAGTCCCTGTGAAAGTCTTCAAAAAAATACTGGCCTGGCTTTCATGTTAATCTTACATTTTTATATTAGAATAATAATGTTAACCTGTTATTCTTTCTGTTTTTTCTTTCTCTTTCCCCCTCTCTTTTTTTTTTCTTAACAACTTCCTGTCTATCATGGATGACCAGGTAAGTTTAAATTGGTTCAGTACTTCACAACCCCCATTATACCTTCTGCAGCCATGCAGTTTTTTGAGTAGAAGACCAAATCCTTTACCTGTGGCAAACCTGATATCCTCCAGCTGCCCTGGAATGTTTATTGTCCATTTTATCTCCCCATCGTCTCATGGAGATGATCAAAGCATCAGTGAGAAGTTTAATTCTGGCATCAGACTTTACTATTTTTTTCCTGGATTTGACCTCTCTCATTTGGATTTTGGGATCAGATCCTCAGCACTAGCAGGGAGGAAACCACATCCTTAAAGCATTATAAAAATGCTTTGCCAGCAATGGGAAAACATTATTAGAAGAATTTTTTTGCTGGGAGGCTCTTACAAACTAAAGCAGGAGAAATTGCTTTCTGTGATTACTATACAAAACTACTAATTATCCCTAAGAGACTTATTCTGGTCTAACCAAATAACACCAGAAGATGGTCAGAATTTTCTGAGCCAGCTGGGTGATATCAGTAGAGATGTACTGACCTAACATCTCTGATCAGAGTTCATTTTGAAGACTCCACACTTTTATAAATATATCCTAGCTGTATATTTTCACAGCCTAATTTAAATGTGCTTTCTCTCTCTCTTTGGATTGTTTTGTATTGGCAAAACTCTTGGTTATCCCCCAAGTATTTTCACCAGTGCCCAAGACTCATGCATGAGGCTTGTCCTACTAGGCAGCAAAGGGCATGGCATGACAGTCTTTGTTCTGCACAGATAAGATATGGAGGCCCAGGCAAATGGAATAATTTGTCCAATGTTACAAGATAAAATCTCTGCGAAAGTGAAACTTGGATTTCATTTTAGCTCTAGGATGGCTTTTGGTTCATGCAGAGTCTGGGTCTTGTGTTTGTGCTGTCTTGCCTACCTGTCTGGCTCTAACAATCCAAATAAAAGTAAACATAATTTTAGAGGCTTAACAGGCTTGCTGTATTTTGTAAACAAAATGCAGAGACAGTAACCATACTGAAGAAACTTTTGCTCCAGACTGATAACTTATTTTTCTGTTTCTTTTATCTATTCTGTTGTCACTCAAGAAATGTCCTGTTATTTCTGTGGAACAACTGCCTCTAGAAACTATTCAGGGTTTAGATCTGTGAAATAATGCCTCAAAGTATTTTTCATCACATCTGCATCACATACTGTTACATTACTATTTTTTTTAAATTACTGATGTGATCAAATAAGCATTCATACTTCTTAATTGACTGAATTCTCAGAGAAGTGTTAGCTATCCATCTCAGAAATTATTTCTCTCTGGCTGCTGATCATTCTGCCATATTCCTTATGATGATAATTTATGTCACATTAAAATGAATATTGTTTCAGATGTTGTCTCTGCCAGGATTTGAATGATAACTTCAATAAAATGAAAAAATGGGATAAACTGCAATTTTCATCTTGGCTCTTGATCTAACTCATCCACTTAAAATGCTAACTCTCTCAGTTTGAGCTGTCCAGTTCAATGTTCTTTCCTCTTCTGATATTATGAGATGTTAAGGAAAGAAAGAGTGCCCAATCTGGAATGGAAGTAGGAAAAGAAAATATATTGTCTCTTTGTCCTGGCTGAGCTTCAAAACATCTTGTAGCTATTAGGTTTTTTTTGTCCTAAATTCACCACCTCTAAAGTTAAAGATGGCAGTGTGGACTGCCCCTGCAGATAGGAACACACTGTCTCCACCCTTGCATAACCAGGAGAGTAAGAGATTAAGATAGACAGTTTAGTTCAAAGGATTTATAAAATTATTTTAAAATCCATACAGATTGCATTGGGAGAATGCCAGAAAACACAAAAAGGGTAAGAGCTGCAGCAAAGGAACAAAATGAAAGCTAATTAAAGAGAACATGCATGGGAAGAGAAGCAAGAAACGGAAGGGAAATGTACTCTTGAGACACTGTAATTTGTGAAAAAGGTCTTGGCATCACCTCCTCTTCCAGTGATGAACCTCTGTCCAGCTGTTGATGGTATGAAAAATGACTCACTTTCCTATCTCATGAAGCTGAGAATACAAGATTGTAGGTACAAGACGTGCAAGTTTAGACTTTGGTCTTAATCAGAGACCTACAGGTTTGCATGGTCTCTCTTCTTCATCCACAGAGAGTGACAGGAAAACATAAAACAATGATGGATCTCTATGCAAGTCACATACAGCCTTCCTCTGATTGATTCCCTCTGCTATGACATGAGTACCACTGGTGTCAGCAAAACTTGGAGAAGTAGGATGAGTGTGTATGGGTGTTCACAAGCAGCAGAAGGAAGGACAGAGGTGGTAGCACTGACATCTCCAGTGCAAAATGTCTTCTCTGTACTCATCAGTATCTTAGATCACCTCAGAAGTCTGTTGTAATACAAAAGTGCTCATTTTTGTTCATGTTCTTTTTTAACCACATGTGCCTTACAGACTCACCTCTCTTGTGTTTTTTTTTTTTCCTTTCTCCCACCATGTTGTCACCTTTCAAAATTTATCAGGCTTGTGCTTTACCAGCAGCCATTTCAGTTTGTCTATAGTGTTGGATAATAACAATAATATAACAATAGCAACTGAATTAGCATTTGCAAAATTTAGTGACAGTCTCATGCATAACTTGTTACCAGTGTGTCTAAACAAGAACTCTATTACCTGATGTCAGATATCTCATTTAGACAACTAGCCCTACTCCTCCTCATGTCTCAGCTTTTCCATCTGTAAAATGACAATACTAATCTCTTTATTCAGTACCATGAGGGCTAAATACTATCATGTTTGTGAAGAGCTTTGAGAATTCTATAGGAAGATGCTGTAGGAGTTCAAAATATTAGCAATAGCTCTGAAAAGAATGACAAATCCTTGGTAGGCTATAGAGTTAACATGTGACAGCTAAACAAGACCATCTGTCCAAGCTGGAGAACAAGTAACTTCCATCCAGTTGCTCAGCTGGCTACAAAATTTCTTGCATGACCCAAAAGGCATGTAGATTGCTCCAGAGCTTCCTAGGAAATAAAACAGTCTGGAAGAAATGGGAGGGGGGAAATAGCATTCTTTACAGAAAAAGAAGGAGACCAGCTATGAACAGCAATCATGGGAAATAACGTCTCCCAGGCTCCAAAGCGCTGCCTGAAGTGTCAGCTGAATATAAAGGAGCAATTTTTTCAGGTAACACACCACAGTGCCTCTTCACAGCATGGAAAACAGTGTGCAATACTTCAAAATGACCAAGGCATGCTTGAACTCTGTAATTGAAAGGAGCATGTTCACTGAGCAAGCATTTTTCAAGGAAAGACAGGTTTGTGGTACACCTTGATTAATGGGTATGTTTGTACCTTGGTAGTACAGGCACGAGTAAAAATTTTTAAAGGGAAGATCTCAAGCCACCATTTCATAATTATGTGTTGTTGTTCCAAAAGATTGTAAGGGTTTTCAAAATTGCACCTAGCTATAGTTATATGGTCCAGCAACTCAGAGCTTGTTTAGAGATGTATTAGAACATGAAAGATACTCTCCAATAGGCACTTTCCATCAAATTTCCTCAGTATGAGGTTTTGGATTGAATTTCTAGATTAGGTCATTAGAGGTCTATGTCTTGACATAATGAGGGTATATTTCTATAGACAAGATAAGGGATGAACAATTCTTTAAGTTGAAGTGCAACTTTTCAGTCTGGGAAGGCTTTGTTTCTGTTTTTATACAAGAGATGCATTCAGGTACCTACTGAATACATCTCTTGTACAAAAACAGAAACAAAGCCTTCCCAGATTGAAAATAAAGGGCACAACACACCGGAACCCAGTTCCTAAAGAATGAGCTGGTTTTTCTTCTACTTAGTGCCAACTACATAAAAATACATAATGGATCTGTTGCAAGGATGTTTTCCCCAACTGTGAGAACTCCAGCCCTTTGTAAGCAGAGCCATGGAAGGGTGGCCACCTCTCTGAGCCAGCCCACAAGTGCAGTGGCTGAACATGTCACTGAAGCTTATGGCCTTGTGCACACCTGAAGAACAAAACCAAACCAAACCCTAAGCAAATGAACAAACAAAACAAAAAACCCCAACCAACCAAAAAACCTGCTCTAGAAACTGCACAGGCAGTCCTTTGGAGTTACTTGACAGAGACTTGATTAGTCCAGCCCTTACAATGATGCCTGCCCAGGCACCAGTGGAGAAACAGACATTTTGTGTCCAACCTCCTTTCCCTAAAGGCTATGGGTAGGTATCCCATGGTGGAGCACACTTCGCACAAGAATCCTCTGAAACAATCTGGTAAATGTTTTCCCTGCACCCACTCACTGAGGGCAGTACAGGCTAGAAAAGAGGAGCTACAGCTGCACTATCATGCCTAAAGCACATGAGTAAATGGCTTGTAACAGTCTAAAATTACAAAACAGTGAGCAACCACATTCTCTCTCAGCTGATTGTACAGAGGCAATTGCCATATTGATTTATGGATGAGTGGGGATGGAGGAGGGGAAATGAGCAAAAAAACCATATGTGGACTCTGTCAAGTACTATTTTTTTCTATCAAATGTTATTTGGTTCCTGCTGAGCTAAAGAAAGACTCTGTAACACTTGGCTCACAGTTCCTAGTAGTGGACCTCTGTGCAATGAGTTCACAGTTCTAGTTCAAATTGTAGCCAGCACATGGGGGAGAACTCCAGCAAGCTGCTGTGCAAGTGCAGCAGAGCTGTCAGGGTAATCAATCTGTGGGTCTTGGACCACTATTTCATCCCATGTCCCCTTTGTTGGCTAAAGCTCTCTGGCATAATATTTACTTTTGGTTTCCCATTACATATACCAGCTGTGTTTGAGGCAGAACTCCAGTCTGTCTCACAACTCATTATTTCAAACAGCAAGAAGAAATTCCCTTTTCTCCCTCTTTCCAGATACTCTTCTTCTCTGTTTTCTTCTAGTTTTTGCATAATTTTTTTCATAGCATATTTATCCTTATATTTTCTTTTTTCAGTATTCTCTACCCTAACAAGCTGCCTTTTTTTCCCCTCTAACCAACTCTTATAATATTTTCATTCAAAATTTTAATATTTTTTTTCACTCTGAGGTTCTCTCTACCTACCTATAACCAAAGTTCTAAGCCCTGTGTAGACTAACTGATCGTCTGGATGCACAATATGCAAGATATCCATCTTTGAAGGAACTGCTAGACCCACTAACAGCTGTTTCAAAGTAAAGTACCTTTATGCACTGCAAATTACATGTTAAGACATGCAATGGTTAAGACTGTGCATAAAGCCTCAGGAAACCACCCACTTATCTATGATATGTCCATTAATCTCTGCAGCCTAAAGGGCATCTTTCTAAATTTGTACAGGAACCAAGCATGAGAAGAAATCTGTCAATATCCTTTGAGAGGCACAGGAAAAACCACATACTGAGTCTTTGCTATTAAATGTAAATCCATAGAATGAGATAGTCATCAAATTCTCAAATGGCATTTACTTGCCTCAAGCAAAAATAAAATGTCATGGCTTCTTCTGATTTTGCAAACTACCACCATTTGATTGTCAATTTGTGATTTGTCTGAAATATGGCTTAGATATCTCTTGGCTTTCATGGCATCTGTTCTGAGGATTTTTGTATCACTTCAGGTTTGTACTTCATGCTGGACCGGATGTATCTTAATAGAGTGCAGAAAAAGGTCTCTGCTAGGTGACAGCTTCTCTCCCAGAAAAATGGAGATCTTTCCTGGAATTATCCTGCAAATGCACATCATGGCACTGCAAGCTTTTGTAATTACAAGGATTTCATGTTGCCCCTCTGATCTGTATTTTCTTTCTTTCTCTGCTCATGCTGGTACATCAAGTAATGCTCTTGGTCCACTTCCTCCCCTTTTTCATGAAAGACATGTTTTTGAAAGGGCTCTACTAATTTCTTACTGGCTTTCAGAAGACTTTTTTGGGAAAAAAAATTATATACTTTATCAGGGTCCTTGACATTTTGCTATTTACATGGTCCCTTATGAGGGACAGCTGATGAAAATTGTATCTTCATATAAAAAGCTCTTACAAGTTTTTACAAATTACTATAAATTACAAATAATGCTAATAATGCAAATGCGTTTTGCAAAATATGTACATTTGCTAATGCTGGTTTGAGGAACAATAGAGTAGTTTCTACAAAACTGTAAAGTATTAACTTCTTTGTGACATTTGTTTATGAATAGAGATGAGCCAAGAGGGAAATTTTGCTGTGCATGGATGTACACTGACAGAATGAATACTACTGTGAAGTAAAAGTATTTCCATCATGACATAAGTAGATTTAAAATGAGTGCATGCAGATACGCAGATTGCCTAAAAGATAAGCCCAGACAGATTAAATATGCCCATGCCACAATTTTTTTTTTTTTACTCCTATATGATAGAATGCAGATCAAGTAATTTCATACAGTATGTCATACAATATTATACAACACACAAGACATAACAGTTCAAGCCTTTTTCATGTGGAGAAGTACTTACATCAGAAAACAATAACTAAACGAGGTTATCTTCCCCTCAACAGAGAAGCCATAAATTGAGAGATTACTGTGTTAGAGAGTACAGGAATGCCTTGCTTTTTCTCCATGCCAAAGCACATACCTCTGGAACATACATTCACCTCTTCTGTTCCTCTCTACCTTACAGAGAGATGCAACAACTTAAATAGGTTAAAGACAATTTATATATACTTTAAAGAAAGAGTACTTGGCCAAAGCTCAGATTTATACTTGCCAGTGTACAGGAGATTATCACACTTTATTAGAAATTGAACCTCAATATGAAACCTTTCTGAAATTACAACTTCAAATTTACAGCACTTCCAATATAGGGGCAAGCTGACTGATTTTCAGGAGGAGTTTGGAAATAACTGCAATTCTTGGTAGGCATAATTCTTCTGCATAATACCAAAGACAGCTTGTCTACCTATAGACTTTCAAGGTTAATTTGAATTCAGTAATGGTGTGAATTTAAAATTAATCACTTAATAATCGCATCAGCCATGTTGTAGATTCTGTCACTGAAAACTAACACAGAGTTATTTCATATTTAGGCTGATTCATTTCCAAAGCAAACTGGGCCAGACTGCAGTAAATTGAGAAAAACACATGTATTTGAAAAGATTAATTAAAGCACTCTAAAATCTATTTGGGTCTATTTACCCTTGAAACAGAAGATTTGGCCAAACAAAAATTGTATGCCTAAAAAACAAAAACCCTTCACTCTTTGAACATTGGCCCAAAACATATGTAAAGATAAATCCTATGATGAATATCATGTAATTGTCCTCTCTTTAGAACAAAATTGGATGGTCTTTATATGACTTGTTCCAAACAAACAGGAGATAGCTAGGAAACTGGCTAATCTGGAAGGGAAAAAAAAACAAAATTCTGTAAGATACTACACAAAACAGGGCAAGAGTCAAACTAGACACAAGACTTATTTTGCATTGTTAGGTTAATAAACTGATTGTGCTACATTTTGATCAAAATTTGATGGTATGACAACTATAAATTATGAAGTATTAGTTAGAAATGCCATATTGTGCTTAATGTAGCAAATACTAACACACCGGCAAACACACAATCAGTTGCTATAGCAATTCTAATCTCCACCTATTGCTCAAGAATTGTTAAGGGATGTGACGAATTCTGTCCTTTACAAAATGTGTATTTTCCCATAATCGTGTTTAGTGGATTTTCTGCAGAATCCCCATGTGCATACTGCACAGGTCACATAGTGCCTTATCAGATTCAAATAACTGATTTGAATTTTTATTGAGCACTGACCTTTCCAATATACATTTAATATGCATTTACATCTAATATATATATATATATATATATATATATAGTGATCTCAAATATTCCACTCTGCTTGTTTTTAAACAGAAGGCAGCATGAAAGCTGTTTATCAGGAGAATGAAATCTGATCAAAATGAATAAAAGGAAAGTACAATAGTTAATTATTTCAAGCCTAAAAACTGGAAGCAATTCTCCCATGTGTAAAAGGGCCAGTACAGGTCCCGTACATCAATTAGGCCCATTTAAAGCACATTTTAAAGGCTTAGAGAGGATTTATATGTGCATAAGCCTAGGGCTGTCTGCATGTCAATTTCATTCCCTATGAATATACCTGTCAAGATAGCTGAAATCTGAACATTAAGGAGGTTGTTAGCAAATTTAGCAAATCAAAATCAAAATTTGCAGACATTGTTACCTCAGTTGTATTTTTCTCTTCCCTTTATTGCAGCAAAACAAAGTGGTTACAGGCACAAAGCAAGTTCAAGAAACAGTGGCCACAGTACTAAATTTTCTCATTTAAGCTGCCATTAAGAGGAAGATGGATGGGAATCTCTGAAGAAAAAGATTGTTTCTCTGTCTTGATCTTCTAAAGGAAGAGCTTTTAGTTGTAGTCCATAAAATTAATTTCTATGTCAGGAAAGGTAGGGAACAAGAAATACTGCACTAAGCTCACAAGATCCACAAGCCTTCGATTACTTGTTTTGTTCACATGAATATAAGACTTAAGATGCATGATTAAATTTCATTATATGTGGACTTGGTATTAATCCCTGATGAGCAATTATTTAAGATTCATGGATTCTTAGTAATGACATGTTTCCTTTACATTTCTGCATTAGTGATCATTTCTAAGGAAGGCAGAATCTTGAAATGTGGAATCTCTACTTACCTCCAGAATTTTAGAATTTTTATTTGAGACATGAAACATTTTAACAAGCATTCAACTACTTAGATCCATGCTAAATTATTACATAAAGGAAAAATTACTGGAATAATTGTGTTCATAATTCCTGGGGAAAAGTCAGATACTTCCTGTGTGAAATTTGCTCTAAAAGCATACAGAATTCAGGCTTTGCATTCTGTTGGAATTTCTCCTTTAAGATCCTATCTAATCTATCAACAATACCAGAACTGAGAAAACTTTTTATTTTTTCCAATTTCATTTCTGGACATTTATGTCTGGATCTCCTGATTTTTCACTTCTTGTCAAATTGCCAAAATACCACCATTGCCTTGTTTAAAACTGTTGAGAAACAACATATTCTGCATTATCTGAAGAAAGTAGAATTTTTACCTTTTTCCACCCTTTAATCATGTGTCCAAATCCTTTCCAGAGCTTCCTACAGTTGATTCTAAAGAGTTAATAAATAATCAGATCAATAACTATAGCTGAACATGACTTCAGAAAACTCTGACATGACAGCAAATGTAGGATTTATCCCAACAGTGTATTCACACTGACAGGTCACAGGCATCTCACTTTAGATGCCAGGATAGGAAGCTTTATCTTCCCAGTTTCCCAGTGTATGCAGTGCACAGTCAAGGACTCTTTGAGAAGGAAATTCAGAATATACAACTCCCTCTGCTGAATATTCCTCAGCATTAATAATTCAAGATCACTTTATGAGCTCAGTTTTCTGTCACATTGGCTCAGACTCCTAACTCTGGCATAAATTGTGTCACACTTTGATTCTTCAATTTGAAATGAGGATACAGAATGATTGATTTTGCTTTTCATTTACTAATCTTTGATAAATATAGAAAGCTTCAGCATGGTGCATTTCTACAGGAGCAACACACTTCCAAAGAGAAAAGCCACCTAGACTACAAACCTCCTCAAATAAATATGCTGGATGTGCAGACTTCATCAATGATCACATTTACTACATGCTGTAGCAATAAATGTCTAGAGACTAAAAGCACAATTATCAAAGGGCCACAGTTTCTAATTTCTTTGGAAAACAAACACAATCTACCATGAAAAATGTAATGGCACTTTAATTATCAATCAGTTGAATACCATGAGTTATGCTTGCCTTCATTTTTAATACCTTTTGCCATTTCCAGCAAATTGTGGAAAGAAATAATGGATGCCTTGAGTATTCTTCCTGTGTATTTCCACCAAAGTAAAAAAAAAAAAAAAAAACAGAACAAAAAAAAAAAAACAAAAAAAAAAAACAAAAAAAAAAAAACCAAAAAACAAACAAACCAAAAAACCCCAAACAAACAAACAAACAAACAAACCCAAAAAACCCTCTCAAAATGAAGATTCAGATTCTTTTGGATCAATCATAATCCAGGAGGAACACAAGAAATAATGAATATGGATATGCAAACACAGCTGCAGCATTCACATCAATAGCAAAGTAATGCAAAACTTTGCCCCTTTGGTAGAGTTCTGCTACATTAAAGTGCTAAAAAGCTCTTGGTTGTCTGACTCTAGGTTGCATCTTCATTTTATAAGGTCAGCGCTCTAGAATTTGAAAAATATTTTGTATTTTGCAATATTTATCTCATTTCCTTCTCCAGAGATGTTGTAATAATTCAGGAATAGCAAAGCATATTGCATATATAAGAAAAACCCTTATGAATAAAAACATATCAGCATTTTGAAGAATTTCATTAAACAGGAATAGAGCTAATAAAAATATTAACCTGTCTACAGTGCAGTCTAGGCTGGGTTTTATACCACATCCCACATACATACAGTGTCATCTGAACAGCAGAAAATTTTACATTATATTGGCAAAGTCTCTGTAATTCTTAAATCTTCTCATAACTGAAAATCAACTTACATTCAAAAAGAATTTCAGTTTAGTGTTATGGGGAAATAGGCAAACCAGACCAAATGTCTCCATTTGGGTCTCAATGGCTTTTGTTCATGCTGACCTCCAGCACAGGAGGGCTTCCTAAATATCAAAGTGTGGCTGAATTATTTAATTGAATATATTTAGTACATAGCACTGAGGAAATAGCAAGAATAAGAAGTGTGTGATAGGAAGAAATTGTTTTGTCTACCAATGCTCTTAGAAAGAGGATGGAACAAAAATGCATGTGGAAAGCTCTGTGTTCCTTACCATGATAACACACTTGATGACAGGACACGTGGATTAGCTACAAATGAACATTACAAATGTAAATACACCTCTGGGAATGAGGACATTATATTTTTGGTAAATGTGCATCAGGCATAGCAATGTGGATATAATAATACCAAGAACTATTGTTATTGTTATTGTTATTGCTATTTTTATTACTACAATTTTAAAATAATTAATTAAATAGTGATACAAATGATCAGAAGAACCTGTGCTGCTCATTGTGATAAATCCTTACTGCTGCTTTGCTGGAAAGACACATCTCACAATAAATCTTTGGCCTCTAAAGATACACTGCTGTCAGAACTGAAATATCAAAATACTATCACTTGTCTGTCACATCAGGAATTAATATTATACTGAAAGTCTAAATGAGTCAGAAACAGGTGTTTTGATTAGCACATTTCAGACTAAAGATCTTGAAAGGATCCTCTCAGAGGAAATGATCTTGAATTTTTTTTCTCCAAATTCCTTATTCTATATTATACTATGCAGCACTTTAAACATCCTGTTTTGATGAGGAGCAGTAGGAAACCCGGGAAAATAGCACATGCTAACTATGGATAAAGCACCTATTAATATAAGGCTATCCAAATTGATAATGCATAGATAAGGAATATT
The DNA here is from genome assembly GCF_050655825.1 of Lonchura striata. Lineage (NCBI taxonomy): Eukaryota > Metazoa > Chordata > Aves > Passeriformes > Estrildidae > Lonchura > Lonchura striata. Next base: position 82,835,618 of record NC_140705.1, on the reverse strand, counting down.
CACTGGAAATAAGTAATTCTGAGTGACATCTTGCATATATATGCATATCTATGATTTAAGCCTTCTAGCCTGTCTTGCAACTATTATAATGATGAAAGAGTACAAAATAAAAGAAATCTATTATGATTTTTTTTCCTGACAACTGTGAAACGTAAGTTTTTTAATATCAGAATAATATTTTTTAAAAAAAGCACCTGGAAAGCCTTGATGTTTCAGCGGCATCCTAAAATCTGACTAGAAGTTTCAGAGGTTAATATTAGTAATTTCTTTCTTACTGCTGTTCTCCTTTACTCCCCACGGGTTTTCCATGGACAGTAGGAATTTGCATAGGTAATACAGTATTAAAGGAAGAGGCTAGAGCATGGATAGCTGAAAAACTCTTATGTGAAAAGTCAGAATCATTTGCTGGTGTTTCTTAGAACACAAGTGTTTTTTACAGAATTTGCATTGGAAAATAATATTCTTCTGGAGCACTTGCTCTGTCTCCACTGTCCAGGATGACTAATCACAAAAGCACTGGTGTTAAACCAGTTAGCAGAGCTAAAACACAGCAAAATGTGTCAAAAGTAGATGAATTTAACCTTGCAGTATTCAAGGAATGGAAACTATACCCTGGGGCACATTAGAGAAATACATGGATAGTAATTATCTAAAAGGAGATAACCAATGTGGATTTAGAAAGGCAAGAGCCTCCCTAACTAATCTACTTGACCTTTATCATGAGGCTAAAGACAAGGCTGATAATAGGCTCTGCAAATAAAAGAGTGTATTTGTATTTTCAGGAGGTCATGTGGGCATCCACAACAGACGAAATGGGTGAAAAGAAAATAGGTCTATAAAAAAACTCTGAAAACTCATAAGAAAGCACATACTGCAAGGGAATTTGTTTAATCCTCCATTGACCACACACTTGCAGCAACTCAACAGCAGCACTGGGGCAGCATTTGTTGCACTATCCATGTAGTGAGTTTGCCCAGTAAAGTAAAAGGTAGCCAGAGACTAGTTCCATGGGAGCTGCTGATCCTTTTAAATGTAAGTAAAAGAGAAAGTTTTATAGAATCCACAGGAATTTTAGTGTAAGTAAAAAATTGACTTGACAGACTAAGGAGCCGTAGTATGTAAATCCCTTTCTACACTCAGCTTTTTTTTTTTTTTTAATTGTTTTTTAAATTATTTTTTCAAGAGAGCAGATAAACCTAGGGAAGGTAATGCTGTGATGGGTAACAAAGGTAAAACTAGTCTCAAAAAAAATAGGTTTTCCTTGAAACATCTCCTCTAGTTCATGACAGTCAGCAGATGCTTTGTGTAGGGAATGCTTGGGCCACAATGAAAGCCTGACTTCTAACCACTTTCAAACCCCATAGAAATTAATGAATTAATGACATTTGGAGGATGCTCTCGCAGTTTTATTTCACTCTAACCAGGTGCCAAGGTGCTCATCTGTCCATTTGGAATAGAGCAGCCAAGCTCTAGTGAGCTGATTATTTTTCTCTTGCCTGCACTGCCTGAGCACGGGACATAGTTCCCCTCTCCATGCTGAAAAGATGAAAAAGATCCTTTGACACCGTGGTTGGAGGAATGACAGTTTATAAAGGGGAGATTTTGTGTGTCAGGGGCAACCTTTTCATTGGACAAAGGAAAAGTTAAGTTCTAGGATCTTCATCCCTTTCCCACAGGAGCTACTGGAAGGAGGACTGGTTTTCTATCTCCTGTGGTAAAAGGAGAGGCCATCAGTGATGACACATATTTGAAGCTGCTGAGGAAATAGAGGATAAAGGAGAAGAAATTACTGAAATACATCCCCCCCCACCATTTATTCACCCACACACTCCTTAACTCATTCTTCACCAAGGGACAGAGAGAGAAGGCAAAGAAATGAAGATAAATAGTCCAGAGTTAAGGAAGTAATGAGGAGTACAAAAAGAATTCAGGAGAGATTCAAAACATGTCTGTGTCTGAGTTAGTTACCAAGACAAAAAGAAAAAGAAGAACATGAACTTAGGGATTCTCGAAGACACATACTGCCTCTAACACCAAACATTCACAGATCTTTAAACCCCAGAATAAAAATGCAACATGGTCTTTCCTGGAATATTTACTATGTCCCCCTGCCTTTTTTACTGAGTAGACAATGGTCATTGTCAGCTCTCCTCGATGGAGTCATGAATTCACTTGCACATATCCATTTCTGTCTTCTTGGGCAGACAGGCTAAGAAAATATAACTGAGTCAGCAGTCTTGAATGTCAGCATGTGCAACCATTGAATCAACTTTCTCATCTTTAACACCAGGTTTTTCACCCTCAACAGAAGATTTATTTACTGTCCTGTTCACACACAGAAGTTAGCTAAGGGATTTTGAACATCTGGATTGCTACTTTAATCCCTCTTGATAGTGGTACCACTGGATTCAGCACAAACACACGGCATTGCACTTTTCCTCTCTTTTCTGTTTCAGAATGAATGGCTTAGGTGGAATATTTTGGGTACCTTTGGGAAGTCAGGACCCATTCAGAAAGTGTTAAGCAACAGGGCTGAGAACACAGAAGAGAGGTAAACTAAATCAGTAAACTAGACTATACAGTAAGTTAGACCATATGGTTAAAAAAATCCCTACATATAGTAAAAAAGTAACCCTTTGCAAATATTTTAAGCATTTGATCATGTAAACGGCATCTGGAATAGTATATGTTGCTTCTTCCCTCCCCCCCACCCCCCCCCCGCATTTCAGAAGAGTGCTTGAAGCAGCAAAAAATATCCTATACTTTGCAATGAAGTAGAACATACTTTTTTGCATTTTAACTTAATTTATCAGGCCCTTGATTTTGTTTCATAGTCAATGACAACTTGAATTCTACTATAATAAATATTCCATGCATATTCCAGTCATTTGTGTGAATTAGTAAAGTTAAAGCTTGGTTTTCACAATTAAAGCCATTAGTAAGGGTTCTAAGATGACTCTGCACGTGTGGAGAAACTTGCAAAAGAATTATCTCAATTTTTTAACTCCAGCATTTGGCTGGAATTGCTTCAATGCTCAGCTAGTATGGTAGAAAGCATTTTTACCTGAGGGATAAAAATTGAGCTTTGAGTTTTAAAGGGTCACAATACAGTCAACAGAGTAAAATATTCAAACATATTCTAAAATACACTCATTTAAAGAACTCTCCTGAAAAGAAATCTGAGAAAGCTGCAGATTTGCTCATGGCTATTCTAAAGGCAAAGGAGGAAGTAATTTTGGGAAATACATTTGCTGTTATTAATTCATTTCTCAGCTCTGTTAATAATTTGCTCTGTCCAAGCCCAATTTTAATAACATTGATGAACGCCAGTGACCTCCAACTGAGTTGAACCATGTTGTGGGGGAGTGGCACATTCAGTTCCTGAAAAATCATTACTGGAAACTAGAAAATGCAAGACGGTGGTTTATACTAATATAGCAATTCCCAGGATTTGGTCCCTTGAGGATTGCTTTGGGTTATACAAGGGTCTCCCCTTGATTTAAATATCTCAATTTTAAATGTTGAGAAAGCATCCAAAGGTGAGGTAAGTATTATCTAGAGAAAGACACCATCTGGGTACTGCAAATGATAGTATTTGTGGGCTGCGGGGGTTTGTAATTTTCCCTTCTTCCCCCGTTCCCCCTCCCCGCTCGTTCCCCCTCCCTCCCACAGTCCCTTGTCCCGACCCTTTGTTCCCTTGTCCTTCCCCCTCACCACGCGGTCTGTCCCTGTCCCCCCGCCTTTCCCATCGCTGTCCCCAGGGTTTCCCTGCCCTTCTCCCCTGCCTCCCGTCTGCATTGGCCACGGCTCAGGTTCCCCCCGCCCCAGCACGGGGTATAACCAATGCCAGGTCAGTGTCCCAGAGTCTCGGGAACACGCTCCCACAATAAACACGTGTCTGCACCCGAGCCTCGTGTCGCCCTCTTGTCTGTTCCCGCACTAGAACTGAGCCTCGCAGAGTCGAAGGGGAAAAGCGGCGCCGCCTCTCCCCCGCTCCCGCTGTGTCCCACTGGTGCATGCCTGGAGCCGGTCGCGAACAGCAACAGTGGGCAAACACAGGCAGGCAGGAAAATCCTGTGCTGCTGCTTTGTAGCTTGTCTTCTAAAAGAGAAAAAGGATGGCATTTGGAAAAAAAAATACATGCCTATAGCTGGGAAAGTGTCCTGAGATGGGCAGGAATGTGGGAAAATAGGAAGACAGCATTTGGTGTTATGTAAGACCAAGGCCATATGGAAAAGAAAGTAACTCAGAGATTTGGCAGGTGCCAAAATTGCCTTTGAAAAAAGAAGTTGAAGCTCCACTGCAGTCAATAGACTAATTAGCTAAAGCTACGTAATCAGTGCTAGGGTACCTAAACAACTGAGATGTTCAGTTGTCATTGCTCAGTCATACTAATCGGGAAAACCCCCCACCAATTTAAACTTTCAGATTTTCCCTTCTGCAGCTCAAGTTGCCCTTCATACCTGGAATGTATGCTTCCTATACACATCCATAAAACTGGTTGGTTAGATTTCAATAAATCCCTCATCAGAAATCCTCCTTGTCACAGTTCCTGGATACTGCCTCGATCATGTGGGAATTGCTGACCTGTCACCCATGCACACAGACTGTCTCAAGCTGGAAAGAACTGATGTCCTGGTCACACTCTATCTTACTGGAAGCCTGTCCTTCCCTGACCTGCTGGCTTTATCTTCTGTGACAGCCAAGGGAAAAAAAAAATCCCTTTTTCAGCCTGATAAGATTTATGGGCCATCATCCATCTGCCTGTTCTTCTCTAGTAATTTCTGAATCCGTTGGTCAATTTTAGTTAAATTTGGCACTGAAGTAGAAATCGCAAAGATGTTCTGGCAATCTAAACCACCAAGATAATAGAAGATAAAGATACCAGTAGTACATTCCTCAAGGTAAAGAACACAATATAAGCTTTGCCCTGAGAGATATGATGGAATGCACACATGAGAAATGCTATAAATTCTCTGCTCCTGGAAAACTCTGGTTTCTGCACTATAAATTTCATTATGCCCGTGTAAAATTCTAGAGAGTTCCAGTAAATTCTCTGATGTGTAACAGGTGCTGCATGAACACTGCACTATAGCTATCATTCAGTGAACCAGCATAAAAAGTCAGTCAGTCAGAGGCAAAAATCTAATTGAAAAATAGCTCCCTTAGCTCTGCAGGCCAGTGAACAAATCCATGGCTGAGCACTGGCATGGTGGTATTTTTTTTTTTTCTTTACTGCTAAAATGCCAGGAGATTTTTACAGGCACAACCTACCCTGGTGTTGATCACAGCTATCATGAACTACCTGTGCATTAACAAGCAGTGAAAGGCTAGAAGGAGCATACTGAGCTGGTCTCTGAAATCCTGTGATTTGAGGAGTCCACAAAATGCAAATTTCCAATATGCTTATTGCACATGTCTTCAGCCAACTTTTCTGTATCCTTGTACATTTATGGATAGCACTTCAGGAAAATCTGTGCTTTACAAAAGGCAAACATTTACATGTAAAGAAGAAAAACAGATCTCGAGTGACTGTTGTTAGCAAGCAGTCTTCAGGGGGAGAATAAACCAGACAACACTCTTTAAAGTATGCCTATTAATTTTTTTAAATTAAATAATGTAGTATTCTTATTAGACACAGAAGGTTGGATATATCTTACATAAGTATCACTTGACTCTGGTCTCATATGATTTGTATCAGCAGAAACTTAAAGGTCAGTGATAACTGGGACAAAGGGCAAGCAGAGATTGGCATTGGGGATGAAACAGGGCAACAGGCAGTGACACAAGGCAGACAATGTACAAAACTGGACATTTTTTCACACTAGAGAAGGAGCAATGGTGGCAGCTATTGAAAACAAAGCAGTACAGAAATCAGGGCTTGCTGCTTCAGACTTTGATGAGCCATCCATAACACTTCCACAAACAACATATTACCAGCATATCAGTCAGAGGCTGGATTTATTCTTACTAAGGACAAACTGGCCTAATTTTTCTAATACTCCAAGTTAAGTAGTATCACTATCTCTGGTACCCCTAATCCACCAACTTCTGTCTGCTTTTAAAAATATTTTGAAATAAAGTCACTGTACTGAAGTCACTGAAACCCAAGAGCTGTGAAAGAGTAAAGAAGAAGGTGGCAGTCATGCAAGCATCCACCCTTACACCAGTGGATACACAATCTTAGGATGCTTCTGGCCCAATATAATCCCTACAGAAAAAAATGTTTCTGAGAAATGTTAAGTACACAAATACCAGTTTATTAAGGACTGTGATAGTTTGTGACAAACTCTTACACTGCACAATGTGCTTTTCAAATGGAAAGCCTTGTAAATGGACAGCTTCAAAATTTTAAATTATAAATTAAATTTTTATTCCTGTGAACTCATTGAGTATATTTTGTCTCTGACGTTAAGTTACAGGTTCATAACTACCAAAAAACTTGATAATGTCGGGTTGTCTTTTTTAAATTATCCAAAATCCTTTTGCTTAACATAAGAAAGGGCATTACAGAGTGAAGAGCGTTATAATGATGGCTCACAAAATTTTCTCAGCCTTTTAAGTGGCTTTTCTGGGTCACATGATAAAATAATTTGTTATCTCCATCAGGCTGTGAAAAACAGGTATCTTCAACTATTGAGAATAAAGTAAAAATGTAAAACATGTTTGTGCTAAATTTAAAGAGCAGATCCATTGAACTCAGGGAGAAATAAAAACATCTGTCAACATATTGTAACAAGACCTCCTGCAGTGATCAAAAGCTGTAAGTGTAGCTCACTTACAGAGAAGTTATCTTATTTAAAAATTATGTACGTGAAAGGAGTCAGGTCTTGAATTTATGAAAATGCACTTTCCCATAGAGATCTGTGAAAGAGGAACACACTGTGGGAACCACACATATGAGATCCATGCACAGGATGACAAGTGCATGAGATTGTGACTAACTGCACTTCCAGGCATGTAAGAGAGGAGGACCTGTAGCAGCATTGCTCCTGGATAACCAATTATCCAGAGAGATAAATTATTCCAGATTACTTTCCCCAGGGATCCTTTTCGTCAGATGCAACAGATAAAGAGAAGACAACAATGACTCTACCAGGGGTGAGGAGTACAAAGGAGAGGTCAGAAGACCAAGTTTCCTGCCTGGCATGTGAGATTTGACAGCTCTGAAAATACTGGGGACATTTCCCTATGACTCATCCCTAAGCCATCTACAGCTGACTGATCTAGAACCAGCACAAGAGATGAAACTCAAGCCTTAAGGAAGCCAAGAGAACTTTTCAAATTACTGCAACAATGCCAAGTACTTCACCTGATGGCTTTGAACTTTTTCCAAAAACATTGCCAAAAACTGTGTTGACTTTGATATATGAAAGAATGCAGACTCAACAAAACTTCCCAACCTCATCCAGGCAGTGTACTAAGAACTGCTGTGTATGCAATGACTTTTTCTTCCCCATAATGGAAGAACTGCTGTGTATGCAATGACTTTTTCTTCCACACGATCTTCAGCTAACAGTGAAACAGCAGACATAATTTAAGATTTTCCTTGGTTTTAAAATTTCTACCCATTTTTTACTATGTTTTTTTTTATCCATACATTAAAAATAAACCAAAACTAATTAAAACATACCAAATTCACAATTCCATAGCACAAAAAAAAAAAAAAAAAAAAGGCAGGAAAGCAAATGTTTTCACTGACACTGTGTAAATTCTGTTAATCTGAAGTGTTCATTGAGATACAATAACACAGAGCACTATGTGTGTTAAATGTAGATGTTGGGCTCGGATGACATAATTTTTAAGATAAATATGGGCCTCAGAATAAAGAAATATATTGGCTACTATTTATGGCTCTTTCATGTCCTTTGTACTTTCTCCCTTTCCTCAACAAGGGTGACAGGAATTTAGCTTCTACCTATAGCTGCCCCACTGAGGAGAGCAGCAGAATCAAAACTTTCAACTAGTTGTAGGAGCGCCCAGATTTACCAGACTCCTTATGACTTGTAGTTGTTTTATGCTGATAGGTGTGGAGCTTTTTCCCCTCCATTGGGACATTAAAAACTGCTTTGTGCTATGTGGATATTTTGGCACCTACTAATACATTCAAACATGAGCTTAAACAACTTCTCTCTTTACAGGCATTCTATATGTGGCCTCTTACCTTCTACTGACTTGTAGGAACCTCATACACTTGACATCTCTGTGCAAGTTGCTAGGTAGCACTAACAAGCAAAGGTAGACACACAGATAACACAATCAGAGAAGCCTCACTGACACTGAAATGCCTTTAATTTCTAACTGGTTGCTGAAAGCCCAAGCTCTTACTGGGACAATGTATGGCAATCTTTCTTTTATGGCATGTCCCTGGACCTTACCATTCTGCTCTCCAGTGCTCTGGGTAGAAAGAATATTCATGACACAATATCACTGGGAACAACTGAGAGTTTGGTTCTGTGTTTTTCTGTGCAGCTGTACACATTTTACCATATTTTGCATAGTCAAGATTCCCTTAGGAAGAGGTATGACATTTATTGAGCCTTTCAAAATCATGCTGTGTCCTACAAACACTACATGCAAAATAGCTTAATAGAATATTACATACTGTACCCTGAAGAACATATAAAATGTAGTTTTAAAGTTAACTGAAAACTGCACACACAACTCACAAGAGTAGAATTATATTTCCAGAGATACATTCTTAATATTATTTCTTACTCTGTTCTCCCCAGGCAAATTTTTTGCAATCAGCTGAAACAAGATCTGTGCTACAGGTACAGAAATTCTGCACTACACAGAAGGCAAGGTGGCAGAAATCCACATACTCTTTTTAATTTTGGCAGATGCATTGATATGCTTTCTTTCAAAAAATGAAAATCAAGCCTTTCTTTCGGTTCACTTATTAAACTGATTTAGTTCAGTATAAAACAATTAGATAAATGTCAATGCAGGCTGTCCAAAAATTCATGTCAAGGTTCAAACTTCATCCAAATTCTGAAATGGAAAAACTAAATTGTTGCTGCCGCAGTGGCACACAGCTCAATGTCCTTAAACTAGTGGTGAAGCATTGCACAAATATAATGATGTAGGATTTATTATCAATCCTTGATAAAGGGTTTATCATTTTTCAGATAAGTAGGTGGAACAGACCAGAAATCATCTTTAAGTATGCTAATGTAATGCCTTCCTTACATACATACCCTACTGGCATTCAACTTGCAACCATAACCATTGTCTGCAGAGTTTTACAGTGTAGTTCAACAGATCTGTAGGATGTTTAACCTTTAATTTTAAAATGTTACAGATTTTTGTGTAATTTCCATGCAACCATACCTCATTTTTATAGATGTTATTGATTTATACCAAAATTTTAAGACATGCCTGATATGGACTTAATTTTACATTTAATTGTAATTAGACTACAGCATTGTATTTTTTATGTTGTTGTCAAATCCTTAATATTTTTTTTTCAGTTCCTTAGGATATATCCTCAATTATATGCTAATTTTTACTCATCTCATTATTTTAGGAGAGAAGCACACCTTTTAAACAGAAGTCCCTTCATGATGGGTTTCTGTGCACTTATTAATGTTGGGTTCGCCACATGTAGCTACCAGCACCTTTCTGAAAATTCAAACACATGTGGCCTGTGTTTATTTGGGTTAAAGCAAGTAAGCATCAAGCAAATCTGATAGAAGCTGCACACTTTCACAAATCAATCAATTTTACAGGTTCCATCTGCTCTTAAGTGCTTCCCAGAGAACAAACACTGTGTCACTATACCACATATTTCCATTGCACTATCCCAAACACACTTAAGCTGCTGACAGATGAATGCTTAGTTCACTTGTGGCATACATTCTTGGGCTCTTACACATGTTCTTATAAGGAAATGGAACTCACCAAGCACTTAATCACAAGCTGGGCTATGGCCTTGAATACAACACACTAACTGTTTCAGGAACAGGCTAAGGTATCTTTACTTAAGCCACTAGCACTGCGAAAGACCCTCAAATCAAATTACCTTTGTCAACCTCAGTTAAACAAAAGGAAGCAGAAATTTGCCAAAGGGTAGCCCTGGAAGCCAGGGATGAGCCACCTGAGGAGTGTGCAGAAAGGGCCAAAGGAACGTGCTGTTTACTGGAATGCAACTTGTCTGGCTTAAGCATGTGTATATTTGCTTGAATCCATTAAGAAGAAATCTTGGTAAAAGGACTGAAAAGACAGGAACTAATATATAAAAATCAGTATTAACTGAAAAACTGAAGTAAAATACAACACAACTTTCTAAAGATGCCCAGTTAATTGTGGATTTACCTGGTTAGAAAGCAGTGACAGCAAGAGGAACACATTTGAGTATATGCAAATGTGAACATATGCAATGAATGTCTGCATTTGTGCTTGAGAGAAAGGTGAAGTTTCATGGAAAATCCTTTGCATCCTTACTTGATGTAAGCCAATTTCTATCAGTTCAGAGCAGTCAAGAACTTTATCTTGATTGATGATTAAATACAGGACACAAAAAGGAAGGGAATAGCTTTTTGGGGTGAATAGCAGGAAAACTAAGTTTTTTCCACATTCAAACTGGTAAGTATCTATCCAGTTCTGACCACTGAGATAGATTTCATAGAGAAAGTTCAGTAATTCACTCCCTAGACAGATGGATCCCCCACTGTGTACACCACACCGTTATCACCAGCAGTGAAACTTAGAATCATAAAGGTTGGAAAAGACCTCTAAGATCATTGAGTCCAGCTGTTAACCCAGCACTATGGAATTCACCAATAAACCATATCCACAAGTGCCACATCCAAACAACTTTTGAATACTTCACCAGAGATGGTGATTCCACTACTTCCCTGGGTAGCCTATTCCAGTGTCTGATCACCCTTTCAGTTAAGATATTTTCCCCAATATCCAATCTAAGCCTCCCCTGGTTCATCTTGTGGCCTGTTCCTCTCATCCTGCCACGTTACCTGGGAGAAGAGACTGACTCCCAGTGAAGTGCTTTTCCCAGTGAATTGTATATTGCTGAGGGCTATGGTGAGATTTGGATCCACAAGCCAGCCCTGATTTCCATGAAGACGTGCCCTTTTAATTTATGAGAGACTGTTATCACTCTTCTCTTGTTTAGCTTAGCAGGGTCTGAATGTAACTTGCTGTGGGTTTTTTTAGTGTCACTGGATGCAGTTAATGCTCTACGATGGTGTTGTTCAGATGCAAAGATCAAGAACAATGACAGTCCTCACCACTGCAAACAAGATGGGAAAAGTCCTGTCCCACTGTAATATCTGGAGATGGTTGTTCTTTGATGGACATAGTTTAACACATCATAGGTTAACCACTGGACTTTCTTGTTCTCCTCAAGGTATCAAAGTCAGGAGTACTTCCCTGGGACAGTGTTGTCTCAGAGCAAGGCAGGGGTTTGAAAGCATGAGGCATTTAATAAAATTAACAATTTTAGTTAAGTCAATATACTTTTGTATCACAGATTAATGTTGATGGTCTCTCACATGGAAAAGACCTTGCCACTCAGACTTCCCACTCCCTACACCTCTGCCTTTTTCTGTACTGGCACAAGCAACCTAACACAATTTAATAGCATCTCTTGATAAACATCCAGCATTGGTAGAGCTCGCTTGAACTGCAAACTTGGCAGCAAGACAATACACAGATGAACTGCATCCAGACAGTAGCAACAGATAAAGCTTGAGTATGCATTCAGGATGTTATGTTACTGTAAGCATGTAAACCCGTTTTCCATCTCAAAATTCTGAGATGTTGAATTGGTAGAGGCAATATTACCCAACTTGGTTAGGCATTTTGAAATCCTTAAAAAATAAAAGACCTTATACTGGTGTGGTACTGAGACAAATATCTAAGATAACTTATCTTTAGCTATGGTCATGAGGCCATGCAACTAATTAGTAGGGCATTCCCTAGGTCATAAATTACTCTGGGATTTTTTGGTAAGATTTGAAAAGTTGTGTTGCATTTCATAGGACAGAAGGTCTGTGTTTCAGAACATCTCAAACTACAACATGCAGCAATTTTCCACTCTTCTTAAGTGAGGTCTCCAGTTGTATTTACATAAACATTTTTACAACATATAATTTGTGTCACTGTCTAAAGCGAAGCACTTAGAAAAATGCCTTGGTAAATCTTGCAAATTCCCCTTATGCTGAGAAAACTAAACTCTTATATATTTTTCCTTTTTATGACTGTATATACTGAGACTTTTGTTTTGTAACCTAGTAGGATCTAATTCCATTTTTCAAAGTCTGCCAAGCACACTATTGCATGAAAATATTTTATTTTCTCTTTCTCTTTTCTATTTCATCAACAGTGATTCAAGTATGAAAGACCTTCAGGACACTTCCACTTGTTGGCTGTCACTTTTGCCAGCTTTCAGAAGGTTTCTGAAAGGCTGGCCAGCCTTTAAAGAACAATATATCCTTGGTGTGCATCATACCCGATTTAAGATGTAATTCAACATACCTGAATTAAGATGTAAATGAATTCATGATGCTGCTACAATGAAAAAACTTTGATTCCAGAACTTTATCTTCTCTTCTGGCAGCCCATCGGCTGTATCCTCCAAGAGCACACTGCACGACTAGAGAAGGCTGATTTTCCTCTTAGGAGAGTGTTTGCAACTGTGGCCATTTGCTTTGTCCTCTCCCTTTTTGATCTTTTGTGATGATGGGAAGAGTTAAAAGAAAGACCTTTTCACCCTAATTTTGGCTAATTTCTGGGCTCCTTGTCCTTGTTCTTTGGTTCCCTATATCATATACCCCTACTCTTCCTTTAGTGGACACATGTGCATTGCATTCCTTGAAGATAACTATATATTTTTAAACCAAAATAAAGACTTTATTATTAATCAATGGACTTGCACTATTTTCTGAGGGTGATTCTTTCCTCTTTGATATATTTCTTTTGCTCTCAATTTTCATGGCTCTTTGGGCAGCCACTTTCTGATTCTCTGAACCTTTTTCCTTAGCAGCACCATAGCCTGCCTTTTTTTTAGCCTTCCAGCATTTGTAATCAGTTGCCATCTTTGTTCTGCTCTCTACCCAAAATGATTTGCTTTTTGTTTCTTCCTTCCTACTTTCATCCTCAAAGTCACATAAATAAAGTTGATTCAGGCTTCTGTGTCTTGCCTGATGATAAAATGACAAACTGAAGCTGAGAAAAGAGGTTCCAGTATACTCAGGAGGAGAAAAGAAGAGAGAAGAAGCACTGAATCACCTCTTTAATGATGGAACTGGTTTATCTGAAGGCTGAAAAGAATCTCAGTGCTGGATACCAGCAGACAGTAGTTAGGATCCTGGCCTAAAGCAGATAGAATTTCTAAAAGAAAATCAGAGTGGAAAGGAAGCACCTTTTGTGGCAGACAAGGCAATACATGCAGAAGGGTTTTACAGTTGACCAGAAGGTCAATACATCATCAACTCTTTCACTTGAAATTGCATAATCCAATATTAGATGTTGTCCAGGTAAGTAAGAAAACAGATTAGCCATTGACTAAATTTCTGAAGGCCATAAACTACTGTATTTATTAGGTAGCACAAGTAGTGTTTACATAGTAGTTGGTATTCTCAGCATTTTCCCTGTGGCACAATTCTACTGCTAATTATATAAGGCAGAGTGCTATCCTAATGTGGCTGTGTTGGTTCTCATACCAGGATTAGATAATTTAGAATTAGATTTGATAGCTCCAAAGTTCTTTGTATAGAAGGATTGGATTGTCTGGTTTTATAGGGTTAAGGAAAACTGATTAACAGACCGTGACCAGGTCAAGTGAAATATAGTTCATAGAGATTTGGTATGGTGGACAGGAGTGAACCTGTTAACAAAGGTAGCGTCATGCACCCAAAAATAAAGATATTCCTGGTTTTCAGGTACATCCAAATAAAACATTCCCAATTACATATTCCACAACATTTTAACCTTTTTTATTCAATAACAGGCAAATTCAAGATCCAGTGAGCTTGTAGTCTACCATCACATCACTAACTATGTGGTCTCTAGGATTTTCTCACTACTGTGAGCAAATTTTCCTCCCATCTGCATGCTCATATTTTTTTCTTCCTCTTCCTATCAATATGAGTCTGCGAAATTTGAGCTATATTCAGCATCATCTATTTCACTACAGAAACTCTGTGATCTTCATTCTTTGGATTCCCTGCTGGATGGATCATCTCACTAGGAACTTAATAATTCATTGTCATGGTTCTTGTTTGACAATACCCGCTTCAGTTTTCAGGCTCAGCACAACCCTCTTCAAAGCACCCTCTTCAAAGCACCATCTTTCCATCTCTCACTCTCCCTGGCCATTCACATTGATTCACTCTTTAAACAAACTACATTCTTCAATTTCTTTGCTCTCCTTATCCATTGCTCCTTTCCTCTTCTCTTCCTCATGACTATGGTTTTCCTTTTCAGTAACTTTTCTGGATTTCAATAGGGAAAAAAACCTGCCTTTTCATCTTTTTCATCCTTTATCTCTATTATCTCTGTTTTCTTGCTTAAATACCACAATTCTACTACAATATCACAAGTTTTTCACTATGGTTCACATCTCCAACAGAAACTCTTAATGGATTTCCTCCTTGGAAGTACTGCTAAGTCTCCTCTCTCTGCTTAGTCCACTCAAATTGACAATTTATTCAAAAAAATAAATAGTTATTTTATTACTAAAATCACTCTTCCTAATTCTCCCCTCAGAGAATGCATTGTTCCTTACAGCTTCTCTGCTCCCATTTCCTTCATGCCCTCTCTTTTTTTTCTCTTTCATCAGAGATATAATTGTAATTTATCTGTCTTTGTAAGTGATTCTCCTCCTATTTTCTCCTTTCACCATTTCTCCCTCAAAATAGCTTTTGCAAAACAATGTTCAGTTACTGTCAAAGGAATCCAAAATGCCATAGATGTTTCATATGTCTCTATTTTTCAACTGTTAATTGTTCCCTTGAAATCCCTTCCCAACCCCACTTAAGCTTAGGTTTTAGTTTTTAGGGTTGTAACCAAACCTTTGTTTAGAATTTGTATGCCATCAATTCTACCTTTTTTTTCTTAGCAAAATCCATACTGACACTGTAAATTCTCCAAAATTGTTCTCAAAATTGTTTCAATAGAACAACTATGTTGTATTTTTTTTCACAGCACACAAGTCTGTAATATCTGCTCATGCATTGTTAGAGGGAAATGCCGCGGGAGACAAGACTCATGATATCATGATCATCAAGTCTCAGTTTATTGTAACAGATTACACAGTTTATATATGTTCGTTAATTAGCTCATACATATTGCAAAAGCCAAGCTCATGATTGGTTGCTATGTGACTTGTACTATTATCTTAAAAGTATCTTTATGATCGATACATGCCTGTCCAGCTGGCCTTGCAGTTAGAACAGCTTAGTACCCTTTTGTTCTTCTCTATCTACTTCTACATACCAAGCAGTTTCAATATCCTGCTTTCTGCACACCATCTACTCTTCAGGGCCATGCGAACTTTGCAGCAGTCACGTAGCCCTCCCTATTTGGATTAATTTTACAGTGTCATGTCCCTTGTCGTTCAACCATTCCTCTGTCAGGCTCTCTTCATCGCATATACTCATTTCTGTTTTTTAATGTGTGTTCTTTAACTGGTGTGTAAGAGTAAGCAGACTAATGAAAAGAGCTCTGGTAATGGCTGCATAAGTCCTTACTTTGTAAATTGCAAGCATGCATGTACAAAAAACCAAGAAGGGATCCCCTGATTACAAGACAAAAATACCAACTATTACTGCTTAATTAAAAAAAGAAAAGTGAACAAACCAAGAAACACCAAAACCAAACTGAATCTTTTGGCTCTGGTAGGCAGACAGACTGGGACTGAAATTCTTATTTGAAATAAAGCATGAACCTCTGAATGGTCTAACACCTTGATGTGAAAGTGATCCTACAGTGAAAAAAAAAAAACAACAAAACCCAAAAGAAATCCCTGCAGATGAAGTAATCATTGCAAAGAAAATAGAACTTTCAAGATCTGTGAAATCTAAGAACACCTAGAAATGTATGTGAGAAGTGAAATCAACACCTGTAGTTGTGTCAGAGAAATAAGCAACTCTGTGAAACTGATTTAGTTCACTATCTCAATAAGAGATCACTACCTGTAAAATTCAAATTCAAATAGCTCTTGACATAAATGAAAGATGAAACTAGAAACTAAACCTGAAACTAGAAGCTAAAACTGAAGAGAGTAAGCACCAGTATACATATATAGAGCTACTGGACATGTACTGACCCAAAAATCTTGCAGCAACAAAGCTATTTAAGGAAAACTTAGCCTAAGAAATATGGCATATACTGACCATGGTACTGCAAATTAACACTGCTGTTGCTGAATTTCTACTCATGGGTGACAGAGTACATTGGACAAACCAGTGACATCAAAATTATACCCAAAAACCAGCTGGCATGACTGGAGAGAATAGTAAGAATTTTTACCCATACGCAAAATATATGAAAATGAAGAAAGGTAGAAGGTGAAGCACGTATTGGATTGTGAGTTTATGGAAGTCATTGAGGATTATGTAGGTCAGTATCACTTTGGGGGACCACTCATGGCTGTAATGGAAACAAGAAAAACAAAACTAGGATAGAACCAAAGAACTTAAGGTGATGGTGCTATGCAGAAGTACAAAGCAAGAAACCAGCAAAAGACAAAATCCATTTCCTACATGGGAAAGGGATTGATCGGGTCATAGATAATTTAGGCACCAGACTTCAGATGTGAAACCTCTCTTTTTCAATTTTTGGAAAAGGCTGTTGGGACTGGAGAGCAGGAATGGAAGACAGAAGTGGGCTGCTGAAGTGTTTTAATGGATTCCTAAACATATCAGCCCAGTGATAAGCATTATCCCTGTGTATGGACAAATAGGTACACTGAAGCCAAAAACTGTGCAAATATTGCTAGAAACATCTGTCTTTTGGAAGAATTACCTATAATTAACCAGAGACAATACACTCTCTTATTTATACTGGGTTTTCCTCTTCTTTTGACACATTTTGCTCTAAACATTAAATGCCATGGGCATTTTCTAAAACCTCCAGCAAAGTGAATAAGGAAGATTTAGTTCTTCCTGTTCTTTGTTTCATTATTTCTTTAAATTGCTTTCTCCACCTTGACATTTTTCTCTCCCTCTCAGGTGATCCCAGAGGTAAGATTTATGTTTACAACTGATGGTTTATGATTAAGACATTGAACTTTGGTCACGGAATTAGTACTGTCTCTAGGTTGAGAAACCGGGCAGCCACGCATGCACGAATCCCCAGGGGACCTTCCATAACCAGGGTGCCGAGGGGCAACGAATCCGGGCTGTAACCCTTAAGCAGTAGCATCCCCCAGTGGCCCTGGTTATCACTGCAGTGCAGTTTTGGGGATATTTTTCAGATCTCTAGCTTTCAATATAAAGACAAATTCAAGTGCCTCAGAACTAGCCACTACACAGAAGTCTGTTGAGCTCAGTAAAGACCCATATACAGTTGATTAAAAAAAAAATAAAAAAAGATTTCCAGTCATTGCATATATCTCATCTGTATTGCAAAACACATACCTGTAAGAACAGGATTTTTTCTCTATATGTATTCAAAAAGGGGGAAAATCAGACCAAAAGCAAGTCAGACTATTTACTGAAAATCCTTCTTGAAGAAGAGAAAATAGGTTCAGAGTTAATTCCAAGAATAGTAAGTTCTACAGGTTTTTTTCGGCTTTTTTACAAGATTGTGTTTCAAGAAAAGAATAGCAACCACCAATTTTTAATCTGCCTCTTGATTGAAGTTCACATACTTAGAAAATAAAGACCATCATATATACTGAATTAGAATTCTAAATCTAAAATTCCTGGCTGGCATTTCATTAACCCAATGAAAATTCAACCATGTTCTCAGAAAAAAACAAGAACATATCAGCCACTGTTCTTAATCCCAGCCCTTTACAGAACAATCCAAAACTTCCCTCACAGGGACTGCTTTCCTTGTTCCCTGAACAAATTCAGTCACTGCCAGAAGGCGAAGTAATGGGGTACTAAAAAATATTACTGGAAGCAATAGAGAATAGGAGAAGGTAGAAGGGCAGGCAAAGGATGCACAGATAGCACAAATATGGGGTGCTTGCACCTACCCAGCTCCCTCCCACTGCAAGAGCAGAGCAGTCACATTGCACAAGCCCTGCATTTGTGCTGACTCGGTGGAGAGGGGTTGGAGGGGGAAGGACGTGCAAGGCTGCTGGGTGAAGAGTCAGAGCAGCATTTCTGCACAACATTTCTGTATGGAATGAAAAGAAGGAATTTAAGGAATTTTCTTGTGTATATTGAAACCCTCCAGTTACCCTTAATGCTGCAGCACTGGAGATTAAGGGTTTTCAATTAAAACAACCCATCTGAAGATCAGTGGGATTTCTACATTAGCTTGAAATTCAGCGGGGTTTATAAGCAGTGCAGAGCAGAAATCGATGAACATTTTTGTTGTCTCTGTATCAGAATCTCACCGGACCTGATGTGCCCTGAGCCCAAAGAGGTGACATGGTGCTATCCAGAAGGTAAACCCAGCAGGCCTGTGGTGTCAAGTTTTTTTCCTCCTCTTACCCTTGTCACAATAGCTAAGGACATCTAGCAGAGTTTTATAACAAATGCATTTTTCCACTCTGGCAGCAACGTAAAGCACTGAATACTTGAGACATGGGGAAAATATACCCCAAACCTAATCCCCAGAACATATGTGCCTTGTCAGTAATTTGAGGGCTAAATGCTGGGTCCTTCCTCTGAGGTAACCTAAGGAAAATCTGTCTTTCTCAGTATCTCTGAATCTGATCCTTCATGAGCAGCAGTCAGACCAGAGTGTGAATGTGCTAACTGAGACATGACAAACCCATGTAACACCTCTTGCTGATATTCTGTTATTCTGTGGTTAAGGCTCATGAGGATTTTTGAAAGGAAGTTTATTTTTGCAAGCTGCTGAGTGCTGACTATGACATGGGGCAGCTTTTACTTAGGCAAATGTCTTAACTTTGGTTAAGGCTCTTGGACAGACAGGCTTTTAATGGGACATTTACAAGGAAAGCCATGTAGATACACTTGGCTTAGGCTATTCAGTGAAAGTACATGTTGTAGGTTTTAAGAAAAAAAATGGTTGGCTACGGTTTGGCACAAAAAGAGAAGGCAGCTTTTCATCTTGGCAGACACTTCCTTTCTTTTTGTTAAACCATTTCAGAGGTCCTGAACAATGCTTCTTATAGGTTATTATTGCTACCTAAAACACAGGCCTGGTATCCAGCATGACTAATCAGTTTTATGTAGTACAGATCTATCTCTGCCACTTACATGAAATGGATGATTCTGAAGAGTCAGCAACCATAACAATGAAAACATAGATTATGATACAATGTGTCACACAGCACTGAAAATTAATCCTGCTGCTAAAGAAATGGAAAATGCACAATAAACACATTACCCGAAATTAAAACTGGTTCTGACCAAATCTCTAGAGCCTTTAAAGTTATAACAGTGATTTCCTATTTATATGGACTGTGTGAATTCTCAGGCGATTTCCTGTGGAGATCTGTATGAATACTTTTTCCAGAGCTGAGGAAAGGAAAATAGGTAGCTATAATGGAACTGCAGGAGCAGCCAAGCAGTAGATTGATTCAACAGGAGAAATTCAATGTATCCCAAAGGATTTCCTAGGATTTGCTCTCCTGCTGCTTAGGGCACCATTTGTTGTAATGAGAAACTGAGGATTTTGTTTCAGGTGTTTCAAAGCTTGTAGTGATGACTTGAAGGTATAAAGAAAAAGAAGCCACTGCAAATCTCTCTTAAATAATGCTTTTGCATGAGGAGAGAAAAATGACAAGCACTCCAAGATGCAAAAAAGGTCAAATATCTCATGTAAATAATTATTAGCTTAAGAGATGCTAATTGGATGCACAATCAAATCCTTCATCTCCAAACTGCTGCATGAAACAGCTTGAAAACTATGGTACACTTCAGCCAGCAAAACAGAGAAAGCTTTATTAAATTATCTGGTAAGATTGCACATGGTCTCACTGTAATCTCTGCTCTCAGAAATGTCTGCAGAAAAAAAATGCTCAGTTTTCAGTTGTGAAGAACCGAGCAAACAACTTATAAAAAACCCAATCCAAAACAACCAAGGTTTGGGGGTTTTTTATTTAATAGGGGAACATTCAAACATGCATACTGCTCTGTTCATCTGAAGTGTGCCACAAGGTAGAACACTGGCAGGAAGCATGTACTGCTGCAGTACTACATAAGCCTGCATAAAAGGTTAAGTGGGACATGCACAACATGAATTTCACCCTGAAGAAATGTGAAAACTTTTAGGCACTCATGTCCTTCCCTACGAAAATGATTAGTCATTATGAACACAGAGCTACTCCATAGTTGTGATGCACCATAGCCTATTCAGGTTTTATCAATGATCACTTTTAAGTGAAAGCTCTGAAACACTGTGTTCCTCAAGTGAAGCCCTGAGTTTTATTCAGGAATGGGCTGCCACATGGGATTTTGTGGGTCTCAGATTCAGTCAAAGAGAGAAACAGAAAGTTTCTAGCCAGGCTGAAGCCTGGGAAAGAGTTAGAGAAGAATATAAATAATTCTTTATCTCTCTTGTTGTTCACATTGTTTATAGTTATGTTCTATCACTGTGCGTCAAACACTTGGCAACAATGCTTTGGGTTATTTTCACTTCAGGACCAATAGAGTTGGTCCTCACGAAGCTCTATATAAAAGAGCAGTATATTTTAAATAAACCAAAATTTTACTCTCAGCAGCCTTCTAAGTCAAAGTCTTCTCATTCCCATCCTGCCTCGACAGTGACGGGATTTCCTCAGGCAAAATGCTGAATGGTGATGGTATCTCCATTTGATGAAGGAAAATACATAACATCTGAAGTGTTCATATTCACGGCAGAGCATATTGCTCAGCTCTAGCATACTCCTCATACTTCTCAGCATCACATACCGTATTGAAACATCATGTGGTGCACCAAGAGAGAAGAAATGGATGCTCTAAAAATACCTTCCCAAGAACAAACATTCATGTGTGAATGACATTGTAACTGGACACTCAGTGTAGGCTAACACTTAGTTACAAACAATGCAACTATTCAGAAACCAAAGATGTGAGTCTTCTAAAGCTTTTAGCACACTGACCAAAGAAGAAGCACCTGCCCTTTTTCTACTAGATGACCAAAGTTGCATTACAACTCCAGGCTCCAACAACTTCAAGCCTTAACACATTATGTATGAACTCCTAGGCTGCCCTTCCTTATCAACAAAAGACCATCAGACTCAGAAACTTTCCCAGCACACAGCACAGGAACAAGTACTGATTAGGAGAGAAGAAAACCAAGTCATTCACTACCTTGATTGCTCCCCAAAATAAGAACCAGGAGCTTTTTAATTTCCTGCATTTTGCAAGACTTTTTATTCTTTCTGCAAAATCTATGTATAGAGTATAGGGAGAATACAAATTTCAACCAGCCACCTGTCCCTCGCTTTTGCTCTATCTCAGCATAAAACACTGATACCCTCATGTCAATGGAGCCTGAAACACCTGATTAGGGATGGGGCAGCATCTGAACACATGAAAAAGCAAGGAGATAATAATCAGTTATTATTATTATAGGTTCCTGTTATCTTTTTATTTGCTTTCAGCCTGACTGTGAAAGCAGAATGAGCATCCTGTCTCATTCACTAACATAGAAAGCAACGCAAGGTACACACAAGAAATAAAAAACAGTAAGAAATACCAAGATGAAGTAGTCTTCACTTTTAATGAGACAGCCAGCTCTCCCCTATCTTTGAGATCAGTTGAACCAATTACATCCCTTACCTGTATGGTTCCAGAGTCCTGCTGCCATAATACAATGCTTCTTCCCAGGATTCAAGGTTAATACAGGCATCCATGGCACAGTCAAGCATTTTCAGCTGATAGATATTTGTATCTGGTAGATGACCCTTGTTGCTCTTCAAGAGATTCTGGCATCTTGCCAGAACATGCTTCCACTCTGTTATTGGCCTCAGTTAAAGAAATATATTTAATCAGACAAAAATACAACTTCTAAATGCTGTTTAGCAAGGAGTAAGAGCCTCAAAGTATTAAAATAGAAAAACTGTCATCATTCCAGACTGCAAAAATTCTTGAATACTTAAATGCTGGAGTACCAGCTTAGGTAACTGTGTTTTGTTTACATGTAGCAAAACAATTTCTAAAGAAGGCAGTATTTTAGCAATAAATGGTAAAAAAAAAAAAAAAATTAAAAATTGCAAGGATATTTTAATACATAAAAAAATTCAAATAACTTTTATTTAGGTACTGAAACATTGTTTACTTAAAACACTCCAGTTCTTAAAGACAAGGGAAAGACTCCATGGAAGTTACTTTTTAAAAGTCCCAGCAGCTAAAAAAATAATTTAAAAACAAAAAACAACAACAACAACAAAAGACTTGTTATTTTATGCTGCACATTTTTTTAGAACTCTCATTAAATTAGAACCTTTTCTTAAATTAATTATTTTTTTTCCTTGAAACACTCATGAAGAGCATTGTGATTTGTTTTTTCATGTATAACTGCACATTTCATGCATGAGAAAGAAAGGAATCACAGTTTTGATGTCTGATTGTAGTTCAGGACTAATGATCCTGTCAGTAAAGGAGATTTTCACCTCCAATGCTACAAGAAGATTATTTTGTGAGTTTGGAATGGAGGGAAGATAACCTTCCACTCACTTTATTTAGATATTCCTTAGCACAAATCACTTTTTCATTACATTCTGCACTGATTTGACTTGTCTGTGGACCAGATTCTTCTCTCTCTGACCACACCTAATCTGAACCCCAAAACTTGCAGTTTTCAAATGAGTATTACCACCTGTGAATGTACCATGGGAGCTCAAGGAAGTCCAGCAGTTATCTTCACCAATTATTGCACGTATTATTCAAACTAATTCAGCAATGAATTTAAAATGCACAACGACAAACCTGTGATTAAGTAATTAGTCCATCTTGAACATAGGAATATTTACACACTTAAATTTAAGAACGCTACCACCATGGGCCAAGATTTATAGCATGGCTGTTACAAGGCTAAACTAATTATTTGTGAATTGCTCTCATGCCCTTGGATTGAAAGAGGCTTATAAAGGAAGAAATGTGTTATTATAACATTGCACCTTAACCTTTATATCTTTGGCAAACATCCATGTATTCTTTACAACTGATTAAGGACAAAAATCAGAAGAATGAGGGATGTTATTTCCACTTCATACAATTTTTATAGAAAATACAAACCACTGACATTCTTGAAAGATTATAATTTTACCTGACGCACAGTACATCTTCTTTTACTTCTCATTATTCTGCTTTGTTCACTCACTAGCATCTGATAGTAGATGTGCTAGTAGCATGTGATAGTAGATGTAACAAAATCTCTTGGGACCAAATTTGCAGGTATGTAAAATTGCAAACTAGAAAACCTGCCATCAGCTGCAACAGTACCAAAGAGCTGCATGTCCTACATCAGTCCAGGAGTAGAGGAGGACTGCCCCAAGCAGCTCTAACTGTAAATTTAGCATTTCAACACCACATCAGTTACAGTCAGTAGGTCAGAGTGTGGGAGTCACCAACTTTCTCAACTGTAGAAACTGTTGGTTTAATTTGTTAAACAAATGATATTTGCAGGAGCTAATAACTATGTGTCTCAGTCTGCCAGGAAGGTTTTCTACTCATTATTGGCAAGTGGACAAAAGTCAAGTTCCCTCTTCAATACTGCACTTGCCACTGCATGTCAGTTAACACTGCTATTGTGATATGGTGAAAGGAAAGATGACACATTTCAAATAGTGCATGACTGAGAACAGAAGCTGAACAGATAACAAGAATTGATTTTTCCAACTAGTTCAGATGCCTTTTATCGTGCATTTGATTAATTTTTAAGTATCAGTTAAATCAGTAATCTTAAAGACACTTACAAAATACATTAATGCAACTTCTCCTGCAATTCAATACAGGAACATTAAATAGGACCAGTATTCTCACTACACAGTTTAAGTATTAGGAGCTATTGCACCTTTGGGTTGCATATCTATAATTTAACATGCAGGTTGAAACATGGGCCTTGAAGATCTATTTTAGTACTGTCTGTTTCAATGCAGTGACTACAGAGGAACTTAAAACAAACTAGAAACTATGTGAGATTAAAACAAGGTGAGATGATTGTTTCCCCTTTGCTAAAAAATTAATCTCTCTGGATGAGAAATTGTGATCACTTGCTTCCAGCCTGGAATATCACTATGCAAACTTGTTTTTCATCCTGCCAAGAAGGAGTACTGGAAGATTAAATTCTTTATAGCTTGAGAGAAAGCCCATGTTTCTCAAAATGGTAAGGCATCTTGCTACAATAGGCCAAATTCCCAGGCAGAGAAATTCCACTGAATAGACCAAGATAAGAAAGAGATGAATAAACCCATAGTATTCTAGTAAAAATGTCCACCTCTCTTCTGCTCATCTTTTCTTGGTTGCTGCTGTTCACTAATTTCTTTAATTGGATTGAATATTTCCATGACAGCCATTAGACAGCAGTTCTGTTTATTAATGCACGGTAATTTCATTAAATTTGCTTAATTATCAATTATTATATATTATTATATCTTATTATAATGATGCTATAATGTCTGCTGTGAACCTGTCTGTGATTATTTCCTTGTTATTGTCATTTTTATGCAAAGAATGAGAACCTGTAAATGTTCAATGGAAAAAAGAATTTAACAACATTCTAAATTAAGCTTTCTTTCATTTAGAAGTGGATTTAAACAAAATGGTGGGCTGTGATAGAAGAAATCTAAATCAGAGTCAAAATATCTCTTCATGTTCTTGGTAGCTACTATCCCTGCCACAAAGCAGTTCCACTCCAAGTAATGAGAGCCTCTTATTAATACAGTTAAAATTTTTACACATTTTAAACATCAGATTAATTAAAACACATTACAATAAAAAGAATGTAAATGTAAGGAAACTAATCTCAAGAGATTAACTGCATACTAAAGGGATCTTTTCACAACTGAATGATGGACTGCAGCCTGTCACTGAAAGGATACCTTCTTTTGATTTTGGATATCCCAGTTCATTTACAGCATCTTTGACTTCTTTCCAGGCATGTTCTTCACCGGCCAATTTCTCAGCATCCTGGATAATGGAAACAAATGCAAATAATGAGAAAACCAGTAAAATGACAATATGCAGTAAAGATGAAAAACAGGGTAAAAGGACTTCACTGTTAAAAGCAACGAGTAGAAACTGTATTGCTATTTTTTGTAAACGCAAAAAACCCATTTCATCTGGAATTCATACTCACACTCTTTTTGTAAGCAAATGAGATAATATAAAGAAAAATGAATGCAAACTTGAAAACATTAAACACTCAAATCAGATATTAAGCTTGCAACAAGAACTATGATTGATCAGAACAAATAATAGCACATTTTTATTATCAAAATGGATTGAGGAGATCAAATTCTTTCAAAGACCTGCTACCTAAGACTTCCCCTAAGCACACTGTAGAAAGGATTTAGCAAATAATTTTACTTAACCACATGGTGATTATAGAGACAAACAGTGGAAGTTCAGCTTCTTCCATTACAGTTACAAACATGAGGTTCCAGAAGTCTACAACTCAGAAAAAAGCTGAACTTTCATTTAAATCATTAATATTTCTTCCCTAGTCCATTGGATTCTACAAACAGCTACATTTTCCTATTGCTTTCTCATAAAAGAAAGCAAAAATGAATAATGGCTACAGCATTAAGGAGAAAGTTTCCCATTTCAACTCTCTAGCAGTGACTAACTGAACATTAGGCAAACCACTTGGAACAAATGCATTAAAGCATCTACAGATGCAGTTAAGCATATTGTGGGATTTCCAAAAGCATCTAGTTCTTCAATTTCCATTGCTATAGAACTTAAATACCTTTAAAACTCTGGCCTTGAATACACTGCAGTTTATTACCACTCTCTCCTTATAAAAGGCCCTGCAACTTTGAATAAGATGTTTTTTAAGTATAAAGTCTTGCAGGAATATTTTAAATTCAGTTCTAAAAAGATCAGCCTTCAGCAGGTGTAGAGGCCTACAGAAGAAGAGAGAAAGTGTGTTAAAATCTTACCAAGCACTTTGTAACCAAGAGATGCTCACCAGGAATCACAAAAGTACCTCCACTGAAAAGCCCATCATCTGTAACTGCTTAGAATTTTATCATTTTCTTATTCCACTGCTCCCCATTTGCCATAAATTCAGAAAAAGAAATTTACAGTAAGAATCAGCACTCAGTTTCACATTTAACTTGCAGGTTTGTCTTTCCATCTGCTTCATGAAACAGCAGACCTCTGTGGATTCCTGGGGTGATTAAATCAGGATTAAATCAAGGTTGTTCTCAGCTATCCTACCTTCCTGTAGGGCCTTACAATGAGGGTGGCCTGACCCCACTGCATTTTGAACATGAAGTTCCCTTACAATCAGTTCTCTGATCAAAATTATCACCTGGAAATAATTTTGTGCAGAGCTGAATTTGCCACCAGAAGGCATAAGGTGAATGTTAGGACAAACCAGCTCATACCACCAAAATTTTATCAACACAGTGAACAAACCTGCCCAGCCCTCTTCCAGCTTTGCAGTGGACAGACACTGAATCTCTTACTGCCAATGCAACCTCTACTGATTTTTGTGGGACTGTTCTACTTCTGAACACAGCTGGTTAACCTGAAACAATCTCTTTAAAATACCTTAATGGATCAAGTGATGCTCATTGACTGATCTAAAAAAATCATCCATCCTATAAGATACTAACAATGATGTCTGTGAAATCTTCCATTTAAGGAGCTATGAAACCAGGAAAATTGTTTTGAGTTATCTTTTCTCACTAGCCCAAGTATCATTCAGAGTGTTTCTCCAACACATTGTAAGCCTAGCAACTAAAACCTCAGAAGCATGGGAATTGAGAGAGATTTATAAATGAAAGAAGGAAAAAAACTACGCAGCAAGGACAAAGACTTAGGGCTCAATTTGCACATAGCAAGACTGCTGGATGAATGAGTAAAGTGTTCACTCAGATGGGATTAATCTTTCTCTGTCTAGCGCAGCTTTTTGAGTTATTGTTGTCTTCTAGCAAATAATTAGCATCATGAAGCAGGGCAAGGTTGGGGGTTCCAGCCTTCACTCTAATGCTCAGGGTTAAGTCAACACTGGCTTCATACCCAGGTAGAGAATAGACTGTCTGTTGGACCAAAAATCCCCCAGCCCTCTCTGGATTCATGGCCTTGATCCTTTTTGTATGAGAGTTTAGGAGGGAGGGATCTGGGCAGGATGCCCCGCTCTGGGAAAGATTTAAGTCACAGGTTTCATTGACACATTTTCTGTTTTCTCAATATGAGGCATTTTAGGGATTGGGTTGACATAAGGACAAGCAAAGATACAGCTGGCTCAGCATTTTACACTTCTACTGTTCTTCATCAGATTTCCACACATGAAAGAAATCCTGTCCTTTCCTAAATGCTCTAGTTCAAGGTATGGAGGCTATTTCCAAACAGCAGCCAAGCAGGGGCTGCAAAAAAAAAAAAAGAGAGGTTGTCACTGGGAACACTGCCTTCCAGCCTAATAAGTTTCTCCAGGTAAGTTGTTTCTCTCCCTTGGACAACACCTTCAAAGTCATGGCCATGTGGTATAATTAAGCCAGTTAAAAACACAAAAGTGCCTTGGAGTTGGAATTATGAAAATAATTAAAAGCTATGATTAAAACATGATTAAACATGATTAAAAGTTACACTGAATTTTTAAATTCAATCTAAGAGCATGACTATAACTCTACGGGAGAAACAGCTTTCTGTGGAGTAACATCCTTTCAAACATCTCCTTTGAGAACATGTTCCCAGTCAAACCTCCAGGTGTGCAGAGCTGCCAACAATAAAGAGAGACTTTTTTCACTTATAGAAAAGAATACCAGCTGAAGAAAAAAAGAGGCTTTTGAAAAAGAAGGAAGTGCTGGCAATTTCTGCATAATTATTTTCCTTATTTCTAACTCTGACACTAAACACAAGAATTTGCTTCTCAGAACAACAAAATATTTTACTTTTGGTCCAAAAAATAATTAGACCAGATAATCTAATTACAAAGCATTAACAAAATAGAGAGAAATAAGAAACCTGGAAAGAATCTGATAAGTACTGTAATCTTTTTGAAGACTGGTCAAATATAAAATGATCTGCAGTTCTAGGTTTAAGTGATAGGAAATTTTACTATAAAAGCACCATCTCATGAAAAAAGTACAGGCATCAGACACCACAGAAATAAGCATTTGAAAATAATCACTTGTTCCATTCTCTAGTATTTGTATCTAAAAATTACTTCTCTCTATATCTTTTCTGAAATTTGAGTGTCTTGAACACATTCCATCCTTAATGGAACTCTCCTTAGAAAGGAGTATAATCTACAAAGTACAGATAAATGCTTCTCTTTCCTCCTGTTCCTTCACACCACTCCTTCCCCCAGTTACTCTTCTGTTTCTTACACATCCTGAAAGTGCTCCCTTTCTATTAATTTCAGGCACCAATTCTTTCACACACAGAGATAGCAATCACTGTTCTTTGTGATCCCAGCATTAAAAATCCTGATTGCTAAAAGATTCCCACGTGGACAACATGTCCTCTGAGAGAAGATATTTCTCTTACCAAAAAAAGCACATGGTAACCAGCAAGCACCATTGTCCTCTCCCCAAAAGTGCTCCCACAGCCCCACCACTGCTTGTGTGTTATGCACTGCACCTCCAAAACTCTCCTGACCATTACAAAGATTGATTTAGGACTAGTTTTCCTTTCACATTTAGGTTACAGTACAATTATAAGACACGGATTTTCTGTCCTCTCTACAAACTTAATCTTTCTCCTTATCATAGTTGGAGGTAGAGAAACAAGCCCAGCATTGTCCACAGAGAGGAAACCATGAAGCATTCCCCACCTCCCTTCAAAAAAAGGGAGAAGTGGCAACTGGAAAATCTAAATGGTAAATAACCCCTATGCCTCTTTTTCTCCTTCCCAGAATTCCTCCTATTTGAATTCCTCCTCTGCCTATTTTCAGTATTCAGGTAGTCAGTCCCACATAGGCAGAAAAAAGCAAAGCTTTGTAGGAGGTATTGAACTTCCAGGCTGCCCTGAGACAAGTGAAAAAGGACTGAAGTTTTCCCTGACCAATTATCTGCTCTTCTAAATATACAAATGGATTAAAATGATGCAATGTAACCAGCAAATGTCAATTTTACAAAGGCTAAAAACATATAAACCATAGTTCAAACAGAAATTAGAAGTCTAACAAGAAATATGATTCTATATATTTCTGCAAGACTGAGAAATCACAGTAAATAATAATAATAATAGTGTTTTCTGAACACGAAATCTATTTCTACATCATAATAATCCCATGTAACAGCAGCAGATAACCCTGTTCTCTCTTTTTGTGGAAGTTTCAGCTTTTAAATTTTCTGAATTGTAATACTTCTAATACTTTAAAGGCTGTGGATACCTCAAATACATAAACATTTCAGACAAATTGTTGTCCATCGCATATGATTTGCTTAATTTTTAAAAAATTCTAAAAATTTAAGATGTGCATCTGAACAGAATAGAGGAGCTCATACACATTTAAATTAGGCCATGATATTTTAGAACTGATACACTGTACTCTGAAAGTATAAATAATGATTTTCTATCTGATTCTATTTAAAAGTGCAGGAGCTACTGAATGTTTGTTTCCAGTAAACTCAGTAACTCATTGTTTTATGCTAGACAGCAAAGAAAAACATTAAATGAGTAAAGAAACCGCACATCTTCTGAAGTTTCCCTTTCAGAAAGATGAAGCAAAGTGTCAGTGAGAAAATGTGATATGCAAGCTGTGATATTGCAGCTATACGAAATTTCTGACATGAGTTCTTTAGAGCAAAGAGGGCATGAGGGCCTGCCAGGCAATCACAGGTGCAGGCAGCTACAGACATAGCAAAAGAAAAACCACATTTGAGTGCCTCCTCAAAATAGCTGAGGCCATCTCCTATGAAACATTTTCTGGATAAAGTTTAAACTCAGACTCAAATATTTCTAATGCTGAGGGGCTGTGGTTTATAGAAGCCTGCAGCTTCAGCTGAGGATTCACTCACCTTCAGTGTTGTGAAAGTACTTCATTAAGAACTATAAGTACATGAAATTATCAGTGCACACAGCCCCGTCATGACTCAAGATTTACATGCGATTTCTGAAGTTTTAAAAGCTCCCTTGTCCTGCTCCATGAAAAATAATGCCAGGTTCACAAATACCAGTTATCTATTCTTTGCAACGCACATAAGGTTGTTCTTGCCAGAAGTCTTGTCTTTTCTGTCACGTGGCTGGGACAACATGACAATTCCAAAGGTACTCTATTTGCAGACAAAAACAACACTGTGTTCCCTGTAAGGCTATTGGGAGAGGGTGGGCTTTAACTTCTGAACAAATTGAATTTGTACTTTTTATTTTTGAATTCTCAGAGTAAAATAAGACATATTAGAGCTGGATGCCATATTAAATCTGTGCAGTACATTGCTCAGCATTAGGCAGGCTACATTCCCTCACACAATCAATACCAGCTCTTCATGGATTACTGGCTCTGGTGTCTGGAAGTTCATAAGAGCTGCACAGGCTGGTAACACTCTAAATCATATAGATATTGGAAAATTTAGCAGTTCTTCACATCATTCACATTTAAGTGCTCTACTTAGGCATTGAGATAAAGATGAAGGTTCCCCCAGATTCTGCATAGAAGTAGTGCAAAAAGACAAACACCTTCACAGAGCAGTATGAATAGCCTTCCCTTAACATTTTCCAACTTAGCTATAACATTACTATACTTATGCAGAAATTTAAAAGTGACATCAAAAAGAGCTGTGGGAAATTTATTAAAATGAGATGCTTTCCATATAGAGAAAGTTAAGATCAGCAAGTCTATTTTAAGAAGTCAGTTTAATTTAACAAAATTAAATGTGACTAAGATAAATTCATCTTAGATTTATTTAAGCCAAACTATAAGGTAAGAGAAGCAAACAGACAAACAATTCTTAGTTTCTACAGCCGCAAGTCCGATATCTGCCAGGTTCACAATTCTGCACAGCAGAAAATAGTAATTGTATTTCTGTCAGAGTCATACTCCATTCTCCTTCACTGCAATCCCATTTCAGCTATTAATTTCTGTGATTTTTTTAGACACACACATTTTTAAACAGCCTTTTCAAAGATCACTGCATCTGTATTTTGTATGACATACGGGCAATCTCATAAATGTTTTGTAGTGAAGAAAATAATTCTTCCTACTCACTCCCTTGCTATATAGATTCAAGGGTCACATTTGCTTTCCTTGCCAGAGGAAAACACAATGTTTTCCATTTCTGTTCAGACACCCACACTGAGATTCATCTGCTCAAATGTAGATATTTGGGCCACTCTTCTATATGACAAAGAAACACTCTCTTGGTGCAACTCATATTAGCCTAAAGCAGGCTTCTAAAATATGTCAGATGAATAACAGTCAAAGTGTGTTCATTCTTCTCTATTTCATCCATAAAGAAAGCCTAGAGCAACTAGCTCAGATGATGACATTTATCCTGTAGCTCTCTGAGATGTGGTGTAATAAATCATAACTGTAGATCCCCCTTTCAGATGTAGAATATGTGCATCATCTTTGGTAGTGCATTATGTTTCAATAGGTCAAATTTACCAGCAATTCCAGTTACTCTTTATTATTTACCTGTTCTCAGAAATGTTTATTATTCTCTTAGTCTTTGTCATTCATTAATTTTACTGGCAACGTTTTTGCAATTACTTCCACTTCATTCATGAAAATGCTGTGTACTGTACGAACAGGGTTATTATGAACACACTTTGGAATTAATTGGCAAGCATTATATAGAACTAATTGTTATGGTGATTTAATATTTAAGTATGTTGTCAGAACAAGCTCTAGAGTCTTTATATATTTAGAGTGAGCATATATAAAAATTCCTGTAGTAAGAGAAAAAAGGCTCAAAGTTTTCCTTAGTTTCAAACATCAGCACTCAACGGAACTTCTTTAAACCCAATAATGCTCCCAGATCAAGTGTTGTAATTAGAGCTTTTCTGTTTTATATCTACAGTTTGTGATAAAAATCTCAAAAAACTACTACAGCATTTTCTCCCTTAAAAAGCAAAATGAAAGGATGCTAGGCTACCTAGCAAGAAAGCATGACAGTATCTAGATAGTTCTGTCAAAATATAATAAATACACAGGGCTAAGCAGCTAAACTACATCATAGCATCTTGCTACCTGGATACTCCTCAAAAGAAAGGCACATGTATTTAATGCAGTCTTGAAGTAATTTCAGTAAAGTATAAGTCATTCTGGTTTTTGACCAAAGTATTTACCATATATTTATTTAAACTAGGTTCCTTACATACTGCTACTCTTTTTGGAGTCATACTTGCACAGAGGCTATCCTTGTGTCACATACAGCCCAGGCCCCTGGGGATGACTGACACTTTGCAGGCTCAAGACCTCAGTCAGGATGATGAGCAACAGGACTGAGTTTTGTGTCTATAACAGCAGTGCCTTTATAAACCTCCCTGTGCCAGAAGCTTAGGGCTGACTGCACAATTCCCATCCAAGCTGCATAGGTTACAAGCAGAAAAAAAAAAATTGATTGGATAGTGGGAAGAACAATAAATAGAAGTTCACTACTTATCAACACATAAAAACCAGAAGTGAGGAAAAGCAAAGGAAATTACAGCTTAGCAGGAGTGAAAGAGGGCATTATGCCAGATCACCCAAGAATTCTTGTCACATTTGTAATTCCATTGTAATTCCCAGCATCAGTACAAAAACAAACCTTTGTGTTAGTTCATTTACCTGAGCAAGGATACTGTTCAGCCTAATCCCTAGCAACAGTGAGACTGGTTTTTCACAGACTGTCTTCAACATTATACATTTGTTTAGACAATCTCTAGATCTCTCACAGCGCACAAACTGACAGCTATAAGGTAAATCTTCCTAATTCTGCAAACTGTGGAGATATGGAGTGCCAATGAGTGCATTTAGTGTCTCGGAAGAGATTTGTAGGTCCAAAATACTCAGAATTTTCAGTTATTCACAAAGTATAATCCAATCCACATTCATTAGTTCACTGAAATATGCACTTAAGTTTAAAAGCATATGTAAATCCCATGGAAGTTAATATCTATGCAAATGACTAAATATTTCACTAAGTAGAAGTGTAGTTACTTGTGAAGTTCAATATATGCTTTAGTGATCTGAACTGTGCCCATTGAATTATTGGTTCTCACTGAAGATATACTGACATTAATTTAGATACTATTTTTAAATACTAATATCAAAACAATTTAATACCTTAATGCATGAGATTCCACATGATGAAATTGTAGCTATAGTAATTCTGTTTTATAATGTATACTGTGTTATGTGTAGTAAATATCATTCGCTCCATTCCTTGTATGAAATATGTAATATTAGATACTTGTTAGATTATGCCTGTTGTATTAGTTCCCCCACTCTTTTCAGGCAAGACTGGGTGTATATTGGAAACTGATTTACAAGTAAAAGGATGTTGCTCGCCAGGAGATGGGTCATGTCTGGACTCCAGGTGTTGATCATCGGTGCTGATTGTCGCATGAATGGCTCGAGATGGATATCATGGGAATCCTCAGACAGATCCATGTGAATGCAGCCTTCCCGTAAACTCTCATCAAGAATTCACCTACTCCGGACATTGAATTATTTCTCCTCATCACCAAAAAAGAAAATCTTGTTGCGCCACTTTGGGCGCCACTTGTTGCTTTTGGGGGTTTCTCGCCGCTGTCCCCCGTCTCTCCCCGGCCCCCCGGGACCCTCCGGCTAGCTGTCCCCTCTCGGGGCCGGGGTTTTCCGCAGTCTCGCTGCCCTGGGCTCACCAG
Source organism: Lonchura striata (assembly GCF_050655825.1). Taxonomy (NCBI): domain Eukaryota; kingdom Metazoa; phylum Chordata; class Aves; order Passeriformes; family Estrildidae; genus Lonchura; species Lonchura striata. The sequence continues at coordinate 82,801,554 of NC_140705.1, read as the reverse complement.
GCAGCGTGTGGGTTAGCACGGTCCGAGCTGCGGCGCTGCCTCAGTCGCCGCAAGGAGTCGGGATAAAGAGACCCAGAGAGACCAATGGTATGCTTGTCCAGAGAGATTGTATTGCCTGAAGCGTTGCAGGGACCAAAGGCCCCGGGCTATTGCCCAGATACAGTTTTATACAGCAAAATTAAGAGGTAAGGTCTAAACAATGAGGATACTGTTCAGCTAAGGCACGTCAGAACCACCCCAGGGCCCAGGTCCAATGGGAACTGCTCAGGGGTGGGGAGAAGGGGGTTTACAGAGGAATGCTGAAGCGGGACTTTCCCGAAACAGTGGAGCATACATAAATGTATCTTTTCCCTCAGTTTCTCATTCCCAAAGCCTTTCTAAAACAATGGGGCATACATGAATGTATCCTTTTCCTCAGTTTACCATTCCCAAGGCCTTTCTAAAACCTTCCTCCACACTACCATGTCAGCATGATAGCTACAAATCTTATTAACCTATGGACTCTGAATAGAAGAAAAGACTGCTGAAATCTTGGCCTCAGGCGGGATTTTCCCTATAAAAACCGCTTGTGCCAGGATGGAGGTGTGTGGGCATAGGGGAAGACCTCTGCTGAGGTTGACTCCTTGTTGCACACCCAGGGCTGATCCCAGGCTCGGCTCTGTTCTTTCCGTGTGGCTGGCTAGATAGAATTTGACCGCTAATAAAATTATTTTTATTTTTAATCTGGCTGAATAAATTCTCATTTATAACAACTGCAATGTAAAAAAATATTTTCTACTTCACCAACATGATTAAGATCACACATAGCTGATCAAACCACTCTACACCTTAAAATATTTGCTGGATCTCAAAATTCCTAGACTACTGATAAAAACTGGTTCCTAACTCACTAGTATGCTTCTTGAATATTTAGCATGAGTACTCAAATCCATACTCTCCAGTCTCCCAAGTCTTTTAAGGTCATGAATAAAGGAGGTTGAGTTCATTTTTTACAACTGCAGCTCCCTGAGTGAGTACAATACCTAGAGTTTCCTCCTCTAGAATTTTGCCAACATATTTGACTTATGACTAGATTAATATTAGTTTAATATAATTAAAGAGGTTTGCAAATACTTTAAAAAGATGATGTATAATGTTTTAGTAATTTCAGTAACTTCTTTGGAGAATTATTACTGACTGGCCCTTGACTAACACCAACTTAAACAGTAAAAGTTCTTACAAGGTTTAAGGGAAGCAGCCAGAAACACTCCATAAGGCAAACGAGTGCTTGAAACAGTTTCCAGTATCTTTCTAGAACTCTGTTGTTCCAATTCAATATTATGAACATTTTAATCATTTTCATAAAAAAATATGAAACAATGAAAAGGACATTCTCTAAAATGTCATAAGGCCATGGAAACTATTGTAACACCCTTGAATATTTCTCAGGGCCTTTATTTACTGTTTGGATAGGTAACATGCAGCTGGCTACTGTTGACTGCCAGTGTTAGAAGTATTTACATGCCTAAGCATTTAATGGTAATGGGCCAAGATAACTCAAAGCAAGAAGAAGTAGCCTACATCACAAAATATGTACTGAAAATTAGACATCTTGACTTACCTCAAAACAATTGTTCATGGGACCTGATGCAACAACATAATTTGGTGTTACACAATCTACACTGGATTTCAAATTTTCCAAAAGAGCCCACAGTACCATTAATCTATTTATTTATGTCCTGAAAAGTATTCTCCTCTAAGTACATCACTCATTACTTGAAAACAGACAAACTGTCCTAAAATATTTCTCCCAGTCAGATGGATGAGTGCTGTCCTTCCAAAAAGCTCCCTCAGCACTTTCTTTGTAACATTTCTTGTGCAGGTCAGGGTTTGTGGCAAGGGAGCAACAGCTCACTTTATATGGACCCCCACCTTCTTTAACCAAATACAGTGTAGTAGCTACTGAACCTCACAGTATTATTCTCCACTGTACAAAATGTCTAGAGATTGAAACTACTGTATTATTGATAGTAGCTGGAATCACATCTAATACACTCAGAGCTCAGAAGGATTTCTTTTGTGCATGGGAATGATGCAAGCTTTACATAAAGCTATATACTAGAAATACTTTGAGAGTAAAATTTTGTTGTCTAGATATTGTAAAAGGAAGTACAGGAGCTTTAGTTTATATCCAACACTAAGACAAAGATTCATACCATAATCAATATGATGCAGCAAAATATTTTTCTTCATGATGGTGTTCAGATAAATCTTGGGCAGAATTGTGATACACTGTTTTACTAGAGTCCCGAGTTCAAACCAGCGCTTATGGTAAAATCAACATCTTCCATACAATACACTGAGCAATCGCATGCAAAACAGCAGGACATCCTGCAGTGGGTCAAAAAAAATTCACAATCCTGTGTTAACTCTTGTGGCTGGAGTACATACAGCCTTCTAAAGCCTGACAGCTCCTACACACACAAAAATTTCTCTTCATGTCTCAGAACTGAGCTTACAAATACAAAATTTATAACTACAGCTTTAGTTATTGCATTGTTGTGACATGAATTAAATTATGGCAAGAAGCTGATATGGCAGATTGCTTATCATAGCAATTTTTCAAGCCAAAGCATTTAGTCTGCAGTTTTGCAGTCTCAAAAGTTACAGGCTTCCTTGTTATTCAAATGGCCTCATTCTTGCTTTTATAAACCTCAGAGAATATTAGTTAAGGACTGGAACTGATTTAGGCATTGAAGAGGATGATTTTGTCTTTCTCAACCTATGGTGCTTTCTACTAATTCAGCCAGAACCTCAATTTTGAATTATTACACTGTTAAAAAGCAATTAGAGTGAAGTCATGATACCTGATGACCTTGCCACAGGGTTCTAAATCAGTCAATCAATATTTGAAAAATAAAATTTGGCCTGGAAAGACTGTTTAAAAGCCTAGAGGCAGCTGGCAGGAAAGCCATCTCTCTTGATTTAAATAAGCCTACAGTGAAAGATGCACTTTCAGAATGTAGCACGGGAAATAGCAATGCAAGTCTTTTTAGTAAGTTTCATACTGAGATATACTAAAGAATAACTCATATTTTTAAAATTTTACTTGTATAATGGGCATTTCAGCATCTAATTTATGGAGGGAGATATGAAATAGCTATTACCTATTTCACCGTATCTAACAAAGGTCACAAAACAAAAAGAAAACAATCCCTGCCATGTACTGGATTTGGAATATATTGTTCATGAAACAGGAAAATCTTTAAAACAGTCCTTGCATGTTCCATGCATGTACCTTTGCAATATACATGCATACAATACTGCTTTTCCCATTCAGACCTGTGTTTGTCCAGTGTAGGTACTTGTCCACCACAAAAAAGTGATCACAGTGAAAGGGTTCACAGAATATGGTGTTCTTCCAAGAGAGGGAATGGTTAATTCATAAATTTAATGATGGGTAGATTACCAAAGTAAAATCAGGAGCACTAAGTTAAACTATTCCCAGCCTTTTTAAAGCCATTATTGACCCATGTAAGGTAAAACCGTGGTCATACTTATGGGCTCAATGTGCACAAACCTGCTTAAGACAACCAGCCATTATTTTTCTCCTCTGTTTGGAATTTTCAGTAAACTGGGACAACAGGCACTGCAATGAAACTAATCTTTACCAAGAATTTACACCTACCATATTTGCAGCATTTATTTCTAGTGATTTCCAGGCACTGTATGGTCAGTAAACGATATCAGAAAAAAATACACTGTAAGAAAGGTAAGATTTATCAGGACAATTTTTTTTTTGGCTAAGAAAAACGAAACAAAAGACAAATTGCCAAGCATCATAAAGTATATAGTATACAATCAGGATGGCATTAAGAACCAGAAATTTGGAGTATGCAGAAAGCATATTCAGAATCTGAAAAGAAAGACACATAATGCACTGATATGAAGGAGAATTATAAGGACCGTAGTTGAAAACATTTCTTCAGAATGAAAAAGATTCCTGTGAAGTAGTATTGGGTGATGTCTTCAAGACAATGTCTTCAACACGGAATGAATTAAAGACAACAAAAACTTTAGCTGGAATTACTTAAAGATGACATATTGCAAAAAATTTCACTGAGCTAATAAAATTGTGTCCTATTTCAAGAAACTCACAAATTTGTTGATAAACAGTAGACTACTTTTCCACCTTCTTTTCTTCCTCCATTTTGGTGTGATTTCAGATTATTTGTTGACTTTAATGTTGCTATTATTTATCAAACTGGCAGTATCAGAATCACAGCTACATTATTTTGTAGATTTTTAGACTGCACTGAGTAAAAAGAGTTATTTATCCCAAAAGCTGAGAGTCTAAGAGGAGACAAAACAATAAAATGGAGGGATCAAAATAGAGAGCATGCCCACAAAGGCTGACTTTATGGTCAGCCCATACAATTTTGCTGTCCTAGCTTGGGTTTTTAAAGGTAAATGATATATTTCTTTACTCTTAGAAAGAATTTCGATTACATCCAGAGAACCAATGAGAAAAACCTTTTTATTTTCACTCACTTTCTTTTACTTTTTCTTTAAAATTCATAGCTCATTAAAATACACACTATGAAAGAAAAAAAATCCAAGTTCCTAATTTAACTTGATTTGGAACAGGAATCTAGACAAAAGATACAGTGCACATCTTGGACTCACCTGAGTCTCACCCATCACCTGAAGCACTAAGAGAGTTGTGGGATTCCCTTACCCCACAGGGTCTGCTCTAAAAATGTCATTCTGGCTGTGATGTAGATATTATTTTACTCAAAGTGGACAACCTTCAGCCAGAGAGATTTTTGTGTCCAGAAATCTGCAGTTTAAAGTTGCAACATCCTTTTTGGTTTTTTTTGGGTTTTTTTCTGTTGTTTTGTTTTGTTTTGTTTTTTGACTTATGGGATCTGAATTGAAACTTATATTTCAATCAAATTACCTAATTAATGGAATTTTAAAAGATCGAACACGCTGCAAAATAGAAAAAATTGACTGATAAAAAGATCAAGAAAAAGCACCCAAAATCAAGATTATTCCCTAGGGTACTACTGTTATTGAAACCACCTTGACAGGCTGAAACATACAAGACCTTATAGGAATCTTAGGGAAAGAGAATGTAGAGATTCAAGTTCAGATAATGCAAGGACTGGCTTCTATACATATGTAGGAAAAAAAGGTCTGTCCAAAATCATCGCAGGAAAAGGCATTTAGAAAGTGATTTTTCTGATCTATCCTTATATTCTGATATATCCCCATATGGCTGTTTCTCTCCGAATATTCTATATTTATTTTGGATTGCTAATCCAGAGTGAGACTATTCTTATTTCTGCTTGTTATTCCACAGAGACCAAATAGTGACTGCTATAGTAATGACATCTGAAAAAAGAAAGCCTACCAGTAATAGCTAGTTCTAACATTCACAAGGAAGTTGGATATCCAGAAGGATCCAGGCACTTAAATGTAGCTGCTGCAACAGTCTAAAAAAGTGATGAGAATGCCCTCTCTTCCCTTGGAAAAAAAAAGTGTTCCTCCTTAAAACATCTGCCAGAAGATTTAAGTTTCCTATTAGATGGCTGGATCTGAAAGGAATGAGATTTTGCTTCACTGAGAAAGCAAAGACTCCCAGGAGGGTGCCACACTCCTAGCTTCTATGTTTGCTTTAAATAGGAACTCGATGGTCCAAACTGATACAGGTTGCCCTATTAAGGATCACCTGAAAAGGCAAAGACTTTAAATACACCTTTCACCTCATGTCTATTTATAAGAACAGCCAGATCTTTTCCATGACCTTGACAATCCAAGTGAGCTGCAGCTGGATGCTGCCAAGTAGTGACCAGAGCACACTGAGGCAGTCCCAAAGCAATTAGGATAGCCAAGCTGTCATGGAAAATGATCACAGTGCATTTGCCACTGTCTTTGGAACTGCACTTTAGAGGAAAAAAAGTACAATGCTGAAAGATGGAAGGAGCTTCAGAAGTCATGTAAGAAATGCTAAGAAGCTGAAGACATGCTGTCTTTGTTAATGAACAAGAGATCCCAGAAATTAGAAGTGGCTGCCTTGTTTTTTACTCTATTTTTTGGCACTAGAAAAATAAAAGCCCTCTGTCCTTGGCTGTTTGGAAATCCATCCCAAGAGGGTAAGATACTCTGAAAGAAACAGAAGAGAGTTAGTCTGACTGCTGGATTTCAGGAATGAATCCAGGGTTTATGTCATTACCAAATGCCTTGCCAGAGGGAAGACATAGCCAGCCACCTATAGAGAGAAACAGCATTGTGTCCCAGTGAGCTCCAATTACTGCTGCTGACTTTTGTAGGCACTGGTTATACTGACATTGGGCTGGGACAGTAGGTGGGTGAAACACAACATCTCTGGCTTGATGTCATCCTGTAGTCTGCTTCAAAGGCAATTCTACTGGCAAAGTAGTAAAAAGATGAAGAATGAAAAATTTCTACAATTAATTATTGCAAACTCTGTACTTTGATAGGAAATTAATTGCACCAGGATTCTGTTGGAACACAATTCTGATAATTTTTTTTTTTTAACACACGGTTTGGTACATTGGTACTTAGCAAGTTTTTTTTTTTTAGAATTGTGATTAGAGAAACAGATGCTCCTTGTTTTGTCTTTGCTTTCAACAAAGGGTTTTATGTTCAGTTAGCTGTTAGTCTAAAGAGACTTGTTTTCAACAATCCTTTCTTCCCAGGCTTAATTTTTTAAATTAATTTGGAGGTCTCATCTTTTATATTCTGCTTGGGAAACTTAGTGAATGTACTTCTTACTTAGAAAGTAAATGTCTAAAATTAATAAATATTAGGAAAACTGGGACACAAACTTATGGAACTTCACAATTCAGCAATTTTAAAAGGCACTTCATAACATATAATTTTATTTCCTGTGTCCTAAATATATGATCCCTGAGGGAGGGGTGACATTTTTGTACTAACACCTATACAGTCATCTAGCCTATATATCCTAATTAAAAACAACAGTCAATAATAATAATCTTCATGTAACAATGCCTCTGTAATTTAAGCACATATATTCTTCAGAGGTATTGCTAAGAACAAACATGAATATCAAAGGTGAAATTGTTGTAAAATGGAAATTTGGCCATATTCAAGTCTCTTTCAGCAAATCTGGTGAGGCAGATCAACCACAGACAGATGCTGTAGCAACTAATTTGATCAATTTACTTACATTAGATGAAGTGCTAAACTACAGTTGTGTTGTTCCCTCTGCTAGAAAAATAGTGTCAAAACTTCAGATTCAGGAACTTATTTGAGGGGGGTGTGGGTTTATAACAGAGCTGATGAAGGTATGTAATAACAGGCAAAGAATTGCAGATGTTATTTTTATGTGGTGATTGGTAGCTTGGTTGCTGTTCAGGTGACCTGATTTTGAGAGCCCTTGAGTTGGAAACTGGACTTGTGATGTTCTCTACCAAAATTCAGACTGCGATATAAGGAAGTACTTCTTGCAAAGCAAAAAAAAAATTAAAGGAATAATATGCTTAGTAGCATTATGTTGTTATTAATTTTGGCAACTCTCAAACACTGGCCTAATATAAAAATGACTCAGAGTCAAGTCCATTGCTTTTGACCTTGTAATAAATAAAAACTTTCCAAAAACCAAGCTAGACTAAAATATTAAATCCCGGCTCCATAAGAGAAACACGACTCATAACAAAACCATTCTATAAGCACAAATGTCCCTGAAATCCTTGGCTGAAGATGCACAACATGAACAATTCTCTGGCTCATGACTGTGGAAAAAGCTGCTCTTCATTTAAATGTTTTTCATCAATGTAAAACCATCTTTAATTATAATTAATGGAAGGGGCTTTTATGTGCTGAATAATAATATGTTGCCAAGAGTTCAGCTTGGCACACATTCCTGAATTACAGTGGAGATTGATCTTAAAATGCAACAAAGAATAATGTGTAAAGCAGTCAAAGATACAATTAACTGAAGACAATACAGTAGCTATAGCAAAGTATAGACAGACAGGAAGTATTCTATGAGTGACTTAGGAAGTCATATTTTTTTCTAACTTTGGACAAAAGTCTTGTTTAGATTTCTAATTAGTGCCATTTAATTTGTCAGGAACTGAACCTCTAAAACATTTACCTCAATCTTATCTTAACCAGTTTACAATGGTGCAGTTGTACTTGCCAGGTTGCTTGACCAGATGCTAAAAGACACTGGCCAGCATTATAGTATGTCTTTAGAATTAAAATGCAGCTCACTTTGAGGCTCAGGCCAAAACTTGAAAATATAGCCTTTGCCTATCTCTAATATCTGAGCTATTTAGAGTTCTCAGATCCTGACAATTGTGCAGGGGAACTGGGTACATCTAGGCAGGGTTGTAACTGCACTCTGGTTATCCATGTCAGCTAGCGCATAAATGTAATCATATCAGTCTTGATTTTATGTTTTTATATATTTCATGGAGCAGCACAATTTATCTCACCAAACTTTATCTGTCTAAAGAGTGGGCAATTCACTTCATGACATTCCTTTAACCTCTTTTATCCATTCCAATTTTCATGGATTTCTACTGAAGACAGTATGAATCAGCTGCTTGTCTTTACTCTTGGTATGAGGGAGGCACAAAGCATACAGATAAACCCCAAATCATTCTGCTTCAAGGAATTATTTTCATTTAAACAAATCCATCACATAAAGATCAAAGAAAATACAGCACCTTTCTTTATTATCCTTTGGGCACCAAAATACTCAGCAGAAGTATAAATAACCTATAAATTCTCTTCTCACTGCATTTGTAGAGACTGAACAAACCAGAGCTTCACAGAACATTCACTAAAATGATCCCCAATACAGTCTGATCTGTTTTCTAGTCAAAAACCTGTTGAGCTCCATTTGAAATAGTAGCTTCCTACCAATTATGAAAAATAAGGGTTAGATCTTAGAAAATACAAAAGTTGCTCTTGAATAAAACAAATTTCCCAAGGTCACTTGCAGTCAGTAGCTGCTTTGAGAACAGAAATTTGATACCATCTTCCTTTTTTCACTCAGGCATTTAACACTAAATGAACAAGCCTTTAAAAAATACAGCAGGAAACATAAATTTCATTGATAATTATCTTGCCAAGTGTTTTTATAAATATGAATAAATAATAATACATGTAACTAAGTACAAATAAACATAAGGTTTATGGGCTCTTCATATAAACTTACAACATATATTTCCCAGGAGATTTGCAGGGTCACTTTTAAAACGTTACAGAAGATGTAGAATAAAACTTACAGTGCAAATCACTTGACTTAAAACTTTACTCTAAATTGATGTGTGCATCTTGAGAGCTTTCATTAGTCCCTAGTAAATGTTCAGCAGCTTGCAAGCACATTCAGCAAGACTAGAGTAATACAAGCTCTATAAGTGTTTGGGTGTTTATAAATGTAATTTCAAAAGGGGTTCTAGTTTTTTTAATGAGATAGCTGCAACTGAAAAAAATCCCCAATGCATGAGAAGTTACTTGAATGAATAAAGCATTTCTGGAATTTGCATTTTTACCTATAAGAAAGGTACACAAGATGAACTGCTGTTGACTAAACTATCTTTTTTTCTGCAAAGCAATGTTGTAATATGGGAATTTACTTTTAGCTGACTATATCAATCCACAATATAGACTCTGCTACTCTTGATGACCCAAAGTTGAAGCTGTTGCCTATCCTATCGACAAAGATTTTGCTTTTTAAAAATTTTCTGAGATGACTTGGAAATTCCTCTCAGTATCAGGGATTTTTCAGCAGGGATGTTTTGAATCATTTTATCAACTTTAAGCATCTAATTCTAGACATTTTGTAGTTTAAAACCCCAGAAGTTCCAAAAACATTATCTCCTGCTGTACCTGCAGTGTTACGTGACTCTCAGCTTACTAGTAGTGACTGAGATAAAGGAAAAAAATTACAAAGATAGTCATGGAGAGATTTTACAAATTCAGTTCTCACTGAGAAAATGGTACACAATACTATGAGGAGTGCTGCAGATAGCATTTAATCACCCTAAAGTGAAGATGAGGATAAAAACGTCTTCTCCATAGACATTAGCAGACCAATGTCTGCTAGACCAACGCTTCTAGACCTTCAGAGACCTTCTAACATGGTAACAATGAGACACGCACAGAATTTCAGAATGCAGTCACAAAGAGCTTTCCAAACATTCACAGTATCATTCCCAGGGAAATTTTGTGAAAGGGCAAAACAAAGATATATAGACTATGAACACAAATGAAAACCATATTTTCGAAAACAACAACAACAAAAAATCATTAATTAATTTTAACCTATGTATGAGAGTATTGCTTTCATTAATATATGCACATATAATTTCACTACAGTATTTTTTGATGCTATATGTTGATTCTTGCAATGACATATACACCAGCCTTGGGATATTATTTCCTAAAACATTCCACATGCTGAATGGTCTTTACACCACTTGCCTACCCTTTCACAAACTGTTAAGTGATCCTTGAAGTATTGTTTTTCTTAATCATCATTGCATCTGTGAGGATGCCATTTACCTAAAACTAATCCAAGATTTCATGGCACTTGAGTGACCATCTTTAAAAGAAAGACAAAAAGAGGCCTTCACTTCACTGCCTCCGAGTAGAATTGCAGCAGCTTTTATCAGGCACAGAATGCCAACACAGACAGGAAGTAATTTAGCATTATGTCATAAGCCTAAACTTTTTGTGTTCTCTTTTTTGAACTGCCTACTGATGAATCAAAGCATATGTTACAGCTTGAACTTTGGGGGTTTCTTTTTCTCCCTTTTTTTTTTTTTTCCTGCACAGCTATTATTTGAATCATATTATGCTCCTTGGAATTTAGTTTTCATCATTACCTCCTCTTACTATTTCTAATCTTCCAGGAACACATTTAGCTATGGCAGGTGACTCACTCCAAACAGTCATTTGTGAAAATAAGAACAACTCTACATATAATAAAAGAGACCAAGTGCATAAACTGCTATAAAACCAGTCTCATTTTGCCTATTCCATTTAATCTCTCATCAGCCTCTGAGACAAATTTAGTCCCAAGGTTGTATAACTATTAAGCAAACCAGAATATAATCAAATTAGGCTAGGCTAAACCCTAGTAAGAGATCACACTCAACAAAAGTTTATCTACTACAACCACTGACCTGTTCCTCCAAGAACTTGTGATGGAAGTGAGCATAAAAACTACCAAGTCACCAAGGATGTTCACCATTCTCACTATCAACTGCTGAACAAGCTTGGTAGTTTTTGAAAATCACTGATGCAGGTGTTTGGCAAAATTAATTCAACATTATTTTGAGGATAAGCACAACCTTCCTGTAGTATCAGACAACTGGCTTCAGTTGAAGTTCCAAGATTACTCTTTTGAAGAGAAAAATGCCAACATTTTCTGTTTTTCTTTAATTCAGAGTTGTCTTTCATAGGAACAAAAAACCTCAATGAGGACAGAGGTAGTTTTCTCCCCTATTCTGGCCATTCAATTAGTAGCAAAAGATAAGTTTTACAATAAGGAAGGAAAGCTGTGGACAGACCTTAGAAAATTCTGTTTCACTGGCAAGGAATTTCTTCTCTCAACCTACCTTCTCTTGATTCTGGCAGAGTGGACAATCACATTCAAAGCAATACTGGCGCATCAGCTGCTTTTGGCGTTCCCTGGTAGGCATCAGTGATTCCACGTAGCTGATGGTGAGCTGTATCCAGTACATTAAAAAAAAAAGAGTGTGTATATTTTGCAAAAAATCAATTTTCTGTGTATGTATTAGCAGAGGCAACATTTTTTTTGATACAACATTTTTCCCGGCATAAAATAAAATGCTAACAGATTATTTTCTAGAAGAAATTGACTACTTTTACAGAAGGTGAAAGAAAGAGAAAAATAATTTCCATGGAAGAACACTTTTTCACATTTCAGGATCAATATTGTTTGAAAATATTATTTCCACCCAAAAATATCACTATTTCAACTTTTAATCCTAGATTGGATGAAAAATAAAAGACGAAAGGAGAGTAAGAAAAGATAGCAAAGAAACTATGCATAAAGTATCTGAATCCCTTGTGCATGAAATCTCATTTTCTGTCTAGCTCCAGAGCTTAAGTGTGTATTTACCACTACTGTGATACAATATCCAATTATCTCTTCTATTATCTATTTCTGAGGGAGGACCCTACTTTCTTGCAAATATATGTTTGAGCCTGAGGATAATTTCTCTTATGCCATACCCATTTTCAGTATGTCTGTGATGTTTCCCTTATGACCAAGGAAGCACAAAAGCATTGCAGTCTAAGTTGTTGAAACTATTGACAAGAAGATTTATTAAAATGATAAAAGAAAATTTGTGCCTACATTTGTGCCATTTACAACTTCTTACACTGCACAGAGTGAATTACAATGAACTAGAGAGAAATCTGTAGTTTGTTAGCTTTGATGCCTGCCAGAAAGAATTTCACAGGACTAACCATTTGTAGAGTTCTTGAAATGCTTAAAGTTCTTTACAGGCACAAACTAATGATTAGGAAAAGAATATAACAAAAAGACAGCTCAGTTCAGACCACCATACAATCACATGCTATTCACTATACACTATATGCCCAATGCACTTTGAAACACTCCAGAGGGGTCAGAGCTGAAAAAAATCAGATCACATTATTTCATCCTGAGCCTAGACACGTCAACTAATTGGGAGAATTTTCATATGGTTTTCAGTTAAATCATGAGAGCCAATTCAAAGAAATTACAGGAAAACCTGACCAATTTTAGTAATGACCATGAAATCCATTGTAAGAACCTGCATTTTTGCAAATTAGTGAGCATTTTATTTGAATGAGCAATTAACAAACAACTAAAACAATGCCTGCATTCTTTTTCATTTATTATTACAGTGTAATTTGATTACATATTGAAGGAGGATTGTGTTAAAAGAAGTCTCCTGAGATGGCAAAGTCAAGCATTTAAATAAATACGACCTTAAAATTGAAGATTAATAGTATAATTAATGAAAGAGACAAATGAAAATTCCACAATTAATCAAAAGTTAGAAAATGTGAGAACTTTGTTAGGTTTAAAATTCTATATAATGTTGTGTCCCAGCTTGTGCATGTCTGAGCCTAGAGAGGATTAGTTTCACCAATACTGTCTTACAGCAGAACTGTCTGTACTAATATTTTACATGGGAGCCAGAGGCTTCCTGCTGATCTTTCTGCAGTGAATGGATGGAAATTGTGCTGCTTATTTATTTTCCATCCTTTTCTTCTAAGCTTTGTCTCTCCTGCCCCATTTTCTCCAATGTCCCTCTTTCTCTTCTTTTCTCTACCTCTCAACGTGAGTATCATTTTCCTGTCTTATTCTCAACACCTTATTATCTAAACCTGTTTTCTAGCCATAAATTCTAGTCCTTGCATAGCCACTTTTGGTGCAATGAGATGATTTCCTCCTTGTGCCAGTCTCAGATCTGTCCTTTAGCCTTATCTTACACCTTTCCCTGTTGTATTCACTTGCTTTCCCAAGTTAGCAGTCCTTGTTGACCTACTCTGATTTCTCAAACATCTTCAGTGACCCCAACAACTTTGTCCTCACTTCTTTCCACAGCTGGTCCCAATCTGCATCCCCCTTGGTGTGGTAAGAAAGATCTGTCTCTCTTCCTTCCTACAAAACCTTTTCCAACCAAGCTGCAGTCCTAAGCTCATCCTTCAGACATTCAAAACCCAATTTCCTTCTCCCATCAAAAGCCTTCCAATCTTCATGTCTCCTTGCAACTCACAAGTGTTTTCTGTCAAAATCATTTCACACACTGGCTGTTCTCACTCTCTTGTCCTCTGCATAAACATCTCTGGTTTTTACTCATGTCCTACTGGGCTTTAAGTTCCGGTGGCATCCACCAGTAAAAAAGATTTAACCAAGTTCAGACTTAGTGCAAGACAATAGGAATCTTCTGGGGGAAAAAAATCATGTGAGATTAGTCTATTCTTTGCCAAAATCTTTAAGACAATGGTCTAAACCCTGTCATTACTATTGAAACTAGCATTAGGCAGGGCTTAGTTATAATATTGCAAATAAACACAGAGCCAACACCAAATATATCTTATCTATCCAGCCCACAGACTTCATCCCTTTCTCTCTACATATTTTTGGTTCCTTCCCCCCCGCCCCCCCAAGACCTTTTCTCATTTATGTTGCAGAAACCATGGCGGTAGGAAGAAGTTTCAAAAAAGACATTTCTATTTCAGAGGTTACCAAACAGTTGTGGATATAAACAGTCACATAACAACATGCTCTGGATTAAAACATATGACTGGACAGAAAGAGGAGAAGATTCTTCATCACATTTATCTCTTCTTTTAGCATTTTAACAACATATGGTCTTTCTCGCCCAGGTTGAAATTCCCAGCCTTGCCAGCAGAAATCCATAAGGGAAAAAATGTTTGTAGCTGGCAGACTGAGTGGTAAAATAGAACTAGAATATTTAGAAACATGATCAACCTAACAGTGACTGAGTGCATACTAATAATTTAATTGTTTAAAACAAAAAATTCTGTATTCAAGTCTCTCATCTTTAATCCTTGCTTTAATTTTGGATCACTTCATTAGATGCAAGGCTCATTTAACTTGTACATATTTGGGAAATATGCCCATTTATCAAAGGTTGTCGTAATGGTATTTGCATGTGGGATGTATACTACTAATTAAAACATTACTTCAACTGACCAAAGCTTGCCTCTTAATTGCATCTTTTATAAAAAATGCAGTGAATATTTTCCACCCGAACTGGAGAATATATATTAAAAACATTTATGAAAGCAAGAAATTATTTAACAGCCATGGGACTTATTCACTCTTAAGACTTCCTCCTTAGAAATCAGCACTGTCTGAGCCCTGCTTCTTGCTCTGACACAGAAATTCTTTTATCATGTATATGGTGGTTGGTTTCTCGTGTTTCTCATCTGCCAACTGAGGTAGACACAATTTTCCAGTACTGCCACGATGCAGTAGACTTAATTTATGTGGGGTTTTATTGTTGTTGCTGTTTTTTTTTTGTTTGTTTTTTTTTGTTTGTGGGTTTTTTGTTTGTTTGTTTTGTTTGTTTTGTTTTGTTTTTGTAATAGAAGCCACAACATTTCTAGACAGAAGATTCTGTAAAAAATGAACATCAAGTATTTCAATGCTAGTGGCAGGGAAAAAAACCAAATGGAATATTCTTGGTTTTGCAATCATGGGTCTCACACTATTAAGGAGGGTTGTGTATCTGTTCCTGAGACAGAGTTATAGAAGTGCTTAACAGTCTGCACTCTTTCTGTTTCGGTATATAAGATCAAAATGCCTTCTGCAGTGACACATCATCACCACACTTTCTAATTCAAGGAAAAAATTGTTTCCAAAAACTTAAATGGGACAAAATGTAATGTGTCAAGCATACACAGATACAAAACTTTTCACAGAATTACAGTAACAAAAACATTATATAACTTGGTTGAAATGTATCATGAAAGTGGATTTATTTGCTCATCATCTGAAATCATTATTTATTTTCAGTATTTAAAAAAAAATGTTGCTCTGTAAGGTACAGTCAGTTATATGATATTCTGAAGAAAGATACAAATTTGCTCTAACTCTGAAGCTGGTGAGAATCAAAGCACCCGTTTTGGAGCAGAACTGCACCTCAGCTAATCCATTCTGTCTCACAGCAAAACTAGTTGATTTGAAGCCATAAAACTTCTGATTGGAGAGGAGGTGAAATCATCTTATGTCTGCCTGCAAAACACCAGGTAGACTTAACAACTAACAAAAAATAAATTGAAATTATAGCACACATCTTGATCTGTTTGAAGTGGTTACTTAAGGATAGGGAAATGAGGAAAGCCTCTTAAAAGTAAGCTGCTTGCCTTTTTGACAAAACTTGCTGATGGGCTACTTTACCAGTAAAGGAGCCCTCATGACCTCTAGATGAATAATTTTTGCTTCTTTATAATCCTTCCTCATATCTCATCTTTCTTTGCAGCATTTAAGTTTCATTTTTGCAAAAAGCTACAAGTAAAGGAAATCTTTGTTTGCTATCAAATAAACATCATCTAAAGTTACAAAAACTGTAATAGTCAACATTACAGAGAAGTTTTGGAGGCTCCATCCCAAGTAGAGTTCAAGGCTGGGCTGGATGGAACTCTGAGCAACCTGGTGTAGTGAAAGTGTCTCTGCCCACAGTAAGGATAAGATGATCTTGGAGGTCCTTTCCAACTCTAAACATTCTGTAATTCTGCAATTACCTTGAAGAGCAAAAAGGTGTCATAATTAGTGTTATAATTAGTTCTGAGATACTGGAAGCAAAGTTCAGAATGCTGAGGTGACTATGTCTCTGTTTTCCCTGCAATTATAGGTGGTCAACATGAGTAAACTGCTGCAGTGTACTCTAACAGAATGCGTTACAAATGTGCAAAAATATATTCCTTTATGGATGGAATAGTCCTCTTTTACTAATCTGAACTTGACTTGCTACTTAGCTTCTTATTTCTGATAAATCTTAGTGCTTGATTTCTATTAATTATTTTATAGAGGATCTCATTCTGTCTGCATCTAGTGTAAGTTTGAATAGGATAAGAGAAAATTTCTAGTGATTATAATTTTCTTGTTGCTTCATGACTTGAAATAATCTTCATCATACCATCTCGTTGCACCCAGTTTATCCAGAAAACCCAATCACTTTCCTCCCTAACATGTATTATCTTCATTAGCTCATATCAGTAATATAAGTTAAAACTCAGCACACAACAGATGATACAATTTCACATACATATGTTTGTAAATTCAATAAATGGCTATTACTAAAACTGAGCTCACCACACGGCAGGCAAGCAGAAAGGCAGTGTGGAAAGTTGTACCAAAGTCATTATGCAGAACACAAAATGAAAAGTGGTACAAGTTGTGTATAAGGAAAAGTAAATAGGTACTGACAATAATATTGAACTGCTGACTTGTACATACCCTCACAAAAATTTTATTTCCCTTCCTCTTTCCATAACAGATCTAACCTAATACTGACTTTGTAGCTTTAAGCCTTAGGCCCATTTTCTTCCTGGTAAGACATTAAAATCTGTTGTATTTTTAAATAAGCAACCTATCCTAGTGAACTTGGATGCCAAGAAAAAAGTTATGGTTTATGGATAAAATAGAAGGAAGGTGTCTATAATAACACTTAAACAAGAATACTGAAATGAAAAATGCCTATAATTAATAGCTCCACAAACATATATTTCTCCTGAAAGAGTTATCTTGCCAAAAAGGTAAGTATGCAAAAATATTTCTGTTGATTCTTAACAATGTTTCACCAAAAAAAATATTCTACCACTTACTTATTTTGATGGCCTAAAAAATTTTTCATCCATTTACTTACTTTGATGCCCTACTATCTCTGAGAAAGAATACAGTAAAAAAGAAGAAACTTCATAGGGAGGTAAATAAATACTGTGTCTAAATCAAAATAAGCATGGTCTTCATAATCACACAGTTTTAAGAAGAGGCATGAATCATATGTACATTAGGTTACGATTTTGAAATAACCAACAGCTAGGACTGTGTAGGCCACTGATGCATCTGAAATTACATATATACACACATCTCTTTTCAGGTCTTATTAAGCAATTTCAGTACTGCATTGCTGCAAAACACTTTTTTTTTTTTTTTTTTTTTATTTCCAGCCACAAATGCTTATTTTCAAATTAATACAAGTGCTGTTTTAAAAATAAAGTGGAGAACACATTAGATCAAATCACAAATCTCTTGACAAGGATATTTTGAAGACTTTCTTAGTGAAATGGACAAGAAAACAAACCTTGTTTTGCTGCTTTCACTGTCAATGAAAGGTTTACTACAACTGCACAGTTGCTGCCTGACAAATGTTATTGTTGCAATGACTTAGGGAACACTGCATTCCACTCAGAAATATTTTAAGCGTTCCCATCAGGGTAAGGACACTCAAATACAAACAAAATGAAGTGCCTAGAGGAGCAAAGGAGGAACAGGAATTTATCAAGACTGCTAGTGATTTATGAGAAGTAATGATTACGGGGCCCAGGCAGTGTGAAGAGATGATTCTATTTATCATTTCCCCCCCCATAGCTATGTGCTAGAAAGTGGCATCAATATATCATCAAAACATTAAGCTGGTGGCCCAGCAGTCTGGAATTTATTTAGGGAGATGTCATTATTGCAGGTGTCTGTGATGGAAGGGAGGACAAGTTAATTACCTCTTCACCAATCTGCATCTCTCGGACAGAGTGAAGTAAAAGCTGGTATCCTTCAAAAACAATCACACAGTTTGGGTCACAGCTGTGGTTCAGTAAAGACATGCTGTGAGGGGTGCAAGAAAAAAGAAAAACTTAACAGAGGAGTCTCAACTGCCATTTCCCTTTAATCATTTGAAATCAGCTAACATGATTACATCTGAAGTATTGAGCAATTAAATCACAAAACAAATAAATTCCCTGTTAAATCAGCTGCTCTTGGTTAGGGGAGGGAAATGAATGCTTAGAAGATTTATATTCATTGGTAATAGGAGCCATGCCGGGATCTCTTCAAATGTTTCTGCCTTTTGTGTACTTGGGGCAGGATGAAGGCAATGGCCTCCCATTGCCTCTTCGAGAGCCCTGATTCAGGGCATTGGGCAAATAGGGAACAAGGTAATCTTGTTACCTTGACAGTTCAGAGCAGAGGGGACTGAGTTGTATTTCTGTTGTTTCTGCTCAGTTTCAGGGTACGAACCTTATCAATTACCTGACTGTCATTGCAAGCACAGCTCAAAGGGGCCAAAAATCAACATGGATTTCTTATCCGGAGAAAATAGAGTATACTATGTCCGAAAGCCAAAGAAGTTGGTGTATAGAGTTGAAAGAAGAAACAGGGCCATTGCCTCTGTTTTCATGCATATTTTGGCCCAGCCTTTGTTCTTGTGGCATGTGACAGCTGGGGCAGCACAGCTCATTAGGGAATGGCTGGCACCCTCAAGAGACACAAACGCTGCACAAGCACTCCTTCCTTCTCTCTGAAGGAGGCTATATATACTATACATGCTATATACTTCGGAATCACGAGTTTCCTTAGCTGAGAAACAACTGACTTTGCCAGGCAAACATTTCTGCTACAGCAGATCAATGGTTCTTTCCCTATGGGAATGACCCACTGAAAGAATAATTCTGGTATTATCAGCCTGGAAGAAGAATTTTGGCTTATCCATCTCCTGGCTGCATTTATATTCTGTCCATGTCTGATTCAGCAGTTGAAAATCCCAATGGTT
Organism: Lonchura striata; assembly: GCF_050655825.1. Classification (NCBI taxonomy): domain Eukaryota; kingdom Metazoa; phylum Chordata; class Aves; order Passeriformes; family Estrildidae; genus Lonchura; species Lonchura striata. The sequence continues at coordinate 82,782,250 of NC_140705.1, read as the reverse complement.
GTTGGTAAAATAGAAAATGTTGCCAAGGCTCTGAGCCCTGCACCAAACCATGTTTATTTAGTTTTTTGACTCTTACAGGAGGTATCAACAGGTGTCTGACTCTTTTGGTATCCCTTCTGGCCTAATAAAATATCTGTGGTTAATCTCCTCAAGAACCCACTGGGAGAGTATCCATTACACTTATTGTGAGATCACTGGGCACACTCTCAAAGCTGCTCCCAATGTGAAGCACAGCAGAACCATAGGATTTTACCTACATTAAAACATATTGTGATGCTGAAGCTATCAAGCCATACAACAATATACAACCTCTTTACAAGGCTTAATAAAGAACTTTTAATTAAATCTCATGTCGTGGAGAAACTTGTGAGTTTGCTGACAATTTCCTCTGGAAGCATGTGAATTCATCTGGAAGGACATTTGCCCAGGACTTGTAAACCACAGATTTTATGTTCTCAATTTTCCCAGCTGTGTTGCTATAACAAAACTCAAACTGCTCTGAAGTGACCTTCAAGGAAAAGAGTCTCTGGCATCCCTTGGCAGTGCATTATCACTGAACATAGACAGATACTTTCTTCACAGTTAAGAGCTTTTTTACAACCAAAACCAAGCATTTCCCTAGTAATAATAATGATCAAAAATAATATTTCATTTTTCTTAATTATTGTTTTCATTCCATTATGAAATCAAATTACTATTTTGCACTTTTCATGACACTAATTCCCATGTCCTCCTAACTACTTTTTCCTCATCTTTACTACAAAGCAGACCCAAGATATTAAGTGTCCTTAGTTAAATCTTACATATGACATTAGAAGGAAAAAAACTGGCAATGATAGGCCCATTGAGATACTGACAAACATAATTCAACTATGCATTAACAAAAAAAAATTAGACAGTAAAACATACTTTTAAACTACACATTAATTTTCCATATTTATGACTACAGGTTACTAATTCTGTGAAGAAAAACCTTCATTGGTACATACTTCTTTCCTAATACAAATAAGAAACAATAATAAGAAATTCAAAGATTGACTCTATCTCTTAGGGGACCTATCTTTTCACCTTACTGGTTTCTTTGTTATGGTAATTTACTTATAAATATATCAATCTTTTTCTTTTAATTACAAATTATGAAGGCTCTGAGCTGCAAAATATCTGTATTCTAAAGCATTGTTGAACAGGTTTCCCTTACTAGTCCCAGTCACACAGTGTTGATGACAGCATTTATTCTTACTTAGAAAAGACTACCACCTCCATAAAAATAAAATACAAAGATGTACACTATTTAAACTGCTTTAATGCTGTAATCAGGACTATTAAGAATGCTTTCAACTAGATTGTATTTTTTTATTCTTCTTTAACTTATTTCCATTTCCCAGTTTCTCATTCAGACATGTTACCTGCTGCTTTGATGGTCCTTGCAGCTACCTTGGAAAAAAGGAGAAATAACTGACATAGATTTTGCCTGTGAATGAAACAGTGTCCACAGTACCTGGGATACAGGCCAACACCAACATCCTGCATCTCTCCATTACTGATGGTGAAACAGTTACAGGTCACCTGTAAAAACAAGGGAAAAAAAATCCAGGATTACCAGAATAATTTGGAAAGCCCATATTCAAGTGAAAAAAAAACATTCCAAAATAAAATGAAGGGGCAAACAGTAATTAGATGGGAAACATTCAAGCCCAACACTAGTGCTCTTTCATTTTAGATCAATCACATCTGGGACACACTCTCCTGTAAAACTGCTGTCAATTAAAAACAGAAATATAAGTATCCTGAAAAAATGTGGGGTTAAACACATGCAGGGGCCCTACTTTCCTGTAGGGAGAAGAAAAAAAGTCACCCTATACAGAGGCTGAGAAGCTCAGCCCAGGAACAACCTAGCAGATGATAGTGACTATCGATGGAAAGAATGGCTGTTTTCCATGTGGGGACTCTCCTGATGTCAGGCTCTCACAGCACATTTTAGTGAGGAGCAGTGGGAACCAAAGAATATATATGGGACTTATTTGAAGTAAATAGCAACCTCAGTTGTAGCAACCTGATGTGGACACAAATGCAAAGACTGTGCAATAATTTATCTATCACATTATGGGTATTTTGGTTTGCATGTAGAAGATCTGACGACAAAGCATGCTCAAACTGCCATCCAGGAGAAATACAACCTTTTCTTTAATTTCAAATATTCAGATTGTAAATGTATTCTTCCTTCATACAATGATACCAAATTAAAGTGGTTTTAGAAAAGAATGGAAGTTTCCTGTAAACAGATTTAGTCCTACCCCAAAGTATCAAACTAAGCCTTCTTGGTGTTCAAGGTATATCAACATTTGTAAATTATTAACAAGTACAACTTTCATGTGGTTAAATGAAAAAACAGAATTCTATTGTAATTTTTTAAAGTATTTGATTTTTGGGGAAGAGCTGGTTTTGGTGTTTTTTTACATTCATTTTTTAGCTATGTCAATCAGTTATCATCAATGCATTAATATCTTCTTTAGAAAAATACTGCATGATACTGCATATACAAGAAAGTCCCAGGTCTTTTCTGCATAGCATTGGATTACTAATATCATTAATTCTCATTACAACAGAAAATTAGTTAAGAGTAGGGTTTGGCAGACATGGAAATGAGATTTGAAAGTTGTAGCTTTATTCACAGAGTAATTGTCCAGAACAGAAAATGCACACCTATATTTTAAAGAGGTATGCTGAACAATTTAGTAATATAACTTATCTTATAAATTGACACATTATTATTTATGAGGCCATTAACTATAAGGTGAAAATGAAATACTCTTTCAAAATTTCTCATAAATTATGACAGCAACATTAATTTAAATAAATGGACATGCAGTAGGGCATGTGTTTTTGTAAACCGTTAAACAGTACTTTGATTGGTCTATTATTTATGTAACCCATTCAAATGTTCCCTATCAATTACCAAAATTATACATCTTAGCTATTTCTTTCCTGTTGACATTGGGTATAAAGTCTCAAACAACTTCTGAGCAAAGATTAGTCCATTTCAAGTAGCAATTATCCTGGTTCTAAAAATATTGACTTGATTTTGGTATTTACTAAAAAAATTATGCCTTCCAGGTAAAATAGAAAGAAAGCAGCTTTTGTGTGCCTTACCTCTCTCTAACAGATGATAAAGTAGTAGAGGTCAAGCATATCTTAGAAACAAATGAACTCCTCTTTTTTGCAAATCTCTTAATATTCTCATAACATTTTTATATTAATAATATTGAATTTTGATCACCATAGAGTTATAGGGACTGTTTCATCATTTTCTATTAATGTATTATATTATGTGAAAAGTTTTACACACAGAAGTCGCAAGAGTTTTACTTCTTCCTTTTTGAAACATGCATCAGTTTTTTATACCAGGATACATTTATAGAAAAATTTGAGATGAATGAATATGCTGAGATTCAGACATGAAGAGCTATTTTTAATAGTAGTTCACTGTGAAGCACTTTTTAACATCTCAGATATTTCTACAGTGTACAGGTGCATATCAATATCCAGTGAGGCAGTGAAATGCCATCTAGTTTCTAATTATTTCCAGTTTCAAATATAATATTGGGAATCCAAAGTATACAGGGTGAAATCTAAAAAGGTATTTAATACACAAACACAGGCAGAAATCCAACTGGTCCCATGAGTTCTGAGCTGTATGATTTAGTGCACAACCCTGCCAGAGGCATAGGAAGTTTCAGGTGATCTGAGGCTTGTTTAACCCCTAAGAAGACAATCTTTCCCCCCTTTTAAGCTCAAGAAAGGAAAAAAAACAACAGTGATACACAAATATTGTCTACTGCAGATAATAACCTTAGTAATGGCTGCTTTCTGTGCTCAGCAAGTGGAGAGAGAGGAACTGAGATTGGGGTGGAGAGAGGAGGAAGATTTCAGCATTTACAGTGTGAGGAATTCTGATGTAATGACAATCCTCCATAGACAGCTAGCAGCCTGATATAAAATATGAAATATTCATAGTCTTTTACTATATGGTTGGTTTTTTGTTCTCTTTGAGATTTGTTACAAAGTTTCTAAAAGTCTACTAATCACCTCTACATTTCTATTTACATAAACTTCTGGGATGTTTTAAGTCTGAGTTAAAGATCTCTTCTATCAAGGGGACTTAGGAGATTTCAAAACAAGAGTTGGTGTTGTAGATCACAACAAAATGAAGATGGGTTTTTTTTTTAGAGAACACCCAAGAAAAGTCAGTTTTTCTAGCATCCCAAAATTCACAGATGTAGCTCAAATAACAGCCAAATCTGGAGTATCCAACATTTCTGCAGGAGAGTATGATTAAGCTGCTCACTCCTGAGGCAATTGATTACAGATCAAAGCCTACTGGGACTGGAAGTTAACTAACTCTGTTTCTAGGGGAAAAAAACCCAAACACATAAAAACAAGGCAAAAAAAACATTTTCTCATGCATCACAGCATTTCTTTCAAGTTTCATGGTTATTTTGTGCTTTTTTTTGCCTTAACTGACCGACCTTATTCCTTATACTACAACCAGGCTCTATTTGATCACAGATTTAAAAATAAGAAAAATAAGCAATTCTCAGCAACTGAGGGCTTCAAAACCAGCATTCTTCCATACAATGGTATGTTCCTTGTTGTCTAAACTCCTGCACAATCATTTATCTCAGTAATTTAATTTGTGCTTGTCCCTTCTGAATCCTTTAAAAATTCCTCTCTATCCAGCTACGAAGCACTGAGACAGCATATCCACATACAGAAACAGAACCAAGCACTCACAAATAAAGAAAATTGCCACATATTTCAGCACTTCAAAGTGCAAAGACAAATTCCTTGCTATTTCTAAGATTTCTGAAAAAAATACATCTCCCAGCATGAGAACCAAGTGAAAATTCTGAGGGGGGAGTCACAAACTTTTCAAGCCTTCAAAATGCAAAACTTCTAAATATTCTAGAGTGATCAAGGTTAATCATCATAGCCTGTTTGGCCACAGAGCTCTAGTCTATAAACTTAACAGTTTACAGAATCACTTCTGAGTGTTTGAGTTGCCTCTACGGCAATAAATCCTGCAAGGTTATTTAAAAGTAGGTCCTATTTGAAACAACCAACATTGTTATATAAACTGATTGAAATAAATAAAAATATTTGTTCTTTTGAGGCTGTACATATTTTAGAGAAGTAGGCTGTACCCCGTAAGGTAACGTAAGTAGAAAGACGTACTCTCTCCTAGACTGGTAAACACATAATGAGTAAACCAACTCTACTGACTGGCCAATATTCTCAGGCATACCTTATCACCAAACAAAAATTATTGCAACCTGCTAAATTTGATTTCCTCTCTGAGTGACTAATGAAAACTCTGTAAATTTACCCTGTAAAGAGGTCACTGTTCTTAAGATGTCTAAAGCTACTGTCTGAGATATCTCTGTCAGTGCCAGACTCACAGTCTAGTGGACAATCATGATTTATATTGGTGGTTGCACTTCACAGAGTCCAGAGGCTTCAGTTTTGCAATACAACAAGCTGAATTTGCTTTCAGTTCAGACCTCATTCCTACAGCTTTATACTGAGGATTTGCCTTTGGGTTAAATAAAACAGATTAAGACTTGATGGCACGACATTCCAGATTTGGAATTTCAGACACTCAGACAATGAAACACATCAATAAGGGTGTAAGGGAAAGAAAACAAATCATTATTGGCTAACACTTGCTGCGCTGATCAAATTACAAACACCAGGGCTAATAATCAATCATTTTGTCTCCTGCATTCCTGTTACTGCAGCACAGTGAGGCAGCTCTTATAACACATGTAAGAAACCCTCCCAAGGACTTCCAAAGGGTGTATTGCACTGATAAGGGTCAATACAATTTTCAGCTCGGATATACAATGAATCCAGCCATCTCTGTAAGTAGTGTGTTACAGCTGGTGTACTCTAATCCACCACCAGGAAGAAAGCCATAAGGAACAATTTTCCCCCCTAATTTATTAACCTAATGTATTGTAAATTAAAAATAGATATTAAAAAGAACCTTTTCATGGATTATTAAGTTTCTCATTCATACCGAAACTGCCTGGGTATCATGGTCACAGCCAACTATTTAGCAAAAGATACTGCAATGAGTTCTCATGTAATAGACTTCTCAAGAGACTCAAACATTTTTCCAGGAGAAAGGGGTGAGCAGTAAATGCTATGTGAGAGGCACATTACCTCAAATGACCAAAGCACACCCCCAGAGACTTTCTAGAACCACCACATTCCACTACAGTTCTGCACTGATAACACTTTCCCACTCAAGGATGAACAGATAACAGGCACAGATGGTTGTTAGATCTCAAATCTGCTAATGACTTCATTTGGCACTCAGAGCACTAGTGCAATAATGCTAAACTGTAATGCACAGTATGCCACAGCAGTGACAGGCCTGTCAAGCCCCTGTTTTATGTGTACAACACTCAACTACTTGTGCCTACAGTCCAGGACATCCTGGCTTTCTCCTCAGACAGAGCTTCTCACTCTGAAATGGCAGCTCTGTTCACAGTGTGTGGGAATCCAGAGCTTCCCTCTGGCTGCCCTGAAAGGCCTGGGACCCTGGCAGGGGGTCAGGAACCCCCCAGAGACACTGTCTCTGATCTCTGCCCATGAAAAAGAGTTTTCAGTCTTACAGGATGAATTACAAGCTCTGAGTGTTTGATATGAGTAATAATTAGGTGTGGCACGGGTGCAAAAGTAAAATTCTAGGATTCTAGATTAGGGGTCCAAAGGGGACAAGATAGAGGAAATTGGGTGTGTCTTGTCCTTTTTCTCCTTCTTCATGCTCTCCATGTTTCACTGTAGTGTTGGCATTTTTCTATTGGTTTAGGCTGGGGACACACTGTTCAACGTAGGTGACAGATATTGGCACATTATTGTAAATATAGCACAGGTAGTTTCTGGTATTTAATGTTTGTAACATCCCACTGAGGGCAGAGCCCCACACGCTGCCCTGCAGGACAGACCTGCAGTAGGGCAGCAGAACATGTTAGAGATAAACAAGAATAAACAACCTTGAAAACCAGCACAGACGAATTATGGCTTCTTCTTTGGCAGCAGGGCAGAAAGACAGAGACTTTCTACAATCTCGGGATCATCAATAGCACAGATTCTGACGATGGTGGGAAGGCATCTACTACCTGAACACTGTGTTGAAAGGAACCCTGTAATGAGGCACACTTGAAAACTAGACCTTTGTGCCTTATATATACATGCTTAAAGGTTTGTGCTGTATCAGGAACTTAGAATCCAATTCTACGTTACATTCAACTCAGGACACACTTAGTGCTTCCATGAGAGCCACAGAAACAAAATGAGATGAAAGAGACATCAGAAAAAGGAAAGTAGGCGAAGAGGAAAAAAGAAGCTTCTTCGGTGTTTTGATAGACTCACAGAATAAGCTGAGCTGGAAGTGACCCACAAGGATCATTGTGACTCCAACTCCTGGTCTTGCACAGGACAAGAATCACGGCATGGGCCCAAGAGTATTGTCCAAATGCTTCCAGACAGAAATAAAAACATATTAAAAGAACTTAAGGAAAGTTTTCTTATTTAGATTTTTCAGACTAAGTAAAGGGCACAAGAAGTTAACTGTTTATGATATTTGCTCAGAAGCCAAAGTATGCTGTAAAACCATGAAATTTGAAAAAATTTTTTCACACCTTGACTGAATTCACAAGTATTTAATTTTACTTCAAAGACTTTCTATTAATCTCTTGTGCCAAAGCATCAACATTTTGGCTGAATTAAAGACTACCATTACTTCAGAGCTATTTACAACAAAGATATGCATTTCCAATTGCTTTCTTAATTCTTTAAGCCTTTGGACATCTTTCTTCACATCAACTAACAATATTTCAGGCCTTTTTTGCTATCCTAGCATGTGATATTTTCTGATGAGTGTGCAGAAAACAGGTATACCTTGCAGATAGGCTGTCACCACCTACAAGACAGGAGACCAGAAATTTGCCCTGACATTAACAGATAATTTAGTGCAAGTGTGCTTCAGGCATTCCTTTATAGAAATCAGCTAAGTGGTGCAATTTTGATTGAAATGGAATGAAAATAGGTTATGGCAAATTACCTCCTCTCTTCTTAATCCCACACATAATTCTCCAGTCTTTCAAATAAAAATATTTAGCTATGCAGCTAAATATATTTGATTACTGAGAATTTCAAAGCAATCATTACTAGGACAAATGTTATGTTTGCTATGAACACCTTTGTTTTAAAAAACCAAAACATGAGCATGTGCAACATGTAGTTAGGAACCTGGACTTGAAAAGGTAAAGCTTGAAACACAAAATTATTGCACTTCTAGTGTAAAACAAAGTATCTTGAATTTTTTCAGTACTCCCACTAAAGTTTTGTGCAACCTGTCTTAGCCTTTTCACAAATTTTCTTCTGACAAAAGTCAGCAAGTGTCATGGTCCTCTTGGTGAAATTTTAGCTTATACCCAGCTCACTACTAAATGTTATTATTATTCTTGCTTTTTGCAACAAAACTGAAATGCATCTATTTTGGGAGCAGAACAGCAGAGTGGGAGGTGCAAAGTCACTAAAGGATCATATTACAGTATGCTTGCAGCATTTGGCATTATTAATTGGAGTGGAGTAGGAGCATGACCTCCTTCTCTTCATCCTCATTTTCCTACTGGTAACTCCACTCCTGAGAAATGGGGCTGAGTTACTAACTTGATTTAAACAGCCATTGCATGCCCACTTATTACAAACACACTGCTTGTTTATGAATGAGATCAAACTTCATGGGCATTCAGGAGTCATTAACTGACATTGTGTTTGTCTTGCCTATTTTGTTATAGATAGATGTTTAAATGCTTTGCAATGGTATATTAAAAAAAATTTAGATTACTATGAATTATTAGGGTGAGATTCAGCTACAGATGCTTGTATGAAAATTACATAGGCAAAATCAAAACATTAGTGAATTACTCTTACTTAACTTCAGCTAATAATATGGGTGGAATGAAGTACTATGTGCTACCTCTTTCCATTACCTAGGTAATTTCCTCATACCAAGCTGCTAAGCAGCTCAAGATAGGTCAGAGAAATTCTAACCTAAATATTTCAGTGTTTGATGACATTTTATCACAGAGGCAATATACTTGTTATGCCTTTTGGAGGTGCTTGTTGAGCTGGACCTTCAAGTATATTTAACTTCTTAAGTTCATCAACAATAAGTCTTTGGATTTGGTCTATTTGGCTTAGTGGAATTTTTGCCTTTCCTCTTCCTCACTCGAACTATGGCACAACAATATCTTTTCTACTGAGGGGAGGGGATAGGGAATGAGGGGGACTATAAAAATCTGGAGAAAACTTTTTTCATGCCATTGCTTTAAAATTGTTTCCACCAAGAAATTTCTGAAAGCACAAAAGCTGAGAATGTTTGAAAGACACTTCAAAAAGCGTAGAAAAAAAAGGAAACACCTCTTCCAAAATGTAATGGCCTGAAATGAGTACTTTTAATCTTAAAAACTAAAACAAATGTAAATAAACATCTTGATTTTGAAACTTCTTCTGAAACTGGCAACAAAACCCATTTGATTCAATTAATTTAGAAACATGGAAACCATTTTTTTAAAATAAAAAACCACTTCTTTTCAATTTTTTTTTATATGAAGCATGTGGATTTGGAACCAGAACTAGTCACTTTGCTACTTGACTTACAACCGAAAACAGAGATGACTGGGGAGTTTTAGAACTGAACCTTTTTTTATCTTAGTATGCTGAAAAGAAATACATGGCAACCCCATATGGAGCACACAACACTGACAAACCTGCCTGTGTCCTTGGTCACTGAGAAGCCAGGCTAGCCCAAACCTGCTCTGTTTTGCATTAACCAAACAAAATTTCAGGCTCTTATAATGTCTGTGTATTGAGGCCCAAAAGAAAACTGATACCACTGCCAGTTCCTTCCATTTTTCTTACAGTTTTTCTCTATAGATAGAGATAAGCTACTATTGTTTTTCTTTTGACATGCAGTTTTATCCAAAGGATTAAGTATTGTTCTTTCCATCATATCAATGAAGCAAAAACAAAAGTGTTAAGTTACTTGGATTTATTTGTTTTCCAATCTATTCCTACAATTGAAACTGGGCAACATTACTAGCTCTAAAAGTCTTTTTTAAATTCATCACCTTTAGTGACATAACCCCTTTTTTCCCATTAAAGACAGAAGGAAATCAGTATGACAATAGGAATCATGCACTATGTTCTTCTACATAGCTGGCAGTCAAACATCTTCTGAGAGCAGGTAATTTAAATTTTGTGTAAAACCATGATTTGACAAATGCAAGTTCTGTTTGTAAAATGCCAATGTAAAATATCCTAAATAAACTATGCTCCTTTGAAAGTTTTTGAAAATTTGTTTAGCATTTGCCTGCAGAGTGCATTTTTTCTCTGAGACCTTCCTTCCACAGGCAGTGTATAAAGAGTACTGTCAGATACAATGACTGATGCTACTGTGCCATAGCAGGTCATGTGTCTGAGGTGGGCTAGATCTGTCCAGGAACAGCAAAAAGGAGTGGAGTACCACCTGGTATTTATCCAGTATATCAAATCCAGGACGTAATTAAAAGTTTAACGGGAAAAATAATAACACAGTGAAACAAAATCTCACTCTGTATTCAATTCTGAAAAGCTGATTGCCTTAATGAGAGGTCTTTTGGGGGAAAAGAGTAGTGGCCTATTGAAGAGATTGTTTAATCCAGACCACAGCTGAAGACCTCTTCCTGACTGAAAGGGGAAGACCGTGCTCTACACCTGTGCACTGGCACAGAAGGGTGAATATGCTCATATGAGAAAACAGCAGGATATGTAAGCCAGAATGCATAAAATGAACTCAAGGTAAGCACGAAGTAGAACAGTATTTAATTTAAAGATGTGATGTGATGTGATGCATAGAACAAATTAAAGCTAAAGCAGTAAATTTAAGGCCTGTATAACTCAAGCACTCAGTATTCAACGAGTTCTTGGATTTCTCAGAATCTGTGCATTCTTAATATATCTGATCAGTTCCCCAAGGATTTCCAGCCTGCATTTATTTTATACCTCTATTTTGGGGCCATTTTTTCTAAACAATGCTATGATGAGGAAACAGTTGATATAATTCAGTTTTTAGAATTTCATAACACTGGACATGTCCCAACACAGCACATACATGTCCAGTTTCGTGCTAATGCTGCTCATTTTCTTATTCTCCCAGTTCTGGTCCAACATTCTTGGACAATCCTATTTGATGAGAAACCACAGTCAGTCAATGACATATAACAATACCAAAGACAATTTGCTAGCATTTTATGCTATATTTGACATGAGGTAAATCTAAAAAAACCCAATCCTGCTCTGTGGTCCTGGTCTCATTTGGAACACAAGGTGCATGTGGCACCCAGGATCTAAATCAGAACATTGCATAGCTGCATTTCTCAGGCCTGGCCAAGGGATTTTGCTTGAAAGGCAACCTTCTCCAATCAGAAATGACTGAATAGTTGGTACCACCAAGTCACAGGAAATCCCTTTCATATTTTACTTGGATTCCTTTTTACTTTTGAAGATGTTGGTAGAAAACAACTGCTATTTATACCAAGAGAAGGAACTATGTACATATATATCAGGTGGTTCCATGGGAACAAGGCTTTCAGAACCTTTCAATGCCTCTACTCCAAAACCAATACCCAGAAACACCACTCCATCCATCAGGATTCCTTAGCAGAAGACCATTATCTCAACAAAACAGAAAATTCCCAGCATATTGTTCAGCCTACAACAGAATGGAATACATTTTCCTTTGAAACAGTGTTTTTCTTTACAGTACCAGATTAGATGTAGCCATTATACAAATTTTCTGCATTGTTAATATACACTATTACTATTTAAGACAAAAACATGCAATACTTAGAGGCAGCATTAAGCAACACCTCCATTTGAGTAAGAGCCACAGAGAAAATGTAACAATTTACTCCAAATTAAACTCAGAGAACTCCAAGTCAAAGAACATCTAGCAATAAATTGACAAAAACACTGTAAAACAGCTAGATATAAAGTAGCACAGTTAGAATCACAGCTTGGAGAAAAAGTCACAATAAAGCTGAAGTTCTGTGTATTCTTTCTACTTAATGAACTCTCTCAGGGTATACAGACTGTAAATTGGTGAGAAAATGGTCAAATAATTGCATTATTTGATCTTTCACTTGTAATGGGGAAAAAAAAAAAGTATTTAATTTTTAAAAGTGTCTACTAGATATCTTGGAAATAAGGGAAGGTTATACAAACACTGCATTGAGCTCACAGTTCAACTGCTTGTGGGTAGCTAACTAAAGTTCACAGACCTGTATGTAATTGCTGTCTACAGGAAATACTTATGTTAGTGAAAGAATTTTCTCCCCGCTCCTTCACCTTTGCCCTTCCACAAACTCAGCAGAAAAGAAACCTTCTAAGAGCATTTCTGTGATGAACAGGGCTTTTCCCACCCCTACAAGAGGAACTAAATCCAACTGTCAGGAACAGAATCTGTCAACTTCTCAGAAATATGCTTTAGCAACTATTAATGAATAAAGGATATACTTTAATACAAAAGAGCTTGAAACAAAATAATCTGCTCAATATTCATTTATCTTTGCTAAACTTCAAATGGTTGGGTTTTTTTTTTTTTGGGGGGGGGGTTAACATTTTTTTTAAGCTTGCAACAAGAGTAAGAGCACAAAATTTACACTTACTTTAATGTAAATTGGCAGTGACTTCAGTGGCACCAAATAAGTTACACAGAACAGCAATCAGGTAGGAAAAAGTTCATAAATAAAATTTCTCTGAGCACTGAAGTTCAGTAATCTAATTCCACATGCTTAAATTCTGTAAAATTCAGACAAAACAAATCCCTGACAGTCTGCAAACTTTGATTTTTCTTTTTTGTTTAATTCCTAACATAAGCTCTTCACTACAAATGTCCAATGTTAACATTAAATAATAAAACAAAAATCTTTTTTTTAAACTAATACAGTATTTGTGATATCATTAGATAGCCTGAATAGGGTAACTGGATGTTGAGCAAACATTTTTAAAAATAACATTTCAATTTTTTCCCCCTAGCTTGAGATACTTTGAAAGGCACAGAAACTTTGCATTTATCAAAAATTGTTGTGTTTTCCCAGGACTCAAATGATATATTGCTATTTTCTGCCACAACAATACATTTTTCCATGGGCAAGTGACACTTCTGGGTATGTACAAGTAGCAAAGAATCTTTACAGAAAAAGTTGTATCATCTCATTTATACATGCAAGAGCAGGCAAGTAATTACCAGAGTGTACCCTGAAAAGCTGATGCCTTTCTTTATGTTACAATTTTTAATTTAAGTCAATAGTCTTCATAACCTAGATTCAGGATATCAGAAACTTTAAGAACACAACCTCTGCATTTCAAAGTCCCAACATACACTCCATTCACTGAGAAAATTACAATGGTCTTGAGTTATATATTCCAAGGGAGAAAGATGGCTGAGAGGGCTGTGATGGATTTACAAAACTAACAAAATATTTACAAAATACCCCTTTGAATCACAATACTCTCCTAGTACTTCATGCTAATTTTTTCTTATATGCAGATAGTTCATCACAGAACTAAAGAAAGTGCAAAATTGGATCAAAAATATGATTCACAAGGCACAAGATAATTCAAATCTACTGTTGCATTTCTCCTACAGTTTATGACACTGACTCCCCTCCTAAAGCCCATACTGTTTTTTTACACAAACATCATGCCAAAAACCTAGATGTCAAAATAAATTCTTCTGTCCTGAACTAAGACCTTCAAAGCTGAGTATTTGGTTATGATTATTTAAGAATATATTTTCCTTTCATTTATAACTTGCCTCTTATCTGATTTAGCTGCATATGAAAATTTTACCTTTAAATTGTTATACTTTCACAAATAGAGCAAGGTAAAACTACAAAGTAATTCCAAAACCTAAGATATTTACCTCCAAGGATTTTTTCATGATACAATAAGATTTTAATACAAAAATTACAAAATCATATTAGGTAAGTTTTCATTTTTAGTTTTGGCTATAAGAGCCATATGAGAACAAATGAAGTAGAAACAGTCGGTCATTTTTCCACCAATGTGGGAATAATTCTATTGTTTACATGTTATGACAGAAATAGTAAATAATTCCATCGATTCCTGTTTAAGTTACCGTTAAAATATACTTTTAAAGTATTTTACATGCTTTAGCCATTCATTTAAAATATAAATCAGCTCTGTGAAATTGTAAAAATTGTAACCTTTATGTCTTATAGCAAGAATCTAAAATATCAAGCTTTCACATATCAAATACTGCCCTGGTTTAAGTTTGGTTTTGTATTTTGTGGTTTTTGTGGGGTTTTTTCTTTTGTTTTTAATCCTAACAGAAACACAAAATATTTTGAAAGTCTGAATCATGATTTAGCCTTTGTGGCCAGTCTTTCCAGACTGAGTCCAGCTGTTTTTCAATGGACAGTCAATAATACCATATCCTCTGTGAAGTGGAAACAGGTGCCCCTTTTCATTGGCAAAGCTCTGACATGAATGAAGTACTTAAGCTTCACTTTTATTACCTCTTTGACATTTTATGTTCACTGTAATAGTACCACATGAAAGTATCTTTTGAGCTGTTACTATTTGACGGATCATCTTAGTCTGTTGTTCAGATTGTGTAAGATATTGAAAACAAGTATGTGAAAATCATCCCTTAGGATGAAATTTAGACTTCTAAATCTTTTTCTCCAAACTGCATCTCCAAATCTTGAGTTACATGTCCATGACTTTTAACAAAGATAACAAGCAGGAGAAGAAAAAGTAACAGATACTACAAAATGAGTGAATTAATAAAGAGAAATAAAATAGAACCCAAAACTACATGAGATGATGTATTTGAAAGATCAAAGAGATAACTTGATTTGCAATTAGCTCTTATGAACAGTATGTGGGCAGAGTGTGAAGGAGAGAATCTGGCAAACTACCAGTCAAGGCTAATGGTACTTAATTTCTTCCACCAGCAGCTCAAATGTGTTACAATATGCAGGCTGCAAAAGAATATAGGTAGAGTTTTGTTTTTAAAATTATTGCAAAACTTAGTTCCCCCAGTAGTTCTATGCAGCAATCCAGCTCAGACACAGTACTTACCTCTAAGGGCCTGCTGGTGTGATCCTGAAGGTGTCAATGCAGCAGTCAGTGATCAGGAGTAGCTTTTGCCTCTGCTCAAAAATGCAGAGCTGAACTCAACCCTTTGCAGCTGAAGCTTCACCTACCCGTGGATCTCAAGGTCCCTGGCTCCAAGCTACACTCACTAATTCACAAAATCTGTCTCTTATTAACTAAGGATTTAATATCAGTGGGACAGCTTGGCTATGTAAATCATACATCTTGCCTTGGAAAGGGGGCTGTAGAAATACTGGACTCCATCCACTGACACTGTCGGAATCTGTGGTATTGATGATCCCGAGATTGTAAAGTCTCTGTCTTTCTGCCCTGCTGTCAAAGAAGAAGCCATAATTCATCTGTGCTCTTTCCAAGGTTGTTTATTCTTGCTTATCTCTAACATGTTCTGCTGCCCTGCCGCAGGTCTGTCCTGCAGGGCAGCGTGTGGGGCTCTGCCCTCAGTGGGATGTTACAAACATTATATACCAGAAACTATCTGTGCTATATTTACAATAATGTGCCAATATCTATCACCTACGTTGAACAGTGTGTCCCCAGCCTAAACCAATAGAAAAATGCCAACACTACAGTGAAACATGGAGGGCATGAAGAAGGAGAAAAAGGACAAGACACGCCCAATTTCCTCCATATTGTCCCCTTTGGACCCCTAATCTAGAATCCTAGAATTTTACTTTTGCACCCGTGCCACACCTAATTATTACTCATATCAAACACTCAGAGCTTGTAATTCATCCTGTAAGATTGAAAACTCTTTTTCATGGGCAGAGATCAGAGACAGTGTCTCTCGGGGCTCTGTACAGGAGGGTTCCTGACACCCTGCCAGGGTCCCAGGCCTTCCAGGGCAGCCAGAGGGAAGCCCTGGATTCCCATATGACAGCTTTGCACCTGGTCAGCACCTATCACATGGATATTGCACTGCCAATTGTCTTATCGTAGGAATGCCTGAACAAACAAGTACTGACACCTTAACCACATAATTATTCTCTTCTGCTGACTTACAAGTAAAAAGGTTCAGATTGTCATCTAACTTTGTACAAACTATTCAGTCATTTGATGATGGAGAAATAAATGATCCATGCTTTGTTCTTGATTTAGAAAGAGATCCTGCTCATGCAAACACTTACAGAGAAGTTTTGTTTTCAGCTGAGTATTCTCAATACCTTCTAAAGGGTGACTCACAGGTAGGTTACTGCTGCCATTTCTTGTGCATCTCAGTAAGTCACCCTGCAACCCAAGCCCCGTGAAAGGCTCGCCCATTCACTTGAATATTGTTATTCCAGTTATACCTAGTTGTGTTATATGGCTTACTGTGTCTTAAGTCCCTTTGGTGGAACCTCTGTAAGAAAGAAAATGTTAACTTTAAATTTATATTTTATTGAATACACATATGATTTTCATGCTAAATCTGGCCATTGGGACGATTCCCAAGGCAGAAGACCAGCACCAGTCCCAGGATGTGTGCATAAGATGGGAAGAAGACAGTTACAACCGTGCAGGGTGATTTTTTTTACATGCTGCTTATTAATACATATGTCACTACATAGTACTTGACAATACTAAACAAAATGAATGCAGAAGTCTCTTATCAGTGGAAACATGTTTAAGTGGGAAATCTAGTGAAGAACATTTGGTCTTTATAACAAAAAAATGATCTGTTCTTCAGTACTTCCCTAAAACTGGATAACAACAGCAAAAGCCAAGAGAGCTGGTCAGTTTCTAGGAGAGCTGCATCACTACCAGTATGTGGGAAGATAGAAGCAGGGATGTTTTAGTCAGAACGTCTAAACAAAAGCCATTATTTAAAAAGCTTTATTTATACAAATCTGACATATCTATCCCAAGACATATAAAATGAAAATTGCAAATTAAAGCTCACGGATATTTACTTATTCAGAGTTCTCTCTGGAGATCTGTGTGCACGACTATGAACATACCCTCATGTCATTTCATGTGTTTGTCTAAAAAAAGAGATGTTATTTAACAATATGGTCTTTGGCAGAAGTTAGCCATAAAGCCACACATTTTGCAAACCAAGTATCCATAGTCACTAACTGCACAATAACTGAGCTTAGATATTATCAGTTTCAAAATAATTCACAAATAAAAATGCTACATATTTAAATCAATAAACCTCTGAGTCTGTTCATTCCCTTCATTTCAACAAGCAAATAATTTACAAGAAATCATTTACCCTCCAAAACCAGCTTTTTTCTTTACTTTTGGAATCCCTGATAGCAAATTGAAAATCTGTCAAAAATTATTTAAAATCAGCTCAAGCCTTTCATTCTTGTTGTTGCTAATTTTTAACTCCATGAACCAACCATGAACTATGTAGTAAAAATTCACTCAAATACTAAAATTGTGACAGTTGCTACGTCTGCAGACATGTATGCTGACTTAAAAATTAATGCTTTTAGCTTATTGTAGTTTTCTATATTACATTGCAACATAGATACTAAATGTAAATCACAATCCCAAAGACAAAATGGAAGAAGTCCTGCCCTAATACAGTAGCAATTAATGGAACAATAATCTTGGAAAATATTGATTCTTTATTTTTTACCCCTCACAGAAATTCTCACCCAGACCACATTGAGAACTTTTATTTTGGGAATAAAATTTTCTTTTCTTTTCCTGGTATCATCTCATTATTGGAAGAACTATTTTTGTAATTTTTCTTGCCCCAAATTTGGGAAGTAAAATGACAGAACATTTCATCAGTAAGAAGAAAATAAAATGTAGTGCTTTTGAATTTCCTTTCCTCATTGCAGGTTCTCACAAAGCTTCATTCCTGCTTCTCACTTTGGCAATTCAGTTTTGTGACTACAGATTGAAACCAGATTCCAGAAGGCCTGAAATACTATTTTTGTCTATATATGTGTAGCTTTATATTTCTGTGTGCTCAAGGACATCAAGCAACATGTAGACACTAATTAGTTAAGCATTACAACACCCCTGTGAAGAATGCAAATGCAGAACTGCATAATAAAGATGTTGAATGTAACACCAAGGATACAAAGCACCTCAGCAGCAGCTTGGCATACAAAGGAATTTTCTTGAAGTCATTGACTGTATCCAAAAGGTTCATGGTTAGAAAGAAAAAAAACACCTTAATGTTATTTGGAAAATAACAGAAACATAAAATCCACAACTGAAATAGGATTCCTGGCTTTACACTTCCCTGTGGCACGTGTTGATGGTGCAGTGCTATAGTACAGCTGCAGGCACAGTGTTGTTCATGTTATGCCAGTTAAGGGGCCATGTATTATTTCACATCTTCTGTCTTGGCTGCATGATGCTGTGAAATTGGACAGCAGCTCCAGTGCTGCTTCTCTGGTACTTGCTGGTATTTTCAGCCTGCACTTGCCTTTCTCCGCTTATGCAGATTACTGCATGACCATTACACAAGCAAACTCATCAAACAGAAAACACAAAAGGGGGTAACACTAAGAAGAGTTGGAAAAAAATCTCCTCAGCAGCCAAAACCTAGAAAGCTGCAGAGTGCTTTTTAAATGTCAACCACAAGCCAGAAAGGGAGAACTCTGAAGTACCTGGGACAAGAGCAGCCAAACAGCACAAGACAATGAGCTACTGGAGAGGGTCCAGGAGGACCACAAAGATGATGAAGTATCTGGACCAGCTGAAGGAGCTGGGTCTGTTTAGTCTAGAGACAAAATGTCTGAGAGGGGATCTTATTAATACATATAAATATCTTGAAGGTGGGTGCCAAGTGGATGGTGCCAGGCTCTGTCTTCAGTGGTGCCCAGTGAGAGGATGAAGTAAAATACAAGAAGTTTCACCTCAGCATGAGGAAGGATATCTTTATTGAGGGTGGCACAGCACTGGAACAAGATGTTCAGGGAGGGTCTGGAATCTCCCACTCTGGAGGCATTCAAAACTCACCCAGATATGCTCCTGCACAACTTCCTCTAGGTGACACTGCCTTGGTTGGAGTGGATGACCTCCAGAGGTCCCTTCCAACATTAACTATTCTGTGAGTCTGTAATATGCCAGAGCACAGAGAAGAGAGGCTGCACAGCTCACCTTGTCCCCTTGCTGCATGGCCCTCACCACCCTGTTGCTGTCGAGGCAGGACGGGAATGAGAAGACTGACTCAGAAGGCTGCTGAGAGTAAAACTCTGGTTTATTCAAAATACACTGCTCTTTATACAGAGCTTCGTGAGGACCAAATCCATTGGTTCTGAAGTGAAAACAATGCACACCATTGGTGCAGAGTGCTTGATGCACAGTGATAGAACTTAACTATAAACAATGTGAATAACAAGAGAGATAAAGAATTATTTACATTCTTTTCCAACTCTTTCCCAGGCTTCTACCTGGCTAGAAACTCTCCGTTTCTCTCTTTGAATCTGAGACCCACACACCCATATGCTGCAGCTGCCTTGGTCAGGGAGATGCTGCCTCTCAACACCCATAGCACGGACAGGGAGAGAGCAGCTGCCTTGGGGAAGGAACAGCTTTCCTGGACTCTGGCAGTCAATGGGGACAAGTGGGGGCTGCAATCAAATGGGCCTGACTGTTCCAGGCCAGGAATGCACCCAGAAAATACACCCAGCACTAAAGACATCCTGCTCCAAATCCAACACTAAACCAAACAGAGCTGGCATGCTTTCCTGTGGGCCCTGCTAGCATTCACACTTCCCAAACACTTCTGACTTGGGGTCTGAGAAGGTCTAAGTTGGCTTCTGTCTCCCAGTGAGCTGAGAAAGTAACTTGTGCCCCAGAGTGAAGTTCCCTGGGAAGGGTCCTCGGTCACCAGGAAATCCTGAGGCTGTCAGAGCACAAATATGACAGAGCTTCTTGTCAGTGCCCGGCAGCCACCAGCGGGCTCTGGCCTGTCCCAGCTCTGAGCCCCCACACTGATTGTGCACAGGGACAATTTACATCAGTTGCTTTCTTCAGTGAACCAGGTCATGGAAAAGACTACAGTACTTAAGACAACAGAAACATAATTATTCACCTGACAGCAAATACTTTCTGTTCCTCCTTCCTACCCTCCGTGACAGATGAAGACTCCTAACAAAAAAACTACAGAAAGCAGCTTTAGTGTAAAACTAGTAAGTAAACAGATGCTTTTAAAACAGGTGTGACAAGAAAAACAGATTCTGGAAGAATTTAAATTATTTTCTTTCAATGAAAGAAGAAAATGTGAAAAGAGTTAAAAGGCTGTCTTGCCCCTTCCTCTTCTTTCATGAAGAAATAGCCCTCTGTGGTAAGTACTTGCCACAGCCCTCAGTAGTCAAACATTTACCACACACAAGAAAAACAATTTGTCATCAATAGTGTATTTTCCAAAATTATACTCTTGTCTGTATATTGAAAGCATGTGCAGTTTCTGGCTCCAATACAAGTTATCTATAATGAATTTTAGGAAAGAAAAAAAGTGGGCTTTTTTCCTGAGAGAACCAAAACACATATAAATGGTGCATATAAATGTGTGTAGGAAAATAATGCATGTGAGAAAATAATGTATGTATCTACAAAAACATTCACTGCTATTCATTTTGAGTGGACAAATACTATGAACTATTTTTCTTGGAGTCATTGAAAGTGCACAGTGAGATCTGTGCTATTTTCCACTTTAGGAGAAACAGGTTGGGATGAATGGCAACTTATTTCCTTCTGTTTTCACAGAAGGCCCCAACTAGAGAGTCTTAATTCAAATTCATATGGAACTTTTTAAAAACTGTGAGAAAAATTATAGTTTCAGATCATACACACATTTGCTCAAGTTTGCATCATATCTCAAAAATTATTTAAACAGATTTCTGGTTCTCTGAAGCCTTCGTATATGCTTTTACAGGTATACATGCTGCATATAGCCTTCTGTGAATAATGCCAAAAGTGCAAGCCTTCTGCAGGAATAAAAGGCAAATCTTGTCATATAAATCATAGTCTCACTGGAAATACCAGTTTTCCCTTCTAGGGTCCACAAGCCTCAATAACAACACCAAGTAAAAGAAAAATGCAAATTATTGCATATTCATGCTGCTTTCAAGAACATTTCTTCAGTTTTCCTGCAAGACAGTTAAAGCAACTCTGTAGATGCCATGAATATAGGAGCACAAAAACATTTAGATTAGCAGACCAGATGATTTGTTCTCAAGCAAGATTTTAACCAAAGTGTTGGTGCTAAATAGGACAGGGTACCTGAGCTATGTTTTACCCAGACAATATCTCTTCTGGAGATTATAATCAAATGCAGCTGGGGATCAGCCAAGTGAGAGGAGAAGATCCCTCATAGGAACACTAAGGATAACCTGTAAACTAGATTTAACTGATGGTTTGTCAGTAAATGTCATCTTGCAAAATCTTGAGTGTTTTATTGAAATGCCAGTCTCATACAATTCAAGCACATTTAACTTAAGCAACAACCTTTATGAGATTTGGGGAGTTTTCTGAATTATTTTCCTGGAATTTCCTCTTTGTAAGACTTTTTTTTTTTTTTTTTAAATGAAGTTTCATTCTAAATTGGTGGGAGTCAGGCACCTGGAGCTCAACCAGCCCTATCACTCCAAAGCACACAGCAACAAAAATAAATACATTATTCTAAAACTACAATAAATGTTTCTAATAGCAATGCTAAACAGTCTGCATATCCTACATTGAGCTATTTGATTTCTCAAATCAAGAAACAACTAGAAGATGCCTGTGCTAATGTGACCATTCTTGCAACATTAGGACCATCCAAACTCTGAGACCCAACAGGTGCTTTCAATACTAGACCTGTTCCTCAGCTGTGCATATCAGCATGGTTCAAACAGATTTCACATGGTACTGATATAATTTATAGCAATGAATGATCCATCAGACAGTGACAAAAATGTAATATAATTGTGGAGAAAGTTGGTTTCTTTCTTTGTTATGTTAAATATTTACCTAGGCCAAACTAATTGCTAAATTCTTTTTGTCTGAGATTCACTCTCATTCCTTTTTAACATGTATCTCTGTTAAGGTTAGAATGAATTAAACATTATCACAAGAAAGAAAATGGCAATAAGTACATTAATTGTACTGACAGCAGTTTCATTGATAGCACTCTTTTTTTGCTGTACAGCAGTATATTTGTCAAAAGGTGGATTCTCTGCTGTGAGAACATGAAAATATAAAACCAACCAACTCTTATGTGGAAAAATCAGCAAATTGATCAAATAAAACTTTAGAAGATTTATCACAAAAGTCCTTGACTTCCAAGACAGCTTTTCAAGTCAGTTAACTTCTCTTCTTGAAGTAGAACAATTTTCTTATGCTTATCTCAGACTGTCTGGGTAGATGAATGAAATCAAGTGTCTGTGGATCTCTCACAAAGATATGATGTCTCTGTTCTCAGGCTCTAACAACAACTCTTGGTTTGTTAAACCAACATGCCTGATGAATGATACAATTTTCACCATCATTCTATATATTCAAAAGAATGTGTATAATTATTTTCTAAATATACGCCTGATACAATCTCAGTCTCGGTTTTTAAACTGTCTAGCTCGAGCCCTAATTTGGCAGCACTCATTGCAGAATCTGAGCAACTTTCTATCAGTCTGCACTCTGTATTCTGGAAGCCTGTCTTGTCCCAAAAGCTCCCGCAACAGCATGTATCTGTTTATTGTCACATTCTGAAAATCTCGTTCTTCTGAAGATTACTCTCTGGCTATGAAGAACTTTACTGACAGCCACAAAAACTCTATGCCTGTGCCAATACTGTGTAAATCTAGACTGAATAAAGGAATCTTAAGTGATCATTCTGTCTCATGCCTTGTCCTTCCTTCCAAAATGTGCCAAAATTATATCTATATAGAGATGCTTAGTAGGCAATGGCAACACTTAATAGACTCCCAAGAAAAGTCCATATTAGTTACTGTATACAAAGATGTCAACACCTACCACTGTTTACTTCAGTAAACACAGCAAACTCAAAGGCAGCAGAGAGGATACAGAAGCCACACTGTACCCAAGGACAGAGTGTTCAGTTCCCATGCCAGAGCAACTATTCTGCCTGATGGGATGCCATGCACCTGCACTGAAACAGAATCTAAAACCAGCAGCGGCATCCAGTGCCACACACACATATCCCTGAACAAAATTTTCTGAAACATCCAAGTTATCCTTGTATTGACTCTGTCAGATAAATAAGCTTTAGATAGCTTGTGAACAATTTCAGACTTTGTAGTGAAAAAAAAAAATCAAAGTATTTAAAAGAATAGATTGTAAGGTACAGTCAGTCAGGCACTGCATAGTGACTTGAATTGCCATTAAATTAGTTAGAGTTTAATTGTCATGAAAGAGAGGCTTGCAACAATCAGTTGCTGCATCTCAGCTCAAGGACAGTAACTTCTAGACATGCCAACTTAATAATTTACAATCATCTTCTCACAATTCTAATTTACATGACATTACTTCAGCAAATACATTACACAGGTTGCAAATGGCCTGCAGGGATATCACTGTATTAGTTAAAATTGTAACAATGCAAATTAGGACAGTCCCCTGGCTATACACTCAGTCAAAAGTCATTATTCTAGTGGTGCCAAATGTAGAATACATGACATACTAATAGGGTTTTCAGAAACTGGCACATCAGTAAAAATATAGCAGCTACTGCTTTCCTGGATTGTTTTTCTGTGTCATAAAAACGTAAAACAAAATGTAGCAAGTACTAGAAGACAGTAAGAAAAAAAAAAAAAAAAAAAAGACGTTATTTGCCCGCAATGCACATTAATTCCTGCAGAAAAATAACTGAGAACATGAGCACCAATTTTCCAGCCTTTGACTTGCAACATACTTCCTCTGTGGCTTTGGTCAAATCACTTACCCTCTATGTGACCCAGAGCTCTGCATTTAATAGAAATTGTTTTATCCAACTTCACATTTCTGTATCCCAATTTTCTTTGTTTTCTCCCTGTCCTGTGAGGCTTACAATACCATGTCATAAGAATATGATGCAACAACAACAAAAAGCTCAGGCCCTTTGTTCTTGTTTCCTACAACTTGCCCTAATGTCACAGCCTGTTTTTTATACTGAATAAGCCCAGAGTCAAACTACAGCCAAACCCCTTGGAATGTAAAATCTGTTCATGTGACATAAACCCAAACAAGCTAAACATTACTGTTTCAAACATATCTGAACTGTTAACCACAATTCACTGACTTTGATTAGACTCATATCATCTATCTCATATGGTTGACAGACAGATGCCAATTTCACAAACACTGTTATGTAAAAATGTGCTTCTACATGAAAAAGA
Source organism: Lonchura striata (assembly GCF_050655825.1). Lineage (NCBI taxonomy): Eukaryota > Metazoa > Chordata > Aves > Passeriformes > Estrildidae > Lonchura > Lonchura striata. Next base: position 82,757,732 of record NC_140705.1, on the reverse strand, counting down.
TACCCAGAGGTCTTGCTTCAACTATTTTGTATAATTCTAGCTTCTGTTTTTTTTGTTTGTAAAAAAAACCTTTACCAACTGTGATTTCCAATTATTCCAGGGAAGAAAGCATCAAGTTTTTTTAAATGTAGCTTTACAATGTAGCAGCATCTTATGTGACAGATAAAATTACTATAGTTAAACTTACTGTAAATGAAGTACTTCTCAGTGAAAGATTGTTTTAATTCAATTATACTTTCATCCAAGAGGAAAAGAACAAGTACAACAAATACTAAAGTGGTTAAAGAAACTCTCAGTTCATGGGAAGAAAAAGTTTTCTCAAAAGAGTCCCTGAATACTTGTAATTTTACTTGCTCAAAACCAATTGAACTGAGGAATTACCTTGCCCTTAATAACATCATAGAAATTTAATCATGGAACTTTGTTGTCACTGAGCAAACATATCTAAATTTTTCTTTTTACTGTGGGTGGTAATGAGTGTGTAAGAAGTGGTGAATATTCTTTCAAGGAATTGCTTTTTCACGTGTCTCAAGCATCCCATTTATTAAGAAGAAAATTCTCTCTTTAAAGACCATTTTGTCCCTGGTCTTTAAGGCCACCAGAAGAAGTCAGGAAGAAGACAGCAATACCTGCTATCACAGGCAGATGCCCAGTATTGCCATGACTAAGGTCATTCTGTCTTTAGCATCTGTCCTGTAACACTCAAACCCATCATGTGTTTGCATTAGAAGGGCAAACATTATACTTGGTCTCTGCTCAGGCTTCAAGGAGTCACCAAAAGATTTTAATTTGCTCATCAGCACAGGATGAGGTAAAACCTATTGGCAGTCTGGCAAACTGTGATGCAGAAAAACAACACTCATTCCCCAATTACAGTATTAGAAGAGTGGAGAAACAGATTCCCCAAGTCCAGCATGTTAGCACAAGTTATAAGCCACAAGCATCTGACACAGAGCTCATGACACTCAATGAAAAAATTCTCACTTACTTCAAAGTATTTTGATCCACAGTTTTTCTACACAAACCTGAGAGAAGATGATTTGCAGAAAATGAAAAAAATAGAGCATATTTTCACATTATTATTTTGTTTGTCCTTTGGCATAATAACATCTGCCCTATAAAAAAAGGAATTTTTTCTCATCCATTCCTAAGGAATTTTCCCCCAACTTTTATTTATAATCATGATATTTAAATACAAACCACTTTTGTAAAAAAATAGATTATAATTGGTGAAATATTTGTGCTGGTACTAAAAAGCATTTCCACTACTGCTGGTAGAACATTAATATATACACTGAAAAATTGCTGGGAGCAAAGAATTCTGGGTTAAAATTATCTTCAGCAGTAGTCTATGGCAGTATCAAAATTTCCTGCAGAACAAAGCAAAAAAAAATGTATTTTGCTGTCTGCATATTCATCATTACCATCCATTACCATTATTGTAGACTATTTTCTGCTACTCCAGTAAGGCATTCAAAAGCATTTTCCCAAAAAAGCAGTAGTAGGATGATCACAAAAGCAGTAGTAGGATGATCACAAGTGTTTCCAAGATAACTGCCTATGCTTTGGTAGGAATGATATGAAGCTATATAGGCACTAATAGTACCTAATTTTTCATAATGAGAAATCAAGACTAGTCACAGCCAACCCCTCTGATCTCTGAGGTCCAGCTGTGTGGGAACTCAAAATGTCTCTCAGACATTTTTAGAGGTTCCAGGCCATGGTCAGAAGCATTTTAGACCCTGGCAGGCAGCTGAAAAACAGCTGTGATTTTGAGTTTGAGCCATGGAATGAGTTACCAACTTTGGAGGTAGAACAAGCAGTCACAAAAGGTTAGATAGTATAGTAAAAGTAGTTACAAAACAGAGGGTAATTTTTTTAGTATTGTACAGGGGGGGTTTAATACTTGTACAGGGGGGTTTTACTTTCTACATGGGGGTCAGAAGTTCTAAGATGGAGGAAAGTGGGCTGAGCCTGTTCTTCCTCCTTCTTCTTCCTTGCCTCCATGTTCTTGGTGATGTTGGCACTCACAGATTGGTTTAGAGTAGAAAAACACTTTGTAATATAGGTAGTAGGTATTAGGGGAAAACTATAAACATGTAATACATAATATATCATATAAAAGATAGCAGCAGCCCTGGGCGGGGGGGAGAAGAAGAAGACAGCAGACAGAGAGGATGTCAGAGTGTGTGTGTGCCTCTGTCCAGGCCGCTGACCAAGCAGCCGCAGCCTGAGAAGACAATCTTTTAGATAACTTGCAATAAACTGCCTTGAGACCGAACAGTAAGAGCCCGTGCAGTTTTTCTTTGGAAGCACGGGTTGAAGGAGAAATTTCACCACCACATGGGACCCCAGAAAAAGGCCAGGGTTCTCACACAGCTGGAATGCAAATCTCTATAGTTGTAATACAACAGGCCTCTGCCATCACTTCCTACTCACCACAGTATCAGCTACTGAAAAGAGCATAACCATACATGCTGCCTTTGCTCTCTACTAAAGTTTCAAGCTGAGTGTCAGATGGTGCTACTAGTTTAGCATCACAGGAAAACACTAGTTTTAGAAATGTTCATGACTGATGAAGTTCAAACCTAACTGTCTATATTACAGTTTTCACTCTAGGTTTTAAACATCTTTTAATTGACTGGATGTGACAAGATAGTCACCAAGGAAAGACAAGAAAACTCAATCAATAAAAAAAAGTTTATAATTTGCAAACTGGACATGAAATTATGCTCATTTTCTGAAGATGCTGCCAAGTTTCCTTAGTCTTTCACTATTTACTTGCCATCTGAATTTTAAGCGATCAACTACTCCACTAGGACTTCCCAGCCTCATCCCTATACTAGGAATACCCTTCCAGCTAGTGGACTGTCTTTCACCAGTCACCTCAGCTAGGTGCCTGTGGCACAAAATGCCCTTGCTATTCCTGTTCTTAGTCCAGTCAGACATTTCCTCTCATGAAGAACAGACACACAAAGATTAAACTTCATTTTTTGGTGGCATGGATACAGTGAGAGATATAATGCGAGGGACAGGCATTCCATTATGGCGTCACCTTGACAGGAAAGTCTAAGTGCTGCAGGCAGTTAAAATGAAGAATGTACTTATTTACTGAAGGATTATTAAATCAGTCTATCTGACAAAAGCACCTGTTCTGGAAAAAAATTATGTCTGTGTTTCACTCAACTCTGTTAGAAGAATAAAGGATGATAACTGGATGACATACTGCATGCAAATATATAGCCTAAAGCATTAGGCACTGACATTTAACTGCACGGTACTTTTCCTGGTGTTCTGGTTGCCTGAAAGTGTTCCTCAGTGACTCAGAGTTTAAATATACAGAACTGCCAATTGGCCATATCCTTACTGAGGAAATCAGACCAGAGGGACCAGGGCCCAGAGAAGCTGATGCTCCATTAACCTGTGCAGTAACCGCTGTGCCGTGGGTTCACCCTGAGCAGCAACAAAGCACCCACCTGGTACTCACTCCCCACCACTGCCTCAGCAGGATGAGGAAGAGAAGAGGAAGACAAAACGCAAGAAAATGTGTGTTTAGACAGACACTTTAATAAGCAATCCTCACCTCTACCCCATGACAGGGGTTTCTTTTGTTGATAAAGATGTTATACAGCATGGAATATCCCTTTGGCTGATTCAGGTCAGATGTCCCAGTTGTGTACCCTACTCCCCAGTCTACTCACTAGGAGAGGGCAGAGTAGCCTTGGGGCTGTTCCAGTGCTGTTTAGCAACAGCCAAAACATGGGTGTGTTTCCTACTCTATTTTAGTCACAATTCCAAGACACAGTGCCATAGGGGATGCTATGAAGAAAGTGAACTCCACCTTGGCCAAACCAAGTACAGTCTAGTACATCTGAAACTATTCTGTGTTGACAAACTAAAAAAAAAAACAGTGTCCTCTATGCTCCCTAGTGCTCACTGTTCTTCTCTTGTCCAGTTACATTTACTCAGCTGAAAGATATCATAGCTAAACTCTACAGACCTGACATTTCTGTTGCTCTCCCATGTCATTTCTGACTGCTCAGAAATGCTCAGTAAAGCAAGGACACATGATGCAATTCACCTACACTGCTATAGATGATAGTTTAGAGATGGAATTTCAAGTGGAGATTGAAACAATTAAAAATCAGTGTGCTAAGAAATTCTAAGCACATAAAGAATAGAAAGTTTAAAGGAATTGGTCACAATTTATTTTGCCAAGAATCTCAGCCTTTGGGAAAAAGATGCAGAAGGATCTACCGAGTGGATAATCAAGTTAGCAGAGGTAGTTCTGGAAAAGTTTTGATGAACATGAATAAATCCTCCTGCATTTGAACTCTTAAATACAGAGCATGTACCTTTCCAAAATATAATGTTTTAATTCAGACTTCAATCATTGGCTGTAATGAAAGAAATCAAAATGTTGCAGTCTGTGTCTGACAAAAAGCCTGGATTATTATTCTAAGCATTATGATTTTCAGAATGAGAAAAAAAACCCACCTTAAATTCTTTTCCACCTTTGATTATTGTCTCAAAATTAAATCTGTATACTTCCCTTTAAATCTTCTAGTGTGCTTCTTCATGTCATTACCTAGCCCAATTCTGGCCACTCCACTGCAATCTCTGCTCACCAGAGATCTGTGCTTTCTAATAACACTGCCTGGAAAGTCTGCCTGGGTTAAACTCTGCTTAACATTCATCAGAGCTCCTTTCCTTATATTCTTTACCTTTGTCAGATACAATGTCTCAAGTAACCAATAATAAAAAAGTATCTTAAAGTATCTTGATACTTTCAGTATCTTACTTTAAGATCTTGAGAGATTGATGTCAGAGGAAATAACAGGTAAACTTTTGATCTTTTTTCCAATTATATCAGAGGGTCTAACAAAAGCCTACCTCAGACTATAAGCCTCAATTCTTTCTTGTGACATTCATGGTTACAGCACAGTTTCTAAAGCCAGGATCTCTCCTAGCACTTCTCATAGTTTTGGCCAGGACCTTAATGTAATTCAATACCAGCTCACATCATTGCCAGGGCTGGGGGAAAGGACTCTCTCCAGCTTCCAAGAAGAAGGGCATTCCTTCCAGGAGGAGAAAGTTATGGGCAAAAATGGTTGGGTACTGTTTTATTGTACATGTAAATGGTTTCTTTGTCTTACACCTTTTGTTCTTAATATTATTGCTGTTGCTGTTCAGTTTTTTATTTCATTGCTGTTAAATTATTTTTATTTCAACCCATGATCTTTGCCTTTTTTGCTTTCAGTTGGAGGGACACTGAGCAGTGGAGTGGTTTTAGTGGGAGCATTAAATTGGAGAATACCATTACTAAGCCATTACAGCACTGTATGGAAGCCAGAGCTGAGCACTGCAGAGACAGTCTTGTATTCTCCCACTGGTATTTATATATACAACTCACACTGAGCCATAGAAGTAATGTGAGCTAAATTCTGTGTGTTCCTTAGTACATACACCAATCTTTTATCCACTTTACTATGGTCTGTGCAAAAGTATTACAGAGTGGAAAGGCACTTCATATTTTTAATATATTTCTGAATGTTTTATGTAAGTAAAGTTTTTATCAACTTACATAATCAGAGATCAAATTTACTTTCAAAAGAATTTTGCCTTTCTGAGACACAATTTAGTTTTCTGATTTGCTAGCTTATACATAGAGTATAGAGACTTTATTAGGACCTCTCCAAAATCTTGATGTATCATTTAAGAATTATAAAATTATCTACCATTTTTACATAATCTTTCATCCAAAAATATTTTAAAATTCACTACAGAGTATACTTTACATTGCTTGACATTGTAACTTGTTAAATAAGAACAACATGTTTTGAGCCTCACATCAACTAATGTTGCAGATGCTCCTGTATCACAAAGAGTTGTCACACTGCATATCCAGCCTGGCCAGGTGGACACACTGCTCTCAAGGGGAAAGAAAGCGTTATGTTAATTCTTGTTCCATCCTTTCATCTCTCTGTTATGCTCTTACCTGCAGATTTTCAGTGGGTTACATCACTACCCTTCCCCTCTTTCTCATGAGAAGCAATATGGGCCAAATTATGCCTTTAACAAGCTGTATTCTCACACTATGCCACTTAGTGTTCTCTACAAAATGAATAATTTCATTTTCTATATACAGTTAATTTCTATGTCCTTTCATCTGATATATTTGGACCTTCTTTCTTGTAAATACCTCCTCAGGTATGGCAGTACCATGAAACACAGAAAAAAAGGAAGGCCATTTAGGAAGTCACTTTCAGTACTAAGTTACTCTTTGCATTCTTAATATGTAGTACAGAATTCATACTCCAAGCTCCCAGTGAACTAGAATTGATGAGCCTGGTAACAGGCATATTTACAATGAGTACTTCTCATGCAGTGTATGATTTGTAGAGCTGGGTAGCAATTGTGGAGGTGCTGTAAAGAGAAAAAAGCCAGCCAAGCTGGAAGGAATGTGCTAATTAAAGGATACAAGTGAAATGCAAGTTAAAAGCAGCCAGATAAGGAGAAGGGAAAATCCTGTCCCCAAACAAGAAGGAAGGAAGGAGAGAGAACGTACCCCTTGCTAGATTTGCATGTCATATCCTAGGGCTCAGCTGTAGCTAGCAGGGGAGGGAAACACAGAGAAGGCACATCTCTATTTAGTGCAGCTCCCCAGGCAGCTTTTCTATTGAAAAAGATCTAGGAAGGAAGTTAAAAAGAAGGACAGATGACAAAAGGAACAAAAGAGGAGGCGATGGAGTGGAGCTCAGAGCAGAAGTTGCTCCCAGGAAAGGCCAATATCTCATCAGATATCAGTGTATCTCACCCTGCAGATACAATCCAAGGACGGCCAAAGTCATTCCAGTCAAAACTAAGACATGGTGACTAAGGAAGAGGGAAAGTTCAGAAGCTGAGTAGTGGCATCACTGCATTCCTGATGGGTTAAGTATTTAGGCAAGGCAATATGTGTAAGCAAAGCTAATGCCTTTCACCAGAGCAACAGATTACAGTGTGAAGGGGGAGGAAAAAGACAATTTTGGCAATATAAGCCCTTCTTCAAGAGAGCTGCTGAGGTGTGACACTTAGGTGCAGTGTGTGAATCAGGACAGTGCCCTCAGCTCCAGGACTTGAGTGAGTCCTGAAAAAGACCCAGGTTTAAACCACAGGTATGCCTGTGGTTATGGAAAGAAGGCTTTAGCAAAATGTTATGTGCTTTCCATGAGCTTCCAGGTCTGGGAAGATGGCCTCTAGCCATTGAATTATCCACAGATATAAGATGTAGAATTTGATAGTATAGTCCAAAGTCTCCCCAAGTCCATTGTGAACCTGTTGACTTAGGGGACTTTGCATCAAGTCCAGAAATCAGGTGTCATGTGGGAAGCCACAGACAAATCCATGAAGCAAAATGGATGGACATTGCAGTTCATATCTGAAATAACTCAAATTATTTCCATGGTTTTAAGTTGCAAATGTCTCTTGCTATTCAGCTAGCTGGCTTTTCTCAAATCCAGTCTGCCAACAGTGGAAAAGAGACCTAAGGAGGAAGCACTTAAAATAATTAACAATCATTATGGGCTAGGTTTAGTTTAAGCATTATCTGTGGTCTTGGAATATTTCTCTGAGGTTTACTGGAAATTTATGAACCATGGGAAAAAAAACACTGATAATGAAAGGAGCAGGCAAGACCAGAGCGTTTTAAAACTGCAGAACCTGAAGGAGTTGCTGGATTTGATTTATTTCAAAAATATAAATCAGAGTTTTTTCCAGATTTTGTCCAGACTCTGAACAGAATAAAAGAAAAAAAAATATACATAAACCATTCTTTTGACTTCTTAGAGCTCTGTAAAAATCTAAATTCTGAAGGTCTTAAAAGCCAGTTCTTCAGTAAAGGGAATAAACAAATTAAACCACCATTCTTCTATTCTCCTCTGGTATCGATGTTGTCAAATAGTCTCCAAATAACATAAAAGAGAAAACGTTCAACTGTTGAAGATCAGAAGGGTTTTTTCAGTTTCAGTTTAATTAGCTTAAAGCTAAAAACATGTCCCACAATCTAATGCCAAGTTCTTAGTCCACCTTTTCACATTTTGTGCCATTAATTATTTCTGTTATGCCAGTGGGAAAACAAAGACACAGGCCCTAATCAGTGCTCCCAAGTGTTTGTTAGTGAACTCTGAGGGGGCCAAATAGTCATAATTGTTTTTCAGAACAGGAAACCTTCCTTGCAAATAGGTCTTTGTCTGCATATCACATCTTTATATAGCTTAATGTTGCTTTTATCACTTTATTGCTTTTGTTACTTTTTCATGTGGGGAAATGTTTTGATTAGATAGAATATACCCTCAGAGATTCATCCTTATCTTTCACAATAGCTATCTCTGCATTTACAGCAATAATTCAATCTGCATAATCCCGAATTTGTAGAATTTTCTCATTGTTTTATCATAGCACTTATCATCCTCTAACATACACAGACAGCTTAGCAATTATAATTACTATATTATTACCATTTAACAGTCAGTTACAATATTTGTGGCTAAGATAGAAAACTGGGCCAAAATCTAATTTTCAATAACAGAACCCATCATTGTAGCAACACTAACAAGATGCTTTAGTGAATCTGTAGTATTCTTTTGTATCTGTGATTACCATGGTATTTCTGGACCAAGATTCTGATGTAAATGTCTCCTAAGAAAGCTCTAAGCAAGCAAGGAGGCAAATTGTTTCTAACAGCTGCCTAATGTAGGCTATTTGAGATTATTGCACAGCACATCTACAAAGCCATTGGATTGCACTCACACAGGTGCTTCTAAGCAAGTCAAAGTTATTACAACAATTAATACTCAATTCAATTCAAATAGCAGCCAAAGCAGCTGAACTGTGATATTGGCCAGCAGCTGTGTGCAGGTGAGCTGGTACAGCCTATACTGGGGAGTATGCTGTGACAGCTATGCTGCTGGAGCCTACTTGGGCAAGTCTAGAGGTGCAATGCACATCTCAGCTAAGTGCTGAGACTGCTTTATGTTACACATGTGTAGGGTGGCTGAAGGGTGCTGACTCAGCCTCCTCAGATAACAGGAAGGGGCAGGTAGGACTCTCAAGGCAGGAGGACTCCCCAGTAGAACACATATGTTTCTCTTTCTCCAAAGGAAATACCTGCCTAGCCTATATTGTTGCTGTTGGTTGGATCCCAACACCTGTGCAGACTTGCCTGTCACATAAAACATTCCCTTGCTTGCATACTAGTTCCCCAACGACAAATTATGCTCATTTTTTTGCCAGACTGGGTGTGAACGAGTTGCAGTGCTTTGACTTTCCACCAATGCAGCCCTCTGCTGAGAACACTGAAAAAAAACCAGCCATCACACTGAATTCAGTCCCATCTGTATCTTATGTGGTGTTTTTACAAAAACAATTGTTCTTTGTAAATTTACTGAGAAATGATGCAGAATAGACCTAGAGCAGAGCAACTGAAGTCTCAAAGAGGAAATAAATTTCAGAGGAAGATCCAAAATATTTCAGGAAAGGGATAAACAACTTGGTTACTTTCCTATTTAATTCTAATGCCAAATTGTAATCACTAATCTGCTCCTCAGCATAATCTAGAAAACATATAGTTTACCATGCAGTTCTTAAGCTTTCAATTTATATTAAACAAAAAGCAAATGTGCACATACTTAAAAAATCTGGTTTGATATCTTGATATGAAATTGTGGCTCCATTTCATTTAGTGGAAAATTTGTCATTGACTTATGTACTTAATAATGTCAGCAGGCACTTTTTCACATAAAAGACTAAACTTTCAGAATAAGCATGAAGGGACTGGCTTTGAAACAAAATTCAAGATTTCTTATTACTTCTGATCCTCTCACTCCAAAAGAAAAGAGAAATCAATATAGGTTAATACAATGTTTACATTTCTGTCATCCTGTTTTAAAACTAAAGTGAAAGGCATTGTTTTAACATGGCAAATGCTTCTTTCCTTCTTTCAAGGTTTGACATAAGAAAAGCATAACTCTATAGGGAAGCTGAAAAATATTTAAAGCATTTTTTCATCATCTTTGAACACATGGAGTTCATTGCATAGATTTATTACTATTAACTCACAATGTGTGTGCACTCACACTTTTTTTTTTTTTATTTTTGTGTCCTGTTCTTTCTTATTGTATCTGTGTCAGCCACCTCCCTTTTCTTCAAATCCCTACTTAGCTAACACCTGTATCAGTCCAAAAGTCAGGGCAATGCTGAGGGCAGCAGGAAACATTGTTTGCTAGGTGTAGCTGGCTTTCACAGTCAATTATATCTTTTTGTACTGGAAAATATCCTCTGTTGAGAAGGGATGTTTCTTGGGAGTGGTCAGAGTAATCAGACCTTTGAAAAGAGGCAGGCATGACCTTCTTTTGCCAGCACACAACATTCCCTGAATAAACCCTCAAGATTTCCTACCTGATCTAGGAAGAATGAAGGCTGAATTGAGACTAATCCTGAAGAACTCACTGAAAAATGAAAGTGACAACAGTTCCTTTTCTCCTTCCTTTTGGTTTTGGTTCTTTCTCTGGGTATTTTTTTTGTTTGTTTGTTTGTTTGTTTGTTTATGTTTTTGAGCAAATACAGGAGAATTTATGCATTGCTTAAATAATACTAGGTAATATGACAGTAAGAAGGCAATGTGACCAGAGAGGATTTTTGATCACACAAATCAAGAGTATGATTCAATAATAAAAAAAAAAGTGGTACAATTTTACATTTAAATCTATTAATCCTGAAACAAATATACACCAAAGATTTAATTAAATTAGGTAATAAAAGTAATATACATAAACCAAAGTAGAAGACTAGGTTTGTGCTTCTATGCAGAACTATTGCATTAGCTTTTTTATTTTAATTTTCCATTTTAAAATTTCTTTTACTTTTAAAAAAATTAATTAATTTCATTTTAACATATATTCGTGTGTCCCCTGGAGCCACTGGGATTATAGTACTGGTAATTACCACTAATATATATAGCAAATAATACATGTATGGACCAAAGCTTCCTTTTTCTAATGTCTGCTTTCACCCAGTTTGTCTGCTGGTATAGATCAAGTGCACAGCTCTACTGTTTCAGTAAAGCAAGGCTGATTTATACCAGCTGGAGATTTAGCCTGTCTTGTTTCCATGAGTCCAAACAGTATCTTACAGAGCTGTACAAATCTCTTATACAAGTATGTAACAGAAAATGTAGAAAGTGCTAAGATGGCTGAACATTTCCTTAGAGTGCTGAGACTTCATTCCTGTTCATTACACTTGTAAAACAGAAATAAATCTCTGATGACTTGACCTCTTCAAAAAGAAAATAATTCTGTACTGATATATGCTACTCAGATCAAACTGAAAAAACAAATTTATTTTACTATGCTCTGAAAACTGAAAATTATTAATAATTCCTTGTCCAAAGGCATAAGGATCAATTCTGAAACAAACACTCCCTATTTTAGCCTGGAAAATCATTTTACCCATTTGATTTACACATCACTGTCTAGTGAAGAACTAGTATGTGTTTCCCTACATTACACCTATCATTTGTGCCTCCATTTGTTAGGATATAAATCATTAGTCTTTACATTGCTTCAGATAATGGTATGTCATGGCTCCAGGTCATCTATATGACCATACAAATTAATATGTAAAAACTGACAGTATTTAACAAACTTATATAAAATCAATAAATAGCTAAGAAAGATTTGTCATTGCATAGACATGCAGGTGCAAAAAGTCTTGATGAGACAATACTTTGGGCATGCTGACAATTATTATTAAAACATCATCCCTGAAATGTATTTTCTTCTTGTAAGAGATTAAGAGAGTGTTTCCAAAAATGAAATAAAGTACACAGTGCTATTGTGGTTGGGCAGACGGGAGAAAATATTAAATTCTCCAATTTTGTCCATTAAAAAAAGAAGCATTTATCATAAGAGGGTACTTTACAAGATGGTGTAAATTATATCATCTTCAAACACTGACTTTTGCAGAGGACTTGGATATGACAGGGGGATATTTTTGCCTCTTGAAGTGTGATTTACAAGAAATGCTGTGCTTGACAGGCTACTATAACATGTCACAATGCTATTAAATGCAAGTCAGGAGTTCTTTATAATTCATTAGCATTCTTTCTTGATTGGAAACTACACCTGCCTCTGCTGTTATTCAAAAGCAGAAGACAAGGTAGTCATTCAGAAAGTGGTGGAGTGACAAGCATTTGGTGGGGATGAATACCAGTATATCAAAAGACAAGTTCAGAACAAGAGCAATGAAACTGCACATGATTTACTGGTCAAACTACTCATGTAAACTTCTGGGACTGCTGGGACTTATTCAAACCTTGTTTCTGCATCAGATAACCAGGGAGTCATATCAGTATCAGGCAACTTCCTTGTTTCTGAGACACTGAATTTCACAGCAATCATGCACAAAGTTGCCACACCAGTTATAATGCTCACACAAATTATATAAATAAAAGAACTACCAGAGAAAAATCTTCAACATCAAAAGGAAATCACTACCTAGTGTAACATATAATTTGCACATTCTACAATTTTCACCAGTGAATGCCGTATCAGATTCCAAGGATTCACCTGCATTTTTCATCCTCAATTCAATCAAAAAATACAAGCATATAATAATGCATCCTACTTGTGCCAAAAATTCATTTCTTGCACCAAGAAATAAAGAACGAAAAAAGTCCTTTTATACAAACATGTCCATAAAATTGATGAATATAATCACTTATAATCCTGTCATAGTTAATGCTGTAGACAGGCTGGAGGAAGCACTTCCCCTTTTGATTTCTTTACTTTGAAAATTATATATCTAAATGTGAAATGGAGATTCTCTCCATTGCTGATGTCTGTTTAGGAGTGACATTTTTCATAGACAAGAAGCTGCCAAAAGACTGTCATTGTGGTCATTGACATTTCACATACCCAGGTCCAAAGACAGACTGTGACAGTCATATTAGACTATTTGCTATGCCATGTTCTTTAGACATACAAAAAAATTATGTATCCCCAAAAGTGTAGCTACTTAAGCTGCAATACACTTTTCTTCAAGTAATGTAAAACTATAAAGAAATACAGAACCACCATGTATTTTGAGTACACACAGTTACTAGCTCATAAGAGAGACCTGGTTTTCACTGAGCTACTTACATGCTTACCATGTGAAGCTTTTAAAAGGTGGATTTGTTGATAGAAATCCAGTCACAACAGTGAGCAAAGTGAAGTATTGCAAAGCTGAATGTAAATTATGCCACATCTGGCAGGCCTGTTTTTCTACATGGAATTTGCAAAAGCAGTTGAAAAAAATGTTAAAGAGGATCGTGCTCTGGAAATCTTCAATTTTGAAAACCAGTAACTAAATTCTCAAAATCCATACACATCCTTCTATGCCTTAAAATTATTATAAACCAAGTTCACAGCAATAGTTATTTTCTTTCTGAAAAAAAAGGGCAAAGGAGGAATACAATTTCTAGATCAAACTTGAACTGTGAATCACATCTATAATATCTATAAAGACTTAATGTGAAAATAATTTCCCCATTGCTTGCATAACACTCTTATACTATGCTTATTTGTATGCATTTAACATATGAACACATGCATTTAACAGATGAACTTATTAATCACAATTTCAAAATGTACAGTTGATTTTTTTCGATCTCTACATAGAGGGTTGTGTTGGGAAGGATGGATAAATATAATTATTCATAATAATACAGCCAGGGTGAAAACAATCCTCCGTACTGGCTGGACAATACCCTTATCTACAGGTAAGTCCAAAAGTCAAATGGACTGTTCCATCTCACCCCCAAAATGTATGGTTCATCCCACACCTGTAACCCTCCCCTGAAGCATCAGGTGTCTGTAACCCCATTGGCCCAAGTCTTGTTCCAGCCCACCTTGAAGCCCCCTGATAAGGGGTCTCTGAGGGGCCAGACGCCCTCTTAGAACTTCCCCTCTCTTGGATCTTCCCCCTCATAGGACCTCCACCCTTTCCTAGAGCATCCTCTTGTCTCTTCCCTCCCCCACCCCTCAAGCCTCACCACGTGCTGCATCTGGCAGCTCCAAGCAGGACCTTTCTCCATCCCTAATAAACCTGATATCCTAAGAGCAGCCTTCAGAGGTTTCTCGTCTCCATTCACCTAAACCGTCCTGGAGCCCAGCACTCCCTACAGGTTTGGTAAAAAAGAGACTGAGAAAAATCCTACATGAGGAAAACAAAAAGGAAATTACAGTGAACCTCCTGTTATTACAGAGGAGGGTAGATAAGCAGTACAGCTAGTATTACAATTTTCTAGACTGCAAAAGCCCAGCATAATCATTGTATACACTCTTTCACCTTGGACCTATACACCATGTACAACTCTTTCAGTTTTCAAGGAACTATTTACTACTTAAAGCCCTTCCTCTGGAGGTTTAGACTGGACTGTGGGAAGCATTTTTTAACTAACTGAGAGGGTGGTCAATGCTGCAACAGGCTTCCTAGAGAGGTGGTTGATGCCCCAGTCCTGTCAGCACTTAAGGCACATTTGGACAATGCCCTTAACTACAAGCTTGGTCTTGGCTGGTCCTTGGTCAGGCAGGTGGACTAGCTGTTCATTGCATTCCAACTGAAATAATCTATTCTCTTCTATCTTATTCTATCATACCTCTCCTCTAACAAGTAGTAGGAAAGCAGGGGATCCAGATTAGAAAAAATTTTAGAGCATCACAGCTGAGGAAAGTATGCCAATACCACACCAAATTCTTCAAGTATCACAGCATGAAGCCTGGTAAAGTGGAAGTCCTTTTAAGGAAAGTATTTACAAATAACAAACAGTGTTGAATGAAAGTTTCAGTGTTGTCTCTTTCATCAGCATTTACACAAATCACCTCCTGCTTTACCACAAATATTGATTTATACTAATCACGAAACTTTCATGAATTGCAGGCATGAGAGAAAATCAACACAGTATTGTTCCTGCTGATCTTCTGCTAGCCAGCATATTTGTGTGATGGAAGAGGGCACACAATGAAGCCCTGTGGTAAGTCTGTAGGTAAACAGATGAGAAGTGTGAGAGCAAAAATGCTGATAGTCAATGGAAAGTAAATCCTTTAACAGCCCTAACACAAATATGCTCCGAATGCTGATTTCATTCTTTCATCTCAGAAGCCTATATTTAGCATTCAGTATGAGAGAATAGCTCTAGGAACCACAATTCCACTAGGCATTTGGTACATCTCAGGCTTATTATTCAGATGTTACTGACAGATTTCCTCTCATACTCTTCATACATAAAAATTTGCCACAGTGAAGCCTACTTATTCAATACTAACAGTACATTTCATTCACACACATTTCTCTGTGAAACAAACATGGCTGTGTGACTTCATGACCCACGTAACATTGTGCTGTTCAAAATAACACCTCCATAATCTCAAACACACCTGTGTCAGGAAGGTCAGCATATGGATTAATTAGTACTTATGTGTCACTGGAACTGATAGCACCAGACCTGTAGCATGAAAACCAAAGCACAGATGTCAGATGAATCACATAGCTAATAGAATGAGACTAAAGGGAGTAAAATACATCCATCTGTGCTGAGTGAGGTACTGACTCCTTAGACTGCTCTGTCTCCTGAAATGCATAAGGCCAGTGGAGCCAACAGAGATATTCCTATTTATGTTTGCAATTAATTTTCATGTAGAACTCTTTCTACTGAATTGTGGTTTGCTGTTCTCTAGCTTAACCTAGTTCTGCTTAAAAAATAGTTATATTATGCCACGTAACTCTGTAATGGAGTGCAAAATAAAGATTATAAAAGTCACTGAATTCACTCTCCTAGAGTGACCCAAAATGCCTTTTGCAAATAAGAAATTTTGGGAAAAGTAAGTTTTCTTTTTGTATTGTACCAGGGAGGAAAAAACTAGATGCCACAATCTTAATTTCAATTTTACATGCCAGGAAATGAACTACAAAGTCAGTGGTTTGCCTCTGCAGAAAATGAAAGCAGAATCTAATTCTTACTAACAGAAGACAACATAAGAAAAGTATGAGTATTCATTAGCAGCATGTCAAGAGATTATAATATGGCTAATGTTTTTTTAAAGCTAACTTCTGATATTAATGAATCTCAGCCACAACAGCAGCATTTCATTTACAAGGCTGTCAGTTTGTCTTTAAACACAACAATTTACAAGAAGAACCAAAATTATGATCACAAAATGAACACCTATCTAAATCTTTAAATCTAATTTCTATAAACTACTTACAAATGATCTCTGCAGTCATGCATTCCTCTCATGACAAAATGTTGAGATTTGCAGGAAATTAAGAGATACTATTTTCTAGCTCTCCCTAGAAGCCCAGGAAATAACAGTTATATTGTATTATCCTTGTCTTAATGAAGCTGGAGAGACTGTCCAGAGCATATGAATAAAATATAAATATAAAATATAGTAAAAAATTTAGAGGTGTTAGTCTTGACAGATTGATTGATGTTCTTTCTACTCAGGTCAGATTTTCTCCAGTAAGGTTACTGACTGGTGGCAGACAAATAACAATCAACAAGAAACAGATAGACATAGTGTAATGGATTACTGTGTGGTCTCTTTGATTTCACTTTAAGTCATAATTTCTGCTAATTTCTGCTACTTAGAGGTTGAATTATCTAAAATTGTTCTGTAATTTAAACAACTGGTAAATGTCCTAAAGTAGCAATGCTAATACAGGCTTTAGAGGAGGAAAACAAAGCAACAAGAAGGAGGTTTTAAAAAATATTTGGAAATTTAAAAAATAATTTTACTCTACAAGTTCAAAGAAGTTCAGTATACATTGTATGGAATTCAGTAAGTGGCAAAATTTATCTGAAACCATCTCCTTCTTGGCATACAGAACCTCTGTATTGTGTGACAAATCACTGGAAAATATTTTACTCTAAAAACAAGACCCATGTCACATCATGCAGCCTCTGCAAAAATTGTGAGGTTTTTATAAACCAAAATGCTTTACGGAATCAAATGTTCTGAATTTGTTCACTGCTGCTGTTTTGAAAATTTCAGTGGTTTTTTCCTGCTATTTGAAACTGAAGCCTCAAAACATTTAATGCAAGCACTAGGTATTTCCCTGAGTCCTTATGTAACATTACTTTTCAAGAAAGTCCATTTCAGTACAAAACTTGCAGTCCTCAAGCACTGGAGAATTGTGGAAGCTGTAATTCCAGTGGCTGCCACTTTGCCTTCTGTGCCAACTACAATGTCTGTGGCCAGACTGCCAGCCTTTTGCCAAATTCAGGAATATTTGTGTGCACAGAGATGTGGGAGTGGGCAGTAGAGGAGGAGTGACGGATGAGGGAAGAACACACCTATGCATGGCTCCCATGAGGCACCAGTGCAGCGCACACCTGCCATGCAGACCTCAACGTCACCTGAAATGAGACTTTGCCATTCAGCAAACAGTTTTCACTTCATTTGATTCAAACGACCAAAGACAGTAGATTTCCTTAGATTTCCATGGCAGAATAATTGTATCTGAAAGCACTGAGTGGGAGCTGAGGATATTGTGCTTTCTGACCAGATAAGACATGAAACCAGGCTTTGCAGCATCCTGCAACTCACAGAATTCATGAGTTGTTGTGTTTCATACCATGCAGGGCCAATACTGCAAGAACTCCAGCTCCACACAGCAGCAATACTTCTCCACAGATAAATTCTATGGCTATGTAATTATATCCAGTTCTTCTGCAGTTAAGAAAGTGGCAGAAATTTACAGCAAGGGCTAGCATGGCTATCTCAGCCACCTTCAACCTTGATATTAAGTACAGAATATCTCCATTTATCTCATTTGTTCCTGTCATAAACATCTTTAGAAGAATTCTACCTATTGCATAAAAAAATTTATTACCTCAAATTACTATATCATGCATCACAGTAATTTCAACACTTATTTTCTTTCAACAATTCAGATGATTATGTTTAAGAACTTAGAACAAGCTTACATAAAGTTACTTTACTCAATTTATTGTGTGACAGTTGCTGTATTACTCATGAGTAACCAGAGCCTGTCACATTGCAAAATTTCATGAATAATATGTCATATATTATGCATGCATGTATAGTTCAGCGTCATCAAATATAACCAAACAATTAATAAAACAAATGAAGAATGCATAATTGAAGTGCTAAATCTGAGAACTCAGAACTGAAATTACTAGCAGAGGATCAGTCATCTGCCCGGAAAATATCCATTGTAAATCAATCTGAGTGCACTCAACCAATGTACAGTTTTTTTAAAAAATTAAGTATTGCTATTAGAAACTGATTGTACATTTTAACAGCAATAAATCCCCATGAAATTAGTTATTGTTTACCATAATTGTAGCATGAACCTTTTGAAAGAAATTTAGCAAATTGCTAGATAATGCTAATGACCTATTTTGAAAGGGATTACTCCTTAATTATATCATATACAGCAGTAGTCATAATATAGGATCATTTTGATGCCAACTGCACCTTAACAGGAACAATCTGAATTGGAATAAACAACATTAATCCAGAATCCGTAGCTTGTATAATTAGAAGGATCATGAGGACTACTTAGATGTGTTATTTTTGTATGACCAAGGAAAAATAAAAAAACACCTTCGGTTTAGATTAGAATTATTATTATGCCCTTTTAAAAGAACTGCTAAAGCATGGAAAACTGTCTCCAAGGACCTGCCTACTGTCAGACCTACGGTGTGCTTGTGTAATTGTCTACTTCACGTGACCTAACCACCAGAACACAAGGAAGCATGGCATAGCCCTATTTTTCAAGAAAAACATTTATTATTTAGGAGACCCTGAGTTACTGGCTTTTACAAAGGGCCACTAGCTTCTTTTTTTTTACAAAACCACCACCAGAAAAGCAAATAATCTCTTCAAAATCTGTCTCTTCCATGTAATATGTCACAAGCCACTGTAGCTATGGTGTTAAATGCAAATTTCAGAATCTGAACAATATATGCAAGATTGTTTAATTAGATTGTTGTTGGTTTTATCTATGGTTGAAAAGGAACAAAATAAAAAATGATCAAAACAATTCCAGTCTCTTCTTCCAATGGAACTTCAGGACTTGTTTTGGATCATAGCTCAGGCAGAACTCCTGCGTGCAGAGGAAGTGCCTTTTAGAATTTCAGGTGGTAAAACTCTAGCAAATACAACTTCTTACGAGAAGAAGGGATTCTCTAGCACCTCCAAGAATTAACAAAAATGCAAGAGAAATTCTCTAGCACCTTCACAACAGAAGTGCAAGAGAAAAGGGAGAAGGTTGTAGGCCGCTGCCACACCAACTCCAGCAACCAAGACCGTCTTCTGAAGTTCAAATAAATTAAGCAGTCTCCAGCATTTTCTATATTCTAATCCATTCAATTAGGTCTGGAAGATGAACACAGGATGTCCATTTTTATGCTTGCAACAGCAGAGCCTCCAGAAGTGGAGTAGATATCACATCTTCCAAGCAGAATTTGGGGCTGTTCAGCAAAAGGCGGTGATGTCCTACAGCAAGTGCAACTCACTGTGGCCATTTCTGCCCACAGTTTTGTGACACTGGCCAGTGGCTGCTACATCACTGCCAGCACAGTGGCTTCCATCTCTTCTCCCTTAGTGCAGTTGAAGAGCAGGTTTTAGAGTAGGATACGAGCTCACTCTCTCTCCTGCAGATGAACAGGTCCTCCCTAAAGCACAAGATCTAATATGGAGGCATGAGAGGTATTTATTCCAAACTTGATTTCAGGCTCATTTAAGATTGATCTACAGTACAAATGACAGAGGACTTGTAATTTATAAGTTTGCTAAAATAAAGAAAAGTAAATGGCACAGAAAATCTCATGTAATCCTCAGGATAATCAAAACTGCCAAAGGGCTTAAATACTTAAAGTATTACAACTGCAACTTGAAAATCATCTTTGTTCATGTTTCTATTTTATTTATATGCATGGCTAAGATGAATAAAATCTCAAAGCAGAGGGATACTTACTCCCAAACACACAGGCATTTGGATCCAGATCTGAACTTTGTGGCTGGCCTTGCCTCCCTACTGGCTGAAGCCCAAACCTCCATTACCAAGCACCTCAAACTGTGATAC
Source organism: Lonchura striata (assembly GCF_050655825.1). Lineage (NCBI taxonomy): Eukaryota > Metazoa > Chordata > Aves > Passeriformes > Estrildidae > Lonchura > Lonchura striata. The sequence continues at coordinate 82,737,599 of NC_140705.1, read as the reverse complement.
TGCTGGGAACACGTGTGGGAAACTTTGCTCTTACGCACACGTAACTCCACAGTTGTCATCACTTCCCTCTCCACAGCCTTGGCTGCAAATTTGAATGCAGCCCAGTGGTGCCGCAGTCCTTTCCTCCCCCTCTTTATAATCATCTTTTTATTCCCACTTTGAAATATATTTTCATACAATGCCAACTGAAAGCCCTCAAAGCTGGAATGCTTGCTGTCACTTAGACTATGCAAGGGAGAAAAATTTTATTGGAAACATTCCTTCCCTTCCTTTTAATTTTTGCTGCTCCCATGCTGTTATTGGCAGCTTTAGATCCATATCAGAAGAAAAGCTTGTAAAATGCATGCAGTTAGGCAGTGGTCCTGTAAGGCACTTCATGTACACAAATATCTGCAGCTGTGCACTGCTTCTGATCTGTAGGAGACTAAACTTGGGCACTGAGATCAGCACACATCAAATCCCTGTTATTAAATGCATGTGTCTTTAAAGCAATGAGTCTTAATTCGTGCTGAGTCCAATAATAATAAGAAAAAAAATTATATTCACCCCCAGCAGAAGGGAAATTATAATCTCATTCTCTGTTCAGGTCATACCAGCCCAGAAATGCAAGAATATAAAATACTAATAAGGCTTCTAGCGAGATGTCTTAAAAAAACCTGAAGTACAATTAGCATTCAAACCATATTTATGATTTTTTCCTTCCTATTGCCAGATGTCTTTGATGGCTTTACACTCTGGGTAGGCAGCAAGAAGCATCAGCTAAAAACCAAAACTGTGTATTCAGATTCCTACCTAATGTACATTTTAACAATAAAGGGGAGAAGATGGAAACAAATTAACAGGCAAGGTATTAATCTCCAAGCACATTTATATTGAGTTTAACTATCTTACTGAAAGCAGTCCTTATAAACTAAGGAGCACAGAGCATAATAAAGGAGAAGCTAAGTGATAATTAAGGAGTTGCTATATGCAACTGAGACTAGCTGGCACAAAAGTCCACTTTGGCTTCACTGAATGAAATCATATGCTGCAAATGAAGTAAAGACAAGAAGAAGATTTATTGAAAAGCCAATGAATAGCAACACTTTCTTGCAATTATTATTTTTCATATATATATGAATTGAGATATAACTACATGTTGAACTTTGAAATACATGCCTAAAAAGTACAGCATTTTTGCCATGAGTTTAGGAAATGTAATGTAAGACAAGAGACTTAGGAAGGCTTACAATAATAATTCATAGGAAATACTGCATTTCTGTCATGTAATTTCACAACCAACGTAAATTCAGATGGGTGCAAATTCCCACAGAATGAAGCAGCCATATACCTCAAAAGTTATCAACATTAGCAGAACCTTATCTTGCAGCCTTGCTCATGCAGAAATTCCTACAAATGCCTTGAGAAAGTACTGGTACAAATAATATAAGAGACAACAGAAAAGCTGGCAATATGCAGAAAAAAAAGGTTTTTCTTTTTCTAGACTCTGCTTACCCAGGTTACTGATAAAATCAAATCTTTATACAGGTTTGTGTTTCTGCCCCGATTTTATTTTCAGATTGGCATTATATGTGCAAGTCTACATTCCGTCACTGATCCATGGTTGTGCATGAGGTGTTTTGGGACATTTCTCCAGCTTGAGCACAACCCCTGGAGGAGACAGTTGTCCTGATGAGCACAGCAACTCACAAAAGACTCACAGCTATCATGTTCAGGGAATATTTGATGATATGCATGGAATAGGTTGGTGATTCCTACCCTAGCTGACCCTTGTGCTTCTAGTGAATATATAGATCCAACAGGACACCCGTCTAGGCTCAAATTTACATATTTCTAACTTTACTTACAGAAGGACAGAATCATGACTATAACATTTAGCAGGGAAATAAGAGAATTGGTGCTTTTAAATAGGATCATTTAAAAAATACTAATTAGTATTTTTTAATACTATTAGTATTTTTAAATACTTAATTCTACATATATATTTTTGAATACTTAATTCTACATATTTAAATACTTAATTCTACATATAATTCTATTACATATATAACATGTAGTAGAAGTAGACCACAAAACAGTTTGAAAAGGCTGGAGATGTTTTGGGGTTATTTTTGCTTTATTTCCCAGTGCAGTATAACCTTAAATTGCAGATATGGATATCTAACATTACTGTATGCCAAGCAAAGCACTTTACACTTTTATTTCTTTTTTTTTACCCAGCAGATGGCCACCAAGCTTTTGCACGGAGGTGTATAAGAGTTGCTCTAATATCCTTTATCTTTGGAGTACGGCAAGCTTGGTACCATTTAGTTACTTTCCCTCAATGTGAGTCTACCACTGCATTTTCTATTTTCTCATCCTTGCTGGGAAATGATGAATCTTGGTTGTGTTTGTTTCAAAAATACTGCAATTCTCCTATGAAACTGATGAAATTTTCAGTTGATAATATATCAAAAAATGTTCCTTGCAAGGCAGCCCCTAACCAGTTCACAGGTAATATAAGTGTCTTTCTTAAAGCTGATGTCAGGAATATTTTGTCACTTGAAGTGAGGCAAGGACAAGCTTCAAATTCACACTGATCATCTTGTCTCCAAAACACCGGCATTTCAATTCCTACATCCCTCTGGTGTGTAACTGATAGGCCTGGGCAATTCATCTCTTTCCTAAATTCCCAGTCTGCTGTTACCAGCTTTTCTTACACTGAAAACCAACTCTTGTTTGCAACTGGTCATGTAAAATATGACTTAAAAAACATACCAGTAATAGGGAAGATGGTAATATGAAAATACTAAATTCAGACTGTTGTTTACTTTGGTATTACATGTTTGATGAGCAAGCTGGAATTCCCAAGCTGAGGAAGCAGTTCATTACTGCAGTTAATTACCAGCACGATGGCTGGCTCAAATACACATCCATCCCTGTGTGCAGGATGGTCCTGGTTTCTGTTAAGTGGTAGTAACAGCCTGCATTCTTCATTCTTCTAATATCTAAAGCCATATTGTAAAGGTAACACACATGCAAATTGTGACAAACCTGCAAACCCCAAAGTTCTCCGGGTGGCAAGAGCCCTGTTCACATCAAAGGATCTTTTACTTTCCTTAAATGCACAAATCAGATGATGACTCAACAAGCATTGGCAAAGCTCTCTGCAGGCAATAAGATAGTGGTGACTGGAACAGAGATTTAGAGGATGTCTTGAAAATGCCATAATGAACAATGTAGAACTAATTTCATTTGGCATATATGCCCAAATTTTACCAATTTTACCAATTACCAAGTGCTAGTAGCTGTCTGTCAAGGAATACAAATATGATATAATATTTACAACCTCTTGAACTGCTTCTGTGCCTTCTCATAAAGCATACATACTTGACTTTTACCTCCATTTTAATAATCTGTGATGCTACAGTAATATTTGGTACTTTATCTCACAGCAATAAAAAACAGAGGAATTATGAATTCAATTTTAGTGACCAAATTAAGGATTTGGTTTCAGTTCAACCTTTTGGAACCTCTTAATCTTACTGAACATTTACAGTTCTACCCCATCTTTCTTAAGTGTTTTTTAATCAATGGAGTTAGTAACCTGAAGGAATTCTGTGTTTGGAGGTCTGGAGATTTTGCCCACACAGATCAGATTGTGATTGCATATATCTTTTTCTATGAATTTTCCTATCTTTACACAAGGACCAGGAAAAAAAAAAGAATATAGAAATTATATAAGAAAGAAAAGAAACAAAAAATATAAAGCAAAGGATTAAGTCTCCTTGATTCAGATTTTCTAATGTACCTTTGTATACAAAATTCATCATTTACCTTTTTTCCTTGCTTTTGCTGAAAAATACATTAAAATAATTATGCCTGTCTTTTCTGAGAGAGCTGTTGTATATTAAAAAAAATCTATGGCTCACTGAAAATGTAGTTTTATAACAGAATGCATTAGTTGTACATTCATACAATGTGTATTAAAAGAAGAGGAAGCAAAACTTGCTACAAACAAATTTCATCATTTCATATGCATGAAATATACATATGAAGTGCATCTGTACAAAACAGCAGCTGGAACAACTCTGTAGGGTTTATAACTTTCTATTAGTGGTTCTCAACACCAAAATATGAGTGTTATACATGCACAAACAGAAACTGCCTCACCATTATCAGAAAGGCAAATGAATGTGTTATTTTCTCCCTTTTCTCCTATCCCTAACTAATGTCTCATCATAACAATCTCATCAGCTATCACTGATAATCTGCTCTACCTCTTGTCTTCATCTCAAACACAACCTCAAAAATGACTATAAAGTAATAACCTGCCTGGCTGTGAGCTGAAGGCAGGCAGGGAACAGGGAAAAGCTGCAGGTGCAAATGGCTGACCTTCAAAACAGCCCTTTGCAAAAAGTATGTGCTGCCACAAAACAATATTAAGTAACCTTTCCTGTGCTGCCACTCTCAGATTCACACTGAGGCTAATCAATATTGCCCTGCAGCACCAGACAGACATTTCCACATGCTCTTGAAGACTCCTGGTTGAATGTCATTCAGCCTAATTACCACTAGCTTTAAAATAGCCCAGCAAACCCAAAAGAAGCGGAAACAAAGCAAAAGGTCAGGCCAGGCCACACAGCCCAAAGTGCTTCCTCTAGCAGATGACCCCACTGGGACCCCCTCCTGCAAAAACCCTCCAAGACAGAAGCATGTTGAGGGCCAACCAGCTATACCATAGAAAATTAAGCTGACCAGGTCAGTGAATTTGCTACTTCTGTGAAAGAATCACAGAATCACAGAATAATGAGGTTGGAAGAGACCTCTAAGATCATCAAGTCCAACCTATGCCCTAACACCACAACTAGATTATAGCACCAAGTGCCAAGTCCAGTCTTTTTTTAAACATATCCAGAGATGGTGATTCCACCACCTCCCTAGGAAGACAATTCCAGTATTTTATTATTCTTTCAGTGAATTTTTTTTTTTCCTAATATCCAACCTAAACCTTCCCTGATGTAGCTTGAGACTGTGTCCTCAGTCAGCTTTCCCTTCACCCAGCTTGTATGTAGCTTTATGGGGAAGGGGTTTTGTTTTATAAGTAAGGCTTTGTTTTACAAGTAATGGTCTGTGCCCATGAGATCTTGTGGGGCTCACCATAAGTGCCCTTGCTGAGGGATTCCTTTCCTAATATACATCTGAATATTAGACTGCAGGGTCCTGCACTCCCTCAAATTGAAGAAAACACTCAGTAGTATTATCCAGAGGCCTGTGTACCCAGCACAGCTTCAGCTGGAGCCCTAATCCATTCATCCACAATGGGCTAATGACTGCAGCTCAGAGCATGAGGCACACAGAATAAAAAAAGTGTCTGAAGACAACTTTTTCCCTCTACTTCATTCATTTGCTCTGGTGTTCTTCAGGCCTTGCAGCTCCCTAGTTCACAGCAGAAACTTCAATCCACTGTGTTATGACAGGCACACTCCAGCAGCTAAGGACCTCCTCTAATGCACTGGCAGTCTAATTTATAAACTCCTTCCAGCATTTCAAAAATTAAAAAATAAGCTTATTCGCCATGCATCTAATATACTTCTTCCACACAAAAGTCCGTGTGCAAACATAAATTTTAGATCTTGCTTTCTCCATTACTGATTCCCTCCATATTTAATGCTTATACTTTGTGAGGCACAGAATGATCTGTTGTTCATTTAAGAGCTTAAAATCCATAGCAGTTTCTCATAACTAATGCCAGCACACTGCTTTACTCAAGCGAGACCTACTGCACAAAACACAATTACCTATCAATTGACTCCACATCAATGGGACAGCACATGATTAGACAACAGTGGAGAATCCTTATGATCCCCTGTGAGAATTAAGAGAGTGCAAGCCTCACATTTTCTGCTCCATGATGTGTAGATGAAAAGTGCACTGGAAAGAATACAAAATGAACGGCAGTAATTCTGTGTGCATCCTAACTTTATTTCCATGGGAATGTGGAGATGTAACAAGACTATGATTACCACATGGAAGATGAAATAAAAAAACACTGACCACAATGTCTTACTTAAGAGCGCAATGACTTGTCCAGTCTCTAGCCCTGATGTTTTCAAAATGTCTGTTAGACACACATACTCAATCTCCAAGAATATGGAGGTTCATCAATATCCACAGGTAGATGTCAGATACACTGTGTCACAGTTTTAGGGAGGACATTTCACCTGTTTTTGGATGGAGGATTATTCCTCTGACAGGCCTGCCAAAATAATACAGCCCTCCCAAGGCCAGGCATAGTGCAACAGCACACTGCAAGGATGCTGACTAATTTTTACTTTTGTTCATTCCATTCTCCATCACATGGGTGAGGGAGAATTCAAACCATTCATATGGCTTTATTTAGTCTTTTGAAGAAGAAAATAAATTTTGAATGAGCTATATAAACCATGATTTCACTCTATTCATTTCAGCCCAGGACATCTCAAGAGAGATCTGAATGTTACCAAAGGCTATCAAATTAACAGAAATACACTGACAAAAAAGAGCTATGCTATGTCAGTGCAGCGATAATGGTGCTAAGTGATGGCAAAGCATGGCTAAGCTTAAAGCAAAATTCTATTTTCACATGTTCAGAAAAATAAGCGCAATTCCTGTCACCTGATTTTTAGCCTTGCTTGATCTGTTTGACATATTTTAAAGTGATTCTGTGGCATTTTCTTTTGTGGTTCTTTCACAATTGGTATTTTACAAGGTGTGACACAGAAAGCTCTTCAACAAAGCTGATCAAATTTCTTCACAGTTTTAGGAAATTTAGTGATGTATACACCACAATACAAATACAGGAATTATACAGGGAAATTAGGACATCAGTGTCCAGCACATGCAATTTTGGCAGGAACCTCCTGTCTTTCCTAATTTCCTACAAAAACCTACTATCTTTCAGTAACTGGATGTTTTACTGTTTTGGGTCTCTTGTGTCACACAGTAAAAATAACAATGTTTACTTTGTTTTCTGGGCAGCCAATTTTGTGGAGCATATGCCAACATTATCAATGAGATTTTCCATACTAGATTAACCTCTTAGTTCACCTTGTCCAGTATAAGTGACTAATGTTATCCATATGGTATTTTCAGATATTACTTATTTTACCAGTCTCAGTAAACCTAGTTTGGTTTCCTTCCTTGGCAACAGATGTGCATTGAACGGGCTCTCAGTGAGCAAGAGCTCTCTAAAATGTAGGTCAGTTTTCTCTTGTTAACTTTATTCTCTCCCAAAGCTTTCCTATCTCGCTGTTCAACTGCTATATAATTAGTAACCTCCCTTCTTTCTTTAGTTTTTTTTCATCAGTACATGTCAGTAGAAATCAGTATGACTTTAAGACTCTTTGAAGGAATTAAATGGTTGTTTTAGACTGAAATTTATCTATTGCCATGTTGGATGATGATCAACATGAAAGGAGTACAAGTAAGGCACTTTTTACAGTGCTCTATGCTAAGTCAGCAAAGGACTGGTAGAGAAAAGATGAGGCCATTTTTGTCTTTCCAGCATGCACAAACACAGTTTTTACAAGCATCTAAGACCTGCAAGTCTGCCTCAAACCCATCTTTCCTTCCATTGCTCTGATTCTGTGGTGAAATATCTCAGGCAACCAGAAGAATCTGACAGCACATCTATTGTTTCTATTATTTGTACTCACCAGTGTAGTACTTGAGCACTTAATGATAACAAGCAGTGTACCAAAACCAGCATACTTTGACAAACATCATTTAGGATGCTTCTTTTGCAAGCTGCACACATATAAAGTGAATATCACACTTCTACTTTGAGGAAGTAATAAAGCCTTTGGGTCACAGACATTAAAATTACCCATATACTGGGAGAGTTGAAAAGGTGAAATGCAAAGGCTCCTACGCCATGTTTTGGATTACCTTCTCACTCCTAAAGTGCCAATGAGTATGTGATTTTGTTTGGTCCCTGTCTCAAGTCTTTCCCTGTACATTCAATTAGCAAAAATAATTGCTTCATCACAAACTGAATAAAAATGCCAAGACCCATTTAGAGACAACAGCAATCATTAAACAAAACCCATTTGCAGGAGAGTTGAAGGCATTTCAAATATGCATATGAGATTTAAAAATAGAAGAACACTTCAGAGTGTTCAAACTGCAGACAAAATCCTGTTAAATTTCAAAGGTGGCAGGGTTACTAATGCACCAGCTACTTCAAAGACGAGAAAATAAATTGCTTTTTTAAAACACTGGCAGTTCCATCCAACATGATGGGAAATACAAAAGATTTACCAAATATGAAATGTAATGTGCACAAGTTGTTCAAAAGATGCCTTAATTTGCATGAATGAGCACTACAAAAGGCATAACTTATCATCACAGTTGGGCTCAACTTTGGAAATTGCTGTTCAGTCATGAACCTCAAATAGTCAACCCAGAAGGCCATCTCTCCATTTTATTCCATAATGCTGGAAAAATAAAGTGTTGTTTATATAAAACACAACAGGAGAGTGATTTATTTAATATAATTATTTAGCATGTGCATGACCATAGATAAATAGCAACCCACTGAAGAATTTAAGGCCTCCCCTAAAATATTTTTATGATCCTCTCAAAACCAATGAACTTTTGACTCAAGACTGGGTTTCGTTTTCCACAACTATTTTTCCTAAATCTGTTAGCAAGCTCTTATTACCTTTGTACTAAATGCAATTAAAACCCAATATCATGCACATATGAAGGGATATGCCTGGTTACTGGGATTCTCATTCTCAGGCTGGGCTGGCAAGAGCTGTTCCTCTACATTGAATTTAACTAGCTTTATACAGCAACTCAATAAAGTTGCCAAATTAAATATTAACAGCCATGTTTGGTTTATGTTAGAAAAGTTTCCTTTGTATTTAGGACCTCGTATAAATACAACACTGCATGGATAACACTGGCTGAGTCCCTAGGCTTCTCAAGTGTGCTATGCTCTGTCTTTTGCATCATATTATCTCAATGACAAAATGGTCACCTAGAGAGATTCAAGTCCACCAATTTTTATGAAATTATAGTTTATGGATCAGGTGATCCTTTAAGATACCTTCAAAAGATGAGAATAAAGAAATATATAATTAAAACATTCCAGTTTATCAACAAAAACTGGAGAGCTGCGCAGGTGTTTTCAAATAGTGGCTGGATAAATAAGGATAAGTACACACTGTATAAATAAGGATAGGTACACACTGTGGGACAAGGGAACAGTTTGTTGCCAAGTCTGAATTTTTACCAGGACACACACATCTCCAACTGATCTAGAGAGCCAAAACAAGAACTCAAGTTCTACAACTGCTTTGAAATTGAGAGGAATTGCTACCAGGACATTCAGTGATAGTGTAAACCATGTAAAAGAATTATTCTTAATGATATGTATTTACTATATGATGGATATTGATCCAGTTATTGAATGTGTTTTATAGGGAATTGAAGTATTCCTGAAAAAACAAAGACAATAATGAAAAGTAAATGGAACTTTTAAAGTTTAAAGCTTTCTTCTATCACTTTCACACATATATTTGTATATATATGGATATACATATATAAATAAAGTATAATACTTAAATTGGTGTCTCCAGCTTTTATCAAACAAAAGAAATGTTGAAGTACTAATATCATACTTTTCCTATTAATAAAACAAGAAGATAATATCACCTTTCAGGAGTGGGACTGCCTTATGATGTTCCCCCTTCCACTCCAAATTCATTGAACAGTAAATATTTCAAAGGGCTCAAGCTTGCTCATTCAACTCTTTTTTCCTGCAACTTTGTATAGCTCTTTTGAAGCAGATGTCTGATTAGAATTTTCTAATCCTGTTTCAACTTCTCAGCAAGACTTCTGAGTTCTCTTAAATACTGGGCAACATTTTTCAGCACTAAGGCCTTCTAGGCATCTGAACAAGGAATGAGACCCCAAATACACTAAACAAAGCTGACATTGCTGCTGGCCACAAAACTCCTTAAAGGAGATAATTTCCATTAACAAGAAAATTTAAAAAAAAAAAAAAAACATGATTTAAACCAGCCCTTATCATGCCATCTGAATAAAAAAACATATGTACATAAGAAACTTCTACAACAAAGTAAATTGGAAACAACTGGGATTTTAGCAATTGTGCTATATATGAAAAACGTTCCAAAAATGGTTGGATGGAAAGCCAAATGTTCCTGTGTATTCCTTCCTTAAAATGCTGTTATGTTTAGCAAAGGTTGTAAACTACCCACTGTCACATATAAAGCATAGGGTGTGAATCCTATCACAACAGTCCTGCAGGCAAGCATTTTCTGTAAATTTGTACTATTCTGGGAAATTGCAAGTACACGTGGACACGTGTACATGTGTGTGTGTGTGTGTGTGTGTGTTTGTGTGTATGTATGCGTGTGTGCACCTGGGCACATTTGTGAGAGCAAGACCACAGTATTATGAACCTCCATATCTCACAAGTTGAGAGTTTCAGATTTCAGCTGGATTGATAGTGCTTCTTAGTTACATTATTCTTTTTCCATTTCTGTGAAATATTTGTTGACACACAGGATGGAGATTTTGTTTTCTGAAATTTAGAATGAATCTTGGGCAGATGTTTGGGTTATTAATATCATGCCAATATACCAAATTTCTTCTCTAAACAGATCACCCCTCCTACAGTTAAGCGATTTTACAAGGGAACTGCCGACTCAGCCTGCTGCACAAGGCTCCACAAAAAAGCTCCTGCCCAGAAGGTGTCACGATGGTACTGTGCCAGTAAAGGTGAGTTCCAAGGTAAAAGATATGCTGCTGACCTTTAAGTGTTCCTCTGAGATGTGGTGCCATAGGGAACTCACAGGCAGGGTGTGTGCTGGCACCACGGGAGTTTCTATCCTAGCAGTAAATGCAGGGGGCAAGCTGCCAGCCACCTTCCCTTCATGCAGTCAGAAAAGGGGCACAGAGGGGTCCATTGCTCAGCTAAGGAGTTCAGAGATCAGATCAAACCCTTCAACTGTAAGAGGAGAAAAGATCGAGAATGTACACACTAGTGGCACATCTCAAAGTCAGACACAAGTGAATATCCTTGTGATATCCAAGTGAGTATGCCCTTCTCCTCTGCATGAGTGCATGTGCATTCTGTGGATAGCTTCAGTTAGGACCCCATGACTTAAAGACAGGGGAAGCACAGTAGTGTCCAAAGTCATGATGTGAACAAAACTGAAGCACAGCCTCTGCCAAGTTTAGCATTGCTCCTAAAACATCAACAGTGACACAGTACAACTCCAACTGGTGCTCCAGGCAGCTGCCTTGCCAAATACTCAGACATGGAGAGTAACTAGGAGACCTTGAGTTTGGCTGTCTGGCCTTCAGGGAAGTGGGGAATCCCAGTTTGAGATTTGAGAATGGTCCTTTACCTTGTAAGAATTCCAGTGTGATTTTTTTTTTTTAACTTCTTGTCACTTTGATTCTTAAGACTTTCTAAAGCCTTTTGAGTTTACATTTCTTTGGAGAACTTTCCCACACAATTTCTGTAAACAACATATTGTTTACATTCTTTTATGGGAGTGGAGAACACTTAATATACTGGTAGTTTATCCAATGTCTTTGGAGAGGTGGCCCATTCACTCTCCAATCCAATGTCACCCTTGGAAAGGTATAAAAGACAAAATCAGATAATAAACATTCCTTTTTTACCTTGCAAACAGCAAGTAACTCGCGTCGTGCTTTCACGTGTCCTACAGCAACAACTTCTTTTGTTTGTTTGTTTGTTTTATTTTTCTGTTTGTGTTGTTGTTGTTGTATTGGGGTTTTTTGTTTGGTTTTGGGCTGTTTTTTTGTTTTCTTTTTTTGAGAACAGGAACCTGTTTACCATTTTTGTCGTAGTCACACAAAGGTAAGTAAAAAGTTGTGTTCTACCAACACAGAAAACCAGAAACTGTCAGCAGTTCTCATGCTGACAGGGTTCCCCTGAAGACCCATTTTGTATGGTTTAGTAGCCCATTTGATGAGAGCACAATTTTCTGTTACTGTCTTATTTCTTACTTCTCATTACTTGTTTGCAAGTTACAGATCACGGAACGGACAAAAAAATGAAACATCACAAGGTTCATAGATGAGTACGTGGTTTTGCAATATTCACTGACTACAAAACACAAGCACATCAAAGCTAGAGTTACAGATCAAAGAGACAAGAAAACCTCTAATTGGGGATTTTTTCACCAAAGTCCCACACACACATGGAATTAACATGAGTAATAATCCAGGCTAAGATTAATCAACCAAATTCTAGAAATACATCCCAGAGAGCTGTTCAGTTTTGCTTTAGAACCACTAGAGAAAAATAGTCTTTTCTAGATCACGAGTTATCTTTTTTTTGAAGATGCTGTCTGGTTTAGATTTTATGAATTTAATTCCATTTTACTTTTTAACCTCTGACTGCAAAAAGAGCATGCCCTGCTTTGAAACAGATACCTATCTTTAAAAAAATCGAAAATTTCACAGGATACATTCCATCTGTAAGGTAAGGCCCATTATGGTGAGAAGAAGTTTACTCTAAATATCAACCCATTTGATAGCTTTAGCTATTTCATGGAAGCTCAGCTCATTCTAGTCTTTGGCAGACTTTAATGAAAGGTCTTTTAACCCAGAAAAGCTCAATTCTAGAAAAAAAGTTCTATAACAGTTATGCAACAATGCATTTGAATTTAGTCCTTGAGAAATAAAGACCATGAGTCATAAAAATGTGTTGATCTTCTCTTAGCCTTTTTTTTCTTTAATAGGGTTTGGGTATTGTGGCACAGTTTAGCCTTATACAGGCAGAGCAACCATATCTTTTGAGAAATCCATCACACATACCAAATGATTTGAGGTGATAGAATTTATGATGTGCATTGTGGGTAAATATTTTCCTAATTTCTCATTACTTAGTCTCTTTTATCAGAGATTAATATCCCAGTATGTCCGAAATTTGGAAGTTTATAAGTTTTAAACTGCAATTTTATACTTCTCATCACACATAATTGTCAGAAAAGTTTGGATGAAATGTGAAGATGTTTGACTACATGTCCAAACAATATATTTGCATGCCAATTTTATTAAATTATTAATTCCAAACTCAATTGAAGAGTTTTGAAGCAATAACTCCTGTAGTATGCCTATAGATACTTTTATCAATGTTAATAATAATGAAGCTCAACTACAGAATGTGAAAATAAGTCCTATAAAAATTTTTCAACAAATTCTTCCCATCTTTCCTTAAAATGTCACATGTAGTGCAGGGGACTGTGTACTTGCTACCTGTGTAGTATGACCAACAACCTCAAAATCTCTCTATTCCTCTAAAAGCTCTTTGAGTAACAAAATTAACTTCCAACTGGGTTAACTTCCAAATGGTCATCTGTAACTTCAGTGTGAATTTGTGAATATAATTCAGCAGTTTCAGAACATGTACCATAATAAAGATGAGATTTCAGAAAGCAAAAACTGGAGGAAGATATGCCATGAAACACTGCCCAAACAGCATTGACTACATCCTGCATGTAACAAAGATTTATTGTTCCTATATAAGAACACCTTTTGACCATATGATGTTCCAGACTCTGCCTCACACTCTAGAGGAGCTCAAAAAGGAGCTCAGTTCTGAAATTGTTAATTCCTCATCTAAACAACATGCTTCCTTTTCCCAGCTGAAGTTGAGAGAAGAGAAGCAATTCCAACTGATTCAATTTGAGGAGCAATAGCATATGCCAAAAGATTAGGACAGTATGAGAGATAGTTTGAGACCCTTGTTGAAAGAACAACTATTATTAAAAATAACTCAACATACTGAAACAAAAAGATTTCTTCCAAATTCTAAGTTGACAGAGAAAAGACTCCAAAATGAAGAGAGATTAGACAAAACATAGGACAAACAAGACATATGAATAAGATCTCAAGTGAGCTTGGGTGAATACAGTGTGTGGTACCTGAAGATGGTCTAGCACTGGACGTATTAGAAACCTTCCTTTTCCAGTACTAAAGATAGGATTTGGGAGACTTTATATCAGTTTAGTAGTGCATTTTATTGCATTACTGTGGGGGGAGGAAGGAGACATGAAGAACAAGGGAGGGACCAGTTGGGGAACTCTACACCCATAGCTCATTGGAAAAAAATACTGTAAGAGAAGGCCCTATGCAAGTTGCTTGGCAGATAACACAGCAGCTGGCTTTCTTTGCTTAAATAAAAGGTTTTACTAAAGTTGCATTCAATTTAGAATTTAAAGAGGCTAATGATTTTTCAGTACTATGCTTTTATTCTGCTGAATGTTTTGAAACACAAAAAGAAGAACTGCTTCCAATATTTATTCACTTTCCACTCAATTTTTTAGAAAAGGAATATCTAAAAGCATATCTGGCAGCCTGTTTCTGTGCTGAGTCCTTTCAAGTTTTTATTCCTGCAAAGGATTAAATTCAGAGATTAGCCATACTGTCTTACAAACACAGGCTCACATATTCATGAATAGCAACAAGAAAACCTAAATCAGTACTTAATATGTAATTTTGTGTTGCATCTTCAAGAGCAGCATGCTAACAACTATAATAATACAGAGACAGAAGTCATTCAATAAGCTGATTCTGATATACAGCATACAAAGTTTTGGAAGGTTTTAGAAGGGTTTTTCTATTATTTAAGTTTGGGAAAATAAGCTCAGTCTAGTTTTAGGTTGTTATTTTGAAAGATAATTAAGATTTCAGGCAATTTCACTATTTTTCATAGTAAACTGTAGATGGCAAAATTTACATTAAGAAAAATATTTCAAAAATTTGCAATAGCAAGAAGAAATTCAACATCATTTTAAAATAAGGTATTAAACAAATATAATTTAGGTATAGCGCTGGAACCCTGCTTTTGCTCTGATTAGCATCCAAAACTGATGAAGACTGTGAGCACTGGGAATAGGCTTTGACTGGATGAAGTACAGCAGAAGAGAAAATGAGCCTTGCTATGGTCCTACTTTTTCAGTGGGTCAGGAGCCAGATCCACTTTCTGCAAGTCCATCACTGTAACCCAGTTCTTTCCTGCTATGTCCTGGAAAACTTCTGCAATGTACTTTACATCCCAAAGAGGCTTCCCACTGGCTGCAACAACTTGGTTTGGGAAAATGGGCACAGATTCAGGTCATGATTCATTTTTCAACCTTTTCTTGCACATGGCATGGAACTAATAAGCAGCTTGCAAGCCTTGTGATTGTCAGTAGCGCTGACATAACCTGACTTCTAACAGTGACAGCAGGGACCACAGCAATGAGCACTCAGTGGCCTCATATAATAAGCAGAACTGTCTAAAAGTCTAAGAAATATAGAATTAAGGGATTATTTTAGCCATTATTGAAGAAGCCAAATCCTAGAAGTATGAAACTCTATGGAAAATAGCAAAATTATTCACATTCTATCTTTCTTTACATGCTTCTTATTGGAAAAAATTGTTAAAGGTTTGCAACATTTTTTTCCTAAAATTCAGAAGAGTAGATAAAGAATAAAACTGGTGCTAAATATGCAGTTAAATTTTTATTCATATATCCTAAGTGCAAATATCATATAACTAAATCTGCAAATATTCTAAAATGCAACATGCACTTGAATCTTTAAGGTCTTATTTACCCCAGACATTAATGATTTTAAGTGCTGGCATGTGAAAACTGAACTATTCTACACACACAGAGTATTGTGATATACTTCTTTTTCAATCTTTTCTTTTTGTTCTTTCTCAAGCAATTAAAATAGGTTGGAGAACTCAACATTGTGTTTCATAGATTCCTTTTTAGCACTACCAACATTTTCATTTCAACTTTTAATTGCTCTATTATGCTATGGAAACAGTATAATTTTGTTTTTACAGTATGTAAATGATAATACAAAATGCAGAAATAAATGCTCTCAATAGAAAAAAAAATGAAATACACACATTCATATTAACATTGTGATTCTGAAGAATCTGCCTATCTCAGTGTAATGTGTGTTGATGGGAACAAACACAGATCTGATTTTGAATGGGAACTGCTGGAAGTAGGGCATGGGCAATATAAATGCTTTTTAATCACTAATCCAATTACATTTACATAAATCAAAGTGTGATAAATGAAAACTAGAAACTTTGCAGATATTCACACAGATCATAAAAGGAATAAACGCATGTATTCCTTTCATGGTGCACTGGACATGGTTGAAAAAAGTCAGTGGTCTGATTAGTAAGAACTTGCACATAGTCACTAAAATAATTCAAACAGTGTGTCTTGGCTTTAAACACTAATATAGTTGTATAATTTCAGAAAATTTTACTGCATTAATGTTTTTTATAGGCATCTGTCTCTGACAGAACCTAATATATATATATATATTGAGGTGATGTACATTTGAGAAAATTTCCATGAGCTAAACTGAAATTTTAGCACTTCAGCTGAAGTGCTGTGCCTGTCTTAAGTTTTGAGTTGCCCACAGTGAAGCTATCAGATTATTTTAAAGCTTTTCTATAATTAGATCCCAAGTTCTTAATTTTGTTTTGAGCTGATATCAAGTTTCTTGTCATAAACACCAAACTCCCATTAGAAACAGGAATCAGAGTGGCTGAGATATAGTAATGGACTGAGCATTGAATCTATGTTTTAAAATCTGGATTCACTTCCCAGTGTTCTTGCATTACCTTCAGCAAGTTTCTTCACCTTCCTGCACCTCACTGTGTTTTTTCCCAGTTCCTTTTGCTGTTACCATTATATATTCAGGGCAGAGAACATTTCACATAATGTGTTTGGGCACTTCTACAGGGTGACACTACTCCAAATCCAAACCTTTAGATGCTACTAGCATTAATCAGAATGTAAAAATAGAAGCTTAAGATGTTTTCTGAATGTCACTGTTTCCATCCTGAAGTGTCTTGTACTGTGACTAGTGCTATCTAATAAATCATTGTTGCAAAAGACTAAATGTTGTTAATCCCTAATCAAAATATTTTTCCAATTTATTAACATGAAATTTACACAGGAAGCAATTTTAAATACTTACTAAATATTTACTTGCCTACTTACCATGATCTTATGAACCATTATGAGAAATTAATGGTGTGAGCTCAACTGATATTAAAAAAAGTTTTAAAACATTTATGTTTTCTTTAAGCTTTTTTCTAAATATATCTTCAACAGCATTTCAGTGACTTTTTTGAGAGAAGGAGGAAGAGAACTGCATTTGCCTATCTACATCTGCTAATATGGTTAGCCATTCTGAATCAGTTGTCTTGACATAATATTTTAAACCAGAGAACAGTCCGTTTTCAAACAAGAAACATTCTCCTCAAAGTGAGAGCTGAAATCTGAGTCTCTCATCTAATTTCCTGTCTTTCTGGCTTTTAATCAAAATATGTGAAATCATTGCTTAAAATGGGTATTCTGTCACATGAATATTGTGGAACTTCTAGAATATAGATGTTTAGCAGTAAAAGAGAAGCATGACAGAGGTTAAATCCCACTGATCTCATTCCTTATTAGAGCAAATGAATCACATTTAGATTATATTCAAGGCATCTCACATAAAGACCATGAACCCCCTACATGCTCCCCAGCAGTACAAATTTGTTATCCTATTATATAAATATCTAATTATTCGCCAAAGTGTTGAATGCTCATACAAGCGCATAGTTCAGGGTGGCACTAAAAACAGCATTAAAGTGCTCCGCATGTGCCTCACTAAGGACACAAAATTGCAAACATTCTCCTATAAATATATACACATACACACAAAGAGGAAGAAAAAGATTTCCCTCTTTAAATTAAATGTATTTCTGATATTTGTGTAATACAAAATTCAAAGCACTTTTACATGTGAACACTCTTAATTAATACTGAGTAATCACAACTCCTAAACTGACAACAGTTAATATTTATTTCTTTAACCAATCTAAATAATTTATTTTAAATCAGTTTTAATGTTCCAGTTACCCTGTCTCCTTGAGGATAGGAAAGATATTTGATCCTCATGAGGCAGCTTTACCCATTATATGAGACAAGCCTGCATAAGGAATCCCAGGGAAGACTGGCAGTGCTCTTTCAACATGTCGTGCTTTCACAAGATCTCAAGTTGATATTTGTGGTGGGTTGACATTGGCTGTATACCTGGTGTCTGCCACTCTACCATATCCCTTTTTAGCTGGGCAGGGGAGAGAAAATACAATGAAAGGCTGGTGAGTCAAGATAGGGAGAGGGAGAGATCACTGACCAGTTACTGTCATGGGAAAAACAGATGAGACATAGGGAAATTAATTTATTACCCATCACCTCAGACTAGGGACAATGAGAAATGGAGCTATTCTTATAACTCTTTCTGGTTGAAGTTGCACAGATTTTTATCCCTTGCTTCTTGACTCTGTTATCCCAGAAGCTTTACCACTGTCACTGACAGCCTTGGACTTGGCCAGTGGTGGCTTCATCTTGCAGCCAACTGGCACTGACTTTGTTGGACATGTGAGAAACATCTGACAACATCTCATAGAAGCCACCCCTGTAGCCCACCTGCTACCACAACCTGGCCACACAAACCAAATACACAAGTTTATGTTTTATATTACAGGAGCTAACACAAATTTTGTTCCTGCACAAGTATCAAACTGCTCTTTCCCATTGTGATGCACCAACTTCACAGATGTGACACTCTGAGAATGTGGTGCTCCCATTTTTCCAAAAGAGATGGGTTTCTCAACAAGACTGGGCATTTTTAAAAACAGAGTGCTTCTAGGGAATACCCTAGGAATATACCTCAGAAAGGTATGCCATCTTGCATGATAGAAGCTGCTCTCTACATGAAAGAATGTTACAACACCGGATCAAGTAAAAGATCAGAACTTCAGTTTCTTTATAGAAAAATGATAATGAGTTAATCACACTTTCATTTTCCTATAATGCTCCAGGTAACTGAAAATTTGAACAAGAAGAAAATATAGATAGATATAAATATTTCTTCTGCATGAAGCCACCCACTCAAATGATTAGAAAAAAACAAACATCACCAGCAGTAGTTGCATAAATAAAGTGTAATAGGTATACTGTCAATACATT
This sequence comes from Lonchura striata, assembly GCF_050655825.1. Classification (NCBI taxonomy): domain Eukaryota; kingdom Metazoa; phylum Chordata; class Aves; order Passeriformes; family Estrildidae; genus Lonchura; species Lonchura striata. The sequence continues at coordinate 82,718,529 of NC_140705.1, read as the reverse complement.
TGTACTGCATATTCCAGTTTGGTTTTCTACTTGCAATTACAATGTTACCAACTTTTTGTATTTAATGTGCCCTTAGTACCCGGCACTTTAGCTCAAGTTATTTCCTAAAAACTCTCTTGCAATTCACAAGGCTACACAAGGTCAGAAATTTCAGCTATTTGAACCACGGCCATCTGAAACTAGTTTTCCCACCATGAACATCTTCAGATATCAGATTGCTTTTTCCATGTTTCAATTTTCACTCAGTAAATGAAAATTATATGCATCTCTATTTTAATGAGGAAAAAAAATACAAATTGAAGATCTCATGTCAGAAATCCAGTGGTTCAAATAAGACTGTTTTCCTTCCATCTCCCTACTCTTAATGCTTATTCCTCTTTTCCCCTATGTTCATTAAACTGTCCTGTCTGCAGTAATATGGATCAAAGTCCACTCAGAGTTACAAAACCCTAATGCAAAATGATCTACAAAGAACTTCATAATGCTGCTTAATTTGCCCATCTTTAGGGTAAGTTGCCCAAGATACAGAGATGCCATTTGCATATCAGCTTTCCTAATGACTGAAACTCACTTCTTAGATTATTCCATAGGAAAGAATACTCATCAAGGCTAATTTAATCAAGTGTGTCTAAACAGCCTCCAGTCAATGGAGACAAGAACATTCACCAGCAAAACTTAATCTGACTCCTAAGTCTCTGTGTGAAAGACAAATGCCCTCTCCTTAACTGAGTATAGACGGAGCTGATGGAGATCATCCTTACTGAGCTAATGGCAGCATTCACAAAGAGCTCCCTCAGATTTATCTGCTCACCTCTATTTTCCTTTTTTCAGTCTTTACCATCACAGGACAAAACTGCTGCCAAAACTCAGCCCCAGAGGACTTAAGGAATCTTTAAATAGACTCCATACCTCCAGAGTGTATACATTTAGCCATTCTGAAATTCAGATGCATGGAAATGTCAAATTCCACACATCAAAATCTCACTGCAGTGGAGTGGTCTAAGAGATCAAAATCAAACTAGAACTAAAAGCTTAGATACAAACACAGAATTTACAAAGTAAACTAAAATCTGAGCATCTGGGAAAAATCATATGCCCATTTTTTGTTGTGCAGGTGACAAGCACAGGACTTTATGGGATATTAACAGAGCACTATTAACATAATGCTATTGGACATTATGTGTATGTATGCCACTAAAAATCAAGATGTGCATGTGGGTATTGACCATATTCACCCATGCAAGTGCACTCAAAAACACATTCAGTGACATGAAAACAGTGTCATTGCATATGTATTTATGACTTTAAGGTGGATTCCTGCATTTTTTAACTTTCTGAAGCAACTAAAGAGTTGAGAAAGGAAGCTGATGCTGTAATGTTGATCATAACCTCATCCTGAGCATCTGTACTGTGGCACAGGAAGAGGCAGGGCCTTGACAACAAGCAGCAGTGTCATTTCTTTCCAGAACATAGTCTTTCTGATTGTGCAGGGACCAGGCTCAAAAATACAGGCAAGATGTGTAAAGCAAAAAGAAATAGAGAATGGATACTAACATCTATGCAGTAAAATTACTCTCCAGGCTTCGTTACTTCTTTGGTTCCTCTGATATTCAAGGGCACCACTGACTCACAAAACATCAACCTTCACAGCAACCCCACACGGGGGAGAAGTACTCCCCTCACTGCAGAAGGGGGACAGGAGGTAAGAGAGCATAAGAATAGGGAGGAGGGAGTCGGATGCAGCCTGGAAGATGCCACTGAGAGGTTTGGCCAGCTGACCAACCTGAGATAAGAACTGAGGAGCCAGAGCACATCTCCTCATTCAAGTCCTGAAGACAGAACCAGGGACTCAGTCATGCAAGACCTGCAAGTTAAGGCCTGTAAGCACCAAGGGAAAGGACTGTTGATCACTCTAAACCCTGAATGAAGCACCACCTTTCCACATTTTTCATTAATAATTTCCATGAGTATTTCTTTCCACAGCCATAATTGTCAATGAACTAGATTTTCCTATGGCACATGGAGAGGGGATTCCCCAGACTATATAAAATTTATTTTCCTTGTTTGAATATATAACATCTAATTTCCTGATTGCCATATGTCATATAATTATGTTCAACACCAAAATAGGAAAACATACCTGTTATAAACTGCTCTTTTCAAAACATACCACCAGCTAAAGCATGGTACTAAAATTAATTTTAACATAATCTGAAATAGGATAAGAATAAGGAGCACATTTCCCATATTACGTATATTTTCAGATTTAAGATATTCAAAACTAAAATGCTTACATTTTCTAAATTTAAAAGCAATATGCATGGGAAATTATATTCTGGCCAACACTGCTCATCAATCAAACATTTCAGGGTTTTCTTGGACATAGAGTGCTTTCACTGCAACGATTCAGGCAGAGTTAAATATAAATTTTTACCTTGAACCAGACAGAGGACTTAATAGTTGCTAATGAAGGATTACTTTCAAATTCTTCTTTTAACTCATTTCTCATCTTCAGTCACATTTTCTCTGAACTTTAAGAATTAATGTAGGCTGTTCAGTTTAAGGAAAACTAGCTGGATAAATCAACAGCATCTTACATTTTGCATCAGACTAAATATTGATCCATGAAGAGTTATTTCTGAAGATTATTAGAAATTGAAAACTTCTATGTGTTCTTTTCTTGTAACTCATTCAGTTCCATATATGATTTTTTTGGTTTGGTCTACACTTTCAAAAAATATTCATGAGAAGCACACAAAAATTACCATGCCATAAGGAATTTTAAAGTATAAATCTACACTTTTAAACTACAATTAACCATTTCAATACTTTCAAATAAAATAATAAGCTATTTTATTATTTATATCTAACTTGTTTTTCATAGAAACCAAAATTAAAAATTTTAAAAATTTGGGAATCACAATTGCACCAAAAATTTAGGGATCTGATCTCCCAAGAAAACACAGACTCATAAAAATTTCATCATTAATGCATTAAATTCCTGATTTCAAGGAGAATTAAAAGCACAGGAATATTTACAGAATTCTTTATTACATTGTACACTTTGTTGGGCTTTTTGAGAACTCAGTAAAAACAATAATTTGCAGCTCAGAAAGACAAGGCACTATGTACCTTAGCTGGAAGCTATTTTATTTGTATATTATTTAAATATTTTCAAAAGGATATAACACTGGGTTTAGTTTCTACCCTGGCAACTTTTTTCATCTGCTTTATATGAAGTTTGCTGCTAATAACTAGATAGGATGTAAAGTGCTAAGGAACATCAAAAAGCAGTTCTGGGATAAATATGTTTCACTGTGAACACAGAAACTGAGTGTTTGTGCAAATCTAAGACAGAATTTGGTTTGGTTTTCTTTAGCGTCTGATGCTTTGTTGATGCTTTTAAACATAAACAGTTTCCATAATGCATTCAATATATTAAATTGCCAGTTTAGCTTTCAAGCAGAGTCTACTGTCACAAGTCTGCTCTACCTCCCATATGTTCCAAACTTTAAAGATTTTCCAAATATCTGGTTTGGTCCCAGTGCCTTTCTATTGACAACAGGCCCAAACAAAATTTGTACGGTAATGAAATTACAGAATATGTGACTTTGATCTGTTCTTTTCAGTGCACCACACAAAGCAGACCCTGAAAAGTACATCTGAAGATAAATAGCTCATACAGTTGAAGCACTGTGCATTTTCAGCATTTCCTGTGCTGAAACTCAGTCTTGAGTGGGCTATGTAGATAAATGAACACCATGAAAAGCATATAGATAGATAGCTTGATAGAAAAGCAAGATAGATCTGCTTGTGAGATGCTTAACACTGCCTGTGGGATAAACATTCATACAAGTCAAGACTCCACTGAGTATATATAAATTAAATATATCATTTGGAAAAACAATAAACAAAGATGTTGCACAAACTTAGAGCTGATCTAAGTAACTGCAGATCAAGCTAAGTAAAATCTTATAAAATTACAGAACCGCCTGACACTGCAGCAGTGTCTGCAGACACCTGATTGCACCAGATGTGTCCCAGTCTCCATGCCACATACATTATGTTACATGTTGTACAGTGAACTGAATGAAAACTTAGGTGAAGGCACAGGCTAATGCTGATTTTTGCTAAAGTGGTGAGCAGCAACAGTCTACCTGGGTGAAACAATGCTGGAGAACCACCTCCCTTCCAGAAAACAGGCTGCAGAGAAATGATAAAGCCCTAAAGCACAGGTACACCCACCCAAAGAGAGTTGTTACAGTGTGCTCGGGCTATGCTTTTCCCCATTTCCAGGGACCCCTGTGACTGATCAGAGTGTCCCCTCCTTCTTGCCCTGATGGGGTTGGCAGAGAGCCAAAAGAGCCCTCCCTGTCCAGAGCCTAGATAAGCCCATAACCCTTCCTGTTTGCCCTCTTTCCCCCTCTTTTTCCCCCAGGACCTCATGGAATAAAGAAGCTGGACAACCACATCGAGGCGAGAGCCTCTTTTGAATCTTTGCCCATCTCCTTATGTTCCTCCCCTCAAGGTCTCATATCTCTGGGCTAGCCTAATAATTTAGGGGCTGAGAGAGGTAGAAGCATCAGAGAGACACTTGGGTCCTTCAAAGGATGTGCAAGAAACAGTTGTCTTCCCTCAAGCTGACTGGTTAGTGAGAGGGAACAATGTTCACACCCAACACTGCACCCTTCGCATCAGTTTCAGCAGATCATTTTCTAGTCTTTCTCAAGCCAGTCAGCATCAGGCAAGCACTGGCTTATGCACAAGTAAGGTGAGTTCTCCTCACAGAAAGCTTTAATTATCTTAACCTGACTAGTTATGTTGGAAGCATCTACATTAAACAATCTGTTTAGTTTATTTAAGATGTGATAAGGAGGCAGTTTGTGCATAGTCTCAGTGTGGGACAGTTTCCTCAGACAAACTCACATTTCAAATCAGTGGAAGCTGATGCTAACCAAATTCAGGCTAGAAATTTAATCACTGCAACACCACACTGGAATGCAGAGACTTTACCACTGCCTGACACCTTGAAATCAAAGCTAGCTGTTAAGGATCTACTGTAACTCGGACATGTATTCATGGGCCTGTAGTAGATAGGGACAGGCAATCAGAAGATTTTCAGAATGTGATGGAAAGAAAGACCCCCTTCCCCCTCTCCTCCAGCAGCACATTATCCATTATCCCAAAGAATGTAGCCACACCTAACCCAGTAGTTTTCCACTCCTGACTAACCCTAGAGACCCTACCAAACCCCCCTGACATAGCAAAGTCCCCCAAGACTATTTAAACCCATGAGATAAGATAATAAATGCTTTCGACCGTCCACCACACTGGTGTCTGCGTGTGTCATTAGCCCAAGCGGCCTGGGCTAGGCTGGGCTGCCGTGCTGTTCCTTGCAACCAGGTCGCCCTTGCCTCCCATGAAGGCAACATGGGCCTGATGTAGCAACTACTGTTGTGGTTTGTTTGCAACATTATAAAGGTTATCACTGAAGATTTTGGCTCTATCTCTGGCCACAGAGCACTTAAATCTATGATGCTATTCATTTTACTTCTACTTTGTCAAAAGAAAAGGTAAAATGAATCAGTCTGGATATGAACTCAAGTCACCAGCCTAAACACATAAGGAGGGCTAAAAAGATAGAAACTATTCATTTTAAGAGATTTTGCTAGGACAGTTTTAAGTCTATTCTACAATGTGAGTGGTTTCTTTTGTTCAGTTGTTTTTTTTAAGAGGAAAATGGCTGTGTCCCTTTGGATGGCTCGGTTCACAAGACGTGTATAGAAAGCAAAAGGATCCTCCTCCTCAAAAACATTTAATATACACTAATAAACACAAATGAAATTGATGGAAAGTATAGATAAATTATATTAAAAATAATTACAATAAATTGCCCATAGACTTGAGGAATGTGAAATAACAGTTACCTGGCTCCAGGTGGAAACAATTTCTGTTTCCTTTTTGCAACTATTTCTGATATACTTCTATTATAATATAGAGTGAAATTAAGGCCTAATTTTAAGTGATAGGGCATGTCAAAGATATCTTGGAAAATACTTCAAACAGGCTTTCTAGCTGAATTCACTTGAAAATTCTCTTTGTTTGGTTTTATACTGAGGGTAAGATCATGGCAAGAGTGAAAGCAAGAATAGCGTAAGAGCATTTGTAGGAAAGGAAAGGAGTATAATGAGAGAGCCCCTGAGTGCTCTCTGTGCCAGCTTTCCTCTTCAAACCTGAAAAATAAAATATCGGTGCTTTCATATTCTCCTAATAGTACTTACCTTGTCTAAAGCATTTGCTGATAGCAATCTTCCAAACTCTTTATTCTCTCCAGCAGTTTTTTTGGAAATGACTTTCTGAAATGATCCTACTTAAACAAATAAAAACCAGACATCTTCTCAGGACTAGAAATCACTGGATACAACAACACATGACATTGTAAGCAAAGATGGACAGGAAAAAGATTGTGAGTAATCCATCAGGCAAAGCATTCAAAAAAACCATAAGAACAGAGCCATGAGGAATGTTACTGTGCTAGTTTTGGCTAGAGTACAATTGGTTTTCCTCACAGCAGCTCGTATGGGGCTGTGTTTTGGATTTGTGCTGAACATGGTGATGATAATATAGAGATGCTTTTGCTATTTCTGAGCAGGGCTTACACAGAGCCAAGGCCTTTGCTGCTTTTCCTACAGCCACTGGTGAGGAGGTTGGGAGTACATGGGAAATTAGGAAGAGACACAGCTGGGACAGGTGACCCAAACTGACCAAAGAAATATTCCAGACCATATGACTTCATACTCAGGATAAAAAGGAAAGGGGAGGATGAAGAAGGAAGAAGGGGAACATCTCAGTGATGCCATTTGTCCTCCCATGTTAGTGTTATCTGTGATGGGTTCCTGCTCACCTGGAGATGGCTGAACACCTGCCTGCCCATGGGAAGTAGTGAAGTAATTCCTTGTTTTGTTTTGCTTGTGTGCGTGACTTTTGCTTTCCTTATTAAACTGTCTTTATCTCAACCCAAGAATGTTCTCATTTTTACCCTTCCCATTCTCTTTCCATTCCCACTGGTGGGGGAGAGAGTGAGTGGCTGCCTGGGGCTTAGTCCCTGGCTGGGTCTAAGCCGTGACAGTGGCTCAGTGAAAGCCTCAGGAATGGACATACGAAGAGAAAGAACTACTCTTCCTTCCAGTACTCTCCTGTACTCTAAACATTTACAGCCACAGCTTTTCTTAAGCCAAGCATGCTTTCACTCATTTACTAATTCTCCAGAGACCACTGCCAGGAATTTGCGTGATGTTTCAATACACACAGTGGCCTGTGGCAAGGATTTCCACTGATTAACAACACATGACGTAAAGAACTGGCTGTTCCATTTTGCTTTGCATTTTTCACCCACAAATTTAAGCATGAATCCTTTACCAATATTCAATAGCTGTAACACTCTTAGGAAGGATAAACACCACTGAAGTCTAATGTCCTACTCTGTCCTCAACTAGTTTTGGCCAAAATAGACAAGTAATAGCAAAACAATTTGAATCACTCATCCAAAATGCTTCCTGCAGGATCCCTGAGAAATCATCCCCTTGCCTAGGGTTATCCACCTTCCTCTAGAACAGGTATCATGAGCTCCAGCAGCCACAGGCAGCCCACCAGGACCCAGACAGCTCTTTCAAGGACACTTCTGTCACCTACCAAGGAAGCGTAACCCTTCCTGTGATAATCATAATCTCTTTCTCAGAGACAAATCAAGTGAATGAGTGTTAATAATAGTTTGCCTTGCTCTAATAAAGCAGTTGCACCATTAGTACATTAAAGAGCGGTGGCCTCCTTTATAGCCACATGGATCAGAAAGACAAAATCTCTACCCACTGACAGATCCTGCTTTTGCCAAGTTTGAATGCTATGCTGTTATTTATTTAACTTTGGTCCTTCCAAAGTAAACAGACAATTCTGGTTACACATATCTTTGACTGGGTTAGGGAAAATTAGAAGCAGATGGTAGCAATACTAAGTGTACCTGTAGAAAACAAACACTGTTCTAAGGGCCTGGTTTAGAGCTATCTGAAATTAAGAGAAGCTATCACCAGGAGTCTGATGGGATACCAAACCATGCTGTGAACACTTAGTGACAGTGTCCAAAGCATCCAGCCATGGGTGAATGGCCTGGTGCTCCCCTTGGCACAGAGCACACACCCTCCTGGGTAATGTGCCCTGGGCACTTGCACTAGTGGCAGGAAGGAAGAGAAGGGCCACACCCACACCTGTGCATCTTTGGTGGCTGAGTGGGTTGTGTTTCTCAGGAGGGAGTGTGCTGATGAGTTGAGCAAATGTAAACCACAGACAGGACTCTTCAGCCTTCACAGAAATCAGCATCCCTGCAGGTGTGGAGCTGGAGAACAGTTTTGCAAATTCAGTGAGAAGAAAGCACATGAAGTGGCTCCCCAGATTCTGAGTGACACTGACAAACTTCCACAGCTACACAGCCCAAAACAAATAGACTTAAGTAACTGTCCGGGTAACACTTCAGCAAAAGACTCCATAAGTTTTTTTTTTTCATTATTCCACTAAAGTCCTTTGGCAGTCTTCCTCCATTCCCCAGTTAAACCAAACTTCTCATTTTCTGTCAGCAAAGAAGTGAGACATTTCTCTTAATAAAAGAGAAATGTTCACAAAGTGTTACATTTCCATTCATCAGAAAGCAAAAGCACAGATAAGGTATGAGTCCCACTAAATCAAGACCTACAATTAAAGAAATTGTCGTCTGCAGTCCATAGCCAATTTGTGTTTACATGGCAATTGTATCCAGCTTGTCACCTCATCAGCTTTCAGAAGAAATATTGCAGAGAATTCATTGCATAGTTATATTATGCTTTCTCCTCAATTATTTCCCTTAGATTGCATTAATAGGTCATTTTATAAAGATCCTATTTGTTTTTTTCTGGCTAATAACTAAGTAAAAATTCTTTATGTAACCTAACATATTCATATTTAAAAACATTTTGATTGCATCTAGAAAGATTCCAGAAATTAATTTGAAAATAATTCCCAAGTTACATGCTGCCTTTATGATTTTGCAAAAATTTACAATCTATTTTAATTAGCATTTACACTTAAAATGTAATGTATCATGATCCAATCTCAATCTATTATAAATCATTAAAATTATTGAAGAAAGACAAGATACTATTTTTTTCACTTCATCTAGGAGGGGTTTTTTCAGTTCATTATTAGTATATGCTATCAGTTCATTATTAGTATATACTGTCCATTCAAAGATGGGAAAATTGATGAAAAATAATTAACAGCACAAATTAAGTTTTGCTATCACCCTGAAATGAAATAACCATCACTAGATGTTAATTAGCTGGCAAATATATAAGGATAGACTGTCTGACAAGGGCATTCAGGAAAAAGTACCAAGTTCTTTTAAGTAAAATCATTCAATTTTTATGTGCTGCATGCTTCGAGCTCCCCTAGACAAGATCTGTGTGTAAGCGCAAAGTGGATGTTTCTCTCCTCCTCAGCAGAAGATAAAGAAGGGCCAAAGAGTCCGTGCAATGTCAGTCACTTTTCTAAGTCAAAATTCAACCAGCTATGAGAATAATTCTCAATGCAGTGATGATGCAAATCATAGTCTGGGTTTTGTTTCTTCTTCCTCTCACAGATATGACCTATACATCAGGCTGAATTCTGGGTATCTTCTCCATATGCTAAATTATGCAAACCATTGCATTTTCTTTGAGCTTCCTGACATACCTTTACTTTTACATCTACAGAAAAAAAAGGTACTCCCTCCCACTTCCCCCCACCTCCCTTCAGAAAAAGGGCAGGCTGTCAGCAGTAGTTCTCATTGTTTCTATGCGTGATCTAAGGGACAGCAGCCAACATGGCATGGGAATGTTCTGTGCTCTCCCTACAAGGAAGAGAACAAAAGCAGGACACTCGTTCGAAGATTTTGCAGACCTCTCTAATCCTGAAAGGAACTGTAGGATTCAACCATATTAAAAAAAAAAGCAGCAGAGTTTGGCAGAAGGGGTAGGAGCTGATGTGCCATGCCTTTTAGTTGAATTTGTTCACAGCTGCTTTGCAATACATACAGATTAACTGGGCAAATATATGGACAATTTCTTCAGTAATTTACTTAAATAAAATAGATAATTGGTATAAATGCTAAAAGAGGAAAACAAACTCTTGCTCTATTTCTTGGCCACTTCTTTCCTCCTATAACCCCATATTCCAAAAACTCTGAGGGTACAAAGGCAGCCAGTGCAGCTGCCAGGACACAGCTGAGGGGTAATAGTATCTGCTGAACTTCAAGAGCAAAAGCCAAGAGCAAACACAGGCAATGCTGTCTCAAAATCTCCTACAGACAGAGCAAAAAGACACATTTCCTACAGGGTCCTTCCTTGTTTATGTCTAGGAGGTTGTCTGAGACTAAAGGCTACAACCTTCCCAGTCACTTTTAGAATGTTATATGTCTTCCTCTTCTTCCACTCATGTATTTTTTTATTTTTCAATAAATTACATATGTTGGTAATAGAAAACACAAGCTACACAATGTGGATTCCTAAATCCTTGGAATTAATTAGTACTTCACTGAAGGGCCATTTAAGAAAAATGGACTTTTGTTACTATGACTAATCAGAGCAATGCCGTTTGCAGCAAGGGTATATTGTAGATGCCTCAAAACTGCTTTTGCAATATAGAAGAAAAACTGGCAGCAAAAGGCATATATTGGATTGCATCCATGCTGTTCCAGGTTGGTTATATTTACACTGCTCTGTAGAAAGCAGGCCCCAGTGGATATGTGGAAATATGTCAATATATCTGTGTTCAGCAGCCAGAGTTTCCTCTAAAAGAGAACAAGTTGTTTTTGTGCCAAGAGGAGGCCAGAAGACAACTGACACTGGACAATCACAGAGCTGGGGCCATGGTGCAAAACAGAGATCGAGCCAAAATGAAAGCATAAACATATCCACAAAATTCATGTCACACAAACATGTGTAAATCACTTTAGGAGATTTTGGAAGGACGTCTATAACATCAAAAATGATTTGTAAACTCATCACTGTGTGGGCATTTACCACTAAAGCACACAGTACCCAGGGTCATGGTCAGAGAATTAGTAAGATATGAAGCTTTTCCATCTGCTTTCATTTTGCTTACTTTCTACAATAGCAATCCTTGGTGCATACTGAGTTTTGCTCTCTCCATGTGCACATGCAGTTCTGTGGGTCTTAAATGCACAGGTAGAAAAGAAAGCGAAAAGAAATCATTGAGACAGCAATATACAGCAGGAATATGAACAGCATCACATTAGGCAAAGCTGTTGCTTCTTTTTTGGTTGCTTTTAAATCAGCAGCATTTCACTGTGCCTCTTTTTAATTAATATTTTTCCATAACAGGTTTTATTTGTTGTGATTTAAATTATTTAATTCTTTACAATATTTAAGATATTTTATACAACACAAATGTCTCTCTGAGTCCCTGCTCTTTGTTTAAATTCAGAGAATTTAATCATCAGTCTAGCAGTTAACAACACTCACAAAGTAAACCAGCAAGAATTCTGTTCTCACTGGACCACTATTTAAACTGATGTTTATTTTGGCACTGGTAGGTATGGTAGGTCTCTGTTAACATAACTGTGATCAATAAATGGACAACAAAATTCTCTTGCAGGAGCCATCCATCTGTTACTTGCTGTTAAGGTATTGATTTGTATTCTGTATGTGTAGCCACATTACCACACACTATACGTAATACAAGGATGCAATTTCTGAAACTAGGAGCTAAACCTTCATTTCTCTCATAGGTGGGGCACATAAAAATAATGGGCTAGTGATATTCATACACAAGCAGTATTATTACTTCCATCCCTCCATTTTGATGCCAAGGAAAATACATCCACATAAAGCATACCTCGCAGTATCTTGAGAACAACAAAAGGTTTCAAAAGTTATGGTATTGCAATAACTCCCCTTTCAGAAAGCTGATTAGACAATCTTAATAGCAAGTTCAGAGTTTCCACAACAACAAAAAATCCTCTGCCTCATTTAATGAGATTGTTTAATGAAGAGTGCTCAATTACAGTTTTATGAAGACTTCCTCACGTCCCTTTAATTGCTCTTTCCCGTTCTAATTAACCTCTTGAATGCCAATCTAGCTTTCTTTCTGCTTTCTGGCATGCCCATTACTGTGATGTGGTTGCTCACAGCAAAAGCAGGAGGTAGGGCACCCCCGCCGCACCACACGCGATGTCCCCGATGAGCATCCTGCAGGTGGCACCTGTCCAGGCAGCCTCCATCTGCTGAGCCACCACACACACACACACACCCCTTTGCCAACAACTATGTGCTCTGCACTCTGCTCTCAGCAGACCTTTGTGACTGAACCATTAAATGGGAAGAGTAACAATTCATCATATTAATTAACGTATTTTAGAAATCTATTAGTAACTGGAAGAGTCACCAAAGATTGCGCATTTTTTCCAACAATGAATGGAAAGCCCTTTCTGACTGTCTGGATGCTGATCATTTCTGCAGCCGCTTGCCACTGCAAAAGATGACTCTTATTCCAAGCTGAATTTCAGGGATTTTGGCCAATATTTCTGAGGAAGTAGTGCAAATTATTAAGTAGTGGGGAGACAAGATGTATTTTAAAAAGAAGCCAAAGATTTTATGGTAGTTAGGACGAAACTAGTAATGCTGAGAGAGAAGTCAGAAAATCTAGATAATTTACAGAATAATAAGAATAAAGCATTTTTTAAATGTTTTTTTTTTCTTCTTTCCAAGATAAACTACTAGAAGTTTAAACTGCTACTCCACAACACTGTCTTTTTTTGCAAAACAAGAAAGAAATATTGCAGCAGACATGAAAACTGTATGCAGTATATCTGTTCCTTTACTCCCCACTTAAGGCAGGGCAAATATGGCACAGATGTAAGAAAATAATTTAGTAAAGGAAACTTGTCTCCTAACAGACAGCAACTAAAACATTTGCACTATAAAGAGCAAATTGCCATAAGCAATCCTGTATTAAGCTAGGTAAAATCAAGAAGAAGAATAAAGACTGAAAATTCAGAAATGTCTGCATAGGCAGAGGAGAGAAGTAGTGTGGGAGACGTAAACAATCTTGCTGCAAGTTTAGCTCTTCACATGCCTTCTCTGTTTCTTGTCAAGTGCTCCCATAGCAGGAAGATCTCTGTACTCATAAACACACCCCTGGCTGTAGCTTATCTTCTTGTCATTCAGACTTTCTTGAACTAAGAGTTACATTTCTCTAGAAGAAAGTTTACAGGCCACTATATCTCCCTCACATTATCTACCATTTGTGAACAGCTATTTTTTGTAAATGCATATTATTGGTAGGTTACAAAATCAAAGAAAGTAAAAAAGATGACTGAAAGACACATTGATTTCCTGAAATCTCATTTAAAAACTCAGTGTCTTTTAAACAAGGTGAACTTTTATCTGTAAGTTAACCAGAAACAAGCATTAGGTTTCAACCCCATGTGTCAATCAATCCTGGGAAGATCAGCTTTCTCAACTATTGCTTTCAGCCCATGATAGTTTGACTGCATTTAGAGTATTATTGCCATAATTAATCAATAAACCTGTTTCCTGAAACAGCACTCTAATTGCTTATTTTATGTTATTGTTTACGCCTTACATGCATATTTCTCTTATGGGAAGCCTCACTGAGCCCCTCCTCACAAAGCAAGTTTGTTTTCAAAATTGGCCTCTATCAAATAATGTTCTTGCACCTCTTATGTCTAAATGAAGATGTCAATGGTGTCTGTGTCCAATGTCTACTCCCATAATCTTTTTATAAATAAACCACCATCAGACCACACCTCTGGTAATCAGTAACTCTTCCAAGCATGGCTGTCAGTGGATGTGGCACTGGCTGTACTGACAGGAAGCACACCACAGACACAAACAGTGACTGGAAGTACTGGTGGCTTATTTTACACCCCCAGGTATTTGGATGGTTGGAGAGACAGAGCCAGGCAAAAAGCAGTGCCTAAGAGAAGTGCAGAGGCTACAGGGAACTGGGAATACAACAGAAGGATAAATACAACTGTACAAAGATAGTACCCGCTCAAATGTATCTGCATCTCTCAGACTTTATCATTTAAAGGGAGAGTATTTATCAAAAATTTGCTGCTTCGAAGACTGAGAGAACCTGCATATCAGTGCTTCAGAGCCCTCAGTCATGCAATCAATTTTTTCCAACTGAATTAAAATTCTCCTGGAAACATAGCTCAGGATAAGTGAAGGAACCTACTCCCTCTCCTCCCAACTTTTATTTTCTAGGCCATGCTGAATGCTATGAACAAATATAATCAGATTAAATGCCCAGAAATGCCTCCCAAGTCTCTAGGCTAGACTTCACAGAAACAGCTTTCACTTTATTCCCTCAAAATAGAAGCTAACAGCATATGGACATTTTTTAGTATAGGGAATAATGATACAGACTCAAAAATGGACTGATGTCACAGATTCCACATGAACAAATTACAGCAGCTAGCAGGAAGCAAGAATACTGTGTAGGTATAGAAAAATTGTTTATCTCATAATATCTTTAGCATAATGCATAGAATATTCCTTTGTCTGCTATGAAATGGTTTCATTTAAATCCAGACCAACTATTTATGTGACCAAGTCCATCTTTCCCATGACTCCTAGCATTTCAAACAGTTCCTGATTTTTTTTTTTTAAATATATTTGTTTTAAAGCTTTATTAATTTCAAAGAATCACTATATATAATAAGAATCACTGTATAAATATATATATAACTGACTTCTGTGACATATATTTACACTCGAGTGATGAATCAAGTTCCCTTTAAGAAGAGAAGGCTTAGGTATATCATAGCTTTATTGTAACCGGTTATTACTCTAATGCTTTCAATGCTCTGAGATTCTCAATAATAGGTGGAACTCTCAGCAGTGTTTTGCTGTGTTCTTCTACTATAATTTAAGAATCCTATATAAAAATGTAATTTATTTTTCCGACATGGAAATAAACAGGCTGATCTCAGTATATTGAAAAATCATCTCTATTTAGTACTGTGATCAAGGAGTCAATATGTCATGGCTACCTTTTAGGAAACCTATTGACTCTTGAATGAGACACAAACCATGATAATTCTAAACCCAAAAGAATATGGGGGTTTTGAGCCTGTTTTTAAAGCTCAGAAGATATCTATATATTGACACTTATATTAATGAGGACAAACCCAAATCTTTTCAGAGACTTCAAAAAAAGCTTCTGCTTTGTTTCTTTCATGCAAAGTTAGGATAGAAAAATCTGAATCTTGTGCAAAGTTTGACACTGAATGTGTTTAACTTCACATAAATACAGCACTCAATTTTTAGGTGTGCAGCTTCATAGCTCAGCAAGATTGCTTTGTTCTTAGTGACACTGGAAAACAATGGATGTCACACTGTACCAAAACTTTCAGGTTTCAGTTTTAAGACAGTGCTCTGCCAGCTTCTAAACTACATTAGAACAATCCACAGAGGTATATGAAGAAGGAAACAAGGAAAACTGGAATGAAACCGGGCAAATAGCATAGAGCCAAAAATGGTCATGCCAAACCATTAGGATAATCAACTTCTGTTATCTCCTCTGTACTGCCGATGTAGACTGGAGTGAATGTTCATCCATATATTATGTCTCTCAGTCATGAACTTGAGTAGAGGACATTTTAAAAATTAAGAAAGTTTCAGGAAAACCTTATAAAATGTCCTTTAAGACTTTCTATAAATTCCCCCAATACAAACCCAGTTGCCATTCACCTGCTATCCTGGTGTAAAAAACTTGGAGGATGGCATACAAGCCTCACCAGAAAGTTTGGATGCTTGGTTACAGTGTCATTCTAAGATAGAAGAAAGTATGAAAGCTATTTTTTCTCCAATCCTAAAATGTCAGCAGAATTTATTCCTATTTTTTCCTCCAATCCTAAAATGTCAGCAGATTTTATGAAGGAAACATTACTCAATAAAGGAAGACTTTTTCTTTTCCAACTTTTATGAATGGCATTGCAAAACACATTTAGCATCGAGTTCAAAGTTAAATAACCATAGTCCACGACACAATTTACACTTTCAAAGCCTTCAAATCCTTCCAGACTATTAGCATTGCAGGAAGGATCCTAATCTCTAATTTCAGAAACTAATTTGAAGTAATTCACAGGCATTTGTGTTGAATCCGAGTTAGTTTGGTGTGAATTTCGTCTGGTGGGCCCCCTGGTGGTGGCCTTGCTTCTCCAAGTGGGACAGCAGCTTCTCCAGGCACCCAGGGAGCTGTGCTCTCAGTAGAAAAGGCGCCACAGCAATAAAACACCTCCTCCAGTAACTCCCTGCTGCCCTTAGGTCCCTCCCAAAATCATAGAAAAGGGAGTTTACATTTTGTCCAGCTCCCATTTCCAGAGAGATCAGCATTCTCATCTGCCACAACTTTGTCATGCATCAAACCTACACCACTCACTCACTTAAAAGATGCTCTTGACAAACTGAATTGTTTACTTTAGAAGTGACCTGATTGAAATTAAAGCATTTTGTTTAGATTTTCCTAAAATAAATCAAAGTCTTTCAGAAAAAAGCATATGGATTCCCATGTGATAATTTGTTTTTAATGGAATTTCCTTTTTCATTGTAGATATACTGGCATAGAATGTTGCAAATAAATTTCATAATTTGAAGTATAATTGAAGTATAAAAATTGAAGTATAAAAACTACCTGGATAATTCAGTTTATTATTCTTATTTTAAGAAACAATACTGAGAAATGGTAACTCAAGTCTAAAAATTAACAATATAAGAAAAAAAAATACTTTTCAATAATGCAATATGAGGTAATGAATACATACAACTAAAAGGAATAGAAACTGATACCTCAGCAACACATGTTGCATATGAGAGAGAAGTCTTAGGTTAAGCTTGGTTCCAAAGTTCTGCTTTATCATGAGCCTACATAAGGGACAAAAGTAAGGTATCAATAGACAACACCATTTCTCTAACTCAACCACAAGAAACAGAGAAATAGGGTGGCAGCCCTGACTGTGATCTTGCCAAGATTTATCCAAAGGCCTCTTAGGGACAGTGAGAATTTCCCTGATCCTCACAATAATTAATAATTAGAATAGAATAGAATAGAATAGAATAGAATAGAATAGAATAGAATAGAATAGAAACAACAACAACAATTAAACAAACAAAAAAAACCCACAAAAAAATCCCCAAGTAAGTGGCTTGGGTAACATCAACTTAAGACACAGCAATTTTCAAGCCTGCAACAGAGGTGCAAGTATTTTGTGTAACGCTCATATGTTAGCACTTTAGGCATCTTCTGGCATATCTTCTTTTTCACTCATGTTTTGTCTGAAGTAAATTTAATTTAATCTTGTCATAGAAATTACAGGAATTCAAAGCATAATATTTAATTTATAAGTACTTTTGATAGCACTAAATTCCAGAAGCTTTTCTCTGGGACATGGCTTTTCCCTGAGGCAGCTATTGGCAGAAGGGAAAGCAAATGCCAAGCATACCTGCAGGCTCTTCATGCAGGGTGCTGGCAGGAATTCTGCTACCAACCCAGCTGACTACAACAGCTCCCAAGACAAGGTGCATCTTCCTCTGCAATACTTGCTTGCAATTTTGTTCCCCTGCCAACTTGTTAAAAACCATCCAGAGCCAATCAAACTTTTTTTGTTGGTTTTTGGCTGTTTCCTTATCAAAACTTTATAAAACTTCAATTTCAGCCTCATGAGCCCTGCAGCTGTAAATTAATTGAATAAAATTTACAAACATTATGCACTGATAAAGCACTTCCAAGACTTTTCCCTATTCAGTTGACTTAGCTGCTTCGCATGACAGTTTTGCTTGACATGAGTTCAGAGCCTCTGGAAACCTTCCTAATCCCAGTCTTCAGGCCTTGTGCCTATTCATGGAACCATGTCAACCTAACTCCAGAAAATTAATAAATCTCAAATGGTTTTAAGCCCTCAGAAACATCCCTTGATACACATTCCACCTTCTTTATATTGCAGGCATCTTGTTGCACAAAGTAACTCTTACTTGAAAGACCTAAGAGGAAGCCAGTCTAGTCCCCAAAATTATTAGCATTTAATAAATATCTCATTGAGTTGAAGCATAATTGCATTTACTACAGTCATTCTGACATCATCTGTTTATGTTTCAGTGCAATATTTCTATATCAGTGTTCAAACTAAATATTTTCCATGGAATCCCTGGATGATTTTTTTAATACTAAAGAAGAAAAAAATTTCTTTTGTCCATATAGCAATCCATAAAGACCCTCATCCTCACCATTTCAGCTAAGATTTTTGATTAGACCACAAAGTACAACTTTTTTGAGACACAGCAAGCTGGTAGCAAATTAAGATGATTTCTTACATTCTGTGCCAAAGTAGAAGTAAAAACTATACATATTGTATGAAATATTTGTCTGCATGGTAAAGGAGTTTTCTAATATTTTTATCTGTTTAGTGTTTTGAAAATAACTGTTAGGCAATAATCTGTAGAGACTACAATAGCCTTTCTGCTTAAAATGCAAATGAAAGTCAAGCAATATCTCTGAGTCATACTTAGTAGAGCTCACAAGTGAAGCACGTGGAAGTAAATATCCAGGCTGTAAATAAGTTGTTACATCAAAGAATGAATTAAAATGAAAGTCCATATTAACCTAAATTATAGATGTAAATAGCTCAATAAAGTTTTGATGGGGATTAATTGATCCAAACAATTTTATCTCACCCCAAGATTTTTTTATTTCTATTTGTTTGGGGAACTAACTACAAACAACACAACGCTAAAGCAATGCCAAAACCCAGAAGTACTACTCTTTAAAGTAGTCAAAAGATTGTGAAAAGTATTGGGTGCTTAAGGAAGGGAGGACCAGCTGTTCCCAAAACTGATATACTGGAAGAAAGTTTCATAAAACCTTCATGCATGCAGCAAAAGAATGTGATTCAAAACCAAGTCCATAACATAAACAAAATATTGAAATCTATCCAGCCATGTAAGAGATGGAGAGAATACAAAATGTTCCTCATGTTTTGGCAAACTAATCATTTTAACAGAATCAGATCATTATTTGCATCAGACCCCTAAATCCACAGATGTGATGATGTAATGAAACTCTGAGAAAAATGTGTAAATATATTTTAGAAGTCAGATCAGAGCTATTGAATGACACAAAGAAATATGAAAGAACAATTATTTTTTAGCTCATCTTACTCATAATTCAGTCAAGCACTACAACTAGCCAACACTCCATGGGCAGCATTTAAGCAACAAAAACCAAAATAAATTGGGGCCAAAAGAAAAAGCATTTTCAAAGGCATCCTTTCCATGCCCCTTTCCCACATTAGGAAAACAGAATTTAGGCACATTACTGTTATTTTTTCCCTTGAAAAGCTGCCAAATGAATCGGCTCTGTTGTTAAGACCCAGTATTTGAAATGCCTTAGACTAATTTTAGGAAGGAAAAAAAAATTCTAATATACACTTTGAGCAATTGTTACAGTAATACCCTTAGTGGAACTGACCATATGGGATGCATTTCCAAGATTTTTCCCTATTCAGTTGACTTAGCTGCTTGGCATGACAGTTTTGCTTGACATGAGTGTGTCGCTGAACAAGGGACATCAGTGCCAGGGAGAAATATTGCACCGGTGTTACTCAGCTGATCCCTGGAAAGGTAATGCAAGCCTCACCAAACAAGGAGAAAAGAACAAGAAAAAATAATTGAAAATAGGGAAATTTTCAAAATCCAGTATTATGTTGACTTGATGTACAAAATTTTTACCTGTTACTTCTAGTTAGAAAAATATTAATCATGTGCCTAGTATTTAATTTATACAGTTCTAATCTTTATCTATCATGACACACTCGAGTAGCTAAATGCATCTTAGCCAACACATACTTCATTAAAGAAGCCGAAATACAAGTTTCTTCCTGTTGATAGTCATAGGAGAAAATGTTAGGTAATTCCATAAGATTTTGCCTTTAATATTATTTATTTAATATTATTTATTTAATAAATACTGATGGAAGCCAGGGTAGTCTAGGTAAATGATAAATCCTAAAACCTGATAGTGATAGTAAAAGGGTTTTAAAATAATGGGGATTTAGGGTTAAAAGGAAAATTAAGCTTAGTAGGCCCTGAAAAAAATAAACACCCTAGGTACATGAAGGCCTTGTACCTTGCTAGAACTGCACCTGTGTAGCTAGCACATGATAAATGATATAATTGTTAGATGTGATGATTGATTAGTAATTAAATACAATTACTGTTTAATCATAAGAATAATCATGAGAAACTGTGGTCAGGGGCCTAAGAAAGATCATGAGAAACTCATGCTTGAATAAAGTCAATGTATAAAATAGAACAGTATAAGTTTAATATGTAAGTTATATAATGATAGAATATAAAATACGTTCAGCTCGAAAGCCGTGTCAGAGTCAGATTTGGGTCTCTACCCCTGATTCCCAGAGCTCTCAATAAAAGCACCTGCATATAATCATATTCTGTGATTAAGTGTGTTCCTGAACGCTAACAATATGAATTGTATCTGAAGCACAGTGAGGAGTCACAAGTAGTAAAACAGGTTTTTAAAAGCTAATGTTTTTGAGCTTGTGTTTTGCTTTGAACCAATCATTTTAAAAGGGTTCTGCTCCATTGCATATCATCTCAGCATCATTTGAAGAGCAAACTTTGTCATTCTCTCATCATCCAGGCACCCAATATTAATTCTTCACACCAGTGTTTTGATATCAAGAAGGCAAGCAAGTTAATGTCAGAATTGAACTGAAGAGCAGGAATTTTGTTGTCACTTCCATGTGAATACTTGGGAAAATATTGAGGTAGGCTATATCTTTTATGTATCATCTCCTTACAAGTCACTTGACTTATACTCAAAAATCCTGCCAAACCAATCTCTTACATCTAATATCATGGTCTGTATACCATGTTACATTAGCTGGTTGGCAGGTTCTGTTGCTCATTTATCAAGATGTTTAAGAATTAAGGGATGAATCTCCTTCTGCTTTTCTATTAGGGATACTGATAAAGCCCTGAATATGCTGGAATAAAGGAGCTCCAAACCAGGTAAATTATATGGTTGTTTTGATAAGCATAAATAAATAGCAGAAAGGACTGTGAGCCTAACAATTCATAAAGCCTGTGAGAGACACAGAAGATCTCTGTTAAGTACAGTTAACAGCTAATATATTCATGGTATGGGTTTTTTTATTAAATGGAGACTTTTTAAAAAATATAGTGATAATCATATATAATTAACACGAAACCCATGGCAACACTAGGCTCACAAAATACACAGATTTGTGAAATAAGCAACAGATATTCCCCTTCATCAGAACAAACTAACTTTTAAGAAATGTGATTTAAAAGTTGAATAGTAGAACTTATAAGGTACATGGTTTTGCCCACTATGAACAATCTCAGACCATAATAATTGTATTTTTTCAATTAATGTTCTTTTCTAAGTTTCTCTGGTTTTTTAATCATCACTGTTTGTTACAGACAACATATGATTGCCCCTTTGCAAAAGAGTGGCAATTTGGAGGATTCTGCTACAGGTATCAAGCTTTTCTGGCAGAGATCTGCTTTTTATTTTCTCCTAGTTTCTTTCTATTCACAACATGTGCACAGACTGAAATAACATAATGAGGATGCTGCAAGAAGTTGCCAAACCACGCAAGGACAATCCCCATAGCAGCCCAGATTAAATCACTTTGTCCAGGCAGGTGGTCAGAAACTACTTTTTCAGCTTGTGATATTTCATCCCAACTCAGCAAAGTGCCTTCCTACACCATTTGCACTACCTTCACCTGACCCTGTGTCAAAGCTATGTGCCAGTAGGAACACTAACTCAAAACAGCACGCATTTTCCTTTCTCCCTGTTCCAGTTTTGCTCCCTTGTTCCGAGGACAGAATGTATAATGTAGTGCTAAAATGGCACATCTAAAAAAAAAATCCAGAATATAATGATGCAGTTGTAAAGCTGAGACCTTGCTCTTCAAGTACAGTCTTAAATGTGATAAGCCAAATGATCTAGAAAGATAATCACTCTGCATTACTCTGAGGGAAGACTAAGAGAGGAGCTGGTGAGCCAGGAGCATGTGTAGACACAGGGATTCTGCTAGAAAATGAGCAGTGATGGCTGCATAACTCACGGATGAGAGTCTGAAATCTTTTCAGATGATCAGAAAGTGAGCACTGCATTGATAAGAGTGCAAAATTTCATCTAATGATGGACAGTTTCTCTAAATTATTTGGAGGCCAATGTACCAAAATTGTTATATTTAAATGGATATCTTTGGAGGCATTTCCCAGATGAAATAGAGACTTGAAGCATTTAAGTCACATAAGTATGAAAGAGGTAAAATTACACTAAAAAGGAAGAGTAGGTTAAAAAATTAAAGAAAATAAATTAGGAAGGGTTATTTTTAGCTGTCTTAAGAGAAGAACATATAAAAGAGAAAACATAAATACACTTAAAGCAACACTGTAAGTGCTCAATACTTCCAGTCATGCCACTTAATCAGTGCTCTGACCTTTAGAGGGTGAGCACCAGTTCCCCAGCTTCACCTCTGCACCATTAGAAATTATGCTGCAGGTACCTAATATGTGTTTTAGTAATCATCTTTTGGCCATCCAAACATCAAAAAGAGATCTGGCCTTCAAAGGGTGAAAAAACAACAAGCACTTCAGATTTTAAAATGCTGTATCAGTGAAATAGAGACAGTTTCAAATAACTAAGCCAGAAATGAGGTCTGTCTTTGCAATAACTAGGGAGCAAGAGGACAGATTGCCTATATCCATCCCAAAGTGTCTTCATCCATTCCACAATGGACCATTTGTGAAGATAATATAATCAACAGTGTCTTCTATTCAGCTAAAAATCAAGTAAGAAAGGCAACATACTATTAGATAACTGTAAATACTGCTTGAGGGCTTGTGTATGTAGGGATCAAGGTCTTTTGCAATTCTGCAAGCAGATTATCACCCATTTAATTATTGAGGTCTGTACAAATTATGGAAAGACATCCAGATATAATTAGGAGGGGTAGTCTTTTAATGAACTAACAAGAAGTGCTATAGGTACTTAAACACTTAATCATTGCTGCCAACAACACTAGAAGCTTTCTCATTAAAAAGTTAGTTTGCGAAGACAATTTTTTCAGGTGATGAAAAATGCATGTAGGAACCTAATACAAGTTAAATTATGACTTCTGCTCACTCTGAGCTCTCCTTTTATGCCAGAAAAATAGTAAGCAATGCTCTGGTTCATTACTCTCTTGGTAACATGAAGTCATGACTTCACACTTACATACAGGAACAGGAAGAGTAGTGTACTATGAATTAACTCAAAGGGCCAGGCAAAATCACACTAGGGTACACAAAAAAGGAAAAGCCTCACATGTGACAAGACAACTGTCCATCTTCCAAAGTTCAAGCTGTAGTCAAACAGATGGGAACATTACTTTTCACACAGCCAATCATGAACTGGAGCATTCACCATGTTAAACCTTGCTAAAGCAGGTAAAATTAAATTATTTGGACTGCAGAAATACCATCCTAATTCTTCAGGACTTTATTCACTCTAGGCTGCACACTTGAGTTTACCTTAGAGTCTTAGAAAGTATCCTTTTACCACTAATGTTATATATACATTTTACCAACTACTTGGAGGAGATGACAGATATTAAAAATGTATTTTAAACCTACATTGTTTCCAACAGAATTTGAAATTCCTAAGTTGTTAAAGCAAGTGATTTTATTTGTTAGTAATCAATAAATTAACTGTGGGTTTACAAAGGCTGCCTTAAGTAATCACAAGTACTCACATTACATCATTTGTAATAAAAATCCTGCATTATCACAAACTTATGAACCTATCTAAAAACAAATGTGCAAATGCTAGCTTTATGAATGTAAATGGCAAAAGGTCTATTGAATTTAAAGCATCAAGGTTTGACTCAGTACTTTTCTAGATCCAAAAATACTAAATATAATATAAATTCTGAGACTTTGAAAGGACTCTAAAACTAACTTAAACATAGTAAAAGGAAAGTTTCAGTGACAAGTTCAAATTAGTCTGTCTTAGAAAAACTAAATAGAAAGAAGAAAAGAGCATCTTTGTCTTTTTTACATAATTAAAACCAATAAATTGAAAACTGAATTGAAAATGAGAGCAGAAAATAAAGGCAATGATTAAATATTCACTGCATGCCAAAAGTGGCCCTTTAAATAAAGCTTTCATAGAGCAGCTGAGCTGATATCCTCTACTAAATTATGTTGTTATTCATAAGTGGTTTTGACAAGAGTCAAATAGATGCAATAAAATAAAGTAGCACCATCAAATTTAAAAATAATTAAAAAATAACTTGGCAATTAATATAGCTCCAGAGAAACAAAACAAAAAAAAAAAAAAAAAAAGTGGGGGAAAATCCTAATATAGCTGTGAAGAAGTTTGAAACCACTATGTGCTGACCTTTCCACGCTGATTCAATGCTCCAATAACCACTTCCACATACTGTATTGTCTTTAAGTCATAGCAGCAGCCACCAGCCCATAGCTTGGGCAAAGGAAGATGGATGCAATGTGAGCAGTGAGAGTCCCAGTTTGAGCTTGGGGTAGTGTAACTACTCGCAGGGTTCCAAATTACCTCCAAGCTGTGTCACTTGCACCAAAGACCTGGATAAACCTAAACTGAAAGATGAGCTACCTTTCCACCAGGGACGCTTCCCACTACAATGAGGACATGGGAAAATTGCCTACGTGCTGTAAGCAAAATGAAGATTTCCAGCTTCTTAGTCAACTCTATGCCCCATGAAGTATTCCCTTGAACTATCCCATTACTGAGTAGTAACTGATGTCCAGAAACAACATTGGATGCCTCTAATCAGCTGATACAATCATTATGTCTATTCTACTAATGGTGCCTCAGATCAAACCCTCATAGCACCTCAAAAAGACAAGGAAGGAAATGGGAAGTTTTTGCCAGGGAACACAGGATTAAGTCAGAGCAGCTTGAACATACAAACCAGTATTGGCTGCCTCTCACATAATGAAAAAGAGGAGGTCCAACCTGAAAATATCCTTTGGAAGAAGAATAGGAATAATTCCACAGTAAATAAAATTTTAAAATATACAGGGGGAAGAAAAATTTTCACATATCCATAGTAATTACAGTAATATACGTATACCCCTAGCTTTTAAATTCTATACAATTTTCTAAAAAATCACTTAAAAGAGCAAAATAGAAGTACTTTGAATCTTTTTTGATAAAGAAATATAGAAGTACTATATTCATATACAGAATTTACTGTATATTTAATATTACTATTTAATATTATTATTATATACAGAATCAGAAAGAAAAATCTTTTCCAGTTAGATAAAGAGGCCACTTGAATGGCTAATATCAAGAGGATTAGTTTTTATTGTTCATTTCCAGGCAGTGAAATCTGTGGCTAATGTGGCTGCCCCAAAAGTGCTGCTAATACTCTAGAGATGCTTTTTGATATTCTGGTTTCCAGCACTGCATGGCAATCCTGAGAGACGTATGGGTAAAAGCAGGACACTGCCAGGCAAACACACTTAGTTGCACAGCCCCTATAAACTATTCAGTGCAGGCATACATTAAGGACTTGCTTTACGGTATACCATAGTCACTAAAGGAAATTACTACCAATGACATTAGAAATGGACTGTCTTTTGTACTTAGTAATACTTTTTACAGTTTAACTCATGACCTAAAGCCCTAAGATTTTAGCATACCATCAAGTGCCTTTTTAAGAGTCTTTATAATCAGTCCTGTGGGAGCAGGAAAGATGCAAATTGTAAAGGGCACATAGTGTTGGACACATGAATTCATAAATGTGTTTTACCCAATTTCACATCCTTCAGTTTCTCAAGATTGAATTAAATCAAGAACTGGATTCAGAATCAAAAACAGTGTTAAGAGTTTCCTGTATAACATGAGGAAGTCTAATACCTGTTCCTTAATATCCCTTTACTTAGTCAGAGCCAAAAGGAGGTTGGGAAGTATGAAGCACAGAGGTTCTGGAAATACTAAAAAGAAGCACAAAGGTGCTTCAGCAATGCTACAGGTAAGCTAGGGCAAGCTTTGGATTGAAAAGTAGTACATACACATGAGGGAACAAAACAGCAGGGCAAATTTTTTCCATGTTTCAAATCATGTCCCCTGGTCAAGTTTTGAATCTCTAGGTAATTAAACCCTTCCTCACAGGTCAGACTCACAGTGCCCATGGAGGCAGAGTTGCCCTCTCTCCTAGTTTCATCTCTCCTGCCAAAGGGGTTCATCTGGGTCTCAGTACCCGGTGTTATGCTCAAGACAACACAGTGATGCAGCAGGTGATGACTTTAGACCTCATACTATGTCTGGGTTACCAGCAGGAAGAAGAGCTTGTGCTCCCTGTTCACATGCAGGCTTGGCCTTGATGGAGCTGGCCTATGCTGCAGATGCCGTGATTATTTCACAGAACTGTGACAAAAAGCACTGGATGTGACAAGGATCACTACTGTGGCTGTGACAAGAATCCCTGCAGCTGTGACAAAGATCACCATGGTGTTCTGCTGCTGGGCTGCTGGCAGAATCCACAGTGAAGCTCAGTGACACTTGCTCTGTAATCCCTTTGACACACAGGTTTTCCCAGGAGTTTTTCTAGCAAATATAGAAGGCTCAGAGGATCAGGGATTTCCCTTTGAGGTCCAGCAGCTAACACCTCTAAGTTGGATTACAACCCCACCATGCTTAGATTGCCAAAATAAAAATATTAATGAGGTCAAAGTTATTCTGGTGGAAGGACAGCAAGATTAATTTTTAATTTCTGGAGAGCTTGTATCCATGATGTCAAGATGGCTCTAGGACTATTGCCAAGAACCAAGGTCACCAGCAGATTTTCTGCTGCTCCAGCTGGATCCCTACAAATCTATACAGCCTGATAAGATTCATCCAAGGATCCTCAAAGAGCTAGGTGACATCATCACAAAACCTCTCTCAATGATTTTTGAGTAGTCTTGGGAATCCAGAGGTCTGACTGGAAGCTGGCAAACATTGTCCTGATTTTCAAGAAGGAGGACCTTGGAAACTCCTAAAATCTGACACACTCAAGTGCCTGGTAAAGTTATGGAGATTATTCTGGGAGGTATTGAAAAACACCTGAAAGACAACAGTCATCAGTCACAGCCAGCCTGTCTGCATGAGAGGAAAGTTCTGCTCATCAAACCTGATTCCCTTTTATGACAAAGAAACCCACCTAGATGACCAAGAGAAACCAGCTGATGGGATCTTTTTGGATTTCAGTAAAGCTTTGAATACTGTCTCTCCTTCTGGAAAAAATGTCCAATATTCAGCTGGATAAACACATCATGTGATGGGTGAGCAACTGGCTCACAGATCAGGCACAAAGGGCTACAGGGAATGGGGTGACATCAGACTGGAGACCTGTCACTAGTGTCCATCTTAGACCCTGTGCTCAGCAGCATCTTCATAAATGACTTGGATGCAGGACTGGAAGGGATACAAAATTCAGAAAGTTCACAGAGCACAATACTGGGATGAGCTGTTGACTCACTTGAAGTCAGAGAGGCCCTGCAGAGAAACCTCGACAAATCAGAGGGCTGGGCAATCACCAACTGCATGAAGTTCATAACAAAGGAAAGTGGCGGAATCTGCACGTGGAATGGGGCAACCCTGGATGTAGGGACAGACTCGGGAATGAGATAAAAGGTATTAAGCTATTAGACAGCATCCCAAAAAAGGGCTACAAAGATTGTGAAGGGCCTTGAGAGGAAACTGTATGAGGAGCAGTTGAGGTCACTTGGTCTGGTCAACCTGGAGAAGAGGAGAGTGAGGTGAGTGAGTAACTACCTCACTGTAGTTACACCTTCCTCGTGAGGGGAAGAGGAGGGGCAGGCACTGATCTCTTCTCCGTGTGACTGGTGACAGAACCAGAGGGGATGGCCTGAAGTTGTGCCAGGGCAGGTATAGGGTGGATATAAGGAAAAGTTTCTTCACCCAGAGGGTGGCTGGGCACTGGAACAGCTCCCCCGGAAAGTGGTCACAGCACCAGCCTGACGGAGATCAAGAAGTGTTTGGACAATGTTCTGAGGCACATGTTATGACTCTTGGGGTGTCCTGCACGGGGCCAGGAGTTGGACTTCTAAGATTTTTGTGGGTTCCTTCCAACTCAGCACATTCTATGATTCTGTGTGATTTATGGAAAATAAATAGTTAATTTATTTATAAGGTAATTTCACTATTTTAAATGAAGTATTAAGTTGGTCTCTTTTTAAGGCCAAGGTCTTGCTCCATTTACACCAACATAAAGCTAAACTAGTCCCTGATATTTTGTGGAGAGTCTATAACAGACATCACAGATCTGCTTTTTACTTAAAAAACATGACTTTCATTATATGCCTCTATTTTCAGAGGCTTACCACAAGAAGTTATTCTTGTAATTTCAAATACTGGTATTTGGAACACAAGAGAACAATACTCAAAAGAAGTTAGTTTGCTTTGCATTTTCTTTGCTCACAGGGAATTAACAAACTTTTAGCTGAATGCAGTATTCCTGTGTTAAATTAGAACTGTATAAAGCAAAACAGAAATTACCAAACCAAATATTAACATGACATAACTGTAATGGTTTCAATTTTAGGATATCAATGTAACTGGCAAATCCACAAAGTAAGCCCTTCAGCAGCCTAAAATAAGAAAAAACAGCAGTGTCACAAAGCTGTGAGTATGAAAACAGCCCACCACAGCCTGACAGCAAGCAGCCAGGAGCCTTTGTGCTCTCTTCATGCTCAGGAATACCCTTTAGCCACCTGCATGTGCCAAGGGAAGCCATCTCTATTTTCCCCCTGGCACTTAAGGCAGCAGTTGTGACCACAAACATTCAGGTGAAGGAGGGCTGCATCTACTTCTTGCCCAGGCAAAGGTTATCAGAGCAAATACCTTCCCAGTATTGATGCTCCTCTAGCTTGTTGCCCTTCTCTTCATTTGAAGTTTTGCTGTCAAGAACCTGTTATTATCAGAGGCCACTTGCCATTTGTTATTGTTTTCCTCAATGGATTTATGTAGCTCTAAGGAGCTGCAAGCAAAGGTATCACTGCAAGAAATTGTTTAAACTGAATGCTGCTTTCTTGAACAAATAATGCTCTATTCTATTTCCTTCTCGAAAGCAAGGTGGGAGGATACATCTTCTGTTAAAAAAAACCCACAGAAATCTACAATCTAAACTAACACAGTTGTGTTGATTTCTGGAGCCAGGCAAGACACAGTGTGTCCTTTGGGTTTCACAAGTTTGCCATGTGAATGAATCAGATTCTCTGAAGAATAATTCCTGCCATGTCATTCAACTTGCGGTTGTCCACCATAAGAAAATTGTCACTTTGGGTTCTTATTAAAAAAAAACACACCAAAAACTTACTCAAGTATGGGATGACAATCACACTGACTATTCAAATTATGTAGGTATAAATTATAATTCAATTTTTAACATGGTCTTGTAGGACTAGCCATGAATTTGTACTTTTGTGAGGGAACCTGGGTAGTCATCTTCTTCACATTCTTTAACATTATTTTAGGGCTTTACACATGGTCTCCATTATTGTGCCTTGATCTATTGGCAGCAAAGGAGTGCTTACCCAGTATGCTGTATTTCTTGCTGTCTTTTAAAAATGCTTTCCTTGCTTAGCCTGCATTCATGTCAATTTGCACATCGAACACACGAAGAAATCTAGAGACATTTAAAGGGGAAGTGAACCAGATTTGTTCATTTTTCTGATGAGGTTAAAGGAAGACCATGATCTTTAAATGAAATAGAAGTAGACTAACACCATAAAATCCACGCTTGCATAGAAGCTTTTCTTCAGCTAAGTTTATTGGACTGAGATAATAACCTGAATCCTTCACACAAGACTTAAAAGCTGCCAGGTAGACCCAGTTGTCACTGCAGGGAGTGAACATGGGATTGTCAATGGGCTCCATTCCATAAGATTTTTCAGAAAGCCTCAAAAGTCCTCCTCTGAATTTTTGTAGATCTTCCTTCTGGTTCCATTAACATGTTCCTAATGTTCAGCAACCATTTTTTCACTTACAAAGCACCAGTTCTTAACTTATAAAAAATAACACTTTATTTCAGAATAATTGCAGCATCCATCATCTAGCTCATAAAATGAGAGCTGGAGCCACTTGGTCATTTAGTTAATGGGTTCAAAAAATGAGAGTTAAACAAAAAACCACACCACAAAGAAAAACCAAATACATTAGATTACAGTAACTTTTCATGCCCTGCCAGAGTTCTCTTCCCTGAATTAAATTAAAATTTGCAAATATAAGGAGTCTGGCTTGGGGCTAGTATTCAAGATACACAATATCTTAAAAAAAAAAAAAAAAGAAAGAAGATTTTTTTCTTTTTCCCAGTACTAATCCTACTAGACCACATTTTTGGTACATCATGGTACAGAAATTCAGACAGTGTCCTTTATTCACACTAAAACTGTCAAACAGGACCTGAAGTTATAGAAACTTTCACAAATATGTGGAAACTATTTAAGGTATCTAATAAAGATTTTGGAAGACCAATTATGATGATTTCTCCACATAGAAGAGACTTGGAGTCTAACCTGAAAATACTTTCCTTAACACACATCACTCTGCTTTGTCACAAACCAAATACTTCTTGTTCAAAATGCAATAAATTGTATCTAAACCCAAGATAGAGTGGTAGATTGTTCATGTTAATCAGTGAGATAAAGAGAACAGAACATGGTATACTCAGAAGAAAAAAGGTATTATGAAATTTCATACATCAACATAAATTTCATACATCTAATGATGTATGAACCTAATTTCATACATCTCTGCATAAGGATAAAATATCAACTTCAGCCTCACTATTGAGTCTTTCCTTCTTTTTAGAAGAGTAGGAGTATAATGTATAATTTTAGAGTATATTATTATTGAGGCTTTTTTCCTAAAAGCATTCCTAAGTATCTTAGGAGGCTATAAAAATAAAAATAACAGGATGGACTTTATCAGTAGGCATTGGTAGACTGACCTCCACTCAGCTAGGAAGTCAATAAACTCGGCAAATTTTCAGGCAGCTCTGAGCTAGGCAGAGTGGATGACAGGATAAGTGCCAGAGCCTCAGTCCAGGAGACTTCAACAAATTTGAGGGTCAACCAACAGAAAAGTCATGACCATCAATAGCAAAAAACACAGGACTCTGCAACCAGAGTGGAATAACCCCATGCACTGACTAAAACCTCACCAAGCAGCAGCTGTTGAGAACAAGCCTGTGATGTTACAGGGCACACCACACTGCAGAAGTGAGCCTTCACCGTGCACAGAACAAATTGTGTGCTGAACTGTACCCAGAGGAGCATGGCAGCAGCCTAAGGGAAGCCCCTGCTCAGTCATCCTGGAGGGACCCTCAGTTCAAGAGGGATGCAGAGAATATTGGAAAGGTCCAACAAAGGTGCCTAACACACATACCCTATGTAGGGAGGCTGAAGGAACTAGGCCTGATAATTCTGGTAAAGGAGAAACCACGGAGGTATTTAATACCTGCTGACAACTATATGAAGGGCAGTTCTTTGGACACCACCACCAAGCACCTCTTGGTAGTGTCAGACAGCATAACAAGGAAAACAACCACACAAAGCAGTTTCAGAGATTAAAGCTGGAGAGCTGGAAAAATATTTTTGCTAGCAGCACTGGAATATTTTGTCAAACAGGTTGAGAGATTCTGTCCTTCAACAGGTTCATCCCAATAAAGCAATGACTGATCCGGTCCTTTGTTGCAACAGCCCTCTACCAAGTAGTTGAACCTTGGATTATTGGAGGACTAGAACTAATTATCCCTTGAAGGGTCTTGAAGATGACATTTTTATCATTGCCCAAAATAACAGAGTTAAAAAATATCCCTCCATTTATTCTCAATCTACTATTTTACTGATCAGGTATTGTAAATGTTGATTGTTTTTTTTTCCTTTATTTCTACTAGATATTTCAATGTGATAGATGTATTCACACAACACAACATCTCAGTGCCTCTTTATACTATTACAAAAAGCTGGTTTTTAACATGATCATGTGTGTATTTGCCTAATCTGGAGATCATTTACAAGACCTATTATGTTAATTATTTTACTTATTGCTTGATTAAGTAGTGTTTATATCACTGCACGAAGATCTTGATTTTATAAATGACCTATATTGTTATACATTCACTGGCATCACAAACTGGACATTAAGCACAATTGAGGGAGATTTGAAAGAATACTTAAAATGCATCAGCCAGACAGCATCACCTCCTAGAATAATATCATAATCCTCATCATAATCTCTGTACTTGCTAAAATGTACTGATTCATTTGGACCAAAATGTTGCATACAAAAAGGGAGCATATCATCTGGGAAACAGAGGTCACTAAAAACCACTTTGTTCAATGAAATTCAAATGTTTTAATCAATGTCGAAGTTTCATTCTTAGAAGAAAGAAAGGTAACTTCTTCTTTTAATTTCTAACCAGGTGATGGTGTGTCAGTATTCAAACTAGCGACAAATGGTATCCTTCATCTCTGAAAGAGAGCACATATGCCACTTACAGGCAATTTTTGAATGGCTTTATAAAGATGAAAGGGAGCAGAAATCCTATCACTGAGTAATCTTACTGAAATCCTCATGGACTCGGGGCTGGGAGGAGGCTGGGGAATGGACACTGCTGAGTCACTGACCACCAGCTCTCCTTTGCTGGTGCCCACTCCCCAGCCTGATGCCTTGTCCTTTCCTCCCCACAAAACTCCTCATGCATTCCTCTAGGGGCAGGAATCACTGCTGCCTTGTCAGGCCATTTCTAATTAACAACCTGGCTTCATTTGCAAATAAGTGCAAGGTACTGTTTAAAGATGCAGCTTTTGGTACCCTGGCCATCACAAATCATGTGGGCTATCAGGGTTCTTCCAGAGGGCCACTCAAGCCTGCTGGCAGCTAGTACCACCAGGGAAAGGGAAGAGATCCTACTTTAAGTTGTCCAGGAAAGAAAGTCTGTATCTCTTCAATGGCTCACTAAGCATCCTAGCTTTGAAGAGAAAAATAACAAATGGAGAAATCAACCAGCACTTATTTAGAAATCGCTGCAGTACGGGAAATGAAGAATAGCAGCAACAGCAACAAAAACCCCACCCCACAGAGGAAAGCTGAAAGGCTGATGATGTCCTTGGATGCCTTCCAATAACAGGCAGGCACACTTCATGCTGCTATAGCTACATAAAGGTGCTTGCTTGCAAATTCAGCAAGTGTGTTGCCATCAATAAACTGTTTTAAATAAGAAGCTTTGATGCAAATAGTTTGCTCTGATCTTTAGTTTAGTGAAAGTAAAAATTGTCTTACAGCAGCAAAGAGAATGTCTCTTCAACAGATCATGAGTATGTCTTACACAAGTACATATCCTTTAACCACTTTCAATATTTCTTTTCCATTTTGAACTCTTAGCATGATGCAACACAAGTAATTTGAGATCAGAATAAACATCTGATTTCACATGCAATACAGACTATTATGTAACAGTTAATTTAAATTAAACTGCTACTGCCTACCTAAAATTATTAATGGAAAATATTCAAAAATCATTTAATATTTGTCTATCTAAATAGTTGAAATATTGCTCACGGTTAGCATGATTCACAGAACTTTAAATACCCAGACTAACACTCATTAATTTCTAGGTCCTCAACACTTGTGTTTAGATGCATCACAGAGCATAAGCACGTGCTGGCTCCTTGGTGCTTGTGCCAAGGGAGATCCTTCAGTAAGAGAAACTTGATTCTGGGATAAAATGCTGTCAGTACAGAACAGGAGAAAATGGAGAGGTTCATCTCCACAGCACCCCAGACAGCCCCTGTGGCTTGTGCAGGGGACAGAAAATCATTAAGGCATTCATTTTCCAAAATTTTTGTTCATTAGAGATGGAAGATTTGTTAGGATTGCAGAGGGAGCAGATTAGACCAAGGCTTGATTAATTTCCTAGCTGATGCAGGTGTAACTTGTCCTGCAGGTATGGAACTACTTCTACCAAACAGGTAGAGAGATGAGACAGGAATATACTATGTCACCCCCAAACTGTCAGGTCAGAAATAGAGAATGAAAACATGTGCATGAAACAAGCCTTTCCAACAGATCAAGTCCCCAGCAGCAGCAGCCTTTTCCATGACATATTTTGTTCTCATGTACAGTATTATAAAACTGCTGTTTACATTACTGCAGCAGTTTCCGCCACTCTTACTATCACCACAGGAAATCAAAATCCATTTGGAAGGTTATGGGGAAATGCTGAGGCTCGTGCAAACAAGCAAGACCAAGCATTACTATAAATGTATAAACACAATTACATTTTAGAAGTGAAATAACTGAATTAAGAGTGCTATCTGGCCAGAGAAAGCTGATTAAAGACAATGGAGATAGAGAAACTGAGATTGTGAGATTACATCTAATTAGCTAAAAAAAAAAAAAAAAAAAAAAGCAACTCCTACAACTCTAAGGTTAATTAATTAATTAAAATTAGAAAAATATTTGCTATGTAAATGTAAAGCACCATATTTAAATTAAAAGTATCTCATCTGTAGAATTACTTTTAGAATTAGAATTAGATTAAATTTAGAATTTAGAACTAGCTCACCTATATAAGGTTTAATAGTCATCTTTGGGAAAGGACCATCGATCATTAAGTACAGAAGAATACCTGACACAGCATATGCCACAGGTCTTTCCATTTCTTTTGTGCATCATACATACGGTATACTTAATATAAAGTAATACTCTGGCTTATCATGGAGTTCATTTCATGCATACATTTCATACAGATCCAGTATTTTTGAAGGAATGAGAAAACATATTAGAATGTCTAAGAAGTTCCTTAGAAAAATGACCTTTAAGAAAAAAAATAATAATAAAAGAGAAGACAATAAAATTTCTAAAATAAGTTTACCTTCCAAAATCAAATTTTTCCTTTTCCAAAAGAAACATGAGCAATGAAGTAAGTTAAAAATGAGGAATATATCTCAAACATGTTAAAATCTCTAGCACTATGTCAAACTACAGCATCTTGAGGGAATAATTTTACATAGGAAGCAAACAACAACATATACACATTTTCCAAGCATCCCGAGGTACTTCAAAGAGATATATGAATGAATTACATGAACGAATCAGAGGAATAAATCAGGGTCAGCTGTCAGGAAAAAGTCCAGAACCAGCATCTCCCAAGACCCAATCCAGAGCTGGGTTCTCAAGCTGAGTTATGCACAT
Source organism: Lonchura striata (assembly GCF_050655825.1). Taxonomy (NCBI): domain Eukaryota; kingdom Metazoa; phylum Chordata; class Aves; order Passeriformes; family Estrildidae; genus Lonchura; species Lonchura striata. The sequence continues at coordinate 82,683,132 of NC_140705.1, read as the reverse complement.
TTATACATATCTGGAAATTAAGGCAAATTCACTGCTTAAATACACTAAATTTATGTTTCTGGAAAGCCAGAACCAGAGAACGGTTCTAGGCAAGGAATAGCTCAATATTCTCTTGAAATTAATTACTAAATTCAGTTACTTTGCAAGGTCTACTGGCAGATGTCAGTAATGTTTCAGAATTAAAAAGTAACAATTATAAATAAAATAATTCAGAAAAGAATAGGAGACAAGATTTGTAGACACTGATCCCACAAACACACCATGAAATATAACTGCTGGAAGTAATGTTAAAAATATAACAGCCAATAGAAATAATTGGCAAGCTCCAGGTTCTTCTTAGTAGAGACATAAAGAATATCTCCATCCTATCATGTCAAGACTACTCAGTGCCTTTTTCCACAGGCCAGAATAGCAACTTCAGTAGGCATAGAAAAAAATTATTTAAGGATGCCTTTCCAGTTTCCAAAGTAGAGTTGTTGGTATAATTATACTTTCTCATTTTCTCAAAAGTTTCCTATCTTGTGCTAACATTTTACTAAATATTCTCATTTACTATATATATATATACATATACACACACACATATTCTTGGCCAACACACACATCTCAGACATTATTTCAAAGATATTTCTGTAAAACACAACATGGCAAGCATAATAAAAAAAAGGGAAAATAGGTTTATTTTAGATCCAACAGAACAATAACTTTCAAATTTTCAAAAAAATCATGAAAATCTATTCCTTGGGGGGTTTTTAGTCAAGTCTAAAGAATACAATTTATAAGGAATCTTCTCAGTGACAGTCAATTTAACATAAACTCCACACACAGAGACCCCTCCTGTGAAGTCTAGACTCTGCAAGCTGGGAGTTGGCTGTTTTTTTCCCAAATTCTTGTTTGAAAATAAAACTTATCTTCACCCCTTCATATTCTTGATGTTTAGATACTTCAGACCCATGTTCTTATATATAAATAGACTAAAAGGTCAGGCACATGTACACAGACAAAAAGGAGCATCTATGTATTTACATATATATATGTGTGTGTGTGTGTATACATATATATATACACATATAATCATGGGTGTGTAGCAGTCATGTGCACACAAACACAAAATGGATATTCAATGCAAACATGAAACTTCAAACACATACAAATTGCACAAATTCAAACACACAAATTGTTTCTTAATACTCATCCTCACATCAATTAATATAAATTATAATAATAAATATAAATTAATATTAAATGAATACTGAGTACTTGAAATAGTTGGTATATACCCTGACAGTCTCTAGGATTAACACCAAATTTCACCAGAGGATAATAGTATTAAGAACTCTCACCAGCCATAGCTTCTTTCTGTCATTTTTAACATCCAAAGGGCAAAGAAAAACTAATCTGAGCCAGGGTTTCTTTTTGCTTGCTACAGATAAGTCATCTCTGGCATCAGCAGACTAAGTCCAGGCTTCACATTGATTTTTTTTTTCCTAATGTATACAGTGAAATTGAATACCTATGCATTTCTGTTAAATGAGGTTCTGCCTCAGCTAATAGCAAACTATGACAATGGTCTGCAAAGAATTAGATAAAGGAAAGCAGTCTTTTAAGAAAATTCACCAACAGCAGCTGTTAATTCATACCTGTCAATAAAATTGCTGAGGTTTTTATATGCACATTAACAGCATGCTTCAGTGTAAAATGAGATTCTTAATTCTTTTCACAGAGCATTAAATCATATTTAAGATTAGAAAGAATCCTCAGGCAGCTACTGGCAGGTGCCCTCCCTTTGAAAACCTCTCTGCTCCCTATGTTTTTACTTTGTTGACTTCAACAACAATCTAATTGCAAAAAAAATCTTCTTGAAGTAAAATCTAGAACAATAATTGCAACTACACAATTTATGTTGCTCTTCATTGACTCTAAGGACAATTCCAGGAGCCTAATGTGTTTTCTTGTAATGCCAGTGAGATATATTTCAAAAGGAATGTAAGTCACAAGCAGAAGATGGTGCAGGACAGGGCTTCAGGTTCCTTCAGCTTCATGGGGAAATGTTTTATACTTATATAAAACCATACTGCATGAGGGAGCACCCTACATGCTGTGAGGATGGAATGATGGTTCCCAACAGTCTGTAAGGACTCACTCAGGAAAACAATGATACCTCCAGAGAACTGACTGTTATCAAAATGTTTCTCAGTTCCCATATTCTACTGGGCACCAAGGGTACCTTCTTCCTCTTGCTTATGTTTCATCCTATCCCTCAAAAGTAACATGAAATGTGCTAGACAAAATCTGTCCCTCTGATAGCTTGTTCCTTAAGGGATTAAAAAAACTAAGTGACAATCAGAGCACCTCCAACCACTTGTCCACTCATCTTTCTCTTAACTTCAATGCCAGTGCAAAGCAGCTAAGGCACTAGGACACCACAGGAGCTGTGCATATTTAATCCATGACTGTTGCTAAAAAAAAAAAAAAATTGCTAAAGTCAAAAAACTCTGTTGCTAGGACAATATATCACTTGCATTTCTTTTATATTATTATGAATTATTTCTTCTTAACTGTGATACTTCCTTTTGGCAGGAATTTGACTGTGACTTGCAGCATCTTTATCAGAACTCTGTGCCTGTGCTCACTGGCACACTGTCCATCTGCTGCCCTGTTACACGTTTGCCAGCCCTGTGCCCATCCCTGTGTTTCCAGCGCTCACATAAGCATTTTCACCCAGACCAAGGGGCTCTCTGGTGTGCTCAGCTTGTACTCTCCTCTACTCAACTCAGTGTGCTGGCACAGCACATGAGGGGTGAAGCAGCAGTGTTCAACTTCCCAACCTTCTTCAGAGGAAATGACATCCTGAGCAGCCTGTTATTATGGAATTGAATTTTAATGAAATGCTACTGCTGCATACCACTATACAAAGAACATATGTGGCTGCAAGTGATTAATTACAGTCTTGAGTAACCTAATAAGAGACTCTCATGTTTAAAATACTTTATGGCAACTATTCATTTTTTCACTCTAGTTATCAAAATAGCAATGGAGTAATGCCCCTTTCATCTCAAATTTGCTTATTTTTCATTTTTTTTATCCTACAGGTTTTTTATGCTATTTATTGGTTCTGTGCAACAACCATTCTTATAGATATAAAAAAATGTATAGATATAAAATACATCAAGGATTAAATCAAACAAAAAAAATTAATCAGAAATAAGTATTTTTTCATAGAAATGTCTGCCCTAAGAATTTCACACTATATTGTTTTCACATTTGCAAAGAGAATGAATTTCAGTATTGTGACTCCCAGGGGTCTGTCTTCAGATGCTGAAAATTCCAAGCAGAAATATGTCACCTTTAAGTGATGAGCAACTACTGTTAAGCACTGAAATTCAGCAGTAGTGTGCAAACCCAAAAGTATTGGCAATTCAGACTTATGCACACTAACTTCAGGGAGCTACATTCTCACTCCATCCAAAATAGAAATATGATTTTTCACCATGCTGGCCTATTTGACAAGCCCTATGTTTTAAAGAGGAATCTACAAAAAAACAGAGGAACTAGTATTTGGGAAATGGCTTTGCTTTTTTGTGCTGGACTGCAAGCAACTCTGAAACCAGTTATTGACCCAAAACCACTGTCCAGCAGCAGAATTTCAGTACCAAGTCCTAACTGCTGAAGGAATATTTTTCACACTGATACAAAGTTTCATACTGATCAAATGTAACAAAACCCCATTTAATCTTTCACTAATACACTGCAAAAAAAACTTCAAAGAACTTGCTGTTATCGTAAAACAAACACTTGTGTGAAGAAATGAAGAAAGCACCCACACACTGAGATTACTTTTCTGAATATTTCTTTATGGACAGTCGGAATGTTATTTTTCAAATCCAAACTATTCTTAAACCTTTATTTTATACAGCTGAAAACTGGCCAAACCCAGAAGAGAAAATAGAAACCCTCAGGATACTAATCCATACACCCCTAAGTTTATACCTTTTCCAAATGAAAAAAAAACAACCACACCCTATCAATATCTATGATTAATATCTATATTAAAAAGCATAACCAATTTCAGGAAAAAGTGGTTCTTTCAGGCTTTCTTAAAATGATTTTTAATTTTGCAGCAGGTCCATGTACCTCTGCCATGACAGCTGGCTCAGTGGACGGCTGTGCACGCACTGCAGAGCCGCAGGCACCAGCCTGGCTTGCCAATGTGCACTGAGGCTGCTGCTGCTTGCAAGAGGACAGCCAGCTCAGGAACAATTTTTTTGTCTTCTACCACTCCTGTTGCTGGTAGCTGCAGTCAAAGCACTTAAAATGACATCAATTTGCTGCCATCTACAAGTGTCAGGGTAGAACAAGACAAGCACAGACACCTATGGTAAATATGTTTGCCTTTGCAAACCTGATGGTAGCATGAAAGCCTCATTTTTTGGGAAAATTAACATGATGAGCTCTGCTGGTTTGTCCCTTGAAACACAACTCACATGTGAAATAGTGTGTCCTCAGAAATGAGCAGCATAATGATGCTTTATTGCTTGAGAAAGCCATGTATCCCAAGAGAATTTGTGTCATTATACACCATGAGTAAGGCTGATAGAGCTGACTTTAGGCTCTAATAAAAGAGGTGGGAAAGAGATGAAAAAACACGATGAAAAAAGATGCTTTTGTTACTTGTTGAGATAAATCTGAATCAAAATGTGTTCACAGTTATAATTTCTTGTACAATTGAAAAAACTGCTAGTAGGAATAGCATGATTTTGCTTTCCAGCACCACTATAATTCTTATTCTTATCAAAGGAGGCTGAAAAAACTGCCAAGTTATTTCATTAGGAAATACAGCTAATTTACAGGCAGGGTAATTTTCCCACTACAAAATTGTATAATGAACTTTGAACTTGCTAAATAAAGGGTCTCTTCTCTGAGTGATTGTGCATCATTTACACAGGAATTAGTAGTGACTGGATCTCCTTTCAGAATTGCTTTAAAAGAGCTGCATTACTAAAAAAAAATTTAAAAATCAACAGCCTTGAAAAATATCCTAACAGTCGCTGGAGTAAAAAATACTTCTCTGTGAAGCAGTGCATAAATACATTGTCTTCATAAATATCTTTTAGAGGATAAGCACGTAACTTTTAAATTGGGTATCAAAAAATCTCTAATGCTGATTTGATATAAAATTATTCACTTAGGCACTATGCTGATAGAATGTATAGAAAAGCCTAAAATAACAGATGGACAGCAATGCAAGGGAGCAATCAATACTTTCATTTACAAAATTGCTGTCATTGTATGCAATGTTGACTATTTATTATTATTTGTTGATATTAATAATTTTTTTATGGTGGGTTTTTTACTGGTTTGTCAATCCAAAGAATGAACACTTTGGTTCATAGACAGTTCTTACCAAATGTAGTCCAGTTTTCACAAGTAGTAGCCAGAAAACTCCAGCATCTCCAAAATTCAGGTATTTTTGTATATTTACATAGAAACTAGGCATTAGAAACCATTTCCAAGAGCAGCTTGTTAATGGTATCACTACAGTAGTAGATATCACACATAAACATCATTTGTCCCTGGCAAGTTATAAAGGTTATTAAAATTCCCGTTACCTAAAGCAGTTGACCCTGAGGTTGTGGAAGTAGGAGAAACACATTTGGAAGTTTCAGTTAAAAGTTTCACTTCCCCAACTTCCTTCATAGTGTAGGAAATCCTTATAATCTTTTCACTCTACCACAGAAACGAGATTCGTAATATTTGTGGTCTGGAAGGGGCCATTAAATAAATCATATAGCCTGTCCTCCTTTATCAAGGCATGCATTTCATAGGAGGTCTACACATCACACAGAATCAGCGACATCTGTGGAGGTGGTCAATTAAATCAAAGCCAAAATATTGCGAGTCAGCAACACAGCCCAAGACCATGCTATCACAGCAGCAAAGATATCTTACAGAGAATGAGGAGAAATTAATTGGGAAAAAAAAAAAAAAAAGAAACAGTAGTGGAAAAAGAATCACGGCAATAACTGGGATGCAATCCATCCTCGGTGTTATGTGCAGTAGATACAATTCGCGCCATTTCCATTATCAGATATGTGATAGTGAATATTTGTTGGAGTATACACGTTGGTATTAGGACTCCCCCCCACCCTCACAGGTGAAACCTGTGGGAGATGGGCCATGTCTGGAGAGATACAGGGTCGCCCAGGTGCTGATCATCTTGTGAATGACCCGAGATGGATATCATGGAAATCCCCGGGGAGATGCATGTGAATGCAGTGTTCCCGTAAATTTCATCAAGGGATTCAACAAATCCAGACACTGACATCACCAAAAAAGAAAATCTTATTAACATATGGACTCTGAATAGAAGAAAAGACTGACTGCTGAAATCTTGGCCTCAGACGGAATTTTCCCTATAAAAACCGCTTGTGCCAGGATGGAGGTGTGTGGGCATAGGGAAAAACCTCTGCTGAGGCTGACTCCTTGTTGCACACCCAGGGTCGACCCCGGGCTCGGCACTGTGTTTTTTATTCCGTTCCTGGCTAGATAGAATTTGACCGCTAATAAAACTATTTTTATTTTTAATTTGGCTGAATAAATTTTCATTTATAACAAACATATGAAATGTTTAGTTTAATATAAAAGCACACGCCAGTGCTGCAGCCAGCCACCCCCCCCATATTCGGGTTCCACCTAAGCCAAACAATGTCTCATTTACAATCTAATACATGTGGCTCGCCCGGAGATGGGCTGTCCCAGGAACCGATACCGGGACCCTGGAAGCTGATCATCCCAGTACGACTCGAGATTGGAATCTCTGGAAACCTCCGGGCTGATACATCTGAAAGCCACAGTTCTTGTAACTTCATCAGCAAGATCGTCCACACCTGGACTTGGATTGTTTGGACTTGGCATGGAGAAAAAGAACTTTATGAATATGGGGAACTCTGACAGAGAAGTCTCTACTTCACTGTACAGAAATCCACCCGTATGTGGGTGAAACATCTGCTTCTGAAAGTGACTGTATATCCATATGATGTATGCAAAAGGAGCTTATGCCTCTTGAATACAAATGTAGTAAAGCACCTGTGAAAATGTTTTTTAAATAATAACCAGTATTTACTGAACTGACACAAACCACTTAAAATAATTTAGATAATAAGCACTATCAAAGAACATAAAATGAACTTACTAATACCCACAGAATAATAAGGGACAACTTGCTGACAGTATTGATACTCAACAGAATTTGCCCACCACAGCAGCTCACATAAACCATTCAAACCCACAGACTTAGATTATATATGAATTTTGCATGACTGCACATAGCTTTTGGTAGCAACTGGATATAGCCTTGGGCACTTCTGGGAGAAGTACAAGTCCACCCCCAGTTTTCTCCCTCCCTATCTCAGATCCAGGTACTATACAAACTGAGGAGGCAGTTCCCATAGCTGGCTGAACAACCCATCCTGTGCCACAGAGCCACAAACTGGTGTTTGTTGGTTTATATATCCTGCACACACTGAGAACTGCTCTGATATTTCAGGGAGACTGGGAATTGCTGCTCAACCTGTTTGGGTCAGCTGAATGTCTTCAAATAAGTAATTTCTCGCCACCCCTCCAGCATCTCACTCCCTATCCCCCCTTACAAAAATAGGGTAATAACAGCAACCTCCTCTGTGTAGCAGCTTGAGATTGTTATTTATAAGAGGAAACTATTATTGCTGAAATTAAGTCTTCAAACTTCACCACATATGTGAATAACAGTGGTCCAGGAGCAATTTTCCAATCCAGCAGTAATTCAGTGTTACTAATTAAAAAAAAACTTTCTTGGACTCTGTTATTGACTATGAATCTTTTTTCCAGGTCATTTCTGCTTCTTTACCTTTGTCTTTTCCAGTCATTTTTTCTCTCTCATTCACCACAGCCCCCCTAAAGTGCCACACTGGTTTATACTTGTTGCACCTCAGCCTTCAGTAGCACTGAACTTCATTCAGCAACTTCATAAGCTCAATCATTGTGTTGTTACTGAGACACTCAGTAACTGGTACATGGAGAGGTGCTGAAGCTTTGCACAGTGCCTGGAACAGAATACTGTTAAAACTCACAGAAACTTTCATTCTCCAAAGCATATGTAAGGCTAAGACATAGCAACAATGCCCCAACACAAACAGCTGTGAGTTTTTTGAGGATTAAGAACCACCAGTAAGAAGAGGAGGGAAGGTTTATCTGCCATTGACCCTAAAGAGTCATTTTTGGTTTGCACTCATTCTTCAGGGTATATGGAAATGGCACAGCACATCATCACACAGCCCTCCAGAGTGAGTTGTACTCAGCCTGCAACTGAAGGAAGAGGTTCTTAAAGCAAGGATCCTGTCACTTCTTTTTGCATAGAATCAAGAACTGGTTTTGCAGATGAAGAAATGCTAAATATTCATAAATGCATTTAAAAACTGGGCAGAAGAACCCCTCCCATAATTCTCAGCTTTGACATTCCTCACATACTAACACTTTCTGACCTGCAGAACGACACACATTTCTGTGGTATTTTACCAGTACTAAGCACTGCAGGGTCAATTTTTTTGCAGGAACAATGTAAGTATAAATTACAAAAGTGGATACAGTATCTTTGGAGATGGTTTGACTTCATGAGGAGGTAAGCATCCAAAAGGCTCATAGTGGCACTGGCTACATATATGTTACCAGGTATTACAGACACATAGGAACTGGTCTATAGACCAAAATTTAGTGCTGAGGATCTGTCATCCCTACTGTATGTATTTCAGATTTTTCTGTTTCTCTGTTTAAACTTTGGACCAGCTCTGCTTTGATGCCTTTTCCTGAAGCTCATTTGCACCTGGTGTACATTCAAGACTCCCTGAGCACATCCTCTAGTTTAGTCTCAAAAAACATCAATTTCCTGTTCATGTTCTGCTGTTCAGCCAAAACCAACCAAATGAACAGAATCAGAGGAACACCCCAAGCTGAATTAAAACATGAATATAGATGCACTTCTTAAGACACTTACTTTTTGTGGTCCATTAAGTCTTGACAAATGACCATATTTCAGTAATAACCACATGGAAGCTCATCACAGGAATAGGATTTGAATTTTTTCTGTAGTTACATTAGACAATGACAGAACCCCTCAAGGACTTTAAGCATATATACACTGAATTGTTTCCTTTAAAAACAGCTAAATTATTTTCAGACTGAGCTTAATCACAGCTTAGCATCTCAGCAGGCACACTTTCAGTGGAACTGGCTTGTTACCCTCTTTACAAAACCCTGTGTTTTTTATTGTCAAGAAATATGCCAAATTTCCATATTAGTCACTCACTGAATTACAGGGCATGGGACCCTGGGTATGGCCAGCATAGCAGGGACACCAGCATCCCTGCTCCCAACTGCATTGCCCTGCTCAGCTGAAGGATGAGATCCTGCTCTTGCCCACATTCAGGATGATCTGGATGTAGAGGAGAGGACCCACACAGTAGCAACCCCCTTGCTCTAAGTGGGGCATAAACATCACATAAGTTGTTTCTATTTTGTAGTTTTTCAGCTTCAAAGTCAAGTTATCAAAATGGCTGTTGTTCTTGAAGGCATTACATAGAAGAAAATAAAAGCTTAGAAAAAGATTGTAACTGGGAACAGAAATTCCTCCATAAGCAACTTTTGTGAATTTGTCCCAAAAACCCATTTTGATCATCACTACAATTTATAAACACCTGATTGCTCAGGGACATTATCTTGGCAGTGTCAACCCAGACTGCAGGCAAGCGCTCAGTATCACCAAAGTCAGCACAGAAGTTACTGTTAATTTGCAGCACTGTGGAAAGGGCCTGCAGACAGGAAAAAGGATGAAATCAGAAAGGGGGACATCCTCTCATAAACTCAGATGTGGCCCCTCTGATCTCCCTGCTGAGGCACACTGACAAAACAGAGCAATGAAATTGCCACTTGTGCTGTTCTCGAAATACTCCTTCCTCCTGGAAACTGGGAAATTGAAACACTATCAAGAAATGAATCAGCTTATTTTCTACTTAATGCAAGTTTAATGTTTAAAAAAGTTTAAAAGGTCTTTGTTTTAAAGTATGTTAAAGAAATAGTAGGAAATAACCAAAACAGCATTAATTACCTGTTACATTTGAACAGCTAGTGAACTACAAAATCTTCAGTCAGTTCTTTCCATTTTTTTGTACGTCAAACACTCAGGTTTTTTTCTCTGACATAAAATAAAGATTTTACAGTTGTTAATGGAAGAAATTATGCCTTGTCTTCTTGCTATATGAAATACCCCTTTTGCTATCATTCCTTTTCCAAAGCTTTTAGAGAAAGTGGGAGCATTCCTTTCACATTTTCAAGATAGTACCTAAATTTTCATCTTACATGTTCCAATAAGGCAGTTAGCATAAAATATTTAGAAGCAACACAAGACACAAATGTATTGGGGTGACTCACTGAGAACTGACAGTCTCAGATACATCTCTCAGCCAGCCACTGTTCTTATGCTTTCCTTCACTGACAGAATTACAGTAAGGAAAGAGTTACAAAATGGGGAATGTGACAGATGCAGGTTAAGATGGAGTCAAACTGAGATGAACTGATATTTTTTTTATTATTTTAATAAATACATAATCTAACTGCTTTACTTAGATAGATGCATTGTTTCCAGTGTAATTATTTCTATTGCTCATGGTGCTTGATGCTCTATGAGAGTAAATCCCTATCATCTTAAGCCAATAGAAGAGCTAATCTTGACTGCCTATAAAAGGCAAGTACTGTACAACTGCAGAGACAAAGGGAAGAGTATCATTATTTCATGTGATGTTTGGGATATTACAAAGCTTTTACAATGCTGAGGATATTCTTAGGAAAATGTGAGGCCTATTTTCTGAACAGATTTTTTTGTGTTGTTTGAAAATTAAGAGTGCAAGAGGAAAAGAGGTACCAAAGGAAAAACAGCAAAGTAACAGTGCTTGAAATGTTATGGTGAAACAATAAATGATCATGGCTGCATTTTGCTGCCAGTGAATATGAGGACAGACTTCCCTTTTCAATACTGTCAGAAAGTCTGCCTGGGGAAGATGCCCAAAAATGCCCAGCCCAAATCACAGCCAGCAGATTAACATAAAATGATCGTTCTCTTAAGGCTCTTTTTAGTAAACAGGCTCATCCAAAACAGGAGGTAAAAAATAAAAATTTAAGAGCATATATCTTCACCAGTTGCTTTGAAGAAATAACTTATTTTCAATCACTTTAGCATAGCACTCCCAGGTAAAAGCAAAAAAAGAAAAACTACCTCTAGAAATATTGCCAGAAACTACACAGGTGTACTCACTAGTCACTTTTCTAGGAAGTTTCATGCACGTAAGGCATTGCCTTTGAGACCATTTTCCAAATAAAATTAAACACAGCTGAAGACACAAGAAATTTCTCACATAAGAGAACATATTAAAACATTCATTTTATCTCAATCTGAATAGCCAGTCTATGGAAATATTGCAGAAAATGTATTTGACAATTCAAGAATACACGATATTATTTTGAAGAGATGCATCATATTTTTTTGGACAGTCTTGTGATACATATGAGTCCTCAATTTACCCAAAAGAGTCATTGTTGTTGCAGTATGTGCAGCATATGTGATGTACTCCATTTCTGCTGGAATGTAAAAAATATGCAAGGATATATGTACAATCTTAGGAGAACATATTGAAAGTCATGTAAAAAGTATATTAAAAACTCCACAATATAAATAGTCAAGGGTTTTTTGGGTTTTTTTTTTGTACTTCTGCTGTTCAGAGGTAACTTTCTCAGTAAAAAAACTCTGCTAGTAGTTTGAATTGGGGTAACCAAATCCTACTCAGCATGTCGTTTTAGAATTTCATAATTCCAGGCCTAACATGAGGCACTAGAGCTAGGAAATCACCTCTTGAAATCCTTTTCTGAAGTGCAACCTGAGTCTGCCAGGAAGAACTGTAAGACTCACCTCCTCACTTCTGAGCAGACAGAATAAATGAAAACACAAATGGAAAGCATCCATTCATCTTTCCTATTTATATATACCAGCCCTGTAACCCACCTGCAAAAAAATTAAATTTATGGAAAACATAACAATGTAACCAACTTAGCATGCAGGAGATAAAATGGGGATGCAAACTGATAATGGTGTTTCAAAGCACAGAAGAAATTCAGAGTTTACCTCTGCAAAGAATAAATAACTCCATGTTCAGTATCAAGTCTTGACAACTTTAGTGTCACATATTTAATTTCTCTGTTTAAATGTGACCACATCTACCACACTTTTTTGTGTGTGCATGTACAAACATGCATTAAAACAATCTCAGGGAAAAAAGTGATAGTTGATGTAGAGCAATAATGCTCTGGAAGAATAGTTTACAAAAGATGACAGAAAGCAGGAAGCACAAGTCAACTTCTGGAGAAGATGCCATGGGAAAATGAGAAAGCAAAGTCAAAGAAGATCAGATAATTAGGGCACAGGTATAATAAATACACTGCATTGCTAGATTTTAAAATAAATGTAGACTAGATCATAAACTTACAGGTGTTGTCAATGTACAGTAAAGTTTAAAGAGAAATCCTCCATGACTAAGGATGAGTGAGTTGTGTGATCAGTTAAAGAGAACAATCAGAATTCAAAATAAACTCTTCCCCAAGCCAAAAAATGGTACCTGTGAAGGGAAGAAAAGAACAAATGTTACTGAAAAGAAAAAAAGAAAAAAAAAAAAAAAAAAAAAACAAAAAACCCCACAAAAAAACCACAACAAAAACAAAACAACAAAAACAAACCCTAACAAAAAGAAAAAAGAAACAAATAAAAAGACCCCTCACCAAATAAGAATTCTATGGAGTTGAGCAGTAACAAGAAAATGTTCTACGAAGTTAAAACTACAGGGAGGAAAACACAATCACTTTCTAAGATGATCAAATGCTCAAACAGCATCAGTGTCAAGTGCTGAGAGTCATCAGTCTTGCCACAAGAAAAAATGTGCCATGTACACTTATTAAATTCCCAACACTGCAGTGCAAAGCTGTAACACTTTTCACAGTATATTAACAGTATAACAACTGCCTCTAGAGAGGCTGGGAAGTTAAAAAAGCTAAAAATTAACATTTGAATTTCAAAGTTTGCTTGGATAGCAACTGACTACCATAGAAAGACTTTCAATTAATGGGAGCTGTGATGCATACTAGAAAAACCAGATTTATATTATTTTATAACAACTGTGCACCACAGAGGATGGCAAGCCCGGCCAGAGCCCTGATAGTGACACAGGATGCATCTTTTCACCATATGCTTCTAATAGGGTCTTTTCGCCACTCTTGGCTTGGACTATATGATCTCCAGAAGTCCCTTGCAACCGTTCTGTGATTATTTCCCCATCTGAAGGGGAAGAAAGATGACACTGACATATTTTAGCAAGCACACTGAGATCTGTTAATTATACTAGAGAGATAATAACTCTATGTTAATAATATTTTCATTAAATTGAAGACTGGATAAGCAGAAGAGTTTTAGTTATCCAATAATAAAAAAGTTATAGGGACACCAATGTTTACACACAGCATTTGTGTGAGATTTTCATTCAGTTAAAAACTTATGAGGTTACTAAAGCTGAAAGGAGTTGAGAATAAAAAAGAAACCCTCATTTGTTTCTTGTGTTTAAAGTAAATATTGTTTGCTCAACTTCCTTGAAATATTGCCTTGAGTATTTATATTTATTTCTTCCTGGAACAGATGAATAACGTTTTAAGGAGAAAAATGTAAACCCAATGACATCTGCAAACATTCTGACTAGCATCTGAAACAAATGTTATTGTATGCCTAACCCCCTACTTTAAAGAAAAAAAAACAGGAATTCAATTTTAATTTTCCTAATTACAAAATATACTTACCATAAATTGTTCACTATTGGGTGCTTGTGCTACTTACCTGCAAAACAAATCAAACAAACAGAGAGTTACTTCACAGCACAATAAACTACATAGGAGAGTGGATGTAATTTAGGTGGCTTGATGATCATCCCTTTTTTGAATAGCAGAGTTAGATGAAAGAATGGAGTGAACCCAAGGATCCAGGAAAAAAAAAAAAAATGCACTCCAGCTGGAATACTGATGATGTTAGAGGAAAGCTCAGTCTCAGCAAAAGCACTTCATGATTTGAACATCACTGTCCCCAAGGTGAAGGGAAAAGTGCCAAAAATAAACTTGCTTGCTCTGACTCTCAGAATTGTTTCTGTCCCACCTAAGATGAGCATCTGCAACATGGGATACAAGCTCTTTATGGGGTACTGCCTCCAGCAAATTTGTTTTCCAGACCAACTTCACAGGAACCATGAACCAACATTGTTCATCTTACACAGAATTTCACAACTTAAATGCATTTATTAGCGAGCTCCACTAAGGCCTGTACACACTCACTGAGAGTTGAGTAAGAATAGGCCTGTTACTGCATTTGACATTGCTTTGTCTTGGCCTCGTTTTTCTTCTGAAAAACTTTTCTTCTTCTGAAAAATATAAACATCTATTAAACTATAAGCATCTGTTACTATTTCTCTATCAAAGGTGACAAAATGGCAAGGTTGCAAGTAATTAATAGCAGTATCTTGAATCAAACAATGATAGAAACACTGGTTAGAAAGAACCTTTGGACATCATCTACTCCAACTTCCTTTATTGGGAGTGCATAAAATTAGATCAACTATTGATTTTATGGTTCTTTGAAATAGAAATTTCAAACAAGAAATTCAATAAAGGAACAATCCATGTTTAATTGATAAAATATTTTGATTAAACAGTTTTTGGTATGTATTGCAGTCAGACATTGCATATTTTTATAGCAGAAACACTATTATTGTGGTAGTTGGAGATACAAAGGTTTGAAGCTAATAGTTAACTCATAGTTGCTCATTCAAGCCCCAGTTTTGCAGGAAATTGTCTGAATACTCCTTGATATACAACATCTTTGACACTATTATACCAAATAAATGTTATTTATCCATTAAATAATAAAATGTATACAAATATGACAATTTTAAAAGTACATAATCCATACCATATCAAATTAATGCTTTTACTAAATATACATGATGTCCAAATTTTAAATTCATAGACCCATTCTGCATTTATATTGGCAGCTTCCATAACAGAGAAGTCTGACAAGTTCATTTAAAAGTATCATCTATTATAATCCATCATGACAATGATAGCTTTTGCTTTGAAGATTTAAAATAAAATACAAATTTGAACAACAAAACTTGTCAAAACCAAAATATTTATTTTGGGAAATAAAATAAATAAGCAAAATCAGATATGAAGGCAGAAGAAACAGTGGAGCTTTAAAAATGGCAAGAAATTCTCTCTAATTTACCACTGATCATACCATAACCTTTGTTAAATGCATTTCATCTCAGCTCAAAATTTGAAACAGATCTCAGGTACACTCTAGATGAATCCAGCAAAGTTTCATAGGTATATTCTTCTTTTAAGCCAAGAGAAGCTAGAGAGCATAGAAAAACAATCTTTAGATTCCTGACTATCAGGAACAGTCACTTTTCATATCTTGAATTCCCCATGTGATGTAAGGATATTAATACAAGACACTATTCACAACATTATTACATGCTATAATTATCTCCATAGATGCCAGGAACAATTTTGACCCTTGTGATAGATTGGGTAGTATCCAAAAGATACAAACCTAGTACAGATTTTAAAATACGTGGGAGCAAGTGCACTATACTTTGATCACACTGACAAAAACTTGAAGTAAGCCAAGGGTAGCTGGAGCTCTGAAATGATGATGCCAATTTAAACTTCAAGATTGACAGCTCTGTTTAGGATAAGGAAAGCTGAGTGGATGTTATTCAGCAAGGGAAAATCACTGTGGAGGAAGAGATGATGTAGGACAGTAAAAATAAATATGGAACTTGAGGACATGTTTAATGTAAATTAAGCCAAATGCTTTGCTAAAAAATGTGGCCTTTGTGGTCTTTAGAAACTATTACCATAGTTTTCTTTTCTCCCCTTGAGCTAAGTTCCTAAGACGACATTAATATATTTGTAAATGGTAATTAGTATTCAGGAACACATTTTAGCATGAGAAATAGAAATGTGCCCTGAGGAGCTCAGCCTTGCTGCCCTGGGCCAAGTCTGTCCCCAGCACCAAACCTGGGCAAACAGCTTCCCAAGGCCTTGTGCTGCCATGGCTCCAGGGGCACAGAGTGACACCAGTGCCTGCTCCTGCATGAGTGGATCCCAGGAAAGCCCAAGAAAAGTGACAGCAAGTGACAGTGAAGGCTCTGGGTGGCACAGACACACAGGTCTGCCACCCTGGTGATAGAGAGTGATAAGCACTGCTGGAGTCTTCAAGAATCTTGAAAAATCTGAACTTGCAAACCAGTTGGAGAGAAGGAAAAGTGGCTAAGAAAAGCTTCTCCAACTAAAGGCAGTTCTGGGAGCAAACATAATGTCCCAGGAGATGCAGCTCCAGTGTTTGCACAGGTCTGCAACCTATATGCTGCTTGTAATAATAATTCTCATCCAGGGTGCACTGCTTTAAGGAAGAACCAAGACCCTTCAAATTTTACACATCTTCTCCAACAAAAGCTAACTGGCACTTCTGCATCTGCTCCTAATTGGGACAAGCAATCAAGAAACAGAAACAAGGCCAGAATTTGGCCTCAAGAATTTCCCATTCCAAAAATTCCATTGATGTAACAGTTTCTGCCTTCATATGACAACAGTAAAATTGCACCCACAGTGCAATCTGATGCCAGGCCCCTGAGGATCATTTAAAACTACTGGCTTGAATCCTACCATACACATTTTTTCTCCAGGAAGGAAAAATATAATACTCTCAATGATTTATATAGAGCTGTTGAAAAGCCTTTGCCAACCTCAGGAAAAGTTGGTTTTACTGGGTTTGGACAGAAGGGGAAAACAACACAAAAACTGCTACAAGAGATAAGGATGTGTTTCCAGTGAACAGGCTGTGATTCATTTGTTACTCGTAGGAAATTACTTCACTCACATTTGGAACAGGCATGGCAAACCTGCACAGCTACAGATTTCTAAACCCACCAAGTAAGGCCTCCAGCTTCCAAGTTTTTACATGTACATATTGTTCACACCAACACTGTCAATGTCCACTGAGGCAAAAAGGAAGAGTCTTTCTGTTTGCATGATAATCAATATCTCTAAAAAAACTTTCCCTAAAATAGGTAAGAAGCATCCCTATAGCTCTCCTTCAAAATTTCCTGTCAGAGCCCTGACTGTCTTCTAGAAATCTGAATATTTAGGCTTTACCAAAAATTTCTTATTAAAACTAACATTCTCCTTAGGCCCCATTAGAGATCCCATGAACTGATTTCTTCCACCTATGCACAGATAAAAGGATTTATTTCTTTGGACAACAAATAACAATACTTTAATGTTAAATTCTGTTTTAATATATATTTCTGCAATGCATATGTTATTTCTCTGATAGGACTGTATTCTGCTTCCCAAACATACCCTTCCCCCACCACAATATATGTGCTATAACTGATCTACTGGGCCAAATCTAAGTTTAATACATATTAATAAAATATATTGCCTAAAAGGTTTTATTCCCTTCCTAAAAATAGTGCTCCAGCTTTCAAAAGCATTTAAGGTGTACCTTCAAAGACATTACACATTGACTTAATCAAAAGCAAAATTTGGATCAAGTTTTTGGTGCTCAAAAAAAGCATTTTTAAGCATATTTCTTTGAACTCAAATATATTTAATTCTGTTCTGGACCTGTATCTAAAAAAAATATTTTTTCAGAAATAATAATTACAAAACCATTAATTAAGTAGTTTCTAAAAAAGAAATTTTAATTAACTTGCATTCACAAAGTTACTGTTCTGGTATGAATTGGAACTTATTGGTATGAATTGGAACATAGCAAAGAACATTATTCACATCATTTTCTTAATCTATAAAATGTAAACAGCAACAATTATTCAACTATTGGTAATGGGTAAAAAAAGGCTTATCTAAAACCTGATGATTTTTGAAATCAGTAGTATTAAAAATAAAATATTGCTTTTAAATTAAATGTAGATAGATCTTGGTGTAGCCTTATTGTACTCCAACACTTACCATAACAATGCACTTCATTTATTTTCTAAAAACATCCTAACATTTCTTGAAGTTACAGGGAAAATTCTTACTCAAACAATCATTCCATACTCTTGGAATTCTTACTCAAACAATCATTAAGTTTTGTTGGACCAAGGACTGTAGATTTTGTAGATTCAAAAACATGGACAGGGAAATTTCTCCTTCCAATAGATCTTGATGTAATACGTTGGTTTCTCTTACAGATCTGACTTAATCCGGGTAAATTCTCAGGTGAGTTGCAACAATTATTACTGAATATACAAACTCAGTTTGATTAGCTTTAAATAATCTGCATCTCTTCCCTATAAACAAGTTGTTTCCTTCATGTTGAAAGGTATTGGTGTCAGGATGAAAGCTGGTACATGAAAGCTGCAGGATAGCTGATCACCTTGCTTTCAGCTTTTCTCAGTATGGTCATGGAAAAGCTCCAGATTTTATTTTCAAAAACATTCCTTTCTCCAAACATCAAACAGTCATTCATGTTACCAGCACAGAAGTTACTTAGAAACAGCCACAATAATAGCTGTGATCATAATGTAATTATGCATTACAAGAAATTGATGAAGGTTTTGTTCCAGAAGATGGCAAATTTGCATGGATTGATCAAATCTGTGGTTTGGATAAAGTCATTCATATCAAGAAATAATCTATGAAGATTAGTGGTCAGCAGGGTCAAAAGTCTGGGCTTGTGCTAAAAAGTGACATTTGAAATGCAGTAGATATACCATTATTTTTAGTTTTGGATATTAATAAAAACTCCCAGTGACACAAAATACAGCAATGCTGAGCTTTGCTAGGTAAAAACCTCTTTTAAACCAACACAGTCTAAAAATTAAAAAGTTTTTAGACTTTTTTGGTCTAAGAACTTAGAGACACTGCAGTCACTGCCAGTGACTGACCTTGATGCAAACATCAGCTGATTATTTGGCAGACATCCCCTTTTTGACTTGCATATACCTTTCCAAGCCATTGATCATTCAATCTCTCATCAGCACGGCTATTTTCTGCTCTCTCTTTTTGAATTTTAAATACTGGAATAGAAACTATTCTTTTTATAACTTCCTTAACACTTTTCTCTTAAATATCTTTTAATATTTACATTATTTTCCTTATTTTGAAATCAAATTTCATTCCTTGCCTCTTACTATTTGTTTATTGATATTCCTGCATTCTGCCTAAGCCCTCTCACTGTCACACATACATTAAACACTAATCTGTTATTTTCCAGTGAAATATCTGTTCCACCAATTCTCTCATATCAGGTCTCTCATACTCTATTCCATTTATGGTTACTAAATACATAACAGCCTTAAAGTTAAATACAAAATATAGAAATGCAGCAACCATGGAGAATTTCAAGTCATGACTTCATAATCACAATACTAGAACCAGGTTTTAGATAGAATTCGCTTTAATTTAGTTTGCTTCACCAACAGGCTATCCAAAACAAAACTCTTAAGTGGATTAAAAAGCACTAGCTAAGCTTCCAATTGCATAAATTGGCTTAAAATGCTTCTAAGGGGACAAAATAATGCCAAATAAATCATAGAATTAAAAAATAATCAGCTACTATTCTAAGGAAATGGCTGATTTTGTTTAGCTATGGAAAAATACTCCAAGGTGGAATGCACAGGAACCCAGCATACAAACTGAGTACACATCATTCTCTCTCTCTCAGAAATGTCTCTCTTATGGGCTGTCATATTTTCATCTTGGACTTGCTCAGTAGAAATGTTCATACAAAGATGATTCCCAGTCAACTGAAACATGAGCAAAATCCTTAGTCTAGTGTGGGCTCCCTGTGACCTTTCCATGATGCCTCAAGCCTTTCCACATGCATGCAAGGTGCAGGCACTGGGGAGCACCTCGGATTTGCCAAGCAAATTGCAGACATGCTGTTACTCCTGTCCATGTGCTCAGGAAATAACAGTGCATGATAGGAGCAACCAGAATGCTGCCAGATGTACTGAAACGCCAGGCAAATTACTCCCGAGCTCTACAAATTACTCCTGTCTACCCTGAAAAACACAAATGGTGTATTGAGCAAAAGGCTGCCCCTACAGACCCCCATGTCAAAGTCAGTTTGGTTTTGTTTCTGTTTCATGTATTTTTACAACTGCTCCTTCTGAGGGCTGCTCCAAGGCCTCGCCACATTCTTGCTTAAAACATTTTTCTAATTAACAGTCTTCATCTATTCCTTCCCATTATACCTATTAGTGGTAATAAAGTTACAGAGAGCAGTACAATGCTTTTCAAAGTCTTCCTTTGACATCTCTGAGCAACCAAACCCTTTTACTCCTCCCTATTCTCCATAATTAATCATTTTCATAGCCCTGCTTTGTACCCTGCTCCATTCCAATTTCATTGCTAGCAAGAGTTAAGCCACATTTAAAAACCATTTCTGCAAATTCCTGAGCCAATAACTTTCAAGAACGCATTTGCCTTTTTTTGTCAGCATGTGGCTGGTGGTAGTGATTGATGCTGTACATACTGATCAGTCATTTCCAGACTGGTGGAAATCTCTGGGAATGGTGGCTCACACTCCATAAGCAGCTCTTGTTATCTGTCCCCAGCCACTGCAATACAGTTCTGTTAATCGAGGTTTTTAAGACAAGGTGGTCAAATATTGAAACAGCTTGCCCAGAGGAGTTCTCCCTCCATGGAGATAGCAGATCTCCCTCCTTGGAGGCAGTCCAGATGTGAGAGGACACAGCTCTGACACAGAAACCTGATCTAACCAGATCTGCTTTGAACTGTACTAGATGAGCTCCTGGAGGTCTCTTCCAACTTAAGTTATTCTAGATTCTTTTTATTCTAGTGACTTGACCAGCCAGTTTCTTAAGACTGATGAACAGTTATTATAGATAAAGTACCTACATTTCACCTTTGCAAGATTTAAGCCAGTGCTGCCCTTTAATTTTACCTTCATTTTTCCTAACTGCAACAATAAAGGTATGGTTTTCATTTGCTGTAGGCTTTTTCTCCACTTCTTAAGATCTGTTTTGAAAGTGGTTATTCATCCAACTAGATCTGTAGTCTTTCTTTACCCTTCTTCCCAAGAAAGACAAGAATAATTTAAGTTTTCCTACAGGTTTTGTACCTCTGACCTATGGAGTTCTAGTTTGACCCTACATTCAGTTTTTGAGCTCACTACTGCATTAATATGAATGAGACTCCTTTAAGTTGTTGCTTTCAGAGTTAGTTTTTGTCCATTCAATCAATAAATTTAAGTAGTATTACAGGGAGTCTCTTCACAGACATAATTTTTGCATGCCTAAGTCTAGCCCAACAGAGCACAATCTGCTGGTACGGGGGTTATTAAGTAAAGAAATGTCATATATCATGAAATAACTGGGTTCAACCATCATTCTCCAATATAAAATTAAAAGCTAATACAGCATGGCTTTTGTGCATCTTATTGTGTGGCTGTGAGTCAGAGTCATATTAAAAGAATATAAAAATGCACAATTCATTTTGCAGTACTTATGATGCAATGTATGAACACAGGTGTTTGTTGAGCAATGATGAATGATGAGACTAAAAACCAGACATCTGCACTGAGTAACACAAATAATTCAACTCCTGTTTGCTCCTCAAGAAGCAGAGAGGATATGCACCTTTAAGAAGCACCTGCAAATGTTTAACTGTGTCAGCTGTCAGGTGCATGTCTCCCCTCAACAATCTGAGAGAGACTTGAATTATTGCTGCTCAATTAATCACATTTTAGCAACCATGGAACTCTGTAGTCCACTAACAGCATAACGCCATTAAAACCCACACAAAACTTTCACCTTAACCTTTCAGGCCAAGAAGCTAACCATTCCTGGAGGCAAAAGAGCCTGATCTTGCTATGGAGTCAGTAAACCCCTTGGGTTCACAGGATGTAGCCAATTTGGTTACAAAGGTAATTCCCTGCTCACAGGTGGGTATCATACAGAAATACCACTAATAAAGATTACTTCAGTTTGTAGTCAGTGCTGTGGGAGTTAGCACCAGCTGGCAGGAGCCTGGTATCTTCTCAGCTCTCTCCAAGTACACTTTCAACAACTGGGAGAGCTGGTTCTTATGCTTTCTGCTGTAATCCTAAACTATCTGGAGCCCTTCAGTACTTCACTTGATTTAATTCTATTCTGCTAATTTACTTGCTCTGGCTCTTTCAGTCCTGAGAGCACACACTTAATATCTCAAATAGAGCTGTCAAAATAGATGCACATACTTATAGCTTGAAGCTAAAGGGTATCTAACACTGTAAAATTAAAAAGAAAAAAAAAAAAAGGCACAAAGCAGGCAGTGCTTTCTTGCTGACAAACATGTAAGAAGATGTAGCAGACACACACTTTAGAAATGCAGGTGGGCTTTTATTCCTGGCAGTGCAATGAGAGAGGTAATTCCAGATGTGGGGAAAACAACACCCCTCAAAAAGGGATTTGCAATGATACAGCACAGAGGAAGCCTGGAGCAAACTGGCACCATCTAGAAAGCTGGATGAGAGTGAAACAAATTATGGCCCAGGCTCTTTGGAGCCCTGTTCCCCCCTGCAGTGGGAACTGCACAGGAAAAGGAGATTGTGAGAGGGTAGATGACGAGTATAGCCTTCACTATGCATGGAAAGGGGTGTAAATTACAATCCCTTGTGCATACAGAGGCAAAGTGAGAGTCACAATGCCTTATTATATTAAGCTACATTATGAAAATTACTGTTTACATTGGTTCATTAATGTTTGTACAGGGCTGTGAACATGCAAGGTGGTAAGTATCAGCACAGGCATCAGCATGGTATCTCAACTTTGACAAGTTCTTGAGTATTGTAACAAAAGAAAATACACTTTACTCATAACAATTATTGCCCACGAAACATGGTGTTTAGCATACTGTCTCTCTACATCATTTCTGACCACACAAAAAATGGTATAATTAGTGTGTAATGTTATACTGAGTAATTTATTCTTCCAAATGACTAAATGTGTGTAATCATTAATAAATGGACAAATTCTACCCATTAACTCACACATTTGGTACTGCAAGTCTATGTAAGATCTGTGCTGTTAAAATACCTTTAGTCAGATGTAGTACAATGCCTTATGCTGTACTGTCTGGTGAAAGAAGGTTACTTCTCGGCTATTTTTTCTTTAATTATTTTGTAGCTCTAGCAGACCTCAAATCAACATGAGGTTTTAGGATTAACTGCTGAGATCTATTGCCTGAGTTGAGTACCTCAGCATCTCAGAAAGTCAGTTTTGTTAGGATGCCAGCTGGAGCAGTAAACACTATTAACAGAAGAAATATCTGTTCTCTCTGCTGGGTAAAAGAGTGAAAACAAGAGGGACTGCAAACGAATCTCTTCCCCCAACCTCTGTGCCCTTGCAGCACAGGCCGTCCTCCAGACAGCCTTTCAGCTGAGCAATACCTGCTCGTTTCATGGGTCAAAGCAAATTCTCCAAGGCCTTTCTTGGTGCCCTTTCATATATATCTCTGCCATCCCCAAAGGTTGTCTGTGCCTCTCTGCCTCTCCTGGCTGCAGAGGCAGAACTGACCGTGTGAACTTACCAGTTCTGTTCCAGCAGCCTCTCCTCCACAGGCTTTGGGAAAGAGCAGCCTTCCCTGTGCCCCAAAGGCATCTGCTTTTGGGATCACAGGGGTTAGGGCAGGCTTCCCCTCCCCTTAGCTGCAGCCTGTTAGAGGAGCATGTGGCAGGAAGGGAAGTGTTAAACTTCAAGCAGGTTAATAATGAAAAACCCCTTGAAGACTTGGGGTTGACACCAATCTCACTTAATGCTAGTATTAATGACTGGCACAAAAATATAAAAACGAACAAATAAATTCCCTGAGACCTGAATGTCTGGAGGGAGGATTGGGGGTTCACATAGCACGGGGTGGATTATCTGGAAGGATAATAGAAATGGGATGAAATTGAATAGGCGTGTGCAAGGTCAGAAGCTTTGGGACTAATAACAAGACTTTCTGCTATAAACTTGTGAGGTTGTCACATGAAGGAACTATGTAGGGAGAAGTATATTTGTAGAATATAGGATGACTGCAAATCATCAGCCATGAAAAGAGCAAACACATGAGGTGATGTATATTCAGAAAAGTAAAGGAAGATTAATTTTCCTTGTAAATGCCCCTTTGAGAGCTCCTCCTTTGAGATACTATGGACAATGCCAACCATATTGGAAAGGGTCCTTCCAACCAGAACAGCCCCAGAAACTGGCTTCAAAATCAGCAAGATAATGTTCTGATGCAACACAACTGAACAACCTGACTTCTTACTCTAGCAAGACCAGGACAGAATAGCGTTCCTCTCTGGTCATTCACCAGGCAAATTAAACAGTCCAAATGGGACACACAGGTGTAGATTTTAAAAGATAGATTTTTAAAGAAGAAAAAAATGAGCCTAGCAGAGAGTTTTGGAAGTGCCTTATCTTAGATGAGTTTTGAAAAGTTCAGAGGAAAGTGAAGGTCAGAGGATCAAATGAGGAAAAAGGACCTCATTTATAGTAGAAAAATTACTTCCTATGTGATACATATTTGCACCAGACTGTTTTCCAAAACTTGCCTCTGTGTTTCTCTGCAAAACACCTTCACAAAAATTGTTTACTTCTTTTTTAGCACTGCTGAATATTGGTGGCAATATTTTTCCCCTCCATTTCTTGCAAAAGTGCCAATAGCTTTTTTACTTTTCACACTAATGCTGTAACACTGCATCTCTCAAACACCTGAAGGCACACCTGACATCTACCTGCTGTACCCCACAGAACCTCTTTGCAACAAGTAAAATGTCAAGTAAATGGGAATGGGAAGTAAAATTTGCCCATTCTGCCTTGCTCCAGTGCCTCCCCTCAGCTGATGTTATTATTTTATTATAATAATATTTTATGTTATTTCTGAATATTTTATATTATATATATTATATATAAGTTATAATATTTTATATTATTTCTGAAAGAGTATGGTGCATCCCTTCAAACCTGTGCTGTCACACTTCCCTAGCCTATAATGAGCCACCTGTTAGAAACAGATCATCTGCACTGCTTCCTCCACCCAAATGCCATTGCAGATCCCTTCCCATTAAATAAAAACACTTGTAGAGCAGCTTTGTCTTTAGCCTTGCACCACAGTAACTGCTCATGGGTTATCCTCAGGGAAAAAAAGCACACAAAATACAAATCAGACTACCAGAGAGACTAAACCCTGTGAAAAAAAAAAATCTGTAATAAGGAGGCCTGGAAAAGTTGAATAAATAAGGCAGCAGCAAGAATTTTGAGGAATGAGTTAAAGGAGTTAAATAATAAGTGAAATTGAAGAGTTTTCCTGATCTCAAATTCTAAAAGCACAAGAGACATACACAGTTCCTCAGAGCTCTTCCTGTGCTTGAGAGTGATTTCAGGAAGCCAGAAACATCTCATCAATGGTGCTAAGAAAAGTGGAAATGTATTCTGTGTTTTCCTTGACTAGACCCACACATGACATAAACAGCTGCTGGAGAAGGACAGCCAACAACTCAGAACTCCAGCTAGGCTAGCTAGCACAAGAAGCAAAGTAGTTAAATTGAAATTTGGGCAGAAAATTAACGCCTTCCCTCAGAGGGATGTGTCCACAATCCCCTGATAATAAACAGCAAAGACATTTCTTGAGAGAGCTGTTTGCTGTTGAAAATATTAATTTCATCAGATTAGGTTTGATAAACATTTAAACAGAGAAAAAAGAAGAACGTTTTTGTCAATTTGAACAGTACTGAACTTGAAATATTTCTACACCCCTAAACCAGAATATTACAGAATGTTTTTTTTCCAACTGGAATGACAGAAAATTCAAAAATGTTCAGCTCTCCTGGGGAATGGAAATTCCAGTTTTTAGTCAGCTTTCTTAGGTGTCACCAACAAAACTAGGCTTTGGATTGTCCCCATGCTTTAAGTGGGCTCACAGTATTTTTGCCTTTCACTGGGGCAAAAAAAATGCATTTATGATGTAACTAATAGCAGCACTGACCTCTTCTGTTGCACCTTTTCAGGCCAGTTTTATTTTGTAGGCTGGAGATAAATGGTCCCTTCTTAAAAGTTAGGTGCCAACTGCTAAGCCATGAGTTTAAATAAACCAAAAGACATTTAAAGACCACAACCCAGAAGTATGATCAGTTCCTCCTGACTCTATATCTATTACCTAGACTTCACTTTTCCAACAGCCTCAGACTCAAGCCCAGTGCTCAAAGCTGCATCTAGTTTTTAAGTAAAACAAGCAAAAGTTTGATTTCTCTGGCTCCTTCTGTTAAAGAGCAAAGGTCTTTTTCACCTGCTCTTGGAGAACCACTCAAAAATTCCAAAGGCCTTAAGTAATTCAATATAAATGAGCTCCTAAAAAAGTTCAAGAGAAACAGTTTTCTCACTTTCCATGTTAAAATCAGTCTTTCACAATGACTGAACATTAGAAAATTGCAATTGCTGCCAACATGAAAACTACACTTAGATCACATGAATTAATGAGTTTACTTTTCACCTTTATCTCCCCCTTCTTCAATGCTTTCTTCCCCCTCCCAAATAAATGAGCCATATTTCCAACAAAGTGCTTGAAAAGAAGGCTGGGAAATTCAATAATAAAATGCTTTCTGAAATTAAGTTTCTGGCAGTGCTTAAAAAAAAAGAAATTGTTATTACTTGGTCCTTTGCTTTTCCCCAAAGCAAATTTCAGTCCTTTGAGGACCACACAAATATAAAGTAGATACTTTACAAACTTTTCATCTGGCAATTTGCCTGGTCCAAATAATCAAATATAATAGGAATTGCCAACTGAGTATTTAAAGATTCTAGTATAGGAAAAGAAACTGCACATTGCAGAAAAAGAGTCTCTATCTAAACTATGAAATACTAGACTTCCAATGGGGCACAAATTGTTGAGCATGTTAATGTTCATAGGAAATACAAGGGAGCATTAAGAAGTGAAAACCCAATGACAGTTGCTGGAGTTCTTATCACATAATAAGTTTCCTAATCTCAGCTCTTTCGCATTTGCTGCACTGAAGATGACAAAGAGGAAGATACCATGTTTGCCTTATTTAAGTTCAAAACCTGAAATGAGAAAATATTTAATGAAGCAAACCCAGACTTTTCATCTGCTCATGTCTTATTAAAAAAAGTTATCAACATACTTGTGACAATTTAGGAAACTAAAAACTGTCAGCTAAATTGGTAAAAACTTAATCAGGAAAACAAATGCAAGGCAATTTCTCTGATTTTGCATCATCTATAATGCTTTCAGGCTCTTTCTTACACAGTCCTCAAAGAGCAGGGTGAAAATTAGGCTCCGCTGAATTTTCTCGGAATTTTCCTGTTGCACTGGGTTAGGACTGTGCCATAATGCAATACATAATTCTGTAGAATCATCTAGCAAAGGACCTACAGGCTAAACTAAGAGGCTCTGATATTGACATACATATCATGGCCACCTTCCTTGTAAAATCAAAATCAGCCAAGAAATTGGAGTTTCAGGCTGAAAATCTGTTAGGTCCTGTGCAAGTTTAAGTTTAGACAGATTAAAATTTTGAAACCTGTGTAAATGACGCCTTGCTATTTACAGGAAAGGAACTCATCAAACTATTAATTTTTCACTGAGAAGAGTCGAGAAGAGGCATACATGTATCAGAAGCAGGCAGCTGGCTCTGACATCCATTTTGTGATTATATGTTGTTTATCCAACAACAGCAAAGCATTCTGATGGTTGAAAGCTACAAATTCTATGCCATTTTTCACATGCTCAGTAAATTCTACTGGAAATTGTTTTAAAGTGGCCAGAATTTTCAAAATACTATGAATAATTTCTAAACAGCTTCTTCCAAGTTTAGATGAAGGAATGATGCATGAACAGTTATTCTTCAACCACTACTTTAAATAAAATAAAAGGTTGAGACTATGTAAATGAAACTTTGACCCTATATAAATATAAAGGGAAATATAAAGAGAAGTTACCTACGCCAGAATTTAAGATTTTAAATTCAAGCACCACTTCAGCCTTAACTACCAGATAATTTATATTATGCAAGTCATTAATGCAAAACAATACCTGTTTTATTATTTTACCTTAACTCTAAAACTTCTAATCACAATTACACACAAAGTTTAGCGATTAAATATGTCTAACTTGTGTTACTGAAACATTCCATATAATCTTGATTCTATCTTGATTTATCTCTCACATAAAGATTTGTGAAAAAATATACATAAAATATTTTATTTGTGGAACTGTCCCCACTAGTAATAGTAAAAGAAGAAATCTATGAAGGCTTACAGAAACCTCTTTTTCTCCCACAGGAAATATAAAGATCTTCTGAATAACTACCAAGAACAAGATATTTGCCATAGGATTTCTGATTCAGCTACAATTAAATTTCTATGGCATGGCTGGACTACTCTCTGTGCTTTGAGATTTACAGCAGGCTTAGAAACAAAACCCCATCACCACATTAAGCATTTTAAGTTCATAATGGTTAAAAAGCATCTTCTCCCTTACAAGAGCAATGTGGAAAATTCTTCATGCCACCACAGCTGGCATACCTAAGGCTGAGGTGGAGCTGAAGGTATCCAAGTCTCACTTGCTCTTACAAATGCCTCTTCCATCAAAACCTATTAGCATGGGCTCTTGGCTGTCTCCTGTCTTTGCAAGCAGTGTAAAGCACTTCCAAAAATCTTGTGTCTTTTAAACAGCATAGAAGACACTGGCTTAGCTTAATCAAAGCAGGTCCCCCTGGTAAAAGGTCAAGTTATGCCGTTAAAAGGTTAAATTATGCCACATAATCATATTAACTTTTGCTGTGGATAGGCACAACTAAAGCTGCTTGCTTTTTTCCTTATGAATAGGAATTGTATATTAAAAAGAGCTCCGAAAAAACTGACAAAGTGTGTATAATCCTTGGATGAATTAGAAAAGCCAGAATCCATAAGCAATTCTAAGAAGGATTCCCAAGTGCAGAATCTCATCCTGAATGATGGTACTTTTCAGAGGGGAAAAGGGAGCAGAGAGATTATCCCTCTACATCTTGTTCATGCCCGGTGTAAAATAAAGTGGGGTTTTCTGTAAAAGCAAACAAGCAAACAATAAATTAAACCATGTAGCTTATGGATTCACTATAGAGCTGAACCAACTGTGCTGGGAGGAGAGATGCTGTACTCCTGAAAAGGGAACATTCATGGCTTTGAGAACTAAGGGGAACAAAGCTTTTATGTACCCTTCCAGAGGAACAATTCACAGGGACCTTCAGCTTTACTCAGCTGAAAATGTCAGAAAATAGCCTTCTCTAGTTTTAGAGTGCATTCAGAAGTAACCAAATAAAAATACATCATACAGTAGATTCCACATTTCCGGAGCCTGCTTCTGATATTCTTTATAGGATTTACAAGAATGGTTTGGCTGAGAAGAGCCATATCTGGTCTTTCATTAACAGGCTGCATTTCATTTGAGAAGACACACCACTGTACCACACATCACCTGCTTTGACAACATCACAGAAGGCTGGGAGAAGCGGTACTTGCTCCTACAGCATCATTTGAAGAATCCTCAATACATATCAAAGAAGGACACACACTGAAGGCATGGAAAAGCCACCAGGACACAGCTTTGACACTGGTGGCCCCGAAGGGGATGAGCAGCACACAGTGGGCTGTACATCCCAGTTCCAGGGAGGACAGCTTCTTGGTCTCTGTGTGTCTTAGACTGCACAGGGGGACTCACCACAGCTCAGCACCCCTCCACCTACTGCACCATTCCTTCCAGTGTCCTACAGGATTACTTTTAAACTGCAGACCTCAGACAAACCTGGAAAGTTAAATCCTCTGGAAACTAAGTGCAAATAGGATTACCTGTAACTCTTGTTCCTCACCCAGCTGCACCACCATGGCTTCTCTGACCTCTGCAGTGGAACAGAATTCACACAGCAGAACATCAAAGGATTTTGAGGAGTTATTTTACTTTTTCCTCACAAGAGAAAGGAAGTCAGAGGTAAGAAAAACTACTTATTAATATTTTTATTCTGACTGTACAATTCCCTCTCTCTTCTGGCTTGTACCACTTCACTGCTCTTGCTGACTGAGGTCTGCCACACTTCCCCACAGAGGGAACAGCACATATGAGCCAGTCTGGCAAAGACAACCCTCCACTTGGACACTCATACCCCTCACTCAGCTCACTCCTCTGCAACACCAGTTTTCATCCTTATCCCCATCCTGCAGCGGGAGCAGTGCCATCCCTTAATCTATAGTGCAATAAAAATAAGTGCTGCTCATGCTGTTGCAAAGTCCCCAGGCAGCTCTGCCTGGGAGTTTTTTACTACACTGACTGATTGGAGTTTTCATTGCCTTCCTGGCCCCTCAGACACCAGCACCTCAAAGGATTATCTTTCTGCTCTTTCAAGCAATAATATAGCTAGTTTCTGGGTAAGCAGAAATGTAATACTTCACAGTGCAAGAGAAAATTTTTAAACAGAAAGTTACTTCACTTGACTGAAATTGTTGGGATAGCCTTTTGTCAGTTCGTGTACTTTTATCTACAGGGAAGATCACCTCCTACAGTCCTTTGAGAGAGACCTACAGCAACCAACAGAGAACAGCTGAAATTAAACACTCCTAAAGCCACTTTGGTTCTGCATTTCAGACTTCAGAAAACATTGGGCTGGCCAGTTCAAGAAACAGACCTGAATCCAAAGCCCAAGCCCAGAGTAAAGGTGCAAAAAACCGCTGGGGTCCTTGGAGCTCAGTGTTCAAAACATCCTAAAACTTCCTAATTGTGATACTGTTGACTGATATGAACACATAAGCCTCAGAAAATGTGATCTGTTAATTCAGTGCAGTCCTACAACAACTGAAGATTTTCTCATCTTCATTTCAGTTGATTTTTCTTTTAAATCTTTTTGCCTGCATAGAAACTAGGGCCACTGTTTCAGAACTGCATCAGCCTTGTACAATAACCAGTACGAAATATTCCTGTCCACAGAGTTTGCTTATTATTACCCTGAATCTCTGATAATTTCTGCATTACTCTATGGCTATATATTTGCCTTTATGTATATTCTTGATTCCTACTGTAGATGTAGGACCTTTCCTAGATTTACCTGTAAATAATTATTGTAGACAAAACAAAACAACAACAACAAAAAAAAAAGAAGCAAAAGTAGCAGTGAAATATTTTCTGCTAATACAAATAGCTGAGGCAATAAATTAAACTCATTCCTCCCAGGGGATGGGAGATTCCCCTCTGATTAGATTTCAGAGCAGTAGGAAGCAGACAATTAGGTGATAAAACATCATCTCCCACTCTGGAAAGACTGTTTGAAGTGTTTCAAATATTTTTGTAAACATAATTAAATGATAAATAAATTTGGTTTTTATTTTTTAAAACACTCTAACTAACTTTTAAATACAACTAGATTTCATTCATTCCATTCCTTAGAAAACATTTATTTGTCTTAATACATCAAACAGTGATAAGCAAAATTTCCCTTTAATTAGTGTTGATTTATATTTATACATATTTATCTTAAACTCCTCCCTCCCTTCCAGTGACTAAATTTTCTGTATGTGAACATCTATATTATGGCTTCTATGCATATTTATTTTTTTTTGCCAACACAATTAAGACCAATTAACCTTGTTTTTGTAAAGATTGCTATAATATCTTGAATTTGTTGGAAACTGAAGCTAAATCCATAATGTATATTCTTCTTAATTCCCATACAAGCTGTGAAAATTTTAATTCTTTAGTTCAGTTGATTTAACAAAAGCACCACTAAAACAAACAAAAAAGAAAATAACCACTTTTTAAATAACCATTTCTTTTCTGTGCATATAACCCAAAATGGCCTTTTTGCAAGACAGAGGCAGCTGGCAGCAAAGTTACCTGTCTCTGTTTTTCTCTGTTTTGCAGGTATTTGTAGTTCCCAGCTGTTTGGAAGAGCTCCCAGCCTTGCCTCACAGCAAGTCAGGTTGTGTACCCAGCTAGCATCAAGCCATTGCCATTATGACAAACTGCAAAAGGCTCTGAAGAAGGAACAGCTTTTCACAGAAAGACAAAAAAAAAAAAAAAAAAAAAAAAAAAAAAAAAAAGTAACTGGACTGTGAGTGTAAGACAAAAAGTTTAAGGTATTCAGAATTAAAACCTCTGCAAGAAGATCTTTTTGTACCTCTGGATTTCAGAATATCAGCTAGTTTGGGATCATCTGTCCTTTCAGTGTAAGTGCTACCAGCATGCAGGTGGGAAAGCTGTCTAATCCAATCCTCCTGATCACATTAAGAGACCTTACAGTATGTCTTTGAGCTCTTAACTGATTCTAGACAGATGACATTTTAATGGCTTTTTTAGGACACTCAAAACTTCAGAGAACCCTGAATAAGTGAAAGTAGCTTTGAAGTGATGCACTTTTGTGGGAACAGCTACAACATGTCTTATACTCTACTGAACTTCTATAGAAGTTTTTCTGTACTAGCACACAGTAAGGAGATACAGAATTTAATACAGACATATGGATTGATCGGCCTATTTGACAGCAGCTGGGGTGATGAAGTCAGTTCTGCAGCCAAGAGAGCACACCCAGCAGTGAGCTCAAAGGGAGCCCCAGCACCAATGTGCCACCCAAGGAGGGACTCGGGCACAGAGGGCAGCACCTGCTTTGCCACCACCAAGCCAAATCACCAAGACTCCTCACAGGGACTGCAGAGAAATTTATTGTGAGTGCTCAGCACCAGCTGTGTCCATGGGTGCACAAGCATTCAGAAAGAATGAGGAAAGAAACCCTGTACTAACACATCATGGATGAAATAACCACTTATTGTGGCGAACCCACAAATGATTCAAACAAGCCTTCACCAAAATGCTATTATCAAAGCAGGGATAGAAATTACAGGGGCAGGAAGCCAATGAAGGGTCAGGAGTCATCTATAAATCATAGGAAACAGAAGGCAGAAAGCCATGAGAATCACAGTGCTGACGGACAAAGCAAAAAACAAAACTCAAATTCCCGTCCTCATACTTGGACATAGTTGAGCCACAGCTGCTGATGCTCACTCACGACACAGGGGAAGGTTAGTTTTAAAGAAGAAACTTCCGAAACTATGCAACTGTTCCTAGAAATTTTGCAATATATAAACAAGAATTACAAATCAGCTTTGCCATTTATACCCTGGATTGTTTTCATAGGCTGTCAAACTGTCTGTCTCTGTACCTTTACTTACTGATTCACTTGTCACTTCTCTTTAAAGAAAACAGCTTAAAAATCTTGATTTAATAGGAAGAGTCAAAGGAAACACAGAACAACACATTATGAAAATGGATTATAAAACATCTGTTACAAATCTTCAGTCTATTGCTTAAGGGATGGCAGCAGGTGTCCTGTACCCTGAAGCTAGTGAAAAATCTCTTCTATCCTGCAAAGCACATCAGCAGTGTCAAACTCTGAACATAAGCATGGTTCATCAGTTATTTAGTCAATCTAAAAGCCTCAAACTTGAGTGTAGTCTGAGAATGAGAGTGAAGATCAGAAGCATGGCAAAGATCTTACCACTTATTTGAGAAAATTATTTGAACTGCAAGAATCTCAAGGATAGATCCTGATTCTGGTGCCTAATAACTGCTCTAAGGTAAAAATGCTAGTTAGCAATGTTTCTTAGCTGGTTTCAGTTGAGTTCCACTTATTTACTGATCCTTTCTCTTCTGCCATAAGGTTAGGGTGAGATTAGGACATAACTTATATGGGACACTGCTCTGTCCCTACCTTGGGAATGTTGCAGAGTGAATATTTTGGGATTCTGAAAGAATCAGCTCTAACTCAGAGTGACAGAATTACTGTGGGAGTCCACTTCAGTTTGCTCTTTGTAGGTGCTCCACCCCCACCCCATCAGCATTCATCTGCAGATAGCATATTTTTTGCTACAGATAGTAATACCAAATTCCAAGTTCCCTGACCTTCCTTTCAGCTAGCATAATTTCAGTGTAATTCTTAAAATCCTCCCTGTA
This sequence comes from Lonchura striata, assembly GCF_050655825.1. Lineage (NCBI taxonomy): Eukaryota > Metazoa > Chordata > Aves > Passeriformes > Estrildidae > Lonchura > Lonchura striata. Next base: position 82,648,971 of record NC_140705.1, on the reverse strand, counting down.
CTGATGGCCATTTTGGAGTTCATGGGGCAAGGAAAATGTCTTCCAACCAGGCAGACCTATTCCATAAATCTCCCTTTATTCACCAGTCTGAAACAGTGCTGCACACCCACCTGACCATTCCCTTCTTTCCCATCTTCTACCCTTTTACACACTAAAAAGTCCAAACTGTGCTATGAGAACTATTTATAACTGAACTTCTAAGCCATTTTTAAAACTAAAGCCAGACCCTCCAGTGTGCCCCACAAAACTTTTTTTTTTGCAAGCATTTTTTTATGTCCTCTCATCCAAGCTACAGACATGAGTCTAAAACAGATTGTAGATGTTTTCTTTGTTTTACGTCAACGAATATTGATGATTAAATTCCACATCATGTTCTCTCTACCACAGGCAATGTTTTAGCTGCTCTATTGTTTCCTGGTCTTGCTTTTTCAGCACTTAATGCCCCTGTGGTACTTCACAGGTGAGTCTGCAGTTTCAGATGAGTTCTGCACATGCATCCTGCAAAGGCAATTCCAGGCAGAGCACACAGGGTGCCCAGAACAGAGCTACATTGCAACACTCCCACCCAGCTGGGAAAAAAAAGGCCAGATGTATCTCTAATTTCCAAGCTGCAAATAAAGTATCCTGTTCAATTTTGTGCTGTTACATTATTTTCACTATACCATGCATCTTATATTTTATGGGAACCTAACAACATTCTGGCTCTAGGATTGAAGGATTGCTAAATGCTTCTGTAGTACTACCTTGCCCAGACTGAAGTGAACATTCAAGTTTTCTAACTGATCACACTCGGGAAAGATACAATCATAGCTACCAAAAGATTTTAAATGACCCAAAATTAGCCATTTCTTAGTCCAGAGTGCTTGACATTTACAAAATTGGCCTGATTTAAAAGAAAGGAAAAAATTATCTTGAGGGTATCTAAGGTCACAAGGTTATTAGCTTGAGGCTCATTGAAGAATGGTAATGAATTCATTAATTCCTAACATGGCAAAATAGTTAAGGTGAAGAGCACAGTCTCAAAATCCTCTGCACCCCATTTCTATTTCAACTACTTATTGTTTATTAGCTGCCTAGCTTCCCAGCCTGCAACACACTGCATGCTTCAGAACCCAAAGGGGGATTGGGGCTGCTTTGTTGCATGTCTGTGTCTGCACTTGTGATGCAGGAGCAGGATGTAATTTTCCTGCTTCACAAAAGGTTCTGGAGAAGCAGCAAATGCAGTAACATCATGCTTAAGGAATTTTAAAAAGAGAAAATCCAGTTTTTGACATTTTCTGTGATAAAGGAAGGAAGTGAAGAAAGCTATTTTTCTATCAGTAACAAAGCCAGGATTCTTGGTGTTTTGGCTACTGATTCTTATCAGTTCACTTGGACATTTTTGAGCTGTCCTCTGAATCGTAAAGGTCAAAAATTTATATCAAGCAAGAAACATAAATAGAGTTTGCTGAACTTGCCTATCAGTGGGCAGCAGATGACTCTTAGTTCTGTATTTTATTACTACTGTGTCCAGATCAGCCACACACATTTCTACCACAGCCCTTGAGAATATGTCCCACGTGTCTTACCCAAGGCACAGGTCCAGGAAATTGGGTACTAAATATTTGAGAGCTCTCAAAAAACACCAAAGTGGGAAAAATTACACTTTATTGCAGCTGACTGACACCTGTAGCCCCAGAGACAGAGAGAAATTGATGAAAACACCAGAGTGACATACAGGGCACAAAGAAAACATTTTATTTGGCCAGTCTCTGTGGAAGGCAAAAAAAATAAACTGATAAATGTAAAGATCTCCATTTGATGACAAGTTACCCCTTGGCCCTGAACCAAAAGCTAGGCTAGCTTTATTGCATGATCACAGAAATCATCAGTCAGACTGGAAAAGTTTGCTTACTATTTTGGCAAAGTGCTTAAAATGGTATCAGATAATGTTTTCTTCCTGACATGCATTAAAAACCTGCCTGCCTCAAAAATTAAATAAGAAATAAGGTAACAAATAAGGCACATAAATATAAGCAAATAAGGTAATGATCCTCCAAGAAATTTCACAGGACTGAAATGATGGTACCCTCTCCCTCATCAAAATACAAGATTTCAACTGCTGTAATAAAATATTCACTGTGACAGTAGTGACCACATGACATTCCCTGGATTGTATTCACCAAAAACAATGTCCTAAATTCTATTTAAATATAATACTAGAGAAAGAATAAATTGTGAATATTTTGAAATTAAATGGAATAAAATAATAAAATCTTGCAACAAATCTGCTTGCTGCCTGCACACAGTCAGATCTGCTGGTTGAAGAGCAAACCAGAAATTTTTCTGCCATTTTTCAGAACAACTTTTAAAGTGAATGCTGGCTGAGTCCACTTGCTGGACTTAAGGTCACACCAGAAGTGCCATTCTGCTTTGCCATGAGCTGGCAGGGTGGAAGAGACATGGCACAGGGATACCCACATCTGAGAGCCACCTCCCCTTCCCTGTTGGACACACACCTGGCTCCACTTGCTGTGCATGTTGCAGGAGTTACGTGCTTTAAGCTGGGCTGGAGTTCAGCAGTCACGTGTGCCAGATTTTGTTCTGGATAAGTCATCAATCAACTCTGGCAATCACGGATATCAAGACTTTGTGTTGAAATTTTGGTTGGTCCTCCAAGAAACAAGCAGCTTAAAATGCCATGAGTTCCTATGTGTGACTGATACATATTTTAAAGCAGTTCTACATTGCAGAAATTCCTTATAGTAACCTTTGGTTCTAAGGTATTTCAAATATTAGCATAATGGAGAACCTAAAAAAGCAGAAGGCTATCTGCTAGTTTAAATAATTCTTAAAAATTGCAAGACTGTATTAGGTATGCCTGCCACAAAATTAATGGATCCACAGTAGCACTTATATTCCAAATTTAAGAATTCCTTAATTACCATAGATTTTCAGTACATTGAACAGTATGTGTTAGAAAAAGAAAAAAATAAACTGAGTTCAGAGAAAACTTTATATCATAGCCTTTGCTTAAAACAAAACAAATAAACAAAAAAAAGCAATTAAGGAAAGAGATTAACTGTGAAATATAACATACTCCAATTGTTTTAAAGAGAGCAACACTTTTTCAGCTGCCAAGAATATGCAAACACAAAAGGAAATGCTGACTGCTTCAATGAATTCAATGGTTCATCTTCTAATCTCAAAAGGTGACAATTTTCAAGAGCATCTACCATGGTCATTGCCACACTGTAAGAATACTAATTAGAGAGGAGCCTGGCTGAACTCTAAATCTGACTTTTCTTCATTTGGATGTTTAAGCAAGATCCCAGTTACAGCTTTGCTTGTTTTCCATGACAATTGGAATTTCAATGATAAAAGCTATAGTTTCTCTTGTGCAGAAAGCTTTCCCACACTCTGACTCACCTGCAATTCAGAGCTACCACATGACTTCAATTGAAATGTCAAATCAGAACGATGCAAAATTAGCTTGCTGTTATCTTTTTCTAGATGAGGACTATGTTCCCCATAAGAGTATGTGATCTTATTACACGAGTCCCTTGTCTACAAGTTTTTCTGAATGAATTATCACTGATTAAGTTGTAATGTAGCATGCAAACTGCCAGAGGCATCTGAAAAGCTCTGTTGTCAGTTGATGCATAATTTCCTTCAGTATTCAAAACAAAAGTAAGTTCAGGTGGGCAGCAAAGATGCTTTCTTCACATGCAGAAATGTTTTATTACATCTCTCCTCTCTACCATATTACTGCTTCCTAGAGTAGTTCATAACTCATTTTCCACAAAGCTGTCTACCCCATCCTTCTGCCATCCCCTTTCACTTTCCTCCCCCTACACTTACTGAGTAATCAGCTTTCAAATGGAAACTATCACAACACATTGCCTATACTCTCTTTTCAGCTAAAAATCCCTGTTTCATGATTTCTCAGAAATCAGTGCCAGTGCTCCATCTCAGATTCCTGACCTGTCAGCACTGCATGGGCAGACCAAAACCACCCAACTCCCACACTGCAAGGCTGCGTGCAGCATGTGTCTGTGGAGGCAGAGGGAGAGGAGCTGAGGTAGATCACTGCCATTTTTCGATACTTTGGAAACAAATGTTAATATTCTACAAGCTGTTGTAATAATATGAGCAAATGACAGGAACATATAACAAGCTCACAGATAAGACACTGGATTTTCTATTAACCACTTGAAATGTTCTCCAGTTGTAACAGAAGAGAAACTCTGCTAGGGAGAAAATCATGTAAGTTGCAAGAGTATCTACAGCAAATGATAGAAATTGTTATGTATTCCTATATATGGCAGAGTATGTTGCCATGCCACTGAAGCAATGTCTCCTGATGTGCATTTTTGGAATAGTGCTAATGCCATGACTGCAAAACTAGGGCTGATATTCTCAGGCACAAGTTCAATTTCTGTACTGATAAAAAAAATAAGAGCATTTGTACATTGGGATAAAATACATAAAAACCAGCTCAGTACTTAATTTTTCAAATTAGATTACAGAGATAAACTCTCTTTAGATTATCCTCATCAATATACATGAGAGCTGTAAAATCTTTTTGTGGCATATATTCAGGTTACTAAATCCTCAAAAAAAAAAAAAAAAGCCTGTCATTGCTGGCTGTGTTTCCTATTAGGCTAGCTTTTGGCTATGGCAGACTTGAAATACTTGAAGTAGAGAGCTTTCATTTCTAAAAATCCCATTGCTACACTAACATATTTTCAAATGTATCAGCATATTTTTATATCTAATAATTCCACCTAATTACTTACAGAGCCCTGGCAGAGGTTCTGGGAGGGCAGATGCAGCAAACTCCTATCCCTCATGCCCAGGAACAATGCAGGGCACACCAAAGAGAGAGCACCCACCTGCACATCCAACAGCTTCATCATTCAAACCATGTCACAGATGAATGGAGTATGAGAACCCAAGCAAACCTGAAATGGCCCAAGAAAGCTCACTATCACAATTAGCATTTCTTTAAAAGATAGATCTTTCCAGCAGGGCCTTCATGGACAACAGATTTCCAAAAGACAGCCATGATAATGTATTTTCCCTAGAATTAATATCCTTGCTTTCTTAATGCATGAAAATGGCAGCCACTACCAAATGCTTTCAGTACTGAAATTTCAAGTCAGTGCTTCAGGCAATCTTTAATAATTTTTGGTTTATTAAAACATTGCAGGAGTGTCTCTGTCTCATTGAGAAACAGGATATAAAGAGTACCAGGATGCAATATTACCTTCAACTGCTAAAGAAGTGTGGTTTTTAGTCAGTTGTAAGCATTTTGCTTTGTCTTTTATATCTAAACGTGGTTTTCTCCTGGTATGTATCATCCTAAGACAAAGCATTTTGTGTGATCTAATGAGATCAGTGGACGGCAAATTCCGGTATAATGAGATTATTAAAGAAAAACACTTTATTGAATCCAATATCTCCTTTAGCACAAGGAATTCTAATTTTCCCTCATTATGCAGATGTTTTTCGCCTGAATTTCCATCCTAGCATGGCAGAAGTCCCCAGCTGCTCTCCTGTCTGGAATATGTTGCTTTGAATGCAGCCTCCAGTGAAATACACACATGAAATCTGACACAAATAGATTCCTGAGATATAAAGAGTCATAAAGGAGATTTGATGAGCTTTAACTGCAGCGAAATGATACACAAGGAACATACTCTGCAATAACATGTACCTCATATGGATCCTATTTGCTTCCCCATGATAAAGTGGCAACTTAAGCTGCAAAAATTACTGCCATCCATCTCACCCCATGCATTCACATGCTTGGGAGGCCTAAGTGAATATGCAGCTACGTGTTTCGCAAACAAAGTATTTCTCCTAAGTTGAAGAACAGAGTAACGCGTTTCACAAGAAATGATCAGGCAATGCATGAAGGCCTGGCACGAGTCCAGCCCATCAAAGCCCATCAACCCTGCTTCACACTGAACTCTTCTACTTTGTAGGCCAGAATCAGATCCACGGTACAAAGGTCCAACAACTCTGAAGTCAAAAGGGCAGAATTTATTCCTTAACTCAAAATTTTCTTTGTTATATGCTAAAAAGGCACATCCTTCTGCTGTTTTTCTGTGCAGTGACAATACTTGTTCTGTCCTCCCACAGGATCTCACTGATGTCACAGTGTGTTTATATGAAGCTTGATGTGTGAGGACCACATGGGCATATGCCTTATAATGCAGATTTATAAGTGTGTATATATAGGTTAATGGCATTAGAATAAACTCCAGTCCTCCAGCAGCAGTACATAACCATGAAGAAATTGTATGTTCTGCAAAATAGTGCTTTGTGACTTCTAAAAACTGTTCTGTTAAATTTTTCCTTTTATTTCAGGATCTTTTTTAAAAATACTTCCTTGAAATATAAGACATTTGCATTACTTAGGTCACTTTTCCTTTTTTCTACATTACCAGTTCTTTATACACTTCTATCACATTTTTATTTGCATGATATCTCTTTAAATCTGATAGTTCTTTCACTCATTTGTTTTTTTTTTATCTCTAGTATTACCATCAAACTTTCATTTTCTGCCTTTGGTTCTTTTCTTTATCTACTTTGCCACAGAGAGATCATAATCCCACATTATTCATTATCTGACAGTGATATTGAAGAATTTATTGCTGCTTATGTAATAGGAAAATCTAATTATTTTAATAAAGATATTATTGAATCCATTAGATGAAACCTTGATCTGATTTTTTTTAAGACATTAACTCAGCAGAACTCTTACAGTTGCAATCTCTGTGACTGATGGTAACATGGCAGTGTAACATGGCCCTGTAAATCTGCAAGCAGGAGCACATTCCAGATTTTTTTCCCTAAGAGCCAAACACTACAGTCTCTGCATATCTTTTTGTAAAGCAGAATGAGTTACTGAGACATCATATATATTCAAAGATCCAGGGACAGGACCTCCCATTTTCATTTGTCAAATGGGATAGAAATTTAAAACTGGTTTTGCTCTTAACAAGTGACAAGATATTTACAAAATTAAAGAAATAAAAGAACACTTCCACCAAGACACAATTCCTCATTTTAATGACCTGCCTGTATTATCACTGTTTTCAAAATGAAAGCACAACACCTAATTTTATATTAGTATCTCGACACTGTTCTCTTGTGTTAGATGAACAATCCCTATGGACGTTTTCACCAAAGTTTCTCAAACACTAACCACTTGGGGAAGATTATTATTCCCATTTTACAAATGAGAAGACTGTAGAACTAACATTTTGTGTGATCCCACAACTCAAGGAAACTGTGACTTGTTTGCCTCTCAGCAGAGGCAAGCACTGCCCAGAGCAGTGCACAACCTGCACCTGGCCAGCGCAGGGGCCCTGGGGTGGCATCCACTCTGCAGATTGGTACTGAGAAGGCTGGCACATACAAATCCTGAAACTACACACAGACCCATAAATATTTTTTGTAAATTAAAGAAGCACCTGTTCAATCAATAGACAAAATGCACAAGTAAGCAGCAAATGCCAGTCCTGTTTAGTGTCTTTATCAAATCTGGGTGAGGGGATTGAATGCACCCTCAATAATTCCGCAGATGACACTAAAGCTGGGAGGAAGTGCTGATCTCCTGGAGAGCAGGAGGGCTTGACAGAAGGACCAAGCTGGTCAACAGCAGCTGAACATGAGCCAGTAGAGTGCCCAGGGGGCCAAGAAGGCTGATGGCATCCTGGCCTGTACCAGCAGTGGTGTGGCCAGCAGGATTGAACAGGGATTGTCCCCATTACTTGGCACAGGTGAGGCCTCACCTTGAATCCAATGCTCAGTTCTGGGCCCCTCACTGCAAGAAGGACATTGAGGTGCTGGAGTGTGTCCAGAGGAGGGCAATGGGGCTGGTGAAGGAAATAAGTCATATGAGGAGCAGCTGTGGGAGCTGGGCTTGTTTAGCCTGAGGAAGAAGTTGGACCTTATCGCTGTCTTACAACTTCCTGAAAGGGATCTGTAGCCAAGCAGGGATTGGCTTCTTGACCCAGGCAACAAGTGACAGGACAAGAGGACATAGCCTCAAGCTGCACCAGGGAGGTGCAGGCTGGAAATTGGGAAGAATTTTTTCACTGAAAGGGTAGTTAAGCATTGCAATGGGCTTCTCAAGGAGGTGGTGGATCTACTATCCCAGGCAGTGTTCAAGAAACAACTTGACATGGAACTTCACAGAATTATAGTCTATGCTGAGTTGGAAGGAAACCGCAAGAATCACCCAGTTCAACTCTTAGCACTGCACAGGACACCCCAAGGATCACACCATGTGCCTCAGAGCATTGTCCAAATACTTCTTGAACTCTGCCAGGATGGTGCTGTGACCACTTTCCTGGGGAGCCTGTTTCAGTGCCTAGCCACCCTCTGGGTGAATAAGCTTTTTCTAATATCCAACATAAACCTCCCCTGACACAGCTTCAGGCCACACACCTTCCTCTTTTGCCTTATTTCCAAGAGAAGATTCCTGTTCAGCCAACCCAGGCTTCTTCCTCGCCTGCTTGACTTCTGACATTTCGAAATTGCCTGTTCCTGTACCCTTAAGAGGTGATGTTTGAAAAATGATCAGCACTGATGTACTCCAGCACCTGCAAAAAAAAATTTCCCAGGCAACATTACTGACTAATTCCTTGAGCATCCTGAAATCTGCTCTCCTCACATCCAGAGTATAGGTTTTGCTGGCCTCCTGTCATTTTTCCTCCTGTCAACGGGGATTTTAAACTCAATTGCTTCATGGTTGCTGTGGCCAAGACAGCCACCAATCTCCACTTCACTCATGGGATCCACTCTGTTGTGCTACAGTTTAGCTGATATGGTGTTCAATCAAATTTAGACTCTATAATCTTGGAGGCTTTTTCCAACCTTAATGATTCTGTTAGTCTAACAGAAAATGAATGGACAGTAAGGAATGACCCACTTCACATCTAAATACTCTTTTGGTAGAATTCCCAGAGAAGGGAGAAAGCATGGGGAAACCACAGAGAAATGTTAAGTCAAGAGCCCAAAGTGTCAGCACTATCAAGACTTGAAGAAGTTCATGCAGCCACCTTTGAAAGTATCAGGGCCTGAGCATAGCACCAAAAATGGAAATTCAGATAATGCAATAAGGAAAAGCTATTTACTACTTTTTCTTCTTCTGTGGATGCAGAGACACATAAAGCAAAGAAATCTACATTAATAATAAGGCTGATTAATTTGTGAGAGGGGAGAAAAAAAAAACAACAAAACAAAAATAGACTCACGACTTCATTACCCTGACATCTTTTACATTGATGTACACAGAAAAAACCTGGCAGACAGAGCTACTATGGTTTCCTCAGGATTGCTGAGGGACCTGGAAAACCAGCAGTAATATCACCAGGACAGGTTGTCCCTGATAGTTAGCAGGCATAGTGATTCAGTGCAGACTGTCAATTAAAATCTTTGTATCACATTTTCTATCATCATAGCAGCAGGCCAGAACTGATATCAAACATTTAAGACTGAAAAAATTGTTTTCATTATTCTGAATTAACAGAGAGATACTGTTTATAAAAGATTTATTAAAAGACTTCAAACAGAAAAATGGGGGGGGAAGGGATGGAAAAAACACTGTTCCACTTTAACTTGCTCTGTGCTTTTTATGGATTTGGAAATATATATCATATATACCATATATATATATATATATATATATATATATATATATAGTATGCTGATACCACATCTAGGACATTTTGGGAGCTGTTTAGTGTAAATAAATAGTAGTAGTAGTTCCCTTTGAGGAGCAGTAAGTGTCCTCAGATACTGGATGGGCCAGGACTTTGAACTCTATACTCATTATCCCCAGCTCAGACCTCAAAGCCAGTTCCCCACAGGTACAGAAGCACAAGGGACGACCTCAGGACCCAGTGGCTGAGAAAAAGAAAAGGTTGTTCCTAAAGTGTCCCCTGAAAAGGATGTTTCCCAAAGACAGCAATACTAGCAAGATCAGGCTCAGAAAGCACATGCAAACCTCCCAAGGCCAAAGCAACCAAAAGCCACCATTCCAGGTCAGGTCTCTGTATGTAGGCAGGACTAACCCTGAGCAGGCAAAGGGAAAAGAAAAAGGCATTTTTCCCTAGGTATGACAGGAAACTTTCAAAATCAGCTTTGGATAATTAAGGGTGGGCTGTGATTTTTGACTGGTTAGTGGATTCAAGAAAGGCATAGACACTGGGATGATACCTGCAAGGAATAAGAGAGAAGAGGATGCAGGTGGAGAAGATAAAATCATTGACAAAAATGTCTCTCCTGGGTCCTTATCCCCCAGGTGCATGTAGCTGCCATGCAGGGTACAGAAGCAATAAGCTTTCCAAAGCTAGGAAATGAATGGTGTTGAACATTTACATTTGGTAAGTGGAGGAGAGAAACAGAAAAGTGACTGCCAGCACTCACTGGGCTTGTTTAAATTGCTTTTCACCAGCACTATCAGCTGAACACATCTGTGCCAAGACACAAGCAAAAGATATTAGTATAATAGCATGTTTATGCACTTCAGAGTGGTACTGGAAAGTATTGGAATAGGGATTAGCATCAATATGGAGATATCCAGAAAAAAGGAAGGAAAAAAATAGGTGGATGGATTCAGAATGAGTGGAAATACAAAGTTCAGGAGGAAGCAGTTTTCCAGTGCACAGCTGCACAGATTACCAAGTTAGATGGTACCCAAACAAAATATCCAGTACTGAAATTAACAATCAGTAAAAATATCCCAGCAGAAAGATGGAGATTCATTGAAACATAACACATTATCATAAGCAATTATTACAGTAATTTTTTAAGCATACCAAAAAGTACCTTTTTATAAAGTACATCTTTATATACTTCATATATTTTATAATAGGAAGAACTGAAGAATCTGTTCAGAAATCAGTACAGTGACATATGAATAATGTTTGTGGAGTTAAAGGACCTTCTCTAAGTAGTCCAGAAAAAAAAAAATCAAAACCAGCCATTTATCAATTAAAAAAATAACTTTTGAAAATTTTACCTTCTGATTGTTATTTTTTAATAATCCAAAGAAACAATACAAAGAAATTAGTTGGGATTTCCCACGTGTCCTGGGTTGTAAGATAAGCTTGTATTCTATTTGCCATCTGTCGAAAGGTTGGGCAGGTTTTGTTATCTCTCCCAAAGACAATGGTTTGCCCCGTAGAGGCAATGGTTTGTTTATACACTATTGACTGACTCACTGCCAGGCTGGTAAATGTAACACCGTGAGGGGTCCCACCCAGAGGGGGAAGCCAAGCACTCTATTATTGTTTAAAGGGCTAGCTTTTTGGGGGAGGAGGCAGCTCTCTTTGCGGGACTCCGAGAGAAGCAACTCGCTCTCTCTCATCGCGGGATTCCCAGAGAAGCAGCTCTCTCTCTCTCTTCGCGGGATCTCGCAGCGAAACAGCCGGAGCGCGCTGAGGCGACGGCGGCGGAGCTCGGAGGCAACCTGGCGCAGAGGAAGACCGGCCCCACTGCCACCAGATCTTCAGAGGAAAACTATACCCTTCTAAAGATCACCACTGCAGCTGCAATTCATCAACCACTGCAAGGGGAGCAATCGTCCCAGCAGGACTGCTACTGGCACCCCGAATCCTCAGGTTCTGGACTTTTTCACTGGTTTTGTTTGTACCGATTGCATTTGCCTTTTTAAATTGTTGTCTAGTTTTCTCCTAGTAAAGAATTGTTACTCCCATTCCCATATCTTTGCCTGAGAGCCTTTTGATTTAAAACTCCTAGTAATTCGTAAGGAGGGGGTTTACCTTCTCCATTGCACAGGAGGCTTTAGCCCTCCTTCGCAGATTCCTGTCTTGTCGAACCTAGACAGATTTTGGCACCCAACGTGCGGCTCGAGGGCATTGAGAGGGAAAAAGGATTAACAGTTCTTAAGTAATTTGGGTTTTTGTTGCGTGTAGAAACATCTTCAGCATCACCATGTGGTCTAGTTTACCTTGGTTTGGGTGGCATGTGATCGTAGCTATACTTTTCCCATTTGCAGACCCTTATCTAAAAATGGGTCCTATAACTAAGGCTACGGTGTCTGTTATCAAGTTTGGCTTCTGGGTTAATTGGGTGAGGAATTCATGGATCTTTAATTTCCTCTGGAAGGCAGGTACATGGATTCATAGCTATCACACATTAACTGTATGTTTTTGGGGTTACTTTAATAACGGTACCTACTGCGAGGAAATAGCGCCTGGGCAAACTTTCTCCCAACCTTTTAACCATCTTTTTGGGTCTGCTCCACCAGTTCTCAAAGGGTTAAGATCCTTTCTAAGTGCTAATGATACCATACAATGGGTGGTGTTGCTGATAGTCCTGTTATATTTAGTATTCAGAGATAAGGGAAGATTAACCTGGATAACTACCCTCACACCTACACCACAGACTCGAGATGCTGCTGCTCCAGAGCCTGACCCTGCCCCACAGCCCACCTCAGAAATGAACCGCCCAGATTGGGTGAGGGTTCTGGTTAAGGAGATACGAGAGATGCTGAAGGAGTGCATTTCCCCAGCTGGTGAGAAACCGGCCCTTTGCCTTGAGGAGGGACAGTCTAATAGTACAGCTGTGGAACCCACAGATGTTACAACTGTCCAGGTTCCAGCTGAACCACAAGGGCAGTCACGGTCAGCAGCAGTTGCCCCGGTAGAAACAAGGAAGTCTAAGGTGAAAGGAGAGCACCCTGCAGATAGGGACAGGAATGGAGGAACCTCACAACCCACAGGGGAGCCAGAGATTGCTATCATCACCGAGTCCCTGACGTACGAAAGTCTTCGTAATCTGCATAAAGACATTGTGTGACGAGGGCGTGAGGCTTATGCTACCTGGCTACTCCGGGTTTGGGATCTTATGGGTACAGGCGTGCAGCTGGACGGTGGTGAGGCAAGGAACTTGGGACCCTTGACCCAGGACTCGGGTATAAATCACGTTTTTGTAAGGGAACCAGGGTCCCTTTCTCTCTGGGAGCAGCTCTTAATGAGTGTCAGGGAGAGGTTTGTCCACAGAGAGAGAATGCAAGAGCACCATCAGAGAATGTGCTGGAAGACCCTCGAGGAAGGGATACAACAGCTGAGGGAAGTGGCAGTGTTGGAGGTACTCTTTGGGAGGGATGGACGACACAATAATGACCCTGACAAGGTCAGGTGTACGGGACAAATGCTGTGGAGTCTGGCAAATCTTGGGCCATCTCAATACACCACCTTCATTGCAACAATCAATGCTGATGCTCACCGAGAGACAGTGGGTTCTGTTGCCAACAAACTTAGGAATTATGAGAGTATGATTAATGGCCCAATGCAGGCTCATATCTCAGCCGTGATTAAGGAGTTTAAAGAGGAGATGAGGGAGGAGATGAGGAAGGTTAATGCAGCACCCATGAGAGTCACAGGCCCCAGAATCAGCATCCAACAATCCCCAGCTAGAGAGAGAGGGTACACCCCAAGGGCTAATCTGTGGTTCTTCCTGCGTGACCATGGGGAAGACATGGGGAGGTGGGATGGGAAACCCACTTCTGTCCTGGCAGCACGGGTCCGTCAACTTAAGGAGGGAAACTCTAACTGGGGGAGTTCCACCAAAGTGAAGGTAGCCTCAACCTCCCGTGACCAAGCTTGTGGGTACGATCTGTCAGACCCCCTTGAAGGGACCTCTAGTATGTATGCCCAGGAAAGGAATGATAACCAGTGTTAGAGGGGCCCTGTCTCTAGCCAGGGAGAGGCACGGGAAAACCGGATCTTCTGGACAGTGTGGATCCGATGGCCTGGCACATCAGAGCCACAAAAATATGATGCTTTAGTTGATACTGGTGCACAGTGTACTCTGATACCATTGGGACATGTGGGGGCAGAGCCTGTTTCCATTGCTGGTGTGACAGGGGGATCACAACAATTGACTCTGGTGGAAGCCAAGGTGAGCCTGACTGGGAAGGAGTGGAAGAAACATCCTATAGTGACTGGCCCAGATGCTTCGTGTATCCTAGGCATAGACTTCCTCCGGAACGGATATTACAAAGACCCAAAGGGACTCAGGTGGGCTTTTGGAATAGCCGCTGTAGAGGCAGAAGACATTAAGCAATTGAACGCCTTGCCTGGACTGTCAGAAAACCCCTCTGCAGTAGGACTCCTAAGGGTGGAAGAGCAACGAGTGCCAATTGCGACCTCGACAGTGCACCGCCGGCAGTATCGGACGGATCGAGATGCCGTGATCCCCATCCACAAAATGATTCGGGAGCTGGAGAGCCAAGGGGTGGTCAGCAAAACCCACTCACCCTTCAACAGCCCCATCTGGCCTGTGCGCAAATCTGACAAAGAATGGAGATTGACTGTGGACTATCGTGGCTTAAATGAAGTGACTCCGCCACTGAGCGCTGCTGTACCGGATATGCTGGAACTCCAGTACGAGCTGGAGTCCAAGGCAGCAAAGTGGTATGCCACCATTGATATTGCTAATGCGTTTTTCTCCATTCCTCTGGCAGCAGAATGCAGGCCTCAGTTTGCTTTCACCTGGAGGGGCGTGCAGTACACCTGGAACCGACTTCCCCAGGGGTGGAAACACAGCCCCACCATCTGCCATGGACTGATCCAGACAGCACTAGAAAAGGGTGAGGCTCCAGAACACCTGCAATACATTGATGACATCATTGTGTGGGGGAGCACAGCAGCAGAAGTGTTTGAGAAAGGTGAGAGGATCATCCAGATACTACTAGAAGCTGGCTTCGCCATCAAGAAGAGCAAAGTCAAGGGACCTGCCCGAGAGATCCAGTTCCTGGGAGTGAAATGGCAAGACGGACGGCGCCAGATTCCCACTGAGGTCATCAACAAGATCACAGCTATGTCCCCACCAACCAGCAAAAAGGAAACACAAGCTTTCCTGGGTGCCATAGGTTTCTGGAGAATGCACATTCCTGAGTATAGCCAGATTGTGAGCCCTCTTTAACTGGTTACCCGAAAGAAGAATGATTTCCACTGGGGCCCTGAGCAGCAACAAGCCTTCACCCAGATCAAGCAGGAGATCGCTCATGCTGTAGCCCTTGGACCGGTCAGGATGGGACCAGAGGTCAAGAATGTGCTCTACTCTGCAGCCAGGAACCATGGGTTGTCCTGGAGCCTTTGGCAGAAAGTCCCTGGGGAGACTCGAGGCCGACCACTGGGATTCTGGAGCCGAAGTTACAGAGGGTCTGAAGCCAACTACACTCCCACAGAGAAGGAAATCTTGGCTGCCTTTGAAAGAGTTCAAGCCGCCTCGGAAGTAATTGGCACAGAAACACAACTCCTCCTGGCACCCCGACTACCGGTGCTGGGGTGGATGTTTAAAGGAAAGGTTCCTACTACCCACCATGCCACTGACGCCACATGGAGCAAATGGATTGCCCTCATCACTCAACGCGCCCGTATTGGAAACCTGAATCGTCCTGGGATTTTGGAGATAATTACGAACTGGCCAGAAGGTGAAAACTTTGGTCTCACTGATGATGAGGAGCAGGTACAAGTGGCAAGGGCTGAAGAAGCTCCACCATACAACCAACTACCAGCAGAAGAGACCTGCTATGCTCTTTTCACTGACGGTTCCTGTCGCATTGTAGGGATGAACCGGAAGTGGAAAGCAGCCGTATGGAGCCCCACACGCCAAGTTGCACAAGCTACCGAAGGAGAAGGTGGATCAAGCCAACTCGCTGAACTCAAGGCCGTTCAGCTAGCTCTGGACATTGCTGAAAGGGAGAAGTGGCCAAAGCTCTACCTTTATACTGATTCATGGATGGTAGCCAATGCTCTGTGGGGCTGGCTGGAAAGGTGGAGAAAGGCCAACTGGCAACGTAGAGGAAAGCCAATCTGGGCTGCTGATATATGGAAAGACATTGCCTCTCGGGTGGAAAAGCTAACGGTGAAAGTCCGTCATGTAGATGCCCATGTCCCCAAAAGTCGGGCTAATGAGGAGCACCGAAACAACGAGCAGGTAGATCAGGCAGCAAAAATAGAGGTGTCAAAGATAGACTTAGATTGGCACCATAAGGGGGAGTTGTTCCTGGCTCGATGGGCTCATGATGCCTCAGGTCATCAGGGCAGAGATGCCACCTACAAGTGGGCACAAGAACGAGGGGTGGATCTAACCATGGACAGTGTTTCTCAGGTTATCCATGATTGTGAGATGTGTGCTGCCATCAAACAGGCCAAGAGAGTGAAGCCCCTCTGGTATGGTGGGCGGTGGTCCAAGTACAAGTATGGGGAGGCCTGGCAGATTGACTATATCACTCTGCCCCAGACACGCCAAGGCAAGCGCTACGTGCTGACCATGGTGGAAGCCACCACTGGATGGCTGGAGACTTTCCCTGTACCTCATGCCACTGCCCGGAACACCATCTTAGGCTTGGAAAAGCAAGTCCTGTGGAGACACGGCACCCCGGAGAGAATTGAGTCTGACAACGGCACCCATTTCAAGAACAGCTTTATCAACACCTGGGCCAGAGAACATGGTATCGAATGGATATATCATATTCCCTATCATGCTCCAGCTGCCGGCAAAGTTGAACGGTGCAACGGACTCCTTAAGACTGCCCTGAAGGCACTTGGTGAGGGAACATTTAGAAACTGGGAAATTAACCTGGCAAAAGCAACCTGGATGGTCAACACCCGAGGGTCTGTCAATCGAGCTGGCCCTGCTCAGTCAGAACCCTTACACACAGTAGATGGAGATAAGGTCCCTGTAGTACATATGAAAGGTATTTTAGGGAAAACTGTTTGGATTAATCCCACCTCAGGCAAAGACCAACCCATTTGTGGGATTGTCTTTCCTCAAGGACCGGGTTACACTTGGTGGGTAATGCAGAAAGATGGGGAGACCCGATGTGTACCACAGGGAAACTTGGTCTTAAGTGAGAACTGGGTGTAAGATTTCATGGTGTGCAGATAGAAATAGAATAAGGGGTGGATAATGTCCTGGGTTGTAAGATAAGCTTGTATTCTATTTGCCATCTGTCGAAAGGTTGGGCAGGTTTTGTTATCTCTCCCAAAGACAATGGTTTGCCCCGTAGAGGCAATGGTTTGTTTATACACTATTGACTGACTCACTGCCGGGCTGGTAAATGTAACACCGTGAGGGGTCCCACCCAGAGGGGGAAGCCAAGCACTCTATTATTGTTTAAAGGGCTAGCTTTTTGGGGGAGGAGGCAGCTCTCTGGGCGGGACTCCGAGAGAAGCAACTCGCTCTCTCCCTCTTCGCGGGATTCCCAGAGAAGCAGCTCTCTCTCTCTTCTTCGCGGGATCTTGCAGTGAAACAGCCGGGGAGGCGGCGGCGGCAGAGCTCAGAGGCAACCCCGGCGCAGAGGAAGACCGGCCCCACTGCCACCAGATCTTCAGAGGAAAACTATACCCTTCTAAAGATCACCACTGCAGCTGCAGTTCATCAACCACTGCAAGGGCAGCAATCGTCCCAGCAGGACTGCTACTGGCACCCCGAATCCTCAGGTTCTGGACTTTTTTCACTGGTTTTGTTTGTACCGATTGCATTTGCCTTTTTAAATTGTTGTCTAGTTTTCTCCTAGTAAAGAATTGTTACTCCCATTCCCATATCTTTGCCTGAGAGCCTTTTGATTTAAAACTCCTAGTAATTCGTAGGGAGGGGGTTTACCTTCTCCATTGCACAGGAGGCTTTAGCCCTCCTTCGCAGATTCCTGTCTTGTCGAACCTAGACACCACGCAGATCAGTCTGAATTAAAGCAGTAACAAAACTCCAGACCAAATGGGATGAACTATTCAAAATTTCATTTTTGCAATGCTAACACACCTCTCTAGTAGTAAGTTTAAGGCTCAGGAGAGAAAACACTACAAAGCCATCCAACATACTGAAATAAACATTAAGCAGAGTATTTGACAGAGTGTTATATAGAAGTAGGAAGAAGTATGAGTGGAGACTGCTAGACAATAACCAGCTTAACCCATGGTGAAATAATGTACTGCACCAAAGTGTGGATAATCATTTACAAGAGTTAAATAAATCTAGGACATTTCTAACACACCTCATTATAGAAGTACTTTCTAAAAATCTGACAGAACCCAATACAATGTAAAAAAAACCCCAAATAAATCCCCAGCTGACATGCAAAAAAAAAGGAAGCAGAAAGACATAATGTCTTAAACCCTTAAAATATATTTCTGAGTATTTCCAGTCTATTCAGAATTTAATTCAGCTTTAAAACAGACCTTTAACATCAAGGTCTTTGTTAGCACATATGTTATTTAGTATGTGTCAGCACCTTTGGTACATAAACATAACTGTGCATTATGTTTTACCACATATTTCACAGTTCTTTGTTCTTTGCACCACAAATAGAATGGTGTTTTTGAAAACCCTCTAGACACATGCTGCACTTTTTGCAATCTCTTTTCTACAAAGAATTGCTCTCAGACTAGGTAGCACTCTCTCTGGAATGTGTACAAAATACAAGAATGCTGGGACACACTCAGTAGTTATTCATGCCCAATACCGTTTTTTTTTTTCTGTCTGGTAAGTAAAGGATAAAGGCAATTATATTGGTTCATGCTGAAAGCAGAAAAACAGCACAGAAAATAATAAATAGCAGAAAGAGGGTATTTAAATAGGCATACAAAGTATGCTATTTACATTAAAGCAGGGAAATATGATCCCATTTTAGCTGAACCTACAGAACAGTAGTACTGTGATCTGCCCAAAGACTTATGATCTTACATTGACTGAACAATACAATAAAATATGACATTTTGGCCAAAATAATAAAATTTCAACCACACAGTGAAACAAACAGATGGCCATCAGGAAAATACCACAAACTGAATCGCAACAGTTGCAGCAGGTTTTTCAAGAAAAGCAGGCTGACTGAAGACTAAACAGAGAGATGACCAAACAATGTCCTTCATTAAGGTGGCATCATTTCCAACATATTCTACTGACCACGGTACATTACTCAATAGGGGTATTCCAGTTTTAGTACATCATAAATGATTTCTGAATTGGTTTTTTAACAAGGAACTTTACAGCTGGCCTCTGCAATCAGTGGGAAAATCAGATTTGCACAACAAAAATACAATAGTTTCTTCTTTTTCCTGATCCCCAAACTGACCCTAATATGATGTTGCAATGTAAAGGAAACTGTGCTATTACAGGAATTTGAAGGATACCAAGAGAAGGTGGGGTGCTTTCGGGATTTATTAATGTTGCCACTGTAATGCCCTTTCCTTGAAAAAATAGCACATAGTACCATTCCCTGCTGACTCTAAAGAACAGTGAATGTGAGCACAGCTCACAATTATGGCAGATTTTGAAACCTGTCAGTCAGGAAACAGAGCTGCTAATGCCAAACAAAACAGTAGACTTACACCTGGGAACTGAAGCTATAAAAGAAGAAATACATTTTCTTTGCTCTAATTTATAACAATAGTAGGAGAATTAACTACAGGGGATTCTTAGCATATTTACGAGACACTACAGGAGGCTTTTAGCATATTTACAAGTAACAATGGTATAATTTTACATGCAGAAGTTTAAATACTCTAAAGTCTGCTCTGTCTTTAGTTTCTGTGATTTAAAGCATCTCTATCCACACCTTAAGTTTAAACAGCTCCATGCTCTACTAACTTGTCATGCTCAAAGAGATTTTTATATGAATTCTCTAAAAGCAGCAGGGCATTTCAGTTTGGAGTCTCATTTTATTTTATTCTTTAGAAACGTGAAAGAACAAAGCTTTTCTAGTGCTTCAAAATAACACCAATTTTTATTTTTACACTTTCTTTTTGTTTGCAAAAATAAAATGTGCTGACACTAAAGATGTGTGCAGTAGCTCCAGACATAAGACCTGTTAAGCTGCTGGGCCTTACTTCTTTTACAGAGAAAGAATAAGAAATCAATACATTTTCTGTTCTGGTCCTTGGTCTTGGGAAAAGAAATCTGGAGGGGAATAGAAGGAATGGAACATATGACAAGAATATTCTGTGTCTGCTACATACTTGGTTGGGTGTAAAAAGCAAACTGGGCCTGGCCCAAACAGAAATCTGTTTCTGTTCTCCAGTTCTGGAGGCGCATGGGCTCACTGGACACAGTCATGCTCTGTGGCATCTGTTTTGCAGCCAAACAGAGGTGGAGCTGAGGGGTTCAGATGGCAAGACTGGTTAAAGCTGCTCTTTGATCACATCCATCTTACATTTTTTTATTTGAAATATAAAACCTAGATTCTGTAAATAGCGGTCGCATCACTCCTAAGTTTTCTGTTTTAAGGGTTTATGTTAAAATGGTGTCCCTGATCTAAGGAGCGCAGTGTGCGAGCACAATGATATACAAAATTCATCCTTGAGACAGACTGAAGGACCAAGCCTGCCTGTTTTCCCCACAGGAACAGCACCTACAGAGGCACAGCAGTCAGCAGCATATACTCCCTACCACATTGCAGCCTACGATCTCTTACAACATTAATCTGTGACATGCAACTACAGGCTGTGGATAAAAATCAGTTTCATTCCTCCTCTTTCCCTGTTATTTTGTCCAAACGCCGGCCTGGTTCAGGGGTTCCGTGTGGTGATAAAGTCTCTCCTCCAACCTGTGCTTCCAAAGAAAACTCTGCAGCCTCTTGTTCAGTCTCAAGGCAGTTTATTGCTAGTTATCTAAAAGATTGTCTTCTCTGACTGCTGCGGTTTGCTCAGCAGCTCAGGCAGAGGCACACACCCACCCTGACATCCTCTCTGTCTGCTGTCTTCTTCTTCTCTCTCCCTGCCCAGGGCTGCTGCTATCTTTTATATGGTAAACATGATAAATGTTTACAGTTTTTCCCCAATACCTACTACCTATATTAAATGGTGCTTTTCTATTCTAAACCAATCTATAAGTGCCAACATAATCAAGAACATGGAGGTAAGGAAGAAGAAAGAGGAGGAACAGGACTGGCCTACATTCCTCCTTCTTAAAACTTCTGACCCCCATGTACAAAGTAAAACCCCCCGTACAGGTGTTAAAACCCTCTTGTACAATACTAAAAAATTCTTCCCTCTACTTTGTAATTATTTCTACTATAATATCTAAACTTTTGTGACTTCTTGTTCCACCTGCAAGGTTGGTACATCATTCCATGGCTCAAACTCAAAATCACAGCTGTTTCCAGCTGCCTGCCAGGATCTTAAATGCTTCTGACTGGGGCCTGGAACCTCCAAAAATGTCTGAAGGACATTTTGAGTTCCAACATATTTTAACACATTTACTTGCAGCAAGACTTGCACAGGCCTAAAAGGAAAGATAAGAGAGAAGACAGATGCATCTTCACCTGAATTTAAGAAAGCAGCTGAGGGATTTTATATAGAAATGTCCTCCAGAGTTCTCCTAGACAGGTACTCATGTCCTAAGTGTAACTTAGCCCACCCACAATCAGCTTCAATTAAAAAAATAAAAAGCCAGAATTACCAATTGCTTGAATTTGACACTAATTAACATTAATCAAAGCAAAATATTGTAATATATTTTTGGTAGATATTATTATTTTTATACTTTATAACACATTCATATTTTTAATAAAATTCTAGATACATATCTATAAAATTTCCCTCAATCTTTTTCATTAATTCTAATAAAAATTCATTATATATTCATGCAATTCCAGGAAACTTACCAATTATTATGGTTTGAGCTGAACTGCAATGTGTAATACCCACAAGATATATTCATGCAGGATCTAAGTAAACATAATGTCAAAAGAAAACTGGAATTTTCCACGTGTGGGTTTCTTTTGTAAAAGCAATGCTTTAACCTCTCAGATGCAGTGAGACACCAGAGAAGATAAAATCAGGAAGCAGCTTGGTTATTTTTAGTGTAATTATAGCTCACCCCTGAAGGAAGGTGATGAAAAAGAAATGAGAGTTTCAGAGGTTAGAAACATTGGAGCTTAAGATAGATCCATTTTCTGGTTTTCATTTTCCCCTAAATTTTAAATACACCCATTTCATTAAATTAAGGCAGAATCAAGACATGGCACTGTATGTATAGATTATCTGTTTGGGTCTTAGGCTATATATAGGAAGGAGGGGTTTAGTACCTAATGTTATGACTAAATTAAATACTTGGGTTTCCTGACACCATAAAATCACCTAATTGAGGCAGGTATCTAACACAGATGCTCTGATTTCTCTGTGGAAGTCCCAGTTAAGGAGCCTAAGCTAACGGGGACTGAGATTACATGGCATGTGGGACTCCTGTTCCAACACATGGTTTCATTCACACCCCTACCAAAAATATTTGTGATCACAAAATAGGATTTTGCCTCTAAAAAATGAGTATGTTAGTTTGTTGTTTTTTTTTTTTTTCTGCGTCTGATACCATTCCTGCTGCTATTGCACCATGGTGGGAGCAGCATTCCTCCACTCTTATTTCTTCATCACTGCTCTGCTTTCCCTTCCTCTTATTAAGCATATGACTGTGTGCTGATCCACAAACCCCAGTAACTCAGAGCTCATGAAAACTGATCCCTTCTAGTGCCTGAACTACCATCATAAATAATTTGGATTTAGACTCTGTTGCAAAGTAACAAGACTGCCAAATATTAAGCTAGTAATTAATTAGCTGAGCTTAAAAGTAGTCATTCTTCAACTTCATAAATTGTAACTCATAGAAACTGAGTCAAAGCCCACCATAAGAGATATACTATACTGCTTTAAATGTAACTGCTCAATACAACTTGAGATGTGCCAGTTAAATATCCCTGAGTATATAAATTCTGTTATTTGGATTATTTACTACTCTAGGATGTGTCACTTTGGTACTATTCATATTACTTGCCTTTACTGTGTATATATTTCATATTCAATGAAAACCCATATTTATGCAATGATTAAGTGATACAGGATCTCTAAGGCTCCTCTCACAGTAAAATACTTTGATAGCATATGGTCTGACATATAATTATTTTACTCTATGATTTATTTGTATGCTGTAAACTACAAATATTTAGAAAGTTATCATATAGATTTGAATATTGGCCTATAAGAATCTGGCATTATTGCTGCTTTATTCAGGAAACTACTATTATACATAGCCTTGTCTCATATGTTGCTCCATTTCTGTGGCTTTCCCATTTTGTATTACTAAATCTAGAGCAGTTGAGGGGATTCATTCAAGTCTATTTCACTTCATTATTTAAATTTTTTTTAGTCCATAAAGCAGCTTGACTCACCTTCCATTTTCATTGGCATTTTTACAGCACAAAATTTGATGCCTACTCTATCATACAGATAGGCAAATTTTTCTCACAATTTGTGCTGCCTTTGAAAAGGCTGCACAAGATTTACTTGCATATACATGGTATGCCAGCCTGAGCCTCAAGAGAGAATTAACTTACTTCAAAAATTTTATGATTTCAGGAAAACTACCTATGGAACACCATACACAAGGGATGCACAGTGCCCCTCAGTCCATCCCACTGGAAAACAGAGGAGGCAGCTGAGGTGAAGTGGTGGATTTTCAGATACAGCAGCACATTGGAAATCAGCCCAAACTGAAGCTATGTCCTTGCAGTCTCCAAGAAGGCATTTTTCAGCATATATTGTGGCACAGGACGCAGTGCATTTGCTTGCAAAGTGATGTCAAGGATAATATTGGCAACAAGTAAAACTTGAGCTATATTGATAGTCTAATACATTGCAAAATGACTTCTGAAAGTCATTTTCTGAGGTTTTTTTTTATGACCATTGAAAGCTAACAGTAAACTTCTAGGACATAAAAAATACATTCTTAACTTGCTGCAAATACCTATTGATACCTTTCCACAAAGAATGCTGTCTTTTAAGATTAATTTTAATGCATTCAAATTATATTCAAATTTCTGTAGAAGACAGTATTGAGTTGTATTAACAGTTTTCCTGTCCTGGAGGAATATGTCCAGAATCTTCTTCATTTCACATCAGGAAAACCATAAAAATTAGAAAAATAGAAGACAATAGACTGAATACTTAATAGTGGCAAAGCACATATGCATTATTTACAAGGCAAAGGAGTTAAGTATTAGGAAAGTTGAAACCAGCTCTTGTATTAAAGAAAGGGATATTTGAGATAAGATTATATTACTTCAATGCTAATCTTTTAGATATTTTGAATTAAACTTCTATTCAGTAAGAGATACTGTAGATTGTCATGCATTTACGAACAGTAGCCAAAAACATCTTTTCAATTTTATCTTTAACAGAGTTGGAACAGGGGGGAAATCAACTTAAATTAACAGAAGTGAAGAAATGAGTAAAGGCTTGCAGATTCAAATTCTTTTGTTTCTAAAACCTGATTAGAAAAATATGTAATGAAAAATTACCACAAAATAGCAAATATCTTGTGAAAAAGACCACCACTGGTTTATGAGATTTGAACCTGTCTCACTGGTCTCTGAGCAGGCACTCTCAAAACCACATGACCTCTCCAGTGGAAGGGAGAAAATCAGAGTTTCCACACACAGAATTTGACCCACTGTGCTGTTGCAGCACAAGAACATTGTTTCAGTCACTCAAAATGTTTGACCAATTCTGTATCAAACAGAGCAGAAGGGATCTTTGGCATCTCAGGATGAGGCTAAATCTTTGCTTTAGTAAGCTGCTAAAAATGAGCCCATGTAAAGAAACCCCCATGACCACCTACTCTTGCAAGCTAAATGTAAGACCACGTATTTGGTTCACAGAATCAAATATTTGACAAACAGACAATGCCCAGTGGAAGCTTAATGTACGTGGTTTAACTCCTCAAAAGGATATAGTAGAGCACATGCATTGTAGAAGACAAAATAGAAGGAGACAGAAGTAGCAAAGAGACCAAACCATCTTCTGAGATATCTGAAGCCAGACCTGCCCTGCCTGGCAGGAAAAACAGCTACTGAAGAATATTCCAGATCCTAAAAAATTCAAGTATACATCTACATCTAACTTTCTTGTAAAATAAAACAATAATAAATGAAATTCTAAAGTGCTGTCCATCACTGCTGCCCTGAAGTATGAAGTTACCAATGTTCTATTACAAAGTGTATCTTGGTACATGCTAAACACTCACCATGCACATTTGTGTCTATAGAGTTATTGACTCTTGGTGAGGCTTTGTGACTTCTAAGAAGCATTTGTTTCTACTGCCCTAAGGCAGCCAATGTGCTTTCTCTGCACTTATTCTACCCTAAGTCCAGGACTCCTGAGCCTACAGCACTACTGTAAGGCATGGAACTTACCAACCCATCCCACACACGATGTCTCAGACAATTCCTAGCTAGGGTTTTTTTTGTCAACTCTACAGAGACCCTTATTTTAACATAGCATTACCACATATCATAAAATAATAAAATTTTTAAGGGTGGAAAAGACTATGCCCCTGTCATAACTTCCTGTTATTTATGATTTCTATTATTTTCCTACCTTCATTTTAGATTTTATTCTAGCTCCTCTCTCTGAACCAATTTTCCTTTAACTGGACATTTTAGTACATATTTCATTTGCTTGCATGCAGCAGGGAAATGGAGTCAGGAACAGTGGAATTTTTGCTGCTTAAGACAAAGATGCACCCATTTCCAAAGTGGTACTTCTTTTTGCTTTCTTTTTCTTCCTTTCTTTCTTTTCCTTGATTTACCTTCTTTTCAGTCTTTCTTTTATTTGGCAAAATTTTTCTTCAACTGTACATGTTAGAAGAAATCAGAAACAAAAAGCCAGCAGCAGATTTCTGAAGTCCTTTTCCCAGTGTCACCTAGCCTGAATTAATTGTAGACATCTTCATCACTTTCCATTTCTACACAGATTTCTGCTTTCTAGTTATTTCCATATTCTCTGTACCGTTTCCTTCTCTTCTGTCAATTCTTTTTCTTTCTCATCATTGCTTCCAGACACCACCTCATTCAATTCAATACCTCATTCAGCCTATTAGCAACAAAAGACGTAAACAAGTGGCATTTTCCTCTCAAAAAACACGTCACTTTTAACATGCATTTTCATGGTCAATTTAGAGACATTGTGTGAGCAAGGTTTACTGACCTTTCTCACATGCATCTTGTTAATGAAAATGATCTGTGGAGAAACCTTTTCTAGGGTATCAAGACCATTTATGCTTATGTATGTATAGTGCATTATACTTAATTCACACTTCTATATTTTAAGCTTAATGCGGAATGGCTGTGTTTTCAGAATGGTCATTATTTATACAGAATACCTTGCATTGCTTTGCAGAACCTGAAAGTCTATATTAATTGCCATTAGAAATCCCGTTTAGTATGAAACAATAGTTGCTGTTCTGGAGGAGCAGAAAGTCATTCCTCAGGCTTTCAGCACACATTTTTGGTATAAGAGCATCTTCCTCAGTGGCCCATCTTCTTTTCCCAGGCTTGTCCTGAAAAACCTACATTCTTTAACCAGCACAGGACCAATGTGAGAAATAATTAAACTTGCTTCCTCAGCATCATATCACTTCCCCAGAAACTCCAACTGATGTCAGCAGTATAAGCTTTAAAGGCACCTGAGTAGACTGCTGGCAGTTTTATAAGAAAGAAAAAAAGATTATAAGCAAACACTTCTCAGCCAGACCTACGTTGTCTGACTCTGTTTCATGTCAAAGCTAAAAATGTACAAAACCCCTATCATCATTTCAGCTAATCAAATTCTGTGGTTGCTAGCATGTGTGTGCACACACTGACCTCTACAATGTCATGACTTTCAGGTTACTCATTGATTTCCAGGAATCAAAAATGTGATGCAAATAAGGAATTGCAAATCAATTAGCTCTTATCACGAGCTCGCAGTCTGTGGCAATGGGATGGCATACAGTTCTGCATAACAATTGGAAACAAACATTTTCTAGCCAGGTAAATGTCCTCAAAGGCAAGACATGCCCCCTTTCACAAAAAGATGTAGTCAGCAACATGATTAAAGCCTTTGCACATAATACAGTACTGATTTTAACATTTGTCAGCAATTTCAGATGGTATGAGCCATCCCTTCTCACTTATCCTATACATGTGATACCAACGTATTCACGGCTTCAGACTGCACACAGAAGGAAAGCTTTTTCTTTCCTCCTTATTACACTTCAATTCCATCACTGCCAGCTAACTGTAATGAATCAATTTGGAGCTCCTTTAAAATTCCTATCATTTACCATATGTTCATTCAATTTTTAAGAGACAGCTATATAGTGCAAGTTGCAATTTTTTGCCTACTGATATATGTCATTAAAATGAATGTGGCATCACCTACCAGAGTCATTAAAAGCCTGGTAAACACAGCCCACCAGTACCTCTGGCACTCATCAATTATGAACTTTAACTCTCTGTCTGCAAGTGCTAATCTCAGTATAAATTAGAAAAATAAAATATTGGTATCAATTATCAAAGTTTATCAGTTTCATTAGAAAATTAGGATTTTTAGAGTACCTCCAGCATGCACTTATCTTTATTACAAGTCATTAAAATGTTACCCTTGACCGGTTCAAACAAATACAAAACCATTTAAAATTTTTTACAAAACCATTATAATTTTTGTGTCTAGATTTCATGAAATTGCCATTATCCAAAAGGACAGATTTTTATAAATTACAGAATTATTAGCATTTATTATCTTAAATCACAGAATCCTAAAATGGTTTGTGTTGGAAGGGATTTTAAAGATCATCTAATTCCAACCAACCTGATATGGGCAGGGACATCTCCCACTAGACCACATTGCTCAAAGACCCATCCAACCTGGCCTTGAACACTACTAGGGATGGGATATTTACAGCTTCTCTGGGAAAACTGTTCCAGTCCCTCACTATCCTCACAGCAGAGAATTTCTTCCTAATATCTAATCTAAATCTGTGGTAGGGGACTTGGGAGGAGTTTCCCCTGACATGCCATGGGAGGAGGCTGTGGTGTAGATTCCCGCCTCCCAGGATGTCCATCAAACCCTACCACTCCCCCCCGAGTTATATAATCATCTGTTATACCCACCTTTAGTTCTATGTCAATCATCTTTTGCATTTACCCTTTGTTCTAGAATGTTCTTAAGTTCTCTGATTGTAATTGGTTCTTCCCCAGTTACCACCCCCTTCCCTCATCCTCATTTGTTGTATCCCTGTTACCCCATCCTAACTCCTCCCCCTAACCCTGTTCCCATTGGATCCCTTGTATCCTGCCCCTCCTACTCTGCACCTGGTTATAAACCCTAACCCGCCCCTTGTTCGGGGCTCTCTTTGAGCCTGCTCACTTGCTGTGTGGTTGGGTCGCAGATCCCAGCTGACACCCAGCCCTCAGCAAAATAAAGCCGCTTGAAAGAGTCATCCCGCCTGGTACGAGCCTTATTTATCCACCATCGTAGAAGAGCGGCTAGCCGAGTTCTCTGCTACTAAGAGATCTCGCGAGGCAGAATTCTACATAAATCTACTCTCTGTCAGAGGAAAGCCACTCTCCCTTGTCCTGTCACTACCTTTAGAAAAAGTCCCTGTCTCCTTTTAGGTACTGGAAGGGTGCAGTGAGATCTTCCCAAGGCCACTCTTCCCCAGGCTGAACAATCCTAGATCCTTTTGCCTTTCCACTACATCCCTCTAATCATCTTTGTGGCCTCCTCTGGTCTTGCTCCAACTGGCCCAAGTCCTTCCTGTGCAGGGACCCCAGAGCTGGATGCAGGGTTCCAGGTGGGCTCTCACCAGAGCAGAGGGGCAGAATCCTCTTCCTCCCCTGCTGCCCAAGCTGCTTTGGATGCAGCCCAGGACACATTTGGCTTTCTGGCCTGTGAGACCCTGCTCTTTCTCAATAGGGCTGCTCTCAACCTTCAGGTGAGATACTGCAGAACCTGTGTGTGAAATAAAGGCTCTGCGTCCTTTTCTCTTGTGGAAATTTCTCAGTGCAAAGGCAAATCAAACACCAGTTTGTGTGTGGGAAAAGTGAGAACCAACAGCTCATTAAGAGCTGTGTGATCCAGAGCATTCCACCCCAGCTTGTCCTTGCACACGGTAACACACCCTAAGAGCATATGGAATGAAAAGGTGCTGCCATTCCACACCCACTACATTTTGGGTAAGACTCATCCCACCTGACCCTGAATGTGCCCAGGGCATCCACCAGCTCCCTGGACAACAATCTCTGCATTTGGCTAAACTATACAAAGAATATGCATACCCTTAAAAACATGGAGTTTGCCTTCTTTTTTTTTCCATATATGCCAGATTCTCTTCAGCCTATGTATAAGGGTTCACTTTGGGAGGTCGTTGCTCCTGGAAAGATCTAGGCTTTCTCTGAGGGCTCACACTTTAAAGGAGAGACCAAGAGAAACAGTTATCTGTCACTACTCCCTGGCCAGAATTTTCCCATCCTCTGCAAACACTGCCAGGAAGCAAATTCTTGTTTCATTTTATTTTAGGCAACAAAATAATTCCTTCCAATAAGTCAGTTTTTTTCCAAAATATGAACTCTTGTTGATATTCAGTTTTTTGTGAATGCAGCCTTTCACACTTGTGTGAAATCCAAGGACCTTTGAAAATCTGGTCCTCATGCAAGCCAGTGTAAGATATACAACATGTTGTATGCCTGTATACAACATGTGCTGAACATTCAGCACCTAAAAACCCTGGGCACGCAATCTTCCAAAAGGCTGGAAGTAGCCATCCAAGCAAATAATTTACCAGAATAAACATGGGATCTTACTCAAAGCAAGCAACTAGGAACTGCTCTGAATTTCCAGCAGTCTATTATAGATGATGTTGGTGCAAATGTCTTTACTTTTCATTTTGGTCCTTGTATCAATGGACAACTGAACAGATGGTACATGAAGAGTATGCAAAACATTTAATAATGCCAGGAAAGGTACAGTAATACCAGCTGCTCTGGCCTGCTGACCTTGCTCTACTTTAGATAACATTCAAAGAAAGATGCATGACATTTTATTCTCTTTTTTCCCCTCCGAGTCCTCTTTTGGTGTCACCTCTACAAAAGAGAAGCTAAAACTAGGAAATTAGACTTAGATGCTCTAAATGCAAGAAGAATTATACACATTTTACCTTGCCCACTTAATACTAAAGATAGAAAAATAATGCAACCTGTAAAATTGCTGCCTCCCCAGTCTCCTTATCCTTCTCAGGTCTATGGCCAAATATCCGTATAGCACATTAATTATGACCAGAATTTGGCTGCAGGTGATTATATAAGCTGAAAGTACAAAAAAATTAGAAACAATGCTCCTCCTCAGATGAACTATGGCTGCTGGAGTGATAAGAGAAGAGGATACCTACGTCATTTTTATTATGTGTCACCTTTAAAGCCAAAGAATTGTAGCTGCACCTGTAAGCAATTCTTGCTGGACAAAGAGGAAAGGCCAGGAGCAGATGGAGTCCTTGGACCAGTTTTTCCAGCCAAACCCAAATTGAAGATGATGATATAGAAAAATAGGAAATTAAGAAATACTCCTGCACCAACAATGATTTTGTCCTTGTCCCAAACACATATATTTTTAGTAATATCTAAGCTTCTAGAAAGTAAAACATCGTAAAAGTTAGAAACAACAAAAGTTCATCACATTAATAGATCAAAACCCACTACAAAATTACAAAATAAGCCAAAACTAAGAATTATTTTAACCCAAGATTTGGGAGAAGTTATTTCAGTTTACATTTCTTATCCACATCTCACGACACTTTCCTACTTCAGGTTGACTTTAGCATGCATAGCTCACTCCTGCTTCACTACAAGGGCTGAACTACTTCTATTTTTGATTGTCAGCTACCTGCACAGACCCTAGTTCTATGGTTTGCAAAGATAAAAACATAAATGTCTCATAGAAACCATGATCTTAAAAATATTTGAGCATTTCAAGTTAGTTGGGGGATCTTTGCATGAGGGCATGCCACACCACAAAGGGATGTTTAGAAAAATGGAAAAAAACTTGTAAGGCCCCCTGGCCATTACAAGACAATGCTTCCCCCATATTTGACCTTTTTTTTAAGAATGAATAAAAGGTACTTCTAACATTCCCCTTAGCTCACATTCTCCCTCAGTGAGCCACTAAGCCTTCATTAAGCTATCTGAATTACTTTTTAAATTAAGAGACAAGCACACATTCCTGCAAACAAGAACAGTAAGAGGTTTTTGGCAATGATCCTTCTCACTAATTATAATAGTCTACATTTATGCACTGCCTTTCAACTCCCAGGGTTCCAGAATGATTCACTAAACAGTGGGCTCTGCTCATAACTGTTGTCTCCCTGTCACATCATTTTTGTTCACAGGACGTGCCAAGTTTGACCGACTTCACTGGAGTTTGCCTCATACACAGAGACAAAAATGCCACTGTTGACACTATATTCAATAACTTTCATTAGCATAGAAAGCATAGGAATAACACATTTGGTCAAGGAAACTGGTCTCATCCAATGAAATCCAGCTGAAAAAGGAAAATGTTGCTACCAGGCAAACCTGCAGTCCCTTAAAAGCAATGGCAGCAACTAAGGTACATCTCCTAAACTCCTCCTGAGAGCAGCGTTGCTCCTGGTGTTTACAGTTACACATTAAAATCCCTGCCACAGGTGAAGACACTCACACTGCATAGTTAATTACAGCCACCTTTGACCATGAGGCCATTAGTCAAAACCAAAGGTCACATCCTCTCCCCACCAGCTGATCACACAAAGTGAATCATTATCACCATGCTGTCACTGAAGGACAAAAGCCAGCTCTCTCACCATGAAACCATGGATAGCCTATGTCTGGGTATCACCTATTGACAACACAGCAGTAACAAGTCAGCTCAACTACACCACTCCCAACAAAAACATCTCTAGCTGAGAAAGCTCCCCCAATTGTAGTCGTGCAGACTTCACAAAATCTCCTGCTGGTCTTCATTTCTGACCAACAAAATCTGGGAAATGGAACAACTCCCACAGACAAGGTTTTGGCAGAAAAAGTGGCTGCCTTCCCACACACTCCCCCCCACCATAATCACAGCTGAGCTCAGCATGGGGCCATTTTCTCCCAGGCTTTTTTTCTATTAAATGGAAGGGATTGTGATTTTGTTTTGTTCTAACAACTGCGAAATGCTTTTTTTTACCCCTGCAAAGCACTGCCATCCCTTAGACCCTCAGACCTTTTGTGAGTGCAGAGCTGTACAATCCATCTTGGAAACCTGTGATTTTGTGCATTGTGCTGGTTGAGCTGTGAGCAGGGCTATAATGGGAGCTCTCACCAACCCATTAATTCATAACAAGCCACTCCACTAAAGTCACCATTCGTCCACTTAGAATAGAAGGAAAGGAGAATGTCAGCAGTGCTTCAGCAACTGCTTCAGCTCCTTTTAGACATTTGGTAAGTGGATGTGTACATAATCACATGTTGAAAATGAAAAGGCAAGGGGGATGCAGCAATCTGCACGAGGTGGTTCTGGTTCCAGCCATGGCCACTCAGGTCACAGGTCCAGCAGTACAAGCATATGCTCCTCACACATCTCTTACAGAAATATCAGGAGTTTGGATCCCATAGTGTCATACTGGTTTTAACCCCAGACACACTTCATAGTTTTCTTGATTTACACATACATGAGATCAAAATAAGCCCCTCACCATCTTCAGCTCGTTGTAAACAAAAAAAAAAAAAAAATCTTGCAAATCTGACTGGCCCAAAAATCAAAGTCCCTGAGCCTTTACATGGAGGCAAAAAATCTGAAACCTTCACAGATTTTTTCTACAAATAATTACCAGTTAGACTTGTGTTTCTCATTTAGAAACTTTCCATGACAATATTTGAAGAAACATGGTAAAAAGTGTGACAAGATGGAGCAATTTTAATTCCTGCAAGTGAAAATTATGAAACAATTACAGAAGGAGGACTCACACTCTGCTGAGAGACACCTCCCATCCAGTGCTCAGTGAGCTAACCAGGAGAGTATACAATTTGCACAATGTTAAATTAGAGCCATAAATATATGCTAATCATACCCAGCTGCAAGCATCTCACTTTATCTCATGTGCTTAGAACAATGAAGTGGTATAAAAAATTAAAGATAAGCTTGTGTTGCAAAACTTAAAGGCAAATCCAAAGTTCCTCAAACTTGAAGCTTGTTCTTAGCTTGGGGTCTTTAGAAGATTTCAGGCAGAGCAGTCCCTGGAGTCTGTCTTTAACTTTCCCCACACGATTTCACTGCCAGCCTATCTCTGTAAAGACCTGCTGGCCTACTGTTCTCAATACACCATTTTCATCTTGCAGACTTTCTATCAGCTTTCATTAAGTTCCAGATCAAACAGAAGCAGTTTTGAAATAATTTAAAGCTTAAGTTACCACTATCAGGAGTTAAGCACAGCAAAGCATCTAACCTGTCTGGAGCTGACAGGTCCCATTGTATTAAAAAAATCAAAATCCATCTAAATTAATTGCCCCAAAAGGCAGGGTTACTCATGACTACACCTTGGGTTATAGCAAGTCTATACAGTATGGGAATATAGAAAGATAATAACTGCTGCCCAGAACACATGCTTTGTAGTTGGTTTCTTCACAGGTGTTTAGAAAATACTTCTAAGTGCAGGTAAACAGAAAATTTTCATTAATTTCTGGTATTTTGTTGAAGGGAAAAAAAAAAGATACCTATAAATCTCTGCATTAGCAAACCCAAATCATTTGCAGATGCATATAGCACTCCAGACTCTGCATGAAGAAAGCAAACAAAACACAAGTAAAAGAAGTTGAGATTCAGGCTTTAAATCAAAAGACTATTACTTAAGTAAGGGACTTAGCAAAATCTAAGATACAATTTTATAGCCTGGTGATGGTAACAAGAGTGGTAATGACTTTAAGAGTATGCTTTAGGGTTTTCTATGTCAAAATAAATACAGACTCAATGCAAAATATTTGTGAATAAGAGAAGTGATATCTTTGCATATTTCATGCACACATTTGTAAGTAATAAATTTCATACCTAAAAAGAAGGTTTTTGGTATGGGTACTGCATGCGTATGCACTGTCTGTTGATACAAAACCAAAACAGATTAGGAAAATCAATATTCAATTCCCTTTCTAGATTTTTATCCACTATAGTACACAAAAGCAATTTAGGTCCTGGCTGCACTGGATCCTTACTTCAGCATTTATTAGATGAGTATATTTGTCATTTCTTCTGACAAGCAGTAGATAACAGGTGGCAAATCAAGATAGTTTCATATTTAATACATTTTTTAAATGCAAGCAAAACAGAAAACTTTTTAAAAAAAAATATATTCAATTTCTGATGCTAAGAGAGACAAGAGTGAGAAAAAGCATCAGCCATTTTTAACCATGACCACGACCACTTGTATTCCAGGAGTCCATGGGCTTTCTAAAATGTTGTCACTAGAAAATGAGGAAGAAAGGCTGATGTCATGATTAGCTGACTGTTTCATATATCTGAATAAACACTGTGTTCAAGACCATGCTGTATGAAAAGCATCCTTCTCTCACACTGACATTGACTGGTCTGCAGACTAAATCTGTAGAAACAAGAAAGAAACAGTTTTATGCTGTTCTACAGAAGAGAAATGAAAATTAGTTTTAACCACAAACTACATGAAAAGATTCTGGTAACCTCACAGGATGAGACAGTTTGGGCGCTGAAATTTGGCTCCAGTCAAATATACCATATAATTTTTAAATTATAAAATTATATTTGAATTATCTGTCCAGGATTTAGGCCAACTAGGAATATTTCTTTCCCAAGAAAGATTTTTAGAATTTTCTTCACTTTAATCTGTGTTTCCCTTCTCTCTTTTGAACAATGTCAACTGCACCAACTGTCCATGTTATATCCAAATAACCAATATTTGCCTTCTGACTGTATGAAGGGCTCTGATTTTTCATCCATGTCCTTCATGGATGTGTTCCTGTCCTCCTCTGTTTTCAGTATTCAGTAGGATGTGTATGAAATTCATGTATTACTGTCTGTTTTTCAGAATCTCCTGAAACTGCAGCACAGTGAAAAGAAAATGAGTCACAGCTCCAGGAGAAGGAACCTTCATTGAAGAGTAAGGGCAAACACATAAATTGCCTGGTACTGGAAAGAAATAATAAGTTGAAACACATGACTAGATGGACTGCAGCATCTGCCTAGTGTGTTTTCATACACTGATTCAGATGAGAACCAACAAAAAGGAGGACCATGCATCAGATTCAGTGAAAAGTTAAAAACAGAAGGAAGTTATATAGGAGATGCTTTATAGTCACAAATTCAGGAGCCATAAAAAAAAAAAAAAAAATAAATAAATAAAAGCAATTTGAAAATGTCCCCAGATCTTTTAAAAATAAAATATTGAAGACTGAGGAGATTTTCCATTATGAATAAGGCTAATGAAAATAAGATAACAGTGACAAAAGTTATGATTTCAGCAACTTTTATTCAGTGAAGCAAAGAACTAACAATTTCAGGGACAGAGATATATGTAACCACTCCTGTCAGACAAAATAGTATATTAGCAGAGCAACTAATACGTAAGTCCAAAACTTAAGTATCACCTTCTTTTATTCCTAAACCACAGTCACATTCCCTCTACTCTGTATTAATCTAGATGATTGCAGTTGCTATCTCAGCACTTCTTCAATTCTCTTTTGAATCCCAGAATACAGGGTATGCTGCTTATTGGACTAAAGACAGGCCTGGCTTAGCAAAATTATTCAGCTTCCCTCTCTACATCCATAACAAATAGATCATTTGTTCAAAACACAAGAAAAAAAGCTAAAATACCACTATTCCTAGGATATTTGTGGTACTTCAAAGACATCTATGCTCTAGAAACTGAAATGAGACCTCTAATGTATTTCATACAAGTCCTCCAACAGTTGTCAAGTGTTAATGACTTTTACAGACTGGGAAAGATTAGCTTCTGTCTTTTTAATATAATATCTAATTCTCAACTGGAATAAAGTACTGAAAATGGCTGGTTTTGCCATTTTGTTTCTGCCATGGCTGTTTCTGCCAAGAATTCCTTTCCTTTTCTCATGGTTGAAGTCATCTGTACCTTTCAACACATCTGAAGCACTACATAACAATTCATCTAAGAAATTACTGAAAGTCATTTCAAAAATATCCTAATCCTAACCTATATCTGTAATATTCATTATTATTAATGTAAAGTACATGTCTAGAGGAAGAGAGAATATACAGCCTGAGACCAAGCATTGCACTGCTGCAGGAAACTGAAAAGAAAGTCACTGCCATTCATACTAAGCAACTGAAGTACAAACATTGCTTCTACACCATACCAAAACTGTATCAAAGTGCGCTGCACAGCTGATGATTTTCTTGATGGCGCTACACCTGTTCATTTAATGAGATTTTAATAGTTGGGATGAGAGAAACTGAGCTTTAAAAGGACTTCTCAGAAATAATGGAGCTTTTCCCTTAAACTTCATGATTGAAATATATTCAAAGACAATTTAAAGAAAAGATTGCTCATAAATATTAATGTATATTTTTTAAAAATACACATTAACTTCTCCAACCTCAGAGGATCTCTCTTATCTTCTGAGGAAGAAAAAGAAAATTTACAACATGCAAAAGGAATGTAATTCATCTTCACTAACATTTTTTGTGATTAGTACAACATTTAAAGCCCATCTGATGAATTGATTAACTGGTAAAAAACCAAAACTAGGCATTATTCCATACAACAAAAACTACTTGTAAGGGTTAAACAGTGATGTTGAGATTGCCATGAATAGAAATATATTGTAAGTCCTCTTTCATAAATATTTTGTATTTATGTTTATAAAACATCAGCACTGTTAGTTCTGAGGAAAACATAATTATGACTTGATGGGCAGGCTAATAATCAGCATTCTTTCTTATGTGAGTCCTTATAAAATTACATTTTCTTATGTTAAAACTGCAGCTGTACAGAAACCTCATTCCTTCTTAGAACATGCATTTAACTTCTGAGCATATAAATGGTATTATTGTGTAAACTTATTTAAAAGGTCAAATCCATTCCTCTGGAGCTAGATAAGTGTTAAAAATACCTATCACAGCACAAAATTCCTACTTCAAAACATCTGAATTCCCAGGAAAAGCAATTATGTTTAGTGTACCTTTTTAAAAAAAATAAGCAGACAAATAAACTGCTAGCATTATAATAAACATCATGAAACTCAAATAATAATTCTGGGTGTGTGTGTTTTCTCTGCCAGGTTTCAGTCCTGAGAAGTCTCCCATTCTTTCACCATGCAGCAGCCCAGACCTGTTTAAGGGGGTGTCCACAGCCCCAGAGCTCTCCCCATACAGCTTGTCTGCACAGTACTGAAAACATTTACCACCTCAGGGACCCTCAACTACATGACGTATAATTACTGAAATGACAGCAAAGGTGGGAAGAAAGTTTGCCATGCACTGATTAATTAAGAAAATAAAACTGGAATACCTGTGGTTAAAACTCTTTGGGGACTTCTTCCTGCCTCCAGTTCTCCCCCAGCACTCAGTGTCCCATTCCCTTCCAGGCTGTGGAAACAGGCACTTTGCAGAACAACTAAAGGTGCCCTGCCTATGTTGCTCCAGGGACACCACAGCTTTCCTACAAGCAGCCACAGCTGTATACACGATATGGTACAGACCATAAGCCCAAACCATAGGACCCAGATTAGTTTCTTCTGAAGAGATAATTAGTTCTTTTAAGCAAAAGGAATTCTTCCCGTCTCCAAACTCTCTTTCTGCAAAAGAAAAGACAGATCCTCCCTCCTATATCCAGGGTTTAAAAACAAAAAGGCTGCTCACAGCCTGGGAAACTAAAAAGGTAAAATGAACACTATCACAGATATTACCTTTTACTGAGTATCAACTGCAGTAATTTAGCCTCATATTCTCTAAATTACAGTTCAATTATTCATAGTTTAAAAATCGGATGGGATGATGAACCCTTTTAATCTTTTCTTTGCCTCATTCACATGCCCATGCCAAAAGCCATCAGAACATATGGCACACAACAGAGTAGCAAAAGAGTCTGATTTTCACCACTCCCAACAGCAAAGATCTTCCGAAACAAGTGGTTTTGCATACATTTGGCCTTCTAACTCTGAGGTCTTCTGGAAGGAAATCGCGACACTTTAACACCCTGAACATGAATTTTCAATTGACGTCCAAACAGACTTCTCTCTTACGCTTTGTCTGGAATAAAACATACTTAATTTTGAATTGTAAAAGTAAATAACATAAGCAAGCACATTCCAGGAGTTAAGTGTAAATGATAAAAACATATGTTACACCAGTGTTAATACAGAAGCATAGATCACATTTATTGAAACACTCTGGTTATTGTCTTTCTAAGCACTTCTACAATGCTCTGAATACTAATGATGCTTCCTGTAAAAGAAATACCACAAAATCATCCTACATAGCTGGCCAGAGTGTATTACTCTGAAGGAAAATATATCATGCAAATTCTATACAGACCACTGAGTGTGGGACTGAGAAAACACAGGGTCTTTTTTTAGCCCTGTTGCTATTTAATGTGCAGTTGCAGCAGCTTTTCACAGGGAAGTCTAACATTTCTGTGTCCCATTTCTGCACATGGAGAATGGGAATAAGGACTCCTTTTTTTTAACACAGCATTTTGTGATCAACAGGTGAAAACATGCTATTTTGTCTAATCTGGTAAGCTTTCTCCGTGCAATCTCATTTGTATTACTCGTGCATCAAAGATGTA
This sequence comes from Lonchura striata, assembly GCF_050655825.1. Taxonomy (NCBI): domain Eukaryota; kingdom Metazoa; phylum Chordata; class Aves; order Passeriformes; family Estrildidae; genus Lonchura; species Lonchura striata. The sequence continues at coordinate 82,610,328 of NC_140705.1, read as the reverse complement.
AGGGAAAGGTATTTCAGCTCCACAATGCTAAAATTGTTCTCCTTTGCTATTCCCTGCTGCTGCTGTAACATATTTTGCGGCCAGACTCCAGTATGGCTGCTGTTAAACAAACAGGAATGGTACCTACATCTGCTCAGAGAAAGGTTGCCTAGCAACTGCAATCAAAGTGTGCTCTACCCTCATCAATCTACTGTAAAATAATAGAATTTTCTCTGCAATATTCTAACAATTTTAGTGGCTATATAAATGGTTTATTATTATTGTTATTATATTTATTTTGTAGCTTATGTGTTTCATTATCTGATTCAGGCACAAAACAGAGCAGCTAGAAAAGGTCAGATTATGAAGCACAAAAAGGTTCAGAGACTTCCTTGATGTAGAAATATTCTTTGACAGCTCATTGCATTTATTTACTATACCCTTTTCTTCTGCCATTTCAGAATCTATTTCAGCTGCCCCATGGGAGCATGAAGCCATTAGCCTGAATTATCATTCTGAATGCAAATTTTACTGGATAATACCAAATCATGAAGGTTTTGATTCCTGTATTTACTCAGATGCTTTGCATTTGGAGAGGTTACAGGTCTGATATTTGTTTGCGTATTAACAGCATTGATTTTCAGTATACCTGACATTACAATGTTCATTTATCATATGTGTAATAGCTGAATACCAGAAGATATGCTGCAGTGTGCATGTCAACACACAGAAAAGAAATTAGTATCTGAGATATTAAACAGGCTATGCAAGCAAGGAACCAAATCAATCAAACTTAAGCAAAGAAAGCTGGTAGAGCCTATTCATCAGGTTTTAACAAGTTTCATTTCCAACCATGCTGAATAGGAGCAGCATTTTGATTTAAAAGGCTTTTACTGAAGACACTGAAGCACAACTGGGACTTATTGGTGAACATTAAAGGTCTCATGCTCTCCTCATTACAAAATAGCTATCTTTGCTAACAGAAAGGATCAAAGAGACTGGTAGAACCCAGATGTACCTATTTACCTCCTTTCTTCCACTATGTCAAGGCACACTTTCACCAAGTCTGCATGTGAGCCTGCCAATGTCCTGGTCTACAGCCAGCCCTCAAAATGTCCTCCCTTTGATGCAGCTGCCATTTGATCTCCAACTTCCACACCACACACATTGTCCATGTGTATTTAAATGGTATAAAATTATTTAAATGGTGTAAAATTATTTAAATTCCTACATCTGTCTCTTTACAACTTTCCATGTATTAATTGTCAAAGGGGAAATGGCTTTGCTATTTGCTAGATGTAAGCATTTACCTGGACAGCAGCCAGTGGAGCAGGTTGTTATGCAAACATCCTGATGGAACAAAACCAAGCATGAAGCAGCAACAGAGAGAAGAATATACTTGTCCTCAAGCAGCAATCTCCTATAAGAGTCCAGGCAAAGCCAGGGAACAACAAAAAGAGCAAGATTTCATTTGCTGTGTCCATAACTATAATAAAGGTGAGGAAGTTGAAAGCTTTGCTTAGAAGATTTTCTTTCTCCCCATTTCTTTTCCCTCATATCAGTGCCCCATGCTCCATGTAATCCAACATCAAAAACAACTCTAGCAAAAATAGCTCCTTAATTTTTCTGCTGTGCTTGTCTCTGATTAAACGGTGAACTTTAATGTAAACAGCACTTCATCCAAGGCCAGGAATTCACACCAAATGGTAGGATGCAAGGTGGACTTTCAATACTTCTAGAAACTACTGGAGCTTGAGCCATGCATGTAGCGATTATATGCATGTGAATTTAGCACCATCTGTGTTTGTATCAGTTTTCATAATCTTAAAAGATGCACTATGTGTTGTTCCCTCAGCAGAAGACGTGCAGCACATCCTGTGAGAATAGCAGCTAAAGATCCAGAAGTCTGATACAAGACTGGTTAATAATTGCACAGCTCTCTTGAAAATTCACTTTGAAATCAAACTCTTTAGAGATAGGGGCTTGTTTGTTTGTGTAAAGACACATGTTAAACTATTGTATTTTCAATCCAGGAAAAATAACTGTGGTAAAGCTGACGTAACTCAGCTTAAAAATGCATTTCTTCACACTTGATTTATCCAGCCTAGAGAGTCCTAAGGTATGGATTGTCTAGAATGTAAACTTCTTTGCAATCTCAGTCCTTCTTCTAGATACCTAATTGAGATCTACCACAACTTTAGGAATGGAGTAGGAAGAAAGGTCCAAATGTGAGAGCACCACTGACTCACAAACTGGTGCTGATATTCCTTGCTCTGTTTTCCAATTCCTTTTGCAATAATTTCTATTTCTACTTGTGAGCTTTTGATTGTCGCCCTCTCTTGTGCATCATTTAAGACTTCTTTACACTGAATTAGATCAAACATTAATTATCACAGTATGCAAGCTCTTTCCTGTACCATGTTGGAGTATGTTGTGCAAGTGCTTGTACCCCCACTGGACTTAACTGATACCATCTCTTCTCCAGCTGAGCTAACACCAATACATTTTTTTCTGTTTTATCTTTCAATCAATGGATCATCCTCTAATTTCATGGGAATTTAATATCTTTGAGAGCCTTTAATGAGAAATTTCCCTTACATACACTTGCAGAGACCATCAGGGAATTACACTGATTTCTGAAGCATATCTTCTCTTTACAACTGCTGTGTTGGCCATCTTCATGTGGCCTTTAAATTCACATAAATTAAGGGCCACATGCCCATAATTTTCAATCTTTACAACAGTTCCTATACAATTCCTCTGACATACTGCTTTGTGATTTACCTTGGAGCTTTTTTTTTTTTTCATTTTATTATTTTTTAACTGGGATGTCATTAGCCTCTTGAAGCCACAAGGTAACAAAATGGCTTTATACAGCTAGTTGCACACTAAATCATTTGGCTACTTCTTCAAGTTCCTAGTAATAATGCCCTGTAAATTATTCTTATTGGATCAACACCTTCACCTATCAGCTGTTCAAATTGAAACTGACCCTTCCTGTAAAGGAGAATTAGTTGGACCTAGTACCTTCTAGAATGTTAAAAATTATAAAGAAAATTCTGCAGAGAACAGTCCAATGGCAGCTAAATTTACCTTATTTATGTAGATCTTTTTACAAAAACATAAATACATAAACATGAGTTTCATAAAAGCACAGAACTGGTGGAGGTAAAAACGAATAACTTAATTATGGCAAAGACACAAGGTAGCACTATTATCTTTAAAAGGTGCTTTTTGTTCTTTGATCTCATATAAAAGACTATCGGAAACACTTTCTGATGCCAAACAAAACAGAATCGTACAAGTAGTTTTTCCCCAAAAAAAGCCAGTAAATATTAACTTGTCTCTGTAGCCAGCCATACCAGACTCTAGCTCCTTTCCTGAGGCAGGACTGTGACATGGAGTAAGTCAGGAGCACAAGGAAGGAGTGACCAGGCACCCAGGTTTCTCTCTGACATTCACAGATGTACGTCTGTTTAATGAGTATTAATTTGTTCATGAAGCTGACAGGTGAATTTCCTCTTCAATCTACATTGTATTGCATGTTCCTTTTGTTGGTTTCTGGGGAAAAAAAGGAACAGCAGCCCTTATTTAAAAACAAACAAACAAAAAACCCTCATGATGAGATTGACACAAAAGAAACTTGTTTCTCATCAGTAATTGCTTCCCCCTGGGCTTGATCATGTTTAAAAATGAAAGCTTTTCCTTCATATATGGCTTGACCTATCAAGAATTATAGCTGGTGCTACTGATCCACACTCCTCCCTGCACGCAAGGCTTGCTATCTCAATTTTGTACTGTAATTAACTATTTTCTGATGGCACATTATTTATTATTGGTCACCTTCAGCTCTCCTGGTGTTTATAGATCTCCACACATATTAGCAGGCAATTCAAAAACTGTTATTAACAATATTAATATCCTAAGAGCTTGTTTGATGCGAGTGAGACATGGGGCTGGAGTGCTAGAATGGAAGGAATAAGGGGTGGGGTTTTTTTTGTTGGTAGTTATTTTTTAATTTGCACATTTTCTACTACCTTGAAGTCTTTGTTCACAAAGATCTTAAGCAGTCAAGGAGGAAATATTAAAAAAATAATGAGTGAAATTTATAACTAATCTCATTTGACCATTACAAAACTACCTAAGAGTGAAGCAAAGAAAAAAAGAGAAGAATAGGCATAACTTTGTTATTTTACTTTTTTATTAATTTTTTACTCTTGAAAATAAAAATCTAAATAAGCCACATCTTTCCTCCCAAGACCAGCTTCAAAGATAAGTAGGACCTGCACTAGAAGGAAAAATCATGATCAAACAAAAGAGAAATGCTATATTTCAGTTATTCAAACCTAACTGCCCATATGATTCTTCCAAAACTTCAGGATTGGGTTTTTATCCTTACTCCTCTTCTCTATATTCTCATTTATACCATTTTAATTTAGATAAAAGAATTAGCTGACAGACTCAACTCACTGTGCTTCAGAGCTGGTAATTAAAAACCTTCAATTAAAATCCTAGCTTGCTACAGTTACCATCCTTAAGCCACTCAGCTTCCCATTTTGCATCTTGCTCCATATTTCCCATGATCTCCTCCAGGTCACAGTTAAAACCCTGCATCTCCCTTCCCTCTTTCCCCAAAGAGCACTGAGGACAAAAGGGACTAGCTGCACCTTTGTGAGCTCAGGAGCCAAGGATCAGGCACCCCTCTAGCCCTTCTCAGGCAGGAAGGACATCAGAGATCAGAGCCCTGAGGAGAGTGGGACAGACACGGATGGAATGGGTGAGATACACTGGAACAGGAAGAGCAGGCAGAGCTGACATGGGATCCATTTTGCCTAGTGTTTTGCTTACAATATCATTGATGAATGCAAGTATCTGCTAAAAGGAAATTGTGTGTGACCAGGATGTTCTTTTACAAAGAAGATGATTCCAAAAGCCCCCCATATGCTGCATGGTGCTCACAGCCCTGGGGCAGCAGGAGCTGACTGGGAGAACGCCCAATCCCCAGAAGCTCTTGGCAAGGGACAAACCAAGACTCCAGCTAAGTTCTGAAATGGCTTCAGCTATACACGAGGGGACAAAGCAGCAGCTGTTCTTCTCCAAAATTATTTGCTGGCATAGCAAACCAAGTTTAAGATGACAGAAGAGGCTCCACATGCAAAGAACCTGTAACCATCAATTAGTATTTTCTTTTATTATAAAGAAATACCACTTGAAAGTATGTGCACAACATAGTAAGGAAAAATACATTGCATGCTGCACAACTATTAGTGCACACTAAGAATCATAATTGATTGCTAAAGCTTTCGTTATCCAAAAAGCCAGAGTTTTTCCTATTTTGCTAACCCATCAGAAAAAGGAATTGCCTTGGCAATGGTAGCTTACTTGGGGTTGAAGTGCATCCAAAAGCCAGGATTGGCAAACCTCTTACTTCTCACTTACTGTTAAATTAAACCTAATCTATTTGTTTTTAAAGATTTTATTCAGGCCCTCTGATACGTGCTAGAAATATATTGAAAATTATGATTTTACAAAATTTTATAGACATTCCTTATCACAGCAAATTTTATCAACTGCTTTTAAAATGCACAAATTAAAATATGCATTTTGTTTCCAACATTTATATTAAAGTAGTTCATGTAGTGCAATGCAGTTAAGACACTAATTAGCTTATCTGACAAATAGTGAATTTTCAGCAATTCAAGGTACTGAAAATATTTTCATTTTCTCTACTCTTACTACTCTATTTTTGAGCTGTAAAGCTATGTATATTTATTTATATTTTTTTCCCCTCAACAGAAGAAATAAATTAATAGTATCAGGAAAATGGGATTTTACCATGAGTTAGCATTTATCACACCAAACCACTAAGACATCTTGCTCAGCTGGAGCTGTGCACATTCCCAGATGGTGTATTGGATTATAATTTCACAAAATTACTTTACTCTCTCAACAGCTTCTCTTGCAATTTCCTCTGAAAAGTCATCTAAATACTTCCACAGTCTACTCCTACTCCCTGTGGAGTCTCCCAAATCTTTTCTGTATGGCATTATTTTATTTTGCTATAATAGAATATTATATGTAGGAATTATGCTACTGAGACTCTCCTATGGCATTCTTTTTGTTCTTTCATTATAGTATTTATATTAAGTTCTTTACAAGTTGGCTTTTAATTTTTTTTTATCCAATACCTTTCACAGGGTTCATGTTCACTGTACCTGATATCTCTTATAACTAAACTATGACTTAACATGTCCATGAAGGACAAGGAAAAGTAAAAATTTATCTATCATGGCTACTAGGTGAGAGGAGAGATGCACAAACCCTACAAAGACAATAGCATTTCTGCTGTATGTTAAGAGAAATTTGTTGGCCTACAGCCTGGGGCCAGGAGGTTACCCTGGATTTGCTGGGTATTGGCACTGAGTGCCTGCCCCAGGAGCAGCCTCTCCTGCTGCAGAGATGGGAAATGGTGGCAGATCCATGCTGCTTTCACAGCACACACTGCCCAAACCATCTGGTGTGCTGGGGGCTGAAGAGAAGGCAATAACAATGAGGCCAGAGATAGTTTGTGTTTACCTGCAGTTAAACGAGGAACCCAACAGCAACTGGGTTAACGACCTAAAAGTAATGGAGGCACCACCTTAACCTTCCTGAAACAGAAATTTCTCCTTAGAGGCATCACCTGCAAGAGTCTCCACCTGAAGGTCATGAGGCAGACAAATAAGCTGATGTGGACTGTTTTAGAGATGAAACAGAACATTTTCCTCACCTAATCTGTGCTCACCCAACCTTAATTCTATGATTCTATATTAAGTGTATCAAGAAAAGAAATAGGTATACAGCTAAATTAGTAGGTTACATTGCTCAGAGGATAACCCAGCCTTAAAAATGGGTATTCCGCTTGTCAGTGGCATTATATAATCCAACAACCACAGAGTGATATTATTCTCCCTTTGTTCTCAAAGGTTTATTGACTTTGAACAAGAGGAAGTAAGTTCATGTGTAATTTTTGGTGGTGGGACATTACAACTCTGATTAATTTAACATTTCCCGTTAAACTGGAATGTGACTTAGTTTGCTAAAATATTTCTATATTCCAGAAGTTCAAAATTTTGTTGTTTGCAGTGCATATATACATTCAGTATACTTCAAATAGCAGTGGACCAAGCTCACACAATGAACATGGCAGTTACAGCATTGCAGTGACACCTTTACTGCAGACCTCCAAAAGTAGCCCATTTTTTGTAGTTTGTGTAGATGCTGAAACAAAACACAATTTCTTATGAGAATCACTCTTGTTCCCAGAGATAAGTAATGAAACACAGCCATATACTCTCAAAATAATTCTCCTAAGTGAGCACAAGCAAATTTGATATCAAGCTAAGCCTCTTATTTGGTTATAATCACTGTGTGGATGCATATTCGAGCCATGCAGGGCATGTGCAAGTTGCTCAGTCAAACATCATTTCTGATTAATGACAGAACATCTCATACATAAAACATTAAAGTTTGGTTGGCCTTTACACTCCATCTTGTGCAGCTTCTCAAATAGTTTAGCATGCACAATGTATTAAAAAAAATCATATAGGAATCTACAATCCTAACAAACATGAATCAGTAACCAATCATTACTGTTCCACTGTAATCTCTGCTGTCCACAATGTCACTTCCTGAATGTGGAAATGAGAAAGTAAGGTGTGTATATATATAATTAATAATATATAATTATATTTTATAATTAATTATACATATATATAATTAATACAGATATTCACTATGTGCTGCTCCTACAAAATCCTGCGCACTATGAAGCTATTTAAGCTGTCATAGGAACTGACACACTGATCAAAGCACCTGGAAAGGAACCATGTTTCGAAGTGGAGCTGTGCTTTTTCCCTCTGCCTTACTGGAGCTCTGGTGACTAATCTGTAAAACTATTCATGCATTTCTCCATCATTTACTGTTTTCAGCAATTTACTCTGTTTACTTAATGCAACAGGTTAACCTTAAGAAAAAGTGTACTGAAGAAAATAATTTAAAACTGTTTCAAAATTCACAAATTTGGTGTTTAACAAAAATATGCAAATCCATAAATCAGTAAATGGATGCATTCATTTTTTAGTTAACAAGGGTAGTAATTTGGGATTTTTATTTTCCCCATGCATTTTATGTTTCCTGGATGACAGATTTTACTAGCAATGGTTCAACCCATGAAGGCAGCACATTGGAATTAGCATGCATAAATACATTTATAGTCCTGTACATATAAGATGCATAAATACATATATGCCTCTTTACGCACACATATATGCACACATTCCTATATACACAAATAACCTTTCAGAGACCCAAATGCACTAGAGCATTTAAGCAAAACACAAGAGGAAACATGGTATGTATGAATTGGTAGATCTGAAAATCAGCCCCTGGCCTGGCAAAGAAATGCTTTTTCTCTGGCAGTTTGTGAACATATGCTCTTAGATGTGAGTCATATGTCAGACTGTATCACATACACATATAAAATAACATGTCATTTACAAATTATAGACATTTCACATCTAAGTGTTTCTGGAACATGACTGAATCCAAACCTTTAGTACTCCAGGAAAGTTTATTGCAGAGACAACTTAACAGAGTAGAAGATGCCTTTCCCAAGATACTTTTCCAAATTATCTTGGGTTATTTGCTGAATGGACAGAAAAATATTTTTCATGTTTCAAATAAATTTCTGGTCAAGGCCAAGAAGTGAGAAGGACAAACAGTCAGGTTATGGTTATTCAGTCATCTCAGATGGCTAAAGATAAGGCTTTTCCCCAGCAATTAAAGCCCCACCTGCCACTCTGGAGATGCATAGCTGTGCTGGTTTTGGATGGGATAGAATTAATTTTTTTCAGAGTAGCTGGTAAGGGTCTGTGTTTTGGATCTGAGCTGAGGACAGTGTTGATAGAACAGGGATGTTTTAGTTAACACTAAGCATTGTGTACACGGGGCTAAGGCCTTTTCTGCTTCTCAACCCATCCCACCAGTAAGTGGGCTAGAGGCGCACAAGAAGTGGGGAGATGACACAGCTGATCCAAGGGATATTCCATACCATACAGATCAAACTCACTATAAAGCTGGGGGAAGAAGGGGGGACGTTCAGAGTGATGGTGTTTGTCTTCTCAAGTCACTGAACACTTGCCTGCCCAAGGGAAGAAATGAATGTATTCCTTGCTCTACTTTGCTTTTTGTGCACAGTTTCTGCTTTCCCTATTAAACATTTTTTTAAAATTTCAACCCATGAGTTTTCCCACTTTTTCTTTTTCAATTCTCTCCTCGATCCTAGTGATGGGGGAGTGAGTGAGTGCCTACCTTGGGTGCTGGCTGGGGCTAAACCATGAAAACAGCAGAGCCATTTGGCAAGATGTATTTTTCAAACACAGAGGAAACAAGACTATTCAGTTCTGATGTAAGAGTATTCAATTTTGATGTTGAGTTTCCTGTGCAGCCAAACGTCTTTCAAATGCCTCAAAGTACTCCATAACCTGGAGACAGGACATAGAGCTGGGGCTTCAAAGACCAAATCATATACTCCTGCTGTGCTTGATTCAGGGACATACAACCAATTACATCTAGCCCTCCTTCTCTGTCTTTAACCATCCCAGTTTCTCCAGTGGTAGGCCCAACCTCAGACCCTGAAGAAACATTAGATTGCAATATAGGTCTGGGGTGGAATTGTTAATGGTAAGGAGTTTTGCTATCTGAAGAGAAAGACATTCCTATCCAGCCTATACTCTTCTGGACCAGGAGGATACCACACGCAGCATTGATCACCCTACCAGGGGTGACTTTTATTTTCAGTTCACCCTGAATGGACTAGAGCAAACAGGTAGCATTCAGACACATAGCTGCAGAAGAAATCCATATCAGCATTTTGACATTCATCAAAGTAATGAGTAATGAGTGTTAAAGGTTCAGAGAAAGACATTTCCTGGTATTATCTTCCTGTAATCATTGAACATTAAACAGCAGTTTACCAGAAAGCTGATTTTCACAGCCTTTGGCTACCCACAGATAGCAAGAACACTTTTTCTCTACTTATTTCTCTCAAGCACTACTTTTTCTTTTCCCCTACAGTCCTTCCCAACCCCCCACCCACCCCAACACACACAAATTTTGCATTCCTCACTGTACTGTTCTTTCTGCTAGGAAACATTTCATTACATCTTCTCTTACGTTGAGAGTTTTCTTTAAATTCTATTTGGATTTTTTTGGCTCTTTATTCTTGAAGTTGCCATTTCTGTGAATCATTAATTCAGAGATGCATGAACAATCTTACTTGATAGACTGTATATTATGTTACCTCTCACTTTCCTCTGTTATCTTACATGTTGTCAAATCAGACTTCAAATTATGTCACAGCTACTCTTTCTGAATGGTTAATTTTTCACTGAGAGTTACACAGATGGGCAATTATTTTAAGGCTTGAATACCTGCCAACAACTGTAGTGGCATGAAACTGATCTCCAAAGCCCACACAACAACAAAGAACACCAAAAAAACAGAAGATAACTCTGAATGTAAACCATGCCAATTTTTATGGGTTGCAAAGTTTAAAGAAAAATTTTCCACATCATTAAAAAAGCTTTCAATCACTACAAGCATCTACTTCTGTATATACAAACATGCAAAACTGCACATTTTAAATCCCAAAGAACAACTAGAGAGAACAAAACCAACTAATAGAATAACAATTTTTCATTTATTTGTGCATTTTAAAACAAGCACAACTACTCAGGGGAGAAGTGGGGTAACCCAACTTTAAGCTTTATATATTTATCTATAAAAATGAATAAAATATAAGCACCACTCTTGAAAAAGAAACATTACCTAGAGAAGTGGGAAGTGAGTCATTTTCCATTTCTTCTAGCCTGACAGCAGAATGGCCAGTGACTAATAAATCCACTTTTAACTATCCGTTATTTATCCACTAAAAGTGGGACAAGAAATATAGAGTCCCTCAAATAAGCTTCTGGAAAACTATCTCTGCATTGTGGCTGTCTCCTGCTGCTGGCATACATTGATTCTGCATCCCAACACTGCAACTGCTCCTGTTGTCCCACTTACAGAATAGCCCAGAGCACAACTGAGATCAAAAGCAATCACCAAACATACTCTACATTCACCATGAACAATGCAATACATATAGCAGTACACAGAAAAGAGTTTATCTCTAAGTATACAAAGTCATACAGCACCCAGCCAAATCTGGCACTCACCTAAAACACCTGCTGCCTTCCCTTATCTCCTCCTAAAAGCCCTCCAAAATTTTTATCAATTTTCCAAAACTCTGAAAAATGTACATTGAGAATTATAACTTCTTGTTTTCAACAGGATGAAACTAAGCACTGATAATAAGGATTAAACAAGACAGCCACCTAAAACAGACTTTCAACAGACAGCATTGCCATGAAGCAGCCCATGCTTCAATGTGTTCAGGGAGAAATCTTCGATATTGTGAAGACATATCATTTACAGAGAGACATAAATATTTGGTTCCAAATCAATAAATTAAGAAGTTAAAAGCTAAATACATGAGCCAGTCTTGTCTGAAAAGAAAATTCATTAACTGTTGCAAGCACTTTTTCAATGGCATCAACTTTCTTAAGCATAGTACAGACTTCTCTCAACAGTGAACAATGGAACATGTGATGCTTCATAAGCAGACTCGGTAAAGGCTGAAATTTGAACTACAAATTTCTAGGAGAGTGCACATTTTACCAGGACTCTGTTCAGTACTTTAGTAGACAATACTAGCAAGTACCATCTCCATACAATATATACCATTAGAATAAAAGGGAAAGACAGATTGTAAGAACAAACCCTGCTATTATTTGAGTATTTTCCTGATATAAAAATTTTGTTTCATGGGAAGTTTTTTCACATAGAATTCTCTTTCCTTTTCTCCATTTCTTTTCAACAAATTTAGAGAATGGTCATGTTTGTAGAATGTCTGTTATGGAATTTTGAGGAAATCTTGACACTGATTTCAGGTGCATGAAATTGTGTGTTCATATGTGGCCACATGACCAGGCCTTGAGAGCAATTCCTCTTGGCATGAGTGTCCCACTAACCAATTACAGTCCATGAGTAAACAAGAATTGAGAAAATGAAGGGAACACACCAGAACATGTCAGTAATTTATGATTAGCAAGGCCAACAATACACTCCACTGTTGAGTTTTAAAATTTCATTTCAATAAATTAATTATGCTGTTGAAACAGAGCTGACTTCATAAACCACGTAAAGTTCTGATTCTAGAGCATGCAATAATTAAAAATACAGCTGCTGCAGAGATTTTCTATTTTCAAGAGGAGTGAAGTTAATTAATTTCTGGCTTTCCACAAGCATTAAAAACAAGCAGCAACCTTCTAGACTGTGGTGATTTGGCCAGAACTGGTTTACTAAAGCAACTTATCCACCACATGGACTACCAAATGCATGTTCAGCTCTTCATAGAGGAAGGACTGACTGTTCCTCTAACTCACGGCTACTTCACCCAAAACAGTCCCCAGACCAGAGGTGAGGTATTAATGGTGGTAATCCATCAGCACATCTCACAGAACCATGGGCTCAGGGAATGACTTTACACAGAAGATAACAAAATAAGCAGTAGTTGGCTATTTAGAGAGAGTAATTGGCTATATAGAGACAGGGAGCACAAGAAAAAGCAATGTACTACAGGGGAAATCAGGCACATGATGGACTAAAAAAAATTCATCAGGAATTAGTATGAACTCTTCTATTGCTCTCATTCAAATAAATGCTCTCTGAGCACAATACCTACATGATTGTGCTGTGCTGGCCTTGCAACTAGATGACTGCTAATTACTAACTATCTGGACTGAGAAAGATGCTCCACTGTTTTAATACTTGAGAAACAACTGGGTTGGAAACCTCTGTATAATTAGGTTCCTAAAAAGAGAAAGGATTTCAGATGTATGATGCCTGAGGAGTAGGGAGAGAGGAGACCCCCCATATTTATAAATACATTTTTGTTCATTCTTTTCTCTCTAGTGACCTCCCCTTTGTTTTCCTGTACTCTAAGGGACAAGTTATCATTAATGGCATAATGCATATTATTAGCACATTCATTAGCACTATTTTTCTTATGTCAACCTGTCTTACCTTGTTGACTTTCACATTTCTGTCAGAAACTCACTATATTTAAATACATCTATAAATTACCACTATGGCGTTCCTTTAAAAGAAACCTGCTCCTACAGCTGACCAAAAAACTATAATTAAAATAATTTTCAATGACAGCATGTCTTTGAAGGTACTGTGGTTTTGCTAAGTACTAATTAATTTAAAATAACACCTGGAGTATTTTTTTTCCTAAATCAAAATATTTTATTTCACAGCAACATCTGCTGTAAAACATATTTTACTTCATTCACTTATGAGTATTCCCCATATTCATTCATATCATCACTGACAGCAGATTTCAACTGATAGCCCAGAATGGCAAGATACCACAATCATTTGATTTAGTATTACAGCTTAATCAAGGACATCATTAACTACTAATACTGTCATGAAAAATTGAGTAGAAGTCAAAATTAATTAGGTGTATAAGAAAATATAATATTTTCTTAAGTTTAATCTTATATGTAATTTTATGTCCATTTCACAGTATGTTTTGGAGCTATTTCAGTTTTGTAAATATGAACTCAATGTGAAGTGCTTTCTCCCTCTCCTCTTGTTATGCTGCTTCAGCTTCTCTTATTCACCAGAACCAAACCCTCCATGGAGCTTTTCCCATCTCACATAGGTCTGTATAACCCTATAGAAAACTCAAAACACCAGTCCCACAGCAACTGCTTTCTCTCTCTCAAGATAAGAACCAACATTAGAGAATTATCATCTGCTGCTATGGTACAGGTGCACAAGGCAAGTGTGCAAGTAACTTCAGTCACTGCTTCTTGGGATTCTCCAACACAGCAGCAAAACTATTTTACCATATATTTTCAGTGGCTAATAGGATGCAGCCATGAAATCCCTCTTGGACAGCCTGCTGGAGAGGGAAGATTAAGTTATGATAATATTTTATAGGAAATTCTTATAAGCATCTCTGGTCTAATGGACATTTTGGTGTTATTCAAACCTCAGAAATCTCCAGAGGCTTCGCAATCTCTAATTCTAGGAGTTGTAACACTACCAGGACTGAAGAAAAATTAATATTAAATAAAAAAAAAAAAGAAGAAAATTAAAATACACAGAAAAAATCAAATCAGAAAAGGTCTTGTTTCATTTAGATATATTTCAGTACTGTTGTCATTGCCATGCAGCCTGAAATATATAAAATAATCACAGGACCACAAAACCTCAAAGACAAGGTGAAGAACTGCTTGCTTAGCAATATTTTGCTGCCCCTATTTCACCTCCCTTGGTGGCAAGAAGCCTTTAGCCTACCATGCTGAGATTTGACTGGAAAAAAATTTTATGCCAAATCCCAGCATCTGTAAAATCAAAGAGAAAGTGTTAGAACTGGGTTCTACATCTGTACTGATTGTCAGTGGTCTTGGACATAGATATCATATAATTCTAAGCTCTTTGGTGTGAAAAAGCTACCATGGTAGCATTTCTCCATATGGAGAATTTATGAGACTTTACAATAAGCTTTGACAAGTTTTTCCCATATAACTTTATGCAGGCTCATCAATCACATAAAAGTTTTGAATTTATGACACTACAACATTTTATAAAGGAGATAAAATCCATTTCATTTTCCATCTTTCCTGACAGAAGTCCTTTTCTAATTTCTAATTTCAAAGTCCTTTATTCACTGATCAGGGACTACTTTGCCATTAGCTAAGTTTCAGGTAAGTGCAGACAGATCACAGACACAGATATTTCAACATTAACCATTACTATCTGAAGTTCCCCCAATGCATATTCCCTCTCTAGGCCAGTTAGCACCAAAAAAAAAAAAAAAAAAAGAAAGAAGTCATACTCACCTGCAATAATGAATGAAAGAGTGAATACATAAAGACACTGGAAAACTAAAGTGCATGTATTAAAAGAACAGGATTTCTTTTCATTTCTAGAAGCATAATACTTCTTTCTAAACACTGCCTAAAAGGGGAGGGTTTAGGCTACTTGCATTTTTAATATGAAAAATATTCCATGAAAATGTGATCTTATAAGCTAAAATTCTAATTTATATGTTCATTTACTAGCCAGTCAGCCCACTCCACCTGTAGCTATCTCTAGAGGGCAAAACAGATTCCAATTAGTAATTCTCAGCCTTGGAAAAAGTTCTGACCTGTGCACATGGTTTATCAAGGTCTTCTTTCTCTGCAACAGCTACAGATGGGGACAATCCTCAAGAGACTTGCCCCTGCTGTTTTCTCCTGATGAAGCAACCTTTTGCATCTCCTCTGGTTTTTATTAACCAAAATACAGCTCTCATCAATAATTATGGGAAGGAGACATCTAGCTTGCCTTTTAGTGTTTGAGGTTTTTTCCCCAAACACAAGGCTAGAATATAAAGATTGAATCCATTAAGGTTTAATGGTGAAAATGGCGACACCAAGCATTCTGTTTTTGTAAAAGTTAGTGAAATACAAGGGAAAAGAGCTGAGAAAATTCCTGGCAGTGGTGGGAGAGTAGGCTCTTTACACAGAGGCTCTCCACAATCTTTAAAATATAACCTTAACCATGAAAACAAATAGAGTCCATGAATAATACACATATTTCACATCACCACTTACATGAAGGCTAAAAGTTTCATACACAGATTTGATTCAGAGTCAGCCCAACATAACATTGATGTTGATGGTGCTACTCTGGATTATGTTTTTATTATGTCAATTAAGGGTGCAAATTTTGCCTTAAAGAAGTACTAGATATGACGCTATTTCTGTAACACCTATGGTTTCTTTGTGGCATGTTTTTTCTTCCTTAAAAGCACAGCAATCATTTCTTCTCATAGAGTAGAATCTGGAAAGGTTTCCTTTTTATAGAGATTGAACTGTGTCCTATAAATATAGTTTCTACTACATCTACATGATCTAAGATAATGGCTGTAGTAGAAAAGACAATGAAAAACAATGAATGAGTTCATTTGAAATACAGAGGCTTTGTCTTACTGGTAATAGCCAGAGGATGCCATAAAATAAAATAATATTTTAAAAATGCCAGTCCACAAAAGTAGTCAATAGACATAACAATAAGCACTTACTAATCAATAGTGATAAGCCAGCGTAACTTAGCTGAGAGGTATTTCTTCAACAACAGTTTTTCTAATACCTAACTCACTAGAATAAACATATCAGGCCAATATTTTAAGCAGAAAGCCCTTCAGTTGATCGTAGGGCAGCAGGATGAAGACAGTACCATACCACCCCCTTACCAATCACCCCAATCTGTTCTACATTGTGCAGAACAAGCCTCCTCAGGGACACTGTCGTCTACCAAAGCCTTATTTTTACATGAGGGGGGAAGGACATAAGGACTATCAACACACCTTGTCAAAAGCAACTGAACACTGCAGCACTCGGACTCTGCTTTCAGAGGATGCAGAAAAACATCAGCTACTGGGTTGTAGTAGATAGGGACAGGCGAACGGAAGATTTCGGGATGTGACGGAAAGAAAGACCCCTTCTCCCTCTCACCCTGCAACATGTTATCCATTACCCCAAAGAATGTAACCACACCTAACCCAGTAGTTTTCCACTCCTGACTAACCCTAGAGACCCTACCAACCCCCCCTGACATAGCAGAGTCCCCCAAGACTATTTAAACCCATGAGATAAGATAATAAAGGCTTTCGACCATCCACCACGCTGGTGTCCAGCGCGTGTCGTTGGCCCGAGTGGCCCAGGGGAGACTGGGCTGCCATGCTGTTCCTTGAAACCAGGTCGCCTTGCCTTCCCCTGAAGGCAACATAACTGGTGCCGAAGCCCGGGAATAATTCGCTCGGGCAGCGGGTGTTGCCTGGACAAGAGCAGCGGCCAGACCGGTGAGACCGTGTTCTCGGCGAGGGAGACGTCCCAGGACCCGCGATCGTCATGGACGCCACTGCCAGGGTCGTAAGTGAGGTTCATAAGCAATGGGGAATTGAGTGTAAGCTCAAAGACTTTTATCTTGCTATAGCAAGGCTGCTTGAGCGTGGGGCAATTGAACGCCCTGTGGATGTTTTGCATCCGGAGATATGGGAAAAATGCACAGCCGCGCTGGCCGAGGACACGAAATCCTCAGGCAGCGGCAAATGCCTTAAGGCGTGGGGAAAAGTAGAGAAAGCCCTGCGCAGAGCAATAGAAGAGCAGGAGGCATGGAGCGCAGCGCGTACGTGTTTATTGGTTACACCCAAGCTAGGGGTAGGAGCGGCAACGCAAACTACCCCTGAGGACGATCCGCCCGGGAGCGGGGATCCGGGGGGGCCCGGCGCGTCACCCCCCTCCCCGGGCCGGGGCCCGGGGCCCCCCACGGAAACCTCCCAAAGATCCGCGGCTTCCCCATCCGCCCCACCACCGCCGGGCAGTGACCCGGTACCGGAGGTGCAGCGGCGCGCAGAGCTCTGTCGGCGGGGACTGGCGGGGGAAGCCAGAGGCGCGGGAGCCGCGGCTCGGGAGGAGATCCTGCCCACGCCACCTCCAAACCCCTTTGAAAATGGCGCCGGCAGCCAAGGGGAGGGGCGGGGCGTGGGTGGTCTCGGCGCGAAGAGCCCAGAGGCGCGGAGTTTCGCTAATGCGCGTGTGCGGGAGAAAGAGGAGGAGAGCGGCAGAGGGCTCGGAGCCGATCGGCAGCCGCGCCTGACGCCGCCACCATATAAGGGAGAAACCCACCCCTGCAGGAGGCAGGGCGAGCCCGGGGGGCGGCAGCGGCGCCACCCCCGGGGGGAGGAGCGGGGTCGGAGCCGCACAAAACGGCACCGAGCCCCGGAAGTGTGCTGGCATTCGACTTCCGACTCGGAGTCCAGCAGCAGCTCCGGCAGCTCGGAAGAACTGTCGGGAGCCGGCTGGGGCTCTGAGACGAAGAGAATAGAGCCAATGCAATTTAAAACAAAACCAAGTAAAGCTTTAAGCCGCACCGAAAAGCAGCCACAATATGAACCAGCCCAGTTTACCGACTGGGGAGAAATAAAAGGGAAAAACACAACCCACCCCAAAACCTTGCCCCCAAAAGTCACCGACACCCCGGCTGGCCATGCAGATGTATTCCAGATAAGCCGCACAGCCAAATCCGATCCAAACCCAATTTTTCGTATGCTAGAAGCTACCTTTCTAACCCTAAACGAAACCAAACCGAACCTGACTAACTCCTGTTGGCTTTGTTATGATGTTGAACCCCCTTTCTACTAAGGCATTGCTTTAGACACCCCCTTCAGTTACTCCACAGCCAGTGCCCCCCACCAGTGCAGATGGGACACTCCCCGCAGAGGAATCACCCTGAGTCAAATCACAGGACAAGGCAAATGTTTTGGTAATGCAACTTTAGCAAAGCAGAAAGGCAACTTCTGCACTAAAGTTGTCAAGCCCAACAGAAAGATCGGTAAGTGGGTGGTCCCATCCGCATCTGGGATGTGGGTTTGCCAGAGATCCGGAGTGAGTCCTTGTGTGTTCCTTGCCAAATTTAATGACTCTATTGACTTCTGTGTCCAAGTTCTGATTGTTCCTAGGGTCCTGTACCACTCAGATGAAGAAGTATACCACCTTTTCGAAGAACCTGACAGACTCCACAAAAGAGAAATAATCACAGGTATAACTATCGCAATGCTGCTCGGCCTGGGAGCAGCTGGTACAGCCACAAGTGTCTCAGCCATCGCAACCCAACAGCACAGACTCTCTCAGCTGCAAATGACCATCGATGAAGACCTGCAGAGGATCGAGAAATCCATCTCCTATCTAGAGAAATCAGTCTCTTCGCTTTCAGAAGTAGTTTTACAGAATAGGCGAGGACTGGATCTCTTGTTCATGCAACAAGGAGGACTGTGTGCAGCTTTGAAAGAGGAATGCTGCTTTTATGCAGATCATACAGGAGTCGTTAAAGACTCCATGGCAGAACTCCGAGATAGACTGGCTCAAAGAAAGAGAGACAAGGAAACCCAGCAGAGCTGGTTCGAATCCTGGTTCAATCAATCACCTTGGCTCACCACTTTAATTTCTGCCCTGGTAGGTCCACTGGCAATACTGCTTTTAGCTGTTACCATAGGACCATGCCTGCTGAACAAGCTAGTCTCATTTGTTCAGGCCCGTCTAGAACGGGCAAACATTCTGTTTGTAGGCCAGCAACAAATGCTGTAAACCAAAAAGTGCGAACACAGTCAGCTGCAAAAGCCTTCAAAACTCACCTTGCGAGAATTACTCAGGTTTACCAAAAACCCTTTTTTCCTTACCAAGTTACAAGTTTGTACCTCACTCCAGTGCCTATATCTACGACTACCTCATGTTACTTATGAAAAGGAGGGGGGAGATGTAGTAGATAGGGACAGGCGAACGGAAGATTTCGGGATGTGACGGAAAGAAAGACCCCTTCCCCCTCTCACCCTGCAACATGTTATCCATTACCCCAAAGAATGTAACCACACCTAACCCAGTAGTTTTCCACTCCTGACTAACCCTAGAGACCCTACCAACCCCCCCTGACATAGCAGAGTCCCCCAAGACTATTTAAACCCATGAGATAAGACAATAAAGGCTTTCGACCGTCCACCACATTGGTGTCCAGCGCGTGTCGTTGGCCCGAGTGGCCCAGGGGAGACTGGGCTGCCGTGCTGTTCCTTGAAACCAGGTCGCCTTGCCTTCCCCTGAAGGCAACACTGGGTAAAAGGAACTTCTGAGTAACCACAGCTTTGATGTCTCTAATAAAGAGGTAAAGAATAAATAAGGAGAACTTATCTCCTCAACATTTGTTTCAAGTGAATTGAACTGAAATAGCACACATTGCTGTTGGCCATTTTTTCAAGTGTGTTCATATACTTTCACAGCAGAAACCTTATCTGTGTTTGGGCAGACTTAAGCAATTTTTTTTTTTTTTAGATGTAACATGCTACAAGACTAAGTCTTACTTTTGACAAATGTAGTTCCTTACTGCGGTCCATTCCCACATGGTGCTGTAGGGGGTCCCAGTCCCATCACTGCAGCTAGGCCACCTGTCTCTTTGGGCTCACCTTGGTTTCTCCTGCTCTCTCCACTCAGACACAGGCTCTTTGACCACTAAGGTGCTCTCTGTCCTACTGATCCCTCTCTATATCCCTGAAATTTTGCTTCCCAGTTTGCCAAGGACAGCAAGGTGAACTACCTATTTGTTAGAGTTTCAAATTGCACTTTTCTGTGCACATCAAGGAGCAGCATTTCACTTTCTAGGGTTTTGCTATTGCTGTGCAATGTGTTGACCAGTGATGTTACACTGCACTCTCTGAATGATGGAATGGGCCACAAGTATCTACAGCTGTTCTCCTTCTCCCAG
The DNA here is from genome assembly GCF_050655825.1 of Lonchura striata. Classification (NCBI taxonomy): domain Eukaryota; kingdom Metazoa; phylum Chordata; class Aves; order Passeriformes; family Estrildidae; genus Lonchura; species Lonchura striata. The sequence goes on along the minus strand of NC_140705.1, from coordinate 82,589,895 downwards.
GTTCACTTCAAATAATATTTTTATTTCTTTCATTTATTTTATCTCGTCTTTTAAGTGAATTCTAAGCTTCTAACCTAAAAAAAGTGTTTTTAAAGGCCGCTCCCTTTAAAGTCTCCAGTCAAATTCAAAGCCTTGGGACCAATTGCAGGCAGGGATTTCAGCTTGTTGTTGCTGATTTAAGATACTTATTTCTGTGACAAAACCAGGCAACTGTTAACACCTGTATAACTTCACTGCAAAACCAGAGAATACTTGTGATTTCTCAGACACCTAATAAATTAGGAAGGCATTTACCTGGGTGTTGATTTTTAAAAAGTTAATCAGTCATCTTATTTTCAACCTGAATATTTGGGACAAACAAGGACACAGGTTGTAGACATAGAAGGCACCACCTATTCTCCAAAGTAATGGTCATGGTCAATCCTTCTGACATGGCAAATCCTTCAGTACTGATAGAGAAGCCTGTCTGTGCAATACAGCCACAAGGGAGACAGTTCTTTCACAAGTTTATGAGCCACATCAGCATCTTTGCCTTCAGTGGGCAAGAAACACTTATCTAATTTGCTTCCCCCCCCCCCGCCTAAAGCAACAGCACAAAATAAGCAGATGAAACCCTTTCAAATAAAATAAAGTCCCTTAAAGTACACCTGCCTCTCTAGAAAAGTTGAAAGAGAAAATCACATTAGTGAGGGTATCAGTTGCCTGAAGCAAGATTACTTAACAAAACTGAGAGCCATGTGAGATGCACTGTGCATCTTAAACAACCCTGGGGACCAGCAGACATGGCACAGACACAGCACCTGACAGAAACCAGAACCTGGAGGTCAGGTGGGGCACTCAACACTCTCTCAAGTGAAGATGGAGGTTTAGGCTCACACTGCAGCATCTGGCCCCTAAGGTGTTACTCAAAGTTTTCAAGCACTGCATTAAGAAGAAATTAAGAACCCATGAAGTAAAAGAAGGCCTCTGAATAAGGCTGTCATCCCTCACCTCCTGCACAGCAGGAGGGCACTCTTAAAAATCGATCTTAATATCAATGAGCCTCTCTACTTTGTCATAGGAATTCAGATTTGTTTGATCTTTTAAAGGCTTTAACGATGCAGCAACACTTCAGATACTGACCCCACTGTGTAATCTTAATAGAACTTCTGAACCATAGAAATATGAACACTAACACCACCAGAAGTTATTTTTTATTTCATAACAATCAAATTTTATTGCCACACCACCATAGATCTCTCATAAAAATAGACGCTGAGGAACAGAGACCATGACATGATAGTACCTGTACTCTCAATCCCTGCATGTACGTGTATGTTGGGTGAAGTAGAATGAGGCAAAGGAATTCTTCAGATGCATTATAAATTACACTTGAGTAACAAGGCAGGGACAAAAGAAAATTCTGCCAAAACTTAAACAGAGGTGTAAAGAAAACATTTAAAATATTCTATTGGTATTATCTTTCACATTTTAATACTCCCCCAATTAACTGAGCAGATGACTGCTTTGTCTCACAGTTGACAATTGAAGGTGCTTCATGAATGCCAATTTTGAGAAAAGACATGAATTATAGCTGAAACACTGTATGTCCCACATCCAAAAAATACCAGCTGATTTTTCACTGCTGGCAATCATATTTTTTTAAGAGAGTACTAAAATCAGGTTCTATAATTCCTTATTATAAGGGGAAGAACAAAATCAATCAAGAAGTGTTTATCCTTCTGCTTTGGTTGTGGGGGTGAGGGAGAATATTACACAATGGTGTTGCCTGGCTTGTAGTCAATTCTATATAATTTTACTATGGTAATAGTTGCATCACTTCATATCATGCAGTCTCAGATGAAAAAATGAAACCAGCACCTCCTCCTTTTATTCCTACACTTTGATCCTCTTGGAGGTGGACTTAAAAGGTGCTGCTTCCCATATTTCTATGTCATTGAGCCTGTGCTTGTAAGATTACTGATTGAACGGATTTTTCCTATTTATAATTAATTAGTGAAAGCATTTTGCTTTGAAAGCTCCTTTGTGCTACACAGTACATCCAGTACTTAGGGGGTTAATGCATGAAAGGGATCACTGGGTTGAAAATAGAAATCACTGTTAAAAAAACCATGGTATCAGGAGAATTAGGCACAACATAATATTGTAACCACTGAGAATTCTCAACAGTAAAATAAAGCCTTGTTATCCCAGCATTTTCATTAGTTTTCCAGTAGTCTGGACGCAGTGTGAATTACAATGAGCAAGAAAGCCGTGGTTGTTCTCTTTAAAGAACATGCACTGTATAGGAGGAAGTAATTTCTTCAGATCATACTGTGCTGGTTATTGGTTTGTATTTGCTGGTATGTATTTTAGCACTTAGAAATAATATTTCTCTCCATTGCAGGGTATTCTGCATATAACCTGAAAAACAATACATGTGTAGAAGCTCTCAAAATTAATCTCATTCTAAAGTAAATATTTGTTTAGAAGTCTAAACAGTGATATAAATCTGTAGAAAGAGCATTCTGCACCAAATTTTTTCATTGAGAGGATGTTTTTTCAGTCTGGACAGGATGTGCTGTGTTTTGTTAAAACTGCAGACAATAACATGCAGATAACTAAAAGCCAAAACTGGACAAAAATTGAGGTTAATATAGCTTCTACTACGATTGTTGTTTTGTTAGTAGTTCGCTATTTATCAAAAGAAAAAAGAAACAAAAAAGGAAAAAAACCCCAACCAAAACAAACAACCAAAAAAGCCCTAGGAATAAACTCATTTGGGCAAATAGAGCATGCATTTTATGTGGTTTAATCCTGGCCTAGTCCAAATCATTACCATATTAAAATACCACTGATTATCTTGGAAAAGAGGCTAACAAGCTTATGTGTACAGAACTACTAATTTCTCTGAAACCACTACTTACATAGCTCTTTAAGAATTAAGCATATGATCTGTATTTAAAGGAAGACTTGATCTGATTCAGGCCTTAGCTTGAACCTTCCAAATACTTAATTTGGGAATCTGTAAGTATGAGTCAAGAAAAAAACCCCAAAGTAGATGTGCTCTCTGACCATTTGCTAAGCTGCATGATATTATCTAGAAAGCCAAGCTCAGATCAACCTGCACATCCAATAGAAAACTGGAGCTTCTTATTCTTAAGAATTCTTAAGGCTCCAACCAGCCTAGATAAAGTTGTTACAGAGCCTGCAATATGCTCAATATCACAATATGCTCCTCCACTGGGATGACTCTGGTATGAATCCAGTGATGAGCCACATGTAGAAGTTTGTAGAAAGTTTCTTAGAGCCTAACTTCATTCAAGTCCCTACATCACAGAAAGCCTGAAAAGTGCTGAAAACCAACTGCTTGCCTCCTAAACAATTACCCTACACAATATGGACATTTCACATCTTTTACACACAGTTAATTTCAATGTCATTCACAGAAACATTGAAAACTCCTAGAGAGAACTTCTGCCCCTGCTCAGAGTTGCCTGAAGCAGGCTGCCCAGGACCATGCCCCATCAGGACTTGAGCACCTCCACAGATGGAGACTTAACAAAATCCTTTCCAGTATCTGATCACACTAAGAGAGAAAAAGCTTTTTCTTTTGTCCAGATGGAACTTCGTGGGGTTTTTATTTCTGCCTATTGCCTCTTGTACTATAATTGGACACTCCTGCACCATCCCAAATTAGGCATTTATACACAGTGATAAAATTGCCCCTGAGCCTCCCCATCTCTAGGCTCAAAATAATCGGCTTGGTCAGCACAACATCTTTTGGATTGTTATTTTCAAATTTTAACATTATGTCCTATGTTGTCTCATTATCCACTTTCTTTTCATGTGGCACTGCCTTTCCCTCAGGAAAAGTGAGGTGGATTTTTTCCTTTTTAAGGAATAGATTAAAAAATAGTATTTTTTAATTTTTTCCACTACTTAAAGGGAAAGATTTGTCTTTAAACAACTATGCTAAAAACAGAAGATTCTAAATCATGCAATTAACAAGTATTAAAGCTTTTTTCCTTAACAAACAATTTGATATTGTTCTCTTAAGAATTCTTTCTTCTTTTTATCCCCCAAATGCAAAGAGCAAGCTGTTTACAAAGTCATTAAGATTAAATATTTACTGAGGAATAAATAAATAAAATTTAACAACTAATAATCAGATTTGGTGGTATTTTCTGTTTTAGAGCACATACCTTTACATACCAAAATTTTGTTGGACTTCAGTGGCAATGAAAGGTAGGGAATACAATGTGTAAGGCATTTGCTGTATTTTCAGAGGGATAACCAGAGTAATGCAGCCCCTTTGAACAAGGGACAAGCAAGGATGAGTGAGGCAGGGAAGGGACACCATATGATCTATCATGTTACACCTGATACCATTTACTCCCCTTATAGGATAGCAAAGGAGAAGACCACCAGTTAAATCAGTGACACATCATGACATAAAAATTATCACATCACCAATAAAAATTCACCACATCATGAAATAAAGATCAGATGCAGCTCCATCACTGGGTTTACTACAGCAGATCTTTATTTCATGAGGAAGATGCATATGAATGAAGCAATTGCTCTTATGCAGATTGTCTGGGTTGAACAAGTAGGACATGACCTATCTGTGAGGTTTGTCACACCTCCCAGACACTGGAAAGCCCAAGGCACTCCCTGCTCAGCTGACACTATGAAGCCTAGTTTCTGGGGCTACAAATCCATCTTCTGGGATGGATTCACCCCCAACCTCTGCCTGCATTGGGTACTTGCAAAGCAACCTACCACTGTTGAGGAAGGTCAAGCAAACATCATAACTGTGAGACCTTCATATTCTTACCAAAGTCAGTAGTGATGGTTTTATAACACTTCTGAATAATTATACAGCAACAGGGAGAGACTGAAAAACCTTCATTTTACTAACAGATCTGGATAAACGCAGCCATACAACAACAAAATCAGGACAGAGGAGGTAGCCACAAATGACATGCTAATAAAAATTCTCTTTGAGAATACAGATATCCAGCAAACAAAAGAAAGCAATCCTGAAGAATTAGCAATCCACTGTATTTTAACTTTAGTTGCTCCCCACACCTCAGAAAAACGATTTTAAACCTTACCCTAAAACTCTCTCCATGGAAGTAAGACAGTGTCTAAGTACCACAGAACTCCATGAAGCAGGCTAAGCAACACTTCTTCCTTGGAACACCGAGTACAAACAACAGTGTCACAACTGTCACGTTTCAAATGCATGGTTACATGTTTCAGGGGAGAAGTGGAAGTATGAAGGGGCAGCAGAGACAGCTTGTGATTAATTGACTGCAATTCTCATTCCCTGTCCCCTGTGCTGCTGCAGGGCGGGGTGGGGAGCAGGTAGAGGGCATCAGGAGTGAAGCTGAGTGTGGGAAGAAGAGAGAGGTGAAGGTAAGATGTTTTTAAGAATTTTATTTTATTTTAGTTTTTATTTTTAATTACCCTTCTCTGATTTAATTGGTACAAAACTGATTTCCCCAACTGGTGTCTCTTTTGCGTGTTACTAAATAATCACTAAGTGATCCCCCTCACCCTTACCTCAACCAACAAGACTTTTGTTATATTTTCTCTCCCCTGACAGCTGAGGAGGGGAGTGATAGATCAACTTTGGTGGGTACTACTGTCCAGCTGAGGCCAACATCACAGTAATACAGGTACCACTTGTGCAGTGTGTCCTCAGCAGCAACAGCTCCACACGCCAAGGCAGTCTACAACATTATTTGTGATCATTAATAATCGGGAGCCAGGATCTCTATCTTTGTCCCACCTGAAAGTCCAATAAACTCGCCATTTGCAAATCAAACTCAAGCCCTCTCTTAAGTAGTAATAAACCTATAAATTTACTTTTTTGTGTCATCAGTGCCTATTACAGAAAAAAGTAATATGCAAAAATAATGTTTCATGTAGTGAAACCACTCAAAAAGGTTGGTTCTGTCAATTACAAAAGATGCAACATTCATTTACTGCATTTAACACAGAAAACATCTCATTTCCAATTAAAAAACATTGCCTAGGACTTCAGGTGTTTTTCAACAAATATTAGAAATTAAAAAAAACGTGCATATTAGGGTAATATGCTAAGAGTACTTATGTTTTTCCAGGTGTTTACTGTGATTGGAGTGCTACATATTTGCATAAGTTTTGGATTCTCTAGATGTTAAAAGAGAAGAAAACAGAAAGAGAAGCCTGTGATTTATCAAGTGGTTTTTCAAGAAGGAAGAGCAATTTTCCTTTAAAAGCCATCTGTACAGTTCACCCTGTAAATAATTTTCTGTTCAAGATAACAAAATCTTATTTTACTTGTGGGTTTAACATACACGGCACAGTCTCTCCTCTATTTTGTTCCACCACGCGAGGACTCATTAAGAATTACTAATTAACACAACAGCTACACTAGCAGACACAATAATGAAAGGACATTTACACCTTAAAAGTCTGTTTTCTTTCCTCTATTTTTAGCCATTTTCAGGGAGGGGTGGGCAAAATATTTGTATACAGTTTATGGATGTTTCTACCACAAGGTTTTTCATAAAGATAAATTGTGATCACCTTCCAGTGGCACCTCACAAAATCTCCTGAGTCTTTATTTATTTATATGGAATCCATCACTGCAAAGTCTAGGAGCACAAACAGATTAAATACACTCCCTGTGTGCACCAAGGCTGCTGCCATTGACATTGCCCAAGAAAGAAACTCTAGATTGTATTTTTTTTTATCCCCTCAAACCTGAGTACAGCAGGGAAATGGTGAAGTGAGATTTCCTTTCTGAGACTAAACCACGCTATTTACTGAGCATCCGTCATAGACCAATTGGCACATGCTTAAGCTGTGGAGAACACAGCAAAGCTTCAAACCTTTAATTTTCTTAACATCTTGATACACAGTGCTGGAAAGACAGAAAACCCCCAAAAAGGTGCTTAGAAAAGAAAATTTTAGCTAAAAACCAACTTACTGTTTGTAAACTGCAAATATGTAGCTGGGTTTTTTCCCAAATAGAAACATCTGCTTTTTCCTGTAATTTCCTTGTCATGGGTGCCCTCTACCAAAGCACTGGTAATTGATACATTTCATTTTACTGGTCTGAGGTTCAAGAGTGCAGTTGCAATGCTGCCAACCCAGCATTACTGTGACACAAACAGAGCAGCCCAGAAGATCATGAACCCATGGAGAAATAAAGAAGAAAAGATGACTTTCTATGGAATTCTTCTGCATAGACTATAAATTAGCATACTGATAAAGCAGTCAGGTCAGAGATTCCTCTCCATCATATTTTTCTGTTACAGGGAAATTCAAGAATATGTTGTGTCAGGTATGATAAATTGTTTTCTGGCATTTAGTTTTCACAGATAAACACTAAAAAACTTATCCCTTTCAATAACCTGGCAAGAAATGGCCTAATAATTAGGTACCTTGATTTATGTTTAAACAGCCTGTGGGATTTAGGGCTTCCGCCGCCTCTAAAACTGTCACACCTGTGCCCTTTTAGCACTACATACTAGCCTAGTGTTCTCATTAGAGTCTGGAGATTAATATTAATGAGGCAAATTCTCACTGGAGGCACACTAACTTACATTACTTTAATTTAAATATTTGAGTGCTACTTATTATGAGAATTTACCTTTATTACTATTATTTTTTAAGAGCTTTCGGGTTCTTTCTCATCTCAAATAATATCAGAAATAATTCCACCTTGATTAAAGCCAGGAAAATAGTAATCAGAATATCAGAATTTATATTTAAAGGATATTTCTGGGTCTGTAATCCTTTTCTCTTTGACAATACATAAGTTGGTTTTGACTCAGGTAGATAAGCCTTGAGTAAGCAAATGATTTGTAAATACAGAGGTTCAGGAAGAATACTACTTATGATTATCAGAATTCCTAATTCAGGCAACCTTGTAAAATACTAAGATTACACAGTAAAAAAAAAAATAATTCCTGTTATCTACAGCAAGATGAAATCTAGCTTTGCAGAATGGGTTTTCTGTCTGTCTCATAAGGAAGGAATTACAATGCAATTCAAGATTTAAAATTTCAGTCACCTTTCAGGGTTCCTCCACGAATTCAGTATAACACAGGAAAATTTGCCCTGCTGAGAAGAAAAATCCACTGTGGAATAGAAGTGTATTAATGATATATGTACAGTAATGCTTCAATTGCTGAATCCAAACAGGCAGATCAAACACACAGGGACATTTGGATACTGCCTTCGTAGCAAAAATAAGGTGTTCTTTTTTGAGGGCTGGGGTGGGTTTTCAGTCACAGCATATGCAAAAGTAGGCTTGCACAATCCTATCAGATCTTCTCCTCAAATTTTCTAGTCTATTCTAGTTTTATTTGACAACAGAAGAGTGGTCTGGAAGAGATCACATTTTAGCAAGTTACAAGAAAATTAGAGGCTGGGTAGAACAAGGGGAATGTAAAAATTGTCCCCATGAGGGAACATCAGCACACTGATCAAGTGCTCTAGCTGGACACTGGACATGTTACCTGATAGGTGGTCGGGAAGACACACAGAATACAATAACTGAAACAAAAAGCAGTTTAGGACATAAAGTTCAAAATAATTTTTTTTTCCAAACTTTTAAGCTTTTTTTTGCAGATGAAAGCTGAGTTCTAGATAACATAGCAAAATTAATGGGATGGCCTAATTCTGCAGTTGTGCACTGATACTTCTAAAATACAGCAGCTCACTGTGCTACTGAAAGTTGTTCTAAATTGCATTATTCTCAAATCCAATATATCACAGGGTGATGCCAGCCTAAAACAGTAGCCATTTCCCAGATCCTTCATTAAAAAACAAAACAAAACAACTCCACAAAACCAAGCAAAAAAATCCATAAAACAGAAAACTCAACCCAAAAAGAAAAAAACTCAAACAAAAAAAAACCTCAGTAAATTGCCTAAGCACCTTCTGGGAACGCTTTTTGTTCTATGCAAATAGGAAGTTCACAAAATTAACTCCCTAACATAAGACTTGTAGATTTTGGAAAGACCTCAGCTAAATAAAATTTGCATTTTTAATTTACTATTTAATAACGACCCAAACTCAATTATTTCTTCCTGCATAGGTTTCTATGCTTAGAAAAAAAAGTAATATATGTCAAATATATTTAAAAGCCTACAGCAATTCTGCAAAGAGCTTCATTATTGGCCAAAGGTGACAGGATACAGCGGCCCTGCTCTGCTGGCTATGCATTACCAATGTAGCTACACAGGATTGTTTTGCATTATGTCCCAGTGGAACCACAAAGAAAAATTAACTGTTCCACATTACAAATTATCTTGTTTTCAGCTACAGCAGGTAATGGCATTTCAAGGTGCACTTACAGCATATGACAGGAGGGAGGAAAAAAATTAGGCTTAGCCTGTATGCTTCACAATCTCATTTGTTCTCTGGATTCCATTATAGCATTTGTAAATAATTCAGATTTGCTCTCTTACTTTGCAAAATAAGAAAACTTCTTAAGATTTAAGAAGCAATTGAATTTTAAAGTTTTGTTTACTATGTATTTTTCAGCATGCACCAGATTGGCTCACAGACAGAAGGGCAGCTAGGGCAGGCTTCCCTTGGGGGATGCATGAAAGTGCCAGAGAACAGCAGACCAGGCTGACCATGAGATGCCTACAGCAAGAGGATTTGAAGGAAAGCATTCCAAAGAGCTCCCCACAGCAGCACAAGGGTTTGTGCCTTCCTGGGATGCACCCAGGTCCAAGGGTGGAAGCACCATGCTCCCTTCTGCACTCTGCCTCTAGCCCATGAACAGCAACCTGTAGCTGTCAATAAGGTTAAATAAATTTAACCCCTTTAAGCTTCTTCCCTTGTAAACAGCTACTATTTGTTTTATATCACTTTTATTATGACTGCTATTAATAGCATCTTTCTGTCTGCTTTTCTTCACACCATTTGAGTTTGAAATTGTCTTCCAGGGAAGAGATCAAAGAGGGAGGAACAAATCCCAGTGCATCCCTTTCTATGCATTCATCACACTCCTTGGTCTTGCAAGGCAAATCAAGGCAAAATCTTCCCCAAACTGGTGTGCTTTTATCCTATATTAATTGTGCTGAACATTCCTATTCCAACCACAATCCTTCATTACCTGCAACTCTTTTCTTCATAAATATTCTTAGATAGCATTTATGCATACACTTGTAAGTACTTATTCCTGGTTCCATTAAAAAGTGCAAAATTAAATATAATCCTCATAGGACATCATATAAATCGTTCCCATACATTTCTATTTTAGGATGGGCAGATTGAGAGCACTCCTGAGAAAAAAGACTTGGGAACATTGGTTGACAAGAAGCTTAACACATGCACTCTCAGCCCAGAAAGCAACAGCAACCTGGCTGCATCCAAAGCAGAATGGCCAGAAGGGCAAGAGAGGGGATTCTGCCCCTCTGCCCTGCTGAGACCCCACCTGGAGTGCTGCATCCAGCTCTGGGGTCCCCCATACAAGAAGGACATGGACCTGTTGGTCTGAGTCCAGAGGAGGGACACCAAGATGTCAGAGGGCTGAAGTATTTCTCCTCAAAACAAAGGCTGAGAAAGTTGGGGTTGTTCAGCCTGGAGAAGAGAAGGCTCCAGGGAGACCTTATAACATGCTTTCAGTATCTAAAGGGGAGGGGCCTATAGAAAGCTGGAGAGGGACTTCTTGCATGGGCATGTAGTGATAGAACAAGGAGTAATGGAGAAAGAGGGTTGGTTTATATTAGCTATTAGAAAGAAAATCTTCACTATGAGAAATGTGAGAGTGGAAGAGGTTTCCCAGAGAAGTTGTGGAATCCCCATCCCATGAAGTGTTCAAAGCCAGGTTGGATGGAACTTTGAGCAACCTGGTCTATGTGTCCCTGATCATAGCAGGGGGTTAGAGCTAGAGGATCTTTAAGGTCCCTTCTACTCTCATTTCAAATTTGATTGTAGCACCTCTGAAACTTGAGGGATAAAAAAACAGAGCTGGGGTTCAAGCATAAATGAAGGGCTTAGTCTTCCCATTAACATATGGCATGCAGTTGCATAATCAGGGAGGTTAATCCTAAATTCACAGTCTTATTTTATCTAGCCAATGCCCTGCTATAGATCTTCAAACAAAACAAAAACCAAACAAACACACAAACAAAAAGCCACACACACACCAAAAAAAAGAGCAATATTGTTTTGGTACTCCAGCAAGTAAACTATAAAGTGAATCCTCCACTCAGGTTTGTTACACCCAAATTCCCACAACAATCTTTCTCTTTAAAGATAAGGGGCAGATGGCTATCCTTTTCTCTTGCCCATGTGTCACATACCATAACTAAATGCTAGATTTGTCCAAATTCACTAGAGTCAGGTGCTGCTGAAGGCTTCTCTCTCTCTCTACCCTCACACCCAGAAGGCACAACTACAAGGGCTGAAGGAGCACAGCACCAACACAGCTCAGCTCACATAGGAGCAGCATATTAGAACACTGCTAGAAAAGCATGATGCAGTTGTGTGGGATGGGATAACAAAGATAACAAGGACAGCCAGCATTCATGTCCTTTGACATGACATGAATGATAGAAAACATGAGAGAAATAGAACTGTACAAGCAGAAGAAAATTATTAAAATCCCAAAGACAAAATTAGAGGAACAAAAAATTATCAGAAGCCCAAAAACAGAGAATGAGAAGGGAAAAAACACACAGCCTTCAATATTTTAGTGATGCATTTGCATATGAAAAGGGAAATGGGACAGCACAAAATATGAGACCTGCTGATGTGAGGAAAATAACAATGGAGGAGAGGGAAAAGCACAGCAGCAGTGAGAAAAAACCCAAAAGCAAGAGATTATAATGGTCACAAGTAGCAAGGCTTGGAAATTCCCTTCTTTAAAGAAAATACAGATGCATCAAAACCTTGTTGCTTTGTGTGCTGAAAGCAGTTTGGCAGTAATGTGGTTTAAACCTTCCAGTTCATAAAAGTATGCTACAGTATCACACAAGAACCTTTCTGAACTTGAGTTTGGTTCTTAAAGACATATATGTGTCAAAAGAAGCAGGCTTAGATAAGTCTCACAAATGTGGTATGCCTGGTAGCATCAAAAATGAGAGATTCAGCAGTTTCCTTCCTGAAACCAGAGAATAAAAACCTTTTTGGTCCAGATTCCTAAAACCCTGTAGGAGCTCCCTGGTGCTACAGAGCTCCAAGTGGCACCTGGAAGCCAGGAAATGCAAGTTTCTCTAAGCATGGACATTACAAACATTCCTACAAGCAACTCAGTTAGAAAAGCTAAAGAAACCCAGGAGCTGACATCTGCAAGCAGAGGAACTGGCAGGGATGGCAGTGTGGCAAATATTCTATGGCACCAGAAAGTAGCAACAGCTGATGTTTGTCCTCCACACCTTGGACACTACACTTCTAATTAGAAGAAATTTGTCACTATTAAAACCAAAATATATTTATTTAATCCTAAAACCTTGATACCGTGTATATTCACGTTCAGAGTTGTAGAAAAGGAGTTCTCTGTAACCACCTTAGAATAAATCAATTTTTTTCCTTCTTTTTTAAAATTTTCCTTTCCTTCACTGTTTTTTCTTATGGAAAGTATTTGCTTGATACAGAAAATAAAAATTGGTCTTTTCATTCCAAGGTTCTGGCAGTTGGGTAGTAATGAAGGCACTCAATGTCTGAAACAGGAAAACAATCTGAAGGACTGGCCAGCTATAAATCAGGTAAAGGAACCCAGGGTGGGTTGCAGTTTTGCTCTGGCATTTCACAGTTAACAGACAGCATATTTATGTGCAGAGAATAAACTTTCTTACTGTGGCTGGACTGGTCCATCCTACCTCTACCTCTGCTGTGGATGGGGCCAGGGGTTAATACTGCACTAGGACAGTGCAGCATTTAACACGATTTCTGCCACACCAAGACAAATATTTTTAGAATACCTTCTAGTCATTAAACAGACCATAAAGCAGCATGCCTTACAGTTTCTACCTTAGGGTTACTGTACACACTTCAATAAGTTAAGCTACATGCAAAAGCCAAATTTATAAATCAAATCTTAGCAGTGTTAATTAATAAAAGAAACTATAACTATTAAAAGCTCAGGGAATTGCAACTGTTGGAAAATCAGACTTACGGTTACAATTATATTTTAAATACATATATATGGTAATTAAGAACCATAGAGTCTGACTGGAAGTGAGGCTATAAGGAGACAAACAGAATAAAAAATATTTATATAATTGTTTAAAAATTCATTGTAATCTAACCTGAATTCAACAAAATCTTACTTTCTCACGGTAAATTTTGTATTGCATAAGATCCATTGGAAATTAAACTGAAGATATTCAGATGCTTTATATTTGCCTTGTCTTTCTAATCTAATATTTTCTGCAACATACTACAAAATATCTAATTTTGTAATTTCCAGTTATAATTCTCACAGAGCAACTGCACTAGCACCATTTTTTGTTCTTGGTACTACCCTTCACTTCAATAGCATTCTAAAGTGATTTTTTTTTCCTAGGAGACTTTAAAGATGTTTTTTTTCTTTAAATAAACAATCCGCATAAATAAAGCATCATCTCTTACAATTTAAATAAAACTAGGAGCTTTTAACAGGCAAGAAAGTACTTGTGTTTCTTTTTTTGACTCATCTATATCTGGAAGTTGAAATCATATCAAACATTAAACACAGCTATATTATTTAGCACTGATGTTTGTCTGAAACCATTAATTAACATTAATCTTGTTCAGCTACTCTATAGTGGATCAATCCTTCATTTCAATTTAACTTTGTAAAGGAGTAGAGTTCAAGCTTGCAACAGGATTACAAAAGATAGTATCTTTGCAATAAATAGAGTGGGGGCTAGGAATACAACTCACAGCAGTTGAGGAATGTCTCTTGATGTTAAGTTTTCATCCCTACTGACTGGTATTGCCCAGCCATAAGTAAGGATGATGGTAATAGAGTTTTACTAAAACATACAGGAACTCACAAATGCACAGCATAACACTATGTTAATGGAAACAGCGGTCCAGTAATAAAAGAGGAAATAAAAGAGTTGCTGAAATGTTTGCAATGGCAGCCTCACTCAGGATTACAGATTACAGACAAGGCTGCTCAGAAGACTGCACAGTCTCACCATTGTGAGAGGGCCTGGGCTTTCTGGTGTGCCATTAGAGCAGACTCAGCTTTCAGCACTGTGGTGAGCACAAGTTATCCTGTGATGCTGTTCTATCTGTTCCAGTTTATCTAGGATGATGGTATGACATTTCTTGTTAATGAATAAATGAGATTTTCTATTATACAAGCAGAATATATCTTTAAGCAAGTTCTTCAACTTCAAAACACCAAAAGGTTTCTATATAAAAACTTGTATTTGTTTATGTGTTGGTCTCAGATTCAGTCAAAGAGAGAAACGGAGAGTTTCTAACCAGGCAGAAGCCTGGGAATCTGTTGGGAAAAAATGTAAATAAGAGGTTTATCTCTTATTTGTTCATATTGTTTATAGTTAAGTTCTATCACTGTGCATCAAGCACTCTGCACCAATGGTGTGAGTTGTTTTTGCTTCAGGACCAATGGAATTGGTCCTCACAAAGCTCTGTATAAAAGAGCTGTGTATTCTGAATAAACCAGAGTTTTACTCTCAGCAGCTTCTGAGTCAGAGTCTCCTCATTCCCGTCCTGCCTCAACATCGTCATTTAAGAACAAGTGTCCCTGAATTTGCATAACTGTACAGCAGGTCAGAAGGAAAAAAATCTTTCCTAAAACACATAAATAGAAGTGAATAAAAAATCATCTCCATAGAATGACTGGAATATACTGGTATGGTTACATTGTCTTTTTTTAAGCAAGGGAGGTCTCTGTCAATCAACTCAAGATGACACTCTTCTATCATAGTGCTCATGTCCATGTCATTACACTTTTTAGCACATAAAAGACAAAGCTTTTCATATCATAGAGTCATAGAATAGTTGGAGTTGGAAGGAACCTCTGGAAATCATCCAGTACAACCTCCCTACCAAAGCAGGGTTATCTAGAGCAGGTTACACATGTGAGTTTTGAAAGTCTCCAGACAGGGAGATTCCACATTATTGGGCTGCCTGTTCCAGTGCTCTTCCGCCCTCACTGTAAAGGTAATTCTCATGTTGAGGTTTAACTTCTTGTGTTCTAGTTTATGGCCATTGCTCCTTGTCCTCTCACTGAACATCAACAAAAGATAAAATATTTTGTCAGACCTTGCCAATTTTAGTAGGATCCATACAATACTGCAGGAGCAATCAAATCTCAATGCTATCAAAGAGATGACTACAATTTCAAATGTCATTCTTACACATTAGTAATGCTACTCTGTCAGCAGCCTAGAACAAATAATCAGGAAGTGATTATATTATAATTATATACGATTATAATAATATATATAAGATTATAATCTTGTTACAACACAGTGAAGAATAAACAGGATTCCAACAGCACAAGGTATTAGTGACTATAATCTGCCATAAAACATGAGATGTCTCATTTAGATTGTCTCACTCACGCTCTTGTGCTTGCTCTAAACAACAGCAGTCTCATAAGAATTGCTCACCTCCTCTAAACCCTATAGCCTAAGCCCAAATTTCATGGTGAAGGATACAAGATCTTAACAGAGTTCTACTAGTGCATGAAAAGTTGGACATTGAATGGAAGAAAGAAAATGAAATACTGTTTCTGACTTAACTGCTTGCATTTCAAGCAGAGACACAATATCATTGACCAAGTGATCAATGGATTTTTGCTGTTTTTGCAGAGTGTGGCTCCCCACTGAGCTGCAATGCTGGGAGTCTCTGCTTCTGAAGAAAATTCGCTTTTCAGGTCTAAGGCTTCTCAATGTCTTCTGAAGCTAAATGTGGACCCTTTGTCTCCTTCACATATCTTCTATTCTGAACATGCATTGAAAGCAGAGAAATTACTATGTGCAAGAGCTCTTGGGTGAACTGAGCACAGCAAGTCAGAAGTCAACACCCCACCAGAAAAAGGAGGATCTGCTTTCAACATTTGGATGGAACCTTTATTCTCTCTAAATCAGTCCTTCACAGCTCCCACCTACTGATAGCAGGAGCAATTTCCCATGTTCAAGGTGGCTGTAAGCCCCCAGCCATAGGCCTCCAGGCCAGAGAGCCTCATGGTGCTCCTAAAGCCATTCTTTGGGGGTGGGGAGGTGGGGGGGGGAGGCTCTTTCCCAAATGAGCTACATAATACAGTTACATTAATAACAAATAAATAAATAAATAAATAGAGTGATGTGATACATTATATATATCTAATCCAAGTGTTCCTTTCATAACTGAAAGCAAATCTTTCACTTCCTTTCAAAGCCAAACTGTAACCTCACCAGACGCAAAACTCCAAACCCATGTTCTTTCAACTTGTTTCCTACTCTGAATAAGTACCAGCAGCCAGAAAGAGTACCACACACAAAAGAACACACAAATGGAGTTGTAACCCAAACATACACTTAGAAACTGCTGTAAAGAGATTTATGAAGAACTATGACAACCACTGCAGATGCAAAGCCAAGCCGGTCTCTGCAGACAGAGATGACCACATGCTTTTGGAAGCATGCTGCTTAACACCAAACATCCAGACCTTTAAATCAGCTAATGCGGTTTCTTGGAACAGCTATTCCCTTAAGTCTAATCAAATACCACCATAGAGGGTGTTGATACATGTGTGAAGTGTTTATCTTTCAGCTGCCAATCACACCTGCTATCTCTCTTAGAAACTGCTCAGTATTTCACAGTGGGCTGCATGCTGTACGTGTGGCTGGTATGCAGCCTGAACTTCAGACCCTGTCTAGTACAATAACAACTGGCTTTAGAGCATCTAGCTTTGCACAAATGCCACACTGTAGCTATGGGAAATCAATCACTACCCAGGGAATATGAAAGTAAGCAACATTGATCCTTAGTCAACTTAGTGCTCAACTCTTGAATGAACAACATCCATCAAGAAGGTCTTACTGACAACAAAGCAGATAGTCACCATGCCCAAAACCACCTTAAGGTTTGCCCTAGAAATCTCACAGCAACATGATTTTCTGGGGTTTGCCACCTACTTGAGACCAGAACAGTATTTTATGACATTCTGAGATACTCATAGCTTTGATAATCCTGGTACTGCATATTCAGGATATTGATACAGCAAAATGCCATAAATTACCAGAAATTTATATAATAAATTACATCCAGCACACAGCTGGATAAACACATCATGCAGTGGGTGAGAAACTGGCTCATGAGTCAGGTGCAAAGAGTTACAGGGAATGGGGTGATATCAGATTGGGAACCTGTCACTAGTGGGGTTCCACAGGGCTCAATCCTTGGTCCTGTGCTCTTCAACATCTTCATAAATTACTTGGATGCAGGACTCTGAGGATACTAAATAAGTTTAATAATGACACTAAATTAGGAGGAGCTGTTGGCTTCCTTAAGAGCAAAGAGGTCCTGCAGAGAAAACTTGAGAAATCAGAGAGACAGCAATCACAAACCATATGAAGTTTAACGGGGGAAATGCCGAATTTTGTACCTGGGATGGGACAACTCTGGTTGTGTGTATAGACAAAGGAACAAGAGGCTGGAGAGCAGGACTTGGGAAAGGGACAGGGGTATCCTGGTTGATGGCAAGCTGACTGTGAGACAACAGTGTGTCCTGGCATCTGTGTCCTGGGGCTCATCAGGCACAGCATCACCAGCTGGTCAAGAGAGGAGATTGTCCTGCTCTGCTCTGATGCAGCCTCACCTCGAGTGCTGGGGGAAGTTTTGGGTACCACAATACAAGAAAGGCATTAAGCAACTACAAAACATCCAAAGCAGGACAACAAAGATGGTGAATGCCTTGAGGGGAAGCCGTATGAGGAGTGGCTGAGGTCACTTGGTCTATTCAGCTTGGAGGAGAGTGAAGGGAGACTTCATCACAGTTGACAATTTTCTCATGAGGTGAAGTGGAGATACAGGTACAGATTTCTTTGTTCCTGTGACCAGTGATAGGACCCAAGGAAACAGCACAAAGCTGAGTTAGGACAGGTTTAGGTTGGATATTAGGAAAAGGTTTTTCACCCACAGGGGATTGGGCACTGGAGCAGGCTCCCAAGAAGCATTTGGACAATACAGACACATGGTGTGATCCTTGAGGTGTCCTGTGCAGGGCAAGGTGTTTGACTCAATGATCTTTGTGTGTCCTGTTCAACTCAGCATATTCTATTCTTGACAACAATCGAATTTTGATAATAAATTTAAATACAGATAAAGTATAGTCACATTACAGACTGTATTTCTGTAGGATGATGTAGAACACAGAAATTGAAATTAATTTTTAATGTGGAAAAAAGTAAATTTTGACCTCAAGTAGATCCAGATTTAACTCTTCTTGAAAAGACTTAAACTACAGCATAGTGCATCTAGGAAAGCTACCTTAGAAGGAAGTCAATTTTCTATATTTGTACTTTAGTATTTATCTCTGGTCACTATCAGACAAAGGAGTGGGCTAGGAGAATTTTGGCTTGACCTAGCATAGCTGTTTTGTTCTGATTGCCCCATCCTTGTCCCAGTGAATCCCACCCTGCTGACGTCCTACTTCAGGGCAGGGAAAGAGAGAGCTTATCAGATTTCTTGTCTTGACCTCTGTTCTTTCATCTCTCTAGTGGTTTCCCATAAGGACACAGGAAAATCCCTCTGTAAATCACAGAGATGAACCCTAAGGAAGACAAATAAATCCCCACACTATCCTCTGACCCATTTCATGTATCTCTAAGCTGCTGCTCTCAGTTTACTTTATAATACAACTGCCATCACTACTGGCATTAACTACCACCTTTGCTGACACTTGCAGATGAGACTGACAATTCATGGCCACAAATGGCAGTCTCCATGAACAAGTTCAGAAAATTGTGGTCATCTCCCTCCAAATATCAAGAGCTCAGAGACACAAGTATGCTTGATGTTGGAGGATTGATTCTATCAATGAAAGGAGCACCTTTCTCACCTCATTTTTGTGTATCAGTGTGGTTTAAAAATTTTCAAACAGTCAAATCATTGGATCCTAACTCCTCTTTGAAATAGGTAAAGTAGCTGTGAAGTGACAGTACGCCTGAGAATTAGTCCAGTCCCACCGTTATCAATAGAATATATAGATAGCATATCCATTGCAGAGCTGGCACACAAAACAAAGCGAAAAAATTTCAGAGAAAGGCTACAAAATACAAAACTCCACATACTTGCCTGCATTTTCTATAATTTATGTGTGAGGAAATTAGGTGCATCACAATACCATCTACTGAAGAACAAACATGGGGCAAACCAACAGGAGAAGATGCGAGAGTGGAAAAGCTCTTTGCAATATCTTATGGCAGGTTCTGCCAAGTATGTGTGCCCAAACTCTTTGCCTCTTGTTTCTAACCAAGTTTACCTCCTTGCCACTCTGCACAATGCTGTGATTCTCCTGATTACACAAATGCATAGACCAAGCATAACCAAGCATAATCCTTGTATAACCATCTGTCCTTCAGATTACATTTACAAATTATCACTTATACTGGCACAACTTTTCAAAAACTTTAGTCCCACATAAAGAACAGAAACCAACATTTCTGGAAATAATTTTGTAGTTTTATAGTACTCATGTAAGATTTACATAATAACTTCCAAAAACTCTACAGAGCATAGTGGTATCAAGGGAAGCCAAGTGTTTGTATCACCCTCTAGAAGTTCTTTCCATATTGTGATATGGAATGCACGATTCGCTGCAGTCAGTAGGTTGGCAAAGAAAAAACAAGAATTAGGGAAAGCAGCAGGACTAACAAAATGCTTAGGATAAGGTTCCCTTTAACATTATCAGTAAGAACTTCAGTAGAAACTACATCACTGATTATAACTGGAGTTGGAAAAGTGCTATACTTGTTCTTTAGAAAAAGGGTCTGAAGTGATGTACCAATGAAGTTTCAATCAGTCACATGAAAAAGCAATTATCTGATAACTACCTTTAAACAGCTAACACACAGTCAACAATATCATATTAAAAATAAAGCAAAATTCATAGACAATATAATTTAAAAACACTAACTGAATTTGACACATATCAATTAGTATGTTAATAATGAAAATCATTGCTCTCTTTGGAGCAAATGGATAATATTTTCATCTTCTGTGTATCCTAGTATTAATGTTCTAATTTAAAACTAATTCTAAAATGCATGGACTGAAGCAGTATCTCAAATGTAATAAATGTTTTAAAACACATTCTGTTAGTAATCCATCATTTCATCTTGATACAGCAAATAAATCTGCTTACAGAAAGAGTTTCTATTTTCTCCCATAAATGCTATATAATCTTCAAACAAAGACACTCACTAAATTGAGGATCTGCATTTTAATAAATGTTATCAGTCTAAGAAGCTCTGAAAATTAAAAAAAAATAAACAGAAAAAACTTCATAATACTGAGGACACAAAATAGTTAAAATATAAATTAGTAACATAATGAGTTGACCTTTGGAAATATAAGTAAATAATCGCTTTTCCTCTTTCACAGGTTATATACCAGTTTTCTTCTCTGGAAACTGCAGCAGAGATTAAATCTATAAAAGAATCTAATTAATGACACAAACAGCAACAATATTTTTTGCATCTGTCACTTAAAAGGAAACTTACTGGATGTGGATATATGCCTCCAATCTAAAAGGTTAATGGGGCACTGCACATTTATCTCATTGAGCTGTGCTTTGAATCACTGCAAATATACCTGAGCATTTGTGCTTATCTGCTTTTTCATTGGAAGTAAACAGATCTATGATTTGCAAACAGTATTTTGTGGGTTCATTAAATAGTAGAAAAAGCAGGTGAAACATGCAAATGAATCTATAACATAGCTATTAATGCAGATCAGAAAATTCAGGAAAGTATTGTACTTTCAGACAGTTTTGCTAGGAGATCCTTTTCTTAATCTGTTTTCAATTACCAAAAATATCAACAACAAAGCAGAATATTTTTCTGTTTTTTCACAGTTCTTCTCTCCCTGCTGCTTATTCTTCATCTAAATTCACAACTATAGATTGGGTATCACTGTTAATTGCTTCATAGAGCATGAAATGTCAAAAAAGTAGGTGGCTTTGAATTAATGCAGGAAATTAAGCATGAGAAACAGCAATTCCTCAAGTCCAAATTCATTAACTGACATTGTTTAAAGCAATTATCTTTCTTCTGTTTTCTAGGTTTCAAAATGTATTATGCAACACGGTAATTATATGTGGGGAATTACAGTTGTGAGGGTAATTTTTTTCCATTTTATTTACCTTCTTCAAACTTTGTAGTTGAGAAGGAGGAAGGTGGCAGCTTTAATTATCTTTCATATTTTTTAGCCTTCACACAACTTTCACCCCTGAAACTAGTCAACAGATTTGGTGCACAGTGAATTCTGTAGGGTTTTCAATTTTGATTTGCTTGGCTGTAGATAGAGGCACAGCGGTACCTTTTCAGCTCACACCACACATGCTTTGTATTTCCCTTTATTGGTAACCTAGAACATGGAAAAAAAGTGGAAATGGATAAAATAAAAATGTCAGTAATACTGGAAGACAAAAGTTACTACAGTGTACAGGACCAGACAATAAAATAAGGCACTTCTGAGCATACTAAATGAACTTCTAAAGCAAAAGCAAAACAATCTGTGTTTATGAATGCAAAATAAGTGAGAAAAATGAACATCCAAATTATCAACTCAAGAAATTCAGCAACACAGGGAAAAATGGTAGAGTAAAAAAAATTTTTTTTCAAAACATCAGCTCATCAGCAGTTGTAGTTAAAGAACAACAAAGATGAATAAGGAATAATATAGCAATGCATGTGGAATAAAATATTAAGGATATCACTGAATTATTGGATTAAAGAGGAGAATTAAGAAAATCATATTAAATTGTATGTATGAAAATCATATATACAAGTCAATCCTGACTTACCTTTGGAAAGAAAATCTAAAAGCATATGACATTGTGAATAGTCTAGAAACCAGTTGTGAGCTGCTCATAATTTAAGAAGTTAAAAATTGAAGAGAACACTCAAAAGACAGTCCATTCAAAATGGATTAATCAAATACTCTACCCAAATTATGTGTTTAGCTCACTTCCACAAGAAAGTAAGTGAAAAAATCTTAACACATTTCAAGGCAGGAATGGATACTCTGGCATTTGTCAGTAATACCATTATGATTTAAAATTAATTTCTAGGAGACATGTTCATCTTCCTCAAATCAATGGCTTGTGAAAATAAGCCCAAATATCTGCCTATTAAACCCTAATCTATTCTTCTAACAACGTGTTGTTTACCTAGAGTTGATTACGTTTGGAATTTGGTGACTGATGTAGATGGTTGCTATATCTAAATTAATTGGCTCTTGCAATGATTCAGATAGCCATTTCCATGCTTCCTGCAGGACCTCCAACAGCTTAGAGGTAGAAAGCAAAGGAAGAAATGCCAAATAATGCAATTTCCTATCTTTAGCAGAAGTAACAGTTTCTTCAAATTGTCTTCAGAAATTTCAAACAGCTAGATATTTTGTCTGTTTCATTCTTTCAAAGTGCAAATGCTTTCTAAAATGTTTATTAGAGATGGCATTACAAAGATAAGTGATCAGAGAAGAAGTTGAAAGGGCACCAGCTCATTCTGGAAAAAATAGTCTTCACATCCTCACTACTATACAGTTTAGGAATAGGAGCTCATTAACAGTGTTTTACCTTGAAGTACTAGAGAATGTTTATGGACAACTACCATGGAGCAGTTAACAACATCTGCTTTGCTCACGTGTCTAAATCCTCACACTCTCACAGTTTGAAATAACTCACTGAGGTTTGACATTCATTGTTGGTTGAGGTTTTTTTCTTTTCCTTCCGCTGCAAGATGAAATTCAATTTGATATTCCAGCTTCAAAAACATTATGAAAAAGTGAAGATAGTTTCATTACTTGACATACCTCTCTAGGGAATTAAACTTCAATATAAGAGTTTAATGCAGGCTACTGTACCATCATCAGCATTCAAATGCAGCAGTTTGAAATTAGTATTAAAATTATTTGTTAAGCTGAAGGAAAAATAACTTGATCTGAATAAAAGAAAAACAATGTAGATCACACTGATTTAGCTTGTGTCAACCTTAAACAATTCCAGATGCATTCAAGTAAGATTTTTCACTAGTTTACCTAAACCAATTTTTAGCTAAATTCAACAAATACTGTGCTTTTTCTTTTTTTTTTAAATAAAACTAGAGAAGGAAAAATTGGCACCTTCGGATTTTTCAGAATGACAATGATGATCTTAGTTAATAGTGCTGAAAGAATTCAAAAGGAAAAGAAATTCAGTATTCTTTAGTGCTTATACGTGGAAAACCTATGAACAGGCAAAAAGCAGAGAGAGATAAGAATGAACTAAAAAGCCTTCAGTTTACTGGATCAATAATACTTTAGTCTGTTTTCTTATTAACCAGCATACAGGTCATTCTTTCTAGCAATCCCTTTGAACTGTCTTTGGTCTGCAAATGCTGCTGCATAGAGAATAACAATTTACATTATTATTATTATTATATATTCATTATATTTATATTCATTTTTACAAGCATGTATCTCTTCTCTCCTCACATATTCATATAGCTGTGTAAAGAATGAAATAAGTCAGTGGATTTCTCCTATTCATTTAATCTAATATTAGAAATAACAAATTTATATAATTAGCATAGTGAATGAATTTATATAATCAGTGTAGTGACAATGGCCTAAGACAGATTTGACTTTGCTTTGTTTCTCCTTGTAGGAAATAATGGGCAAATGCTGAAAAACATAAGGTCATCCAAATTATTGCTCGCAAGAAAACAGTGTCCTATTGATTTTCTTCTGAAGACCTCCTCTAATGCAATTTAGAATATTCCTCCAGCACAAAGAAATGTCATCCTTTCCCATAATGTCTATGCTTTTTCACCATTACACATTTAACATACACAGAAAAACTGATAACACTTTGTTCTTGCCTTAGAAATAAAACTACTATAAAACTAAATGTTCAATAACATTAAGGGCCAAATGAGAAATTAAAGCTAAAAGGAATGCATCACATGTACAGCTTCTTATTAATTAAATCTTCTTACCAGTGTAACAAGGAGGGAAATAAACATACTCTTCAGAGGGCAAAAAGCTATTAAAATCACAGATTTCTACAAAGGCTTTTTCTTTCAATAAGGACTTTACCCCAAAGATTGTATAGTTTTCAGCATCTCTTTCGTAGCTGCTGCACCAGGTAGTTTTGAATACTATTATTTCTGTCTCATTTCTACTACACTTCTGGATTATATGACTGGCATGCAGAAAGCCTAGATAGTAAATTTCATTCATTTTAAAAGAGCCAAATTTAAATCATTAGTTTATGTATCAACTGAAATTGGAGTGAAACGCCAAGTCTAATAATTTGACTTCTATATATTTCACTGAGATTGCTTAAGGAGCATCAGAAGTCATAATAAAAGATGATACAGATAGATATATATAAGGTTCTGCAGACCAAAGGACAAAACATAGCTGCTTAAACTATTAGAATGTCTTCAGCCATTAGACAAACTTCCTGACAACCTATTTTTGCCTACCTTTGGCTTGACCTTAGTGAAAATATGAGCTTTTCTGACTCACAGAATAAGCTGAGTCAGAAGGGACCCATGAAGATCATCAAGTCCAAGGACTGGCCTTGCACAGGACCTTCCCAAGAGTCACACCATATGGCTCAGAGCATTGTCCAAATGCTTCTTGAACCCTGTCAGGCTGTGCTGTGACCATTTCCCTGGGGAGCTGTTCCAGAGCCCAAGCGCCCTCTGGATGAAGAAACTTTTTCTAATATCCAACCTAAACCACCCCTGACACAACTGCAGTCCATTCCCTCAGGTCCTATCACTGGTCACAATACAGAAGTGTCCCTTCTCTTTCTTGACTCAAATCACAGCTGAGGACCTTACTGAATTCCTGGCTCCTCCTGAGACCACACCTGCTCTGAAAGGAAGAAAGAACTGCTGACTGAAAGTTATGTTGATGGAGTTAATCAAAATTACTTCTGAATGCTGAAGGTCATATAAGTTGCTTTGTTTTAGAGATGATGAATTCAAAAGTCAGGATGATTTCTTAACCAATCTGCCAATTTGGTTTGAAATTGAGCAGAACAACTGCTGAAAATCCTATCTGAAACCCAGTGTATTTAAGCATCTATCTTCATTGTTTCCAGATGCTCTCCTACCCAATGTGTCTTCTAATCTTTCTGTTGTACTCCCCTTGAGCAGGTACTGCTGAAGTTTATTTCATGGGAGAAGCTATGGACATAACTGAATGCTAATATTCAACACCATTGCTCTACCCACATGTGTGGAGTAATTTCTCACATATTTTGTCCTATTTTTTATGAAGGACCATTTGACAATATTGAGCATTGAGATTGAAAATACTTTCATCATTCTGGCCTACTAGTTTTCCTTTAGTCCATTTCATTCAATGTTTTCATCAGCATATAGTAGTTCCCTCGCATTTCATGAGCAGTCAAGAAAATACAAACATTATCTAGTACTAAGAATTTACTGGCATTAGATCAATGCTTTCTCAGCTCCCCATTAAGATGAATTCCCTGGCTTCTGCCCAAAATATAACTGATAAAGATTGAGAAATGAAACTTTATTAGCCATAAAATTCACACATTGTTATTGCTGCCTTGTAGATCTGCTGATTTACACAAACACAGACCAGCCTCTGCCTCACTCATCAGAAGATACTGAAATCAGTCACCTGAAATAAGCCATCCTTCAGTTGCAAAGGTGTCAGGGTGTATAATGGTTGTTGGGGACATGGGGCTTTTGTGTTTTTAATATTGCACAATAGTTTATTCTGTTTTCTTGTGAAATACTTCTTCTACACATCAGTATAAGTGTGGGGACATATAAGTGTAGGTACCTTCACATAAGTGTAGGTACCTATAAGTGTACTGTAGGTGCCTATAAGTGTAGGTACCTTCACATAGAAATGTTTTCTTGCCAAGGTTTGCACTGAAACACCAAACTCCAGAGAATCCTCCATCAGAATCCTTTGCAGGTGTCTGGTTTCTCAGACCACCATCTTTATTGGATCTCATTTCAAAACAAACAGGAGAAATTCCCATATTCCATCTCTTATCCTGTGGGGCATTTATGCACTCATATATAGGCTTATATATATTTAAAAGCAATATTTCCACTTAAGAGACATAGCAGTTTCCTGTTCTTTGTTACTGTATTTCATTAGCCTCAAAGTATGCAATTATTGAGTGATTGCATATGAAAATCTAATGATCATAGCAAATTACTTCCATATCATGGAGAGTTCTGCCAATATTATCCTCATGAGCCATTTTCCACATCTTGCAGGCACCACACTATAAGCCT
Source organism: Lonchura striata (assembly GCF_050655825.1). NCBI lineage: Eukaryota > Metazoa > Chordata > Aves > Passeriformes > Estrildidae > Lonchura > Lonchura striata. The sequence goes on along the minus strand of NC_140705.1, from coordinate 82,563,448 downwards.
GATACATGTTCTGCAAGGATAAAAGTTCTGCAATCAAGTACTGATAGGGGCATCTTAGGTTTTCTACTAATTGACAAAACATTGAAGGTAATAGAGGGTTTGGAGCAGGAATTGAAGAATCTTCACAATTTTGGTGCTCTCTCCCACTTCCTCTCTGCAGAAAGCATAGCAGTCCTCCTCTAATGCCCTAGCACACAATACTGGGAGACCCAGGCCCATCATGGGTCCATGAATAGAACTGCAGGAGACATTTGTTCAGAAATCTTGTTGCTGGAACTTTTCAAATCAAAGACATGCTAATTCAAGATTTTCCCAACATTCTATAAGAGAATCTAAATACCCTTCATGGAAAGAAGCCATTACTTATTCAAAGGAAGATGAGCAGTCAAGAAAAGAAAGGTTTTATCCTTTGTGGAGGGCAAAACGGAGAGCCATAAATAATTATGAGCAAGCAATACAATTTCTAAGACTTAAAAATGAAGACACAGTGAGGACAGACCTTGAAAGGCGGGTGGCCCAGTATATTTGAGTGCAAGAGCATAACTGAGGAAGAAAGTAATAAAATACCATGGAAGAGGAGAAGTCAACTCAATTTCTTGTGTTCAAGGCTTCAACTAACTAGAAACAATAATGACTTAAAACCTGTGTCCAAGACTTGTAGATTCATCTCAGGGGAACTAGATTGCTAAGAAAAGTATTTTTTTGTTGTCTGTCGGGGGGGAAAAAAATCACAGGTGGCAATGCAGACAGGTGAACACGTGGAATCACACAAAAGAAGCAAAGAACTTTGAATTGTGGCAGCTCAATAGGGACAACTGAGAAAGAGAGCTCTAAGCTACTTTTGGACTAAGATTTATCACCACACTACTCTCTAATTGAGGAAGGAAAATGGCACTCAGCACTTGTAAAATTCTGTAAGTATTAGCAGTCTTGCAATTAGCAATCTTTCAAAAATTGGCCAGAGCTAACTTTGTAATGGAAAGCCAGCCAACAGGTGCATAATTGACAGTATAGGTTTTAAAAAGGAATACAGTTTGTTTCCAAATGTTCAAAATTAATTTATTCCTTGCTGTATCAAACCTCACACAAGACCATTTAAAGGAATATTATATTCTAATGGCAAAATGGTTCCTTTTGAAGTATTTAAAAGTACAATGAATAAAACTATTCTAACTCATGACCTCTCTCCAGAGAAAACATGGCCAAGTCACTAAGATCTTTCAGAAACATAAACATAGACTACTTAAGGTTTATAGATAATATAGAAACATGGTATCTAACATGGTACCTGAAGTCCCAAAGTTTGGGGAATCTTGAACCAGGGAACAAGTTAAAAACTGTTATATTTGCTGCTGCTGGAACAGTCATAAAAATTTCCAATAACATGATGTTATTCCAGTCTTTCAGTCTTAAAATATGTTATTTCAGTCTTGATTGGGCAACAAGTTTGAATAAAAATCCCAACTTTTGAATGTTCTCAATGTTTATATCATTAAAACCAGTATTTGACTTAATTTGAACTCTACTTGTGAAAGAGTGATCAAACACAAACTGAGAATTTCTACAGGTGTTACTATCAAACTAACAATAAAGTGAAACCTTTCTAAAAGATATATATACTGTCATTTAATTTTTCCTGGAATACAAGAATCTAAAAATAGATGCGCCCAGGTAATTATACAAATGCAGCTCACACTGAAGTGGCAAAGACTGCAAACAGAAGACAAAGCCAAATAAATGCAGAAAAAAACAACTGCAAAAAAAATATAAAGCTCACAGTAAATCTCTATATGAGACACTTTTTAATTGTTTTTTCCCTGTTTTATTCTCCTCCTGCTTTCTATTTTGTATGTTAGACATGTTTACCTTAATGAATAACTATGGCCATAGGTGATCTCAGGCAAACACTGGAAATTCAAAAGCACACCAGTGGTTCTAAAGAAGTCAATACAGGTTTCTTTATGGAAGGAAGGAAGGAGGGAAGGATGTGAAGGTTCAGGTGATGGGTAAGCTCTATGCATATACCAGTACTCTTGTCTTTGAAGCACTTGACCTGAAGACTTTCACATACCTACCTAAGGTTCTAATTTTTTTGGTTTGAACATGAGACATCACAGAAATCAGTCATTTTTTCATATCCTATTGTTTCTATGCTTTTTTGTAATGAAGATACACTTTTTTGCAAAGTGTCACCATTCACATACTCTTAAAGGACAAACTCCTGAAAATATTGTGGGAAATCAGCAAAACTCCAGAAAAGGTTATTCATTCAATGACTTTTAAAGAAAGACTCAAATCCAAATCCAGTAGGAATAGCAAAAATGATTTTAGTCACTCTCTTCCAAGTTATAGACATCGTTTATTTGCAGTCTGATTATACAAACTTCCCATTTGTTCTAACTCCTCAAGTGTACATTACTGCCATTTCAATTTCCATTGGTGCTAAACTGACCCTTGCTGGCATGATTTGTAGTTGTTGAAAACACCGGGATACTTTAGAAAATTTCCAAATATGAAAACAGTTTTTTAACGGTACCAAAAAGTGTGCTAATACATTTCCTTGTACAAATCTTTGTAACACAAGGAACTCAAAATATTAGTTTCTGAAATGATCCAGAAAGAAGCAATGATAATATGAGGAGAAAAGATGAAAGCAGACATGTAAGATTATGTGGTTATTTGTAGTAGCGCGGCATGCGCTCCCCTCGAGCGGAAGCGTGCCAGGCGGCGAGAGGGAAGAGAACGGGCGGCCGCTTTCCCCCAGGGTGCCCTGCTGTCCCAGTCAGTGGTGCGGGAACAGACAGAGGCGACACAGGACTTGGGGGTGAACAGGATGGTTTTTTTCAGTGAGCCCCAAGACCCCCTCGGGAGCGGGAGCAGAGGTTTTATACAAGAATTCAGGGAGATGGGTGTAGGAACAGCAACCAATGAGGGAATAGCAGGGGAGGAGTTTAGGGCAGAATTAACCCATCACAAACCTATCAGGGGGAGCAGGGAAGTGAAATAACACAAAATAAGCAATAGGGTTTCGAGTCTCACTAAATAGACAGGGAATGCTCTGGAAGCAGAGGAGGGGGCTAGGAGGAATGACAGGGAAGGTTCCAGGGAAAGGGGCAGGGAAAGGGAGGATTGACAACTTGCAGAGGAGGGGGTTAGGGGAGAGCTAGGGAAGATTGACAACTGGGAAGAGGTGGAGATTAGGGATGGGGGGGGTGAACAGATATTGAACAAATATCAAATTAAAGAAAAGACACACCACCGCAGTTATTCAGCAAGTCTGTGCATGAGTCAACATTTTGTCCCCCCTTTTAAAACCATAAAAACTCTTTTAAAGAAAACTATGCCACAATAAAAATACTTAAAAGTATTAATATAGTCACACATTTTTGAAGTTGCATTAATTGACAGTTAAGATACTTCACTTTTTTGGGGGTTTAGTAAAATGTTAACAGCAAGTGTTGAAACTGGTGGTTTTTCTTGGAGATCCTTTTCTCTCTATTAGGTTTTTTTTTTTTCCCAGAGAATGCAAATACGAGGATTATCTGGAGTAACAAAATGTCCCCCCACCACCACATGGGTCCCATGACTGAATTTTCTCAGAAGTATAAATTTGAAGGGAAAGTTGATGTTTTGGGCTTGGCCTAAGCTTCAGCATCTCATGCTAATAAAACTATTCATCAGGAGAAAGGTCATGTAAAAGCTGAAAAAGCACTGTCATATTTTCCTAAAGGTCTTCAAAGTGCTTCTCTTATACGATCTGATTGCACTTCACCCTTATTTCTAATTCTACCAAATTTCCTTTATTGCTATTCCCTGTCTGCTAAACAGCAGCCTCTGGGATGGACAGAAAAGGGAGTCCCAGCTTAAACAAGGTCTCATACATGTATGTGTGTGAGCTTGGTCTTTTTTTTAAAATAAATTAAAATAAATGGCATTTATTCATTCTATATGTACATAATCAACATTGTCACCACGATGAAACCAACGTGACAATGTGTGTGTGTGTTTTTCATATTTGTTTTGGCACTGAAAATGCTTCACACAAACTGAATCCACAAACACCAGAACTCACAAAGCATATTCTCCTTGGCTTTCATTCACTTCTCTCTCTGCTTCAATTACCTTGTGTCTAGCACTATATTGTGGTGGCCATTTCCTTAGTGGAGACATTAAGGAGTCTCTTGCCTTCTCACCTACATATCACATTCCCTGAAAAAACCAAGCCAAAATCAAATGTGACTTGAAAATAAAGACCACAAAGAAGGAAAAAGGAAGTATGTTATAGAAGAGAAGAGCTAGAAAGTAATGTGGCTTATTTTGGAGGGTATTTTTTTTAGGACAGAATAATTAGGAAGTAGCCTGACAGCAAAAATAAACTGAAAACATTGCATCATCTGCATTGGGAAAATAGGGTCCAATCCACTCTACTTTTTAGAGTACCTGTTTTTTCTTGATCCTTTCAAAAAGAACTCAGTCATTTCCTTCATACAATAGTTCAGTCCTTTCAATTGCCATTATAGCATACAAAGCTTGGAAAGAAAATATTGAAGATAGCAAGATGGAAGATGAAGTTTAAATTAAGAGACAATTCAAACTAAAATTCTCCAAAGATATTATTCTAGACACATGTGCACACATCTCCCCAGGAACTGATGGGCAAACTGTTCTTTACATGTTTGAGTGTCACATACACATGTGTGCAAAATATAATTATAAAAAACTTCAAGAATATATCTGAAATATCTGGAAAGTTTGGATTGATGAAGTATCATGTATTTGTAAACATGCACATACTTTAGATACAACAAGACCAGCAGTTGCTCAAACATTTCTAACACTCCCAGACAGGGCCTACAAAATATGATCACAACACAGTAAATTATTTTTTTAAAAACTCCTCATAATTTATTTGTTATCTTCAGGTAATTATGTGGGCTTAGACACTCTGAAATATTATGTGCTTTTATTTAGTATTTAAAAATATTCAAACTGACATCAGTGAATTCTTACTTGTAAAGGAAATTATATTATTAAATTACTAAGATGATCTAAACATCTTACTTTAAATAAGGATTTTTTAATTTTTCTTTTTAATATGGATAGAAATGCTGTTGATGCTATGTATTAGTCTACATACAGGGGAAAAAAATCTATATTTTTGAGTCAGAAGAGAAACATTCTGAAAAGTGACAAAAACATAACTTCAGGTATAGAATTGTAGTGCTCCCTATGTCCATGGAGCATATCTTCCCCCATACATCCATTCTCTTCCTTCCTACTGGAATGAAATCAAAACAAAGCTTCAAATATAACTACTTAAAGAAAAGGAAAAAAAAAAAACCCTAATAATTTTTTTCTGGCTTCACATCTATTCCCATCCATCACTTTGCAAGTTGCTCCAGACAAAATTTGTCATTTGTTTGCAAAGTGTGCAGAAGTACTGAGAACATCAAAGAGGTTCATATTAACATTCTGTTTTGATGAAGGGACACAACCCAAGAACTGCCCCTTGACTAGACTAGGCTGTCTGAAAAAATTCTTCTAGGGACTATACAAAGAAGCACATGCCTTTCATACATATGCTAGGGGGTTGTTCTCTGCAATATCATAATCTAAACTAATGCTGAACAGTGACAAAACCTATGACCTTTTTAAATTGTATAGTACAAACTTGTTGCTGTCACTTACCAGCTGTAAATGTTTTCCGGCCATGTGTCAACCTCATTTCAACAAGGCAAATATATTTCTAAGCATTCAAGTGGAACTCTATGTAGTATGCTACAAGAAAACTAGTTAAGAAGACTGTAAAGTAAACTATTGCAGCTGAAGGAAAAAAAAAAAACAACAAAACAACAAATGCAGAGAGAATGCATAATGCAAAATACACTGTTAAAAAAATGTCTCCTGCGCCAAAACTCAATTCCAGGTTAAAATCTTAAAAAAAAAATTAAAGACAGAGAAAATTAAAGACAGAGAAACCCAACAAGTAAGAAATAAGTCAGCAAGAATTCCAGCATGTATTATTGATTTTTTCAATATACTCAGCAAATAAATTTCTGCCTCAGTTTTTTTCATCTGAGCAATATATGCAAAGTACTGAAGGAGTCAATAATAAATCAAATACAGGAACATTTTAAAGACACAAAAATTATTTTAAATAATTCACCAGTAAAAACAGCATAATATATTTCATCTCTGCTTTGTCATCTCTCGTCTCCTATTAATGGTTCACAAATTTTAAGAAGTTAAAGACTAAATACATACATAGGAAGATAGGGTCATATAAAAGAGTACTGAGCTGAATTAGGTAAGTACACTAATTCTGCTTATGACAAAGAAACGCTGTTTCAGCTGGCTAGCTGAGAAGGTAAGTCCCCTATTCTCTCAGTTGCATCTGAGCTTAAGCACCTTGCTGCAATAGCTCAGCCTTATTCCTGAGAAGGATGAATTGTTTTGAAAGCAAACACAAGCTTAGGTTGCCCATATTCTAACTCAGAAGCCAGGGCTGCCTTAGCACTGAGCTTACCAGCCCCAGCCGAGGAACAGCTTGGGCTCACTTCCATGCTAACAGTGCTGGTCTCAGAACCCCCCAGGACACCTTTACAGGAGTACATTGAAAGCTGCCTGCTTAACACTGAACCAAAATGCTCAGTCTTTTCTTCAGACCCTTCTGCTTAGGGTATCAAAGAAACTTTAGTTAAGTAAGATTATTTTAAAGACAAAGCAAGTAGAGCACTCTTCACTGTACATTTAGAGGAGTGCTATTTGCAAACCACGTATCTTAAGCAGTTTCTTAATAAAATATGTCTCTGTCTCTCCTTCTGAATACATACAAAATACAGTGATCATACAGAATTAGTAACTGAAATTCAATGTTTTCTTCTGTAAATAGTATTTACTTGTTCACAGCAGTGGTAAAAGCCTAATTTGTGGCTTGCATTTAGCCAGAAGTACTAGACCACATGTTTGGAGGCCACAAGGAGTGTAGGAGACCCACTGCACCTGACTGTCTTTATGATCTGCATCCTGCTTATTTATATGTGGACTTTAGCTCAGTTTCAGATAAGGTAATTTCCTAAATTAAGATGAATAAATAATGATTCTTCAAAAATTACAGCAGTCTTTAGAGATGATAAGAAAGGTAGATGAATGCTGAGAAACTTGGAATAATACTACCACATTAAAAATATGTAACTGTTTTGCTGACAGAGTTGATCAGTTGTTAAAATAGCTTAGTCAGCACAAATGTCCATATGCCTACACCACTGAGTACAACCACAGTTTGCATATACAGCATGGGTAATCTATCTTACTGCAAACTGAACAGACAAAAACATTTTTGACAAGAAACAATCCACCACACTCTGAAAAGGTCAACACAGCTACTCAACTGAATAACGCATCCAGACTTGGTTTTACAGATGCCAACAGATTCTCTTTCAAAAAGTCTTTTTCATCTTTCTCAGAATTACAGTTTCCAGTGTTAATCTGGCATGATGACTCCCACATCTTCTTTCAATAACAAAGACAAAGTTCTTCAGCAGATCAAATATAATGAGAGAATCATGTTTTGGGTGGGGTTCCTCTTGTTTTCTTTCTAATGGAACAGGTTGATACGTGAATTCATAATTTCTGCCTGTAGAGGTTTGTTTAGCTTCCACAAGTACATTGATTTGTTATTCACAGGACTATCAGCAGAAAGAATGCAAATTTGAAGGTAGCCTTTCAAAATATTCAGTCAACTGGCACATATAAATAGCTACATAGAATTTTAAGCTTCACACAAAGGATAAATAAGTGCTTTCTTAGAGTTCAAACCAGCATATTAACAGGATGACTAAATTTTAAGAAAACTGTTTTTTTTTCTTTTGTTTTGCTTAATAGAAAAATATTAGCTTGGTAATGGATAAAGGAAATGGTTCTCTAGATCTGAGGCCCTAGACGTTATTAGCTATTCTCAGAAGCTCATTATTCTTCCATATCAGTCATCTGTTTTAGATTACATTTTTGAAGCAGATTGACAGATTTAGGCTTTATTTTTTCTTTTTTAAAGTTCAGGAGATTGCAAGGGGAGTGAAGTAAAATAAATATTTTACTTAGTAATATCTCAAAAACTTTGGGGACTGACAGAAATATTTTCTTTTGCCCATAACAAAAGAAATCTTGTAATTATTTTCTTGGGTTACTGCAAAATAATAAAATGTATTAGATGTGTCTAAAAATGATTCACCAGAAACCAAATTTATAACACTTGGAAAAAATACCAGAATAAAATATTTCAGTACCAATTTGTTAGAGCTGAACCATCTTCTAGTTTTGCTCTAAATACACGTTAGTCTCTCGACTCCTACGTACAACTGAAATGGTATTTTGCCACTTGGGGAGTAACTAGCTTTTCATGCCACCTTCCTTAATTTACTTACCCTGTAGGTTTTGAAAACATAGAAATATGTTGATATATTTGTATGAAGAAGCTACTGCAATTGTTTCAGTGAATTGGTACTGATCGGGACCATTGTTAAGATAGTAATGAAAATGCACAAGAGATCCCATGTTTCAGTTTATAATACTACTACATCTCATTGTTGAAAGACAGGCAGATCCAATCAGAAAGCTTAAATACTCTATACAAGCAAAACAAATGGACTAAAGGAAACTCAATCTCTTATTAAAAACCACAAACCCTGTAGATGCAAAATGTAATTCAAATCCTTCCTTGTTGCAATGGCTTTTCCAAGAATGGAAATACATGAAAGACATCCTTAGCATAACTATTGATTAAAGATATGATGCAGAAACTGTAATAAGGCAAACTTGTCTCTATTGTGTTGCCAAAATTGTTTTTACCTTCTATAAATATACTCTTCAATTTGATTGTAAAAAGAATGTTAAGCCTCTTTTTTTATCTGAGGGTTCTTACTGCCACAGGCTTTTAGTGTTAACAAGGAAATACCAATATGCTTGCAAAGAGAATTTAGATAAAATATCACCAAAGAGACCAATAAAGTAGTCGACATATATAAACCTCAGGCATTGTCATTCTGAGAACACTGCCAGCATTTAAATATAAGGCAGCAGACCCTGGGGTCATAATACTCACTCCACCTGTAAAATTAAAAGATTTTGACCTTGACACCAAGGTGGGAAAAAGCCACTAGCCCCAGACAGTTGGATTCCCTGAGCAGCAAAGATAAATTGCGAAACAATAAAGAGGTGTGCCAAACAGAGGAAGGAAGAAAGGACACAAGGGATCTAAATTCATAAAGCCAGAGCAAAGATGAGACTCAAAGAAAGCACAGAGATTTAAAAAATAGCTCTCCTGATATATTTTATAAGTAAAGTTGATTTTTGCACTCAAAAATGTACTTTTTAGCTTTAAGCTTTTCTCAGCTTTCAAATAGATTTTTTAAAGATTTGAAATGGCATTTCATAATGCATCAAGGCATTGAGTTGTTATAACTCAAACCATGCTAACTGAACACACACTACAAAGGAAGTAAATTGAGAAAGTGTTTTGGAGAAGGATGGCCACATAGAAGTCTACTAAGCAATCCTACACTTACATTTGAAACCAGCAAAAAACACCCCTCCTGTATTTACCGCCTCTCTTGTTGGAGCTATATCATATATCATCCCAACTCTTCCCACCTTCCCCCCAATTTCGTCACTTCATTTAGTATCTTCTTATTTCCTTTCTTTCTAACACCCTCAAGCATAACATGGGTAGCTCCTCTTACTACCCTTTTTTTGCACTCTATGCTCTGCTTTTCCTTTTCTCTCCTTAGCCCACTTGCTAGTTTGTGTTTCTCCTACAACAGTCACCTATATTTTAAATGGACTCCTTTCTACCTGAGAAACAACTTTTTCAAATACTTGCTCAAATCCTTCTCTCTCTGTCTGGCTCTCTGTTACTGGTCTTCACTTCAGTGTGCTTGCCTCCTGCTTTGCTGCCTGATCTTAAAAAAAAAAAAAAATTCTTACAGCAAAACAGTAAGTGTACTTGAAATAGTGTAGCTCATACAGCCTGTTCAAAGATCAGTCAGGGCTGCAGCACCTCAGTAAATGTGACACCTGAAATCTATGTTTGTATTGAAATTGCTTTGCTCTGCAAAATTCCCTTTTCCTTTTAACAGTAATTTCTTATTTTCTTGCGAACTCTTTCCTAACACAGAAATGCATATACTGTCCTTGTGGCATGTTGCATACACAGACTCATTTTCAATTCCCAATATATAGGGAAGGAATGAAGAAAAAATGGGTAAAGGGAGTGAGGAATGTTAGCTAAAGTCCACTACAAGCAGATTCCAAAGAACATATTGGAAGAAAAAAAAGGCAATTTAAAAACTAAAACTATTTCTTTTTGCACTTCTTTCCCAAGTTGTAATTAGTTCACTTCTAAGCCTGTGCCATAATACTTTATACTTGGGTTTGGCAAAATACACAGGAGAGCATTTTGTTCTGTGCTACTGTGGACTCCTTTGAATGAGAAGAAATGAAGAGTTATGTTGGTGTAACTAATTTGCATTCCTTCTGTGTGAAAGTAGTTCTGAAATCCACAGCTAGCAGAGGTCATGCTCCTACTTCTCTTTTAAGAGCAAAGCAAAACACAGCTCCTGATTGCCTTCTCTTTCCTACACCTGAGAGAGCTCCTCCTCTTCCTGCTTAAATAGGGACAAAAGGAATTATTAAATTGACTATAACCAGAAGTATGCAGGAGCAAATGTCAACTGAACCTACAGAGACAGAAGAAAGAAGCATTTTCATCACCAAGCAGCCCTTCTTTAACTACACACTTCTTGATACTTGGAAGGAAAGTATTATGCTTCTTGTTCTGCTGGGTTCTATCCATCCTTCTATTTACAAGATGTTTTATACACAGGATTATGCAAGTGTACAGGTCCATTTTTATAAATCAAATGGTCGGCTTCAGCTATTCAGGCTTTGCAACCTCTTACACACACTTTCAACATTGCTCAAAATAGAAGAATAATGAATTGACTTAACTACACTATTGCTTCATTTCTTGTGAATTGTTACGTGGCATAAATAGCAGATGAGGAGTCTGCAATAGCTCTGGTTATTGTAATCCATGTATAGTGTCCATGATTTTCAATCCTAGATTACACTTGGACACAGAATAAATTTTTTATATGCAAAAACTCAGAACACCCAGTCAGGAAATTCTGAAAAGGAGAAATGCAGAAGAGAAACACATGTTTATGTTGACCTAAGAACCTTAGAATATTTTTTTTGTAGTTAGAAGAGTACATGACACAATGTGGGGAAAGACAAGAGGCCATCCAGTTCTAGCAGTTCAGGAACTAAGAGGAACTTCTCCTTTCCATTAGTACATTCACCCCATACCAGGAAATCAGGCTTAACATTTATGACTTGTCAAAAAGGTAATGTTACTGCAGAGTCACACTTGCAAGTTAAAAATGCTGTGCTAGAAAGACTCAGGAATCCAGCCTGTCTTATAGTCCTGGTAAATTACTCTAACAGTTTTGATAACTATCAATTTCCATTGTTAGTTGCAAGAAAATTGATGCTTCTCTGAGGAATCAGAGTGCAGTGCTAGAATTTGAAAATGAAGCTATTTTATATCATTCATCATAGCAAAGTATGTACATGCTATCTCTAAAAAGTTACAGACTACAAAACATGTGTGTACAATTCAAATTTTGCTAATAATAATTTTAGTATTCCTGCATCTGAAAAATTCAGATGTATTACATCTCTGGATGACTATATGTTGAAATAAGTCGTCAATGTTTCAGACTGCTGGTCCAGTAATTTTATGACAGATAGATAAATTGATGTCATTCTAGCAAGACACGTGATGAACAGTAGCTCCATAATGGATGACCTTGTGCTATCAGACCAATAACAAGAAATACTGAACCAGTAGCACAACAGGAGCTAAGGTGTTCCAGCCATGTAAAACAAAAAATCCCTTCTCTCTTCTTAGCTGGAGAACCACAGCCCAGGCTCATTAGCTGTTGATGAAGTTTCATCAAGCAAAAGACTCATCAGAGGCAACTGTTTCTGATAAAATGGAGTTAAGTGTATTATATTTTTCAGCTGGTTCTCAGAAAATGGAAGGTACCATCATAATGCAAACATTATTTTGTTCAATTCTTAATGTATCATTTTGCTCTAAATTGCATGCTTAATGCCTTAGCTTTTCTGGCCACTGAACAGTACCATATACAAGTACAACAGCATGTAGCTGTCTACTATGAAAAATCCTACAGGCAGAACTTATCAGAACAAGTCAGTATGGAAAAAAGCTGTTTTTATCATTATCTTTTCTACAAGAGGTGAAGGTTTGCATTGCCTATTTTATGTTTGCCAGCAAATTGACATTTAATATTGCACTAATTCTTTCTCCATCAGATAAGTTTCTTGGCAAAAGAAAAAGTGATACTTTTTCATCTTTAAATGTCAAAAATACATTTACTTTTTTGGCTTGTAAACACTGCAGACACAAAATCCAACCACAGAGGGTAACACAATCTCTCTAGGATTAATTATGCTTTTAATGAAATTAAAAGATTCCTCCTTACATGACCTGCATGTGTGTCCCATATGCACGTTATCTCTTCTCAGGCTTGTCTCGGAGGGCAACAGATTCCCCATTACAGAACTAGATAATTTTGACTTTTGTTGCATTTGCCAGGAGGCTGTTTGGAATTTAAATCTTGGCCTTATTTATGAAATATAACTTCAAGAACAGTTGTTTGTATGACAAATATTGTATGAATTTGAATTTTTACTGCAACAGTTACTGTAATGGATTCTATTTTTGTCCTGTACCCTATTTTTGAAGACAAGTACAATCTACCTTATAATTAAATTTCATGTGCCCAAAACAGACTATCATAACTGAATACCAAATACTCTAGACATCTAATTTAAAACATACGTGAACATCTGCATACATATTTTACGTACAAACTTTTTGAGAGGCTAAATATTCCTGACGGATATCAGCAAGCCAAATAGGTTTACACTGGGAGGAAAATAAAAACAAAAATGAAACAAAAATAAAAAGCAGCCATTCAGTGCATACAAAGGAACAGACAAACTGCAGTGGCATGCAGCACTGCATACACAGAAGGTATGCAGTAAAGAAAAAAATATTGTTCATTAGTCATCTTCTGCAGCAGAGGCTAAATAAAAGAAACAAACCCTCAAAACTGAATTAGGTACAGTCTGATAAAAGAAAGCAAAATAAAAGCTGTAAGCAATGTAATAGGTTCCCTACATGAAAACAGGTTTGTAATACAATTCTAGATAACATCCCTTTCCCTCTTCCTTTCTGAGCAGCCACAGCAGCAGCATTAGTTTCTCACAAGGCTGTCACAAAACTTGAGGGACTGGAAATCCACTCCACAATGATGAAACAGAAGATAGATTCCTGACAAGTAGTAATCTTTCAGACTTTTACCAGAGTTTGTTAGAAGAAAACAAATGGGAATAGGTTGACTCTTTTCCCCCATGCACCTTAGCACAGCCTCGTTCACATTTCGTTTTGTCTTGACACAGTTTTATCAAAGGTGATAGAAGGGGATTGTGGGAAGTGACATCCATCTCTCATGAAAACCTAAAAAGCACATTATATCAGTACTCGGCAGAGTTCAGCAAGGCATTGGCTCATGATATTAACCACTGGGAAGTGTACTAACAGTATCGAGGATGAGGAGTGCTCCTCTCAACAGGCTATCACCTCCCTTTCTGGAGGGCACCCAAATCCACAGAAAAGATGCATTCCAGCACTACCAGCAGCACCAACACAGGCTTCCACGTGCAATCAGCAAGAGTTGGATGATACAGCTTCTTCCACAGATAGCAGTGAAGAGGCATGCAATATGACCCTTAAACTTAATTTTCAAGATTAGGAACATACTGGTTAAAAATAAGTTTGATACCAGGGCAGATGAAAGCCCTCAACAGTTTTTAGCTTATCTAGGCAATTTCTGTTGATATTATTAATGAATTATTATTAATTATTAATTATTAATTATTAATTATTAATTATTAATTATTAATGAAGCTTTGTTAGGGTCAGAAGGATGATCCAAGGCATTACAGGTCCATCAGCCTCATGTCAAGCAAGATTATGGAAGAGATCATCCCAAGTGTTATTACACGTACAGGACAACCAGGAGATCAAGCCTAGCAAATATGGATTTACAAACAGAAGGTCCTGTTTGACCAACCTGATCTCCTTCTTTGAAAAATTTGACTTAATGCTTAAAAGTCTCTTCCAGCCTTGATGATTCTGATTATTGTAAAAGGCCTGTACCAAGTATCTCTTAATATACTACTCAGCTGAAAAAATATGTAGAGTCATGTCTAATTAGAAAGAAAAAAAAAAAAAAACCACAAGGTTGACAACCCTCATACATGAAACCCAACACTCTCCAGACAAGTCCCACCATTCAGGTAACTGCATTTACTGTTTTGGGCATTAATAAGTCCATGTGCCCCTCAAGAACAACTTACAAATATTACAAATAGAATATACAGTTATCACTAACATGATGCCCTAGAGACAACACACGGAAAACTAATGGATTTAAGAGGATTAATTCTGAAAAGCAAAAGATAAAATACATTTCTTGTACCTAAAATGTCTTAATTTTAAAATTAATTTTAAGATGGAATGTAAAATACCACTTTCTGGAAAGAAGAATCTTGGTAATATATTCAATATTCCTCATCTCAAGTTCTTGTTCAGGAATTTTAACAACCTTCTTCATCCAAGCTGTCAAAGCCCAACAGCTTCCTCTGCAATGGCTATTGCTGTCCAAAGGAGTGACTCACGTTTTAATCTAATGTGCTGAACAGTTGTCTAACAGAGTGGCATTTTCTCCTTACAACATTAATTACCTCTGCATTTTGACTAAAATGGGGCAAAGTCCTGCTGGTGTATTTTTCTAATATGTCTATCACTCTAGCGTGAAGATGCCACCTGCATACTGAAAATCAACATGACAGAACAACAAAGGCAGAACATCTCCTCCCTATCCAGCACTGACTTATTCTACAAACAATGGGAGAGAGCATCTAATCAGGCATTCTCCAGGAATGACAATCACTATTCTGCAATTCTTTTACTGGAAGAGCTTATCAGTTAGACAAGAGGCTGTGATGTTCCTGGAAACAAAGGAACTTCAGTCACTCTAGAGCTCAATGCTCAAGGATTTCCTTACTTACCCTCCTGGTACTGGGAGGTGTTCAGGCTAAATCCTGCCGATATTTACCACGTGTATCACACAGAGCAGCAGCAAGAAAGGTAAGAACTGTGACTCACATCAAGAAATGTGATTTCACCCTGCTACACATTTTTAGTTGAGGAATACTGTCATAAATCAGATCTTTTCATGGACCAGTGCAAACTGCTGTAACAGCTTCTCTTACATGAAGTATTTTCAAAGCTAAGGGAAAGGCAGAAAGTTCTTGTATAATTTATTTTTCAGTCCAAAGGCCATTTCAATACTGAAGTGCCATCTGTTCCTGCTCTATTTAAACTTTTTTTTAAATCATTGCATATTTTACAATTAATGTAATCATGGGAAAAGCAACAAATACATGAATAATGGTTGAAAATACAAACTTTAAATACTGAGATAATTTTTCAAAAATAACTGTAAGGTGCTGTTTTATAGAAAAATGTAAGCTACTTTTAAATCGGATTTTAAAACATTACTGGTTTGGGATTTTTTTAATTCAGAAATTTGATTGTTTCTAAACTTGAGGGACAAAATTCAGCTTCTCACTGAGGATCCCAGACTGCAGTAGCAAGCCATGGAAGGGACAGACATGGATTACTCTAGCAGAAATTTAAATAAATACAAATATAGAAATAAGGAAAGAAGTCATAATAATTTTTTAGTCCAGGAAAAAGTGAAAAAAAACCACTCTGTGACCTCTTACAGCCATTTGAATATCTGATAGCTGTAACTGCAACCCAAAATAACAAGATCTAGTTTGGCAACCAGAGAAAGATGCTTTAAACATGGGGAGGGGAAAAACAACATACCTCCTATTATTCATCTGTGATTTTCCATCCCAATGGAAAATTCTGCCAGTTTTCAAAAATAGAGCTTGTATTTGGACAAATATCTGACTTTTGTACACAGTAGCATGATTTGGAAAGCCACAAAAAGCTAGGAAATTATGAGTTAATATTGTTTGTGTATCAACAGTATTCAATCGTCCCTCTCTATAAGGCTTCTTGAGGCTCTGTGATAGACTGTCATCAACATACAAATTTCATTGGATTCTGATCTATTTTGGTTAACAATTAAAATACTTTCCTGAAAGTCATTCTAACCTTATCAGAATACGGTGGTAATGTACTACTACACTAGAAGATTTCGTAGAGCCAAGAAAATCTAAAACTAGTTTCAAAAAAATGTTTCCCAGTCCAAATCTGAAGTGTTTTCCCTTTTGGTATCAAAAGCACAACCTCAATATCTCAGGCTACAGCAAAGTTTCCCATTCCAGCTAAAAGAAGAGCAGGCAAACACACTATTTTTTTTAATGTAAGGGAGATATGAAAAGAGTAGTACCAGAAAAAGTAAACACATTAAGGGGCTGGTTTTGCTTTTTGTTTTCTTTCTTCTTTTTTAACATCTCCCACTGAGTGAGTTATCCCAATATCCTCTTATATAAACCACAACAGTTTCTCATTATTTATTTGTGAATATATTTCTTTATTTCTTTTATTTACAGATCTTCCTTCAAATCTACCTGATGAGGAAACAACAACTCAACAAAAACACTACAGAAAGGGGGAAAATAAATGCCTGAAGTGCAGTGTGTACACTTACTCTCATATACTTATGCAGCTATACTTTGCTGTTCACCCAAATTTTATTTCCAGGGCAAGCACAACTATTTTTAAAATTACCTCTGTCTGCTAAGACAGAAGTGGCCTGGTCTCACTTCTAATATGCTCATGAAATTTCACCCAGAAGCAGCATTCAACCATAGCAGAGACAAATTACTGAAGTTCTCATTACTTTCTAGCTGGTACAAAGTCATGGTTGATATATGAGTCCATCACTCTCAGCATTGATTTGCAGAGCTCTCTGAATGTCTCTGAGCAGTTCAGTTCCCTTAAAACATTTCTCCCTTCTCTCTTATCATACATCATAAGTCAAATTGTCAAATCTTATTTCAATTTCTTTGCTACATTTAAAATATTCAGTACATAAATCATTATGTTTTAGTTATGCATCTTCTAGCCTTTAAAAAGAAAAAATAACCCAAATCATAGCAACTAAAAGAAGACTAGAGAAACAGCTGATGCAGCAATGTAAGCTTCTCATGACTTCCATAATGGCAAATGTTAAAGAAAAATATTGCAGATATATTTTGCCGAAGTGTATTGGTTAAGCAAAGACTTTCTTGTGACCCACTGTAGGCATTGCTCACATAAGCAGTCTGGGGGTGAAGATCAATGAATCTTTCACTAAACACTTCATGGTCTCTAGCTCTCCTCTCTGAGTAGACTTACACAGAGTAATTGCATCATATGCAGGTAAAACACACACAAAAGAATAAGCCTCTTAAAAAACCACTGCTTTACTGTGTATATTCATTTACACAACATATTAAATAATAAAATCATATTTTGACAAAAGCATAGCATGTAAATTCACATAAATAATGACTTAGTAAAACTAAGAAACTGCATGAATTTAATTCTACATGAAACAAGTTAGTATGAATATTCTTCATGGGAGGTAAGGAAACTGCCCCCTCAGCATGTTTACCCAACTTGTGTGTGCCTGCACTACATCTTCAGTAGGTAATCAAATACAAGCATGCCTGTCAAAGGCCAGATGTGTTCAGCTGACAAACTGCTCTACTCAAGCAGGAAGGTAGCCAGCATTTCAATTTTCTTTTACCTGCATCATACTGAAATAAAATCTGGAAAAAAAAATCAGAACAAACTATCAACATAAATGTTTGCTAGTACTCATTACTAAAGCTGGCATATGATGGTGGTCTAACAACAAAGGCCCTAGGCAAACACACAAACTACAGGGTCTCCACATGTATTGTTTATAATCATTACCATACATTGCTTTGCTTAAATGAATTTTTTTCCTTACAATTTTTGGTCACTGACAAAAAGGAAGATGGGGAAGAGAAAAAGGAACTTGCGTACAATTCTTGCCACCTGATGAGAAAAACTGGCCTAAATAATATTTACTACTAATTTTATTATGTCTGAATCTAAATTTAATTCCTTGTTATAAGTGGAAGTATCGCCAGTTCAAATACTCCCTAAAGCACATTCTGGATCGGACCAAAAAGTCTTGCTTAAACAACCTTCTACTTTCATCTGTCTTACCTTAAATTGCTCCATGAATATTCCATGCAATAAAGCTGAACATTTTTTCCCTTACTTTCAAATAATATCCTTGGATTTCTCCAGCCAAAAAGAAATTCAAATACTAGGTACCCTATAGCTTTTTTATGCCACTTCATAATTGCTGATAAGTAGGTCTCATTTAAAAGAATCTGAAGTAGTAAGAATGAATTGTCAACAACTGGGCCGCTATACTTCATTCAGAAATATCAGCATGGTCAATAAGACTTTTACCAAGAGACATTTAGAATCAGATCTTTAAATACTTTGCTTCATTCCTGATGAATTTAGTTTAAAACCAGAAGGAATGCTCTATTATATCAAAGGTAAATGTGTGAGATCAGTTAATTTACTGAAAGCTCACTCACAAATTAGTTATAGCAGAAAGCACTGAAAAACAAATATGCTGAAAACAAACGGAACAGGAATTTTGAATCACCAAGTCCCGCTATGCCTGGACTTATAATTATAATGCTACCTTCAAGCCTACTGTTTTATTTATTACTTTCACAGATCTGGAGACTTCTAAGTTTTTTGATCTGCTTTTCCATCTCACACAGATGAGACTCACTTTCTCTGGGATTGGCTTTAACTGGTTCAAGCCCTGACTCATCCCCTCTATTTCTGGTCAGTTGAGTGCTAACGCTGTGGCAAGGAAGAAGCAACTGTGATTAATGGAGGCAAGAAAGGGAAATCAACAGTTAATTTACAAAGTCATGGACTTATGCATTCAGATACAGTTTGCCCCTACTTTATCAGAAAAAACTTTATCAGAAGAGCTCAGTCCTCTAGCCCTGTCCCCGGCTGTGTCGCACCTCCCCCTTTACTCTCTCTAGCCTCTTGTAGCCCTGCAAGTGGAGGATGAGACATTTCCACTGGCTGACACAAGTAAAACACACACACAAACAGACACAAACTCTCACACTGCCCCTTTGGAGAATTAGGCTTCTCTACCAGCAATGTTTCACAGCTAGCTCAGTTTAGTGTAGCACTCTTCCATTCATTTCCATTTCTGGCATTGGTACCTGGGGTCCAGGCACATAAAATTCACCTTCCCTCTCATCAGCCTGGCCTTACTAAATCTATGATCCAAAAATTCATAGTGTAACAAGAAATCAGATACAAATATACTGTTCTGCTAATTTACGGTCAGGTAAACAACCTCAATAGCCAGGCCAGATGTTTGTTCACACAGCACAAACACAGCACAGGGCAACAGTCCAATATGTTTAACAAACTTTCAGCACTTCATGACTGTACAGTCACCTATTAAAAAAAGACTTAAAACCAAAGTTGAAGTGACAGCTACAATGGTGATTTGAGCACAGGCTCATATGGAAATGTACAGTGATAATTAATCTCTTGTAAGCAAAAGCTGGCTTAGTCCTATAACAAGATAATTGAAAATGTCAATTCTGCTCTGATATTATTTTTAGATAGTGATCTAATGTTTAATTATATTAATTTGGTAGCTGACTGGCACTTTTTATAATACCTGCCTTCACCTGAAACCTTTTGAGATTCTTTTCTTATGTGAAAGCATTAGAAATCTAATTGAAAAATGTGCTTTTAAACAGAGTTTCACTTCATTGTATGAGATTTAAAAATAAGATTGTGTGGACTATTACATGCTGTCTCTGCTATATCAAAATCATTGATCTTGTTTGCTAGAAACACACAAATCAATACAGCAAGTATAGATTGTAATAGACTAGAAATATAGAGGTATGCATTTGATTCATGAGAGGAAATAAGCTAATTCAGATAGTTCAAAAATTACTTTTTTGTGATAGAAATAATTTTAATGACAGGGAGAACACATTCTTTCAATTGTTTCCAAGGACTGACTTCAATAGACTATTTTTCCCATAGAAATGTCACTTTTCTGCTGTTTTTACACAATATTCTGCTGTATTTCATGCTTCAGAATAGCAAACTTCGGCAACAACACATTTTTTCTGAAGCATCAAAAAGAAAATGCATGAAAATATATGGGGGAAAAATATTAGAAATAAAATCTGTAAAGAACTTGGCATGGGTCTCAAGCTTCTTATGGAGAATGGAATAAAAATGCTAAAATGTAAGGAAGATTTAAGTAACAGCCTGGGGGAAAGGGTCTTATTTTACCTGTTTTTCCCTTTAAGGAGTCAAATGCAGATTTGATCTCTGGCAAAAGGAGGAGTTGGCAAAAACTTGGGAGTTATTCCAGCATTTTAAGCAAGTTTGAATATTTTGGAAAATGTATAGAATCTTCAATTTCTCCTTTTTTACCCAAAAAAAGCACACTCATCCTGATCACAAATATAATTTCCTTTAAGAAACTGTAAGGTATTCAAATACAGCATCAGTGTGGCATTTAGTCCATTTTCAAAATTTCCTTTTCTTTCTTCAATTGTTTAATTTAAATATACCACCCAAGAAACTCAGAAAGTTACAGAACCAACTTATTTTGTGGAGGTAACAAAAATTCATGCTATTATCATTCTAATTCTTTTCTTGACATCCATCAAATGCTGCTTCTCAATCTTATCCAATGCATCTACCTTGACTCGTATGCTAAAAAAATACAAATTTCAATTTACCTAAGTGATGTTTACTGATAGTACACCAAGTACTAAAAGACAGTCCTACATTTTTATTTATGACTATAAACATCAGATAATTGATACAATATGTAATCTGTGGTTAAATACATATTGCCTTTCTTCATAAACAAATATACACAGAGGAATAAATGAATAAAAGGGAAAGTATTTAATCAGGAAATGTCTCATGCAAATTACAAATATTGTTGGGAGAAAGGTATTTTTATTTTTTTTTATCTTTGTTTTTTGTTTGTTTGTTTTTGTGGTCACACTTGTAGCATGTTCAGATTTCTTAGTGGAAGGGGAAAGTTGTTTATACTATAGTAAACGTTCCCAATGGTAAACACTCTCTTGTAGAAAAGTTAAGAAATGTAATTTCATCACTGTGTTCACATTATTTCCTTTTGTCTATTGTTTCCCATTTGCAAGTATTTGAGGAGGGAGGTAGGTATACGAAGTATACAAGAGTATTTGGACATAAACTATGCCTCCTTTACAAGCAGTACCTTTATATATGTACAGGGGTTAGGATAAGGTTATGAAGTTACTACATCATATGTTTTATATAAAGCTGTTATAGAGGACTTGCCTCAAAAATAATTTTAAAATAATTAAGCAGCATTCCTATGTGACAAGATCTACTAAGCAGAAATGTTATGGTCTAGACAAATTGCAAATCCCTAACTGTAAGGATTATACTTCCAACAGCTATAATAATATAATTTGATTTGATGTTTTTTAATGAAATAGCTTCATATTTCATTAAGGAAGTTCACAAGTTCATTTTAAGTGACTACAAATAGCAAACTGTTAGTTCCTCACTTAGTAGTGTTGAAACTAACAGTTAAAGGATAGGAAATAGCTGGAATTGCTCTTTCATAAAATGTCTGAGATGCCTGAGTCTA
Source organism: Lonchura striata (assembly GCF_050655825.1). Taxonomy (NCBI): domain Eukaryota; kingdom Metazoa; phylum Chordata; class Aves; order Passeriformes; family Estrildidae; genus Lonchura; species Lonchura striata. Next base: position 82,541,567 of record NC_140705.1, on the reverse strand, counting down.
CACATGAAGTCCAGCCAGGACTCTATTCTGCCTTGGTCAAAACGAATGGTATCTCACAGTAGTAAGGTTAGCTCAGTATTTCCCATTTTCAGCACCAAGTTTCATGTTCATAAACTATAATCAAGCAGTGCATAAAAAACCATTAGTAAGCATGTCATCAGCACAGCAGAACCTTGTCAAATCTCAAAACTTGAAATACTTGGCTAAATATCACAGCAAATACAAACTGGCATATTAAGCAATTTTTCCTCCAGCTCTTTTTTGGTGACTTCTGACCATGTTTTAAGTATTCACAATTCTTCACACCCTACCTCCTAAAACATAATTTATTAGAGCACTCTTTCCAGACAATCTGAGGCAGGGAGAGGTTACCCTCTGTAGTTTAAGGGGAAAAAAAGCAAAATTCCATAATACGTCACAAAAAAAGCGCACAAAACATACATTCATAATAAAAACCTAACCAATCATGTCTTATGGAGATCTGACAAACTTAAGGAATACCAATATGGGAGCATTTGCAATCACTGATTCAGAAAAAGCTGAATTGACCTGCATCCATACAGCATACCAACACTTTAAAATAAACACAAAATAGTGGAAACCATAAAAGAAAAACCTGCTTATACATAAACAGTTTCCAGCAGAGGGCCCATGTATTTGCTCTTGGAAATTCCCACAAGCTAGCTACAGAAAATTGCATCCCTCATTCCCATGAGGACAGTGCAAAGATTTTATGGCCACTCATCAGTTCAATAGAAAGACATAACTGGTATGTTTGAAAGGAATTTTGGTCAGGCACAGTTTAATTACTCTGACATCATATAATCCTTTGACTTGTGGAAGAACTGAGGATTGCAATCATTTCTTCAGTCTTAAAGCACATGAATCAGACATACATCTTTAACTGGAGCTACTGACCCCTGCATGAATGCAGTCAGAAGCTGGACCAGATGCAGATGGCTATGGCTGCTAAGGCAAAACTGAGCTAGAAAACTGTGGAAATCAATCAGAACAGTAGGGGATTACTTCAATGCTTTTGCTTGCCAATACTAACAAAATTATTACAGAGTATGAAGCCTTGCTTTGAGGTAGAGCAATCACAACACAGTGCCATGGCTTCTATGAAGGCAAACTTAGTAGGAGCAGTGGCCACATGAAATCAATGCAGAGAATATTAGCTGTTACTGAGCTGGTGAAATGCATTTTTAACAGGACAGAAGGAAACTCTTCCCCTTCTTGGAGTAAATACAAGGTTGGTCTTTTACAAAAACTTAGAAGTAAATTTTAAAGAAAAATTCCCCAGAAAAAGCCTAAGTTTCAATCAAGTGATGACAGTGTGCACAACTGCTCTAGGGAAGAAATAAACTGCATTTCTTTTCATACAAGATCACACCTAAGGGTCTCATTAATTCTTGAGAAACTCCTGTTCAAATGGAGAGTCATAAATAAGCATTACTTTTTTGTCTCTTCTGTTCCTGTAAAGAAATATGTAAGAAAAGACAGTTCCAGTAATGCTCATTGCTATGTTTACCAAAGACTGTCACATCGGGACCAGATTACTGTAACATAATCCAGCCAGACCACACAAGGCCAGCTAAAAGCTGAATGCAGTGCAGAAAAGAGCTGCTTGTTTAACTTTGCTATATGCTAAGAAAATAATACAGCTTGCCTGTAGATTGGCCTCTAGCTATATATTGTTTCTCGGATGGCAGTTACTGTTTACAGCTCTACATAGGGTACCGTTTGTTTACCCTCAAACATCCAGCTAACACTCTACTTAAAAATCTTTGAAGAAAAAACAAATGATCAGGAGTTTTCAATGAGAAATTCTTTATTCCAGAGCTCACTCCTCAGCAGAAGGCAAAGCCTGCCAACTTTACCAGATCAAGCTTGCATTTTTTTCTTCTCATATGGGAGTGAATACTGGCTGCAGGACATATTATGAAAATTGGTTCTGCATCATTAAGTGAGAATGTCAAGATTTTCCTTGGGATGTGATGTGAAGATGTAGCTTATTTTTCAAGAAGTGTCCACAATTTTTGCTGGTTAAATTTTAAAGAGAATAATCTCATATATTCCTCATTGAAGTTTCCTTCTCATTTCTAAGAAACATTTCCATTTATATGAGGTCAGAAACCTACTTTTTAAAATCACCTGCATAAAATGACTGCACAGACATAGATTTATGATAACAAAGAATTTTCTCAGACAATTTGATTATCAGGAAGAATATCAAAAGATTACTTATCTCCAAATATGACATCAGCATTAATTTTGTCAGTAAGCCACAAAAAAATTAGAATACTGTATTTTTTGAACTTGCTGTATCTCCCTCTCACAGTCTCGAGTCTACCCAGAAATTCTGCATATTTACTTCCTTCTATGAGGCCAAGATTTGCAAGTTTTAAATAAGCTTTTGTACAATTATTGAATATCCATGTATCAATCCATTTTGTGAGTTCCTAATACAAAAGGCTTACATTTGCACAAAATCCAAGACCTGCTACCACAATAAATGGAAAATAAGTTAATTAAATATTTTGAAGCATTTTAGCTGTTTTCACTCACTGGAAGAGAACATCTGACTCCATTCCAAATAAAACATTGTAGAGACAATATCCTTATCTAGTCATGCAAGTAATTAACAAACTAGTCCTATCTGAAGGGGTACAATGAAATTGCGCATGGGGGGACAGCTTATTATTAAAATGTTTTGTCATTGCAAAACCAATGTCTAGGTCAAGACCATCCATAGTATTTCCATGACTACAAACCCCACAGAAATAATTGTTTCTAATTCCCCATGGTATGAGACCATCATCTTCTGCTCTTCCTCCAGGAACACATGCTATGATAGAGCAAAAGCTGGAAACAAGTACACACACACACACCCTACCTTTGCTTCTCATCAGTAGCCACTCCTTTCACCAGTACCTAAACTAAAATCTTAAAATCCTAGAGAACAATTTAAGGAGTGTGTCCCAGCTACTTCTGCTGTGACATTTTGGTAAAGAATTATCAAGAGAGCACAACATTCCCAAATCTTTCTGAAGAAGTTAATAAGTTAAAACTTCAGCTTCAGAGTGAGTAACATACAGCTTCTGACCTCTATGTCTTTTTTTATAGAGAAAAGTAACAAAAGCATTATCAAACTCAAAGTCACATGAAAAGTCATCCAAGCATAATGAAAACAATCAACTGTAGTGAGACACATTACTGAGGTAATCTGTTGGAGAAAGGGAGAAAAATACTTTCTGCCATACTAGCTTTTAAAACAGAAGACAATGTTTTCCACACACTGATTAGTTTAAATAATTCCTTTTGTTTTCTTCAGCTTCTAAAAAAATGAAAATAGATCAGCTCTCTTTCATCACAGAAATTGAATAATGAAGACTTTAGTCCTGACTCTTTAAAAATCTCCAGAAGTTTGTCACTCTATGCCCATAAACAATTTATCTTACAGCAAGAATATATGGCTTCCTCCATGTGAAGATGCAATTCACAGGGTAACAAGGAATAAATATTGAATTAAAAAGTTCCAGTTCATCCCAATGTCATACCAAACAGCTGTAGTTTAGCCTAGACTTTAGTTAGTGTTTGGGCAAATGAATAACGTCATCATTGCCTACAAAGACACTCACTAGAGTATTGAATAGCACAAGGTTAAGAATGCCAGACATGTCTGTGAGTCAGACATGAAAAAAGCATGTACAGGGAATATTCTCATTTTCAATGAATGCTGTAGTAACTGTAAAATTCTGCAAAGCTTTCAGGTTATCATGTGATCTACTTTTTCCTTAATTTACATGACCAAAAAGATAAAACTTAGTTTAATAGCAATATTATCTTTCTCCACCAAACATGCAAACTCATCAACAAAATCCTAGAAATAGTTTATTAAGCATCTATTTTCCATAAGGTCATAGAGTCAGCTGGAAAAGACATTGAAAATCAAGTCCAACCATAATCCTAGCACCTAGCCAAGTTCCTAAGTGCCACATTTACACATAGTTTGAACATCCCCAGGGATGGGGACTCCAGCACCAGGCAGTCTGTTCTAATGCTTGACAACTGCTTCCATGAAAAGAAAATTCTTAATATACAACCTAACTGTTCCTTCACATGACTTGAGGCTGTGTCCTCTTGTCCTACCTCTTGTTACTTGGATGAGACCAACATGCCACTCACATTTCCCCCGTGCCACCTTTTGTACAGACTAAATCAATTAAGACTCATTTGGTAAGATTTGATTTTCACCCATATATTGTCTTTATTAAGGATATCCTGTATTTGACAGTGACATTATCATCAGGGAAAAGTGGAAAATAATTGATGCCTGCTGAACTTTTTAATTATTGATTGATCATCTTTATGGTGAGAAAAAGACTTGTGGAATTAAAATAAAGCAAATATTAAAAATAACTAAAACAAAACCAAACAAAATCCCACAACACATTTTTTGTATTAAATACACTAAAAAAAGAACAGCAAAAATACGGACTGGTGTTATGCATTATTCACTTGTTTAGAAATATAACTGCTAATATTTTAACCAACACCTCTATATTCTCATCTAAAGACCTGCTTTGTGCAGCAGGGATGCACATGATTCCTGTAAAAGGACAAAAATAATTTATTTGCTCACTTTCCTGCGTAAAAATCAAATGCAGATAATTTCCACCTATTGACCATAAAATCCACATTATTAATCAGCTGCCTCCTTGCTAGCAACCATTATACTTTGTTTCTGGAAAGTATAGAGCTGCAGTTCCCAATGCTCTCCACTGCAATCAGCAAAGCTATCTGAATTTACACCAGTTAAACTATTTCACATGGTATGGAGAGAGCATATCAACATACAAAAATAAGCAGTTTTCATTGTAAGGTTTAAGATTCACAGTGATTGCTACCATTCCATACACCATTTTATATCCATCCTGTTTAATACCATTATCTATTTAAAAGATTTCTATGTATTTGAAACACATAAGATTTAATTCTATTCTGTTAGCGAGTTTTAATTCTTATTTTTAAGAATGTGAGTTGACATGGGGAATTCCATTGGTAGGCTCACAGATCATCAGGTTACTTTTGATAAACAGGATTAAAAAATCACTATTTAAGGACAGCTGCTCCAGATGTGCAAGCACAATAACATGTTTCTGACCAGCCCACAGCAGATTCTTTGTGAAAATGTAAATACATAGAAAGAGAGGGATCTTTCCACCAATATATCCATCCCAGTACCCACCAACCTCTGCTTTAGGAATTTCCTGAGCCAAAGGCTGTATTCATTTTAAAACTGACAGGGACATTTTTTTCAAATCAGCAGACAGGCAGTCACACCAGTCTAACACATGACAAATCTGATGTTACCTTCTCCCCTCAGGCCTTACCATTTGATCTCTGGCTTCTTACAGATAACAGTACTATAGCAACATAGCATTAGAAACACAGGATGAAATGGCTCCCACAGCTCCACCCAACTTAAAAAGCCTGATGAAGTAGAAATATCATGTCAGAGAAGCCAGATGGTACCACTGATGAGGAAGAATATTCCAAAGTCCAAGGTAACAGCTGTCAAGGCAAACCTGCCAACTCAAAACTTGTCTGTAGCTACCCAGCATCTTGGATCCAATGCATATGGACCAAAAATAAATAAAAATCACTAAATTAAAACCTTTACTTGTCCTTTTCTACTCCTTCTCTCTCTCTCCCCTGCCACTCCCCTCCGGCTTTTCCTGTATCTTATTAACAACAACAGGGAAAGTGAGGATCAGGGCTCAGCCACAAGAATAAGTTGCCATTTATTCTGTACCATGCTAATCCAAAATATTTTTAATTTAGGAAAAATGCTCTATAGCATCATAGAACATAGATCAGAATCTCATAAATTTCTTCATCTGCTTGGTATAGCAACAAAACCAGCAAAAATCTTGAAATTTAAAACACTAGGCGTTTTAATCCTTTTTAAAGGGCTTCATTAAAACCATTTGCCATAAGATCCAAAGCTTGTTTACTATGAAATGCTACATAAAATGCAACTGGAAGACTGGCCTTTTTCTCATTGATCTGATATCTCCCTACCTGAAGCTAAATGGGAGAACAGGAAAAGGCTACCCAACTCCTTACTTCGGCCTTTCTTGCTTGTTTCTTCTAGGTAGGTCAAGAACAGTTACTATTTTCTGTATTTAAATAGAAAGGAAAAAAGGGGTTGAGTCAAACATACAAGAGCTTCTTTTTACAGCTTCAGGGTTCAGGAAACATCAATCATTTAAATTATAATAGTATTTTTTTAAAAAACCAATCATTGCATTAATATGATTAGATCACAATATACTGACTTAGTTCAGCTTAAGTAATTTGATGGTAACAGGCTGTTAGACAAACCTGAGCTTTGATGTGAACTAGTTCTACCCTTTTCAAACTATTTAGTAAGAGAACAGGAACAGAGCCTCTGTTAACAAAGCCATTTCTGAAGACCACATTTAAACACCAGTCATGTAATTCTAAACAGTCCAAATTGACCTGCAAAATCTTGATATAGCCCCTTTTTAACAGAGACAAATGAGTTTGAAAACTAATCTATCAAAATAGATTGTGTAGAGTCAAAACTAAAAAAACAACAACAACAACAACAACAACACTATCAGCATCCTTTTAAAGAAAGCCAAAAAGTAATTACCGAGCAGTCACAACTAGTTTTCCTAACAAAGCTGAGCCTACACAGAAATGCCAGTTATAATAAAGATGCATTGAGATTATTCTTCCATGTGTTTTCTAATGCTAAAAAAGAAAATTTCAGATAAATGCCAAAAGGAATAAAAACTCAAGCAATTTCATCCCAGATCATGTCACACATGATCAGCATTTCCTGTTTCCTAGCTCAGCTTCCACCAAAGGCAATTATACTTTTTCAATTATAAGAAAGAAGAGTCCCATTAAATCTTGCATCACATCTATAACATACTTTTAAAGGGCAGAAATAATTGCACTGCAACCATAAAATTCATGAGGAATTTTGCTGAAAATTTCTACATTATGTCATGTCTGAATATAACTACTGTCTTCACAAAAGCAGCAGGATGGTAGCAAATCATGCTTAAAATAAATTGATTATTTCCTATATTATTGTTTTATCTCCATGCACTGGTTTCTTGACACATGTAGAATAGCATTAACCAAGATGCAGAAAGCTGTTACAAATAACACTAATATTGTTTACATTGTGGATTTTCTCTTAATCCAGTAACACTGCAAGAAGAGAAAAAAAAAACACTGCAGTGAAATGTCTTCTTTAATTTTGCATCATATTAAAAAAAAAACATGTCAAATGACCTTTTGATTGCCTCTTCTGCTCTTTTCAAATCTCCCTAGCCTGTAGGAGATGCCGTTGCCTACCAACATGTACTGCTTGCAACAATCCTTTCCTGCAGCCAGAAATTTCCACAGGATGCAGTTCTGCAAGTGTGGCCTTACCAGGCCCATTTGAACAGACCAATGAGAAAGTCATTCAGATCCAAAGAGAAAGAACTTTCCTAAAAGAACAGCAATAAAAAAAGCTGTTCATGAAGTTTTAAGTATCACAATGGCTCTCCTTTTCTGTGAAGAAGATGGTGCATTTCAGTTAAAAAAAAAAAAACAAACAACATTGATTTGAAGTCCTTAGAAATTCCTCTATAATAAATGCACCACTCAAAGAATCTCAGTATTGTTATTCTAGCCTTGTCTCTACGTGTGTATAAGACATAACTGCTGGAAAACTGTCAAAATTACTTCAAAAGACTTATTTATTTCACTGTCACTGACTTGTTAAAATTTAAATTCATCATTTGCTTGGAAATAAGTAAAAATAAAGATTCTTATTTGTATTTAAATCTAAAAATCTTTTGCAGTTCAGGCACTGACAGGTTCTCATAACTAAGGGAGTTTCAGAAATTCCCAAAAGCAGTCATTTATTAAAACAATTTTATTTAAAGTATTTTGGTGCAATCCAACAGCTATTTCGGTTAGACAAGTAGGCTGTTGACAACAGATGTTGAAGCTTAAACTGATAGACATCAGGCAAAAAATTTGTCTCAGATTGGAAGATATAAAAGGTAATTGCTTCTTTTAACTCACCAGCTACAAGGAATACATCCACAGTAAGTTTTCCTGGGTGAAGTCCATTAATATGAATAACTGTATAATCAAATGCTGTTTACAGGGTATTTTTAAAATCACATGATAGTTATGAATGGATGAACTGTAGCTCAACATTTTTAATTTACAGTGCACATTCTATCCCTTATGCTTTTGCATATAAGCCTTCAAACTTATTTCCCAATTATTCAGTCACAGAACCACAAAGCCCTCAAAAAATGAAATACACAGGAGTTAATTTGGGGAATGCCTCAGAATGAAGCATCAAATGAGTACATTTTCATCTGCTACTTTTCCTTTCTCAAAATAGGCTATCAACGATGGCTACCCTGGCAACAAGGCACAAACACACAACATCACTGTTCAAGCAGCTAATCAAGGACAGATGTCTCAAGAGAGCATCAAAGCAGACTTCTGCATTTCCCAGCATGTCTTACTTGTCTACAAATAAAAATATCCCTATAGCTAGGAAATCCAACTGAATTCTCAAAGTAAAGACATGATTTTTTTTTTTTCCAGTGCATCTTTCTATATTTTAATTACAGGTTCCCTGCCAGTTTAAATAAAGGAGCAGAAACATTTGCCACAGCCATATGGAAGCATCAAAGAGCAAGAGTGTTTTCATGGGAAATACTTCTAAAGTAGTTTTCATCCTAACTTCCAAGGTACTCCAGCATTCCTTTATGGTGCTGAGTGCCTTAACTTATAATAAACACATCAATAATTTCAAACTGATTTCAGAGTATTCTGGCATTCTTCATTAAAGGTCTTCTCTCAGGGTTTCAAAGATCATAGACTCATATGTTCCCTTTTGCAGAACCTACACACACAGAAGTCTTGTGTGATCTATAAGACTTCATTTTCCCTAGAAAATGCATCTACATCAATAAAACCCCAAGCAATTCTGATTTCAGTTACCTTTCTTTTGCATAACAACATATGTTTGTTACATATGTGAAACAGCTTATAGAACAGATTATTCAAAACTTTTTACAGCATGTGACTACAGTGCAATATTAATTAGTAACACTTTAATAGCAGTGCTGATTAATTCTTCCTAACCTATAGAAAAACAGCATATACAATGCTGCTAGTGTTATCATTCATGGTGTACTTTTCACACTGAACATACATTGTGCTGATGAGAATTCCAACATAACATAACACAGAAGAGCTAAGACAGAAATGTGGAGGCAAATTGATTTGCCAAGACAGAACGACATGTGAGCAGATGCAGACAGTTTCTGGCAACAAGTCAGTGTGGGAAAAATTCAAGTTTTGTTCCCTTTTTGTTTGCTCATAAGAAGCAATGAGTACATTCACATCTTGTCCCAAATTCCATTAAATTAATGATGGGACTCTCAGTCTACTAGAATCTCAACACACAAGGCTAAACACAAGGTCACAGGGTCAGAATGGACACCAAGTCAAGCAGCATATATATGCACAGGATCCCCATACAGATCTGCAATCTGGACCACAATAGTAGATCACCATCACTATGTAAAATTATCTTTCAGCCTTAAAAATCTTTCAGGCATTCTGGATATAAAATCTGTTGATTTTTTTTTCACATAGACCCAGTTATAAAATAATTGTTAGTGAGAGGAAAGCAAAATCGACTATTTTAAAAAAGCTAGTTAGTTTTCAAAAAGACCAAGTGAACATTGGAGGATCCCATGGCCAGATCTTTTACTGTATCCTTTTTCTTGAGAACTCAGTTTTACTTGGAACAATGAATCAAAGTCACTTTGCCTCACTATTCTAAATTCCAAAATTTAATCAACAATTTGAATTTAATCAACATCATTTGCTTTCATGAGTTAGAATAGTCACCTGCCCTCCCTCTTGAAGGTACTCCAAATTCTCTGTGCAATTTTGATTCTAAAAAGTGGGACGCAGAGCTTATCATTTGCTAGTAGCAGCACCATAACAAGTAAGCAAATTTTGTTGGTCTAAAAGAGTTCTTTCTCTGCCATAAAGAACTAAGACAACTAATAGCTCCCCACTGAAATGGCAGAAGATGTACAACAGGAAAGATGAGACACCAGGAGAAAACTTGTCAAGCTGCAAATACACACCTTAATTCATATTGGTCTCATGAAATTATTTTTTACATGTAGCAATGAGACTTCTAATCACTAAGAATACTAAGTACAGGATTATCATCAGACAATCAAGCATTCTCTCTATGTAATCCCAGCTCAAATAAATACCATTTGACACTGAATGACAGCATGTAACACACTCCTACCTTCACATCTTGGAAAGCTGACTGTGAGAACTTTGGAGTAAAACAGTTCAGGAGAAGGCAGTGGATAAATACAAATTACTGTTATTATGTGCTTGTTTGATCCAACAAGCTGAATGCAACAAGCTTCATCTAATTTCTGTCTATGCACCATTCCTCCCCTCCACCACAGCAATGCAAAAATGGAGTCCAGAGAAATCTCCTCAAATTGCAACTGAAAACAGAACTTCAGTCAAAGGGGTATCAACATTATTAAAACCATATAGTGACATATTGTTCACAACTTCCCACTTCCCCGATGTTTAATGCTAGTAAAATAATTAATATAGAATATGATGAACTAGACAAATGAGTAGGAACTCACCAGCCTCTCATCACCTCCATTTCTCACACTTAGGCACATTCACTTAAATTTCTACAAATACCTGTATGTTTGTCCCCAAAAATCACCAAGAGATGCTCTGACAAAAAACAGTGGTGGCTCAAATGTTGTCTCAGACCTAACTGGAAAACACCACATTCCCTTATAAGCAGGTTTGTTTTTCTCTTTCTGTGCCTTTCTTATGAGTCTCCACATTCCTCTCATCCATCTCATCTAGAAAATGAATGAATGGAAAACTAAATTTGCAAATGTCATTTCTTGTGAATCTATAACAATTAGATAGTAGTAAAAATAGTTGATAGAAGTGATACAATTTTGGATCTACTAAATTGTGCTGGTCGATTTGCTTATATCATGGGCAGAGTTGCCAGCATAAATTTTATTTATTCTGTCGTCTGTAGTGCAATTCCTCAAAGATAAAAATTTCAAAGAAATACAGTTAGCAGGAACATGCTTGGAAATAAGATGTGCATATGCTTACGTTTCTCCCAAGCAATTGGCTACTTCATATTCAAAAATCTCTTACTGCTGTGGATACTCCAGCTCTTTCAGTTTGCTTTTCTAGCAGATATTTACCAGTGGATCACAGTTTCTTCCAGAATACAAAGCTACCAGACACATCTCTATTTAATTTGCAGTGTTTTTCTGTATTTACACAATTTGTGTGGTTATGGAGATTTATCATCTCTCTGGACTTGTACCCAGATACAGATTCACTTATAGCACTGACCCAAGAGCATGCACTATGATTTATTATCTACTGATACCACCAGCAACATCCAGGGCCATTGTGAGACATCAGAACTCCACGTAAATTCAGCTGCTTCCAAGAAGATGCAAGCTTTTTCTGCCATGACAAGGTATTACAAAGACAGTTCAATAATATATAGGAAGCATATCCATTAACATCATCATTAAGTCAAGCAGTTTTTTTGGTAACTGTAAAGTTTAAGTTAACCAGGAAAAGGTATTTTTCAAAAACACATGTTAACACAATTAACCCAAATTGCTTCTAGTTTTTATACCTTGTGGTTCACTCATGTTGAAAATGATGGTACAAATCTTGCTGTGATTCTCAGCAGCCACTGTTAATTCATTTAAAGTTTTTGTAGTTGTGGGGTTTTTTGGGGTATTGTGTGTATTTTTGGGATTTTTTTTTTTTTGTTCAGTTTTGGTTTTGGTTTTTTTTGGGGGGGGGAATTGCTAGATGCACTTATTCCTGATTTAACTATCAGGTACAAGGATGGTGAGACAACAAGCTGAATTCCTTTCTTGGTCATTCCTGCCATCATTCAGTCAATTGGACAAATTTTGGTCCTGAGTAAACTGACAAAATGGGGGCAAACTAGTGAAGTACTGCACTAACATTTATCCTTTGAGCTTTTCAGAACTATGGCTTTCCAATTGAATTAACTGGAACTTACATTAAAAATTACCATCTGACTGTCTGATATCTAAAAGGACAGCTTAATGGAAAAAAAAATGCTATGGAATGAGAAACAATGATCTTGTATAATTAGGGCAGTAAATTATGTTGGACTAATATCTGTCCTTGGTCCAAACCCACTAGGAAAATTCCAACACTATCATTATATTCTCACAAGCTGCTTCTTCAGCTACTATATATTTTTTCATAAAACAATATACTTCTTAATAGGTGAAAAATAGTCAATACATGCAATATAAATTATAAAACCTAGGCAAATGAAATCTCTCATTTAGAGAGATACTTGGTCCAGATTTATACCATTTAAGTTATCACCAGGATGATGGATATTGTCTCAGATTAAAAGAAATCCTAAAAATATAAAAATACAAAAAAGAAGTTGGAAGTTTAAAAGTAAAACATGCAATTCTATGCTGTTGCAAAATCTTCTCACTATCAGCAAGCTCATGGAACTTTACTCATAAAGTATAAAAGCAAACATGACTCTTTCACAGCACAAATGCACATTGAGCAAGCTCCTGTTTAAAATACTGATTTTTAATTTGAGAATGAGCTTAAAGGCTGAAATTACTACAAAATGAGAAATATGTCAGCATTATGCCTCCATAATTTCTGCATAGCAGAAAATACTGATGTCACATGTGCACTCTTCTTTACTATCTTCCCAGACTAAAGACCCAAACAAGCAAAGTAATTTTCACCCACAACACTGGAATGGATGTTGACAAAGCAGTAGGTTAGCACTTCACCATTTCTATCTTGACTAGGAACAACACTTCACCACATCCTATCAATTTACATGATGAAACTCTGACTTCAATGACTTTGTGATGTATAAAAATACCCTTCAAAGAGTGGGCATCCAATCCACTTTCCTCTGAAAGTTGAATGAAAACTTGGCCTTGATGGTAATAGAAGAAGAAAGATGAATTTTAGATTTGTGAGTACAGGCAAAGCACAAGGTTTGCTGACAGACTGAAGAATATTCTTGTGGAATGTGAGAAGGAAGAAAGCATTAATACTGCAGATTTCTATTTTAAACTTGAAAAATACTGCCAGACTTCCAAAAGTGATTATAAAAACTTTAATAACAGCCCACAATTACCTTAAATTCAGAAGGAAGATAAGTTCAAATCTATTATCTGCAGTATCTGTGACACTGGGGACACATTTCAATGAACACATTTAAAATTTCCAAAAGCCCATAACCAGCAAAGAAATTTTCAAAGGATCTATAAAAAGAAATGCAATTTATTGGTGATTACAGACATGAAAATAGTCTAGTCAGTATTTATATAATGAGGAGGAAAGGAGGAGGGAAAAAAATTAAATCACTGAGGCAACTTAGATGATTTCCTAAAGGGAATATGCCTCTATCTGACTCTGCCAGTCAATCTACATCTAACTTTCCTGGGGACAGCATGGGAGCTTCCAGTGTAGCTGTGTAAGGAGAGGCAAGCACAAATGGCATGACAAACCATCCTGGCAGAGCTCCTGCACCTTGTTTGCACGATCTGCTGCCAGCCACTATTGGAGAATATCCATAAGCACTGTCATGTGCTGCCATGAAACTATTTGAGACAGCCTTTGTCAACTTCAGGCTGCTGTAGCACAAGCGAAGTGATCTCACACCAGCCGATAGCACATCCGTGCTACAACCACGTTGCGACAGCTGTACCAAAATACACCATACCCAATACAGGATCAATACCAAAATACAGGATCAATTCAATCATGATATTGAACGAGTACCATGGTCAAATTGTTTCTTTCTCCAGCTTATGTCTACAACAAACTTAGGAGTAGTTTCAGATGACACATCACAATTACTGTTAAAGCAAAAAGATATATATTGGGGAATATGGAGAGAACACACTATACAGGACTACATTTCATGTAGGTAGGTGTCATTTAATTGACACCCACTGAAATGCCTACACAAGACAGAACTTGTTGCACCCTCAATTGATACTTCAACTGCAACAGCTATTTGTCTCTACATTATACCTTAGATATTATCCTCATTTTCACAGAGACTCTGAAGCAGCTCAGAATATAGCAAGTCAACAATAGCAACACAAATACATGGTTCCCCATCCTATATTCAAAAAGCATGGTATTTTTCAACTGACTATCAATCTACTGCGATGTCATTCTGGAAGAAAAAGAGTTTTGTGCCTTTTCACCTATTAAACATGTTGAACAAGCCTCAGAGCTGATTAATAATCCTTCCACACAAACTCCTAGCTCTGCCACAGCCAAAACAAACAAACAAACAAACAAAAAATGCTTTAAGCAACACCACTGCAGGTCATCCTAAAGACAAGGACAGACCACTTTGCTGCCAAGAGCATTATAAACAAGTATCAGGCTTATCCTCCTCAATTAGAGGCTTTTAAAACTGCTAATAGAGGATGTAAATGGTTTTGATTTACTACTCAGATCTTTATTAAACCTCTCCATGACCCTGTTTCATGCTGGCTTTTCCTGAACATAAAAGTGCCTCACCCCACACAATTTTTTGCATGTACTGCAATTGCTACAACCACTAAAGCCTTTTATCATTACTGTTTCCAGTTCATTTCCATAAGGGTGTCAGAAAACAGACAAAAGACTGATGTATATCATATATCGGAGACCACTGGCTTTTTAAAATGTGTTTTGTGGATATGCTCTGAGCATAATTAGGCAAATTAATAGTAATTAATGTCCTGGCCGCCTGGGTCCTTTTCTGTTCTACACTAAAGTATAAAATCTAAAAAAAAAATTAGAAAAATAAATAAATGAATGTTTAAAAAACCAAACTGTTGCAAAATAGCCTTCTCTACCCTGTCATTTATTTCTTTAAACTGTTTTCTGCCATCTTATTACTTTCAATTTAGCCCAATAGAAGAAGCATCAAGCAAACTTTCCTTTCACACACCCCACACATGCTGGCTTGCTCCAGTCAGTAACTTTTCTATCAGTTTATGCTTTTCAATCTGTGCTGAATTAACTTCCTTAAAATTAGTATTTTTGCTTCCCTTCACTCTTCAAGAAAAACGTTTGCTTTCCTATGATACAAAACTAAATTATTACAAATTCTACCCAACCATTCCTTGTAGCATATTCTTGCTTTAAAACTCTTCTACCTCATTTTCTACACCTGGTGGTTATTAGGGTACAAGAAGTTTTGTAAAACAGATGGTACATACAACTAAATGAGGAGACCCCAATTATACCATAAATTCAATTTGAAGTATTGAACCCTTACAGTTCTACTTTCACTGTAACAAGCTATGTTAGCATAAGCTTATATTTTAATTGTGATAATATACTATAATTTAAAATCTGATAGAATGTTGAAGCCTTGTTTCATGGTCTAGTATAATATCCTCTTGCTCTTCAAGATAACTACTGTGACTGAAAATTAAGATAGTTGCTATGGAAAATTATTTCCCCAAATTATAATTCAATGGGGAAATAACAGAAAATCACTAAACCTGAAAAATCACCTTAGACAAAAATAACTTCCTGTGGTGATTCAACTTTCATTTGGCTAAGTAAAGAGAGAGGAGTCTTGTAAGACTGTTGCCGTGCGACACCAGCTCCAGACGGGGGCCGGCGGGACACAGCGGGAGCGGGGGAGAGGCGGCGCCGTTTTTCCCCTTCGACTCTGCGAGGCTCAGTTCTAGTGCGGGAACAGACAAGAGGGCGACACGGGGCTCGGGTGCAGACACGTGTTTATTGTGGGAGCGTGTTCCCGAGACCACCGGGACACCGACCCCGAGGGTCAGTTATACCCCGTGCCGGGGGCGGGGGGAACCTGAGCTGCGGCCAATGCGGACGGGAGGCAGGGGAGAAGGACAGGGAAACCCTGGGGATAAAGATGGGAAAGGCGGGGGTGGGGGGGGCACGGACAGGCCACGTGGTGAGGGGGAAGGCAGGGGAACAAAGGAACGGGACAAAGGACCGTGGGAGGGGGTGGGGGAATGAGGGGAAAGAAGAGAAAATTACAGATCCCGTATAAGACTGTTTATCACCCTTATTCTAGAGTATTGCTGCAATATTTCTTCTTATTTGATTAAAACAATTACTAATTTTTCTCTAATCTCAATTCACACTATTTCTTCTAAAGCTGATGAATGGTGGTTGCCACGTCCTGTGCAATCTTGACTTCAAGAAACAACCTTGAGCTGAACAAACATTGTGAAAAACTGCATTGACTTGTTTGTTTATCAAGAGTGTGAAATTAGAGTAAAGGGTGGGGGTCGGGGCATGGAATTTGCAGGCTTGGGCAAGGCTGGTAACCGCAAGCAAAGATTGTGAAGCAATGTAATGACTATATATATATATAAAAGAAAGATCTTACAGGACTTGCTGGAACTGATAACCACAGCGGAAGGAGATCCATCACTTCACTTGTGAAACCAATTGTTGCTGGAACTGATAACCGCAGCGGAAGGAGACCCATCACCCCCACTTGTGAAATCAACTGTTGTAAGCCTGGTACAATGCAGAGAATGCGAGGCAGAAAAGTATAAAAAAAGGGACTAAGGAGAGGGAGGGGTGTCAGCCCTTGGCGAGCCCGGACTCCCCAGCTGCACCCAGCGCTGTTTGCTTGCTATCGCTTGCTGTAATTAATAAAATTATTAATTGATCTTAAAAGGCTGAATCAAATTATTCGCCTCAATTTATAACAAACATGAGAAATACAACGCAAATCCTAGTAACATTATAGAACTATTTCTGCAAAATTTAAAATATACAACTTAAGATGTAGGCTCTTAAAAACAACTGTGCATATTCCAGCCATCTTTACACTTGCTTATTGTTCCACTGCAGAGACAAGCAGCAGATTGTGACTGCTACACTGTGTGGTAGGACAGGTGTGGTTTGGTTCCGATTGCCCTCCAGAACTCTTATGAAAAGGCAGCTATAGGGACACTTTCTATTAGTCTTATTTTTCTAATAAATACTTGTCTGGTACAAAAGAAAACTATAAAGAATTGTTGCTAAATCTTATTCAAGTTCTTCTTGAAGTTTACTGGAAGCACCACACAAGTGAAGAGCATTACTGCCATTTAACAGACATGTGTGAGATAAGTGGAAGATCATTTGTTCACTGTGATATGCTCGCTTACCTTGGTTTGCATAAGAATGTACTGGTGTGTCTTTGAAATGCTTATTTGCTTACAAGGTGATAAGGAGGTTGAGATTAGAGTCCTGGGTGTGTGTATCTGGTCTGCTTGCTGTATCTCAAAAGAAGAGACTTAGAAGCTATCACAACGACCAGACTCAGACTACATCTGGAGAGTCATGCCTGCAAGGAGAAGGGGGGGGATAAAAGGAAGGTTGGGACAGAACATTTTTGCGCGCCGTTGGTGGAGCAGGAGACTCCCCGGCCGCCCAGCGCTGTGCTTTGCCTGCCTTACTCGCTTGCTATTTTAAATAAAATTGCTTTATTGAATTAAGACACTTCAAATTGTCGTGTCACAATTTATAACATGTGGAAATCACAGACCAATTTAAATTAAAAATAAGGTCAACTGCAGATTTTCTACATACTCCTATGCTTTCAAGAGCAGCAGAATTGAAAGGATACCAGGCTGAAAAACCTGTGATCCCAGACCAAGGGAACGAGTTATTAAATAGCCCCAAGTCTTTCCTCACTATTCTTTGCTAAAACACCAGCTCCTTACTTTTTTACCCCTCCTTGTACTTAAAAAAAGTCACCCTTCTTCAAAAGAGCCAGAATGAAGGTTCAGCACAGATTAGTCTGCATCACACACTTCTTCTAGTATTGTTCTCGAGTCCAGGGGTCAAACAGCTCTGCTCATTAGATGACACTGCTTCATCCAAGCTCCTGCAAGGTTGTCCAACAAACCTGAGTGAGCTGTTTTACCAGGAAGCATGTGAAAGCACCTGAGCCTTTCTGCCTCAGTCACTGGATCACATCAAAAAGGAGCTTAAAATGCTGAAGTTCAAGAACGTAAACAATAAAATAGAACATTCAAATAAATTCTGGCTGTTTTATATGCTGCACAAACTAGTGCTTAGTTTTCTCCTAAAGCTAAGGAGAAAAAGCTAAATACATATAGCTTTTCCCAATTCGTTTGAGTTTGTATACTGCAGAGGCTGATCTTAGTTTAATCCCCTCTTGCTAGACAAGACAGCAACTCAGAATCAACAATACATATTAGGTAAGTGATGATTCATGTTTTCTCAGTACAACTATCAGAATGACTTCCGTTATGTTCCTGTGGAATACACTGGAAAGAGTACAGAAAAATTCTCTTGGAGCTATTTTAGCAGTAACTTATACAGTATTTCTAATGATTGCAAGTCAGTTCTTCACAGCCTAAGAATGAAGCTTTCAACAGCTTAAAAATCACACACACAGACAACTGAGGAGTCTATATTTCCACCAAACAAAACATTATCAACTAAATAGCACTATAAATATTATATATAGCACTAAATAGCACTATAAAACCTTATCAACTAAATAGCACTATAGCTAAAAAGATAATCACAAATCTCACGCAGTAGACTTAAAAATGGCAACAGTTGGAGAAAAAGGTTTTGATATAGTTTGATAACCAGGAACATAGTCTTACAACTCTAAAATAAAAAGAAGAGTCAAAAAGATTAACAAACAAAAATATATGTTGAGCACCTAAGCTTAACCAATGTTGTTTCAGGTGTAATAATTCATGTAAATTATAAGACTTTAGCATTTATAATAAAAAAGAACTATCAAAATTTAAAAGTTTTTCCAAAATAGTTTCCCGGGCAAGGACTAAAAATAAATTTATCAGTATTGGTCTTCAATTTACCATGAGACAGGGTAGCAATGCACATTAGTTTTGAATGATACAAAGAACTATGATGGATTAAACATGCCACTTGCTTTTTTTCCTGCCTCCAGGAAAAAAACTTCACAGATTCCCATCACAGGGAAACTGAACAAGTGCATCCAGAGTTAATTAGATTAGCAAGCCTAGCATCAGAAAGCAACCTTCACCTGTATGTCTTCAACAACTCTTAACCTGCTCATAAGTTTATCCTAATTTTTTTTTTCACTTTCTTGTTACAAATCGATTTTAATTTCCCTGATTCCAGGAATTATTAATTTAATGAGTGAATCCTAAGTAAGAGTAACCGACTGAAAGCATTACTTAAGAATATCTTGACCAGGCAGATATGTCTTGTATTCCAAGGTCTTCTCAGAGAACACTGAGCCTATTGGATCTGAAGGAGAAATGTGAAGATGAAACACACTTTATCAGTCACATCATTAAGTATCTCCTTCAACTTCCCCATAAAATAACACACAAATAAATTACCATAATTTAGTATTCAGGCTTTACAAAGGCCAAATGACTCTGCTCAACTACTAGTTCACTTCTGCCTATGCAGATCCATACCAAAACCCTTTTAACAGTGAGATTTCTTTTTATTTGGCAGTAATACCTCTTATGTTGAAAAGAAATTCTTTCAAAGCACTGAGTATAATAAAAAGTAAGTACAGAAAAGTTAGGAAAAAAGTGGAAATATCTAAATTTTGATAGGAGAAATAAACAAAGGATTTTAAAGAGACTAGGACATTCTAGTGTCCCTCACCTCTTGAGGGATGTATCTCTGCACTTTATAGAGCCTCCTTACTAATTCTTAAGTTAAAACAAATCCAACTACACCAACAGCCTAAACAGAAAACTGGCCTCCTGGTAAAACTTTTTGTGGGCACAGAGACTGGCCTACAGCATCAAACTTGCATCTCTTCTTTAATATCAATTTCACAAGCCTCAGAAAAGCGAGACAAAACTAATCTGACATATAAACATTGCACACATGTTTCTAATACATGTGGATACTTCTTTTTGCACTATCCTAGACTTACAGCTCTACAGTCAGTCAGATGTGTTTTTACTCTTTGATCTGTGTCAATTCTAAAGGGTCCAACAGCACCTGAGAAGATAGTGGCAAGCAGCACATCCACCACCTGCATTAAGAGGACTGCTCACCTTCCACATATACAGGTGTGTGACCTCTCCAGTGAACTAAAAGAATGCAGCACACCTACTTTCAAAGCAGAATCTGTTCATAACAAAAAGGTGTCAGAAAAGATTGAAGATTTCATAAAGCTAAAAATTCTTTGTCTAGTCCCTATCATCCCACATGTGGTTAAAATACTGTCCAGAAGTGAATTTTTGCACAACAGGAGAATTATGGAGACTGCTATTTCAGGAGATAATTACCATATCTGCTCTATGTGTTGCCTTTTCCCAACTTGGAAATTAAACTTGAGATAATTTTAGTAAGGAGATAACATAAAAGAGGATCTTTATTTGAAGGCCTTCAGGGACAGTTATGGAAAGACACCCACAAAAGCCCACCTCCACAGGGATGAATACATATTTGTAGGTTTTAGGAAATTAGCATAATTGATAAAAAGCACCAATTAGGACGACCCCAGGTCTAGCCCCTTCTCTGGAGCACCCCCTTCAGCACTAGTTGTACTTTGTCCATGAAAACATATAGCAAAGAGTTGTTCTCAGCCTTGGTTCCCAGGAAGAACCAAGATAGCACTGGAGCCTTGTACCCCCCAGGGCTTGGAGTTCTGGAATTTGTTTTGTCTTTCTGCCTAGGGAAAGGTCATGGAAAATTACTGGCAAAACTAGCCACCAATACAATAGGCTCCAGTGCTACAAATATATGTGCCAAGAATACAGAGGATATATAAAAGGTAAAAAAAGGGCAAAGCCCAAAATAGCACCATATGGGATTCCCTAAATTCTTCAATCCAGTATTCTTTCCCAAAAGGTTTATCAATAGTTTCATCAAAACATCCCCTAGAAAATTCTTTATAAGAATATTATATTTTAAGTTTACTTAATTGCCCCAGAATACTGCCTGTAACAGTTCATTAATTGCCACTGGATTTTATCTTACTGCTATTTAAGGCAAAGGTGGCCTACACTTTACTATTCTTATAAATGTGAGGACCTGAAATTAGGAGATCTTCAAAATGGCAATCATAACAGCACACATCAGAATCTCTTTTATTTATCATTAGTTGGAAAATAAATTTTCAAACTATTTCAAAATGCACAAGAAGTCAATTCTGACACAGTATGAGTAGTTGCAATTCTATATTCAGTCTAAAAGAAGTCATCTTAGGCTTGATTCCTGTCACTCATAGGTTTATGGTAGGTACAGAGTTTATTCAATGTCTTAAAGAGGTTCATATTGTTCTGTCTGCTAGTATTAAAAGAACCATAAATACATACAAAAATTTAATTCTTTATCCTTCATCCATTAGATGTCTCAAGGACGCCAGGTCATCTCCTCACACATGTAAGTAAA
This sequence comes from Lonchura striata, assembly GCF_050655825.1. NCBI lineage: Eukaryota > Metazoa > Chordata > Aves > Passeriformes > Estrildidae > Lonchura > Lonchura striata. Next base: position 82,519,997 of record NC_140705.1, on the reverse strand, counting down.
AGCTGAAGAATAAAAAGTAAGGACTGATTTTATCTCAAGGTTATGGAAACATCATTAAACTATAAAACCACACTGTCAAAAATTTATCTTGACATTAGAAAATGTCTCAGTGGAGTTAAAGCCTTACCACATAATTAGCTGCAGATAATTCTGTTTAATACTGAGGATCAGAATTTTAAAACAGTCACAACCTTGATAAATGGCACATTAAATAAACTGAAGCTTGCAAAAAGTGATCAGATAACAAAAATGAGAACATTCAACTCCAGCTCAAAGGACAGTTGATACAAAAGCAAATTGTCTAGTAAGGACAAGGCAACACTGTCAGAAAGAAAAGTACATAACCCTTCTGAAATACCTCCCCATCCAGTACAGCTGGTATTTTCCAGAGATCTCATGCAAACTAAAAATACATTGGGGTGAAAATCTGCCCCCATGGAAAGAAATGGCAAAATTTTCTTTGATTTTAATGAGGAGTTTCTACAGTTGAGCACTCAGGGGGATTCTCTGCCTATTAAGCATCACAAGCAAGTGAATAAAACTATAATTAATTTTCACAAAGACAAGAACAATGGACAGCAGAGAAGGAAGACTGTTTAAAGAGCTTCTGAGAAGCCCTTTTGACCTAAATCAGGTTGCAGATTTTCCAAGAACCATCTGGAATCTAGTCACCTCACTGCAGGATAATTTTTCTCTTTTGTCTGGCAGTCTGTTTATTTTCCTTCTTGAGAATTCAGCATCAAACAGAACAAAAAAATGACCTTTGACTGGATCTTTTTGTGGCATGCAACAAAAGAACTGATCCAAAAAAGTTCAATGTTCAAATAAGCACCTACTGAACTTGAAAAGAATGTTGGAAGCAATTGGGAAAACAAGATTACATATTGAAGTAATGTATCTGTAGCATTTCTTTATCCTTTTGACCACACAGGGAAGTCATCACAGCTGGTCTTCTTTAGAGATACACTACAGAGAAGAGACTGCAAAAGTCTTAGCAGAGACTTTACAGTTCCAAAGTCTTAAATTTTACCTGCTGAAAATAAAAAAACTCAGTTTAAAAAAAAAAAATTGCATGGACATCCAGCTTATCTTCCAAAGAACATTCCATGGGAATGGCAGAAAATGTCTGCTGCTACCTCTCTAAGGATGGAGAAATACTAAATTAATATTTTAATAGAAAATCACACTCACAACAAACTCATTTGACAACCAAATTGGGAAAGCTGTAAAATGCCGCATTTTGAAAATTAGAGTGACAACAAGGTCTCACAAAAAGCTTGACAGTTGTGTTTGACTGAACTCTGAACAAGATACTAATTTTACTCATGTAAAGCATATGGCTGTTGACTGCTCTTTTCTGTCAACTCACCTGTCCAGTCAGATTCTCCTATCCCTTCTGCCAGTTCTTTTTAGTATTAATGATATCAAGTATGTGTAAACATGACAGGCCTATATAATTTGCTCTCCATTTTCCCAGAGCAGACTATCACACAAACTAAGCAAAACCAGCAAAAGCATGAAAAGAGGTCTAGTTTAATGGACAAAAAAACCCCAAACCAAAACCAACAACTTAAAAACTCAGCACTTTGCACTACATTCAGTAGGGTGGGGAAAAATTCACAGTCAACATATGGAATACAGCAAGTTAAAAATATCTTTGTGATACCAAAGCTACAGTAGGGCAAATGTTGTCATTAACAGGAGCATTCCCAGCTCTCTAATTAACAAGATGAAGCTGGGAAGTCTTGGCTTTCACTCTGCCCTTGATGGCCACTTACACCACCTTGGTAAAATACATGGGAGAGGAGAGGAGGTGCTCATATGTGTACATGCTTGTGCATGTGTGTAAACAAAAAAATTTAAAACCTTCTGCACTTTCTTCACCACTGTTCCAATGTGTTTAGTAATCATCACACTGTGTCTGTAAAGCCACATGGCCATTCTCCATCTTAAGCTACTTGTTACATAGAAGCTAAAAACATTTGGAAAGAATTTCTTACAATCTGCAACTCCATTCAAAATGAGTATGCAGTGATCCATCTTCTGAAAATCAGTTTTATCTTCAGCTGAACAAACTCTCTACACCAGATAACATGTTTCATGTGAAATGCATCTGACAATGCTCAGGCCAAACCAGCATGCCAACACAAGACAATACAACAGCTTGAGTGGAGATGAGGTAGTACTTAACAGGTTTTATCTATGCACCCTTTTGACTGGGTCTATTTCAGACTCTGTGATTTTTCAGGTAAAGTTGCAACTTTACATTACAGCAGTCTAATCACCAACAAAAAAAATCAAGAAAAACAACACAGTGGATTCAATTGCTCCTACTCCTGCCCACAGTAAAAAAAAAATAAAATTAAAAAGGTCTTTTAATTGTTCAGAGTTCTTTTAAATGTTAAAAAAATAATTTATGCAATTTTTATTATATTTCTCACAGAGGCTTGCTCTTTTATTTCTATCAAAAGAAAAAAAAAATGTATTCCAAGTGCATTCTTATGAAGTAAGCCAAAAAAACTTTGGCTTACTTCGTAAGAATATACTTACTAAAACAACAAAAACACAAGTTAAGATAAATCTTATGGCAGAATTTATCAATTAGAAATCAAAAAAATTAAATTGAGTTAAAACTATGAGTACTCTTCATATAAAATATTTCTGCTAGCATTGTTTGAATTTAGCTTCATGAGTTGAAAGTAATAAAATACCTACACCAAAAGCCAACAATATTTAGTTAGCAGCACAATAGACATCTTACATACTGTGGAATCTAATTTTAAATACCTTATATGTCATCTTTCAGAATAAATAATCCACAAGACCTCTGGAACAAGAAGTTTGTAGGATACAGTACTATCACAAACATTATCATATGCCTCTAAATGACAAAGTGGGATGGGAGGATATCTGAAAATATATTTCAATTTACAGAAAAATTCTAGGCTGAAGAGTAATGTTATATGCTCTTCATTACTGTGAAAAAATTACTCAGGTTGATTGACTCAATTATATTTGAACTTTCTTGGGTTTTTTTTTCTCACCCATCAACTTTAACATGATTATTTTACAAAAGGAAAAGGAAAAAATATCCTATGGCTACTGCTTTAATTTTGAAGTGCTGCAATTATATTAAAGTTATACTTCTACTTAAATACTGACTGAATAAAAAAAATAGCTTGAATTCACTTTGTCATATATCACATTCTGAATGCATCTACTGTACTCCCACTCAGAAATAAATAGTGAACGTGAGGAAAAGATAATTTATGAGTTGTCAAGCAAGAAGATTTTAACACTTACTTTTGTGAAGATCTGGAAAAAGTCAATTGCAGGTGGCAATTGAGACTCATCCTGGATCTCAGTTTTCAAATACAGTTGCAAAGTCTGTACAAGGTGCCTGAGGCCATCTTTCATTTCTTCACTTAACTGTTCAGTGTCTTGTTGGGAAAGGGAAAAGAAAGTAGACCATGTCATAAACAGAACATTTCACCAAAACATCCAATGGTAGCCATACAGCCTAGACATTTCCAATCCAGGAGTTAATCTTGATGGAGGGCAATTTTAACAGAGGGCAGATATTTCACATTTTTTGTGACAATTACCTATCAACACTCAGTAGAGTTTATCAGTTTGCTACTGTTAAATCATATGAATGTGACAGCAAGTTAAAGATCAAAATACAATAGATAAAGCAGATGTGTAAGCAGATGTAAGACATTACATACAAAAATTAGGCATCTGGGTTTGTAACATTAACCACATTATGCTTGGAACTTTATGCAGCAGTACATACTTTTATACTGTATTCTCCATAGATGTGTCAGAAACACTTCATGCTAGCAGATGAAACAGAAAAGTATTTATGAATGAGTTCCATACAGAGCAACTGGTAAACAATTAATATGAAATAATAATAAGTAAATATATCTTTATTATAAAGCACCACTATTCATGCTTTTCAGATAGAAATCCTGAAGCAGAAAGAATCACAGTTCCTCATTTTCTAATTAAGTGATTATGCATGCATCAGGTCTCAACACAGAAAGTGAAATTGCTGCTGCACCCTAGCAAGTTCACTGCCTAACTGCTTCACACTTTCTTTTTACTACCAGTTAGTACAAAAATGAGAATGTGAAGCTGAACGTATTCAAGCACCAGACTATAACAAAAGGCAGAGATTTATGATGCACTATGAATCATTTTTATCTCTGCATAATGGTGAATTGTTATTTTATTATGAACATCTATAGATGCACACGGCACTCCCCAAATGCAGTTAACAGTGTGGATGTTGGCAGGTGATTTTGTAAGCATGAACAAATGTACATGTTAGAAATCCAGACACATACATATTTCACAATGTACAGAAAATCTCTGGTATAGAAAAATATAGTATCAATGAGGACTGTGTCTTCAAGAGAAGCAGCAAACTTTTAGACAACTGAAACAATCAAGCTGAAAAAATATAAAAGAAAAATTATAAACACACACTTGCATTTCTTATATCCCTTTGGAAACAAAAATGCTTTTTCCTTCAAATGTAATTATAAGACAACATGTGATTTACCTTAAACTATCTATAATACATTACAAAATGTATTATAACAAAGAGAGGAAGACACGGTTTGTTTCATTATTGGCAAATAACCCTAGACTAAAGAAGAGAAATCATATAAGAAAAGCATGTTACAAATGGACACTGTATTTTAGGACAGATGTGAACATGAATACCAAAACCAACTGGAACTTCAGGGAGAACTGATAGAGATAGAAGCAGAATGCAATTATCCACACTGGAATCTGTCCAGGATATCAGAGCTAATGATCCAGGAAAAAAATCCCATGGGAACCTTAATGGAAAATGATCAAGACCTGGTTTTCCAAGCACCAAAAAAAAAAAAAAAAAAAAAAAAAAAAGGACAAAGGCAAAATGAAAGTTGTGTATGTTTTCATTTTATGTTTTTAAGGAATCTTTTTCAATTGTTTAATAAACCTGATGTGGGAGACAAAATGCAACAAAAGGCCTATGAAAAAAATTCTAAATAAGGCATGGGGATTTAGTTATGTAACTGATTCTTATACAAGTAAAGTAGCAAAATATCTGCCCCGTAATATAGCACACAAACTAATTTCTGAATACTGAGTCTTGGTAACTAAAAAAAAAGATGATTTCTGAATTGCTGTAACATACAGAGGGCCCAGAGAACTAAGGAAGGAAGAAATTGTCTTAAGATAAATGAGAACTAGCAAAAGTAACAATGCATAGAGAGACCCCTCCTCCTTAATCTGATTTTCAGGACATATAAAGGAATTTCAAGGAACTATGGAGATTGGAAAAGAACTTCATAAAGAGCTGGATGCCTTCGCATGCTGTGTGATTTTTCATGTATTATTTGTTTTAGACAATTATTCAAAAACTCTATAAAACTTTTTAGTCTTCTATTCAGTTGATATGTCTCCCACACTAAAAAGCAACCAAAAGTATAAACTAATGTTGAGAAGTAATAGTGTAAAGCAAAATGAGACAGCATAGTGTCAATAAAATTTTCAAAAAGAAAGTATTTTTTAATTACAAGTGGGTGGAAAAACAAACAAAAAAATGATTAAAAGAGTAATAATGAGAATTGTGTCACATTTCTAATTACTGTTGAAACATTATCTTCTACTACAAAGATGCTTCCTGAGAATATCTATGTTTCAGATTACAGCCTGTATTTATAGTTTATGTGATTTTGTTCAAAGAAATCTTTTCTCCTATATACTTAGGCCTCTAAGGAAAATGCATTTCTGATTTTCCTATAGATTCCACTAAGTACACAAAGAAACACAAGCTTTATCAACACCATTCATAAATTATGCAGCAAATGGGGAAATTGTTATGAAATAACTGGCGCTTTTGGAGCATACAGAGGCAGCAAAAAAACATCACAGCTACTACAAGTTCTCACACCAACCCAAAACACTTTTGGGGTATTTTAACTCCAAAACCATAGAGACCATCTATTCACTCTAACAAGGAAGCCAGGCAAACAACACAAGTAAAGAGCCAGCCAAAACTTTTACATAAGATGATGCATAGGCCATTTGTACTGTAGCCTGAAGTATCAAGTTCAGTTAATGTGTTAATGTCCTAAACACTTGGTACTGTGAAGTTAAGAAGATGCCACTGAAATTGTTATTAAGACTAAGTACAGATTAAACACTCCATGTGGATCTCTCATTTGTCTTCTCCTAAACTAACTGGCTATGTACCAGTTATTTCTGTATCAGTGAGAGGACAGTCATCCCATCTGTATCACAGGCCATAGCATCATTTCCTTCAGAATTACTATTTTAGCAGAAGCTTCTGGCCACTCTACAGACTTTTGTACCATTCATCCATTGCAGCTCAGGCCTGTTCAACACCAAGCTTCTCTCCAGAGAATTTATCACACAATTGCCCTTCTCTCCAGTCAAGTCAAGGAAAACTGGGATCATCTCCTGAAGGGCACTGAGAAACCAGTTTGTATGGAACAAACAGTTACAAAACAATTTTTGCCTACACTAGAGACAATTGCTGTAAAAGTGATCGATATTTAATTTTTAAAGGGAGACTCTTCCAGTCCAGTTCCTCCTGCACCATTCTGCAATCCAATTTCCTGGGATCCCAGCAGTGTCATGAAGCATAAAAGTCCACATTCTGAGTAATTTTAATTTAATTTTAAGCATCTGTTTTCTATAATCCTTTGTCACACTAATTGAGAATATCCATTGTAGAAAACCAGTATGTTTTAAATAACTGAAATCTATCCATTTTAATTTGCTGCCTTGTTAAGGTCTTTTGCCCTTGCAGTTTGGGATAAGGCAGAAAAATGTGAGGGTATTTGGAAGTGAAATTAATACTATGTGTTGCATTTTTTAATGTTTATATAGGTTTTATTTCTAACTATACCAATTGATCAAGCTGCTTTGTAGCCAAAATTCTGCATAATGCTAAAAAACATTGAGGTAATCAAAATATTCACATTACTCTCCAGGAAATCCCTCTAAACAAGATGCAAAAATGAACCAAGAATGTATTTATTCCTTTCTAAGTCTTCAAGATATCACAAAATATGAAAAAAAAGTTTTCTACTTCAACATTTGCTCTGCTGAGAGATTGTAATGAGCATCCTTTTCTACCCAAGAACTTGGAACTTGTGAAGCCACAGAAGTAGTAACTACACAATTTCATCTTTTTTCTCTATTGAAAGGTCACGTAGAAGAAAAATATACATATATCCCTTTTAAATTTAACTTTCTTTCCTATTTCTGGAGGTTATTTTGAAGATTTATGCAATAGCAGATAAGTATGAAAAAAGTAAAACCTCAGTGTAAAAATATATGTACTATTGTCTATGTAGAAATATTGACACTGTATGTGTCAGACATTGGGTACATTAAAAAATGAACAGGCAAGATGTTAATTGTAAAATGCAAAAATAAAAATACTAAAGCAAAAAAAATCAGGAAGGTTTTGCTTCAAGACAACAGGCATGTTTTTCCTTTTATCTTTGAAATAACTGTTCTTTCCCACAGAGGTTTTTGTCTTTGATTCTGTTAGTCCACAGAACGAACATTCAGAAGGCAAGCTGCATGAAAATCAGATGGCCCTTTCAAAAAGCAGACCTTGGAAGTATTTCCTGAAATCTGGCTGGCAATTACTTACTTGACTGAAGATCGGAAAAAGAGTAGAGTCTCTCAGAAGGGCATACTGATTGTCTGAGCTGTAGAGGAAAATCAGATAATTAACACTCACATAGCATGTTTTATCTTGCAAGCACTCTACAAGACTGATTATTCCATGTGATAAAGATGAAAGATAATCAGGTACAGCCAACAGCATCAACATAAATCCAAGACTGCATAAACTATCCTAAAAAACTGAATTTCTTTGTTGTTATAAGACTTTCTACTAATTTTGAATTTTTTTAACACTTTGGCACCTTACCTTTAGTAACTTAATTTAGCCCTTTAGAGCATAATTGAAATCCAATTATGAGGTTTGTAGCTTCAGAGTTCATGTGACTATAATTAATGCATAGTATTTCTAGGTACATATTTGCCCTTTAAAAACTATCATGCACAAACTCTTTGCAACAATGTATAAAATAAATGTGAAATCATATTTTATCACCTCAGACCATAACAAAGGCCTGCACTTTTGTCCAACACAGACAATATCATAGCAGGCTCAGAAAAAAAATTTGATTTACAATCTCACACATTTATAAGCTGCTTAAATTATCAGAAAATTTAGTCCATATAAAGTAATCAAACCGTGGGAATGGCAAACACCCAGGACTTCTAAGAGAGTTTAGAAAAACATTTAAAAAGGTAATTGAGATTAAGAGAATCCAACATGGAAAGCATGACATTATGCCATCGAAAGAAAGTGCTTCTGCCCTTACCACCTCATTCTAACAGGTTTCCATTAGGTTAATAGAAAAGCACCAATAACTTCAGTAGTATTCAGTAGGGGAAACAGTGTCTCCCTATGTTTTTCCGCCAGGCAGGAGTAAGCTTAGAATGCTACCACATAACCATAGGAAAAGAAAGTCAATAAACATGTCCCTCAAGCTTAGTTATGTCTGTTTTGGAATCTCTTGATCCCTTCAGCATCTCAACAAATTAATCAGAAAACTTGTAATGCAATTTGCAGTCTAATTTTTTTCAGCACACCCAGTCACTTGAGTCTTGTAGTTCATAATTGCATTAAAAATGTAGAGTGAGAAAGCATTTATCAGAATTTGCTGCACTGAATAAATCTAAAAAAACATCACTTACTAGTTTAAAAACAATCCTTCCAGCAAGTCTGACAGAGTCTGGAGGAAAATTTGGCTTGATGCTCTTAAGACACTTGCATTCCTGCTTATGGTCCAGCCAAGCTTCTTTCTATCAGGACATTTTAAAAAGGAAGAAAAAAAATTATGTGCATTTTATTTTACATAACCTGTATCCTATTTTTTTTATACATATAGTTATCTGTATTTATATATGCACACAAACATGCTCAAAGCAATATGCACTAATTCTCATTTGTTGTGGCATGTAGATGCTTACTTCACAAGATTGGAGAGAGCTAGAAAAGATGCTAACATATACAAAACTCTAGGCACGTGTTGACTCAGCAACCAAGATTGCAGAGGCTTTCAGAGTCCATTCACTGCACTAAATGCAGCTGCTCTAATGCAATGGTCAAGTTTTCAGTGCTGCAAAAACTGTCACCAAATATCCCTGAACTGATGTGATATCAATGCCCACAGCTGGGAGGACTGGTAGTGATATACCAAAACAGAAGACAGAACCAAAAATATTTTAGTTACATCTATTGCCCAAATCTCCAATTTTTGTTTCACAGGCCACATTGATTAGAAGAGCATAAAGAGACTAACACTTCCATAGCAGAGAAGAATCAAGATGACAAGATAAAGGAAACATTGAAATATGTCTCTTTTTTTCCTCTACCATTCATTATTGCACCAAGAGTAGTGCAGAAGAGCAGCAAGAATGACTATTCAGCTAAAGAATTGTGTTGGAAAAAAATTTCTGATCACTTTTTTTTTTTCCTTTCTTCTGTCTCTACAAGTAGAAAATTCTGTTTATAATATACAAAAAGTCCAACATATTACATATTTACACATTTTATTTGCATAGTCACAGTTCATGTTCAAAGCCAGACAGCTGTTTCAAATAGTTTTAAAAGCAAATTAAAAGAACAAGGCACAACAAAAATTTCCTACAATGACAAGTACTCACAAGCAAGGGCTTCTGAAGGTGACATTTTCTCACAAATACACAGTAAGGGAAAAAAAAACATGAACGCAGAAAACCAGTTTCTGTTAGGTGAATGTCACAGAGAAAATTATTGTCTAATGTTAAGTACATGCTCAGCAATTAAAAAAAAATATAAAATGGCAGAGGTATGTGTAAGGGCACATCAGACCTGGAGATGCTGACATGTGAGATATACAGATTCCGAAGGCAATCACACAATTTTTTCCTAAGCTGCATTTAAGTGAGGGAATTGTTTCAGGTAACTAGGTTTCAGCACCAGTAGCATTTATTATATTTAATTCAGGATTTTTTTCCCCCCTGAGGCTTACACATTATAAATAAATTGAACTTTTTATTTATTTCAGATACATGAGAGATTTGTGATTTCATTTATTTTACCCATAACTCTACAAGGCAAAAAAATTACACCAAGAAGGCATTAATCCAAATACAGTTAGTGTCACATGCTGTCTGGCAAATAAAGGTTAAGTATTTAGTGCTGAATAAAATTATCCTTGTCTAGAAAAACTAAAGTCATGCTTGTAAATGTCCAGACATCATTCTGCGTAATAAAATTATATTGGCATTTTTATCCAACTTAAACTAAAAATGTTCTAGGAGTAAGCCTTTACTGTCACATTTTTTCCTTTACATAAATGTTGCACAGAATTTTAAACATGCTAGAGGTGACATCCAAATGATTAATAAATTACCCAACCAATATAGCTCTAATGAGATTAAATATTGTGGACCACATAACATCATATGCCACGTTTCTTTGAGAGCATTCCCACGTGATAAGAATAGTTCAAACACACGCCTTTTGTGAAATAGCACTTTGGCCAAAACTGATGCTAAAAAGGAATCACTCTGATTCCTCTGCAGAGGGAGCTAGAATAGAATGGGGATTGCTGGTCATTTATTCCCAAATGGTCAGGGAGAGAGAGGAAAGCTCCAAATGCATTAAATATAATGAAATTCAACAATATTTCTTCTTACTATTCATACAACATGGATACAAATTACAGGACAATATGAAAAAAAGATTTGTGACCCTGGAGAGGCCTACTTTTAAAGTCAGTCTCTAAAAACACTTATTGGTTGGACTTATGTTGGTATCACATCTCCTGGTGGAAGGGTTTTCTTAATTCTGTGTATACTGGCTTTCAGTCAAGGTTTTTATATCCTATATCCAGCACGAGTATAAACACTGCAGTGCAGAGATGTGGCCACCTGGTATGACCCTTCTCCTCCACGCCAGGGAAAGTCTTCCAATTTTGAAGCACAGAGCTCTTAACTGGTGGCAGCTTGAGAGTCTGCTTGCTGAACCAGCACCAGACCAACTCCAACACCTCCCTGCACAAGCCAGGATCACCTCCTGCTGGCTCAGGTCATGGGCAAAGACCCCTCACAAATTCCCGTAATGTCTTGCATATTTTCAGCTGAGCAATCTTTCCAATGCACATCCATTCTTTCACAGACATATGCTATTGCTGTCTCCCTTTGGAGCTTGAATTTACAAAAGATCCTAAAGCAATGTTGATTACACAAAGGTTTCTCTTGTCTTCTATGCAAGATCAGAAAAAATGAACACTTCCTGCAGATTAATGTGCTAATAAAAAGCTATTAAATACTAGAGCTGATTAACCAAAAAAAAAAAAAAAAAAAACCCATAGGATATTTTCACATTGGAAGGCTTTGATCTGTTAAAAGCAAATAATCTGTAATTTCCAAAGAACTGTTTGAATTTTCACAGGACGTCCTTTTTTAATTGTGACATTTTACTTTTATTACATTGTTTCAATAATATTTGATAATATCACATTCTGGATTCTGCCTGAAATTAATCTTCCATTTTTCAGGGATTATCATCTATATTATTGGTCCCCAATCTGTAGGATACACCATATTAAAAAACATTGCCGGGGGTGATCACAACAGTGATTATGAGGAGGAGCAGTAGATGTGACAACCCTACCTTTGGAGAGACACCCAGACAACATAACATTGCTAGAAGGCAGGCAGTCCATGAAACTAGGCATCAACAAGTGGAAAAGGGGCTACAAGAGGGAAATGCCAAATAGGGGCAAAAAAACCAATGAGGTCTGAGTGAAAAAAAAAAAAAAAAAAAAAAAAAAAAAAAAGCAAAAAATCTGTATGTACTTGATCCTGAAAATCAGAATTCAGTTGCAAAAGGTCAGCCCAAACAATCTCCTGTGCTATGTTCCAGTTTCACATTTCTATTATTTTTTAAACTAAACTAAAGTGGTAAAAGTGAAAACAGCTTGCTTTAACTGGGCTGAAAAAGAAAAATAATGGGAGATTTTCTTAATTTGGAACAACTCACTCATAATCTTTAATATAGACATTATGAAGACTTGTAAAAAAATGGGGATTCTGATTTGTATATAGGTTTTTTTCAGGACTACCAGCTGTGCATACATATTCCCTTAAAAGATAACTATTCTCACTTCAAGTTTCAAAAAGAGAGACATTTCCAAAAACAATTACTTCTCCTTAAGGTTAGCCTGAAGATAGCTTTTTGTACCACTTGACATTTTAAAACAAATGAAGATGTTTATAATATATTTGCAGCTTTAAAAATAGCTTCTTTATTCTAGACCCAACACACATACGGAGATTAAAGTTTTTGAAGTCATATTTTTATATTAATTCTATTTTCATATAATGTAATAATTACAAAACTCCAGAAAAATTACTTAGGTTTTAAGCCTAAGTGTTTTGATTTGCAGTATCACACACTCAAAAATAATCAAATCATTCTGCAACTAAGTGTGAACTGCAAATTCAACTGCATAATTTGCACTTCAAAGTTATCTGTATTCATAAAACTAAAATAGTCCTGTTTTGCCAGTATTCACTTTTTTAAATGTGCAAAATGCAGTTTCATCAATACCCTGCTGTTTATTTGTTGACCAATTAGTTCAGTTAGAAGTGCACATATTAATGAACTGCATTTAAGCTACAGAGGCTAAGTAGGGCACAAAGCATTTGGTTTAGCTTTCCTAACAGCTGCTATAAAACTAGAGCAGCACAATGGTTTAGCTGGCTTATTAGAACAAATATACGAGGACAGTTCTCAAGAGCAGAGAGATCTGGTTGGTCTCAGTTTTATCTGTGTCACCGTTTCAAGACATCAATCTCAATAAATTCAATGCTTTGACTACAAAATAACTTATCTTTTCCTGTTACTCTCTATCGCTACCTAGTATCACAAGATATTACATATATTAATTCAATAATAGTTTATTTATATAAACAGTTCAAGAAATTATGTAATTGCAAATAGACAGTATGTTATGTGCAGATTACTTTTAGCAGCAGTAGCCTGCCTCACTGGAATCCCTACCTACAACTATGGATGGCTTCAAGCATGTGAACCCCAGAGCTGGAAGCACAAATCAAAGACATTCAAGATGGCTTCAGGCTATCCCTTAAGAATCCTTGAAGAATGTTCTCACAGTTGTGCAGAAGCAAAGAGGAAGCTCCACTTCCTACCTCCATAGCCTCTATATCTAAGTTGAACAGGTTATTGCATTATACCTTGCAGATTTGCTTTTGCAGGTCAGTGCCAGCAGTCTCATTTCATATTAGAGACCTGCCAACAGAAACTTTACCAATGACTCTCTTAGAAGACGTTTTAAACTTACCTTGCAAATACTCCAGATTTTACAGACTTTATGGCCATGTTTTCCTTATGATCTCCCATAATAAATCTACCTGTGGCATTATTGATGCTACAGTATGCACCTAATGTACATTGCACACATTAGGCATACGATGAATCCAAATGACAGATCTTCCTCTTTTCCCTCTCCGTATGTTTTAAACTCCAAAAGGAGGGATTTATGGGATCTTGAGAACACTACAGATTATAGTAAAGCAGAATTGTTTATAGAAGCACATGATACATAACAAGATCAGCCCTGAGGAGAAAGACTTGGGGGTGTTGATTGACAAGAAGCAATGGGCACTCTCAGCCCAGAGAGCCAAACATGTCCTGGGGTGCATCCAAAGCAGGGCAAGGGATTCTGCCCTCTGCTCCACTCTGGCAAGACCCTAGCTGGAGTCCTGCCTCCAACTCTAGGGCTCCCAAAGCAAGAAGATGGCGCGAGTCCAGAGGAGGGCCACAAAGATGACCAGAGAGCTGGACCACCACTCCTATGGAAACAGGATGAGAGACCTTGCAGCAGCCTTCCAGTACCTAGAGGGGGGCCTACAAAAGAGCTGGAGAGGGACTGTTTACAAGGACATGTAGTGGAAGGACAAGGGGGAATGGCTTCAAATTGAGAGTTGTGGAGTTGCGGTTGTCCCTTTCCTTTTAAAGAGAGTATACTTAGTTTAGACATTAGGAAGAACTTCTTTATTGTGAGGGTGGTGAGGCATTAGAATAGGTTGTCCAAAGAAACTGTGGATGCTGCATCCCTGGAAGTGTTTGATGCCAAGTTGAATGGCATGCTTTGAGGAATGCTTTGAGCAACCTGATCTAGTGGAAGGTGTCTGCCCATGGAACTAGATGATCTCTAAGGTCCCTTTCAACACAAACCATTCTATCATGCTTTCATTCTATGATCTTTGGAATGTCAAAAACTTAATTTAAAAAGTTATAGAGTATTACTGCTAGTCTACTTTGACCAGTAGCTGCTTTTTTTCATTTTTCTCTATTTAGGTAAAGAAAAAAAAATTACACATACATATCCCCCCAAAAAACCAACCACTAACAACCCTCAGCCTCCCACAAAAAAAAAAAAAAAAAAAAAAAACAAAACCAAAAAAAACCCAAAACACCACAGTGCAAAACTATGAGGAACTATTTAAAACTTCAAGTGTTCTACAAGGCAATCCTATATCAAGTCAAATACAAAAGCTGAGATTTTAGGCCTTTGAGAACTTTTCACCTTTGAGAAGTATTTCATAGGATAGAATCACAGGTTAAGTCAGGCTGTATGGATCTATGGAGATCTCTAGTTGCAAGGCAGGGTCAGCTCTGGGGTCAGACCCAGTTCAGAGCTTTATCCAGCAGAGTCTCCAAATCCTCAAACACAGAGATTGCACAAACACCCTGGCCAACCTGTCCCACCTCTTGACTATCAAGAGCTTTTCCTTGTATCCCATGTGAACCTCTGGTCTGTCTACTTAAGCCTGTTGTCCCTTGTCCTCATGCCATGCACCACTTTCCTCCTTGGAAAATTCCTGAGATGCAGTTTTCCTTTACACCTTCTCTTCTCGACCAATTCTTGACTCTTATTTCCTCTTAAAAAAAACTGGAATATAGAATTTACCATTATAAACAGTACTCCTGAAATACTAATTGTTTTACTGCAAAATTGCCTTAGAGCTTTCAGTCTACAGACAAGCTCAGAAATTATTCCTCCCCCTCTCACCAAGTACAGTCAAACACCACACATTTCAACTTATTTTTGTCTTTTGTACTGATCAGAATCTCACATTTGTAGCTTTAAAAATACTTAAATAAAACAAGCACAGCATGTTTTATTTAGCATGTTTACCCATCCTGTCCAAAACTACAAATAAATTACAGTGTGGAGGTATGACAACATGCAAAACATATGGAGACTGTAAAAAAAGTCTTGAAATGCCTATTTTCTTAAACCCTTTATAGCTGTTATTTTTATCTTACCTGACAAGATCTACCACAGTATTTAGCAACCTTGCACTGAGAGCACCTGTGCAGATTTTCATTCCTGTTTAGAAAAAAAAAAAATAAGAGTTATAAATACAGATGAGGTTTTGTATTTATCCTTCTTATCTAACTAGCAATTTCCAAATGTTACAAGTCACAAAAAATATCTTAAAAACAAGAATAGTCTAAAATGCACTGTAATGCAAGAATAAATTGTACATAGTTATGTTCAAAGCTATAGTCACAACCCTTTACTTGTGTCACTCAGCAGCTCTGGAGCCATTTTGGATCAACAGGAAAATTATCAAATACGCTTTTGTCATGTAGCTGTAACTCTGAGAAGTTTGATTTTGTACATAACATCATAATTAGAGCGATGCAATACAGCTAGCTTATCTATTTACTACCTGAGCCTTGTCTTAAGCAAGCAAGTATCACTATCTGTTTTAAACAAGACCTTGCTGTGAACCTGCAGCTGTGACATCGAATTTTATCTTAATAACACAGTCCGAAGTTGACATATCAGCAGACATTTCTATTCTAAGAAAACACTTCTGATCAGTGGACAATGAAAGCAAAATAAAAATTCATGAGGGAAGTAAAAAATTCCAATGAAAACTAGAAGAACTACCAGACCTATACATTATATTCTAAAAGTTAAAAACACCTCCTGACTTGTAGTACTGTTTTCTGATACTGTCTTAATTTAGCTATAAGACTTAAGAAAATATCACTGAAGTTCTGTATATTTTTAGACAGTAAGTAAACATTTAATGTGAAAGCACACAGAGAGCAAATCTTGTACCCCAAATATATAAGATATTTACTTCAGATGAGTAGAAATGAGACAGATTTTGAGGCTTCCCCTCCCTTTCATATTCCTGTAGAAGATGCTGAACATGATGCATTATTCTGGTAATACTGCAAAGCATTCGCTTTCATTTCTTAACATGCAAGGCTGCATGTGATGTGCTAATGTGAGTTATGGTCATTCATTAAGTTGGAAAAACAGTACACTTTTTTTGTTGTTAAAACCAAAGGCAGGCAATTTACATAACAGACAACAATTATCTGAGCTCTGTGGACAGCACAACCCTTACTACTTCCCTCAGACTTCCTCCTGGCCACCCTTCGGATCTCAGTGAAGAAGAACAGGTACCTCACTGCATGCCACTATTCCCTTTGTGAGCTGCACAGGGCTGAATATGGCTCACTTACACCCAGCAAACTACAACCAGGAGTTATTCCTCTGTAGCCCCTTCTCTCCATCCTTTTACAAGGCAAGGAAAGAGGTCTCAGTTGCCACTGTCCCCTTCTAAAGGTAATTTTAGTAATGGTATCTTTACGTTGGTATAATGTTTTACATTTAGCTGCCTCAAATTTTGTTATATAGATTAATTCAGCTTTCAAATTTAATTGACAAATAGCTGTCTAAAACAACCCATTTCAAACTGAAGGGACAAGTTTAAATGATCAGATGAAGGACTTTACTTTGCAAGATCCCTAGTGTCTGCACATCAGTACCAGATGTGCTCTTTTTTCACTTGCACTCCTATCTTATGCAATGAAAATACGTAATTTGCTGTTTCTGCTGTCACCAAAAGAAAACTCCTCTACTGTTGTCAGCCATCTAGAGACTGTATACCATAGAGTCAGATTCCCAGACCAACTGCTTTACAATGTGACCTTCTCTTATTTACACGACTTAGTTGTCCCCGAATCTTCATTTCTCTGGGTGACTTCAAAAACATAGAACACTTTCCAAAGGCCACACGCAAACCAGACAGAACCAACATGCCCAAAAACTTCAGTCTAGAACTTCTGGATAATCAATGTAGCCCACTTATTTCAGCTATGATGCCACAACTGAAGAGTACAGGCAAACCAGAAATACCATGGAGCATCCATTCTCCAGCAAAAACCAACCTCCCTTTCCCTCAGGTCTCACAAGTGAGAAAGGTATTTTGCAGATATATCAAAGTTTTACTATGTTTGAATTATTAAAAGAGCTGATGCATTATCTTAGGACTCATATTCATTTGGGAAGTTTACACAGCTGCATTGGTCAAATATTGAGAAGAGCATTCTGAACAGTTCATTAAAATCAAGTAAAAATATTTTTCTTTCTACTGCATAAAAATCCCTATTTTGTCACACTATATTTTGTAGGTATTCATACTAACTACCAGGAGAAAAGTAATTTATAAACATTTCACATATAAGTAGATGTTTTTCTACAGCATTCTTTACCTTCCTACCTGAAAAGCCAACCCTTGAGAGAGAAAAAAAATAGCAACCGTTGGATTTCTATAAACAGAATCTAAAATCTTGTACATGTACAATAGGTTTTCAATTTTAAGGTGCAATGCCTGAGGATGATTCAGAGTTCGAAACAAGTGTGAAATCTTCATTTTGGGGAAAGCTGCTTCATCTTCAAGGTTGAGTAATGACACAACCTTAACGTTCTGTTAGAAGAGGATATATTCTTCACTTTACATTAGAAGCTCAAGGAAAAACACTTTGAAGGCAGACTTTCTTTGTTCTACATGTTATTCACCAAAACACAATAATGAGCTCAGAATCTGAAAATGGAGCATATGCAATTTTTTAATCCCAAACACACTGACATACCACATAGTCCCAGCAGCAACAGGTAAGATGCAGATTTCAAAAGCAGAGTAATTAAAACTTTCTGGAAGCTGAATTTAAATGAATCAATACCCACAACAATCAGAGAAGCCCTTCCTACAGTTTTCACATTCTTCCATGAGAAGGCTAGATGCAATAACCTTAACACACTGCAAAGATAACTGGCCTTGGTATATCTATTGGCAATTTTCCAAGAGATGTCAGGATTTACTGGGATCATTAATGTCAAGTCACCAACACATATTCCATTTTTCTTTTGTAACACAACAAGTAGGCGTGTTGCCACAAAGCACCAAATTGCCTCAGCAGCCTCATAAGCTTCAACACCTTACATTAATACTTCCTTTGTATCCCTTGTCCCCAAGGGTGAATGACGCTGCAGTAACAAACACATACACAAAAATCTAAGCACCACTCAAAACTGGGATTTTTGTCAAACTGACACTTCAGTCAGATTATTTGAATAAGGCGACTCCCTTCTGGTGCCATTTAATGAATGAATTATCCAGTCATCTTTGAGATTTATTTGAATGACATGTAGATGTAGAATGCCTGTCAGAGAGCTGAATAGTAAAGCTGCTAATGAAATCATTGCCTTATCTTCCAATCCTTCTTCCCCCTCCTGGAGCAAAAAAAAGATTCCTTTGTATTAATAACATCTCTGTATCGTGCTACATGGCAGACTAAGTGTAAAACAGCATGATCTAAAGAACTAACTCTTAAATCCTTTATAGTCAGATTCATGTATTCATAAATAGAGGATTTATGTATTTTAGGACATTTTAAGAAGTATGGCAATTTCCCTGATATATTTCTGTCCTTCTCAATATTTTATTGATGTCATAGGCTTTATTAAAAGAAGTTTAATGTCACTGTCAGATACTCCCATGCATTTCTTATTACCTGCAAACTTCACCTGGAGATAGTATCAGGTCCCTTACCCGGCACCTACTGCATCTTACCTAATGTTACTAATTTCATGGATGAGAGAATGCACAAAATTTGATCTAATTGATCCAAATATACTTTAATCTCTAAAAAGGTTTCTGCTGAAATAAAGAAGATATAGTAATTTAAAATAAATTATTATTTTTCCAACACAGTATAAACAAGATTTTGCAAATGACCACAACCCCTCATGAAACAACAAGCATAAATTAGCATCTTTGCCTGTACTAAAACAAACAGCCAAAATCAACAACAACAACAAAATCCAAAACCCATATGTGTTTAAAGTAAGCAGGGCTTGTTAGTTGATCTCTAGAATATCTTTCCTCTGAGGAATTTGGTTATTGCTAAATCTTGTCATCATTATGGTCTACAAACACTGTTCATAAAATTAGCTCTTCCAATGTGTACTGAGAAGGCAAAAGAGCAACACCAAATGCAGAGGTGGCTAGAAGAATTTCCAGGAGATTGACATGGACAGGAAACAAAAGAAAACTTATGAGAAAGGGAAAAAGCAAGTAAGACAGCTTGACTGGAATTGCTCCAGTGGACACACTCTCCCCAGAATTTTTTTTTCAAAAAATATTAAAATCTTAAGAAGAAGGTGAAGAGGCTAACAAGGGTTTGCCTGGACTATCAGGTCCTATCAGAGTCACACCTGCACTCGCATAACTTAAAAAATATGTGTACATTTAAAAACATCACACAATACTTCTGCTTGCAGGAAATGGTCTAGTAAGTTTCAAATACCACAACAAAGTCAACTAAATACAATTAGACAACTTAATTTATAATGGAAATGCATCTACACTTCTCTGCTGATTGCAGGCACTTGACTTTCAGCCCTACTCACAAGTGTCAGATATAACAGAACTGATTACCAGACTGTGTTCAACATGCCTTTCCACATAGTGCTGTTTTCCTGCAAGATGTGGCAAAAGCAGAAGTGTGAATAAACTATCTCACACAAACCCCCTCCTGCATTTCTCTTGTTGATATTGTTTTTCAGTTAATAATCCTGCCCTGTATACATGAATGAAAAGAGCAGCTCTTTTCAATGAGTGTCAAGCTGAACTAATTTCCTGAACAAATTCTTAGACCTCTGCAATTCAGTCAAGCCTGTCAAGTGCATAGTCTTCTTGGATTTTCTCAAAAATGTGCATTTCAGACCTGTCACAAAGTGAAAGCAATCAATACCTACAGTAAGCAAAGAAGCCATTCATCATTTTAACTAATAAAGCCTCTGTCTTCTAATAAAAAAATAAAGTTTTGAAGGGCAACAGCCATCTTACATTTGGTAAATTTGAGAGCACAGGGGTTATGTTAAATGCAATTACAGCTTTCTCTCCACACCTCTCTCTCAATAATGAGGTGTAGCAACATGTTTGGTCCCCAGTTGTTACCCCACTGCTGACTGACATGGGCACCAGGCACTGTGGGGAAGATGGCTCCAGGGACAAGGATGAACAGTGCTGAGGGCCAGGCAGCACAACCTGGGGCATATGTGCCTGTAACATACCAAATTTAAATTTAAGTATTTAATTTAATACAAATTAAGCAAGGAAACAACTCTGCAACCAGTGAGTTGTGCCCACAGCATGGGTTCCCAGCCCCTCTGGTGCCCTGGGTGCTGACATGGCTCAGCCTGGCAGGCTCATGCCTCTCCCTCACCAGGACCCTGGACCTGCTCAGCAGTCTCGGATGAGTTGGCAGAGGAGAAGACATCCTCCACAAGCCCCATGGCCTACAGCCTCTGAAACAAGGCTGCCAGGCTTTTCTGCCCTAAG
Source organism: Lonchura striata (assembly GCF_050655825.1). Lineage (NCBI taxonomy): Eukaryota > Metazoa > Chordata > Aves > Passeriformes > Estrildidae > Lonchura > Lonchura striata. The sequence goes on along the minus strand of NC_140705.1, from coordinate 82,499,150 downwards.
GCTATGCTGTACACTGCTCTCAGGTCCCATACTGGATCTGGGCAAACATGAGTACACCAGGTAAGAAGTCTTTGAATTCCCTGATCCTAAAAGTAGTGAAAAAAATCTCCCATATTCTCCACATGCACATTTCACTGTGTTAGGTATACAAATTAATATTTTTTTTTAACCTAAGAGCAACACTGGGAAAGAGCATTCTGGGAGGTAGAATTAGAGTTAAAAGATAGCAACTACAGCTAACCATCAATAATCAGAGTCATTATTCAAGTGAGAACTAAGACCTTTTATATAAGGAAAACACATCTACTTTATTTCCAAATAAAATTATCATCTACTTCCTACCTGAATCTTCTATGAAAGTGGTATTGCATTGTCCAGGTAAAAGAGAACAAACGAACAACCAAAGCACTGAACCGGTTGATGAAAGGTTAGTTAAGACAACTTGCATTATAAAGGACACTACTTACTAGCAGAAACAAAAATTTGGCACTCAGGATGACTCCCCATAACTTAAATACTGGTTTCTGAAATCTTACTTGTAACCCTGAATGCCCAGTATACCCAGACATCCACTTAACACCCTGAAACATTTCCACATATATTCTACAAGGAAAAATTAAAACTCAAATGGATGAGGAGAAAGATAATCCTTCTGCTTAGAATGGGTGTCAGTTCTGTTCAAACCTTACAAAAATTTTCTGATAGATGTCTGTATTTGGTTTTAAAATACACACTCCACAGATGTATGGGTCATACAGCTTTAGCTGACAAAAGGCTATGGATCTTATTTTTCCTCTGGTTTTGTGTATTAGGTATATCTCCCATCATTCTTTTCTTCATCTTACTTTTCCTTCTGAAGAATACCAGATCTGCAAACTGTGAAATACATATTCTAAACAACATTTGTAAGGGTCCACAGTCATTTCTTCATTGCAATATAACATTTCCTGACAATCTACATTGGAATTTTAGTTTTTTCTTCTTTTGGAGGATGTAGGAGCCAAAGTCAAGGCTGGGAAAAAAGAAAAAAATAAAAAAAAAGTGTTTATTTTTCAAAACCTTTGCACTATTTTGAAAAAGAATGGTGAGATACTCCTTGCTGAAATAGAAAAGTTATCTAGAGCCAAAAAGACATGTTGCTCCCATGGTTAAACTGAATATAAAAAAAAAAACACACTGACTTTTTGAAAATAGAGACACTAGAAGTGTAGTACTTATTCTGATACAACCAGAATTATACTCCTCTCCACTAAGTTGGTAAACGGTGAAACGCTTCAGATGGTCTTCTTACCAAAAAAACTAGAAGGAACTTGTAAGAAGAAATACTAAAAAGTATGACCCTCAAATTGGCATGAAATTTAATCTTACCTTTGAATTCTACTTCTCCATTCAACATTTACCTCTCATCCTAACCTACACATGAAAATGCCAAAAAATCTCTCTACTAAAAACCAAAATATTTACCTTACAAAGAATTTCAGTAGTACAAGGCCCTTAAACTTGTTCAGGAGAAGCACTCAGCATATCCCAAAACACTGAGTTTTTTGTTCCAGATGACAAGACTAGCTTTGGAATATAATGCCTTTTACATTTACATAACTACACACACATTATATGTACACACATACACCTTATCTATGTTCACAGTGAATAAAACAAACACCATCACAACTGAAATCAGTGGTTGTGTGAAAACACTGTAATTATTCCACCAGCAAAACTCACAGCTCTCCTCCACTGAGAACACTGAAACAGCATCACAGCAGAAGGTGGCTCCCAGAGCATCAGGTAACTACTACAAAATGTCTGTGGCATCTCCTTGCCCTGCAAAGCTGCTTTGACACAGCTGCCCTCAAAGCAAGGCCATCTCCAGGGCTTCACTGCAGTGGGCACGCCAACACGCCTCCAGCAATTTCAGGCTTAAACAGATTATTTTCAGTCACACAGTACATTCATTCCACCCTGGGATTTCAATCAAAGAAGAAAGCCAAATACTGTGCAAGACTAAGACTGCATTTCAAAATATGAAAAGGTCGTATCTATAACATAGTAACCTGGAAAAAAGCTACATGGAATATTTTTAAATGCTCATTTCTGGAACATGTGGTTAAAATCCAATGAAGCTAAGTATAATAAAACATCCCATCTTTCACTTCTCCCTATAAAAATGATTAATTTGTTCATAAATCTTCTGTATATCTAAGTAGTTTTTTTCTTCAACCCAGAGGTCAATGTGCCATCAAAACAAAGCTGTTACTCTAAAATATCATACTGATGTAAACATTTACATCCTGCTAGTATTACTTCCGGCATCATATGGATGTATAATTTTCAATTAAATGCAAACCCTTCTGACCCTCTCAGAGAAAAATATCTTCATGAGCCTTTTTCTTTTTTTAGCTCCTTTCCTTTCTTCACTACATTTATATTTTTAGCATAAACATTTTTAGAGACACTGCACACACACTATTCACTTACTTTTCTTTTTCCAAATGTGAACATCTATGCCCAAAAGATCTTTCATTCCCTATGGAATACATTTTGAAAGTGATGAACAAAAAAATAAAATATTTCAGGCAAAAATCTTTGACAGACATAGTAATACAGATAGGCTCATAATAAATTCCAGTGCTTTTTGCCTCGTAGATTTAGAATTGGGAAAGGATATACATCAAGTAAACTTTTCATTTTCAACTTGCTTAGCCCTTGTGGTCAGATCACATCCAAGTTAAGATTCAACTATAAGTGACTAGAACAGAATAGTCAGTTCTGCTTACTTATGAGCTGAAGAACCTGCAAAGATAGAAAATGGGAGTAAAATGCAGGAAAAATGTGCTTGTATCAAATAGCAGAAAGGGCAGAGAAACAGCTCGTTTCCAGCTCAGGTGCAATCTGATATTGTGAGGTTGTGATGTCTTGTGAAGACATCTGAAGTGGTCTTGTCATGAACTTATAAAATCTCAATGAAGACTTCTGCATTGGAAGAACATGATAATGTTCCTGATATCTGCAATTCTGCTTCCAAAACCATCCAGCAGAGGATGGTTTTCTACTGTACCTGCTTCTCTTGGGATGCACTTGAAATGCATATAAGCTTCCCTCAGACAAATGCAGTTTTCATATTGAGTCCATCCCCACCTCCTAGAAATGCAGTCTATTCCTGAGAGTACCATTGTTTATCTCAGAAACTATTCTACACAACTGTGAGACACTGGGCAGACCTGAAGAAAGATTACTTTTAGCAAATCTATAAACACCAGTAATAAATTTTCAAATACCTGCCAAACCAATTCTCTCTCAGTTTAGTTGGATGCATAGTCTTTAAAATTACCATTAATTGACACATTCCATCATAATTTTCCTTCAAATATTCTGTATTTTATCCCTGTCATTTTATAATGTCCATCTTTGCAGGCATTTTGGTTTGTTTGTCACTGTTCATATTTTTTCTCTAATTTATTTCAACACCTTTCCCATTTCAGAATGTATTTCCCCTTTTATTGATTATAAAGGCATTGTCTTTTATCTCCAAGAAGTCTTATTTTTTCCCCACCAGGCTCAAATCCATTTTTGCTTTATACTCCTTCCAGGAATTTTCGTATTGCATCAGAGTGGCACTTCCAATAATTGATCTGAAAATATTCCACAGAGCTTCTTCCTATCTAGTACTTAAATAAAATCTCTTATGTCACATCTCTCACACATTTCTCCAATAGATTCTGGATGTCTCCCCTTCTGTGTTCCTTCTTTACATGTCACTGAAAGGTGGATTCCATAGGTCCCACACTAATGCTTAATTTTGGTGTCCAAGTTTTAAAAAAAAAAACGTTTTCCAATTCCCATCTGAGTAGGAGTTGCCTTGGGGCAGTTTTCCTTATCTGTTGTTAATGGCCCCATCAATGCCTGAGAGGTAACACCGTCCACGAGGAGGAGGTGATTAAGGACACACCTTGTGACTCATAATGACCCATTGTGAGATGCTCCACCCAGGGGGGAGGAGCTAGGCATTCCCACCTGGATAAAACTGGAGATTTCTACACAGAGGGGAGCCTTTCCACAGGTTCTCTGAGAAGACACAGCAACTACATCTGCCATCCCAAGAGGACTGTAGCTACTCCAATTTGGACTGCTACCAGCACGCTGGCCAGGTTGTATTCTGACTTTGTCAGTAGCCTTTCCCTTTGTATTATTGCATGTATTTTTGTCCTTTTCCCCTTTTCCCAATAAATTGTATTTCTGACTTAGAGTCTCTCACTGGTTTTGCTTTCAAACCAGGACATTTGGAAATGTTCACCAGTAAGAATGAAGGTATTTCATATTAGTATTGGTACAGCAGTACTACACAGAAATTATTCAGAAAATGCAGAACACATATTTATATATTTACTATTGACTCCTATAAGTTAGTTAAAACCAAATTGTTATGTTCACAGACCTGCATTGCACTGTTACGATGGAAAGCAAGACCTCCAACCAGAACTATACAAATAATAGCCAAAACTTAAAGTTAAGCTTTACAGCTAAAATGGCCTAAAGTCCATTTATAATGCCACATTGCCTGGAAGAACTCTTAGTGTTAAAAAATATACTCACTCAACTTTTCACATCTCAAAGCATGAAGTCCTTAAAGACTCACTGGAGCCTCATCTAAAGGTTCTCAAAGGTCTTTGGAAGGGTCTCCTGTGCTTTAATTAACCTGTTTGTACTGAAACTCCTGCAAACATCCCCAGATTCAGCTGAGCTGCTGCAGATTCAGTGCTTGCAGCAAAACCCAGGCAGTGCCCAGGGCTGCCCAAAAGGTGTGGAGTTGCGTTATTTGTATGTTTTATTATCCCTGTATTATGTATTGGTTTATTCCTTTGTACCCCCATGTACAACTTGGTTTATCCCCAGTTTTCCCGCCTTGTCCTCCCTTCCCGCCTTTCCAGTATCTATCCATCACCCTGAAAGAGGCATTTTACCCCCCCCGGGTGCCTTGTCTGTCACTCGGTGTTCCTTCCCATCCATCCAGAAGCTTCTACTCAGGGCACGAGGTGATTGGGCGAGGGCCTGGGGCCCCTCTCATATCCTTCCCCCATTGGACCACATTGTATCACCCCATCTCGGAGCCACTCCCTACCCCTATCCCCATTGGTTACCGGTCTTCCCCTCCCTTATAAGCCGGTGCAAGCACCTTGTGCTCATTCCTGTTGGCTGGCACCGTTCTAGGATATTTGGCCCCGTTGGCCACAATAAACTTGGACTTAGCCCCCAGCAGGATCCGCTCTTCATTTATCACCATGAGGCTTGCCAGCGCTGCCCGGGACCCACGAAGGCACTCTCCAAACCCCAGCTGGGAGCAGCGGAGGGTGCCTCCATCACCCGCCCTCGCCCCAGAAGGAGAGCTAGCCGGGGCTGAGAACAGGGATCTGGGGCGGGAGCGCGGCAAAAAGGCACCTGACAGAGCAGAGGCCACTCCCCACACACCTGGCAGGGCACCACCACCCAACAGTGGGGAGCAAATGAGATAAGTGAGTAATTAGTAATCCCAGCACAATGTGTGCAGTGGAGACACAAGTGGTTTTCAAGGCCTCTGCCAACTATGTCACTGTAACAGGCAGGGAAATACCAAGGCTGAAGTGTGTGGTGGTATTTGTTCACCTCTTGTTTGCTTCTTCCCCTGCTTCGCTATTTTCAATGCCCCTACAGATGCAGGACAAGGTGCTGAACCCGTTTTGTGCTCAATATTCTGAATTTAAGAGAGTCAGAGATATGATGAAACTGGCCAAGATGCTGACACTACTGGTCTAAGAAAGCCTCTCCAAGGCTAGAGCCTTCCCAATCCAAAACAAACAGCCAAGGGAAATCATAGATCAGTTCCACATAAACACATACTCTCTGTACTCTGGTGACATCCAATGGCTAAAAGCATAATAGAAGTTTCTTCAGTTTCAAAGAGCACTTATCCAAGTTTGCCTTTTCCTTTTTTTCAATAGAGAAGCAAAAAAATAGTCAAAAGAAATGCCCCTAATTATAGTGACAGCCATGTATTTTGAGAAAAACAAGGAATTTAACAGCTGTGAGCCCTAATGTTAATTTGCCTAAATGTAATTCCCACCCATTCAACAGAAAGTTTCAGTAAGCAAAATGTACACAGTCTTCAAAGTTTTAAAATTTGCCCTTTTCCAGCAAAAAGATCTTTTTAAAGAAACCGACTCAGTTCCAAGAGCCCCATGTCATCACTAGCTTTAATACAATTTTTCCTGACAAAGAATTGAGTTTAACCAGGAAGGCATCAAACCCCAGGAGTAATCCTGAAAATTTCCATCTCACTAACTGATGTGCTTAAAGATATCCACATGCTCAGGCATGCCTGTAAATGGCAGCTCTCTCTCACAAACTGGTTCTGTAATTAGTATTGCTACATTTCTAACTACAGTCAATACCTTCACAAGAGACCTATTCAAACTACATAAATGTCAAAATAATTTAGTGTCTCCTAGAAACTATTTTAGAGAGGAAGCACAATAATACTTGCAAATAAGTTTTCATAAATTCTTATGGAACTGTAGAAATGAAGATAAAACTTCCACTACTTTTGTTTCATCCTGAATGTTTAATAAAAATTCCCATGTATTTTTCAGTTAAAGCATATCCATTTCTAGCTATTTTATCATCATGATATTGCATCAACATGAGAAACAACCAAGTGATTTTAAAAATCTGAATCTATTATTTAAATATTTTAATTTAAAAAACCTATTTCTTAATTAAGTCATGGGAATTTCAACATACAGCATGCTTCCCCACACTTAGCTACCAGTTCTCATGTTTCTCTTAGAACATTCCATAGCAAATGTTAAAAGAAGAGGAGCTGCCAAGTCATAATATGTGTCATAAGATAAGAGATTGCAGTTTACCTTCCTGCTGATTTGTCCCAATGACAATACATCAGTGCACACTTTTCTATTTCAAAAATTGCCACTGGTATTGAAGAAGCTTCAAATGGGCATAGACACAGCAAGGAGGTTTAAACTAATAAGGAAAATCACAAATTTATATGGATTGGCCATGGATTTTGCACAATTACCTAGTTAAAATTGGGGTTTATGTTCCAGAAGGTACTACTTTTACATAATTATAAGTCTTCAGTTAAATTTCATTTTCTCCATGGCCAAGTAATATGAGCCTTTAATCATTAAACCATAGCTTTAGCAATGGGTCATGAGTGAAATCAGATTATTTGTTTCAGTTCAACAACCATGGAATGAGACTCTGCAGAGCACAGTGCAGGAAAATGAGAAATATGTTATTCTTTATTTGCAAAGGAAGAAAGCTAAGGTTTATTGTGATAGGCAGTTGCTGGGAGAAAGCTGGAGATTTTGTTAATGCACGTCAGCATTGATATGGCTTATAGGTATCAGTAAAAGTTAAATAACCAAAAGCAATGCTCTGCTTCGCAGAATAAAAGAAATGTCAGCAGTATATGTTGGAGAAAAATGAGTCTCGGTAATTTTTAAAGTTAACCATCCCTCAAATCAATGAACTGAAATAACCTGCAAGACGAAATGATCCATTGCAACCACACTGTTTCATAAAAATATCACTTTCATCAAGATTGAAAAATAATAAGCTTTTAAATGCATGCATATACATGAATATATTCTTATCTATACATATACTACCTATATTGGCATTTTATTCCTGTTGTGACTTTTCATCTCACATCTGTTATTTCCTCCTGTATCTCTTGAAAATGTTTAACTCATCACCGTTTCTGAACATCCATCACCACTCCTGCAGTAACACAGTGAAACTCAGAAGAGGCTCAGCACCACCCTGGGTACCTGTCCCCTTCAGCAGCTCCGTCAGTGCACACAAGTGACTTAGTGGCATGGTTTGGAATGGGAAGAAAATTTAGGGAAGTGATGCAGAAGCTTTTGAAATCTGAAATCAGCAGACCAAAACTACTACACTTGTGCACATTGGAAAGGCTGGAAACTATCAGAGGGATCTACATAAACCCTACATTCAGCTTACTTTACTGCTTGAATTCTGGTCTCCAGTCAAACTTTACATCCAAATTGGTTGTCATTATAAATGGAGGGAGAGCCAGATGTTCTCCTGTGCTTCATGCCAACAGCTTTATGTAAATTCTGTTGAGTCCCCACTGTTGTTACATGATGGCAACAGGTATTTAAGGAAAAACTGATTTGAGTGTTTCTTATGAAAACATGAGTTGTACAAAGCAAAGTTGTACATGAGAGAAGTAGAGAAAATGTTCCTCCACAAGTCAGGTGTAAGACCAAGTGACTTGCAGACTGAGAGGCAAACAACCAACCTCTGTTGCTCTGGTTCCTTAGGCTGTGCAGGAAATACTTGCTCAAGAAGGTCTCTTCTTAATGTCAGACCAAAAAAAGCAAAGTTGAATTGTCAGCATGAACAGTAGGAGATGCAGGCCTAGTTTGGGGGTTAGGGATTTTTGGTTTGTTTCATTTTAATCAAGACATTGGCTGTTAATAACTGGGGGTATTTCTCAGCTAGTAAGGGGATTAATGCCTCTGAATAATTTCATACAGATTATTAAAACAGCTAAAAGAATGCAAATTACACCTACATTTTTAGCTGAATATAAGAATTCCACATGAAATTACTTGACTTCTCCTTTTGGTGAAGTTCTCAAAACCTGAATACACCATCTGAAAAAGAGATCAATTGTGCTCACAAAAAAGTAGCAAAAGGCACACAGTTCAGTGAAACACAAAAACAAGTCCCACTACTACAATATTTGTCTGAAGAATACCAGCAATTACACATTTGTAAGTGCTGCATATATATCAGTACTCTGCTAATACAAAATAAAAATTATAAAAACATTCCAATACAGGAAGAATAAAACTAATGACAAAAAGGTAATGTATACCTTTAACCCAGTACAATGCAGTTCCTGTTACCATGGCAAAATTCACCTTTGAGGACAATGAGATTTCTTCACAGCTCCAAACCATGGAACAAAATTGAATTCAGTCAAGGAAACTACTCAGATTTCAAGTCTGAAATCTAACCCATAGATGATCCACACAGATTTGGGTTATTTAATTTTAAAGTAAAATGTATTTTGAAAACAGCATATACTGCATATCCTATTGGTACGATGGCTTTCACATTGAACAGGTTATGTTTAAAAAATATATGTTTGTTCAGGGCAGTCAATTAGAAAAACTACAAATTTTAATTAAGCTGTGCTCTTTCTTTAAAATAATCCTTGTTTTATCCTTAAAGCAGACTGAATATTCAGTCTGCTGTTATATAGGTATTTCTGATGTCCTGGAACACCCTTACTCAGCAGGGCTGAGTTGTGGCATCTCCTCTGATGTGCACCAGTGTTTTTGAAGTCTGGCTAAGTTGGTTACATGTAATTAATAAAATGTGTTAGCTTCTGTAGTAGATAGGGACAGGCGAACTGGAGATTTCGGGATATGACGGAAAGAAAGACCCTTCCCCCCTCACCCTGCAACACGTTATCTACTACCCCCAGAGCATGTAACCACACCTAACCCAGTAGTTTTCCACTCCTGACTAACCCTAGAGACCCTACCAACCCCCCCTGACGTAGCAAAGTCCCCGAGACTATTTAAACCCATGAGATAAGATAATAAATGCCTTTCGACTGTCCACCACGTTGGTGTTAGCATGTGTTGTTGGTCCGAGTAGCCCGGGCGAGGCCAGGCTGCCGTGCTGTTCCTTGCAACCAGGTCGCCTTGCCTTCCCCTGAAGGCAACAAGCTTCACATCAGAACCCCTGAATTTTGTAGAATTTCTTCACAACAGAAATATTCACAAAACTGAAAAGCTTCCCTTTATGCTACTATATATAAATATATATATATATCTCAACTTTAAATTGGGAGCATATTATGGAAGACATTGGCACAGAATAATTTCTGGAATCGGGGCTACATTTTTGTACTTCATACAATGCTACTTTTTCTCCTAATTTGATAAAAAGAAAAGCATGATACTAGGTCTTTGCACTGTTGAAGATGAGCCCTTCTTCAAGAGAGAAAAAAAATTCCTAAGGCTTTGACCACTGCCTTCATTTGAAAACAAACAAAAAAAATCCACAAGTTCCATTATTTGCAAAAAAAAAAAAAAAAAAAAAAAAAAAAAAGGCACAAAACAAACATGATGAGGCAAGAACTAGTAGAACTGATGGATGACTCACACACACAACCATCTTATACCATTCTTCTACATTCCTCATCCTAAACTATGGGTAAGGTGAGCAGCAGCATTGTCTCAACCAACAAGAGACAGAAGAAATTCCTTAACCTACCTGACTGGAAAAGGGAACTGCCAGGTTCATATTCATAATGAATTTTAAGAAACTTGTGTGGAAATCTGGATTAGAGTGTATTTGGTATTAATTGTTCTTGTAAAACTCATGAACCTTGAAAATGTCTGTGAATATTTTAAGCTAAGATGTGAAGTGAGTTTCCAAGGCTAAATTGTGCTGGCAATGTCCAAGACAGAATTACAAACAGATGTTCTAGGTCTAGGTCTGCCTGGAAAACTAAGGGATTTGGGGATAAAAGTCTTCTGAACAATTAATGATATTGCCAAACTAAATAAATATGCAGTCATCTGCTCTATATACATATAAACTAAATACATATAAGCACATAACCCCAAACCAAAGTATAAATCCTATGAAAATATCAGACAGATTAAGATAAACTAGGCAGTGCCAAAACAGTTGTTTTAAGACACCAGAAGACCATGGTACAACTCTCTTTTCAAGTGAAATTATTATATATTTAGTAGTGCCACTGCATACCAAAAAAAAATTTGGGAAAAAAATATCATTGAGATCTGGACTCTGTTAACTAAGGATAAAAACAGACTATCAATTTATTAACACTTGTACATGGCCTTAGAAGGTGCTTTTATTTTCACAGGAACATTGACTTTGAAAAGAAAATTAGATTTTAGAATTTTAGAAATCTGGGAAGAAAAATTAAATCCTAAATTAATTACATAATTATATTTAATTTCTGTAGTATTAAAATAACATATTCAAGATACCCTAAATTCATTTCAGAGAAACTGGCAAAATAAATCATCCTACCATCCTATAATCCCTATAATTCTTATAAAAACATAAACCAAAAATCAGTTTATGACCATTTTTGTAGTGAATTCATGTCATGCACTTTGAAAAAGGAATTACTTGTTTTAGGATATCTCCTACTCCTAAAATTTTCTCATTCTGTGTAATTACCAAAAAATACAAAATCTCTCCTGGTTAGGACTTGAAAAAATGAATGAATTTCCCAAATATTTATTGGATTTAAACTGTTCAAGAACATTTTATAACATAAGAAAAATTTTGTTTACAAAAGCATACTTAGAATAGATACATTAAAAAAAAATACACATTAGCATTTTCTAGTGGAAAATGTGTTTGCTGCATGAGTGGAGAGCTGCAGATAAAAATACTGGATAAAGGCAATTAGGTAAATGAAAGGAGGAAATCTGCCTACTCTGGGAATGAGAACTGGTGTTTTCTCCAGTGCTGATTTCCAAGTCCAAAAGCCCTGACCTTCACAGCAGAATGCCATGACCTTGCTCAGCAATGAACTTCTACTGTACCACTGAAGGCTTTGACAAAGTTTTACCAACTACACTATTGCTGGATGAATGCAGTATTAGAAAAAACAAGTCACTCAACTGAGTCAAACAAACAAAAAAATAAACCACAAGAAAACAACTGAGGATAAAAAAGCCCCACACAGAAACTACCACCAAAAAAATCAAAAGAAGAAGCAAAAGATTCCTTTATATAACAACACATTTAAGAATGGTACTGTTGCGGACAAATGGATTAAAAACATAGTAACTAAAAGTATAACCAAACTTCATTATAAAAAAATTTAAATATACATATTTAATAAAAATGTACATACTAACACAATAAAATATACATATTTAATAAAAAATCAGCATCTATAAATGGCAGAAATTACCTTTTTTTTTTGTAATTCCTGTAACAAGGAAGCTTACTATATTTAGGATAAAAATTTAAATGCTTGCAATTACCTATTCATTCAATAACTACACAAATACTGTTAAAAAAAATAAAGTAGCTCTTTTTCTGGTGAAACAACTTAGCAAATCCATCTGAAAGAGGATGGGACATTCATATACAATAAGATTGTGAGTTTGTGACAGAGATTCCTCCATTCATCATGCCAAAAAAGGAAAGGAAAAGTTATACAAGTTAATAGATTGGGAATAGCCATAACTGACTTTGATATTCCAGTACACAAAACACCTTCCAATGATCACTCACCTGTTAGAAAATTTGTATGAATCAATGCTTTTTCCATGCTCAAGATATAGATATGAAGACAGACTATAATTATACAAATCTTTACTACAATACATAATTTTAAGACAGTATCTATTTACAGTAATAAGAGGACAAATATATTCTCAATTATAGATGCTCAAGTGTCAGTGATGGCTTAAATACAAGATGCAACCTGAAAAACCTACATTCTCATATTGAAGATTATCTTTTCTAATACAATATTTGCAATTATAAAAGACAGCTTTCTCCAAATCCTCCTCTGTTCCTCCCTTCGTGGGGGTTGAGGGGGAATTCTTTATTTTCTCCCCTACAGCTGATCACTTTCAGGTTCAACTGAACTCTAAATGAACAGGTATCAATGAATTTCACTTCATTGTTTTGAGTTCTATGCAATTGATTATTTTCCACAATGCAGGAAGAGGCAATGGGTCATAAATTCTTGAAAATGCTTAAGTATTGTGGCATCAATTCCAATTCTGAACTCGCATTACAGAAGGAAATTAACTTTTATTTTGTTTGGAAAGCAACAAAACAGAGAAGAATGAAATAGGAAACAAGATAAAAGCATCAAGCAAATGCAAGGAATAAGGAGGCAGACAAGAAAACCATGCAACTTTAAGAGACCCAAGTTCGAAAGAGCCTAGGGCAGCAATTTAGAGGAAGAGCCACAGATGTTGACTACCCCCCTGGCAGCAGACCAGCATTTGCAGAGGCAGGCAACGTGGCCAGACTCAGAGCAACAGCACCTTCAGCCCTCTGCCTTTCCACCACTGTTTAATGGGCTAATGCCACAAGAAATGCACACAACTGCACAGGCGGACACACATCCTGCTTGCCAAAGACATGCTGCCTCTCCCTCTTCCACAGGGGCAATTTGGAGCATTCCAAATTTCTCTTGCAACCAGTCACTGCTGCCACATAATCCTCTTATGTTCTGGAGGCTTCAGCAAGCTAAAACACCAGCAGAACAGTATCACCAAGCCCTGTCAGTGGCACTGGCATTACACATTAGGCAGCTTGACTAAATTTAGTGTTACGCAGGGAACTGTCGCTATAGGACACAAGAAATCACAACACGAGCCACTGCGATGGCAAAGTAAAAAAGAAGAAGGTTTATTTTATGATTCCAACTTTTATACTTTTCCAAAGGTAACAGTGGATTGGAGAGTGAATGGGCCACCTCTCCAAAGACATTGAACAAACCACCAGTACATCAACTTCCTCCACCCCCACGAAGGAATGCAAAACAATATGCTGTTTATAGAAAATGTGTGGGAAAGTTTTCTAACAGAATATAAACTCAGAAGGCTTTAGAAAATCTTAAGAATCAGGGCGACATCCCAACCTTCTTATTTAAAAAGAAAACAAAAACTGAGCAAGGTTCAGTGTCTGTTCATGGAGGAATCATCAGCGTGATCACTCCTATCATCTTCAACTGAGTCATCACTCAACAATCCATCCATTTGATGTCTTTCAGTTTGGTCACAGCTTCCATGTTGCCTGTGGGTTGGATTCTGTCTCTGCAACTGCAGGTCAGGGCGAACACATTTTGAAGGTACCCAGAGTACCCCCTTATCTGTGGACACACAAGCATACCCACACCCCAAAGAGATAAGGTCATAGGGACCTTCCCATTGTTTGGTGACTAAATTCCACACTCGAACTTTTGCTTGAAGCTGATGTGCCTTGTCTGCAGCCTGCAACAAGAGATGATGATTTAAAGTGACAGGGTTATTTGAATTCTGCTGCACCATAAGATGATTGATGGTGTACAATTCTTTCTCCAATCGACTGTGTGGGGTCTCACCCTGCATTCCCCATTTTTGTTTTTGAAGAACCCGCTTCATGAGCGCGTTCTACAATAGCGTGGCCAGCTGGAGAGTGGGCGATACCAAACTTGTGTGACACACCCCACAACTACAGGAAATGCCACACCTGCTGTGATGCGTAAGCAGGACCATTGTCGGTTTTCACAGCAGAAGGTATGCCTAGAACGGCAAAGGCCTGCCTCCAGTGGGCAATGACATTGTGGGCCTTTTCTCCAGTGTGAGCGGAAGCCCACATCGCAGAGGAGAATGTGTCCACCGTGACATGCACATACTTGAGCTGGCCAAACTTGGCAATCTGGGTGACATCGGTCTGCCAAAGCTCCAAGGCCCCCTAAGGCCTCTGGGTTTTACCCCTGCTGGTAGAGGCGGAGCAAGTGCATGGCAGTCATCACAGGACCCAACAATGCCACAAGCCTCTGTTGGCATCAGCTGAAACTGCTTTTGCAGAGTATGTGCATTCTGATGGAAAAACCCATGCAATGCCTTGGCCTGCGCTTAGCCAACTTATCAGCCCGCACGTTACCTTCTGCTATGAACCCTGGTAAATTGGTGTGACTTCTCCCATGCAGTACGTAAAACAGATAAACCCAGGCCTGAATGGCACACCACAAGGTCTTCAGTAAATGCAACAGGGCAGGGTTACTCACCTCCTTCAAAATCGAGTGACCCAACCGCTGTGCAATGTCAGTACATAGGCAGAATCCGTTACCAAATCGAAAGGTTCCTGGGAAAATCTCTCAAATGCCATAACAGCAGCCCTCAACTCAACCAATTGGGCAGACCCATCCTGATGACCTTTGATTTGCCCTGAAAAATTTTCCAGAGCACATTGCATGGACACATAGTGTGCAAAGCTCCATTCAAAGTCCTCCCGGGATATTGGGAATACCATCTTTGCAGGATCCGCACCCATCAATTGCAAACGCCATTGCCAGCATTTGATTATCAACCGAGCAATCAACTCAGCCAATGTCATTGCCGTCTTCTGCGGCTAATGGGGCAGGAAAACCCATTCCAAAATGTGCAAGGGATCAGACCATTTGTCACTCCATTGACCAATGATACCTGTGGGATGCGAATCTGGAGTGGTAACAAACACAGTGACATCAACAGAAAGATCAATGCGATAAACTTGACAGGCAGAAACAGCCTGCTGAACCTCCTCCAGCACCTGACATGCCTCAGGGGTCATTGTGCGAGGTGATTTTAAATCAGGGTCTCCTTTCAACAGATCATACACAGGAGACAGTTGTGCGTCAGTTAGTCCCAAGTATGGACGTAACCAGGTGATGACACCCATCAGTTTTTGAACATCAGTGTCTTCACCGAATGCGCAAATTGCACCTCCTGGTGTTGGATTGTCCGTTCCAGAATTTTGACCCCCAAATACTTCCAAGGAGGTTGTTGCTGAAGCTTTTCTGGAGCCACCTGCAGCCCATGAGCATGCAAAGCATTGAGCAGCTCCTCCTGAGTGGACACAGCCACCAAGATGTCATCCATATAATGATACAGACGTGCATCAGAGAACTGCTTGAGAACTCCAGACAAGGCACGAGCCACGTACCATTGGCATATGACCGGGGAATCACAACACGAGCCACTGCGATGGCAAGGTAAAAAAGAAGAAGGTTTATTTTCTGACTCCAACTTTTATACTTTTCCAAAGGTAACAGTGGATTGGAGAGTGAATGGGCCACCTCTCCAAAGACATTGGACAAACCACCAGTACATCAACTTCCTCCACCCCCACAAAGGAATGCAAAAGAATATGTTGTTTATAGAAAATGTGAAAAAAGTTTTCTAACAGAATATAAACTCAGAAGGCTTTAAAAAATCTTAAGAATCAGGGCAACAGGGAACTGCTTTAAAGAAAGACAAATGTAGCTAACCTGCAAAGGTTTGATACTTAATGGATGACAAACTCTAGAATAAACACAAGTCAGAACAGCGAGGCAGACTCCCAGATAGGCTTTTTAGGCATTTCATATCAGCTTCATTTGTATGTTACCCCATGATGTACTTCAATAAAATTTGGCAAGAAAATCTTTCAGCAAAGTAACAGTTGAGCACTGTTTGCATGCCCCACAGGAGTCACACAAAGACTGATGCTCTGACTAATGCATAAAAATGACTGCCTGAAGGTTGCACAGATGCTCCACTGTGCATCTGCACAGAGTATGTGGTCATTTTGAAAAGCCTTTTCCCAATCTGTTACGGAATACCTGTTTCTAGCTTCCCGACTTGGGGAACAAGCTTCACCATCAAATGGCTTAATGAAAATTGCCTCATGTTCAATGTGCTATGAATACAATGCATGATACTCCTGCCTCACTTTAAGGAACAGTTGCACATAAAGCAGAACTCACAGTAGCATTTTGGTAGATAATATTAGGTAGATGATAAACATAGCAATTACATACACTCAGGAGTCTGCACTTTAGTTCCTCTACGTAATCATGAAGCTTTTAAAAACTGATAAATTTTCCCCTCCAGCACAGCTCCAACCATACTGCCTGTGAGCACTAATTACAAACTAGTCAATGGTAGCCCATACTCCTTCCTAAATGGTTTATAAAGAATGAATAATAAAATTCTATTGCAAATGGAAACAGATTACCTTATTATCATAGATTTTCGGTCTGCATTCAACCATTTGCCATCAATGATAACAAGAATGAATCCACAGTAAAATTTCTTTGCTCTCTCTCATCAAGTAGAAGAGAAAACTAGGTATTTACAGCTTATGCATGGAGGGTTGAATGCAAGAGTTCTCAAAGATAATCTAGCAGCAAAATTATTACTAATAAAAATAAAAAAGACAGTGAATTTAAGATCACAAGGACAGAGAACTGTTGCACATAACACTATTTCCACATTCCATTTGCATCCAATAACTTACAATGACTTGGGAACCAAAAATGTCCCCTACAACAGACAAAGCTGCAATAATAGAGAAGAATTCATTTCATCTGCTGTTACACTACACCTTCTCTAATTTTTCAGATACTCTGCCACTCTTATCTTAAAATTTGCAGAGAAAAAAAAAACATGTCTTCAAAAAACCCTGGCATATTGTGGTGGTTTCACTTTGACTATCTTTTTTTTTTAAAGTTTCATTTTCTTCAAATGTATATATAGAATTGGATTTCACAGAAACTGATGATCAGTCAACAGCTGCAGGTGATAAAGCCCATACTTCTGTCAGAGGAAAAAATGTTGATAACTTGACTATTTTGTAGAAGACAGGAATGATTTGCAATTAAACTAAGTTTTGAATCCATCTAAATTAAGAACTCAGATGCTGTGTAAGAACTGTATCAAAATAATTACATCCTGACTCCAAAAAGAAGGAAAATTATTATTTGAACATATATCCAGATGTGGATTTGACTAAAGTTACTTTATTTCACTGAATGCTTTTTAATATTCAATATTGTAACATATGTGCATACTGAAATCTCTCAAATATTTACTGGCTAACTACACTTGGCCAGGAAGACTTTATATATGTAAAAACTATAAACCAATTGAAAAGCCAATCTGTTAACTTTTGCATTTAAAATGGTGCACAACTTCTAGTTTTCCTGCCTGTTTCCCTATCTGGCCATGAGACAGACAATTTAATATTGGTTCAAAACACAAACACTGAATGAGATGACACATTATTATACCACCTGTAAATTTGTTTTGTATAGAACAAAAGCTATGTATTATATGCTATTTTTGCCATAAGGATTATTGCTACAGTAATCTACTCACCAGAAAAGTAGCACAATTAGTAAACATTAATTGCAGGCATAAATAGCTATGGCAAATGCCTCCAATATAAATTGCCAATTATTTTTAACCATTTTAAAAAAATATAAGAGATATTACATTAAGGGATATGCCTGTTAATTATAACCTGAATTTCTTTTTCCCTCTATTTAAGAAAAATGAGTCAGTCATAGCGTAATTTTTGTTCAAAAACAAACACACACACAGACACAATGTGTACAGTAAGTTTATTTGTTCTCCTTTTTCTAGGGGCCATGTGGCACCAGCCCAACTAACCAATTAAAAACAAAGACTTAAAATGGGGCTTGGCAAACCCATAATTTTTAGGTTTTATAAAGCAGTGATAGTATCAAGAACTAACACATTGAGTATGAGTTAAACCCAAGAAGGCAAAAGTAAAATCTCTGATAATTGGTACCAAAGCACCTCTTTGGGAGAATTACCTGTGAACTTAAAATCACCTTGAAGCTTATAAATGTCTCGTAAGATTGTTTGTACTATCAAACCTATCTAATAAGGGCGAAGTGCATGGTGACCACTGTCAAACCAATTGTTCAATCAAGAATCAGTAAGTAAAAGGCATTAGCTCTGTTATGCTCCACTGCATACAGTTACATCTTTGATAACTGCCCCATGGGAGTTTATGGATCCTACATGACCCCTGTCGAAACTCAATTGACTTCTTCCCTGCAAATTCTATTAGAATTGGTCCCTGCATCACTGCCCACAATAATCAAGAGCAGAGAGACTGATTTATGTATAAGCATTTTGTTTCAGTCAGTAGAATATAAACTAGATGAGGTTACAAGATAGCTGTTTAAAAAAAATAGTCAACTACATCCCATTCTGTATGAGAAATTAAAAAAAAATATATATTTTAAATCTTTAGTTTAAAAACTGGAAAAGCTTCAGGAACAAAGGGGGGGAAATGAAAAATAATTTTGTCTAAATATTGATCTTCCAAAAAATACCATAATTCACAAAAAAAATCATAATTAACACAGCATGCAAATGTAACTGCTCTAAAGTTTACTTACAGCAAGAAGCATTACTTTTACAGATTTTAAAAGTTCCTAGTAGGAGCAAAACTAAATAATTTATTGAGAAAGCATATGCTATTTATTAGCAAGTTTAAATATCTGGGTTAACCTTTTTCATAGACTTGGAAACTGCAAACAAAAGGTCCATAATCCTCCATTTTCCTAAAGTTATTGACTTTCCTCTGTTATAAATATTTAGCACTGTTAAATTCCTAATCTCAGCTTATATTTTTAATACATTAAAACTGACCAACAATCTAAAATCTCCATAACATGGAACACTGGTGCAACAAAGGCACTAACAGAACTTTATGTATTTCTTTTTCATGATTTTCATTTTACTCCTGAATTTCTACAGTTTAAATTATTCTACAAAGAAGGACCCAAGTAACTTTATGTATAGAAGTTGCTCTTATCATTATGAAAGCTCTAATAAAATCTTCTGAAAATAATTATCAAATTATGAGAACTACATACTTACAGAAGAAAAGCAGATAAATTTAATTAGCCAAATATCATACTGTAATACACAGGACAGTGAATGCAAGAAAAACATCAGCTATCAGTTTCATGGACATCAGAGAATGAGCATAACCATACTAAAATTTCAGGAGGTTATGATGAGGGTTATAGAAATTAGGAAGGGACCATTCTCAGCAATGTTTACAGTTAGAGAAAACATAAGGGCAATATAACATTAAATGCAAGAGATAAGCAGACTACATCCCAACCAAAAACATTTAACCACTTGTAGTTTAAATGCACTTTGGAAGCAATTTGAAACCATGCAAAAGTAGTCAGATTTCAAAGAGTACTTTAAACATTTGAACTAGATACCAACATAGAAGCTCTAGAAGAGTTAAGCAGCCAATGTAGAAAGAGAAGGGAAGGATTTGAACAGTCACAACCACAGGAATTGTGTACCTACAATGCAGAGATTAGAAAACCTGCAAATACAACAGAACTGATACTGAGAACAGAGCCTTGCATAGGCCAACTTCACTATCCTAACAGAAGAACTCCTCTGCTGGTTTGCTTTAAACTGATAAATCCTTCCATTAAATATATCAGCTAAATCAAAATTTTAACTAGAGAGCAACCCTGAGATCACAGGAAAATCCACACAGCTCATTAACCATGTAACTATATTTACTGCCATAATCCTGACCACTAAAAGTCAAGATGCATCACTCAATCAGGCTTGTTTCCCTGTAGCTTCACAAATCCAGAATGCATCTGTCTAAATCAAATTGATCTCAAATTTGGACTAGCGACGGGAAAAAGTTAAATTCAGATAAATATATACTAGTTGTCAGAAAGCCACATATTTACAGCAAGCTTTTTTTAAGAACAATTTTTTTAAGAAGTGTTTTGTAGACAAACTGTGCAGTACCTATATGACTATAAGCCTACCCCTCCAAAGAATTCAACATTTCATCTTTCGCCAGTTCCAGGTGTTTAAATGCCAAAAAAAATATCTTGGATGTGACCAGATCAGCTGGTACCAACTCTTCAGCTATATACATAAAAAGTGCTCTTCTTGAAATACTTTTTCGCACAAGAAACTCCTCTACCCTTGCTCTCTCTCACTAAAAGTGAGCTGTGTACGTGCTCACATCTCACCTCTCCATCCCAGCAAACTGCACTACACATGGTCTATTTCACCAGTGGCTGCCTTGCTATGCCAACCTACTCAAAATAAAGCACATCCCTCCAGGAAAACTTCTCTACTTAACGCTCCATCTCAGCTACTTCAGATTTTGTATCTAACAGCTCTGCAAAACACTGAGCAGGGGCTTAAGCCCACCCTAAACCTGACAGATTACACCTTAATATGTCATTGTATTTCCTTCTATAAACTTAATTAGCAAAACAAGCCATATTCTAACATGAAAAATACCTAGGGAAAAATACCTCTCAAAGCCTAAATAAAAGTATGAAAGCCCTAAGTAAGGAAGTATTTATTAAAGCCCCCACACTGACATGAATTTCAATTCATGTAAGGTACAGTTACTGAGACCAATTTGGTAGCAAGTAACAAAGCAGTAACAGTAGAAAAAAACTTGCATATTTGCAGATAAAAAGATACCTGCAACAGATATCTGCCATAAATTAAAAAAAAACCAAAAAGTACAATTTCAATTCTCATTTTATATTTGCCTCATGAAGAATATTTATTAATTGTGCTTATAAAATGTACTGCTAACACGCCTCTGTTAGACGAAGCATTTAATATCCATGCAAAATTTACTACTTTCATCAAAAGAAAAACTAAAATACAACTCCTAAAAATATACTAAAGCCATATGACAAAAACGACATTGTTTGCATATGACAAACATTACAATCTTTAAAAGAATATATAAATACTTCAGACTGACTGTGAATATTAGAATTTTATCCATTTATTGGGAAGAGCTAACACAATGATGATAGCGGTTGTGGGATGCCTAAAAAGTCTGTCAAAATTTCTCATTTATAGTCACTTTATTGCACTTTCTACATCCTAAAGACTGATTACAAGTTTAAATTTGCTTTTTAAGGAGAAACAAAAAATCCCTCTTCAGTGGAAGAATGACCACATCAAAGTCAATCATTATGTTCTCACAAAGACAGTTTTCTTAATGAAAGGAATATAAAACAATATTTAATCTGAATAAATTTATTCCCCATGACTAAATATATTACCCAGGATTAATGTACTTAACTTAGAACAGAATTATCTTTTTTTTGCTACTATTATAAGTACACTCTTGAAAATGTCTTCATTTTGTAATTGCAGATGACTTTTCACAGACAGTCTCAAGTCTATTGGTTTTTTTTTAATGCAGTACTGTATTTGAAATATCAGTTGCACACAAAAGAAATTCTAATATCTGGAAACAAGATTTTCTCTGACAAACTGAAGCTGCCCTTTCTAAACCAGGAAATATTTGCAGGACTCCAAACCTTGTCAGCCACCACACAATGCTGTAAGGGCCACCAATACCCAAACTGGTGATCAGCACCATAGAAGCTGCATCACTGTGAGAACACCTGACAAGTAACTGAGAACCCGAGGGATGAAAACACTACAATTTAACAATTAGAAGCAAACCTCCTAACAGCAACAAAAGACTAATTAAGGTATTAAAATAAATGCTATTCTTAGCATAGTATACAATTTCAGTCAGTCTACACTAGTTGAAATCTGAGTTTTATTCTACCAAAATTACTAAACCTTTTTTGTCTTTTCAAACCAAACCAATCCAGTTTTCAGGCTCAAGATCCATACCTTAGGTATAAAGCTAAAGTTTATTTCTACCAATTGTTTTCATTAGTTTCCAAAACATTCTGAATTTTGAACAAATATGAAAATGCACTAATATATTTGTATGCATTTAAAAGTTACTGGTTTTGCTCAAAAGTAGACTTCTAACAAATACCGAACTCAACAAAGGTAACAGAGTTTGAAACCCAACCTCTACTTTTTATTGTTTCTTACATAAATCCCATACCACAGAGTAATTGGAAACTTTAATCCAGATACTTCTCACTACTTTGTGCCCTGCTAAGCTCCCAAAAGCCGGGTTAAGTGTCATTCTGCTGGCACCCAGTGAACAGAGCACAGCCTCATTGCTGACCTCTTATTAAAACAATACCCTGCTGGTTTCTCCTGAGGAAACCCTTTTTCATTCATTACAGGTACACTAGAAATAAGGAGTTCACTGCTCACAGGGTTTTGAAGAAATCAAAATTGTCTCCTCTAATGAGACCATTCCAATAGTTCAGATCAGTAGACACACTGCATGTGATGGACTATGAAAACAGATGACCTGCAGCTATAAACACATCTTGGAGAATTCCCCATAACCTTCGGATAAATTTGCATTTATTGTCATTGATTTGGATTGGTCCGCAGGAGAGGACAACTATAGAATCAGCTTAGATAATAATTCTAGTATCTAAAATAAGACATACATGAACTACCACAAAAATTCATGTAAAAAATGAATTTTAATGGTATTAAAATTCATAACTGACTCTTAGGAAAATGGGATCCATGCAACATCAGAAACAGCTCAGGAAGTTGTAAAAGAAACACAATTTAACAAACAGACCAGGACAATTTGCATATAATGAAGCCCAGATCCAACATCTAAACAAAGTTAACTACAACGTCCATATACTAATTAAGAAGAAACAAAGCATGGTTTGCTCTGCTTCTTTTTTAGTATTTTTTAGTATTATTTCTGGATAAAGGGGAAAGCTTGAGGCTTTTAACCAGACTGCACCTGATGGGAATGGGCAATAGAATGAGTGAGCCATCAATCTTACTCTACCCTTGGGCCACCAGTTACCGCCAGGCTGCAAAGCCCTAGCCACGATGCATATACCCAGTTTTTTAGCTTCACTTCGTTCCAATTGAACAGGGTTTCTTAGACCTCCTTGCAACCATGTCCTTTGTGTCATTCCTGCAACAATCTACTGCAATGCGTTTTTTCCCAGTGTTACTTTTGAAGGGCAGCTGAAATTTCCTATTATTTCTGGATACTCCAGCCAGGCTGCAGAGGGCAAGTGCCGCGCTCCTGCCCCAGATCCCTGGTCTCTCTAGCCCCGGCTAGCTCCTCCTGGGGCGAGAGTGGGCGGTGGAGGCACCCTCTGCTGCTCCCGGATGGGGTTTAGAGGGTGCCTTCGTGGGTCCCTGGGCGGCGCAGGCAAGCCTCGCGGTGAGGAAAGAAAGGGCGGATCCAGCTGGGGGCTAATTCCACTTTATTCTGGCCAACGGGCCAAACGTAGAGGAACAGCGCCAGCCAACTGGAACCCCGAACGGGGGTCTGACACTGGATTATAAACCTTTGGGGAGGGGTAAACCTTTAGGGAGGGATATCGGTAATCCAATGAGGAGAGGGGAAGGGAGTGGCTCCGGGATGGGGTGATCTGACCTGGTCCAATGGGGGGAGGTTATGGGAGGGGGCCCAGGCCCTCGTCCAACCACTCGGTGCCCTGAGCAGAAGCTTCTAGATGGAGGGGAAGGAACACCGAGTGACAGACAAGGCACCTGGGAGGAGACAGGGGAATGACTCGGCACTTTCCAGGGTGATGGACAAATACTGGAAAGGCGGGAAGGGAGGACCAGGCGGGAAAACAGGGAACAAACCAAGTGATAATGGGGGTGTACAGGGACAAACCAATGGATAACACAGAAATATTAAAACATATAAATTGCACAACTCCATAGGCAAGGCTTGGTATGCAGAGTCTACCTCTAGTTCATCAACCATTCTAATTCACAAACATTTCTGGATGTAATTACAGGCAACTGGAAATCAGTGCAGTGAGCCAAGACAGATGCAAGGCTCACCCTGTTCTGAAAGACAAGCAGCAGAATAAGATTTCTCCTGGCAATCCTGAAATTACACAGCATAGTGGAATGGCACATGGCTGAAGGGTACTCTGCAGTCCTGCTACTTCAAATAAAGATATTAATGGGGTGGAGAGAGAGGTTTGTGCATCTTTAAGGCACAGCTTTAAAGGACACAGGAAATAGAAGGATGCTTAGTACAGCAGGAGGTAAGTAATGTATTCTGCATTTTAGGTTCTATTTTGTGTTACGTTTTGGGGTTTTTTTTTACATAGCATGTAATCTGGGGTGCCACTAGGCATCATGTAAGAGGGTACATTATGACAGCTCCAGATGAGGTAATATCCCATTGCTTACTAAAATTTGTCCATTCTCTCAATAATCAAAACACAAGTTCAGCTATTCTCTGCAGAGGCAACAGCAACAACACTCATCATGTGGTTCCCCTCAGCTTTCAGATCTTGAGCTTATTCTTCTGTGGACTCCTGTACACAACAGACCTTTCCTTAAGATGCCAGGCACATTCTCTTTAAAAAATGTATTTCATTTTGCTCACAAACACAATTGCTCGTGCATTATTTTAACCTAGGTTCCCCTACACTTCCAGAATGTAACCAATTACAGTTGAAAAACACTCCCCCCTTATAATTTACTAGTTAGCAACAGAAGTCCTTCACCTGTGGAGTAGTGTTATTATAAGTTTTATGTCTTGGTTAGACAAGACAGGAGTCTGTGAAAGAGGGCAAAGCCTCCTGTGCAATGGAGAACGGCAAACCCCCCTCCCTCTGAATTACGAGGATCTTTAAATTAAAAGGCTCTCAGGCAAAGATATGGGAGTGGGAGTAACAATTCTTTACTAGGAGAAAACTAGACAACAATTTAAAAAGGAAAATGCAATCGGTACAAACAAAACTAGTGAAAGAAAAAGTCTAGAACCTGAGGAATGCCAGTATCAGGTTTTGCTGGGACAATTGCTTTCCCTTGCAATAGTTGATGAGTTGCAGCTGAAGTGGTGATCTTTAGAAGGGTATAATTTTCCTCTGAAGATCTGGTGGCAGCGGGGGCCGGTCTTCCTCTGCGCCGGGGTTGCCTCTGAGCTCCGCTGCCGTCGCCTCTGCGCGCGCCGGCTGCTTCGCTGCGGGTGCCGCCGAAGAGAGAGCGAGAGAGAGAGCTGCTTTCCCCGGGAATCCCGCGAAGAGAGAGAGAGAGCTGCTTCTCTCGGAGTCCCGCAAAGAAGAGGGAGAGCTGCTTCTCTCGGAATCCCGCGAAGAGAGAGCGAGAGAGCTGCTTCTCTCGGAGTCCCGCGAAGAAGAGCGAGAGCGCTTCCCCCCTCTGGGTGGGACCCCTCACGGCGTTACATTTTTTCAGCCTTTCATTGAATCAGTCAAAGGTGTATACACAAACCATTGTCTCTGAGAGAGATAACAAAAAACCTGTCCAACCGGTTCGCCTTCGACAGATGGCAAATGG
Organism: Lonchura striata; assembly: GCF_050655825.1. Lineage (NCBI taxonomy): Eukaryota > Metazoa > Chordata > Aves > Passeriformes > Estrildidae > Lonchura > Lonchura striata. The sequence goes on along the minus strand of NC_140705.1, from coordinate 82,473,339 downwards.
AATACAAGCTTATCTTACAACCCAGGACATTATCCACCCCTTATTCTATTTCCATCTGCACACCATGAAATCTTACACCCAGTTCTCTCTTAAGACTAAGTTTCCCTGTGGTACACAGCGGGTCTCCCCATCTTCCTGCATTATCCACCAAGTGTAACCAGGTCCTTGAGCAAAGACAATCCCACGAATGGGTTGGTCTTTGCCTGAGGTGGGATTAATCCAAACAGTTTTCCCTAAAATACCTTTCATATGTACTACAGGGACCTTATCTTCATCTACTGCGTGTAAGGGTTCTGACTGAGCAGGGCCAGCTCGATTGACAGACCCCCGGGTGTTGACCATCCAGGTTGCTTTTGCCAGGTTAATTTCCCAGTTTCTAAATGTTCCCCCACCGAGTGCTTTCAGGGTAGTCTTAAGGAGTCCGTTGCACCGTTCAACTTTGCCGGCAGCTGGAGCATGATAGGGAATATGATATATCCATTCGATACCATGTTCTCTGGCCCAGGTGTTGATAAGGCTGTTCTTGAAATGGGTGCCGTTGTCAGACTCAATTCTCTCAGGGGTGCCGTGTCTCCACAGGACTTGTTTTTCCAAGCCTAAGATGGTGTTCCGGGCAGTGGCATGAGGTACAGGGAAAGTCTCCAGCCATCCAGTGGTGGCTTCTACCATGGTCAGCACGTAGCGCTTGCCTTGGCGTGTCTGGGGCAGTGTGATGTAGTCAATCTGCCAGGCCTCCCCATACTTGTACTTGGACCACTGCACACCATACCATAGGGGCTTCACCCTCTTGGCCTGTTTGATGGCAGCACACGTCTCACAGTCATGGATAACCTGGGAAACACTGTCCATGGTTAGATCCACCCCTCGGTCTCGTGCCCACTTGTAGGTGGCATCTCTGCCCTGATGACCTGAGGCATCATGAGCCCATCGAGCCAGGAACAACTCCCCCTTATGGTGCCAATCTAAGTCTATCTTTGACACCTCTATTTTTGCTGCCTGATCTACCTGCTCGTTGTTCCGGTGCTCCTCATTAGCCCGACTTTTGGGGACATGGGCATCTACATGACGGACTTTCACCGTCAGCTTTTCCACCCGAGAGGCAATGTCTTTCCATATATCAGCAGCCCAGATTGGCTTTCCTCTACGTTGCCAGTTGGCCTTTCTCCACCTTCCCAGCCAGCCCCACAGAGCATTGGCTACCATCCATGAATCAGTATAAAGGTAGAGCTTTGGCCACTTTTCCCTTTCAGCAATGTCCAGAGCCAGCTGAACGGCCTTGAGTTCAGCGAGTTGGCTCGATCCACCTTCTCCTTCGGTAGCTTGTGCAACTTGGCGTGTGGGGCTCCATACGGCTGCTTTCCACTTCCGGTTCATCCCTACGATGCGACAGGAACCGTCAGTGAAAAGAGCGTAGCAGGTCTCCTCTGCTGGTAGTTGGTTGTATGGTGGAGCTTCTTCAGCCCTTGCCACTTGTACCTGCTCCTCATCATCAGTGAGACCAAAGTTTTCACCTTCTGGCCAGTTCGTAATTATCTCCAAAATCCCAGGGCGATTCAGGTTTCCAATACGGGCGCGTTGAGTGATGAGGGCAATCCATTTGCTCCATGTGGCGTCAGTGGCATGGTGGGTAGTAGGAACCTTTCCTTTAAACATCCACCCCAGCACCGGTAGTCGGGGTGCCAGGAGGAGTTGTGTTTCTGTGCCAATTACTTCCGAGGCTGCTTGAACTCCTTCAAAGGCAGCCAAGATTTCCTTCTCTGTGGGAGTGTAGTTGGCTTCAGACCCTCTGTAACTTCGGCTCCAGAATCCCAGTGGTCGGCCTCGAGTCTCCCCAGGCACTTTCTGCCAAAGGCTCCAAGACAACCCATGGTTCCCGGCTGCAGAGTAGAGCACATTCTTGACCTCTGGTCCCGTTCTGACTGGGCCAAGGGCTACAGCATGAGCGATCTCCTGCTTGATCTGGGTGAAGGCTTGTTGCTGCTCAGGGCCCCAGTGGAAATCATTCTTCTTTCGGGTAACCAGATAAAGAGGGCTCACAATCTGGCTATACTCAGGAATGTGCATTCTCCAGAAACCTATGGCACCCAGGAAAGCTTGTGTTTCCTTTTTGCTGGTTGGTGGGGACATAGCTGTGATCTTGTTGATGACCTCAGTGGGAATCTGGCGCCGTCCGTCTTGCCATTTCACTCCCAGGAACTGGATCTCTCGGGCAGGTCCCTTGACTTTGCTCTTCTTGACGGCAAAGCCAGCTTCTAGTAGTATCTGGATGATCCTCTCACCTTTCTCAAACACTTCTGCCGCTGTGCTCCCCCACACAATGATGTCATCAATGTATTGCAGGTGTTCTGGAGCCTCACCCTTTTCTAGTGCAGCCTGGATCAGTCCATGGCAGATGGTGGGGCTGTGTTTCCACCCCTGGGGCAGTCGGTTCCAGGTGTACTGCACGCCCCTCCAGGTGAAAGCAAACTGAGGCCTGCATTCTGCTGCCAGAGGAATGGAGAAAAACGCATTAGCAATATCAATGGTGGCATACCACTTTGCTGCCTTGGACTCCAGCTCGTACTGGAGTTCCAGCATGTCCGGCACAGCAGCGCTCAGCGGTGGAGTCACTTCATTTAAGCCACGATAGTCCACAGTCAATCTCCATTCTTTGTCAGATTTGCGCACAGGCCAGATGGGGCTGTTGAAGGGTGAGTGGGTTTTGCTGACCACCCCTTGGCTCTCCAGCTCCCGAATCATTTTGTGGATGGGGATCACGGCATCTCGATCCGTCCGATACTGCCGGCGGTGCACTGTCGAGGTCGCAATTGGCACGCGTTGTTCTTCCACCCTTAGGAGTCCTACTGCAGAGGGGTTTTCTGACAGTCCAGGCAAGGTGTTCAATTGCTTAATGTCTTCTGCCTCTACAGCGGCTATTCCAAAAGCCCACCTGAGTCCCTTTGGGTCTTTGTAATATCCGTTCCGGAGGAAGTCTATACCTAGGATACACGGAGCATCTGGGCCAGTCACTATAGGGTGTTTCTTCCACTCCTTCCCAGTCAGGCTCACCTCAGCTTCCACCAGAGTCAATTGTTGTGATCCCCCTGTCACACCAGCAATGGAAACAGGCTCTGCCCCCACATGTCCCGATGGTATCAGAGTACACTGTGCACCAGTATCAACTAAAGCATCATATTTTTGTGGCTCTGATGTGCCAGGCCATCGGATCCACACTGTCCAGAAGATCCGGTTTTCCCGTGCCTCTCCCTGGCTAGAGACAGGGCCCCTCTAACACTGGTTATCATTCCTTCCCTGGGCATACATACTAGAGGTCCCTTCAAGGGGGTCTGACAGATCGTACCCACAAGCTTGGTCACGGGAGGTTGAGGCTACCTTCACTTTGGTGGAGCTCCCCCGGTTAGAGTTTCCCTCCTTGAGTTGACGGACCCGTGCTGCCAGGACAGAGGTGGGTTTCCCATCCCACCTCCCCATGTCTTCCCCATGGTCACGCAGGAAGAACCACAGATTAGCCCTTGGGGTGTACCCTCTCTCTCTAGCTGGGGATTGTTGGGTGCTGATTCTGGGGCCTGTGACTCTCACGGGTGCTGTATTAACCTTCTTTATCTCCTCCCTCATCTCCTCTTTAAACTCCTTAATCACAGCTGAGATATGAGCCTGCATTGGGCCATTAATCATACTCTCATAATTCCTAAGTTTGTTGGCAACAGAACCTATTGTCTCCCGGTGGGTGTCAGCATTGATCGTTGCAATGAAGGTGGCGTATTGAGATGGCCCAAGATTTGCCAGACTCCACAGCATTTGTCCCGTACACCTGACCTTGTCAGGGTCATTATTGTGTCGTCCATCCCTCCCAAAGAGTACCTCCAATACTGCCACTTCTCTCAGCTGTTGGATCCCTTCCTCGAGGGTCTTCCAGCGCATTCTATGATGGTGCTCTTGCATTCTCTCTCTGTGGATAAACCTCTCCCTGACACTCATTAAGAGCCGCTCCCAGAGAGAAAGGGACCCTGGTTCCCTTACAAAAACCTGATTTATACCCGAGTCCTGGGTCAAGGGTCCCAAGTTCCTTGCCTCACCACCGTCCAGCTGCACGCCTGTACCCATAAGATCCCAAACCCGGAGTAGCCAGGTAGCATAAGCCTCACGCCCTCGTCGCACAATGTCTTTATGCAGATTGCGAAGACTTTCGTACGTCAGGGACTCGGTGATGATAGCAATCTCTGGCTCCCCTGTGGGTTGTGAGGTTCCTCCATTCCTGTCCCTATCTGCAGGGTGCTCTGCTTTCACCTTAGACTTCCTTGTTTCTACCGGGGCCACTGCTGCTGACCGTGACTGCCCTTGTGGTTCAGCTGGAACCTGGACAGTTGTAACATCTGTGGGTTCCACAGCTGTACTATTAGACTGTCCCTCCTCAAGGCAAAGGGCCGGTTTCTCACCAGCTGGGGAAATGCACTCCTTCAGCATCTCTCGTATCTCCTTAACCAGAACCCTCACCCAATCTGGGCGGTTCATTTCTGAGGTGGGCTGTGGGGCAGGGTCAGGCTCTGGAGCAGCAGCATCTCGAGTCTGTGGTGTAGGTGTGAGGGTAGTTATCCAGGTTAATCTTCCCTTATCTCTGAATGCTAAATATAACAGGACTATCAGCAACACCACCCATTGTATGGTATCATTAGCACTTATAAAGGATCTTAACCCTTTGAGAACTGGTGGAACAGACCCAAAAAGATGGTTAAAAGGTTGAGAGAAAGTTTGCCCAGGTGCTATTTCCTCGCAGTAGGTACCGTTATTAAAGTAACCCCAAAAACATACAGTTAACGTGTGATAGCTATGAATCCATGTACCTGCCTTCCAGAGGAAATTAAAGATCCATGAATTCCTCACCCAATTAACCCAGAAGCCAAACTTGATAACAGACACCGTAGCCTTAGTCATAGGACCCATTTTTAGATAAGGGTCTGCAAATGGGAAAAGTATAGCTACGATCACATGCCACCCAAACCAAGGTAAACTAGACCACATGGTGATGCTGAAGATGTTTTTACACACAACAAAACCAAATTACTTAAGAACTGTTAATCCTTTTTCCCTCTCAATGCCCTCGGGCCCCACGTTGGGCGCCAAATTCTGTCTTGGTTAGACAAGACAGGAGTCTGTGAAAGAGGGCAAAGCCTCCTGTGCAATGGAGAACGGCAAACCCCCCTCCCTCTGAATTACGAGGATCTTTAAATTAAAAGGCTCTCAGGCAAAGATATGGGAGTGGGAGTAACAATTCTTTACTAGGAGAAAACTAGACAACAATTTAAAAAGGAAAATGCAATCGGTACAAACAAAACTAGTGAAAGAAAAAGTCTAGAACCTGAGGAATGCCAGTATCAGGTTTTGCTGGGACAATTGCTTTCCCTTGCAATAGTTGATGAGTTGCAGCTGAAGTGGTGATCTTTAGAAGGGTATAATTTTCCTCTGAAGATCTGGTGGCAGCGGGGGCCGGTCTTCCTCTGCGCCGGGGTTGCCTCTGAGCTCCGCTGCCGTCGCCTCTGCGCGCGCCGGCTGCTTCGCTGCGGGTGCCGCCGAAGAGAGAGCGAGAGAGAGAGCTGCTTTCCCCGGGAATCCCGCGAAGAGAGAGAGAGAGCTGCTTCTCTCGGAGTCCCGCAAAGAAGAGGGAGAGCTGCTTCTCTCGGAATCCCGCGAAGAGAGAGCGAGAGAGCTGCTTCTCTCGGAGTCCCGCGAAGAAGAGCGAGAGCGCTTCCCCCCTCTGGGTGGGACCCCTCACGGCGTTACATTTTTTCAGCCTTTCATTGAATCAGTCAAAGGTGTATACACAAACCATTGTCTCTGAGAGAGATAACAAAAAACCTGTCCAACCGGTTCGCCTTCGACAGATGGCAAATGGAATACAAGCTTATCTTACAACCCAGGACATTTTATTATGTAATGGTTTGTTCTTATGTACCCCCATGTTCTATTTGGTTTATTCCTAGTTTTCCCGCCGTACCCCACGTGTCAATCCTCTCCTAAAGTGCCTACCCACTCCCTTGCCCCCTCCCAGGTGCCTTGTCTGTCACTCGGCATCCCCTCCCAGACACCTAGAAGCTTCTATCCTGGGTGCCGGGTGATTGGACAGGGGTCTGGGGACCCCTCCTACATCTGCCCCTCATTGGATCCCATACACATCACCCCACACCAGAGCCACTCCTTACCCCATCCCCATTGGTCAACCAGTTCCCCTCCCTCCCCGGTTATAAGGCACTGCAAGCACCTGTCAGCTGCTCTTGGCAGCAGGATCATTCAGGTGTTGTTAGCCCCAGTTGGGCTGCAATAAACCTCGGATATACCCCTGACAGAAGCCTCTCTTCTCTCATCGCCGCAGGGTCTAGCAGCACTCGGAAGACCCACGGAGCACTCTCCAAAGCCCCTCGGGGTCCAGCGAAGGGTGCTTCATTTGCCCCTCTCGCCCCATCAGACAGCTAGCCGGGGCAGATCGGGGGGGGGGAGCGCGGCATTCACCAGAATTGTTACCTTTTTTTAGTAATTTGTTTTTTCACAGAGTAGGATGCTACTTGTTACCACAGAAGAGCTGACGAATATATGATGTTATTTCATGATGCACACTAGTATAAGGAAAATAGTTCTAAATTGCAAAGTTAAAGCTAAATAAAAGTTCTGTCCTTCTCTATGGCATACTAACTTTTTTTTTTTCTGGTATATGACAACCATGAAGAAAGAGTATCTTTTAACTAGGAATTGGCACTGAATTGACTCTGGCAGAAGGTAAGACAAAACAGCAACATTCAACTCCCTTAAAATCCATACATGTATGACAAATCTGTGAGCAGAAAGAAAAACAGCCAGCAAAGTCTTTTTGTATCAAATCAATCTTTCCTCACACAAGTGTCACATGATCATAAAACTGTTCCACTCAACTCTGTATGCTTTAAATTAATTCTGAGCCACCAAAACCATTTCATAGAAAACTCTATAATCACCAAAGTGATTCTACAGGGACAAATGATGGGAAACATACTCAGTTATTCACAGCAACCACAGCTGATATATAGAGATTTTGTACACAACCTGTTACAACTGAACATGCAAGAGTATAATACCACCTAATTTCCACTAAATAAAATCCACAATTGTTACTTATTTCATATAACGACAGAGTGTGTAACTTTTATATCCTATATTCCAAAGCAGGAGGGATTTTAAGTAGAATCTGCACAGCTTTTTCAGAGCCTAACTCATCATTCATAATTCCAGTTCTTTATAGTCATTTTGTTTCTCATTAGCAAATTCATTTCTTAGCTGGCAGAGTATACAACAAATACATCAAGCATCAATAGTCAGACCAAAGAAATAATTATTTCTCGGATAGGTCCAGAGCTCTAAATGATAGTATCTACAGTAGTTTTAAACATTTCAGCATAAGAGGTTCCCAGTTTAAGACCCCAATAACTGAGCATCTTCTAGTCACAGAGCGACTCACAGTCATTGTTCACATTCTGTTAAATAATTCCCAATAAAACAGATCTATCATTGGAAGACAATTTTTCATTTCAGTGTTAACCATGTTTCCTAATTCACCAAAAAGATCACCATGAGCATTGAGGGTACATTTACATCCAGGGGAGAACCTGCAGATTAAAGCTAGTGTGTCTGAACACAAGGAACTGGCCCCAGTTTATACGATCAGTGTGATTGGAACCCTCCTCACCTTTCTGTTTTGAAAGTTCTTCTCCTTTCCCAGTGGGGTTGGGTTTTTTGAGTAATCCTGCAGAACTAACCTCCAGAACAATGTCAGCCATGCAGTGTCATAGAATGGGATCAACCATGAGGAAGGAACAAAGATACTTAAGTACAACTGCATCAATAGTAACAAACACAATATATCAAAATCTTCACTTGCTACTAGTAATTTAAAAACCAACAGGGGCACATCTGAACATATAAATCATCCCTTCTATTACTGAAAACTTCTCAGTATTAGGATATTTAATATACCAACATTCAGAGAAACAGTCTAGTATCTTTCAATTGCAAAAGAGATCCAGATTTTGTATCAAAAATGTTATACAGAGTAGTTTGCAAAAGCAGGAGGGAAAAAAACCCTAACAAAGAGATCTTCCTGTATATAAATCAGGCTTTAAAATTCAAACTTGATTTTCTAAGCAAAATCCAAATCCACAGTCCAAGTTTTAATCAGAAGTAACTTTAGCAAATGAATTGCTTAAAGATCCTACAGTTGTGAAAAATGCTGCAGGCTTACTTTTAGGTCTTCTGCAAATAAGAGGAGAAAAATTTAAGAGGGAAAATAAAAATGTTGAAGGAATTAAAAAAAGCAACTCCAAAATATATAGAGATCTAAAGGACTTATTTTTCTTGTGCCAGGCATGTGAAATGTACATTTCACTAGTACTGTGGATGTTCTCATGTATTCTTGAAGCATAATTTTCCAATTCATTGCAGCATCTTATAGAAATGAAATGGAAAGAGTAAGCATTCATTCCCTGAAACTTGACTTCAAACACTGATTAGGTCAGAAATGAAGTGAAACAGCTCAGTCCTACAAGATAACCTATCTCCTGTATCTTATGTCCATGGTCTAATCCCTTCAACAGGAGTGGACACACCTAAACACCTCCTAATGTCAGACCTTGTGTTCACAGATAATAGAAAACTACAAACCTAATCCTTTCTGAGAAATCTAATTGCAACTGCAAAATACCTTTAAAATAGAGTACAATTCCAAATTTCAGATTAGCTGAAGCATCAACCAAAATTAGTGTTGAAGAACACCAACTCCTGTTCTGTTGGAGACACACAAGTGTACTTTGGCCACCTAGAAAGCAAAACCAAAGCATCATGAAGCTGCAGTTAAACTTTGGTGGATTTCTCTTGCTTTTCTTGCTGCTGGTCATTTTGCAAGTAGGTAGACAAACTTCACTTATAATTTCTCCTTTTTTTTTTTTTTTTTTAATCTTAAACTTATATACACAGAGAAATTCAACATCTGTCAAGAAAGATGAAGTTGCCTAAGTCTTACAGCCTAACTGAACACTGTTTCTGTGTCTGGCAGTGATTTTTTTAATCATCATCTTTTCAGTGAAACTGAGCATGCAATTTAAAAACCTAATCACACTACTAAGACTTTTTAGACAAATTAGCTTTTTTAATGTTGAGTATTTAAAGTGAGTTTAGGAACAACATTAGTTAAATGCAACTTAAAATTGTTGATTAGGTTTAAAAAAAAGAAAAGCAGAATAGTGCTTTTGCACAACATAGAAAAGCAATATAATTCTGGATATTTGTTGGTTTAGGCTTGGGGTTTTTTTTCTACAATTAAGGTTATTGTTAACTAGGCTTTCTCCAGGCATATTTTTAAGTCCCAATCATATCTATTCACTTTTTCAAACTATATTAAACCTCTTGAATGTTCATTCCCTGGGCTGCTACTACCTGCGTTCACCAGAAATGTCTTCTCTTCACAACATCCTGGAAAAATTCTTCATCTTATTGTGAAACAACTTTGCACAACAGACCAGGACACATCTGCCCTCCCTTTGGAAACATTTTGGCTATGGTATCTCCCCCCCCCAAAAAAAAAAAAACACAAGCCACAGAGGGCCTTGGTCATTGGTGAAACCCCAACAGCTGAATTCAAGTGGTGAAAGGAAACCACAGTTCCTGAAGACAGGGCCAGGCTCTGCTTGGAGCAGGTAATCCAGAAACAATATGGAGCACCCAAACTCCACACCCAGCAGCACCATCACACACGGCCTAAATACCACTTTGGGGGGTTTAAAGCAAAGCACAAGGGCAGCAGCTGCACTGACATCCCCCAGCATAATTAAGCAGTTTAGTCTTTCAGTGTGAGGAGAAGGCATATTTGCTTCCAAGTCCACTGCTGAAACAGGCTAAGGAACTAGACTGAGTAATTGGAAAACGTCACTCCTCACAGACAGTCCTATAGGAACTACAGTCACATCAACATACAGTTTTTATGCTGTATGCATTTCAGAGTCCATTTTATTTCAATGACGCTTTGTCAACACACAATCGCACAAAAGATGAAAAACTAATACAAAGCAAGAAGAGAGTCCAAATATTTTTAATGTTTTTCCAGTAACTGCTATGACATTTTTAAAATAGAAAAAAGATGTAACTTTTATTTGAATGGTTCCTCCAAAAGCCTGATATTGACGACAATACAGTATAAAGATTTCTAGTAAATCTCATTAAGTAACAGGCCTATTTGATGGCCTACCACTACCATATTACCTTGCACAGATGACAGCAGTAACTGCACTGCTTTAGTAAAACCTTGTTCTCTCAAATGCACACCATATTTATCTGCTAAATACAGCCCCTGTAACTACAAAATAAAAATTAAGGAATAAATAGATTTTTATAATTAATCTAATCTAAAACTGATTGGGAAATAACTTTTCAAAATTAAGAACTAATTTTTTTAAGACTGTTCAAACATAATTTTTTACTTATTTCCACTATGAGATAAGTTTGAGAACAAAATTCTCCCCATTTAAAGTAATCCAGATTTACTGCATAACAACCATACATATGCATAAAAAGAAAACACACCCAAACAAAAAAAAAATCACCTTTGGAAATTACCAATTCTAGGAGCCATACAAGCTGAATAAAATGCAAACCTTTTTTCTGTCTTTACTGTAATAGGAGATAACTGCAGGGGTGAGTCCTCAGAGATTTTTTTCTTCCTTATTGTGAACTCACATCCCCAACAGCAGTAAACGGGAGATACACATGTCAAGGACAGACTTTATTTCATAGGTACAAGCCTAGGAAAAACTGGAGGTCATTAATTTTCACCAGTCAGAATGACTACTAAAGACTCACCACAAAGTAAAACAAAACATCTGCTTTACTAAAGGCTACAATGAATTTGTGGTAAAATTGGAGGTATTTCAAAGCTGAGAAAAGTTTTGCTCGCAGAATGAAGCAGGACAGCAGGGGAGGAGGTTTCTGCTGTGTAGTCCTGGAAGAATGCAGAGTCTGGAATAACATTCTTAAACCTACAACCACTGATTAAACATTGTCTTAAGGCAAAAATTCTACACAATGAACTTAAGCATTCATTACAGTTTGTAGCTAAGTTATTATCTGCAATAAACTGATAACCACTCATTAACTTCTGAGCATAAGAGACAACTGGCAAACTATTTCATGTCTCAATTTACAACAAAAAGGAGGCAAACACACAGTGCAGGTGACTTTGTATTGGGAAAATAAAATGAATATTTAAAAATGCCATTTCTTCCAGCTGTAAAATGGATCAACATGGAGATATTCCAACAAATGCAGTTTTTAAAACTGATTCTGCATCCTTATGTGCTATAAGCAAAAAAATAAGCATGGTCTTTAAATTAATAACAAACAGCTATTCATAAAGTAGTTTGTAGCAAATACTCATTCAATATTAAGGCCTATATGAACAAGTACCTAATATATGCTTCACAAGTAACCCTAACTACAAGATTCACAAAATAGTATGTGTACTGAAAGATACAGCCTGTAAGACTCCATGGGGGGGAGGTTAAAAAGAAGATACGAAAATTAAAAATTAATAAGTCTACAGCGCAGCAGTTCTGAACAGACATATTCCCGAAGTCACAACTTCCAATAAAATCTCTAAGGACAAGATCCTTGGCTCCATAATAATTTCTAACACACTTGGGCGTTCTGTAATTTATTTCATCTGCCTCAGAGCAGATTAAGGGAAGAAAAACCGCAGCAGTGACCAGAGCCCTATGTCAGCTCCCCACAAGAGAAAGCCAAACACTGACACTGCTGAGAGCTACTTGTTCAAAGGCAAAATATGTCCTTTAATAATTCAACTCCCCCTGAGACTCAAGAACAAGATAAGAGGCTAAAACCGACTTTGAAACAGGATACTTGGAACTGCAGGTAACATCCATGTTTATTGGTACAGACCGTGATATCCGAGGTGCTTTTCTACCAGCAGGCAGCATAACCACCCCAATGGCATGATGCAAAGAGCCCCATGCTTTCATCTCACAGCCCTCCTGATCAAATACAAAGACACAACTTTCTACTGCCTAGCTCAAATTCCAGTTCCCTGCACACCAGTTTGCCTACAAGTTCATAGAAATGGTTTAAATAGACAAGATTTTTTTTTTTTAATTGAAAATATCTCTATCTTCCCTATAAGATGCATTTCAACTTCTGGAAATCCAAATCTTGTACAGAAATTTGAATCTCTTGCCCAATCCTGTATTTTCCTTGTCATTTTTTTTCATGCTCCCATGAGTCACACAGAGGGTCATAGTCAAGTAACTTTCCAGGGAAAATTAGGACTTCAGGTCTCACCTTTCCAAATCTCTCTGAGATTTTTACACAAAAATCAGAAAGCATTTTTCATTGCTTTTCATATCATAAATACATTGTTAACTTCAGCATCCATGTGCTATTTTTTTTCTCTGTTTTGGTAATTGATTTATACCAGAATATCATCCACAGCAGACAAGTACTTTAAAAAACTGTTGTGTTCTTTCCTTATGATCAGTTTTCCCCAGAAATATTTGATATCCCTTCTGTTATGAGCAGCTATCCTAGGTTATGTCTCCTGAGTCCATTTCAAGTAAACAATTTTTTACACTGACATTTTGTTTAGTCTGTTGTAATTCACATTCGACTGGCTCTTTACTGTTCCATCTATGGTATCAGTTAAGCTCCATTTCTTTTTTTCCACACAAAAACTTTCTTTTTGCCAAGGACAAGCAAGTTTTACAGCTTTTGAAACTGAAAGGAACAATCATAACATCCATCAAATTGCATGGGCCATAAAGTTATGCACAGCAAAGCTTTCAGCTCTGGCACAATTAGGACATTTTACCAATTTTAAAAAGCCATATTAATTCCAAGTATACATAGAAATCTGTTGGTGTTGGACTGTTTCCTAGTGGTACTAATAAATTTATAGCAGATATGCTTTCTGCTGCCTGTAACCACTTTTAAGATTCCTTCAAGTGGGTTAAGGTCAAATATTACCATTAAGGTGATATACAAACATATAATTTAAATATTTTATTTTTCACTCTATCAACACTATCTTCTAAATTTATGGATAAATGCAATAAACCTCAAACCTCTCTCAAACAGGTAATCCAGGAAAGACCTTAAATTTAACAGACAAAAGAAGGGCTCTAATACTCCAATTATGTATCTGAACTACAGGGTTTTCCTTCATCTGTCATGCTCCTCACACATGCATTAAAATATACATATCAGCTGACAATAACTTTAGTTTTATACACGAGCAAGACATTTTAAAAAAGAGGAGAGTACAGCCATTCTTTGATTTTATTGACCCCTCCTCTCCCAAGCTGTGTTCAAAGACTGTACATGGAGGAGAAAGGAGAAAAATGACCACTAGTCCTTACAAGTGGGTTGTGAACACAACGTGGCATGTGTTAATTGCAAAGGGAATTTCTAAAAATGCAGTGAGCAGCACCAAAACGTGGTAAATGCTCCCTGAAATACCAAATAAAACAAACACCATAAAAATATACTCTTGAAAGATCCAGTAACTTCCTAATCAACAAAAAATTAGTTGAATATACAATTCAGTACATACATACCAAATTTCACACATTTATTTCTTTTTAATACTAAACTCCAAAGGGGCATTAACTCAGCACTAATAAATCCAACCTGTGTCATATTTTATATACATGTAACAGGATTCTCCTGTCAGTGCATTAATCAATAGAATGGTGAATCCAGTAAAACAACCCCATACCAAATTTTCACAGTCTTTAGATGGGCCTAATTCTTTTGCATACAATGCTCAGCAAGTCTGCAGTCCTTATAGAATTTCATTAAAAAATTAATTTAAGTAGTTTTGACATATCAGAACACAGATAAATCACATAAAAGAGTCAGTGCAATCCAATCAAAATGACTGCCAAAGCACCAAAGGGTATTAATTGGCAGCAAAACTCACACATAAGAAATACACAAGCAGACTACATGTCTAATAAAATATTAGATATCCACTGGAAGTGACAAGATTAACTTCTTTCAGCAACTGGGTTACCAACTATGAGCCTCTATAACTTTTCTGCTATTTTTATATCTGACACTCTTTTTAATGCTCATCAGCACAGTTCATCTACTTTCTTAGCCACAGAAAGGGACATTTTATAGTAAGAGATATTTACCAAAGTATAATGTGCTTATTTTTTGGAAAACCAAACTAAAACAAACAGAAGATCCAACATAATACTGTAAAGGATCTTACTGATGATAAAATCCATTTCATTGCTATATCTGTTCTACACCTGATATTATACATATCTTGTGTGGATTACTGCATAGCCCCTTTTCCTGGGGCAAAGGCTTCAGATAAATAAATCTTGAGTTTCATACACTATTTCAAGAAATTGTTTCCATGGCTATTCCATCTGTTGTGCAGGAGTATCAACTACTATGACTGTTTTAATATGACAAGTGGATAAAATTCATAAATAGCTGAATAGCCAGTCTCATTTGCTAAACCAACATAGATGCTTATGACCATAAATTTCTGAAGTGGTCTTCTGTCCCATTTCATTTTTCTTTTAAATCTCTCAATCTGTTTTTGCTTTTTCAGAAATCTGGACTAAGAAGCCAGCTACACAAAGTACAAACCCACACCAACATTCACTCGATTCTTAAAATATGGGTATCCAGAGTTTGAAAAAAAAAAAAATCTTAACTTTTTTTTCCAAAGCAGTGTATTAGCCTGGTATAAATTTTCTTATCCCATCCAATATTCAATAAAGATTTCAAACACAATGATCTGCAAGGTGGAATTTATTTCTCCCACACAAGGTACATAGAAATGGAGGAGATAAAATCTATGAGATATACTTTTATACACAGCAAGTCTTCCTTGGTATGCCCCTTATCTCAGAAGGAGTAGCAGGCTCTATTTCTGTGATGGAAAACAGCCATAGCCCACAAAAAGAAGAAGAAATGTCATAGTTTATCTTACCAGGAAAGATAGTAATTAACACAACAGGAAAAACAACCAACCAAACAAAACAAGAACAAGAGAGCATTCCAGTTTGAACCTTTATGATAAAGTGAGCTGCCTTCAAGTTCTTCTTGACTAATAAATAAGACGAAGCTTCTGCCCAAGCACAAAATACACTGAACAAGTATTTCGCCCTAAGAAACATAGACAGTTTATTCACGCTCAGTATTTCCTGAGACAAATCCCTCCTCCCTGAACACCATGCTTCAAACATCTCAACTTCTTTCTCACTCTTCTACCATGCTCCTTCCCACTACCAAGAATGCCATCGCCAAAGAAATTGTCTTTTCAGATCACCAGTGCACATTCTGAGCAGCTGAATGAGACATTTGAACTAGATTGTATGAATCAGCCATATTAGGGTGAGTTGTAAGAAGTTGATAAGACGAATTTCATTTCCTCTTTTTACTTAGTGATGATATTTTACTCCTTTTCTGCACTTCTACATCTTCTGCAATTCTGCGATCATAACCATGCCTAATGACACCCTCTTAATTAGTGTTCAACACATTGCTGGCTTTTTTGCTCTAAATGCTTAAACCTGATGACACAGGCAGCACACAAACACTACATGAACAGCCAGGGCAAGCCCTCCCTGAGTGAAGCCAAAATTGTGTTTCCTACCTATTGACTGCAGGATAAGGAACTTAGAGGCCAAGAAGATACTTCAAAAAATACTCAATATTTAATTTCAACTTAAACTTCAACAATGAAATTAATAGCAAATCTGAGCTGAAGGCAGCTAGCAGTTATGATGATAAACATGAAAGCTAAATATTCCATGAATAGGGGATTGCAGCTTGAGTTGGTGTTCAACCAACTGTTCAACTGGTGTTCAACCAATTGTGCCACTTGACACCAACCCTACAGTCATCAGGACATTCTTGGGAATGATTCAAAACTTTTGGTTGGCCTCTAAATGAAATCCCCCAGTCAGCCACAGAGGCACAGTGAGAATTGTGACTGCTAGAATTAAGCACAGATCCCAAAATGAGTAAAATCAGTTTCAAAAATGAAGTCAGAAAAATTGATAAACCCCCACAGAACTAAGACTTCAACTGCAAAAGTCTGCAGTGTTTCTTCTGCTAAAGTGAAGCTAGGATATGCTTCTGAGGAAGTAAAATATGACTGAAACATGCCTTGGTAAAGAAATGAGGGTGGGGTCTCACAGTCCAGAACTAGGCTAGACTACAAGGCAGAAAAAATTGTCCTCAACATTAACAAACCAATCAATCCTGCACACCTGAAAGCCCTACTTCTCCTCAAAACATCCATAAGAGCTCAGAAATTCCTCTAACTGTCCTTCTTAGAGTTTCATCTTTAGCTACAGCAGACTAAAGGCCAGCTACTACCAGACCACACAGCCCTGACCATCAGACCTTGACCCCTGTTCAGTGGCCACTTCAGCTCTGTTTCCCCAGCAATAAGCTGATTCAAGGGCATTAAGACTTTTCTATTTTGGTAAAGTATGTTTCTGTCAGTTTATTTCTCTGCACCAGTGTATCATAGGTCATATGAGCAACAAAGTGCCAAATGAGAAGCAGGAAGGAGAGCAAGAACTCAGGAGAGCCCATAAGAATGCCTGCCCTTTCAGCACATGAGGTAAGCTGTCATGCATAACCCACTTCAAAACATGAATGGCTGGGGCGGAGAGACATGCAGAAAATTCTACCAGCCCCACCCATCTAATTTTGGATAATTCAAAACAGTTGTTGGAACTGGTTCTGAAGACAAGATTCTTCAAAGGAGAACAGCATCATTCCATACACCATACAAGAAAAAGCACAGAGTGGCTTTTGAGGACACTCAGTGGAAGTAACCAGTAGCAATTCATGAATTCCAATACTTATGTCCAAGATATCAGTAACAGTTCTTAAAGAATTTAAACAATAAATTCCTAATGCAGTACAAAACTTTGAGAAACTTACACATAATTTAAAAATTTCTTAGGGAAATATCTAGATCTAATTGTGTTGTTACGTTACCTAAAGGTTACCATTGTTAAATCACTTATGTTTTCCCTTCCTGTGCTGATTATAATTTTGTACTTCAACAATTATAGTTCAACCTAAGGAAATGCATACTACAGACAATCCAATCTACAAACTTATTTTCATCATTTTATCAATAGCCACAAGCAAAGAGTATTTATGCATAGCATCTTAGTCTTTTAAAATTAATATTAATATTAGGGACTGCACCATGCAGAACAGAAATATAGTATCTAGTGTGCATTGCAGATACACAGCAAAACCTAAATTGAGTAAAATCTACAAGAATGTTACAACTTAAATGGTCAGTCACAGCTTGACAGGACAACAATTTTGATACCATACCTTTCAAATTATAGAGCATGAAAATTGTATACACAAAATCCCAACACAGTAATAGCTTTAGGGCCCTTTAAACCATGCCTAAAATTTTTATTTTCCGTGCATGACAGGCATGGCAATAAGAACTCTTGACCTGGGAGAATTTATTTTTAACAAAGCCTCTCCCGTTTGTGTTTCTCCTGTTATTAACAGGAGCAGAGCCACGTTGGCAGCAGCAGACATGAACAACAGTCTCGAGACTACAAGGCGGGGGAGCAACGGAAGATGAGCAGTGACCCATGTATTACCTAAAGCAAGCCCAGAGTATCCAAAGCAGTGAGGAGGCACCAATTGAAGACCAAAATACTATACAATGAAAATAAGAGCTTACATCTAACAGAATCTGAATTACATTCTCAAAATAAGCCCCCAGGATAAACGGTCAGTCAAAAACACCTACCAAGGGATATTGCTAACAGTAATACACAAAACTCCTGACCATGCTAAAAAGGGTGCTGGGAGGGAAGTAAAGCAAACCAACAGGCAGGCCAGGACTACAGCTCATGAATGCTGTCCTGAATGCCAGAGCTTCCTTCTTCCCCCGCTTCAACCTAACTCCAAAGAGAAGGAATGGGAGATGGAGAATGTAAGTGTAATTTCTGCTACAGACCTTCTCTGGATAGACAGTGCAGGAAAGCACACTCTATGTCTTCACTCCCTCCCACAGAAAACTTTCCTGGCAGCATAGGACAGCAGTCTGAAAGCCACTTCTATGGCTTCAGCTGGCATGAGGAAAGAAAAAAAAAACATTTCTATATTGCTTTCCATAAAGTTGCTTCAACACTATGAGAGTAAGTTCAGATGGGGAAGAGAGAGTCTCTTCTAAGGAAAATGCTGCCTCTTTTTTCAGACTGTCATCCAGCTACGGAAAGAAACGTTACTGGTGGTGGTGATGTTCAATTTCTCAGGTCTTGGGAAACATTCTCACAAATGTACACAGACCCTGAAATTATGATATTTTGTATAGCTTCTGTCTCACACATAATTTTTTGCACATGCTTTGCCTTTAGTTCACACTTCAGGTGCATCAAGAGTCAGTGCTGCAATTTCACTCCTAACTGTCAGGATGCTCCATCAAATTATAGCATATTATTCCCTAGATTATCCTATCCGGAAGCACAAAAACATAATTACTCCTAATACTCACACTGTGATTATATTCCTCTACTCCATAAGAAGTTACACATTACCAGAACTCTGCCTAGAATTTTGACTGGTACTGAAGGGACACCAAACACATCATATATCTCACATTTAAAAAACCTTATTGATTTATTGACATGGCACCAAGTCATGCTGACCAACTTTATTCATTTGTGTCCTAAGTCTAAGAATTATGTTCTGACATATGGTTAAGGAATTTTAAAAACATTGTTGTTCCATTCTATAAACAACCATGGAAATACAATATTCTACAGGAGGGAAAAAACCCAAAACATCTTTTTATACAATCAAACTATAAAACATGCATATTTGGATATTGTTTTATATCTAAAGAACTATAATACTTAACTATCTTCATTTGATGACAACTGATGAAAAGTTAAAAGTCACTGAATGGAATAATCAAATATTCATTTTCCACACTCAAGAATCCCTGTAGAGCAAAATATACATATACTAGGAACACCTACAGCAACAAAACAGAATGTTTTCAAGAAATTAGCCTAAATGTAAAGCTATTCCTGTATTAACCAGCAACAGAAGTATTTTTCAGATATAAATATGGAGGCAATGTAGATTTTACAGCTTTGTGCATCACTGGAAGTCACACACATGCTAAACATCACATAGCAAAGCTGGAAGCAGCAGAACTCAGGCACTCTGCTAACAGAGCATCTTTAGTATTAGTGAATGACAGAACCTTCATGGAGAAACTCCCATTGCTAAAGAGCCAAAATAATGAGCTCCTCTCCTTCCTGACCTCCCTGCTGCAGTGTGAAAGGGGTACTCTTAAACAGTTAACAACTAGCTCTCCTCAGACAGAACCACACAACTCTAAGCCACAAGTGGTAGGAAGGATCACGCCATCACCAACCTCTCCCCTTGTCACTCTGAGTCAGATCCTGCTTCTCTCCACTTAAAAAACCCCATACCATGGTTAAAACCTAAGGGTATTTTTGTACCTTCGGGCTGCCATTAACTTTGACACTCCACACTTTAACAATGATATGCCAACTTTCATGGTGATGAAATCACATGATGTAGTCTTAGCAGCAGTAACTGTATTAGTAGGAATAATAACAACAAAGCAGCCAATTTAAGAGTGTGTCAATGATGAAAACACAGCTGAATGCAAAGTTCTGAATGTAATGGTGTTTCCATTTGACTATTTTTAAATCAGGTGAAATAAGCAAGGAGCACACAATTGCTGGCCTGCATTTAGTACACTGTAATCTAACATAACCAACTACTCAGGCTTGGTTATATTTCCCATACTGGAATAATGTTTGCAGTCTTATCTAGCTTATCAACACTCCTACCTTTAATATTTTTTTCTCTTTCTAAATATGTTTAAAAAACTTGTAGTCATTCAAAAATACTTTCAAACTTACTCTTAACCCACTTCCAGAGTGTGAACCTCTGACTTTACCCAAGCAAGAAACACTAATTTCTTTTATTTCATAGTCTATATGTAATGTTATTCATTACTTATTCTTATATATTAATTTTCCTTAAAGGCATAAATGGTATAGCATTTTGAAATAGGATGGTGTCACCGCTTTTCTCCTACTTTTCCTGAGACTTGGACTCTATAAAGTTTGTTTACTTGCTCTGAAGTATCAACTTAAATTTTCTTGCAACTCTTCCTTGTAACTCCAAGGTATCACAGGAATGTTTTGTGAAAAGCAAACAAACACCAAAGGTATCATTGACTTTCAATTCATTTTGATTCCCAATCTGTAACAGGCTGGGTGTATTTTCAATTCAACATCTGAGAGTCAGACAAACATTAGAGGTATTGAAGCATAGAAGAAGCCATAAAGAAAACTTTCAACTAGTAAGGAAAAAATCATCTTTCCCCAGGAAATTGTTGGAAAAAGATCCTGGCCATTCAAATTTTGTCACACTACAGATACTCTTGCAAAAAATGTACCATTATGCAATACATCATGTTCTCCCAAGACACTGCTACCATAGAAATACACACTGACAACACTCTATCAAAACTTGTAACTCAGAGCAAATCTTTATTATGTATCCTAATTCAGGGCAGTATTTTTTTATAACTGCTAACAGAATAACATTCAAACAGCTATGCTATCATATTAAACCATCTACAGCACAGCATTTTAGCCCAGGCTTGCATTTAAAAAACCCAACATGAACCTCTTCATCAGAAAATACAGGGTTCTATTTGGAGTAAGAAATCAAAAAAAAAGGGGAGACTGTGAAAAAAATCTGCCATGTGCTCTATGTATGATGTAGACCTAAAAACAATGACCAAAAACTTATTGTCACTATAAAAACAGTACCAACAGCCAAGTAAGATAAGGATGGGCTACTAATCTTTCTACCATTAGATGCATTAAGTACATATATATATATATATATATAATGTATATATGTGTGTGTGTGTGTATGTGTATGTGTGTGTGTGTGTGCGCGTATGCGTGCGCGTATATGTGGCAAGCACATTTCTCTCCCTCTCAGGATTTTTCATAGAGGGGCACAGAGAGAAATGAAAGAGAAAATTTCTATTTCTGCTCCTTGTTTTTCCTATGTGGAATGTGTTTGGAGAATTGTTTACCTCGAGTGAGTGCCTGATTGGATTCTGGTGAGCATTGTTTGAGCCTGATGGCCAATCCAACCCACCTGTGTCTGAACTCGAGCGAGAGGGTCACAAGTTGGGTTAGAGATAGGGTCAGAGAAAGTAGTACGTAGTTTGAGTATTCTCCTTTTATATAGTATATTAATGTATTTTAGCATAGTTATAATAAAGAAATTATTCAGCCTTCTGAATTGAGTCAGACATCATCATTTCTTCCCCTTGGCTTCGCCTGCATTTACTATATATATATATATATATATATGTATATGTATGTGTGTGTGTATGTTCTTGTATATAAATACTTCAGCACTTTAAATCCACAATAATGGTCACTTTAATTGAGGTAAGACTAAGCAGAACTACTGCACTGAGCTTTTCTTTCTAAAACAGAGCAGCAAACTTCCCCCAACAGCCAACCTTACCCTGCTTTGGTACATCAGACCCTTGCTGTAGGAACTTGGCCAAGGCCAGAGAATAGGTCAGCACCATCCAAAGCCTGTGACCCCAGATCCTGGCAAGACCATGCTGCCTCTCAGCAGGCAGTCCAGAAGGAAGATACTCTGCACTTCACTACCCATCTTCTGGCTCACCCAGAACTTCTCATACAGCCTAAAACTGCATCAAGCAACATTCACAACTACAAGCAGACAAAAGTATAGAATTACACGTCAGTGTAAAGCCTCAAACATTAATTGCATCAATAAAAGGATTGCTAAACCACTAAATCAACGTTAAGAACTAGACTTTTTTTTTTTTTAATTTGTGTTCCTGCACTGCCACCTAAAGATCAGAGTGAAAAACAGGAACAGTAGTGGACAATGTGACTTTTATCTGTAGTCCTGGAAGAGAACAGTAACTTTTTTCTGGTACCTCACTTTGAAAAAAGACCACACCAGATTCAACAAGATCAAAAAATCCAGATAGATGAAACAGTTCTATTGCACATCACAGCTTAGCAGTACTTCATTAATTGCCTAATTTTTATACATTCAAAAAAATATCTCTGTATGGATGTATATATATCCTTTAATTAGACAAATGTCAGCTTGGACAGTCTTGATCTATAAATTTTGTCTACTCACACATATTTTGCAAAGGAAAACAGATTGGTGTAAATATATTTTTTACTTCCTTAGTCACTTTTTAAAATTTAACTGCTATCACTATATAACCAAAACCACAAATTAGTAACCTCTTGTGATATAACAAACTGGTAGTACTATTATTTCTCCCACAAAACATGCCCTGGTTACACATGTACATCTGAACACCTCAGATTCACTTTTATTCCACCTGTTACTGCACTCAACTGTTGGAAAGGATGGATAAATATAATTGCCTGGCAAAAGATTCACAGTAGTACAGCCAGGATGAAAACAACCCTCCTACTGGCTGGACAATACCCTTACCTACAGATAGGTCCAAAAGTCAAATGGACTGTTCCATCTCACCCCCAAAATGTATGGTTCATCCCGCACCTGTACCCTCCCCTGAAGCATCAAGTGTCTGTAACCCCATTGGCCCAAGTCTTGTTCCAGCCCACCTTGAAGCCCCCTGATAAGGGGTCTCTGAGGGGCCAGACGCCCTCTTGGAACTTCCACCCTCTCCTAGAGCATCCTCTCTACCCCATCCCCTCAGGCCTTGCCATGTGCTGCATCTGGCAGCTCCAAGCAAGACCTTTCTCCATCCCTAATAAACCTGATATTCTAAGAACAGCCTTCAGAGATCTCTCGTCTCCATTCATCTAAGCCGTCCTGGAGCACAGTATTCCTTACAGACTGGCACCCATTCCTTACACTCGGCCTGTCTTCTGAAGTCTGCAACCTCTCACAATTTCAAGTAGAAAATGTTCAGTCACCACCCTGAAGGGCTGTTATGTCCCAAGTCAGACTTCACAGGCATAATAGCTCTTGAGTTTGGCATTTATTAGGGTATTGGTTTTTTTGGGGTTTTTTTTTGGGGGGGGGAGGGGGGAGTTTTTGTTGGGTTTTTACTTTGGTTGGGATTTTTTTTCAATATGCTGAAGATGTAAGGTGCATCTTATAAAATGCAAGCATCACCTGAAATAGATTGTCAATTTTTTCTTTGATTAAATGAGAACCATGCCTGTAAAGGACAGGACACAAATCACCTGGACTGTTTCAACAAACAAAACTTCAAATGCTTTCAAAATAATCCCCTTCCCCTCGCCCAAAAAAAACCCAACCCAAACAAAAATCAAACCAAAGCAAAAACCTAAAAAAGAAAAATTAGTGATATTGAATGTTCTGTCTCTCTTCCTCACATCTTGGCAATTATACAGGGGTTTAACTCATCTAGCAGAATGTTTCATGTGTTAATATACAGATGCTCCTTTAACAGCTCTGCCACAATCCGGCTTGCTAGAATACTGTTCAAGTTTAAAATCCAAATTTTTTTTTCCTTCTAAACAAACACAGAAAGTTACTATGTGTCAGTTTCCACTTGTAGTGATATGCGGGAAGAAGGCAGGCATTTATTTACGGCATGTCTCAAAGCCACGTGCTTTTTACGGGATAAACCTGGCCAGGCGACCCGAAACTCAAGCATAGCCCGCTGCTTATTTCAAGAAGGCTGATGCCCCTCAGCTGTGCGAACGCCGGCGCACAGCTCCCCCTTGCCCCGCCGGACTCGGGAGTCCCCGAGCGGCGGCCGGACGCTCCCGGCACCGCCAGCCCAGCGGGAAAACTGCGTGGAGCACCCAGCCACGCCGGCACTGCCGCCTCCTGTCAGCCCAGGACACTTCCCCAGGGACTTCCCGCGCCCGGGGAGAGACGACATCTTCAAAAAAAGCCGCTTAAGATAAAAGCCCCCAGTTAAAAACAGAGGCAGGAAGCGGCAAGCCCAGGAGCTCCGCCCTGGCAGAGCACAGCCGCGGGACCCGGCACAGCGCAGCACAGCCGGCTTCTCTCGGAGCACGCAGCCCTGCCCATCCCGGCTCCTCTCCGGAGCACGTACCACTGCCCACCCCGCCCGGCATAGCCGGCTCCTCTCCGGAGCACGCAGCCCTGCCCATCCCGGCACACCCAGCTCCTCT
Organism: Lonchura striata; assembly: GCF_050655825.1. NCBI lineage: Eukaryota > Metazoa > Chordata > Aves > Passeriformes > Estrildidae > Lonchura > Lonchura striata. The sequence continues at coordinate 82,449,067 of NC_140705.1, read as the reverse complement.
CCGGAGCACGCAGCCCTGCCCATCCCGGCACAGCCAGCTCCTCTCCGGAGCACGCAGCCCTGCCCATCCCGGCACAGCCGGCTCCTCTCCGGAGCACGCAGCCCTGCCCATCCCGGCACAGCCGGCTCCTCTCCGGAGCACGCAGGCCTTGCCCATCCCACCCCGCCCGGCACAGCCAGCTCCTCTGAGGGCGCGGACTCCCGGCCCTCAGGCACGGCGCGCCCCCGCCCCTGCGGAAGGGGCGGCGCTGTCCGGGCGGGGCTGGCTGCGGAGTTCCCGCGGGTACCTGCGCAGACAGCGCTCGCACACGCTGTCCAGCTGCTGCTTGGTGAGGACGTAGGCGAAGGGCACGGCGCGGTAGAGCAGCTCTCCGGGCCGCACCCTCCGACGGGAGCGGAGACCGCTGCCCTTTCCCGGGCTGTGGAACCGCTCCAGCGCAGCCGACTCCATCCTGCCACGCGCGCCGCCACCGGAGAGGAGAGCGCGGCCGCCCCGCCCACCGGCACGTGACCCGGCGCTGCCGCCGCCATCTTAAATCAGGGCAAGGGCGGGGCGACCCCTGTGGGGATGGAGCCCGGGCGTGCGGCACACGCGGTGCTGGGCCGCACTGAGAGGGGCACGGCAGCCCTTTGCCTGAAGAGGCAGCCAATAATACGTATCACAGAATCCCAGAGTGGGTCAGGGTGGAAGGGGCTACAGTGCGTCATCTGGTGGAACCTCCCTGCTTAAGCAAGGCCACCCCAGAGCGCATTGCACAGGACCGCGTCCAGAGGGGTCTGGAATATTTCCTGTCAGGGGGACTCCACAGCCTCTCTGGACAATCTGCTCCAGTGCTCAGTCACCTACAGAGTAATAAAGCTTTTCTGCATATTCAGGTGGAACTTCCCGGGCATCATTTTCTGCCCCTTGCCTCCTGTACCTGGCTCCATCTTCCTGGCACCCTCACTTTACACATTTACACCCCAAACATTAAACAGTTTGGTTTACAAAGGAGGGGATGTGGCAGTAATTCAGTTAAAAGACGTGCCCAAAAAAGGACATTATATTTGTGAGCTGGCATCTGGATGTATTTCTGGATTTCACTGTGATCTGAATACAAAGAAATATGACTGGGCCAGTAGCTGCACCTATGCCCCGGTGGTGTTTCTCACCGAGAATGCACCCCATACACCAGATAACATTTTGTCAGAACCATGAGTCAAATAAATGACAATGGAGAAAGCAAACACTTGCAGAATTAAATAAGAGTATTAATCTGAAATGTTGGTGCTCAAAGCTCGTGAAACAAATGCTTTCTCTATGGGTCTGCATAACTTTCATTCATTTATAAGATGACACTCATGATGTACGCTAAACCTGCTAAACTGCAGATCGGCTTTACCTGGTTTTCCTTATCATGCCTATAGAGGGAGGTAGGGCTTGTGCTTTGGAAAGGAGCGTTGATTCATGCTGTCAAAGAACACTGACACATAGACCTAACAGTTCCGAAGCAGCTGTACAGTGCTAAAACACTCTCAGTTGTGTTCTCAGTAACTGTTATTTCAGTCTGGAATTGTTTTCATACAAGTTGCAACAAGGTAATAAGGAATGGCAATATCCGTATCTAAACCACTGCTATTAGGAAGAACCAAGGTGCCTAAAGCCAGAGGATTCTCACAGAAAAATATATTTTGGCATTTGCTTAATGCTACAATGATGTAATTCATTACCAAAATAACTGACAGCAATCTAGCTGTTAGTGAAATCATTATGCATGTTATTACGCTTATCTTTAGCTCTTCTAGCAAATTTTTAAATGTGTTAAATTACAGTGTTACTGTGAATTTCTCAAGAATTAACCTCAGCAGTTATTAAAATATTAGGGAATTAGCTCTGTATTTGGCCTGTATGCTTTACTTCTTCACCTATTAAATGTTCTGCATTTCCCTGTCTATGATGTTTTAGTTTCTAAGCAGGCATCACCCAAAACCTGTATCAAAAACAAGCCCAGTAATAACAGAAGTTAACATCTGCCTCTATTAGTGGATAAATTTAAGAAATGAATGGTCAAATAAAATGCATAAACCTAAAGGCCTATCCATGAACTGCAAAAAGTGAACTTGGGGAAGAGTGAATATAAATATATTTAATTTTCATTATTTTCTCTTTCCTTCTTGGCAGGTTTTCTCACTTACATGTCCAGTAATACAAAAAAACTTGCAAAGTACAAAAACTCATCCAAGGGAATGCCAGTCTTTTGTCACACTGACACACAAACAAAATGAAAATCACATCCTTGAAGAGCCCAGCTACTCTAGGAAGATTTGAAGTATGTATAACTGAAGAAAAGTACTTCCATCAGTTTGGCATAAGTTGTACAGGAAACAAGCCACAGAAACTTGAAAACAGCTTTTAGTTGACATTGCATTTCAAGTGATATGAAAACATAATTGCAGTAATAGAGATTTTCTGTATAGATAAGCTTTCAAACACAGCATTGAACAGTTTAATGCAGTGTTGGATATTTGGACATCTGTATGAAGGGCCTGAAGAACTGATTCTACATACCTCCATCTACTGGTTAATCACAAATGTCCCTAGGAGAGCCATTCAACAGTCTTTGAGCAATGGTGATCAATGGAATGCCCAACATTGGAATCATCAGTCTGAATTTTCTCTAAAGTATGATGTCACTAGGGATATATATCCTAGTAAGTGCTTATTTATCCCAAGAATATATTTAGTTGAATTTAATCCCTGTTATCAGCATGGTATTTTTATATGACCAAGTTATACACAGACCTAAACAGGTCAGACTTCTCAGCAGCTGTTTGAAGTGCATGACACATTCTGGACAGAAGAAGCTGTCAAGGAGTGTAATGACGGCAGTTTTGAAGGAAATATCACTTAATTGTGGCTGATGCTGCTGAATTAGTCATATGTCCTTACTGCCAGGAGACACGGTCATGGAGCTTTAGCTCTTCTATCTCAGGATGGCATGTTTTACAACATGAATTTAGAGAAACAGATGTGAAATCATTCACATTCTGCTCCTTACTCATAAATGTGCAATAGCCATTCCAAACAACACAGCACAAAATTGTAAAAAATCTGTGTCACTAACAGCATAGAATACCTATCTATTAATTAGCTGAAAGCTTGTAAGTACAGTTAAATCTTTTATGAACACGTATCTCTTGAAGAGGTCTCTTCACTTTCAATGTTAGTGGGCTAGTGAAAAATTGATTCTAGAATGTTAAATTAAAAATCACTGCAGAAGCGTTTTAAGCACAAATTTGTAATTTCATATAGATTTTATCTGTTGATTTTTTTAAACTGGGAAATTTACCAAACCATTGTATCTTCCCTGCCCCAAACACGTCAATTTCCTTCAAATGACAGAAGCAAGCTCAGGAAGTTCTGAGCTGTTTGTTTATTAGGGGTTGTATCAATAGGATCAACCACATGAGTGCTTAAAGACATTATGAGTAATCGACTGTTTCATTTGGTGTATCTTAACTACTCCTAATTTCCCTAGGGCTTCCTGTGCTTGCTGCATGTTGTGTTCTATCTGCTGGAGACAGTCAGTGTGCTTATTTTCGCAGTGACAAGTTAAAACAGCCCACATGAGGAAAGATGCAATAGCTGTTAAACAAGGCTATAATGTGAGCGAATAAACATCTCCTACTTTTACTTTCCAGAAAAGTAACTTTGTTATTTCCTTTTTCTCAGCATTTACAGAAGAAAGGTATGGCTCTGCTAATTAATGTCATACAAAACTCAAGTCAGAGTTTTCAATCTGCAGCCCCACAGATTGTGTTCAGTCTGACAAAACAATTAATTCAACATGCTTCTGAGGAAGCCTCAGTTTCTTCCTATCACATTTGCACATCCTAAACTATACCACACAATCTGTTTCTCAAGTTTTATGCTGATATTTCCATCAACATTATCATTAGCCTGCAAGGCTGAGCTCTAATTATTAAAATGTCCAATGCTGAACAGGTTTACAGCCAGTACAGACACATTCCACCTTAACAACCTCTTACCACAGCATCTACTGGGTTAATTACTGCAAGGTCAGAAACCCTTCTTCTAGATCAAAAGTGAACTGACTATAGAGTTCAACTTAACTGACCTAATTCCAAGTGGCAAAAATTCTCATTAATTGGACCAAGTTTGTTTCTGTCTCTATTTGTGTTTGTTATGATTTAAATATAGGTAAGTAGGAAGAGCTTAGGCAATTGCTAGCACAGTCATAATTCTCTTTCCCAGACAGATGGCACAAGTGATGAGGGCCACTAGAAAAGACCAACACCTAGCATCTCCGAAGTTACAGTCAATATATCAGCTATGATATACTGGTGCTTTAATATGGAATGCCAAACAGCATTTTTGGGCAGCTCCTCAAAAAATTGGAAGACTGAGAGAAATACTTAAAAGTGTTTTACTAGATAGTGCGTCACATGTGGTTCATGTTTCAGAGGTTCATGTATTAAATCAGTCTTGAAAAAAAAAGAAGGCAGTTATGCAAAGGAAAGGAATACAAATAATACAGCATTGGTTAAAAATGGTAACAGAAATGTATGACAAGCCTTCATATACAATTAAAAATTTGAAAGTGAAGTGAAAGTTCAACATTATCCTACAAAAGCTAAAATCCTACAACAGTAGGAATTACTGAGTGGATAGCATTAATTAATCAAATATATAGACCTACTTAATTTTCATTCCCTGTGTATTTATTCATATACAATAGTCATTTTCACATTTTCAATCTTTTTCATTAATACTAAAATAATTTTTATCATGGCAGGCATTTCTCCCTCCATTTCACATTTGTGATCAGGGCTAAACATTGCTCACACTTAGCCTTAATAGTGCGTTTCTGTTGAGCATTAAATCTCACTTCAAGTCCCCAGTTACGCAATATTCCTTCCACTTACAGACTCCTGCTGTTAGTCTCTGCATTGGATCATTAAGTGCTGCTTTGCAACAGCATCAAAATAAAACAAATTTCTTGTTTTCAGTTCATGTTTGAAATCTTATCAGCACATAGCTGAAGAAATTTATTTAGGCAGTGGTGGTGTTCCATTTCATGTATAGAATACTTCTCCTGGTATGCTGGAGGTGTGAGACATCTTGCTGCAACAAGAGCAAGGTGCTTTGATTCAGGGTGGGGAGGGGGAATCAGCTCAAGAGACACAGCAGTCTTGCAGACCAGTAGATAAGACAGTTACCATTTAATGAGACTGAAAAAGGTGGAACTGCTTCTGTTAATGCAAAGTTGACATTCATTGACAATTAACAGTGACTATCTCTGAAACAGTCAAAGATGTAAGCAGAAAAGAAGCCTCAAATCTTGACAACCTGCACCAGAACGCCAGCAGGGCTCTGAGACAGACTGCAAATTAAGCCTCAGCCTTTCCAGGAGTTTCACCATAGTATTACAAAAGCTCAGCTTTTTAGCTAGCAGAGTGAACTGAGGCTGCTCAAAATCAATTTGTCATCTGCAGCCAGAACTGCAGGAGGAAGACAGAGATTAATGCTTATCACATCTATACCTCACAGTAACCTTAAGAAATATAATTCTGTTTGCATTGTTTGGGGAACTACTGTTATTCACAGCCTGATTATGGCCCAGCCTTCACCAAAATGGCATTTAAAAACTAGTGCTTTGCCAAAGAAGGGTATTTTTTGCCACAGCTCTTTTCAGAGGGTATAATATACAACATATAAACAGTACAACCTCTCAGCATTGTTGAACAACAGAACAGCTAGATGGTAAAACAGAGAAATTTGGAACAGGTTGCCTTTCGGAGGGAGTACTATGACTAAAACCAGAATTTTAATAGCATATGGTTTTGAGTAATATTTTGGTACATGTATTACATATCGAAGACATTGGCAAAGGTTTTAAAAAAATAAAATCATCTTATTTGAAATCATTTATACAGCACTTAATATTCTGATAACTTTCAGACCTAAAATAATCCCTATACATGTGTAGGTGTTTATGTATTGCATTACAAACTAGTACATGTTCTCCCTGTTATTTTCAAAAGAAATAACTGTTACAACTTTTCCTCAGGGATACCACAATCTTTATTTTAAGCAACTCTCAGTTAATATTTTATCACCCTGTCATTACCTTGCCTTCTATTAACATATCACTATTAATTTATTAGCATTTTTTGACTTGAGGCTGCAAATTCAGAATGGCAGACAATGTTGCAGGCTCAGTTGTTGTAAACACAGTTGTTGTAGAAGTTGTTGTTTGTATTCTGTGAATCTGTCAAAAGGGCATTCTAATCATTAAGCACTAAAATAAAAACCAAACAAATAATAATTTGGTCTCGTAATTTTTTTTCAAATGTTGTAAATACACAGCAACAGTGTAACAAAAAGTTGCATTTAAGTGGCACAAAGTAGCATGACCTAATAAGCTCCTGCAAAAGTTGCAAAGCTTGTCCATCCCAGATTGGATTGTGTCCAAAGCTTGTCCATTCCAGGTAGGATTGTGAAAGGTAACTGTGAATTTATTACTTTTATCCTAAGTAGAAGGGCTCTTGTTACTTGCTAAATTTTTCCTGTTTGGACAGGAAATCATCTAGCTAACCGTATCTCTGATTTTATTTAAATCACTTTTTATCAAAGTAATCTTCCAGAAGCAAAGGTGATTTTCCAAAAGCTTTAGATTTATGAGTTCATGGACCTTGTACTTGCCAAGACTTCATCATGGAAGAAGGTCTCAGCAAACAAATCGGAGTTTTGCAAAGCCTCGAAAAGACGCTTATAGTCTTCTGGATACAAGTTACACATTGAAGCATTTTTGGGAATTTCTAGTGCTTTCAGTAATGTGTCACTATTGTCCAAGCTCCATGAACTGAAACAAACAAACAAAATCATAATGGAGCATTTATTTCTGTGAAAAATTAAAAAGCAAGAAACATTATCTGAAGGTACACTTCACTCCTTCACAGCCTCTAGAAGAAGCTAACCTCTTCTTGCAACACAAGTTACCTTCAATCCATACTGCAAACAGGAAGAAACCTCTGCTATTAAAACACATCAATAGCAAATAAAGCCCCCAGCACACACAGACAATACCAAACACACAAACATCCTCATTACAGGATAGGTGCTCTCTCTCCCTCATCCACCCTAAATTCTTAAGTCAATAACAGGCATTACAGCCTAAAGAGGGTGTTTCAGTGCTGGAGAAATTAAATTCAAGGATGACTCAGTACAGCATGAACTAGTGACTTACACCTCCCAGGTACTTTCTTCTCTACATAAACAGATGTATCCACCCTCCCCACATCTACATCTTTGCTATGAAAGCTATACTTTTATAAATGTGCACATATATTAACTATTTCCCAGATAGGAGGAGTGTATAAATACACAGAAGATGCATATTAGAAGCCTTCAACTTCCTAGCTGAAGGATCAAGTGGAGATGAGGTATACCACTGAGCTTTAAGAAAGAAATCCATTAAGGCTCTTTGGACTTGTATTTCTAAGAGAGTTACTTAAATTTAGTAGCTTATTTTTCCCCCCTTTCTGGAAGTTAACTTTCATAATCTACTATCAGCAAATTAGAAGTATATGCATTATTTTCATCAGCAAGAAGTCAATGCTTTCCAGACTGTGAACACCTTCAATTTCTGGGAAACAGAAATCTACTGATCATAAAGAAATGTGAATAGCTTGCATAATTGGTAAAGTTTAAAGCCTATTTTTTTAATTAGATAACAGCCATTTGAGGACATCCCCATTCCACCTTCTATAACCTTCAGCTGTTTTCATTAGCATGACTTTGATGTCTGTTGTGAGCTGAATCTCTTTCAGCTTTTAGTTTCTGTAACTGCAAACCTCTTGGTGGTTTTATTATTATATCTGTAAAATAAGTGAAAACTTCTTGCAGATACATGACCTAAGCTCCACTGGAGCTACATGAATTACTGCACATATATATTTTAAATACTTTCCAACCTTCCTTACAGGAACAGTCCCCAGAATACTGTATAGTAGATTGCATAAATGAAATCTTCTATTCTACATGTTGATAATTAATTAAGAATTAATTAATTCATTTTTTTAAAAGGCAGTATTTTATCAGCAAACAAGTACTGCTTTGGGAACATATTTTAATATTTTCATATATTTCTCTGAAGTATAAAATTGTAATTCTTTCTTACTTACTTTAATCTATCGGTAAGTTTAGACTTAGGTTTAGCAAAAGACTGCTTCACCATGAAAATAAAGGTAGATGCATTTGAGGGCTTCAAGCCTCCTGTAAATAGATTTTGCTGAGGAGTCAGTCGTACCAAACAGATATGGTCATTTGGCAGCCGCTGCAAGAAAAACAAAGCAAGTCACTAAAAAAAAAAATCACTGTTTAAGACAATATCTATCTTAAGCTAAGAGTTTCATCTTTGCCACCAGTAACATTTCTTATTAAAAGGCTTAAGATTATTTCATCAGAAGATGTGTCTGTGCCTCAAGCAATAAAGGAAATAGAAAACAAACAAAAGATAATATCATTTGGGGTTTATTTCTATATTTTAGGACTGGACTTTCTTAGTTGAAATGGACAATACAGACTTGATGTGAGTTTTCAAGATATTATATGGCCTACTGTATTCCTATACTATGCAAGGTACCAAACCTGCCTTTTATATATAAAGACGGAATTATGTGAGTGAACACTAAGGACACTATTGCAACATGAGGATTTTATAAAACTGGGACAAAGTGGAGTCTTCAAAGGAAATAAATGTACTTCTGTATTGGCAGCAATGGATATATTAGATCTGACAGCTGTACTTCTGACGTTGTTCTGGTACCTCTTGCATAGCCTACCTGATGGGCCTCTCCACATGGCTTTTCAGCAACACAACTAAGCACATAAGGCACACCCAGTCACTTACATATTACAGAAGTATTGCAAACCGTACTCAATACAGCACTATAGTAGTTTTCTGGGGAGTGTGAAACTCAAAATATTAAATAAACGTGCTTTTATATTATCAGAATTAAATAGGAATATTCCTTTATTATACAAAGGAACATCATTACTTTTCCAAAGGAGAGAAGTAAATAACTTTATACAAGGTATTTTTGCACTTCTCAGATTTAAGTATGGAGACTCTTGCTTTTCCACAATTAACTTGCACATGAAACCTATAATAGACATGCGAATAATTATTTTAATCAAAATCAGCAGCATATTGATTGTGTTATTAACTGTAGTAACACTTGTTTTGTTCAAGAAGGTAGATGTGACCATCACTAACTTTCTCTGAAAAATACTTTACCTATTCATATTCCTTTATGCTGTTTACTCACTATATTTTTTCCCATCACAGACAATAAAGTTATTAGTTTATTTCAGTTTCTAAGATAATAGCAATTCTTCACTCCATTTTTAATTAATCTCTATGCTGCCTTAAATATGAATTTGAAAAGTTCTTAAAAATACATCTGTAAATGCTGCTATAAAGTTTCTTTAACCTTTAATTAAAAGTAGTTTAGCTGCATCTTCAGAAGAAAAGCCTATACAACAATCTTACCCCCGCTTTTGGTATCGCCAGTCCCCCATTTTTCAAATTAGTTGCAAATGAAGACCAAGGTTCCTATAGGAGAAAGCAAATGTATTATGTATCATGGAATTGAAGTGTTTTGTTAGAATATAATAGATTATTTCAGTTGGAAGGTACTTGCAGTGATCATTTAGTACAACTGCCTGAGCAATTCAAGGCTGACCAAGCTAAAGTATGTTATAAAGGGCATTGTCCAAATGCTCTCTAAAATGCTGACAGGCTTGGGGCATTGGCCACCTCTCTAAGAAGCCTGTTACAGTGTTCAACCACCCTCTCCATGAAGAAGTACTTGCTAATGTTTAGACTGGTCTAAACCTTCCCTGGCACAGCTCTGAACCATTTGCATGTATCCTATCAGTGGATACTAGGGAGAAGACCTCAGGACCTCCCTCTCCCCCTCCCCAGGAACTGAAGAGGGCAGTGAGCTCACCCCCTCAGCCTCCTTTGCTCCAAACAAGACAAGCCCAAAGCCCTCAGCTGCTCCTCATGGCCTTCTGGTTCCTTCACTGGTTTTGTTGCTGTCCTCTGGATGTACTCAAGGACCTTCACATCCTTCTTAAACTGTGGAGCCCAGAACTGCACAACTGTTTAAGGTGAGGCTGCACCAACACTGAATTCAGTGGACAATCCCCTTCCTTGACAAGCTGATGATGCTGTTTAAGGCACCTCAGGGTGTAGTTTGCCCTCCTGGCTGCCAGGGCACAGCCTGTTGACTCACCACCAGTCAGGTATAGCCCAAATCAGTACAGCCCTCTGAGCTCTGCCTTTCAGCCAGTTCTTCAACCAGCACATCCTGAACCTGCTCATCCCACAGCTGGACAGCTTTTCCAGAAAGATGCTGTGAAGGGCAGTATCAAAAGTCCCCCTAGAATCCAGAAAAATTGCATCTACCTTTTCCCTTCATCCATTGGGCAAGTGACCTTATCACAAGAGGGTGTCAAATGGGTTAAACAAGACTTTCTTTGTGAACCCATATTAACTGTGCCTGCTGAGTGCATTGCTCTTCAAATGCCTTTCAACAGTACCCAGCAGACTCTGGTACTCCATAATGGTTGCAGGTACTGAGGTCAGACAAACAAGTCTCCAGTTCACTGGGTCTTCCCTCACATTCTGCTCTGTAGGGGGATGTGGAATAACACCGGCCTGCTTCACACAGCAGGGACCTCCCAAGACCTTTGGTACCTGACCAAGAGAGGTCCTGCCATAATTTCACCAGCTCCTTAGTACTCTGGGATGAATTCCATCAGGCCCAAGGACCCCTGAACATTCAGCTGATACAGCTGGTCCCTTCCAGTTTGTCTCCATAAATGGAAAGTCACAGTTCCCACACTCATGGTCCTCTGGCTCAGGGGGCCAAGCAGCTCATGGCTTATCAGTATTATTAAAGACTGAGGCAAAGAGACATCAAATGCCTCCACTTCTACTTTATCCCTGTTAGTCAGGTGACCTCCTTCAAAAAGTACTAATCTTCAACTTCTTAATATTTACCTTAATGTATATCTTGTAGTATAAGGTATTTGGAAGATAATGGACAGTGAAACCTTATTTTAGATTAGCAAAACATTTAAACTTTGACAGAGGGTTCCTAGAAAAACAGAGCACAAAGATAAATCTGAAAAGCATAAACTAACTGAAAGCTGATGGCCATATGCTCATGAGGAACTGGGGGAACAACATAAAAAAAACTTTTAAAACGAAACCATATCATGTTTCACAAGGTAAGAAGGTACTGACTAATAGGAGAAGCAGGTATTCTTAAAAGCACCAAGACTCAAAAATATTTCTTCTGAACACAGCTTAGGAAGTCAAAAGCATACATGTTGGCAAAATTCAGAGGATATAACAAAGAGCAGACTATGACAAATTGGAAAAGCAGACTTCTAGTTTCACAGAAATATTAGCAAAATGAAAAAGGTTTATCTGGTGTGTAAACATTTTTTTTTTACCAGATTCTAAGAATAAATGTTTTTGAGTGCAATGGCTTGTAGTGAAAACACTGACATTATAGTGAATAACAATGTCACTTAATTGAAAGCGTTATACACAAAACATTACTATTTTAGCTTTTTACAAAAGTTTTCCAACAGTTCTCCAACTGATTTAAACATCAAATTAGCTTCAATGGTAAACCATTATAAACTCTTTTCTAAATGCATGTCTATAGCTTTAGGGCATATCAGCTGGTACAAAACTCTTACCTTATGCAATAGTTCGATTTCATACCCTAGTTGTGCAAGTACAGTAAGTGCTTGATAAATCTTTGACTTCCCAGGCTTTGCTGTTAATACCTAAAAAAATGGCATAGAGAAAGCATTTTTATTGCAAAATCCAAGACTGTGTCTTTATATAAAACAGTAAGAAATTCAGTTAAGTCTAAAATTCCAAGGTAAAGTTACAGTAGGCCTCTAACATGTGCTTTGTGCTATTTTAATTTATCTTGTCAGAAGACAGGGTTAGAAGATGCAATATTTGAAGTATTTCTTCACAGCAGTTATTTGGATAACTGAACTATGTATGACTCTCCAGCATATACTTTCTGGTCCCTTTTAAGGCAGAGAAGTTTCACACAGAACAGAAATGAGGATCAGATTTCATATAAAAGCCACAGCTTTGGCAGAGTTATCTGTGCACTGGTAAGATAATATTCCCAAGACACACAAATGAGAGTAAGGAAAACATCAGGTGTTCACACTGAACATGAAGCAACTTGCATAGTCATCATCCTGATCAATGTTACAAATCAAACAACTCTTATGGTAAGGAAAAAAGAAAAGCTTGTGATTATTCTCAAAAAGGACAAGGAGAGAAGTAAATTGTAGCAGGGAGATTTAACTTTGTGGAATAGATTTACATAGCCTCGTCATATGATATAACGCCAGAACAACCAACAAAAAGGAGTCAACAATGTCTTGTTAAAGAAGGTTCCAACAGCTTTTACTACACACCTCTTATGTAACAGAGTTCACATTATAATCAGGAAAGTTAATTAAACAAAACAAAAAAAAGAAACAGGGACTACCTTAAATCAATAGGCTGCCCTGTATTTAGTAAAACATCTGACCATTAAAACATACTATAACATGGGTATTTCAGTAGCGTACAAACTGTCATTTCGTAAAGAATATACTTAACATGTTTAATTTTTTCAGTGGGGTGTTAGGACACAACACTGGTTGTATAAGCAGACCCTTTGGGACAGCATAAATTAGGAATATGTAATCCAAAAAAGGCTCTGCACTTTAGTGTGCAGAGCATTAATAAAAAGGAGTGTAAATCATTATATATTTTGTCTATTATTTTCAGTACTGCATACAGAACAACTCAAGGGGACAAGTACATCTCACTGTATTGGTATTTAGTGACTCAGAATCCTCTTCACTTGTGCTTTTGTGTTTTGAATTCAGTCTTCATTAACTACTACCTGCAACTAGTAAACAAATGTTTTGCAAAAGCATGGCACAGAATTTAATCACTTCACAATTTACAATGGAAAGCAGCTAGTCTGCTGCTGCACATACTTCTCAAGGACCAGTCTTCACATTTTTAAATCTGCGGTTAAATGACAACAGAATGTTTCTTTATAGTGTTCTTACAGCATAAAGCAAACAAGTAGAAAATTGACAATACTTAAAAATTCTGGTAGGAAAAAAAATCCCTAGCAAAAACACTTGATATACAATAAAAATGGGTTTGTGTTCTGTAAAGCACTACACCTTCATTACCTGTAAAATGCCTTGCACATACCGTATACTCTTTTTCACTTATAAAGAGGTTGAGTTCTACTCTTCCGTATCTGTATATGGAACTGCATTCATACATGGCAAAAAGAAGTCTCCAAAGTCTGTTTCTTTCCAACTGTTCCGGTATGATTCCAACAATTTTCAGAGGAACATCTGTTTCCCACAATAGCAAAAGTATCTTTAAAATTTTGCAGTATGTATTAGACAATCTCATTAATTCTAATGTCTTAACTACAAAAAACTAAGAGAAGAAAGTCTGTGAGTTCATGTTGTTAAAGAATGAATACAATTAAAGCCTTAGCCAAAGCTAAGCCCTGTTTGCATTAGACTTTAAATTACAAGAAAATACCTAATTATCTGATATTGCCATGGGGTGGGGCGGGGGGGGAGAGGAGTGGTTCTGAAGCTATCATGAGTCTTAAGCAAAGCTGAAACATAGAAAACAGCATCTATCAATCCAGCATGAGTCTTAAATAGAACATATACTGCAAGCAAATCCCCAGGTTTTTGCCAAACTACCTATGCACCCTTGAAACATGTTTGCAATGTGCGGGATCATAAACATATACCTGCCCTCCAAGGAACTGCTGCTACACCTATGGTTTCAAAAAGTTTGTCAGAAGACACAGCAGGTGGTTTCAAAGCTCCCTTTGCCAAAGGATCCAGTCTGAAGAAGTCACCATGAATCACCTTTAACTGCCCATCCAGGCTATTTTCTAGGGACTGAATAAAAGTAACTTCAGTTGAAGAAATCTGCATACAGTAACTAGCTTTGCAAAACACCCAACCGAAACAAAAAATGCATTCAAGCACTACCTAAAATTGTTACCCAGTCAACAAGAGTCAAACCTCAGAGCTGCTTCTTACAGATGATAAAAAGAATAGCTGATAAAAGTAACTGCCTCCTTTACTGTGCAGGACATTTTGACATTTTTTGTGCTGTTCAACTTCAGCTTTTAAACCACATTCTTAAATTTATAAGATGTTCTGCCATGTTTTTGAAAAAACCACACAAACTACTAAACTAAGTAAACCACTTCTTTTAACAAATTGAAACTAGAATTCTTCATATCTGTGGAGAGGATACCTTTTATAGACATTTTAAGTCAGGTGAGAGTCATTAGTTCCAAACCAGCTCTCTAATACAAACCTTCTAGAGCAACTTCTGCAGCTCTGTGTCTGACCCGCTTTGAATCCATGCAAAGCCCAGGTGAGCAGAGAGGACAACGCACGTGTCAGTTGTATGAAAACAGATTAAATAAAACTGATATAATCAGAATAACTAAGAGTATTTTTACAGATTTTTTTACAGCTTCATACAGAACTCTTGCTTAAATATAAACATCTACAATGACTTCAATCAGTTTCAAATTTAGGCATGAAATTTTATTTATGCATAGAAAGACTATGTATGAACTTGAATTCCTACATACACAAAATGCCAAATTAATTTAAAAACATTCGGCATTTGTGATCTACAATGCCAAACTACATAGTGTTATTGGGCATTAGGTCAGATGGTGCAAGTAACAACCACTGCCTAATTCCTTTTTGATCCAACAATTACACAACAATTTAAGCTAATTTCTCATTTTCCCTTTAATTTTGTTTTAGAAACGTGCAACTGAATCAAAAGTATACCTGTAAGTCTGTAAGAAAATCTGAGTTACTTTCCAGAGCTACCACTCTAAATCCTGCATCAAGCAGAGATCGAGTCAAAATCCCAGGACCTGAAATAGGAAAATAAAGAAAAAAAATGTAAAAAAAAAAAAAAAAAAAAAAAAAAAAAAATTTAGGAGTGTGTTTTTGTTTGTAAGTGATTACCTTTAGTGATTTTCCCCAAAAAAACACGTGGGACATATCACCTTCAACAGGTGTGTTTGTTAAACACACTTCAAAACAAGAGTTACAGAAACGATTTACAGGCAGTCTGCCCAAGATTTCTCACTGTATTACACTAAGCACAGCGTTACAATTAGATACTGAGCAGCACTGGAAATAATGTCGCAAATATTTCTATTGCTTTTTTTTCTGCCAACTGAAATATACTGTGGAATCTTATCCATATTATCTTTAAAATACAATCTGAAGAAATGCAAACAAAAGAAACACCCAAACTGCAGAGGATCTGCCGTAGCCCATAATCCTGGTGTGCTTTTACTGATAAAACCACAGTAGAAATTGCTATCTCTAGTCACTCTACAGCAGTTTTAACACGATTGACTCAGCTTCCAGCCTGCAACCTCACCCATCCCGCAGGCTCTGCATAAATGGGACGCCCAGGCACACCCCAGATGTCCCGGGAAGGTGCCGGGGCGCGGGTCCGGGGCACCCCCAGCCAGGATTGCGGCCGGGGGAGCGCCGGAACGCAGCGCAGCTGCCACCCCCGCCCGAGATGCCGGGAGAGGCACGGCCCCAGCCCCTTCCCACAGCAGCGGGGCCGGGGTGCCGGCACGGCGGATAGCGAGGGCGGCACCTCGCACTGACCCCCCAAGGTCACCGGGGCGCGCCGGAGCCTGGGGCAGCTCACCGGGCGCGAACTCGAGCAGGAGGTGCTGGGGGCCGGGGCCGGCCCCGCCCTGCAGGCAGCGCCGCACGGTGCGCGCCAGCTGCGGGCAGGCGATGAAGCGGCGGACCACGAGGCTGCTCCGCTGCTCCTTACGCACCAGCCGCTTTTCCTTCGTCGGCTCCGCCGCCCGCAGGGACGGGTACTGCCGCCCCGCCGTCACCCAGCACGGCGACAGCCAGCAGAGCAGCGGCCGCCGCCCCGCTGCCAGGAAGAGGCCGCAGCCCGCGGCGCCCAGCGGCGCCCGGCCCGCCAGCATCGCCTCGCCGCCCGCGCCGTGCTTCCCGCTCCGGGGGCGCGATCGCCGCGGCAACCCGGGCGTCACTTCCTCCTGTGCCCGGCCTCTCGGCGCGCTTCCGCTCCGCCGGCGGAGGGCTCTCCGCTCGCCGCCCGCCCTCTCTATGGTGCCCGCCCCGCACCGCCGGCAGCCTGCGGCAGCACCGGCCCCCGCGCCTACACGCTATGCCGGCTGGCGGGTCCCGGCCGCCCGAGCCGCCGCGGAGCTGAGGTGAGCTGACAGCGGCTTTTCCGCAGGGGGAGGACTAGGGGACGATGCGATACTTCCCCTGCTGCCGCGCACCGCCGCCGCCTTCTGCTCGTGTCGGCCGCCGCCGGGCGCTCCAGGCGCGGACTAGGGCCGCCGGGCGGGCGGCGGGAAGAAACCGGTGCCGGGTGGGCCGGCCGGGGTGGGCAGGCGGCGGTGCCGCGGCTCCCGGCCCCGGTGCGGAGCCCCCGGAGCGGAGCGCAGACAGGGCCGGGGCCGGAGGCGGCTCGGGAGAGGGCCTCGGGCCGGCGGGCAGCGCTCTGCCGGGCGCCCGTGCAGCGATGTGTGCTCCGTGTGTCGAAGTCCCAGGAGCTACGTATTTAGTTTGAGGTTTGCCTGGGTGTTTCACGGGAGTCTTTGATGTCCGCGTCTGCAGCTAAATAGTCACTCCGGGACTCGGTTGTTTGTACCGCCCTGCCGCTCTCAGCAGGTGCAGGATTCTGCTCCGGCCGATCTCCGGCATCCGTCCTTGCCGGTTTCTCTCTGCTCCGTACCTTGTTGCAATTACGGTTTTAGGTGAAGTCTGTAATTTCCAATAGCAGTGGCGTTGTCCTTTCACCAAGGTCCTCAATGCCTGAACGAGAAGTAACTTAAGATTATCTTCAAAACGTTTCCAAGTTCTGCCAAACTGGAGTTCGTCCTTCGTGCCAAAACCTGTAAGTGGCAGGTGAGTGGCCGCAGTGTGATGGGGGAAGGGAGAGAGAATCCTTCCAAACGCGTTTCCTTGCTCCTTGTCTCATTTGTGCCGAGGCAAGAGACATCTGGCAATTGCAGGGTACACCTGGTCTTCACATTAATGGTTGATAAGTAGACTTTCTGTATTATTTTCTGCAAATTACTTATTTTTTTGTATCTTGTTTCTCTGCTTGTGAAGTGAGAAATTAACACTTTTCTACTTACTAAACAAACTCGTTTTGTTTGGTATATTGTTCAAAAACAAAAATTGAGATAGAACAATAAAGCCACAACTTTCTGGTTTTGGGGGACCTACATGTGGCGTGAGGAGTGGCTGGGGTGAATTTAGAAAAATGCCTTAGCAGATGCAGCAGTCCTTCAACTCTGCAATTTATTTTTAAATACTCAGCTTTTTTACACTGAGTGCTGTAATAGTTTTCCCTGTGCCTTAAGGGAAATAGACAGATTGTTCTGCTGGATGATGATGGGATAGACCTCAATCCATTTTTAAACTGGACTTTATGTTTTAATAGCTTTTTCCCTCTCTTACTAATTAGTCTGATAATTCAGTAATTTGTAGGACTTTTAGAACATCAAGCAGAACTTGATTTTCTTAGAGCAAGTGTCTAGTAATGTCCTAATTCAGCATTCCTTATCAAAGTTTATTGACAGCTATGATCACAGAAAAGTTAGGTATAGTTTTAAGCTTAATTAATGAATTTTGGAAGTTTTTGTTGTCAGTTGGATGACTCAGGAGTGTTAGGGTCATCTTTGAATGGGCTGTTCAGATCAACTGAGATTATTCAAAGGAGTGTTTGCTAATAAAAACCAAATGACAAAATGCCCTGACAAGTCTTCATACACTAGAAATTATACACTGTTCTTCATGACTTTATTTATTTTAGCTTAGTGCTTGCCTGGATTGAACCACAGGTCTCTATGGGCTAAACTCATGGTTTGGTTTTTTTTCCCCCTGATAGAACTGCTAAATATATGCTGAATCTTTCATGCATAAAGGACTCCCTCTTTATGACCTGGTCATTATCTTTGACAAACTGATGAAATCATAGGAAAATTGTAAGGTTTTTTTTTTATTTAGAAATTACAGTGTAGAAAATAGTTTAATACATTGAAGTGTGTCACAGGAACATTTGAACAGTTATTTTTACATTGTGGTTAAATATGGAGGTTTTCTAGTTTAATCCAGCTATCACCACATGCAAATATTTGAATTTACAGTCTTACCTCAAAAAGCCTTATGTCTTTGTAATTTATGTGCATTGTTAAGTGTTCTGGAATTGTTTTCTCCTAATTATTGTTTCCTGAAATAAAGCAGAGGAAATCAAAAGGGTTACCTGTTCGATTGGATTCCAGACTATGTTTGAACCAAAAGAGCTCATTAGTTGCATGGGTCAAAAGGATAGTAAAGAGATTGGATTTTATTTTCAATGGTTCTAAATACCTTTTGCATTTACCTTTATTTGGCCCTATTTAAAGCTTATTTTTCAAGTTAATATTATAGCATTAGTCTTTTAGTATTATTTTGCCATGTTATAACCACTTAGCCATCGTAAATATTGGCAATCATTTCTAAGTAAGGGTGAAAATTGTGGAAGTACCTGAATCTTGATCTCAGTTTTTCAAACTCTTATGCCCATGCTTCATTTTAAGTACAAATTTGGCAGAATTTCTATCTTCCACAAAAAGAAGCTGATGATTATTTCAATGAAAAATTACATGATGGTACTTTTTCCATGTCCTCCTAGTGGGTACTTATCATAGAGTCTCCTCTAAAGACTTAGAATACAGATTAAGTTTGAAAGGTTTACATGTTACCAAATACCACCTGTAATGTGACTTTTAGAAAAAGCTTTCAACAGAAATGAAAGAAGCTCTTACAATAGAGCTATTAAGCCTCTTTGCTTCAGTAATGTGAAAATAATCTGCTACATGCTTGAGGTGACAGAAATGTCTCTGCTTTGCTGAGATGCAGGATGCTGCAGAATTCTTGTTTTCATTTATTTTATTAAGCAGACTTGAGTAATTTTGTTGTAATGCTTTGATTGGTGACCAAGGAAAATAGGAGTGGTAAGAGATTTTTTTCAAAAGTGCTTTAAGGAAAAGCACTTCATTCAGGAAAAGAGTCTCTAGGAAGAATTATTTTTTTTAAATCTATCAGAGACTAGCCTCATTCTTTTGTCATATTTTTTAGCCATCACTGTCCCCTGCTTCAAGCCCATATATGCACAAAGGAAATCTCCCAAGAGCTGAAGTAGCATTTAATCCTATGCCACAATCTGGTTTGAGATCCAGTGAATTTGCAGCCTGTGGCTTGTGTTGGATAGCTTCCTTTCATGAAGTGAAAGTCTTTGCCTTTATAAGGAGGTCAGCAGTTTTGTATTTAGAGCTGTTGTGGTCTATAAACATTAACTTATTGCTTCCTACGTGTCCTCTGTTGACAATTAAAAATTGCTTGACATTTGGATAGGGGACGGTGGCTGGGGAGTGGGGGGAGTTTTGCTGTTTGGCCAAGCTATTAGTAGCAAGGGAAATTAGAATCCAAGGTTCCTTGGATGCTCGCCTGCACCATATGACAATGTAGATTCCAGCCTAGTGCTGAAAACCTGATTAATAGGGAGTTACTGTCCATTAAAACTCTGTTAGATCAATTGTGCAGATCACTGGAGAGTGACTGCCTAGGTACCTATTAAGTGAAACTATCAAGTCAGTTCTCCTTCAAGATACTTTCTGAGCATTAAGTGTGAGGTCATGTATGCTAGGATAAGCTTATTTGAATAAAAAAGTTAAACCACTCCTTTGCTATTTTTCTTATGTAATACTATGCTGTTTAATAGAAAAGTTTTTTCATACCAGGTATAAATTGGCTTTGCAGCCTTACAAACACTGCAGCAAAGTTCATAGCTGACAAAAGAACCATTCAGAACAAAAGTAAACATTTTTTAAATTATCTGATGCCTTGAATTCTGTCCCTGTTGATGCTAACAAATGTGTCCATGTTTTATTTTCCTTCTAATGAACACTAAGCAGTATTTTTGACATTTTCAGTGGAGAGGTTAAGGGTTTTGTAGTGTGAAGATGGTTGCATAAGCTGTGTATTATAACGCATTTTGTCAGGGTCACAAATTTTCTCACTCTGTACTTTGTGTGTACAGAGAATCTCAGTCCCTAGGGCTATCAATCTGGCATCTTTCATCAGCATTAAATTTACTGCACATAATTTTTGTGTGCACGCAAAAAAACAGTACTATTGAACCTTTGTGGGTAGGAGCAGAAACATTCAAATAGATGCTTTTTCTGTTTATTTCTCTCAGAATTTTTCTTTGTTGAATTCTGGTGAGCATGTTCTCCTGACTTAAATTCACTCAGCATGTGTTTGTGTGTCTATCTCATCGTAAGTCTTTATCCAGATGCTTTTGAAATGTTGCCTTGCTCGAGAGCCTGTTGCACCAAAGATTTTTTTTTAACTTGTTTTTTCTTATTAATCTACTTGCAATATAGCTGTGATGTCTTTGAAACTGTCTGGCTAACCGATAAGGAAGGTGTATAAGTGAAAGGCTGCTAGTGCCAGAGATTGCTGCAGACAAATTTTGCTGTGTTGTGTGCTTGTTCTTTAGGAACAGAGTTGCTTAGCACAAGTGTGAAGTTTGTTCCTTTACGCTGCTCCACCTGTCCCATGTGAATTTGCTAATGTGTGACTTTAGAATTTGAGCTTTAGCACTGCTTTTCTCTGTCCATGCCAATTATTTTCTTGGGGTTTTTTGTTTGGAACATTAATGTTGCACTGGAAGGCAAGTTCCGATTAATTCAGAATAACTTTAAAAAGAGAAAGAACATAAAACTAATCATGGTATTCATTTTATGTTGGTAAAATGAGCATGTTAGGAAGATTTTTAAGTTCACTTGATGAATATGTTACTGAAATTATATGGAAATTCATAATGTACATTTTGGAGGTTCTTTCTCAATGGTTATAACTTGGAATTTTGTGTGCTTTTAGCCTCTGAGTGCATAGTGATCTTATCACTTCAGACCAACATTTCGTCTGGACATGGATCACAGTTCAGGTGTTCACTCTGTTTTTCCAGTTCTACAGTCGACCCAGTTTGGCAAAATAAACAAATGGGGGTGCATCTTGTCCTGAAATTACATGTTTATCAGTTGTTCAGTAATATTTTGGCATTTTCACTGACTCATGTCTTTATTTTATAAAGTGATGTACACCATGCAGAGTTTACACATTTGATCCTAGGAAGATTTGATTTTAGCAAGAGTTGGCATATAAAATTACTCTTTATTCAGTGTTGTTTTGGGAGCTGCTTACCTGGCTTTTTCTCCTGGCTTTTTCTCCTGGAAGACTATTGAAGTCTATGTTACTACTGAAATAAACATCATTAACACAAAGAGAAATAACAGTTATTCAGTTTCTCTATAGGCTTTTAAACTTCTTCTGTCATGGAATCACTGAAACAATCTCACTTTGGGTTTTAAGTGAAATTAGTTTTTACCACCTTACAGTATTGAGTTTTCTTTATTTTTTGTGATAGTGGGGATTTTGTAATGGAAAGATCTTTTTTTAATGGAAACTACTTAAAGTGACCTTGATCATAATTTTTTGAAAAGCTGATCTGAAACAAATTAGATCTCTGTTTACAGGCTCAAGTATTGCAAGCATTCAAATTCCATAAGGAGAAACTGGTAACTGTGTGCTTCAGAAAACCTCTCTAAGATCTATTAGTCAAAAATACGTGTAAATTGTAGAGACAGCTCATATAGCCAGTATCTGTTTACACAATTGGAGCTGAAATGAATTTACCATAATGACTTCCTGTTGGAATGGGGAAAATTGAAACAGCACTCTAGGCTAAATTCACCGCTGGGTTTCAGTAGTTGCAGCTTCATTAACTTCAGTCAAGTTACACCAGTGAATAATTTTTTGGGGGTTGTGATTTGTTTAACATAGGTCTCTTACAGTTCATACATGATTAAGTTTTTGCTCATGCATTTAAGAGCCAAAAAAAGAAAGAAGAAAAAAGACCAGATTAAATGTATTGTACCTCCTTACAATCCTCGTATTAAATATTTATTTCATAATCTCTCATTTTATTATTCTTTGCCACATCCCTGTTAAATATATCAGTACTTTTTGGTTAAGAAATGCAATACAGATGATGTAACATTGTGACAGGAAGTTCATGGAGGAGGTTCAGAGCAAAGAAGGGATTTGATCTCATTCATTTGTATCTGACTTTGAATAATGTAGAAACTAGACTATCCTTGTTTTTGGAATTATAAGGTAAATAGATGCAAGATTTTAGTAGAGCTGCTGGGTATTCTGATTTGCTAATGATGGCAATTATTGAAGCTCTAACAATTAGCTCTCTTCTTAATTAACCTTCTGGTTGGACCTGCAGGCTTGATAACAGAGGGACTGCAAGTATGTAATACTTATGGACAAGAATTGTTTCATAACTTTTATGGACAGTTCTCCATTCTACTTGTGGTTGTTTCTGGCCTTGATATGATTGAGGATCTTACTGAATATTTTTATTACACTAACTTTCTGTGTGTGAGAGCTATAAAACTTGTTGGTCCCTCATCAATATAAAAAAGTACGTAATTCAGTCTCACTATGAAATGTAATTCTCAGAAAGTCTTGAACATTCTTCTTTTTTCAGCTGGGCAACTTTCAGATAATTGCCTCATTCTTCTTACGATTTCAAGAGATTTGTTCTGTCATTTCTGCTTTTTCATATATGTTGAAAATTGTTACCCAAGATCATGAGAGATTTTATATCATATGTTTTTTAGCAACCTCTTATGAGATGGTAGGATCCAGCAGCTTCTTCAGGTCCTCGGAAACTAAAGATTTGGATAAGAGTGAGTTGAGCTGATTAATTCTCATAAATACAGTCTGTGGATTTGCAGGACTTTTTTTTCTTTTTTTTTCTTGTAAGGAAAAAGTACCTGTCCTAGAAAAGATGCATAAATTTGTCTGATAGGAAATTTTTCTTTTTTGTTATGCTTTGTAATCAAACTTGTGCACATGTTCTGAAGTGTAACAAAAATTAGAGAGTTCTCCAATTAGAATGAAAATTTTAAAATCAAAAAGGGCAAATTACTACTTTTCAGAAGGCTTAAAAGGAGGTTCATGCATCCCAAGGCAAGACCAGTTACTCATAGGTTATTCCTGAACAACATTTGTCTAGACTAGTTTATAAAAGAGCTGCAATGATGAGATTCTCCATTCTCCTAAAGCAGTCTGGTTTACTGTCTTTTCTACCATATCTCTACCCAAGATATGTTCTGGTGTTTTGTTGCAGAGAAGAATAAAAAAATTGAACACATCAAATGGTGAGGTTCCTTTTTGTTCTTGTAACATTCAGTCAAATTTGTTCTAGTGAAGCTTGAAATCCAAAACTTTTCAAACACTTGGGGGACTCATCATTGTGTACTTTGAGTGCTGACAAAGATGTTCTTTGTGTGAAATTTTTGAGAGAACTGTCATATGTTCTACTAAAAGCTACTATTTGTTTCCAGACAAACCTCTTGTATTTGGCTACATGACTGAAACATATTTTTTAAGTGATGTTAAATGTGGAATAGTAGATTCCTGGCAGTATGTTTATCATTGTTTATTAAAACTGTGAATAAGCAGTATGACTAGGAAGCTTAGAAGTTGAAAATAGCATGTGAAGCTTCCTCTTTAAACCTCACTATTCCTGCTGTTTATAGATGTGAAGCTCATTGTGCCTTTAAATGCCGCTGCTGCTTGAGAAATGTCACTTCAGTGTCAGAAAGTACAAAACCACCAAAGTGTTCACGCTCAGACATTTTTGTAAATTCAATGAAATGAGTATCTGATATCTGAATACTTCTTGAAGGAAAGCAGACCTCATGCATTTGAAAAAGTAGACCTCTTAATCTGTGTATCTGACACAGAAGAAGAAAGCACGTAGAAAGATATTTTTGCCCCAGTACTTTTTTTTTCAAAGTTAGGCAGGGCGTACTGAGCAGCAGGAGGATATTAATGAGATTTTCTTATGGTGAGGCTGCCCAGTAAGTGGATTGTACATTAGTCTATCTTTTGAAGTGAGAAGCTTCCACTGAGTCCATGCTATAAGACAGCACAACAGCATGGGGGTGTGCTTTTCTGCAGAGGTGTCAGGTTGAATAATGGAAGTATACATATGAATATCTTTATTTCCCTTCCTTTAGAAACAGTAGTGTTACGACTACTATGTTTCACATAAAACACAATGCAGAGCAGAATTCTGTTAGATGGAATTGGTCTGGCTTTGTGAGATGAAATGAATTGCAACATGAATTGCCTATCACCTTTGTCTTCTCTGTTTCTTTCTGTAGAAAATTCTGTGATGGTCAAGCACATCTTCACCAATTTATACTTTTCTTGGTTGTGGTGAGGCAAGGGCACTCTGGTGATAATTTTCTAGGCTTCTGTAGGTATATCTTGGCTTCCACATTAGATGAAGAAATAAACTGTTGTAGAGAAGTTGCATTTGCACTTCGCTAAATAAAGTGTTTATTAGCTCCTGTAACAGCACAGTAGACATTGTCCTTTTTCTTGCAAGCTAATGAACTCGTAATGCTATGTTGTATGTAGTTTTTGCATAGTGTCATGTAGACACTGGGTCATTTAGAATTTCCCCCCCATCCCTGAATCTTCGTGTTCGTATTAAATATAAATGTTCATAAAATGGGATAAATCTTTTTCCTTCTATGCGGATGTTAATGGGCAGTAAGAAGAATTTCCAGTATATGTTTTGATTGTCTATGGCCATGATAGTTTTCACATTGGTTTTTATTAACTTGGAGAAGATTATTTATCGATATGAAAAGAGATACATCACAAGAGAATATTCAAATGATAGTATCTTCACACCAGCTATCAGAAAGATCATCAGATTTATTCTTAAGAAATATATGGATTAGGTTTAGTTATTTTTAAATTTTAGTATTTATGCAGTTTTCCTCTTTTTGTTCTAATGGTAGAAGCACCAACTCTGTAAACATAATGATTTCCTGGAATCAATTTTGGTATTTTTTTCTCTCTAGGACTTGAAAAGTTGCTTGTATTTAAGTAAAAAAGTATGTGTGGGAGAAGATACTAAAACCCCTGCAAGAATATAGAAAACCAAATTACTTTAATAATAGTTAGTGCCTATTTTTTACCTGTGCTTAAACCTGAGACTTGCTGGATTTCTTCTTTATAATGATGGGGATTCCACAACATCTCCAGACAGCCTGTTTGTTGTTTACACAGTGACCTTGTTTAGACTGAATTGCTATTGCCAGATGTAGTGCTGACCTTTCCTTTCTAAAACTCTTCTTTTGCTGGGATCCAGGTTCTCTTGTGTACATCTTGTTCTGTGTGTACGGTGCACAGAACAGTCCCCATGGTTGTAATTGATAAGTGCCTGGTAGAACATAATGAATTCTCTTGCGCATGTAACACTTGCTGTATTATATCTCAGGAGAAAAAGAAAGCTTGGACTCATGGTCAGTTTTCAGTCCAGTTTCTCTTTGAGATGCTTTTCATAATAACAAAATGACTGGTTAATCCCTATTTCGGATAGATGTGTGTATTTATTCCAGGAGTTTAGGGATATTCTGTTTGTGTTAGTGAATTTTATGTCATTCCTTTTGGAGCACTTATTGCTACAATTAATTTTGAATTAAATCCTCAAAAATGCTTATAACTGCTTCTAGCTGCAGACTATATGCTGCTATCGTGGTTTATCATCAAAGTTAATGAAAATATTGCATAGAAGCACCACTGGGAACCAATTTGAAATGACCATTCATTTTGAATAGAGCAGCATTTGTGATATAGTGGGGAAGCTGACTTTCAAAGAATTAAAATATTTAAATCTCTTTAATTAACACAGGAAAATTAAATGGCATGAGAATGAGAGAGGGAAAATAGTGTCTTTGACAAAGCTATATGAAACCAATCAAATGGAATTAAAAAAACAGTTTGATGTAAACTTTTGAATGTTAGAAAAAACAATGTTATGATCTGGATTGTTCTGTAAGATACATCCAAGATCAGTAAATGAAATACTACACTGTACCTTCAGTAAACATTCACAGAGCCTACCAGCTATTCAGGATAAAGGAGCTGAGTTAGTATGGAAGTTTAAGTTTAAGGGGCCTGGTGGTGTTTGTAGTTTTGTTCTGCTTTGTTTCTAATGCCCTCTTCAAATTTTATCCACGCCAGGTCAGGAATTATCTCACTTCTTACTACCTTCTTTTTTTTTTTTTTTTCCCCAAACAGCTATATTTAAGGTTATATTTCCATAGTAAAGATGGATGGAAAAAAGCGAGCAAGTGAAAAAGTTGTCAAAATTATATTAAGTTGTATGAAGTACATGAAAGGGAACACTAATGAGTATGGGCCTTTTAAAACTGGAGCTGACCTAAATTGCAAGCGAGGGCCGTTTAATATAATATACATACTGTTTGTCCTAAAGTAAACAAACATACAAGTAATTTCTTCAATACAGACTTAGTTTTTTTGCCACTTGACAAATATTTTCCATTTTATTTTTCATTTGTGCTATAATCACCATGATTATATGTGCCAATTGTGTGAATCTGTGTGGCAACTGAAGCACTTTTATTCATCAGTACCTTTTAACAAAGGTCAGCACAGTTCTACTCAGTGTTAGCTATTATTTCAGTTTTGGGCAACCAGTGAAGGGAGGAAAGATGGTCCTATCAAGAAACAAACATTTTCTTCTTAACATGTTGTTTGTTTTGCAATTCATTTCAGTGAAATAAATTCAGTAAATACAGGAACCCATGTGAATGGTCTTCTAAATAGCGTTTAAATCTAAAGAGATTTTAATTTCATTTTTGTTTATAAATAAGTGTTTCTACTTTTGTTTTTAGACAGAGCTAAAGTTAATTCTCACAGGATTTAGATTGACTTTGATACCTGCCTAGTGCCTTGGTAGACTCAAAAGGAATTGCAAATAGCAGCATTGAAATCAAGAAGGTAAAAAATTTCATCTGAGTGGGAGGGGAAATACTTGTAAAAGATCAAGGGCAGGAGTGTTCTAAATTCCTTGAACTAGCTCTTTTTGGGTTTTCATCCTCTAAGGAGCCTTAAGGATTGTAGAAATTAATAGATTTTCAGGGCTACTTCTATTTGGAGAAATACTGAGTTTTAAGCAATAAACCAAGAAATGTTCTGCTTTCCAGCTTCTCAGCTGTCATTTTAGCCATATGTTCAAAGGAAGTGAGTTAACATTTTCCATCAGAATGTTAGCTTCATCTACAGCAAATATCACTTGTCAAAAGCATCTTTTCTCGTTTTTCACAATTAAGTAGGAAACACCTCGTTCAAATGCATTTGTATTTCTCTTCCCCTTTGCTGTCTGTTGGAAAAATAAACTGTTTTCTATAGGTGGAAGCAAGACAGTGATGGTAGGACATTCTGATTTTTTTATTATTACTATTATTATCATTGGGTTTGGGCAATTTACTTCAACCTCTTTTGATGCACTATTTGATCTATGAGCTGGGGAAAGCAGCAGTAGTTATTATTTCATGTGGCATGAAGACTAAAAAGTGAACTTTTCAAATATAATACTGTGTTTGGGATTATTTTTTTAGTGCTTTAGAACAGGTACCAATAAATCAACCTAACTGTAGTATGAGTGTCTAATAATATCTAGTTCTGATTCTTTCTGCTCTGATTGAAGTTCTGTCCTCCTATTAACCTTTAATTTTGTGTTTAACTCTCTTAGAGAGAAAATGGTTTGATTAAGGAGCATCCTTCTAGTGAGTGTGTCTTTCTGGTGCTCAAGGAAAATCAATTATCATATAATGTGGCTGCCAAAGGAAAACACAACTTTCATCTCTATGTACAATGCATAATTCTTCTATACCAAGATAGAATATTTCCATCAGAAGGGACCTATAGTTAGTACCTTGTCCTGAGCAACTCAGGGCTGACCAAGTGTGTTGCAAAGAGCATTGTCCAAATGCCTCTTGGACAGGCTTGGGACATTGGCCACCTCTCTAGGAAGCCTGTTGCAGTGTTTGACCACACCCTTAGTAAAGAAATACTTCCTGATGTCCAGTCTAACCTTCCTTGCTGCTGCTTATGTTTTAGGGTAGGCAGTAATTTTTGTTAGACTGGTATGGCTGGAAGTGGTTAGCCAGTTCTTCAGGTTGGAAGCAGAGATGGAGTTGCCCTGGGTGGTGCTGGCTTTTGCTTTTGTGTTGCCCAGTTGGTGGTGGCTTGTTGCCCTCTATATGCTTCTGTGGAACTCCTCACCATCTATTTAACCAGGCCTGTACTTTGTGTGGTTGTCTGTGAGCACGTTGTTGGAGACAGTGTCAAAAGCCAGGCACAGTAAATCGCATCCTTTATTCCCCCTAATTCTGCTAAGCAAGTCAGCTAGTTTTGTAGAACCACAACTTATCCATCATAAGTCCATGTTGACTGCACTTGATGACCACCTTATCCTTCAGATGTTTGAAAATGCCTCAACTTGCTGTTAATATCTTCTGAGGACTGAGGTGAGGCAGAGCAGCCTATAGCCCCCTAAATCCTTTTTCTTGTGCCTAAGATAGGAGTGATGTTTTCTTTTTCTTTTCTTTTCTTTTTTTTCCTCCGTCTTTTTAGCAACTATGAAGTTTATGAAGGAATGATTTGGGTAAAATCTCTTTAGTAATCTTTGTCAGAAATATGTTTCTATGTATGAAGGAAAGCCTGCTTATTCTTCCAATTTTTTTTCCATTTTCTCACAACTTTAATTCTTCTAGCAAGTAAAATGAAAGACTATCTTGCAAACTTCCCAAGTGTGTGTTTTGTTTACTCAACTTGTGTATACAAAGAGTTAAGAAAGCCTGGAGAAAACAGGTATCCTAAAATGTACTTTCATTTAAGGGAAAGTATAGGAAGCTGCTGTAAGCTCTTCTATAATACAAGAGTGCTTGCTGTTTCTTGGCTTCACTGTTAAAAACGTGAGCTAAATCTAGTCAGATGGACAAAATGGAGCTGTATTTCGGGTATATGGTTGCTAAATTAAAGAGCAGTATTGCCCTGCTTCTAAAGGCTAAAGATAGGAACTGATACAACAGTGGTCCTGTAACATGTAGGTCTTCTGGTAAGTTACTCTTTCTTTGTTATCATGAATGTGTCCAATTGCGGCATTGATTGGAGTTGCACCTTCACAAATAGGGAAAATTGACTCCTGCTGAGAGTAGGTGGGGGTTTTGGTTTTTTATCAACAAACCATCTGCTTCTGTGTATACTGAACACATGTTGAATGTTTTCTTGAAAATAATGTAACAATTGAGGCAATAAACAAGTTCTACTTCCATCTAACTCTGATAACACAGTTAATCTACCTGCAAGTTTGATCTGATACCATCACTGATAGAATTAAAAGTTGTTTACTTTTATTCCTCCCAGGTTTATTTTTATTATTTTTATTTCAGGCAAACTGTGATCTTATTTGACAAGAATGCTTTTGTTTTAGCCATAGATTTAAAGGGTTGGGGGGAAGGGAGATGTGAGGTAGCGTCTGTTTATCTTTTTGTTTTTCTCATTACCTCAGCTGTAACAACAGAAGCACTGTTGTAAAGAACAGCTGTGCTTTTGCTCAGGTAGCTATAATTTATCCAATTATAATTGGATAAAAATATAACTTCATAGGGTTTTTTGTATGTAAATATCCCCCGTGCTAAGACTTTAAGTAGGTCAGTGAATGAAAGAAATTCCCCATACTTTTAAGGTGTATCACTTGGCTGATGTGAGTCTTTAGTGGCTGGCACTGGCTGACATAATTTATCTGTTATGCTATACATATTGTAAATGCTTCATTCCATTTTATATTTCAGGTCAAAAAATATCTGGAGGGAGATTAAGTGGTTCAACAAGTAACGCTCTAATGGATGACAGAGACTTTCCACCAAATGATCTGCAAATAGACTCAAAGGACAGTCTTCCTGCTAACTATAGGGTAGAAAGTTTGGCATCTCGTTTGATTCCTTCAGCTGATGAAAATGAAAATCAACTTGATAGTGATGGGAATGAAGTTCTGATCAGTAGTAACACTGCTATGGGACGACAGGATAAAGGTGAACAGGATAACATCAATAATAATGAAAATATGGACAGTGGAGACTGGATCCCAAGCTGTAAAGAAAGTGAGACTGAGAGAAGATCTGTAAATGTCCATATGGACCCTCAGCTGGAGGAAAAGCCTATTACAGAAAAACAGCCAGGTGGAAAAAGAAGTCCAAGAAGCAAAAGAAACTCCAATAAAAAATCTAAAGGTACTTAATTTAAAATATTTTTGTTCTGTTTATTTCAGAAGTAACACTGTAGTTTAAATCTGTGAGCTGATAAGAAATATATTTTAGGTGTTGTACTAATTACTTTTAGCATTTCACTAAAGGCTTGGTGGGTTTTGGTTTGTTTTACTGTTTTTCTTTCCAGAACTGCTATTAGTCTTCAATCAAACTACATGTTTTCACCTTCTGTATTTTAAACAGTGGCTATGTAGCAAATGTAACACATCAAGTAAACAGAAGTAGAGGGAGGTACTCAGTGTCAGTATGGAAACTGGGCTGGCGTCCAAATCAGAATGGACAGAAATTCTGGCATTACAGTTTTGCTCATTTGAGTATCATGGTCAAGTGCAACATTTTGGTGCCTTGATCCCATATCAACATTTGAAATCTTGTTCTGAGTACCAAATATCTTGATCTTGCCCAGTTGTTGTAAAATTTACTTACATTTTTCAAAGCTTACCAGATAGGCCAAGGTTGTTTGTTTTGGGTAACAAACTGTTTAAAAATATGTTCCTACCAATTTTTGATGTTACTTTTTCTTTAGATATTTTGGATGTGAATTGGATAAGGAAAATGTAATGTTTATTGCATATTCTTATTTGAAATCCTTCTTCCCTTTTTGAAGGAGTAGGATTTAGTGTAACAGAATGTGTTATATTAGGTTTTTGCATACATTCTAAAGCTTATGTGTCATAGTGCTGTATATATTAATTAAAATCAGTATGTTTCATGCACAGGTTTCTTTGAAAGAGCTGATTCATCTGTGCTTTTCTCCATGCATTTTAAACTAAATTATTTTAAAATATAACTTTCCTCTTAAATGGCAAGTATTTTCGTGACCTAATTGGAAAACTGGTTATTATTTTAAGGGATAATAGAATAGGTAAAAACAGGAAAAGAGGGAAGCCTTGCATGCCATATCTTGTACAAATAGACAAAATCTGAAAAGAAAAATTATATTTTCTGGTACAGATAAGAGTTTTCTGAAATCTCTCATTACAGGGAGAATGTTTTCTGAATAACTTTCTTCAGCACTTAATAAGCAGATATATTTCACCTGTAGATTTAAGTTTTAATAACATAATACAATAATTAAAATTAGATTGGCAGAAGTAATTGAGAACCAGTCATCTGTATCATAGGACTAACAAAAAACAAGTTGATGAAGAGTTGACATAGGTATGTAAAGCACAAGAAGAGGAAGAAGAGGAAAAAACTCATGTAAACACTGGAAGTTAAACTTGGCTCATATTCTTTCTCCATTATTTTGTATTCTTGTTGAATTAACTGGTACAGAAATACAGTAAAATGAGCTGTCCACAGTTGATTGACAATTTAAGACAAAAATCAGAATCCTGAAAATACAGAACATTCCATGGACTAGTCTGGCAATGTAGAAGACAACACAAGAAAACATCCTGTCTGCAAAACTCTTTAGTTTTGTTGAATTCTTTAGAATAAACTCTTGTTACTTTATTAGTAAAGAACCTTGATTGTTAGAGAGGAAGATCAAAATACAAAATTACATTATATCTCCCATTGTTTATGGGCTAATATTATGGGCTAATATACATTTAGTAATTTTTTTCTATAACTCTCATGTAATGTTTCTTCTGTTTTCACAAAATGCAGTTGACTGTGTCACAATTTCTTGATGATGCAAATGTCTTTATTTTAGTGGTGATTTTCCATTTAATTTCCAGTACCAGCTATTTTAAATTATTCCTGAATATCTCACTACATCCTCTACATAAAGGTCCAAACTTGCATTCTTCTCTTTATACCAACTCAGAGATAAGGAGAGAGTAATCAAGCTAGAGTGGAAGATTCCTGAGTGGGTGATAGCAGAGTACCCACAAGCAAGCTGGAATATCAAACTAAATACTTGCATGGCATGTATTGTTGTGAATTTTATAAAAAATTATTTTAAACTGTTGAGAAATCATGGATAAGTTACTTTGACTCATAACTAAGAAAGAGATTTATGAATCTTTTTCCCCATAAGCACACCTGTTATGATTGCTGTTAAATGTTGCTATTCTAGAAAAGATGAAATTTGACTTCAAAAGCACATTGTTCATATTCCTCTTCTTGCTAGTGACTAAAGCAATTTATGTGGAAAATTACATTTTAGTCATTTTTGTTTACTTGTGACTTGCTCAGCAGAATATTGGTGATCATTACAGAAGGCAATCTTCGGCTCCAAACATGTTTTTACTTTAGAAGAAAGAGCAAGTACTCGCACTTTCAATATGGCTGAAACTCTCTAAATAGTTGTTCGTGAAGAATAAACAGTTGTAAGTTGGATTATTATCTGTCTGTATATCCTTGGGATCTGTTGAAGCTAAAATTATTGTAGCTTCTCCTATCAGTAGACTGGAATGCAAGTTTAACTGTCTTCTGGTTCAATATTCTTCCTGTCAGAGGCCAACAGAGGATTTGTAGGTGAGAGTACAAGGCAAACGCAAGTTCTGCTCTCCATCTGCAGCAATCTCAGGACTTCCCCAAGTGGAAATTGATAGACTGTAATACTTTAGAGTGAATTTGTCACCTGACTTACAGTTGCTTTTTGCATCCATTTCAGTATCCTGAAGTAAGCAGTTCCAGGATTTAATCTATTTGTTGTTTGAAGAAGCATCTCCTTTTAGCCCTCTTGATGCTGTGGGAAATTGAGAGGGGATGGACAAGTCTATAGCTCCTAGATCCCAATTTTTTCTCATACTCTTTTTGTATACTCATCATAGTTTTGAATGTACTATGATGGTATCTGGTTAGGGAGGATTGATGACCAAAGAACACATGTACATTTTAACTGAAGAATTTAAACTTTGGTGATTATTCATAATGTTATTCCTTGTAAAGAGTTGTACTAACTTTAGTGTGGTAGATATAGTGATTCTATAGTTTAATAGTTTAATTCTAATAGTTTAATCTATTCTGATATATTTTTGTAAATATGGACTTCAGATTATCCTTATTCTCTGAAAATAAGTTCATCTTTTTGAAAAGGTCAGTCCTGGCATAACTGAATATTGTCAAATCATTATATGATTCCTTACATCGTATAACATGGTAACCTGCACTCAATTTTTTTTCCCCAAGTTAAATTCTGCAACATATGCTTTTTCTGTAAATTATCCCACTTATTTCTTATAGCAGCTTGAAAGTGGAGGAAGGAAGAAGGTTTTTGGAATGGAATTGGTATTGGAGGAAATAAAATATATGAATATAAGATAGTCAAATTACACGAAAATTCAAGAAATGTTATTTAATTTAGGGTTCTGTACCAAACGAAACAAGGTTTTGAGCTTGCTCATTTGAAGTTATATCTTTACCACCAACACATCTATCTCAAAATCTCTTATTTTAAAAATGAATAGTTTTTAAATACTTGCTGGTCTTTTTTCTTATTTCCTCAGTAGTTCTTGAATGAATCAGTCTGAAACAGCTTTCTGTATTGGGTACCAAAGAATGCTTAAAAAAAGAGATTGCCATATATTTTCTGTACTAGAAACTTCTGTCACTGGTGACTTAAGCTAGTGCTACTGAATATGAAAATTCAGATTAATATAAAAAGCAGAGGGCAACATCCATCATTTTATTTTGATAGCAAATCACTCGTACTTGCACCTTGGATTCATCCTCAGGCAGATAACAAAGAGTATCTTAATTTCATGTACTTGCAGGACTGAAAAAGAGAAAACCTGAGACATACTGAAAAAATGTGGGGCTTTATTCAAAAAGTGTGTCAACATTTGATCTTTTTCAGGAAAACTTGGGGCTGCTTCTGTGAGCTGTTTGGGAAATTGAGAGAAAGTTTGCTCTCTTCATATTTTAGGAAACATTAGCACACCCATCTGGGTGTAGAAGGGATCAGTTGAAACATTTGGGAGTCTGGCAGAGCAAAAACTTGAGCCTGGCTCTTTGGCATGGACCTGCTGAGTGCTCTGGCCCCTGATGCCTTCTGTGGATTTTGCACATTTTCATAAAGGCTTTGGTTCCATGCTGGGGTGGAGTAAATATCAGTTCTTTATAAAGTGAAAAATTTTAATCCTTATTAAAAAATTCAGAAATATATGTATTACACCTGTATCTAGTGGAAAAAAAAAATCCATCTGCTTTGGACAGTAAGAGTGATTGATTCCTGGAAAAAGTAGAGTGCTGTTTTCAAGAATGAGGGAAAAAATAGAGATTCTGGCCCATCACATCTTTATGGTGAAATAGCATTACTAAGTGTTATAGTAAAAGTGCTGTGTTGTAATGCTACTAATGCACAAATATTGTCTTGTGTTGAAAATCAGATAAGTTAGAATTAATGCACATAACTATAAGGCCTCACTTTCAAAATCAGGGAAGAAATTTGAGGGCAGGATTTGATTCAGAGTTACAACTCAACCATACAAATAATAATGCAGTTTATGAACTGTGTTAGCAACATGAAAACATTAAAATTAAGGTTCTTCATGAGAGTTGCTATTGAACGTGTTGCAGTCAATGTTCATATTTTGATATGACAGGTGATTATTAACTGCTTAAAAAAGTGCAGCTTGAAGTGACTTTTTGTTGCTTTGTTTTTCTGAGAGAAATGGTTTGCAAGAACACCAGGACCCTCTTTTCTGGTTTAATGAGAATGTGCTAAACAGGAAGCTGTATTTTTAAATACAGCCTTAATTCCATCTCTAGAAGTATTTCCTGGTTTGTATCTTGCATCCGGTTGTGTCTCTTGTTGCTTTTGGCCCTCAGGAAACCCAAATAAATACCGGAAGATCAGACATGTGCATTAATTTTGAAAAAGCAATGTTAAGTTACACCCATATTTTTTCTGGCAGTAAACCCTGTGAAAATAGCCACCCACAGAGATTATTAGTAGTCCTAAACTGGACAGTTTACTAAATAAAGAGTTTAAAATAATCAATGGTGGAGTGTTGCATGGACAAGCTAATACCTTTCTTAGGTCCTAAATCTTAAACCTGAATCATCATTATTGGGTTTCAGAGGTGATGAAAACGGAGGAGTCTGAAACAGAAGTGTCCACACTGAGGACACAAGGATACTTGAAACAGTGCCTCAGCTGCCCACCTTTCAAATGATAACATGATTTCAGAAAATGGGTGTAGTTGGGGACCAATACTCATTCTAATCTGAGTTTATTAAAAGTTTATTCTGCACATTTCTGTGGCCAAATTCCCTAAATTGATTTAAACAATTGTGGGAATTTTTTAAAGTTCTGTCTTATGCAAGTGTGTGAAATTCAATGTTTTATGGAGAAATAAAAATGAGTTTATTAAAAGTTGGAATCAGCTGTAGTTTTCTGGTTGCGCTGTGTTTTATGGAAAGCTGTAATTTATTGCTCTCTGATCTTTGTGAGAGACTGATCAAGTCAGTATATGGGTAGTTGATTTCTCCCACTGCTGCTGTCACTACCACTACCCTCCACTTCTTCGTTAATCTCATTTAACATTTTCTCATAACTATTCATGATCAAAAATAAAGTTTTGCATTTCTAACAATAAAATGAGGAATTTGCATCCAGCAAGTTGTTTTTTTCCTGTAATATTCTTGTACGGTTATGCTTTACATTATTTTTCGTATCTCCACTTGAATGCCTGACTTTTTTTGACTTTGTGAAAAATGCCAATCACTTGGTTTTTAAAATTTTAAAAGTTTAATAATAATAAAATGGTTATAAAAATAGTAATACAATTAGAGTAATAAAGTTTAGAGTTAGGACAATTACAAGACAATAAAAAGCAAAGACTTCCGGACGTCTGGATGCTCTCGGACACTAAGTCACGAAAAGCATGCCTTGTGAACAAAGGAATCACCCTTAAACCAATACACTTGTTGCATATTCATACATCCTTTATGGCTATGCATACATTCTATTCTAAATAAGAAACACTGTCTGCTGTATGTCAACTGTTTCCTTTAATCCCCTGGTGTCTTGGAATCTGAGCAAGGCCTGAAGAAATTAGCTTCTTCTGATAAGAAGCCATATATTCCTCTCCTGTGGAAGATTTAGGTGTTCCTCAAAGCAAGTATCTCATTCCTAAAAAAAAAAAAAAAACTTCCCCACATACATAGTCTCTATTTTAACATTATGTTGGAACCTAAAACTACACTTAACACGATACGTAAGAGAATTAATACAGCATAAATTTCTAACATTACACATATAATATTCATTGTAACATTTGCGAAAAGCCCCTGATAAAATATGCATTTTTCACAACTTCTATAAAACTGGAGACAGACAACAGTGAACTGCCAGGAAATGTACCATGGAGAATCTAGTTTTCCGTCTAGCAAGTAGTTCTGGGATCTAAATTCAGTTTACACATCCTTGTGTCATTGTTACCAACATAGATTAGCACTACTGACTCTTTCCCTGGACACTCAAAGAAATTATCCAGCTATGGAGGGGGGGGGGGGGGTCTTCCTTTTCACTCAATAGGAAACTCCCCATAGACATCTCTCTCCTACAACAGAATCCCACATTAGCATCATCTGCTTCTTTCTGTTCTTTAAGATCCTGCTGTCACTGTGAGGAGCCACTGTGTTATCATCTAAAAAACAGGAACCCATTGAATTGTCCTGTTTCCCTTGTGTGTGTCCATCCCCAGGACACCTCCTTGTCCAAGCTCCGTGGCTGGAGCAAAGAGACAAACTGAAAACCTCAGCCATACTGCCCTCACCTACCTGCTATTTGCCCTTTTTGTGCAAAACTGCATTCTAAGCCCTTTTAGGTCATCCTGATCTCTTATTAATAACTCTGTATAACACTTTCTAAGTGTTCTGATTTTTTTTTTCCCATAAATGAAAGCAGGGTCCCATTTAGAAGTGTACAGATATATCTGATGTATGTTACTGTGTTCTCTTGGGTAGGTGAGCTGACAGTGAGACAGACCTGTCACAATTAATTTTGACAAGGCCAGTATTTAGTGTAGCAGTGATGTTATTTGACATATTCTGTTCATAATGAAATTTCCTAAAAAAGCAGCTTGATGTATTTTCTTCTTAATCCTAACCTAAGTACTTGTCCTTTTTAAAGGCATTTCTACAGTGGGAACCACAATGATCCAGGATGAAAATGCTCTTCATACAGATACAGATTTTGTGCAGGCTGAAAGTGCTGTTGAAGCAAAGGAAAACTTTGATCCAAAAAACCAAAAACAAACATTGCAGTCTCTTTTCTCTTTGCTCCGTGAAGAGGTTGAGCAGATGGATTCAAAGATACTGCCCCTGTGTCTTCATCAGGTACTTTCTAGGATTTTGCGGTGCTGCACCCAATTTTACTTTTATTTGAGACCTTTGTTCATTAGGAAAAATATGCATAAATGCAATTGATACCAATACTCATATCTAGACAGGATGCTTCAATACATAACAGATGGTCGAGGCAAATATCTCTTATAAGATCTTCTAATATTTCTTAAATTATAAATTGCCTTGTAAGTAAATTCTGTAGTTAAAGGAAACTCTTTAAGGGTGAGTTTCTAACTCCCCAAATGGTGAAATTAGTTTGGCAGGAAGATTTAGCAAAAATCACTCTTTTATCTGCCTTGAGTAAGGTTTGTAAGATACTGGTATAATTACAGAACAGCCAATACCTGAATAAAAATTTAAGTCTGGAATTGTTTTTACTGCTGCAGACATCTTTCTAGCATAAATTTTATGCATGAATATTAAGATTTAAGATTTTCTTAGTGTATATCTTTATATTAGCATAGTTGCCACACCTGCAAGATCAAAGGGAAAACTGTGGTTTGAAAAGCAGTCTTTCTTAGAAACTGGCCAGTATGTTGCTTGTTTTTTTCTGGAGGTTATGATGCAGAATGAATATGTGGATAGAACTTGATGCCGTATTAATGTACAGTTGTTATTTAGTTGTGTCAGACTGACAGTAGACTAGAAGACCTTTTGCTTGGCTGTGATGTCTAATATGGGAGATATGTAGATACTATACATGTCTGATTTGACTTAGCTGCATTGTCTTTATTTTGGAAGATATTTTTAATTTTTGAATTGCAATGACATTCCTGCATTCTTCTTCTTTAATACAAAAAAAGCAATTATATGGGAGAAAGGTTTCTCTTTAGGATTGCACATTATAGATAATCTACATTTGACATAGTATTTTTAATTTTTTTTTTAATCCATGCTTGTGTGAAGATATTTGATACTGTTCCTTAACTTATCAGAAGCTTAGCTTTAGGGTTAACAATTTTTGCTTTTAGCCTCATCAAATTTGGTAGTTTTTCATGAGTCAGTACAAGGGTCATTTTTGGAAAACAAGATACAGCAAAAACTTTAAATGCTTTATAAACATCAAGGGGATCAATTGCACATGATGGAGGTGAAATGTGTTGCTTTTTAGATGAGGAAGCCAAACACTAAGGGGATTAACCTTTTGAAAGTCGTACAGGATCTGTGACAGAGCTGAGAACAAAATCTGCATATTCAGATTGAAATATGTATTTAAACACTGTCTTTTTTCTTCCTAAAAATTATCAAGATTTTGAATGGAGCATTTGAAAGAAAGCTGATGGAACTTACAAGGCTCATAACCTGGTTTTTTAATAGAGGATGGGAGAGGGGAGGATTTTAAGTTTAGCATTCCTGTACAGGGAGTCTATTAAGAAATTTTTTCCCTTTTTAGTGAATTAACCTGTCAGCTTCAGGTTTTGTTTTTTTTCTTTTTCAGATTGCTAATACAGCCTGACAGTAACATTAAACCAGGTCTATCAAATACTCTTCTACAACATCCTTTTTTTATTCTATCTGGCAAATTCCAATGTAAAATCAAGAGCTGTGTTGGCTGTTCTGGAGTATTAACCTCCATGGTGTTTGTGGGAAGCTTGTATTGAATATTTAAAGACTCTTGGATAATAGGGGTTGTTCTAAGAGTCAACTTCTAATTAAAATAGGATGTAATTTTTTTTCCTGTCTTGAATGGGAATAATGTGATTTGTTTACAACTTGTTACAGAATCTGAGAGGTATTTTTATATAAAACTTAGGTAGAGCTTTGACAGCTCCAAAAATATTTAGGAGGCTATTGTGGACAGCAGACAAAATGTGTAGATAAAAAACATTAAAAGTCACTTAGCCATTCTCTTTCAGAGGTACTGGGCTCAGAATGGTCTAGTGGTTAGCAGTAAGGCTGAGAGCCAGGGAGTACAATTTGTAATCTAGACTCCTCTATCAAATTGCTGTCTTTTGTAGAAGTCTGAAGATAATTGCTAAGAAAAGTGTTTATTTAAGCCCTCTATATTATAACTACTTAAACTGATATGTCCCAAAGATCTTGAGACTGAATTTTTGAGTGCTCCCACAGAAGTCATTGGGGCATCATCTATGAGATGCCTCAGCCTGAATGTTGTGGTATCACTGTGCCTGCAGTCCTGGACACATTTTGCAAGCTCTGCCCTTGCTTCACCATGCATGGCAAACAGGAACACTGCCAAAATTTGCTGTCCCCAAGAACTGATTAGTTGCTGCTTGTAAAGGTCACTGGTAGTGTAGAGCTCCTTAGAATACTTCTGAGGTTTATATCTTTTGTATTTCATCGCATTTACAAACAATGATGTTAGTATTCCTCAGCTTTTTAGGAAAGCCTGCACAGTTTTGTAACAAGCACAAATAAGTTATTGTTGGAATTCTCAAGTATTTTTTGTCTACAGGGAGACAAAAGACTGTTCTTTTCTCATCAGTCAGGAAACTCCCATTTCTATTTTAACACATTGCAATGTATTGCTCAGGAGAGCACAGCAATGATCTTAATTTGATCAAACATAAGGAAACATTGGCCAGGCACAGAATTCAAACTTTTGAACTGGTATCAATAAAAATAGTACTTCTGTTGTAAGTCATTTTAAGCTTTCTATTAAGATAACTAAAAGTGTTTCTGAAATAATTTTTATAGTTGTAGGAGAATAATACCTTACTAAGGTTTTCTGGTTTGTGTAATTCTGTAAATTACACAAAATCAAATCAGTTTTGTGTGAGAGGACTTAATATTTCTATGGTCTTTGATGTTCTTTCAAAACCTTTTTCCTAGAATAGGAATACATGTATTTTGTCAGAACATTCATATTTTACCCCAACAAAATAGGAAGCTGCAAACCAGAATTTTAAAGCTATGATAAAAAGTTTATATCACATCCTTACCACTGTCATGAAAATTATAGATTCTTAATTTTTTTTCCACTTTTGCAGATAGCTGAGACCTATTTTCAAGAGGAGGAATGTATCCTTTTACTTGCAAAAATTGTTGCACAGTATTCAAATAATGTGGTATGCTTTGCTGTTAACTCACATCTTCTGGGTCAGGGTTATAAGGAAGTGAAGGACCATAATTTACCCATGAGCAAATACACAGTATGCTAGCAAATCCTCCTTAATCAAACAACTGGAATGTGAGTTAGGGATAAATTCACTTCCAACAGCTGTACTGATGCAATCATTAGTAGTTGGATGTCAGCAAGGAAGTAAGAAAACATTTTCAAAGAACTGTTTTTATGAGATAATTTCTATTCTAAGTATTAGTAACTGGGAAAATGTCCAATTTAGAGATAGGATATGTATTATATCAAATAATTATAGTAATGATAAAATTGTCATAGGACTTGATTAGAATATGTACTAAAAATGTCTAGATTGGAATAAAAATACCAAACACATGGAGCTGAGATCAGCAACCTGCAAAAAATAGCAAAAGGGTGTTTGACAAATGCTAATTAGTCAAAATCATATCAAGGTAGTTTGAGAAATTGTTGTAGGAAAATATGGGTAATTGCTTCTGGGAACAGTTTAGCAGTCCAGTTTATTTTGATTTGTTCCTAGATAATGCAAGTAAGTTTGGTCAAAAATTTGTAATAGTTGGACTGCTGGTAATTAGTCTGATATATTTATATTTCAGTAATTGTGTGAGAGAATAATAATATTAAACCTCAAAGTTAAGTTAAAATTTTAAAAAAGGTGGACTGGGATTTCCTCTTTGCTTCAAAGGGAAGTGATCAGATTATAAAAAGAAGATGCCAGTGGCAAGCCCTTAAGGTATATATGATTCCTTAAAATGCATCATACATTACAGAATTTATGCATACAGATTATTTCTTTATTTTGTAATTTGTACAAATAAAATACAGCAAATAGGCAATTGTTTAGCATGGTAAGTAACAAGGCATAAGAAACCTAAACAAATTATTTTAGCATGCAGCTAAAACCAGAGAACTAACAGTTGCAATGTTATAAAAGCAACATATAAAATAAAATCATCACTGTTTTAGAGGACTGCACTTTTGTTTTGGACCTCCTAATTCAAAAGTGTCCATCAGAAAATGTGAATTGCACAGTGTTGTCCTGATTTTTAAAAGTGTTAAGTTTTCTTTTATAATTCTTTTGAAAGTTTTAAAGTTCTCATAAAACTTCTTTAGCCTCCTGATAATGTTTACATATTTAAGAGTCAGAGTTCCCACACAATTTCATATATAAACAGAATAGTTTACATATTTCTCTGTGGGTAGAGAGAATGATTAATATTTGAACCAGTGTACTTAGGGAAGTAGTAATTCCATCCTCCAATCCACAGTCACCTTTAGAATTCTATAAATACCACATGTTTGAATAATAACGGGTCTTTTCTCTTTTGAACTCACCAAACTCCCGTGTACTCATTTTGTGTCCAATAACAACAGCACAGCACAAATGAAAGGCATGGAAAAATGCTGTAATAAGTCCTGATGCGGGGGGGCATTTAGTAAATTTAAAATATAAATGGCATGGTAGAAACAGTTCCTCTTTCATTGGAGTTGCTTTAATTGAAAGGCATTCTATTTAAAGCTGATCAAAGGAAATATTTTTTAATGCAATGTACACCTGATGTGTGGAATTCAACACCACTATATAATACATATTTATGAAGGATATCTGCATTGTACCTCCAGCCATCAGTTTCCTGAGGTTAATAAAGAACCTACTTGATCATGTTACACTGTATTAATTATCTATGACAGACATTTTAATTCATTCAGTATGGAATCTCATATTAAAAATAATTCAGGGTTTGTTGCATTGATCCTCTAAGGCTGTCTCTGTGATCTGTAATTCTGTTTCTAATAACAGATTGCCTGAAGACAGGGAATATTATTTCCATTAATATTGTTGTTCATAAGCCATGCCATTGCATGAGGCTACTGGTTGTGTTTTGTAATAATTACTCCAGTGTTTTAATTAGCATGAATAATGGAAAGTGGGTTTTCCGTATTACTAAGAACCTTTTTCTTTGTACTTCTATCCTCATTGTATTGTAGAATTACATTTCAAATAGCTGGTAAAACATCTTCAAATAGTACAACTAACAGCTCAGGCTTAGTGAACTAGCATTATCCTGACTATTGTAAGATATGTGACTATCAGTATACCTTTGTGAATATATTGATAACCCTAAGCATGGGGAAAGAGTTCTTCATATAGAAGAAAAGTGAGCAAATCTTCAGGAAGACAAAACGTAAACTTAGCAGTCCAACAGTGTTGCATACAATGGTTGAAAAAGGAGGGGGGAAGGTATTTTTCAAAAATTGAAGTTGGATTGTTTTAATACTGTCACCAAATGGTCATAGAAAGGAGTCATATTTTCAGTTAGTCATGGTTATTGGCATGTAATTGTATTTCTTGCAAGATATGTGCTGGTATTTGTGTCATTATTTTGCTTTTCGTTTCCCAGAGATGTCATTTTTTCATTCAAGTTATCAGCATAATAACATCTCAGTCATTTATTTTTAAGAAAAATCTTTTGTTGTGTCAGGCACATGGGAGGAGATACCTGCTAAAAAGAATAGGATTTTCATTTTTTGAATGTTTCTCCACGTATTTTACTTCTTGCCTGCCATTTTCATGTCTGCTGCTTTTTCTTTCTTGCACAGAAATCGGGATGCTAGCCATTATTCATTTTGATTCACTTATTTCAAATTTCAAGTGTGTAATTACTTCCCATTCAACCATGATGCCATTTATAAGTAAGTCATGCCATGTCCTCGTATGTGTGTGTTTGCCTTTAACCTTCCTTTCAGATGAGAAGGCCATGAAGTTCATTCAGCTTGAACGACTTTATCATGAGCAGCTGCTTGCAAATCTCTCTTCCATACAGGAACAGTGGGGTGAGTACCAGATAAACTAATATGGTAGAAGAAAGACTTCAGTTTGTATCTCTAAATAATACATTTCCAGGATAAAAAAGTTAAATAGCAAAAGTGACATTTATATCGGAATTTCTCTGAGCTTGTTACAAGAAGAATATTTCTGCTTTGGATTTGTTTGCACGCATTTAATTATAAATGTGGAAATAGTTTGTAATTCTTTATTCTGTTAATCAAGATTTTGATCCACAATTGTTTCAAGCTTATTTACGGGTTAGGATTGGTGGGTGTGATGTGATGAAAATAAAGTGTCTTCTGAGCAAATATGATGCTGTTCTGCATAGTCTGAAACAAGACTGTAGAGCACAGATAGAACAGTTGTCAATATTTCTCCGTTAATTAGTTTCACCAATTTGTTTAATGTTAAGCTACTCTTACAGTATCTTGAATAAAAAATATTTTGATTTAATGTAGAAAGAAAATGGAAAACAGCAGTT
Organism: Lonchura striata; assembly: GCF_050655825.1. Taxonomy (NCBI): domain Eukaryota; kingdom Metazoa; phylum Chordata; class Aves; order Passeriformes; family Estrildidae; genus Lonchura; species Lonchura striata. Next base: position 82,404,968 of record NC_140705.1, on the reverse strand, counting down.
CCCAGTCCAGTTACAACACTGAGGAATTCAGATAAAGAACTGAGTGGCCAAGAACTGGAAAAGCTTACTAGAGTTTGCTCCTCGCATCAACAGTAAGTATAAGAAAGTATTATTACTCCTCAAACTAATGTTTTTGTAGCTGTTGTCTCCTTGATGTTATGGGTATTTTAAAATAATCAGTGTCAAAATAAAAGTTGCATCACTGACTTGAATTTGGTTATAACGTGGTGGTTCCTTCTGATATGTAACTAAAATCAGTTACCATCAGTTTTCACATTGTTTTAATGTTGTTTTAAGAATGCATGAAGACTAAATCTGAACTCATTTTAGCAAATCATCAGTTTTCCAGAACTGGAGTTTTGAGTTTTATTATTTCAACCAAAGGAAATGCTGAATAATGTTAATTTAGGAAGAGAGAGACTGTAGAACTAATGATGGTGTTCATGTTTAATACCTATTGGTTTACTCATTCTTTCAAAATGCAAGTGTCCAGCATCTCACACTTCAGCACTCATACCTACGCTATAGGATTTTATTCCCAAATTTCCACATTTCAGGACAATTCCTTAATGCTTAATGTAGTTCTTGTTACTTTCTATAAATTTCATATCAGTTGTATTTACATGAAGCAGTAATTCTGTACTTTCCTAGTGTTATGAACAGTGAAATCTCAGTTGCTAGCTGCTTTGCCTGACCCATCAGCCTCCAGAATCAGTTGTATCACAGTATAACAAACTTGTGGGCAGTGCCTAGGGTGCTTTTCTGGGTAGTAACATATATGGGATTGTACCCAGCAGGTAGGAGGAGGAGATCTGTTCCTTCATGTATGAATGTCCTACTGTCCCAACATTGATTTTAATGTACAGATGGAAAAAATCATACGAGCTGCCACTGAAAAATGATCAACCAATAGCAATAAGGAAACTACATTCAAAGCTTGAGAAAAGGCCTGCCTGTGACAGGCAAGATGCTCTCAATTAGATGGGGAGAGAGAACTTTCTCTAGTACATTTGCATTGGCTGAGTCAATCTGGTTATAACAAAAACTAAAATGCTCCTGTTGCTTATAGAGTATTGATTTGGCCAAAGCCAGGGACCTCATAAAACGGGAAAGCTGGGCAGGACAGAACGCACATCCAACCAATATGATTAATGTAACATTCTCCATTTATTCAAGAGAAGATGGCAGTTTATATACACTTCTATATAGTTTACAGTTTACAAAGGCACTCTGATTAGCAAGCTAACTTTGTTTATCTTTGTCTTAAGGTGGCCCAAACCTTACACTATAAACCTATACTACTTAACACCCAGACAGCCCAGTGCTTCCCATCACACCTTAATACAATTTCTAACTGTGCCACAAACCCTTAATTTCTAACTTCATCAGAGGCTGGAAGGCCTCACAAGGCCCAAATCTGAGGCCTAGACTGGAGTAACTCAAATCTCATTCAAAACATAAATCATGCCCCTCTCTCTTTCAGAAATGCTGCAACATTTGGCTCTCAATTTTGTTCTTCTGGGTGATGTTTGAAAACACCCCAGCTGATTCCCAGAATCCATGCAGGGATTTTTCAGGTGTATTCTGAATGCCTTTGTGAGGGAGTCCCTGGAAAGGTATTCTTGCATTCCCAGAGGATAAGGGGGCAGGTGTGGCACTGGAGGTGCAGGTTTGCAGCTGCAGTGTGCTGCTGCTGAGAGGTTGTCCCAGCCTGCGTTTCCTTGTGCATGACCTGCTGAGACTCAGCTCTGCTGGGATTTACGTGCTGCAATGAGCAGCACCTCCCTGGTATCACCTGGGTTGTCACCTTGTTGAGAATAACTCTGCTTTCTCCTTCATTTCAGTTTTGAAATGTCATTCCCTGCTCTGAGAAACCCTGCAATTTGATAAAAATTAAGGCTTGTGTTCACTTACCATGATCAGTGCTCTGTATGTAATACTGTTACTCTTTCAAGCTCTGAAGGCAAAAGCCTATTTGCTGTTATTGTTTCATATAGAGGGGTTTTCCTAAGTTTTAAATTAATTCTACTTTTTAATTGAAATTACACTTTAATTTTTAATGAATAGCATGCAGGTCTTGGAAAATGTGAGCATTTTGCTTTTTTAATTGAAAGTAAATTTTTCTGATACTCAAGTTCTATAGCTACATACTGGACATGTTTGCTCTTTAAAGATAGTTTTGAATGTCCTTTATTTGAATTTTAAATGGTAAAATTTAAAAGGCAATGTAACTTTTTGAAGTTTTTGTTAGACAGTATGAACATAAGTACTCTTCCCTTCTCTCTCTAACATTTTTTCAGTAGCTTTAAATAAAAAGCTCCACATTTTATTTTCATTGCTGTATGAAAGACTACAAGACAGATTATGTGTGATAAATCACATTGTGCATGAATCTGGATCCAGCTGGCAAAGTTCACCCTGACTGTGAGCAGCGTTGGTGAATCTGAATGGAGTCAGTGGGAGCTTCTGTACATTACAGAACCCAGAAAATGTCCCAGTCTGTGGAGAAGGAAATATCATTTTTGGCGAGGTCATTTCATCACTCAATCTCTTTTATAGTGATCCCTATTTTAAATAGTAGTAGATAGCAAGTTCTTTTATGATTTTTGAAGTTGGTAGAGTTTCTTCTGAGCATAACCTTTTACAGGAATGTACATTTCTTGATATGTTGCAGTAAATTTCCTTCTGACGGCTTTCTCAGGTGGAACAATGTTAGGACTAATTTGTCTTCTGATGATATTCATGCAAGCACAGATCTGTGCTTGAAGGTATGCTAGCAGGCTGATACTTTCAGTGGAAGAAAAGTTCTATGCTAATTTTAGAGCACAGCAAAAGTTTCTAAGATTTCACTTACACTTATTATGAAGAATGTTGCCATTAGGTTATTTAATTTATTCTTTTTCCTTTATTGCCACAGGCCACAGGCATCCAAAAATAAGGTAAGCAGCTGTTTAATTGAATTCTGCTTTGTCAAAAATTGGTAATAAATATATTTTAAATATTAGATAAAATCTTTCAAGTTTAGAAGCTTTTTGAAGTTTCAATGTCTCAAAAAGCCACAGCATTCCTGTTTAAATCTAAAAATTACACATAATAGTATCATATTTTACAGCTAGTAGCTGCAGAAAATACATGGGAAAGCAGTTCTTTACCTCAGTTAATGGAATCCAGAACTTTAAAGGAAAGAGAAGCTACTGCTTTTAAATCAGGTATGTGTGTATGTATGCACATGTGCATACATTTGTTTTAAATATGACACTGTATTGACATATTCCTATAAATAAAATTAAGCTATTTCATTTGAAGATACAGCATCTGTTGGATCTCTACAGATGCACAAATGCGTGATTTTTTTTTTCTCAGCACAATGGATAAATAATGCAATTTTAATTAGTTGTTGATATTTATACTTGTGAAGTAATTCTAGCCTCCATTAAAAAAATTCTTACATGTGCATGCATTTATATTAGCTTATGTAAGCTACCAAATTGTATAAAACTAGAGATAATAATTTGCATGTATAAAAATATTAGGTAATCAACCTGATGACAGACATTCTGAGGTGTGGCAATGGAGTACAGTTAACAATATTAGTAACTATTTTAAGTTACATGCAGTGTACTGATTTTGAGATGCATTTTTCTGAAGCAACACAGAAAATGATAAAGCTTTTGAAGGGACTTGAAGAGAAAAACTCAGTTAATTGTTTACAGTACATACTTTTATGTAATTTTAAGGCTCATTTTCCTTTTTCTGCCTTGGGGCAAGGGCTTTTTTCTTTGAGTAATTTGTTAGAATCTTTGGGTTCTTAGGAAGCATTTACAAATTAATTAATTGTTAAAATGGAGACAGAGTGAGAAAGAATATTGGTGGGTAACCAGGCTGTGCTTTATCTCTTGTCTCTCTGAGCAAAAAGTTTCTGGTATTTTGCCATACTACAGTTGCCAACATTGACTTAAGCTAAGTACCTTCCCTCAAAAACGGCTAAAATTCTTCACAAGATGAGACCTGGCCTAAGTGATCCTAGGAAGTCCCTTTCAACTTAAACTATCTTACATGTGTGTATCAGCCAGGATGTTCAGGAGAATCAGAAATTAATGAAGGTACAAAGTCACAATTCTCTATGTATGTGGATCCTCCTTATCTGCATGCTCTTTTACCATGACCCCTATACTGCCTTTTCTCCACTGCTCTTCTTGTAACTAAATATTAAGCATTAGAAACATGAAACAAACATATTCTACAGGTCAGAAAGCAGATCAAAAGAACACAGGTGCTTTTTATTTTTGGATGGTTGGAAACTCCCATGGAAAAAAAATAGACAATTACAATTTTTGCTCTGATTTTTTTCCAAGTGGAAACAAAAGCTTTCTGGAGAGCAGAATTTCTGAACATTTGAACATTCTTAATTAGGATCATTTTGTTTCAATGTTGAAATACTCTAGTACAATACTATCTTGATATAATGTGGAAGGAATTAATGGTATAAGTGGATCTTTTCATGCCTTTCTCTAAATGTAAATCTTGTCAAAATATCATTAAAATCTTCCTGTGAAATGTTGGTAAATTGATAAAGCTGTGTCATCCAATAAAAAGCTGTTCTGCTGAGAAATTTTCAGCAGTTCTAAGCACTTTCAACACAAAGATAGGAATGTTTCCACCTTCTCTCAAGTTTAAATGGTTGAGATTTGCAAAAGATGCTTTTCAAAAGATGAGTACATTCTTGAGGAAGCAATGAATTATCTCCCTGGTGAGTGTGAGCAGCTGTTGAGGCAGCATGTGGTCATTAGCTGCTGCTGCCCTTCAGTGTCAGTGCATCAGGAGCCTGAGGATGAATGAGTTTGGTTGCAGTCAGAAGGATTTGGGTAGGGAAAGCATCAGGATGAACTAGTACAGAAATTTGACACAGAGGTGATTCATAGTCTGAAATATCGTTCAGATAACAAGTTGTGCCTGAGTGATCCAGCCCAGGACTTGAAGCAATATGACCACTTGGAAAATGGTTCTTGATTTTGCCTGAACCCCAACAGAATCCCATTTTACAATAAACCTACAGTTCCTAAACCAACAGTAGCGTAAGTGCATGGGCCTTCTCACTGAAAATTTACAATGCTTGACTTCTGCTTTTTAGGTGTTTTTTTTTCTCTACCAAAAAAAAAAAGAAAAATTAAATGAAAAATGAGAAGTAAACATGTAAAGTTTTACCTTTGTAATACATGTATCTGCCAAACCACAGGAAGAACTACTTAACTCATTTAACTGCTTGTAGTAGAAGACTGACTTACAGGAAGACAGGAAAAGGAAACTCTTAGGTGTTTTGAGAACTGGCCTTCATATGGACCCATATATAATAAGAATTTATGTAGTAGTTATCAGTAAGAATACATAAAATGCATTGTAGCAATATCTATATTACATTGTAGAGACTATTGCACTGCACTATAGTAGCATCTTTGAAGTAAAATCAAACTTGCCTGGTAATCTTAAGCAAAAATTACTTCATTCATCTGCTAAAGTATATGGGAATATATTTTGAGCCTCTGTAGGCAGTTGATCCTAAGAATTCACAGTTCCACTCTCTTGGGGCTACAAACAGTGACCAACAAACAGCTTTATAAGAAGTTATCCAGTCAAGACTCCTGGGACCAGTATCTAATTAGTTTTCTGCCCTTCTGAGCAAGGGTTGTGAATGGTCTGTTCTATTACATTTTACTTTCTGGCAGATTTTCACTCTGAATCTACCAACAGAGAGAATTCAGCCCTTAATACTGTGTGTGTGTATTGAAAGATGAGATTTGATAAATCATTTTCCCATTAATTTTTTAAGTTTCTGACTGAAAGCAGAGAGTTAATAGCCTTAGTGTTAACTAAAGATAAATTAATGTGTTTCATGAAAACCTTCCTAATGAAATAATTGAATTTAGCAAGACCCTTAGCATAAGTTTGCAGTGTGTACATATAGTTTAGATTCAATTCCAGGATGGGGAGGAAGTCTTTATACCCTGTTTTCTTTTAGGTTCTGTGGGATTTGTTTTTACTTGGGAAGAAGGACAAAGATGGAAATGTGTGAATTCTCCATTGGTAGATTACTGTAGATCAGTACTCTGCTAAGCTGTGTTAGATTAACAGGACAAAGTGGTGCCTACACTGTGATGAGCAAACCAAGTGGCAATTCTAATGCAGCTCTGTTTGGGGGAAAAGAAACCATTTTTTAAATTACCATAGGTGCTTTTGTTGCTAAAAAAATTTCTGTAGACACTTCGTTGTACCTCTGTCAGTCAGGCAAAATACCCCTGATGAGTATGTCTTCAGTTAACCTAGTATAGGCAAAGGCATCTTTTCTAATTAAGTCTTCAAGTATTTGTCTTAATTTGCCTTCAGTCTGTAGTGGGCATGGGTTGCCTGAAGTAGTTGTAAATATTGAACACTGCTGAAAATTTGATGTGAATGATTATTGTATCCCAGTTCTTGCACATCTGTGGTTACATAACAGTGCTAGGATCATTTATTACTTTCTTAGGAACAGTGCCCTGAGCTCAAGGGACACCTTTTGCAGTACAGAATCTGATTTAATTTCCGATTCCATTTAATCTTTGTTGCAGTTGGGGCTGCCAACAAAGATGCCTGTTGTAATGTGGATATATCCACTAGGAAAAATTGACAGATGGTAACAAAATCTTGTACCGATAATCCAGGCTGTGTTTGAACTCATGACCTGTATGTGAAGGGCTTGATATCCCATTACAAATCCCTTGAGCTATTTACTCATCTGTGTCTCATTTTTTAAAAGGCCCTGTCTCACACCTATTCTTTCAGTGTTTTATAGAAGTTAGAGTCCTTGTACTCTTTATTTCTGTTAATGTCATTCTGGGTTTTTTTCCCACATTTTGATTTTCTTGAATAGTCTCTTTTTCAATTTTCAAGTCTGTCTTTTCTGTGCTGCCTTGCATTTCATTATCCATTAAAAGGGGGATAGTTTGGAATTTAATAAAATTGTTCAGTATATAATGAATTAATGCAAACGTTTGTTTTAATGAATGTGACTATTTTGTGTAACAAGTTCAGAAAATAGGGTCACATTTTAAGGGAGGTTTTAACAGGTGTGGAAGAACAAAATTGGCATGGAGAACTCAGTTAAGAAGGGTGTTGTTTGATATCTTTGTTAATCTGTTCATAAGACCTTTCTGCTCTTCACTATGACCAAAAAAATGCAAATAAGTGCTTTCTAAAGTTACTAATTTGTTGATTGAGGTTACTACTATTACTGCAACAGTAATCCTATTATAACATAGTCTTAACATATTTTTTATTAAAGTATGGAATAAAAGGCAGTTTCTGTCATAGCTAACTTACTTTAATATTTTAATTCTTAACTGCCTGTTTCTTTCTTTTTAAGCCTAAAAACAAAGTTTTGGCTTTCTTGTAATGCTTAATATCTAATAATTTCATAGATAACTTGGGCTAAGCATCTACTCCTTCATCAGCATATCATACCAGTAGGTGAATTCACAAGCTATGTAGAGCTCCTTGTGTGTCTCTGAAATTTCAGATAAGAAAAAATAATTTTAATATGTATTGTAAATATGAATACAGAAGTAAGTTGCATCTGATTGCATTTTTAATATATAAACTTACTAATCCAAAAAGCAGCATCTTTTTATGCTGTCTATTTATGGGAAATGTAATTTCTATTTAGTTTAGTGTTAACCAAAGGACCTAATGATATGCAAATATAAAATTTATTAAATTAGTAGTGTGATTGCAGCTTCTTTAAAATAAATGCAGATATCTCCTTAGGTGACAGATACACTTGCAAAAAGGTACAGTTTCATGTCATTAAGTGCATTTGCCTAAATTCCAGGCCTCCATGAGATAATTCATGTAAAATGTCCATTAGAAGACAAGTGACTGTTCAGAAAGATGCTCACATATTGGGAGTAGCTTTTTTCAGAAGGACACTGAATCATGTGCTTCACCTGCAAGAATATGTGCAAATACTTTTTTTTCCTGAATCAAGAGTCAGAGACTACTAACAGAAGTTATCCTGACTGTAGCATAAAATCCCTGCCCTTTATGGGAGAGCATTTTGAAGCATTAGGTTACAATGTTATCAAATCACAGTATACTCTTTCCCCTCCTGGGCTGATGCTTTGAATCATTTAAAAACTCTGGAACTGTTTTTCCTATTGCACTTAGGTACTGAAACTTGTCCTGGCGTTGCACCAAAGAAAGAAGATAAACAGCTGAGCACTGTTTGCCTGGGTGAAAACAAAACTGAGAGACAGACAGAGGCAGCAAGTCTTCGGGTAGCTGCAGGAAAGGACCACATGGAGGAGCAGCACTGCAGTGCTGAATCGACACTGGAGCCACACACCCAGTCCACAGGGACAGTGGGCAGGCCTTCCTCGGGCTGTTTATCATCTGGGGATGCTGGTAGAGATAACAGTCTGCAGCTGAGGGGAAGACAGCTCTCCAAGGATGCAGTGAAAATAGAAGGGGCGGGGGAGCCTGGAGTGAAACTCCCTCTTGAGCCGATGGTAGATGTTTTGGCTTTAACAGATGATGATTATATGTCTGCTGATTTGGTTCCTTCTGATAAAGATGGGCCAGCTGATAGAAGTCTGCTCAGATCAAAACATGCTGCTGGGTCTTCAGAAATTCCTAGTGGCCAGCTTGGAAATAGTGACTTAAGCCAGCAACAGATACAGCCTGATGATGATGATGATGAGCAGTCTCCATGGGACAGAACTTCCTCTGGCTGTAATGAAGTGTCTGAGCATGACAGTACTGACCATTCACAGGTGTGCAAGGAAATACAGAGAGCAGCAGGACAGGAGGAAAAGGCCAATAATGAACAAGAAGACTTATTTCTGAGATTTTTGAATGGTAACATAATAGACACTGAAGAATCTGCAGACTTTGCTGACTTAGCAAACCAAGAGGATTTTGACACTGTTCCAGATATTTCACCCGAACGAGCATCTTATAACTCCCTGGAAGCTTTATCACTAGATGACAGCTTTTCTTCTCTTGATGAACTTACAAGAAGGATAGAGATTACTGAGGTAAATATTGTAAATCCTATATAATCTTCCATGTTTGTCTCAGTTAAAATATTTTAGATATTGCCAACTTCAAAATGTGTTAAATATTCCTTTATGTATCACTTTACCAAATCTGAAATCTATACATATTTAATTTCTTTTGAGCCTACTGAAAATGCTGCATTTTAGCAGAGTGCTGTTCTGTTTCACATAGATATAGCATAAATTAATCCAGTAGCATCTATTTTTAAATAGCTATGTTTGTGCCATTTGTGTTTCAGAGGATGGGATAGGAAGCAGCATATTGATACTATTAGAAAAATTCTTGTGTTGATTGTCCCTGTGACTGATGATGATGCTTTGCAGGGCCTCTAATTTCATTTCTAGTTTGCTCTCCTGGTGCTGGGACTGCCAGTACTCTGATGGCAGAGTTAAGTCTCTGCAGAGGAAAAAACACCTTGAGTTTTTCCATAGTCCTTCTTCTGGCCATCTGTTGTTGCCAGCTTCTGACTGTGTTTCAAAGTTCTTTGTTGGCTGTACAAATCTTGTTTCTATAAAATGACTGTCATTTGGCTGCATTGGTGAGAGTCCACCTGAATCATTCATAGCAAGAGACTCAAGTTTTTTGTGAGGCAGGGGGCTTAAATGGGAGAAGGGAAGAAGGATTAACATCAGTAGCAATTAAAGTTTGTCATATGCAGCACCTGGGGTTGTTTCACAATACTTGGGATTTCCAGGTGACGAAGGGTGAATTAAGGACAGCACACCAGCTTGTATTGTTTCATTATATACGTATAGGATGTTTTTCCAGTTAATCTTACCACCCATCAGTAGCCTAGGGATTGTTTTTCAGAAGTGATGAGCACCCACAGCTTTCTTGGGTGACACATTTGAAAGAGTTTGGCACCCCTGAGAAAGCAGCATTGTTAACTTGTGTTCATTGATTCTGTTTTAGTGCCAAAATAAGATTGCACTGAAGTTTTGACGAGCAGATAGAATCTTTGTACTCAGCTGTAACACTTCTTCCTTTCTTGTCCTCTTGAAGGCTTTGAAATTACATTGTTCACGCTATGGCAACCTAAGAAGATAATGGTGTTTTCATACACTGGTTGTTAATGAGTATCTAGAAAATGCATTGGTAGACACATGAGTGAAATTAAATTAATCACATTAAATGACCAATGTGGCAGTAAAAAAGAAAAAAATAATCAATTTGACCGTGATAAAACTTATCATGAAGTGTTTACCTCACTGCCACAAACAAATTAGAATGGAAGGTGGAAGTAAATATAATTTTGAAATAACCTGGGGACAACACCTCTATGCTAGAATAAAATTTCATTACTGTTCTTCAGTTGATATGTAATAAGAATTTATTGAAGATGGGGAAGGGTAAATCTTTGTATATGTATTTACAGTTCAGAAGTTTTGCTTGGCTCCAATTTGAGATCCAAGAATCATCTCGTGCAGTTTTCTAACTTAGATGCTTTGTCACTTACTTTTAGTTTATTATTTACAATAACTAATTGCAAGAGTGAAAATTCACCTAATTCTGACTCTAGATTTAAATAGCTGCTAATGTGAAATAGTATTTTTTGTATTGTACAGGCCCTTATACTGGCTATTTCTTCACTAGTACAAACCACATCCAACAACAAGCAAATTATGGAAAACCACAGTCATTTTACAGAAACAAGATTTGTACAGCTAACAAAGAACTTTGAAACACAGTCAGAAGCTGGCAACAACAAATACTAGAAGTATATAGTTCTTAAATATCTTTGATATCATTTCTGTGAGAATGAAGTGGCAGTGGCAAAACAAATTGTAACCTCAATAAAGTTACATTTTGCTGTATAAAATAAAAGGTTGTAGAATAAACTTGTTATGTGAGAGACAAGGAAGTTAGTAAAAACTTAGAAGTTTTTCTTTATTAGAAAATTATAATTGGGAAATTCTTGTTAGAAAGCAAAGATAGTGAGACTGTCTACCAAAACATTAAGCTTTTGGATGGCAGCTTGTATACCAAGAAATGAAGTCTCCACTAGGTTTAGAGGCAGTGTTGTGTATTTTCTGTTCTCTTGTATGGCTTCAGTCCCTTAGCTTTAAGTTTGTAGTAACTTTGCTCCCACGTGGAGTGCTTACATGGTATCAGGTGTCTGTTGGTGTATAAAGGAGCTCAGGTACTTGCATGGCAAGTGTATCAGGAGGAAAAATATTACCCTCAGTAGCTGTGGTGTGAATACTGAACCTACTAAGTCAGCTCTTTTTCAAACTCAAATTACTTATGTATCTAATGTATGTTATTGGCAAAGGGGTTTTTCTGCTGGTTTTACTGTAAAACAGGGAAGTCTTGGGTTTTGTCATTTTGGGGATTACTTTAAAAAATCTGGTATTGTTGTAATAAAACTACAGTCCTTTGCCATGTAACTGAATAAGGAATACAGCCCACAGAAGAATACACAAACTTTCTTGAGTAGTTTTCTGCATTCAAACCAAACTACTTCACACAGTGAGCTTTTCTTCCTAGTTCCCAGTTTGTAGTGCCTCCATTTTGGGGTTTTTATTTATGTCTATATGCTACAACTAATTCTAAGTGTCAACTTGAATTACAAGGCCTTATTTTCATAGTTTTGTCCAGTATGTTTATAAATATACACACATCATATTTGTTGAAGCTTTTTGATATTTTGTTACCAAATTCTGTTTTAAACAGAGAAGAGACAGGTAGTTCAATTAGCTTATTTCTTCTGATTTTACAACCTGGTTATTAAAATGTATATGAGAAGTGGGAAACTTTTGGCTGAAGCAAATTCACTTTCTACTAATGGTGGGGAAAAGAGAAAAGCTTTTTTTTAACAGAGTTTCAATTAACCAACAGTCATTGCTGCTTTCATTTTTGACTGTTGATGAAAATGCCACCATACACGTGCATGCCTCTTTCAGTTCCTGTACAGTGACTGTAAAAACTCCTGTCAAAAGATTTTGTCAAGGCCAGCAGATCTGAGCAAGCTCAGTTACATAGATGCTCCAAGACCATCTTTTGTTAATTATCCACCTTAGAATTAAGAAAATATCTGATTTTTCAATAGGGTCCTTTATGCACCTCTTTCATGTAAAAGCTATTGGTAGGGCACTCTGGTGCAAGCCTGTATTTTTCTGCATGTGGTTCAAGTCAAGCCTGTGCTTGACTTGTGGTCAACTGTATTAACCACAGTTCCCTCATTAACTTCCAATATAAACAGTATATTCTTCCTTTTTTAATTCCTCCTGACACCTACAGAATGGGATGTAAAACTTCATCTTGTGTGGCAGCTAAGCCCTTCTCCTGAGATGTTTCATTACTGGGAAATGGAGCTAATAGAATCACTTTGTGTATTGGAAACAAAGACAAAAAACCTTAAGTGTATAACTCATAAAATTCAAAGGCAAATGAAGTATAGTGATGCCATGGAGCTGAGTCAGGAGAGGTTTATGTTGGATATTGAGAAAAGTTTCTTCACCCAGAGAGTGGTTGGGACTGGAACAGCTCCCCAGGGAAGTGGTCACAGCACCATCTTGGCAGAGTTCAAGAAGTGTTTGGACAATGCTCTCAGGCACATGGTGTGACTCTTGGGGTGTCCTGTGCAGGACTAAGAGTTAAACTTGATCATCCTTGTGAGTCCCTTCCAGCTCAACATATTCTATGATTCTATTCTAGGAATAAATTACATATATAAAGGGGCTGTTTTTCAAAATACAGTTTATGGCTTTTGTTGAGATGGGGAAGTAACACTAGCCACAATTATTTTTATTGCAAAATTGAAAGCATTTTATCCCTCTTTTTAAGCAAAAGAAGATGTTCAGAAGAGAGAAACTTGTACTGTGTCACATTAGTTCTTTATACATTTAAAGTAAATCCTGAAATGTATCTATGTAGGCTGACAGGGAAAGTAAATGAACCTCATTGTAGCAAGTCTTTCCTCCAGAAAGCCTTTTATGTAACTGTAATTACTGCAACACATTTCCACATAATCCTGTCAAGGATAGCCCTCTGGTTTTAAGCTTGGAGAAGACAGGAGTTTGTGACACAGTCATTCAGAAACTACCAAGAGCCAACAGACAGAAGGAAGTGCCTCAGTTTGCTGGGATGTCTTGCAGAACAGACCACCACTTCTAATCTTTGGGCAGATTGGTAGGAATGCCCTGCCATCTCTGGGTGACATTCCCACCTTGTACAGTCCAAGCCACTTGGGAATAATCATGCCAGGCAACAGCCAGCCTGCTGTGTGGGTGGTGTGGGAGAAGCAATTGATCCTCTTTATGAAAGCAATGCTGTAAGCAGAGGCTTAAAATAATCTACTCTACTAAAGGATATCATTTTGTCTCCACCCTTCCAAATAAATAAGTAAAATTAAAACACTCCTACATAATCCCTTTTCCTTGTCACAACAAAGAACCATAAGTGGTGATTTTTCTGTTGGCCTATTAAATTTTTGTTTTTGCAAGGCTAATTTAGCAGTACCAGTAGAAGCTGCACCTCAGTGCACTCATTTGTTGTGATGAGACAGTTGCAAACTATTATTTCTGGGTCATTTCTGCCAGCTATTGGTCCTCTGCATGTTGACTTAAACAATTTGTTTCCTCTTTCTCCACACTTCCACTACTTTCCAAGTACTTTCTAGCATTGTTTCATTAAATAATCCATTCAAGCTCTTGAGCATATATACAAAAGGGAAAGTGAATATCAAAAGTGTGGCAGAGATCAGTTTTATCCTCTGAGTTGTTCTAGGTAATGTTATTTGTCCATTTAAGGGCTATAAAATACTGCCAGACCAGAGACCCACGAGTGTAATTGCCATATTTATCAGTTCAATGTTGCAAAGGCCAAAGCTGCTCCAGTACCTATTGGATTGTGCCCTATGTCTCCCTGTGTGCAGGGCACCATCTCTGACTGCAGCATGCATTGATGCATTATATAAGTTCACAACATGAGGCAAGCTTAAGGATATGAACTTGGTTTTTTTTTCTGTTTCTCTACTGCTCTTAGAAATGCAATGCATAAAAGTTTTTATGGATGGTCTTCTAACTTATGTTATAGATACGCTTAAGTAGTCCTTTGTCTGCAACTACAGTGTTACTTGGAAACTTGGGGGTTTTGGAGTTTTTGTGAAAGTTAGAGACCTTTGGGGTTATCTAATAGATGAGTTGCAAATTCAGTTGTAAATGTGATATGTTTTATCTGTAGCACAATTGTATGCATATTACTTTTCAATTTAACAAATGTTACTGTTGATCTACAGAATTAAGCTTTTTAAAGTCCTACTGCAGTCTAGGTAGAAATAATTACGACTTTTTTTGAGGCAAGGAGGTTCACAAGGTAGAAAAAAAGGGCAATTCTGAACATACTTTTGACTTTAATTTCTATTTATTTGTAGCACACCAGAAGCTACTTGCTTAGGAAAGCATTTTTCTCCTGGTGCATCACCTACTTTAATTTCATTAATAACAAGGAAGTTACAGACTGCTCAACCAACCCAGTATGGCTTACCATATATTTTTGCAACTAATGGAAATACTATAGCAAAGAAAAGAGAAGGTGTGGTTTATTGACTTGTTGACCATATTGCTGTTTGTGCAAGCTGTTTGAGTGACCAGCCTGTAGGGAAGGATTTTTGCACTGCTGCTGTATCCAGAGAGCTTATTACAATGTGGAACTCAATGTGGAATCCATCCAGAGCACTGAAGCTTTCTTTTTCCCTGTTCCCTGGTGTTCCCTCTCTTCGGTTTTGTAGCCCTGCTGTAGCTGCTTGTCCGCCCCTGGGGAACCAATTGCAGTGCTGGAAAATTAATCTCACAATAAGTATGTGATGGGCTCTGCAGGATTATATTTTTGGAGGGGCAGCAGCAGTGTGTCATTGACTTGTTATTGCCCTCTGATGATAATGATTTTGACACAAATCCACCTCACCACTGCCCCTGCCCACGTGAGCTTACAAAGTAGCACAAAGTGTGATCCAAGCAGAAAATGTGTGTGCATTTAACATTTATAACAATTAAAGGCAAACAGTGTCAGTAAGCAGCAGAACAATACTGCAGCTGTCCTGTCTGTTCAGGACTTGATGTCTTCAAAAAGGAGGCTTCCCAAGTACTGCAATGTTTAAGAAAAGTAAACTGGAAACCATTTATTAACTGTTTAGCTTGTTTCCTCCCTGAGTCATTGTGAAAAATTGAGCAGGAGCTCTATTTAACATCTCTTGTGCCACTCACTGACTTTCCTGATAGATTACCCCAGTGGAAGGATTGGTGTCTATATTAAAGAAGAGAGATGACAGAGATGGAAAAACAATTGCTCAAGTCCAGCAAAGGCAAACAAAGAGAAGAGTGAGATTCCAAGAAATGGAAGACACATTGGATCAAGGTAGTTTAAATTTGTTGATTCATGGATTGTTCTCTTGGTCAGTCTTTTTGTTCACAGCAGCAAAACAGGCATTTATTGAACATACTCTCCTGGTTTTTTAAAACTTAGTAAGTAAAGGTGATTGATAAAAGATTTTTAGTCTGTACCAGGTTTGGGTAACAAGACTACAGAAGGATACAGTGAGCATACTTCTGTTTTAAAGCTTGGCTGAGAATGAAGTCACTGTTTTTTTCCTCTGGCTGAATGATTTACAAGTGACAAATAATTGAAGTCCTTTCATTAATGATCATTG
This sequence comes from Lonchura striata, assembly GCF_050655825.1. Classification (NCBI taxonomy): domain Eukaryota; kingdom Metazoa; phylum Chordata; class Aves; order Passeriformes; family Estrildidae; genus Lonchura; species Lonchura striata. Next base: position 82,389,232 of record NC_140705.1, on the reverse strand, counting down.
CTCAGAGGTGTGAGGTGTAGGCTTTCTCCCTAAAGCCATTTAGTGTGTAGGTAGAGGGATGCAAAAGAAACAAGTCTGTTGTGCTTTGTCCATGGGTACATTTCCAACCCTTTCTAGTTGTTTCCATGCGATGGGAGGGTGTTGGATTTTAACCTTTCTTTATAATTTAATATCCATACATATTTGCTAGCTGTCATTAAATCTGGCTTTACACGTTTTGATGGGCTAAATAGCCTCATGAGAAACACAGTACATTTCTCATGTTATGCTTTTTTTTTTTGAGTTTAGAGTCTCTATTATTCAAACTGAAGAGACACTAAGAAAATTACCTTTGATTACTAATGATATAGAAAGTTCTATCTGTTGTGTATGCCAGCCACTATATGGTATAAATTAGTTCTTAAGAGTAAGTTAGCGTGTCTCAAACATTCACAGCCTAAAGAGACCCTATCCCATCTTTTTTTGAAATATTTTAAAAGTATTTATGTTTTATTTAAAATTCAATTAGAGTTTTTTTATATGATTTTTCCCCAGGATTTAGTAATTCAAAAGGAAAATTGTTTTATATTATTGTTATTATTACTTCAAGTTTGATTTCAAACACACACAAAAAAAAATCACACAAATGTTTCTTTTACCCCATTTTTCTCCTGGTGTAGAGTGAAGGGAGTACAGAAATTTCCTTAGAGTCATGTCAGGATGACAGAAGACACAGATGTTGTTCATGCATACAGATTAGCAAGGACAAGTGAGATTGTGAGGATGTAGCATCACCTCTGCAACCTCTGCATTGCTTCTACTCTGGAATAAACAATCATGCAAAGAATTAGCAGAGAATAACTGAGATGTAAAATAACCCCTCACATTAGCCTGCACTGAAGGTTTTGTGTCTGCAGTCAAAATGTGAGAGTAATCACAAGCAGTTCATTGTAGTGCAGTCAGTGTCATTAGAAATGAAGCAAGAATGTTTCCATTTGGTTTCAAAGCCTTTGTTTTATTTGAACTATTCCATAAAGGACAGCTTTGGCTGTGGGGTCTTGTCACAGGTGAGCTGTGAAATGACTCCACAAGTGATCTCAGCAGGGACAGGTACACAGATTGCAGAAATGAAACAATAGAATTATTTAGGTTTCTGAAAAGACTGAGAAACATAAAATTCCCTGTGTGTATTGTGGTCACTTTAACATGTTGAGCATTATTCTCTTTACCTCTTGACCCATTCATGATAAAAACCTATCTCAGGTTTTCTCACGTGTATTTGCATTGCTTTGTATACCATCTTTATTCACCTCTTCTGCTCTTATTTACAGATGAAGTGTCTGGTGGCTCCTGCATTTTGCTGATCCTGCTGTGCATAGCAACTGTTTTCCTTAGCATTGGAGGAACTGCACTGTATTGCACCTTTGGTGACATGGAATCCCCTGTGTGTACTGATTTTGCAGCCAACATGGATTTCTATTATACACAGATACTGCAGAGTGTGGAAGAACTTAAACACTGGATAGTCTTCTCATAGCTGAAAGGAGTGGACACAGCACAATGAGAGCTCACCAGTGGTTATTGGAGAGAGTAGAACAAAATTGTGATTTCAAGTTCTTTAACACTTGCCACTTGCAGGTGATGTGTATTTGATTATATACTTTCACATTTACTTAGAAATCAAGAAAATTTTAGTTTAGCTATCAGGTGGCAAATGTTCACATCTGTTCACAACTGTAGCAGCGTGGTATGGGAGCATAAGAAGTTATAATCTTCATCCTTTTGAAAGTAGGCAAGTAGCTTTTCATCCACTTGAGCAAGTGAAGAAGAAGGAAGAAAATTATGTCTTCTGTATTCTCTCCCATTGCCACACATTGTGTAAGCAATCTCTGGAAGCTTAGTAAAAGGACAGCTTTCATTTACAGCTGTTTGTGCAAAGGTGTTGCCTCCAGCTATCATGCAATAAGTCTCTGTTTTATGGAAACATTATTTCTTTCTAAGTCTTAATGTTTTTATCTATTTTATTTCTCCTGGTGAGCCATGTAATTATTTGGGTGGAGTGAGAAGAGTGCAGTGGCATTCACAGAGCCCTCATTTGGTCATTACCAGGCTAACCCTGTATCTTTTAGCTTGCAGTGAATATCATGAGTGGAATAAATCTGCTGGCAGATTTCACTAAATTTCTTGGACCTTTACTCTCAGTATCATGCGGGTGTTTTAGAAATGGAAGGTTAAAAAATAGATCACTGGTCTCACTAAACACAGAAACAAAAGATGCTTACTAAATTATATTAAATAATCAGGTGTCTTTGGCTCATTTTAAAGCACCTGGTAGCAGGTGTGGGGCTAACTGGGTTTTCCTCCACCTATGTCACTGACTTAGAGTAATCACTTTGTGCCTCAGTTTCTCCTCTATAAATGGGGAATAATGATCCTTGCCTTTGTCTATGAATATTTATTGGAATTAGGGCTCATGTCTGATTCATCAAATGAGTGCACAGGATCCCAGAACTGTGTGGCTGCAGCCTCTGTCAATGAGTAAAGGTTATGTGAAGGGGGACTGATCCAGCAGAAGAGGTTCAGAGGTTCAGTGCAGATCCACAGCCTGTCAGTATTCAGAGCACTTGTTCCAGCCAATAAAGCACATTTGCATTTATTTGCCCTGCAGTTCTGAGACCTGTATTTTAAAATCTGTTCTTTCTCTGTCGGCTTTACAAACAAATTTAGATCAGTGCAAAGAGTAATTTGAAGTGAGTATTTCTATCACTTGGTGCTCAGCCCTCTCTGTGTGGTGGTGAGGGAAAGGCTGGAAGGACAGTGAAGGTGAGGATGAGGTACACAGGCCTTTGGGCCGTGTTCTGCTCAGGATGTGGCAGCTCTTCTTGCACAGAGCACAGTGGTGCAGCCCTGTTGACGGGGTGAGTTTGAAACCATTCCTTTACACCTCAGGAAAAACAGCATTTTTGAGGGGCCCACTTCACTCCGCTCTGTGATTTCCTGCTTACTAACCTTGTATGATGCAGTGTGTTCAAGTTTAGGATATTATTTTGTAAAATGCTATGAAGTGAAATTTTTGAGATACTGCTCAGAATTACATCATTAAAGATCATGCTTTGTGACATTTGCAAGCAAATTGTCCCTCTAGTGAGCTTGATTGTTCCTAATGCACTGTTACACTTAACGGGGTTTTAAAGTGAAAGTTAAAATCATGGTTTTTTGAGACTAAACTGCATGTATGATTTCTCTTTTGGTTTTCACTGTGGAGGCTTTGTTTATTTATACCCTAGGAAGCCTCATGTGCAGCTTTATACTAAACTAGCACATTTCAAATGCCCAAATTACTGAAAACTTTTGCTTTTAGAATGAAACTTGAGAATGGTAGTTAGGGGGTTGTTTGTTGTCCTCAAGAGTATCATAATGCTGGGCTACTCTATAGGAGAAAGGGAAAGACACTTCCGTGTTTTAAAGTGTTACTGGCTGGTTCAGTTTATTATTTGAATTCTGTGTTTGTTTATTTATTTAGTTTTTCTTTTAAAGAGAAGCTTAATTTTCTATTTTGACAATTTACTCACTGAGTAATTAAAAAGCATGCTTTCAGTTAAAGTATGTATTTATAGTGACTATGTTGTTAGAATATATTTTGGGTTTCTGTAACTTTGCATTGAGTGTTTATGGATATTAAGTTTATTCCTAAGGAGACAGCTGTTCATTTCAGCTTAAAAAAATATATATTTTTAACTTTTTGTGCACTTCATCACCAAAAAGATCAAGAGGTATTTATAGATCTATTTATTCAAAAGTATATCAGACATGGATATCAAAGATTCACAACTTCTAGGTTCATTTAATTAAAACTACTTTAAAACAATTATTTTATTTAAAACTATAAAGCTATTTAAAGTCAAAGCAATTTTTAATGTTTGCATTTCTTTATGAAAACCTGATGGTGCAAATTCTTGCTTTGTTTGACAGTTCTGTTAGTGCAAATGGTCTGTAGTGCATTATCAAACTTGCAGCTACCAACAGAACCAAATTTGCTTTGCATTGGACTCCAAAGAATGTGCAGGCAGGCCTGATGTTGACCTTCCTGTGTGTTCTGTTCTCTTTGGAATACTGGTGACACTGCTTCTTTCAACTGGGTGACCTGAGGGCTTGGGATCTTACAGTCAGATAAAGCAAAAAGAAATAGTGGATTTGAACAGTTCCTACTTGTCTGAGTGTTTGAGGTAAAATAATAACAAGCAACAGCTAAGGTTGTTTCAGGAGGAGGAAAGCAGTGCAAGAAGGCTTCTCCTTCACACACATGCTTGGTGTATTTTAAAGCATTTTGTGTGTAACTTTTTATTCATTGTTTCCTTCCCTGCCACTGTCTTTATGGCTGTTCTACTTGGCAATAGGGCAACCATACTGTGCTAAGTTGAAAACATTTGGAATTGGTAGGAAAATTCAGTAAATGGTTCCATACTTGAGAGAGTTTAGTTATGAAAAAAACTTTTCATAAAATATGACTGGATTTCAGGCTGCTAGTGTACCAGAGAAGTTGTGCCACTTAATCACCTGCAGCACTCTGCTAGAAACCCCCACCTTCCTGTTTATTCTTTGAGCATAATTACTTCAAAGAGATTCTTGTGATAAAGAAAAAAACAAGGCTTTTTGTGTAGATTCAGCATTATGCTGCCCAAAGATCTGAGCACATAATTAACACCCTCACCCCAAACAGTCTAGACTACACTAAGAAAGGCACTGTGCTGTAGTGTAGCCATACCATACTACAGGCTTCTTCTCAAGACAGTGTAAGGAAAAAGACATTCCACAGCCCAAGTATGTCAGCAGAAGTTTATGATCTAGACACAGGCTGTGTTTTAATTTTTTTTTCCATTATCTTTGCTTTCATACCTGGAGAATGCATAGTAGCCCTGGTGACAAGCAGTAGGAAGTATTGTAACAAAAAAGGAAACTCTCATTTAGGGTTCTTGGTAGTAAAGAGCAAGTTTGAACTATCAAGTAAACAGAGTACATTGGAAGTCCAGATTCTTTTGTGACTGGGTACTGTCCCACTCAATAACCTAAAGGGATAACCCTCCTAAGGAAACATGTTTGCCTACTTTGTACTGTAATATAAAACCACGAACATCTGAAAGGAATCAAAGTTATTTGTAACAAATTTATCTTAAGCTTCCTTAAGCAAAAGGAGTAAATAACTGTCTTTGAAAGTCACCCAAGCTTGTAATTATATATTGTAGCAAAAAAAAAAAAATAAAAACTGTCCCAAAGAAAATACATGAACCTGTATGTATACTGTGATTTCTAAATGTCTGAAAAGATTGAGATTTTCTGTGAAATTCAAGTAAATGGGCAGTACGTCCAATAAGAATTTCATTATTAAGCCCAAACCAGAATGGAAAGTGAGGATAAAATGTGTAAGGTTTGGTCTGGGTTTTGGTGTAGTTTTCCTGGGTGATCTGTCTTTGTTTCAATAGTTAAACAAAGACTCAGTTTCCTCATAGAGCCTGGTGCTGCCAGACAGGTGGGTTTCGGATACTAAAATGTTGCCTTACTGTATCATTGTGAAAGCAAGGTGACAGATGGTGAGTTTCAGAATTCCTAGTAATTGGTGAGTGACCTGGATAGTGGTCACAAGGCATTCTGCTCTCTGAAATCAATTAAATAAATAAAAATACAAACAGTTGCAGATCAATCCAACCTATAGTCTCTGATCTGAATAGGAGTATATCAATGCTACATTTTGCAACACTTTCCTACCCATTTTTATTCCTTCTGCCTCCACTTTACCACTTCTTTCCCAGTATGAAACAGCACATTTTCTATCATTCACAGGACCTCAAAAAGTCTCTAGTCCAACCTTCTGCTCAAGGCAAGGTCAACTGAGATCAGACCAAACTGCTCAGGGCTTTATCCAGTTGGGTCTTGAAATCCTCCAAGGATGAAGACTGCACAACCTCCTTGGGCATTTTCCTTTGCCTGGCTGTGCTCAGGGTAAAAAGGTTTTTCTTTATACCTGTATAATCTCTCTTTCAATTTGTTGTCTCTCATGCTCCTGATATTCACTGCTGCAAGGACATTTCTTAGTAACCTCCTCAGAGAAATCATCTCTTCTCCAGGCTGTACACTATTTTCTACCACTGTCCTTCTGATTCTTCTCACTTTCTTTTCCACAGTATCTTCTTTCCTGACAGAGATTCAGAATTCTATTAAATTCTATTCTATTATTCTATTAAAATAGGGATCCTGCATCCCTTTTCTCTTCCCCGTTATACTCTGAAATTCAATAGTAAGATTTAGAAATCAACAATGAGGCCACAGGCAAAACTGAAATAGCAATTACAGCTAGTCTTGCGGTAAAAACTCTTGATGACTCTCACTGGCTCACCAGTGTATAGCAGTGATGGCAGAACTTAGGCTGATTCTTGTACTACTCCTAAACAGCTGGTATTTAAAGGACTGCATGCTGACGTCCATGTGTCTTACAAAATATTTGAAATATTTTCTCTAAAATAGCTACCCTAGGAAGCCTAAAATATTTAACTATAAAGTCCTTTTTTAAAAAATAATTTTTTAGAATTTGGAGCTTTAATGCTCCTTTATATCATTTGTGATTTGTATTACTTTGAATTAAAAGTCGTGGTAGTTCACGTTGTCATAACATGAGCCTAGAATTTACTAATTTCAGTAATGTCCAAATATTGTGGTCATCTCTTGAAGAAAATGATGGTGGGGAGTAGGTGCATGTTGTTTTACAGTTGCTCTGTGACAGCTGTTACTGAATTGATACCAGTGAATTTCAGCCAAAATTGTACACTTGGCTTCATCCTGATTTTTTTCTTTTAATATGTCAAGCAGGTGAATATAGAAAATATAGAGACAACACTGAAGCACAGCCAAAATTTCTAAGATATGTCCAATACTAGACCAAAGTACTCCATTATTCTAAATTTTAAGCTGCTCTTGAAAACAAGTTTGAATCCATCTTCACATGACATCAAATCCATCAGCTCTCTCCCTCTGCTTTTTGCCAAGGAGCTGTCTGGCAAAGTATCATCTTTTAGCCAAGTTGGGCCCCTGGTGTAGCACTCATTTGTTAGGCTGCTGGGAAGTTTCCAGTAACACTTCTGTAAAGTGCCAGTTCATGAGCCTGTCACCTTTCATTGCCTGGCACTGAAAATGAGTTTAAGCCCCTCTATTGTGCTTTTATAGACTGATCAGCTTTAAAGCTGTTACCAAAAACAACTCTCAGAGTGAGAGCTAAATGTTTTTCAGAAAGTGCCATGTGCCAAGTACTGCAGTGAGAAAACTTGGCCGGTTTTGCCATAATGTGTCCAGACTCCACAGCTGCTGTTCACAAGGTATGGAAGCAGTGCCCCATGCTGTGTTTCCAGCAGTGCACCCCTTAAGCTGGCCAGGATCCATTCTGTTCTCCTGAGCCAGCAGCCTTGCACCAGAAAGGACCATGGTTGCGTGAGAAGTCATGAAAGCATACATGCACTTGAAGCAGAGCAATGTGAAATGTGAGATATTCCTTCCACATAAACCTTACACCTAAATCTAGAGGTGTTGTTTTCTTTTTTTTTTTTTTTCAAACTTTCATCTAGGAACCATTAATCAGTTTTCTTTCTTATATTTTTATTAGAGAAATACAGCATTAAGCCAATTCCTCTGTTTCTTTTCCAGAAATAGGAATTAATGCTTTTTGCCAATGAGAACATGCATCTTGCCACTTGATGCTGAGAATATTTGTGCTCATACAGTTTTTTCTGCCAGAATTTCTTTTGAAATGGATGGATTGTCTCTGAGGCTCTCAGAGTAGCAAGAATATTTTCACACTACTTTTCCTGAGCGAGCTGAATCCAGTGCACTATGGAAGGGACTTGCAGAAAAAAAAAAGGGGAGTGGAACATTTGAATCACCCACCACCATCAAAGAGTATGTTTAAAAAGAGTTCCAAAGCAAAAAACCCCAAAATATTCTGAGGTTTTTAGTGAACTTTCAAAGATCTGAAGATTTATTTAGAAATTGATAAATTAAATAAGGGGGAACAACTCAGTGTTACACAAAGGTAAAGACAAAGTATCTTACGGGTAAAAGAGCTGCAGAAATGATGTAGCAAAGGCCTTAGATCAGCTATGGTAATTTTTTACTGGAAATAATAAAAAATATTTCTGATAATGGTAGCTATCAGGGATGGGGTTTTTTAATCAGATTTTACAGAAACAGAAAAAATATGCACAATAGTTTAATGGCATCAGGGAGGAAAAGGGAATAAGCATTAAAATATTGTTAAATTCTTCATAGGACTCCTCAGGAGCAAGTAGTTTTTACAAGGTCATGTAGCAGGAAGAAGGAGAGCAAGATCAGAGCTTATAAATTCTATTTTATGATATTTTGTCTGTTTCCAGTTCCCAGTAGGACAACACATATTAGGGAAGATAAATGAGTACCCTTTTGTTCATAATCTCTTTGACTTTACAGAGCTTTGAAGACTTTCTTTAAAGATATTTTTATATTCTTATAAATTTTGTGGTGATCTGAGGAAACAGTTTTATTCAAGGGAAAAACTTCCTTTCTAGTATGCAGGACAAACTGCAAATGCCCTTTTATCATATTTTTAGTACTTGATATCATCATGGTAGCCGGCTGCTATTTACATGTATTAAAACAAATGGTATCAACAGACCACAAACTTGTGGGAACACAAAGTATAATGGCAATTTCTATAATCAGAAATTGAGGCTCAGGCTGTCTGCAGTTACTTTGTGTTTCACCATCTAACTCATGCTCTGTTAAGTACCAGGAAAATAATTCTCAGCAGAAGGGGCCCTGCTGAGAATCCTACTCAAGGCACAATCTCACAGCTCTGCTGGGCTTCACACAATACCTCTGGCTGTGCCAAGAGGGAGGAAACAAAGTGATGTGGAAAGAAGCCACAGTCACCAGATTCTGCCTCTCAGCACAAATTAAGTTCTTGTGAGGCACAGAAATCTTTTGACCATAGAGTAGATGTTGTCATCACTGCAAATGTGAAAGATTAAAATATTTTCAAATGTTCTTGGCATCTCTAAAAAATTACTTTAATAACCCTATTTTCATTTCAATTTTTGTGTTACTGAAAGCTTTCCCTTGGTTGAAGGAAAAGAAAGTTATGCAATGGTTTTTGAGGGGGTTCTTGATGTGTACTGTCTCTTGTATTTTTCTATAAATAGGGAATTACTTTTCTGAGTCAATTCACTGGGTAATAGCCCATGACATACCTACAAAGGCAAAGTAGATGGCCATTAGCAATAAATGACCCATTTATTATAAAACAGCCCCATTAAATGGAACCATCCCTATCAAGTCAGGCAGTACGATGATGAAACAATATTTTCAGTGAATAACCTGAATTTTGCAATGCGTAGCAAGCCTTGCACAGCCCACCCACACTGCCAGCTCAGTCTGGCACTTTGCTGCAATTTGTGCTGGGATCTTTCGTGGCTAAAACTTCTCAGTACAGAGCAGCCAAGAGAAGAGTGTTCTTCCCTTTGCTCCTTTCACCATAGAGATGGGCAGGTCTCTCAAAGCTTAACAGCCAAGAGTTGTCTTTAAAGGCACCTACAGTTTCAGTAATGAAACCCCAAAACTGTGAATCAAATGTTCTGCTCCCAGGAGATCACGCAGTGTCCTTTAGAACTGAGCCTGAAATTGTTATTTTGCCTACAGTCCAGCATAGAAGAGACTGTACAGTGTGCCCTGCTACTAAACTTGCTGATATTCATTAAGTGGGTATATGCAGTATGAGGGATTGAGGATTTTGGGATACCTGAACAAAAGCATCATGGGAACCCTAAAAAGACTTGTAGAAAGTTTTGAGTGGAAAAAGTGCTGCTGAGACTGCTTCATTAATTCAGTATTATTCAAATATGAACAAGTTTCTTAAAGTAAAAAGGCTGCACTCTGTGGCACTTAGATCACAGGGAACTTAGCATCACAGTCATGAATTTAAATATGGTTTAACAGGTCACTAGATCAGAGACAGGGCAAATATAATTTTACTTTCTGGCTATTGTTCCGAACTGCACTGTTAAATAGAAAACTATTTCCAGGTTTTTGGGGGGTTTTTTTGTTGGTGGTGTTTTTTTGTGTTTTTTTCTAGTCCTTATATTATTTTCCATTTTATTTTCCTCAAATCTTCATCCCTGCCTCTGGACAAATCCTTATTAACTAATTGGCTCAGTAATTTTTATTTTTCATAGGGCCAGAGAAGGAAATTACTGTGGCTGAAAAAGGCTGCGCTGTGACACAGTTTGAAGTAGTTGGGAGGAAGAGTTGATGAAGTGATAAGAACACAAACCTGGAACTTGAGAGGGCTTACTTTAATTGCCTGCTCTTCCACAAATTTCCTGTGTGTTCTTAAGCACATCACTTAATTGTCCAGTGTTTCAGTGTGCTGCAAGTGGAACAGGGACAATTCTCTGAAGCCCCCTGTGGCAGTACTCATCCTAATGATCCTGAGAGCGAGTGGAGTCATGGTAATTTCAGAAGTAACACATTTTAAGCAACATCAGCAAAACTTGCCAGTCACACTTTGACTCATATGGTTACCCTACATTGTCACAAGTAATTGCAATGAAACCTGCATCTGAGAAAAGACAGGAAAAAAACCCTTGTTATTCACTTTCTTTCTTGAGTTTTCTCTGAGTATGAAAGCTGTTTCAGAGGGGCTATAGGAAAGTGTTATGGAAAACTAGGGAGATACACTTTAATATTTCTGACAGCCTTTGTGCTGTGCCATCAGGTACAAAAATAATTCAAAACCGAATTGCATTCAGTTTTGGTTTGGGGTTTTTTGGGGGGGTTTTTTGGGTTTTTGTTTTGTTTTGTTTTTGTGTTTTTTTGTTTCTTTTTGTGAGTTGCTTTAGCATCATAATGACTATACTGTGACATTTTACAGCTATTTTGAGATACCTGTAGAAATAAAAACTGTTTTTACCTCCCTACATTTCCCTGTGGGAGTGAGGGATAAAGTCAGTTACTTGATAGATTTTAGTCTCTGGTATCTGCAGTGCACAGACTTGTTGGTCCTTCACACAATTTTTAGTACCTGCAGAGGAGCAGAGCTTTTAATGTGCCTAATGTTGCTGGTGGTCTCTGCGAAGGGTGGAGAAAGGAGAGGGGGAGTTGGCAGGAATAAACTGTGGGAAATACAGACAGGTTGTTTTTTAAAGTCTTAATGCTAAAAGCTTTGAAAGAGAATGTGGAAGTCTGTCCCCCATTCTTTTCACATTTATACCAATTAGGCTTTTTGCTACCTGTGACTCACTACAGTGACAGGATTAGTTCAGATTTAGTGATTTAGATTCTCAAGTTCACTAAGAAATTGCCCATCATAAACTATTCACTGGAAATCTTGAAAATTATGTGGGAGGCTGATAAAGGAAGAAATGAGCCTAATTAAGTTACACCTTCCAGTTCAAGCACAACCTAGAAATTCTCTAGTGCAGCTGCCTCCAGAAACACCCTTCTCTCACAGGTATTAGCTGTGGAAACTACCCTTGACTGCACAAAAAGTCGGGCATCTTGTTGGTTCTGTGGGGGTTTTTTTCCCCTTTTTTTAAGTCACTTTCTTGTAGGTTTCTGTGCAGAAGGTAGAGGTTTTGCCCATTTTCTTCCAAATATGTACCCAGGTGGTGGCAGAGAAGAGTGATGGTACCATCATCTCTTACTGAAATAGAAAAATATTACGGTCACAGCAGGTAGTACCCATTTTTTGGTGCTATTGTTACAGTTCTGTAGACTGATTTTTCAGACCCATGCATATCCTATTCTTTTCAGTTGATGCTGGGAATACTAAATACAGAGAAACCATCATTTAATGCTGTTTATCCCTATGTCACACAAGAAAACCAGAAATGGATGCTAAATAAATAATCCTATCAGCCCCTATTAAAATTCATTGTTATATCTCTGTGAGCTGAAGTACTTATCTCAGCACATCTCACTGAGGTGCTGGTTTTCAGCACCTCATGATTTCCAGGGCATGTTTGAGTAAATGATAAAAAAAACCTTTAGGAGGGGGAGGGAAAGGGCAGGTCTTGTAACTTAGATGAAAATAAGTTGTATGAATGGGATTTTCCTTGTGATGAAATAGTCATTGCTGCCAATCTATTCAAAGTGGAGAGAGACAGAGGAGCAAGGGATATAACTGTATTGTCCTTTCTTCAATCTATTTCTTGTTTCTCATTGTTTCTTGACCTCAAATATCTCATTCTCCAAAACAAAATTCAGATTCCTGCTGCTGCTGCTTCTGTTACTGTGAGGAGTGCTGCTTTCTTAAAGTAAACTACTGATAAATTATGTCACCAGCAATGCATATTATCATAAGTTATTTGCTTCCTTCTGAGTTTTCCTCCCTTAGAAGAACAATTTCATTTAGGTGTACTGCAAATTTGAAGTGTAACTACCTTTGAATTTCAAATCCACTTCAAACATGAGCCATGCATGGTCTCTGTACTTGGCCAAGCTTGCACCAATTTAATGGACACTGTCAAGCAGCCTTCTCTCAAATTATGCAAAAGTGTTGGCAGAGATCGAGTCTTCTGTCTTTTTAAGGCCCAAATATTTAATACTTCAATATTTACAAGAAAGCCTTCAAACACTGTAGTTAAATGAGTGCTAATCCATCACTTCAAGTGAATAGTTCCATAAGCAGAACCTGATGTGGAAAAGGCATGTTAACTAAGACCTGAAACCACTTATTGAGTAAGGAAGGCAAAAAGATTACTGAACACCTACCCAGTGACTACATGAACAGGAATCTTTGAAACAACAGGATATGCTAATGTAATTAAAGACAGCATCATAACATAGGTACCAAAAGCCCAAATCACAAAGTTCAAGCAGTCTTATTTCTGAGATTGGAGACATTTGCTTTACTATCTTAATAGAAAGTGCTCTTTAGAGAGCAGCAAAGAGCTGCATTGCTTTAAAATACTCAGCTCAATCAAAAGCAGACCACTTCTGAGTGTTAGGCTATTTTCTTCCAAAACAAAATCACAGCAAAATGGAAAAAGCCATCTGGTAGTCCTGCAGCATCATCTCTAGCTAGAGCAAAGCCAGCTTTTTATATGCTCACAACTGTTCTTACACAGATATTCCAGTGTAGATTTGTCACTGACCTTCCAGTCTTGGAGACAAACATTTTATTGCTATTATAATTAGCATTTAAAGCTTGTTATTGTGTCATACTGCTTTGGCAGTGCACAGGTCCTGCTTCACTTCTGGTGTAGGCCTGCATCTCCCCAGACAAGAGTCACAGAGAACAGAGGCAGACCTTGCTCTGCCCTGTTTCATCTCTCCAAAATGTGGCCCTGCCCCACAGAGAAGAGCAGTGCAAGAGCAGCCCAGCTCCCCAGGTTCCAGCAGCACGTGTGCCCCATGCTTTGCTGCACCATGGCTGGGGTGCAAGAATGCTCAATTTCCCACTCACCAATGCAGCGAGCCCCACAGAGAAATTAGATTTCAAATACTTTTGACACATACCTACAACTCGTAGAATGCTTTGAGACACTCTTGACTTTTTTTGCTTTATGCTAAAGAAAAGAAAAATATCTCATGGTTATGATTTGACACTATGATTTAATTTCAAGCTGTGAATCTCATATTTTTCAATAAATGACAAACTGAAAGAACCCCACAACCAGCTGCTATCACTTTTCTGTTGTTTCTATTTGTTACTATCCTGGTATAAATTTTATTTCATTGGTTCTTGTAACATTGCACTTCATAAAGGGGAAAGCAGCATGACACTGCCTAATTCCTTTTCATGATACTGACATCTTGAAATTATTCTTTTTTTTCCTTCCAGGTTAACAAGAGAGGCTGGATATCTATTTTTATGGCAAGTTTTTATTTTCCTGCAATTCATCTTTTTCATGCTAGCTGGGTCATTTAATTTGTTGTTGACCTAGTTTCAGTTAGGAAAAATTAGACTATTCATCATCAGAAAAGATTTATCCTTTGAGACTTTTAAAAAATATATACTATCAATTATTTTATGTTCCAATATTTTTCTTGTCGAGTCCCTTGTTTCAAATGAAAACAGTTTCTTTGTACGCAGCCTTGACAATGATTCCTTTTTAATAGTGAGGTGTAATTACTACCAGGAAGAGTGACACTGAAATTTAGTCACAGACCAGCTGGCACATGATGGAGTTGTCACAGACCACAGCTTCGTTGTAGGGATGTTTCCCTCCAGCAATATTGAAGCAGAAGCAGCCACAGTAATGAGAGGTTTGAAACCCACGTTGTAATTGGTTCTGTCACACTGCTCAGAATGAGTGACCCTGTTAAAAAGTGGAAGGAGACAGAAAAGCAGGTTTAGAAGCAGGTTACCTGAGTGATTCTTGCTTGCCTGCTCTCACTTTGGTAGTCCTGGGAGGAGCAATCAGCTCTCTCAAGCTTTTTGGCAATTTGCCCCACTTCTAACAGGTTTTGGGGAGGACCTGGGGCCAATTAACCTTGGACAAGAGGTTGCAGCTGTGAGCATGATGGCTATGACTTTTTTTGGTTCCACCTAGAATGGGAATTTGTCACAGTTCCAGCAATGAATGATTAATTTCCTGAACATGTAAGTCAACATAAATCTCTGGTGTCCATAAGGAAATGCAGTTATTAGTAATTATAACTTCCAGTGGACTTAAGGCAGTTCAGATTTTTTTTTTTTTTTTAGCTATGCTTTAGATCTGGATGCAGATCCACGGTATTGTGTTTGGCCAGGAGTTTGGTGGAATCTTGGACACATTCCCAAAGTGCCTGTGGCAGGTTTTTAAGGTGGCAGGATCTGCAGAGCAACATTCCTGAAGGTGCTCTGTGATTAAAGCTGAAGTCTCTAATACCATGTTCACTATTAATGTTTCTGCTGTTTTCCCTTCTAAATATGGGTGTAGAAACAGTCCTTGGAGACCTTTGTGTCCTCCATACCCACCAGAGTATTTTCCCCTTCTGTTCCCAGCTGCCATAGGGAATTTGGGGTGAGGGAGAGATGTAGCTGCATTTAACAGGGATGCTAGCTCAGCCTGGGAGAAAGTAAAAGGGCCCAGGGGAATGAGAAGGAATAACATTTAAAACATTACAGCCACAGTTTTTGGATTTGGATGACACAGAAACTCCTCGTAGGCCTTATTTGTAAGGTTTGTTTAGGGGTATCCTCTATGCAGTCTAGAATCCTTACCTGATGCTGGGTGATTACACAATATGTTAACTGAGATTTCAGACATTTTATGCAATCAGTTGTTTCTAGGAGACTGATAATCAGAGCTAAAGGCTTCCTCTGTGTGCTGTGTTTTCAACCCTTTGTGTTGTATCCCAGGTCCAACAGTGTTTTTGTAGTCTCAGCTAATAAGTGTGTATTCTGGATTTTTTAAATTTAAAACTTTTGTCCCTTGTGGCTATGGAGAAACAAATATTTTAAGAAGATTGAAGCTTTAGAAACTATAAATATAAAAAGCTTTAATTTCACTAGACTGTATTCAGATATTTCAGGGTCAATATTTATTGTCCATCAAAGTGTACACAGATACTACTTGTTTATGTCCATAGACCAGTGTTAAGCCAATCTCATATCCAGCAAAACAGATACTGCAAAAATTAAGAGGTTATTAAGATGTTTTGCAACCAACTCTAACCCCAAAGTCCTTGAAAGATCCTCTGCCTGGAGGATGTGAGGAAGACAGATGTCATGCATGAAAGAGGACCTCTTAGTTTGTTAAACAAGAAACTGTTCTTCCGGTTTTTGAAAGACACCTGTGCAGAATCAAAATGAGTTCTTGGTAACATGCTGCCTCATCAAACTGAGGAGATGTCCTCTGCCTTCCTGTCTGTCAGTAAAATGCAGGTAAGTGTGAGGTCATGTGGTCTGTGCTCTGTCTGCACATTTGGCACTTTCAGATGCACCAGAGATAACACAAAGAGGACATAAATTGGAAGAGAACACTGTGGGAATCCAGAACTTCCCTCTGGCTGCCCAAGGTCTGGGACCCTGGCAGGGGGTCAGGAACCCCCCTGTACAGAGCCCCCAGAGACACTGTCTCTGATCTCTGTCCATGGAAAAGAGTTTTCAAGGATGAATTACAAGCTCTGAGTGTTTGATATGAGTAATAATTAAGTGTGGCATGGGTGCAATCTAGGATTCTAGATTAGGGGTCTAAAGGGCACAAGATGGAGGAAATTGGGTGTGTCTTGTCCTTTTTCTCCTTCTTCATGCCCTCCATGTTTCACTGTGGTGTTGGCATTTTTCTATTGGTTTAGGCTGGGGATACACTGTTCAACGTAGGTGACAGATATTGGCACATTATTGTAAATATAGCACAGGTAGTTTCTGGTATATAATGTTTGTAACATCCCACTGAGGGCAGAGCCCCACACGCTGCCCTGCAGGACAGACCTGCAGTAGGGCAGCAGAACATGTTAGAGACAAGCAAGAATAAACAACCTTGAAACCAGCACAGACGAATTATGGCTTCTTCTTTGGCAATGGGGCAGAAAGACAGAGACTTTCTACAATCTCGGAATCATCAATACCACAGATTCCAACAAGAATACAAGTGGAGGATGGAGACAGAAGGAGAGATCTCTGGGCACAGCTTGATGGCTTCCAAAAATTGGAAGGAAGGACAAAGGGAAATCTAAAGCCAATCTTGTTCAAGTAAGAGGCCAGATACAACAGTGCCCCTCACTGTGTTTAGTCTAGCTGTGTGTACCTCCCCAGTCTTGCTTTTGGCAGAAATTATTATTTTCACTTTCATCCCTTCACTCTTCTCCACGGTCCCTGCAAGAGAGAGAAAACAAGGAGTGTGTGGCCTGATGATCTGAGAGAAGAGATAATTGAAAATTGCCACAAAAAGAAAATCAGTCATGGTCTCTGGGAATGCTGATAAGCAGAAACCTCAAACCCAAACAAGCATCCAGATTTTTATTTCAAAATAAATACTGACCTCTGTGCAGCAAGTACTTTGCAGGCTGCTGCTTCAAAAATAGAACCTTTTACATACTTAGCCCTTCTTTGGGTTTTTCCCATCCCTCCTTGCCTACATCGAATGCAACCCTCCCCTCCCTGAGGTCCTGGCCCTGGAGACAGGAGCGGAGCGGGGCGGTGCCACCTCCCGGCTCCTGCCTCCCTCGGCTCAGCCCAGAACCTGGAATGTCCCTGTGAAAAACGCCAACCACTTGGTTTTTAAAATTTTAAAAGTTTAATAATAATAAAATGGTTATAAAAATAGTAATACAATTAGAGTGATAAAGTTTAGAGTTAGGACAATTACAAGACAATAAAAAGCAAAGACTTCCGGACGTCTGGATGCTCTCAGACACTAAGTCATGAAAAGCATGCCTTGTGAACAAAGGAATCACCCTTAAACCAATACACTTGTTGCATATTCATACATCCTTTATGGCTATGCATACATTCTATTCTAAACAAGAAACTCTGTCTGCTGTATGTCAACTGTTTCCTTTAATCCCCTGGTGTCTTGGAGTCTGAGCAAGGCCTGAAGAAATTAGCTTCTTCTGATAAGAAGCCATATATTCCTCTCCTGTGGAAGATTTAGGTGTTCCTCAAAGTGAGTATCTCATTCCTAAAAAAAACTTCCCCACATACATAGTCTCTATTTTAACATTATGTTGGAACCTAAAACTATATTTAACACACTACTTAAGAGAATTAATACAGCATAACTTTCTAACATTACACATATAATATTCATTGTAATATTTGCGAAAAGCCACTCACAAAATATGCATTTTTAACAGTCCCCAACTGCAAGGAACACACAGGGGTCATCGAGTTCAGCTCCTGGCCCTGCACAGCACCAAACCAAAGAGCCACAGCAAGGGCCTGAGAGCGCTGTCCCAACACTTGTGGAGCTCTGTCAGGCTGGTGCTGTGACCACTTCCCTGGGGAGCTGTTCCAGTGCCCAGCCACTCTCTGGCTGAAAAATCTCCTCCTCCTGATATCCACCCTAAACATCTCTGACACAACTTCAGGCCATTCCCTCGGCTCCTGCCGTGGGTCCTGTCACTGGTCACCACAGAGAACAGATCTGTGCCTACCCCTCCTCTTCTCTCACAAGGAAGGTGTAACTGCAGTGAGGTCTGTGTGGCAAGCACATAGCACATATCTCTCCCTCTCAGGATTTTTCATAGAAGTGCACAGAGGGAAATGAAAGTGAAAACAATTTCTATTTCTGCTCCTTCTTTTTCCTATGTGGAATGTGTTTGGAGAATTGTTTACCTCGAGTGAGTGCTTGATTGGATTCTGGTGAGGATTGTTTGAGCCTGATGGCCAATCCAACCCACCTGTTTCTGGACTCTTGAGAGAGGGTCATGAGTTGTGTTACAGTCAGAGAAAGTAGTATGTAGTTTTAGTATCCTCCTTTTATATAGTGTATTAATGTATTTTAGCATAGTTATAATAAAGAAATAGTTCAGCCTTCTGAATGAAGTCGGGCATTGTCATTTCTTCCCATTGGGTTCGCCTGCATTTACAATAAGGTCTGTCCTCAGTCTCCTCTTCTCCAGGATGAACAGATCAAGTGGCCTCAGCCGCTACTTTCACGGCTTCCCCTCTCTGGGACCATCATCATCTTCACAGCCCTCCTTTAGATGCTCTCTATTATATTAATATCTTATATACCAGCACCCAGAACACAATACTTTAGTATCCATAGCCTGTAGTTATTTTTAAACTAAAATGTCCTAGATTCAGTTTCAGCCTCACTTGATGCATCTTGTTATTTATTCCTCTAAAGAAGATTAGTAAGTAAAAAAAAAATAAAATTTCAGGGTGTCGTGTAAAAAAAATACAGAGTAAGCAGGACAACCAGAGCTCTTAGTATTTATCACTGGTATAGAATCATTATAGGACATGAGAAAGTGTTCATTAGAAATTACCTTTCTTCTGCAGAGGCAGGCATGGCTGTTAAGCACATAATGAAATATAAGAGCACTCTGTCTCCAGGCTCATTAATGAGCCTTTGCTGGTGCTACTTCAGCACTTGCTTTGTTTTAGTGATGTGCTGGCTTTTAACAAGGCCTTGGCATGCTGCCAGTAACTCGGTTTTATGTCTCTTTGGTGTTTTCATAGCTGCAGGCCAGATGGTTTCAGCATTATATTCTTCCTCTAATATGAAAGCTGATCATGGTGCTCCAAATTACCTTCATTCCACATGCTATATGTTTTATTATGTATCACTGTGCATTCAGCATTAGTCATTTCAGCTTAAACTAAACCTAGGAAATCTTCCATTTTGCATTAGACAGCAGGTATAGCTGGTGACCAAGCACAGCTGTCAATGGGGCTCTTACTCTCTTGGGAAGCCTCAACTGCCACTGGATTTGTAGGACAGGGTAGAGTAATTGCTTTGAAAAGTTCCATTTCAATGTTGAGTGCGTTATTAAATGGTGAACTAGCCTGGGAGGTGTGTGAAGACAGTACAGTGGTTTCTACTACCTCAGCATTTAGGGTTTCCCCTTCTTCTGACATCTTTTGCAAAAACAAGCAAACAAAACTCCTGTTGGGGAGCCTGTGATGAGCCTGATGTGATGGGCAGGGAAATGCCTGGTAACACCAAATGCAAACTCCAGTTCATCCTCTTCCTCACTTGGGCAAATTAACTTTACAGCTTTCACTCATCCTGCTGGGATAATACTTCTCATGCTGCTCTGATTAACTTCATGGCTGCTCTCTTACTCACTCCTGAATGTGTATCTGGATTTGTGACCCCCAAATGAAAGGAGCTCTCAGTGAGGCAGGGCAGTGTGAAGACAGAAACTATGAGAGAACAGCTTCTCAGCTACACCCAGAAGAGGGTAGGACTGTAAAAGGTTGTTAGTGGCACATATCTAGGAGGCAATAATTTTTTTTTTGGTTAAACAGGAACCTTGAAATAGGAAGAATATATATAACAGAAGTTAATTTGTAGTTGTGGCTGAATGATGCAGTAAAATGCAGTCTCATGAGCATAGCAAAAATGCTAACAAGACAGAGAATATCAGCAGCTGGGAACAGTATTGCTGGCACCTACAGTTTGCTGTAGCAGCCAGAAGTGCCTAGACAAGGGTATAACCAGAACAAGGGGCTCCATATTTCTCTGTAGCTTAAGCTCATTGTATACAAAAAGGTCCTTTCCATTCCTCATTCCAGGAGGAAATAATTAAACTGGCAGGTAGAGAAATGACATTAGGGGGGAAAAAAAGAAAGTCTCAAGCTGCATATTCCATGATTTTTTTTTCCCTGTTTTAATTTGTTGGGGTTTTTCTGATTACTGTAAAATTTGAACAAATTCAAATATTTTCCAAACTTTGCAAATTGGAATTTGTGGGAGGATGACAAATCTTGGGGGGGGATTTAAAAAATTGCAAAATCTCCTCTTTAGGCTTACAGTGGCCATGTCTTAGATTTTGAACGTTGTGAAGAAAACTGAGCAGTCTGAATTTTAGAAAAGCTAGTGATGCACCCATTTGCTTATTCCATAAGCTATCAAGTGAACTGATTTGTATGCCAGCCTTATTTCTGACAGCTGTTTTTGCATTCATTGTAGCAAAACCTTCTACCACACTCCTTTCCACGTTTTAGAAAATATTTCTCTCACCTGCAGTAGGAATTTATACAGCCCTGCTGATTTTGTTTTGCAGGTGGTTTGGAAACAGTTTCGTTTCAGTCATCCATCATCATTACAACTGCATTTGGACTTTTGAGCTTTTCTAGAAACTTCTGAAAAGAACTTAGCTTTAGGAAGCAGAAGTAGTGTGAGCTGTTACCGTACAGGTACAAAGATCCTTTGCCTGTTTATTTGTTTTGAAAGCATTTGTGTCTGAATTTAGCCTTTCAATCAATAGCTATACGGCAGCCGGTAGCTGTCTCTGACCATAGAAAACCAACACAGCTCACTAGAGGGAGCGCAGATACAATTTCTGAGCTTAGCAAGGAGCTATTACACCTCACCCAGTTACTTGCCGTGATTTTGTTAAGTCTCCCCAGCTGCTTAATTTACAGTCCCCGTGTGAGCAGCTACATACCCTACATTATGAAAAGTACACTTAGATTTCAATTGCATTAATTTGCAAATCAATACTGCACGGGGCAGAGAAATCTCAAATTTTGTTTGTTAGCACTGGTAATTATTACCAGAATACCTTTTTTGAAACTGTAAAACTGGGTCAGAAGAGTTCTGTTTCAGTCCCTGCTTGCCTATTCCCTGCTAGTGCTTTCCTTCCTCTTCACTAGAGCCTCAGATGTGAGAACTGACACCCTTCTGCAGCACGTCCTGCTCCCACAAACCAGCGTACCTGCCTCAGACACCCTCCTGGCACAGCAGCACACCTCAGCTTTTGGCCTCTGCCCCCAGCCTAACCCACTCACCCAGCCAGGGCACATCAGCTTTCATCAAAGTGCTTTATCTCATGCTTTGCCCTTATCTTTCCTTGCCCCAGCACCAGGAGCTGCAAGTGCAGGTTTGGGCACTGCTTGTGCTGCACTGGAGGTATTCTGAGAGGAGCAGAATGCTCTGTGTACAGCAGCAAGGTTCTGCTGGCTCCCTGTAGCTGCTATTGGGAAAGTATTTATCTGCTGTCCCAGAAGTGATTAAGGAGTAAAGACCTTTAACAATCGGGTCAGGTATTATCTGCCATCCGGCAGTCCTGCCCATGTCATGCAGCTGCTGCTCACATGGAGGCTTGTGGCAAGCACATTTCTCTCTCAAGATTTTTCATACAGATGCACAGAGAGAAATGAAAGAGAAAACAACTTCTATTTCTATTCCTTGTTTTTCCTGTGTGGAATGTGTTTGGAGAATTGTTTACCTCGAGTGAGTGCTTGATTGGATTCTGGTGAAGATTGTTTGAGCCTGATGGCCAATCCAACCCACCTGTGTCCGGACTCTTGAGAGAGGGTCACGAGTTATGTTAGAGTCAGAGAAAGTAGTATGTAGTTTTAGTATCCTCCTTTTATATAGTATATTAATGTATTTTAGCATAGTTATAATAAAGAAATAATTCAGCCTTCTGAATGAAGTCAGACATTGTCATTTCTTCCCATTGGATTCGCCTACATTTACAATAGAGGCTCTTGTTCAGGGAAGAGTCAGCACACGGCATACTGGGGATCTGCTGCTGTGCTGTGTTAGCTCAATTTTTATTTTAAAAACACCTGTACAAAAGTTTATGTGGCAAACCTTGGGAGCATTTTTTTGCTGGAGAAGACTAAAATGCTGATATGAGTTGGAAAAATCATCCAAAATGCTTAGGACAGTCTTAGGCACTCTGCGAGAGGGAAGGTGCAACAGGAGGAGGTCAAAAAAGATGAGACACTGGACTTTTACCCTTATCACCCCACACATGTTCAGATCATAGTGAAAATGCCTAATAAGGTCAATTCCTTTTTTCATATGCATTGAGCCAGCTTCAGTAGATGACAACTAAGAAGTTATTATTCAAGTAAAGCATTAAATAACTGGTTCTCACCTTGGTTAAACACCCTGATGATAATCCAGAAATTCATGAAAGTGGGAGAAAATTTTCTCTCTGTTGTTAAGCAAGACTCTGTCCTGGCACAAACCAATGCAGGGCTCTACATAGGCCTTGCAGAATTACCTGGTGTGTTGCAGGTTCTCTCAAGAAGGCTAAAAGTGCTGCACTGCAGATATTCCTCACTTTTTAGGACCATTTAGTTCTTTGGGATTTCACAAATTTCAGTTACT
The DNA here is from genome assembly GCF_050655825.1 of Lonchura striata. Lineage (NCBI taxonomy): Eukaryota > Metazoa > Chordata > Aves > Passeriformes > Estrildidae > Lonchura > Lonchura striata. The sequence goes on along the minus strand of NC_140705.1, from coordinate 82,366,508 downwards.
GGCCCTTCATGCTGTTGACCAGGCAGTTTTATTAAACAAGGGGATTTGCTGTCTCTGCATTATGTTCTGTGCTTTTGTTCTTTCTATCCTCACAGTACTTTACTCCATGCACTGTCTGTTCTGTTTAGAACTAAACTAAGTAGTGAGGCAAGGCAGTGGTCTGAAAGTTAAACTTCTGCTTCCTACAGAATGAGCAAAATTTAATAGTTGTGGTAATTCTCAGAAAACATCTTTGATGAGATGTATTTGTGAGCAGAAGATTTTGAAAATGTGCCCCATTCCAACACTACAGACAACAGGGATCTTTGCTATGTGGAGATGGAAGCCACCTTGTCTTTGTCCATACTACAGACAGATCTAAATTCAATTGCAGCTGTGCTGTGCCAAGGTCAGTTAGGGGCTGTTGAAAAGTAACTACATGGGAAGACACAGAGGGATCAGCTTGGAAGTGTTGCTCATCCCCCTTATTTCAGCACAGAAATACCTCGTCAGGGTACAGTAGCTGAGAGCACAATTTGAAACTGCTCTCAGCCCCAAAACTGCATAAGTTCTGCTGCACAAAATATCCACACAGAACAAAGACAGCTGAACAAAACTGAATGGTGTGCTCTTTTCTCCCACTTTCTTCCACAGGAACAGAAGGGAGCAAATAAAAGTTCCACCACTATGCCATTTCTTCTCACCTTATCAGCAACTCCCTGCCCTTCAATCTCTGATAATCCCTCAGGATGTAGCATTGTGGTGATGCAAGATCTGACGCCCTACCCCCCTCTGTCTTCTTCATGATCACAGGGACACTCTTTAGGCCTCAGCCTTGATTATTGGCTCGTGGGCAGTCAGCTTATCAGAATCTGAGCTTATCAGAAAAACTGTCTCCTCCCAGGAAATTCTGTTGCCTAACAAGCTCCTGTTTTCTAACAAATAGCCTTGAAAACTGTCGTGGTTTGACACAGAAAAAGAATTTTCTCAGAAGGAAGAGATCAATTTGGATATTGACCAATTGAAGGTGGACACGCCTCTGAGAACACAGAGGGGTTAAAAGCAGAATTCCCAGGAGAACTCACTCTCTTTGGTTCCGGTCAGCCACAGTGCAGCCTCTCCCCTGCCCGGCAACAAGCTGGGTGGGGGAGGAGAAGTGTTGGAACTCAAAATGTCTCTCAGACATTTTTAGAGGTTCCAGACCTTGGTCAGAAGCATTTTAGACCCTGGCAGGCAGCTGAAAACAGCTGTGATTTTGAGTTTGAGCCATGGAATGAGTTACCAACTTTGGAGGTGGAACAAGCAGTCACAAAGGGTTAGATAGTGTAGTAAAAGTAGTTACAAAACAGAGGGGAATTTTTTTTAGTATTGTACAGGGGGGTTTTAGCACTTGTACAGGGGGTTTTTACTTTGTACATGGGGGTCAGAAGTTCTAAGATGGAGGAAAGTGGGCTGATCCTGTTCTTCCTCCTTCTTCTTCCTTGCCTCCATGTTCTTGGTGATGTTGGCACTCACAGATTGGTTTAGAGTAGAAAAGCACTTTGTAATATAGGTAGTAGGTATTGGGGAAAACTATAAACATGTATTACATAACATATTATATAAAAGATAGCAGCAGCCCTGGGCGGGGGGAGAGAAGAAGAAGACAGCAGACAGAGAGGATGTCAGGGGTGTTTGTGCCTCTGCCTGGGCTGCTGACCAAGCAGCCGCAGCCTGAGAAGACAATCTTTTAGATAACTTGCAATAAACTGCCTTGAGACCGAACAACAAGAGCCTGAGGAGTTTTTCTTTGGAAGCACGGGTTGGAGGAGAGACTTTACCACCACACGAGACCCCAGAGCAAGCCCAGGGTTCTCACAGAGAAGGACCATGGCCTGACTGAGGTAGGCCAAAGGGTGGAGGGACTGGAACCGGGCTGGCCCCCTGCGCCTGGAAGGGTGAAGAAAATCTGGGATGTCTCCGTTCCCCCCCACAGAGTCGAGAGAGAGAGAGAGAGAGAGAGAGAGAGAAAGAGACAGCAGCAGCAGTTTTAGCAGCAGTTCACCGCGGGGAAGGAGAAGAGCAGGGGGGCCGCAAGGTGCCCAGCTGCCTGTGGGAGTTGGAGAATCTGAGCATCAAGCCATCCTTGGGAGTCGGGACTTTTAACTCTTCCTGAGAAATGAAAGCTTTGCAAAATTTTCCTCCTCCTCAGATTGAAAGAGAGGAAGAGAGACAGCTTGGACCCTAGGATGTTAGAAGGAGAAATTCTAGGTGGGAGGAGATAATGGAGTGGCTTTTGGCTGGACTTTTTCCTTGGTAGCCACAGACTGAACCAATCTTCTCCTCCACGCGAGACTGTATTTTAGGAGGATGCCAGTGAGCCAAGAGACCTGCTTCAAATGGGAAAAGACAGAACTGGAGCGAACAGAGAAAAGTAGGGAGTTTGTAGTGGTGTCCCCTGTCCTCAAAGGAGAAGAGAAGAAGATCTCTGTTCTTGGACCCTTGACCCCCAGGGGAAAATGGGAAAATGGGGGGGACTGTGGTCCCAAAAAATGAAAAACTGAACTGTTGTTTTTTCCCCTCTTGACAGGACATCCTTGAAAGGAAAAATCCTAAAAGCAGTCTGTCCATCCATGCATTTCGTAGTGAGAGCACTGTGCATGGAAAGGAGAAGGGTCACCATGGCAAACTTTTTCTCCGGGTGGTGCCATGTGTGACATGGAAGCACAGGATGTGGCTGCTGTGTTTCTTGGGGGGTCTGTGGCACAGGAGAGACTCTGTTCCCTCGATGGACTGAGTATCGATTGTCTGGAGGGTGGAAACCTGATTGGGGTCCAGATTGTGTCTCGCTGTGGTTTGCTGGAGTTGGGTGGTGGGAGGAGGAATACTTTGCAAGGTTTTCATTTTGATCTTTGTGCATGGTTTTTTTTTCTTTTTTTTCATTTTATAGTAGTAGCTTAATAAAGTTTTTTCCCTGTTATTAAGCTTGGCCCTGCTTTGCTCTGTTCTTGATTGCATTTCACAGCATTCAATTGAGAGATTGCATTTTCATGGGGGCACTGGCATTGTGCCAGTGTCAAACCATGACAAAGCCTTATTTTTTTCTGAGTAACAGCCTAAGTGGAATAATATTATTATTAGACTTCTCAAGGAAAATTCCAGTAATTACTGGCCTGGACTGTGGCCACAGTGGAAATTTACTGACAACCAGAGTCAATTAACTTGCAACCCTGTAAAGAGTGGCACTAAGTGAGACCCATCAGGATCCCCTGGGCTGCAGCACATCTCCCTCTGAGCGGGACATCTCTGGAGCTCAGCAACTCAGAGGATCATTGACAACTGAGCCCAGGCTGATATCCCCCCTCTCCTGAAGGCTCAGCTGTTGAGAGATGCAAAGGCATCTGATGTGAGTTCTTCACTCAACTCCTGGGGCATTTTTCACAGGTATACCTTTGTACATACTTCTTTGTGTCTGTGTGTGTGCACGTGTGAATTGATTTGCATGTGGGACAGCAAACATACAAGTGTTCCCATCCCACATTCATAGTTAGATTAGATTTGTAATTAAGTTATTGTTGTGCTTATAAAAAACCCTGTTGGATCGTTTTGTAAATGTCAAATTAGTCAATGATTAGGTTGTGCTACATTCCTTGGATATAAACCATTGATCAAGTCTGACAGTAAGTTTGGCAAGGGGGGGTTTACTCTGAACCTCTTGTGCCAACAAAAGGAGTCTCTGTCCTTTGGCATCCTTGCCCTTCTCCATCTTTAGCCTTTTGGATCTCCACAAATAAATAATTCTGGATTGGTTCTAATGAGATTTTTTCTTTGTGTGCTTTACTGAATAACAGTGGTAGAGTAAACTTTGCCATCAAACTTCACTGTGCTTTTGCAAATTTACATGATACATATACATTTCTAAGATATATATTTATCTTGCTTTTGCTGATATCTTTGCCAGTAATTCCATAGCCAGCCCAGACCACTCATTTGCAACAAACCTCAGAGAGAGAGGGTGGCTTCCAGGGAAGTTATGATGGCATAAAGGTATTAAAACTCTTATAGGAACAGAAGAAATGTGCTCTGCTTGCAGAATGAGAGAGGGAGATTTGCACTAAGAGGCTGTAGCTTTTGGGATGAAGATCAGAATTTTAGGAAGGACCATCCTTCCTAACCCTTAACCAAAGGAAACAGGTACTGTGGATAGCTGGCTTCCCACTAGAGCAGTTCAAGATAGTATTGAGAAAAAAGAAGTCTTTGGAGGTCAAAACATGGAATATATTACCACTGCAAAGATAGCTACGGGGCTATACAAAGCTTTTGCGAAGTTACATGTGTGTAGTTCAGCTGTGATTTATAAACGTAACAAAAAATAAGCAGTTATGGTTTTGCCTATGTGTAAACTGGATAATATGATAGTCCTTCTTTGTCTGTGAACAGACAGCATTTAAGCTGAGAGGAGAAAAGTACTTGTGGATACCCTGCATGAGCACTGACAGATCATTCAAATGCTCTGAACAGAAGCACATGGGTGTGGGACCAGTCCTCCTTGAACTGACCCCCAAGGAGTTCTGTAGGCAGCTAAAGTCAGTAGAGTACAGAAAATAACATCAAGGAGCTGAAGGCTTTTGCCTGTGAGCAGTTTCAGCTAATTAGAGCATATGGCTATTTTCCCTTTACAATGACCTTGCTTAAGTAAAATGCAAGGAGTATTTAAAGGACTATTAGACTCTGGTTTTATCTTCACAACATACTTGAAGGAAAGGTGGCTAGAGAATTTTACAATTCAGTCTAACACTGAAGACAGAAAAGAACAGGGGATCTATCCAGCCATCCACTTCCTCTTATTGCAGCATAAGGCATATTGCAGTTAACATTCTGGTGCTTTGTCACAAAATTACACAGTCAGTTTCAGATGTCCTGTCTATTGGCACCTGTCAAATCACAGGACTTGTTCTCCTATCAACACCTCCCTTGCTTGAGGAATGGGTCATGCTGGTCACTCTGTCAGTCACGTTGCTCAGGTGGCATCTCTTCTTGTACTGCAACCAAGACCTTCACCTTCCATCCCTAAAAGTTACATCCTCAGACACTTCCAAAGTCTAATCATGCCTCTGTAGCATGTATACCTTGAACTTGGGATTTTTTTTTTTCCTGGAAGATGTCTTCATTCCTGTTCCTGGATAATTCATTAAAATTCCTGGGTGATTTTCATGCAACTGTCTTCAATTTGTAATGAAGTGGCTGAACTGGAATGCAGTGTTTTAAATGACAGTTTCAAACAGAGACAGGTTTGTATTTCTTTCTATTCAATCTGATGCTCAACATTGCTAATGTCTCCCACATTTATCATCCTTTGAGCAAAACAGTTATCCCTGTTTCTTTTAGCACAGAAAAAAGTTTTCACTTCTCTAGTAGAGATTACCTTTCATTTTCTGAATATTTTCACTTTTAGTTCCTTACCAGCCTTTAAATGATTTTCTTCTGCAGTTATCAAAGAAAGTTTCAAATCTTTAATTGTTGTCATCAAAATGCATACTGAGCTGTGACATCCTGCAGAGCCCTCAGCAGAAGAACTCTGACATTTAACTCTTTAAGTCTTACTTTACTGGGTGCCCACTTTTATTGTAGAGCATTCTAACGTAGCACTGGTTATTACTTAGTATCACCAGATAAAATGTGCTCTTCCTCCACATTGTCTTGTTTGGTCTTCCTGAATTGACAAAACTATTCATTTATCTGTCTTTTCATACCTGTGTTTCCAGTTCAGTGTGAGAAGTGGTAACTGCAGTAAATACAGAAAGAAGAGCCTGAACCTGCAGTGAAAATCAAAAGCTTTGACCTTGGCTGTACTTCTATGTGTCAATGGTGCCTTCATTTCCTTTCTTCATGAGATTTTTTTAGAGCTGTGTATGAATGGAAATGTGCATAGAGCTTATTAAAAAATAGAAGTATGGGATCTGCAAGTATTATAGGCTGCCATCTGTTTCTTTGTAATCTCCAATTTAGAAATAAGCAAAATAGGTAGAAGTAACTTTATTAATGTATTATTATTACTTATATAAATATATAACATATGTATACAACATACATATAACATGCCTATATAGATGTATACAATATATGTATTACCATATACATATTACACATAATATGTATACAATATACGCTTTACATTAATCTGTATGTATGTATGCATGCATACAGGTTAAGATGGTCCCACACTTGGGTCACAACAACCCCATCCAGCGTACCAGGCCTGGGGGTGAGCATCTGGAAAGCTGCCCAATGGAAAAGGACCTGAACATGAGTCAACATGCACCCAGGTGGCCAAGGAGGCTGATGGCATCCTGCCAGCAACAATGTGGCCAGCAGGACCAGGGCAGTGATTTTCCCACTGTACTGGGCATTGGTAAGACCTCACCTTGAGTTCTGTGTGCAGTTCCAGGACATTGCAAGGACATTGAGGTGCTGGAGTGTGTCCAGAGAAAGGCAACGGACCTGGGGAAGGGTCTGGAGCACAAATCTGATGATGAGCACCTGAGGGAGCTGGGGATGTTTAGCCTGAAGGCCCAGGCTCTTGTCACTCTCTACACCTCCCTGAAAGGTGGGGATTGGCTTCTCCCAGGAAACAAGAGACAGGATGAAAGGAAATGGCCTCAAGTTGCATGAGGGGAGGTTTACACTGGATATTAAGAAAAAATTCTTCATGGAAATAGTGGCCAAGCGTTGGAACAAGCTACAGGGGGAAGTGGTGGAGTCACCATCCCTAGAGATATTTTTAAAAAGTGTAGATGTGGTGCTTAGGGACATGGCTTGCGATGGACTTGGCAATGTTAGACTTGCATTTGGACTCAGTGAACTTAAAAGTCTTCTCCAACCTAAATGATTTTATGATTCAAGATTGTTTTTTTTTTTAAGGTTAGATGAAATTTTTAAATTAAAAAAAATAAACTTAAATTCAAGTAAAATAAATAATGCATTACTGAACTGTCTCATGTGGCAAGCCTGTTGGCTAGTTAGCAGTTTTTTAGTTTAAGCTGCTCTTTTTTTGTCCCAGTCTAGATGTTTCTGTTTATTACAAATTTTTTAAGGTCTGTATGGGCTGGCATTTTGGAGCCAATTGCCTCTTGATTATAAAGTAATAATCTGCACAAATTAAGGATGACACTAAAATTGTGAGCTTTGTTCCAGAAACTCTTGTTCTCACATTCTTAAATAGTAACTGTAGCAACTCTAGCAGGTACAGAGATGCCTGCCTTTTTGCTTTTGCTTTTCTAAATCGCTTTTATACTCACCCACATTACTCTTCATTCCCTGAAGTGATTTATCCATGCATTTGTTAATCAACCTTATTTCCCAACACCTCTGCCTACTCTATGTTTCATAGTAACTTTTGCAATTATGCAAGTCAGCTATATTATTTCATCCTTGGAGGTACATGACAATTGTGTTTAAAAAAATTGCCTTCATACAGCATTGTGCTCTTTCTGTTGATAATACCTTGGTATTATTTTAATTATGTTAAATGAATTTTAATTATTTTAATGTTGACAATACCTTGCTATTATTTTAATTAAAAACAAGAGTAATAGAACATCTGCATTTCCACTTCAGTAAACAATAAGTGCCCTAAAGTTATGAGTATAAAAAACTCTACCACAAATATTGGTGTCCAAGAAATATATGAATATTGATATAAAGGAGTTTATTGGAACAACTGGTGCATGAAATGACGAGGCATATGGGTGCTTTTAAAAATGTTTGCACAGATTTCTCAGATCCTGTCAGATGCTCCAGATGGAACAGGATAAGCTAGCAAAGGGAGGCAAGCCCATTTAATTCCAGGAATTTGAACAGATACACAAAGCACACACAGGAGTGTTGAGTGTTTCACTTGCATGCTTTTCTAACCCAAAGAAACCATCAGGGACCTATAGTAGTTAAAGTTGTTTTAGACTGAATCTGTCCAGCTAAAGGAGGCTTTAAAGTTCTGAAATCTTGAATTATCTGTATGCAGATACACGTGGAAAAAAATCCTACCTTCAAATATGAGAAACAAAATTTTAAAAGAAACAGCAGTATCTTTTTATTTGGTGAGTTTCTGAAGCTGATTCAGGTTGGAAGCTCCTTTGCAGAACTGCACTTGGCAGCAGATCTGGCATTTCTTGTCTTCCTATTGGACAAGAAAAAACTGTAAGTCATCCCACTGCTTTCCCACAGAGTATTTTATGCAATCCTGCATTGTTGATACTAACTATGGAGATGGATTAACATTTAGTTTTAGTCAAGTCTGCTGTAAGTCTCCCATTTAAAATCAGAGCCTTGACATCACTTTGATGTTTGCTATTTTGAAACGTACCTGTCTACTTGTTAGTTCAAAGGCAGGAATGGAAACTGGCTTAGAGACTTTGAATTTTGTTCTCTTTTTATGCAGAGAGCTGGAGTGAAACTCCATACAGAATTCTTCAACTTGCCAAACAGAGCTCTCCAAAGGAAAAAATTCTTGGAGCTACCATAGTGATATTTGATGCAAACAAAAAGGGAAAAAAAAAAAAAAACCAACTATGTTTGCCACATGTTTTGATAGCCCTGTGCTCATTTCTTGTCCTTCTGTAATTCTTAAACCCTGATTTCTCTCATGTAAGTTTTTATCTTACTTCCTTATCAATTTATCTTGCTCCAGCAGTGTGTTTTAAAGAAACACAGCTGACATTGAAAGAGCAGGTGAAATCTTGAGAGCTGTGGATTGATAAACAGGGTAGGTCTGCCCAATTTGGTGTAATGTTTCAGTCATTAAGACGAGACAGGGCACACAGCACTGCATGAAAGCTTGTGCTCACCAAGCCTCTGCCTAACTACACAATGAAGGTCTTATCAAATACATATGGTCCAAGGAGGCCTGTGCAGTCCTGATTCTTAACAAATTATTGAGTCAGAATCATAGGTTTATAAACTGCCTTGTGTTCTGGCGGATAACATGGAGAGGGAGAGTGGGCAAGAGAGAGAAACATCTGAAGCAAAGGGATGAAGAAAGCAGGTTGAGGATCCCAGCCAGCCCTGCAAACTATGTCAGGATCCCTCTGCAAATCTGCAGACTTATTACAGCTTCCTGTCACTGAATAATTTTTAAAGTCTGGAAAAAAAATGTTGTTAACTTCCAATTAGGGGGAAAACATCTAATGTTTATTGTTGCAATGTTTTTTCAAAACTTTTGCAAGAGAGAAAAGAGAATGGAAGACTTTGCTTTGACAATTGGTGGCAGAAGATAAAAATCAAGCATAAGAGCAAAGTAGGTCAGAGGAGTTCCACAGTATTGTGAGCACAGATGGAAATTATCCTGGTGTGTAGGAAGTAGAAGAAGGTAGTAGAGGCAGCTTGACTGATGATGTTCATTGACCTCTCACATAAGAAACTGGTTTTTCAGGGTTGCTCTGTAAATCAGATCAACAAAATTATCTGAATTAAAAAGGAGCACAAAACAGTCTTTGTCCTTCCCTCCCCCACTCTTTGTTTTTTGTTAGACTGAGTTGTTTCACTGACACAGCTGATGGTGTAGGCCTACAAACAACTGCTTCAGCACTACTCAAGGAGCTGATACTGATGTTTGGAGGAGAGGGTCTGCTGCCTCAGAGATGAGATGTTTAGCATATATTCAGAAAGGTCATTACTCCTCAGTACAAATCTGAGATGGCCAAAGACAGGCTAGGCAGCAGTAATTTGAAAAAAGCCTCTGAGGTGGAACATTCGTGACCTGTAGGTGCAGCAACAATGTGACACTTGCAAAAGAAAAAAAGAAGGCAAGTGTTTGAGTCATGTAGAAACATGCAAATTCCAGCATCTCACATAACTTTCTCAATCGATTTCACACTGACAGGGTGGGATCTAGTACTGGACATTATGTTACAAAAAAAAAAAAAAATGCAAACCAGCTGAAGATAGCTCAGAAGAGAACAGGAGAAATACATGTTCAAAGTGTCCTGTAATGAAAAAAAATCAAAGGAATCTTTTTAATAAAGGCTAAGGAGATGCATGGCAGCTTCCAGCTCTGCAGCATCTTTTTATATATTCCTCAAGGATTAAATCTTTTGCCAATGTCCTCAAGAAACAGGAGAAATCGTATGGGACTAAAACTACAAGAGCTGAAGATCTAGCTTCTTGTCTCCATCTATATTTATAACAAATGCAGGAAGAGACTGCCTGAGGAACAGTATGAAAGCATTTATCACTGGAGGTTTTAAAACAGGTTAGACAGGCTTCTGTTGGGAACAATTAAATATGGTAGGTGCTCCCTGGGAAAATGGGCCAGTGAGCAGGATTCATAAGGCTGCTTCCTTCTGCGTGACTTGCTGCAAGTCTCTGGAATTCAGGTGAGCAGCCTGGCCACGAAAAACACAGCAAACGTGGCCTCACCACTCCATGCAGTCATGGATGCTTCATACAGGTTTGTCTGCAGGGCCACAGGTTCTTCCTGCTGCAGCAGGAACTTCACAAGTTGTGTCATTCTGCTTTTGTTGTTGAGCAAAACATAAGTATTTGCTGCAATTGCAGGGGAGCAGTGTTTTGTTTTACTTCCAGTTCATTACATTTCTCTCTTTTATTAGTAACAGTCTTCCAACCACCTGTGTTACCTGTGCTGAAATGCCTACAGAGCCATGCTCATCATGAGAGAGGATGTCTGCTCTGGGACCAAAAAGCGGTGACCCAGAGGAGGACCAACAAGTTGATCAGAGGGATTGAGCACCTCTCCTATGAGGAAAGGCTGAGAGGATTGGGATTGTTCAACCTGGAAGAGTGAAGACTTCAGCATGACTTAATTGCAGCCTGGGGCAAGGCTATTTACAAGGCCGTGTAGTGGCAGAAGAGAGAATGGGTGCAAATGGAAAGAGAGTCGGTTTAAATCAGATATTGGGGAAAAAACCTTTAAGAGAGGTGAGGCTCTGGAACAGGTTGCTCAAAGGAGTCGTGAATGCCACATCCCTGAAGGGGTTCAAGGCCAGGTTGGATGAGGCTTTGAGGAACCTGGTCGAGTAGAAAGCGTCCTTAACCATGGCAGGGGGATCTTTACGTCCCTTCCAACCCAAACCATTCTGTGACTCTATAGGGCCTCCCCCTATAAACGCCGCTTACGCCTGGGCTCCAGGCCCCCCTCGGCCGTGCTCTAGCACACTTTTACTCCTTCCCGGTCTGGTAAACGCCCCGGGAGACCGCTCCGCTCGCCTTGGCCGCCGGAGGCCGAGCAAAGGCCTCGCACGGTCCGGGCGGGCACCGGCGCCGCCACAGGGGCGGGGCGGGCCGGGCAGAGCGGGGTGGGGCGGGACTGTAATGTCAGCGCTGCCCGGCGTCGCGGGCGGTACGACGGCTGCTCGCTGCACTGCCCGCAGTGGCACCATGACGGGCGGGCGGGCCTACGACATCGTGGTGTTCGGCGCCTCGGGCTTCACCGGCCAGTTCGTGGTGGAGGAGGTGGCGCGGGCGGCGGCGGCGGCGGCTGCCGGCGAGGGGCAGCTGTGCAGCGGCCGCCTGCGCTGGGCCGTGGCCGGGCGTAGCAGCGAGAAGCTGCAGGCGGTGCTGGAGCGGGCGGCCGAGCGGCTGGGTACGGGCCGCGGCCGGGGCGGGGAGGCCCGGCGGGTCGGGTGTGCGGGAAGGGCTGAGCAGCGAAGCGGGGCGCGGAGGGGGCTCGTCCCGGGCGGAGCGGTGTCCGTGACGGCGGTCTCCGGTGCGCAGGGAAGGCGGCGCCCGGGGAGGAGGTCGGCATACTGTTCTGCGATGTGAGCGACGCGGGCTCGCTGGCCGCCATGGCGAAGCAGACCCGGGTGGTGCTCAACTGCGTGGGCCCGGTGAGTGCGGGGGTGCGGGCGGGGCGGGGCCCCGCGGCAAATCGTGCTCCGGGGCTGCCAGCGCCCGAGCGGGGCACGGAGCGCTGCCGCGGCTCCTGGAACTCGACCCCGCAGCTCCAAGTACAGCCGTGTACTGCAGTGGCCGAAGGGTTTCCCGCCGCCGCCGCAGGTGATGCGGTTCGCGGACAGGTCTCCGCACTAAAACACAGCGTTGTTGGTTTTCGGTCTTATACAGGCAGACCGAGATACTGATGGTAAAGGTTGGGCCAACATGTCAGTGGTGCTAGGGTTAAGCACGGAGTTGGAAAAGGGACCCACAGGCTTGCTGCCAGAAGCACTTGTCCCTTCTAAAACTTCGAGTGGCAGTATTTCCAGTGCATTCAGAGAGCATCAAAGTGTACGAGGTGGAAGTTGTGTCATGACCATGTCTTTGAAATTCAGAGTGTTAAAGTAGAGAACATGCTGATAATAAGAGTGTAGAAAGTGTAAAGTGTAATTAGTGGCAGTATTCAGTTGGTCTTGGTAATCTGATATCATGAGAGAAATCAGGTGCAGTACTCTGCAGCAAGCTCCATTATCAGCAGTGAAGTTTGTTTTCTTCTCCCTACACTGCCAAGAAATAGAAGTGCTGCTGCATTTTAGCCCCACTTAGAAAAATCAATAGCCACCAGGTTCCCTTTTATTGCAGAGATGGACCTTTAGGTAAAGCACACTGGGTGAGTTATGGTGTGTGGGTTTTCTTTTGTTACATCTAGTGTTCTTTCCTTCTATAGTATAGATTCTTTGGAGAACCCGTGGTAGAAGCTTGTGTTGAAAATGGTGCAAGCTGCATTGACATTAGTGGAGAACCCCAGGTATGTGATAGTAAAAAAACATTACCTTATATCAAGGCTCTGCAAAAGGACTATTTGTTTAGTATGTTTCATGCTTCTGCTAATGTTTCTGAACATGAAGACAAATTCTGCCTCCTGATCTCACAGTTTCAAGATGCAGTAATTATTTTAAAATACACTATACTTGATTGTATAGTTTCCTTGCTTTTAAGACAGGAGCCTCTTCGGGTCTCTGTGGAAGTTCCAAATTGTTGAATTCTGCTTCAAGCCTGTGTTATGATACTACATAGGAATGTTGTACTTTTCTTTTCACTGATGTGAAACTTTCGTACTACAGACCAGGAATCATGTATATTTGTCAAAGATACTTGTAAGTGGTTTGAAGCATGGAGGGTGATATGATGTGACAGTGAAGCGCCAATGGCTAATATTTGGGATGGCCAAGAATGAATTTCAGCTTAAAACATTTGTTCTGGCTGTGTTTCAGTTCCTGGAAGGAATGTACCTGAAATACAATGAAAGAGCTGCAGAAAAGGGAGTATATATCATTGGAAGCTGTGGCTTTGACTCCATACCGGCAGATATGGGAGTACTGTACACCAGAGACAAGTTGAAAGGTGACTAGAATAAGTGTATTTTTATGGTGAAAAAGGAATGCAGAGTATGCTCTCATCCAATTTCCTAAAGCAGCAGTGGTCCTGTGGAAACTTTCTCAGTGTCTCTTTTTGCCGGCCTTTACCAGGTGACCAGTTTCAATCACATGTGGTAGAGAGGAATTTAAAATCAGATTCCTATTGGATGAGTCATTGGGTAGGGGAAGGATTCATGGCCATGTTGGTCACAAGAGGGCCCAGTTGTTCAGAGCAGGGTGCTAATAACAAGGTTGTGGGTTCCATCCCCACGTGGACCATTGATTCGATGATGCTCATGGGTCCCCTCCAACTCAGAATATTCTGTGAATCTGAGAGGACAGAATGTTCAGCTGCAAGCAGCAGGCTGCTCAGCCAATGTGTGGATGTCCCTAGGCACCCTCAACACAATTGCCTCTTGTGCAGTGAGAATCTTGTAGGGAAGATACAGTGGGAAGGGGTCCACAGACTGGGTGGTAACCAGGTTTCCCAAGTTTCCTTTTTCAACTGCAAGCTCTGAGAAGCTGTTTTGTGAGTATAAGTAGCAGTACCTTTCACTTTAATAGCAGCTAGAGGGTAACTGAGAGAGAAATATATTTAAGAAAATATGTGTGAGGATTTAGTTTTGTGTAAATAGTACTTGATCCTGATCCCAGATGAGGATACTGTGTTCATCAGGTCTGACTTTCAGCTGGGAGGGCCCATAAGAGTATCAAAATGTTTTGCTTTTATGGGCTATTAAAAAGGCTGCTAAATGGGATCAGTTTACATTGGAGTCAGCATTCAGTTGAAGAAACCTCAATTCAGATCTGACTGGAGGAGAAACAAGGTATGGAAATGAGTATCTGGATGTTCATGAAGTTGTAATTTGATGTTTCATACCTGTTTTGAATAGATATCTTTTATCTCTTCCTATTTTGACTTTATGACACTGCCTCTGTCTGTCTATTTGCTTGCTATATTGAAATTTATCCATACAAATACAGTTTTCCAATCTCAGAAGGAACTAAGCAAAGCAAAACAAGTAAGAATTTGGAGACGTTGTGTTCTACTGTTCATCAAATTAAGCATTCTTTACAGAACACTATTTAATCTATGCTAAAATTAAATATGTTTTGGGTTTGTGGGGGGGTTGTGGGTTGTTTTGTTTTGGTGGTGGTTTTTTTGCAGTTTGGGTGTACCAAAATTTTTAAGTTCATGTTTGCTTTCACAGCCTACATCTTCCTTTCTTTTGAAACTTGAAGGAAAACTGAATGTGGCTCTCATTTTACCTTCCTCTTTTTTCAATTAATTTTTTACATTATTTCATTAGTTAGACAAGAGAAATGAAAAAAATTAATGAACAGGGTATTACTTGATCTGTATGGAAGTAATTTACATACAAAATGTAATACTTGCCAACTCAAATGGCTGTGTGTCTTGTTACATTATTTTGCTTTGAGATAAAGATGTAACTCTGCTTTTTCAGCTGATAATGTTAGTAGCCTGCTGTTTTGAGTCTACCAGAGCATTCTCTGGCTTTGCAGACTAATGACTGCATGTGCCAAGTAATGTTTTCCACTCCCTTACAGGTACCTTAACTGCTGTTGAGAGTTTCCTGACGGTGAAATCTGGGCCCGAGGTTAGTTGGTTTCTTCCTTCCTAAAATTCATGAGTACTCGCAATAACATCACCATAGCCTGTCAGAATAACTGTTGCTACATTAAGTCAGACCAAGTAGCAGGCTGGCAGGTCTTTGATGATAAGTCTGAGAACTTTATTCTTTAGGAGCTACTAAAAGTACCCGAAGGAAAAACACCCTTTATTTAAGGTCTGAGCTTAAGCAGAGCTGTCTACTTACACTTTGCTCTGGTAAGCTCTTCCAAGAACTATTTTACTTTTGCAGACATGTGGGAAGGATTCTTACACAAGTGAAACATAACAGGTCCAGAGTGTATTGCCAGTAATCCTAGTGTTAGGCTGTTTGGGTTTTTTGTTTGTTGGTGGGGGTGAAGGTTGTTTCAGTGTACTTTAGTGCATGTAATGATAATACATGTAGGTAGTTATTGTAATAATGTTTAATATATCTAATAATTCTAATGCTGTTGTTAAAACAATACAACAGTGATCCCAGTCAGTCCTGATGCCCAACAACCAAACACTACTGCTCCTCGCATGAGCATTCATCTTGCCTTGCTTAAAAACATCTGGAGGAGTGGAGGAAGTCCATGGACTGGGAGAATAGTATCTGTCTGCTAAAGCAACAGGAGATAGTAGTTAATGGGAATGTATAAATATATATGTTGGATATGAAAACATATTTAAATACATAGCATAAGTTCAAAGTGTTGGTAAGAAGGGTTTTCAGTATTGAGAATTACCTACACTGAGATGGTTAGAAGAGCTACAGATATGTATTAAATTCTGTGGGTCCTGAGTATGTTGCAGATCATATGGAAAAAGAGGTGGAGATTGCATTTGGTCTGGCTTCTCTGGAGTTCATTTCCCCACAGCTGCCCTCAGAGTGCTGTGCTTTGTGTGGCAGCTAGAGGTGTCAGTAATACAGCAGTGTTCTGGCTTACTGCTGAGCAGTGCTGGCACAGCACTGAGGCTGTCTCTGCAGCATTTCCCCCCTCACCTCACAGGCTGGGCCAGGCAGGATGCTGGGAGGGGATACAGCCCAGACAGCTGCCCCAGACTCACCAAAGGGATGTTCCATACTCTATGAGTTCTGCTCAGCAATAAAGGCTAAGAGAAAGGAGGAGAAAGGTAGGGGGTGGGGAGGCATTTGTTACTACTACACTTTCACTTCCATGTGCAGCTTTTGCCTTATTAAATTGCCTTTATCTTTACACACAAGGGATTTTTCCATCTTATTTTCTTCTCTCCCTGTCTTAGCTGGGAGGACAGTTATAGAGTGTGAGCACCTGACATCCAGCCAAGGTCAACCCACACCATTTCAATATACTATCATCATAACATTTACATGTAATAATTGTAATACATGTAGAGATTCTAATATTATTAAAATAATCCATGAAGCCTTTAAATACTGAACTGTTTCATGGTATGTCACAAGGGTCTTGGTGTACATGATGGGACCTGGAAATCAGCTGTCTACGGCCTTGCAGATGAAGCCAACCTGAAGAAGCTTCGAAAACAGATAGGATATGCCCCTGTTCCAGTAGTTGGTGCAAAGCTTAAAAAAAGGTATAAGCATAAGATGTGGAATGTGTGGTCTCCTAACAGTTCCAGTATTTATTATACAGATTGCTACAGTATTAAATACTAAAAAGATGCATTTAGTATAGTATGAAAACATAGGTGCTCATCTAGTAGACTTGAAGAAATCAGTCTTACTGATTTCTTCACATCTTACTGAAAAGAGAACATGTCCCAGCATTTACTGGGTCTCAAAATTAACATGTTCTAAAGGACTTCTAATGACATGGGAAACTTTTGATTTCAGAAGTGATTAGTAGAATGGAGGGGAAAAAATGGAAAGACTTGATTATCAAATTCATTCTTGATATAGCGCATATAGTGAATTATATATAGTGAATTGTATGTAATGAATTTTGAGTGAGCTGGGGGTATATTTGGAATTGCTTGCTTTCAGTGAAAAGAGATAATAATGTCACAAAAATTCTTGAGAGAAAACTGGTAATGGTAAGGCCATTGCAGTCAGTTTCTTTCAGTTTGTGTGAAGATTAGAACATTTTTTTTTTCCGACTTAATTTTTTTTTTCATCTGCAGAGGCTTTATGTTTTACAGTCCGGAATTCAAGGAGTACTGCATTACATTCATGGGATCTGATGGTTCTGTTGTGAAAAGAACTCAGCG
Organism: Lonchura striata; assembly: GCF_050655825.1. NCBI lineage: Eukaryota > Metazoa > Chordata > Aves > Passeriformes > Estrildidae > Lonchura > Lonchura striata. Next base: position 82,349,426 of record NC_140705.1, on the reverse strand, counting down.
TTATTTGCACACTGAGTTGCAGCAAACACCTGTAAGTTATTGTTATTTGTGTACTGGCCTGTTTCATGCTACCTGAGACTATGGCTGATGAGCCTGCCTTTGTTAACGTGATTGTTATGAGACTGTCTTGCTGGGTTCTCCTGTCTGATTTCTAGGTATGTATTTGTAGGGAATGGAAACCTCGAGTTACAGGAATATTTGAAAGGTAGCTTTCATGATGAATATACTAAATTCTCTTTTTGTGCAGAGACTATTCTTCTTGTATCAGCAGAGCTTCTAAAAGCATCATAATTGTAGTCAATGGTAGCTGTAGCCAGCTCAGTATAGTGTAGTAAATATCCTGATACAGAATTCATATGCTGCTCATTTGTATCTGAAGATTTCTGTGATGCTTGGGTCTCCAGTGTGCAGAGTAAAGACAGTGTGAAGTAATGGTGGTGGAAAAGATGATAGATTTTTGTTTTCCATGGTTTCCTGAGAGGAGATGAGTGCCAACAATCCATATAACTGCTGTGCAGAATCACAGGCATCTGTTAAGCAATGAGGGTGAAATGGTGCTTTAAAAATTTCTTAATTTAAAAATATTTGTAGCACTTGGAAGCTACAAATGAGAAAGGCTTGCTATTGCTATTTCAGTTTCTCTTTAAAAAAAGCACAGAGAGGAGAAAAGGAAGATCTAGGAAAGAAGACTGAAATTGGATATCAAAACACATCTTTCTGTTAAGTTTTCTGTTCTTGTGTACCATGTCTGCTCTCTCTTCACTCTGTAGTTACATTGTCTTCCCAGAATGAATGATTATTTGAAGAATACTTTTCACTTTATTCCTTAGAACTAAGAAAATTGTTTAAGGCCATGTTTAAACCAATGTATGTTGTACAAAATAACTGCATCTTACTTTATAAAAATAATTTGATGGAAAAAGTTAATGTAAATCCTATCACTGAAAACACATTCTTGCTTCAGGTCCAGTATGGTGCTTACATGACTGTAGGTGGTCTTGGCTCTGTTATCAAGCTGATGTTTCTGGGCATGTTATTTCTTCTTCTGGTGAAGTTTAACTTTGGAAGAAAACTTCTGACAAAAGTAAGTTTTCAAAACACAAAATAATTTCGTGTTTGGAGATTATCTCTTTTTCTCCCTCTTATTTACTGTTGGTCTTTTTTTCTTTTCTTTTTTTTTTTTTCTCTCCTCTATTCATACAGTACCCAGAATTTTTCTCTGGTGGATGCTTCTCAAAGAAAGGACCAACTCAGAAGCAGGTAACTGACTATTTTCTACCACAGTTATAGAATACATTTGTCATGGTAATGGTGGAATAGTAATTTAGAGTCAACTGCTTAGCCTCAAATAAATAATTTCTAAATGAATCACAGAATATGCTGAAGTAGAAGAGATCTACAAGGATCATCCAAGTCCAACTCCTGGCCCTGCACAGGACACCCCAAGAGTCACACCATGTGCCTCAGAGCATTGTCCAAGCACTTCCTGAGCTCTGTCAGGCTGGTGCTGTGACCACTTCCCTAGGGAGTTGTTCCAGTGCCAGCCACCCTCTGGGTGAAGAACCTTTTCCTGATACCCAACCTAAACCTCCCTGACACAACTTCAGGCTATTCCCTTGGGTCCTGTCACTGATCACCACAGAGATCAGCGCCTGCCCCTTCTCTTCCTTTCACAAGGTATAACTGCAGTGAGGTCTCCCCTCAGTCTCCTCTTCTCCAGGCTGATCAGACCAAGAAACCACAGCCTCCACTCCTACAGCTTCCCCCCTAGGTCCAAATGCATGTCGTGTGTCTCTTTAGATAGATACTGGATATTTAAATAACCATGCTTTCTGCTTTTAGACATCAGAGTGTGTGTAACTCCTATGATGAATAAATGGATAATGCATTTTATAATGGCCTTATGTATTCCCATGGATGGCTCAGAGCACTCTATCAAAGGTGATGACCAAGGGAGACTGATTAGCAAAAACCCAGAACTGAAAGTACTGAGAGAACAAACAGACTTGAGTACAAGGCCGGTGCAACAAAGTGGAAGCAATTAAAAACTCGGATTATACCTTTTAATAAGTAATTAATAATAACTTCTCTCATGTTTAAATGGATTATAGTATTTGGCAGGATTCTGTATATAGAATTTGGATACTTTTATTTACTACTTGTGCTTTCCTGGTAGCAATCAGTTTCTCTTTTGGTGACCATGTTTGTCTTGTCCACTACAGATGGATGGAACCTCTTTTACAATGACTTTTTTTGGTGAGGGTTACAGTGAGGGACAAGATCTCCAGAATGGCAAACCAAATGTGAAGATCTGCACTGAAGTGAAAGGACCAGGTATATATTTTGCCTAGCATTCCCTGCTCTAAAATACGTTTCTGATTGCACTGCTGTCCCTTTAACCCTTGAGAAGCACTTGCAACAGGAACAAAGCCAACAGCCTGTACAAGGCATTAACTTGGATACTAGAATTCATTGTGACTTGGTTTTTGAAATAGCCAGTTCACTTGCATTCCTGTGATTCTTTTTCCTCTGACTTTACCTGGTCTGATTTTCATTTTTGCAGAGCAGACCTTCTGAAGGAAGAGGGCTTTAAGAATAGTTTTTAGTTTTTACAGCCTGGACTTTGTTTATTTCCAGTTCCCTGAGAGTGAACTTAAATGGGTCTGGTGTGGTATAATTTCTATCGCATACTTTTGTTCAGGTCATTCCTTGAGGGGAAATGACACTTGATGTTTGGAGAGAGCAAGAATGTACATTCAGAAATGAGTTACTGTAGCATAGCTTCTTCAGATAACTAGAGATGTGGCAGAATGCAAGCGTTTCACCGTAAAATTCTGAATTTAAGCACGGGATGGGGAAAGCTCCTGCTGCGTCAGAGAGCCCTCTGTCACCATCATGTGGTCACTCACAGTTGTGTGGTTAGAGGCCATTATGTGAAGCAGTATTTGTCTGGATTAGATCTTGATGATTTCACCAGCTACTTGGTCTGATTACTAGGTAAAAATGCTGTTCTTAATTGGGAAAGGCTGTTTCATTGTTAAAGATATTATGTCTTCAGAATGCTGTAGGGAAGGGCAAGATTACATTGTACATTTCAACACACTATTTCATTGGGGGTTTTGGTTTGGTTTGGCTTTTTTTGTCAGAGCCTGGATATATTGCTACACCAATTGCAATGGTTCAAGCAGCTCTCTCTCTTCTGGAAGATGCAGCTTCTCTGCCTAAACGGTAAGTACCTTCCCATGCTGAGCAGCTTGCTCTCCCTTAAAGCTACTGTGTGCAAATGTTTCTCTTTGAAAATACACTTAACCAGCCTGTGAATCTGTGTTACCTAGCTGGCTGTGCAAGGGAGATGCTTCACCACAAGCTGATTTAAAGACACTTGCTCTTCACCAGTTGATCAGTTTAAAAGGATGTAGTCACAGGCTTTTAGTCAGGCCGTTGCATCAATGTCTTTATGTTCAGTTACTGGAGTGTTTTCTGTAGTTTGCTGGATGCAGAAATGAACCTATGATTATAACCACCCTGCCAAATTCTTAACTCACTCTCTTCTCTGACTAAGTGGCTTTTTCTTTCTTAGTCAGGGAGGCACATCTCTAGCTTCACAAAAAGGTGTCCCTCAATCACTGTGCCACTAATGTTTCTTCTTTTTGATTTTCACTAACAGCGGTGGTGTGTATTCTCCAGGAGCTGCCTTCTCGAAAACAAAACTGATTGACCGCCTCAACAAGCATGGTGTTGAGTTCTCTGTTATTAGCAAGCCTGAAGTCTGAAGTCAGAACATAATTGTATGAACTAACACCTTTCCTGGGTCTAACTCTAATAGAACCCATTTGGCTGCAAAAGCCTAATCATAAAACAGTTTCAGCTATTGTTTGCAGCAGAAACAGAAGAAAATTCAAGTTAAAAGCTATTATATTTGCTATAGTGAGCAAACCCCTAAAGGGTGGGTATTGAGTGTTAATTCACAGACATATTGAATTGGTCACTTCTTGGGTACTAATTCTGGAATCTTAATCTTATTCATCTAAGTTCAAGTTCCTACTTCAGGACCTGCTATAGCATCTGCTTCACAAGTAAGCACAGCTGCCTTGCTTTGCCCCATTGTGCAACTATGTAAAGCAAGCAGCCTGGAAACAGAAGTGCCTTAGCAGATAAGTTACTAGTTATTCCTAAGGTGTGTTTGGTGTATGTCTGCATTAACATCTTCAATTAATCTTTCCTTTATTTAATAATTGTTCTTAGTGCAGATCTGTGTGTAGTTTCTGTAGTTAGGTAAGTAGTCATGAACTGTATTGTGCTTTTGCTTCTGTAAAAAGGAGGCTTGTTCTGTTGATTGCTTTTGGAATCTGACCTGATGTGATCCGGGTTCTGGATGCACTGGCCTGTTTCATGCTACTTGATACTGTGGTTGATAAGCCTGCTTTTTGCTGTTAGCCTAAGAATTATGAGAGAGTCTTGTCCTGCTGTCTTATTTCTGGGTTTGTATTTGTGGGAATGGAAGCCTTGAGTCACAGGAATGTTTGAAAGGTAGCCTTCATGATTTTCAGGACTGTGAATGCATTAAATTGTTTCCATGTAGAGGCTTTTTTTTGTTGTATCAGGAGAACTTGCAAAAAGTATGAAAGTCACTCTGAGACACTTAAGGTCATAAAAGTCTTTATTTCCCTCAGCTGCATTACACTGACCTTTATTATTCTGAGGCAAATCACACACAAACTGATGTTTTATAGTATCATAGATGTGTTGAAGATTGCTTTATGGATGTAGTTCACTATATTGTGGGGTTTTAGGTGCTGCTTCTTAAGTTCATGTTGTCACTGCATTGTCTTCAATAACCTAGAATGTCCATTGATAGTTTAAAATTAAAATACATTTAAAATGTCTGTTGATACATTATTCAGTAGCAAATAGACTAATTTCACACTGAGCTAGAAAAAATTAAAGACACTGAAAAGTTGCTTTTCCCTTCCACTCACCCCTGAATGTGAAACACGCGTACACACTCTGTACTACCTTACAGCTGAGAGTTTATGTATTTGAGGCACAGGGATCAGAGATGTCCCTGTGCGCAATTCACACGCTCTGTTTCTGATATTTCTGTTCAGAACTGACCGTTTGCCACTGCCCATGACCAGGAGCAGTTTTCCAGCACAAGGTGTGTATGCAACCAGCGGTGACCAGTACATTGCAGTGCCCTCTGCAGCCAGAGTGACCCACTCTGCCCCTGACAGGGTAAAATACAATTGGGCCCCCAACACTTAAAGCTTCAGTCATGACAACAGAAAGGTTATATTTCAAATTTCTCAAAGAAAGAAGAATATAGCATCTTGTTGTCTACAATATTCTCTCCCATCGCAGTAATTTTTGCAATTTCTACACTGCTCTTTTAAAAGGCACACAACCATTTTTCTGCAAGGCAGCATTTTCCATTACTGTATTCCAGATGCCAGTCAAGAGAGCAACAGCCACAGCTTAGTTCTGCACTAATTAATCTGCGCACAAGATGAAGGGATAGTGCTGTAAAAATACCTACATATCTTCGTGTAGCAGTGTTCAGGTCTTTCTGGCTCAGAAATGTTTTACAGTATTGAAAGAGTAAGAAGGAAGAAGGATGAAGCTTGTGCAATAGTATAGATGATATTTCATAACAAGAAAAGGATTATAATATAGGGAGATGGCAATGATTTCGTTCAGGAAGGCAAAGGAAAAACTATCAGAACCGAAGTGCCATGTCAGGTGTTACTGCCTTGCATGGTTAACAGTTTGATGGTAGTGACTAGAAATACAGTTTAACGTAAACAACTGATAAGCAAAACTGCTGCAGAGAGTCGTCACTGCAGCTAACAGACTGACATCACTGGGATTGCATAGCTGTCATTCATGTAACTGGATTAAGAGTTTGAAGCACAGTTCTTGATTGTAGAAATGCACATCGAACTACACCAAGCTTCTTGGCACTTAAATAATGACATGGTTAAGCCACAAAGTGCATTTATAGGCAGCTAAGTACAGATTGAAAAGTCCAGGTTGAACTTTGTTCCATAGAATAAAAACAAGTGTATTTCTCAAAGCTGTGCAACAAGGTGACCACTTGAATTAATTAAAAACTAAACCTTCCCTCTGTTCCCATTTTACTGCTTTGAAAAGGACTGTGTATACAATAATGACATGCACACTAAAAATACCACAGTTTGAATCCAGGGAGCTTCATTTTAAACAAAGCTCACAAGCTTCTGGTTTGGTTAGTTGCTACTGACGTTTTAAAATACAAACCTTGACCACAAGAGGAGTTTCCAGTACATTCAGCTCTGATGCTCTTGGCAGATTCTTTTGGGTGCTGGAGTGATGTGTATCTGATATCAGGGGGCTGGATGCCACAAAAGAAGTAGCAGCTTTGCATGGGGACTGCCAGCTCTCATCCTGAGCCACAGAGCGGGAAAGAACAGGACGAACCACCAAATCCAGCAACCTGTTAAAATACACATTTCACATTAGGAATATCAATAAATAAATGAAAAAAAAGCATGCTGTGATAGTCTCAAATGCTGACAACAAGAACACTCAGTGAACAAGAAATACAGGTGAACCCTCACTGCTGGGGTGATATATTAGGCTCATGTGGAAGTGACAGGCACTTCTTTTTGTTAGTCTGTCAAAGTCTGTACACCAAGAGCTTGGTGGTAGTCAAAGCTTTAGTTTCAGCTGTCTTAAACTTTCTAAGCACATTCCTATTCATGTAAATACATTTATTTGCCTAAGATTATCATAGCAGAAAAATATGTTTCTCCAAATATTACTTATGATTGTGTCTCATTATATATCTTATGTGCAAAAAAACAAAGCTGTATTCACATGTACCTTCCCACCAAGACACATACATCAAATAGATTTCTCACCTCCCCCTTTTCTGTCTCCCTGCAAACACATACAACAAGGCTAAACTTGGTGAAAAGGATGCTTACTTATTATCTTCTGAGAAAATGGTTGTCATGTTTCCTAGCCATGCTTCTTTAAATGTGGACAACACTTTACTGAAGAAAGTTGTTCTTGTACGCACATTTCCTGCATTAGCCTGCCTTGTTGCTGTTGATAATGGTTTTGGCCTTGGGACTGTAAAGCAAGAGGGTAAAGTATCAGCCTTGTGTAATCAAAGTGATGGCCAGCTGCACATCCTATTTCCCTTCTCTAAAATTACCTTCTCTTAAGACCGATGAAGGCAAATGGTATGGCTTGGCTCTCTCTACTGCCAGCTTCCTTTGAACTGTGGGAAGGATCTTGCCATATTGGTCTAACAGGGAATTTCTGGCTACTGCTCTCTCTCTCAAGCGAGGATCACGATCATTCTGACAAAAGAAATGTGTCAAGCAAGAAGTTAACAATTCACCAGAAGTTCATTGCACAGAACTCTCTCTGCTCTTTCTAAGCTAGGCCTAAATTTCTCTACAGACAAATCCACTGCAGAGAGCCACAGCAAGTTTTAAGTTCGACCCAGGAGCACACACCAATTGCACCTGTTTTGGATAAGTGCAAGGAAGACTAGTTAAAAAAATCAAAAACATAAAAACACCATGCAACTCAAAAACTCAAGCCATAAGGCAAATTTTACCAGTGGAACATTCAGGCTGCTCTAAGGTAAAAGCCAGATAAAAGACATGACATACAACATACTCTTCATTCCAAAGAAATAAGTAACACAACTTCTTAACCTAAACCATACGTAACAGAGGGATTTGAGGAACTGAATGAAAAGACAAGACATATTTATTCCTCAGATGTAAACAAACTTTTTTAACTGGAGTGAGCCATGGTCTGTAAGTTGTAATTCTTAATTTCTCACAGCAGGGCTGCTACCCTTACCATCAGATTGGCCTTCATGGCCTGATTCAGCTGGAGTGCTGGGATGTAGTTGGCACGCTGCAGATGGTGGACTAAGAGGAATTCATGATTCTGAACACCAGATTTGGTCTGTAAAAACTTCTCCAAACACTCCTGTGAGAAATAACACGTTTCAAATATCCATTACGATTCTGCCTCTTCTCTTGCCCAAGATACAATTAAGATTTTTTTGTTTCTTCTCCAAACTCACTTTTTCTGTGTCTGTGAAGGGCAGCTTCAGCAAATCCTCCATGAGCCCCATCTCCTGACAGATTTCATACATGTGCTTTAGCAGCTCTTCTATGTTTAACTTCGTGGCGTGTTGCTGCAACAGACCCCAAGCCTCCACCATGCACCTGCAGTTAAGGTTTTGCACATGGAAAGGAATGGGAACCCTGAAGCCAAAAAGATGCCCCACAGTGATGGTACTCATTCAAAGCTCAAAGGAAATGGAGAGGAACCCCATTTGTGTCATCACTTCTCCACATTTCCCCATCTCTGAATGCCAGAACAGTGGGAGATTTCCTTACCTATTGGACAACAACACGGTGAGGAACAGCCGCACTTCACTGCTGCTGGACATCGACGGCTTCATCATCTGCATGTACCTGAGGGCTCGCCTGTGCTCTCCCTGGCACATGAGGGACTGAATTATCCTCATGTGTTGCCATGACACAGTCTTGATTGTAGCTGGATGGAAGAGCAGGGCCAGGGAACTCTGGACAAGGTGAGAGCAGCTTCATTACCACAGATATACATACCCATGCAACAAACACTCAAAACTTTTGCAGCAAGGCTGGACTTGGCTTAGAGAAACTTAGATGTCTAAATAAAAAAATACTTGATCCAGGACATATCAGTAAAATTATTCAGTCTTTACAGGGAAAAAAATGCAGCCATACAATCGTGAATGTCTTAAAAGGAATTATTCAGATTTTTTCTAAGTTCATGAAATTCTGCGTACAAACATCCCTTTCTATAAATACATTACTGAATAATAAGTTACTTGACAATCAAATTGATTCTATTGCTATAGTGACAGATAAAGAAAAACCTAAAGCATTAGGAAGAACAGGCTGAAACATCACTCCTGCAGTCTTTTTTCTCAAATGTTCCTGCTACCATCACAGTTTCCATGCTTCAAGTACCCAAAACACTCTTCTAGAAACAGTGCCCAACCAGTCTGCTGAAAACCTCCTAAAAGAGATATGGCGTTGAAAATTCAAATATTAAGCATTATTTATGCTAATTATGCCTTTGTTCTAATAAATTTCTAGTTAAAATAACTAAGTAGTTAAAGCAAAGTTGTTAAAGCAAAATTTCAAATCATAACCTGTTGCTGAAGATGTCAGAGCAATGTTATAAAAAAGATTCTTATGCTCCAACAGCTTCTTATACCTAACTACCAATTGTAAAAATAATTTTATTTCTTTATACTCTGCAGTGCATTGTGTGTCTAACTCAACTGTTTCATACTTACTTCATAGTCACTGTGATCTAGAAGCCAAAACCCTCGAATCAGCTTAACAAGACCCCAGGGGATAGCAAAGGCAGTTGGAAAGGAGTCAATTGAAGTTTCTGTTTTATTTGGAAAAGAATGTATAATATCCAGCAGCAAGTAAATTGTCTGAGAGTATCTAATTAAGGTGAATAAATTGCCAAGACCAGAAACTTGTATCACATTACAGTCAGCAAAACAATGAAATAAGAATATGAAAATACTAGAAAGCAGAACACCTCAAGGTATTGATCTTGCCATTTTAAGCTATGAGAACCCATTATATCAATAGTTAGGTCCTTATCACAAAACTGCATTCTGAATATACTTCAGAAAGAAACACAGATTTTTGTAAGGCAATCAGAAGGGCAGATATTGGGTATTTATATACTGCTGTTACAAACCCAGGCTTCTGCTTCTGTCAGTGAAGCCAACAGTTGGACACTCAACACACTTCAACATCCAATGCTTAATTACTAAATAAAAGAAGTTCTACAGCTGTTTTATTCTCCTCATTTCCCATCTTCACAAATCCAACACAAATTATGGTGTCTGTACAATGCAACTTAACACTTACCGATTGAAACTCTGTTTAAAACTGCATGTGGATCCCTCACTCAAAGTGTCATCTACCCTTTCTGACATCCCATGTTAGGGACATGTCTGAGAACGGCAGCCTGGGACTACAACCATTTTTAACCCCTTTGCTCTCCAGGCTCCACTCTTGGTTTAGCCAACAAACAAGAAAAGGTAATTCTGCATGTTCCAGAAGCTTAAATATTAGGCTTCTGCCCAATGAATATTCTGTTTCTCTGCACTTTCTACACAAACCAAAAAAATCAAACACTCTTAGCTGGGCTGGGAAATGAATGATTTTGGCAAAAATCAGCAACTGAAAAACCACTGTCACTTCACCCTTTGGCTCTGAAACAGTACATTTTAGGGCACCATACTAACAAGCAGTCATACGCTACATATAGGGGTGTCCTAAAACATAAGTAACTGTGCTAAAATTTGAGAAGAACTAAGCAAGGTTTTTATCTTGAATACAACTTAGAGAACATGTTTTCTCATACGAAAAGAGACTTTGCAACAAAACATTTAAGAAATCAGAAAAATTCCAGTCTAGAAAGAAATTAAGCAATCCTTCTGTCTAGGACTTAATTCTATTCTAAATGCATTCGCTCACATTGTGTTTGAGGCATAAATTTTAAAGTGCTGCTAACCACACACAGGTGACAAGTATATAAAAACTTTTATGTACACACCCTGAAGGATTAATAACAGAATCTGGAAAGGATACAATTGCATGTTTGTTGCTTTCTTCAATGCTTTCTAGCAAATAGAGATCGAGCAGTGCCTGAAATGAAAGATGAAAAGGTTTTCTAATGCTCCTGTCTTCCACAATCATTGGCTTTAGGGGACTGCTGCTGCTGCTCCTGGGGTTTTCAGTGAACAGAACACTCACATGTAAACTAACAGGTGGGTATTTCCCAGTGCCGCCTTCATCTCTCTGCCACAACTTCTCCACTTCCTCTCCCAACTGGGAAACCATTCCATCAATCATTAAGCAATCAGAATCCCATTTGCCTCTGCAACAAAAGAGAGCAAGGGCTTGCACAGTGTAAAACACACAATCCAGCCTCTCAGTGTCACACATTTCTCTGAGTCAGAGGAAAGATGGTCTTCAGCTCACAATTAACTTATTAATTAAGAAGCCTGAAGCATGAACCCAAGAGAAGAGCTGCAATGACCTTCTGGGTTCCAGGCTTGCTTTCTTGCTCTGTTAAGTGTAATGCCAAGGAGTGCAGACAAAGGGTTTTAACTGCAAAAATAACACTCTCACAAGTCTAACAGTGTCAGCTTTCTAGAGAATTCCTCTAAGTCTTACCTTGATAAACGCTCGAGTTTCTGTCGGTGACCTGTATAGTAGCTCTGAATCAGAGGGTAATTGTAGAAAGGTCGAGACAAATGCATGTGATCATCTACAGGTGACAAAGTAAAAGCAAGTTAAAGAAGACCACATTTTTCAACTAAAACTTTGGACTAGACAGACAGATACCACACAACCTCAAGAAGCCTCCAACTCTCAGAGAATCCGATCCTGTTTCTGCCTTTGCTAACGGAGAACTATGACAAAACTACTACTGCTGAAATCTGCAAAACTGCAACTTCTTCTTGTCTCAAGACCAGTTTCGTGTCTGTGGTTGATGCAGCATTCAGACCAAGAAGGGTAAGCTCAAGGCTACTCCTAAATAAACAACTGTCAAAGGGAATGATTTTTTGAACATATGACCATCTGTAAAACAATTACAGCTGACAATGGAATTTATAAGGTGTCTGAATTAAGAGCATTTCCAAGGACTACTTTCACCTTGAGCAAAAAATCAAAGGTTCAAAACCTGCAGGTACTGATTTTACTATCAAAACAAGTGTTTTGGTACTACAGGTTCTGCTTACCTAAACCCTCGGGAAGGAGACTGGATTGACAGAACCAGATCACCACTTGTGCATACAAAGAAATGAGGCTGGTTACCATCTGCTTATTTGTCAAGTCTGAAAAACCTGAAAAAAAGGCAAAACAAGATTTGAGTATTGCAATTCCTCCTATTTTACAGAACTCCCTTTGCAGAACAAATAGAAAGTATGAACAAACACAGTAGAAACCTGCCTTTGTAGTTGTCTCTCTGGATCACTTATGAATTTGGAGAAAAAAAAAAACACCATTCTCCCCTCGCCAAAAAAACCCCAATCACTACAAAGAAACAGAATCACCAAAGATTAAAATTGAAAAATAAAGCCTAAACTATTAGATATACTTAGGAAGACAACGTTTGTTTTCCATGTAGCAAAGAGCTTTAGTTTAGTGAAAGACATTATAGTCCTCTATTTCCATCAACATGCCAACAACAATTTATAAAATCAGAAGCCAAAAAAACTCAAGGAAATGGCTTTACAAGTTACTCACTTTAGTTTCTTTCTATTTCCCAGCAATCCGCACACAACTATCAATTGCCAGCTAACAATTAGGAACACTTCTCAGCATTACCACACTCAGTTGCTGCAATTGCCACCCAGGTTCTCGCGCAACTCGGTGCTGAATCAGTGTAGCCTCCCATACCCAGCCTCATGGACTCCACAACAAGCTGCTTCCCTCAACTCAAACAGGCTTAAATCCAAGTCCCAGCTGCTTAGATTTAAGCCTCTCCTTCCAGCTCAACCTGACTCTCTCCCAGTCATCCAAAACAACAATAGCTCCTATGCCCAGTTACAACCAAAGCATCCTTCCAAATCTTACCAATCAGACCAAAGGCCTAGCAGTGCTTTCACCAACCTTTCTCAGTAAGCTCTCGGGCTTCTGTTAGGAAACAGTTCAGGACTGTGCTGAGGTTGCTCAGAAGCAGCTGGCAGTGCTGAAGGGACTGTAATGTCTGTGGGTCAATGAAGTTGCAGGAGCCATCAAAGAGCGGAACACCTTGTCAAGGAGAAATATTCAATCATCAATCAGCAGAGCAACTGCACACTTCCAAACTTAAACAACCACAAGTGACTTAAAGAACCAGCAGCATACACTGGCAGATTACTGAAGAAGATCCTTTATGAAGAATGACTCGAGGTTTCAAAAAACCACTACACCACTACTCACATATTTGGTCCAGTTCATCTTTTGTACAGACCACTTTGTTCCACATCCACTCAAGAACAAACCGTAAATTTACAGCAGAACTTGGCTGCTCTTTAAAAACAGAAAACAAAAAGGACATGAAATCACAATTTCTAACCAAAACAGACACAACATAAAAACAATGGAAGCAGCATTACCTTCAGAAGTCCAGTGTTTAATGCATCCTGTCAGAAGTTCTAAAGAACCTGTCTGCACAGCAGCTGACAACACTGCTTCTAACTGCTCCTCCTGAACAGAACAGACAAAAGCAAATCACAACCTCACATACTTTTCTTTTAAGGCTTACCTTGATAAACACTGGAGTTTCTGTCGGTGACCCGAATCAGATACTACCTGAGCCACAACACAAGTGTTTTTTTTCTAACTGGATGCCCATTCAGACACTAGTTGCAAATGCAACTAATTCCATATTCTTGATTCTTTCTTAATTCGAGCCACAGGCTGGACTGCTTGCTAGTTTGAGGAACACAGAAACGTTTTCCTCTGACATCTCAACTTCACACAGGCTAGTTTCAATCTCTGTTTCTGTGCCTTGAGGTTTCAGTCTTCATTTAGTGAGTCCCAATTAACTATTTTCAGTAACATCCTCTGCTAATACCCGTTATGCACTTTGGGCATGCCCTTTTGCCATCAGGAACACGTGAAGGGGACACAGCAAGCACCACTGCGTTTGCATGGAAACACTGAAGCTGAGGTCAAGCAGCTCCTGAGACTAGCAAGATATGAAGCAGCTTTGACAGTCAAAACATTAAGTTACAATTTTTTGAAGTACCAGAAAGAAGTGAAACATTTTAGTTCTAACAGGCTGGAATTTCAGCCTGTTCAATTACTGTATTCTATTGCCATGGCAGCCCTTGAGAAAGATAATGCACAGGCATGCACACACATGGGAAATAATGTAGCAGCTTATTCCAGCTGGTGTTCAGACATTTATTTCAGGTGAAATGATCCTGCATAGAATTTTTCCCTTTTTTTATTCCTGTATTTTTTTGAAAACAAACTTTTAAAGTTTGCATTCTAAGTAAAATCATGACATTTAAGAGTGATTTCTACATATTAGAAGACATACAGGATATTTCCATCATTTTCGAAAATGCATTTCAGAGATGGAAACATGCCAAATACTACTTAGCATACCAAACAAAAATTTCAAGCTACTTGATCTTAATTCTGAATTTCTTCTTTCTAGTATTCAATAGCAATCCCTGCTTAATGCAGTGTCTGAACAATATAATCACAATTCAGCAAATGCCATAGTAAAATTTCTTGCTTTCTCAAGTAAATTCACACCAGAGTTGACATCAGAAAATCCAATCAGAATCTAAAAGCCTACATCAGGCTTGCAAAATAAGCATTCTATGGGCCGGGTCTGCTTGCCAAATTTCTTTTAGCTACCACATTATGCAGAAGCGTTATTTTTCCTGACACATTTCCACAGTCGGGTGAAGAATCCCACAGACAGGAAGATGAAGGCAGGGGGAAGACTGCTCTCCTCTCTCCTTCCTAGTGCTGCTGCTCCCTCCATGATGACCACATCCAACCCTTCAGCTTTGACCCTGCCTGGAGAAAGATGGGCTGCTCATCACAAAGACTCCTCCTCTCATGAAACTCTTCAGAGGAGAAACAAAGTTCGCTGCACCGAAAATGGAAAACCCATGAGAGAGGGGTGTGAAGCCACAGACAGAATGTAGCAGTTTTGGAAGATACATTATTTCTGCTATCTATATGTCAAAACCTGCCTCTCAGAGCAGCTTGCAATCAAAAATCATGGTCTTACAGCCTCTTCAGACAAGATGATGTATTTCCCCCTGGATTCCCCAAAGTACACTCACCTGACTCAGACTGGATGGCTGGACATCAACCAGTCTTGGAGACAGCAAGCCAGCTACAAGACACCGAGTGTAGCTGTCACAAATGGCTTCACTTATTAAAGGACCAGATTTCTTCAAAAACTTCAGGGTCTGAAACATCAATCAAAACACACTGGTTAAGACAGCATTCAGTCACTAAGGCTCTGCCTTAAAAACAACAGCCAAACTAATGGTTTCCATTTTAAAAAGTACCCTGCAGAAGAAAATATCAACCCTTACAATGCTAAAAAAAGTACTTTCCAGCCTGTCAATACAAAGGCCCTGGTATTTTCTCAGATACAAATTACATTCAACAGAAATGAAACCTAACACACAACTTTAAATCACACATCTGAGCTTGTTTGTCCTGAAGCTGATTCATGTTACAGTATTTAGTGAGCTGGAACTTAATTTGAAAGGGTTTGTCAAAAGCTGTGCAGTGGCTCAGAAATTATAATTTGGCCAAGGTTGAGAAAAAAAACTGCATTTCTTCTCAAACAGTTAAATCACTTTTCCCTTTCTCCATGCTGTTCTCCTTTCTCAAGTTCATCAACCCTAACTCCACTCTATACAAAGAAGTAAACGCTTTCCCCAACTTCCACCACACTTGTCCTTCTGACTACAGCAATGCTGCAATTCCTTTCCAGCCATTCAACCCCTGCTCGTGTCTCCTTAAAACAGGGCCATTTGCACAAAACTGGCACGATATGACTGAAGCTATGCATGTGCATGGGCAATGTGAGCATCAAGAGGTCTCTCACACTCAAAGCACTGCAAGAGAAAAGTTAGGAAAGGTTCATCTCTTGGCACTCTCAATACAATTAAAAAGTCACCTCCTTCTGGAAGCCGGTGCAAGTCATGTGAACAACTCCCGAGTTGAGCAAGCACGTCACATCTGCAGAAACAAGGAACGTTTGACAGACCTTGTTACCTTAGCTCCACTTGATGCTTTTTAAATAGTGCTGTCTGCAAAGACAAACCTCCAGCACCCCTTTCCTTCATCACATCACTCGCACACTTCCCATAAAAACTACTTAGTCTCTGTCTGTAGAAACTTAAGGTTGAGTGCTATCCAGGTGCCTCAGCTCAAAGGTATTTAATTTTGTGACCACCACCCCTTCCCAGGCTATGTTACAAAAGCCCCAAAACCCAAAACTCAGAAGCCTGTCAGATGTGTTTCACAAGACTAAGTACCTTGTCAGGACAAGGAAATCAGGTTGGACGAGGTTTGTGGGCCTTTTTTGCATTTGGTTTTTGTGTGACAAACAATGAACAAGAGAAATGAAAGAGAACCACTAAAGTGGCATTTGACCTCCACCGAAACTTGTCACTATTGAAATGAAAAGCACTGAAATACCTACCAAAATTATAGGTGCTTGGATTAAAAAACTGTTCTGGTGGTGGATAAGAAGGGGGAACCCCCCGACTCAGACTACGCTCGTGTACCAGAATATCCAAAATGAGGTTTGGAGATGTCATGCTTATTACAGGATCCAGTGACCACAGTGCAAAATAGGGGCAATCATGAAGCAATTCTTCTGGCCTTAAAAAGAACAAGTGCATAAGCTCGGCAGCAATTTTTAAATTAATCCTTTGTAGGGATATTGAAACCACTTAGTTAAAACCCACCACAATGAGTCTGGCATTTGAGCATGATACCAGCGATTGATGTCAAACACACCCAAATAAACAGATGGTTTTTCTTGACCATAGGTATTCACTTGCCAACTGAAGATCGATACACTGGTGTCAGGAGAGATAACTGTCAAAGACAAGACATTGTTGCTTGTAGAAAATATATTTGCTGTTATTTCACTCATGAAACAAAACATTTTAGTAGGAATGATAAAAAAAATTATGAAATAGCAACCATCTCTTCAGTAGGCCTCAGTCATACTGCCTCTTTTTCTTATTCAAATTATATTTGTTTTAAACAAAATCAAATACACAATTATTAATTAAGTTTTGCATGCTGGATGAATAATTTGGTGGAAAAATATGATGGGAACTCATAGATTGCTATTTTTAGAAAGCATATTTGTATTTATCATATACAGTTTATTCCTCACTAGCATGATTGATTTCAGTATATGACTAAACAGGAAGCTTAAAGAGTCAAAGAAAATAATTAAATTATCAGACTAAATAAATAAAATAATACTTAAAAATACAAAGAGGACATAGCAATAAAGATTTTAACATAAAACATTCACAATGTTCTATTCCAGTTCCCTCTGTAATTGGAATGTTTTGTGTTCTCTGGGGAGAATGCATTCTCTAGGTCTAAAACCATGTGAATAGCATTTACTCTAATAGAACAAGAAACAAGAGAAGACTGTATGTTTGGCAAAATGCTTCTCGGTTCTCTCTTCAATTCTTCACTAAGGATTCTCACACACTTTGCTATGCCTCATTGTGAACGTCTGTGCCATTTCAATTTTGTCAGCTGCTGAAACTACCTTAGCATATAGCAATTACCTTCCCAACTGAGAAGACAACCTCACTGCTGGCCTCAACACATATCCAGCAGAAGCTCATGTATGCCAAGAACTTAACTTGAGCAGATTTGAATAAAATTTAATTATAAACCATCAGAAAACTAACAGGTATTTCACCATGCCTCATACTTGATAATAACAAGACAGAAAAGGTTTTTCTTCTTGTTATTTTGGGGATTTGGAGTTTTTTAATGTGGTGGGGTGGCTCATATTCAGCCAGCTGTCATGTAGGACACCTTGGTACTTTTCCACCAGGCACATTTTCCAACCACTTTTCCCCAAGCCTGTAGCATTGCAAGAGGTGTTTGTACCTCCTACACTTGGCCTCAGTCCATCGATCCAGCCTGTTCAGATCCCTCTGCACAGCCTTCCTATCCTCCAGAAGATCAACATCCTTGTCCAAGATGGTGTTGTCCCAAACTTACTGAGGGTGCACTCAGTCCCCTCATTCATTGATGAAGATATTTCATAGGACTGGCCCCAGTTCTGAGCCCTGGGGAACTAGATTCAGTGGATGCACACTGGATGCAGCCAGAGGTTTGAGCAGGATAAAAAAAATTCAGGTAACACTCCTAAACAGTAGACTAAGCAATAAAATGATCTTACTCTTCAATGCAGACAACTGGCAGAACAAGCTGAATGACCAGTCTTATACAGATGACCCCATTCACTGCTCTAGCATCTCAGCAAACCTAAAATAAAACCTTTTTTCCTTTAAAGAATGATGTTCAGGCGGGTAAGAAATCTCACATTAACTTAAGTACATAGTTTCTTTTAATAAACCCAAGAAGGTCAGCTAGATGAATATTTAAGACTTTAAGACTGTGGGTATAGAACAACATTCACTGCTTAAATTTCTAAACCATGTAGTTCAGAATAACCAAACAAGGACATCAGAACAAACCTTTATTAACGCTATCCTCTCTGACAGCATGGTTGTGAAATTTTCCTATGGTCTGACAGCTGAGGAATTTAGTATTGCTGGTCTGTCCTCTCAAGGGAAAGATTCCACCAGAGAGATCTAAACTAAAGAGTTTGACACAGTATGTAAAACCCTGGGGGGAAAAAATGAAAAAGAGAGGAAAGGTAATTTTGAAATAACAACATACATTATACCTAAGTATGAATTAATGCAAATATCTGATATAATATGCTTATTTCACTGTATGCTTCCCATCAATAGGAATTACATCTGACATGCACGAGAATTAGGTGTCAAGTCATAATGGGCAAGTTTGGCTCTAAAGGCTTTTGCACATTTTCAAAATTTAGCATTTCCCTATGTCCAAGATTAAAAAAAAAAAGTTTTCCTATTACCATCTGAGTAGGAGTTGCCTCGGGGCAGTTTTCCTTATCTGCTGTTAATAGCCCCATCAATGCCTTGCCACATGACTCAGAGATACACTGTCCAGGAGAAGGAGGTGATTAAGGACACACCTCGTGACTCATAATAACCAATTGTGAGATGCTCTGGCGAGGGGGAAGGAGCTAGGCATTCCCACCTGGATAAAACTGGGAATTTCTAGACAGAGGGGCAGCCTTTTCACAGGTTCTCCGAGAAGACACAGCAACTACATCTGCCATCCCAAGAGGACTGCAGCTACTCCAATTTGGACTGCTACCAGCATGCTGGCCAGGTGGTATTCTGACTTTGTCAGTAATCCTTCCCTTTGTATTATTGCATGTATTTTTTTGTCCTTTTCCCAATAAATTGTATTTCTAACTTGGAGTCTCTCACTGGTTTTGCTTTCAAACCAGAACACCCTAACATTAGTCTAGATCTAAACATGTGTTGCAGAATTCCTTGCATCATCCAAGTGCCTTTACAAACCTGAACAAATACTTACAAAGAGACATCTAAAACAATGCAACACATCTTGACACAAAGCCTTTGCTCCATGTTTTGATTACAGAACCTGACATTACAGCAGCTAAAGGTCTGTCAGGAGACATTATTGATAAGCATATCAGTGGAATGAACACTCATCTCTCTAGTAACAATGAGAACTCCCTAAAGACTTTAAACCTTCTTTCAAACCACATGAGCTCTTATCATGGAAATATCCCTCAATTCCTTATGGAGAGGACATAGGATGAATGGACAATGTGTTTAAGATCCCAAATTACTACAGAGCAAGCAAACTCCTCTGAGACACACAGAAATAAATCTACAGAAAGGATGGCCCTAAACCTCTGCCACCACCATTTTCTAAGGAAGCATTAAGTGAAATACTGTCTTTTCAGTACAACTCTCATTTCACCTGTCTACCATACAACATGTGAATGTGTGTGTATTGTGGACAAATAGCAGCTCTACAATAAAAAAACCCAACAAAACACCAAACTAAAAAGCACAGCAAAATTACTTCCAAACAAAAACTGAGTTTCCAAAACTTTTAGTGATCTAAAATGAACTGGCATGAAACAACACATTCTAATTCTATACATTTAATTCATCTAATCTGAGAAGAGACAAGCTCACTCTTAATGGTTCCAGGAAATGCTATAAATAAATATCAGATGTCTAAAATAAATTAATAGATTAAAAGTTTTTCATTACTGAAAAGAAAAAATGGTAACATCTGTCCTGAAACATGCACATTCTATTCTATTTTATTCAGAAATTTTGGAAATAACAAATACACATGCACTGTAGTTAAGAAAAATCAAAAACATCTCTTTGAAAAACTAACATGAAGCCTAAGCAAAGAATCTCATCTTATGAAATGACTAAAGATAAAATTTATTTTAAAAAAAGACGAGGATCTGAACAAGATGTCCACCATACCAAAGGACAGTTCCATAAGATAAAGTACTATAATTCTATAAAGTCATCAGGCATTCATTTTAATGAATGACTAGAAATTTCAGCTTTCATTCATATACAAAGAGCCAACTTAATTGATACTCAGGGAAACTTTATCTTTTCATCTCTTACATATAGCCTGTCTTACCTCATATGTGACTTGTCCTGATGCCAGACATTTCCTGTCACCAAATGCTAATTGCAAGAGATGCAAATTTACAGCATTCCCTTCACTGGAAAAGGTATAAACGAGGAGATTTGATTACAAAGCTGCTTTACAATCCTCATTATCATTTTATTAGACCTAGGCTGAAACTAACCTGAGAGCATGCTCTTGCTGAAAAGAAAAACACTGCTTTTCAAAACATGGTAATTGGTCACACTTAGCCAGTAAAACCGAAAGGAGGAAATTCTGACATGAACAGCTTCAGGGGCAAATGCTAACTATACCATTGGAAAGCTTTAATATTCAGCATGGACCTAAAATTGTCAAAAATAGCTCTTCACAGTAAAGCATTCTCCATAAAACTGCTTTGAAGTAAAGCTCAAGAAAACTGCCACTCTATGAACGGCTGGGCTGACTAAGAAGCTTGCTGATGCTGAGAGAGAGAGGTATGTTTGTCCCCTTCCCATCTAAGTTCCAGTCCCTCTCCTGCATGCAATGCACCCTTCAACACTCTGACTTATTCCTTATCCAAGCTGGAAACCATTGATATGTTTGCTGAACACTGCTCCTTTTCTACCAGAGAAGCTGAACTGGCACATAAGGACTCCAAAGATTTCTGAAGCTCTCATGAAGCAACCAGCAATATTGTCATCATCCTCTTTTAGGGACAACTCTATGTGAACAAATATTAAACAAACAGTTAAATTAGTCACTTATTGTAATTTTTATTCACCTTTGTTGTGTAGACTGAACAGCCCATAAGTAGCAACAATTTTGAAGATCATTCTCAGGCTCTTGAAAAGCAAGAGCACAGACAGGAATCCTTCCTCCTCCAAGTTGAGTGTAGTGCCTGCAGGTTTGAAAAAAAAGTAGAAAAGACAAATAATGGTATCAAGCAACTGACTACCTTTTATGCAGCAATCAAGGTGAGATTTCTGTCCATCAAAGCAATAACCTCTATTTATGTCCTCCTCTGCCTGAGGAGGAAGAACAGAAATGATTAGTTCAGCTGCTAGGGAAAACACTGTTCCTATTGTTGAAGTCTACTTCAGTACTGAACTTAAAATGCAGTACATCTGAACATATTTAAAACAACACCAAACACAAGGAGCTTCTCATTTCTTTATTTGGACATTGAAACAAACTTTTTCTTTCAGACTTCTGAACCTTAGTTGTAACTTCACAATCTTTTCCTGATACTTAAATGTGCCTCCACTGTCTATTTATGCATTCATAATTATGGTAACTGCAGATTTGCTAAAGTAAACCCCTATCTGAATTTCACCATTTATTTAAAGTGACACCACTCTTTAGCAGATATTAAATAATTTCTTAATTTTACTATTGTTTATAAATTTACATGCTTCTTATTCTCATTTCCAAGGCTTCCAAGGAAAAATTGGCTCATGTACATCAATGCTATTGAATTATTATGTCTCACTAGTTTCATCCTGGACCCCTAAAAAAATATAATCAGCAAAATCACATTATTCATATAATGAAGCTTTTCAGTGCATGCTCTCATTGCAGTAACTGGTTGTGAAAAATAATTTCTAAAACCTGTCTCATGGAAAAACACACAGTGCCGTATTTCACTGAATATGACAGGACAGACGAAACTGACTTAAAAAATCAGATCTCTCACATCCCTACTGTCTGACATGACCCAGTACTTTCCACAAGACCTCTATGCACGGGCTCTATTTCAGTCCACTGCAGAGGAGCTGCTGCACTTAATCCATGTATGAGTTAAGAGGATTTCTGAACACACCAAGGTTATACCCAACATCCCACACACAGAAAATGGGCTCTTGAAATTAATATATTTCCTGAAGCAGAAAAATTGAGACTCCTGTGCCTCCAAGCATGGCCAAGTAGAAGTGAGTACTTACGCCTTCTTCAAAGTTTTCATGTTCCCCAGTGACAAGTAGCCATCAGAAAAACCCACAACGAGCTGGTTGCTTCTGCTTATGTAGCACAGGGTTGATATTGCTGTTCCTGAAGGACTTCGTAATTGAAAACAGAGATGCCTCCCTTCCCTGGTCACAGCTTCTCTTCTTTGTAGAACTTCAGCAGGAATTCTAGTGACAACTTCTAGATCTACACACATAAAAACAGGCCAGAAATTAATGCATTATGACACTTCAGTTGCATTTTAAACTGATGTGATTATACAACTTGTATAATCTAATTCTTCAAGCAAAACACCGATTTTTGCAGCACCTTTTTTTGCTATTCCCATTTGTTATTCCCCTGTTATTAAGCTTGGGTCTGCTCTGCTCTGGATCGCATCTCACAGCATTTATTTGGGAAGCTGCATTTTCATGGGGCGCTGGCATTGTGCCAGCATCAAACCATGACATGCACCCAGTCAGAGAACAGAAGGACTCTCTAATGGGACAGGCATTCTCACTCCTATTTCAAAACTAGGTACAAATGTAACCATTGCAGACCAATTCCTTTATTGGGACTCACAAGGAAGCTACTTGAAGAGACATGAACTCCTGAAGCCACTCTGACAACACCCAAAACAGTGTATGCAATCTGAAAACACAAATTGCAGGATTCATTCACACAAATGCAAGATTTCTGATAAGCCAGATTTACTTTAAAACACAAGCCTAAAGCCTGACCCAAGTCATTAATGGAAACAGGAGAGAACACTCCCAAGGAATTTGGCACCTCTGGCACAACTTCCTATCCCACAGTTGCACTGACTCAAGTGGAAAAATTCCTACCTCCCACTGGCAAAAATCACAGGGGCAAAGGCATGTGGGCAGCAAGAGGCCTTCTTGACATCGGGAGGAGTATTAAGCCACTCCCATTTTTTGACCAGTTCAGAACCATACCACGTCAAACTGCTGTCTGCAGTCGGCAATGTCAGTAGTCAGTCAGCACGTGCTGGGCTCTGCATTGGGACACAAGCTGGGTTTTGAAAAGAAACACATTTTCTTACTTCTAAATTCAGTTTAAAAACTGCAGCTTACCTGATGCTTCTACTTCATTCTGACTGCAAGATAAATCATCCAAACAAAGGTCAACCAGAAGGACATGGCCAACATCTGTGGCCACTGCTGCCACTCCAAAGAGCCATCGCAGACTCTGATGAAGGTGCCGCGTGCTCACGCTGGCTCCGCCGTCATTGCTGATGGGTTCGATAGCAGTCACCTGCAGGGAGCTGCACGTTAATATCAAAGCTCTTCCACAGGCTCAAGAGTAATCCCCAGAAGGAAAGCCAGCATTAGCACATCAGAAACAGGAAACTAAATACAGAATAAGATGTCCATGGGAATGAAACAATCCCAGAAAGGATTGGAGGGGGATGCTGGCTTACTAAAATCCACACTGGCTCTCACTTTGACTGATAATATCCTATAAAAATTTTAAATGCACACCAGCACTCTGTAAAAGGCAGCCTAAGCCAATAGCAAGAGACTAAACAAGAACTCAGCCTATGGCAGGAGCTCTCTCTGCTGCCTCATAGGCCAAGCACTCCCCATGACCTCAGCACAAGGTGAACAGACCCTTCAGCACCCACAGCACACCCAGGACAATACTGACTGCTCTAGCAGACACAAGCACACCAGGGCTCCTGCACTAAAGCTGCACAACACAAGAATAGGGGCTATCTTCTGGCCTCTTACAAATACAGCACCATGAAAGCAGACATCAGCTGTACAGCAACAGCAAAGGTTTGTCTGAAACAAAGAAGTGAGCATTACAAGTGAGCATCTTTTTATGTAGCTTATTTACCCCCAGATGTATGGAAAAATATCCAAACTTATAGGCCCCCTAAGTTTTTTTCTGTGCTGTATCAAGCACTTGCTTATGCACTGCCTGGCTACCTGCAATACAATCCACCTTTTACCTTGAACACAAGTCCAATCCTACAGCTACCTCTAGTAAATTCAGATAATTTTGTTTTCTTTCAGAATTCCTATTCAAATTAAATTTTTAATCTTTACTGCTGCTCAGAGGACTAACAAGAATATTTTGATTATTCAAATTCTTGTGCTTTGAGTCTTAGTGAGTGTGATGAGGAAATACAGAACACATCTTGGTGTGCAATTACACAAGGTTCAAGGGTTGCTTCTTCTAACTGTTTAATGTTATTATTTTCATTGTACAGCTGGATTCAAATGAATCTTTATTAGCTCTGCATAGAGTCTTTTAACAATGTTCCATGTAGAAGATCCTGAAATGACATATTTTTCCACTAGGCTATGCACTGCTTTCTCCTATTCTCCTAGAGTACTGCCAACTCATTCTGAGGAAGAACAGAGAAAACTTTTCTCACTGAATCTGAATGCTGCCCGTCTGCCTCATACAAACCAGGAAAATTTGAAAAAACACCATGAGGCAGTCCTGAAACATGCAATCACAATAAACCCACATGGAAAATAATACTAGAAATATGGTGCTCCTCAAAGCTTTAAAACAACAAGGACAAAAATGCAGAAAGGGGTGTTGAGAAAAAGGCTCTCTTGGCTGGGTACTCTGAACTGACAATATGTTAATAAAATTCAGAAAACATACAACCTTCAAAGAGATGTTCCAAGCATCTCCTGAAACAAGATTCATGCAGCACCAAACAACACAACATTTTCATTTCCCCAAAAAGATACATACCCTTCCTGGAAGAACAACTGCTTTAACCACTCTCGAGATCCCAAGGTCATACAGACAGAGAACACTTCCCTCTGCTTCCTCCAACCCAACCAGGAGCCCAGTCCTCTTGTGCCAAGAGAACTCCTTCACCACGCGAACAGTGGAAGGCTGCTCGCTCACTCCACTGAAGCGATACGCAGAGAGCCGCTCCCCGGTCACTGAGTTCACCACCTCCAGCTGGGGGCCACACGCCAGCCACGCCAGGCCACTCCTGCCTGCAGGAAAAAGAAACACCACTCAACAAACGCCCAGCAGAAGAACTGAAACAACAGCAATGGCACTGCCACTGGGCCTTTCCCTCAAATGCACCTAAAGAGAGGAAGGCCAACCTGCCTACACCTGGACAATTATTTTAAATCACCCACTGCAATCCTCAACCAATACTTCTTAAAATTAATAACCCCATTCTTTGGCATTTATATTTGTCATTCCAGCACTCAAGAACGTTGACTGTTTGGGATAAAGATTACAATAGATTGAGCTCTAGCCTGTATGCCATACTTGGCCTGGTTTTGCTAAGAAACACCTAGATATGTACAGGAATACAAGTCTCAAAGCATACTTCAAATACAGGCCATCTAAACCAATTCCTTTCCAGTTAGGAATTTTGCTTGACACATGACTACTCTGGGCAGGGATTTGGATAGGAAATTATCTTAAAATGGGCACTGAATGCATAATTACAACTTTTACATGTCCTGATCCCAGAAAGAATTTAACAAGTGTTGTTTCACCAAAGAATTTAACACTTGCTCCTCTACTGAAGAACTTCAAGGTCAAAAGAAGGATGAGCTCCATTACTGCAAGTACAGTCATGTAGGTAAGATTCTACCTGCTCTTAACAGAAGCCCAGACATCCAGACAGGCATCCAGCTCTACCTTCGGATCACCTAGAAAGTCAACTGCTTAATCTGCTTAGCTGTTGTCAGCAACTCTCACTGGGTCCTCATCTGCATCCTAGTCAATACCTTGGAAATACATGGGCAGCGCTTAACAGAGCTGTCCCTCTTTCTGCTTTTTATTTAGACTAGGGAAGAAAAAGGAGCATATTGTGTCTCTCTAACTGCTTCTGCATGAGATGCTATGATGGACATAGAGCTTGAGCTGGTAAAAAGAATACCTCCCAAAACCATACTATTTCTTCCTTGAAAACTGCCTTCTATTTCATGCAAAGCTGAGGAGGGCATGGCCAGCTATACTATTTAAATAGCACATGATTCGAGCAGGCTGTTGCAATTTCAACTCAGCGCTTCTAATTATTAAAATATCCTGTCAGCACTATCAAAATCTGATGCATTTTACTTAAAAGAATCAACCTGATGCCATGACCCTGTGCTTCAGGCAATAACAACTTCATACCAAATCCAAATTTTAAAGGAAAATGCTCACCTCCAGAAAACTTCCCACACAGCGCAGAGTCTAGGGTGATCTCATCTTCCCCAAGTGCCTCAACAGTCACCTCTGGAAACTGCAGCAGACTGCTCGTTACCTGAGCCGTTAGGTCTCGCATTCTTCACTGCAAATAAAGAAAACAAGGCAGAGACTCCCTTCAGCCATAAATATCTTTGAGACTGACCCAAGCTTCATCAGTATGCAGTGACAAATCTCCCATACATCATTTGTAGCTCTTTTTTGCTCAAAAGAAATGGCACTTAGGACAGTTTTTCATCTCACAGCAGAGCAAAATGAGACTTGTGAGCTTTTCTGATGCCTATGAGATCAACAAAAAGGGACACAGAGGGACAGACAAGATAAATAACAGGGAATAGAACAACAGATCAAGTTCAAGGCTACTCATACAGTCAGGTTAACAAGATTTGATCCCAGAAAAATAATATTTTAAAAAGTTTGTGCTTTCCAGGAAGCATAAACCTACATCAGAATATAAGAAGTAGAAAGGATTCCCAAGCTCTATCCCCACTTTATCCCACTCAGCCCCCAACATCTAAGATTCTGTATTAGATGCAGACCAAAGGTTTGATTTTCCTCTAAGTGAGAAAACTAACATGGATCAGAATTGGACATTAGGGCAAATTTACCCAGCTATCTGCTGCGGCTCTTGTATGACACAACTCTGGTTTCATTTAAGTGTTGTGCCTGTCTGACATGGCTAAGCAAGCAAAAGTTCCTAAGGTCTGCACTGAGTCAATGCTTGCCTCTACATTGCTCCCTTTATCTGGACAAACAGACATAGGTGCCAAGGGGCTCAGTACAGAACACAGCACTGAGGTATTTCATTGTTTCTCCCCCCAGCACAGGTTCTAGAATCTCGGCTTTATAACATAATTCTAGAATGGCCTTCTGGAACCACAGCAATCATCTTGTCCAACTGCCCTGCTGCTCAAGCCACCACCTAGAGCAGGCTGCCCAAGACTGGATGCAAGTGGATTTGGAACATTTAATTCTCCAACAGGTTTTTACAACCAGCAACATGACAAGATCAACTGCAGAAACACCTGCAACCCATGCAACAAGGCCTGGTGTTTGGTGACTCTCTCCTGTCCATTTAAGGATTCTATTCTCTCCACCACACCAGCAAACCAGCATCACAGCAGAAAAGACCTGTCACCACTGCTTCTCCAAAGCTATATGTGACACCTTAATTCCCAGAGCAGCACTCAGGCAGTCCCTGGCTGTCGGGCCCCGCCGCCCCCGGCAGCCACGCCGGCTAAGCGGCCGCCATGTCGCGCTCGGGCTGGTGCGAGCGCACGCCCCGCCCCTGCCGCAGGGCCCCGGCAGGGATGGGGCTGGGGCTGGGGATGGGGATGGGGCGGGGGCGGGGGCTGGGGCTGGGGCTGGGGATGGGGCTGGGGCTGGGGATGGGGCTGGGGATGGGGATGGGGCTGGGGCTGGGGCTGGGGATGGGGCTGGGGATGGGGCTGGGGATGGGGCGGGGGCTGGGGCTGGGGCGGGGCGGGGGATGGGGCTGGGGATGGGGCTGGGGCGGGGGCTGGGGATGGGGCGGGGGCTGGGGCTGGGGCGGGGGCTGGGGATGGGGATGGGGCTGGGGCTGGGGCTGGGGCGGGGGCTGGGGATGGGGATGGGGATGGGGCTGGGGCTGGGGCGGGGCGGGGGATGGGGATGGGGATGGGGATGGGGCTGGGGCTGGGGCTGGGGCGGGGGCTGGGGCGGGGGCTGGGGATGAGGATGGGGATGGGGCTGGGGATGGGGCTGGGGCTGGGGATGGGGCTGGGGATGGGGCTGGGGCTGGGGCGGGGGCTGGGGCTGGGGATGGGGATGGGGATGGGGATGGGGCTGGGGCTGGGGCTGGGGATGGGGCTGGGGCTGGGGCGGGGGCTGGGGCTGGGGATGGGGATGGGGATGGGGCTGGCTCTCCCTGCCCGCCTGCCTCAGCGGCAGCACCCGCGGGCATGAGCTCACCGCGACAGCGCCGTGCTAAACTCGGGCAGTGCAGCCAGAGGGCAAGGAAGATGGGCCTAAGGGGGAAGCTGTCTGAGGAGTGGCTGAGGTTTCTTGGTCTGATCAGCCTGGAGGAGACTGGGGGCAGACCTCGCTGCAGATACACCTTCGTCGTGAGGGGAAGGGGGGGGCGCGCACCGATCTGTGCTCTGCGGTGCCCAGTGACAGCACCTGAGAGAATGGCCTGAAGATGTATCAGGGGAAGTTTACGCTGGGTATTAGGAAAAGTTTCTTCACCCAGAGGGTGGCTGGGCACTGGAACAAGCTCCCCAGCACCAGCCTGACAGAGCTCAAGAAATGTTTGGACAATGCTCTCACAGGCACATGGCGTGTTTAGGGCCAGGAGTTGGATCCTTGTGGGTCCCTTCTAACTCAGTTATCTGTGATTCTGTGTGAGAACGTGCTACATTTTGGTGTTCAGCTCCAGGATGACAGATATGTAGGTAACACTACATAGTACTTCAAACCAATGAACACCAGACATATGCATTACACTTAGGTAAATAAGGAGAGATAAAAAACACAGACCAATCTACAGCAGTGTATTAGTGAAAACTGGTTTTAGTTGCTTCTCTGAATAAGATCTTACCTGGTCCATGTAACTGTTGGGTCCTGCTAAGATGAGCACACTGTTCTTGTCCTTTAAGGAAGATAATCAGGGTCAGAAGTCTCAACAGGTCAGATCAAAAGCAAAGGTTTTTCTGTGCCCCTGACTCCCGGGATCATCTATGCTTGTGCTATTGGTTTTCACAGAAATCACACACCCACCTCCTGCATCCTTCTCTCACTGTTATTAAAATCCCAGTTGTAGTATCAAAATACAAGCAAGTAGTCATTCACTAATAATTCATGTTTCAATTCAGGTTTAAACCAAGTTCTGCAGCAATGCACAGCACATAAATGCCTGCTGTAAGCCATGACACAGCCAAGGAGGAACTGACCTGAATGGTCACATCAATAACCATAACTTGCATAGTAATAATCAATAACCATAACTAACATAATAATTTTTCACTCTACCTCACATATTGGTCATCCACACAGCCCAGGGCTGGAAAATGCATTTTACTTTAGGAACAGCTTTAATTAATCAGGAACCACAGAATGTTTATTGTCAAGCATATCAAAGGTGTGGGAACCCCAGGCTTGCTCTGGGGTCCCATGTGGTGGTGAAATTTCTCCTCCAACCCGTGCTTCCAAAGAAAAACTGCACAGGCTCTTGTCATTTGGTCTCAAGGCAGTTTATTGCTAGCTATCCAAAAGATTGTCTTCTTGGGCTGCGGCTGCTTGGTCAGCGGCCTGGACAGAGGCACACACACACACTCTGACATCCTCTCTGTCTGCTGTCTTCTCACCTCGCCCAGGGCTGCTGCTATCTTTTATATGATATATTATGTATTACATGTTTATAGTTTCCCCCTAATACCTACTACCTATATTACAAAGTGCTTTTCTACTCTAAACCAATCTGTGAGTGCCAACATCACCAAGAACATGGAGGCAAGGAAGAAGAAGGAGGAAGAACAGGATCAGCCCACTTTCCTCCATCTTAGAACTTCTGACCCCCATGTACAAAGTAAAACCCCCCTGTACAAGTGCTAAAACCCCCCTGTACAATACTAAAAATATTTCCCCTCTGTTTTGTAACTACTTTTACTATACTATCTAACCCTTTGTGACTGCTTGTTCCACCTCCAAAGTTGGTAACTCATTCCATGGCTCAAACTCAAAATCACAGCTGTTTCCAGCTGTCTGTCAGGTTCTAAAATGCTTCTGACCAAGGCCTGGAACCTCTAAAAATGTCTGAGAGAATTTTGAGTTCCAACACAAAGGGACTCATTACCTTGACTACTTTGGTGAAAAAAGCATTCCTGGAATGGAAACCCAGAAGTTTGCACAGAAGACAGAAAATAAACAAACACTCTCCTATTACCTAAAATCCTATTATTTCATTATTTTCAGATTGGCCTAGACTAATTGGTTGCAAGCATTGCCGAACTACTAATGAGAACTTGTAGATTGTTTTCTGTTAAAGTTTCTTTTTTCCCCCCACCAGAAATCAAGAACTTTGCTATATAGTAGTTACATGGGAAGTAATGAAATTGCAGCAAACAAATTTATTGCACTGACAGCCCTGAGAGTAGTCTTCCATGAGAGGAAGTTCTGATGGGGGATTAAATAGTTATCTGTGCCCTTACTTGCACACTGGACATGTACAAATATTAAGGCAAATAAACAAAATCAACAGGAATCAGCACTTCAAACACTGAGTGGCTATTGAAAGTAAAATAGATTTAACTCTCCTTCATGTTATAACCTAGAACAAATACTTTAGTCAGCCTTAGCTTATATTTAAGAAAAGAAAGTTTGTGAGGTAATTCAAGATAATCATTTCCACTGTAACATTTATTTTCTTACAAAATACCTTTCAACAGCCCTTATTCATCCTCCCATCACTAATATCTCCACCTGCGTGCTTCGGAAATAAAGTCTGCCATTGCACCCCATTTTATTCTTCCTGAAAGCTAAGATTCTGCTGACCCAAGGTGGTCAACCTTCCAGTGGAGTTTTCTCTGGGGTTACACCCTAAAAGTACAGATGCACAATCTGGCTTCAGCTTTTACCCATCCAGCACTTCTTTAGGGGATAAAAGCATTAAGGAACCAAGGAATTCCCTTTCTATAGAAAAACTTCAGAATATTCTATTTAGCAATGAGCTATAGCTCCTGTGAAATTCCCACCTTGTTTGCTAGAAAATTTCAGCTCTGTGCCCCGTTTTTTGCATCCATCCATCCACCATCACCATGCATCCCACCTCCTCTACAGGTCCCTCCTGCCCTTCTCTGACACTGCTACTCTCTCCTTCTCAGATCCATGTGCAAACAGCTGCAAAGCTTTTCCACTCATCCTTCACACAAGTAGCAAGCCCACACCGACAGCACCCACATATAGTCTATTTTCTCTTCATTACAAACCCATCCTTGAGCTGGCACCTTAACACTTGTTCCCCAACTTCTTCCTTTCTTCAGGCTCTAAACAGAGCCACAGTGTCTGGTTTTGCTTCCATTTCTTTCTATGTCCTTCAAATTTCTCAGCGCCCACTCCTTGATACACATTATGTTCAGGAGGCTCCTTTTTAAACTGTTCCCTAGGGAAACTGATCAGCACTGGAGAACTGCGCACCAAACCCAAGTTACAAAAAAAGGGAAAAAAGAGTAAAACATTTCAACACATAATTAAAACTCCTTTTAAGTAAAAAGTTACTAGAAAACTGCAAACCTAAATTAAATCTATTGCCAATCGTCTTCTGCTATTGCTTGCTTTCTGACTAAGCACAGAAAAATGAGGATATTTTAGCTGAAGTATAAATAAGATGTCAAAATCTAATAAAATCTGCTAATGCTATATTTTCATTTTTTTTGAATAATTTTTATACCAAAAAATATACATATATTTAAGTATAAATTGCAGAAATGCATTAAAACCCTATTAGGCAATCTTCACTAGCATTTCATCAATCAATTAAATTTGACATTAATCAGAATATCTTACAAATACTCTTGCACACTACATAAAACAGATTTGATATCTGTATTCTATTCAAATTTTGAAAATTTTACCTTTTACCCCATTTTCTGAGCTATTCACTGCACTTCTGAGAAATGTGAATACAAAAAAATTGCTAAACTTCCCTCCCCTTTCCTCTCTGACCATATTTATAGTCATTCATGTACAAAATGCACAGAAAATAATTACTAACTTGGCTCAAAGGTCTCCGTTTACCACCACTTTCAGATTTTAAACTTTTGACTTCTTTTTTTAAGCTATCATTCAATCTTGAATACTTTCCCAAAGAAGAAAAACATTCAAGTGCATGCAATTGCTTCTCTAGAGTGATCTGTTCTGAGATAGAAAAACCAAATCCCCAGAACAATCTTTCACAAGCTTAGTCTGTTAATACATTCATTCACTATGTACTATTAATTATTAATTAAGCTATTAATTAATAAATAACTTATGTCTTAAATAACTGTAGTAGTTTTTACTAATTGAAAAGTTTAATATCAGGTTCCACCATTTCTGTAGTCTTCCAAGTTGCAGCTATATATAAATTAACATACAGAAAAATAATCAACTGTCTAAAAGACTGCACATCAAAATAGTACTTCCATGTCTGCTTTTAAAAGAATAGGTTTGTGACTTTATTTATACAAATTGAAACTTCATAGGGACATATACTCCTTAATGCAAGACTGTTAATGAAATAATGATTCAAAAATACAGTTTGTAACTAAGATTTCTGTACATTTTTGTACCTTTTTCAGACTATTATATAGGCTTTGCCATCAGGTTTTCAGTGCTGTGATATGCAGGTTTTAAATACTGCAAAGCATGTTTACAGACAGTAAGTATTTCAATTATAGTAGCAGTCATATTATGAAAATAATTTTGGCTCAAATTTCAAAGTATCTGGGTAGTATTCCTTTACATCAGATATGCTATTGTAAGCATCACACCATCTGTACAGTTAACTTTTTGCTGACAACAAATTTTAAGAAATAATGACACATCTGAGGTGTGATCTGTTTTTATGAACTGAAGAACAGCTTTCCCAAAATTTAAGACAAATACAAAAAAAAACATTACACAACTTAAAACACAATTGTTTACATTCTGACTTCAATACAGTACAACTTAACCGTGAATGTAAGGAATTACCAGTTTGTATTTTAAGTCCAATTATTTGTGCCAGGTCAAACATAATTTAAAAATTAAAACTAGTATGTTTAAAATGTTTACTTGTTACAGGAATTCTAAACAAACTTTTTAAAAGCTTTTGGAATCACTTTTGAGTCTGTAACTCCCACAAACCAACATTAAAAGTTCTAAGCAATAAAGGTCATTCAACCCAATATTCTCTCAAAAATCTATCAGACAGTAAGCACATTGAGTATATATTTTTATTTAACATTCCTAAAATAAGCTGTATTTACATATTATATAAATGTATGAAGTCTTAATATAAAATAGAAAACTGCATTGACTGAGGAAATCACACTCCATATGGAGTTACTTACTGAAGACCATTTTTTATGAAATTTTACAATAATTTATATAAATTATCTGTTCCAAATTAGATTATTTTTCTTATTTTTAATAATTCACACAATTTTGATGACTATACAAACAGTGGTGTACATTATAAACTTAAAAAAACAGTTACAGCATCTTCCGGCACACAACTGGCTTTGGAAAATTAGACAGTCTTTTTTTGTTCTTTCTTAGGGTCTTCCCTGATGCATCTGTAGTTTCTTTCTGTCTGGTTTTTTTTCCATCAACTGGACTTCCAAAAGGAGAGATGAATTTTATTTCTACTGGTGGAGGTGACCAAGACTCTTCTTTTGTGGTTCTGAAAAGAAGGACAAGCATAATATCAATTTTTCCGTACTAACAGTATTTAATTGAGGGAAAAAATGACATGGAATTCCAAAATCAATTTTAAAAAATGCATGGGCTTCTTTGTAGATAGAATTAAAATAACATAAATCAGGTTTGCTTTGCTTTCATTCTCTTTATTCATTGTCTGGCCAACTCCCACCTTGTATGAGAAGCTAAACTGGAGGAGCCTGAGTTCATAAGGTGGAATAAGAAAATGTAAGAGTATTGCAATGTCACCACTGCAATAAGTATCCACCTGCCCTTTTCTGTGGAGTTGCGTTATTTGTATGTTTTATTATCCCTGTATTATGTATTGGTTTATTTCTTTGTACCCCCATGTACAACTTGGTTTATCCCCAGTTTTCCCGCCTTGTCCTCCCTTCCCGCCTTTCCAGTATCTATCCATCACCCTGGAAGAGGCACTTTACCCCTCCCTGGTGCCTTGTCTGTCACTCGGTGTCCCTTCCCATCCATCCAGAAGCTTCCACCTTGGGCACCGGGTGATTGGGCGAGGGCCTGGGGCCCCTCTCATATCCTTCCCCCATTAGACCACATTGTATCACCCCATCTCGGAGCCACTCCCTACCCCTATCCCCATTGGTTACCGGTCTTCCCCTCCCTTATAAGCCGGTGCAAGCACCTTGTGCTCGTTCCTGTTGGCTGGCACCGTTCTAGGATATTTGGCCCCGTTGGGCTACAATAAACTCGGACTTAGCCCCCAGCAGGATCCGCTCTTCATTTACCACCGCGAGGCTTGCTAGCGCTGCCCGGAACCCACAAAGGCACTCTCCAAACCCCAGCTGGGAGCGGCGGAGGGTGCCTCCATCGCCCGCCCTCGCCCCACAAGAGCTAGCCGGGGCTGAGATCAGGGATCTGTGGCGGGAGCGCGGCACTTTTCTATTCCCTCCCTCTTCCATTTCCATTAGCAAAACAAACCCTTAAATGGGAAAAGGTGCCTATTAGACCAGCAAGCTGGATTAGCTGATGTAGTGAGAGAAGACCTGCACAGCCAAATGTGGAAAAAGTAGTTAGATACTTCTAAGAGCTGAATCACCATCACATTAAGAAATGCAAATAACTATTCAAAACTTATTTCATACTTGCTTGCTTTCTTCATTTTTGATTTTGGAGTTCTACCTCTCTTCAATTTTTGCTTTCCCCCGGACTCTGTGGATTTGGTATCCTCTTCCTCTTTAGCTGGAAGCTCCTATATTAAGACAACAAAAATTTTACTCATTAACAACTTCTTAGACTTCTATGGAATAATAACTTTTTTTTCATTAAGAAATCATGCCAAAGTTATTTCCAAAAGTACCCTTTGTTTGCAAAAACAAACCTTCCACATCAAATTATTTTACCATCCTAAAGGTTAAAATTCTGAAATTAACAGATAACATACCAAGTAAATTTAAAGAGAGCCACTGTGCCTTTTGCTAAAGGCAAAACAGTATCAATTCCTGATTTACAGAGATTCAAAACTGACTTTTGTAGCTAGTTTTCATGAAGAAAAACAATTAGATTTTTAACTGAGTCATTTAAAGCTCTATTTAGATGTTTCCAATGAAAAAGGCAAGGCATTGCAAAGCACAATCTCACAATCTCAAAAAATGCTACAGAATTAAAATCAAGAACATGGGACAACTGGAATTTTTACTTACTGCTTCTTTCACGATTCGGGAAATGCTAGGTACAGTTTTTCTCTTTGACCTCAAAAGAGGGGGTGAAAAGACAAATTGAGAAGACAAATCCGGATCTAAATCCTGAAACTTCACAGGATGGTCTGTTTTTCCAGCTAAAATAACAATGCATTGTTAGAATGCACATACATTATACAGGAAGGACCATAATATTAAATTACAGCTGACAAAGAGCACAACAGCTTCCCAAAATAAAGGTCCAATCAGCTTTATAAACACTCCATGCAAAGGTGTTTTCCCCCTAGTAACCACCTCTAGGGATTCATTCTTTTACCATAAATAGTGAAACGAAACTAAGCCAATGTAGTGATTTTACCTGCACCTACATAATCAAAGATATTATACTCCAGAGGCATCAACAGTCCTTACATATCTCAAAAACATTTACCATGTACTTTAATTAAAAACTCTTGTGTACACTAACTTCACTGACAAAGTATACACTCATGAAAAATAATCACACATTTAAACAGCTGAACAGTTTGTTGCAGGATGCAGCTCATCTGAACTTGAAAACTGAACAGAATTTGGAAACATGCATCCTTTATTTCTCTTGTTGCGGGGGGAAAGGGTGGCAATCACATATTCACAAATAATCTCTGGTTTTCAAAATCTGACAGAAATTAAGTTTCTTACAAAAAATATAGTTTAAATTTAATTTCATGGCTTAGATCAGCTTCATAATCTATTTCTACCAGAACTAAGCAGGCAGTCACATAGTCTTCAGCCACAAGATTAACTGCCTCTTGACAATTTTTTTCTTTTGCATGCTTACATTCTTTACAATACTTAAAACATCCTCACAGTCTGTTTTTGGTGGTTTAAAGAAGAGGGTATGCCCTCTTTTGCATATAGACATAGTGTACTTACCTTCAAATTTCTTTGTCAGCTTTGTGAGAGGAGGAGAGAAAAGGAAAGCCTCATTTTCCTCAAGGGACAGTTTCTGATGGATGGCAGTCCTGCTGGATCTGGTTCTTGTAACACGATCTGTCAGAGCTCTTGATGTCTGATCATGTCCTGAGGGGTTTATGTCTTCAAGCAGCAAAGGACTGCCACCAGGTCCTTGGGACGTCTCCTCAGACATTGATCTCCTCTTCCTGCCCCGACGCCCTGTCCTTACCGTAGTCCTGGGTGTGGTTGGCTTCTCGCCTGGCTCTGCAGGAGTTTGTTCATGAGTATCCACTTTTTCTGGGTTCTCATGTGGCACTTTCCTAGTTTTTCTCTTAGGAGTATCAAGGGCTTCTACTTTCATACCTGAATGTATGTCTTCCTGAGAAGAGGTAGACTCTGGGTCTGCCAAGAGGTTTTGTGCCGCCTTCCTAGCACTTCTTCTAGGCGTGACAGGAAGTTTAAATTCTGTTTGAGAAAGCGATGATTTAGACACATCAAGATCAGAATTTTCTGAAACTTCTGATGAACTAATCTTTCTCCTTCTGCCTCTTTTACTTGGCACAGGTAAAACAAGTTGGTCACTAAGCTGCACCTGTTGATCTTTGGCAGCATCTTCTGTAAACTGTAGATTAAAGCTTTTCAATTTTCTTGCACTTCTACTGGGACTGACTGCTGTTTTTACTTTGTGATCAGTGTCAGTCTTGCCAGCTTGTGGATTTCCAGCTGAACGTTTTCCTCCTTTAGTCCTTTTGGAGTCAAAAGAAGCAATAATGTTGCCTTCAGCAAGAGGCATTTCCTCATTAACCTCTTCTTGGAGTTCAGATGCAGCTTCCTTTGCTCTCCTTAATCCTCTTCTGGAAGTAACAGGCCGTGTACTGTCAGATAAGGTTTGTCCATCAGAATGGCTGCTTTCTGTTTTTTCTAAATTAGACAGTTTAGGTTTCCTACCTTTCCTAGGAGTAACAGGTGTTACAGGTATTTGCTCCTCTTGAGCCTTTCCCTCTGTTTGGAGCCTGGGAGTCTCAGAGGATTCTTTTGTTTGCCTGGTACTTCTCCGAGGAGACAGTCCAAGCAGAGCACGACTGTCGGTCTGCAGCAGCTGCTGAGTGCCTGCTGACAGAATACCCAGACTTCTGCTCAGCTGTCCCCTTGTGCGTGTTCTTGGAGCAGTGCCATAATGAGGTCTGCTGGTTTCCTCTCCCACTGCTTCTAGCACAGGTGTTAAGGGAGCTTTTGCCTTCTGGAATCTAGTTACCTTTTTACCTATGGTTTCATTAATTGATTGTTCTACAACTTCAGATGTAAATTCTTTACTTCTCGTGTCCTTGATTACATCCAGTAAGTTTTCAGCAATGGCAACCTTAATAGGTTCAGGCACATATGGGAGTGACTCTGCAATATTTTGGGATTCCTCATCACCAGTTACAGTGGACACTGAGTTTGTAACATGTTCCTGGCTTTCAGTATTTCCTAAATTGGTCACAGGCTTTTCTTCTGTTCTTGTGTCATCTGGTTTCGAAGCATCTACTGATGTAGGGTCTCCCATCTCTGCTTCACCTTCTTCTCCTTCCAAAACTAAGGTAAAATTATTCTGAGCTAGAAAAAGGTCTCCGTCTCCCTCAGCTACATCACGTTCACTATCTTTATTATCATGCAAATCACATGCAAACTGTTGCTCTATATTTTCATAGCTATAATGAAGATCGCTTGATGGATCTAGCTCACTATATGGTGATGTTTCAGGTGCTGGTTCTGAGGCATCTTCTATAACCTAAAGTTAAAAAATGTCTGTTAATACTTTATTCAATACCAAACAGACTAACTTCACACTGAGCTAGATGAAACTGAAGACCCTTCCATTAAGATCACCCCTGAATGTGAAACAATGTGCTTTTGTACTCCAGCTAAGTGTTTATGTATTTGAGGCACAGGGATCAAAGACATCCCTGTGTACAATTCACAAGCTCTGTTTCTGATATTTCTGTTCAGAACTGACCATTTGCCACTGCCCATGACCAGGAGCAGTTTTCCAGCACAAGGTGTGTATGCAACCAGCGGTGACCAGTACATTGCAGTGCCCTCTGCAGCCAGAGTGACCCACTCTGCCTCTGGGAAGGTAAAATACAATTGGGCCCCCAACACTTAAAGCTTCAGTCATGATAGTTCTGACAATAGCACTTACACTGGCCAGGTATCACATCCAACAACTCAACTTTGACTCCTCACTTTGAGGAGTCACTTGGATTGCATGAGATTACACATAGTTTCTAAATACCTCCATCTCTTGAAGAAATATCTTGACAATAAATTCACTCATTACTGAGAATTCTGTGTCTTAAGAAGGAACAAACGACCTATGCACCTAAATAATTCTGAATTTGGTTCTCACATTTTTTGTCCTTTGGTAACTGGCTACCAGTACAAAGAGGCTGCACTCCTGTAACTTTTTTATTGTCTTTAACATTAAAACTATTTTTTAAAGTAAAATGAAGTTTGAATTCTAATAAATCAAATTAATGCCTAACTAGTTTAAAAAATAGTTTAGGTTTCTATTTTGGTTTTGTTTGCTCTTAAAGGCTTAAGTCTTGACAGGTGCCATTCATATTATAGGAACAGAAAATGCAGAAGAGAAAAACATATCTGCCCTTACAATACTGAGTTTTTAAACTTGTGTTAAGCAGCTCAAGAAACATACACATTTTTGAGTGTCTTCAAATTGTCATTAGAACAGGTCTGTCCTCAATTTGCAAACTATTCTACTGTGTAGAAATTGGGAAAATAGTTTACTTACATTAATTTCCTCCGTTTTTGGAGGATTGTAAGAAACAGGGACTTCTTCAGCTTCAGCTGCTTCAGGGTTACATTCTTCAGGTAAATCCACACACTTGCTCTCAAGGCGATTTTCAGACTGAGTACTGACCATGTCCTCACTGTCAAGGATACTTATCACAGCTAGAAGAGATTTATGCAATTTTATCTTAACCTTTATATAAATGATGGAAGTTTAAGCAAAAAGAAGTAACAGAGCTAGCAAGAGCCAACAATATGGTTCTCCATCCTGCCACATATATTGGGCTTTTGCCAAAAGGTAAAACTATTGTGCTGGTTTTGGCTGGGATAATAATTTTCTTCATAATAGCTGGTACTGCTCTATTCTGAATTTGTGCTGAAGGCAGCATTAATAACAGGGATGTTTTAGTTACTGCTAAGCAGCACCTACACAGAGCCAAGGCCTTTCCTGCTTGCCAACAGTGAGTGGGCTGGGGGTGCACAAGGAGATGGGAGGGAACACAGCCAGGACAGCTGACCTCAACTGACATCCCATAAAATATGGCAGTATGTTCAGCATAAAAGGAAGGTGAAAGAAGGAAGAAGCAGGAGACATTACAACTTATGGTGTTTGTCTTCCTTCCCATGACCCATTTGCCTGTTTTCCTGGAGATGGCTGAACACCAGCCTGACAACAGAAGTAGTGAATGAATTCCTTGTTTTGCCTGACTTGTGTGCAAGACTTTTGCTTTCCCTATTAAAGTGTCTTTATCTCAACCCATGGGTTTTTTCACCTTTAGCTCTCTGACCCTCTCCCCCATTCACCCAGGGGAAATGATTGAGTAGTGGGGCTTAGTTGTCAAGTGGGTTTAAACTGTGACAACTACAGATCAGCTAAAGGATGCAGTCCCACGGCAAGGAGGAAAAAATAAGTTGTCAAGTCCATGGAGGCGACAAAAAGAGGACAATGTGGCTGGAAGGCACACTGGTAGACAGTTGCTTCAGTCTGAATACTGAGGATCGTCTTTTAAAATAGTAAATCAAGCAGCAGATCCTATGGCACACAAATTGGAAGTGGTGTACAACATTAAAATAAATACTGATCTCTCCTTATAATACTTTAAGTTCTACCAGCATCTCAATATTCTGATCAAGAACGAAAAGATTCACTATGCACTGTCTACAAGGACTTTCTTTAAGGTGGGTGTTCTCTCTACAGTTTAATTAAAGTTAGCAGTAACACACTACTACTATTTCAATCTGTGACCCCTACAGTGGTATGGCACATTTGACTTGAGAAGCTCTGCTACCCTACCACACAGAACATTTCCAACATACATTCACGGTCTGCCTCTGGGGATTCAGCGAGCTGTGGATTTGTTGCAAGCAGTATGGCTTTTTCTTCTGATGAAGAGGTCATTTCAGACTCCTGGTAGGTTGTTTCACTTCATGAAAAGAGAAATTCATCATAAAGGTTGAAAACACACCTTTAAGAACCTTACAAGTCACTTTCTCACTGTAAAATCTTCAAGTTTCAAACCACAAAAAATACTATAAAAATTAGAAATCCCTCTATCAACATATTCAATTTGTGACTCAATTTGTAATTCACTTTGTAACTCATTTTATGCAACGAATTACTTAACAATTCTTAACATTCTTAATAATACTTAACATTCTTTCCAGCTACCCAACACTAAATAATAACATAACAGAGATGCATTACAGAATAATTTAGTATTTATCTTCTGTAGAAAGAGGGCAACTACAATAACAGGAGTTCAGGACCAACTGAACAGAAGTCTGTACAGGTGAAAGTTACCACTTGAAATTAAAAGTTCTCTCACTGCTAACATTCTGTCTTTATCACTCAGCAGTTGCAGCTTTTAAAGTACCTGGTGAGAAAATGGCTTCCTTTTCCATAAACAAATAGATGCTAGTTGAGCACACACAGAAAACAGAAATCAAGTGTAAAAAATACGTCAGAAAGTATTCAAACTCCAAAATAAACCCACTGAAGTTACAGGACACTCAGGATTCATTTTTAACTACACAATTCCCAGAAAAAATTTTCAGGGCTTATGTTCAGTTATCTGCTTAGTAAGTCTCACAAAGTCTGTATGGGACTGTTGAATGAAGTCTTTATCATCATATTTGGGGGTCTGCAATGATTTGAGAAAAATGGCTCAAATTGACAGTTAGTCAATGTGCATTACATTCACACCAGATTACTTTTGGTCACAGACAGAATGGAATAGACAGGCTCTTACACATAACACGGGAAAGTACTAATCCCAGATCAAAATCAGTTTTCAAACACAGAAATGCCAGCAGCTATATGCTGTGTGAACCCAAAGATGTATCTACTTCATAAGCTCACCTTTCATTTCCAGTCCCAGAAGTTGCAGCCTCAGAAGCTTTAAACACCACCTTATTATACTCAGGAAGGGTATGATTTTCAGCATTTGATTCTTCCACAAATCCTACAAAAATTAAAGAGATGGATGACTTCCCTGTTGCACTCAACATCACTTACTTTAAACTGCTCATGAGTTAAAAGTGATCCTTTATGCATTTCACCTAGGATAGGGACTTAACAAAATAATGCTACCAAGACTTCAAATGCATAGATGGCCTGTGTTCTACTTTCCAGTAGAACAAGAAGTCTGATGCATAATTTCAGTCAAACTATGTAAAAATTCCTGCAAATTATAGAAGTACCCTTAAACATAACCAGAAGCCAATGTTTTAAACACATATCCCTTTCAAAACTCCCATACTGTTGCTTTTCAGCTGCAGCTACACAAAAAAAAAAATGTCAGCCAAGGAAAGTATACATTCGTAAGGTCCAGGATACCTAAAAAAAGACTTAAAACATTGAGGTAATTTTAAAAGCCTAGGACATTTGTGAAAACTCATCATTAATTGCTGCACTCCTCAGTAATTCCGTCTTTTGAAGACATTTGAAAAATTCAGAAACTGAGGTTATCATCATAGGACGAAACATACCTGCTTCTTTTCTTTGTCCTGAAGAATCTGGTTGTTTCATCTGGAAAGGTTTATCTTCAACCATTTCACTTTCTTCCTCTTTCTCCAATTCTTGAACATCAACAGTTTCTTCAGTGGAAGAATTAGCTGGTTTAGCAGCTATAATGATGATATCATCTTCAAAATCACCAGATGATTTTGCATCATGATACTCCAAAGTGGTCTGGTCTGACCTGACAGAGAAGTTACTATTTTCCTTACTGACATCCATCTTCTCCAAACCATCTCCAGGTATGCTTTCTGAAGATTCCTGCAATTCAGCATGATCATCCCCAGGACTGCTCACAGTAAACAGAGTTGGTTGAGTTCTACTTTCTTCAGACCAAGCATCCTCCACCAAGCCACGATGATGCTCAGATGAAGCTCCAAATAGTGCTTTATCATCTTCTGTCACCTAAAATAAAAGTTCTGATCAGCAACATGAGTCTGCTGGTTGTCAAAGCAAAACAAAAAAACCCAACCAATACTGGTATTTCCAAGTTTCATATGTCCCCTTAGCAAGGGAATGAAAAATTAACTTGCATTCTAGCATTATCTTAGATTTAAGGTTGAGTGTAAAAAATAATTACACGTTAGATTGCTTATTGAGTTTCCATGACCTTGAAGAATTAAGATTAAATCAGTCTTGCTCACTATGTCATTTCAAGGCTCTTCACTAGGTTAACTAGTGTGTTTTTGTGAAGACAAAGCTTTGCCTAGTAACATCCTAACTCAAGATTTCTCTAATTTATGCTTGCCCTTTCAACAAACACATATGCACTACTAAAATATGCTGGTGTTCAACTATGCCTGTGACATGGAACAAGCAAATTAATCTGGCCACTATTAGTAAGAATTTCATACAGGAGAGAGTACATCTTGTTACAATTGAGTAGCTCCTTGTAACATATACCAACTACTCACACATGGCACATGCCCCTGTTGTGCCCCCAATTTGGGTACATTATGCTGGCAATTGGCTGATGGGCTGAACCACAGAATCCAGCTACACAGCTGCAGGAGC
The DNA here is from genome assembly GCF_050655825.1 of Lonchura striata. Classification (NCBI taxonomy): domain Eukaryota; kingdom Metazoa; phylum Chordata; class Aves; order Passeriformes; family Estrildidae; genus Lonchura; species Lonchura striata. The sequence goes on along the minus strand of NC_140705.1, from coordinate 82,306,110 downwards.
AGAAGGGACCACAGCTGGTCAGATCGACCCACTGCATTTGAAAACTACATGGGTGCTATCCCTGGTGCAAGGCAAGAAGCAAACCCGAAAACTTTGAGCCTGAGAGAACAAAACACTACAGTTCTCTTCATCAGGAGTCTCTTTTTACCATCATTTAAGTAAATCCAATGTTGCAAAATGACAGGTTAAGAGTCAATGCATCTTTATGACTTTTGTTACTTTCCTAGATGCTCAATTTACAAAATTTAACAAACCCAAACAAGAGGCTCCATTATATTCCTTACCTTCCTGCAACACTACCATTTGAAAAGGTACAGCTGAAAGGTGAACTAACATTCTGAACAACATCTGAGTAAAACCAACCATGGTCCCTAATGTATGTTATGATTATGTTCCTGCAAGAACATGATGTTACAAAATGTCTAGCATAACAGTCTTTGTTTTTTATCAAATTCTGCCATTCTGATTCACAATCCAGATTCTCAGTATAAGGAGTTTTGGCAAACTAAAGTCTAAATTAAATCACAGCATTATCTACAAAACTCACTAACTGCAGTCTAGCTTACCCCAACAGTCCACTTTGCATATGAGCTCTCTTCCCTGAAAGATATTCTAGGTTCCTTTGCTCGTAGAGGAGGAGTAACTGATCGTCCTGGGGATGCAGAGGGAGTTGCTAGGGGCGTAGTGCGAAGGCTGGACCTGAGAATAGACTGAGGAGTAAACCCAGGAAAACCAGAAGATGTGGCCAAAACTTTAGCTCTCTAGGAAAAGAAATAAAAACAATTAATTTAGGACCAGTTAAATCTTCAAAACAGAAGACTGTACATAAATTACAAAAAATTACATTACCCTAAATTGTGAACTGTTTACAGCAGCAGAAAGTTTTGCCTCTGCACTGTTCTTCCAAAAATACCAACATTTTCAAGATAAAAATGCATGCTTTTTATATTTCCCTTCGTTTGTCTTCGTAATGGCATAAAAATAAATGTTATTTTTCAAAATTACTTCTTCAGGAAGCAAGGATATGACATCTTGTTTTCTGCAAGATGTTTTCTGCAATCCTACTAATTTTTGCAATTTCTACACTGCTCTCATAAAAGGCACACAACTTTAACTTCACTATGCACAACAGCGTTTTCAGTCGCCACATCTGACAGCCATCTGCAAAGAGATGGACACACTTTTTTTTCATTAATTAATCACCTACACACAAGAGGAAGAGACACTGTTGCAAAAATACCTACACATCTTCATGTGGAAGCATTCAGCTGTTCTTATCTCGTATTATTTTACAGTACTGAAAGGGTTTCAAAAGAGGAGGATGAAGCTAGTTCATCCTTCTACATATCGTACGTATGGTACTTCAGAAGGTGGAAAAATGGAATTGCTGCATACAATAAAAATACATTTAGTTCACAAAGCTATGGGACAATCAGCTGTCCACTGCAATCAGCTGAGACCTAAAGTTTCCTGCTTAAAGACTGCTTCCAAAAGGGCTGTGTATATAATAACCACATGCATACTGAGAATTGAAATCCAGAAGCACTTCTACTAAATACTTTGGTGATTTCACTTAAAACAAACCTCAGGAGTTTTTTATTAGGTTGGTTGCTACTGTGTTTTTAAAATACAAACCTTGACCACAAGAGGAGTTTCCAGTAAATTCAACTCTGATGCTCTTGGCAGATTCTTCTGGAAGCTGGAGTGATGTGTATCTGATCTCAGGGGGCTGGATGCCACAAAAGAAGTAGCAACTTTGCACGGGGACTGCCAGCTCTCATCCTGAGCCATGGAGTGGGAAGGAACAGGATGAACCACCAAATCCAGCAACCTGTTAAAATACACATTTCAAACAAAAATACTGGATGAACAGGAAATATAACCCCACTGCTGGGGTGACCTACCAGTCCCACAAACAAGTAACAGTCACTTTGGGGCATTTTTTCATTATTTCTTTACATTTCATACCTAATTTCCTAAATCCCTGCCTCTGACATAAGAATACCCCAGTTTTAAGTTGCACAAGTGACCTAATTCTTAGCAGCATCAATGCAATGCCAAGGTCATTGGCATGTCAATGCACAGACCATTTACTATTGTCTACCTAATTTTATCCCTAAGTTGACCTTTTCTTTGAGATACAAAACTAAATGCAACAGAACCCTTGGTAAACCAAAAAAGCATACACACATGCACATGTTTTCACATGATAAACAATACCATTTTGAAATATAAAGTTTGTAGATCTACTATACCTTGAACACTTTTGAGAAAGTTTTGTAATAGGTGTCCCAAGAAATGCATCAGGCAACTCTGCAGCAGGATGTCTACTGACTGCTGGCTCTGTAGTTCCAGGACTAGAACGAAAACAAAAACGTAACTGATTTTCATTCCCTAAAAGTCCAGCCATACCAGAATTAAAATTTCTACATCCAATGCAGGACAATCACCTGACAATTTTAAGCCTCTTATCCACTCTTAGGTATTTTGCTTATTTTTAAATAACCACGCAGGAACTGGTAAAACATCACACAAACTAGTCTATAAAAGTCAGTACGCTAACAGCTTCATGGTAGTGGCAGTTTGAGTTTCAGCTTCTTAAACACTGCAAACACATCTGCCATAATGTAAATAGGTGCATTTATATAGAGAAGATTATCACAGCAGAAAAGCTCTCTAAACACTATGTATGATAAACTGATTCTTAGATGTTATGGAATATATCTGTAGAAAGGCAAAACAAAGCTTTATTCACGTGCATCTTCCCACCAAAAACCTAACACAAATCAGGTTGAATTCTCTTTCTCTTCCCCTACAATTCACTCACTCACTCTCCACCTCCCACTCGAAACATGTAGATGAAGACTAACTTTTATAAAAGGCTGCTTACCTAGCATATTGTGAGATATTTCTTTTCTCCTCATTTCCGAACCATACTTCTCCAATTTTAGACAACACTTTATTGATGAAAGTTGATCTTGTACGCACATTTCCTGCATTAGCCTGCCTTGTTGCTGTTGATAATGGTTTTGGCCTTGGGACTGTAAAGCAAGAGGGTAAAGTATCAGCCTTGTGTAATCAAAGTGATGGCCAGCTGCACATCCTATTTCCCTTCTCTAAAATTACCTTCTCTTAAGACCGATGAAGGCAAATGGTATGGCTTGGCTCTCTCTACTGCCAGCTTCCTTTGAACTGTGGGAAGGATCTTGCCATATTGGTCTAACAGGGAATTTCTGGCTACTGCTCTCTCTCTCAAGCGAGGATCACGATCATTCTGACAAAAGAAATGTGTCAAGCAAGAAGTTAACAATTCACCAGAAGTTCATTGCACAGAACTCTCTCTGCTCTTTCTAAGCTAGGCCTAAATTTCTCTACAGACAAATCCACTGCAGAGAGCCACAGCAAGTTCTAAGTTCGACCCAGGAGCACACACCAATTGCACCTGTTTTGGATAAGTGCAAGGAAGACTAGTTAAAAAAATCAAAAACATAAAAACACCATGCAACTCAAAAACTCAAGCCATAAGGCAAATTTTACCAGTGGAACATTCAGGCTGCTCTAAGGTAAAAGCCAGATACAAGACATGACATACAACATACTCTTCATTCCAAAGAAATAAGTAACACAACTTCTTAACCTAAACCATACGTAACAGAGGGATTTGAGGAACTGAATGAAAAGACAAGACATATTTATTCCTCAGATGTAAACAAACTTTTTTAACTGGAGTGAGCCATGGTCTGTAAGTTGTAATTCTTAATTTCTCACAGCAGGGCTGCTACCCTTACCATCAGATTGGCCTTCATGGCCTGATTCAGCTGGAGTGCTGGGATGTAGTTGGCACGCTGCAGATGGTGGACTAAGAGGAATTCATGATTCTGAACACCAGATTTGGTCTGTAAAAACTTCTCCAAACACTCCTGTGAGAAATAACACGTTTCAAATATCCATTACGATTCTGCCTCTTCTCTTGCCCAAGAGACAATTAAGATTTTTTTGTTTCTTCTCCAAACTCACTTTTTCTGTGTCTGTGAAGGGCAGCTTCAGCAAATCCTCCATGAGCCCCATCTCCTGACAGATTTCATACATGTGCTTTAGCAGCTCTTCTATGTTTAACTTCGTGGCGTGTTGCTGCAACAGACCCCAAGCCTCCACCATGCACCTGCAGTTAAGGTTTTGCACATGGAAAGGAATGGGAACCCTGAAGCCAAAAAGATGCCCCACAGTGATGGTACTCATTCAAAGCTCAAAGGAAATGGAGAGGAACCCCATTTGTGTCATCACTTCTCCACATTTCCCCATCTCTGAATGCCAGAACAGTGGGAGATTTCCTTACCTATTGGACAACAACACGGTGAGGAACAGCCGCACTTCACTGCTGCTGGACATCGACGGCTTCATCATCTGCATGTACCTGAGGGCTCGCCTGTGCTCTCCCTGGCACATGAGGGACTGAATTATCCTCATGTGTTGCCATGACACAGTCTTGATTGTAGCTGGATGGAAGAGCAGGGCCAGGGAACTCTGGACAAGGTGAGAGCAGCTTCATTACCACATTACCCATGCAACAAACACTCAAAACTTTTGCAGCAAGGCTGGACTTGGCTTAGAGAAACTTAGATGTCTAAATAAAAAAATACTTGATCCAGGACATATCAGTAAAATTATTCAGTCTTTACAGGGAAAAAAAAAAATCAGCCACCCAGAACAAAGCAAATGTCTTAAGAGTAGCAATTCAGATTTTTGTAAATTTACAAAAACCCTCCGTAGAGACATTGCTTTTCATAAATACATTAACTTATGCTATAAAAAATTGGTTGTATTGATAAAGTGACAAGAAAAACATTTAGTATCGGGAAGAATAGGTATTAGGTTGAAATGCCACTCCTGCAGTCTTTTTTCTCAAATGTTCCTGCTACCATCACAATTTCCACGCTTCCAGTACCCAAAACACTCTTCTAGAAACAGTCCCCAACTAGTCTACTGAAAAGCTAACTACAAAACGCATCGAAAATCCAAATATTAAGCATTATTTGACTACTCCTTTATTTTCAAAAGTTTCCTGTCAAAGTAGCTAAAGCAAAATTTCAAATCATAACCTGTTGCTGAAGATGTCAGAGCAATGTTATAAAAAAGATTCTTATGCTCCAACAGCTTCTTATACCTAACTACCAATTGTAAAAATAATTTTATTTCTTTATACTCTGCAGTGCATTGTGTGTCTAACTCAACTGTTTCATACTTACTTCATAGTCACTGTGATCTAGAAGCCAAAACCCTTGAATCAGCTTAACAAGACCCCAGGGGATAGCAAAGGCAGTTGGAAAGGAGTCAATTGAAGTTTCTGTTTTATTTGGAAAAGAATGCATAATATCCAGCAGCAAGTAAATTGTCTGAGAGTATCTAATTAAGGTGAATAAATTGCCAAGACCAGAAACTTGTATCACATTACAGTCAGCAAAACAATGAAATAAGAATATGAAAATAGTAGAAAGCAGAACACCTCAAGGTATTGATCTTGCCATTTTAAGCTATGAGAACCCATTATATCAATAGTTAGGTCCTTATCACAAAACTGCATTCTGAATATACTTCAGAAAGAAACACTTACAGATTTTTGTAAGGCAATCAGAAGGGCAGATATTGGGTATTTATATACTGCTGTTACAAACCCAGGCTTCTGCTTCTGTCAGTGAAGCCAACAGTTGGACACTCAACACACTTCAACATCCAATGCTTAATTACTAAATAAAAGAAGTTCTACAGCTGTTTTATTCTCCTCATTTCCCATCTTCACAAATCCAACACAAATTATGGTGTCTGTACAATGCAACTTAACACTTACCGATTGAAACTCTGTTTAAAACTGCATGTGGATCTCTCACTCAAAGTGTCATCTACCCTTTCTGACATCCCATGTTAGGGACATGTCTGAGAATGGCAGCTTGGGACTACAACCCTTTGCTCTCCAGGCTCCACTCTTGGTTTAGCCAACAAACAAGAAAAGGTAATTCTGCATGTTCCAGAAGCTTAAATATTAGGCTTCTGCCCAATGAATATTCTGTTTCTCTGCACTTTCTACACAAACCAAAAAAATCAAACACTCTTAGCTGGGCTGGGAAATGAATAATTTTGGCAAAAATCAGCAACTGAAAAACCACTGTCACTTCACCCTTTGGCTCTGAAACAGTACATTTTAGGGCACCATACTAACAAGCAGTCATACGCTACATATAGGGGTGTCCTAAAACATAAGTAACTGTGCTAAAATTTGAGAAGAACTAAGCAAGGTTTTTATCTTGAATACAACTTAGAGAACATGTTTTCTCATACGAAAAGAGACTTTGCAACAAAACATTTAAGAAATCAGAAAAATTCCAGTCTAGAAAGAAATTAAGCAATCCTTCTGTCTAGGACTTAATTCTATTCTAAATGCATTCGCTCACATTGTGTTTGATGCATAAATTTTAAAGTGCTGCTAACCACACACAGGTGACAAGTATATAAAAACTTTTATGTACACACCCTGAAGGATTAATAACAGAATCTGGAAAGGATACAATTGCATGTTTGTTGCTTTCTTCAATGCTTTCTAGCAAATAGAGATCGAGCAGTGCCTGAAATGAAAGATGAAAAGGTTTTCTAATGCTCCTGTCTTCCACAATCATTTAGGGGACTGCTGCTGCTGCTCCTGGGGTTTTCAGTGAACAGAACACTCACATGTAAACTAACAGGTGGGTATTTCCCAGTGCCGCCTTCATCTCTCTGCCACAACTTCTCCACTTCCTCTCCCAACTGGGAAACCATTCCATCAATCATTAAGCAATCAGAATCCCATTTGCCTCTGCAACAAAAGAGAGCAAGGGCTTGCACAGTGTAAAACACACAATCCAGCCTCTCAGTGTCACACATTTCTCTGAGTCAGAGGAAAGATGGTCTTCAGCTCACAATTAACTTATTAATTAAGAAGCCTGAAGCACGAACCCAAGAGAAGAGCTGCAATGACCTTCTGGGTTCCAGGCTTGCTTTCTTGCTCTGTTATGTGTAATGCCAAGGAGTGCAGACAAAGGGTTTTAACTGCAAAAATAACACTCTCACAAGTCTAACAGTGTCAGCTTTCTAGAGAATTCCTCTAAGTCTTACCTTGATAAACGCTCGAGTTTCTGTCGGTGACCTGTATAGTAGCTCTGAATCAGAGGGTAATTGTAGAAAGGTCGAGACAAATGCATGTGATCATCTACAGGTGACAAAGTAAAAGCAAGTTAAAGAAGACCACATTTTTCAACTAAAACTTTGGACTAGACAGACAGATACCACACAACCTCAAGAAGCCTCCAACTCTCAGAGAATCCGATCCTGTTTCTGCCTTTGCTAACGGAGAACTATGACAAAACTACTACTGCTGCAATCTGCAAAACTGCAACTTCTTCTTGTCTCAAGACCAGTTTCGTGTCTGTGGTTGATGCAGCATTCAGACCAAGAAGGGTAAGCTCAAGGCTACTCCTAAATAAACAACTGTCAAAGGGAATGATTTTTTGAACATATGACCATCTGTAAAACAATTACAGCTGACAATGGAATTTATAAGGTGTCTAAATTAAGAGCATTTCCAAGGACTACTTCCACCTTGAGCAATAAATCAAAGGTTCAAAACCTGCAGGTACTGATTTTACTATCAAAACAAGTGTTTTGGTACTAACTACAGATTCTGCTTACCTAAACCCTCGGGAAGGAGACTGGATCGACAGAACCAGATCACCACTTGTGCATACAAAGAAATGAGGCTAGTTACCATCTGCTTATTTGTCAAGTCTGAAAAACCTGAAAAAAAGGCAAAACAAGATTTGAGTATTGCAATTCCTCCTATTTTACAGAACTCCCTTTGCAGAACAAATAGAAAGTATGAACAATCACAGTAGAAACCTGCCTTTGTAGTTGTCTCTCTGGATCACTTATGAATTTGGAGAAAAAAAAAACACCATTCCCCCCTCACCAAAAAAACCCCAATCACTACAAAGAAACAGAATCACCAAAGATTAAAATTGAAAAATAAAGCCTAAACTATTAGATATACTTAGGAAGACAACGTTTGTTTTCCATGTAGCAAAGAGCTTTAGTTTAGTGAAAGACATTATAGTCCTCTATTTCCATCAACATGCCAACAACAATTTATAAAATCAGAAGCCAAAAAAAACTCAAGGAAATGACTTTACAAGTTACTCACTTTAGTTTCTTTCTATTTCCCAGCAATCCGCACACAACTATCAATTGCCAGCTAACAATTAGGAACACTTCTCAGCATTACCACACTCAGTTGCTGCAATTGCCACCCAGGTTCTCACGCAACTCGGTGCTGAATCAGTGTAGCCTCCCATACCCAGCCTCATGGACTCCACAACAAGCTGCTTCCCTCAACTCAAACAGGCTTAAATCCAAGTCCCAGCTGCTTAGATTTAAGCCTCTCCTTCCAGCTCAACCTGACTCTCTCCCAGTCATCCAAAACAACAATAGCTCCTATGCCCAGTTACAACCAAAGCATCCTTCCAAATCTTACCAATCAGACCAAAGGCCTAGCAGTGCTTTCACCAACCTTTCTCAGTAAGCTCTCGGGCTTCTGTTAGGAAACAGTTCAGGACTGTGCTGAGGTTGCTCAGAAGCAGCTGGCAGTGCTGAAGGGACTGTAATGTCTGTGGGTCAATGAAGTTGCAGGAGCCATCAAAGAGCGGAACACCTTGTCAAGGAGAAATATTAAATCGTCACTCAGCAGAGCAACTGCACACTTCCAAACTTAAACACTAAAACAACCACAAGAGACTTAAAGAACCACTTAAAAGAACCAGCAGCTTACATTGGCAGATTACTGAAGAAGATCCTTTATGAAGAATGACTCAAGGTTTCAAAAAACCACTACACCACTACTCACATATTTGGTCCAGTTCATCCTTTGTACAGATCACCTTGTTCCACGTCCACTCAAGAACAAACCGTAAATTTACAGCAGAACTTGGCTGCTCTTTAAAAACAGAAAACAAAAAGGACATGAAATCACAATTTCTAACCAAAACAGACACAACATAAAAACAATGGAAGCAGCATTACCTTCAGAAGTCCAGTGTTTAATGCATCCTGTCAGAAGTTCTAAAGAACCTGTCTGCACAGCAGCTGACAACACTGCTTCTAACTGCTCCTCCTGAACAGAACAGACAAAAGCAAATCACAACCTCACATACTTTTCTTTTAAGGCTTACCTTGATAAACACTGGAGTTTCTGTCGGTGACCCGAATCAGATACTACCTGAGCCACAACACAAGTGTTTTTTTTCTAACTGGATGCCCATTCAGACACTAGTTGCAAATGCAACTAATTCCATATTCTTGATTCTTTCTTAATTCGAGCCACAGGCTGGACTGCTTGCTGGTTTGAGGAACACAGAAACGTTTTCCTCTGACATCTCAACTTCACACAGGCTAGTTTCAATCTCTGTTTCTGTGCCTTGGGGTTTCAGTCTTCATTTAGTGAGTCCCAATTAACTATTTTCAGTAACATCCTCTGCTAATACCCGTTATGCACTTTGGGCATGCCCTTTTGCCATCAGGAACACGTGAAGGGGACACAGCAAGCACCACTGCGTTTGCATGGAAACACTGAAGCTGAGGTCAAGCAGCTCCTGAGACTAGCAAGATATGAAGCAGCTTTGACAGCCAAAACATTAAGTTACAATTTTTTGAAGTACCAGAAAGAAGTGAAACATTTTAGTTCTAACAGGCTGGAATTTCAGCCTGTTCAATTACTGTATTCTATTGCCATGGCAGCCCTTGAGAAAGATAATGCACAGGCATGCACACACATGGGAAATAATGTAGCAGCTTATTCCAGCTGGTGTTCAGACATTTATTTCAGGTGAAATGATCCTGCATAGAATTTTTCCCTTTTTTTATTCCTGTATTTTTTTGAAAACAAACTTTTAAAGTTTGCATTCTAAGTAAAATCATGACATTTAAGAGTGATTTCTACATATTAGAAGACATACAGGATATTTCCATCATTTTCGAAAATGCATTTCAGAGATGGAAACATGCCAAATACTACTTAGCATACCAAACAAAAATTTCAAGCTACTTGATCTTAATTCTGAATTTCTTCTTTCTAGTATTCAATAGCAATCCCTGCTTAATGCAGTGTCTGAACAATATAATCACAATTCAGCAAATGCCATAGTAAAATTTCTTGCTTTCTCAAGTAAATTCACACCAGAGTTGACATCAGAAAATCCAATCTGAATCTAAAAGCCTACATCAGGCTTGCAAAATAAGCATTCTATGGGCCGGGTCTGCTTGCCAAATTTCTTTTAGCTACCACATTATGCAGAAGCGTTATTTTTCCTGACACATTTCCACAGTCGGGTGAAGAATCCCACAGACAGGAAGATGAAGGCAGGGGGAAGACTGCTCTCCTCTCTCCTTCCTAGTGCTGCTGCTCCCTCCATGATGACCACATCCAACCCTTCAGCTTTGACCCTGCCTGGAGAAAGATGGGCTGCTCATCACAAAGACTCCTCCTCTCATGAAACTCTTCAGAGGAGAAACAAAGTTCGCTGCACCGAAAATGGAAAACCCATGAGAGAGGGGTGTGAAGCCACAGACAGAATGTAGCAGTTTTGGAAGATACATTATTTCTGCTATCTATATGTCAAAACCTGCCTCTCAGAGCAGCTTGCAATCAAAAATCATGGTCTTACAGCCTCTTCAGACAAGATGATGTATTTCCCCCTGGATTCCCCAAAGTACACTCACCTGACTCAGACTGGATGGCTGGACATCAACCAGTCTTGGAGACAGCAAGCCAGCTACAAGACACCGAGTGTAGCTGTCACAAATGGCTTCACTTATTAAAGGACCAGATTTCTTCAAAAACTTCAGGGTCTGAAACATCAATCAAAACACACTGGTTAAGACAGCATTCAGTCACTAAGGCTCTGCCTTAAAAACAACAGCCAAACTAATGGTTTCCATTTTAAAAAGTACCCTGCAGAAGAAAATATCAACCCTTACAATGCTAAAAAAAGTACTTTCCAGCCTGTCAATACAAAGGCCCTGGTATTTTCTCAGATACAAATTACATTCAACAGAAATGAAACCTAACACACAACTTTAAATCACACATCTGAGCTTGTTTGTTCTGAAGCTGATTCATGTTACAGTATTTAGTGAGCTGGAACTTAATTTGAAAGGGTTTGTCAAAAGCTGTGCAGTGGCTCAGAAATTATAATTTGGCCAAGGTTGAGAAAAAAAACTGCATTTCTTCTCAAACAGTTAAATCACTTTTCCCTTTCTCCATGCTGTTCTCCCTTCTCAAGTTCATCAACCCTAACTCCACTCTATACAAAGAAGTAAACGCTTTCCCCAACTTCCACCACACTTGTCCTTCTGACTACAGCAATGCTGCAATTCCTTTCCAGCCATTCAACCCCTGCTCGTGTCTCCTTAAAACAGGGCCATTTGCACAAAACTGGCACGATATGACTGAAGCTATGCATGTGCATGGGCAATGTGAGCATCAAGAGGTCTCTCACACTCAAAGCACTGCAAGAGAAAAGTTAGGAAAGGTTCATCTCTTGGCACTCTCAATACAATTAAAAAGTCACCTCCTTCTGGAAGCCGGTGCAAGTCATGTGAACAACTCCCGAGTTGAGCAAGCACGTCACATCTGCAGAAACAAGGAACGTTTGACAGACCTTGTTACCTTAGCTCCACTTGATGCTTTTTAAATAGTGCTGTCTGCAAAGACAAACCTCCAGCACCCCTTTCCTTCATCACATCACTCGCACACTTCCCATAAAAACTACTTAGTCTCTGTCTGTAGAAACTTAAGGTTGAGTGCTATCCAGGTGCCTCAGCTCAAAGGTATTTAATTTTGTGACCACCACCCCTTCCCAGGCTATGTTACAAAAGCCCCAAAACCCAAAACTCAGAAGCCTGTCAGATGTGTTTCACAAGACTAAGTACCTTGTCAGGACAAGGAAATCAGGTTGGATGAGGTTTGTGGGCCTTTTTTGCATTTGGTTTTTGTGTGACAAACAATGAACAAGAGAAATGAAAGAGAACCACTAAAGTGGCATTTGACCTCCACCAAAACTTGTCACTATTGAAATGAAAAGCACTGAAATACCTACCAAAATTATAGGTGCTTGGATTAAAAAACTGTTCTGGTGGTGGATAAGAAGGGGGAACCCCCCGACTCAGACTACGCTCGTGTACCAGAATATCCAAAATGAGGTTTGGAGATGTCATGCTTATTACAGGATCCAGTGACCACAGTGCAAAATAGGGGCAATCATGAAGCAATTCTTCTGGCCTTAAAAAGAACAAGTGCATAAGCTCGGCAGCAATTTTTAAATTAATCCTTTGTAGGGATATTGAAACCACTTAGTTAAAACCCACCGCAATGAGTCTGGCATTTGAGCATGATACCAGCGATTGATGTCAAACACACCCAAGTAAGTCGATGGTTTTCCCTGACCATAGGTATTCACTTGCCAACTGAAGATCGATACACTGGTGTCAGGAGAGATAACTGTCAAAGACAAGACATTGTTTCTTGTTGCAGAAAATATTAGATATCTGCTGTTTTTAAAACATCACTTTCTGTTGGCTTAATCTGTTATTTCGCTCATGAAACATAATATTAAGAATCATAAAAACAATATACAGTGTAGCAAATGTCCATGTGATAGGTTTTAATCATACTGCCTCTTTTTCTTGTTCAAATTTTATCTCTTCCAAAACAAATCAAATACACAATTATCAGCTCATCAAGTTGTTCATCCAGATCATAAAAAAAAAAAAAAGATTTCAAATAGAACTAGCTCCAATACTGAGCCCTGGGAAACACCACTAGTGACCAGGCGCTATATATAAAATAAAAAAATCAGGTAACATTCCTAAGCAATAGAAGGAATGGTCTTACTGTTCAATGCAGACAACTGGCAGAACAAACTGACTGACCAACCTTATACAGATGACCCCATTTACTGCTCTAGCATCTCAGCAAACATAAAATAAAACCTGCTTTTTCCCTTAAAGAATGATGTTCAGAGGGACAAAACAAAATCCCACATAACTTCAGTAAACAATTTTTCTTTTTAAATAAACAGAATACGGTCAGCTAGATGAATATTTAAGACTTAGGACTGTGGGTATGGAACAGCATTTATTGCTTAAATTTCCAAACCATGTAGTTCGGAATAACCAAGTAGGGACATCAGAACAAACCTTCATTAACGTTATCCTCCCTTTCAGCATGGTTACGAAATTTTTCTATGGTCTGACAGCTGAGTAATTTAGTATTGCTGGTCTGTCCTCTCAAGGGAAAGATTCCACCAGTCAGGTCTAAACTGTACCTTTCATCACAGTATTCCAAACCCTGGGTGGAAAAAAAAAAAAAGAAAGTAATTTCCATTAGATCTACTAAGAAAGAATGTATATATCTAATGTAACATGCATAGTTTGCTGTTTATTTCTAATGAACTTATTTCTGATAGCAAATAAAAACTACATCTGACATTCAAGACAATTAAGTGTCATATTTTTACAGATATTGTCTGAAAAGGCTTTGCACAGTTTCAAACATTAGCATCTTCTTAGCAATACTTTACTCTGAAGCATGCACAGTTCACGCTATTTTATTAAGGAATTTTGGAAGTAACAGATACATGCAGGGCAGATAAGAAAAATCAAAAACATCTCTTTGAAAAACTAACATGAAGCCTAAGCAAAAGACCTTATCTTCACTGTAGGATAACTAATCACTAAAACCTATTTTAACAGAGTCCTGAACAAGAAATTCACCATTCCAAAAGACAGTTCCACAAGATAGAGCACTAACATTCCGTAAACCTGTCCAGCACTCATTTTAATGACTAGAAAATTCAGCTTTTATTCATATACGAGGAGCCACTCCCACATAAATTCAGTGCAGAGGGGAAGGAGAAAGTAATACCAAATAGTTCCTGGCAAAGACAACTTCCTAACCAAAGCTGCGCATTTTAAGTTTTCCACACCGTGGCAAGCAAATACTAGATAAGTGCACAGAAGATATTAAGCAATAATGTTCCAGACCAGTTAAACAGGACAGTGTTCAAAGGAGATGCACTGGTCAGACTCTGACATGAACGCAGAGACTGTACACAAGCCTTGTGTAGCACAAATATAAGGATACACTCCAGGACCATGAACTGATTAGCAAGATACAGAAGCTGCTGAGATATCTAAAAGAGGTCTTTGGAACTCTAATGTAAGTGTATCTTCCAGTCTTGTTCCTTGAGCAGATTTATACCAGTCTTGAAGGCAACAGAGACTCAAGTCTGACACGTTTATAAAACACAGTGCGCCACATGTTCCAAAAGTCCTGTTTGACTTTACCATGATATGAAGTAAAATATGCATGGTTTCATAGCCTCAAGTCTGATTCCTGAGATGTACAGTACTGATGTAAGCAGACAAGTGTTTTAAGCTCCTGTGACTTATACTCAGTTGTCCTAGGGTGACGTTATGGTGTTTGTATCTCCAATTGTGTGTTCTGTTTATGTTTGATATTATGTTCTGTGCTTTCAGAACTGACTCTGAAAGTGAAGGTTTGTTTTGCCTTCTTATCAGCTGGTTCACCTCCCACCATGGTCTGCTGTCTAGAAAACGCTGGTGCTTGCTTGCTTGGCCTGCTTGCTTTGCTTGCTTCTGCTTTTGCCTTTGCTTCTTAGTTAGTTTAGCTAAGCAGTCCAATTCTTTCCCTTGCCTTCCCTTTTCCTGAATACCATCCAGCCTGCTCCGGACTGGGACCTGGAAACACTGAGGAACACCCAGAGCCTGCATTTCGTGATCTGCAGCAGCCATCCCCAGTGAAGGAGAGCAATCCCCAGCGTCCAGACCCGGGCGACCACTCCCAGGAAAGACTTTCTGGATTTGTTCATATCTTCAGAGTGGTGAAAGAGTTTTGTTGTCATCTCGTGTTGTTATTTTCTTTGGTGCTGGGGAGTGCTTTGTTTGTTAAATAAACAGGTTCTTTTCCACTTCTCTCAGAGAAATTTGTTTTTCCTGAACCAGGTGGGTGGGGAGGGGCCGTGGGGGTCTGTTTTCTGGGGGCTCCTTCCAGCAGGTTTTCCCCGAATTTGCCCTAAACTAGGACATCAGTGAACAAGAAGCAGCAGCAGCAGATTAATTTCTCCTTGTTTACTCAAGCTTGGCCTGGCAAATGGGAACAATTCTTAAATTTTATGTCAGTGAAAACCAACAAGAAGCTTGATTCAGTCATGTACACAGAGAGCCATCATGTCATATTGACCAATCTGTGACCACAATAAGTATTCCAACACATAACTGTCCACTGGTGAGCACAAATCCTATTGTGATGCATCCGTTGTAAATAGATTCAGAATTGTTTTGTGGGGATTTTTTGGAAGTAGATGCTATCAGGTCTCAGCATGAAAGTACATGATTAAGTGCTTTATCAGTATGCCAGCTGAAGAATCAGTCTTTCCTCCTCAGAGGGTGCAGATGTTCAGCTCTCTTCAACAGCCTTCTAAGACTGGTTCCTGTTATAATCTTTCCATACATACAGGTGAATTTACTGCTGCTTGTATAGTCTGTAGAGGGGTTCAAGTCTTACTTTAACTACACCACAGGTTTTCCAGGTCACAAACACAGTAACATTTTTAATCACTTTGTGTGATTTTTTTTTTAAAGCATGTCAACTGGTATTTCTAGTAAATCCATTTTAAAAGACTGATTAAACATATCAACTCTCTGAGGTAAAAACTGACATCTTGCTCAGAAAAGACAACCAAGACAAATAACTGCCAAATAGTTAAAGGTCTCACACTTTAACATTAAATTTTCAGACAGAAAAAAGTAGTAACAATGGGGGAAATAGAGACAACTGCTTTTTCCCCAATGCAGAACACAGTAAAAGGTATTATTTTTAGCTACAGTCTTAGCCGTGACAAAGACAACTTTTTAAACAGAATAAAACAAAACTGAAATTCAAAAGCAAATTTTGAGAAGATTAAAGAAACTTCCTCCTATCAACCTGCCAAAGTGATTAGAGCACTACAAGATGCAGGAGTGAACTGCAATGAAAGCCCTTTAAAAAAAAACCAAATAAACAAAAAGCCCCAAGCAAACAAGGTGTTCTGTTCCTCTAGAGAAATGTGTACTTTTGTCACTTAAAAACTGCACGTGAAGATATGACATGCATATTCAGACACGTTGAACCACTTAAAGGTATTTCTACTTTATCACTGTAATAGATGATATATTTTAAAGAAATGCCACCTTCTCCAAACACCTAACCTTTATCTGTTCAAAAGCAACACTTCCAAAACAGGAAGGCCCTTTCCTCCGGATAAAAGGAAAAAAGAATAAAATTCAAACTCATTCAAAAAATTCAAAACTCAAAGTCCCTATAAAAAAAAAACACCTTTGAACCACAATCCAAGGATTACATCAAATTCATTTTGTCCTACTGAGAACACAAAATAGCAAGTGTCAAATAGAAGGAAAGACTTGCTGTGACTTAAGATTATTTTCCCATCAAAAAGATCTTGGTAGAGTTTAATGCATACTGCTGAACAGAATTAAACATTACAGAGGTGCCTCTTGTCTCTGTTAGATTATCTGAGACCTAATAATACCTCTCCTATATTTTATCTATTATATACCACAGCATCTCTGGAACCAGTTCTGAAAATTTACTGAGACTTTTCTGAACAAATCATACCACTATATATTGTATGTACATCTTTTGTTGGCCTTAAGAATAGATTTTAGAGACTTAAAACAAGAGTCATCTCTATAGCTACTGAGTTTCAGAATCAACACTGAAGAGACATGGTAGATAGTTTTATAGGTGTATTTAAAGTCAGACTGATAGAGTTTAAAAGAAAAACAAGATTATAAAACAGAGATCATGAATGTATAAAGAGAAATATATGACCACATAAGAAAGGGAGACAGGCAGAAGCTTTCTCAAATCTACAGTTTGATATCACAAAGCTAATCAAAGCCTTTTCTTCTCTTCCTACATGCCATTCATGTGATATTTAAAATAATAGTAATTTCATTTCTAACAGCCATTTCCTCTTCAAGAATCAGATGTATAAGGGCTCCTTGCAGATGAATCTAGCTGGAACACATGACACTGAAATATAAAATTGTATGGCTTCAGCATGGACAGATAGTGTCTGACCAATCTGGTCATCTTCGATGATCGAGTGACTGAAACCCTTGATGAGGGAGAACTCATCAATTCAAGGTCATCTACCTAGTCTTCTACAAGGTCTTTGACAGAATCTATCATGACATCACCATCTCCAGATTGAAGACAGGACAGGCAGATTTGAAGGGTGGACTATTCAGTGGATAAGAAATTGGTTGGAAGGACCAAGCCAGAGAGTTGTGGGAAACAGTCTGTCTCCAGGCATGGACCAACATTGAGTGGTGTCCCTCAGAAACCTGTGTGGGGACTGGTGCTCTTCTGTATCTTCATCAATGTCACAAACAGTGAGATCAAGTGCACCTTAAGCAAGTTTGCAGATGACACAAGGCTGAAAGGTGCAGGTGACAAAACAAAAGGACAGGATGTCAACCACATGGATTTGGAGAAGCCTGGGAGGTGGGCCAGTGGGAATCACATGACATGAAGGTCAGCAAGTCCAAGTGCAAGGTGCTGCACCTGGAATAGGGCAATCCCAGACATGACTACAGACTGGGAAAAGTGACAGAGACCAGTCCTGCCAAGAAGGACATGGGGGCTCTGGTGGACAAGTAGTAATATGCACTTACAGCCCAGAAGTCCAACCTCATCCTGAGAAACCACAGTGCAGCCTTTCTGCACATAAAGGGAGCTTATAAAAAAGAGGGAGACTGACATTTTACGAGAGCACATAATGATAGGACAAAGGAGAAGGGGTTTTCAACTAAAACAGGAGAGAATGCTACAGATGTCCCATCCCTGGAAGTGTTCAAGGCCAGGGTGGAAGGGGCCCTGAGCAAACTGATCTAGTGGGTAGCATCCACAATCATGGCAGGGGATTAGAACATATTATATTTAAGGTCTTCCAACCAAAACCAGTCCATGATTCTATGACTTGTTCTAAAAATTATGGACAAAAGAATGCCTAAAAAGACTCATCAAAATATTTTTTCTTATGTCTCACTGATGGTAACCTAACTGATCCTTACTTAAGACAAAATTACTATTTTCATCTTCTCACACACAGGCCTGTCTTACCTCATACATGACTTGTCCTGATGCCAGGCGTTTCCTATCACCAAATGCTAACTGCAGCAGATGTAAACTCACAACATCGCCTTCACTGAAAAAGGTATAAATGAGAAAATTTGATTACAAAGCTGCTTTACAATTCCCATTATCATTTATTAGATCTAGGCTGAAAGTTATTTAAGAGCATGCTCTTGCTGAAAAGAAAAACACTGGTTCCCAAAACATGATAATTGGTCACATTTAGCCATTAAAACAGAAAAGAGGAAATTTTGACATGAACAGCTTCAGGGGCAAATGCTAACTATGCCTTTGTTTGGAAAGCTTTAATATGCAACATGGAGGAAAAAAATTGCTGAATTGCTGGAAATAGCTCACAACAGTAAAGTGTTCTCCATGAAAACTGCTTTTAAATTCAACTTAAGAAGACTGCTAGTCTATGAACAGCTGTGCTGAGTAAGTAATTTGCTGATGATTACTGTTCTGCATCTGCAGCCTAAACCACTTTAAACGGTACTGAATATCATGGTAGGAATACCAAACAAATCTTGAAGCAGTCATCAAGATACAAGGGAAATCATTTGAGACTGCAAGCACAAAAACATAGCTGCTGTTTCCTCTGCCTTCTTCCACAAGGTAGGAAAGTCAACCCCTCTTTGCAAATGTACAATTACAATCCTGAAAAAAATGCACTGTAAGCTTAACACTTTTCATCTCCTGTACAGCTAAAGAAACAAAATGAATACACAGGTACAACCAAATATGAACAAATATTAAAAAAAAAAAAACCAAACAAAAAACAGTGACTTATGGCAAGATTTTGTTCACCTTTGTTGTGTAGACTGAACAGCCCACAAGTAGCAACAATTGCGGGGATCATTCTCAGGCTCTTGAAAAGTAACTGCATAGACAGGAATCCTTCCTCCTTCAAGCTGGGAGTGGTGCCTATGGGTTTGTAAGAAAAATATAGAAAAAAGGAAAGCCTGCTGGTTCTGGCTGTTTGTAGAAGGGTAGAAGCATCTTCTGGGAAAAAAGGGATTTGAATGCTTATCCTCCAAATACAGATGATCATACTTCCATTTAAAACAACGGATGATTGATAGCCACTACTTCTTAAGTATTTGTCTTCCCAACTTCTGAATTTCAATTGCAACCTCACAATCTTTTCTTTGCATCTAATTATGAGACCACTGTCTATTTATGTATCCATAATGCATCCACAACATATACATCAGTTCTGATGAGGAGGCACTGTAGATTTCCTCAACTAACAAGTATCTGAATGTGGTTATATACTTCAAGTGGTAGATTTAAAATCACCTATAAATTTCACTATTGCTATGTATGTATCCCTTATTCTGATCTCCAAACCTTTCAAACAAACTTTCATTTATATATGCAACCTGGTCTAGGAATGAGCCAAGCACCTTCTATCCAGGATGAAAAGTAGGAAAGAATGTGTTTTCAGGCACAGATCAACTGTTGAACTATAGTGTTTCAACAGTGTCCATGATGGACACTGTAAAGAATATTATCAACAAAATAACATTATTCAGACAGTGAAGCCTTTCAGTGGATCCCCTAATTGCAGTAATTGGTTCTAAAATCTTTCACAGAAACACATGCGTTGCCTGGGTTCACCAAATACGCCTGGACAGAACAGACAGACTTAGAAAAATCCGATCCATCACATCCTTACTGTATGACTTCCTGAGGCAAAAAACTGAGACCCCTTCACCTCCAAATGTGATCAAGAGGAAGTGGAAGTACTTACTCCCTCTTTAAAGTTTTCATATTCCATAGTGACAAATAGCCATCAGAAAAACCCACAACGAGCTGGTTGCTTCTGCTTATGTAGCACAGGGTTGATATTGCTGTTCCTGAAGGACTTCGTAATTGAAAACAGAGATGCCTCCCTTCCCTGGTCACAGCTTCTCTTCTTTGTGGAACTTCAGCAGGAATTCTAGTGACAACTTCTAGATCTACACACATAAAAACAGGCCAGAAATTAATGCATTATGACACTTCAGTTGCATTTTAAACTGATGTGATTATACAACTTGTATAATCTAATTCTTCAAGCAAAACACCGATTTTTGCAGCACCTTTTTTTGCTATTCCCATTTGTTATTCCCCTGTTATTAAGCTTGGGTCTGCTCTGCTCTGGATCGCATCTCACAGCATTTATTTGGGAAGCTGCATTTTCATGGGGCGCTGGCATTGTGCCAGCATCAAACCATGACATGCACCCACTCAGAGAACAGAAGGACTCTCTAATGGGACAGGCATTCTCACTCCTATTTCAAAACTAGGTACAAATGTAACCATTGCAGACCAATTCCTTTATTGGGACTCACAAGGAAGCTACTTGAAGAGACATGAACTCCTGAAGCCACTCTGACAACACCCAAAACAGTGTATGCAATCTGAAAACACAAATTGCAGGATTCATTCACACAAATGCAAGATTTCTGATAAGCCAGATTTACTTTAAAACACAAGCCTAAAGCCTGACCCAAGTCATTAATGGAAACAGGAGAGAACACTCCCAAGGAATTTGGCACCTCTGGCACAACTTCCTATCCCACAGTTGCACTGACTCAAGTGGAAAAATTCCTACCTCCCACTGGCAAAAATCACAGGGGCAAAGGCATGTGGGCAGCAAGAGGCCTTCTTGACATCGGGAGGAGTATTAAGCCACTCCCATTTTTTGACCAGTTCAGAACCATACCACGTCAAACTGCTGTCTGCAGTCGGCAATGTCAGTAGTCAGTCAGCACGTGCTGGGCTCTGCATTGGGACACAAGCTGGGTTTTGAAAAGAAACACATTTTCTTACTTCTAAATTCAGTTTAAAAACTGCAGCTTACCTGATGCTTCTACTTCATTCTGACTGCAAGATAAATCATCCAAACAAAGGTCAACCAGAAGGACATGGCCAACATCTGTGGCCACTGCTGCCACTCCAAAGAGCCATCGCAGACTCTGATGAAGGTGCCGCGTGCTCACGCTGGCTCCGCCGTCATTGCTGATGGGTTCGATAGCAGTCACCTGCAGGGAGCTGCACGTTAATATCAAAGCTCTTCCACAGGCTCAAGAGTAATCCCCAGAAGGAAAGCCAGCATTAGCACATCAGAAACAGGAAACTAAATACAAATCATTGTTCCCTATTGTATCAAACCAAAAGGAAATGAATAGAAAGAAAGCTCTCTCCACTTAAATGGCATAGTCTGTCTTTATAGCTTACCAGTTTCCATTTACTACTTAGAAATAATTGCATCTAAGAAGAGACATTAAATCAATTACATGCTAGAAGCTTTACCACATGTAAAGAACTTAAATAAGAAAGACAAAGCTAAATCTAGCTCTCCCATGACTCAAAGCCCATCAGCACTGTGATGTAGTCCAGGCCTTCTTTACCCAGCATTTTGTAAGATAAATCAGAGCTGCAAGGCAAACAAGGCAGTGGCCGTGGGGTACACCAGACATACCATTTCCAAGGGAATGAAACATTCCTACAAAGTGTTGGAGGGGGATCCTGGCTCACTAGCTACGCTGGCTCTCACTTTGACTGATAATATCCAACAGAAATTTTAAATGCACACCAGCACTCTGTAAAAGGCAGCCTAAACCAATAGCAAGAAACCAGACAAGAACTTGGTCAGTCTGAGGCAGAAGCTCTCTCTGCTCCCTCCTAGGGAGCACTCCCTCAAGCACTCCCCATGACCTCAGCACAAGGTGAACAGACCCTTCAGCACCCACAGCACACCCAGGACAATACTGACTGCTCTAGCAGACACAAGCACACCAGGGCTCCTGCACTAAAGCTGCACAACACAAGAATAGGGGCTATCTTCTGGCCTCTTACAAATACAGCACCATGAAAGCAGACATCAGCTGTACAGCAACAGCAAAGGTTTGTCTGAAACAAAGCAGTGAGCATCTCAAGGTAGTCCATCTTTTTATGTAGCTTATTTATCCCCAGAAGTGCGGAAAAATATCCAAACTTATAGGCCCCCTGAGGTTTTCTTCTGTGCCATATCAAGCTTGTGACTGCACTTCTCTCCAGTATCTTGCTTATGACTGTGCAGCTTGGCCACCTGTTATACAATCCACCTTTCACCTTGAACACAAGAACCCCAATCTTACAAGTATCTTTAGTTATTTAGGAAACTTGATTTGCTTTTGGATTCCTTATTATTCAAATTAAATTTTTTAATCCTCTCTACTTTTCCGAGTACTAATGAAAGTATTTTGATTACTCAGATTCTTGCGTTCCTCATGACTGAGGAGGAAATACACAACACATCTTGGTGCACAATTTGTCAGGGTTGAAGTATTGCTTGTGAGTTCTTTTTAAGTTATTTTTTTCACTGTACAACTGTCTCCAAATGAATTTTTCTAGCTTTAGATAGGCTTCCAAAAACGTTCCCTGGTTACTTCAATTTTCCATGTAGAAGCTCCTGAAATGACATATTTTTCCACTATGCGATGCACTGCTTTTTCCTATTCTCCTAATGCTTTGCCAACTCATTCCGGGTAAAGAACAAAGAAAACTTTTCTCAGCTCACTGAATCTGAATGCTGCCCTTCTGCCTCATACAAACCAGGATAATTTGGGAAAATACCATGCAACAGTTCTGAAACATGCAACTGTTATAACCCAGTTCCATGTACTTCATGTTTTTAATTCAAAATCCAATTCAAATCATACTCATCAACATTTTTAGTCTTCTGCTGCATTTCATACGCATATCAAGAGCCATCAAGAGACACTCACAAACACAAGATATTATGCCAAAATTCTTCCTAAGCTCCTGAGTTTGGGTTTCTTAATTGATTTCTTTACTCTCTGAACAACTCAACATCCACTCTTACACTAAAAAGCATTCACACAGTAACAATAAACACCCTGTATTAATACACTAACAACTTGACACCTCGGAGCAGAGCTGCTCTAAGTTAAACTGTACAACTTAGCTGTCCACAGAATTTATACCTATTGAGAAAATAGTCCCGAAAACACAGTTCATTAAAGGTTTAAAAGAGTAATGACAGAACTGCAGAATGTGATGTTAAGATCCACATTTTACTTTAAAAAATAATCAATCTGAAAATGAGAGAAACATTCTTGCAAATCAATTCCCCCAAACTATACATTACATAATATACAAATATGAGTTTCTGAAAGAATTCAAAACATATAGAGTGCAAGTTTTATCTACTAGTTTTTGCTTACCCTTACGCCCATTCCCAGCCTGAAAGTTAAGACTCCAATTAGCAACACCTGTGTCCTGACTATGCCGACTTAACTAACACAATACCAAAGACATAGGAAGCAAAACACAAGCAACAGGCCAAGCATACTTGTAATCATGAGCTTTCAGGGCATAAGAGCAAAACTTTCAGAGCAGCTTTGGTTTTATTTCAAAATTCCTACCCTCCAACCCAACAACCAACTCTTTCCTGCAGGGCTTCATCTTTGCTCCATCTTTTGAATCAGTTTTTGTGGTACAGAACAACGCTAATAAAACTGATGGTTGGAACTAGCTTCTATTTCAAAACACTTCCACAGCTACAGATTTGACATGCAACATAATCTTATTTCTTAACCTGTGCTTTTCCTAGCTTAATTAGATAGAAGAAATAAAACCTAACACATCATCATTTACCAAAACATAATTTACTGATTTTAACTTCATGCTAGCACACAGCCTGCCTTTCCTTGAGCCTACAATTTGAGCAGATAGTGAAATAACCCACTGGAACACTGGTAAGACTCATATCTTTAGAACTTAACACAAACGCTTACTTACTACTAACAAGACCTCTACCTGTATTCTAGCAAGTCAAACCAAACAATGTTAGGGAAAACTGGGCAGTAAATAAGTATTTACATGTTGAAAAGTCTAAAATTATAAAAACACAATGAATCTTGATGTTGTGATAACTTAATCTGATTCTTGTTTCCACTGCATTAATGAGACACAAAGACACATCATCATTTGAATTCAAAGGTTACAGAAGACAGAAAAAATTATCGATGCTACACCACTATATCCCATCTACACAAACGCTATATTCAACAAGCAGAGATTCAAGGACTGTAGACTGAAAGTAAATCTGGCAACTACCTGACAGAGAACTCACTAAAATCTTTTTTCCAATCCTAAATTAATAGAAAAATCTGTTCTGATCCCACGTTACCTGCTTCCTACTCTGAGACTGATGGGAACGTGTCAAAGTCATTAACAGCAAAATGATGGGAGTCTGAGATATTTTAAGGACAGTATTTCTGACAGAAATTAGCCATTTAGACAGGGTACATTACAGACAATTTCCGTGGGGTTTTCTTTTTTCCTCTGAAAAAAAATAAAGGATTTCAGTGTCTTTATTTTTTTTTTTAAAAGCAGAGAATTTCATCACTATGTGCTCTACAAGGTTTTTTTTTTTACTATCAGTAAACTCAAAAGATATGGCAATTGCTAAGTGGAAGATTTTAAATCAAGGCTATCCTGACTGGATAATCTGAACTGACAATATGTTAATGCAATATAAAAAGGATAACTCATACAAAGAGATGCACAAGAGCTTTTCTTGGAACAAGATTCATGCAGCACCAAACAACACAACATTTTCATTTCCCCAAAAAGATACATACCCTTCCTGGAAGAACAACTGCTTTAACCACTCTCGAGATCCCAAGGTCATACAAACAGAGAACACTTCCCTCTGCTTCCTCCAACCCAACCAGGAGCCCAGTCCTCTTGTGCCAAGAGAACTCCTTCACCACGCGAACAGTGGAAGGCTGCTCGCTCACTCCACTGAAGCGATACGCAGAGAGCCGCTCCCCGGTCACTGAGTTCACCACCTCCAGCTGGGGGCCACACGCCAGCCACGCCAGGCCACTCCTGCCTGCAGGAAAAAGAAACACCACTCAACAAACGCCCAGCAGAAGAACTGAAACAACAGCAATGGCACTGCCACTGGGCCTTTCCCTCAAATGCACCTAAAGAGAGGAAGGCCAACCTGCCTACACCTGGACAATTATTTTAAATCACCCACTGCAATCCTCAACCAATACTTCTTAAAATTAATAACCCCATTCTTTGGCATTTATATTTGTCATTCCAGCACTCAAGAACGTTGACTGTTTGGGATAAAGATTACAATAGATTGAGCTCTAGCCTGTATGCCATACTTGGCCTGGTTTTGCTAAGAAACACCTAGATATGTACAGGAATACAAGTCTCAAAGCATACTTCACATACAGGCCATCTAAACCAATTCCTTTCCAGTTAGGAATTTTGCTTGACACATGACTACTCTGGGCAGGGATTTGGATAGGAAATTATCTTAAAATGGGCACTGAATGCATAATTACAACTTTTACATGTCCTGATCCCAGAAAGAATTTAACAAGTGTTGTTTCACCAAAGAATTTAACACTTGCTCCTCTACTGAAGAACTTCAAGGTCAAAAGAAGGATAAGCTCCATTACTGCAAGTACAGTCATGTAGGTAAGATTCTACCTGCTCTTAACAGAAGCCCAGACATCCAGACAGGCATCCAGCTCTACCTTCGGATCACCTAGAAAGTCAACTGCTTAATCTGCTTAGCTGTTGTCAGCAACTCTCACTGGGTCCTCATCTGCATCCTATTCAATACCTTGGAAATACATGGGCAGCGCTTAACAGAGCTGTCCCTCTTTCTGTTTTTTATTTAGACTAGGGAAGAAAAAGGAGCATATTGTGTCTCTCTAACTGTTTCTGCATGAGATGCTATGATGGACATAGAGCTTGAGCTGGTAAAAAGAATACCTCCCAAAACCATACTATTTCTTCCTTGAAAACTGCCTTCTATTTCATGCAAAGCTGAGGAGGGCATGGCCAGCTATACTATTTAAATAGCACATGATTCGAGCAGGCTGTTGCAATTTCAACTCAGCGCTTCTAATTATTAAAATATCCTGTCAGCACTATCAAAATCTGATGCATTTTACTTAAAAGAATCAACCTGATGCCATGACCCTGTGCTTCAGGCAATAACAACTTCATACCAAATCCAAATTTTAAAGGAAAATGCTCACCTCCAGAAAACTTCCCACACAGCGCAGAGTCTAGGGTGATCTCATCTTCCCCAAGTGCCTCAACAGTCACCTCTGGAAACTGCAGCAGACTGCTCGTTACCTGAGCCGTTAGGTCTCGCATTCTTCACTGCAAATAAAGAAAACAAGGCAGAGACTCCCTTCAGCCATAAATATCTTTGAGACTGACCCAAGCTTCATCAGTATGCAGTGACAAATCTCCCATACATCATTTGTAGCTCTTTTTTGCTCAAAAGAAATGGCACTTAGGACAGTTTTTCATCTCACAGCAGAGCAAAAGGAGACTTGTGAGCTTTTCTGATGCCTATGAGATCAACAAAAAGGGACACAGAGGGACAGACAAGATAAATAACAGGGAATAGAACAACAGATCAAGTTCAAGGCTACTCATACAGGTTAGCAAGATTTGATCTCAGAAAAATCATATACATTATTTTTTTTAGTAGATGTCACAGATCAGCCCTGTCTTGTTTACTTTTTCCAAGCTTATATTTGACATTCAGGAATACAAAGTTCTTGATCAAATTCATTCTCAAATTCCTCCAGAAAACATAGTGCTAATACTTTCAAGCAATACTGACTTTCACAGCTCATTAATTAGAAGTATTTTTCCATACAGTTAAGAGGTGAAAGTAAAACAAGACTTCAAAATATTGTTCTTTCCTCTACTGAAATCCTTGTATTTCTTATTCCAGTCCCTTCCTGACTACTGCCTTTCCTTATCACATCTCTGCAGTATTAGAGAAAAAATTTCTAGGCCTCTCAGACAGATTTATGCTCATACAGGTGGTTCCACAAGAGTACACATTTCAGTATGTCAAGACAGATTTTTTTTTTTTTCTGGAGAAACTGAAGAGCTGAACTAATTTACAGGATTAAACAGGTGGCTAAATATGAGATAATCCATATGCATGAAAATACAAATGACTTTAAGTATCTATGTTTTGCAAGTCATCTGGCTTATAGAAAAATGCCTCTGACAGACAAGACAAATTCAACTGCCTTGTTCAAACAGTACTGCTTTCTTCATGATGTCTCAAGATATTATACACATCACTAGTGTACACACTGGCTTGTGCTCCCATATCTGTTGCCAGCAGGACAACAAGTGCATGAAGTACAGGAAGGGCAAGTCAGGTTCCTGCACTAAGCATAAGTCAACATTTTGACAAAAATGTTGCTGATGGCAAAGCCAGTACTGCAGCCAGCCAGCCTGACCACTCTGCCAGCATTCACTACTAGCACAGATAAGGTTCCAAGTGGGACAACTCACTTGCAGTTTTTGCTGAGTTTCTCTTTTGGCACTTGCCATCAGTTTCAAGTGACAACTTCTGCACTGTATCCAGGGGTACAGAGAGTAAAAAGCCTCACAATTTGACCAGCCTTCTTGCTTAATTTAATTGCAATTTAGTGGATATATTTTAGGATTAACCCATAATACCAAATACTAATTCAGACACATCTGGTTGATGAATTGCATCTTTGAAATGTTTCAGTGTGTGCTTGCGTTCCTGTCACTGGGCACCACTGGAATATTCCTGGCTCCATCTGTTTTACACCCTCCCTTCAGGTATTTATGTGCATTGATGAGAAGTCTCAAGCCGTCTCTTCTCCAGGCTGAACAGTCCCAGTCCCCCAGCCTTTTCTAAGAGAAGAGCTGCTCCAGTCTCCACTAACTATCTTTGCAGCCCTATGCTGCACTCTCTCCAGTACCTTCATCTCTCATCTTGAGAGGCTGGTGAGCCTAAACCTGACACAGCATTCCAGCTGAGGCCTCCCCAGTGCAGTACTAGAGGAAGGATCACCTCCCTTCACCTGCTGGCAAAAGGTTTTTCCTCATGCAGCCCAGGCAGGATACCATCAGCCTTCTTTGCTGCAGGGGGACAGTGATGACTCATGGCCAACTGGGTGTCCCAGGGCCTTTTCTGTCAAGCTGCTGTCCAGCTGGGCAGGCCCCCACACACACTGGTGCCTGGGGTGGTTCCTCCCCAGTGCAGGACTTGGCACTTTCCCTTGTTAAACTACGTGAGGTTCCTGTCAGCCTATTTGTCCAGCCTGACAAAGCATCAACTCTGACAACATATATTAAGGAATTTTAGAAAAGAGCATAAAATTCCAGAATTATTGCAGTTAATAAAATTGTTTTCTTTTTCTTGTAAATAAAAATGGAGATGTCTGTATGGTAAGTATATGATTATTAATACCATATACCACAATAATAGCAAGATAGTTTTAAGAAAGGAGTGAACAAGTATCTTTCAGTAGGGCAGGTAAGAGCATGCAAGGAAACTTCTCAGCTGTGTGGTCTCCACGAATCACCCTGAGCGACCCTACCTGCTGTGCCAAGAGCACAGAACCTTGTGTGGCTAAATTGGATATCAAATTGAAACGTCCTCTACTGCGGAGATTTGAGTTTAAAAAACAAACTCCTCACCATCCCAAAAGAATTCTTCACAGATGAAAAGCTCATATGTTAACACAGTGTACTCCTGCCCACTATATTAAAAAAATCGATCCACAAACACCAGTAAGAAACATCAAGTAAGTAGAACTCCAAGACCTAAACCATTTTTGTACAAAATGAAAATACTAGAGCATCAGGCATGCTCAGTTTTGCTCCAGTAAGGCAATGACCAGTTTAAACAACTCTTTTTGCTTTTAGAAATCAGGCATGGAACAATGTTGATTTATAACAAATTATGAACAATATATACTGACCTCTCTGTAAGGCTGCTTTCCTTGCATCATTTTGCTAAGTTAAACCAAGAACTGCTAAGAAATCAAAACAGAGGGGAAATCCTTAGATCTAGATTAAAGGCACAAAGCCTCTCAATTTCAAGAGATATATCCAACAGCAACTGCATTTCAGCTCTCTTTGAAACAATAACTACAATCACATTCTTATTTCTCTTAGAAATCAGATTAGGGTAAAATGTCACATGCTTACTCTATTTTCAGGAATAAACTAGAATTCAAGCACCCAGGTGTATCCTACAGCAATGCAGTCTGCATGCAATTTGCCAAAACGAGTATTCTTTTTCACCCTAGGAACTTATAACTTCCAAACACCACAAACTATTTCCAAAGACAGAAATGTCATAAATTTTTGGATTACAAAGCTTGGGAGAGGGGAGAGGGAAGGAGGGAAAAGAAAGAAAGAAATTGTGTGTTCAAGCAGAACTACATACAGCCAAATCAGAGTTCTGAGATGTCAATTTTGACTGATGGTATTACACAAAAATCAATTTAAAAGGCCAACAACATTATGGGCTCACTGAAGAAAATGCTAAAAATATGGTCAGCCACAGCTGAAGACAAGATTTCACAGGACATGTTGGCATCACTGACATCAAAAGAGAGACCTTGCTGCCATTTCTCATCTCCTATTTGTTCCTTTGTTCTACTACTGTATTTTCGAAGACATTTCCAGCATACCACACTGGTATGCCATCCCACTGCTGGCCCTTCTCAGCACAAATTCCAGAATCACATCAAAGAGAAAGACCTGCCAGAATCACAAATGACCACCTCTTCTAAACACCCTGCTCAAGCCATCACCTAGAGCAGGCTGCCCAAGGCTGTATCCAGATGGATGTGGAACATTTAATTCTCCAACAGGTTTTTACAACCAGCAACATGACAAGAGCAATTACAGAAACACCTGCAACCCATGCAACAGGGTGACTCTTACTTGCCAATTTAAGGATTCTATTCTCTCCACACCAGCAAACCAGCATCACACCAGAAAAGGCCTGTCACCACTGCTTCTCCAAAACTATGTCCGACACCTTATTAGGCAGAAGACGCATAATTAATAGAAGCTTGATCACTCTTGAAAAAGCCAATCACAGGCAAATCCATGCACGAAGGAGAGCTGAGGCAGCATGTAAATGAGGAGCTGTCCTGACCAAGATACAGAGCTGTGTGCCCAAGTGCATGGGACAGCTGCCAGCCAAGGCTGACACGAGCAGCCAGACTGGCCCTGCAAAGGCACCTGCACGGCCAGGCACAGCCCTATACCCCAAATGGGGTGCAGCCATTCCGACACAAACAAGTCCCTCAATTTCCTCCAATTTCCCCAGACACGACCAGGAAGCAATCATAAGACCTGGAAGACTGGCACCAAGCATTCTATTGGCAGAAGCTCCAGACACGGACTCACAGTTTATTAAGGAACTGAGCAGTTTTGTTTAAGCAAGCAGCAACTCTGCTTCGCGATGTTTCGCTTCGTGCAAAGACGCCGAGACCCCCACAAATTGCACTGGATTCTTCTAAAGCTGTGGCCTCCCCACTGCACCCATCTCACGTCCCGCAATCGCCGCTCTACGCACAGAGCGCATTTCCCGCCTCCTCATGGAATACAACCCCGACGCCCGGCGGGGGAGGGGGAAGCCGAATTAGAAAAAAGAAAAACCCTCCAAATACACGACCGAAGGGGCGAGAACAGTGGGCGTGCGCCGGGCAGGAGGGAAAGCTACTGGCGGCAGCCGCCGCATCTCCCACGTCCCCCAGCCTGCCAGAGCCTGCCGGCTGCGGAGCCTCCCATGTGCGCTGCCCAGGCCGCGCCGCCCGGGCCTCTCCCGCCGCCGGGGACCGGGGCACGTGTGGCGGACACAGCGCCGCAGCCCGGGGGTCACTTACATAAGGGACAGGCAGCCGGGCCCGCCCGAGGCCCCCGCGGGCCCGCGTCAGCGGCGGTGTCGGCCTATGAGGCTCGGGAGCGGCCGGTACCCGCTGGTACAGGGGGGAAGGAAGAAAGGGAAGAACGAAGGCACACGGGCGGGCGGGCGGGGGTCGCCGGTGCCGCCACCTCCGCCGCCTCCTCCTGTCCGCGCCGCTGCCCCCAGCCCAGCCGAGCCCGCACTCCCGGTACGTGCCGGTGCCGGTGGCGGCGGCATCTCCCTCCCGCAGCGGCGACAATGGCCCGGCCCGGCCCGGCCTGGCCTGGCCTGGCCTGGCCTCGCCTCGCCCGGCCCGGCCCCGCGCGCCGCGCACCCACCTCGCTCGCTCACCCGCCGCGCGGGGGGCGGGACGGGATGGGCGGGCGGGGGGGCGGGGGGGCCGAATTCTCGCGATATCCGCAGCGAGCCTCCGCGGGAATTTTCAAATGCGCGGGACACGGCCCCGGGCGCTTGCGGCGGCAGACTCCGGACTACGGATCCCGGCGTGCCGCGCAGCGGCTGCTTCCGCTCCCACCCCGGTGTCTGCCGTCTTCCGCGGGGCACGCCGGGAGCTGTAGTTCGTGGGCTGGCAGGACCGGCGCCCGGCCGAGCCCGTTCGTGGCCCCCGGGCTGCACCTGGTGGGGACGGCTCTGCTCTCCTGCCCCGCCGAGGGGAGCCGCCGGCACAGAGAGAAATGGCCCTCCCTACCTGTGTCCCTCTTCCTCCAACCCCGGTCTATCTGGATTTCATTAAATCGCACAATGGTTTGGGTTGTGTTATGTATAGTAAATATAATTCGCGCCATTCCTTGTATGAAATATGTAATATTGGATGCTTGTTAAATCATGCCCGTTGTATTAGTTCCTCCCCCCCCTTTTTGTAGGTGAGACTTGAGTGTATACTGGAAACTGATTTACAAGTAAACAGATGTGGCTCGGCCGGGAGATGGGCCATTGTCTGCTGATCGTCTGTGCTGATCGTCCAAGACGGATATCATGGAAATACTCAGATCCATGTGAATGAAGCCTTTCCGTAAACACCCAACATTGAATTTTTCTCCTCATCACCAAAAAGAAATCCTTATTAACATATGGACTCCAAATAGAAGAAAGGACTGATTGCTAAAACCTTGGCCTCAGGCAGAATTTTCCCTATAAAAACCGCCTGTGCCAGGATGGAGGTGTGTGGGCATAGGAGAAAACCTCTGCTGAGGCTGACTCCTTGTTGCACACCCAGGGTCGACCCCGGACTCGGCTCTGTCCTTTCTGTGTGGCTGGCTAGATAGAATTTGACCGTTAATAAAATTATTTTTATTTTTTAATCTGGCTAAAATAAACTCTCGTTTATAACAGTTGGAAGGGACTTTAAAGGTCATGGAGCTGCAGCCCCCCTGCACGGACAGGAACACGTCCCACTGAACCAGGCTGCTCAAAGCCCTGTTCAGCCTGGCCTTGTACACTCCAGCAGCTTCTCTGGGCAGTCTCTTTCAGGGCATCGTCATCCTCACAGTAAAAGACTTCCTCCTACTATCTAATCTAAACCTACACTCTTAGTTTGGATCCATTCCCCTTCTCCTGTCACAACATGTTCCTGTAAAAAGTCCCTGTCCATCTTTCTTGTAGGAGCCCTTCAGGTACTGGAGGGCCAGTCATTAGGTCACCCCTTTAAAAGGATTTAAAGGGGTAGGCTATTTAGCTGCAGTTTTCCTTTTAATTTTAATAAGAAATTGTATGTAAAATCCCAACAAATTAACAAAAAATTAATGTTACACTGTTAGTCACCAAAAGGAGAAAAAGTAAATATGAAGTCAGAAGTGTAAGTCTAATGCTACTCCTTTCAGTGTATATATTTTAATGTGGTTAAAAGTGTTGTTTGATCTAAAAAAAAAATATTTTCAGATACTGATAAACAAATAGTCGAGAGGAAGGCATCCCTACCCATGGCAGGGGGATCCAACCCAAGCCATTCTATGATTCTACGGAATTTGCAATGCTTCTAAGCAGAAGAAGAATCATCAAAGGGGTGGCAAAGGCATTTAATTTTTCCCATCATACATTATGCCTAGATTACAGCTATGCCTCTTAATGTTGAATTGCCATCATTATATTATTATGCAAATCTTTTTTGTGACTTGGTGCTGCTGTTGCCACTTTAGATCTATTAATTTTTTATCATACAAGAGCACAGGTCACGGAGAAGGAACCCACCATGCCAAGCAAGAGGATTTCACAGAGCAGCCCAGCCCCTGACCTTAGGGGAGGCTGTGCACAAGTCCTGGGGTGAGACAGGATTTTCCTGCAAAGAAGGAAGCCTGGCCCTGGCCACCATCTGATGGCTGATGGCAGAGCTGACTTTTACATGTGAGAGACTGTGTGTGAGAGAGACAGATCTGGGGTGGGCTATGGAAGAGCTCAAAAGCAAGGACAAGCAGCTCTCATCTGATGTGACAGAGAGTAGGGAGCTAAGGGAAAAATGCAAAGATTGGCATGGCAGCACCAGAGGACCAGCTAGACTTATATCCTTTACAAAGACATGTAGAGTGATTGTGTGCAGGAAAGGGCTGTATTTACTGAGGGAAGGACAAGTGTTTTGGCAGTAAGCACAATTCAAAGTGGCAATTCAGAGTGGATGAGAGCCTTAGCTCCATGCATGGAGACAGAAAGGCTTCATGTCAGGAATTATTTGTGGAACAATGTTTTCAAGGTTTGGGTATGATCTGAATAAGCACACGAGGAGGAGTCTGGACCAAAGCTGCCCCCCTGTCATAGGCATATGTGAACATTGGCCTAAACAGCAGCTGAGGGGCTATGGGATGAAGTGGGCTGGTTTAGCCAAGCTTGAACTTCAAGTGACAGCAAGGCTTATCTGAGCAGGCATCATGGGCAAGGATGCATTTGGAAAAAAGGGTCTATGACTCATCTTGCCCAGTTTTAGGTGTCTGTGTTACAGTCATCAATGCATTCAGCTGGACTCTCTTTTTAGGTGAGGAAAAGAAACAGCCCTTTCCCGAGTGCCTGTCCTGGCTGGCTTTAGATACCTCCTACAGGATTAGCTGTAATGGCAGCCTAGGTGACATTGTAGGTAGAGGCATCTATATTGTACCCTTTTACTTGTGGTTGGCTTGATCTCTCTTTTAGAGATTTGTCTGAATAGAGCACTGGATTTTTAAGCTGCTAGGGAGGTGATTTTATGTTTGTGGTAGGGATTACATAGAGATAAGTAACAGAAGAGAAAGAGGACAAGAACACAATTTTATACCACCTATTCTAGAGTCTGGAGAGCAAGATAAAGAGGAGTCTCCAAAAGGCATGGTCCTCAAGCAAGGGAAGGGAAAGGGGAGGGTAGAGCTCTGAATGACAGAGAGAATAACCTCTCAGGGAGAGCTAACTTATGGCAAGTGCCTGTCAGGTGGTGGGAGATATAGGGGAGAGATGGAGCTGCCTAAGAGGAGGTAATTTTGAGGCTTCCACAAAAACAGTGCTGATTGAATGTGGGGGCAGGTGCCCTATGAGGGAGAAGGGGTTTCATGAGGAGTCCAGCCTTTCACCGAGTTTACAAAGAAAAGAGAATAGAGGTGCATGTTTGTACTGGGTTTGTGTGGCCAGATTTTGGTCGTGGAGGAACCTCAAGGGTGGCTTCTGTGAGAAGCTGCCAGAAGCTTCCCCTGTGTCTGGCAGAGCCAATACCTGGAAGCTCCAAGACAGACCTGCTGTCTGCTAAGGCCAGGCTCATAACAATGGTGGTAGCTCGTATGGGGTAACAGATTTAAGAAAGCAAGAAAAGGCGCAATTCCAGCCACAGAGAGGAATGAGAATATGTGAGAGGAACACCTCTGTAGACACCAAGGCCAGTGCAGAAGGAAGCGGAGGAGATGCTTCTGTTACTGGAGAAGAGATTCGCTTGCAGCCTGTGGTAAAGACCATGATGAGGCAGCTATCCCCCTGCAGTCCCCTCTGGTCCATGCCAGAGCAGATGGATGCCCAAAAGCAGACTGTGACCCTGTGGGAAACCCACACTGGAGTAGGCTCCTGGAAGGACCTTTGGACACCATGGAGAGAAGAGCCCACCCTGGAGCAGGTTTGCTGGCAGGACTTGTGATCCCTCAGGGAACCCATGCTGGAGCAGCCTGTTCCTGAAGGACTGCACCCCTTGAAAAGGGACCCACACTGAAGCAGTTCATGAAGCACTGCAGCCCATGGGAAGGATTCCCATTGGAGAAGCTTGTGAAGAACTGTCTCCTCTGGGGGGGAGTCCACACTGGGGCAAGGGAACAGTGAAGCGTCCTTCCCTTGAGGAGGAAGGAGCAGCAGAGATGCATGCTTAATGGGGCTGCAACCCCCATTCCCCTGCGCTGCAGAAAGGGGAGAAGGTAGAGAAAATCAGGAGGGAAGTTGAACCCAGGAAGATGGGAGGGGTGGAGGCAAGACATTTCAATATTTAGCTTTTGTTTCTCATTGTCTCACTCTGATATAATGTTTAAGAAATTAAGTTCCTTTTTGCTGAATCAAGTCTTTTTCCCATGACAGTGACTGGTAAATGATCTCTCCCTGTCTTTATCTTGACCCATGAGTTTTCATTACATTTTCTCTCCCCTGTCCAGCTGAGGAGGGGAATGATGGAGTAGTTGGTGGCTTGTAAACAATAAGAGTATTAATAGTTGCATTTATTGAAATGAGAAAGAGCCAGAGAAGAGTGAGCAATTAACAAGGTAAAATGAGTATGGGATAATTAAGGAGATGAGAGAAAGTGGAACCAACAGCAAGAAAAGGAGCAGGATGGAAAAAACAAAGAAGAGAGCTCTGTGCCTGTGGCAAAAGCGAAGACTGGGAGAGAGATAAGTGGAAGTGAGTTTGAGATGCGAGGATTGCAAAATCAGAATACAGGAAGAAAGCAGTGAGATGTTGTGCAAATAGAGAAGGAAGCAGGAAGGAAGATGCAGCGAAGAGGGAAGATGCTGCAGCTGAAAATGTATGCAAAGTGCATGCAAATGGAAAATGTTCAGTTGACCTGGAAAAATTAGGCTGCTTGGTGTACCAGATGTCATCAGGTTTCATGCAGTTAAGATTGTTGAAAACTTGATGGACAGGCTGTATTAGAAAGCTTATGTTCTTACTCATAGCCAGGTCTAATTGTTAAAGCTGGGTTGGGAACCAGTGGAGTAACAGCTGCAGCAGAACATCAACTCTGAAGTGGAGCTCCCCAGACTCAGGCACCAATTCAGCTGCTGTACAGCTGTGGGTGACTGGACACCGGGTCCTGATGCACCCATGGGGGTACCTGGCCCTGGCAATACCCCTCCCCAGAGGACTGGGAAGCCTGGAAAACAGCACTGGGTGCAAGGAGGGGGTCCAGCACTGCTGCCTTCCCCACTGAGTCAGAACAGCAACTCTGGGAAAGCTGGGAGAAGACCCCAAAAGCAGTTTTTGAATTACAGGGAGCTGGATGTGGGGTTTGGGCTCCCCAGTGATGTCCTGGGCAGCACACCCTTTCTTCCAGGTCGTTAAGTTGATTATGGGTGAGACCCATAAGCACTCTGCTGCTTGGTGCTGCCCCAGCATTCTAGTGTGGCTGTTGCTTTGGTGTATCCAGTTGGCATCCACTTTTTCCTTTGTCTTGTATTGAGTATCTGTGATTCTGCCTCAAAAAAGTTAAAATGGAAGATGTTGCATGCTTGATAATATTTTTTTCAAATCACTGTGAAGAGTGTACAGTAGCATCCTCTACAAACACTTCTTGGTCTTTATGGTCTGGAATTTTCAGTAAGCTATACCAAAAGTAAGTAAATTTTAAGATGAAGAATGCCCTGTGTTAAAATGAAGATTATACTGTCAGCATATATCAGGAGTGTAAAGGTGAAAAAAGAAGAAGATGCTGCAGTGGTATAATGATTATTTTCAAGTACAGGATTGTTTATAGAGACAGGATGCTCAGCAGTGTGGTTATACTTATCCAAATTACATGGGTACAAGTTTAAAAACAAGGAATCTGTCTTTCCACAATTACAGAGAAGGAATCTATTTTTGACAGTGTATGTGGTGTCTTTAAAGGCAAATATTAAAAAGACTCAGACACAAAAGACAAGTGTTTGGGCTTTTTGAGGGGTTTCACTGTGAATTGTTTCAGCTGATAGAATTGTTTTAGCTGAGATTTTTGTAAGGTTTAAGAGTCTTAATTTAATTTTCTGGACTCAGAATGCCTGGTTATGATATATTAGCAATTAGTTCTATACATCTCTTACTCTTAAGTAATATTTAAGTATTCTCATCTTTTAATTCTACTATATATTTCATTGTGAATAAATATTTACTATTTTTTCCTTTAAAATTGTATTAAATCAATTGTAAGGCTTTAATAATATTACCCATTAAAAGAATTAAATAGAGCTTTCAAGTATCAAAATCAAAGTAATTAGAAACTTAATGAACCAAATATAATATAACAGGATCTCTTCTATTCTCCACTAGAGCAGCAATAATTTGATATGAAGACACACTCCAGAATTTCCCAGAGAAAGAAAAAATTAAGTTGTGGTGGGGTTGAAAAATGCAGTTGCAGAAGTGTCATGCAGTCACAAAAATAAGAAGGGAGAAAAGTGTCTGCATTTCAGTTTAAACAGAAAAAAGAGGGTCCTTAGGAGACCTTGAAAACTGCATTCTTGAGCAGTGTACTCTGAGTGATAATACTCAGCAGTGAGTATTATCACATCTCCATTTCTCCTGTAGAAAATGTTACAGATTGGTTGTCACAGCTATTCCCAGCTGCATTTTATGCATTATAGCATTACATATTACTAAGTTTGGGAATTCTTTTTTCTTACATTTTATTGTTGTTGTTGGGTTTCTTTCCGTTGTAATCTGAAGCCTAGATGTCTTCCACTTGCAGACTGAAAACATGGCTTTTCTTCCCTTAAATCAGACTGGGACAGGAAAGTTTTTTTGTTCTGGTCCTCTGCCATCCTGTGTAGTCTCTATGTGTAGCAATTGGGGAAGTGCTGTGGCTAGTGGGTTTGGTGTGAGCTGTGACACTGGGAAGACCTGTCCTTGCTCAAACACTTAGTCTGCATACATTTGTTCCTAAATGAGCAGCAGAGAGAAGACAAACACTGCAAGCTCTACCTTCAGGCAAGTGGGAACCTCTGAGTAATATTAGTAGCTTGGCTAATGCCATTCAGGCTTTTCATTTCATAATTTATGAACATCATGTCATTTATTAAAATCTGCACAAAGCAAGTCAAAAGTGAGGAAATAAGGGATTTCAAATATTTTACATATGGGTTTGGCTTATGCCCACAAAAGCCTTTCCCCCCTCCCCCCAAAGTCAAAGCATTTCTTCACAGTACAATAACCTTCATGTTAAACCAAAATTAATATGGTTCTGTCAATAATAAGGCTGAGAAGGAAGGCAGATATATCTTGAAGGGAGATTATGTCTTCTAGAAACAAACTGGTCATTATGGTAGGATCATCTCATCTAACTTCAGCTGTATGAAAGATAAGTATCAACTTTAAGTGTTCCCATAGACTGTTTTCCTTCAACTGTGCTGATGGATCTCTAAGTCAGATTTTCCTTGCTGGCAGCCCTGCAGTGCCCTCTACCTTACCCTGTCCCGTCTACAGCATCACTTCCAATAAATTAAAGAAGCTATCTTGGGTCCCTTTTCTCCTGTTTTTTGGAGGAAACAGTATGCACTCCAGCAGACCTTGTTTGTCCTTTGTGGTAGAGACACCTAGGTAGGGGTGCCTGGTTCTCCCTCTAACATTAGGGGAAACTTAGACAAGTGGCAAGGAAAGGTTGCTTCACTTTTAGGTAGCTATCTAGAGCTGGCAGGAATCACTGTTCACCAAGAGTTGGGAAGTGGCTGTGGTTTCACACCTTCTTTGGTGCATAGCCAATTAAATCCCCTTAAAGTGAGCTTCTCCCATATGTTGTGCTTCTTAGACTGCTCTAAAACCTTCCAATTATCCATGCTGATCGTGAAATGAAAGGCAAAATAACTCCCAAGACAAGGAGTCTCTATACTGCAATTCTTTGTAGGGAAGTCCATGGCCTGCATTTCTTTATCCCTCCTTTTATGCTTATTTTTAGGTTTCTGCAGGTAAAACTAGATGGTTGCTTCGATGTATCTAAAACAACCAACATATCAAAGCAAACCAAAGGTAAGCAGAGCTGATGTGGGCATGCCTTGCACCAGTCAATTCAGAGCAGGAAGTTTCTTTCTTCTCAGTTGTTTTGTTAACTGACCACACAAGAAATTCCCAAGTTCACCAGCAGTATTTCACTTGCCTAGCCTTTTTGATAACTGATATTCCTCGTGCATCATGAAGGTCACACAAGAAGAATACCCACCAGCCAACAGAGAAGGACCTTCAGGTTCTAGAGGACCTGGGCTGCATTGCATGCCTTGAGAAACATGGAGTTTATACCCCATGGCATAAACAAACAACACTTCTTTACGTAGGAAAGGAGTAGAATTTCCTGCATAGCACGTGTGCAGTCTGGCTAAGTTAATTGCACTATGTGAGCAAAATGGCTTTTATGCCTATGGTTTTGTTGATAAATCCCAATGATCAGCAATCCAAAATCAAGCTTTTTGCACAAAATAAAATATAATTTATTTGTTGCTTTTCTGACCTGTCTTTCAGCTCTGACAAATCCCCATTTACCCTTCACATTGAAATAAAGGAATAATGAGCTTGCACATTTGGAAAGTAACAAATTAATCCTAAAGAATATGATCTTAAAATCTATCTTGGAAATAAAGTTTCGCTGTGATTTCTGATGCAAGGGGAGTTTGAACTCAATGCGGTGCAATAGCAACAGTGCACTGAACTGAAGAAATGGGTTGCTATGCTGAGGTGCTGCAAACTAGCTTGCAGATGCTTTCTGAGGTCTAAAATAAAAACACTTCAGTTCCACTTGCACCAAAACCTCTATGCTGACTTCAGTTCATTATCACTGTGCAAATTCTGCATGTGTAAGGTGGCTTATATCATGTTCAAATTTGGAATGCCCTAGTTCAACACAATCTGAGCTGAGGACCACAATGACATTATTGGTATTAGACATTTTCTTTGGTTATTAACCTCTACGTGTGTGACCTCAGGGCAAAGGACTAATTAGGTGTTAACTAGAAAACTTGGAAGCAATCAAGTCCAAACTTAGGTAGCAAAACCTGAAGTTCTGGAAAATGCAACCTGGAAAAAAATTTCAGACTGGCTTCTTTTCATAAGAAATGTGGTCGTATATGTTGAAAAGATCAATCAAGGACATATTTTTGCTAAGCACACAGTACCCAGCAGTTCCTTTATAAGCAGAGAAAGCAAGTTATAGAAATTGCTCATGGCCTTGTGGAGAGGAGCTCAGGATATCTGTGTTTCCTCAAACCATCTGCAACAGACTGGTTCTTGAAAATATTTGAGAGAGTCATTTCCTAGTGCAGGTAAGATTCAATGTCAATGTGCCCAGCTGTGCAAGAAGCACTGCTGAGTGTGCGTGACTAATACATTCGCCAGCACAGCAACTTCAGTGTGTAATTTATTGTTGTGTAGGCTATCTGGGTAGCTCAGCCTTGCAGCCTTTTGTTTTGTCAGAGGCTGATCACCTCCTGAGAAGTGCTAAGACATCTCATTTGTCAGTGCGTGCTTGGTGCCTTGCAGAAAATGATCAGAGCCTTGTTGGGTTTGTGACCCACCAGTACTGAAAAATTAAGGTGATCCATCCTCTACAAACAGAGACAGATAACACAAAGCCAGTGCCCTTGAAAGAGCCACTGTGACCTCTGGTTTGAGCAATTTAGAGGAAACATCACTCAGTCTGCTGAATCTACTCATTAACTGCTGGAACAAAGAATTACTGTGAATAAATAGTCCTTTTAGCTTCCCCTTCTCCATCACTTGAAAGCTAAAAAATATTTTTCTGCAAGTGGCATAATGGAAATTAACTGATTGGCACCAGCTTGAGGTTCTCCCTGGCAGCCTCAGGCATGGGGCAATGTCCAGCCAGGTGAGCCTCTGATGGGTAAACCCCATGATTTTCCCTCCTGCCTAACAGCCCCTGCCTGTAGTGCCTGGTGTGATTTGTGTTGGGCTCATGTCCTTGGCACAGCTGGGACAGCTCCCAGAATTGGTACTACCAGACCTGCATGAGACTTGGCTTCTTTGCTTGGGGCTCCAAGGGGCTTTCTGGGCAGAGGCCTTTTTCCTTCCAGAGACACCCAGTTTCTGTGTAGCACCAACAACTCTATTGAAACACATCACCCTAGGCAAGGATCAGCTGGATTGTTTCCCCACCTCTACTAGAAAGTACACCAGCAGCTTGTTAATTATACAAGACAGTGCAGCTTTCAGGAAATAAATGGAAGGTGATGCCCTACAATGAGCATTTAAGATGAGTATGTTTGCCAACTTGTGTTGCTTGATGCTTGTAGAAAAACATTTCCTATTAATGAGGGAGGTATATTTACTATTTTCTCCCTTCTGCTAGCAAACATTCCTGCTGCAGGTTGTATGGCGGCCAACATCAGCCCATGGGAAAAACATGGAGTTCCCTGAAAAAATGCTAACAAA
Organism: Lonchura striata; assembly: GCF_050655825.1. Lineage (NCBI taxonomy): Eukaryota > Metazoa > Chordata > Aves > Passeriformes > Estrildidae > Lonchura > Lonchura striata. The sequence goes on along the minus strand of NC_140705.1, from coordinate 82,264,504 downwards.
GAAACAATATATTTTCTTGATGCTGAGTCTCAAACTGTGGATGAATGTAGAAATTATTTCAACAGCTGAGTAAGGACACAGGGCAAGGTGCCTCCTCCCTGCCACCAGTGCCTCCCACAGAGCCAGCTCCTTCTCCTGGGTGCCACCACTGCATGCTGCAGCACCACAGCTGGCACACTGGTACCAGGAAGCTGCATGGTGTCTAGCTTCTTCCCATGATGGATTCTTTTAATCTAGAATTTTATAGGACTTGTGCAGCTTTTGGGGATCACTTGCAGCTGTCCCCCGGCCCTCACCGGCCCCCCGGGACCCCTCCAGCTAGCTGTCCCCTCTGGGGACCAGGGTTTTGCCACGGTCCTGCCTGGGTTTACCAGACAGCGGCTGGGTTGGCACGGTCCGAGCGGCGACGGGCCTCAGTCGCTGTAAGGGATCGAGATAAAGAGACGAAGGGAGGTCAGTGGTATGCAGTCCAGAGAGATTGTATTGCCTGAACGGTTGCAAGGACCAAAGACCCTGGGCTACTACCCAGATACAGTTTTATACAGCAAAATTAAGAGATAAGGTCTAAACAATAGAGACAGTGTCCAGCTTAGGCACATCAGAATCACCCCAGGGGTCAGGTCCAATGGGAACTGCTCAGGGGTGGGGAGAAGGGGGTTTACAGAGAAATGCTGAAGCGAAACTTTCCCAAAACAATGGGGCATACAGAAATGTATCTTTTCCTCAGTTCCCCATTCCCAAGGCCTTTCTAAAACCCTTCCTCCACACTACCCTGCCAGCATGATAGCAACAGACTTGGAAAAGTCTTGGACATTTAAAAGCTGCCAGGGGTTTCCAGAGGAAAGCATCCAGTACACGTGGCCTGTCAGATGACTCACCAGCTGTGTGATCCAAAACTGGTTGTGAGCAAGCTGAATTCACTTCATATCATTGATATTACAATGCCAGTCAGTGGCAGGACTCTGGTTGGGGATCTCACTGAAAGCAACTTTTTCCTGGTTTTGCTATGTGACTTGTCCTGTAAGAGGAGAGTTCATATTTCCTTGCAGCCTCTGGATCTGCTGCTGCTGACAAACAGGCTCTTGAGTATTTTTTTTCAGATGTACCTAACTAAAAAATCTAAACTCAACCACTTTGGTTTAGTCTGAGATCAGAGTCCCATCTCATTAGGCTTCATATAAAGACAAGACTACATTTATTCCTGTCACACAAAGTGCTTGCACCTTGACAAACTGGAAGGTAAGCAGCTATAGTGAGAAACGCCTTGCCAAAATTCATGCAACAGATCAAAAGTTGAACCAGAAATGTTAACCAGCTATCCCAGTTCCTGGCATCTGAGGAGACCTGCTTCAAACTGGCTAGCTGGTGGATCTGTGTATTTATTCATACCAATGGCTACTGCCTCTTAAGAAATGTGCTCAAAAACTTACACTGCAAAATTAAATATACTTTGAAGGAACTGCTGGCCCCTGGCTGACCAGCACTTCAGCCAAGGAACAGCTCCAGCAGCAGCTGCTCGTGCTGGATCATGAACATCACATTCCCTGAATTTTGTAAAGCTAACAGCAGACAAGGACCCACTGAAGGGCCAAATGGGCACCATTGACTCCTAGTCCACATGTGTCCTTGATCACATCAGTTAATATAATTGCTATGACTTGACCCTGGCTTTGGAGAATAAAAATGCACAGATTTTTCAAGCTTTAAGAAGCAGATTCAATATTCTGATCTCTTTTCTGCATAAGAACAAATCACTGGATTTTTCCTAGTCATTTCCATATCCAAATAATGACTTTTGTTTGAATGACAAATTATGCTGCTACAGTTTTCATGCTAGCTGAGTGCCTGTCACTTCAGCTGAAATTAAATCACAGGAGTGAGTATCCTCCTCTCCAGCCCATTTCCTTCTGAATGAATGAGGTTTGTCCCAAAGTATCACAAATTATTTTAGCTCCTTACACATGTTAGAGATTTTAGCTGCTCTTCACTTTTTGATTTATTAATCAAAAGCATCTGACTGTGAAGAGTATTAGATCTAGAATTTGCTTTTGACCATGTTGCCCATGACGTCTGCCAGGAAAAAGCTACTGCTGTAACTGGAGAAACCTTACCCTGGATACTGATAAACTGGATCCCTGATCATGCACTTAGAGTTATGTATGTTCTCTTGTGGTTAACCTGCTGGATTTTAAAGAGGGGATTCCAAGTTCTCTATACTACTGCATCTCTTTTAAGGGTATTTTGCAGTGAGTTGACCCATGTTATTTCACCTCAGCCTGAAACTTTTTTGATCAGTACCAGAATACAGTACTGTTGAGACAGATAGAGAGACAAAGGTGAGGTCTCAGAATGAAAGAGAGAGAAACAAGTAATTGTGCAAGCTATGTACAGTGTTAAAACCTCACAGCTGATGGAGGGAAATCAAGGTGATGCTGATGACAGTAAGTGAGCAGCTTGGCTGCCAAAAAGAAAAAAAATAAAAAGGAGAAAAGTCACAACGCAGGGGTTGCCTGTACTGAGAAGATTATTTCTTTCTTTCTTTGATATATATTAATAGGGATTGGGTTTGCCCAGCAAAAATTTAGCTGTGCTGCAGAGCTAGCACTATATGGGTTGCTGGTTGTTGTAGTACCTAGGCTGCCTTGGCAGAGACTTCCCTGTGAAAACTGGTGGCCGTGACACTACAAAATTATAAGAAAAAGCAGTGTACACCCCTAAAATCATGTGTTTCCATCTAGTTCATCAGCTCAGGTAAGGAGGCATTGTGCTACTGGAGCAGACACAGCTTGCAAGTGTCCATGGGCAGCAGAAAGCAGAGGAGGGAGCAGCCTTGCCCAGGGGAGCTCAGCTGTGCTGCTCCCTTGTCGTAAGGACAGCAGTGTGGAATTGGCCCAGTGTGGAACAAGAAAACAAAGTTTCTGTCAAGAAAAAGACTTGCTGCCCAGAGAGACAAGGAGTGCAGTTGTTGATACAGCAACAGAAAGGGACTTGTAGGGGAAATCTGAGGTTGTGCTCCATCAGGAGACCAGGGTGATAATTTCTGCTGCTATTGTCCTTTATCATACAGGACAGGTCTGGGTGTAGGGTCATTAACGTCTTCATGTGGACAGTTTGGGTTTTTTTTTTTTTTCTTATTTGAGTGCCAACCATAGGAAACAAATTTGATTCATTGCAGAGCTGTTACCATTTTGGGGAGTTATTTTTCTTTGGTCTGTTACAAAACTCTGTATGGGATGAGCATCAATAGGGCAAACATTACACTTGCTAGAGGCAACAGCTGTTAAAATTGTGCTTGAAGAGGAAGAAAGAAAATATTTTGTGATTACTGCCAGCAACTTCTTCATACTTTTTGGATAAGAGTGAGAAAACAGCTGGTACAGACACATGTTCCTCTTCCCCCACATCTTGCATTATTAGCAACTGTTAGTGCAAGTCAAAATAATAGTCATTTGCTGGAAATAAGTAATTTTATCTGAAAACAGTTAATTTCCTTCATGTGTGAACAAATTCTCAAATTAAAAGGTACAAATTACCCATGGTAATTTTATTGAAATAAATGGGGTTTTAGGCTGTTTGGACTGAAACTTACACAGTATCTGATGTTTATGGCTATAGCAAGAAAATTATTGTGGCAATTTCATCAAATTGTTTGAATGAGAGGTTAAAAACTTGAAATGCTCTGTCTGACACACTAGTAATTTGACAACACTCAGCATTAAGCAATTGCAGTGTTGCAGTTGATAGGTAGTGAGATTTGTCAACATGTCCTCTGACCAAGGGACAAAAAATATCACCAAAACACACTTTGCTGTGATTGAGAAGTCTTTCCAGGGAGGAGAAATAAAAGACAATAAACTGAAGGGTTTTGCACTTGACATCAGGAGCTGGTGATGTGCAGTGCCCAGCCCAGCTCAAGCAGTGCTATGGCTGAGCTACTGCTCCAGCCACTTTTCTTCTTCACTCCTTGCTCCTTGAAGGCAAGCAGGCCCAAAGCACCTTTGTTTTCACCATTTCCGCATGAGATCATGTGTCGCTGCTGAGGCAGGACAGGAATGAGAAGACTCTGACTCGGAAGGCTGCTGAGTGTAAAACTCTGATTTATTCAAAATACACCGCTCTTTTATACAGAGGTTCACAATGATTAAATCCATTGGTTCTGAAGTGAAAACAATTCGCAGCATTGGTGCAAAGTGCTTGATGCACAGTGATAGAACTTAACTATAAACAATGTGAAAAACAAGAGAGATAAGAAATTACTTACATTCTTTCCCAGCACTTTCCCAGGCTTTTTGCCTGGCTAGAAACTCTCAGTTTCTTTCTTTGACTGAATCTGAGACCCACAATCATGTATCATTGCTTCTGTTAACTTAGTCAGCTCAAGGAAATGGAGGAATAAATCAGTGTCCCATTTTGGGTGTATACTTTATTTTTTTTCCTGGGGAAGGAGTCTGCTTTACTCTTTCAGCTCTTTTGCATGCCTTTCTTAGCCCTTTTTGCCATTTCTCCTGGTGGCAGCTGGGCAATGTATTTTCATAGGACTGAAGGACTTTCTCAGACAGCAGGATGAAGAGAGCATGGCATCCATCTCACAAGAGTGAGCATGCATCTGCCTCTCCCAACAGCTTCCCTACAACAGATCCAGCTGGGCAATGCTAACAAGCTGCTTCTTGCAAGGATCACCTGCTAAAGCTGGGCAACTCTCCAGGCTGGATGAAGCCTCCCTAGGAGGTCTTTGCAAGTCACACAGAGATCCTTGGAGGAGGTGTCATGGCTGGGCTCTGTGGTGCATTAATCAACCCCTGGACTATGATGAGTCCCCATTGTGATACATATGTAAATCAAGGTAAGAGCTGTTGTCAGATATGTCAGGCCGGGCATTTGCAGGAGGCTTTATTGCTATTGCATAAAGACAGAGACTGAGGCCTCGCCTGCCATCCCGGGACTGAGCCTGGTCACTTGAGTTCAGAGAAGATTGAGTTAGATGGAAGAAGGTGGACATATGGGGCAATTTTTGGCAGAGAATGTGCTGAAAGATGCCAAGAAGAAGTCTCTGCATCTTTTGGCAGGGCTGCTAATAAGGAGAGCACACTGGGAGCCTCTCCAGCCCCACCACTGCCCTGTGATGTAAGGCTGCAGCTGGACTGCAAGCCAGCTCCACCTCTAAGTCATTGCCTCGCCTCCAGCACAGCTGTGACTCATCCCTCCTTGGCTTTTCCTCCTCTCTCAGTTAAAGCACAATAGAAAATCCCAAACAAAAGTGTGTTAGGTGAGGGAAGCATGGTGTTCTTGACAGAAACCATCACACACTCCCTGACCTCCTGGGGGATGACCAGGCAGACCCACTGCTGTGGTTAAGATCTTTTCCTCTCTGTAACACTCTAATTGCCCAGGACATCTGGCATAATAAAGCCCATTCCTTTATTTTACTCAAATTCCAGTACACTCAGTTCCCAGTCACTGCTTCAACCAGGGGAGCAGGGGTGGCTGAGGCTGGCAAGAGCTCATCATATCCTCTGAGCAGCAAAAGCAACACAGTGTCAGTAGACCTCAAATTAGATGTGCTCACAGTAAGAAAAACTGAGGAGAGGCTGCTATGACACTAGCTGCCCTGCAAAGCGAGGGCTCAACCAGAAGTTGTGGTTTCAAAATAATGGAAACAATTATTTGAATATATTCAGGTGATATCTGGATTACCAGAACATCTAAACATCATCTTCAGACAATGCTGCACAAATGGGTACATTTGAGCCAGCATTAGAATCTACCTTTCTAATAAAGAAGTCCAATTAGTAAACTTATTAGTAGTCTTTCTAGCCAGGACCCATTCATCTAGTCTGGGTAAGTCAGAGACAGACTGGGTCTAAACAGAGCCCTGGTCAAGAGAGAGTCCCATGGGACTCACAGCCCAGCACCAACCACTGGCATGAATCCACTTCAGAGAAAATAATACCATGCTCAGAGCAAAGATGGCACCCTGAACATGCAGACCAGTCCACTGATACTCATCAGACCTGATGTTAGAGATGTTCCTTCATCCTTAGCCTGAAGTGCTAAGACTGGGGATGACTGATCTGAGCAGAGAGCATTGGCCTCACTGATGCCTTTATGCCATCCTGAACTTCATCCCCAAAGTTCCCAGTGACCTTCCCAGCCAACAGCTTTCCCATTTCTTACTGTTACTGAACCTTCTATAGAGCTCCTCATCTGACCTGGCCTGACCTCCTAAGCAACCCTGCTATGGACTCCCTGCTCTAGTTCCAGACCTGACCCTTTTGTCCCTCCCAGGGCATACAAGGAATTGCCCCTGTAGTCACCTCCTCCATGACCTTCTGAAGGGTGGAAATTCAGCACTCTTCTAGTCTCTTCCAACTTTATTTGCTTTTAGGGCAGAAAACTCCATTTTATTTCCTCTACTGGCTTCTCTTTGCCACCTGAGAGTTTAGGCTTCATGCTGGGTAGGTCCATAGTGGAAGTATGCAGGCTTGCATCTCCCAGGGGGGCAAAATCCCAACTGCAGCATCAGATAGAGCCCAGAGCTTCAAATGCTTAAATCAATTTTAAAAAGACAAAAGGCAAAGCCTAGGAGATGGATGAGAGGAAAAGTTAGAGATGGAAGGGCATAAACTCCACAGAGCCAAGACATGGCTCAGGGACTGCCAGTTCAGGTGGAGTCTGAAAGGTGACGCTGAACTTGCTGACACAAACAGAATGCCACACAATTCAGAAGACTTCAGAAACCTTGGATGGGGCTGAAGGAGAGGAAACTCTTCAAGGAAGTTCTTCATGGCACACGAACAAAAAGAAAAAAAATAAACAAAGCAGACAATAAGTTAATTAAATGCTGCCAGGTTTTGCTGTCATGGGATGCTGAGGGAGAGATGTTTGAGTTGGCCTCTATGCCACAGAAGGACAGATGCTCTCTGCTGGGTTGCAGGAATGGCAGTCTCTACCTGAGCTGGTAGCTAAACCAGACTGGAAAAGAAAGGGAAGGCAGAGGTATACAAACTCAGTCTATCCTACTCCTCCTTGGAGGTAATGTTTGAGAGCCCAAGACCAAGACCTCGGAAGAGAAGAAATTCTGATATGCCTGTGAAAAGCATTTCAGCAGAAATGAGTGAAAATCACAATATTGTTTTATGAAAAAAAAAGCTTGCCTGAGTAGCCAGGGTTAGCACATGCTGGGTAGAAACAGAGCTGAAAAATCACTGGCTACAGGCCATTAGTACATCTGAGCAGAGAAAACACATGTGAAACCAGATCCTTGCTGAAGTCAGGGGGACTTTCGCTGTTCAATGTGCTTCAAAGTTGCTGAGTTCAGCCCAGTGTTATCAGCACAGCTCCAGGGTGTCCAAGCTCAGCTTTGGGAGTCCCCATCTTTCTGTTTATGACTTTATGTGCAGAAATGCTTGTAATCCTTTGGGCTCAGGCTCTGGCTTGATGGCTGTGAAGCCAGAGTTGTATCACATGTAAGTGGACTGCCTGGCATAGCTCAGTTACCATCCTCAGAAATATTTCTCAGTGCACAAGCCTGCCAGGATGTGCAAGGGTAACATTCACCCCACTGTGCAGAAGGCAGGTTGAATACATTTAGTGCTGAAATACACATTTTCCTATTTACTACCAGTTATAAATTACCAGCAGAGAGAAGAGAGTATTTAGATCAGGGGACTCCATTGATGTAAATGCATTTTAATTCCAGCTTTTTATCCCAAGAGTGATATTTGCTGGTATTTTAAAATTGCCTGTAGGCCTGCCAGAGCAAATTTTCCCCATCTCTAGAACATCCACTGTGAACATAATTTTCTTGGTTTCCTCTGCTTGAATGCCTTCCAAGTTTCTACTTGGTGAAAGGACGGGGTTTCTGTTCCTACAAATATCTGAAACACAGATTTTCTGGTCAAATGGCAGAGATCCTATTTTGGCAGAGAGTGATTTCCAAATCATCTGTGAGCTGCTCTCTTGCCAGGGAGATGGAGGAGTTGAGGAGTTTCCATGACAGATTCACTCAGGGCTGCACATACATATCTGACTGTGCTGGGTGAGGAGGGCTTTGCTCTGGTGTAACATTTCTAGGTGTGGCAGCCCCCGTTTTAGGGAGGATTGAGGATGAGAAAGATGAAGATGAGGATGTAGAGGAGGACTCTCCCAAGGTTTTCAGAAAGCTGAGTTCCCCTCCACAGGTGTGATACCCAGTGCCCTGTGGGCACAGGGAGCCTATAGCCAGCTCCCAAGGTCTGGTGGGCACAGAATAGGGGCATAGGGGGCTCATGGAGCTGTTTCCCTTCTCACCACTCAGGCGGAACAAACTCACCTCACACAGATTTCAGTTCAGGCCCAGGCAAGACTGCTGTAAACTCACTGAAATGAGCCCCTCATCAGCCACCCCCTCTTTTACCACATAGCATAAAAAGGCAACATATCCACATGGCCTTTCCTCATGGCAGCAACACTTTAGGGCAGGGGGATATTCAGCCTGAACAGACACGGTGTATTTGGTCTAGTCAGGAAGTGTGGCCAAGACAATATCATGTGTAATCTTACATGGCAAAAATAGGCAAGTAAACTGGAATGCAACCTGTCAGGTGCCTGTGATGCTGGAACTGAAATGGGAGGTGTTCAAACAGGATAACTCAAGGTCTGGGAATAACACTGCTGGTCAGAGGATCCAGACACAGCTGTTTCCCACCTGATCATATGCAATGCATATGCCATTAAATTAATGGATGTGGGCTTACTGGGATGTACTTCTAGCATCCTTATCTCTTATTTGGGAGATATCCAGCCTGGGTGTTGTAAATTACTGCCTGGAGGAGCTAACATCTCCACCGACTCTGCCAGAGCGGGAAGACCTCGACTCCTACTTGAAAAGCATGCTGGTGGGATTATTCCAAATACTGAATCAGTTAAAATCAGTCTCTTCTCTTAATATGCAAAGGAACTAGCTTTGCATATTAAGTTAAACCAGGTGCAACCTGGTCCAGTAGAAGTTATCCCTGTCCATGGCCAGGGGATTGGTGCTCTATGATTTTTAAGGTCTCTTCCAACCCAAACCTTTCTGTAATTCTGTGATTCTGTGAAAATGACCTTCTGAAAACTGTCTTTTTCTTTTACCTTTCTGACTCAGAGCATTGAAGGTAGGTTTGTTGGAAAGGCAGCAGTAACTTGTTACAACACAGACAGAATCAAATCCACCTATCTTCCTTTACATTTCCAGGTGTTGCTATTAGACATTTCTAAATGTTTGCCCTCCAATTTTTCTCCTGCAGAGATCAAACTTGCTACCTCTTTTTGAAGTGAATAATGGCATGTTCCCAAGCAGTCAGTGGCTCTCAGTGCTTTACTCACAAAGCACGGTGCTACTTGTGAGGAGCTGGCTCTGAACTGGTTTCCTGGATCACGTTACTCACACAAGGACAGCAGTGTCTGAGTCTGACAGGAGACATCTCTAGTGATGCTTACTCTGAGGAATTAGACTGGTTCAGGAGAACCCAGAAGTGGCTGATGAGAGGACATGAGGCTTCCAGAACTATACTTGGATTTAAATGAGACCCTGTGGTGATTTGCATTAAAAAGGATTTTGTTTATTGGACAAGCAAATCAAATGCATGCAGACAAACTCTCTGCTGTCAGCAAATGATCATCAGGTTCAATGGGTTCATAAGGGGAAAGGGAAAGGGAAAGGGAAAGGGAAAGGGAAAGGGAAAGGGAAAGGGAAAGGGAAAGGGAAAGGGAAAGGGAAAGGGAAAGACTCCAGAAGTGGTAAGTCACTGAGTGGAATTCGTCAGCCAGTCAGTGACACAGTCAACAGTACAAACTGATATTCTTGAGCCTGAGCCATTAGAGCATTCTGCCTACCTAGAGAGAGTTCCTCAGTAGTTGTGATACCAGGATATACCATGGTTTGATATTTCTGCAGACATGTTCAGAGCTTCTGTCCAAGCATAAGAGGCTGTATTCCAGGAGAGTAATGGGAGCAGGAGTGCAGCTCTCAGATGAGTGCTTGTCTGAAAGGCAGACACTCCAGGGTCAAAACTGGAGGGGGCTTTGCCTTTTGTGTAAATATATTACATAAAATATGTACTTTGAAACAACTAGGAGTGCCCTACATTGCCTGGAACTGAATTCTATTGTTTTGAGTGACCTCTTATCTGAAGCATGAACTAAAGCCAGGCAAAGGCTGACATGTGTGTGGCACACTGAGATGGGAATGAGGGCTGGCAAGTGCCATTGTTCTCCACTTTGCTGCCCAGTGAACAGCATTTAATTTTGGGTTTGGTTGTCAGAAGAGATTAGATATCTAAATTCTGGAGTTCATAAGTGGCCTGACTGATCTCTTAGGTGCAGAAAACACATTGTGCAGCAGAAATTGTCAGATGCATGATTAAACCATTTGTGTATTACCACAGCAGTAATAGTGCATGTTTGCAGGAAGTCAACTTTAAAAAAAAACCACTTGAACAGTACAAAAAAAATTAAATTAACAAGAGTCCTGGAAATAAAGGATTCATTTTCCCAGCAGACTGATGGCAGGGATGAAGGCTGGGTTGTCAGCTCTGTGTAAGAGAGGTCTTTCTGTCAGAGCAGCAGCACTAAGAACTGTTCTGAGAGAGGCTCTTTCCAGGCAAACAGCACCCAAACATAAATGTTCCTCGAAGATTAATGAAGGCTATGATGTGAATGATGGAAGGAAACCAAACAGAAAAACAGTATTGCAAGAAAGAGAAAAGGAACGAGCAGAGGACACATCTGTTGGGTTTTGGCAGAACAAAAGAACATTGCACAGAAAGTCAGGGAAGTGCTGCTTTGCAAAATATTCTACGGTCAGCTCTGAAATCATATGTGTACATAACTTCTAGAGGCTTGAGCAGAAGGATATGAAAATGTCTGCTGCATTTCTTCTTCCACAGACAAGGGAAATATATTTTTCCTTATAAAAACAAAGCAAGATGAAAGAAATTTCTCAGGAGGTATGCTGCCCTGGTGCACTCCCACAGAGGATCTCCATATGGGGAGAGCCTGTACCACCTCTCTGTGACAATTAACTGCAATCGTTGCTTGTAGGAGGTGTCTTGCTCCTGCTGTCCAAAATGTCACAGGACAGGGCAGAAGGAAAATGTGCTCCTTTCCTGCCTGCAACCAACGATTTTCCATGCAACATATCCAAGGCCCATGACAGAGAGGATGGAGTTACTTCTGCAAGATGTCCAGCACCTGGAGGCACCCTGTGCTCAGCAAGTGCACTGGGCCAGGCTGTGGGGCCCTCCAGCCTGCAGACAGGCATCTCCTGCCTTGCACCAGCACCAGTTCTCCCACTGTGACCCCCAGCTCCATGCACTGGTATCTGGGACTGACAGTGGTGTCACCCTGATTCTTAAGACTTTCTAAAGCCTTCTGAGTTTACATTCTGTTAGAAAACTTTCCCACACAATTTCTATAAACAACATATTGTTTTGCATTCCTTCTTGGGGGTGGAGAAACTTGATGTACTAGTAGTTTGTCCAATGTCTTTGGAGAGGTGGCACCTGCACCCTCCAATCCACTGTCACCTTTGGAAAAGTATAAAAGTTGGAGTCAGAAAATAAACCTTCTTCTTTACCTTGCAAATAGCAGGTGGGTTGCATTGTGATTTCACATGTCCTATAGTGACACAGTGGCAATAACAGACTATCTGCTGCACATATTAAGCAAGACAAAATAAATGCAGGAAATAGTCTTCTTCAGATGTGAGGGACAGAGAAGTCTGCACAAGTCCTGTTCTGGTCCAAAGGGTGAAGCAGAGCATGGTCCCTGCTCTCCCCTGGCTCAGAAATAGATGGAGGAGAGCAGCTAGGAACACTGGCACTCATGGGCTGTTTGCTCTCTCACCACTTGTGAGGCTTTGAAGGGGAAAATTGCAAGGAGGGGTCATCAAGGAGGATATGCTGAGGGAAGGAGCTCTGGGGAGCATGGCTGCTGCTCATACTCAGCATCCACTCCCTGGGGAAGGGGTCATACTCTCCAACCTGGCATCCTCATTGCCTCCAGCCTTGCTTTAAATAAGATAACCAAAGTAAAACACGTTTGTGGTGCTAATGTAGAAACTCTCATCCCATGCAACAACAACTTTGCTTGCATCTTATTTTCTCCCTCCCTTACCTTTGCCTACACATGTCTCTCCTGTGGGCTGTAGAGGGACTGCACAGGGCAGCCTGAGCTGGCTGCTCTGTTCTTGTAGTGAAGATAATTGATAATATGAGCAAAGAAGGGAGGGTTTGTCCAGAAGGAGGAAGCTGGTTTGAGCAGAACTTGGTAAGCAATGTCACAGAGACTTGTTTCTGCAAACAGTAAATTATAGGCTAACACAACTCTGAGTTTCACAAAAATTTTATTGTGTTTTGGAGGAAATTGCATACAATCAATCAGGTTACTCCAACAGCAGGTAGTATGTTCCATGTGTGCAGTCTGGTATTTTTCTTGTCAGCTACTGAGCATAATTCTTAGCAGGATTTTATGTTCTAAAGAATATCTAAAACTATCAGCATCCAAGGGGACATTTCTTCGTATTTGGGTTAATGGCATTTTTTGGAAAATTCCTAACTACCCTGAAATTAGGAAGAGGTATTGTTTGTAAAAATTCAATAATATCTCTGCATCATTTCCTAATAAGAGTATCTGAAAATATTCTCCATAGACAAAATGTACTGCCAGTGTCAGAGAACATTTTCTTCAACACAGAACTTTTTATTTGTTGTAATTTTTGTCATACATCACCATTTCAAATGTTTTTATGAACAACAACTGAGTGGAAAAATTTTTATTCTGAAAAAAAGATCTGGATTTACAAGAGAAAAGAAATGCGAATGGAGCTGCAATTGCTATAACAAAGTACATATTAAAAAAAACCCCGATGGCTGAAGATTAATCATCTGATAGTGAGGAAAGTAACATTTAAGGAAGGAACACAGACATTGTGTTTATGAGTGCCAACTTCCATCTTCCATGTACCTCACCTTACTTCTGAGCCATGGCATCCTGCTCCCAGCCTTGTGCCAGCACAAGTTCCCTCTTGTTACATTGTGTTTCTGGGAGTTAAGGTGGCTTTTAGATGAAAAATAATGGGCTGAGTAATGTTTTGGCAACAAATGAGACCCCCCCACCTCTCTGGTTTAAAGTGTGGCAGCACAGGGCACTGCCAGCAGAGCGAGGGGACGTGGAGGCAGGAAGGAGAAGTTGCAGAAGTGCTATAAATTAGACTGCTGAAGACTTCCTCCCAAGTAATGGGCTTACTTTTTACTTTTCTGCACCAATATTTGGCCAATGTTTTTTTTTTCTCTGATATGAATGAAGTTTCATTCATATTTATTTTCCATAGATAGAACTGCACTCAGAAGCAAATATGGTTTTTTGGGGTGTCCTTTTGCCCACAGCTATCTGCAATTTCCCCTCTAATTAAAACAAGAACTTCCATTCCAAATTACCTTCTTGTCTGTTACAGTCCGGGGATATCATCTATACAATTAATTATAGTCAGACTTAGCACTAAATTAGGAATTGGAAAAAAAATCCTATAAAAACAAAACAAATAGTCCATATTTCAAACATTAAAAAACAAAAGGAATCAAGGCTTTCCTTGATTTTGGATAGTCCGTAAATGTCTTGAGATAGTACCTGAAAGAAAATAAGCAAGACAGTGAACCTGCATAGAGGGAAACTGCACAGTTTCAATACAGATCAGCTGAGGAACCTTTCTTTGTTATCTCAGTGTGTTATTCTGCAAAAGAGCAGCTCAGAAACTATTTACACCAGTTATTTAATTAACTAATAGTAGTGTTAGTTCTAACAGGCCTAAAGTAAAAATTTTAGGAATTCAGAGCATATCTACTCCAAAAGATTGCAGAGGTTGCAGGGGAAACCTTAGGAAAGACTCACATTTATGAGGCTTTAGCAGGTTGAAAGCAGTGATGCAGCTCATATCAGATTAAAAGACTGTCAGGCCAGGGGCACTAGCTGACCGCCTGCCTTATACAAATAAGCCAGTACACCTCCTGTACATGGCATTAGATTTCAGTTCTATCCCAAATCCTGGCTCTGGTCCTCCCTGGCATTTTGCAAACTGCTTTCCAAGGGGAAGTAGCAGCATATGGCAAGGAACAGTTTGATACCTGTGATGGTGATAAGCACGTGGACCAATGCAGCAAAGAGTGAAAAAGGCAAAGGCGAAGGCTGGTAGGGACCAGGTTGCAATGGCAAAACCAAACCATTCCAGAATTTCTCCAAAGTAGTTGGCTCCAGAAACATAGGTGAACAGTCCTCCTGCAGCAACAGACAAAATATCTAATTTTTAAAGTCATCTCCTGCACATGGAAGGTTCTTGCACATAAAGTCAGCAGCAGAATATGTACCCTTTCTTATTCAGCCTGTGGCAGCAACCTAAATGCACTTCCCTGAAGCCAATGGAGCCATGCCAAAGAGGGATCTTGTTTGAAATTCTTGCATAAATGCAAGAATCAAGGGGGATTCTGACTCAGATGTTTCCAGCACTTTCACAATCATTTATTTTCATTTGAAAAATAACTTAAGAAATACCATTATGAGATTTAAATTATAATAATTAACATTAGTCAATTCTTTTCATGCCCTAAATATGTTTTGCAACTTCGCTATCTTTGGGGAATGCAAAATCTGGATATCAGGGTTTTGCAACATTTAAAAGAGGCTGGTAAATTTTGGAAGTGAGAAACTCTGGGAGAGACATATAACCATCCATAAGCCAGCAGAAGGAGTCAATACCAAGCCCAAGAAATTCTTGGATCTCCATTCATGTTGCTCTCCAGAGCTGGACATATCCTGGAAAGGCAATTCAGCATCTTGCATCCTTGCTGTTATTATTTTCCCCTAAAGTTAACACTTTGAATCCACTTTTTGCACAGTAAGAGGTCCACAACTACTTCTTTGCAGCTGCCTTTTGCAAAATTAAAATCCTCTTTCTGTGTCCACTTCAATCTTCTTAAAATTACCAGCCAATTTCCTAACTCTCTTCTCACAGTTCGTATTACCCAGATACTCTTGCTGCTTTCCTTGGACTGCCTGCAGCCAGCTCGCATCAGTCCCTGCAGCTTGGGGGGCACCGAGTACCTGCTCAGGATCAGCTTCTCTGCCATTATTGTCACTTTCCTGCAAATTCAGTCAGAAAACATTATTTATTCTGCTGCCCTACTTCCTTCAAGGAAGAGGGAATAAGAATATACCTTGGGGAATCTTGTATGTGACTTCTCCGGGTTTCCTCAGCTGGCGCAGAAGGAGATCACTGTGAATGTTGATTCCCATTCCCAGCAGAAATAAGAGGAGGCCTAAGAAAACAACAAGAAATGGATAAGAAAGACAGCTCTGACCTAGATATCCCTAGTCAAGCTCATGTGTGAGGTTTGTCTTTGCAGCAGACAGATAGGGGTCATAATGTGAGATGGGTGGATTCTTTTTCAAGCCAAAGATGCACTGCTACCATGAAGGCTGCAGAACAGGAGAAGCACAGGTGACTGGTGACACCAGAGCACTTTCAGCTGAACTTCCAGGTGACCATAGTCACCATTTATGGAATACTTAAGGGAGGACATGAAGTACCCCATGGCCACCACAGCTGTTGACAGCCAGCCACAGCTGTGCACATGACTGCAGAGTAAGCACTGAGCTGTAGATAGGTACCAATACCCTCATTTAACTGCTGAGGAAAGGGGAGCACAGAGACACAAACTTATCCAGCACATAATGGGAGCCAGGAAAGGAACCTACATCTCAGTACCTCTCAGTGAGGCTGCCTGGACAGAGCTATGGGTGAGGAAAGCAGGCATTTGCTGAAGGATGCTGACATTGTCTGGCTAGAGTGATCCATTGACCAGACTCCATTTAACTGAAAAACCAGAGGCATTTGATTGAGGAAGTCTGCAGGTGACATGCCCTTCATTTTGTGACACATTGGACACTGAGAAAACCACCTTTGACAATGATGGGAAAGCAAGAAAATAAATCGTGTGTGCACTACAGTATATAGATAAAAAAATAAATGCTGATAAAACTTCAACATTTCCATTAGCAACAGAAAGTTGGTAAGAGTCTGTAGAGGAAGAATATACTGTTTATTTTTTTCCTTAATATTTCAAGTACTGCTAATGCCGATTTTCTTTTTTCTTTTTTTTTTTCAACATTAAATATGTACTTTATTTGTAATGAAAATTAAGTGATATGGTGTTTTCTTTGCTGGATATGAGAGGTCATACTAAACAATGTCCATAATTTTTAGTATGTGATGCTATTTGAAAAGACTGGACTTGCATCCACGGTCTGAAGTGGTTCCTTTGTATGTACTTGTAGTATCCAAAACCTTTCCTCAGACCTCCGTGTTAATCCTTGTTTCTATGTTTACATTTAAAACAACTCTCTGTGCACTACCAAATCCGTAATGCCATCTAACTACTACTCTTGTTCAGTTATTCTCTGAGGGTGAAATTCAGCCAGGCTATTAAGTTACGGAATATAAAGGAATCGTATTAACATACAACCAGACTGTGCATGATCTCTAATCTTCCCCTGGGCCTTACATGACAAGAAAGAGTTCTTTGTCCCTCATTCATGCTGGGGGTTTGCCCTGCTTTTCTCTCTCACTCAGAATAGCTTAATCGAGTGCAAAGCTCCCTGGCAGGGAAAATAAAGCCCCAGCTTGCGCTCGCACACAGCCACTGCTGGGTGCACACTTCTGGCTGAGCAAGGGCACACCCCCATGCACCTGGGGCCTGAGATTGCATCTCCATGGCCCATAGCAGCAGGAGGCTCTGAAGTGATGTCAGTAAAACAAGGCTTGTGATTTGAGACTAACACATAACATTATATACTTTCAAAGGTGGCTGCCTAGAAGGAGAAAAAAAAAAAAAAGTTACTGCACATTTACTTGTTTTATCTGGGCTAGCAAGCAGGTCTTATGCTGATTTCCATCACAACAGATTTGACTCACATGTTCACTGAAGATTAGGACATAATTCAAAATGCTTACAAATTGCTTGGAGATTAGATCTTGGGAATCCTGCAGCTGTAATTACCTGATGTAAATCTGATGTCGGTGCACCAATTGTTTGGGTATTCAGCGCAGTAAATCAGGTAGTACCCCTGGAGGAAGCCATTATAGATACAGAATAACATGCCAAAGAAAAGCAATTGCAGTGGGAAAGGTCTGCCTCTAGTGAAGAAAGGGTAAATAAATGTCCTAAGGTAGATAAGAAAAAAAAGTCAGCACATTGCTCATGATAACATTGTATTTGCAATTTCTCTGCTGTAGGGAGAAAAACTTGAACAAAGCACAAAGTAGAAAATAGGTCAATAAAGACAAAAAAATTTGAAAATATCTATAACAATATAAGATCAGTAATTTATTTGGAATATGAAATCCTACAGATACACATTTTTTTCTGGTCCTTCAGGACTGCACCCAAGGTGGGAAGTTAGAAAGCTCATCCAGATTCACTGATGCTTTGCGAACGTCTCAGTACCTTTCTCTAGACTTGTTAGTGAAAATGAGGAATTAGTGCCCACAAACTGCATTTTCATTTCAAGACTTGATTTAATGCTCCAGTGGGCCAAGCAAGGATTGGTTGCTGCCGAGGGATATGGGTACATGATGTTCAGACATCGGTGATGTTTGTGAAGGGCAGCACCAGCTGCGATACTGATTCTCCAAACAAGGATTACTGTGCCATGAGCATCAAGCATTGTGGAGGAGCTTTGTTATGGAGAAGACATTCCTGATCCCTGAGAGCTTTAACCCACGGTGGCAGATGGGCTTGGAGGCAGTGTTGAGACCCCTCTGGCTCTCTCACCCAGGCAGTATACAGCCCAAGATGTAATCCACCTTCCCAGCCTCCCCCACTTCACTCAGAAAGAGACCCCCATGCATCTCTAACACACAGCAGCTCTGTCCTGCTCCCCTTGTCCCTGCCTCCCCTCCATGCTTTCAAGCTTTTGTTTAAAACAAGAAGAGCTACAGCCATTAAGTTTAATATACTAAACACTAAGATTTCTATGCAGCTACAGCATCTAGGGCTTTCTTAGACAACAGCCATGGTCACAGTAGCATTAACATCTGTATGAGAAAATAATTGGTACTTGTATAGTTTCAATTTATATGTATGTTTTCTTCAGGTGGGAGTATCCCCCTTGACACTTCAGGCAATCCATATCATCTCTGTGAGAGTGAAACAAAGAAGCTATATTCATTTTTAGTAAGTATTTTCTTGCCTGGCCAATTCTGCAAGTAGAAAAATCTACACTCTGAATTTCTTTTCTTTTGCCCTCTTGGGTTTTGCATAGTGCTCATCATACCAGTATATAAGCATTGCTGGTAAGTAATTCACATCCCATGGTGCAAGTGTCAACTTAAGCAAGCTAAGGCATAAAATCTCATAGTATTATAAATCTAGATTAAATCATACTATGTCTGGAAGTGAATAAGCAGAGTACAAGCAGCAGCATGTTAATGTATTCACTGCTTTCCAAAGCAAGACAGATTTCCAGCAATTAAGGCAGCTGTGATGCAGAAGTGTTAAATATTTTTAAAGAAGGAGAAATGTAAGACATATGGAAAATATTCTTCAGATAGTGGTACCACATTTGTCATATTTATTACAGATTGGGAAAGAATGCTCTTTGGAGTAATGCTACCAATAATTACTGATCTTGCCCTTTGGGAATGTGATGCTGGATTTATGAGTAAGCAAGGCCAGTTTTAGCATTCTGATCTGCTGTTGAAGTCATATTGACAAATTTGACCTGAATAGTTATGAGAAAAAGTGTGAAACTTGCAAATGCAGGCTTGAAGACAGCAAATTGTATAGAAGAACTAATTTTGTATAAACCACACAAAATTAGTTTACGAGGTGCATTTATACAGTAGATTCAAGTAGGACTGGCACTGCTTTGTCCTTTGCCTGAACCAGTCAGGTTTAAGTGTCTCTGAGTTTTGACAGCTCATGCAAACAGAAGTTTATCAGGTCCCAGAAAAACTGATTATTTCCATGCTTCTTCCTGGTGCTGCTGTTGCTGTAGAGGTTATAAGCCCTTGAAAGATGATTTGTCCTGCAGTAAGAGGAGGCCACAAACCTCTCTGCCATGGAGGGCACACAAGACAGAAAGTATCTGCGTGCAAATAAAAGTACAATGGCAAGGGAGCCAGGAGGCACCAACTTTATTTGTCGAGGTAGTAAAATCCTGGCATCACTGCAATCCTGCCTCATAGCAGTTTGGATTTTATCCAAGAATCTTTGTTGTGGAACAAATTCTCCAAGGAAATCTCCGTGGGTCTGTTAAACCAGAGGCCAGATTCAGTTCTCTGTATGAAATTGTACTACAGGGCTAGTTGAGGGTGCACAAACTATTCCTGATGAGATTTGAAAAAGCAACAGCAGATAAAGCAGGGACATTTAATAGCTTTAGATATTCCATGGAAGAGTCTGTAGCTCTGCTGGAATTATTTTGCAGTGTGAAAATCAAATGGGGCCTGAAGACCACCATTACAGAATAACTGAACAAATCTGACCTTTTGGTTTTAGTCCAATGACAAATCTGACCTTTTACATTTGGTGCAGTATTGATGACTAATTCATTACTCCTTTATTATCTTTACCAGCCACAGGCACTGCATCTGACTAAACTATTGCCAACAGCTTCTTTTCAATGAATAAATAATGCATTATTCATTTTCTTCCCCATCATCAAAAGAACAGGTTTTGAAGAGAAAATCATTTGACATTGCATCAAATTTTGTCTTGTCAAAACTGGCCTTGCTTAGTCCAGCTTCTTGAAAACTCCAAAGATTCCCACCTAAACTCAGGGAAAGTATAGGTTTGCTCTTCTTTCCACAGAAGGTGGAAATCTTTTCACAAATGTTACCATAATCCACTAAGAGTAGATTGTCAGTCCTCCAACATGTTGTCAGTCAGAGATGTTTATGCTTCTGCTGTGTTTTCTCCTCTCTGGGGCCTAGATGCAGCATTTCAGACAGTAACAGCTCATTTGTCACCCTGGAAGCACAAGGTGTTTCATGCCTGGGGCCAAGAATTAAGGACACCTGGTTCCCTCCAAGCCTGTGGGCCACCAGCTTCCTGCTGTGTCTGCCCTTATATGCCTCTGCCATCAGGTCTTCTTCTGCATCTAACCAGGGTGTATAACGGACTAGTGTGGGAGTCCAGGGCTTCCCTCTGGCTGCCCTGGAAGGCCTGGGACCCTGGCAGGGAGTCAGGAATCCCTCTGTACAGAGCTCCCAGAGACACTGTCTCTGATCTCTGTCCATGGAAAAGAGTTTTCAATCTTACAGGATGAATTACAAGCTCCAGGGCCGATGAAGGATTCTGGCAGGAGCAGATTCATCTTTCTGGGGCAAGAGATAGAGGCACACATCTGATCAAGGGATGGGAGAAGCACTAAGGAAGCCCTGAGACACATGGCACCATAACTGGGTTTCAAGGAGTTCTTGAGAAGCAAGGTAATGGGAAAGAGAAAGTCTGGTTGGGATTGATTTAATCCAAAGACATCAGAAACACAGTAGAATTCAGTGGGAAAATGAGAAGAGACTTGTAAGAAACTGCCATACTGAACCATGGGAACTGCTGCACTTATATTGAGGTTTAATAAGAATAAAATTATTTCAGATAAGAAATAACACACAGTATTAGAAAACAATTTATTTAGGAGAGCTGAATAGATGTGACCAACAGTTGTCCTGATACTAAAAGGAAGTTAGTTTGAATGCAGGGAGATTTCTGTTAAATGTAATTACAGAAAAAACACTGAAGTAAAGAGCTAAGTAGGACTGAGAGAGGGAGGATAATTAGAAATTACAGACAAAGGCAGAGTCTTTAATAAAGAGAAGACAAAGATTTGGAATTAATATTTATTCTTATGTTTCAGGGGATAAATTATATTCCATTGAAGAGAGGCAGAAGGTAGCATCTGCTGAGGACAATTCACCACCATTTAGTGCATTTTGTTTTGAATGATCTGGCATTGGCTTCTGCCAAGACAGAGTGCTGACTGTGAAGGACCTCTGCTCTAATCCAGCATGATACCTTGAGGGTTTCATAATGTCTCATGACTCATCTAACATTTTATACAAACTGAACATCTGAAAGATGATCAACTCCTTAGAATAGATGAGCAGTTGCTGAACACCAGCATTTATAAGTAAAGCTGCAGAGTGATACTTGCTGTGCCAGGAAGGCTGACACCATGGATAACAGCACTTGCAGGACAGTCAAAAGAACCAGCAACTGCACTTGACTTGTGGTCACAGAGCTAAAAACAGACTTCAGGTTGAAACCTTGGTGACAGGTCAGAAAAGCTTAGTTTCTTACAACTGCCTTTGAAGGGCGGGGGGGGGGGGGGGGGGTGTTATAGGAAAAATATTAAAAATATTTTCAAAAGCATGAGTATCTGATGGAAAAGGCTAAAAAATGGTGCTTCTGTATCATTGTCAATCATTGAAGGAAAAAAAAAGCCATGATTCATTTAACCTTGGACAAATTTAAGGAATCTGAGCTATGTAATACTCAGTTCCAACATTATAAATACCTGAACTAGTCATTGTGACAAGCTAGAACTAGTCAGTAATGCCTCATTGATTGATATAAATTGTTAGCATGCTGTGCATTTAGCAAAGTAAGAAGGATAAATACAGTTTATAGATAAAGCTTAGTCCTCTTCACATTGCATACAGATATTATTAAATGTGCTATATTTAATAAAATATAGGTGTTTGGAAAATAAATTAGGAAAAAGGAAAGGAATAAGGCCTTAAAAAGTGTATTTGGTTTTAATTAGTAGAGAAGAATTTTGTAGGCTTGACTCCAAGGCAAAAATTTTTGCTCTTCTAAATTCACTGTAACAGTGGCCAGGTTTCAAAAGTGTTTTGAAATTTTGTTTATAAATTACTTCATTACTCCTCTTGGTTTTCTTCCATTATTTC
Organism: Lonchura striata; assembly: GCF_050655825.1. Classification (NCBI taxonomy): domain Eukaryota; kingdom Metazoa; phylum Chordata; class Aves; order Passeriformes; family Estrildidae; genus Lonchura; species Lonchura striata. The sequence continues at coordinate 82,242,522 of NC_140705.1, read as the reverse complement.
AGAAAATAATGCTGGTTTGGTGCACTATCAAGCTGCCTCAGCAAGTCACAATCCATCAGCAAATTACACTCAGTATACATTTATACCAGCATATTTGTTTCTTAAATGTTTCTATTTCAGTATAAACACCAAACAGGTTTGAAATATTCTTAATTTAAAATCTTATGTTATTTTCATTTGCAATTACCCAGCTACTTCTTTTTTTTTCCATCTTTGTTTGTATTGTGGAAAGGAGATCAGAATGAGAGCTGAACTAAACAAAGGGAAGAATAGATTGACTGTCCTTAACGAAAGGCAACTGAAACAACAGCCAGATTAACCAGATATTAATATCTTTCTCACCACCCCTTGTCAAATTTGGCATATTCATCAGAAAGATGGGGATTTTTTTAAAAGTACTTTTCTCTTTCATAGCCAAAGAAGGTGAAGTGGAGCTAATAGAGCAAAGGGAATATGTCCCCTGTACAGATCTCTACTGAACTCAGTACCATCCCCTACAAACTCGTAGTTTGTCCTCAGATATTACACAGCCAATTCAGTGGAGTGCAGAATGTGCAGCCTGATGGACTCCTTGTCTGAGCAGTAATATTTGTAACAACCTCTTTGACTCAGAGTCCTGTGCGTCTGTAACAGCAGGGAACAGGACTCATTTCCATATGCAACTCAGGTAACCCTATTTTCATGAAGTAGGTTTGTTGAGTGAAGGAATTGACGTAAATTGGACATATTATAGGAAAGGGATAGTAGGAGCAGGCTATGTCCTGCGTCTTGACCTTAGATTTTTTTACAGTATCACATGTCAACCTTTTAAGTAACTTGGAGTTTCCTGATTTAGAGGATGTTAGGTGGCTGCAAAACTGAAAAATTATATCAAGGAATAGTTCACAATAGTTTACTATCAAACTAGAAAGATCTTTTGAGGGAGGTTCTGCAAAAGACTCTTCTGGTACTACTCAGGAGTTTTTTCATTAATATCATGCCTCTGGGGATAAAAATCTTTGCAATGTTTGTGGCTGACATGGCTTTGAGAGATGCTGAGCACACCAAGAATGAAGACCAGAGTCTAGAATAGTCTTGAAATATTTGTTTGATAGTTTTAAAACAGTTTATTTAATTCAAGAAAGACAATGGCAAAATACTACACTTAGTTAAGACCAAATGTAAAAGACAAGCTGAAAAAAGGACTGGACAGGAGAGGGCATGCTGGTAGGTGGCAAACTGAGCATAAGACAGTGAGGTCAGGCTATTGTGAAAAAGAAATGTTAAAATGTGTTGTGGGAATGGGCATGTTATTGAAACACCTGAGGTAATCTTTCCCCTTTGCATGGTGCTAGGAACTCCATTTAAGTGGGAACTAAAATGATACTCTGTCCAGCTCTCTATAAAAGACAAAGTGGAAGCAGCCCAAAGCCAAACAGCTGTGGTCTAGGAAGTGTGATGTGAGGAAAGACTGAAGGACTCAAGACTCTTTAAAGTAACTAATAGAAAACCAGTGGAAGACATCATAACAATCTGCAAATGTATAAAAAGCTCCTGAAAAGAAGAAAGGAGTCAAGCATTCTCCTTGTCTACTGGGAACACAGTAAGAAGCAACATGCCTGAACAGGTGTATATGCAGCTTAGATATTAGGGAAACACAATGAAGCATTGGAACATACTAGGAATCTCAATAAGCAGCAGACTAGACAAATGTCCATCAGGAATGAGAAGAAAATTTGAGAACTGTATATGGCCAGGAACTGTCTGCAAATGGGAACATAGTGCTATTTTAGTCAGAGAGAGGCTCTGATGGATTCAGCAACAGGCCAGCTATCACAGTTGAAACCCTAATTAAATTTGGTCCAGATTTGTACTTTCATGGGGATTAGAGGACAGGATGACTTGTATGGGGATTAAAGTTCAGCTTGACTAGATGGATTGTAGTGATGACAAATCTGCAGATCTCACAGTGCTTCATGATTATCTCTACTACTTGATAGTATCTAAAGGGCAACAGTACTTAGAGGTTATGAGAATATTTGTTGGTTTATGTAAGCAATAGTGTGTCAAAGCCTTAGCCAGCCAAAGGTATCTCCCTCTTTCCTTCTTCAGAAATAACTAATTGGTATTTATGAAAATAGATCACTTTGTTCCCATTGCTAAACTGTGGGAATCTGCCAAAAGTGTGAAATACATGCCAGAGTAACTTAATCAGACACTATGCTGTGCACTTCAAAAAGTTCTCTGCTCCACTGGAGCAGAGTTCTAAGAGTTCACATAGGTTGAGATCATGAGCAGAACAGAAGGATGAGTACATAAAAACTGGCACAAAATGCACAGTACTGTGCTCTTATGACTGCACTTATCAGATAAAGTGTCATTATTTTCCATAAATTGCCCATGTGGGCCTGAGAAATGACCAAAGGAAGACAGACAATTGGTAATCTATCCTTAATCAACATTAAATCTTGGCCAGATTATATTCAGCCAACATACTCAACCTCTATGACCTCATGGCACTTGGGGCAGTACATACACATAGAGAGGAACAAAATTTGATGTGGCCAGGTCAGATCCTGAGTTTGTGCTTACATTAAAATAATCAGAGGACTTAGAAGCCTCTTTTTTTTTCCCTAAGGCAAAACTGCTATGGGCTGATTCTGAGTCACAATCGTCTCTGTTTCCTTGCAAAATATGTCAAAATATTTCCTAACACTTAAAGCTGCTGAGTGAATCACTCAGCACAGTGTCAGCATCATCTCCTGATACCTGGATATTGCCCTCTCACTTCATGACCTTTTCCGTCCCATTTCTTCTCACTCCTGCCCCACTACTGCCCCAGCTGTTGTTAACAACTCTCCTGCTGATCCCTTCCTGTGCTCTTTCAGCTGACATTTCTGTCTCTTCCCACCTTGTAGCCCTGACTGTAAACCTCACAGTGATTTTTATTTCTCTGCATTCAAGACATGTTGTATTTTTCCTAATCCATGTTCCTACTTCTTCCCTGTTGATTATCCTAGCAGCCAGAAAAGCCTTGCTCTGTCCCTACAATGCCAGCCTAGAGCGTACTTGGCTGGATTGCAGGCTTGTGTGCTGTGGTCCTGCTTACAGCCTGAGATGAAGCAGAGGAACAAACTCTAAAAATGTTAGCTGATGACCTTTATGTTTGAACAGATACAAACCCACTTCTCAGACAACTCCGCCAAGTCTCAATTGCTTTCCCTAGGAAGAGTCAGAGACATGTCTCATTTTAGTAACCTTAATCTGGGCCAAGTTTTAAAATGCCTTAATAGTTCTGGTTTGTTTTAAAAACAACAAGTTCTAAAAAAAAGCAAATGGGCAAAAAACCCTCAATGACATAATGCAAGTACTTTTCTTCCTCTGTTTAATTCCTCAACATTTCTTCCTCTCCTGTTCTCAGGAGCAGCAGAAGTTTAATCGATGTCTATGCATTGTCCTACCCCAGATGTGTGACAGGAGTCGCTGGAAGGTTTGCTTAGGACCACACTGTCTGGAGGTGTTTGCATGTGCATCTCTAGCAGGAGACCATACTAATGTGACTGTACCTCTTCGGATAGCACAGCTCACTTATTCAGAGCTCTCTGTAGCCTTCCTGCCCACGCTGAATGATGGCATCATTACCTAGATCAAGGAGCTTTGGCTTTGCAGTAAAGTCACCCAGCCCATCTTTACCAGTGCATCAAAGAGCTGCAGGTCATCACCCTGCCTCAGGATCTGCTTCAGCAGAGTCTTGCCCGGGACCTGATGTGTTCCTTAGCATCTCCCTGAGGCAAACCCTCTTTCTCTAGCAGATAACACATCTCTTTAAAGACAACCTTGATAAGGTGGCATTTTCCAAAGCAATTTCTGGGAGGCAGTCTTCCAGCATGGCAGGTGTTGGATTAAGTTGGTGAACTCTAGCACTGTTGTAAGGAAAATGGTATCTCATACCTGGCTAAAGCTGACAGTGGATGTTGCTACTCTATTATATGTTTATAAAGGGCAGTTAGTAAGGAGGAAATAAAACCCAGCTTCCTTCAAACAGGGCCTTTTTTAATTGTTGTTGAAGGTCACATTTGGATACACCTTCTTAGGAATGATGAACTTTCTTCCCATCCCTAGGTCTTAATACAGTAGCAACTGGTGTTTCAAAAGTTCACAGCTAGGTAGAATTTAGCTGATTCTTAAAATAAATTTGGACCTGCAGAAGAATTTGCTATTTTTTCTTCTTATGAGTTGCCTTTTCCCATTTCCCTACGTGGAACATTTTAACTCAGTTTTAATTGGGGGTTTTTTGTTGGGTTTTATACCAAAATAATCCCATTGCTATTGTAACAATGAGATGTTGGAAAAATAATTAGAATGTCAGCTGAGTGGTCAGCAAAGAGTAAAAGAGCTCTTACATTTAAATGGGTGTAGATGTACATGAATTTAATTATTTGACCAAATTCAGTAAGGATCATCCTACTGATCAATTCACCTGCCACATTTAAATCAATTTCTGGACAAAGAAGAACACTTGTGAGATGTATAAATTAAGAATTAACTCTTAATTTAAGTTTGAAAGTCTTTCTTTATCATAACCCTTCTTGACCAAAATTAATTTTGAAGGAGATACCAAGAATATAATTTACACCAAGGGAAATATGTGATGTCTGGGATAGACACTGACTTATAATCATACTACTAGGAGGTTATTTCACTATTTTATTTTTCTTAATGGAGCTCCATAAAACTGGAAAATTACCTAATTATACTGGCTTTTGAGTACACAAAGGAGGTATTAAAGTGTGTCCTTTTGTTAAACAATATTTGTTGGCTTAGTATGAAAGTCCTACCTCCTCTTTAACGGCTGCCTCTACTATGGTAAGAAATCAAAAAAAAATTAGATTTGTGGATCTTGAAGGGGCAAGATCCATCACAAATTTCCCACTGGGCATATGGAATGGACCTTAACACTTTTCTCTTGGTTTTTATTTCCTACTTAAAAGAATAGCCCAAATAATGGACTACTGCAGACATGATTAAAACAAATAATTTTCTTCTTCAGTAAAAACATTATTTTCAAGTAAAAACATTTACAGAAACTCCTATATATAATTTAATTTTTTTCCTGTCTCTGTTTTAGTATAACCCTTTATAACTCTGCTTTTCTGATATCAGCACTGGCAATGTGGTGATGCAAATCCAGATCTTTACCAGATCCTTGCCAATCTTATCAAAGTCTGGTGAGGTTTGGAGCTCAGATTGTTATTGTCCTATCAGGATTTAAGCTCACAGGGTAGCAAGTGCTTTAAGTTCCTCGGTGGGCTCAAGTCTCACACAGGTGAGATCAGAGCAACCTTTCTGTGCCTTGGTGATGTCCTGGTGGCTGGGACTCAGGTGTCTGCCCTGGAACTGCAGTTTGGATATTTCACTGCAGACCAGCTGGACTGACATCCACTGAGTCATTTTGTAATTAACAGCAACACTGAAGTCTCAGAGCAGGTATGAATACTCCTTTAGTGCATTTAAAGCTGCCTGGTAATGACAAAACAGCACAAGTGAATTAGCATCTGATATAAAGATACTCCTAAGAGGCATGTTGTCTTGAAAGGTGAAAAAGTATAAAAGTCTTAAGTTATCTCTGCAGAAAATCTTCCAGACCAAGAGACAAAAGGAAAAATCAAATGAGTACAATTTGGGTTGGGCAAAACCAATAGGTTTCTGTAGTGCTAGCCCACTTTCCATTGGAAAGGGAGTGTATAGATAGGATTCTTTGTGCAAATTGTTAGGAAGGCAATCAGAGAGTATTCTGTTTTGACAACAGAATTAGAAAGGTATTTCATAATACTAGAGAAGACTGCAAGGAAGCCAACTCCACACCAGCACTGGGTACATGAGCATTTTACAATTCTGAGGCAAAGCATATGAAGACATGCTTTTGTTGGTTATTAATACATTAATTTGAGGAACCTGAAAAAAAACCAGCAATGAATTCAGTATTTTTGTGGAAGAGAAGAGATTATATATTAGCATTACTGTAATGCACTGAGATGCTTGGGGAGCAAGGAATACATAGAAGAGACAGAGCAAATGGCCAGTCTCTATTAGGGATATTGCTGACAGATCTAAAATTACTGCCAAGGCCAAACAGCAGGAGAGAGGATGCAAATGTGCTACTGTGTAGCTGGTGAAGGCTAAACAGAATCTGGTCAGCATCTATTCCAAAGCATCAAGATGAAGGAAAAGAGTACAGGATTTGTTACTTGTCAAATACCTGCAGATTGTGGATTGGCAGATTAATTATACAGGTTTCAAGTGGCTAATAATAGAAATGTCTTTAGTTATTGACACTTAATAATGGTAACTTTCTAAGGCCAAAGGATAAAATAACTATTTCTGTGGGGGAAAAAAAATAATCTCTGGATTAGATCTATTGGACCTGGTGGTTATTATCTGGTCTGGTAATAGTCAGTACTAGCAAGAAGAGTACCACTTAAATATATAAATATCTTTCAAACTTAATCTAATTTCTGTTTATCCACTTCATGTTTCAAAAAGCATAACTAAAACTCTGTATGAACTAATATGGAATACCTCTAAAAATTATGAGCAAATTAATTTATAAACAACTTACTCATTTGGAGCCTCCATACTTCAGCATTTCTCTGGAGGCTTGAGCTGCTTTTCTCACTGATGACAAGTAGGTATTCCTACCTGAAAAAAGGACCAGTACAGATGTGTCCACAGCACCTGCCTGACAAACCAGGCAGTACAGGCTCTACAGGCAGGCACTGCATTCTGCAGAGCCAGGGGAGAGCAAGAACCTTTTTCTTTCTCCTCCCAGCTTAGTTCCAGAGAGAGGGAAACTGGCCAAAAGAAGTGTTAAAAACTTATGTGAGGATGCAGTTTTCAAATGCGCCTCATTTCCAATTCTCTTTCCACAAAATTCTGCATTTCCTGATCTCTTTAGAAATATAGCAAATATAGCAAATATAGAAAATATAGAAAATCAATTATAGATGCACCAAACAGGTCACCTCCAATCAGAGGAATCTGGGGATCCAGCTGCATCTCAAAGAGCAGCCTTACTTAATGTCTCCAGATTCACTTCAGTGCACTTCAGAAATGAAAACAGCAGTTTGGTTTGTTAATGTATTAACAGAATAAAATGGAAAACAAAGATTTTACTTCATTGAAAACAAAGTTGCAAGAGAAGAAAAAAATTAAGTAAATGTAATTCTAGGTGGTCTTTGAAACTGAAACATCTCTTTAAATTGCTTGTGCCCCAGCTATTAAGGGCAGCACAGTCTTTTGCATCACTCTGTCTTTTGCATTTGCCTGCAGCACAGGCAGATGCATCACTCTGTCTTTTACACCTCTGCCTTCAGGATTATCTTTGTAAGTCAGTGGGACAAGGCCTTCCCTGCTGCCATTGCACATGGTGGTGTCACCTCTGCTCCCTCACCACTCTGTTTTCCTCACTGGCAAGAGAAATGCAATATTAAGATTTATATGGGATTGAATTGCAAATGTTTCCTCTCATTGCATTATGTTTCCCACCTTTGTTTTTTGAAGCTGGACTGCAAAATGGAAATGCAGCAAATGGGTTTCTCCTCACCACCTGAGGGCTTCCACAGGTCCTCCCAGCACAGCCCCTCCAGCAGGAAACGGGTACTACATATTATATATTATAAACTATGTTTCAAAGTAAAATACTTTGTAAATCATTTATCACAAGAAGTGTTCCTGTATGAACATCTTACACCACTCATCATTTTCAGCTCATGACCAGCTTTCCACAGAGATTGCATATACAGATGGCAGACTTGACAGTCACTTCTTTTTTCACTTTCTTCTTCCTTTTCTCTGCCTTCCCTCCCCATCACTTTTGGAGGCCCCTGAAACCACAGAACCTACCCTATGAAAGTAAAGATGCTATGAGCTTACTGAAAACAGACATAAAAACTCAGATTTAGATTTTTTCAGATTCCCAATAATTCAAATTTTAAGAATGCCATCTTTTGCACCGGAGAGCATTTGAATTTGATGAAACTCACGCCATGTTGTATTAATAAAATGCACATTGAGACACAAAGAGCTGGCCAACTAAGGAGAGCAGCCAAAGAGGCCAGGGCTGGGATTCCTTCCTTCCTTCTCCTCCCCTCAGCAGCAGCAGCAGTCTGCCTTCATCCCTTCCTGAAAGCCACAAAGAGAGAGGCTGCTGCCTAGTGGTGGCAGATAAAGGCAGAAAGCGTTCTGCTGTCATGGATGGAGGAGAGGTCTTCTGGCTCCATCCACTTCCCCCCTGAATCCACTCAGACAGAAATCCAGAATCCACTCTGTTCTGGGCAGCACTAGGGGAGGGCTGGCTCTCTGGCCAGTAGTCAATAGCCAGGTGACCATCTCCTTTCTCTGTCAGGAGTGGGCTGGATGGGGCATAGCACTGCCAGAAGTGATTCACAGGACTCCAGCAGGCAAGCAGAGAGGTCCTCTGAAGTCCTTGTCAGTGAGGCACCAGCAGCGTTAACCCAGTTTCCAGAACAGTATTAGGGTGGTCCCTTCAACACTCCAGCATATTCCTCAAGAGCCTGACAATAAATACAAAATTACCACTGATTAAGCTGGCCCATGGCACGAATTCTAGACAAGCAGTGAATACAAATGTGGGCAGGACAGCATTTCTGAGCAGTGTGCCCATATAAAAAAGTTATTTTACAATTAAGGAAATAGAGTGATATAAACAAAAAACACTCGTAAGAAGTGATAGATTGTAACCTTGGTTACAATCCAGGTTACACCAGCTCCAGAGTGTTCTAAGTAGCCTGGAAAAATAGGATGTGCCTCTATGACTCCAAACAGAAAAGCACTCTTCCAATCTGTAAACATCAGAGTAGGATGGGGGAACAGGAGAGTAATGTTCTCACTAGGCATGCTACTACAGCTCTGGCACTGTATTATATATCACACACTGATGTCTTCATTTTAAAATGGATATAGAAGAAAAGGAGAGGGGAACAAAAGCCACAGAAATTATCTGAGGACTGAGAGGGGAAACAAAAGTGTTGCATTGAGGATCTGCTGTGTTTCAGTGATATTATAAATCTAGTTTGCGATACTTCAGTTCAAATAAAAAAATATTGTAGCTATTTGACAACATGTCCAAAAGCAGGACAAGTTAACTATGGTGGCTTAAATGTGTTCCTAAACTTATGAAAAGGTAATTTTATCCTGACCAACTTCATGTCGGATGAAATATCGTGTGTCTGCACTATAACACCGTGTCAGATCAGGTAATGCCTGTTCCCCTATATCTGGCATAAATCCACCACAAGCCTGTAAATTCAACATAAATACCACATCATGTGTGGTAATTAATGCACCAGAAATATGATAATGTCCTCCTATATCATCTGGATCAAACTGATGCTGACAGAGAACTTGACAGCTCTGTAACAAACAAATGGAAACATGATCCAGTACCGTGTAAGTGATATCATGGTAAGAGAATACTGAAAGACACTAGGGAGTGCTTTACATTAGCACAGGGTGGATAGAAGGAGCAAGACCCACTAGGAGAAAAATCAAGACCACTCAAATTTAAGCAAGACATTTTAAACATGTTTAAGTAAGGGTAAAAGAATTCAGAAGATAACACTACCAAAGAAAAGACTTTGGCAAACATCCATCATTTAAAAAATGATGGATTTTTCATTTTCAGGGGTCTTCAGGTCAAGACTTGAAGTCACACTGAAATATGTGCTTCAATTCTAAAAGAAGTTACCAGAGCAACGCAGCTGGCTAGAACATAAAGGAAGGTAGAATAGCTAATCACAGCAGTCTTTTGAAAGTCTGTGTTTCTCCATTATGGACTATAATGTCCTTCTGAGCATACCTCTAATGAAAACTTCCCTTCCTCATGTATGTTTGCTATAGTAGATGAGACAAGATTAGGAATTATAAAAGCTCTCCTGTGGAGAGAAAAAAGTCACTAAATTATGCAACAATGTACAAAGAAACTGTTTCATACAAGCACAGAGGAATGCTTAAGTACAGATACCAGATGATCAGTATGAAAAGGAGGAGTGGATTAACAAAAATACCTTCATAATTAAGAGTGGAATACCTTTATTTCAAAATTTTAAAGTCAGAAAATGCAGTAGGCTACACCCATTAGGAAAATGCAATTTTATTATTGATTGATTTAATGCTTTACTCATTATTGTTGCAGTGAAGTTTAACCACAGAAGTATTTTAAACTGTTGTTAGATTATTCCAAGTAAAGATAATAAAATGAAAAAACAAACAAACAAACAAACAAAAAAAATTCAAGCTAGATCCTGACTGTTATGTCAAATTACTGAACCTCTTTTCTAACACTGTATGGCAATGGAATGTTCTAATGCAGTGTCACCAGTGCCCCTTGGTAATATGATTTATTCAGCATCATTTTATAGGCAAACAGCCATAATATGAAAGTGCACATAATATGTAAGTGCACTTCTTTCCACCCTTTTTTCATCTCTGCAATAAGACAGCTTGCCCATCAGCACTGTCACCAGGATGTGGTGGCACCCAGCATGAAACAGGGAAGCTTAATTTCCCATGAGGTACTACCTAGAAAATCCAAAAGCTACAGTTGGGCTTAGACTGGAACTGATTCTGGATGACAAAACCTGGGAACGCCCAGTGGTCAGGGATATCTCCTCCATCGCTGTTGTCTTCCTCCAAGGACTGAGTAAAACCATTCTTTTAGTTAAAGGCTTAATCCACACTACAGTTATTGTGTCACTTACTGATTGCTAAGAATTTGACCCAGCCTTCAGAGGGTCCAAGGACTAAAAAGTCTAGGTAGCAAAAAAGTCTGGAAAAGAAGAAAGCTGCAGAAATTCTTTTTAACTGTAAGATATGCTACAGTCTAAAATATTCTCTGTAACAACAAATTACTCTACCTGCTAGAAATTGTAGATAACAATTATCTGCACTGATTGTTAAAACTTTCATGTTATCAAGAAGGCTCTAAGCATAAACCATGTGCCCATAGGTCATTCCACCAAGGATCCCTCAAAGAACCTGCCTGTATTATAGTATTGTCAAGCAAAACCCAGAAAAACATCTATTTTGTGATTTTTCTGCTCTTTTACATAACAGCAGAGTATTACTATTTAATACAACATTTCAAATATTAATTGATTCAGCAGATGGCTTGTGTGAGAAGGGGCTGCAGCCTGTGAGAATAATATTGGAGTAACATGCTGTGTTAGAAAGAAAAGCTTTATACAGACTTGGTTGAAGTGAGGGCTTTTACTTTTACAGGAGAATAAGTATATTCTAGCAACAGACAAGAAGATCCCTAAACTGTCTGGCAAATAAAACATATGAAAACACAGTGGCTTTGCATAAGTCCAGCAGTAAATTTGGAAAAGAAGCTACAGAGTCAATAGATGTGTGCATACTGGTAGGGTAACATTTCTTTCAGTTGTCTAGCAGTGTTCATTGATAGTTGTTTTTCTCAAACAATCAGAAGTTCTTGATAACAGAATGCATTACACTAAATTCTGTATAACTACATATAATCAATTCATCTAGTTTTCTGGAAGCCAAATATGTTATGGGTTTGTCCTCCAGCTGACTCCTGCAGTAAAGACAATGGGAGTGATAACAAATACGTCTAAAATAGTGCTAGCATCATAAACCATTCTGTGTTTTAAATTTCTGCAGAACAGCCTTGAGTTTCTATCCCTAAACTATCTATAGGGATACTGGATTTTCAATATATTAATTTTGGCTGAGTAGCAAATAATAATTGCTGGCCAAATATTACAGGAATGTTTTCTACTTCTATGAAGCAAACTATAAAAACAGATATAGGAATGGTGGTGGAAAATGGCAAATCAAGTCAAGTTTTTCCTCAGAAGTTACATTGCTCTTTACTACATAATGGCACAACATTTTCATATGCACTTGCCACTTGTGAATAAAAGCCATTTTTTCCCATATACAGAAAACCAAAATTCAACTTTCTCACGAAAGAACTCCACAGAAAATGGAAGTGGAGCAGAAGATGGATTCTGGTGATATTCTCCAGAACCAAGATCCACTGACTTCAGAACTGGGTGACAGTTGTAGAGCTATGTCTCTTCAAAGTTATCACCAACACGAGATAGAAACTCTACTATTTATTGAGCTCCTGATCAGTAAATACAGAATTAATTAGAGTCACAGCATTCATTGACTCTGAGAAGATCAGGTTTCTAAAAAGAAAATATATGAAAAGAAAAAAAAAAAAAAAAAAAAAAAAAACAACCAAAACATAAATTGGTACTTCGCTAGTAGAGCGGGAATGACGAATCGAGCGCAAAGAAGCAACTTTGGTGCCGCGGCACCGCCCGGCCGCAGCGCCCGTGCTCGCCCCGCGCGGTGGGCAGAGCCGTGCGCTCCCGGCGCTCCGTGGATTTGCTCCCGGCCATCCTCGCGCGTGTTCCCACGGCTCTGCGTTCGGCGGCCGCTGCTGCTCCCGTCGCCGCACACGCGGCGCTTCTCCTGCCCGCAACAATCGCTTCCTATGTACCTTTACAAAATACTTGGATGAGTTTGATTCAAACCTTTGTTTCAACTTAGCGAAACCTCCTTTTTTACTTTTTTTTTCTTTTTTTTTTCTTTTTTCTTTTTCTTTTTTTTTTTTTTTTTTTCTCTCCCCCTAAGAGAACAATTCAAAGCATCCATCCTCTCCCCGGCTTCAAGCACCCGAGCACCACCTGCTCCTTCCCCCGCCGGCCGAACCGGGACAGAGATGCCCACCCGGCCGGTTCCTACGCTTCGAGCGGAGTCCGGGGCGCGGACGGCCAGCCGGACTCAGGACGGAGCGATGCTGCCAGCCAGGACCTGCCCCGGCCGCACCGCCCGCCCGGCTCCGGCCGCGCCCGTTCCCGTATCTTCCCTTGGTTTGGTTTCCCGAGCCGTGCCCGGCGGCGGTACCTGTAGAAGTAGTGCCAGCAGAAGAGGCAGCAGAGAAGGCGGCAGCCGAGCGGCTCGAGGCGGGGCGGGCTGCGCAGCGCCAGCAGCAGTGCGGGCACCAGGAAGGAGGGCAGCTCCTGCAGGAACCAGGCGCAGCGCGCCGGCAGCCGGCCCCGCGGCGGGCACGGCCGCTCCTCGTGCTTCCCGTAGCGGGACGGCACCCGCAGGTGCAGCGAGAGCTGCAGCAGCGCCAGCGCGCCCAGCAGCGAGCTCAGCGCCAGCACCAGCCCGGGGAGGCACTGCATGCTCGGGGGCGGGCGGGGGCAAGCAGCCCTCGGCCAGCGCCAGCCCCGGCCTTATTAGAGCCGCGGCCGTCACCCCGCCCCGCCGCGCTGCCTCCCGGCACCCAGGATCGTCACAGGGCGCAGCCCCTCATGCCGGGGCGGGCGAGGCGCCCCGACCCGCCCGGAGGGGAGCTGACCCTCTCCGTCCCTCCCTCTCGTCCCATCTAGAGAGGAGATGTCCCCCTCCATCCGTCTCTCCTGCCCCGCCCGGAGGGGAGCTGTCCCCCTCTATCCCCGCCATCCATCCCGCCCGGAAGGTAGCAATTCCCTGTCCCTCAGTCTCTCTCTCTCGCCCCTTCCCTCCCGTCCCCCCGCATTATCGGGGTCCGCGCCGGACCCTCCCGCCGCCGGTCCGGTCCGTCCCGGGAGTGAGGGAGGGCCGGGGCGGCGAGGCGGCGCGGTCGGCACGGAGAGGAGGCGAGGCGAGGCGCGGCCCGGAGGAGAGCGGGGGTGACTCTCGCAGGAGGCGATCGCTGCCGGCGAGGTGGGAGCGAGCGGCGGCGCTCCCTTCCGCTGCCCCGGTGTGTCACCGTGCCCCGCGGCTCGCCCGGCCATCTGTGCTTCCAGGCTGAGCGGCCGCCCGGTGCCAGGCAGCGCCGTTCCACTGTGGGCAGATGCCAAAGGTCGGATGAAAATGAGCAAATGTAGATGCTCGCGGTAGGACTAGGAAAACACAGACCAGGAGCCACGAGTCTGACAAGTCCAGGTCATTTTCAGCATAACCCAAGCATGCTGAAACTTTTTAAGTGCCCCAAGATTTAATGAAGGTGGTCCTAACGTAGGTGCTAGATTTGGGGTGTGCTAGGGAACCCTTTGGTCTGAACCACATGAAGTAGTTTTGACAAGTTTGCCTAAAACTACAGTCCTTTTCTTTGCCTGTTTCCTCAAGGATCTTCAATTGGTAAGGATTAATAGTATGCTGAATTACAGGAGGAGAGCTAGCAGATTATTAAACTCTGTATTTTTTCTGGCCATTACAGCATATCACCTCAAGCCATAAATTGCAGTGTCATCCATGTCATTGTGCAGCTTCACTGAGAAAGCAGTTGGATGCAGCTCTGCAAAGGATTGGGTGCCACACAAAACTGCTCTTCTGGAGCAGACGTGGTAATTGATTTTTATGCAAGGTCTGGTAATTGATTTTTATTCAATGTCTGAGTGGTGAGTGCACTGATTTAGGATGTAAGAGATCTGGGTTCAATTGCATTCTGCTTAACGGGATTCCCTTTTTGCAGAGGGAGACCAAACCACCAGCTGTAGTCTGTCCTATAGTTCAGGGGAGCAATTTGTTCTGTTATACTGCCTATTTGGGGCAGCTACTTTGGGAAGCAGAACTCTTTCAGTCATAGACAATTTCTTCCTTATCCTCATAGAGTGCTGTAGTTGCCAAGGTCATGTTTGTTGCAGTGAGTAAAACAGGTCAGGGTTTTTTTTGCCTCCAAGATGTGTGACATGGTAGGGCTGTCAGCCACATGCCAGAGCAGTTTTCCCCCAGAGAAAGATGCCTGCTGGTAGCAGTCTGTGGTGCATGCCATCTCCCAGCTGTGTATGAAAGAGGGCAGGACCGGACTGTGCCAGTTACCCCAGCCATAAAGCAGTACAGATGGTCACAAGCTGGCAGCAGTGGTACTTGTGTTCTTGGCTGTCAACCATCAGTGGAGGAAGGTGCTTGTAGGACAGATTTTAGTAATCTCCATCTGTATCTTAATTACCAAGAAGTGGAATCCAAAACAAATCGTTGTATAGCAAAACAGCTTAATATGAGAATTTGTCAACCATAATATGCAAGTTTCATGGGGAATTACTTCAAACTGCCTCTAGCCTGACCCTGTGCATTGAAGACACACTTGCCATAGAAGCACATTAGGGGCATTTATGGAGTGAATCTTCTGCCATAGTGCCTTCTGAAGGAGAACTAGTGATGGACTCAGACTTTGACAAAGCATATCAAAGCTCAGTAGTTAGATGGGGATGACTTCAAAAAAATGCATTGTATTCAAAGTAAAACCCTAGAAGAGGCACAGCATAAGAACTAGAGAGGGGTGTGATCCCAAACAGCACTGGTAGCTTCAGACATCCCCCGGTTCATCATCCTGGGTGGTTGGATTCAAACTGAAGGGTTCTAGTTGTACTTGTTTGCAGGGGAAGACTAACAAACAGAAATGCTACTAGTGGTGAAGCCGTGAGCTACTCACATAGAAACTGTTTCCAGTCCAAGGAGAAAAGGAGGAACCTTTAATGTGAGATTCAGCTCATCCAAAGAGGTAATGAATGAGCGGTATGATCAATTAATTGTAATGTAGAAAAGCTTGTTTCTCTCCACTGGCTCTGAAAGATGTCTAGAGAACTCTGTCAGGAAAACTAAATCCCACTTTGCTCTGTAAATTAAGGTTCAGAAGAAACACTCCTCCAAGTTAAGTACCATGGAATTTATGTTCATTGCTGGAAACATACACTGTATGATTATTCATCATATTCAACCACTGCACAAATCTTCTCCTGAGAATTCCTTCTTCTTGCCTAAGCACCATGTGATGTGTGAGGGATTGTGATGAGAAAGGTGAAAGCAGTGCTGCAAAATCTTTGTATTCATCATGGGTTTGGAGAAAGTGGCAAGGTCCAGTGTTGAAAAAAATGTGGTTTCTATAGGATTACCTACAAATTTTATTTTAAACCAAACTTTATTTTTTCCAATGAAGCATATTTGGATATTTGTTTCACCAGCCCAAAGGAACACAAAGTAGTAATAAATCCTGCCCTGAAATTATCCCAAGTCAGTATGCTCAAGCTACAAAACACAGAACATTTAAGTCAGAATCTTTTCCCCTCCAGTAAATTAAAGATTTTTTTTTTTGCATCAGTGATGATTTTGCATCAATAAAGAATGCTTTTGTTGTCTCAATAGTGAATAATTCAGTGGGAATATTTGTTAAAAATGTACTTCAACAATAAAGTGATTTTAGGCCTGCTGAATTTGAAGAGACAGGAGGAGAATGTACAGGCAATACCCTGTCAGCATATCTGATAGGACTTCAGAACCCTTGGCTTGTTTTATCTTTATAAAGAAAACTCCAACCCTTCTGAAGAATTGAATTGTTCAAAATGCATGGGAGATACAAAGCTACATATGTCATAGACATTTGTACGTATGAGTCATCTGGAGAAAAACTGGGGTCATTTATATACCTAGAGGTCTACAGAAGTTTTTCAGAAGAAAATGACAGATGAAAATCAAGGTAATTTTGTGCTACTGTGGGTCTCTTTCCCTAAGTTCAGGAGGTAGCCAAGAATCCTTGTGGCCCACTGTAGAATCCCAGAATGGGTGGGGTGTAGCACTCCCCAGGCTCAGCTTGTCACCTCCTGACATGCCCATGTCACTTTGGATGCCATGGTGTGTCTGCACTCTTGCATCTCTGGGTGGAAACAGACTGGTTCTGTTTGAGTGCTTTCCTGGGACCCGGGGAAACTCATCTGGGAAAGCTCCCGTAAACCAGGATCAGAGCACAGGGAAGTAAAGTGGTCTGTCCCTGTCAGAATCTGTGGTATTGATGATCCCAAGATTGCAGAAAGTCTCTGTCTTTCTGCCCTGCTGCCAAAGAAGAAGCCATAATTCGTCTGTGCTGGTTTTCAAGGTTGTTTATTCTTGCTTATCTCTAACATGTTCTGCTGCCCTGCCTCAGGTCTGTCCTGCAGGGCAGCGTGTGGGGCTCTGCCCTCAGTGGGATGTTACAAACATTATATACCAGAAACTACCTGTGCTATATTTACAATAACGTGCCAATATCTGTCACCTACATTGAACAGTGTGTCCCCAGCCTAAACCAATAGAAAAATGCCAACACTACAGTGAAACATGGAGGGCATGAAGAAGGAGAAAAAGGACAAGACACACCCAATTTCCTCCATCTTGTGCCCTTTGGATCCCTAATCTAGAATCCTAGATTGCACCCATGCCACACTTAATTATTACTCATATCAAACACTCAGAGCTTGTAATTCATCCTGTAAGATTGAAAACTCTTTTCCATGGACAGAGATCAGAGACAGTGTCTCTGGGGGCTCTGTACAGGGGGGTTCCTGACCCCCTGCCAGGGTCCCAGGCCTTCCAGGGCAGCCAGAGGGAAGCCCTGGATTCCCACATGTCCCTTTTACCAAAAGGACTGGAGCTTGAGTGTAGGGGACACCACCAGGGGTGTCACTCCATGAGTGAGCAGCTGCACAGTACTTGGTGGCTGGCTGGGGTTTAACCACAATCCAATTGCACAGGTATAATCTTTAGGAAGGGCTCAGGATTCAGTTTTAAATGAGAAAGCTCAATAAGGAGAACAGTTGTGTGAGGTAATTTCTCAGAGCTCCCTGTGCACTGGTGCAATTTTGAACAAATCTCTTTCCAGTGCTGGCATGAACGTAGCTTGACTGAATTTAGGAAACACTGGGAACCATCAACTGCCATGTACTGTTTGGTTTGCATCATATATATCCTGTGCTGAATAAGGAACTCTCCATAGCCTCTTGGTCCATTTGCTATTGTGCTATTCTCATAAAATTTTTAATTCCACAAGAGCAGAGTTAATAATCCAATACAGACATTTCCCTCTCAGTCACAAGTAGTCTTCTAATACTTTGCAGGAATTTTTATGCACTGACATAAGAAGCTGCATGACTTTGTGTTGCATGTTAGATCCAGCAGGTCAAAGATGTCTGTGCATAGGAAGAACAGGAACCAAACAACATGTTGTTAGTATAACTCTTTTAAAGGCCTCTCCTTTGAGTTGTGCAAGCAACTGTAAAGAAACAAATAAAATAGGAGAAGTGGGCATTAACTTTGTTTGTGAAATTTAATTAAATAATTTAATAAGTTGTACTCCTAACACTAGTGAAAGTGTGAGAACAGGTTTTGAGGAAGACAGGGCAGATTAGTTCAGTGTGTGTGAAGAAGGAGGAATAAATCTTTTACAGAACTAACTTTAGTGCACAGAGAGTTTTGCAGCAAGTTATTTTTAATAGTGTGTTCACATAATTACTGGAATGAACATAAAAATAAAAAACCTATGACAAACAAAAGCCCACAAAGGATAGGTAGAGGCTTAATATTTTAAAGCTTTTAAAGGCTTTTCTTTTACTTCAGATTTTCTTGAACAGTATCTATATAGAAAAGCCATGAGATCAGAATCTGACACCCTAGTTAGACACCATGTCCTTTAATTAATATACTTTTATCTGGTGCTCACTCATGCTATGATTTATGGTTACCATGTTCTGATCTCTGCACAGTTCTTTCAGCAGAGAAGGACAGTACCTTTACACCTACACTGCCTCACCTATTCCAGTGTATTAGCACTAAAACATCCTACCCACTCAATATTACAAGATGAGGAAACACACTCAGGTTAACTGTCTGAACTCACTGGAGCTGAGCCAGAGAATCACAGAATGAAAAGCAGGGGGAGCTTGAGGAGCACAAGAGAATTTTCCTCACTGGTGTCTGGTGTAAAGCACAGAGCCCGCACAGCACGGAATTGCAGTTTCTGTGCTCGCCAGAAGCTGGGACATTGTTGTTGCAGACAGTTTCTCTGGGAAAAATTAGTTATAAACTGTAATATGTTTCTCCTGATCATTGTAAACCACATATTTTCAAAGACTTCTTTCTTGGCATGTCCCAGATGGGGAGACCATCTCCTGACAGATTTCATGTGAATGCCCCAAAGCTTGGAGGTGCTAGAGCAGCTCAAAGAAAATGCCACCTTTTTTGTTTTTTTTTTTAGCTTGGTTACTTATTTTGTTTTCAGAAACAGTTGAATTGTTGGCTGACCTTTTCCAAAACTTTGAGCAGGCACCAAGCTTGGAAAATGGCAGACTGTATGGTTAGAGCTGGAAAATTTAAAAACATCACAAGACAGAGCCTAACTATGGGAAATGCCAGGCATCCATAATGATTTTTAGTATTTTTCCCTTATCTGCCATGTATGGAAGTAACAAATGAGGTAGAGCAGCCCCTGTGCTGACAGGGGCAGGGTTTGTGTTTCCCCAGCAGCAGGGTTTGCCTCTGCACCACTGCTGCTGCATGCCCAGCCTGTGGCTGGTGGCACATGTGGTGTGAGCCAGCAGTGCAGCTCCATCTGGAAGCTTTGGTTATGCCAGGTTGCGGGCCAGACATCTTCCCTGGAGAACCTCAGCTCTTTCCAGTTAAAATCAGAGACCTGCCTGGAGCTGTGCCACAACTTCCAGCTGATGCTGATGGGTTTCTTCTCCTGGAAATGGAGAATCCAGGAAGAGGGCAGGACATGGACAGATTAGGTCTGGTGCCTTATACAGAGTTGACTGGGTAACAACTTCTGAATATCCAGGTTCTGCAGACACATTTTTATACCTCTGTAGGAGGTAGGATCTGTGTAGGATCTGTTTCCAACTATGTAAATCAGAGAGCCTATTGGTTCTGAGCTCTTGTGGTGGTTAGCAAATTCAGAAACAGGACATTTGTTAAATACTTTAGGTCTGTGGTTTGCTAAACTTCTAGCAATTGTTTTCTGTAATGGGGTGGTGTGGAAAGTTTTCTCAACAACAAGCACTCACCTTCCTGGCTGGCTGTGCTGTTTTGTTCTCCCTGTTTGCTTTCCCCTGAGGCACCAGATTAACTTGGGCTCCTCTAAGCACTCCAGTACCCAAATTATCTCCTAAAGGGAGACTCCACAAGTGGAGCCAGACTTGCAGCAACCCCCAGAAGCTAGCTAATTCTCAGTATCCTGCAAGAAACCAGGGTAGCCCAAACCCTTACCAAAAAATAAACAAAAACAAAAAAAAAAAATTGAATGGGATGTTTGGGATAATTCAATGTGACCCATTGTCATGAATATTTCTGTATGATCACCTGTTCATGCTATAGAGTGCCTTCAGATCTCACCAATGCACACAAATACCTGAAGGGAGAGTGTAAAGAAAATGGAGCCAGAACATTCCAGTGGTGGCCAGTGACAGGAACAGAGACAATGGGTACACACTGAAACACAGGAGGCTCATTCAGAATGTCAAGAAAGACTTTTTCACACTTATGGTGACTGAGCATTGGCACAGGCTGTCCAGAAAGGTTGTGTAGATATCTGTCCCTGAAGACAGATATCCAAAAGCTGTCTGGACATGATTTTGGGTGGCCTGCTTTAAGTGACTCTGCTTGAACACGCATGTTGAACCAGATGACATCCATGAGCTCCTTCCAACCTCAGCTGTTCTGTGATTCTGTTAAATTCTGTGGCAGCTCCTTTTAAATTGCGGTAGAGAAGTTACCAAGTGAACCATTTGAATGCTAGTAATGCATTTCTTTCAGTTACTGGGTGTATTTGTTTGTGCTTTTAGTGCTTTTTGATTTTATCACAGATTTTGTGGTTATCATCACACATAATAATCACATTTGTATTTAAGATTGCTAGTCCTTTGTGGTACTCTGCTTTTCATTTCCAATTGTTCTCTTCCAGAATTACAAGAACTGAATGTCTTCATGTAAACTCTTGATCCTCATAATTCAGGCTTTATGACAAAACTCAACATAGTAATATTAAAATGATGATGCTGTATGATGGGTATAACTTTAATTTGGGCAAATGCATAAGCCTCATCCAAGCCAGGACCAAAACAACCATTGGTGGCATTGGAGCTGAGAATAGCTGGCATGTGAATTGCAAGTGTGTCTTGGACTGTGACCTGTCCTGGTGAGAGGAACAGAGCAGGTCATGTTTTCAGTGACAATACTCCAGGCAGTCTGTAGACTCATGGACACATTTTGCGTGTAAGATGTTTACAGGGAACAGACCCCTGCCAACAGTAACTGCCAAAGCATGCATTGTAATCCCAACAGAAGGTTGTTTGGTTTAGGCCAAAACTGTGCCAAGGATCATTCTGGCAATTTAACAGTTGCCCTCTAGTGCCATTCACAGCATCATCCAAGTCAGCAGTGTAGATGAAGTCAAAGTTTGTCAGAACATACTTATTTTTAAATTTATTTTATTCCACTACATCTGTCTGAAGCCATTAGCAGCTTCTAAAATAAATTCCATAGTCACAAATCAACACCTTTTTTTGTTATGATTTTAATGTGGCTGTACAAATTGCAATTTTGTAAGCCAACCTGCAGAGTGCAAATAGTGAAAGAGAAATTTTTCCTTGAACCATACATCTGAGCAAGAGGAGTAATTATGGGTGTCTGTCATTCCAGTCTCAATATCTGCAGAGCCACTGGGGTGCCATCTGTTAAATTAACTCCTGGAACCTGGATATCCTCCCTCCTGACAGGACAACTCCTTGCTTATTTTTTACTCATCATCTTGTGCAAGTTTGGTCTTCACAACCTACAAGAGATCAGCCCTTCATTTATGTCGCTAAAGCACATGCAAACAACTGTCTCAAATAAAAATACTTAGGTGGGACCTATTGGGATGACTTGTAAGATGAGGACCTTCATTTCCTGACCTCACATGAAATAGGGAGGAGTTGTATTTTCACCTTCTCAGTTGTCTCCACCTTCCCCTGTTACTTCAGGTTCTTTAAAATCCATACAAGTTACAGTACCACTTGCAAGAGTAATTCTTTTTCCAAATTTGCCATTAATATTATTATAAAGAATGTTTCCGAAATTTCTGAAATGAGCTATAAAATACTCTAGGACTGAAAAAAACCCAGTTCATCAATAATTTAAGATTATTTACTTATAAAAATTGAGACATGACTTTATACAAGTGAAAGTACCTTCATGGGATAAAATACTTGATGCTGACTCTCTAGCTTATCAGAAAAATGTGCAGCAAAAACCAATATGTGGAGTTAAAAACAGACAATGCCAATCAAAAATCATGATTTTTAAAGCTCGAAATTACTATAATAGAACGAACTTTCAAAGAGCAGTAGCTGATTCTCTGCTTCTTAATGGGATTTCCAACTAAGACTGTCTGCATTTCCAGGAAGTGTACTTCAGGTGAGCATAATTACTGAATGCAATACATAAGTAGCTGGATAAAATGAAGTGGTCTCTGTTGGGTACTTAGAGAAGATGAATTAGGTATTTTTGGCCCTGAAAAGTGCGAGTCTATGAGAAGCAAGAGGAAGTCATTACTGAATCTATTAAATCCACTTCTGTTCAGGTTATGAGCATGAGATTATGAGGCTGTGCTGCTCATACCAGAAATACTCTTCACTTCTTTGACCATTCAGGAAGTCAGCAAAGAGCCTAGAAATAAAGAGCTCTCCAGAGCAGTGTGACATCGTAACCCAGCCACTTCCACCTGTCATATGGAGCATGGGTGAGCTTCTTTAACAGAAGCCAGAGAAAATAAATAGAAGCACAAAGCTACCTACATAGCTTTGGGCATGCCGACTTACCAGCCCAGCCTTTAGAGTTCAGCTTTTCACATACTGAACTGAATGGTTTGATTAGATTTGCAGCAACAGTAAAACTAATATGATATTAGATTAATAAAGAGATTTTATATTATTAGGTAGTGAGTTGGATTGTTTCATTTGTTCCTTATGTTTATACACCTTCTTGTAAATCATTCAATGCGTTTATCTTAAATAGGAAAATGGTGACAGTAAAGACTGCACAATGTAGAAGTTGGAAAACCAGCCTCCTTAGACTTGGTCTGCTAATATATACTTGATCATATTATTCTTCATATTCTTGATTATATCTCCAACTGGTTCTTAGTGTATTTTTCTATCTTCACAGTTTGTTTTCATTTTTGGCTCTGTTATTCTTTGGCACTGAACTGGTAACAGTGAAACCACACCTTGCTGTGTTGTAATTGCTGAAAGCCTGGCTGCATGGTTACTATTTGCCAATGTCTACTAACTTCCACTTCTAACGATATAATAAGCAGTGGATACACCCTTATGAAAGTATTGTGCAGAATGAGAATGAGCTGTGTCTGGCAGTTACAGTAAGAATCAGGGTAATGCCATCTGGATAATGAAAGGCACACAGAATTTGTGGGACGATTAGGCTCCTGCACGGTGGGGGTGTAGGGAGGCAGAGATCTCTGAAGCTTGCTCTTGGGGAGAGAGGTTTATTGGAGAATTCAGGAATGCCCAAGCCTCGTGCTCTCAGGCGTAGCACGTGGCCGGGCTTAGGAGGACGGGGGAGGGGAGAGAGAAACGGAGGGTTTAGGAGAGGGGAAGCCCCAGGGGGGGAGGAAGTCCAAGAGAGGAGGAGAGGACCAAGAGGGGGAGGAAGTCCAAGAGACCGCATGGCCGCTCGGAGCCCCCTTTTCAGGGGCTCCCAGGTGGGCTGGGACAAGGCATGGGCCAATGGGGTTACAGACTGCGATGCTTCAGGGGCAGGTACAGAGGTGCGGGATGAACCACAATCTTTTGCGGGGTGGGATGGAACAGTCCATTTCACTCCAGGATTCATCCAAGGGTAGAAGTGACATTCGGCTAGCTAAGATAACAATCATATCTATCTATCCTCTGCAACAAGAATTTATATTGGTCATTAGAGCTAAAGATGTGAAATCCAGCACCTGAAGTGCCAGCAGGAATTGGAGAGGAGACACAAGGAGGGTTGGTCATGAATTGAGCAGACTGGTGGCTGCTAGATCTGCAAGGAGTCAATGTGAGGAAGGACAGATGTGTAATGTGGGGCAGAGCATGTGAACTGAACATAGGATTAAATATGTTTGTGGATTAAAGCAGAATGTTTGAAGTACCTCAAGTATAATATGCTCAGTGTAGTTATCAGGTGACAAGGTGCAGCAAAAAGGACTGTTCTCTAAACTGGAAGCTAACACCAAATGCTATGGCTTGTGGGTTTTTCTACGTACACATCCGTGGTTTTCATAGTTTAACCAGCATAGCATCTGATTAACATACACTTATTTTCTATTTGCTACATACCTCCTCCCCACCCTCTAAATTCATCATAAATGCATTGAGATTACTTGACAAGACTCCTCTTGACTTCAGAAAAGTTGATTGCAACCTTTTCTTAGATTTCAAGAGAATATTAATTTGCTACTATTTTGTGTGAGATTTCATCAGCATCATG
Source organism: Lonchura striata (assembly GCF_050655825.1). Lineage (NCBI taxonomy): Eukaryota > Metazoa > Chordata > Aves > Passeriformes > Estrildidae > Lonchura > Lonchura striata. The sequence goes on along the minus strand of NC_140705.1, from coordinate 82,218,231 downwards.
CAAGAGGAGATCCTGGGGTGTGTGTTTTCTCATATTGTTTCTTCAGATTTTGCTGCTCTGAAGTATACGCCTGAGGAGACAACAGAAGTTTAGCAAGAGAAAGACAGCTTCAATATTTACCCAGCGCTCAGGAGATCTATGTTCACTTCTCAGATCTGCCAGAAACTCCCCAGGCAGTTTTGAGCAAGCCAATCAGTCAGTTTCTCCCCGTGTGCCTGTTTAGTCGAATGGCAATTATAGCCCTGCACGCAGTCACGATTTCCTGGCTGGCGAGCAGGCTGGTGTGCTGGGGACTGTCACTTCCCTCAGCACTACAGTAGAGTGAGCTTCAAGTTTAAAATAGCCCCAGGGAGCCCAAGTGAGGGGAGCGTGCATCACCAGCCCTGCCAGAGCTTGGCTGGCAGCAGCTTTGCGCAGAGCCCACGTACGCCTGGGGCACAGCGAGCTGTAGCTGTGATGGAGCACTGCTGACGCACAGCCCATGAGGCTGGCACACTCCTGGCCTGACCCTAAACCCCACAGGCCACGCTGCCTTTGTGACTCTGCTGTTGAAACATACGACTTTTGATTTACTCATGCTGGTATTCTTTAAGGAATAGTTTGTCGTTCTTCTTGCTTAAGTTACAAGCATCTTTTGTTGTTCTTCTATTTACTTTTTTTGTGTACTTGCAAGCCTGGTATACCACTAGTGATAAGGGAGAGGCCATGATATTCTTTATTTCTGTTTTGCCAGGCTGCTCTGACCATCCTACAGGAAGTCAAAATCTCTATGTTCAGTACTTCAGGCTTTTGATTACTTCCTTTCTGGAACTGCTGAGCCTGCCTTCCTAAGGGATTGGCTGTACCAAGAGATGTATCAAGCTTACTGATTGCTATTTTGTTTATTGTGCTCCTTTTGTGTCTCTTGAGTGCATCCAGTGAAATCATCCATCATGCTGTCCATTTGGGAACATCTGGGGAGCTGGAGCAAAGGTGGAAGAGTGGAAAGGAACAGGAGGGGGTAAGCATGTGAACCAAAAACTGAATCTCTGGAGCAGTAGCTCTAAAGTCATATTGTCCCCTGTAAGCAGATGTCCTTCCATGTAAAGCAGGGCTGCCAGCAGCCCTCCCCAGAGGCTTGACTCAGCTTGAACACTTGAGCAGAGCGGAGAGACCTTTCCTGCCAAGTCTCCTCTTGGGTCACAGTGGCAGAAGATTTGACTTTCCTCGATCATTTCACTATCAGCTGCACTCTCCACTCACAGGAAGCTTACAGGACTGGTCTGAAGCCAACACAGCTGAACACAGCTGAGACTTGGCATGGGCTGGGGGAAGAGTAGGGGAATAACTTCTCTGTGGCGATATTCTGTCATTTTCTCTAGGTTTTTCCTTCTCCATGCCTGTTGAGAGTACTGGAATCTAAGCTCTGTTTCAGAAATATGCCACTTGCCAGTCTCTTGAAGAACCACATACTTTTGTTCAAGTTAGTAGTATTGTAATCATCTTACTAGAGTAAGATCAACATGATTTTCACAGAATTAGAGTATAGCTCTAGCTAAGTGCTGACTACATAAAGAAAAGGAACAAACTGAGAACATTTTGACTTGGCATCAATGGCAGGAGAAAAACACTTTGCCTGCATTAAGCCATATGACAAGTCCCATAACTTAAGAAATTCTACATACTGGCAAGGATACAGAACTCATACACTTTTAAAACTCAGCAAATATCAACTTTCAACTTTATAGAATTTCTAAAAATGTCTAATTGTGATAGCAAGTGGAATATGAATTCAAATGAGCTTAAATTAAATTTCTAAAACTAGAATGAGCATTTAAATTAGTGCATACCGAGGAACAACTCAAACTAAATTTTGGGCCCTCTTAGGAAACATTCTGAATTCATGTATTACATGTCAAAGTAGCATATATTTTTACAAATACCTAGGCAATTCAGCATGTATGAAATTGTAAATATGTGTTTCTACAAGTAAGTAAAACTAGTACCATTAGGCAGAGGCATGATTATTGTTAGTGCTTGTAATATCTTCTGGAATAATAAAAACAAGCTGGGTCTATTATGCCCCTTTTCATTATGTTTTATTTTATTTTACTTAGGCAATTTAATTTTCTTCATCTGTTGTATAATATAATCATTTGAACAGAAAATTTATGATACTGAAATGTTAGAGGCAACTACAAAAGAGCACAGTCATAACTGAGGATTTTTTTAAATGGGGGGGAAAGACTTTTGCTGATATTGTATTTTTTTTCCAATTTAACACTTTTTTTTCTCTCTAAATAATTGGAAAGAATTTTTCTCTTTTGTTAGGAGTTGAAAGTAAAATATGTAAAAATGTCCTGCTGATGTACATACATTGTTCTGTCACAGCCTGGGCTGAAAGCCCCACTTTTCTCTGAAAGTCATTAACATATGCCAAAGATCTTGTGGAAGGCCTGATAGAGGATCAAAGTCTATCCTAACAGCCTTGAGGGTCTTGTCATGGAGACATGCCTTCTCACTGGCTTCACCCCAGCAATCACAGAAAGCTAAAATATATCAAGAGTACTGGGAAAACAGCCACTCCTGAGATATGCCCCATATTGTGACAAAAACAGTGAACTGCATTAGGACTGTAAAAAAAAATTAAGGATAATATCATTTATTTATAATCATCAAAGCATCTCCAGTGGAACTCATCTGACAAAGGAGTGTTACATTAGGACACATAACAATGGTACCAGAAATTTGCCAGGAGATTTAACTGGAAAAATGCCTTTCCATTTTCAGGCACTCCCCACAATGGCAAGAGCAAAAAGAAATTAAATTCAAAAACTGAAAAAGAGATTGTGGGGAAAAAAACCCATTTAATCTGGCAGTGCTGCTGGCAGTTGGCTAACATTTTTATGCCATGTAGCTGTGTGGTTTCTCTGTTCTGGTAACCCCTGCCTGAGCATGGCCTGCAGAGAAATCTGTATTGATCTCATGAGTCATTCCCAGGAGATGGCAAATGTGACTAAAAGCCTGGAATACAAGATATATGTTACAGGATGAAAACCAAAAGAACTGGAGGGTGTTTAAAAAGTAGCCAGGAGATTAACTATAGAGAGACGGTGTAAGGAAATGGGCATGAAGGAGAGATGCAGAACATGATCACATTTATATAAAAATTACCCTTTGCTCCTGTTGTCCTCCAGAGCTGCTGCTGGAGTGCAGGAACTCCATGGCAACCCTGCAGAGAGCTGAAGGAAGAGACAGTTGTCTCACTGGTCCCAACCCCGAGACAAGGAGACTACTAATGGTCCCTCTGGCACGCGACTACCATTCTCCATTACACAAGTACCACAGACTTCAGATATCTGTGCAATAGTTTGCTTGGCACATGGCTGACATTGTCCTGCTATTTATGAAATCAATAAAAGCCTTCTTGTTTCTTGAGCATATGTACTTAATTAAAAGGCTTATTGAAGCACACTTGTCGTTCTTAAAACATGTGGACATCTTTTGGGATGGACAGACAAATTTTCAATGTCACAGAAGGTCATATTCAATTACAAATACCATAGCATGCTAACATGTGTACAGCAACTTCAACATGACACTGGGACATAATGGGCACATAATTAAAAGGGTTGGGGGCTTTTTGTGAATCAGTGCATGAAGAAGTACTGGGTCACACCTGATGCTTCTGCACCCTGGGTTTGAAGATAGAAGTGCCTCCATGCACTTGTCCAGCTGACAGAAGCACTGAGAAGTCACCTCTCCTTCTCTCCTTCTCTCCTTCTCTCCTTCTCTCCTTCTCTGCTAAGAGGAGTTTTCTGCTGTCCCACCACCCACTGAGTAGGCATTTGCCTTTAGAAGATTCTAAAACACAATATGCATTGGTAACACAAGGCAGACATTTCTCAAATGCTTCAAGCCATGTCCTGACATGTTTCCATTTTTCTTTCCCTCTTCCAGAATTCATGCATATTTTTAAAAAATGGGTCTGTAGCTCAGAAGAGATCTTTCTCAGATTTCCACTTACTGAGAAGCCTGTCACCCTGAAAGCAGATAAAATCAAAATAACAGTAGTACTAACACACCATTTAATGTCTGCAATGTGAGGCTGTGGACAGTGAGGGAGATGCAATATATATGCAACCAAACGAAACATCTTGGCATGAGAAGCTATTCCAGTACTTTGTAGACCATGTAGCCTGAAGCAATTCAGGGACAGAAATATAGAAATGTGTTTTCAGGTTCAGTTCAGTATTTTGACAGAAGAGAAACAAATAAAGAGAAAAAATTAGTCAGTATTAGTCAAAAATGCATTACAAAAGGGTGTTTTAATTTAAAATGTGAAAAAATGCTGAAGCTGCTTAAATCTGTAAAGCATAAATTAATATATCATTCACAATTTTTAAAATATCCTATTTTACCTAGTTTCTATTTTGTTGGGGAAAAAAAAGCCACTAAACAATTATTTGTTTATCTCTACCTGAGGCTGCCTGCTGTATGGCATTTCTTGTTCTCTTTCAGTTTTAATTCCTTTTTTGCACTTACACTCCATCTTACTATCTCTATCTCATTCTATACCATTATTTTTAGATTAAAAGAACCCATATTTTTAGTTACTCTGAATCTAATAGTGAAACGTGATGAGAAGAAGATATTTTATGTAAATGTGCCATTTTGTTTGGACAGCAGAGATATCATTCTCAGCTATGTTTTTTAATAACACTTCCCAACCAAATTGGGATAAAAAGCAACATAAATGTTAGTCTTGAAAATTAATGCAATTCTACCAAAACCAAGTTTTAAAAGCACAGCAGCCTATTCTATACTAAGTTATTGTGGTGTATAACTTCAGCCAGTGTGGGCTTTTAATTTTATGTTACAAACTTTGGAAGGTGACAAAAGTACACTAAACATATTAAAGAAAAATATATTACCACTGATTTATTAATTTAGAAATGTGGATCAGTTGGCCAATTACCTTTTCATCTTTCTCTATGCAAAACTTAGTAAGAACAAATTGTATTAGAACTAAGCACTTGCTTAACATCTGTTGGTTAGCGCAATTACATTTAAAGTCTTGTCTTCATTTCCTAAAGGACAAGTTAGACATACCTTCAGCCATGGTGTCACTGAACTTCCACTTCTGTCTGCTGTACAATTGATTGAAACATCACTGTATTCTTGCATTTTTCTTCATGGAAGAAATTAAAACAGGTTTGGCAGTGAAGGAATGTTGCAGCAGAAAGGTTCACAAGATAAGTGCTGGATGAAAACCAAGACTACCATTGTAGCAAAAAAAAAAGTTATCTAACTTGATTTTATTTTAAATTTAAAATGTGTTTTAAATTTAACTGCAGTTCCAGGACAGCATTTCTTTGCTTTATGCAACAGTGGCTAGCAATACTGAGATTTATTTCAGGAAAATCAACTCAAGTTTTCTTTGGGTTTGTAAAGTCTTTTCCCTCACCACAGCACTATCAGTTTGGACTGAATAGGGTTTCCTTTTGTATTTTTCCATGCTCTTTGCTCAGTTGAAAGGCATCAAATAAATTGTCATTTGTTGAGAGACTGGCATCTAGCAGTCACTGTTAAAAGTCAAAGCAAACTTTGCCACCACAGAGAAGCTTAATTTTTCTAATGGGTGTGTATGGTAGGATGCTGAGTGAGGTTGGAAATTTCCCAGTTCTAGTAGATATTAAGCACCGGATGACTTTGCAGCTTTCATTTTTTTCTGAAATTACAGTGCTTTTAGAAGTATTTTCTTTTGGATTCTTAGGGAAGTCTAAGAAAGTCTGACCTGCATGTGTGGGAGGAGGCTTTGATGTACTTCTGCTTTGTATTCCTGTCACCTGGAGCAGTGACTCATGAAGTACATGTACCTACAACATGCTGGCTCCCGTGGAAACCCTGCTGACTCCCTTCCTGTGAGCATCTCCCTGGATGCTCTTGCCAAGGGGATGCTCAGACACGAGGTGCAGGGACAGATGTGGGATAATGCCACAGACACTCATGCTAACCATTGGACACTGGGTATTCATGGATCTGGAGTTCCCCAGCAGCTGAGCTGTGCTAGGCCCATGTAGCTTTGTCCTTCCTTGATGAGAGTATTTTTAAGCTACTATTCCTTTCCATGTGAGAAGCAAAGAGGTTACCCCCAAAAATAAATGGCCTCTTTCCAGCCATCACTATTAAAGGTGTTGTAAGGAACGTGGGAAGGCCGTGTGTCATAGTTCCAATGAATGCCAGTGAGAAATGGGTACCTAAGCACCCAAGGTGCCTTGGAAAATCCCAGACACTTATGAAATCAAGCAGCTCTCAGCTGTCCTTACATGTTCCAGCAGAGGCTGTCTCTCATTTGCAGGCTCCAGACTGTCTCTCTTTTCAGCGTGGGAACAGTGATGCTTCAAGGAGCGACGACACGTTCCTGGTGCATGACAATGTAAAACCCTTGCTGCTCTAAAAGCATCTATGGCCTGACATATGGGGACAACAGATCCCACTGAAGATAGGTTCATACTCTGGGTGTCAAAATGTTTCCCAAGGACTGGGCTTCCTGTTCAAGCTTTTGCTATTTTCCCTGGTTTATATTTTGCCACTCTTTTTTTTTTTTTGCATTCTTTTGCTGCTAGCTATTTTTCATTAGTATCTCTGGTCAGCAGGAACCTACCCTGCTTCAATTTTACAAGAATTTTGACAATTGAAATTGACCCCATCGTGTGTTTCAAAGTGAATCACAACAATTCTTCATTTATTACAAGCTTTGAATTGCTGAGACATCTGACCCAAATTATGGCTTCAGCTAGCATGAACAGGAATTTACTCAATGAAAATCAGTTCCTCCTAAAGAGTTTGTTTCATCCATGCAACATTTTTAAATTCAAGTTTGAAGACTAGTAAGGACCCTGTATTATCACTTACCACCAACTGTTGATTTCCTCCACTATTTTAAAAACAGATGGAAAACCAATTTCCCTGAAATTTCATTCATTTGTATCAATACTAAAAAAAGATTCAAAATAATAATACTTTAATGACTTAAAATGAAAATGGGAGATTCCTGTCCAACTCCCTCAGTTTCTTTTCATCCTTCCCATTTCCCTTTCCATTTTTTTAATGCCAGCAATGTTGCTGTCTATGCCTGTCTATGTCTGTGCTGCTGTTTCTATGTCTACAAGATTCAAAATGTAAGAATTTGCCTTGGGATTTAATTTATTTTTTCACCAGCTCAGAATTTGATCGCAGCTGAATCATCTCAGCAACAGGTCTTGCATCCCACATCAGATTCCAGAGAACGGGTGCAGTTTATCTGCAGACAGGTGTGCTGTCTCCATCCCAGGCTGTCTGAACCTGGGATGGTGGTACCCATCTGATGGTTGTCGAAGACCACCCTAGGTCGCGGGTTGACTTCGTGTGGTGGAAAAACTTCTCCTCCAACCCGTGCTTCCAAAGAAAGGCTCAGCGGTCTCTTGTTGTTCGGTCTCATGGTTGTTTATTGCAAGCTATCTAAAAGATTGTTTTCTCAGACTGCTGCGGTTTGCTCAGCAGCTCAGGCAGAGGCAGACATACCTCTGACACCCTCTCTGTCTGCTGTCTTCTTCTTCTCTCCTCCCACCCCTGGCTGCTGCTATCTTTTATATGGTACATTACGTGATACATGTTTACAGTTTTTCCCCAATAACTACTACCTATATTAAATGGTGCTTTTCTACTCTAAACCAATCTGTGCGTGCCAACATCACCGAGAACATGGAGGTAAGGAAGAAGAAAGAGGAAGGACAGGACCGGCCAAAATTCCTCCATCTTAAAACCTCTGACCCCCATGTACAAACAGAAAACCCCTGTACAAGCATTAAAACCCCCCTGTACAGCACTAAAAACTTCTTCCCTCTACTTTGTAACTACTTCTACTATAATATCTAAACTTTTGTGACTTCTTGTTCTTCCTGCAAGGTTGGTAAATCATTCCAAACTCAAAATCACAGCTGTTTCCAGCTGCCTGCCAGGGTCTCAAATGCTTCTGACCAGGGCCTGGAACCTCCAAAAATGTCTGAGGGACATTTTGAGTTCTCACAATGGTAGTACACATCTGCCCCATACTGAAGAATTTTACTGGGACCTCACTTGCCTCTAGACAGATGAAGTGCACTGATTTCAGCTCTAGGGTGCCTTCTGCCAGCCTTTCCTTAGCAGGCAAAACCCCATATTCAGGCTCTTCCAAGTACTGAAACTAGTGGCACAGGTCACTCAGAGCCCTTCTTGGCTAGCCTCACTTCTTGGAAGTCCTCCTGTTCTTGGGAAATCTCATCTCATAGCTTATTTCCTCTGGATAAAAAGAGTAAAAAAGAATGCAAGGCCACTTTAATTTCCTAGGAAATTATACACAAAAGTACCCTGAACTGTGATGTGCACACACCCAGTCTCATCCCTGTTTGTGAGTCTGAGGCAGCAGACAGAGCAGGAGCTGTGATGGAGACCTTGCAGCACTGTAATCCCCACTGATGTGCCCTGTGGACAATGCACACGCTCGCTGGAAAGCAAACACAGCTCTGCAGGGCCTCTTGCACCCTCAGAGTCTGATCATGTCCTGACACCTTCTTTTCCTGGCATCTCAGGGTCTCAGCAGTTTGTGCTGGGTTTCCACAGAAGAGTTTATATCTTGTTCAGACACTGTGCTGTGGGAGAGCACACAAGTCTTAACAACACCTTGTAAAGTCTCATGAAAGTGGTGCTGTGACACTCACCTTTTTAACTGTCCTGACAGCTGCAGCCTTAAATAAGGCAGCTGCCATAAATACTGATGAAAATACAGTAGGGGCTGCCACAGTGTGCAGCCAGAGTGACACTGGGTTGCTGGAAGGGCCACCCATGCCCAGAGGCAGAGTAACACAAGTGTCAATATTTCATAGCCTTTTGCCTTCTCTTCAAGTCAGGATACCATTGCAGTTAGAGGAACCCAGGAAGTGCAGGAAGGGCAGGAGGCAGGTCCCTAAACACAGGTGTCTACTGCCATTTTACACACCATATTTATATGTCTCTCCTCCTCTAACGTGCTTTGTCTATTGCACTTGGCTTTAATCCATCTGCACCAAAGTCCAGCCACATGCCATCTGTCACACTTTCACAGCATCAGTGACAATGGTCTTCTTGTGCACCACATCAGGTGCTCATCAATATTCTCCCTGCCTGTGTGTGATCAAAACATTCCACTTCACAGTTTGTCTGCCAAGTGTCATCATCGAAATGACAGCAGTCATGGCTGGAACAAAGCATGGTATTTGGTGACACAACTTGAATTTCTCTCTTTCCAACTCACCTCAGTGTTTCTGAGTGCCTATCTCAATGCATGTGGTTATTCTCAAGCCTATTTCAGAAAAACAGTTGCACTAAGCAAGAGTTTAGATGCTACAAATTTACTTGATGCTGAAAAGACAAGGTTTAAAATTAATTTGCTCCAGCACATCTTTGTACCAATGTATCAGTGTTATGTTTTAGCCAAAAGCTGGTGCCATGTCTCACCTCAATCTCCAAGGCAAATTTCCATCATGTTATTTAAGAGGGAAGGAATTGCTACATAAAAGAACGTCCAGAGTCCCTCAACAGCATTTGGTTCTGAGTGCATCAGAGAAACCTGCAATTGGCACTCTTGCCACTTACATGGGGCTTCTTTAGAAACAAGTTGTGAGAAGTCTAATTTTAATGGCAAAGTCTAAGGATGCTGCTTTAACTTCTCTTGTGATTAATGTTAATTAAGTGTCCTTCATATGTGTCTACTTTGTGTATGAGTTGTGAGTTTTTGGTCTGAGTGACAACCATCTTGGGTTACAGTTCTGAGACTGGGAGCAGGGAATCAGGGATGGTTTTGCTCTCACCACACCCTGAGAAGGATATGCTCATTTGGTTTTATGGATGATCTGAAGATGGTATAGGAGGGATTTTTTTCTGGATTTTGCCTTGCTTTACATACCTGATCAATGTATTGAGGTGCATGTCTCTAAACCTACAGCCTGGCAACTGGAAATTATACAGGCTAAAAAATGAAAACTGCTTTCTGTGTTGGACCAGTGATGGTGCTGGGGATTTATGACTATCAACCATTTTAGATTCTGTAGTTTGTCTGAGGCTCAGCAATTGACTCCTTTTCAGTTTCTGTAAAAAATATTTTGTGAGCTATTCAAGGTGTCAGTCTCTTCTTGGTGCATGTTCCAAGAGCTGACAGATTTATGTTTTGCCAGAGGTGCACTTGGGTAGACACAGTTACGCTGACTGTTTTACTGAGCAAGGAAGGGGAGCTTTCCTGAGTTGTGTTGTAGAACTTGCAGCTCTATCTTGACTGTATTTCTGTTCAGGAAGTAATTCCAGGTTGTTTATTGGTGTCTTGAGTGCTTCTTTTGATCAATGTAATATCTTCTTTAATTTTTATGTTTCTTCCATAGATATTATCTGTTCTTTTGGCAAATTGTTTAATGCCTGACCTTTTACTCTGGAGGAATGATTTGAAACACTCTTAAATAGATGCTACATGGAAAACATTTGGAACCGCATCCTCTCTGATCAGTAATTTAGCCTTGGCTGATATTTGGTAACATTTCCTTTCCAAGGAAAGACATAACTTATGGCTTTTTGGTGCCACACTCTCTGTGGCCCATTTGACAGGTTTTATTACAATGGTAGATAATTTATTTTCCATCTTTATTGTCTCTAACAAAGCTGTAGATAAGAATTTGAACTGGTACTTCATAGCTCATGTTTTATTTCAAACGTTTTCCTCCCATGACTTTCTATGACTCACCCTATATAAAGCATGTAGTTGTGGTACTGTGGAATTTCTCCTAAGGAGATGGATTTCTTTTGAGAGATGGCTTCTTCTCCATTTGGGAAGTATTGAAAAATATGAAATTGAATAATAATTTTCTGTAAGCAGCACATAGAAGTTCTGGGATCTGTAGAACTAACACTATCAGTCTTTTGATGAGCCTTAGGCACTAGCAAAGAGTACAAAATAGCAAAATCAGTCTTATAGGAGGTGTGGTATGACAAAGTTTGAGGTAAGTGGTCTGGGCTTGAGCTCCCAAATTTTTGCACCAACTCCCTTCTTTGCCCTAGGCTAAAGTGTGGGACACACAAGGGAAGTGGCAGTGTCAAGAGCTGGGAGGACCAGCTCTTCTTTGACCCACCATGTGAATTGACACACAGAGGAAGCCATGGCAGCCATAAAATGCAGCAGAAATGTGAATATATTGCACTATCTCACTAGCAACACCAGGCAGCTGAGACACACGGGTACACAGGCTGTGCTAGGCTCAGCTCATCCTAGAGACCAAAGGCACACAGGGGTACAGGCTGAGTTAGGCTCAGTTGATCCTAAAAGGCTTTGTGCACACACAGTTTATCACAAGGCTGTGTTTTTATGATCTCTCTCTCTCCCAGCAGGAGGCTCAAACATGTCTGTTAGAGTGTTATCTCTACACAGGAATTCTGCTTCTCGAAGCAGGCAGAGGATGAACAATACTAGGCATAATAAATGGAGTTTTCCCACACCAACTTTCTTTGCATTCCCAGCTGCAAGGTTCCAATTCCCAACTTCAAGCAAAAATCATTCTGGCCTCAGCAAATCCTCCAGTTTTAACCCTATCCTCCCAATACTTACATTTTACAGAACAGTGTCCTGTTCTGACAGGATCTCATCAGATCTCATTAAGATACTGGCAGTATCTCAGCTTTGGACCTGCATGGGTTGGGCTGGAGCTGCTTCTTTCCACACTGAGCCGTGACTCGGTCAGCTGTGTTCTGGGGTGGCACCCAGCACTCATGGTTTGCCATTAGCTTAAGATTCACAAGCTCTTTTTTCAGTTAGTTAGCTCTTTTCTTGGAGAAAAAAAGAGAAAGACACTTGGGAATAAGTTTTGCCACTTAGTTATCACCAGGCCTTTACCCTGAGGCTTGAGGAGAGATTGACAAACCTCCAGGGAATGAGGCAGTGCAGAGTTTTGTCTATTCTTTGGCTGCCATCTTTAGGCCAAGAATATGGCAAATAGATGGCAAACTGTGTGGTTTGGCTGTGAACCCTCATCGTTCCTCCTTTGTTCTCAGTAGGGTTTTGTCTTTGGAGCATTCAAATTTTGCCTAAAATACATTAGGTTTTTCCACCAGTTTGCTTTCTGTTGATGGTGGATGTCTTTTGATTATGAGCATCAAGGGTTCTCTGTCTGTATTCCAGGTGTTTTTGGAGTAATAGCTGCATTTTTCTCCTGTCTTCAGTTATTGTAAAGTACCTAGAAAATGAGACAGGGCTTGGCTCTCACTGAGTCTCTTTTTAACTGAGGCTTAGTAAAGAATATTGTGAAATTGCCTTTGTGTCCTTTCCATTTTGCTGGCTCTTGGCTGCATCTGAGTAAGCAAAAGTATTTGAAGAAGGTATCTGAAAAAATTGGAATCAGATGAAAATTAAAGTTTTCACTCAAAAATATGCACAGCCTGACATAGAAATTATTCAGATAATTTCAAAGTTGTCAAGGGGACTAGAACAAATAAAACCTCAGCCTAACATCCTGAAGACTGGGTGAAAATAACCTCAGAATGATGCAATCTCATCAAACCCACAAGGGGCAAACAAGGTGGCCTGAAGATGACAAAATCAAAACCACAGGGGATAATTTTAAAAGGTGTAGAATGGAGATGGGTAGTTATCAATTGATTGAAGGAAATTTCCATTGAAAATATATTGGTGGAAAAAAATGAACAAACTATATATGGAAAACAAAGAAGGTGAGTATTAGCTAAGATAAGTTTGTCAAGTATAAATATATTGAACTGGTTTGCTTTCCCTCTGCAACAGGAATAACATTTCTTGTGGAAAGGGCAAAAGCAAGAGTTCGCACATGATTCTAGCCAGGCCTTCCCCAGCACTATTTCATTTGATACTACAATTTAGGGAAGCACAGTTTGCATGGTTGGTTCTCTGTCTTTTCTAATGTAGAACCATGAGGAAGCTCACAGTACTCCATAGTAAATTCTGCTTTCTGAAAACATGCCTACTTCTCTTTGCTACATTTCAAAACCCCTTAGAGGCCTAAAGACAATATTTTCCCAATCACTGGTTCACAAAATCTACCACAGGCCCAGTACAAAACTGGTGACTACAGAGTAGCCCCTGCTGGTCCACTGCTCAGTATAAAACATATAGAAGTGGTTTCTACAGAACCTCATCTCTGTTTGCTCTGTCTTTAGGTAGTGAGCCAAAAGCAGAGAGGTCCCTGGAGTCATAAATCCTAGCTGGGAATTATCCAAGGGGAATCAATAAACTAATTTAAGAAGTTGAACTCATATCAATGGTGTTTGTCTGCTGACAATAAAGTAGATACCATTCTTATAAAAGCAAGACTACAGAATCCAAGACATAAGAAATTACCATTCTGCTCTACTCAGTGCTTGGCGACAGCTCATCTGGAATATTTCTTATGGTGGTTTGGCTTTCATCCCTGCAGATGGAGAAAGGCAAGGAAAAAACAGCACAATGACTGGTGATCTAGAAAATACAACTTGTGAAGGAAGATTGAAGGAACTGTGTTCTCAGACTGAAGGAAAAGAATATTTTAAAAGTCAGGAAGTTCTTTTATGTCCTTAAATTTATGTATAATGTTGCTTTACAAAGAAAATAAATAAGCTATTTCCCATATTCACAATGAAAAATAGTAGGCCTAATTTACTGCGAAGGACACTGAACATAAACATTAAGGAAAACATTACAATATTAAGGGTTGCAAGATGGGGCCCTTTGTTTTCCCTAAGGTTGCAGCTTGTTGAAACATGAGTCCATCAGGAAAGGAAAAAGTACACATCATTCAGGTGATGGATTGTATGGTCAATCCAATTGACTGGACACCAATGGATTGCTCTCAGAAGTCTCTTTACAGGCTCTATTTCTAGGAGCCTGTAAAGCTGTTCAGCTTAAGCTAGGATAATATTTTATAGCAGATTTCAGCCAGTCCTTTTGGCCAGGTATCTCCAGTTAAAGAGTCAGGATAATTTACAATAAGCAGTTTTTTATAATACTGATTTGTAGTACTATACTTGAAAACTACATAGATGAGACTATAAATCCAGATTGTAGTTGCTATTTTAGTTGCACCTGGGTTAAATTTCAGTTATGTCTTAGACTTTGTAACTTTGTCCATTTTTACCAGTACAGATCTGCTTGTAAATCTTTATGTGACTTGGAAACCTTGACTGAACTCAAGTAAGTATCTGAGTAGATATTTTACTCAACAAACTTTGTTGTCCCACTGTTCACACATGTCTGATTGTTTATGTACATGCTGAAAAGCACAGACTCCACCACTGATTCCCTAGGGATTCCACGGAAGTCTTTTCTCCATTGATAAAATTTTATTTTCCATATTCAACCCATTATTGATATACAAATTATCTTCCTTCTAACCCCCTGGCAATTTAATTCTTTTTGAAAAGCTTCAAAGGAATCCAACACGCATTGTGACTTTTCTCTCTATGGTATGACATTTTTCCCAACATTTACCACTGTGACTGCTAGTCTTAGTCTGTGCCATGACCCTGAGTGGAAGTCAGGATTGCTGATTTGTTTCCTGGATTAAAAATTGTGGTCACATCTATCATCTTCCATTCCTGTGGCATTCCAGCTGAGGTATTATTCCTAGATGGATTATATACCCAAGCAGTAGCTTTATGACTCAATATCTGAGTTACAGCTATATTCAGAAACCTGGTTTGAATAGCTTCCAGCCCTGGAGAGCTCCCTTGCTTGAAGTAACCTTTTACCCTTCCTGGTTTTTTTTTGTTGTTTGTTTTTGTTTTTTGGTTTTTGGTTTTTTTTTGTTAACTTCTGTTAGGTTCTACTGGCTAACCAAACTGACTTATTTGCCATATCAGGGATTTTTCAGAGTTTTTATTCATTTGAGAGATGCATTTACTCTCAATTTCTAAAATGGTGTCCTTAAAAGAACCTCTGGGATTCCAATAACCATATTATCCCCAGTTCTTTTTTAATTCTTTATCAAACAGCATCTTCATTTTTTCATAAATCTCTTCTAAAAATACAAAGTAAGTCAATTTTGTGGGGTTTGTGTATGTGTTTGTCTTTTTGTTTCTGCCAGAAGGCTGGATTTAATACATTATGAGCCCTTGTGTGGGGTTCTATGTAAATAGTTGCCCACTGAGCCACATGCCCTGCTGTGTCTTTGCTGCAGGTCCTCTAAGGTCACGGATACAGCGTGACTTTAATCCCTTTTAATTAGTTTGTGACACCGCTGAAGAGGATGGTCTCCCCTCTTTCTCCCTGCTACTGCTCCTTCCCCTGTGGATCAGGAAACAGAATTCAATAAAACTGTTTGACACTGAAAAGTCCCATTTGAAGCCTGCCGCCTTCCACTTCGAGAACAGCATGTGAAGGAGGGAGTTGAGCTGAGTAAAGCTCAGGTTTGGCTGGGGCTGAAAGTGCTGCCAAGAGCAAAACTTTAACAATTTGTCTTGGGCTCAGCTCTCACCCAGTCTCTTGTCCTGGCTTACTGCAGACCCGTTGGGAAACATGTCCTTTGATTTGTCACTTGCCATGCTTGAGCAAGAGGGCCTTTACTTGGCTCCTGAAAAAGCCAGTGTAAAAGTAGAGGAGGTTTATCAGGAAGAAGTTCACCACCTGTTGGAGGAGCAGCCTTTTGCACTCTTCCGCAGTTTTAGGGGAAAGGTTTTGGTCTCCGCAGCTGGTAATTTTTTTGCAAAGAGAAGGAGATTAAAAACATCATGCTTCTTACCACCTTTGCCAAAAGCACTTGAAAACAACTTCAAAGAAGAACATCCCTCCTCCACGCTCAGATTACAAAACATCCCTTTGTAGGGAATCAAGCCAGACCAATGAAATGGGGGAGAGACATCATCTTTAATCATTTGTTGCTCAGACAAACTCATGGGTAACATGAGTTTAGGTTAATTAAATGTTACTTTGTACTGACAAACTGAGCTTGTGCTAAAGCCTCAGGATTTGTTTGTGTGGCTAAAAGCTTGCACTCCCTCATAGTCACGGCATAAACCACAAACCTTCTAGCCTAGTAATGTGCAAACATAATAGCAAACAGCAAGATACAAGACCTGACCTCTTGGCTTGAGTACCGGCTTTGGGGAATAAGCTTCCCATGTCAAGAGCTGGTTATCTTCTCAAAATCCATTTTTTTTCTTTCAGGAAAGAATCATGCATTCAGTTTTTATCAACTTTCCCATTTTTGTTTTCTTTTTCTTTCTTATTTTTTTTTCAACTGCTCCCTGATCTGACTGGCTCAGTTAACTTGCTTTCTCTGCAAAAAGGAAAAATGGGGAGGAAGGAGAAAACAAGTCTTGCCTACTCCTTTTATGATTAGGGGTAAGAAGAACAAGTGTGGTATAGATGGAGAGCTCCAGTTGCTCTGCAGCTTTCCCACTGCTTTCTCATGTCTGTATGTCAAATCTTGCAAAGCTGAATGATAGCACAAAAATCCCACTGTCATGGGAGAAGCATTATTTCCATACAGTGCTACTTATTTGCTGCCTATCTGAAATAGCTCCTGTCATAGCAGAACAATTAAAGCAGAAGTTCAGTAGTTTCTTGGGCAGCCTTTTTTTACCTGGACTTTATTCTGGGCAGATCTTCCAAAGATTTCAAAAGGCTTCAGCTACAGGAAAGAACAGAGCTCAAAACTACCCTGTGGTGCTGTGGATGTCAAGCTGCTGGTGACAAGCCTGACTGTGAGTGCTGCCTCTAGAAAAGTGTTTCTTTCTACTGGGACACCACAGATAGCACCAGATGATGCAATGCAAATGCTGACTAATGTTGGGCATCATCTCCAGAACAGATCCAAACAGCCAGGTATCTGTATTTGCTGGCAAGTGGACATCAGGGTCCTAATTTCTAATATGTGCATATGGTGGAGCACATGGAAAGTAACCTAGTAAGTGCAGGGTAGTCACAGAATTGCCAACTACGCCATACAACCATCACACATCAGGCTCTTTCTTTATATAAAGGCATTGTTTTTAAAACAATTACATTTAAGAAATACCCACAGCTTTTTTGCTTGTTTGAACCCTTTAATAGAAAACAAGTAACAATTTCAAGCTTCTCTCTAGCTCATGACAGCTAGAATCCGAATTACTACTTTTAATCAATTCTGGGATTGTCCTGCGTTTGCTGGGCTGTGGGAGTCAGGGCTCTAAGAGACCCTCTGGTAGCATAATTACAATAAAATGCCTCAGTTCCACGGAGCACACCCTTGGCAGTGGAAGGGCAGATCTGTTTGTGAATTTCATTCTAAATAGCTGTTGGATTTAATTCTCTTCTGCTTCAGTTATTTACATTCAGGCAATGTGTGCCTCTCCAGGGATGAGCTCAAGCCTCTCCCACCAGCACAGATAGTCTGGCTTTCAGCCTGACCAGCAAGGGCCATGGGAAACCCTGAGAAGGGTTTGGCCCCACTACCACACAATATTTCTGTTGTCTTGTCACTCAGGAAGGTGCAGAAAGCTGACAGTGCAGCTTTCACATGGGACCTTTTGTGGCAGGGCTGCTCTCTTTTAAAGCATCTGGGTGCTTTGGAACACTTTTGAGCTGGCATTTGCAGAGACAAGAACTGAAAGTCAGCTTTTAATTCAGTGTGTGGGAAATGAAAGCCTGCCAATGCTGTGACCAACATGTGTGTTTTTGCATCAAGACACCGAGCTCAGGACATGGGTTTCATGGAGGTGAAGTGCTGGTAATTTTTATCATAAAGCTGATAAAGGTAAAATGTAGGCTGTTAGCCTATGGCCAACCTCAAAACCCAGCACCCAGTTACAAAGCAACTGTGTCCTGCCTCTGTGAGGTTTCTATCAGGGCAGCTTTATTCCAAGGTAATAATTTTAAGTATCTTTCACATGGTCAGGACCCTTGGGCAGAGGCAGTACAAATGCAGCTCTCCAGAGCACAGAAGAGACCAGGATAGAGGGAGTATAACTCAGAAGGCCAGCAGAGCTCCAGACTGTGTTCCCAGAATTATTCTCGCTTTTCATCCAAAAACTAGAGTGCAATGTGTAAGCAAAGCTACCCTCTGCCCTGAAAGCACTCTCAACCCTTAGCTACAGGCTCTTTCTTGCTGAAAATCTCTGATGTGGGTTTGAATATCCGCCAGCTGAGAAAAGCTTAAAAGGCACGTGCCACATTTCCTGAGCATGTGTTCAAACCACTAATACAAAATTCAGCATTACCACCAATGCCCTTTTTTAAATATTTTTCCTTCTTTTTAAGGATGCAAAGAACTTGTTTGGTTCTGAAAGGCAACATGCTATCACTTAGCCTCAAAAGAGGACCCAGGTTTGGGTGACCACAGTCTGGAGGAAGGGACTAGACCTTTCTCAATATGTCTATTGAAGGTAAATTGTAAAGGCACCTTAACCCATAGCATGCCTGGTTTCTGATCCTCTTTAAAGGGTGCCAAACCTCATCTGTCTCATGTATCAAAAGCATGAGCTTCAGGTTCTGGTTTCCATGTCAGTAGCCCTGAGAGGCTGCTACAGCCTTGCAGTCCCACAGCACTCTCAGGACTCCAGAGCCAGTCGTGCAGGCAGGGTAGAATGGACCAAGGATCCACTTTCAGCTTCTCAGCTTGTATGGTGGACCATACAAGAAGCCACTTTCAGCTTCACAAAGCAGCACCCTGATGGCTTCCCCCAGCATCCAATGCAGACTAAAGCTTGGATTTGAATTTTGGAAATATTACCTCTTGCTGCTAGGGAAGTATAATAGAGCATTTAAAAGGAAATAATGAGTGATTATGCAATTGAAATTTAATAGAAATTATGCTTCTGGTGTCAGATACTTCATAACACCACCAGAGAAATATATGTTTAATGAAATTATGCATTTTAATAGATGCTATTGCATAGCAAAATTCTGATTCGTTTCCTTTTTAATAAATCACCTAAGAATTTTCCACACAGATTGAAGAGGCTAACCTGACCTGGCAGTCATGAAAGAGAAAGTGTATTTTTAATGCAAAGCAGTCTTGTCAAAGGATTTACTTTCAGAATACTGTTTTTGTAGGAAAAAAAATACTATTGGTAAGAAAACCTCATGTATTGTCATTCTAAATATAAATCTGCTTTCTGGAGGAATACTGAGTAATCTGTTCTGATCTTCAGGATGAAATATTATTTTTACTTCAGCTCAAAACAACACTCAACCCTTTCATGGTCCAAGTTAAGATAATCATCTTGCCCACTGCAGACAGAAAGAACTTTTCTAAACCAATATTAGAAAAATTGGGTTTTCATTTCAGGAAAAATGTAAGAATCATGCTTCTCTTTAGATTGAGTACTTGATGATGCTAAAAAAAGAAAATATAACAGATGAATAGTTATCTTGTCATAATCTAAATGTGCTTTATTCTCTGAGGACAACATCAAATCCAAATAACTTTTCAGATTCCCTGAGCAATGCACCAAGCCCGTCAAGGTCCCAAAAAAAAATTCAAGTGTATTCACCAAACAGGTCACCATGGGACTGGGATCATGCTGTGAAGATGGTAAAAATCTATGTTTTATTATAAATTTCTGTGCAAGTGTTAATTGCAGGGACTCTCCTGCTTTTTAAGTTTTTCTGAAGCTGATACCTGCCAAGAAACACTGTTCCACAATCAGCCAGACTGATAAAGCCTGATAAAGCCTAAAGCTCCATGTGGATCCACCTCCCTGCTTAAGCCATGCTGCAGACTTTCCAGAGAGCCCCCATCTCCTCCTTCTCCTTCTCTTCTCCCATGCTGCAGACTTTGTGCTCAGTTCTCCCCCACTGCCTTCTCCCAGCAGTGCCCTCAGCACCCCAAACTGCTGGGGTTAAGAGCTGCAGGCTTTTCAGCAAGCAGGGTGAGGATAAAATTGTTCATCTGGTGGGAGAAGCAGAAATGTTGTCCATCAACATCCCTCCAGGTGTTGTGCTGAGCCAGGCACACTTGGATCCAGAATCTCCACATCTGCCTTGCCACAAGGGATGCCTTTCCTCATACTAGAGAATGAGGAACAAGCTGATATCACACCTTCCTTCAGCACAAGCCAGAACCTGTGTGAATTTGTCTGTGAGGGACACTGCACTTCGTTCACAGGATGGTTTGTCCTTAGAAATATTTCACAACTATTAAAGAAGAAAAAGGATCCATGCCATGAGCTCTGTCTGCAAACTCTCTCCCACTTCTTGGCAGTGGAATTTATTAGTGGTGCTTTTGCACCATCATGCTCTCCCAGGATGAAATGATCAGTTGTTTTAGTTGTTTCTAATTAACACACAATTTTAAATAAATTTTCCACATAAAATAGATTTTTACATTCTTCAGTAGTGCCAGATGGACAGAGCCATCTGTCAGAGATTAACATTCACTAAAGGACAGCTAGTATTCAAAAAAATTAACAATAATGTAACATTTTAAAAAAATTTTGCTTCGTACACTGGTTGAACAAACAATTGCATGTGAAGCTGCTCTTATTTTTAAAGATCATAATTTGTGAATGCTTTTATAGTACTTCACTGAATTTGAAACACAAGATCGTTGGATGATTGGCCCATTTTTACAGCTTGGGGACATTTCTGAGGGTATCAGATCTGGGGTGATACTGCATAAAAAAATTGGAGAACTAGAAACCACACAGCCATCGACAAGTCATGAATTGCTGCAGGTAAGAGTGAAGCCCTGAATGAAGTGTCGTTTCCTTTGAATTGAGAAGAACCTGGATAAAAGTTATCAAAAGCATTGTTTACATGATGGACATTGCTATTACTCCAGACTCCCTTCTGGAGTTCTTGTTTGTATTTTTTCTCCTCACTGTTCCACCACCAGCCAAAGCTTTGCACTGAAGGCTCACAAGTCCAAGCCTTGGCACAAAGGGCTGAGGGAGAGGCCCTTTGGCTGTCACAGCCCACTCTGGTGCTGCACCCCTTGGGCCACTGCAGCCTCCTCCTGCCTTGGGGACTGCTCCCCCAGGGCTGCCCTGCCAGCTTCAGCCCATTTTGCTAGCCCTGCAGCAGTGCCTGGAGCCTTGCAGAAGCTGCCCACCCAGCTGGTGCTACAGCCAGCAGTAGGTACATTATCCTCTGTGGAGGGGAAAGGCAGAAGGTAAATCCTCAGCTTTCCAAAAGCTCAGCCTGCTTTTTCAGTGTTAGCAGCCCAGGGTAAAAGATCTTCCTGGCACCAACATGCTGAAGAGGTTTGGCTTGTTAGGTGCAGGGACTTATGTAGTCTCTGCATGGTGTAACACTTTATGGGCACTGGAGATAGGACTTGCTGAACCAGGTTGTCCTTTCCTTCCCATATTTCTATCACTTAAATCTATCAATGTCAAATTTGTCTAATTTTCTTTCTATTTCCACTGGAGGGATGAAGCCGTGATTGGACAGCTGACAAAACTGCCAACAAAAGACTGAGATTTCAGGGTGCTTAAAAAAAGAGAAAGCTACCTAAACTTATTTTTAAAGACCATTTCAATAAATAAACCATTTTCAAACTTGTTATATCTAATAAAAGACCTGATAGGTATTTCCGCCACTGGCAGAAACTACCTGAGAATTTGGGCTAAGTGACCAAGGTTTCACAAAATTGATCAAGGGCAAATGGAGACTAGCTTAATAAAGGAGGGACAGAGAAGAAAGACAACTGCAGACCAGTTGGCTGAACTTTAGAACCCACAAAAACACTGTAAGAACAAATCAGGCTACTTGCACATACATAAAATGTGCTAAGCAGATAAGTGATGGCAAATAGAGATTAATGAGGAACTAACATTTCAAACCTTTGCAGGTTCCTTATTTGAGAGAATAAAAATGGAAACTATAATTCGACATAAGCAATAGATGTGCAATTTCTTATATGGGGTGTTATACGGGGAGGTGACTTGAGTCTGCATGACACCATTATAAGGACAGTTCAGAGCTGGTTAGAAACCTTGCTTCTAAGAGTCATTGCCAGTAAATTTCTTGTCAAACTAGAAGGATGTATTAAGTATGGATTTCACTGAAGCCAGTCCATGGTGCTACATTCTATCTTCATTAACAGATACTGACCTCCTGATATACTATTGATAAATTTGAAGATGATGGATAGGGTAGGACTTCTAGCATACAAGAGATAGCCTAGGAATTCAAAGTGATCTAGCCAAACTGGAGAAAGTATCTGAAAAACAGGAGGCAGTTTGATAAGGACAAGAAAAAGTGCAAACCTGACATGGTTTTCTAGAACAGCAGATATTTAACAAGGCAACACTTGGTATACAGTTGTTCTGTTGAATTTAGGTGTCAGTGTGTGTCACAGTGACTTGTTGCTAAGGAAGGGGAAGCATCATCCTGGGTCACACTGTGCAGTGGTGACATGTGAAAATATGAAGTTATACTCCCCCACACTTGGCACCAGTCTGGTCTCAGCACAAATGAGTCATTTTGGACGCTCCAGTTTGAGGAAGTGTTGACCAGCAGCCTTGAGGAAAGCACCAAGAGCAACTAGTCATGGTGTAGAAAAGGATGGAGAGAACTGGGGCTGTTCCTGACAGGGAAGAGCAAAGTGAGATTAGATACAATCAGGTCTTCACAATCAAAACCAGCAGCTGAAAAGGAGGTAGAAGAGTTTAGTAAGTCTGCTGGGATAGGAAAGTAAATAAGATTAAATTGCAGTGAAGATAGCTCAATCCAAATGCCTCCCAGAAAAGGCAACCAAGCCCTGGCAGGACCATACTGGGGGCTAGGGATCACCACACCAAAGATTTTCCATGAACACAGTGGGGAAACATCTGCCACAGGCAATTTAAGCTTAATTCAGGGCATCCTGAATGAGAGATGGGTGGTGGACCTCCCAAATATCACATAATATAACATTGCTACCTCACCAAATGCCTGCAAGGGCAGCAAGGCTGGTGAAGAGTCTGGAACACAAGTCCAGAGAACAGCTGAGGAAGCTAGGGTTGTTTAACCTGGAAAAAAGGAGGCTCAGGGGGGACCTTATCACTCTCCACAGCTGCCAGACAAGAAGTTGTAGTCAGGTGGGGGTCAGTCTCTTCTGCCAGGCATCCAGAGACAGAATGAGAGGACTCAGTTTTAAGCTGTGCCAGGGGAAGTTTACTCTGGACATCAGAAAAAATTCTTCACTGAAAGAAAGAATGATTGGGCACTGGAATGGGCTGCCTAGGGAGGTGGTGGAGTCCCTGTCCCTGGAGATATTTAAAAAAAGACTGGATGTGGCACTCAGTGCTATGGTTTAGTTGACAAGGTTGTGTTTGGTCATAGGTTGGACTTGATGATCTCAAAGATCTTTTCCAACCTAGTTAATTCTGTGATTCTGTGTAAAGACTCAGAGGTCACTAATGTCTTTCTGCTATCAAAAGGAAGCCGAGTACCATGGTTTCTACTACAACAATGAGGAATCTCAGGCATAGATCCTTGCTTGGATGAAAATTCAACATCAAGCACAGAGCTGGGCAAGAAGGCCAGTGCACTCTCACACAGAATATGCAACCCCATCATCAGGGGTCTGGAAGAGCAACTGCCCAGCTTTGGATAAAATGATCAATACTAGAATCAGGGCTTATTTTTGTGTCAACATCATGTCGCTCAGGGAAGTATTCAAGAAAAAAATGGAGTTGTGTTTACAGAACAGTTTAGGAAAAGTTGAATTCCTTTCATGAGGTGTAGACATGAGAGAAACTTGGAAGATTTCATTGCCTTTCATTTACATGTAAAATTGATGCACCCCTCTTACTCTATTTTTCAGAAGGTGAGGTGTTTGTCTGCAATGCCAGAAGGAAGAGGGCAGCTAAAATAAGACTTAATTCTTCTGATCTACAGATGGGAGGGCTGAATAAGCTTTGGCATACTTTGAAACATCTCAGGAGAGCCAAAACAGAATGCTACTCCTAAAACATCTTTACAAAACATTTTGAAAGCTAATGATGAAAAACAGCCCATGGCAGTGACTGTACCAGTACCTGACTGTACTGTATCAGTGACATTGAACCCAGAGTGTCAAGGGTTACAACTATCCCACATCATATCTGGACACTGTGCCTGGTATTACTCCCAGTCAAGAAGGACATCAAAAAACTGGGGGCAGCCCAGCAGGTTTGGGGGTGGGGGGTTAGATAGTTATAGGATTGGAGACCTTGACACATGAAGAAAGGCCAGAGGGATTGGGACATTCAGCCTGGTGAAGCGAGGGCTTGGGGGGATTCCATTCCTGCCTTCCAGTGTTAGATATTGAGAGATTATGAAGGCACTCTCTTCACAAGGATTCACTGTGATGGGCAAATTTTCTCTCCAGGCACAAAACAAACCTTTCCTGTGAGACCAACTAAAGGCTGGGACAGGCTGTCTGGAGGTGTGGTGCCATTTCCCTTGATGGAACATGCAGGGCTTTGTTTGGCAATGCCCTAGATCACCTAAGGCCCTGCTTCTAACTCACATAGGTCCAACTGCACTTTCTGACCCTGGTCAGTCTGGGCTTTCCCCCTCAGTTTTTGTTTCTCTCAGCGTAACAAGATGCTGGAGAGTCCAAGACACACTGTCTCTTACCTCTGTTTTACCTTTCCTCCTATTAGGGTACAGCTCTGCACTAGCAATAGCCAGCATCAAAAGAGCATCTTTAGCACCCTGTCAGCTACACCCATGCAAAAACAATATAAACACAGACACAGTAGCTGCAGTACCCATTTCAGCACACATCTTCCTGCCCCTGGACAGACAGCAACACCAGTGCTAGGTCTGAATTCCTTGGTAAGGACTAGTGATGGCACACTCCAGCACATCAGGAGCTGCCAGGGCCCAGATGCTCTCCAGTGATAAAAACAATCCAGCATGGAAAGAGAAAAATATAAATTTCAAAATTTCTTCACTGGGCCAACTCTGTTCCAGTCAGTTGGGGAAAAAGTGGAAGTTCTCTTTTTTCTTTTCTATTTTTGTCTTTTCCAGCATGACTTTTTAGACACTCACCTTCAGACTTCATTCTGGAATGCTGCTTAAGTATAAATTAATCTGGATCTGGCCTGAGATTTCTCTTTCAGATAAATACGAGGTTAGCTAAAAGAAACTAGTTATGGAAAAACTCATATGTCAAGAAAATCAAGATGTGTTAATTTTTTTTTTAAATCCCAGCAGCTTGACTCCTATTCCTGTTTTTAGTGAACAGAATAATCTTATAAAATTAACTGAAGATCAGATAAACAAAACTTCTGCTTAGGGCTAGATAGCATGGACATTTATCTCCAGATACAATTTGAGTGCATCTTCTTCATCTTTGCTTTTGTTCCACTGCATAGGCTGCCAGTATCCTCTTCCCACAGACTCTCCCCAGGTTACAACAGCTGAGACCTGCCTCCCGCACCACTTTCTTGAGCGGTTCCAAATCTTCTTAAGAATGTGAAGTTTGATCCATCTCCCATTGACTTCAATGAGAGCTTGGTCAGACGCAGAGGTATTTTTTCAAGCTTTGAAAAGGTAAGTATCTGTACAGAGGTAGGATGCTGAAAGATACACGGCTTGGTGGGTGTCCCTCATCTCCATGGGGGGAACCCTCCACTTGCCAGGCTACACCAAACTCACAGATCAAGGTCTTGGGGTGCAAGGCTGGGGGATGCCAGAGGACACTCACATCCCTCCTGCTGTCCCCAGCTCGCGCAGTGCAACAGATCCAGCTGCCCCTTTGAGCCCATGTTGCCAAAAGCCATTGGATCCTGGACACCTTTAACAATAGCAAGAGCATGTGAACACTTCCCAATTGCAGTGCCACTTACAGCAAAACCTGGGAGAAATCCTTCCATCACACAACTTGGAACCCAGGCTGCCAGGTTATCTTGAACTGAAGAACACCCTTCCTGAAACACCCCAGAGACCAAGTGCTGCAATTTGTGCAGGACTCACAAAACGTGCACTGGTTACAGCAGAGGCACAGTGGGAGCTGTGCCATTGCTTCTCTCGGAGCATTTGGTTATAAGCTTTGTCAGCTGAAAGATTTGCACGTAACAGATGCGGTTACCATTTGTCCTGTAGTTTGTGACAAAGGTAACTAAGGATTTGCATTTAAAACATAGAGGCTGTTGGAAAAGGGGCTTTTGGATGTGGGCCAGAAGCTCAGGACAAGCTGTAAGAGGCAAGGCTGTATGTGGTATTTCGCAGATGACAGTGGCGGTGCCGGGCGGCCGCGCTCCCACACTGACACCTAGCGCCAGCCAGTCCTGCTGCTCTCCGCGCCTTTCTGCTGCTCGCACTCTCATACCTGGGGGGGGCTTTTTCTTTTCTTTAACTCTTGGGGAGTTGTTTGGGTTCCTGCAGTTTTGATTAGTTTTTTTTTTTTTCTGTAAATGAACAAGAGACTAGCTGCATAGTCTCCATAACGCAGATTTACCTACCACAACATGCATGTTTTCCACTTACATGGAATTATTTTCCCCCATCAGCCCAGCGCGTTGAAGTTGACTTGGAAATATGTGGGGCACTTGTCAATAATGCATCCCGTTGCCCTGCTGCCCGTCTGATGGATGCAACACTGAGCCCATTCCAGAGCTATGTGCTTACATACAACAACCAAGTCAGTTTATTTCACAACAGCTTGAAATAAGCATTTGGTTACATCACAGCTCTGCAAACAGAAAACCATTCTTTACAATGGAGAAATATGCTTTCTCCCTGAAAGCAGCTGTGAGGCCAGATTGCATTTCCAGACCACCCATTTACAGCAAATATCTTACTGACAGATTCTTTGTAACACCAGCTCTTTGGATTGTGATCATAAAGAAAAATAAATTTTACCAGTAAAAAATATGCATTAATTAAATACTTATTCATCATAGCTGAGCTTAAGGGCTCACTCTTCAAAATCTTTATAACAGTTCTGGAGACAAATGAAAAGTAGTTTAAGTCTCAGCTGACGAAACCCAGGGGATGGTTTTCCCTAGCTGCCCACACAGACCAGGAGCCCAGACAAGGTTCTGCAGCCCAGGCACTAAGATGCCAACACTCCACTTTCTGCTGCAAGAGGTCAGCAGAAAAATAAACACCTTTTACCAGAAAAGGGACTTTGTTGCACTGCAGTTTTCAGTCTTGTGAAGTTACACTCACAAGCTCAGGAAAGTAATTTCTCACTTTTTAAAAACTCACTAGAGGAAAAAAGAAATCTGAGACACTTAGGTTTGTAGAGTTCTTAATTTGATGTTTAACACAATGTTTTATTCTTTGTCATTTAGGTCTTTGTCATATACAGAGCAGATACAGGATCACTCAAGTCTAAAGTTTCATTACTGGCTTTACTCACTGCAGAATCTGAGGTCCTGGCTAATTCTTTTAATGAGATTTAAACCAAGAACAAAACATATCACCTTAGAAACCTGGGGAGTATGGAGGTCTATCTGTCACCTTTGTGAAAAGGCAGAGATGCCTCTATTTACCTTCATAACTTAAAGATTTCAGCACAGGATTCTCACTCCTGAATTTCAACAAACTGAGCTCCACTTGACAAGATACCTCCAGCATGTTTTCTCTTTGAAGCGGCAGTAACAGGCTGTTCACTACTGCACCTGAAACTGCACTGCACAGTGCTTGGCAGCATCTCAGCTCCCAAACCAGATAGCTGATAGCAGGATAGTTGCTCTTATCAAACTTGAAAAGCAACTGTTTTCTTCCCCATCTTCTCCTCATTTCTCTGCCCCTTCCAAAGAGATCCAAGCATCTAACCAACACACCCTCCTGCAACCTGCAGGAAAACAAACTGATGTAATTGCTTTCTTAATTCAGATATATCAGTACCACAGCATTTTCATTCCTGGGGCATAAGCAATGGGAAAGATGCCTGAGCCTCCGGCAGTAGGGGATGCACATACTAAAGAGGCAGCAGAAAAGACATGAAGAAACAAACTGAGTTTTCAGCTAATCCTGGCATAAGATAACCCCCAAATAACATCAGGTATTTGGAAGTTGTCTGTAGGGACAAATTGTTTCCAGAATTAGGCAAAATCAAGTAAGAAAAAAAATAAAACAAACTTTAGAGACAATAGACTGTGCATTACTGAGAGAATTGAGTAATTTCACCCCTACAGACTAATTCCAAGTCATGTTTTGCAACCATCTATTGAAAAGGCCATCTGGCTACACTGTGGATCCTAACCCAAAACATCTCAAAGCTTTGATATACACAGGACCCCCAAATTCATACTTGGTCACACAAAAGATCTTTTCAAGGCTAACTTTCAGGAAGTTTTGCCACTGATGTAGGAAGGCAGAGGGATTTTCAACATTTCTCCAGAAACACAATAGTTCTGGGAATTTTTTGAGAGTGGATCAGATGTCAGTTAGCCCAACTCAGCCTGAGGAAATGGCAACTGCAAATCATAGTGACTATTTCAGAGCCAAGTTTCCTTTGATGCAGAGCTTTTTGTTTTTCCTGAGGGAATAAAGGGAAAATTAGAAACAGGAAATGACAAAACCCTACAGGTACAGAAACAACAAGCTGAAGTACTGTGTGCAAGTGTCCAGCATCCTCTTCTCCCTCCACCCATTTCACTACTTGACATGTCAATCCAAAATTCCTAAGTAAAGCCTAAAGAAATATGCAAGACTCTTCAGACACAGCAACAAGCCCCTGACTGGGAACCAGTGAGAGCAAGAGCTGCCTAAAAAAGTGAGGGCAAGCTCAGTATTTCTGAGGGCACTGAGAAAGGAGAACTGCACTGGAGTAGAAGCCCAGCTTGAGAACACTGGATCAAAGCCACTGGAGCAGTGACCTTTAAAATAAGCAAATACAACCAAACTGTCACTGTAACTTGACAAAGGCTGAGAGTTGGAGCAGCTACACCCAAATCACTCCATGCCAAGAGTTCCAAAGCAGGAGGTGGCTCCCAATGTCCACAGAGGCATTCACAGAGGCCCCGCAGAATGATGCAGTTTCTGCCTCTGCTTCCTCCTATTTCTGCTGATCTAAACACAAAGCAGTGGAAGACCTATTATGCCACTTCAATGTGAAAAACATTGAACTAAAGAACTATGAACTCAGTAGACAGTATTGAAAAAAACTTTTTAGGCAGTATTTAAGGGAAACAAGATACATAAAGCTCCTTTGTGAACAACATGAGAACAGAAAAACAGAGGAATATTTTAATCAGCATTTTCATACGGTAAACATTTCTCTAAAATGCCAACATTTTAAAATGGCAATCAGGTCCCTGGCTGGATTTCCTACACCAAAAGAGTGGTGAAAGCTCAGGCATCCTATACATAGAAGAAACCTCCAGAATAGTTAACAGGACTTAACAGTAAGTATTGTCTAAACCAGAGACTTTTTGTCCCAACATGCTATATACAAATGTATATTTAAATTAGAATAAAATGTGTGGTAAAGCTAAAACAATGAATTAACACTATTCAGTGAAGATTTTTCAGAAGATTCTGCTTTTCCTCCTGACACATCTTAAACACACCAGGAAACACAGCACTGAAATCAACTCCTTCCAAGCCCACCAAAAGGAAAAAAAAAAAAAACCCAAGTTCTTTTAAAATCAGGTATTTCTTGCTTTAAAAAAAAAAAAAAAGAAAAAAAAAAAGGCTTTTACAAGGGCTTTTTAAGTTACAACAGGTTTCATGAAGCTTTAAATTTCTCTCTGAGCGGGTTTCTGAATTGTCATTGCTGGTTATTACTAGTAGGCACAGAAATTCCCATTTTAATTAGAAACTTTATTTTGAAATACATTGTACAATTTACATGTGAAGTGTTTTCAATATAAGATTTTAATAACATTACGCTGAGCAAAATGGCTGACCAATTTCCTCAAAGGTCTTCCAGTTATGGGCTTTTTTCATTAAAACTATCTTACAGAACTAAGATGCAACTTAGGCATTTGTATTGAGAAGCTAATTGCTATGTTTACCTTAGGGAGAAAGTATATACTTAACTGTTCCAATTAACTGTATGTTTCAATAATGATGTTAAACATGTGGCATAAGACTGAAAGAAACCCAAGCCCTAATTAAACTTGTATTCACCAAGGATTTTTAAAAAACACTTCATGATCAAACTACTTTGTTAATAAGGCACAGTCAGACAAGTATTTGCAAAGACTGGCTACCAATTCAGTTTTACCTGCACAGCCTTCTTGCTGGTCTGTCAACAGTAATCTGAAAGTTGTTTTCCCTGTCTGCTGCTGAGACTTTCCAAGAACAAGGCAGAGCAGTAAGGCAACTTAAAGAACAGGCATGCACAGGAATTTGGCATTTGGGATGGATTTTGAACATCTGCAAAGTAGTTCATTTTATAAATGGAGCATTCACCTGCTATTATTAAAATGGTGGCCAACTGTGATAAGATAAATAGAAGTGATGCAAGCAGAGGGCATTTTAATAGGAATTAACAAGATGTCTGGTATGCTTTCAGCTAACACTTTGCATGCAGCAATTCCCACAACTTTCAGAGATAATCTAAATTTAATTCTGAAATTCCCCTCTGCCACTTGGAAAAGCTGAATGTACCAGGAAGTTTCTTAATAGCAGGTGAAATATCAAGGAATGAAATCTCCATTTAGATAATGAGCCAATACTGCATCCTACTTTGCATTTCTTATTAGAACAAAAAGGAAGTCTTTGGGAACGAAAACAGAAATAATTACATAATTATTTTGGCTGCAAGAAAGTTCAAGAACTTTTAACATGGGATGTTTTAAAAACATGAAACAAGTCTACCCACAGTCAAAGAATAAAAAATACAAATGAGGAAAAAAAAGAGAAGCCTTACCTTCCCCTTCCAAATAACCTTTGAGGAATAATTGCTTGAGATTAGCATTGTATGGCTTCTGTGGCCTATGAATGCCAGATAGATACTCTAAGAATTATCATTTTCAAGCTACTGCTTGTTTTCAATTTTTAGTAACTTCAAACAAAAATACATTGTCTATTTCACTTGAATAATAAAACTGAGCTTAAAAATCATTAAAAGTGTATTGCTGATACAAATTTGTATCACATACTTCATAGATTAATTATGAAACAAAAAAGATTGACTATACAAAAAGTTTTCCAAATTCTTTTGCACAGGTGAACTCATAGTGCAGGTTTAAGATAAAAAAAATCTGTAAATGATGTCATCAAAAGATGTTGAATACAAAATACATTCTGAAGTATTTTACAGAATGGCTGAGTTATCAAGCATAAGAACTGAGGATAAAGAATGTTAATGACAAGCAGCCACATACAGAACACAAAGCAATAAGTTTAAATCAGACTATTTTGGTTTGTGTAGCCCTTTATTAGCAACTAAAATAGAAGATATCTGTTGTACATCACGGGTAGTAACTGACTATACTGGAGTTTTATTATATTCTAATACAGAATCATTTATAAATGCATTGTTTTCCTTTTTTTTCTTTTATTAAAAAGCTTCCACCCCCTTTTTCCCCCCTTTTTCCATTTACAACTTGCAAAACTATTCTGAAAGCTGAGTATATGTGCACAGGTCTGCAAAGAGTGCAAATTTAGGATATGGTAAATACTTTACATGTTTTGTTTTTAAGGACAGTCTACCACCATGCCTTCTTAGCCATTATCTTTATCTTCAAAAAAAAAACCCAAAAAAACAACTCTCACAAAAAGCTCCAATACCAGTCTTCCTTTCACTGTCCTAAACAAGAAAGCATTTTTAAATGAGTTGAAACTAAAGAAGGACTACACCTACTAGAAAAGAACAGAGTTGTATTAGTTTGAGGTTTCAGTATACCCAAAGACCAGGGACTGTGTCTTTGTAAGGGCTAGGCTGGGACCCCGAATACAGAATGTGTGCAGGTGCCATCCCTGAGCATTCAGAAGTTCAGTGGACCATAAGTGCTCCAGCTGCATAACTCACTGAGCTGTCTTGCCAGTTTCGACACTGGCTTGACTGAGCATAATTCAAAAATGAAAAGCTCATATTCATTCCATTCTTCTGGAGCTCGTTGATAGCCTGAGGAGGGAAAAAGAGCTGTTTAAAAAAAGGTATCAGTGAAATTATATTTCCTAGGTCACAAAGGTCCTTGCACCATCTCTCATAATCTCATTATATAAGCACCTCCTAGTAACTAGTGGATCTAGCCCATTTCTGTGTTGTTTCATTCACTGACCCTTCCCCCACTGCATTGTGTACATCCATGCAGTTCTCTAAAGCAACGCTGAACCTTTCATGAGACCTCATTTAAAAACAATCCTTCCAGTTCCATGGGGAATTTATACAGAAACACAGATGCAACAGAAAAGAACCCACCACTAATAAAACTTTTCAGATTCTATTTCTTCCATCAAGGAGAAAGAAGGTACAAAGGTAATTTATTAACGCGTGACAATTGGCAAAAGTCAGTAAACAGAATTTAGCTGTGATTCACTGCAAAACTAATAATTATCTGAGAGTATATTTGCAGAGTTGTCATAGCACTGAACTTTGCTACATGCACCCCCAATATTGATAATGCTCATACAAACTTTTATGGACTCCACTTTAAAAGGTTCCTTTCTATGCTCTCCATTCAGACTACATTTCCAGTGAATCAAGTTTTTCCCTTCTAAAAAAATTAACAAGCTTGCTGTTTCAGATTTGAATTACAGTAAAAATACAGTGAGATTCATTCAAGCAATATGACAAATCTCCAGCACTCAACCAGTGCCATAAAGCAGCTGCAACCAAATTTAGACAACTAAGTTAAGCCAGGTTTATGTCTGCACTGCATCACCAAAGCAGAATTCGGTAAGCAGAAAGTAATCTGAATTCTAACTGCTGTTAATTTATGAGTTAATGGTGCACTAATAGTTACAGAAGTCATCTCTCACCATATTTTCAAAACTGAAAAACACTGCTGGACATCACAAGGCACAATAGCTAGCTAATAGCAATATAGAGAAAATAAATACACATTCATAAGTACTGACTCAAAAGAGTAAGTACATACTTCTTCAGGGAGATGGATTTATTTGTTTATTTATTTAGGGCCAAGAGAAAGTGAATGATTGCATTTCATTGAAATTCAAAAGGAATGTGCTATCTCATCACCCTTAGGGAACTGAAAACCCTCAGCCCTTTCGAGAGCTTACATTTGTCTATATGCAAGACACAAAAATCAGAGACCAAACTGAGAATTATTAGAAAATAAATTAATTCAAGGTATGACACTTTAGAACTAACGAATACCACAGCAATCTTGTGTTTTACAAATGCAAAACATTTTCCCAGAAGCTACATTTTTCAACAAATCAACAGTTACTTACATTTAATAGCACTCCAATAGGATGTCTTCCACATATTGTGTTATGGTATTTCTTCAAGTAATTGCTAAAAGATACAGGATCTAGCTGCTCTATAATGCTCATACCCTGAAAAAGAATTGATAGCAATAATTACATTACACATTCACAAGCAGGTGTTTATACATCATCTATTTGTTACAACAGAGCAGGAGGAAAAACTCTTGCTTTGAACCAAGGATATTAAGCGAATCTCAGCACATGAGCTCTAGCTTGTAGTAATCTTGTTTCCATTCCTTGCCAAACTAAAAGTGCAGGAGGTCTTCCAAAGCTGTCATTAATCCACAGATCTGTGAAGTTATCTTTGCAAATACCAGCTAAGCTCATGTTAAAAAACCTCTGAAGACTAGTTGATCCCCACCATCCAAGACTGCCCTACTTCCATAAGATTTGGTACAGCTATAACCAGGCAAATTTACTAGAAGGGCAAAGCAGGAAGAAGTTGTGATTCCATCTGCTCTCCCTGGTAACAAAGTTCAGGGCCAAGCACTTGTCTGGGACTTCCAGATGTCAAAAAATCCTAGATAAAACCAACATTATACACATGCAATTCACGTGCATAACAAGTGTGATGTATCCTGGACATATCAGGCATGCAAGGCAGTTGATCTGGGCATGGCCTGGCCATTTGCTCAGAGCATACAAATCAGATCCAAAACATCTCTAAAGCACTATCAAGTTGGTGCACAACAAAAAAATATAAGAACTGGGAGATGGTGTTTCTACTTTACATGAGACAGTCACATGTATACATCCTTTCCTCCGTTGAAAAAGAGATCCACGATCCCATGGAGTCATGCTAAGGATACTCGCACACGTGTGGAAAACCAAACCTTACATACACATATACAAACATTTGCATTCTTAAAAGCAAAAAGAATCCTACAACTCCAGTTCTAGTCTACTCTTACCCCATCCCATAAAGCAGATCAAACACCATGAAAGTAGTTTAAAAATAAGTGTAAAGCAATTATTGTCTTAGTTTCTTCATGGGTTTGCTCTTTTGCCTGTATTAGACTTCACCCACTTATTTTTTTCTTTCCTCAGAAAATTATTAATTCCCTTCACCAGGGAAATGAGCTACAGACAGCCACTAACTCAATAAAATACATAGTTATGCTGCTTCTGTTGGTGAAACAGTAACTTCTTCCTTAGAGACTAGGAAAAAACACGGGAATAACTGGAGGATGATACTAGAAAACGAGACAATTTCTTCTAAGATTTCTGTATTTGTCCCAGCTCTTTTCCCCTACTTTTGTGTGATAAAAGCCACAATGCAGGAAGAAGTCAGTCTGAAGTCTCCACCTCAAGAGTGAATTATCCACAACACTGTGCAAGGGCATTGGATGATCTGGCAGATACCAGCTAATTATTCAGGCTGGATCACTGCTTACAATGGAGGAACAGAAGATTCCCAGGAGAGCTGGGAAAATTACAAACAGCAATGATAACTACTACCCTTGTGTACTTTTGAATAGAAACACACATAAGATTAATTAATAAAGAAATATGTTTTATGAAAAACAAACAACAGCAAAAAAAAAAAGCTGGCCAATTGGTGGTAAAAGCTCAGTTCTTCTGGATTCATGGAGAGAATTTTTGGACCCCTGGCCAGTAATGACAGCTGTTAATCACTCCAGATCTACAGAGCCTAAATGAGTGCCAAAAAAAAAAAAAAATAATGGTAGCTATTTTCTAACTAGCAGTGATTACATAGATACCATTGCATTTCCAAAGTTTCCAAAGCATATATTTCAACCATCCATTTACTATGTCAATATATAGCTAAAGAAAGCAGAACTAAACTTGACTACATACTCAAGTGAAACTAAGATATATAAGGCATTTACTCAGATACTGAACAGTTCATGAGAATATATTTTATCTGTTTGTAAAACCCTTTCATGACCTTTTAAAAACATGGAAATGGCTGCTCAATTGAGAGACTCATTTTACAGTTGTAAGACACTGGAACATACTGGGCAGAGGCATTTGAGCATTTGTCTCAAATGAATGGACATGGATTTATGAGAATGCCTAGTAAGCTTATTTCAATGCACAGTTCAGCACTGCAAAACATTTACAGCTATGCAATTAATCCCAGAAAATTCTAAGAGTTCTATACATCAGAGATGAAAAAAATCTATAGGCAATTGGTACAAACAAGATGTCCTATAAGCATTAGTTGAACTGAACTTTTCAATCTTTTGGATTTAAAAATCCTTGTGGCAGAGGAACAAAGACTATCAACCTTGTTTCTCAGTCTAAAATGGTGTTGAGGAACAAAGAAAAAATTTTTGCCAGGTTGTGTTTTATAAAAAACAGAGGTATATGAAGCTAATAATGTTCAGTATTTTAAACAACTCAGCTAGGCATGGCTCAGAACAGAGTTAAAACACACATGACAAAAGTGTAAGCACAGTTACACAGTTTATCACATGGTCATTATGGCATCGTGTAGAAATTGCATACCTCAGTTACCCAGATACTGTTAATGGCATCAAAAATAGCCTAGCATAGTGCAATTAACATGATCACAAAGTTACATTTTCAAATATCATCCCTTAAGCTTACAAATAAACTTTAAAAAATAATAACCCCACACATATATCCCAAAACAAGCAAACAAAAACTCCCTCAAACAAAATATAGACTTATTTTATACTCTATGCCAATAATGCTTTGGCTGGTCACATTAAAGTTTGTTATCAGTTATTTCAGCTGTTCCTTCACATTTCAAGATCTAAACTAACGGGACTCTAATGGAAATGGAAACAAACTTGGTCTTAGTACTATCCAGCCTAACTATCTTTGCATGTGTGAGTCATTCAGACTACACAACAAATAACCACCAGGAAAATTACTGTCTAGGCACAGAGAACAGGGACCTGGTGTCCTGGTTTGTAAGATAAGCTTGTATTCTATTTGCCATCTGTTGAAGGTTGGGCAGGTTTGTTATCTTTTCCAAGAACAATGGTTTGCTCCAAAGAGGTAATGGTTTGTTAATGGGCCATTGACTGATTCAATGCAGGGCTGGTAACGTAACACCATCCCATTGTATGGTATCATTAGCACTTAGAAAGGATCTTAACCCTTTGAGAACTGGTGGAGCAGACCCAAAAAGATGGTTAAAAGGTTGGGAGAAAGTTTCCCCAGGTGCTATTTCCTCGCAATAGGTACCGTTATTAAAGTAACCCCAAAAATATACAGTTAGTGTGTGATAGTTATGAATCCATGTACCTGCCTTCCAGAGGAAATTAAAGATCCATGAATTCCTCACCCAATTAACCCAGAAGCCAAACTTGATAACAGACACAGTAGCCTTAGTTATAGGACCCATTTTTAGATAAGGGTCTGCAAATGGAAAAAGTATAGCTACGGTCACATGCCACCCAAACCAAGGTAAACTAGACCACATGGTGATGCTTAAGATGTTTCTACACACAACAAAAAACCAAATTACTTAAGAACCGTTAATCCTTTTTCCCTCTCAATGCCCTCGAGCCCCACGTTGGGCGCCAAAATCTGTCTTGGTTTGACAAGACAGGAGTCTGTGAAGGAGGGCTAAAGCCTCCTGTGCAATGGAGAAGGTAAACCCCCTCCCTCCGAATTACTAGGATTTTTAAATTAAAAGGCTCTCAGGCAAAGATATGGGAATGGCAGTAACAATTCTTTACTAGGAGAAAACTAGATAACAATTTAAAAAGGCAAATGCAATCGGTACAAACAAAACTAGTGAAAAAAAAAAGTCCACAACCTGAGGATTCGGGGTGTTGGTAGCAGTCCGGTTGGGATGATTGCTCCTCTTGCAGTGGCTGATGAATTGCAGCTGCAGTGGTGATCTTTAGAAGGGTATAGTTTTCTCTGAAGATCTGGTGGCAGTTGGGCCGGTCTTCCTCTGCGCCGGGGTTGCCTCCGAGCTCCGCCGCCGTCGCCTCAGCGCGCTCCAGCTGCTTCTCTGGGAATCGCGCCGAAGGAGCTGCTTCTCTGGGAAATCCCGCAAAGAGAGAGAGAGCTGCTTCTCTGGGAAATCCCGTAAAGAGAGAGAGAGCTGCTTCTCTGGGAGTCCCGCAAAGAGAGAGAGAGCTGCTTCTCTGGGAAATCCCGTAAAGAGAGAGCTGCTTCTCTGGGAGTCCCGCAAAGAGAGAGCTGCTTCTCTGGGAGTCCCGTAAAGAGAGAGAGAGCTGCTTCTCTCTCTCTTTGCGGGATTTCGCGGAGAAGCAGCTCCTTCGGCGCGATTCCCAGAGAAGCGGCTGGAGCGCGGTGAGGCAGCGGCGGCGGAGCTCAGAGGCAGCTCCGGCGCAGAGGAAGACCGGCCCCACTGCCACCAGATCTTCAGAGAAAACTATACCCTTCTAAAGATCACCACTTCAGCTGCAATTCATCAGCCACTGCAAGAGGAGCAATCATCCCAACCGGACTGCTACCAACACCCCGAATCCTCAGGTTGTGGACTTTTTTTTTTTCACTAGTTTTGTTTGTACCGATTGCATTTGCCTTTTTAAATTGTTATCTAGTTTTCTCCTAGTAAAGAATTGTTACTGCCATTCCCATATCTTTGCCTGAGAGCCTTTTAATTTAAAAATCCTAGTAATTCGGAGGGAGGGGGTTTACCTTCTCCATTGCACAGGAGGCTTTAGCCCTCCTTCACAGACTCCTGTCTTGTCAAACCAAGACACCTGGGCATCCAGGCACAGACTCCTAATCTTACATTATACCAGCCTAAGAAGCCTGCCCAGGCTGGAGCACTGTGGAAGGTCCTGGCACACTGCAGCAGCATTGCAGAAGCCACCGGAATTCTGCAGGTCATTAGAGGTATCTGAGAAGCCATGGGTGCTGAGCATTTTTCATGGACCAAGTACTGGCTACTCCTGCACAGCACTGCTCAGTGCCTGCATTTTCCCCCATCAGCATTCAGGGTAACACAATCCTCCCATTGACTCAAGTGAGGTGTAAAGTATCCCATACCAAATTTATGCTGATATAAAATGAGCAGTGCAGTGAAGATTGAAGTGAGTAATCTGCATTTTCAGTCTAATCAATCAAAAACCATTACTTGTCAACAATGTCTTACAAAATACTTGCCCCACTTTATGTAAAAAGATAGTGTGTTTCAGGTTATGATAGACAAACTAATGCACATCATCTGCTCAGTTACAACTCTTCATTTGAAGGTTCTCCCCTAAGGTACCCCTTCTAACCACAAGGCTATTTCCTCCTTTTGCCATTACATCACGAAGTTGGCTGTAGTCACAGTTGTCAGATAAACAATTACCATGGAGAAACTGAGGTCTGCCCAGCAATATTTCTTACTCTGTATTTGTTTTATGCTGGAGTCTAATGGCTCTAAACTTCAATGCCCAAAGCGTTCAGCCGTTTTTATACACTAAGTGAGAAAATACGTTTATATGTAAGGTCCAGTCCAATTAAGGAAGAGGCCATCAATTCCCAAAGGCATTTCTAAGGAAAATTGACTTCATCTTGCCCAAGAATACCTTCCTGCTTATAATGTGGTCAGCTGATTGCTTCCCTAGTTAGAGCCAATAAAATGAAAATGAAATAAAATCATAAAATAAAATTAAGCCAGTTTTAGTACAGTTTTGTCTCTATCTTGATGCTATTTTGTCAGTCTAGAGGCCTACTGGTCACCAAAGTACAAGTTTGTTTAGCACATCAAATCACATGAAAAAATCCAATACTTATCTAAGGAAATGAGAAGTAGTCAAGTGGGACATAAAATTGAACAAACTTCCAAAAACTGGAATAATGTGGCAGGGAGAGCTCTGTGATATTGCTAGCAATAAATCTCTGAAAAATCATCCAAAACAAAACCTCCTCCATATAGCGTCTGAATATGGAGTCACATGTTCAGATATGCCATGATACAAAGAAGCAAAAAATAACCACAGTATGCTGCTATACAGCATGTTTAGTTTTCCAGTTAAACTTCAGATTGAAAAAGTATTTTCATAATTATTAAACAGTAGACATGATTTTCCATGTTACAAAAAAATGCCATTTCCATTTAGGTGAATAAGTACCAAAAGGAAGAGTGGTGCAGCAATGTATTCCCTAAAAGTAATTAAATGCCAAAGTCCAATCTTTCTTCAAGCTTTCTAGAAATTAACAAGGGGAGACTAATGTTTGTTAATGCACCCTAATCTGCTCTCCTGTAAAAACATTCAAAGCTACTGATGCTGGGATTCTGTAGAACAACACTTTCTTGATAGAGAAGCCTCTCAACTGACTACAAGAATTATTAAAAGTGGGATAAGCAGAATGAAGGCAAATTATTTACTGTCATTATTTCTATTCCAGTAATGAATAGTAGAAAAACAAAGAGGTTCATATGTATACACAAGGCAAGAAAGTCTAGAGATGTCTCCAGCAGACAGGAGACAAGGAAAAAATTAACATGCCATGAATAAGAACAGATCTCTGTTCTAAAAGATTCTACATAAGTTACATAAATTATGCAAGCAGTTGTAAATCAAATTTTAAGGTTACATATTTCCAGAAGAATTACTTCTAATCGGTGCCTTAAGTATAGTCTTGAACACTAAATTGTTGCGGTTTTCTTATGTTAAAAAGAAATCCTTGGCTCCTGTGACTGCAAAGAAAATGCAACATAATTGGCATTGGACCTTTAGGTATGTAACATTCCTTTCAGCCTTTTGCCAAACTCAAAATGAAGCATGGTGTACTGCTTTTTCCCCACCACCTACTACACAGTAAGGGGCAGCGGGAAGGCCACTCCCAGGGAAACTCTCAGTGGCTTTTACTTTCCTGACCATTGCAATGCCCTACTACAGCCTTTCCTCCTCCAAATGGATGTTGCTGAAACCTTTGCATAATCACAATGCTGTTTCCATATGCAGGTATTACAGCTATCAAGCTAGAACTACCATTCCGTGGAAGTACCGATTTTTCATGCATAATTTCTATTGGTTTTCAAAATCATAAGAGGGTATACATAAGAGGGTAGACAGAAATTACACTAGGGCATTTTTAGGTAGGCGAACATGCATTTTTTTCTCATTAATTACGCTTACTAGTTTATATCCACAATATAATTGTGTGCAGTCAGTAAAAGGGAGGATACTCGCTAAAACCAACAGCTAAATTCTTATTGTGGTAAGCAAAGGAAAATTATACATTCAACAAAATAGCTAATCTATTATATCTTGTTAGAAAAATTTCTAAAGTGTTCAAAGAAATGGAATGTACAGAAGAAATTTGTTAGTTAGTTCCACCAAATCTGAAAACTTACCATTTTATCTAGGTGCTCAATGGATCTATAAATTTCTCCTTGGGATTCATCATAGTAACTGTAACGGAACCTCTGACCTTGAAACAAAAATAATGTATAAAATAAAAAAGGGAAAAACTGTAGCTAAACCACTCCCTAATACTTACTAAATATTTGAAAGTATAATACTTATAAAGTAGTCATCTTCATTTATTTTATACCTTTTAGTTCCATTGAGGAAATTCTAGGGCAATCATAAAGTAGCAGCCCAGAAGTAAAGTAAAAAAAAAGAAAAAATACATGATGGGTGGCTATATTCCTAAAGAGAAATCTACTATGCAGATCTGACACTGAAGTATCACTCACTAATTGCCTCTTAATGCCTTAGACTCTAATTCTGTAATGAAGAAGTAAAGCAACATTTCATTTTGCTATCCCTCTTGACAAAGTCAGCTGTGGTGTCAGGCTACTTCTGCTTGCACAATACCCTCAGTAAAGGTTAAAATAAAAAATTCATGATAATTCAATGAGCAGTTTTAGATGGGTCATTAGCCACAACAGAACCAGGTCATTCTTATATACACCTTCCACCTACTCCACAATTCAAAGATGAGTGAAACATGCACTTAATTAAGTTGACCAAACATGACAATGGAAAAAAAAGGAAGAAGGTCTCTTGTGTCACATATATTTCTGAAGCAGTCACTTTTCCAGCTACTATAACACTTAAAAGAAAAATAATATTATAAAGCAGGGCAGAAGTCAAGGCTTCTGGAGTCTTTGTAGCTCTGTCACCAAGATGAACTGGGGTAGCACTGGTGAATTAGCATAAATAATCTATCTGCTATCTCACCCAGCAGCATAAAACATATAAAAGATATAAAACTTATTTCTGCCAGAGGAATGTGGCCATGCCCAGTGAATTTTTAGCTAATTACCTTTGAAAGTTGTTTTGAGGTGCTTAAAAGAAGAGTAAAAAGAGCAAGCAACTTCAATTACTTCATTGCAACAGTAAAGAGATGCATATAAATTCACACACCTTCACCATTTATTTCCTCCTCTATACTGAAAACACATTACCATATTAATATTTTTACTTCTTATTCCAGATTTTAAAAGACTTTAACTTTATGAAGGCATTTAAGTTGTAAAAATGAATTTACCAGAAGTTAAAATGTTTAATGTTTAATAAAATACATTATTTGGAAATAGTTACAAAATATTCAATATACCCTTATAATGAAATATGGAACTTACCCCAATGGCAAAAGTCAGAAGAAACCACAAAGAGATTACTAGGATCAGCTAGGTATTTACTGAAGAGTTTTCCAAATTCCTGCTCTTTTGACTCACTCAGTGCTCCGACCAACACAGGAATAATAGTAAACTCATCCTTATGGCTTATGAGCAAAAGAAAAAAGGTTGTAATTCAAGTAACATCTGAAGATTTTTCAGGGCTTTCTAACTGAAACTGCAGAATGGTTTAAAAGATTGCTATTGATCTGGAGATAGCAATTTGGTAAGGTTATACTAGGATGTTGTTTTAGGATCTCAAAATACTTCCATTTCAGAAAACACACACCCCCAAAAGCAGTATTTCTCTCTGCTGCAAAGTAAAAATACCAGGCAAACAAAAAGAAAAGACACAGTGAAATCAGCAATGAAGTAAGAATTAAATTTTCCCTATATAGATAGTGCATGTTAGGTAATTCTCCAAAGTAAATGAAACTTATATGAAAATGCTCAACACAGTACCCAAGTATATACTGATACTCTAAGGAAAATTCAAAACACAATGGCAATTAAAAAAAAAAAAAAAAAACGAGGGATGAAGCACATCTTAGGGAAGAAAGCCCAACACAGATTGACAATTTTTATTTCAAGTAAACATCTGAAACAGCAGCTATAAACACACCCCTGTTTTCAAAATTATTGAATTTGGCTCCAAGCAAACTTAAAATACCACAGAAAACTATCTAAAGTTCTTTCAAAGATGCCTTGAAAAGTAGAGGGGAAAATCAGCTATTGAAAAAAGTTCATGAAAGCATATCTAATATTAACTCTATTAAGTAAACCTGTTTATAAGAGGTGTTATAACTTCATTATTTAGGTGTTTGCTTCGCTCACAGTTTCAATTACAGCAACTTATCCTAGTTTGACCCTCTCCTTACCAAAATTTTTATCATGGGATGGAGGAGTATGAGCATTATATACATCATAAGGTCTTCTATGCCATAAAATGTATTATTATTTCCTACTGCACTTCAGGGTAGCTCAAATATTTAACACAGATAATGTTCATTCTTGTAGAAGTAATCAGCCTAGTACCTTTCCATGGCTTTAGCAGTATAAGGCAAATGCATTTCAATACTGTGTTCATCTTCATCTGTCTGTAGGGACATGCGCTCAAACATTCCAGTCTTCCACAATTCTCCATAAACTGAAAAGAATTAAAGATGAGTTTTTACTACATTTTTGCAAACTACCTCAAGTGCAAAAAGCAAGCTACAGTGTATCTTTATCAGAACATACTCACTATAAAAAAATTACTTGCATCCAAGTGCTATTATAAACCACTTGTTTCTAAATAAATTCAGAAATAAAATTATGTTCAAGTCATTAAAATATAAGCATAATTGATTCAGTCGTGTTAAATCAGTGACCTTACTAGTATATTGGAAAAGACTCAGTCATGATACAAAATTCAATTATACAAATAAAACACATTTGAAAATATACATGCATTTGCCAGTTAATGAATTTTTATTTTCATGAACAGTCCATTATATGTTAAAAAAAAAAATCAGATGAGCTATTGTTCAATTAGTTACTATTTAATTGATTATTGACTGAATTATGAAATATAAAGACAACCACAACTGATTAAGTAATCCACATTTGTAAGTTATCTTTTTTACTCTCAAACGTACTTGAGAGTATACAAAGTCATCTCCATATTCTGAAAATTCTCCACTGGATGATGAATTTGATGTAGGGCTGTGCCTCCTTCTCACCTCCATAAAGGAGCTCTACAGAAAGCAAAACATTTCTCACCTAAGGAAATTGAGTAGGCACCATGTAAAAAGTCTGAATTAGCTTGCTTAATCACAGTTACAATGAAACACAACACATCTGTGCTAATTAGCCCTTCTGAAAAAGATACCATATCACTTAGGTATACCTCAAAATACATAAAAGTCAAAATATCAAATTAATCTTCATTGCACTTAGTTCAAAAGACTGGCATTTTATGGACTAAGTTTCTAAGTTTGCAAGTTAGAAAGTCACATGCCAGAAAGTCATGTTCCTTTATTATCAGAAATAAAACTCAAACCAACTAAAGAACTTTTATTTCCAGCCAGAACACTTAACAGGAGAATGGAATATATGTTCAGTGAGTTATTATTTGATGTGACACTTTTTTTAGTTTTAAAACCCTGAAGCACACACTCAAAATTGAAAAGATAAGCAAAAATTTGGAATTCTTGCCAGAAGGAAGAGAGACACTATGGTTATAATGTGACCATGTCTGAAATAACCAGAATCATTCAGAAGTTCATTTTTTTTGCACTTGTATGCCACTTACAGCAAGGAAATGCCCAACAAGAAGAAAGTCCTCAGCACTGCAGTACCACAGTCAGCACCCAAGCCTCAATGATGTCCAAGCTCTACAATGCACTTACTCTTTTGGTCAATTCGAAGATCATACAGAGGTGTTCTATAAATGTCCACACTGGAAAGTGCACATCGGGAGAGGGGCACGTGATGGGAAGGCCCAAGAATGAAAATTTTTCGGCTACAACAATTAACACAGAAGGCCACAATTAGACAACTGGGATTGTGTAGCAACTCAGCTTAGAGTCACAAGTTTAATAAAAAGCTACAAACTGATACTTTCTCATGGCTGCAACAGTTTTACTCTGTTGCACTAAGACCCCGCATCAATCCATGGCCCAACCTTGCTTGGTATCTCAAGAATTATCATGAGATCAGTTCAATAATGCTCTAGCCTTAAATGTCTTAAGCAGGTCATACATGAGAGGGCACTCATCAGCTAGAAATTTGTCTGACTTCA
Source organism: Lonchura striata (assembly GCF_050655825.1). Classification (NCBI taxonomy): domain Eukaryota; kingdom Metazoa; phylum Chordata; class Aves; order Passeriformes; family Estrildidae; genus Lonchura; species Lonchura striata. The sequence continues at coordinate 82,173,630 of NC_140705.1, read as the reverse complement.
CTCATTTAGAGGCTGAATGATGTGTTGCAGTCACTTAGAACAGATTTTTGAATTCTCTCCTTGAATCAATACACTACTTAGCACCTTCAATAAATACAGGATCAAATAACAATTATGGGTTTATCATCTATTAAGAGTTTTCCACTTATTTACTTTATTAGCCTTACTCAGATTTCACTAAATTAAATTTTAAGTCCTTCTCAAATGCTGGGTTTATATTGTTTTATGTTATGTTTTTTCTGCTGTTGCATCAACAACAGAGACTTGGACAGGCACATTCATAGCTTTAGCTGATACTGTAACCTTTTACTTGTCATGACATCATTATTTCATCCAGTCCTCAGTTCCTGGCTCCTGCATAGATGTTAAGGGCCTCCTGCCACAGGACTTACAAGGAAAAAGAAAATATAGAGGCAATTCAGCTTTTCAGATTCAGGATTATATTATCTTGTTTCTGGCACTGTATTAAAGGATGGGGACATGTAAAGTTCTGAGGGTTTGGTTTGCTTAATCCCTTACACAGGGAGTACTATAACAAGATATACTAAAACACAAACTCCCTGCAAAGCTAATAAAAACAAATATTCAAACATGCAATCGTCTAGCCCAAAGATGAGTTCTAAACATCCCACATATTAAAAAGCAAATGATCCAGCAAGTTCAACCAACTCCTTATCAGGGAGCCTAGAGAATGCAGATTGTTCCAGAAATTTTAGAGAAACTAGGTATCTGTCATACCATGAGCTATTATCACATAATTTGTAATAGCTTAGAAAGAACTAAAACCATTGTCTTTGAAGAGTATTACAGTGTGTTATCTTAGGAACAACTAGTAAGCCTAGCCAGTTCTTATTTAGCATTGCAAAATACATACTTTGAGTAAATACTGCAGACAATTTTGTCATTAAAAAAAATGTTGCAGTCAGTAGAACATAACAAAAATTACATTTCTTCATCGAAAAATAACTGGACTCAAATTTTCAGAGGCAGACACAGACTACAACTGCATGTTGGGATTTTTATTTCATTTTCTTTTTTTAAACTTGTTAAAAACAAAAGTCCATTTGAAATTATTGGAACAATTAGCTTTCATAAACACATTGGTCACTTTGTCCACGGCAAAAGAGAATCCTGGCAGTATTCAGACCGTAGTCCTACACTAAAAAAATATCAATGCAGAAGGATGGTGAAGTATATTAAGTATTTTAATAGATTTAATAAAACAAATAAAACCTCCCAACGATAATAAAAAAGCCCCAAAAAAACCCAAAAAAACTAGCATGGGCTTTTATAAAAACAGTGGAACATCAGTAATAAACTGTCAAGTCATTAATCCCTCCCTTGCAAAAAGTAAGTTACCAATTATTTTAACAATATTCCTTTTTTCCCTCCTTTTGTTACATCTAATTTGAATATTTATTATTTAAAATACAAGTGATGCATAGAAGGCTAAAAAGAATACAAAATTAAAATGTTAGTACTTGCATATGTAAGAATGTAGCAAGAACACTCCACTTGAATTGCAACCTCAGGGTCTTAGGCTTTGTAAAGAAAGCTGTAATACTCACGTTATATTGGGATCCACCTGTTTGTAAGCATGGGCTGCACAAGATCCACAATAGGTGTATCCTGCATGGCTGCAAACCAAAAGTGTACAAAACGTTAAGATTTAAATATTGCTTAACATCTCAAATATGTTGATATTCAGTGTTAATCTCTCAGGATTTATTTTTTGTCTCCAGTGAACTAGAAATTGTAAGAGTGATCCAGAATTCCTGAAAGAGTAGGAAAGCACTGCTGCAGTATTGCTCACACATGACACGTATTTGTTGAAGAACTGGCAGTGACCATTTACTGACCAGTTAAAAAACTATCAGTGACCATTGAAGATTCAGGAAACCCCCCAATCAAAGGACCTTCCCTTATCTGTATGGATGTATGCAGACTGCACAACTGCCACAACTGCCTGTTATCCAAAGCTCATGATAATGCTAACAGCGCAGCCAGTGAACAAGGGAAGTGGCAAACTGGCAAACTTGGAGAAAGCTCTTCTAACCACACACCAGTAACTGGATATAATGACAGTAGAGGGGTCTTGGCAAAGACAGATATGTCACAGCAGATAAAGAGAGAATAAAAATGCTCTGTCATTGAAGAATGACTTAGGAACAGAATGAGCAAGCACATGGAAATGGGTGGAAGGCAGCATGCTAGCTTTTACTGCAGGGAATAAGATACATGCTTCACCCTTTCCCATCAGTCTGACATGGTCTTTTCTCAACCTCTTTTCCTGTGTGTGCTCCAAAACAATTTATAGTTATTTTGACTAGTTGTTTCAAATATTGCCTTCAAACCTGAAGAACTATTCTCTTCAAGCCCATTAAAATGAGTGAAAATTCACGTTACACTGCTAAAAGCATTAATTTCATAGAACATTCATTCCTAGAGTCCCAAGTCAAGTGGCAGAAAATGTCTCCTGGTCACTCAGCAGCATGTCCACACCACAGCTTTACACAATGACACTGAGAATGATGCACGCTGCAAGCCCTGAGGTATACAGGATGTTTGAAGATACAAGTTCCCATTGACAGCACTGAAGGATTTTATATGTATTTATATGTATGTATCCTCAGATCCATCTATATTCATCCACAAACTGATAACCTAGAGCAAGTTACCTTCAAAATGAACCCAATATTTTACTTCATCTCACTCATTCTAAAGAGCTCAGGAAAGTATTAACATACATGCTAAGGCAAGAAACCAAGAACTCACAAACGGGCAGGACATGCTATTAGACAATGTCAAAAGAGCCTGCTGAAATGTTCCCTCTGCTACAGGCTTCTTCCATCTTCTACAAAAATACTAAGCACATCCAATTTCACAGGTGGTAAAAAAAGGGCACAGTTAATGAAAAAATGTGGTGAGATCACAGGAAGACTCCAGCAATTCTGGAAAAATAACCAAACTACATAATCTGCAGCTGAAAGGTCTCTTTCCTGGCATTCCTGCAATAAAGACTAAGGCAGATGTGGGACAATTTCTTCTGCACACTCAATACTATTATGCAGTACTTCAAACATTATGACAATGCTATGTTAGCACAGGAAAAATATAGTATTTAAGAAGTTTTTCCCAGTGTTTCCTTCCAACTCATTATTACTTGGAATGACCAACATACTTTTGTCATTACATGTCTCAGCTATCTCCAAGAAACTGAGTTGTCTCTAAACAGTTCAGATGATCCCTATTTTACCTGTGGACAAATAGCTCAAACAAAACCAAACTAAAATAACAAAAGTAAACCATTTTGGATAGTTGAATAGTGTTTAATTGCTTTTTGTTTTTAAGGTCTGCTAAATTTTATTTAGGGACTATGAGGAATGCACCTGTTTTGCTTATTTTGTTTTGGAGTTGGTTTTTTTTCTGTTATTGGAGGGGTTTTGTTTTTCTCATTAATACAACTCTGACCCATCTTATTGGATCACAAACATATATTATGTGTGCAGTCCATCACCAAAAGCAAGCTAATCATACACCCAAATGCACACGGATTTCCGCCATTCTATGCTATATCCAAAATACTTACTTAGAAATCATACAACATTTCTTTCAGCTAAATACTAGCTTTAAACATTTTTCAAAATCACCAGGGAAAAAAAAGAGCATTCAAACAAGCATTAGATACACTGAACTTCTGTTTCAAACTTACGGTGCAATAATGGCTCTTGCAGGTCTTTTTGTGGACTGTACTTGGGAAAGCCAACCTTCTAGCTGTGCATTCAGCTGGGGTCCTGTGAAGAGACATGGAAATACTGAAGCCATAAAAGAACTTAACACATCTCAAAAATTCACAAATAAAGCTTGAAAGTCCAGCAGATTTAAAAGTCATCTTAAACATTCAAAGCTGGGTTTAAATCTAAAAACAAACCAACAGAAAAAACCACTACTCCAAAATACCCAATGCAACAACAAAAAGAAACCCCAACCCTGTAAAGTTGAAGGTTATAGCAGGAAAGTTTCAACCTGCTGGTCTGGGAAGTTCATTTACTGCACATCCAAACACACACTTATTGTTTCCTGCTCTTTGGGGACTAATGAATACACCACTTCCATTTGAAAGAATGGCTGCCGATTTCAAGAGTTGCTAACAGATGACTGTTTCCTCTCATAAACAAATCTGCAGAACTCAGAAGTAAAAAGTTATGATCCTTATCAAGAGAGCCCAATATGAGAAGATGACATAACACAAAGGCCAGACACTTGCATGATAGCCAATGACTATGGTAATAAATCATTTATTAAGCAAGTATAAGAGCATAATACAAAACACTGTAACCTGGAAAATGTGTAAATGCACGGGAAAATGTTAAATGCTTATTCTAACACCTTAACTTATGGTCAATCAATATATACTACAAGTACATGATCACTTAGTCTATATGAACTTTGATAACTAGCCAATCCAGAATTTAAATTTTTCTAAACTAAGTTCTGTACCTCAGCAAGTAGCAAATGTTCTTAATTCAATCACCTGACAGATGATAAAAAAGCTTTCTAGAAAAACAACATTAAAAAACCCAAAACCAAACAAACCACATTTGATTATTTCCCATCACAAGAAAACTTTCTGATTTTAAGCTATACTTCAGGAAGCAAGTCTGGCAAATACAGTACAACATTCTTTCTCATTAACAAACACTAAACAAGCTTTCAAGAAAAACTCATTCAGCTGCCATTGTTACAAATAACATAGCATTAACAAAGAAAATAGATGCACTTTTTTCAGCTGATACTATGCTTTTGATAGAATCCTATGCCAGCAGAGTTTATCTGTAAAGTATGGTGCAGCAAGCTGCTTTTCCTCTTCCATGCACATTGCAGATCTTTGTATCTTTCCCATGCAGGTGTTGAACTACCAACTGGCAGCATCAGTCAAAATCAAATTAACTACCTGAAGCCATTTCACAGACACATTCCAAACAGCCCTGACAAGGGCTGACAGCTCTCCAAAAGGCTGACAAGAAGCACAGAGAATGAAAGAAAATATGTCAACTTTTGCAGAATCCAATCAGTCTCTGACTGAGAGACAGAGTCAAAAAGTTTTCCCTAGGAAATGCAGGTTGTGAAGGGTAGAGATGTTGAAGCCACTAGTTTTTATACAAAACTTAAATCCATGTCTCATTGAAAAAAGACAACTTCTGTAGTTCTGAAGAGCCCTACCTTCTTACATGAAGTAAGTGAACAAGTGCATCATCATTTTCCTAAGCCTTCTATTACACCTTGAAAGCCTTAGTTACTGTCTGCAACTTTAACAACGTGAAAGAGTGACAGAGCAAATGCTGTCACTCACATAATACAGCAACTTTGTGAAATTATGAAAATGTTATAAAAATTTCACCACATACCAATTTTGTTCTGCTGCTTCTGTTGCTTGGGGAAATTAGAAAGAGCTGATGTGCTATAGAGATAAGCACGATGACATCTAAGAAAACGGAGGCTATTGGAAAAGCTAAGTAAAAATAAACAGGTCTTTATTTTCACCCCCCTCCTAAGATAATAGGAGACTAACAAAACAGTACTCTTACCATATTACCACTTTTATTTGTTGTATACTTCAGTGAAGAAACAAATCACCTAAAAAATGTTGTCACTTCCTAATTCTCCCAAAATATGTAGAAAAATAAAATACTGTCTGAATAAATACTTTCTGAAGCTCATTAGGGGGACACTTTTTTTTCCCCAACACTGACTACCCAGACTTAAACATTACTCTGCCCCACCTGACCCGTTCTCCTCAAAGAAGAGGCTCCATAGGCAACACAACTGCAAAAGTGACAGAATTTGTTAAGCCAAGGGGAACTCTTTCCCTGCAAGAGACTACGCATAGCCCTCCTTCATCCCTTCTTTAGCAAGGATTTTTCACTAGGGATGTGGTTAAGACGATTTGCCCTTGGTTGAGATAAATCAGGTAATCTGCTGAACAGTTTAAAAACCAAGGTCAGAACATCTGGTAATATTCTAAAATTCCATGATTGGTCAAATCTGACTAAAATTTCTGATCTTAAAGTGTAGTAGTGGAGTAAGACACCCAGGTTTGCTTAGTTTGCTATTACAGATACACATGCTAACAAAGTAACATTTTCTTCCTAGAGGCAGTAAAATAACAAATCTGTATGACCCAAGGGATGCAACTTCCGTCAGTGTTTACTTAAGGACCAAGTAACACATCTGCTTTCAGATTTTCTTCCTTTTAATGCCAAGTATAAGCTGCCTGTTTAAATAATTAATTTTTATCTAATGTAAACTTTAATTTCAACTTATACTTATCTGCACTACTTTAATAAAATACGCAAACAAATTTCTCCCTCCAGAGGACTAACAGAGAGAGAATGGAGAGTACAACACATCCATGGCCTTTTAGCTAAGGCAAAAAAAAAAAAAAAAATCAAACAGCACCCACATGAATTCACAGAAGTATAGCCTACCTGCAGCTTCCTATGCTTACAAATACTTTAAGGGGGATACTCTAGAACTGTAATTTTCTTGTTACCAAATTAGCACCAACTTTTTCTCTAACTGTTCAGAGAAGTTTTTCTCCCAACTTCTTAAACATGAGGATGCTTAAGGCTAGAGTCAAAATACTTGAATTGGTTATACAAAATATAAATAAGCCTACACTATCACAGCAGCTGTGCTCTGCCATATGGTACTGTATTACAGTACATCAGTAACTTCTTCATAAAGAAGTAAGTTTTATTCATATTTAAATGAAGCTTAACTGGAAAAGCAGTCATCAAGACAATCGGTGAAAATGCATCACCTCAGCTGACCAGCATGGACAGTGAACAGCACTGGCACCCATGTATCCTTTTGCTCTTGTGGTGGGAAGCAAAAGAGGTCCCAGCTGCTTAAGCCTCATCTTGAGAAAGCTGGCAGGATGAGAGCAACAGGGATTTTAAGGCTAACCCAGACAGAAGGGCAGAAAACCTTATGGATGCAATTTCTGGATGCAACAATCAGCATACTTTAGCAGTAAGATACTGTAAGATCAGACCTTTCATTGATCAGAAGGTTAAGCAGCAAAATATGAGCTTCACTGAAGTATGTAACATTAGGATCTGCATTTCAATCCTATGAAGTCAGGTATAAACACAGGTAACTAAAGATTTCTGACCTCTGTGGATATTTCACATCCTGTTTTGTTTTGAGAACCAGCAGAAGTTATGCCAAGGTTTAAAATAATTGTAAGCACAGACTAAGTCTCCACTAGGCAAATTTATGGAAACACCTACAGGCAGCATTTATTCAATTATCTTGCCCAAAAGGACAGCTTATTTTAACAATAAACATTATCCCATCACAAAGCTCTAGAGTAAGTAAGAAAGAATCCTTCCACATTACTTACATGCCATTGTCACCCAGGGAATAATAACACAAAGACATCAACTCAGACAAGTTCAACACCCCAACTTACAGCTGTCATGGTCCAGACTTTATAGGTTAAACCAAACCATCACATTCTTTCCAGAGCCAACCTCACCTTGTCGGTGATGCTATAGTGCTTATATGCCAAGTGTCAACACAATGTAATGGCATTTTGCTCCTTTTCCTGCAGCCAACATTACACATAGAAAACATACTTATTCAGACTGGTAGGGAAGACTCAGTGTTTGCTCTGAAACCTCAGTCTCAGTGAATACTTTTTTTACTGGAAAAGCATAAACCTCAATCAAAATTTAGAGCAGCATCAGGGAAAATTGCTCAGGTCCACCTTGGCTGCATGTGTACAGCACTCACAGCAAGGCAAGTAATGATGGCACACAATGACAGTAACACTGCAGTCCCCAGCCTTGACAGCTTTTACTTGTCCAAGAATGTCTCCTACCTATAGCAGCCACCTTTGAGTCTTCCACTTTTTTTTTTAACTACCTTTTCCCATTGAAAAGTCTACACTTTAAAAATGCTTCTAATAAATATTACAACATGTGTGGTAAGAAGTAAGTCTTTACTCCTGCAGAGTGTTAGAAAAATCAAAGTAATAGTAAAACCCTGGGGGATGGCATACAATTAATTTAGTAACTGGAATTAAGGGAACACCTTTCTTCACAATTCTGAAGATGGATCTGAAACACTAATTAAATTGTTAGGCAAACTGAAATCTGAAACATGACAGAGGACCAACAGTTAAAATTGCATAAAGTGTAAACATTTCTCAAAAAACACAGACTACACTTGGAAAAAAAAAAAAAAAAAAACAACAAAAAACAAAAACAAACCTGCTTCTCAAAGCAACAAAAGTCAAATCCTTGAATAAAGAACAAATTTTAGCTATGCAAAGACTAGGATTTGTCAGGAATAGAAGGCGATTTCCAACAATTCATATTAATGGGCACATTCTCCACTGCTAGCAAATGCTCTCCTCCAATATTAATAAAATGGCAAAATCTGACTATAGGCAACCCAGAAATTTACCAATGCAAACAAGAACCTGGGGGAAAATTAAGACACAAATAGAGATTACACCAATGCCACTTTAATTCCTATTTATACACATTGTAAGATGGGACTAAAACTGCAAGTAGTGCTTGAACAGGGAAAAGAAAACCTGAAGCCACAACAGAAACACTGAAACAGATATCAAAAACTGCTTTGGTGGCATTTCTTACTTGCATACCCCAGTTCTCCAGTACTCAACTAGTTATTAATTTTCCTTTACTGAAAGTTGGCAGGAATTTAAAAAAAAAATCAAACTATAACACCCCTCAACCAACATGTACCTACATAGCTTCATAAAAAACATCAGTACCTAGGTCATTCAGAGATCCAAACAAATGACATTCTGTTCCATAACTCTGAGAATGATTTTGGCTCTAACACACACTACATGTAAATGAAATTTGTGACAATGTTCACTAAGTGATATTTGCAGACCTATTTTAATGATACCAGAACTATACCAAATATAAAACTCTTTTTCAATTCCAACTGTACAGTGAAAGTTGATTCTATATTCTTTTATTGAAGTATATTAATTTTGACAGTATTTAAGTGATTCAGCTAGAAATAATAGCCTAGAAAGTGTATTTTAAATTATCCCAGTACGCTTTTTCAGTATACAATGCTAAATAATACAGTCTGCATATTAATGCTGTGTTCCATGTTTAAGTCATAAAAGAGTCAATAATGACACATCCAGATTGCCCCTAAAAAGCCTAAAAAAAAATAAATGACCAAAGGGAGAGAGCTATTACATTTTCTATTTAACATTGCAAAGCAAATACTTGATGAATTTGTAAGACACTGATTAGTTGTTCACAGATTGCAAGGCAAGAACTTAAGTTAACAGCTGTATTTGTAATGCTTCAGTTAATGTCACAACATTAAGATTTCACAATCAGTACATTAATTATCCTGCTACTGCAGAAAACTCCTTTCACTACAAGACATCATATAATTATTCAATCTGGAAAAGACCTTTGAAATCAGAGTCAAACCATAAGCCTAAGACCATCAAGTCTACCACTAAACATCTTATTTCAGTGACCCCCACATGCTTTTTCTATGTTTTCCTGGATCTATTTGTCTATGACCATCTACCAACAACACGATGATTCACTACTTCTACATTACATTTATGAACAAACTGTGATGAGTTATTCCAATTTCGGGGAGTATGCCAGGGTTCTTGGCATGCCACAGTAAACCACTTTTATAGACTCTTCTATGGCATAGAGAACATCTTTCTTAACTCCTAGTCTGAACCACACAGAGTCACATGATTCTCTTCTGACCACTTCAGCTGCTGTAGAGACTCATATTCAACACACTAGAGATGAGATTCTGCCCTAAATTAAGGTGGGATGCAGCCACTCAGGGTCAATGAACCCAGCAGCAGCATCTGTCTCAGAAACCGCGGGCAGCAGTCCTGGGGAATGGATTACATGTATACAGCAACGTCATGGCAAAGCAGAAACAGCTGTAACTGATGCACACACTTTCTCTAATGCTGATGAGAAGTTCCAGCTCATGCCAACAAGCATACAAATGCTGGGATTACAGCATTATTCATTAAAATGAACAGTCATTCTCACATCACTCCTCAGGGCCCCCAAGCCCCAGAAGGTACAAATGAGAACAATTCTACTATCTAAGAATCACACTGCTATTGCACCTTGAAGCTGCCTACCTCACAGAGCTACTAAAAGAGTAAGTGGGTTTTGACATCAGAATAAAACAGTATTTGGTACAAAGGCAGTGAAAAAGCATTCATACTGATTTTACTGGGGATTACAAAGGAATAGAAGGGGCTGCAAATGTGCGAAAATAGTGGCCAACTTAGGGAAATGCAACTTCTAAACTGATCGTTCATGGCACACAATTGCCTTTTCATTGATTTTCTGATCTGCTGAAGTTCTTCAAAGCATTTTACTTTCCTGCTGAACTACACACCATCATGTAGACTTCTGCCCAACAGACAAGGCTGAAACATGGCTGGCTGTACAACAACCAGTTATTAGAGAGTTCTGGCATTTCTTGTCCAAACAAGTTAGAAGTTTAATCCTTGGAAATGGCAGCAACAAGATGTCAGTGCCTACCTCCTTTGGGATTATTTTGCCGACAAGCTAGGGCAGCAGAAAACTCTAAACACAAGTGCACCATTAAGTCTAAAGTCTCCTCAAATATTTACTGGCCATTTACTTGGCTCATCATAAAAAAGAGCACTCTAGACAATGAGCACAATGGTGTTTCAAGTCTTTGACACAGTAATTACTCTGCCAACTCACATTTGCATTAATAAGCTTATGGAAATTAAGGTTCTCCTAGTTCCAACAAGTTGGCACAGGCTAACAGCACACCTCTAGCCACTATATTTTGGTCAGGGAAAGCAGAGAAATAAGCCCTAACTAATACAACAACAAGATTGTTTTGCACGGCAAGTTTCACATCATTTAGTATTGTTATTCACACACACTCTCAATTTGATTTTTACTCCTGTGACCTGGAAGAGCCTACTAAAAACCTTTATGTTTTACTTGCATGATCATGCCACTGACTGGGGAAAAGTTGAAACAAGAACTCTTATCACACACATTAATAAGGAGCAGCACAGCATTCAGTCAGCACTTCCAGGGGCCAGACAAAAGAGACCAGCTATGAGCCCATAAGCCATGTTCAGCACCATAATACATCCCACATGTCATGACATGCTACAGAGGAAAAAAAAAGACACACATAGCTAATGTTTATTCCTATTTCAGGAGCATATGGATTGATCTCCTACAGCAGTAACTGCCTAGCACTTACTGAATCTACTCATATCAAAGTAAACACCCCTATCCTACATACAGTCCATGCTTAGGATAGCATGTCATTTCCATTGCATTTAATCTGCTCTTTTGCATCTACAAATGTGTCTACCTGCATTCAAAGACATTGAAAATTATGCCATTTTTGTTTCAAGTTGTCCTTAATCTTCCTCTTCTACCTGCTGGTTAAAAATCAATTTCTCAAGACATCTGGATACTAGGTGGTTGAATTAACACAGCAGGACTGGGACTTTCTTCCAAAAATAAATGTGAGTGTACTACTTTTCACCACAAAAGAGCGATTTTTTTTTTTTAAACAATCTACATGACAGCAGTGCTGTGTGATATTTTTATTTACATTGTATGCTTTTATCTAAATTTTGCAGATGTTTTCAGTGGCCAGCATATACCAAGCTGGTAGTCCACAAAAGCAATGGCAGGTCATATACCATTAACTTTTTTAAAAGCAGACATGCATATCAAGCTCTGCAAGTAAAGAACAAGGTTGTTTAGACCAGTGACCTACTATCAGCAATAGGCACAGCACAGTTTCCGTTTGGAAGCTTGGCTGTAAAGCTTTCCATGCTTAGTGGTGCTGCTAAGTAGGAGGAGGAACAACTGACCAACTTCACCATTCTGTTTGCTGCCAATCAAATGCTCCAGAGGTATATACCTCAAGTTCATTAAGATGTTGCATTGACTGATGTGGAATGAACATGAATGTGGAATTCTAGAGGAATTAACTTTCCTCTAGAATTCTTGGTATGTGCAAAGATTACAACCATTTTTTAATTAAAAAAGTTGAAATTGTCATACTGAACTCATCTGCTGAAACTTCTTGAAGACCTTAATTTTTAGATTTTTTTTTGTTACAACAGCACACAATGAAGAACACATAGGAAGTCAAGTGCTATAACATCATGGTGAAGTTCATCTTCCACTTCTTGCCCCCTTCTCAGCTTCACTGAGTAGGAAGCAGTGAGCTTTCTCCCTGCGACCTAACTCTCCCTCTAATACTAAGTTGTTTTCTTAGATGAAATATTCTAACATGTGAATACATCTGGATGTGCATAATTTCCCAGCCGGTCCAACCTGCTCTACAGTATTCATTAGCATCATACAAGTAGGTGGTGTATTCATACTAGAATGGAGTGCACATTTATATTTTCCAACACAGAAATCTAAGCAGTGCACATCCTATGGCTGGAGAAAATGATGAAGCCATGGTCTATTTTCAGCTGAGGCAATTGCTGCCCCATGGAAATGAGCAGCCTCTAAAGACAAGAAGTGACATTTCTTTCAAACCCTCCAAAGTTCAGGATGTTGTGCATCATCTGGATGGTGTGTTGATGCTTTAGCCCTAGGAACCAGGCACCTCAGGATACTCTACCACTTAAAATCCATATCCTCACTAAACCCCTTTAAAAATTATTTCAGATGTAAAGATTTTGGATGTCTCTATTAAAAAAAAAATCACATTTCTCATTAGCCTTTCAGATGTGTCATCTTAACTACAGAGCAGGATGAGGGTAGCCAGGGCATCCACTAACCCTGTGTGGTCAAACTCAGCTCTGTAGAAAGAGAGCATTCTGGAGGAAACGGGAAGCTTAAATACTAACTAGTTTATATATAACACAGCAAATCACTTCTGGGCCGAGATAGTAGCGCGAAGAACGGAGGAGGTAGGAGGACTTGAAAAGATAAACCCCAGACAACCATGGGAACACATTGAAGAACTATGATAATTCAAACTAATCCCTGCCTCAGCTCCAGCCTTTAAGTTGTGCAGGCTGAAAACACATGGTAAAATCCACTTTCTTCAAGTAGTACAATTTAGGAGACCATGTTACAAGTTTGAGGTAGCAGTTGACATGTGAGTCTGGCCTGAAATACAGGAAGATTTTAAGTTAAATCCACAATGAACACATAGCCTCTTGGTCCCCATTTGCTTTCTCTCAAGTTTTGATGGATTTTCCTAAATGGCACACAAAAAGAGCTTTCAAGCAATAAATAATAGGTAGCCCTTGTCTTGCTGAACAGGTGTAATTCCTGCTCTCATATACCCAGTGCAAACAGCAGAAGAGAGTTCTATAGCAAGACACATAATATTCCTTGCTCATTTAAGGAAAAACATTTCCAAAATCCCCAGATTATGCAGCATCAACCAATTACCCCCACCATACATACTGTAACAATTTAACTTGTCACAAGCACAGCTGTCATAATTCATTATTACAACATGATTCAGTTTGGTTGGTGTTGCAGAGGACAGATAGATATGATTGTTATCTTAGCTAGCCGAATGTCACTTCTACCCTTGGATGAATCCTGGAGTGAAATGGACTGTTCCATCCCACCCCGCAAGAGATTGTGGCTCATCCCGCACCTCTGTACCTGCCCCTAAAACAGAGTCTGTAACCCCATTGGCCCATGCCTTGTCCCAGCCCACCTGGGAGCCCCTGAAAAGGGGGCTCTGAGCGGCCATGCGGCCTCTTGGACTTCCTCCCTCCTCCCCCTCTGGGGCTTCCCCTCTCCTAAACCCTCCGTTTCTCTCTCCCCTCCCCCGTCCTCCTAAGCCCAGCCACGTGCTACGCCTGAGAACACGAAGCACGGGTCTTCCTACACCCCCAATAAACCTCTTTCCTCAAGAGCAAGCTTCAGAGATCTCTGCCTCACTACACCCCAACCGTGCAAAGGAGCCTAATCATCCCTCAGGTTGGTTGTTTTGTTTTTTCATGCAGTGTGTCTGGGCAATCATCCCACTTCGCCTCAATAAGCAATTGCCAGAGGGCTGCCCAAAAGCAATGGGAGTAACATGCTTTTCGATGTCCTACTACAAACAACTTAGTACTGGCCAAACTAGTCACACACACTTACCAGAGTAGTCTAACTAAATTATGTACTGAATTTTCACAGAAAAGAAACCAGTCAAACACAGTATCCATGCCTCTTAAATTATTTTTTAAAATTAAAATTCTTATTTGCAAGTATCCAGTAATAACTTGATATGAAGTCCAGTACCAAACAAACTACAAAATTTGTGTGTAAGGTCATGTAGCCATGCCATATCACAGATCAGTTTTCTGCCTTACTCATAAATAAAAATATATATTGCAAGACCAAGGTGATTACCACAAAGCTCTGATATGCTGATGTCTTTGCACATGGTTAAATCTATACCTCTGACATGATTTTGTACATTTTCCGTGAATGGAGTACTACCTACCTTCCTAGGTCATTTGAAATAAATGTAGTTGCAAGCTGTACAAAGATTTGAGGCCAGTTTTGTAACAGACAGAAGAATTATGTTTAGAATATTAAGGGCAGAAGGAAAACAATCATCCTCTATTGTCTCAAAATGCCTACCCAATCATTTGAAGCCCAGCTACTTATCACACAATCCACCTCTTCCTGTGTTACCCTCCTCCCTTTCATTTTTTGCCTCATACCTCATTCATCAATTTATGGAGGTGAGGGGAAACCACATCTATTTTAGCCAAGAGAAGCGTATGACTTTTCACATTCAATTCTTCTTAGATGTTAATTTAGGATCCTGAATGCAACGCTTCATTGTTTGATTTGGTTTATTTTCAACTGTACCCCCTATCTCTCTGAACTGCTCATTACGACAGCCTCTTGTTCATCTAAGCTCATTCACCTGCAGTTTTGTAATCATCTTTACTCTGAGGGCCAGTGAAAGAACATCCCTTACAAATCTTATTAACAGCTCTGAAAAGACAAATGTGCATCCTTTTCATAAAAGCGGTTCTGCCCCAAAACCGAACAAAATTTATCTCCAAACATATGTGCTATCAAGCCTTTTTTTCCGCGTGGGCGAGGGGAGCGGTAGCTCGCCCTCCAATGCACCACGTTTTTCTTCTATTCTTCTTCTGCAAGTATCACATGTTTAAATGGACGGAGCCACTCTCCGCTATTGCTTAGTAACTTTTCACTCCTAAAGAAAGCGCTAGGGAAGGAAAAATAGAAGGTTTGCTCGGACTACAAGAAGAGAAATAAATCTCCCTATTTTCATACCTCGACAAGAAGTAAAATAAACCACCCTATTTTCACACCTTTCCCCTTGCCTTCTAACCTCAGGCGGGCGGTATTTTCTCACGGAATTAACAAAACAAAACAAATAAACCCCAGGAGCAGTTGAAAATACGGAAATCCGTCCGTGCGTTCCGACCGAGAGCAGTACTCGGCACGAAGCACAGCCCCGGGCCGGCTCAGCCCCGCTGCCGTGGCACACGGAGCCGCGGCGAGGCACGGCTGCCGGGCAGGGCAGGCACACGAGGCGCAGCCGGGGGCTCGATGCATCCCCAGCGACGGCCAAACGCCGGGTTCCGCCGAGAGGCGCCGCCGCAGGTCCCCGGGCGGGAGGAGAGGGACGGCGGCGGCCGGCAGGTGCGTTCGGGGCGCCCCAGCTCCGCCCGCTGGCCGCGGCGGCCGGGCCCGGCAGCCCCCAGCCCCCCGCCCGCCATGTGCCGGCAGAGGCGGAGCCGGCGGCCCCTCCCCGCGGCCGGTGCCGACCCCGGCGGCCCCAAAGTGCTGATTCAGCCCCCGTCGCCCGCTCCCTTCTCCCGGCGGCGGTACCTGAGGCAGTGTACCAGCTGCCGGCGTGGCTGGCCTCCCGGCAGAGCACCCGGTTGGACATCTTGGAGCCGGAACCGCCTATGGTGTTCGGGGGGGGCGCTGGGGGACGGGCCCGCCCGCGACGGCGGCGGCAGCGGCGCTGCTCCCGCTGCTCCCCCTCCTCCCCCGGCACGGCCCGGGCCCCGCGGGCGGAGGCGGCGCTGCCGAGGCGGCGCGGGCCGGGGACGCGGGGCCGGGCGGGGTCGCGGAGGGGGGACGCAGGGACAGAGCCCGAGGCCGCCGCCGCCGCCGCCAACTCCGCGCCGGCGTGTGGAGGGGACGCGGAGAGAAGGAGGCCGCGGCCGCAGTTGGGTTTGACCCCGCTCGGCTCCCGTGGACTAAGGACGGCGGCGGGCGCCGCGCCCCCATTGGGCACCAAAGCAAAAGCCTCATCGTGATTGGCCGCCCTCCGCTGCCGGCCCCGCCTACTGCTATGACAAGTGTACCACCGCCCCGCGGAGGATGGGGTAGGGGGCGGGGCTATGTGGGTGAGCCAGGCGCTGATTGGTCGGTACGTTGCCATGGTGATGGGTGGTTTGCGCGCTGATTGGCCGGGCCGTGTCTCCGTGGTGGCGGGGCAGATTCCGGGCGTGGGTCAGGTGAGGGGAGCGGGGCGGGGCGAGCGGTGGGAGCAGCGCCAGCAGCGCCCCGTCCGCCCGGTACGGCCGCGGGGAGCACTCGGCAGCTGGGGGGGCTCGTGCGACGGGGCCCCGTTTCCCGGAGGCATCTTTGGGAACATGGATTGTGCTGCGCTGGGCCTCCGTGTTTCCGAATTAGGATCCTTCTCTACGCCTCGCTGCCCGTGCCGTGACGCTCGTGGCAGCGTGGCAGGGAGCGAGGGCCATGGGAATATAGCTGTGTGGAAGTCTCCGGTTCTTCTTAGCTTAATATTCCCCATTCCTTTATGTTTTTTTAATTATTATCTGGTGAATGGACTGCTGCCATGGAGACATCAAGCGTGGCTCAAAATAGGTAAAGAGGCAGAACTGAAAAGGGGAGTATTGCCGGTACAAAAGGGGGAAGGGAAAGAGCAATTTGAGCCGCTGACGTGAGAGATGCAAGCAGCAGAGAGGAAACCACGACAGGAGAGATGATGAAGGGCTACAGACATTAAGGCCTTAAAGGCAGACTGGGCCTTTGTGAGGTGGAGCACGTGTGGGCCAGGTCAGGAAACACATTCTCCTCCTCCCTCTTTGTCATAGAATTCTTCGAAAAGTCCCCCAGGCAGTTATAAATGCGTGCGAAATACGGAGGTGTGGGGGATTGTTTTGGTTTTGTTTGCTTGGTTTAGCTTTGGTTTTGATTTTTTTTTTACAGTTAAGTGAGGGGACAAAGGCATTATTCTCAGTATGTCTTGGAGATCAAAAAGGCTCATGCTGCAGACATGGCAGGTCTCCTTTTTATCAGTGAGGATCCTCCTCTGCACCCATGACACTGCCTTGCCACTGCAGCTGAGGGGCAGGAAGGACTGGGATCTACAATTAATATTTCTGATGGGTAGCCATGAGGAAATGGGCCCCAATTATCCCAGCAAATGTCTAATGTTTTATGAAGCCTTCACTGCTCTACATATCCTTACAGTATGCTATTGTTATTTTACAGTGTCTTCAAAAAGGTTAACACAGATTATAACTGCTACCTAGACCGAAACAAGCACCCTACCTGAATGTTTTAACATAAAACCATATTAATAGCTGTGATACCCATTTGTACCTCTCAAATAGTTTACATAAATTTCAGTAGTAAGACTAGTTCCTGAAGTGATCCTTCAATAAACTAATCCTAATCCTTCAATAAATTTAGCGATTTCATCAGAGGATGAATTTTACTGTGGGAGAAAAATACATGTTGTGATTATATACTTTAAAAATGGGTCACATCAGAATATATTCAAGTTATTGATACACCATTATCCCACAGTCCATCACCAACAGTTAGAAGAGGCTGCTAGGAGGAACATTTTATTATAAAACATAATTTTTAATTATGTGGTATTATTTTCTATCACTTAGAGGAAAAGCTTTTATTTTCTCTAAGCATTTCCCTTTCAATTAAATTAAAATATAAGAATTTCTGAATGGTAATCCAGATGGTTTAGTAAGTAAAAACATTTTATAGGTATTTTCTTCTGGGTGAACTTTCTTCAGCAGTGCTTTTTTCCTCTTCAGCTTGTCTTAAAATTCCTTAAATATATTTCTTTTTGTTGCTATATAACAGGCTGGATTCCTTTTCTCTTTATGCTTCTTTTTTAAGCTTCCTTCTCCCTTGCTTTCCTCATTACCCCTTCTTTCATTGTGTGTACTTTTACCTCTCCAGACTAGGATGAAGTGTTTACATGACCATGGCATCCATGTAGATGCAGAGGAGCACTACAGCTCAGTGTTACCAGGTCACAGAAAGCACAGCCTTTCTTTTTGCTAATTCTTAAATTGTAGTATGTGCCACAAACACTGTGCCAGCCAGGTGAGTCTTTGCCGTTCTCTGTTATCAATTAGCACTGTCAGTCCAGAGCCCATGGAAGCTGAAGAACATCCTCCAGTTTTTGCTTGTTCCTGACAAAGCTTGTCAGCCATAACACTACAAAAGCAACTTCTGTCATTTCCACTGCTAAGGGTGACAGTAGGATATTAATTTGTACCCTATCATAAGTGATCCTAATACCACTGAGCAGTGTTTAGTGAGTTGTGGATTCCTGTTGGTAACTGTCCTCTCCTGATCAACTGTCTGTGTAAGGGCTGGTGATGTGCTCCCTCAGTACCACCTGTAAATGGAAGAGGCAGAAACAGAAAAGCAGTTAGCTCTTCAAGAAATGTTTGCAAAACGCTGTCAGGCACATGGTGTGAGTCTTGGGGTGTCCTGTGCAAGGTGGGAGTTGGACTTGATCCGTTTGGGTCCCCTTCCACAGGGTGGGATCCCACTGATGGCAGTGCTGGGCCTCTTGGTGCTCAGGACATGGAGTATGGAAATGTTCTAGCCACAAACAGAGGAACTAGGCTGAGCTTTCAGTGGAATGATGTGAAGCATGGGTTCAGTTGGGAGATAATCCTACTTCATATACAATTCTTCCAAGCACTGTTTGTATGGGGAACAGTAATGGGAGCACTTAACAGTTCCAAGCTGTTATTCCAGTCATTTTTCTCTGACATGCAGGAGAGAGCTGACACAATGCATGGACAATACCCCAAGTTTGCACACCCTTAAAGCACAGACCTCTGCTGCACATGTGTGTCTGTTGGCAGTTTGTTCCTTACTTGGAAGAAAAGCATGAAGGCACTGGCAAGTGTCCTCAACATGCAGGGTTTTTCTTCAGTAACACCCTGTGACCAGCTGGGATGGAAGGTTTTCAGCTGGCCCAGCTTTCATGGTCTGCTGCTTTCTTGGTTTTTGCTCTCATTGTTCTGTTACACGTGGTTCTTTCCTACGGTGTTTTTCACAGAGCTCTCTTCCTGTCCCCTCCCTTCTCAGGAAGCTGTTCACTGTTACTTTAGGTTTTTCTATTTACAAACTGTTGTTCTGCATCTGAGGAACCTGCTGTTCCTACCAGTCCTTCCTTCTACTGTTAGAAGCAGACACCCCCGCCTGACTCCCAGCTTCACAGTCCTTACAAGGGAAATATCTCCACTTCATGTGCAACATAAGACCATCTGAGATAATATCAGTAGGTAATTATCCATCTTGTAAATACTTCTCAACCACCCAGCAGTCTTTTATCAATTTAGGCTCCTCTTGGAAAACAGGTTTGTAGAAAATTTCAGGCTCCGGCACGGTGTGGATGGATAGAGGCAAGAGATCTCTCAAGGCTGCTCTTGGGGGATCAGGTTTATTGGGGATGCAGAAAGGTTCTGCCTCGTGCTCCCAGACACAGCACATGGCAGGGCTTGAGAGGGTGGGGGAGGGGAGAGACAAAAGGATGCTCAAGGAGAGGGGAAGCTCCAAGAGGAGGGAGGAGGTTCCAAGAGACCGTGTGCCCCTCGAAGCCCCCTTTTCAAGGAGCTTCAAGGTGGGTTGGAACAAAGCATTGGCCAATGGGGTTACAGGCACTTGATGTTTTAGGGGAGGGTACAGGTGTGGGGTGAACCGTACATCTTTTGGGGGGTGAGATGGAACAGTCCATTTGACCCCAGGACCCATCCATAGGCAGGTCCGTCTGGCTAGCTGGGAGAACCATTCTCATCTTGGCTGCATTATCTATGGATAATCATATTTATCTATCTTCCGCAACACAGGTCTGTTACACACAATTGCAAAGCAAACTTTTGAGAGCTAAAAGCACATTTGGAATAGGAATATGTCACATTCCTAGTCAGTGTTGCACTAGCATTGATGTAAACTGCCCCATAATTAATTATTGATGGTACATTTACATTTGAAGTCCTTGCTTAAAAATATTTGAATGCGAACATTGGCAGAAATGGTGCTGATAGACTTTTCATCATGGTAAAATGCCTCTTTCTGTAACAACTGGCATTCTGTATTTCTGTGATCTATGCTATGTAGTCACTCTTAAAATGAATCCTGACTATGAAATGGCATAGGGAACACAAGCTAAGGTTTGGCTAAGAATATTTTTTATGTAAGTAGTACAATGATAAGAATATATCAAAACCTCCACTCTATGAAGCATGGTAGGCATAGGAATTTTTCTCATGTTTCCTTTCCAACCTAGGAGTTTCAACTGCTTGTATCTTTCAGAATTTTTCAGATTTTTCACTTGTTTGAAAGCAGGTCTTTTATTTCTAGAAAGTCTGATGGGGAGAGAAAAGTTTCTTTGATCAGACTGCTCTTACAATGGTGACAGCACCTCAGAAACTAAAATGGATTGCTCAAAGACATACTGAGTTTGGAGACAGTCCTTGATAAATCAGAGGAGCAAAAAAACCCACAGGATTTGGCAAGTCAAACTGTAATTTTAGGTGGTAACAGGCTTCAGAATAGTAAGATATAGAATCCTTTAATCAGAATTGTTTTTAGTGGGAAATCCTTTCTTCTGTCATTGTTCCCTTCCAGGTAAATGACAATGTTCTCAGTAGAAGCAGTTAAAAAGGCACACTTCAAAATACAACATATGACACATATATAATTCTTTCACAGTTACTGAATAGTAACTTCTGGATATTGGAGATCTAAAATAGTAATCTTGAAAGGCATGTTGTCAAATAAACTAGGTATTCCATTTCATTATCTACTCAATTCTACTACCATTTGGAGCATATACTCAGCTACTTGGGGTAGTGAACACGAAAAAGATAATTAAAAAAAAATAACGGCTTTCAGCTACTTAGCAGCAGCCTGTCATATACCTAACATTGCCACCTTCAAGCTTTTACTCTAAATGTATTTGTATTTCAAAATTAAATACAATTTATCTTGAAGCTTTCAGAACCATTATTTCCTGTGGAAAAACAGTACCACTTTCTAGATTAAATTGGGATAGCAAGCATCTGTCAAGTCTCTTCACAGAATTTTCATTGTAGTGAAGAGTTTAAAACAAGTAAATGCATTTAAAATTCAGGCTTTATCATTACTTTTGTAACTGAAAACTAGATAATACAGGTATTAACTTGCTACTTATTCCTGTTACAGAATATGCAGATCTCAATCAGTAAAACCAATTTGACAAGTAAAGGAAAATGGTTGTGTTTATCATACCTTGTCATACCTTCACAAGAATCACTAAGATTTAATTCTTAAGAGTGGTGAGTTCACTGCTGCTAGTCACATTGCAATTTATTTCTTAGAAGAGACTACCCAGAAAAGCTGCTGTAGTAAATCTTCTAACACCATCACTATGAGAACATGGCTTTTTTCATTCTTTTGAATTAAATCTCTAGCCTAGATGGGAAAATAATAGCAGATGACACCACATACCAGTGACACCAGTGGCTGAGTAGACGGCACGCTGGCAGGGACAGCTTCCCTTAGTACTGGGACTGATGCTTTGAGATTTCAGGTGAATGCAAGAGCTATTCAGAAAGCCAGAGCGTTTCAAGTTTTGTGCAGCTGCTTGACAAGTGTTAATGCGAGATAAATCTGACTGTATTTTGAATTCAGGTACAAATATCTAAGAAAATTGCTTTGTCTGGGGAGGATTAGGAGTGAAACTGTTTCTTTTTCTTTGGTCTTGCACAAATTTTCAACATAGACACTGGGGACTCATTCCAGAAAGTCAAAACACTGTTAAAATCCTTTCAGTATCTTTTTAGTGTCACTGATGGAGACTGTGTTCACTACAATGCAGTAGAATTAGTAATTTCCTTCCAAATTTTGGTACATTTTCCAAAAGATAGCTTTTAGGCTTGATTTAGGGTTTGCAGGCTTCTTTCAATTTTTGTTCCCCACTCTTACTGCTCTTAGTCTGTACTAATTTGATGTTTCTATTTTAAGATACTAAGATGTATGTAAAATAGTGAGAACCTTCCTACTAAGACTAAAAGCAAGACCTCAGTCCCTGCAAGTTTTTAGACAATTCAACTAAAGCAAGCAATATTATGTATTACAAAACTCTTAGACATCACATCTTAAATAATTTTGTTTCAGCTGAATCCAGTACACTGAATCCAGTCATAGGAGATCAATGACAAATGCTAAAGAGCACACCTCATTAATGTACCTATGTGAGACACTGGATGCTGTCTGGAGGGTGATCTGTTCCACTGCTGGATCTCACAGTTTGTTTTAACTAAATCCATTTCCGGCTGTTGGAAGTCCTCTCTACTTAATAAATAATTTTTAATTGTTCTACATTTGTTGGCTTTCTGTTTAGGCATGTTGCACTGGAGGGCTCTATATAAAACCCAATTAAGTTATATAAATTATCAGCCATGTGATTCTTGTAATGAATTGTTCCCCTTTATGTCACACATTCAGAGGACATAGCCCCATGGAATTATTCAGACTTTCATCCAGTAGTGCAGTTTCAGTACTTTATTTTGAAAATCTCTTAATAGCTAGTTTAAAACAAGAGAACAATTAAATGTAAAGTGTTCTTTATTAAATAAACTCAAAATATAAAGCAAATTGTGCAGTTAAGAAAGACAACAACGTGGCTAAAGGATTTTTACAGCAGAAAACAAATTGCAGCAAATGAGCATTTCAAGTCTAGCAGCCAAACTGTCCTCATTTTTATGGAGTTAATTTCGGTCCTCAAATTGTGACTTGTTTTTTAAAAGATATGCTGCTAGAAATTCAATGGGATTGGGTGGTCTGCAAAGAAAAAAAAGTAAATCAAAAGCAATTATTTTTTATTATATGAAATTAGGTAGCTGAAGAACCAATCACCTTCCCTTAAAAGCAACACAGCTCTTCCCAAACACTTCTAAGCATTGATTTAGGGATGACCAACTACCTAGAGTGACTCTGTAAATTTCCAGTTTATGTCTAATGAGAAAGTTTTTAAAAAGAGGTCTCAGTCATTGTGGGTTCAATGTTACTAAATTGCTAGAATAGTTACATACCTAAAACTACAGTCTGTAAGCATAAATACTGTATATACATAATTGGATATGACATGCTATTTAAAGTAAAACTCAATTTCTGCTGTTTTTGTCTTTCTTTTTTTGAGTGGTTATTGTGTAGCTTAGTGTATTTAGAGTTTTTTCATGGTTCCTCACAACTGACACACAACAAATCTTCAAGTTTGAGAAGTGCTTGCAAGTAGTCAATAATAAACACTTTTGATCACTGGCTTTAGTCTGTAGTTTTTTTAAAAATAACTCCTCCAGCTATACTGTGTGAATCCTGCTAATCTGGATTCTGTCCACAGAATAAATTACATACTTATTCCATAGTAGGTCAAACCACAGGTCTGGCAGCGAGCAAATATGCCTATAAAGAGCACAAAAACAAAAATATGCAGAGATACTTCTCAGGGCCGTCCTTTTGGCTTCTAAGCATGTACCAATTCTTGAGCTAGCACCCTTAATAGTCCTGGGTGGATTCCTCTACAGCTTTGACCAGTTGCTTCTTGAGCACAAATAAAATGTTAATGTCCTCAAGTGAAAGCAAAAAAATAGCTTAATTATGTGGCCTGTGAAGGATCAGCCCTTTTGTTAATTATGAATTTGCTACCTGCTTCATTTAATTTGAATACTGTATCAGAAGAGATAGTAAACAGACCATCCCAATTCATCATCTCTGTGCTGTTGTAATTTAACAGGCTCTAATGTTTGTTCACAGAAGCCTCTTTTCTAGACATCTATTCAGTCACTCCATATACAGATAGCATTCCATACTTATGACCACCTTGTCACTCTCACTTTTTCACAGTCTACAAGAATACAGGGAAATTACACATAATTTTAAAAATACAAGAACATCACAAATTAAAATAGTGATATTATGCTTGTTTTTACCACTTTCATTTTAAATCAGTTTTACCCCTTCCCTTTCTAAGTCCTACCATTCAGAATTTATTTTTGATTAAAGCAGTGCATTGACATATACATGCAACAGTTTAATGACATTTTCCCACAAGGGTAATTTTCAGCTCAGAATCTAACATTTTGTCAGTACTGTTTTTCACTACCCTCCAACGTCCACAATTTTATGTTTACTTGATTTCAATGTCACTTTCTGTCAGTTTAATTTTTTCATTTCAGTCTTCACAGTTTCATGAAGTTCCTGTGCAATTATTTACAATTTATCAACTTAAAAAACAAACAGAAACTGAAACCTAAAACTCCCTAATCTATTTGTAAAACTTAGTCTTATTAACTACTTTTGTCAGCTTGACATTTCAAATTCTTATAAATTATCTTTTCCATTATTCTAGTGTTGAACTTGTTTCACCATAAAAATTCAACATTTAATTCTACCCTCTATCTTATATCTTCCCATCAGTTCCTCATCCATATAAAGCTGTTTCCTTTAATTCCAACACCAACTAACTCTCTTTAAAAGCCAGTAGTGAATAACTAGCTGAAAAACTTTTTGGGAATTTAAACAGACAGACTGCATCATCTTCATTCCTCTTTATTGCTGACTCCTTCAATAAACTCCAAGACACTTAAAAGTCCAGACAAAAATTGTGTTGACCTCCTCCCAAATATGTCATTTGCCCATATGCTCACTGTCCTGGATGGTAATTTCTACTGAATTCCAGGCATGATCATTAGATGTACTGAGCTGTTCCCTGAACATTTCTATATCCCTTTGGTAAAGAACTTAGCATCCACTAGTTATTTTCCTGTTCAATTTTGAGCAGTAGATTATACAGCAGAGCTGACAGTTCAGCATTCACATTCCTGAGGGTTTATTATGCTCAGCTGAACAGACAGTTTGCCCTGGCAGGTTCATACTATTCATATTTTACCTGTTCCCCAACTCCTCCTGTCAATGATCAAATTTCACTTCTGTGATGAGCCCCCATAAAGAAGATGGAAAAAAGGCAAAGGGATGGGAAAGAGAAAGGGAAGGGAAAGTGAAGGGACGGAAAATGTTTGCCTGTTACACAGGTATTCAGAGTGTAAGGGTGGGGTATTAATCCTGGGCTGTGTTTTATTTTGAGTCAGCAGCAGAATTCCCAATGATGTCTGCTGAAGATCTGCACATCCCTCAGGTGTGCACATGGGTGCCTAATTTTGCTTAATTAGCTGTCTTAAATTGCAGCTTAAATTCCCAACTCCTTTTGAAATTCATACATTGTTGATGTTTTTTTCTGACTGTAGGTGCCATGATGCAATTATGGTCACCTACACCAGCTTTTAATTGTATTATTTCAATTTGAGAGATGGTTACGGTTACATGCAGTACAATTTGCCACTAGTGAGGACACACCAAAAGGCTAGAAATTAGTTTTGTTAAGAATAAGACCTGTTTGCTGTTATGGAAGGATACCTTTCTACACTGGCTGGTAAAGATAGCTGGGGCACCTCAACAGCATAATCTTTACTTGGAGGATAAACCATTAGTTGACTGCTTACTCTCTTGACAGTGCAGGCTTAGCCACACCCTTTAGAAAGTATTTTAATCTCTGACAAAGATGCATGTCATGCCTGTTTGTCTTTCCTTCTCTTAAATGTCAAGCAGAACTGTTTATAATTCCACATTACAAAAATCTTCAGTACTAGAATGTCCTCTTGCCTTGCTTCTCTAAGGTGAATTACATGATAAAATTAATAACAAAACCCCTCCCATTTTTCCCTCTAAAACTTTTGCAGTAGCATACCTCATTGGGAGAACATGAATTCAACAAATAACTTCTGTTGTGCCATGTGTGCCTAAGTGAGGAACCCATCCTGCATGATCAATCACAGTAATTCATGGGTTCATGAATATGTTATAATGAGGACCTTACAAGGAGCAAAACCATACTTGGTGTGTGAGGCCTAAAAGGTGCTGCACTGCCCAAGTTTGAGATCTACATTTTCCTAGTAACCGAAGGATTACAGAAGAATCTTACCTCTCTTTTGCAAGAACAGCAAGTCCCTGTAGCAAGATAGGTACAACTGTCTGATCCAAATAGGCACGTGTGGGTAATGACTGAAGATCCACCTTCTGCTTTGATGTTTTCTCGGCATTTAGTTTCTCATTTTCTACTATCCTCTGAAGTAAAAAAAAAAAAAAAAAAAGGGGAATGAACATTGGTAATAGGGTAATAGCAGCCACATCTACTTTGAAGTGTGTGTGCAAAGTACCCATTTCTGCAATTCAATGGCAATAATTTCTTTACATCTTTCAAGAATATTTAAGTGCATATTCTTCCTTCCACAAAAACCTAATCCAGAGGAACTTCTGTTAAATTCCTATGTTTTGGGGAAACACTGTTTAGAAGTTGTAAGTTTTCTACAAGAGAAGACATCCAATCCCAGTATTTTTTATTTCAGCTTTTGCATTCATTGATTTGAACTCTACACCATTAAGACAGGAATGACTACCAACAAGAGTCTCAGTTAGATTTGCTCCTGTACATGTGTGCTCTAACACAAAATAGTAAAAGCACAAGGAATTCAGGTAAAGCCTGACAAAGGCGACTCTGCTAAAGTCAAGTACTTTGTGAGTGTACTCAAGTATAGATGGACACTTCAAAGAAAACATATGCAAAATGCTTCCAGGTACTTTTAGATCAAAAAGTGCTGAATCAGCTCACACCATTAACTATAACAGAAAAGTGATACCCTCCCACTGCCAGTAAACCAAATGTACTCAGTGCAATGTACATAAATCTACTGGCACGGGACCAATGTGTTATGATTCTGTAGGAACCATGGAAGCTGAGGCATAGAGACAAGCAGTTATCAGAGAGATGAGTCCCAAAATATGTTTTAAAATTGCTTCTGCAAAAGCTTAGCACAGAGTAGGAACTTATAATAAAGGGAGACTGAAGACTTCTTTAATAAGAAGAGTAATAAATGCCATAGAGTTAGGAAGTGACTCTCCCAGTCTACTCAGCATAGGTTGAGCCTAATGTGGATGGATTTTTTTGTGCCATAGTATATATCTGTATCTCTCACAGATAGCAATAGAACAGATAATAATCATACTTCAAAAAAAAATCCTGACTTATTAAAAGGCTCATTATTTACTTCAGTACCATTTAGAACAATGGAAGTAGCAAAACAGAAAATATATTTACAGCCATTTCCCCCAGGGACAGGTACTGCTTAGCTCTGTTGAGAATATTACAATTTCTGAAGTCAGACTCAAGAGTCAACATTTTTCTCCTAATCACAAATGTGACTTCCACTGCAACAAAATCTTTGTTACCTCTACATTTTCAGTGAGGCCATATTCAGAATGAGGATTTTCCGGAACCTGTAAAATAACATATGGTTAGCAAAGCTAAAATTCTCCTTTTACACATGTAACATAATGCACGTAAAACATTTATTGTAATACCTGTGGCTGTCCCTCCATAATCTGTTCTCCCTCCATGATTTCAAATGTGAAATTTGATGGACGTCCAAGAAGATCTTGGAAAGCAATAAAAAAACTGGTCAGTAAGCTGAGATGAAGCCCATGTGAACGGAGTGATATTGCATCACTTGATTACTAATGGTTACCAAGGCACAATTACTAGAAAGCAGAGGGAGTTGCTCCGCGCTCCCCCCCGCGCCAAACTTGAACTGGTTTCTCCCGCACGCAGAACCGAGAAGCGTCTTTTAAGTTTTGCCTACGTCCGCTGAAGAGAGCAGTACTGGGGTTAGAAAACACAGCCCTCATCCCCGCGGGAAGCCGGAGACATCCCTTAACCTCCCTCATTCCCTCCCGGCCGTGCCCGCCACAGCGCCCAGAGAGCCCCCGCGGGCAGGGCCGTGCCGGGGCCGCGCCGCCACCGCGGGCCACGCGCGGGCACCGCCCCCGGCCGTGCCCCGGGCACCCCGCGGGGGAGAGGCAGCCCCGCCGCAGGGCTCTCACCGCCGGTCGGTCCGAGATGGGCGGCACACCGGGGTGGGCGGCACACCGGGATCGGCGGCACACCGGGAGCCGCTCCGCCACAACCGCGGCTGCTGTCGCGAGTTGTTTTGACGTCAGTGAAGCGGCCGCGCGGCCGGCCCCAGGCGCACCGCGCCTGCGCGGGCCCCACCCAGCCCCGCCGCGCGGAGGGCGGAGCGGGGCGCGGGGCGGGAGCTGCTTTGTTGCCTGCTCGTTTCCAGGGGCTCTATGGGGAATAAAACGCGCGGGATGTATTCCTGGGGTTTTGGGGTACAGCAATGTGCTCGTAATCATTACGGCTTGGTTTTTGAGGAGGCCGCTGTAGTGTTCACGAAAAATAACATTGCTGAAGCTAACTTGGGTCTGAAAGTGGGGTTTTGTTAGTGAAATAGCCCACCAGAGCTGCGTAGTGTGTTTGGCGCAAAGGTGAGTGAGGACAGTGAATTTCCCCTCTGTTAACAAAATCGCAGCTGCTCAGCTTTCCCCAGGGATCAGCTCCAGTCATCCTGTCCTGTTTGATGCTGTCAGGAAATGGAAGAGTCTGCTGCTTCTGTAGCTGTTGTGCTGTGACAAACTATATCGGTGTGTGAACATCTGCACCTGACCGTTTTGTTTTCTTTTCACTAGGAATTAAATTTTAGCAAGAACTTCTTGATGAGGTTCTGAAATCTTCTCTAGAGGAGACTACCTGATTCAAAACCTGCCTGGGTGCATTCCTGTGTCACCCGCTTTTGATAACCCTGCCTTGGCCAGGGGGCTAGGCTAGATGATCTCCAGAAGTCCCTTCCAACCCTAATGATTATGTGAATTCTTTGTCTGGAAGTGTGATTTGTGCTAGAGAATTAAAATACCTTAAAAATATTTTGGGTTCAAACTGACAAAGATGTTTCGTTTCTGTAGGTTTGGAGTTTTGGGATGTTCTGGTTTGATTTGGGCTTTTTTTATTCATTTGTTTGAGGTTTTTTTAGAAAATAAACAAATAGACAAAAATAGGTCTACTTCTTTTCCTGTCTTCCTGTTGCAGTGATGACGATGCATAGGAATGATCTAGTTGATGCTCCTAAAAGATTAGTGAAATGGAGAAGTAACATAAATTGCCATGTTTTCAATAGATTCTGCTCTGACATAATCATCTAGTAGTGTTAATAATGAAGTGTGTGTACATAAATGAATTTGAAACAATGTTTGCAGAACTGACAATGTTACCAGTGTCATAAGCAGGCTCAAAATCTAGTGCAGTCACAGATTTGATACTCAACTGAAGAACTTGGAATTAGAGCAGAACTGTGTCCTGTGTTTATATATATTTTAGTGCCTAGTGCTGGCAGACTTACCTGATGCCAAAGAGGTGAGGTGAAAACACTGAGATTTCTTTACTAAAACTTAGAAAAGGAATACAAACAAATTCTTAATGTGAAGAGGTATAAGCTTTGCAGTCAGTTTTGAGCCTCTCTGAATTTTTCATTGTGTTCTAGTCATGACATTTTAGAGAATTGTATTTAGAGGTCATGTTGGGAAAGAAAAAACGTTTTCCTAATTACCTTTTGGTACAATGGTAAATTGTAGTGTCAGGGTAGTTGTACCTTTCTAATTCCTATGACTGTAACGTTGGTCTGCTCAGATTACTAAATCTTTTGCTGAGACACCAGATTGTATCTCTTCTATTTCACAAGTCCTCAATCTTTAGAGTAGAGTGAACACTATCCCACTCCAGAGGAGGCTTCACTTCTTCCACCTCTTGCTGGTGTTCATCATAACCTTTGCTGAGTCAGGATATCTCACTAACCAGCAGAAAGCCACCCACTGCTCTGATGTGGTTTAAGGGTTTGTGGTTTTTGGGGTTTTTTTTGGTTGTTTGGTTTTTTTTGGTTTTTTTTCAAAGTAGCATTAATCTTTACCAGATTATTAATTAGAATGGTTCACTGACAAGTCCAATGACTGCTAGAGTGATATTAATAGAAGAGTGTTGTTCCGATTTTTAAGATTTTTCTAAAGCCTTCTGAGTTTACATTATTGTAGAGAACTTTCTCACACAACTTTCTGTAAACAATCTATTGTTTTGCATTCCTCCATAGAAGTGGAGAAACTTAATGTACTAATAGTTTATCCAATGTCATTGGAGAGGTGGTACATTCACCCTCCAATCCACTGTCACCTTTAAAAAAATATAAATGCTAGAGTCAGAAAATAAACTTCCTCTTTTTCACCTTTGCAATAGCAGCGGCTGGTGTCGTGCTTTCAGGTGTCCTGTAGTGACAGAAGAAGGTAGGGAAATTAAACTTGCAGAGCACTGAAGTATTTAATAGCCACAATACAGAACTAGTTCTGTAGGTTTTCCTTAAAAGCATTAAGACTTTCTCACAATTTCACACTGATTCCTGCTTTTGAAGCTGTGTTTTGGCTTAAAGTGTTGTTATGCCCCTAAAAAGTGTACTCTTATTGTCATGATACTGTCACATAATTCACAAAGGTGTCATTCTAAATGTTTTAAAAAGTAAAAATAACTGAATAATCTGACTAGTCAGGATTGATTGAGATGCATTGTCTTCTATTGTCATTCAATATGTCCTTGTTAATAAACTTATTCCTTCTCTGGCTTTTCTGTTTTGCTCAGGAATGGGATGCTACTTTAGATAGCAGTGGAATAATAAACACTATAGATTGATAATCTGTTGTTACAGGCTTATTTCACATTTTTGAATGCTTCTTAGTGTTAACACTGCTTGAAGCTTCTGGAATTTCTTTGGTATTATAAAAATCTATTAAACCTTTATATCAGTAAGTGAGAGATTTTTTTAAAGGACAGTTACATATACAAAAAAAAAATTTCCACTCATGAGTGGGTGGAACATACTTGATAGTATTTTCATAGTAGAAGTACATAATCCTTACAAAACACAAAAGAAAAGTACTTGGTGTACATTGCTGCATTTTTTCAGAACTGATAGGTTCACCATCTATCTAACAATGGTCTAGGTCATGAATAATTGTTATATATTTGTATGTTATTTTATATTTGATAAAATTCTGTATTTTATACAGTAAAAAAACCACTCCACTCTGCCATTTAAGAAAATAAATACACGTTACCAGGGGAATCTGGAGGTAACTTTATGAGGCATAAACAAACAAGAAAAAAACCCAGTAGTTTCATAGTAATTTTGGAAGAATGAATAAAATATTGCAGACAGTAGTGATTTTAGTTTGGCATATACTTTTAATTAACATGCTCCACCAACTGCCATTTCATGCTATTAGCTAGGGGAGACTTGACTGTGCACTGAATTTTCTGTCTGCAGTTTTGGGACTGTCTCAGCTCCTGTGTGCAGTTCAGGGCTGCCAGAGAGATGATCTGTCATATCTAATATCATTCAGTATTTTATTTGTGGAACAGAGTGTTTGACAAAGCAAAACAACGGCGAAAAAGATTAGTCAACAGGCAACGCACACACAAAGGTGGGAAGGTTGAAGCAGAGAGGGACTAGACTTGTGGCAAGCACATATCTCTCCCTCTCAGGATTTTTCATAGAGGTGCACAGAGAGAAATGAAAGAGGAAACAATTTCTATTTTTGCTCCTTGTTTTTCCCATGTAGAATGTGTTTGGAGAATTGTTTACCTGGAGTGAGTGCTTGATTGGATTCTGGTGAGGATTGCTTGAGCCTGATGGCCAATCCAATCCACCTGTGTCTGGACTCGCACGAGAGAGAGAGGGTCACACGTTGTGTGAGAGTTAAAGTCAAAGAAAGTAGTATACAGTTTTAGTATCCTCCTTTTATATAGTATATTAATGTATTTTGGCATAGTTATAATAAAGAAATAGTTCAGACTTCTGAATTGAGTCAGACATCGTCGTTTCTTCCCATTGGGTTCACCTGCATATACAATATAGACTAAAGGTACCAAAGCATTCTTAAGTTTGAAATAACCAAAGGCATAGTGAGGTGGAGGATCTATCTCTTTGGTGAAACACAAATAAATATTATGGCTGGGCAAATAATTGACAAGGGTTTGGACAACTGCAAGTTCACTTTTGGTAAGTAGAGTGAAGATTTTTTTTTTTTTTTCCTTCCAGAGTGATGTATCTATAATGTATAGTGAATTCCATTAGCCCCCTGCATGTGAGCAGCCAGCCTGTCATTCCCATTACAGAGCTGTGGAGCAGACAAAGCCCCGGCGCACACTCCCGGGGGGACGCCGTGGAGAACTGGCTGCTCCACGCCTCTCCGTGCAAGGGAGTTCCCCGGGGTCTGCCTGTGTGCCACTAGCAGTGATCCCAGGCGGGAGCGGCGCCAGGATTGTGCCTGTGGCGTGGCTCACAACCAGTCACAATAACTGATCCTATTCAATTATTCATCGCCCGTCCGCTCGGTGCGTCTCACGGGCCGACAGCGAACGGCCTCGGCTAGGGCTGGAGCGGGCTGGTGCTTCCACTCTGGAGCTCCCCGAAAGGAGGCTGCAGCCAGGCGGCAGGCTGGCTTCTCCCGGGCAACCAGCGAAAGGACAAGGGGACGTCTCCTCAGGCTGTGCCAGCGGTGGTCCAGGTTGGACACTAGGAGGAATTTCTTCACAGAAAGGGTTGTTTAACAAGGGAATGGACTGTCCGAGGAGGTGCAGTCACCGTCCCTGATCACGCTCAAGACCCGTCCGGATGCTGTACTTAGTGCTGTGGTCCAGTTTTACATCCGTCAAAGGCTAGACTGGATGATCTCACAGGTCTTTCATTGATTCTGTGATCCCGAGCGCCTCCGAGAACCCGCCCCTCGTTCCGCGGGAGCGGGGCGGGCTGGGCGCTGCAAGCGCCGTGCCCTCCCCTCCGCTGGTGGCGGGGCGGTGCCGCTTCGCCTCGCCTCTCCCCGCCCCGGCCGGGGCCGGCCGCGCCCCGCCCTCCGTCCCTCCCCCTGGGTCGGCCGAAAGGGGCGTCGCCGCCGCCACCATCGCCATGGCCGGTTGTTGTCAGTCTCTGGCAGCGGGTTATGGCGACGGCGGTGAATGAATTCTCCGGGCGGCCGAGGGAAGAAGAAGGGCTCAGCCGGCTCCAGTTCCGCGCCTCCGACCGCCGGCGCCTCTCCCTCCTCGCCGCCCAGGCCGGCGCCCCCCGTGCCGCCGGCAGGGGCGGCGGCGGCGGCGTCCCTGCACAAGCGGAACCTGTACTATTTCTCGTACCCGCTCTTCGCCGCCTTCGCCCTGCTCCGCTTCGTCGCCTTCCAGCTCGGGCTGCTCTTCGCCTGGCTCTGCGAGCGCCTCTCCCGCGGCGCGCTCATGGCCGCCAAGGGCAGCAGGGCCGGGGCCGGCGACGCGCCCGAGCCCGGCGGGGCGCCCGAGACGGTGCGGGCGTGCCACAAGCGGGCCTTCGAGTGCATCTCCATGGCTCTGCGCATCGACGAGGACGAGACAGGTAGGGAGGGAGCGCCCGCGGCCGCCCCGGGGTGCGGGGGGAGGCCGGGAGGGCCCTGTGCCGTGGAACCGCTTTCAGCTAAGAGCAAACAAAACCCGCTGGCGAAAGAAATGCGGGGAGCTGCGGACGGGCTGTGCGGCCGTGAGCCGTGCCGTGTCCGCATGCAGTGGCGGTGCTTTGGTCCTTGCCGCAGCCCGCAGGCGCGGGTCGGATCACAAAGCTGCGGCGCGGCCTCATTCCCCTTGCAATACAAGTGCTTGTATTTCTCCCCAAAAACATAATTTTTGCCGCGGGGGTCTGGGTGAGGCGGTTAAAATTGCGGGCGGGTGTGTGACTGTAACTAGCCTCCACCAAGCTAGCCGGACAACAAAAGCACCAAGGACAATAATAAAGATGCATCCTATAATGCACTGCCTGACAAATGATGTGAGTCCTCGAGCGAGGCTTCAGGTTACTTAGCCCTCAGAATGCCCACTTGGAGTGGTGTGATTTTAAGGAAATAAATACTTACTTTAAGTATTTTGGCAGTTTCTTAAAACATGTTTTTCTTAAACTTTAAGTTTGCCATGAATACTCTTAAAAAACCTAAAAACCTACCACTGTGTGGTGAGAAGACCTTAAGGAGAACGTTTAGGATTCAATGAAATAAAACAGAGGAGTGAGGATTTTTTTTTTTTTGTAGAGCATAATATAAACCCCAACCAAACAAAACACTTGATACTAAATTAAATTTAATCATTTATTCTAAATGCAGCAGCATGATTCTGTCAGCATGCAGAAGGTAGGCCTTGGAGACCTGCTGTGCTGGTGTTTAAAATTCTCTGGAAAAGTCAGATTACTTTATTCTAAACTTTCAGTTGAGCTTTACTAGAACTGCTATCCTAGAAGAGGAGATTAAAAATATAGGAGTAGGTCTTCAATAGGTGCTGCACACTGAGAGCGCCAGAAAAGCATGGGATGTGTCCTCCTTTGCCTTGACAGTTTGGGAGTGGCAGTGGTATGTGCTCTGGGAGAGAAAAAACTGCGCACCATGTGCAGCAGGGTTAGTTCAGCACAGGTGTACAGCGAGAGAGCACTGAGGGTCATAGGAGCAAAGCATGAAAGAAGGTGAGGCTTCAGTGTTGTTGATGATTGCTCTGTGAGGAGTAGCAAAGTCTTACCTTATCAGGCACCTGTTCCACTGCTGTGATGTTTAACTGTACGTGGTTTGGTGGGTAAGCCCTTAAATATGAATTTTAATAATTAACTTGCTCTGTAGGTATCTTTAGAGTGATCATACATGAATTAGCTGCACAGGCCATGCATTTAGTAAGATGATCTTTGCTGCTTATATGAGCAGTTACAAAACTGTAACAGTCCTGCAACTGCAATATACATCCCATTGAGAAAGAACTCATAGATTTGTTATTTGATATATAGATTTGTTATTTGCTTATCTGATTTTACCAGAATACTTGTCTTATCTTTGAAAAAGTTTTGATCTGTAAGCAAGCTTTTTATATCTTCAAAGACAAAACTATATGTTAGACACAGTATGTGAAATTGGTGGAATTTCTGAATTGTCTAATAACCTATTAGTTATGTGGCATTTTTGCTGTTGTGGGAGCTATGCATACTTCAGTAATTTTGATAGCACTTCTGGTAATTTTTTATGCTTCTGAATTAGGGCAGTTATTCTTGTTTTGGCATTTTTACAGTTTAATGCTTAATATTTTTTTCTAAGAAGGCACATATGGTGTGTTGACACCTGCAAACAGTTAAGCATCCACACAGTGGATTATTCTTCTCAGTGGGACAGGGGAGAGCATAGGAGGAGCAAAAGTGAAGGGGAAAAAGGGTGAGAAATCTTTCCAAGTGATGATTGCCTTGGAAGACAGCCCTCATTCAGTTATTCATCTACCGAGGTTTTTATTGATGAGCATTATATTGTATGATGCAGAATATTCTGTTGGCCTGTTTGGGTCAGTCATCCTGCTAGTATTCTCTCCCAACTTCCTGTGCACCCTCAGCCAACTCACTGGGGATCTAGATGGGAAAAAGAAAACCTTGAGGTTGTGCTGTTCAGCAACACCCAAAACATTTCTGTGTTATCAGCTGTTTTAGTCACAAATCCAAAACACAGTGCCATTGGGGCTGTTTAAGGAAAATCAGCTCCATTCTGCCAGAGCCAATATAGCAAATCAGCAACTTCCAAGGAATGTGACATTTATTTTATTTTTAATGTCATAATCATTGAGAACTAGTCAATCATTCTGTGTGGCAGTGGAGCAC
This sequence comes from Lonchura striata, assembly GCF_050655825.1. NCBI lineage: Eukaryota > Metazoa > Chordata > Aves > Passeriformes > Estrildidae > Lonchura > Lonchura striata. The sequence continues at coordinate 82,137,647 of NC_140705.1, read as the reverse complement.
AACCTTTGCAAACAGCTTGATGTGGTATTGTGCTGTGAAAGCTTTCTCCAGTTAAAAGCTGGAAGTGAAATTTTAATGATGACCTTGTAATGTTTGCATCTGCCCCTAAGAATAATAAAGCCATTCAGGCTTTGTTAGCAGAGGTGGCTGGAATCATCTCAAATCAAGATTTTATTTAGCTATAATCAGTATTAGATTTATGATTTACACTGCAGTTGAAACTGTTTCTGTGGGTGGTGGAGAGAAGAAGCTTAAAGAAAAGTCTCAAAAGAGGATTGAAGTCACCTCAGGTAATTTCATTTATCTAGCTTTGTCCTTAACAGTAAGGATATGTGAGGCTGTTGAAGAAAGGGCAGTAATGAAATAACTCCCAAGGTGTGTGGTGTTCATTACTGTAGGCAGGCAGTCTGTGGTTTGTGGTGCTAAGAAGAGCAAAGCATGAAATTACCTGCACTGGGGAACTTGCCAAATGTTATTATTAAGAGATTTTTTTAATCTGAAGAGGAGCAATAAAAAACCCTGAAGATGATTCTAGAAATGTATTGAAATATTTTTGTTAAAACTGAAATTTGCTAGAAAATAGGTTTGGGACTGAAGTTATCAAAAGATTTGAGTGTACAAGCACACAGCTACTGGTAACTGGCACTTAGGAACAGTTTTGTGAAACACTGTCATTCTGAAACTAGAGTAATGGTATCTAAAGTTTCATTATAGGCTTTTTTAATTTTTTTACCACTAGTAGCTTGTTAATGCTGATCAGGTTTTAAGTTCTAATATCTAATCTGTTATATTCCTCTGTGGGAATGCATGCTTAGTGTGATATAATTATGTTGAGTATTTTTCCAAGAGTATTTTTCCATATGCAGACATATTCATTTTTAATGCAGAATATTTATAGAAAAGGAGCATTATGAAGTAGATATTAATAGGTCTTCAGTGATTGACTTGCAGTCATGGTGTCACATAGCTTAAGTCAGGCACAGGCATGTTTCAGGTTGTGTTTGCTGCAATATCCACTCAGGACATGGTTGGTACAGAGGTGTGTTCTAGCTCTGCCTGTGTTCTGCTTCATGTGAAAGTTGGCACACACCTGTAATACAGCAGTTTCATAATAGCATAAACAAAGAAATGCCCTCATGACAAATGAGCTGCACTCTACAAAAGGTAACCAGAGAAGTATCTCTCATCTCTCTCTGTAGTGTCTTAGACTTGTTGCTTTTCTTCTTGCGTTTCTGTGCTTCTAGTGTTATTTTGGCTGTTACTGGCTGTCACTGGAAGATTAAGAGGCTGTAGTTGATGTTTCAGAAGTAAAAACTGTTAATTTCACTGTTTATGTTGGGTTCCAGAAGTAAAAGCTATTAATTTCACTGTTTCTGTTGGGAATGAATATGTGTAGGTGAGCTTTTATATTTTTTTTTTTGGGGGGGGGGAGGGAGAGGGGAATTTATTTTGTTAAGGTAGATGAGGAATTATTCTTTAAACAGGCAAAAGTGATTTGAGGCTGGTGTAGTACCTGTTTTTAATAGAAAAGTTTATTTGATATTTAAATAGATATAAAGTTGGCAGTGTCCCTTTAAGACTTCCTTTAAATCAGAGATTTTTGTTAAAATATCTCTTCCTCTCTCTTGTTCTATGCAGCATTATGTAGAACCATTCCTAAGTTTTAATTCATTTCAGAAAATAATGGGCTCACTTCCTTTTTAAGCAGGACAAAAGGAACAAGCTGTTGAATGGTATAAGAAAGGAATTGAAGAACTGGAAAAAGGAATAGCTGTCTTAGTAATTGGTCAAGGTAAGCCAGTTTTGAGTTTTGTCGAAATGATTTTGGTTTATGACTTCTTTGAAGTGAGAAATCAATATTACTAAATATGGTAGGGGCTAGCAGCAGGCTGCTGTATTAATTATTTCATAAGGATCTTTCTTAGTCCCATTTTAGCTGTAGATGAGCACTGGTCCTTTTCTCGTTCTGCCTTAATATTCCGGTCTATATCACATGCAAATCCTGCTCCAAATATTTTCAGACTCTGCAAAATCATAAGGAGTTCATGAACACTGTTAAGTAAAACATGTGATTTCTTATATAATGGGAATGCCAAAATAATGAGTTTTGATTTGATTTGCTTAAGGTGACAGTTCATGTTCTCACTTATGCAGAATTTTATACTCCCTTCAGTGTAATCTAAAAAGAAACCCCCCAATTTGGAATGGCCTGACATTGTATTTCTGAATAACTTTAGGCCAAAATAACTGAACATTTCCAACAAAGGAAGAAAGCCATCTCTCTATGCGGAAACATTTTAACCTTTAGTGTAGAAGCAGGTATGTACCATAGAAATACAGGTGCAGTGAAGGACTTGCTGAAAATTTGTATCCTCAAAATAGTATTATAATAATAAAAACCGAAATCACCTGCCCCAAACCTAAACCTGTAAGTGTTTTTGCAGGCTTGTATTTATTCCCTCACCTGTGTTTAGAAGTATGTGGTGATCTTACTTAGGGGGCAATACAAGAGGCATTTGATATAACCTGTATAAATCGCACAGTTTAAAAAAAAGCTTGACTTTAACAGATAGTGTTTCTTAGAAAGTGATGTTAATGTCTAATTCTGTGTTTTGAAATGTAAAGGGACACAGTCAACTGAATTTAAATCTGTTAATTTTGCCAGAATGAATTCTTTCAAATTGTACTTGCCTCTCAGTCACTTTTCAAGCTTTTTAAAAATCTTTTTTTCATTTGGTTGCTGTTCAGAGAAATGCAGAGACAAGGGCCATATTAGGTCAGCATGAAATGTTAGACAATATGCAAAGCAGGGAGTGGGCTCCCATCACTCTATAAGCAGTGTTGTAAAGCAGAGAGTGTCAACTAACTCTAAATTCTTGAATAAATAGGAAACTTTAGAGATTTTTTCATTAGTTTTGTAATGAAGTTCCATAGTGGAAGAGATAGATAAGGGGTGGGAGGAGGAGGAGGGAAGGCTGGGTACCAGTACTTTAGCACTTAAGTTTACCAAATTGTGTTTTAACATGGATTTTTCTTTGTAAGGTGATCAGTGTGAACGGGCTCGACGTCTCCAATCTAAAATGATGACAAATTTGGCAATGGCCAAGGATCGGTTGCAGCTTTTAGGTACCAGTTACAATTCATGACTTTGGAAAGTTTGTAATTATTTGCACAACTTCATTTAATGTTTCTTCTAAAATATTACGTTGATTTTTAAAGTGAAGGAGTCATTATCTTTGTAGGGTCTCTTTAGTTTAATTTTAGTTGAGAGTGTTGTTGATGGGTTTTGAAAATGGGATTTCATGACCCACTTTCAGGTATAAAAGTAACTGAGAAGTCGTTATATCATAGCACACTTGACATATAAAATGAGGAAATCTTAATCGATTAACTCCTGATGAAGTTTGTTCAGGGTTTTTCTGTTAGTACTGTATTGAAATTTATGATATATTGCTGATCATGAGTGCTAAGTGTGCTTCCTGTAAGTGTAACTACTTAATATTCTGTTGATTTCGCTGTTACTTATATTAACAATTTTCCTTACTATTGGTAAATAATAATAATGATGATGATAATAATAATTCTTTAACATCATGTAGACCATAAGGTTGTGAAATTCTAATATTCTTGATTATTTTCTAGTAGTGTGCTATTTTAAAATTAGAAGGTGAGGTCATGTTTTTTCAGAAGCATAGTGTTATATAGCTTTATCTTTATTAAAATTAAATATTGTATATAAGCTCTTAACAGAGTAAAGATCCTCCCATCAAACAGCAGACTCGTGGCTCTGTGTAGTGCATCTTCTAAATTTAAAGCTTTGAAAATGCTTTCAGTTCAGTCTGCAAAAGTAAAACAAGGGATATTTTTAAAATTGCTCTTTAGGAGTACACTAACAAATGTACTTGATTTTAACTTGCATATCTCAGCTTTAATCATAAGCCTCTCATGTATGAAGTTCTACTAACTCATTCTTATAGGAGCATATAGAGCAGATGGGAAAACTTGAGCTCTTTGCTCCTCTTACACGTCTGTAGTCCTAATTGGTGATTGACAGGGGAGTTGCGACAACCCCCAGGAAGGGAGCCCCTTTTGTTTCCCTTGAGTTCCTAATGTCTTAAATATTTTCTGAAAAAAATGGAAGGGGACAGAAGGTGAAAGAGACATCTGTCTTCTACGCTTTTATGGGTATTTCTTGATACAGTTTTAGTATATGGAGAAAATATATTTTCCACTTACTAGGGTTAAAAGCTGAATTCTAGAGGTAATATGAACTAGGGAACAATGGAGTGAAAGTGGTTACATGCTAACAATCTTTGATAAGGTATGGCTTGAGGTAACAGTGTTTGTGTTGTGTGGATAGTGCTTCATCCTTGCTTGTATTACTTCAGTAGCAGTGTTTTTAAATTGCTTACTTGCTGTGATCTCCTGGAAAAGAAACAAAGGGTAAAATTCACAAAAAGCCCTGAAGTTGAAGTATATTCATCTCAACTATCAGAATGTGTGATCACATGCTACTTGTTTGCTTCATTCAGAGTGCAAATTGAAAGGTAAACAGATAGAATAGTGTTTATTACATCAGTTGATGTAAAGTAATGAATTATTTTTAAATTATCAGTTTAACACTTTGTTTTGCCTAGGTTCTTGTTATTTTTACTGATGATGTGCTTCATACAATGTACCTAAAAGCAAAATTTGGATAAAAAGGAGCAAGTCATGTGCCCTTTAGGAAGACAAAATATATGCTTTGGAGAGATATTTCAATGATTTTAAATCCCTACAAGTTTGATCATTAGAGTTCTATTTGAGTAATATGTTATGCCATCTAACCAACTTAGAAGTGTTGACAGCATATTTTTTATTATTTTTGTCTGCCATTTTACATGGATTTTGTAGCAATCTAAGGTAATCTAGAACTGAATTCCATGTGGTGTTCTAAACACACTTTTAGCCTGTTACTTATAGTAACAGATATTTGGAAGTTTTTGCATGGTGTAAAGATCCTTTTGTAGTTGAACTAACCATGAGGCTCTTGAAGCTATTTCTGTTTAATGAAGTGACTTTTCTTGTGAATTGAGCTCATAAGAATGTTGTCTGTTAATTCTGTGGAATTTCTCCCTTTCTTAAGTCAGCATAGGCAAGTCCTTTATTGCGTTAGCTGAAAGGATAAAGCAAACCAGACAATAATGCCAAATATTTCATCCTGCTTTCTAGAGGGAGATGTGATTGCAGACTGCCTAACTCAAAACCCATCCAGTCAAGCAGGTTACATTGGTAGCACATAGAAAGTGAAAATTAAATCGTGCTGATTAGAACTGTCCCTTGAAAGTGCTCAGTGTTGTTGGGTTTTTGCCTTTTTTTTGTTTTGGTTTGGTTTTTGGGGTTTTTTTGTTTGTTTGGGGTTTTTTGTGGTTTTTTTGTTTGTTTTCTTTTTAGTGGTGGTACATCAGTTTAAGTTGCATGACCCCGCTGATGGTGCTGTTCAACACCACTGGTGAGAGTGTGATGTCTGATCACACCCATGTGTTACCAGTCTGTCATCACACCACTGATGCCTTTCACTGTTGGAAGAGGATGGAGCTACCCATTGTGGATGATGAGTTTCCTACTTTGAGCCCTGTTTTCATACCGAGTCTAAATTATGTATCTTATGCTGTTGAAAGCTGTCCTGTGATACAGTCTGAAAGCTGAAGTGACTGCTGGTGTGTTTCAGGTCACCTCAAGGGGACTTGATGACTTTGACTGTCCATTGACCATATTGGGCTGTGCTGGCTGTCAGGGGACTTGGAAGTTCTTCCATTTGATTTGGTCCCCCATTTTTGACATGGTTTAGGGTATTTTAGTTGTGTGGTTAAATCTTGCTTTTCACACACCTGGTCTCTCCTGATTGACTGATCACCCATGTTAAAGTAATTAAATTTGATGTATTTAGAATGAGAGGAGATATATGTTTTCTATAGATAAACAGAACTTGGCAGCTTGTTGTTCCTAAGGATAGATGATTGTAATGGCCAATGCAACACTATTCAGTTTAATTCTGTTGATGTATTTTTACTTGTGTTCTCTCATTTCAGAGAGACTTTCTGTAGGGGCATAGATTTCTGTCACAAATGCCTTCCTGTGTATTTAGTGTAGCTTCAGTATTTTGACTGAGGTGTATATGCGACACATAATTCAAATATCTGTCATCAGTATCCTCTTTGGAGGGTGTTAATATTCCTCTATTCTGCCTGTGTAGATACAGCCTTCAATGGACACATTTTGGAATATTTCGCTTTCTTGGAGGAGATGGTGCTTTTTGCTTCAGGCTTATGTTACAGGGTGGCAACTTTTAGTAGAAATTAGTTCCCTTGAACTGAAGCTCCAGTGTTACCTAAATAAGGCAGTGACTGCATTGCTGGTTGCTTGGAAGGTTTATGTCAGTGTTGTATCGTGAAGGTGAAATAATGAACGAGAATCTGAATTTTCTGTCAGTGTCTGGAAAAATAGGGAGAAAGTATTTAAATGGAAAATCCTGTAATTCCCTGGAATAATATTTAAAAGCTCATTTTATTCTTGATATTCCAGAGGAACCTACAGCTATACCATCCCTAAAGCAAAGTGATGTATTTGCCGTTTGACATTTTATGTGAAATACTAAAATGACATGTTAATAGGTAATGCGATGAGAGGACTCTGAATCGAAACTGGGCAAGAGTTGGATTACATTTTTTCCTTTGGTTGGAGTTCTGGAGTTCCTGAATTCATGGAACTATCTAAGCATTGATAATTGTAGTAGAACCCTAGTGTCAGATTGTAGCATTTCCTGAATTCCTGCGCAAGCCAACTGGTGTTATTACAGTCACTCACTAGAAAGTTTTTTTTATTAAGCTCAGAAGTGTTCTCCAAAACTCAGCTGATTATCTAGTATCTTAAAAGTCTATTAATACTTAGCTTCCTGAGCTTCCTGTATGCTCTTTCCATTTGGATTGCGTGTACTGGACAGGGAGTAGCTGCCTCCTTTGGTAGTGCTATGTCTACTAAAGTAGTGCGCTATCTGCAGTCGGTCCTACTAAAAGGATTTTACTTACCCTTCTGGAGGGGAAAACTTATGAGGGTAACTTCTTGGACGTTGCGGAGCTTGTGGCTGTTTGTTAGCTGTTCTTGTGTGATTGACTTTTTTTTTTTACTCTGGCTCTTCAAAACTTTGAATTTAAAATTAAGTAAACCTTGTGTATTAATCTTGAACTTTAACTTTTCATATCTGCCTGTGACTAACAAATTTTCATTCTAAACCACATTTTGTTCAACCTGAATGTTATTAAGCCATCATTTTAACTCTGAGGTATAAGGATAATATTCAGGAAAGCTATGTGGTGAGTGATGAGGAGCAGGAAGAAGAGGAAAGGAATGAAGCTGAAAGATTAGACAAAGATCTGTAACAGGTAAAGAAGCCTAAGGAAGGAAGTGCTCATGCTTGTTTGTTGTTTCATCTACAGGCTCTGAATGGCACTTCTTCCTCCAGACAGGTTATTTATGATCTTAATTGTGTACATTTTCAGTAGAATTTGTCTGCTTTTGCAATATATGCTTTCATATTACCAGAGAACATTGGTTTTCTGCTTGGCATCTCTTTTCTTGCAGCTTCTTGGTAGTGTTATTTCTTGTGGGGGGGAGAAGAAGTAAAGAAAACACCAGGAGGGAATGAGAGAGTTTAACAGTGTATGCCTTACAGATTGGTTGGTTTTTAAAACAAGAGGAGTGTGTGTGAACTAAAGATGGGAGAGGTAGTAAAGGCCCCCAAAAGTATGGCCTAGAGGTTTTTAACTGCAGTGGGAAAAGCAGGAGTGGTAGCTGGGCTGCAGGGAACAAGTGGTCCTTAACTTTTCTTTCGTATTTGCAGTCTTAGACCTCTTTGATTTATGGTTTGGCTGTTTTTTGTTACTTTTTAGAGTCAATTTCTTTCTCCTTAATCTTTAGCTTTATTAATACTGTATTCAGGTGTTTCTGAAGTTAATCTTCCTAAAGAACATAATTTGTATGATAACTTTATTGACTTAATTTCAAGGTAATTAAATATCTAAATAGAGATGTCAAAAGACATCATTGTAATGTGTATATGGTGTTCTGCTTGAAGTTTGAAGGTTTCTGTAAAATGTTGACTGGCTGTTACTACTTAAGTGGAACATGTAATATGCAGAGAAGTGAGGACTCCTTGCACCTGATCAAAAGTAACATCTTGAGGACTTTCAGAAATGTGTTATCAACATAAAAAATTATTAAATTAAATGGACTTAATCCTGAACATTGTTTTTGAGAACTGCAATTCACTAGACTGGAAAGATTGTTGTAATTAACTCAGCCATAGAGGGTGAGTTTTAAAGCTGTTTTCAGTCATGCTCATACTAACAGAATTTTCTTACACATTTGCTGAATGTGTAGAATAGATAGAAATATTCCTTTTATCTTTAACTATAACAAAGCCAAATTTGACATTTCTGTGTTCAACATACATAAATTTTCTTGGTTCATTTTTGGTTTTTTGTTTGTTTATTTTGTCCTTTTTCCTCCCTCCCCCTCTGTTCTACTATGTAGAGAAGCTGCAGGCAGTTTTGCAAATTTCCAAGCCGCAAATGGAGATCTATAATGACAGTACTAACCTGGCATGCCGCAATGGACATCTCCAGTCAGGTGGGTTTGGTTTTACCAGCACCTATTGAGGGGATGTCTCTCCGTTCCTGGTGTGTTACAAGGCAAAATAATGCAATGCTATATTCTGGCCCCACCAGCTATAAAATAAAATTATTTATATTTCTGTTTTTAAGGGCTTTGTATAAAAATACATTCCATCCTTCCCAGCAACATCCTTTGACAACACTGTTTTATTTTATAGTATTCAGTTGTCTCTTACAATGACTGTACTAGAATTCAAATTATTTACTAAGGCAGCATTTTAGAAAATATTTCTCATGTAATATTCTTCAAGGAATTACATTAAACCTGTTTTAGAAAGTGTCATTGTTGGATATATAGGTTATATGTTGTGCCTTCATTAATTAGCTCTTCTTTTATGATATTGTGAATATGCATTAAGCAACTTTAAAATTCTGGGGGTTTTTACATCAAGAAAGTGATACTCAATTGAAATGAGGGGAGAATGATAGCAAGTCTTGTATTTTGTCAAGGAACATTGTTTTAATCCTTTCCCAGAAGACTGAACCAAACTTATTAATATAGCAAAATGAACTTTTTTTTTGTACATAAACAAGGTGTAAATTTGTGGAAGTCCAAGGGTTACCCAAAGTACTGAATGCTTGCAGTTGTGGGATCCCTGATATAGTGCAATGAAAGTTAGGCTATTAGCAGGTGTCTGGATTTCTTAAATGGTTGCTGCTTATGCTTTTGTGCTTGCTTTTTCTTTCTGGGGTGTGGGGTGAGGAAGTGTTTTTTGTAAGAACATAATTGTAATACACCTTTTTTTCTTAAAAGCAGGGTATAAAGGTGGTTATGCTTCAATCTGCTAATCATCTTGATGTTGTTCTTCCTTTATACATGTGTTTCCTTTATACATAGTGTTTTCATATGGACAGCTCTGATCATTTAAAAACACAAAGTAGATGACAGGGTTTCTTAGAAAACTACAAAATCAGTTTGCAGGCTACTTCAGATAAGAGGACTGAGAAGGTTGAGGTATTGCAGAGGTATTGAGCCACAGGGCTCTGGCATAAGCTTAGTTTTCTATCTGTGGAAAGTATTACCTGCCCTGTTGCCTAACAAGGTTGGGCTTTCTAAAAGTTCAGGATTTTATGAAATATGGTCATTCTTAGTTTTCACATAAGCAAAGTGTCTTTTTGCCCATTATTTGGTCTAAAATTACATTGCTTTCTTTTATTTGCCTTTAAAGGCCAGAGTTTTCACAGATGTTTTTGCTTCATAATTTTGTGTAAGATTCTATTCTCACAGCTAGGTTACACATTTTTTATATTTCCAAATGTTACTGATTTGAGACTCTTCGTTCTGTCAAGATACTATTTGTGTCAGCCTTCCTGCCCAAGTTACTTGATTGTAACACAATCCTGTCCCTGTCTTCAGCATTTGTGGTTTCCAAACTTACATGAATAGCTAGAGATTTTTCTTGGAAGTTTATTTTCCGCATTTGTACTGAAGTTTTTCAAGACCTTGTAGCAGTAGTATCACCTGCCCTTCAGTTGCAGAAGGCTATGCAGTTACTTGTCTTAAAATTAATAGCAAGTAGCTTTGATCCCAGCCTTTACTTGGAAATAATATTAATTTAATATTCATCATTCTTCTTCTCATAGCAGTCTTAAATTAGATATTTTTCTCCCTCAAATATCTTTGTTTTCCTTTGCATTGTGGATTGTTTTCTTTTTTTTCAAAACAAGCTAAGCGAAGAGAGTATACCAGTCTTGCCAAAGGCAGAGTTTGAGTTTTATGAACTCCTTTACTAGTCATACAATACCTAGAGTATTACAGTAATTCCAGTGTATACCATTCTATGTGTAAATCCCAGCATGATGGATGGCCAGAGAGAGCATTGCATTTCTATTGCCTCAACATGGATATTGTGCAGCTAGCTAGTATTTTATCTCATTTTTCACATGGAAGGAGTTGCTGGCCTGTCTTTAATAGTAGATATATACTGGCAATGTTTGTCATGGTGCAGAAGTTCTATTTTTAATACTGAAGTTGTCAGAGGAGTTCCCTGAGTAGAAGAACAAGTAACAACAAGATTGTTTTTAACAGCTTAATTTGACAAAAGCAGATCTTTTACTGATGTGAATCTGCCAGTTCAGAAAGGAGAGCAGCTGTAATTCCTGGCTTGTGTAGCTGTGCTACCATTAAAAACACACAGCACGTCCTTCTAAGTGCTGGAGCTTTCTGTTAAGTAGCTTTTATTGCTTGCATCTACCTGTTTGAAAAATCTGAATTGAATTTTTGAAGAATTATGATTTTGGGGGCTGTTGTGAATGCTTATCCTGAATAATGACCGGTCTTGCAATTGATGCAAGTTTAAAACAGCAGTTTAAAGTTTTTTTGTTTAATTGCTTTTTTAAATGAAATTACATACATAAAGTTACAGATAATTTTAGACTGGTGGATTTTTCTTCCAACTTGGTGTCCACAGACCGTGTACAATAACTTGTTTTAGTCCCTTTATCTTACTTCTCAATAGGCATATGTAGGTAATTTCTGAGGAATATTCCCTGATGATTTTTAAGATGTCACAACTGAAGGCTGGAAATTGTTCTGCGGTACTGGAATCGCTGCTGTTAATTTGAATTTAAGCTTTCTTTTGGATGCTTTAGAAGTTAGAGATTAGTAGAAGCTTGTTTATTGACATGTGCTTTAATCTGGTTTAAGTGCAGAAAAGAAAATATAATGGGTTTGCTTTTTAGAAATATAAAGAATGTTGTTATATTAAATAAATGAGCTACAACTGCATAATTTTAAGATTGTTTTTGCATTTCCAGGTATTTAATATAATAAAGTTTCTCTTAGATTTATTCAAAGATATTTGTACTTTAAAACCAGTTTAATAAGTATCCATATTATGTAATAACATTTAACATTTTTGTCTGTAAGGGAGTCTGAAATTGGGCACCTGTGTCTGCATCTTACCACAGTTCAGCCAGTAGAAAACCTCAGACAAAATTTTGCTACTTGCTTGTTTGTAATTTGTGTTGTGTGCGTATTTGGATGGCAGATTAAAATTGCAGGGATACTTTCAGGACCAGGCAGCTATTATGTCTGTGTAATCCAGTGGTGTTAGCCTGGAGCTATAAAGTAAATTATTCTGTCCAGAATTAGAGAGTAAAATCAAACTGATTAACCATCTATTACTATTCTATGAATATGTATGAAGTACGCAGTTGAATTGTTCAGTGTTTCAAATACACTTGAGAAAACTCCGTGATGTCTCTTTGTGATTAAAACATGTTTTAGGTACTTCCTTACTGTTTTTGACAGAACAGTGAGGCATTTGGCAAAAGGTTGCTGGAGATATTATGAAGGCATCAGTCACTGGCTATGTATTTCCAGTCTTTCAGTAGATAACAAATAAAAATGGGTAAGAAATGTGTTGGGGAGGGTTTTGCATTTGTTATGGCAAATTATATATTTTGCATAATGGAACATTAGGAGCTGTCTGATGTGTGATGTACACTTAAACACCTCATGCTTTAGAAATAGATAAGCTTTAGATAAACTTTAATTCTGAACAATTTGATACTATTTTTATTTGTTACTTCAATGAAAATTTGTACGTAAAATGAAGCTTCCCTCTGGAATTGACATTCAGCAAACAGCTATGTTTAGGAACTGTTCATCACTGCTTCTTTATGTGCTACCCATCAGGACTGACAACAAAACATGTAAACTTATGGGTCTTGAGTCCTGGAGGTGCAGTTAGAGTAAATAATAATTTGTATTATTTGTAATATTTTCCCTTCTTTCCTCCCTTCTGTTTCCAGCTTCCTGAAATATTCCTTACCTGTGCAATTTTATGACGCTCAAAATTGCAGTATCTGTGTATTGTTCTCAATGTGTGGGAGCAGTTCTGGGAAAGTGAGGTAATGGAGCAGCATGTTAGGGTGAAGGACGTAGAGAAAAACTAATGTAGGTTTTTGAAGCCTTCCCATGTTGACTTCAAGCCAGCTCTGCAAAGGGGATTGAGGTGGACTAAAAAGAACCCTGACCAAACTGAGTGCCACCTTTTGATTAAATTGGACCAAAGTGCTGAGTAGCAAGATATATTCTAGCTAGATTCATATCCTGCTTTTTGAACTTGAAAGTCACTAGGTATACGCAATTTTAAGGAGTTTTTGACTAGGAAATTCCTGTGCAGGAATGATTAACTAAATGTCCAGCTCTGGGGTTGTGTGTGGTTTAGTCAGTAGTCAGTTTTGGTGGTTTTTCTTGGTTTTGTTTGTTCATTTGTTTTTAAGAAGAAACATATTACAGGTAAATACACTCAATTATATTTAGTCAAGTTGCCTTGTTTCTTGCATATTGATGTATCTGCACTGTTTATTGTGACTCCAGCAGAGTTTCTGTAACTGTAAAAAGGGGTAGATTGGTGACTGAAGAAGGGCTTTAGAGACTTTTTCACTGAATTACAGCTACCTGCAGGCTTTGTAGAGATTAGGTCCTGGAAGTATGTTTAAAGTGTCTGAGAACATAGTAGTTGATCCTTCTTTGAAACTGTTTGACTGACATATTCTCTTGAGTTTTTTAAACACATCATTTAAAATTACAAGGCTTTTTACTTAAAGTATTTTTTAGTGAACTGCAATGTTATAAGTTAAAAATTCTTTATAGAGAATTTTCTAATTATAATTTCCTTAAAAATTAGAGTTCTTGGCCTGTTCCTTAGCAGGTTAAATTGAGTTGCAAGTTTCTACAATCCTAGTGAAGACACTTGCAGCTGAAATCTGTTTTGAACTTCCTTACCTCTGATCGCCTATTTCTCTTACCTAATCAAAAGACTCCTTAATCCTTTTGAAAGGATATATAATAAGACAGTATTTATAGTTTCCATTGCAGACAACAGTACTGTACTAGACAATTTACAGTAGTGTGTTCTCACCACAAAAAAATACCCTAATCTAAAGCTGTGCTCTAATAGTTAACCAGCCTGACCAGCCCGTCTACTTGCTGTATTGCCTTCTTACCTCTTAATCTGATTTGATGTTTTACACTTGTCATTTCTGTGCCAAGGAACTCATATATCCCATGGAGAATTTAGTCATCAAGTGCTATTTTGTTTACTCTGGACCAAAATGACTTTTTGTAGTTTAATGGCCTGTGGCAAATATTTCAAGTTTATCTATCACATAATTTGAGACTTTTCTACTTCATCATGGAGGTGAATAAGTTGTGTGAGTGGAATGTCTGGTGATGTTTAAACATATTTTAAAACATAATTTTTAATGTAGGAAGGTAAGCTGCTTTGGAGTTGTCCATTCAAAATTTACTTACACCTCGAGATTTCAAAAGTGAAAGATAATTGAAAGAAAAAACAGCTGACAGTGACTTGCAAGTATAACTACTACTGTAATTTTTCCAGATTAAAATGCTTGGTGAAGCTTCTGTTTGGTTAACTGGCATCCAATTAACTAGCCTGCTAACATCACTTAAAGAATCAATATTCAGAATCTAAAAGCTTGAAATTTGGGGGTTATTGTAATAGTTATTTTTAAGAGTTCTTGGGAAAGAAGACAGCAGAAGACTTTGCATTATAAGGAATAGATGGTTCTTCCCTTGATAATGGGACTGAGTTATCTCTGGCTTTTCTAAGATGGCTAACTAGGGTTCATTTTGAGAACTAAAGATTAGAATTTTATCTGTAGGTGAAAGCAGCAGTCAATATCCCTTTAAAAACACCAAAAGTCTTTAGAAATGTGTGTTGTTCTATAATGCAGTATTATGTGTTTCAGCAATTCTATCTTCTACTTGCAGTTGATGGTAAGAGTACGACTGCTGCAAATGTTCTTACAACACTGGTTTTCTTTATAGAAAGTGGAGCAGTTCCAAAAAAGAAGGATCCCTTAACACACACGAGTAATTCCCTTCCTCGTTCAAAGACTGTTGCAAAAACTGGATCCACAGGCCTTTCAGGTCACCACAGAACTCCCAGCTACAGTGGGATATCATCATCTGTGTCTAGACTAGCGCCTAATCCTACACCTTCAGCTCACAAGGTATTGTGGGGATAAATATGGAGGTATGCACTTGAAAAATCAAGTGTAAATTCCAGAAGCAGCTTTGGATTTAATGCCTTAATTGCAGTATTGTAGCAGCAGAAAGTTTTTTGAAAAAACTGAAACTCCAAATTTTTAGCCAGGCCTCTTGAGGTATAGCTGCAGAGTGGATTTTAGAAATTGGAGGACATCAGGTGGGTGCATGGGCAAAAGGATTTTAAGTACAATCACAGTGATAAATACTACATGTTTTTAAAATTGCATGGGAAGTTGAGTGAAAGTTACCTAGAAGAAAAATAAATGCTACTTATAGTATGTAAAACATGGAATGAAAAACCTCTTATTCCAAAGCTACAAGATTTTTTCCCCCTAGATGTTCTTCTCTTTCAAAGCATGCATGCATGCATGCATGCAGAGGTTGTTTTGCAAACACGTTGAAAAGCAAATTGTAGTTAGGCTGGGACTAAAACACAGAAGTCCTATAGTAAGAATATGGAAAATTATAGCATTTCTGTTGACCCATCTTGTTCCCTTCCATCTTTATTACCCAGTAAAGTAGAATAAAGAGCAGAATGGGCTGAACATAACTGTTCTGTTGAAACATTATTGCTGCTGTAATATAATATGAAGACTTAAGTGGCCTGTCTAAAAAGTATTACAGCAGTAGATGTTCTTGCTTATAGGTGTTGAGAACCTGAGATGGTTTGTGATGCTTATTTCCAGAGTATGCTGGGGGAAAATACTGTAGTTAAATAAATGAATTATCAAACAAAAAAAAACTCAAACCGGAGACCCTTCATCACTGGAGCCTAAGGTATCCTACTCATGGCTGACTAATATGATAGTATGATTTGTAGTAAAATACAGCAGTAGAATATTGGGTATTTGTTAACATGCTATTTTACTGGAGCAAATGAAATGTAGATCTTACTTTGTTTAACACTATGCTTTCAAAGTATTAATCTGGGTTTTTGGGTTTGTTTTTTTTTTCCTTCCCCCCTCTCCAGGCTGCTCCTAAAAACAGTAGAACAAACAAGCCTTCTACTCCTACCACTGCTCCTCGAAAAAAGAAAGACCCAAAGATATTTAGAAATGTGGACAGCAGTCTTGCTAATCTTATCCTAAATGAAGTTGTTGATAGGTAAGTATGAAGAAAAGTAGTCTTTTCAATCCAGTAAATCAGTTTTGCATTCAGTACAATCTTGGTCCACTTGGAATGAAATTAGTACTTTGTTGGGTTTTTTTGAGGATTTTTTGGTTGGGTTTTTATTATTGCTTTGGCAAAATAATATTTTAAAACACTTAACAATATAAGTTGTAGATTTTTTCAAAAGGGTTCTGTATAAATAGTGAAATGCATTAAATTAGTCAGCTGCAGCTGAAAAAGTGTCTCTCATTGTTAGACTAATTAGTATTCCATTTCTTTGTTAGTGGGCCAGCTGTCAAATTTGATGATATCGCAGGGCAGGAACTGGCTAAACAAGCTTTGCAAGAAATTGTTATCCTTCCTTCTCTTAGACCTGAGGTAAGCAACTGGGTATTATTATCAATATGTGACAGGATTAAAGAAGTGTACTGTGCTTCACACATGAAATGATGATTCTTGAATCCCGTTTTTACTGATTATGATTGCTACAAGTAGCTGTGGAGTCCTAGCCATCTTGGAAAAGGATTTATATGTTAAAATAGTACCATGAAATTCCTTGTCTTCTGCTTAATTGATGTTGCAGAAAGTGACTGGAGCAAGAAAAAAAAGAAACTCCATAAAAACTCAAGCCCAAATAAAGTCAGCAAACCTCAAACCCCTAAAAAAAACAAACAAAAACAGAACCATAATACCCCCACAACCCATAAAACAAACAAACAGCCAAAAGCAAACAAGCAAAATATGTCAGTGTTTGTCAGGCTGACTGTTCCAATAGCTATAGCTGTATGTCCAACCCTATATGGCCATGTAAAGGACAAAGCCCAAAACTGGAAGGGTGAAATGGGGGAAATTTGTGGAGGTAAATTAGGTGATGACACTATCTGTTTGGAAAAACGTTATTGTTTTTGACCAACATCCTTCTGTCAGGATGTTGGTCAAACACTGAATAGCTTATTCACAGATGGAAAGGATACCAGAAGTGTAGTGAACAATCAAATACACTGAGATGTATAACACTTGAGGGCAGATTTTCTCTCTACTTGGCTGTATGGAAGTTAATAATTTAGGCTTTTATTTATCATAGATGGTACCTCAACTACTGTGACTGCCTAAATTCAGGCCTGGTCTGCATATTAGTGGAATTCTCTGCTACTTTTAAGAAAAAATTAAAGTGGTCATTTTCTTAAGCTGAACTTACTAAAAGTTGCAGTATTTCTGAGGCAATTATATGCAGTGATTTTCTTCAGTGCTCTCATGAGATCTCAGCTAGAGTGCTGTGTCCAGTTCTGGGATCCTCAGCACAGGAAGGGCACATGGACCTGTTGAAGCAAGTCCAGAGGAGGAGCAGCTAGATGATCAGAGGGCTGGAGCACGTCTCCTATAAGGAAAGGCTGAGAATTGGGGTTATTAAGCTTGGAGAAAAGAGGGCTCCAGACTGATCTTATTGTATTATTTCAGTGCTTGAAGGAGACCTACAAGAAAACTGGTGAGGAACTGTTTACAAGGGCAGGTAGTAACAGAACAAGAGAAAATGGCTTCAAACTGAGAATAGGTTTAGATTTTGATATTGTGAAGAAATTATTCACTGTGAGGATAATGAGACACCATAGGATGCCCCACCCTGGAGTTGTCCAAACCCAGATTGGAAGGAGCTTTGATCAGTGTGGTCTAGTGGAAAATGTTTCTGCCCATGATAGGGAAGTTGGAAGTAGATAATCTTCAAAGTCCCTTCCAACCCAGCCCCACTTTATGATTCTATGATTATTTAAGAAAAATTGCCGTTTGTACTTTTTGTTTGCTTGTGGGTCTCATTTGTTACATGGACAGGTGACTGGAGTTGCTGTGTGGTTTTCCCCTTAATGTAGCTACTGGTGTTGAAGCAGCATAGGGAAGAAACCTTAAATCTGGCATAGCATCACAGAAATACAAGCTGTAAGGAGAAAAAAGCTTTGGGAACAAGGGTGTGTGCTTAGATGTTGTTATGCAGAAGGAAGATGTCATTATGGCATCTCTGTTACTACACTGCAATAGTATGTCAAGTGTGTTGTTCAGTGACACCAACACTGAGAGCTGGGTGGGAAGGATTTGGAGATGGGAGGCTTGGAGTAGCTTTTCCAGTAACATGGTATCTTCAATAAGGTTGTCTCATATTACTGTAGCTGGCATTGGGCCTGACCTTGGTGTAGGCTGAGATGTAATAAGGACAGAGAATCCCATGAATTTTTAAACTTTCCTTGGAAGTAGAGAGGGTTGGTTATATTCCTTATAAATGAGCACAACAGATGTGGCAACTATAGAGGGATGCTTAGTAAATTAACACTAGTTCAGTTTTTGATCTTAATGAGTTTTGAACTTAAGTTCATATTTAACATATTTAACAAGCCAGTGGTATTTTTGTAGGAGAGCAAAAGTTAGGTACATAAGCAGGAAACATTGGCTGAAACCATTTCAGTGGTAGGATGCTAATGAAACACTAGCAGTTCAGACCATGTTTAGTATAATTAACCTGTTAACAAAAACTTGAAAAGCTTTGTGTATCTCAGTAATAAATATCAGTGCAGCTGAACTGTAGGTGATGATCAGTGTGAGGAGGAGTTACAGATTTGATCTGGGCTGTGTGAAAATGGTGGAACTCCCCAGGAATTATATCAAACAAAAGAAGTCAGGCAAAAAAAGCAGCATGGACAGCAGAAACATTGGAGTGTTCACTTAGTAGATAGCTGGGTAACTCCTTCTAGGGATCACAGTCAAGCACAAATAAAATGCTGTGGATGATGAAATAAGAAAGAAAACACATGTTGGTCAGTCATGACAGAAATACAACACTGGAAATGGAGCTATTTGTTGTCATGGATATTGTGGAAAGAAATGCCTGCAGACAGTGCAGGATGTATATGAGATACCCTCCTATGGCTTTTGCTTGTTTATTGGAATTATTGGAAGCTGGAAGGGAGAGGTGAGTATGAGACCAAAAGAGAAACTCTAAAACTTTTGAGGAAAGGGGTAAAGATGAAGTGCTAGGGAAAACAGGCAGGAGTAGTAACTAAAAGTTATGTATTCTGTGAGAATTTGTAGACTTGCTTGCACTAGGTGTGGTGGGAGCAATTTTATAGAGAGGAAAGATGACTCTGGTGCAAAGTGAGTGAAAGGAGATGACTGTCAGTAGCATAGAGAAAGCAGGTGGTTGTTAAGTAATATTTTAAGAAATTTTGTTTAAAACGTGTCTTCTGAAGTTTCATTTAATAAGAAAAGATGGAGGTCTTCCATCCAGAGTTAGTAAGAACACTACTTTAGCTCTCCTATTGTACACCTGCATTGCTCCCTTTTTAACTGGAATTGATGCTTTAAACTTGATAGGCTAGTCTGTCATGTAGAAAGTGTTTTAAACTGCTTGCACAGTGCATCCAGGCAAGAACAATTACAAAATAATTTAGCTGCTGTGTGGGAAACAATAGTGGTGTGCATTAGGTCAAGTTAGTAACAGCGTGTAGTTCTCTCAAAGCCTGTACTGTTGTGGCACTCAGTGCTACTGTTATTATCAGTGCTAGCCAGTGTCCTCAGTCTTAAATCATTCTCTTACAAAGGTAAAGCAACATTTTATTCAAGTCCTTGATGATAACTTAAGATTATGTCCTTTTCAGTTATTTACAGGTCTGAGAGCTCCTGCACGTGGTTTATTGCTGTTTGGCCCACCAGGAAACGGGAAGACAATGTTGGTGAGGAAGTTACTTCATGCATGCATTCCTGGGCTTAAAATGTAACCACAAGGGGTGGCTTTCAGGTTGGGGCTTGGACTAATAAACTGTACACTCTTACAGAATATGTATTACGGTGTGATTTTATATATAAAAGGGCAAAATTGTTCTTAACACTGAATTTTATGGAGGGAATTGTGAAACTGGTCTCTCTTTAATTATTTTCATTATGACATGTAATATTTTAAAACTTAAAACCAGCAAGTCCAGATTTCATTTTCAGAGAGCCCAAAAGGAAGTGGCTTAATTGTTTTGTACAACAGTGTTTAATCAGAAATTATCTGCTCTCCACTGAAACATACTAGAAGTACATTTTGGAAATGAGGAGGGAGCACAGTAGCAAAAAAAGGGATTGTCTTACTCGCACACTGCTGTGCAAAGAATGTAAGAGCTGTGGAAGAGCTCTGCCTAGCCAGAGCTTTTTTTTTTCAGCCTGATGTGCTAGATCCAGAGAATATGCATCAGCCAGGGAGCATGGAGTGTCGTTGTCCTGATCACATGGTGTGGCTGCAGCTGCACTCTCTGCTGACTCTGGAGCTGGATCAGCTCTCAAGTGCAGGAGTGTGAATGTAGAGCAGCTCATGTAGGCTCATCTGTTATGTTTGACATACTGGAATATAATTGCTAATCGCTAAAATTAGACTCTCTAAGCAGAGAATCATAATTTCTTGAATATGATGAAACTGTTAAAGAAGAGGGTAGTCTGAATGAGCACTCCAACTGATTATTTTCCCTAGCTTTCCTCTGAAAACAGCTTTTGCAGAGATAAATGAGGGGAAAAAACACCATAATTTTTCTGTGACTTGATCCAACCGATGCCTTTAATTACCACCCTAAATTAGTTAAAACTGTCTTAGATGTTTACTCAGGATAAATGTAAAGGAAATGGAGACTTTTATTGTTCCATAGCAAGTTGTAGTTGGCTATGGAGTTAATGGGATTAGAAAAGTCTGTGTGAGTCTGGAATTTCCTCTATTAATTTGGCTGCATAGCCATTCTCATTTTTAAGTGACCTGGACAGAAGTTTTCCATACCACTTACAAAGTACTTCCTTTGAAGAAACAGGGGTTTTCAAAACTGTCCATCCAGGACATGAGTGGTCACTGCAGATGCAAAGAAGTATCTTCAGTATGATAGTTTTTAAAAGTACTTTTGTTTTTTCCTCTTTTACCAGGCCAAAGCAGTTGCTGCAGAATCAAACGCTACTTTCTTTAACATCAGTGCAGCAAGTCTGACTTCAAAATATGTAAGTAGTGGCTGTATATTACATTGATTTGAAAACACCCATGCTTTAATTGGGGCTTAAGAAAGCCAGAGACTTGTGATGAGTCCTTGGTGAACTGTTAGCCTATAGTTTTTTAAAAGTGACTTGTGAAGTAAAACAAGTTTTGTTTTGTGATTGTGATAAAGCAATGTCAAAGGTTTTTTCAGCTCAGCAATGGCAGCATTGCAGATGAGTGGTTGTGGGGTTTTTCATCCTTAAAAAGTGAAGTAGTTGGGTCCCAACTCTTTCACTCTCGTAATTTAGGCACCAAAATCTCTAGGCGGCTAATTCAGATGTGATCATAAGAGAAGTTGTAGTGTTTCTTGTAAGATGTAAGCAATACCATTGTATGTACTGAGCCAGTGATAATCTGAATATGTATAAATGGACTGAGTGTGGTTGGTTACCAGCAAGATTTTCTGTAGATCCTTCTGTTAGCTGTCTTTTAGTAAAAATTTTAACCCCCTACAAAACCAGTCTATTGTTATTTTAGGTGGGTGAAGGGGAGAAACTGGTGCGTGCTCTATTTGCAGTAGCTAGAGAACTTCAACCTTCTATAATTTTTATTGGTAAGACCTTAAATGTTAACTTGCATTTGCTTTCTTAAATAATCTTACTTACCAAAGATTAGTAATTAACTATTGAAATAGTTGGGTAAACTTCTTTTGGGTAATTCTGCAGCTCAGGACAGCTGTCTCGGATATGACCTGCAGGCCAATCAGTAGTTCGTATTAAGCATGTTAGATTACTGTTACATTATTTAGTTGGTGGTGATAGTGGGAAGAGGTGGTCTCTAAAAGAAAAATATTGTACTGTCTTTACTGTGTAAATCCATTAAATTTCAAACATGAAAATGTTGTGCTTGTCCTGAGTAGCAGTTTATCATCAGAAAGATTTTTTTTTTTCACCTTTCATTTGTGCTTGGCATTACCTATTCAAAGGCCAACACATCACACAAGTTTTTAAACTTTGCTAAGATCTGTCTGTCTCCTGAAGAATAAAGATCTGGTCTTTCTTAGTGGAGCCTTATATTAGCAAAGGAACTTAGGCAAATACAAAGACTTAGATGTTGTATGTTTAATAAAGATGTATTTCTGTTTTTTAGATGAAGTTGATAGCCTTTTGTGTGAAAGACGAGAAGGTGAACATGATGCTAGCAGGCGTCTAAAAACAGAGTTTTTAATAGAATTTGATGGTGTAAGTATTTAGTCTTGGTATTGTTTAATTTAGCTAAATTGGCTAATGTAGTGGGTGCTAGTACAATCTATAGGTGAATTATAAAGGGTTTGGCTGCTGGGACTTAGCTCAGCCTCCCTCCCACCTCACCATGCAAACAGCATTTTTTTGTTGTTCTTAATTTTCTACATGCTTACTGTGGTATTCTGGAAGATGCAGTCTGGACTGAAATGTAGTGATCAAGAGATGAGCTGTAATAATGTCTTGGAAGATTATGGACATAGAAAAAAGGATAACAGGTAGCAGTAGTAAAGGAGCTGTGAGCACAACTGTTCTTACAGGACAAGAGGGACTGAGGGTCATGGAGGGTAGAATCCATGTTTACAATTGCATGGCTTTATGAATCACTTTTCTTTATTCTAGCAAAGCAAAACAAGATTAAATGGCTTTTAAATCATTTTTTATTTCAAAGGAATATGTGTCCCAAGTATGCATTGTCAGCAGGTGAAACTTGAGGGATGAGGATTTCTAACAGACTAGTTCAGATTATATATATATAGGTATCTCATGTATACACAGTTCTGACACACCAGAAAGATTAATTTCTGTGTTAGTACACCTTTTCTTGAGCTATAACTTTTTTCTTGGTATCATAAGCTAGAGAAGACAGAATCCAGTAAGAAGTATTTAATGGCATGAATGCAGTACCCAGGAAGAGGAACTGGATTTCATAGTGGGACACACAAATGAGATCAGTGTATTTTTCTGTCACAGCACTGTTCTTGTAGTGAATAATTTTAGTTTGTGTTTCATTAGCTTGGTGGAATATTGCTGCAGTGGTGAAGCAATAGTAAAGAGGTACAAGAGGAGCAGATGACAACATGGAGAGGCAGCTAGGTTGGGAAAAACTCCAAAATTAATGAATCAGGACAAATAATGCAATGTGACAGTGATATGCAGAGGTTATTTACACACGCATGCAGAGTTTTTCCTTAAAATGAAAAGGGAAAAATAAAAATAATGCAAAATTTGCTGACTTAATATTTAGGGTGTAAATATGTCATACAGTATTTTTGGGGAACCTTTTGAACATGGTATGCTAGCAGTGAACCTAAATCTATGAAGAACTGAACACTAAGCAAATAATAATGTATTTGATAGCCTAATGTTTTCTCAAAAGTTTGGAAGGTCTAAGGTGAATTAGGAAGGAAATTGCTTTGTCTTTCTGCTATTACGGTTATTTTTTACCCTGTTTTGATTACTGATTTCTGCAAGGCCTGTGTTAGATGGATCTCTGTTCTGAGTTTGTGGTTCTGGCTATGCTTTAAACTTTTGATTCTCACCTTATAGGCTGCAAAATAGTGTTTGGTGTTAAAACTCCAGAACAGCAGAAAGTCTGTTTTTTTCACCATAATTATTTCCTGGCAACTAAACTGATGAGTGCCTTTTATAGTTTTATAGTCTCCGTTTTTTCCAGAAAGATTTTTTTCAGTTTTTTTCCCTACCTTTTCCTGGTTTGATTTTACATTTATCAGTAATGTTTTAAACCTACCTTAATGGAAAAAATGCTAAAGGATATATATATTAAGATCCCATTGGTGTGAATCCATAGCAAATTTTTAATTGGTTTTGTTGTATTTCTGCTTAATGTAGACTGTGTAAACTGAGAGCTGGCTTGCCTTCCCACATTATATAGGTGCAGTCTTCTGGAGAGGACAGAATACTTGTGATGGGAGCAACAAACAGGCCTCAGGAGCTTGATGATGCTGTTCTCAGGTATCAAAACATCTTTTTCTGAATATACACTAAGATGATATTCATTATGAAAGACAGGTTTTGCCTAGTATCTTGGTGAAGTTGTGTAATAAGTAAAAGCTATTCAGCAAGGCTAAATTATTTAACCTCTCAAAGAGGGTCTTTACTCTTTTCTTTTGAGAGGCATATGCACAATCATTATGGTCTTAGAATTGTCTGTAACTGTAGCACCTGTTGAGATCAAGGCAGTGCTTCTTAAATTTCTTGGATTTAATATTTTGGTTTTTTGTTGTTTGGATCTTAATGGCAAAATAAAGGAGAAAGTTTGATCAGTATTCCAGATTCTCCTTTGTGAATATTGTCTTCTAACATCCATGCAATTACAGATCTTGCTGTAGATTTGCCTTAGGACTTTTTTGTTAAAAGTACTCATACTTTATTCTCTTTTCATTCTTGATTGAGGAAAAGAGATATGTCAGCACTGCCTGAAGAAATTATTCCAAATATTTTTTTGTGTCAAAATTAAGACATGTTTCATTTAATTGCTGGTAGTCAGTGGTATTTCTGCCTTTAGAGTGTTTCTCCTCTGGGAGGGGTCTTATAACTTCAGATAAGAGTAAGGTGGCACCAGTGGCTGGTACATTTTCTCTTTTGTTGTTGTCCAGTTGTACTTCCTAGAATTTGATGATGAAAATGAAATTTTGTCACTTAACTAAATGAAACGTTAGATTTGTGTGTGCTAAATAGTTATAGAATAGTGTGAACAATGTATGCATGTTTGGATTTTTTTCAGACGGTTCACCAAACGGGTGTATGTGTCTTTACCAAATGAGGAAGTAAGTACTGTTTTCCACTCACATTTTTTAGACACTTATAGGCAATTCTTAACTTGCCCTTGTGGATGATACAGTTCCATGAAATAACTTCTGGCTCACCTTGACCATATACACTATGCTTTAATTCTGGGAACTGTTTAAAGTTTTTCCCTATTTTTTGTTTTCACTCATACTAGTAGCCAATCTGGTGGTAGCTAATTAGTGTTTCTTGAGTAGTGACATGTTGCTTACAGACTGGCAGACGTAGGCAAGTCTGAAGTAGGACTTACAGGAGCATGTTTGTTTGGCTGAAGTAGAGTGTTTTGCAGTTCCTAATGATTTTCAGTTCAATAGAACATCAGCACTTTTGATGATGATTCTAATTATTCTTGACACTAGTAGTTGGGCTCTTGATCTTGTTTTTACCCAGTCCTTATCTCTGCTCCTGAAGAGATGATATTGCACAGTTTAATTGCACAAGCACTGTGGGCAAGTTTAAACAGGTGAAGCACAAAAGCAAAACTGACAAAAGTGTAATTCTGTTTTTGCAACACAATTCTAAGTGTTGCATGAAAACGAGTTTTATATATGATAATTTTATCTTCTTTTCAGACAAGATTGATTTTGCTTAAAAATCTTCTAAGCAAGCAAGGAAGTCCATTAACCCAAAAAGAGTTGACTCAACTAGCTAGGTAAGTATTTTGTAACCATACTAAATAAATATATTCGTCTACTGCATTAATTCAGATTGTTTAATTCATTCAAAATGTAGCTAATGTAAATCATCCAGCAACAACAACATGAATTGCATTTGGGGAAGATGGTTCCCTGTCAGGCTATATGAAAGTGTTTTTATATATGCATATGAGGATACACCCAGTCAGGTTTCTGTTGTTGAAACATGCTCAACAGCTCTTTCCTTTGAGGAGGAGGGAGGAGGATGCTTCTTTCCACCAGTCCCTCAAGGAGTCCAGCTCTCCTCCCTGATGCAAAAAGATAGCACCAGTTTTGCACTTGGCATTCATTTCACATAATTGGCAAGATCTCTTTGCTGGTGCCTTGCTGGGCATGTTGAATGTATTACCAAGATAGCAGAGCAAGCACTAGATAATTTTAGGTTCTTTTCACTTTCAAATTTTATTGGCAAAATGTGGGTTAATTTTCCCTTCCTGTTATGAAGTGGAGTTGTTTTATGATTTTCATCATTGAGATTGACACAGTACTGCTGTTAGTCACCTAAATCTAATAATTTGTGTGAGGGAGATCAGACTAAAAATCAGGTAGGGCAGGAAGGAATGAAGACAGAGCATGAGATAGCAAAGATAGGTAGGTGAATGTACTTCAGTCTCTTTCTCTTTGTGACAGGACAGCAGAGGTTAGTACAGTCTTGGATGTAGCATTTTGTCACCCTGTTAGTAATGTTGCCAAAGTTGATGTGTAATCAAACTGAATACATTCCCTCTGTGTTTGAAGGTTGTTAGCTCAGGCCACATTTAGGCTGCAATAATAGCTAACTGGAGGAAAAGCACAGTATCAGTATTCTAACTGCAGATACAAGAACCAAATTACAAATGCAACTGGAGCACAGTTTTTTTTAAAGGGATTAGAGAAAATGTAAAAGTTGGTCATCCTACCTGCTTATTTTTCAATTTTTCTTTGTTTTGAAAGAGAGAAGTATTTAACCTCCATTATGATTTTTTGTTCTTTTGCCCCTCTGCAACTTTTTCTATAAACTCTAACAGACTTCATGATCTCCAGAAGACTAAGCTCTTGTTGCTGCAGCTAGCAACTGTTCTTACAAGGGTGCTGGTTTTGTTTTTAAATTTTCCTTTAGGTAACCTCTACTACTAATTTTCACTTATGTTGGCATTTTGTATTCGTGGCTTCCTGGTTCAGTGGAGGCCTTTATTCTCCAAAGTATTTCATTGATTAATTTGCATATTAAGTCTAATTCTGGAACAGCTCCTGCAGAGTGTACAGGACAATTGAGGTTTTGGTTTCATGATAATTGACGAATGTTGATAAACTACTGATACAGAAGTCTCCTAAGAGAAATAGTAAATGTGCTTGGGATCAATTTTCATCTGAAAATCCTAGTTGCTGCCTTTTTTTTTTTTCCTAGAATGTTATTTGGGACTTGAATACCTGTACTTTAAATTTAATCTGTGAAAGATCACTTACAGTGAACACACTTCTGATTTATTAAACTTGAAAAATAACATCAAAGAAATACTTCTTCCGATTAAGTAGCACTTGGGTTATCTGCAATTAAATTGATGTGGTTTGAAGCAAGTTTTTGTTTTTTTTTTTCATTCCTCCTTGACCCCACTTTTTACTTTGCCAAAGGATGACAGATGGATACTCTGGAAGTGACCTAACTGCATTAGCGAAGGATGCAGCACTTGGCCCCATTCGAGGTAAGCTGCAGAGATTTTTATTGAGGTTTTGACATCAGAATTATATTTTCTTGAATCTTTATAATTCTCAAACCTCTGAAATTTAACTTTTTACATTGTATTTTAGTCTGTTCCTTATAATAACATCTTCATAAGATTACTTACACAAAATCCTTCAGCATCTCACAATGAGAAACAGAAAATTTTTATGTCATAGGAGAAAAGCAGTGTGAAGTGTTTCTCACTGATTTGTAGGGTTTTTCACTAGTGACTTTTTGAGGCTGGTGTCATTTCTGTTGTAGCTAAATTATTACTTGAGTAGCAATTGCTGATTGCATTACTTGTCTTTATA
This sequence comes from Lonchura striata, assembly GCF_050655825.1. Taxonomy (NCBI): domain Eukaryota; kingdom Metazoa; phylum Chordata; class Aves; order Passeriformes; family Estrildidae; genus Lonchura; species Lonchura striata. Next base: position 82,110,291 of record NC_140705.1, on the reverse strand, counting down.
AATGGGTCAAATCTCTTTCAAGTCTAAGGGAAGGAAAACTGAAACAAGATATTTAATGGGGTTTTTCTAGATACAGTTTGAATGGCATAGCTTTTTATATTTTTAACTCTTAATGTTGAATTGTGATCCAAATGACAACTGTGAATGAACTAGAGTTATATTTATATTTGTTCTTTCTCTGACATGTCCAGCTAGGAAAAACTCACAGTTCTAATGTGAATACTTTTTTTCCAACATCTCCTCTCTTTGTTCCATTTAACTAGCTAGTTATGTGTCCAGTAGCCACATCTAAGGGACATGATCTTGTTTAGTGGAGATCAGTAGAAGGGTTTTTGTGTAGAAAAGATTGTGAAGATTTGGTGTTAATTTTCTGTTTGTAGACATATTGTCCTACTTTACAGAGAGGTACTAAAGGCAGGCAGCGCAGAAGTGTTCTGTAGTACCAGCCTATTATGTGTAACTAAAGATTGTTGCAACTCTTTTAAATTATTTATAGGGAGGAGAGGTCTGTTCATGTTTTGTGGGTGTGTTTGTGTTATTATTTTTTTAAGTCCTGTAGCATATATTTTTACCAGTGCACTCTGTCTTTTGAAAGCAGCTGTTGGAATGTAATGTTTTTTACCCATTTTCTTTGAGCTGCTTAATTTGTAAAGTAGATCTTTCACAATAATGCATAATAACTGGGAAACAGAACTGCATTAAATGGCTCTCATAAGAGACATCGTGTCTCCTAAGAATTTGAATATATTTATTTAGAGTGGTGGAATTAATAATGTAGGCATTTAGGTATGCAGGCTTTACTTTGCTGACAACTCACTTCACATGCAAATCCATTTCAAGAGGAGACCGTGTAACATTGTGCCACACATTTCTTTTACTTGCTCCTGTATTCCATATAAAACAATATATTTTTGAAAATGTTTTGTGATATCATCCTTGCCAATCATTCCTAGATTCTTTTTATTGTGCTCTCATAGCAAAATGTTTGCTGTTAGATGTTGATACCATGAAAATATTGCAAGTTACCAAAAAAAAAAAATATTTGTGAATGATACAAGAATGTTTAGATCCCATGAGTGCAGCATAGGGCAAGAAGCATTGTAATGTGCCCTGCCTGATTTTATTTCAGTGCTTTTGGCTGACTGTAACTTCTTTTTCCTGAAATTCAGTAGGGAGGTTGTGGATACCACAGTAGGGAGTGGTAGCTCTACTGGCCTGTGTACTGTTTTCCATTCTTTAGGAAGAAGGAATAATTCTGCTATCACTTTGTGCTGCATCTGCAGTAACTGAGTGTGGGAGCAGCCTGGTTGAGGAGCTGATAAATGGGTAAGAAGGAGGCAAAAACATTATGTACCTTTCTGTACAGGAGTATGTGTTGAGGCAGAAAGGTATAATTTTTAGCTGCCGGGGATTTTTCCATAATAGAAGTGTTTTAAACATGTTTTATTTGTCAGAAATGATGGAAGTTTTCTTATGGAACTCACCCATCTCTATTTTTACAGAATTAAAACCAGAACAGGTGAAGAACATGTCTGCCAGTGAGGTAAGCTGATCTAACAGATGTATTTTCCCCTTTGAATAGAATGTTTTCTCACTAACTTTTAAGATCCATTTTTTATTTGTAGTATCATACAAAACAGGATAACTTCTGGGGGTGTTATAAATTTTAATCACTTCTTCATTAAATAAAATTCTTTAGAAATGGAGATTAAGAAGATCTGTCCTCAGATGTTAGAGGTTCATGGGTAGTTTGTTGGCTTTCAGCCTTCAGAGCACTTCCTTTTTTGTTATTAAGTCTGTTGTTCTTCATTTTAGCTGACTGTCCTGTCTTTTCCTTCACACTGAAGTGCAGTATTTGTTACCTAGCTGATGATGTCAGAGACCTGGCTTTTATTTAATCACTGTGTTACTTCCCAAGAACATTCCCAGAAGTGTTAGTGAAATTTCTTCTACCCCTTCCACCGCATCTTTGCATAAAGTAGGTTAATTTAGGGAGAACCTAAAACAGATTTGTGCATGTATATGTATAATACTTGCATTCATTGACATGGACCATCATAAAGAAAAAGATTAAGCTCCTGACCACAAACTGCAGCTGTAAACATGAAAGAAAAAATAAGGGAGACAATTGGTCCTGTGTACAGAAGTTTCTGTTCAGGTATGTGTGCAAGCCACGATTACACAGGGGAAAATGAAGCAAAACTTAATTTCTGAGTTGCTTTTTGTGATTAGCCTGAGGTTGTGTCCAAAGCTATAAGCTGGAAGGATTTGTTGCAGGAGGATGACAGCATCTGTGATTATTTGTGGTGATGTCCTCATATGCACCAGCTCCCACCACCTACTAAATAGGAAGTAATGAGACAGTCTAATGAGCTATTAAGTAACAAGGCAGATTGTTCTATTAGCAAGTGTTAGTTTATTAAAAAATGGTACATACTGGTAGCCTTAAATTACAAGACTCTTGCATCAGGTCATAAAGTAATAGAACACTCTGGTTTGGAAGGTAACTTGAAAAATCACCTGGTCCATCCTTTTGTGGCAAAGGTAACTTAGATGAGATTATTTAGCACCTTGCCCAGTCATATCTTCAAAACCTCCATCAATGGAGACTATACCATGTTCTTGGGGGGGTTGTTGCAGTGAGTGTCTACTCTGCAAAAAAAAAATTGTTACATCAAGATGCAGCGCTCATATAATGTGTTTTGTTAAAAGTGAATACTCAAATACTTCTTGAATAAACCAAAATGCATAAACCACTTGTGACCCTGATGTTGTTCATTTTCTGTTTAGATGAGAAATATCAAGCTGTCGGACTTCACAGAATCTTTGAAGAAGATCAAGCGCAGTTTGAGTCCACAGACCCTGGAAGCATATATTCGCTGGAACAAGGACTTTGGAGATACCACAGTGTGAGACACTACTTGAAGTGAAACACTGCTGCCTGGGAAGCACTTGGTGCAGACAACTGGGAAGCTGCCAGAGTTTACAGGACTTTACAGATATTTAAGTATCTGCATTAAAACTTGATATTAAGAGAAAATTATACAATGTGAAATGTGTTCATCAAAGCCTCCTTGCCATTTAGAGAGGATTTACACGCTGTAAGTAAGAGCACAACAGGACTTGAGATAAGTAAGAGTCCTAGCAATCTGATTCTGGTTTGAACATTAATATATGTATATTGTTTCTGCTACAAGGCTCTGATGATATTGATCATTGGAGTATCTTTCCCTATGTTGTGTGTGGGTTTTTTTGTTTTTAATTTTGCCATGATATTGATGAACAATGAACTTGGAACAATGATGTTCAATTTGAGGTTTGTAAACTGCAGTTCATTTTTTTGACTTTTTTTATCCTTAATGTGCCAAATAAAACAATTTCCCTGTGCAGAGTGGAAGAAAAGCATTGGGGAATTATGATTATTAAAATGTTAAAAGTAGCTGGTCTGTTATTATTTGTCTTTTTGTTTTGTTGTAGTGTGACTGAGTTGTTCACAGGACAGGTTTGAAGACCTTTCATAGCAGAACAGCAAAAAACCCCAATCTTATAAAACCAATTCAAACTGCCTTTTAAAAGAAACATTACTAAATAAAAGAATAGACTGAGATACTCATTTACTGGCAGTATTTTCTCTTAATGCATTTTGTAATGCTTTCATTGGTAGAATGTTAGCTATATGCTTACAGTGTACAACTTAAGCCCAGCTGATGTTTGAGAGAGTAAGTGATGCTGATTGTTGAGTTTCAGAAATGATGTGTTTCTACTCTGTATTTTGGTCTGTTTATGGTAATTGAAAGTAAAATTTCCATTGTGATAATTTTTTTAATCTCCACATGTAAGCGTTAAAATATGAGACTACATGTTTAATACATGGCACACATTAATGTTTTTATAGATTTCATATGTTTCAGTTTATATATTAAAGTATGAAACACTCAACTGATCTGCTTTTTTAAAAAGAAACTGCATCTTTGTACAAATACTTGTTTTTATTATATAAATGACAAGCTATTAAAAAAAACAAACTCTTAAATGATAGCCTTTAAATATCATAATAAAAGAAAGCAATTTTGCCTTTACTTCTAAAGGCCTCACATCTTGTTTACAAATTCTACACAGATTAAACACAGATGTTTGCAAGGCAGAACACTAGTTCCTTGTTAAAGCAGGTTTGTGGGTTGTTGGGTTCTTCATTTTTTTGGTTGGTTTGAGGTTTTTTTTTACACCTCTTCCAACTTAGTGATACTGCAAAAATGCCTATTGTTCACTGTTGTTTTAATGGAAATGAGTTGTAAGTGTTATTTGGTTTTGGTCTTAACAGAAAATTTGTTTTTAAATTTTCATTTAACTTATTTTTTTTAACTACTTACCTGAAAGTTGACTGTAAATAATATATTAAATGTATATAGGAAAAACCCCCAACCCTACCTGATAGATGCAGTTGTAGGTATAGTAATACTCTTGAGAGGACTATGCTCACTGTGTGGTATTGAGTACTAAATAGCAGAAACTCTGTCAAACCTTTGAGGTGCACATATGCAATATGTTTGTGATTATTTTTTTTTTCAACCAGAGATGCTTTTAACTGATCTTAAGATTAAAAGCAATCAAATAAGAGAAGATTGTGTTCCACTACTATGCCTTTTCAAATAGTCTAACCAAACCACTTCTAGCCTTCTAAGGATAGGATACTCTGAAATGTATGTCTTACGTAAATTAAATATGACTTTGGTTCCTGCGATTCGCTTTTCTGGAGAAATGCTAAAAGATTTCAGATTCTTAAATCTCACATCTTGCTTTGCCTTTGTTCTGCCTTCATTAGTACATCTCTGTTGTTAGAGATTCCTGGCTGACTTGATCTATATTTGTCATTCTCTTCATAGTGCTAAGCATGAATATTACTGTTGTATTGGCATCTGCCAAATAGCTACATCTAAAAAAGGGCCTTGGTTTCATTCATAAAGCTTTGGTAAACATTCCTTGAGACCTTTTGCAAATGAGAACTTTGAAGATAATGCTTCTGGTTTTGAGTATTCCTAAATGATTGTTACAAAACTGTAAACTTAATTTTGAGGAACATAAAAGTTACTTATTTCAAATGCATACTCATTGGCATGGATAGAGTTGATGTTGAGATAGAAGTCCCCATCTCCTAAAGCAGCACTGGTATGCAGCACAGAGTCAGAATCACCAGCTGCTACAGGAAAAGAAAAGGGACCAGCCTTTTCACTAGTTTGTACAACCAGTTCAGGTCAAGAGAATCTGTGTGACTGGTACAGCTGCTTTTTGGTCTTCTATTATGCCTGATTGTTTTCTGCTTAGTGAATGAACTACAGCCCAATAAATTAAAGCTGGAACACAGTAAAAAAAAAAAAAAAATTTGTTCTGCAACATCAGTTTTTCCCACAGCTGCTGGATTTTTGGCGCATGGCCAGGTGCTGTTTGATTCATAAATCTCCTCTAAATGTCTTGTCTTATGCTATTTTCTGAATAGTGTCTTTTAAGAGCAATTCAGTTTCACTTAAGGCATTATCTTCCATCTCACTCCTCATTTTGCATGTACTAAGTCCCAGTTCAGTGATTCCATCTATATGTTGGATTAACTGTGTGTAAGAGCAGATGGAAAAACAACCACAATGGGAAAAAACTACCAAACCTTCCTTCCCCACCCCCCCCAAAAACAAAAACCAAAACCACCCTGAACAACCTCAAATTACGCATATTTCCCAAGTCTATAGCACTCACACAGAACTTTACCAACTGTATTTTCCACAAAATCAGGTTGCGTCTAATACAATGTCTTGAATCAGGATAGACAGGACAGCAGCTTGGGTGCTTTTAACCTCTGTGAAGACTGCCATTCCATTATCTCTCTGGACTGATTTTTTTTCTTTTCTTCCCCCGTCCCCGCCCCCCCCTTTTATTTTCTGTGAATCTGCCCACTGCTAGTGAATGAGCAACTTGACCCACTTTTTTGACATGATTAGTAAGCAGCTTGTCTGGCTCTCTGCCAGTGTGTTTTACTAACTTCTCAAGTGTAGCAGTTACTGGAGGGAGAAAATAAAACCAACCCAAACCCCTTGTGTTTTTTGAACAACCTTTCTGCTTTTATTAAGCAGGTTCCTGCTTTTTATTAAGCAAGAGCCACACTTTGTCTTTCCACATACTAGAAGAATAGTATGTAGATTGCTCTTTCTCCTTAAAATGAGAATTTGTGGTGTGTTATGATTCTCCCTTTACTAATGTTGACTTTTCTGTGGATTACAGCAAACCTGTACAGGTACTCTGCTTATGCAAAGACAAACTCAGCACAGAATACTAAAGATAAGCCTTAACCTAGGATATTTATGCACAATTAAGTTTCTCTGTCCTGGTAGTTTTTTAAACTTTACAACGTTTAGTGTATCAGAAATAGGCACTGTGCCCTGAGATGTCTTGCTGACTCAAAGCCAGTTGCTAGTACAGTTCTGTTGAATATGGTCCCTCAACTTAATGTAGGAAACAAATGTGTTAACAATTTAAATTGAGTAAAAATGGGGTCTCTGAACTGAGAAGGTATGTTGTCACTGCACTGATTAGAGGCTATTGCTGGCTTTTCTGTTCCATTCTCTCAAGTGTTCTTAAAATGACAGTTTTTATACATTTAACTCAATATACACATAACTCAATCTTTCTTACCTTCTGGGGTAGGATAAATAGTAATTTTTCTATTCTAGACAAGTGAGGTTTAGCACTGCTTGGCACTGCTGTCAGGTCCCTCTTGTGAAATGTAAGTACTTTGTACTGGGAACACTGCAATCAGATGTGCTGGCAAATGGAACTGAGACATCTATTCTGCAAAGGAGAGCAGCGTTTTCCTTGGGGTTTCCTTAATCACCTCTGGTGAGACTTGGTGCCCTAGATTTCCATAATGCTTTCCTACCCAAGACATGGGTGATGCATAGTTGTGCCTAGGATGTACTTCTCTAACTTCTCCAGTGCTTTAGTGATGCTTCTGCATGTGGCAGCTTTGCAAGGGGGGACCAGTGCTACTGTATCTGACCAGATTTTCATTCATTCAAGCTTTTGTGATGCTTTAATTTGTTGGGGTTTCTACCAGATATCAAAAATGGAATGAAGAGTAGCAAGCAGGTATTCAATGCAACTAGTTATCTCAATCATTGTGCTAATTAGAGGCAGTTTTATTATTAGTTTCTCTTGAGCTGCTGTTTAGTGTTGAAGAATGTTGTTTTAATGACCTATGTGAATTTCCATGCTTAGAATGATCTGCAGACATCCTAAGAGATGACCAATTCATCAGCTATTTTCTTTTAGAATTTCTTATTTAATTATAGTTTTCAGTATATTTTCTTTTAATTATGATAATTATAATTTCACGGAATGAGGAAGCTAAGCTGTCACTTCCTCCAAATATAAAATAATCTTGTAAAATATGGGGAAATGTGTATTCTGTTTTTCCTGCTTCATGTGTAAATTATTAGGTGTCAGAGTGGAAGCTTCTTACCTTGTCAATAACTACCTCCTGAGTTCAGCAATAATTGGCAAGGTACACATTCCTCCAGTGGATTCAGTATACTGGCTCCAACACTGCAGGTTCTTCAGAGTCTGATGTTTTGATTTGAAAATGCTTGACATTACTTCTGGAAACTATGGTGATGAATCTTGTTTTGCTGTAAGACTTTCCTTGCCTTCATAAGATACACTTCTTAAAAAATCCTTTCTGTAGAGAAGTGGCTTTGAGGATGAAAGATCGGCGCTCTTTGTAGTTGGTTAATACAGGCGTAGTCATCAAAGATGCTGGGATGTAGCCTCTCAGTTATGGGTTCTCTCCCATTAGAAGTGGGGAAGAAAGTCCTTTGTCTAATAGTCACACACCTGTCAAAGGGACTGGAAATACAGAAATTGGTTTTGCCACATGATTCCCATTTTTAGTTGTGTGAAGGGCTAGTCAGTATTTTTCAGAAATCTGTATTAAAGTGATGAAAACCAAAGGTGGAGACAAAACACCATACCCCACCCCCATAAAATATATTGGACAACTCCAGGATGGGATTTATTTTTGTATTTTTTTGTTTAGAAGCACTTTTGTTTCATTGTTCTTTTAAGAATGTTTTCTGAAATGTTAAACACTATTTTACTAATAATAAGCAATGTAAAAAAGCATGACAAGCAGTCACATAGCTTTAGCTTACAATAAAACGTTTTGTTTGTCCTGTTATTACTGTTTTCTTGTCTGTTTATCAGATAAAATGTCCAAAACTAAAAGCCTTTTCATTAAATTTGAAGCCTATGAAATTGCTGGTGGTTTAAAAAAAAATTTAAAACATCAGGTGTTGTATACCAGATGATGGAACAATAAATGTGTAAATAAATCAATTTCTAAAGAACATAACTCAAGTTCTTAAAACTAATGTAAACAGAAGTGCTACTTCCTAAATAAATGTGCTTAAACTGAAAGTGTGTGCTTCTCCTAGTCTTGCTAGATCATGGTGAAAACCAGGAGGTTTCACATAACTAATTCTGGTGGTCATGGGAAAGTCCTGAAAAATTTGGAGCAGCATTTGCTTGGCCTCAAAATGGCTTTTCTTTTGCTTGGGGGAGAGTACTGCTGTTAATTCTGTTAACTATAATTTCTTATCCCTATTGCCTTACCATTTGTAATTCTCTGTCTTGAGACTGCATCTGGACTGCTTAAAGCTATTTCTGTTATTACAGTTACATCCTGAAGATAAAATTAATCAAACTTTATTTTGTTAAGACTAATTTTAATATTACATATCTGGCAGCATTAGGGGTCTCCCAAAAACCAGCATGACCACTGCCTTCCACACATCATCATGTCAATCCCTGCTCAAAGAAATCAACCCAATAAAAATCAATACAGTAAGGAAGAAAAAAACCCAAGTGATTTGGACTGAAGCATGTGAGCTATTCCTGCTTCTGGGAAGCAATAATTCCTTAGGAGAGAAAGCCATCACTGGTGTCTATCCAAGTTATCTCTCTTTGGCTGCTTGGAGGTAGATTTTGAACCACTGAAATGATTTTTATTGGTATTTTTGTGTATGGGTTGCAGACATTAGAGTATTTTATTCTTGTAGAGGAGATAATCAGATAAAATCAGTGAAGAAAGAAGAGCATGAAAAAAAATGTCCCACCATTTGCTAATTTGAAATCTATAGACACATTGTTTTTGGCAGCATACCCTGGACTGAAGTTTTATCTTGGACTCATAAATTGCTCCCATTCCTGCCAAGGAGGGGAGACGAGGTTGCATGCCTAGTGTTAGGTGCTGGTGTATCTCAGATGGAGATCTGTTTATTTCTGTATTTTAGTGCTCTAAGTCTGCTAGAGAAAAGGGAGAAAAAAAAGTAAGTTAAAAAGTTAAAACTTGTTGGGTGGTGGTTGTTTTTGTTTGTTTAGATTTTTTTTTTGTTATTAGTTTGTTTGGATGGTTGGGGTTTGTTTTGTTTTGGGGTTTTTCTGTTGTTGGGGTTTTTTTCCCCAATCGTATCATCTTTCTGCAAATTTCCAAATATGTTGTGAACTTGTGAAATCTAGCCTGTTTTCTACAAGGGTTCACATGGCTCTGAAGAAGACAGTTATGCAACTTTCTCTAAGTTATTTTTTATTCTATGTATCATGATAAACCAGAAAATACATGCAGTGGTGAAGGCAGAAAAATACTAAAGTCCATCATCTCTCAACACTTGTGGGATTATTCCAGGTGCTATTAAAAAAAACCCACATGTTTTTCAGATTATCAGCCTACAAACAACCTATTGAGCAAATTTTTACCACATAGTTTTGAAAATTCTACTTTTTGGTGAGTGTATACTGTAAGAACAATATGTTCTTTCTATGTCTGTAACTTCTGTTATTTTCAAATCTCATTTTAGTAATTTCTAGAAGGCCTCAAATTTGCCTCAGTAAGACATCATTGAAGACTGTTAGTTTTGTTATATGCAGAATGCTAGTATCAGCTGTGCTATTGTAGAAGTTTTTTTCTGTGAAGACACTTCCTCAAGTGCAGTTTCTAAAAACTATTGGCCTCTTCTGGGAGGAAATACCCTGTGACATCAAATAATTAAAAAAGCCCAATACTATGTCAATAGTGAAGTAACCAAACAACTTTGTGGAGCAAATTATACAGTGGTTCATCAGAGTTCTGATTTCCTCATTAAATTTGAATGGAGGCAGCAGCTGCAGTTTGAATTTCTTGCCTGATTCTATAAAGCACAGATCTATTTTCTGCAAATAGTTTCCAAAACTTCTTCTGTACACTGGAAAAAAGCTTACTTATTACAGCCAAGAACTTAGAATGAGAACTTAGAATTTTACTAATAATTAGACTTAGAGATTCCTGGAATGAGGTCTGAGACATTAAATATGATCTTAAGGAGCACAATTACCTGATAAATCCGGTAATTGTTCTTAATTAATGATTCTCTAAGTGAAATGAACAGAGTCTACGCCTTCATTAGTGTTCAGCTCTTTATTAAAATGTCAGCTCAGCAGGGGGTTGACACGGGGCTCACTCCCACTGTTGTAGCTTTTTTCAGTAGCCAAAGGGTAAGAAGGGATGCAGAGTCTGTCCCTGGAGTCTCCGTGATTCAGTGGTAGCCAGAGCTAACACCAAGAAGTGTGTTCTTTTGTGCCTGCTTCCCATAGCCCACTCCAGTCTGGTCCTCTGCAGGTTATGGTGACAGGTCAGACAGAGACTAGGGATGGGGTTCCCTTTTCCCCAACCTGCACACCCATCCAGCCCCCTCCACTGTGCCCATCTTTTCCACTTAGGGGTGTTTTTCATCCCCAAAACCTCCTCCCATGATTCCACTGGATTATTTTGCATCCTGGTCCTAGTGTGGGTGGGGTTGTAGGTGATTCCCAGGAGCAATTGGCTAATTAACATTTCAATGTCAGTACTTAGCTCAAGCCGATGTGTCCCAGCAAGGCTATTTTGTTCATAACGTAAGGACCAGATACACTCAAAATCTGGAAAATAAAGATTATTATTTTTTAAAATCAATAATAAAATCACACTCACTGCAAATGCATGGGAACGGGAGACAATACCCACAACTTAATTGTGAAGCAGATTAACTGTGAAGCAGATTAAGGACTGGCTTGTTCCTGGTTTAATTTAATGTACAGGCTTCTCTCTCACCCACAGTCAGGTAAATATTTTGGTATGTTATACAGAACAGGTGAGGTGTAAATAACATTTTTAACTATAGGTACTGGAGAACTGAATAGACTCTTTAAAAGAACAGAAATTAAGGCAGTATTACAGAAGGTTGTTTCAAGTTTCTTCCTAAGCACAATAACCTGCCTTAATAAAATATCTCACTTCAATTTTTATTCCTCTCTTTTCCTCTTACTTTGCAAATAATAATAAATAATCAATAAGCTATTTTGTGATTAAGTCTTTCGGTACATTTAATCCCATGCAGGTGCTTTGCAACACAATTTTTCAGAGCGATCCGAACTTCCAAGATGACTTCTGTTGTGGATTGCGTGGTACCTTCCATGCAAAGCGGTCCTGCCGTACACATTCCTTCTGACGGGAACTTCTGGCACAGTGAAGCCACCTGCTGGCCACCCACCCAGAGGATGGCTGTCACCTCGTGTCCCGGCCTTCCAGAGCCTCGGGAGCGGCAGTCAGTAGCAGAATCCTCTCTCAAAGTCTGCTTTGGATAGCAGCTGGCTCCGGGACGGGGCTGGAATGCGTGCGGATCCCTCCTCTGGGCTGCGATGCTTCTAATGTTCATCATATTCACAGCAACGGGCGCACTTCCATGAATCTCGGCACACAACAAAGTGACTAAATTGTCAACGTAATTCCTGTATTTTGGAGAACTGCTGTCCTTTGGGGGTTTTGCTGGGGAAAATAAATGCCCTTTGCAGGCTGTGTCCTGAGTGCCCTTAACGCCGGGTACCGCGGCACGGCGAGGGCTGGCGCTGGGGACTGAGAAGTGAATGCTCCTACTGGGAACCTATCCTTGGGGAATTGCTGTCATGGAGTATCGTGACAGACACATAGGCCTAGGACTATGACACTTAAGCTGTGCCATGGGAGGTTTAGGTTGAATACTAGTGTTATGTGTAGTAGATATAATTCGCGCCATTTCTAGTATGATATATGTGATATTAAATATTTGTTAGAATATACACGTTTGTATTAGGAGTCCTTCCCCCACCCTCGCGCGAAACCTGGTGTATATTAGAACCCGATTTACATGTAAAAGGATGTAGCTCGGCCAGGAATTGGGCCATGTCTGGAGAGATATAGGGTCGCCCAGGCGCTGATCATCGTATGAACGACCCGAGATGGATATCATGGAAATCCTCGGGGAGATACATGTGAATGCAGTAAATTTTATCAAGAGATTCACCAACTCCTGAAACTGAGTTGTTCTTCTTCACCACCAAAAAAGAAAATCTTATTAACCTATAGACTCTGAATGGAAGAAAAGACTGACTGCCGAAATCTTGGCCTCAGACGGAATTTTCCCTATAAAACTTCTGCCAGGATGGAGGTGTGTGGGCATAGGGGGAAACCTCTGCTGAGGCTGACTCCTTGTTGCACACCCAGGGGCGACCCCGGACTCGGCTCTGTTCTTTCCTTGTGGCTGGCTAGGTAGAATTTGATTGCAAATAAATATTTTATTTTTTCATTTTAAATTTGTCTGGACAAATTTTCATTTATAACACTAGGAAGAATTTCTTCACAAAAAGGGTGGTTACATATTGGAATGGCTGCCCGGGAAGCGGCGGAGTCACCATCCCTGGAGGTGTTTAAAGGAAAGATTGGATTAGTTGACATGGTGGTGTTTGGTCATAGCTGGACTCTGCGTCTGTGATGGTCCCACCCGTGGGAGCCCTTTCCTTGGGCTCTCGGAAGCAGCGGGCAGATGAGCGGCAGAAAGGCGCTGAGGCGGCGGACAAGACCTTTGTATCCCCAGGCGGACCGGCACCGCAGCCTGCCGCCGGCTGGGGAGGAGCGAGGGACGAGAGGCTCGAGCCGCCCCTCCCGCGGGACGGGGACGGAGCCGCCGCTTCCGCCACGTGTCCCGCCGGGCCCGCCGGTTGCCGCGGCGACGGGAACGTCTCCCGCCCCTTCCGGCCTCGCATGGCGCCGTCTCTTCCGCTGAGGGGAGTAATATGGTGAGTGGCCCCTGCTGGGGGCACGGAGGGAAGGGGAAGGAAAGCCGTGCGTGGAACACGGCCTGCAGAGGCTGCTGGCAGCGCCCGCTCTCGCGGCGGGGCGGCACCGCCGCGGGGCAGCCGGCCCGGCCCGGCCCGTACCGGGCCCGGGGCAGCGCAGCGCGCCGCTGCCCTGCGGTGTTTCCTCCCCGGGACTCTCCGCCCGCCCCTCCAGCGCCGTCACCGGGCCGGCGGCACCGTGGGCGGGCCCGGCTGGGTGCCGGGGCCTGGGGGCTCCTGTGCGGAGCTGCCTCTGGCTGCGGTCCGAACCCTCAGCGCGCATCGCTCGGGGAGCCGGGACAGGACAGACGGGTTATGGTGCGCTCGCTCCGCCGTGTCGCTCTGTGGCTCGCTTCTCAAAGACGAAAACCCGATCTGTTGGGAACGACCGCCGCGTGTGTGTCTTCATCTGGGAGGCGAAGTGTTCCCTTGTCGTGCTGAGCCCCGCTATGTGACGTGGGTATCCACAGCAGGTGCTGTCACCTGTTGGAGCAGATAGCGCCGCTGGCTGCAGAAAGACTTCTGGAGCGCTTTCGGCACCTCCGGGGCTGGCTGAGGTGTGGGGCAGCCGCCCTGCGTAGCACCGAGCTCTCGTTAGAACTGTAGGATCTAGGGATGCCTTAATGCCAAGGTACAACACGTGCTGAGTTGGAGCTCGCTTCCAGATCAGGTGGGCTGTGGCCTTCGAGAGTCTGCATCCTTTGCAAACAGGGAGGTGTGGCTGGACGAGGAAAGCACGGCTGCAAAGGCGACAAGTAGGGCTGTAAAGATGTGAAGGGTCTGGAGGGGAAGCGTGTGAGAAGCAGCTGAGATTACTTGGTCTGTTCAGTCTCAGGAGAGCGAGGGCAGACCTCACTGCGGGTACACCTTCCTCGCTGGGGGAAGAGGAGGGGCAGGCACTGATTGCTGCTCTGTGGGGACCAGTGACAGGAACTGAGAGAATGACCTGGAGTTATGTCAGGAAGGTTTAGGATGGATATCAGGAAAAGTTTCTTCACCCAGAGGGTGGCTGGCACTGGAACAACTCCCCGGGGAAGTGGTCACAGCAGCAGCCTGACAGAGCTTAAGAAGTGTTTGGACAATGCTCTCAGGCACATGGTGTGACTCTTGGGGTGTCCTGTGCAGGGTCAGGAGTTGGATTTCTATGATCTTTGTGGGTCCCTTCCAACTCAGGATATTCTGTGTTATTCTTTCATAAGCAGGCTATCTACTGCCTGCTAGAAAAGCTTTCTGAGGTGTTCTGGCATCCTGCACGTGTCTATTAAGAATTAAAATAATGTAATGATTTGCTAATAAAGAAAAGACTAGGTGCCAGTGTTTTGTCCAAGATAATCTAAACTTGCAATCCGTAGTAGTGCTTCAAGTTTAACTCATGACACACTAGTATTTCTCAGATAATATGAAGTGCAGGTGTGTTGAAAAATGTCTGAAATTAAATTTATTTTAGTGAAGAGCCCATTAGTATGTAATTTTGCCTTCTGCTGGCAGCTAAGGTGTGATAGCTTAAAATCAAGCCTTACTTAATCTGGCCCTGAACTGCTGCAGATGACTGACCATCCATTAAAAATCCAAAAATTTCTATTGCAAATCAGAAGGACTTTTCATGTGGGAGGCTTACTTCTTTGTGAGGAGAGCAGAACAGAGGACAACCAGAAGCTTGGACCCTCCAAGGAAAGGGAGACAAGTGTCATGGCAGATGAATTTCTCTGGTAGTCTGCTCCCTGTCATGCTTGCAGAAGAGCCATGTAGCAGCCCTTTAGGTTAATTCAGAGCCAGGATTGTTGGTATGTCTCATTTTGTTACTGGCCTTGTGTCCACCACATCACCAGCATTGTTTTTACTTCTATGGTGGGTTCTCCTTTATATATCTATAAACAATATTTTCCTGTTTAATAAATCCATTGCCTTTGGGTGGGAAGTGTGCTTTGATTAAGAAAAATATTTGTGTTTTCAGGCTGTCTTGTAGTAGTTTCATCTAAGTAAAAGTTAAAACCCACTCTTTAAGTGATAATTTAATGTCTTTTCCGGTAAACCTGAGTTCTGGATTGTGTCTAAATGAAGCTTGATTCAAAGTCATTTGTCATTTTCTAACCATGTGAAATGGTTACCAAAATATGGTTGAGTTTAAAGTTTGTGATAAAGCTTCTGGTTAACAAAAAGTTCACGTGAGTCTTTGATTTAACTGTGAAAATAGTTAATAAATTAAGATTTCCTTTTTGCTAATTTAAATTATGGTTTAAGTAAAGTTTTTAATTAAACTGTTGATTTTTTTAAGGGGACAATACACCTGTTCCGCAAATCACAGAGATCATTTGTTGGAAAGCTAACACATGAATTTAGGTTGGTTGCAGCAGACCGAAGGGTAAGTGTTGCTTAAAAAATTGTAATTATAATAAAAGTACATTAGCTGTAGTAAGTTAAGATGGACTATTAACTTAAGTATAGTGTGAATTTTTTTTCTTTGACTTTTTCTAGCTGTGCTTAAAAAAGAAAATCTCTTTGAAGCTGTATTGCTTCTGTGGGTTATCCGTGTGAATTATTGTCCTCCAGAATTATACTTACATCTGATGGGTTCAGTGGAACTGTAAACTGAATGTGTTCAGATGTTTTTGGGACCAAAGTTTCAGCACAAATAAAGGAACCTGTTAAAATAAAGTTGCACAAGTTGGTCTTCAAGAGTCAGATGCTGTGTGCTGTAATAAAATGCAAATATTATAGATGGGTGGGGGGTTTTTTAGACCAAAAAGGTATTTTAAGCATGGTGGCATTCATAAATGACTTCTGAAATAATCTGTAAAGGGCTTCCTATTCTGAAATGAGTGGTAGAGTGGTGAATTTTTGAGAGGGAAGATAAGCCAGTTCTGTTTGCATGACTAAGTACTGCAATATTGTTTTTTAAGACCAGATAGATATATTTCTGTCTTGTAAATTTTGGAAGGTGTAAAATACATATTTATTCTCATCAACAGTCCTGGAAGATTTTACTGTTTGGTGCTATAAATTTAATATGTATTGGCTTCCTGCTCATGTGGTGCAGCTCTACAAACAGCATAGGTAGGTGGCTCTCATGTACTGCAACTGAAACTACAACTGAAACCATGTTGTTCTTAGCTCATGGAGTTCCAGCTGACTGAAAAAACCAAATCCAGTACAAATCACAGACAAGTCTGGATGGGTGGAAGTCCTTCAAAGTTTGCACAGGTTTTCAGTCCTGCTGGTCGTTTGTTTCCTGCAGTAGCTTCCTCATCTTTAAGACTGAAAACCTGCAGACTTTTGAGTTACTAGTCCTCAAACCTGTTCCTTGTATAAGTAGCACCACTGACATGCAGAGACCCTTACTTGCAGTTGAATGAGGATGTTTGTAGCTTGGAAAAGGCTTAAGACTTCTTTGCTTCTAAGGAATGCTCAGCAGTAGCCAAAACTGGAGTGTTCTCAACACCTCTGTGGCTGCCACTGTGAAGCGCAGCACTGTGAGGGCTGCTGCGGGGAAATGAGCTCCAGAGCAGTCACACCCAATGCAGTTTTGTGTGCCTTCTACTTTTGGATAGGGGCTTCAATATGCTTCCCATCCCCTGCACTGAGAATAGAATGCTATTTTAGTTTTTCATTTTTGGTGCAGGTTTTCTTGCAGTTTCAAGATAGGTTAGAGATGCAAAACAAGTAAAATATTCAGTTCAACCTACTTTTCACTGCAATAACACACGTAAGAGATCTCTTACTTTGGTAAGTGATGTGATTCTGGAAGATCTCCTCACTTTCCAGTACTTAAATTCCAAGTCACAACTTAGTCACAAATGTGATATACCTTTTGTATCTGGGCTTTATAACATGCTTTAGTTGAATTAAGATTGCCGTAATCAACATGCTTATGACATTAAATATATTGGTGTCTTTAGAATAAAAGAGACTTGTTCTATCAGCAGAGACAGTTTATGTAGTTAGAAGACTGGAAAGAGCTGCACAAAAGGGACTTGGAATAAAAGTGATTTTTGCATTGAAAAATTAAGTATTAAATTTTAATATTTACTTTTCTTTACAGCTTTAACTGCTTACACATATTTGACAATTTTTGACCTTTTCAGGTGAGTTTTTTTCCCATTTTGTCTTACTGTTCATTTTGTTGGTATGTTTCTGTACATTTAAAATTTACTTACAGGTTCTAAGTCATGTAACTTAGTCATCAGTATAGACACAGTAATTGGTTTAAATATAGCTTAAATTAGTATAAAATTGCACCCAATAAATAGATTGTAAAATCCACCATAGCTATATTGAGAATGACTAGTAACTGATCAGTTCAGTCATAGATTTCTCCGTGCAGATGTGTGACAACATAAAACAATATGGCACAAAACTGTTGTCTGGTTGTTCTGTCAGAGCATTTTCCTAACGCCATAGTCACTGATTTTGAAGTAACCCTCAGTTTTAACATCAGGAAACAAGAAACATGTAATTCTATTTCAAAAATATTTCACAAGCTAGATACCAAGCACTCTGTAAATAAGGTCATTAGATATTTTCAGCATTTTTCTTGTGTTCTAACAAAATTATACTTTTAATATGATAGTTCTGAACACTTTTGGTCATAGTGATAATACAGACATGAAATATATTCAGTTCATATCTAAGATACAAAATGGTAGTGGTGGTTGGGAAATAAAATGTATGTATTTTTAAAATATTAGCCTACATTATCTTTCTTGCAATCTCACTATCTTATAAAAGGTATAGATCAGCTTTCTGAGTTATACGTGTGTCCACTACATACTATAACTTATCTGAATTACAGTGAAACATTCATAAATAACATCAGCAAACATGCAGAAACAAAAATTACTTGTTGGGATAGGCACACAAAAATTGATCTATGACTGCATTAGAATTAAGATGTAACTCTAATGAATATTGTCTTTCTCTTAGAATTTTGTATCTACTGAATTTTTGTTGTCTTGACTCAAAATACTTTTTTTTGGGAATATCTTGTGGAAATTGGGGAAGGTGGTTGATGTGGTACTTCCCATTCATATGGAAATTTTTTTTCTTTTAGTTTTAGGAGGAGGTAGGATACCCCTGGCACTCCTGTCTTAGGTTGTGAAGATTATTCTAACTCACAGCAATCTCTTTCAAGAATTTTGATTTGCTGTAAGGGAGAGCAGTGCTCAGTAATTCTGCTGCAAAAATCAATTTCTGCTTCTTTTCTTTTTGTCATTGCCTGGTTGCATATAGAATATTCTTACTGAGAATATGAGTTCACGGTTTGTATGTGAACAGTATTACTTCCTGTGCTTTTACCTTTATTCTGTGCAGCTGAGGATCAAGTTGTGAGGACGTGATTGTTCATCAGTTGTAGGGATCAGTTCTTGATCCAGTCTGATTTAACATTGTTATTAATTACAAAAGGACTTCATGGAAGCACAGCTGGCACTGTATCTATGTGGATTCCAGTTGAAAAAAATGTTCAATAGAGAAAAAAATTGTTCAACAGATGAAAAATAGGCAGAGAAAACTGTACTTATCCTTGAAACATTCTGCCTATTACCATGGAGATTCCAAAATAATTGGAATTCTAGATGTTCAGTATGAGAGAAAAATTTGGACAGAAGATAGCAAGAGGGACCTGTGGCTGTCAGTGAATGGCCAGTTAGATTAGAGCTTGTGTAGGTGAATGCAGCCAAACAAAATTAATCTGTTTTGGCCATATGCATAGAAAAATTACACCATGAAAAAGAAAAGTCAGTACTTGGTGTGCCCTGAGACTTACTCTAGAGTACGAAATCTAATTCATGGTATATCTCTAAAAGAAGACTTTAATGGAGAGATTTCTTTGCTTTTTCTTTTATTCTTCTGTCTTACTTATCAGCTTTTTTCTCATTTAAGCAGCATTTCTGAGGTTACAGCATTTCTAGGCAAGTTCAGAAAGCACATGAGCAGCATTTGGAACATCACTGTTGGAGGCTGAGTTCAGGGCAAGATGAGGCTGTATTTGTTTGTTGAGTCCTGGTGGCTCAAGTGTGCATTTGTAAATTACGCAGTTTGTAAAGGCTGCTGTTATTTATCACAGTCTAATCTCCTCCTTTTTTCAGTTTGGTAACATGTCTAATAAGCTACTGGGTAATGATGAAGAAACCCAGCCCAGTCTATTCATTTGGGTAAGTACTAATGACAAGATGTAATGTTTGATAATGCAACGTTTCATATGTTGCTCACTGTCATTGCGTGGATCCCCAAACAGCCATTAGTAATACTCTCTATGTGAAAGAGCCTAAAAGTGAGGAGGGCCAGGTCTTTATGTGAAGAGCAATTACAGAGTAGGGGATGAACAGGAAGAATAAGAAATGCTTAATTTTAAGGCATCTCTGACAGACAGCAAGAAGCATTAAGAAATGCTTAATATTAAGGTGTCTCTGATAAGTGGTGTGTTAAAAGAAACTGAAAATATTGACCATTCCATAAAACTTTCTTCCTAGTGGTCTGCTGTTGAATGAATTAGAAAAAGTAGGTGTATCCTGCTGGTTTTTGCACAGAAAAAATTCTATTGGATGCATTGTTCAATGTTCAGTGTTTCTAAACTTAATTCTCAAATTTCAGGTTTGAAAGGTTTGAAGTTCTAGCTGTATTTGCATCTACAGTTCTGGCACAGCTTGGTGCTCTTTTTATACTGAAAGAAAGGTAGGGTTATGTCTTGTTTTCTTTAATTTTTTAAAATATGAAGATATAGTCCAGATCAACCAAAAGTACATACATTCTTTGAGTGCTTTATTTAGGAAAAACTCAAAGATTTTAAAAAAATATGGCTAAACTTTACTGCTTGCTTATATTTATTGCACTGCATGTAGGCTTTAGATGTAAAGATGGGAATTGATAAATGTTCTTAAAAAACTCTCTAGGGAAAGATTTAATGATTTTAAGAATACTTTTTCCAAAAGGTTGTGTAATTAATTTAATGCATTTCCTTATACATTTAGACTTTTTAAAGTTGATTAACAAATAAAAGTATTTTGGTTTTACTTCTGTTACTTGAAGTCAAAGCAGCTTCATAATGTATCAAGGAGCTGAATGCTTAAAGCATCAATTTCTTCACTCCCTCAAAGTTTGCTCAAGTATTAATTTGCCATATCATCAATACTTGGAAGCATTTGTATTTCAGGAGGTTAGCCTAAAACATTATTTTCGTTTTTAAAGATGAAGACGCTTTTGTTAACATCTGGAATTTAAAACTGCAGAAGTATACCTTCCCTTATTTTATTCAAGTGATCTATTTTTATATTTTCTGTGTAAAGGGCTGTATTAACAACTTTGTAACTTTATACTATAAGGTCAATATATTGAAGTGACAGTCCACTGGAATGAGTCACCCTCTGTCAAAACCTCCAAATTTTCCAACATCAATTTTGGGAAATTCCACAAGCTTAGCAGGTTTTTCTGTTACAGCTGAAGCTGGTTTGTTAACTCACTGGTGGGTGAAAAAAGATCTATATCTCCACCATCAAATGTGTACTTTATTTGACCTTGCTTAATGTGAGGCTCTAAATCAGGAATTTCACACTTAGTGTGTTGTGGCACTGGTGGTGGTGCCAGTAACAATATTATTTTGTATGTTCATTTACAAGCATATTTTTATCATGTAGGCTGCATTCATGGTAGCTAGCACATATGTGGCACAGTTTGGAAATATTTGGGAAATCTAAATTACATATGTTTTGATTCAGTGTTAAATGCTTTCATTGCTTATAAAAGTTTGTGTTTATTTAAGCAATCCATTTTTTGCAGTACTTTATCAGTTTTTGTTTATGAATAGCAGCTAATGCTAAGGAACTGTAAAAACATACTGCAGGTATCAAGGCTTTACTGTTTGAATATAACTCAAATTTTCAATTATTCTTATAGTGCGGAGCGCTTTCTGGAACAGCCTGAGATACACACGTAAGAAATTATTTTGATGTATAAAATATGTTGTTGTCCTTTTATGTTTCTAATTGTTATCTAGCATATATTAGTTATGCAAGTACTTTCAGTACCAAATTGCTTTTGGTGCCTTGGTATTTGTTTCAAACCATGTGCAAGCTATACTGCAAATGGTTCTTTTCAAGGTACAATTGAAATTTAATGCTCATGTTATCTCAAATAGTGATCTAACTACACATTGCTGCTTTTCCTCATTCAGTTCCTTTTGTTTCTTGTGGCCTCTTGGAAGGCCTGGTATGTGGGGGGGAAGGATGCTGTGGTCAACAGGGAACTGCATGTTTTGTAAAGAGGGTTCAGACTATAAAGACCACGGGGAGAGGAAAAGAAGGTGTTACGGGGCAAAGGAATGGGACAAGGGACATATGTTGAAGTAGTTCCAGAAGAAGGCTGGGGTATATGGCATAATGCCATTGAATGCTAAGTTTCTTAGCTGTGCTGCTGAGGGGATAATGTGTTTATATCTTCAAAGGGCAAATATATATGTGTGTGCATATATGCACTTAGTTAAGAGCTGTTACTTGGTGTTATGAGTGTTACGGGATAACAATAATGTACAAAGTTCAGTGATCTCATATAACCCTTACAAGGATAATACACTGCTGGTCTTTAAGTATTACACTAGTTTATCCTACTGGTTTTCAGCCTCAGTGAATGAAAGCAAGCAAAATATTTGGATACTGTTATTGGTAGTTACAGCTCAATTACATGTTCTGTAATGATGGGAAATTAAGACACCTTTTTTCCCCTCCCTAGGGGACGACTGCTGGTTGGTACTTTTGTGGCTCTCTTTTTCAACTTATTTACAATGCTTTCCATTAAGAATAAGCCTTTTGCTTATGTCTCTGAAGGTATGTGATAAATTAGACTGTGACAAGAATTGAGTAAAATTGTTAATGTTCCTATTTTAGCAAGGTATAACTTGTCTGGTAATTTTCTTAACTATTGGGTGTATGTTACTGTTACCTCTGTTAATGTAACTTTGTGCAGTAGAATTGCCATCTGACTTTCGACTCCAATTTGGTTATAAGGCTCTAAGTAGTCCGAGGTTGATAGTATGATAAACCAAGTATCATTTTAGTGCTGCAGTATCCTTTATTTTCAGTCTTTTAAATTCAACCAGTGAAGGTCATGTGACAGATACCAGAACTTTCAACACATTTTATGGATGTATTAATGGATTCAGAAATAAGTTAATGCAACAGTTCTTTTTAAAAGCTCTTTACCTTTTTTTGTTGTGAAGTAGTTTGCAGTCATTCCTGCCATTGTAAATTGTCCTGTTGTAATTGTCCTGTAAATTGTCCATAGTTATAAATATCTATTTTACACTATATTATATAAAAGATAATGGTTATAACCTGCAATTATATTTGTATTTAATCAGTTCAGATTATTATGAAAGATGGATGTTTTACTTGCTGCTTGAAAAAGACGGACTTGGGGCTTTTTTCAAGTGCCAGGGTATCTGTTGAGATATATTTACTCATTCACACTGTATTTATTGAATTCTTGCCTTAAATAAAACTTATGTGTACTTTAAAATGTAGTAACTTTAAAATGGTATTTAAAATTGTGGTGACTTTAATACCTTCTTTCTTTTGTAGCTGCCAGCACAAGTTGGCTTCAGGAACATGTTGCAGATCTTAGTAGAAGGTGAAGCTTTATATTGTTTTTCAAAATCATTAACTTCTGGAAGGCAGTGTTGATTTTGTGTGTATAATAACATTTTGGAGGCATAAACTTGTATTAGAGCTTTTAAAATAGCTTTACCTACTATAAGTCTCATGTATGAACTCTGGAACAAACATTGTCTCCCATATTTACTAGATACATCAATCTAACAGAAATACTTCTTTCTGGACAGCTTTTCTTTTGAGTATATATGTTCAGTACATTATATGTAATTCTCTTTGGGTGAGAATAGGAAAACTAGCATTATCCGGTACATATTTGAACTGCATTTCACAACATGCATTACTGAGTGATATATTTTGTAATTCATGTTTATTTACTTTGTGGGCTGAACAAATTATTCAGATGGTTGAGTTTAAATGTGATATATGAAACAGGTTCCTCACTGAACCATAGCTGTGGAAACTCCTCACCTGTCCAGCAGGAAACTGGAAAGTCCATGTCTTCCAGGGTGTCTTGGTTTGACAAGACAGGAGTCTGTGAAAGAGGGCAAAGCCTCCTGTGCAATGGAGAAGGCAAACCCCCCTCCCTCCAAATTACCAGGATCTTTAAATTAAAAGGCTCTCAGGCAAAGATATGGGAATGGGAGTAACAATTCTTTACTAGGAGAAAACTAGATAACAATTTAAAAAGGCAAATGCAATCGGTACAAACAAAAAAACTAGTGATAATGTCCACAACCTGAGGAGTCGAGGTGTTGGTAGTCGGTGGAAATGATAGCTGCTCCTCTTGCAGTGGCTGATGAATTGCAGCTGCAGTGGTGATCTTTAGAAGGGTATAGTTTTCTCTGAAGATCTGGTGGCAGTCGGGTCGGTCTTCCTCTGCGCCGGGGCTGCCTCCGAGCTCCGCTGCCGTCGCCTCAGCGCGCTCCAGCCGCTTCTCTCAGGAGTCCTGTCGAAGGAGCTGCTTCTCTGGCAATCCCCCCAAAAAGAGAGAGCGAGCTGCTTCTCCCCAAAAGCTACCCCTTTATATAATAAAAGAGTGCTTGGCTTCCCCCTCTGGGTGGGACATCTCACAATGGGATGGTGTTACATTTACCAGCCCTGCAGTGAGTTAGTCAATGGTGCATAAACAAACCATTACCTCTACCGGGCAAACCATTGTCTTTGGGAGAGATAACAAACCTGCCCAACCTTCGACAGATGGCAAATAGAATACAAGCTTATCTTACAACCCAGGACACAGGGATATAAGCAGTGTTGCTCATTCATCTTGTCTGTTAACTGTCTTGCTTGTATTGGATATCTGAATGCAAGATAACATTGTTTGCAAATAGTTTTGTCAGATGTTGGAAGTTTATTTTAATCCATACACTTTCTCCCAACTATGTGTCAGTATCAAAACAAAAATATTAAACCAAGCTGTAAAACATGTTAAGTATGCTTCAAAACCTATCTGTGATCTTTTTAACAGTTAAGGAAATCAGAGAATGCTGACTTGATAACAGAAGAATTGATTGTGTATGGTTATAAGATGTTACATCATCAGAACCAAAATCTGTGAAATATTTTTGGAAGACTAATAATTAGCTTGACCAAGTTTTACTGTAAAAACAAAAAAAAAGGTGGATACCAATCACAGACAGTAGCACAGCTTTCCTCTTACTGGTCTAGAAACAAAGTTTTAAAGGGAAGATAACTTGAAGGGGTCCCAGATCAAGAGTAATATAATTTCTACTAGGTTTTGAGATAGCCTGTATACAGTTAAACCGATAAAAATATTGTATTAGTTTGTATGGAGCTGTTTCAGGTGTGTTATGTGAATCAATGCTGATTAAAAATATCTGCACCTGTATATAATTATATTGATTAAAATTCTTACAGAAGCAGGCCAGCACATGATGTCTAAACAGATGTTGGCATTAACCATAGCAACAAAACATTTCATGTTGTCTTTGCCTTGAAATTTTCCAGGACATGATATGCACGGTGGGAAGTACAGAAACTCCTTTTGCTCTTCATACTCCCATTGACAGGAAATAACTATAAATAAGTAATTTTCCCAGCATTCCCTTCTACATTTTTTTTGGTCTCCTCTTAGGCAGCTAGCTGGTTTGCTTTCTCCTTTCAGAGAAAGGAAATTAGTTAGCTTTGACTTTAGGACACTTGCACACCAAGGTGGCAGAGTGGCAGATGGATTGAAGATGGGTGATACACAAATCTCTCGCTATGTACATCTCTGAAATATCAGTATTGAGCCCATGAAGAACTTGTGCTGTAGCCAGCTGATACAGCTGTATCATAGAGCTGTGTTCCCAGAAAAAAAAACAGTTGATTAATTTTTGCTGACAGCACCCTTTGAGCAGAATTAGTGGGGCCTTTACAGTGCTCATCATATGCTATGATGGCAAGGTGTGTTAGAAGTCAAAAGATAAGTGATGTCTGTAATTTTGGAATTTCAAAGTAGCGGTGAAAGCTGGCTGACAACTGCTTTTTCTGTTTTGTTGCAGTATTTGTGGAATCATCCCAGGATTGAGTAGCATCTTTCTGCCACGGATGAACCCTTTTTTCTTGATTGATATTGCTGGAGCTCTGGCTCTTTGCATTACATATATGCTCATTGAAATCAAGTATGTGCAGTTGTTGTTTTAAAACAGTAGCTCTTTTTTTTTTTATTCAGTCTGTGGGAAAATACATTTTTACATGAAAGGAATTCTCTGATATAGAGCTACATTTTATATGAATGGCATTGCAACTCTGTGGATGCATCTGTCTATTGTCCAAGATGAATGAGAGTTCAAATGAGATTAGTATCTGTAAAATTCTCTAAGTTTATATAATTTAAAAGAATAAAAAAAGAATAATAAGTAAGTTGTTCTGCCTTTCAAAAACATAAATATGAGTGTTTCTTTAAAATTGCTCTTTCTCCCTAGCAATTATTTTGCTGTGGACACAGCCTCTGCTATAGCAATTGCTTTGATGACATTTGGTACCATGTATCCCATGAGTGTCTACAGTGGGAAAGTACTACTCCAGGTAAGGCAGCCTTACAAATCAACAGATTTTGTGGTTTAAAAAAAAAACCCCTTGAAATCTGTTTTAAGCTTGCTACAAGAATGTTAAAGGTTGTGCAAATATGCATCATGAAGTCATAAGAATTTAATGAAAATGCCGTTGGTCTCTTGTGTGGGTAGACCAGACTTAAAGGCTCTCTTACTTCAACAGGACCAGTTAATCTTGATTATAACTTGTATTTTCTTTACTTTTTCTTTTTGAAGACAACCCCACCTCATGTGATTGGCCAGTTAGATAAACTTCTTAGAGAGGTAAGTCAGTGTATAATACATAGCACAGTGTGTACAGCTTATAAGCATTCAGGAATGTGAAGAATTTTTCTGACCAGTCCTAGAAGTTTGCTAAAATTATTTTTTTAGCTGCATAAAGAAAATATGAATCTTGTTTTCCAAGATGAATAGTGTCTTTTAGGTATCTGGAACAAATCTATTTAAGTAGTGCAGGCTGGTTTTGTTTAAACTTGAGCTACTGTTGAAGTGGTTTACAAATGTGAGTTGAAGGAGGAAGAGTACAGGCAGTTGTTGAATTCCAGCATGTCAAGTTGAGAACATACTTCAGTTTGGCAGCAAGAGTTACTTGAAATACATTTCTTAAAACTTTTTTGATGGATTTGGATGTTTAAGGGTAGCACAAGTGCGTTAGATAAGCATTAGTGACATTAACAGACATCATCTGTGTCTGGAGCTTTTATTTCACTGCTGAAAATTATTTGTTATTCAGTTATGTACAAAAATACATTTCTAAAGGAATTTAAAACTTCTAATTTATTTTCATATTTGTGGATGTTTGTGTAAAATTAGGTTTCAACTTTGGATGGTGTCCTGGAAGTTCGAAATGAGCATTTCTGGACATTAGGTTTTGGCACTTTGGTAAGTTTATGCCTTTATTAACTTTCTAGGCTTTGTTGTCAGATACTACTTTAATTTTTTAATTCACATTAATTTAATTAATTGATTTAAATTAATTTTTTAATTTACATGCCAACACATGTATTGTATTGTATAGTTTGGTTCTAAGACTCACTTTTCCCGAATTATGATCTTGGTATGTTCATAAGGGAGCAACACATTAGGAAAGATCAGAATGTATCCTGTAATTAGGTTCTTAGCTTAGTAATTTGCACTGCAAAAGGTTTTTGTGTAATTCTCTGCAGGATAATTTGCCTCTTCTTGAATGCATGTGGGGAATATTGGCGTAACAATTAACAGCCAACTTGTTTTTATCACTTTCTAGGCTGGATCGGTCCATGTCCGAATTCGGAGAGATGCAAATGAGCAAATGGTACTTGCCCATGTCACTAACAGATTATACACATTGGTCTCTACCTTGACTGTTCAGATTTTCAAAGATGACTGGATCAGACCTACCTTATCATCTGTGCCTATTGCAAATAATATTCTGAATCTTTCGGATCATCACATCATTCCAATGCCGTCTTTGAAAGCTGCTGACAATTTGAACCCTGTTACCTTCACTCCAGCTAAACCCAGCAGTCCACCACCAGAATTTTCTTTTAACACACCAGGCAAAAATGTGAATCCAGTCATCCTTTTAAACACTCAGACAAAGCCCTATGGATTGGGCTTTAATCATGGATCTGCACCCTACAGCAGTGTACTCAATCAAGGACTTGGAATACCAGGAATAGGAGCAGCTCAAGGATTCAGAACTGGTTTTGCAAATGTCCCAGGCAGATATGGAACAAATGCTCGTGGTCAGCCCTGACCGTAATAAACACCATTATTTATTATACTTAAGGGTATTGACTTAATTCTTTTATTACCCAATTTTTATAAACATTAGGAATGTCACATCATTCTGAATGGCTGGGAACAAGTGCATTGTTCACGTTCATGAAGTGGTTAAATAGCAGTTTTTTTCCTTTGCATCAGCAGTAGCCTGTGTAATGCCACAGATATTTTGCAGATTTACAGTACTTTACAAGTAGTTTTTATAGGATGTCTATTTCTACTCATCTTTTTTATCCATTTTGCTTCATTTATCCAAGAATGTATGCAAGATGCAGCACAATTCCATAAGAGAATAAAATTGTGATCAGGTAGCATTTTTTTTTCCTAATGAGAATTATTGGATGCTGAATAGCTGAGAGAATAGGAAATGGCAGAAATACAAGTCCCAGTTTTCAGACATGTTTGATTGCTGTATTAAGCCATGCTTGGGCCAAATCACAGTTAGTTTTTGGTTGCAAAAATCCATCAATATTCATGTTGTGGCCATTGTGAAGACAATCTGGCATTTCAGATTGTAATTTATTTTACAAGACCATGTTTTTACATTTTTATAGAAATTCAGATGGTTCAGCAACCATTTTCTAGTTGTAAGTAGTCCATACTCATCTCTGATACTTCTTACTTTTTGGTTTAACTGCAAAATTATTTAGCAATATACTGGGAAATAAAATACTTAAAATGTAAGATTTTACATTTGACTATGGGGTGAATTCTGTGATTTGATTGTGACTTTGTATTTTCCTTTTTGTATTTTTTTTATAGTTCCAGGGGTAAAAATAATTTATTTATATTCCTGGTTTATATCCAGAGTACAGATCAGTGATCGCTAAGAGTTCGTAGTCACTGTTGGAGTGCTTAACCTTTGGGGCACACTTGGAACGAGACCAGCTTGTCTCTGCTTTTGCATTACTGTCCTACTGTACACTGAGGTATCCACATTTATCCAGGGCCTTTCTTAGAGAGCTCTTCCCTCTCATTGCTGTCTTTTCTTTCTCTGCTCTGACAACAGGGAAAAGCCTTTTAGAAATACTTCAGGTTTTTTTCTGTTCCCCCGTGCAGTATCTACTTTACAATTGCTCCTCTGCACATTCTTCTGTATGTCGTGGCTGTCTAGCAATGGGTTGCCCATTCCTGTTGTTCCACTTGCAACTCAGGGTGCTAAATATTGGCTTCCACCTTGTTCATCTGTGTGCTAATTCAGTCCCTCCACTTCCATGAGGTGGTTATATGGAGCTGTAGTATCTCAGGGATTCCAAAGATACTGTGTTACCTGAAGATAATTGCTTTGATGAAGAAATCTTTCTTGTGTATATCTGAGTGGAGAAAACAGCCTTCATTTGAATTTTAAAGATCTGTGGCCTCTTCACTGGCTGAGGATTTATTTTTCTATGTGAAAATATTGCATTCCTCTTTTTTTCTGTTTTTCCTCCCCCTCCATGATCTGTGTTTCTTGAGCCAGTGCTTGGAGGAGGGACTCATTCTTGAAGAAGCAAGGTGGCATTCTGCATAATGGAGATATATCTTTTGAGGATGTTTCAGGCTGAGGGTAGTGCCAGACTGCCACTGGCATGCTGTCCATGTAAGCTACAAGTAGAGAATCTAGTTCTGTACTTCATTTGTAGCGAGAGTGAAAATTTAATTTCTCTGTTAGAAAATGTAATGACCTGGGAAACTTCCATTTAAAGATTGCAATGAAGTTACAATGGTTGGCTCTGTTTCTGTGAGGTTAGTATTAACTCAGTAATCACCTGTGGTCCATTATCCTGTCTTTCTGTGAGTCTATTACATGTGCCATTGCTGCATGGAAATTCACTGAAGTACAGAACACTTGAACAGATTCTCTGTACCTCTTGGGTGCTGAACTAGACTGCACTTTCTACAGCATCTGCAACACCTTAGAGCCAGCAGAATGTTTACAATACACTGCTTTTGTGTGGCCTGGTTAAGAATTGTTCCTTACTCCAGTCTCATAATCACATGCCCCTTTTCTGTTATTTTCAGTACATTGTATTATATTGAATGCATGCTTACTTGTTTTCAGTAGAAAATTAAATCTCCATTTTATTAAAAAATTAAGCTGATCTCTGATTTAAAATGAGAAGGGAGGATGAGAATCCAGGAATTCTGAGTGCAATATAATTACTTTAACACAAATCTTTTTTTGAGTGATTGTATACAGTATATATCATATGTGCAGATTCTTTTAGATACTAGCTTTTTAGCTGCTTTATTATTATGAATATATTAGAACATTTGTTAAATCAGCACAGAGTAAAATGTCTCCTTTTATATGAGGAAAATAAAATCAATGTCATTCGTAAATGACAAGGAAAAAGTAGTAATTTGTGTACAAGATTTTATAGTTATCTTTCTATATTCATTGTTTAAGTGGTGCTTTCGGGTGGTACTTCAGTCTCAATGAGCAGGTATGTCAAACTTCAGAACTGTTTTGCTGGGTCTACTGCCAGTGTAGACTGGGTCCTTGGAATAATTTTGTAGAGAGTGGTTTTTTGTACATTTTGCCTTTTCTAACTGTGTTTTGCTGTTAGGTGGTCATGATCTAAATGTTTATTTGATACATAGTGAATAAGAATTGATAATTTATATCCTCTCCATTCCTAATGCTAGGAATGCTGTCTCAGCTAGAGAGAAGAGAGGACTGGTACTTGCTGTCATTTCCATCTGCCAGAGGATTTGGCATTGTAACCCCCTTAAGTTGTTCCAGCTGTGATCACACAGGATCACATCACTTGCAGGTAAATGCATCCAGCTTTAGAGTTTGAGGGGCATGTATCATTATTTGGCTTCAGATTCTGAAGGCAGTGAGAAACTGCCTTGTGCTGATACAGAAGGAGCCAGAGCTCCTACTACAAGACAAATAGTTATTTGTCTTGAATAAATAAAAAAGCCCCATAATATGGGGCTTTTTTCAGCTTTACATGTTGAGTGATGGCTCTTGAGTTCATTCTAGTCTTGCATTCCCTTAACCCCCGTGGTAACCACAGCCACCTTTGGCACACAAAGCCAGTGACAGCCTTTTGTGGTGGGTAAACTGATTTTTATCCCCTTCCCCTTGACTGAGATGTGACAAATCCTTTTCAAGGAGAGAACCTGTGCAACAATTCCACTGATTAGATTCACTGAAGTCCTTTATTGATTTCTAACCCTTGCTGCCACCATCCAACAGGGAAGGAGAAACTATCCAGCCATGGGTTTTTCAACACAAAGCCTCTCTCCGAATTATGAAGTGATTATCTGTCCTGTGCTTGTCCAGACCAAATGGATCTGGATATTTAGTCATATTCAGTGATGGAACTGGGAGTAGAAGATATACCAGTCCTGATCTCTTCACTTTGTATTTTATGTTTTCTGGGCATATTATGAAATAGCTTTGACTTTGTCCTACCTGCTTGTTCTCGACTGCCTTAGTAGGAATGAAAACCACCTTGTGCCATGTCTGCTTTACTGACTACTTCTTGTGCATTTGAGAGCTTAGATTCTTGGATTCACATGGTTACTGGGTTGATACAAGTTTTCCTAACAGCAAATATTTTTTAAAGGATGCATCATATAAATTGTTAAGATGATGACCCTTCCCTCTTTAAGTAAACTTTTCCAGGGCTAGCATCCAGTTAGGAGATGGCCCTTTTTTCCTGTACCAAAGAAAAACCCCAAAACACAAAACCCAGAGACGGAAGGAAAAAAAAAGCAAGCCTTTTCATCTTTTCTTCACATTTTGAGAAATATTGAATCACAGCAACCTATATCTGTTTTCCTTGGACTGAATAAACAACTCAAGAGCTGCATGCTGAGGCAGTAAAACTTTAGTGACATAATTGACATGATTTGGTGTACTACATGGTTAAATTACGATTTCAACTAAGTCTTCATATGTGAGAACCCCAGCCTTGCTTTGGGGCCTCATGTGGTGGTGAAATTCCTCCTCCAACCCGTGATTCCAAAGAAAAACTCCGCAGGCTTTAGCTGTTCGGTCTCAAGGCAGTTTATTGCTAGTTATCTAACAGATTATGTTCTTGGACTGCGGCTATTTGATCAGTGGCCTGGGTAGAGGCACACACACACTGACATCCTCTCTATCTGCTGTCCTCTTCGTCTCTCTCTGCGCCCAGGGCTGCTGCTATCTTTTATAAGATATATTACGTATAACATGTTTACAATTATTCCCCAATACCTACTACCTACGTTGCCAAGTGTTTTTCTACTCTAAACCAATCTGTGAGTGCCAACATCACCAAGAACATGGAGGTAAGGAAAAAGAAGGAGGAAGGACAGTATCAGCCCGCTTTCCTCCATCTTAGAACTTCTGACCCCCATGTACAAAGTGAAAACCCCCCTGTACATGTGTTAAAACCCCCCTGTACAATACTAAAAAAATTTCCCCTCTACTTTGTAACTACTTTTACTATACTATCTAACCTTTTGTGATTGCTTGTTCCACCTCCAAAGTTGGTAATTCATTCCATGGCTCAAACTCAAAATCACAGCTGTTTTTCAGTTGTCTGCCAGGGTCTAGAATGCTTCTGACCAAGGCCTGGAACCCCTAAAAATGTCTGAGAGACATTTTGAGTTCCCACATTCATAGACATTTTTAAAAAGCAGGCTTTTCCCAGTTATAACAACCTTCTGATACAACATTTCACAATGAAGCATGTTTTAAGTTAACTTTCAAATTCTCAAAGAGGCAGAGTAGCAGTCCACACTGCAAACATGTACTACATTTTTCAGAGGTCCTGCAAAATATGAAATACCACAAGAGTTCATCAAAACAAATCAGCCATGAGAATTCATGTTTAATATTTCTATATTTAGCCATTCTGTTACCTTTCTTCACCACTTAGGAGGGTATGAAGGTGGTGAATACTTTGAGCCTTATACTGCTCAAAGTATTCAAACTTCAGAAGATTTAATGTTATTTTCTAGACTGTTTTCTCACAGGCTGAAGTAGAAGAGAATATGATTGCAAAGAGTTCAAGAAGCTTTGATATATTTACACAGATATACAGTAATACCTGGAAATAAAGACATCTGTAATTTTTAAAAAATAGAATTTCATAGTATTCTATTTCAGAAGTTGCAGGTAAGACAAACATTTCTCACTAATGCTAAAGTGAAAGGAAAACACAAAATGCTTGAGCTACCATATCAGAATTAAATTTAAAATCAGATTAAATTTAATTTTCAGGCTGTCCTGCAAAAGTAAAATTTTACAAATTTTCATAGCTGTAAATATGTATTTCTGCAATGACGTCATAATATAGATGACAATATTGCCTTTGGCTCCAAAATATTTGCTTTAGGAAAATGGTAAAATACAGGCCAAATCTGACATCCCTAAAACTCCATTGCTTGCCTTCTTTTTAAATTTCTTTGCTCAGGGTAGAACTTTGCAGAGAATAAGTTTGGGGCAGTAAAATACTGATTTTTTTTTTTTTCTCTCAGTTCATCTCCTATCAGCTTGACTTTTTTTTTTTCCTTAAAAGGCTCTCATCCTTTTTACACCAGTAGAAACCATAATTCTGTCAGTAGCTTTTGAATATTGTTCTGTCTTTCATTGATCTCATTCCAGACTTTCTTTCTGCCAGTGTTACACTAAATCTATTGAATTATTCCACTAAGGAATGTAAAAGCACAGGATTTAAAAATTGCTATATTTTTGGTGCCTGAAGTGTTGTCTTGCTTTTAATAACATTTTATTTTTTGAAATGAACAGGTTTCATGCCTTTATTAGTGTTCAGCTCTTTATTAAAAAGTCAGCTCGGCAGGGGGGTGTTGTAGCTTCTTCCAGTAGCCGAAGGGTGAGAAGGCTGCAGAGTCTGACCCTGGAGTCTCCGTGGCACACTGGTATCCAGAGGTGAAGAGGTGTCCAGTCTGTATCTGAAGTCCCGATCAGCAGACCGTCTTCTCTCCTTTCCTCCTGGCACATTGGTAGCCGAAGGGTGGGGGGGATGTGCAGAGCCTGCTGCCGATATCCAGCAGCAGCTATCCCTCTCCTTCCCCCCTGGTAACACAGGAAGAGTGTCTGTTTACCTTGTGCCTGCTTCCCACAGCCCAGTCCAGTCTGGTCCTCTGCAGGTTATAGTGACAGATCAAACACAGACTAGGGATGGGTTTCCCTTTTCCCCAACCAGCACACCCATCCAGCCCCCTCCACTGTGCCCCTGTTTTTCATTTTGGGGTGTTTTTCATTCCCAAAACCCCCTCCCATGATTCCACTGGATTATTTTGCATCCTAGTCCTAGTTTGGGTGGGGGTGTAGGTGACTCCCAGGAGCGATTAGCTAATTAACATTTCAATGTCAGTACTTAGTTCGAGCCAAGTGTCCCAGTCAGGTTGTTTTGTTCATAACAAATCCCTCCTCTATTTCTTTGATCGGGCTTAAGCCCGCATCAACTTACAGTCTCTGGCTTTTGAGGGTTAGTTTCTTTGGGTAATTTTCTTAATTTTATATCTCAGCTTCTAGCAAGCCTTCTTTAAAGCTAATTTTAAGTCTTTTGGTTCTTTAATTACTGTCTATGCACAAGAGGAGGTGGGTTGGGTGACCCTCTAAAGGACACTCTTATTAAATAGTTACAAAGTACTTAAACTTTGACCATGGTACCTTAATTGAGAAGCGGTTACCACCTTACCGTATATCAGCTTCTAGCAAGTCTTCTTTAAAGTAAATTTTAAGTCTTCTGGTCCCTTAATTACTGTCCATGCACAAGAGGAGGTGGATAACCCTGTTGGGTCTGGTCTGGCCTCTGGGGGTGGCACTGGTCCTTTTACTCTGGGGATATGGGTCCAGCCTTTTTCTTGGGTTCACACCGCAGTGTGTGTGGTGAGTAACACCTGGAAAGGTCCTTCAAATTTGGGGGTTAGTGGAGTGGTGTTCCAGGATTTTATTAACACCCAATCCCCGGGACTGATGTTGTGGGCATTGGTATCCAGAGGGGAGGTCTGGGGAAGATACCCCTTCTTTCTGAGGCCTTCTAGGGATTTTCCTATGATTTTTAAATATTTTTGAGTTGCTGCCTCCCCTTCTAAATAATCCGCAGTACTGAAAGGGGTGATTAGAAAAGGGAGTCCAAACATCATTTCATAAGGAGAAGCCCCTATGTCGGACCGAGGTCTTGTTCTGATGTTCAAGAGAGCAAGAGGTAAACACTTGAGCCAATTAATTTTTGTCTCTTCAATTAATTTGGTTATTACATTTTTAAGAGTTTTATTCATCCTTTCTACCCTTCCCGAGCTTTGAGGATGCCATGGGGTGTGCAATCTCTACCTTATCCCCAGGGCTTTTGTTATTTGATGCAAAGTTTGAGCAACAAAATGTGGACCTCAGTCCGAGTCAATGTTATTGACTAGCCTGTATCGAGGTATGATATTTTCTAAGATTATTCTTGCAACTTCTTGAGCGGTTTCCTTTTTGGTTGGGAAAGCCTCCGCCCAGTGAGTGAGGTGATCTACGATCACTAGTAAATGTTTGTACCTCTGCACAGAAGGCATTTCAGTGAAATCTACTTGTATGTTCTGGAAAGGTCTTAAACCAAGTTTTCCTCCCCCATGTGCTGTTTTTCTCATTACCTTTTGGTCAGTTTTCAAACAAATTGCACACCCTCTTGTGACTGCTTTTGCCAGATCATATACTCCAATATATAAATTTTCCCATAAAAAGTGGTCACACAAACCTTGGATTCACCAGTGTGTCAGTTCATGTAACTCTACTAGCACTCTTCAAGCTAGGGCTTTATTCAGGAATTTACACTCATCTGGAGTTAACCATTCTCCCTGTTCCCCTTGATTTAATCTTAGTTCTTTTATTAATTTTAGGTCTTTCTCACTGAACCTTGGCTCTTCTCCATCTCTACTTAGTCCTACTTCCATTCTAAAAGCTTTTACTGGGCTTGTTGTGTCTGAGGCTGCTTCTTTAGCTATCTGATCTGCTAATCTGTTTCCCTCCTCTTCATGGGTATGTCCTTTCTGATGTCCCTTTATGTGCACCACAGCTATCTCTGTGGGCTTTTGTAAGGATTCTAATACTAGTTTTATCAGTCTCTCATGCACCAAATTCTTCCCTTTTGAGTTTAGGTAGCCCCGCTCTTCCCAAATTTTTCTGAAGGTATGGATGATCCCAAACGCATATTGCGAGTCTGTGTAAATAGTTCCTTGGTCTCCCTCTAATAGGTCTAGTCCTCTTTTCAAGGCATAGACTTTGCAACACTGGGCTGACCAATTTGAGGGTAGTTTCCCTTTTTCTGTGACTTTCATGTTTTCCCCATCTATGACAGCATACCCTGAGGCTCTTTTCCCTACTACTATTTTTGAGGACCCATCTATAAAAAGAGATCTCCCATATGGTAGGGGTACATCTTCTAAATCCTCTCTCACTTTGGTCTGTAGATTTATGAGTTCAATACAATCATGTTCCAGATCAGCCAGGGGTTCTCCAGCAAGAAACTGTGCAGGGTTTAGACATTTGGAGGTGACTAACTCTAGGTCACCTGTGTTCATTAAGATGATTTCATACCTCAATATTCTAGGATCAGTCAACCACTGCTGAGCTTTTTGGCCTAGTACCATTTATAGGTCGTGGGGGGTATGGACTTTAATTTTTCCTTGCAGGGTTAACTTTTGAGCCTCTTCTATTAGGATGGCTGCTGCTGCAATTGCTTGCAGACAAGTTGGCCATCCTCTGGCTACTGGGTCTAGTAGCTTTGAGAGGGAGGCTCTTGGCTTTTTATGCCTTCCCCACTCCTGAGTTAATACCCCATATGCAATTCCCCTTGATTTCTATATTTTCAGCTATAGATGCTTTAAATGGCCTTCCTTCCGCCCCTAAAACTTCACAGACCTTCTTTCTAATGGTGACTCCTACTGGTACTGGACTTATCTGTCCCTGTGTCAACTAAGAACTCAAAATCTTCATAATGGGGACCTACTTCAAAGTTTACCAAGGGCTCTTCTTGATGGTTCATCAGATCCCCTAACTTATAGAGCCCCTGACACCCCTAGTTGTCTCCTCTTGAAATCTCTTTTAAGACTTCTTGTTCTTTTTGAATTGCTTCATCAAGGTGAAATTTCTTACAATTCTTCTTAAGGTGTCCTATCTCACCACAGTAATAGCACTTCCTGTTGCTTTGTGAGGCCTCAGGTTTCCTGAACTTGTTAAGACTCTTATTTATTTCATATGATGGTGTTGGTTGGTTTCTACTCTTACACTTTCTCGAGCAACTGCAACCATAATTCTGGCTTTGGTTTTGGCCTTTTCTTCCTCCCTCTTTAAATATATTCTTAGGGTTTCTAGGTGTTGGTTTAGCTGATTATACATCTACTGATATTGGGTTCCATACCATGGCCACTCTCCCTGTAATTTTAACTCTGGCCATACTTCTGTACTCTTGTCTAAACCCTTTGTGGTCTCTCAAGAATCCCATTGGTCAAACTATTGCACTAATGGCCTGTTAAGGGGAAATTCTTTTTGTTTTCTCTTTTGAAGGATCAGCTCCTTTTGATATAACCTGTTCCCATTTCCAGGCCTCAAAAAGAAAAGAAAAAATACCTCAAATGGTGCCCCCCTCTAAAATGTAATATACAGATATGCAACTATAGTTAATTTGGCTCTTTCCCACAACTTAGTATTTTAAGTCTCTTGACTGAACTTAATCTCTTCGAGCTAACCTCCCACTCTTGGCATTTATATCTGTCCCTTTCCCAGGATAACCACTAATCACACTCACATATATTGTCCTCTGCTGTCCTGTTCTTTTTTTTTTTTTTTGGACTTCTTGATGGACTTTCTAAGCTTGTACCCTGCGGAGGTCTCCCCCAATTATTACTTGGCATTTTGCCCAACCTTCTTACTAGGCTTAGGAAGCTTGGTCTCCCTGCCGAGGTAAGGTCGAACGTCCTGCCGAGCCTTACACTCGAACTCCGGCCAAGTCCCTTCGCCTAAGTCTCTTAATAGGCTTAGCCTGCTTGCCTTTGTACTTGCTTCTTTACTTGCTTGCTTACTCTGCCTGCTAGGACATGCCTCCTGCCTGCCATAACACCTATCTGGCCTGCCAGGACCTGCTCCCTGCCTACCAGGACATGCCCCTGCCTGCCAGGACCTGCCTGCCTGCCAGGACATGCCCCCCTCTTTCCAGGACCTATGCCCTCTCTGCTAGGACATGCCCCTGTCTGCCAGGACACTCATCCTTTCTTGCCAGGACCTGTCCCTTGCCTGTTAGTACATGCCCTACCTGCCAGGACATGCCCCCTGCCTGCCAGGACATGGCCCCTTATTGCCAGGACCTATGCCCTGCCTGCCAGAACAAGCCCCCTGGCTGCCAGGACATGACTCCTGCCTGCCTGTCAGGACATTCCTTCTGCCTGCCAGGTCATGCCCCCTGCCTGCCAGGTCATGCCCCTTGCCTGTTAGGACATGCCCCTTGTCTACCAGAACATGTCCCCTTCCTGCCAGGACCTGCCCTCTGCCTGCCAGGACATGCCCCTGCCTGTTAGGACATGCCCTGTCTGCCAGGATATGACCCCTGCCTGCGAGGACATGACTTCTGCCTGCCTGCCAGGACATGCGCCCTTCCTCCCAGGACATGCCCCTGCCTGCCAGGTCATGCCCCTTGCCTGTTAGGACATGCTCCTTGTCTACTAGAACATGTCCCCTGCCTGCCAGGACCTGCCTCCTGCCTGCCCGGACCTGCTTTCTGACAGGACATGCCCCTGCCTGACAGGACATGCCCCTGCCTGTCTGCCAGGACATCCTTCCCCACCTGCCAGGGACATCCCACCTGCCCGGCTGTGGACAACCCCCTTGCCCTGATTGCCAGGGATTTACTTTATCCCTAGAGAATCTCCACATGCCCAGAGGAGGGCCTTTACCTCTAAGGAGACACTTCAGTCACTCCTCTATTCCACTCACTTCCCCCCGTTCCCAGCCAGCCCCTTCGCAGGAGTCCGGAAACGCGGTACTAGCGGGTCCCTCTCACTTCGGGGGTCCGAGCTGCTGGCCCCCGTCTCACTCACTCACTCACTCACTCACTCATCTCCTGGTTTTTCTCACCAATCCGTCGTCCCTTCGCGTTGCTCCTCTGCGTGGCTCATCTCACGCTGATCCCAGGGTCCAGTAACCAGCAATGGCTCGTCTCATGCTGATCCTAGGGTCCAGTAGCCAGCAAATCCCGAGGGTCCCTTGAATCCGGTGGTCGAGCTGTTCAGGAGCCCAGGGTTCCTCTTCGGGTGTGGCTATCTCGGACCGAGCCCCCAAATTGAAATGAACAGCTTTTATGCCTTTATTAGTGTTCAGCTCTTTATTAAAAAGTCAGCTCGGCAGGGGGGTGTTGTAGCGTCTTCTGGCAGCCGAAGGGTGAGAAGGCTGCAGAGTCTGTTCCTGGAGTCTCCGTGGCACACTGGTAGCCGGATGTGAAGAGGTGTCCAGTCTGTATCTGAAGTCCCAATCAGCAGACCGTCCTCTCTCCTTTCCTCCTGGCACACTGGTAGCCGAAGGGTGGGGGGATGTGCAGAGCCTGTTGCCGAGGTCCAGCAGCAGCTATCCCTCTCCTTCCCTCCTGATAACACCAGGTAGATTGTCTGATTCCTTGTGCCTGCTTCTGTCGTGGTTTGACACGGAAAGAGAATTTTTTCCGGAAGGAAGAGGTCAATTTAAATATTGACCAATTGAAGGTGAACACGCCTCTGAGAACACAGAGGGGTTGAAATCAGAATTCTTAGGGGAACTTGCTCTCTTTGGTTCAGGTCAGCGTGCAGTGCAGCCTCTCCTGCCCAGCCACGAGCTGGGTGGGGGAGGGGAAGCCCCCATGGCCTGAAAGGTAGGCCCCAAGGGTGGTGGAAGGACTGGAACTGGGCTGGCCCCTGCAGATGGAAGGGTGGAAGAAATCTGGGATGTCTCCATTTCCCCCCCCCCACTCCCCGGTTTCTCTCCCGAGGGGGAGAGAGAAAGAGACGGCGGCGGTCCTGTCCTGTCAGCAATTCCACCGCGAGGAAGGAGGAGCGGGGGAAGCTGCAAGGTGCCCAGTCGCGTGGGAGTTGCTGGATGTCCGGGCATCGAGCCATCCCTGGGAGTTCGGACTTTTAACCCTTCCTTGAGAAATGAAAGCTTTGTGAATTTTCTTTTCCCCTCCTCGGTTTGAAAGAGAGAACGAGGGACACCTTGGACCATGGGATGTTGGAAGGAGGAATTCTAGAGGGGAGGGGGACAAGGAGTGGCTTTTGGCTGGACTTTTCCGTGTTAGCCACAACCTGAACCAATCTTCTCCTTCAAGAGGGACTGTGTTTTGGGAGGATGCCAGTGAGTCAAGAGACCTGCTTCAGCTAGGAAAAGGACAAAATTGGAGTGAACAGAGAAAAGGTTAGGGGGTTTGTGGTGGCACCCCCTGCCCTGGAAAGGAAAGAGAAGAGAAGAAGATCTCTGTTCTTGAGCCCTCGGCCCCAGGGGAAAATGGGGGGGACTGTGGTCCCAAACAATGAAAAACTGAACTGTTGTTTTCTCCCCTCTTAGCAGGGCATCCTTGAAAGGAAAAATCCTAAAGGCAGTCTGACCATCCATGCATTTAGTGGTGAGAGCACTGTGCATGGAAAGGAGAAGGGTCACCATGGCAAACTTTTTCTCCGGGCAGTGCCATGTGTGACATGGAAACACAGGATGTGGAGCTGTGTTTCTTAGGGGGTCTGTGGCACAGGAGAGACTCTGTTCCCTCGATGGACTGAGTATCGGTTTTTTGGAGGGTGGAAACCTGATTGGGGTCCAGATTGTGTCTCACTGTGGTTTGTTGGAGTTGGGTGGTGGGTGGAGGAATGTTTTGCTAGGTTTTCATTTGATCTTTGTGTGGTTTTTTTTTTCCCCCTTCTTTAGTTTTCTCTTTTCTTTAGTAGTAGTAGTTTAATAAGGGTTTTTTTTCCTGTTATTAAGCTTGGGCCTGCTTTGCTCTATTCTAGATTCCACTTCACAGCATTCAAGGGAGGGATCACATTTTCATGGGGGCACTGGCATTGTGCCAGTGTCAAACCATGACAGCTTCCCACAGCCCAGTCCAGTCTGGTCCTCTGCAGGTTATGTTGACAGGTCAAACACAGACTAGGGATGGATTTCCCTTTTCCCCAACCTGCACACCCATCCAGCCCCCTCCACTGTGCCCCTGTTTTTCATTTTGGGGTGTTTTTCATCCCCAAAACCCCCTCCCATGATTCCACTGGCTTATTTTGCATCCTAGTCCTAGTTTGGGTGGGGGTGTAGGTGATTCCCAGGAGCGATTAGCTAATTAATATTTCAATGTCAGCACTTAGTTCAAGCCAAGTGTCCCAGCTAGGCTGTTTTGTTCATAACATTTTTGATAGGACTTTGCCTTTAAAATTGTATTTAGATAAACTATAGTTTCTAAAGTGAATACTTTCCTGGTATGATTACTTTTGTTGTAGTCTGTATTAAAAAACAGCAGGTGGGTGGTGGTTGGGAGGTATCTTGGGTCAAATTGCAAATGATTCTCATGTGACTGAATGGTGTGTACTGGGTCATTGTTCCCACACACCACCTGATCTTTTGTTTATGTCTCCTGTGTTGCAGTCAGAGCACAGGGAAAACCCCCACATACCTTCCTGTTAGCATCACCCCTCACCACCAACGAGTATCCATCAACATGTATCCAACAAATGATAGGGCAAAACTCAGTTTGGATTATTGTTCTGTTTTCTGGTGGTCAGCTGTCTGCAGAGAAAAACCCTTGCAGAAAAATCCTCCTTTGCAGGGGAAGGAGGAGAGGGACCAGAGAGGATTAAAAATTCTGCGTGTCGGGAGTTCTAACAACTTATTTCAGCATGAGGTGGTTTAGTTCAGCCCAAAGTGGAAGTCTGCTATGGTATGATTTTTGCCTCTTTTGATAAGGTGGCATCAATTTCCATAGCTGAGCACTGCAAAAGTTGGTCACACCTTGTAAAAACAGTACCGTATAATTAAGTCATGAGGCGTTCCCTCCTGGAATCATACATGACAAGGAACAATGATAACAATCTGGAAGGATTCTAGAGGTTTTTTTTATTCAGAGACAAAACATGGAAAGATAAATTCTTTCCAGGCTGAACTAGGTTTTACTTAATGGTATCTTATTTGGCTGCTGGATCAATGGACCATGAACAGCTCAATCAATAATCAGTCTAGCAAGAACTATCACATTTTTCTTCACTGTGGTACCCTCCAATGCAATTAAATAGCAAATGTGAAGATGGGCAAACAGCAGTGTAAATGGAGTACAATTGGTTGATGTTTTGCCTGTCAAAGGTTGAGATATTCCAATACAAACACTTGCAGGATTTTGTTGAGATTGTCAATAGTGGCTTTGTCAAGGTTTTCTTCTGTGTCCTTCATGGTATGCCATACTGCAGGAAAAGGGGATGGAATCAGATGCAGGACTGGAACCCCTATAAAAAGGAAAGTGAAATTTGGAGAAGAAATATTTTAGAAGTTCTGTTAAGCCAATGAATACTTCATCATTTAGCAACAGAGTCAGGAGGGTGTGTCCCTGCAGCTTCCTTTTACCTTCTCTTGTTTTGATGCTTGCTGTGACTGCATCCC
Organism: Lonchura striata; assembly: GCF_050655825.1. Taxonomy (NCBI): domain Eukaryota; kingdom Metazoa; phylum Chordata; class Aves; order Passeriformes; family Estrildidae; genus Lonchura; species Lonchura striata. The sequence goes on along the minus strand of NC_140705.1, from coordinate 82,068,088 downwards.
ATCATTAGAGAGCGTGTTGTGCAAAGCTGCCACCTTAATTTCATTTGAGAACTTTTTTTTTTTTTTTTTTTTTTTTTTTTTTTTTTTAATCTGTAGCTACTAGTTAATGGGGGTTTTGGGGTTTTTTTTGAGATTTTTTGCATTGTATGTTTAGGAGCTGCAGAAAGACAGAGAAAGCACTGCACCTCCTCAAAATGAAAAGTGATTACCATGTTTTTGTGAAAGTGTTAAGACTGAATATTTTTGAAGCATTTTTTTAGTTCTCTACATAAATGGTAAAATAGGGTGTCTTATTTTTACTCTGTAAAATACAGACAGTGTTGCCCTCAGATAAAGGAAGTGTATCACTGCATATATATGTGTGTGTATATATATACACACACATAAAGCCACCTATATGTACAGCAGCTTGTAGGTAAAAGAGGAATTAAATCAGTCTTCTGCTTCCCAATTGCTTTTGGGGAGAGCATTTTTTTTCTCACCCTCTTTCCTGTTTTACTTCATTTTCTCTCTGATTTTTCAGCTGCATACCACTAAGGAATCAAATTTTTTCATTAGGTGTTACATTAAAGCTCTAAAGTTGGATTCAGAAACCTCAAGTTGGGGCAAATCAGCTTGAAAAACAGGAGTAAATGCACTTGCTCATTTACTAAATGATGCATTTCTTACTGAACATGTAATTCAAAATATAAGAATTTCTGGCACCTCTTAACAAAAATGGAATGTGATCATCTTCAACCAAGCCTCGATGTAAAGTACTGTGGAAATACTGACTTTCAACAGGGTGATTCCTCAGCAGATTCATGTTGTGTAGCTTTCGCTCTGTAATGCACAATGAAAGTGATTATAATAATCTTTAGACAATGAGGCATGTTAGCACGCTTTAATTATTTTTCCTCTCACAAGGAAACTTTTTCCATCAGAGAAGAAGAAGGCAGTGGTGACTGTCTCTTGCATTTGTTTAATAATTGGAAGACCTCAGGATTGGTGCTATTACCATAATTCTACAGAAGTGAGAACAAAAACACAAAAGTGAACCAGTTGCCAAGTGTCACAGAGTGACAATCAGTAATTGAATCTGTTTTGTTGCTTCCAAATGTCTGATAGTCTTCCTCTGTTGTTTTATTAACTAAGTATCAAAATCTTCATATAGGTTTAAGATTTCACATTTACATTATCAAAGATTATTTCTGTAAACCAAAAAATCAATCTAAAAATCTTATTTACAGGGCTTAAAACATTCTAAACTACTCACTAGGGGTTTTGAAATTCATTCAAAATCCATATCCTTCTGCTTACCAATTGCTTGAAGCCTCTGAAACCATCGAAAAGTGTTTTGAAAGTAATTGGGAAAGACTGGGTTTGGTGCACCAATTAAATCCAGTAGTACAAACAGGTCCTAGACAAGAAAGAATCTTTAGTAAAAAACGTTTTCCTATAACATCAGCAGCAGCAATGGAGCTCTTGGTTTCCTGTATAGGTCATGAGCAGGTCTTTGCTATCCCTGGCCAAAGATCTGCCTTTAACCATGGTGCCTGAGAAGAATTCACTGGCAGAACCTGATTCCAATCTGATATATTTTGCTGTCTTCCCAGGGAGGGCAAAGCTAGGCTATTCCTCTGTTCCTCGAGTTGAAGCAGTCTGCATAGCTTAGCCTGGAGTTTGTGTGTTATATCTCTTTAAAAGAAAAACGACAGTAGGTGGGGAGAGAGAAGAGGAAATTGGTTTTTCCCCTGAAAACAACAAAGGCTGTCAAGGGAAAGACATTTTATGAGTCACAAGAAGCAGTGACAGAAGAGAAGTGCCTCAGCAGTAAACAAGGAAAGTAGAAGGGAACAGACAAACAGAATGTTAGTAGGAATCAAAGGAAAACAGAGCTGTAGCTTAGTACTGAGATAGGGGAGATTTGTTCATAAGGCAATGCTCTTTGTGCTCTTTCCTTATCACTTTGAATTTTCTTTTCCTGAAGAAGGTGGGTATCCTAGTTTATATTCTAATAAATTGTGTATTTTGATACTTCTGTGACTCTTCCTTATACTTGCATTCAGCAGGTCTAATCACCTGAAAAGCTCTTGCCAATTCTCTGTCATATTCATCATGTTTCCAGAAGCCTGCTTCTTCCTTGGGTCGTGGTTTCTTGGGAATTTGGCCAGTTACCTACTAATTAAATATTTTTTAAAATGCCATTTGCTATTGTTCATTAAGGAGAAAAGTCCTTAAAAAGTAGAAAGACACTTACTATGCCCTGCAGCTGGTTTGTGGTTGTTGAACCAGGTGGGTGTGGAGTCGATACCATTTTTTGAGCTAAGTGTTGGGATCCATAGAGGGAGTCAGAAGGGGACCACCGAACAAAGGCTTCTTCACCATCAAAAAAAATGAGCTGAAGCGAAAGGTCTGGTCTTGATGTTGAGCTGGCCTGTTGGAGGAAGTTAAAAGTAAAACTAACTGATTCTGGCCAGAACATTAAATAAAGGGCAAATACTGTTGGCATGTTAAGTAACACAAACAAGGGTGTATTTTCAAGGTTGCCTACGCAAACCTTCCTTTGTCTGTTATTATGGTATAACAGTGGTAGTGATCTGTCAACGTAATTGTTATTTATCTAACACAGTGACACATTCTCCAGTCTGACATAATTTTGGTTCTGGATAAAATTTCTGACTTTGGAGGACGTGACCTGAGCGTTGAGACCTGCAAAACCAGGTAGCAGCAACATTATCTCAAATAATGAGGAGATGTGTCAGTAAAAACACGTGATGGGAGTGCTAATATTATTATTTAATTGCATCACAAGGATTAATGTAATTACTACAGCTGTGCATCAGTGGAGGTGAATTATGTATTTGACAAGTTGATGGTTCTTTTCATTCAGGGGAATTTGCAATCACTGAGGCAATTTTGTGCTAAACCAAAGCAAAGAGAATGGGGTACGTCAGATATGTCTTTCCCTTTCATCAACCAAAATATATCAGCACTAACAACTTAACATATATGATAAATGTATTTAATGTCACAAAAAAGATATTTGTATGAAATTTCTTCCTAATGTAGAGGGAGTCTGCTATCTGAAGCCTTATTTGAACTGTCAGAATTTCCTAATAATCCACAGCACAGCGAATCCCAGTTTGGTTCCACTAAATGAATAGTTTTGGGAACTGTAGTCTTGACAGTTGCTATAAATATTTTAAGCCCTCTGTGAATTAACACTACTTCAACTAAAATTGCATGATGTGGTTAAAAAGGTGGGGTCACTGGCAGCAGCCATGTCCTGCATGGGCTACAACTCCCAAATAGCTGGAGCTGATGCAATATAAACAGAAGCTTCTATAAAATGTTGGTAATGCAGGCAAAATGGTATTGATTGTGCTCACAGTGGTACATTGATTTCTGTAATGGCAATGGTTTGCTGCTCTTTGTCCTTTGTACATGACAGAGCTCTGTGGGCAGCACTGATTTTGCATTACATTCTGGAGGAATATCAGTGCTATTTGAGTTTTAGAAAGTAGTACTTGTGTCATTATTACTATTAGTGCTTAACACATTTTAATAATATAGTGAGATGTCTGCCCATTAATTTTAAACTTACTCTGGAGAAGTAAGTTATAACTGGAGAAGCATCAAGATAAAAATTACAGCTTCAAGTCAAAGTATAAATAGATTTGGCTGACAACAGAGCAAAGTCTGTTGTGCTACCATAATCAGAGCAAAAATGTCATAACTAACATATTAAGCAGATGGATCCCAAAGTATATTTTAACAGACTGTAAAAGTGGTGGCCTGTGTGAAGTAATTAGTTGTCTTTTTGTCAAATCTTGTCATCTTAGATAATAAAAAACAATTTTCATTAAAAAATAGTGTATTCATAGTGAAAAATGCCAGACTTTAAAGTCAGTGCAGGTTGTTTCATAAATAATCACCAGGCAAATTTATTATAAATGAATCTTTTGAATGAAAGCCTATGTATTACAGGAGTGTTTTGTTTTGTGATTAAAAATATTGGCATATTCTTAATCTTCTCATTCTTAAATATTCACAAATCAGAAGGCACCAAATCAGTTTCTGGTACTGTCTACAAGTAATCCTAATACCTGAGCTGAGTGTACTCCTGACACTTTGTAGATTGTCTCTCACATTTGAGAGACCTTTTTCTGTAACAGCTCTGTAAACGTACCAGAATTATTTTTCTGTAAATAGTGAATATTGAACCACTAGATGGCACTCATGAATCCGAAATCCTACAAATTTGTAATCCTACAAGTTTTAAGAGTTGGTAGGCTCAACTGATTTTTGTGCCTAGCAATTGCAGGCCCCTTTGAAGCAGATTTTCATAGCATAGGTAACACAGACTGATGACATTATACTTCTTTCATAAATAAACTATTTAAATTTGTAAAAAAAAGAAGAAGTCCTTGTGGGATGGGGACACCTGAGCGTGACTCTGCTGCACAACAATTAGTTCATCTGTGTCTCAAAGCAGAATATTACTGAGAGATTTCTGCAGGATTCAGAATGCAACAAAACTTTTAAATGACCGTAGATGTTACTGGATATGATAGGAACTTCTGAATCAGACTCTGTGCCTTTTATACTGAAAGTAGCATTATATCTTTCCAAGTCTATCAGAAACATCTGTTATTCATATATAATTTGTTATTTTTTGTATGGTATATGTTTATATAGATAACTTTATATATACACCCTTTTTATAAGACATTTTAATGTGATAAATGATACTGATCTCTGTTTGTTCTTGGAGTCAATGGGAGATTTATTACACAGCAATCAGAGAACCCAGCATGCAGGCTATGGAAAAGAATGTGGAAATGCCCTGAGGCCTGTTGCTGTTGGAAAGGCAAATGAAGATGAAACAAAAAAACTACCTTGATTAACTGAAGCTCGTTATCCAGGGCCCGTGCCAGCTCCAACATCATAGCACAAGGCACAGCTGAATCAGTTGCTCCCACAAACACTCTGCCCTGCCATTGTTGTCCAAAGAATTTTGAGTCATAGTGGCAAGCAAGTACGAGATGGCGTTTTGCAGAGGGCTCAAGAGTGCCTATAATATTAGAAAATGTTTTATAGCCATATGGTGTGTATCTCTGAAATGTATCTTCTTCAATTTCCCAACCTGCCTTTAATGTTTGAAGACGGTGCTTGATATGCTGCAATTATAAAAAACAATCAGATTAATATTTTTTACTTCAGAAAGGTGTTGCAGGCAAATTGTTACTAGTTAATTAATAGTGGTTCCTAAGCTTATTTCAGTAAGTTCATGGTGTTTTAAATGATAAACGTTATAGCAAAAAAATGTAATATCACTGTATAACTTTGCTACCTGAGCCTTTATCTCATTTGCTTTTTATTTCTTCCTTCTGACCTTTCTCTTTGAAGTGTGAGGGTGTTTTTAATTATTGCCAATTATTATGACACATGAAGACCTTGATCTCAGGCCAGTGTCTTTTTCAGGTGTAACTAGAGCAGATTTAATGTTAATATATTCAAAGATTAACTCAGGTGTGTCCTTAAATTGGACTTCAGAATTGGCTGCACGGACCTTGTTGTGGCTCTTTAGACAATTAGATGCTACAGAAGTATAAAGGAGAGGAAAAAAAAAAAAAAAAGTTGTTTGGGTTGCTTCGTTGGTGTGAGGTGGTTGGGCTTTTAAGCTTCTCTGAGAAATCTGCCTTTCAAGTGACATAAATTGTTTACAAGGCCATAACAGATAGGTAGATTCCTTTAATTAAAAAATTAAACTTTTCATAACAGCATTTTAAAAGATAAATTCTGTAAGTGTAGCTCATGTAAAGATAAGAAGTGAGACATTCTATAACGCTAATCATTAATTTTAGCTATCTTTCTGCCTGAAGATAATACCTCTAACAACCCCAGCTATACTTCAACCAGAGTTCTGGCTAACTCATATTAGAGGGACATCTCTGTTTCTTTGTTGAGCAACTTATTTTTATGGGTCCCTAGAGAGCTTCTTCAAGGCAGATTCCTCTCTCTTTAAGTAAACATTAGGAAAAGCCTCTCAGGGGAAAATAGACTTTGAAGACTTGTCCTGCTCTTAGGGAAGTCAGTAGGAATGATAAAAAACAACAATATTGCCATAGATTTTAGTGCTAGAACAAATATGTATTTTGTTCATTGTCACCCTCTGAAAGCTTTTACATTATGGTATGGTCTATCAGGTATCAGTAGGCAGAATGAAGAATGTCTGTTAAGGATTGAGGAGATTGTATAAGCCTGGATGGATTTCCCAGTAGCCTTTTTCCCTTAAAAGAGTCTGATGATTTTGTGTTTCAAGAAGTATAATCCATTTCAAACTCCATTATTGTGTTTTGACAATAGAGGATTCTTATTTTTTTCCTTTGGTGCAGGGTCTAATTTAATATATGCTGCTACCTTGTAACAGGATGATCCTATTTTGTACATCATCTGTGGTTTTCTAGCCTAGGTTCAGCTGTTTTTTTGTTTTTCTTCCTTTTCCCTCTTTGACTTGGCTGCCTTCCAGAGTACTGCTAAAGAAACCACAAGACTAAATCTACAGACATATGCACACACATTCATGCACACAATGCATAAAAAGGCTTCATTTTTCCAATCTACCAATTGCAGAGTAGCAAATAAATTTCTTGTAGTTGGGGCTGTCTTAGAGCTGTGAGTCAGTGCCTGAAGGGTAGATGAAGGCTAGTGAGATTATGTGAATGGTTTTTAATAAACTCAGCTGTACCATTGTCTATCTCCTGCTTGGCTAATGGGATCCAGAGCCAGCATGGACACTGTCCTGAAGAATCCCACTCTGTGAGTGCAGAGCAGAGGTGCTGACAGAGCAGCAACCCAGTTGTGTGGTAACTCCTTGTGGCTCAAAGACAACGTGCTGAAGTATTTCCTGCCTTCGGGCCAGCTGCAGCCTGGCTTTGTTAGTCCAGCAGCAGGACACTGCTCTGCTTGGGCCAGTGGATCTGGTGTGATTTGTGGACCAGGGCTGCACTTTGTTGTGATGACCTGTGGCAAGCACATTTCTCTCCCTCTCAGGATTTTTTATAGAGGTGCACAGAGAGAAATGAAAGAGAAAACAATTTCTATTTCTGCTCCTTGCTTTTCCTATGTGGAATGTGTTTGGAGAATTGTTTACCTGGAGTGAGTGCTTGATTGGATTCTGGTGAGGATTGTTTGAGCCTGATGGCCAATCCAACCCACCTGTGTCTGGACTCTTGCGAGAGGGTCATGAGTTGTGTTAGAGTCAGAGAAAGTAGTATGTAGTTTTAGTATCCTCCTTTTATATAGTATATGAATGTATTTTAGCATAGTTATTATAAAGAAATAATTCAGCCTTCTGAATTGAGTCAAAGATTGTAATTTCTTCCCATTAGGTTTGCCTGCATTTACAATGCTGACCATTTCATCTGCCTGCCCCTTTTGGCACCTCTGATCCCTTTTTGTGTTGATACACCCATCTGAAGCAACACTCCAGGGCACTCTAACAGCACAGGACAGGGCCTCTCCAGAAGAAGTGGTGGGGGTGTAATTTATTTCATTCCATGCATGGTCTTGGATTTGAACTAGTTACCAAAAACCTGCTCATGTGAGGGAAAGGACAACCATTGTGTGGTACTTTGGGTACCAAACTTTTTAATTGAAAACACAATTTAAGAAAAAAACTACACTTCTTTATTATGCTATGCAGCCCTGGGAAATAATGTCAGCTTATATAAGCACTATGCGGTCTAGACTTGAACAATGATAGAGTTCATCCTGCTAAATGAAAGGAATGTGACTGTCACTTCATTGGGACTGTCTCTTTGGTGAGGGTCACCAAAGGTGTTACCAGAATAGAAGTAGTAATAATAATAATAATATTAACATTATTATTAACATTATTATTGACATTATTTTGAACATTATTATTAATATAGTAAAGATGTTCTTAGAGGTTGTCAGGAAGTGTTGTCTTACCTGTTGCACAATGTAACTTCCTTGTGATCCTGGGTATCTTTCTATCAGGATAGGGCGCAAATCATTCTCCCACATTTCAGAAACATCTGTGTTAGCCACAACTTTTTGAATAGCATCATAACCTAAATTTCTTGGTTGGTGAGAATACTGTAGAAGGTAGGGAGAAGAAAGAGCGCTATAACTATTACCAGACCTTTTTAACCATAGTTTTCTTCAGAATTACAAGAAAAATGCATATTGTGCTACTTTGATTTATTCCCAACAAAAAGTAATTTAAAAACCCTTTTCACTCAGAAATTATTGGCTTCTCTATCTTTCATTTCCATGCAAAATATGATAGTATTAAAAGTGTGGGAGAAAGTTTTACCTACCAGCTAGCTGTAAAACCTGAACCTATGAATGGGTTCTCTGTTTCCTAATATCTTAATTATACATGTCACATCTGCAACCACGCCACCTTCAGCTGAGGTTTCTGTTGAGACAAACACCAGAAGCTTTGTTTCCAGTAGTAATAATATTTAGCTTTATGCTGTGTACTGCAAAGAAATGCCTAAGGTAACTCACTCCCAGAGGGAGCAAGCTGTGTCATTGTGGTCTCTACCCACAGTGGCAGAATGAGTGTGACTGCATGGAATGTGCAGAATGTGGGGCTAGCTGGGGCATTCCTCAGCTTGGTGACACATGGGTTAACCTCAGACCCGACAGCTGGTCTCCTGTGACAGCCACTAGTATGTGACCTCCCTCCCTACCTCCCAAGTGACTTCCTTTCTGTTGCCCAGGCACAGGCCTTTGGGTCTGTATCAGGTGACCCAGAATGCTTGAGACATCCTTATGTAGGTGGCAAATGCACATTTAGGTGCACAAGAACTCCATAGTGCTCTGAAATGGGAGCTGAATGCCAGGTGGGATTCCCAAGGACATTGCAAATGCCCATTTATACACCAGGTTTGAACCTTTCCAATCTCTAGCAATTGTCTCCTCAGAAACTTCCTGTCCCACTACTGTTCTTATAGATTCCTATTTCAGACACTATCATATCCATTCCTTATTTATATCGCAGGGTCTTCCCTCTCTCCTGTTGTTCTCCTGATGAAAAATACAGCTTTGTTTATTTCTTCTTTGATCAGAACTGCCTTACATGACTGATCAGACTTGCTGTCCTTCATTGTACCTTGTCTATGTCATCCTTTCTAAGATGAGCAAAAGAAGAGAAACTGGAACACGAGTGCATCATAGTTTATACTGTAGGACAATGGTATTTTTATTTTATTATTTTTCTTTCTTCAAACTTTTTAATAGCTGACTTGCTTTTGGGCTACTCCTGCATCAAATGGACATTTTCTTAAATATCTGTAGTCTAACCCCATCACTGTATGTGTTAACAAAAAATAATCTCCTCTCCTTTTCTACTCGTGTGTGTCATTTCACATGTGTCTGAAATAACACCTAAACTCATTACCTGGCCAGGATGTGAACTGACCTCAAAAGTCAGGTATCTTATTATCAGTTATCTTATTACCCTAGGTGATAAATATTGTTTAAAAATGTGGGTTGCTTCACTATTTGACTCTTTCCTACTTTGTTTGTGTTTGTACAAGCAAGTATGAGCACAAGTATTTTCTAGACTTCACTGCAAACATTTAATTCTACCCTTCTCTTGTTTCATAGCTGTTTATCTCTGTGTGAACCTTTCCTCTAGTTCTACTTAGGTTTACCAGTGAAATTTAGCAGAGGGGTGACACAAAGACACTAAATCTCATTGTGCCAATTTCAATACAGTGTTTAAAGCTTAATTTTAAGACTGTAAGAACACCAACATTTAGGAAGGGCAGTTAACATTTCTAATGCTAGAAAATTTATACATAGATTAAAGAAAAAAGAAAAACTATATTATTTTATCTTATAGAAACTTTTGAAAGTTTGGAAATTATACTATGGAAGTTGTAAAACAGTTTTTTGAAATACTAGAAGTTTAATAAGGTGGAACTTAGACCAGTGTAGAAGAGGCACAGAGAAGAGAAAATGTCAGGGAGCTGTTCGGTTTAGGAGGAGCAGGCTGTAAGGGGAGAGTGAAAAGCTAAAGCTATGTACTTCAGAAGAGTGTAAGAGGACAGTTTAATTAAGGAAGTTCAGAAAATCTGTCTGCAGTTAAACAAGTGAAGAGCATGCCTAGTAATTGGGGTCATCTAATCACTTTGCAAAGAAACATTATTAAAGTACAAATGCATGAAAATACTTCAGAAGAGAGGAATCAATTTCCACTTCTAATAATGGAGATATCTTCAAATTTGGGAAGTGAGAGGAGTTACAAAAGTGGTTATGAAATAAAAGAGAAGCAAAATAAGATTTGTAAGTGACTTATTCTTTACAGCATTGGTCAATCCCTATTTTGCCACAACAGGGAGGCAGAACAGTATGTTCACGACAGGGCTGTCACTAAGGCTGCTGTACTAAGCTGTATAAAACTGCAAAACTTCAAGTTCTACAAGTAGCCCAGGCTTACCTGTAGGACTTTGAATTTCTGGCTTACATGTCCCACCAGGGAGAAAGAATGAAAGTTGTTGAAGGACAAGAATTTGATGAGAAAGAGGAAGTTGTTCTTGCTTAGTGTGTGCACAGGCAGAGGAGCTAAGGTGCCATGCTTCTGTGGCTGGCTGGCACTACTGACAGCACTGGTGAGGAGATTGACTGGTCAGAATGGAACCAACTAAAGAGTGGGAAAAGTGCTGGGGCTCAAGGGGGCTGAAAAAAGGAGCACTGGGGATATGTGCTTGTTCATTGACCAGTGTGACTAAAGATTTAGCCCCGCATGTATATACTACACATGTACATATATTTGTATTGTGCATAATTACAGATACATATTATGTTACAGATATAGTCTATACATGAGCTATATATATTATATAGTGACCTATACACCTATATATATGTATGTAGTGTAAGATACAATTAATAGAACAGAATGAAACAGTATCTCATTAAGAAACAAAGAAACAAGCCAACGTTTCATTGAATGGGGGGGTGGGGGGGGGAGCATGAATAAAAGCAAAGAGAAAGGGAATTACTAAGGGGAAGCATGGAAAGGTGTGAGGGAAGCTTACTTTTACCAGCTTGTCCTGGACTCTGATCCATTGGTGATGAGAATGGTGCACTGGATTTGTGGAATTCAGTTGTTTCTTGCTGAACTTTGACTTCAGCTCTTCTACAAACATTTGGGGAAGGGCCCTAGAACTATAGTTTCTGCTTGGAAATTCCTCAAGTGTTTAGTTGAATGTGGTTTGCAGTTTTATGCTCTCCTACATTTCACATGATTTCACGTGGTTTAATTCTTTATGAAGAAAACTATGTTAATGTTTCATAATGAAACACTAAGAGCTGCTACATTGAGAAATCTGTGGTTTAAAGCTTACCACTGTTTAATTAAATCTTATCTCAAGATTCCTTTTTTCACTAGTACACACACCACTGTAAATTAGACACAATATGAGCCCACAATATATTAGAGCATTATACCTTTTCAAAATAATTTTGTACCGGCTATTAGCACCATGTCTACTTGTTTTTCCTAAATACATCTCTTCTGAAAGAGCTATTTGTCTTCTCAAACTAAGTCACTGTCCTCTGACTCACCATAATCACAATGAAAGTTGGAGCATAGTAGAATGTTATAAGGAATACAATTTCAGATTTTGATCTGTCTTGCCCTGTTTGGGCTTCCCCTTAAATTCAGTAACTGCCCCTGACAAAGCTTATGGCTCTTGCTGCCCAGTCCCAGGTGGTGCGAGATGACAAAGCCAAATGTGTGAATAAGATCTGCTCTCTGCAGCCACCATGCTCGGGCTTAAGAGGGAAGCCACGCCACCTACCCTCACCTGCGGGACCGCGCAAGGGTGACCCCAGCCCGAATTCACGTTGCAGGCTAGGGCAGGATGGATGGGGCCGTCCCGGCGCCCAGCCGCTGATCCTTGCCCGCCGGGAACGCGCTGCCTCACGTACCAAGAGAGAGGCAAGAGGCACCTAGGAAAGGCAAACGCGACCCACCTTCTCCAGAGTCCACTGCGCTCCGGCGTCCCTCCCGAGCGCCGGCGGCAGGCAGGCGGCGAGGCACAGTGCCCCGAGCAGCCGGGCAGCGACCCCCGCCATCCCCTCCCAGCGCCTCGCCGAGTGCCGCGGGAGCGAAGGAGAGACCGCGGCTGCGCCGGCGGCGGCGGAGGCGGCACGGAGGAGGCAGGGAGAAGGCACGGAGGCGGCAGGGAGAAGGCACGGAGGAGGCAGGGAGAAGGCACGGAGGAGGCAGGGAGAAGGCACGGAGGAGGCAGGGAGAAGGCACGGAGGCGGCAGGGAGGCGGCACGGAGGAGGCAGGGAGAAGGCACGGAGGCGGCAGGGAGGCGGCACGGAGGAGGCAGGGGGAAGGCACGGAGGGAGGCGGCACGGAGGGAGGAGGCTGCGGCAGGAGCGGCGCTGGCTGCCGAAGCCGCAGCCCTGCCGGTCTCGGCGGCAGCCCGCGCTCCCTCGAGTCCAGCCCGGCCCCGGCAGCACGTCAGCAGCGCCAGGGGCTGCCTGCGCCTCCCGCTCCCTCCTCCCCCGGCCGCCGGGCAGCGAGGGCGGGCAGGCGCTCGTGATTGCCACCGTGGGAAAAGCCGTAGCCTGCGGCTTTCCCCTGAAAGCTGGTTTTGTGTTCCGAGGGGCAGCTCGTGATCTCTCGGCCCCGGAGCACCGGTGGGAGCTGCGAGCGCGGGGATGAGGGAGCGCTCTGCGGCGCTCTCCCGCTGGAAGTCGGCCCGGAGCAGCGCTCGTGGTTGATGGAAGTTCGGAGCGGGTATTCCTGAAGGGTGCGACAGCAAAGACCTACGGAATTGAGAAGGGGTTTCATTTATTAGTTTATAAGTTCTTCTTTTGACCTTTTTTAGGCCTAAAGCAATAACAATACTTGCTAAAATGAAAACCCAATCTTCAGGCGTTTTAATTTCTGTACTTATGTTATCAACTAAGAATGAAGCAAAATCTGTGGTGAGACAAAGACACAAGTTTATGAGCTCTTGTTCTCTTCTTTACTTGATTTGACATCACCGTTCTTGCTCTATGATGTAGAAAACATCTGACTATTCTGCATCACAGATACCATATTTAAAGTCTCCGACTTGCATATTTCTTAAAGTTTAGGCTTAATCTCAAAACAAAATAAGAGAAAAAAAAAAAAAAGATGTGAAGGAGGAAAGCATCAGGAATAATAATTTTGCTGCTTGCCAGCCTTGTACTGGAAAGCCTTATCCTAGTAACTATAGCTTTGCAAGTAAAGATAATGTTGGAGAAATGGAATGATTTGTGATTTGCAGATTGTTGACCCAGATTTCAGAGGTTTCCTAGAAAAGCTGGTGGATCTGCCACCCAGCATATGGGTGACAATTTTAGATGCACATCCTTCTAGCTGATACTCAGAATGTGGCTGTGTCCATTTTTTTTCATATATGGGAAAACAAAGAGTTAATTTAAATTGGTGCCTTTTTTTTTTTCTTTTTTTTTTTCAGTCATGAAAGTCCACACAGTTCTCTGTTAGGAAATTGTTCCAAATTCACAGCCAAATCACTGGTTAACAGAAAGAAATGAGCAATCTTTTGATTCCCAAGATGAATCAGCATGGTTGACAGATTTTTAGACAAAATGCCCCGCATGTCAGAGATCTAGTCATGGGCAATTAGTCTAAATCCCACTACCAAGATGATGGTGATCCCAGCAGAACTACATGACAGAACAAAAATCTGTTGCCCCTCCATGAGATTTCCTGTGGTTGACTATACAATCCAGATGCTGGACAGAATTTCTGGGTGATGTGCCAGGATTCTCATACAATTTAGCAGAAAAGAAAATAAATACTATAGCTACAGGAGAAATCTGACAAGAATATGACTCAGGACTAGCTAACACTGCTTTTTCCTAAGGGATTGTGGTTGCTTTGAGGGTTACAATTATTTGATAGATTACAAATTTGGCAAGTGTAAAGTCAGATTAAGGCAGTGTTAATATCACCTACATGGGAAACACACATAAAAATGTAAGTGCTGGACCAGATGTATAGAGAGATCAAACAGGATTTTTTAAGGCCATTACTTTCAAAATTTGGAGTGGAGATGTCCCCTCTCATAACCACCCCATAAAGTTCTGTGTCTACAGAACAACAAAACAACAACAAAAACACAAAAGAATCAATGTAACAGAAATCAGAACGTTTCACAGCTGAAAACAGAACTACATAACTATTTTAAATATGCAAATATGTTTTAAAAAAATAATCAGAAGTGATGGACATTTTGCTTTTCCAGGGATTTATAAAGGAAAAATGTGTTGTTTAGTCCTGTGCCATAGCACCTAATAGAAAATGTGTCAACAAATTTCTGTGGTCAGCTGTTCTATTACATACATTTTAAATAGTTGGATTATTACTCTGAAAAATCAAATAGATGTGATCAGGTGTCATCTAGAGGGGGAAAAAAAGGGTAGTTTATTTGAAGAAAAGCATAGGCAATCTGTGGCAGTATGAGCTGTACATCGTCAGTTCCTGTGCCCAGGAAGTGACAGCTGGTGTGACAGTGCCATCTATTGAAGTCCCGATGGGCAGTGGATGCAGACACCTCTGTCAAAGCCTCTTCCTTCTGCTGACCCTCCAACGTGTCATCATTTAAGCCAAACAACTCCAGGGAAGCTAAGGCCGCGGGCTCCGTCATTGCCTTGGCTATCAGCTCTGGAGAAATGCAGAAATGCATTTTCTGGAGAAATTCTATGGAGAAATGCAGAAATTCTCTGGAGAAATGCACTGTTTGGCACTGCGGGTCTAATGCAAGTTTAATGTGGGTTTAATGCGGGTTTAATGCACGCCAATTTTCTCCCGGGGGGGAGCTCCTGCACCTTCCACCATTACAAATACAGTTTTAATGCTTGGCTCTCCCGACTGGCAGGTCAGTGGCAAAGAGAGCAGAGGAAGCATGGTTTGCTGCGGTTTGAATCCACGTAATACAAAGTCATTTCCAATCCAAAAGGCTGGATGGGGCTCCAAGCAACCCAGTCTAGTGGAAAGTGTCCCTGTCCACAGCAGGGGGGTTGAAACAGGATGGTCTTTAAGGTCCCTTGCAACCCAAGCCACTCTATGGTTCTATAATTTTGAGCCTCAGCTACGGCTGATTTGCCAACAGCAGTTGGGCAGCAGAAAGTCTGAGATTTCCAGTGCTCAGCAGCCTGGGCTGCTGCAGACTCTGAAATCCATGGGCAGCTCTTCCAGCCCAGAGGGAAAGGATGGTGGGGCTGATGCTCATGGAGGAGCACAGGGACCTGCAGGTGCCTGGTGCTCATGTGCATTTTGTGGGCTTAAGTCATCCACTGCTTGTCTCCATGGGGTTTGGAGTAGCCTTTATCAGGCATTGAAAGCAACCTACTTGGTGATTCAGGTTAAAGAGACTCTGTTTCCATGGGCTGATGCCTTCGCAGACAAAGCTTTAATAAGTGGAAAGTGTGAAATGTCTTAGGTTTACCCTAAACATTTATTTAGGTAAATAACTTCATTTTGGAGCCAACGCAGTAGAATGATATATATGATATGAATTAAGCTACCCATCTAGCAGATCTAAGAAGTAATTCCTTAAGCTGTGTGTGTGTGTGTCTAAATGAATTCCAAAACTCAATTACCTAGAATTTAAAATATGAATATGCATTTTGTTTAATAAAAAAAAAGTGTCAAAAAATGTATGTTTATACCAAGGTAAATTTTGATTCTATGTTTTTTAAGTCTATACTAAATTTTTCACTGGTTTGTTGGGAGGCAGATTTTGGGACAAAGTTCAGCTAAGGGCTCAAACCAAGACAATGAGGTAATTCATAGACATACCCACATTTCAGGATTTTATCCAAACCAAACCTGAACTCATAACTTTTTTTTTCAGTTCCCTTATGGAGAGGTTGAGTTGAGAGAGTGAGAGAGAAAAGAGACAATGAATAGAAAAAAGAAAAAAAAAAGAAAAATAATTTCTATATTTTGTCTATAGAGATATTACTTCCTCTTTTTGCAGACATTTGTTGCAGATCTTGCCAATCCTAAATGAAGGCCTTTGCTATGCAACACCATGGTCAAAAGCAGTGAAAAATAATCATGGCAGCATGTGTTTATGGAATTTCTCAGGCAAATGCACCAGAAAACTCTCCCAAGATGTTGCCTTGAATTTGAAAATATTCAAAGCATTATATTGGTGAGTAGAAATGAATACATGATGTATCCATTTTCAGATATGAACTATCCAAATACTGGAGGTATTATTTTCAAACTGGAAAAAACTTGATTCATTTTTAGAGTTACAAAACTGTTACAAATGCAGTTTGTTTATATAGCCCTTGTGGTCCATACAGAAAACCAGCTTTTTATTTCTAAAAGCAAATAAATACAATGAACATTACCCATTTCCTAGTATCTTATAGATGTAAGAGAGAGTGATTTGTAAAGTGCAGCTGGCTTCAGCAGGGAAAGCTGAACTATGAAAGCAAGCTGACCATCTGAGGGAATGATGTGGGCTCAGAAAAAAAAAAAATTAAGAGCACTGATGAAATCCACAGGAAATCACTAATTATGGTAGTCATTAAAATAACAAACCAGAATGCTTGCCCTGTCAATTACTGCAGCTAGGGCTAATGCTGTCATGATGCTGCAATCACAGAGTCAGCTGTGCATGTGCACAGATGGGTGTGCTTCTCCACACACAGATACTGAATATAGAGCTGCTTTCAGATGTGTTTTACACATCTTTACAACAGAACAGGGTTTGGATGCTTCAGCTGCATTTGTTTAATAGAAAATAACACCAAGGAAGTACTTAAAGCATTTTGGTTTTATTTATTTTGGCTGATGCTGTCCTGTGTTCTGTTATAAATTGATTTAACTAATCCATCTTCTGATTTATGAAAAAGCAGCTATTACAGCTTAGACAGCAAATTAAATGGCATCAACGCTATTGGATGGTATAAAGCTGAGCTTCTTTACAAATAAATATAATCGTTGCTCAGTGACTGTGGTAATACCCAATATCCATCTGGTGTTGTCCATAAACAGCTTTTTTTAGGGCTGCTACTCAAAATGTGAGAAGCTTGCTGCACTTTAAATACAGCAGAGTGTGACTCCTCGCTGTGCTAAGCATCAGAAATCATGTTTATGGAGGCAAGCTCTGTGTTTACAGTGGTGGCGTGTGGGAGTCCCACTTTAGAGGAAAAAGGAAACGAAGATTGCTCAGCTATCTGGTGCAGAACTTTGGCAAGAACATCCTCTATTCATGGAATAGCCTTCATTAAAAAGTCCCAGGGTGGTTTTTGGCATTCAAAACCAGTTAAAAGTAGAATCAACCATTAACTGCTATGTTTTTAGTTTAAAGTACTTCCAGATTTTGACAAGAATCTGCAGGCATATTATTTATCAAATAAAATGGTGCCAGTCAGAGCAGAGAACTGGTTATGCTCTCTATCAGCTGCACTGTGTAAAGGTCTGATGCAAAATAGGGTGCAGAAAGAGGAAAGGCTCCCCTCAGCTTCAGTGGGTTTAGGGCCAGACCTCAGGAGCGCAAGGTGAAGGAAATGAGAAACGTACGTTACAAACAGAGCTATAAACGACAAGGCACTAATCTGCTTCTCCATCCGTGTCTTGCTGAGTTGAGGATTAGAAGCCTTTGAATTTGACAGTTTGCCTTTTCAAGGGATTTTTGTTCTGGTATATAACTCAAACGTCGGTAACTCCCTATGGTATTGGATATTATTTTAATACTCGTACACAGAAGTTGAATCCGAATTCAAGAGGATTACAGGTTGCTTCACAACAGGGAGCTGTTGGGCTGAAGCGAGGTCACAGAGGCAGTTTTGCCTTGCACCACTTTTATTCGGTACTTCGGCTCACTGTTTTTCCCAAGTATCTTGCGTACAGAAATTTGCTGCCGATGCCAAGAGTGGCATCATTAACGCAGGGCAGAAAATGGGATTTGGGTGAATCAGAGCATTAGAAGGGAGGGCTGAAACGCAGCAGGAGACGGACAGTGAAAAGGGCTTGGAGAACTCCGCGTTCTTGCACGCACATCCGTGGGGGCTAGCGGGAGACGCTGAGAGCCACTTCCAGCTCCCGGGTCGGCGCGGCCACGGAAAAGACCAGGGCGATGCCGTGACACACTAGGTCAAGTATTTCTTGCGCAGCGATGGAGGGCCTGCCCGGCCCAGGGGACATCCCCGTGGGGCTGCGCCGCCCCGGCCCGGCAAGGTGAGCGGGGAGCGGCACGGAGGGCGACACGGGCTGCGGCTGCCCGGCCGGGCGGAGCGGGGGAAGGAGCCGCGGTACCGCGAGGTACGGCGGTCAGTGCGGGGCTGCCCGAGCCGGCGGCTGCGAGCTGGGGCGGACCGGGCTTGGGCACAGCTGGAGCGGCGAGGCGAGCCCGGGGCGGCGGCGGGGCGGCAGCTGCAGCTCGGAGCGTAGGGCCCCGCAGCCGGGGCAATGCCGTGCCGGGCCGTGCCGTCCGTGCCGTTCCGTCCGTGCCGTGCCGCGGTAGCGGCTCGGGGCAGCACCGCCACGGCCGAGGAAAACTAACGGAAACTCTTTCAGGGAACTCTGCGCTTGCGCCGCCGCGCGCGCTGTGCCCCGCGCCCGCGCGGAGCACGTCGGGGCGCGTGGTTCGCGCAGGCGGGGCGGCCCGCGGCAGAACGCGGTCGCGGGACTACAGCTCCCGGCAGCCCACGCGGCGCAGCCCTGTCCCGTCCCGGGCGGCTCCGGTGTGTGTGGGGAGCCGCGGGGCTGGAGATGCGCGAGTGTCCGCTCCGGCCCGGGGCAGCGGTGCCGCAGGTGAGCGCGGCGGGACCGGGGGCGCCGCCGCCGCCAACGCTGTGGGCGGGAACCGCCGCGGAGTCGCGGTGTGTGGGTACGAGGGTCGGGGCCGCCGCCGCCACCGCGCCGGGGAAGGGCGGGGGCGGACTGGAAAAGTTCCTGCCGCGGCGGCGGGAGCGGCCGCCGAGCCCGGCACGGGCCGTGCCCGGGGCAGCGCCCGCCGGCCCCCGCGGGGGGGACAGCGCCGCGGCGGCAGCTCCGCCCTGGGGTGGGGGTGACGGGCCGAGGCCACATCATCTCCGGAGATGGTGCCGCGGGGGCGGTCGCACAGCGGGGATTTAAACCGGGGAGGGACGGGCGGCTGCCAGCGCCAGCCCGGCCGGGGCTGCGTGGCCCGCGGCAGGCAGGACCCCCGCCGGTCCCGCCCGCCGTCCGTGCGGGGAGTTGCCGTCCTCCCCGTGGGAACGGTCCCTGCGGGGGTAAGAACTGCCAGTGGAGACGCCTGGAGCGGGGCTGGACGTCCGCGTCTCGCCTCGCATGGGGACGGAAGGGCGCGCTCAGGGCCAGGTGCAGGAGAAGCTGCCCGGGAAACGCTGGATTTGGGGGGAGCGGAAACGGGAGGGACAGCGCAGGCTGCGAGCTGGGCTGCGGGGAGAGGAGGCAGAGGGACTCCTTCATTGCCCCTGTTCCTCTCTTATTTTTGAGGTACCGGGTTTTCTTTGCACAAATAAAAATGCAGAGTTGTAGACTGCATGTCAGTTTCAGCATACGCTTATTTGATTTGATGTTTGGAAGAACTCTATTCTCACTACAAAGTGAACAGTTTCTATGGCTTTCCTTTCATAGAAAGGAAAAGCCATTCTTTCAATTTTTTCCTACCAAGTAACAAAAATAAACTTCTTCAAAGGCTAGTATGCAAATACACATGGTATCAAAAGGTTTTGTCAATGCAAATGCATCATGCCTTTGATAAATATAATTAATGTTCTAATTAACCAGTTGTAGGTGAGCTTCCACAGGGGATTTTCACCGTCTAAATTAAACTTGCCTAGAAGACTCATTAATTCTTTCACATCATAAGGCTTTTCTGTTCTCTATTATGTTGGTTAGGCATCGTTTTTTGTAATTCAAATCCACCCCTAGGGCTTCATATTTGCTGTCTCTGGTTCTGTGAGAGGTGGAGAAGAAAGCAGTATGTAGAATACAAGAACAAGTCATCAAGCAAACTCGAAGGCAGTGTGAAGCTGCTTTCTTGAGAAACGTCCTTAAATGTTACTGTTGCTGTCCTTACTCTTCCTATTTATGGCTTTCATGTCTGTTGTGTTTAGCCTGTTCTTTAAGACTGAAGTGTGTTTTCAGATGTCGTTGCTACATGTCCAGCAAGTCTTCTGTATTTGAAGGCAAGAGTTGCTAGATAACTCTGCTGAAAATCCAGATGTATCAATTTGTTCTCTCCTACAGAGCCTCTGTTCGGAATTTTTGTCACAGTACCAAGAGCTTTTTTTCCTTCCAGTACCGCAAACTATGTATCTCTCTTTCCTTATCTACCTTTCAGAATGCAATGACAGTGGGGTTTTGAGCTATTACACTGGTAAATACCAGGAGTGCATAGTGTATTAATTGGACTGTTTTAGCAATTTTTAGTCTTATTTCTGGGATGGACGGTGTCTACTATGTGCAATAAGATGTGGCATTTCTCTTCTGAAATTTCATTGCTAGAGTAATACACTTTCTGAGATTGTTGCTTGTTTGTTTTGATTTTGTTTTTTACATAAGGGAGGGAAAAAATGTGTGAGCTTACTGATTTTGGTATCCTGTATGGATCAATGTTCCTCTAAAACTGTTAGCAATATGTAGTATCTATGTATTTGGACCACTTTTGCATCCATTGAAAACTTTTCCTGTGGCAGAAGTTGCATGGGGAATCTTGAAATTATTCTTTTCAAACATTTCAGCTGCTCATGAAATGCTTTAAATATTGAATCAAGTAGCATTGCATCTTGTAACAAGTATCTCAAGCTCATTAAATGATTTATTTTCAAAGGTTGTAGCAGACTTGATTTTTTAATCAGACGTGTATTATTAAATTATTTTTTTCCCCAAAAGAACCAACCAATGCTCACTTGCAGGCTCTGCATGTCTTTCTGTAGTTAGAGTTTGTACAAGTAATTCTTCAGTTTTCTTTAATAACCATATTAAAATGATACCCTGAGTACATGCTGCCACACAGAGTTTGAGTTTTTATCTTGTATTTTTTTTTTTTTTGACATTTCTATGCATTTAATTAATTTCCTTCCCTATCCACCAGCTTCTCAATATAGATGTACAGAGCAGAGCTGTGTTCTACTGCTCCCCTACCTTTTTTGTTGTTTTCCTCTTAAGTGCCAAGGGCTTTGCTCTGCTAATCTGTCGTTAGTTAGAAGTTGTGGTAGCATATTGGTCAATGCTAGATCTGTATTCTTTTTTGTGTATCATACAGTGGGAAAGCAGTTAAGTCTAATTAGCAAGTACAAAATGCTCCTAATGTAACACATTTGAGTAAAAGGAATTGGTATCCTGCTGCATAAAAGCAGAGTGGTTGTGACATGGGTATGTGACTTCATGCCTTTCATGTGAAATAACAACTTTATCTTTTCCCCTACAGGCAGAGTACAATGTTTCAAAACGCTGGAGATTATCTGGGTGATGCTAGAGATTACATTTAATATGATTGTGTCTTCAGACATTTTGCTTCTCCATTTCATGAGTTAAAATACTTTATAAAAATGAAATTGGGTATCTTCATTGATCTTCAAGTTCAACATGTCCTGTGAATTCGGAGAAGACTTTCTGAAAGAGGAATAGATTCATCACATTCATGGACTTCTGTTGTTGCTGAAGGATACACTTACTTTCATTGTGAAAGGCTATCTGTGTGAAGATGAGTTTTCATTTGAGATATGATCTGTGTAACTAGGTGAACAAGGATACTTTTAATGAATTACCAACATCTATTTCCATCTGTTTCTCCAGCTTTTGTTTTGTAATAAAAAATGAAGGACAAGTATAAAACAGCAGAGCTGATGTGTTTCTGTGAGGCCTTTTTGTAAGCCTCTGTGTCTGGACGTGGTGCTAAAGGACTGGCAATCTACTTTTGATCAGCTGATTGTAACTGCAGAAAGAGAACCTTTAATTTAAAGTAACTTGCGGCTGTAATTATTTTACTCTTTGGCTTGCATCGAATGAAAGGGAAATTTAAGTTTTACTGGTCAGGAGCATTTTACTGAACTAAGAAAGGGAAACTTACATTATCCTTGTTTTCACTTAGAATTTGACTACTAGGGAGATCTCTGCAGAGTAAAGCAAGTCAGATGTCAGCAAACGACTCTTCTCCCCCATCCTTACAGAAGTTTTCCCCACCTACGTGTCATGCTGCTGCACCACAGACCCCAACTTTGTCTTCAAGTCCCCAGTCGGGGCTCTCCAGTCGACTCTCCAATGGCAGTTTCAGTACCCAGAGCCTCACCAACTCCCGAGGCTCTATGCATGGGATCTCCTTCCTTCTGCAGATTGGTCTCACTCGAGAGACTGTCACCATTGAAGCTCAGGACCTGTCCCTCTCTGCTGTTAAAGACCTCGTGTACTCAATAGTTTACCAGAAGGTATAGTATAATGCTACTGTGTTCTGCTGATGGCAGCAGTTGTTTGCTAACGGGCTGTTTAGTAATAGCAACTGAGATATGTCAAGAGTTTGGTATAGTGACAAGGATCTATGTTGGGTATTTGCAATTATCCACAAAGAAATTTCAGTAATTCTCAAGGGAGAACCTTTTAATTCAAAAGGAGTAAACCCTCCTCTTACTTTCTCCCTTGTGAAATATAGTAAAAGAGGATGTAGTTCTAAATTGCCTCCAAGGAAAACTTTTTACAATATGGGCAGTTTTATCCTTTCAGCAATTGCCACTGATACTTTAGGTTTTTACTAGATCATGCTTTCTACTATATTCTATATTCTACTATATTTCTATATTCTTGGATCTTTATAGCCAGCCACAGTGACAGGACCATTTGTGGCTACAGACATGCATTGCAAGGCCACAGACTTGATACTAGCTGTTCTTTTTGTTTCTAGTTAATAACTAAAGATCCCACCAAAGAGCTAATAATGTCCTAGTACTGTTTTTCTGTATACTGAATACATGTGTTACTCCTATATGTCATGTAGTTTCTGTTAGGAGAGGGTTGACTGAGAAGTAAAAGAACCTTTGCACACTTCTCCATGGTGTCTTGGCTACCCTGTTGAAATGCTGTCTATCTAGGAAGGAAGTAACACTGATCATGCTGGTTTTGCGTTCAATTTTTATCTTTAGGTTAGGAAGGTTAGATCCCAGGACGCAGTCTGAAAGAAGTTAACAGTATTTCATAAAGAAATAATTGCTATTTTCCATCAAGGTCAAGAAATTACCTTC
The DNA here is from genome assembly GCF_050655825.1 of Lonchura striata. Classification (NCBI taxonomy): domain Eukaryota; kingdom Metazoa; phylum Chordata; class Aves; order Passeriformes; family Estrildidae; genus Lonchura; species Lonchura striata. The sequence continues at coordinate 82,044,846 of NC_140705.1, read as the reverse complement.
ATATCTTTCATTGTTGCAATAATTGTGATATTTATCATTGGTTAGTTTTATTATATAATTATTTTTCACCTAATAGCCTGAGAAAAACATAAGTGCATTATATGTTATTTGCATGTGTTTGTGTATCTTTTTTCCCCATCTCATAACTTCATATTTTTCATATAGGATTTTTCATACCTTTTATATTTTTACAAATTAGTTGTCAAACAAGCCAATTTCTTAATAACTTCCAAAATATAATTCAGCATGTTAGTTCCTTTCTGAAGAGATGAGTTATTTGGGTCAACTTTTTTCTTTTTCATGTTAGGTGTACCTTTACACAGCCATTTTAGGGGCTGCTTTTTCTTTCTATATCAGCTCCCTCCCTTTACATCTGCATATTTCCTGTCTTGTGTTTCAAAGAAAGATGAAAACAAGTACATTCACGCTTATTTTTCTTTTTTATTTTCTGTTTTTTTGGCAGGCTCAGCTAAAAGTTTAACATGAGGTTCTTCTTATAGCTCAAAGTTCTTACATGCTAAGTCTAATCTACTGCAAAACTGATGAGGATTTCATGATCAGTTTTCCTTTTTGTCTGGCTTTGCTGCAGTTTCTGCTCTCCTGCAGCTGACGCTAACAGAAAGTGACTGCTCAGTGGAAACAAATTGCAGGCAGCAAGCTGATCAGGAAACAGCCTCATGGTGGTGGATTCATCTTTCCTAAGTAGTTTTGCAGCTAGTGCATGAGTGGCAGTATTCTCCTGTACGCTCGATTTGACAGCAGTATGTCCTGCCTTGACTTTTTTTTTTTCTTACATCTGGTGACTGTTGCAAGACTGTTGAATGTTCTAGGATTAGTGGATACCTAATGTGAAAATTGTGAACTGTGTTCTTGTCGGTAGTCCTCCAAATGGTTGCTGTTTTTTTCCAGTTAAAAGCTTTGAAGCTGCTGGATATGCTGTTGAGATTCAACAGTGTTAAAGCTTCTCTTTCCTCTGGTATTCCACAGCCTGCTTAAACTATCTTGTCTTGACTGCAGGATACTGTGTGGTTTGTTGTTTTGATAGTTCTGTACTTAACAGTTTCTACTTACTGTTGCTTTTCATTAATGAATAAGGAGAAATACTTTTTTTTTACTTGGAATAGTAATTGATAGCTTTTCTTCTTATCTGAGTGTTATCTTTACTAGAGTTAAACAGATGTTTCCTTACTTAACAGTAACGTTTCAGGTTTGTATTCCTCTATGTAATCTGGAACAAAATAGAACTCTGAGGAGTTGTTCTTTGCTTACTTGGGAGCTTGAACCACCTGCCTTACTGTATTTGAGGCTTCTATTACAGTATCAAAAATATTGGTTAAGGCTCTCTTTTCTGTGTTTCCTGCTTCAGACCCTGGTGTAAGTGTAGCTTGTTCAGGTTTTGCAGAAGAGTAATTAGAAGCAGCATCAGCAGAACTGAAACTAAAAAGACATGTGTCTGCAAAGAGGGTGAGATGAGTAATGCAAATATTTGGTGTGTCTCTTAGCTCTCATACAGATGTTCTAAACATTAGGAGATGTTTTTTTCTTTTTAAGTTTTTCTTCAATTTTTTTCAAGTATAAAGTTAAGTTTGGGAGTTACTGTGTTAGGGTTGTTGTATAATGGAATGGTTAATAGAAGTCCTCAGAAAATCCAAACTTTTGACTTTATAGGGATGCTTAAAAAAATTCTTGCTTATGGTCTCCAGTACATTCATGGTCTTCTCTGTTCATTCCTTATCTAGGTTGCTGTGTATTAAAGTATCAGACGTACAGTTCTCAGGGGCAGTCTGAAGAGGAATATAAACGGGACACATATGGCTGCTGGAACAGAGGGACAGTGTTTAGAAGCAGAAAAACTTGTAGCAGGTAGACAGTGTGTGTCCTTGCACAATATTCAGATATTACAGAGGCAGTTCTTAATCCTGTTCTGTGTTGGAATATTGTCTCTTCACATGAAGTAGAACAAAGGGATTACTGACTTAAAACTAGAAACTTGTCCGTGGTCATGTTCCACTGCCTGCAAACTGAAGAGTTATGTTGGACAGCTTGCTCTAAATGCTGTATTCTAGTTAACCTAATTTTTTTCTGGTTAGAGCTATAAATGAAAAACATTTAATTACTGTAGCTAAAAGTTTAATTTGAGCTATTACTTGTGCTATTACTTGTGTAGTATCAGTACCTGCAAGATTTGTTGAAACTTTTTCAATAAATTTATGAGTCTTTATTTTCATGTTTCTGCAACTTCTCTATCTTTCTTGGTCCACAGATCTGTTCTTCATTGTTTTCACTTTCAGTCATACTCAGCATTCTCCTTCTCTGTATATGATGGCTTTATTATGTTTTGCTCTGAAACAGACCAATTGCTCCCCTACCTTAGAATGTTTCCCTGAAATTCTCATGATCATTTAACTGTTGCATTCTTTTTGAGTACTGATACTTTACCTGTGCAATCTGTTTCTTACTCTTCCCACCTAGTTTTTCTAGAACAGTTTTTTTGACTGAACCCACCCAAAGTCACCATTTAGCAAAATCAAAGAGGTATTTCTTATGTCTTGCTGATTAAATTCCACTTCTGTATTTTCATTCCATTACAAGGATCATCTTGCAATCCATCCATATTACAGATGGATCTCTGCAAATCTTGCAGTAGCAACTTAAGTGTAATAACTAAGTAACAGAACTGCAGCCAGTGTTCTGGGTTTTTTCCAGGTTAAGCCTGTGATAGTTCACAGTTGTTTGTTTTTGAAGGGCTCTAAAATGAATGCAGATCATCTCTTCTGTTCAGATGTGCTCAAATCTGTTTTCCTCCTACTGCTCTGCCTTCTTGACTTGTCAGCTCTTTTCTTCATGTGAGTAATGCAGAGACTTAGCAAGAGTTGAGGCATGAGAAACAAACATGCTAGTGAGAAGGTGGGAGCTGGGGGAGTTACTGAGAGTACAGAGGTGTTACATGGGGGCAGGTTAGCATTTCCAGAATGGTAATAGGTTTGTATGCTGGAAAACCTAGCCAAGCAGTAGTCCAAGTATGTCTGTACTAAGGCATCTGATGAGGGAATAATCTCCTGCAACATGTTTGAAGCTAATCATCTGTGTGATAATGTGATTTGGCACATGATTCTAAAGAGTGGGAGTGAATAGCTGGGTAGGGATGCAGGATAATAGAATGGATGACTTCAGTGAACAGAGAGACTTTCCAATGGTGTTTTGGACCATTAAGCTTTGGAATGAACTTTCAGTGGTTTGAAGCATTTGTTTTGAGTTATGGCAGGTCATGAGATATTGGACCTTGAAACAATATCCGCCTACACTTTTCCCTTGTGTGAATTTTTGGCGACTAGTCCAGAACTTTGTAAAGTAACTCCTGGAATTTGAAGTAAAGGGATTATTCAGTTACTGCCAGAACAGAAAGAAGCCTCAGTTGTGTTTCACTCAGCAGTACTGACTGCTGTGTGTTGGTTGAGTTCTTCTGGATAAAAAAGATGGATGTAATGCACTCTTAATTAAAGTATACAGCTACACTGTAATACTTACATGAATATGCTAGATAACACCAATGATTTTTCGTCAGTGCAACTGCAATGATGCACTAGTTGTGTTATTTGTGCTACTGCCACCCAAGTATTAGGAATTAAATATATTCTTGATATAAGTTGATGATATTGTTGTACCAGAGATTAATTTTGGCACGGTCTGGTGCATATGTAGGCTTCCCACAAGTGATTTCCTGTCACTAGATGCTCTTTTGGAACTGTTAAGACTGGGAACAGTCATGTTTTTGCTTTTAGAAAACTTAGTAATACTGGGATTAGCAGTTTATATGTTCTGAGTAACTGTGCAGATACATTAGGTTTTTATGCAGGAAAGTAATAGCTGTATAATCCCGTAAAATAAAACAGACTTAAAAAAATTCTGCTTTGAGTTTTGTTCTCAAGTTTACATTATGAGCTCTTAATACTTCGAAGGAACTGGATAATGTTCTTCCTTAACAGCTTCATGTAACTGAGCATAAGGAAAGCTATAAAAGCTGTACTTTGCTGCAGTATCAGAGAAAATTTGGTAGTGTACAACTTGAATATAGTTCAGCTATTGAACATAGTTTAAGCTTTGCGTAAAAATTCTGTTAAAAGATACCACTTGAAACAAAACCCCTGTTGATCGATGAGGTTATTTTTACTCAGCAGGCTGCACACAGCCTTCTGGCCAAGGTGCTAGCAAGGAATGCTGTATTCCCGAATGGACCGGGGAGCAGAAGAGAGAGCAGGGCGCTGCGTGCCTGTAAGGAGCCAAGCTGCTTGGTTGGAGCTGATTGCTCCCTGCATCCAGGCCTGGCCAAGTGCCTTATACAGGGCTCTGCAGGGCCACCTTCAGCTCATCAGAGACGGCCATGGGGAGGGCAGCCAGCCAGCACTTCCATGGCTTGGGTGCACGAGGCTGGAGTGGGGGCAGAGGAGAGGAATCTGAGCCAGAGTGTGTGGAAAGGAGTTGGGAGGCAAGCATCTTCCTGGTAGGGTCTGGTTTTTTGTAAGTGGGATTTTTTTTTTTTTTTTGTGGGGGTGATGCTTCTACATCTCTCACTCCCAAATTATTAGGCTAGCCTAGAGATACAAGGCCTTGAGGGGAGGAACATCAGGAGACGGGCAAAGATTCAAAAGAGGCTCTCACCCCGATGTAGTTGTCCAGCTTCTTTATTCCATGAGGTCCAGGGGGAAAAAGAGGGGGAAAGAGGGCAAACAGGAAGGGTTATGGGCTTATCTAGGCTCTGGACAGGGAGGGCTCTTTTGGCTCTCTGCCAACCCTGTCAGGACAGGAAGGAGGGGACCAAGCTTATCTGATCAGAGTCACAGGGATCCCTGGAAATGGGGAAAAGCATAGCCCGAGCGCACTGTAACATGGGTGGTTGGGGGGAAGTGCGCAAGGAAAGAGCGGGATTAGTTCATCTAACTTGAAAATTTTATTAGATATGATTGAATTTGGAGGCTGCTGTAGCTCTGTCCTTATGTGCAGCTACAGACAACAAGACTAACCACATATTCTTGATAGACACTAGCATTTGGATACAGGTGTGCAACACATACATGTATATGCACAGATCTGAACAGATCAACAGTGTGTCTGTCTGTGAACACTCACATGAGCACAAACAGCACCAGCGGTCCCACACTGTATCAGTCTCTGGTGGTTCAGGATGGAGGTCTGGTAGTGGGAAAAAAGATGTACAGACATGTACCCATTCACCCACCAGTAAAAAAATAGCAACAAAAAAAGATGGGTGCTCTAGTAGCTGGCTTCAAGCACTATCTGCTACTTCAGTAGCAGCTGCTGGATCTTGGTCTTTTCAGTGGCTGACACCTGGATATTCAAGCTCTTGATTTCACTTACTCTGGTCTCTCCAGTCACTGACATTACAGGGTCCACTTGCTCTGATTGCTGGTACTTAGAACCTCCCCTCCCCCCGCCCCCCCTCCCCCCAGCCATTACACACACATGGGCTCAGAATGAGAGAAAATAATTCAGGAAAATAGCTATAAATTGAATTTAATGAGAATAGAGGACGGGTGGTGCAGATGATGCACAGGGCGTGATCAGACAATTGTTCTGACCAACCCTTGTTTACAGGTGATCAGCCTCTTTTATCTTCTTATCCCTCAATTTTTTTCCCACATTTATTCCTCCCTGAATCACCTCTTTCTTTGCCTTTGTTGCCTTCTGTAAACATTCCATAGGTATTGTACAATCCTAATTTCCCAGCATTTTATAATCTGTACCATACCATTGGAGTGCAACCCTTCTCAGGCCAAAAGGTGTTCTAATATTGACTTACCTGATCAATGTACATGTGGGAACTGGGTCTAAGGATGTCCTGTGAAGGCCAGGGTATGTTTTCCTGGAGTTCTTTATTTGGGTTCCTACCTGTCCTTCTTTCTCTGTGCTCCCCTGGCTTGTAGAAATGGGTCTTGTGTGGCCTCATGGCTCCTGTGAAAGGCCTGGGTGGTCCTGGGCAGGGTGTTGATGGGCTTCCCCCACCTGCACTTTTCCTCTGTGCTGCTCTGTGGATGTGCAGACAAGCACCTCACAAGCAGGACAGGCAAAGTAGCTGCTGTGAGGTTCCTGACTGCTGCCTGTCCCACTTATGGATTCAGGAAAACCACCTAGCAACTGAAGCTCTCCATGCTAATGAATAGGCTGAGTCTCTTCTCATCCTTTTAGCTTTTGGAGTTATTATTTCAGAAATGGAGATCAGGCATGTACAATGCCTAGAAAAATGTGTCCTGGTGCAGTCTTGGTGCATACTATAGAAACTGTATACAGAGTCTGTGTTTAGTGAAAGAATTCTTGTACTCCATACTACGTAGATTATTCCCTTGTTAGTTATGAGCTTGTGATTCTGCATCTTAGTCTAGAAGCCACTGATAAAGTTTTTAAGTGGAAGAAATACCTTTTAAGGAGATTAAATGTTAGAGTTACAAAACCAGACAATCTTTTACTGTCACTTCTTTTATGTGTATGTATATTTGTTTTAGAAGAACTGGGCAATAAAGCGTACATGACACAATGAGAAGCATTAATGATACACAGCTTAAAAGGTCAGTTTAATTAATGGAGAACCAAATGAGGATGTTGATATCAACAGTTCTAACAATCTGTGATAGGTGATTTTGCTTTTTCACAATATTTCTACTCTATAGAAATTAATTTTGCCTTTGTCTGGAATTTATTTGAAAACCAAAATCTTAATTATGGGTATTATAATGTTATTTTCAAACTTTGGATTAATGTTGATGCTGCTTTCTAAGGGATGTAATGTTTAGCGATTACACATGCTGTCACAAAGAGGCCTTGAATGTTCAACTGTAACTATAGTTTATTTTGCCAGCTAATGCTTTTTAGTAATGAAAATGAATGTAGTATGTTTAAAACATTTTAATAAATCCAAGATTTATATATGGGAATGGGTAAATGGTGCATAGAATATATTTTGTAATAGCAATTAATTAAGATGAGTACTGCTTGGCAGGTGATTATGTGACCTCTGGTTACTGAGGTGGGGGATTATATGTGGGGATGTTCTGGCAGCTGCATGACAGGGTTATGGTCTTAAAGAGTGAAAAAAATAAAAGAGAAAGACATATCTTTATTAAGAGAAGGAGACTCAAACCTGTGAAATATCTTAGAGGCTCCCTTAAAATCTGTGATTTGTAGGTGGTTCTGTGAACTTAATTATGAAGAGACAATAGTTCATGTGATTCCCTGAGTCATGGGTTGTCCCTCCTGGCATCTGAAATTAATATTGTTGTTCTTAAAAAGTGTCATGTGTACCTGCAGGAAGATACATAATGTTGTAATGTTGATTTTATATCCCTTCTGTTAGAATTAAGTTCTTCAGCAGTATAATGCAATTAACAGAAGTTAACAGTGTGTCAAGGAATAAACCTCACAGCACTTATTTTAATAATGTAAATATATCTTGTTTCCTTGTCAATAAAGGCACAGTGGGATTTTGGGTTAGAGCTTAAAGTAAGTTTATGATGAGGTTTCAGTTATGAAGAAATGTCAGTTCCCTTGGAAGAATTACCAGTGGCTGTATCTTTGCATGTTCAGAATATAAAGTCAAGTCCTTTGCATACTTGCAAGAGATACTGAGACACGTTTGGGCAGCACAGCTAATCTTAAGCTTTACATTTTCTTTCCTATTACAAATGATCTTCGGGCAATTGGAAAAATGTAATTTTCAGAATATTCATGGATATTTGCTATTTTATTTAGGAAACCTGAGAGTGAATTGAGAGACAGAGGAAGCAGCTGGCTGCTTTGGCATCAGCCCAATAAATCAGTTTCTTCTTGCTGTGGACTGAATACCTATGTGTCAGTCTAGGTTTGTCAGCTTTGTCTTTTGCTTTTGCAAGGGTTAAGTTGTACAAGTTCTGCCTCTCTTTGTGACTGTTCAAGGTAGATAGGATGCTTTCTGGAGCATGGCTTTCTTCAGTATTATGTGTCATGTAATTATGTAGTGTGTACACACCAAAACAGAGAAGACCAACTTAATTTGACCCAATTTCAGATAAAATTGCTGCTGTAAAGAGGACATGATTTTTTCTCTGAATGAGGAGAAAGTGTGGAAACAACGGGCACAATGGATACGATACCTTCGTTATGTTTTTGATTTGGTAGAACAAATCTTTGATTTTAATTAAGAGCAATTAATATATCACAAGCTTCATGCAGTTTAGATACTATTGACTGTGTGACATGTAAACAACTAACTTGTTACCTCATTAATTAAAAGTTTTTTCTGAGTTTTTCTATATTTTTCCTACACTTTTCCTGTTTTGTTCTGTATATGTGTTCCCACCTCAAGTCTGAATTCTGGTTTAAACCAAAAGGTCAAAGGAGCTGCTTCAGTGCTGCTCATTCCTCTCCAGGGTCTGTTCCTGTTCTTTTCCCCCATGAATTGTTTACTTTTAAGCTTTTTATTTTAAGAAGTTTTCATTTTAAGAAGTTTTACTTACATTTGACAGTATTTTGAAAGTAGGGAGAAGACCAAATGAGAAAACCTTCAATGAGTAGGGAAAATACAGAATGAGAAAGCTTTTTTTCAGTGACGTGTCATGGAAAAGTGGCACGTTATTTAGTGTATGGATATTTTTTTTCTGTCTGTGTGGGGATTTGAGTTTTTTCTTTTCACATAATCATGGAAAATGGGTAATGCTGGAAGGGATCATTGGAGGTCATAAAGTTCAACTTTCCTGCTGAAGCAGTGTCCTCTGGAGCACGTTACATGAGATTTCTCATATCTGTATATCAAAACTGTTGTAGAACAATGATATGGAGCCTCATACTGGCTTACTCCTCAAGAAAAGTATGGCAGGTGCTGCTGGGGTGTCTCAAGCTAAATACCTGCCTGACCAGAATACCTGTGAAAAAAAGGTTATAGGTGGTGATATCCAAGGTAAAGGCCTGTATTGGCTTTTACTTGCCAGATTGTGCAGGTCTGAGAGATTAAAAACCAAATGAAACAAAAACCTTAGCACTTCTTTTTTTCAGGTAAAAAACAAAAAATAAATTTTCAGAAAACGCTTTGTTTCCTCAAAAATAATCAGATTAATTTTGTACCATGAAACATGTACAACTCTTAAATTATGTAGCTGTTATTAAAAACATTGATATATAGCATTGTCCAAGAGCATGTATTAATTTAGAGTTTGATTTCTGTTGCAGTTCCCAGAGTGTGGTTTCTTTGGCATGTATGACAAAATTCTCCTGTTCCGCCATGACCTGAACTCAGATAATATTTTGCAACGAATTACATCAGCAGAAGAGATACATGAGGGAGATCTTGTTGAGGTTGTACTCTCTGGTAGGTATTATTGTAACAGTGGAAAAACTCTTTGTTCAGTAGATTAAAAGAAAATAGGGCTTCATGGTGCATTATTTTCATGCCTGCCTTGAGCTTTTTCACTTAAGTCTTATATACTTTGGGGTAGAAGTTTCCAAGAAAGTCCAAGTCTCACTGATGCTTCAGTACTTAGTTTTTTTATTTTTTTTCATTGTTCTGTTGTAATCTTCTTTAGGTTTATTATTGTAAATAAATCTGAATGATACAAATTTATTATTATTTATTATTACACAAATCTGAATTAATACAAATTTATAAGTATAATAATATCAGTTTTTAATTTTTATAATTCTTTAAGGTAAATTGCAGGTAGGATTCAGAATTTGTTCTTCCAACTGTTGTGGGTTTTCTTTTGCTTATATTTGTCTTTTTGTTCTGTAGCTTTTGCTATTGATGGCTTAAGTGCTGTCATAAGACTTTGTATAAATGTTGCTGAGTTATGCCTATAAAAAGGCTGTTACTGGTTATTGTAGTTCTTAAAAATTGTTTCTTTGAACAATATAGTCCTTAGAGTGGTCGTTTTTAGGCAATAAGGAGGACAAAATAACCCCAGCCCTTATTGTCATTGTTTGTTCAATACTTTGTCAAATTCAATCAAAAGTCAGCCATAGTTTAACTACAAAAAAAGCTGGATTAGTACTGAGTTTTTAAAGTCTGAGGGTAAAGTGACAAATTGTGACTATATGTAGGAGGAGAGACCTCTTGGCTGTCATGAGCTTAGATTAGTAAACTTAGTCAATAAAGTATGAATTTGATAGCTGTAAGACTGAGTCCTTGGCCGCATTTCAAGGCATGTCTAAGATTTTCAGTTATTGATCATCTTATTTTAAGCTTTTTATTGCTTCTGGTGAATAGCATATTTGGAAAATTTGTTGTGTGACTCTTGGCAATCTCTGACAGTTTCCTTACAGACAGACAGACTACGCGAAACAGAGGCACTTGGAAGGCATGTAAATCTCTTTCAGTGGAATTTTTAAAATAAGAATCTGAATAGGGAGTGTTAGTACGTGTCTGATCAAAAACTAGTGGCCACCAGGGCAAGGCAATCTTGATGTAAAATACCTTTATTTTCCTTTCCCTCAAAGAAACAGGACAAATATAATTGAAATATATCTACGCTTGTTTAAGGAAAAGAATATTTCAGTGTTCTGTGGAAATGTTATCCACAGTTCTGTTCTGATGCACTGAGTTTAATCTAATAAGCTTTTACTGCAAAAGTTCTATTTTGTAGAACTGTCTTTTTTTGAAAATTTCGTAGGTTACAAAACAGCTTGAAAATTAAGTTGCTCCTTCAAACATTTTGTGTTGCATTGAGCAAAACTTGTTGTACCTGCCTTCAACTTAGTGAGGTATTCAACAGAGTGATTTGTACTGTTGATTAGTTGGGACCATAAGTCTACAGAGTTCAATGGATATTTTTCCTCAATAAAAACGTTTACTGAGAACTATGTAGTCTCCTAAATGCATATTTGAATTACATAGAGTAAAATACTGATTTCTAAATAGCTTGTCAGCATCATTTAAATTAGCCATTTTTAAAATGTGTTCTTTCCATAAATCCTTGTTGATCCTGTGGCAAGAGCTATAACTCACTGCAATTTTTTAAAAGCTTTGGCTACAGTTGAAGATTTCCAGATTCGTCCTCATGCACTTTATGTGCATTCCTACAAGGCTCCTACTTTTTGTGACTACTGTGGAGAGATGCTTTGGGGTTTGGTACGACAAGGATTAAAATGTGAGGGTAAGTAAGTCTATATTTAGTGTATTTGTGTGTGTGTATATCTATATAAGATGAGGAAGAAGAAGTTGTATCGTGTTTGGTAAGTTAGCAAGTGATAAATACAGTATTTCCTAGCTAGAAGGGTTTGTGCATTGGAAACCCAAAGTTCTGATCTTGCCATTAATGCAAACTCTGCATGATCTTGGGCTAATGACTTAAGAAGTGTTGTTGTTTCCCACTTTAAAAAAAGCTAGCTTACAACCTTGTGTTCTTTGCACAAGGAACACATAGTTTGGTGAGACCCCCAAAGGGGAATCCCTTTCCTTATGGCTTTCATCCAGCTGGCTGTGGAGCACTCTGCAGCCTGCTATCAGGTACTAACACTGCCTTCTCACTGAATTCTTCTTGGTTCTTGTGCTCTAAAGTGAGGGAGTGATGGAAGCCTCCTGGTGGTGGGAGATCAGCTGCTTCCAAGTGTTACTGCAACTGGGCTTGCTGGAGAAAAAGCTGTTTTTGTGAATCAAGAACACTAAAGAGAATTTGACACAACAATCTATTTCTGCCTTTACCATTTTCCTGGGTCATCTTTTTAAAACTGCTTTATCAAAATATTAGTACTGTTTTTATTATTTCAATATTGAGAGGTTTTTTTAATAAACAAACTCCTCTTCCAGGATGTGGGTTAAACTACCATAAGCGATGTGCCTTCAAAATTCCAAACAACTGCAGTGGAGTGAGGAAGAGGCGCCTGTCTAATGTGTCTTTACCAGGAGCAGGGCTTTCAGTTCCAAGACCAGCACAAGCTGAACACACATCCTCTGCCTCTGAAGAAGTATGTAATGTGACAGGAGAAGCAATTTCTGTTTTAAATTCTTTAACCTCTGGAGAACTAGATAGTGTTTTTAGTGGCTCATGATGAGTATGTGGGAGTCAAACTTAACCATTATGATCAGTTTTAGTAATTTTGAAATATGGTGATTCTTAGACTTTGACACTTACTGCTTATTATTACTGTGAGAGGTGCAAGAGGAAATAAATATATATTTTATATATAATTTTGTTATTAGCCTTTTACTCGTGGTTATGTGAAATTCTGAGAACTTTGTCTTCAGAATGATAAAACATCTTGCCTTCTTAGTAATACAGATTAGTTCTGTAATTATTTTATCAGCATAGATTAGTTACTTGGCCAAAGCAGTACAAATTGTAAGCTTTAATACTGGGGAAGTGGTCCTGATCTTCTGTTAAAGCTTTTCACAGAGTTAATCCAAAAAACCCCAAACCCTGTCAAAGAGGGTGTAGGGGGAGGAAGGGCTTATAGTAAAAATAGACATCCATAGTAGTTTCTTGTTGTGATGATTGCTGAGAGGTTATAAATTACATAACAAATATCAATTATCAAGTATATCCTAACTGTATTTGGGTCATAAGGCAGGGACTAGATCCATTTGTTTCTGCCTGAGGCTTTTATATAACTATTTATACTATAACTATTCTTATCACAATTTAAAATACAAATCATATAGTCTAGTTCAAGAATATGATTTTTTTAGCTAGAGGCTATAAAAGCTTATTCTTAAGTAATGAAAAATATTTATTCTGATGTTTATGACCACTGGTAAGATTTACTCAGTGAACATAGAATTGTAAGCATTTATCACAGAATTTAACTTTATGATTTCTATTTGCATGTTAAGTACTTTTTTGATACCTCTTCATTTTAGGCAATGCCTCTTCTATTTTAATTGCTAATGTTTTTCTTTTAATTTAAAATAATTTTTATGGGGGTTAATTTTTTAAATAATTTTTGAATTTTCTAAATATTTTTGCCTAATTTCATAAGCTATTCAGCATGCTATACCTTGCTTTTAAAAACTGATAGTTTGAGGTGGTGGTTGGAATTTGGTTTGCCTGCCTCCAGTGTTTTCCATTTTACCTTCTGCATGGAGATTTGTATGTACTGTCTGCACCTTGTCAGGTTCCTCAAAAAATGAATGTCATGAGTGAATTTTTAGCATTTTATCTTCTGTGGGAATAAAGTTCATACATAACTTCCTGCTTTCTGTAAGGCTTTTCCATCTCCTATTTCCATGGTCTTGTTTTACAATACCAGAAAGTCCTCTTAAAGCTTCTTGGCCAGGTTGCATTCTTGTCTGGTCACTTTTGGAGCCAACACCTCCCTTACAGCCCCACTGACATATTTTTTCATCCACCAGGACCCCCAAGTCCTTCCCAGCAGGGCTGACACCAATCCCCAGCCTGTGTTGATACAGGGAAGTGCCCCAGTCCAGGTGCAGCGCCAGCACTTGGCTTTGTTGAGCTACAGAAGTTTCACATGGACCCATTTCTCAAGCTTATCCAGGTCCTGCTGGATGGCATCATGTCCCTCCAGTGTGCCAGCTACACCACTCAGCTGGGTGACATCCACAAACTTTCTGAGGGAGCACTCTCTCCCACTGTCTGTCATTGGTAAAGACATTTAATAGCTCTGGTCCCAGTATCAACCCTGAGGGACACCACTTGTCGCTGATGTCTATCAGGACACTGAGCCATTGACCACTACCCTCTGGATGTGACCATCCAGCCAATTCCTTATTCTCCTAAAAGTCTGCCCATTTAATCCATATCTCCACTTTAGAGTGAAGTATGTTATGGTGACCATGTTAAAGGGTTTACAGAATTACAGAGAAATGACACCTGTAGCCCTTTTCTTGCCCACTGATGGAGTCACTCCATCATGGAAGGCTGCTGGTTGTCCTGAATCACTTCCCTGTGTGCTTTTCACATGCTTTAGCATAGCTTCTAGTAGGGATCTCTGTGATCTTCCCAGATACAGAGGGGAGGCTGAAAGGTCAGTGGTTCCCAGGGTTGTCCATTCTGTCCTTTTTAAAAATGGTTGCAGTTTTTGCCTTTTTCCTGTTCACCTGACTGCTGTGACTTTTCAAAGCAGTCATGGCAATAGAACTGTTCTGGTACAAATTCCATATTCCTTTTTTATTTCAGCGTTGTTGCCCAGAACCTAGTAAGAGGATTCCCTCTTGGAGTGGCCGCCCTATCTGGATGGATAAGATGGTGCTTTGCAGAGTGAAGGTCCCACACACCTTTGCTGTTCACTCTTACACTCGTCCCACCATCTGCCAGTATTGCAAACGGTTGCTTAAGGGTCTTTTTCGCCAAGGAATGCAGTGTAAAGGTAAACATTTAATTTTCTGCTGTAGCAGTACATTTCAGTAAAGGTCTTGTATTTAAAACTGGTTGTAACTTAGGTGGCTGTATACTGAAAAACAGGGACATGTGAGTTTTGAAAAATTGCATAATTTTCAGAAGATCACAGCAGCCCTCATTTTCATTATAGTAAGCTATGCATTGTACATTTTTATGAAAAACAAGACTTAATTGTGTAGCTTGAAATCACTGTAATTCTAGAAGGATAATTATGAATTAGTGAAAATGGGAAATGCTTCCTTTTGTTCAGTATCTGTATTCTAGAGTGACTCCTGTGAGTTTTCATTGTATTATTCTAGTACAGGATATTGATTGTTATCTTTTGGAGGTAGGTAGCTGAACTTGCATGGTTTTTATATAGCATATGTTAACATGTGTGGCTTCAATTCTTAGGCTGTTCCATGTGGTTCCTACAGCATAACTAATGTGATCTCCTTCTGGCTTTTTATTACTAGTTAGTGCAGATCTGTTGGCTTTGTTGTAGGAAACAAAAGTGTAGTGATGAATCATAAACATTAATATGGAAAGTAGTTTCCATTTCTCTCATGTGAGGTTGTCAAACAGGAGTATCAAAGGTCAGCTTTTTAAGAGAGGTCACTTAATACATTTTCTGTTTTCTTTATATTAGAGAAAAATTGTAAGCCTAAAGCTGTTTTAACCTTTTTTTTGGACTAATAATACTGCTGTCTCATGTAAGGAAATAGTTTTATCTTTAATTTCTGTTGTTATTTGCAGTCTTTCTAGTCAGTTTGAAGTCTGCATTCTGAGCTGGTTTTGATATTTTTTTCCAGTCAGTGTGTCTCTTAAATACACGTGACACAAAAATAATGAAGCCTTGAAAAAATGCCTTGTGGTTTTAACATACAGATGCTGCTAGCCAGATGCAATTGCTATGACTTTATCCAGCTGAATAAATGGGACTACCACATCAGTTTCAGGGAATTGAATGGCACTGGATAAAAATATTATTTGTATGCATGTTGTAAGCATTTATGCATGGAAAACAAGTCTAGAGAAATGCCATATATCGATGCAGGACAGAAATAAATGTCTTAATAGGCCTCTATTTATGCAGTAAGTTCCTATACTTATTTTTAATATATCAGGAATTGTTATCAAGCAGTTCAAATGTTTTCATACTGACTTTTCCTACAGATTCTTAAGATTTCCCACTAACTTCCTTTTGCACATTCAGAAAGCTTGGGGTCTTTTAGTAGTTTTATATTTCTGATTACCTGTAAGAGCCCTGGATTTCTTCTTTTAATTCAGGTTGCTGTTTGGGCTCTCAGGATGATGTTTGAGATGCTAAGGCTGTATTTGTGTTAATAAATGAAATGTGCCCAGAAACATTACTGCACACTGAGGTCAGCTGGGACAGAATGACCCATGTTCATGAACAAGTTTTCTTAGCATCCCAGCCTGGGTGGTTCTATGCAATCTGCAGACTGATTGGAGCAATTTCATAGGATGCTCTGGATTATAGCTAGACATTGGAACTGTTTAAGATAATGCTAATGCTGTGGGCCAAAAGCATGCTCGAGGATGTTTGTAGCTATTTACTAGACTAGAGAATTGCATTGCAATATCCAGGAATGTTTCTGAATATAGTTTAATTTTTTAGGATAGACTCAGTCTTTGAGTTTTGTGACAGGATTTGAAATGTCTCTGTTTCTTCCAGCCTTCTTTAAAGTAGTGAAGTAATTGTATTTGTTAATATGGACTGAAGCCATGACTGTAAAATACTGTTAATGGGTCTCCTAGGATGCATCTTTTTAGGCACTCAGAAGCTGAGCAATATTGTATTCTGCTCCAGAATTTGGCTCCTCTTCTTCTAAAAACAGAGAGATAATGGTTTTTATCTTGTCTAGGCTTAAAAGAAAAACATATTGGGCTTGTTTTGGATAGCAAAAAGAGGTTTAACTATCAATATGAAAACAGTTGTGGGGGCAGTACGGAGTTTTGAAATTCATGGTATTGATGGAGTTGAAAATCACAGGGATGTAACTAATAAATTAAATTCCTGTTACTACCAGTAATGTTGTATGCTGGACTTGGTTCAGTAGGCTGCATCTGATACCTCGGGTGCAGAAATGGCACACATCCAGGTGAGATTCCATGTCCACATCACGCCAAATCTGGACATAATGTTAATTCTGTCTGCCCTGTGTCAGCAGGAAATGGAGCTTGAGTAGTCAGGCAAATGTGTAACCTGAATGAGAGGGGAACTGGACTTTGGGATTTGCTGCAGAACATATTTGCTCTGATGTAGTGGGGTGATCATAGATGTTGTGTGATCAGACTTCTGATGTCTGCAAGTCTTAGTTGGCAGGTGGGGAAAAGTGAGATGAGACAGTCAAATCATATAGCAATGGAAAAAAGGAAGTGGAACAAATGAAAGAATGGGAGAAATTACATCATGAGGGAAAAAATAGCTGCAGAAGAAGCTACAGAAGTAGCAAGCAATTTTGTACTGGAAGGGGAAGTACTGACGTAATAAATAGTGGGACAAATCAACATGTGACATAAGGGCAAGACTGCTAATTTCCTCCTGGTGGTGACCTCATTGGTGCTGTCTTCAGTTACATGAAAATCTATGAATCTGAACTGAAGTTAGTGTTGGAAGAAGTGAAAGGCTAATTTTAGTGTCTGGGTGGGAGTGAGTTCTGATATCATGGGCTTATTTATCTGCTGTTTTAGATTGCAGGTTCAATTGTCACAAACGCTGTGCACCTAAAGTACCTCGAGACTGTCTTGGAGAGGTTATTTTCAATGGAGGTAAGATGACAAACATGCTTTCAAATAGTGAGAGATGTTTTGAGGCTGAATAAGATGCACTAGTATTTAGTTCCCTCATCTCTGAATATTTGACATATTTTTATTTATCTTGCCAGTTTTTTCAGTTAAAATGAAAGATTCACTGTAAAACTTACACTCTAGTGACTTAAATTTTACTTAATCAGTCTTGACAAGTTCAATATGCTTTGCTTGGGATTGCTCAATGGAAATGAAAAATCTAGAAGCCACCCCAATGTACAAAATTTGAAGATCTGTTGTGATCAGTCCACTCATTGTTCACCATGAAATACATACTTTAAAATGTTAATACACATATCATTTTTTATGACTTTCTCATATCCATGATTTTTACTCGCCAGTTAGCTGAGGTGTTTGAGATAAAAGAGAAAGGAGAAAAATCCCAAGCCAAACCAAATAAAGAATTGCCCTCTAATTTCTGGAAACCTCAATGAAGTAGGACTGCTTTCTGAATAGGTCTTGCAGAATTGAAAGAGGAACGTGTGGAACACTTTGTGGAAGAATGTGTGGAGTATTTTTGTAAGCTTTAAACCATTGTTAAGCTGATAAAATATAGGATAGATGAACAGGTAGGGATTAAAAACTGATTGAATGGGTGGGCCTAGAGAGTGATTATCAATGGCAAGTAACTCATGGTGTGTCGCAGGGACCAACAAAGGGTCCAGTCCTGTTCAATATCTTCATTAAGGATCTTGATGAGGCATAGTATATACCCTCAGCATGTTTGCAGGTGATGGGAGGACAGGCTGATACGACAGAGGGTTTGTGCTGCTATCCTGAGGAACTTCAACTGACTGGAGAAATGAACTTGGGGGTTGTTGGACCAGGTGACCTTTAAAAATCTCCCCCAACTTGAACCATTTTCTGGCTGTACCACTTGTTTTTAGTGAAACAAAGTTGGTGACGTGGAGCAGATCACATCAAACTGTACAACGTGATTCAGAGGCTTGGGCAACCGCTGTGTAAGCTAGTGGGTCTGTTGTCATTGCACAATATATCCCATCCATTCATGCCAACCTTCTCCAGCTCCCAGGCTCTTTCCTGGATCTTGAAGTGGTTGGCTGTGAACAGCAGTGTGCAACATGCATGTGCTGCAGCCTGGTTTTACTGCCCTTGTGATGCTAAGGTGCTAAAGGCCACATAGTTTTGGAACTATGGTTTCACAAAATTCTTCTGAAGATGTGAAGAGAAATTTTTGTTCTTTCTCACACTCTTAATTGAACTCACTCCAGGTAAAAAACAAACACAAAAACAACTCCCCACAAACCAGCAAACAAACAAACAAAAACATAAAAAGGCTACAGATTAAGATATTTTTGTGTCTTAATTCTTAGTTTTCCACAGTACCAATTTTACAGCTTTTGAAAACACTGAATTTCTGCCTGCAGAAAATCAGACGTGAATAAGATCTGTTCTGCTTTTCACTTTTCGTGCAATTCCACAGCCCCTCTTTTCTTTCTTACTTTTATTATTATGGACTACAAGAGCAGGGAGAGCAGAGTTGGGTTAATGGAAAATTTCATTTGCAGAGGAATAATTCTCTGGGTCTTCTCTAACCATTGAAAAGTTACTTTGTCCTGATTACTTGTGGAACAGAATTACTTAATGAGATGTAGGTTTAGACTTTAAGCTTTTCACTCTGTTTCTTTCGGTATGGTTTGTGTTTTAGTTGGGTCTCTCTTGCCATGGCATTTAGCAAAATGAAATTGATAATGTTCATTAGTGTATTCTGCATCTTACAGCAAAAGTGTGATGATTTTGTATATTGTGATTGTAGTTTTATGTTTATTTCCATAGGTGTGAACTGGAAAAAAAAAAAAAGTGAGTTTTGGAGGATTTTATTTATTTTTTTAGTAGTGTGTTTGAAATAATGTCTCACTTGTATTGTTTCCAGAACCTGCTAGCCCAGGCCAGGACTTGGATATGCCGATGGAAGTTGATAGCAATGAAATGAATAGTGATGGTAGTCGAGTCCTAGATGATGCTGAGGAGCCCTCTCCTCCAGAGGACAAAATCTTTTTTATGGATCCATCTGACCTCGATGCAGACAAAGATGAGGAAGCTGTCAAAACAATCAGGTAAGTTATAGGATGGATTTCTTTGCTGACGATAGGTGTTGCTGAATATTGTGAGCAAAGCGTTTCCAATTAGCCCAGTTTTATTGCTGAAAGTGTATTTTCCCTTTATGTGGGGTTTCTTTTTTTTTTAGCTTGAAAATACTTTGTAAAGGTCTCCTATCTCAAGAAAATCTGAAACAGACTGAAAGAATATAGCCTCTTCTAATTGGAAAAAGTGTTATGCTGTGACAGTTATTGAAGAAATACAACTAGATTATTAAAGCAGGATAAAACTTATGGCTTAACAAAGCTAATGCGTGGTGAAGATCTCTGTGCCTGGAGCCTAATTTAGTTACTGTTATATATGTGTGGATTTAAACACATGGGATGTGGAATATTTTAATATTTTAATTAATTTATTTAAAACATTTATTTTAATATATGAATATATTTTAATATTGGCATCATAGTCTATGCATGTTATGCATAGACTATGCATAGTTTGCTTTATTTATCTTGAAAGCAATTTTTCTGAAGTCTTTTATCCAATAACTGTTAACATAGTTCCTTAAATCAAATTTGATCTTTTTATTTCTCTATTATTCTGAGTAGTGTCATCCTGATTTTCTTAGTCATTCTTAATAAGATAAGTGCAGTTGTATTTGGTCAAACTAAACATCACTGTATCTCAGAGCTTAATAGCAAATTTGTGAGGGAGAGCATATAATGATACCTCTCAACTTTCAGTGATTTATAGCTCAGAAATCTCCTGAGTGGGAAGCAACATCTATCTCTAAGTAGGATTTTTCCATTTATTTCTAATCAGATTTGAAGCAATTCAGGTTTTTGGTATGACAGCATCCTGTAGCTAATTCTGTAGTGTAACAACATGCCATGTTAAAGCATCTTTACATTTTTTGTTTTGAAACTACCTCATGATGTGTGTTTACAGATACATCTGTTAGTGCCATGTGTAGAGCTCTGGTGTTAGGCAGGCACCTCGGTGGTTAGCTTAATTTTCAGTGCTATTAAAACCTGTATGTTTAATTAATGGTGTTCTCAGAATATTAGAGATTATCAAACCTTTGTCTGCAGGACAGTTAATATACCTTAGCATTGATAGAATTGTTAGTGCAGTTGTGATATGAGTTAACACGTTCCAGTATATGTTTTCATAAGCTTAAGGTTTGCTTTGATAGGGACCTTCATTAACAACGTTATGAAGCAGCATAATCAACTTACATAGATAAGAAGAAATGATAACTATGCTGATATTAATTATATTTCTGTGGTGTAAAGTGGCATAAAAGACCAGCAGTCTCAGCAGATTGTTTTGAAAGAGGATAATTTCTGTAGATGTCCTGACTCCAGTGTGTTTCTTCTCTGTTCCTTAAGTACTGCAATACTTGCCCTAGGAGACTTAGTAGGATCTCAGATAACTTATCAAATTCATCCATCAACTAAAGCTGTATGAGAAGGAAAGGTGTCTGTTCTTGAAAATTATGGACTAAACGTGTAAAACGAGTATAATTGCAGAACTGTTGTATTTTAACTTGTTACATATATAAGCTATTGTATCTTCTTTTTAGTCCTTCAACAAGCAATAATATTCCTCTCATGCGAGTTGTACAGTCAATCAAACACACAAAGAGGAAGAGCAGTACAATGGTGAAAGAAGGATGGATGGTCCACTACACTAGTAGAGACAACCTGGTCAGTTACTTCAGTTTATTCCTAAATTAAGTTTTTCTCTAAACTAATGTGTTTTATTTCTGATCTAGAGTATCAGTTGAAAGAATTTAGCTGTGATGTTCATTGTAAAGAAATCTGGTTCCAGTGAGAAACTGGAATTTATTCAAAATTCTTCATGTGGTGATGGAACAGTACTTTCCCCTTAAGAAGGAAAAGCATCTCTACATGGTCTCAAATGAATTGCATATGTAGTGTTTCAGCTATCCTGAGAAAGTAATTTAGAATATCTTGTTTGTCTTTCTTTTCAGTAGTTTAACTAAATACTTGTGTCTATTTTTCTATTCTACTATGTGAAAAGGTGGAAATCATAAGAGTATTATGTGTACTGAAATGGTTGAGAGTATTATTCTAATGATCTAGGTGTTTGTAAATAGTTATTTGTAGATATTGCTATTCCTATTGCATATTGCTATTCCTCTAGCAGTTCACTCTAAGAGTTGGGGCTTGACTGTATGTCCTTGGGTACATACCCCAAAAAGACTGTATTGTTTGTTGCCAGTGTTACCAATAGTGCCATCTTAATTGAGTAGGCAAGCTACTTGATTTTGTGTATTGAGGAGGAAGACAAAGCAAAATAACAGGGTTCCTTAGTATTTTCTGATGGGAGCAAGTGAATAAAAAGGATGAATTTAAGAAGTTCCCAGGCCTCATGGAGAATATTATGGCATATTGAGACTGTTCATGAAAGGCAGCAGAAATACTTCTGCATTCTTTATCTCTGTGGCATCTGATTGAAGGAGACTTATAGAATTTATTGAAGCAAAGTTATTTAAGTTCTGATGAAATAAATTTGAAGGCTGTTAGGAGGCAACTCAGGTTACTGTAATGTTTTCACTTTTTGTGATTGACAGCTAAACTGACTGTTGTAAATGGTCTTTGTGAAATTACCTTAAAAACCATTTCTTTAAGGTACAGTTTTCTAATACCTAGATGCATTTATCACAATCAAAAATAAGTATCTTGTGTATTTTAGATGTGGGTACAGCTAAGACTACATAAAAGTCACATTTATCATCAGTTGGCTGTGGAAAAGCTAAGGTCAGGTAGACAAAGGTGAATAGTTCTATTGTCAACAGACAAAGGTGAATAGTTCTAGCAGAATTGTTCAGAACAGACTTGGTGTTCAGCTCTGATTTAAACTTTCACTACAACCAGTATGTTTGCCCATTGACTTTTTTTTTTTTTTTTTTTTAACAACTCCTTAGAACAATGATCTGATGAAACCTTAGTTTAGTTTGATTTTCTTCATCTGTCAGTCTGGCTGCTATCTTGATGACATCAACTGAAAAAGGCCAGTCAAATGAAGTATCCTGACCCAAAGGATAGTCAGCCAAACAAGATCTCACAGAGCTTCCTAATGGGAGGAGACTTCCGTATTGGGCATTACAACATCGGCTGTTTCCCTTGACCGTTCCGTTCTCAGCAATGTCACACTGTTTCCTATTCCTGAAACAACTGGGCAGGTTCATTTTCACAGCAGGATCTGTGTGCTTCTTGTGCTCCCTGAAAACAAGATGGTTCATTCTTTAAAATGAGAAGTTTCTATGTCATCATCTTTGCTCTTTTTCTGACCCTAGTCCCATCTTTCTCAGAGTAGGGTATGGGGCAGATTTTGAACACCTGAATAAGTTACCAACCTTTTCCTTAATTCCTCTCCTTCAGAGTCTTTCCTGATTCACAATTTAATAAAGCACATATATGTCAAAAGGAGGGGTTTACATCCTTGGTTTCACCCATTGTCCTGGTGCCGTCTGGGAACTCCTTTTAGTTAAATCCATTTTTGATCTAGTTTTCTTTGTCAAACTCCTATAGATTTACTTAACTTCTCTCTGACAGAAGTGATTTAAGGTCTGCTTAAATATGTCCATAAAAAAAAAAAAGTGCTTTTTTTTAAATATTAAAAAGTTTATAAAATATAATAGGATAATATTTCAAACTTTGTCATCCTAAGTTAGAGTTAAGGGTCTTGGGTTTTTGTCCCAGAAAAATTGAAGTGGTTTTCTAACTATATGAGCATGGTGCAAGTAAAGTATATTAGATTCATACAACCATATTAGCTTTCTAAAAGCCTCTTTGTTTTGAGGAATATTCTTCTGTTTAAATTATGAGACAGTTATATACAACAGTTAATCCACATTACTTTTTGGTGGGGGAGATTTCTTATTGATGGATACTTCCAGCAAATGGCTATTTAGTCTGTCTTTTTTTTTTTTTCCCACAGAGTATTTTTTTCATTTGAATATCATGATATGTCTGTTTTGTCTCTGTATTGACTGAAGAATTAAGGACTTGTTAGGCTTGCTCAGTACTTGAACCCTTGTAGTGCTGGTATGAGGGCATAGAGGGAGAAAGCATGACTCCCACAGTTATCACTAAATTTAAATGATTCAGATTTTGTGAGGATATGCACCTGGAATACATCCTGTCTAGTAACTGTCTTTTCCTATATGAGGTAACTCCTGTTGTCACTGCTTTTGCTGTAAGGTAAGTGATATTTTTGCTAGTTTTTGGAAATAATTTTTGAGCTTCTTCTTTGATTAAGACAAAGTCTTTATTCCCAAAGTTTATTTTTTTCATTTCTGTAGTCTAAGATTAAACTGTAGATTAATTTTGAATGTTTATCACAGCAATTTAAAGAAATTTTAAATATAAATAATGCGATAGCAAAAGCCATATAAGAGGTTTATTCCTTATGTAATTGTACTGTGCATTTTGTAGAGAAAAAGACATTATTGGAGACTGGACAGCAAATGCCTCACACTATTTCAAAATGAATCTGGAACAAAATATTACAAGGTAATTAATGACGATTAATAATTATGTTTCACTTGATTTATCCAGTGCTTTATACATATGAAGTCTATTGTGAGCAGTTTATGTATTATCTCCATTTTCCCATCTCTTTTTGAATCAAAACTGTGACCAGGTTAATTGTTGCCCAAAGCCTGTAAGTGAGAAGGACCAAGACTAACTCTGAGAAGTTGCTTGCAGCTCCTGCTCTAATTCCCTTGAGTATGTCTCTCCTTACATTTTTGCATGTACTGTTCTCCTGAATTACCTGGCATATTATGCTTTCCTCACAATTAGCAGAGAATTTCTTTGGCTACCAGTTGAATGAAGGCTTGGATTTTTGTGTTCTCTGAGTAGTGACTGAAAGTTTGCATGCTTATGTGTTTTATTTCAGCATTCCTCTAATTAAATTATTCCCTACTGTACAACTAAAAGTTTCAAGCAAGATTTACAGGAAAATTTACTGTATAGCTTTATGTTTACGTAAATGAAGCTTAGTGTATTGTCAATGTAGGACTGTGTTTGGTGGTGGAATATTCAGAAAATGCATTTGAATGTGTAAACAGGACTTTTCCCTTTCTTGTCTTATACCTTTAGGTGGGGGTCCAAATCTTGCAGCTTCTTCCTTTGTAACATCTCTAAGATCAAGCCTATTCTCTGTACACCCAGCTAAACTTGCCCAGATCCTTTTCATCCCTATCTTGACCAAAGCAGTCTCTTCTCAGACCTCTCTGATACTTGTATTGCCCTGTGCATTCAAAATACAGCTGGTAAAATATGTTCCTTTCTTGTTGCTCCATTATGTCACTGCATTTAGTCATTTCACTTGCCCCTTTCACCCCTTGTTTTAACTGCTTATGTCTGATTGTTTGTCTGCACTGTTAGAATAATTTACAGTTGTGTCTTTACATTTATTTGATCTTCATCTCAATCAGCTGCTGTCTCTTATCCTCCTAATGCCTGCCTGGTGTTCATCTGCTTGTTGACTACTCTTGCAAGTGACATGAACCTGCACCTTCCCATGGATGTGGAATGTCCTCCTCTACCTAGTGTGAACGTGAAACTATTTCTTCCTTGAGATCTGTTCTGTAATCTTCTTGTACCATGATCTTAAACTGACCAGGTAGAGGATAGCATCTGTATGCAGATTATATCTGCTTATATTTGTATGAAGGTCTTTACCCAAAATTATTCTGATGCACAAAGCAGTACTTATTGATTAGCATGTATAGCTGCATCCTCTCCTCAATGTTTGTTACTGTTTCACTTTTTCCCACTCCTGCTCTTCTCTGCCTAAGCTGTATAACCTGCAAGGGGAAAATGGTCATTCTCTAGTTGTGCATCACTTTCCCATGTAGTGGGGGTGTGTCTCATGATGAACACAAATGTAGTTTAAATAGAAAATAGTAGTTGTATAGAGAGAACTGTGGTGGGCCTGAAAGTCTGTCTAGGCTTGCATATAGGAATTCAGAGCAGCAGGTGTTCAATGATCATGCGCAGTTTGAATTTATTTATGAAGCTTGGTGTTTTGGTTTTGTTTTTTGATATGTTTGACTTTGTTTCTTTGCAATGCTTGCAGTTATGGGTATTAGTATATTGAAATATTATGTGCATTTTCATTTTTTAATTTCTAATATCTTTCTTCAGGAGATTCCACTTTCAGAAATTCTCCAGGTGACTCAGCCTCGAGATTTTTCACACGTGGTGCAGGGCAGCAACCCCTACTGTTTTGAGATCATCACTGACACAATGGTGTACTTTGTTGGCGAGAACAATGGCAGCACTCATCACAGTCCAGTTCTTGCTGCCTCCGGAGTTGGACTTGACGTAGCTCAGGGCTGGGAGAAAGCCATTCGCCAGGCCTTGATGCCAGTCACTCCTCAACCTAGCGTTTGCACTGCTGCAGGACAAGGAAAAGATCACAGTAAGCAGGCAGACCAGGAGCTCTTGTTCATATGCTGAAGCTGCTGATGGTAGTGATTCCTTTGGGAACAGTGCTTATTTAGAGTGAAGGATTGTCTGTTGGTTATCTGCTGAATTCGGTTCATCATTTTCCATGGGTTTCTAAAAAGTGACCCTCAGGTTTGTGGGAGGGTGGGCAAACCCTTTAATCTATTGTAGCAGAAAGAAGTAAAGAATCAGATTTACAATATGAATTCAGAATGCAGAGTTTTATTGTGAGACCACTAAAAACACACACACAGATGTTAAATGGGAGCACAGTTTAGATATTTCTAATATACATAACTAAATAAAAATATTCAGATTATATGCATACACTTTGAAAGAACCAAATCTGGATGTTTTTTGATGTTAGCACCTATATATATGTATAGTTTTTGAATCCTGTGATATGTCAGTAGCTAAAGAGAAGAAAAGGAGTTAGTGTTGTGACATAAATACCATCAGTGATGTAAAAAACTTTTTCTGAGCTGTGGGTAGTTATAAAAATTATCCTGTTCTTCTTTTTATGCACCTTCCCTCCCTTTTTTCATCTGGTATTGGATTATATTCATTATGAAAGCTCCACTAAACTTATATATTGTTTTCTTTCTTTTAAGACATCTTGTTCCTTGCAACAACATTCAATCTCATTCTGTACTGAGATTTATGCTTTCACTTTTTATTTTCCTTCTGAATTCCAGCTACTCTTTAATCTCCTTGCAGTAAAATTTTGTTTTGCAGTAGATTCTGAGATCAGTTTCTCTTTCTCTTGTATCTGGCTACTCTGCATCAGCAACAGTTAAGAACATGTAAATGCTAGTCTGAGGCAAAGGCACTTCCTGTGAATGCAGCAATGGTCTAAAATAGTAAACTATGAAATGCATTGGTATTTAATTACAGTGAAGAAACATGCCTGTGAGATGGTGCCTCATACCTGGATTTATACATATATAAAATGCCACTTTTGATACAGAGTTTTTCGTTTCATATATATATGTACATATGTATCTCTATATATAAACACCAAAATTCTCTTTGTTTTCTACCACCAAAAGCTTACTGTTGCTGACAGACTTGCAAAGACACTTGATTTTTTTCCAAAGCAAATAGTTTTTCAGATATAAATAATAACATTTCATTGACATTAGTAGGGAATAGAGCTGCAGTGGTAGATGCTGAGAGGAAGTATTTTAATATGTTTAAGATTGTAGAAATAGAAGAAAGTACTAGAAATAGAAGAAAGTGTGTGTCAGGGAGTGTTATTTACATATTTTTAGACAACTCAGGTTGGTTTTTTAAACTCTGAGAAAGCCACAAAATATCTGTTCATCCCTCTTCTTCCTACACTTTGTAAATCATGAAATGTATCTCAAGAACCCTTGAGATAATTAGATTTTAATTTTAAAAATGTCTCAAATACATGCTCTTAAATAAAAAGACCAAAAGGAGGAGAGAGGCATTGCTGGCATTGAAATACTTGCAGCAAGACCAAAAGGAGGAGAGAGGCATTGCTGGCATTGAAATACTTGCAGCAAAAGGGAATTTGTAGCATCGAAGTATCAACAAGGCACTATTTAGTTATTATATGCCACATTGTGGCCAGAGGTAGGTAGAAATGAGGATTTTCTTCCATTCTGACCCGTGGCAAAGAATCCTTTGTAACCATGTTCCTGGTGCTTGGGGTGGAGTGTTTCTTTGTGAGGTGATTCTGAGCTAAAATGAGAGAGAAACCTGCCTGCTGTAGATTATGTGTGGAGTTGTGGCATTACTAATTTCTTTAGAAGTGACTGCTTCTTAGCCCTTACTCTTGCACATTTCAGACACTTAGAAAAATGAATTTATTTGGAAGGAATAACTCACTCTTTACCTCTGAGTTATTTTGTATTCTGTAGCCATCTGTGGACAGGTGTCCAGTGTGTTCTGTTAAGCACTTTCAAAAACCGTATCTTTATTTTCTAGTTCCCTTGAAGCAGTTTTTGTTGACTTTAGGAATTTTTTTACCTGAGTTCTTTATTGTTTTCCCTTGTGTTCTCTACAGTTACTTCAGTACTGACTTGACTATAGTCAGTAATCAGTAGGCATCTGCAAGACTCAGAGTTCGTATTTCGGATGCAGACTTCAGGATGTCTTTGAGAATTAGCAATTGTTCCTATCTTCTCTCTGTAAATTTCTTCTTTGAGATAAAGCACAGGTGGCAAAAATCAGACCTCTTTTTTCTCCAAATTCTCTTTAGGATGATAATGGCTTTGTTCAAAATGCTAGCAAGTTTATAGTGTGTTTTCTATCTATCTTGTAGATGAATTAATTATTTTTTTTCTTTAAGTTAACATAATATCACAGAATTGTTAAGGTTGGAAGGGACCTGTGGAGATCATCCACTCCAACCCCACTGACAAGTCAGGATCCAGGTTGCACACAAACATGTCCAGTTGGGTCTGGAATGCCTTCAGAGAGACAGACTCCAAGTGGTAAATGTCTGTTAGTCTGAGATGCTTTATTTTGGCTGTGGAAGTCAAAAGATAAGGGTATTTCCTGCCTTCTGTGGTATATCTCTTCTTGCCCATGCATCAGTGCTATTCCGGTAATGAAAAATTCCTGTCAATGTTTATCTGATATGTTTGCTTGGAAGTTACACTTCCTGAACTTGCCCTTATGTTCTAAGGATTGATATGCTTCTGTATAAGATTTTTTTTTCTTATGGACTTTATTGCTCTTTAAATTATCAGTTATTCTGTTACTTGGTTTCTTTGATTTGCTTACTTTTCTTATGCATTAATTCGGTACATCTTTGTGCCACAGAAGATAAGAATCCACATTCATTTGACCCTGAGGGATCTACTTGCTCCTCTTGCCTGTATTTTTCTTTACTGCTGCCAGAAATTGTTATTCATTTAATGAACTATGGTAACAATTGCTATTGCTTTTGGTTCTCCAGCTGTCTATTGTGTACACACTTGTATTGTTCTACTATTTTTGTAATCAGGAATAGGACAAAAAGAGACAAATTATCCCAGCAAAACTTCCAGGGTTATTTATCTAATGAGTTCCAGAGTATGAAGTTTCTGCAAAACAACTGAAAATCATTTCACTGATACTGGGTTAGAAGTCAGTAAAGGGTTTTTTGTTTATTTTAATTTTTCCACTCTTTTTAGGAAAAGTCTGCCCTTTTTATTTACTTACTTGGCTTTGTCTTCTTTATTGCAGAAGAATTGTCTCTAAGCATCTCTGTTTCAAATTGCCAGGTCCAGGAGAATGTGGTGAGTCGTGTAGACATTGTATTACAGTGGTATTTATTTATCTGAGCATTATGAAGTAATTGGTAGGAGCAGTGTCTGGATGAGAAAGCAACACCAGAGCACTGTAGGTAAAGAAATCCATGTTATATGCAGGAAGTAACCTACTTACCTGCCATGGTTGTTAGTTTCTATGAATGTATGTCCTTGCTTTTGGTGCAGCTTAGTGGATCCTCTTCAGGAGAAGTTTGGAGGAGTTACACTTCTCAGTGTAATGATGGTACCTTTTACAGATTTTGATTAATGCCAAATATAATTACAGCCTAGCCAGTAATAATTAAAGTGGTTCTGAACGTTTTAATGACTCCTGATATTTGTGATTTCTTTTTTCATGCATTAGGATATCAGCTCTGTGTACCAAATATTTGCTGATGAAGTGCTGGGTTCTGGTCAGTTTGGTATTGTATATGGAGGTAAATTGCATTATGTTCCATTATGCATTTATTAAGGTAGAATGTCTGCTTGATAAAAATTATCCTTTTCATACTTACTTAGCTGTATCTAGAATGTCTAGGTGAAGTTAATCTTGTTAAAAGTTGTGTTTGGATTCCTTTACTGCGTTTCTCTGCAGTTTTATGTACAGTATTTCTTACAATTAAATTCCTGCATTTACAGTTTTGCATTGGCATTCTAATCAGTTTAGAATATGCATTGCATTTTGGCCACAGTTAAATACAAAGCAATCCAATTTGACCATATTTAATGATTTTTTAAAATTGCAGATTCTAACACTGTTTTACAGTATTAGAAGTCATATATTTGCTGTCAGTTATACCTGTTTTGAATGACACCTGAGAGATGTGGCCAAAAGCAATTAGAAAAACACATTGTTTATGGTTTGACAGTATGGATGCAAATCTATTATTAACATATTTGATGCGAACAAATTTCTTTCAGCAGGGTAAAGTAAAAAGTGGTATTCTTTGCCAAGAGTGTTAGTCCTAGGTTTCAAATCTAGTATTATCACCTAGTTTTTAAAACCTTCTGTTGCAGCATATAACTTGCTTCTAGTATGTAATCACAAAAAAAAAGAAGAAATACTAGAAGTGCATATGAATTCTATTTCAATCTCTCTCTTTTTTTAAAATCTTGTATTATTTCTCAAGTGTTGAGAAAACCACAGACCATAAATCTGGAAAGAAAGAAAAAGTCTTAAGTAATGATTTACAAGTGGTAATCTTTCTGCTTCTGTCATGTTTTCTTTCTAATCAGGAAGTATTGTGGCTTTGATTTTTTCTGTGTGCCAGTTGTGTAGTTAGATACTTTATTACTTCTAAACTGCTTGCTGGAAATACAGTTTGGTCTGGTTTTACATCACTCTTGAAAGAGGTTAGGTTTTTTTCCCCCTCTGTATTTCTTAAAGCATAGTGTAAATCAAAATGTCCTCCCTCTCTTATGAATGGAAATTAACAAATGCAGACACTTGTTTTAGTGATTGGATTTTATTTTTCCTAAATTGCCTTTGCATGATTCCAAGTTTACAAATGCTTGCAAGTGTAATAAACACTTCTCAAAAGCTTTCATTAAGTTTTTTTTAAATGAATAAGGGCTTAAAATATATAGGATGAGCTTACTTGTTAATATAAAACCACAAGCTGAAAGAGTATGAAAAGACAATATAAAACACTATAGTTTTGCTGGCTCTACACACTGCTTAATTGTTGCTGGTATTTGGGGATGCTAGATCTAGTGAATTCTGATACTGGCTTATCCACACCTGTGTAGTCATACTGAAATAATGGTAACAATTAATGGAAAAACTGTTTTCATTGTTGTGGGGTTTGAATTGGGTTTTTATTTTTTGTTGTATTTTTTGTGGCCCCTATTCTTGACAAACACTTTCAAAATTGCAAATCAAAAGTTATAGGATATAGATATCCAATTCATGCATCAGAAAGAACAGTTTCCCTCTGCTTTTCCTTTCAAACTTTGATTAGTTTGAAATATCTGAAAAAGGGAGACAGAAAAAAACTACTCTTGACATTTTCTTGCTGATGTAAAACTTACACTGAAAACTGACTGGTTGTGTTTTGTTTAACAAAAGGAATTTTCAAACTGCTTTTCTGTTACTCTTCAGGGGCAAGTTTTAGCTGTAGTCTAGCTTATGTAGTTAGGTGTTTTGTTAGATTATGGTTTGCTTTACATTCTTCAGCATTTGCCTTCTGTGTTTTGCGTCTAGTTTGTAATTGATTGTATTTGTGCTACATTTCAATATAATTTCTTTTGTCTGTTGGAGATAAACTCTTTCTTCATGATGTTAAAGGCAGGTGCAAAAGTTGCTTGGCAGAGCAGGCTGTGGAGCAGTTCCTGTGCCCTGCCTAAGCCCTGGCCACAAGTGCTGACCAAGGAGCAGCAGGGGAGGCTGGCTGGTGGCTGCTGAGGTGTAGCTGGGCTCCCCACAGCAGTGCTGGTAGAACCTTCTGTGCCACTTGCACTGTAGCTGTGTGTGTTGTCCCTTCTCCTAAAATGGCTTCCAAATACTTCACTGAGTGGATAATGACACTTTTCTTTGGTGCAGACTTGTTGTTCTGTCATAGTTTAGTATTAAATGTCTCAGATTTCCAGGGCCTTGCAGTGTGTGATCCCATTAATCTCTCTGATGTGACTGAAAGAAACCAGTTCAGCAGCTGTGAAGAAGTTGGGGAAGCTTGAACAGCTTCTCACTTAGCCCTGGATACAACCTCCCTGCTGTGCTTCTCATGTAGCTGATGCAGGTTGCAGCAAGGAATATGTGGTGCTGTCAGCATGGTGTTTTTCTTACCACCCTTTCTTGCCACAACCTTGTAGAGCTTTTTGATGACAGCAGACTGCCCCAGGTGTTAAATGTGTTGCTGTTCTTTGGGGCACCTAATTGCTGTCATGTTCACATGGAATATTAGGTGTGTAATTTCCTGTGCACATGGAGCCCATGAAAGTATGAAACCACTAGAGTGGGTTAGATCTGTCTTCACTTAGGCCTCGAATTGTTGTTGTTTTTACAGGAGAGGCAATAATCTGTGGAGTAGGTCTTACTTGCTCATGTGCAAGTCCCTTGCACAAGCGAAAACTTCCCAATACATCTCATGTCAGTGTGTGTGTACCTGACAGCAGAGTGGTAACTGGTTTAAGTTTAAACTTCAGAATTCCTGTGGAGGTTGATCACTTCTTTTACTCATATGCCATTTGCAATTCTAAATATAAATATGGTAATATTGTACACCTGACAGAATATACTTGTTTCCCCAAAAAGGAATTTCTGCTGTAATGCTTAATAGCTATGAATTGCTTCTACCTCTTGATGGCTGACACTGACTTTCTGTTTAGGAAAACATAGGAAGACTGGAAGAGATGTGGCTATCAAAGTCATTGACAAGATGAGGTTTCCAACTAAACAAGAAAGTCAGCTTCGTAATGAAGTAGCCATTCTCCAGGTATAAAAGTGTTTTGGAATCATGTTGGAGTTTCATCTTAAATAGACTATTAATGAGATTTTATATTGTGTCTTAAGTGTTCTGAATTGATTTTTAAATTTACATCTGTGATTTCCAAGTACTTTTAGAAGTCGGAATCTTATAAAAGCAGGAACTCCTGAGTACTTGGTAGAATTGATAACTTGGGGATGATACCTACCCTGCTGTAGGGGATCCCACTGAACCCATGTACTTTGGCTCCATGTTGACTCCCTCAGCATTATTTTCTCCTGTTTTCTACTACTGGCTCCTCAATCTCTGAGTATTATTCTTACACTCAGTAACTTGATACAGAACATGCGTCAACTGTAAAATTAATAATTGCAGCTAAATTGTATTAAATAAGTTATCCTTAGTAGTTGGCATGTTTCATGGGTTGACATTTGCTTCAAGCTAGGTTCTTTCCTCACATAGTTTTTTTCACCTGTATCTATTTAACTGCTTTTTTTTTTATTTGTGGTCAGCATTTCTGTGTAATTCAGGATATTTCATACTGATTTATTTATAGATGTACCTATGCTACTTTCTTTTAGAATTTGCACCACCCTGGGATTGTAAACCTGGAATGTATGTTTGAAACACCAGAACGAGTCTTTGTTGTGATGGAAAAGTTGCATGGGGATATGCTAGAGATGATTCTTTCCAGTGAGAAAAGTCGACTTCCAGAACGAATAACTAAGTTCATGGTCACTCAGGTGAGCAGTAAATTCCTCTGCTTTGAGAGGAAAGGCTAGATTTGGGTTTTGTAATTATAAGATGAGAATTTGGAGAAGGAGTTTTCTGTACTGTTATTTAAAAGAGACAGCATAGAGAGCTACACATCTAATGAAAGTTGAATAAACAAGAAAAGAGCTTTGAATGTTAATTGTGTTAATTTTTTGGCCCTTCTTTCCCAAGACATAACATTATGGACATCTAAATATGAGTGTCAAAACAGTAAGCATTCAAAAAAACAGAGGAGGAGGTGGGGAGAAGAAGGTTGGGGAAAATAAACCCACTTGTTTTCAAGTCTTGGTAGACTGGAAAAAACAGTACTTGCACAGTATATATGGGTTAGTTCTTGAGGACTGTGTTGATAGAAATTGCTGTATTGGTTAGTCTGTGTGTCTTTTGACACTTCTCATCTGCTTGAATATGTTCTGAAAGGTTTCTTTCATTTTGTAGATACTTGTTGCTTTGAGGAATTTACACTTCAAGAATATTGTGCACTGTGATTTAAAACCAGAAAATGTACTACTAGCATCAGCAGAACCATTCCCTCAAGTGAGTGAAGATTAAACAATACTTTTCATTACTATTCATTGGGTTTTTTTAAAAGCAATATCAACACTGCTGCTTAAACAGCAACCTCTTGTGGGATTTTCAGCTGACTTCTAGAATTACTTGAACTGCTTGTTACTGTAGTTGTCTCTTTTTTTTCCACTTGTCTCACTAAGTGCCATTAGTGCATTGGTCTTTCTTATACTCTGAGGAGGGCTTATTGACTTGGGGTTACATGTTGAACTTGATCTGGATCCTTTTATCTTCACAAGTGCCTGCTGTGTTCAAGTTAAGGAACTGTTGCAGGATCATAAAGATTTGAGCATTGGTGCATGTACCAGCCATTAAAGCATTTTACTGGGATGTTCTGTCAAGAGCTGGCTGGCTCTGGGTTCAAGCTAAAACTCATTGTTTGATTTCCATGTAGCCGAAGCCTCCAGCTTCAGGAATTTGATTAAGAGGAATGAGATCTGGCTGGGATTTGTGTGTGTTTTTAACTTTGGTTCTGTGCCTTTCCAGAGTGAGAAGTCACCTCAGAAAATGAGCTGGGTTTGGAATCAAGATACGTTTTCCTTATTTTCACACTTGTGGTCATGTAATACACGAAGTGCCTCATACCCAAGTCTCTGCAGGGCTAGTTCAGGTCTTGATCTGAAGTGTGGCTGATCTGTGTGCTGCAAACCCAGTAACCTTAATGGGCTGGTTTACATGGGGTTTTGTTCATTTTGTCAATGTTTAAGTGATGGCAGAAAGGGTGTGAAATCAAGCAGAGATTGCTCCATTTAAAATGTGCTGCTTTTGCAGGTGAAGCTGTGTGATTTTGGCTTTGCACGCATCATTGGTGAGAAGTCTTTCCGGCGCTCTGTGGTGGGCACTCCTGCGTACCTCGCCCCTGAAGTGCTCAGGAGCAAAGGCTACAACCGCTCCCTAGACATGTGGTCAGTAGGAGTTATTGTCTATGTGAGTCTCAGTGGCACGTTCCCATTTAATGAAGATGAGGATATCAATGATCAGATTCAAAATGCAGCATTTATGTACCCACCAAATCCTTGGAAGGAGATTTCTAGTGAAGGTAAACAAATTCATTTCTAATTTCTCTATTAGAATGTTTGTGTACATAGGTAATACATTCAAATGCTTAAATATCAAGGTTTATTTAGGAAGGAGTGAGAAAATTATTGTTAGTTTGAGTTTTTAGTAGACTATGCCCAAATAGGTAAATATGAGGTAAATATATTTGTGAAAGATAAATTATAAAATATAATGCTTTAGAAAATTTTCATGGCAGGGGAGTCAGAAGATTTAGCAAGAAAAATTAATTTCATGCATGATGAGTGGAATGAGTGATCTGATACTTCCCAAAAGTCCCAAAGGAAAGTTCATTCATGTGTGGGTATTTGCTGAATGATGGTATGTTTTATCTGAACTATAATCACAGAAACTGTTCAAAGTTGAATCTGGAATTTTAGTTTGTACATTAGGAAGTATGGACTGAAGTGTGAGGTCTGAAGAACCTAGAAGTTTACAAGGCTGGTCTCTAGAGCTCTCCAGTGCCAGCTTTGGTTATATGTTGTTACCATGTTTGGTTAATAAATGATTAAGACACAGGTAGATGTGGAAGGATATATACAGTAGTGGAAGTACCTATATCATTGTGGAACAGGATTATGCTCAAGATTTTTAGACATATCTGAAAATTACTAAAATCAGTAGTGAAAAAGATTAACGAATAATACAGTAATGCTTTTAGTTTTTCCATCAAAAGTAGGGGGAACATACCCCATATTACTTTTTTGTAGCCACATTTAACATAAGGAAAGCTAAATATAAAATTCAAGAGTTTGGTTAACTTTAAAGGAATTCAGTGTAGGATACACTCACACATAAAAATATAATTTCTACTGCAGCATGTGAATGATGATGGAGGTGATTAGCATTTAAACAATATAATTTTTGTTCTTCTTTGCCAGCCATTGATTTAATAAACAATTTGCTTCAAGTGAAGATGAGAAAACGTTTCAGTGTTGACAAATCCCTTAGTCACCCATGGTTACAGGTAAACCCATCTGCCTTTTTCACTATGCTTACAATGGGTGAATAATTTTTTTGACTGAAATTCTTCAGAGGCTTATGAAAACTTCAAGTGTCACATTCTGTTAACAAGCATTCATGAAGGCTTGAGCATTTCTGGATTTAACTTTACATTTTATGCACTCCAGGGTTCTGACCATCTGTGAATGGCTTCCTTCTTCAAGGGAAATTTGTCATACTGTCTCTTTTGCCTTTTCCTTTCTGTCTGACAACAACATGGGTTTACTCTTCTGGCTTCCCCCTCGACTATGGGCAGTGATGAATGCATGGAGCCGTGTGAAATCAGCATGGAGACAAACATTGTTTGTTCAGTGCTGAAGTGGACACATAGCCTGGTGTGTGCTGTAACTTGTAGTCCATTTAGAAAAGATTTGTTTGGAATGGAATATTTTATCTGCTGCTTTGACAATCTTAGATACTAGCCTATTTAATTTTGAACTATTCTTTGTGAACAGTGTTGGGGCTTTTTTTTTAACAGATCTTGTTGGTTATATCTTCTGGCTATTTACACTAAAAATGGACAGAAACTGCAGAATTTATCCATGGGAATGTAATGGTGCTGTTTCTTAAAACTGCTTCCTTAAATCTTTTACTCCTTAGGATTATCAGACTTGGCTTGACCTCAGAGAATTTGAAACACGCATTGGAGAGCGTTATATTACCCATGAGAGCGACGATGCACGCTGGAAAGAACATGCTTATGAACACAACCTCGAGTACCCCCAGCACTTCATTATGGCTCCCAATCCAGATGACATGGAAGAAGACCCTTGATTTGCTCATTATGTTAAATTGTAGCAAAGAAGGATACTCCAGGCAGAAACTGAAGTTTTGAAACAGCTATTGCTCTTTCCAAAGGCTGTACACATAGTTTGTTGTGTAAAGCCCAGAGGATCCTGCATTACCATGAGAATAGTCTGTCGTCTGCAAACTTTTCTCCATCCCTGACTTTGAGTAGTTACTGGACAGTGGGATACAAAGCCCTGTTGGGTAACATTTCACCAAGCTGGGTGGCTACAAAGCCATTACCAAGGTGTGGTGTGTACAGACTGAATGGTTTGTGTTTTTCAAGGGTTTTTGTTTTTTCATAGCCTATGCAGTAAGAGTTTTGTAATAGTTTTCTAATCCCTATTTACTAGGCCGTAGGGGACTGTTTTCTGCTGCTTAGATCTCCTGTTTCTCAAACTGTGGATGGTGAAGAGTCTATAAAGAAATCAGTTCAGAATACCTTGGCTAAGGCAAACATGGTGGTTTAGTTGAATACAGCTTCATAGATGAAGGAATAATTTGCTGCTGTTTAGACAGTTAAATATGTGTGTCTTTGCCCTAATTGAACCTTTTACAGATAGCAACCAAAACAAACTAAAAAAAGGAAAACCCCATAACTTCTTACATTCCTCTTGAAATGCTTGCTGACAGTCTAAGGAGATGATAATCAAAGCTGTGCTAGGCTTTTATTTTGTCTGTTAAAAAAAGCAATAAGCCACAACAGTGCGCTGCTATGCAAGGCTGGCACATCATTGATACACACCAAAGGCATTTTGACTTAAACCTACACAAATAATGCACAGAGAGCACACAAGACTTGATGTAGCATATCTTTTCACTCTGGAAGATGAGCTTTTAGCAGAAGGATGTGGAAAAATAGGGAAAATACATGCAGCTTTCTTATGTCGTTTCAAGTAATAAGATTTTAAAAGTTTTCTAATATTTTTCTAATTTTTAAGGTTCCCTGGACTTATATCAGGAGTAGTTTGTAGCCTGCTAGCTTGTTATGTTAACTCTGCTCAAAACCTAGAAGTAACAGTGGATACCACATCAGCTGTTGCTTCTGCCAGGGCAGCTAGATTGTAGGAGAAAGGACTTTGCCTTGCCACCTTAACCTGCATCCCTCCTATCCTCTTTACTGTGCTCAGAACTGTTTGAGCTGAATGAAGAGTCCAAAAGCAACTGCTCAGTTTTTTCTGTGCACATGCCTCAACTGAAGGATTCCCAACCACTAATGCTACTTGTGGCGCAGTAGAGGGGAAACAGCAGGCTTCTTTGGAGATTATTCCCTTGGACAGTTCAAGTTAATGGTATTTCAAAGAAGTTTGAGGCCATAATGTTAAATGCAAATGGAAGAGGGTTTTTTTGTCTTATTTTTAAAAATTAGAAGGGTGAAATCCTTTTTTTATGGAGTAACAGTGTTGTGCTCCTGGAGGGTACTGGATGGATGCATGCATCCCTGATGTGCCAAGCTGCTTAACTGGAGCTTAGTTGGAAATTTTTATAAAATTATGATACGGGCTTGAACTGCAAAGGCAGTGAGAGGCTTTGGGGTATCTCCACTCTCCTACAAAGATTTTTCTTTTTTTTGTTTTTGTGTAGATAAGTATTTTTTATACTGTTTTTATTCAGGTAAGGAAGCAGGTGAACAGATTTAGAAGTTGTTAGGTATACCTAAAATGGTTAGTTCAGAGCTGGAAATGGCAGCTGCAGAAGGATGTGCCCACAGGTAGATCTGGGTCTTCAACTCACTCTTTCTTTTCCCCTTGTCCTTTATCTATCTGCCACTGCATTTCATAGTTGTCTGTGCTGACAAAGGCTGAGCTCTGGATTCGTAACCCTGTTTAGAGAGGGTTTCAGGACTGATTGTTCAAAGAGGCACTGCTTTCCATCTCTGCAACCAGAGCAATCACCTCTGACATTGGTAGTTTGGTATTTGCCCATTCTTGTTGGCAAGCAAAGCAGTGCTGTTTTTCAACTTCCAATGCTCAAGTGACCAAATTTCAGTGAAGCCATTGCTATAGTCCATCCTAACTGTACTATATAGATACAGTTTGGTTTTAAACTTCAGATTTTTTACTTGAGCTGTTACTCCAGGTTTACCTGTGGGTTTGTTGTTTATGTTGTTGTAAGGGAGAAAATAAAGCAGCTCACACACTTGAAAAAGCACAACAGGAATAGAGGAAGGAGGGAACAATAATGAAGTAGAAGGCCTGGCTTTTGTCTCTCCCCATGAAGTCTGCACTGCTTCAAAATATTATATGAGCTATTTATTCTTCAAGTTGTATTAAAATAAAAATAATGCTGTTGACCTGTCAAAGAGATTGCCTGATCACATGCAGACTTATGGAGCCAGACGAGAAGCCACAAGCAGCTAGTAGTCAAGAAACCAAAAAATCCGGCTTACATTACATATAAAATTCCTAGAGTAGTAAAAGTATCTGAGTTTTATTCCCTTTTTTCTATTTTTACTGCAGACTTTGACAGCAGTAGGTTACAGTGTTTAATACCCTTACCCTAGATGAATTAAGTTGCATTCATTCAAGCAATAGTGCTATGGTGATGCTATAAAAAAGCTCATGTAAAATTTATAGCCTCAAAATGACACTGTCAAGTACTTTTATATTTTTATACACCCCATTGTTTGTAAATATCCTCTGGTAAGCTTGAAAATAAAATTTATTTCCCTATCAGACTAGTTCTTTTTATTTACGTGAATTATCTCCTATTAAATGTTCTTAGAAGTAAATGGTCCTATACTTTCTTGTTTGTGGATTTATTAAATATGTCCTGCTGTGGAAATTCAGCCAGCAGGAACTCCTTTTATGTGCATCCTGTCACTATTCTCTTTATAAAAATATCTTCAGAGATGTCAAGGCATCTTGATTTTATTCAAGTACCAAATCTTGTATACATTTAAAGTCTCCATAGTGCATGTTACTGACAAGTTTGGATTGCATTAGTAAATATTTCAATCTGTTCTCTCAAAAGACTCCCAAAACATTGTTCATTCTTTGCTCTGTGTGTGCTGGTTTCTGTATGTGCAATGTTTTATTTCCACTCATACTGCTTTGAACGGATCAGTCCAGAGGTTTGGTGTGCTGTACCAGACTCATTCTGAAACAGCCATCACACATTTTGCCATAGTATAATTTCTTTAGTAACAGTTCATTAAATCCAGCAACAGGTGGTAGGGGAGACTTTGATTCTGGCTTATCTTTCTTGTCAGGATGTACAAGTCTGTGGTGAGGCAGCAGGACAAAAAAATTAAAACAGTTTCCCATCTTCTAGGGATTCATCAACATAGCATAGCTGTGAAGTAACTGCTCACTGCAAGAGCACCTGGAAAAAAATGC
Organism: Lonchura striata; assembly: GCF_050655825.1. Taxonomy (NCBI): domain Eukaryota; kingdom Metazoa; phylum Chordata; class Aves; order Passeriformes; family Estrildidae; genus Lonchura; species Lonchura striata. The sequence goes on along the minus strand of NC_140705.1, from coordinate 82,004,936 downwards.
ATGTTAGAGTCCTTCCTGTATTCCTATAAATTCCTGCATACCTGCAATCCCTTCTTGCATCCTTTCCACTTAATGGTGCTGCGATGGTTGGTAAAACTGGTGAGATCACTGGTGGTGGTCCATAGCCCACACACTGATGAAAGTTTTGCATTAAATGCTCCTAAATATAGTCAGTTTACTTTCAGGGATCTGGAGTAACTTACATCTAGCAGAAGCAACTTTCTGATCTCATACCTACATGTTATTTTGAACAACATTTTAAAATCAAAGACTAAAGCTCTCGTACTGCTTAAGAGTATTGCCTGTGGATTGGGAGAGTTCTGCAGATGTGAACACTCGTACCTGCAGTCGGAGGTCAATGCCCATGTTCTTTAAAAACTCCCTCTGTTTTATAGGGCCTAATGTAGCTGGTTTTCCCTGTGCCATCTTTCGAAGGTAGCTGAAATCAATATCTGCTGTCAGGTCTGCTGTACCTGGAGCACTCAGCACATTGTGAAGTTTGTGATTCCGAAAACCCTGCAAATGAAATTGGAAGATTACACTCAGCTGTAGCCCAACCATCATAGCCAGGGCTGGCAAAAATTAAGCTGTGCCTTAGAGTGGCGACAATAGCAAATTATACGTGGAAAGTTGGAGATAAATGTAGGAAGAGCTCAGATTTCCTTTTCCAACTGACAGAAACCCTTCTGGGTACTGATTAAACAGGAATTACTCAGTTTTATGCAGTTTTTACTATTTTGCCCACCTATGAACTTTAACTTACAAGAATCTAACAATCAAAGACAACAGAGTCTTTTGATTTATTGCTACAGGGCAAATAAATGCCTTACCCAGAAAGTGTCAGTTTTGTTCCGTCGTGGCCGTAATCTGCGACCAGAGCAGCTCCACCATCCTTCTCTATCTGAGAGGCCAGCCTCTCCACAATGACACCAGCCTCAGGACACACTTCCACATGGTCTCATTTCTTCTGGCTAGTGCAGAGTTCAAAGACCAGAACACCTGTATTAGCAGACAAGCACAAGGCAAGTATCCCTCACACTTGGTGTCTTGGGGCTGTTGCTTTCCTGGGACATGCAGGTACAGGAGGTGCATCCTAGGCTACCTACACTGGCTTGAGCTAGTTTTTGCTATCACTCATTCTCCATTAGTATTTTCTGAGTGCTGGATTTCAGTGCTCTCTTCAATAACCAGTAGTCAAATGCCAATTTTTCTACCAAGAATATCTCTATCAGGTGCAATTTCCTTGCTGTAGTACTTAAGGAAAATAGTGCTTCGGCTGTGCACACCCTTCCGAGAGTCCTTCCTGTGTGAGACTTCATAGCTCCGTTTAATCTCCACTACTTAATTTTGTAGCTTTGAGTATCCAGTGCACTTCAGGAAAAAAACACAGCCACTCTCCACTAAAGGTCAGCCTGGCACTGAGCAGGCAGCTGCCCTGAGTACCCTTCAGCACGCTGAGAGCCTGGCTGTGGCAGGGCCACTCTTGAGATGGTGATGCCACACACACAGTGGAAAACTCTGTCCATCATTTGGTGCCTTGGTTTGCTCTCTGAGACATGTTGTGTGTGCAAGCTCCTATTTTGCAAAGTTTGATACACGTGGTAACTTTTGTGCTGCAGTTTCACAGCATACAAAGCTAAACGCTTGTGGAAATTTTAAGCTCTATTCATTTATAGACTGAGAGCCCTCTTCTTGCTGTCAGAGTAACTGAGAAGCACTAAATGTACTTGAAAGAGTCAATAAAGGTGTAAGGATGAGCTCTGGTAGGCATAACCTCACCTGAATAAAGTTTTGTGTCACAGGGGTCCTGGATGGTGACAGGACAAACAGCAGCTGGTCAGGAACTTCTGGGTCAATATCAACCAACACCTCACACCAGCCTTTTTCTGTTCGCTGTTCAACAAGCCCAAAGTACTCATGTTACACTCCAACAGGTACCACAGTATCTTGTTAATTTGACTGAACTAATATGTCAAGACTTTTCATAAAGGTCTTAGGAACAATACATTGTTAACAACTATTACTCATTTAATTCCATTAACTGCCTTAGAAAAAGTTTGTGGTGAAGAATCATCTGCAGAGCCAACAAATACGAGTTTAATTATACTTGAAAGGAATCAATGATGCTCTGAAGAAAATGCCGCCTCTTCTGTTGACAGTTGCAACATTTAACTTACCAGAATAAAATATTTCATTCTACTGGTGATTTTCATAAATTAGCTACTTCTGAATTGTAACTAGCCTCTATTTGACTGCTCTCATTATTATTCAAGTGAAAGCCCCTCAGTCTTTTCTTAGTATTATTACAGAAAATCATGTGGAAATTAAAATCTGTGTTAATGTAGCATAAGAAATAAAAAAACCAAAACCTTGAGAGTTATCTGAGCAGAAAGAAATCCTTATCTTTCTTCGAGTTTTTCCATTAAAAATAATTACTAATTTTACAATTTTCAGCTGAATTAAGCCTTATTTGTCCAATTTAGTTAGAATTATTTCATCACCAGAGATAGTGCATGTGACTAGTTGGCACCTCAATTCTGTTCTTCCTCAAAGAGAAAAAGTGTTAAAGCAGATGGTCACAATTAAAAGTAATAATCTTTCTATACCTGAAACTTATGTATTGGCAGGGCATCAAAGAACTCATGTGCTAGATAAAAGCTGTGACCTGTGGGAAGGTAAAAAAAAATGCATTAAATTATTAACACTTCTAGAACAGCTCTCAGTTTAAAATATTTTTATGATTTTTAATGAATTAAGCTAATTAATGTGGTTGTGAAGAAATTGTAATTACTTCCAGCTTACACACATGAAAGATACCATTTCTACAGCTAGTTGTAGTTACCAATCCATGAATTTTAGATCACTCTCTTGTGAAAGGAGATTCAGGCAAAGCCAGTAAAGTTTTGAGGTTTTTTTTTCCCCATGGAAAGAAAAAGTCAGAATATAGGAAAATGGGTAAGTATCCCCAAATGAAGATTGAAAGAATAGGTAGCAGTGATAAAAATGAACCAAGATCCTCCTGCCTCAGAGTCATACAAGTAAGAACAAATATGTATAAAACTACTTTTCTGTTCAGTGTGAAGGCTAGCAGAGATACCCTCTGCTATCTAAAGTTATCAGTGAAGGAAGGGCACCATCCTTTTAACAAGGCATTCAAGCTCCTTACCTGGTGGCACATCTTGAATGTCTCTGTACCAAAAAATGGGAATTCCAGTCTTGCTAATGCCTTTCATGTAAGCAGACTCATCCTCAGGGCTTGGCTGCACCTTCCCTCCTGTCAGAATCACTGCTTGGATCTCGCTGAGTTTGGGGCTCACTTCTACCAGATGAACAGAGACATCACATGTACTAAGAACAGAGGCGAGCTGCTTGAAGACCTATAAAGACAGATGAATTCTATTAGGTGCAGTCTTGTGCTGTGTCCCTTAATGGTTCAAGTATTAACCTATCTTCTCACTATTTACTGTTCACTATTAACTATTCAAGATAGAAGATTTTAATTAGCTTTCACTAACAAAACAATCTCAGTGAGAAAGACTGCATTTTGCTCCCTCAGTAGGAAGCGTGAGTTTCTTCACAAATCTTAATAAAAGCTGCTACACTTCAAAAAAGTTGGCTATACATTACAGGGTTGTAAGGACAAAAATATGAAATGCTAATTTGGAAGAGTAGTAGCAGCTCCTCCAAGACCTGCAGAAGGTCTAGCATTAGGTGAAAAATATCTGTTTTCCTGCCACCTTTAACAAATGTTTCATATCCCACATTTCATAATTTTTCATTATTTTTATTAACATATGTAAATAGAACAAAAGTTATTATGTGGTGCTAAGTCCCATTAGCAATCTGTTTACGAATCACCAGCATTTTAATAAAGACAGCCATGTAGGCATGACTGAACACAAAGCATTAACTCAAAAGAAATAAGGCCCTGAAATGCCCAAAGGAATTAACACAATTTCATTCTGTGTTATTGCACTCCCCTGTTCTGTTCCTTGCACTAAGGCCTCCATCTCAATTACACATAGCAACACCTTCCTAGATGGTTTTCAGTTTGGATAATGTTTCCCTGCACAGAAATAATTTACAATGAAATATTCCTGCCCTCCCCTTCTCTCCAGTGATGTTCGGAAGGTCACAGCCATGTCCATGGAGTGTGCACATGCTGGCCCCGGTCTGCTTCCACCTGAGAGCCCTGGTCCCAGAAACTCATCCATTCTAATCAGAGTCTGAGCTGCCAAACTGACTGAAGTGATCTGGCTACTAGGCAAGGCAGTGAAACATCTTCCCTTCAGATTTTGCTGCAGCTATGGAATACAGCCAGAAACAAAGAACACAAATGATTTTCACCTACCCGCAATATATCCTCCATGAGGGTGCCCCTCCCTGGGCCCAGCTCCACCAGCTAGAAGGTGGTTGGTTTGCCCATGGCCATCCATTCACTAATGTACGATATTCCTATTAACTGTCAGTGAGAAACAACACACGGCGTTACAGTAAGAAATTCAGAACTTGCAGAAAATCACACCTGCCTTTGTCTGATAGTAACTGAGATAACATGGCAAAATTCTGTCTTGATATTTTGAAGCTAAGAATTATGATACATAACATCACATTACTGTCTTTAAGTATTAAAATTGGTCATTGATTGCTGTCAGCCCAGCAGAAGCAACTCTCCATCAATAAATGTGGAGAGTCTGTTCTGGCTGGAGCAAGAACTTTCACCTAAGGCTCAAATGCAGGTCACTGTCCAGGTGCCTTTGGACAACTGTTTTTCCTGACAATGCATTTACCAAAGCACCACTGAGAACAGGATTTCGCCAATCTTCACTTCTGGAAATGATACACAAACCAGAGCGAGCCAGACTAAACTCTGGAGATTATTTCTGAGGGTTAAGTTTTCACACTGGAAAATCACCAAACTCTTTTTATTTATAAGCAAGTTCTGTATAAAAGTGTTACTAGGCACAGATGGTGTTTCATACAAAGGACTTTCAGAAAAACAAAACCCCCTTTCCTCCCTCAAAACCAATTTTTCTCTTGGGAAATAGCTTGAACCGTATCATAGCTACTCCAGTATTTTGACATTGATAAAGTGGCTTGGAAAACTGGCTTGGAAATCAGCTGGGATGGAAATTGGAAGGACCACATTGGGCTATCTGGACTACCCTCCCTGTTCAAGTAGGGTCATCCTAGAGCACACAGCACAGGATTTTGTGCAGATGGTTCCTGAATGTCTCCAGTGAGGGAAACTCCACAACCTCCCTGGGCAATCTGAGTGCCAGTACACAGTAAAGTTCTTCCTCATGTTCAGGTGGAACTTCCTGTGCATGAGTTTCTGCCCATTGACAGTATGGACACGGAGCAGAGCCCGGCTCCATCCTCCTGGCACCTCCCTTCAGATACTCACAGACACCCATGAGTTCCCCTCTCAGTGCCTCTTCCCGAGGCTGAACAGGCCCAGCTCCCTCAGCCTTTCCTCATCAGAGAGATGCTCCAGTGCCTCAATCATCTTTGTTACCCTCCACTGGAGCCACTCCAGGGGCTCCATGTCTCTCTTGTCCTGAGGAGCCCAGGACTGGACTCAGCACTCCAGATGTGCCTCACCAGGGCTGGGCAGAGGGGCAGGATCACCTCCCTTGAGCTGCTGGCAGTGCCCTTCCTAATGCACCCAGGATTCCATTGGCCTTCTTGGCCACAAGGACACACTGCTGGCTCATGGATGGCTTGTTCTCCGCCAGGATTCCAGCCAGGCCCGCGTGGTTGAAGTAACTTAACGCGAAGAACTGCGTTGCCTCTCCGAACACCTGGCTTATTTCAGGCGAGGTGATGAAGTCCCCGCTCTCGCCGCCGCCGCCGCGGCGTGTGTAGTAACGCTGCGAGGGGGAAGCGGCACAGGGGCCGCGGTGAGCGGGGCCCGCAGCGCAGCCCCCGCGGCCCGGCCCGGCCCCGCCGAGCGGGGAGGGCAGCGGGGAGAGAGGAGGAGAGGGGCGCTGGGCGGGACGGCCCCGCCGAGCGGGGAGGGCAGCGGGGAGAGAGGAGGAGAGGGGCGCTGGGCGGGGCGGCCCCGCCGAGCGGGAACGGCAGCGGGGAGAGGCGGCGCTCCCCGCGGGGAGCGGCGGGGCGGGAGAGCCGCGGGCGGCCCGCCAGCAGCAAGCGGCGCGCCAGCGGCAGCGCCATGGCAGCGGCTCCTGCTGCGGCTCCCGCTCCTCCCGCTCCTCCTTCTCGGTCTTCTTCCTCGTCTTCCTCCTTCTCCTCCTCCTCTCCGCCCGGGCGCCGGCGTGCGGCCGCAGCCCGGGCCGGAGCGCGTCACGCGTGTGCGCGGCAGCGCTTCCTGCGGGCGGCGATGGCGGCCGCGTTCTGGGATGCGGGAGCGGAGGAAGGCGGGCGGCGACAGCGGCGAGGAGGAGGGCGACGACGACGGTGATGAAGAAGCAGAAGGCGGAGATGCGGGAGGGTTCACGCTGGACGAGGTGCTGCGCCCCGCCGGCACCAAGGTGAGGGCGCGGGAGCACGTGGCGGCCGGGACCCCCAGCCCGGGACGGGCCCGTGCGGGGTCCCACGCAGATGCTGGGAACAAGTTCTTTGCTCAGGGGCTGCTGAGGCACTGGGACAGGTTGTCCAGAGAACTTGTGGATGCCCCATCCCTGGAGGTGCCCAAGGCCAGGCTGCATGGGACTCTGAGCAACCTGGTCCAGAGGAACGTGCCTGCCCGTGGCAGGGGGGTTGGAACTAGATAGTTTTTAGGATCCCTTCCAACCCAAATAATTTAAGGATTGTGTGGGGAAGCCTTGGGAGTCTTGCCAAACCTTGCACCATATCTGCCTGTGACAGCTCTGCCCTGTCTTCTCAGCAAGATTACCTCATGCTGTGTGCCGTGGACAAGGAGAGCAAGATGGTGGACGGGGTCAAGAAGGACACGATCGATGACCTGAAGGAAAGGGAGCTGGAGGCGTTCATCAGCTCCCTGGAGCTCAAAAAGTATGCAAAGAGTTGCCTGGTGGTGGAGGAGGATGAGGATTGTTATAAGTTGAGGCGAATAATTTGATTCAGCCTTTTAAGATCAATTAATAATTTTATTAATTACAGCAAGCGATAGCAAGCAAAACAGCGCTGGGTTCAGCTGGGAGCCTGGCTCCGCCAAAAGCTGACAACCTTTCCTTCTCTTCAGTCCCTTTTTATCTTGCATGAGTGGGGGTGGTGAGTCTCGTTCCACCGTGGTTATCAGTCCCAAAAACAATGGATTTCACAAGTGGGGTGGTGTGTCTTCTTCCACTTCGGTTTATCAGTTTTCAGCAACAATGGGTTTCCACTGCGGTTATCAGTTCCAGCCAGTCCTGCAAAATCTTTCACAATCTTTGTTTGTGGTTACCAGTCAAGCCTGCAAATTCCATGTCCCGACTTTCCCCCCTTTTATCCTAATTTCATACTTTTGATGAACAAACAAGTCAATGCAGTTTCTCACAAGGATTATGGTGGCAGCAGAGAGAAAGAGAAGCCTCCAAAGAAAGAGAAAAACAAGAAAGAAACAAATTGTTCTTCACTAGAGGGGAAAAAAGGAAAAAAAGGAAAGGAAAAGGCAATCAGTGTGAAAGACACCATGACTGGCAAAAAGAAGCAGGCTGGTGGTGATCAGGGCCAACAGCCTTCTGCAAGAAAGAAAGGCTGGAAGAAGATTTTGAATTTCATGCTAGGCAAGCAATCCTGATCAAACCAGGAATGATCTGGAATACACCAACAAATTCTCTCCAGAGCCACAGAATCAGACACTTTTGTCCAAGTATAAGGCCCTGGCCCAAAAGCTGTATGAACATGAGACAGACCTGTTTAAGAATAAGACAGACTATCAGAAGGGGGTCTCTTTGGCGTGGATTAAAACTGTTGTGTCCTCAGGTACCTTGGCTGACAGGATGGCAGTGATGACCCTTCTCATCCAGGACAGTGCTGTCCACAGTCTCCAATTTGTTGAGAACTTAATAAGCCTCATACAGAAAAAGGGCAGCAGGCAGCAGAGCCTTATGGCTTTAGATACTTTCAAGAAGCTTCTCATTACAGATATCTTACCAGACAATCGAAAATTGTGGTCTTTCTCGCAGAGACCGCTGAACAACATAGTGCAGATGTCGAGTGGCAACAAGGATTCAAGAGACAGGAGGCTGATACTTTGGTACTTTGAGCATCACCTGAAGCTGCAGATAGCAGAGTTCGTGCAGGCCTTGGAAGCACTGAGCCACGATTGTCTGACAGCCACCAAATCCCGAGCGCTGGCTGAAATAAATGGGCCAGGAGACCTGCTCCTCTTTAAGGCCTTTATTAGGTGACCAGCTCTGGGGTGGGGGCCCGAGGCGTCGCGCGCACCACCGCTGCTCCCACGTGGCAACGCGGAGGAGGAGGAGATCGGGTCCACTAGGCAGCAGAGCCGGGGCTTCCGTCCTGGGCACAGGAAGGCAATTTGTGGCTCGTTGCCCGGGGTCCTGATTCCGCAGTCGCGCTGTTTATATTAGTGCGGCATGTCGGTGGCTACTCCGCGGGTCCGGCGCTGTCCAAGGACCTCTTGCCGATTGTCCGATCCGGTCCGTGGCCCTGAATTTGGCGTGGCTTGTTGTCCTTGGGGCTCTTTTCGGGATTTTGCGCTCGGTTCGCGATTTGCATATTTGCTGGAGTCGGCACGGCCGCCATTTTGGGGAGCAGCGGCGGTAAAATCCTGGCGGTCACAAAGTGAAGGACAAGCGGGGCAAGGGGGAAACATAACAAGGGTGCACATAAGGGGATTTTAACGGGGTTTGAACAGTTTACAGCATTTTAATTAACATTTTTAATATAAAACTGAATTTATTCATAACAACTCCCCCCTCTATTTGTTTGATCGGGCTTTTGCCTGCATCAATTAGCTGTCTTGAGCTCCTGGAAATAGACTTTCAATTTATTATAGATCTCCCTGGCATTCTCATGATTTTGTTCTTTATTTTTCATTAACATGATTTTTGTTGGATCTCGGTTAGATCCCTCAGACAACTGGATAGTACCCCTGACTGTGGAAGTTAGCGCCCGAACTAAACAAGGGAAGAGGCAAGGTAGAAACAATAACCCTGCTATGGAGAAAACAGTAATAAAGGCGGCCTTTTTCCACCATGTCCCTTTTAGGGACCAGAACTCGTCCCACCAGTCACTATTTATTAAGGGTGTCCAATTTTGATTTCCAACGTATGCCAATTTGCGAATTTCCTTGGAAATGTTTTTTGATTACTGCACTTCTGTCGTCGATCTCCCAGCAGCACTCTGAGGAGTTAAATTTTCCACATATTCTTCCTTCATCTGCAAGTAAATAGTCTACTGCCAATCTGATCTGGTAAATCACTGCTCTTGTTTGCGATAGTTGGTCACTTACATGGTCAAATGCCAATGCTGTCTGATTAGATACAGTCTCGAGTACTGCTTGGAGTCGAATTATCCTGTTTAACATATAAATTGGGGTGCGATATCCCCAGGACCCATCTTGAGCCCATGTTGCTGGCCCATATGTTTGGATAATTTCTTCTGGGGTCCATACCTTGCTTTTCCAGGTTTGTGTGCCTCCCATGTCAATTGTATCTCTTTTCTTTCGTTGGTCTTTTCTTAAGTCATCATAGACTGGGACTCCTAGGTGTGCTCCTGATTTCTTAGGGAGAAGGAAAAAGGCCGGCTTGATTACCCCTACAGTGCAGCTCCCTGCCCAATCCCCTGGGAGCCTGGTATAGGCCGCATCCCCACAAATCCAAAATAAATATTCTGGGGCTTGCCAAAACCCATCTATTGTCTCTGTTGGAACCTCCCAGAACTTGGATAGTTCTCTAATTCCCCAAAAGGGGTTGGCCCCTTTCTCAGTGCACTTATGAAGTTTATACCCCTCATGATAAATACATCATTTTCCTGTTTTTCCCATGGCCCAGTATGTAAGGGGTTCCTTTGGGACCCATCTTGTCTCTTAGTTTTTCATTATTAGATACCTTTTGCATGCCATCTTTCCTACTTGGGTCTTGTACCTTCTTCCCATTCTCAGTATGCACTCTTTCCCCAATACCTTAGATTTCTGCTCCCATTTTTCTTTTCCCCTGGATGCCAGCGCTTCATTTGGTGGTCTTATTTGTCTCCATTGCAGAACATCCAATGGGCTCAAGCTACTCCCTTCCCACGGCCAGATCTCTGTCATCTGGGTACTCCCACAGACCCAACAGTTAGTTAAATTCAATTCCCTACTTATCTTTTCCACCAGGTCGATAAATAAGTTCTTTCCCACAAAATTGTCAGAATTACCATTTTCATTAATTACTTGTTTCTCTTTTACCAGATCTTTTAGTCCCTCATGCTCGAAACAGAACCATTCCTCTCCTACTGGGCACTCCCCAAGCAGGCGTTGCCTATAAGAGGCAGTGTTCTTTGTGGTCCAATGTTTTTCCGTCTTCCTGACAAGTGATTAATTGGGAGTGGTTAAAGCAGCCTGGATTTATATTGGTATGGACTCTGAATAGGGACCTCAAGTCATCCCCATCATAAATGGGGTGGTAACACTTTGTGCAAGGGTTTCTTTCTCTACTGAGAGAGCCCTCCAGTATTAGCAGCAACATTAACTTCCCCAAGAGTCCGGTAGGGGCCCTCTTCCCTTTGTTGACACCCCCCGGTCTTGCCTCTTGGGTCTGAGGTTTCCCTAAGAGTCTTTTACTATTGGCTGCCTCACTCCTTATTAGTTAATTTTTCTTATCACCTCTTTAGAAAGTACTCAGTAGGAGAAATTATTCCCTATGGAGGGGGTTCAAACCTCTTAACACTTAAAACATTAAAACATTAAAACAACTCTGACTTGTAACAGTTCTTAACAGCAATGCTAATAATATTTCATTTGGCACAGTCCTTGTTTCCTGTTTTCTTTTTGAGTGTGATTTTCAGGTTTTCTGGGTCCCGGACTACCCTCCACTCTCCCGGATTAGTGTGAGATGTCTTGTCTGTTGGTTTCTCAGAGGATGCAGAGGAGTCAGATGTCTGGCTTGGAGATGACACTGGCCCTTTGATTCTGGTAATATGGGTCCAACCCTTCTCCTGGGTTCGTACTGCAGTGTGGGTGGTCAGCAATACCTGAAAGGGACCTTCAAATTTTGGGGTTAAGGGAGTGTTATTCCAAGACTTAATTAGTACCCAATCCCCAGGCTGAATACAGTGCACATTGGTGTCATGGGGGGAAGTTTGGGGTATATATCCCTTTTTCCTGAGACCCTCTAAACTCCTCCCAATAGCTCTTAGATATTTGTGGGTAGCCTCTTCTCCATCATCATAGTTGCCAACACTGTATGGGGATAGCAGAAAGGGGAGTCCGAACATCATTTCGTAAGGGGACACTCCTATGTCTGCTCTAGGCCTTGTTTGAATTCGCAGTAGAGCCAGGGGTAGACACTTGAGCCAATTCAGTTTGGTCTCTGCTATTAATTTGGTTAATACATTTTTCAGGGTCTTATTCATTCGCTCGATTCGGCCTGAACTCTGGGGGTGCCATGGAGTATGTAATCTCCATTTTATCCCTAATGCCTTGATTACCTGCTGTAATGCCTGAGCAGCAAAGTGAGGTCCACTATCAGAATCAATAGTATTTACCAAACCATATCTGGGAAGGATTTCCTCCAGGATCAGTTTTGCGACCACTTCTGCGGTTTCCTTCTTTGTGGGAAAAGCTTCCACCCAATGGGTGAGGTGATCTATCATTACTAATAGATGTTTGTACCCTTGTACTGGAGGCATTTCAGTGAAGTCTACTTGGATATTTTGGAAAGGTCTGAGAGCCAATTCTCTTCCTCCAGGTTCTACTTTTCTCATTACCTTCTGATTTATCTTTTGGCAAATTATACATCCTTTAGTTATTGCTTTGGCCAGATCATATATTCCTATACAAAGGTTTTCCCTGAGGAGGTGGTCGCATAACCCCTGTGTTCTCCAGTGTGTCAGTTTGTGTATCTCAGTTAGTATCTTTCGGGCTAATTCTTGGTTTAAAAATCTCCTCCCATCTGGAGTTAGCCACTCCCCTTGCTTCCCCTGATGTAGCTTTAGTTCCTCTATAGCCTTTCTTTCCTTTTCACTGAATATTGGCTCAGCTTCATCCCCTCTTTGTTCTGTCCCTCTCTCCAACCTTAGGATCCTAATTGGTTCCCCTTGTTCCAAAGCTGCTTCCTTGGCTGCCTGGTCTGCTAGTCTGTTTCCTTTTATTTCCAGGGTATTCCCCCTTTGATGTCCTCTTACATGTATCACTGCTATCTCAAATGGTTTCTGCAAAGATTTCAGCACTAATTTCACCAGCTCAGTATGCACTAGGCCTTTACCTTTTGAATTTAAATACCCTCTTTCTTCCCATATTTTTCCAAACGTGTGGAATATCCCAAATGCATATTGTGAATCAGTATAAATAGTGCCATAATCCTCCTCCAATAAATCCAATCCTCTTTTTAGAGCATAGACCTCGCAGCACTGGGCTGACCAAGTTGAAGGCAGCTTCCCCTTTTCTATCACTTCCATATCTTTCCCATCTATTATTGCATATCCGATGTGGGAACTCAAAATGTCTCTCAGACATTTTTAGAGCTTCCAGGCCTTGGTCAGAAGCATTTTAGACCCTGGAAGACAGCTGAAAAACAGCTGTGATTTTGAGTTTGAGCCATGGAATGAATTACCAACCTTGGAGGTGGAACAAGCAATCACAAAAGGTTAGATAGTATAGTAAAAGTAGTTACAAAGTAGAGGGGAAATTTTTTTAGTATTGTACAGGGGGGTTTTAACACATGTACAGGGGGGTTTTCACTTTGTACATGGGGGTCAGAAGTTCTAAGATGGAGGAAAGTGGGCTGATCCTGTTCTTCCTCCTTCTTTTTCCTTACCTCCATGTTCTTGGTGATGTTGGCACTCACAGATTGGTTTAGAGTAGAAAAACACTTGGCAACGTAGGTAGTAGGTATTGGGGAATAATTGTAAACATGTTATACGTAATATATCTTATAAAAGATAGCAGCAGCCCTGGGCGGAGGAAAAGACGAAGAAGACAGCAGATAGAGAGGATGTCAGGGTGTGTGTGCCTCTACCCAGGCAGCTGATCAAATAGCCACAGTCCAAGAACATAATCTGTTAGATAACTAGCAATAAACTGCCTTGACACCGAACAGCTAAAGCCTGCGGAGTTTTTATTTGGAAGCACGGGTTGGAGGAGGAATTTCACCACCACATGAGACCCCAAAGCAAGGCCGGGGTTCTCACAATTGGCGTCCCTTGGTGAGCATCAACAAAAAGAAGAAAAAGAAACATCAAACAACCTCCAACCTTCATCCGCAGAAAAAGAAAGAAAAAAAAAAAAAAGAAGAGCAGTACACACTCTCCGCAATTTCAAGAAGAGAGGGAGTGGAAAGCTCAAGATAAGAACCTGACCTTCACCAAGGCATTTCGTCTGGAGGACAGCCAGGAGGAGAGAAACCAGAAGCGCGCCTGGGATTCCTCGCCTATGGCCTGCTGGACCATGGACAGTGCCATCTCTGGACTGACTTCATGCTGACTCAGCTTTTGGTGAGAATGGTCGAAATTAAGAACATGGGGGGGGAAGGACTTTTCCCAAGGACTCACCAAAGATTTTTTTTTAGCCCTATAGGGCGAAACTTCTACCCATCAGGTAGAGACAGCCCAAATGAAATGAAAGCTTTGTTATCACAGGTGCGGTGTAGTCACTCGCACACAGATGTATATTTTTTCTTGGGATTGAATTTTTGGCAAAGGATCAATAAGTAACTTTATTACTGAGCCACAAAAGGACAAAGAGATAAGACTGCCGCAAAACTTTTGCTTTTAACAAGGACAATATTATAGCCAGCTCTACGGCATGGCACGTCTGGCCGGACAGCTGGGGTTTCTATGGGAGCACAAAGGGGGAAGATCGCCCAGCCAGCAGCTTGGGGCAGTTTTCCTCACCACAGATCCAGGGGAAGCAGGACTGCCTCCCATGGACAATCAGGGAATGGTCTGTCATCATGCCCTGTGTGTCCGGGTTCCCACTGTACCTCAGTTTCCCTCGAACCTCAATCCCTGAGCTCCTCCAATGCAAATCCCCCAGACAGAGAGATAAGCCAAGCACAGCCGCAGCCCCCGGTGGGGGAAGGGACCAAGCGCTGCTCGAGTCCACACCCGCGACGAGAGGGGCAGTGGCGGCAGTGTCTCCGCGGGGGAGGGTGCAGAGGGAGTGCAGAGCAGAGAGGGAAGAGGAGGAGAGAGGAGAAATCCTTCACAGCTGCGCGGGCAGGGAGTTCAAAACAGCCTGCGGTGCAGGCAAGAGGGGTGCAGCGGGAATAGCGCAGACACAGGGCGGCAGGGGCGCGGGTGCAGCGGCCAGGCATCCCGAGTGTCCCGTGACGCGTTCGGTGTCAAGAATCCGTGAAGCCGCAAGAGCGACCACCCAAGAGGCGGGGGCAGCTCCCGGACCGCGGCAGCCAGTCCCGCTGAGGAAATAGCAGAGGGACAGCGAGAGGCGTCCTTTGCGGCAACTCAAGGCAGTGGGCACGCACATGAAGGTCGAGCAAAACCCGAGAGCCACGGGTGCAAGGAATTTCTCGCATCTGGAACGCGTGGGACGGGCGTAGGCAGGGCGGGGCCGGCGCGTGCGGGCTGTGGGTGCTGGAACAGAGTCAGGAGAGGGGCAAAGCGAGATGGGAGACATCGGGGCTGAAATGGGAACAGGAAGGTGATTACGTCAGCCCGGGGGGGGGGACGGCAGTGGCTCTGAATCAAAGGCGGTGCGAGTCGGAGTCAGGGGAAAGCACAGCCGGGACCAGAGCAGGAGCGTCCACACTCCCAGGGTGATGCAGGCAGGGACAGGGAGTGGCCAGGATGACTCAGGGCATGGTCCGTCGCGGTTCCCATGGCAACAGCCAGCACAAACCCACAGCAACCCCTGTCAGTTTCAGACATGGCCAGAACAGAACAGTTATTGCAACAAGAATCAGTTACACATGGATCAGTTGTTAGAAGAAATGTTAGACTGAAAGTTTATCAGGAATTAGTACGGGGTTTGCAAATGTAAATCAATTGTCAGAAGTGCAAATTGGAGAGCGGAGTGCATGGAACCGTGGCGCGGGGTCTCTCGCATCTCGAGCGCGGCACGGAGACAGATGGCGTCAGCAGCGGCCGCCGCCAGCCAGCCAAGTGTCCACAAACTGCGCGGCGACCTCACGGAGGGGGGGAATCCCGAGCGCGGGACGCGGCGCGGGGCGCGGCGGCGGCGGGGAGCGGCGGTCGCGCGCTGATGATGTCAGCAGAGCGCCGAATCACGCTGAGCGGGGACAGACACCGGGGCCGGGCGGGACGACCCGAGCGGGACTGGAACGGTGCCAGGTTCAGTCGGGCGTGAGAGGGGACATTCCCGAGCTCACGACCGTGGCCGGGGTCAGCGCGGCGGGGTGCAGTCGGGGCTGGTGTTCCTTCTCTCATTCCCATGGCGACACAGACAGAGACGGGTGAATCCAGAATGCACACTGCGTTTGCAGAAGTTAAAGCGAACGCGAAAGTGTTTGAGAGGGACAGATTGCAGGAATGGGTCCAGCGCAGCCGACACTGGGTGTGAGCGGGGACTGAGAGCAAGAGAGAGACACAGTCACCCCAATGCAGGCAGAAGTGGGGTGTGACTGTGCCAGAACTGCTCCCCTCCACACCACTCAGGCTGTCCAACCGGGTTCTGGGCAGAGCCAAGGCAAAGATTTCCTCGGTCACTGCCTCTCCACAGCAGAGCTGCGGTGTGACAGATGCCGAGGTTTTTTCCACTGCAGTGCATATCCAAACATTAACAACAAATACACGGCACAGCCCAGAAACCACAGCAGCCAAAGTAAACAACTTTTTGCAAAGCACATCTATTGCACCAAATGTCCCACAACAATGACGAGATGGAATTCCAACATTCACCCAAAAAATAAGATACAATTAAGTCGCCACTTGAAATCATAAGGGTCTCCTTCAAACTTCTCCAATGTTTCTAAACGCTAACCCCAGATTTCTTAGTTAGGTGAGAGAATTGATCAGCAGATGCACCCATCCGGTGTGATATTGTTTATAGAACACAATGTGAAAAAGAGATATCATAATGAGAATTGAGATAGAAAATTGAATAGCATGAAACTTTAGTAATTTATTATGTTAAGGTTTAAGTTAAGTTGTATTTTAGCATTCTATTAATAATAGAATTGAATTTTATATATAGTTTAAGTTTAAGTTAAGTATTGTTTAATTAGAGTATATCACTTTAAGTTTATCTTAGTTTGGGCCCTGAAAAAGTTAAGTTTATAAGAGTTTAATTGATAATGGATTTATATATTGATAATTTGATATATATATAGGTTTCATAAAGTTAATATAATTTAGGGATTTTTTACCAATATTTTATATGTTAAGTTTAAGTAATGTTTGATTCAAAAATTATTTTAAGTTTTTCAAAGGTCAAGTTTGTTTAATTAACAAAGTTTAGTTGTTTTTCTTTAAGGATAATAAGGTTTTGACTGAAAGAGTTTATGAGATGATAATGAATATTAAGTTAAAGGGAAGACACAGTCTATCGGATTCTTGGTTTTATTTTAGTCTTTTCTGTTTTATTGTAAGTTTATCAGTGTATAAGAGTCTTGAAGAAATTTATTCTGAGTTTTTCTGAGATTGATTTCATTGTTTAATGATCACTTGTTTATTTTGTGATTTCTTTGTGTAATGATACAAAGGGTGTTTGTTTCCAAATTCTTTCTTTTGCGTTTAACTATTTAAGTGTTTTATAAATGTTATTGTTAAGAAATTTTATCATGTTATCAGGTGAAGCTCTGTGCTTTGTTTTTTTTATATAGCAAATTTTCGTATGTTTTATTGTTGTTTTTGTAATCTCATCCAGGTTACATGTCATTCTGAAGTTTCATTTTGGATTTTAACTATGTCATGCATTTTTCTAGGTGAACTCTCTGGTTTGTTTTTATATCTCTTGTGAGTGGGATCATTTCTATTTTTTAACATTCTTGAATGTTTTTCAGAAGATCTCAGAGACAGATGCCTGAAGCATTCTGACAGCCTTTTGTTAATGTTAATTTTATGTTTTCTTTCAATTGAAAAAACATCTGTTTCCTTCAAAGGAGTTTCAAGAAGAATGGATCCTCATGTCATTTGATCAATTTATCAGTTTGAACTTTGAGTGTTTATTTTATATGAAAATGTTATAATAAGTTGTTATGTTTTAGGTATCATATATGTAATGTTAGTATAAGCTTTGTTTATGATAGTATGTTAAAGACCATCACTCCATTTTAAAGTTTGGGTTTTGGCCAGGCCCTGATTTTAACTTGGACGGATGAGTTTGCCAGCAAAATTCAGAGGTTTTTACACAAAAATGAATGTTATATAGATCATTTTGATCCACCAATTCGATCCTACACATGTGACAGCTGACACAGCTTTGGGGTGAGACTTGTCAGCCCTGCCCGGGAAGGGATGTCAATTTTCACTGGAAACAAATGTTTCAGCTGTTTGCAGACTCTGAACCACTAGCACAATGTTTCTGATAATTATGCTTTGTTCAATTTTATATATGTTATTTAGAATCTTTCTTTTGAACTCTTTTGAATTGTTATTGATTTTGATAAGTTTTCTGCATTTTATTATTAAGGTATTTTGTCTTGTTCTATATTATGTTTTATATTTCAACCTTCTTGTTTCAAAAGAGAAGAAGAGAAAGAGAGAAAAAAGAAAAATGGTGTAAAGAGAAAAAAGAGAAGAAGTGAAGAAGTGCCTGAAATAAGGCTGGAATAAGTAATGAAAATTTTGTATATTTTAATCTTTTGAGATAATTCTTTTGTAGATTTGATTTCGCTGATTGTCGAGGAAAATATGAGGAGAGTGCCAGACACTGGACGGATCAAATTGAAAAAATCAGTCAAGTTAATAACTTTGAGCAAGGATCGTGGTAATGTTTTCATAAAAGTTTAAAGTAGGTGTTTGTTTTTATCTTACAGGCCCTCAAAAAATGTTCTTATAGATTTAGAGATAATGGCTCAGATCATTGTTAAAGCAAACACCAGATTTCTGGCAATGTCAGGCAAAGATTTCTTAATCATTCATTTACATTTAAAGAAAAAAAAAATATTTTGAGTGGACAATCCAAAGTCACAAGATTTTTCAATCACGTTGTTAGAATACCCAGAAGTTAGCGCAGTTCATTTTTTAGCTCACAAAACGTTAAATGCAAAAATACAATTCCAGGGGACACCCCTCCAAAAGGTTCTGAAGTCCTTTTCGGATCATGTGGAGGGATGGCATGTCTGGACACAGTTCCTTTCTGTGGCTCACTTTGAACCTCCAGAGTTGGAAATTTTTTGGGTCCACAAAAATGGAATTTGGTATCAAATTCAATCCATTGAAAGTGACAAAGATAGATAATCATATAGTAGATATCATTCCAAATCAGTTCTTTTATAAAAATGCTGTCATCCTGGTGCAATCACACCAAAGTGACGAGCAAACTATCCCTTCAACACTCAGCCACTTTACCGAAGGAGTGTTTTTTGATTTGCGGGGACAGAATTTGGCCTGCTATCCCTGCAAAAGTCAAAAGCAGTCCATGCAGCGTTGAGGAACTTTCATTAATAACGCCTGATTTGAGAACTTTAAAGGAGCAGACACACAGGAAAGAAAAAAGATTCTTTGAACAATATAGCCAAATTGTGATGATGGTGTTTATACCTAGGACAAGGCTCGAAGAATTGCAGTAGCAATTTTCTCACCCCAAACAGCGTTGGGGGTGACCTTGACACAATTGGACCACATAGCATGCCGGATTGAGCAAACACAGTCGTGCCATTTCGTCTGCACTGAGTGACATGTTAACAGATATCAGCAGTGCAAGACAAGCGGTACTTCAGAACAGGGCAGCAGTTGGTTATTTGCTGCTGTCACATGGGCACAGATGTGAAAAATTTGAGGGGACATGCTGCATGAACTTGTTTGATCATTCAAAATCTATTCATGAAAATATAAAGCAAATGCAAAGTAGTATCAGCAAATTGAGAAAAAAGAAACTTACAAGATTCTGGTGAGATGATTTCATTGGCTTTTTAATCTTTCACCATTGTGGAAAAAACCTTTTTTTTAAAATAGTGTTTTATATTCTTATAGGGTTTGTAGTTCTACTTGTTCTGCCATGCATTTTCATGTGCATTCGAAGAGCCTTGAACAACATGGCAAAGCAGGTGTTTCTGGTTCAAACAGAGAGGGGAGATGTGGGAACTCAAAATGTCTCTCAGACATTTTTAGAGCTTCCAGGCCTTGGTCAGAAGCATTTTAGACCCTGGCAGACAGCTGAAAAACAGCTGTGATTTTGAGTTTGAGCCATGGAATGAATTACCAACCTTGGAGGTGGAACAAGCAATCACAAAAGGTTAGATAGTATAGTAAAAGTAGTGGGGAATTTTTTTTAGTATTGTACAGGGGGGTTTTCACTTTGTACATGGGGGTCAGAAGTTCTAAGATGGAGGAAAGTGGGCTGATCCTGTTCTTCCTCCTTCTTTTTCCTTACCTCCATGTTCTTGGTGATGTTGGCACTCACAGATTGGTTTAGAGTAGAAAAACACTTGGCAACGTAGGTAGTAGGTATTGGGGAATAATTGTAAACATGTTATACGTAATATATCTTATAAAAGATAGCAGCAGCCCTGGGCGGAGGAAAAGACGAAGAAGACAGCAGATAGAGAGGATGTCAGTGTGTGTGTGTGTGCCTCTACCCAGGCCACTGATCAAATAGCCGCAGTCCAAGAACATAATCTGTTAGATAACTAGCAATAAACTGCCTTGAGACCGAACAGCTAAAGCCTGCGGAGTTTTTCTTTGGAAGCACGGGTTGGAGGAGGAATTTCACCACCACATGAGACCCCAGAGCAAGGCCGGGGTTCTCACAATCCAGAGGCTCTCTTTCCAGCAATCATTCTAGAGGACCCGTCTGTAAACAATATTCGCCCGTACGGTAAAGGTACATCCCCAAGGTCTTCCCTTACTTTTGTCTGCATGTCTATTAATTCCACACAATCATGTTCCAATTTGTCCTCTGGCTTCCTGGAGAGGAACTGGGCAGGATTAATACATTTAGAGGTATCAAGACTTAGATTCTCACTGTCTATTAGCATCACCTCATATCTTAAAATTCTAGGGTCTGTGAGCCATTGTTGTGCTCTTTGGCTGAGGATTGTCCTGATATCATGTGGTGTGTGCACTTTAATTTTCCCCTATAGTGTTAACTTCTGGGCTTCCTCTATCAGGATTGCTGCAGCTGCTATTGCCTGGAGACAGCTAGGCCACCCCCTAGCCACCGGGTCCAGTAGCTTTGATAGAAATGCCACTGGTTTCCTGGACCCTCCCCATTCCTGGGCAAGTACCCTGTAAGCAATTCCCTCTTCTGCACTCACAAACAAATCAAAGTCCTTCCTGAGGTCAGGCAGACTTAATACTGGGGCTGAGGACAACTTGCTTTTTAAATCCTGCAATCTTTGGTCATCATCTGACGTTCATTTGATTGGCTCTGGGTCTACTAGTTTATTGTATAAAAATTTCACACTCTGTGAATAATTATCCAGCCACAGCTTACAATATCCAAATAGCCCCAAAAGTTTCCGCACATCCCTCTTTGTTTTGGGAGCTGGAATAGACACTATCCCTGCTATTCTCTCAGGGCTCAGCCTTTTATACCCGCCTCCAATTATGTGCCCCAAATAAGTGACCTCTGACTCTCCAAATTGCACTTTGTCCCGTGATACCTTCAGCCCCTTTTCTCCTAAAAAGTTCAATAGCCGTACACTCATAGTCCTGACTTTCCTCTCTTGCTCTCCTGATACTAATAGATCATCCACATCTTGCAATATCTTGGTCCCTTCTTCCTGCTGAAATTGCTCCAATAGCTCCTCTAGAGCTTGCCCAAACAAATTTGGGGATTCCATAAATCCCTGAGGTAGGCGTGTCCACCTCAATTGTATCTTCCTATTCCTGTCTGGATATTCCCATTCAAAGGCAAACCAATCCCGACACTCCTCCACTAGGAGGCATGACCAAAAAGCATCCTTTAGGTCTATTACTGTAAACCAGATATGTTCTCTGGGAATCTGATTCAGTAAGGTATATGGGTTGGGTACCACTGGATGTCGGGCAATAGTCCTCTTATTCACTTCGCTTAAGTCTTGTACTAGTCTGTATTTCCCTTCTGCCTTTTTAACGGCCAATATGGTTGTATTATGTGGCAACATGCAAGGTTCTAAAATGCCTTCCCTTAACAGATGGTCTATCACAGGTGCCAGCCCTCTCTTCCCTTCCACTGAAATAGGGTATTGCTTTACCCTTATGGGGGGGGGGGGTGTCTTTATGCATTTCCACCTTTATAGGTGTTATATCCAGATATCCATATTTCCCTTCCTCTGCCTACACTTTAGGATCAATCTCCTCCAGATCTCTCTGAGTTAGTCTCATCAGCTTTACAACCATTTTCCCATTCTCCGGGAGGATTCCCACCCCCAGTAAAACCTGTAAATCTCTGCCTAACAAATTGGTTTCCAGGCTAGGCAAATAGAGTATGTCCACCACACACTGTCTAGAATTTCCTTGAATTCTTACATCTTCTATGATTGGGGCTTGGAAGGGTTTTCCCTCTGCCCCCAATACTTCACATGTCTTGTTTCCAATACTTGTTCCTGCTGGTAATTTGTTTATGCTAGATCGATCGGCTCCTGTGTCTACCAGAAACTCAAAATCTTCACCCTGGGGACCCACGTTAAAATTTACTAGATGCTCCTCTTGATGTTTCATGGGCTCCCCCATCACATAGAGCCCCTGACACCCCTAATCGTCCCTTCTCAAGACCTGTTCTAGGGCCTCCTGTTCTCTGGAAATCTCCTCATCTCTCTGTAGTTTCTTACAGTCCCTTTAAAAATGTCCGGCCTCTCCACAATAACAACAGGTCCTTCCACCCGATCCCCCTTCCATCCTTCCCAGTCTCCCTCCTTCCCTCCTTGGTCCTGGCTTCTCCCAATTTCGCCCTCCCGAGGGTATGAATCTGTCCTGGTTCGCACCTATGGGTCTTGCCGAAGTATGACTCTCAGTTCCCACAATTTCCCGAGCCACTGCTACCATAATCTTAGCCTTGGTCTGGGCTTTCTCCTCTTCCCTTCTTAAGTAGACCTTCAAGGCTTCCTTTAGCAACTCATTTATTCCCTTCTCCTGCCAATCTTCGATTTTCTCCAACTTTCTCCGGATATCAGGCCATGCTTTTGTCACAAACTGCACTCTTAAAAGCACCTGCCCCTCCGGACTATCAGGGTCTATATTTGAGTAAAGCTGGAAGTTCCTCCTTAGCCTATTAAGCCAGTTCGCAGGTGGCTCATCCTTTTCCTGTGTCCCCTCAAAGGCCAGCCTAGTATTGCTGCTTTGGGGAACTGATTCTTTTATTCCTTAGGTTATCAGCAACCTGTAGTCCTTCATATTCCTCCTACCCTCTTCATGATTGGAAGCCCACCCGGGGTCTACCAAGGGCATTTTCACATCTCCAGGGAGACCCATTCTATTTTCACACTCCCAGATTCGTACCCCTGCTGCTCTTATCATCCTAACCTCCTCTGGGCAGAATAGGATGTTTAGGATGGAGTTCAACTCCCCCCAGGTGTAGATGTTAGGTCCTAAAAACTGATCCACCTGGTTGGAGATCCCCACAGGATCTTCTACCAAATTCCCCAGCTCCTTCTTAAAGCTCCGTACCTCTGAGGCCGTCAGTGGCACATTCACAAACCCCACTCCTCCCAGCGCTCCCCCCATAGGCACCTCCCTGAGAGTCATCATCTTTTCGGGCTTCATCGTTCTGGACCTAGTGTTACACCAAGGACCTTCACTATCCTGAGCTGCTGAGTCAGGTGTGTTCGAACCCCAGTCCAGAGGTGGTAAGGGGACGGATGTTGGTGCCGGAGAGGAGGACCAGCCCGGTGGGTTAGAGTCTGAAGCTGGGTTCTGGTGTGAGGGTTCACCTGGGGAAATAGGGAGAGTTACTATAGGGGCGGGGGAAGGTTCCGCCCCAGGGTCAGGGACCTTAGGTGGAATCAAGGATGCTGTTGGAGGAGGAGGAGAATTTGGGGATATTGCCGAAGGAGTCGGCCCGGAGAGAGAGATTGGGGGTGCAGTTTGGGTAGGTGCTGGGAGGGTAGATACAGGGTTAGGGTTTGGTAATATTGGGACATTAGATGGGGGTGGTAGTGGGATGACAGCTGGAGGGGCTAATACGGGAGGTAAAGGGTTGAGGTTCAGGTTTGGGTAAAGTGGGGGTGGAGGAGGTGGTAGATGGTCTAGAGGATCCCAGGTCTTATGGGTGGCTTGTTTCCCTCCGCTTTCCTCCTCATTCTCTCCCTTTTTCTTTAACTTATGGATTTTAGCGCTCTCATGGCTGATATTTCTCAGCCAGCATGCGGCATATTCCATCTGCTCCACATCTGGAGCCTCCTGTGTTTTTAAATAATTGTTCAGCTGGGAGCACATCCACTGGTCACTTGTTCCACACCGAGGCCATTTCCCTGGCAATTTGTATGTGAGCCAAACCTCAGTACAATAATAGATCATTTTTACTTGATCTAGTGTCCTGGTGGCCTCCCGTGACTCCCAGCGGTCTAACATCTGCCCTAATGGGCTCTCCAGGGGGATATTTTTCACCTCTTTGTCTTGGGGCATTCCTCTCTTACTCACACACTTTCCCATTTTTAAACTTCTAACTTAAATCCTCTCTAAGGTGCCCCTACCCGAACGGAAAAGTACTGACGGGCAACACAAAATCTCTTTTTCTTTTCCCTCCTTTCTTTCCTGTGAGGCAGGCACCCCCACAAATTTGCCCATTTGATTTGCAAAACGAAGGAGGGAACCAACAACTTAACACACTCCTCAAACAAAACTGCTCAACTCCAACACAAACCTTTTCCCCCCAATCTAACTTAATCCCTCTCAAATACTCACTTACACTCCAGGGGACAAACACACAAGAATACACTCACACTCGCTCACCCGGGTGATCACACTCACACCTCTTCCCTCCGTCCTCTTCTATGAGGTGGGCGCCCCCACGGATTTGCCGGTTTGTTTTACAAGATGAGGGAGGGAACTACGGCACCGACTCCCTAGGCCCACCCCCTAGGCCCCCTCGATGCCAGGGCCCACCCTAGTGGTATGACCCCCTAGGTACCCCCGTGCCTTGCCTGCTCCTGGGCACTTGTTAGGCCTCACCAGCCAGGGTACCCCGTACCAGAAGCCCCCTGCGCCAGGACCTTCCTTGGCCTGACCTCCCGCCGGGTCGGACGGATCCTCCCCCGGGTCAGACCGCCCTGTTCTGGTACGGCCCCTTCCTCGATTTGATCAAGGAGGCAGGAAGGGTCCAGGAGACTCTGGTCTGCTCCCCCTATCGCCGTCCGCCCGAACGGGCTTGACCACCCCTCCCCAGCAGAGTGGCCTAGTTGATAGGGATGCGTGCGGGTGTGTGTGGCGCCTATCCTCGCCCTCCACCGGACTCCCCACCCCAGTGCCCTTGGGCGTGGGTTTACGGCTCCCCCCCGGGACCACGGCAGCACGCCACCTACGGTGCTTCTGGCTCGACCCTAGGAAGTCAGGGCCCTCGTGAGCACTCGATGCCGGCAGTGCCTGGGGGCACCCTGTGACTGCGTGGGACTCACACAATGCCCGGGTAGTCCCCATGCCCGAACCTACCCAAGCGGCTCCGGTTCCTTCGGGGGAACCTAACCCCTCGCGTGCCACTCACTCTTAGGCTATCCCCTGCACACTCAGCGGGGGGCCTCAATAACCCCGGGAGACGCCTCTTTCACTCCTCCTCCTTTCACTTCCCCCCGTTCCCGGCCGGCCCCCTCGCAGGAGTCCAGAACCGCGGTACTAAGGGGTCTAACTCACTTCGAGGGTCCGAGCTGCCGGCTCTCGTCTCACTCACACCTCACTCGCTCGTCTCCCACGCCCGCCACTGGGGTTCTCACCCTCCGGCGCTCCTCTGCGTCGTCTGCCCCGAGCTGGTCCCTCGCTGTCCGGGTCTGTCCAGCAGTCCTGGAGGTCCAGGAAAGGCGGCCGTCTTGATCCTGGCTTCCTCTTCAGGTGTGGCACAGATCCCGGACGAGCCCCCAGCTGAAATAAATGGGCCAGGAGACCTGCTCCTTTTTAAGGCCTTTATTAGGTGACCAGCTCTGGGGTGGGGGCCCGAGGGGTCGCGCGCACCACCGCTGCTCCCACGTGGCGACGCAGAGGAGGAGGAGATCGGGTCCACTAGGCAGCAGAGTCGGGGCTTCTGTCCTTGCGGGCGTGCCCAGGAAGGCAATTTGCGGCTCGTTGCCCGGGGTCCTGACTCTGCAGTCGCGCTGTTTATATTTGTGTGGCATGTCAGTGGCTACTTTGCGGGTCCGGCGCTGTCCAGGGACCTCTTGCCGATTGTCCGATCCGGTCCGTGGCCCTGAATTTGGCGTGGCTTGTTGTCCTTGGGGCTCTTTTCGGGATTTTGCGCTCGGTTCGCGATTTGCATATTTGCTGGAGTCGGCACGGCCGCCATTTTGGGGAGCAGCGGCGGTAAAATCCTGGCAGTCACAAAGTGAAGGACAAGCGGGGCAAGGGGGAAACATAACAAGGGTGCACATAAGGGGATTTTAACGGGGTTTGAACAGTTTACAGCATTTTAATTAACATTTTTAATATAAAACTGAATTTATTCATAACACTGGCAGTTTCCCACAAGCTGCTCTGTAACAAGTCCGAGCAGGAGAAAGCTCTGCTGGTTCTGCTGGTGAATAAACTGGGTGACCCTCAGAACAAGATCGCCACCAAAGCCTCTTATCTTTTAGAGACATTACTTCACAAGCATCCAAATATGAACGGAGTAGTATGCAGCGAGGTGGAGAGGCTGTTGTACCGCTCAAACATCAATGTGAAAACTCAGTATTATGCTATCTGTTTTCTAAATCAGATAGTCCTCAGCCATGAAGAAAGTGCATTGGCTAACAAACTGATAACTTTATACTTCTGCTTTTTCCGGAACTGTATAAAGAAAAAAGATGTTGAATCCAAAATGCTCAGTGCTCTTCTTTGCGGGGTAAACAGAGCTTACCCTTATGCTGAGACTGGTGATGAGAAAGTGAAAGAGCAAATGAATACTTTGTTCAAAGTTCTGTATCTTGTGAACCTCAGTACCAGTGTCCAGGCCCTGATGTTGCTGTTCCAAGTGATGGACTCTCAGCAGACTGTGTTGGACAGGTACTACACAGCACTGTAAGTGACAGGTTTGTGTTTTTATATAAATTTCATTTTAAGAAATTGTAGAAACTCATTAAAATGAAAATAAAAAAAAGTAAATTGAAATTAATGAAAAAATAAATTGAAAATAAATTAAAAAAGAAAATAAATTTAATTTAACTTTGTTTTTAAGATCTTGATGGCTTTGTCTTTCGTTGGCTAAAAATTTCTGATTTGTAGGAGCTGGAAGAAAATGCATGCATCACAAAAGATAGTGATAGGTTCTGAGAACACGTGCATTTCATCCTTTGCCAATCTTCTGGTGGCTTCCTTTACTTTCAGATATTATTTAAAACTAATTGATAACTATTTCTTCTGAAATCACTTTTACAGGTACTAGTCTGTGAAGTAATTAGGCCTATAAATTTGGCCCGTAAATAGCCTAAAATCTTGTTTCTTTTTGTCCTTATTTTGAAGAGGAGGAATATTATCTTAAATTTTTTAGATTTATTTTGTGTAGCTGGAAAGCCTTGTGTTACAAAAATACTGCTTTTTTTCTTGTCCCAACTGATTGCTTAGACTTTTTAGAGGATCCTTACAGGCTTCTGTTTAAATGACCAAGGGGAGGTTACTGATTTTTCAAAAAGGGAATTCAGGTTCCATGAGAATGTGCACAATTTAAGAGCCTTACTGTGCTTGGCAGCCTGGAAAAAAATTGGAGTAGAAAATTAACTTGCCAGTACAAATGTCTGATCTGATTGTGAAGTATGCTGATTTTTAACAATTTGCTTTCTTTTTTTTGGACAAATGAACAAATCAGACTAGTTTCATAATGCTGAATATCTCAAATTTTGAAACAATTTTCAGTTTAACTCAGTTTCTTTTTCTATTCTTGCAATATTTTGTTAATCAAGGAATTTTTTTTTTATCTTCAGTGTCTCATATATATCCAGAAATATTTGACAGTTCAGGATTGATCTTAATGGTTTTGAGTACTGAGGAGCAAGCTGTCACTAGTTTTTTAGCTAGCACTCAACAAAAATGTAGGTAATTATTGTTAATAGCAGTTGTTCTCCTGTGTGCATTGTGAGAACCAGCAAAATTTCTTCTGTGTGTCCTGCAGG
The DNA here is from genome assembly GCF_050655825.1 of Lonchura striata. Lineage (NCBI taxonomy): Eukaryota > Metazoa > Chordata > Aves > Passeriformes > Estrildidae > Lonchura > Lonchura striata. Next base: position 81,977,514 of record NC_140705.1, on the reverse strand, counting down.
AAGCTTCTAGATCCTGCTTTGGCAATGTGCTCAAAGCCCTCCATGTTTCTAAATCTTGTCTATAAGTCTCTGAAGGCAGATGTGGTGCTGCGGCGTGTGAAGGCCTTTGTGAAGAGGCTACTTCAAGTCACTTGTGGACAAATGCCACCCTTCATTTGTGGAACCCTGTACCTTCTGTCTGAGCTTTTGAAAGTAAAACCAGAGTTAAGGGTCCATTTACAGGATCACATGGTATAAGATGATTTCTTTATCTCATTGCTTTTTCAATAAGAGCTGTTTCCATAAGCACCTTTTCCTAACCTTTCATTAGTAACCATTTGCTGAGATGTTTCTTGAGATGGGGAGGGACCAGTATAGTTACGTGTTCTAAGCAATAAAGTTCAATTTTAAGTGCTATATCAAGGACAAAAATCTGCATTTCTTAAACATCAACCATCATTTGTTTAAATTTTTAAAAGTAGCTCAAGAACTTTATGTGTGTTTTTCTAAAAAATCAGAGTAAATCTAGAAAGGAAAAGCTGTTTGCTAACTTTTTTTGTTTTTTAGGGGTCAGATGATGAAGTGTGCTTTAAGGATCAAGAAGAGTCTGAAGAGGATGAGGAAAAATTTGTGGATGCTGACAAAGAAGCAGAAGATGAAAAGAAAAGTACAATGGAAAGTTCTGCTAAAGCAAACAATTCAAATTCATCAGCCTTGTGGGTGCATAATTTGAATATGAGAGGTAAATCAGCAAGAAAATACATAATTTAACAGCTAAGAGTCCATAACAGGGACATGTTGGTCAAGAGTTGTTGTAAGATTAAGTGAATAAAACATTATTTTAGTTTTTAAATTGAAGTTTGGTTGAAAGCAACCAATCAGAGCAATTTATCTGTTACCTCAGCAGTGATGAAAAGACTCTTGACTAGTGTATTTCACCGTGAAGGACAGCTGAATACAGCCTTATCCTGCTGCCAGATGAACCCCTGGCCTGTCCACCTGGGAGTGATGGGCAGCATTCCTGTTATGGGGAAATGAGAATAATACTTTTCTAAAATTGCCTGAGAAAATTTGTTTTGCTGCCCTTCATCCCACAGGCAGGAAGAGTGAAACTTCCTATGATCTTATGCACCCAAGTCCTTTATACTGTGGTGCTGAAAGTACAAGTCTTTGGGAACTGAAGAAGGTAGGACATTTCTTGAATTGCTGTTGTTGAGTTTAAAAGTGTGGCCCTTGTATGAAGAGAGAAAAAAATAGCTTGGTCTTTCTTGAAGTAGCTGCTTGAGTAACAACAGAAAGGTTAAAGCTGACATGTTTTTCAGCTTTAAGCTTGTATATGTTCCATACAATACTGATATTCTTGCGTACAGATTAGGAAATTTTGATGTGGAGATTTCGGCAATAATAATATTTTTTGACTATTGGATCTTAGCTTTGATCATGAAAGCTTTTTAGTGTTGACTTAAATAAAATTGTAAATGAAAATGTATTTAATGCAAATAAAAGATTAGAACTTTATGTTCTTCACTTGTTAAAGTACTTAATCAGCCTTGCACTACTATATGTATGTCTGTTATTTGGTAAGTCACAGAGTGGTCTTACAGCATATGTTTTAATTAGAAATAAATCAATGACTCATGTTTTTCACCTTTCATCCGTCTGTGGCCCTGTTTGCAAAAACAATTCTCAAAGTAAGTGCTTTTGCTAGCTCGTTGCTTGGAAGTTTGATACTTTATGTCAGGTGTCTTTTGCCATTTGAAAAAATGCATTATAAAGTCTCCTTGCATTTTGTGGGTAACTAGCAGCTCTGCAGGACTCTATCATACTCTCAAAAGCCAAGCTTTTCATGGAATTACAATGTTATGTGTAAAGGAGACTGCTTACTAAAGTTTTAGTTTTGTAGAAATGTAGGTATTATATTATTCTTAAAGCTTTATTAGAGTTTTTAATATATATATATATATATATATATTTTTTTTTTAATATGGGAAACCTTACTACAGGAACAAATTATTTTTTAAATACTGTTGGGGTACCGTGCCAAAACCACTCCCAACTTTCACACATATGTATTGAAAATATTTATTTTCCATTTGAATATATGATGTTGAGTATTGACTGCTGTTAGCACGGTACATTGCAAGGCAGTTTATCACTGAAACAGAGCAAAGGAGTTGTGGTTTAGTTAAGCAAACAATGAAATTGCAAAAAGAAGAACCTGGTCAGCATTATGTGATATACTATCCCCAAGTCTTTATCTTTTGAAAGTATGTTTTAATGTTGTTCTTGAACTGATTGAGTCCTCTGTGTTTAGATGGTGTTTTTTGAAAATGAAGACCTTAATGGTTTTTGGCTTTTTCCTTCTTTCAGGGAAATCACATTCAGTACTCTGGCGACCCTTTGCAGGATTTCACATTAATGAGTTTCTTGGATTGTTTTGTCTACAGAAATCCCAAAGTCAGCAAAGGCAAAGGTGGGCACTTCTCTGTACCATGGGATCTTGGTTGTAGGGACTGTCTGAATTGTCATTCTCTCAGATTGGCCTTGTCAAGTATTTGGGGTGCATGTGGTAGAACAGAGGAGTGACATCAGTCTTCAGGGCTGCTAGAGAGATGTCTGCAACCCTGAACCAGCTGACAGCCACATCCTGCTGCCCCTCACATCCGCAATGCAGAACTGCTCACTTAGCAGGAATAAGTCAGGGATAGGGAGATGTAAACACTGCAGAATGGCTGAGGCTAGAAGCGACCTCTGAAGTCATGGGCTCAAGCAGAGACACCTAGAGCAGACTCTCCAGCTGGCTTTTGAATGTCTCCAAGACTGGAGACTCCACTGCCTCTCTGTGCAACCTGTGTCAATGCACAGTTGTGCTCACAGTGCAAAAGTGTTTCCAAGTGTTCAGCTGGAGTCGCCTTCATCAACTTAGTGACCCATCACTTGATTCTCTCCAGTATGCCCATGTCAGCCTTATACTGGAGAGCCCAACTTGGGCACAGGGCTCCAAGTGTGGTCTAACAAATGCCAGGAAAACTATCAGCCTTCTTTGCTGCAGGGACACAGTGTTGGCTCACAGTAAACTGGGTGTCCACCAGGACTACCCGGGTGTTCTTAGCCAAACTGCTTTCCAGCTGGGCAGCCCTCAGTATATACTGGTACCTGGGGTTGTTCCTCCTTCAGTGCAGGCCTTTGCCCTTCCCCTTGTTAAACTACAGGAGGTTTCTGTCAGCCCATTTCTCCAGCCTCTTGATGTCAGTATGGATGGCAGCACAACCCACTGGTCTGTCAGCTAATCCTAACTGTTCTGTATCAATAGTCATAAAATAAAAATTCTCTCTGATTTATATTCTGATACAGAAAACACCAGCAGTGCGGTAATGCAGCCAAAGAAGAAGCATTTTATGAAGGATATGCAAAATCTTGCAGGTGAGTCAGCCCCTTAAATCAGTAATGATGACTAAAAAAATCCTTGGTTGGTTGATGCAGATGTGTCATCTGCACTGTCTATACTGTTTGTCTTAGAATAAAAGAAAGTGCCATCCATCAGGAGTGCAGTGGTCATGCCTGGAGTTTAGGATCAGACCTCATCTTCTTGTAAGGATGTATGGAATCTTCACAGTTGGAACTTTGGATCTATTGAATCATTTGAAGAAAAAATTATGTAGGGAAAGTCAGTTACTATATAGCCATTTTTATTCTGTTGTTATGATTGAAAAATGGCTTAAAATACCAGAAAAATGGATCTATATAATTATTTAAATCACATTAAATTCTTTCATTGAATGATATGGATTACTCTATACAATACCACAGCTGCAGCTTTTGTTAGGATGAGTAAGGTATCTTTAACGTTGTTATTTTGCTAAGAGTCTTCCTGCCTCCAGAGCCTTTTGCCCAGTCCCACTGTTTCCAACAATCAAGAGTAGGATTTAGTTTAAGAACCAGCAAACTATCAGTAAAACATGCTGCTTGAGGACAGAAGATGTACCATCATCTGTGGCAGTGTCTCTCTAGCATTCCCAGGGATGTGCTTTTCCACCAGCTTTGGGTCTGTTGCGTGGCAAAGAGGTTTTAGTTATGCAGATTTGTAAGTACTGATGTACTTTAAAGGCTGGTTTTATGGCTGTTAGAGCTTCTATTTGGCCTGTATACTTTGTCACATTTTTTAGTTTATTCAGAGTTGAAGAAGCATTTTAGGAGCAATTCTGTCCTGAGGAATATACTACTAATAAATAAATTAAATAGTGGTGTAAGTTTTGAGATTAAAGAAAATCATCTTAAAAACCTGCCGCTGTCTGAAAAGTTAACAGTGTTGTTTCATTGAAGATGGCTGAAACTGAGATTACACATTTAAAGTCTTTGGTACAAAGTACTCTTTTGTATATGGTCAAAATTGCCTTCTGTGTTAGTTTGAAGAGGTTTTCAGATAAACTCCCCATTGTTGAATGGATGACACCATGTGTCTGCTTCTGTCTGTTTGTGCTGCTTAACCTCTGGAAAGAATAGCCAGCATTTCAACTTGGGGTAAAATCAGTTCATTTTTTCATTTTGCAGTCAACAGTAAGGAATTCCGGGCCAAAGATGAAAGCAAAATCCCGGTGGATTAAGTGTTTTTTCACAGGTAATGGAATACTTGTGAATGTTCATTTTAAATGTTGATTTTTTAATGCAGTGCCATTAAAACCCACGGCATTTTGTAAGTATTCTCTGGTATTTCAAGTATTTGCAAATATTTATTAATTTGAATGACATAAGATGATAGTGCTTTTCTTGGACATCATTTTAACATTTGTCAAAAGTGCTTAGGAAAGAGTATCACCTATGAACAAAGGCAATTGGGGCTTGTAGTTTAAGTAAATTAAGTAAGCTGACATTACAATTGAGAAGCCTTAAGTCATGGGTAATGATGAATATCTTGTGGGTTGTAATTCTTGTGCATTAGAAGTATATATACTAAAAGCTGTACTATAGCTTATTTATGTTATTAGCATCAAAGCTTACTAGAATGGAGCAAAGCAAAAGAAAGAAGAGCTACTTTTCAGGTTTGTATTATTTATTTGTACTATTTAGGTTTGTATTACTTACAGTTCTTTCTGTTTCTTTGAATTTCCTTTGAGATTATGATATAATAATACACTGGTACTAAAATTAAAGTGATATGCATTTGGCAAAGATTTGTTTTTATTGGATCAAAATACTGACTACCTATATCTCCTTAGGAAATTATTATTTGGCTTAACTTCATTTATTTAAAATTAATTGATACTATAATATTGAGGAATATACTACTAATAAATAAATAGTGGTTTCATTTCAAGATTTAAGAAAAGCATCTTGAAAACATGCCCACCTGAAAATTTAAAGGTGTTGTTACATTGAAGATGGCTGAAACTGAGATTTACACATTCAAAGTCTTTTGTACAAAGTACTCTTTTGTATATGGTCAAAATTGCCTTCTGTGTCTGGTAGGTCTTTAACATAAAATGAATATGAAAATGGCTGACAGAAGATAAAACTAAGACCCAGAAGAAGTGGGCTATGTGAGAAAATTTGGTAAAACTTGATGGGTGAATGTCTTCTTTATTTTTTCCCAATTACATTCAAGTTGAATTTGATCATCCTTCTCAGTCTAAGGCAGATTTTTACATCTTTGTTGTGCTCTTTTATAAATTCATTATGTTAAAAATAACTTCTGCCACCTTTGGCCCGTGAAATTTCATTGCTTTAAATATTACAGTAGTGACTGATTATTTGAAAAACAAAGGAAGTACAAGTCTCTGCATTTTAGGTGTGTTTGAAACCATCATTTACAGTTTTCAACTGGCAACATACATGGGAAACAGTTTGCAGATTCTTTAATTAAGAAGCTGTCTTGGTTTGACAAGACAGGAATCTGCGAAGGAGGGCTAAAGCCTCCTGTGCAATGGAGAAGGTAAACCCCCTCCCTCCGAATTACTAGGAGTTTTAAATCAAAAGGCTCTCAGGCAAAGATATGGGAATGGGAGTAACAATTCTTTACTAGGAGAAAACTAGACAACAATTTAAAAAGGCAAATGCAATCGGTACAAACAAAACCAGTGAAAAAAGTCCAGAACCTGAGGATTCGGGGTGCCAGTAGCAGTCCTGCTGGGACGATTGCTCCCCTTGCAGTGGTTGGTGAACTGCAGCTGCAGTGGTGATCTTTAGAAGGGTATAGTTTTCCTCTGAAGATCTGGTGGCAGTGGGGCTGGTCTTCCTCTGCGCCGGGGTTGCCTCCGAACTCCGCCGCCATCGCCTCAGCGCGCTCCGGCTGTTTCGCTGCGAGATCCCATGAAGAAGAGAGAGAGAGCTGCTTCTCTGGGAATCCCGTGAAGAGAGAGAGCGAGCTGCTTCTCTCGGAGTCCCGCCCAGAGAGCTGCCTCGTCTCCCCAAAAAGCTACCCCTTTAAACAATAATAGAGTGCTTGGCTTCCCCCTCTGGGTGGGACCCCTCACAATGGGATGGTGTTACATTTACCAGCCCGGCAGTGAGTCAGTCAATAGTGTATAAACAAACCATTGCCTCTATGGGGCAAACCATTGTCTTTGGGAGAGCTAACAAAACCTGCCCAACCTTTCGACAGATGGCAAATAGAATACAAGCTTATCTTACAACCCAGGACAGAAGCCATAAAAATCATCCTCTGTAATTTTGTGTCTGAGTGCAATATATTATTTCAGATTTTATTCAAAGTTCGATAAGAAGAGAGAGAAACAAAAGCATCTGGATGATGAAGAGAGTGTGGAAGATGTGGATGATGATGAATTTGAAAGAGCATTGGGTAAGGCTGTGTTCTTCCTTGCAGTAACTATCCCAGTATTCCCAGATTTTTCAAATTACTAATTTATCCTTTTTATAGTTCATATGTGTAAAAGAACCAGGTAGATGAATATGGGAGTGGGAGAAAACTGGCTTTCCAGTTGCTCTTTGTGTTACTGCAGACAGCAGTTCCTGCTATGTGCTGTGTGAGCCACCTGGGTGGCTGTTTGGAAAAGGCCTTGCTCCCACCACTGCAGTAGTCAGCTTGTTTGAGGGGCTGGGAATTGTCTGATTTTGAACTTAAACTCATGAGTGGTAGTTTATGCCCTTTTCTTCTTTTCCTAAAGTAGCCCAAGTAACCTTTTGTAACAGCATGTAACATTTACCTCTACTTTTTCATTACTGCTGGGCCTTTTTCAGTCTTGCTTACAGTTTCTCTTGTAGTCTCTAACATCTTTCATGAGATTATTAGTTTAGGAAGGTCATTGGCAAACTTCTGCAGTACCCTTAGCTCTTCATGTAGCATGTACTTTGCTTTGGAATTAGTGTATGATTTGTTCTAGAATTTAAATTTGTTAGTGTACCAGAAAATGTCAATTACAATGTCCATTTCAAATTTTATTTATATGTATTTAAAAAAATCCAGTTAACTCTTTATAACTGTTTTGTCCAATATTTTGAGAGAATTCTACATTCTTTTATCAGGGTTCTTAGTGACTCAATTAATTTTGTCTTAGTTATGACAAGAATCTGTTACTAATTGCATTTGTCTTTTATTATTTAGTATTTCTAATGAGAATTTGGTTCATAAATTCAGAAGCTTAAAATAATGACCCTATATCTGAAAATTAGACATTTTGCAATGCTAGAATCATAGAATAGTTTGGGTTGGAAGGGACCTTAAACATCTTCTAATTCCATCCCTCCTGCCATGGGCAGGGACACCTTCCACAGGACAGGTTGCTCAGAGCTCCTTCCAACCTGGCCTTGAACACTTTCAGGGATAGGGCATCCACAGCTTCTCTGGGCAGCCTAGTGCCTTACTACCCTCACAGTAAAGAATTTTTTCCTAATACCTAATCTAAACTCTTTCAGTTTGAAGCCATTTCTCCTTGTCCTGTCACTACATGCCCTTGGAAAAAAGTCCCTCTCCAGCTGTCCTGTAGCATCCTTTAGGTACTGGAAGGCCACAGTAAGGTGACCCTGCTCCAGGCTGAACAACTTCAATGCTAGGAAAGGTGCTCCAGCTCTCTGGTCGTTTTTGTGGCCCTCCTCTGGACTTGCTCCAACAACTCAGTGTACTTTCTGGATGCAATGATTTGTATATTTCTTTCTAATAATACCATTTTTTTCTCCCTAGATACTTTTGAAGCTGCTGATAATGCCGTTGTTGGCCAGGATGACCTTGATTTTGCTAGGTGAGACTTCAGATTAGTTGTTACTCCTCTTGTCTTAATGTCTGTATAGAGTTTTATTCTGTGAACTAGAGAGACCTTTTTCAGAGTGGTTTAGAATATCACCTTGCAAAAAAGGCAGTATCAGATTTACATTAAATAATGCAGGTTTTCTGCATGTCCCAAAATAGTTCATGATGACTTTGGGATGCTTATAGTCCTTAAATGAGACTTGTAGTATTGGATTGTCTTAATTAATTAATTAATTAATTGGTTTATACAATGGAGTGACCCAGTAAGCACTGTAAAATCTTGTTTTTCATTGTCTCAGATTTCTATCTGAGAATTGCCAAGTACAAAAGGAAGCAGAATGAGGCATAATGGTACTGCTGGCATAGTACTGGCTGTAACTGGACTTAACACAGTTAATAAACTTTGTGAGATCCAGAGTCACAGAGCTCAGGTCTCCTAAGTCAGCACTTGCATTAATCATTTAGGTGGGAAAGGACCTTTAGGTTCATCGAGTCCGATCATAAATTATTAAGAAGCTTCTCTTTTACTCAAAGTAACTGTAATGCAGCATTTGAATTTGCACAGTGACTTCCCTTGAGGCAACAGCAGAATTAAAGTCTAAACTCTTAGTGAAACCTGAAACATTTTTGTGATCTTGACTGTTGTTTAATAGAGCAGTTTTTGTGTTTTACAGAAAAGACTTTCTGAAAAGGAGCAAACACACAGAGGAGATAAAATACTAAAGCTGTGATTTCTCCTAATTTCAGAATAGCATTCTCTCCAGAACTTCTTAAAAGGGTTGACACAACTGCCTATTGTAATGTTGAAAACATACCCAAGTGTATAATACAGATATTTTAGGTCGCAGCCTACATTTCCAGTAGTTTGCAGTGATGTTGAACTTTTCCTAACGTAGTGTTTGCCAGTAGATAGATGTCATCTGGATGCAAACTATTTTTTCAGATGAAGTGCTAAGCTTGTTACATCTTTTAGTAATATAAAGAAAAATCCCAAGGGCGGCAAGAAAGGCCAAGGTGGTGAGGGATCTGGTGCTGACTGGGAGGATTCTGATGATGAAGATGACTTCAGCAATCTGGATGATGAGGAAGTCTCCTTTGGAAGTATGGAGGAAGACTTTGAAGAGGATATGGATGAAGAGTATTTATGGATGTGTCTGAAGATGATGATGACCTAGGTAAAGTGCCATTTGTTACTGAAAAGCAAGAAGAAAAAGCTTTAAAAATAGGTTACCTAATATGTAACTACATATGCAAATTCCAGTTTAGTTATCTAGGAGGGAAGTTTGGCTTTTAAGCAAAAAAATGAGAAGAGTCCTTCTCTGTAAAATGAAATCGTTAGGAGAAGCATTTCCAGGCACAATCACCTAGGTGGGAGTGGGAATTAGACATCAGAAACTTCCAAATGAGACATGTTTCTTTAATTCTGAAAATTTATACACAAATAACTGGCTTCAGTAGGCAGAAATATTAAAAGAGCTCAAGGAGAAAAAAAACAACTGGTAATTATTTATACACAGTTAGTGCTGATTTTTTTTTAGATGAAGTAACTTTTATTGGAATGGCTGTCTCACAAGTAACAGCTTACTCTTGTAATATAGCTATGCACTCAAGTTTTTAATACTACTGGAGTAGTAACTACTTCTTGTACCTGCATGGTTTTATTTTGTCACCTGAGCAGCACAGTTTACACAGAATATAGTGCATGTGGCTGGAAAAGCAGAGATTAAGTACTCTGGAGTATTTCAATGAATAACTAACAGTCACAGGAAGATGACTGAGGGTAGAGGAGGTAAACTGTTCATACAGTTGTTAACACAATCTTTCATGAGATTATTACTTTACCAAATCTAGCATGCAGACATTTGAGGTTTACCTAATGCCTGCTTTTAGCTTTTGTGTTTTATGTATCATACATCATTCCCTTCTGGTGCTATAGAAACAATATAAAGAACAGCACACCAAAGACCAATTTTTAATGGTCCAGCTTGAGGAAATATTAGATTTGCTTGTGTGCGCTGCCTTTTAAAGACTTGGACCATTATGACAAGTATGCTAGAAAGGAGTTTTAGTCTCTGCTGCACTTTAAATACATGTACATAGTGTGAAAATTGGAGACTATTTGGGTTTTTTCCTATCAGGACTCAAACAATGACAAGCAACTGAAATCCGTCAGTAAAAAGAGCAAGAAAAAGAAAGATGAATTTTGCAGGACCACTAGAAGGTAAGAAAACACTGACATGAAAGCTAAATAGAAATAAAATAGTCTAAAAATCTTTGGAATAGGGGGATTTACTACAGTAGATTATCACATTTTGGATTTAGATTCAGATTTGAATAAACCATAAATGAAAAGCAGGTTGGCCCAGCCAGCATAATTCAGAGTAACACTCTGCTGTTGAGGTGAGAGTTGAAGGAAGGATTTTGAAGAAGGATGATGATGTACTGGTGGCCTGTGCATCTGTTACACCTGATGCAGAGATTTGTACTATTTAATTCTTGGTTGGAAACTCTTTTTTCCCCTTTTCTTTTAGGGGAGGTGGGGAACAAAGATTTCCAGCAATTGCTAATTCAGATGATCTCATTAAGAAAAGGTTCTAAATATTTAAAACATGGTAAAACTTCATTTTACTGTCTTTGGAAACCTGAAGTTGTGTCTCTTAGAGTAATACTCTTTGAAGGATCCAGCCGAGGAAAGAAAAGTTCAAGATGCTGGTATACTGGCATCTGCAGAAGAGGTGAGTTTGATCCGTGGTAAACAGAAAGTGATCAAGCATTTCACATGCTGCTTTGTAACAGAATGCTAAAATTTCTCTCCTTAAAGTTTGGATATCTGCTGGATGAAAATGCTGGCTCCAAGTTTGACAATATTGGAATGAATGCCATGGCCAACAGAGATAATGCGAGTAAGTACATGCTGCAAGTATCAGGCAGTTGTAATGCTGAAATTCACTTTCCCTTCAGGGTCTATACATGAAAACATGAACCACCTTTAATTGGAATACAGGGTCAGGAACCACACACAGAAGGGACAGTAGCTCAACAGTAAGACCTGACAGTTTTCTCCAGTGACGAGCGATGTCCAGTGCTAAATAATTAAGTGGGAGTAGTGGATTGAATAAGGTTTCAGAAAAGGGAGAGGCTGTTGTTGGCCCTTTCACACTGTAAACAGGGAAGGCAGGATGCTCTTTGTCAAGCATTTGTGTGAGTTCTGCTCAGATGAAGTGTCCTTGATTCCTTGGGAAGGCATAAGGGGTACTGCTGTGTTTACCTACCTATTGGACTGTCTCCTTGCAGTATCAGTGAAGCAGAAAGTAGTTTTCCCAAAGTAATTCTAATGAATTACATGTGTATATGCTGGTTGAATAAACACTGCTCCTAACGCAAATGTGTCTAGCATTAGTAAAATACAAAGCAATCTCTAAAACTCTTGAGATGGTAGGGTTTGTTTTGTGAAAAAAAAACCCACAGCTTTCTCAGAATAAAGGGTAGTTTGCATTTTATTAACATTTATAAATACAGTATTCAAGTTTTAACTTTTACATGATTGATCTGTGTGCCACTTCATGGTCAGATGTATCCATTGGCTCCTTATTTCTCACCCTTCCTCCTACAGTTGTCAAACAGATCCAGTGGGAAATAGAGCGCGACAAGTGGCTTCACAACAGGGATGTGAAAAGCACCATCAAAAAGAAGAAACAGTTTAGGCACAGAGGGCTGAAAAACAAGTACAAAAGCAAGAAATCAAGATGATCAGTGGGACATCTTGATGGGGAAATTTTAAAAATAATTATTCTTAAATAGTTTTTTATTTAATCACACATCTTTCTGACTTCAGTTCTTGCTGCTTAACCATGCCATCTGGTCATTCTCCCTTATGCCATGAATTCCAGACTGCTCTTTGGATTTGTAATGAACTGAAAAATAGGAAAATCCATGTCAGCTCTAAGTGAGACATATCTGACGAGCAGCCCCTTTGTGGCTTGTTTTATTCAGTGTATAACCCTCCAGCTCTGAGACCTCTATCCAACAGTCTGACACTACAGCCATGCCTTAACAATAAAAACTTCTGCAGTGTCTCCTGGGCAAAGTTTTAAGCATCCTAAGCTCAGTTGTATATATTAAGATGCAACAGAAGCTTCAGCCATCCTTCTGAAGCCAATGACTACAAACTCACCTTCCAGAATTGAAGGAACTTCTTCTGCATTGTGTATCTGAAATCTGACAAGCAAGAAAGATCCCAGTTACATTCCCAGCATATATTAAGATGAATAATTAAATGCAGTATTTTTATAACTGGAGTTGTTTTACCAAAATTTGAGCTCTTTAGTTACAGCCACCATTAAATAATGTGATGGGAATTTATTTTTTAAAAATAATTTCAGAGACTGTATTCAGGTTACTCATACATATAGCCCCATCATCACAGTGTTTTCTGAGCTTCCTCACAATTGTGATTACCAAGTCCAAGCTACAGATTCACAGGAAGCTGCATGCCTCTCATAGACTGAATGCAGATAAAACCAGGAAAATTTTGTGTTCTTGTACAGATTTATATGTTCACTGAATCATTCCATGGGCTGCTCTGACAACCCAGTAGAAAATCACAGCAGGTTTATGCTATTTTAATTATTTACAGCATCTCATAAAAGGATGTTAACCACTCTAGTACTAACACAAAGCAGTAAAACCTCACTCTTGAGTTCACTGACCTGTCAGATTAGCTCACTGCACCTTATGGAACTGCAATTATAGAAAATATGCAAATGCATATAAGAAATGCAAAAGAGGAGAAAAAACACCCAGCATCAAGTTACAATAGGCTGAAAACATCTATTCTCCATACTTTTGTTACATCTATTTTCTAATAAAAAATACAAAGATGGCTGAAATTTAACAGCCCCCCCCACATCATCTGGATCCTGGAACACAAATGCAAGCTGACCTGAAGGTGAAGCTCACCTTGCACTTGGCATGAAGACCACAGCACTGCTGAAGTGGGTGGATTCTTGCCCTCCCAGCCAAAGCAGCACCTGCCTTTTGGCTCGCCCTGACCCTGCAGGTAGCAGGACAGGCTCTTTTCCCAAAGGGACACAGATCTGTCTAATCAGTGCTGCACCCTGCAGAGCCCTGCAGGCAAAGTAAGGCCACTGCTCTGCAGAGCAAACCTCCTTGTAGTAACCAAACTAGTGCTATGTTTATTCCTTCTGTGTTACCTGGGCACAGGTAAGTCTAAGAGACCTGAGGGACTGCAGCTAAATAATCTGGAAGACAACGCTAGCTGTCTCCTGCCAGCCAGGGAAATGTCCCATCGCAGAGGCTGCGAGACCCAGACTGTCCTGGGTTGTAAGATAAGCTTGTATTCTATTTGCCATCTGTTGGAGGTTGGGTAGGTTTGTTATCTCTTCCAAGAACAATGGTTTCCTCCGAAGAGGTAATGGTTTGTTAATGGGCCATTGACTGACTAACTGCAGGGCTGGAAACGTAACACCATCCCATTGTGAGATGCTCCACCCAGAGGGGGAAGCCAAGCACTCTTTTATTGGATAAAGGGGTACCTTTTGGAAGACAGAGCAGCTCTCTCTCTTTGCGGGATTTCCCAGAGAAACAGCTCCTTCAGCGGGATTCCCCAGAGAAGCGCGATTCCCAGAGAAGCGGCTGGAGTGCAGTGAGGCGGCGGCGGCGGAGCTCGGAGTCAGCCCCGGTGCAGAGGAAGACCAGCTCAACTGCCACCAGATCTTCAGAGAAAACTATACCCTTCTAAAGATCACCACTTCAGCTGCAATTCATCAGCCACCGCAAGAGGAGCAGCTATCATTTCAACTGGACTGCTACCAATACCCCGAATCCTCAGGTTGTGGACTTTATCACTAGTTTTGTTTGTACGGATTGCATTTGCCTCTTTAAATTGTTATCTAGTTTTCTCCTAGTAAAGAATTGTTACTCCCATTCCCATATCTTTGCCTGAGAGCCTTTTAATTTAAAAATCCTGGTAATTCAGAGGGAGGGGGTTTACCTTCTCCATTGCACAGGAGGCTTTTGCCCTCCTTCACAGACTCCTGTCTTGTCAGACCAAGAGATATTTTGGCGCCCAACGTGCGGCTCGAGGACATTGAGAGGGAAAAAGGATTAACAGTTCTTAAGTAATTTGTTTTCTGTTGCATGTAGAAACATCTCCAGCATCACCATGTGGTCTAGTTTACCTTGGTTTGGGTGGCATGTGATCGTAGCTATACTTTTCCCATTTGCAGACCCTTATCTAAAAATGGGTCCTATAACTAAGGCTACGGTGTCTGTTATCAAGTTTGGATTCTGGGTTAATTGGGTGAGGAATTCATGGATCTTTAATTTCCTCTGGAAGGCAGGTACATGGATTCATAGCTATCACACACTAACTGTATGTTTTTGGGGTTACTTTAATAACGGTACCTACTGCGAGGAAATAGCGCCTGGGCAAACTTTCTCCCAACCTTTTAACCATCTTTTTGGGTCTGCTCCACCAGTTCTCAAAGGGTTAAGATCCTCTCTAAGTGCTAATGATATCATACAATGGGTGGTGTTGCTGATAGTCCTGTTATATTTAGCATTCAGAGATAAGGGAAGATTAACCTGGATAACTACCCTCACACCTACACCAGAGGCTAGGTATGCTCCTGCAGAACCTGACACTGCCCCAGAGACTCAAGATGCTGCAGCTCCAGAGCCTGACCCTGCCCCACAGCCCACCTCAGAAATGAACCGCCCAGATTGGGTGAGGGTTCTGGTTAAGGAGATACGAGAGATGCTGAAGGAGTGCATTTCCCCAGCTGGTGAGAAACCGGCCCTTTGCCTTGAGGAGGGACAGTCTAGTAGTACAGCTGTGGAACCCACAAATGTTACAACTGTCCAGGTTCCAGCTGAACCACAAAGGCAGTCACAGCCAGCAGCAGTTGCCCCGGTAAAAACAAGGAAGTCTGAGGTGAAAGCAGAGCACCCTGCAGATAGGGACAGGAATGGAGGAACCTCACAACCCACAGAGGAGCCAGAGATTGCTATCATCACCGAGTCCCTGACGTACGAAAGTCTTCGTAATCTGCATAAAGACATTGTGAGACGAGGGCGTGAGGCTTATACTACTTGCTTACTCCCAGTTTGGGATCTTATGGGTACAGGCGTGCAGCTGGACGGTGGTGAGGCAAGGAACTTGGGACCCTTGACTCAGGACTCGGGTATAAATCAGACTTTTGTAAGGGAACCAGGGTCCCTTTCTCTCTGGGAGCAGCTCTTAATGAGTGTCAGGGAGAGGTTTGTGCACAGGGAGAAAATGCAGGAGCACCATCATAGAATGCGCTGGAAGACCCTCGAGGAAGGGATTCAACAGCTGAGGGGAGTGGCAGTATTGGAGGTACTCTTTGGGAGGGATGGATGACACAATAATGACCCCGACAAGGTCAGGTGTACGGGACAAATGCTGTGGAGTCTAGCAAATCTTGGGCCATCTCAATACACCACTTTCATTGCAACAATCAATGCTGACGCTCACCGGGAGACAGTGTGTTCTGTTGCCTACAAACTTAGGAATTATGAGAGTATGATTAATGGCCCAATGCAGGCTCATATCTCAGCCATGATTAAGGAGTTTAAAGAGGAGATGAGGGAGGAGATAAGGAAGGTTAATACAGCACCCGTGAGAGTCACAGGCCCCAGAATCAGCGCCCAACATTCCCCAGCTAGAGAGAGAGGGTACACCCCAAGGGCTAATCTGTGGTTCTTCCTGTGTGACCATGGGGAAGACATGAGGAGGTGGGATGGGAAACCCACTTCTGTCCTGGCAGCACGGGTCCATCAACTCAAGGAGGGAAACTCTAACCGGGGGAGTTCCACCAAAGTGAAGGTAGCCTCAACCTCCCGTGACCAAGCTTGTGGGTACGATCTGTCAGACCCCCTTGAAGGGACCTCTAGTATGTATGCCCAGGAAAGGAATGATAACCAGTGTTAGAGGGGCCCTGTCTCTAGCCAGGGAGAGGCACGGGAAAACCGGATCTTCTGGACAGTGTGGATCCGATGGCCTGGCACATCAGAGCCACAAAAATATGATGGTTTAGTTGATACTGGTGCACAGTGTACTCTGATACCATCGGGACATGTGGGGGCAGAGCCTGTTTCCATTGCTGGTGTGACAGGGGGATCACAACAATTGACTCTGGTGGAAGCCGAGGTGAGCCTGACTGGGAAGGAGTGGAAGAAACATCCTATAGTGACTGGCCCAGATGCTCCGTGTATCCTAGGCATAGACTTCCTCCGGAACGGATATTACAAAGACCCAAAGGGACTCAGGTGGGCTTTTGGAATAGCCGCTGTAGAGGCAGAAGACATTAAGCAATTGAACACCTTGCCTGGACTGTCAGAAAACCCCTCTGCAGTAGGACTCCTAAGGGTGGAAGAACAACGCGTGCCAATTGCGACCTCGACAGTGCACCGCCGGCAGTATCGGACGGATCGAGATGCCGTGATCCCCATCCACAAAATGATTCGGGAGCTGGAGAGCCAAGGGGTGGTCAGCAAAACCCACTCACCCTTCAACAGCCCCATCTGGCCTGTGCGCAAATCTGACAAAGAATGGAGATTGACTGTGGACTATCGTGGCTTAAATGAAGTGACTCCACCGCTGAGCGCTGCTGTACCGGATATGCTGGAACTCCAGTACGAGCTGGAGTCCAAGGCAGCAAAGTTTTATGCCACCATTGATATTGCTAATGCGTTTTTCTCCATTCCTCTGGCAGCAGAATGCAGGCCTCAGTTTGCTTTCACCTGGAGGGGCGTGCAGTACACCTGGAACCGACTGCCCCAGGAGTGGAAACACAGCCCCACCACTTGCCATGGACTGATCCAGACAGCACTAGAAAAGGGTGAGGCTCCAGAACACCTGCAATACATTGACGACATCATTGTGTGGGGGAGCACAGCGGCAGAAGTGTTTGAGAAAGGTGAGAGGATCATTCAGATACTACTAGAAGCTGGCTTCGCCATCAAGAAGAGCAAAGTCAAGGGACCTGCCCGAGAGATCCAGTTCCTGGGAGTGAAATGGCAAGACGGACGGCGCCAGATTCCCACTGAGGTCATCAACAAGATCACAGCTATGTCCCCACCAACCAGCAAAAAGGAAACACAAGCTTTCCTAGGTGCCATAGGTTTCTGAAGAATGCACATTCCCGAGTATAGCCAGATTGTGAGGCCTCTTTATCTGGTTACCCGAAAGAAGAATGATTTCCACTGGGGCCCTGAGCAGCAACAAGCCTTCACCCAGATCAAGCAGGAGATCGCTCATGCTGTAGCCCTTGGCCCAGTCAGGACGGGACCAGAGGTCAAGAATGTGCTCTATTCTGCAGCCGGGAACCATGGGTTGTCCTGGAGCCTTTGGCAGAAAGTGCCTGGGGAGACTCGAGGCCGACCACTGGGATTCTGGAGCCGAAGTTACAGAGGGTCTGAAGCCAACTACACTCCCACAGAGAAGAAAATCTTGGCTGCCTTTGAAGGAGTTCAAGCCGCCTCGGAGGTAATTGGCACAGAAACACAACTCCTCCTGGCACCCCGACTACCGGTGCTGGGGTGGATGTTTAAAAGAAAGGTTCCTACTACCCACCATGCCACTGACGCCACATGGAGCAAATGGATTGCCCTCATCACTCAGCGCACCTGTATTGGAAACCTGAATCACCATGGGATTTTGGAGATAATTACGAACTGGCCAGAAGGTGAAAACTTTGGTCTCACTGATGATGAGGAGCAGGTACAAGTGACAAGGGCTGAGGAAGCTCCACCATACAACCAACAATCAGCAGAGGAGACCTGCTACGCTCTTTCACTGGCGGTTCCTGTCACATTGTAGGGATGAACCGGAAGTGGAAAGCAGCCGTATGGAGCCCCACACGCCAAGTTGCACAAGCTACCGAAGGAGAAGGTGGATCAAGCCAACTCGCTGAGCTCAAGGCCGTTCAGCTGGCTCTGGACATTGCTGAAAGGGAGAAGTGGCCAAAGCTCTACCTTTATACTGATTCATGGATGGTAGCCAATGCTCTGTGGGGCTGGCTGGGAAGGTGGAGGAAGGCCAACTGGCAACGTAGAGGAAAGCCAATCTGGGCTGCTGATATATGGAAAGACATTGCCTCTCGGGTGAAAAAGCTGACAGTGAAAGTCCGTCATGTAGATGCCCATGTCCCCAAAAGTCGGGCTAATGAGGAGCACTGAAACAACGAGCAGGTAGATCAGGCAGCAAAAATAGAGGTGTCAAAGATAGACTTAGATTGGCACCATAAGGGGGAGTTGTTCCTGGCTCGATGGGCTCATGATGCCTCAGGTCATCAGGGCAGAGATGCCACCTACTAATGGGCACGAGACCGAGGGGTGGATCTAAGCATGGACAGTGTTTCCCAGGTTATCCATGACTGTGAGACGTGTGCTGCCATCAAACAGGCCAAGAGAGTGAAGCCCCTCTGGTATGGTGGGCGGTGGTCCAAGTACAAGTATGGGGAGGCCTGGCAGATTGACTATATCACTCTGCCCCAGACACGCCAAGGCAAGCGCTACGTGCTGACCATGGTAGAAGCCACCACTGGATGGCTGGAGACTTTCCCTGTACCTCATGCCACTGCCCGGAACACCATCTTAGGCTTGGAAAAGCAAGTCCTGTGGAGACACGGCACACCTGAGAGAACTGAGTCTGACAACGGCACCCATTTCAAGAACAGCCTTATCAACACCTGGGCCAGAGAACATGGTATCGAATGGATATATCATATTCCCTATCATGCTCCAGCTGCCGGCAAAGTTGAACGGTGCAACAGACTCCTCAAGACTACCCTAAAGGCACTTGGTGGAGGAACATTTAGAAACTGGGAAATTAACCTGGCAAAAGCAACCTGGATGGTCAACACCCGAGGGTCTGTCAATCGAGCTGGCCCTGCCCAGTCAGAACCCTTACACACAGTAGATGGAGATAAGGTCCCTGTAGTACATATGAAAGGTATTTTAGGGAAAACTGTTTGGATTAATCCCACCTCAGGCAAAGACCAACCCATTCGTGGGATTGTCTTTGCTCAAGGACCTGGTTACACTTGGTGGGTAATGCAGAAAGATGGGGAGACCCGCTGTGTACCACAGGGAAACCTGGTCTTAAGTGAGAATTGGGTGTAAGATTTTGTGGTGTGCAGATGGAAATAGAATAAGGGGTGGATAATGTCCTGGGTTGTAAGATAAGCTTGTATTCTATTTGCCATCTGTTGGAGGTTGGGTAGGTTTGTTATCTCTTCCAAGAACAATGGTTTGCTCCGAAGAGGTAATGGTTTGTTAATGGGCCATTGACTGACTAACTGCAGGGCTGGAAACGTAACACCATCCCGTTGTGAGATGCTCCACCCAGAGGGGGAAGCCAAGCACTCTTTTATTGGATAAAGGGGTACCTTTTGGGGGACAGAGCAGCTCTCTCTGCGGGATTTCCCAGAGAAACAGCTCCCTCGGCGGGATTCCCCAGAGAAGCAGCTCCTTCGGCGGGATTCCCAGAGAAGCGGCTGGAGCGCAGTGAGGCAGCGGCGGCAGAGCCCGGAGTCAGCCCCGGTGCAGAGGAAGACCAGCTCAACTGCCACCAGATCTTCAGAGAAAACTATACCCTTCTAAAGATCACCACTGCAGCTGCAATTCATCAGCCACCGCAAGAGGAGCAGCTATCATTTCAATCGGACTGCTACCAACACCCCGAATACTCAGGTTGTGGACTTTATCACTAGTTTTGTTTGTACAAATTGCATTTGCCTCTTTAAATTGTTCTCTAGATTTCTCCTAGTAAAGAATTGTTACTCCCATTCCCATATCTTTGCCTGAGAGCCGTTTATTTTAAAAATCCTGGTAATACAGAGGGAGGGGGTTTACATTCTCCATTGCAAAGGAGGATTTGCCCTCCTTCACAGACTCCTGTCTTGTCAAAGCAAGACAAGCAGGGAGAGAGCACGGCCAGCAGACCGCAGCTTGCAGCTTGCCCAGAAAAGAGCAGTGTTTTTTACAGTGTGCAGCAAATCCATGTTTCTGGACAAGGGCGGCATAAGTGCGCTGCACTGCTAAGCTTTCTCCATGCGAGACACACTGGTAAAGCTTTTCGCTGTGATGCAGTGCACGAGAGAAGCCGGCTCCAGCTCTCCGCTGCTGCCCGAAGGGAAGCGCCGGTCGCCGGCGTCTTTCGGCTGAAGCAGCGCTTCGGAGCGTGTAACTGCTGCTCCCGGGATGTGTGCGCGAAGTAGCCGCTTCTGCCGCTCCGGGAGCCGGAGAGAGCGGTAGCTTGTACGAGGGCGAAGAACGAAGCGGCAGAGCAGCGGGCTTGTGTGCACAGCTCGGGCTGCTAGAGGACGCTGGTGACCGCTCGCCTGCCCCTTCAATTCACTGCTGGCATGCTTTCTGGCAGGTGTTCCAGGACAACTTTCCTGGCTTTTGACTTCGTCCTGACGAAGCCCCTCCGGGGAAATGCCTGCTCGTCCCCTGAGGCTCCGAGATGCAGAGTGGGGATGCTGCTGTCTGATAGCCGTGCTCTCTCCCCATCTCGTTGTTGGTGCGTGCACGTGCCGTCCTGGCATTTAGTGCACAGTTGAGGCAATCGCAAAAGCCCTGCAGCTGCTGACTCGCAAACAGAAGGCGCTGTTTATGCTCTCGCTTCTTGAGAAATTCTGCGCAGCCCATCTTCTCTCCAGCTTTAATCGAGGTCTCTGCATCTCGGAGCCTCAGGGGACGAGTAGGAATATCCCCGGAGGGGCTTTGTCGGGATGAAGTCAAAACCCAGGAACGTTGTCTCGGAACACCTTCAATAAAGCATGCCAGCAGTGCATTGAAAAGGTAGGTTGCTGTAGCCACCGTCCTCTGGCAGTCCGAAGGCTGTGCACACGATCTCATCTTCCTGCGGCTGCCTTCTTCGCCCTCGTACAAGCTACCGCTCTCTCCGGCTCCCGGAGCAGGAGTAACAGCTGTTTCGCGTACACTACACCGGAGCTTCGCGCGAAGGTTGCCGGCAACCGCGCTTCCCTTCGGGCAGCAGCGAAGAGGTGTCGTGTGCGTCTGCACTGGACTGCATCACAGCGAAAAGCTTTGGCAGTGTGTCTCGCGTGGAGAAAGCTTAGCAGCGCAGCGCACCTATGCCACCCTTGCTCAGAAACATGGATTTGCTGCACACTCCAGAAACATGGCCTTTTCCAGGGCAAGATGCCAGCTGCTATCTGATGGCCGTGCTCTTCTCTCTGCTCCTGCCCAGCTCGTTGTTGCTGCGTGCACATACCGTCCTGGCATTCAGTGCATAGTGAAGGCAGTGGCCAAAGTCCAGCAGCTTCTGATTCCCAAAGAGAACTTAAATTTTATGGAAAAAAAATATTGTAATGTTAACTAGGGATTATTATAGCACCAGTAATAGGTTCTGTCTTGCATGTAATACCTACATTTTACAGAGCAAAGAACACTTCCTCCTTTGGTTGGTCTCATTAGAAAAAAATAATGTCTATGGAAGATATTCTAAGTTTCATCTTTGAAGTCATCAGATCCAGAAGTTTCTCCTTTTCCACTCAGTTTTTTTTCTGCTAATGTAAATATTTTTCATGCGGTTGTAATTAAAAATCTACACTAAGTAAACAGATAGCTTTGCCAAAGAGTTTTTAAAGTGAAGATTGTAATTGGGATTTACAGGGCCATGTTTAAATACATAGACGAGAAAATTTCATTTATCAGGAAAAGTTCCAGTTCATTATACAACTAGGTTGTTTTTTGCTGGAAGCAATTAAAAATGTAGTTCCACGCCTCTCTCTGCTAAAAAACAACAACAACAACAACAACAAAAACCAAAACAAACCAACAACTAACCAAACAAACAAAACCAAAGCAAACAACTGTACCAGCAACGTGTTTCCTTTTCATGTGTTTTTTTCCCTGGTAATCGTGTGTGCTAAAGAGTCTTAACTTCATATACCATTTCAGTCTGTGCAGTAGAAAATGAACCATGAATGATGTTTTGAACATCAGTTTTTGAACACCCTGGGGTCACTGATGATAATTGCTTTAGTTTTGGCTACATTAAAAGCAGTAGCATCAAAATACCTAAGTTAAACTATATGAAATTAATACTGGACTTTAAAAAACAGATTCCAGCGTGACTGATCATGGATGTTAATTTAATATATCTTTGGAAACCAGGAGTAGGGAACTATTCAGAGATCTCTCAAGGAAGTATAAGCTTTCTGAAAGCAGCACTAAAACAAAGGCTACATGCACATAAAGCTTATATAGAAATTAACCATTTACGGCTGTCCTATTGAAAAGAAAACTCTCCCCCACACTCCTCCTCTAATTTTTGCATGTCTGATACTAGCCAAAGGCACTTTGAGAGTGTTTAGCTGTGAAAATTTGACAATGGTGAATCACTTTTGTACAGTTTTTATTTTAAAATGGGAGTGTATTGCTGATAGCAGAGTGCTTTGGACATTGCCAGTCCCTCCTTTCCCAAAGAAATCTATATCCTGTATAACTGTTGTTGGAGAAGCTATCTGAGAAACCACACTTGAGATACTCATTAGGTATCTTTTACAGAAAGTGAGGGTTATTATTTTATGGACAGTTCTGAACTATACCAAAATCCAGACTGCACATTTTAAGACAGACATGAACTGCAAACACTGACTTCTGTAGCTGTTAAATAATGCAAAAAAGAAATTTGCTTTCTAATTTGTAGATCTGAATTCAGAACAGTGCCTTTTGAGCTCATCAGTGCATTCAAAATTTGGGACTAAAACAATAATTTTTTTAAAAGAGTTGAAGAGATGGACAAAAAAAGTTATTGAATTTTCTTTTAAATTACTTATCAATATTTGATTGCTTTCTAAAGGTTTGTCATACTAATTAGTGATGAATAATTAGAAATCTTTGCAAATTACCTGTAAGAACAGTGTGCATCAAAAAGTTGCAGTTGAGGAAGATCTTGCTTCAGACTTGGAAACACATAGACACTAGGCTGCAAACACAGAATAATTGACTGGTCCTAATCCACCTGTCTTTTCTCTTCCTTAATCTTCTATAGCTAAGCAGTAAAAGTGAACTAATTTGAGAAGAATTTGAAAAGTGATTTATCTTCAACAAAAACTTGGTGTCAAATGTGTTGCCTTCAGTGAGCTGTGCCATCTTACATAATGGGTAGTCTTTCCTTAGGGCTGAAATAAAAAACTAGCACAAGATGCCAAAGCTGCCATTCCCCTAGGAGCATGCCTGAGAAGGGTTGTGAGGAAGAATTAGTATCACACTATGCTTGGCACTGTTAGCAGGGCCCTGCATACCAGGTTTTAACTGGTTTAACAAATGTATTTTAGGACTAAGACACTTTTTCTCCCTTCCTCAGACATATTGTACCAGGATCTGCTGCCAGCTGGCTGTTGATTTCATAAACCTTTCTTCCAGTCATACTAAAAAAGAGCAAAATGACTGAGGCCAATTTTTTATCTACCAATGAGTGACATTTGTTTTTCTTACCATAAAGGTATATTGGAGTCTTGGTGTGACTACATGCGGTGAAAAAGTGTATCAAAACAAAACAGTCTTGGGAGCCTCAAAGGAAACTTCTCCTCCTTTCTAGGGTTAGGGGGTTTTACAAATAAAAAGCTGCATTAAGCATCTCCTATTTTTAAGCATAAACTTTTTAATATGGGTTAAAAGTAGCAAGGTGGAATGATAATTAGTTCTGCTTCCTTAACTACGACATCCTCGCCCTCTTCCAATGTTCCAGAATCTTTGAAGTGTTCTCTGTGTTGTGCTGGGTGTGGATTTGTACTACACTTTGTGGAATTGTGTTATTACAGGTTTTATTATGTAATGGTTTGTTCCTATGTACCCTTTTGTTCCACTTGGTTTGTCCCTAGTTTTCCCACCTTACCCCATCTGTCAATCCTCCCCTAAAGTGCCTAGTCATTCCCTTGCCCCCTCCCAGGCACCCTGTCAGTCACTCGGTATCCCTTCCCATACACCTAGAAGCTTCCATCCTGGGTGCCGGGTGATTGGACAGGGGCCGGGGGCCCCTCCCACATCCATCCCTCATTGGTTCCCATTTGTGTCACCCCATACAAGAGCCACTCCCTAGCCCACTCCCATTGGTTGACTGGTTCCCCTCCCTCTCAGTTTATAACATGCTGCAATCACTTTGCAGGTGCTCGTTAGCAGGACTGTTCAAGTGTTGTTAGCCTCGGTTGGGCTGCAATAAACTTCGCACTTAGCCCTAGCAAGAGTCTCTCTTCCTTATCACGCCGCGGGATTCAGCAGCACTTTCCTAACCCACGAAGCACCCTACAAAGCCCTGCTGGGTCCAGCGGAGGGTGTTTCACCTGCCCCTCTCGCCCCATCGGGAGCTAGCCGGGGCAAAAAGGGATCTGGGACGGGAGCACGGCAGCCTGGCGCCCAATGTGGGGCCTCTCCACAGCGTCTGACCCCGCGACAGAGGACCCTCAGAGTCTGGGAGACTTGGGGACTCGGACCTCTTTGGCCATCAAGCTAACCCGGTGGGAGCAGACCCTCGTTTTAGCGGGTGGCGCTCCCAGGGATAAGACCGGCAGCTCCGGACAGCACCTCTGGAGTCGGCTTCCTCCTGCAGCGTTATCTGCCACTGGGATTTTTAGTTTCTGCCCCGACAGCCCAGGACCCTCTCTTTGGTAAGTAAGGGGGCCCTTAGGGCTTAGCCTCCTGTCCTTTTTGGGAATTTTCTTTCTCCACGGGGTTTGGGGGAAGGATTCCCTTGCTGGGTGGGCTTTTCTTTCTCCCTTGGTCTTGGGGAAAGATCCCACATTCTCTTTTACGCTTCCTTTCCCGGGGTGTGGGAAGCTTTAAGGGCGATCAGACTAAGCAGTCAGGGCAGTCTTCTGTTTTTCGTTGTTATTTTCCCGGTTGTGGATTTTGTGGCTCATTTCTCCATCTCTCAGCATGGGTGCTAAGCTGACTGCGCCTGAGAAGAGATTGTTTTCCCAGGTTGCGGGCATCCTTTGTGTTGGGGAAAAAACATTTAAAAAATCGGATATTAAGAAGTTTGTCCGATGGCTGTCTCAGACCTTCCCTGAAATTTCAGCTAGCAAATTTTATCAAGTCCCCTTTTGGGACCAAGTGGGAAGGGAGATCCTCCGACAGCCGGATCTTTCTCTTTCCAAATTTACACATTTGGGTCTCCAAATTAGAGACATTATTAAAAATAACTATGAAGGTCTGCCACAACCATCTGTAGACAAACCCAACCCCAGTTCTAACCCCAGTTCTAAAAATCCTACTCCTCTTTCCTCTCCCTCTCTCCCGAGACCGGGTATTCTTAGACGGGCATCCCGGCGAAGTCCGCAGGCAGATTCTGGCCCCTCTGAGAATTCCCCGGACCCCTGACAGGACAGTGCTGGCACTGTCCCGAATCCTCCTTCTACCTCTTCTTCCCCACAATATACCACCCTATCTCGTAAAAATTCTGTTAGTTTTAAGTTACCCCAGCCACCTAAAGACCCCTCATCCCCTATTCCCTTAGCCCAGGATCCTCAAAATGGCTTCCCTCTCCCTCCTTCCCAAGAACACAAAATGGCGGCGACCGCATGGCTTTTCCCGCCTTTTGTGCTTCTTCTTCCCATGATCCCCATCCTCCCTCTTCCCAAAACCCCTTCCGGACGTCAGCCAACCCCTTCTGTCCCCAAGACTTCTCCGCCCATCCTTCTTCTCCACCCCCAATCTCCTCCTCTAATGAATTATGCAACATCCTGCCCCTCGGCTCCACCCCCGGGGAGGGGAGTCTCCAACACGCCACTCCCACTGCCACAGACTCCGCCTCTTTCAACTCCTACCTCGGTTCCCACGACCCAACTTCCGGTTCCCATGCTTTGAGTTCCGGGGGGGGCGGGAGCATGGGAACCGTGGCTTGCCCCATTCCCTGCCTACCTTCTCAGCTGCACTGGTCACCTTTACCCCGCGACGGGGAGGCAGGCCCCTCGCACAGTGGTCCCCCATCCCACAGCAAATAATAAAAGATCTCTGCAAAGCCCAAAAGGAATTTGGTTGAGAGAGTGAGTTTTTTAGAGGCTTGTTAAAAACAACCCTTTCCTCAGCTGAATATGTTCCCGCTGATATACAGACACTGTTCTCATGCATGACAACCCAAGCAGAGTTTTTAATTTGGGAATCCGCATGGAAGCAGGAAATTAGGGAAGTGTTGCCGGACCTTTGGGCGGATGCAGATATCTCCAGGGATGCGGATGGAGCAATTTTATCTGTGGATCATCTGTGCGGGGAGGGGGATTGGCAATTGGGGACAAAGCAGGTGGACAAAATCCCTAGAGAAGCCCTTCAGGTTAGCTCCAAAACAGCAGAAAAGGCTTTCTTTAAGCTAAGACCAAGCAGCCCGGCCATTAATTATCTTTGTATTAAGCAGGAACCTTTTGAATCATTTGTTACTTTCGTGGACTGTCTATGCAATGCTATAGAGGCTCAAGTTCCAGATGAAAGACTCAGGAAAGGAATACTCACAGAGGTTGCCAGACAAAATGCGAATGATGCATGCCGGCAAGCGATCCTGAGCCTTCCACTAGACCTAGAGCCGACTCTTCAGAACATGCTGGACGTGTGTTCCCGAAAAGTGACAATTCCAGCCAAGGACACACAGGGAACTCATCGACCGCCATACAAAAGAGTTTCTTTTGCAGAGGCCGTAACACCTACAGCCACCCCTGTGCCGGAACGCCGTTCTGCCGGAGCACCCCCAAGGGGATCCCAACAAGACAGGCCGTGCAATCTCTGTAAACAGAGGGAACATTGGGCTTCGCACTGCCCACTGCGGGAGGACTTTTTAAAATTTCGCCAACAGCAACAGGGGAGGAATGCATCGAACACTGGGGGGAAACAAAAAAACTAATAAGTCAGCGCAGTCCCTCCCTGCACGAGGAAACAAATATGGTGGGGCTTATAATATCAAAAGAGGGGAGGAACAAGTGTTCTGAAAGCCCACCTGAGGACAAAACCCTCAATACCAAAAAAGACACTTTACCGGACTTGACTATGACTGACGAACCAGCCTATATGGGAGAGGATGTGGATTTTATTCCCAAAGCATGGCTTGGTCGGGACCCCGACCATCCCAGGCCCATATTTAACACTCATTCTCATTTTTCCCCATATAGGTTGGCCCTGACCGAACCTCTCCATCTGAAGGACAGTCATTGGCACTTCATCACTGTAGACACTGCGGACCCAGGAACCTGGAGGAACATCCACAGTAGGTACATCGTTCTTGGGGACACAAAGCTCATGCCACTCGACATCACAATCGCACCATGTTTAACATCAAAAGACCCTGAGCAATTAGTATTGTGGCTGCGCTGCTCCCATCCACCAGTTTTCCTTCCAAAGGGCCAAATCATCAACCAGGCCATCCCAGTATCTAAACCTCCTGCACACCCAGAAGACCTATGGAAAAAATCAGCCAAAAAGAGTTATCAGGTATGCCAGGCACAAATTATAGGGAAGGAGAGGCCGAAGCTCTCATGCTATATGTGGAAGGATGGGGAGCACAAACATCTTAATGGACTCTTAGACACAGGGGCAGACATGACAGTCATTCCTGCATGGGACTGGCTGTCACGATGGGAATTGCAAAACATGGCTGGGAGAATTCAAGGTGTAGGGGGTTCACAATTGGCTAAACAATCTAAAAACATCGTAAAATCTGAGGGGCCAAACGGGCAATCGGCTTATTTACACCCGTTTGTTTTGGACTATACGGAACCCTTGTGGGGGAGGGACCTAATGGCCCAGTGGGGGGTCACAATTGACATACCGACTCCCCAGGTTTTTCGGGCAGCGGTCACTGAGGAGCGTCCTACCCAGAAACTTAATTGGCTTACTGATACACCAATCTGGGTAGAGCAGTGGCCGCTCAGTAAACAAAAATTAAAAGCGCTCTGGAAACTTGTGGATGAGCAACTCGCCAAAGGGAATATCCAGGAAACAACATCTCCCTGGAATTCCCCAGTCTTTGTCCTCACAAAACCAGGCAAGGAGGACGAGTGGTGGCTCTTGCACGGCCTTCGTGCCATAAACAATGTCATCGAAGACATGGGCCCTCTCCAACCAGGGATGCCGTCCCCCACGATGTTGCCAGAAAATTGGGAATTGGGCGTGATTGATATAAAGAACTGTTTCTTTCAAATTCCCTTACACCCTGAGTACGCAGCACGGTTTGCCTTCTTGGTTCCTTCCATCAACCGAGAAGCCCCAATGGAGAGATATCACTGGAGAGTTTTGCCACAAGGCATGAAAAACAGTCCTACTCTCTGCCAGTGGTACGTCTCTTCATTGCTGTCCCCTGTGCGTGCAGCCACTGAGGGCGTGATCATCCAGCACTATATGGATGATATACTTATTTGTGCCCCCAACAGCGATCTACTTACAGACGCACTTGAACTGACAACCGATGCGTTGGTTGCTGTAGGATTTGAGCTGCGAAAAGACAAAATTCAACGGATGCCACCTTGGAAATACCTGGGTTTGGAAATAAACAAGCGGACCATTGTTCTGCAGAAATTGGCAATAAAAAATACAATTCGAACTCTAGCTGATGTACAGCAGCTGTGTGGGTCTTTAAACTGGGTGAGACCCTGGTTAGGTATTACCAACGAAGACCTAGCCCCGCTTTTCGATTTATTGAAAGGGGGGGAAGAGCCCAGTTCTCCCAGGGAACTCACTCCAGAGGCCAAAGCTGCACTAGAGAGGGTTCAGGAGACAATGTCTGCCAGGCAGGCCCACAGATACGATCCGGGCCTGCCCTTCAAATTCATCATATTGGGCAGGCTGCCACACCTCCACGGTGTGATTTTTCAATGGACAGACACCCTAGGGAAGGGCAAGGATCATGACAAAAGGGATCCACTCTCAATCATAGAGTGGGTTTTCCTGAGTCATAGCGGATCCAAAAGAATGACATGGCCACAAGAGCTGGTGGCAGATTTAATCCGCAAGGCAAGAGCGCGGGTTCGGGAGCTGGCGGGGTGTGACTTTGAGTGCATCCACATTCCTCTGAAATTGGAATCGGGCCAGTTCACAAAGGCAATGTTGGAGCACCTACTGCAAGAAAATGAATCATTGCAGTTTGTGCTGGACAGCTACATGGGCAAAATTTCAGTTTTGAGACCGGCCCACAAAATTTTCAATTCTGAAATCCAATTCACTTTGTCAACAAAACAAATTCAGAGTAAAAAACCCTTGAAGGCTCTGACAGTTTTTACAGATGCATCCGGAGGGTCTCACAAGTCAGTTGTGACTTGGAAAGATCCTCAAACTCAGCGGTGGGAGGCAGATGTTGTTAAGGTGGAGGGTTCCCCTCAAATAGCTGAGTTGGCCGCAGTCGTTAGGGCCTTCAAGCGGTTCTCTGAACCCTTCAGTCTGGTTACTGATTCGGCTTATGTAGCAGGTGTAGTGTCCAGAGCACAGGATGCAATTCTGCAAGGTGTTTCCAATGATGCTCTTAATAAGTTGCTCTCAAAATTAATCAAATTAGTCTCCCACCGAGAGCAACCATTTTATGTGATGCACATCAGGTCACACACCGATCTGCCAGGGTTCTTGGCCGAGGGCAATCGGCGTGCCGATTCCCTCGCTGCCGCCCCTGTCCAGGTGGCGCTGCTCCCCAACAAATTCCAGCAAGCCAAGATAAGCCACCAGCTCTACCACCAAAATGCGCCCCGCCTGGTGAGACAATTCCACCTCACCCGTGACCAGGCCCGGGCCATTGTGGCCACCTGCCCGTCCTGTAAGTCGCTCCCACTGCCATCGGTGAGCGCAGGGGCTAACCCTAGGGGTCTGAAGTCCTGCGAGGTGTGGCAAATGGATGTTACTCACATCCATTCCTTCGGGAGGATGAAGTACGTCCATGTCTCTGTGGACACCTTCTCTGGGGCAGTTTTCGCCTCTGCCCACACAGGGGAGAAGGCCAAGGACATAAAAAAACATCTAATACAGGCCTTCTCTATGCTGGGTGTCCCCAAATTAATTAAAACCGACAATGCCCCCGGGTACACCTCCAAGGAATTTACAGGCTACCTACAGCAATGGGGAATAGAACACAAAACCGGCATCGCCTATTCCCCATCAGGTCAAGCCATGGTGGAGCGGACTCACCAAAGTCTCAAAAGAATGTTAAAACAACAAAAGCCCTCAGCAAAGACTGAATCCCCCCAGGTTCGGTTGGCGCAGGCCCTCTTCACAATCAATTTTTTAAACTGCTCCTTCGAGTGCCTGAATCCACCCATCACTAGGCACTTTAATAATCATGATTTGAGTAAGGTCAGGGAAAAGCCGCCAGTTCTCATTAAAGATCCTGAGACCTGGCGGCAGGAGGGACCCTATGATTTAATCACCCGGGGGGCGGGGGTACGCCTGCGTATCTACACCCTCAGGCCTAAGATGGGTCCCCTCCAAATTCGTCAGACCATACATCCCGAAAGCTCAGAAAAAAGAACCGGAAAGTCCTCAGGTTGGGCATGCCGCCCTTAGACGGCGGAGAAAGTCACCCCTACCCGACTCTCCCTCTTCTCTCTCTAACTCCTGTGGCTCTTTGTTCCCTTTTGAGTTAGACCTCCCCTATCCTGAGTATTAATTTACGTTTCAATTGTTTTTCAGAACACACTCCACCCCGAATCCACCCAAGATGCAAACAACTTTGAGCCTCATCCTTCTCGGCATCACCATCGCCATAAGACCACAGCTGGCATGGATTGTCCCTCAGCCCCCAGCCAACGTATGGACCACACTGGCCAAATCCTTAAACCAAGACCATTTATGTTTATCAACCACTTCTGCTTCCAACCCCTTCCTATCCTGCCTCGTGGGGATCCCGTATCCTCTACAGAATTTTCCTTTTACCCTCCCTAAAAATGCCTCTGCCCCACGCATAAAGTCCCGTACTTTCGTCATGCACGCAGTGAGACAACCAGATGAATGGAAGGCATGGGTCAAATCACTTCCCCGTATGGAAAAAGAACCTGAAGAACTAGAATTACTTGGCTCCTCCCTTGCTTATATGTGTATTCATTTTGTTGTCTCTTCCAATCCCTTTGCCCAGCCTAGGAGGGAAATCAAAAAAACCATCCCAGAGTATCAAGCAAGGAATTGGTGTAAATGCAAATTCCAGGTTTCTCTACCCCCGATAATAAACTCCACAACGCTTGAAGTTTAATATATGAAATAGAAGCTGATCAGTTACTTGAAAAGGTGTGATGAGGTACCCATTGATCCCGTCTATTTAGAGCTGGTTTACTTGTTTACCAAATAGGCTAATACATTGCAAATGGTTCTTTTTCAAAGAGCAATTCACGAGATGAGATAGTTTTAGTCCTTCCATGACAAATGCTTAATTCTCTATGAAGTGTGAGGCACATTAGCAAGACCTCCAGTGTTATCTGTAAGTGCTTTAAAACTGTGTTGTTCACATTATTATCAGAGGTAAGAACTAAAGGAGCTGCAAATATTATCACACATCTCCTACATACTAATAACTGGGCTGTTGAATATGAGGGTTACAGCTCTTTCTCCTTCTGTTTTACAGATTTGTTGAGACTCTTTTACTTCCAGCGTTAGCCATTTAATGAATCAGATCAAATTAAAATAGTTTTGAAATTGCTCATACCTCATTATTTAATGTTGTAATCTCTCTTTTCTCATATTTTTCCAGCTGGCAGTAAAAATCTGTGTGCCTTCAGAAGACGATTTGAGTGCAGCAGGCTTCTTTGGAAAGCATCTACTGATCCAACATGACTGCATTACTGCTTTGTGCATGCAGACACAGCACTAATAATAGTGAGAATGGCTTTAGAAGCAAGACTAGTTCAGCTATAAATTGTTAGTAATTAATAGCTGACCCTTTAAGAAAAGACATTGCCTACATGCATTATCCTAAAGCTAAGTTTAATTTAACAGGCTGTGTAAGGAAAACAAGGGAAATGCTGTCATATTTTGCGTTCAGAACATCAAATGCACAGTTGCTATAGGAAGGCACATTTTGTGTCTAGAAGGGCTGTGAGGGAAAAAGCTAATTCCAAAACTGTTACTGTTTTTACCTCTTGTGTTCAGAAAGTTCATCACAGTAGAAGGATAAACATAAGAATTCCAGATTTTTATTAATTTAAAAACCCCCAAAAGGTAGTAAGTTAAGCAGCAATCACAGAGTTGTGTAAAGACTATGTCATTTTTGGTGACTATGCCACTGGTTTCGTAATATAAACAGCACATGTTACACTACAAAACATTTGGATCTAAGAAGTTCTGCCCCTTCATGTCTACAAGATGTGTACATGTTTATTTTTCTTATTGGACAGCTTGTTACTGAAAAAATGTTCTGTTTTTATATAGTATTATTTCTGTAAAATTCCATTAAAATATTTAGAATACTTATTACCCTTAATGTGCTGAACTATCTGGGATTTTACTGATGAGAATGGAAGATCTCGACTGATCTTGAAAAGTTTCATTATGATTGCCACAGAATGTTTATTAGGATGGTGTGGTGCTCAACAAACTTTGACTTTAAAACCTGTCTTTTGTTACTAGCAACCAGTTTTAATACTAAGTGAACATAAATTATTGATGCATAAGTATTCATTCAAACAGTCACAGATTGTTGTATAGCTCCTAATGTACCTTCCTCTGAGGTCAATGTCAACCACACTGTTGACATAATTGATAAGTTTGCCTCTTTTCTGTGGAAATATAGTCAGTTTTGTTGAGAATGTGAGAGATCTTGAATAGTCTAAATGATTCATGATTAGTTCACTAGAATTTACCCTTTTTCACTTGAATTGCACTTTGTTAATTTAAATAACACAAGTTCTCACTGTAGAAATTGAGGTGACCAAAACAGATGGCCTGATCTGAGGGTTTGTGGGTTATCACATGGGTGCAGGGTTGAATTCCGCTGTATTCAAATTTATGGGTACTGTTCTTGGACACAATGCAGAGTCAGAGCTTGATGCCAGAGATAATATTGCCCAGAACAGAAAACCTTTGAGACCTCAGTGTTAATTAATTACTCTGTCTTGTATCTTCATTCCTGTTTAAAAAAAATATCTTCTAATAGTTTTGCAACCCATTCCTGAAGGCAGGGTAACTGAGGTTCATGAGGTATCCCTTGGGGCAGCAGATTAGAGTGAAAGAGCACTGAATGACACTTATATATATATATATATATATATATATCTATTAGAACGATTTGATTGCAAACAGAAGGAGGTATGTAACCAATGTAACCATTATTATCATCATCTGTAGTAATACAAGTATAAAGATACCATTTAAGAAAATACCTAAGGGAAAAAAAAAAAGGAACTGTTAGGCTAAATAGTGGAGAGAAAAAGTATCATTACTTGTGGATCCAGTAATGAAACCTGATTGTTGCAATTTCAATATCTTGTTAAAAGTGATGGTCACTGTCCTGATCAGGGTTGGGAGAAGCCCATGAAACAAAGATTTCAACATATGCTTAAGGTGCTTTCAGGTTCAGGTGGGAATGCCCAGCCCCCTCCCCTGAGGAGGTTTTAACACTGTGGATCATGCAGAGTCCTCTGGTGGAAGACTCCAGAAATGAGCATGGAGGTGCTTTGATCGTCACTGGTGGCTGCAGGTGACATCTGTCCCAAAACTTGGGGTGATATGTCCATAAACAGTGGCTTCCTTTCCCACAGTTTGCTGCAGTGGGAATTTCTGTCTGCATGCATTAACCAGGATGTGCTCACCAGATCTCACACACACCTGCCAGGCCTGGAATTAGAACTTTCCTGTTGTGAATCCCTCACTTCTGTGCTTATCTGAAGTTTCTGCTGTGGTGACTTTCCTTATGGCAGGTTCCTTCTTGTCAGTGTTTGAGACAGGCAGCTGTGCTGTCTAAGCCCTTACAAACAGTTATGAGAGTTTGATTTGGTTTGTGACTCACACAAACCAAATCAAATTGGTTGTTGGCTTTTTATCTCCACCTTTCTGCACAGTGTGTCATAGAAGATAATATGAAGGAAAAGACAAGTGCATGCATAATTTAATTAAATTTTTAAATTCTGGAAATCTCCTAGTTTATGCAAATTGCTAATTATCAGGTAATAGAGCAAAACATGAGCCAACTGACTACCCATGGGGCAGCTTGGAATGGACAGATGACCATTAAATACTCTAGCATGTTTAGGGGACAGAGTGTGGTACTTCAAAGTGATTGCTAAAACACAATGTTACCACCAGCATGTAATTTCTTTTTTTAAAACCCAACATATCAATAGGAAAAGGAGACCATCAGGACTAATACACGTTTTTCTATTACTTAAAAAGGAATGGAAGTGATGATCTTATTCAAACTACCTGATCAGTTTAGCAGGAGGTAATTCCTCCTTGAACTCTGTTTATAGGCAAATTAAACTGACTGTTGTTCTGACTGTAGTTTGACACGGAAAGAGAATTTTTTCTAGAAGAAAGAGGTCACTTTAGATATTGACCAATTGAAAGTAGACACGCCTCTGAGAACACAGAGGGGTTGAAAGCAGAATTCCCAGGGGAACTCATTCTCTTTAGTTCCGGTTAGTGTGCAGTGCAAACCTCCCCTGCTCAGCCACGAGCTGGGTGGGGGAGGGAAGCCCCCATGGCCTGAAAGGTAGGCCCCAAGGGTGGTGGAAGGACTGGAACCGGGCTGGCCCCTGCAGATGGAAGGGTGGAAGAAATCTGGGATGTTTCCATTTCCTCCCCCTCCGGGGTTTCTCTCCCGAGGGGGAGAGAGAAAGAGACGGCGGCGGTCCTGTCCTGTCAGCAATTCCACCGCGAGGAAGGAGGAGCGGGGGGAGCAGCAAGGTGCCCAGTTGTGTGGGAGTTGCTGGATGTCCAGGCATCAAGCCATCCTGGGAGTTCAGACTTTTAACCCTTCCTTGAGAAATAAAAGCTTTGTAAATTTTCCTTTCCCCTCCTTAGTTTAAAAGAAAAGAAGAGGAACACCTTGGACCCTGGGATGGAATGTTAGAAAAAGGAATTCTAGAGGGGAGGGGGACAAGGAGTAACTTTTAGCTAGACTTTTCCGTGTTAGCCACAACCTGAACCAATCTTCTCCTTCAAGAGGGACTGTGTTTTAGGAAGATGCCAGTGAGTCAAGAGACCTGCTTCAGCTAGAAAAAAGACAAAATTAGAGTGAACAGAGAAAAGGTTAGGGGGTTTGTGGTAGCGCCCCCTTGCCCTAGAAAAGAAAGAGAAGAGAAGAGAAGAAGATCTCTGTTCTTGAGCCCTCGGCCCCAGGGGAAAATGGGACTGTAGTCCCAAACAATAAAAAACTAAACTGTTGTTTTCTCCCCTCTTAGCACGGCATCCTTGAAAAGAAAAATCCTAAAAGCAGTCTGTCCATCCATGCATTTAGTAGTAAGAACACTGTGCATGGAAAGGAGAAGAGTCACCATGACAAACTTTTTCTCCAAGCAGTGCCATGTGTGACATGGAAACACAAGATATAAAGCTGTGTTCCTTGGGGGGTCTGTAGCACAGGAGAGACTCTGTTCCCTCAATAAACTAAGTATTAATTGTTTAGAGGGTAGAAAGCTGATTAGAGTCCAGATTGTGTCTCACTGTGGTTTGTTAAAGGTAAATAGTAGAGAGAAGAATATTTTACAAAGTTTTCATTTAATCTTTATATAGTTTTTTTCCCCCTTCTTTAGTTTTCTCTTTTCTTTAGTAATAGTAATTTAATAAAGTTTTTTCCCCTGTTATTAAACTTAAGCCTGCTTTGCTCTATTCTAAATTCCACTTCACAACATTCAAAAGAAAAATCACATTTTCATAAGGGCACTGGCATTGTGCCAGTGTCAAACCTTGACAACTGTATTCTCTGAAACGTGTCAGGCTGACTGCACATAATATTACTGTTAAGGCAAGGCAGCTCTATTACAGTGATACCTTCTTTAGAATCATATCTAGTTTGCATGGAAAAAAAAAACTGTACGTGTTCCTGTACTACACAGAATATTTTAAATACATTGCAGGTAATAATGAGAATTATTATATTTATCATTTATATTTGTCTAGCACTAGCTAATTTTGAGTCATATATTTTCTTTTATACAATTTATTAGAAAAATATTGAACCAAAAAAAGAAACTATAAATGTAAATAATGCTAAATTTAGAAGGTCCATAATTTTGGCATACAGATTTCCTGTAAACCCATGTGAGTTTTGCTGCATGACCTCTATTAGAGCTAACTTATTTTTGATCATAGGATCATAGGATGGTTTGGATTAGAAGGGAATTTCAATTCCAATCCCCTGTCATGGCTAGGGAAAACTTCCACTAGGCCAGGATGCTCAAAACTCCATTCAGCTGGCCTTGAACTTATGTTTTAATAACATCCAGTTATCTAGTTATTTTATTAGGAAAGTCAAGTCACTGCCATCACTTCTAGTTACTTAAAGTATCATTTAATATAGAATAATTTTCTGTTTTGACAAGTCTGTCGTATTTTGTGAGCTTGTAGTTTGCTAAAGTAGATAGTACTGATATTAGATAGGACATTTAATTTGCTTTCCTAAGTTTCTCTGCTAAAGTGTGTATTCAAAGTCCATGAATGTTAATATCCCTGCTTAACCTCAAGGTCCTGAATCTCCAAGTAAAATACAACTTTTGTGCTGCAAATTTGAGATTTTTCCCCCTTTTTAGAGCTAGAAGTACTGCATGAAAGAAAAAAAAATTAAGTTGCAAAAGGAAAAGGTCTTTAAATTCACTGTTTGGTGTTTATCAAAACAGCAATTTTAAATTAAAAAGTATGTTGAATTAGCATTAATTGTGAAGTTTACCTGTTTTTCTGAAATGGAATATGAGAGCTGGATCTGCATTTCATTTAACCTCAAGCAATATGGATTGAATTTATTTCATTGGGAATTTTATAAAAACTTGAAAATAAAAGGTTTCATTCCAAGTAAAAGTTCCATTTTGAAAAGGATAGGCTTTTTTACTTATCCATTAATTAATAACTAAGTTTGATTCCACTGAGCATATTTGTCAGTTCTAGTTCATACTGTAAGATTTAAGTGAGAAAAAATTACAGAATGAGTTAAACTTTATGATTCAAAGAATTCCAGTTCACTGTAAGGAGCTGTAAAGTAAAGCACACCTTTATTGGCCTGGTCATTGGGAGCATGTGGCATGCAGGGGGTTCATACCAAAAAGATAGGCTGGAAATAAATCCCCAAAGACTGATGTCTATAGAGCAGGTATTTGCTTATTGCAGCGCTGGTGGGTGAGGGGGATATCTCCACCTAGCTCACCCACCTTTGTCAAGTGCTGTGGTATATTTATACACATTGTATAGAAATTTTATATCAGGTTATATTGGTATAAAAAGCTATGATTTAAGTTATATAAATATAAAAAGGTTTTAGGTTATGTAAGTGTAGAAAGTTATAATTCAGATTATATTGATGTCTTGTTACTCAGGTTGTATAAGCACCTCGTAACGTTGACCTAAGTTGTATAGGCATCATGGTTAACGCCACACCTCCATGTGCATCTCTGTTGTGCTCATCTTACAGTGGTTATTTATTGGTTTACGAGTTTGGCACCTGCCCTGTTTGTTTGTTTATCTAAAGTTACAGTCTTAAGGGATTGGAGTCTGCCTAACTTGTGGTTTTCTTATCTTCTGTTACAAATGTGGCACACTATTCTTATCCAATACATTCATCACACCTATTTTGCTAATGCTTACTTGCATTATTGCACACCTTATTGCTGTATCAGTTATACTTCATCTGACATTGTGCAATAATTATGTTCCTATTCTATTGTGCAATAATTATGTTCCTATTCTTTTATTACATTTTTCTGTGCTTTGTGACAGGTCTTCTATTAGTCATAAAAACAACCAGTAGCAGCTAGTAAGCATTCTTCAGTATTGCTTAGTGCATGCGGGTTAAGCCCTTGTCCTGCAGAAAAAGCAGTTAGCCAAACCCATTCGCTCACATTCCTTTCCCTTATCATCACAGTTCCTTTGTTTTTGTTTTTCTCCAAGAGCAGTTAGCATTAGGCATAGCATCAACCATTTGCTTATCATCTGGGACTAGGCTTCTTGTGCAAAAGCGGCTGGTAACACCTAATTTTTATTAATCTATGCTTTATACTAAGGTGTTTGTGTTAAAGGAGTGCTGTGTTTCATTTAGCAAGTTATAATTGATATGAATTGTTCTTACTGATGTCTCAAATCTTCATACTTACCAAGTTTTGCTTTGTTTCTTGTATATGTTTTAAGGTAAGAAAAATCTCACACTGTCACTCATGCTAAATACATCCCTTTATGTCTCCTGTTCATCACAGACAATCCATCATTTGCAGTGTTTCAATCTGGTAATTTGCTCACACAGAATCAGGACATCATTTTAATGTATAAAACATCTACTCATCAATATTAGGAAAACTTAAGTTCTACAGGTGAGCAAGGGGACATAGTGCCCATGAAATCTACACAGGGTGTTGGAATTAAATTTGGATGAACTAAGATATGTTTTCAATTGCATGGACAAATGTTGTGAAATGATCTCATGTTTTTACTCTTTCTGTTAGACAGGGCTATGAAGAGCTGGAAAGACAACTGAAAGAAGTCTTTAAAGAGAGGAGCAACATACTTCATCAACTGTTAAAGACTTCTAAAGAACTTCAGGGAATTAAAGTAAACCTCCAGGTTAGATTCTGTCTCAGTTTCTGTAAGATTACTTAATTACTTCAACATTTTCTTTTTGGTGTCTTTTAATTACAAAAAATATGTTTCTTTTTAAAAATCATTAAATATGTGAATAATTATTATTTTGTTTATTTTGTTGATCTTCTATTAAACATAAACCTGATAGTTTCATAGAAATTTTCATCCTAATGTGTTTGGGCCTTTATCAACTCAATAAAAATAAAGAAAATATGAAAATAGAACATAGAAGAAGGAAGGGAAGGACAAGAAATACAGAGTATTAATGGAGCTGACACATTTGAAGCATGGACAGACGACTCTTCAGCTAATTAAAGTTGAAAAGAAGGATATTTTATTGCAGTGCTGGACAAACGTGGAATCATTTCTAGATACATGTCCAAGACTCCTGCCCTCTATTTTTACAGAAAAGATTTTACGTATCCAGGCAGTTTCTAAGGACACATAATACATCATCATTACCTGCCCACTTCGTATTATAATCAGCTGAATATCCATTACAGCTGAATTGTGTTGGTGGGAGTTTGAAATTGGGGAGGGGTTGTATGGGAGGAAGAAAGTTGTCTTCCTCATGGTGAGCTCTTAGCCTATAGCCAGTTAGCAGGACCTTTTGACCTGCTAGTCACAGTCCAAGCCTCTCTTAACTGTTGGATTATTCCTGAGGTGAGGTATTTCTATGGTCTCTGCTTCTTCACAATTGCTTCATCTGTCTTTGTCACATCTAGCTTCTCTTTCTTAATGTATTTTTTACTCTTTAACTGAGATACATGATCTTTGCTAGCTAACTTAGTTTCTTAACTAATTTTAAAATCTTAAGTGAAATACGTAATAATCTACTATCCCAATTATATCCCCCTCTGGCCCCTTGACTCACATTTGTACTGGCAGCTACTGAAAAGGATGGCCTTTGCTGTTGCAGGTTGGATCTTTGCTGCTGAATTCCATACACTCAACTTAATTTAGTTGCTCAGTTTACCTTTCTGACATGTCACCTACACAGTCTGACTGGATTTACTGCAGGGCATTGATTTACAAATTTGGCTGACAATCTGTGCTAGATGAGCCTGAAGTGAGAGCTGAGACTGTTTTCATTTAACTGCTATGCCATGGTTAGACTGAAAGGGCAATAAACTAACTCTGAACTCAAATCAGCTCCTCAGAGGAAAAACTAAATTGAAAGTGTT
Source organism: Lonchura striata (assembly GCF_050655825.1). NCBI lineage: Eukaryota > Metazoa > Chordata > Aves > Passeriformes > Estrildidae > Lonchura > Lonchura striata. The sequence continues at coordinate 81,937,404 of NC_140705.1, read as the reverse complement.
TCCCTGGATTTGAGGTCCAGATATTCAGCTGAGGGAGCACCTGTCTTTTCCCAGTAGAGTCTGTTGGTCTGCTGAAAACATTTAGACTCATTATCAGTTGAAATTGGTCTCTGTATTTCATGCCATTTTAAAATAAATTATTTTTCTGACAATACATCTTTGTAAGCTAGCTGGGAAAAATGAAAGGAGAAGAAGCACTCTTATCTGTTCTCAGGAGAATACCAGTGGTGTGTATCAGTACCGGGCTATATTATAGTATTATGTTATATTTTCTTATGTTCCAGACTTCCCTGGTTTTAATTAATCAACCTTTTGATCTTTGGGGTTTTTGGTTTGGGAGTTGGGTTTAATTTGGGGGTTTTTTGAGTGTGTTATCACCATTACTGCAGACTTTTTTTTATTTTTTAGAGAAATATGCTCTCCTTGTAGCAAATTTCTTTTAGAATGTAGCACAGTTGAAGGTAATATTCAGCAAAATTACACTGTGAAATATTTTAAACTCAACACTACAGAGATCTTGGTATAGGCAAAGAGCTGTAGTATTATCTTCTGTATATATACACTTAACTTGGTCATAAAATTCTAATGCTTTCAGTCATTCATCTGTTTCTAAATCTGCTTGCATTTATCTCACATTTACTGTTTCAGAAATACAGAGCTGTGTATGGTTAACTGTGTTTGAGCTACAGTAAAGAAAAATCAGACTATTCTTCCAATTTTCTTAAGTGGTAATGTCTGCAATTCACCAGGACCATTTTAGGAACAAGGGCTAAATACTTTTACAGATTATTAATAAAAAGGATCTCTTTAATAGAGTTTTTTGTTGTTGTTGTTGTTGTTGTTGCTATCAGTCTTTAAAAAATGATGAAGCATCAACCAAAACTGATGTACAGAAACTTCTGGAAATTGGCCAAAACCAAAGGTAAGACCCTCACTTCCTTCTTTTTCTTTCCATTTCCTAACTAAAAGCTGTCAGACTATCAAATTTCACCTTTCCTTTTTCTATAAACACTGCTGTATTCCAGAATCTGCTAATTGTAACAGTAAAATAAAGGCAGAAAATACTCTTTTTGAAACAAATGATGAATTTACTGATGTTTGACATATGATAGGAAAATGTATTAAAATGGTATGGTGAGATATCTGCTAAAGAAAGACATTGAATTTTAAAGGAAAATTTAGTCATGAAATATTCCTTAAAAAATAAATTCAGGATTTTTAGAAAATTAAATGACTAAAGTGTCTAAATCTCTAAGTTTGGATATGATGACATTTATTCAAAGCTCTTAATTAAATGTTTATATGTGTAGACACTCAAAATCATTAGTCCATGTGCAAACAGGAATACTTCCACTGGGTATTAGTGATGAATGGAGTTAGAAAGAGAAAGAAGTATTAATTTCAAATTATTCATTGAGCACTTAAAAAGTTATTTCTCATGGCTGGGAACTTGCATTCCTTAGTCCTTAGTCTCAATTTCCCTAGTGCTTCATTGTGAGTAAGTCTCATCATTCTGTCTCTTCATTTTTAAAATTCAGCCCAACAAACAGCAACATCAATACAATTTTAGTAACAAGAAAACATAACTAATATAGTGACCACTTTTGCTGGAAAAATAGTATATAATGAGTGCATCTATACTTCATATTTCTCCCTAGGAAAAATGTTTAATAAGAAAAATTATTGAAGTTCATACTTCCTTCATTGTTGGAAATGCAATAATTAAATTCCATGGCCATCTTACATCTACATTCAGTGTAGATGCACACATGAAAGTATGAATAAAATTGCATTGCTACCTTGTGAGAAAATTACCTTTATATCTTAAATACCCAATATATAAGGTCTGCAATACAATACCAGTGGAATTTCTTATTTTTACTGTGATCCATAACAATCTTTCAGGTATTCCAGACAAATAAATTCTAGAGGAAAGACTTTAGCTACTGTCCTATTTAAATACATATGTGGCTTGGATATGACTGAAGGTGTAACATCTCAGCATCATAGCTGTCCTTCACACAGACAAAATCCGTCATCATACATGAATGCAGTTTTGTGGTGGTTTGATTGTTGTGCAATTTTCCTTTATGAAATTGAGACATGAATTGATTAAAAGTATTAATGGACTGTTTAGTAAATAGATCTTAGTTGCATATGGGAAAATTGAGTCTGCTGAAAGAAAATTTTATTACGTATTTCAAATATTCTTCCTAATCTCTGTAAATCACCACTTGCAGTCTCTCAAGTTCCACCCTAAAATATATCTTGATTTTGCTTCTGAGACATCGAATGCACTGCACAAGAGCAGTTCCCAGAAATAAAAAGTGCAATCTGCTGCTGAGCAGCCCACTCCATCATTCAGAAAATGAAAGGTTTTTACAGTATACTGCAAGGAAATGCTTTGGGGCTACTACTGTTGCCAGCAGTTTACATACTTACTAGATTTCATTTCCAGAGAGGTGTAAAAGTTCGACGTATGAAAGAGGAATTTAAAATGTGCCAGGGAATCTTCCTCATAGAATTTCACTGGGGAAGGGTCACAGTTTATTTGCCAGGGTCCTCAGGCTACCTTGTATCTGCAGTAAATGAAGAAAAAAGAACATAATATTATGCTTAAATCTATTGTGTTGAAGCCAAATTCAAAACATATCCCAATATTAATGTTGTGATCTTTCTTTGAACAAACATGAGCTGCAGACTTGGTCTGAGCACAACTTTGATTATACTCTACAATACAGTAAAGTTTAGAGTACTAGAATGTCAGCTTTTGTAAGTAAATGTTCTGTTGACTTCAGAATAGATTTCTTTTTAAATTCCTTTTGTGCAAATTGTTCAATAATACCCAAGTTCCAAGTAAAACTTAGTCACTTACTATAATGCCCCCAGTTTTATTCTGTGTATCATCAACACTGTGCAACGATGGCATCTTTTAGTGCTGATGGTATATTGTTTTCATGCTGCTCAATCACTCTTTTAATTAAATCTGTTTTATACTAGTGTTGCCAAAATTGCTGAAAGTACTAGGGGTTATCAGCTAAAAAAAATTATCTAACAGGTGGCAAGTTCTTTTAAAATTATGTGGTTTCCCTTCAGTTTAGTTTTCACAGGACTAAATTATTGTATGTTACTGTCTGTAAATCCAGTTGTCTTGGTCTTCATTGAGAGTTTATCCATGCAAGCAGCAATCCTCCAAAAGCCCTACAGTTCCTATGAAATATGTCATTTTACTACTTTGCTACATCTCCGAATTGTTTCATGTGCTGTGGGTAGAAAATTCCCACAATTTAGAGAAAATCTCCGGCTGAATCAGTAATGCAGAGGGTTTTCACTTGATTCAAATAAACCAAATCCAAGCAATTATCCTGCTCTTTTTTATTTTTATACCAGAATCTTCTACTGAATTTTTTGTTGCTTGTCTCTAGAAGGTGCCATATGAGGTTGAATTTTACCAGAGCATGATTTATTTGTTTATTTTAAAGCAGATATAAGCTAGTTCTTATTGATAATAGTATGTCTCGATGACAGTGGATTTTCACTTGCCTACTTTTCTCACTTTTTTGGTGTGAATCATTTTTGTTAGAAATTATGCACTACCAGATGTTTTGCACAGCAGGCCATTCAGCAGACATAAACGGTGGCCACTTTGCATCATAGATTGATTTTTATTTTGCATTGGCACTATACTTCATGGAGTCGTTATGATTTAATTTGGGAGACTCACAAAGTAATCTGTTTCCTACTCTGAATAATTAAAGGTCAATTTTTAAATCTGAATAAGTATTTCCTAGTGGACACTTGTGTTGAAGTTTGTATTCTGTGTTTTCAATAACCTAGGGAAATGAAATCTCTCCAGGAAGCCTTTCAAAAGCAGCTTAATGAGGAAGCTGAGAAGGCAGAGAAGCAGCAGGCTACCGTGAGTGTTTGTCTTTCTTTCCTTATTTTTGTTTTTCTTCTGTTTTTTCTTAATCTTGCCTTGAGAATTTATTAGCTTAAAAAACTTTGTAAAAAAAGAATGGATTTCATATATATGTTAGTACTCTGCAAGCTTCAGACGAAAGGATCTGGAAGAAGTTTTAATGTTCTAAAATATTAAGATTACTTCCCTTATTTCTTTGGAATTTATGGATGTTTATACACTTCTGGAGACTTTAGACAGGAATTTTAGGCCTAAGTCTTCTCCCTGGGGAGAAATCTTCATGGACCCTCATGTCTCATCTATACTAATATAGACTGTCATACATCTATTGACTTTTTAGGAATTACTATTGGTTTTCACCAACAAAATAGATAGTAGAGTGTCTGATTTTGACCATAGTGGAACTAATTATCATTCTAGAAGGTATTATTAAGTCCTATTAAGATTTCATACTTTATTGAAATTCTGTTTCTGGACAAACTGCACAATTGTTTTGACTTTCATGTAGCAATATGATGTTTTGTAGCATAAACAGACACATTTTGCTACTGTACAGGGAAAAAAAAAGGCAGAATCATGTTTACTAAGATGAAAAAAGGAAATTTTTCATATGTTGGTTATTAATATTCCTGTAACATGGACACAACTGAGCATAAGTTGCTTAGATAATCTCCAGAGGTTCCTTCAAACCTTAAGTGTTTTATGATTTGAAATCTGGATTTGAAAACAACCTGCTAGAAGTGTTTATAGATCTATTTTCTATTTCATATTGGATAACTACAGTTTTCTTTACTAACATTTTGCTGTCTTCCAGGGTCACAAAGCAAGGGTTTGTCCAAGACAGACAGTGTAATTATTAAATTCAACAAATATTTACAGTGCCTTATTTCATATGACTGTGATTTGTATGTGGCTTTATTCCCTTGGTGAGCAAAATGTGAGAGTGTATGTTTTCCTACCTTCTAGTTAGAAACAGCTTGGATTGTGGACCAAACTATTCCTATTGTAGGTTTCTTTCAGTTAATCTCTTTTTTGAAAACAAATTTTTTCCCTTTGTTGCTCAAAGATCTGAAAAGTAAAGATACTTTCTGTTCTTGTGTACCACACAACATAAAATTAGTGTATTTTTGGACTTTTATTTTTGTCTAGAGAAAAAAAAAAGAACTTTTATCCTGAAAAGAAGTAATCTGAAAGCGGTATTGAGTTTGAAAATGACAGCATATTTTGGTGGTCTTTCTAGCCAGGACAGTATATCTCCAGAAAAAAACGAAACAAACTGCACTTCTTTTAAGAACCTTTTGTACTGAGACAGTCTATAAATTATCTATATCAAATAGAGTCATAGAATGTTAAGGGGTTGGAATGAACCTTGAAGATCATCTAGTCCCACCCCCCCTTGCCTGGGGCAGGGGCACCTCCGCTAGGGTTGCTCAAGGCCTTTTTGAACTGGCTTTGAACTCTGCCAGGGTTGGGCATCCACAGCCTCCCCAGACAAGCTGTTACAGTGCCTCACCTGGAACAGACCCTTGTATCCTTTACTCTTTGTCCTGGCACTGCAGTTCTTGAAGGGTCTCTCTCTGGCTTCCCTACAGGTCCCTTCCCATGCTGGAAGATTGCTCTGAGATCTCCATGTAACCTTTTCTCCAGGCTGAACAGCTCCAACTCTTTCAGCCTGTCTTCACAGGGGATGTGTTCCAGTGACCTTACCAGCTTTGCTGTCCTCCTCTGAACTGGCCCTGACAGTTCCGTGTCATTCTTACACTGGGGACATCAGAACTGTGCACAGTACTCCAGTTGGGGATTCACAAGAGCACAGCAGGGGGAAATAATCACTTCCTTCAATATAGCTCTGAAATAAGGAAAAAATCAGTATCTAGTAGTCTCTGATAAGTAGTCAGAACATACTAGTTGAAAATTGACAATTTTCAGGAGTATTGAATGCATTCCTCTTGACTTTATCAGCACAATGAATTCTAGTCTTACAAATGGAGGGTGGAAAACATTTAATTATTGAATCTTTTTATCAGATTTTGATTCTCAAGACTAATTCAGGTGTGGATTGCATAAATCTCAAATACAGTGAATGGATTTGTTGGTGTTATTGCTTTTCTTGTTTGAGCAACAGTGCCTTGTGTACATTCAGTCCCAGCCTAGCACTTCAAAAAGCACAAGATTTGTTCTACATGAAACAGTATCTGCCATTAACTGGTAGCAAAATACCACCTTGGTGTAGAAACCAGGGAAAGTTCCTCTGGGAGCTTGGAGGGGTACCAGATGCTTAAAGGATCTGAATTTGAGCTGTATTCCAATACTCGATACTAATAGTATATTAAACTTGCTAATAATTCTAAGGAAATCAGAACTGCGTCCTTGGTTTGTGATTTACTTCTTTATTCCTTGGAGCACAATGTACATAGTGAAGCTCAGCAGTACAGTGAGGCTGAATGAATATTCAAAAAGTACCTCAGGATCCTCAGATGAAAATTGCAATAGAAATGGAGATAGCTATTATTACTGACACACAAGGTTACTTTATACCTGGTTTCTCTACGTGTTCCACGTTTTTCTGAAAACAATGTGAAATCTATGAAAGAAGGTCTAAGTACTTTAATGCAAGACTAGTGAGAGAATGAGAGCTTGAATTTAATTCTAACTTAATTAATCGCAAAACTTGTTTCTAGTCCAATTGTGCACATTTTATATTATAGTACTTGATGAAAGAAATCTTGATTTTTATCAGAGTAAATGAAAGTAGAATTACATTTCACAAAGACTAATGAAGCACTGGTGGGAGGGGGAAGAGTGGAAATATATTTTTCTGCATTTGTGCAGGAGACATAATACAATGCTTACTGCATGTATGTAATTCAACATGTAACACCTGCCCGAAGGTGTTCTTTATTAGGCCAACGTAAAAATGTAAGTAAGAATTCACAGGAATTAATCAAATTAAATAAAAAATAACTGGGAAATTACTCAAGGACTCTGACCAAAACAGAAGAAAAAGGGAGTCACATCACCTATACATTAGACTTTACATTCATGCCTTCTGGTGCAATGTGTGGCAAGGCTTTTCACTAGTGTTGCATGAATGGTTCATCAGAAGCAGAGGTATCAATGTTGTTATGCTTGCATATCCATTCTTTTCACCCTTTAAGACTAGACAAATCAAGAACTGCAGGCAGCAAAAAGGTTGCTGTTCTGAGCAGCTGCTCAAGTGATGGTGGGGACAGGCAGAGGTACAGGCAGAGGTACAGGCAGAGGTACAGGCAGAGGGCAGCTGGTGCAGCTGCTGCTGGGTAGGAAACGACCTGAGGATGGAAGCAGCAGCTGAGGCATGTGGAACATAAAAGGACATGGAAAGACATTCCTGTACTCCAGAGCAGTGATCACACTGAGGGATCTTAACAGCAGTGAGCGCTGATTTTCTGGGTTGTGTCCTGCATCTCTAGCACTAACAAAGAGCAGCAGCAGTTTGTCTTGGGACGGGCCTTTCCTAGAAAACTTTTGGCAGATCTCAGATACATTTATGCCTATTGTTTCAACAGTTGTGTCTGGGATAATAAAATGTGCAGAGAAACACTAGAAAAACTGTAAGGATGGTTTAAATCTTAGATTTGTTCTACATTGCGAACTTCAAGGTCAAATACAGTTTTCCAGAAAGACTTTGGCTATGAAGGAGCTTCTCTACAGATGGTCTCACACTAGAACTGTAGATTACTTTTATATCTAAAAACATTTCAGAAGGACCACACTGGGTTTAGGTGTACAATATGTATATAAAATATGTAAGACATCATTCCAAATAACCTGATGTCCTCTTTAACAATCATTGAAGGTTGAAAAAGTTCTTTGTTCTGTATTTAGCATCAAATGCCTAAGCAATTTGTATTAAGTTTTCATGCAGTGAAAAATATTTTAAAAATACTAATAAAGTCAAGCTATTATCTCTAGATGTGAAGTGGAGCCACTTCTTCCAGAAGCACAGTTGGAGATCATGGACTGATTTTCACTTTTGTTAACAAAAAGGCACAGAGCAAGTGGCACATGTAACTTGAAAGTGTCTTGTTTTGATTGTTTGAGGTTTTTCAATTAATTTGAATAAATAGAGTAAGTATTGATTCTGTATGTCTTCATTAGGTTAAAAGGCTCTTAGAGCTTTTGGGAGACTGACTCTTTGCTTGGCTGTACTTCATGCTAATGTTTGCATGTTAAGAAATAGTTACATTTTTAGCAAGCTTGAAAACTTATTTCCCATTAACTGCAGTTAAAGTTTATATAAAGAGCTGGTTGGCTCTGGATGAGGGAGAAAAAGAAATATGGAAACATTCAAAAATAGTTTGGCTAAATAGAGTAAGTTTAATCTACCTTTTCTATTTTATGCTGTTGGTATTTTATCTCATGCTAGCAATTTTAAAGAAGATATGCTAATGGATTATTTGGCAGTGCAGTTACAGTACTGTCTGACAAAATAAAGGAAAAAAATTATCTGTGTAATTTCCTTTTTTTCTCAGTGTTCATTATGAGAAATGAGAATTAAGTAACACTATATATTACTTATTTAAAGGAACCATAAACAATATGATTATTTTTAAATCAGTAGGGTTTTTCTAGTAATAAAAGTTTATGCAAATAAAAGGTTTTATTTTATTTTATACAAATAAAAGATTTTCTAGTAATAAAAGGTTATAATAAAGGTTTATGTAATAAAAGGTTAACAGAATGTGGGGAATTTGATTCAGTATTATCCCCATACTTAAAGATTTTAATAAAAAGTTCTGAAGTTCTTTTCCCTTTAAAAATATTTGTTTTTTCTAGTAAAAGCTTTTATGACTGTTCATAAAGTCTTAAATGTTCCTTGATGGAAGTTTCATTTACTAATCAAACTATAACTTGCAGCTTAAAAGTTACATTCTTCTAAGAAAGACTAATAGGTGAAATCTATTTAGCTTTGCTTTTAGAAGTATTTAGCACTCTGTATAACACTTTTTGCCCAAAGGAAAGAATATTTCCTATGTTTTACATAATACCCTAGACAGTTTCCTCTGAAGTAAATTTTTACACTATATTTTGAAGTCAATTTTTACACTATATCTTGAAAAGTAGACCAGGAAAATGAACACTGAGTACGTTAGGGTTTCCAGATGTGGCCAAAACAGGTGTTAATGAATTAATTTCAGTCAAACCTTAACTGCTCATTTTAGTCCTCAGCAAGTTCCAAGGAGTTTGGAGATAAGCGAATATCATTGCAGCTTGAGTCCTAGCTGTGCAGTAATGATGTTCTATTGGGATTTTACCATCCTGTCATGGATAACTACGATTGTCTGACTCTTAGAATTAGGTCACTACCATCTGCTAAAGCATTCTCTATTTTGGGAGGAAATTTAGTTTAAACATTCCAAAGTCACCAACTGCTGTGAGTAAAGGCCACTGGATGGAAACTGTTGTCTTTAATAAACATAATGAGCTCTGAAACACACAAAACTCTGAGTATCTTGGATGACTCTCTCCAGGGTATGGAAGCAGTGTCCTTGCTTAGTACTGAAAAGTTCAGCCTTAAGACAATATATTTTCATTATGTACCGTCATAATTGCAGCCAGAGAGCAATTAAAGACAAACAACATGTGGAAAGAGGTGAATGTTGTTTTTTCACTGGTAATTTTAGAGCTGGGTATAAATGTCAATTCTTGCTTATTATACTCTCAGGATTTGATGACTGAAAGGATTATTTTTACACCTCTTCTGGAAAATTGTCTTGTCCTTGAGACTTACTGAAAGCATCATGCAAATGGTCCAATACAGACTGATCTGCCTTAGAACATGAAGCTATACATATGGGTACACTTAAATGGATAGATAAAGTTATCCCTTTAATGGCTCTAGTAAACAAGTCATATAAATCCCTCCTATGTAACTCTCCATACCTATACTTTGCGACTAAGTGGTCCTTCATGTGTTAGAGATTTAGTAGAAGACCCTTAAAATGCTGTTATAATTTAAAGGCAAAAATTAATCAGTTCCTAAAGAATTCTTCTATTATTTTTTAAAAAGGAAGCAATGTAAAAATATTCTTAATTTTTTAATTTGTTAATTTTAATTTTTGGGGTTTTTTTTTCAGCTAAGTTAAAATGGTATGCTTGCTCTATGTAAGGTGTCCATATCAGTGATATAAGATGCATGTGTATGTAAATAGTAATTAACAAAATTTAACTAACATATATTACTGGATAAATTTATAGTACTGGACTGTCTTAAATGTCTCTTCCCTAAAAGATCCAAGCTATGTAGAGATAATAATTTTGGTATCACATCTCTTTAATTATTTCATATATATTCATAAGTAGAAGTGAAGTGTCTTGAAGGAGTATTAATATTCCTGAGAGATAGATCTAAGAAAGGGAGCACTCTTTAATGGAGATCAGTATATTTTTTTCAGTATTTAATGGTAGGTAGCTGGCAATTCCTTTGAACAGCTGAAAAAACAAAGCAACCACAATAAATAGCTGTATTGTGCTTCTCCCCATTCATCTTGATCTGATATTTTGATTATGACCTTTACTTTTTGTTGTGCAAAATCTTCATATTTATTCTCTATACATGTTCTAAATTTCCGTATTTGTGGATGTCATTACTAGGCAGGTGCTGAATAAAGCATCATTCTCTTCCAGTAGGTGGATGTGAAATCAGTATTTCCACAGTGAAAGCACTTAGACAGAACTTTGGAAGGTTTTTTAAAAGAAATTCTACTTATGTATGTCAGGTGGCACTATTTTCATGGACCTCCTACCTACATTTGTGTCTTAAGTGATGATAGCATTCTGTGACTTCACTTTTGATACAGGTGAGAGTGCTGTCATTTCAGTGATGTTTTTTAAATTACTGACATGTCTACTTGAGTGGGGATATGCTTATAAGAACAGCTGTCATATCATGTAGATTCTGTGTTCATTTTTTAATGTACATGACATCCAAACCACTAACCTTTGGGTCAATGTCTCTAAAATCTGAATCTGTTTTCTTACAGGAGTTTTGTTTTTCTGTAGCAATGTCAGAACAACTGTAGTTTCCCTTGACCATGTGTAGAGTTTTGTATCAACAGCATGGGACATAGGGTAAATAGGGATTTTGCTAATTGAACAATCCAAAAGCATCTTCCTTCAAAGTAACAGAAATGTGTTCTTTTAATCCTAGTTTATAATTATGTCCTCCTTCCTCCCATTGTATTCCATAAGCTGTGATTAAAGCTCAGTCCTGAAAGAACTCTTCTGAAAGAATAATTTTTTAAACTGTGTTTGATTAAATTCAGTCTCAAGCATTGTGACTGGAATTTCTACTTTCCAAGTCAAGTCATTGACTTAAGCAGGATCTAAAGACCATATTTAAATGCTTTCATATATAACACACTTAATTCCACAGGTGGGTCTGACTAGAAGCAAGGTCTTTATCTAATTAGGACCAACACTGTAGCATTCAAATAAAATAACTGTGTTAGAAACCTGCTCTGATAGATATGTTCTTAGAGGGGAAAAATATTTTTGTTAGAAAATCAGTTAATATTGTTTTAAATATTAGTTCTTTGAAGATAACATTGAACTAGCTTGTGAACAATAAACACTATGTCTACTGGTACAAAACAAAAGTAAGCCTATTTACATACACACAATTTTCTTCTTTTTATTATAAGCTTTCTAGTAAATATGCTGAATACTTAGATTTATCAAATACTTGACTGTGGCCTGTACCAATTTGGTGTGTAAGCAAAGATTTTGATTTGGAAGTTGTTTTTTTTCCAAAACGTTTAAAAGCATCAAAAAATAATTAGTGTTTACTATTACATCTCAACAACTCCGACTCAACATTTCTTTAAAATTGTAGATTAAGTTTTTGAAGACTGAAATGGAAAGGAAGAGCAAAATTATACGAGACCTCCAAAACGAGGTAAGAGGAACATTTGATTGTCATCTCAATTCAGATTTCATATTGGAAGAGAGTGTGGTTTGGCTTCATATGTAAAGCACCTTTTTGTGGTAGGCAAAAAAGGCACCAGTGAAATTCTCTGAACAGAAATGCAAACAAAAATGACTATGTGCATATAGAAATAGTGTTTCATTGAATGCAGTTGTTGACTCCATGCTAGTGGTGCTTAGTTTGATAGCACACTTCTGTAACTTTAGCTACTTTTTCAGAAAGGAAGTTCTGTCGGTTATTGACACACAGTGAAACTTTGTTCTTATTGTTATTGCTTACTTTAGAAATAAACAGCAAGAGGAGGAAAAAGGAAATGCAATATTGGAACTGAGATTCTTAATCAAATTGAAAAAACCTCAAACTCCTAAAATGTTTTTTTAAGCTTTGTGTGCCATGAATATCAATCCCAGATTGATTCCAAAATTCCAAATGAAGTATAAAACATGTTTTAAATAATGTTTATTGGTATTAAACTGAATTTATTTTGAAATTTGGTCTTCGAATAGAAATATGAAATATTTGAGCAGCATTATATTTCTTTCCCCCCTTATCCCTTTCCTTCCACACAATTTGCCTAAATCAGGATGCAATTTCTCTTTCCATTCCTTCATTTTTGCAAAGGATGTTGCACTTGAAAATATTTTATTCATATGATGCCTTGGTCTCTTGCCAACCAGGCTTCTTGTCTTTATCTGCTTTGTTCAATTATTTTGCGTTTCTAAACTATTCTATGTTTATGAAAACTTGATCTCTTTAAAGCTGTCATATAAACAGGAATCCCTGATTTCCTTGGTCTATGAGATTGTAGCTACATATGGTCAATCTGAAAAATCTGTACATTGGTTTTTAACTCATAAATGTATCTTAGTTTTGGATTAATTTTTTACAGTAGTCAGGAAGGGGGCATGGATGAACCATAATGTTATTTGATCCCATCTTGCATCACTTGCCTGGGGCAGGAAGAGGAGACGCTCTCATTTCTGGGTCTGTTTGAGAGGGAAGAGCATGGTGACTGAAATGGTCTGGTACTCTTTTACTTGCCATATAATTATATTGTTGCTGTTACTGTTCATTTTCTTACCTTATTTCTTGTAAATTGTTCTTATCTTAACCTGTAATTTTCACCTTTGTGCCTCCAATCCCCAAATCCAGTCCTGGAATGGGAAGGAGGTGAGCGAGTAAGCTGGTTTGGGAGAGTCTCACTGGGGTGCTGGATTGAGGAGTATTATTCCCAAACCACAGCAACAGGAAATGTCTCTTTCAGTTGCTCATGTTATTTAGGTCATGCTTTCAGTTGCCTTTATTGACAGTCAAAAGTGCCTTGCTTTCTATTCTCCTCTGTTTTCATTGGATGCTTTGCAATTGAGCCTTTAATAAATCGTATCAGTCTCATCCTATTGAGCAGTCATTAAAAAAATCTTTTCTCTTACTGAATACACATATTCAAACTGTCTGACTGTTAATGATTTGCTTAGGTAGGTCAGTAGACTTCTCTAGTATTTACTGTATTTATAGCAAATTTTAGAAAATGTACTTTGAAAGGAATCTTTCTTTTGGCACTAAATATCAGCTATTCTGTGGAAAAGGAACCAAAAGCTATACCTATCTAATGGCTTTCTATTAAATTTTTATACCATGTTTATTAGTTCCTTGAAAGTAACCACTTCTCTCAGTTTTTTTGAAATTTGACTGAATTTAAATTATTTGATTTTGAGAAGATGTTATGTTATTTAGGTCCTGCCTCCAAACATTGACTACACGTTGCTTTTAAAAATCTCATAAATTTGGATGTGCTATATATTTAAATAATTGATAGCAATTGACGTGTAGGTTTTGAAACAATAATCTGCATACAGCTGTATAGAAACAGATAATGAAAATGCTTCCTTCATAGCTGCTCTTGTTCTTTCAAATATTGCATTCACCCTTATTTTATATTGCCAAATTGTGAATTTTGCAATCTTAGGCTCTTCTGTGACTGTAAAAATAATTTCCTGTTTAGTTCTGCTCTTTCAGCACATGCCCTAGTGCCATTCAGCTTTGCCATTTGGAGATACAAATAGATGGCAGCAGCCTCCCAGCTGAATGCAGCAGGTGTCATGTAGTGTGTGAGGAGAGGACATTGTACAGAAAGGCAATTTTTAGCCTATTCAAGGCTTTGGGGAAAAAATTAACACAAAAAATTGTCTTGGTATTGAGGAAAAAATGTGCCAGGTAGAGCACAAAGGATTAGGTGTCTTAAAATCATCTGCGCTTTAGAAGGCTTTAAGTGCTTCCTGCAAATACCACAAAGTATCTGTCAGACTTCTAGCTGTAACATCAAGTGGATTGTGTTAATTTAGTCTTAAAGGATTGGCATGTAAACAGATATGCTCTTATTTCAAGCAATTTCTGTTACTGACAGAGAAACCTAGAAGTTTGGAAATGCAGAAGCACCAGTAGAAGTAAGATGCTTGCAAAAATGTAGAATAAAATAGAATATGTATAAAAAGAGATTCTTAAAAATTTTCTCCTTTGTAGATGGCCTGTTACAGAGTGAGCAGCTAACTTTTAGCATATAATATGGTTTGTGGGAAATTGTGCCTGTATTGTGTCTGATAGTTACTCATATTTGCCAGGAATATAAGCCTGTAAATGTTTCTATTTAAATCCTGAACTGCTGGAAATTTGGAATGACACAGCTTTATCATCAAGTTTTGGACTTTGAGGAATAATTATGGGTAATGAGACATGCAGCTTTTGAGCAGTAAGTTCATTAAAAGATTGATTCTCTGAAAATTCAGCTGCCTTCAGAAATATTGAAATATACTTTGCAGATAAAAATGTACCACTTTTAAATAATATGCATAGTCAGCTGTTAAGAAACGTTCATGAGAAGTACACTTGCTATGACCTAGACCCAGATCTTTACAATAATTCTGAAAGAATATAAGCATGAAAGTTAGGAAATTTCCTGGCTAGATGCATTACTTGGATTGTCTGCCTATGACTGACAGATCAATATTCAATTTGATATAATTGGACTGGATAAATTGCATTTTTATATCCCTTCTTTTCCAAAGAAGTATTAATGTGAAATATATGTCAAATTTGCTTTCATGTCCAAAGCTATTAATGATTAATTTCAAGTAAAAAATCTAGTATGTATTGAAATGTACCTATTGAAATAGATAATTTGGTTGAATTAAAAAAAGGTGAAAAATTAATCCACAGATTTTTGTGGGTATTCTGTTAGACTAATTGTCTTCAATGATTTTTTTGTTTTGTGCAATATGGAAAAACTTTCAAAGAGGGGATTAAAATCTCTGTGCTTTTTCTTTCATGACTGTGAAATAAAAAAAAAAAATTCAGGAGTAGAGCATCAGATCTGCACTCATTAAGAAGCCAAGCTTAGATCTTCCACAAGCTCATTGTCATGCAAGGTGTCAGCTCTCCTTCTGTGAGTCTGTGAGGTAAAGGTGAACTGCTGAGTTGCTGAATGCTGGTGAGGCATGACCTGCCCAGAGGCACTAGTAATTAGTGTTAGTGTTACTAACACTAGTAACTAGTGTTAGTAATTTGAGGTTTAAATACTGTGAATTGAAGGACTAGAGAACAGAGAGAGAGGGAGAGAGAAGATGAACTAGAATGTATGTATTTAAAGCATCTCTGAGAGTGGTTACAACTTTTTAGGTGTGACTTGTTTGGATTTTATATAATACTGAAAAACACAAGCCCAGTAAGACCTGATGTCCAACGCTTGCTTAGCCTTAAATCACTGAAATTCATTTATCTATTTTCAGCTAAGCTACCTGACTGTACAACAATTATTCAGATCAATACTGAAGATTTTTTTTTGCACTGTTTTGGGGTTTTGTTTGTTTGTTTGTTTTCTTATTGTTTCTCAATCCTTACTAGCTAATTTTACCATTTTCGTGACGCTCCAGAACCTGCACCTAAATAGCATAGTTGACATGCTTGGTCTTTTGTTTTCTGTGTAAGCCTTTTCCTCTAACAGAACCAGTTTCTACGTAATTTACCTCCCCATGCCTTTGTAGATGAGGCATCACTCACATCTATGTGCACATGGGTTTCCTTAATGTATTTGTATTTCTTAGATACATAGAATTGTTTGGGTTGGAAGGGACCTTAAATAGCATCTAGTTCCAACCTGTCTGCACTAAAATTTCAGTGTTTAATTCAAGGCCCTACACAGGAATGATGGACCTGGTGCATAGTCATCTTAAGTAACCAGAGAGACAAATTAATCACTTCCCTGGCATCCTTTTGGTCTGACAGTTTTGGTTTGCTTTGAAGCTATTTTGTCATCACTGATGATGTCCTTGTGTCCTCACAGCAGTGAGCTGCGCTGCTGACTGGTGCCTGGGCAGACGGTGAGTGCAGCTCCTGGCGGACACAGCACACACTGATGCAGTCCCCAAAGGACAGACCGTATGGCTCTTTCTCTTGTCATTTCCTGGCCTTTCTTAGGAGAGATTTGTCTTTCTCTTTCTTTTGGGGTATGCAACACTTTTGTATTAACCAGATGAGGTTTTTAAAGTATCCATGATAGTCCTCCAGGTTCATAAACTTTATTCAATTTTTCCAATCTATCAGCATGTAGTGTTTTTTGTAATCCAGAAGGTATTTCAAGAAAGCACAACTGGTTAATTCTGATATAATTTTATAGATCAATTACCACACTCAGCAGATTATTTTGCATTCTGCTGATAATCTCAAGGAGCATTCTATATGCACATTCATAGGCCTCTGAATATTTTAGTGGCTTTGAGTTGAGGTAGAAGTGAAGAATTATTTCTCTCATTCACCAGATATTTTTGGTTCTATTTTTAGTATAAAAGGTCCCATGAAGGTTGAATCAAAACTCAGAATAATTGCTGTTACAATTAATAAGCCTATATTCTATTCAGCAAAATAAGCAACAGCAAGCTCCCGTTTTTCATAAAGCATGTTTAGAGACCTAAAAATGCCTTGCCAATGTATGTAGACTGCTCTTAATCTAGAGAAAACATAGTCAAGCAGATTTTATTAATACCATTTGAAAAAAGTACCGAGTTAAATACAGTTTTGAGTCATCACATAGTGAGAGTTGATGTTTTGCAAATATTAAAGGAAGGAAAGAAGGACTTCTAGAAAGTTTCTACCTGCAAACCACTCTCCTGTGCTTAAAAGACAGAGCAGACTAACTTGGAAAGTAAGAGCATAGCAGCATTTTACTTAGTATGTTGTTTACCACAATCTGCTTTGCCTGTTTAATATTTTAAACTATAACCATTCAAGAATGGATGTAAAATAATGCAGTTCCTTTTAAACTTCTTCAGGGAAGGTTTTAAATACTTTGCAACACAGCATTCAAACTCAAACCTTGAAAGCAAAGTCTTTTCATTGCTACCTAATGTAGAAAGAGTAGTTCTCGCCCTACTTTGCAGATCCTGGCAGCTCTGTTCTCTGTTATTAGATCTTGCCAAGCTTTCCACGTGGCTTTGGCTTGGGTATTTGTAGCCAGGAGAAGTGCTGTAGTCTCAAGGGAAAATCTAGACTCCTTTTAAGGGGCATCATGAGGAGCTGAACAAATGGGCCATTGTTGGTAGATAAAGTAATGAAAATGTTCAGCAGTCTGTTTTGACTAAGTGGTGGCTCCCATCCAGAATGTCAAAAATGTTGAAATTATAGCTTGTCATGGCAATAGTTATTTTCTACTTTAAAACACATGTTGTCTTCAAGCATTTTGATCTGTTTATACAGACCTTTACATCTGTCAGATGACTAACACATGGTCTGTGAGGTGAGCAATGCTCTTCCAGTCTAGCCTCTCCTTCTGTGTGTATGGAGTTAACGCATTTATCCTTGATATAAAAAGCTCATTCTTCTAATTAATAATTTGTCTTTATTACATTGTTTGCAGTAAAATTACACACACTGCTATACACAAAATGCAGTGTGGATATTTACACTAGATATGCTGAAGCTAATCTAGTAGACTGGCTGAAATGCTGTATTTTTATTTTGGAAATTTCACCAAAAATGGAAGTTATTTTGTTCTTAGCAATGCTTGCCAAAGGTGATCACAGGAAAGTCAAAACAGAGTAGAATGAAATTTATTTTGTCATTTCTCCTCTGCTTTGGGAAGGTGAAAGTATGTCAAAAAAGGGAAGATGCTGGTTTAGAGATGCTAATTCAACATGCCAAGCATTACAAACTAGATGGACTCATGGCTGAGCTTCTGACATATAAAGTGTGACATGCTGACATAAATTCAGTAATTTGAACTGAAGAGTTTATAATCTAATTTATGAAAAATAGATTTAGAGGAAATGTTGGTATCAAGCAGTCTGAATCTTGCTTTTTGTTGGGCATGGGGGTAAACCCCAGAGGCCTTAGCAGCTGTGAGGTATAGCAGACAGACATCACACACATTCAGAGTTTTGGCCACCTTGAATGCGTTCATGTAAGCGTGGACACATTCTCAGGTGCAGTGTATGCCTCTGCTCATATAGGACAAAGGGCTGCACATGTCAAACAACACCTAGTGCAAGCATTTTCAGTATTAGGGGTTCCAAAAATGATCAAAACAGATAATGGCCCAGTGTATATATCCAAGGAGTTTCTAGAATTTCTCCAACAGTGGGGAGTAGAACATAAAACTGGCATTGCCCACTCCCCCACAGGTCAAGCTGTAGTCGAGCATGCACACCAGATGCTCAAACAGGTATTGAAAAAAAAAAAACAGATCAGCTCTGTGGATGTCTCTACGAGAGAGGCTCTGTAAAGCCATGTTTGACATCAATTTTCTGAACTGCTCATTTGAAAACATGAGTCCACCTGTTGTACATCACTTTAACAGTGGCAAGCAGTTCAAATTGTCTCAGCATCCCCTGGTCTTGATTAGGGATCCAGAAACTTGGGAAACCAAGGGTCCCTATAAACTTGTAACCTGGGGTCGTGGCTCTGCGTGTGTTGCTACTCCCTCAGGCCCTTGGTGGATTCCCCAGAAGTGGGTGAAACCTTTTGTCCCCAAGAATCCAGGTCAGACAAAAGGGGACAGGAAGCAAGTAGCTGATGCTTCAAAGAGAAGACGTCGCCAGATGGAAGAAGAAGAATGTTCCCAAGCGTGAATTCCTTCCGGCAGAAACAGAAACTTTAATATGTTTCTAAAATGTTTGTTTTCCCCTTTTAGAGAAATCAATTTTGTTACTCCTTGTTATTTTGTTCCTTGTAACCTTAGCGTTCGGGATCCTGTGTCACTTGATTTTCAAGGCTATCAAGGGTCTTGTACCTTCTGCCTCAGAAGTCAACCACATAGGGCTGGCTAACCTGAGGAGGCCTGACTACGCCACCAACTGTAGGTGGTGGGAAACCCATACTCAGGGTTGAATCGAGCCCAGTGAATTCCTGTAACCTTGTTTAACAAATAAGGGGGAGGTGTTACAGTGAGCTCATGTGGGCACTCTATTTCCCCTTCCCCGGGACCCTGTGACTCTGATCAAGATAAACCTGGACCCCTCCTTCCTGCCCCAGCAGGGTTGGCGGAGAGCCAGGGAAGCCCATCCTGTCCAAAGTCTGTATAGACCCCTGATATTTCCTGTTTGTTCTCTTTTGCCCCGCTCTTCCCTTGGACACCACAGAATAAAGAGAGCTGAACCAATGTATTTTGGGGTAAGAGCCTCTTTTGGAAATCTTTGCCATCTCCTGATATTCCTCCCCTCACAGCCTAGGACCTCTGAGCTAGCCTAATATTTAGGGGGCTGTGCAAAGGGGGGGAATGTCACTTCAGTAATTATAGAGTTGGTTTTTTTACATTCAGCTACAGTAAATAGCTCCAGTACATGGAGCTTAATTTCTTTTTGTAGCTTTTGCATCAATGCAGCTGTTCAGAGAATATTATCTTTAGTAGGTGACATTTTGGAATGTGCACAAAAAGCAGGATGCCAGGAGATAACAATAAAGACTAATAGTCTGGTTAGAGAGGAAAAGACTTCTTTGACAGTTCCCTGTATACTGAAAGATATAGGAGAATATTAGTAATGCATTTTTCTGAAAACAGAAGCATGTGCTTTTCTTTTCTAGGCATAGTTCACTGTCAAACTGTGGAGGTATATCTTTGCCAAATATTATAGTGTGTTGGGGTGGAAATTCAGAATAGAAACCAACATATTTTCTTTGCCTATTTGGGGCTTTGTCCTTTTTAATATAATTCAGCATGGTGATCTGTCTAAATTCAGTTTTGCTGCATCTCTCCCTCAAATCCATGGGGACAAAACCCCTGTGGAGCCCGGCCAGCTGGGCAGTGGGGTGAGGCGGGCAGAGGGAAGGAACTTCTCCTTGGATCCCGGGGGGCTTGGAGAAGCTCCCTCGTGAGTCCAAAGACGAGCTGGTCCCACAAGCAAAGGAAAGAGGCGCTCTCCCTCAGGATTAGTTCCAAAGTTTAATGAGAGCCTGAAGAGGTCCCCAGGCCACATGTGGCTTCGAAGGACCCCCCGAGAAAGAGAGCGAGCCCCGCCCAGAGCAGCCAGATATAGGGAGGGTGGGGAAAACTGAACAGCCAATGGGGGAAGGACATGGGAGTGGCTCACACAACACAACACAGTGTTATATAGTACAGCCTCTGTTCTTAAATAATACATTGTCTGAGCTAATGATCAACAAATTACCTTTTTCTTTGCTGAGCATAAGTAGTGAATCAAGACATCAGCAGGAAAGGCTTTGTGGGAATGATTTTAAAAAGCTTTGGATTATCACATCACATGAAATACATCTAAAAATTACTAAGGAAATGCTTATTTCTAAATATGCACTTGTTACCATTTTCAGGCATGACCCCAATCTCCCTGAAACGCTTCATCGACTTTGCGGTTTTCACTCAGGTTCATATTCATGGCAGCATGAATGAAAAGGTGATATCCATGTCAGAACTAGGAACTGATCAGAAGATGATCAGACAGATCACCTTGTGTTCCAGTTGTTCTTAGCAGCTAGGTGCCCCTTCATAGATTAGGCTGGTTTATAAGTAGTAAGAAATGTCGTCTCCAGCTCTCTTTTATGCTAGTCCTTAACTTCCTCAGTTTTCTGCTGAAATATTATTTAGTGTGCTTGGTTTGAGGGTTCTTTCCTGAAAATGTTTAGTTTGCAAATACATGCTATTTACTCTCAAAAAACAGAGAAGTTTAATATGTACTCAGAGCCTTCTTTTTATTTTTTCATAATGCTTAGAAGCCTGATACGAAGTATCTTACCTGATATTTCTGTGCTGAGCTTAAATACGGGGAAAGACTTTTCAAAAGCAAGGAAAAAATAGCTAATTTTAAATCAGAATATTCTGCTTTCTTACCCTTTTCCCAAGACAAGGGATTCTGGCATAAATTGTAAGTTCAGTATCATGGATAGATCAATGATTCATGAAGACATAGTGTTAATGGCTCAAAAAAAGTCGGTTGGATCCTCTGAATTAGGTCCTATTCCTGACTTCACCTCGTCCTGTTAAATGTCTTTTAGGAGATCATTAAATATGAATGGTGATGAAATTGGAGTTCTGTGTCACTAGATTAAGAATACCCCTAGGTGCCCATCCACACAGTCCCACGTCTGTGTTTTCATTAAGTGAACTGCTGATGGACTTACTGGAGGATCCTTGCAGAGGACAGAGTTTCCCTGCTAATGCACTTCAAGGCTGAAGGTATCTCAGGTCCTCCCAGCTTTGAACACTGATAGAATGTGTTGCTGCCTGCACAGTAGGACATGGATGATACCTGGTTTCCACTCTTGATGTTTTGAATATACAGGGATTTAACTTACAGTTTTGGTACACACATTCTTACTTGTGGTAAATTGCCACTGTGATTTGCTTATCAAGATACAAGAGTATGTGACCTCATTTTTACTCCATTTGTTCCAAAGATGGAGCCAAACACCTTGCCTCCTAATGCCAACTCTATGCTGAGAGAATTCTCATCTTTCAAACATCGTAGCACTGGTGACAATGCTTGCATAGGATTTGTGAATTAAAAAGAATATTTTAGAAAGTGCTGGAATATCCTAATAGGGAAGTATTATATTTCTGGAAATCATGTGTTCTCTAAGTGTGGATAGACCATATCAGGATGGAAGTAAGAAGTATTATCTCGTACAAATTGTGTAGGTACTTACAGCTCTGTATATTGAATGACTATGGCACGGCGAAAATACATTTAGCGTGTGAATCAATCCAGTAAAACTGCCTCAGGAGTATCTTTTTTTTCTTACTGAAAGATATTGTAGTAGTTTCTTCAATACAGCTTATATAAATTTCAGATGTCTGTAGATTGAACTTGCAAAACTTCTTCTAAAAATTGTATATATTTGCCAAAAAGTTCTGTAGTAACAAATATTCAGTGTAGTGCTACTGAGAGAATTCAGGAGACAGAGCCTATTAAAATTAAAGCATAACTGAATGGTATGACTCCACAGAGAGCCACATAAATATATTCCTTAGTCATCTCCTGCCCTTCTCCTTTCATAACTTCTATAATATGTCGTTTCTGGTTTAAGACAGATGTTTACAATTCTGTGTTTAATTCAGTGTTTCACGTCCTGCTGCTGTACATCAGAAAAAATGATGTCGTAGAAAGTCATGACCCTTTACTACTCGTGATAAAGGACCTAATTTTTTCAAAGTCAGAAATATGTTTTATATTTAAATTATTTTATTTACATATTTGTTTACAGCACATTATTCATTCCTGTAACACTAACAGATTTTTATTTTTAATACTCAACCTACAGCTTGCAGCAGCACCAACTTCTTGTCATCATTCTGTTCACAAATGTCAAACAAATGGAAAGACCTTCAGGTTAACATCTAGGTGTTCTGCTTCCTTGATCCTGTAAAACATCCACAAGACAATTAGCCACCACTACCAAAAGGAATGATCCGAGGATTGCTAGGATTTTTCTCTCAATAACCTTGCATGAAAGGCAATTGCCTTTCATTGCAAATATAAATTCTGTACAATAGAGTTCTGTATCTAACATGCTGCTGTTTCTAATTAGACTGTCTGACACAGAAGGAATTAGAAATAACATTTTTTTACCCATAGCAATCATCGAAATTATTAGAGCATCAACACAAACACAACCAAGACAAACCTCCTGCTAAAAGCTTGACTAGAAGATTTTTGTGTGCTGCTTATCAACTTGCTCAGGTCAGCTGGACTACATGAAAACAAGAAAAAATGAACCTCCTTTAGCATTAGCAGAGATAGGCAGAGAAAAAGAAATATATCCTGTTTGTTGTGGGACGCTTCGAAGCTGTATTCATTCCCCGAGTTGCGTTTGGTGTTGCGTTAGAATTGCAAGGTGCGATACGAGAAGCGGCCGGAGGGGCGCTGCAGCAGGAGCGTGACCACCTTGCTGCTTGCAAAATGGCGGCGGCGGAAATAGGTGGCATTGTTCACGGGAGCGCCATTTTTCCGTACGGAACACGTCTGCCAGGCGCCGCCATTTTGTTGTACGGACAGCTCCTGCGTGCAATCTCTGCGCTAAAAGAAGAGGTCTGCGAGGAATTCCTGCGGTACCGCGGACTGTGCGCAGGGAAAGGCTGTCGGTGCTGCCGAGATGCCTGAGGACATCTAAGGACCCGGGCAGACCGCGGCGGCTGCCGTGTGGTCTGTCGGCGTTTGAGAGAAAGTAGGCAGCGAAGGAAGAGTTGGCGCCGGTGCTATGAGCATTAGTGAATCACCGGTTGTGATTTCTGGCTTTGCGTTTGCAACACCCGGTACGGAGCCCGAACCGTGTTGCCGTTCGCTCGGTCCCTGTTCTGCAAGCTCCGTCTGCTCCCAGCTCGTCCCCGCCGGGCTCTTCGAACTTGCGTTTAAAAATGTTGCGTTTAAAAATTGCCGCGGAGCCGCTGAGCCCGCCCCGCTGTCACTGGGCACCGTCCCACCGGCACCGGGCTGCGCTGTGTCCTTATTTCCGCTGTTTGCGATGGCTGCGCACTTCGCGTAGCCAATGTGCCTGTGCAGCTCCTGGCTGCGCTGTTTCCTTACTTCCGCTGTTTGCGCTGGCTGCGCACTTCGCGTAGTTTGATGCGTCCGTGCAGCTCCTGGCTGCGCTGTTTCCTTATTTCCGCTGTTTGCGGTGGCTGCGCACTTTGCGTAGCCGATGTCCCCGTGCAGCTCCTGGCTGCGCAGGTTGCGTACCTTGCGGCTTTCCGTGGTCTCAGCTGGGGGCGCTGTGGAGCGATGCGCCCGCTCTCGCCGGTCCCCGGTAATTCGGAGGTCCCTGTCTGTGGGGAGCGCTTCCGCAGGGTTAAAACGTCTCCCGTCCCCAGCTTTTGAGAGGTTAGCCCCCATTCTGGTTCCTTCACAGCTTACCCGACCCTCCGGGTCTGCAGTTCTTGGGTCTGGTCTATGCTGCGACCTTGGAATCAGCTCCTTCCACCCGGGTCTCCGAGTTCCAAACACAGAGATGTTCATCTGAGGAGGAGTTTTCCCGAGTTCTGGTTTTCCTCAAGGATTCCTGGCACAAAAGTTTCTCTTTAGTGAGCTGCCACTTTTACATAGAAGCAGCAGTTAAGGGTTTCTCGAGTCGGGGTTGAAGGCGCTGGGGATGGTATTTCACATTCAGACTCGGGTGTTCATTTCTTACCTGAATTACAGTCTCACCACTGTGAACTCAGCAGCTTTTTCATTAGCAAGGCACAGAATGGCTAACTAACTCTTGTTACAAAGTCTGTTAAAACTGAACTATCCAATTAAGAAAGGACACCTAGATTATTTTCCCTTTTAACCCAGTAACTGATCCCCCAAAACCTGCAATGCGGACTTTCCTGTCCAGTCGCGAAACATCACCCAAACCCATGAAGAACAACCTGCCTCTGCCCTAAAACCTCCACCTTGCTTCATATTTATTTCTATATTGTAAAATCCCAAACTCTTAAGTTTTCCACCCTGTGGTACTATGCACTTCTAACCAACTACACACCCGTAATCCCAGTGCTATTAATCAATTTTAAAAGCCTGTTCCACAACCTCAGGTCAAATGCAATGTTCTCTTGTGGGTCTGTACCTTTAAGCACAGAAAGTTTAACATTCTCAGCATCCAGGATTCCAACAGACAAATTCTGTGCATATATATATATATATATATATATATATATATATATATAACTATATACTTTTGGATTTATTTAGTTTATTTGGCACAAAATGTGGAAATTGGACAACCATCTAGTATATTGTGTGTCCTGCTGCCACACAGTTTTTCACATTCTGTGTTACTGCATGGTATTCTCAAAATGGCCTATGTAGAAATTACTTAGAAATTATTAATGTATTAGTAGAAGTTATTTCTTATAATAGTTTAACACTGGCAAAAGGAAGATAAATGAATCAAAATGTAGTGATTACAATTGCTTCTTTCTTTGCTTCTGAAATCTGGACAGAGTGCTACCGAACCAACCATCACCAGCCTGTAGAAGGACTGGAGGATAATGAGTTAGTCAAACCAAAAGGATGACTTGCCATCCTGGGTTAATTAAGTGCAAGTCCCTAATGAAACAGTGCCTTTGGCACATCTGTTTTAACATCATCCCAAAAGGTGATGCTGATCTTTATGTCAAACCATTAAGATGTGTGTAAAACACATTCACTTTGTGTTCACAAGTACAGCGTGTACCCCTGGTGAGCAATAGATGAGTCAGGTGTGCTTCATGTCTTTGATTTTCATTTTGTTTACCTTTGCTCATCTTGTATCTGCTATACAGTTCCATTTTTTCAGAGCCAATTGTCTAATTCAATATTTTTATAGTGGTTAGTACAATAGGCTGTTTCTCTTTGGTGAGTTTCAACATAGATGTTCAAACAAAGAACTAAAATAGGTAATTGACTGTGACGCTTACTAGAACAACATCCAGCTCTTTGCAAATCATGTTTTCAAAGATAGAATCCGGATTGTTGGATTGTCTCATTCAAAATAATATCCTAATTTCTTTCTGAATTCTGAATCAGAGAACTATGGGCATCCATGTCAAACAGCTGGGAAAAATTTATTGTTTCTGCAGTGAAATGTGAAATTGTGTCAGCTCTCCTCCGTATTTTGAAATCATGAAAATGAGTTAGTTTCTTTGCATTTGCTTTTTAAAAAAAGTTGTGGTTTTTTGTTTGTTTGTTTGTTTGTTTGTTTGTTTGTTTTCCAAGAGAAACTCAAAGCTTCCAATTCTGGAATTAAAGCTTCCAGTGTTTCAGTGGGATGCAGACCCATATTTGAACTGGATGGAATTATGTTTTTTGCTCTAATGACAGCTTGTTCTTGTGCACAATGTACAGGAAAGCTATTTCTGTTCAGTAAGAAACATACTGAAACGTGGTGGGTTCTGTTTCTGTTTGTATATTTACAGTTCATTAACTCAGGAATAGTTGGGTTTTGTATTCTTTTTTTTTTTTCATGTTAAAGGTGTTATGTTCAGCAGTTGTAGATCTGCTTATTGAATACTTACTGTTTTGACCTGTTTTAAAAGATGTTCACACTGCAGAGAAATCTTCACCTTTGGCTGTCAGTTATGGGATAACACGAGTGAGGAATGGAGAAATAATTACTATGAAGAATTAATTTTGTCAGGGTTTGTTATTTTCCCTAAAAATGAGAAGAAAAACATTTAAAACTCCTACATGAAAAACCAGATTGAGTTGGCAAAATGCTTTCAGGTAACTAACTTCGTACTAGTTTTATTATTTGCAGTTTTAAATTATAAAATTTAGCAGAAACACCCCTTGATTTTGATAATCAAGGTCAAGTGATGAGACCTTGGCCCTTTTACTCAGATGTTAAAATGATTTACAGAAAATGATACTGAGCTATGGAGTTGATACCAAGAAAGGATTAGAGGGTTTTTTTCTGCCCTAATGTGCTGCACCTCAGCGTATTAAATATAAGTTACTTTCAGTTGCCAGTGTTCTGGGAAGGTTTCTATGGTCAGTCCTGTGCCTGCTGAAGCAAATTGTAATGCAAATGCCTTTAAGAATTCTGTAAGAGGATACTGTGCCTTGATTAACCTCTCTTGTTTATTTATATCTTTGTTGGTGAATTGAAGATGTTATCCATATTAAAAATAAAGCCAGTATTGATCAAATAGTTAAAGGGTCTCTTAATACTTTGTAACACTTACTAATAGATTATTTTGGCTTTTTTTGTCTTACTCTCAGAACAAAAGCCTCAAAAACAAGCTCTTGTCAGTAAACAAGCTTTGTGGTATGCACGCAGAAGAGGTAAGGAAGATTCTTCTCTGTTCTAAATCTATGTACCCAAAAATTTACATCAAAGTATTTTGTACTGAGGTTCTGGTGTATTATATATACACAAGAATATATATGAGTACAGAATATATATTATGCTTATATGGTGAGTGTTCCTGAAGTGCTGTCATCCCAACTTATTTTTGTGACTTCACAAGAAGCAGCTCAAATATATTAGAAAGCAAGTTGCAAGCTCAAGTTTTAGACTAATAAAATCATCTAATAAAATCAAGTTTTAGACTAATAAAATCATCTGATATAACTCTATAGATATATGCATCTATAACTTATATAAGACTGATTTCATTTACATGAACTCCATGTCTACACTAAGCCAAGAATTGCCAAAGTCCTGTTTTGAAATTAACATTGAGACAGGAACAACCTATTACTACTGATTCTGTTTCCTTATTTCAAGGGAAAAAAGATCCTATTTTTGGCAAATTCCTCAATGTAGAAGTACCTGCACTCATATAAGCATTCCCTCTATTTTTCTTTTCGTTTTAAAAAAAGTTATTACATGTGAATCTGATTTACTCACATTACTTTAGTCTGTTTTTTTTTGCATATATAATTTCTCTTAAGGTTATTGTACCTTGCCAGAAAGAAACTAAATCATAAAAAATTTCCTCTGTACTAAAATTTTCCTAATGATGATTGAAAGCATTTTCTTCATTAGAGTCTCTGCCTTTTGAGACCAGTACTTAGAAAGTCAAGTTTCTGGTAAATTCTCAAAGGTAGGAAATAATAGGATTAGAAATATTTTTCTTAAGTCTTTCAAAATCAAAATTGTTTCAAAGAATTTTGCTGGACTGATCTTGGCTATTAGTTTCAGATTTTACAGAATACCATAACCATTTTGGCCTTACTATTTAAACATATAAAGCAGGTTCTAAAATTTTAGATTCCTTAGATTCATTCAGCCTTCCCAAAAGTCTGTCACTGAATTTGACTGCATCAATTGGTAAGAAATAAAATCTTTTAAAAAATTCCAACTTAAGATATACTACCTTTGTAATATATTATGTTTATGGAATGCTCTTTCAGTAAATGTGAAACAGACTTCTAATCAATTCCAAGGACTTCAAAACACTTGGCATTAATTAATACAAGAAAATGTATTGTGTATCAGTTGGGATTGTGGATTTTATTAAAAACAAATTATTACTTTGAGAGGATTCTTGGATAAATGGCGAAATAATGTTCCTTGAATAGTTGAGTTTAGTACAAAAAATCAATTTCTATTTATTTTGTTTAAATTAATAAAATAATATATAGACTACTACTTAGAATTATTTTAAGGCTATATTTAGCAATATATAAAGTTAATATCAGCTTAAACTGATATAAATAAGCGCAACTATGCCTGTACTTTCAAGGGCATGGTTACAAACTGAGAAGGTAGCTCCAAACTAGTTCCTTTGGATACCACCTGGAACACCCTGATCTTTACAAAGACTTTTATACGCCTATGGAGCCTTTTTGCTTCTAAGAATAAGATTGTTTACTTTGAAGTTGATGCCTTCAGTTATGCTTCATGGCAAGTATTAATAACAGCTCATGTCCAAAATGTGTAAGCCCAGCTGCTGTTCTTTACAGTACTGACTCAGGTATGTGCTTTAGTTGTGTGCCATTTTGCATTTTCCTCAGTACTTTTGGTTGGTTTGACTTGTGAACTGGAAAAGCAATCGACAATTATTTGGAGGGGGGCATTCTACATTTTAAATCTGATCTAGATTCTGCTGTTCTCAGAATTCACAATTTTTTTTAATATTTAAAATTTAAAAAAACCCAAAAGCTGATTTGATTATCCTCATTTTCAGTCAAAAAAGAGCCAAGCCCAGCTGAAAGAGCTTTGTTATGGTAAAAAGGATTTGATTTTTAAGGTAAGTTTTATTTCACTATAGTTAGCTAAAGTATTAGCATTTATACAGCATTGTAGTGAAGTAGGAATATGATAGCTGCCTTTATTATTGCAGTTCTCAGGAATAAGTTTGTTCTGAAAAGAACTCAAAGCATCAAGACAGACTTAATACCATAATGCATTTTCAGAAATATAATATACTTATATCTATATTTTTGTGCTTGCAAAAAGCAAAATTCTAGGTTACTGCTGATGAATAAACCTGTTGCCCTATTCCATACATTCTGTAATGTCTTTCATCTTTTTAACTGAATGATATAATATTTTACAGCTGCTTCTTGTTTTTCCTTTAATTAGCACTCCTCCATGGCAAAGTCAACTATTGTTAACATTTAGAGTAAATCTCTGTGTTCATGATAAGCTTGAACAAAGTAGTGTTCCTTAGGTCTGAAGATTTAAGAAAAAAGAAACATCTGCTGCTAAAACAATACAAATCAACAGTCTGCTCTAGCTAGCACATTTTAAAAATAATAAAAATTTTTAAAATAAAGGAGGGCATGACAAAATATAAAGACATTGCGAAGGGCATCTAGTCCTTGTTTACACGGGGAGAAGCTAATCCCTGTTAAAAGGAAGAGGAGGGAGATGTGGGTCATCTGACTGATGACTGTTAGTGGAGTAGTCCTTTTATATATTCCCAGCACAAAGGATGGACATTAAGTAGTCATCTTCCAAGTTACTAGACCTAGAATTACTTACAAGTCATTCATGTCAATATGAGTTCCAGATTGTCTTCTGGAAGCATTTAACTCTCTCTGCTGTTTCTCTATTGTATATACAGTGCTGTGAATATGTAAATACAGAGAAATACAGAGTAATAAATATAGTGGGCCATTAAAAAGACAGTGTGATTTCTGTTTTTGTTTTTGTGGTTTTTTTTTTTTTGGTTGGGTTTTGTTTTTGTTTTTGGTTTTGGTTTTTGGTTTTGTTTTGTTTTGGTTTTTTTTTTTTATGCATAGGTTTATTCAAAGATTCTTCAGGGACATTTATTTCTGGTCTCTATAAGACCAAAACCAGGGAAACAGATTTAGAAACAAAAATTAGGTATATTATAGATCTAGGCATTTAACTTTTAACTGCATCTAGTATTAATAAAAGTAACACATCTTTCTTCAAATTCAGTATCATGGAGAGCTTGAGGAGAGGTAAAGATCAAAAATTCTAATCTTGCGTTGCTGTGAAAGTTTGTTTTCTTTGGCTGAAGCAGTAGGATTGCTCAGCACTATTATCTTCCTGCTGTTTTCATTATGCTAATACACAGTGATCCCAAAAAAGGATCTGAGTTATGGTAGGGTGTTTACTAATGCTTAGCAAGGGAACTCCTGCCAAGTACTGCCCACCTGAAAAAAGCTTACAGAAGATGAAAAAGAAAACGGGCACATAAACAAGTGAACATGGCAGAAAGGCTGTCCAGCAAGCCACTGACATACGTGCAGTGGAATCCACCCTCTCCTAAGACTGCTTCAGTGAACTGTGGCAGTGTTAAGGCACACATGTGGGGAACTGCACTAAAGGCAGGAAATGTGTCTTGTGTGAATGGGAATGGTTTCATCTGACTGGATATGGCATTCTCCATCATAGTCTCCACTTCAAATCCTTGGAGGGTTATCTTCTGAAGACTATGTCTACATTTGACCACATGAATTACACCTTAAAGTCTTTGATTTTTTTTTGAATATACATGGTTCTTTATAGGACAATACCCTTTTCCTGACCCAGAGACGGGGCAACTGAGAGGTGTTTTAAAAACTTTTATTCCATTTTCAGTCTCATGAGAAGGGTGACACAATACAGATGTTTATAATTCACACCATCACAATCATAAGCCAGATATTTCCTAATTAAAATATACTATAAGTGTTTCTTGGCCTAGCTTTTTGCCATGCCATGTTGTAGATGCCTTAAAGCTAATCAACTAAAACTACAATACATCTTTCATAGTTCTGTTTGTCCAAAGGATCTAGTCTTACTTGCAAGGCCATCTTTTGAAACTTGTTTCTAGTTCCATTTCTCTCTCAACAATATCTGTCCTATTCCATGGCATTTCTAAATGAGTATGTCTTGTCTCAAAGTTTGCATATTGATGCATGCTGAGTGGACCTTCTGTCAGGCCCTGAGAACTTTCTACAAATCCATTTTCCACTGTTCTTGATTATGAATGAACACTAGAGCCACCAGCTGAGATGTAGGTAATGGTAGTGTGGGTTTTCCTCTGAGTGCTTTTATTGCAAAGTAAGGATAGTTACTTGCCTTATAGGTAAGCTGTGATCTTATGTAATTTAAAAAACTCTAAGAACTTTAGATGGAGAATGTTGATGAATTGTGAATTCCAAAGACCCACATACTGAGAACTATGTATTATATATTTATAAGTAAATATTTGAAACATCTCTTGACAGTGTGCAATTCTGTATGAAACTGAATGCCTGCTTTGCTAATATTGGTATATCCTTTATATGTAACCAGAAATAGTTTTTGCAGGTATATTCATAAATGCTTTTCCTGTCCAAGAAAATTTGATTTGTGAAGCAGAGGGAGCAGCAACCTTATGCTGTTCTCCTAAATCATATGAGATGGGGAGAGGGTAGGTTCAATGTGCTTGTTCATGTGTGTTTCGTGTCTGAAGACACACACACTAAGCAGAGTAGAAGCCATTTAGTATAGTGTCCTGGTTCAGGGCAAATTTGGGGAAAGAACCCCAAAAGGGTTCCTTCAGGAAAGCAGATTCAATTGGCCCCTCCCCCCAACCAGTTTGGGAAAGATACCTCTTTGGAGAAAAAGTGGAAAAAAACTGTTTATTAAACAAGCAAACTTAAACAATATTAAACAATAAAATTTCTTGCCACTCCAAGAGAGAGACAAACTCAGAAAAATCCCCTGGGTTGCAGCTGGGCTCACTCAGTCTCTGATCAGTCCCTCCGGCGCTGGAAATGCCACGGCCCAGGCCTGGCCCGCTGGGCTACAGGTGTGAGCTGCTGCTGCTCTCCTGGTGTTCAGTCCAGAGCAGGTCCAGAGAAAGGGAAAAAACCACAGTCCAGGGAACTTCTTTGCCTCAGCTAGCTAAAACTAACTAGGAAAAAAACAAAGGAGAGCTCTGTCTCGTTGTCTGTCCGTCTGCAGACAACTCAGTCCAGGAGCAGGAATGTGGAGGAGGGAGTGCAGTTCTTGAAAACAAACTCCGCACTTCTCCCCCCGCCCCCCCGCCCCTTCACTCCTGGAACAAGTCTTAAAAGTGTAGAACTTATTATTCAACATAAACAGGGCAGACAACTGGGGATAAAGGCATCATACAGTCAACCTAGGACAGATAGTCTGGAAAGTTTTTTAAGTATCTGCTTGTGCTGAGTGGAAGGTAAACCAGTGGAGGGAATGAACCCCACATAAGTGCTATGTGAAAGATTTCAAGTCAGGGCTACAATTTAATAGGAAAATTACAATAATGGCAATAGTACAGAAACACTGGTTTAAATTGACAAAGTCAGAACACAACCTGATACCCTGTTGGTTAGCGTGGTGGTAGCAGTCCAAATGGTGGTTGCAGTCCCATTGGATGTGGTCTTGTCAAAGCAGTGAGCCTATGGGAAGGTCTAGTCCATCTCTGAGGTCCGGTGGTGGTGGTGGTGGTGGTGGAGAGTTCTTGTGGTTCTTGGGGATGCAGCAGTACATCTGTCCCAAACTCCAGGTTATGTAGAGGCAGGAGTGTTCAGTACCTCCCCTAGGGTGGGGGAATTTCACAGTGGGCTGATGTGATTCTGTGAGTCATGCTGGGGAGTTCTTGATGTCCCATTAGCAGAGATGACTGACCCCTCAGGGTGGCTGCTGTTTTCCCAGAAGGAGTTACCATGCTTGAGTCATGGCAAAGATAGAGAAACCGTGCTCCACCCACCTTAACAGTTCATCAGAAGGTAATGTAGGTGGTGGTAGAATATAAGCCTCAGTTACACCCCATGTTGTAACCCAGGACACTGTTTGATCAGAGAGAGGCTGCTAGGTTTGGGCAAGAACAGGTGATATTTCATTTCTAATTGCTTTAATACTGGAAACATAACAGATTTAATGTTAGCATTGCTGTTGTGGCTGGTTTATGAAGCTGTTACTCTTTCTGATAAATGAAATGGGTAGTCTTCCTGTTGGCACAGCATGAATGTTTGGGATAAAATCCTGGCTGCTAGCTACTTTCATGTTACTGGACTTTTACCTTTTCCCCTGCCACTCCCTTCCCATCCCACTAAACTTTATTTTCTGTGTGGCTTACTGAGGATTTCAGGGAAGTCTGCTCTCCATATAGAGCTGAACACTGCAAGCTTCTTGGAGCAGTTCACCAGAAGGATGTAAGCTGAAGGCTATTTGATTTCTAAAGGGCATCAAGGAAAGCTGCAGTTCGTGTCCATCAAAATAATTATTTCTCTGAAGGAATAATTCTGCAGATATATGCAAAATAAATAGGGAGGGATTGTTTGATTTTTATTTTACATAATAGACATCAAGAAACTATTTCTTAAATTCTGGTACTTATTACTGTCAATGGCTCTGGTCTGAACTGGACCTCTGGGGATTAAGTGGGAGAGGAAGAGAAAAAGGCAGCTTTTTCCTTAACATTCCAGTGAATTGGTAGATCATATCTCCTTTATCATATCTTACTTACACTTCTTATGTTTTCAAAGTATTTTACAATCTAGGTGATTAATTAGGGAGCATATGTGCATATATTTATATTTTAAAAACTCTCCCTATGTGATATAAAGCCATGGAACAGATAAGTAATGAGCATCACAAAAATTAAATCGTGCACCCAAGGCAATAGAGGTTGTCTGTATCTCTACTGAGATCATAATTTGAGGTTCTGTGTCTTTTTCAGATGTCAGTCCCTTAAAGCATTTAGCATGTCATCCTTAAAGAATTGACCCAAGTTGGAATTTGATTTGTATTACAATGCGAAAACCAAGAAATTATTAATAAAAATTGCCACTGAATGTTCTTAATTTTATCACTGTCTTTGTAAGTAGGTACTTACTAATTATGAATGACACTACTCTGAATTGCAATAATTTAAATTATCATCCTAAACCCCTGATTCAGTGAAGTACTTCTAAGTATAAGTGCTCTGCTAGATTGAGGTCTGCATTTGTTTCAGACATTACAGACCACTTCTTTTTTAAATTGCTTCTCCTTCATTAACTTTCTTCCCATTATTAGGCTGTATTGCCCTGGAAGAAGTCTCATGTTTTATTAAAATAGGGAAGAATTAAAAATAGTTTGGTTTTTTATTCACTAAATGCATATGTGTATATATGATAGTAATAAGAGATGAGTAAAAATAAATCCAGCAATGATTTCCAATGTCAGTTTATACAAGTATCTGTCAGTTTATACAAGTATACATTCCTCTTGTAAATGTAAAAGGTGACCATGCTTCAGTGGTTTGGTTTGAGTATATCTTTGCTTTTTTCTAAGGCTTTTGCTACAGATTCAGACATATTTGATGTACCACTTCATCTCTTTTCCTTTTTGTTCAAATTCTAAGATAAAGGGTCTTGATAGGCAGTCCTAGAAAAACAAGAAAAAATTCAAATGTGAGTAGCAACTAACAGCACCTAGCCTAACAATGTATTTAATATTTGTTCCATGGTAGAATTTAACTTTGAATAAGCAAGCAAATAGGATTGGCTATTATAACAAATAATATAACTTAGTACCTTAGCAAACACTAGCTTACAGCAAGTCAGGTAACTGCTAATATGTATTCTGTAGATGGATTTACCATGAGTGCCTGGTTTATAATTTGGCACCTTCTTCTGAGGAGCAAACCAAGTGCGATGCAGTTGGGTACACAGACATGATCAGTTCCTGCTGAAACATTGTGGTCAGGGTGGGTGTGCACTGAACAAAGATCTGCTCTGGGCCCTGGGGAGTCCCTGGGGAGTCCCTGGGGAGTCCCTGGGGAGTCCCTCAGGCTTCTCCACATGTTCAGAACCCCCAGGTGCCCAGTTAATAGTGTTAAACTAGAGGATGGCTGCCACGTCCAGTGCATGGCTGGAGTCAGTGACATCAGGAGCAGCAAAGATAGAGGTGTGTAGGTAGGAATGGCAAGCAGAAAGCAGTCAGGAATTGTAGTGGGGATGACTGGGAGAGAGGAGCAATGGAGAGGAAGGAGGGAGGGTAGCGGGGAATCTTATTCCCAGTACTTGACAACCTCTGCTGCTGCTCCTTACAGTCGTTTTAGCTTGTTTCCATGATGATACTCTCGAATGTACATCTTTCTTTGAAGTGCAGCTTCACAAAGTAACAGGATTGTAATTTACCTTCAGTACTCTTACACTCCTCAGTAATGTTTCAAGTACTATGAGTGCTCAATGCCTCTAAAGAACTAAGGACCATATCAGTATTGCAAATTTAGAGTCAAGACTATTTTCCACATTCTTTGAAACACCTAGTTCTACACAAATTAGGTCATTATGTGACGTGTGAAAATAATTTAAATAATTGCTGTGGTAGAGTCAAATATAAAACTATGTGAAATTATTTTTGCATCATATTGACTGGATTTGGTAAATATCTGTACCATTCCTCCCTCTGAAGTAAAACTGATGCCATGTGTGTTTCCTTCTCTATTAGCAAAGTTAATTACGTGCCACAGTAAACTGATTTCCCGGAATTTTAAATTATTTATTTCTCTAATGAAGGCCATATTACATACAGAGAAAGAGATGAAATAATGAAAGAAAAACAACGGAAGAAAAAAACAAGCAGAAAACCACCTGCTTTGGCAGAGAACTTGTGTAAACATTAGGATTGCTTTCTGGGCTTGTAGTAATTGATTACATATTTTAAATTTGTGATAAATTTTACAGAAGTACTTTGTGTACTGGCATATATTTGAAGATGCAAGTTTCAGGCTTTCTAATACAGTTTTATTTGTATACTTCTGGTGACTAGGCTTGATCCATTCCGCATATGTACATCCACTTCCCCCATGATTTGCCTCTGCACGTATTAAAATTATCAGCTGCAGAATTCAGCTAACTTTGCATATATGAAAAATTAGTCCATTTAACAGATTTTAAAGCATTCTTCATTATGTTCAAAGTACCTTTAAACTCCTATTTTCCTTGCAGAAAGCTTTAAAAAAAAAAAAAAAAAAACAAAAACCAAACCAAAACCCACTGTCACTTTTCTATAATTTTATTTTTGCATTTATGTGTCTATCTCAGAAAGAAAGAATGCTCTTATCTTTGTTGCTACTTTTACATTGCCCTGTAATGGTAAATATAATTTCTGTAGTTCAGTCTTTGAAGGAGATAATAAGAGAAAACTGGGAACAGTTTCCTTTTTGGGCTGTTGTACCAACTTCCCTGAGAGAATACTGCAATTTCTCTTACTTTCAGACAGGATCTTTAGTCTGGGGTGTGTTTATTCATCCAGCGTTTTTTTTTTTTTTTTGGCATCTGGATCTTGTGCAACCTCCCTTGGAAAGTTTACCAGAACTGTGTAGGAAAGACATAACTGAACTAAAAAAACTATTATAAAAATACCAGATATAAACATATATGCAATGCAAAATAGTAGAGTTTTTTTTTTTAACAGAGATTTTGCAACACATTATTAGGGATAATAAATTCTATAAGCTACAGGCTGACTTCATCATGCTGCATAACAACTGATAATGGGCTATTGAATGTCACTGCACGACTGAAAAAAGTTACAGCATCCCACTGTGAGATGCTCCACCCAGAGGGAGGAGCTATGCATTCCTAACTGGATATAATTTGGGGTTTTGAGACACCAGACTCAGGCTTTTCCACTGTGTTTTCAGAAGGACTGCAGCCATTCCAGTTTGGATGGCTTCCAACACCCTGACCAAAAAGGGTATCAGGTTATATTCTGACTCTGTCAGTGGTTTTGCTTTTGCAGGTATTTTGTTTCACAAGGCGCTGTCTATGTTCTTCTCGACAACTCAAGGCAGCCCTTCTTTTCTGCAGCTGCCATCGAGGTCTCTGCATCTCGGAGCCTCAGGGGAAGAGAACGAATTTCCCAGGAGGGGCTGCATCAGGACGAAGTCATAACCCAGGAAAGTTGTCCTGGAACACCTGCCATAAGTATGCTAGAAGGGAATTGAAGAGGCAGGCGAGCGGCCACCACGGTCCTCTAGCAGTCCTTAGGCTGCGCGCAGAAGCCCGGTGCTCTGCGGCTTCGTTCTTCGCCCTCGTACAAGCTACCGCTCTGTCCGGCTCCCGGAGCGGCAGAAGCGGCTGCTTCGCGCACACAACAGCCGTACGCTCCGAAGCGCTGCTTCAGCCGAAAGACGCCGGCGACCGGCGCTTCCCTTCGGGCAGCAGCGGAGAGCCGGAGCCGGCTTCTCTAGTGCACTGCCTCACAGCGAAAAGCTTTACCAGTGTGTCTCGCATGGAGAAAGCTTAGCAGCGCAGCGCACTTAGGCCGCCCTTGGCCAGAAACACGGATTTGCTGCACACTCCAAAAAACACTGCTCTTTTCTGGGCAAGCTGCGAGCTGCTGTCTGCTGGCCGTGCTCTCTGCCTGCTCCTGCCCAGCTCGTTGTTGCTGCGTGCACATGCTGTCCGGGCATTCAGGGCACCGTGAAGGCAATCGCAAAAGTGCAGCAGCTGCTGACTCGCAAACAGAAGGCGCTGTCTATGTTCTTCCTTCTCGACAACTCAAGACAGCCCTTCTTCTCTGCAGCTGCCATCGAGGTCTCTGCATCTCGGAGCCTCAGGGGAAGAGCATGAATTTCCCAGGAGGGGCTGCATCAGGACAAAGTCAAAACCCAGGAAAGTTGTTCTGGAACACCTTCAATAAAGCATGCCAGCAGTGCATTGAAAAGGCAGGGAGCTGTAGCCACCGTCCTCTAGCAGTCCCAAGACTGTGCACACAATCTCGTCTCCCTGCGGCTTCGTTCTTCGCCCTCGCACAAGCCACCGCTCTCTCCGGCTCCCGGAGCGGGAGAAGCGGCTGCTTCGCGCGCACTACACCGGAGCTTCGGGCGAAAGACGCCGGCCACCGGCGCTTGGCTTCGGACAGCTCCGGAGAGCCCTAGTGTGCGTCTGCACTGGACTGCATCACAGCGAAAAGCTTTGCCAGTGTGTCTCGCATGGAGAAAGCTTAGCAGCGCAGCGCATCTTATGCCGCCCTTGCCCAGAAACACGGATTTGCTGCACACTCCAAAAACACTGCTCTTTCCTGGGTAAATTGCCAGCTACTGTGTGATGGCCGTGCTCTCTGCTTGCTACTGCCCAGCTCGTTTTTGTGGCGTTCACATGCCATCCTGGCACTCAGCAAACTGAAGAAAGTTTGCCATCTCCATCATAAATTGTATGCATTTAAATTTGGCATTTCCTTTATTTATTAGTCATATCTAGTAAGATTCTGTAAGGACTCAAAAGATTTTTTAAAAAAGAGCAAAAAACAATTGGTTTAATAAAATACATGTTTTATATATTAAAAAATGTTTACTTATATTTTTCAGAGCACTACACAATAATGCTTAGAATTTTAGAATTCTGAGGTTTGGTTAGTTCATTTGTTTGTTTTTAAAGTGATTTTGCACAAAGAGATATCTCCTAATTGCCTGAAATCACATTAGTATTTTTCACCATTTCAGAAAAGACAACCATCCAACCATGGAGAATTTTCTGTTATCTAGATGATTACTCCATGCACTTTGAACAATAAAAAAGGAGGTTGTTAAAAAGGGTATTCTTTGTGAACTGGATCAATTAGGCACAGAAAAAGGTCTGATAATAATACTTACTTAGAAGTAAAGCAATATTAATTAAATAAAAATAATAAACAATAAAAATAAATAATAAAAATATCAAGGGCTCACATTACTTAAAGACTCCATGTTTTCCAAAAACTGTTGAGGTATAAGTAACAATGCACTTTACCACTATAAGCAGCTCATCATATCATGCAGTAAAGAACCAACTGAGAGTAAGAAAATCCATGTGAAAATGTACAAGGTTATCTGATGATACTGAGTAGAGATAGAAAACGAAAGTCTTCCTTTCAGATCCTAGTAACCTAGTAATAAAATCAAAATAACAGATGTTCTATAAGACATGACCCATCATATAATTTGCATGTGAGATTTTTAATTTATAGTAATATATGTTAAACAATCAGTTAGTCCTTCTTTTCAGGTGACCACCTACTAATTTTACTATATTGAAAACAATTTTTTTTCTTTTTATTTAAAAATTCTATTTTTTCTAGCACCTCAGCTAAAACATATTGCGAGTCAAGCCAGGTTATATATCCAGGAAAATTAACACTAAAAGTTGTTTGCTAGAGGGAAATTTACTTCAGATTTTTCTTCAGGGATTACTTCATTCCCTGCTCTCCTGGGAATGGTGGAACACCTGCCGGCCTTTGGGAATTTCACTTTGCTTGTGCATGGATTTTTCATTGCCTTTTAAACTGTGTTTTCCTCAACCCATGAATTTCCCCACTTTTATTCTTCTGATTCTCTCCCCACATCTTACTGAAGGGGTCAATAAACAAACAGCTGCATTGAGTTTAATGACTTACTGGAGTTAAACCACTGCAAACTTTTAAGAGAGATTTAAAGCTGGATGGAAAGGATGATAAAAATGCCAGCTGTTCCCAATTAAGCATTTCATATGGGTCAAATTTCTGTTGATTTATCTATTCTGTAATTCACTTTTTTCTCAAAGTTTTGCAGTAACAGGAGCTGTAGTCCAACATGAGGAGCAAGGTCTGATTCTGCAATGCAAGGCTTCTTTTATGGCTCTGAACCAGGTACACAGTATGCCTCATAATAGCTATCATCCTGATTAAATTTTAATCCTCCAGCCAGGATCATACCTGAGGGTTTGGAATCTTTTCATAGTGTAGAGATATATTTGGAGATTTGATATCCTAAGGACTTTTTCCAAGTGGGTCATATTTTAGTGGCTGCTGAACCCCCAACATTTCAGATAAATTAATGCTGTAAATACATTCTTATTTAATTAAACAATTTAATTCGCCGTCTCTGCAAAACATTAGAAAAATTCTTGAAAGTATTTTTTTATTTTGATCTTTCTGGTGGTTTGTTAGTTAGTTTGTTTTGGGGTTTGGTTTTTATTTTTTTTTTTTTCCTGGTGTTTGTTTTTGATTTTTAAGGTCAGTGAAAATACATAACTATCCATGGAATTTAAAATTTAAAGTATGCCTGACTTAATTTTCAATGGAGTTAATGTACAAGTCTTCTAGAACAAGTTAATTGCATATCTCTTGGGACTGAAAAATAATGTATGGGTATATCTTTGCAACTAAGGGAATGCTCAAGGTAACCTATAATGCTTGGTGGGAAACCATCTCCTTCCCCTCCCAAAAAAAGATAAACACCAATTAGGAGAAGTTAAGAAATAAATAAAAGCAAGTAATGACAAGAATGAGATTCTGTATTTTAAGATTTATTTTGCAATTTAGAAAAACAAATTTTATTTTAGAATACAGAAAAATTAATTCTGCAGTTTTGTATCACATCTGTAATCCATTCAAATTCCTCACACAGGAATTAAATGAAATAAAAATTTACAATTATTTAAAAAATGCGTTTCTGGTGTATGTATACTATGTACACTCAAGACTAGTTTAAAGCATTGTAAAAATGCTTGACATTAAGATTACCTTCCATGGCCTAACTTGGTTATAAAGCAAAACAGTTTTGTAATAACAATACCATCTTCTTGACTAAAATTCTACAAGATTTTTATATTGGATTAATGCTGAATGTATAAGCATATTTCATTCATCAGCCAAGTTCCAGGCAGCTAATTCAACATTAGCTGTGTAATAGAATGTCACATACTGTTACTCTGCAGAGCCCTCTGCATTTCCAGTAGCGCAAATCATTTATACATGCTGGCAACACAGTTGGTCAACTAACCGAGGCCCAGGTTCTTATTTTCAGGCTATGTCCTGATGTCTTTTGTGTTTAACCATCAAGTTCTGAGTAGAGCATATGGTGAGAAACTACCATCATCTTGAATTTCAACTGCTTAATTTATAAGTTTTGGTTTTATATTCTTAATTATATTCATATCCCTTCAGAACTCTCATCAAGAAAAAAAATCCTGTGTGCTATCCAGGGTTCAGATATTTTGCATACTTGGTGGATAATGCTTCATGCATTTGAATTGAAATTAGAATAGTTTAGTGTTAAGTGCAACTTTTTCTGAATCCATTTCATCTTGTATGAAAATTACAGAATTTTATCTCCTTTTCTAAAGCACACTGAGGCCTATGAATAAAAATATTTTCCAAGCCTTATAATGACAGATGTCATTCTTAGTAAAAAAGAGTGTAATGGATATAATCTAGGGATGAATGCAATGTGTCCATACTCACACACTTGCTCATTGGCAGAAGAGACAATTTTACCTTGCTCCTGGATTAATTTACAATCAAACACACTGTATTTTTTCTAGATATAGAGCCTTCTCAGAGTATGTCAAGAGGTTTATTGTACATCCTTCAGTAATGCTTCAGAAAATACTTCTGAAATAGTAAAAAAGTGGTTTTTACTTCCTAATAAAAACCAAGATGGCTATTTAGAACTAAAATGCTCTTCATATGCTTCATTTTCCCCCATGTTTTTTCCAAAAATCCCATTTTTACCCCCACTTTTTCCCCAAAACCCCAATTTTCCACAATATTTTTCCAAAAATCCCATTTCCCCCCCATTTTTTTCCTAAAAATCCCATTTTTCTGCCATGTTTTCCCCAAAAATCCAATTTTCCCCCATTTTTTCCCTAAAATTGCCATTTCTTCCATTTTTTCTTCAAAAATCCAATTCCCCCATTTTTTCCCCAAAAATCCCATTTTCCCCTCATGTTTTCCCCAGAAATCTCATTTTCCCTTAATTTTTCCCCAAAATTGCCATTTCCCCCACATTTTTTCACCAAAAATCCCATTTTGCTCCATGTTTTCCCCAAATTCCCATTTCCCCCCCATTTTTCCCCAAAATTGCCATTTGCTTCCATTTCCCCCCCAAAATCCCATTTTCCCCCAAAATCCCATATTCCCCTGTGAGAACCCCAGCCTTGCTCTGGGGTCTCATGTGGTGGTGAAATTCCTCCTCCAACCCGTGCTTCCAAAGAAAAACTCCGCAGGCTTTAGCTGTTCGGTCTCAAGGCAG
Source organism: Lonchura striata (assembly GCF_050655825.1). Lineage (NCBI taxonomy): Eukaryota > Metazoa > Chordata > Aves > Passeriformes > Estrildidae > Lonchura > Lonchura striata. The sequence goes on along the minus strand of NC_140705.1, from coordinate 81,895,164 downwards.
TTTATTGCTAGTTATCTAACAGATTATGTTCTTGGACTGCGGCTATTTGATCAGTGGCCTGGGTAGAGGCACACACACACACCCTGACATCCTCTCTATCTGCTGTCTTCTTCGTCTCTCTCTCTGCCCAGGGCTGCTGCTATCTTTTATAAGATATATTACGTATAACATGTTTACAATTATTCCCCAATACCTACTACCTACGTTGCCAAGTGTTTTTCTACTCTAAACCAATCTGTGAGTGCCAACATCACCAAGAACATGGAGGTAAGGAAAAAGAAGGAGGAAGAACAGGATCAGCCCACTTTCCTCCATCTTAGAACTTCTGTCCCCCATGTACAAAGTGAAAACCCCCCTGTACATGTGTTAAAACCCCCCTGTACAATACTAAAAAAATTTCCCCTCTACTTTGTAATTACTTATACGATACTATTTAACCTTTTGTGACTGCTTGTTCCACCACCAAAGTTGTTAATTCATTCCATGGCTCAAACTCAAAATCACAGCTGTTTCCAGCTGCCTGCCAGGGTCCAAAATGCTTCTGACCAAGGCCTGGAACCTCTAAAAATGTCTGAGAGACATTTTGAGTTCCCACATTCCCCCCCAAGTTTTTTCCCTAAAAATCCCATATTCCCCCCATTTTTTCCCAAAATTTGCAATTTTCCCCATTTTGTCACCAAGAATCCCATTTTCGCCCCATGTGCTTTCCAAAAATCCTATTTTGCCTGCATGTTTTCACCAAAATGGCATTTTCCACCCATGTTTTCCCCAAAATCGCATATTCCCCCCATGTTTCCCCCCAAAAACACATTGTTCACTCATTTTTCCCTACAAATCCCATTTTCCCCAATTTTTCCCCAAAAATCCCATTTCCCCCCATTTCTTCCCCAAAATCACATTTTCCCCCATTTTTTCCCAAAAATCCCATTTCCCCCCTATTTTTCATAAAAATCCCATTCTCCCCCCATGTTTTTTCGACAAAAAAACCATTCCCCCCCCATTTTTTCCCCCAAATCCCATTTTCCCCCCATGTTTTCCCTAAAAATCCTATTTTCCCCCCATTTTTCCCCAAAAATCCCATTTCCCCCATTTTTTCCCCAAAAATCACATTTTTCATGAATTTTCCCCTAAAAACCCCATTTCCCCCCATTTTCCCCAATTTTTTCCAAAAATTGCCATTTCCTCCATGTTTTTCCCAAAAATCCAATTTCCCCCATATTTTCCCCAAAAATCCATTTTCCCCACCATTTTCCCCTAAAAATCCCATTGTTTCATCCTGTTATTCCCTAAAAAACCCATTTTTACCCCCATTTTTTCCCAAATTCCCATTTTTCCCCAATGACTTGTCTTGAAAATTTCCATTTCCCCCATTTTTTCCCCAAAAATCCTATTTTTCCCAAACATCCCATATTCCCCCCATGTTTTTTTTCCAAAAATCCCATTGTTCATGAATTTTCCCCTAAAAACCCCATTTCCCCCCATTTTCCCCAATTTTTTCCAAAAATTGCCATTTCCTCCATGTTTTTCCCAAAAATCCAATTTCCCCCATGTTTTCCCCAAAAATCCATTTTCCCCACCATTTTCCCCTAAAAATCCCATTGTTTCATCCTGTTTTTCCCTAAAAAACACATTTTTACCCCCATTTTTTCCCAAATTCCCATTTTTCCCCAATGACTTGTCTTGAAAATTTCCATTTCCCCCATTTTTTCCCCAAAAATCCTATTTTTCCCAAACATCCCATATTCCCCCCATGTTTTTTTTCCAAAAATCCCATTGTCCCCCCATTTTTTCCCGAAATTTGCCATTTCCACCAGTTTTTCACCAAAAATCCCATTTCCCCCCGATTTTCCCAAAAATCCAATTTCCCCCATGTTTTCCCCAAAAATCCATTTTCCCCACCATTTTCCCCTAAAAATCCCATTGTTTCATCCTGTTTTTCCCTAAAAAACACATTTTTACCCCCATTTTTTCCCAAATTCCCATTTTTCCCCAATGACTTGTCTTGAAAATTTCCATTTCCCCCATTTTTTCCCCAAAAATCCTATTTTTCCCAAACATCCTATATTCCCCCCATGTTTTTTTTCCAAAAATCCCATTGTCCCCCCATTTTTTCCCGAAATTTGCCATTTCCACCAGTTTTTCACCAAAAATCCCATTTCCCCCCCTGTTTTTTCCAAAAATCCAATTTTTCCCCATGTTTTCCCCAAAAATCCCATTTTTCCCCATTTTGTCACCAAAAATTCCATTTGCCCCCTTTTGTTTTCCAAAAATCCCATTTTCCCAGCATTTTTTTCCCAAAAATCCCATTTCACCCCAATTTTTCCCCCAAAATTGGCATTTCTTAAATTTTTTTTTCCAAAAATCCCATTTTCCCAAAATCCAATTTTTACCCCCATTTTTCCACAAAACCCCCATCTTTCCCTGTTTTCCCCAAAAATCACATTTCCCCCATTTTTTCCCAAAAAAAGCCATTTTCCTCCCCGATTTCCCCAAATTCCTAATTCCACCCATTTTCCCCCCAAAATTGCTATTTCCTTCCATTTTTTCCAAAAATCCTATTTTCCCCCAAAATCCCTTATTCCCCCCATGTTTTTTCCAAAAATCCTATTTTCCCCCCAAAATACCTTTCCCCCCCATTTTTTCCCTAAAAAACACCATTTCCCCCCCATTTTCCCCCCAAAATCCTATATTTCCTCCACATTTTCCCCAAAAATCCAATTTCCCCACCATTTTTTCCCAAAAAATGCCATTTTTCCACCATGTTTTTTTCCAAAAAAATGCCATTTCCTCCCAATTTTCCCCCAAAATTGCCATTTCTTCAATTTTTATCCCAAAATCTCATTTTTCCCCAATGTTTTTTCAAAAAAATCACATTTTCCACCCATTTTTCCCAAAAAAAACCCATTTCCCCCATGTTTTCCCCAAAATTCACATTGTTCCCTCATTTTTCCCCCCAAAATCCCATTTCCCCCCATGTTTTTTTCCAAAAAAAATCCCATTTCCTTCCATTTTTCCCCCAAAATCTCATTTCCCCCTTATTTTTTCTCTAAAAAAATCCCATTTCCCCCCCATTTTTCCCCAAAATTGTAATTTCCCCTAAGTTTTCCACAAAAATGCTGATTTCCCCCAGGCTTTTTCCCAAAAATACCATTTTTCTCCCATTTCCTCTCATTTTTACCCCAAAGTTGCCATTTCCCCCATTTTCCCCCAAAATTGTCATTTCCCCCCATTTTTTACCAAAAATCCCGTTTTTCCCCCCATTTTTCCCCAAAAATCCCATCTTTCCCCCATGTTTTTTCCAAAAATCCCATTTTCCCCCATGTTTTTTCCCCAAATTTCCATTTTTCCTCCATGTTTTCCCCAAAAATCCCATTTTCCACCCATTTTCCCCCAAAAATCCCATTTCCCTAATTTTTTCCCCAAAAATCCCATTTTTCTCCCATTCCCTCCTATTTTCCCCCCAAAATTGCCATTTCCTCTATGTTTTTCCCCAAAAATCCCGTTTCCCCCATGTTTTCCCCAAAAATCGGATTTTTCACCATTTTTCCATCATGTTTTTTCCCAAAAATCCCATTCTAACCCCATTTTTTCCCTAAATTCCCATTTTTTCCCCAATGACTTGTCTTGAAAATTTCCATTTCCCCCATTTTTTCCCCAAAAATCCCATTTTCCCAAAAATTCCCATATTCCCCCCCATGTTTTTTCCAAAAATCCCATTGTCCCCCCATTTTTTTCCAAATACTGCCATTTCCTCAATTTTTCCCCCCAAGTACTATTTTCCCCCATGTTTTTTCAAAAAATCTCATTTTTACCCCCACGTTTTCCCCAAAAAATCCCATTTTCCCCCCATGTTTTTTCCAAAAATCCCATTTCCCCCATTTTTCCCCAAAAAATCACATTTTTCCACCATTTTTTACCCAAAAGTTGCCTTTTTCCCCACTGTTTTTTCAAAAATCCCATTATCCCCCCATGTTTTCCCCAAAAATCCCGTTTCCCCCCCCATTTTGTGACCAAAAATCCCATTTACCCTCATTTGTTTTCCAAAAATCCCATTTTCCCCAATGTATTTTCCAAAAATCCCATTTCACCCCCATTTTTCCTCAAAATCTCATTTCCCCCCCATGTTTTCCCCAAAAATCCCATTTCCCTATTTTTTTTCCAAAAATATTTCATTTTCCCCTTTGTTTTCCCCAAATTCCTATTTTCCCCCATTTTTTCCTCAAAATTTTACATTTCCTTCCATTTTCCCCCAAAAATCCCATTTTTCCCCAAAATCCCATATTCCCCCATGTTTATTCCAAAAATTCCATTTCCCCCCCATGTTTTTTCCAAAAATCCCATTTTCCCCCATTTTACCCCCAAAATACCATTTCCCCCCATGTTTTTTCAAAAAACCCATTTTCCGTCCATTTTCCCCAAATATCTCCTTTCCCCCTTGTGTTCTCCAAAATTCCCATTTTTCCCCCATGTTTTTCCCCAAAATCCCATTTCCCCCTATTTTTCCCCAAAATCCCATTTCCCCCCATTTTTTCCCTAAAAAATCCCTTTCCCCCATGCCATTTTTTCACCAAAATTGCCATTTCCTCCAAGTTTTCCACAAAAATCCGATTTTCCCCCAGGTTTTTTCCAAAAATCCCATTTTTCTCCCATTTTTTCCCAAAATCCTATTTCCCCCCATTTTTTCCCTAAAAAATCCCTTCCCCCCCATTTTTTCCCCAAAATTGTCATTTTCCCCATGTTTTCCACAAAAATCCGATTTTCCCCCAGGTTTTTTTTCCAAAAATCCCATTTTTCTCCCATATTTTTCCCAAAAATGCCAATTTCCCCCCATTTTATCCCAAAAATCACATTTTTCCACCATTTTCCCAAAAATTGCCATTTCCCCCCATTTTTTCCCAAAAATCCCATTTACCCCCATGTTTTTCCCCAAAATCACATTTTCCCATTTTTACCCCCAAATTGCCATTTCTTACATTTTTCCCCCCAAAAATCCCATTTTCCTCCAATGCTATTTTCTAAAAACCAATTTCCCCCCATTTTTCCCCAAAAATCCCATTTCCCCCATTTTTTCCTCACACATCACATTGTTCCCCCATTTTTCCTCCAAAATTCCATTTCCCCCATTTTTCCCCCAAAATTCCCATTTTCACCCCATTTTTCCCTAAAATTGCCATTTCCTCCAAGTTTTTCCCCAGATTTTTTCCCAAAACTTTAATTTTGCTCCCATTTTCCCCCATTTTTTCCCCCAAAATTGCAATTTCCTCCATTTTTTCCCTTTAAATTCTCATTTCCACCCCATTTTTCCCCTAAAAACCCCGTTTTCCCATCATGTTTTTTCCAAAAGCCCATTTTTGCCCCTTTTCCCCCCCAAAAATACCATTTCCCCCCTTTTTCCCCTAGAAATTCCATTTTCCCTGATTTTCGCCCAAAAATTGCCATTTCCCCCATACTTTTTCCCAAAAAATCCCATTTCCCCCACATTTTTTCCCCAAAAATCCCATTTTTCACTCATATTTTCAGCAAAATCCCATTTCCCCCCATGTTTTCACAAAAAATCCCATGTTCCCTCTATTTGTTTTCCAAAAATCACATTGTTCATCCATTTTTACCCTAAAATTACCATTTCTTCCATTTTTTCCCCGAAAATCCCATTTATTCCCAATGTACTTTCCAAAAATCCCATTTCCCCCCCATTTTCCCCCAAATTCTCATTTTCCCCCCATTTTTTCCCCAAAATTGCCATTTCCTTCCATTTTTCCCCAAAAATCCAGTTTATCCAGAAAAATCCCATCTTTCCTCTACGTTTTCCCCAAAAATCACATTTCCCCCATGTTTTTTCTCCAAAAATACCATTTTTCCGCCATGTTTTTTTCAAAAAGTGCCATTTCCCCCCCATTTTCCCCCCGCCCTGAGCAGGCACCAGACTTCAAAAAAATCATAACATTGAGGGATGTATCCCAGACCAAAGTTGTCCCCACCTCAAAATTGTGCTGCCCTGATAGTCCTAAGTAAGCCGTACATACTGACATCAGGAACCTGGACTGGTGAGTTTTCTTTCCCAGGGAAACAGCTGGAGAATATTCCCAGGGGCCTCTAGCCCTTAGCTGGTGCCTGACTTCAAGAAATCCAAACATCGAAGGATGTGTCCCAGACCGAAGTTGTCCCCACCTCGAATTTGTGCTGCCCTGGCAGTTCCAAGGGAGCCCTACAAACTGACATCAGGAATCTGGACTGGCGAGTTTTCTTTCCCAGGGAAAAGGGCCATAGTTTGTGCTCAGCCGTCCCTGGCCCTGAGCAGGCAGCTGACTGCAAAAATTCCAAACATCGAAGGATGTGTCCCAGACCCCAGCTGTCCCCACCTCAAACTTGTGCTGCCCTGATAGACCCAAGGGAGCCCTACAAACTGACATCAGGAACCTGGACTGGTGAGTTTTCTTTCCCAGGGAAAAGGGCCAGAGTATGTGCCCAGGGGCCCCTGGCCCTGAGCTGGCACCAGACTGCAAAAAATCCAAAAATCGAAGGATGTGTCCTGGACCCTATCTACCCCCACCTCAAACTTCTGCTGCCCTGATAGACCCAAGGGAGCCCTACAAACTGACATCAGGAACCTGGACAGGCGAGTTTCCTTTCCCAGGGAAAACGGCCGGAGTATGTGCCCAGGCCCCAGAGGCCCTGAGCTGGCGCCTGACTTAAAAAAATCATAACATTGAGGGATGTATCCCAGACCGAAGTTGTCCCCACCTCAAACTTGTGCTGCCCTGATAGTCCTAAGTAAGCCGTACATACTGACATCAGGAACCCGGACTGGTGAGTTTTCTTTCCCAGGGAAACAGCTGGAGAATATTCCCAGGGGCCTCTAGCCCTTAGCTGGTGCCTGACTTCAAGAAATCCAAACATTGAAGGATGTGTCCCAGACCGAAGTTGTCCGCACCTCGAATTTGTGCTGCCCTGGCAGTTCCAAGGGAGCCCTACAAATTGACATCAGGAACCTGGACTGGTGAGTTTTCTTTCCCAGGGAAAAAGCCCAGAGTATGTGCCCAGTGGCCCCTGACCTTGAGCTGGCAGCTGACTGCAAAAAATGCAAACATCGAAGGATGTGTCTCAGACCCCAGCTGCCCCCACGTCAAACTTTTGCTGCCCTGACAGTCCCAAGGGAGCCCTACAAACTGACATGAAGAACCTGGACTGGTGAGTTTTCTTTCCCAGGGAAAAGGGCCAGAGTATGTGCCCAGGAGCTCCTGGCCCTGAACAGGCAGCTGACTGCAAAAAATCCAAACACTAAGGCCTAAACAAATATGAAAAGATGCTGATTAAGAACTCTGAAATATTTTTTTTTTCATATGTTAACTGAGCTAAAACTCAAAGGCCATTAAGGCAAAAGCTGTTCAACTATGGAAAAACTTAAATTCAGGAATAAAGTTAACAGTGGCATTTTTTTCCCAGGGGCCTTATGGAACAAAATCACTCTGCTAAAAAGAAGGCAAAGGTTGAGCTGAACACTGGCAATTTAATCTGCATGGAGAGTTTGTATCATTCACAAGATGTAATATTTGAGAATGAATAATTTTTGTAAGACAGATCAACTACATGTCACTTCTGGACATTTAATCCCAGACTGTGATGGATGCCGGGCACTGAGCATTGTTCTCCTGCCTCAGTGGAGCCTTGATGCCTTTCAGTGTGTGGAAATGTGTAAAATGAAGTATCAGAGGAATGTGAAAAGTGGATGAATTTGCAGGCATGGCTTGTCCTTAGTGACACTGGACAGCTGTCTTTGAGGGCACACTTGGCAATGGAAAATAACTTGCTGTTATTTTCCATTGACTTTCATTCTGTGCATGAAAAGGCATTTGCAAGTAAAGCAAAAATGTATTTAAGGTAGTAATTAAAATACACAAGTCATACTAACATTTTCAGGAAGACAGCAGTATCACAACAAGCATTTTAACTGTGTTATTTTTATTCAGATGATTAATCCAAGTCTTCCATTAGGTATGCATTGAATTTAGCATTCTACTGCAGTTCTCTATATGCAATCTAGAAATTTCAGCACTGTCCCTCATTGACTTCTGCTACCAGTACAGGCTCTTGAGAGCTCTTGAAGACTGAACTGTCTTTCCTGACTTACACAGTTGTTTATCAGGAGCCATGTACTGTTGTTCTCCTATTCTTTGTTCAAATGGCTTGGCTTTTCCTCTGATAAAAGTAATTATTTTTTCATATGGCTATTTGTTTTCTAACATGAATTTCCTTGGAGGGAGAGCTAGAAACAAGTGAAAGAAGGTTTAACATATTAGTAGGCAGTGCAGATACAAAAGGATATTTTGTTCTTTGGCTTACCTTTGCTTCAGTCACCATTTGTTCTCAGCAGCAATTGTTTGAGTCTGCATGTACATAGTGTGCATTTATAGTGTTGTTAGTTTTGCTTTCTATAACTAGAATGAAATTTGTATGGAGCTAAATCAATAGTTGAATGCAATTTACACCTTGTTTTCCCTGTTCTGTCAGATGGATCAGGTGGTGTCTCTTAGACTCTTCGTGTTGCTGATGCTGCAGTGTTTCAGTGTCTGTGTGACAAGCCTGCACACTCTTGCCTTTAGTGACCATGAGGCAACTGGGAGATGTGTAGAACTGAATCTGATTTTCCCCCCTAGTCTGATGTTTCTCTAATGCTCTGGGACTTTTCCAGAATCCCACATGCTATGTCAAAATTCAGCCAGCCAGATGGCTGCATTTCTCTTGTGACTGCTGCTTTGCTAGAGGCCAGCCCCTGTGAATTTTATCTATCACATCAAATTTCTATGGTTGAAACTGTCTCAAAATAGATGTGAGATTTGCAGTGTGACTATTTGGTAGCTGAGATGGGTCCTGTTGGCAAGCACAGCATTTCCTTTCCAGCAATCCTGCTGCTGGCTGCTAGGTTGTGATGTGCCATGTCACGTCCATTCCCTCTTGAATCACTGCCCCACTACGTTGCCAGCAAGCAGCTACAAGGTTTTCAGGACAGCCTGAACTGTAGCTATAGCCGGGCTGGAGGCAGGGACTCATCCTGCAGACCATTCCCAGCCACTGTGCACAGGGATCTGGCACTCTGCATTCTCTAAAGCACGAATGCTGGTCCTTGGCTGGGCTGGTTGTACATATGTGATGGTGGTGGCCTTGTCACAACCTGAATGAACCACACCGGTACTCCTTGCAGTGTTAAAGAGGTGCTCTCATAGTCCAGGCTTGGAATCCAGCTAAGGCCACCTTCTTACACACTGCTTAAAATACTTGTAGAAATAAGTTTATGTTGAAAGCTCTGGACTGATCAAAGAAATTTGGATTGAAAAAGTCCTAGAAATTTGCATTAATATGCTTATTCCTAATTTAGGTATGGATGAAGGTTTTCTGTGGCTGAAAACTTAGAATTTCAAGGTGAGAGGACTTCTGAAGACATCCAAGCCACTGCTTAGGAGTGGACTGTAAGATTCTGTTTCTGCTTGTTTAAATATCTTAATAAAACCAGAAAAAATGGAAAGCCCCCCAAGCTTTGCTTTTCCCATTGGTCTCCTGGTAAATAAGAAAATCCCTAATGAAGCAATACAGAATCTTTACAGATGGCAAACTGAATTTTTTTATCATGACATTTTCAGTTTGTTTTCATTTTCCTTATTTGCACTCTTAATGCAAAGGGTAAGTAGCATTAATACACCTGGAGAACTAAGTGGACCAGATTATTTTCTGAGAGCCAAAACTTGGGCTCTGAGGCAAGAAGACCAGAGAAGAGACTGCAGCCTGCAGAGATGACAGGTCACAATATGCAGAACTCTCTCAATCAAGACAGAGAATTGTGGTTTGGGATTTGTTCTCTGAGCCTTTATTAAACAGAGGCAGTAGTGAGATTATTTGACAGCTCTGCTATAGTAATTCAATGGGTAGATAATGTATTTTCTGCATTCATGCTTTAGGAGAATAAAACAATGTCAACAACCAATCTCGAGAATCAAAATGTTTTACCTGTGATTCATTTTATTAATTGTGGGGGAGCTTTCACCCCCACTCAGCTCAGTGTATTTCAGAATGCTCATTGTTGTGATATAAATGCTCTATGTTCCTACTAAAGCTGTCATTGTCTATAGAGAAGGAGAGGAAAAACACATCTCAGGAAACATTTTCAAGACTGCCAGACCAGATGCATTTATACATGGGTAGATATGTTCGTGTTAGTAAAAAAACCTGAGAAATAGATCTGAAATACCTTCTGCACTTGTACTTGTTCCTTATGACAAGAAAAAAAAAATGAAAATATGTCTCTTTTCTTTTGTAAAATGCTTTTAATTTCTGTTTTCTATAGAGAGAGCTGACAGTCCAAGAAGATGAGTCTACTTGGTGGTGACTGGCTTCTGAAGAAATAAAAAAAGAAACACCTGTAAATCACACTAGTACAAAGGCAGCATGGAGTTATAAAATGGAGAAGGCCTTAGAAACTCCAACTGAAAATATAAGCCTAAATAATTGTCCTTCACAGGTACAGTCCCAGCTTAAATGTAGGTCAGCTGGTTTTGTGTTCAGGTATTTATGGGTTTACAAAAAAAATTAATAATATGGCTGTTTGCTAATCAAGTTGTTTTCCTCAAGACGTAAAACAGAACATTTCTTATAGTGCCATCAGAAACATTTTGGGGAAGAAAAGTAATAGATGACATAACTGGAAAAAAGACCATTTTGAAGTAATGTTTTCTTAACAATGTGATCTTGCCAGAAAATTGAACGCCTTATTTGATAGAGCCATCATAGCAGTACAGTACATTTCCTGTATTGTATGGGAGGTTTCTCTCTTTTTAAAAATTTTTTTAAAGCAAAGAATAGATGGTCCACTGCTGCTAAATAGAACATACAAGCACAGTACTGGCACACTCACACTGAAGCTCCATGGAAGTGAGCAGCAGCCCAGTGCCTTACCTGTAGCAGCAGGATTTACCGTTGGCTGCAGAAGTCTCCTCACCTGGCTGGCAGAGGTGCACAGTATCTACCTTGAGCTTATGGAAAAGATTTACAGATGGAAAACATTCACAAAGCCCAACCAACAATGCCACACAGGTCACAGCAGATCCAGTCGATCTATAGTCACACATATATTATTCTGTTTTTACCTAAACATTTAACATGTAATTACTGGAGTGAAACTTGGAAGTTGTTTACAGCTTTTATGTTTCAAATTTTGTTTTGTTATTTTCTCTTTTTTTCTAGATTGTCATATTTGTTTCTTCCTATATAGGAGTGGCAGCATTACAGAGGAGCATTAATACATACATTTATGCACATCTTTTACCCAGAGGAAATTCCAGAGGAAACCATCAAATCCTGCATAGGTATCATCATTACTGTCTGTATATGGAGAGTTCTGTGGCTACAGCAGTCGATGTGTGCAGCAGTCAGTGCAACAAGGGCTTTGCTCTCATGGAGCACGAGGTCTCAGGGATTGCCCAGCGGTTTCCTCTTCTGTAGCCACTGTGGTTCTGTGGTTGCACAGTCAGAAAAGTTTGGCATTGTTGTCTGCGAAGCACCACAAAACACTCCTGCCTAACTCTGTGGTATCTTACTCTTTCTCTGTCAGAGTGGCTGCAGCAATTCCAAAGGCTGGGAAGATGCCACACTACACTACAGACCTGTAGTGTCAACAGTCAGTCCTGGGCCAAAGGCAGCACCAAAAACCCATGGAGTAAAGTTCCATAGTGATCTAACTAGCAGCTTGTGGCCCTTTGCACTCTTGAAAATAACTTCTGCTAATACACAGGACCTGAATGGATGGTTAGAAACTGTAATCTATCTGTACAGGTTTCTATTTACTTTGATGAAATGGTAAGAGATGAGCCTTCCACCTCATAGGATTTACTGTGATGTTACTGCCAAGTAGCCTAGCTACCTTGTGTATTAAAAAAACTAAAAATGTGTATTTTATATCTGTTGCAAAGTTCCCAATTTACTTACTAGGCTGTAACACAGTTACAATTCATTAAGGATTGTATCTCTGCATTAATTTGGTACAATACCATTCTAGCTCATGTTAGAGCAAAGGAAGGATAATTGGTATGTAGATGCAAATTAGAGTTTAATATCCCATGCAGCTGTTTACATCTGCTTAATTAAGCAGCAGTGACTTCACATTAGCATTGCTATGAAACCGTAAATACACACCGGAGATAAGGGTACAGTCATGTTAACCACCTTCCTCATGCCAAATCAATATAAGATGGGTACTTTTTGTTTCAGTCTTGTGTTTTAATGGTAAAGAAAAAAATCTTCACGTTTAAAGAGTATCTTCAGGTTCAATACATTGGTTTTGGTACAAGTACCAAGATTTTATAAAAAGACTCCTCATGTAGACAGGCAGTTGAAGCAGTAAATGAAGAGCTCTAATGGAAACTCCTAACAAATATAATTGGAAGTCAGTGGGTAATTTTGCTTTTGGAGCCTTTACAGGAATATCACAGTCCTTTTGTACAGTAATAGAATGTAAGTAAATACCTATCTGGAAAAATGCAGGGCTGTTTTAACTCTGATGAAGTTATAACACTTGGACTATGTGGCATAAGCTCTTTGTTTCATGTATTTACCAGCAATTCTGGCACAGGGCTGCTTGTTTTGCTCTTTGACTAAGGACCCCTGAAGTTCCACAGATGTAGCCAAGCTGGTATTTTGAGAGGTATGTACAATCAGAATAGGCCCTGGATTAACACGACGCATCAGTAGAATATAAAAACTGCTCTTTGGTCAGGACTATCGGAGCTAACTGTTAACCATGAGCATAAGAACACAACCTCAGTTGGTGCCATTTTTAATGATTAGAAATAATACATTGTAAAACAAAAAGTGAAAAAATTCCAGCATGATACTTATAAACAAAGAACAGATAGAAAACAAAAAACTCGGTTTTGCCTGATTTATAGTATTTATCATACAACAGATCATTAGTCTGAGGTAATACCAGTATTAACTTTTTAGTCCTTCAAGGACTGCTCAAAAATTACTAACAATGATATCAATGCATGTTATGTTAAAAATGAAACTTGATTATTAAATCAAGAAAACTCCTTACACTTTTAGTTAAGGATCTGTGACTGCAAGTATAAAACTGGAAATAAGTCTACACAGTAGGAACTACAGGACATCAGAGTCCTGTGTGGCGTGTCAGTAAGACTAAGCTGAGTATGTAAAAATCAGGCATTTCAATACAGTAAAGACTTTGTTCCAGAATATCTCTAAAGAAATTTAGAATACTGTTAGTTTGCATAAAATAGCCAAAAAACCCCAACTAATTCAGAAGTCCAAATTTGGCATGAGGTAAAACCATGTGCATTTATTTAATCTGCATTTAGATTTAGTAAGCATAAAATTAAGTATGTTGACTGTAATGAATTCAGTCATACAAGTGCAAGTCTTCAGCTAAAACGTATTTTATGGCAGTTTATTTAAAAAATGTACCAGTAAATCATAAAAGAGGGATCATGTCCATTTAACGTTTATTGAAGTATACAGGAGGTTTTCTTTAGAATCAAATATGAGCATGAATATATGACCAAACGCAAAATCTATCAAATTCAGTGAAAATTTTCTGACTTTAAATAGTAGCTGTAAGAATGACCAATATATATTCTTTGTTACAACTGCCCTCACTCTACAAGTAAAAAAAAAAAATAAACATTCAGTAAACATTCTTTCCTAAGGTAGTTTCCCTTATATACCAGTGATTTATCCATTTTTTGTATACATAACTTTTTAAACATACCAATCAGTGGTTCTCACAATTGAAAAATAAAAGCACAAAAAAGTTTACACTCTTGTACAGGTAAATAAAAGATCATTTTTAATTAAACTGTATATCCTTAAGGGCATAGTATAGTTTCAATTTCATTACCTATTACATAATTAACTTCTTACATACAAATATTGACATATTTGGCTTGTGCTTCAAAGCCGTTGTGTCTACAAAGTCCATGTCAATGCAACTCATGACTTGAAATCAGTGGGGACATCTTTACTGCTGCTGGGTTTAACCTGGTCATGCAACATGGTCTCTTCTGAGCTTGTTGTGGCACCGCATTTTTCTGGGGAGTCATCAGTGTCTGGATCCAATCCTTCAGGACAGGGAAGTTTTAGAAGTTCTTCCCGCAGCTGAGCTGTGTGACGCTGGATATACAAAAAAAAGTCAGTGTGGAAGGCCAGTTAAAACAATATTTTCGCAAGGTTAGACACTGTAAAACAAAAAGAGGAGTAGGTAGAAAAGGTTTAAATGTACTATTTCAATGTCTGGATCAACTTCCCCCCTATTTTTAACTTTGTTTTAGTACTTTCGTTTTAGTGACAGAATAATTAGCAAGAGTTGCTAGGGACAAATTAAAGGTGGTCGACAGAACTGCAGCCAACAAATGCATCACTATAAATGCTGCTCTATTGTCTTGCAGTTGAGTCATATCTGTGTTCGCGGGTCACAGCAGAAACCAGCTTGGTTTATATAGGTCATACAGTCAAATCAAATTTATAAAGAATTCATGATGAGACCTGTCACAGAGACAGATATGCAGAGATTTGTGTACTGATCATAGTAACTTCATTTTGAAGACCAGTCACACTGAAAGAATGGAAATCTGGCAATAGAAAAAAGAAGCCTTTCTAAATTTGGGGTTTGCACCTGAGGGGAAATAAACCCTAAAATATGAAAAACAATATAGCCCTGTTCTCTGTGTGGTCACAAAATACACAAATGGTAATAGCTGGGCAGAAAATATTTATAATGGTTAGAACAATTCAAGTTAACACAGGATAAAACTGATTGTAGCTGACAAATCAGTTTGTTATTTATTTATATATATATAAAAAAAATATATATATAAATAAAATACATTTATTATTATTTTAACTGTCTACTCTAAAAGCTTGTTTTCTGTCAAGACATTGGTTATAATACAACTTTATCATTAACCCCCACCCACCCTCAGAGTGACCAGAAAAAGCTATTATCACAGAATATTCTGAGTTGGAAGGGACCCACAAGGATCAAGTCCAACTCTGAAGTGAATGGCCCATAGGGGATCAAACCCACAACTTTGGTGTTATACCAGCACCATGCTCCAACCAGCTGAACTCATCTCAGGGTCACTGTATCCTATACAAATATTCATGGAAAAAATAGGCAGGACAGTTGCTAGAGGAAGTAGTAAAAACACTGATAAAGTGGAATGCACACACATTGCATTTCTTGACAACTGGGAAACTTAGGTTTGTTAAAAACATCTCACCTTCAGAGCTGCTGCATGATGGGACATAGTCCTGCCTACCCGTTTGTCACTGCTGTACTGCTGTATGTCTGCTATCCACTCCTCACACTGAGCCATGATCTCCACTCTTTTCAAGTAGAAGTGTTTGTGGATAACCTGCGAGAAAACATTTCCAGTGTAACATGGATGGAAGAACCATATATTTTAACAATACCAAATTTGCAATACCTCTGTGTGTCTAACTGAATATAACGGAAAAAAAAAACAAACCAGGTAATTTAGAATTGAACCAGACTGGAGACAAAACTGGAGTTTCTGTCCTCAGCTATTTCCAAAATCCAACTGGAAAAAGCCCTGAGGAACCTGTTCTGAATTCAGCTGATACTGTCTTGGGGAGTTTGTTGGTCTGGATATCTCTTTCAGTATGTAGGAATCCACTGTTTGTGTGCAGCCTGCCATTTCAGCAGTCACTTGTGTTACCTGAGTGCAGGATAACCCAGTGCCAGAAACACACTGAGCAAAAGCAGAAGGGAGAGCAGAGTGCTGCTCACATTCTGCAGTTCAAAGCTGGATGTTCTATGCAGGCACGACGTTCGCACAGGAGCAGAGCTACACAGAGACCGTGCTGAGGCTTTCATTGTTTCTTTCCCTGCCCTGTTTTGCTAGAGAAGCACAGAGCAAGCAGAAGCACCACATCCTCCCTATCACTGACCACGGGCTGCCCGAACAGAGAGCAGATGAGCAGAAACACTGCTGCCAGTATGAGCACAGGAACATTACACGCTTCTGCAGAGAGAAGGATCACAGCAGCTGCTTTCAAAGAGATGCAACCACTTTGCTCTAGGCAGAGGTAGCACGTTTGGGGACACTGGAATTCTCAGGCCATGGTAGTTGAGCTGCCTAGTTTGGATGGGAGCCAGTATTTGACTGAAGAGTAATTTTCTTATTGAAGTACATATTTGAGTTTAAAAAACCCAACCAACCAACAACCATACAAAGTTGTGAAAATCTACTTGGTGTTGGCTTTGTCTTAAACACCTTTCTGAAACTGAACGGTGAAGGCAACAATAAAACCAAAGAAATTTTATTGAGCACTGAAAGTTCTTGACCATATTGCAACATAATGGAAAAAATATTTTTTCCCTCTGGAGGTTAGAGAAAATAGCTATCTATCTAAAGAGAAACTGCATATTGAAAGCGTAATTGACTTCAGTTCTGGATACATTCCTTAAATCCATAATGGAGCTTGGAAAAACTCCCAAAGACTGGCAGTTCAGATCTCCTGAGTCTACACATCGTTTAAGATACTGACGACAAGAGTCAGAATTTTGAAGACAACAGATCTCAGGACCTACATTCTTAGACCTCAGTCTTCAGCATGAGTTTGCATTTGTGTTACTGAATTGATCATCACTGTTCAGATGGTCTGAACATAAAGGGAATCTCCCAAAGAAGTGCTCAGATAATCTGAGAGATGCATTTCCATTTGGATGGGGCCACGGACGGGCTCTAGCATTGTTGCAAAGCTGCCTTTTCATACCAGCAGTGTGAGAGCTGTACTGCAGAATAAGCACATGATCACTGAGACTCTTAAAAGAAAGTGCAGCAACAATAACTGGGATTCAGTTACCAAATGGTGTAAGACTGCATATCCTCCATATCCTTCACTTCTGTACATGTGAGAAGAAAATGTGAAGCATTATTGTCAGGGAGCACACTGCTTTCTTATATATTCAATTAATTTAATCTTACTGTGATTTGAGAATGCTTTTTGCCAAAGTGAAACAATTACATTAGCTAGAAGAAAAAGACCTATTAGCAGAAGTTATTGGATTATGTGTCTGGATATTATCTTTATCATGCATGGTCTTCTGCTTATTGAGTAGAACATTTAAGAGGCAATTCTGAATGACCACCAGGTTTTACTTCATTGATTCAACATCCCTACATACACTGCACATCCTTTTTTACCTCCATGTGGATAAAAATATTTTTTCTTATTCCACAAGACACAGTAATTTTAATGAAAAAAGGTTTTGCATTCCAAAGGATGTTTTTAATAATATCAAGGAAGGGATGGGAGATCAGCATCTCAGATGCCACACCCAGAAATGTGCATAATCCTAAAATAATTAGGCTTTTTCAACATTTTATTACGTAGACAATTTAAAGCATAGGTGATACTACCAGATGGTTCCATGCTTCAACACAAGTAACAGTTGTAGTAGTTCAGAGCAAAATGTGTTTTTCTGGAAATATTTGTTGGTAATACTGTGAGATGACTCATGTTTGACCAAACATTTTGTATTAATATTCATACAGATTCTCTTAAGTGTTTCTTCAGCTCTTTTTTCCTTGAACTCTTTGCTGTATATGTTTAAGCCCTTGACATCTAATTCATCTGCTTTGGGAAAGGAATTAAGACTACCGACACTGAGAAGTCCCTAAGAACTAAATTCTTTTAAGATGCTATAGGTAAGCTTTAGTCTATTTTCAGGAATGTAAACCAATTAAGCAATTTGATTTATTACAATAATTTTTTTTCAAGACTGCATGAATGCATGAAGGTTAGCATTGCTTTTAGCAGCATCAAGACAATTGTCTTCAAAGGCACAGATTTCTAGTGCAGATGCTTTGTGGAATTTCTTTTAAGTTATTTTTCAAATTTGCATTATCTTGGTGTTTCCAAAGTGTTTCTTAGTATTTGTTTCAAATTCATGATCTTTGGGAAAATAAGGCCCGTTACTTATGTATGGAGTATGGAGTGCCCCTTTGTAGGGGCTGTCCAACAGGTGTTATAGGCCATGTAAAAGGTCCTGCTCAGTAGTAAGAATGAGCTGATTGAACATGTTTTATCCAACTGTGCACCAAGATCCTGTTCAGGTCAGTCCCACTCTGCCTGCATTCCCTTTCCCAGAAAAGAATCTGTGAAGTTTGGTGCATCCTTGTTCATGTCAGTCTCTTGAGTCAGTTGCCACAGGTTAAAACGGATATTTCATGCATGACCTTACCAAATATTTGCATTATTCTTAATGCTCAAAAAAGATAAATACTGCCTTTCACAAAACCTACCTCCTTAAAACATGGTGATGGATTTCTCATTTGTTCAAGCATTGCCCACTTGACTGTTGCCTGTCGGATATTTCCATCATATTCCCTGGAGCTCTGGGTACCACTCGGAGTACCTCGCGATCGTTCGTAACCTGGTTCATTGAAGTATGGCTCTGCCACCAGTATTAGGGACTGGACAGACACCAACACCTGTTAAGAGAAGAAACCAAATATTAAAACTGTGCTGCCAAATATACACAGTTCTGCTCACCTTACAAGCAAAACAATTTCTGTGGCAAAGTACTTCCATCTGTGATACAGGCTACTTGCAACCAGGGAACATCCATGCTTTCAAACTAAATTGTCACTACACACAAAATCCACCAAAACCTATGGCTGTGTATTTAGCTCCATCACTGAGAAAATGACAAGTGTAATTTAAAACCCTACAAAACAAAAATACAGATATAAGTAAAAGTATTTAAAGGAAGAGATGTCTGATCGTGCCCCTTTGTGAAAGAAAGTGTATTTGTCAAGTTTTCAATCTCATTTTTTTCCCTATGTCTGAGCTTACTAATTCTTCTAATTCTGAACTAGATGGAAAAAAAACAAAGGAGGTAAAATGCCACATGATCTACACTGTCTCCAAATTTTTCTTTCAAATGAATGTTCTTAGACATTTAGTTTTACATTTTGCAAACAATACTGTGTCATAAGCCAATAAAACAAATCTCAGTATTCTTCTTAAGATAAAGGAAAAAATGTTTTCAATACTATATGAACAAAGCACCAACTATTCAGTAATTAGGAAATAACAAATTTCCTCCTTTCTATTTTACCATCCAGCACATGTGTGAATAGATGCTTATATAAATTCAAGGTATTTAACAATATACTCAGCCATTCCTAATAAAACCCAAAGAATTAAAAAGATACATAAGGCTCTTAGGTATCCAAATGTAGATGTACTGCATATTCATGATTTGAAGGCTTGCTAGTTTTTCCAGTATTAAAAATTTATCCCTGTCCATTTAGTTCTTTTTACTAAATGAAGGGCAAGTTTTTCTTGCGTACTTAGGACCAAATCCACCAGCAACAGTTTTAGGCATTACAGTTCTGTGACACAAACTTCCAGAACTGTAAAGAATCCAACTAAGAGGATTTTAACACTTATATTTCCTCATTTAGTGAAAAGCTGATGATATGTTACAGACCTAGGAATGGCATTTCCAACACTGGGCATACTTGAGGTGCAGATATCCATGTGCCAGGGCAGCTGTTTCTGGAACTGACTCTCCTCCAAGTCTAGGTACAACTTAGAGCTTTAAAACATCCCCTAATTTGTGAATTTGAATATGGAAGACAAGAGTCCTCCTTTTTCTTGGTGGATGCAGAATGTACAGCTCACATCAGACAGATGCCATATCAGCAGCAATCCAAACTCTGACTCTTTTGCAGGCAGTGCTCTGACATCCACAGCTGTGCTCTGTGCTCAAGTGTGGCATTCTCCTGGAGTTTCTTCTGTAGCAAAGCCAGCACAGACGTGTTCCATCTTCCCACCTTCTCTGTGATGGTTCCTCACTCCACAGACACAATGCCAGACCAGTAACTCCTATCAAAGCAGCAGTCCAAGAGCCAGCTGAATGACACAGGTCACCCTCAGTCCCACCAGAACCTCACAGGAACACACCCTCACTCCTTTAGGTGCCGTGGCACTTTGCCCTTGTGTGTGGCTGTGCTTTCATTACAGCACAGATGGGCAGGCTAGGGCAGCCAAGTCTTTATCCTGATGGATTGGTCATGTGCAGTGGGAGATATAAACAGCCTCCCTTGCTGGGCTGAGAATGAAAATTAACTAGGTTTTTCTGTTTGTCAGGCAGGTGCTCCAGGTAGCTGCTGCTACCATGTGCACCATCACCACAGTCTCCTATACCCTGCCCTGCACTCAGCTAGAAGCAGCCATAGTTATTTAGTGTTAAACCTTAAAATGTAGGTAAATGCATTAAAACATACAGAATGTGCCTCACAAATCAGCTTTCATGACACAAATTGCCACATAGATACCAAAAAAGGTAGAATATTAATGTAGATGTTGCTAAGTCATGGTAGAGTGACTTCAGTGCCAAGACTTTGGGTATGAAAGGTGATCACTGTGGCTTTTATGTGTCTCTGGAAGAACAGGCCTTTGCTTTTAAAAATTTTGTATTTTAGATATTTATATATTTTTAAGTAGCTATGGTAGAGAAATTTGACACTGCAGCATTTTACTTTCTGGGCCTGAATAAGCAGTTGATACTTTGAATTATAATTGTAATGAATGTGAAACTCTATACTGATCTTTCAGTTTCACTGGGTAATAAAAATTACTTTCTGAAGTATTTTGGGTGGTCTGACAATAGTTCAATCTCTGAGCCAGAAAAAACATGTGGTGCTTAATTCTTTCCAAGCAATTTATTTAGTCCTACAGCTATTTTCTATTTAATAGTTGTAAAGTGTTTTTCTCCCAATATGGTAGGGATGGGACTTTTCCCAACAGTTTTCTTACTATTCTCAAAATGAAACACTGAAAATTTTAAATTATAAATTTCTATGCTTATGCCATTTCTAACCATCAAATCTAACATTTTAATGTAAGAAAAAGGCTTTTTGTGAAAATAAGACTTCCTAAATACTTGTACCTATCTACACCAATTTTATACTTCAAGTCCGAAATTGCAGTTCATCTCTTAATTAAGAATTTGAATCTGGGGAGACTTGCACTCATTAAAGGAAGTGTTGGATATCCATTCCAGCGTGATTCTGTCTCTTGCTGATCTTGAAGCTGAGTGGGAGATTTGCTGGAAGTTCCCTTGATTGTTCAGCCTTTCAAAGATGAGAGCTAATGGCTTTGCAGTGATACCAGCTGGCTTTGCAGTGATACCAGCCGGCTCCTTCAGCTCCTCAGGATTCACGGAGTTTGGTTCCATCAACATGTGGGTACAAGCAGCTTCAATACTATTCCCTCTACTGTGGGTAATTCCTCATTCTCACAAATCTCCCTAATTAGGGTTCAGGGAAAGGAAAAGCAAGTCTTATCCCTAAGAGTGAGGTAGAGATGACCTCTGCCTTTTTCATGCCCTTGCCAATAGGTTTTCTTCCCCACTGAACAGCTGCAAAGCCTAAGGAAAACGTGTTTTTTTGCTGCCAGCATACTTATGAAAAGCTCTTTGTGTTTGTCTTTATAACCCTCATCATTTTCAGTGCCGTCTGATTTTTAGTTTCCCTAATTTCTCTCCTGAATGTTTGGTCAATATCCTTTTATTTCACACACGTAGCCACCCCCTCCTTCCACCTTTTCTTGCTTCTTTTTGCAGCTGAACTTAGGCAAGGGTTCTTGTTTACCCATGCTGGCCCTCTGCCTCACTTGCCTGACTTCCACACACTGGAATAGACCATTCTTGAACTGATAAATCAGGAGACTGATAAATCTGCTCTCCAAGGCCAAATCCTGAACAAGCTGAAATCTGTTCTGCTGAAGCCAGTAATTCTATTATGCTGAAGCTGTGTAGTCTTCTAGGATTTGGAACAGAAATTGTACCTTGTGCTACATAATAATTACTCCAAACTCAGAATAAATTCAGTAACTGCCATAGGAAAGAAGCCATTGCAGGCTTTACTTTTACTTAATGTCTTTGCTTGTGAGTCAGGGCATGTCTGTGAAATAAAGCTGAAAATTATAAGCACTGCATGCCCTAATAAATTCTGCTCTAATGTAACACTAATTGTTACTGAACACAGCACAGCTGCACTTCCATTCCCTTCATCTTTATTCCTCTACTCAGCTCACCTGCATGCTTAGCAGGAGGAAGGCTACAGTCTGCATTAGTGTACTTCACTTTCTCATCTCTCAGTGTGGAACCTCTTTTGTCTTCACCATAAAAAACTTGTGATATAAATCTATGAGATGATGTCATCTCCTGGTCCTTTTTTTTTTTTTTTTGAAAATAAAATAAACTATTTAAAATCATCTGAGCAGGGCTGGTACAGGAATAAGCTGCACACATGAACAACTGCTCTTCAAGACCAGACCATCAGAAATACTCATTAGAAAGAGCATTTTGAAGAACCTGTTTTCTCGCAGTTTTCCTTTCCGAGAGTTCCAAGGATGTTTTCTGGACTTTTGTCTTATTTATGCTTATTTGAAGAAGATTCGTTTGGTTTAAATGTTCTAGAAAAGGAATCATTAGGACCAAGAGAAAACTAATTAATCCTAAATGACATTTGAAGAGAAAGAAGAAATTGCTCACCTGCAAAAAACTTGAAGTCTGGGGATTCCATTTCTCTTCTGGCCTCCCATGCCATGTGTTAAGTATGCTTAAGCACACCTGAAAAAGTGACATTGTTAATACCACAGACAAACATTATGACAAAATTGTCCTGTGTGGACAGAACAGAATGTTGACATTACATTCATTTTTTTGACAAACTTTTTTACAACAGCATTCTAAAAACCACCTTGTAGAAGGTGGTTTCTGTCACACAGACTGTCAAGAAATTTGAAATATTCCTTAACTGTGGCCCAAATGCACCGCAACACTTAACTTTTGTGACTGGTCTGAACTTCAGGGAGGTTTATGGTGTTCTTGAATCTTATTGTGAAATGGAACAATCCAAGACAGGGAAAACAAAGAGACAAAACGAACACAAGAAACGTAGAGGCAAGTATTTTCCAAGACTTAAAACTAGACAAAGAAAAATGGAGATAAAGTCTCCACTAGGAATTATATTCTGTGTCCACATTAATAGAAAGCAAATAGAGAAGAAGAGATAAGGCACTCAGCAAACATTCAGCTGCAGCTGATATGAAGCATAATTTGTCTATGTAAAGGGTATTTCAGGTAGCCAAAACAAATTTCTGACTGGTTTGTTTAGCAGAAAATGTTGGAAAAGAACATTTTTCTCAGTCAAAAGTACTTGCTTTTTTGGTCCAATCCAACTCACAAAGGCTGGATCTACAAAAATCTGCAAGACTATTTAGAAAGGAGGCAATTCCCACTTGAAACTGATAAATCCCTCTTCATTTTGGTCTGAAGACTGGTATTAACCAAACGCTTCCTTCTCTACATTGGGAGTGGCTGATCCATAATTCAACCACAAAAGAAAAAAACTTTCATGCGTTTCACTTCTTTTTTACATCTAATACAGGATCCCAGCTGACCTACCTTGCCATCATTGTAGAGGTTTGGATTAAATCTCACACTGTGGCCTCCAGTTGTTTCCAGATTCACAAGTGGAGGGGAATTCGGATAGTCTTGTGGGAAATACACATCAAATTCAAAGCAACCATTTGCGTACGGGGTGTCTGCAGGACCAGTGATAAGAACCTACCAGCGTTAAAAAGAGAGAGAGAGAAAAGAAAAGAACATTTAACATCCCCACCCTTGTATCTATCACACACTAGAGATTCTGTAAGTTGTACAAAGCATTTTATTTCCACCTGCTGTGTGGCAGGATTAATAGACCTCAAAATCACAGACAGGCTGTTGGTCTGTTCATTCTGATACTGTGGGCAAGCAAAGCCCTCTGCAAACACTCATTTCTCCAGATTACAAATGGAAAGCAAGACAGAAGGAGCTGAAAACTCTTTCCTATTCGATGCTATTAACAGAATGTTTTTTTTCAAAATACAGGTCCAGAGGCACTCAGTGTACTTCTCCATACCTATTGCCTGCAACTTCAATGGTCATGTGCAAAGATATGTTTGGACCATAATGGAACAACAGCACTAAACCTTTCCCTTTGGAATAGCTGAAAAAGAATGAATCCTGTTCTGTGAAGAATCCTTGGCCAACAGAGCGCTCCTGGGGCAGATGGGCTCTCCCTGCCCCTGCCAAGCTGCTGAGAAATCAGACTCAGACTCAAATACTACCAATTACATTAATGCCTGAACAGCAATTAAAGCGGATGTGAAATACTTCTGGTTTTTCCTAAGATTTCAGGCACCTTCCTGTGCATTTCTACACCCAGCTGAAGAGAGAGGTAAACCCAGTTTTGCTTCCTTACCTTCATTATGTCGAGCCGCTCCTCGTCACAACGCACAAACACGCTGGAGGAAGACGAGAGCGGCAGGGAGGTTGAAAGAGTCACGGCCTCCTGCGCCAGCCGCCGGGCCCTGGCAGCGCTGTTGGCGTCACTCGCGTTTTTAACCTGAGACATGTAGTGGTAATTTACTTTAAAAACCAATTTGCCGTCGTCATCTTCGGAAACCATTTCAAATGTATCTAGAAGAGAAAAAAATTTCAATGCGTCAGGGAAGGAGGGAAGTTTGTCATGGATTAGTCTTGGATAAAGTTTATGAGCATTAAAGTCAGGAAAGCTTAATTTGCATCACAGTAATGCAAAAAAAAAGAAGAGGTGTTTTCTGAATTAACAGTGATCACAGAAACTGAAGCATAAACTGTGCTGGGCTGAAACAATTTCTGCAGCTAATTTACAAATGCAACTTGTCAAATAAACACCACTCCCAATTTGGAAAACTACCAGCTATTCCTGACCAGGAATATGATGATACTTAAAAATACGTAACTATGCTAATAAAGGAACCTGTGTGAAGCCAAGCGCCAGTAATATTTACTTGTGGGCTGGTGGCAATGTTATTGAAGAACCATGAAAATCTACAGTGGAGATGGTTTTCTTTAATCACTTACTACACAAAATATGCAGCACAGCTCCCAGAGGGAAAAGCTCCCACTTCCTACAAACCTTCCTAACTCCTACTCTTGGCATATACTCCACAAACATTTGTGAGGAAAACCTCTTACAAATACAAAAGTGAAGAAATGTGACTGCAAATGCTGTCACCATAACTCAAAAAATACTCAGTGAACATGTTCTTTAGCTCTTTTTTGGATAAGATAATATTAGTTCTTTATGAATTTTTTTGGTAATACATTCCTTTTATGGCCAAAATAAGGACCGATCCCTATTATATATTCCAAATGCAATATAGTGCACTTCTTGAAAAGACACAATTAACTTTACTGCAGTTTCATTTAAAACCACATTTTGATTTGAATTATTTTCTATTTAAAAAAATAAAATATGAGCTTTATTTATAAATAAATAAATATATATAAAAGGCTCATACATGAGCTTTAAAAAAATCAAACATTTCAATGTAATCTGAGAACTGAAAGACTCACAAAAAATCATCACTGTAATGAAAACATGGACACCATCACATCACAGAATTCATCTGGTCCATTGAATTACCTTAGTGCATGCTTAAAACATTTCTTATTAGTTCAAAGAGTGCATGAGTTCGTAGCCTGAAAACACAGATGTACAATTTTCGTCATGTGAAAATTATCAGTGGTCATGTATGTAAGATAGTTGCTAACTTTTAAAATAATAAAGGCTTTTGTTCAACAAAACACAAGTTTCTTCAGTGTCTGCTTTCTAAAACACACACATTCACACTTCTCAACCTACCAAACTGGAGTTTTTTCATGACAGCCACATACTTCTCTTCAAGGGATCGTAAAACAGACATAGGCTTGGGCTTCACAGCAGCCTTTTTGGAGTATTCAGCCATCTTCTTTTCTGTGGTGTAAAATGTGATGATTATTTGTAATTAACTATGTAATTACAAGAAAAGCATATCAAGTGTTGACATTTCATGGTTACATTCTTTCACAGAGACATCTCAAAACTGGGTATCACCTAGGATATACAAATATCTTTTTCTCATTATTATATCATTATCTGAACAGCTTGGAGTAAATACAGGTCATAATCTCACCTTAGAAATAAGTTATGACTGCTGCTGCTTCTTTGAATATTCTTTTGTTATTTCTTTAAATTTATCTTTTTTTTTTAATTTCAGACAGGAAATATGACATATGCTTGTGTGGATGGCTAGTCCCACATGCATTCCTGGACTCTCCAAAATCAGGAGCTGATCCCATATGCCTTTATACAATGCAGTCCCCTGATTCAGCGACTTAACCTTGAGTTTATATTACTAGACAACCAGATGGTCTTTTGAGGTTCAACCCATGTTTCAGATTTTAGCTCTGCATTCATCTACATAGTTATTCCAATTAATGAGATTTAGTTTTAACAGAAAATTTTATTACTAAAGTCCTGTGTGTCGTTTTCTGCCAAGGAAAACAATAATAAAAAAAAGATGCTACATAATTGTGCTGTAAGCTGTGAAGTGTACTCTAACTTACTTGAATTATTCTGTTTCCTTGATCAAAAAACTTAAAACTTCCACAAGGTTCCAACTGCCTTTGAAAATGCAGTCAGCAGTTGGGTACAGGAGGGAAATGTTTTGTCTTGCTTTTAAGATGATTTATAAGTTATCTGTAAATGGCTGTATTACAGATAAATAAGTGCTGTTGCACTTATAGAAGTGTTTGTGTTTCACCTTGGTTGGCTTGGCGCAGGCTGGTGGTGGCAGCATAAACGATCTCTGCAGTCTTTTGGATGTCTGGCACCAGGAGGGTCAGTCCTTCTGGCTCTTGATCAGAAGTATCTGGTTTTACTCCTGCTTTAGCTTTGTCTTTTTTAGACCTGTATGGGGCAAAGAAATAGGATATAACCCGAGGGAATATTTTTCAACCAGACATACAGTATCCAGTGCATCTGTCAACAGGATAAAATACCAAAGGTAACACACTGAGACTAAACCAAGCCTACTGAAATGGAATGTGTCTCTGTACCTTCAGGTTCATCACTGAATGCAGCAACCAGCAGTTCCAACACTGAACATGCTGTCTTGATTTGACAAACAGATGTACAGCTGGTATGAGCAGTGAAAATATGAACACAAGGCCAGCGATTCCAGTACAGCAGTTTCTGCTTCAACCATTCAGGCCTACCCTTCAGGCTGACCTGACATCTGCACACCTTCACACAGGATTAGAAAACCTTACAAAATCCATCTAACAAAGACCATGTCATGAATATGTATTTCATCCTTGCAGATCCTCCTGCAAAACTAAGTCCTACATATGTGACAAAGTTCTCCTTCCTGCTATACAATACATTAGCAATTACTGAAAATACACTAATGGTAAAACTCTAGGAAACCTCCAGTAAAAATTCACACCAGGTAGATGAACATCAACCCAGGCACCACATGGGTCACAGCAGGCACCACATGGGTCAAACATGAATTTTCTCTCTGCAGTTCTCTTCTAAGCTTTTATTTTAATAAAAAGTTTAATGTAACATAATTTTAAAAGCTTTAAAATATAAAAAGCATCTAAATTTTACTGGATGTTTATAATCAAAGTATTGCAAAACAAAACATCAATTTAAACACCTCAAATTTTTCTAATTATTTGAAAATGCAGTGCATGTTTTAAGAGCCAGCATAAATTTATACTGTCATCCTGCATAACTTAGGAGATTTTAAAGCTAACAACATGCAAATTATTTTGCAACAATTGCTATACATTTTTGTTTCAACAGCACTTGTTTGTTTTGAGACCCAAACAAGTTCAACAGCCAAGATGAAGTGGTTTTGTCTTTCTCACTAGCAAACCAAAAAACTATCTACATGAGTAAAACCAGCAATTTAATGTTTTGCTATAGGAAACATATTTTACCAACTATAACCTGTGTTTTAATCTAGACTGAAATTATGCATAATGAATGACTCTCTAAACTATTCAGTAGAGGTGATTACAGTAGTACTGAATATGGTCTCTGAACTGTACCTAATCAAATGAGAATATCCCTAGAGAGCATTAGTAACAAAATACATTACTGTAGCATGGTCCATTTTCCCTGTTCCAGATTTAATCCAAAAGGATGTCAGCCCATGGCTGACTTCAAGCTATTCTGAGCTTTCAGATCCTCAAAGTTAGGAGGAATCCGAGGCATCACAGCCAGCCCCAGGTTGCATTTGAGGAACATTTATGACAAATAAGCAGCAGCTGTATCTCTCATTCATACTTTCCAATCCTTATTATTGCATTTTTCCTTGTGGAAAGCTAGGCCAATATTTTTTAAATAACCTACGAAGCACCTTCAGAAACACATATTTAAACCTACTAAACCTCAGTGATAACCTGTTTTAACATCATGCATATGCTAGCAGCTACCAGACCCTAGAAAGGTATACAGATTTAGATCTGCCTGCTATTGATGCAGAAACCTTAAGCTATTTGCTACAAAACCCTTGGAGAAATTCTGGCTGAAGTAAAATGTCACTGGGTATTATGCAAGAGAAAGATCTGTGAAAAACAATAAAAATGTGCTTAGTGAAGGTACCGAAAGTAAAATTATTTCTCACAAATCCATTTCCAAAATAGTGCTCTTGTGGCTCTTTTGTTGTCCACTTGCTTTTACAATTTGGACTACTTGTTTGGTTTTCCTCCTTCTAGTTGGTCTTAGAATCAAAAAAATCAAGGTGCTGGCCTCATTAAACAAAATGCTTCACAACATGCTTAAAAACTCCTACAGACATACTGAGTTACTGACTGCAACTACCTCAACAGACAAGGAATATATATTAGTTGAAGCAGCAGGGAAAGGAGACATCTACTCAAATGCAAACTTTCAGTACCAAGAATACTATTTCCTGTTGTTCTCCCTGCTGTCCACAGCAGTTACACTTCAGCACTTTTGAACTGTCAAAAGAGAATGTATTCTCCTAACATCTGTGCTACCAGGGAAAGGAGATCTGTCCACTGCAATCATGAACACAACAGAAAACCTCTGCCCCGCCTCTCCTCATAAGAGACTTTTGAAAGCCTGTGTTTGCAGGACAGTTCTACCCTGACAGATTGAGTTATGTGGGGCTTGTGTGACGGTCTATATTATCCAGCTGCCTAACTTCTGAGTCAGGCCACACCTGTGAAAGAGCAGTTTAGGAAGCGAAATGCAGGAATAAATCTAACTCAGCCACACCTCTGCCCCATCAAAGACTCTTGACTCTACCTAATCACAGATTTCAGCCAGTTTCTTGGGTAGGATAAGATAGCTGGTACACAAATTCCCAAAATTAAACATACTGCCTTATCAACATTTAGCTTCCTCACAAATTGTTCCTTGTATATTCCAATGATTAGGCTAAAGGCAATCTTTTTCCCCACTTTTGGGGAACAGATCAACTGATATTGCCATAGCATGCAAGACTCCTACGAGTGATGACATCTACTTTTTTCTTCTCCCATTTTGTCTTCCTACCTTTATTTGATTCAAAAGAACACCAACTTAGTGTAATCCATCCTGCACAGGTTGTGAGATCATAGAATCACAGAATGGTTTGGGTTGGAAAAGGCCTTAAATATAATTTAATTCCAACCCCCTGCCACAGGAGGGACACCTTAAACTGGATCAGGTTGCTCAGACACCCATCCAGCCTGGCCTTGAACACCTAAAGGGATGGGGCATCCACAACTTCTCTGGGCAATCTGTTACAGTGCCACACCACCCTGAAAGTAAATAATTTTCTCCTAATACCTAATCTAAACCTACTCTTTCATTTGAAGCCGTTCCCCCTTGTCCTGTCACTATAGGGTCTTTGTAAAAAGTCCATCTCCAGCTCTCTTGTAGGAATCTGCCTCATTATTTTATTCTCTACTTTAGCATTATTCACAAATGTTGGAGAAATTTAACAGTACTTTACAGTTTCTCAGTTTATTTACTATCAGCATATGGAAAATCAAGTAATTCCCTAGACTCTAGATGGGAAAATCTGTCCAAGGTTCCCCAGCCATATGTACTCTCACACTGATGATAATTTTTAAGCTCACAGTTTTGTGATCTGAGATAGAACTGAACACTCCTGCAGACATGAACTATTATAGTTAATTGTCTATTTATTTTACATTAGAAGACCACAGCAGCCCTTTCTAAAAACATATCCTTAAAACATGTTTATTATGGCTATTAAATAATAAAATTTAAAAAGAAGAGGTGCATTATAAGATAAAAATCTCGCACAAAACAGCTCTAGAACTGAAGATGGAGGTGTGAATATGGTCTCTGTACTATCTCCCTTATGTAACAAAACATCCTGGTCTGAAAAATCTAAAAGCCTATTTTGTTCCCTAAGCTGTATGCTTATAAAAGGACTGAGATAAAAATGTAATTCAAAGCCCACGAAAAAGTTCAAAGGGTTTCACATATCATCAATGTACTGGGCAATCTTAGAATACACAAAGTAAACAAAAGTCAGAGTCACTGTGAGGGTCCCAGTCCTTCAGGAAGGGCAGAAGGCCTCCATGTGCCTGCTGCCGCCTTGTGGCTGCTCTATGGACCCTACAAAATAACTCCTTGGTCAGATTCAACTTGGAGTCCTCCAGTGTCAAAATTACAGCTGTATTGAAGATGACAGTCCATAAACTTTTTCTCTGTGTGACCTGAAACACATGGTATTGCTTTGTGCACACATTAGAAAAGCAACCTGATGACTACTCTGCCACTTGTGAGCACGTATAACATGGGCAAAGCCCACTGTTAGCTGAGAAAATACCATTCTCCCTTCTTGCTGTCATCTCCAGTGCTGCAGTCCTGCCTGGATTTATTCTCTCTCCAAACTATGTGACTATGTGATACAAGAGCGATCCAGAGGCACCAGTAGGGCTCCAACTTGGGAGGAGCAGTTGCTGGAACTTCACAGCTCTCTCAATACTCTATGAAGGAGGAGGCAGAATACCAAAAGTGAAGTCATAAAGCCAGTAAGATGCTTCAGCTCCTTCCTTGCATGCTATCAGCCTGCACAGAAATTTGTGTATACATTATCTAAATGTTATGACTTCCAGAGTGGAGGAGGAGCCAAATATTAAATTCAGACACAGAAACTTCCCCATACAGTTTTTTGGCCACTGAAGAAAAAGCAGAAAAAATGTCAACCCATATTTAAAGGGGTGACAGTCACTAATATATTTGCTAGAAGATACAGCAAGTGTACATGCTAATAATTTAAGCCATTAATTTAGCTTGAGCTAGAGATGACAGCCTTCCCTTTATGCTGTGCTAAATGAATAATGAATTGTATACTCCCAAGGCAACTTTAATTTTCAAAGTCAATACTAATACTTACTCACCCATGCCTGGTAGTTGGAGGTAAATGTGGTGATACAGAATGATACCCTTATCAAAGCATTCACAGAGTACAGCCAATGAACGATTCAGCCCCTGTGCACCACAGGGACAGTGCTTACAGCACTGTGTTGCTTGGTCTTAGTCTGGGGCTCATTCTCTTGGGATAAAACTACCCTGGATTTGCAACCACAGCCCTCATGGACTCCACATTTATTCCTTCCAGTAATTCACACTTCCTTAAATAAATCTCCTGAAATCAGACAAATCAGGCAAGGGACTATGCAAATGACCACTGATGAAAGCTGGTAACCTGCTCCCAGATGGCTCCACCTATCCACCCTTGGGGCTCGAAGCACTCTTTACAGACATTAAGTGGAAGCATTCCCAAGCAGAGGCTGCAGGACTGCTCCCTGCAGACAACCATCAACTCAAAATGTGAGTTTCAACATGCAGCAGAAGGAACTAATAATTGTTTTTTAAAGAAAAAGAAATTAAAACAAATTAGGCCTTGATTCTTGGGGCCCAATTCTAAAGAAAATATTTTTTGTTTGAAAAATGCACTCTTTCACATGAAAATTCTCCAAAATAGCAGTGAAGACAGCAAAAAGCCACAGCACAGAAAATGCCTCAAGCCCACTTGGTTGTAGTCCAGCATCCCCATGAAGCATAGTTAGGAATTTTAGAGTTCAGCTTGCTGACAACACATCACATGAATGAGCCACCATCTCATTTTGCCAGAATAACCATTTGCCATGAAGCTCACCCCACAGTCGCTGGTTCTAATGAACCTGCTTTGCCACGTATCAGCAGCTCCCTGCAGCAAAGGGCTCAGCCACCACAGCAAGCTCATGTCTCATGAGGGCTGAGTTACACCAGCCTCATTACACCAGCCTGACTGCTCTCCAGTCACTGATGGCTTTCACTCCCTAGCATTCAGACAGTAATGAGAAATCATCTCATACTTAAATGTCTTCTCCATTATCCAGAAATTTCCCAATTTTCTAACAGAATATTGTGGCCTTTGAAAGTAAAGGAAATTAAATGCTAACTGAAAACAAAACCAAACTGTTCCCCTT
The DNA here is from genome assembly GCF_050655825.1 of Lonchura striata. Classification (NCBI taxonomy): domain Eukaryota; kingdom Metazoa; phylum Chordata; class Aves; order Passeriformes; family Estrildidae; genus Lonchura; species Lonchura striata. The sequence goes on along the minus strand of NC_140705.1, from coordinate 81,862,733 downwards.
CAATTCTGGAACAAAGTGGACACTCCCAGTCCAACATAGAGATGACATTTGGCAGACACGCAAGTCTGCTGCTCAGAGGATGTGATGTTTTGCCTTTGAAACTAGAACCCATAATTTTGGGTTTTGTTGTTCTGCCAATTTGACCTAAAAGGAACAGCAGATTGTCCCATTTAAGAAATTCATGCCAATACTTGCTTATTTTCTGGCACACCTTCAACTAAAATGCTGAGAATTTAGTTGAAGGTGTGCCAGAATTCAAGCCTTCCACCCCAGTGACTCCACGCTGTCCAGGCTGTTGATGTTCATCCTTGTCTATACACTGCTTCAAAGACAAACAGAACTATGCTTAAACCACCCAGTAAAAGACAAGCTTTCCTTTTGTGCTGGTATAACAAAGTAATACAAGGAAATTGTACAGATAATGCACAAAGAACCAACCACAGAATTCTTATCAAATTAATGTAATATTAAAATTATTAAATTATTACATATTAATATTATTAACTATTAAAATAACTGTGACTCTAGAATTCTTCTTTGCTTCCAGATCCTAAGCTGGCACTGAAGAACTACTCATACTGTATTTACTTTATGAAATAGAAAAGAGCTTATGAACAGTATTTGTGTGTCACTCCCACAATGAAACTTCTTAGGCTGCAGCCTCGGAAAGTGACATGAGAAGATACAGGTTTCCAGGACATTAAATCCAAGGCTAATGGATGACCAGATTAGCAAATTAAAAACAGCAAGCAATTTTGGCGAAGAATTACTTACACAGGTATTGGGAATGGATTATACAAAAACCAAATATCTTTCCTATTTTGAGAGGATTACATATACTATGTACATACATATATATATGTATATACACACACTATGAGATATATAGATAATATTGCCAGCAAGCACAAGCAGACTTTTTTAGGTGGGTATCCAACATAAAGAACTGGGTTTTGTCCTTCCCAGCTCTGTTTGTTTTGCACTACACTACACTAGCAAAAAAGTATCTCACTAGAGGTACCTTACATTCTTGATAAGCAAGAGTTGCAGTCTCAGTCAAAAGGGATTGGAAAAATTGATTGGTAAAGTCCGGTTCATCAGGAGCTACTAGCAAAGAGTTCCCATTAATGAGATTCTTTCTCCAAAAGTCTCTCAGGTAATGGTTGGTAAATATTTTGAGTTAACAGTGGGAGAAAGAACATTTTTCCATACACCTTTTCCTGATATTTTGTTTACCTTCTTCCTATGATGTTTCAGCATATGCTTAGGGACAGCACTAAATTTTGCGAAGAAGGACAGGCTATTATTTCTTAAGAAGCTGTCTTTAAATTGGAAGCAAGTAAACAGAATCAAGAAACCAATTACTGGACGAAGAAAATTATTAAAATGAAGAAATTAAAATTTGTATTGCAACATTGATAGTTATCAATGAAATGACAAGACTATGCAAATCTACCAGCTTATGTCTGTTATAACAAAACCATTCCCTCTAAATAGTACAGTAAACCAGACAGATACATACAAACACAAATTTAGATCAAATGGATGGTATATTCTCACTCTAGATGGCAACATCCATTCAGAGAAATAGACAGAATTCAATCTCTTTTCACTACTATATTCATAATAAGTAAAAACACATGTCCTGTTCCAGCCAGAACAGGGTTAATTTTTGCAGTATCCAGGAGAGGCCAGGACCCAGAGGTTACTGTACACCACCTCAGATCATTGCTGGGGCAGGGGAAAGGGACTCTCCTCTGGGAAGGAGGACTTCCTCCTGGTCAATAAGTGCGGTGGAAGGAGCAGTTGGCTGGTGCCAGTTCCATACTGAAGGGAGCAGCTGCATAATGCCTGTTCCCAGCTGGAGAACAGGGTGGTGTAGCTGCAGTTGGATTGAGCTCTGTGATGAGCATTTCTGCATGTGAATAATCACTGTCTCTTTTGTAGGCTTTTTTATTGTTGCTGTTTGTTCTCTTACCTCATTGCTGCTTCCAGTAAATTGTTCTTATCACATCCTGTGATTTTTACCTTTTGGGCCTCCAATTCTCCTCCCAGCCCACTGCAGAGGGAGGGGAAGGTAGGAGCCAGCAAGGGGCAGCGTGTTTGCAGTGTCTCAGTGGGAGCACTAAACTGGGGACTACCATTCCTAAAGCACAACCACACAATACAGTTTAAATGAAGGGCAGGGCTGAAACAAGTGCTTACCTCAGTCGGTTGGTGTATGTATCTACACAGGTCTTCATTTTAGCCAACAAGGTCCCAACAGAAGCTTGTGACTCCAGCTGCTCTTCCTCCTCTTCGCTACTTTCTCCCGACAGAGGAAGGAGTAACGGCACCATCAATGTGCAAGAGGCAATAGCACGGAGCAATTCCAGCAGAGCTCGGTACAGGGGAACATGTCGAGCCATATCCAAAACTACAAGAGACAAGCAGTTTACCAAAATTACTAACACTGGAGACCCTCTCACTGCTACTATGGATGCTTCAAATAGACAAGCTAGATTTTAGTAATTATTAAAATACTAATGAAATGTAATGATAAAATACAGTATTTCGTAATTGTAATTTTAAATTTGTGTTGTAACGGACCTGTAAAGAAAGAAATTGACAAGATACCTGGAAAACAAAGGTTAACAAAAGACACAAGAGGACAAAAGTGCCAACAAAGTATGGAGAAGGATTACCACGTGCTATATTAATTTCTAGTACCTTAATATACAGCCCTGGCTCAAACTGTATGCTGACAGTAACAGTAAACAAAAATCTATGGAGGAAAAATTGTAACCTATGACGTAGCAGAGTAGCATTTGCTGAATCTAACAGCATAAGCATCTATAAAGACTTTCACCCACTTTATTTACAATCATCTTCTCCTTTGGGAAAATTTCTCTGCATTATTAAAAAATATTTATGGTTCTTAAAGGAATTAAGTTATCTACTCAGTAGAAGTCCAGTTTTGCTTCTTTTCATGAAGAAAGGACTGTTTTAAGAACCATAATGTATCCTTCAGAGCATGCAAATTTTATCTGCAAATATGTAAAACACAAAACAGTAAAGATGAGTAAAAACATACACTAGGCAGACAAATCTCACTGTCTTAATGTTTTTCAGTGTGACATATGTGTTACTGTGGGTAGATATCAGCTCCTCTGATTAGGAAGACAGGCAAAGATACACAATTCTAATGGATTCTCTAGCACCACATTGTTTATTTTTCTTCTCCGCTTGTTTGGACAAATACGTATGGGTGTCATTTAAACTGACTTTGTATCATTAATAGAAATCCTGAAAATGTAGCAATAGGCAGATACTTTAACACAGCTGCTTCCTCTGCCCCTAGGACATGCTATTTTTAACCTAACTGCAGAAAATATTTGCTCTAGTTTAAAGTATTCATAAATAACTGAGTTTATGATAAAATAAATTTATTCTTTTTCCACCAAAAAATGCCAGACAACAAAAATCCCCTGACACTTTGCATTAGGACTGAACAAAGCACCGAAGAACTCTTTAATGTTTCATTTAGCACATCTCATCCTCCAAGCTAAAGCAGGTCAAAGACTTTCAACTCCTGTCACCAAACCCTTAGCTCTAAATACAACATGATGGGACAGTATAAATAGTCAAGCTAAATTCAACAAGCCAGTTTATGCAGGTTTAAGGCTGGATTTATCTCTGCCAGGAGTTCTTTGATCAATAGCTTGCTTTTTGTTTTTTGAATCTATTACAATGGCCCAAACTCTTAGCTGGGTGAAGTGCTATTGAATAGGAAGAAAATTCACCAAAACAAAATATTAATCTGCCAGGTCTGGTGTCATGGCTCTAAAAATAACCCAGGTGTCATGGTTTGACACTGCCACAATGCCAGTGCCCCCATGAAAATGTGATCCCTCCCTTGAATGCTGTGAAGTGGAATCTAGAACAGAGCAAAGCAGGCCCAAGCTTAGTAACAGAAAAAAAACTTTATTAAACTACTACTACTAAAGAAAAGAGAAAACTAAAGAAGGGAAAAAAAACCCACACAAAGATCAAATGAAAACCTTGCAAAACATTCCTCCCCCCCACCACCCAACTCCAACAAACCACAGTGAGACACAATCTGGACCCCAATCAGGTTTCCACCCTCCAGACAATCAATACTCAGCCCATCGAGGGAACAGAGTCTCTCCTGTGCCACAGACCCCCCCAAGAAACACAGCTCCACATCCTGTGTTTCCATGTCACACATGGCACCGCCCGGAGAAAAAGTTTGCCATGGTGACCCTTCTCCTCTCCATGCACAGTGCTCTCACCACCAAATGCATGGAGGGACAGACTGCTTTTAGGATTTTTTCCTTTCAAGGATGCCCTGCTAAGAGGGGAGAAAACAACTGTTCAGTTTTTCATTGTTTGGGACCACAGTCCCCCCCATTTTCCCCTGGGGCCGAGGGCTCAAGAACAGAGATCTTCTTCTCTTCTCTTTCCTTTCCAGGACAGGGGCGCCACCACAAACCCCCTAACCTTTTCTCTGTTCACTCCACTTCTGTCTCTTCCCAGCTGAAGCAGGTCTCTTGACTCACTGGCATCCTCCCAAAACACAGTCCCTCTTGAAGGAGAAGATTGGTTCAGATTGTGGCTAACACGGAAAAGTCCAGCCAAAAGCCACTCCTTGTCCCCCTCCCATCCAGAATTCCTCCTTCCAACATCCCAGGGTCCAAGGTGTCCCTCTTCCTCTCTTTCAAACCGAGGAGGGGAAGGAAAAATTCACAAGCTTTCATTTCTCAAGGAAGGGTTAGAAGTCTGAGCTCCCAGGGATGGCTCCATGCCCGGACATCCAGCAACTCCCATGTGGCTGGGCACCTTGCAGCTTCCCCCCCACCCGCTGACTGCCGCTGTCTCTTTTCTCTCTCCCTCTCAGGAGAGGAACTCTGGGGGGGGGGAATGGAGACATCCCAGATCTCTTCCACCCTTCCATCTGCAGGGGCCAGCCCGGTTCCAGTCCCTCCACCCTTCGGAGTTACCTCCATCAGGCCATGGGGCTTCCCCTCCCCCACCCAGCTCGTGGCTGGGCAGGGGAGGTTTGCACTGCGCGCTGACTTGAACCAAAGAGAGCGAGTTCCCCTGGGAATTCTGCTTTTAACCCTCTGTGTTCTCAGAGGCGTGTCTACTTTCAATTGGTCAATATCTAAATTGACCTCTTCCTTCCGGAAAAAATTCTCTTTCCGTGTCAAACCACGGCACCATGTCAAAATACTCCACATATCTAAAGCAAACTGAATTTAAACACCAGCCTTAAGAAAACCAGCTTAAATTAGCTGCTGATTAGTACCTTTACATATATTTATTTTATATAGATATGCCTCCATTTTTTATGCTTAGTTGCTAGTGAAGAATGGTTACCCACAAAAAAAATCTCCACAACACGTAAAAATAAACATATATAGATCTGATGATGTGTGGATTAAAAAAAAGCCCAAAACCACACACACACACACACACACCAAAATAAAAAAAAAAAAAAAGAAGAAAGAAGGAAAGCATGAAAGCATGGCGGTGAAAAAAAAAGAAAGGCAAGCATAAAATATATCCTACCATAGTGAAGTCCAGATCACCTCCAACCTGTACTACTAAAGACCAAGTGGCTCCTCAATTTAATCAATAGCTGTTTATTATGAGGATGTTGAGTGAGGGAGAGATATGACCTCTTAGATAACCACAGCATTTCACTCTGGAAACCTTTTATTTATTTATCTTATCCATGAAATTTTCATAAGACCAGAATACATAATTTCAAATCCTTCAATGCTGGCTTGCCCTCTCCTTTGCTAAATGGATAGTTAAGTTCAAAATTACTATCATGAAAGGAACTGAACTGACATAACTTTAAAGTGGGAATGTTTTCCAGAGAGATGGGAGAGATTTCTGGTTTTAGCAGATCCAACTCACTTGCATTGCTTTGTGATAGTTCCCACGCGAAACAAATGAAATGCATTCACTTGGCTTCAATTTAAACAACCTTTTAGGGAATAACTACTAATTTCTATTACCTTTGTGCCAGACTTGCTGAAACTCAAGTTTTGGTACCATTATGTGTTTTATGCTATTTTTCTCCTTTATTATATTTACTAAGAATTGTGACTCATGCAAGTGTATTTTTCTGCCCAAATGTTTCAACTCCCTTCCATCCCCATATACTTAGTGCAGATACAGCTCTGCTTTCTGAAAGAGGTGAAGAAGACTTGAGCATTTTGTTGAGCTCTATGTAATTTTTAAGACACTATGTTTAAGCCACTAGGACAACAGGACACTCTTTTATAAATTACACCCCTGGCCCAGATCTGCTCTTTGCTAACTGTTCATCTCTTTCTGGTGTGATCAGCTGCAGCTACAGATGTCCCAAGAGCAATTTTCTGGACTGACAGAGGCTTAACACAACCAGCAGCATTGCAAGCAGAACTTCAGTTCAGGCTGTGCCACTCGCACTCCATCACCATCCTTGCTGCTTTTAGTGTTTGCAACACATTTAGTCAGGATTTCTCCATTAGATTTTTCCTTCAGATATCATTATGTATTTCATAAATATAAATATGCATTACACAGGTTTGTAATAAAAAAATTTTGATCCTGTAACAAAGTCTTTAAGGGAACTGGAATACTACAAACATGAATTAAAACATAAAATACAAACCTGTAAATTAAAAAAGCCTAACTTCATAAAATAAAAGCAATGCAACTTTTGGACTACTGTCCTCACATACAGGTATCTGGCCAACTAAGATGACAACAATTTGGATTTCAAGCAAATACAAACTGTAGTGAAGAACATGTGTTAAAAGTAAACCACTGCATTCTTCAAAGTATGCTCTCCCTTGGGATCATATCCAGCTTTTTTTGTCTGACTCAATTGAGCAATGAAGGTGTATCATAACACTTTACCTGAATTATATGACAGCTTTTCTTATAGGAAAATAATCTAACACATCATGAAACAGAAATGAATACTTCTGCTTATACAAGACCTATAATTTGATACCATTATGAGATATTTAATATGTCAGAATCTTTTTATATGGGTATTTCAGTTATGTAAGAAGGCACCAACAGCCTTTGAGTTATGTGGGCATGCATGTAACCACACCAATCTGCAAATACACAGCATTCCTAAGAAAATGAAAACGGGAGATTAAAATTCTTGGCTTTGTAAAAATGACAGACGGATATTTATCCAGGAGTCTGTGTTATCTCAAGGACAAAACAGTTACTAGATAATGACAGATAGCTTTTACAGATTGCTCAGTTTGGGGCTCTCAGTCTTCTGTACTGAGTACACTCACACCGTCCTGGCTGTCAGGCTCCCACCAGATGTGGTGTCTGTCACATCTGTCCTTTTTTGTGCTGTTGGTGCTTCCTGATTCTGTGGGTCAGTGAAGTGCTGAGAAACGTTCAGGTCCCAGCACCACAGACCTGTTCAGAAGCTCCCCCTTGTTGACTTTCAAACAGAACTGCTGCCCCAGAGAGCCCACCTGAACTTCTGCTGGGTTTCCTGAGCCCTTCTTCAAATGATTACTATATAACACACATTTACATCAAAAGAAAACATTAAATTATTTCATTTCTAGACTCAAGGCAGGGATTTGCACTCAGGTTAAGCATCCTTGTCCTCCTTAACCAGGGCTGTTAGCATAGGTCTGCTTAGTGACAAGGTGGTGTTTCAGAGAAGGCTCCAAAACCAAAGCTGGGAACTGACTTCTGCACCAGCTGACCCAAGCTGCTTCCCTCACAGCCTGCCATGGGATTTTCAACTGCACTGAGTAAATACACATCAATGTCTCACCTTTTGGCTATACCAGCAGTTAACCAGTTCAACCAGCAGAGCATAAAGCAGAGCACAAGCTAAAACCTCCAGCTGAACCTGGAGCAGGAGCAGGCAGCTGCAGGACACCACTTCTGCCCCTCGCTGGGGCCCAGGGTGACACAGCAGGCCAGGAGGTGACAGAGAACAGCAGGGCAACAGCACTGTGAGCGGGTGGCCAGATGATGACAGCAGTGCTCTTAAAGGCTGGAATACCAGTGGTAACACACATAACTATTAACAGTAGCATTTTTATCACCGCCTTTGTTTTATTAATTAGGCAATTAGGAGTGGACATATCCAAAAATGGGTCAGTGTCTTACTGCCCCTGATAATTAGCAAGGAAGTTCAGGGGCAACAGGCAGCATACATATTTACTCCCAATTCACATCAAAAAAGTACCTCAGGTCTAAATTTATTCTGTTGCACTTGTGAAAAGCAGAAACCTCAGCAAGGTCACTGCCATTTGCTAAGATAGGTAGGGATGACAAACATCTGGAAAACATCTCATGGTTTAGGGGAATTCAGCTAGTCTCTTGCCACAATATTTGCTACTTAGATGCTGAAAGAAGGCTAATTAGGTAAAAAAAATATAGAGATTTCATTAACCTAAATCTCCCTTATATGCTAGGAACACTCGATCTGATTTGTGTGGAAAGGAGTATGACTGAAGTTGTGTTAAGAAGTCTTGGATTCCACAAATTGCTGAGCATCCTTCTTTTGAAAACTGCAGTCTTTCACATGCCTAAACATCATGGGATGTTAAGGCATTTTTGAGAACTTTTAGCCTCTGCCTACTTATTCCTGGGAAACAATTGATTAACATTTAAAGATCATGTGTGATTTCAAAACATTTCAATTGCTTTCCACAAATCTATTTGTTCATCACTAATACAGATCTATTTCTTACAAATATCGAAGACTAGCCATATGCAATTACAACCTTAATATAATGAAAAAAGTGTATGAGAGCAGGTAGTTTCACAGGATCAAGGTATCACCTTAAATTCATGTATATGTCTGAAGCAAGATAATGACCAAACTGAGTCTAATACTCCTTTGATTTCTTTTAATATTATACAATATTAAAGGAATAGCCATGCCTAATGGCCCACTAAATAGACAGTACTGAACAGCAATACATTTTTTTGCAACTGATTTAACATCCTCAGTTCAACTTAACTGGCTAATGTCCTAGGGTGACGTTATGGTGTCTGTATCTCCAATTGTGTGTTCTGTTTATGTTTGATATTATGTTCTGTGCTTTCAGAACTGATTCTGAAAGTGAAGGTTTGTTTTGCCTTGTTATCAGCCGGTTCACCTCCCCCCATGGTCTGCTGTCTAGAAAATGCTGGTGCTGGCTGGCTTGCTCTTGCTTGCTTTGCTTGCTTCTGCTTTTGCCTTTGCTTCCTAGTTAGTTTAGCTAAGCAGTCCAATTCTTTCCCTGGACTGTTTCCTTTCCTTTCCTTTTCCTGAATACCATCCAACCTGCTCTGGACTGGGACCTGGAAACACTGAGGAACACCCAGAGCCTGCATTTCGTGATCTGCAGCAGCCAATCCCAATGAAGGAGAGCGTCCAGACCCGGGCAACCACCCCCAGGAAAGACTTTCTGGATTTGTTCATCTCTTCAGAGTGGTGAAAGAGTTTTGTTGTCATCTGGTGTTGTTAATTCTTTTTTTTTTTTTTTTTTGGTGCTGGGGAGTGCTTTGTTTGTTAAATATACAGGTTCTTTTCCACTTCTCTCAGAGAAAAATTTTCCCAAACCAGGTGGGTGGGGGTCTGTTTTCTGGGGGCTCCTTCCAACGGGTTTTCCCCAAATTTGCCCTAAACTAGGACAAATAAAATTATTTCCATTGCAAGTATATTTAAAATATCACAAAGAATATGCACATTTATTCTAAAATGAAGCAAAGTATTAATATAGCATATCCATTATATAAACAAATCTTGACACTTTACAGCAAATTAAAGAAACAAATACAGAAGAATAATTTGCAAGAAAATGATGAAAAGTTCTTATTTATTTGTATCTAATGTCAAGGCCTTGCCCACTGTGATTCTCACTGTGACTGTATTAGGAATTCCTACCTCAAAGGAGCACATAAACTTGTTGTAAAAAACTCCCAAACAGCCACTTGAGGAAAAAATAAACAATCAACACCTTTACCAGTTTTACAGCTATGAAACTGCGAGATGCAGACCCTCCTTGCTTCTGTGCTCTGAGAAAAAGCTGTCTATATATGCTCTCAATCCATCTCCTGCATATAACCTCTCATTTTCTGCACTCATTATTTAAGGACTTAGTGAATTCCAGTTATTTTAGAGGGCCACAGAAGTATTTTTCTTCTGTACAATCTCATTTTACTTCAGACCAATACACATGAGTGTTGCTCTGCCTTTGTTGAAGGAAAGAAGGTTGTGCTGGCAGCCACAGCAAGAAGGCACCACTGGAAACTCTTCCAAAACTACAGTCCTTATATTTCTTTTCTCAAAGAGATCTATCACTGCAAATATGAGAGAGATAATAATGGATGATCAAGTAAAAGGAAGTAGCTGAAAAGAAAAATGTGCTCAGGAGAGAACCCCTATGGAAACCCCAGAAATAAAAGGGAGGCCTTCTTCTTGCATGGGGTAAAGCATCCAGTGACCCTACAGATGCCTCCAAGTCTCATTTCTTATTTTGTTTTGACTCTATTCAGTAAGATGTTTCAGCTTTCTGAGAAGTATAAGTAATTGTGTTTTGTTAAATATTCATCCTGAAGTAGCCATCTAATCCTACCTCAGTTGTGGAAAGATAACCACCAGTTATGTAGAGTACCTGAAACTGCTTTATTCACATCACGTAAAAATGCTCAGAATTTACTACAGTGTATCCAAGCCTCCACTGAAAAAGCCCCAAGAAAATATCTATGTATTCTGAGTGACCTATTTTTTCTTTCATAGTAATAAAGTTCAAAAGACATGGGATTATCAAATTAAGAAGCTCAAAGTAAAATACGACATTCTTATTACTCTGCAACTTACTAAAGTTTAAGACCAATGTTAAGACCATGACTACAGAACCACACTCACCTGACACATTTTTCTTTTTTATTTCATGCTTTTTAACCTCCTAAGAAATTAAAAGTAAGATCCAAAAGTTCTGTCAATTCCACACCATTTCTAAAACATGCTTTGTAATGAGAGGACATTTTTTTATGCCTCAGTATGTTATTCACCCACAGCCATGATCAGATTAAAGACTTCAGGATTTCATTATCACATTAAAGACCCTCAGCTGCTATGAACATCACTATTCAAAAAAAAACAAAAACAAAACAAAAAAAACAACCACACAAAGGAAACACTAATTTTGCGTTTTTAATTAAAACCTTCAGAAGAGAGTCTTGTGGCCACATATAATGCTGAGCATGAGTGAAGCACTCTGTCTTTCCAACAGGGCCACACACCATCTTGCTAAATATTTAAAACCTGGAGCCGTTCTTCAGCCCCCATTTGCTGCATCTTTGCAAACATACGACCTATGAATGCAGTCCCTGCTGCAGGCAATAGCGTCGGTTCCAAATACGTCATGCTCTGCTGCCTCTTGATTTTCTGTTTGAGAATCAACCCAGGGCAAGCCTCTTTTATAATAGGCCTAATTAACACGCTGTGCTCTGCTCTGTTTTTATAGAAAAGGAGATTGCCCACAGAGTAATTCAAAATCAGATCTCTAAGAAAACATTAGCCTTTGGGTAAAAATAAAACAAAAGCTTTCCAAATACATCAATACTGTATCTTGTAGTAATTCAATTAGCTTTTTTCTTCACTTATTTTAAAATAGGAATAACACCAGCATTTTCACAGTACTGTTTTCAGTACTCTCATCAGGAGAGATTCGTCCCTGGAATGATAAAGCACGAGAAAGAGGTTAAGCACCCTTACACGCCACGAGTCACAAAACCCATGTCAGAGCAGAACAACAATACAAAAAGGGTGGGTCTCTGAATTTAATGGGTACAGTGTCATGCTCCAAATTATTGCTAGTATTGTTCAGATACAACTTGAAAATTTTGTCCTTCTGATGTCAGCACTGAGTCCATTAGCAGTCAAAAAAAATCAGGTCAAATGTTAGAAAAGCTGATAATAAATTATAAACTAATTAATGAGGCTGCATTCAATCATTAGTATCACTTCAACACCATGTGCATTTCCCCCTTTTATCAAAGAGATAGGACAGACATGAAAAGAGAGAGAAGGGTGACTAATCACAAGGTATAGAATGAGCTGCTGCACTATCTGAAATGAAATAAAGACATTGTAGCCTCAGTGACTAGTGAAGAGTATCATAAAGACATTGCCTTTAAATGATGAGTGGTAAAAAAGGTGTGCAGAATTGCACTGATCAATATATATCCAAGGAAAGGGCACACCATTAGAAGAAATAGTGCCATTTGTACAAGAGTATGCACTACACAATACATCACCTCTAAGATTTGGAAAAGCTTAACACTAAATGTCAGGGTAGTAAATATTATCACAGTTTCAAAAGTAATTGGGTAAATTGATGTAAGAACAGGCCACAAGGGCTAATAAATGAGGGGACACCACCTTTGGCAACATACTAACAATACCAAAGCAGTATCTGCATGTCAGCCCCATCTCTATATTCTCCGTTATTGTCCACTATTGCTGATAAAGTGGCAGCCTAACACCCTTGGTCTGTCTTGGCGTTGCTATTACTGTGTGTTCCAGCAAACTTCGATGAAAAAAGTGTAACTTCAAGAGGAAAGGAAAACTGCTCTATTAGGCAAAATGCACTGCTCAGGGAAGTCGGTCAGTCATCCGTAGTGCAATAATGAGCACTCAAAACTAGTGCTCTAAACCATTTCTGGTTTGCTTATTTTTTAAAGACCATTTGATTTTGGTGGAATTGAGTACTTTCAGGAAAATTCTGTTTACAAGTCAAGTCAAACAACACTTTTCACACATGTATCCATGAATCCAGAAAAAAACTTTTGCCAGAGAAAGTGCAAGGCACTATTTCATTAGGCCAAAATGTATAGTTCAATAAACAAGACACAATTTCCTGCATTTGAAAGGATGGGAAAAAGAAAACCAAAACAGTACAAAAGACATGAAAACCAAACTGAGCTTTTAAAGTGTAAGTGACTACTAAAGCCATGCATGATCTCCAGTTTTTGAGATATTAGTATTTAATGCCACACTCTAGTCCTTCATAATGGAATCCACTAGGGATCACTCTGTGCCATTAAACAGAACTCCAAACAAACCTGAACAGGTGGTCAGGTAATGGAGAGATTCTTCTTGGAGTCTACAGAGGAATCTTATATGGGGCTTGGGAATACATCATCCAGCAAGAATAATTAATGAAATCTAAAAATGCAAAATTGTGTATTCATTGGATTTATGTGATCAGTGTAGAAAGGCTGTGAGCAAAGTACTCAAGAGTAAGCACAAAGTGCCACAGGATCCAACCCCACCACAACTTTTAATCTCTCTCCTCTGAAAGCAAGCTGGATTTACCCATTACCAGTTCTTAAAACCAACAAAATATGGAGGAACCCAATTAAAGCATAAAGCTCTAACCAAGTCATGTTTGCACTGAAATCTAGTAAACAAGTGGTATTGTCGGAAGCATCAATGCTCCAGGAATGTTCTATATTATCAAACAAATAAAGAACAATATAGAGAAAGGCAAAAATAAAAAATAATTTAAAACAATATATGAAAAATGTGAAGAAAGACACATAAAGACAGGCATTCAGAGACTGCATGAGAATAAGTTGTTTGCCTGGTTAAAGGGATGAAAAAAAACTTACTGCTAATACAACCCACTAAGGCATTTAATAAGATAGAAAGGGCCAATGATTTCTATTTGAGGTCGATGTACTAAAATAAATCTAATAATAAAGGTAAGCTAGAAGTATCAAATTCATCTTCCACTTAGAAAAATTAAAAATATTTTCTGCAGAGAAAAATACAAGATTTAAATATTCTGCAGAGAAACTCTTTCTTAAAAAAATTAAAAATAAGTTCAAAATAAATAAGGAGCTGGACACTTGTTTATCATGACATCTTAAGTGTTTCAAGTGTGCAGTACTACACAGAGATGAAAGGAAAGGTATCGTCACTACCCTTAGAACGTGGATCGGGATTTTTAAATAAATATTAAACTGGCTTTCATCATCCCTGCAATGGAGAAGGGAATAGTGATTTCACTGTTTTTGGCAGAGGAGTGGGCAAGCAGCCACCTTGAAATGGCCCTCTGTCTGAGCATTACCTCTTCCAGGCCATAAAACAGTCACTAGTATTTCAGAATAAGATAGGAATCGAAAATAAGATGGAAACCTGCCATTTCATTGAACCTGATGCAGAAATAGATGCAGAAATTCAAAATTAGCTAATGAAGTTGTAGAGCATTTTTAAACCATTACTTCAGCAAATGGAAAAAGGCCAAGACTTGGGTCTTCTGCTCTGTCAGCAGAGGATACCAAGACTGTTACTGGAATGAAAGGATGTGAAATTCCTGTGCTTTATTTTTCCTGTATGTCCTCAGGGGATAAAAAGGAGACTATTTAAGCATCTCATTCTGCATTCAATATCTAATTATTTTGCTTGGCCAAGATAGCAAAGCTGCTCTGCATATGCAAAACAGAACTTTTATCACTCTGGTGTATTTTTCAGAGAATAGTTGGTTCTTTAAATACCAAGATGGGCTTTTAGGAAACACACAAAGAGCACACTGAAAGTTACAGCTTCCTTGAGTCTAAGTTAAATGAAAGGTAACCCTTTGCATTTACTGCATATTCAAAGTGCCTTAGAGTGCAAACAGCTCTTATGTGGTAAATATACCAACCAATTTAATATATGATAGGAAGAATCATTTCTAAGACTTCTGGACTAGGAAATTTTTCACCTTCCTGCAACCTCATGCAAGTTCATGCACCACTTATTAAAATGGATCGTTCCCCATTAGGTTACAGCAGAGCAACAAAAAACCCCCTCAAAACAAAATACAATACTCTTTTGTTAATAAACTGCATTATCCTGATGGGAGGACAAGAAGATACAAATCCCATCAATAAAAAAATTATACTTCGTTTTGGAATAATTTGCCATAGACTACTTCCTTCAACCACAGGGATCCATTTCCTTGGATTTGTACTCAGGACTAAGAATACCCTCAGAGGTAGTAAGAAAGGAAATACGCTGAGTGGGAAGTGTCTGCATAACAATATGGGGAGTGCCAGATACATTTACAATGTTTTATCTTCAAAAAACATGAGAGGAAAAAAAGAACACAAAAGAAATAAATGACAAATAAGGCTGTTACTGTCCAGAAAATTAAAACCTATCACTTGACTAAATAAATAAGACTTTCAACTGCTGAAAATGAAAGTCAGCTTCAACACAGTAAGTTCTTCAAATGCACATCAAGCCACACACCACAGCTGACAAAACTCTTCCCCAAAATCACAGTGAGCTTGCTCGTAGGAAAAGCAAAGCAAAAATGTCTATGACAAACCCTGGCAATCTGCTCTGCACATGAACAGAAATGGATTGTTAGTTTCTTTAGTCAGGAAATTTTTAGTAGCTTATCTAATTGTGCTGCCACTACTTAGGAAAACCACTAATATGGAGAAACACAAAAAACTGAAAATGTGTTACAGTTCTTTCAGAGGTCTCTTGTGTACCTTAAAACATTTGTGTCCTGTTAGTGGTTACTGTATCTTAGCAGGAAGGCTCAAGATTTAAAAAAAAAAGGAAGAAAGCACGTTGGACATTTCTGTATGTAGGAACTGTAGGACATACAGTATGGTGTCACATTCTTCTCTGAAGTCATATTCTCTTTTCAAAAAAGACTGGGCCTGTTGGTAACAGGGCATAATTTTTACAATTAATTCTTAATGACTCTAGTAAAATCTGTGTGTTTGTAGCATGTGGCACTGCAGAGCAATCTATTTCACATATCCACCACTCATATTCCCAACCATAACTACCAAGTCTAAATGTAACCACTTGAGATGTACTGTCTAACTAGAGTAAAATAAGAAAAAATGGTAGGACTGGTAATATTTATTCTGGAAATTTTGAAAGATGCAATGTGGTATCTCAAATTTTAAAGGGCTGGCTGAACACCTTTACAGTTTTAAAGGGCTGGCTAAACACAATCACCCTCAGCGGGGAAACAAATCCATTACTTATAGACTCCAAGGCTTCCCCTGTGAGCAGGGATACAGCTACCAGTGTTGGCTTCCAGCTGATGAAGGGAAAAAGGGAACTTCTGGGTGAAACATCCCTGAGCCTTAGCAATGAGATAAATGGCCCAGGAAAGCCTAAGGATAGGCTCTCTCCACACTAAACTTCACTGTCTTGTGCTTTGAAACAGTCAGGGCAAAGGCCTGCACTGTTTTCCCAAAGCTAAACAGCCATCACAAGATGGTGACAGTCTATTGGCAGAGGGAATTTCACTGAACACTCATGGCCAAACCCAGACACTTCTGAAGGCAATGTCCAGGCCTTTTATTTCTCAAGTGAATAATTAAAAGTAAGCATACAGAAACCAATCTCAGGAATGAAACTAACACCAGCTGCATCTCATGTATGATTTGTTAGCTTCTACACATCCTGGTATCAAGGACAGCATCTAACAGTATTTCCTGAAAGAAAACTCATTGCAGGAGGCAGGAAGGCAAACACCATGGTTTAGTTTCCTTTTACTTAAGACATATTATACAGTGGAGTTCAAGGCATAAAGGTCTTTGAAAAAATCTCTCTGCTTAGTACCAGAAGAATTATGTCTAAGTGGATCCAAAGGGGAATAGTAAAAAATAACAGGTCCTTGGCAGGCAGATACAGATACATAAGCAATCTGTTGCTCAAGCTTTCAAAACAGTGATATTATCCTATAACTACAAAGGTCCAGAAATCCACAGTGATCTCAGATGAGGAAGAAATCCTGTTTACTTAGGTTTTCCAGACTGTCCTGTAAAGAATCTTCAGAAGCTTAGTCATCAATTTGAAAAATTGCTGTTATTTAAGGCTCACAAAAAGAAACTGACAGACAAAACTCCCACCCCACTCTTGATTCCAGAGTAAAATATTCTCTCATTTAGGCAGCAGGACAAAAAAAAAACAAAAACAAAAACAAAAACAAAACAAAACAAACAAACAAACAAAAAAACAAAAAAAAAAAAAGTGGATGAGAAGGAGAAGGAAGAACAATGTGCGATGTAACAAGCCTGACGGAAATCTCATTTTTACCTCTCCTATTTATCACCTGATATTTCTTGAGTATCTTAACCATGGAAATCCATTCCTTCTGGAAAATTTAATGGGCACTTTAATTCACTGTGATTAAGTGATGGGGGCCAGAGGTCACAAGCTAGTCTGAGGTATGCCCATGCAGCTACAAAATATATCACCAGCTGAAAAAAAACAATGAAGATCTGCCAGTTCATGAATTTATGTTTAAAAGCCATATCATATAAAACAATGTGCAGCACAGGAACAGATAAAGACTGATACAAGGTCCAGTGTCTCAGTGAACTTTGCTAAATACCAATTTGCTGAAAAAAGCCCCTCCAGTTAGCTCTTTGTAGCAAGCCTCAGCCTTGAAAAGACTAAGTGTTTTATCTGTCATGCAATCCAGTATCCAATTACAAATCAAATCTAAGCTACTTCATTCCTACAACTAGGTTTTTAATTTTCAAAGATTTCAATGCCATGATGTTTCAATCATAATTAATCCTTATAAATTAAAACAAGTTTCTGCAAAACAATAGAGCTGAAATTTATAATTTGTTCTTTCATAAATATTTTATACTATTAACCAGTTGAATGGATAATCAGTTTTGACATTTTAAAAAATTGTTATAGTTCTAATCCAAAAGCAGTGTCTACTAGAAAAGTCTGCTACTTTAAATGCTTTGAAAATACAAGCATATATTCCTATTCTCTTGCAATAGGATATAAGAAGTTTTGTGGGCTAATATTTTCATCCTCCTATTTCAAAACTATTTCCAAATAAAGATAATAAAACAGAGGAAAGAAACATATAAAAGATACTGGGAGTGCAGTAATCTCTGGGTTTGTTTTGTTTTTCAAGATCAGTCATCTGAAAACAGACAAGATGTGTTCTTTCTCAGATGGTAAGATGCTTTAAGGACTTTGGAGAAAGAAGAAGTTGGTGTAGCACTGCAGTTCCCTGGGAACCACCCTCCTGGACTACAATCAGTTCTCAATAATCTACTTGTCCAGTAAGGACTCAATATTCACTTACTGGACTCCTCTAACACATCAAAATTTATGAAGATGAGAACTCAAAAACTGATACTTGAAAGCCCTAATATTCCTACAGAAGCATGAAGCCTACAGTCAAACAATGTGAAGGAATAATCTCAAAAACCTGGTGTCTTTGATTAAAAAAACCTCTCTTGAGCTGCAAGAACAGTACTGAATCAGAACTGAATCACTCCAGAAGTTACTAATACCCATAGAAGATATTCTTTTTGGTATAAGTAAAGAAGAGAAAAATTAAGATTGTCCAGTGTCAGAAGGGCAGCACACCCAGCTGAAATCCTCACCTTTAACTCAGGAACATTCATCATCAGTCAACAACTTCTGAATTGCTTCAGTACTTGAAGACAGTAATTTAAATACTTCTCTTCAAACAAGTACATTACATGCCATGTTCCAAAGGCTGTTTTTTTTCTAAACTTTATTAAACTGTCAGACAGGACTTTTCTTGACAAAATAGCAGTGTCCATTCTGACCATGGTCACAGGAATTGAGCTTGACCAGTACCAAGAGAAGCTGGTCTTGGAAGGGCTGTGGCAGAAGAAGTGGTACTATTTAATTGACTTCTTAATGCAGAACTATTTCAGAGCAAGGGGGAGAAACTTCTGTAGTTAGTTATGAGAGAATTCTGAATTTTTCCAAGGGTATTTTGGGTCGGTATTTAAGTTACAAAATCAGGAAAACCCCTAGACAATAGCCAAAAGAATAATAAAGTTCCTCAATCAGAAGGAAATCAAGATGAAGTGTATAGCTGAAGTGTCAAAATCTGAGGTAAATTACATAAAAGAGCCATGAAAGAGAATACTAAGAAAGGTAAATAAAAATAACTTGTGGGATGACTATGCTCCTGCACGGTTGGGGTGTAGTGAGGCAGAGATCTCTGACGCTTGCTCTTGGGGAGAGAGATTTATTGGAGAATTCAGGGATGCTCGAGCCTCGTGCTCTCAGGCGTAGCACGTGGCTGGGCTTAGGAGGACGGGGGAGGGGAGAGAGAAACGGAGGGTTTAGGAGAGGGAAAGCCCCAGGGGGGGAGGAAGTCCAAGAGAGGAGGAGAGGGCCAAGAGACCGCATGGCCCCTCGGAGCCCCCTTTTCAGGGGCTCCCAGGTGGGCTGGGACAAGGCATGGGCCAATGGGGTTACAGACTCTGTTTTAGGGGCAGGTACAGAGGTGCGGGATGAGCCACAATCTTTTGGGGGGTAGGATGGAACAGTCCATTTCACTCCAGGATTCATCCAAGGGCAGAAGTGACATTCGGCTAGCTACAAGAACAATCATATCTATCTATCCTCTGCAACAATAACTTGTGTTGCTTCAGATGGAAGACCTGAGTCCTTCCTCTTTTTTTCAGCAGAAGAGTAAAAAAACCACTTTGAAACCCTGTCATGTCTATCACCGTTGACTCAAGGGCATCACACATCAATCTGCATCATAAAAAACAGGCTGACATCTCCCACAAAGAAAACCGTATCTGTGTTATCAGGAGAGAGAGAAAAAAAAAAAAACTAAACAAGAAAGAAGGAATGTGGCTATGCACTTCTTGCTTATGCTAAGCCAACCAGCTTAATTTATGCATACTATTGCATCTCCCAAGAGACACAGCTTTGCTCTATCCTTCTACAATTTAACTGAAAAACCACCAGACCTCATAAAGGGAAGTTTGTGGAGGTTGTTGGAAAAGAAAACTAGAGTACACCACACCACAGAATACATGTGTTATCTCATTTCAATTACTTTCCTGCATCTTGGGGAAAATTCAGAACAACTGCAAGGGAAAACAGCCTTCATGTACAACTGATCTTTTTGATTTCATTAGAGTATTGTAGCCTAAATATATTTTAAAGTTTAGACATGATATGAGTAAAACCATACTATTTTAATGAAAAAAATATAGCATTTAGAATGATTTTAGCATACACAAAAATACAAATTCTACAAATTCATAAAAATACATGAGGAAAAATAAAACATATGCTTAAGAGAACCTGCTTCTTTTGCAGTTGTGATACTCTGGGTGTACCACATTACTCATGGCTGTAGTGTATAGCAGGATAATGATCACTGAAGAATCAGGACTGTAAATTGTTGAATTTAAACCACAGAGTTTTTACAAGATAGCTTGGCAACTTCCCCTGAAGTATGAATATCTTTAAAATATGACATACATTTGTACTGCCTAAGGTCTATTCCCATGCAATAGAAGTGACTTCAGCGGTAATGAACAGAGTGACCTCTAACCAACCAAATTTGCCCTGTTCTCAGAATACCACATAAATCAGTTACTGAGGAGCTGCCAGAGTCTTACTAAGTGCTTGAAAGCTCTTCCTAGATGGAAGTAACAGAATTAAATTTACGATGTTTTTGGATACCAGTGTCCAAAATCCAAATACTATATAGCTATGTAATGTTCACCCCGAAACAGGTGGGTTTATTACTGACATCTATAAAATGTACTCCCAGACTCTTAATGTTGTTTTACACAAAATGTAAAGTATCTCCCCATCTTTCCAAATATTGAGCATTATGGATAAATCAAGGCCTTTTCTAATCAACCTACATTACACACTTCACTCAAGTGAGAAATCTTGCATGAAATTTTCTCTTCAAACTGGAGATGCATTGTAGCTATAATGAAGTTATTTGCAAATGCCAGCTTCCACCCAACATGGACAAATTCTTTGAGTTTCCTATAACTGACAAATGTTAAGTCTGACAACCTTTATTTGCTTCTTCTCAAACAGCAACTCTTTGCCACCACTGACGGCTTAAGCAGCTACTTGCCCATCCTTACTGTGTTGTGCTGGAGATTTATTTTTGGCCAGGCCTGTTTCCCAAACCCATTCACGTCATGTCCACACAGACATGCATACCAATGCAATGGCAGGATGTGAGGAACAAACACCATCAGACACGGCAAACACTGCATCTGAATCACGCTGTGCACGAGGCATCTCTGCCCCTCACCTGTGTGCAAGGGCAGCCCAGACTGATTTCTTTCCCAGGGTTCACAGGAGCAACTGAAGTGGCAGTTGCAGCACAGTTATAAAAATAGACCACAATGAGACCTCAACCATGGTAATAACTAGGCCAAGAAATGTTTCAGGATTTTTTTGCTTCTCTCTGTGGGTACATTGTAATTAGCTGGTTATTTGCAATGAAGCTGCAAATAAATCATTAAACTTCAAGTAAAATATTCACATTGCACAATTTCCCTCTTTCACAAGGGAAGTGGTTTGATATGGAACATGTGAGGGTTAATACAGTTCAGCGGCTTGAAAATTCTGTTATTGCTAGGTGCTGTCAGCAATGTGAATGGTCAGAACACATAGGTGAAAACTCCCCCATCTTTGTATCTCTCAGTGGATCCAAATGAATACAGAAATACATTCAAGATACATAGACACAAAACAATTGCCAGAACAACTGAAGGTGAAACAGCGTTTTCAGAAAAAGGGAAGAGCTTGAAAGGAAAGACCATACATAAATACTAGAAAATATATATTTAAGGAAGCTATCAAGGAGAGATTTATTATTATTTATTCTTCTAGAATCAAACTATTTCACTGAGGCAACACAACTTTTGGGATACAGGGCAAATCACATACAAGTACCATACAACTCACAGTACTTCAAACATAGTATTTACCATTAAAATAATGCACATGCAAAATATGCAGTTTTGTCTGTTACTAAGAAACTAACAAATGTATCTAGACACATTGCAAAAATAACGAGAAAAAATATAATGTAAATTAAGTTGAAAATGGAAAAGTTTAAAACAATGATTTTACTGTTTTCTGCTTTCTCTATTAAGATTTTTCAACACTGAATTTCAAACAATGCCTTGTAACTCCTAAAATATGCTGCTCTGGAAAATGATTAAGGTATTCCAGTTACATTCCTATTGTTCGAACTCAATCTAATTAATTCCATTTTTATTTTTTTAAAAACATACACAAAAGTACATTTTTGGACATTTGAATTCTGACTTGCTTGGCATTGCAAGTATTTTTTACAAAACAAGTTCTGATATATTTAAAATACAGCTGCATTCACAGCAAGAAGCTATGCTACACCAATGAAAACATACTGTGTTGGTAGCCTTCATAGATTAAAGAAACTGAATAAAATTATTTGAAATACAGCTCCTTCCAGAGGCTATTAAAATTGTGTGCCTTTTTTTTTTTTTTTTTTTTTGGTCTGGAGAGACTGGGAGGAGAAGACTTTGCGGAGTTCTCCCTCCTTTCCAATTGGGCAGGAAAAAATTGCCTCTCTGATTTAAGCTGGAAAAAAATTCTGTTGATACTCCCTATGAAATCAGAACAGGATTATTTTAAAGTGTTTTCATTAATTACATGGTAACCTACATTCTTTGGGTGGTGAATATAAGAGGAAAAGCATTTATTTCCCATAGAAACAGTTGCCTGTCAAACAAAGCATAAAAAGACAAAAGGCAGAAGCACTGTTTCAGCTTGAATGCCTTAATGTCACCATTTGTCATGCAGCACTTCCTCAGAAAACCCCCACATACACTTAACTCTGCTCCTCTTTACACTGTGCACTTTCTCCCTTGGTACAGGATTAAAATGTGCCCCGCCTGAGATGAAACAGCAGAGCCATCGCACATTGTTATGCAACTCACTGTCTGCAAGGGTGGCTTGTAGCTCCTTCTTTATTCAGCAAGTGCCAAGTGCATGTTTAATCAATGTCACAGCTCACCACAGTGTGCAACTAAAGCCACTGTCATTCCTCTCTTCAGATTTGCCTGGCTGAGTTATGCAATGCTCCGAAGAATACCTTGGAATTCTTTCCAGAGGCTCTGAATGCAGGTGGGTGACAGCATTCAAACTCCTGCCAGCAAAGCAGACCTCTTTTCATCCTTTCTCAGGCTGGACTACAATTACATAGTGTGACTGCACGTAGTTTGCTGCATTTGGAATTACAGCATGTCAACGTGAGAAAGCCTCTTCAGACGGTTGCCACAAAGAGTAAATCAAAGGCTGGGTGTTACTGAAGTCTTAATAAATAACTAAGTATAACTGAATAAAACCAGGAGCTGTTTGTATTTTTTTTAAAGACAAAACAGAACAGCATGCATTTTGTTGCTCTGCATCAGCTAAGAAAAAAAAGCCTCAGTTTTAATGAGAATTAGTCAACAGTGAGGATCATTATGAGAAAGAGCTTTACTGTTTTTTTGACAACACTTGCTTTAGTGGATTATTGAGAAATAACACCAGTCATTTGGAAGATTCTGCAACATTATTATCTTCACTGATAAACTTCTTCATCAAGAAACTGTATGTGCTCCTATCTGGTCTGTCTGAGAGAGGAGAGCAGCCCCTTCATGAAGATAAAAGCCTGGCTTGCCACTGAATCGACGAGTAAGAAGCATGTCTGATGACATGTTATTCCTGATGCAATGTAGGGTAAGAAATACCTTTCTTTTTAACCTTTCTGTAAGATATGTTCTGAGCTGATGACATTAGACTCACAGAAGAAATACATTAATTTATAATGATTAAAGCTGTTTGCCAGGAGAGAAAGATGCTATTGCACTATAAAATGATCGTGTATCTTCAGTAAATTGGAGTGATTTGAACTAGTAGAAATCCCCATCAAATTTCTGATCAATAAAGCTAAAACAGCATAGCAGATTACATACAAGATGAACATCTCAGTCACCAATGAACATAATTTTACAGGGAATATGTTTCTAGAAGATATTTGACTGCAAATTAAGAGTACAAGAGCAGCTAAATAATAGAAATGATCTGTCAACCTCACTTCTGCAACCAAAAAAAGATAACAAATACATGCATCTATAAACATCTACTTGAATTCTTAAACTGCATAGAATGTTGCTACTATAAAAGTACTACCATCCTGTGGCATACTGCAATAATCAGCATATATAAAAACCACCTTTATTTTTGAAGAGACAGACATTATCTGATGTTTACTGTTGCATGGATGTACAAAAGCTGATCTGTTAAACATGAAAAAGGATAAAATTTCACTTGCAATTGCCTGCTTGGGGCTCACTGGTGAAAAACAACTGTGATATTGCATTAAGGAGGCAATTTTCCATATCTGAAAATAGCAGGTATTGAGTATTTTCAACTGCTTTTTTTTACAGGGCAGTTAAATATTTAAGAAAAGCTAAAAATGCATATAATTTCCCTAGCATTTCAGAGTATTTGACAATGCCCACATACCTGCTTTCACTAGTATCATCTTTTATAAACAAATAAGCTGGCTTAAGAGAAATTTTAAATGTTTTTTGTAATAAAGCACACTAACTGGCTTGGAGCACCAAGCTATTTTTCACTCCTATCAAATCTGTACCTACAGAACATTTATTTTTAACACGTTCATACAAAAAGAAAACAAAAGACAAATACAACTCAATAAACGCAGCATTATAGAAATGGCGTATGAAGAACTACAGAACTGTTTTTAAAAAGATCAAAGCTTGCATGTTTGTCAGACCAGATTTACCATTTGTTTTCTTTTTTCTAGCTAGCTGCCAGAATACTGGTGAAGGTATTTGCAGGAAAAATGGGGACCTCTGCCATCACAACACTAGAAGATGTAAAAAGGCAAGAGGAGAAAGAGGAAAAAGAAGAATCTATTTTAGCACTGCTTGGGATTATTGGAACTGTGCTCAATTTATTTGTTATTGTTTTTGTGTACATCTACACTACACTTTGATGACATTTTTAAAAATCAATTGTCCAGCACAAAGTGCAAAGAACTGCAATGATAAGGATGATTTCTAAATTTAAAGCAAAAAAACCCACCACTCTCTGAAGAGTATCAAAAACATTCCAGAGTGAAGTGTCTGGCTAAGGGTGCTGCATCAATGACTGCAAAGTGTACCTATGAGCCCAGCTAGGGTGCTAAATTACGTAAATGAAGGCAGACCAAATACAACATTTCATTGGTAACAGATGAAATCTGAATAGCAGGATCAGGGATGGCACTGTTTTATTGCCAGTAAACATGCAAGACAGAAATGCAGGCAAACACTGAAAATAATCAGAACACAGTAAGAGATAAACTAAATCTATCAGTAACTATAAGCAAGTACCATGCTTTCTATGGTTTTGTGCAGTATGTCTCTTCATAGCTGAGACCAGAAAACAGGCAAAAGGGTTTTTTATTTTTAGGCCACCGTAATTTAGGCTTATGAATTACACTAATGTATAATAAGTGTGGAGACAGGAACGCTGTTATACTAGAAGTTGTAATATTATAAATAAAATTTTAACTATTGACTATATTCTGCAGCATTTTTGTTAGTCTTGTGGAAAGCTGAAAAAGGCCAGATTTTCTTGCCTTTATTAAATCTGTATTTGAAATCATCATGCTATACTGACAATATATATACTGTGCTTTTCTAATTAAAAATACTTTAAAGTGGTGTGAAAAAATAAAGAATAATTTTAGTACTTATTTTAAGACATATTAATAATTCCAATGACATATTAATACACATTCTCTAAATGAAAAAAATCTTAAATTACATTTTCTATATCACCATTTTTAGAATGTGTTTAACAGAAGCTAAATACAATTCTCATGTTTTAACCTCAATGCTTATTTTCAAGTGAAACATATCATGCAGGGATTCACAGTGTTGCATGGAAAACCTTTGTCCAGAAGACTGTACTCTCCCTTTCTGGACCAAGTCCTGAAGAAATTTTCCCTTTTTGCACTGTCTATGATTGAGGCCCGGAATTGCAACTCTTCAGCATACTTTCCAGAATATACCATTTGGCTACTGAAATTAGTGAAACTAATTCCACATATTTAATTAAATCTACATATGCCTTTAAACTAGATCCAAAGCTGCAGACATTCTGAGACCATAGAAGTTTTTGTATACATGAATGTATCTCACATGTACCTTATAATGAAAATTACTTTTGAGAGCTTAGGATTAAAAACTCATTAAACAAATAACTTGGACAAAATAAAAAGAAACTGATTTTAAAAATACTTTTCTTACTATTACCTGTACCACAGAGGAACAACAGAGCAGCTGCATTTCTGAATATCAGTTCAATTTCCTCTAGGCTACAAAAGTACATCCAGTCCCTCCATAAAATGACATGTGAAGAAGTACATCCCTTATATAGGTGATAGCTTGTTAGTGTATAGAATTTGGTAACTGCTAAACCAAGTGAGCCTTTGGAAGTCACTTTGAAACCAGTACATGCATAGAATAAGGTCAGGGACCTAGAAGAGAATGAATCTGGCAATGATATTTCAGTCTGTTGCACACTAACACTGACTTATGGACAAATGAGGTGGAAGATGGTATATTCTGGTTTTGCAACTCTGAGTCAATACTGGCTCAACTAGAAGAAATGATAAACAGGGCTAAGGCTGCACTGGAAGGAAGCACATGCAGATAAGAAAATTTATTCACCAGCCACAATCTTCAGCAAGTCTCTATTAAATGTATACTTATTTTCAGTATATGAAGCACCAAAGCATTCTGTAAAACTAAGCTACATTGTAAAGGAATTATGCAGGTTACTAATGTTTATTTAAGACTACAGAACAGTTATTACCATTATTATTTTTTCAATGTACTTCTTATATCTAAATACTTTTGGATATTATTGCATTTAATCTCATAATACCAGGATATTTGAGATGGGTCTCTGAACTGAAAGATTACAAGAACCTGAAAAATGAAATTCAGGTAGAAATTACTGCTGTTTATTTTGATCCTGAAGTTATTTACAACTTGTCAGTTCTGTGAAATAAACAGTTTTATTTAATATCATTTCAGTGAATAGCTCTCTTCTCGAAATCATGATTCAACTACTACAACAGCATTACAATTAAATACTGCACATTTTGTAAGCTTTTCAACAGCTAAACAGACAAAAACCAATTCCAAAATTATAACTATATGTGGCAAAAAGTCAGTATGATTCTTTTCCCAGCGAATGAGCTCATTAACATTAATGAAAGCTAGAAGAATTTTTAATTTCAGAAATTATATGCTGTCTATCTAAACTGCCATTGTACTTCTGATTTCATTTATAGCAAAGACTTTGATCCTTAGAAGGAAGTCACAGAGTAACAATATTACTGCTACCTTAGCATACAGGTTACATTTTGTTTTAAGACAGCAATCTGATGTTCTTTCTTAACAGGCAATACCCGCAGGCTATACTCATGTGGGCCTAAGTCTAACTTTAGTTACATGAGCTCTAATAAACAGCTTTGGTTCTTATACATTGAATCCAATATACACTAAAGAATTTCACCAACAAAAAATATCTCAATAGCAACTACCTCTCATACACAGCAAAAAGTTAACAGTCTAGGGAAAAGCAGAGTTGCATGATGATTCATGCATGGTACCGCAGCAGTACCATCACACCTTCAGTGATGGATGAATAAAGAGTTAAATGTACCTGCCTCAGAGTACTCAACATACTCAGTTCAGTGGGACTGGATAACTTGACAGAAAGTAAAATACCACCATGAAATGCCTTGAGAATAAATATGATTGCTAGAAAATAAATACTCCTTCTTCAGCAGACCAGGCAGTGTACTTCATGGTCTGAGGCCTGAACAGTATGACTTCAATGGACTCAACTAACAAAGGTACATCAAAAGAGGCAGAAAAAAGAATGCAGAACATTCACATTCAACAGATTTGTCCACAGAACTGATTAGACAACGTTCACAATGAGGTATTTGGCAGCAGAATAAAGCAGCACAACATTAATGAATCCACAAGTCCCTGATGATGTGGTAGTGTTTGGTAAACTATGAAAGGTGCATTGAAAGATACTGGACTCTCATCAAGTGGAACACACTGGTCAGTAAAGACAATCCTTTTAGCAAAGCCCTCCCACAGAAATGCATCCTTCTCTTTGCAGCAGTCAAACCCAGGGAAGACTGAGCTCATGTAACACGACAAGCTCTGCTGTCCACATCATATGGCATCTTTGCTCACAAGGAAAAGTGCCTAAAAAAGGAGCATGTATGCAAACCACAGCTAAAATTACAGTATCAGCTGTTTCCTCTAAGCCTGGAAATTCAAACAAGGAGAATTCAAGCCAAATTCTGCAGCTTGCTATGAGGTCTGTTTTCCAAGGCAAAGGTGACAACAAACCTCTTTTGATATTTGGCTTTTAACACATCTAAGTCATCTCAGAGTTTGCTAGATGTAGAACCAGTAGAACAACTGTAGAAAACTGTATTTTTTACCACGAAGAGACCACCTAATATTGTGGTATTGACAAATCCCAACTTCACTTGGCTTCTTACTGTTCAAGCCTATTGAAAAATAGACAGTTTGTGCCCTGTTCTAGAAGTCACTTGATCTTCCTTCTGTTTCATGATTCCTTTCCACTGTCTTGTCTCTGTAAATCTTGTTAGCTACAAAGACTCTTATAAATACTGCCATTCTTCTCTCCCACTTGCAAATACTATCTTGTATTAGCCTCCATAGACCTATCAGTCAAATAACTCTTCCTTGTATCAGCAAAATCTAGACCTTCAAGGTAGTCATGTATTGTCACACGTTTGCTGGGAACCTCTTGCTGTACAGTGCAAATTTTACTGCTGAGCATTTTGTTCAAGAAGAGAAGTTCTCACATATTTGAAAGAGTCCCTAAATTCTTTCAAATGAGATGTGCTAGATACAAGACAATAGTGAAAAAGTTTTACATTACAGTTTTTAGTGTGAAATGTGCATATATGTGTGGTAATGAATACATGCCAGATATTTCATGATACAGAAGTTAAAAACAACATAAATTTTACTAATGTAAATATGATTTAAGTCTTAGGAATAAACATAAGTATAATAAAAAAATCTCACCATGTTGCAAAAATAAACCTTCTCCTTTACATGATGAAAGATAATAAAAACCATAGTAATGCCATAACAAGACACGAAATAAATACCAAAAAAATTATCAAGAAATGGTGAGAATAACAGTATCTATTACCCCTTGTGACAAGAGCTATCTTGCATATTAAGGAAAGTTCTTCAAAGACAGACAAACCTTCCTTCTCTACAAGAAAAAAGCAATTACAGAAATCAATTAAAAGTGGTCACAATTTGCAAGGACTTCACAATCACCTCACTTTCATGCAGATTAAGCTGCAGAACATATCAGAGAAATCTGGTTTGTACTGATCCAGTTCAAGGTTTCTAAAAGATTAAATGTTATGTGAGCACTGCTTGTCTGATCAATATTCCCTTTATCTAGAACTATATACATAACAACCTAGTCCATGTATGTTTCGGACAAATTAAGCAGGATGCCAAAACAAATTTAAGCAACAAAAATCCTAGATAGATTTACAACTGTGACACAGGCCAATCTCCTGAAAGAGCTTTGCAAGCTGGTTGTGCCAGAGCTGGAGCTAATTGAACATGTGTAAGCAACATACAAAAATCACATCAATACCAGAATACTTACTGTCTTATATTAACATGGAGTTACCAGCCTACTGTGCAAGGAAAGGAAAAATAACGACTGCAGCTTCATTGCACATATTTCTATTTCAAAACTTTCCCCCTCCTTAATTTTATGTGTATGGTAGATACACATAGGTAGGTGAAGATCACTATTATTCCAACAATTACAAACCCCCCTAAAATCTGGCAGAAGAAGTTCAGCACAAGGGTAACCTTCATCTGGTCTCACCAGTACCTGCTCAAATCTGAGAAAGTTACAGGGTTGCTGAAAATCGCTAATTTCTGTCATCACTGTGCTGGGCACAGCTTGCTCCTGCTCTGGTGCCAGAACCCAGGAACATTCTGTTAACATTCTATATGCAGTATCCTAATTTCTCAGACCAGCACGTTACAGCAAAAATACAGTTACCTGCTTATTCCACACAGAAGTACATTTTGACAGAAAAGTTGCACCAGTCTGAAAATTAGAATACCATATACATGTGCATTACAACCGATGCTGCTCCCTTTCCTACTCTCCCTAGGCTCCCATTAAACCTTGCTAGAGAAGACACAGGTATTCAAGGTAAATTTGAAAATTTACCTTGAAATTAAATAAAGCTCTATCAGGAAAGACTCCAATCTGTTCTACTACATTGCATTGGTCTTCAAGCTTTTAAGTAAGAAAATGAAAATAGCAATAATAATAAAAAAGTAATCTCCATATTTGAAATGTTTGAATCATAAATGCATTAAAGGAATTTTTCAGTCCCACAAGCATTGTACTGGAACCTAACACAGCTTCAGAACTTCTCAACCTGTTTCTCTTGTGTTATCTATGTTTCCTGCCTCTCGGCTTTGGTGACACTGAGAGACCCAGCATCACGTGCAACTTGCACTCAATGTGAAAATTATCTGTCTGCCTTTCAACTCAACAGTAATTACTGCACTGGAATTATGCCTTGTTATCACTAAGACAAACTGTTTTTGGGGCTCTTTCCCAACTAAATGCATCTGGTTCAAATACTAACAAAGAGAAGACATTCTTTTTGCACATTTCCCTTTCATACTGCTATCCTACTGTGCTTCCAAAGATGAGCCTGACTGATGCAAGCCTGCAAAATTCTTATTTTTAAGTCCAAGACAGCATTGTTAATTATAGTGTTGTACAGAGTTTTGAATGAATACAGCAGGAAACATTCAAATTGCTTTGATCAACGAAAGGATAGCAACCCTCAGATTTTACAGTTCTAAATTTCAATAGAAATAATCTCATTCTTTGCGAGCTTCTAAATGGAAGAGTAGTTTTCATTTTTTTCTCTGAAAAATAAAGTTTTGCTTTGCTTTAATACAGTTTAACTGCTACATTGCTCACTCTTTCCTGTTAATGCACAGGCACAACATTTTAACACCACCTGCCAACCACCAACAACAGTAGTTCAGCAGTGGGAAATACACCTAAAATAAACATGTCTCACCAAAACTTAGCCTCTTCTTTGTACCTTGAGAAACCAAATGGTCACTGAAAGCCAAACTAGTCTCAACTTATCACCACCAGCCACATATTTCATCTATTCTATCAGTATCTGACTGTTCTCTCACAGTTAATGGTGACTTACACAGTCAGATACATTCTTCTATTGAAAACAGGGAAAAGCAATTTCAGCAGCTGTGATTCATCTGTAACTCAGGATCAGCTGCTTCATCCGTTAGATAACATGGTATTTTTGCTAAGCTTTCAATGACTCTTCCTCCTTCTCAAAAAAGAATTTATGAATATCTGTTGGAAAGATTGCTTTATTCTTCAACTTTATCATTTCCTTGATTGTTTTACATTGTATTTTCAATTGCAATAAAGAGCTTGGTCTATCATTAGATCATTTTCCTCATTTGTAGGCTGTGCCAAACAGAACCAACAAATTCATTGCAAAATTAGGGTGAGGTTCCAAACTGCAGACTAGCAAGTGAAAGACCTTCATATTTTTATTTTTAATATAAGACCCCAGCAGACTTTTTGAACTAGTTCCATTCCACCACACAAGATTATGTAATGCCCTAGTTAGTACAAATTAAAAAAGCCACATTCTTGTTTTACTTCTGAGTAGTTTTGCAAATCTTAACACAGGGATAATTTCTCTTTTACCTCTAGCATAACATGCATGTTGTAATTCAGAGCTGTAACATGGTTTCATGAATTCACAACACCACACCTTCTAACTGGCATCCCAAAGAACTGCAGTAATGTGACAAAGACATCAATCAGTAGCTCCAAAAATAGGGCAGGCAAAATAAACTACAAAACCAAATTACTCAGATTTGCAACAACTTCTCCAGATATTTAAGGATTAAATCCATCTTTATAAACAAAGTACCTTAATAAAAATCCAACCTAAGGCTCATCTACATACTAAAGCCTGTCTTTACAGGTCTCACTAAAGTGAGACTAAACATAAATCACAAACCCAGTCTGCTGATTTTGTCATTAGTTCCACACAGGCATTTGCTTAATACATACTGCTTCACACAACCTTGTAAAACTGAAATGGTTTGCCCAGCCAGGTACAACACACTAGATGAAAACTATCAAAGCATCCTGGTTTTAAAATTATGAGCATAAATTTTGATGAACTCATTAGAAATAGTTTGTTTTTGCTTTTAAAAAGTCCAACAATTTAATTGTCCCCATATATTTGAAATATTTTACAGTTCTGATAAGAGGCTTATTTTTGTACTTCCTAAATAAAAGCAAAAAGCTTTGTTTGAAGTAGAATTTCCCTACTATGTGCAAATTTACCAAATTCAGGCATGCATTTCCTCAATTTTCTTTAAAATTGACATTCTTCTTCACAGTAAGTTTCATGGTCTTGTATAAAGTACTCCTTTTCTCTGTGTGTCTTCTGTAGAAGAACTAACATGTCAACTTTTCAGAAGAAAACACCATTTTCCTGTTAGCTTCAACATCTGAAGAACTGAACTTCAAATTTAAAGAGATATTGCAACAAATGTGAGCATTTCAACAAGATTCTGCCTGATGATTCTGTTTTATTTTGTTTTCTAAGGCTCAAGTGAATGTTCCATTAGTAAAATTCTAAACTGGCAAGCATACTGAAACTATCAAGAACCATGTGTTGTTTCTGCAAAAACTGATTTGACAGAAGTAAGCCAGCTTTGATTTTGAAGGAGGCAGGGCCACGTTACCTGAGTCGTTGCGGAGGTACGATGACATCGCTGGGATGAGACAGGACTGACTGAGCAGCTCCAGGAGAATGGATGGAAGAGCGCTGTTGTTTTGGCCTCTCCCCTCATGGCTCGTTTGAACCTCTTCATTTGATGTATTCCCTGCAGGATTTATGTAACTGGCAAGAACCTGAAATACACCAAAGTATGCAATCAAAACTGATTTATTTCAGTAAAAAGAACTTTGACTTTCCTTAAGATAGATGACCCAACACTTCTCTAACTGTTTTGCAAATTCAGTTCTGGAATTTATTTCAGCAGGCTCAAAGATGTTTCAGAAGGATTTCTATACAGTTATTAGATTATTCAAACTTTGGCTAATGATAAAATTAACTATTATAATTCCGAATTATTTTAAGAGATCAATTAATATGAACTTTGACAAACCTGCTGGAGTTACTCAAAGCAAGAGTTTGCCAGCTCAGACCACTGAGACCTGCAGCTGACCAGTCCCTTTCACTTTAGAATACCAAGTACACCAACTAGCAGTAGGACTTGTTTTCAACTGCAAATGCTTCAGGTATTTTTGTAACTTCCTTTGGGATGGGACTTCAGGGTTTAGAGATGAAACCTTAAGTTATGGTGAGCACAACATTTACCTGGAAGAACAACTACTCATGAGCATGGCTCTTAGCTGAATAAACAGTGCAGCCTTCCCTTGGCAACTGTGGGAAGGCACCTCCTGAATGCACACCTGCAAGACCCAAGTGTAGCTCTGGCTGAGTTCACAGGCCCTTACTGTGTGGTGTAGATGTAAGCATTTCCATGGCTCTGATTTGTGAAGCTGTACTCTCAAACTAAGTAACTTTGAGGTTTGACAGGCTGTGTAGCTTGAAGTCCCAGGGACTCTATTCAGCTTTTCAGCCTCTTTTCTTTCATTTGCCCTCTTTGTTCTAACCCCCTCACCCATGTTATTTTGCTGTAGCATCTTATCAGCACTCTGTACAAAACACAATTTCTCTAAACCTTTCTAGAGCAGGGACTAAGGAAAGTCTGCTGTACAACTGACTGACATGTTCAGCAAAATGCTACTTCCTTCAACTGCTGAGTGCCTTTAGCAAATGCCTCCTTACTTAATGACTTGTCACATTCATAGCTAAGCCTCGCCCTGGCAGAATATAGAATACTTCCTGGAAGCTTCGCTGAAAGTAATTTAGGTGGTTTTCCTCTTTCTTGCATAGAGAAATGTTTTCAGTTTTTATTTATTCTAATTTAGCAAGGGATATGATGATTGTGCCATGTAATCTACAGTGACTAAAATAACTGATCATCAAAATTATATCTTCATCAGGATGTGTGCATTTTCAAAATATTATCCCCTTTGTGCTCTAATCCTGGCTATTGCTTTTGAACTCAGGGTTCTGTGAATTAAACTTTTGATGACTAGATACAATTTCATGTTCCCTACATTGATCCAAGATAACAGGGATTGGTTGGATTTCATAATAGACTGAAAAGCCTGATTATGCAGGATCTTCTTCTCCTTAGGAATTTAGAAGACATAAGAATTTTACTAAGATCTAGATGCTTATTGGAGAACTACTACTGTCATGTAATTGACATACTCAAGATTTTCTAGTATGTACCAGTGAGATTTTTTTATAGTGGCATAACACATTCACGGACACCAGTATCAACTATGGGCGCTTCCTTTAAGTAGAGTGAAAAGTATGCAAGAAATTAATAGGTAACACTGTTTGGCACATAAAACAAAATGCCTAATCCTGTATCCTTCTCCTTCAATGGATAGTCTTTACTTTTGATTGTGTAAAGTACTTTTGATGGAGGTGTGTGAAAGCTCAAGGGAACTGCACTGGGACATCTCCTCACTCAGTTTCTCTTCTGAACTCATACCCAGGTCTTCTATGTAGCAGCCTAGTGACATCTGAAAACAGCCCTGCTCAAAATATGATCTATATAATTTTCCATTTAGACAGTTGTTTGCAAATAGTTTTTGTCCAAAATACTGTAATTACTCTACTGTGTGACTGAAAAAACTCCAGTTTTATTATCCATGCTTTAAGTGCCTCTCATTAATCAAAATTTCATAATTACACACCTGTAGAAGGCAGGTTACATGCTCTTCTTCTAGTCTTTGCTTAGTCAAGGCTTGTTCAACATCCCATCCTGAAGCTGTAGAGCCTGTTCCAAATCCTGTACCCTTAGCCCAGTACAACTGCTGCTCTTCTGTTGATGCAGTATTGTGTGTACTTGACACCTGGGGCTAAAGTAAAAAAAAAAAAAAAAAAAATTATTTCCTCTTAGTAGAACTATCTTTAAAGAGCCTTTTTCATGCAGAAGAATGTAATCCCAGTTCATTAACTTTCTAAAGATGTCATCAGGATCCAGTGAAATTCAAAGCTTTCCATAGGAAAGACTGCCACATATATGGAGTTCTGGTAAAGGTCAGCAGTAGACTATTGAAAGTAGTTTTACAGTTTGACCAGTATTGCAAGCCCATTATTATGTTCTTTTAAGAAACTATCACTGCTTAAATGATGAGAGGTATTAGGATGCTACTTAATCAATATTCAAAGCATCACAGCTCTGTAATTATTGTTATTATTGTTTAGAACCTACTCAAGTCTAATAACAATGAGATGAAGGGAATGGAAGTGGAAATGTTATCAAGAGAACAGAACTGAAATGTTAAGGTGCTCAAGTATTTACTGATTTTGAATAACTGCTCCAAAATAACAAGAAGAGTAAATTACATGTATAGCTCTGACACACAATCTCCGAGTCACTAAAATACACATTACCTTCTCCGTAGGTAAGAGCAAGGAAGTCAGTCTTCCTTAAAATCTTCTAAAAGCACATTTTTCCAACAGTGCTTGGTAAAAGCTAGAACAGCTTTTACCAATGGTCTGCCTCAGTGATTTTAGTAACACAACTCCAACATTACAATGCTTAGCCATCATGAAGTAGTGTGGAAGTATTTACACTAATTTTTGAATTTTAGCAGGTCATTGGTGAAAAGGATGCAGAAAAAAACTCTGATAAGCATTTTTTAACTGATGTTTTCCTATTTGCATATTTAGCAACCTAAAACAGTGACTTGCTACTTTTATTACTTGGTCACAATTAGCTGAAAACCATATCATGCAGTGTTTGTCTTACGGCTCCAAAAAGTTTCGTTTTCATTTCACATCTTCTTCAGTGACTTTATTAAAGATTGCATATGAAAGAAAAGATACTATGTATGAACAGACTGCAATAGTAAAAGAAATTATCACCTGTGAAGTATCATACTGACAGTAGTCTTGGATAATCTTTTAACTTCTACACTAGGAATGCAATGTGTCTTGGTGATGAAACAGCTGTGTGTTGTTTTCATGTAGCCATTACTCATGGACATGTTGTGCCTTTAACACTCAAGAGGACTGTCAGGAGCGCTGAATTAAAGCACTCAAGGGAGACCTTGGTCCCAGAAATACAAGGCTCAGTGCAGGCCTCATGGATCCCTAGTTTCAAGTTACCATCTATCACTTGATAGATATGAATTATGAGAAAGCAAGCTATTTAAGGGGTCACAGTAGCACTGAAGCAGAAATAAGAATTTATGGTTGTCCTTTCCCTCCAAACATGCAAAAATGCTACGGTGTTAATGTGTCAGCAGCCTGATACCCCATTAGAAGTAGAATCTCTCAGCTTCCCCTTGAATTTGATTAGCCATTAAGGTGAATTATTCTCAGGCACAGCTTCATCTCTTGCTTGCTCAACCCTTCATCAGTATCAGAGCGGCTAAAATATGGACAGTCCTATATTTTGCAAGTACTAATCCATATTCAACCACCCAGAACCATTTCATGCAAGCCTCTACCAAAATTATGCTAAAGAGGGCAAGTCATCAATGTTTTTTTTGAACACTTTTACAGACAATTGGTACGTTATGCAGAAATGGTAACTTACAATCCTAAAAAGAAAATCAGAATATACATATTCTGAATAGAGGTAATATAACAAGGGACAGGCCTTGAAAAAAGTCAAATTTTGGAGATTAATTTGGGAGCTTGAATATGATGGAAAATTTTTGTCTTTAGTTCTCATTTAAATATCAGTATAAAAATTGTAACATAAATCGCTGCATGAATTTTCACAGCTCATTCATGTTTGTAAAGCATTTGAAAGGAAATAGTTTGTAGCCAGGAGTTCAGATGATGAATGTTAAATAAGGTAATGAGGCCATACTATCTAATTAACCACCATTCATTGTCTGCAAAAATTAGGCTACAATGA
The DNA here is from genome assembly GCF_050655825.1 of Lonchura striata. NCBI lineage: Eukaryota > Metazoa > Chordata > Aves > Passeriformes > Estrildidae > Lonchura > Lonchura striata. Next base: position 81,825,683 of record NC_140705.1, on the reverse strand, counting down.
AAGTAATGAGATTATTTTCTTTTTTTAATTAAAACTCTTTATACTTCTGGGTGGTACTTAGTGCGCTGGTAACCTTACTTCTGCTTGGTTGGGACTTGAGTTGGGCACTCTTGGTGCATGGTGGCTCAGGGCAGAGAGACAAGCCAGGATAAGGTGGATGGCCCCGATCTCCAGTGCCATCCGCCTCAGCAGCACTCCATCGTCGGTCGTCAGTGGGGTCGTGCTGAACAAACTGCGCAGCACGTGGAAGGGCAGAGTTGGCAGCACGTTTGCTGAAGGAGACTGCAGGATATGACCTAGGTTGGAGAAGAAAAACATCAAACCCACATTTCCTTTCAATAGTTCAATACAGCCTACTAATCTCTGCAATAGTTTATGAACAAACAGAAATCTACTAAGGACTTAAGCATTCACATACAGTAAAGCTATCTATTACTATGTTTCCCTTTTGAGAAAAATTTGATTATGAGGAGAGTGTAGAAGAAAGGATGTTTCTTTATTTTATTCATAGATTTGGTATAAAATCAAATTTTAAAAATTTGATTTGCCACTTCCAGGGAGAAAACTGGTTTGGACTAATTTTTAGAAATACATATATATTTTTAATCATTCCAAATACAGCAAGATAAAGAATGCATGTGATCAGCTAATAGCAGCTCAGCTGATATGCAGCAATAATTTATCATACGTAAGATTCTTTTCTGTATTCATGTGCCCAAAATATGAACGAATGCACTGACACAAAACAAGTTTCTATAGTAGAATACATGGTGAAATACTAACATAATTTTAATTACATGAGTTGCATGTATGAATTTTGTACTACAATTCCTTAAAATTTTAACCCCTTCGCATTATGAGCAAAAATTTTCTTTTAAAAGCCACATTTCAAATAATGGAATGACCTATTAATCCAACACACTGAGATATAGGAAGCTGTTTCAATTTTTTTCCTGTATTTAACATTACATTTCACATTCCTTCCCCAGTGCATACATAAAGAGAGACCACTGAAAACTGGAGATGCTTCAAACAGTGAAAATACTTTAAAATAGCTAACTCTGTCCAGAACTTTGCTTCCTATTTTAAATATTTTATTTTCTCCCTCATTCTAAAGAGTTTATCAACTATATAATCATCTAAAGATTTAAACAAATATGTCTGTATTTGTGTGTATATGTATCTACACACATACATACATGTGTTAATTTGTATCTATTTGATACTCTTTGCAAAGACAGTAAAAAGAAAGAATCAAAAGTCTTCTGGCTAGGACCTTCAGAAATAAAATCAAAACCTTCTGGAAAATAAGCTTATCTAATAGAATTCCATAACGGCAGGCATAGCCAAATCAAAAAAAGAGAAAATCTAAACATTTGCACATTATTTATCTTGGCAGACAACTGAATCCATCTGTTTTAATCTGTAAGTCATAGATTTATAATTGCAGCTCTTCATATTGTGCAAAAAAGTAATGAGATTGTACATGTGTGAAAAGCTGCATTTTGAACAAAAACGGAAGGTATTAATAGTTTATACAGAAAACTAATATGGACTACTGTGTACAACTGAATGCACATTTTGTAGAGTTCAATTCCAATATTTAGCTAAGGGAAAAGAGGAATTGGCTGTTTAGTCCAGGTAAAACTAAGGCTATGAGGGAATGTAATTCCTGTCAACAAATGCATTGGAGAAAGAAGAGGTATTGGCCACTAACATAGGTAGAAAATTAAAGCAACTCCTACCCATCAAGAAAATTATGTTCTGGAAGAGTATTCCAATAGCAGTAGTGGCTGCACACACAGCTACACTACTACAAAAAAAGACACAACGCAAATTCTGAAGGTCTCTTTAGTAAAAAAAAAGAAAAAAAAAAGGATATAAAAATTGCCTGCAGTAGTAAGGCACTGAGACTACCCTAGAAACTGCATATTGCTCTTCAGTTAGTTACCACTCAGATGAGGTGGATGTAAGCAGCTAGATTGCAGTTTTATTGCCCAGTTTATTCTGCACCTAAATACTAGAGAAATAAAAAGACAAGCAGAAGGGAGGGCAAATGAGATTCTTAGTCTTATGAGGTCCATGTTGCACATCACTCTATAGAGTGCTAAATAGAGACTAACTTCTGATGATTGCAGCCTAGAAAAACCAGCACTCTTCTCAAAGTCATAATCACAGAATCATATAGGTTGGAAAAGACCCTTGAGATTAAGTTCAACTGTAAACCTGACACTGCTCAAGTGCACCACTACACAATATCCAGTGAAAGGAAATGCCTTCAACATATGAAACCATATTTCATACACACTCTTCCAGTTCTTAAAACAGTAAGAAACACAAATATTAGAACTATATGCAGAATTCCAGGTTCATTTGTAAAGAAAACAATTTTTTTCCTGGCTTGTCTGTTTATTCTTTGAAGAATATCCCATTTCTCCCTCTGATCTCACATCATCAAGGCATAGATTCTATTTAGGCAATTTAATCACCATAATCTTTAGATCTTACTTTCCTTTTCTAGAACATTACTCAATGGTTTACTCTACATCTGTTGTGGCTTTGCTCTTATCCGTATTATTCTGCATTTGGTTGCAGAATGATAGGCTGTTTGCACAATTAGTTGAGCATTTCCAGCTACTTAGAACATTCTGTCTGAAAGCAGTCATTTTGACAGTGTCATTGTAGGTTTTATCAGTGTTTATTTTACAATTACTCTGACATGAGATGAGAACCCTTGAATACTCATGATTGTGATAAAACTTTGCCAGACAGAATTTAACAGAGACAACAGTTTATCAAAGATGCCTGCAATGCACTTTTGCACAAAACAATTCTTCCTGATAAAAGCAATACAGCGCAAATAAATTTAAGTAAAATTGTCTGTGGTCTACAAAGAAAGGTAATAATTACAGCACATACTTCCTTCACCATCATCTGTAACTCCCAACACCAATCTCAATAGACACTGAGCATGTTTCCGTTCTTTTAGCAGCACCTCAGCATAGCCCGGGAGACGGAGAAATAAACCAAAGGCAGCCAAAGAATGTGCTGGTATGGGAGACATAGTCTGGACTGTTGACTTGATCGGTGGAGGCTCTGCAGCGATTGTTTCTGGTGCTTCATACACCAATTCCCCTGATTGTTCAATGGTAACCCATTCAAACTGATCACTGTCCTTCTGTTTTTCCTGTGTAGCTGATGTAACGACTGGAGTGCTCACCTTAACCAACAAAAACAACAAAGAAATTTGGCATTCAGTTAAACACCTTAAACAAAAATTCTGTTATAGTAAGGATCTAAGAGACATGCAATCTTAACGTAGGACACAATAAAGAAGTCACATGAAATACTCTACCATTTGTAGATACAGGAACCATGCTAAATGGCTCAAAAGAGCATACTTGCATTTTCAGTACAGTGCTACAAAGTTGTGCCTACACAAGCAAGCAAACATATTTTGGCAACCTAAAATTCTCAGTTAAAGTGTGCTGCTTAAATACAGAGGCATAAGAGACACAAATTACTCTGAAGTAAATACAAAGATTAATTTATTACCATACTGTTAAATAAGAAATGGCCCTTTATTTTTAACATTAAACACTGTGAACGTAAGTATTTAGTTTTTAGGTTCATATTGCAAAAAGAAGAAAAATTAATCATAATGCTTTTAAAAACAAAGAATAACTTCAGGTATCTTAGCAGTTTTGTAGCACCTCATGATCCTTTTGAGCTTTTGATTGATTTGGCATGCTTTATTACCATTATACTCTATCAGAACAGTCTGTTTTATGACCAGAGGATTGTGCAGTCAAGCATTATGATGGGAATCATTAAGGGGGTAGTAGCTGTACAGTGCCCCAAGACACAATGAAACAATTTAAATGAAATTATTACACTGAGGTCTTTCTCATAATTAAACATCACAGAGGTTTCAGGCTTTCATACTGTTCAGATAAGATAAACTGATTTGATCATATTTAGAATTTCAGTACTTATCACCAGACTAATCTAAATTGGAAAAGATTAATATGAAAAGCCTTTACAGAAATTGTCCAGAATACCAAATTCCTAATTTAAAGTCAAACCATGTTTTACTGAATTTATTCCAATTGTCTTCACACTAAGAGAACCAGAAGTACTAGTGACTTGGAGAAATATAAATGTAAAATTAAATAATTGAGAGTTTGGAGAAATCATCAGTCTTCACTCTGAATAATCTGTTTGGTATTACTATATTTACTTTTTTTAGTGGTTCACATAATTCTTATTCAGTATTTGATTCTAAATATATATCTCAAGCTAAGAAATTGTGAAAAGCCAGTAAGTCCCTAGGACTATAGAAAAAGAAGGAAAAAAAGGAATGAAATTTCTCATGGTCATGTTACATTTCACATCTTGCAGAATTCCATATATCAGTTTTCTTCAATACAAAGTACACATTATCCCTCTTGGAATTTATAATAAAGTAACTGTTTATGTAAATACTTTTCCTTAACTTGTAATTTTTGAACTGCATTGGTACTCTGCATAGACCTCTAAAGCCTTTGTAGAACTATTTACAGAGGATGCATACTAATTCAGTCTCACTACAGGATTCCTATGGTTGCCAGAATTTTACAGTCAAGATACTGAATAATACACTCTTAACTCATAATCTTAGTATGATACCTTTAATTCATGATAAATTCAGTTTCAAAGGAAATAAATATTATTTCCTGTTAGAAATATCAGCCAAAACCTTCAAAACTATGGTCAAATAAAATTTGAATAATTCACAGGTTATTTTTTCCCTTTTTAGCAGTGTATACTTAGAAAAGCAGCCAAAGCAGCAATTCCACACTACTGCCACTATTGACACTTTTGAAATGTCTATCAGTGTATCCAGAGGAATTCTATATATAAGTATACAAATAATATCTATTATTTCTTAATATTAATTATATTAAGATGATACTGTTATTTATAATAATAAAATTACATCACCTGCTTTGAGAACTGCATTAACTTAAAATAAAAATATCTATGAGGGTACACTTGCACGAACAATTAAGTGATAAGTAAGAGTGCCTTTACAGTATATCAGTAATTTTATTTTACTGCACCCTCCAAGATATTTTAAATTAATAGAAGCAGCTTGACTTAGTCCCACAAGGCCATGGCTACTCAGGCTCTGTGACATGGAAAGGGAAGCACAAGTACAGCTGGACAGGGCTGTGGACTTATGCACTTGCCTATTTTACAGTAACTTCCTCACATAACTGAGAAGTTCAACTGAACTATAGAGAAATACAAAGAAAATACTGTCCTTAAACAAACAAACAAACTCCCTCAGCATGTTTTCCAACATTAATTTTTTTTCTACTCACTTGTTGAATTACGTCAGGATAAAGCATAGGGAGTCTCTCTGCAATAAGAGCCAATCCACCCATGCCTGCAAAAACTTGCAGTGGAGACTGAATGGGACAGGTTTCAAGAAGTGATTCATCCAGAACTGCATCCATACACTCATCCCCAGGACTGATGGCCTCATCTTCAGGGCAAGGTCCCAGTAAATCTGCATGCTCTACAAAAACATAAATATAAAAGAAATTAATACATATAATCAACACTGTGTTTATTTCTTTGTCCTCATTTAAAAGTGGATTTCAAAAGTACTGATTCCTTCTCAAGCAAAGACTGAGCCATGAACCTGAAATGAATACAAGACTAACAAAAGAAAACAGAAGTGTTAATGGTACCTTTACCCAATGACAGCAGATCCATGTCAAACTCAGTATTATTTATACACAGCTACATGTTAATTATTAGAATTTCATATTTTATTAGAATTTGATCTATGCCTTCAAGACTTTGCTAATTTTGGAGTAATGACACTTTTTAACACTCTTTCATCTAGAAGTTAAGTGAAAGTTTGTTATTCTCCAATAAAGAGTTCATAGTTGAAGAAAGGAAAGATAATCTTAAACTTAAATTAGTTTTGCTTCTCTCATCTCCTCTCTGTGAGGTGTCAAAATGACCCTCTGCAAAAAGCCATGAGATTTAATTCTATTCTTCCTTATGAAGAAAGATCATTATCTGAATTTCAAACTTTCTATTAGCCTCCATCCTCCCAGTTTATGACTAAGCACCCTAATATCTTGTACAACAGACAAAAAAATGAACATTCTATGCACTTATTCGCACAAGTATATACAGAATATATAGAATCCTACCACAATTCCTTATTGCCACACATCAGCCTCTCTTCTAATTGCCACAGGCAAACTTCAGTGAATATTCTGTATATTTAATCTAAAAATCTGTTTTACAGATTATATTTTTAAGCAATGCAATGCAGGGGTCCTCCAAGTCTTCACAGCATAGCCACATCAAAAGGCAGGAGAGATTAAGTGGTCTTAGAATCTCTTCACTGTGAACAGTCTGACACCCATGATAATCCTCAGTTATACTCCAAATATATAGCACACACTCTATTATTTATTATATTCTTGTAAAAACACAGAAGTACATTAATGAATAACTTGTGCAGCTATCAAAACAAATCTCTTATGAAAAAATTTTTGAACAGCAGACATTGTATCTTTTAACAGATACTTCATATTTTAAAACTATTTCTTCACTAATTTGAAAGGAAACAGCAGGTCTTTCTCCATCCTAATTCTCAACTTTCAAACATGTGAGAAGCACAGTGTTACAAGGACATCACCGATATGCTGTGGGAGGACCACACTGCTTTGGAATAATATGATCAAAGTGTAAGATTTAACAGGCTTAAATCAGGGACATGTAGGAATATGTACATCAATTCATCCTCTTTCAAACACACAGACTATGAGAAGTCTGTATGAAGAAGTCTTTCATTGACAGACTAAGAAAAGGTCACTAGATACTTTCAGAGCAGGATAATCCTTGTAAGAAAATGTCCGAATGCAGCACTTTCAATATGTACAGATTTGATGTCTACTGTTCTAAAGAACACAGGCAAAATCCTCTGTGGAAATGCTCCTTTTCCCCACAGACAGTGGGTGAGGGCATCACAAATGTATCATACCATATTAGAAAATGTTAAATGTTTTTAAAAGCTGGAGTTATAAGACCTACATAGATGGCTTAAGAGAAATCTCCATTTTCAAAGCAGCATTTGGTACCTAAGATACAGCAATAAAAAATGTCACAGGCTTCTCTAACTCATGGTTTCAAACAGTTCCTGTATTACTAAATCTGCCCTGGTTACCAGCACACTTACTAGAGAGAACTGATACACATGTCAAGAAATAAAATATACTGGACCTACACAATCACAATTGTATCACATACAGTATTATAACGAAAAAGGGAAGTGAAACCAGAGCAACCATATTGTAGCAACTTATAGACACATTTTAGGCAGGCAAAGAATTTGTACTTAATCACAAAGCTCTTGTCTAGAAAAGAATAGCTCAGGAAAATCATTCAAGAAAATAAAAAAAACCCCACTGTTTCTCATCAAGAAAATCAAAACAATTTTTGTTGAAAATAACAACATTTTTAAAAGGAGTATACCAAAAATGTAAGAACACTCACCTTTTTCTGTGTGAAGACGTTTAAATGAGTCTGTTTTTGATAAGCTTGGATCTGAGATTACTTTGGAACCAAGTTTAACTGTCAAATCTATGGATCTGTATCCTTGAGGGAGCTTGCGGTCATACAGCAGAGTCAGAAGCTGGGCAAGTGTCATTTCAGCTGGTAATGGCTGACCTAGACAACAAAGGCATCAAGTCAGAGAGGAAAATTCTGACTGGGTTATTTTAACATACATATCCAGGTGCTGCTCATTACTTGCACCACAGACACCAAGTAGACTAAATATCATCTGGCTCCAAACTTAGGCCTTAATGTTACCATTCGCTCTCTTGGGAAAAGGGGCTCCATCAGTTTTGAATCAATCATCAAACATATCTATGCCAACATTCCCTAAGACAGTTCTGTGCTGACAGCACAAGCACTCGGCACATTTAACAGATGGCTAAGGCTGTAATTTGATGTGCATTTTAAGTGGGTACTGGCTGTCCCCTGCTATTAAACACCACCTATGTATGCATAACCCTTGAATTGTAGGAGCATAGAGGTACAAGGTACGTGTGACCAGAAGATAAAAAAGGTGGTATTGAAAAAAGTGGAAAACAAATGAACTGGCAATTCTTTTTCAGGCCTACTAATGTCAAGCCTAGCTCACAAGTCCTGTATCAGGACAGCAGAAGACAACAGAAAATAAAAAAATAAAAAAGAAGGGCACTGCTAGGACTACTTTTCTCCACAGCAATGTAGACTTGAAATGCACATGCAATACAGTCCAAACTGATTACTCTAATTCAGATTTTGGCTATTTTGTTGATTGCAAATATGTTCTTCCCTGAAATTACAAGCTCATCTGAAGGCAGAAAAATTTTGTCGGAAAACAAGTAGATTTACACATTAAATATTTTAGAGTTGGATCCTATAATAGCATGTCCATTACATCTTGATTGTACTTAATCAAGTAAAACAACATCTAAGAGTTCCTTAGAAACAATCTGTTTCTTCAATTGAAGATTATTTCTTAAGAAAAACAAAAATTCAAAATGCCTTGCCAATGTGCAAATGAGCAAGTTTTCTGCCCTTTATTTCTTCATCACTGATTTTGTTCACATGGCTTATTATTTTGTAACAACCATTTTCTGTGCAAGACATAACCAGATCACAAATACAGAACAATTTACATGACCATCATGAGACAGTCAATGTTTACCAGCTACATACTAAAAACAGGCACTGGGTTTTGATCTCATCTCCAAAATAGCGGTACCATAGATTATCCTGAGTTAGAAGGGACTCACAAGGATCAAAGCTCAACTCTTGGCCCTACAAAGGAGAGCCCCAAGAGTCACACCATGTACCTGAGAGCATTTTCCAAGTGCTTCTTGAACTGTCAGGCTTGGTGCTGTGACCACTTGCCTGGGGAGCTTGATCCAGGGCCCAGCCACCCTCTGGGGGAAGATCCTTTTTCTAGTATCCAACCTAAACCTCTCCTGACACAACTTCAGGCATTCCCTTGGGTCCTGTCACTGGTTACTGGTCACCAGGAAAGAGATCAGTGTCTGCTCCTCCACCTTCCCTCATGAGGAAGTTGTTGACTGCAACAAGGTCTCCTCTCAGTCTCCTCCAGGCTGAACAAGTGACCTCAGCCATCCCTCACATGGCTTCCCCTCAAGGCCTTTCACTCTCTTCATTGCCCTCTTCTGGACTATCTTTAATAGCTTTATGTCCTTCTTACATTGTGTTACTGAACACTGCCCCCAGCACCCATAGTGAGGCCACCCCAGTGCAGAGCAGAGTGGGACAATCCCCTCCCTTGCCCGGCTGGCCATGCTGTACCTGATCTTCTCCAGAAGAGCCCATAACCACCTGTCATGGCACACCAATCACTGGACTCATCCCACCATGTTTTGCTCATCAATTTTAGATATTTTAATCCAAGTAAAAAATTCTGCTAATAATTGCTGGAGGATAGCCTCAAAGCTGGTAATTGGATAGTAAATTTCAAATTTAGGGATTTTTGGGTGAAAATTACTTTGATCAGAAGTTAACCACTTAATTCCATTAGCTGGATCCAGGCAAGAAGTTGTTCTGCACAACAATAATGATGTGTTTCATCCATGTTTCTGTCTTTACTTCCTGATCTGAGTCACTACAATTTCTTCCTACACAAGAGAGATCGCCAATCTTACTATACCATATCTGATATACATGGAACATGACCAACTGCTTAGGATATGCTGTGTTTTTAAAACACAAATGTTACAGAATTCATGAATATTCCTGAACTGTCAAATCAACCTTTCAGAGAGCAATGCAGGATGGTTGCCCACTTAGAACCTGAAGTAATAGGGCATTAGTACCAGGTCAGTTCTGCCTTGTATGTGGAAGGAAACCTACATCACCTTTCAAACCTACCCTGCTTTCATTTGTGAGTGGAAGTTTATGCTAATGCCATTTTAACAAATTCCTGATCATGTATCAGCCCCTGGAAAGACCATAATTTTGATGTTTAAAATGTATTACTAAAGTTACCTGGTAGTAGTTTATGGTACAGATGAAAAACTGGGATACTAATGGTTTTGCTGGAAGATTCTCCTCCTGAGGAAGAAGTACCAACTTTATCTGCCATCACTCTTCCTCGTCTTGATGGTGGACGTGGAGGGGTGGATGAAACAGCTCTTTTTGACTGAGATTTCAAACCTAGTACAGAAGTAAATAATTTCAAGTTGTTCTAAGTATTGAATACCTTCAGTTAGCCAAGATACAACATACTCAATGATAGAAAAATATAAGAACTTTACCTCACTAGCTAATTAAATACCAGAATAACATTTATGTATAAAACATATTTGGATATAATATGTATGTTATATCCAAATATGTTTTATACATACATATTTATACATACAGTATATTTTTAGTTAAAAGGCTGTACATTCTCCTAAACCCCAAACATAAACCAAGCCATAACTAGATGATACCATGCATAAAAAAAAGCAAAAGCTATTCTGATTCTGCTCTCATTGAAGTGTCTCACAATGGGCCCTACAGCAAAATGTTTTTAAGCTGTCTTTTCACCTGAAAGCAAGAAAGGCAAAATTTTCCAAATTGACAGACATTTCAGCACAGATTATAGATAATAACCCCTTGTCTGGCCTACAAAGGTGACTTTAGCTGCAGTACTGACAGTACCACATGTGATGAAAGGTGTCTTTACATGTGCTTTCCAAGTTCCCCGATCCCAAAACATTTCAAGTAAGCACTACGTGAAAATTAGGAGGCAGAATAGCTACATAAAACCTTACTGTTATTACACAGCAAGACTGCCTTATCTTAGGACAGATTAAGGTGATTTAAGGTAGAGCAAAATTACACTGCAATCATGTACACTTCTGTGCAGGTGACAGACCAAGGAAAAAAGCCAGGAGGTCAAGACACAAATACAGACAATTACTAACTTATCTTTGTCCAAGAGCTGCCACAAAACTAAAAAACATCCACACTTCAAATGCTGTAATATGCTCTGGTTTCAGCTGATCATTAGAAGCAGCTCTAATGTGCATCACATTGTCGAATAATCTCAGTACACTAAACTAGCTTGCCTCAGGAAGATCAGGCTGCAAATACCATCTCCTCCCTCGATTAATTTTACCCATAGGTAAAATGTTAAACACTTAACTTCTTGAGATTCTGAGGACACTAAAAAACCCTCAGAATATATGAAAAATTAATGACAAAAGAAGAAAATATTTGGTAAACAGGTAGAAAAACAAATACAAATGAAATAAGTTTAAATGTAAACTCTTACTAAATTGGAGAAAATTGAAAACAACATCAGAAAAACCTGAAATCCGCTTCTTTTTAATAGAGAATGGACTATATCAGGCAACTGGAATGATATGGCTGACTATACTATGCCCTATCTTCAAGCTTGGTGCAATATTGTTTTTTTTCAGATTTTTTGTGTTTTAACCCTTTTCTGGGATCTATCAATATTTTAGATACTACGGAAACATATTTAACTTGTTTAAGTGGCACTTACTATAACTATCTTGCCAGATAAAGATGCTGTAATTAACATAGCCATGCAGTTTTAAGTGTACCAAGTTCAGTGGAACCGCTGCCCTGTTCAACATTTGCGTTGTTATATCTACATCTAAAAACTTGAAATAAAAAGCTTAAGAAATATTGGTGCCAAAAGTCAAAGGAAATCAGAATCTCTGTTTTATGCTTCATGAAGTGTGAATGAACTCAAGGTACCTCAATAATGGCAGAAAGCTAGATAGGAAAAGAGTAGTTTGAAGTTGATTAATCAACTTCAAACTGAAAGACTAATGACTTCTATAGCCATCATCTAAACTGTAACATTTGTGTACCACTGCAAAATTACTATGTTTAATCTATATCCTCCAACAAAAGGTTTGCATTTTTGTAAGGAAATGGGCTTACATTAAAGACTTCTGAAGGTTCGACTCAATAGCTTTTATAAACTGAATGCTCTGAAAGAAACTCCAGTATTAGTTGTTTCCAAGTGGAATAGCATGGGTTTATGCCAAAGTCTCCATTTCTCAGAGACCATTTCAGCAGAGTATCATTAATTGTTATGCAAAGTATAAGGATATCTTTTATTTCCAAATGATATTTTCAGAAAAGAGGTGACTAAACTGTTGCACCAGCTACTGCAAAAAGTGGTGTCATTAGAAAAATGCTGTAAAATACCCTACAACAGAATCCTTGAAGATATCACTGACACATATATTTAGGTGTACATATATTTGACAAATTTGTCAAAGTATAATCTGCTAAAGGAAACTGTTTCACCAGGAATCAGCTTTTGCTACCTAACAGTCAGTTACATTACAATTGTAGTACAATTTTAGTACCAGGTACTACAATCTTTCTAACCATCACTAGTAACAAAATTAATTATTGGTAGATATTTTCTTCCCCCAACACACTTTGAACACCAGAAAGATCCATTTTATAAACGATAGAAGACAAAAGACATACCAGAAGCAACAACAACGCTGTAATTGTCCTGAAATCCATTTTCAGCTTTAACTTTTTCTTTCTCCTCATAATTCTTCTTTTCTTTATCTTCCTTCTGTTCATTAATTAGCTTAGCTGTAATACTGGGTGTATCTATATGGGGATGGAGGGGACAAGGACAAACAAAGAGAGGAAAGAAAAGCATTTCAAGATACTAAGTTGATTTTATTAGTTTCTAAGCTGTTAACAAGGCTATTCTCAACTACTGTAGCATTTCAGAGCTCCAACACACGCAGCAATAGTCTTGTCAATAACTGTGAATTAAGATATTACAGTAATTCTGCCCCCTTCTTCCCCCAAAACTCTGTTCTCTGATAATTTTAATCTGTAACAATTTAAAACCATTACTTGATGAGTCAAGTGTTTTCACATTAAAAAAAACTACTAAACCACTGCAATCAACAAAAACTGAGATTAAGCAAAAAATCTCTATCCAAACCCAATGAACCAAAAAAACTCACCAAAAAATCTTGACAAAACAACAGCAAAAAAAAAAAAAAAAAAAAATCCAACAAAAAAAGAAATACTAAAACTTTTTCTTAAGGACAGCTGCAGATTTATTTAAACAGGCTCTTGTATTTGGGTCTGGGTATCTCTCATTACATACTGATCCAATTTCAGAACTGGTAAATTCTCTTCCTTTGAAATTGGAAGATGCCTAAAATACATTACACAACCAAATCTTGAGCTGTTTGCTTAGATTACTGCAGTTCAACCATTTTGGTTCAATCATTAGTGTAGCTCACAACTATCAATATGTTATTAAATCTAATTTCTTAAATCACTGATGACTGGTGACAATGGACAATTTCATACTCTGTATGGTACAACACTGGCACCAAAATGGCCAAGTAATTTTCTAATTGCTTCTGAGTAGTCACTTGTTTCCACATAGCCACAGCAGCTTTAAAGCACAACTCAAGACCTGAAGTACCATCCAGCTACCTTTAACTGGGTGTCACCAGTGGGTGAGGTGCTGAATGGGACATGATTTGGCTGCTTGGAAATATATTATGATTTATACCTGAAGACATTAGTTATATCTGTATTAGACAGCACTGGAGACGAAAAAAAGATACAGAGTGTGAAACCACTGCCACTTACGACTCAACATTCACACAAATACACTCTTTCTATGTTTAGATCTGTGTGTATATATACAAACACATATGTGTGTGTATATATATATACACACAAATGTATCTATCAATGAGACTTCATATGTTCTTGGCTTTTAAAAAGATGTTCATTATCATCATTATTTTTATTAGTACTACTATTATTATTAAATTTCTGAATTTCTCTAGTTTTGTCCCCTGGACTCAATGTTGTCCACTTACTGTTGGGAAATTTAAAGGTCATTAATGAAATTATTAAAGAAGGTTAAGCAATGGTATTGTAACTACTCAGGTGATACCCAAATTTGTTGTTCAGTTTTTCCGAGTCAAGCAGTAACTCAAGATTAAGGTGCATGAAATACAAAACAACTGGTACTCATCCAGGCAATCCTATCTGCTGTGTACTGCACATTTTCTTCCTACAGTGAAGGGATGCAAGCAGCAGACCTATCAATGATTTCAGGCACCTCTTCTCCCCCTCTTTTTTTAAAAGCCGGGAAAAAAGTACAAAATGAATATGGTTCTTGTGATTTGTTCATGCAGAAAGTATGCAGAAAGTATGAAGTGGTTGAGACATTAACAGTAGTAAGGAAAAAAGAAGTTAGCCCAAGGGACAGATTCTGATACAAGATCTTCCTGACTTCCTGTTGCTGTAGCGATGACAGCCTTTCCTTTATTTTCTACCCCAGTCCACCCCTTCTCTCTTTCTCACCTAAAACACAGAGCTTGCTCCTCTTATATTCAAGCCTTCTTCACTCTGTCCTAACCATGGACTTCATAGAATGCTATACAAGAACCACAAAGCCAAGGCATAACAATGCAGCAGCAAACTCTAAAGTTATGGCGCCCTACAAAGTCAGCACTTGACCATTTTCAATTACAGGCATGACAGTTTACCACATCATCACATTCTCCTCTCCAGTCCTTACCAGCACTGGCTATCAAGCTGACAAAAATACACCACTAAGGCAGCTACTCAGTACATTTTATGTCACTGCTCAGCAACTGATCCCTACCTCGTATGGAGTGACCATCCCACCCATTACAGTAATGAGATCCTTGCACAGTTTGTGGTCAGAAAAACCTCAGTCAAATTTCACACATGACTCTCTGGACAGTAAATAAATCTAGAATTCTATCAGAAACAGTAAACTGTTCCTTGATAAATAAGATAAAAGCATTTAGCTAGGAATGGATATTTTTCTATTAAAATCCTAAACCACATCTTGTCCTATCTAGTATTGTGCCAAATAACATTTTAGTACTCCTATCAGCTTGTTAGGTAACATTTATTGACCCAACAAATTTGTAGAAGTTTTCCATAGATATAAAAAAGAAATAGTTGCTTTTAACTCCACGAAGACCTGTCTCATAAATTAAAAGCTGAATTACCCTGAGTTCCAAAGAAGTACACATTGAAGTAAACATACATACAGGAGCATACATACCTAGTCAGATGAACAGGCAATTAAGTGCATACCCTTCAATGCACATCTCCCATATGGCAAAAACATAATTGCTCTAATGATCTTTGATTTTTCTTTCGTATATTGAGAATCACATTTTAAGAATAAAGAGGATAAAGTCTTGGATTTGTTTATTTTTTTTTTTAACCAGACATGTATAAAACTGATTTGTCATTTACCATGACCAAACAATTTCTACTCTATGTATTACTAGAGGAGAATCAACTTGCATCTTGCCTGGCTTTACCTAGAGAGCTCTGTCATGGACATGACATCTTCAGTATGAATTCTCCTCTTATACTAATTTTTAGAAGCTATTAACCCTAATCTTTATATAGTTCTGTTTCCTAAAGTATTTAATGAGCACTAAAATTAAAGGTGGGATTTATTTTAAGATGTCTAGCATTTAGGTGTCAAAATCCATATTATGATCTGTGAAAGCCTGATCAACAAAGTTCCCTACAGACAGGTTTATCTCTCAGTGTATATTCAAGTAGTATGACTGAAAGTGCTGAAATTTAAAAAAAACCAAATAAATAAATGAATGCCTTCACATTATCCTCTCACTGTGTATAATTTAAAAATTAATATCTAAAAGTAAATTATACATTTCATTTTCCATTTAATAAGCAAATGCAAACATTTACATGGCAGACAAATTGTAACCACAGAAATAAGATGGAGCCTTTATCAATGTCCTTTTCACAGGACGTACATCTCCACCTTGAGACGTATCACTAAGTTCCAGGATGTTTAACTGACAAAATTTGGGGAAATGTAATGAATGGATGAAAGTCAGTGTGTTTTAAAGACTGATATTTGCAGTATCACTTATATGGTCAAACAAACACTATAAGATTTTTTTTTTAAAACTACATTTAAAAAAGAAGCAAAACAAAGCCACGAATTATTGCAAACTTGCCTGACACACGATCAAGAACTTCTGCTAGAGTTGTTGAGACAGGCAAGTGAAGAGTACGAAATTTATGTCCAGCTCCATACATCGGATGTTGAATTACATGACTAGTAGCATTAATTCTACCTTTGTACAGCTGAAAGGAAAAAAAAGTCAACATTAATTACAACTTCAACACTGAGAAAGAACTTAAGCCACTATGTTCTTATAAAGCCATGTCAGCTAGACAAAGCTAAATTCTTAGTGTGCTAAAAAAGAAACTGATATATCCTTCAACTTTGGAGGTATACAGTAAAATTGCATCAAATTAGGACATGTTTAGTTTTGTAACTCAAAATAATTTATTTTGAAAGTCTACAATATTTTTAGGACCAGAAACAGTATGATATAATATTTGCTAGAAGAAACCAATCATTTTACATAGCTGTAATATGAGAGAAAAATTGCATGCCTGAAACTTGCAATTATTTAGGAAATAACTATGAAACTAAATATCAAAAAATAACAATATAATTTGAGTAGAGAAAGAGGATGTTTCTCTGTTGCTCTGACTTGAGGAAGAAGCTTATTCTAGACTTAATATCCACTTTTTGTTATTATGACAGGTAACTAAGTCACCATTAGTTAAAACATTGCAAATTTTTTACCATAACGTATTTTAGACAGCCCTGAAGACCTCTTTATTAGTATGCACTTACAGGGCCAATTTATTGTCATGCAATGCAATGAAAAAAAAAATGTATTTGCTGAGAATCAGAACTAAGCTTCTGAAAAACAGTTTTGGTAAGAATGGGGAACCAATCTTTGAAAAGGTTATGTTGTTGGATATTCTAGAAGTATATCCTGTACATCTACATTATTTTTAAGTTTTCTCTTTGCATGTTATAGGAGGAATAATCTCAGTAAGAACACAATTTCACAGTGTTTTTAATATAAGAAATGGAACTATAACAACTTCAGGACATTTTTTCTGCTTTTCTGTATCAAGTAACAACTTTCTGTAAAATACTGTTGTATGTAAAACAATTAACAGAAAACTAATGCTACCTTTACATTATGAATGGACCTGCTAACAATTATTCAGCCAAGTTAGAACATTTGAACGTTTGTGCTGAAACTATTTGTGTCTCCTTTTCTATTTTATACTGCCTGACCCAAGTTCCCTCTCATATATCTGCTTCACTTTACTTATGAGATGCAGAAACCAAAGCAGCAAATACTGTTTTCTGGATGGTGCTATCAGATCTTTTAAAGAAACTTGTAGTTTTACCCTATTTTTTTAGTCATAGTCATCAACTGAGAGCACTTCAGACATCAAGCGTAATTCTGTTCCTGTGAAGCATGTGGGACCATAAAGCATACATCTGCTTTATAAATTAATTCACATATTTGTCACTCAATTTATTCATGGCATTTTGGCTAACTGCTGAAGCATGTCTGCCAGTTTTGACTATGACTGATCCTTAACGAAACTGCTAAGGTCTACTGAACAGATACTGTATCTATATTTATTGCTAGTGTGTAATGGTACTATTAAAAAGCCTTCTGTAAGATAAATTTCAGTTCTCAGATCATTCAGAAGCAGTATATTTCCAACAAATATTTTGTGTTATTGTAACACAGTGCCTTGAATTTTCTTCTAAAATGATGAGTCACAATTCAATTGCACTTTCCTTTCCAAAATTCCATAATGTGTACAGCAGAAAAAAGCTGCTAACATTTCAAAGCTGGATATACTCAGACTTAAGACTTGAAGGCTAAATTTATTCCACGTTTACCATATGGTATCAAAAATTCTTACTGGACAAGGCGACTGAAGAAATAAAGTCACTTTCTCATCCTCTAGCATCAGCTGCAAAAAAAGCCTCCTAATAAATCCTGAAATATTTCCAGAGGTTGGGAGGTTCCCACGCTGAGGAGAGGACTGGAACAATTCACAGAGAACCTGAGAATGCAAAATGATACCAGATTTAAAATATTTCTACATTTAGGTCTTTAAAATATAGCTCTGCGCAGCCATAGTAGGCAGTTCCCAAGATCCACTCCCAGTTATTACACAAACCAGCTCAGAAATGAGCACCACTGAAGAAAATACCTGCAGCAATAAGGCCTTTAATATAAAAGTGTAAAATGCTGACTACAGCATCAAAGTAATTATAAACATGTAAATTTCTCAAAAATATAAAAACCTGAAAATAAAGTAGTTATAAAAGCAGCTTTTGAATCCCTAAAGCATAAAAAAATAAAGCATTTCCCAAGGCATAATGCACTATTACTCCCAGACATTAACAGAGAACTGACTCAATTTTTTACTGGTCTACTTATTCCTAGAGCATCATTATTTGTAATGCTGAAAACCCATTCTTTCATTATAATTGCATTCAGCTATGTCTGCAAGGTTAATGAATGAAACAAAGATAGCTGAATTTGCTCTAGAATGCCAAATGCAAAGCCATATTCTGCAATACCCCTGACACAGGTTGCACAAGCAAACTTCTCAGAAAATCTCCTTAGGTTACTAATATTAAATATATGTGAAGCTTGCTGTTCAAATTCCATTTCACAGAAGTTTAGCCCTATCCAATTAAATAGTTTTTTGGATTTTGGTCTGAAGTTTATTTCTCTAAACCAAGAGGACTACGAATCTATACACAGGACTGGACAGCCATGCCAAAACATTTTTATATGTTTAAGACTCAGATCAACAAGCTAACAAGTTTAACATAAAATGTTTCCAGTCAATGACATCTTACAAAACCCCTAGTTATTATAAAGAAAAATAAAAAATGTAGAAATTTTTCAAAATTATCTGTAGTTATTAATAAATTAAAACATTATTTTTCTCTCTCACCTGTGCCATAAGTCTCTGGTTATTAGGATGGCAAGAGATGCATTGTAGGAAGAAAGCAACTGTTGCATTTTCAATTGCTGTCCGCTGCTGAGTGGTCAATCCTGTGGTTACAGTTGAAGAAAGCAAGCTGGATCTTGCACTGGTCTGCTGTGCTGTCATATTGTGTCCTCCAGAGGTAGCACCAGAATGGCACAACAGGAATAAAAGTGCTGTCCACAATGGATTGACTTCAGAGCCACCCAACCAATCCTTCATCATGTGGCTGTTGCCAACTTCTGTCAGAAACCTGAGAACAGGAGCAACCAGGTCTGCTGTGATGGGCATTTTATTAAAGTGCTGTGGAACATGGTGCCTCCTGAGCCTGTCCTGAGTGATATCCACTGATTGTGCAGTGCAGTCAGAGCTAGAAGTATGGTTAAAGCAAAAACTAGCAAGACTTCTTACAAGCAGTGAAGGCAAACCTGAGTCCAGTAACTGCTTGATAGCTTCAGGAGACTGCGATGAGGCAGCAAGAGTAGCCAGGTGAGACTCTGTTAGTGCAAGAGGGGCTTGTGCATTTTTAGAGTCATCTGTCAAAGATGAACTAAGGTCCTGCTTTTTGCTGTCATCGGTCATAGACAGTCTATGCTGACACTGCATTGGAGGAGGAGTGATACCCATCCATCCCATCAGTAAGGAAAAATAATTTGGGTGGATGTGGCACATGGAACAGAGCAAACTATCAACAGCTTTCTTCAAAACCATGTTGCAGGGAAGAGACATGGACCAGTTAAACAGTGACCTGTAGAAGACAGAAAATCATATCAATACATAGTTTGCCAGTCATTTTTCCCTTTTTTACCGCTGATTCATACAACATTTTTGCACTTTTATGATTTACTGTTATAGAAGCTGCTATGAAACACTCCATGCTGAACTTGGAAACTTCTTCTGGATCACAATATCAGCAGGACGCTGATTACCTAAAATGCATTTCTCAACTGTATGCTTAAATTTCTTTCACCATACTGTATTTTAAATAGATATAAACCAGCTGCACACAAATCCCAGATTTCGGTCTTTCGACAGTTGTCATGCATCTCATCCATTTTTAACCAACTGCAATCTCTTTGTGCTGTCAATTCCCCAAACTGCAGCTGTTAAGAGTCACACACATGACCCTGTGTGTGTACAAAGGTCATTTACATGAAGGTCTCAATTCCTTGTATGAACTTTAACATGTTTCAAAATTTTTGAAAATTTCCCTTATTAGGCATTTTCCTAAAGATGCTGCAAAAAACTGAAAGCAGCAACAACCTTGTTGGTTGGAGAACACGTCCTTGTTATCCTTACTTGACCTAAATTTAGGACACAAGTTAACAACAGAATTATTCTTCAGCAATTCTAAAATCCCATCTACCTCTGGCATCACATCCAAGTAACTATCTGCTTGAGTGCTAATCCAAGGCACATGAGTGCAGAAGCTAATTTAGTTCCTATTATTCAGCTTAAACTTCAGATGGGGTACTTATAAAGTAAAATAATTTCTTCACACAGACTTGTCCAGAGTATGTGAAGTACTTTTAAAAAAAAGGCAGCTTTCCAAACTGTATTCACAGTACCTCAACACCACAGGTGTTACCTTAACATTTACATAAAGTGGTGAACACACACTTCATGCCATCCAATGCTCAGTTTTAAAATTAAATTTGGATGTATTATTGTATCTTGCATTTTCATTTGAAGACAAGGATTATTTTCCCTTCTTCTGGATGGAAATGTTAGTCTGTATTTAGTCTAAGGGCACTCTAGGAATTTGAAGAACTATCTAGGTCTAACCAAAAGTTGGATTTATCACCAGGTCAAGGGTTGATAAAACCCCTCCCCAAGAGAAAACTCATCTAAGTGGATAAATGATCTATAACTCTGGAAAGACAGTCATGATTTCCAAAAGTCCACTTAACTCTTCTCCAACTATATATTAACACAATCCAAATGCTAAAATCTTCTGTATGAATTCATGCTCTATGAAAAATAAGGTTTTTTTCTAAATACATATTTAAAAATAACTAAGGGATTACCATCCATTGACCAAATAAAAAATAATGAAATGGAAAATGGGGATGATGGGAAAATATTTCCAAGAACAAAGTGATTTATCACATGAAGGAGAAACTTGGAACTATAGCTAGAATCTATTACAATATTTCAAAAGTTACACAATATTGAAAAAGATGAAAAATAGATATGAAAAGTTACTTTTATTAGAAAAAAATTTTGCCCATATAACTCTGACAAAAAAACCTTTTATATTTATTAAAGAATATATTTTATAATTTGCTCCAGATGGCGGCCTATATGAGTGATCGTTTTATATCTGGGAGGAGGCAGGGGAACAAGGTCATATGATAACTTGCATACTCTAACTAGGTACAAACTATAATTTCTCCCTGTGATGAAAAAAACACACCTTCCTCCAAAAGACAGGAACTCAGCTGTGAAACCCACTTTTTTATAAGACTAATTGGGCTGTCTATTTCAGAAAGTCCATTTTTATTAGAGCTTTTGCTTTTCAAATGCTAAGATGTAGCTTGAAAATGTATTTCTGTTACAGTGTATTGCTAAAAGGACTAATTGACCTGCAATTTAAACTCCTTAAACAGATTCCCAAGATGAACAAACTAATTTTGAATTAAAAATTATCTACATCACTGTATTAGTGAAGTGTCTTTGGAAATTGTCTTCCTTGAAGTCATGTTGCACATATGTCAGAGTTCCACATGCTTGTACCTGTAACCATAACTTGATGATGTTTTAATGTCTGACTATGCCTAGAGGAGACTGGTTGTGGAAAAATGTGAAGATTTCCTAAGAACAAGAACAAAACCATGTGCAAAGATCTCTTCATTAACTGCAACCACATTCAACAGTACAAATCAAAGATGTCTGACTAATGCTAGATACAGTAATTTAACAGTCATTTTTCCATAAAACATGTGAAACAATGTTATGTGGCTTATTTTGTTTTGTTTAAATTGAAGAGATAGTTAAGCAACATAAATTGCAAATATTAGACCATGTATTTTCATTTTGGGAATCACTAAGAGTATACATTTAGGGTTTAGAGTGAACTTCTCTTTAGAATGTATCAAAATGAAGCAAGTTCATAGTTTAAGATCCACTCCAGATTTTGTCCCTTCATTTCTTTCAGGTCAAACTGGCCATAACAGAAGTGAAAACTCCCAGAAAACATTTCTACCTTCTAACCTCTCAGTTACAGAAACTATACTGAGAAAAATAAAATAATGCTTCTGTAACAGCATCCTAATGAAGATCACTTATATATAGTGTGAAAATTACTGCAAATAATTTCAACAAGAATAGTCCATTAAAAGACCTCATGAACGAAACCAGGACTCAGCTTACCTTTCACATATATACAAGTATGCACACAGATTTCCTGTTTCCTTTCAGATTTTTGGGTCTTTAAACACAATTATACCTGGAATATGTGAAGTGCAGCTTTGAGTTTTGAAGTACAGAACTACCTGTTTGGGTATCTTTAGGTATCCACTCTACCAATTAGCTTCAGGCATATCACTTTCCACTACTATTTCACAATAAGTGCCCTTCAAGTTGTATTATATCAATGAACAAAACAATTTAATGATAAAAATAACGTGGTGCTGAACTTTGCTTCACTTACTCAAAGAGCTCCCTGTCCAGTAATGCCGGCAAATCATATTCAACGAGCAATTCGTAACTGTGCCACAGAATGGCTGCTACACAGTGCAGGTGGGAAGGAGATGGCATCAGGAGCCCGTACTCTCTGGTTGAGCTATTGGGACAGATGTAACTGACCCGGCCACTCTTCTTCAGAGCTGCAACTCTTGCAGAATCACTGACCCATTTCAGCAGTGCTTGAATTCTGTAAGACAAGATGATGTCGCACATTATAAATGAGCAAAGAAACACTCAAGAGTCAAATTAGCTTTTGTAGTCCAATTTATCTCTTTCTTTGAAATAAGGTTCAAGAGCGAGCTCAAGCTCTTTTTTTCTCAAGACTCAGATCAGGGCAAAAATTTATTAAAAAATTTATATTGGATAGCCAAATATGAACCTCCTATAGAGAAAGAAAATATAGCAGGTATCTGATTTCTGACTATTTGAGAGAAAAGTCAGTTGAAAACCAAAGTTTTATCACATTTGTAAGAGCAGAAATAAAGAGGGATAGCATTCCCTGGAAAGGATGAAAAGAGCTAGGACAGAAAACTGGGAGAGCTTTTTCAGATTTCTGCACTTCCATGCTACCTTATAACAATCAGATTCCAAAAATGTTTTATTTTGTGAACTAGTATCAAGCCACTGTTTAGCACGTTATTTTTTGTATATGCTTCCATATGACAACCCAAATAACATTACCTATCTTTTGTTCCAGGGTCTTGAGTTGTTCCAAGCTGATAAAGAATGTCTATTGTGGAGTCAGAAGAGAGACCATTTAATCTTCCAAACAGTAAAGGGCTATTCAGATCTTGCCGCATTCAAAAAAAAAAGGGGAGGGGAAATAATAGAAGTACTTACATACGTATTTTTTTTTAAAGTGTACTAATGACATTATTACAGAATTGCAATATTAACATTGAATTAAGTTTTCCCATTAACATAAGGATGAAATTCCTATACACACCACTGACTCAAAACTGTGCATTTTGTATGTCCAATGTTCAGCTTTACTATGAAAGGAAAAGCCATTACAATATTCATTAGATACAGGACTTAAGAGGTTTACATAGTAGGGCTTTCTTCAAAAAGACATAACTAATTCTAATAAAGCTGTCAAACCTCTTTCTTGACAGAAGCAAACACTTTTCTCAAAATGAAGGCTTATTTAAGTTTATCAGTGGGATTACAGCTGAAGATTTCCTGTTTATTTCCTGTTCAGCTTCTCCTCATTGTGCTCATCCTCTGACCTGCCAGAAAGTATTTTCCTAACAACATTCCAGCAAAACAGAGCAGTCTATGCTGCAACACTAACTCATGGCAAAGGAAGTCATAAGAAGCCATTTTAAAGAGAGTGTTTTCTGTTAGCAGCCTCAAAATAGGGAAAACTGAATTTGTTTTCTTTTATTTAGAAGCTACAAAATGGCAAAGTGGTATGAAACCATAAATACAAAATCCCTGGTGCACTAACAGAACAGCTTCTGCAAAACTTCACTGTGGGACATAGAATGTAGTTGTATCTTCATTATGTACCTCTACACATAAATATTTTCAATGATTACTTTCAGAACTCGTACTGTTCTACAGCCTACTGCTGCCCAAATTCTGCTGCATTTGTGGCAGTGCTCTTTATTTCAAAACGTCTGGATACAGTATCTAAAGTAAGAGGCATTTAGGATACACTGCATCCTATGCTGTCTTCAAAACACCCATCTAATTATGAAAAACCAGACAACCATGGTTGCACTGCTTTATCCAAGTAGGGCAACCCACATACAAAGACTGTGATACTTAGGAGCCCAATGAAACACAATGTTGAGTTCTGGCAACCCAGGTTCAGAACCAGAAAGCAGCATGCAAATATACTGTATTTGTACTTTTATACAGGGAATGCTTTTAAGCAACAACTGAAAAGAAACACACTGCACTCACCTGCAGGATCACTCCCTGATGCTGAGCAGTTTCTTAGAAGAATGTCAATCAATTTTAGGCCAATTCTGGTGGACTGAAGCCCAATTTTCACAAGCACAGCCTCAATGTTTGGAGAATGCATCCCACAGTAAGGGGACATTAGCAAAGCAGCACATGTCTGCAACAGATTAGCAGTGGGTGCTGCAGCACTGGCCATCATTCCTTCCAAATCACTTATGTGAGTGAGGCAGTGGTGTAATAATCTTAACCATCCAATACTGAAAAGGAAAACAGAAAAATGAGCTAATGCATTAATTTATTGTATTACTTTTTAGCTGTAGCACAACTACCTGTTTTAGATTATAGGACAAGTACTGCAGAAAACTTCTGTGACATGATCAAACATCATGTGAGCAAAGCAAATGACTGAATTTAAGACCACAATGAAATACATATTAGTAATGCTGTTGTAATAATTGGATTAAGATTATAAGAAAGGCGGGGGCTGTGGACAGAAAGAGTTCAGAGCCTGAAAGTTTTACTACTAAGGTTTTTAAAGATTTCTCGATTCACATACATATTTCTCCCAACACGAAGAAATCCTTCCCTGGTGAAGAGAAAGATGAAAGGGAAAGTGTTTATATATGGGTATGGGTGTGGGGCAGGTTTGGGTTTTATTGATTGTTGGGTTTTTTTCTTCTTTATTGGGTTTTATTTGCTTGTGTATTGTTTTTATTTACATCAAAATGAGTGAAAAGTGCAACAGTAGTTGGCATTAAAATTATACAGCTGCACAACTTCCCTGACATTACAAACTTTTAGGATCATACATATTTACAATAAACTACAGTGAACCCTAGGGAACCTGATTTAAAATTCATATAGAAAAAAGCACAGAAATTAAAAATGTGTTAGCTACTACATTTCCCTCATGTCTCTCATTCTTTGACAAAATCACTCAGAAATTCTTTTAATAATAAATCCTGAAAAATAAACCTATTGTAATTACATCAATGTAGAAACACATCTATTAGACTTTACACAATAATACTATTTAAACTAGAATCATGAGCAAGATGGCAATCTAAGCTGTATGTAAAATAAATGGCATCTTTCACTGACAAATTCTAAACTAGCAGGTTGTTTCCACAACTAACCTTTACCACAGTTTTAAAAATGCAAACTTTATTACAGATCCTAAATTAGGATTACAATTTAATTTTAGGAATCATTTACTCCTAAATGGATTGGATTCATCAATTAAAAAAGAGCAAGTTCTCTGTTATGTCTAAAACAAAATTTACACCAAGTTTATTGAATATAAGTTTCACATTACTATCATTCTTTTATTGAGATACTTACAACATTAGGCCAAAAGCTACAATAAAACATTTCAAGAAATGAGGAATATACAATCAACTTCTTTCTTTAGATACTGGTTATTCTTGCATGACTTTATTATAACCTTTTCTGATGTAAAAACATAACATAATTTGGCTATAGTGATTTTCTTCACTGCTATTTAAGAGCAAAGGCCAATCTCAGTTATACAGCTTTTACAAATATACAAATATACATGAAAGTATTCATGTTCTCTAAATTTATTTATGCTCTCAAAATTTTTCCCTCCAAAAGAAAGGTTTTTAAAACTTTCCTATGCTCTCTTCAAATTTATAAACACTAAAGTTCAAAGATAAAATATTTAAAATTAGCAAGTTTTTACAACTTAGTAAGCTGATTTTAAAAACCAGGACACCTCAAAAATCTATCCAGTAAATTAAATTCCAAGTTGGAAAATGCTGGCTCTTTAAAAAAATTCCTTAAGTGTTCATTTATTTTTATTTTAAAGAGTACAAATTCATTTATTTCTTTTTAAATAACTAAGAGACTTAAAATGCCACCTAACCAAATAAACACTTTTGAAAAGAAATCTTGCTGATATGCCAGAATCGTAAGAATCTCCAGCTCCTATTTCTGAAGTGTCTGCAAACAGCAATATTAGATATGACTTCCACAAAACATTGTTCTATTTCGACTCCTGCTCCAATACTTATGTAACTTGTTGACTTCTATATGGGTAAGTATTTTGGCACTCCGTATTTTTTGACAACTGCCTACCCATTAAAAACACAAAATGCAACTCAAAATACTTTCCTGTGCTTTATATTCTCTCAAAGTTGCAGGGGCAAAACATTCCCTTTTACATTTGCAGACTAAGCATGCTATTAAAGAAGGCAGAAGTATTGCTTCTATTTCCCTTCATATTGGAAAAAAAAGAGGAAGAGTTTGCTACTGAAAGAACTGACTCAGAGAAGAAAACGCCATAAAAAGCCTGAACCCTAAATCATTAATTGGCACAGACTATCCCCTGACACGAGCCCTACCTCGTTTTGGAGACCTGGTCCTCGGAGGGAAGGAAGGGATTGTTGACAGTGGCAGAGGAGGTGTTTCCAAAGGCGGTGAGGCCCAGCAGTTTGATCTGGGAGAGCCCCAGGGTGCTGGCATCCCGAGGGCGATGGAGACGAAGGCAGACAGCTGAGGCAACTTCAGCTTTTACCAGCTGGATTTTTATATAGGTGAGACCACTCGTGATAACAGGAGTTGACAAAGGTAACATATTGACACCATCTGCGCTTATTTCAACAGATACTGATGACGGGCAAGCTACAGAGTAAGATAAGAAGGTTCAACACAATTTTAAAATCTGTTCCAGTTTGTCTTCATCATGAATACACAGTCAACACTTAAAATTGAGAGAACAGAATGACTGAAATTATCTCAGGCAGACACTACTACAGAACTGCAGCTAGGGAACTTGACCTGGGAGATGGTACATGTTAAAAAGCACAAGCATTTTGATATATGGTATACAGATTTTATTTCAAAGACTTCAGGTGAAGAACAAGTCCTCTCACTGAAAACACTGTTTCCCTATGAGGGTTACAACAATAAGAGCTGAAAATCTCATGCTTTTTCCCAATTACCATACACAAGCAGTTTGCCTGAAGGGCCTTGACTAATATCACTTTCTCACTAGGCAAAGTTTTGATAAGTATGATAAAGTTTTTTGACATATTTAACATGAATGTCACATGACATCTACTACACTAGAAAACAAAGAGACAGGGACTTCCAGTCTTCTGGTCTCAAGGAAAGCAGAATTTGCAAGCTTTTCAAACTTACTTTACAGGCATTACTCAAACAACCTCCCAGCTTTAGTTCCTCTGATTACACTCTTTGTATCGTATCCCAACCTTCAAATTTTTCAACTGGCATCAACATCAGTGAATCTACTTACTTGCCAGAGAGGCCAGGTGAGGCTGGATGTGGATCTCCTTGAGCAGCACAGCTGCGGGAAGGTGAATTGTGAGGTCACACCAGGCTTCCTCAGGTAAAAATATGTATGACCATGCAGCAGAGCGAGCCCGTCTGTGGGGAGGAGTAGCCTGCAGCAGCACTTCAGCAGGCTGGGCAGTGGGGCTGCTCGAGGTGATTGAACCTTCAAAAACAGCACCATTAATGCTGATTAATGTTTATTAATAAAACCCAGATTTACAACCAGAACTGTGGAAAACACCTTTTCTTTTCTGTATCATATGTTTTCCTTTATCAGTAATATCCCATGTTTAATGCCCACTGTCCAATTACTTTTCTTTTACTCTGAACTGTTTTAAATAGGCAGTATACATATGCACATGCATATGTACATCCTTGAAATTTTCCAGGGGATAATTGCTACCAAAATTCTAAACTTACTCTCAAGAGTACATGACAAAAACAAGCCAAATATAAAGGTGTAGGTCAAAAAGTGTGCTTAGAACTTGAACTCAGTTAATTCACAGTTAACACATTTTAAATACTAAAATAACATAAATTACTTAAAAACCAACTTCTGCAACCCTTTTACTTTAAAAAGGTTTCACATGAAAACCCTTTTCTAAAAAGACACCAGAATAAAAAAAAACTGACCACAGTTGCTGCTTCTTTTTCTACCTCTAGCATAAGTTAAGAATGAAGGAAGATGTAGGCTGCCTTCTTCAGCAGGTTATAGAGCATCAAGACCAGATTTGAGCTGTTCCAAACTCCAGGTACTTGGGCTGTTTTACTGTGAAGTAACTATAGCCTGACCCCATGACTAAATGTCTAGCAGCAGCTGGACATTGATAAACTTTCAACTCAAAATGAATTAAGCCCATCTCAGAGTATGACCACACAATGAGAATCAGAATGTACTACATAGACTACAAAATGATAGGAATTAGAATGTGCTAAGTGAGGGCAACTAGAAGGTAAATTTTAAAAGCACACTCCTGACTGAAAGTTAAATATTAAGAGAGATACCCTCATGACAGAACATCAAGAACTGCAGCACTTTGTAAGCCGGAAGATAAGGTAGGCAAGCACTGACTACCATATATGCTTAGGATTTTTACTATTTAAAGTAACAAAGAACAAACATTTACAGAAGTACTAAACTCACCATTTAGAAATTTGTGAAGAGTAAAGTAAATTTCCAGTGGCCCCTATTCTACCAAATAAACCTCTTTGTATTATCTATCACAATGCCATTATTTTGACACTCTTAAATCTGAATCACAGTACTGAATGGACTGCTTTCTCATTCAACAACCTCTCCAGAAATTTTAAAATGAATCCCCACTTGTCAGTGCAACAAACTATGAATACATTCAAGGGCTGCACCAGGCTAGTGGGCAGCAACAGAAAACAAAGACATTAGTACTGAAAAGGAAAGCCTTTATAAGATATTACAGCACCGCTACCTGTTAAAACACACATTGTAGTTAACTGGCAGCCATTGTATTGATATCAAAACAGCATTGCAATTCTAAAAAATGTTCATGAAGACCACATGAGAGCAGTCAGAAGCAGATATGAGAGCATCAGCAGCAATATCAGCCTTATGCTCCAGCTTCTGGCTCTGCTTCATAGAGCACAAGCTCATTCCCTGTCTTCCCACCATACCATGATTCTGTATTAACTCCATCAAAATTGATGTGCCTTAAAAGAAGTTACTGAGTCTTATTGTCTATGTCTAAGGCAGACGGTGGGCTGGAACCTGGCATTCCCTGACCTAAGCGGGGAGAAAGGGGCTCACCTTGATGTATGACTTCAGCAGAGACAGATCACTCCCTTTCCTTCTCTCCCCTGTCTACATGAGGTCTTATTACCTGTGGTGGAGGCGACCAACCTCATTCCTTAACATTACCTTGAAACACCAGCAACCCCTCTCATTAGAGGATTTAGTAGTACTGGAACATTTGACACTAATGTATTACTTTTTGTTAAGAACTTGATACACATTGAAATTACTAGTAGATATTAATCTAAGAGAAAGAAGAATTACTCACCCAAAGGTGCAAAATTGTGAATTCCTTCTGCATTATCAGGCTCAGAAGCGAGCACTCTGGCTTTCAGACT
Organism: Lonchura striata; assembly: GCF_050655825.1. Taxonomy (NCBI): domain Eukaryota; kingdom Metazoa; phylum Chordata; class Aves; order Passeriformes; family Estrildidae; genus Lonchura; species Lonchura striata. Next base: position 81,795,677 of record NC_140705.1, on the reverse strand, counting down.
GCTATCTGTCACTTTGGTGGGACCAGAATCCAGGAATTTCATAATAGTTGAAACCATGCTTCTAGCTGTGTTAACAATAGCTCTTGTGCTTGTTACCATGTTGTTACAGATAAGTTGAACACCACCTGTGTATAATGTGGACGGAGAGAAAAAAAAATACTGCTCAGAATCACATGACAGATTCCACAGAAGCAAAGGCCTGTTTAGTAAACTGGCCCATGTCAACACATATATGTATTCTTTAAGTGCCAAAAAAAAAACCTAAATCAAACTTTTTATTTGATGTGGCTAAAGAAAAGACATTCTTACCCATATCATGGAAAGCCTTCAGTGCCTCACTGGTATCCAATACTCGTAAAATGAACCAGAGCAGTGGCTCAGATAACTGACACGTGGCGAGAGAACCCTAGAAGAAAATAAATTAAGAAATATATGGTTTCATACAAAATTAGTACAGTAGAAATTCAAATAACAGCTCTCAGCCTACCCTTTTAGTAGGCAAAACTACCAGGGAAGAAATGCCACCACAGCTGGCCTCTCTGCCACCATATACTATACCATGTTCCACATGGTAAAATTCCTTACACAGGAAAAGTCTTTGGGGTATGGAAAAGCTCAAAGTCAGGGGGTGAGCATCTTCACGGAAATATAAGTACTGAGCATTAAAATAGCCACAACGTGCTTCTCACTTGCACATAATAAAATATCTTCAAGCCTTTAGCCAGAAACATTCACAGGAATGTCAAAATGTCCTTAAAGAAAACTCTATCACAGGCAACAGAGAGATACTTCCTAACTTCAGCACCCAAATGAAGGGAGGTTGTAAAAATGTTAACATTTCTTTTACATAGCAATACTTTAGTTTTCTGACCTTACTACTGATTACAGAATCAACTACCTTGAAGCACAGCAAGCCTCAGGGACCTTACCTGCCTTCCCATGTACCCACAAGCCATGTAGGTAAGAATTGGCTGAAGCATCACTTGAACTGTTGTTGCTTTCTTACTAAGTGTTGTCAGGATAGTAAACAACCCATCTCCAACTGATATTGCATCTAAGCCACCATGAAAGTTCTCATGCTTAGTCAGGTGTAAGCCACTTGCACCTAAATGAAAACAGACAGTTCAGAGGTCACAAACTGAGACCTAACAAACCATTAACAGCACATAAGACAACTCAAGAACATTCAAATATTCACATGGGTTTTACAAAGTAAAAATAGACCAGTTTTCAGGATCACATGACTTACAATTAGTATTCCCAGATATGTATGTGAGAAGTTAATTACTCAGGGCCATCCTGGATCCTGACCAGCTGGCTTGCCAGATGCAGTAAATTAACACTATTGGCATAAATTTTGACATCAGAGCCACTACCTATCAGTAACATTTGCAGACATCTTCTTGTTTACCTGTCCTGGTAGCACCTTTCCATACTGCATTAGTTATTACATATTTATTACTATATGCCGATAACTATATTTTGGATCCTACGCAAACCTGGCTGCAGTCTTGAAAAATTCTTTTTTTTCACAGAAATTGTCCGGAGAGAGCTTAATATAGTTTTTCTTGAAGGAACTAAACCCACAAATAGCTGTGTTACATCTTCCCAAAATACATGGACAGATAATCTTCAATAACCTGTATTAAAAACCCTTTGGAAGAACAATCCATTGAAGGGATCAGCAGGCCCAGAACCCTAATTTCAATGAAAAACATTTTGAAGAAAATACCTTTCCAAATTGCCCTTAAAAAATGCAAAGCAATTGCTTGACAAAAATCAGTGGTTTAGAAAGACATCAAAGTTGAAAAGACTATCTGAATTTCACTCCAAATAAACACACACTCAGAACAACCCACCATTCCCAGAACAAACTACTTTTAGTGCTCAGAGTGTATTTGCAATATGACACCAACTATCCAAAGTGAAGAAGGAGATGCTCTGGAACTAATTTCAGGAAGGTTCCAACAGCACAATCCAGGCTTGTCAAATCCTGCCTCCTGTTTAATTCGACTACTAGAGGTAACTATCTCTTCCTCAACTGCTTTCATGCTGTAATAAACCACTGCTCTAATATTCATGAGGGCTCACTGAACAAGTAACTGTTTCCTGATAATAGCATTGGTTAAGTTTTGTATCTTCTTAAAACAGGAGCACAGAAAAGGCCAGAGCAACTTCTTTCAAAGTAAGAAAATTACTGTAAAGAGAACAAATCTTACAACTATTACACCTGAAATGGAGTGCAGGTCTTTGTCTATCCTCCAGCAAAATGTTCTGCACATGCAGAAATCCATGGTATTTCAGCCAGTGGTTTAACTTGTGCAAATAAATTCTATGATACCACCACAGCACACAAGTAAGCCACAAAGACAGGTAGTCTGAGAAAATGCATCTCTGATAAATGTCTTGCAAACAGCAGCTTTAATTTCTATGTATCATCATCTCCTTTACTAGTTCATAGCAGGAAGATTCCACCCACAAATATATGACTGCAACTCCTAGAACGTGATGTTACTGCAATTTCTGATAAAACAGAGGAAAAGTTTAGGTATACTGTGAAAGAGACATGACTGTAATTTGTATTTTCCAAAAGTGATTTAAAAAAGAAAAATCATCCAATACATAGCAAACAACTGAGGTAAGGTGTCTTGTACAAAGAAGACTCATCCTAATTCATGTATAGAGGCATGTGATGGCCACAGACTGAAATACAGGAAATTCCACTTCAACATAAGAAAAAGGCTTTTCTACTTTAAAAAATATTGAACATTATAACAGGTTGCCCACAGCAGTTGTGGAGTTTCCATCCCTGAGGAATTAAAAATCCAACAGAACCAAGGTACTGAGCATCCTGCTCTCAATTGAGGCAGCTCTGAGCTTGTGCAGGAAGGCTGGTCTAGACAATCTCCAGAAGTCCTTTAACATAAAGCATTCTGAGATTCAGCAAATTCAAATGTCAAACACAATCCTGTTTGACAATTCCTGTTTCCAATTACTGACTCCCATCTCCTGTTAGAGGCTTTTTTCATGCATCTGTTCCTCTTTACCTTTGTCTCTTTTTTCCTGTCATTTCTGTAACACATTCTTTCACATCTACACCCAGAGATGAGATTGCAGAAGTTTTAAATGTTTCACCACCCAAAAGACCTTCTATGTTATTCAGAAAACACCTACCAATAATCATAGCCATAGCACTGCTGTTACACTGGCCAAGTGCAGACAGAATCTGGCTCATAATTTGTTGGTTGGCCAACACCAAGTCAGCCACATATGCAGTTGATCCTTGAGTATTAGGGTTGCTTCCATTGCCATCTTTGCCTCCTGAAACCTTTTCCTCATCAGACACACTGTCTGTAGTACTGCTTGATACTGGAACACGGGCACTGTATTCTCGGTTACTGGAAAGTGGCAGTTGAACTAAAATGTTTATCAGCTTTAATAAATCAAACATGAGTTGATCCCTTGTCATTTCTCCACAAACCGCTTTGGCATCACCTGGACGGATAATGTTGGCAAAAAGCCCTCCAAAACACGCTCGAGCACCCACAGAGCTGTCTGAGCCACTGCGAGACATTACTTTGTCTGAACACGTAATGTAATGATGCACAAGAAAGGTTATAGACTCAATCACTGCAGAAATAGTGCTAACTGATACAACTTCAAAATTCTGTTCCAGGGTGAATTCCAAGAGTTTCACTTGAGCATCCAATGGTCCCTGGCCTGTCTGGAAAGCACCCCTGAAAAAAAAAAAAAAAAAAAAAAGGAAATAGTTATATTTACAAGTTATACAGGTTTGAAGCCAAATCTCATCTTCCACCCACATCAAGCTTCTGTAATTTTTTAATATACTGATCGTTACTGCAGAACCTGCTCATGCCACTCCTTTCCTGATAACACTAAGGATTAAGAGGTTAACTTTGAAAAAAGCTAGGATTCATCTTGTTTTGTAATTCAGTTCATTTTGTAGGTAAATACTTGGAACAGCCTACATACAGACTGAACAGTCCTGTTCAATTCTTGGTGAAAAGTTTCCTACATTTGCAAGAAAACATCATGGAAAGCAGTCACATAATACTTTAAAATCATGAGGATTATTTAATTGCTAACAGGAAATCATGATTGATTTTTTTTCTTCCCATTTATTAATCTTATTCAAACTTCTAAAATTAAATGCAGAACGAAACAGTTTATAGAAACAGCTCTGAAAAAATATTTGGAATTTAAGTAATTCTAACAGTAAAATACTGCTTTGCTTTACAATTAATCTTATGATCAGACACAGTACAGTTCAGTAATTATCTGTATTCTTAGAAGTAACCATCTATATCCCTTTCTGGTGCTTTGCTTCTATTTAATGGCATTTCACAAAAATACCCTAACACGTTTCAAAAAACTACCCTTTCAGTGGTCTCATTAGCTTATTTTAAACAAATGCTGGCATACAGACACACAATCCAAGACTCACTGTGAATTAATGATTTTATTGTATTATGACATGTCTCGTAAAAATCACTGAACATCAATATAACCAGGTAAACATCACTCTTATAAATTTAAGTTACAAAGGTAAAATCTCTTGGAGAAGGCAGAAACCATCTTCTGTGAGATTAAAGAATAGATAACACCAAAGTGCCACCTACTGGGAACTCAGAACTGAGGAAGCGCATCCCTAATTATATGAAGCCTTTTTATGGAGATGAGCAGAACATCAATACCAGAAAGAAATGCTTTCCAGTGTACTTCAGACTAAACAATTGCCACATTTCCAGTGTACTGCTGGAATTTCTGTACAGCTGGAAACAGAATCTTGTGCCCTGCAGCCTTGCCTTGAGGAAGCAGAAGTGTGAAAGACGAGCCATGAGCTCTTCTCTCTCCCCTGGCCAGAGGCACTTCTCTACACTAGTGAGCATCAAAAGACCCCAGGAGAGTGGGACAGAAGGCGTTTTCCACTGTCATGTGGAGAGAAAAAAACCACCAAAGATAAAGCAATTGCATAAATAGAATTATGCAATCTCATAATTTATCCTACAATATGAGAAAAGACATCTGTACTATTTTCACAACATATGAATAATTTCTGGAATCTTTCATTAATTCAGACCTCCCAGAATGCTTTTTTTTATAGGTAAGCTCATCAGCAGTGTCCTTACTTTAGGGAGTAACTTCAACAATGTTTACATCTTAGCTTTAAATAAAATCAGTCCAACATTTTAGTGCCTCTATTGACACTCTCTTACACAGAGAGCTGTGAGTGAATTCCAGATGCACTTTTCCATGTGCCAGGAGCAGCCCAGGTTCTGCTGCTAGTGCTGTAGCAACAATGATGATTTCCACTGACACTTAATAGTATGACAAAGCACATACACATCTGAGTTGTAAATCACAATCACACAAATTTAAAAAAAAAGGAGGGTATGAAAGAAAACAAATGTAATATTTACCTTTCTGTTGAAAGTATATGTATTAATTTCAATAAAAATTCACTGAACATCTGAGGGCAGGTTGAAGAAAGGTGCACTTGTAATCGAGTAAGAAATTCTTGCATAGCTTGTGTTGCTGTTGGCCCAACCTAGAAGAAAATATATTTGAGGAAGAATTATACACAACTGAAATGTCTTCAAGAACATTAACATCTTCTAAGAACAGAAAAGCTTTGCATAGCGTAACTTGCTTTGTAAAAATTTTTACAGCATCTTTACAGAACTAATCTGTATCCATTTATACTATGTGGTTTTGTGTTATTAATCATGAACCAAAAGCAAGAAATTGAGTTCTTTGTCTAAGACTTGTTTTTAAGCTTGAGATTCTCTTTTCAGTAATGTGAACTATATTCCACAAAGAATCCACTTCTGTGCTAATCTGAATGTCTTTTCACAAACTACATACTTTAGTAAGTATTTTAATGGCACTGTGCAGTGTTCAAGTTCTGGAAATGATCGTGTATTTTCTTGAAAATTTGATGGGGAAAAAAACCCTGGAACTACCAGGTGTTTTCTGTCTCCCAGACTGAGACTCCTGTCAAATACTACCTACAATTAAGTTCATTTGGGCTTTTTTTAAAATGCTATTCATAGATATTTCAAAGATTGCAAAAAGCAAGAAAACATTTATTGAAATTAGAAGAGACAGCACATATCACATGAATTCAGAAACAGGCAGAAAACGAACATATAATTTTAAATTCAGGAATTCTTAGATATTAAAACTTAATCTTCATTGGCATTTTTATCCCAACCCAACAAGATTTTGGGAAAGTAACTGAATGGAACACTTCATTCACATATGGCATCCTCTCCCTGTGGCAAGTCTCCAGAGAGTTGTGAAAACATACCAGCACTACTGAGAGTTTATCAACAACATGAACTTCCCTATGGCTGCTCATCAGAACCAACTAAGACTATAACTAGAAGAAGAAACAAGACAAGGATATAATACATTATGAACACATACTTCTGTCAAGTGTCATGAAATCCTATTGCAAAAGTTTCTCTTATTTTAATCGCTCATTACCTGTGGACTGTGTTGATTTGTTCCATGAGGGTTAGTGCCAGAAAGAAATTTCACTAACACATGAATAAGGTTGGGATCTGACACCAACAATTGGGCAGTACTTTCTTGAGCTCCAATGGCACTGCTTGGACCAGCTTAAAAATAAAGACATAAAAATTATGTGCAAAATCTTAAGCATAAATCAAATATTTTTAGTGCAAATTCCTTATATTTGTTTCATTACATGGAAATATTCTCACCTAAATCAGCTACCAAAACCTGCTTACTCAGGACTATAATTGAGTTTTCCAGTAAGTACAGCTACAAAGCCTCAAAACCATCCAATTGGTGTTCCAAGCTTGCTAAAGCAGTATTCCTGAAAACTAAGATTCATTCTGTAGGTGCAATACATATAGCAATTTTGATTTGTCCGTTTTCGTTAATCCAACACTTCAATAAGGATCAAGTACATTTTTTGGTTTGTCAGATAGAGACAAAGTGTTCTGTTATCCTGTAAACAATCACAGTATTTTTGCTCTTGGCACTTCAAAGAATTCTCAGAATAAAACTGTATGCAGCTTAACAGATAAGAACTCTGAAAACTGGAATTTGAATTAAAATACACTATTCAGTGATCAAACAAACGAGCTTTACTAAACGTAAAGTCTTACTCTTGCAGTAACAGTGTATTGAATCAGTTCAAAACCCTGATAAAAGCACAATATGAAACAGATCCTGCAGAAGTGGGACAATGCTTTTTGATAAATGCCATCATGCCAATGTTCTCCCTTTCATGACTGGCTCACATGTACAACACCCCTGGAGGAAGTTATAGGGACATTCACACATAGGTCTGACTGTGTTCATCCTTTCTGATAAGGTGCAACTGACTCAAGCCTTGACAGTACACGTGCCTGTTAACTGAAGGCAGTTATTCCAGATATCAGGCCATGATCTATTCCCAGATATATGAAAAAGAGTAAAATCTCAGCTTGTGCATAATAAGTCTCTTTCATTAGTTTTTTGCAGCTCTGCTTCCTCACCTGATGACAAAAATTTCAGCAGATTTTTGTGAGACTGATTTCTAAGTAACATCACTGAAAGGGGACAGAGAGTAAAAATTTTAAGAACAAAATGCATCTTAAAGTCAATGACTTGAAATGGCAAATTTAAAAAAAAAAATCATAAGCAACATTTAAAAACTAACTTCTATCTGTTTTTGTTGCGGCAAAATCTCACAAAGCGAGATTATTTCTAGCATGTTATGGAGCAATATAGAGAATGTGAGATATTACTGGTATATAGAGGGAAATGAAATGACTGGAATTCTATTTCAATAGATTCAGCTGCTGGGGGCTTATTTTCAGATAGCTTAATATAAGCAGTGACTGGTGCCTGCATATTTACAAAAATATTCCTACTCTGTCAGAAAAACTTCAGTCTCACTCACAACAACTTAATCATTCCTCTCTGCTACTACTTCCATGCTACAAAACTAATTCCCAGGGATCATTAGCTAGTCCTAAAATGTTCTTTTAGAAGACACTGACGACTTACTTATAATGACATTTTCTTTTACCATGAGGGTTTGTGTTTCCCATGGTACAAGCAATTCAAGGAGCTCACTCTTGAAAAGCCCAAAGTTAATGGAGAACAAAAGCACATGTATGACAAAAGGAATGTTCTGGAAGTTTTCTGATGGACTCAACATTCATCTGTACATCACTAAAACTGTCAACATAAGAAAATCAACCACACAAACCTACCATTAAGCTGCATGTTTGTCATGAGTGTTAGGCTGTGAAGCACAAGGCACCACGTCCGGAGTAAAGTATTAGGATACCATGCCAGAACTGACAGGAAGCTAGTTACTGAAGCTGTCAAGAAAAACAGTTTTTTCCAAGTTTTAATCTTCAAGGTATTACTATAAATTTCTAATTTTTACCCCAAGGTGCTATACTGATAATTGTTATTAATATTATTGTTCCTTGCATTCACTTTGTTTTGACCACCATTGTCACTGTTCCTTCAACAGTGGTTCCAGGAACAGTGACAACAGTGGTCAAAACAAAGTGAATTAGGAAATTAGGAAAAGAAACCTCACCAACACTTCACAGGAACCAGCCCACAGAACTTTCTACAGTGTACAGACCCTGACATATAAAAAAAACGATGCAAAGAAGCTGGATTCAAATGTTCTTATGGAAGTCAGTGTAGCAGGATTATCATACCATGCATTAACATTTTGGATTATGACCATAAAGATAACACAGACTTTCTTAATTATATAGCATAACATATTGCAAGAAAAAAAAATCAGCATGTCTTCATACTAGATTAGTAGTCTGATGCTCAACAGTAAAGGAGCTTTCCCATTCTGCTGACCCCTTTGTTAAGGGAGGGATCATAGGATAATATAGAAGATATGAAATTCATCAGAGAAATGCATACAGTTCCACAGTTCATCTCAGACTAAGAAGTGTATTTTAATGAATCCTCTTGGGAATAATTATGAGTTAAGAACCACAAATTTTACCATTTCATTTCTAATAACTTCATAAAAATTGAACAAATCAACTCTTGGTTACACACTAGCAATGTATTTTTTACTTTAAGAAGAAACTGAGACCAAAGAGTTCTTTAGTAAGAACACAGAAATTACCTGAGCACTGATCTTGTAAAAAATACTTACTGCAATACTTATTAGGAGAAATTGAGTATTAAAAAAAAAAAAAACACGAACCCGAACTTGTTTCCCATATTTAATGTATTTTACCTTGGTTCAGGGAAACAACAGGTATTCGGTTAGCATTATAAAGGAAAATATCAGCACTGCTATCTTTACTTCCAGAGGAGCTGGAATTCAGGCTTAATGTGAGCCATAGCTGCAACAGGGATTCAAGCTGAAAGAAAAGGGAAAAAACTCACTGTGAAACCAAACTCAGAACGCCAGAGCATCAAAGTTTTAATTTTAAAAGTCTGATCTAGGCTTTTAAAAGCTGATTCTCAGCTGCTACTTTTTCACTGCATACACATGCTCTCTCTCCTTTACTAGATTTGAAAATTCTACTAAACATAATATTTAAGGCACATTCAGCCTAACTCTGAAATGCTTCTGCTACTGTTTTTGTAATTGATTTCTTCCAAATAGTTTCTCTCAAGAAGCTTCTTCAAACTTGTGTCAAGAAAAATGCAGCTTTATATGCTGTTCAGAAATACCCTTATTATAACCTTATAACTGTAATGCATACAGGTAGGTTTACAGGTTTGCATGCAAGCTTTTGTAATCTTATTAAAGTGATGTTTTCCAGTCAACCAAAATTATTCAAAAGGCCCATTTATCTAATGAGAAGCCTCAGAGATGCTTACTCTGAATAATTCCCTCAAGGAAAATAACTATATATTCTGGGGAAGCATCAAGGATGTTTATGCAAGAAAATGTATTTTGGATGAGATATTCACAGAACAACTGAGGGATGAAATCAGCCATTCTATCAAAATATCAGGCACGGAAACATCTAATCATTATATATATAGCATGCATGGCATTCCTCAAATGCCATGTGTGGTATATATATAGTGATTAGATGCCTGCCTTCTTGTATGTCAAGAAAAGTATTGCTAAACCAATGACTTTTCAGAAAGGGAACTTTTACATTTGATATTACCATACAGGACCACTGGATAATTCAAACTGGAATGAACATTTGCAAGTTATTCTTCCAATCAAATCTGCTCAAAGAAATGCCATAGAAGATATCAGACTGTCACCTGCGGGTTTATTCAACTGGGTTTTGAAAACCTCCACAAATCTCCATTTGTCATTAAGTAACACCTAGTAATATTTTTCATTAATAAGCAAAAAAATTATCATTCAGTGGACATACAAACTTGTTTTTAAATATGAAAATGTATACCAGGTTTCCACTGTAAAAAGCAATGTCCGCTTTCACAAAGGCTTTCAGCGTTTTGTTTCTTATGGACATTATTGGTACTCTTGTCCGTGACATATTCACAAGCAAAGGAGCACATAACCTATCAGAACACCTGAATCCTAGGTAGCAAGAAGTAGAGGAAAACAACCCTCAAATTTAGAGATAAATACTATCAGAACATTAAAAATTTAAAATTCAATACCTGAACATGGTGGACTTGTAGCATGGAAAAGAGTTTGTTGAAGCATGCACTCAGCATAGGTATAGATGACAACTGCACAATCAGCTGGGCATTTTGGTTAGCAGCATGTAATCCCCTCAGCAATGAATCATCTGTGCCACTGGGAGACTGTGTCACTAGAAAACAAAATGGCACCATCCCCCCAAGAATTACTCTGAAAAGTTGTCAGAAGTAATTTCATAACTATTTCCTTGCAGTTTATACTTAAGTGAAAGACACTTTTTTATCATTTAGAAGAACATCTTCAACATAGTGTTCAGTTGAATTGGGCTACTAAATGCCATAGTTGTGTCATACTTGAATATCAGACATTTCCATCGTCACAAAAACTGGAGTCCACACAAATATATTTTCACAGCTATTACAGCAGTGTCCTGGTAACACAGTGGCAAGACAAGCAATTGGAACATCTCTTTCACGCATTACCATGCAACTGTTGTAGACAATAATGAACTTCAGAGAATAAAGTCTGAAGATATCACTAAACCTACTCTATCACTACATACTCAACCAATGACTGCACGCACATTAAAGTACCCAGAGGGCTACAAAGAGACACATTTTAACAAAATGGGCAGCAAAATTCACTGAAAAAAGGTTCAAAAGTAGAACACTGTGTTTTTGTAACATAAAGCTCACTGAACATCCGAGTTCAATATTGTATTCAGGTATTTTCACTTTCATCACTCAGTAAGTGTAACTCAAATGCAAAGAGCTTTCAAATACCAAGAATGAAGCTTCACACAAGAAGTTTAATGTTCACTTGCATCTAGACCTAAAACTGAGTATTTTCCCTTCTTTGTAGCATAATCCACATGCATAGTTGACTGTTTCACAAAATGTCTTAAATACAGGCATGGAAGTTATTAAAAAATTTGAATAAATAACTATCTCTAAAGTACAGCCTAATAAGAAAACTCAAGCAAAATGTAACTTTTTCTCAGCTACTGACTACAGAAAACATTACTACAAACTTCAAAGTATCATGATCATTATGTGAAAAGAATTAATTGATAACATGTAGTTACATGTAGGAGATGTATTTGTTAATGCTTGTAGAATGGAATCAGCCTCCAGCGTAGACATCATTTTCAGCATCAGCTCAGCCTGCTGCTCAAGTCCAACTTCAAGACGTGCATCTAAAGCTACGGAAGGCAACAGAAAAGGTAAAGCTGAGTATATCAAGGGCATACATAATTACAGAATCACAGGATATTCTGAATTGGAGGGGACCCACAAGGATCATCAAATCTAACTCCTAAGAGAATGGCACATACAGGAACTGAACCCACAGCCTTGGTGTTATCAGCACCATGCTCTGAACAACTGAGCTCATCTCATCTTCAACTTTTTTCCTCTAACTTTCTATAACATTTTTACAGACCTGAAATTAATGGTTATTAAAATACTGTATTTCTCTGAAACACACCCAAATTTCTTTCCACACTCACTTTACTATTACATATGGCAATCTGCATGCGTTCAAGTAATTTCTTCCTAAGGCAACAGCTCTCAAACGAGAACCAAGAAGTTGTTTTTTCCCAGTGTGGCAAATGAAAAATTTATCACCCAGTTCAGTAGTACTCCTACAAATGAAACAAGTGTGCCACTTCACTCCTTTGGGGTAGAGCCAACTAGGAAAGAGCTTCCAAAATTTCCTGAGAAAACAGGAAAGATTAAAAACTGCCTATAAGTGCATTCCAAAATGTTACAAAATAATATCTTCTGCTATGTTAGGCTTTTTTAAATGTAAGTTTCACATTATATTCCCTCAGTTAGTACAGGAAAAAAAAAAGTGGCATATATAAAATGCAATTCTTTCCTCTTAAAATACATAGCTATTGCTAAAATAATTTATTGTCTTAAGGTGTCAAATAGAGATTACAGAAAAGAGACAACAAACAGAACTTTAATTCATTGCTTACCTTGAGAGACTGATATGCTGACAGTTTGTGACCCATTTTTCTCTGTAGTTACAGGTGGTTTTGCAACTGGAATTCCAACACCACCAATGTAGGGATTGTAATTGTAGGTGCCATATTCAGCACCCCAGTAATCGTACCAGGTGCTGCTTATAGGCTTAAAAAACAAACAAAAAAAAAACCACAAAGAAAAACAATAAACAGCAAGTCTTCAGATTGCTAAAAGTTTATAATAACTAACAACAAACTTTGAAGTTAAAAAAATTAAAACCAGAATATCAGTTCCAATAGCTCTAGAAAATGGTTTCAATTCTTACTGCAGTATAAGCTATTAAATCCTTAGTGATTGTCAAAATCCAGCAATGTAGTTACCTGCCTCAAAGATTCAAGCCAATTTGAAAACGTTATCATCAGTTTTTCTTCCCACATTTGTAACATATTGTAAATGTGGAAGTAGAGTATTACACAGATATTTTGAGGAGCTATTTATCAAGACAGAAAACTATAATATACTATTAACTGTACTAATTAAGTACCTTGAGGCCTCAGTGAGGCTTAGGGACTATTTGTACTGGGCTCTGAAAAACAAACACTTGAGTAATCTCTACTTCAGTCATAATTTAAGACATTAAGAAAGTATACAGATCACAAGGAAAAAAGTAATGTAACACTGTATAAAGGCAATTTGCATATGCTTGTCTTTTTAATGGTGAGATCCACTACCAACTGTCATTGCACAGATATGGAAGCAAATATTAAGAAGGATGAAGAATGAGGAAGTGGTTTTAAGGCAGACATCAAAGCAGGTAAGACAATAAAGGTATCTTGGATAAAGCTACTAGTACTGCCACATGACATGATAGGAGAATAAAGAAGGCAGGAAACATCAGTAACACAGAAATTCAGCAGTAAGTGTAATTTTTGAAAGTAGACTGAGATTTAAAGAAAAAAATCTTTACATGATAGGTAATGTGTGGAAGGACATATGAGGGAATACAGCAAAAAAATTCATTTTCTGAGCAAGCGGCAAGACAGATAATTTAGGTTAATTCAAATGAGAGGTTTAAGTCAATAATGAGAGGCATGGAAAAACTCCAAATGTCATCCTTCTAAACAGAGAAAGAGACTCAATACTTCATTATGAAAAGTGTGTTTCTTTAAAGGCTAAATATTTTTTGTTTTTCATAGACTTGTGAACATTGTATTTGTACAACATATGTATATTTAGCCTTAATTTTAAATATAAAAGTACTTAGTAATTTTCTTTTTCCCCAGCTAAGTAAATTATGAAGCGAGTTGCTTCTCTTCATAGTCTGAAGTCAATCTGAGCACAATCTACTGCTGGCTTCCTTTTTTAAATACAGTACTAACAACATAAACTCATCTTAAGATCTGTCACAGAAATGGTGCTCAGTTCTCAATGAAAAAGGCAAGACTAGATCTTGTTTTTCTATTACACTTTTGTTGTGTTCAACACATGCTAAAGTGTAAGTAAACTCAGAACCTCTTGTTTACACAAGTATCTTCATGCAAAAATATAATATTCTGTGGTCAACTGAGATGTAAATATTTACATTCTTTCCTGTCATTCCACATTAAACATGATAAAAAGCCAGCAGCAGGTCTCCTTACACTACTGAAGCAGTGGAAGAGAGTAAGGATTTTTCTATCTCACATTAAAGGTTATCCTGAAAATTTAGGTGTGACATACCTTGAAGACTTTGGCTGCAAGAGGATCTTTTTCCAAATCAATATCCAAAGGATCAATATCAACTTCCATCAGGTCTTGCAGTAATTCAAGATCAATGTCCTTATCTTTTTCCAACGATGACAAGGGTGGAGCACCTTGAATCATTAAAAGACTATTAACACTAGCAAGTAAAAATTATAGAACAAAGATGTATAATATACTTAACAGATAATTTTAAGCTTTTCAATATTAAAACTTTGTGGAAAAAGTTAAAATATGCAATCAAGTTGCCTTTTTAGAAATAATAGGAAAAATAACCTTTTTTTACTTGCCAGATGTAAAACTAACTTCATTAATTACTCTGCCTATATTATCAGAAATTATTTATACTATCACCAAAAAGTCTTTTTTTTTTTTTTTACTCTTTTCAATAAATATACATATACAGAATTATGGACTAATTTACCTGTGATGTCATGAGTCAAAGGCTCATCTATGGTTTCCACTAACTGAACTGTGGACTGCTGGAGAGAGTCATCAGAATCTCCAGCTGAAGCTCCAGCATCTTCTCCCAAAGCACTTTCTTCCATAGCTTCAGCTGTTATAGGTGCCAACAACTCTCCTAGGTATTAAATTAAGCAGACAACTTCATTTCAAACTTTATTCCCATTACAAATGAACATCCCAGTGTCTACACCAACTGCCATTTTTTCATCTAACTCTAAATTGTCTGGGGGCTATTTCTTCTAGGGGAAGTGTTTTGAATAATTTTCAAATAATCAGGGTCACATAAAAATGACCTTTTCAATGCACAAGTCTAATTGCAAATTTAAATCACATTTTTACACACTAACCTAAGTATAATGATTTTTTGGCTTTTTTTTTATAATTTAGGCTGTGTCACCAGATTAACAGTGATAAAGTCCTTCCCAAAATACTAAAGGAAGAAAGATTCAAGTGCATGATACCTTCTAAAGAATATGATCTTAAAACAAACCTGCTAGAATATCCTGTAGCATACAAGTCAGAGAATACTGAGCCCATGCTCCTCCCCAAGAGATGTCTCCTCTGTTAAAGTCAGTTCCAACAAGAAGCAGCAATAATCTTTCTAATTGAGTCTCATTTACAATTTCACATAAATGAATTGTTGGTCTTGTAGCATTTGCAATCCTAGCAAGAACCTATTAAAAAAAATATAAATATATGCCTATTCATAGTTAACCTTATAAAAGTATATAATAATTTTATTGTCTATGATTATTAGATTTTGCTTACAAATAAATCAGGTATTTTTACCAGCTCATAATTTAGAATTTTATGAGTGTAATTACATTAATACATTTTTTTAAAGTTAGTTTTTCCATGCAATTTTGAAGCGGCCATATTGTAAGTCACACAAAAAGTGACAGATCAGAAAAACTATTTCACCAGAAATTATTAGCAATTTTAGTGCTGCAGCTAATTCTTACCATCACACAAGCAAAAAAGCAGTAACAGAAAACTAATTTAATGTGGTTGCTACTGCAGCTATATAGTGATGTTCCATATTCTGTTTACCTTACAAACAAAAAGAAGTAAATCTGCATGACAAGTAAAGTCCATGGACAAGAGAAAGAGTGCCAGCTTTTGCACTACAGAAATGCAACGTTCATGTGCCAGTGTAAAGGGAAGCGGTTCAATTTCTGGAGTTTCCTTTGCTGTCGATACTTCTGTATCTAAAGAAGAACGAGGCCATTCTGCAGTTCGACGCAAGCGTATTAAGTCCTTGAAGTGCTGCAGAAATTAAATTTGAAACAACAGTTACAGTTTAAAACTGACCTTTAAATCCTTTCCCACTGAACCAGTGTGGTAGCAATAAGAGAGACTGTGGAACTCCTTAAGAAAACTAGAAGGAAGTCTAAAAATATATGAGAATCTGAAATGGAATTAAGGCTTTATTGGCAGAAATTGTTTGGCAGCATGTTATCTCAGATGACAGACGCATAATCAAATTCAGTTCTGTAGAAGTGCCAATTAAGCTTTATGTATACCATAACACATATTGAAAATACATATTTTCAAAGTGTCTTTCATATTTCCACACCTGTACATAAAGCTACAGTTACCATAAAGCAAACTGCATATAAAAATATGGAAATTTACTTTTACAAGAACACTGACTTTTCAGTTCTTCACATTCAATAAATCATCAGGAATTTCTAATTTTTTTAAATACTGCCATTATACAAAGTATGCATTATTCACACCATAAATTGAACTAGTTTGATTTTTGATCATGGCTCTGAACTACAATCTTTTTGACAGAGAGCCTACATGTGATGGAGAAAAGAAGGTGCTTTTCTTAATCCTCTCATCCACCAAGGGCATTCATTTAGCAGCTCAGCTCATTGTATCAGCTACACTAGCAGTCATGAGATAATACAAATGCCTCTTATAAACTCACTTAAGCAGTAGCTACTGAAGTAGACCAAAGAAAGAGCTATTTAGTAAGACAAAAGTTTTCACTTTCTCCTAAATGCAGTACATGTTTCATGTCACAGCTTGTCATAACTAAAAGTGATTAGTAGGTGAAATGGCAAAACATGCATAAAATGCAACTATCAAGGGTACAGTAACACCTTAACTACAAGAAACTACAAGAGGAAAGATCTTTAGTTCAACGTGTTTTTTTTATGCAACATGGCTACTGTAAAGTGAAACTTAAAACACCTGGACAGCACAGTTCAGACAGTAACTCATTTAAAGATGTCTCAAGGGGCCACCAGTAGAGCGGCCCCCTTGGTATAACCTGCTGGAACAAAGCAGAAGATAGTGCAAGAAAGAACAGCTCATGACAAGCATAGTTATTGAAAACTTGGAGCTTTATTTTTATGCTATTTATTTTTTACTCCCATAATTACTAGAAATGTTAAAATTTCCCTTTAGACTGCCTGTCTACAGGTCCAACATCATGTAATCTCCTTCCACAGACCTATTTTCAGGAATCCTAACAGACATGAATACTTCTTGCACTAGGGAGTAAATATTTCAAGATACACCTAAGTTTGGTAACGGGAAAGATTTACACATTTTTTGTGTACCCTGCAAAGTCCCATTGCCATAGTCTGAAATCCCTAAATTTCAGCATCTCTTCTCATAGCCAAAGCAATTCTTTAACTACATATCAACTCTCAATATCTGAGGCTTATTGTAAGATGCCACAACTAAAGTGGTGGGTACCTTCAGGAAGCTAAAAAGCTTATGACAAACTTAAAAAACAATTCTCCAAAGTCACATTAGTTCATGAAGACAGACACTGGCATGATTATTTTCTGATTACTCAACCAGGAAAGCATCTAGAAGAGCATCATGCATAAAAGGTAGCCAAATAAAGTACTACTTTATCTTTCTATTGCTCTATGTTATTCAAAGTTTAATGACATGACTGGCATCATATCGAAGCTACAAGTTTATTAGCAATTTTGGCCATGGCTACCTAAAAGAATCCCGTGGAAAATAAACTATTTTTCACAGAGCAATAAATTTCCAGATGGCTGCTTCTTTTCAGTATTAGAATATACTCGATAGCAGCTATGATGAAACAACTTCTTGTAATAAGGTCAGAGTAAGATAAAAATGACTTTGCAGGAACAGGTCTTTTCACATAAAGGACAAGAAGTCAGTTACAGTTTCAGAGCATCATACCTTTGAAGTAGCCTGCTTTAGTTTTGCCTGTTCTACTAAAAGTTTGTATGATGATCCTTTGTTGCTTTGTATTTTCTCTTTTTCCATCTGTTCCACCAAAGCCTTCTGTTTTGCTTTTAATAAGTTAAGTTGCTAAAAGAAAATGTTAATAGGAAAAAATGAAAATTTAAGCAATAAGATGTTAAAAGGATCAGTATGTTCACATGATAGCAATCTTCAGTTCAAACTGTAACTTGAATGTTTAAAATACTTTTAAATCACAGCACAGGTGCTTGCACTCAGGTGTGCTCAGATTAATGTAGAAAGTACATTATATTTATTGTCCAATAGAATACAACAGTACACTCCAACATTTGGGTTTTTTTTTTGCAGATCCCTTGCCCCATGGTTTTAGATGAATGTCAAAGAAGTTAGGCAGCCTTTAGCTACAGAATCAGACCTATGCAAAAGCAAGGCTGAATGAGTCCCAGTGCCAAAGCTGTTCCAAGAAATTAGATATCCTGTAAATAAGACACACTTCTGTGAAAATAGCTACTACCATGCAGGAAGTCACCTGTTTATGATGCACAAGCTGCTTTCTGATCTTTCGGGAATACAGTCTATCGAGGCTGCTGTTGCCTTTAGTAGACCTGCTCAGACTTTGAGTGTGAAGGCTATTATTTATAAAACTCCACTGGTTCCCTAATGGAAATAAAATTTTAAAAATTATTCCATCTTATTAAACTTCATTTAACTTTACAGAAAAGCCTTCATGTTTCAATGGTTAGCATCTCCATATACTAACTACTAGAGAAACAAGCTAAATTTTACTCTTGGCATTATTCAACTATCCCCACTCATTTTAGTATATCTGTGTGATAGTAAAATGCAGTGGTACCATCTTTTTTTCATTATTCTTAGAACATATAAACAGGCAAGCAACTCTGTCCTAAGTAAAAATTAATAAACAGCTTCATTCATAACATAGAAGGTTTATTTTAGTTTTTAGAAAAGAAATTAAAAGTAAACCATAGCTAATCAAATTAATAATAACAATACTGATGATGATGATAACAACAATATATGGTACACATTATTATTATTACTACTACTACTATTATGAAATAAATGAAAAACAGACAAAAATGACACTTAAAAATAGTGGGTACAAATACCAAAACATTTATGAAATCATACTGCTGGCCCTTTCTCACAGTACAGTGTCTCAATATGGTGCACTTTCAATTGTAAAGTCCCAGTCACAGGGTAATTTACAGACATTTCACGAACTATTTCACAAACAAACATGCATTTTTAAAATCTCTTTTTCCAAGTGAATAGAAAATGCATTTCAGGAATAACAGCTCCCAGTGCAATACCCATAGAATTAAGTTTTGATACTAAATGTAATATACCTGTCAAAAAGCGTTCCCTCTCTTTTCCATTCAGAGGTTTCTTGGCTGTGGCTGCTTCATCTTCAACAGTAGCTACATAATCCAGTAGTCTGGACACCAGCATTACAACCCAACTGATCATGGGAATATCTAAAACTCCTTCAAAATAAACAAATTTCAGTGCCTTAATAAATTTCTGAAGACATAACAAACATCACACACTTCACTAGGCCACAAAAACTCCACTTTCCTCTTTTTGTTTTTTAAAAGGAGAATTAGAGTCTGAGCACTCAAAAATGAGGGAAGAAATCAGTATAAAACTTAGGTGCAAACGAAAATATCACAGTTTCCTTAGTCTGATGAAGCTGGATGTCAAAAGCTTCATCTCAACTGTTCATGTTAAAAATTAAAAAGCATTTTTCTTAGAAAGAATCAAAAATTTTATGTCTAAATTTCCTAAATACCAAATGCATAATGACAACTGCTTGCATTAAAGTACATGAAGAAGGTATCTCAAATTCTACACTGTGCAATTCCTCCATCAAGCAGGGCTCCAATAAGATAGTTATAACCATGGATAGAGACACCCTCCATCTTGACTTCTCCATTAATGTATGTTCATTTAGCTATCTGAATAAGCTGCAGGAAAGCCAAGAGTGACTTCAGACTAGATGAACCACACTGGTGGCACTAAAGACTGGCTAATGTCTATTTCAGTCTCACACTTTAATTACCATTATTTTGGTAAGAAGGAAAAACCGTATCTTGCACATCATTCAAGAAAAATCTTTGTGCACAAGGAAATCCTAATGAACAGTTCCAAAGTGAACTCATGACCACTCAACAAAACCAGAAACCTACAAATAATGACCACTTAATTACAGTCATTATGCAAATGGTACAATTCTACAATGTCATTACAGCAAATGTAGACAGAAATCAGTACTAGAGGTTACACCCACATTTTCATATCAGTGTGCTCTGCTGAGCCACATTTAACTACACTGTGCTTTTCATGCACGGACCTCAAAAAAGCTGTAATTAATTCAAACTATTATTAAATGCAGATCAAACAAGAAACCTAAGGCACAGAAAAGATCCATCCAAAATCACACGTAACTGCTGGCATCCAAGCAGTAGGATGCAGCCTGACTTGTTAATTGCAGTTTCCTGAGCACACTGACAGAAAGCAGCCCAGCCCATGGAGCTAGAAGAAGGACTCCAACAGGTCCATAACAGGACCTGGACTGTTCCTGGACTGGAATCACAGACTAAATTGCAAGAACAGACTTAAGAAGCACTGGTGACTGCTACACCAACTTTTTGGTTAGCAGAATCAAAGAATAAAAAACAAAGATCCTGCTGCATAGAGAAGTACATACCTTTTCACACTCTGTTAAAACCATTTATTTTCCTCTTATCTCAAAAAAAAAAAAAATCTCAGCTTCTCTCCCTCCCCCCTCCAAATGCCTTTTGCTTATTCCTTTTTTCCTGTTCTGGCCAAAACATTTACAATTTCTCTCCACCCGTAACACTCACCTCTTGCTCTCATTTTCCTTTGCTTTTCACTTTTTCCCCAGTAAGTTTTCACCCTTTTGACACTGATTTATGTGTGATAGTTCTCACATAGGAATTTCTTCTGCCATCCCTGATGCTTCCACCACACATAATATTGCCCTAGTACTCACCTGTACTGTCCAGGAGGAAGGAAGCTGGAAGACCAGCAAATAAAGCTCTGAAGTATCAGTTACTTCTGCTTCCTAAAGTCCTCCATGAGGACAACTAGTAAGGCAAGAGCTATGAAAGGAATTGGAAGCTGTGGGGAGAGTGCAAACAGAGGTAGAGGAGATGTAAGCTTGGGTTTGCCTCAAACTAGTTCGAGACTATAGCAGGATATGGCCCCAATAGAAAAAGCACATGGTAGATCAGTGGGAAGCTACAGGACAGCTTCTGACACCAGCTGTAGGTCTGTTAACATCAGGACACAAGGGAAAACTATGGACAGTCTCAGCTGGCATGTCGCAGACCTCACAAGGCTAAGAATTTTAAACAACTTATCTTCTATAATGCTTTGCTACCTGTACATGACAAATGAAGTAGGTGTGATGTTTTACAAAATAAGAATTTGTGTCAAATTTGGGGTAGTTAAGAGAACACTCAAAGAAAACAAAGTTCACAGGATATAATTTCAGTAAATTTTTAGGATCAAAAAAATGTAAATTCCTTGTAATTACAAAAAGTCCCACAAGAACAAACTCTGTATTTTGCAGAAACCATGCAGATACACGTAACAAACTTGTCCTCGTATCTGTTTCACCTCAAAAACTTGAAACTTAGAAAGGATCTCATGAGCAAAAAGGTGCATTTCTCTCCAAACCATTAAATTCCAAAGTCATTCACTAGAGCCGTCTATAAACTGAATGCTCCCCCCACTCTGCCAAAGCTTCCTAGCTGCATCAAATAGATTTTTCTCAGTCTTAATGGGGTGGGGGAAGGAATCTCTTTTAGCACCTAAAGAACAAGAAGATTAATCACATTATAAAAGACAATTGTGTTTTAGAAATATAGTAAACAAGCAATTTCTTCTTTTAATACACCAAAAATTGTGAGTTAGTCTCTCAATTTTCTAGTTTATAATAAATATGAAAATAATCTCCCAAATTAGAAGGCTACCTTCAGTTCTTCTGTGCATAGGTAAATGAGGTTGCAGTGGTGACAGCAGGTTGTCCAGGAGATTAAGTAAACTTTCTAAAACACCACTGTTGCTAAGCGATCTCTGGCCAATGCAAGAAAGCAACATGAAGACCCTAAAAATAAAATGTACATATTCAAGATTTTGTTTCTTTTTCAGAATCAGTAATATCCTGCAACACCCCTTATATAACAGTATTGTCTTAGGCTTTCATCTGAGACACAGACAAGTTGCTACAGAAAGCAGTACTGCAGCCCAGCAAGTAGACTGGATTTCACATTCTTATCATTATTAAGGTCAATACAACATTTTAGGGTGAACATCATCTCTTTCACCCTCAAGAGGTCAGCAGTGTCTTCCACATCTGAAACAAGATCTCATCCATTTTATTTCCTATCACACACTACTGATAGAAGGGAAAGAGAATGAAATATATGGATTCTTATATCCTTGAATTAATTAATTTAAAAAAGATATGAAAATACAGATGTTGCTGTTCAAAGAAAGCAGAAAGCCTCTAAGCAGTAAATATGCTTGATTAAAATAAAATGCTAACAGTTAGAATATTAAATACCTCAATCAATAATCTGAAATAATCAATATATCTAACATTCAGTGACCAACTCTACATGTTCTTGCTCTTATCTCAGTGCAGTTTTTTGCAGTGAATGCTAATAGTGTGTCTCAATCCCACTTTACTGGAAAAAAGCAGCTCTATGATTAGGGCACATTTAAGCCCAATAAAAGAGAAGGCCATTTCTGACACTGGACAGCAATCCTGCTAGGTATGTGAAGATCTCCAAATAAGAAAAAATAGCAAATTTTTGTGGTGTAAGAACCAAATAGATGCAATAAATTACTGCAATTGGACATTTATCATCTGCAATACTTTTTTGGGACTATTTTTATATCACTGAAAACCATGGATAAGTACCCCTCAGTCCCATTTTGCCAATTCCAATGCTAAGTTATGAACAATGATCCACAGATGAGATTTATACCTTACCTGTCTTGTGGAAATATGAGAAGTTGTTCTGAATTGTATAATTCCTGCAGTACGTTTGAGAGAAACTGACCCCACCACCTTTCACCTCCACAGAGCTGAACCAGCAGAAGGCCAGTATGCAATCGTATCTTGGGGGTTCCACTGATGCACAGGTGTTTAAATAACTCTTCACAAGCTTGAGCATGAAAAGTACTCTGAAGAACCACAGGAACCGAGTGCCCTTTTAAGAAAAGAGAACACCTCTGTTTAAAGAGACAATGACTTGAAAAAATAGGAAAAAGTTTGCAATAAGTTTTTGAAACTACTACAATTAGATAATTGGCATGGGAGTAAAGGAGGTGGGAACATATGGGGAGATGGTGATTTGTAGGTAACTCAAAAGACCAGGCCATTTTGTCAAAACCAAATCAATACTATGCAAATACCTCACAGAACCTACACGAAGCAAACCCCAAAACACCATCAACCATCATGCTTTAGAACAAACTGGCACAGAAAATCACACAACCTATCAACAGAAAAAGGTTCAGTTTTTTTTTTGTTTGTTTGTTTGTTTTTAATTCCTCCAACTCTTCAGATTTTTCAATTTCAATTCTCCAAGACTTCTTTCAATGGTAAGATTAGGAAATCAAAATCTTTACTGCGTATCAAAAAATTGTGAACCAACTAGAAATACTGGTTTTATGAGTTCACTACCACCAGCACTCTTGAGGCAACTTCTGCTTCCTCAGTGCACTTCTAACTGCCTAATCTATCCCCAGCATTGCACAGGCCTCAATGCTCACAGATCCATTCACAAGGTGATTTTACCTGTGAAAACTACATGAGTATTCTGCCTGGGCAGTTTTTGGTTACTTCAGCAAACTGGATTATCCCAATAAAGATCAGATGACTTTGTGAACAGAGGAATATGCAGCCAGGACTACACACAAGTGAGAAAGACCTTGACACCTTGTCCTATCCTTTTCAGGAAGTGGTTAGGCCAGCTTGGTGCCACTGGTAAAACTTTACAATGTATGCTATCAGCTACTAAAATCACAGTAGATGTGGCTTGGAGCAGTCTGGTCTACTGAAAGGTGTCATTCTCCATGGCAGGGTGCTGGAACTAAATGATCTTTAAGATCTCTTCAAACTCAAACACCATTCTACATTTTTATGATTGTACATCTAAACCTAGTTTAAAGGCCTTACAGTAGAAAAGTGAAGGTCAAGAAATAAAAATACTTGGAAATTGTTTCTCCTAACATGACAAAAAAATCAAAACCTCAAAAAATACTGACCATTGGATGAATGTAGCAAACTGAGCAAAGTATCCAGTAAGTATCTAATGATGGTGCGTAACTGTTCTGTGGATGACATCTGAATCAACTCTTTTGGATCAGATTGTTCCTTCAGTGTTTTCCTGCTTGCACCCAAAGCTACTTTGAGTCTCTGAACAGCATGGTGAGCCAAGTTGAGTTGAAGCTGCAGCTGAATGCAGTCCTGGTAAGCAGAAAATACTCTGCTGTCTTCTTCTACTGCCTTGTCTGGCTTTCTCAAAAAGTATTGGGCATTGTTAGCACTATTGAGTGGTGGCAGGTCAATACTCTGCAGAAGGATTTCTAACCGATGACAGGCCAAATTGTACCTAAAGGGAAATATTCAAAAAACACAATTCAATACACATTAGCAAACAGCAATACATTTGACAATCACCCTGCCAGAAGCCAACTTCTGGTCCATTGGGAATACACTGTTAAAACAGATATGGAATAAAAAAAATACAGTGTAGTCTTTATTACTGCTATAAAGATATTCACAAAAACTCTACAACAGCAGACTATTTTTTGGTCTGAAGAAAAAAAAATCTGTAACATTATGACATCCCAGTGGTTTACATTAAAGTAATTAGCAAATACACTTTTTTTCCTGCTAACCTGCACTGTATGTCTTCTTGCAATGCAACCATCATTGCCAAATGTTGATCAATTTCTGGCTGATTTGCTGATTCACCTTCTCCTCTGAGAGGATCATGCATTAGTTTCAGCTCATTTTCATAGGGTAGGATATAGGTATGGCCATAATAAAATCCTAATGGGATTTTTGCTCTGGCATTTGTGCTACCATATCGACCAATAACAGTGATCTGAAAGAAAATGCAAGTATATTGTAACACAATTGTATCAAACCAGAAAAATAAACATCAAGTCAAAAATATATAAAAAATTTATACCCAAAAAGAGTTAGGTCTGAAGAGAACGTAAGTGAAAGTTCATGTACTAACAAACATCAAGAACTTAAAAGAGCGTTTTACCTTCATAAACCTGCAAACTGGGGGTGGCAACAAGTCATGTAAAATAAGTGAATGTGTGCTAATATCAGTAGCCACTACCAGTCGCCTTCCATCCACTTCTTCTCCTAAAGTCCAAATGTCAATGGACAAAGAAGCCAAATCTCCACAAGTGGGAATCAATACATCTGTCAGTAATATAGGTCTTCCAAAATCCAGAGTCACAAATCTTCTTGCTCCTAGGTGATGAAAACACAGGATTGTTTGAAAGTATTGGTTGATTGCCTGAAAGACCAATGTGTGCTAACCAGCAAGACATATGCGTTATTCTCAAACAATAAAGTCATTGTTTATGTACTGTTTAAAAGGTATATAAGGGTTTATGCATTGTTTAAAAGGTATATTTGTACACTTGAGGCTAAAAATAGCTGCATAATTCCAGAAACTCTCACTACAGCTTGAACATTTTGAGAAGAAAATTTTGGCATCAACTTAAATGAAGCTGTTTTGCTTGTTTTGCATTATTTTTGAATGGTGCTCTGTTCAGAAACCCAACAGATTACCCAAGACTCCAGGAGTTTTCAACTATCAAGTGCTAGATCTTAAATTATTACAGAAATGTAATCCAGAATACAAACTGAGAAATATCTTTACTCTGGGAAGCTAAGAGACACTGTATGAAACTTATTTAAAGTCCCAGAAAACAGTCCACTGCTTACTACAACATGAGTCAAAACTACTATTAGGAATTGTGGTTTTACCTGAGTGCATTCGCTCTATAATAATTGACTGATGAGGTGGAGGTTGAAGAAAATGTGAAGCATGAGATATTGCAAGAGCAAGGCCAGACCCAAGTGGATTCTGAGGAGTGGAAAAACATCAGTAAAATCAAGTGATTAAAATGTATGCATTTATTGTGAGCCATTAAAGATGTATCATTTTGACAACACTTCACTACACTTAGATTTGAGCATGAACCATCAAAATATATTAACTACTAAGTTCAAAGGATTAATAACTCCTTAGATAGTTAAGCTAGCTCCAATAAAGAGAAACCCTATGAGGTACTGTAACAATACTATCTTGCTTTCGTAAGTTCTTTGCTCATGGTATAGGTTTAGCAACATAGTTTTCACATCTCACCCAAATAAATATATACTTACTAGCACTCAAGTACAAATTAAGACCCTGGTAATGCTTACAGCATCTTATTTCTCTAAGAAAAAGAAAATAATTACCGTTCTAGACTTGCTTGTATTTTTGTTATGTGCTGCAAAGTTAACTGCTGGGGGGTCAATGACTGAACCAGGAAAAAGCTGAGCAAGCTCTGCATTAATAACAGCAGAAACTGCTTCATTAGGTGGAGTCAAAGGTGGAGTCATGAAGAGAGGAGTTGTTTTTGGTGTAGGTGGAATGACATCTGAAGGATGAATGAAGAACCCTGGAGCTGCTACTGTATTAGAAGGCACAGAGTTGTGAACAGGACCAACTGCTGATGCTGCTGCTGCCGCTGCTGCTGTTGTCTGATGCAGTTTTGCTTCCAGCTTAGCTTTCTGTGGAGAAGATGAAAGCAATGTATGTAGCAGATACTACTACTCGTGAACATGGGAGTAGTATTGAGCCTCAATTACAACTTCAATTAAAGAACTTCAACAGTATTTAATAAACTAAGCTGCTACCTTCAATATAGCCAAGTTGGATGACCAACTATAAGCTGAAAAATTAAACTATTAAACTATCTATTTAATTTGATTCACAAGCTGAGGAACATGAGTAATTAGATGGAATAATAAAAAAATAATAAAAACCCTACACTGAAAAGCAGAGTCAACACAGCCAAGCATTGGCCAACTACTGGCACTTCTCTGTGTCAGCAACTGTGCTTTTAATTTTGGTAAGCTTTTTTCAATTTCAGACTGATATACTTATTTAGGTTTTATTACAAACTCCCAACCTACCCTTAAAATGCACAAAAACTAAGTCTGAAAGACCAAGACAGCATGAGAGACACTACCAGCACTTTGCTTAAGAAGAGCAAACTGGAGTGCTGAGCATTCCTACCTTAAATACACTGTGGAGGAATAAAAAAAGGCAACTAGCTCTGCAACTACTTTCTCAGCTTTCGAAGTTTAGATACAGCACTAAAAAGAGCCAAATGGCCTCCAACCTGTTGCTGAAGCTTCAAAAGCTGCTGCTGTTTCTCTTGCAGCACCTGGAGCTGTTGCTCGGCTGAGGCCATTGCATGAGAGAGAGACTGCAAAGCTACCTGGGCTGCTGAACTCAGTGCTGTCGAGGCTTCCCCAACTGTTCCAGAAGAGAGGCCACCAACTGCTGGGGTAACCCCAAAGGTACTCACTGGCATGAAACAAACAAACAAAATAAAACACCCATGTAGAAATTATAAAACACACCTTTAGTTCCTTATTAATTATTTGGAGTGAAGTTAAAAAAAAGATAAATATCTTTTTAATCCAGTTCTTGCTACAAGGTAACATCATCTTGAGTTACAAAGTATATGGTTTATAGATTATGCACATTGGTCATAAATATAACACTTAGATTACAGAAGAGACATCTATTGCTCTGGAATTCTTCCACCACAAAAGGTAGTAAAGATGCAAGCTTGATCATTATACTCTCCAATAGAAACAAATGGATTCAAGTATTTTTTAAATCTACTTTGTTTGCTAAGATCCAAGAAGTTTAACTTCAGATATAGAAATTATTTAAGAAAAAACAAACCACAGACAAAACATTTCAACACTTGGAAAACTACAAGCAATCAGTTTGTCAAACAGTGCCATTATGTTCAATTAAAAATGTATTATGGAACTATGCTAAGTAGAAAAAATAAAAAATTGTATATACCAGTAAACGTACTTGCATCGTCCCTTTCTATTCTAGTTCCATCACTTGTTGAAACACAGGTAAAGTGCAGAGGTTCTACTTCCAGAAGTCCAGTAAGAGAAGTAAAACTACCTTCAGCAGCTGCACAGCTACTTATTTTCCCATTTCCTGAAAGAGAAACATATCTGCACAGTCAGCCAATGTCTTCTTTATAGTGATGTTTCAATTAATGAAGTGTCAAAAGGGACAACTAAATATAATGCACATATTTTATTAGTTCATGTTGTAGAAGAAACATCTTAACATTATCACATCCTCAATATAAATAGAAGTCTATTTGCTGTCAAATCTGAAGAGAGCATATTATTAAGTGAAATTGTCAACTGTGACAGAAGCGTAGTATAACTTTCTTGATTCCAGAGAGAAATTATATATGGGTGCTCTCTTCTTTCTACACTGAAAGCAAGTTAGCTTGCAAAAATATATTAATGCTACT
Organism: Lonchura striata; assembly: GCF_050655825.1. Taxonomy (NCBI): domain Eukaryota; kingdom Metazoa; phylum Chordata; class Aves; order Passeriformes; family Estrildidae; genus Lonchura; species Lonchura striata. The sequence goes on along the minus strand of NC_140705.1, from coordinate 81,767,033 downwards.
GGAAAGGAAGAGGAAAAAACTGCCAAACCAACTAAGTTCATACACAAATTTAATATAAAACCAAGACTATTAATCAATATCCAAACAAATTCACAGAATTGTATGGAGGAAAGGATAGGAAGGAGAAAGACAATAGCATACAAGAGAAGGAAAGGAGTCACTATGACTGATGAATACACTTTCTATGAAAAGAATTTCCTGACAGGTAAAAATGATCTAGTTCTTTAGGACATTGCAGGGCCTAAACATTCACTTACGAATTAACCTGAGAAGACAGACACAAATATGCATTTAAGGTATTTTAACTCCTTTAAAACAGAAAAAATACCTCATTAAACCTTTATATTTAAGTAGAAGAATGTATATGGCAGCTTCCCCAACTTCAAAAAATTCCATTTAGGTCTCTCTGCCTATGTGAATCTTGCTAGCCTAAATGAATAATAACATACCTCATGGAAGCTACTTGAAAGAGGTGACAGATGATTCCTAGTGACTGACGCAGGGAATGAGAGCAGCCTGTCTAATCTCTACCTGAGATATTCTACAGGATAATAAAATAATAGATTCCAGAAAGAGGCTTTTTCTTGCTGTCCTAAGGCCACAGGAAATGTAAAAGGTACCATGAGCAAGAGAATAGCTTGGACCTCAGCTTGTTGGAAAGTATAAAATCACATCTCCATGAAAAGAAAACACTACAATAGAGATTTACCAATTCTACCACAATCAATCACTGCTAAACATACATACCTGACAGAACATCAGACAGATCAATTTCATCTGACTGTACTCCAATACTGCTGTTGTATACATTTTTACAAGAAGATCCACATATTTCCAAATCAAAAAGAACTGGATCAAAAGGTGAACTGTATAATCCATATCTGCAAATAAGACAAACAGCACCGTTCACACAATAAGAATGCATATAAAAGGCCAAGTATTTTACCATCAGGATTTATTATATTCCAAACTCTTCTGTTTCTTCCTTTGACACATCTTAGAAATTATCACTTGCTTATACTTCATTAAAAGTATTTATTCTATGGCATGTTCAAACTGCTTATAATGCTAAGCAAGTAACTCTTTAAGAGTTTTGAAGATGTAAAACTGTCCTGGAAACATGACACACAATCACACTAGGCATGAAAATAGAACTACAAGCCTTAGACAATGAGCCATGGCAAGACACACACCTGCACATGGTAAATGAGACATTAGTCTGAAGTCAATAAAAACACAGTACTGTTTCAAAGCAGCAGAAGAAATTCCACCTCAGTTGGTTCTTCCAGCTGAAGTAAGAATTAAAAAAGGAAATGCCGCTAGGCATACCAATCAACACTTGTGATAAATACCTTAACTGAAGAAAACTTTTAACATTTTCTCTGGCAGTGCTGGATGGCAAAAAATAGCACCATCACTCAAAGTGGTCCCAAATCAATTAGGGTTTTATAAGCCAAGAAAAAGGAAACTCCAAAGTCATATGAAAATCAGTGGATTTTTTGATCATTTATGGTTTTGTTTTTGTTTGGAAGAGGTTTTTTTTTGTTTGGGGTTTTTTTTTTTTTTTTTTTTTTTAGTGTTTAACAATACCTATTACCAGCAACTGAAAAGAGGAAAAAAATGGAAATCTGGCTAAATTACTAAGCCAGAGTAGAAAGCAAGAATGCATCTGTGTAGAAACAAAAGTGAGAAACACAACACTCAGCACTCTGGCAAGAGACAGAAGAAATCTGAAATATTTCCACAAACACTCTAGAAAGGGCAGCAAGTTCTTCCACCCCCTCTTCCCTCTGCCTCCAAGCAGTTTCTCTTTTCTTTACTAGCTATGGTAAAAACCCCCAACATACTGAGAAGACTGGAATGTTTACATGGCTTTTTTGATTAAGTAATCACAAAAGTGTAAATGTCTACATGAATACAACACCAGCAACAAGGTAAGAACAGATTTTAGACTTCTCTGATGGTCAAAATCCTACCACACTACCTGGGGTCAGTGCTTTTGACCACACAATACCATGACTGTAATTATCAGAAAACGATGAATGATCTTACAAAGGGCAAATCTGAAAATTACAGATCAACCCATTCAAGATTACATTTCCCAAACAAGTTACTTACAAGGTAGTAAATTTTAAATAACTTTATACTCAGAACAACATAGGATAGACTTGGTTGCTCTTTACAAGCATGCATTAGATGGGACCAGTACACCCTGCACATCTGACAAGACTGATGTGTTTGCTGCCTGACCTTTTTTTGACACCAGCCTAGACAATATACTACTGTAAAGTGGCTAATAAAACACACAAAAATGCTCAAAATTCAGTGCTGCACCTTCAAAGTCTGCTTTAGACATCAGATTTAAACATTCCATAAATCAGGTCAGCTCAACACTAACACTCATTACTTACATGTTTTAAATAAAGAATTTGATTTATTAAGTAAACCAGTGATAAAATGTCAAAAAACTGCAAGAGCATTGTAGAGTAGAATTTGAACATACTGCAGAGGGTTTAATTTATACTGTCCAGCCCAGATTTTTTGCAACAAGCATAGTGCCTTTTACCTTTTCTTCAGCAGGAATGAGGTTCACATTTTTAAGCTTCAGTAGCAATTATTTTCACAAAAAGATATAAAGGTACACCAACAAAAAACCCAAAGACGAAATCAAGAATGTAATGTAAAAACTCATCAATCACCTTATTCATCTGTGCAGCAATGAACATAAACTATGAAAAATACCTCTTCTGTTTCATTCATCAGAACCCTCAACTAGAATAATGTGTAAAATTTTGTCTATCACAATACAAGGAAGACAAGGACCAAAGAAGCTGAAGGAAATGCTTTAAGAATGACTAAAGATCTGGAGAATAAAATTAAGACACAAATACAATCCAGACATCCAGAATTTGATTAGAATTAAAGAAACTGCTTTCCAGTGCCAATGTGGGGAGGACACAAGCACTAAAAAGGCTTTCATTGCAGCAGAAGAGTTTTCAGATTAGAGGAGAGCAGGAGACAGTTCAAGTGCGAATGATAACAGTAATTAAACCATGTAACACCTTACAATATTTTGAATAATTTAACTCTATGACTACATAAATCTGGTACTTTCAAGAACAGGCTGGAGAAAATTTTTTAGATTTGCTAGTGATAAAACAAACCTGTTTTTTTGTAAGACAGTCAAAAATCCTATCTAAAATGCCTTTTTGCTGTTTTATGAACTGCAAATCATGTAACACACCCTACTGGACTTATCCTTGCAAATTTGACTTGATTTATTGTAGCACATTATAGTAAAATGAGTTTTATTCTCCCATGAATGTGCAGATCCATTAATGAGACATCTGCTTTTAGCTGATTACCAGTTGTTAGCCTATTGCACCTGCAACCAAGGATGAAGAGGAAAAACACAATAGTAAAAATTCTGCAACACAAATATACACAAAAAAGAATACAATTTGGGGAAAGACAAGGGAAAAAGGGGAAAGCTATGGCTGCCTGCTAATTTTTCTAAAACAAAATCAAATACAAAAACCAAAATCCAAAAATGACAGTATTCTCTCGATCCACAGACATATGAAAAAAAGGCCCACGGATTTTGCTTGAATTAGTAAACTAAATCAAGAAATAGTCCTTGCTAGAGAGCTGTTGTAATCAAATAAGAGATGTGCTGCTACTCTTAAACTACTTATGGGGTTATGGATTAAAAAGACAAAGCAAATTAAGTTTTAAGAAGAAAATCAGTAAAACACCATCTAGAAACATTCTAGAAAATCAAAGTTCGAAGGACACCACGAACAGGCTCACTTCACAAATGTTCCCTTGCCATGCAGACAGCATGTGCTCACCAGAAGGTGATCTTAAATGGTGCATGTACCAAATTCAAAAGTGAGCAAATGGAAAAGAGGAAAACCTTCCATTTTAGATATGCTGTTTAAAGAAAGTACTTGGAAGCAATTTAGATGAAGGAACAACTCTATTCCCATAGAAAGGTGCCATTCTCATGTCAAGTGTAATTTTCACATTTTTCTCCTCCATTTGGTTCAATTCACTTTATTTTTCAAAATTCTAAATTTTTCCAGACACCATTTCTATTGCTGGGACAAGATTTCTAATCAACTGATTAGACAGTGAAATAAATTAACAACTAAGCAAAGGAATGCAGTAGACACCAGGATAAGGATCCAAGTGTAATGCTAAGGTTTTATGAAGTATATTGGAATTATAGTTCTTTAAAAACAAAACCAAAAATCAACAGATATCCTCTCTCCTCTACACCTCCTTAACTACATTTTCTATTACATTTTCAATATTATCTGAAAATTCTGAACGAACATCCACTAAAACTTTTCTATCTTGATCTTGCTTGACTTGGAAGAAAGTTCTTGCACCCAAACCACAACTGAAAGAAATGTCAAACAGCAGCATTTTTCCTTCACCATAATGCAGCTTTGGAAACTGCTACACAACTGAACCACCAGAAATTTCCTTTTCATATCATGTAAATCCAAAGTTAAATGGCCAATCAGTCCAATATATAGAAGATGAAACACCACAATCCTAAATTACATCGATATGTAATTTGAATTTTAAATTACTTTGTAATTTAAATTTTAAATTACATTGATATGTAATTTAAAAGAAGAACCTGCATTCCCAGTAAATTATTCCAGGTCTCTACACTTAGAATGTGGCCTTTGGAAGAAATATGTTAAATGTATTGCCCACCTACTGAAAGTCTATAACTTTGTGAAGCACTGTGCTAAACAAACTATTCAACATACTTAATTCCTTCCAAGAGTCAAAATATGACATGCTGTGTTAGTCCTTATACTAAAAATCATAAATCCTAACTTAAGGATTGCACAGACTTCAAACACCATCATACACATTTGCTAATTTTAAATGTGACACAGCAATTAAATTCAACTTTAATTTTGCACAAGTTAAAACTGTTTTCCAGAACTTTAGCAACTTAATTCTTGCTCAAACAAATACAGCAAAGTGCAACACAAACTTTTTCAGAACACTAAAGGATGGCATTAGATGGTTATTAGGCTTGTTTTAATTGAGTTTACAAGAACCACATAACTTAGTACCTTGTTTGAAGTAACGCTTCCATTGGTGTTAGGCGATCCTGCAGCTGCCGGGACACCGCAGTCAGCAATGATGCACAAGCTGTGCTGCATCCTGCCAAATCTTCATCTTTTACATAGTTCAGTAATACAAAATACCAATACACAGATCCTGCATTTTAAAAAACTATTTCAGGTGAAACATTATATAATTTTTCCACTGAGAAAGCATACTTTAAAGGATAATCAACAGATGTGATAATTATCTAATGGCCTGAATATAGACTAGGAGATATTCTACCCCTTCCCTTTCTTGAGAGGTTTCAATAAAGAATCATTCTGCAATCATAAGGTTCTACAAGTTCTTCCAATTCTTTTATCAACTAATACATAATTGAAGGGAAAAAATTATTTCCAAGAGACAGCTTTGCACACTTCCATCATTCCTCCTGCTCACAACAATCAAAATGATCTTGATATATTAAGGTGCTTGGCTAAGGGCTCCAATCTCATCAAAGCCAAGCCATACTCCAGAGCAAACTCTTTCAGCCTATGGTTCTGGTTACTGTCTCCTTAATCTGTATTTGCTGGAGGCACTGCTTCCATACAAATAATTTCTGGGACCACAACATTTGTGTTTCTGTACAGAAACACAAATCTCCACTTCATCCTTCTCCTTCTCTCCCTGTGCATTCCATACCCTCTGTAGCACTGTGTTATGTGTTTTAACCTTGGGTGGTAACACAAGCCTTTTGGAATGCAAACTAATTTTTCTGTAAAACTCATTGGTGATGCCAAGCTAGAAACAATTCAACAATATCCTAGTATGAAAAGCAGGCCTTGACACCCAAAATACAAGGGTGAAGTCATCTTCCCATTTCATCTGGCACTCCAGATGCTTCAACAAGGTGCTAAGAGACCATTACACTGCAATATAGGTAACAAAGAAATTTAATTTAGTTAAAATTTCCTTGTAGTGCAGAAGAATCAGAAGTGGATTGCTAGTTGGACATCATTTGGATAGTCAAGTTTCCTGACTATCTCCTAATTTAAAAAATAACAGACCACCCTGACTGCCACTTATGTCAACAGAATCTGTTGTTGCTAAACATCTTTCAGAATTCTTAGAAAACTTACTTAAGCTCTTCAAAAATGTCAGCCTTCACACTCTGGTTTAAGCAAGCTTATTTGCTTAAAATTCCACCAACGGCAAATGTCTGCTTCATGACCAGACCACTCCAAGGAGCACTTTGTACTAACTGAACAATTATCTCATTCTAATTTCACAAGAGAACCCAACAGAACTCAACAAACAACAAATGTACTGTGTATATTTACAAGAAACACTGCATACGTACCACCTGTGGCAGCAGCAGGCAAAAGAGGCATATTGTCAAGTAAAGCTTTTAGAAGAACTGATCCAAACCCTTGTTGACTTGGGTCACATCTGCCATTGCTACAAAAAAACACAGACATTTTAACATTCAAGGAAGTAAGAATGAAGGATGAAATCTCCTCCAGGAGATGAAGTTAAAAGACTGGTGTTCTTTGCAGTCATAACCTAAACACATATTTCCTGAACAGAACATCTACCAGATCTTGTTGCTTTCTAAATTCAATGTCAAACAATAACAAACAACATGTTCAGTTCAGAATGCATGCAAATCCCCAAAATGTGTGTAAAACAGAAAGAAAGAAAAATAAATATACACAAATAATTAGCACTGACCTGATGCATAGTGCAAGAAATCGTGCACATTTGTGAGCTATGCTCCGCCCAGCTTCAAAGAAGCAAACACGTATAATATCAGAAACACATATACGTGTTTTAGAAAGCAAACTGTCATTTCCTTCCTTTGAGCTGTGAAAACAAGTTAACACCTTAGAGAATAATATAAAACTATTTTTTTAAGCAAACTGATTCTGAGAAACAGCCATGATAATTTGAACATAATTCCTCCCTTACCTGCCAGGGCCATTTGAATACACTCCGGCCAACCAACAAAGTGTGTCAAGTACAAGACTCTGAGCATGTTCTGTAGTCAGACCATCCTCTGTCTTCTTGCAAAGAGTGGTGAGCAGCTTCTCATGGAACTCTGAAAACTGTAACATTGCACACCGTTGAACTCTAGGGAGGAGGAGAAGGAAAGAAAACCAGAATTATCCAATATGGCCGTTCTCCAGCTTTGTATCCTTGTCTTAGGAGCAGCAAAAAAAGAGAATCCTAGATGAAAGTAAAAACAGGACACAAGCATATGCAATACTTTCTGTGCACACATTTCCAATCATCCTATTTTCTGCTCACAGAACTTCCTACATTACAATACATCTAGCAAACTTCTATGAAGTTTTTCCCCACTATTAACTTGTCTAGCAACCTGAATGAATTTCCACCATCTACAGAACTTTTATCAACTGTTTGCACATACCTCTTTGCAGCCTCGTTGACTTCTTTAAGCCCATTACAGTCAGTGCCACCACTGCAGGGTGGCAGCTGGTAATACACTTCAAATACTGGATTACCTGCATCTGGGTCTGCAGTACCAAACCAAGGACTTCAACCATTTCTTTGTAAGCTGAATTTGATTCTAAACTTTTTGACAAGTAATATAATTTCTGCTGTAAGAAACAATGCAATGTGGAAATAGAAAGGAAAGATACTTCCTTTTAAAAATTTTCTGTTTTACCAAGTAAACTTATTTACATTTGTCTTTTGAAGTCAGGCAAAAAAAACCACTCAACATAAAATTTCATGCATGGTGTTATTCTACCACAAGTTTCACAGCACAGTGCCCTCTTACTTGCAATTTACAGGATTTTTCATACAAAATAAGCTTATGAAATAACAACTTGAAACAGTATCTTGGCCTGAGCTATTTCAAGAAATAAGTTTTTGACGAGAAGCATAACTAAAGCTAATATTCTTCAGAATTAAAAAACATCTACTAACCTTTCCTTTGAAATGGAAGTTTTTTTAAATCTTCGAATTGTAACAGAGACTTCTTGAAGTAAGTCACAGCCTCTCAGATTATCTGACTTTCTTGAAGAAGTAGTGGCTTCAATTTTACTAGATGGCTTTTCCTTATATTTTCAGAAAAAATATCATTAATAAATCAATCATATTCGTTCTAATTTATTTTTATACCTCATTCAGTGAAATGTAAACAGTTTGCTAAAATCTCTCGGTTTGAGCACTGTACCAGAAAACCCCACTTTTATTCACTAATTGCTTTAATATAGAACAATACACATGCACACACACATCTTCACAGAAGGATAAGACCTATCAACGACTGAAAATACTCAAGAGAAGTTTCAACAACACGTCCTCAGAATATGAAAGTGGCAGAACAGACCTTTTCAATTCAGTCCGTACAAAAGAAACAACTTAGAAATGTTGAACTCTAATGCTTGAAGGTGTCAACACAGTGTCACCTCTTTAGAAAGTAGTTTTTAATGGATCTTAAATCTGCTAACAGCTGATTCATTTTCAGATTACATGAATCATACCAAATCTACAACTACCACACGTATCTTCTTTGTATATTCATTACCTTGCCTGCTGCAACTTTTGCCAACAATGAAGCAAGTGAATGGCCCTTGTTCGTTTGAGGTTTTAGAGGAGGTATTCTAACCACTGGTCTAATGCCTCCATTGCAGATTTCTTCTGTTCCTCTGTCATTTACTGCTTTGACATGAATTAAAAATGAACGATATTTGCCACCAGCCATGCCTAAAAGTGGAGAAGAAAAAGGGAGGGGGGAGAATTTGCACAGTTTAAAAAGATTGCAAGATGTAAACAGATCAACCATGTTAATTAGAGTAGTTTATAATCCGTTGTAAACAGCAACTCACTGTGGTGTTATACAGCAGAATTTCTGAATGTAAAAATAAGTAACAAACCTGTGTCTGACTTCAGAAGTACGAGATGCACTTCAGTCACACAGGCTTCATGCAAATAGCACAATAAACTGGTTTACCTTTAACAAGCTTTGGACTTGTTAGTGTCAACATTCCAGCATGTCCTGATAGATCAAGTCCAGTAGCCAGCCATACTGGACCACAAAGTATATCTTCCTTGTGTTCCTCCAGAAATGGACACAATCTAAGACCTTACAAAACATGAGTAATATAGATCTGAATTAGCCATAATTAAGTCATAAAATCTATCATTTGCATGGATTAAAAATGCACTATGTCAAGCTCTGATCACTAAATACATATAACTTTACATAAAGAAAGACTTGAAGTTCACTTTTAGACATTTTCCAGTGAAATCAATTGAGGTAAATGACAGTTTTAAAACCATTTTCAATTGCATTACATGGATTAATATATATCTTGACTGGCTTAGAAAACTGATGTTTCTAACTGATGTTTGAAACTGATGAAATAAAGAATCAATATAAACAAAGGCACAATCATTACATGGTTGTAACTGAAGCAGAACAGCATTGTTTAAAAATTAACAAAATGAATAATAAATTTAAAACAGAGGCTTTGTTTCTTCTATGGGATATACAAATCAGTGAAACATCTTCACTCATTTGTTGTTGCTTTCTCAGCATGAAACACCTCCTTTCAGCACTTTTATGACCCCTTTGATCCTTCTCCTCATCCTTTGTACCCCCTCCTTTCTTGGAGTCAGAATCATAGAATAGTTGGGTTGGAAAGGACCTTGACAGTCATGCTCTAGATAAGGCTGATTACATGAGAGCAAAGAAAGTGTAAAGTAAGACTGTTGAAAGGACCAAGTAAAAGATCCATCGCTCTAACACTGAGTCATTCCAACTGACAAATTTCAGTCTGCAGCTCCCCTCACTCAGACCCACTCATTGCCTTTCACAGTCTAAGACATTTTATGGAAGAGTGCTAGTTAACAACAAAGGTATAAAAACAGACACAGTGTGATGTCACCTAGTTATGAATTCTTTACATACTATTCCTTATTGGTTTACTGCATCAATCTCTATAAAAGCCAGGTATGCAGAGAAAAATTATATTAAAACTAGCCAAATAAACAAAGTAAAATATTGCTGAAACAGGCTAGCAATTTAAATTTGAAAGGTCGATCTACTTGATTTCTAAATTCAAATAAACATTAATCTGCTTGTAAGCACCAAACCTCTCCAGTAGTTTAGGACACTTCTGGTGTGTTTGTGTTAAACTTTCAACTCATACAGCAAACAGGTAAGAAAGAAAAGTAACTTTGAAGACAGCTGAGAACATATTTTAATGTCTGATAAATTTTTCAGAGGAATTCAAATTTATCATTAAAACAAGAAATTTATCATTAAAGCAAGTCCTATTCTAACTGAAGTATAAGAAGATCAACAAAACTTACATTGTGGTTCCTCTACATCCATATACTGCATTTCTTCACTGAATTCCACCAGTCCTGGTTTTCCATTTCTCTCCACTTCTATATTATGAGCTGGAGATAAAGGAAATGCAATTTGTCTATCTACTGCTGCTTCTGGAAATAAAATAGCATGATTTCAAACACTGTTCAAGGCTCAGGAAAAACAGAAGTGGTAGCTTTCATAGCAAAATGATCAACTTTCTGCCCACAGCAATATTTCTAATACAAACCCACAATTACACAAAGATATGTTTTTCATACTGTTCGAAGTTGCAGCAAATAGTTAAAATAATAGTATTTCTGAATGACCTGTAAAGAACCTGCTTTGTTTTAACACTGCCCAAATTCTTTTCCCCTAATAATCAACTGCCGATTACTCCAAAGCAATTAGATTCCAGTACTGAAAGTTTGGTAATTTAAACTTCAAATAACTGGATTGCTCCTGCTGAACATCAAACATTATTTTGGTAATACTTAAACACAGGCCCTTTTCCAATTAAATGGAGCACATGAATTATAGATGAAGAGGACATGCAAGCAAATTAACAAGAAGTATATACAGTGAATTAACTGCCAGACAAAAACCATTAATTCCCAACCGGAAGAATTATGCCTCTGGCCTTCCCATTACTACACACTACATATTTAACTGTTTCTAGGGCTCCTGTCATACAAAGAAATGACGGAATAAACTTGCCCTGCACATCTTCCCTACATCTCATTATCTTAAAATTTTAGCTCCTTTCTCTCCCCATGGAAGGAGAGAAGTTGAGGGGGGAGTTAACAGAATTTCAATCTGGGGTTTTTATACATTTCTAAGAGCCATCAAACAATGTTGAAAATTACTTCTCCCTAGTACTGGAACATTTTGGTTAAGATCTATCACAGATATAAATTACCTAGCTTTATCTTCCCTTATAATGAAATCATTAGTGTCCTATTATTTTATTCAATAATGCATAGAAAAAAGGCAAATGTCACTAAAGTTCCTCTCCAAAACTCAAGAAATTGAAAAAGGGAAGGAAACAATTGCAATGCAGTTACACTTGGAGAAGATGTTGGTTAGTTGTGGATTTCCAGTCCTACTGAATAAAAAAGGACTTTGCCAAGGCTGCCTTGAAGGTGCTCTCACATTCCCCAGACCTTTCTAGACTGCTTGACCCCCCCCCCATTCGATGCATTTTCTACCTTGTAACAGAAAAAAAAGTGAATTCCAGTATATTGCATGAAAGGAAGTGAAATGTCATTTTCTGGAGGAGCTCTGTCATGTCTTCTGATCAGTATGCTCCACTGAAAAGCATGCACAGAGAGCTCTGGCAATTTAGTTCACAGCTAAATCAAATGTTTCAAGGAATTACCAGCTCATGGAACTGTTTGCTCAGAAGTGTTTAAAATTGAAGCATTAAGGAAAAGAGTTTAGCTTTTCTTCTATTGTTTCATTCCATAGGTGAAGATTTTCAGATTATTTCTGACGTCCAGATCTACAAATGGACTGAAATAATGCTGAAAACAAAGGTTCCATTTAGGAAAGAAACATGGACAATCTGTTCTGGCTTTTTCTTTGAGAGAACAAATTCCTTTTGCATGTTAAAATTTAGTTTCTACAGCAAGGATTAAAAAAAAAAAAATGAAGAAACTGATAAAACACCTGTTGACTGCTGTCTGTTGCTTTCGCACAGATAGCACTTCTGTTAAATCTAAATCACCTAGAGCCCTACAAGAATAGGCATTTCTCAAACAATATTACTATGGCAGAATATTTTCTTCTTGAGTTTACAACCAGTTTACAGTATTTTAGAGAGCATCTCCAGCACGTTTTTTGTTGTTGAAAACTGGGGGATGTTACAGAGTGAAGTTTTATGAAAGCATGTTAATGATCTCTGAAATGCCTACATTCCTTTTTGAAATTTACTGTTACTCTTGTGTTTAATTGCGATGGTCTTACCGAGCAATTTAAAAAAATAGGAAAAGGAGGGAAAAAGGGCTTATATGATCATGCTTACTATTCTCCTCAACACAATTGATATCCAGCAAGCAATTTAATAATATCTGACAGCAAGATTTCTCTGAAACAGCCAGTTCCCAGAAGCTTTGGAAAAAGAGGTGGCCAGATAAAGATAAGAAATTGATGCTTCAATAAAAGGAGTTGCAGCATATAATACCTTCCATGCCTAGCAGACAAGGAGCAGGACATGAAACAAATGCTCTCATCATAGGAAAATCCCAGTGGAGGCACTTCCATGTCAAAGAACTGACTTTTCAATTTATACTACCCCCTCATAGGTAGGTTCCCTGAGAGCTACGAGTCTTCCCAAGGCATGAGCATTACTAACTTTGGTCTACTCTGTCAAAGCTGCAAGGAGTAGAAGGTGAAATCATACTGCAGCTTCCACATAGCTTAGTCAATGAGCCAAATGATGAGAGAATTTTCAAGGAAACCATGGGGTTATTTACTTCCATCACAGAATGCCTTGCTATTTTCTCACTGACAAATAATCTTCTTCTAGGACTTGGAATAATTTAGTATGATTTTTTTACTAAATCAAGATCTTAAAAGAGTATCATTTGTTTAATCAGTCAATCTCTAGGATGACTTACAATTAACAATTTATTTTTAACAACTGTAGGATTAATGCAGTACAGAATTATAACTGAGTTCAGTCTTTTTGAGCAATGTACATTTATTTGCCTAAGTGTCAAGATTTTGAAACTGTTTACCCAGTTTGTCTCCCCATATACATTCAAGACTGATAACTGAAACAAAACCCATGATACTGAGAAACAGAATGAATCAGTAAAAGTGAAATACTTACACAATCACAAGCAATTTTTCTGATATATATCACATTGACTTACCATTGACTTTCCCTAAGCCTGGAGCTTTATTTTTCAGTAAAGTCACTTGAATCTGGGGAATGTTTGTGATGTTTGAATTCAAAACAAATTTGAAGTCCACGTGTCCAACCATACAGGCTTTTGGTAGAACTAGTTCAAAGACATGCTCATCCCAGCTGTTGCTGTCAGGAAAAAAGAAGACAATGATGCAGTGTACAGAGAAAAGTCCTATCACGCAGGCATTATCACCCAGCCCATTCTGCATCTACGTACACTGTCTTTAACAAGAAGAAAAACTTATTTTGCCTTAGTTGACAATTGATATGACAGGGGAGAAGTAATGTTCACATAAAAGCAGAATTGGAAAGATTCCCCATTACCTTTATCACAGTATGGTTTCCATATTACTATAAATACCAGTTACTTACTTCCATGAAAAAAAAAGTACAAGAATAAAAAACCAAACACAACACTAGAAGAAGATCTATCAATTTGTGAAGTGTATAAAAGAATGATTAGAGGTACCTACCTTGTAATTTCTTTCAAGTTGCCCTTATCCGTTGTTTAACACTTAACAATGTCACTTTCCAATGGTACAAAATCAACATATAGGAGACTCAAAATACTATTTTCAAAACATTTTTAAAGCACATTTGATAATTCATACAGGATGAAAAGTGCCTCCTATCAGATGCACACTCAGAAGCCTGTGCTGTGCAAAAGGGTGCAGTTTTCTTTTATTAAGTCACATTTTTGTTTTGAAGACAAGTTTGGTTTACACTGAAAGTGTAAACCTGAGAGCCCTTGATGATCCATTCCATAGTAAAAAATAGTTCAAACCAAAGAGCAATGAAAATAGTTCTAATTATGTGTCAATTGTCCTGTTTGTGTACATTTTTAAACTAACTCAACTTGATCGCCTTAATTTAGCAATAAATAATTTTTTAAAACGTAACTTTGATATACTTTTTTAGCTGTATAACTGAGAAGACTGAGAAACTGAGTATGCTGCTATAAATATTTTTGAGACATCCTTGTAATATCTAATTCACAAATAGGTATTTTAACTTCAATAGCATGCTACACAAAGTATTGTGCAGAAAAACATTTTAAAGTAGGCTAAGGAATGGCGCAAATGTATTTATTTCTTTACAGTAATATCCTTGATGGCCAGATCTCCTTCAGGCACATGTAATACAACTTAAAAGAGATTTCAGGTACAAGTAATGAAATGGCATGCCAGCTTTCCAGAACTAGCAGCATAGAAAAGCAGAGATTTTGAAAGGGAATATGGACAGAAGCAATAGAATTTGTGGTTATGATTCAAGAAGGCACAGTGAAGAATTTTCAGCTAACTTTACAAAGAACACAGGTAAGTAAAATATAATGAAAATTTATCCCACTGTTCTGGGGGGAAAAAACCCTAAAACCTCTGTTAGCAACTGTAACAATAAATATTTAGAATCACTCATGCCTTTCTTCTAGCCTGGAGAACACATAATCCAGTGCCAAACAGAGAGATGTTTGGGGATGATTTTTAATGTCATGCAAAGCATGGACTAAGTAAGACAACCAAAGGAGCCAGACTTCTGAAACAGAAAGTAATATTCTGCTCATCCAGTTTAAGTTAAAGATCTGGTACAAACCCAGAAATGAATAATAAACCATTTTGTCTGCAGCAGTAGCGTTGCATACAATGCACACAGCCATAGTGAATTATAACTGTTATTTGTCTACCCTAGAAATCTATTTTTGACAGAACTGAGCAGCAGATGCTCAATAGGCACATATGGAATAAAGAATCTCCATTAAGGTCTCACATTGATCCAGCAGTTAAGAGACCTTCTTATACCTCTAACAATAAACTTCACAATCTAATTCTGTTATTAGTTAAAAGACTCCCCTTTAAAGTTTTCTTTTAATATCTCACAGTTTGCTTTAAGTACATCCTTTATTCATGTGCAAAGCTTTAAAGTAACAAACAAATAATTTACTTCCTTGTTATTTTCTCATATTAGCATATCTATCCTAAAGAGATAACCCAATGCAAAGTCTTTTAGGAACTCTTCTATCTTTGAAACCCTTCTAAATCAATAGCATCTTTCTAAAGAAAAACATTCAACCCATACTGTGTTCTAAGCACTAATATACCATCATTCTCAACTACAAGGTATTTTCCAACACACTTATTCATTCTGTTTCTAGAACATTGCATTGTCTTATCTTCTGCTATGAATAAACATCACTTTCTAGCTCTTCCTTCTTTCACGTATTTTCAAATAAGTCTCCATAAGATGAATACATCCTACATAAATTTGAGATAAAGCCAGGAAACTCAGATGTCACTGTTTTATCAATGCATATTAAGAATTCATGTACCTCTCTTTTACAAGAATTAACCTCATTTAACATTTCAGTCACATTACACATGAGGGGACAATACTGATATTTAGATAATTTGCAAGGAAAATCACACTGCTTTTCTTTTTCCTTTGTGCACAGTCTTTTTAAAGTAACAAATTAGGATTGTAATATAATGCCATTTTCTAAAATACAGTTACAGGATTATCTCTTTCTGTCTATTTGAGAAACAAAAGAATTGCCATATCAAATTGCATTACTCATCCATCTAACACTATAACCCCACATCGTGATAGCTATCAGTATGAGGCACTCAAAAAGGAGATAAAAGCAACCTTATATTAAAGACCAAAAAAATAATCAATCAGTTATTCTTGCCATGTAACTTTTACTTAAGAGCTAACATGGCTTTAAATCTTAAGACTCTACCCTAAGAACAAAGGGACTGTAATTTAATACTTTTCATCATGAGTCATATAGCAGCTGTCAAAGATTTCCAGTACTAAACCAGAATTTCTAACTTTTCCTCTTTACAATCCTGTTTTATTTAGCAGCAGTCATAATTCTTTTCCTCTAATGAAACAATATTCATAAGTTAATTTTCCACTTATCCCCTTCCAATTAACAGCCATTACCTTCACTGCTTGCTTAATTGTAACTTCATATTGTTTTTTACTTTTCAACCATTGCTGAACACATTTGGATAATCAATAGTTTTAACTAGAAGTTATTTTGCAAGGAACCACATCCCTTCCACTTGCTACATACAGAATATTTGACTTACACAATGCAAAACCACAAGATAAATCTAAAGGCTTTAAAGCCTATAATGCATTGCAAGTTTTCAACTGTAGCTTATGCATATTTGTTTGAAGCAACTCCACCTCCTGTTATGTGTCAGCTCTGGAAACACCTGCATCTATTACATATTTTCACACCTGGAATGCTTCATTATCCCAAGCTATCTTTCAGCTGTTTATATGACATGCTTTATTTGCCCCACACATGACCTCTAGCTTCTCTAGCACCCTTTGGATATTTCATTATTTTCACTCTATGGCTATTCCAAGTCTGCATGACAACCCAAACGTTACACATCAGTGGAACAGATGTTTAGATGACCTATAAATCCTGTAGTATCTTATGCACATCCCTTAATAAAACAAAAAATATTTCTATCTATATTGTATTTCTCCAAGCATTTTCCACCAAAAAAAAAAACTACACAAAGCTACTTCAGGTAGGTTTTAATCAATCCTTCAAGGAGACGGTAACACTGCTGTAATAGTATTTAGGATCCCAGAGGAATTCCAAGTTCTCATGTCATGTGTAAAAAGTTAAGTCCTGCTACACATACCATGTTGGTGCAGTTCATATCAATGAAAATACTGCCTAAACTTTAGCACTACAAAGGCTCTGGAGCAGCTTAAATGTTTCATATATAAAGATTTAACTTGAATAGACATAAAACCAGATTCTACCTTCATATTTTAAAGTAAATTACAAGACAATTTAATTTAGGACAACTAATTAGTCACACTGGCACCCAGAGTTTGCATTTTCTGATTAAATAATGTACTAAAAATGTGTATATACATAAGAAGGGTAAATCAGACTTTTACAGAAAGTATCAAGAAAATCTCTAATTCTGGCAAATGTGCTTGTCTATTTGTGTAATGTTATGGCCACATTTGGCAAATAAAATTCCACCAATTCAAAACCTGACTTTTCAATTTGTTTCAAGGTCCACTAAAATGTCTCTGGCAATCTCACCAACACCTATAATGCAAACTGCCACATGGAGATTATCATCTCTGTACGTTCTTAAACTTGTACACTAGTTAAAAACAATTAAATAGCATAAAATTTGTGGTTGTACGCTACAGCAACTAGTGAAGCAATGCACACAATTCCTCATGCACTGTTCCCCTAGGTACCTGTCTGTCTGTAGCTTCCAAGTCCGAGTGTGCTGAGCTGCATCACCGTGGTGCTGCTGGTGTAGATGCTGAGGATGCCGCCTCTGTTGCTGCTCCTGCTGGACTTCCACCCAACAGGGAGGGACAGTGGCTGAAAACCGTGGTGTCAAGGTTTCAAAACGGGTCAGTTCCACCAGGGATGTCAGTGTCTCAAGGGAGAACGGCTGGTCCACCAAAAGATCAACTCCTGAATAATTATAGCATATACATTCATTTACTACATAGATTTTTTTTCCAGAACATCCTATTAAAAATAGTTTCAAATATATCAGAACTGCTATAGGCAAAATGAACTACATGTCGTATGAAGGTTTTTTAGTTAAAAAAGAGTAATAAGAGTACCCCCTCACAAAGCACCATCCTAAACAAACAACAAAAAATAGCTACAAAAAAACCCAACACAAGCAACCAAACATCCCAGCCTTGAAGCCTGTATCCTTTGAAGGCAGTTCACTTGGAATAAATTTTCTAAATACTGAGAGCTCTGAGCATGCTGTCTGGAATTCAGCCAGAGGCATAAGGAATAAGTAATTAGCCAGCTATACTTTGAAGATGTAAGGCTGATTAAACATTTTTTTTAATATCCCTACTGACTCAGATAAAAAAAAAAAAATCATGAAAACAGACATACAGAAATACTAGGCATTTTTATCACTGTTTAAAACATTACTTTGGCCTCTTATTATCAATATTGACTTGTTTTATGGTGGATTACTAGAATGTTGTTGAAGGTTTACTCCCAATTTACTTTAAAAGAGGGATAAGTGAAAAACAAGCATGTCTTATGTTAAGCACTTAAAAGACACTGGACCTTGACAAGTATTTTGGCTTCCTGCCTTTATATTTAGGCCTTGTACCAAGGAAACAAGGGCATTATTGAAGTATTGAAAACAAAAATATTCCAGGAAGTCAAACATCTGGAGGAACCGTAACTGAAACCAAAAATTGATAATCAGATTTCCTCAGACATACAAAATCCCCAACCAAACAAAAAAAAACCCAAACCAAAGCAAAAACAGACAAAAAACCCCAAACCTAAACAAGAAAACCCCAAACAAAACTCAAGCAACCAAAGGACTCCCACCAAGCAAACCTGAGGGAAAATAAGACATGTATATTTTCTAGTATTTTGAGCATTTTCTCTTAAAAATGTGTCTTGAAGGAAAAGTTTTCACTTGTAAAGAAATCATGGGTTTCAAAAGAAATCTGCTACCTGACTACTACTGTCACCACTTGAGGTGAGGAGATAATAATACACCAACACAAATACCACCCTTGCTGCAAAGCCTAAACCTAGAGAATATCTTGAAAAACAGTCCAGGCTGACTTGGAGAAGTAATAAATTCACTCTCATTGCAACTATAACAATTTCTACTTTTCAATTTCAGAGGCAGAAAAATGCCAAAGAAATCAGAAATGCTTTAGAAATTGAACTTCAATAATACAGCAAAGACTTTAACTTTTTTAACTGCAAAATGTGAACCTCATTAGCTGCATGACACTGCAATGAGAAGTGAGATCATTGCTCAAACTGTAAACAAGCCTATCTTTGAGCAGACTGGATTTTTCTGCTTCATTCTCCTTCCTCCTCCAACAGAAACAAATCCAAATTCAGAGTATTCACAGCAACCACATACATGTAATGTATATAATACATGCTATTAAATAATTGCAAGTTATGTTCAGATGCAGCTTTCAAAAATGACAAAAGTATTTTGATACATGTGCAATTTACCTGTACACACGTGCAATTTACCTGTAATGCCTGGACTAGAAGGGTTGGATAAGGGCTTAGTGCCTTCTGATGACTGTTCTACACTTTTGGTAAGGGATCCATCTACAAGTATATCAGCTTCATCAATGTCATCGCAGGTCCCTCCAATCTGAAGGAAATGCAGTTCTCCACCTAAAATCATCACAGACAACAAAAGAATAATGTCTGGACAGGCATACAGCTAAATTCAAGTCACAAGACAGGTTTGCACTTAAACTGCTAAGCAATTATGACAGTATTTATGCAGGACCTGAAATCAGTGAAATTCAACAGGAATATTTATTTTGCTTTACTACTACTAATTTTTTTCAGGACAAATGCAAAACAGAACTACAGAAATACTGCAGTTGCAAATGGCATCAAAGGTAAAAACTATATGGGGGAACAGGTTTTAAAAGGCAATTATCAAAGGAAACCTCAATAGAAACCAAAAATCCTAACCATTATGAAACTTCCCATAATCCAAATCATGCTTATTACAGAAAATATTCTACCATGTTAAGTGAAGGCCTACACTAACTCATCTGTACAGAGTGCATAAACCTCCTTTTAAATTTCAATACCTGAAAACTGAAAATTAAACTAATTTCTCTAAATTCTCCTAACTAAGGAGCTCTCCACATTATTTCATCAAACCTAGAATTAAAACACTGATCAAGTCAATAGACAAAAGAGCCACATTCAAAATTTTCACTGGACACAATGTATTGATGGAAGCTTGAAATCATTCAAGGAGGTTGTCCATTATTCACCACTACAAATACATATAAATCAATGCTATCATTTACAGAGAAGTCATAGAACCAAAGAGTACTAAGATCCTCAGGTCCAACCCTTAAGCCAGCACTGCCAAGTCCACCACTAAAACCATGTCTCTAAATGCCACATCTGCACACCTTTTAAATACCTCCAGGGAGAGTGACTCCACCACCACCCTGAGCAGACTGTTTGAATGTTTGGCATCCCTTTCTGTGACAACATTTTCCTAATATCAATTGTCCCCTTAAGCAGCTTGAGGCCATTTCCTCTTATCCTGTCACTTGTTATTTTGGAGAACAGGCCAACCCACTACAATCTTCTATCAGGTAGTTGTCCAGAACCCTAAGGTAATCCCTGAGCCTCCTTTTCTCTAGATTAATCAACCCCACCTCCCTCAGCTGCTCCTCCTTCAACTTGTGCTCTAAGTCACTGAGAAGGAATGTTTAACTTTACATAATACTGGGGGAGGGGATGAATGAGAAGAGCTGTTCCAGAAATTACAAGAAGTTGAATTAGTAGGATACAAATCAAGAAAAAAGTCCAAGCATAGGCCTTAAGGTGATTTTTCTGAAAAATTATCAGACTGATCTTCAAACATCTGATTAACATTATGACAAACACTGTTATACAAAATATCCAGGTAATTTGAAACAAAAAAACCTGAGAATAAAAATGTAATAAAACCCCAAGATAAAAGCAGGTATATGTCCTGTACTGTGAGGGATGAGGGTGGGTGAAACAGAGTGATAGAGAGGCACAGGGAGAGTGTGAGGCACAGAGAAAAGATGTGAGTCACACAGTTTTGGGGTTTTTTTGAGATCTCACTAAGAAAGGCCTGACAACAAATGCCTTTATAACTCACTCTTTTATGAAGACAGAAAAACAAATTGTTCAAATGACCAAAATGGTCAGAACAACTCTATGGACCAGTGCATTGTGCTGTGGGAAAATCCACCCCAGGTCTAGGTAATATACAAAAGTAGCGTTCCTGGGACCTGAAGGGATGGGAGATTTTGTCATTATCTTTATCTTTTTATTCTGTCTTCTCAAAACACCTATTCCATTAAGCCATTAAGCCATTTCTGGGTGGGTCTTTTCTGAGATCCACTAAGAAGCCTGTACCTCCCCTCTCTCAGTCACAAACCACACATCCTTGGTGCAGAACAGTAAGTACATCCCAAGCAGATCCCAAGAGTGGAGGGGGAAAAAAAATAGTTCTAGCAAACAACAATTTTGAATTTCCTTGAAATTAAACAGCTCATAAATAAGCAATTTTCCTCAAACTTCAAAGAGAATTTAAGACACATTAGAAAACACAGACGTTGACAGATTCATTTGGTAGTAAGTCAAATTAGTTTGTGTATCACTTTGTTTACTGCTCAGCAGCAAAAACATCCTTACCATTTTTTCCATACAGGAGAATAGTCATAATTCCTGCATTCCTGAAAGATTCCATCACTTTTCCAAGGAAAAATTTGTGCTAAACTTGAGATACCTCACTTCCTCTCATTAGTTTTTTAAAAGGTTCTGTAAAGAAGTTTACCACAAACTTAAGTTGTACAGTATCAGCCTCTGCTTATGCACACTTATGCAAAATGCTGTAGTTGGCTGCGTCCCTGTATCACAAAGGAGGCATTTCCTCTCAGAGAACATCCAAAGATGACTTTTTGATGATGCATGCTTCATTATTTGTTTCAATGATACTGCAGTTCCAATAGTCAAGTGCCAGTGAAAAAATCTGCACAGAAGTCAATGCCTTTTTTTTTTTTTTTTTTTTTTTGTGTTACTACTATTGTTTGCAGCACCAGGCTGAAAGAATGACTCGTCCAGTGCTTTCTAATTCTAGCCAGGGAGCAAACATCTCAAGTAGCAGTTGATCTGAAGGCTCCCCTACTTGCATGCATTTGACAGAGGGAATATTTCTGTTGTACTACCAAGAAGATATGAAAGCTGAGACTGACTTAGTTATCACAAAAGAGATAAATTGGAAACTAGCATCATTATACTTCCTTCAAAAAACAGGTAACACAATCAAAACATTGTTAATTTAATTCTGAACTGTATTTAAAACCTGCAATTTGCATGGATTCAAGAGCCTGGTGGCAATACAAACAGAACACAAGAATCATGAATTTATTCAAATAAATCACAGGCTTCCTTCTGGCAGAACAGTTCCTGGTTCCAGGAAAGCAGCACTGGAACAAGCTAGAGAGCATGCCAGAGACTAAGGCCACAGAGGTTAAAGCCAATCAGGTGAGATGTTCCTGCACTCTAGAAGGAGTTTGGGAAGAGTGACACCATTGTCATTAGCGAATCACAACACAATGACATAGGTGAACAATAGACAATTAATTAAAAGGAATTAGAAAACAAAACCATACCACAGGTAACTATGCACTAATTAATTTATAGTCCCCTCCTCCTCTTGTTATTGGTTGGCTCTAAATGTGCAAGTTCAGAACACTTGAAAAATGTCATCAAGAAGGCTATCCCAAAACTTCATTTGGAGACATTCTAATTTAAAGTACTCTAAGAGATTTTAACTATAAAATTCTGCCCTGACTTTGAAAAAATAAAATGTAATTGAATAGGGACGAGTGAAAGTTACCATGTCTAGAAAGAAATAATTAAAAACCCTGTTACAAGAATTAAAAAAAAAAAAAAATCAACTAGACAGCAGTTCTGTAAGAGACGTTTTTGTGAATCAGTTAATAAACCTCATTCAATTTCCTGTTCAGAAGTGCAAACATTCCACTATGTATACACACACATGGTATGTACAAACTCCAGAGCTGCTTGAGGAATTAATATGTAGGATTACCAGGCCTGGTTTTGCATATCTCATCAAGAAACTTGTGGACTGACTTGATCAGATCTTTTGGGGGGGGAAAGTAAAGGCTGCTTTGTTTTCTTCTTCTTCCATCAGTTTGAAAGGATTGGAGATATTCAGCTTGAGACAACGGTTGGAGAAGGACAGCACCTAAATAAGCTCTGTTTTTCCCTCCTTTTTTGAAGAAATCTCTTTGCCATATCCATAATGAATGGTACAACAGATATGACTCCAGCGACAAAGATGATAGAGACTAAACACTAGTGAAAAAAATTATTATCAAGGGCAGCACTCAGCAGGAGAAATTTCATGAGCAGACTGTTAAATCTCTGTCTTGAAGATGTTTGCAAATGGTGAGCAGCAGTCTGTTTCTGGATGGGCAAGTATAATTGAGCTTGACTTGAAGATGACCTCCTAGTACCACTTCCAATACTATTCTGATGTGGAAAAAAAATCGACTTCTCAAATCCTATTAGACTCCATTACCAAAAAAGGTGGAAAATTGAAAATACTGACTTGATTCCTGAACTTCAAATACACAGTACAGGGGAGAGACAAAGCCTAATGACAAGGAAGACACAATCTAAATCGGAAAAAAAAAAATACAGAGTGTGATTACTACACTATTTACAATATAGGAGCAAGAAAGGTGCTATAAATGAAAGGCACAAGACTTGGGAAAATCAATTCTCAAATGTATCCAAGTGCCATCCAATTCTGCCAGGCTTGCAGGTAAGAAGTACCAGCATAGGCAACTCACCCTGGACATACCAAAATCCAACCTGAAAAAATGCTTTTTCCGACAAAAGGGAGGGACTAAAAAACTCTTGTTATATTGTAGCACCTTAAAAATGTGATAATGTAACAGATTCAAAATTTCAAGGGGAGCACAATCCAGCAATAAAAAATTGTATCTGACCCTCTTAAACACAAGATACTAAACTTTAAATATCAAAAAATCACCCAGCAGCAGTATCTCTATTTAAAAACAGTACCTGCTGCCTTGTTTTAGAATAAAGAAATTACTTATTTTCTTACTAATTATTTTGAATGTCATAAAAGCATAGTTTAGACTCTTACTACTGATACAAGAGAAAATATCTGAACCCTCATATGAGAGCAGACAATGCACTAGTAAAACGGATATTAAATACAGTCTACCTTGGCCAAGGGGAAGAGAAGAAAGCAAAATTCAAAGAGACTAAAGTTCACAATGTTTGTTTAACAGAACTGGAAACAAGAATATACTTGCACATTTTCCTCCAGAGGTCAAGTTCAGGTAATCCTTGCAGAAGCAGCTAAGTACCTGAAGCTGACACCAGGAGGTAACATTCTGAAGCATGACTCACAAAGACGGATGACGTCAAAAACAGGTCTAAAACATCTTTCCATAAAACTACTCCAGATCTGAAGCACCCCTTCACACAGAGGTTTCTTTTTCAGTCATATCTTAGAGGCAGCTATGGAAAAATTTTATAATCTACCAATGAAAAAAATACATCAACAAGCAGGAGAAACAGAAGAAAATGCTATTCTGCATTCAGAACTTTACATTAAAGTATCTCTTTCCCTACTCTGATGTCCCAACAAGTAAACAGGAAAGAATATACTGCTCATGCCTGAATATTTTCCAACATCATTCAAGCATTTTCAATGCATGTATGCTCCAAAACTTTCACTAAAAATTTTCATTTATGTCTTTGCACTACAAGCTTCTTTCTAGACAGAATAATGTTGAACACATCAGTGAATACAGTTATTAGACTTTCAGTGCATCTATCTAATGCTGTCAGACTGCAGGCACCATCCCACTTGTGGCAGTAAACCTAGAGAAGCAAGCACCTCTAAGTGATTTGCAAAGAAGCCTAAAAAAACAGCACTCAAGGAAAAAATAGTAACAGCAAAACCCTCCATTTTCAGCCACCTAGCTAAGCAAGAAATTCTATCCATTTAAAGCAAAAATTTAAAGGACGATTATTATTCAATACAAGGAAAACTATATTAAGCTATTCAAACACACAATAAGATAGAGGATTTTAGAAGTTATATTAATATATATTAAGTTGAGGTTCTTGATTTGCTTTTTCTTCAAGTGTTCCTCAATTTTATACCTTTTATGCCTTATGTATAAACATTTCAGTTGAAGTCCTTCTTATACCAAGTGACGTATTTTGATAAATTTTTTGACTCCGAGGCTTCAGACATACCTAGCATCAGATCCTGAAATCCAGACCTCTAAAGGACATTGACCCCCAAGTATTTATGATGGCTTTGGACTTAACTTCTCAAAAGTGAGAAAAACATAATAATAACTGATATGCTAAAAAATGAATAAAACTTGAAAGCCTCTAAAGACATTCACTTAAGCAATGAAAATAATAAACTCCCAAGTCCTTGGCTGAGCAGAAAATGGAAGTTCCAAATAGATGTATAGTGGGTGAAAATGGAAGACAAGAATAATCAGTGTTTGGTGTTTTTTGTTTTTGTTTTTTTTTTTTTTTTTTTAATAAACAAAGTACTATATTCAAAAGAAGATCCTTGCAGGCTGATTTGATACCTGTAGCATACTGGGCTACAGAAGAAAAAATACCCTCAAATCTCAGTCATCTTAAGGGCAGCATGAACAAAAGAAATACAAAAAAAGCTACTGATAAATTACTAGATGGGTATTACAATATCGAGAGAGATTTACTGCAAAGGCAGAATGATGTGCTTGACCATTACAAGTAAGATGGAAGTATTCTCCAGTCAGTAACAGAGATGGTGGTTATTTAGGCAGGGACAAAATACTCCTACACACAATGAATAAATGCTTCCAGGTCAAGAGACCTGTATATCTTACACTCCATGCCCTAAAGAGGTTTAGATAACACCAAAAGCTACAAGAATAGGATTACCATACACATTAATACTGGATGGAAAAGTACCATGCACAATACACCCTTTAACTATTATCATCAATCTTAAAACACAAGAAAAGCAAAAGAGATTTGATGAAAGAAAGAAATTGATAGTAATAAAATTCTGTAGAAAAAAAATTGTTTGGAGATTCTGTTTTCAATGAAAACAGAAATATCTGTTTTCAATGAGATTGCAGTTTGATCAGCTACCTATAAAGTCAAAACACTATGACATGGTGTCCTGGAGTGACTTTATGATGCTTCTATCCCCATTCATCTGTTTAGCCCAGAAATAAGTTTTGCACCTTTAAGACTGCTTCCAAAAGTGAAGCAGGAGAGAGAAGAAGCATGGAATTTGCTGTCAGAACCTGCACTCACTCCTCCCCATTCCTGCTCCTGGACTGTGCTGTCTGCAGCATGGACAGACATGGGACAGTGCTCTCCTTTGCTTTTAGTTACATTTTAGCTAGCTGAGACAGAGCAGTTCCCTGGACTGTGGTTTTTCTTTTTCTTGTAACTGTTTCAACCTGCTCTGGACTGAAAACCCAGAAGAGCACCTGGAACTCGCACTTGTGGCCCACCAGGCTGGGCCCCGGCCACGACATTCCCAATGCTGGAGGGATGAATAACAGACTGGGTGAGCTGAGCTCCAGCCCCCATGAAAGCGACTTTCTGGGTTTGTCATCTATTCAGATATGCAAGAAGTTTTATTGTTTAATATTGTTCTTTTTTTGTGCTGGTGAATGCTTTGCCTGTTAAAAAAACCAGTTTTTTTTCCACTTTTCTCCAATGAAATCAAATGAACCAGCTGGGGGAGGGGCCACTTGAATTTGCTTTCTAGAAGAACCTCATCAGAGGTTTGCTCCCAAATTTGCCCTAAACCAGGACACATGGATATGATAAGATAAAACAGTTTTCAAAGGCAAGTAACCCTTTAGTTAGAGTTCCACTTTAACTAGGAAAAAGCATGCATTATTCAATACAGCTAAAACAGTTTAATAGATATTTCTTCAAAAGCAGTCACTGAAAGAGAATAATTTAGTAAATATCAATGTTACCCTTGGAAAACTGCAAACATAAATACTAGTTACTATCTTGCAATGTTTTCATTAGTATTTAAAAAGCAAATCTGAAATGCCTACTTCCAGAAATCTTTGTAGGTGAGTGAGAAACATGGAGCCTTTAAGAAAATGGAAATGTTTACAATAAACTTGACTTTATCTGTTGGAAATAAGTAAATCTGATTTAACAACTGCTCATAGGAGGACTTTATATTTAGTGTGACACCATCATGAAAGGAAAAAAAGGTATCAATTTCAATTTTTCTAGTAAAGAAGAAGCTCAACATGGTATAATGGGAATTTATTTGAAATGTATGAACCACCCCATCAGCTTAGCCCCTCTGAGAGACTAAGCATTTCCTCTACAGCTGCAATCAACTGCAGATGAACTAAAGAGAACACTGTCACACGGAGAAACTCAGCTGGATAACACTCAGAGATGTTTCCAATGTGACACAAGGAAACAAGGAGTTGTCTGGTGGTTTAGGGACTTTTACAAAGTAGTTGTTACCTGGGCTTGAGTTACACTCCTCTCCTACCTGCCCCCTTCCCTAAAATGCCTTGTGTTCATTTGGAAAAAAAGAATCCTGCATAAATAGTCTTGCTCTAACACTCAGGAAAGGAAAATCTCAACAGCAAAAAGCTGAAGCAGAACCAGAAGAAAATACACTGGGATAAGATATAAAAGCATTATCTTCTCTGCTCTCTTGAATACAATCAAGTACAGGCAGAAGGTATTTTTACAAAATGGGATTTCTCTATCACAGAAATAATTACATACAATAATGACTTTTATTTATGTTTGACTTAAGAAAACCTGCGCGTCTTCAAGAATTAAGACACATGTAAGAATTACTGCCATTCCAGAGATTAACTGACATTTAAGGTGAGGAATTAACTGGAGTCCATGCTTCCTAAGACCATTAAATTGTATGTAAATTCAGTGGAATTTAAAATTCTGTAACATAATCCAAATACAGTAAAATCAGTATTTTTTAAAAAATTTGAAGAAAAATCTTACCTTTGGTGCATGCACATAATCTGTCTGTGCCCGAACAGTATATCACAGAGACGAACATATCTGGTTCCTCAGTGCCCTCTTTTTTAGGTGGCTCCACTTTGGCCAGAATTTCAAAGTTTGAAAGATCTAGTATTTTTACATATCCTCCCTGAGTAGTTATTACCAGGTGCCCAAGAGTAGAGATCTCAGATCTTCTCTCTCTCCCACTGCCATTTTTAGAAGATAATTGTATTTCCTCTACAGGCTCCTCACAGTCGTCCTCTCGATTATCCAATATATCTGGTGGGAGCAAAATCATTGAGGTAATTGTGTCTTGGGGGTCTTTGATATGCTGGATTTTTACTGGTTCCTCCTCTAGAGTAACTATTCTAGTGGCATAATTCATCTTATAAAGCACTAGGTATCCACCACTAACACTTCTCTGTTCAGGCTGAATTATTAAAGGAGTTGGTACATCTGCTGGTGACTCATGCTGGATTACATCAATGCTCGTGCCATTCACTACAGCAAGACTTGATTCTAATTCCCCCTTCCTTCTATTACATAGCGCCGAGTTTAATTTATTTAAATTATTCAAGGCCTCTACTTGATTTATTGCACTCAGAGATTCAACAGGACAAGTCCGCAGTCCTACTAACAGATGAATTCCATCTGCACAAGGTGTGATTGAATCTACACACAGGTTCTCCTCCTCTGCAAACTTGGGCAGACGCAGGCACTGAACCAAAGTCCCAGGCTTGGGAACCATAGAGCTCCACTTGTCCGAGTCCGGAGATGTCAGGCTGGCTGCAGCATCTGCAAATTGCTGAATGTAAGTCACAGGGGGGTCCTGTAACAGCAACTGTTCCTGACTGTCCAGCTCCATTTCAATGATCTGTGGAACTGTGAAACCATCGTCATGTATACTTTTACTCATAATATTGTTCATCTGTGAAA
Source organism: Lonchura striata (assembly GCF_050655825.1). Classification (NCBI taxonomy): domain Eukaryota; kingdom Metazoa; phylum Chordata; class Aves; order Passeriformes; family Estrildidae; genus Lonchura; species Lonchura striata. The sequence goes on along the minus strand of NC_140705.1, from coordinate 81,738,140 downwards.
AGAGTTTTCCTGCTTTTTCATCAGACTCCTTAATGCTGTACAGCAGCAATACAGGCAAAGTCCTCCTTACCAGAGGGGAATTCAGTTCTGAATTAGTGCAGGATTCATTGTCAGTTGATCCCTGTTCTGAGACACTCTCACCTCGAGTCCTGCTTAAGCCATCCAGTGATCTCTGAGAGTTACTGCTAACGGGAGAGGTAGCAGGTGATTTGTATGTTAATAGACCTCCGCTTAATAAACAAGGAAAGGGAATGTTGTGTTGCTCTAGATGTTTTTCCTTCATCTTTTCACTCTTACAGTTGGCCAAACAGGGATTTGCTCCAAGTTCTTCTAGGTCTTTAACTGTGTCCTCCAGAACATTTGCAACAATTTCCCACTGAAGTTTTTCAGGCTGCTGAAGAATGCTGAGAGCTGTAATATCAAGGCTGACTTCCATAGTTTCTTTTTGTGATGTATGCCCTTTAAAATAAAAATGCTTAAATCAATAAAAATGCTCAAAAGACAAAACAGAAATCATGCTGCATGTATTACAGTTTGTTGGAAAAAAATGATCTTTTTTCTACATCTTATGCTCTTTGTTTCCCTACTTGGTGATCCTTACTCAAAGACATAAACCAGATTAAAGAAAATAAACATGCAGTACTCCCTCCCTCAAAACTTCTGACTCAATCTCTAAGAAAATAACACAAGAACAACATGCATAGCACCATTCTACTTCCATACAAAATCTTTATTTAGTAAGAAATACTTTATCAAAGTGCATACCCTTAGGGAAACAATCAAGACACAGGAACTCTTTCAGCAATCCCCTGAATTTAAAGGGTTTCATACAGCTGTAATTTGTTCCTGTTCTAAGAAAGTTCTTTTATCTTGGTTTGTGTGCTTTATTGACAGCAAGATAAGCAATGCCTGTTGTCATGTAAGACATTTATTAACTAACGAAGTGCAGTTTTTCTTTTCTCCTGAATGCCATCTCTCCATCACACAAACTGAAATACCAGCATTCCTTTCAATGGTAAATCCATTGAAAAATCCTTTTCCATGGTAAATACTTTTCCTTTTTTCTAATACAGTGAATATATTATCATCAGTTTTGACAGGGTTCTTTTAAAACCCTGGAAGAAGAATTTCCCCTTTGACCTCTAAACTATTACATATCTAATAGGTCAGATATAACCTACCCGTAACAGATTCCGATCTGGAATGCTCTTCACTGTCTGAATCCTCTAGTAAGTCATCACTGAAGAAAAGAAAAGCATGAATGACACCATGTACATGCTAACTGCATGCTTATTTTTAATTAAATTAATAAAAATACATAAAAACCACAATGTGTTATTATAGTTGGCCATTCCTCTTAGCCAGCATTGTGCATTCATTGATGAGTTAATCACAGACACCAACAGTAAAGACTTTTTCCTCCCCTATTGAACCAAAAGACTAGATTTTTTTTTGCCTCATTCTACCATTGTATTTCCTACAATTCAGGCCTAAATGGAATTAAAATTAAAAATATTCATTCTCAGGAATCTTCCTCAAAATCATCTCTGGAAAGTGGAGCTGACAGACTGGTCTTCAATTCTATAAAGCAATTTTGTAGCTAGTACTGAAACAAGGATGAACAGTGTTGTTGGTTTTAAAAATATTGCCAGATAAATCTTTTTGTCATAAAACCAGATTCTGTTCAAGACACCTTTTCAAGAGAAATAGGCCCCTGAGTAGTTCTAATAATATATAAATAATTAATGCATCTGACATTTCCAATAAAATAAATTATTTCCTATTACAGGCTCATTACACACAGGAAGACAGTAATCCCTTTGCAGCTTCAGGTAGAACTACACACAGTACCAAGTCAGATCCTCAAACTTCAACAAACTGGATGTTTATTCTTCATATCCAAGAAACAGACCTTTGTGGGGTCAAAACTGATCAACACGGCAGACATAATTCAATACTCTGATTCTGATCCAGCTTCCCCTTAAGCGGAGAAGTGAGAGTAAATTCCATGTAGGTTAAGTGAAATGGAAGATGCTTAGTTCTAGGCAGTACGATTGCACTGTCTTTTATCCAGCTCTTAAAATTGGTTTAATTCTTTAACTATTAGGGAGCTCCCAGCCCTAAAGCTACAGTAAGAGTTCAGGCAGCTGTTGACGTTGTTCATGTCAGCAGAAGAGCAAGCTTCGTATTTGCTCTGCACTTCTGTAGATATCACACTAAGCTTAAAATCAAAGATTTACCTCCTTGTGCATATAGCAGTATTGTTACTTTCTTCTTAATGCTGAAGTTTAAGAAGAAACATTCAGAAAACTAGCAAGACTCCCCAGTCAACTTTTGTTCTAAATTTCCAAACAGTTATTCACTCTGTTGAGCTCTGGCAAGACCAGACAAAAGCTCCCAGTAACAGACTGCATGAAGCACAAGTGAAATACTACTTTTTCTCACATCACACTTTCTAAGCACTGACATACCCTCTAGCTTATCCAAACCCTTGCAACAGGACTTTCTAATTGTTTTAGAGTCTGTATACATGTACTAAAAGTATGCAAAGAAGTACAAATTCCTAGCACATCCATACAGTTTATTTTCAGAGTGACATAAACAGAAATTACAGAGAAGCAATCAGAAAAAAAACATGTTCCAGAAGTTCATGAGAAGCCTTTCCTTTCAAAATCTGATATGTATAATCCATAACTAAAATGAAAAGCTGATCCAAAACTTATAGTTCTTTCTCTGTTTACTCGGCCTCTGAAACATGAGCATAGAGCAGCAATGAGATTTGTAATCTCTCTGCTAGTGGAGTATAAAACTGGAACAGCATGAAACTGGCTTAAAAAGTAGAAATTCAGATTAGTCTTTTTCAAGTGTTGAATTGTGTACAAATACAGAGTGACTAAGAATATTATTTCCATGAAAAGAAAATTACCAATCTTATGTTTCACAAAGCATGACTTTGTTAAATGGCATTTACCACTCAAACAGAAGCATTTCATATTTCTCATCTGGTAGACCAGCATACCTGTCTCCTTCTAATTTTGGTATGTCTGAGCAGCTAGAGGAATCTTCTAACCATGCTAGTGTTGGTCTCCTTGAGTCAACCCCTGAGCTCTGGTCTCCTGATAACATAAGTTGCTGCACAATAGCGGGATCATATGCATTGATTTCGAATTTTAAGTGGACCTGAGAAATAACAATAAAAAACAGAAGAGGTATTTGATTTTGTATCAAGATATGGCTGATCAGTAAATAGTTGATGAAAAATAATTATTTATTTTGCATACCTTCATAAGTTTGGAAACATCCCATATGCAGATCTTTCCACGTTTTGTTGCAGCAGCTAGAAAATGAGGGCAACTTCCAGATCCAAAGCAGGTTATTCTGTCAGTGCCATCTGTGCAGGGAAATTGCGCTGGACTTGTTGCCAGCGTGACTGAAAGAGGTACATTCTGAGTGTGCTCACCCTTGACAAATGGGCAGTTTGGGGAATGTCTCTCATGTTCAGACCTTTCCAGATTAAAAACAAATACAGAAAACAGCCACTTTTAACTGTGAAAACTACACACAGCATATACAAGCTAAGCCCTAGAAGTGAAGGTAAAACAAAATAGCTTGAACTCTATTGCAGTCAACCATACAAGAGAGTTCTGAAGTTACTAACACAGCTTTCCCTGCTGATTCTTAATAGCAGACTGTATTAAAGACTTTGATCACTCAATGTACATTCATATTCAAATGGATCAAGCTACACAATGCTCTTAAAAATGTTAAATTGTTCTATAGGCAGTAGCCAATCATGTCTCCATGAAGAAAAGCCCAGATTAAATTACCATACATTAAAACTCTAATGTTACAAGTAACTTTAGAAGCAATGTCCTGGTTTTAGTTCTATATACATAATCAAAAAAATCAAAACTGGAAACAGTCCTGCATGTCACATTAACCAAGAAGCATGGAAAAAAACTAATCTTGATATACAACTAAAGCAGAGACATGACAAGAACAATTACACGGCTACAAAATGTCTTGAAAATCATAAGTGAAAGGAGTAGACAAAAAAATATGAAGATAATATTACAAGGAAAAGTTTCCAGCAAGTCAGGAATCTGAAGTTTTCAAGAAAAGATTATAAATTACCAACTAATCAAGGAAAAATTACATTAATTAGTCTTTAATCAGTATAAGGTCCCACATTTCTGTTACTATGCGCAATTTTAGATGATTTGGGAAACTAGTAATGGATACTGCAATTTCACATAAAAGGTACTATGCAGCCATGGCAGTTTTTGAATGTATTCTAGTCACAATGAAACAGAAGATTTAGTTTAGATCCCTGTAAAGAAATATTGGCTGACAACTCTCAAGGAGCAATTTGAAATGAAACAGCAAATCAGAATTAAGAAATAAAACCAACTACTTTTTTTTTCTTTTAGTATTATACAGAAATTCGATATAGTACATCAAATATTTTTGTGATTTGTTCCATGGAATCATTTTGGAAACCCATTCTTGTCAATGACGTGTCCTAACCTCACCAGAAATACCATTGAGGTATGTTGATTTTTGTCCTTTAAAGATTTCTAACCTCTTCAGTACAAATTTAGGTGTACTTCACACATCATTAAACTTACCAAGGTTCATCTGTAGGTTCCCAGCACACCAAGCACACACTACAGGTAAAGCACATGGCTCTGTCATCTCCTGATGAAGCAGGCTATGAAAATAGGAAGAAACACTTGAAATTTATATAGCTATGTACTACAACACACTTTTACCTAGGTGATCAAGTTCTTTCCCATTAGTGACATACTAAAGCATCACACCAAACATATAAAAGGCCACAAATTATATACTATGAAGTGGCAGCATTTCACATAAAAAAAAGAATACACATTACTGTAGAAGAGATCCAGAACTAACATTCATGCAAGTCATCAGATGCAAACCACAGACATTGAACAGAAATTACTTTTTTTCTTTGGCAAAAGTTCACAAGGTTCAAAAAATTATAACTGCAGCGGAATACATGCTTGGATAGACATGGGTTAAAAAATATTCCTACCAATCTCTTAGGACATAAAGTATTCTCTACCACTCCTCTGCAAAGAACAGTTCTTACTAGCTGAAGTAACTGAGGAAAAACAATCAAAATTTCCATTCTCTTAAAATTTAGCATTTTCATGACCTCATTTCAAGACATGCTTGGGAATTTGCAGACACAATTCCAACATAAGAATTCCCTGCATTTCTCCTTCTGTGCAAGTTTAAGAAATCATCCAAAAACTTCATTCACCTATCATGCTTTACAGCTGACAGACTGAAACAGACAATATTGTTGTCAAATGATAGGCACTGTCCAGCCATCACTATCTAAATCCATATTATAAATATTTTTTTAAAGGGAAAATTTTAAGGAATGAAAAATGGAAATAAGCAAAAGTAGTGGATAAACACACTATGGTTGTGTTTATTCACTAAGCCTAACAATTTAATGTGATCTAGGACCTCTGTTTGATACAATAAAGTTCTACTAGGAAAGTATGTTTAGGGAGCTCCAGTGCCAAGCTTACTGCTTTTTTGCTTTACTTGTAATATAAAAAGGATTATTTACTCAACAGTCTAACAAGGAGAAAGACAGATTCTATGTAACAACCAACTTCATCTCTATTACTATTAACTCAGATTAATCTGATATTCCAAAAAATTTTATATGCTGAAGTTCAGAACAAAACAAAACAAAAACAACAAAAAAAACCGTAAACTCAAGACACCAAAACCCCTTGAAACTTAAAAAAAAAAGCTGAATGACAAAGTTTTAATGGTTTATGCATAATTGAAGGAGTCCATTAAAAATAGAAAAAAACCTACTAGAAAACATCACCACCTTTTTTCCCCTGCCCTCCTACCTGGGGAACAAATACTAAGAATAACTAAATCTCTTACCTGGTGATAGAACCCAGCTTGAGCCATAGGATCTGGTTGTGCCCACCGATAACCCACATGAGGCCATGAAGTGAATGTCTCCCGTCTGTTAGCTTCACTATACATCAAAGACCTAGAAAGGTGAAAAATTCTACATTACCCAAAATTGCCACTTAAAATTAAAAACCCAAACTATTTATAAGACTTTCAGTCCTTTAGTAACCATAAAAAATAGCCAAATAGTTACCTATAACTTAGACATAAAATGATAATTAACTACTACACGAAACTTACAAACTTCCCTAACTTGGGTGCTTAAAGTACATCCCCAATAAAAAACAAAAAGCCACACAACAACCTATGGACCTTAAAAGCAGGATTAAGAAAATAAGCTTCCAGGTAGCTTATTTGATCTACCTGCAGGAAAGCATGAGATACCCAAAGCTATTCTGCACTGAAGGCAGCTGGAGAAGCTGCAAGAGAGTTGGATTTTTTTAACATGACAACTACTGCAAAAATTTGGGGTTCTTAGTTAAAGAGATATAAACATGCACATTTACAAATACTCTAAAGTGATATTTCAGGTGCAACTAAATACAGGTTACAACCCTCCAGCCCAGTTATCACTCTATACTTGTAAATTTTAAACTACTACATCCCAAAATATGAACCCCTCTGCAACTCAACAGTTAAGACAGCAAAATAGTTCCTCTCTTTTCCACCTTCAGTGTGCTCACTGTCTCTGCAATAGCACATGAGAAATGAGCATCAGTTTTTCTTTTCCCTTGATAGAGTTTTGTTCTCACAAGAACTAGGGTTGTTAGATGGAAATGTGCCTTATTTCCTCTTTCCGCTTCTCAGTTTCAGGAGATTTTTGCTGTCTTATAAGAGAATGGAAACATTAAACATTTTCTCCCAAGGAAGCAATCTAGTCTAGCAACACTCACATAAGAGCTATCTTAACTTGACATTATACCAGCTCAAGAGGCACATATTGGAAGAGCTCTAATCAAAATACAATGTGGTGAGGTACAGGTAGACCTGAAGGCTTGGGGAAGGAAAGCTAAGAGATGAAATCAAATTATTTGAGGTGTAAGAAATGGAAAACACATACAAAATAATATTTGTACACACACTTTCAAGAAAGAAAAATGTATAACCTTAAGAGATTCACCAGTATTCTAACTAGTCTCAGAAGGTTAAAATAATAGGTTACTTGCTAGTGTATACATTACCACTTGGATCAGAAAAAGATGAAGCAGCAGGCTGAGGTTAAATGTTCTCTTGCCCCAAACATGCAGCAGTTGACTAGATCTAGAGTTCAGAAGTAGCATATATATGGCCTGCAAAGGTAAGTTCCTAAACTTCTAAACCATAAAACATAAGCATGACTCTTTCTTGTATGAAGAAAAAGCAATTGACTTCAGGATACGATGTAGTATGCATTTAAGGCTTCAATTCTTACCTTTCTTCAAGTGTAGATTGGGATTAAGAGCAAAGTAAATTTGATTTGCATTAGAGTTGAAACCCAGATAGTCTTGTGGTGTCCACAAAGGCTTTGTTAAATTCAGTAATATGTATGGCACAGCACGCATTAAACAGTTAATCAGATGTATGTGTAAGAGCAATGAAGTACAGAATAGGTCTAACTCTTTGGCAACTAAGTTGAAGTCATCTAAGAGCTTATGCTGATACAACTAAGGGGTCAAATTCATCACTTATTTTGTCTTAATATACCTGTCCACAGATCGCCCAGGTCCCACACCAAGCTCTGGTCGTGCGCTGGGTAAGAGGTAAGATAACCTATCCATCACAGAGGATGCTACAGGTAAGGCAGCAATATTTTGATTTATCTTCTTGAGTTCATTTACAATGGCACTGGCAACAGACTTCAAAACATGATGAGGAAGGTGGAACGTAACCGTTGCCCACTAAATAAGAAAAGAAGTGTCTACGTTTTAAAATTTTAACATCTAAACAACAAACACATCAGAAGAGTGTTAAAACCAAAACCAAGCACATGTGATAAGAAGAAATACAACAACAGACACACAAAAGCAACATGGAGCATAACACAAGGAAAGACAGTAACTTCAAATTTTATGCTCAGTTGCGTTTATTTTTTTACTTTATCAGCAAGAACCTAATCTTGTTTATTCTCTTACCAAGTGAAGCTTCACACATAAAACTAAGGAACAGAAAATATATTCCACCACACTGAGTCATAGATTTTGTATGTTTCAATGGTAGACACATAAACTAGACTTGGGAATCTATGTTAGACAGTACAAAGACAAATTCTTACCTTCGCAACTTTATGATTTGCTGCTGTTTCATGTGAGGTATTTTTTAAGCCATCCTTCAGTTGGGTGATGAACAAATCATATCCCTCTGTGCTAGAAACATCTACTTTTTCTATGCAAGCAGATAACAGCTGCTGAGCCTAAAATGCAGATGTGCAAGCAAAGTTAGCATCCACACTGAGTAACTACAACAGGAATTATGCCTGTTTCATTACTCTTGGAAACATCCTTTGCCAGATCCTACTTTATCATATATCAGTATAATTCCCATAAAAGATCCAGACCTGAGTAAGATGCTCCAAATTTTACTTCACAGGCCAATCCACAGATAAACAGCAATTACTACAAATTCTCTCAAGGGCAATACTACCAAATGTTAAAAAACTCAGTCACAAAAGTTAAAACAAAAGATCTATTAAAGGAATGAATGAGGAGACATCTATTGCCCAATGCTTTCTCTTCAAAAGGATTAATTCAGCTTTAACAACAAAAAGTGACAGCAAGAACAGAAGTCTTGCCATTTTCTGAGTAGCTTTGTACCTTCAAAAAGGTAGGTAATAATGAGAACAACCACACTGCAATAAAATTAGAGATAAGCTACTTACAATGCTAATACAGCAAAGCTGGAAAACGAAACAAAGAAAAACCCAGGCCAGTTTAGAAGTTAGTTCTTAAAACTCAATACATAATGCAACTAGAAAAGAATGGTATAAGCATCCATTTATAGACATTTTCTTCCAAGTTTCATCTGTTTCCAGCTTATCCCTCTGCCTGCCAACTTCACGCTGACAAGTAAGATTTAAAGGCACAGAGTATTCTAAATCTGCTGTAAGGTGGGTTAACATCTGAAAAATATTACAGGAATTCTTTCAAGTTACAAATATAGGGAAATATTTCCCAAGGACAATGGTCAGCCAGTCCTTTAAACAACCACAAACTGCTCGACACAGAACAGACTAAAAGGCCCCTTAGTTATGTCCTTGGGAAGCTCAGGGGAAGAAAGACTGAAATAAGGCAAACCAGCCCCCTAGCTAAGGTTGTATCAGAAGAATATCAGATAGACTGTGGAAGTTCCTAGATTTTAGTGCTCTATGGCAAATTCAAAACAGCATAGAGATTGCTTCATAACTTGTTAATGCTGACAATTAGAAATGCATAAAGGTGCACTCCACTACCAGATCAAACTACTTAAAAGGCTACTTAAATTAAGTGCAAAAATTTGCAGAAAAGTTCTAGAGACAAAAAAAAAAAAAAACACTAAACACCCTTCCTTGGATGAAAGTTCTTGACCTTTTTATGATTAAAGAGGAGGACAGATGTGTTTGTATGATATTTGCTTAGTATTTACTAGGTTTTTCCAAGGTCTGGGTTACCACCTCTTTAAAATTAAAAGAAGTTGAGACTGATAATATTTTGCCTCCTTCCTCACTGATCTGGTGATGAAACACCCAAAGCTATTCCTACTGAACTCCACATTTCTTTTTCTACAGGAATGATGTTTACAGAGAAGTGCTGTAAATAAGGGTCTGTAAACTCTTTAGAACTAAAGAATCTCTGTGCCAAAAACTGACACAAACTTATAGGTTGTATTGAACCATGTGAGACTGCAAACGACATCACAGCAGACTTTATGAAAGAAAATCCTGACCTCTGCCACTTTCTTCACACTCAGCCACACATGCCAAGACTCTTTAGTAACCCACAAAGGGTATGAAAGTGATGCCAGTGGGCAGCAAGCATCAGGAACCTGGAAAGCTTTCTTCAGAAACCCCTATGAAGAGTTTATTGCTGGTACTCCTACTCAAGTCACGTAGTTAAAAACTTCACATATAACATACATTCCTGATTCACATTCATGTAAATAGTTTACATCAATACTAAGTATAAACAAATGCAACAAAACCCTAAGCATTACACTCTAAGCAGAAGTGTCTACATTAGCTTCTCTTAAAGTGATACTAAATGCTCAAACCACAAAGTACTGTGTTACAGCTGATTCAAACATAAAAGGGAAGCCAGGTTTGCACAGAAAGAAAGTCTTTTGTTAGGTCAGCTGACCTTACTAGAAAAATTAGATTCCAGCTCTAACTCTTCACATGACAGAACACCGTGTTACCTGATTTCACCTTTCTTTTCCTGAAATACTATAACAACAACAAATAAGGGCCAGACTGACTCCTAGAAGTGCAGATAGATTCCATACACAAATACTGACACAGGTGAGGAAATGAGTCCTTATTTTGGTCACTAAAAAGTTCTTCTGAAATAATGTAGTCTTGAGCCATGCTCTTATTTGTTTGAGATACAGGAAACTGTGAAGAGCTATGGCCTTATGACAGCTAATAACTAAGAAACTTTTCCATTACATGATGTTAATATCACCCTAGAAACTCAAATGTCTGGTTTCAGTATTTCTGACACAGTTATTTACATAGCTTTTTTCGATCCCTTCCCTCCACATCTTACCTCTGTAACCGGCAATTCAAGCTGAACCACGTCATCTTGTTTTGAAACAGGCGTTTGCAGAGCTGTGTCTAACAGTAAGATGCCATTGAGATCTTTCCTACATCCTACTGCATAATCGTCCACAAAGATCACTTTATCCACAGCAGAAATATACTGACATTTCACCTGTCCACCTGGTTTAGCTATAAAGGAAAGATAAAATGCAAGATCTAATTAGAAAAATGCTTTTATAGAAAAGACCTCTAATACCTGTTTAGGAAAGTAATGCAACTCTTTGGCAAAATCTTTACTTCTTGAGATGATCAAAACCTAGCTAGCATCTTGGCAACCACAATTTTCACCACGCTTTTATAGTTCCTATGTTAAAAAACAAACAAAAAAATCTGCAAAATCTAAAAAAAAAAAAAATCTACAAAAAACCCCCAAACTACTAAAATCTATACATCCCAAGAAATACAACCGTTTTATTCCTACAGTGGAAGCAATCGATCTAAGTCCTCCTCCTATCAGGAGCCCTCAACTAGTGTTTTCAATCTTAATGCAGATGCCTGGTGTACTTGATACTTGCTGACAATCAATGATAAGAACAAAATTGTACAAACCAGCATGAACACTGAGACAAAATTGCTAAATTACCATTAAGGCTTACTAACAGCACTTCATCATGAAAAACAACACAAACTTCTCAAAACTCAGTACAGCATGTAACATGTACCAATGAGACACTACAAAAGCTCATTTCTGCTCAGTGCTGCACACGTGATGTTATTAACAGATTTGAGAAGTTTGGTGAAGGCAGAGGAAGACTGCCAGCAGATAAACAAGGAAAGACTGTGGCAACTGATCTTATCCCCTAAAATGTTTAATGTTACTCATCACTATTACATGTCTAAAGCTGGACAGACTGCAGAACTAAATGTAATCCATGTGAAATGCTACCTGCATAGAAGGGAAACTGCCTTCCACCACAAACAGAGTAAGCTGCCACTCCAGAAGCAGACTGTGTGTACGCTATAAATACATGGACACATTCTCCGGTGGCAGCTAAAAATGCAGCATCGTCAACACAGATGACTTCCTGTCGCACAGGAACAGAAGTTTCATCAAATTTTGCATTAATCGTGTCCTGTCCATGCTCTCCTCTTTCCTCAGACACTGGACATTGTTTTTATTATAAATAATTTAAAAATCCCCATTTTGGTAGCTAGCACACAGTAAAACATCCAGGTAAGGACAGCAACATAATTCTGTCATCTTCACATTTTGATAAGAGTTAAATGGAAATTAAGACTTCTGGAAATACAGGGCACATGAATCTGACCACATTACATTTGTGGTTATCCTCTCTTTGAAAATGCAAGGTAAAAGGTAAAGAACAGTTGTCAGCTGCCCTTCCCACCAAGATTTTGGAAACAATGACTCATACACACAAAACAAAGGACACATGCCTTTGCCTGTATTAAGTATACTGCAATTGTAACCATTGATACAGCAATCAGAAACACTTGAAGAGTCCAGAATCACTTGATAGTTGTGAAGTCTTTGGTCCTTGCTCAGCAAAAAAAAGTTCTCTGATTGGTAAACCAACTAATTTCAAACTGTGGTTTTGTCAATACACTGGAGTTCCTCACACAAGACTTTCTACACAGCTGCAGGCAAGGAAGTATATCATTCTACAGGAAAATAAGCTTTGTCAAAAAATCAAATACAAGTTTTAACATCTTTAAAAGTATACGTTTCAACAATGTACTGGAAACTATTTTGCAAATAAACTGAACAGTATCTGATGCAGTAAACTAGAAACCCTGGTGATCTTTGCAGACTATCCAGAGTGACCCAAGAGATGGATCACAACAGGACACTTTCTTTAACACATCACTTCTCTCCTCCTTCCCCCTCCCATGAAAAATGGGAAAAGCAGCTACCCTTTCTGGCAGCGCCAACACCATGAACACTTTCTTTTGCACTTTCCTTATTTCCTGTCAAGCATAGGTGTATGCTCATGCCCTGTGCCTAGGAGTTCAGCAGTCTGTAGGGGCCCCAGTGATTGCAGCTTTCCAGGCTAGGACATTCTTATTTTATCAATTCTGTAGTGATGTTAATGAAATCTCACATCTAAAGCAGCAAACCGCTAATAACCTCTGAGTAAATGGTCCAAATCTTTAGAAGCCAATGAAGATAACTAACAAGGCAGATAATATAGTATTTATGCTCCATTGCAAAACAAAGTTATAACTACAGAACAAAAAATACATTGTCTGTCAGCTGTGATTTTTTTTTTTTTTTTTTTGTGTACTGGCTAATATTCTAGTTGACTGTATTGACAGAAAGATTGGCGAAATTATCTCTAAAAAGTTATTTACAATTGCTGTTTTTTATTTTATTTGAAGAACATAAAAACAAAACAGTCTCCTTTAGCCTAAGTCGATGGAACCTCAAGGCAATGATTTGACCAATATTTAATATTTTTCCAAAACCCAGAGAAACACATTCTGTAACTGACTAATTTACACTCAATAGCCTCCGAGTTGCTGAGAAGCTTTTTTGCAAATACAAGTTTAATTTTAAAAGTTCACAAAACACATTTCAAGATAATTCTAATACTACTCACATACTATAACACAGTCTACATAAGGCTGATCATATGATTATAATAATAGATCTAGAATCAGGAAGCCAATGAATATAGAAGTCACTGCCACAGAAGTAGTAACCTAGCAGTTATGCCTAGAAAAGTTAAATCATCCCAAAGTATTGTCAGATGTGTTCTTTTAAACTCAGGATTAATATTTTACAATGTGCTAAAGGACTCTGCCAATACCCATTGAAAAACATACTGGTGCCCCTCTAACATTATGTCCTGCCTGTCCAGCCCAAGTTTACTGGCAATAAATAGTGATCTACATCTCCACAAACCACAGCTAAAAAGTTTCATGTAAAATCACTAAATTATTTAAGCTAGATCATAAAAACCCAACTGTTACTCTCATTTTAGCCCCCATTGCTTTAGCTATAATTTATTTTGGGTGGTAGGACAAAAAGCAGTCATTCTATGTTTCTAATGATTTCGCTTTTCAGTCTTGGCACAAGTGAATCATAGCTTCTCCCAATAACTCCAGCCTATCTGCCTAGGATTAAAAACAAAACAACTAACAAAAAAGTAATTAAATCTTTTGTCACTTCCTACAAGGAAACCTGGCAGGCTGCTAGCATGTTAGAAGTGCAAATCCAGTAGCATTATCACATTGTGGTATGTCATCTATGACAACAATTAGAACTAGCAACCTAAAAACTTAAACCCAAACAACCATCAGATTGCAGAAAGAAGAACCTGAGAAAAGGAATAAATCACCTCCACCTTCTTTGTTTCAAACAACAGAGACAGAGACCAGCAATTTCCTGTGATTGAAATCTGACCTACAAGAGTATGACAGAAAACAAACTTGTTTGGAGAATTCATAACAGTCTAAGCAGCATGTGGCGTGCCCCCTTGCCTACAGGCATTAAGATGAACCAAACCAATTAGAAAATTAGCCTTGCATTTCAAGAAGTAGAACAATGAAAAAGTTTGTCTCCATCTCTCTGCTAAAGATAGATTCAGCCTCAAAGCTATAGAGCTTAAGAGAAGTGGCTGTCACCTGCATATGCTTGGCCACCATCATGAAGAGATAAATTAATGCTGGCAGTAACACCTTTATCTTTTGTGATACTGGAAAAAGTTAATTCACCTAGAAAACTGCTAGCCAGGAATAGTACTAAAACATATCCAAGTCAGTAATTCTCTTGACAAGAAACTCCCAATATAGAGCAAAATAGCTTAAAAATAGTTTCTAAATTATAGTAAACTAACACTTACCTGCAGCTATAAAGTGAGAGTGGTAAACACATGCAACATAGCACTAATTCCATAATGCTAAAACCCAAGTCCAATCAAGTATCTAAAGGAACATTCATAACTTTATCTATCAATTCACCAGGTCTTTAAATTAAGAATTAAAGTAACATTTTTTTGAGAAACAGAAATCCCATCAGCCCAATAGAACAGAAACATTATGTGCAGCAATATGAGTTTTGCATTTGCCATTTAAATTAAAATATCCAAACAATATCTGAGTACTCATTTCAAAATACTTGCAAGCATGGAAAAAATAAATGAATGAAGTTTCTGGAGATCAAAAGCCCTATCTATTCTATTGTAAGATTTGAGCATCAAACTACTTAAACAGAATCCAAAACGCAAGAAAAGGCCAGGTTAGTGAACGGCAAAACTATCCTTTCCATCTGAGACAAAAAAACTTCCTGCTAGAACCTCACTCAGCTACTTCTCACACATTTTTCACATGTACGTGGGATTAAAAAATCCTTATGTATCAGTTATCCTCATTTGTTACAAAGCAAGTGCCTTTCTTTTTGCTACCACTTCATGTAATCATAAAGCCAACTGAAAGTTAGCAAGTGCAACACCTAATTACATACTAGCTAAGCAACACATCTGGCAAGGCAAGCATATAAGAACACTTGCAGTTTGAGGAAGTTCTGCAACTCAAATAAAAATAAGAAAATACTGTCCTAAAGTTCAACTTGCTGTCTCAACTTGCTATATTTGCAGGAATCTATTTTGAACTAATACTACAGAAAATCACAACTATGGATGAGCTGCAAAGGGTTCACACGAAAGAGGATAAAAAGCAAACCACTGGTCTAAAAATAAAGTTGTCTCCAAATTATTTCACATCAGTGGCTCCCAAATGAAACAAAGACATGATGGTTGTGAACAGTTGGGAACACCATAACAAGAAGATGCCAAATCAGGCCATGACTGCTCATAATTACTGAATTTAACAGTTAAGAGATTCTCCCTTGTTCCTCCTCTTCCTCATGTATGTCTCCTGTGGATACTTCAGCACCATAGTTTTATCTTCAGATCCAGGCCCAGCCCCTTATTTGCACTAAACATCACCTCACCAAAGCAGTCTGCTGTCATTACAAAGGCACTCCATGAACCCCTCTTTTCCCCAAATCAGAAATATTCTCAAACTTTAGGAAAGGACAGAAAGGTAACTGTTAGATGAACACAGGTTCAAGTTCCTATTTTAGACAAATTACTTCAATGGCTTAAACCAGGTATATACAAGCAGCATTTTCTTTTGGATTTCACTATATACACATACCTTCATCTGCCACATCAGCTGGAAGAGTTGTCCAAAATTATTTAATAAAAACACAATAGAGCTGAAGCATGAAAGAAAATTAAAAATGTTCTCCAAACAGCAAGAATGCTGAAGGCGAGAAACACCCAGATTCACAATACAAAGTGCCTCCAAACTCACTTATTTGCAAAAACTGAATTTAGTTAATAAAAAACAAGACGTGATCTAAAGTTTATCTTTCCTTTGGCAACAAGCACAACAGAGTTGCTTCAGTATCAGTTTCCTTATATGATAGCTGGTTTTAGTAATCCTTATTAATAGGAAGATGTTTTATCTGGGCCAAAGCGCTGGAACTGCCACATGAATATTAACTAGATGTGTCTGCTCAGGCAACTACTAAGAGAAGCTAACACTAACACTTAAAAGGTTTCAGAACATAAATAAAACCCCACTGAGATCAAGACAGCTCATATCTCACTTGCTTCACAGGCACAGAGTCCTCTCCCACTGTACAGACTCAAAATGAGAGTGAATCAGCAGGAGGATGTTCCTGAGGTCCTTTTGCCTGTGCTCTTTTTGTGGTTTCAGATCTGCGTGTATCTGACATGAGTGGCATCACTTGGATGTACAGAACACAACTACTCACACAGCTTTATGCCGTTATCCCAAGAACAAATTAAGAAATATTTCACAAGGTATTCTGGAATCCTTCCTGTAAGCCCAAGTAAACTGTGAGAATATAAGTCCCTGCAATTCTTCTGCAAACACCTCACTGAGGGCACATTCTTCTTCAAAATTTTTCTTGAAGTGAAAAATGAAAAAAATTCAGGAAAGTTTTCTTTCAAAGGGTGCAGACAGACAGATTACACAGCTTCCACCCACAACCAGACATGGGCAAGGAACACTTTGCAGCTCAGTAACAGGAAGTTCCCGTTCTTCAAGTGCTAGTCCCATCACAGCATTTCACAACAAAGAAATTTTGCCAGATGAAATTTTACTACCAATTCCTCTTTTGGTCCCTAAAGTGGAATCTGAGTTACCCATTATGTATCCTGCAGTCTCTGAAAAAGGAGAAAACATCTCCACATATGGCACTTTTTGAACTCCCAAGACTGTTTGGCAGGAAATGGTTTAGCTTCTCACCCTTCCAAGCTCCAATAATTTAAGGAGATTTGAAGACATCATGCTGGGAGAAACAGCAAGTTTTCAAAAGCAGATAGGTGGGTTATAAGGCAAGTGAAGACCTGGCTACATTGTCATGTGCAAAGTTGGTCCTTAAGGATACAATACCTAGCCAGTTATGAGTGGCATACAACAAAGCCTGATATATGGTTCACTACCTTCATCAATGGTTTGGATGGTGGGACACACTGCACCTTGATTTAGACTGTGGATGACACCAAGGGAGATGACTGAGGGCAACTGATGCATTAAATGACAGGGTTGCCTTTTACAAGGATGTCAGAGGAATGGCTTGACACAATTCTGATGTTCAATGAAGACAAATGCAAGGTCTTACACCCAGAATGGGATATAAGCCCATACATCAAGAGAAGCTGGGGACACTTGTCTGGGTGGCAACCCACCAGAAAGAATTTTGGGATCCTGATGGACAGGCTGAACAAGAGGCAGCATTGCATCTTCTCAGCAACAAACTGTTAACATAGAGGGGACCACAGGAAAAGATCAGTCTCCTCTAATCAGCAATAAGCCCACATCCAATATATCAGTTCCATCTTTGTTCCTCCATCTGAGATACCAGCACATATGTCACAGTCCCATGAAGGAGGTACTAAGAAGTTAGAGGACTGGAAAATACAACACATGGAGAAAGACCAAGATAATTGGGCTTGTTTAGTCTGTAGAAGAAGAGGTTTAGCAGAAAATCTAACAGCAGTCTTCCACTACTGCAGCAGTAGCTCAGAAGCTATATTAGTTACTACCTTTCTGTTTTGGACATTACTTTAAAAAAACTGTACTGACCAGAGACGCAGGCACAGTGTATCAGACGAAAATGATCATAACCCCGTATTTTGCCAAAGACAGTGGTCTAAACCAAATGGTTAGTGAAGAATTTAAGAAAGGTAATCTACACAATGGTTCTTTCCTGTAACACTCTCAGACCAAGCCAGTTTGTGCTTAGGGATCTTCTCACCCAAAATGGGTTTTGATTATTACAATGACCTTTGACAGGTTTTTCCTTTATCACTTTGTCCAACACTGTTGGAATTCCAAATATATTCCACAATGACCTGTAGCCAGGAGCTCCATATTTTACTATTTCTCAGTTACTGCTTTTGATGCGCTCAGCTCCTGTACTTGAATAATCAACTCCCAATCTTCATTTTTCACATGCTCTCAACTCACTCAATTCCCCATTCCAAATCATCCCCATCATTTTTTTCAGACTGAATACTGTTTCACGTATATAAACCATTTGTTTCACACATATATATACCATTCCACACCTTAATTTTCTAGTTCTGTCAAACTCCTTTTGAGACAGAAATATGGCACATATGCAGACATTGAAAAAGGACATATAATCAGATGAGTTCTTGACAATTTCTCTAGCATTTGCTTGTACAGTAACAACTGAGCATTTAGCTGGTATTTCATATTCCTAGCACAAGATCTCGTTCTGGCATTATGAGTTATTTCAGACCCCAGTACACCAGGTTACAACACTGCTAAATTCTTAGGAGTTTTTCAAATTTATTAAATGCATTCTCATATTATCCTAATAACTCCTACACAGGGAAGTTGAAGCAGAACAGACTAGATTCATGCACATTCAAGTTACATTTAAAAGTGAAACTATTCTTTAGGATGCCTTTTCAAACTCTTCACAGAAGCCCCCAAAATGAAAAGGCCTTGTACATTTTAAACACTTATTTGCAGCATAAGAATATTTGGACATGGTGATCAGGTAAGTTAAACCTGAGTTCTGTCATTAAAGAGGGAAATTCAGAAAAGCTACCTTAAGTTTGGCCTTGCTAGGCACCTTCTGTAGGTATTGGGAAGTTCTACAGATTCAGAATAAGGATTTTTCCTTTCCCATTATAACATGGGGAGGGAACCTGATATTATTTGTTTAAAAATGCTTATCTTGCAACTTCTGACTCACAAAAGCTATAGAAAAGTGATCTGGAAAAATCCATTACCAAAAAAAAGTTTACCAAACAATATTACATGTCATAATTTACCATCAGAACATAAATCTAGATCCTGCAGAAGACGGGTCAGCTAAGTCTACCCCACTATTTCTCCACATTAACCACACTGCCTTCTCATTCTCCAATTAAACACTATATTTCCAATCTTCAGTGCCATCTTCCCAGCTTCCTACGTCCCTAACCCTTTACCCACTGTCATTCAGGCACTCCACCATAGTTCTCAGTGCCACCCTTCACCCTCCCAGCTTTTCCTTATAATATGGGGATTTCCACAAATCTTTGTAGCCTGTTGCCCAGTAAACAAGTGTTTACCAAACTGTTCTCCTACAGTTGCCAAATGCAACATGAGATCCTGAGTGCTTCATGCTCAGTCAAATCAGGGAAGTGCAATGGATCAAAAAGCTTTCCCTCCCCAGACTGTACAGGAGACTGAAGAACTGCTGACAAACTGTATGCTATGCAAGCCTTCATTGACCAACACCTGTCATTGGATATGTTTTCATTAACACCACCAATTTTCAAGACAACTTAAGCAAATTACCTCTTAAGCTACAACATAAAAAGTTATCAACATTCACTGAATGGCCCTAGCAAATAGCTCAAGAAAATTTTAAACATAATAGCTTATACTGATGTGACAAATAAATCATTATCATAATTTCACACTTCTAAACTTATGTTATGCAAAATGTTTATTGACTATCATCCTTATCTGTGCAGTACACTTTCTCCAACATGCATAGGAATCTTCAAAATAAATGTTCTGCAGTGTTCCTGTCTGCTTTTTCACTAGCAGCATACACTGGGTCCTTCACAAATCTTGATACTCTTCCCAAAGACAAGGTAGCAAAGGACTTGCAAGGGATAGTATTAATCTGTATTTCACAAATGAAAGAACTCAGGCCAATAGCTGTTCTTTCTTGAAACTTCTACTCAGTAACAAGCACTCATCTGGTGACTGCAAGCAGTCAGTGCAATTAAGAAAGCATTAACTATTTAAAGGACAGCTTTCTAATAGCAGAAAGCAATACTGTGGCATCACTTAACCATCAGGAAAGTGAACTAACCCATGTGCACATCTTTCATTTACAATTTTTTTAAAAAATTGTAAACTGGAACAGACAACATGCAAAAAGCTATCTCACAAAATGAGCTGGGACAGCCTGATACACTCAAAAGTTGTCCACGAGTCCACATGATTCCAAGCCTCATCTCCATTTTCAAGACAGCCTAAGAAACATTTTTGAAATATGTCATACTTTTCAGGGAAGATTAAAGAAAGCTTGTAAAAGCAAGGATGGACAGCTTCGTTACCTGATTTGAAAGTAACTTGGAAAGAAAACCTGAAACCAAAAAATCAGACTTGATTGTTATTAAAAAAAGAATGAAGATGAATCTTCATGTAGAACAGATTCTTCTTACACTCTATCTTATCAAATTTTAGATGTTCTATTTCACTTAAGTTATGGATACCAGTGCAACAACAACCATAAAAACAGAGTTATAAATGATGTAACTAAAGACTCAGAAAGTGGTTCTACCAGGCCAGCTAACATTGTGGTGAGCTGCCAGAAAGGACCAACCATAGGACAACAGAGTATGTTAGATCCCAACCACTGACCACCAGGATGTTCAGAATGGTAAAAGATCAGGCTTTTAAAGATGACTAGACTGGGCAATGAGTAAAAGCCTTCTGCATGTTTTCATTACTTCAAGTCCAACAGAGATACACCTGCTTTCTTCCATAATGTTCTGGACTTGAACTATCCATTATCTGTCAGGATATATTTCTGCCAAGTTTCTTCTACATCTTACACAACACAGTACACAATATAACTGGGAGCTGAGCTGAAGGGTTTATCACATAGGCTTATTAAAAGCTGTCTTGACCAAAGTTGGACAATAATTAGCACTGAGGTGAAAGTCAGTTTCTTCCCTGAGAAACGCCTCAACTACCTGTGAGACAATTAGGGCAGGTAGTCAAAGTTCAAATCCCTGACACAAATCTCAGCACAGTGTTTCCTCTGCAGGTCACTAAGAAGCATTTCAGGATATGTCTTCTGCAGGAAGATGTTTTTCATAGTCCATATGCAGAGATCTAGGAAATTTCTGATTATCTGACATTAAAGCATTCTGCAGCCTTTAATAATACTGCACTACTGTTGCAGGTGGATTCAATCATGAGTTCATTGGTCCAGATATGAATGATATGTCAATAAAATGAAAAAATATGTGATCATGCCTTGCAAAATAACATATTTTGCTGCTTGTTCTGAATCCTTGCATGAAACATGGACACGCAAACATCCCTTTAAAGCTATGTGATAAGAAAAGATCTCTAATTTCACTCTATTTTAGCTTCTGCAGAAGACAACCCAGATGTGCTTCAACAGAGCCTGGAAATACCAATTAACCACATTTTGACAGCTTGGCAAAATGCTTGGTAAGTAAGTAGGGATATCTGACAAACTCTGATTAAGCTAGCAGACAAATGGAGCAGCAGTCTAGAGCCTTTGCTAGTATAAAACACTGAACTCAAATCTAACAGTTCTCCTATCCTGTTTTCTCAAATGGTTAAGGCACCTCATGAATGATCTTAAGATCACATAAATAAATGAAATTATCTCTTTAAGTCACATTTCACCCAGATTAGCAGTCACCAAGTATGCACAACTGCAAGGTGGACTGTAGCACATCACTAGATTTGACAACATTCCCTATATGATAAGAAAATTAGTGTTAAAACCAAGAGGTTTCATTATTATCATTATCTTTGTTTCATAATGGAACAAAAGAATACAAGAAACAAAAAGATGGAAGAAACTAACTCAGAATTTGAGGAATGAAGGAGAACTTGAGCAGTATTACCAGTGAGCTTCAAACAGGTTAAACTGTTGATGCCGTTTCCAAATAAATTGAGTGTAGAACTGGATGACAGAATATCCCAACAGTTTCTCCCTAAAGATTATCTTAAGTGTAAACTTCCTCTATGACTTCCAAGTTGCAAAAGAGAATCTTTTCCTTTTGTTTTGCCTTCTGCATCACATGGAAAAGAAGCAGAAAGAAACAGAGCTGGATACCTCTTCAGAATTTCCAAGGCACTATAATTTAGACAGTGAAAGAAAAACAAGACTTCCCAAAAGTGTACTCTTACAGGCAATAGTGCTGAACTTGCTGGCACAGGTGAGCTTCTTGGGCTGGGATCTATTTACTTCTAAATTCTTCTGATGGAGGAACAGCCCTTGAGGGCCTCTGATGATAAGGCAGAAGCTCTGTTTCCCCTGCAGGAACTGGTATATATGTACCATGAACAATCCTTTCCTGTACAGATTCAGAAGTCTATATTTTGATTCCTGTTAGGGCCTCTAGAGTAATTTAGAAGGCCTTAGCTACAAAACACCGTGCATTTTAGCAAACAAGGCTCTGAAGTTACTGCTACATCAAATTAATCTAGAAATACCTACTGGAACATTCAAGATGGCCACTGTCCATTGATGGTACATTTTAATTTCTTATTTTAATCCTGCCCAAGCTTCTCTGAGAGTTACAGTACTCTCCTAGTTCAGGCAGTTTTCTTACTTGATTTGTAAACAGAATGGACTGATGAAGCAAACATTTCTGTGAACACTAGAGACTAATCTGGAAGTTTGTTTAGATTCTTCAGGAAGTTTTTGTATTGCTGTTTTTGTTTGCTTCTTTTGATGGCAAGGAAAAGGCTCATTTTTAGTGCTGTATTTGAAGATTCGTCATTTATGCTTCTTTGGCTACCAGCGTTCAACTTGAAACTGAAACCACAGAAATATTTAAATGTCTAAGAGAAAATAAAGTACTTGATAGACTTGTGAGACAGATTCAAAACCAGTCTTGACTAACCACTACAAGCAAATAAACAGAAACACAGAATATCCAGAAATCACAAGAAGTTTCCTTGCACTTCTAGTCTGGTTCTCTGAAACGCACAGTGTGCATGCAACAGTCTTGACAGAATAAAAAGGATAATCTTGTGACCAGGTAAGACAGATCTTAATGTTAGTGGTACCTGATTTTCTCCCTACTTTTATGCACTACCACGCTCTGTTGCAAATGATCACCTGGTCCTCTTGAATAGGCCTACAGGACTCATACTGGAAACAGATTAAAGATGTTACACACTTTAGAGACAGAGCTGCTGAAAATTCAGCATGGTCTAACAATCCACACTGAATTCCTACAGACTGGGCTCAGAAGAACAATCCCTGGATCACCACATACATTAGACCAATGAAGTTCACGTGAGCAACTGATGCACACAGATCACATCCTGTCTGGACCCCATCTACAACTGCACTGTCTTCTTGCTGTGAATCTTTTGTCTTGCTCTTTTACACACCAAAGAGCAATCTGCATTTCTATTCTAATGAAGGCAGACTCCACTGATCTACCACATTCAGCATTCCACAGGTTCAATCTTTTCACAGAGAATGAGCTCAAAGCTTAATATATATTTCTGCAGTGAACTGTGACTGCAAATACAAAACATAGTGAGGCTTGGTGGTGTTTCTTTTCCTCCCCTATTCTGCCTTGACAGGAGAATCTTTTCCTTGCTCTGCTTTCTAGAAAGAGGCCTGCTACATTTTGTTTTTCTTTGGGTAACAAACAACAGCATTTCTGTCCAACATAAATCTTTTGGCAAGGCACAAGACCTGCAGCCTCAATTACCAAGGAGGACAAGCAGTCTCCCAGGAGAAGCAGTTTTAATTCCTAGAGACTCTATTTTTAGTTATAGTACCAGAAGTCCCTGAAGCAACAATATCCTTTGACCTGTCATTTACGGCAGGGGAGGGAGTACAGAGTTGGTCTACAGGTCTGAGTGTCCAGCTCCTGCTATCCTACATTAAAAGAGTTCACACTGTACAGTGCAGGCAGACATCAGAGAGCAGCTAAATTCCCTTGCCCTCCTCTTCCCAAAGACGGAAGTGAGACACAAAAAGAATGAATAGGATTGCCAATAGCCACAACAGACACCAACTGCTGAGAGGCAGCAGATTTCTGACAGGCATGCCAGTCTGATTCAATAAGAAAATTCATCTAAAGTTTCTTCAAACTAAAGGTTATAATTTTTTTTCCCAGTAATAAAATCATCAGCTATACTGCATAGATAAAATTTGGTTAGATTGCAAGCAATTCTGTTGCTTTATGTGAGGAGGAGTAGAACCCATCTCCTACAGCCATACTGTCACAGAGAAGACTGACACTAAAGGAAGTATACATGATTGAATGTACGTAACAGAAGCAAAGCAATATGTTATTTTCAAATAGTTACTATTTCAGGGAGAATTTCCATTAGCATTTTGAATACTGAGTCAAATCCTTTACAAGGATTCTATCACAGCAAAGTGTAGAATCACTTTGATTTACAGATCACTTCCTTTTCTGTATCTGAGAATTAAACATCTCCTATACAGACAGCCAAATACAAATTAAGTCCTCTATTTATGCCCTTTTCATCCACAACTTAAAAGCAATTTTAAAATTCCTGCAGTAGCCTGAAGAAAAGAAGCAAAGTTATTAATAAAAAAAGCTCTTTAGGAGACAGCATGGTAGAAGGGAATTATAGAAGCAGAGTGATTTGAATCCTGAACAATGCGGGAAACACCACACAAGAGCCTCATTCTCCATGCAAAATAATTCCACAAAACTTTTTTTTTTCATTTGCCCCAAATGCTTAACCTTACATACAACGTACCAACTTTGAGTTATGAAAGGAAATCAGCAATTTTTGTCCGTTCTCTTCAGTTTGACATTTGCAATACAGTTACTGGTTTTCAAGGTGAAAGTGTACATATTGCCTAGGCTGTGGCATTCCCATGCAGTTCTTGGCATTACTGTACCACGTTCAGGCAGCAAACAACCTTTCACCACCACCACTCAGGAAAGCAACATCTTATTAGCAACGCACAACTGTAAGGAGAACCTGAACATGGAGGCACACAACTGGTAAGAAGCCTATCTTTCTATTCCAAGGGCTGCACTCACAAGGAGACAAATAACCCTAATCACCACTCACTGCCAATATTCTGACAAGTGCCACAGTCTAAAAGCCATTAATGAACAAGGAACAAAAGTTGTCAATGGCATTTGGATCTTCTTCTACAGAGCTAGTTTATTAACAGTGCAAAAACACTAATGGTCAACAAATAAAGTTGCTTCATAGTTACAGAGATGCTGCAGTCTAGGCCTCTACAAAGCCCGTACACAATCATGACTCCTGAACATAATAGCAGGGATACGGTTTCTACCACCAGAGACAGTCAAGATAGTCAACAGCCTGAAGAACTATTCAAACACATGCAAAAACGTATCACCAAATAACTTCATGAAGGATTCTGATCTTAAATAGTTTTAAGCCATAGGGCAAATGACACTTTTAAGCAGTAAGCCTTCTTAAAAAAACAGAATACGGCTCAGTAAATAAATTATTACAGTACCACATATGAATAAGTACTAGAATTATGCCTGTCCTGCCTAACATGCTGCTTCGAATCTTTGGAAGTTCAACATAA
Source organism: Lonchura striata (assembly GCF_050655825.1). Classification (NCBI taxonomy): domain Eukaryota; kingdom Metazoa; phylum Chordata; class Aves; order Passeriformes; family Estrildidae; genus Lonchura; species Lonchura striata. Next base: position 81,712,584 of record NC_140705.1, on the reverse strand, counting down.
CATGATCTACGACAACACAAGCAAAATAAAAACATACAACCCTATACATTGCGGCCTTCTAACCCCATTTAACCTTTCAGTAACCATGCCAATATGCTTTACAGAAGTAAAACACCTGGATGCTGTCTACATGAGCATCTCTGCCCCAAAGAGTAGGAACACAGAACCAGAGGCTCTGGTTGGAAAAGACCTCTGAGATTCACTGAGTCCAGCCTATGACCAAACACCACCATGTCAACTAGACCACGGCACTGAGCACCACGTCCAGTCTCTCCTTAAACATCTCCAGGGCCGGCGACTCCGCCACCTCTCCGGGCAGGGAGGCCCTTCAGGCCAGAAAAGGAAAAGGGCTGACAATAAGCCGGGAGGATCCTCCGGCATCCAGAGCCCGAGCCGAGCGGGCCGCTCCTTCCCGAGGCTGCCCCGGCCCGCCAGGACAGCTGTTCGGCGCGGCCCCGCTCCCCGCTCACCGCCGAGTGCCGACGCCTGCAGCGTGGCCCCCGAGGTGCCGTCGATGACTTTGATGGCGCCGCGCGCCGTCACGGCCAGAATGGCGTTGAGCGCCGGGTGGTAGCACAGGCTGCAGAGCCCGTCGGCGTCGCAGCGCAGGCAGCCGTCCCGCAGCAGCAGCCACTCGCAGGAGCCCGGACCAGGACCGGGCCCGGGCCCCGCCGCCGCCGCCGAGGAGCAGGAGGCCGCCGCAGCCATCTTCGCGGCCGCCGCCGCCCTCAGGACTAGAGGCCCGCGGAGAGCCGCTCACTGACAGTCCCTGGAGCCGCCGCCGCCAGTCACCATCCGGGTCCGGGGAGAGGGGGAAAGGGAGAGCGCCCGCGTGAGCGGGAAGTGACACAGCCGCGCCGGATGCGGAACCGAGCGGCCGCGGGCCGGCGGGGGGCCGTTCCGCCAGGGGCGGGGCAGGGGCGGGGCTGCGCTGCGAGTGCGCACGCGCACCACCCATGGCCCACCCCGCGCTGGCTCCGGTCCCGGCCCGCGGCGCTGCCCTATGGTTATTGCTTCGGACAAAACGGGTCGTAAGCGAGCGAGCGCGTTCGCCGCCTCCACCTCGGGCAAAGCGGAGCGGGGATTTGTGTTTCACACCCCGGCTCCCACACCGGTTGTGTTTTTTGGCCCCGGTGTGGGTGGCCTCGGCTCTGGTACGGAGTGACAAAGCCTCCCCGGAAGGCACAGTGCCCTTGGAAAGGGGTCCCTGGCTCCCGGCCGGGAGCACGGAACCATCGCACCCACAAGAGCTTTCTGCTCTGAAGCAGTGCTTCAAAAATTACTTGAGTTTAATAAAACATTGTGTATTTCGTTGAGATTCTCCCTTTTCACCCACTAAAACACCATTTCAGTTTGTATAGCTCAGCCTACCTGTACAACGTTACATTACCTGCCATAGGCTTTATTTGAGCTAAGTGACATGTTAACGCAAAGCTTTTAGGCTATTGACGGTCTTAAAGCTAATTTTCAAATACAAAGTTTTCTACGGAATATTTTTATTAAAAGGACCCAAATTAGCACAGGCTGCTATAGCAGGGAAATTTTTAAAGAAATTCAGTGTGTGAAGAAAAAATAAGGAAACTAAACCAAACCCACAAGGGTATATGTACCACCCAGGCTAATCAAAATTGTCCCGAGAGCAAAATGAGCAGCTTTTAAGCTTGCTGTAGTACTTCAAGCAAAACATTAAACTAGTAAGGATAATGATAAAATTACAGCAGATCTCAAGCTGTATGTTGTCTCAACAATTGATTTAATGAACTTTTCAAGTAAGTATAATTTTGCTGATAAACAGCAGAGTATGTCTAATGGGTAGGAAAGGAAACAAGAACATACATGTCTAGTTGCTCTCTAGAGATCATTTAAAACGCATGTCTCACCAAGGTGTGATACCCATGTTACCACCCCAAATGAGGTGTTGAATCTTAGGCAATTTTTTTGCTAGATGGATGTGCTGTAAGTTTCCAGTTTTGACAGACTGAAGTAGCATGTTGATTATCACAAAAACTTATTTATAGCCTCAAAGCTATTGGTATATAGCATCAATATATTGGTGGCAGGCACAGGAACATGGATGTGTCTTAAATCATCAATATTAATTATTCAGTATTAAGTCAGTAAATATAAATGAGCTTCATACATTCTGTAAACAAGTTTAATTCAAAATTTTTATAAAATACATCTTGTATTTACACACACATCTCATCTAAAAATATGAGTTTGTTGAATGCAAAGTTATTACAAATTATCAGAATAAATTGAGAGCTGCTTGTATGTTTCTTGCACAATATATGCAAAAAGTAACCCTAAAGATACTAAAATTAAAAGGTGCAAATTTGCAATTGGGTACAAAATATGTACTATGTTAAGTGCATTATCTACATTGCATATTACATATGTGCCAAGTCTGTGGAAGGGAATAGTTAAAATTCCAACTATAAATTTCACAGAACATTACTGAAAAAGGAGGTATTTGGGGATTCAATAGAACATTCTTGCATCTTTTCAATATTCATAGTCAGTTCAGATGCACAGAATACCTCATGAACAACTATGAAAGAGGAACTAAGCTTAAATAAGCTGTCTGACAGCCTAGTAACCTAAATGTGTTCTTGCCCTTCACCTTTGTGGGGATTCACAGGGACTAGGTGCAGTCTTATAATAATAGCTGGATATTCCTGTTAAAAAAAGAAATATAAATAATGAAAAAGGAGGTAAAACCAGATTATCATGCAAGATTCCAAAGCTCATATGCTTTTTAAAAAATATACTGTAACTTCCTTTTTTTTTTTTGTTTGTTTTTTTTTTTAGAATGCTCTCAAAACACATGTAGGTAAGAAATTAGCTGCTGCTGATATAAACTGATTTAGTACAAGTTTGCATTAATCCCACCACAATTTATTCAGAAATCAAAAGTCAGGTGAAAAGTCAATCACTCTACCAATTTTTCTCTTTTTATATATTACAAGCTCAAGTATTACACTACAATTTATGTCCAGCACTAACTTCAAGTGGTTCTGTTTAAAACCAACACAAGAATCAGCTAGGAATGCAGACTGAGTAAGCTAAAGGTTTGTGGGAGAGCTGGAATTTAATTACGTATATTGCATCAGTAATGACTGGTAAAAATAAGTTACCAGCCTGGCTAGTAACACAGTCTAAAAAGCTGAAAAACCACAGTTCTGATATGGAAATATGTCCATCAGGGATTCAAGACAGCCCTTGCTATTACCTTGTCATGGCTGAGTTTTATTCGTAGCATTAGAAAAAAAGGATGGGGGAGGGGGTGGGGAGAATGGGAAATGCTTTTTTCTGTTGCCAGAAAAAAAAACCCAAACCTTCAGAGCTATTTGTTGATACTAAATCCTGAAGATTGCAAATGCCTACATTAGTACCACACAAAGTCAACTACAGTGGACTTCCCTCGTGAAGACATATTACCATAAGGACCATTATATAAGTAATCAACACAGTACACAGGAAATATTTAACATGTCATCACATTATTACATAATCCTTGGAGAGTCAAAATTAGCAAGACTCTAACTGTTACTAAGGCTGTAACTCTGCCTTGTTTAGTGGAGGGAGAATCTGGCCTTCCAAATCTTTCTTATTTCTTTTCATAAGGGATTAATATTGGCAAAAAAAAAAAAAAAGCAAAAAAAAAAGCATGTTAAATAGCATGCTATTAAAAGCAAAACAGAGCAAGATGTTGTAAAACATAGTTATGGAAGCAGTATTTTTATTTTGTCATCATAAAATAACATTGTTTGAAGATCACACAGATTTGATAGATCATCTTTTTTTTCTCCAACATTAGGCCAGCACTAGAGTTGAGAAAGGTGTTCACCCATTTCTCTGTAAATTTATACTTTTAAGGAAAATAATTTGATTCTCTAAATATGCACTTTAATTAATTATGTCTCACAGTAAGTATCTTGCTCCTTTGGTCAGAGATAGTAAATGAAAATTTCAAATACTTGTATCTTCAATTTTTTAAAACCCAATATACATCCTTAACCAAGGAGTATTTATGGTACATACAAGCCATAGATACAAGATACACAGTACATACATGTTTTGAAAACAAATTGGAATTTATAAAAACTGAACAGCCAAATCACAGTAATTGAGGCACTAAATTAAAAGTAGTATATTTCTGTCTTAATTATATAGACTGTTCTGTGAACCATCAGGACTGTTTCATAAATATATATTATCTACAGAATTTGCTGTGCCAAAAAAAGCCAGCTGTGTTTAAGCTTAAAGGAAAAATTGCACTTTGAGATTGTTAACAGTTAACTTCTCATTTTTAATTCTTGAATATAGTAATCTGGTCCCAGTGCTTTTGGCACAGGTATTGAGTTGCAGTTTTGCTACGCTTTGTTATAAAACACAAAGTTTTTTTAATTTGTTCATTAAAATCTGAAGAGTCTTAAACAAACCTAGAACTTTGATACAAATCTATATAGCTACAATTGCTTCATTAAATAATATACACAAATATGCTCTTCCATCTTAAAACATCTCAACAACTGCATACAAAACAGTCACTTGTATTATCTCCAGCTTTCTTAATCTTACTCATCATCAGTCTGCAAGTGACTGAAATATGGTTTCTGGCCACATCTTACACTACATCACACCCCAGTATACAAGGACAAAAAATAAATGTATAACAAAAAGATTGGATAAATTAGAAGGGGTTTCTTGGTCTTGAATTCTTCTCCAACTAGTAATGATGCAGCACTGTATGCAGCCCAAAAGACTCCAAACAACTGAAAAAGAAGATGAAGAGTCTTAGCTGACACCACAAGAAAGTCTCTCCAAATACCACAGTAAAAATCACTTCTCTCAGTATAACACAGAGCCAGCTATGGAAGTAGTGCTTGTCACAGCCCAAGAAGTTTTGGCCATGTGGGGCTTGTAATGCATTTTCATTCTGGTGGTGCAAAGATAAGAACCTTGCAGAAATTCACCCTGAAGTTAACATAAGGCTGTTAGTAGTAATCAAGTAACAGAGGTTTCATGAATGCGTATTTATTTTGAAGTTATTTATTAGCTATCTGGCAAGTTAATGATTTACGTTCTGCCTATCATTTATCAGTAATCAGATTATCAAATCTCAAATACAGCAATTTTGTTACTTATCATACACTCTGGTTGTACTTCAATTATACTGTTTGCCAGCAAGCTAAAGGAACAGAAATAATGAAATCATCAGAATAAACTTCCAGAAAGTGTACAGCTTAGCTTGTAACAGAATTTTATCAGTTAACCTTCCCAGGCTCAGCAGTAACTTCAAAGGCTACCTAAAAGGGATTTAAGAAGCACTGGAAGTGTTCAAGACTGTTATGTCATTCTGGGATCTTTTAGGGAAAGCTGCTGATTCCACAAAAAGTTCCCAGCAGCAGGTGGTATTAGGCAGGTTATTCTTTGTGCCTTACATTCCCCTTCTCTAAATCAGAAAAATCCTTACCTTTTCTGCAAAGGGTGTGGAGAGCTTTGTACTGCTACCACTATGGGGAGGTCTCAGAACAATGACTACCATATTCATGCTGCAGTGACTAAAAATAATCCGGATGATGGGGGAAGGGAGAGAACGGCTTATTTTCAGATTCTTCATTCTGAGGTTTAATTGTGCATTCTCTTCTCAAAACAAGAATCCCATTTTTTTGTAATGCAACTATTAGAACACAGCAAAATACTTAAATACAAGCTACTCTAGTAACAACAGGTTTTGTTATAGCAACATCATTGTATATTCCCAAGCACTCAAATGGAGCATTTAAAACTGCATTCATTTTCCACCATGCTAACCAAAAGGATCACAGAGCTCACTTTGTAATTCCGAAAGTTTTGACACATCATTATGTTTTCCTGAGCAGATTACTTGAAGTGTTAAGAAAGTGACTTAAAAATAACTGAATTCTCAATAGATGAAATGAACTTACTTTTATTAGGGTGGAAACAACTTCAAATGATCCAACCACCAAAAGTACAGGTGCTATGACAATGAGGGGAAGCAGGGAATATCCTATTACACCCAGAACTTGGCCATAAGCAACCTGAAATTTTCAAGCACATAAAAATAAGCTTTGCAGCACCCAATCTCTGTCACCAAATACCATTTGTTCTTCTTATAACACTATGAATAATGATTGTAATGTGTTATAGTCATGAAACTTTAGCTAAAGGAGGCTTGCCAGGATAAAAATTGTTTTTGTATGCGAAACCCTAAAATTAGAAATAAATTCTCTTTTTTTTTTTTTTTTTCCATAAAACTGTAAACGATCACTTTTAAAGGAAGCATTTACATATGATACCCAGAGCACAGAACTGCAGCAGACCTCTCAAGGACCAGGTGTAGTCCTGGTTGTCAAAAGCAGCAAAGACATAATTTTCTGCATTAATACTCATATCCATTATACATAAATAAATACATTAAGCACATGAATGTTTTAGTGTCAGCGGAAGAGTTAAAACTTGATCCCTGTAAATTCTGATTTCCAGCTTCAATTTATTGCGACTGTCTAGAACAGAGTTGTTTCAAGTATATCTGTAACTACTTTTAGCTTCAGAAGGAAATGTCTGATTTTCCCCTACTATGGTCTGAAATATTCCTGTGCACAGCTAGGTTTCTTGGATTTAACAGGAAAATTAGTGGCATCTTGTAAGCATTTTCTTGTGGATCATGATCCTTCATGACAAGATCTGCAAACCTATACCTTTTTCTCTTCAGTTTATACATCTGATAATTTCCCACTTTGAGCCACAAAACAGATTGCTTGAAGGGCCTCTGGATTGTGTTGAAATGCAGAAATACCATGTAATAACATTTATAAAAAACTTTTTATTTCAAAACAACATTCACAAAAGAAGACTCTAGCAATTATGATTTAAAGGTAAATTTAAAAAAAATTAAACTACATAACATAGGACCTCTGCAACATGGTGCATCATTAACACAATATCCATAGTAAAAGTATAAAAATAAAGCATCACAGAGTATTTAGCTCTTCACAACACAGTTCAATGCATTTTATGCTGCAGATCCATTTAAAGAAGTTTTATCCTCCTGACTGTTCCACTGCAGCTGTCTGTGGGCCTTGCTCTAAGTCATTTTTTGTTGTTTACACCTGCATTGCTTAATGAATCAATTTGTAAACAGCTCAAGCAGCTATTCCAACCCTGCTGCTGCAAGCAGCTGGAGGAAGGGATGCAGGCCACAACTCCAGCTGGTTTTGCAGTTGAGAAACAGGCCCTGGCTTTCATACTTTGATGGGTTTGAACTGCATCAAGCCAGGGATGAAAACAAACACTGGCAGGTGCTTTACACACAAGGACATCTAACTGCTGTTAACACCCCAAAAAAAAAAAAGAGTTTCCATTTAGTACAGTGACCAAGAACTTGAAAGCATTTCTCCCTCAAGAATGGACTTCAGTTCTGGATCACATGAAGCTGCTAGAATTCCTGGGATTCACAGCACAAATTTCCAGACTGTTTATCTGGAAGCAAGCATACCATCCATTGCACCAATAAATTAGTTAGATGATCTATGTATTTTAGACTTCATTTTGGAGACTGAAAACCTGAAATGTTGACTTTATACTTAGCAATTGCATCCGTTCTTAGCTGGCCACAAGATCCAAACCCAAGCACTGTGAAAACCCAACTACTGCTGAAAAACATTGTCAGGAGACTTTACATTACCTCCCTCTACATCCTTTTCACATACAGGTACTTACTTCTCCTCCAAGAACTCTGGCCAGTAAAAAAATTGTCAAGGATCCAAATATCCAAATAGTTATGATCCAAGAAACAACCTTGAGAGATAAAGAACAATTCATTTATATTAGTAAATGTCATTGTGAAAAAGGAAAATGCATTTCCATAATTGCTTTCACTGCAGTCAAGGATTTTATTAAGCAAAACTGAATTCTGAATTGTGGTAAGAACAGTGTTTAGTATCACAGTGTAATTAGCAAATGAAGTTCAGAAGTTATGTTTACAGAATCACATTAATGGTAACTTTGGTGTACATGGAATGCACATGCAATGTATTCTGTAAGTGCGGTAACAGGAATAGGAAGTTGAGTTAAAACCACCCTAAATGTCTTCATATCCCACCTATTACAAAATATGGGCTCAGACAGTTTTTAAAAGTCAGCCCAACCAATATAAGGAGTTGGAATTCTCCTTCTTTCACTTATAAAGATGCTACTTTATCCTTTACTCAAACTGAGAATGCTCAGAAGACATAGGACTTTAATTCTCAGTGGAACTTGATGATGATGATGATAACTTTAAATAAAGAGCCTCGGACTCCTGGGACCAAGTCTATCATTATTTTTTCTTGCTTCTTTCATAGTTCTGCTCTTAAACTACAGAAGAAATCCTAAAATCATTCTCTGGCTTAAAAAATCCTTCAAATTAATGTAGCTGGGAGGACCAGAAGTAAATCTCTCCTTTCTGAAATGCCTTTTTAGAAGGAAACAACAGTCTAAGTCCAGTCTCTGTATTTCCAAATATACAATGACTGAACTTCAAAAATTAAGTCAGTACTCAGTTCAATACTTTGCTTAATTAGAAGTTCCATATTTCCAGGAGAATGAAACAGGAAAAACCAGATAAAAATCACAGCAGCACTAAGAACAATACAAGTGGCTTTATGCTATTTGTGGAAATAGCACATAGTCTCTTTTTACTTCCTGTTTTCCACCACTGACTATAAGAAGAGGACCAGATTAAAGCCTTAGAGCAGAAGTGCTCATCTCTCTCCAGTTTAGAGCCCACCTTTGGGTTTGTCTAGTCCAGCTGCTGTCAGTCATCCTGTTGCTGGCTGCTAACTTTCCCTTCTCATATATATACAGCACTCCTGCATCCATATGGCAAACCTACTGCTCCTAAGAAACATTAGACCCAGTGCTCCTGTACAGGAGGTACACAAACTGCAAGAGGTGGTTCATCTGTGGCAGGGTCAAGAAATTGTCCTTCCTTTGCAAGGAGACAGTTGAGTGGTCCACCCAGAAGATTTGAAAAATAAAGTGGTTTAGTCTACTCATTTCAAGCCTCATAGAGACAAATTAGAGTGAATTCTTAGTCAGCATTTGGTACACCATATGGAAGCCAGAGGTCCCAAAGGGAATGATTTTATCCCACCATTCACAAGAATCTGTGCATATACACATTCTGCTGGTTTACACACAGCTTATTGCCATACTTGGTGACATTTAAAGCAACTGTAACCACACATTTAGTCATAAAGATTTCCAATGCAGGAGCACCTAGGCTTACATACAAATTGTTACTATAAATGATAACACTTCATTATTTTAATCAGAACATAAAGAAAAAAGCTAATAGTGTTTATGGAAGTCAAATATGCACAATGCTGCTGAGTAGCTATTCACTCTGGTGTTCAAAAGGAATGATGGAAAAAGTCTATTGACCACAGGAAAGTTATTTGATTGCAACCGAGCAGGGAGGACAAAGTAGCAAACATCATTAATGAAGATTAAATATGCCAGATAACAACAGTCATATAGTATGAATTAAATAAGCATCTTTATTTGTGAGGAAATTAGAATTCATGCCATCCAAACAAATGCTTTTCACTAACATTTTTTAGTAATAAAAAGCAAGTTAATGAAAGATCACAATTAAAATTGAAAGATTCACTAATATGACCATAAACCCATTAGTATCAATCTGGTTCCTCTAGAAACCACATATTTCCTTTGTTTTGCTGTATAAAAACAAACCTGACATTTCATCATGATTAACTTACCCGTGGGCTATTTAATACATTCCTAACTGCTGTCTTTCTACATATTAACTTGGGAAACAGCACTTGAAATGCCCACATTAGTATGTGAAAAAAAGACTTTCTACCTACGTAAGAATGCAAATTGCTTAGCAATCACATCCCCAAATTTAGTTCAGATTTCTTTTTAGGCAGAAGATTTATACCTACCTTAAATTGTCCATATAGTGAAATCATTGAGAAGAAGAGGACAATTGCCAGAGGACCCCAAAAGTCTGGATTGTCTCTTACTACCTGCCTATTGAACCCAAGAGATGGCATAGGCATCAACACACATCGAATTTTGTAGTAAATATCTTTCAGATCAATGTCGAGTTCTTCCCTAAAATTGTAAAGCAAGTAAGCATTACTATACACCACAGTAATGAAATAGAGCTAAAAAATTAAGTACAGGGGAAAACAGTAGGTTTGGCCTTCTGAAGCCACAACGAGCAAAGGAACAGTTTATCCACAGTCAAACAACACCATAGCTTCATGCTGCCTTCAGTAACTGATAGGACACAGATTTATTTAATTACTCAAAAACAAATTATATGACTGTCAACAGAAAACATACACAGCATACCCAGACCAGGCTAGATGAGACTCTGAGTAACTTGGACTGGTGAAAGGTGTCCCTGCCCAACACAAGGGGGGTGGAATTGGATGATCTTTAAACTCACTTCCAAACCAAACCATTCTATGATTGTGATACCCTGAGAGTCTGCATTAAGATAGAAGGGTTTTTTTTCAGACACACTGGGACATGTGACACATTTGTGTCATTGTAACTACAAGTCAAAGACATGCACACATAAGCAATGTCTGTGTATTCCTATGCCAAGCAGTTTGCCATAAGGACACTTACTATGAAAATATTTTATTTCAAATTCTGCAGGAAAGAATACCATTACATTTACTAATCTTAAACCATTCAAAATACCAATTTTTAAAAAGAAAATGGACTTTAGCTTCCTTCAAGAACAGTAGTTTTCAACAGACCAGTTTATGCCTGTTGTTTAATTTCTGGCTTGTGTCCACTAAGGGTAAAACAAACAGAAGTCACTTGAACTAGCAGCAACATGTATCAACAGATCTTGCCCTTCTCTCATTGCCTTCTCGACCTCTTGTTAGAAACTCTCTGCAAGCAGATACAAATTGGCCAGAAGATTCTTCTGCCCAGGACTCTGAGATGGTACCTGCTGCCCTGACTGTATTAGCCTAATGAGGAAGGCATCAGACATCCCAAGTAATGGACAATTCCACTTCTTTATGTGCAGAACCTCAGTCATGACTGAGGAACTCTGAAGAGTTGAGAGACTCCCAGCAGATATACTGCTCTACATTTAAGAACACAGTGAAGAAAAATGTAGAATTATATCCTAAGTCCATTTATGAAAGTTTTGTCCAAGGCTTTGTTTTTTTGGCTTTTTCTTCAGAAAAATTGATGTGAGAAAAATATGCAAAGATGTGATACATCACAATTTCTGCTTAAAAAAAATTAAATACTGTTAACTCAATCACTCAAGGCAATGTTTGGATTACCATTACTAAAGTTACTTCATAAGCGGAGTTACTAACTGGTGACTGAGTAATAAAAATTGTTATTTAACCATCCCTGAATCTAAGGAACAGACTAGAAGCACCTATTTGCCACCATCCAAAAAGGATGTAGGAGACCTATACTTTACCCTATAGACTGTGTAACACAAGTATTTCCTGCATGGAAATAATTACTGCTCATTGTCAAGGTCTTCTGAAAGCTTCTCATGTGAATAAATTGTCTTTTGCATGAAACTGACAGCTACCTCACCTGAAAATGATGGTAGGTGTATCAGGAAACAAGTGTCTGGAGTAAGGCTGCCCAATGAGAAAATAAAAAAATTATAATCTCACTTTATTGAACAAAACACTTGCACTGTAGCACTGCGTTGGAGAACTTCCCTTAGCAGACTGCAGTTCTTTCAGTCCTTAATATGATTCAGATTGTAAGAATTCATTATGACATATTTTTGGGAATAATCAAAACAACAAAATTACACTAAAGTCAGAATTCCTATGTTGTTACCTCACTATACAGTTTGTTTCTTAATTAAAAGTTATAGGTTCACAAAACAAGGACATACTTCTGCTCACTTTAAACCAGTTCTCGAGTAGTGCTGACATTATTAGGCTCTCCAGACATCTGTTGTCTCCCAACAGTCTCATCTGAGTTCTACAGAGTACTCTCTGTCTCACTCCAATTTTTTTAAAGCATAATTATTTTTAATTCACAAAAAAACACTGAGATGGTGAGAATGAAGTTGCTTAGGTGCAGAACAAGGACCAGGCTGCCTGACTCACAATATAATAACCTCGAGATACAAACTTTCTTCAGCCAGCCAGGTTTCCATGAACAGAACAATGGATGCAAGACTTCCAGTTTTAAGGACATTACTGTCTCTCAGCACTAGCACCCTTTTAATCTAGCCTTATAGTAAAAGGCAGCATCAAAGATTATGAAGTTTGTACTACCTTGGTTCTAACATCCCTACTGTAAAATCCATGATTCACAATGATTTTGCTTCAGAATAACTGACAGAACTGACTGAGATTTACTTAACAGGTGTCTTCCCATGGGGTTGTTTTAGTCTTTGATTCTTTTACAATATCAAGAAACATGAATGCAAAAGATACAAAGAATACAGTCTCTCTTTTTAAAGGCATTACAAGATCAACAGTTAAAAGCAGAAAAGCCACATAGGCTTTATACTTATGGAGATTAAAATCTATAATGAGACACAATGTTTCCCTGCTTGCACCAGAAAACACTCACTGGTCAAGTAATTTGTCAAACAGAATTCCAGTCACAGCACAAGACTGTGGGACAATCAGAGACTCCAAGTTGGTTTTATCCCTACACAGCTAATAAAGACAGATACCCAAAAATAATTACAACATACAAAAGTGGCTTGTTATCTTCTGGGTCATCATCTTCCACTTCCAGAAGCCAGCCATATCCCCTCTGTCTTAGGAATGTAGTTGCAGTAGATTCTTTGATGAATTCTCCTCCAAGACTCAGCTTAACATCTGGAGTTGCTATGGAACCACTAAGATCTAAAGAAAAAGGGAGAAAAATACAGACCTTTTTATGTCTTGCCAAAAGCCATTTGAATTTAAAAGTACTGCAAGATAAACAACAAACATATGAAGCTACATGTGTTGGTCATGCCCATAAAACATTCAAAGTTACAAAATAAAATTATACTTTCATATATACATAATTTAAAAGTGTACTTGTGCTTTTATTGCAATAGTAACAATGTTGGGTTAGGCCTCAAATACTAGGTTTGAGCTTTTAGATGGGATTCTTGTTTTATGACAAGTATTGTAGTACAACAGAAAGGCTTCCATTTGTGCTTTATCATTAAGTGTTTAAAGACACAAAAGGAGGACACTAATGAGAGTCTCACCATGCTATAAATTGTGGATTATTTATATTTTTTTCTGATCATACTCTACCTCTTTTTGCGCCCATTTTTTAACAGTGGCATTGTTTCAGCCAAAACCACTCTCTGCTTTTATGTCAAATTTTTCATAAAAGGAAAACATTTGAAGATGTTTTAATTTGTAGCCTGCTTTCAATGCAGCTGAAAATGTTAGAGAAAGAATGCTATCAGAGATCCTTAAGCTCTAGAAAATAAATTGTTATACAGTTATACAACATCTTTTTGATATACTACGATCTTTTTCTACCACAGTATTAAGAAAAACAAAGAGCAATTTATCTATGTTCTGGTTGGTCTTGGCAAAATTGCCAATAAGTATTAATTTTTTTTCTCATTTTATTCAGTTACATATAGATGGAAAATCAAAAATAGTATAGGAAAATAAATTAACCAACTTGATGAAAGAAAAAAATACATTAAGAAGGGAGTAATTATTCCTTTAGGAAACAATGGATTTTCATTATCTGCTAAGAAGGAGAAATCCAAACAGAAATGTGTAAATATTTTGTACAAGCTTAGTTAAATATATTGGGAGGTAAAGAAAATATCTTTTGCCTTATCATCATTGTGTGTTTTGCACACATAAAAGTTCCTCAGCACAAATTTCCCAAAACACCTAACTATAGCAAGTACTTCTGAAACACTCACAGAGGCATGTCAGGCCATATTTGTAGATTGCATTTGCAACATCCTCTGGAAATATTACAGTGTTATTGAAACAAAATTTGTACAGTGACAGAATCTCAATCTCTTCAGCCAACATATCTCAAGTGTTCATCAATCATTCAGTATCCCACTTAATTCAACAGAATTCTCCTTCCCAGACCAGCTTGCTAGGCCACTTAGATTCAATCTCCTCTACAAATGCTTTTCAACTATTTCATAATCCTGAGAGTTACTGATCCATTCCTTTGATTCTTGGAACACCATCTGCACAGGACCCTGGTAAAGATCACTGTAACTTAAAGCAGGAATTTCTCCTTGCTCTTCCCAGTCCCAGCACACATACACCTTTCTCACCAGACTCAAGACAAGCCTTCCTCTGCTGTTTACAGAGGGAGGAAAAAAGAACAAGAAAAATCTTAGTGCCTGGGCATCAAACTGAAGCCTCAGAAGTTTTCTCTTGATTGAGGGACCATTATGTAATTAAGTAATATTTGTTTATGCTACAAGGTAACACTTTTTTGCAAAGAGTGCTACTCTGTGCATAACTGCAGCTGTCAAAAGAAGCCAACACAGCAGTCCAACCAGCCATGTATTTCTCCTTTCTCAGGGACCACTGAGAACCCATCCTGAGGCACGGAAACTCCTACAGAAGTCGTATTTACCAAGACTTCTTTTAACAGTTGATGAATACCTGCAACCACACTTTGAATTATAAAATCTATTAACATGATCTTAAGTCTGTTTTGCAAGACAAAAGCTGCAGAAACCTAGGGGAAAAGGGATTTTCCTCTTCTGCAGGCTGCTTTGAATGAGATTTTTAACTGCAGGGCAACTGGAAAATCTGCCAAGAACTGATGACATTGATGGTTCCTAGGGAGAGTCTGGGTGCCCTCACTGCTACTGTCTCAGGCTGAATACCACAGAAGCAAAACCAAAGTCTCTCAGATGCCTCATTTCAACAAAGCATTGTAGAAAACCAGCTTTCAGAACAGTCTTGACTCTTTAATTTTGAAAAAGCAGTAGAAGAGGCAAGACTCCAAACAGAGTGCTCTGTCCACTATGTCTGGTGACCTAATTGTGAATGTCTCTCCAGCTTTCTTCCATACAGCTCCCACAGAAATAAGATGGGGAAACAGTACAGCTAATTTTTATTTCTTCATATGGATTGAGTTTTGGGAAACATGTAAAAATTAGAGTTCAATACACATTACTTTAATTTTAAAATATCAAGATGTTTAATTTTGCTTATGTTTTTCTTTGCTAGGGTAGGTCTATCCAGTATTCTGAGGACAGAACTACACTCACACACACAGGAGATCACACCTTGCTTGTGTTCATAAAAAACACAGAGCCAAGTGTGACTATAGGCCACACTGGTCACACAACACAACCTAACAGAAAGGTGGTTTTACTGGATTGGGTTCAGCAT
This sequence comes from Lonchura striata, assembly GCF_050655825.1. Lineage (NCBI taxonomy): Eukaryota > Metazoa > Chordata > Aves > Passeriformes > Estrildidae > Lonchura > Lonchura striata. Next base: position 81,697,195 of record NC_140705.1, on the reverse strand, counting down.
TGCCCAACAAGTACTTCCAGAGAAGAAGCAGAGAGCTTCTGCTCAGAGGTACATGGGTCCTTTTTCAGGCCAAGGTGAAGAAGAAAAAACAACACAAAGGAAAACTAATCAGAAAAAAAAAAAAAAAACAACAACCAACCAAACAAAAAAAACCCAAAAAAAAACCACAAAAAAAAAAAACCCACAGCCACGACAGTACTGTTGACTTGTATTTCCTTTCAGAAGGACTGTGAAGTTCACTAGAGGACAGGTATTCTACAGCAATTTCTCCACTTTGGCAATTCCTTTCCAGGGTGGGACACATGAGTAAGGGTTTATATGATTCCCTAGTCACAATTTTAAGAGTAACTAAATACATACATGAAAGTAGAATGCTTGTTATTTAAATGAGGAGAGACCAAAAAATCATTCTCCAACAAAGTAAGTTTGCACGATGTTGACTCCCGTATGTTCAGTTTTGAAGTTCAAAGGCACATCTTCACGGCATGCTGGCATACCACTGCTCTTTGTGCAGCACTTTGGCAGGAGCTTACACTTCACCCCCTAAATTACACACATGGCTTCTTTTTTCTCCTTCATGACTGTGCCGCTATGAGACACGGCGCAGACACTTTAGCACATTACAGTAAACGTGAACATACGACACAATCTCCGGTAAGACAACAAACTGGGCTGCCAGAGGAGCGGGCAGTGACAGCGGTCACGGTTACGTCCCGCAGCCGGGACAACCTCGTCTTCGGCTTTCACAGCCGCTGGGAAGCGGAGCGGCACGGCCGCCTTTGCCACGCTGCTGCTGCTCCCTGCCGCGGCCACGGCAGCGCGGCGCGGCAGCGGCCCCACGGCAGCGGCCACCCCGCTCCGCCCCCGGCCACGACGCCAGCCGCGGGGGCGGCGGGACGGAGAGCAAGGAGGGCCCCTCCTGTCTCTGTGGCCCGGAACAGCCCGTTGCCCCCGGCCCGGCCGAGCCGTGCCTCGGGACAGCGAGCGCGGCCCTGCCCGCGGCCCGGCGCTCACCTTCGGCGTCCGCCGAGGAGACGAAGGTGAAGTCCCCGCTGCTGGGCGCGTAGAGCGGCGGCTGCTGAGCACCCGGGGGCTGCATCTCCCCGCCCTCCGCGGGGGCTGCGGGGCCGGCGAGAGGCGAGCGGGTACCGGGGCCTGGTGCCTCCCGGGTCGCTCCTGCGGCGGCGGCGGCACCACCGAGCCCAGGGCGCAGCCGCCTCACGGGGCGACAACAAGCGGCGCCGCCCCTGCCATTGGCTGCTCGCAAAGCGCGCCCGCACTGGCCGCCGGTGCTCCAGCGCTGACTGGGCCTGGCGCTGTCCCGAGAGTGAGGTCACTTCCACTCCGCCGCCAAGCCCCTCCCGGTGGGACGGGCCAACCCCTTCCCTTCCCTTTCCCTTCCCTTCCGCTAATAATGCTGCGAGGCATGTGTTTTGCTGACCTGCAGAGACACCTGCAGTGTCACTAAAGAAATTGTAAAATAATATAGTTGAGAGGTTGCCAATCCCTGTTAAAAGAAGATAAACACTGGCTCTGGTTGTGGTCTGTGCTTTGAAGAATCAGGAAGTGGGATCTCACTTTTCCTGTATTCAATTAACAGAAAACCTCTCAGGCAACTCCATTTAGGATATATCCATCCCTTTGCTCCCTACTGAATACCAACATTTATTCTGAGAGGACACATTGTTTTCCTGACATCTCAAGGAACCAGGTGTAAATGTGACATTAGTACTACATATATTTGATTCTATTTCATACATAGATCTCATTAACTGCCATGGGATATAAATATAAATGTATTATAGATTGGAAAAATTGCAGGTCCAGAAATAGCATTAGTGCAGCAGTGGTTTGATTGTTAGGAGACATATATGCTTCATATATCCTTTTTCATATATATATATATATATATATATATATCCTTTTTCATATATATTCCATTAAAGGACCACTGTTAGGTCCATCTCAAAAAAAAAAAAAAATTAACAATTAAAACCCAATCTATTTTTTAAGGAAAGAACATGACTGGGAGTTCCTACTTTGCCATATCCAAGGATCACTCATATTTGCATGTATATCCAATACAATTTGGGTTCAGGTTCTCTGGATATTTTACAGGGATTATCAGCTTCCTTGCAGCAGCAGAAAAAATCATCTATAACTGCACATAACCTATTTTTAAATCAGAAATTGTCTTGAAAGTACAAAATGGCCCTACAGATACTTGTATAGTCAGATTTTCCCTTTTAAAAGGTGAGCAGTCAAGACATCAAGAGCACCTCATTTTCTTACCTGTTGTATGAAACTTCTTTGTTATAAGACCTTGGCAATAGGCTTCTTTCAGTTTCTGAAAATAAACTTTTCTCTTTAGTCAGTTACAGCCAGCCTGTCAGAGTTCAAGGAGCTTTTGGACAATACTTTTAGTCATACGGTTTGTTGCAAGGAGGTGGGAATTGGACCTGTTCATCCTTATGGATTCCTTCCAATTTGAGACATTACAGATTCTATTATTATATTTAACTACACTGCTATGAGTGTGTTGTTCCCATTTGTTGTTGGGATGCCTTGGATGCTTCTGGAAAGTGCCCTCCAGAGGATGCCAGACAGGTCCATTATTGGACAAATTTCAAATAATGAAATCATAGAATTATTGAACCATTTAAGCTGGAAAAGACACTTCAGGTCAAGTCTAACCATTACCTTAACACCACTAAATCTACCACTAAACTATGTTCTCATGTGCCACAGCTACTTTTTTGAATGCTTCCAGGAATGGTGACTCCACCACTGTGAGAATCCAGGTTTGGTCTGGGGTCTCGTGTGGTGGTAAAGTCTCTCCTCCAACCTATGCTTCCAAAGAAAAACTCCGCAGCCTCTTGTTGTTCAGTCTCAAGGCAGTTTATTGCTAGTTATCTAAAAGATTGTCTTCTCAGGCTGCAGCTGCTTGGTCAGCGGCCCAGGCAGAGGCACACACACACACTGACATCCTCTCTGTCTGCTGTCTTCTTCTTCTTCTTCTCCGTCCCCGCCCAGGGCTGCTGCTATCTTTTATATGATATATTACATGTTCCATGTTTACAGTTTTCCCCCAATACCTACTACCTATGTTACAAGGTGCTTTTCTACTCTAAACAAATCCATAAGTGCCAGCATCACCAAGAACATAGAGGCAAGGAAGAAGAAGGAGGAAGAACAGGATCAGCCCGCTTTCCTCCATCTTAGAACTTCTGACCCCCATGTACAAAGTAAAAACCCCCCTGTACAGGTGCTAAAACCCCCCTGTACAATACTCAAAAAATTTTCCCCTCTGTTTTGTAACTACTTTTACTATGCTATCTAACCCTTTGTGACTGCTTGTTCCACCTTCAAAATTGGTAACTCATTCCATGGCTCAAACTCAAAATCACAGCTGTTTCCAGCTGCCTGCCAGGGTCTAAAATGCTTCTGACCAAGGCCTGGAACCTCTAAAAATGTCTGAAAGACATTTTGAGTTCCAACACACCACTTCCCTGGACAGCTTCTTCCAATGCCTGACCACTCTTTCAGTGAGGAAATTCTTTTTTTAGCCAATCTAAACTTTCTCTAGTGATTGAGGCCATTTCCTCTCATCCTGTCAATTGTTACCTGGTAGAAGGTGCAGACCCCCCCTTGCTACACATCCTCCTTTCAAGGCAGTTCTTGAGAGCCACAAGGTCACCCCTGAGCCTCCTCTTATCCAGGCTAAACACCCCCAGCTCCCTCAGCCATTACTCACAGGATTTGTGCTCCAGACCCTTCACCTGTCCTGTTACCCTTCTCCGAGGTGCTCCAGCACCTCAATATACTTCTTGTAGTTAGGGGCCCTGAGCTGGACACAGCTCTCAATGTAGCTGGTTTTAAGTTGTTTAGTACCTGTCTCCCAACAGCATACACTGCTAGAACAAAACTTGGTGATTTGGGGCACAAAAGTAGTCTACCTCTGAATAAACACAAGGGGTAGTCCTCAGGGCAAAAGGGGTAGTCCTCAGGAGACAAAAGAGAAAGAGATGAAATATCACACTGGATCAGCTTTGAGGAAGAAACTTGGGAATATGGTAGTTAATGAAAGAATATTATGCAGTAAGATGAGTCACAAATGCCTGTTTTATTAGGGTGGTGAAAAGGAGCAGTGACAAATGAGGCTGCATTACAGACTGAGTGACTAGTTCTGTCTCTACTTGTTTCATGGTTTCATGCACTGGACCCTGTACTATGCATGTGCTGTATCATTTTCTAAGTTTAAGTGAAATACACATAGGTTGATGTGAAGCAGAATACAATTTTGTTACACTGCTGGTACCTAGAAAAGATGAGATATTATTCACTATTTGAAAATATTTCCTGTGTTTTCTTATTGTCCTGATTCTGACTGATCTCTGTATGAACACAAGCAGTTAAGTAATTTGATTTCTCTGCTTTCTTTCTTTCTCTATAAATAGACTATTTATAAAGACATTCATTATCACTCATTATCTACTTTCAAATATAATTTTGATAAGACAAGAAAACTTGCTTTAATTATTTCCTTTTCTAGGGATTTTCTGACCAGCTGACATCCAGATGAAATTTCACATCAAAGAGATTGCTGAAGGAGACAAAGGATAGATGTTCTGCCCATGCCTATGTAAAATAGTAAGTTTTTAAGAGTTGCTCTTCCAGATGCTCTGTCATACATGAGTAGTGAAGGATCAAGAAATCCACGTGATCCAAACACTCTGGATTTTTCTCAGCGTTCGCTCAAATGTTAAGATTTTGATCTCCTCTCAGCCTCCTTCCCTTCAGACTATAGAGGAGCAGCTCTGTCCCCTGCCTGAGCTGTGCCAGCGGAGGGCACTCCAGCACTGCCTTTGCCAGATCAGCCTTTGTCCGGAGTTCCCGTTCAGGGTTTTTTCCTGGGGTGATGGGGAGGTTGTTGTGTGAAGTGCTTGAAACCAGCTGACTAACTCTGTTTCACCCAGACGCTGCTGCTGCTAGATTTCTTAGCAATTTCTGGATTTTGAGTCCTGCACACTTCAGAAATTGCCTTTAGTTATTAAGGCCCACGCCATATGTAAATATGTGAGCAATCATAAAGTGTTCTGTTTGGTCTGTTGAAGTTTAGGGTGTCTTATAGCTCTCTGCACATAGCCACCCTTCCATGTATTTTAACTGCTGGCAAAGGCTGGCTTCATTCCTACCACCAGTGGGATTTTTCTTTCCCTCTGGCTTACTGTATGATAGAAAAGGAAAGGGAAAAGGGAAAGGAAGCATTTCAATGGGTTGCAATAAGCTGTGCTGCATAAAAATGCCTTTTTGGATTATCACAAATACAACATGTAATACAACATTAGGAAAGGCTCCAGTTTAATTTTAATTTTAGACATTCAAGAATCATGCATTATGTGAATTTACCAAAACATATTGTAATAATTACTGTGTGAAAAGGAAGTCAGAGCCACTGATGTTAAGAGTCATCTTCTGATTTCTTTGGGAAGTTTGGAGCCAGCTGCCATGACAAGGAAAGTAGGCAGACTGCTGTGGAGTTTTGTTCCTAATGTCTCAGAGCAATATCAGATTAGGTTAATTGTTATAAATCATCCACTTTGAAATGGCTTTTGCATTTGCATCTAGGGTTGTTAGAGCTTCTCTTTGGGCCTGCCTCACTATATCTGGTTTCTTGAGTCAGTGCTGCTCAGATTTGTGAGACCTGACTTCTTGGAACAGTATGACTGTTTGATTTAGTCCAGATATCAAAGTCCCACAATAAACATCTCATTAATGAATTAAAATTACCATCTTTTAATGAAACCATTGAAGAATTAATAAATTAAATGCATTGTAGATACATTCATTTCTGCTGGTAGCAGGAATATTTACTAACTGGACTATAAATTCTGGACAGAAAAACAAGTTTTTGATAGCTGTATCATAGAATTTCAAATACTTATGAACTGCAGCTTGCTTTACATCAAAAAACAATTCCCTGATTTTTCTGGCAGCAGAAGGGCATTGCACAACTTACTCTGTAAGCAAACAAGATATGATGCAATTGTAGAAGAAGAAAATTTGTAGAGCAAGTACCCTCAGATAATATGGAGACAGTTTTTGACAAGTACTACAACACTTTGCTGCTTACTCTTATTTTACATCACAATAAAGTATATTGTGCTGAGAATGTGAATGTTTTAATAACCTCTGAAGTTTGTATGCTACAACTTGAAAATCCTACAACTTATTTAGAAAAGTAATTTCTTAAACATTTGCACTGAAGTCGTGATATGTTCTATATCCTGAATGCCACAAAGTATCAGAGTGCTCCTTTCAAGTTAATAATGCATACCAGAGTCAAGCTGATCTGACAGACTGACCCCAGAACTGCCTAATCTTCATGAGCTGCCATCAGATTGCAAAAGTGACACAGTGTCCCTCTCTGACCTGCTGGCTTTCTGTGAGGTCAGTCACTGGATACCAAGGTTGGAAAGTTTGCGTGTTTGCTTGGGCCACACAATCCAGTAACTGAAATGGATATGGCAATTCGTATGTCTGCCTTTGCTGACTTCATTAAAAAATGCTTTTCCTGGATTTTTAACTCAGGAAGATCCCATTTGATCTTCTATGAGTTATTTTCTCTGGGCTGAGGGGTAGTTCATATTGATTACATGATACAATACCTGATCAGTAGGCTGTGTTTATCTTTTTATGCAAACAAAACTTGCCATATAACTGATGGCATTAAAATACAGACAGCTGTATATGTGAGACAGCAAACATCTGTCTAGCAGTTTGCTGTGACCAAGGCATTAGAAACATAACAAAGCAGTTCAGCTAAGAACATGACCTGTTTTTTTTTTTTTCCCCATCCCATTAATGATTGAAAGTATCAGAAATATGAGAAGACTATGCTTATTATATGTGAACCATTTCACAGCTACTGAGGATGCCATAACCTATATTGTGAGGTAAATCCCTGATGATCTAAGTGACCATGAAGACATCCCATTAGGCAACTGCTGAATTTCCAGACATGCTGTGGAAATTCTAGGTAAAAATAATAATAGTAACTTTACAAATGGAATATGTGTGTTTTGAAAATCAATACATAATTTTGTAGCAGAAGGAAAAAACATACAATTCTATGGTTCTAAATACTTTGTTGTTCCAACCAATATGTTAACACATGTCTTAAATAACAGAATGGAGGATACATTTACAAAATTTCTGATGATACTGAGTTTCAAAATCTTACAAACCCTGTTGGAATACAAAACCACAAATCAAACTGGATATACATCAGAAGTGATTCAAAAACAACAGGGAATTCATTACAGATAGATGTAAAAAGATGTAGATGAGAATGAGTCATCATTTTAATTAATATATATGGAGGTTTACCTGTGTAACTAATAAAAATTGAGGCTCTTCTGTGAAAGACTGGAAAAACTATGCTATTGCAGAAAATATGTGTTGGTGAGTCCTGAAAAACAAGTCTGTGTTTAGCCTCGGTAGGATTATTAAGAAAGGTACAGAGAAGTCAAGAGAAAGCATCAAGAACAGCTAGAGGTTAATAAAATGTGACTTATGAGAAATTGTTTAGTTTTGTTTTGCTTGAGAGAGAAGTCTGAAAAAGAGTTTTCCCAGTGGACATACAATCTCTCATATTTAACAAATACTTTTCTCTATAACCACATATTGACTCAGCAGCTTGAGGATTATCTGGATCTCCTTGTTGGCAAGTGAGATTGGAGTGAGAACAGTATCATATCACCTTCTGGAAGAAACAAGTCAAAAGAAGTTAAGGGAGAGCTGACCTTGCATTACCCTCAGATCCAGCAAACCTGTATCACCCCTCAGGTTTTAAATGATTTCAAAGAATGTTCACTTTATCTGTGTGGTTTTTTATGAGCTCATTTGTATTAGCTCTGACATTGACTATCTAGATTAGGGAAAGCTCTTAAGAAAAAAGTAACAAAATCTGTAACCTGATGGATAATAGGAAGGTGTTTTACCAGTGGGCTTTTTCCAGTGGCCTTTTTCCAGTGTGATAATATAGTTGCCTGACCTAGCAAAAGGAAGCTTTTCCTACCAGCAGGAAAATTCTAGTATAGCTACACCTCTATAATTAATTACGTAAAAATTTATTGCGAAGTCAGAATATGCCAATTAAAACTTAGACCTCTAAAATAACAATGGAGTGATTAGAGGATATTAGCTCTATAAAAGAGGGCTGGGGCAGATGTAAACAGAAGCTATTCTGTAGTTATGTGTCACAAATGAATTCTTACTCTACATCAAAACAGCAGATAGCTTATTTTAAGTGACTTTACCATTATTAATATACCACCACTTTGGTTCGCAAAAAGAAGTCACCATTTATTGCTTTCTTTCACAGTAAGCCATCTCACATTTAACATGTGGTAAGAGTTAACATCTGGATATTATAACAAAGTTGCAGGTGTGCTCTCAAGTTCATGTTATACCTTCAGTTTACAGGAAGACTGAAACCTTTTTAGGTCCTGGTGTAGACAAGTCAGAATGAAAGCTCCAGGATTGCAGAGTCCAAAATGTCCCAGGAGAGCACCGTGCAAGCCAGGCAGCTCCAAACCCAGAGGAAGAAAACAGATGAGTCACTTGGCTACCTCTGTAAAAAGTGGTGGCCAATCAAAGACAGCACTCTTTGCTTCCAGTGTGCCAGTGGAATGAAGGGGCAGGAGCACCTGTGACAGCTGCTGTTTCACTTCTGTAGGCACTGTTAAACCATGGGTGCTTCTACATCATGAACCCATTATCTGTTATCTCTTTATGTGCACGTGTGCCCGTGGGCTCTCTTTTGTGCTGGGCAGTGCTTCAGAGCTGTTTCATTTAGCTACTTTTGCCCTGCCAATGAAAAGAAATAGAGCAATTTTCCTAGTTTGGTTCCTTCAAAGGCATGATTCCAATTAAGCAAAGAGCTGAATTCAGTGAAAATGTGTAAGTTAACTCTATTGAGAAAATCTGACATAGTATATTTTTTTTTTCCCAAGCAGAAAAATCCTATATCAGATATATGAACCAAAAATGGAATAAAGCTCAATAAAATAGAAAAATTGGTTTAAAATTGCTAGGGTGCATCTGTGAAAACAGACACATGGATATTTGTAATAAATACTTATTTTTAATTTTGACATAGAACAGGGATCTCAGCATAATATGATAAAGAAGATACTTTCATTAGCATTTAAGAATTCCAGTCTTTTCAGTTTCTTAGTTGCTTAGCAGAGCGATGTTGTGCTTCAAAGCTCTCTTTCAGACTGGTCAAAATATGAAGAGTAACCAAGCTCTTGGTTACCTCTTCATCTCTCTTCTCACAGCAGAATTTGGTTTCTTTCCCTCCTACTTCCTCAGAAGACTCTACTTCTCACCAAAGGTTGTAGTTGTTATAAACGAGAGTTTATTTTAGCCAGATTAAAAAATAAAAATAATTTTATTAGCGGTCAAATTCTATCTAGCCAGCCACACAGAAAGGACAGAGCCGAGCCCGGGGTCGACCCTGGGTGTGCAACAAGGAGTCAGCCTCAGCAGAGGTTTTCCCCTATGCCCACACACCTCCATCCTGGCACAGGCGGTTTTTATAGGGAAAATTCTGCCTGAGGCCAAGGTTTTAGCAATCAGTCCTTTCTTCTATTCGGAGTCCATATGTTAATAAGGATTTCTTTTTGGTGATGAGGAGAAAAATTCAATGTTGGGCGTTTACAGGAAGGCTTCATTCACATGGATCTGTCTGAGTATTTCCATGATATCCATCTTGGACGATCAGCACAGACGATCAGCAGACAATGGCCCATCTCCCGGCCGAGCCACATCTGTTTACTTGTAAATCAGTTTCCAGTATACACTCAAGTCTCACCTACAAAAGCGGGGGAAAGGGGGGGAGGAACTAATACAACGGGCATGATTTAACAAGCATCCAATATTACATATTTCATACAAGGAATGGCGCGAATTATATTTACTATACATAACAATCCCTCACCTTTTATATTGATTAATTAATTTGCGCCCTAATTTCTACCTCTATTCATTCTTGAGACTGGCTTTTAGTCTACATTTGGGATATCTTGGTAATTTTTGTAGTTTTGTTCTTTTCCCTTTATTCGCCTTTCAAATTTTGCTAAAGCCTCAGCCGCCCTGCTGTGAGGACTTTCCCCCCGTTATACACATACTAATTTTATTCGGATTGTAACACACTGGGTTAGCTTGGAAATAAGCAACAAAGATAGACTCCTGTCTTCCCCAACCCATACAGTACGGTTACATTCATTACAAACTGGAATTGAGATTTTCCCCTGTGCTCCTTCAATGCAGTTGATGAGCTGACTGTCCGTTTTCACGGTATGTTTTTGATTTTTCCTTTAATTTGTATACCCCTTGTTGAGTGTTTGTCTCAAGACACGGTTTATCAGGCTTACCCCTGCTGCAGTTCCATGAGGGGAGGGATAACTTCTCTGGGTATTTATCTCTAAGTTCCCCCTTGAGGCATGTGGCTAGGCTCAGGCTCACCAGGATTACTCCCACTGCTAGGATCCCTCTGCTGTTCCCAGCGCCCACTGGGGTGCTTCCAGCAGCGGGGCAAACCATCTTCTTGGCAGCAGGAATCTTCGTCTGTGGTTTCATGTTCAGGCTGAGCTGCATACCTGTTTAGAAATGCCTCCCTGGTGTAGTTCAGCAGAGCCTGCGCGTTGTTCAACCTATGACACTCAACAATAATAATTTTAATTTTCCAAGTAATTTTTCCCTTAATCCGTTCTAATATGGGAAAACATCAGATTATCGAATTTAATTTGAAACAATCTCAGCCTTGTGGCTATTACCAGAAAACGGATAGTCAACTCTAACTCCTGCTCAAAGCACTCCCACATAACCCACTTAGTTGGAGCAGTCTAACAGTATTCATAGGGGAGCATACAAAAAGGATAATAGTTACACTCTGGCCCAGAAAGTTTGATTGGGATGTTTTCAGTCAGTTACTTTGCCGATGCAGGGTTATCTTCATATCTCCAGGGCGGGAGGTGATTTTCCACTCTGGTGCCTGATCCTGGAGTTCGACTTTCTTTATCCTTGATGCGTGTGTCCACCCCTTTTCTGCAGTTCGTATAGCAGTATCTGTGGTCAAAAGAACAATGAAGGGTCCCTCCCAATGAGGCATTAATGGGGATTCCCTCCATGCTTTTACAAGCACTTTGTCCCCAGGTTGTATTTTATGTATCGAGAAGCCAAGAGGACTGTGCTGCATGATCACCCCCTGCTTTCGCAATTCTTCAAGATTCTTATTTAATGCTATTAGGTATGGTTGTATTTGTCTATCCTCTAATCTCGAATGCCCTACAGGCATACCGTGGGTATAAGGCATCCCATATAACATTTCAAAAGGTGAAAGTCCTGTTTCAGAGTAAGGCATAGTCCTTATATTTAATAAGGTCAACGGGAGGCATTTTGTCCATGACATTCTTGTTTCTAACATCAATTTGGCTAATTGGGCTTTTAGTGTTTGATTCATCCTCTCAACTTGTCCTGAGCTCTGGGGGTGCCACGGGGTGTGGTATTCCCACCAAATGCCTAAAGCATCTGCCAATTGCTTAATAATTTTTGATGTGAAATGTGTTCCCTGGTCTGAATCAATGTAGTTTACTAACCCATATCGTGGTATAATTTCTTCCAATAAGATTCTTGACACTGTTTGGGCTGTAGCCCGAGAGCTTGGGAAAGCCTCTACCCAGTGGGTTAGTTTGTCCACTATGACTAATAGGAATTTGTATCTCCCGACCTTAGGTAGATCAGTGAAATCTACCTGGACCCTTTCAAAGGGCCGGTAAGCTGCTGGGCGACTCCCCATTGTTAACTTTTGGGAGTTTGCTCGATTTATTTTTCTGCAAATTATACACCCCTGTACCTCTTGTTTAGCCAATTCATAAATACCTCTGCAGCCAAAGAATCTTAGGAATTGTTCTGCCAGAGCTCGGGCTCCCCAGTGTGTTTGTTGATGTAATCTTTTTAAAATTTTCCTGGTGTATTCCTTTGATAACAATTCCCTCCCGTCTGATAGCTTCCACTTAGCTTCTTCTAACCGTCCCCCCATCTCTTGATAAGCCTTTATCTCTTTTCCAGAGGGGTGGTGGGGGAATTCTTGAGCTTTTCCTTTCCCAAGTTCTGGGGTACTCAGTTTTAACAAAGCAGCACTCTTTGCCTCTTTGTCGGCTAAATTGTTTCCTCGAGTCCTGAATTGCATCCCAGTTTGATGTCCCTTTACATGGACCACAACAATAGCTTCTGGTCCCCTGATGGTCTTAGGATTTGTCTAATTATTTCTTCATGAATTAGCCCTTTCCTCCGTGTGTTTAGCAGACCCCTTTCTTCCCATATTTTTCCAAAGGTGTGTACTACCCCAAATGCGTATTTGGAGTCAGTGAAAATTGTTCCCTTTTTCCCTTCAAGTCCCAGCAGAGCCCTGTATACTGCATACAGCTCACAGGCCTGAGCCGACCACCCTGCACTCAGGGGCCCGGATTCTACCACCCTTCCAGTCTTCCCGTCTATGACTGCATATCCTGACTTTCTTTTACCTTCCACAATTTTTGCAGAACCGTCCACAAACCATTTTTCCCCTTCTTCGAGTTCTTCTTCTTCCAAATCTGGTCGTATTTTGGTCTGTAATTCTACTATCTCAGCACAGTTATGGAGGGGGTCCCCTGGGACTGCCCCAAACAGGAATTGGGCAGGATTTTGTGCCGGGGTAGTCTTTAGCTCTGTTGCAGTCATGCTGGCATGGTAGCGTGGAGGAAGGTTTTAGAAAGGCCTTGGGAATGGTAAACTGAGGAAAAGGATACATTCATGTATGCCCTATTATATTAGAAAGGCCTTGGGAATGGTAAACTGAGGGAAAAGATACATTTATGTATGCTCCACTGTTTCGGGAAAGTCCCGCTTCAGCATTCCTCTGTAGACCCCCTTCTCCCCACCCCTGAGCAGTTCCCATTGGACCTGGCCCCTGGGGTGGTTCTGATGTGCCTTAGTTGAACACTGTCTCTATTGTTTAAGACCTTATCTCTTAATTTTGCTGTATAAAACTGTATCTGGGCAATAGCCCAGGGCCTTTGGTCACTGCAATGCTTCAGGCAATACAATCTATCTGGATAAGCATACCATTGGTCTCTCTTGGTCTCTTTATCTCGAATCCTAGCGGCGACTGAGGCAGCGCCGCAGCTCGGACCGTGCTAACCCACACGCTGCCTGGTAAGCCCAGGGCAGCGGGACCGCGGAAAACCCCGGCCCCGGAGGGGACAGCTAGCCGGAGGGTCCCGGGGGGCCGGGGAGGGACGGGGGACAGCGGCGAGAAACCCCCGAGAGCAAAGTGGCGGTCGAAAGAGAAGCAACAAGTGCCGCCCAACGTGGGGCTTTGCACTGGTCTGAGCAAGCCTGCCGCAGCCGTCGTGGACAGTGCACTGGCTAGGAGCTTTTCCAGACACTTTGCAGTGTCACCGCGAGCTGCAGAGCGGAGAGCGGTGTGAATAAATCGCTACGCAGGCTGTCGGCTCCGCGGGGAGAAGCTCTGGGATCACGCTGGTGGTGTGAGGCACTTGCCTCTCCACACAGCCCAGCGGGACTGTTGCCGTGGAGACAGACGCCGATTTCTGTCCGGCGAGGTCGCCACGGGTCGGACGGCACCTCTCCACACCCGGGAGACCACCCGAGGGTTCGGGAACCGTTGCTGCAGTGGTGTCTAAAGGACGGCGGTGGGTGAGTCTCGGTACTGGGGGGCAGGGCCCGGCCAGGAGACATTGGCTCCTGTGTGCCCGTGGGGGGACACGCCAGCGCGCAGGCGTGACGGGAGTCTCCGTCGTAGCTTTAGAACTTTGGGTTTGCTGCAGTAATTGGTTGAGATTTGCTGTGAAGCCAGCCATGGGTGTTAGGCTGACTACACAGCAGAAAGAGATTTATAAACAAGTTCGGGAGCCCCTGCTGAGTGCAGGTGTCAAATTTCCTAAGAGCCTTGTAAAAGAGTTTGTCAGATGGTTATCAGTAAGTGTTCCAGAGGTAACAGAGCAAGTAGTGAGAGAAAGACGATTTTGGAAGCGTGTTGGTGCAGTGCTGAGTGAAAGGACAAAGGCAGGAGATCCCTCAGTGAAAGAAGGTTTTATGAGAATGTTTTTGGTCATTTACGATGTTGTGAAAGAGAGTGCAGACACTCAGGGCGCCCAGGGAGCAGAAAAGCGCCCTGTCGCGTCCCCGGTGCCCCCCCACACCCCCTGCGGTGAGAAAACTAACCGTGCAGATGTAGATTTAGTTTCTAACCCTTCTCCGCCTCCTGCTTTCACTCCCGCAGCTGAAAATCCATGCTTTGCACCCCCCATTCCCCCCCCCGTGCAGCCCCCACAAGATGGAGGTGGCCACGCGGTTTTCCCTTCTCTATCCCCGCATTCCCTGCTCCCTGTGCCAGCCCAGAACACGCCCCCAGCCCTCGCATTCCCCCCTCCGCCTGTCCCCGACCCCAACCCCTCCTCCCTTGCGGCGATCCAGCCCACATTCCAGCCCCCGGTCCAGCCCTCAGCTCCTCCTCTCGCAGTTCCATCACCACCCCCTGTCCCTGTCCCTGTCCCTGTCCCTGCCCCGCTCCACGCAGCCCCGCCGGCTGTGGCCACTCCCTCACAAGCCGGCCCTCCTCCCTCTCCCTCTCCCGGTCTCCCTGGCAACGGCAGTGCCCAGGCTGTCAGCCGGGAAGTGCTCAGAGAGACCGAGCCTGCGTTCTTAGCCCCTGTGATTTATAATGCCAGGGGACAGAACGCAAAATGGGAGCCCTTTTAGTATGATAGTATTAGGGAACTTTGCAAAACGAAGCGAGAGTTTGGGGAAAGAAGTGAATTTTTTAAGAGCATTTTGAAAGCTACTATATGCTCCAAGACAGTTGTCCCCGCTGATTTGAAGCGTCTTTTCAGTTGCTTGCTCCCTCAGTCTGAGTTTAGATTGTGGGAAAGAACGTGGAAAAGACTTGCAGCAGATCTCCTCCCAGAGATTCTGCAAAGTCCAAGCCTTTCCACAGATATAGAGGATGAGGAAATCACTTTAGAACATCTAGTGGGTGAAGGTGATTGGAGTCAAGCTGAAAAGCAAGCAGCAGGCATTCCAAGAGCAGTGTTAGACCTGTCCAGGGATGCAGCAGAACGTGCATTTTTTAATATGCCTTCTAAAGACCCTATTGTCTCATATACCACTTTAAAGCAGTCTGTTTCAGAACCATTCATGGATTTTGTGGATCGAGTGCGAGCCTCTGTGGAAAAGAGGGTGCAAAATCCAGAGCTCCAAGACCAACTTACATTAGAACTGGTCACCACAAATGCAAATGAAGTCTGTCAGCGAATCATCCTATCCCTTCCATCATCGCCTCCCCCCACACTCGATCAGCTCATCGAGGATTGCACCAGGAAAGCTGTGCTGATGACAGAGGACTCAGTGATAAAGCCACGGGAAAGGGTGTTTGCTTCAGCAGCAGCAACCCCCAGGACTCCTGGGTTCGAAGGGCCTCCTCAACAAGGGGGGAAGGCGGGAGGGGGGGAATCATTTTCCTTCATACTGGCAGAGCAAATTGTATCTTTTTCAGAGTTAGTTCACTTTGTTGTATGATTTTATCTCTCTTTCAGACTAGCAGAATGTCAATTTCCACATTCCTGCTCATCGTTTGGTTCCAGGGAATGGTCATCTACCCTTCCACGGTGGATGCATGGATTGTTCCACAGCCCAAGAAAAATGTGTGGGTCACGCTAGCCCAAGCCTTGCAACAGGATCATATGTGTTTATCCACTGCCTCAGCAGAAAATCCGATGTCCACATGTTTAATAGGGGTTCCAAGTAAGGGGGATGAGTTTCCAATTGATCTGGTCCGTTTGCAAAAGCAGGTGAACGAAAATAAAATACCTAAAGGTGCAGGACAAGGTGAAGCACAAGTGCAAAATCCCCTCATTTTATGGCAAGGGTGGGTTTCACATTTGCCCACTGCTGAGGGGGAGCCCCAGGAAGTAGAACTCCTAGGCTCTGCAAAAGCTGAATTTTGCATTCAATTTGATTTTTCCCCAACCAAAGAAGTAAAATTATATGAACATGTCAAACAGTACAAGGTAGAATTCAGAGCAGGTCAATGGTGCACAGCTGTCTACAAGCTGAAATTTGCATCCACCACTGATTTCCGTCCACGCAAGCTGGACAAGGGAATGTTTCTTATCTGTGGGGACAGAGCGTACCCAGGAATCCCCTCTCGTCTTATTGGAGGTTCATGTACTTTTGGGCATCTGACCCTTGCTTCCCCCAACATGACCCAAATTCCAATTGGGCAAGCAAAAAGTGGGAAAAAAAATTACTAAGCGGAGTGCAAGCCAATTTGATGAACATTGTGATGCAGAAATTTATCATTGGGCAAAATCCAAAAGAGTTGCTGTCTCTGTGTTTTTACCATGGGTTGCAGCAGCCAAAGCATTGAGTGAATTAGGCAATCTAGAATGCTGGGTGACCAAGCAGGCAAATTTAACATCAGCAGCCCTGAGTGACCTCCTAGAAGACGAGGAAATAACCAGAAAGGCTACCCTCCAAAATAGGGCAGCTATTGATTTCCTGCTGTTGGCACATGGTCATGGATGTAAAGAATTTGATGGGTTGTGTTGTTTTGATCTGTCATCTAAAGGACAGAGTGTCCACTCGTCCATTCAGGAAATGAGAAGCCTCATTGGGAATGTGAAGCAAGAAAATGAGGATTGGTTTAAAAATCTGTTCAAAGACTGGGACCTTTCTGGGTGGGCAGTGTCTCTTTTAAAAGACATCTTTTACTTTCTAGTTGCATTGTTTTTAGTTCTGTTAGCATTTGGGATTCTGAAGCGGATCGTCTCCAAGGTCATCACTTCGAAGCCGAAGGCTTCTGCGCCGGTTTTCATCGCTGCTGCCGCCACGGAAAGCGATTGGTGGGAAGACGACAAGCAGAAAGACACTGCAGTTTAAGAGCCACAGTTTACCTTCTCCCAAGGCATCGTTCATCTTAGTAATTGAAAAGCGGGGAATTGTTGCAGTCATGCTGGCATGGTAGCGTGGAGGAAGGTTTTAGAAAGGCCTTGGGAATGGTAAACTGAGGAAAAGGATACATTCATGTATGCCCTATTATATTAGAAAGGCCTTGGGAATGGTAAACTGAGGGAAAAGATACATTTATGTATGCTCCACTGTTTCGGGAAAGTCCCGCTTCAGCATTCCTCTGTAGACCCCCTTCTCCCCACCCCTGAGCAGTTCCCATTGGACCTGGCCCCTGGGGTGGTTCTGATGTGCCTTAGTTGAACACTGTCTCTATTGTTTAAGACCTTATCTCTTAATTTTGCTGTATAAAACTGTATCTGGGCAATAGCCCAGGGCCTTTGGTCACTGCAATGCTTCAGGCAATACAATCTATCTGGATAAGCATACCATTGGTCTCTCTTGGTCTCTTTATCTCGAATCCTAGCGGTGACTGAGGCAGCGCCGCAGCTCGGACCGTGCTAACCCACACGCTGCCTGGTGAGCCCAGGGCAGCGGGACCGCGGAAAACCCCGGCCCCGAGAGGGGACAGCTAGCCGGAGGGTCCCGGGGGGCCGGGGAGGGGCGGGGGACAGCGGCGAGTGACCCCCGAGAGCAAAGTGGCGGTCGAAAGAGAAGCAACATAGCTCCAGGTCCTGGGAGTGGATTAGGATGGCTTCATATTTCAGAAGCCTGGCGTCTGTCAGCCACTTGTCAGCTTTTTGCTGCAAGATGCTTCTTACATTATGGGGGGAGTAGATGGTTAATGAAGCCCCGAACGTTACCTTTTTTGCTTCTTCCACTAATATTGCTACTGCCACAATTGCTTGTAAGCAGGTGGGCCAGCCCCTACTGACAGGGTCCAGGAACTTGGACAGATAACCGACTGGTTTCTTGGCCCCTGCCCAGTCCTGGGTCAGAACCCCGTGGGCAGTGTGGTTACTAACATCCACAAAGAGCTGAAAGGGCCTTTTTATGTCAGGGAGACTTAGTACTGGAGCTGCTATGAGGGTCTCTTTTAATCCTTGGTAACTCTCTTCGTCTTTTTCAGTCCACTTAAGTCTGTCTGTGGTAAGTTTGTCATATAAAAACCTTACCTTTTCACTGTATCCTTCGATCCGTTGTCTGCAAAAGCCCAAAAGTCCCAGCAATTGCCTGATTTCTCTTTTTGTCTTAGGGGAGGGTAATGCAATTATTCCTGCCACCCGGTCTGGATCTAGTTTCTTTTTTCCTTTTGTCAGCCAGTGCCCCAAATATTTTACTTCAGGTTCAGTGAATTGTAATTTAGACTTTGAAACCTTTAACCCTTGTCCTCCCAGGAAGTTTAATAAAGTTATGGTTCCAGCCCTGACTTCTTCCTCCTTAGAGCTGGCTACCAATAAGTCATCTACATATTGCAATAGTTTGGTCCCGGGGACTGGCACAAATTCGCTGAGCACCTTTTCAAGGGCCTGACCGAAAAGATTTGGTGAGTCTACAAACCCTTGAGGGAGGGAAGTCCATCTTAGTTGTTGTTTTCTGTGGGTGTCTGGATCCTCCCATTGGAAGGCAAAATAATCATGACTTTCCTCAGCTAGAGGACAAGTCCAGAAGGCATCTTTTAGGTCGATCACACTATACCATTTATCATCCGGGGACACATTGTTCAGCAAAGTATATGGATTAGAGACCGTGGGAAATAGGGTTTTTGTTCTTTGATTTACTGCTCTTAAGTCTTGTACTAGCCGATAATTACCATCTGATTTTTGAACTGCCAAGATAGGTGTATGTCTTGACATGCAAGGCTCTAAGGTGCCTCTTTTTATTAAATCTTCGATTATTGGTTTTAATCCTTTTCTTCCCTCTAGAGGGATGGGATATTGCTTTACCCTTATGGGGTCTTCTGGTCTCTCAATTTCAATGTGGATTGGTTCCATGTCTAATTTTCCAGCTTCCCCGGGAGTGTGCCAGACCCTGGGATCAATTTTATTTTCATCTTCGGTAGTTAGGTTGTATAAACTTACCGTGAGTTGTGAGTCTTTTGCAATTATACTTATTCCTAATGTTGCCATAAAATCCCTTCCCAGTAAATTGTATTCTGTTTCTTCCACTAATAAAATATCTCCAACACAGATTTTATTATCCGATTCTATTTCTACATTTTTTAGGATAGGGACCTGAAAAGGTTCTCCTTTTGCCCCGATCACAGTCATAAAATCTTTACCTTTGATGCACCCAGGAGGTAGTTGTTTGACTGTGGTTTTTTCTGCTCCAGAGTCAACTAAAAAGGTTAGTTCTTGTTTTTGGGGTACAACCTTTAATTTTATCAAGGGCTCTCTAGATGTCCTTGACCCCAGATTGTAGAGCCCCTGACATCTCTATTCCTCTTGAAAGACTATTTCATCCTTTATTCGTTTCTTACAATCCCTCTTGAGGTGTCCTTTCTTTTTACAGTAAAAACATTCAGGAGCACTTACCCGTTTCTTTGTCTTTTGTGTGTGCACCGGCTTTCCCTGGTGCCCCGGGGCTGGAGATGACGTCCCAGCCGTTTGTGCTTGTGCTTCCCTTACTGCTGCCACCAACACCCTGGCTTGTGTCCTTTGTTTTTCCTCATCCCTCCTCATATATACCTTTTGTGCTTCACTCAATAGTTGTTGTAAACTTCTTTCTTGCCAATTATCTATTTTTTCTAACTTCCTCCGAATGTCTTCCCATGATTTAGCCACAAATTGTGTTTTTAAAAGGACCGCCCCCACGGGGGATTCAGGGTCCGTACCAGAATACATTTGAAGGCTTTTCCTGAGCCTCTCCAGCCACTCAGTAGGAGTTTCATCCTTCCCCTGGCATTCCCCCAATGCCTTGCTAATGTTTTGTCCCTTGGGGACTGCTCCCCGAATACGTTGTATTACCATGTTCCTTAATCCGATCATTTTTGCTCGGTCTGCCTCCGCCTGAGCGTTTCATGATGGTCTTTGTTCTGGCCACTTTTCCGCCCCGCTCCCGCCCTGGGGGTTTCTGAATTCCCAATCCTTTATGGCAGCCTGCCTTATCATATCTCGTTCTTCAGCATTAAACAAAGATCTTAATATAGCCGAGATATCATCATATGAATATATACTATTTCCCAAAAATTCATCTAACCTCTCCGCCACACCCAAAGGGTCATCCATTAATTTCCCCATTTCCTTTTTGAAAGCCCTTACATCCCCAGTGTTGATGGGAACATTTACAAACCCGATGATTCCGGCAGCTGTGGGGACTTCCCTTAAAGGGTATAGATTAGTTCTGTCCCTTTCATTATCGCTATCTCCTGTGTTTTCTCTCCTCGTTTTCTGCCGGGTTCTACTGGCAGGAGGAGATGTGTTTTCCCCGGTGTGGTATGTGTGTGTGTGTGTGTGTCCCCGTGCTGTGTGGAAGGGGGGGCTGGGGGCTGCGAAGGTCCCGGAGCGCCTGCATCAGGGACTTGTACATTAGGTGGCGGTGCAGGCTGGGCCGGGGGCGCTGATGGGGGAGCTGCCGGGACCCGTGCTCGAGCTGGGGGAACCTGGTATGGGGGGGCAGGTTTTCTAGGGGTTCCCAGGTTTTTTCTGAGCTTACCCTTTTGCCAGAGGTCTTAATAGGGAACAGCCGTGCACTGGCATACTCCCATAGCCTGGCATAGTCCAATTCCTCATCGTCCCACTCCTCCTCCTCATACAAGTGGTCTGAGAGTGCTTGGCAGAGCTTATTTTCGAAGGTACCAAAAACGGGCCAGTATTGGTATTTTCCAATTTCCATATTTCCCCATACTTCTACATAATAGTGTACCATTTTTTCTTTGGACCTTTTCCGTCTCACAGAGCAGTCCTCCCAGTGTTCTAACATCCACCCCAGGGGACTTTCTCTCGGAATCTCAGGGAATTCCTGTTTCCCCTCTCCTTGGTTTTGAGTGCTTACCTTTTCTTGCTGTCAGGTGTTTACCCTTTCCTAGTTTAGGGTTTTTTCCTTTTGGTCCCCCCTGCACCTTACTGGTTTTTTGTCCCATATTAAAGTTTCCTTACCGTATTCCAAGTCAGTGTCTGCCAGCCGTTCCAAGAAGTCGGCAACCCGCGTGCTAAAATGTGTATTTTGGTCCTGTCCTGGACCGAGTCTTACCAAATGTTTAAACCGGTCTGTTCCTGACCGAACCTTGCCAACCTAGTTACCGCACAGTGAACCGATCCGTGGGTTTTTAGTTGGAAGAACAGTGAGCTCTCTTACCTTTTTTTTTTCTCGGACTCCCCGAGCCCGGGGCCAGTGAGGTTTACCAGTTTCTCGAATCCACGAGAACGTACCTTCCCTCCCCCGACCCGTCCGTGGGTGGATCCCCGTAACTCCCCGAGTTTCAGGTCGTATGCGTGTTGTGAGTATACCGGAATCCTTTCGCTTACCCTGTGGCCGACCACCTCCCTCGCGGGCTAGTGGAACTGCGGCTCGTTGGGGTCCGAATTCGCGCCGTGACTATGTCACGTCTCACACACACACCCACTCACGCCCCACTCAACCACGCGATACTCACGGCTCCTTTTCCCGCGTGGATTCTTCGTGCACGTTGATTTTACGAGTGAAAGTTTGCTGCTGCAGCTTCGGAGATTTAGCTCCGAGTTCCGAGAGCTCTGGGCCCGTTTATATCCTTTCCTTAACGTGGCTTTTCGGCTGTTTTCGGAATCTGGTTGGTCCCGTGGAGTTTCTCAGTCCTGTCCGGCCGCTGAAATCAGCGGGGCGCCGCCCGGATCAAGGATAGGGGAACCCCCTGGATACCACCAAACCAGATCACGTAAGGGGTCACCAAGATTGTTATAAACGAGAGTTTATTTTAGCCAGATTAAAAAATAAAAATAATTTTATTAGCGGTCAAATTCTATCTAGCCAGCCACACAGAAAGGACAGAGCCGAGCCCGGGGTCGACCCTGGGTGTGCAACAAGGAGTCAGCCTCAGCAGAGGTTTTCCCCTATGCCCACACACCTCCATCCTGGCACAGGCGGTTTTTATAGGGAAAATTCTGCCTGAGGCCAAGGTTTTAGCAATCAGTCCTTTCTTCTATTCGGAGTCCATATGTTAATAAGGATTTCTTTTTGGTGATGAGGAGAAAAATTCAATGTTGGGCGTTTACAGGAAGGCTTCTTTCACATGGATCTGTCTGAGTATTTCCATGATATCCATCTTGGACGATCAGCACAGACGATCAGCACAGACGATCAGCAGACAATGGCCCATATCCCGGCCAGCCACATCTGTTTACTTGTAAATCAGTTTCCAGTATACACTCAAGTCTCACCTACAAAAGGGGGGGGAAAGGGGGGGAGGAACTAATACAACGGGCATGATTTAACAAGCATCCAATATTACATATTTCATACAAGGAATGGCGCGAATTATATTTACTATACATAACATAGTCAATGTCGTTTACAGCAGAAACAATGAAAAGTGAGACTATTTTTATTATGTGGGGTTTTTTTTGTTTAGTCTTTATCACTAGATTATGCAGATCTAGACAAATCCCTTGTGCTTCACAGCTTTAATCTGTAAGAAAATACAAGTAGAAAAGCACACACTCTATTATTTTCTGGTGGATATTGAGTTGCAGCATACTGAGTGTTTTTGTCTTGAGACAAAATGACAGCTAAGACAAATGATACAAAACCAAAAAGCTCTATTAGGCCTCATAATTAATGTACAAAGATGTGGACAGATGTTTGAATCAATCAAATGAAAGGGCTTCATTTTCCATTTAAAGGTAGTTGCAAAAACTCATCTCTAGAAAGCTGCTGACAGAATAGTGTTAATGGCTGTTGGTGAACCAGAAGAAGAAAGTGTGCAATCCAGGCAGGGAGCCTTGTAAGAGCAAAATCCTGAACAGATGGTAAAAATTCAGTCCTGGAGCTTGAAGGGAGATGGATGATCCCCCCTTTTTTTTTTTTTTTTTTTTCTTTTTTTTTGGAGACTGAGGGAGAATCTTAGGGAGCAAACCCAAACCAGGAGCTCTGACATGATGCTGCAAAATTAGAATGAACATGAAATATTTACTTTTTGCTCCAGGTGCCTGTGCAGTTTTGTTACCAGTTGGCATTTCAGACACAATAGGACCAAGCTGGAAATGTGAGCCATAGAGCAGTCAAACTTTGGTGAGGCTGAGAAAGAAAATAAGAGCCAGATGAGGGCTTATGTCTCATGTTATGCCAAAAGTGAAAGGACTGTGCGAGCCCTGAGGCAATCTACTTCCTAGAGCTAAAAATGGGTATGTAAAGTTTTTTTGGTAGAGAAAAGGAAAGAAGAGAACTGAAAAACATGTCCATGAAGTTGCAAAAATGAGCAAATGATGCTGTTCAGATAGCTGGAGACAAACATATACAATTTTGATTTGACAGTGTTATCAAATAGAACTGCTGGCTTCACTTGTTTTTAGCTTCTTGTGCTATTCAGCCATATTGTCCCAGTCTGAAGATCTCCTGTGTTCTATGGAAAAATTGACAAAACCACACATGACTTAATGATTGTAATTAAAGGACTATTCTCTTCTTTCTAACAGGTTATGTTGTCTTTTATCCCAGAGTGTCGTTTTTCCAGAGGGAGCACATTGCAATGGCAGCCTTTTGCCCTCGCTTTGTGCTGATGCACGTAAATACTATAGTGCAGAGCAGTAGAATATCAGGCACTGGAAATGTGGAATATTATGCTGTATAGAGTACTAGAGTATGTTCCACATCTTGTGAGAATAGAAACAAGTGCTATTAACTATAGTCTTTGGAGAGAATCCTTTACTTACTGTAAGTAGTGGGAAAGCCTTTCTTAGGACTGCTGGTAGGGGAAAAGTAAGCAGCTGAAGAACAGTGTTTTAAACACTTTCAAAAATTGTTAGAGTGAGCCTTTGGAAGAGAGTTCTAAAGAGTAGTGAATCATAGCCTGTGGATAGTCTCAATCCTATCAGAAGAAAGACAACATAAGACCAGATCCCAATTTTTCCTTGGTGGAATCATTGAATAAGATTACATTATATAAACCAGCACATTTCAGTAATTCTCTAAAGTATTTTGAAGTGAAAAATTAACCACCAGTGTCCTCTCCTCCATCCTATAAAGTAAAGGAGCTGGAGACATATACAGCTGATTTTTCAGATTTTCTCAGTTGCTTTCCCCAGTTATCTTCCACGGTATCTTGGAACAATATTCTTTTCTATTTTGTATATGCTTGTAGTGAGCACAGTAGTGCTCCT
Source organism: Lonchura striata (assembly GCF_050655825.1). Lineage (NCBI taxonomy): Eukaryota > Metazoa > Chordata > Aves > Passeriformes > Estrildidae > Lonchura > Lonchura striata. The sequence continues at coordinate 81,672,926 of NC_140705.1, read as the reverse complement.
TGCAAACATGAACAATTTTAGGTTTGTTTTTACAGCCTATCCCCTTCCTTCCTAAAGCTCTGATGATTAGCAAGCTGAGTTACAACATATTCACAACTTAAAGATAAAAAGATGCTGATGAGATACTTAAAATGTCAAAACACAGACATATACAAAGCAGGAAACTGCAGCCTAGAGATGAACATTATTGCTACAAAACTGTTGGATAGTGTGGTACAATACAGTATACTTTCAATGATTTATGAACAGTCATTTAACTTGCCTTCTCAATGAATTAGCCTCTTGATAGCTTTGATTAACCTGGCCTCCTTCAGTCATATAATGCTGGTTTTGCTTGTAGATAAGCAGCTTTTTGTTCGTTGTATTTGGACTGTTTCCCACAAGTGGTATAAATGTGTCCTTAATCCTTCTTACAAGTTTGTTAATAAGATTAGAAGGATGACTGAATATTTGTTGATTACTATCCAGTATACTGCTAATCCATTAGCAGTGAGGTAAGGGAAGTGCACAGCATGGATTTGAACAAAAATCTCAAACAGTAGCACTTGTTAACTTTCAGCAGCTTATGTGTTTTATTGTGCTCATTGCTAATTAAAATTCTTACACGGAAAGCTTGCTTCACCCTAGGCTTGACCTGCCTCATATGATGCACTGAGGTGGCAGGTTCCTTGAATTAGGGTAATTTGGGCATGTGACAAGTATTCTCTGATCACCTTCCTTGTTGTGAGGCTCTAATAACCAGCTAGCACGCAAGAAGTGTATTAGCGTCCTTACTGTGTTAGTTCTCCTGTGTGAAAACACATTGGGATTCAATAGGAAGTAAATAAGGTTGGGACTATTTCTAGCCTTCACATCTGGCATTGAAATTTATTCCTCTGCACTTGTTTTCCTTTTCTTCTTTAACTTCACTCCTTTCTTCTCCCTCTCCTTTTTTCTGTGGATCTTCCCTGACATCCTTCTCTTTAAAACAGAGAGATTTTTAACAAAATGTATTTAACTATATTTTAATGGGGATATTGGAATGTTCAGATTACTTTTTTGAGCTGCAACAGCTCAAATTCTTTCAAAACTGGGACCTGAAAAATTAGCTTGAGATCTGGATCAACTGGTATCACCTGCCACAACACAAAAACATAACAATGGTAATAGGTTTGTTAGTAGTAAAACTCTTTTTTTTCCCCCTCCAAATTATATGAATATAATAGGGAAAACAGCTAAGTGCTGCTCCTCTTCAAGCCTGTGAATATCTTGGTATCCAGAGAGAAATTGCAGCGATCTGGAGACACTTTCAGAAACTTAGGTACATAGCTACTCCTGTTGTTCAAAGCACACAGAGGTCTCAGAAGCTTTACTCATATTCCCTTTGGTTCTCTACTCAAAATTACCTCAGGGCACTTCCATCTGACAGTTTAAAGGTAGGAATGTGGAGCACACCTGGCTCCCTGCTGCCAGTAGCAATAGTGCCTTACTGGGAAATTCTAGAAGCTCATGCACTGAAGGCAAGAGGGTATGTCAGCTCACACACAATCCTGAAATAGGCCTAAACAACCCCTGTGCAGAGCTATATATTGGGAAATGAGAGTGAGATCACATGCCTGGGAGAAGTAAACCTTTTCCAGTATGGCATGAAAAGAAGTAAGAGTGACTAGGAGATTCCTTCCTCCAGCTGTAGGACAAAACCTGTATTTCATGAAAGCCACAGTGTGGAAGATGAGTGAGTATAGCAATATCTCCCAACAGTCAGGGTGGCAATAGCCAATTCACAAGTATATATCTGCCCCAGACCTGAGGCAGATTGTTAACAGCAGGAATCACCTGGGCCAGCACTCAGGGCCAGTTACACACAGTTCTGCTCTGCTGATGTCAGTGGGCGTTTCTCTGGGATCTTCCCTGGAGCCTGGGCTTTGCTGCTTCTTTGCCTTCCCTGACTTGGACATGCACAGCCTCATCTTCCACAGTATACTAATGTTCACCTGTGCCTGGCACAGAACCACCCTTAAACTGTTATACTCCTGCTGACCACAAGAACATAATAACCTCTGTGAACCTTCAGCAAAGATTCAATAAAAATTTCAGAGTGAAGGGAATTGAATTACTGAGCATCTGCTCTACATAATGTGAAAAATAAATTACTATTGCTGCTAGATTAGAAATCAGCAATCACTCTTCACTATTAGCTTAATGTCAAGCAGGAAGCTTCTTGTTTATGTCAAGTTGATGCAAGAGCAATTTGTTTTTTCATTAAACCTTGTTAAACTGTTTCCACTTTTAAGTCTCATTTGGCTCCTAAAAAAATTAAAATTCATTAAAATTCCAATCTACTCTTTGGACAGGAAGACCAGATTTTTTTTCTTTAAAATATAAAGTGGTCTTCACACACTGTCCACTGGAAGAGCACATTTGCTACCCAAAAATGCTAAAATAAAGATGGAAGGATAAATTGAATGTAAATCATTGTATTTCCTGCCTTAAAGACAACACAGAATATTTTCTCTAAAGACTTATTAGCAAAAGTTTTGTGACAAATGAAAACATCTAATTCTTTGAACTCTGCTATGAACAATTTTATTTAACAAAGACTATAAGAAAATACTACTTGAATAATTAGCTTTATATATTTCTATTTTAGTTTTGGAGATTCAATATAATACACATAACAAAAACAGGTACTGAATCACCTGTTTTTTAATAAACAGCATACACTGGAACTTTTCTGAATGTATAGGAGCTAGTTTAGATAGTGTTCAGATCCAGTGCCCCAAATAAATTATAGGTCAGTCCATTATGTTTATTAGTAACCACTGGGTGTCACTGTGTCTCTACAAATACAGCTAAAGCAGGCTTGATACGATATTAAGAAAGTAAATCAGTTGTGTATAATGCCTACCATTATTCTGGCTTTTTATGGAACTCTTATTCTCCTGTGTACATAAAACTCTTAACCTCAAAGTAATGAACAGGTAATGATAAGAAAACTAGCAGCAAACTAGGAGATTACTGTAGGAAAAAGATACTCTCTCTATTCTTTCTACAATCTGCTACTGTGACTGCTGGCATCAGCATGGGCAGAATTCATTTTATATTTCTTTCTCTACAACACATTGACTACAAATAAACCTATTCTATCTTTTGCCCAAGCTCTGCAACTATTGTGTTATGAAAGCCTCATACCTTACTGCGTTTAGAAGCTGTTCTCCTTTAAAAGATTCATAGTGTCTATAAATATTAACCTCAGTATGGAATTCATCCTGTAAACAATTTGTTCTCCAGAAGGAAGTTCTTTCTTTAGTGAATATAAAAAAAAAAAAAGATTGATTATGGCACACAACAGCTCAAAACTCTGGTTTTCCAACCCTCTGTTTCACCAACAGCTTTCAGTCTGACAGAGAAATCAAAGCCCAGAATGACTTCCAGGCTTTGGACAGACCACTGTACACATTGCTGCTCTGAATGCTTCTCCAATTATTTAAGTTTCACAAGACAGAGTGTCATTGTCAGTGAAGATTACTATTGTAAATGTAGATGAACCCGGTGGGAAGAAATTATGATGTCTGACTCCAGTTCAGAAGGTGGAATGATTTCTTTATTATAACTATACTATAATGCATTAATATATTATTTTAAGGAGATACTAAAACTACAAACCTACTTTTTCTAACTAGTGTATCTAACTAACAACTTGTGACCCTCTCGTGAGAGTCCAGACACAGGTGGATCTGATTTGCCATCAGGCTCAAACAATCCTCACCAGAACCCAATCAAGCATTCACTTCAGGTAGACAATTCTCCAAACACATTCCACATGGGAAAAACAAGGAGCAGAAATAGAAATTGTTTTCTCTTTCATTTCTCTCTGTGCTCCTCTATGAAAAAATTCTGAGAGAGAGAAGAATGTGCCTATCACAGGTTACCATGCACTGCTTGCAGGGACAGCAAAGAGAACACAGCAGCAGCAGCATCCCAGCCTGGAGCTGAGCTGTGCTGAGCTCCTGCCAGCAGTGCCTGGCGGGTCATTGCAGGACTGACAGTGGGAAGAGCAGAGACAGAAAGAGGTGCTGCTGTCAAGGGAAGGAACCTAGATCCAACTCGTCAGGATACCTTATAGCCCTCACTTTCAAGTCCAAGCATATAAGTGGCTTCTCAAAGTCTTTTTCCATAAGATTCTGCCACAAGTAATTGTCATGACTGGCACATATGCAAAGCTCAGAAGAAATACGTGTTGATACTCTCTTGGCATTTCTGGACTTAACACCAGCATAAGTAGAAAGTATTGCGACTGGCAGATAACTGCATCTAAGATTCAACATTTCTTTGGTCTTGCTGCTATGGTTATCACAGAGCAAGGACAGAAAATGCTGGTGAAGTGCTTTTTTTTTTTCTTTAGGGTCAAATTATTGTGATAGATATTTAGCTGTCTGAAGAATCCATGTGATATATACTTAGCTATCTGAAGAATTCAAGAGACAGGGTATCAATGACACTATTCTGATTGATCAATCTCAGCAAGGGAGGCAGAAAGGTCAGTGTCCTGATGAAAACAGGAGAGAGAAGAACTGATTTAATGTGAATCATACATGTTTTATCTTCTAAATTCTGAATATACATTAGAAACAATCTCTGGTGAAGAGCTGAAGCAACTATGCAGTTAGCTCTGCCTCTGTGAGTCTGGTGATGCCTAAGCAACTGCAAGGACTGGGGCCTTGTGGTTGCAACCAGAATTACCTAAAAGTTAGGCTTTTGTACTCCTAAACATGGACTATTTCCCCTCTGATCTGGAATGGAAACTACAGGCACTGTCACTCCCTCACCAGATTTCTTCTGTCTTCTTCCTTTGCTTTTGTTTTTGTTTTTTTAAAAAGCAATGAAGCTGACTTATCTCCTGCAGGGTCCCCAGCAGGTTTTCTGCCTGCGACCTGGCACAGCACTCTAAAATCCCCCCGCTGTATCCTGGCTTGCCAGCTCCCAGACTCAACTCGGGGAGCAAAAAAACTCCAGTGTCTACATATAGCACCCAGCCCTTTGCTGAGGAGGGGTGAGGTCTTGTCACACCCCATGGGAGCTGTAGCTCCCAGAGCTCTTGCGTTCTATGTTGCAGCCTGGGAGGTCAGCAAGAAGAGAATCTGCCAGCTGTATGGGCAGGGGACTTGAAATTTGGGGTCCTCTAACCATCAGCTGGCCTGAAGAGCAGACACACCTGTGCCTTGCATATTCTATAAGCACAGAGTAAATCTATGTAGGGACCAGCATCAGTCTGAGATTAGCCTAACCCCTGTCAAAAATTTAATTTGATCTCTCAAAACCCAAATCAGGTCTGTAACTGTGGAAGCAAGAACTGCTCTCATAGGCAGTCTTCCCAGATTGTAATGGCAATGACATCTTCTTTCCTGACACCAGGCAGAGCCAGGTGCTGTTTGATCCTTCCCTTTTCCCATTCAGGTTTTGCAGAGATGGAAATGATAGGAGCAGTCCTTTTGCTACCAGGATGGAGCCTGTGATACTAGATCATTTCTGCCTGGTCTTCTTCTGTCAGAAGGGTTGAGCAATGGACCAAGCCCTCTGCAGAAGCTGTCATCAGCTGCTGTAGCCCAGACGCAGGTCTCTGAAGACAGCAAGCAATTAGAAGGATTTCTTCAGAATAATGTCAAGTGCTCTCTCCTGCAAACCACCTTTCTGTTCATAAACTGTAAACTTTGTGCCTTCAACTCCTTCCAACTCAACTCCTTTTAAGCTTTGCTGGAGCTGACAAGAATTCTAGACCTTCAAAACATGAACTCCTGAACCTCCCTCTCTCCATGAATTTTCAGAAAACTAGGCAAGTTTTGAAAGGAAATACAACAGTGATTTGGAAGAAGTTTGTTGAAACCAAACTATTTCCAAAGAATATGTTGGTTTTGACAGGTCAGGATTTTCCACTGTCATTACATTTTGTGCTCAAATTCCTGAACAGCTCCAATCAGGTCTTTGTTCTGGTTCAGTGACAGCAGTGACATCGTCATCCAATCATGCTGGACAGCAAGACCAGTTTTGTTGAAGTTCCTTTCTCCAGCTTTGAAGTTCTACTTCGTGAAGGGTCTCACCACTTCTTTAAAATGCAGTTTGCATTTCAAATCTCCTTTTCTTGAAGGGAAAATCACAGGATGCTAAGAAAGAGGAAGACCAAAGGCATATGTTTGTAATGAGATAATCCATTCAAATGCAAACAACTCCAAGTGTTAATGACATTTTTGGAAAGGATGGTTAAAGTGACTACTTTAAGCCAAATAACAAGAAATCAGGGTGTTTATACATTGCCTTCCTCCATTCTGCAAATATAGAAGCAACTTCTGTGGATGTATATCCCTTGGTTGAAGGCAAATAGGGGCTGTAAAGTAGGAAGAGGACCTAATAGGAATTTGCTGACATTTAACTCACATGCTGTGATTAACCTGACGTATGCTCAAATACCCTGTAGTTAGACACTTGCAACAGAGTTAAGAGGGATCTTCACCAGAAACTCTCTTCAGATATTTAGAATTCCATTGTGCAGGTTTACCTCTGAGGTCTTGGTTAGCTATATTACAGATGCTTTTATCAGCTGTGTTTCTTTTCTATCCCACCACTGCATCTCTTAACGATGTGACACAGACCATATGCATTGCTTTACCCCTAGATCCTTTATTTCATAAACTATTGCTAGAGTGTCCTCTCATTTTATTTTTTTATGTAACCATTTTGAATTGTGGTACCAGACAGATATTATGGTTTTAACACTGCAGTCCTTAGTGCTAAGATTACCACCAAGAGCATGCATGCAGAGGTTCTCAGATTATGTTGGTTTGCACCAAGCTGTGTCAGAATTATATTGAAGTGCTCCCTGTTTTGAAAAGGTCTGTGGGTAATATTGTTGAATATCAGCAAGATATTAATGTGACTGATATTTCAAGTGACTGATAAAACCAGATTCCAAGATCGTGATCCAAATTGGTCTCAGAAGTGCTTAGTTCAAGACAATGCAAAATGTAATGGGACTTCCTTCTCAAGGCTATTTCTGATTTACCTCCTTGCTAAGGAAATAAGAAGCTAATTGAGGGGGAGAGACAAAGCATTCTGGAAGTATTAAACAGAAATTTGGTACCATTAAACTTCACCCAGTAATTGCTTAGATTTATCGTCACGGTGAGACCCAGTGCAAACTAGTCATAATGCAGATGCTGTCCCAAAATTTTCAGTCTGCTTTTAAGCAATATTAAACAGAGTGACAGCTGTAGAAGTCCACTATGTGCCAAGGAAACTTGCTAAAACATGCATAGTTTTAATCACTTGAGACAAAAAATAAACAATGAACGAACATCTAGACTTAGGACTTTGAGTGGATGAATTTGAAAATCTTTACATTTACTACTTAATAGTGAACTTCACTGAACTGTGGGCAGATGGGGTTACCTTAGACCATTTGTAAGGTACAGTAATGAAGCAGATGCTGGTGGATCAGGCACTTCCAAGCCCACCCCTCAATCATAACTGAAGAAAGCAGCTAAGAATGAGATTTCTCTTTCTCTGGTCTTTTGTACACAGACACAAGATTTTTTTCTGAGCTTTGTGGATCACTTGGTTCTGTCTACAAAACTCTGTGATGGAAGGATTTACAACAAACTTCTTTACAGGTCACTTAGGACCCTTTAAAGTACATAGCATGCGGGGAGCTTATTGCTTAAGTTTCATGTGACTTGTGCAAATAAAACTGAATAATAACAATGTCTCTTGAACTCAATAAACCTGGAGGACTTTTAGATACAGTTAAAATGGCACACAAGCCAGAAGTATTATTAAAACTGATCCATCTCAGGACTGTTTTAGCCTGAGAAGCTTGCAGCTGGTTTATGTCAAGGTTACTGTAGCTGCAACACCCCGATGAAACCAATTTCAGCCTCCCTTATTCATTTTTCTATTGTGTTATAGCTGTCATCAGTGTATAGACCCAGAGCTAACCTCAAGGATATCTTAAAAAAAAAATAAAGGCAAACTTGAGTTTATAGGTTTTGGTTAAACAGATAAAAACCCCTGTAAAATATCAGGGGCTATCTAAATCTTCAGCTCAGTGTAAATTCAGAGGATTGCTATAGAAACAAGTATCAATGTTTAATTTTGGAAGAAACTAGTGAATTAAAGCAGTGAGTTAAATAATTTAGAAGAGTATGAATGGCTGCTTAACTCTCAAGCCACAGGGTCGCTCTATTTCCAGCATAGTTTCCATTTTTTCACCTTCTATCTGTATGCATTTCAATAATTTACTTCTTCACTAATAAAATATTCAGTGAGTTCAGTATGCCCTGCTCTGTACCAGCCCATCAAAAGTGTGAATTTGGGAGACTTGCTTCTGAGGTCAAATGAAGAGGGTGCATGAAGAAGATGCTCAGTCTGAGGGCAAGAGGCAGTGGTGCTGACAGGATGCATGTGCTAACAGTTCTGTGACTGATTTGGCAAATGTTAAATCAGTGTGTGTCAAATACGTGATGGCACAACTGCACCAATGACAGTTTCATTCCAGAGTCTGAGATGATGCCACATAATTATCCCTATGCCTAGAAATAAAAGGACAAGTTGAGTGTTGATCTAGTTAAATGGTTCCAGGAAAGGAATATCTCACTGGAAGAAAGGGCAGTTGCAATGCAGAGAATCCCATTTGAATGAGGCAATGCATTACTGAGTGAATGACCTAGTTGAAAATAAGACATGGGCAAAATTTCTCATCATCTTTGAAAGGGGCACATAAAGACAATCTCTTATAGCCAGGTAATAGACAAGTGAGAAGGCAGAAGCAAGATCACAAAGGCAGTGATAGTTCTGGAGAGCTGCAAGTCTCTAAAATCTGTTTATTTCAGTAGAAGCTGATTTTAAAAAAGAAAAAAATTAAGCAAAAAAAAAAGCAAGCAGCTATACAAAAATGAGAACTCTGAAAAAAAAGTTATCTAAAAGGGATAACTAAAGAGTAAATGTTTGCAGATAACATGAAGACTTTATAAGCAGTATTTCAAAGGCTCAGAAGGATGGCAGGACTTCTACCACACAAACTTCAGGTATATCACATTCTACCCTGAGCCCAAAGCAATCAATTGACATGATTTAATATCAGGTTAATGGAAGGTATTTGAAGAAAGAAGACAGGCTTTCAAATATCTGAGGCTACATTGAGAAGAGGAAAATAGAAAATAATATAAAAACTGGCAGGTTAAATATGAATGCACATGAAGGCAAGTTGCAAAAGTTTTTGAGGAACAACTTGCAGAAGACATGAAATGTCATGTAGATTAGTTTTCAAATAGATGAAGAATAAAAAGCCAGACTGAAATTTAGCAGGGCAATAGATAGCCAAGCATAAAAGAGAGTATTCAGAGAACATTATGTCAGAATAGAAACGGTAAATTTTTTTTTTTGTAGTTGTGCTTTCTTTGGAGACTTTGGGTATATTTCTCCATCAGACTTCTCCTTCCTAGTGGATGAATCTGAGGCTGTATCACAAACTGAATTGCTAGTGGAAGTGAACTATCAACAAAGTTAATAGTAACAAATCACTGTACCCAGATGTAGTTCAGAGCAGAGTTGCATCTCAAGCCTGGAATAACTGAACTTTTAATTATTACAAGTAATGTTTTGTTTATAACCACCTCAATAATAGCTGAAAGGAATTCCTTACATTTGTCAAAAATAAGAATTCAAGATTATTGAAAACACTACCTAAACAGGTAAAACCAGTGATAGAGAACATAATTGCTGAGCTGGAAAGGAGGTTAACAGTGAAGTGGCAAAATCTGCTGATGCTACTGTATTGTTCAATCTAATCAAAATGAAATCTGGCTGTGAAGATTTGTTGACTTCTATGATGTTATGGCAGTAATAGAACAACGAATTAGACTGAATGCATAAATGTAAAGTAATGCCTCTGGGAGAAACAATCATATCTACATGTTAGATTCAGAAATAGTTTGTCACTCAGGAAAGAGATTTTGAAAGTATCCTTACTAGTAAACTATTAAGCTGCTAAAATTCTGAGAATTATTTGGAAAAAAGTATGGCATGAATCCACAGTAGACAAAGAACTCATTCCAGTGCCATCATCTCAAAAAGCATATAGTAAAAACAAAAACTATAAAGACATAGACAAGAGGGATTCTTGAAGCCAGACAATATCTTCTGTGAGAGAAACAGAACACAGCCCAGAAAGCAATAGGAGAAATGCTGTGGCAGACTTCTCCAAGCAGAGTAGCAAAGAAAAATAAATAGGAAAAGGAACAGTTATCCATTGCCTTTTCTATTATAAGATCTATGGATATCAAATAGACCTAGCAGGTGACAGATTAAAAACAGAAAAGAGGCACTGCACATAATGCATCCTTAGCCCTTAATATTCCTGAGCTGAGTATGCACCAGTGAAGCATCATTAGATACCCTCCCTATTGTTATATTTGGATCCTTCCAAATATAAGGATACATACTCATGAGACTTGGAGTCTGAGTGGTAGGATGCTGTTCTCATGTCCTAGGAGAAGATTATTCTCATTCCATAACACAAATTAATTTCATTCCTCTGCTTTCCATTTTCTGAGTTTATTTGCTAAAGACTCTTATCGTGTCAGCAAAATATACAAGGATCTGGAATTCAACCCTTGTAGCAAGAACTTCCCAAGAAAACTTGGGATAAGTAGATAAGTTTAGTTTCTGTTGAACTTCAAGCAGAAGTCCTTTTGGTAAACACATATCTCCACAGAGAAAATATCCCTTTTAAGGGAGAACAGTATTAGATTACAGGGTATGTGACACCATTTTTCCACATTCCAGTTTAATGTTCACACAAGGTTTTCCTCCAAGATGTGACATTTCTCCTGACACTTACTGCATGTCATGCACTGGCCTGAAGGCAGTAGGTGAAAGTGACATGGCATTTAAAGAAAATGCTCCCACTAGTGTTGTCATGATCTGCAATCATAGAAATCGCTACTGTTTATTTACAGAGGCTTGGTTAAAGACCTGTACCCGGCCCAAGGGCATGAAACAGTGACCTTAAGTCTTAAATAGAATTTGACTTGAAATAAAATAAAACAAAGAAAATAAGTCACAGTGATAATATTTGAAAGATCTGCTGAGTGGCAAAATAAACACTGCCTCTATTTATTTGGCTATCATACCATGGAGAACATGAAACAATTTGTCATGCTGGAATGGTGATACTTATGAGTATTTTTGGGATCACTTAACTTACATACATGAAAACTTAGTGGAAAGACACAAGATCAAAACCATCCCTCCTTTAACTTGATGATATAGTCAACACTAAGTAAATAATAATTTCCTTTTTCTTTTCCCAGAGGTCATCAGTCATTTATCTCAGAAATTCCAGTTATTTAATTTTGTATCTGAAATAAAATCTTGTAGTGTGCACTAAGAAAGCATTTTTTTAGTTATATATTTAAAAGGAGTTTACAAATAATATGGGTTGTTTTAAACTGCATTTTAAAACATATCTGATGTTCTACAAGGGTAGCTGGAGACAGGATTTGTTGATTACAACAATTTCCCTTTACAGATATGATGAATAGACTTGGGAAGCAGATACAACTGTCCCCATAGTATGTTCCATATGGAGGCTTGGAGGACAGAGGACTTCTGCAGTGCCGTGCTCCAGCCGCATCCCTGCAGCTCCAAGAGAAGAGGGATGGAAGAGCAGGCAGAGCAAAGAACCTGTGGGGATGGGGTCTTGAACTGGCACTCAGGTGCAGGATATTCTCTGACTCTCTGCCTTAGTATGTGACTAACCCCATTGCCAAGTCATGCCTTGCATTCAGACAAGGAAAAGGAGCAAATATGTGTTCAAATATGGCCCAATGGATAACATGGTTATGGGGAATTTTCTATCTAGTCCTCCTTCTTGGTCATATTTCTGACTGCCCAGTAGATAGGTCTGAAGATATTGACTCTTCTGCACATGAACAGAAGAAGCCCAACAACTTGCTGTTCTAACAGCTACTTTTTCAAGTACATAAAATCAAACCAGAATTACAAGGCTGTTTTTTATTTTGTGTACCATTGTGCTGCCTTTACCACAAGCTTCCACATTTTCAGCAAATAAGGTGGGAATGCTCCAGACACTCTCAGTCATGTCAAGGCTACCTCACTTGCCATGTACACCACTGAACATTGAACAGAAATTTTGCAGGCAAAGCCATAGATAAGATTCTCAGAGATACAGTGCAGTGCTTAGCAGCAATGAAAAAACAAATCTACAATATATAAAGAGAAACACTGCCTATAATCTGTCAGAAATAATTTTAGAATTATTTGAAGTGGACATAATTATGCAAACATGAACAATATGCAAAAATATGAATATTCAGGGACTAGTATGAGGAGGAAAAGCAACTGGAGTACATTTTATGGGGTTACAGAGAAGGTAACAGAACAAATGGCTCTCAGGGAGCTGCATGAGGACTTCCAAAGTAACTCCATTTTATATCCACAAGCAAAAGTAAGAAAAGGATCCAGAAACAAAGGATCATCTACTTAACGCTGAAATTCTCAACTCCTGAGCCATCAACTCTTTATATAAATTCAGTGTCCTTTTGCTGAAGCCCTTACATATCCAGAGCAGGGCAAAGCAAAAGGAATGGCCAGGAGAAACATTCTGAAAGGTGGCCTAGTTATCTGTCAGGAAAATTTAAAGAAATGGAGAGAGAACAGGAATGAGCCCAGGGCAATGACACTGCTGAATGTCTTGTCTTTTTTACACAGGCTTCTCATTAGACTCAAATCTCTAAATCTCTGGTCTGAAACAGTAGGAGTCAGCAGGATAAATGTACTGTAAGAACATCATCCAACAGTTCAAAAGCCTCATTAAAAATGGTAAAGCTTAATCTGTCTGCAGTGGACTGTAGAAGCAGACAGCATGGGTGGGGCCTTAATGCAAGTCTTGGCTGCCTGTTTTTTTAGGGAGCTTGAATAAAGATATTCTTAGAAGAAAATAGGTCAATTATTTTCTATGGCAACTGGAAAATAAACACACAAACTGGCAGCAAAACATCTATCCCCTGGTTTGGTTTGGTTTTTTGCTTTTTTTTTTATTAAAGACCAAGTAAAAGGTTACTTTGTAGTATTCATTGCTAAACTATTTATTCATCTAAATTCCATGTTGGCTTTTTACAGCTTTGCAGAGCAGTTCACATTGCTGGAAGCTAATGGGATGAGCTCCAAGAACTGTGGTGGAATCTGAGCTTCAGCCTGAGCCCAGGCCTAAGCCAGAGCCAGGTCACTGCTGAAAGTGAGTGGGGAGAAATTTCACCTAGATGCTCATGCAGTAGGAAATGTGAGCCATGAGCACTGTCTCACTTCTAGCAGGATTTATGTGTGCATCATTTGTATACAAATTAAATTCACATTTCAGAAGATGTCAGCACAACTGGATTGTTGAGGTCAGAGGGAAGGTACTTATTTATTTACTTCCCTTGTTTCTGCAGATAATGCTGCTTTCAGCAGAGCAGCCAGCCTGCAGCTCATGCACTTCTCTTAAGCTTGAGACCTCTTGGTTTCTGTAGATAGGTTTTTCCTTCCAAAAGTCTGAGTAGAGGGTGGAAAGAATCCTCCTAGCTCCTTTCAAAAGTAAGCTGACTGACTTCCCAGCATCTTTTCTTCCTTTAACAAAAGCAAGCCTTAGTCCCTCTAGGACTATTTTGGACTTTCGGTTGTGCATCTCTCTGTCAGTCTCTCTTCCTCTCTATTGTCTGTACAGGTCATATAGATCATTAAGATCTGTACTTGTCAGCTGAGTTTCAGATCTCATTTCTTATATAAAGTAACCTAAATGATCTGAGTCACAGGATTCATTTCAAACTTCAAGTCAACTGAGAAAGCTTTGCAGGAGTACAGCTAACATGGGAAGCCTGCCTATCTTCTTCATGGGAGAACTCTGAGTTTTCTGAATTACTTTGAGACAAAAGGGTTGAAATGGTAGATGAAATTTAAAGTCTGCTTTTGTGAAATAATAGAATCTTTGATACTATTATTAGTATCAAATAATAGTATATTTGATACTATTGCCCCCATGTAAAAGGGGCAGTAGTAGTGAGATAGTAGACATAGCACTGAAACATAAAAACATGAAAATTCTTAAAAATATCTTCCCATTCCTCACGAGAAGAGAAGAGGACTTGCTACTGCTACTAGCAGCAGGTTTTCATCCAAGCAGCTGTTAGATCAGGATCTCTTTAGATCTGCCCATTGGGAAGAAAAATTTATAATGGATTCAGTCACACATCTTCCATGCAACTTGATGTACAGGAATGTCCAAATCCCACTTTGACTGCAGGAAAAAAATTAAACAACCTATGACAGCTTCTTCAATTATCCATTCAAGACTCTTTCTGCCAGAACCTTAATCCAAGAATCACCTCTCCAGGCTTCTACACAGCAGCTCTGTTCAGGCTGTTGAGGCTGCTTTTTCTCTCTCTTCTAGTGTGTGGTCTCACTCCTTGTATCCCGGAGCCATATCACACACGCAGGCATGCACATGTGCACACACTCACATGCACTCATACATACTTTTCCTAGAACCTCATGCAGTCAAACTATCTCTGCTCAGAGTATTCAAACTCCTGAGCAGCTTTGTCTTGTCTTTATTTTGTGTTGAGTATCTGAGAGTGCAAGAGTCTCACAGTTAGAAAAAGAGTGAGAAAACTCCAGCCTTGATCAGGAGACTATAATAATAGTGTTCTCAGCTGGGCTCTAAAGCCAGTTCATCCCTCTCATTCTGCATACCCTTTCTGGTATGCAGAAGATGTCTCTTTTTCATTCGAGTGCTTTGAACAAGGGGACACAATCAACACCTCTCCTTTCTTGCTACAGATGACAGGGCATAGTTTCTCCCCAAGTTCCTGTCATGGCCAAGCAGGTCAGCCCTCTCCTTAGAAACTGAACATGTGGTGTATTAGACATCCTTTAAGCATATTCTTGTGAGAAGGTCTGTGGAGGGTCATAGGTAAAGAGGCATGAAGAGCTAGGTAACAGCACCTGTACTCCCAGATTAGGTTGTTTCTGAACATGAACAGTATCTTTTTTAGGTATCTAATGAACTTTTGATCTCTAAGTACTTTTAAGATTAAATATTTTGAGACAGTAGGTTTTCTAGACCTCCTTGAAATTCCTGCTTTTATACAGCCTAGCTAAATTTTAGGAAGTTTCTACAATGACTTTAGTTCTGGTAATCTTTTTCAGTCAAAATAGAGCTGTTTACCTCAATGATATTAATCCTCTTTTTTTTTTCCCCTTGCAAATAAATTATTATTGGTCCCAGAATCTGGGAGCTACTGGAGCATAACTCTAATAGACTCTTACTCTTGGATAATTTTAATAAGCAAAGATGCTAAAGAGTACTTGGATTTGAAGAGCAAGACCATTTTCACAGTTTATCTCCAATGTAAATACTGCATGAACTGTACAATACCCCTTTGTTAAAACAAACAAAGCATGAAACTTTTTCTCAAACATCTCCTTTACTGATAAGTTCTTGGGAAAAGAACTTGTTAAAAATATGAATTTTATTAAATATTGTTGAAATTTTGAATTTTGTTAGATATTGTTAAAAATATGAGTACTTGTCTTTCCCTTTCTCATTTCTACCATCAAATTTCCATATACCCTATTCCTTATTTTCTACTAGTGGAACTCACTAGAACCAATGCTGTTTCAAGAGACAACGCCCACACACAGGTTTGTTTAAATTAGAGTTAACTGGGGAGACAGAAAAAAAATGACAACCTAATAAAGTCTTACAGTTTCTAGTGGCCTATATCCCATTTAAGCCATGTCTGCCTTACACTTAGGAAGCATAAATTTGTTGGGCAAGAGAGGAAATAGGGAGGGGTTTTTGTCTTGTTAGTTTTCATTCTTTGTTTGTCTACCACAGCTCTACCACCTTTAGTGTTCCCAGAACAGTAATTTGGGGGTACCTCTGAGGAGTCTGAAAGAAGATGGGAAAAAATGTTGTGCCAGAATATGGCAGGAATGGCTGATAGGAAATAATGGAAGAAAAGAGAGGAGGTCAGCCTTGTGACTACAGCTGGCTAGCACAGTCAGGCAGCACCAGTGATAACGCAGTGTCCCATGTCCAGACTGTTCCAGAGTAGACTGCTTGCTGGTGATGGAAGGGAGAGCTCTGTCCTCTTCCCCATTCACCATGTCTTCCTGAGGTGCCATTTTAGAGGTGTAAAATTGCTATCAAATACAGATAAAATTATACTTGAGAAACACTGTTTCATATGAGCAAACCAACAATCTGTCTGGGGTTTCCACATGTTAAAGGTGTATTTGAAGATAGAAAAACACCCTGTAACTTCTTGAAGACTCTGAGTACTGGAGAGTTAATTAGTTACTCATCCTGACTGAAATTCTCCCTGAAGGCTGGTGTGAGCAGTTTTAATAATCTACATATAATGCCTTACAACATACAAATTTTTATTCCCAAAAACAAAGAAGAACAATGGATGCGGCTTATTACTCACTTTAGTGAGCAATTACCACAGAGCGGTAACAAAAGACATTTGGGGAAGACAATGCAAGTGACCACTAAGCCTATTTTTGGTCAATGTATCTGCAGTATTGAATAAATGACTCTATTTGGTTTGATTTGCTGGCCAGCCACAGTGCTAAATGTTAGTGTGTTCCCAGCAACTCCTTAATACTTTCTAAAGCAAAACTGGAATGTGGGATTGGGCATCATTGTGCCAAGTGAAAACCCAGTGCCAAGAGCTCTGTGCTGTGTGTACAATTAATCTGCTTAGGAAGGAATCTGCTCTCATTTCCAAGCAACCTGACAAAAAGAGGCACTAACTCTAGTAGGGCCTTTGAGCAAGATGCTAACTAGTGTTTACAAGTGGAGAAAGAGGAGAGGTAGAGGAAAGACAGAGTAGATGTTTTGGTGATGCTCAGTTGTGTATTACCAACCAGAAAAGACTTCCTAAGAATAGTGTAACAGGGTTATGCTTTACTTAGCTGAACTGAGCACTCCATTAGGTCTCTATTTATTTGGATTCTCTAATATTTTGATGGGATACTAGGAGCCTCAGGAAATTAAAATGAGCGATATTTTTAGAGCAAGCAACATCTTCTTTTTGTAAGCCTTTCTACCAGCTTCTCCCCAAGCTCCTGAGACAAGGAAGAGGATGTACAGCTGTTCAAGAGGGCTGCTGAGGCTTAGCTGTTTTCTACATATGAGGGTCTGTCTCGGAGAAAGCAAAGTCAGCAGACCCAACCATTTAAAGGGAATAAAATGAAGTTCAAAGGACTCTTTAAATACTGCAGAAAATAAAGCAAATTTGCTGTTAAATGCTTCCACACTTACTTGCAGGCTCATGTAGCTTAAATCTAAATCACAAACTTTGGAAGCTTTTAGCCAGCTGGTGCAGACAGGATATATTTACAAAGGAGCAAAAAATTCCACATGCAGAAAGAAATGAACAGTAAGAGATAAAATTTGAATATTTGAGAAAACAGCAAAATTCAGTTAAAGAAAATCACTCTAACTCAGTTAATGGAATACTTTTTCCTTTTGGGAACTAGAGAGTTAATTCATTTATAGATAATACAGTGTTTTCTTAAATACATTTTCCTACATGTAAGAGAATGGATTTGGTGAGAAGATTGTCTTACCAATGCCATGTTTATATTGAACATTTGTAACTTTATGTGACTAACAGAATGATTTATCAGGGGCTCTGAAATAGTGTAAACATGTCATCCAGACCTTTGTACAGACTTGTACAGTACAAGTCATGAGGCTTGAAAGCAGTGCTGCAGAAAGAGACCTGGAGTCCTGGTCGATAGAAACCTGAACATGACTTAGCACTGCCCTGGCAGACAGGAGGGCCAACCCTTTCCTGGGGGGCATCAGGCACAGCATCGCCAGCCGGGCAAGGGAGGGGATTGTCCTGCTTTGCTTTCAGCTGGGGCAGCCTCATCTCGAGTGCTGGGGACAGTTTTGAGTGCCAAGAAGTAGAGGAAAGATACAAAGTGATTAGAGAGTGCCCAAAGGAGGTCAGCAAGGATGGTGGAGGGCCTTGAGGAGCAGCCGTATGAGGAATGGCTGAGGTCACTTGGTCTGTTCAGCCTGGAGAAAACTGAGGGGAGACCTCCCTGCAGCTACAGCTTCCTCATGAGGGGAAGAAGAAGTGCAGGCACTGATCTCTGCTCTGTGACAGGAACCAAGGGAATGGCCTGAAGTTTTGTCAGGGGAGGTTTAGGATGGATATTAGGAAAAGGTTCTTCACCCAGAGGGTGGTTGGGCACTGGAACAGCTCCCCAGGGAAGCAGTCACAACATCAGCCTGACAGAGTCTGAGATGCATCTGGACAATGCTCTCGGGCACAATGTATGGTCCATGGGGGTGTCCTGTGCAGGGCCAGGAGCTGGGCTTGCTGATTCTAGTGATTCTGTCCCAACTCAGCGTATTCTGTGATTCTATGATTCTACTTGCACTACAACTCTAGGATCACATTTCGTATTTACATTTGTTAGGATAGAAGATAACAATGTGATTCACATTTCTAGAATCATTGCTCCATGCAATAATAATAGAAAAGAGAGAAGAAAGAAATATTACATGAAGAAACTTAGGATAAAACCTAGGATTTTTAAAGGATTGAATTTACTTCTCACTGCAACTTATTATGAAGTCTTATCAGCCACATGGAAAAATGCACTCCCTCTTACCACTCTTCATTCTACACCCCAGAAAGGAAACCATAAAATACCCTTTCTTTTATTTTTCCTTTCTTTTTTCTTTATTTTTTTTTTAAGATGGCATCCAAGATTGTTCTAATTAGCAGCAGGAGACTGAAACCACACTAGAATGTTGCTGAAATATAAGCTTAAAGCATTTTGGAAAAGAACACAAAATGCCTCAATATGCTTCCTTGTTTAAGACTGAAAATGGAATAGCTAATTTATGCCACAAATCTGTTTGTGGCAAAGTCTCATATAGTATGTTCCTTCAAAATGGTGGAAAACTGCACTATTTAATCAGAGGAGAAATAAATTCAAAATTCATTCAGCATGACTGAATTCCTATTCAGAACAACTGCATTTAGAATATTTTGGCTGATTTGATTGAAAGTTCTTACTACCTTCAACACACAAATACAAAAAATTATTGTCAAGAACCAATGTCATGGAAAAACATGGACTAACAAGTTCCAACTTGCTGGGTAATAGTAGTTCTTCTGTTGTAACAGAAAGCTGCAGAGTTTTTGTAACTTAAATGTCTGTGTCCTTTAATACTCTAGATGTACAAAGCATGTAGTCAGATATTTAATTTGATAAACTGCCAATGGATTTCTCACTGCCCACTTCTTTGGTAGGAAAAAAATATAGATGTGGGTAGGAAATGTAACAATCTTGATGCAGCTGTATTCAAACTTGCATCCCTGGAAGTGCTGACAGTAGGTAAATTCTTATGAGTTCTTGAATTTCTTATCTTTATCAGTCATTAGACCCATCAGTCATGATGAAAAAACATTCTTAAAAAGTGAAGTAATGCAGAACATGTGAGACCCAGAGGGTTTTCAAGAAGCCTAGGTGGTCTGCTCACCTTTCTTGCATCACTCACATCTTTATTTGTTTGTGCATAATGTCGGAGGAAGTTTCTGGTTTTTGGGAACATGATAGGGCAGACATATAGCTAGCACCTACACAGGGTTAACAGGGCTGCAAAAGTCCAGAAAGAATACCTTGGGATAATGTGCAGTCTGTGAGAAAGAAACCAGCAATTGAGCTGAATGACACCCTGTTATTTTTTTAACTGGGATTACTGACAAATTTGAATTCTCCATATACATCCAGTGACTATGAATTTCTGTAAGACTACCTATAAAGAGTTAGTACTAATGACCTTAAAACTTCACTCCAGTGCTATAATATTTAAATAATCATTATGATTTATTCAAACAATATATATGGGTTTGATTAAATATGTCAGTCATATTGAATCAGTCATAATCATTCCTACAGTTTTATTCTGCCTGTATACATGTAAGAGTAAGAGGAGAATAATCAAAGAATCGTTATGAGCATATGCAATCTAACAATGAAAGACAGACAAACCTTCTGCTCTTGTAATTTCTAGTTTTATTTCCACATTGCTGGAACAGCTATCAGACTAAAGATACTAAACACATCTGTAAGAAATAAATGAAAATCATATAAAAGAACATTTAGGTTTTATTTTGATGGCCTTAGGCAAAAGGAATACCAATCTTGTCTATAAATCCTTAATTCCATCCCTTCATATCCATATAGTAGAATAATTAGAAACTCCCATATTATTTTATTCTGCGGGACTTTTATTTCATTCTGCATGGTATATCATTACATTTGTCAGTGACATCTCTAAAAAACTCATTATAGCCCTGCTGGCCTTGGAAGACCTTAAGCTATTGAAAATAAGCTCATTTTTCCTGATTTTTCACAGCAGCAGTCTGCAAAACCCTTTGTGAGCTGGGCTTCTGAAGCCCAGGTTGGGGTCAAAATCTTTGCTGGAGCCTTCAATTTGCATCTGATTAAGTCTATGAATATGCAAACTTTGTTTTTTCCTGTCATAAATGCCATGCTCTTTGAGATTTTCAATTGTCACATATTCACTGTTAAAAGCAGTGATGAGCTATGAACATCATCTTCAATAAAACAAACTCCTGGGTATCTACTGGTAGAATGGATAGAGCAGTTTTCAGCACTGATTATAGCTTCTATGCTCTTAGACATTGTCAGCACTAATCTTTTCCGGGGGCTGGGGCCTCCTTTCTGCTTTTTCTTTCCTTCTTTTATTATACAGTAGCAGTGCTGCTGTATAATTATTAGGATTTTATAATCATATGTATTATAAAATAAATATGCCACTCATTTATATTCAAATTTAGAGACAATGTCCATATTATACTTCATCTATTTTGCTCCTGATTGGAAATCAATTTGTAAGGATTCAGCATTAATAAAATTAATACAATTATCAGTGTTTTCAATTCTTACATTTTTAACAGTCCTGCAATAACTATTGTTCCCTGAGGATTCTCAAATGCTACAATAAGGATACTTAAAGACTGCAGATGTTTTCATACTGAAAAAATGTGATTTCATACTGAAAATGTGATTTCATACTGAAAAAATGTGAAGAACAGGAAGAAAAACCCTTTTATCATGTCACTTAGAAGCAAGATTAGGATTGCTGTATCTTCTGGTGTGGGCTCACATTGGTTTTAATCCCAAATGAGCTCTTTTGTGTAACTATATGGGACAGGAGCTAAAGTCCGGTAGGCAGCAGATTTGAAAATGGCAAGCAGATTTTTGCTCATTGCTGTTGAATTTGTCATATTTTCATTCTATTCAACACCATCAAACAAAATGATAAATGATACCTACTTACACTCTACATTCAAATTTCAGTCATAAAGCCGTTGACAGTTTAAGTAGACTCTCCTTGACAGATATTAGACAGCCATAGATTCATTACTAAATTACCTGATTTTTTCCTGATCCTAAATTTACCATGCATACACAAACTTATTTTGAAGCTTAGTGCTGTCAGACAAGAGCATGAGGACAACCTCATGTTCTTTAATACCTGACACCAAAATCCTGTGGATACTAAGTCCAGAAAGCTCAAATATTCTTAAGATAGAAGCTTTCTGACTGTGTCAGCAGACAAAATAAAATGAAAAATTGAGAGAAGGAATCTCTAGTTTGTACAGTCACCTAGTCAAAACTGGCTTTTGTATAATCTTTAAGGATTGCTACAGCTCATCTTTGGGCAGTATTTTTAAAAGCATAGGGTCTGCACCCATGCACCACTGTGCAACTGATAGGGTTAAGTCAAGGCCCTCTTTCCAGAAGCTCCCTGTACTTCAGTAGCAAGAGGCTCCATAAATAAAAAATTTTGACTACCCAAAATCCAAAGAAAAAAAGATGATCATGACAGAAGAAGCAAATTTACAGAGATACTGTCCAAAGCTAAGAGTAATTAGTAGAAAGAAATATCTGTCTGCCCCAAGTACAAATATCTTACATTGGACTGACATACTGTAACACATATGCATAATTTTTATGTTGCCTAAACAATAAATATGTATGATATTACCTCTTCAAAATCTGATTATTATTGATATTTTGTGTACCCTTCAGCTCTGATGGTATTCATACACAGACAATAGCGAACCTGGCAGCTGTTTTACCACCATTTTTAAAGTGGCATTTTCAGGCAAGAACATGGATAACAACTTAGTACTGTTTCTTCATGTATTGCATGTGGCTGAATCAGAACCATTTAACTCTTAGCCAGTGTATTTCTTCCATAGTAAGAAATATTTCCCTGTAGTACTCAGTGACAGTGAGGGAATGTCCTCTTTGATATGCATTTACTGATGTCTCTCAGAGACATGGTACTGTTTGTATGGCCAAATTAGAGCAGCAGTGGGAAAGAATGGACCTCTCCTCTCAGCAATTTCTCTTCTCTGCAGTCTCACAGACAGAACTTGTCAAAGGCTGTTGCCAGAGCAACTGAAACCTCTCATAAAATAGCATTTCTGATGTGAGACAGCTGCAGCCCTGGAAAATAGAAAAGCAGCTATTTTAAAATGGCTCATGTTGAAGTAACTGGTTATGAAAATGCCATACTGTGACAAACAGTAGTAGGAAATTACAATTTCCAGGGTGGTGGGATCATCTCCTGTAATGCTGCTTTTCTGATAAATAGAAAAATAATCTGCCAGGCAATGTTTATGAGGAGGCTTTTAGAATAAATTCAGCCCTTTTCTCCATGGATGAAAAAGCTCTTGATCTTGTAAGCTTAATAACTCAACTATGAAACAAGTTCAAAGGACTGGCTGAAAAGCATCATGATATCCTCATCAGTTCCCCATGCATCTGTCCAGGGAGCAAGAAGGTACAAGAAACCAAGCTGTGCAGAACCTGAAGAACTGCAATAGAAAAGAGGCTTTTGGGTCTTGAGGTTGAAGACTATGAGTATGCATTACTGCTTTTCTGTAGGTGCTAAAAACAATACTTCCATGAAGGTTTCTTTTCCTGTTTGACTTGGCATTCAGAGCAAATCGTCAGTGAGAAAGCAACTCCCTTTCAGTCTTTAGCCAGAGAAGATGCATTTAGGCGTATCAAGTTTGTTTTGGTTTTTTTTAAGTGACTGAGGACTACCTGAATAATAATTATAAATACATCTTTCACCTAGTCATTGATTCTGTCTTTTGGTTTTTTTTTTTTTTGGGTTCAATTTCAAGTTGAAGTTGGTGAAGGTGTTGATTAAGAAAAGGTAAGAACATACATAAGCTGAGTTATAGTATACAAGTGGCATTAAGTTATTTGACTAAGCTATTTTCCCAAGCACATGAAGCTATAAAGGCAGCTACTCACACTGGATATTTTAATACATTACATTCAGAAAAATGGGCTGATATTAGAAGTGATTGAAGAAAATTTGTGGGGCAGCAGATGTAATTTCTCATGTTTCTTGGAGTTGGAAGCAGTGACAAAGAAAAGCTATGTTGCTTACAAATATCGTTAACACCCATAGTCTCCTTCAGCTCTGATAAAGAAGAAAATGAAGAAAAGAGTGGTAGGATTAGAAAGTGAACAATAACTTTTGCATTTATTGTTCTCACTGGAGATATCAAAATGCAAGGTGTTGAGTTTGCTGCCCATAATTAGACCAGCCCTTTTGATTTCAGTGACCCTAATAATTTACTATTTGCTATTTATTTTGAATTCCATCCCTGAAGATTTTGTTGGATTAGGCTGACAGTATTTGATATTTGCAGACACAATTCCAGAGCTCTCTCACCAGTTTATTTTTCTTCAGAAGACATAACTGATGTGATACTTACTTCAGATGTGTTCAGGTCTGGTTATGTTTCAAAGTCTCCTGACAACAGCTGTCATGACACATATGTCATCTGAAAAAAGTATTATTCTTCATAGGAATATTGGTAGGGTTCTTGAAGAGTTTAGGACTCTATTATGCTACCATTTGTCAAACTAATTGAAAAGTAGCTTCCTATTTCTCTTCTTCACATTTAAATGTCATCAGTACTCAGAGGCGTATCTAGAAGTATGGAAAAATGGATTTTAATCTCACAGCTGTGTCAATCAGGAATCAGTCCATCAAAGTTAATTGATAATATCAAGCCCAAAATGAATAAGCATTGTTAATGCAAAGAAATCAGCACAATAATCTTGAAAATTGTTAGTAAGAGCTTCTGGGAACTTTATTTTGATCAGACTTATTCATCCATATCCCATGTTACATGCTCTCCACTTTATGTCATAGTTTCCTGCTTTCTCTCCTCCTTCTAAGTGAAACATTTTTGTTTCCTTTAACATTATCAATATTTGCATTGCCTGTATAAGGTATGCCTTTCCTGATATCCCACTTCAAGGATCAGGAAGAGAAATGTGCTGTTTTACATAAAATGTAGTTCACTAAAAGGCAATGAAAGAGAGTCTCTAAAGCAGCAATTTCTTTATGGGGTTCTGAGCAATTTCCATTTGAATCAAATTAATCTTACAGAGTTTATACTTCTTTAAAAAAAACACTGTTAGCAATGTTTGGATACAAATGTATCTACAGGACAGAGTGCATTTCAAAATGTCAGGAATGTAGCCATGAATACTTTTCTAAATGATGTCTCAGCTGTCCAGCTTCAAAGGGCCCCAGCACCAGAGCACTTAACTTTTAGAACTTTTGTGTTTACTAAACTTGCAGTTTCTGGACATTTATTCAAAGAATCCTTGTGTCATTAATGTTGTTTCTATATTGATCACTTTTGAAGACTGGAACTTTGATCACTCTATTGCTACTACAAATGGCTACTACATAAAGGAGACATTATGTCTATCTTTATTTTCTCATTCCTCCACTTTTAACAAATTAAGGTCTATCCTGCAGATCAGCTTGCATAAATTGAAAAAATAATATAATTTCAGAAAAAACTCCTCTTAGCCAGAGGTTGTTGGGGGATTTTCTTTTGCGTGTGTGTTTTGGGCTTTTTTGCTTTTGTCTCCATAACTACCTCATCCAAAACCAATGGCATAATAATGTATATGCACCTTCTAAATTATTAAAAAGTATTTCAGCCCTTTGATCTCATTGTTTCTATGGATTCAATGCAGCTGTTTACTCACATGTTATGTCCTTGCCTCAGACATGATGATTTAGACTTCCACATATGCCAGGGCCAGAAATAATAATGTTCCAGTGGTATTTCATAAGTCTTAATTATCAAAGGGGAAATATGTGTATCTACTAAGCCAGTTCTGAGAACAAATGCTCAGACAAGAAGCAAGAATTTAGAGAATCTGAATGGAAACCTTCTGTGTCTACCAAATATCTTGAGATAAACTCCTGCAGTACCTTTGATAATATCAGGAAATTAAGTGGGAATTTGACTATTGACTTTAGGGCAAATATGGGTTTGCTTGTGTGTTAATAAGCTGAGCCAGTGTGCTATCTGAGAGATGTCAGGAGATCAAGGTCCTCCACAAAAGGACCTTTGAACCATTTCCTCTGTCTTCAAGAGCTCCTTCAGACAACCTGGCTGGGTGAAGAGGGGAGAAAATGCAGGCTCTTTTAATTTCCCACATTTTTCTCATAGTAGACTGAAATAAATGATCTTCTTTTTGGGGCTCTTAGTTATTAAAATCCTTTTTACCCTGTTCACTGTTCTCTCATGATTCTCCTTCCTTTGCCCCAAAATTTCCTTTCCAATTTAAGTCACTTTAGCAATTGGAATCTGAACATGTCCCAGAGTTGTTACTTTTCCAGTGGGTCATGTAGTCCTGTTTGCAGATATTGGGTGTTTTGTTTTAAACAGAATATATGCAAGCATTGTAATATTTTCTGTCTTTGAAACACAAGATTTTTTTTTTTTTTTTTGTGAGATCTTTATCATAAATTGGTTTCTTGGACAGGAATATTCACTTGGCATTAAGCAACAGTAAAGGGCTTTGCTTTCACTCAGGCTGCTTTAGCATATTTTAAAAGCTACAGGAAATATTCTTTCTATGATTTACACTCTATCATAATTGTGCTACAGTATTTCCAAAACAATATTGAAGGATATTCTTTTGTGGGTATCTAGGAACAAAAATATCTTGTTTAATTTTTGCGCTATGTATACTTTCTTGGCAAAGATTAATTTGAGAGATGTAGAAAAGATAATTTTTTTGCTCCAAGGAAGAATTTTACTCTAGCAGATTGAATTTTGTTACTAGTACAAACTTTTTATAGTTTGGATTCAATTGTAAGAAACAAAACTTGGAGGACTGACATTTGTTTGGCTATTTCCCAGACTGTTGGTTTCACATTTTTTTTTAAGTCATGGTCACGCAAGGCATCCTAGTGTTTGTCCTATATTTCTTATTTTTGGAAAGGAAGCCCATCTCATGGTATATAAAACTCAGCATGGCAAAGGTAATTAATGAAGAAGAAAGATGTTTGTTGACCCTAGCTTCTCCTGACTTGTGTGCTGGCCTTTTTTCCCTTTTTGCCTACTACTGCAGTCCTGGGTATAGTCATAGAAATAAGACTCTTTCTAGAAGCCTGATGAAAGGATAAAAATAATCTAAAACAGGGCCTTCATCAGACCCATTCTCAATTTATGCACAGAACCCTTGCAAGGAGGAGCACTGGTGAGCCAGGGGAGGGGAGATTTCTATACAATATTGTATTATGAGAGTTCAGGGCATCTGAAATTAACTGGCATTTGCACGCTCCAGGAGGCTGGAAATTCTTCACTGAGTAAAAGTATTTTATGAAAATTCATTCTATTATTAGAGTAGCTTTGGAGCAGGTTTTTAATGCAAAATCATGGCAGCTGTGGGATGTGGTTCTATTTGTTTTGGGTTTTTTTTTAAGAATGTAGTAATAACTAAATTAGTCCAAATGGATACTTTCTTTCCTCTTTATTGCAAATCCTGAATGTGGTATTCGAGATGGATTTAATTGATGTTAGAATTCATATAATAGGAGTAATGCAATATCTCCTCAGCTTATGTTTTGTTTAACTTTCCTACTGCCATTTAAAGTACACTGTTATTGTAAAAAATTTCTGAGATCTTTTGGAGGTTTATGTGTTGAGCTGAAATACAAATTTACTTAAAAGTAAAAACAACAGCATACTGCAAATGTTCATAAATTTAAACTGTGATTTTAATGGATAATTTTTGCATTAAAATTCCATTCCTTCCTAGTATTTGTGCATTAGTTACGCTCAGCAAATTAAACTGAGGTGGAACTCCTACTATAATGGCCTCTCTGGTCCCTGGTGATGATCAGTACATGCTGCCCAGATGTGCACAGCTAACTTCTACCTACTGACAGCCACACTTGCTTCCACATGCATATGAATGTTTCCTGTTGTCATCCAAATTACTTTTATTCCAAAAGAGGTTGGTTCATTTGTCACTACCATGCTTCCCACTCCCCAAATGTGAAAATAAGATACTTCTCTCATTATTTTTCTATTGCCCTCACTCACACATATTTCCAGCATTGGAAAGGACATTTGGCAGATCAGTAGGTTCTCTATAAACCCCTTTTGAAATATGCTCCACCTCAGTGTTTGCAGAGCACTTTCTACAAAAGCTGGTACTGATTTACCTATGAATGCAGTTGGGACCACAGCAACAAGGTTGGTACTTGCTATCAATTCTCATATAATGTACTTGCTTGCAAAGTAGTTGCTTTTCTTCTACAAAAGCTGTAGAGGTTTTAAGCACATCTACAGTGAACTCCTGTCAGTCTCTGAAATGCTCATGCTAATGGGCTGTGTTCATCACATGTGCACTAGAAGAATATAGGAAAATTTGGAATATATAATAAAAGAGTCCATATTTATAAACCTATTGAACAATGAACATGCAGTAGCCCTGACTTAAAATGAACCTTATGAAGGAGAATTGCTGGTGTGCTTGTGTACCTGTATGGTTGAGGTACTTTCCTCCCTCTTGTCACCCTTTGGCTCTGATAAGAAAACAGTCCATATTTAAAACGCAGTTTGGCAGTTACAGTTGAAATGTGGACTTGTGCTGAAAAACACACTTAAAAAGGTGTCAAATTGTGTTTACACTTATTTAACTGCAAATTTCTGTCTATAGGAGAATTTAAATGTTTTCAGTCAAACTCTGCTTTTCTAGCCTAGACAAGTTGGAAACACTGTCCTCTCCAAAATATTTTTTTTTACCTATATCTGACCTACCTTTAAGCATTTCCAAATAAGAAGCTATTTGTCCTGTTTCTGGTTTCAATCAAGCCCAAAACCAACACTTTTATATTTCATAATGCTGTAACTTAAGACACTAAATTTTCTTTGTCTGTATTAAGATGAACACAGCATACTAATCTTGCAGGGATACAAACCAGAAGTGGAATACCCAGAAATTGTTGATACCCATGTAAATCATAATTGGCAAGGTCTGCATCTTTTGGGTTTGCTCCAAAACTTCTAGTATTACAAAACAAACTTCTTAGCTAGGAATCTTAAAGATGCTCAAAGAATTAAACATTTAGAGAAAGGAAAGGCCGTACAAATATTTACTTATGATTATTACTGCAGTACTTTGAGATACAGGCCTTCAAACACTTAATAGATGTACTTAACTTTAGTGGGAGTACTTCCACTTAGTCACAAGAAATATTCATCAGCCTAAAGTCAGACACAGATGTGTTTGCAGGGCTGGAACTTTATATTTTGTATGACTGGTATTCAATCCACCTTCCAGCTGTAGCTTTAAAGTTCATTTCATAATGGGACTCCTGGGGAAACAAGCTTAGAATAATTTATGGTCTTGGAAAAATATTTTGAATTCATAAATAATGTGATAGAGTATATTTTCAAACTTTTTGAATAACTTTTCCATTAAGGCAGGTTTAAAGACTTGTTTAAAAGAAACATGAAGCTTGATTTAAACATTGGAATATATTGCCACAAGGAAGGGTGTATACATTTACATTTTTATCAATTAGGTTTTGCTGAATTATTTTACTTACTGCCATCCTATCTGCATTTGCAAGAGGCTTATTTTGCAAATCACAAGAAGACAAAATACAATTCATGCCTGAGGTGATCTCCTGTGAAAATGTATGATATATTTTTTGAATCTGAAATTTGGGTGTGTTTGCATGATATATAAGTAAGAGAATTCAGTACACTTGGGTCCCAATTATCTTTGCCTTTTGTCCTTTACATTGTTATCAACACTGATATAAAATCTGTAGAAATCTATCGGGTCACAGTGTCACCTGTCCTGGTAGCAATTACGTGAGGAGAGTAGCGCCACGCAGGACCCAGCTTCTCTGCTAAAACACAGTGCTGCTCATAAAGCTGGAGTGAATGGGGAAGGGAGAGGGGGCCATAATCCTCTCCCTGAGCTGTATGCAAAAGCAGGATCAGATCTGGAGCTTGAAATGCAGTGCTGAAGGAGGTGCCTGAGAAAGAGAAAAATGCAGGAAAGTGACAGTAAAGCTTTCTTTTATAGGACAGAGAATTATAGGCCAATTTTATAGGACAGAGAATTATTTGCTGAGAGGGTGAGCAAAGCAGTTGCCTGTAGAAGTATTTAGGAAGACAAGATGCAGTGCTAACACTAAATCAAATTTTTGGATAAAGTTGGTTGCTTTTTTTTCCCCTCAGATGATTTCTAATTTTAGGCCTTGATTAAATTTAAACTTCTAGGAGTTTTCTATGAGGTCAAGTGGAACATCTTTGTCTAGTTCAACACAGTACAACAAACCTGAAAACTCACACCTAATAAATATTTTTCCCTCACTTGAGGAAGTATTTGTGGAAAAGCCATACAATGTAAGAAGATAGAAAACAAACAGGCTTTTATAAAGACAGAAATAAAAAAAAAAAAAATTAAGACCAGAGAAGACCTTCACCATAGGTTTCATTGAATAATCCTGGGAATACTGCATTAAAAGATGATCATTCTCCACTGTATCCTCTGAGACTGCCTGGTAAGGACCACTGGAACATGCAATCTAGTAAAAACAGCAGAGGTGTTTTAATACAGCCAATACATTATGGTTAGGAGTTAAGGTTTTCTAATGCAAGAAGTCGGAACAAATAAAAGAGCCAGCTGGTATAAAGAGACTAAAATTATTGTGTTTTTCTAGAAAAGAACTCCCTGAGCAATATAGAGAGGTGACGATAAAACCTTCCCTCTAGAAACTCTTCCAAAGCACAGGAAGCACTCTGAGGTCAGAAGGAATAAATTCAAAGAGGGTTAAATGCTATGCAATGCTTAGAAAATTACAGACAGCACAGTCTAAATTAAACTAAACACTTCTCCAGCCTCTGGGGTGTCACTAAAAGGTGCAAAGATTGTTTAAAAATACCTTGCTTTCCAAGATGCCGAAATGCTGTACAGCTACTTTCTTATTCTTGGCCACATATCTGAGAGACAAAGGAACTGAACTCTATATAGCTACAGATCTACTGAACATGTCCCTATTGTCCTCCAAGACATTTCATTGAAAGGAATGCAAACTTCCTCATGAATCTGCTCCAAATGCAGTCACTTGGACAATCAAACCTCTATATGCTGCATTCAGGATTTTTCTTCCTAGGAGAGGATGAGTAATGTCATGACCAGGATTTACAAAACTTGTGTCTAAATATTGTTTCTGTTTTAGTAAATACATTTTTTAATCTTTTTTTTAATCAGTAGTTTTATGACTCCCATAACAGAGTTTGTAAGATTTATAGGCTTTCTAACTAACAGAGTTATATATACATATATCTGTATTCACAAGTACTATTTTACTTTCCAGTGACCATAATATTTATTAGTGATGAAATTATGGGCAATAACCAGCAAATAAATTAGTAGCTGCTTAATTAATATTCTTGTCTTTACTAAAGCTTGAGATGCTGGAATACTTAGGTAATCTTTGCTTTTATTTGCTTCAAGGTGTTTGAAAGTTTATTATGTTGAACACTATAGAAAAGGAGAGCTTACAGGGGGAGGCAATATTTTACGTTAGACCAAACATTTTAAAAAGATACGTTTTGGGATCATACTCTCTTTTCCAGGTCACTACAAGCATTGTTTTAAGCATTGTTTTCCATGGCATTACAGCAGTTTTACAGAAGCAGAAAAAAATCTGTACAGATTTAATGGGTGAAACTTACTTAGTGTGAGTCACTATAGACATTGCTTAGTGACCTTATTTTCAGTGAAAGACAAGTATTGATGATTCTGCTAATATTTTCATTATCTGTGACCATGCAGAGCACTGATTTAGGTGTTCAATTCCACCAAAGAAGCCAGAAAAAAAGAAAAATCCAACAAAACCCATCAGCTCAGGGCTGTGACAATATAAAGGGTTAATACAAACTTTGTGTCTGACAGAACAATGCATGAATTAGAGTAAATGGAGATACATTAATCCTTGGCAGGATAAATTAGTTTCAGATGATCTTACCTTTAAAAAGCCATGATTAGTAGGGAAACAATAGTTCAGATCAAGAGACATTTTTTTTTAACATGTACAGTGACATCTGCATGTATGTGGCTCTTGGAAGATGCAGCAGAGGTAGAGGAAATTGGGAAAAGGAAGGAGGAAGAAAGCAAAGATAGAGATTAAGGAGTACTATGTCCTACACCAATGAGATCAGATACAAAGCCATCATGTTTCCTGATTAAGGATTTAAAAATCCTCATTGTATGGTGAAATGCTACAATATGATTTTAATTTGTTAGAAGATACAAATAACAGCGTAGACAGATCAACAGTAACACAACTAAATCATGGGGGGAAAACAACTGTAAGAAGACAAAATAATCTAAAACATATGGAATGCAACAGGAGGAAATAATACTAGAAATGGAAAAGGACTATTTGTAGGGAAACAGTAATGCTGAAAGAAGTTCTGTAATAAAGAGGAGAGAGATTCCCCATGTCACCAGAAATCTAATATAATTACTTACACAAGACTAGAGAGTGTAAAGGGAGAACAGTGTGACAGAAAAGGGAAGGGAGTCTGATGAGGACTTAATACCTTCACAATCTTCACGTGGTGTCTTTATGGGGAAAATCTGCTGATGGTCTATCAAAGAAAGAAAGGATATAAGCAGCCTAAAGAGATGAAAAACTAGAAAACTCCAGGTCTAGACTGTCTTACCTTGTTCATATAAGTGGCCCTTTGAAATCAAAAGGCAAATACAATGAGCAAGCCAGATACAGTTAGACCGTCAAGAAGTATTTGCATGTGAAACTTAGATTTATTCAGATAATGTGCTTCACTGAGTCTCTGAGCTGGGACTCAGAGACACTACCACTAATATTTCCAACTCCCTGGCTACAACATCTTGATCATGCACATTTCTCTGCATACTTCCACTGCTTTTATTCTTATTTATTTAGTTTGAAAACTCTTTGAGGTAGAAACTTATTCTTGCTGTGCAAACACGCTTACCCAGGGACATATTTTTGAAGGGAATTTCTAGGTACGGTTATCACACGTCAACACACTTTCAAGATAGCCTTTTAAGCACATATTCACAGTCCAGGTTGCTTGCCTTAACATCATCAGCCAGGTCTAAACTCCACTCCTGTTACTTCACGTTTTAGTCCAGAAAAAGGTGAAATGTTATTTTGAGAAGGGTTATGTTCATCTGAGAGGAAGATCTTTGGATTAGCTGTATTTGAGTAAAAACATTGTAATTTCCCTAGTTGGCCAGAGGTGTAGCTTTCCTCTGTATAGTATTCTATTATCAGTTCACCATCACAAGTGAAATAGTATGCTGGTACAAGAGCACTAGAGATAATTAGGAAGAAAGTAAACTTCCCCAGGAAGCTTATGAAGTTAGGATTTCATTATGTATGCCCATGGAATATTCTGCCGAGGCAATTCAATTAATTTTTTTGACCAGAATTACCATGTAATTCTGGCCTTGGACAGCTGTGGTTAGCACTAAGCAGCATAAATAAAGCAAAAGATTGCTTTGTCAGCTGAATGCACAAAACATGAATTCCAAAAGAGCCTCAACAACATATAAGATAATGGGACTGAAGTATTTCAGAAAAGCAAGTTGACAAACGAGTACACTAGCATGCATACTCCAAGAATTTTGGAAGGAAATGTTGTCTACAAAATTCTATTATTTGTTCTTAAAACACCATTCCTTGCATAAAATCTTTTTGTACCTCTTCTATAAAACAAGTTCATGAAACGTTATGCAATTGATCTTTTCCCTTTAACACACCACTGACAGCCACCTAATCAAATGGTAGGTATTTGAAGATAGTTTTATAAAATGTCTTATTTTTGTGGGCAATGACACAAAATTAGAAAAGTCAAGATATTTTAATGATGTTTTCAGTTTCAGGTGTTCTCTCGGTAGATAATTAAATATCAAGTGTAGTGGGCCACTTACTCTCCTGATTTGGAGTCATGGTGGGGCTCACACCCTATCAGAAAATTCATTTGTTTTTAGGTCCATTTTCTTCTCTATTTTTGAGTGACCCCAACTGTTCACACTATTTTTTTGTTTTGCTGCTGCATGAATTTTCCTCTGACCCACCTCTTTCCATCTATGCCAAAATATGAATTTGTCTCCACACCTTGCCTTGTAGCATTTCTCACTTCTACTTAGACAAAACATTTCCTAAACTTAACTGCTGGGGAGAGATTTTTCATGCCATGTAAGAAGGCTGGAAGTGCATCAAAGGGCCCTGCAGAATTGTATCTGGTGGGAGATATATTTCAGTGTTTAATTATTTTACAGCTGGGAAATCTTCCCTTGTGTCTGACCTGAATTCATTGCACTGCAGTTTGAGCACACTTTATTTTTTCTTGATCTCCAATATACAAAAAGAACAATTTGTTTCTAACCTTTCCACAACAGTCTCTATGTATTTAAAGACTCTTCTCACATCTCTCCTCAGTTCTCCCTTCCTTAGACTAAACAAATCTCATCCTTTCAGTCTCAAAAGTCAGATTTTCTGGGCTTTTGATCATCTTTGCTGCTTTTTTCTGGTTAAAAAATTTCTTAAAGAGGGCTGCCCAAGACTTAGTATAAGGCTCCAGGTGAGGTCTGAATGAATTGCCAGAGCTGAATGTGACAGTTACAATGCATACTTTGAACATGTCTTACTCATATTTGTGAATTGGTCATTATACTCAGTTTTTGATCTACTAAATCTCCTAACCATTTCTCCCAGAAAGGACATTTCATTATTTGTTCTGCATCTTTTAATAATGAAAATAATTATTTCAATGTTTATTACTTTGTTCTTGTCCTTACTGAAATATAATTTATTTCTTTATTATTTCAATATTTTAAAAAATACTTTTTTCCCTCTAGCATCTAAGTCACTAGTGGAAATAGTGGAAATACTGATTAAGGAAAAGAGTTTCCTGAACATGCTTTTATTGAAAGAGCAATATTAGTAACTATCCTTGGGGTACAGTTTTCTAACCAGTTTTCCAGTTCCCATGTTATGAGATTTACTCTACCATATATCCCCAAGTTGCTTATATCATCTGAGACCAAATTAAGATAACTTTGTACTATTTCTCTAGTATCCACATGGCAAATTACCAGGTTAAAGAAGGAAATTAGATTAGTACTACGTCACTTATTCTTTATAAACTCACCCTGCTATTAACTTACTACCCCGTGTCCTTCTTGTAATTACAAATACACTGTTTAAGTACCCAATTTGATAGTTTTCTGAGAATGGAAGTTCAGTCAACCTATCTCTCTTTTAAAGAGGAACTTTATGTTTCTTTTTCCATGAAACCAGGGAAATGGCATTAGGCTACCTTTGAGGGGTCTACTCAACTCCCCTTGGTACAAGCCACAGCAGGATGAATTCCAGAGCTGGTGACAGAAGGGCACAAATATGCAAGAGTGGTTGCACTGAAGACTTTTCTGGTGACATTGCTACATGTCCAAGACACATAGAAAATACATCACAGAAAACACACTTCACTCCTTGTCTGCCCACCCAAGGCTGAACATGTTTGACACGTTCCCTAGCACTACCATAAAATCATAGAATCACTAAGATGGAAAAGACCTCTAAGATGATCAAGTCCAACCTTCTTTATAGAATTAAGCCAAATCACAGGAATTTAAAGCTATATTCTACAGAATCTGAGCACCTTTCCTTATGAGATCCTAATGAACTGGTGTGTTCTGGTGCAAACCACTATGAATCTGCACAAATGCAAGTCATTCTTCCCTGTACAGATGCTCAGTCTCTCAATGCCAACTCCCCAGCTGGCCTCATGCTGTATAACATAGGCGTTGCATTTTAATTTATCCATTCATTTTTCCTCATCATTTTGAAAACACCAGTTTCATTCTTCATGCTGCCAACCAGCTGCCCCCTTGCCAGCCACATGAGACTGTGCCACTGATACACTGAAATGGGGCAGCCATGAATCACCCCTAGCAGGCATGTTTCTACCTCTTCTCAAAGCAGCTCTGGAATTGGCTGTGAGATGCAACAACCTGCCCATCTCTTGCTGACATGGGTGACTTGTGGACACTTGCAAACAGGCAGCAGCCAGCCTGCCTGGATATGTTGGCGTTGTGTTAGCTCCCTTCAGGTGCTCAGGCACACAGCAGCTTGCATGCTCCATTAGGCACAGCCCCATCATATCTGGGGCCATGTTTTCAGGTTCACTGTCTGCACAGATAGTGAATTTGATCCTAAAAAGAGCCTACCTACTCTGCTCCACAAGCAGCATGGGTAGGTCTAAGGGTTTCCTTATGGCATCTGAATGTTCTGCTGTAACTCATTTGGAAGCCTGTGTATGCAAGGATTTGGGCCAGTTCACGTCAAATTACTATTATGAAAGTCTGAGCAATCACAGAAACAAAAAGTCATACAGATTAATTAAAATATACACCAGATACATATTGTGACTTCAAAAAAAAAAATTAATTATCACATTATTTTTTTTCTTCTACCTAAATAATTTTCTACTTGAACAGTTTCCAAATAATAAAATCTTTTTTGATGTAAGAATGTGCTTGGATCTTTGACATTTATTAAGGGAAATATGGAGAGCAGTTGCTGATTTTCAAACAGAATGCATATGATAAATATCTACATTCTCATCTTCAGAGATGGTGCTGCAGTTATGCCAGGCTGAAATCAGGAGAGTAATAACATAAGACCTGATATTGACAGGAGACAATAACCAAAATCCTCCTAGCATCAAACCACTTTCATAAATGACAACGAAAAAAGGTTATAAGGAACACATGACTTATTTGAGTCCTTTGCCACCTTAAAAATTTGAATGACTAGTAGAACTTCATTACTTACACACACAAGAGTCTAAGAATGAAACCTGAAAAAGGATCTTTTAGACTTGACTGTGCAATCAAATAGAGCTTGCGCAGAAATGAGGTGTAAAGATCTTCCATTAATGATGGTGTGTTTGGCTTTTCTCCATATGTAACAAAAACTTTTCTGTCATGTATTTTATAGCAAGCATATCAGAATTCACCTTTTTCTGTGGTTTTGTGGCTATAGAGAAGTGCTCATGACAATACAAGGATAACTCAGAGAGTGTATAGTGAAGCAGACTTCAGTTCTTAATTATTGTTCCTCATCCATTCCTTCCGAGATCCTCTGAGAGAATGGAATGTTCTCTGCCTTAAGTTACAATTTTTATTCTCCAATCTTGTATAATATCACCGGGAATTTTCCAGTTATTTTTGTCTTGTCTTTTGTTCCAGGCTTTCCTAATCAAAGACTTAAGTAGTCTGCAGTAAGGTCATACAATGACAAATACATGAGAAATTCATTACTATGCTTCAGCTCTTTCCTACAACTATGTGCATGTACAATATGCTCCCACTGGATTTACTCTTTCATTTTTGTGTTGACAGAAAAAATAAATTGAACAACTGCATCTCTTAATTTGTAACCTTTGAACTGCTCAACTCTATGTTTGCATTGATACTGTGTCCAAATATGCAGTCAAGGAATTGATTATTTGCAAAATAAAGTTACTTTTTTGAGTCCTCAGAACTCCAGATTACAAGATGCTAAGGGCTGAAAGGGCAGATTTATTTCAAAATAACTCAACCCATCATACTATAAGATGTATTATTCTCTCATAATAGGGGGATAAAATTAAAGGCAATGGGAAGCTTGTTTATAGGCCACTCTAACATGAGTCATTAAATGGGAGAAACTGACACACATAACTCTATCTCAATCATTAATCAATACGAAAATGCATTCATAATTATAGTCTGTGAATGAACAAGGTTTCTTCAGCCATTCTGCTTCTTATAGGTTTGGGAAATGGCAAGATTAATTTTTTTTTTTTTTCCAGAAACCTATGCTACTATTTGTTTTACACAAATAATTTTTCTTTTTCTTTTTATTAATCTAATCACTTCTGGTTCTGCTCTGAGTTCTAGCAACACAAAGGAACAGCTATTTTAGCTGAGCTTTCAAGGCTAAAACCAAACGAGTGCAGGAATCCTGCAGTGGCTTCCACAGCTCTGTTTTAAGTCTGTTGCAGAACATCTCTTAAACCTCATCTTGACTTCCCAGTCTTCTCAGAAGACCTTCATTGCAATGTGTATCAAATTCTTGGAAGAGAGGTAATTCAGATGGCAAAAAAAGAAAAGAATGAAGGTAAAAGGCAGGATAAAACTGGCAACAAAATGAGACCAATGAAGGAAATGGCAGAAAAAGATTGTATCTAGACAGAGAATCCTTTCGGCATCTGAACTCAAGTTTTGGGATTAAGTATTGCAAAGTCATGTCCACAACTTTTATCTTCTTACCTGGCCAACAAGATACCCACTGACAAAGCTAACAGTCCACTTCCCAGCCTCTGGTATCTCTACAGTAAATTGTTGGCCTCTGTTCCTAATGCTACTTTAAGAGGGAAAGGTATTATTTATGGAGTGATGCATTTTTCAAATTTCAAGTAGAAATTTCTCTTCAGAAATAATTAGATACTGCAGCATTGTTGAAGTACATAAATTGGTATGAGAATAGAGTACTTTCAGGCAGATCTGCTCACAACTCATGCTGATCCTAGGCCTGAGGACACGATGTGGGAATGTGGGAAGCACTATTTCCAAGCTGCTAATTCCCTGTCTGTGATCAGTGGCAGCAATTATTTGCCTGTCAGAGTTCTACATGATAAAGCATGATCAGGATACACTCCTTATCCCCTTAGTTCATTTTGTGTGCAGTATGAGAACAATGTAATATAGACTTCTCAGCTAGCCAGAACACAAGTAGGGGTTCAGAAGTCAGAAAATACTTTAGCAAGGATGTAAATTTGTTTACAACTCAGAGGCTGAGCTGTGAGCAACCAGACATTTACCGGGCAAAGAAAAAACAGTGTTGAAGAAAGAAATGCCAGAAGTGAAGAAGGGAATAGGAGGGGAGCACTAAAGAAAAAACTAATTAATGAATTTTCATGTGAGTAAAACAAATGACTGAACGTGCAAGTTTCAGGGATCCATTGAGAGTTTTCCTAAAAACAGACCTAGCCTCTCTCCTTGTGCAGGTTCCCAGTGGTGTAATTCCTGGTATACCACTTACAGCTTAAGGGCTGTAAATACTTGGAAAGAAATTATCTGATGTGAGACAAATCTTATCATTATTAGAAAATATTAGACACTGCAGATAAAACTCATCTTTCTCCTTGACACTGTGTCCCTAGAAGTGCTCTGCTGTTGTGTGAAACTCACCAATGAGTACTTTCATGGCCCATAATTTCCACTGATCTATGGCAGCTTTGTGGCTTAAGGCACTCTACAGCCATTTCTTATCTCTCTGCCACTGACTTCCCTGACAAAACACAAATTTCTCAGTGGCTTAGCTCCTGATGTATGAAATGAAATGTTTTTAGCAAATACATTATAAAGTTCAGCCCATTGAAGATGTGTTCACACAGACCACATAGTGTTACACTTGGGGGAAAAATTTCTGGCATAAACAATGTGTTTGTGAGGCAGGAAAAATAGATTCTTTATCTCCTGCTCCTGTCCAGCACCTATATTCCCTATTACCAACACAGATGATATCTGTATCTAAAATTTCATGAGAGTGCATTAGAAAAAGCCTGGACAAGCCTAACACATACCAGAGACTGAAGTAATATGCACAACTATCTTGTTGGAAAAGAAAAAATAAACACAATTATCTGAATAAAACCAGGACTTGCAATACTTAGATAAGGAGGCATACCAATTTTTATTTGAATGAGTTACCAATTCAGTGCTCGTATATCTACTTAAGCTGTCAAAACATTACATGCCATGGAATATATTATATATATTAGATGGGTCAGATTTAGGCCACTTCCTTCCCACATACAAAATCAGAGATGGTTAAGTAGGGCACAGATTTTAAGCTTGTTCATGGCCTGTCATTATCCTACTCTCAGCAATTCCTGTTGTAGGAGCCAAAAAGAGAACATAAGTAATCAGAAGGAATAATTTATATTTTTTGTTATTACTGCATATCAGCCTGATGTTCTCTATACTTTCCTCTGACAGAAGTCCTTGAACAGCCAGGCATGATATAGAGCAGATGACTTAATCATTTGACCACATCGCTCACTCTCCAGAAGTTGCCTGAGATTCTCATGTACTTCCTACATGTTGTTGCAGTCTCTCTACCACTCTGTCACTTCCCACACCAGAAGTATTAGCTTGGCCTATCTACTGCTCTGTAATCTGCAGCCCAGCTGGCTCTTGTACATGAGGCTGGGGAAATGGGAGGAGACTAAGATGCTCTGAAGCAGATGAAAGTTGCATCTCAGTAGGACTCAGAAAATAAGAATGTAGGAAGGACCAAGATTCTGCCTCCACCACTGCCCAGGAGATGCTCCTCAAGGAGCACATGCGCTCTTGGCCTCTACCTCTCTACTACTCTGCTCATATTCAGAGTCATTGATTTTGGAACTGCTGTTAATTTTCTTTAATATAGTATTAGACTGTTTTTTCAGGAGTTCCTAGTTCCTTGTATCCTCTGCTGAAACTGTCTCTAAAATTTGTGGCAACAAATTTCAGGATGATGAAGGGTTTGGTGAGTTAGCAGCTCTGCATTGACTTGATTGCCTTCACATTTCCCACTGAGTATTGTTCACTCAAAGTTTAGAATTAAGTCCTTTAAGTATATTCTTTTAATACAATTACTTGACATCCTTTATCACTTGTCCTGCCTTTTTCTGAACCTTTTCTTATTCCACTATGACTCCTTGAGATGTGAGGATCAAACATCAGACAGTACCCAGGGTGTGTTAGATTTTGTACTGCAGCAAAATTATGTTTTTGTTATGTTCTTGATGCCCTTTTTGATGGATTTTGACTTTTTATTTCTGCTCAGCTACTACTGTATCTTAAGTTAATGACTTCAGAGAACTGCTGGTGATGATTTCTAGCTCTCTTCCCTGAGGTATAATTGCCAATTACAAATTCAGAATCCCATAAGCACAGTTTAGTCTATTTTCCCCCCAAGATTAATTACTTCATGTTTTTCACACTGACATTAATTTGATCATTTTTTGTCCACTCACTCAGGTTTATGAGTTCATTCTGGAAATCAGGCCTACAAAGAACACTTCCCTCAACTGCAAGTGCAACACGCAACTGTATGAAAACCCTTGTGTGACTGAAGCACCTCCAGCACACAAAGCTCTTGCAAATACCCTGCAAAGAGACAGCTCAGTGCACAAGAATATCTATTCTCTTACTGAACAGGCTCTCAGGTGCTGGGAAAGCAGGAAGTTGAAACACCTGCATGCTAGCAGGAATTGTCTTTATGACTGTAT
This sequence comes from Lonchura striata, assembly GCF_050655825.1. Lineage (NCBI taxonomy): Eukaryota > Metazoa > Chordata > Aves > Passeriformes > Estrildidae > Lonchura > Lonchura striata. The sequence continues at coordinate 81,632,073 of NC_140705.1, read as the reverse complement.
GTACATCTTACATGAGTATAAAGGTTTTCTTTAGCCATTTCTAGAATGATTACATTGTAAAATGTTTGCATTTGAGTAGCTATCATTTAATCTTTAGGATCAAAAGAAGGGGCAGAATTTCATTGCCTGAACAGCCATGAGAATTTTGCAGCCCAGTGAAGAGTTCACCACGTACCTTCTCCTTCACTGGCCTCTGTGTGCAGTGGCAGCTGGTCTGTCAGCTCCTCTGACTATTGCTTGTTTGTTCGATCCTTTGGGATACATCTTTTATGTCAGGCTACTCTTATCTACAGGAACATCAGAAACATCAATTCCCCCACTATGCAGATCCAGAAAACAAAAAGGTAAAGGAAGCTATACTTTACAACCCATCATGAATTTAAGCACTCTAGTGTATTATCAGGCAGGCAAATTAATTTCAACTGTAATCACAGAGCCAGATTACATAATAGTTTTCAAAATTTCCCAATGTAAGGCAGATTTAGCAATGAAAAGTAGCAAAATAACATTTGTAGCTGGTCTGGGAAGATAGGACCAAAGAATGTCAGAGACAGGAAACATGTAAGAGCCCATAAGAGTCATGCAAAGGGCTGTCTGAGTAGCAAACACCCTTTGGATTCCTGAATCTAGGAGCTAAAATAGCAGTACACAAACCAGTTGCTTTGATGGTCAGTGCTTTATTGCTTTCTTTTATTCATTCTTTGTTTCCAAATCTTGTACTGAAATTAAATGCTTGAGAAACAGATTTTGCAAGCAATCTTCAGTAAAATATGAGAAAGACAACTCAATCTTCCAATGCTCTCCTACAATATGAAAATTACTTGTTCATCATCTTCACAGTTTGTCTTCCATTTAAAAAAAACACCACAATAAGATTATATGATAAAAGACAGATGATACATTCTGCCTGAGGGGGCCACTCCTAGAATCCCTCTTCCAGGATGACTTAATCCATAGTCTAAATTAGCATTCCCTGGAAAAGCTAACCTGTTTCACCTTAGATCCTGTCTCTGCATGCTAGAAGCTTTCAGTTAAACCCTTCTCAGCAGGGCAGGGCCACTCAGGCAAACAGGGCCAGCATAATCCAGGATAGCAAAAGCCTAATCTTATTTCCTGACTGTGACATATGGGGAGAGGCTGAGAGAGTTAGGATTGTTCATCCTGGGGAAGAGATGGCTCAGAGGGATCCTTCCAGTGTAACTATATGGTGGTAAGTTGCTATAGGACACGTGAAAGCACAACACGAGCCACCTGCTATTTGCAAGGTAAAGAAGAAAGTTTATTATCCGACTCCGTCTTTTATACTTTCTCAAAGGTGACATTGGATTGGAGAGTGAATGGGCCACCTCTCCAAAGACATTGGACAAACCACTAGTACATCAAGTTTTCTCCACCCCCATAAAAGAATGTAAACAATATGTTGTTTACAGAAATTGTGTGGGAAAGTTCTCCAAAAGAATGTAAACTCAGAAGGCTTTAGAAAGTCTTAAGAATCAGGGTGACAGTGGTATGGAGCAAAGAAGACAGAACCAGGTTTCTCAGTGGTGTCCATGGAAAGAAGAGGACACATATTTAAATACAGGAAGTTCTATTCAAACATAAGATAAAGGGCTTTTTCACTGTAAGGCTGGTATAACATGGGAACAGGTCAAGGTAGATCATCAAGTCTATATCCTTGGAGATGACTGAAAACCCCATGGGACATGGCCCTCAGCAACCTGCTTTAGTTGACCCTGTTTGAGCAGGGAGGTTTTGATGAAATAGCTGGTGAAGGCCCCCTCCAAACTCAACCCTTCTCTGTGATTCTCTATGAACGTTTACAAGCTTGCAAATGTTAAACTCACTGCTCAGCTTTCTTGCATATTTGTCACAGGATATACAAGGGTTTGAACCCTACTGTCGTGGTTTGACACGGGAAAAGAATTTTTCCGGAAGGAAGAGGTCAATTTGGATATTGACCAATTGAAGGTGGACACACCTCTGAGACCACAGAGGGGTTAAAAGCAGAATTCCCAGGAGAACTTGCTCTCTTTTGTTCAGCGTGCAGTGCAGGACTCGCCCCTGCCTGGCCGTGGCTGGGTGGGGGAGGGGAAGGCCCATGGGTGGAGGGACTGGAACCAGGCTGGCCCCTGAAGATGGAAGGGTGGAGAAATCTGGGATGTTTCCGTTCCCCCCCCCCCCCCCCCCCCCGAGTTTCTCTCCCAAGAGGGAGAGAGAGACAGCAGCAGTTTTGTCAGCAGTTTCACCGTGGGGAAGGTGGAGTGGCGGGGGGGCCACAAGGTGCCCAGCCACGTGGGAGATGCCGGAGTCTGGGCATCGAGCCATCCCTTGGGAGTTCGGACTTTTAACCCTTCCTTGAGAAATGAAAGCTTTATGAATTTTTCTTTCCCCTCCTCGGTTTGAAAGAGAGGACGAGGGACACCTTGGACCCTGGGATGTTAGAAGGAGGAATTCTAGATGGGAGGAGGACAAGGAGTGGCTTTTGGCTGGACTTTTCCATGTTGGCCACAAACTGAACCAATCTTCTCCTTCAAGAGAGAGTGTATTTTAGGAGGATGCCAGAGCAAAGTCAAGAGACCTGCTTCAGCTGGGAAAAGACAGAAGTGGAGTGAACAGAGAAAAAGTTAGGGAGTTTGTGGTGGTGCCCTCTGTCCTCAAAAGAAGGAGAAGAGAAGAAGATCTCTGTTCTTGGACCCTCAGCCCCAGGGGAAAATGGGAAAATGGGGGGGACTGTGGTCCCAAAAAATGAAAAACTGAACTGTTGTTTTCTCCCCTCTTGGCAGGACATCCTTGCAAAGAAAAATCCTAAAAGCAGTCTGTCCATCCATGCATTGGTGGTGAGAGCACTGTGCATGGAAAGGAGAAGGGTCACCATGGCAAACTTTTTTCTCCGGGCGGTGCCATGTGTGACATGGAAACACAGGATGTGGAGCTGTGTTTCTTGGGGGATCTGTGGCACAGGAGAGACTCTGTCTCCCTCGATGGACTGAGTATCGATTGTCTGGAGGGTAGAAACCTGACTGGGGTCCAGATTGTGTCTCACTGTGGTTTGTTGGAGTTGGGTGGTGGGAGGAGGAATGCTTTGCAAGGTTTTCATTTTGATCTTTGTGTGCTTTTTTCCTTTTTCCTTCCTTTCTTTCTTTTGTAGTGGTAGCTTAATAAAGTTTTTTTCTGTTATTAAGCTTGGGCCTGCTTTGCTCTGTTCTCGATTCCATTTCACAGCATTCAATTGAGAGATTGCATTTTCATGGGGGCACTGGCATTGTGCCAGTGTCAAACCATGACACCTACTCTCAAGCATATGTGATTGGGACAGTATCTATACCGAGACGACTCAGGAGAAGAGCAATAAACTTGAAACACACAGGCACGATTTGTGTTTGGACATCTCTGTCACATGCTGTAAGGCTGGCTTTCCACCATGAACAAAAAAAGGCAAAATGCCTCAGAACCAGTGTGATAGCCATGTCTCAGCTATGTAGGACCATGTCTCAAGAAATAACTTGCATTTACTGCACATATATTTGCCTACAAATTTCAGTGGGCCTTGCTGAAGCTCTCTTCTGAATGAGGACTAATATCCACCAATAGTAACAGGCACTTCACCTCTACAGGGTGACCTACTTAATTACACTAATACCTTTTAAGATATTTATTCCTCTCCTGAGGTATGCATTTTCCCTTGTGTTTTAGGAAAGTCTATGACTGATAGTATGATGTGTTAAGTGAATTGCTAAAGACTCCAAGTAGTCCCAGATAACAAAGAACACTTTTTCTTTAATGTGCTTTAGAGGAGTAAAGAAAGTAAATATATGTGGAAATTTAAGAGCACCAGTTGAAGTGATTATGAAGTTGTACATGAGCTATTTGGTTGTAACAATGCTTAACTATAATTTTGTGGTCTTATTTGCAACACTTTTTATCTTTTTTATGAGATTTTTTTATGGGACTAGGCAATTAACTGTGCTGTGCCACTGTTAGAGAATCATGCTACAAAACTGAGATGCATCTTTTGTTGTTTCATATGGCAGTCTTGCTTCTGCAATAGTTCTAGGAATCCTTGTACACAAGTGTGTGTACAGACACCTATCAGCCTCTTGCACACATCCTGAAGTAACATAGAGGGTTTAGGCAAAAAAAAAAACCCAACAAAACCCTTTGAAGGCATTTCAGTTGCCTCACCAAATCCACTACTGTTAATTTCCAGAAGAATGCAAAGATGTAATCAGAGTACAAATACTGCTAATAAACACACCAGAGTTTACTTCTCCATCAAATAATGCTGAAAACAGTTGTCTTTCGAACATGACCAAGGTTAGATGAGTCCAGCACCTGTTGTAGAAAAATGTGGTAGCTATTGAGCATGTTTTTCTAAAGCAGGTGTTGAGCTCTCTTGACCTTATTCACATCAGCTGAACAAATGGACAACTGCTTTTCACCAAAAAAGTCTATATGTGTGATCCTGACATATAGTTGTTTCTGTGATTTTGAGAAAGCCCAAGAGTAAATCCTGACATTTGCAACTTAATAATTTCAATAAAGTGAAAATCAGCCCAGAACTAAACACCTTTTCCAACCTAAATTTGAAAGGTTTTTGATTGATTCATTTGTTTGATACCTCTAACAAGGACACCAGTTCTTAGTATATTTTTTTTTTTCTGCCATCTGGAAACTTATAGCTGATCTCTCCCTTAAACATCTCCAGATGCACCTGTTTTTCAACCTCAGCTACTTCTGAAATCCTTGCCACCCTAACCTCTATAATATCATTCAGCCCATGGCTGACTCTAGAAGAATAATTTCTTGGATATTATACTGTATTATATTACACTTATTATCTTTCCTTATTTCATACCTCTTCCTCCAGGAAGGGTAAGAAAATTTGTCCCATTTCATAATATCTGTGAAAATCACATAGTGAGTAAAAAGACTTATCTATATAGATGTTTTCCTTCCGATTTAGGTTTTATTTCCTCTCAAGTTGTGATGGAGCTACCCTTTTCCAGAGGAAAAATATACTATTCTATATAGGGCTTTTCAATGAAAGTTAATACCAATGTAGCTCATAAGGCTTTACCCTTTTTTTTTTTGTAATTTTCAGATGCTTGGTTCCAAAGACCAAATAGTTACATTTACAGAGTAAATGTTCAGAGTTCCATTTACAGAGTACCAAGTTGTATTGAAAACAAACTCATTTTAAGAGTTGTATGAAATAATGAAATAATAATATTTTAAATTGTTTTCAAGTAATTAAAATTAATTAGCATTTATATTCAAGTAAGAGATTAAACAAACTGCAAAGTGTACAGCAGTGTCTAATAATGTTCATATACACATAAAACATAAACAGAAGTGTTTCCAAGATATTAAGATAGTAATTCTGTTCCCAAACCAAACAGAATTTTACTATGATTAATGAATAATCTCTCATTTCAATTCTTCTTGTTCTGATTTTTTATTTTCCCTGCCTCTAACTAGCCCCTTGATGAACAGAAATAAAGCAATTCGAACTTCTTTGGTTAATTTCATAAATACCACTTGAGCCCTATCTAAAAATTGGTTCAATCAGAAAAAAGATCATAATGAGCAGGGAATTACTTTTATATTTTTCAATTTAAAAAGAGGATATGAAGGATATGAAGTTAGTTCAATGTATGGGCTGTTGGTTCCTAGGATTCTCAAGATGTGCATCTTGTGAAAAAATTTTTTTTCCTTCTTTGTCTACGTTCAACAGCAAAGGAAAGAAAAGAGCCTTCTAATGTGTATATTGAACTGGGCTTTGGGGCATTCATAAAACATGTGCAAAAGAAATGTCTATATTCTTTCAGAGTCAGCACTTGTGGAATGGAAAGGGTTACTAAGCCTTCCTGACAAGAGATATAAATATAGATTATGTAGTTAGATAGATGTAGATACAAATATAAATATCTATATAGATAAATACAGGTATAGATATAGATATAGATATAGATATATAGATATAGATGATATAGATATAGATAGACACCTTCTGCTTTTCCCCATTGTTTTACTTTCTTGTGTAAGAACTAATTTCTCCCTCCTAATAGAGAACTATTTGTTCTATAACTACTTTTACATGTAAAAATAGTAACTTTCAAGTAAAAACACACAAAAATATAAGTAGACTACAAAAAGAAAGGCAATGCATGTGTTAATGTGGTGGACTCTGATATTTTGTCAAGCGAGTGAGACTGTTATTTTCCTTCTCTTTTTCAAGCAGTTGTCTAGTTTTACATGCACAATGTGAGGCCCAGACACATGGTGTCTTCCTTCCTGACACAGAAGCAGGGCCACTGCGGTGGTTTCAAAAATTGTACTCAGAACATTCACATGCCTTGTCCTCTTTTATTACAGGTGTTTCTTATCCTGGTCCTGCTCTTGTTACCAGACGTTCTCATCTCAGGTCCAGTGCCTGCACTCCTGAACAACACCACCTCTTTTGATGGCACTGAGGTTAGTTAGTTCTCACATGCAGAGCACATGAGCACCTCATATGGCAAGTGCTTTAGCTGACAATATTTGAAAGGCTTCTGTTTATATATTCCTACAAAACCAATTTGATCCCATGTTCTGTTGGGTATGGTTTTGCCATGAAATTACCCAGCCTGTGTTTAACTGGGGCTGACCAGTAGAATAATCAGCCAGGCAAGTAGTAGTCAGTGGATTTTTGTAGTAAGTAAAAGAGTTCTCACAGAAAAGCCTGTCTTGCTCCACTACAGCAGAATTCACTGATGTGTTAGTGAGGGTCTCTGCTAGATAACAGTCCTAGTCCTTGAAGGAGTTGAATCTGTCCCTGACATGTCAGCATGGAGCTTTCACTCCAGTGAAAATAGCCCCTTTTTTCCTGAAAAAGTCATGCTCAACACTTCTCCTTGGTGTCTTGCTGAGAAGTAGTCCAGTTTCCATCTTAGTTGAAAATTTAATAATTTTTTTTTCTGCCTAAAGTACTCTTACATGTTCTATATAATGTATTTTTAAAATTATCTGGAAAGGATGAAAACCACAGAATTCTTCCTGTCTTTTGAAATTTGTTTTTCAAGGCTTATAAAGGGTCATTTATCTCTGCACAGAAACTGTCTTAGTGGGTTACAGATGATGCTAAAACATGTTAAGCATCAGTAAGGCAAGGCAGCACAGTATGACCTGAAGCTCCATTACAACTCAGAGAGTGCCAGTGACCTCTGATGTTTTCATCTCTGCAAATTGCAAAGCTGCCATCTGGACTCCATTCACCATCTCTGTAACTACATGACTCAAGTGCAGATACTTTTAGGCTCAAAACTGCTCTGTGATGAAAAAGAGAGTCCTTCTGTCTTGTTTCATTTAAAGGACTCCAGGGCAGTTCTCCAGCTACACTGTATGCTGGAGGTGCTGCCCTGCAGTCACATACTGTGTGAATACATGCATAAGCTTTCAAAGAAAAAGAGACTTTAGTGGTAACTGAGATATTCTTAAGTTGTGTTGTCTAAGGGTATACTTGCAGCTTTCTTCCCAGCCTCTTTCTTCTGGGTCCCTGAAAATGTGCAGGATTCATAAGCTAAGAGGAACAGCATAGGGCCATATGTGCACAGCCTGGCCCTCTGGGGGGGGCTGCTGAGGGAGCGGGGGTGCTGAGCACTACTGCAGGTGCTGTCCAAGCAGAAAACCCCCACTCTGCTGTGCCTGTACCATGAATCCTGAAGTTCACATATTGGTGAGTGCCTCCTCTATTCTGGAAAAAGAGCAGATATGCAACAGTGTCCTTAGGGTGCTGCATTGCTGCCAGAAGTGGGTGGATTACAAGTTGTGACCAGGGTTTCTCAGGCAGGACAGCCATCAGTACAACAGCAGATCACCCCAGTGCTTGGCAGCTTCTTTACTGCTCAATGGGTTGAAATTATTGAGACCTGGCTTTATGAAGCTTCATTTAATTTTCACCTTGTAACACAACATTTTGTACTTCAGATTTTCTATTACAGCATTATTACCCAGTCACAGTTTTTGTGTTAGGCTTGCACTAAATATTTCACTCAGTACTACATTTAATGAATATCAGCTACCTTTGAACTAAAGATTTATTTAAACAGCAGGTACAAGAGTACTTTTGAAAATACAAAGAAAATAATTACTTAGAGAGAAACAGGTAGAATTCTGTCCCAAACCAAAATAAGTGAGATGTTAAACATCTGAAACTGAGTTCTCTTACAAATATATAACATTAAGTGTTTACTTTATTGCTACTCCATAGAAGGCTTATAACTTAAGGCTCAGTCAGAAGCTCAGCCAGTACAAACGCTGGGCTGCAGCAACTGGATTTCTGAACCTGGAGTAGGCATTTTGGGGAGGTAAAAAACATTTTCCATCTACTAACCTAGCATTTTGTTTTGCAACAGCAGATAGGTCTGGCCCCTCCCACCACATGCTGTCAAGAATATTGTAGCCTAGAGAACAGTCTGGCTTCTTCTCACTGAAGAATGGAAACTTGCTGTATATTATTTGATTTGTATGCTCTCATTATGTTTTGATTTTGGTTGCTGAATGGAAATAAGAGTGCAGAATAAATTTTGTTTAATAAAAGAAAGTGTATAAAACAAGATATAATAGAAAAGACAATTGCATATTTACTAATTGTTTGAAAATACTTTTTTTTAATCTAGAGATCTTCCAGAAAATCCTTTTTATTTTTAAGAGCATCTTTGAATGAAGCAAGAACTTCTAGAAGAAGGCTTTTTACAGTTAGATTTTCCTTTTAGCTGGATTTTGGATGACAACTGAGTTTTCATTCAAAAAATTAAATAGTATTTTGTTAATTCTCTATGGTATAACGTGTAAGCAATGTACAGCTTGTCTTCTGTTCTATGTCAAAAAATCTGGTCTTTCTGCATCAGAAATTTTAGTGACAGACCTCATTTTGCAACACCTGATTCAGATGTATTTCAGATGTATGCACTTTGAAGAGATGTCTCTGGTAACTTAAATTTGTTAACTGAAGTTGCAGCTGAAAAGCAAAATCATCTTAGTGCCTTGAATTCAGTTAATTTGTCACTTTCAAAAATTTAGGCTAGTACTCACAATAAATTAAACAAGAGATTTCTATCTCCAACACAGGCTAAACCCACAAATGCTGGACATCCCTCCTTCTTGCCTCTATTTGTGCATGTGTGTGCATGCACATATATATTATTTGGGCAAAACTTGCTACATTTTTTATATCAAAGCTTCTCTAGCTATTCAATCATTGTTGTTGTTCCACAGGTTGGGAGTGATATTTGCTTGGAACTCTGAACAATTGACTTTTACATAATTATCATAAAATCATCTTTATGGAATATTTCTTGTGTGATAAGCATTGTTTGCAAAGTAGTTTGATGTCTTATAAATGACAGACTTTTACTTAATGTATCTTTTCCCTTTTTTTAAGAGGAAAAATTAAGGAAAATGAGGACATACTGCTAGATTTGATTAAGTAATTTATTACAGAATTATAACAAACATTTTCATAAATGGCTGACTAATGACACAAAGATTTACATCTGCACCCTAACTTGAGCTTGCTCTAATGGTCTTATCTATAAATGGCTTATGGCATATGAAAAGGTGGAATTTTATATGGTTTTCAGCACAAATCATGCCCAGAACATGTTCTTTGGCATCCTGAAAACCAAAATAGAGCAAGAATGTGTTTCTTAGTATGAAGTAATAATCTAAATTGAAGCATGTTCACGCTCTGGGGCTTCTATTCTGATTTTTAGTGATTGCCAAGTATCTTTATAGATGACTGATTTGGTGAGTGTTCTACCCAGCATTCAGTACAAACACAAGAAACATGTCATTGCATAACATTTAAAGATGTGATTTTAGCAATGAGACATAAACATAAATTGCAAATAAGAAAAAACATGTTTTTACTTCGTCCTCTAAAGTGTGCAACTTATTTGCAACTTATTAGGAACCTCCCCATATGTGCTGTTCTACACATGGGAAAACTTAGTCTAGAATAAAGTAATAAGCAATCTATGCTTATCTAAATGGTGTAAATCTGGAGTAACCCCCATTTCTACCTCCTCCAGGTATTAAGATCTTTATGATTTTGGAAATGGAAAACTGAAAGAACTACACAACTGAACAATTGCCTACAAAGCCCAGGGCATGCAGTTCATTAATGCACTAAATAGAGTGACCACTTCTCACGACTTGCTTGAAAGAACCATCCATAGGTATAAAGCCAGAATACTTTTAAAACAAGCAAAACCAAAATTTCACGTCGGGTCAAGAAATGGTGCTATTAAAAAAGGAGGGGCTACTCAGTTGTTAAGAGTTAGACTGCTAGCAGGATCAACAGCCTTAGATCACAAATAATAAGAAAAAGTAAAATTTATGTTTATCTTGGAGGCCTACTCAGTAAAATGTATGCAAAATATGTGAGGTTCTTATTCACAGATTCAGGATGCTGCTTCTCATATCCCTTTTGCTTTTAGCAAAAGCCTTCTTATGACCTTGGAAACACTAGAGGAGATCCTATATTGTGGCATGAAGAAGGGGAGAGATTTCCATATGTTTTTTAGATACTATGACAAAACATTGCTTTGCATAATGTTAAATTTCAAAAGCAGAGCCCCTTTCTTACCTGAGATGAAGTACATGTTTATCTCAAGGGAATATATAAAACAGTTACTGAGTAAAATCAATGACATAAGGCATAGCAGGTACTAGATTTTACAGACTTAGTAAAATTATGAGATATATAAATGTTAAGAGGCTACCTAAGATATATTACAAATTTAGCATTACATATGCTTTAATTTGGAAAAAAGCAAACTGATAATGTCAACTAAAATTGTAGTTGCCCTAAGATCTGATAGAAAAGTTGATTTTGAAAGCTAGGCAAAAAAATATTCTTTATTTGAATAAACAAAAAGATCAGTATGCATGTATGCATATGAGAATGCTAATGCCTTTATCTTGCTTAAATTGATTGGGAAAAGGCTCAAATGAAGGGTAAAGTAATACTGGCAATTTGATGAAAGCTTGCAGTACATAGGCAATATCAGAAGAAATACCCTCATCAGAAATAACACTGGATGGGTAATTGTTAAGAAATGGATATCCAGAAAATTCTGAAAAAAAATCAAAGAAAACAGAGAATTGAAATCCTGACATCTGTATCTGTTTATAGATAGATTGAATCTGGTGTCAAAGTACTTAGGTCTACATGTAGCAGAGGAGCAGAAGATACTTTATTTTCATGCTATAACTATAATCCCATTTTAACTCTCTAAGAACACCCCTCAAGATGCTACTTCAGTGTGTAAACTACAGAACTAACAGCAGGACTTCAGGGTTTGGAGTTGGCAGACTTTTTGTTGAGTAACCACTCTCCCTACCAGCTGTCCAGTGCCTTTCATTCACTCCACCTATTTGTTTAAAGCCAGTGGTACTTTAAAGCACAAATTAAGTTTATAGAGGCAGTTGTTTAATCAGAATGCCAAAGAGCACTTCTTTCCTCATTTCTGCTGACAAGATCTGCAACAGCATTTTGTGATTGTAGTGCATTTCTCATTGCTAGAAAAAAAATTAAACCTGTTTAATTCTGAAGCCATAGGTAGCACTGATGCTACCCAGTGTCACTTATTTGTAAACGGGTAGTAGAAAAGAAGACAAAAATTAATCTGTACAAACAGCTGCTAAAATTCAACTTCTGCCTTCAGGAGGTGATTATTTTTAGTTCCTCAGGGAAAGGTCATCCTGTTGTCAGGCCTCTTCATCACTCCTATACACTATCCCTAAAAATTGCAGTTACATGGAGGGCACACCAAACTTACTGCAGTGATGCAGTCTGACACCTCCACAAGAGAGCACAGTCCTGCTCATCAGGCATTACAGAAAATTTCTGCTGCACATGATCAGGCTTTCACTCCTCCCATTTTTGTGATTAAAGGTGCTACTCATTGTGAACTATGTTTTTTTCAACTTACGTTCCTGGAGTTGCTTCATTTAAAATGCTGGGAATATAATTTTTTTTACCAAGGAAAAAAAAATTATCTTAGTAAACTGAAAAAATGCTGGAAAGGAATTTGCTCCATCTTTCTCCCCTCACAGTCTGATTATACAGTGTATTAATCATCAGACAGGCAGGGGATGATAACTCGTGTGAGCAGGCATGCACTACAATCAACAGTGATTTAATTCCATTCCAGTTCTAACATTTAAAAACATTATCCCTTCCAAATATCATTAATCAAGTACTTGTTTAGGAAATACCAAATTAGTTGCTACTGCTAAAAGGTCATTGATAGATTTTCATATTTCAGAGGAATTTTCCACTCCTGTTTTATTGTTCAGACTTGGTTATCGGCTACTAACATTTCAGCAGGAATGTTACAAAAGGCTTGTTCAGCACATCTCTATCTTCAAACTTTAGGATGAAGGGAACCATCTGCAGAGCATAAAGTATCCTTGGCATGACTGTGATCTTGCAGGCAGCTTCTTTCCCATCCATGAGAGAGGGAGCTGGTTTCAGTGCCTGTGATTTCCTTCTAAATCATTAAAAGTTAATGTAGGCTACAAGAGTAACTGGGGTTGTTCTGGCATGTAAGTAATCTAATTAAGGTTTGATGGCTAACTGAATAATTGTGGTTTACTAAACACTCCAGTGGGAAAAAATAAATGGGTTCCATGCAGAGAAAGAATGTGTAACAATAAGATGTGATTCTTCAGTTAGGAACTCTACCTTGAGTTACCCCAGTGAGTTCAGTGTAGCTTCTTAAGGAGAGGTAGGAAAATTTTGAGCCTGTTTACTCTGTAGTCCCATTTATAGTTAGTATACTTACAGTTTATAGTAATTTTCTTCTATTTCTCACTTCACAGCTTACTTTCAGTAGGTAATACTACCATGTTTGGACAGACTAGGTACCACACAACTTCGCTGCCCATTTTGTGGCTTCCTACATAGTAAGTATCCTGCAGTGAGTATCATGTTTTTGCACAGTTGAAGGAAAAATGCATTAAATACAAAGCATGGCCATTTGTAAGTGTGGTTCTGTATATGATCAGTAGAAAACCTTGAAGATTTGAATAATTTTGTTAAGATGAGTGAAATAGGAGTGTGAGCAGCTTGTTAACTGCTTCATGAAATAGCTGCTCCATTAAACTTATCTGAAATTGCACTGATTGCCTACAAAAATATCTGGCACCTGTTTCAAGCTGCATTTTTTGTGGCCGACCACAATGTTCAGAATGCAGTAGTTCACAGCACCATATTTTTCTAAGTGAACACTTCAGTCAGGCTTTAACTTTCAGTCTAATTCATTGCATGTTAAAGTCAATGTAGAGAGCTTGAAAGATTTGAATAGACAATGAATGTATACAAATATCAGAGATTTAATCTAAGAAACACTCCCTTTAACATTGCTCTTACTTAAAAGTTGCATTTTCTTATCTTGTTCCAGGATGAAGCTACTCTTCAGGAAAATTTTGCAGCATTCTTAAGAAACATGTAGAAATCAAAATATACTGTCTAACCTGAAATGGAAAGTAACTATCCTGGGACAGTTAATCCAATGGATTGTAAAATCATAATCCAAAGCAACACAGACATCTGCCTGAATCTCTAGGCTAAAATTAAATACCTTTGTCTCCAAATGCCTTTCTAAATCTTCTTCTTCATATAACACTGAGGTTTACATTACATAGCAAGGATTATGTCATGTTTATGTCTCTGTCACCTCACATGAACATGCCACCTAATGCAGGTGTGTGATCAAGTAAGTTTGGGGAGTGGTTTCCTGAAACAGGTTGTGACAAAGCAAGTGTCAGTGGCTACAATTATAGTACTAATGTAAGGCTGACTAGGAGGATAAATAGAAATTTTCTAATGCATTTGGGTGCACTTCTATTGATCTTTTGATATAGCTGGGCATCACAAAGTCATCTCTGCAGGAATTAACATGGACATCCAGAAGAGGATTATATTTGCAGCAGCATGCACTGTGGTAACTATAGTTACTGTGCCATTTCTGTAATTTGCAAAGAGTGTACAGTCTTTTTCAAAAGGAAAGATTATGGATAACTTTATCTCTTTCTCCTACCTTGATAGCTTGATAATTTGATAGCTTAAGACAAGGAAGTTATCTGGGTTTTTTTCTTGGCTTATTTTGTCTTTGAAGGCTTTCTCCCTTTACTTTTGCCTCTGCTCCTCATCTGCTTTAGAGTTTTCTTTCCTATCTACTCTTCTTCCCTATGTCCTAATGTCTTCACTTCCCTGTTTTCTTTATCATTCCATAAATGTTTCCTTCATTCTATGTTTCTATTTTCTTTCCTTCAACAGTTAATTTGAGTCTCCAGTAAAGTCTGCCTTCCTTTCCCATTCCTCATACTTAGGGATGTTTTCTTCAGTCTCTAATCTTTCATAGCTGCCTGTACTTGATCTATAGTGGTTTTCTATTATACTACTTCTAACATTGCTTTCATAGTCCTCTCACTCCCCTATGTCTTGTTTTTTTTTCCCCAGGTTCTATTGTCTTTGAATCCCTCCTTCGTATCCGAAACAGAGTGAATAGTTTATTTTCCCTGTTTTCAGTTTCATATTCCTTGACTGACATAATTGTTTCCATGGCTTTCCTCCCTTCTTTTGATGTGCCTTAAGGCTGTCATACCTTCTCTTCCCTGCTCTTCCTCACTGTCTCTTCTGGTCCTCCATTCCTCTTACAAAACTCTGTGTGCCACACTTTTATCTGCATGGCTGCCATCTCCTGTCAGTTCTGGCTATGTATTGTGTGTATTCACAATGGCCACAATGTGGCAAATAAGATATTTTGAAGAGATTGCTGCAATTCAGTTCTGAGACCAGGCACTGGAAAGACAGCACAGTTCCTTCAGTAGGTAAGAGTGGTGCTAGATGTGACAGTTTGATTTAATGAGATGAATATGAGCACATCCCTTGAACACCTCTGTGTTAGAGGTGGTTTTCTTTGTCCTGAGCAGTTTCATTCATTCATTCAGTATTAAAGAATTTCCTAGGCCATCAACTTTATCCAATCCTGCAAAATTGCAAGCAGATTTGAGCCTTGTGTGTGCTGAAATACTGCAATGGCTGCCCTGCACTGCACTTCCCATCCATGATTTGTGCTTCTGCGTGTCTGATTTTACTTCAGGCTTTTGAATCTGAAGTTGTCAGATTTCAAGCATGAGACCAACTTTTATACTCTTAGTTCTGACAATCAGGTTTTTTTCTGTTGAACCCTTGGTGAAGCATCACAATCCAATCTTAAAAGCAATGACAATCTGATGACAGAGTATAGTTTCATTTTATATTAAAGACTACAATATAGCAACATGTACATCAAATTCTGCTCTGATCAGTCAGCCTCAGCCTGCACATTTTCCTGCCTTATGGCAGCAGAAATCTTCAACATACTTAAATACAATATACCTAATTCTGAATAACAGTATTGAGAGAATAATTATGTTTCTCTTCTTTGAGTAAGTTATTTCCCCAGTGAAAGATCAGTGGAGCTTCCATAAAGAGAAATCCAAGTGTGTGTGTGGGCTAAGCTGAAGATCAGTTTTATCAGTTCATAAGAGCAACATATTCCAACACATCTAGCGAAAAGCTGGAATGTTCACACAAGGGCTTGGAGATGCTGTCATCACTGAGTGGAATTAGCTACAAACTGCAGTTAGAGAAAAGGTTGCTTGGGTTTTTTGTCCTTTAAATATATTTAACACAACCTGCCACTGAAAAAAGCTGGATTTCAGTTATCCAAACAAGGGAGAGTTTTCTCAGCTGAAGGGAGCTTCAAAAGGTGAAGCATTTCCCTTCTGCTCATGACTTCCAGAACTGTTCTTTCCTGAAGCTGCTGCTGGCTGAAGTTCCTGTTGTAACAGATCTGTGAAGCATATTATGAGAAGAAAGGTCAGATAAGCACTGATACATTTTTCTAGTGTGCTTGAATGTATCAGCAATAATCATGAGATTGTAACCTGGTGAGCTAGACTTTGTGCAGCTGCCAGATACAGGAAAGTTTCTTCTGTTCAACTTTAGTTTCATTTAATTCTTCTGTCTAGTTTCTAATAAAATCAACACTGCTTTCTTTAACACAATCTTGTTTCACCAGTTGTTACAGAAGCAGGCTGCTTCGGTGCTCCAAATGGCCTTCTGAACTCTGGGGGTGATAGCAGGGAGGTAAAAGGTACTTGGCCTGTAGCACTTTGCAGCAGATATGAAGCCAGGATATCTCCGAAATGCTGGTGATAGTTAGTACACAAAGCAAGTCAAAAAAAGTTAAGGATATGCCAGCCACAGGGCCAAATATTGACAGGTGTCAAGAAGAATTCTCTTTTACCATGTCAATATTCTTGGCTGACTTTGTAAAACATTTGCCCTCTGCTGTCCTACAAACAGCAATATTAAAAACACATTTTCAAATTATATTAAGAATCACAGCCAGAGGTGGCTATTCAATAAAAATTTAATCTGAACACATGAAATGAGGACAGATGCCTTATTGAAAAAGCTTCTAAAGAATCAATCCACGATAGTGCATAGAAAAATATGGAACTTCATTAGGACAGTAGTCTCAAGGCTTCCTTAATGAGGTGTATTTGGCCACTGCCATGGGTTTACATGGTGTTTAACCAGGTGTTATACTTGAAAAATTTAACTTCAATCTTTCCACAGAAACATTGCCAAACAAAGATTTAAAGAAGCACAATAAATGAATTTCAAGATTATTATTCTTCTTTCCTTTAGCACTTCATTTCATTCTGAGTCCATTTCTCCCTTTTTCTTGTGTTTCAGTGTCAGGTCTGGGAAACACTATGGATTTTAATTTGTATATGGGAATGTCAACATTATAAAGAATGGTTATTTCCTGAATAAGCTAGAGACCTGGAGGGCATCAGGCTTCCACATCTTGGAAAGTACATGTGTCATTCCATTTCTATTACTTTAGCTTTAATGTCTCAGTTTCAAACCTCAAATTGCTCTGGAGTCCAGAACGTGGAGGCCTGAATTATTCAAAATTACTGAAAAACCATTCAAACAGCTTTTTTCTATCAGTAGATGTTTTGGCATGAGGATTGGGAGCACAGCTTTATGTGAAGGAAATTCAGCCACTGAATTCCTCCCCAGTAATGAAAGGCCATGGACACTTTTATTTCCTTCCATGGGAATTCCACCAGAAACTACAGACAGTGATAGTCAGAGAAGTTCAAGGAATTCCAAAATTTTAAACAAGATTTCCCCAAACCGTGAGGTTTTAAAAATAAAATACACTCTTCATCATTGTATGATATTTACATTCAGAGATACTATCTACAAAAGAAAGGTATTTCCTCTGTACAGCTTGAGAAGTGAATTTAAAGTGATGTAAACAAAGCTTATGCCTTCTGAGCACATAATTTTTTCCAATTTCTAATGTATTATTAATTTTGACAAGTTACCTGAAAAGGTGTTCTAAATTTCACTGTCTGTAAGGAAAACTTGGGAGAAATATTTTTTGTTTTCAGTCTTGCAAAAGATAGCATGACAAGTTAAAGTTCTTGTATGGAGTTCTTGTATGTCCTGGTGGCAAGGACACCACTGAGTAAGATTTGATAAGTTAAAGGATTTTTAGATTCTTCAGCTTTTTGCTCAAGTGCATAAATTTACATCTTTTTCTGTCTCTTTTCAGAACAGCTTTGTTTTATGGCATTTGGATATCTAAATATAGGGTGTCATTTCCTAAGATGGTCCTGGTGTTGTGTGCTCACCCACAGTGAAATCGGCCCTTGGAAACTGTAAGAGACACCTAGAAAAAGTCTTTTAAACCCAACACAGTACTGAAAAATGCAACCACATTTACTAGCAAGAAACTAGACTTCCCCTAGGTAAGAGTCCTGCTCAAGACATAAACAGAAGACAACCTTTATCCCTGCCCCATATAAAGCTAGCTCTGTCTCTATAGCCATCATGGTACACCCACAGAAGAGCCTTCTGTACACATGATTAGAAAGCCTACTCTCAAGGCCTCCCCTCCTCTTTGCTTTTACAAGTTAGTTCTTCAGTTCCCATCTCAGTTCATCTATAGAAAATATGACCCTTAATGCCTCTCAAGCTAATACAGAAAGCATTTGTATTTGGGCTGCAGCATAACTGCAGGAGTGTCCAACAAAGTATGCCAGCAGAAATCCATTCATATTTCCTATTTTAACAGTCTATAATTTGAGTGTTTGTTCTCTCAAGTGCCTTCAAATTATGCCAATTCCTAGAGATTAGAGTCTAGGCTAAGTGTTCTCTGTGAACAGATAATACAGTGGATCTCTATTTTAGTTGGAATAAGGTATATATTTGAACTGATTGCTCATTGCCTGAAAGAACTATTCAGCTGGCTATAAAAATTGTGGTTTTGACATGGGAATGTTCCTGTGGCGTTGTTTTATATAGCAGTGACTAAATCTGAAATTTTAGATTCTCTTTGGACAATTCAGCTGTGATGTGGTTTGAACTGGAGTATCCAAGGCTCTCTTTGATTCCCAACCAAGGGAGAAGTAAAATATTATTGCATGTTTTCCATGTCCAAAGAAGTCTACATTACTTTCTATACAGGATCATCTTGCTGTGTTACAGGTACACTTCCTTCCTGGTAAGTAATGGTGAATAATTGGTATTTCTGCTGCAGGAAACAGAATTAAAGGAGTCAAGCTAATAGACTTTAACTTAGTCAAAATCACTCACTGGAAAATGTTTCTGTTTGCATACAGAGTGGTGATTAAGTTGGTAAAAGTCTCTTATTAATCTGGTGTTTCATATACTGACTCAAACCAGAATCATGGGAATATCCCAAGACCTCCTCAGCTTCAGGCAATGCAGCTTAGAAATTAGGGATGGAAAAATGCATTGTGGGTGCTGAGTCCCATATACCACCCAAGTGTACTTACAATAAGTAGAAGTCCTTGAAAAATGTAGATGAAATGGGGATGTATTATAAAAGAATGTTTATGCACATGGGTGGATTATTGCATTCCTTACAATATATGATGTCTCCTGACAGAAGAAAGATATTAATGAAATTATCTACTCATGTACATGACCATGTAGAACAAGAAAAACACTGAAGAAGCACACATAACAAAACACTCTGGATTTCATTATTTAATTATTTTGGTAAATAGGTATTTTGCTGATTCAGGGAGACTGATGTGGTGCAACAGCTGCTGCAGATTAAGTTCACAAGGCACTGGGCACTTTTCAGATCATCTTATTTACTATTAATTGTTAACAAAAATTAGTTTAATTTCAGCTAGTGGGGAAGTTGAAGTTTACTAGGTTGCATCTCATGTATAGTTGGAACTTTCTACAGAAGGAATTTCTGATATATACTTTTGGCTGAGTTTTTACATTTATAATGAATCAGAAAGTTTTGAATAATAATGAGCAACAGATGCAAAAAGGATGATTTGAGCTTTTCAGAGTTCGCTGTGAAAAATATGGAACTGTTGAAGTCCATTCCTGACTATTCTTAGTGAATTGAGGCAAAGTTTCTCTTGTAGTTTTGCTTGAGTGTGTGCTACAGAATTTGGTCTAGTTTTGCCTGTCTTCAGTAAAAACAACAGTGTAGCTGGTCTGTTCTTTGCCTGTCACAACACGAATGATCCCTTGAAACTATAATCTTCAGTAAGCTGCATGAATTAGTATTGACTGTAACTCTGCTTAGTCAAGAATATTATAAAAAGAAAATTCCAGAGAGATGGGGAAAAAAAGATTTAGGAATGAAAAGACTCAGGAATGAAAAGACTCAGTTGTTTAAAAATAAGTTGAGTCCTATGTGACTATTTTTAAAAAGCTGTAACAGTAATACTTTAAAAACTAAAATAGCTCTACTGTGCAACTTTTGCTTTATTCTGACAGAGTGGTGGTGTGTTGAATTTCAAGGCTGACCCTGGAAAGCATCTTAGGTGGCAAAGCAAAGATCAAGGTGAATGTCAAATTTTTCTAATTTATATCTCTCCAATCCTTTCAGAGTCTGGAGTCAAGATGAAGTCTGACTGGATTTAAGGTATTATTTTCCCACATATGTCTCACCAATAAATTTTCTTGGAACTAAGAAGATCATAGAAGAAAAATCCCTTATTCTTTCTGGCTTAGTGTTAAATGTGCATATATGAAGTGTAACTGTGAGGCTTTTCAGAATCTCTTATTTCAGACAGGTACTCATGACTGTGGCAGGTATCCTTAAAGAGTGAAACTGCTATCAGCAAATGACCCTCTTCTCCAAGACCACATGAATGCCACTGTGCCGTGGTGAAAGAAGAAAGTGAGATTATATTTCACTTAAGGCAGAATGAAAGCTGGAACTTGTTTCATATTTTACCACATGTTTTCTTTTCCACTCTCAGTCATATCTGTATGGCTGATGGTTAACAGGGTGCTTTGCTTCTATGTGAGGAAGCATTTGTTAGTTCTTGCTCACTATTTTCCATAGCAACAAAATGTCTCTGTTTAGGATCCAGCAGAGATGAGCAAACAGAAAAGCCTTTAAGAAGCAGTTTGTAAAGGAAGCTAAATTAAACTTAACTCTTTCACTTTAATTGTGCAGTCAGTATTTATTCTGGTATTAAAAAATGTCTTATCAAGGCCCAGAGTGCCCTCAATCTTTAAGCTCACAAATGGACATTTTGGGCCAGATCCACTGTCTCCTAAGCACAGAAAGCCATCTCTGCCAGCACAGGGTAGTAGACTCCTACAGAAGAACACAAAATCAGGAAAGGCATTACATGATAAATGCCCTACTATACTCTTTGCCTCCTTTCCTCCCCTTCCTTCAAGCTGCAACTGAGAAACTATCTTGACTAAAAGAGGTATCTGTGTTTTTAAATGCAGGTGTGTAAAAAGCAGTTAGATGGAAAATAATTTTATCCTTTACTTACTCTATTATTGACAAGAGAAAAATCACAGTCCCTGTGTTTGGTTACAACTTGCCCTCATGGAACACATAAGAAAAAACAGAGGAATCAGAGGCTATTCAATTTACTGAGCCTTTTAAAGCCACAAAATGAATATAAAGTACATAGCATTAAAACATCTATATTGAAGACACCTTCTAGTTTCCAAATAATTAGAAGATCAAGTGAATTGTAAATTAAGACTCATGTCAGGTTGCAAATAGAGACATACTCAGCATATGGAAAAGGCTACAAAAACATGGCTAAGGATACACACAGCAAATGGTTTGTGCCCCTGCCCATAAACTGAAGTATGTTCAGAACTTCGTGCACAGGTCCTGCTCTTGCAGCAACATTTGGTAGAAACAACAGCCATTTACAACCTGCATTTCTTCAGAATTGCTTTTCCCACCATATACATTACCTATCTGATGATAGCAATAGTAGCTGAGAACTTGAGCCAGGTAAAGAGCACTACCTGCACAGCATTTCCTGCAAAGGATTTGGAATTCAACAGACCATTCACCAGCAATGTCAACTGTCATAACTTTTACTGTAAGACCTTCCAAATATGAAGGGTGCTTCCAGCCTCAAGTCCCAGAGTAATTTCCTGTATTGTATTAACTACACTTTTCTTTCCCTTATGTTTATGTCTGTTATGACTGCAGAGAAAACCTTGAAAGCACATACACTAAAGCCTGAGAACTTCACAAATGAAAATAATTACCAATTTTTGGCTCCCATGATTACCAACCCAATCCAGTTTGCATGAGCCTTGTTCAGGCAGGCCTGCCAGCACCTCAGAGGGCTATGACTCTCATCAACCTGATCTTTTTCTCCACAGTCTGTCCCGGCAAGGGTGCTGTCACTACATGGAAAACAGAAAATGTCCTAAAGTAGTCATGTTCTCCCTCTTCAATTTAGAAAAATAAAAAATTGCTTTGAAATAACATTTAAAATAAATGTTACCTAATCTCTGCTCACCAGCTGCTCCTGGGTTTATAATGTTCATTTTTCATTTAACAGAGATAGATTTGGATTTCAAGTATGATGATCTGGTATTTCTACTTTTAAAAATTATTACAAAACATATGGAGGTGGTTTGTAAATACTTGTGAAACATGCACTGTGAGAGCAGCAGTGCTCTGCAGCAAAGGGCACTGAGTACATTAGAATCCAAGGAAGGGTAAAAACTTCAGTCCATAAATAACACCCTATCTTTTTCTCATCTCAACTGGCATGTGGACTCCATTGTCTCTTATTTCTGGTTTTACTCAACTTTATTTTCATGGTTTGTTTCACCACTAGACCCACAGAGCTGAATAGCAGCCATTTTACACATGACTTAGAGCTACTGTACTGTATAAAAGTATCTATGTAGGATATTATAATTAGGATTTTTCCTCTGCTGCAACAAAACTGTGGTTATAGATAGTTTTAAATATGCCCAGTGATTTATGAAAATATCAAGTGACAGTGAATGATAATATAGGTTTCTTACCTCAAAATCATCAAGTTTGTGGAAGCAACAGACTGACAAAAAAGAAGTAGTAGCACACAAAAGAGAGTGGGGAAGGAATGAAAAATGTCCAGGAATGTACATGTTCAATTTAAACATGCAAGAGCAACAGAACAAAAGCAAGAAGATCCACAGAATTCCACACTGCAATTTGTGTAAATAATTTCTATTTTCAATATCCAATCCAACAGCCTTTCTGAAACAGCATGTGTAGCATGGAATGCTTTTGGAGTCACATTATACAACTATGTGTTTCTTGTACTAACTCTTATTTTTTTACCCAGCAGGTTAACATGATAAAGGTAAGATAAAAAGAACCACCTAAATTTTGAATCAATTCCCAAAGTTTCTTTACACTGGAATGGAAAGAATCTATCATTTAATCCAGACCCACTGCCAAGTCTGTCAGATCCTGTGCAATGTTAGGGCTGCCACCTTTACCACCCATGGGGCCTGAGCACCCTTCACGTCTCACGTGTTCTTTTGCAGACCTGATGTGCACATGCACAGGAATTTTGGCTTTTTGTGACACTGTAAAACATAGCTTCCCACTGCTGGCATACCTTAGCCAGGCCCTGGAGCTGCACCCACAGATGCAGCAGGGCAGTGGGCTCCTGTCTAAGCACCTCCGCTGGGATGAGGGGGTGTTGGTCTCAAGCAGGTCATACCAGAGCTCCTGGTGGCACACAGGCATGCCAGAGCTCCTGAGCCCACCAGGACACACTGTGGGTGTCACAGGTGCCACAGCAGAACCTGGTGCTTTGGCCCTATGAGCCACACGGCTGCCATGCACCAAGGTGTGGGCAGATGGAGCTCAAAACCAACTGAAGGAAAGAACAGAAATTCAAATTATTAAGTAAAAAAAAACCTCAAACCCTCAAACCATGCAATATTACAATATTCTTACTGCTGTGTGTGGAGCTGCTCTGGAGCTGGCTCTGTTTTGCCTTGGGAAGGGATGAGTGCTACAGCCGGGCCCTCACAGAAAGAGCGGGAATGCTGCGGGACTCCCTCAGCTCTCCCTGTCCGCTCACTTCACACAGCCCTGGTTTCTCTGGGCTCCCACTGTGCTGCTGCCTTCTGGATCATGACAGGTCCTTCCATTTCAAGGTATTACATATCATTTTTACATTCTGATTACAACAGAAGAGTATGGTTTCAAAAGCATAGCTGGTTGATCTATAGCTCTCTGCTGCCAATGTGGGTGTGTGTTCACCTGCCTCCTCCCCGCTCCTCACCAACATGCTGGTGCTGGCAATTGTCAGAGCTCTTCTTATGTGCCAACTCCATTTGCTAAAATGGCAAAAAAATCCCACCTGGAAAACACACAATGAAAAATTAAATAGTTCTCTGCCATTGTAGAATTAAATTAGATCACAGCAGGGCCCAAAATGTGCTAGAGCAGGTGTAAGAAAGGAAGTGTGCAGCCAACAACAGGACAAGTGGGAAGAGGGTGAGGAGATTGTCTCCTCCCAGTTTATTGAATTTCAGTCTTCTATTTTAACTCTGAAACCCTGCCATATCAGCCTGGCATTGTCAGACCTTTCCCTTCAGTCACTACTATGTGCCAACCAAGTGCTGCTGGCATTTTGCAATCTGGCTCAAGCATCCTTCACTGTGCCTCTCCCTTCTCACAAGGGCTACCAAAAACGAGCTTTCTCCTCTATAAGACAAAAAAAAGTTCCTAGGATAGGAATTACATCTATAAAATGTAAGAATATACCATTATGCTACAATGGCTTAAATGCAGCCTGAGACTCTTTTGTGAATGAAGAACTAGAAACTGCCACAGTGCTTAGATGTGCACATCCCCAAGGTTTTGTTCTAAGAAACATCCTTGTGGAGAGGAATGTTACCTTCCCCTATACCAGGCAACACACTGATACAAATGTCTGGAACTCCTCTGATGTGGAATGTGAATATTTTTCTTTAAAATCACCCAAAAACCATGAGGGAAATGCTGTGCAGGAGAAAGCATTATAACCCACATATGGATTGATCTAAGTGTTCATATTGGCATAGTATCAGAAAGCTCTTTTGGGTGTGATAAAATTTAGCAACCAATTCAGCCTATCTTTTTATGCCTTTCCTGGAAAACTGGAGAGGGCAAATACATTGCCTTTTAGCATTGCTCTTATCCTTCTTCCCACCCCAAAGATAGAAAGGGTTTTATCAGTGCTAAAGGCAGAATGAAGAGTTTCTAGTATAAAGGCATAGGGATAGCAAAATGCAGTGGTTGAATTTTAAATCAGCAAATTTACAACAGGAAATAAAATACATTTTTAACACTGAGGTATGTAACTACTGGAGCAGTTTACCACAGGCATGTAAAACTCAGCATGTTTTGCACTCCTTAAATTTCAGCTGGTTGTCTTTATAAAAGATATTTTCTTCTGAAGTTTTTAGAGTAACTGTGGAAATTGCCAGATAGAGTAGGCAGGAGGTCAAGTCAGGCCAGACCATTATAACAATCCCTTTATACCACAAACTGTCTTCTGTACCTAACAAGCCATAGGCTTATTTCCTTGAATAACTATGAAAACAAACTGACTTGAAAACTGAAGCTGGAGTGCGTGTTCCCTGACTCCACTGAAGAGCAGATGCCTGAAGCAGTCTGCAGAAAACTGTGAATTTGGAAGAAATTCTGCAGCTGAGGCCAAATACATTTAGTTCACCTTGCATGACTATGGATTTTGCAGAAAGTAATATGCCCACACTAATGCAAGTGCTGTACAGTCATAAATCTTTTGCTTTCCAGTTTCATTTAGTACGGGCCACTTCCAAGAGTATTTGGAAAATCTTTTTTTGCCTCTGTTGGCAATTTCCACAAAGAGCAAAGACAGGGATGTCATTGGTTTTAATTTCACTAAGCCTATTCATTGTAATTATCTACTGTCAGAGTCAATGTTACCCAAAAAAAGAGAATTGAAACATAAATTAAAAAGACTTGACAGTGTCAAGTCCTATTACCCATTAACTTGAATAGCTGCACCTGATATGAGATATTTATTTTTTCTAATGTCTAGCTAGAAATAAATGTTCAAAGGGAAAATTTGATAAAACGGAAATAAGAAAATATAATAAGCTGTAAACATCAATATATAATGTAAAACTATAAAAAATCACTTAGCAACAGTAATGGAATTAAATCAATATTCTGCCATCAGCACTATGTATTTCAGGACTACAAGTTTTGCTATTTTCCAGACTCTTCCACCTTATAGCTGCCCATTAATTACCTTCACTTGTCAGCTGGCAGTACAAACAGGGTACAAATGTTTAGTCTGCTGCTTGTGTTAATATCTAGGAGCTGCAGTAGACAGAAGGTTTCCAGAACTCTGCTGAATAATAATCCTATGAAATTGCTTAGCTCTGATGTTTGTTAGCAGTATTAGCATGTTTTCTTTTTCTTCAAATAAAGTAACAGATGAAAATGTCTCAAGTCAATACAAGTGTGTCTGTATCCTTAACAAAACCATTTTAGTGCACAGCAGTGATTACGCCTCAATATCACTTTTAGATGTTCTAACTTACCAGGTGCATTTTAGCATGCAGTTTTAGGGACAGAATGATTTACGCAGTGGAAGATTTGCATAAGCTGCCTTGTGTTCCCACCTCATGAATAACAGTGTAGGCAGAAATGGAGGTAAAAGCAGGTCCATAAACTAGACAGATCTGTTGGTCTTCTCAGGCTGTGAAGCAATAGCACATTGAGACAAGAAGCACATTGAATGTTACTCTGTGCTCCCACCAAGGGAAACAAACTTGATCCTAGGCATTGGCTCCCTCCGTCACTTGGTGGGGCAGAAAGCAAACCAGAGTATAAACATCTATATGCACAAGAGCTTTCCATCAAGCCTGGCATTGGACCAGACTTCCTCATTGCCATGTAAACCAGCCAGTGTAATGCATCATCAAAACTGGAGATAGCATAATGCGCCATTCCTTTTCTGAAGTACCCATTTATTAGCAGCAAACATTCCAACATTGAGGGAAATCCTAGCAAAAGGCAAGGACCCTTCTTCTAAACTTCTACCGACAGCTTGTTAGGGAGTACCTTCAGCCTGTTTGGTCACTCAGCCAGGGCTGCAACCCTATCAGAGCTTTTCTATGAGCAGCATCAACTGCTTCTAGCGCTACTTTTATTTTTACCATCTGGAATCTAACCAAATAGATACAGGTGAGATTCAGCCCTGTTCCTTAAAAGGCTTTCCCAGAGCATGACAGTGTGACTATTTTGATTTACACTTGCTTTCTCAGGCTCTTTTAACACTGCAACTGAAAAAAAAAAAAGAAGAAAAAAAAGAAAAAAAAAAAAGGGAAAAAAAGTGGAAATGTAATGACCTAGTAAATTTTTCCACATAAAAACCAGTACCAGAACTGGCATATTGACCTAGTTGCTCATGTTGTAGTAGGGTGGTGTGGATGTAACAGGTAGATATGCTAGGTACCCTGATCTTGCAATGTTTTACAAATGTCACCTAGTATCAATAGTTAATATTTTCAGGACTGGTCTTGGAGTCAGGTCCAATAAAACTATGGGTCTTCACAGAAGAGAGAATGTCAGTGGCCTTTTCTGTCTGTCCATGTGGAAGTACCTACTTCATCTTGTTGATGACAACTCCTGAAGACAAGCAATAATGCCAGTTTACTTGTCTCTATAAATCAAAGGAAAATTATGAAGATTTCTGTCTTCAGCATTGTTGCATCTGACTCTTGCAGAGGCAGCCGGCAGGTTTATACAGCTGAGCTTTCTTCATTCATTTTATACATATTCTTTTTGTCAATATAAATACAGATCAAAGCTAGAATGTTTTACAAATGAAGCTAGAGACAAAAGAGGGCAGCTGGTCCCCAGAGGGAGGGTTTGAGCCTCCAGGTCAGACAGATGGAGAAATTTCCTTTTTGTGTCTCAAAGGTTGTTGCTAAGGAAACCATTATTTCTTCAATAAGGCTATGGGATGGACTGGTTGACATATGTATAATATTTCTGCTACTATGAAGAAAAGAAGCACAAGCTGTGAAGGCTTTATTGGGATAGAGGGCAGAAAGCCACTTATAAGGGTCTTTTTAACCACTGTACTTGTTCCTACTGACAAAAGTTGGTAACTTTACTATTTGTCTCCTTTCCTTTTAAGTCAACTTCATTTCAGATGAGAAGGAAAGTGTTGCTGTGAATGGCAAGATGAGACCTTACTACCAGCAGAAATCCAAGGTAAGCACAAACTTTCCCAGGGACCAGCTCTCTAGATAGGCACAGTCCTTCCTGTACCAGATCAGCAGGTAATCATTCCAAACTCAGTTCCATCTGTATACTCTCTATCAGTATGCTTTTATAGTGACAGGAAGTAGTGTATATTAACATGAGCTGTTTCACCCAGATAGTGCTCCTGTCTTACTAAATAGTTTCAACAGTGCTTTTAAGTAGCAGAAGTATTTGGCGTGGTTTAGAGCTTAAAATTTCTATTTTTACAGTTAACCTTCCAGCATTCTCAGTCTTAATTTTATTGTTTCATGTTGACATTTGTATCAATAGATTTGACATTCATACCAGTTGTGCAACTGAGGTTGCAGGACCTCTATTGTCCAATATATTTTTTCCATGTGATGATCTTTCTATGAGATAAATTAATTTAGATGAACATTTCCTAAAAAGGAAAACAGAGGAGTTTCCACTGTAGCACTATTGAGAATTAAAAGGTCATTCAAATCTGATATACTTTTTAAAGTTTTACTATTCTTACTGCTCTGATTAGAAGCTGACTGTTTCACCAAAATAGTTATATGCAGGAAAGGCTGTTGGGTGGACACCCAACCTGCATGTAAATGCAGAGATACTGAGATACTGAGATACCTAACACAGCTTCTCAAATAAGTTCTGCTTGGATAAGCATGTTCATCTGCACAAAGGAAATTCTGTCAGAGCTTGTAGCAGTAAAACTAGCATAGATAAGGCTCCCCTAGCAATCTACGGCTCATCTAGGAGTAATAAACCATCAGCCATTCCCCTGTACCCTGAACCTAACTTTACAAAAGAGCTTTAAAATACCAAGGAAGGGCATGCAGGTTTTATCAATGAGTTTCATTCTCCTACCAGGTAAAGTGAAACTCCCTTCCCTAGTAACATCGGTGTGTTATTTCCTTCATTTGGCTTTGGTCCTTTAAATTTGGACACACTTTTTGGTTTTAACATTTAAAATATTATCTCCATCAGTAATAGAAAGTGGCTTACAATATACTCTTGAATAGCACAGATCTTTCACATTGAAGGAATATGTAAGCATGTGAAGCAGGCAGATGGCAAAAGAGTATTAAGGAGACTTAATAATTTCTTTCCAGTTCATTTAAGCTCTTCTATTTCACCGCAATAGACACATTGATTCTCAGTCTACAGGGAAGTAAAAGTAAAAATGGAATATGGCAAGACCATGTAGACACAATGTGTTTCATTTCAATAATAGTCTATTTGTAATTCTTTTAATAGAGATTAACAAAACTTATCTAAATAACCAATTAATTAAATTATATAAATATACATAAATACATTTTGCATGTATTAATACATTTTACATGTACTTACATCAATTTACTGTTTATATTAGAAGAATATAATCATTATTACCTTTGAATTGCACAGGAGACATAAACTGTCCTTGATGGTCTTTTGTTTTGTACTTTTATGTTTGGAGGGAAAACCTAAATATTAAAGATGTGCTAAGGGTGTCAAACTGTGAAAAATGTGTCAGTACCAGCTACTATTACTACTGCTGAGAAGGAGCAGGTTCCAAAGAAGGCAGGTGAGTGAGGGCTTGTGACAGTTAGAGAAAATAAAGGTTTATTTAGTGTGGGGCTGGCTATTTTCCTATGGTTAAAAACTAAAGAAAGAACACCTGGAAAAACTCTTGAAATGGTCTAATGTGACAGAATTTGAATGTCTTTTGTAAAATAAAAGGTAATTTTGTTCTTTTTGTTGTTGTTACTTCTTATTTTATGGGGAGATATAATAATGTTCTGCAATGCATAGTATTTTTATGGAGCATTGTTTCATAAAATCATCACCTCCTCGATGCTGAGCCAGTAGGAAAGAATGGATTTCATTGTTTCATTGTAATGTCACTTAGATCTATCACTAATCAGCTCTGGTTTCTTCTCACGTAATTACTCATCTCATCCTCAGCTATTTATATCTTAGAAATACTTGGTTTATGTTTCCCACTCAGAAGAAATGCAACTAGAACAAATTGAAAACAAAAGGAAAAACCCAAAGTTGCTTCAAAATGAGTGAGCATGGAGTTATTCTTCTGAAAACACTTTTAGCTCTTGATAAATTATTAACACTTAAAAAAGAAAATTCCTAAATCATCAGAGATTTAACTGCAGACTTTTTGTGCTGAACCTTTTTTTCCTTTTTAAAGGTTTATAGAGAAAACACTGCTTTGTTCATAGTGCACTAATTCTTACTGCCTGTAGAAATAATTTTGGAAGGTGTTATGTTTTAAATAGGCATTTCCAGTAATTTTTCTGCATTATTTCTTTCCTTGTGAAACTGAGCTTGCTGAGCTTGTAGTCAGTAATATACAACAGCTTCAATTCTTTTAAAGCTGATGTGTTTTACACCCTGAGTATGTTGTCCACTTTCTCTGACAGTTTCTCTGGAGAACTTCTGCAATACATGAAGCTGGGGCTTCTCAGTGCTCAACCAAAGTGAGTCATGAAGCTGCTTTGCACTTGTTTAAAGTCCCTGACACCTTCACTATTCGTATATCCTAAATGTGTGGGGAACATTCTTTGCTAACAAAATAGTATTGCAGTTAAGCCATGGCAGTTCTCAGCAGCTGAAGATCTCCTGCCCAGTTGTCACATATTGCTATAATTCACTTTTTCTATGATAATATTTGCATTATAGCTATTAAAATCCATTATAATAAGGCATCTGCTAAATTTTCTGCTTTATTGAAGAGGATTACAAATAGAAGATTTGATATTATACCTTATGGTTAACATAGATGTCATCTGGGCCACAGGAAAATCAAAAGGAGTTTTGCCATTACTGTAAATACCAGTGAGTTTTCACCGGACTTTGCAACTTCATCTGCTTAGATACACTCAAGACAGGCTTTTTTCCCCCTTTCACAATGGCATGAAAAGTGAAAAATTTTGTCAGGAAATAAGGATCTCCCAGAAAATGAGAATCATACCCACAACAACATGTTCATAGCCACTGTAGCTTCATCTCTGATGTGTTACCATTTCCCCCGGTTCTGAAAGGACCCTTTAGTGGTCGCTCAGCTGTATCAGATTCCAGCCTTCCCAGATCTGTGGGACCTCACAACACCTTATCAATAAAGGATGAAATGGAAACTGCATAAAAACTCTCTGGGATTTCTTGCTTCTACAGATGAGCAGGTGGAATGTAGCTCAGGTTCATTTTTTTATTTCATGAACATTTATGGGACACAAGAGCTTCCATAACAGGAGAAGCAGAGAAGCAATTGTTTTGCTGCTGCAGGCTGGGTCATAGTGCAGGAGGGTGTGCAGTAAGGCAGCACCTGTACTAATAGCTGGTGAATAGCAGCCAGGTCTACAGGGTCTTCCTTTTGAATGCATAGCCCTCCAGCTTTCTATCAAAGTAAAATCAACCATTGCTTTGGGAACAGCCAGCTGGAAATGAGGGGGACACAAACATGGCTTTGTAGCCAGGAGAGGGAAGTGCTGTGGAAACACATCTAATTCACACAAATGCCCAACAACTTTTAGGTTCTTTCAAGCATTTCAGTGCTAGTAGGTTTTCAGGTAAGTCAGATAAGTCAAGTCTAATGCTTGACTTCCATTTCAGAAGTAGGTCTAATCACAGAAATCTGCAAGTTCAGGAGGTCAGAAGCAGTTAGGCAGAAAAAACCCACACCAGTTATTGTAGCCCCTAACTGGTTCACTATGTGACACACTTTCTATTTTGCAACAAAAGTCAGCAGTAGCATCACACTTCTCTGCTTTGCAGTCTCTAGAGGCTTCTCACTTCATGCAGGATCTAAGAAATCAAGGTCCAAAGCTCCAGCAGGCTCTACCAGCACAAATTGGAAAGCTCAAACACTGGTGAAATCTCTTTTAGGAAGTTGCATAGTCATCTGTGTACAGAAAGGATGAACTTAAACTGGAATGTTTGCAGAAAAGAGCTGGAAGGATTGTTAGGGAATGAAAGGCTTTTTAAGAGATTTAAATAGAACAGCTTGTTTAGTCTAGCAAAACTAAGATCAAGGGAGAAAATTAAAACTGATGACAAATACACTGGTGAAGAGAGGTAAACACTAGGAGAAAAAGCTGTTTAGGGTAAAAGACAGCACTGGCACAAGGGTACAAATTGACCTTAATGATTTTAGAATGGAAAAACCAAAAAGCTTCCACAGGAGTGCAATGCTGGAGCTATGACAGCAGCAGTGGAAACAAAGGATTTAAGATGGGATTTGACCTTGCTATTGAAAGGGTCTATAACATGGGACTTCACTTTATTGCAGTTTTATCTTTTTAAGACCTAGTCTACAAAAAACGTGCTAAAGTAACTCCAACCACTGCCTCTCCAGCAGTGAGCAGAACCTTCACATAGCAGATGAATTCCACAAGAACAATGAAATGAGTCCAGGCTCCAGGCTCCCTTGTGAGCAAGAGAAAAATGAACTTGGCTTTACTGCATTTGGAATTTGTTACTTGTAGGACTAAGGAAAACCTTCAGATCTCATTGCATTAATAACTAAACACAAAACTAATTTGCTTGATTTCCTACTTTAAGTGTTATAGACATACAGACAGATTGTGATTTTATTAATCTTTTTGTTATTTCTACAGCTGAGGAGAGAGTGTGGGGTGGGGGGAAGTGTAGCAGGGGTTTTCATAACTGCTGTAGAGTGTTCATTTAAAAATTTTTTTGAGAAACATAGGCAGGTACCTACCTCTTATGAAGGATTTATCACCATTTCTTTGAGAGCAGTTTCTCCTAGGATATATATTCTTAGACACCTTAGGAATATAGAAAAAAATAATTACAAAGCTACATTGTTTTGCAGTGCTGTATTAATAAATAACTTGGCAAAAAGGCTTTGCCTTTATATATGAGCAGGCTTATGGCTGCTCCTAGAATACTCATTCTGTTATTCTACACCTAGAGACTCTATCTTAGCTTCTCTCTTGGCCTAGTGTTCTCATGCTATTGATGAAATTCCTTCCAACCCTGTGGTAAGAACAGATATAAATGGTCTTTAAAGATAGTGTCTTTGTCCTGTCCTGTTGCTCATCCAGAGGTGTCTGCTTGGCTGCCACATTTCCATGAAACATAGTGTGGCCTTGCTTGGATATGTCTCTTTTCTTAAAATGATTGGCTCTTCATGAATATTAAATATACAGAAGCAAATCATTAGAGCCACATCTCTTTATGCTCAGGTGTAGATTTGTTGGTTTTAAATTCCTTGTTATATTTTGTCTGATTAGAAAGAAGAAAATGTTCATCTGGTACAGTAAGTAATTGTAGGCAGACTGTAAAAATATCAGTTATTCTCTTTCAGTGTATTCAGCTAACAGGTAATCTTACCCAAAGATCTAAACTATTTATTTATGCAACACAATTAAAAAATTATCTTTGGTGTAAACCAATTACTGTAGGAAGAATTTGGGCCAGTTGGATCCAGCAGTGCATAGAAGAGAAGGGGAAAACAATCCTATAAATAGATGAGATTAAGAAGACTTATGAGATCATCTTGAAATTTCCCCAAGATAAACATGAGGAATAAGTTACCAGAAAAAACAAGTTTTGATTATCTATGCATTCAAGAGATACCTGATTCTTTCTGAGGTACACTGAATGATGTTATTCCAGAGTAGGATCATGTCATGGTTAAATTTCAGATCCATGGTCTAAATTGGGCCAAGTGGGAAACTTTAAAGGCTACCTCTGTATTACTGGAAATATAACTGTGGAATTCTGTGAATATTTCTCAACTCAGTGTTCATTTCTGCAACCATTCCTTGTGCTCGAGACTACTCAAAGGGTGGTGGCCAAAATAAATATATGCTTAGTCCTTTACTGTGCCCTTGATACAAGGAACTGGAGAAGGGGGCAAACCCAGAATCACTAGAGCACTGTAAACTCATATAGCTTCCCACAGAGAGCTCTATTTCTGATTGCATCCTGACAGCTCCTCAGACTTATAGATAGTATAGATTGAAATGTTAATTTTTCCTTCATTCCACAGGAGAGAAATGTGATTTCACTGTAAAAATGAGTTGACAGCCAAAAGAAAATTCACAGAACATCATGGACTCAGCTTATCCTCAGGCCATGTCTACAGTTTTCAGTTTGTCAAACACTTTATATACAGTAAAGAAATCCTAATTTCCTCAAGCCTAACTGGTACTGTGAGAATCCCTCACAAGTGTAAGTTGTTACAGCTTTATGGATAGATTTGATATATTTAATTGTTTGTTTTATTTCCTTATCTTTATCAAGTCTGGACATCACTGAGTTTCATAGAATGTATGTGAAATCCTATTTCAAACAACAGCTTACATTGTGGAGAGAAGGAAATTCAGCAAAACTATGCCATACTTTGCTTTTTAAAGTGTTCTTTGGCAGCTTAAGTTATGAACTCTTGGTTTATTCAGTTAGAATGTCTAAGGATATTTCCCAGTAACACAGCTTTCTATATGTGAAAAAAAGGTCATATGTTTTTTAACTCTCCTACACTATACACACATTTGTAACTAGGAGACCCTAATTGGACAGGAAAGCACATTCAAAATAAATGTAGATTTAGTCAGGAGATGTGATTGAATAGATTACTGAGTGAGTTTTAGAAAAAAAATGCTTGAGTTCAATATTTCAGATTGGGTATCTTCCCTAGTTTGACTCCTTCATGTGCAGATATTTTGTATACAAAAATGAACAAACAAAGCTGGCTGACCTGAAAAGCTGGGGCCTATAAATTAACAATTGTAATATAAATTTAATGCAGGTAAAAACTATAATGGAGCAAGCAGGTACCGAATGCCAATAAGAGTATATGTTCACCTCCCTAGAATGAAGACTAATGGAAATTTGCCGTGCCAATAGATTTACCCCTAAAAGGAAATAGTTCACAGAATCCAAAAAAATAGCCATGCAAAAGCCCAATTGCACATATCTCTGCCTGACAGTGATGAACTTTTTATGAGATAGTTTAAATTACCTCTTTGAGACATTTCCTTAAAAGGCAGAGATAGAATTGTCCACAGCAGATTAAAATATGTGTTAAGAAACAATGAACAAACAGTCCAAAATTGGACTCCGTAGTATTTACACTTATTTGCACTTAGCACATCTGAATATCAAAACAGTAAGTCAAGTTCAGCATCAGTTTTTACTTTGCCTGACTTCCTAGACTTTTGTGTGGGTTGCGACAGAGTATACAATTAGCCTTTCTAAAGAAATGCAATTTTGAAATCTCAGTATGGATTCATATATGTATGGGATCCTGGAGTACTTTTGGAAATATTGACTTGTTTCAGTCAGAGTGAAAATAAGCTCCTAAACAAGAGAGAGACTATTCCAGTATGCCTATATTATCCCAATGCAGAAAAGGATGTATTATGAAAGAAGCCCTTTTTATACATGAGAGAATCTACACAGGATTCTGTTCTTTGGGAACAAAAATATAAAAGCTCTTAGGAACCCTAAAGCATTAGCAATGTCAGTTTATTTGTATGAGTGTGCATACTTATGTCTTAAAATGAATATAATATTACAGGTTGGATTTCATTATATACCAGAAAAAGCTACATTATACAGTGGTTCAGCCACTAATTCATGATCAGATCTGCCCACTGGCATGATGCATCTTCCAACATGCCAAGGACTAAATGGCTGTAATTTATTGTAGTAAGGAAGCTTTCTGAAGGCACCTTGTAAGTACAAGTTAACAGTAAAGAGGAGACATTTTTAAATCCGTATTCTATTTTTAGAACTACAAGAGGAGCCCTACGAATGAGCTTCACAGAAAGCAAGGCACAGTGGGAACACTTTCATCTGAAACACTTCACAAGGTGCATAGCAAAAGAGGCAAAGCCCACAATTCAAGCAGGGGAAAGCTTTAGGACTGTGCATAAACTGGTGTACTCTTGGGTTTCTGTCTATGGGGTATGCCCGGGCAGCATCCTGCTTGAAATCAGAGCTGACATTCATTTTCCATTCCTATGCTCAGTTGTCAGTAGAAGAAACCAAATGTATGTGGCAGAGGAGAGCTTGGAATGCTTTCGCTTTTTCATAATGCTGTTCCACTGAGGGTTCTTAACTTCCATGTGCACTGTCTCTGTTGCTCAGTGCCAACAGAGTCTGAAGACATTTCTAAAGTGGAAAAGCCTACAGGGTTGTAAGTTGGTTAAGGGCACTGAGACTTCTTTAGCAATGAAACAGGTTATAGGATAGCTATGTCAGATCCAATTCTTTGTTGCATGAAGTGCAAAGTAATCCCCTTTCTATATGACTGTCTCTCATTCCGATGAAATGATTTGGTGAAAAGATGCCACCCTACATACAAACTACTTAGAGTTTTCCTCTTTTCATTCAATAACTGTAGGAAAGGAAAATACCTTCTGGTTACTATTACATCAGGGAGCAATCCACAATACTGACAAGATCAATATATTTCATGATGCAGCAGTAATAAAGGATTTCTGTTTCTCTTGCTGTCTTGCTTTAGGAATTGAGTCAGATTCTCTATGGCTCCAGGATAATTTAAAATTAAAAATACCATTAGGGTAGTGTCCCATGCCTCACTTAGAACAATTTAACCAGAGAGCCATTTCATGGTAGTCTGATTACACCTGTCCACACTTAACTGATTCTGCACAAATTTGACATCTGCTAAGGTGTCATGGTGCAGTGAATATCCTCTTTGTTGCTGGCCATGTTTTGTATTATTTCTTGAACTGTGATGACAGCCAGATTATTCTAACTGCTCTCCAGACATAGCATAGGATAGTCCTTGTTCCCCACCACAGTTCTAAAAAGAAAAGCAATAATACTCAAACAAATAAGTTAAATGCCTTGCTTGTAATTCTTCACTGTTAAGATTTACTGAAGCCATCACTATCTTATTTTGCCCTTTCCCAAATCATGTAATCATACTGCCTTATAGTTGCTTATTGTTCAAACTGACAGTAGAGCCTAGATTTTTTTTCCTTTAAATGATAATTTTTCATGGGAGTTTAGAGAAAATAGGAGTTTAAGGTGTTTATCATTGAAATATTATACAGTCTCTTAAACATAGGTATTTATAATATTCAATTATAATACCATGTTGTGTATAGTCCAGTAAAGCACTGTAGTTCCATATAGCAGTACTCTTTAGATACCTTAGCTGTGCAATATTCCTTAGGTACCCCAGCTAATAAGCATTGCCCTCCAAACCTTTTACCTTAGCTTTTTCATAATGCTGTTCCACTGAGGGTTCTTAACTTCCATGTGCACTGTCTCTGTTGCTCAGTGCCAACAAAGTCTGAAGACATTTCTAAAGTGGAAAAGCCTACAGGGTTGTAAGTTGGTTAAGGGCACTGAGACTTCTTTAGCAATGCCACAGCCTCCTACAGGTTATTTTCACCTAATGTGACAGAATTTCACCCAGTTAAAAGCACAATGTTACCTTTCTTATCTAGTGATGTCTGTCTCAGCTGAGAGATTAATTTGCCCAAGTTCATGATACAGACCAAGTCTATTCTAGAGCCAAGAGAGTCTAGAAGTTCAGGTTAATGCTGTAGTCAGAGAAATATTCCTCTTTTCCTTTGCTCTTTCCACTGCCCTGCAGTGCCAGGGGAAATTCCCTTCACTGTGCCAGTGCAAGCACAAGTACCAGCTCTGGAAAGCACATTATTTTCAGTATGAGAAATAGTATTCCTCAGTATGCACGTCTTTAGTGTGGCTGGGACCTCCATAGCTCTGCCACAGGGTATAGGACGCACTATAGAACCCCAGTAGAAATTTGGCATATTTGAGGCTTACATTCAAATAACCTCATATGTAAAATGCAACAAAAGCTCTTACAACTGTGTGGATGCAGAAGGTCAGCCTTTACAGCTGGTTTGTTAATTTACTCTCTCCATCTGCATTTTTCTAGTGAGAGCAGTTTGGACGATGTAGCAGGTGATGTAAAGCTTTTCCAAATTTAGAAAATATTTGATGATTAACCATAAGTACATGAACCGTGAACTGCAGATATGTGCATCTGCCAGGAGAGGAAATAGAAATATTATGAAAAAGTATATTCCCACAATTTTTCCACCAGATGAAATGTAGTAGAAATTAAGGAGAAACAGTGGAGAAACAGTGACTATATCCCCAGAAATTCTTCTGTACTGCAGCACAGTGCTTCATCAAAAAGGAATAGGTGGAACCCCTGAGAGACAGAGATAACATGCCACAGTATCACTCAGAAGTTGAAAGTATTGGGTGGCACTCTGTTTCCTACAAAGAGAATAAATTTAGGAAACAAACCATCCAGTTATTACATTATAAAATAGAGGTCAGGAATATCCAGTTGGGACACCAAGCATTTAAAATTATTTCTTTTATTCTGATACTGCTTTTAGGCAGGTTTCTAAGCAGCCTGGCATAAATGTTTTCAGTTATGGAAATGTTTTTTCCTTCCAGTTGTCTAAACATAGTGGCAATGAGCATGTTTCATAACATTATTCTTAATATACATTTTTCTTTTTAAGTATGCACTGTATCTGTAGGCAGCTAATGAGTAACCTAGAGCTTATCCTATGCTATAATACAGAATGCATTTTTAGTCCATTTGGATCACAGTCTGTTGGGGATTTGAAGATTAGGGGACAGCCTTGGTGCATAGACTATGAGATGGTTAAATTCTGGATCTTGAGAGGAGGGAGACAGGCAAAAGCAAGGTCACAACCCTAAACTTCAGAAGAGCAGACTCTGACCTGTCAGGGATATGCTGAGAAGAAACCTAGGGGATACAATTTAGGAGAGAAGAGGGATCCAGGAGAGAGGTTTTATTTTCAAGGACTGTCTCCTCCAAGCTCAAGAAAGGTGACTTTCCTGAGAGTGAACCTTGAAGGACTTGTCATGGCTCTTATTGGGTCTAGATCCTCAGGATATATGCTTGGCACAACAGCTGGCATTGTTCTTCCCATTCTAAATGATGGGCCCATTCCTGGGTGTCTCCTCCCACAGGTCCCCACTGATCTAGCTGACTCCAGCTGATGTTCCAAAAAATAGCTCCTGAGGACTGAATGATGGTGAGCAGTTTCCGCCATGACTGGTTGTTGCTCTGGGTTGGGTCTGGGCCTTACTTTCACCAGGTGCAACTAAGCTGACAGTATATATGGAGAAGTCTGGCAAAAAAGCAAGGAAAGGTCCAGGCCTGCTGGCCTTTCACAAGTGCATGAGACCATCTTATAGTGTAATGTGACAATATCTGGGGAATATCTGGGGACTGTGACCTCAAAGCACTTAAGAGCTGAAAGGATGCCACAAAGGACTGTTTAAAAATATACTTGGCTAAGTGCTGACATATGGTGTCTAACTTGGTGTGAATTTTACCTTTCCAATATGTGGATGCAACTTTCTTCTTAAGTAGTATTACCGTCTAGCAGTTTGTCTGTTAAAACTGCATCATTTTTAGTAGGGCAGTTAAGTACTCTGGAATAGCAATAGCAATTTGTTAAGTGAGCAAAAGGCTCAAAAGGCTTTCTTTTTTTGACTGATGGTTCCATCCTACATAGCAAACAGCAAATGGCCCAAGGCTTTTTCATTTGTACTGAACCAAAATCTAATTGTGTGTCAGATGGCTTTTGTGACTATGACTCACTGAAGATAAAATTAAACTTCATCTCCAGATCAAAAGGATTACCCACAAAATTCTGCCAGAGGTTGTCAGGGTTCTTAAGTCAGATTTCACCCCATTCACTGGCTCAGGAGGCCCATTTCATCTTAGCCCAGGGCCTTCAGTCCCTGCCTCACTGATGTCTGGTCTCCACCCCTGCCATGGCTTGTGTTTCACCCTTACAGGAGGTTCTAACAGAAGAAAGGTTCCTAAATAAGTGATTATCACAAAAAGCAAAGCACAGGCTAGAAGTCACCCACCCACAAACCCAAAGTCCTAGTTTCTCTGAGCACAAGCTAGAAATATCTTAGGCAATGAGGAAGATAAAAGCTTGAACAATTTGTAACGTCATACTACAAGGTACGCATGAAAAAGAACATTATCTCTGCTGCAAATACTCAGGGAAATTTATTTCTCTCTGGGAATACCCTGGTATAAATCTGAATCTGTGATTTTATTGAAGCAATGTTAATTTATACTAGGAGACAATCAGTCCATTTATAACTGTTATAGGGGAGAAAATAACTTAAAATATTCAAAAGTAAACAGAAAGCATTAGGTAATTCCTTGATTTTCTAGCACTTGTAAAATGCTAATTAGAGAGAAGCAGTTAGTGATGGATCCAGTCTCATATTTGGAGTCAGGAAACCTCTGTAAAAACACATAAAATAAAAATATTATAGGAAACAGATGTATTGCCACACTTTGTATTCACAGGGAAAAGCAAATAGATGCAAGCAGACCAGCTGGGTCACTAACTTATTTAATTTACAACAACTGTTTCTTTCTTTCCTTGGAATGAAGGCCACTGTGTCTCTTAGCTTCTTCTTGCATCATTCAAACTTTATTTGGTATCACTATGCCAGATCCAACAACTTCTCTGCTAGGCTTGAATCTGCCTACAGCTGCTCCCAATTCTGGTCATGAATGACATGCTCAAAATGAAGACACCTTAACTCCCTCTTCTCTCACTAATTTTAACAAGAAGGAAAAAAAAAATAAATTGAGCCAGTATCTCCCATGCTTTTCTGAAACTTGGCCTTAGTCTGTTCCTGTTGTTGAGAAATTCCTACACAAATTAGGTAACATCCTTCATCTCTAATCTTAACTAGCTTCCTTGTTAACACCAAAAAAATTCAAAAAGGAAATAGGACTAAAAAGTAAAATCATCCTTAAACAAGGTTTTGACTGCCTTTGGATTTATTTTTTTATATTTTCTTCCCTTTTCTGTCACATTCACATAATGTACAGTTATTTATACCTATTTGGCAGCGAATCCGGATGGTGAAATTTTGTACACACTTTGTAATGTTGTGGATAAACAGGTAAAATTAAATAGGTATCTTCAGTACATTGAAGATTCAAGAGAATGAATCTGCTAGCCTCCTTGTCAAACTGCTTTCCATCCTTCAGTTGAGACTTTTCTTCTGTGTCTGGATTTGGTCCTTGGAAACTGACAGATATCCATGTGGGGCTGTGTACTTCCCAATATTTTACCTCCTCTCTACCTCCCACTGACACCCTCAGCCCAATACTGATCACCTCAGGCTGGCTGGGGAACAGGGACAGGAGTTCCAAGGTTCTTGAATTGGATGATTATTGGACTTTCAGGTACACTTTTCTATTTTATTGTGTGTAGTTCAGCTTGCAGGACTGCACAGATGTGAAACTTCGCAAATACTTATGTAGGAAGTAGGCATATGCCTCTGCTTTCTTCTTCAGCACCTTCAGATTACATCTCTAGGCCTCCACTGTAGATCCACAGTTAGAAGCGATGGGAAAGAGCCCTCTGACATACTAGAAGGCTTTTTGAAGCATCTGTGGAACCTTCTGCGCAGTGGTACAGTCAGCACACTTCCCACAGACACAGAAAATTGATGCAATATCCTAGGCAACTTGGAGATATCTCTCTCCCTGTGCACATATATATGTATAGCTAGCTGTACATATATATCTATATCTATATATATCCAATTGATGCAACAACCACAAGGCCAACTTGCAGCAGGATATTACTTTTCAGAAAACTGACATGTAGCTCCTCCTTGAAAGTCTAATTTCAGTTTAAAACTATATCAAGGCTTCAGGAGGGCAGAACTTTTTTTTTTTTAATTTAGATTTTGATCTGACAAATTTAGATTTTGATTTTGACAGATGAGACA
The DNA here is from genome assembly GCF_050655825.1 of Lonchura striata. Taxonomy (NCBI): domain Eukaryota; kingdom Metazoa; phylum Chordata; class Aves; order Passeriformes; family Estrildidae; genus Lonchura; species Lonchura striata. Next base: position 81,590,605 of record NC_140705.1, on the reverse strand, counting down.
TCAGATTACACAAAGCAGAACAGAAGCTGGGCACTGACTTTGCATTTTCTAGGTCTTTACATGTAAGACTGAGGAGATCTGAACAATTCAGGGATCCAGCTTTTTAGGGAAGTAACAAGACAGCTTTAAAGAAATATGAAATCTGCTTTGCCAGTGCAAAGGTCCTGTTCTTGACATGAGGAAAGGTTCTTCTCCACAACACAGTAGTTTTTTTGCCTAGAGCAATGGCTATTATTTTAGTTCAGACCACCCATCATCACCACAAGACTTAAGGATTTACAAATTTAGGAGAGCAATAGCATAGAAAAGATAATACAGACCAAAAAATCCTGCAATAGTGGGACACTTTTGAGGAGCCTAAGCCAGGAAATAAAGTATAAAACAGGACAAAGCAAAAATTACACAACTGCAACAGCTGCTAATATAATCTGTTTTTGCTTTCTAGAGAATACTTGTTTGGAAAGCCCTAAAAGATAATGACTTCCCATTCAGCAAATACTTTAATGTTCTAATAATGGCATTTGAAGCTGGTTTACACAAAAAATGTCTAATTCCCTATTTTACCCAAACTTCCCCTATGCTAACGAGTGACAGATTTTTCCAGTGAAATTTTTGGCCTAAATTCTTCTTAGGTTCTAAATCCCCAGGTCCCATAAGAAATGTGTCCAAACAGAGCTTTGAACCTGCTTTCTAAAACAGAAGAAGCACCATAGCCATCACCATTCTTCTTCGATTATGAATACATTGGAAATTTGATACAGGCTTACACACAGAGAATATGAAGTTAAAGGCAATTAAATATTATCTTAAAAATAAACACAATTCTTGGGTACTCTACATCTCATTTCCTCACAGGAATAACATGGGAGACTGTGCATTAATGAGACATGCAGCTACTTTAACAGATGTGTTTAACAGGTGTAAAGATTGTGTTCCTAAAACATGCTGAAGGAGCATTATTATTTGGCATTGATTTTAAGGATAAATAATGAACTAATGTACTAAATAATCTATGATGTACATGTTCTTATAGGAAGATACAGATAAATAAAGTTATCTAATGAAGAGCAGTCTACACACTGTGTTGGGATTTTACCTAAAGACTTCAATGAAAGCTACTGGAACTCTGCCACTAACTTCACTGGGCCCAAAGTATTACTCTCCTATTTCCCATTACTTTAAATCAGTATATATATTCCAGAGGGTCCTATCTGCTTGGAGTTTGCCTTAAAACCTCAGGAAATAAACTGGAGAAATCAACTGAATTAAGTCAAAACTGATTTGCCCACTCGTCTCATATTTCTGCAACTAGTCTGCTTCTTTATAGCTGAAAACAAAACTTTGTGTTTTGATGAGGCTGTGTAGTGAATCACAAAGACATAGCAATTTAAAGGGGTTTTTATTGTATTGCACAAGGTATTTATGCAATCCATGTAGGTACTGTATTGAAGGATCCACACTTTGCAAACATTGGCTGTTGCTGCACATACCACTAGCATTGTGAATAACGAGTGCCTTCTTCAAAAAGTAAAATAACCAGTTGCAAGTTTAAGCATGTTGTGGAAATAAATGAACAAAAAAGCAAGGGCTATTAATACATATTTCTCTTCAAACACACAAATATACAATTTTCAGAAGAGCACCAATAATGCCAAGCAAGTATTTTGATTAGATACTGTATGTGTAGGCTCTGCAGTAAAAAGCCAATATGCACACAGAAAATAGATATCAACTTCTAAAATAATTTAACCATAATATCTTGCATGTGTCACCTGTTTACAACACAACATTTCATATACAATGTCAGGCCCAAGCCTCAACGTGTGTAAATTCGTGCATATTCATTTAAAGCAGCTGAGATTCTCGACCAGGTTATTCAAGCTGAAAAAGCCTTCAAACTGTTCACAACTGAATTCAGAGTGGTAGTATAAGACTGAGAAAGTAGTTATGGTGAATTTATAACAGAAATGGTACTACAGAAAATGAAGAAAAACATTATAAACCCTTAAACACAAGGTTCTAGGAAGAGGCCTACATATAAAGTGATATTGTAATAATTTATATAAGTGAATAATTGGCATCAGTCTCCTTTCTGACATGAGATTCTCACATATTCAGAAGCCTGTAGAAGTGAACTAAGCAAATGTTACAATCAGTATAATCCTCAAACACTGTTTCTTAAGTTTCTGATCATTAATACTGGTACTTAAAAACATTTTATATTTGCTGAAACTGATTATTAAAGTTTACCTTCCTGATATGAGAATTTAGTATAATAAAAATCATGAAAAACAACAGGTAAAAAAATAGTATTTTAAGAATATTTTTAGAAAATTCATCATACAACGGCAAATACATTTGACTCTTAAGCATCTGCTTTTGAACTGTGGTCTTTTGTTTGTTTTTAAGTGAATCACTTAAAAAGAAGCAAGGCAGTACCAGTTCTAAGATTTATTCTTGTCCATTACATTGAGGACCTCATCCAAAAGTGAGGGCCCCAAGTCAAGTTGTAATGAGAGAAGAGAGCCTGCAAGATCTGAAAGGGATTCTTCTGACTTAGTCTTTGTCTTGGTTAGTTCACATGAAAGCTGACTGTCGTCTAGTAAATCAATTGTTTGCCAGTCAGTGCATCGTTCAGAAAAGCTGGATGAGTGACTGTCACTACTGTTAGTAGAATGTGAAGAAGAACCATTTTGCTCCCATATGTCATCTTTGTATGTTTCTTCATCCTCCATATCTTTATCTTTCTCCTGCAGTTTTTCTTCTATTACTGGCTCACAGCTAAGCCTAGGATTTCTGGATGACCTGATGGATTCTTGCTTTGAATTAAATGTCACTGGTGACAATAAAGGCAATGTAAGGGCTTGAGACCCCCCAATAGCAGGAAGGGAAATAGCATTTTTGAGCACTGGTGATGGAGTTTCTATAAACATGGATTCAGAAGTGCTGTTTGCCCTTAAGAATTCGTTGTGGATACCAGACTGGCTAACTCTGGTTTCACCTTCATTTCCAGGCAACAGCTCATAGTTGCCCTGTAAAAATGAGATGTCTCCAAAAACATCATGCTGTCCCTCTTTTCCAATGTGTATGGTGTGACGAAAATCTCCAAGTGGAGGACTGATCATATCAGGAGATAAAACATCCCTTAGTTTGAATTTCTTCCCTTTCTTATTGTTAGCAGCTTTCAAGTATATAGGTGTCTTGGCTGGCATCTTGCTTGTAGTTTCTGAGAGTAGTAGTTAAAAAAAAAAAAGGTTAGGAAAGGAGAAGCCTCTTACAAAGCCAGTTCTTCTCAGGAGACCTTCAGTGTTAGCAATGTTACATGATCATCTTGAACCACTCTTACACACAGAGTCTTATTCTTCTGATACAGAGAACTGTGGAGCATGTGAAGGTAAATGTCTCCCACATCAGCTCTTCTCAAGGTAGAGCATACGTTTTGGGGTCAGGTACCAACCAAATGCCCTGCTACTTCCTCAACTTGAGAAAACCTACATGGGATACAAAATCAGGTTATCATTAACTTATTTTTCATGGTTCATTCAGTCTTGTTTTTTACCAAACCCCAAAATTAGTAATGGCACTGACAGTTCCAGCCTGCAGAATAGCTTTATGATGTTGCTTCCCTTCATTAGGCAGGATAAAAGAGTTAAAATTAACAAGGGCTACCTAACCTTTCTCTGACCCCATAGCTTTTTTTGAAGTCAGACTTTTTAGACAGAATTTATTAAACAAATATCACTATCTCAGTCTTTCTTCTTATTGCAGCATCCAAATGCTGACCTTTAAGAGCACATGCAGAAACACATTTATAACATTCAACAACACTAAGCTTTTGGTAGATCCAGGAAGACTGAGTAATTTAGAAAACCATTTTGGATTTAGAGTACACTCCCTTGATTTAGATAACTGGGTAATCAGATTAGCTTTCAGATACTTCCAGTTAGTGCTGGAACACTCACAAACTGTAACCAAGAACGCTTCCATTAATTGTGCCCATTTAAACAGATAGTTTTAGGAACCAGAGAAAAGAGCTGTTCCATGTCCTTACAATTTGTTAGGAACATCCAAACGCACATGCTTTAGGAGATTGATTGTTTTGACTACATTCTTTAGGCTACATGAGTTCTTCATAGCAATTAGTTATAGATTAGCTCACAAATTATGCAGACCACAAGGTCACAGTGATTTAGAGTTGCTCTGTGCAACCAATTTTAAGTCTTTGCAAACCACGTTGTCCTACTAGAATGTGGTCTTTGAAAGGCCCGATAGAGTTAACAAGGGCTAACAGACTATTATGTCAGCAAGCTATTGAAAAACACTCTTTTTTAATACTTTAATGGTATATTTCTTCCTTACAGTGCCAGTTCCTAACCCTTGGACACTCTCAGAATTAATGCTTTTTTTTCTCCTGGACATTTTTGTACATTCTCCTATTAAGTCCATGCACCACAGATCACCCCCTCTCCTCAGAATACTCATCTGCAAATCCATCACCCTTTGTCCATCACCACCCCCACTCTACAAAGGGGATTACAGCTTTTACACATCAAGACTATTCTATACCATAGAGGAGGGAAGCTGGCTATTAGTAACAAGTGCTACTTCTGCTGCCTTTTACTCATGCCCTGGCAGGGTTTTTCCTTCACCAAATTAAGCCCAGTATACAAATCACCAGGTTTAAAACTTAGCACTGTACAGCTACACACCCAGGTTGTCAAGAAACATTTTAGCATTTTAACAAATCTTTTAACCACAGTAATTAGTTCCTACAGTTGGGTACTTTGCATCACAAGGGGAGCTGGGAGTCTAGCCAGGTCAGTGCTTTGTTTTTTTGATACCCACCAAGTAGTGGGTAGTAGTAGTGCACTTTGATAATGTTGAAGAGCCCTCCCCCACAAAGCATGTCAGATGTAAACAGGTTAAAGTTAAAATACAAAATAAGTGCAGTAATTTATGAGGGCATTTTATAGTTTCAAGATCAATTTTGAAAATACAATTGATTGTATCAATCAATTAAAAGCACTTCAAATCTTCCTTCTACACAACAAAAAGGTAATTAATTAGAATCTACAATATACTAGGAGATTCACATTACTCCATGACAGTAGTACAAGATACAAAAGTAACTCCTAAATAAGATCTCTACATGTGCCACCTGCAATGGGAACAGAGCTGATTAGACAAATCAGCCTTGCAGTTTTAAAATCTAAAAATCACTGTGTTGTTTCCCCCAGTTTATCACTCTGCCCAAGCGACCCATTTAACTAAACAAAATGTCCTCAACTCTACAGAGAAGACTATTATCAAAGATGAATGGAGAGGCTGTTTTACAGTTATCTAGTGGACTCAGCTCTCACTTTGTAGAAATAACAGGCCAAATTCTCTCTGATTTTAATTTCTCATTCTTTAGGGTCTTTTAATTTGGATAAATGACAATGCAATGACAATGTGGTCCAAAGACATGCCTGTTGGTCACTAGTTTAAAAATGAAAGACAAATGGTAGTTCATTCAAAGCTTTCATGGCTTCCACCACTTGGGATCTGTATCAAAAACCAATATCCCCAAACTCCACTGGGAGGTTTAAAAAAAACCTGAAGGACACAGTGAAACATCTGAATATCAGGAAATACTAAAAAGAAAATGTAAAATAACTCCTAGTATAAATAGGCCATTTTGACATACAAGAAAAGCACTGTATTTTATTTAGCTCAAAGCTTGGGGGAAAAACTACAAAAAACTCTGAAAGCAGCACAAACTTTTGGATATCCAAATCTCCTTATTTCTTGCACTACGGGAGAGCCCCAGTAAGGGGCAGTGTAAAACCACACTACCTGAGATGATGCTGCAAGAGACTCCACTATCAAGAATTATAAACCCCTCTATACAGCAGCCCTTTTAATTGTGAAGGCCTTGTCTTCCATTTGGCCAGTGCAAGAGGCTTCACATTTGAAGAGAAGAAATTTCACAATTACATACTTAGTGCAAGCACCATTTTCTCTGCTGAAAACAAAGGCTACTGTTACTGCAGATTTCAGTACCCACAGTATTGGAAATCTGCAAACTACACCTTTGAAATAAAAGAAAAGGGCTCCCTTTTCAATGGACAGGCCTTCCATGTACAACATAACAAAGCTTCAGAGCAATTTTGTTTCTGCATACCTATCCTCTTTGTCAGCTACTGCCTAAAGGAGCACAGATTTTTAGCTACTTCAAACAAATAAATCTGGAAATATTCACTAAGTCTACAATACTATTATTATTCATACTTAATTTACAATTAAATAAGGAAGAACCCATATACCATATAAACAGTTAACATATAGCATATATATATATATATACACATACACATGCATATATATATAGTTTTTATAATTAAAAAAATTATAAATCAAACTTTGGCAAATGAAGAAAAACCTAGCAAGACTAAAGCTTCCAGCTCAAAGCTCAAATCCTAGAAGACAAAAAAATTAGTCCACAAAATTTTCACAAGTATGTTAGCACCTTAACACACTCCCTACACTCAACAAGATTTAATGGAATCAATCTCAAGTGCACATGGGCTAAGAGAAGGGACACAACACAATGCAATCTTGATATCAGGCTACACAATAAATTTCTCCTTGTCTTAAAATGAGACCTTTTTCAGATCTTACTGCTAAAAGAGTCTCTTGTTTTGACTAATTTCAGCTCAGTAACTAAGTGGTTGTATAGCTAAATTGGAAAGCTGAATGAGAAATTATCAGAAAACCAGAAGTCTGCAATCCTGGACTGCCAGCCTACAGTGGAAGACCTTAATTTAAGGGAAAAACAACATGAAAGGATTTTCATTCCAGTTGAAAAGATACCCCCTTCTCCTAACAAGATTCAGGTATCAGCCAAACCAGAGGAATTCCAGCCCAGTGAAAATTAAAGTTTTCGTTTGGCTGTAGTGCTTGCTCATTTTCATTCCTATCACTTCACACTCTCATATAAGTATTTTGCTTGGTAACAAAGACTAATATTTTTAGAGGTGCTTCTCAATCCGCCTTCTGTCCACTCAGCAATCATCACCTTCCACACAGCTCAAAGTTTTCCATGGATGCCTTAGCTTATTCCATGGTCCATTTTAAAAAGATAGACTATCAGCAAATATCTCAACAGCTAAGCTTGCAAAGCCAGAGACAAATAAGGGTCAAAGTGCAAACTTTTATTTGTGCACACATCCCAAGAGACCTAGATTCTTTAACAAAGAAATTAAAGAAAGAAAACCACATTTCCACAGAGCAGAGCCAGAAGCAACTGTGTATGCTGGGAAGCCTACGGGCTTTCTACAGGGCAACCCCTTGCAAAAGCTTTGCCTTACACATCACTGACTAGAAGCATGTGAAACTTGGAGAAAGGCCTTTCCAAAGCATAATTTAAAATATACTTGTGGAGCAAGTCAGTAAGAGAAAACCGAGTATGTACATTATCTAAATATCCAAATGAAAGCACAGTAACATAGCAAAAGACAGACACAAACTAGGCAACAAGCAGCTGCAATTTTCTACGTGATGAAGAATCCACAAGCATAGTAGAATTAGACTTTAGGGTTTCATTTTAGGTTTTAGCTATCAGTAGCTTTTAGCAGTACAAACAAACTCTTAAGAACATCCTGGTCAATGCTGTTACTTTCACTATGTCTGAAACAGCATCAAGTGTAAAATACATTTTTACTGGTTTTCTAATGGGCCTGAAGTCATGGAGTCACAATTCCTGAATGCTAGTGAAATGCACTCTCAGTTAACAAAGTCATCAGGTACAAGAAAAGCAAGAGATGATGCACCACAGAGCTTACCTCTCGTGTTTCTGGATACTCCTTATCAACCACCAGTCCCTGAAGACAAGAGGCCACAAGTCTGTCCACTTATAAAGCCACTACCCTCTAAACGGCTTAAACCATATCAGGTGCGGACATTTCTCCCTCTAGACTGTTTATCTAAATTTACATTGTTTATAAGAGGCACAGCCTTTGAATTCATCTGTATTAAAGTCAACTTCCCTTGATCAGGTTAGAAGTCCTTGTCTCCTTTCCTTCTCCTTTCATCAAAGAATTGGCACCTTCCTGATTAAAGCTATAGATTTAATTACTTTATAAAAACAATCAGGCTAAACGCACTTCAGTTTAACTAAATTTCTCAGCTGCAGTCAGCTGACTCTCCTGGATCAAGGCTTACCTATTTCATTGTGTTACCACATACACTATTTAGAAAATGAAGGGAAAAAAATCCCAAATCATTCCTACAGCTACAGAAGCACAGGTCAAGAGAGGACCTGACTCTATCGTGCTGTTGATTCATTTCTACATTACCCTGAAAAGACAGAGATGCCATGTGCTAGCTGTGAAGATGTTTGTCCATCCTTCTCTTAAAATTCCCCATACATGCAGACTACATCCATTCATTTACTTCACAGAGGTCATTTATCAGAGAATTGAACCTAAAGTATTCCCTGTTCCAATCCAGGTCCTGATTAATAGAATAAATTATTTTATCTATTCTAGCTGCGGAGAAATAAAATATTAAAAAAGCAAAAAATCACATAGGGATATATTTTTACTTCCCTAGTTATAAAACAGTTTTTTCCACATAAACCAAAGACAGATAGTACACCAGCTGTGAGTTGTCCACCTGAAGAAGGGTTAATTGCCATTAAGTGTAAGCACAGACAGGGACAGGCTGCATACAGTGTCTTTCTCTCCAGGTATCTTCCATTTCTCCAGCACCCTCCTGTTTTTTCCCCCTTCCTAAAATGTAGATTCATAAACAAAGGAAAAACAAGTTCTTGATTTTTAATTATTGACTCCTTTAACTCTTGCCATCCTGCTTAGCAGTCTTTCAAACGTCGTGTAAATCATGTTAACCAAACCAGGGAACACTTTCAACTAATTTTAAACCATTAAAGTATTCATATATTATAGGGAAATTAATGAAGTAATTAATCGATTTAACAGTTTTTATTTTAGCTTGTAAGAAAAAGAAACAAAGGAGAGCAAACCTGATTTGAGGGGAAGAAAAAAACAAGAGGTTTAATTTGAACAACTGGCCTCTGTCTCCAGGTATTATTTTGTTCTTTAGCAGTCTGAGATTACAAATGCCCTTTATAAACCAGAAACCTTCATCCTTGTTAAGGTACTTGAACACTAACTGTTATAAATGAGAATTTATTCAGCCAGATTAAAAATAAAAATCATTTTATTTGCGGTCAAATTCTATCTAGTCAGCCACACGGAAAGGACAGAGCCAAGCCCGGGGTTGACCCTGGGTGTGCAACAAGAAGTCAGCCTCAGCAGAGGTTTTCTCCTATGCCCACACACCTCCATCCTGGCACAAGCGGTTTTTATAGGGAAAATTCCGCCTGAGGCCAAGATTTGAGCAGTTAGTCTTTTCTTCTATTCAGTCTATAGGTTAATAAAATTTTCTTTTTTTGGTGATGAGGAGAAATAATTCAATGTCCTGAGTAGTTGAATTCTTGATGAGAGTTTACGGGAAGGCTGCATTCACATGGATCTGTCTGAGGATTTCCATGATATCCATCTTGGACGATCAGCACTGATGATCGTGATGATTAACACCTGGAGCCCAGACATGGCCCATCTCCCGGCCAAGCCACATCCTTTTACTTGTAAATCAGTTTCTAATATACATCCAGTCTCGCCTGTAAAGGGGGGGGGGGGGGGGGGGGGGGAACTAATACGACGGGCATGATTTAACAAATATCCAATATTACATATTTCATACGAGGAATGGCGCGAATTATATTTATTACACATAACACTAACCAAGCTGTTTCTCAGTCATCCTTTTTGAGCAAATTGAACAGGGGGAATTCCTCATGTGATGTTAGTGACGGGAATAATTTTAAATCTTCTAGTGTCTTTCCCTCTCTCTCTTTTGAACCACCTTGTTGTGGATGATAGATAAATATAATTGCTCATAAATAATACAGCTAGGATGAGAACAGTTCTCCCAGCTAGCCGGATGACACCCCTGCCTTTCGATGAGTCCTGGGGTGAAATGGACTGTTCCATCCCACCCCCCAAAAGATGTATGGTTCACCCCGCACCTCTATCCCTCCCTTGGGACATCAAGTGTCTGTAACCCGATTGGCCATGCCTTATTCCAACCTACCTCGAAGCCCCTTTATAAGGAGGTTTCGAGGGGCCACCTGGTCTCTTGGAACTTCCTCCCCTCTTGGAACTCCCTCCCCTCTCTTGGAGCTTCCCCTCTCCTGGAGCATCCTTCTGTCTCTCCCCTCCCCCACCCTCTCAAGCCCGGCCACGTGCTGTGCCTGGGAGCACGAGGCAGAACCTTCTGCACCCCCAATAAACCTCTTTCCTCAAGAGCAAACTTCAGAGATCTCTGCCTCCATTCATCTACACCGTGCTGGAGCCTGCTATTTTCTACACCACCTCAAATTTTTCAACATTGTTTTCCAAACAGATCATTATTAGTGACAATATTTCAATATAATCCTCCCTAACAACATATACGAAAATAAAAATCACTTCTTTCTTCCCATCACCACTGCCTTATTTATAAACGAGATCATGCTTCTGCTCTTATTGTCATCCGCTTACAACAGGAATTTTACTCTATTTACTTGGTAGAATTGTATTACAAACCATTCAAGAATTCTTGTGCTGGGATAACACAAACAAGTTCTCCAAGCAGAATAAACTATACCGAAAAAAGAATAATTCGTTATTCTTGCCTTTTATTGGTTCAGAGTAGGCATCTTCATTTTATTTCTTTTTAAGATCAATATACAAATATATTAATTTAATCAACAAAATTTGGCAGCACAGCCAGTGGCGGTGCTCATATTATGCTGTTTGTCCAGTAAGAATCTACTCCTGTCCTTAGGGGGAGGAAAACTAAAAATCTTTCCAAATTATCATTCTCCAGCAAATAAACTGGATTTACATTCTATAGGATAAAAAGCAATGCCATACTTCAGAAAGAGAAACATTTTATTTCAATGTGCTCAAGCTGTGAATCTATAAATTAGTTGACCTTTCGCCATCTCCCTCACTTCTTCACCAATATCCACCACCTGCAAATTTGGGCTGCAACAATTTTTTACTTATTTGCAATTTGCTCATAAAAATACTATGCAACCCATACTGTATAGATCTCTGCACTGTATCAATAGAAATACATCCCTCTCTGATGCTGACTTATTTTTGACATGTACTCTGAGATTCTAAATGTTTTTAATACATGCTTTGTTAACACTGTAGAAGACTAACGTTTTAAAAATCTGGTTGTGATGCAATAAGAAAATAAATGCCTTACACAGTCTGTTTTTCCAACTGTTCTTATGACCACTCATTAGAATATTTTAAATAGCTCTTTTTTATCAAGTTTTTTTTTTACCTTTCAACAGGTTTGAATCACAGCTTGCCTTCAGCTTTGCAAAGTTAGCATATTTTCTAGAACAATAAAAACCTTCCTTTTTCTCTCCTCCAGAGACAGGGATTTAATGAGCTCACTGTATTTGTGTTTAGCTTCATGAAGTGAAACAGGTCCCTCTTTACTACCTTCTCCCTAGCTTTGTTGGCTGGTACATTCATACATATGTTCAATACCATATAGTTCATTGGCTTCCAAAAACTGGATGAGCACAAGCCCATGCAGATTTAGGCAGAGGTGAACGTCAGTACAAGGTGCAGCCCATCTCGTTAACTAATGCAACCAGCCACGGTGAGGTTATGTTACGTCAAGCAGACTGCACGCTGAAGCACAGTCACACATCTCCTCCTATAAAGTCACACACCAGATGAGAAAATAGCTGGGTACCATAAACCCATAAGCCACAAGATGGACAGGCTTAAAAACTTGTCCATCGATTCTCTTCAGCCATAGGGAAAAACATGAAATGGGACAAAAAAATAACCCCTACAACCTGAGCCAATGTCCCACCTAAAAGCCTGGCAAACTGCTCTGGTTGAAATCTCAACTGTCCCCTGTGATGTCAGCCAGCACTCAGATCAGTGTATATGGATTAGGAATCCACACTCCACACCCTTTGTGATTCTAAGAAGGTTAGCATAGATGGCTTTCTCTTTTGACACAGAGGGTGTAATTCCCCAGCCAAACTCTGCTCTCAAAGCCGGTTTAAGAAGTTCCCACCTTGGATTCCTCACTCCTCATTGCTGGTTCCTGGTTCTGCACTGCAAGTTCCTTGTACCCTTGGCAGGCAGACGGACCTACAAGTCACACTTCAAACGGGCCACAGCCGCAGTTCTCTCCACTGACTCAGTTTACAGGACAGGCTTAGCAATAGCTGCAGCTGTCCAATGCCAGTGCTTCAAGAGAGTTCAAGCCCAATATAACTTGCTGTCAGAAAGGCATTCTCTCCTTCCCCCCTACTGTGTGCACACACTTGACCCCTTACAGGCCAGTTCAGCACACAACAAGGTGAAAACTAACTAGGGAAGGGGTCTAAAATCACAAAGCTTGGCATGAGACTGCGACTCTCTGCTGTAAAAAAGTCCTTTCAATAGCTAACCTATCTCTTGAGACATCACTCTTAGAAAGCAAGGAGTTGTGGCAGAAGGGTTGGGCAATCCTTAACCATCTCTTCTGCAATGAAAAATGTCCATGGAATTACATCCAGACTTTTATGCACTCCTGATGCAAAATGGTTTTGTAGCTCCACTTGTTTCTGCCTTAGGGTTCCCAAGACTGCTGTCATACTGAAATTAAGTTTTTCTAACTTTATTTAATATATTCATACTATTTTTGTAAAAGACCCTTAGTTTAAAATTTCTGTTATTGATAGCTACTTGCAAAGGCAATCTAAAATATGAGGATCCTGCAAGGTTTCAAGAAAAAAAAAACCCAACCACCAAACCCAAAAACCCCTACCCTGAACACCTGACCTCCAATTCTCAAATATGCTTCATCTCTAAGTCAAATACTCCTTATCATCTCCTTAAAACACACAAGTGACATAGGCATATCACAATCATTAGTTCTATTATTCATTTTTCAGAGTGTTTAAATAAGTATTGACCATCTTTAAGTGGCTGATAAACTAGTTTTAAAACAAACTTGAAAGCCAGAGAGCCCTCTATAAGCAAAGACTAACAAGGAGGTAGAGATATATAGATACAGAAAAATCTAAAGTTGCACAGGACTTATTTTTTTTTTATTACATAGAAGAAGGATGAATCTTGTGCTCTGTTGCAGTTCTGCCTCTGTCAGAGAGTTGAACGGTCATCAAGATGAGAGCAAAGTTGATGGCGTTGGGGTGGATAGAAGAAACGAAACACTTCAATAGATTTTAAAAAATCCTCACTGAATTACTTTTTGGTCCAACTCATGCCCTCTTTAAAAAATGAGGCTGAAATCCCAGAGTAAATAGGGCTTCTAAAATTTTGTTATCTATGTTCAGTTTCAAGTGTATTGTTAGTACAGCTAAAGTAACTGGTTTATCACCCTCACATGACACAAAAGGGAAAACCCAGAAATTACATCTTTATGGTGAGTTTATACTTTACTTCTAATAGAACAATGCCACTATTTGAAGGCACCATTTGAGCAGAGCTAAGAATCTGGAAAAATAAGTGACAACTGGAAGACATGTCATATTCTGGTGCTGCTCTGCAGCCTGTCAGTGACACCTGCAACATGCCCCAGCTGAGAGGGATGCACCACGCTGGACAGCAGCACAGGAGTCCCCACTTCCTCCCAAGACCTGTGGTTCTCATACCTTTAGTTGCTCGTACTCAACTGATCAGACTTCTTTTTTTCTGGAATATATCAAGATGTATCAGGGTGAATTCACTCTTTGTGCCAATAGTTGTATTTCACATACTGTTCTTAAAACCTGTCAGAGCAAATTAGTCCAATTTGAAAGAAATTAATATACTCAGCACTTGTAAAGAGGTGTGCTGTCTGAATATTCAGAATGCACAGTGGCAATTCGGTGCTAAAGCTAGTTTACTGATTAGCAGCTGATATTTCTTTCAAACTCTAAATCCCATGTATTTAATTAAACTGTCCAAAATATTTTTGTCTCAAATCCCACTAAAGCCACCTTCTCAACACTCAGGGTTTACATCAGCCAGCACTCAGCACCTATCTTCTCATTATTGTAGCCATATTTCAAAAGATAAGTACAGATCTAAGACAAAGCTTAAGCCAAATGGTGAATGAAATGACAGCCCTTGTATAGACCAGACCTTGAGCTTGCATGTGCAGGCAACACAAGAGGATAAGTAAAAGGATCAGGGAAGCATGTTGTATCCAGTGAAGCCAAGCAGACCCAGTGTACTGCAAGTCAAGTCCTGTCTTTGCAAACTTCTGGAAAAGCATTTTGCAGACATTCGTTTTCTCTCAGCTCTCTGCAGGGGCTCCCGCTTAGAGCTTTGCCTTGAGACTACAAGAGAACATAAATCTCTCTGTTCAAAGGTCAATATTTCAAAATGCTCCAAAATGGAAATTTTGTTTTCAAAAGTAGTGTCAATGGAAGGCATATTGGCGACAAAAAGAAAACTTCTAGTAGGCAGTCACATTAGGGTAATGTAATCATGACTCATGCTCCTCACCCATTTCCTGACTAGGGCTGTGCATGATCAAAAGAAAGCCAGCCACAGCAATGCTGCCGCTCGTTAATGTTAGCTGGCCTGAAAGGATTACAAACTACCAGAAAACAAATTCATTGCAGAGCATCCTATTTAAAGCTTGACATAAATCGACACTGACAAACACAATGGCATAACACCAACCAAAACAACTTGCCTCGCAATCAACTTGCGAGAAACAAGTTACAACTTTTATGATTTCTCCTACCCGAAACAACCCTCTCACACGCCTTTAAAACACTGTAAATCCTTGGGAGGATGCCTAGCGAGAGGGAGGGGAATGTCTAGTTGCTAGTTAGTATCTAAAGAAACCTTTTGGAGCGGATCACACTGAACTCTGCCGTAAAACAACTATCACCTCCCCAAAACAGGCTGTAAAATAACACACAAATGGGACAAAGCACGAATTGGGGTTAAGTGTCTCCCATCTTACAAGAAAAGCACTGCATGAGGCAATTTCTGTCTCAGTGTTCTGTCCTCTTGATCATCCCTGATCAACAGGAGTGAAGCGTGTGCTTAATCATGCAAATTGCTGTTAATTTGTATAAAGACTTCTTCAGCAGAAAACAGATTTCAGATCCTTGTTGGGACCTCAGTCACATTTAATTTGTTCCAAAACCCACATTAATGAAAACCCCTAAATTAATCAGATATTTCAGCAGAAACTAGGCTAGACATTAGGTAACAGATACCAACACTCAGCTGCACCTCTCTGCAGCCCTCACAGGCCAGATAGAATCATAGAATCATTCAGGTTGGAAAAGATCTTTAAGATCATCAAGTCAACGAGACAACTCCTTTCCCTTCCTCCTACCGAAGAAGCAGAGCTGGGAGCCTACATTTGCAGGTCACTTTCACTCCTTTACAAATGCCAAGTAAGTGCTAAACATGCTCCTCAGCACCAGTTACTGTGTTCCTTATGGTACTTCCAACAAGGGAGATCAAACGGGAGAGAGATTCTGAAGTTGACCACTACACACGTAATCCATTGTCAAAACCACTGTCCATAGATTTAAGAATGATCAACAGTGGCACTCCACTCTCAGGATACTGAAGAGACCTATACCAGGTCTGACAGCCAAATTCAACCCAAATTTAGCAACTGTCTTTTTAGTAATGCCTCGCTCACCGTTTAGTAATCTCAACCTTTTGCCCCTCACATTAAACAGAGTACTGGGGCACTGACAGGTGGGAGAAGCAAAGTGTTACACAAGGCAAAAGTCATGTTTAGGTCTGACTAAGCCAATACCAGCTAAGCGTACTGAGCCTATACTTTATCGAGGCTGCAGTAATTATTTCAGAGTTGAGAGAAGCTGGTTCTGAAACAGAGCACACACACATATACCAAGGTTTTATATTGCATTGTGACACTTACTGCTGGACTGTTAAAGCTCTGTTCATCTTGTTCATACTTCAGCAGCACAGAAATGAGGTGTAGCAACCCCTTTGGGCATGGTAGCACCTCGGTATTGACCAAGAATGAGCTGTTACCACATGCTGCAAGTCCTTCATGTACCAATTCATATAACTGGTATGGAAAGGAGTGGTGTGTAGGCAGAAAAATAAAAGAACATGATTCTGGGACCTGCTTTCCCATGTAAAGGGCATATTTATTTACTTAATCCTCTAATAAGTATGTAAGATGAAATGCTACCTTTACTGCAGGCTATTTAAAGCAAATTTCTAATGGTTTTTGCAAGCTCCAGGGAGTCAAAATTCAAGCCATGGGAGGAGCACTATGTTGCTGAGTGTGGTTTACCATCTTTCAAAAATTTCAGAAAAGATGACATGTTTAGAGTCCAAGGCACACAGCTACAGTGCTGAAAAAAACTTCTGCTGGTGGAGAAGGGAAATCAAGCAAAATAAAACACAACAACAACAAAAGAAACAACACCAACTTAGAAAACAAAAACAATGTAAAGATGGTCAGAAACCAAGCCACCTAAGTAACTGAACAGGTATTCCTGATTTTCTTACTGTAGGCAAAGGAACAGAAACTGAGGTCAATTTCCTTGTCCTGAGAGCAAATCCAAATCATATCCAGCCAAAAAACCCCACAACATATAATACTCTAACAATGCATTAGGATTGCATTAATTTAAGGCACAGTGTGGGCCTCTCCTCTTGTCCATATGGTTCTTTTAACAGAGATAGCATCTCTGGAAACACAGGCAAGAAACAAACTATAACTCCCTGAATTACACAACAGCAGAGACCATATGCTCAAGAAGTTTAAGAGGGAACTTGCATCCAAGTAGGGCATCAACATCTCAATGTTGCTGCTTCAGTACTGGACCAGAAAAAAATATTGTATAATGTAGGGACTCTGTGGGAAGGAAGAGAAATACCATAACCAAAAGACTCTGAAACACAGTCCCAGCAAAAGACATGTACAGCAACTTTTAAAGGGAAAGTACCAGCCAAGTGGCATTCCTTCTTTCCCTCTGCACATGCCTGCTAACCTGGATGCACCAGAGGTATGCTCCTTCTGGCTGCAGAAGTAGTGGGCAGCATACCCAAGCTTCTTCCTTGGAGCCCAAGGAAATCCTTACTGGAGGAAAGTATTAAATAGTTCACCAACAGGTACTAAGACCAATGTACAAAGTAGTTCAGCAACACCCCTATTGCTATAGTCATAGGCTTTCTAAGTTAAACCTTGAGTAAAATGGGATTTTGTTGTTGTTTTGTTTGTTCCCTCAGAACACAGGACTAAATAGGGTTTATCCTACAATAATTCATATTAAATATACATCTTCTTAAACAAAAATCCAGCCATGGATACTGCTGTTAAACTTTTGCTATTCCTGGAAAGACTATAATCCATTCACTTGAGAGGACAAAAACGGGAAGAGACAATATAGCATGGGAAAAGGAAAAAGGTACAAACAATGAAAAAAAAAAAATCTGCACCTAGTCAGTAAACTAAAACTCTCTAAGTACAACACATTAGCAGCCTGAAGGAAAATAGTTAACTTTCTATAGTCACCAGCTTCCCAGATTAATGGCCCTGTTTGAGTTCACACCTCCCAAAGTGAGTGTTTCAAACTGAAACAAGACAGGAAAAGCAAGGGACTGAAAGAGCATTACATCTTAAAGCAAATTCTCAACTTCAAAAACAAAAACTTCTGAATACCACAAAAATCCAGAGACTCTTCATCTGACTTGAATTTGGACTATTACCTTCCCAGTGACTTATGATCCAACAGATAAACTGAGTGCTGTTTTAGAAATTGATTAAGGCTAATAAATAATAAAACTCCCTTAATGCCTCTTGCTAGTTACCTTCCTTATGCAGAAGATATAGAAAATTTTTTCACTTGTATCAGACACTAAAATATTCTTCTTGAGCTTTCCACTGAACTTCTGTAATCTCCTATGTACCCAGAAATAGCCATTTTCTCCTGGGTCAAACACTTTGCTAATAGCTTTAAAAACAACTAAGATAACTATTGAGTCACTAGTTTACATCTTTTCTCTTTCAACAGTAATTGAATCAGTGTAAGTATTGGAGGCTGTACTGCAAAAACCAGATCAGAATCAAAACTCCTACTTTACTAAGTAGATTACAAGGTACAAAACTGGTACATCAGCAATGGAAGGACAACTTGCTATTGCAAGCTTTTCTTTCAGCTCAGTGCATCCACTGAAAACCAGAAATATTCTTTTTTTATGCTGTCATGGGATCTCAGATCAATTATGAACTCTTCCACAGCAGCCTAACATGCCTGATTTCATAGGAGTTGCTCTCCATTTGCAGGCCCTAAAGGCAGTACCACTCCTAAGTCAGACAAATGATACACAGAAAAGTTGTAACTTTTTTCTTATGGGCACGTGGAGTTGTGTGAATTTTCTGCTCAACAGGACTTGCAGCCTGCATTACCAATGAGTGTTCTTTAAACTCTGCCTTCAACTGATCCATTTCAGTTCGAGAACTACCCTAAGATGATTTGCACTGGAAAACTTAGAATCAAGGGGTAGATAATGAAATTGAGGGGTAGATAAGAGTAACCTTGATCAACTATGTCCTGATTTCAGCTGGGATAGAATTAATTTTTATCCTGGTAGTTGGTACAGTGTTGTGTTGTATTTCAGGTTTAGCGTGAGAATAGTATTGATAACACATTGATATTTTAGATGTTACTAAGCAGTGTTTATACAGAGTCATTGGCTTTTCAGTTTGTCACCCCACCCCAGCAGTGAGTAGGCTGGGCAGAAGCTTCAAGGTGACATGGCCAGGACACGTGACCCCCACTGTCCAAAGGGATGTCCCATAGCATATGGTATCATGGTCTATATACAAACGAGGAGGAAAGGTGGCCATGGGCCACCACTCAGGAATTGGTTGGGCATTGGTCAGCAGGTGGTGAGCAATTACACTGTGCATGCCTTGTTTTGTAAATTAGAATTTACAAAATATTTTATGATTACCCCTTCATCTTCTGTCCCATTCAGCTGTCTTTATCTCAATCTATGAATTTTACCTTTTCCCCCACCTCCATTCTCTCCATATCCCACTGGGTGAGGAAGGAGTGAGCAAGCAGCTGTATGGTGTTCAGTGACCTGTCAGGTTCAACCACCTCAAGCTGGTATCTGAACACTAGCAAGCCACTTGAATTTTAACAGCAGCCCAAGTCATGTACTCAAGATTAAAATGGAAGACTAAATGACAAAGGCCACAGTTTCAGGAAGGAAGGTTGTGCTCAGAAACAGAAGCAAGAGGTCAGAAGAGTTAACTAGGCTGAACCTCATCCTCTTCATCCTCTTGCATTCTAGTCATAAGGAGGTAGTGCAATTCCCTGCTGCATGAGAGGGAAGAAGAGGTCCAATAATTCTGTATTTGGCCATCATCATGTCCAGTTCCTGTAGGCACAATTCCAAGAGGACATCACAAAACAAAGTTCCAGCAGAGCCACAAGGGTGATATTATCACTTACATTTTATAGAAGCATAGAAACATTAAGGTTGGAAAAGACTTCTAAGATTATGAAGTCCAACTGCCTAGCTTCAGTTTGCTAGACTGAAGCTAGTCAAAGCAAGTACAAAGCAAAACAGACATTTTTGGAACAGCAAGAACAATTTACACAGGCTTAAGGTAGATTTCTCTGTTATTTCAATCTTTGTTATATCTTTGGTTTTTTTAGGAAAATACTATTATCTAATTTGAACAATTCTGGCAGAGCCAGGAGTCATACAGACACAAAACTCGGTAACAATTCAGGAAAGGCCTACAACTTGTCATAAGACAAGTTCCCAGTGATCTGACTTTTATCATTCAGGATATGAACAGTATTTTCCCCTAAATTCATGACATTTCTCTTAAGAATTAAGTATTTGGAAAAGTATTTTTACCTCAGTGAAGCCACACTCCAGTTTTAGAGGCTTTTTGTCCACAGATTGTGTTTCTTTGGACATCAAGATGATTATGAGGGTTGAAAGGACAGATCTCCTGTAAATTAGCGAAACGGACCTCTCATCAAAACAGATGTTTACAAAATTCTCATCTTTCAGCACAAAATAGAAAAAAAAAAAAAAAGAAGTAGATCTCTGTGTTGGACACTACTTCAAATCCTACATGGAGAACCAAATAAATTTTGTCCTCTCAAATCACCATTAACAGTTTGAAATCTGGAAGCTTTAAAAGCTGTTCCTCCTTGAACACTCTGCAAGAAGGGCACCCATTTCACAGCAACTTAGCCTCTTCAAAGAAAACAAGAAAAACCTCAAAGTCTTAAACTACAACTGTCCAAAAAGGATATCTAAGAATCCATGACCAAGTGGAATCCATGTCCATCTACAGATATTCAGTTTTGAAGAAAAGCACAATTGAAAAAAATTATATGTGATATATGTGCCTTCATTCACTTTCATTAAAAAAAAAAAAAAAAACACACACAGTTCTTTAATTTGAAAATACAATTGTAACTTCTTTTCAAGTCATATCTCCTATGCATTGTTACTACTGCAAAACTTGACTTTGGGACCATATTTGTACTTTCAGGATACTTATCCCAAAACTACAAACTTTGAAATTTGGAAAGCCCAGTAACTACCACCAGTTACCTCAGCAGATGGATTGAAAGAACACACTGAATCAGAGCACCTGAAAAATCATCTGGTACTATTCCAGTCATGGATCTTGTATGTACACACAGACAGCTGCTCCTACTTCTGCAGATACCACTTTTATTACAGAAAAAATGCACACAATTTCTCAGATGATGCCTTTTTAACACATACACCTACACTTCAGCTGTCTTGAAAGCTTCCATTTTAAGGCTTATTTTCAGAGTTGTTTATCAATATCTGACACTGCCATTCAAAATTTTCTATCCTCTTCTGCAGCCATCTGTATGTGTTTGTTTATTGGGAGGACTAGAAGGAGGTGGGAGAATTTTAACCAAAGTTTTTAAACTGTTTCTCTAATGAGATAAAACAAAATTATCTAATTCTATTACCCAGCTGTACCATAATGTCCTTTACTCCTACTGATACACAAACCATCAAAATCCTCAATACTGCTAACAGGCTCTGGCACTTCTGTACTTTTAAATGTGTCTTTTCCTGTCATTCTAAATTACTGGGATAGGCAATGTCAAGGTGTTAAAGGTGTATAATTTTTTATAAGATTCAGTAGCTTTATAGTCTAATACCTAGAATCAGATAACCATCAACCCAGATCAGTGATGGAACCTCTGCATATGAAGCAGGCATGTGGAACCAGGAGATGGAGGACACTGGATGTGGGGAAGGGATTAAAGTTTATTCACAGATGCAAGGAATAAAGACATTTATGCAGGCTTGATGCAGGAAAATCGGCTGGAATTTAGCAACAAGAGTAATTTGTATGTTTAGATTGCTCATTTGGCTTCTTTCCTGGCCGATTTTTCAGCTATATGCAGATTATATACTTGTATTTTCAGAGACTACTTGGATACACTTAAAGATTTATACTTGAATGGATACACTGTTCATACCAAAGGCAATGTCAAAAAGTTTCCAACTTCTCTGCTGTTGCTTCATTAGATAACAATTCTGTTATTTCCCCTATACAGCTGTCAGAGCATCTCCCAGTAATCAAAATGTTACACCATGCCACAAAATACCTTATTTACAATTTTTAGCTCTCTGCCAAGGTAGAGGCATGGTTGTACTCTCAAGGCAAAATAACTCCTGCAACTAACAGTGAAATTAATTCTCAGACAAAAATGTGAAAACTGTCCACAGCATAAATTACATGATTGTTCAAATTATTTAGGAACTCCTACAGATTAATAATCTTCTCAGACTCTTGCTATTGTAACTTTTTTTCTTTGGGACCAGAAGTATGCATTTTTAAGAGAGTTGTACAGTCCACTGCTATCAAATGGATTGCTTCGTTGTCCTTGCTGTTGACCTCAGGGGATCTTATCTGAAAGACTCCAGAGGCTGAGATGGGTATTCATACTGCCTGAAGATACACAAAGAGAAAACCAGAAGAAATACAGCCTCTCTTTCCACTAAAATCATAGCAAGCAAGTGGGGAGGAACATGTGAAACAGAGCAGCAGCCACACAAATTACTGATCTGCTCAGTCCACTATCTTTGTTCCTAACAACAGATTTGCTATTCCTTCTTGAGGACTTCTGTGTGCCACTGATTATTTTGCATGTTACTAATAAGAAACAAGTTAAGCAAAAATTATAACAGTAATAAGCAATATTTTCATTTAAGTCTTTCATCAATCTGACTAGATGCTACCCCTGCCTTCTAGGCAGGATGACCAAACTGAGCAGTGAATTACTACAAGTTTGTATTACTGCAGCATCACACCCCTAATCACAAATCAGGTATCTAGGATATTAAGAATTACGCACACATAAAATGAGAGCTTTTAAATCTCACAGAAGACAGTTCTTCAGCTGTTGTGTCTTTTGGGGCAAGGAATACCAACAGAATTGTAGCTGCTGTGAACATCACCTTCCTCCTCTTTCACCTTTCCACTCCAACTCTTTGGACTAAAGTAAAGTATAATCCTGTATGCCATATATACAGCCTATGCATGGACATGCTACTCCATTCTTCACTTCTGTATTCCCATTGGTTTTCAAACAATCAAACAGAAGAGACCCCCAGATGGATTACATCTTACCCTCTTACAAACCATGGTTATTATTTGGTTATTATTCTAAGGTCACCTGCTACAGGAGCAATGAGCAAGCAAAGAAACAGCCTAAACTTGTTCAAGAGCAGTAATCTATGGTATCTGGAGCAGAAACACGTGAGCTGCATCTGACATGCAGGACAATAGCACTACTCCTTCCCTGTCCCTCTTTCACTCACAATGTAGTTCTCCTAGTGTTCAAGCATTCCTTAAATTGGGCTAACCCTTAACATTATTTGTAGGAGCAATGTATCCTTAAAAGGGAAATGCCAAAGACTACACAGCCACAAACTGTCCTCCAGATGAATAGAGACAAATCATGGAGAAGCTAAAGTGCCTTTGCAAGGACCACAGTGCTGAGGAGAAATGGCATGGCTGGCCTTTACATGTCATTACAAAAGGCAGAGCCTGCACCTTCTTTTCTCTTCACCCTCACTGTGGAATGTGCAACTTCCAGTTTCCAGGATGTTTTTGTTTTCATTCTTTGTGGTTACAGAAACATTTACTCTCAAAGAACTAATAAGTCACATTAATGCTTCAAATGACATAGACCTCATACAATTTCAAATGATTAGGCTATCATTTAAAAACTGAAGATGAGAATACTGATCTAACTATCCTCTGGAAAGAAATTTTAATGAAACTGAAATGATGCTTTAGTTCCCAAAAGACAGTTTAGCAAATAACCAAGAAATAAATTAAAAAAAATAATATTGATGGCCATTCCCCTGTAGAATTTCATTAAAAGCAGTGGCAAGAGTGCCTTAAAAAGATCCTGTCACAATGAGAACAAGCTATTTATGGTGTGCATCTTCAGACACAGCAAAGGGGAAAGTGAAAACAAACCAAAACATTCACCAGAACTTCAACACATCTTGGACTAATCTGTCCTTCAGTTTCAGATCTAACTTACCCAATCTCATCTCACAAATAAACAGAATTTAACTAAATCAAAATATGCACTGAACCATATTAACTGTGGTGAAAAAGTAAAGTTAGAAATTTCTAAAAAATATGTAGTCCTCATGAAAAAGATGTATGTAAGCATACACAATTCAGGCTTTACTTAGGTAGGACAGGAAATACACATAAGAAAGAATAAAGAATGCAACTTATGTCTGATCAAAATATCTTGATGGATAAAATTTAAAAGGTTAGGTTTAGGAAGTATTAGAACAAAGAACATTTTTTTAACTGTTCTGGCATCATAAAGGATTTTTAAGGCTTAAAATTACTGAAGTATTCAATTTTTGGTAGAATTAAAAAGCTTTCTGAATGAGAAGAGTCTATAAGTGCTATCATATATTTCTTGGAAATATAAAGGAAACATGAGAAAAATAAAAAAGTGCAAGAATGTACATATGGAGCAATAGTCCCCAGCAACACCAGCATTATATTCCTGTACATCACTTGGTACTAGTGCATCGCTCAAGTACTAAAAAAAATACCCCCACAAAAAAACCTGTCTACTACACAGGAACTGACCTATTCACATAGTTTGAGAACACTACCTTCCTATAAGGAGCTTAAGGAACTTTATTCAAAGAGGAGAAACAGAGCAAATATTTATCAAAGCAATAAGATCTATTAGCCTCTTCTTCTTTAAGATTTATTATTCATACTCTTACAGGGATTAGGATTTCTCCTGGTGAAGATGGTGACTGGGAGCTGTGGTAGCTAAGGAGCTGGTTTCACAACCTTTTTGCACAAAGGCTTCAGAGATGCTGACTGTGGTAGCATCAAAGCACCTTTGATCTTCCTTGCAGAGTATCACTGAAAATTATAAACCCCATAATTAGAAATATCATATGTAGAGCACTAAGGCTACAAACTCAAAGAACACAAAGTTAGAAAATCCCAAGTTGACATTATTTGAGGAATCATTATTTGATTCCTTCATCATCTGCACCACCCAGAACGACTATGACAGAGCAGGGGCTTCAGCTTTAGCCCAGAATTTCTAGCAGATCCTCTTTTTGCTCACATAATTCACCCTACATACTACATAAGGCAAGGGGGCTATGAAAAATAGCATGACCTTAATGCACTTATATATGTATCACCATGTTCTACAGGCTTTTGCCAACTTATGGATATTTGCTTTTGCCAGAACAGGCTTTACAGTTTTAGGTTTGCCTGACTTGAATGTTATACTACATACATTTCTTAGCAGCGGAGAAAAAAAAGGAAATTTCAGACTAACAGTTTGCTTTTATTTACTATTTTTATTCTAGTGCCTAATATTGATAAAGAAAAGAATCCCACATTTGGCATGAAGACTCAACACCTGTTTCCTTTGTTTAAGGCACAACACAAATCCTCAGATATATATGAAGCTTCTGCAGCAAAATAGCAAGAAATGGACTTGAAACACCTGGTATTTCAAAGGGATGGAAAAAAATACACCAAGCCCTACATTTTATCTTCCAAGCAAAGATATGAAGTAGTATTTATTTTTAGAAAGTTCCTACAGATGACTGAAAAAAAAATAATTGCCATGTAAATGCACCTAAGCAAGCTTGCAGACCTGATTAAGCAAGTCATACCTAGTCTCAGCTTGTCATCAGCTCTTGTATCTCTACAGAAGGTCAGCTGCTGTTTACATGTAATCACAGAAAAGTTCACTTAGGTCGTTCAGAATGGGACCCAGCACAAAACCTCAACAGTATCAGTCCATTTAATTTCTAATTTCTTATCTAATATGTTCCCCGTTGACCTTTATGATAGAAATCAAAGCAGTGTATCATATTTGGTGAGCTTTTCTCTATTATTCCGTGCAAGTAAAAACAGCATGAACACAACATTTACATAGTTAAGTTGTATGTTGTTGCTATACCACACATAGTGGGGGATGAAAGCCTTAATGTGGCTCCCTGACATTCATGAGACACTAGGTCATCAAGTTTTAAGAGTATTGCAACACTGCTAATTTCAAAGATAAGAATAACTGTAATTCAAATTACTTGTACTAAATATACATTTCAGTAAAATGGTCTTGAATTAAAAGCTACTAAGATCATGGTGATACAATTTAGTATGAACATTCAAAAACGACTCTCACATTTTCAGAGTTTTAGGCACTAAAAGTGCTACTTGGCTGTAGGCTCAGCCTGTAAATGGCCTGCAAATGGCTTACCTTTCCTCTTTAAAAAACAAAAGCACAGCACAAAAAGGAGTAAAATACATTCAGTCAGTTCACTAGCCTCTCAAAAGAAAAATCTCACAATTAGAAAGATTATTGGCTAACTGACTAACAATGCTCTTGTAGACTTGACTAGTGGTAAAACCATAAGGCAAGTATTTGTTTCTATACTTGAGTATTTATTCCACAAATAACAATGAAACTAAATAAAGGTATAAATACATCTTGCCACCCTGGCCAACTCTGTCCTCTTGTAATCATCCCATTTTACCTTGGCAGTGTGCTTCCTGAGGCTTTACTGGGTCTTGATTTAACCCTTGAACTATGAGGAAATTAGTCTTGTCAGCCAGTTCCAGCTGCTCCCATCAGACTCACCTTTCTGGCAGTCACCATACTGGATCAACACCATTGCTCAATAACACTAGGAATGTCAATTACGAGTGTAAATATTGGAAAATATTGTAAGTAATGCTTATCTGCATGAATGTGTCAACCAGAAATCTTTCTTATTTTAACACAGCACTAGAAGTGTGTCTTTTCTTCAGAATGAGCTTTACTTGAGCTAATGAGTAGCTGCACCTTATTCTGCCGTCCTGCTTCACACAGGATGTACTGAACTCGGCAGAAGAGCCAGGACTCTGCTCTCACTGCTGCACCCAGACACATCCCCTAGCACCCCCGAGGCGCTTTCACTGCCTACTAACCCGTCTGCTTCTTAGTGAGAGGAAATCATTTAAAAACAGTCCTCTACCCAACAGCCGAACACAATTCTTCCAACATCCTCGTTTAAGTTCAGACTTCAGGTTATTAGGGAAATTCACCTTGCTATCACACAAGCAAACATCTTTAGCCAACTGCCTTCCCTGTAAGCACTGTACTCCTGGAGATACTTCGGCTTTTAGGTACAGACCACCCAATTAGTTCAGTTTTACCACTGGAGGAAGGAGAGTTCTCCATGAGATGGTTCAGATCTTGAGAAAATATATTTACTCTGATGTGATCATAAGAGGGAAAAAAAAAAAGAAAAAGTGATTGTTTTACTATTTTGTTTCCAAAAAGTAAAATTTGCATGCAGGAAAGTGAAAGCCTGTAGTGGTTTACACATCATTATGAAAGGCCAAACAGGCATCAGGTGACACAGCAATTCTGTTAACTAGGGTGAGGAAGAGGAGGAAGAATTGGTCAGAGAGCATTGCTGAGTGCCTGAGACACGCACAGTCTCACAGGCAAGAAGTAAAGGAGAACCTGACAACAAATTCTGCATGACAGAAAGAAATTATTTTAAATGCAAGTTCCTTTTTCTTCCCCAAACTATTTGTTAAAACTTGGGCAGAGGACCAGAATTTCTTCTAGAAGAAGCCATCTAGGTCAGAAGACTATAAAACAAAGCAACCTCCCTAATTATGAAAAGCTGAGAGCAAAGCATGTTCTGCAATGAACCATGGCTTTTGTTGGTTACAGTAAAGCTGATACAAGTGGTTTGGAACAGTTTTAGATGCCTCTTTCAAGTCAATGTGACATCTAACCACAGCAGTCAAATAGGGATGGTGCAGACCCACGCTGCCGCTGCCTCAGGGAAAGAGTGGCTCTGGGCTGCCTCTTAGGTGATATCTCTTTTCTAAAATTCATCCAGGCCACCTCCTGGTGATTCAGGTTGGCTTTACGAATCATAGAAGAGGGGCAGAGGCAGTTTTGCAGCCTGGTTTTTACTTCTGTGGATGTACAAGGTGCTCCCTAAACAACAGTAACTGTGATTACCTTTCATCTAAGGAGAAGATAAACCCTATTGTTTCCTTCCCAGATACAGCTGGCTTATGCTGAGGCCAGGAAAAATCATTCCCTTCAGTACTATCGTACCGACCAAAGAACCTGCTCAGTTCCTTTCTTTTGCATGCTCTAATGGAAAACAAATGTTCAAAGCATGGAGTGCCTCGAACATAGGAGTTTTCTCTTGCTTTTCCGAATGTTTCTGCTGAAAGACTATTTGTAACATACTGCAGATTGTAAGTACATCTTACTGCTAATGCTAAAAAACGCTGAAGCCTTTCAGTACAAGACACTTTAAAAATAAATCCTTGCAACAGTAATCACTTGCTGATACTTGCTTTTATGTTTAGCCAGCTGCCAAGATGCCACATCTGTCACTTCTTGCTTCCAGAAATGAGCTTTCCTTTTTTGTAGGGAACGAGAAAATTCTGGTTCTAGAATTGCGCTATCATGATGCCTTTTTTGGTATCTCTGTCATTCCTCTAAACATCTGAGCCGTGGAACATGGATTACAAGATTTCTAGTAGCGTGTATCTAAAGAATTTTTCAGCTTAAGATTTTCACACCTTAAACCTTATGATTTTTTTCATCTACATTTTCCTGAACAATGTTACATCCTTACAACCTATATATAACTGAAATTAATGGTCTATGCACGAGTCCTTGCCTCTCCTCCCAGATATTTTTCACAGGAAATTAAGAGTTCAGGATCGTACTTGTTACATTAAATATTTCATAATAAGCCTTCTTCCTCCTATGTTTAAAACATAGCAACAATCTACAGTGACGCAAGTCCTAAATTAATTGCTTACTCTATTTTGGTCTCTTATAAATTTCAACTGAAAATAAATCAAGTCCTTTCTATTATCTACAGCCCGCATTTCTTCATCAGCAGCCCAACTCAAATTCTCAAATTTGAGTTCCCGACTTGAACTCTTAGCTCGACAGCCAGCATCACACCGGGTACTGACTTGCCCCCAGTCCAGCCCCAGCCAGGCAGGGAGCAGCGCACTCAGTGCACGGTTATTCTTAGCCCCACGCAGGAAGGCGCGGCGCAAGGCGACACACCGCACAAAAAGGAGCGCAGCCTGTTTCGGGGGGGATGTAGGCTGGGTATGCCTTCTGCCTCCAAGGCAAGGGCATAAAATCAGGTATGCCAAAACACACTGTGATGGAAATTTAAACCGATACAGAGACGAACTGCAGCTCGGAATTTCAGTAATGTATTACTGTATTACACCCCGAGTCGTTCTAAGCGATAGCTCGGAAACCTCCCGAGCAGCCAAACAAAATCATTCATGGGTACTCTCTATGGCTATCCTGAAATGCGTACCCTCCCTCCCAGCCCCCCGAGCGGCCGCGCTGCGGCCCCGCCGCCGCTCCGCAGGTCAGCAGGGGCAGTGCCGCAGCCCGGCGGTGGCGGCCCTCCCGCTCCGCGCCCCACTCCCCGCTCCCCCACTTACGGCGCTGCCGCTGTTCCCGCGCCGCTCCTCCCTCCCGAGCTATCTCCCTCCCGCCGGTGCGGAGCCGAGAGGGCAGCGGGGCCGCCCCTCCGCGACTCGGGCCGAGCGCGGCGGCACCTGTGAGCTTCTGTCAGTGCGCGGGCGGCGGCGCTCCGGGTGCCGGGGGCGCGGCGCGGGGCCGCGGGCGGCGAGCGGCTGCCGCGGGGAGGCGGCGCTGCCGGCGGCGCTGCGGACGGGGAGGGCGGGCTGCAGAGAAATCCTGGCACCGCGGAGCACCGGCGGGAAGCGGGCAGGGAGGCCGGGAACAACCACAATAACAATAAAGGGCTCCTCCCCACCTTTTTTTTTTTTTTTTTTTTTTTAGCTATTTTGCGGGGGTGGGGGCGTTGCGGGCAGACCGGGAGGCCCTCTGTACACCCTGATAGGGTCCCGGTGAAGCCCTCGGGTGAGCAACCCCCTGTCCCCCGAGCACGGTCAGCTCCGAGGTGTGCTTTAAAGCTAATAATTTTTCACCCAAACCCTCTCTCCCCTCACCTCTTCGGCGCCCCGATCCGTCAGGGGTGAGGCTCAGCCCTCTCTCCGCCCGCTGTGCTCATTCATCCCGTCTGTCCTCCATTATTTACGCGTTGTTAAGGAGCGCTCGGGCTTTCAGGACTCGGCGGTCTGCGATTTGCAGGTAACCGGCAAATACTGCGAGAGCCGGCGAGGCGCAGGGGCGGCTCCTCCCGCCCAGCGGCGGGCCGGAGCGGGGCAGCGGCGCTGAGTTGCTGCGCGGGGCGCGGACCATTCAGCGACGGCCCAGAGCCCTTTAATGACAGACTTAAGGGCACCTGCCCGTCTCTTTTATACAAGTGAAACTGCCTTGCCCAAAACGGGAAAGAGCTTAAAATAGCTGTTGGGAGTCCAGCAGATTACTGACTAGGAAGCCCATAAATACTGCGCTGATGTTAATTTTTTTACAAGTTCTCTGGTTAATCCAGATAGAGACCCCGGCACTGGTCCACCTCTCGCAGTGACATCCTCCCAAAGGTTTCTGTTGGCGGGTACCTGGACTCAACACTGTGCCTGACAGTTTTACCAAAAGGTCATTTTTCAAAATGTTACTTTTGGCACTGCCATACAAGCACTGCATGTGCCCTTACTGAAATATTAAGTGTGGTATATACCTTACCCAGGCTAAGGTATTTTTCTAAATATTTGCATAATTTTCATTACATATAGTGTTTTAAAATCAGCATAAACAGTGGATGCATTGTATGTAAACGTGTATACTTAGTTTAAAATATGTTTACATACCCACATCTGGATGAGAGAATTTTCCCATTTGCTGTCTTTTCATTGGAGCACTCTGAACCTAAAGCACTTTACCGCAGGGTAATTCTATTTTCTTTTTTTTTTTTTCTTTTTTTTTTTTTTTTAATTGCAGTACTCAAATTTAGAGAACATGTTCCTTTCAAGGTGTTGAGACTGTAATATTCAGTGTGCCTGCAGACTGCTCTGCCCTTATGCATACAGGGTGATGTCTCTGGGCGAGAGGCATCATGCCATGCATGGCCCAATCCTGCTATCTGAAATGAAACATACAGGGAAAATAGTGTCCTTTCACATTTTTCACAGTTTCTCATTGCTGAAATATTTTCAATTCTCTGAAAATCTTTTTAACATTTGATTTACATATCATGATGATAAAAAACCCCACAAGCCCTCCATATGTGATTGAATAGCCAAGGATGAAGTTGCTTGTTCCATGGGAGCAAGGGCTTTGTGCAAACAGTTCTGCCCAGTGCACGGCCTCCCAGGTGGGAGCAGGCAGTGACACAACAGGTGTGGAGGCAGCAGCTTCACTGGGGATGGGGATGGGGATGGCTCTGTGCCCTGGCCTCTGACAGTACTGGAGGCATGGCCAGGGACTGCACAATTCCAGTAATTCTTAAGTGCTATTGGAGAAGCCAAAGTAAATTTGAGAGCAGCCCAGAGGCTGTTCCCAGTTTATGTAAAAGGACAGTCAGAGAAAACAGCTATTATAAAGTTTGTGTAAGCAAAAGAAAAAAGAATTCTGTAATAATTCCTGGCTTCTTTGGATACATTTCCAACCTAGCAATTATTCAATTATTTATCTTGTGTGAATGCACTGCATGCTACCTTTCTTCTACCAACTCTACACTTGAGACTGCTTTCTAGTTTAGGAACCTAATTTAAGTGGTTTAAAACTTTTTAAAAGGGACACTGGAGGGATGACATTGCTCTTACTTCCTTTTAGTTCAGAAAGGACATGTGTGGGCATGCATGTGTGTGGTGCCATGTGCTGAAGCTGATGAAAATTCAAACAACTGTTTCTGAGGACAAAAGAAACACATGGATTCATTTGCTATAATAGCAGGCTGGCAACACTTGACAGCAGCTCACTCAAAAGCTTGTTCCAGTCATGTTATACATCCCTGCCTCTTCTGAATATTTCTTTGGTTTTTCTCTCCAGAGCTGGGTTTCAAACCTGTGGGCCACGATACTGTGCCACAGTTGGTTTTACTCAAGTTTCTCTCTTGTGCCGTTCATGTTGTGACCTCTTGCACCTCTGATCTGTGGCACCTGTTCCAGCTTTTCATTCTTCCTTCCTTCTTTTTTCCTTGTCTTTATCCCATGCATGTTTTCACTGCTTTACTCCAGCCCTAAAAGCCAATTTGGCCTGAAGACACGGCCATGCCACTTCTGGTATCTTGTATCATTGCTCTTACATTTTTAAGTCCCATGTTAGCCATCCCAAGGTCATCAAAGCTAGGCTGCAGCCCTCTGCACTGTGCCCAAGTGTGCCATCATAGGCCATAATGATACTGGTTTATTCTCTTAAGTAGGAGCAAAGGACATATTAATAGGAAAGTGATATGTGTACACATCAATAGCATCTGTGTTTTAAGGCAGTAATGGTTTAGAGCAAAGTTCTAGTTTCTCTGCAGAAAAAGTATTGATCTCTTTCCCAGCTAAGCATGTTATGGGAAACACTGAAGCATACACATGTAGGGGCCAGAGACAGAACCAAGGTTCCTAGGAGAACTTCAGTTATTAATTTCCTCAACTTCTTAACAGTTACAGTATCAGAATTATTACAAATGTGCAGATTTTTAATTGATCACCAGAAAGGAGTGATGCGATCCTCTATTGTTAAGTCTCTTTTTACCACAGATTTATGCTTTCTCTCCTTTTAATTTCAAACCTCTTTTATTAGGAATTAAAACTGGAGTTTAAAGTAAGTATCTGTTTAAGTGCTTTGCTGAATCAGGAGAGCTTCTATTCGTCATAATATTTGGCTTATTTATATATGCCAATTTAAGTGTGTGGTGCTTTTGCTCTTCTTTCAGCTAGAGCTAGACCATGAGTTTAGTAAGGATTGTTAAGCAGTCTGTTCTGCTTTGAAATTGTTTAAAAGCAGTCTGTTCTGCTTTGAAATTGTTTAAATTGTTTAAAAGTACACATGATTAACATAAGCTCTGGAAGGTAATAAGTTAAATCATTTAATGTAAAAAACTTCATACTACCAATGCAAACAAAAAATGTGACTAGAACCTTTTTCAAAAATTCCATTTTCCAGGGTACCTGAAGATTGCATTCTGAAACACTATTGCTAAATAGCATTTAGCAATCTAGGAAAGATCTAAATATTTGGCTGTGTTTTAGTAACTCATGTGGATTACCAATGCACACATATCCAAGAATTTCTGATAACTTACTTCAGAGAGTGACTGTACTATAGACTACTATAGAACTATAGGGTCAGAACTGAAAGGACTTTGATGTCATCTACTCCACATTGTGCCCTGATGGAGGATCAAGCACTTATTGGCATGCTCTTTTCCAGGGCAGATGCAGCCCCTTTAAAGTTCCCTAAAACAGGCTACTGCATAATGAATATAATCTCACTTTTCACAGTCTCCCCCAGATCCATGTGGCAATATGGGCAAATTGGTCAACCACATACCCGAGATATCCTGCACATCTTCATTTATCCTCTGTTCCTGAATTCATCCATTGGCAGAAAAATCCAAAACCTCTTGAGGTAGATTCATAGTCTCATTCTTTCACTATCTGTATTTTTTCTGCTTTCCCAACGGATATACAACTTACATCTTTCTTGGCTGCAAATCAGTCTAATTTCTTCTCTCAATGACCCCGGGGAACAGTGAGACCATCTTCTTTATAACAATCCTATTAGGAGGCTATTATTTTCCCCAACTTCATGTTCAGTGTTTGCTCTTAGAAGTGAAAACAATGATCAGAGCTATATAATAAAGGTTCTTTTCATGGAGATTATTACACAGCATTGGAAAGCAAGGATATGATCTGACTGAGGGAAAAAGTCTTCTGCAACTTGTTCTCCACAGATTATTTCTGTAACTGTCACTTTGGGAATTTCTATAAATAAAATCACTATCACTCTTCTGAGAAGTGAACATTTACTACCATGTTTTAAACAATGAAAAAATACAGATCTGTTTTTCATCTAAATTCTTTATATATTTGAAATCACTCAGAGAAGAGAGTCCAAAGAAATGTGGCTTAGTTTGATGAAGAGAAGCCTCCCAGTGGGATATTTAACAGAATACCTAGAAAACAGTGTTGAAAGACTTATCATATTTGGAACCCTTTTTTTTAACTCTTGTTCCATGACCTTTCATTTCCAGAGTACCATACTTGGCATTAACTCATTATCCTCTGTGGCGATAACACTTTGGACCAAGGGAGGAAAAGGACTAATTGACCCACAGTCTGAGCAAGGGTTTTGCCTGACTTTGTACACATTAGTGATGGATGTTTGACTTTCAACTGTTTTTGCTATTCCAATACTACACAAGGTTTGGCTTTCCTAGTCTGCATTTTCCTACTGCATTGTAAAATGCCAAGTGGAAGGATGGCTGTATGGACTAATCTTCCCTCCCTTCCCAGTCTTCCCAGGCTGCTCAGTAATGCCTGGAGGAGTGCATGGAATGATGTGGTGATTCAGCCAGTGAAAGAAGGTGGTAGTTCACTGATTACCTCAAAGAGCTTTTCCTTTCTCTTTTCATCTGCTCTCTTGGTCCTCTAAGCTTAGAGCACTTTTCCTTGCAGAACACCTCAGGGAGATGAGGACAAAAATTCCACTGTGTTTGGTGAGAAGGCATGCAAACAATCATCTAGTGCTAGACATGTGTCACTGTCTGTGATCAACAGCAGCTTCAAATTCATCAATAAGTAATTTTCAATGAAAAGACATTATTGCTTGTTTTATACTTACAGAGGAAAAGTAAACCAAAAGTCATTTGAAAGGATATGGCAATAGCTCACATAAACATAATAAATTGATAGAATAAATAGAATAAATAATACTTTTCACAATGAATACTCACAAAGAAAAATAAGAGTAGAAGAACAACAGCTCTGCAAATTATCTTGCTTAATATGAAAATTTGAGCATCACTATCAGCATTTTGGGACTAATTCTAAAACTGCTGAGTTGTCTTCCATTAACTGCTGTGGGAGTTGAGAGCACCTGGCATCTTAAGAAATTGGGCTCTTTGGCGGTTTTAATTTAGTCTGACAATAACGCTGAATAAAATATTCTTGGGGATAGCCCACAATTATATAGCATGAGCTCACTTCTTCATTATAAAATGTGAGCTGAAACCATTCATAACTGCCAGCCAATATTACGACAGGCAATTCCAGTTTTTCATTGCATGGGAAAAGCTCTAGCAAGCTTTAATGAGTTTCAAAAATAGCTGCCACATCAGAAAATTGTAATGGTGCTTGTTTTGCTAATGTGAATACCTGTTCAGCAGTCATAACTTAAACAATGGCATCCAAATAGACCAAGGCATGTAAAATAGCTACTTCTATTTGTCAGCTGCACACCCATTGTTTTCAGTCACAGCCTGCAGAGCAGCTTCAGCTGTACATTCCTGGGAAGTGAATAATATCAGTTGAGATTACACTACAGTACCACATCTATTACAAGCACATTATAAAGAATGAATATAACCTAATTAGGAAATGCTGAAGTCGGCTGGGTGTGGATGTGGGCTGGGGAAGAGTCGTTTTACATGACCTTCGCTTACTGAAATTGAGAGTTCACAGAGGATAAAGCAAAGGTAACAGTGTACATTTCAGTCTCAAATCCAGGTATCACGTGTACATCCCATATTCCTCATACCCTTCCCATTAAGCTAAACAATTGCTCCCCAAGTTTCACTTCCATGGAACTCTTTTGTAAACACTTTGCAAATCCAGCAGGACAACCCAAATTGGGTTAGAGTCCTTATTTTCTAATAATATTTTCTAATATTTCTAATCCTTATGTGGATTAGAAATAGAGCTCTACTCTGGTTTATAGTGCTGGAAAGAAGAGGTTGCAGAGAGAGGTGGGGAGTTTCATCTTAACTGGATAAGTAAAGAGGAAGGCTCTTCCAACAGCTTAATGGAACCCTCCTCTTCTTGTAAATCTGATTCTTCTGACACCCTTTCTAGTCTGCAGCAGAAGGCTGTTTCATTGCTTTCTGCTCAATGCCTTACCACAACATCACTGATAGTAGTATGGGATTTCACAGCTATGAAAATCTGTGTCAGTTGCCCCCATGTCTGCATGTTGTTAGCTAGGCTTGCTGCTGGCTAACAAGAAGACACAGAAAATGCCTTCAAACATGTCTCATGTCTTGCATTTACCTCTTGGTTCTATAATGAAGGTTGCATTAATGCCAACAGCTGGAACAGATCAGTGCTCCAAGTTGGATTCCTGCTTTACCACTGATTGGAACAGAGGTTGCAGGGAGAAAACTGCAGCATGCTAAGCTGAAAGTAGTTTACTGTGTTTATGGGACAAAGTCTCATCTGTACAGGTACTTACAAAGGCCAGACCAGTTTTCCCACAGCACACCACAGAATCGTGCAATTGAGCACTCAGTTAATACCAGTAAATACAACCTCAGACATCGGGGTCTGCCCATAACTGAATACAGTACCAGAGTAGATACACTTCAGCAGAGCTCAGCTGTTCATGTGCTTAGAACTGACTAAAAATCAGCAATTACCCATTTTCTTTCCCAACAACATATTTTTGAGATTCTGTTCCTACCAGAAACAAGGAAATTATTCATGATTTCATGTGTTGGCTTTTGCACATTGCTTAAGGACTAAGAAATTGATTGCCAGTTAATTTTACTGTAAATTGAGAATAACTATTAGTATCAGTGATGTGCTGCTGGTGCGAAATTATTGCAGGCATCACTTAAAGAAATGCACTTCATAAGGTTGACTTTTCTATGTATTTACTACAGTGTGCACTTCTGCATCTTTTCATGTTACCATGGGTGTGCAGCTCCTGTCCTCTGCCTTGTAGATTGGAACCAAGTCTGCCTCTACTTATTTCTTCTCACAAATGGGATTAGCTATATCAAAATCTACATTTAAAATGCAAAATAAAATTACCTATTCCACAGTCCCACAAACATTATCTAAATCACAATTTACACAATCCATGAACCAAGCCTGAAACCACCAAGACCCACAAAATTGTAAAGATCTGACATTTTTTTCCTGTTCTCCAGTGTCCCCAAAGTGATTAAGAGAAGTGAGTTGATACCTTGCTTTTGAAGCACTTGTTTTGTTATCTGTAGGGTCCTGGTGCCCAATTCTAAGGGTCTTATGATGATAATTAAGAAAAGAATGCTTATTGTCAGTAGGTATGGATCTGCACAGGAAAATTTTTATGAGTTTGCTGTTTGAGAAAATGAAAATAGCTAACCCAGTAACATCTTTTTCTTACACACAGTAAAGATTTATTATTTATTTTAGATTCAAAAGTGCTAGTAGAAATGAAATACAAAAAACAGCTTTAAAATAGTTAGCATGGAAAAATCTGAAATATCTTTTCTAAAGATACCTCCACTTCATAAGACACTTAGTGCATTTGCGGAAAAATGTCCGGAAACCTAATAACAAATATAACTGGTATGTGTGTTTTAATTTTCATCATGTTCACATCAATTATGGTAATGTTTTTTGCAATGCTTCTGTTATATAATTAGATGGCCTGACATCTGGTTAAATGAGCACACCATATGTGATTAAAATACAGATCAAATTCAATCAGTTAAAAATATGACAGTGCTAGAAAAATTAATTTGCTGGTGATAAATAGTGTTGGGTTTTTATCCTCAGACAAAAGTCCTTTCATGTAAAGAATTTAACCATAATTTACTCTTTCTCACCTTTCCTTGACATCCCACATGTACATAAATATGTTGCCATCCTGAAATATCATTTGGGAAGCAAAGGGACTAATTTTTTAAATGTGTAAGCAGCCTACAAACTGGCCATTAACTACATGCCAATGGTGCATTGTTAGTGTAATAAGAAAACACACAGTTAATTCAGGTAGGAATTTTGTCTGCATTAGCTTAGTCCAGAATCAGGTGCTTTATTTCAATGGAATTCTGTCACTTAGCTAATATTTTAAATCCCATTCTGCTTTAGCAAAATTACTGGGTTCTTAAGAGTAACCTCTTAAGAAAACTGATATGACTGGAATACATATTTTATTGAAGAAGATGTGTACCAAACCTTAATCAACAGTCTTTCTGCTGAATGACATAGTTTGTATTTCTAAAGTAACCACAACAGTTAGAGGTTTTTATTTGGGACCTGATATGTTAAATGTTGACCTCTTTTTTTTTTTTTTTTTTCCTATATGTCATTTACTGTAGGTGTATTAAACTTAATTCTTGCTGCCAAAACTTCTGGAGTGGAACAAATAGTCAGTTAGTAACATCTGCCAGTTTACTAGAAACACACAGAGTGTTTTTGTTACAAAATTTTCATTACTTGCAGTGGCCAGTGCTCTGAAACCTCTAAAACCCATTTTCAGATTGCTACACAGAGGTATTAACTAACCCAAACCAGATTTTAGGTTTGAATTGATAATGTATGATGATTTTTTTTAAAGTGCAGAAGTTTGCTACAAGCCCTCCTGTAAATGCAGCCAATATGGAATATAATGAACCCTCCCAGATCTGAGCTAGCACTCCATAGAGAACAGAGAACGACACTGCAACCATTTGTTTATTCAGCCTCTCTGAATACTTATAAAATTTGTAGCATGAATCATTGTATTTGACTTCTGTGTGTCTGTTTAAGGCTGTAAGTCAGAAAAAGATGACATTGCTTCCATTATCTAATTTTCCTCCAGTTTGATCTGATTTTTAAGAAGTGAGAGTGTCTTTATTTCCCATCAGCTTTGAGTTCCTTACAAATATTTCAAGTAGACTCATTAATCTTCAGTTTAATGATTGAGCTACATCAACTTAAAGCTAGGGTATTAGTGCTTAGCCTTGGATTTCCAGCCGTGTATGGTTGTCTTGTATTTCTGTCCATGAAGAGGTGACTTTTCTACTCAGTCTATTCCATTTTTATCTGGACTACTAACAGAAGTGCAAATCTCAGTTGTATATTTTATACAGTTTTGGAAAACAAGACCTTGGAACCATGGAAAAATGTCATGTGATGACTCTCTCATGACATTCCAGCTTAAAAAATGCATCATTGAAGAAAAATATAGTTCATTATTAACTCCTGTGTAATGTGCTGATACTTCGCTGCTGAGATTCTCTCACCAAAACATAGTGCCAATGACATTATTATACATGCCTTGCTGTTGTGGGAATTCCTTTTCTGCAAGGTATAATAAGAGTTTTACACTCCTCAACAGGAATTACCTGAAAGGAAATTATTGACCAGAGAGATAAATACTGATCTGAACTGAATCACCTTCCAGCTAAAGCGTAATTTCTGTGGGTGTAGACATGACAATCTACACTAGGGAAGAATCAAGAAACACTGAACTTCTACATTCCAGCCCTTGTAGTATTTCCATGTGCTGTAAATAGCTGTGGCTTCAGCAGCATAGAACAGGATGTTGTAAACTGAAACACTTCCTAAAAAACACAATGCCTGCACAGGTGCAGTGAGCAGGCAGGATGATATAAAGTATTACTCTGTGACGCTCATCCTCACAAATATATGTGATCCTGATCCCTGTGGCCATAAGAAACCCTTTGGCCACCTTTTCTCTTAGCATTGAAAACTCCAACATGCGAAGAATGTTTTCAAACAGGATGACAAGGTTACATCCTACACAGATTTGAAAGGAATTGGTTGCAGAAAGCAGGCAACAGCCCATAATATCCTTCCTGCTCTGTTGGCCCTCCTATCACTGCTGATATCAATATGGGAAGTCCCAAATAAATAGAAGCTTTAAATTTCCCCTGTTGTACCACATTCCTGTTTGGCATCTAAACCCCTATTATTTGCTATCCAATGGGGAGACAAATGGATCATCGATTAGCTCATGGTGTGTTTGAATTGAGGAATGTGAGTATGTGAGATTGCAGCACCATTAGGTCACCCTGGGCTCTAAACTGCTACAAAACACCCTCACCCCACTGATTTTCAAGGATCTTTTCCATTCCCTGTGGCACACAAGTATCCATGTTAAATGGATCTGACACATCCAGGCTGTATCCAGGCTGAGGGCAGTGAGGATCCTGATCGCCACACAATGCTGTCATCTTGCCCTGAGCACATGGCAGTTCTCTGCTCAGTTTCCGTGTTGCTTCTAGCAGAAACCAGGGCAGGGAGGAGACAGCATGTGTCCGAGTTTATCTCCTGTACACAGCTGGGAAGTGCCTGGGCTGCCCTGACCCAGGGGATTGTAAGTGCTTCTGGATCCACCAGTTCAGATAGGCCTGAGGCTGGTTCTACAACAACTGTTTGATTTGACAGTGAGAGTCACCCCTCTGTAGGTTCAAAGCACAAGCCACACCTCGCCCTTGTTTGCATCTCTCTCAAGACATCTAAGTTCTTTGCAGCATCCTTATGGTGAGTCCATCTAAGCTCTTTGCTTATGCCAATTCTTGACCTTCCAACAGAAATGACCCTCTAGTACCAGCCATTTTCTCTCTGCAGCTGGTGCCTGTAACTGGAGGTAGACTGGGAACAGGTGGGTAGGAACAGGGCACAGGCCACAGGGAATAGGGCCTGATTGCTGCACAAGAGCTCCTTGCAGTGATGGTGTACAACCCTGGTGGATTTGGAGCAGAACAGGAGTCCCTGCTCATGCGCTGGCATCCCTCTGGCCATGTGGTAAGAGTCTGCCAGGAGTGAAGTGTGGGGTCGGCTGCAGTGACTGGGGGTAGGCTTGGCATCGGCCCCACCATTTCTCTGCTGTGGGCACCTCAGAGGGAAGTGGGGACTGGATTAAATCTGTGGCTGACTGCAGAGGTTTATGTGTTTCCTCTTAAATATCTCTGCAGTTACACAATAACTGTGTAACTTTTATTAGGTCATCTATGTCTTATGCTTTCTCTATTTGTTTTTCCAAGTTTCAAATAGTGAAAAGAGAATTTCCTATGATTTCCTGGGACAAGACTTCAACAGTAACTGTGCCTTTCACTAATATGCTTTTTGTCAGCAATCAAATGTGACTATCAGTATTCATTTCCAAAACACAGGTCTTATAAAGAAAATGGCATAATCAAATAATGCGGAATTTTGTATTATTTAATTGATAGAAGGGAAAAGCTGAGATAATTTACTATTTCATCATCCTTCAAATTAAAAATTACATGCTTTAAGCCTCTACCCAGAGCTCTTCTTTGCTACTATTAAATTAAGGAGAAAAGGAGTAAGTATGGGCACAGGCCAAATTCTGATATAATTATGAATTTTTAAAGGGTTGATTCTGCTTTCATTAAGCATAATGCAAATTCGAAGGAAACCACAGGCTTCAGGGTAGCTGAAATGTAAGAACATCAGTGATAATATCAAGGTCGTAGATATTTTTAAGAAACACTGTTTGTGTCTGCTCTACATCAGTTTAGTTTGAAGAAGAAGGTGCAGACCAAAAATCTCAGACTGATGGTGATCCCTTAATTCCTGTTTTCTTTTATATATATATATTTTCCCTTATATTAATCTACCCTATATTTGGACAATTGCACAAAGTAATGAATAAAAAGGAAATGAAAGAGTCTGAGCTAAGTAGATAACATTGTACTTTAAAAGCAAGTCCTTAATGTAGCACACTAAGCTAAGGCACTGACATGAAAATCAACTTTTAAGAGAAGATTAATATACTTTTAAAAAGTTCTCTGCAAAAAGTCTGAATCTCCATGTATATCGAGGAAGTAACTAATTTTTTAGCAGTGGCCAAGTGGTTCTGGATAAAAGGCTTAAAACTGGACTTGCAGCTATTATTTTTTTCATTAATTGGAGCGGTGAACAGGATCAGAGCTGATGAGTCATTGCAGGAGCCTGATGGAATGTTGCTCCAGCTGTGTATTGGGATCCACAGGTGCACCTTTCTTGGCTCAGATATTCAAAAGTGGTAGGGAAGCATTCAACATGCAGCAAATTCTTAATAGATGGAGAATGTTTTCTCCAAAGGAGAAGAGCATGGTAGCTAAACTACCCATGGCAACATATAGTGCATATTACGGTATGGAAATACATGATTTCTGACCTGCTTTGGCTTTGTGCCTCTGTTTCTTTATTTAGCAGTACAAACACAGTAACACACTAGTGAGCAGGACCCAGTATCAAGAGATTCCTTGAATGTTTTTCTGCACTTTTTTTTTTTTTTTCCCCATTTTGCCTCAAGCCTACACTGAAAAGAAAAGTGAACATCCTGGGACTGGAAACCAGCCAAAAGATCAGGGACTTCTCACCTACAAGAATTTGTTGTGGAGCACAGCAGAAAGCATGTGCAAAAGGTTTGAGCTATTGTTACTCAGTTTGTAATTTGAAAATGTGGGGTCAGATCTGTTGTGTTCTGTAAAGGATTCTGCCTACAAAGTTCAGTTTACCCTACTGATACCACCACTACTCCAAAAAGATTGAAAATTATTTCTACTTTTAAACAGCATGCATTTTTACTATGATTTGTGCTTTTTATTACATATCTTATGAGAATTTGGTTTTCATTATGAACAACTACTGGGAGAATTTCTCAGCATGTTTTATGCCATTCCTCCTAAGGTTTTGTTTAATCCCAAACGAAAGAAATTACAGTTGTATATCTTTAATACAGTGTAATCTCTTTAAGACCTTTCTAACCTGATCAATAGAAGAAGGTGACTGTCATCATGTAAAAATATGCAATTAATCTGAATTGAGTTTGATCCAGTTCTGTCCATTGATATACAACACAGTCTTTTGATTACAGAATTTATTAACGTGATTCCTTACGTGACCTTAAAACACTAATTTATGACAAGCAGTCATTAGAAGGACATGCTTCTGCAGGAGGATTTTTGAAAATTTTATTAATTTCCAACAGCAATAGCATGCATTAACAGTTGTGAATGATCCAGCAAAACTGCCATTCCTAGCACACTCCCTTTTTTGTTGTTTGCTTTCTGTTTTCCAACATGTGCCCCTTTCTTTCTACCTGGAAACCTTGCCTGGGCAAATTTTATCTCTTTCTATATTTTTCTGGGATTTTCAGCCTTCCTAGAGATTCATAGTGAAAGGTCATGTGGGGTTTTGCACATGCCCTGAACTGACATGTGAGCTGACGCTTTTGAACCTGGCTTCTGTACAAAGGTCAAAGACTTCTGTACTGTGTGGACACACAGTATGGATCTAGACCTCTCTCACCCAATGCCTGCTAGTTTGGGAATCTCGGGATGTATCCCATGTGTGTTAGACAGCCACCTTGGACCTGTGCAATCAGTTTGACACTTACGGGAAGAATAACCTTTAATTACTTGGCTTTGTGGTGAGGCAGTAGGTCTAGGAAACCCCAAAGATACGTATGCTGGTGCCACATAGAGATAAAGCATCTGTGTCAGAGTTCACCTCCTCCTATCCTCAAGTGCACATTTAATCAATTTTGATACTGTACTTCCAGTTAATTAGACTTGGTTTCTTGAGTGCTTTCTCAAAAACAAGCTCTCATTTGAGATAGTTTCATTTATCATTTGACCCAGCTCCAAGTTTTTTTCAGGACTACCAGAGATTTAGACACTACTGCCTTTTGTGGCTTATTGTGGATCCATATTAGACATTTAATTATATTTGAGATCTCACAGAAATCCCAATGATCTCCTGTGACATGATTGTTCATTCTGTGGCCTGCTGAGCACATGAATATATGACCCTCTGAAATGTAGCTGAAACACTGAGGTATAGTTCCTTTTTCAATTGACTTATTTTAACTGGAATTCAGAATAATCAGCCATTCCATTATTTTTTAAATTTATGTAATTATATAAGCACCACTAAGACTACAAATAAAGCCTTAGATGATTGTGAAACAGCAAAAAGAATCCAAGAAAAACTCCAAGTTACCAGAAGAATGTTCACTCATGGATGGAAAGATAAATATTTCTAAGACTCACATCATAATTTTAGCAGTATCTGAAAGAATGTTTGTTTTTTTCAGTTTATCTTTTACCTTTGGTAATTAGAAGTTATGGTTCATGCCAGGAGGAACTCCGGTTTCTATTTAGCTTTAATTTCAGTGCATGAATGGAATGCAGCCTTCTGTGCAAAATGCACATGCTGCCCCATGGCTTTCTCATGACTGAGGATGTGTTTGTCTGGTGCTTGGTGAGCTAGTGCTGGAAAAAAAACCTCAAAAAACCCTCTGCATTTTGGATTTTGCAATGTCATTTGCTTATGGAGGTATGGGATAGGTTTGTACATAGATATGG
This sequence comes from Lonchura striata, assembly GCF_050655825.1. Taxonomy (NCBI): domain Eukaryota; kingdom Metazoa; phylum Chordata; class Aves; order Passeriformes; family Estrildidae; genus Lonchura; species Lonchura striata. The sequence goes on along the minus strand of NC_140705.1, from coordinate 81,546,743 downwards.
CTGTTGGTATCATTTCCATATATGTAAGCAAGGTAAATAGATTTAATTACTTTTTAATCATGGTTGCATTTATGCTCATTACATGGTTTTGCTTCATTAACTCTTTCATTCTGAATTTTCAGTCAAAAAGGGCTTCCCTAGCCATTCTTTTCCAGAAACACTATTATAGAGTAACAAAGATAAACATTAAAAAAGGAGAATCATCTTTTGCCAAGATCATACAGCCTAAGGAATTTAGCCAGTTTGTTTGACTAAAATGTTTTATTTAAAGTAATAACTACTTTTATAGCATACCAGCTCCCTTCCCAACTAAGCTACTTAGAGCTCTGTAAAAGCAGTCAGAAAAACAGATGATACCAATTAAAATTTTATCAGGAGCTGGTTTACTGTGCAATTTATTTCATGTAATTGCAGAACTCAGGCATCCAAAAATAATAAGATAGTTTCTCCCCCAATCATAAAAATCTAAGTAATAAAAATGTTGAGGCTGTTTTCATTCCTTGATGTTAGATACCCTCTCTGTGACCTTCTTCCTAGTCTGTGTCATACCTTGCTCTAAAAACAGCACATGATATTGTATTTAATTCTTCTTAAAAGTTCCTTATGTCCCTGGCTATTCAGCAGGTCTCTCTGACATGTCATCAGTTCCTGTTCAGTTTTATTCACATCAAAAATAGTTGTAATAATCCTCCCATATGTGCATTCAGTCAATCATTACGAGTTTTCTCATCAGTGTGGTATCTGTTTGCACAAACACGTATCAGCAATAGCTACTGTGAGGCTTTTTTGCTAAATGCTGTTTAAGCATAAGTTGGTATCACGTTTCTTAATTCAGCCTTACTAACCCAAACATTTTGCAAAATCTAAATCAAACCTTGAGGTGAGACTACAAATAATGGTATTAAAAAATAAACAAATGTACTTTTTTATGTGTGTCCTTTTTTTTTGTAACTTATTTAATAGTACTGTGTGTTCATTCTTTTTGCAGGACAGAATTACAGGAACCATTTTTTTATGAAATATAGTAAGTTTCATAGATCTAGAGTGAAAGGCTATGTTGGCAGCTATACTGTAGCATCATTTGTAGCACCATTTAAAGTGTTCATGCTTTCCCACCCTGCCAGCTATATATAAAGACATCCAAAGTGATGCAGGGGGAAAGATAGTGCAGTCTGGCTAAAAGGTGATTGAGAAACTGTCACAAAATCAGTGTCTTGTTTGCAAAAAAAAAAAAAAGTTTGCGATTTTAAATGTAGATTCTGCATTTTGGTATGCACTTTAAAACATAGTGAGGAAATATAAGTGAAGGAATAGTGGACTGGAGAAAAATATTAAAAAGCAAACCAACATATGTTAAATTTCCAGAATATATCTTAATTCCTAGAATGGCATGCTTAGCATGGAAACAGGCAAAGTTAGCTAGGATTTCTAATACTGTGTTCAAGTATTTATAGTGCCTTTATGTTAAAACTATAATGGGATTTTTTTTTTTTAAATTTCTAAATTTTGGTGCCAAAGTCACTTAGATTTTTATTTTTAGACCAAACTATGGCTGCTAAAGGGCTTTTTAATTTTGTCTAATAAAATCAAAATAAAAATCATATTAAAATATTGAAATCAAATATAGTGACATGAACTGTTAGACATTGGAGGCCAAGTCATATCCTACTGGAGAGTTGTCCTGGGTTGTAAGATAAGCTTGTATTCTATTTGCCATCTGTTGAAGGCAAACCTGTTGGGCAGGTTTTGTTATCTTTTCCAAGAACCGGTTTTGCTCCTAAGAGGTAATGGTTTGTTAGTGGGCCATTGACTGATTCAATGCAGGGCTGGTAACATAACACCATCCTATTGTGAGATGTTCCACCCAGAGGGGGAAGCCAAGCACTCTTTTATTGGATATAAGGGGGTACCTTTTTGGCCACAAAGCAGCTCTTTACTTTGGGGGATTGCCAGAGAAGCAGCTCTCTTTGGCGGCACTCGCAGCGAAACAGCCGGAGCGCGCTGAGGCGACGCCGGCGGAGCTCAGAGGCAATCCCGGCACAGAGGAAGACCGGCCCCACTGCCACCAGATCTTCAGAGGAAAACTATACCCTTCTAAAGATCACCACTGCAGCTGCAATTCATCAACCACTGCAAGGGGAGCAATCGTACCAGCAGGACTGCTACTGGCACCCCGAATCCTCAGGTTCTGGACTTTTTTCACTGGTTTTGTTTGTACCGATTGCATTTGCCTTTTTAAATTGTTGTCTAGTTTTCTCCTAGTAAAGAATTGTTACTCCCATTCCCATATCTTTGCCTGAGAGCCTTTTGATTTAAAACTCCTAGTAATTCGGAGGGAGGGGGTTTACCTTCTCCATTGCACAGGAGGCTTTAGCCCTCCTTCGCAGATTCCTGTCTTGTCGAACCAAGACAAGAGTTTAATGCTGATAATAATACTTTGCATTTTTTGATTCAAAGCACACTTGATTATCAACAAATTATCTACTGATTATCAATTATTTACTAATTTATCCTCTCTGACATAAAAGTGACTTCCATTTTATGCATGGAGTAATTTGGGTAGATCAGATTTACCTGACACTACATTCTGATTCAATGATTCAGTGAAGATCAGACTTCAATTTTCTGAGCACATTGTCTTCCACGGGCAGTTAATAATTTGATACATTTATGTAACTGAGTAAATGTGAACAAAGATTTTAGTAGTTAACCTGTATTATAAAGGACAATTTTTAATTAATCAAGTGCTGGTTGAATTTGATCTATCTGACCTGGACGTCTGCAGCTTGGATTTTCTCAAGAGTTTATATGGTTGCTTCTGTTAAGAAAAGGGAAGATAAATTGCTTTCAAGCCTGAAGTGCAGCATTTTACATTCATTGAGTACTTCCAGACAAGTGGAAGTGATTCCACAAGTAATGTGGGTCTCTGAACTTGCACCCTCATGCTCTAATCTCAGGCTGTAGTGCCATCATGCACCTCATGCGGTAAGGCAGACAGAATACATAGCATTGCTCTAAATGTAAACTCTGGAAAAAAAAGAATACGAGAGCAAGACACACATCATCTCTACAGCACCACCTCACCTCCTTTCGCAGTGATGACACCACACACCAGAAATGCAATAGCTCTGCAGATAGTGGGGGGACACTTTGGGAACCAAAGCCAAGGCAGAACACTGAAAGCTGAATGCTTAACTCTTCTCTTTGTTGAGCTGGGAAAAATCCCCAGCTCAGGTCAGTTACATAGAGTAGGAGACACTTCACATGAGCCATCCCAACATCTGTAATTATTATTTTTCTCCTTTCTTCTGCTTTCAATATGACTTGCATCTATTTAACCATCAATTTTGGAGTAATTTCTGCAGGATACTTCCACCTTGCTCCTAATTTCTCTGGTGATAGAAGAGCTTGTATACCACTGTAGGCACAATCTACTGAATGAAGTGTCAACAAAATCTTGTTTCATGTACATGTTTAATTCCCCTCTTGCTGCAGGAACAACTCTGGTGAACTGGTGCTCACTTTGTTCATCATTCCATACAGCAACCTCCAGCCCATGGCTGCAGCTGGACTGAGTACAGGGAAATACTGCACTTTAAACCATTAGAATACAACCCCAGGGAAATACTGCACTTTAAACCATTAGAATACAACCCCAGGGAAAGCAATTATTTCTGCTGTTTATTTCCCAGATTTTGGACACCTCAGAAATTTATGTGTGAGCAAAGCATTTCTTTTGAGGAACACAAACTCAGCCAGATGGTGCCTCCAATTCACAGCCTGTGGCCGTGGCTATGGTAAGGACAGGCAGGGGAGGAAGAGGGAGCAGGTTTGGATAGAAATTGTAAGAAGAACTGTCCTCTCAGCTCTGGCTGCATTGTTTTTCATTGCATTTGGCCCTTGCAAAACAGGACCCTCTGACCTAATAATTCAGGAGCTTTATTTGACCACACTCTGTCTCTCTCTTTAGGAAACATAATTACTGTGTCCTAAATACTTCCTAGAGTCTTTCATCTTTCCTCTATCTAATTAATGCTAATTTCCTTGATGGTACTCCTAAAGTACAGTTGGAGCCTGGATGTAGATTACAGAGCACTTTATAGTACCAGCAGTAAATCAGACAGAGATTGTGAAACCCATATAATATGCATTTCCTGAGAGTTGTGAAGGGAGGGACTTTATCTTGCAGTGCATTAGTGCTTCTAAGATTGTGCTATAAGGCACTCAGTTATCATGACACTTGGTTGCCTGGAAATCCTCTTCCATTACACTGTATACCTATTTCATTTTTGTAGACAAATGAGTTTGGCACATGTTAACCTGAAACTATAAGTTTTGTCTTTAAGACAGTTTTCAAGAGTGATTTTCTCAAGGAGCAAAATATGTTGAGAGGAAAACAGAGGGCCTTAAATCATCTTCATGGGGATCACCCTCATATTTTGAACCCCAAAGCATACCTGAGGCGTAAGAGAAGAATACACAGTAAAAGATAAACCCAACTTGCAGTGTGGGAGGAATGATACTATTAAATTAATTAAAAGAAAATTATCCTCCATTTTAGAGATACTTGCCTCTAGTAAGAAAAGTATATAGGTTGTTTGGTTATTTTTAGTGTAATGTTACACCATTTGACTATATAACTTAAGCCAAGTCATGCAGCCAGCATTATTCCATGTATAGCTGAGAAATCTTTCATATGACAATATGTGACTGTTTGGACAAGCATGCTTCAAGGTGTATCTGTGTATGTACATGCAGAAGTGCAGATGGAATTTGTAGAACAAACTCTAAATATGTCCAAAATGTTGTAAAAGCCAAATCTATCCAGCTCTGTAAATCTGACATAACTCTGCTCCATTGTCTGGTTGCTTCCAGTGGTGGAAGGCAGAGATGAGGTATGACTTTTTTGGCTTGGTCGTATTTTGTCATCACTTCTTAGTGATTAGCTAGGATTCTGATCAGCCCAGGGAATTCCCACAGATTTAGTTTCTGTTATTCTGAGCAGTAACTCTTTGATGGCAATACAATGTCCCCAGTGCAGTTTACAACTTGACTCAGATTACTGTTATAGCTCTCAGTTATAGGATTGGCTCCATTTCTCTGTATCTTCTCTTACTGCCAAAGATCAGAAAAGCTGTCAATAGATCTTCCTAGGTAAAACACAGCATCTTCTAAAATCCATTCAAGGAAGAAAAACTCAACCAAATTGACACTTTCTTCCAAACTTTCTTCTGGTGTTTTTGCCTGGCAGAATACAGTGTATCTTTGTGTGTTATTAATGGGCTGAGCTTCTGGACAAGACCATGCTTTTTGCCGCTGCAGAATTTCCTTACAAACAATGTGCTGTAAACCAGACAGGAACAGAAACTTTCATATATCCAGAGGACTATTTTTGACAGAGTAAGTAAAGTCACTTTCATTAGACAAAAGGTGAAATACCTATTTCTTCTCTTAAGAGAATAAATTAAGTATTTAAAAAGAAAATCCCAGGCATTTTAGCAGTTGCAAAACTGTGAGGAATGTGGAAAGCTGTTAATCTTCAGGTCTGGTCTTCAGCCTGAATGAGTCCTCCCCTCCTTTTGGCTCTAAGATGAAGGATAATGGTGTGAACACTGCACATGCAGAACTACACAGAAGGGTTGCCAGATGTGGGTGGTGCTGACAAATCACTGTCAAGTGTTAGAGGAACTTTTCCAGGAGTGCTGCAGGCTCTGGGATGAGAAATGTGCCATTCCCAACAGCACTAGAAGCAATGTGTAGCACTGCTACATCCCTCAAGCACTCCTGAGGTATCCTAAGAGCTAAATATTGAGATACAGCATTTCAATATTAGGTATCTTTGGTGCCCTGGCACCCAGGAATGCTGTAGCAGAGCAGTGCAGATGAGTGTCTGAAGCTCAGCTAAGACCTCTCTGTACTTCATGGCATGCTCAGCACAGGTGGTGGAACTGGGGAGCAGCTGTGCCTGGCCCTGTGCCCAGTGGGCAGCCACTGGTGGAGATGACTCTTCTTATATGAAAGAGTTAAAAAAGAGGTTACCTTGGCTGTGCATCTGTCCCCTTAATCCTCACTCCTACAGCTGAAGATGTCTTCTGAAATGAAGGCAATTCAGCCCTTTGAGATCCTTATACTGTGCAGACACTTTTTGGGGAATCTTCCAGAGATTGTCACCCCTGAAGCAGAAATAAACATGTGCCTTGGTCTCAGCTGCAATATGTCATATTCCTGGGTAATGTTTTAAAGGTGGGAAAGGGGAGTTGTGCTATTGAGCCAGCATGTGAGTTGTTGGAGACTTAGTGACACACTTTCCCTTGCTATCTCCCTAGCAGGGTGCAGAGCTCTGTGTGTGTGTGGGGCAGCTCTGTCAGACAGGAATGGAGGAATTTTCTGAAATTAACTGATCTAAATTTGCCAAATGACACCATGTCCCCTCAAAGGCAACAGAAAGGTCTCATGGAGCTGAATATTTTATTGGCACCATTTCTGGCTTCCTTCATTATAGAATGATTTGAATGAGGATAAAAACAGATGCAGGTGAAGTGGCTCCCTGAGTCTCTTATTCATGAAAACAATAAAAGACAAAGCAAGAGTGACTCATTTAAACTGCCTCAATCACATTCACCAAATTTATGTATTTAACCATCAGCAATCTAAATTATTTCAAGTGTGCTTCTTCCCCATTTTTCCATTCACCCTCATCCAAAACCTACCCTCCTGCCTCAAGACTTCTACGTTTTGAATAAAGAACAGTGATGTAATCTGTTGTCTATCAAAGTGAAGATCTCTGATTCAGTATAGGGTGAAAATTCATGAGCATGTCCTAGCCTTGACTAGGCCACACAGTGAAAGTAACACAGTAAGTGTTTCAGTGTTAATTTACTTAAAGGGAGAGGGATGAGGATCTGACCAAGGTGGACCTGTATTTCCTGACTGCTTGGCATACGTGAATCTCTCAAAATTATTTTGTGCAAAGTGGCTGCCCCATGCTTAGAAGTCTCATCTCCTAGAATGAGATGTAAAGAAATTAAAAAGGAAGGAGCAGTGGTCAAGTTAAAAAAAAAAAACAAAACAACAACAACAACAAAAAAAAAAACCATACCAGAATAGGAAAAACTGTATATTTTTTTAAAGAAAGAAGAATGTGATTAAGGTCCTAACCTAAGGTCTTCAGTGGAAGAAACAGCCTTTTCTGAAAGTTCTTCATTCAACATTGCGAGAAAATAGCATGATTTTTAACCTACTCTAACAAGATGAAAATCCAGATTGCTTTCTTCTTCAGCTGTGTGTACCACCAGCAGCCACTTAATTGCTGGAAGCGACACCCAAAGCTCGGGAAATGCTGTGTGTTCTTCAGCACCATCTACTGGTACGTGCTCTGTCTATCACTTGGGCACTGCATTACCTACAGCCTTTGAGAGAGTCAGGAAGAAGGAAAACAACTAAAATCCTCCAAGAGGCTGCCCGTACATAGTAAACCTAAAGAGTAGCCTGGCCGAACTGGTGCTTGAATAGATTTTGATTCTAATAAGAAACAGTACAAATCATCCATTTAGAAGCTGTGTAATTGAGCTTGTGGTCATACGTGTCCCCTAACAAAAACATAATGAAGACCAGGGTAAAACAGGTCAGAGTAAAACAGAACTCATGAGGTAATGGAAACACAAGATGAGGTTATCTGGGCAGGGAAAAAAGCCAAAGGAAATTTAAGAAGATATTAATGTAGAAAAGAGCTTTGGGAAGCTGAGACAGGATGTATTTCCTGAGATCTGTGCCTTAAAAATTACATTCCTGAACAAACTTGGACTTTTATTCTCTAATTTTGTAATACTCTTTTTAAAATATAAAACTGATTAAGAGAAGGTGTGACTGTGTTTTTGAAAAAGACTTTAAATAAATAAGTGCGGACCCCTCTGACTAGAGCAGCTCTGTGTACTCCTTCAGTGAGACAGATCTGGGGCTGGGTTTATTGAATCTCTATTGTCCTAAGAAACTCTGACATGAAAACAAAAAGGAAAAGAAACTTTGGAGCACAACATGCAGACACTGTAAATTAGTGCAACTCACTGACATTAAAAGCACTTCCTGATTTGCTACAGTGGAGGAATACTCCACTCTGTTTGATGCCTTTTCTTCCAGTGTAGTAAATTCAAATTTAAGCACAACTACTGAGTGAGCCCTGAAATATATTCAACAAGCTGAATATTTTCTGTTGCAAATTTTCAGCATTCGTTTAATTGACAAAGTAGTCTGCCAAAGGTATTCCAGACAGTCAGGAATGAGGTTTTCCTAGTGTTTCAGAATATGAAAAAAGAGTAGAGAAAAATCATATAACATAATGTGCTACTGACATGTTTGGATAAATTATTGTTTGTTTGTTTGCATATCTACAGCACTATCTTCACAGAATCAGTACAGAGAGAAAGGTATAGTTTCCTCACCATAGAACTTGATCAAAGAAATATACTCTAATAAAAATCCATTTGTGAAAGACTTCTATACACAACTTCCTACTCACAGATGTTACTTCTTTAAAACATTCTAAATAACATTATACTTAATTGCAGCATCAGCAAAATGTTGACAAAATAAATATTTTGCAGCATAAGCCTGCAGTGTCTCTTTTTGATAGCAATGCCTTTTGAAAGGTATTTCAAAGTTTTCAGATTGGTTTTATGAGAACAAAATTTAAGCAAAATATAATTTAGCATCAGTGCTTGCTTATACTGTTGTGGTAAACACAACTGCCTCCTGCTGCTAAAGACAGGATAACTCAGTTACTGGCTGTGACTGGGGAATCCAGCAAGCTGTACTTCTTCATGACATGTACTGGCTTGTGAGCTTTGTAAATTTTTTTGTAAAATGTTGTTTCCAAGGGGAATACAAGTACCTGAGGCATCTTCCAAAGTTAATGCCTGTAGCTCTGATTGATAGAAATGGTCATATGTGTGGCCAACAGTTTAATACAGATGTCAGTGGATGAACAGATCATGGGTATAGCAAGACTGGATGAGAAGTGAGGTTAAGGAGATGAAGGATTTAAATTAAAAGAGCCAGTAACATTCTTTGAAAAGACAATTCATAAAGAATGGGCAAAAGCAGATTTAGAAAATGTTAAAGCCGTGGAAAAATTTTGCTCAGATGTTATTCTGGAATTGATACAGATCAAACTGTTTACTATTTACGGACTTCTTTAAAAAGACTAAAAGAAAACACTGGAGTATGATTTTGGGATTCTAAAACATTCAATTCATTCATCAGGCTCTTCCGTTGCAGTCCAGTTTTACCATGCTTCCAAATTTAGTCATTTTAGCAACTACAAGCTCAGAAAGTTGCTACTGTACTTAACTGAAGACCAGAAGTTGGCAACATATGATTCCAGATGGCTTTAAGGCAGATCCAGCATGCCCAGATAGAGCTGAAAAGTGTTTGGTGAACATATGGGTGAGTAAATTGCTTGTAGATTTTGTGATACATTGATAGCATCACATTTCTGGCAAAAGACAAACTACTTGTTTGCCTTTATAAGAAATGAAAGCATTGCTAAGTGTTTGTCTTGAATGACAAAGAGTGGAATGTGCACCAAAGAATTTCCTAGTAGCATCTATAACTGAGGTAGAACAAATCCTAGAATTTTATGTGAAAAGAGAAAACAAAGAAACCCCACAGCTGAAGTGCTAAATCTGGAATTTGGCCAGGACATGCAGATGCAATGATAATCATGTTCTTTTAAGGGCTGCAACTCGGTGTGTCAGACAGTGTTACAATTTGGTCTTCAAGTGCAGTTCAAAGTGCTATTTCAAGCTACCATGTCTTACATCCTCCAGGGACAAGTCAAAACATGACATTAAATGAAGGTGCTATTCCTGGGTCTGAGCATAATCAAAGAGATCTAAAGGTTCTGAGAGTCAATATCTGAGCAGATGGCCTGTGGTAGTAACAAATTTTAGCTCCTGTTTCTTTCCCATTCAGTGATTTACACATCATACGTATCTTTTGCTGGTACTAGCATAATATGTCCTATAAGCAAGTATCAGAGCCCAGAACAAGATTAAGGAAGAATAAAACATGCCTCCCACACGCACACATGAAGGATGGAATTTTTCCGTGCTTATCAACAAACTCATCCAAGAATTACAATGAAAGGAATGTAGCTTCCTGTTAATAAAGCAAAAAACTCGTGGCAAGGAGTATTTATAAATAATCCAGAGCTGACACTCCTAACTTTGTTTAGCATGAGGACATCTGTGCACCCGGAGGATAAATAGGCAGCAGGGGAAGGACTCCTAGTGATTCCTCACTCCACGCCACGGGCTCAGCCAGCCCAGTCTCCTCAGCTGCTCTGCAGTAGTGTCTGCAAAGAGGTGTTGGCCCTCCTGCCCCAACCCACACCTACAAGGAGGCATTAGCTGTGGTTCACAAGCAGGTTGCAGTCTCAGGCCCTGGTCCACAGTCTTCTTCATGCACTCCTTCAGAGGAATTCATGTACTGCCAGTGGTGTCATACCCCAGCTCTAGTGAAAGTCCCTGCTGCTGCTAAAGTGGTCACTGGATAGACAGATGAGGAACCTGAAAGAAGATTCTACTGAGAGGTACAGTCCTACAGCTCAGTAAGGAAAACACATTATTGTAGAAGGGAAGTAACTATTCTAGTAGCTGTGTTCTGTATTGTTTCCCCTCTGGTTTAAATGTCAAATAGTGGATGACTCTACAGAGAAAACACAAAGAACCAAGCATCCAGACTCTTGTTTGCAGACTTCCAGCCAAGTCCAAATTTCTGGGTAATTCAGCTACACTGTCTTGCTGCTGGGAACCTGAACACTTTAATGAGGCAGGGTAATTACAGCTATGTCCTAGTGACAACTCCATGTTGTTGTAGATTGGCAGGATATAAGAGCACCTGAAACAGCTTTCTAGTAAACAGCATTAATCAGAGAGTAATTGAGAAGATTCTGTTGGGAGAGCATGAAAAACACTGCCTTTGGGAAGAAAGCAAGGTTGGAAATTTCTGTTTTGAGTGATGGGTAAAGAGTTAGGGCTGGACCACTTGTGAAGTATTCTATAATCTTTATTTAATGGAATTTAATAAACTACTATTCACTGACTTTTAACTGGACATTTTGTTGTTCAACATGGCAACATATCCTTCTGTTAGTCTGAAGATCTGTGTCTCAGCTTTCAACAGGCTCCCATGCACTCCCCTCCAAAGCAAAGGAGCACACATGAATACTGTCTGTGATTCTGCAGGGAGCAGAAAGTATACATAATGCCCACTTCAGTCAACACTAATATCAAGTGGGATTTTAGGAAGTTGAAGAATATTCAATAGCATTGCCTATTAACATTTTAATGAACTGATCATTTTACTCCAGAAGACTCTTCACAAAGAAAATTGAGTTTCTTACAGTCACTGCAACTGTGCTGTAATAGATAATTTAGTCAGAATACACAAGGATATCTCTCCTGTGTATGGCATGTACAATAAAAATTTAAAATAATTTACTTAATGAAAGTTTTATCTTACCTGAAATCATTTCACCTTTTTAGGACAGTATTTGTGGGAACACAGGAGTCATTCAAACAGCATCATCCATTTGTGGAAATGATGTGTGCAGATTATTATATTTAAATACTACTTTTAACCCCTAGAATGGATATTTGAGTCTGTTTCTGTCTGATGATACATAGGAGTTATTGGAGACCTATGTAAACTGAGATTGTAGGCCTAGATGAAGCATTTGAACCTATGCTTAAAACCACCAAATCATCTGAAGTTTTGCTTAAGCATTCAAGCACACCATCCACTGTACAGCTAGGGCTCACTGGCACTACTGTGGTCAGAGTAATTTCAAAGACTTCTGAACGTAGAGAATGCTTTGATTTGCTTTTTTTTTCCAAGGTACCTGTAAAAACTGGCTTTTTGCCTTGCTTTTGACTATGCTTCACTAGCTATGAATCAGAACTTTAAGTCTCAAAGGGATAACAATGCAGCATTAAAATCAATTTAAATTACTATCCTGGGAAAAAAAAAACAAAAAAACAAAAAAAAAAACAACAACTCAATAAAACTAGTATGCAGTGTTTGACTACTTTACTGGAAAGTCGAAAATCACTTATTCAAAAAAGTGATATCTAAATTGTAAGAAGAAAAAAAATTAAGTTTTTATTAATTACATGGTTCTACTGATAATTTTCAAGAACATCTCTCTTCCCTCCCCCTCCCCCCCCCCCCCCCCAGCCTTATTTCTAGATGTCTATTTTATTTTCTGGGAAAATATGCATAGTACTGAAGCTACCCTGCTGGTATGGGTAAGTAAACAAATTTTGGCAAACTAAGTTGTTAATTATTCTGCTTGTTATAGCAAGGTAATTACAATTCTTTCTAAGGGTGAAGAATGAAAGACTTTCATAGGTATTCAGTAGAATTTAATAACAAAGTAAGAGCATGTGAGCAAGAGTAAGAGCATGTGAGCAAGTTTTAATGATGTTGGATAGATTCAACCTCAAAGAGTGAGCATACTGAGGTCATTTAATTAAACATTTATGGTATATGTAGATAAAATATGCTCTTGACTGGTTATTAGCCAAGAATATGCTCTTGATTGTCTATTAGCCAAGGTAACATGTATATGGCCAGTCTGCAAAACAATAACAAGAGTCTCCTTGTAGCAAAAATGGTAATGGTTGAAAAATGCAGTCAGAAAGACACTACTTTTGAATCATGAAGAGAAAACAATCAGTCAGCCTTTGTCTGCTTCTATGCATATCCTAGTTTCATCTGAAAAAATAACTTCTGATATGGTTCATGCATTTCAAATGCAGAGTGGAGAGCTGAAAGCCAGTTAAAAGGCTGACAGATGAAACAAAGAAACCTGAGCAGTTGCAGTTTTGCTAGGAATATCACTGGTGAGGTAGACTTATATAAACTATGAGGGTTGGACATATACTCCAAACCAGAAGGGTACAGGCAAGTTTCCAGCTATGATAGCAGCTCTTTATTTTACCTAAAGTCATCGTCATCTGGTACATCATCACTACAGCAGTCATCCATTGCATCCTAAGCAGATGCTCTGACTCTTTTCCTTCAAAGCTTTACTTTTAGAAAGTGCTTTTGGACAAAGACTCTTGCAGGCAAAATTGCAATTCAGTCCTTCAAAAGGCTTTCTGTTGCTTCCTGAGCAGCATGGTGCACCTGGTGACAGCAATTAGGAAGAGGGGCTGGCACATCTCTGTAAAGGCAGGGATTTTGCAGTGGTGCACACAGCAGTAACTGGAGAATATGGATTTCTATTAAAGGGCAGGGAAAGGCTGGGAGAATGAGATGCTGTTGGAGATGAGGGCTTTTAGCAGAGTCTATTCCCTATTCAGAGGCTGGGAGTGGTTAGACTCATTGAAGGAGCAGTAAAGAACTGTGAGAAGAAAAGCAAGGGAGTATAGAATAGAAGGTTGTTCTGTGCAATGTAGCCACTGATGTTCTCAAATATGCAAGGCAGAAGACTGGAGTGTAATACCATCTGCTTAACAATGCATGCTGTTCCTCCCACTGATCAGGTCTGTATCTAGAATAGCAAATTTTGTGAGTCCCTGAACCACAGTGGTGGTGCAAAGAGCTTGGCTGACCCTGGGCTGATGCACAAGCATCCAGAGGAGGTTAAAGTTGAGTTCTATCTGATGGTGGTTTGGAGTCACACAAGGTCTTGGAAGAGGTATAAACCAGGGAACAGCAAAAAAAACAAAAATATCTGTGTAATGTTCATCAACAAACATGTCAAACCAGATTATGATTACCCAGAGAAGGGCTGGTACATCAAACAGGAGCTTGGCTTTCGATGAGCGCAGCTTGTTGTTTGTGGGGTATTTGGTGGCTGTCTTTGTGGGAGAAAAATGAACTTGCCCAGAAGAAAATATGGTGAAAAGCTATTTTCAAAGAACTCATCTGACTCTACAGAAGCTATTTGCGGCTATGATTTCTGTAATTTTCCTTCACGGCATTTTTCTGTTTCAACAAAAACCTATGTTGTATGTCTGCATGTTGTATGTCTAGATGTGCTAGAGAGGAGGAAAAGTTCATTTCAAGCTTGCACGCAGAAACATTCATGCAGCGTGAACTTATTTTCTCTTTAAACTAAATATATATTTGTGTACATTAAAAAAGTGCTGATTTTAACTATTTTTGTTTCTGATCTGGAATCTCAAAGGGCAGTCATCTGAACAAATTTTTGCTTTTGACTGAGCTATTATTACACCTTAGAGACCTGAGTAGTTCCAGTGTGTGAATTTGATGGTAATTTGATAAGGCATGTGGAATCCAAGGTAGCAGAAGTACAGATAGAGGCTCATTTTCTCGCAGCAAAAAAAAAAAAAAAATTATTAAGAGCATAACCTGGCCTGAAATGCCGACTCAGCAAAAGGTGCCACAAAAAATTTCTTTCCAAATATTGTGGCATCTGTTAATGCCAGAAAACCTCACAAAAGTTAAAGGATGTGATTGAGATGTTCAAAGCAAGATTCTGAATTCTACTTCTAGCTCTGGTGATGACAGCTCCTGATATGTCCATGCAGGGAAAGAAAAGTATTGTTGTTATATAGATAAGTCTATCTTGCTGGCATAATCCAGTAGCATGTGTGAAAGTAATAATCAAGACTCAAGTCTCCAGCATATTAGCATATGCCAGTAACCACATTAATAACTTTCCAAGAATCCTAGCCATGTTAATTTGCTTTTTAGCGTGTCCCAAAGGCCAGGCCACCGATTCTTCTTGAGTGTCTTCTGTCCTTGCCTGCTGATGCTGATGCAGCTGCAAACACCTTCCCTAATTTACTGTGATACTGGTAGTAGAGTGGAAATACTGAGATCTGTAGATTTAGATATCTAAAGAGAGAAATTGATTTGCACTTCAGTCTGATGGTATCTGAACTCGCTGCCATACTCTGGAGGATGAATCACGGATGCTCACTCTGGTGATGGGCAGCTGTGCACTCCCACACATCTTTCCTGGTGTCTCTCTCTGACTCAGAACATGCTCTGTCACCTGGGTGGCCGTCGATGTTGGCAAATGAAAGCACATTTCAGAGTGAGTACACAGAGTTGAGGAGGTGGTAATGCAAATGGGTAATTCAGAAGTAAAAGCTAGGTAGTTGTTCTAAAGTAATAATTAAGATTTATCATGTGTAAAATTCTCTCACCACATCTAAACCAAGGAGTGTGTTGGAACACCTGTGCTTTGCTGTTGGAAGCTCATTTGAGCTGGAAAATTCTTCCTCCAGAGGCAATTTATTACCCATGTAACGGATGCTATTCTGTTGAATATGTAGCATATTGAGGTTTGGCTACCAGTTTCACTCTTTCAACGCAAAGTGAAAATATGGAGATTGTGGGTTTGGAAGAATTTATTTTATTGATGTGGAAAACTGAGAATTTAAATTGGAAATTCTTTGATTAACTCCTGATTCTGTTTATGCAGGGAAAATCTGTTAATGTTGGAAATTAAGTTCAAATGTGTTCAATAACATATTCTCTTCTTCAGAGCAGCTCTTGTTTCACCTTTAATGGGACATCATTCCCTGAACAAAAAGTCTGTCTTTCAATAGGCTGCTATAAAGATTTTATATTTTAATATTTTAATACTTTACAAAGTTATATACTTTACAAATTAAAAAAGTGAAGGTCAAGAGACAAAAAGGGAACATTTGCTCTCCCTTACTGACGTGGTTTTAAACTGTTGAAAACAATTAAGAAGCAATCAGCTCTGAATAAAAGCACATTGAAATGTGTACCCTGAATCAGATCAAATAATGTGATTTTGCTATGAATTATTTGCAGTATATTTCCACAGTTTTAGAATACACTTCCCTGGAGTGCATACCTACCAATCTGACTGATGCACAAGATTAGAGAAACTCTAAAACTAGAGATCTAATCACTTCATCTTTTCTTCCTAAATGTCTATTTGGAAAAAATATTGTGGTTTCATTTGTATTTTAATTTCAGTAAGAACAAGAAGATGGATATGACTGTTCATTCTGTGCATAGAGCTGTGAAGGAATTACCTCACTAGACTATTCACATCTATCTGGTGTCTGACTATTCTAAAACACATGCAAGACATTGTGAAATGACTAATCACAAAATGAAATTAATTCATGTGAAACAGCTGTAGAGAAGTTACTGGTCTTTGAATTTCAAATGTTCCAAACTGATCAGAATTTTACATTCCTTGTTCTAGTTCACCTCAAAATGATAATGGCAAGAATGTTTCTATTATCACTCCATAATGGTTTGATTTGCACTGCATTTAATTACAGCAGTTTTGATATTGTTCTTAGTTTTGAATGGCTTGCAAATCTTTTTCTTTTAAAGTGAAATATAAGAATTGCTTTATTTTAGCTGCAAAGTTTTAGGAATGTTTAAGCAAAACCAGTTAAAAGTAAATCAGTTTTATTCTTCCCTGGTGTGGATAGCTGTAGCCCAGATAAGCTTTTGTCTTGAGGCCAATCGTCTATCAGTCCTAAAGAAAGGACTAGATTTATGTGTTCTCTCCTTACCTCCTCCTTTGTACATTCATATTTGGATTAATGTGTTTGCAAATGTTCTAGGGAAAATGCCAGATCTGCAAAGACAAGGAATAGGTATTGCTATTTTTGCTGCAAAGCTTAAGTTTATATAATGAAGAATGACAAGCTGCTTGTGCAAATGCAGCAGTACAAGTAAACAAAATGGAAGGAAATATCTCAGAATCCTACACCAGCAGATAAACTTAGCCATAAAAGGTCTGGAGAACAATTTGTGGGCTCTAAAGAGTAAGTGTTGAACTAGAAATTGGTGTGTTCATACAGTTTGTTGCTATTGGGAGAAAAAGAATAAATACAGTACACAGTACTGAATGAACCCATTTCTTGAAGGTAGTTCAAATACTGAAAAACTATTAGCTCAATGGCATGTGGTGACATGGAAGTGACTTATCAGAACTGTATCATTATGTAAACAAAGTTGCATATCTCAGATTTCACAATGACTGCTTCAGATGTGGCCTTTCAATTAAAGTGCAAACTCTTAGAACAGAAGAGACAGGTCATATTTCAAGAACTGTTTATCAAACAAATATAAAACCAGGACTATAGGTTTGTTTTGCTTTATTTCTTTCAATTTTTAAATTTTTTGTTTAATGCTGTATTTATCATTTGACTTTCACTTTATATGGACACTTTGTCATTCATATTTGTCATTCAGGGTCCTTTTCCAAGGCTTTTTATCAAGTCAGCTGCAACAGCTGTATTTGCTCCCAGCTAAGGTGACTGTCCCATTCTTGTCACAGAGTCTTGCTAATCACTGGCTTCCAAAAGTTTCAGTCTGCAGATAATAAAAAGAGAGAGACCATGATATAAACAGCAGGGTTTCCCCTGTCATACAAGCCTACATGTGTTTCTTGATTTATACAGGAGTGAGGAGAATTGGGTCTGTCTGGATTTTTCTTCTTCACCCTCCAGTTCTTATTTTAATTTATTTCATCAGCTGTGCAATTGAAAACAGTCTTCTTCCAGGCTCTCAGCATGGACAACAGGAGGTGTGAGAGTCATAACACATGATAATTAAACCTCTATCCTGTATCATTACCATATCCGTCTTAAAATTGCTCTTTCCCTCTTGGCTGTTTGTTCAAAAGACATTGTTTTGCTGCATAAACCTGCCCCAGTCCTTGTCTGAGGAGAGTGACTAGAGTCACCCTGCCATGGGGGACACCTCCTCATGCCTGAGTGACTTTGCTTTTTTCCACTCAGTATTGCTTTCTGTGTTGCCATTCAACTCTGTTCTCCTGCTCCCCTCACTGGGTCTGCCTTTGCACTCCTAACTCATTTGCACACTCTTTTGAGTGTGGAGGTGGAATTACCTTGACTTCCAGCACTAGCCTTGAGGAGTGCGCAGCATTCACAATTCTCCCAGTTCCCACAGGAAATGCTGTGCACATGGGGTCAGTTTGGAACCAATATACAAAATGTCTGAATGATTCCAAGTCACCATAGAAGCACAGTGGGGGCTTCAACGCCCCGTTCCCACATGCTAGGTTGCTTCCATAACTTACTTGGTTATTTCCCCTCTCCTGTGTTAGTGCTAGAAAGGCAGTGGTGCTGGGGCTGCTCTTGTGCCTTACTCATGCAGTGGGTGCTGTGTCCTGCAACCTCACCATCGCCTCATGTACCCCCATGCAGGGCAGAGCCTCACCTTAGATAAACTTCATGGCATTTAGCAAGTAAACCTCTCTGATCATCTTACAGTACGCTTGTGCAACAACATAGAAGTTGGCATGCATTTTTTCTCTTATGAGCTTACCTCCAGGAAGATGAGAAACCACAAGGAATCTGAGTGCTTTGAACACAGGCTTTGCATGGAATTCCTACCTTCTCACCTGATAAACACTTGGAATCAAAGTTATTTTCAGATGTCCCCAAAGAATATTTTCAGCAGATTCCTGAGATAATGACTGATGGCTTTATTAGTAAGAAATGTAGTTAATTGCTTGTTCATCAGCAATAAAAAATATGATGGCATATATTTTTTGGCCGGATCTTTCCTACATTTTTTCCCTCCCTTCAGACTTTCCTCTGGCACACATGAATGAATTAACTGTGCAACCCTTTGCCATTGCCAAGATCCTTCTTATCCTGCTTTGTAGATGAAAGGATGAAGAATCTGTGTATCTGCTTTGTATCTCTCACTGCAGGCAAATGTCCCCATTATCACAAAAAAATGATAACCAAGTCTTGGATAGGATTTTAGGTACAGCTTTGCTATGTTCAGGCTCAGGTCAGAGCTCAGCAGGCTGTTGCCAGCTGGATCTAAACCTCAAGACCACTTGAGGCAGACAGGCAGTATTTCAGACCTGAACATACTAAGCTACTGTGACACTGGCATGTGTACCTCTTTTTGATCCATTTTACCAAGCTAGTAAACACAATTGCAAGTCATAGAACTTGGGCAGGATCTTGAATTCCACAGTCAAACACTACACTTGCAGAAGTGCTGATTTAGTCTCCTGGCTGTGGCTGGAAGGTTGAATGTCTGTATTTTCAACATATTCTGTAAATCAGGTCATTCAGAGGCATTTGTATTTACTATACACTCTTCAAAATCGGGGCCAGGATA
This sequence comes from Lonchura striata, assembly GCF_050655825.1. Taxonomy (NCBI): domain Eukaryota; kingdom Metazoa; phylum Chordata; class Aves; order Passeriformes; family Estrildidae; genus Lonchura; species Lonchura striata. The sequence continues at coordinate 81,527,606 of NC_140705.1, read as the reverse complement.
TTACTTTGAAAAAGTAATTTTTGATCTACTGTAAAGTCAGTGGTACACAGAACATTTAACACAGAGAAAGGGCTAGGCTGGAGACTTCTAAATATATAAAGTACTTAATTTCAACACCGCAGAGACAAAATGAGATCCACTTCTACCCCTGCTCTGATGTCAGTTGGCTATTTACTTGTAAGAGGAGGGCTTTGATCTTCAAGTTGTCTCTGTTAAAAATAAATAAGGATAACAACCTAATCCCCTACCAGCAGTCTATTAACAATATTCTAGGGTTGAGTATGAATTTTCAAATGCAATTCAGGTGTGACTACAATCCATACAGCACCAACATTTTCATTTTGCACCGTCCATATGAGAGACCATCATGGTGGGCTTACTGGGCTTATCTGACATGACTTCTGTTGAGAAAAGTGCTATAAAAAAAGCTTTGTAAGCTTCTCCACACTTTCCTATGGATTCCTCTTTAAAATGGCTGTTCTATTGGAACCTCATTACTGAAAACAGCTTTTCTGTTCCCTTTGCTCTTAATATGAAGGATAACTCAGAAGAAGGAAAGATGGTATCTGCTTTTAAAATACACAGCATTTGAAACTTGAGATGAACAACATATATGGCAGCTCTGGCATGACAAATATGAATGACAAATATGAGTGTGACCTCTCAAAGGGGTGACATGAGGTGACATAAGGTGACACAGCTTCGAAAGTAGCTGAATTCTGTGGCAATAGCTGAACTTTGTGGGAAGACTCAAATTCTTATGTAACTGGGAATTTGTCAGCAATGGACATTGTCCTGTTTCCTGTCCAAAAGCTTCCACCTGATTCTTTACCTGTCTCACATATCTACAAGATTATCTACAGAGAAATTTCATAAGAAAAAGTAGACCAGAGATTTTTGGGGTTTTTTTTCTTATTTTATTTTAAGGTAGCTTCTGAATGGTCATGATGAAATTGGAATAAACTGGCTGACTTTTAGGTAAGTTTCCAGGTAGTTTAGATTGGCTATAATAGTTAAAAATAAAATCTGTAAGCTATTTTGACCAAAAGTGTAGGGTCTTGGCTGTTCTGCTGTAGGATCTTGATTGTTCCTTACTATGTAACCTCTGCTAAATGTAGCAGAGATGGCTCTGTGACTAGTGAAGTAGTGGGTTTCAGAAGCCCAAAATTGGTTTACATTAAGAAGAAATATTTTCACATAAGTGATTTTTACCTACTGTTTTAAAAATAATTATTCTTGTAGCAGCAGAAAAAGGGATGTGTTGCTCATCAAAGCATTATTTAGTCCTTAATTTTCTTTACTATTTCTTACTTCTTTCTCTGCATGCAGCTTCAGTGGGTGCAGGCTCCAGCATTAATGGCCAAGATCTACTTCCTTACTGCTGAAGGATCTGGCCCTACTGGCACTCCATTACATTAAGCAGAAAAGAAAATATCCTAAAGGGTGCCCCAGCATAACGGAATGGGAGAGTAAGTGTAAACAAAGCAGAGGCTGGGCAGACCAACAAGGAATGTTTAACATTCCATGCTCTCCACAAAGGGCAGGTCAAGGAAAGGGAATGAGTGGTTGGGATGAAGCACATGCCATGGATATTTTTCAACCACGTTTCAGCAGAGTATATCTAGTCATGTAAGCATCCAAAACAAAGAGAACAGCCTTGTTCTTGAACGTGGCAGACCTCCTGAGGTCCCTCTTTATATGCAGGAGATGGGTCTCACTATGTAGGGAAGCCACAGCGGCTGAATTTGCAGCTGCAGTTTGAATTCATAGGCACAAATTATACTGAAAGTGCCAGATATTCTCAGATATGACCAGCTGAACAATTGTTTGCTCATGCCCAAGTTAAACCAATATACTGTCAAGCTATGTGCGCCCTGAATGTCTGGGCAGGTAAGAGGTGGAAGAAGTGAATTTGTCAAAAGTCATATCTCAGGGTTTGGGGGAAAGCTAAAAACCCCTAAATGAAAGTTCCATATGTAGTGGATAAGATTTCTTCTTTCTTATTCTCAGGTGCAATCCAAATTAATTGAATGAAAATCAGAGTTATTAACTCTATACAGACTTGAAACAAGAGTTTAAGTCACTCAAGGCTTTGGATTTGTGAGGCTGCAAGCATTTAAAAGTGATAAGATATTAAAATTATGTTTATTTTTGGTTTATATTGAAACTTAACATGTACCACATTTAATAGCAGTTGAGAATGTAGACATGGGTCTTCAGAAAGCTGCAAAACCTTAAGCAGAAGTAAAATACATCTATGAGCTAAATTCTTATGAATCAGTGACTACCCCGATCTGAAAACTGCAATGCAGGCATATAGAAGCAAGAGCACGTCACAGAAATAGCCTTACTCAATAAGGAAAACATAAACTGCACCTGCAAAAAACAGTATGGAAATGAATACTGTGAGGGTCAGATACCCTCAAGGAAAACATCTTCCCCACTTGTTTATCTGGAGATTATTTTGTTAACATTGTTTGCCCTGCCAGGGCAGGACCACCAATTGCTCTTGAAGATGCTGAAGTCTTCCCCAAGCATCCCATGAGTTCACACCATGCTCCAGATGCTGCAGAGTTTCAGCAGTGGCCAGCAGGTCACGTTGGTTGGCATAACCTTTTATTTAGGGGTGTGAGGGAGAGGTAAAGGAAAAAAACAAACAAACAAACAAAAAAAAATGGAAGCGCTTTCTTAATTCCTCTTTGTAAGACTTGAACATGTCCCAAGTTAGCATTAATAATTCTCTAGAATACCATACATTTTTGGATGCTATACTTAGAACTACCTCTGCCTTAGTGTAGAAGAATGCTGTAACTCTATTACCTGGGTCTGACACAGTAACCATTTTCCTGTTTTTACATTGTACTTCTTTTGTATTGGTTAATACTTAGTATTAGTATTATTAGCTATTTTGCCTCATGTGCAGTTTGAAACACCTTACTGGATAGCTTGGATGGTGATCCAGAGAGAGGTAAGTTTCCTGGAGACTAAGAGCTCAGCAGACAGGCAATTTTTATTTTTTTTAAGATGGTAGGGTTCAGAAATCTAGCTGGAGTTCATGAACCTATTCTTCCTGTAACTGAAACCCATGTTTTACTCCGGGTTGATTCAATTTGTAAAATAAATGTTTTCCTAGTTACAGGGAACACCAGTTCTATGTATAAGGGGTAGAATAACACTCTTCCAAAATCCATGTGTCATAGGTGGGTGGCCTATATGCAGGATATGCATGCACACAAAATCTAGCTTAGAGTAAGAGAATTTTCCTCTCCCCATCTGTTCTCTCCCACCTACTCCCTTGCCATAATTTCTGTCATCTTTCTGCCTTCTCACTGAGCTATATCAACCATGGCATTTTTTAAAACTAAGTTTGTGGACATTATTTTCAGTTTCTCTAGATGGAAACTGAGCTTAGATCTCCCCAGCACAGATCTCTGCAACAAAGATTGTCCATTTTCCACTTAAGTACTTTTCCTTAATGGAGTTGGATGTCTGAACTTGGATTGCTGGCATAAACAGAGTGATAAGAGGTTCTTACTGCTTGGGCATGTCATCTACTCAATCTGACTTAGCAAATGCACCTGCTGCCCTTGTAGCACTTGGAACATCAGATGTTTCTGTGGACACTCAAATGTGGAGAGTAGGGACGTAACAAAAATGTTTCCAACGTAACCCTTGCAGGAGTGGAAACATGGAAACCTCTTACAAGTGCTCTCCAGTGTGTATGCCTGAGTCCTTTAGTCCTTTTGCCTAGTGGAGTACTCCTGGTGTCCCATCACTCCCAGGAACAGATCTCTTAGGGCAGCAAGATTTTTCCTTTCTTGGACTGTGGTCATATACTTTGTATGAAATTCCTATTCACATTGAGGAAAATTCCATGTACAGATCAATGGCTGCAGAATCTTAGGTAGGCAGTCATCTAGGAACAGACACTGATTTTGTTTCATAGAACAATGGAATTACCCTCTGCAAAAGGAAGATAAATCATTAAAAGCATGTTAGGACATCAGACAGGAAAATGTAAATAATCATACATAACAGCAACTGTTTCTGGTCAGGTTCCATTCTTTGATCTTTAGAAAGATGGCTATTAATTAGCACGGTAAACACTAAGCTTTTTCTTGGTAAAAATGATCTTCTGAACCACCCAAATAATAGATAGTTGCTTGTAGCTTTGCTTTGCTAAGCTTCTTAGGAAGGATTCTTCAGATAAATGGGATAACAAAATTACCTAGTATAAAGAGTTCTAAAGTTAGGTCACATTTGCAGTAGATAGAGGATACATTTTATTGGTAACCAATCCTGAATCCTTTGAAATCCTGTATGAAATCAGTTCCAATCATACTGAAATTGCAGGTAATTGCTACTGAGATTGCAATCACTGCTTGATATGAATATCTACCTGCTGTGCCAGATTCCATCTGCAACATAAAAGCCACCACATTACGGACTCTAAGGTTGCTGAAACACTCCTGTTAAACTGCATTTCCATTTTGCATGACTGGTTGGAAAAATTATTTTTGAATACATTGGATAAACTGCAGAGTCCTACTAAAACCCACGTGATTAGACCCCATAACAGAGTGCAATATCAGACCCTGAGGCTGATATTAAATCCAGAACAGCCAAATCTTAAAGTCTAGCAAGGAACCACATGGCAAGTTTAAAATCCTGAACACCAAATATATTCCAGAATGGGGTATGACTAGTCTCCAGCATGCAGTTTCTGCTTCCACTTTGGAATTCAGCAGCAAACTGGAACAAGTTACACCTGCAATTTAATTGTGTGTCATAAAATTTACAGGCAACATCTTTCTTGTTGACACAGTATAATCACACAACATCTTTTCAATGAAAGTCATAGCAACATATATGGAGGGAATTCACTGAAAATGACCTTGATTTCTCCTATTTTCACACAATAATAGGGATGAGAAATTCAGAGTCTGTGATTATGTCTCTCCTGTTACAAGACATGCAAGAGATTAGTCCATGTGAATTTGCACATATTTGAGACAAGCCCAGTTGGTCCAAAGTCATAGACCTAAGAATTAATCTTTCACAATTTCCATGGTCAAATGTTCAGCGAATCATGGACATGCCATCTTATCTAACTGCTAATGTAGTTTGACAGCAAATAGCTCATACTCTCAAAAAAGATATGTAGTCAAATACACAAACACTTCCTCCTAGATCTGAGTAGACAGTAGAAAAAAAGTAAACTCCTCTGCCACTGGTTCATAGTTAAGGTCATAGTGGTTGCATATCTCAAAATATTTCATTGGATGGGAAGGGGAAAGAAGGGAAGGGAAAGATATGGAACTGTTAAGACTAATCCTTCCTGTTCCTTAGCAAATATTGCAGAATCATAAGATTATGTCCTGTTTGAGTATGCAGACTGGCCTTCAGATTTCAGCCAAGTCTTCACCAATTTATACATCCAGCTTGTTCTCCAGGACCTGTCAGTTCCAAGGCAGTTCCTATGGTTGCTTGCAGCACCAAGGAACCATGTCAAAGCACAGTGCCTGGCTCCGTGCTCCCCACTCTGCTACTGTTTCTTCCTTTTCACAGACACACTCTCTACACACATTATTTCTGGGCATGACTCACTGCCCGCCTCTCTGAGGAAGAACCTCTCATTGAGCTGGGGCTCACTGGATTGCAGAATGTTTGTGACTGTGTCCCCACATCGAAACATTTACATAACCTACTTGATTTGGTAAAGAAATGAGCTGCACAAAGGCCTCAGCCACCTGAGCCATACTTGTTCAAAGAACCCAACTGGAAACCAGCAAATGGTGGTAGGAGTTTGCAGCTTTCAGGGGTCACTTGCTGCTGTCCCCTGTCCCTCCCCGGCCCCCCGGGACCCTCCGGCTAGCTGTCCCCTCTTGGGGCCGGGGTTTTCCGCGGTCCCGCTGCCCTGGGCTTACCAGGCAGAGTGTGGGTTAGCACAGTCCGAGCTGCGGCGTTGCCTCGGTCGCCGCTAGGAGTCGAGATAAAGAGACCAAGAGAGACCAATGGTATGCTGTCCAGATAGATTGTATTGCCTGAAGCGTTGCAGGGACCAAAGGCCCCGGGCTATTGCCCAGATACAGTTTTATACAGCAAAATTAAGATATAAGGTCTAAACAATGGGGATACTGTCCAGTTTAGGCACATCAGAACCACCCCAGGGGCCAGGTCCAATAGGAATTGCTCAGGGGTGCGGAGAAGGGGGTTTACAGCGGAATGCTGAAGTGGGACTTTCCTGGAACAGTGGAGAATACATAAATGTATCTTTTCCCTCAGTTTCCCATTCCAAGGCCTTTCTAAAACAATGGGGCATACATGAATGTATCCTTTTCCTCAGTTTACCATTCCCAAGGCCTTTCTAAAACCTTCCTTCACACTACCATGCCATCATGTTAGCAACAGGAGTTCTTTAAACTGAATTTTGTAATTCATAACTAACGTGAACAGACTTGAGTTTTAGGTGATAATTAGATGCAATGTCAGAGCTGTATCTTACTTTTGAGTCTCTAGCAGATAACATCAAATGATTGACTTTAAAATGGGTTGATATATGTTAATTTCCTAAGATGATACTTTTCTCCTCATCCTCAATCATGTCTTGTGCAGCCCTGTAAACTATAACAAAACATTATCAGCTCAGAGTGCTTGTGACACCCTGCCTGCAGTGATGCTCAGTGGGAATGGAGACAAAACTTCTAAGGAATAAACCCAAATATTTCTGTGAAGTGTGTTCCCTCTGTGTGGCGGTGTAGGTGGTGTGTTCCTTTCTCCCTTGGTGGACCCAAGCCCTGAGTTTATAGTATCTAACTGTGAGGGGATAAAACATATAAATATTGTGTTTTCCTATACCTTCTCTGTTCTCCTGTCATCCACAGCTTATAAACAGAGCACGGCTTGGTCCCCTTTTGGGGCTATTAACTCTCTGTTTCCAAAAGGCTTTATTTCTGCCCAGGGAAAAAGGGGCTAATAGGTTAAAAATGTGGGGATGTGTTTGGAAGAGTGAACCCTGTAGTTCTTTCTGCAATTTTACACACTGCTACCAATTAGTGCATAGGAACAGCTAACAACAGGGATTTCTCTGTGTCCCCTTCAGTCCAAATGCTAAGTACTAAAAACAGATGCTAATTGTATGGTTCCAGAAAAAAAGAAAAACAGCTTGCTGGGGTGACTCAGGACATATTCCCACTGTTGTGCAAGGACAAATAGTATTTAGATATGTGAAAATTTGTCTGTGGTTAGCTGTGGCTTGTTGGGGGCAGGAGAGGGGTATGCATGTGTATGCAAAAATTCACAAACACCACCCTGAACTATTTTAAATTTTGGAGATTAAACTGGTGATTATCTTCTAAGATGTTAGCAAATGGCTATTCTGTGCCATGATGGGACAAACTGAACTCAATGACAAATAAAGAATGGGATAATAAACATAATTTTACATGTCTCCTTTGAAGCATAAAACTTGCTACAGATTACGTATCATTAAACAAAGGCATAAAAACTTATTGGAAAACAGAGGGTGGCAACACTTCAGCGAAAAGGTAAATGTGACTCTGATGCATAGATTTTTACATGAGGGAAATCAATGCCTGTGAAAACACTCAAGACAAGAATCCTTATGAAAATGAAAATACTCAAGGCAAGAATTTATTACCCTACTATTTTGGTTTTTTATTGTATTTTCAAATATCCAGCCAAATGATAGGATGCATTGCTCTGGTTTGCACTCACCCTTCTTTCAATGCTTGACTGTAAACTCTGCCAAGGAACTCAGTACAACATTTTACACCTCGGGTTAGACAATTCATTTGTAATTAGGCATCTAAATAGTTAGCATCATCATCTTAGTGAATAAGCACATGAAGAGAAAACTTCTTTAGAAAAATTAACTGAAATTGCTAATTTAGGTGGCTTGCAAGTACAAAACCTTGACAATGGTGTTGAGAGCTTTCCAGCACCTTCAGTTACTTTAGTTGGAGGAATTGTTATATGACATTTTATACTGCAGCTGGTTTTTGCCACTGTAAAACTCCATACGCTGGAGTCAGGTTATTAATTAAGAAATATTTTTTGGCACTCTGGTGTGACTTATACCCCAAAAGGATCTGCAGCATGCTCTGGTTCCAAGCAGTTAGCTTACCCAAGCCCTTTGAAGTGTTTCCTTGAATGCTTGAATAACAAAATCTCTCACAGAAGAGTTCCTTGGTACAGTCCTTCCTTGTCTCCTGTGATCTAAATTCTGTCTTTAGAGCATCTTTTTCACTTTTTGGACAGACCTAATTCTTTCTATAACTGCTAATAGGGTTGTTTATACAGACTGTAAGTGGTTAGCAAGAAGGAAAGCTATTTTTACAGCCATTAAAAATGAAAATCATGCTCCTGACATCACTTTACAAACTAAGCCTTCAGGTCATGAGGTCTCATTTCTTGCAATGAAATGTCAGGTTCACTGCTAGACATTATGTTCTAACCTCCAAAATCCTTCATTACATCTCCAGACTAGACAGAACTCTGCTGCCAGGTTGAAGCCTGGAGTGAAAGAGGAGCAGCAGGCTGTAGTGGAGGTACCCTTGCGGATTCTGCAGCAGTAGGAAGCTGCCTGTGGTGTCCAAGGCCATGAGAGCCGTAGCAATCAGCAACCTGCCAGTGGTCACCAAAAGGCTCCTAATGACACAAGGCCACAACTTGCTGGTCTCTGGCTTTGCAGTCTACAGTGTGACTGTCTGTGGATGGGAGGAATAACCTTTATGTTGGGCTTGAAGATATTAATTTATTTTCCTATAATGCACCATCTTGTCAGGGCTAGGTATGGAGGTGCAATCTGTATATATAAATCTGTAAATATTTAGGTATTTACATGAATTATTAAGACAACTGTGACCTGAATATTTGTAAGAAATGCCGCTGGCAGGCCTAAAGATCTCCAGTTTTTCTGCCTTTATACATCTGGGGGATGCTGGTGTAACTGGCAAATGAACAATCTGATATTTGAAGAAACTAAGACTTGCTTCCAAACTTTTAGCAATTTTATGGCAATTTCAGGCACAGAATCAACAGTGGACTTCCACTGTGCTAAAGGCAGGCTGGGCACTCTGCTTGTTGGGTCCTCTAGTATTTGGGGCAACATCTGTATTGTCCTGCTGTTTTAAAGCTCCAGATGCTGTTAGGCTGATACCTGTGAATGTGAGTTTTTGCTAAAGAAGAAAATAGTAATTTAAAAGCAAGTCTGCAATATGATGACAAGATAGTGAAACTGCAAACCTTAAATGACCTCAAACCAGAAGGATGTAAAATCAATACTTCTGGTTTACTTAGAACTAGAATTTTTAATCCAACTTCTGGTGGATAACCAGAAATGGTGTCAGTTTCAACAAGTTGTTTGGCTTTCCTTGCACATGTTCTGCCACTGGAACACAGTGTCCAACCTCACTTCTTTTACCAGTGCTACTGTGAGCTTATGTTTATACTGGCTGCACCATGGCTCAAATTTGTGGTTCTTTCCCTCCTTCTTGCCAAGTATTTAGGTTTCCCCTGCCAGAAATAAGAAGATGGGGTGAGTGAAGGGTTATGGGGTGAGTGAAAAGCGAAGATGGGGTATGTAATGACAAAGGGAGCAGGACTCAGAAGTGTGGGGAGAAATGGAGAGGAGGAGGAAGCAGAGATATGGGGAATGCATGTAAGACTCAAATGCTATGTGTCATTGAACCTGCAGCACTTCCAAGACAGACCTCTAAACAACATTTTTGTCTGGCTACTGTAAACCAATAAACAGGAAATGTGTTATAGCAATAAACAAAGGACAGGAAAAAGGAAACACCACTAATCAAACAGGAACATAGCCTGGGAACGTGAAAAAGGAACAAACAAGAGTTATGTTTTGCCCAATTCTCACTCAGGACTGAGAACGGTAACAAGTATGACAAAACACAGGACATAAAAGAGGCACTTGTGGCAGGACAGAAATTAAAACCAACATTCTCAGAGACATTTTGGACCTTGTTTCCTGCTAGGAAATAGGATGGTAGCTTTTAATGCAAACTCTAGCTGCTGTTCTACCTCTTACACTGGAAGTTTTAGAAGTGTATTTGCGTCTGCATATGAAACTGTAGCTACTTCACCTCAGCTCTGTCTCTTGTCTTTAGCACAAATTTGCATCAGGAGAATGAAGATATTTAGCATGAAAACATGTTCAATACTCAGCAGTCACCAGAGCCAGGCTGTGTTCATCCTGGATGGAAAGTGAAAATATAATATTTTTTCATTGTTTATACACATATATATATGTGTGTGTATATATATATAGTCACATATATATATATACACACATAGACATTAATTTCTTTGTGCAGGAACATCCTATTTCCAGCATTTCTAGGTTCTATTTCAGGGCTAGGGAGTATCCTTTAATGTATTCTCTGTTCTTTTTTCATATGTTTATTCTGTGCTTTAGCCACAAAAACCTCTTTAGAAAACAGACTGTTTCTGTGGAGAAACTTTAGTAAAAAATAAGTCCAAGTGTTCCTCTGGATGTTTTTCCATGAGGTTCATTCTGAAAACAAGACTATTTTCTTGGAAATATTCTGTTACAAATTTGATTGATATATGATTCACTTAATTCCATGGGTTTATGTTCTACCTAAAACACCAAGGTGAATAATGAAGAATCGTTTGGATATACTTTCTGGAAGTAGAATATTCATAAATAGAAAACTCAAAGGAGAAAATGAGCTTCCAGTGGATAAAAGCTATCATCATTTGAAACATGTGACTGTTCTTCATTAATGATCTAGATAATGAAGCAGACTGCACCATCAGCAAGTTTGTACAATACCAGGAGGAGTGGTTGATGCACCAGATGGTTTTTGTGTCATTCTGGGAGACTTTGACATGCTGAAGAAATCAGACAACAAGAAATTCAGGAAATTCAAAAAAAGTAAATGGGGATCCTAAGGTACTTAGGCCACAAGCAGACACTGTGCTGGTACCCACTGAAATATAAGAAATTCCACTTAAACATAAGCAAAAAAATATTGCTGTAGGGGTGATCATATATTGGCACAGGTTTTTCAGAGTGATTGTGGAGTCTCCATCTGTAGTGGTATTCAGAAGGTGACAGAGCAACCTACTTTAGCTGACCCTGTATTGAACAAAGTCAGGGTGGGGGGTAAGGGGGGTGGGGATCATCATTTGCCTTGATGATCATGACAGGTCCCTCCCAGTGTTAACTACTTTGTGGTGGTGTAAATTTAAATAAAAACCCACCATAATAATGGCAAGCTGAAGATAAATTATTGTCAATTCACAGTGAAAGACAAGAAGGGGAACATTTTGCAGAGCACCTCTGGCTGCCTCACTTCTGAAGATACCCAAAAAGCAAGAAGATGCTGCTGAACAGTGCTCTGGACAGCTCACATCAGAAGGGGCTAAGCAGCTGAAGGAGAACTCTGAGTCTTCCTCCACCAGACACCACAGATGGCTGAACCAGGAGGCAATGGGTGAAGCAAATCATGGGTTCTGGAATGAGAGAAAAGAAGAGCAGGTGGAGTCTCAGCAGGCGGTTTGGAGAGGGTTTACATGCTGGCACAGTAGCTGTGGAGATATGGTTGGCTCTGACTGTGTGCCTCAGACCTCTTACCTCTCCTGAATGAGTACAGGGTTGTGTCCAGCCCAAATGGATGCTAAGATGCTTGGGAACAGGTATGGGTCTGGCATGGGTGATTTCTCATTCAGCTTTGGTCATCACCTGCTTCTCTCATTTTTCCTCCCAATTGGCTTCAGCTGATCATCTAAAGCCTACCAATCATGGCATAATTACTTAGATACTCCTCAAGTAGCTCTTTGGAAAGTACTACCCAACATAAGGATGGCAGAAAGATAGGCTGAAGCATATCCATTTCACTGGTCTCTTTTGGGTCCTTGTGCCAGAAAATAGCACCTTGGAGGTCTGGAGAAAAGAAACTAACCAGGGCTGACACACACGACATTCAGGACCTTCCCATGAAGTAGCTTAAAGATAGCAGTGAGATAGCACCCAATCAGAGACCAAGGTATTTGCAGGTTTGGCAGCAATCTGTGCCTATAGCTTTATTACTCCATCAGGGAGATGTGTGCTTGCTTTGCTCATGGTCAGGATGAATGAATTGCTTCACTGCTGTGCCAGAAGCTTGACCCTGACAGGCTGTGAGCACGTTTTATGGATCTGCATCTTCCCTGCAAGTGCACCAGCTTCAGACATGCCGTTAACTGGCATCAGAAGGCAATTTAGTTTTTCAATGCCATCAGCTCATTTAAGCTGTCAGATGCAGACCCTGTTCGTTCACCTTTGCAGTCTCTGCTGTCTGGTTTTGCCTTCCCAATCCAAGTAAATGCTTTGGCAGAGCATCATGTGGGGAGAAATAAGAGGTTCAGAATGGACAGCCCTGCCTACATGTCAAATCATTTAATTAGGCAAAGAGCTCAGTCAGACTGGGCAAATAAAATGTAATTATTGATTTAATTTAATTTGTGTATTGAAGGGACTCATCCCTGCTAAAATGGCAGCAACAGGAGAAACCACAAGTTTTGCCTACATGAAACCATGCTTAAGTCATGAACAGAAATACCAAGTGGTGTGAGCAGGACATCTCTGACTCTGAGCACCCAAAATACTGCACAAAGTTCATCTTCAGAGCACATAAGGATACATGTATTCTTATGTAAGCACTTGTATCACCAAATATGTCTGTGATTTAAAATGCTGGTAAATTATAATTCCCAGATATATGAGTCAGATCAACAGCTTTAATAAAGTGCTGCATTTTTCCTCAGGTCATAATTCAAACCCATACTCGATTCAGATAAAACTTCTGACACTTAATTTTTTTGTTGAGCACAAGTATGAAGGATTTGCTTAATAATGGTGGAGCACTAACACTGGCCAAGTGCACAGCAAGCAAATCCATTTCTTCTCAGTATTAGTAAAACTATTTGAAGCTTAGTTGGTCTTTTAAGTTCTTGGCTAGGCTCTCATTCTGCTGTGTGAATGAAAATAAAATTTAAAAACTCTAATGAAAAATTCCTGACAGATGTTTTGTGCCACTAAGCTGATACAGGTGTAATACACCATCTCACTAAAGCAAATTACTCTGGCTCTGAAAACTTGAGACATTTATACTTGATTCCAAATTTAAAAACCTTTGAAAATCACATTAGAAATAGAAACCTGGGAGTAAAACAAACCAAAGTCTGCGTAAGTTAGTTTTGGCAAAATTAGTAAAGAAAACAGAACAAAATAAAATGTGATCAAGGGAAGGGGAAACCCACAAACATAAAGGCATTTACAGTGTAATTTTTTAAAAGTAGATTTTCACCAAAACTAGTGCATAAACTCAAAACTTCATTAAAACATGAAGCCTGAAAGGGTTTAGTGGGTGAGGCTCTTATTTATTACGTGTGACTGTGACGTTAGTCCAGGTGAAGGCTGTAATGGAAACAGTTCCAAGATTTTAGTCCAGTTTCTTTGAAGGTTAACCCAACATCACAAACACATCAAGTCATATAACACCCATGGGCAAGGCCAGGGTTCCTTCCATCCAGAAAGCCCTAAGGCTGTATGGGCAATACCTATACTAACCTACAAGTAGTTTGTGGAACAGTGCCTCAGTAAACTTAGGTTAAACTATTATCAATAGTTTGGAAAAGATAAATGATCAATCTTCCAATGCATCTGTATTCAGCATGAAAAATATTCTCCAGGTGTGAATGCCTCAATATTTGCACAAACAAGTACCTGAGGCTACCTAATTTGCAGTTTACTACTGACTGCTGTGCACACTCATGTCACACATGAGGCAGAACATTAAAAAAATAAAGCAAACAACATATTTTTAGGTAATGTGCTAGAAACTCAGAATGGAAAAGAGGAAAGAGAGGAACTCAGCTGAGACAGGAAACTCAACCACATTCCAAAAAACCTGACAAGGTTTTTATGAGATGCTTAAGAGAAACTCCTCTCAAGAGGCCCCATAATGGGCCTGAACCAGCCTCCAAAATCCAAATATCTCACAAAATTCTTTGCATAAGCCTATTCCTAAATAAGGTAAAGGAGGGGGAAAGAAATCCCTGATTTTGATTTGGAAAAGAAGAAACATTTTCTTTCAAGATAGAAAATTTATGATATGCTACCTCTGTCTGTTGTTGCTTGGGAAAAATGCAGGGAAATTTTCTATTAACACTTTTATAACTTCACCTGGGTTAAATGAATTGCTACAGGCATTTTTTAAGGCTTGGCCACTGTGCACTGAGGGAACTGTCACACACATGTACACACAAAAAGCTGCATTACCTTATTATAGTGTATGCACCACAGCCTGAGCAATGTACCTACATTAAACACAATCCTTTGCTAAGGAGGTCTTTATTCCAATGTTTCAGGAAGGAAACCAGTCTCTTGCAAAGCATGCATTTCAGATTTCTAATTCAAGCTGTCAGGGGTGCTATTCTGTGTGCCCCCAGCTCTCCCTGGCCATGTTTTCTCTCATGTCCTGCACTAATAGCAGAGGGGATCCACTACTCCCACTTAGTACCTGGATACCTTGTCAGACACTGTGTATGGAGTCCTTAGGCCTTCTGGAAGCTGAAATGCTGATCGTGAAGCCAGTGAAATGTGCTGGGAGATAGAGCAAGACTCTGGGGCCAGTGAGACTTAACTCTGTTGGCTGCATGCATTTACCTCCCAATATTCATCAGTATGGGCCTTATCCTCAGTAGAGGTCCTAAAACCATGTCAGAACCTTTTCATGAGACAAGAGTAGTGTTATTATTTCTTCTGCATATACTGAATATCCTTTTTGGGAAAGGTGGGGGGAAGATTCTCATGTTTTCCACAGTTTTCACTTGTTAGATGAATCATGAGGAAACAAATACCTCTGCCAGGATCACTATGTGTCACACCTTGTGAAAATATGAACAGAAAATGCCTAGAGAAGCAGACCTGCAGGCAATGTAGATCTGCTAATAGCTTGTTTAAGAAGGGCTTAAACAGGTAACAGCATGGACATATCCACACTTCAGCAGTTATGACATGCTGAAATGCAGTAATTTAGGCAGGCAGAGAGCTCCATTACCTCCCCAGGTAGGTGTGTTGGAAAAAACACTTGGAGATTTGAGGGCTGAATTCAGGCAGCTGAAGTGGCAGGTGGGTGCCTCAGCTGATCCTCCCATGGTTTGCTAAATACAGAGTAGGAAGCAGACATTTTTCTGCATGACTGAAAGCGAAATTGTGCTGTTAGTAAAAAAAACCCAGACTGCTACAAGTCGTTGTGATTTCTGCCACAAGCCCAGGCAGCTGTATCTAGCACAACATTTAGGGACAGATTTATGGAACTCTGCCACTGCCCTCCATTGAGTGTGAGCTGCCCCACTGCTTATGCAGTAACATGGAACACATTCAGACTCCTCAAATATCCAACTCTAGATGTATTTTCCTGACCCATATTTCTCATCAGTGTGGCAGTCTTTGGCTCTGGTTTGTAAAAGCCAGCACCAGAAGAAACCATGTATTATAATTTTTTGTTCTGAATTTGTTGGATTATTTTCCATCTGTCAACACCAGACCCCCCTGCAAAGTATCAAGTTAGAAAGATTTCTGCTAAAAGTTGCCACCTAAATAAGCTACCACTAAATTCTGCTAATGGAGCATTTTTGCACGATGTATGAAAGACCCAGATTTGCCTGGTGGCTGAAACTGACTCAGTCTGGGTTTCCAGGCAAGTGCTGTCTGCCTGGGCTAAGTCAGCCTTAGGCTGAAGTAGGAGATCACACGATGATGCTGGGCTTTGGTTTGCATACACTCAGATTCAGCAAGTCCAGGGATACAGAGTATAGGCCCTACTAACAAATGCAGAATAACACATATCCTGAGGTCTTACATAATTCAGCAACTTTGTAAATGTAATGATCATTAATAAGTTGTACAGACATCCCTTGGATTTTATTTAGAATTAGAAATTTTCATAAAATTAGATAAAGACTTAGGTTGATTAGGACATTCAAAGACTGAGTAAAAAGACTTAGATTTGAAAACCAAATGCAATAGGCCATAGGCTCACTAATTCCTCAAATCACTTTCTCTGGAAATAAATAGCAAACATATCTGAAGTTCTAAACATTTCTGCAGTTTTAAAACAGAGGAGAAATTAATGTTATTTTAAAAGAATTTTTGATGATTTATGAACAAGAAATGGTGGCAGAATGGCACTTGTGTCATGGCCAGCACAGCATATGAGGGGAAAAAAGAGATTGCTGGGCACAGCATAGTTCTACCTCAGAAGTTCTCTGAGTCTTGAGAGGGCCCCCAGAGTTATCTTTCCCATAAAGCATTAGTTTGCTGTTATTGTAAAGTATTTATATTTTTTAGCATCTAATAGCAGTTATGCATTTGCTATTACACCTTTGTTGGAATTTTAATCTCTGCTGTTCTTAGACTGAACTATTGCTTTATTAGGCAATTCCAAATAAATTGCCTTAAAAAAGAAAATATCTTTTTCACAAGATTATTTTTTAAGAGAAAACAAATGCAGTTTTAAAAATGTTCTCTATGTTTCTAACCTCATTTTTATGTTTCCTTCCTTCAAACTAATTGCTCATTCCTGACCAGTTCTGTTTCCCAGTATTCCATCTGAACATCATTACTCTGGATATATTCAATCACCTTTTTACCAGCTCAGAAAGAGGGGCTAGTAACACATTATTTTCTCTAGCTCACTTTTATTCAAAGAAAAATAATATGTTACTATAGGGACACAATTTTTTTTTTTTTTCTGGCTATTGATGTTATCATCTGATATCCATCAATGAAACCTTTTATTCTGTACATATCGGTGTATAATTCAATTGTCTAGAGAAACAGTGTGAACTTTTAAAAATAATTAAAACACTGTACAAGCTTCTTTATAGGTGACAGCAAGTGAACGCCTTGTGCAATTAAAGTATCAGAGCTGGTTTGGTTTCATCCCAGATGTGCATAATTCCACTTCTCCCATAACTCTCTGAAGACCTCTGTTTGGCTCAGTATAGCAAGTCTATTAAAAAACTCCCCTGTGACATCCATGTTAGTGCAGAACTGCTTGGCTGCTAGAAGGAGTCCAGAGTTTGAATGTTTTCCTGTTGAATGCTAGGCTGTGACATCACCTTGTCCCATATCCTAATTTTCTGGTTTAAACTGCTCTGTTTTCCCATACTCCAGCAGTTTGTTAGGTCAGTAGAGAAATTTTTGACTCTTTCATCTGAAGTCTATCAAGAAAATATTGGTCATGTAGCATGAGGGGAGGGCTTTATTTTCTGAAGTCTGCCTCTCAGGGGAAGTTTATTGGCATATTTGAAGAACTGAGGATGTTTTTGTAGTACAGAAGCCAAACTGACCATGATAAGACCCTGTGGGGTGGGACACCAGGGTATTTTCTCTGTTTAGTTAAACTATCATATTTGTGAGTTGTTTAAAATAATGATTAGATTTTATTGAAGACTTGTGATTCTATTTTCTCCAGAGGCCAATAAATATGAGGGTCATCTTGGTCTACGAACAACTCATATTCCAACTCCAAGATCTAAACCAACCAAACAAAAAATTCCAAAATCTAAGACAATAGTTGAGATCCTAAAGATCTATAAATTAATAAGCTTTCTAGAATGAAGAGAGGGTGAAGTCTAGGAGAATAAATGACTTCCCAAAACAATGTGCTAAGCAAGCCAAGGTCAGACCCAAGGCTTGCTGAAGGCACTGAAAGGACTCTTTTCAGTTGGACATGAATCTAAGGACTCTGCAACATCCAATAGCACCATGAAATATGGGCAACTATGACTCAAATGTTATGACATATTATGGGGTCATTTGCACACAGGATATTTGGAAGGACTATCTACTTTATGGAAAGCAACAACAAAGAAATTCAATTTTATATATATGAGACTATCTTGACATAAGTCTGTGGTGTAGCAGAAGTGACCAGTGGCCAGTGGCAATCATTACTTGAACAGTAATAGGAATCCTTGTTTTAGTTTGTCTCATCAACACAAACAGAGCCCACAAATACATAGGGCAAAACTACTACCAAATTCCTGTCTTTCCTTGCTGAATAGATGCTTGTATGGTGTGTGGAATAGGTACAGCAGTATGTTGTGCACACAACCACTGTGCTGAGACTGCTACCCTGTTGAAACATGCTGTTCACTATGTAGCTACCATACAGCTAATATTCATGCTAAACACTACTCCTGTTGGAAACAACCTTCCATGTTTGTGACAGTAACCAAAAGAATTACAAATTCCATATACTTTGAATCTGAAATACTCCACAATTTACAAAACTATTAGTTTCACCATTTCCAGGAAGTCTGCTCTGTTTTTTCCCATTGGCTGACGTGAATGACTTTCATTTCCATCTAACCCATGTTGTTTTCTTGTGACAGACACAGAAACTTCTCTAACCTGTAGCAAAGATTGTACTCATCTACATATGTAAAATATGGAAACAGAAATGAAGTATGCTCTATAATACTTTGCTAGCTGTATGTTGGATCTTTTCTTGTGCTAAGCTTCTCTGTTTCTGTAGGACCTCAATTTCACTCCAGTTGTGTATCTGCTTTAAAGAGTCATATAAATAGACATCCTCTGGTGTGGAGAGGAGGGGATGCAGTTGATGGGATTTTGACCAAATCATCCACAATTAAGAAAGAATTGTGTGTGGTTATGACATAACAGAATAAATTTGTGGGTTTAGATTTGTAGTATTAGTCTAAAAACCTTTCTCTAATTATGAATGTTTTAAAAGTCAACCTATTAAAAGTTTTAATTTTGCAATATCTTACTCAAAACAAAATTGGAAACCTAAATATTTCAATCTTAATTCATGAGCACCCATCTGCTACTCTTGACTATTAACTAAAAATAGACAATGATATTAGGAAAAGACAATTATTTCTCAGGACTTTTTTGTTTTGGAAAATGGAACTTTCATAGTGTTCTAGGGTATTTTTGCTACATATGCTATGTAAAGGATGGTGAGAAATATAACTTCAAGCACTAGGGTTTTTTCAGTCCTAGAGCTGAGGGATCAAGCAGCCAGCCAAGAAACACCACAGAGGAATATGTTGAGGGAGTAGCAGTTCAGGTAGATGGTTTGGCATGTTTCCTTCTCTTGCAGTGCTGAATTCCATAGGCCTGCACTTGCCAGGACTCAGTGCAACCTTCTGTATATGTTACAGCCCGATGGGGCTCCCAGATTCACAAGACTCACACACCAGAAACCTGTGAGCAATGCTGCAAAAAATGTAACTCTCTGAAAACCAGATGCAGCCTGCAGCAGCAGAAAGGCTGGTATTGGTATTCTCACAGTATGCCCAGAAAATCCCACCCCATCAGCATTTTAAGAAACCTTTTCAGAGTCTCCTATAAATTATGATTTTTCTGGAACAATATGCCTTTCATGGAGTTGGATAGGTTTTGTCACAAAATGTAAGAGAAGTTTTCATTTTCTTTTAAAATGCTTTAGAAGTTCTGCAGTAATTTGTTTAGGTCAGTTTCTGGCTTTATCCTTATCTAATTTTGTGAAATGCATTCATCAAGGAAATAATTCGTTAATGGCAGTAGCCTTTAGCACAGGCCTAAATGAGGAAGTCTGGGTTCCCTGTTGCTGATGATGGCAGTACATAGGAAATCCCTGCCCAATCCTCCCACCCAGTACTTGGCATAGACATGGTCAGAGAGCAAAAGATCAGAGCCTGGGGAAGTGCTATATTGAAGGTGATTACGATTTATTAGGGCTATACACAAACAAATCCTCTGCACTAATTAGGGAGGTTGGAAGAGGAGGGGGTAAATTGCAGCTGAAAAAGAAGACAGGAAAGTGAACTGATAAAAAGTCTCCCTGACCAGCAGCTTGCAGGCACTGCTGTCAACACTGCCTGTTTTCTGTCCCATGCTGAACTACCAAGTTAAAATCAATGCTGTCCATTGTGTGTCATGGTCTCAACAGGACCATCGTTTCAGCTGTCATCTCTAGAGACTTCATTCAACAGGAATGAGCTTGAGCAATACAAAGACAGAGGAACAATAGGAACATTCCGCAGAATTCTTGAAAAGTTCATCCAGAAGAAGTGACAGGCTGTGCGGCTTTAAATTACTTGTACGTTGTCTCTGTAAAGTTCTCTGCTACAGGGAAGGATCAACAGAGCAAAAAAATCCTTTATCAGACTATTTCCTTTGGCATCTAAATATTCCTTTGTCTTATATTTGGAGTGACAAAACCAGGTTTTCCTGCTTTCCCTGGATCTCAAAACTCTCTGTGATGGAAAATTGTCTTGTTTAATCTTTTCACAGTGGCTTACTTGGTCTTTGGCTTTGCTGGCTCACTCCTGCTTCTATAGTCTCCATCTGTAAAGCACACTCAATGTAGCAACTGTCTTAAATTTTGTCCACTGTTCTTGTTACTAGGAACATGATTTCATTGATGAATGTTTATAACACAGCTTGAGGAATTTCATCCTCCCCCGATAAACTGTGTAGGAGATTGCCTTAATGGACAAAGAAAAATGTCTGCTGGACTTTAGCCAGAAGCTTGGACTTGCTTTTAAAGAAGAAGAAAATACAAGTATAACCTTTTGTTGCTGTGTACAGAAGACATATTTTAAAAAACATTCACCTCTCTTCTCACAAAATAAAATGGAACAAGTGAAATATTTATGTGTTTTTCACTATTTCCTGTCAAATTGCTTCATTGTGACAAGTTTAATTCCACTTCTTGATCAAATGTCTTACAGGGCTGCACTGCTCTATTTTCTCCAACAAATACCTCTAACTGGGAAAATAAATTACAGATGACTGCAAAAAAATGAATACAAAGTTATGAGAAGAAAAAGTGACCATATGCTTCATTCACAGGTGTAAGGAATCTAATTTGAAACAGCAAATCGAAAGTTAAAGCCCAGTTGTAACTTCCCTGAATAGTTTACTTTAGCAAGGCTTGGAATATGAATTCAGCAAAGCCATGATGTTAATTTGATTTATGCTTGTTCAGTTTATTTAATCAGGGCCTGAATAAAGACTTTGGGGTTTGAGCTGTTCTGAAGGCTACGTGAGACTGGATGTTCCTGTGCTTAAGTTAAATTCCCTGTAGAGCAGTTTCTAACCTCTGCTGAAGAGAAGCAGAATCACCCTGTGTTGTCTGGGTTATCTGTTGTGTTGCATTTATGGTAAAGGACATGTATGTGCTATATTTCTCTGCTTGCTGAAATAATCTGCAGATGCCTAGCCATTTTAAAGAGCTTCAAACAGGACGCAAGCATAGCTGAGATAGCAGCCAGAATGCACTAACGCCTTTCTCTCACTTTCCTTATTGAGCTGTCAAGAAGCCCAGAAAGCATGTGAACTGCCGAAGGAGAAAGCCAAGTAAGCCTGCAGGGGAAGCAGGCAGCTTGGGATCCTGCCTGGCTTCTCTCACAGCCAATGTGCTACTCAGAAACCTGTCAATTACAGTTTGGATTTTTTTTTTTTTTCCCAGTGGAGAAATTTGCTGTCAGAAATTTCCAGCCAGCTCTGCTCTGTGCTGCTACTGCTGCTCCAAGTGGGAAAGCCAAAATAGCCCAGAGAGCATCACACAGGGAAGGTGCAGGGCCTTGGGAGCCCTGGCATGACAGCAGGTCTGCAGTCCTGGCTGGAACAATCCAACCACGAATGCATTTCTGAAATGTCAGATGTTCCCTCCAGAATTACGTATGCATATTCACTCTAGTGTGACCGCCAAAACAGTGTGCGTGCCTTGCCAGGGACTTCAAAGGCTTTTGTACAACACTGTAGTCCTCTGATAAAAAGCTCTGCTTCTTATTAGAGTCCTAGTCCTGGTCAATATTCTTTGAATTTAAGAGGAATGTGAATTCTTCTGGATTTGGGGTGGGGTGGGGTTTTTTTGGCATAAAGAAGGATGTACTTTTTCACAAATTAAACTGTTTGATAACTTATAATTTTGACCTTGCCTGTCTGAAATAGCCAAGCTGGACAATGGTGTCTATTTGAAGTATAGAGAACTACAAAAATTACTGGTTCCAAAACTATTACCACTGAAGCTGGACTATTCAAATGAATTGGGACAGTGCTCCCAATGGGTAATATTGTGGAAGTGTTACTATGACTGGCTGGCTTAGCTTATACAACAAATCAATTATCATGTTATTTTCTTAAATAATAACTCTCCATGTACTAACTTTTTCCATGAAAATTATAATGAAATGTGATGAAAATATCTTCTTAGTGCACTAAGTTAAGTTTTTTACCTTCTCATGGTATTTAGAAGTAGATATTAGTAAATGAAGTAGGAGTTAAATAGTAACTTGACTGGTTAACTAAAGTGCCTATGGTTAACTAAAGATGCTGTTTTCTAGCTCAGTTTGAACTAATTTTTATTATGCATTAAAGTTGAACAGTGATTGTGGTCTTAGAACCATCACAGATAAAGATGGCCATTGCCTCAGAACAAATAAATATCAAAAAAAAAAAAAAAAAAAAAAGGAAAGAAAGATGCAGATAAGTAAAAATGCATTGAGAAACTCGTGTTTGTTTATAAATACTGGCCAAGCTTGTTTGCTGCACCAGACGGCTGTTCAGTACAACTCTTGAGGAGAAGGCAGCCAAGATAAGCAGGGAAGTCACCACAGCTTTGTGATATTCTGCTCATCCTCCTGTTTCAGTTCAAAATAGATTGCAGGACATTTTGCCAAAGGTTGCAAATTAAGTCACCCTTTTTACTACCAAAGAGATACTGAGTATCACATGGGCTGGCCTCCCATATAATGCAATCCAATATGCGCCTCAAATAACTTCCATGACAAGGATGTCTTGCAAGCAGCAGAGGTCAGTATACCTTAGGCACGTAAAGAGCAAGACTGAAGTCTACAGCTTGAAGCAGCTGGACAGCTACTGACGCTGAACTTGAAGAGTTGTTCCCTTTTCAAGGGGCCTTTCTCCCCAGAGAAGTTACAGAAAACTATGTACCCTGGTGACACATGTAAATTTAGGAGGTAGGAATCCAGGTCATGACCATTTTTGTTGCAGAGACAAACTGTCTTGGCATTTAAAATTTTATAGATACTTTCTCCACCTTCTTTGCTTCTATCTTTACTTTTTATTTGTGGTTATTCTACTTCCGAGCATCTGTTCTACTGCTTCCATCTATCTTTGAGGTTTTTTTTTTTTTTTTTGGTTGGTTGGTTTTTGGTTGGTTTGGCTGTTTTGGGATTTTGGGTTTTTTTTAAGACTCAAAGGACATAACACTCTGAGCTGAATTTTTCTTATCAAGGGACAATTTACACATACAGTCATTCAGATCTACACTAGAAACGAGAGCATATAGTACAAATATATGCTGCTCTCTTAACTAGTCCTGAGATACCTGATATCAGATGTCTGCCTCTGGTACAGGTACAGGATGCAAGGTATTGTCTTTCTCAATTTGAATATTCTGTACCCTTTCTCCTATGACAATTGCAATCAGCGATGCACTTCCATAAGATGAGCCAAACCTTTTCTCCTTCAGCTCCTGGCCACACGCTCCTGCCTTTTTTTCTCACAAAGTGCTTTGCCTTGAGCTGATTCAACCCAGCAACCTGGCAGACCAGCGGCAACAAAACCGCGGTTTTCTCAGCCAGAGCAGTGAGCTGAGCTATCTAACGAATGCTGGATTCAGCGCAAGGAAGGATATAAAAGTAGTGCTTCGAATGGCATCAAGAACCCGTGGCACGCAGCTGCCACCCGATCTCTCCAAATGCGCCGCCGGCCTCTGGAAAGAGACGGCGAGAGAACGACCCGCCCTGGCGGCCGCGGCGCTCGGCCGCCACCCAGTGGTGCCGCTGGGTGAGGCCGCGCCTGAGAGTGCCTGGGAAGGCGGAGGGCCGGATGGCAATCCCCCAGGGACAGTGGCCCCTGTGGCTGCCGGGCGGCTCCCAGAGCCTGCGGTGTGTGGGGAGGTGCTAGGGGACGCGGTGGGCTCCGCACCCCTCCTGCCCCAGAAGTTCTCACGCCATGTGTGGCGCAGTACGCGGTGTGGCTCCTGTCCCCTTCTGTCCCGAGGGGCCCTGTCCCCCCACGGTCCCTCTGAAACCAGGCAGCGACGCTGCTTCTCACGCTCCGATGCCAGGCTGTTATGTAACCCGGCTCCTCCGACGGCTTGTCTTGGCTGCCTTCTCCTCTAGAGTCTGCAGGCTGTGCCTGCCCTTGCCTAGCACGGACCGCCTCGCTTTTGCGCCAGGTGTGTGCTTTGGCACGGGTATCCCTTGTCCATGCCCGGGCCCTGCTGCCGCGTGGGAGCCCGGCTGCCCTGCCCCAGCTCCGGTGGCAGCAGCCCTGGCAGGAGGTGGCTGCGGGGCCGGGCAAACCCCGGCCCTGGCAGGAGGTGGCTGCGGGGCCGGGCAAACCCCGGCCCTGGCAGGAGGTGGCTGCGGGGCCGGGCAAACCCCGGCCCTGGCAGGAGGTGGCTGCGGGGCCGGGCAAACCCCGGCCCTGGCAGGAGGTGGCTGCGGGGCCGGGCAAACCCCGGCCCTGGCAGGAGGTGGCTGTTGTGCTTTGGCGTGAGGTGAGGAGACGGCGGCAAATGGCGAGGCGGTGTGGCCGTGAAGCAGGTGCTGTCCTCAGGACGGTGTATGGCCTCGGCCAAATCCTGTGGGCCAGGTGTGCCTCAAACCAGCCCAGCAAAAGCTCTGTGTTGGGAGGGAACCAGGCTGGTTATAGGGAGCCGCTGGATCCATGCGTTGCCTTGGTGGCAGCCAGTACCTGACTTTTGCCCTGACCTCCTTGGCCTGGTGTTGCTCGATGTGCACAGCCCCACCTTGCCCTCCAAACTCACACTTGCAACAGCAGTTCTAAACATCATGGCCCAGAGGCATTGCATCATAATTGCATCATGATACTGGCATGATACTGTTTTTAGTGAAAATATCAAACAATTTTAAAAGATTATTGCTCAACATTGGTTTGCAGCCCTACACAAATGAATAGACAGTACCCGGAGATGAAACAGATCTCCTATTCTTCACATTTACAAATTCCATTTGCACCCCCATTTGGGATAATGCTGCAGTAAGTTAAAAAATAAGCACATTTTTAGCATTCTTTCTGTATTTTGGAATTGGGTTCTGACGCAAAATAGTGCAATGGATACTGTATCTGCATCATTTGATGCCTCCCATGCTCCTGGGTCTTCAGAGTAACTCTTGATTAGTATCAGACTTGTTCAGAATGTAGTGCTAAATTTTATTCATATTACAAACTTCTTGCTCAGTATGACTTGTAGTTGTGTGAGGAATGCTTATCTATAGACTCCTTTAAACAAGTTTCAAATTAAAAAAAAAAATTAAGAGTGTCAAAAAAGGATTGTTTCACAACTTGAAGATAAACCATATTTTAGTATATATCAGATATATCGTAATACTTTTGGAAATTATTTTTCTTGCCCTTTGGAAAGGCAAGGCTGTATTTGACTCTTCTAGGTGTGAAGAGAGCCTGACAGAGGAATGGTTGAACAACAAGGGACATGACACTGTAAAATTAATCCAAGTAGGGAGGGCTACGTGACTGCTGCAAAGTTCGCATGGCCCTGAAGAGTAGATGGTGTGCAGAAAGCAGGATATTGAAACTGCTTGGTATGTAGAAGTAGATAGAGAAGAACAAAGGGGTACTAAGCTGTTCTAACTGCAAGGCCAGCTGGACAGGCATGTATCGATCATAAAGATACTTTTAAGATAATAGTACAAGTCACATAGCAACCAATCATGAGCTTGGCTTTTGCAATATGTATGAGCTAATTAACGAACATATATAAACTGTGTAATCTGTTACAATAAACTGAGACTTGATGATCATGATATCATGAGTCTTGTCTCCCGCGGCATTCCCTCTAACATAGGTGTTTTGTTTGCTTAAGTTCTGCTTTCACAATTCAAGACTATTGAGTAAAATATGAAATATTTATTTTATGAAAACAGATGATCTTGAAAAGCTGCTTAGTAACTTGGTAAAGTGTATTATAACAGTATGCAATAGAAGTCTGTTTAATATTTGATGTGCCTGTTAACATACAAATCTGTATTTACACGTGCTTTTGAAAACTGGAAAACAAACAAACAAACCCAATAAAAACATGTTTCAGTTGTTCATACAATTTCTTCCTGGCTATGGAATCTTACTCTGCTGCTCCAGAAAAACAAACAAACAAACAAACAAACAAACAAACAAACAAAAACCCCAAAAAAACCAACCAACCAAAAAAAAAAAAAACCAAAAAAACACCAACAACAAAAAAACTGGTATTTCAGTTTGACTATCAAAGCACGTGCCAATGAAAATGCTTCTAAAACAACTACTCTGGCCAAAAATCTGTCTGTTTCATAGAAGTACTGTAATGTCATCTGAGATGCTTTTCTATCTTTTCATTAGATACGGATTTTTGAAATTGCATATTTCACAGCCATGCAGGAGCTTTAAATAGTGTCTCTGAGAAGTGGCAATAGAAGAAACAGTTTCACTGGTTCCAGGGACAGCAGTACTGCTTGTACTCCAGAATGTCCTGTGAGAGGTTTTGTTACTTCTGCTAAAATGAGGAAAAAATTCTGGACCACACTGAATAATGGTTCCCCATAAAACCTAATGGATTAATCACACTAATACAGTCTTTCTAAATTAGAAAGAAACGTGCAAACATTTAAAAGGCCATCATTACAATTCTTGACAATGATTCAATATCCACTTTTGCAAGTGTTGCAGTTGCTGCTTCTTTTTTTCCAACAAGATAGCAGCACTGTAACTATGAATGAGCAAAGGACTTGTGAGCCCATCTCACCAAAATGCAGAAAGGCCATTTGGTTTATTTACTCTTTAGGAATCTGCAGCTCAGAATCACAAGGAAAGTTTCTTAAACACCAGGATGGGATACAAACACCAATTAAGAAATAAATTCTACGTTTACATTTTACTTTAACAGACCTCTCTCCTTATGAAAAAGCACATCAGGTGTCTTGAAACCATCTGCAAAACTAAAGCGCTGTGTACATAAATATATTTGTGTGAGTGTGTGTGTGGGTGCATTGCATACAGTAATAATCTTGTTACTGTATATAGCAAAACTCTTTTAAGTGGTTAGGTGTTTGTTTATGCTTCCTCTTAACTCACCTGGTTTCACCACCCTTCCTCATGCTTTTAGCTGCACTTAGTGATTGTCATTGTTCAAAAGTGCTCCCACAATGAAGGAGGAACCCCTTTGCCAGCACTCAGCAATTGCCAGGGTGAGGTGAACTCCCTGCTGTATTCACTCTGCCCTGCACAGTTGTAACCCACATCAAACTCTCCTAGTGTAAATATGTATGTATACAGTAATGCTTTGGGTTGGGTCAGCTGTGCACCTCGCAGGCAAATCTCCCAACTGTCCCAGCTTGGCAAGCTTTGCTTCACCATGTACCAGGCATGGAGCACCTGTCTGCACTTTGGGAATGTCCCCTGTAGAAGCACAGCAG
Source organism: Lonchura striata (assembly GCF_050655825.1). NCBI lineage: Eukaryota > Metazoa > Chordata > Aves > Passeriformes > Estrildidae > Lonchura > Lonchura striata. Next base: position 81,500,069 of record NC_140705.1, on the reverse strand, counting down.
AGGCACTGCAGCCATGAATGGGCACACAGCCCCTGTGATCAGGCTGGAATTGGCAAAAGTTAACCCAAGGCACAGCATGGATGTCATGGCATCAGCACCAACTGTTTGGCCCAGAGACACACTCCTGTCAGACCCCATTGCTTGCTAATGTACACAAAGCCTTAGTGGCCTAGATGGAAACTTGAAATCATAAAGGAATTTTTTTTATAAGCTCACAAGTGGTAGCAGAGAAGAGGGACAGAGATGATAGAAGAAAAGACCATATAACCTGGATGATGATTTTTTTAATGTAAAATTGGAGACATCCTAGGGCCATTAGGCAATTTTTACTGGAGTTCAAGAAGGGCCATGCTGTCATTTGCCGGTGGAGACAGTAAAGCCCTTTAAAATACTTCAGTATGCTCTGAAATACCATTTTTATAGAGAAGCTGAAAAAAAGGACACTTTTAATTCAATAAAAGAAAATACAGTGAGTGATGTGGAATACACTGTACACACACACATCTTTATAAAGATTTTGATTATTTTTTATTTTTAACTCCCAAGGAACATATGCATATATATGTAAAAAATATTTTTATACACATATATTATTTTTCTTTTTATGACTGTTTATATATTTTTCCTATTTTGACCCGGGCACTCCAAGGACAATTTCTTCTTTGTGAAAAAATCAGGCAGTGCTGTCCAACTACATCGGATGTAGCCTTGCTTATTTTTTCCTATAGTTGTCAACACAACATATGCAAACTCTTTTGGGCTGCCAACTCTCATGTCTTACATCAAGGAAACTGAATCATTTACCTTGGCCTAAAACAATTAACAGAGCTTGTATAAATATATTTTGATAATGTCCTTGAGATTCCTGAAGACACAAAGAAGCAGGAACAGTACGTACATTTTTTTTTTTTTTGCTGTTTGAAAAGCTGTGCCGTCAGTGACCATTTGTACTTAACTGAAATTGCAGCACTGGATCCTATCAATCCTATCAGTAAATAAATAAACAGATGATTGTGAGTGCAGTAGAACTGATGAATTCAGGTTTCCTATCAGGTTATAACTTGCAGTTTTGTTTGTTCACATCTGATAAAATGTGAGCTCTGCTTTAGCTTTTCTGGTCCTTGCAAAATGCTTTTCTCCTGTGTGGATTCTTAGTTTTACATCAAAGGATAAGTAATCTTCCCCAATGCAGTGACTCTAATTCAGAGATTTCTTCTTTAAAAGATCAACTAACTCAACAAAATTTGTTAGAGTTTCTCTGTTGAATTTGACTGAGGCTGGCCAAAGATTCAAAAATACTGGGGAGGAGGGAGAGTTATGGTTATATTTGCATGCATTGAGACATAAAGGCAGTCAGCCTCATCTCCCCAGGGAACTGTGCTAAGCAGTACATCTTTATTTCAAGAAAACAGAAAAGATCAGTGTACTCTTACCCATCTCCTTTTAACTTCAATTTATTAATTTTTCATTAGGGGCACTGGACAACTGTTCAGACCAAACGCAGCAGAAAGTCTGACAGTGAGTGCTTCCCTTTGAGGTAAGATATAACTTTATTTTTGTAGCAAAAAATTCAGAAGAATTTAACCAAACTTGACAGAACAGTGATTTCTGACTGTTCTGGCATCCAGAAAGGATTTCTGGCAGGTTGGTTGAAAGTCTGGTCAAAGGTATTTAAGCTTTTACAATGTTTGGTGACATATTAACAATATTTGACTTTACACCTACAAGACAACTGCTGAAGTAATAAGAACGAACTGCTACTAGCTCATTAAAGGCTTCTGTATCTGTTACAAGCAGTAGATTAATCTCTGGGGGGTGGGGGAGGGAGGGACATTTCAGAAAGAACAGCCTATTATGAAAGAAAATGCAAAGAAGAATTACAGCTAAAGAAATTTATGAAAATTGTAAAACACAAATGCCTTCCATACAGAAGTGAAACCACCAGTAGATTATACTCACTTTGTTTGGAAACAGCATGCATCAATTACTTACATTGTGTAAGTTATGTACACATTATGTAATGGCTCTCTGATCCATTGAACACAATCACTCAATAATGTGCTAACTTTTCTAATATGGCACAAAAATGTTGTCCAAGTTCAAATTTTCCCAAAAGACCAGTAAACTGCCTGTCCTGGTTTTACAAAAATAGTGCTGTAAGAAGGCTGGTGCCCTATGTAGGTGTGTCAGTGTTGCAGCATTGGTGTGCTAAGTTCATTCCTTTGCATCTGGCTGGGGCCGGGGTGCTGGCCTCCTTGAAACTACTTGGAGTGGCCTTTCAATACTTCAAAAAGTCTACAAAAAAAGAGGGAAAGTGGCTTTTTACTTGGGCAAATAATGATAGGACAAGTAGGTTTAGATTAAAGAAGAGAGATTTAGATTAGATGTTAAGAAGCAATTCTTTACTCAGAGGGTGGTGAGGCACTGGGACAAGCTGCCCAGAGAAGCTGTGGATGCCCCATCCCTGGAAGTGTCCAAGGCCATGTTGGATGCAGCCTGAACAACCTGTTCTAGTGAAAGGCGTCCCTGCCCATCACAGGACAGTTGGAATTTGATGATCATGAACATGCCTTCCAACCCCAACAACTCTATGATTCTACAATTCCATGATCTTGACATATTCTGTCACAATTGGCTGAAATTAAGCTCCATGTTCAGGAGCTACTGGGTGGAGAAAGTGTCATGGTACAGCTTGTGAGAAGGACAACACACGGACAACCTGAGGGCATAAACTTTGTGTTCTTAGGAAATAAGGCTGAAAATACACTAAAAATATTTGGGGCTAACCATTTTATAACAGATGGTTGTCTGGACTTGTTTTTTAGGACTTCAGGTACAAAGTTGCTTTTGAACTAGGAAAAATTCATATGCAGAAGAATAGTGCTTTTCTAAAAGCATTTATTTCAGTTTTTTTAGAACATATGTCATATTTAGGCCAATTGAATTATGTCAAATCTAGATAAATTGATGTTTAGTTCTCCAGCTTGGAAAGCTGCTGTGTTTCAGCAAGTTTCTACATATAATCAATAACTTTTTGGGATCAGACAGGTGACCTGATTTTCACAGTTGATACATATCCAGGCAGCTGTAGATGGTAGTTCTCCTGAGACATTATTTTTTGAAAACAGTTCTCCTTGTCTAAGGCCTGCAGCCCAAGACAGTTGCTTTGGAAAATCTTCAAAAATACTCACTTAGCTTTTTGCATCCATAGTATTTTGTTTCAGCTCTGTGCTATGCTTGCCCTCCAGTTAATACTCTTTTCAAAATACTTTCCTGTTTTAATTGGCTTATAGAAAGATTTTGGCAGAATAAACTGAAAAAATATGAAAATAAAAATTAAAGGTTTTCCAACACATCTAGATTACCATTCCTGAACACTTGAAGCACTATCAGCATATGGAGATTCATGTTTTCTTGTTCAATTTTAAAACACTGAGAGATTGTGTATCTTAAAACCATTACTTATAGTGAAATTTGTTAAAATAATTGAGTTTAGTGAAGTTTCCATAAAATTAAAGAGATTTCCATCCTTTGTTTAAAAATTTCTAATTACAAACAGATTATACATTTTGTTATTATTATATTGTAACTGGGAAACCTGCAAAATACTGAAACAGTACTCACTTTTTCATTCTAACAAATTTCTACCTTTGTCTCAGATTGTAGTTTGGTCTCATAAGGGTAATTTCATCCTCGGGATCTTAATGAAGAATTAGTTTAGAGCTGTAGTTGGTTTAAACAATTCTTTGATGATAAATAGACATTACACTGATTTACAATTGCTAATTTGTACTAAGACTGAAAAATCTTCTGTTCTTGGTACCTGTTTTAGGTACCTGTTTTTGTCTTGAACAGCACTCTGCTCACTTTTTAAAGGCAATTAGTATGTTTTTTAAGAATTGTGTTTCTTTGTTTCTGATTGATATGGTTGAGGACAATTTCAGCTGCTAAAAAGCTTCTTCCATTGCACAGACACAGTGGTTTCCATGATGGTTGCCTTAAGCCCTCACACAGAAGAACATGAGTTTTATGCCTGTAAATTCTGGTAGGATGTCATGCAGAGGCTCTCCACAAGCCTTCAGGAAGATGAATGGTCAGAGCAGGTTGTCCGTGGTGATCCTTCTTCCATCCAAGGCCAGAAACAGGAGCCAGATCCTTTTGTCATAAAGGGCAAAGCAGAGTCTTGTGATAGTCACCAATAAAAGTGATCTCAGATGGGGCACAGGAGCAATACCCCCCACACTCTGATAAATCCAAGTTCTGCCCCTCTACTCTGCTCTGGTGAGATTCCACCTGCAGTGCTGCATCCACCTCTGGGGTCCCCAACACAGGACACTGATCTGTTGGAATGAGTCCAGATGAGGAAAACCAGGTTAAACCGAGGGATGGAGCACCTCTCCTATGAAAAAATGCTGAGAGAACTGGGATTGTTCAGCCTGGAAAAGAGAAGGCTTTGTTGTGAGCTAATTGTGGCCTTCCAGCACCTGAAGGGAACTTTGAGGAAAGATGGGGCAATACCATTTACAAGAACATGGAGTGACATGATAAGGGAAAGTGGGTTCAGATTGAAGAATAAATTTAGATTATGCATTAGTATAAAATTCTTTACTGTGAGGATGGTGAGGCACTGGGACAGATTGCCCAGGGAAGCTGAGGGTGCCCCAAGCCTGAAAGTGTTTATGGCCAAGTTGGATGGGACTTTGAGCAACCTGATCTAGTTGCTCTAGCAGGAAGGTCTCCCTGCTCATGGCAGGAGGGCTGGAACTAGATGACCTTTAAGGTTCCCTTCCACCCTAATCCATTATATGGTTCTATGGTAAGTTCCTCCAGACTTCGGGCAATCTGTAATGCACTGGTGAAATCAGTTTTGGGCCCTTAGATGCCTTAAATTGCAATGAAGCTTTCGTGCCGGGACTGCCCGTCTTCCTGACAACGGGGCGGGGTTTCTCCGTGATTTTACAGCTTCAGGTCTCCACCAATGCAGTGGAAACACAATTTCTCTGTGGCCTAGAAGTAGCAAAAGGTTATATCGGTGAAATCGAGCGGCCACCAGACTGAGGACAGACACACGAACAGGTACGCTTGCTCTAGAACGGCGTATTTCGAGTCAGGTGCGTGGCAGGTGCAGCCAGCCCGCCGGGACTCCCAGCGATGCGGGGACCCCTCCTGCGGCGGGCAGCGCGCGGCAGCCGGGCGGCGCGGCCCAGGCCCGGCCCCGGCCCGGCCCCCTCGATCCGGGTATCGCCACCCCGGGGCGGCTCCGCCGCCGCCCCCTGTGCCACGGCGGGAGAGCTGCGGGCTCTTGGGCCGGACGCGCTGCTGCTCCCGGCTTGCCCCGGCCCGGCGCGGCCCGGCCATACGTACGTTCCGGGGGCGGCGCTGGGCCCGGGGCCGGCGCTGCCGGGGCGGCTGGGGCCGGGTCCGGGGCTGGGGCGGCTGCGGGGCTGGGGCAGGGGCAGGAGCCGAACGCGGGGCTCTGGCAGCCTCTCGGTGGGCAGGGGCTGGGGGACCGGCGTGACGCCCCTCCGGCCTGACAGCTGGGTTTCCGCCTCTGCAGTGGCGGAAAATCCGATTATATGAGTTTCTCGCATTAAAACAAACAAATTCCTGGATGCTGGGACGGTTAAGAGTGAAGGCTGCAGTCCTGCCCACGTGCCAGCGCCCCTTACACCCCCAAACCCACTTTGGGCTTGTTTTTGCTGCCTCGCGTTGCAGAACCTGCAAAAAGTGTAACTTTGTGTCTGCAGTTCTTCTGCCTTATGCTTTCCTGATTTCAGAGTGGAGTAAATCTCTTGTGTAGAGCAGGGGGAAGCATCTTAAACTGTTGTTGTTTTCTTATAATTCTAGGAGTGTGCAGAAATGTCTCCCTTCGAAAATAAAGGACTAATACTGGGCATAATGGCAGGGACTGCTGGATTAAGCCTGGTGCTGGTTTGGTACCACAAGAACCGAAAGCCCGCTGCAGCTGTGTGTGTTCGTGCGTTCCAGGATATAGGTAACAGAATTAATTCTGTGGGCTTGCCAAATGAGGCTCCTAATGAGCAAGGAGCAGTAATGGTTTTACATGGAAGGCAGCTGCAGATACTGGAAAAATTGAATGGGCTGCTACTAAGCGTGGATGAACTGAAGAGAGAGGTGGAATGTCTGAAAGAAGCTATTCCAAAACTTGAAGAACTTGTTCGAAATGAGCTTCAAGGAAAGGGTGGTGTTCAGAGAGTTAGCCCATCACACAGAGCAACAAGGCGGAGAAAAGCAGAGACAACTGCTAGTACAAGAGAAACTACCAGCTCTGAGGAGGCAGAAAGTGAAGGAGGGTGAGTTAATAATAACTTGTATATTCTACTGTACACGTGCAGTACAAGTTGCATCATTACCTATGTGAAACTGTAAACAGGAGCCCTTTAAACGTTTGTTTCAGATTTTATACTTCTGGAAAAGTAAATACAAATGCTCAGATTAAGGGTTTTTAGATCAGTGAAGACTCTTGGTGGCCATCTCTGAGTCTGCACTATGGCTGAAGTTGGTTTAATGCCAGGCATAATACAGATTTTTTTTTTTGAGAGTGTGTTTGGTAACACTGATGCAGTATTGCTACATAGCTATGCAATGAGAGGCAAAGTTCAGAATAATGGTGTAATTTTAAAAGTTCTCCTAGTGTGTCTTTAACAGAGTTAGTTCAAACTGTACAAATGCTCATGTGCTTTTCCTGATAATTGTTTTTTATCAGCCTCACGGATGAGTTATTACAGTGTTCTGCCTAGAAGCATTGCATACTGTGGAAGCTACATCTGCGCAGAACCTCTGTACAAGTGGCAATGCTTATGTATATGTGCAGTTGCATACACTTTCTGGTGGCTCAAAAAATGACCATGAGGAATTTAGGGTACTGACTCAGTCCGGTAGAAAGTTCCTAGTTTTGATCGCATCTTGTAGTTAATGGGGTCTTTTAGTCTCATGAGTTGAGGAACACGCTGGGGGATGATATGTACCAGGAGTCCAGGAGAGGCACTATATTTTTGTCTTGACATTAGTCTCCTGTAATTACAACTTTGTTTTGGTATAATCAGATTAGATACTTACATGCAATTTACTAATACTATGTTTATAGCAACTGAGTGTTTTGAGCTATTTCTCAGAGTGTCTTACACGTCTGTGTAGGCAGCATTATGTCTGTAAATTGCTCATCTTATGTCACCTTTTCTCTTTAAAAATACTTTAACTAACTGTAATATTCTAAAGACAGCTAAGATGTTGCATATTAATGGAATGCTATATTTAAGTTTTTCCACGTTCATTTTCAGTTCCTGCGAGCAGAATTTCTTTTTGTGTTACATCCCAGCCCACATGGTTCACAAGACTTATATTGTGATACCATATTTTAAGACCTGTCAGTTCTATTATGAACCAGTTCCTTATTTTAGGTATTCAGGATTGGCATAAGTATTCAATGACATTCCTCCTTCATCTGGTGTGGGACCATCCTGGTTCTTTTAGTTTCTTAGAGTATTTCATCCACTGGTTAGTTTACAGAGGCCTTCATGTTACAAATAAAATATTCAGAGATGCAGATAAGGCAAAGGGACCAGTTTATGAATTACTAAGTCCACAGACGCAATGCAGGGGTTATTCCCTGTGTAGCATTTGAGAAAATGCTGTTTTCTGATCAGGAGTGATATGTTGCTCTTTGAAAAGAAGACAAGGAAACTTGCGTGCTCAGGTTCTTCTGTGTGACAAAGAAGCTGATGCGGTGAGCCAATACAAGTGATTACAGTGTGCAAGAACATTGAATGTGTCCTTAAGAGAGGCCTTCTCTGACAACTATTTGTGTACAGTCAGATGCAAGGAAAATAATTCAAGGTTACAGTTAGCATTAGTCATTTGGCTATGTTCTTTCCCAATGCTGTTTTTCAATCCCTTATGAAAAGAGGTGGGCTTTTTTCCTATTAACACCTTGCACTTGATGTGTTTGTTTTTCATATCTTTTTTAAATGTGAGATAATTTATTTTAATTTAAGTAAATAGTGGTTTTTTTTCGTACTCTTGCAAATAGGTTGTTAATCCTAATGTGTACAATTGCAATATATATATGTGTGTATATATATATATATATATATATATATATTTTTTTTTTTTTTCCGAGGTCTTCTGTAACTTTAATGACTGGTGCATGGCCAGGAGGGTCAGCAGCAACACTTGGGTTTTTTCCAGTTACTCTACATCACTACTTCATATGCTGTAGGCATTACACCATGTGCATTGTTTTATACTCTTCTGTGGCTCATTCCACACAATGGTGCATTCAGGTGCTTGTTTGTGCACTACAGAAAAAAAATTTGCTCTTTGTTACTTATAAAATGTTTTTCACCTTTCTGTACTCCCATATAAAGTGCATTGTGTTTCACTCCCTCAGCAGTAATTTCATGATCTAGAAGACAGGATTTTGCTTGAGTTAAGCACTTCTGTTTTGAGTTGACAAATGGGTAGGTGCTGGGAATTGACAGATAAACTAATCTGAAGAGTTTTTTGGATTTGTGCTGGATGACTACATTGGTTTCAGGTTTGTAAACTTCTTCCAGAAAAGCATTTAGTACTACCTAGCTTTTTCATTAAATATTGGAAGCTGACAGTGTCTGATAAGGCCCTCACTGCCTTGATCTGCTCTGAGCATGTTTTCAATGTCATTGTTGGTATTCAACACCTTGGGAAGAGAAGCTTTCTGTTTTGTCTTTCAAAAATTATGTATTTCTGTGTTTTAATAAATGAGCTGTATTTTTACATGATGACAGTCTGAATGGAAGGTGTGCTGAATGGATGAGAGATTAAGTTGTAAAGAGTCTGTGGTTTCTAGTCTGTGCTTTTCTGTATTATATTTTTTTTTGTTTGTTTGTTTCAGTTCTGTTAATGTCCTGGTGAAAACTTCAATGTTTAACATTTGAGAATGTATAACAAACACTCATTTATGTACAAATACAATAAATTGTGTCCAGATGATCGCCTGGAATGGAGCATGTCAGTGAATTCTCTTCTTTGTGATTTTCAAGCTGTTTCCTCCCTGATTATGACAGTAATGAACCCTGGACATCAGTGTCATTTTGGCCCCTGTTTTCAGCTGACCCAGCATTCAAGCTCTTCAAATTGCATTTGGCATCAGGCACCAGAAAGATTCTCTGCAGTTAATTTTTTTCTGACAGATGTTCTATTTATAATTTTTCCTTTAAATAGTTTAGTCAGGGAAAGGAATTTCCCTTGCCTGCTTCTGAGTGTCACTTCACTTAGCATTTTCTAATTTATTTTGCTGTTCATTTCTTTTAAATGAAACCTTCAGTTAGCTTAAGAATCCAGTTTGCCAAACCTTTCCTTGAAAGCCACTTATCATTACTGATGGATATGCACTTGCTGGATCATAGTGCACTGTGCATTTGTACGGTGCAAATTTGATCCAGATCCATCTGTGACGTAAAATCACCTTTCTGTGGAAGTAGCCAGAGCAGATGAGAGGGTGTTTGTGTCAGCTTGTGCTCTTCTAAATTGGCAGGGAGACGAGAGATGATATTTGATCTGTTAAAAGCTGAAGTGTTATGAACAAATGATACCTGGTTAGGCCCAGTGTCTGCCAATTTACAGACACCCCAACACAGTTTTTGAACCACCACTGTGTTTATACCAGAGGGGTGTTTTATACTATGTACCTTGCTTTGATCTGGTTCTGCGTGCTGGGATTTATTGAACTGCTTAGCCGCAGTGAGGTGAGTCTCCAGCACAGTTTCTGTTTGTTCTTTGAACTTTGAACAGTCCATTCTGATGCAACTGAGTCCTGTTGGTTGATCATTGCTCCTCACATTCTTATCACTGTTTTTCTCTTGTATTTAAAATCTATCAGTAATAAAGGTGAAAACAAGTTGGCACTGACTCTGGGCATTTTTTAAACATTCTTCAATTTTTTAAAATATTGTTCAATGTGTTTATCACTTGTAAATAATTTTTCTGTTTATTGTCTGATAAAACTTCTTGCAGGAAAATATCAGGTAAAATTGCATATTTCTGTTGTATGAAATATTTGTAAAACAAACCATAATTACTATTCCTTGTTTTCTGTTTATGTCTTTTTTGGAGTAGTGTTATCAGTCCCTAAAGTCCTGGAGTTTTTGATCTGTGTTAAGAAGAATCTTTATTTCTGTTTGTGTTGGTACTGATTTTAGGGCTTTAGAATGAGTAGATGTGTAAGACTGTTAGCTGCTTTGTTGAAGTCAGATATAGCCCAACAAGTAAATTGAAGTTTATGACATTCTAATCAATGTTTAAGAGGGTCTGTTCCACATTTAAATACTTTGAGGGTTCATAAAGCAGGTAACTAGAGGAGGTAGGAGAGAATTTGCAAGTACAGTGGAGATGAGAGGGAATGGGTAAGACATGACCCTGCTATTTCTGCTGTTTTGTATTTAGACCCTTATCGGTTTATATGGTCTATTACATAGTGACCTACTTCACACTTTTTCCATGAGTCTCCCAATAAATATATGACTTACCTGATGTCATGTGAATTTATTTGATGTTTTGTCATGACATTTGATATAGTGCTGCTGGAAATCTGCTGCGCTTGTTTGGACTGACAGCCCAATGGGCTTGGGTGTCAACCCTACCTTCTATTTGTCATCTGGCCATTGTATTTTTGCTGGGAGAATAGCATTTTCTAATATTTATTTTTATCTGTTATCTGACACAGGAACAGTAGTGATCATAGAAATTTTAGCAGATGTTTATGCAGCAAAGGTAAAGAATACAGCAACAGCACTGACTTCCTAACACCGTTTCCTCACTTTCATATCTATCTGATTAGGTAGCATTTGATGCAGTTCCCAATTTCCTGTAACTAAGGATATTGTCTTTACTGCTTAGTTGTTGCTCTTTTATGTTATCTAGTGCCCTTATTTCAGGTTGGGAATTTCCCAGATCCTCATGTGCATTTATCTTTTAACTAGGGGAATGGAGCATCTAAACCATATGAGGAAAGATACTTTCCAAACATATTTCACATCATAGAGTTTTGTATTGGAGCTAAAAGGTTGTCTCACTCCCCAGGAACTCCCTTATACATTTGATTAAGTTGGGGTTCTTACAAATGCAGTCATGATATATTTCTGTGCCCACTTCAAAATAACTATGAAAGAACAATATGCTGGCTTTTAAAACATGCTTCAGAAAATGAAAGTAAGTGTTCATTGACTGAATATAGTCTCTGCAAGATACAGCATAGTATGTATCATCAATTTCAGCATCGTCAAGATTATGTAAAACAAATCTGTAGAAACATGTGAGGTTTCCTATCTTTGTTTTCCTCAATTATAGTTTTCAGTTTGAACATGTACACATGATCTGTGTATATATTTTACCCAAATGCATTTTTGACTCTTCTTTCCAGTGCCACTGGGTTAATTTTGCAGCAAGACTGTTGTGCCACATCTAGTGCTTCAGTAGCTCCATAAGCATTTGTACTTGTTCATTTACAGGCTGGAAGTGTATCTGCTCTCATCTGTTATAACAGATACACTCATCTGTTTTGAAACCAACATATTGTAAATAGAATATTTGAAAGCCACAGTTAATACCTTCATTTTGACTGCTAACATTTTGTCTTGGCTATATTTCTGAAAAAAAGGAAATAGATTTTTTTTTTAATATTCTGACTGTTATGGTCTACTTTGATTATTCAGTTACTTAATGTGTGTACTACATTCCATGCTTTTTGTATTCATAGTAACCATTTAGAAAATCTCTGAACCTGCAGCTGATAGGTTTACAATATTACTCCTCCCCAGAACAATATTTTCAAAAGTGGAAATGCAGATGATCAAGCTTCTCTGTCCATTTTTAGTACAGAAGCAAAAGGCTGCTTTTAAAAAACGTTGCCATCAGCTACTCCTTTTTTAAATCAGAGTACCCTAAGGTATTCTCAGCACTTTGGACAGTAAGGCCACTTGTTTATCTCTGTGTGATATTTATGCTTTTGCAAATATTTCTTTGCCCTTGACTGCCTTGTGCTGAGTTATGCACTAAGCATCATGAATCAATATAAGCTCTTTTCCAGTTTCAGATACTCTGAACTTTGGAATGCTCAGAAGAAATAAGGAATTTATAACAATGGTGCTATTTTTATAGGCTTGTATTTAGGTCTTAAAAGTGTTTAAGAAAATATTGTGTAAATGATTGTTATAGCACTTATATTTTGGTTAGTAAGCTCATTCCTTGTTCAAAAATAAGGAAATTGAGGTTAAGAGTTGAAGAGGCCTATTCAGGGTTACAGAGCATGTCTTAAAACACATTAATGATTTCAAGTGTTCTGTGTTAGAAGCACAAGGGTGTTTCTAATAATGTATCTGCATTTTTTTAATGGAGTATTAGGCAGCAGTATAATTATTTACCTGTTATGTTTGGAATATGACTGTGCTGTCCCTTTGAAGATAAAGGTTTTGTAATAATAACAAAAAGCTTGATACCCTTAATAAAAAATCCTTTAAAGTTGGACAACCAGGATAAATTGTACTCTGAAATGTTGGCTTTTTAATTTAACAATGCCCTTTTTTTTTCTTAATTAAAAAATGGTTACTATTTTCTGTGATTTTAGTTACCTTACTGCTCATACTGATTCTGAAGGAGACTCGGAGGAAGAAAAGAGATGTATGAAATCACCTGATGCTGTGGTAAAATCAGAAGAAGATGAAGACTTACTTAATTTTTTACAGAAGGTGGACAATTTGCACAAGGGTTCAGAAGATGATAAAAAGGAGGGCTTCAGTCTGCTGCTTGAGAAAAATGACAAGGTATTATGGGTAGACTTAACATTATGTTGCTACTAACTTACACTGCTTTTGAGACCTAAATACCCTGCTTTTGAGAACTAAATGTAAGCTTTAAAATGCACATAGAAATGGACTATGAAATTTCAAGCATATTTTTAAAATACAGTCAAAAAGCAGCATTTCAAAGTGGTGTCGATATTCATGTTGTGTGGACATAGGAGTTCTCCTATTTTATATCCCATTCTAATTCGATAATTTAAGGCTTTGTTTGACAAAGGGATTCTTCCATAAAACAAATAAAAATAATGGGCTTTTTTCAACGTAAATTATACTTACTTCTGCTGGTTTTAGAATACTCTGTGTGAGAAAATCCTGTAGAAGTAGTAACCAGACCTACTGTTCTCAAACTGTGAGCATCTAGTCTGCTCATACCTTTCTAATACCATTCATGTGAATTTTTTCTTTGACTTTACTGGGCCTATATATAACTCCAGATAAAATTTAAAGGTAGTTTGATGTGCATTGCTCAATTCAGTGTACTATTTTATTCTCATTTGGCATGCATTAGTTCTGATTGTATTTTCATCTGAATATTGGAATACCAAGGAAGGTAAATGAGATATTGTGAGTGTGGTGCTTATGGCTTCCCTAAAGAAAATATGCATCACTTTGTTCAGGGATTTGTTGTGCTTTGCTGGATTACCTTGTAAATGTTTATATTAAAAGAAATTTAAAATGATTTATAAAATAAAACCTCTTTAGACAGTGCAGGGTATTTCCGAAAGCTGTATTCTCTTTTGTCCATGGGGGATTGGTCAATTGGTTCTCACATGAACTAAAAGTAGCACGTAGAAAGATGGAAAATTAACAAAAAAATGCCCTCTTCTTTACTTGCTTTAAGCATGTTATTTTAAGCATTGTGAAAGTAAACTGTTTAAATGACATTCTCATCAGTTTAATTATGTAGCTGACCTCTACTTTCAGTATGGAAACTCTGTGGACTTTCTTTGGAGGCTTGCACGTGCTTATGGGGATCTGTTTGAGATGACTACTGATGCTGAGGAGAAGAGGAAATATGTAACTGATGGTAAGAGGAAAAATGTTTATGAAGAATGCCATATGAATGTAGTGAAACATGCTTTGAACTTTGGTTAAGTTTTCCAATATAAGGAATTTGCAATCCAATAGATGGGAGCATTTGTACTGTAATGATGTTTTGTGCAGTAAACCACCACAGTTTGCAACTTCAGTTCATTGTTTCCTCAATGAGAGATCCAAAATCAGTGGCAGAGAAGTATAATGGGTCATAATTGGAGGCTGTTGTCTCTGCAGATTGCCTTAAAATCCTGTATTTTGTTGAGAAACAGATGGATACAGAATGTCAAAACTCCCAGATGTAGTCAGCACAGTTTCTTAATTACATCTTTGGGAGAGCAAGAGGAATAAATGCTGAGGCCAGGTCAGGGTTTGTTTTTCTACTTTCCTGTGGTCAGAGAGCACTCCTGCGTATTAGCAGTCTGTTTTGTGGTGATGATGGGGATGAAACTTTGTGAATCTGGAGGAACTGTTGACCAGAAACAGAAGTGGTGTGTGACAGTTGATGTTGCTTCCAGACATCTCTTCCCATGTGTCCTGTTTGACAATTTAGTCTCTACAAGATTTTAATTTTCTTTGTCATAGCACTTTTTTTTGGTCCCTTTTAAGAGCATTGCCCTTCCTTTCATTGTCTGGATGGATATCGGCTAGAGGAGCAATATGTTTCCCTTTTTATTTTGGGCCTTATTTTTATTATATTAAAACCTATATCTCTATACTGTGTCACTCTCCTCCAGTCAAGGCACTGTTTTTAAAATAATCCTTTTTGCCTTTATCTTGGAGTACTTCTCTCTTCCTTTTGTCTCGCCATTGCCCCTTCCTTTTTTGCTGCACCAAAGCAGGTTTTCTAAGTGTAACCCAAGTTTGGGTTATTTTGTCTTTTGTGGCACCTCTCATTGACTTTTTATTGTGTTGGCAGTGACAATGTCACTGACAAAGCAGTTTCAGCTGTCTTTTGTCATCCTTTAAGGCAGTATGATGCCTTCATGCTGTTGTAACATATTCCACAGACAACCTCAGTTTGTTAAAGGTCATTCCTTTTCCCAATCCTTTGTTATCTAAATGCTCCTGAAAACTTGCACTGTCTTAGCAACATAATTGATACTGTCTTTGCTTTAGTAGCACTTGGCTTTGTACATAAATCCTACAGTGCAATGAGGATTATGACACAAAGTAAATGAAAACAATAAATTCTGTTGCTGCAGTTTTTGCTTTTACCAGTGACTGGACTTGAAGCTGGCTAGGATTGTGGGGGACAATAAAGACTTTTTAAAAATGTATTAATGGCATTAGGCAGTGTAAAAATAACATCAACCCATTACAGGATGAAGGTGGTCCTCTCACAGACGGGGACATGGACAAGGCAGAGATATTTAACGTATTCTTTGCCTCTGTCTTCAACATGGATAATGGAGCAAGGGGTTATCAGTGCTCTGAGCTGGAGTACCATGGCTGCAAAGAATGACCAGTTCCCCATCAACCTGGAAGTTGTGTAGGATATGCTGCTTCAGCTGGATTCCTAAAAATCTGTGGGGCCTGATGGGATTCATCCAACAATCCTCAAAGAGCTAGTTGGAGTCATCTCAAAATCTCTCCTGGTGGTTTTTGAGCAGTCTTGGGAATCTGAAGAGGTCCAGCTGACTAAAAGCTGTCTGACATTGTCCTGATTTTCAAAAAGGGCAAGAAGGACGACCCTGGCAACTATGGGGCTATCAGTCTCACTTCAGTGCCTGGTGAAGTTATGGAGCAGATTATTCTGGGTGGTATAGAAAAACGTCTGGAAGACAATGCAGTCACTAGTCACAGCCAGCACAGCTTCATGAGAGGAAGGTCCTGCTTATCAAACCTGATTTCCATTTATGACAAAGTACCCCACCTAACTGATCAAGGGAAGCCAGTTGATATAATATTTTTGAATATCACTAAAGCTTTGTATACTGTCTCTCACAAGATCTTTCTGGACAGAATGTCCAGCACCCAGCTGGATAAACACATCATGGGATGGGTAAGCAACTGGCTCACGGGTCAGGCACAAAGGGTTATGGTGAATGGGGTGACATTAGACCAGAGACCTGTCACTAGGAGGGTTCCACTGGGCTCCATTCTCAGCCCTGTGCATTTCGACATCTTCGATATCTTTCAACTTGGGCACAGGACTGAAAGGGATACAGAGAAAGTTCACAGAGGATACAAAACTCAGAGCAGCTGTTGACTCCCTCAAGGGCAAGGAGGACCTGCAGAGAGATCTCGACAAATCAGAGGGCTGAGCAATCACCAGCTGTATGGACTTCAACAAGGGAAAGTATCCGATTCTGTACCTGGGATGGGACAACCTTGTTGGGATGCCGCATGAGGAGCAGCTGAGGTCACTTGGTCAGGTCAGCCTGGAGAAGAGGAGACTGAGGGAAAGCCTCATTGCACCTCTTATTTTCTTGTGAGGGGAAGAGAAGGGGCAGGCACTGATCTCTCCTCTGTGGTGCCCAGTGGCAGCACCCAAGGGAATGGACTGAAGTTGTGTTGGGGAGGTTTAGGATGGATATTAGGAAAAGGTTCTTCACTGGAGTATGGTTGGGCACTGGAACAGATCCCCAGGGAAGTGGTCACAGCACCAGCCTGACAGAGTTCAAGAAGCATTTGGACAATGCTGTCAGGCCCGTGGTGTGACTCTTTGGGGTGGTCCTGTGCAGAGCCAGGAATTGGATTCAATGATCCTTGTAGGTCCTTTCCAACTCAGGATAGTCTGTGATTCTGTCACTGCATGTAATCTCAGCTGATGAATGATAGCAAAAGACAGGGAGAGATGAAGAATGATGAAAGTGAGTCTTAGGTGTTGAGTAACCAGCCTAGTTTGGCTCATTTTCATGAAGTGGGGGTGGCGGCAGCCTTTTTCATCTCAGGTTTTGGAAGTGCTGCAGAGGGCTTGAGACTGCAGGAGAGATGGCAGTAGTTTCATGGTTATTTTTCATTCCACTGGGTAGGAGAACTGTGTATGCTATTCGTTGTTTTTATGAAGTTAACTTAGAATACAGAAATGTCAGTGCAGCTTAATTGGTTGCAGCTGAGACTCTGCAAACTGCAAGCATCTTGTCTGAACTTCTTACTGAGGGCATGGGTTTGATCAAATCACATACTCTCATCTTTATTCAGTTAAAAGTGGAACTTAAGGGAAGGCTTTATGCTAGAAAGGAACTTCAACTAGTTTATTCCTGTAGTCAAGGCATTGAAATGGCTTTGCTGGTCCTTATGACAGGTGCTTGTCTGACCTGCTTTTAGGGCTCTTCAGTCTTACAGACATGATGGCCTCCTCTGGCAGTCCAGTCCAATCCTTCCCTGATTTAACTGCATCTGAATTGGATTTTAAAGGAAAATACTAAAATTGCATATATAGCTTATATATACATATATGTAAGTGTATGACTATGTAAATGAAGTAAATCCAGGGTGTTACATTGTTTGTCTAAATGTTTCTAAGAACAGGAGTCAATTCCTTTGCTGCTGGACTAAATCAGATTGCTTTGTTCTTGGGAGTCACCAAAAACATAGAAGAGTACAATAAATCCTTTCATATATTGTTCTCCATTTACAGGAAAGATTAAAGCTGAAAAGGCTGTTCAGCTGGATGTTGGGAGTGCTGAGAGTCACCAGTGGTAAGTCTGAGAAAGTTTTTACAAACTTGTGTACATTTATTAAGTTCAAGGAAAAAAAAAAACAGTCTGACATCAGTTTCATATATTAGTCATTAATATTTTTTCATAGTTTTATGAAACTCCATTATCACCACTTGCTGCTAAAAATTACATTGAAATACTCTGTGAAGCATTTACTTTAGCATGTGAAACAACTCAATAACCATACTTCAATAAGTACTAAGAAATGTACTTAAGAGTATTTGCTTAAGCTACTATTTAAGTTGCTCAGAGAAGCCATAGTTTTCCATTTACCTTCCCTTTCAACAATTCACCAGATAATGTAATTTGACCTTGAATTTTGTCTGTTCCTTTTCTTGTAAGTCTAAATTGTGATAATTAAAAATAGACATAGAGGACTATGGAAATTTGAATTATCTTCTCAATTTTTCTTTTATTATACAGTTTTTCTCCAAGCGTGACTCTTAGTTTAGTTTTGTAGACCTTGCCAGAACTAACAAACTCTGGAAATGTAAACTTTTTTTATCAAATCAACATTATCAGGTAAAAGATAATTCTGCTGAGTTCTAGCTGATAGTTCCTCAGCTTAGTATTTTATTAGTAAATTTTACTGAGCTCCTGATTTCTTTTCTAATATTATTAACTTTTTCTTTCCATTTTGGTTTCTACATTCTTCATTAATTTTGTCTTTGTACTTGTGGGATGGGATTTCACCAAACTTCTGCATATCTAAACCAAATACTTTTACCCCAGTTTCCTTTCACATTCTAAAGGAAATATCCACTTCTGGAGTGCAGTTCACTGGAGTAAATTTTGCTTATTTAGTCTTGCATGAGGGTGAGATGAGTTTCTCCTGGGGCTCAGTTGACAACATCTCCATTGACAACAAAGGGAGCACATGTCAGCTATCTCAGGTTTAGACACTTGATTAGACACAGACATTGTCATTTAATTAGGTAATTCTCTGTCTTGCTTTCTCTCTTTCTGGAAGCAATTTAAAGCCATTTCTGCCCTTTGCTTGACCACAGTCATGGCCACTTCCTCAGGGTAATGCTGGTATACCCCTCTCAGCTAGAACTCTGTGTATAAACAACCACAAAATCACATTTAAGTATGAATCTCACCCCTCCTTTCCCCCTCAGCCCACAAGACTGACAAAATATCCTAGTAGAAATACAGCTTCACTGGCAGAGACTATGCTGATAAACCCTTACATATTGTTCAGGGAGATGTAGGTGGTCTGCTGGACTTCACATGTGAGATCCTGTCCTGGCAGGAACATCTAGCAGGGGAAGAGTTATGAGTGTATGGAAATGTGTTCCAGAGGTTAGCTCAGAAAGCCAGATTTAAGAGGAAAATCTTACATTTTTTAAACTACTGCTTCTTGTAACAGGCAGTGGATTTTTGTATGGTTTACAGTTTTCATCCTTCATGTATCTGGGTTGCAAGTGAGCATGAGGTTTTTATCAGTTATTGTTCAACTGATGTCTTTCTAGAGGTATAGATAGACATTATAGATTAAAATAGTTCACTGTAATTTTTTTAATATATTATCTGCTTGTCTTTCTTTTCTGACATATTTCTGACTTGCTGCATGATTTTTAAAGTGTGATATAAGTGTAAGGGTTGTGCCAATCTAATTGAGGCTCTAAATACTGGGCATAATGGGCTTCCATGCTCCAGAGGGATGTTGGTATATTTTTGTTTAGCATAACAATAGTGGTTCTATCTATGGTCCCAGTAGATACTTTTGTGCTGAGCTGCTACTTGACCAGTTTGGCTTGTTTTGTAACTTATTTTTTAAACTTGTTTTATTCTATTTTATTCTTTATAAAGTATTTTACACACATTTAATTGATTTCATATTTGTTTCTGACCATTTCTCAGGTTTGAGGCTATTTAGGTTTGTAAATGCATGCCCTCATGGGTTAATATTTTATTTCAAAAGTGTTTTTTGTTGTATGGGCTTTTTAAAATCATTAACTTAATTAATGAAATTACTGGAAGATAATGGACCCAGCACTAAACTTTGGGTGACACCTATAGTGATGCTCAGGTTCACATGAACCTGGTTCTGCAACCATCTCTTCAAGTGATTTAATCTAAACAGTATTTCCAAGGTTAGATTTTTAAGGAACATCAGGTAGGACAAAGTCAATGGCCACATTAACAAGGTGTATCTCATTTGTTGCACTCCTCTTACCCAGGATTTTTTATCTTACCATAATACTTTTTTTTATCCTGTTTTTTCCACAAAAATCTTATGTTAAATGTTTTGTATGCTTATGCACATCCAGAATAATTTATCCTGGATTGTCTTCAGGTTAGGCTGGTTTGTCTGGAACAGTTCTTCTTGTCCCTGATATGTTTGCCTTTTTGCTTGCTGTTGGGACTTCCTGCTTTACTCACAAGACTTCTGTAGTCAGCTCTGTGCCAGATCTATATTGTTCAAGTCTGGCCTAATGCAAATTTTTCCAGTTTATCTGAACATTATTTCACATGTTAATCACCGTGAACAGGAAATAAGAATTCATGGAATCTTCCCTGTAAAAACTATGCTCTCAAACAGAATTTTACCTGAGGTTATAAATAGAAAAGACTGTGTATAAACAGTTAACAATGTGTTAACTGTGTCATAACAATTAAGTTATGAATAACTAATATGTGAAAGTAATATGAAATCCATAGTTAATAAGAATATTTATAACAGAGAAAACAACTGAAAAGAAAAAATAGAACAAGTATTCTTACAAAAAGATGCTAGGATCACTAGTGGGTGATCAAGATGGGAGCTGAAGGGCAGTGTCCAACTCCAGATGGACACTTGGATGTTCTGTCTCTGTCATATGTGCCTGCATGTGAGCAAGGGCTGATCCTGCACTTAGAGAGGATAAAGAGTTGAAAGGCAGCATGTGCCATTTGATGTGCCAGGATATTTGTATGGCATGACAGATATCACACAGGACCTTCGGGGTCTCTACACTTCCAGGCCATCATCCAGAGGTTGTGAGAAACCCTAGGACATCTCCAGTGATGATAGGCACCTGTGTCCAGGCAGGGATCCTGTGAATTGAACAGAGTCTCTGGTGGCTGTAGTTGGAGATTAGATACATAAATCAGAAGCTCAGCATGAGCGCAAGGTCAGTGTGAAAGCAATGCTATCTCAGACCAAAATCCTTCCTTTTCATCTCACTGCCAGCGTAACATTTTCTAAAGCTGTACAAGGTAAATAACCCTAGCCTATGTAAGATGAGCCCATCTGTTTGTTACATGTAAGGCTATGTCAGTTTGTATCAGCTATTGGTGACCAAGCTGGTTTTCTGACCTTGACTGAAGAAAGTTTTTGTTGATTTCTTACTAATTTTTGAGGGGTTTTGATATTTCCAATCAGCACAACTGAGGTTTTTACTCATGTTTGGTATAGCTGCTATCTATGATGTCCAGTTATACATTATTTCTAGTGTTCTCTTGAACTGTTTAATATATTATGGTTTACTAAGTGAGTGAGGATTAAATGATAGCCTGTTCTTTTCCTGGTCCTGTACCTTGCTCTCTACTTGCAGTTAACCCTTATAGAGCAGGAAGAATATAAGTGAGGAAGAAATTGAATTCAGCCTTGTTGGTTTAATCTTTTGCCGTTATTTCCTCATTGCTAATTGTTCTGCACTTTCATTTCTGGTTTTTTTTCCTTCTGGTGTATTTATAGAACCTCTTCTTACTATCTTACCAATATCCCTTGCTTAGATGTGTACTCTTGTTTTCATTTTTAGTGTAAACTTCTTTTGGGTTTTAAGTTAATTGAGAATTCCTCACTGGAGCTGAATTGATCTAAAAATATTCCCTGCTATGACTAAAAGGTCATTTGCAGTTGTGCAAATGAATATTGTCATTTGCACATTGATTTGTCATTGTCATATTGAATATTGTCTCTTACTAAATATTCTATAGAACTTTTTCTAATATGGCATTTCTTAATGATTTCATTTTTTTTCCATTAAAAATGTGCACTGTGCCTGTCATGCATTGGTTAGGTCTATGGACCTGTTTGAAATTTTCTTTTGGAAGCTGATCCCTGCCGCTTGAAAGCTCTGTTTACCAAAAAACAAGTTCTTGTGACACTTTGATGCACACAGTTGTCCTAGTGTAGACAGAATTATACAAGCAAAAACATCCTTTTTCCAGAGCAGGTATTTTTCTGTTTTGTGGAACTTTTTTAAGGTGTCTGTGAGACAGAACACATTTTTTGTGTCCACCAATGGAATTTAGTGGAATGGTTCCAAGAGCAAATTTGCTAATATAGGCTTAGAGGTCAGCTCTCTTGCCTTACTTTTGATATTTACTTCAGTTAAGAACAAAAAGATGCCATGTATCTTCTTAGTGTTTCACTTGTATTTTTCTGTAAAACTGTATGATAAAATGATCAACACTCCAATTGTTCAAATTACTGTTTAGAATACTAACTGTATTCAGTCTCAAATTAAATTTGAGGAAACATATCCAGAACAATGAAAGCAAAATATCTTGAAGTAGTCACTTGGTTTTGGTAATCAATTGCAGCTGCAAATAGTTTTCATATCTGAATGCAGATTTTTGAAAACATGTGATAATACTTAATCTTGTAGTTGCTAATGAAATCAAAAACCTTCAGACTTTTTGAATATTGACCTCTAAATAACTGAAGTAAATGGCAAAGCTGGAAAGGAAAAACATCTTTATTATTTGTATGAACACCCTAAAGAAAGAGAGAGTAAATATTCTAAGTGATTTGTGGCTTTGTTCAGCCAGTGTCAATTTTTCAAGTTGTGGAGGAACTTGCATGCAAAAGTTATCATCAGCCATTGCAGGGTCCACTTATTTTTTCCAAGCCTCAAACTAAATCATTTTGTGGGTCAGTGATTCCCAAAGGACAGCTGTGAATCCTTGAAGCTCATCTTGGATCATGGAGTATCTTTATCACCCAGATATTAATTAGAAGTGCTGTGTGAGTAATTTGGTGCTACAGTTGCTTTATAGTTGTGCTGCTTTACAACTTTACAGTTACAGAAAACAAAATGTAGATGCATATGAACATGCTTTTATTTAAAACAAAACAATCACTTTTAAATTCTTTTGCAAAACCAGTGAATTTTTATGTTTGTGGGAGGTTTGTTGCTGTTTCTACTTCAGGAGTTTGTTGAAAACATCTGGAAAGTTTCTCTGCTGTTGCACAGATCGCCACACTTTTTGTTGATGAGAACTTGTTACAGGCTTCGCAAAGAACAAAAAACTTACTGTTTTGGTAAATTGTCAGGACCTAAAAAGTTGCCTAAAACGGTCGTTCTTTGCATTGAACTTTGTTTGCCACAAACAAACTTGGTGCCGCTCTCGAGTTTGTGTTACTCTCTAGAACTCACCTGCTGGTAAGAGTCATACAGCACATCTCATTTAGGTGCGAGTGAAGTTAGCAAGTGAAAACCCAGTTGCTGTAAGTGAAGACCCTTTCTGAACACACCTCCCCCCAAGAGTTTTCTTTGTCCTGTGTATGAGTGTTCATCAGAAGCACAGATACTTTCACAAGTCCTGGGTTTTCCATGGAAGTGGGTTCCAGAGCTTAGGAATGGCCTCTCACTGGCAGGCAACATTACAGAAGGTTGGTTCCATCGAAGACACGAATAATCATTGTCATTTGGGCATTTTGGTGATTTTACACAAACTTCCCACAAAAAAGTGAACATTCCATCTCAGTAATAGAATTCTAACAGATAATTTGTCAGGTTTGTAAGATGCAATTGCATGAAAATAATATTCCAGTGAAACAAAAAACTTCAAAATTTTGGAATATGTTGTAGGGATGGTCATACTACCAAGAAATTTTAAAATTAAATCCTCAGCTGTTTCTAACTAAATGCTTGTTACCTGCTGCCCTTAATGATCTCTTATTTAAAATTAGATGAGGTAGATAACTTGCAAGTGGAGAAGCATCTGTTTCTATCATGCAGTCGAATTTTTCAAGAATTGGTAGTTTATACAGAAATATAAGGTTTCCAGCTCTTAGTTGTTTGCCTTGTATTTGATTCATGGAAAAACCAAAGAAATTTTACAGCAATCTTTGTTCTTAATTATGTGTAATCTTAGTCAGTAATCTTTGAAATACATAATTGTTTTTTTAAAAATAATTAAAAATTTCAAATTCAGAAGCCATTTCTCAAAAGCTGCAAGTTGTCCTGAAGTAAGTGGATCAGGGAAACACTGCAGCATACTCAGGGAAATGCAAGGAGCAAGGTTTGACATGTTGAAAGATCTCTTTATTAGAACCTTTTGCCAGAATGGTCACAGAGGAAATAATTCTGACAACCTAGTGATGCCTATTACATTTCTGTCAAGGAGAATTGCTGTGTTACTGTCTCTGAAAGCTATTGTTTCACTCTGTTTCTACACTTTTGATTACTGTCCTGCTAATTTCTTCAAGATTTTATTTCCATCTGTAACAACTGTCTGTTAAAAAAAAAAAAAAGGTTAAATTTCTAGGAACAGGAATTTAACACAATTGTGGGTTTCACAGCCTAAGGAATGCTGAACATGGCATCCACATGTTCTACTAGTGAACTTCTGTGAATACACATTAACAACAGCATTTTCCCTTGATTTGGTATACTGCATGTGTTGCAATAAATCAAGCCAGAATTCTTTATGTCCTTACCTTTGAGGTTTTTTAAACCAAAGTAAGGGTTCATTTCTTATGTTTTGGCAAGTGTTACCTACACAGGTGTGTGCTACATCTGATGTTTCTCTGGAGCTCAGCTGTAATGCTCTGGTGAATTTTCAATATTAAAAGTGTATTTCTGCCAGTTTCTTCAGTGTGGACTCAGTTATATTCCCAGAAAAAGGAAAGGGAAACGAAATCCACATTAACAATAAAATCTCTGCAAACAAAAAATCATCTAAACGCTTCACTTTGTACCTTGGCACATCTTACTTGGTGTGTTGGCAATGTTAGACATTCTCAGGCACTGCATCCATATAACCATGAGGATGATCATATCAAGCCAATACCTTTCCATGGAAACTTTGTGTCAGATTCATTTTTGTAGATTAAATATCTTGGTAGCAAAGTGATACAATATGAAGTATGCAAAACTAGGATCTCAGGAAGGGCAGTGCAACAGGGATCATAATCAGTAATTTCAGTTGCAAAATCTCCCTACGTAGAAATTGGTATCTCATTGAAATCATGTCAAAAAGAAATCCTGTGGGTCTCACTGCATTGCAGAGACTGTCAGAATATGTAAGTGGGTGAAGCTGGTGAGTGAGGGTGTTGGGGGCTAAAACATAAGATGGCATGCACAAAACTAAGCCATGCAGATGTGGGGAGATGCAAAAACACGTTTAGAACTGGAATGGAAATGAACCTTGTTTTCACTGGGCCTCTTGTGTGCTGCCCACATGTTAGCCTTTGCATCACACTACATGTTAAATATTTCTCAGATAAGGAGGAGGGAATGAAAAACAGTTATGAAACACATTCATTAAACTTTGGTGGTTTTATTATAAACATAATATATCACAAACTCTCCTCCCATTTGCAAAGTCTTGTAAGACACAATTTTTAAAAATTGGTGTTTTCCTTTTGTATTGATACTGAGATGCCAAAATGGAGATCTAGATTTCTAAATGTAACCTGTGCCCACACATTTCCAAAGTCTTTGTGGCATAAAAGGTTTTTTTAGATTTGGGATATATAAAAGAGTATATATGAGAGGAAGGAACAAGTCTGGGAAGGTGCATATTATTTCTGGTTTTGGCCATGTGAAATTTATCAGGGAAAATAAAAATAATGCTATATTTAAATGCCCTAGGTGGCTTCATATTCGTTTGAGACTTCAAAATCTTTTCTGTAAATCTGTCTCATGTAGAATAAGCTGTGGATTGATAGAATCTTAAGTGTAGGTATCATTTTTGATATTAAAATTCAAATTGGCTTGCTAAAATTATTGGATCAACCTCTACTCTTTTTTTTAGCAATAGGTAAGATATGCCTCTTGCAGTTTTCCATGGCCTGAATACACATGTAGCACCAGAAGAGAAAATGTTAATTCACTTTGATTAGGACCTTCTGCATGATGGCTACCTAGGTACTTGGCATCCATCTCTGTCAGCTAGAGTTTCTTGCAAGTCTGAGTTTCAGGACATCATGTGTAATAGAGGAACATGGCACTGACCTATTATATTGAGTTTGTTTGATTGTGTTTATGCTTAATAAAGGTTTGTTAATTGTGGCAGTTAATCATATGCTGCTACACTGTGTTCAGTAATTTTTCTTCCATCTGGGAATATAATTTTTTTTACACTAACGGAAGTATGGTGTCTGTCTTAATGAGGTAATTATTTTTGTGTTTATCTGGATGAATGTGTCTGGGGCTGATATTTTACATTACTCAGCAAAGAGGTCATTCCTGGCAGCTCTTTGCTGATACAATTTCCTCTTTATTTTTGTCTGTGAAAGTTCTGTAAGCAGTACTCTGACATTCAAAGGGTGTGAGGGAGATAATGGCTGTGCAGGGAACCAGTATCACTTGCACTTCTAACAGATGTACTTTTTACCCATTTCATTAGATATTTGCATGTCTTTGTATGATCTTTTTAGTATCCCCCCTGTCACCACGAGATGGGGCAGGTGGCCGTGGAAAGAATAACACGAACCAGATGGAAGCGTTTCTGGTTACTCCCTGCCTCGTTTTCTTTGGTCATTTTCTTCACCATGAGAGTGGTGAAGCACTGGAACAGATTGCCCAGAGAATGGACATCCCTGGAGGTGTTCAAGGCCAGGCTGGATGGGGCTTTGAGCAACCTGGTCTAGTGGAAGGGGCCCCTGCCTATGGCAGGGCAGTTGAAACACAATCTTTAAAGTCCCTTACAATAGAGGCCATTCAACGATTAACATTTTGCACCATGGAAATAGAAATTTGCCTTGTGTTTTGAACTCTTTGAAAATTATTTAAAATATCTAAAATTCTTCTCAGGAAAGAAAAGACACCTTTTTTTTTTTTGTTTGAGGGATCTTTTAGAAATGAAATTAATATCCAAAATGCCATAGAATTTCAAAACTAAATAATTACTTCATATCAGCTGGCTGTGTAGCCCATTTCAAAAGTATAAAATTTAAAAAACCAAACCAAATTAAAAAAAAAAACCCAACAATCCAATAAAGATATTAAAGACATTTTTATTTTTTCTTTGGAAAGATAATGGATATTTAAAGTTAGTAGGTTAGCTTACTTTTAATTCGGTGAAAATTTAATTGGGATTTCCCTTCCAAGAGATTTTAGCTGTAAGTAGAAATTTTTCTTTGAACTAGTTTAAACTAAGGCTCTCTTTCTTGTCACGCACAGACAGGGAAATACTGCAAGATGCTGGATTAGCTTGTTCGCTTTTCATTGTTTTCTTTTGTAGCAGCAATCCGTTTAGCTATGGTATGCTGAGTTTATCTGATTAGCACTTAATGAATGAAGGGAATAGGGGCAGTGTTGCCTGAGTTACTTAACCCTAATAAAGTTTTCACTACCTCCCCCCTCTTTCTAAATACCTGAACTTTCCTCACCCCCACCCCTTGCCTTTTCCTTCAACTGCAGCTCATTCCCATAGGAAATGCACTCTGGCTGTAGCTCTGTCAGCACTAGTGCTGCCATTAGGTGGATTTTGTCCAGTGCACATTGGTCACAACAAACACCCTGCTCAACAGTGTTTGACAGTCTGTGTAGAGCTCTTACAAGCTCAACTGCTGTTCTGCTGACTCCATGCCTTACCTGGAAACACTTACTGACCTAACCACTACTGACCAAAACAACCTGTAGCATGAGCATTTCTAACTTAAAACCATAACTGTAAGCAATAACATAATTTCTTGGGTTGTGTTAGCAATGTCATTTTAATGAGGATTCACTGTAGCTTAAATAATTGCATTATATAAAGAAATTCAAGAAAGCTGATGTTTAATAGTGCTTTAAAACTGTATGTGCCATACAGATTGTGGTTGTTACCAAAATAAACTCAATAAGCTTCTTGCATAACTCATGTTTTCCTCTGGATTTTAACTTGATTTCCTTCTTTTAAGATTATTTTTTATTTTTGTTTGCTGTTGCACTGTAAAATATTTGATAAAACAGAAAAATTCCAAAAAATATTAGAAAAATAATTGACATGAGGTTTTGCTGTTTAACTATTTCTTTGGTGGTTCTCTTAGTTTTACACAGAGGTGCAAAGTTGTCTTAATACCAATGAAAATAGGTCCAAGGAAACTGCAATTGATATCTGTGCAAGAGATCCCTTATGCATAGAGGTTCTATAACTGTTGAAGAAATAAGAAGAAAACAATAGAAATTTAGGTGAAGTGTCAATAAGATACTGGTGCTGCTTAGGAGATCTGAAGCTTTATAGGTTTACCTCTGAAAATATTTTTACTTATACCTGCTTAAAAATACAAATATTTGATAGAAATTTTCTCACATTTCTTTTTCTATTCAATGTCCCCAGTTTATGATAACCACAGTAATAATAATAGAAATAATAATGATCTTAGCAATAAACATATAGTAATAGCAGTAGTGATCCTATTAGAGCAGAATATGTGTGTATGTTTTCAAATTTTAAGGATACTAGAATAATGTCAGAAGTGCAGGAATGCATTGGGGTACTTGAGAAGGGTAGAAGGCAACTGTGAATGTTTCTGAGGTGTGCACAGCTTCCTATTGGGCGCACCCCAAGCATTTGCCTTCCTGGGTGAGTTTCTGCAGCTGGTGGTGCTCACCTTCCTAGTGAAGTGCAAAGCACAATGTGTCAAGGTAAACTGTCAATGGTAGAGCCAGTCTGGAAGTGTTGCACTCTGAATTAAATGGCTTAAATTTTGTAGGAGAAATCTGTTTTTTCACTTAACTGACAACCCAAATAGTGTCAATTTAAACTTCTCCTGGTTTCCATTCTTTTGTCTTGATTTGTGTTTTTGTCTATTCCTGAATATGTATAGCTCATGCCAAACTTCCATCCAGCCATTCAGATTGAAAAAAAAGGTGTAAATGTGTGCATTAGGTATTGAAATATTTTGTAATTTGATTTAAAGGTTTATTTAAATCACAAAAAGTATGTGTGTGTGTTTTTCTTTTCCCCTCTCAGGTTTGCAATTATGTGTGGCTATATGTCTCAGTTTGAAAGTATACAAAACAAAATCAGGAATGGTTATCTCTTTAAGGTATGTTTCTGTAGGATTTGGGGTTTTTTAAGCAATTCCTTTAAGTTATTTCCTTATATAGTGTCAAAGACAGGTTTTTCCAACACAGTAATTCAGCCTCACAGGTCTATTTTGGTGCTGAAAGTAAATTGAAAACATTATTGTTATGTATGAAAATAAATTATATGCTTGGAAAATATAAGAATTTAGGTAGGATTCTGGGAACAGCATTAAGGCTTCTCATTTCTTTTGTAGTCAAAGGGGGAGGAAAGGCAATAATGATTCTGTTTAGCAAACCAAAACATATGAAATAGTAAGTGATGAACTACCACAGTTCTGCAGTCATCCTTCATGTTGCCCTTAAGTAATGTTTGTTTTAACACTTTGTCCTTGCAAAGGTAATTGTGTTTTTTAGAGTTAGCTGTTGGTGTTACGTGTGCTACTCTCCTCTTCCTTGTCCTCAGCATTGCTTAGACACTTTCCATCCATGCCTTGCCCTCCAAGCTGGTGTGCCCCCTTTCTGGGTGACAGTGAAAGGCAACAGACATGCTCCAGTCTGTGGGGAATGCCTGGGATGGGCTCCTCTCACATCATGTCCGTGTTAGGACTTGGAATGTGGCAGAGCTTCCCTATGAGAGAGCATTAATTACATCTGAGTTGTGCCAAGCAAGCTAAGCTCTGAGCACTGAGACAAACTGGGAACAAAGGAAAAATGACAAATAACAAAGTGCTGCAGCTGTTCAGGGATGGAGTTTTAAGAGTCCACGGTGCGAGCAGTAGCCATTTCAGGGAAGTTTTGCTCCTCACAAGTAAATCCTGAAATCTGTTGATTTGGGAAAACAGTAGTATGAAAACATAGCTCTTTTCTGAATAGTTTGTGGAAATGATAATATATGTGTAAGTCAAATACTTTTGTCACTGGCTTAATTAGAAAGACATACGTGGGGGGAAAAATAAATGTTCGAGCAAAATTTATTTTGAGAGGCAAATGGTAGGGCTGAAATACTTATTTTTTTCTTTCAGCTCAGGCTGAGCAATAAGAGCTTTCTTTGGTGAATTAAAGAGAGAAATAAAGGTACTCATGACCTGAAGTGAGAATGATTCTGGAAGGACCTCATTAGATGCTTTATAGGTTTTGTAGTTTCACTATAAACAGAACCATTTTATTTTCTGAATTTCACATTATAATAACAGTTGGTTGTGTCAAGTACCATTTCATTAGGGCTGTCACATTCCAGGGTGGAAGGAACAATGCTTCAGTAATGGGTGCTGGCATGTAAGATCTGTTCAGGAGTAGTTGCTTCCTCACTGATTTGATCTGTGATAGTTTCCTAATACTAACTGTAAATGAAATTAACTTTGAAATTGCCTTCTAAAGACAAATGGTTTTGAATTATTTGACTGAACTTTAGAGCTATTTAGTCATGTCTAAATACAGCATGCCTTCTTGCATTGCATGCAACGTTGCTAAATAATTTTGTGGTTTCCCTCCGTGAGGAAGGGATTTGCTAGTTAAAATTTGAGGTTGTTAGAAGACAATTGCAGCAGAAGAGAATTTATGAATTAGTTTCTGACTTGCAGCAAACTACTTAGAATGTAAACACGCTTGCCAAACAAACATCTAAAGCGATACTACTTTTCTTTCCAATAGGAGCACCTAGACAAGGCAATTGAACTTAAACCTCAAGATCCCTTTTTATATTACCTAAATGGAAGGTGGTGCTATTCAGTAAGTTGTGTTTTATTTATCTGACATATGGATTGAGTATAATAAAAAATTATAATTAAATAGTGTGACTTAAGACAAAGTAGGTGTTTATTTAAGTAGATGTTTTGAGCTAAATAAAGCAGATATTTACACTTTCTGAGTTCACTACCAGATGCATGATGCTCACAGCTGACCATTCCTGCCATGTAATTAGGTAAGCTGTGCTTGTATGACCCTCATTGTATTCAGGTTTTTTATCTGAATGAATGAATGAAAATTAACTGATTTTTGGAAGGGAGGAAGAATGACCTCTTGAGTTTACTTCTTTCTTCTGCCATAAACTTTCGGGGTGAACCTGGGCTGACAGCATAGCCTTGTGGTAGCTTTACTTCCCATCCATAACTTAAGTTAAAGGCACTTACATGCTGCAGGATTATGCCTGCGGCAGCAAGGCTACCATACTGGCTTGGTAAATTCCAAGGGAACGTCCAAAAAATATTCATGCATAAAAATCTGTAAATCACAAATGAGTTTTGCAAGAAATGCAATTTGTGTCATACCAGTACAACAGGTGCTTTTAAAGATTGTTTTAGTTATATATTTTTATTCATATATTTTATAGATTGTAGTAGATTCTGTAGTGATAAGCACTCATATATGAAAAAATAGAATAATTGGTTTACAGGATTTACTGTTAATAATTTTTTTAGAAAAACAATGCTTGTGCTTTAGTAAGAGAGTTTTCTTTTTGGTAATCCACATCTTTGAGGGCTCAGCTAGTACTGGTTCATCTCTAGTACTTTGAGGAATCTTTTGTTGGAAGAAAACGTTCTTGTATTGTCTATGCTGTGAAAGATCACTGTGAGTCTTCTCAGAATAAGGACTGCTAAAGCACAGTGAACTCCAGCCAAGCTTTTTTCTTTTGGATACTTCCAATGCAAGTCACTACAAAGTGCAGCAAATTGGAAAGAAGGATTTGCTGTGACACATTGCAGACTTTGTCTTTATCTGCAACAAAACTTAATGCAAAGTAATCTTTCAGCAATTTTTCAGTTCATATATCTAACTTCCAGAGAGCTTTCAGCAGCTATGTTTTTTCTCAGTTGATTTGAAAAAGGAATTACACCAGATTTTTCAAGGAATTTGACTTTTTGCTTGTCACAGCGTACTCTTGAATATCAGCATTAGCTATGCAAAAATAAGTTGCTGAAGATGTTTCTATAGTATGCCTGCTGTCCTGCCTCTGAGAAGTATCTCTTTTGCCAATGATTCCTTAAGCACTTTTATACTGTGCTGCTAACTGCAGCTTCCATTTAAGCCAAATACTCCCAGATGTTTTCCATGGCGTATTTCTCATGTGAGCTGCTGCTTTTTGGAAACACACAATCTCAGTATACCTCACTTTGTTCTTACTGCACTTTTTTTTTCACTCGTTTCATTTTCATGATAACCACCACTTCCTGACTCAGTAATACATGTGGTTTCTTGTACTGTATCATTACAAATTCACATCCCACACTTGCAACATCTATGCAGGTCTTCCTTACTAAACACTGAAACCACAGATTAGCATTTGCTTTAGGTTATGACCTGACCTGCATTTATTTAAGCGAAACAATCTACCTAAACAGATGTAGCCACTGAAATATGTAAGGATTGAATTCAGATTTCTGTTCTTTTTTTGTTAATTCTTGCCTTCTGTGACTGCCGTAGCAAAATAGTAACCTGAAACACACAGAACAGATTTTTGTACTCTAAACAAATGCAAGTATAGGACTGAATAACATCTTGTTCAACTTCTGGGGCTGTCAGCTCTTAAAAACTTACTGTCTTTCCACACTTTCAGTAGCAAGATGAGGTCATTTGGAAACATTAGTTTTGAGGCATTACTAGTTTTAACCCTATCCCAGTGAGATTGATAATATCCTCACTAGTTTTAGCAAAGTGAGTTGTTTCTGTGCTGATCCACTAACCCAGGTTTTGGCCGTGCATGTGATACAGGTAGTCATAAAAGCTTTTGGAAGGTATGCCAAATCCCATGCTCATGTGCCGCGTCCCCGCCCCAGAGCACTGTCCTCAGCCCCAGCTAGCTCTCCTGCGGGGCGAGTAGGGCGAGTGGAAGCACCCTCCGCTGTACCCGGCTGGGCTTTGGAGAGTGCTTTGTGGGTCCTGAGGTCGCTGCTGATTCCAACGGCAAGGAAATGAGGAGAGGCACTTGTTGGGGGCGAAAATCCGATGTTTATTGAGGTCCTGTGGACCCAACAGCACCGGAGGGGATGCAGTGAGGGGGAGACAGGGTAGGGGTCCCAGGACCTCATCCAATCACTCGGTGCCCTGGATGGAAGTTTCTAGAGGTAGGGGAAGGGGCACCGAGTGACAGACAAGGCACTTGGGAGGGGGCAGGGAACTGACTTGGCATTTTCTAGGGAAACTGACACTTGGGGAAAGGTGGGAAAACTCAGGGAGAAGCCAATACAGTATGGGAGTACACTGGAACAAACCATGACAGAATAAAGATGTAATAAAACATATAAAACCGCAACTCCACACTCATGTTCTGCAGACTGTGAAGTTTCATGCTGTGGTAATTATCCCAAGAGAAGACTGTTGGATGAAGCATCTCTACCCAAATATTTTGTCAGGGTAGAGATTATGATGGAGTATTTAAAAAGTCCTTTGTCACTCATCTGTACCGGTACCTGTAGATGGAATGATAATGCTCCTCTTAGATGCTCTGTTTCTAATGCTCAGTCTCACTGTGGTTAAGGCTGGGAAGGTGTTGTCCAGTGTGAGATAATTAAAGCAGAAAAGGGATGATTCAGGCAAGAAGGTTAGTTTTTACATTTAACCTAGCTGACTTTGGGATCAAGTTAGGATTGGCCACAATGTTTGTTCTTTCATAGGTATTTCTTCCCAGGTATTTTTGTGTTATTTTGGTCACATTCTTTTATTGAAGCAGTGTAGTTAAAAAAGATAACAAGTTTTTGATGTTTTATAGGCTTTGATAGCTGTTTTGTGAAATCTGATGTACTTAAGTCTTCCTATTATAGTTAGGTATTTCCCATTCACTCCCAATTTAATATTAGGGGATCTTATTACTGTTGTCTAGCATATGTTTTTTTTGGATGACAAACAGGAATTGCATAAGATACTGTAAATGGGGATGCTTCAAGTGTAACTCAGGGGTACAGTTCATTTTCACAAATTAAAATCCATTGAGGAGACTTTGAGGTAAAAGGTATAGAATCATAGACTCATCAATGTTAGAAGAGACCTTCAAGATTATCAAGTCCAACTGTCAATCCTGTCACCTCTAAACCAGTGGAGGCAGATGCAGAAGATTTATTGAAGACTGAAATCTGTATGCAAATACTGCATTTCCTACTTTCCTTAGTGCAGCGCGGTCCTTTGCAAGGAGCAGCAGTACAGTGCTGTCAAGTTTTTGCTCGGCAGTTATTCTTGCTGAGCCAGAAATGAAGCTGATGCAAGGTGTCATAGCACCTTCCAGCAGAAAGGGTAAGCTGGGTTTTCACTGCCTCACATCAGCTGGGGTTTGTCTGTGTTGCAGAGCCAATGACAGTTGTGCACTACCTTGTCTAAAAATCAGTTTTTGTTGTTTCTTATTTCTATTACTATTTAAAATAAGTAGAGCTGTACAAAAGAGGAGGATCATAGAATCCTATCAGCTCTGTTAGAAAAATTACTTCTGGTATCACAATCAAGTAGGCAAGTTTTTCACCAGTCATTTCATAGATGTCATGGTGGGCAAAATTTTCCCTATGAGACCTGCTGTGTATACAAGGAGTGAATGGATCTATTGTGCATGGTATATAAGAATTATTTCCTTAAAGTTTTGGGCACAATTATCTGATAATTCTTTACAATTGTATGTTTGAGGGGGAGGGGGTGTTAAGTATTTTAATGTTTCAAATAGCTTATAAAACTTTCTAGTTAAGACTTATGCTTACTTGCCTTTACAGAACAGGCACAGAACAGCTAGCATGTACTTGTGAAATGGGATCAGAGTTGCTGGTAAATACTAGTAGTGTATTAAAAATTAGATCTCCTGGGATTTTCTTTCTGCAGGTTATATGCCATGTTTTGGATTTGTCTCTGGTGTATCCTAGGGTCTGTTTGGGTTACATCTGGGAATAAATTTTCCCAGTTCCTTTGTGTGCTCTCTTAGTGAGTTTTCCTTACTGGAAAGTGAAAAGCCTAATTCAAGTTGGATAAATACCTAATTGCCTGTGCAGATTGTCCAGGTTCCTCAGCTGGCAAGAAAGAGAATGTTTTTGTTGGAAGCCAGTATTTCAAAATTGGTGTCCAGTTACTTAATCTCTTCCAGAAGTCAAAACATTGCAAAATTATTTAGTAAAATTTTACATTAATACATTGTAATAGAAAAGAAAAATAAATTCTATGGGGATATTTAATTAGGTGTCATTAATATTTTACTGAAGCTGGATCAATGCTGTGATTTGTCTTTATGGAAGACAATTGTGATCATGGATGGCTTTTCAATTCAGGCAGATTAGTTTCCTTTGTACCAACATACTGGAATTTGAAAGGAGCTGTCAATGGGCAGGGTTTGCTTCTCATAAAAAACAAACAGAAGACAAAAATCCAGCCCATGTATGTATGTGTGTGTGTATATATATATATATATATATATATATATATATATATATATATATATATATATATATATATGATTTTTGCTGATCCTAGGCTAAGGAAGAGAAATGGCTATTTTTGAAATTCATATTTAGGGGAGAACCACATTTTTTGCCTTGGCCGTCAGAGATACAAGAGGCCTGATGGAAGAGTGCCAAGTGTGAACTTAACGTTCAACTGCAGTTTCAACTTCCTTCCATCTCTGAGTATAACAGAGATTTTGGTATAGGATAAATGGATAGCAGTTTGTTGACAGATCTGTAGGAGAGGTTGGTTGAGACAAGCATCTCTATTTACTTTGGGATACTGAAGAGTGACCTCCTCTTCTTGGCAAAGGCCAGGCTGTCAGGATGACCCACTACCCTTCAGCTCTAAGGGAGATCAGGAGTTCGTTGATGCTCCTCAGGCCTTTGTTTATTGCTCTTGAGTGTGTGGGGGTAGCTCTCCTTATGTTTGGCAGTTTGGAGTGAATGTCCCTTGAGTGGCCTAGTACATTAAAACCTGATATTCTGTGGAAATACAGTGTTCCTTGCAGTGCTTCTCTGAATTTTCAGGCTTCTGGCAGGACTGATATCAGGATTTCGGAGACCTAAAAAACCAAAGCTCACTTAACATTTGGAAATCATCTGTAGGCAAAACCAATCTTCATTCCTTAATTTTGTTGTAGCTATTACTTGCAAGAGTAGTAGTTTACCTTATTACCTGCTGCACTCTACCACTCTTGGAACACTCACTAAGTGAAATCATGGTTCTGCTGTAGTTGATGATAGTTACCCTCTCTTTTTACTTGATTTTGTATGGACCTCCAGATACACTTTGCACTATTGGAGTAACCTTGACTGTAGCAGTCAGTTCTGCACTACGCTAGAGCACGTTACACCAGGGGTTCTATTCCCTGTGCTTGTTCACAGGCAGAGAATGATTAATAACTTGGTATAGTAGGAACAATGTTTCCATTTCATTGAACATAGTGTAAGAGCTACTCAAATAAAGTTATTTCAAATTAAAGACTTTGCATGTGCATTTAGGGGAAGAGTATAGGTTCCTGTTCATCATTATTGCTCTGGGACACAATTTTGTGTGTTGCATATAACAGGTCTTTTCCATTTGCCCCACTTGAGTTGTAGAGGGGTGCAGACAGACTCAGGCACAGTTAAACTGTTGTGATGGGATTCACCTCAGCTGCCTTTAGCTATCGCCAGGGTCTGTGCTCCATTTGTAGTTGAAGAAAGATAGGAGCGTTCATCCCAGGCTAATGTAGGGAAGAGGAATTGCCTAATGGAAGTGCCCCTCTGTATTGACCGTGCAAGGAACCTGGACAACTTGTGTGAACTAGGTACTTCATATATGGAGGGCTAAGCTTGCTGTGACAAATTCATAAAGCTTGTGACATATAAGTCTCACTGAATTCTCAGATCGTCTCTGGAATAGTCACAAAGTATAATGCTGGATAGAGTGCACATTAAAAAAACCTCACTATTGCCATAGAATCACAGAATTGAAAAAGGCCTCTTAAGATCAAGTTCAACGGTTAACCCAGCACTGTCCTGTTCACCGCTAATCCATGTCCCCAAGTGCCACACCCACATGTCTTTGAACACTTTGGGAAGGTAATTATATCACTTTATCACTTCCTTGGGCAGCCTATTCGAATGCTTGACCACCTTTTCAGTAAAGGAGATTTTCCTAAGATCCAGTCCAAACCTCCCCTTTGTCTGGTCCCATCACTCGTTGCCTGGGAGAAGAGACTAACCCCCACCTTGCTACAACCTCCTTTCAGTGTGGGTGGTTTTGTGTGAAATGTGCATTTCAATTTTAAGCATTGTTTTAGCTTGATGGGAATGGTGAAATAAAAATGGACAACTGCATATATGTTTGGGCTTTTTAGAAATTTGAGTAGTGCAAAGCAGCACCCAAGCCAGACAAAATAAAGACTAAAACCTCAGCAAATCAGTTCTGATTAAATCTCATAAGAAAATAAAGTAACTGCCAGGAAGAACTTGTGTTTTCAATAGTTAATTATAACTCCACATGGAAAAACTGCATTTTTGTTTCCTCACTATTGCATAACAGACATGAGTGTAGTAATTGTGTCTGTTCAGTGTGTATCTCCAGGGTGTTGTATGCTTTTGCAGAGAACAGTGTAGCACATTCCCTTTATTTTTACTCTCTCTCTTCCTTCTACTTGATGTGATGGACCTAGAAATATAGAAACCACCTTCCTCTTCCAAGAGAAGAGAGAACAAGTCAGCAGTAGATTGATGTGAAAAAAACAGCACTTTGGCAAAAATTCTTTTAATAACTTGCAAAATATGTCTCAGAAACTATAAAACAGTGAGAGAAATTAAATGGGGGAGCACTGCAGGGGCAACAACATCTTGTTGCTCCAATGAGTAAGAACTCCATGATTGCTGAAGAGGTTTTGTGAAAAACATTTTATGTTCTCAGAAGAAGCTTCAGTGATGAGGTATGTGAAAGAGAATGAAAACAAAAGCTTTATTTTTGTAATATTGTTTCTCTCTGGGTTGTCATTTAGTTCTTGGGTGTGAGACACTTACTGACAACATGTAACAAATAAGACTTTGGGACCCTGCTGAGCAGCTAGCAAGACTTGAACAGGATGCCTTCTGTCTCCATGCATTGCTGCTCTTCTGTGGCTAGAGACATTGGGGCCAGATGAGAAAACATGACCCAGTGCTTTTTCCTGCTGCATGCTGACCTGTATTTCTGGTCTTTGCAATCATATGTTTTGTTTGCAACAAGAAGTAGGTAGAACTTGATGTCTGTTCAAAGGAGAAGCATTCTAGGTGGTAACTGTGGATAGTTATGAGAGAGTGGATTCTCATATTTACAATTATTATCTGACATCTCTGCAAAATTGCTGGATATAGGTGGAGCAGCAACAGCCCTGCAGATATTGAAAAGCCAGGGAATGAGGCAGGAATAATCTAAAACCAAGCAAAACTATTTTAAATTTCATAGTAGTAGGAGAGACTTGAGTTCAAGGCTGAACTCTGTCATTTGAATTGTAGCTCCTTCTGAAAAAGAGATGTACCTGTGTGAGTCATAGCTCTGTCCAAGTCTCTGATGAGAGGCTCTCTTTCTTTGCCTGTTTGTGCCTCTTCTCTGTATTGCCTCTGCATAGATCAGGCCAGAAAATACAGAACCTTGTTTTTTACCATTTTTTGACTCATCTGCTCCGTGACAGGAGCCATCAGTGCTGTGGTTCAAATACTTATAAGAAGGAAAAAAAATCCTGGCTTTTCTTTACAAAAGAAAAAAGGTGTGGTAGAAGTGTCCAAAGGAAAGTGGCTTCACTCCTCTACTTAAACAGGCTCTTCTTTCACATTGCATTTCTTACCAACTCCATCCTTTGCTAGAGATGTGAGGGTTGGGTGTTGGAGCCAAATACCTTATGGCAGTAACCAAGGCAGTTTCTGTCAGGTGTCAGTGTATGTAAGGGAAGAAATCATGTGCATTGAGTAGCAATATGATAGTTACCTAAAGTGCTTTTATAGCAGCTCATCTTCCTGAAATTAGAAGAGGTCATTGGGAAGTGTTACTTGTCATGTAGGAAGAGCTAAAAATGAAGCCTATTTCTTAACAGTAGTTGTCACCAGCTTCTGTGTAATAAATGAACTTGTTATACAAGCTCCAAACCCACATTTTTACTGCAGCAACAGCTAGTCATAATGTAAGAAAGTAGTCAAATGCAGAGATTGTCATGCAAAGCTGTCTGTCTCATGAAGACCTTAGCAGGTTTCAAGCACTATTTCTAGTCTTAGGTTTTTTAAAAAGGCAAGATGCTATGAAACCTAAAATGTACTTTAAGCTTTACACATGGAAATAACCTTGTATTGAGGATGTTGGTGTTTGGTCATATGACTCTAAAATACAAATGACTGCTTTGAGCTGGCCAAACTTGACACTATAAAGCATTCCTTTACAGGTTCTTTTCCAAAATATGTTGTAAAGACAGCACTTACTGCAAAACTGAGACGCAAGTCTAAAGAAATCTGACCTTTTTTTTTTTTTTTTTTTTTTTATTCTAGGTAGCTCAGTTGTCTTGGCTTGAAAAGAAAGTAGCTGCTGCTCTCTTTGGGACTCCACCAACTTCAACAGTAGAAGAAGCATTGCAGAATTTCCTTAAGGTAAGCCCTAGCCAAAGGTTTTCCTGTGTTGCTCTTTACCAGATGTTATATGTGTGTATTGTCAAGATGTGTGTATTGTTAAGATGTTCAACAGACGATGTTCAGTAGCTATAAATTCAGGACTCCTCTAAACACCACTGAGATTTCTATTTTTTTTTTTTTTTCAGTTTTAAAATTAGTTTGGACATGAGTGGTTAGCATCTTTTTTTCTTTTATTTAGTTTCAGGAAATTCTCCAATTAATTGTCATGGTTAATAGTTATTGAATTGAATGTGATATGGGTATAAATTAGTTACATATGCTGCTGAAACAGATGAACCATAGTGATAGTTGCTGATTTGCCTGTTTCTGCAAGAGAGTTGGCATAGACAAGGAAAACTTTGACATTCTGATACTTCTCTTTTTTCTGATCTGAAACTTTGTTCCATTGAATTTCAGTAGAAGCCTTTCTTATTTGTGGAGATGAAATGGCTTTTGTGGTGAAGTAGAGAAGAAAGCTCTGTCATATAGGTCCATTTTCCTAGGCATTGTATTTGAACACAGTTATGAGAAAACACCACAATAATAAAATAAATCTATCTTTTATTGCCTTCCATATGAATAATTTCTGCTTCTGGAGCTCAAAAGCATACAAGTTTTTCACATGACTGGATTCAAAGCATAGATTTCTAGCATTACAATTATTTTCAGAAAGTTTTTCAAAGAAATTGGACAGGCATCTTTTCCTCACCATAAAAAGTGCTTCTTTTCTGTGTTCTTAGTCTATTTAAAGATTGAATGATCTCCTGAATTTTGGAAAGTACAATACATTACCATCTTCCCAGTTTAAGAGATTTTATCTTGAAGGTCAAATTCCAAATGTGGTAGAAATAATTTGAAACATTCACTTTAGCTTCAGGGCATTTTGTGGTGGGCTGCAGAGTGACTGTGGTTTTAAGTCATCTTCAGCAACAAAAATCAAATTACTGTCTAAAAGACAACTGTTTAGGTTTGTTTTTCAGTTGTTTGATTCCACACAGTTGTGGTAAAGCAGCATTGTTTTGCTCCAAAGATTACAGCTATAGATTTCACTGATGTCATTTTCCCTTTCCAATAGCTGTTCTTTGATTAAAAGCTTCTTCTTTGTTAGTAGATAGTAAGAGTTTTATTCATCTTGCAAGCTTCTATATTCTTGATGTGTTAAAAAAAAAAAAAAAGACATTATTAAGCTTTTTT
Source organism: Lonchura striata (assembly GCF_050655825.1). Lineage (NCBI taxonomy): Eukaryota > Metazoa > Chordata > Aves > Passeriformes > Estrildidae > Lonchura > Lonchura striata. The sequence continues at coordinate 81,459,582 of NC_140705.1, read as the reverse complement.
AATTGACTGAACTTTTCAGAAGATGATAATTTGAAAAGAAAGGTGAACCCAGAGCTAGAAGATAAGAGACTGTGGAAGGGAAATAATTGTAAAATTTATAAACACAGTTCCTTACTCATTACACAAAGTCTGAATGGTTAGTTGCTTTCTTATTTCTTTGATGAGGAAAAAAATGTTAATAATCTATAGACAGTGGTATCTTTAAGCCTATCCTGTAAGTGAATTAATCCAATAGGTCTTGTACAGAATGACCCTAGATCTTTACAGAGTGCTTGGGGAGAGAGGAGAGCCAGCAATACACAGAACATTTTCTGTGTTCACTGTCAGCATCTCATGTGCCTGGTTTAGGGTTTGAATTCTGTATTTTTTTTTCTTTTTTTTTTTTTCTTGTTTTCTTTATTGTTTTTAAGTGCTACTAAACAGATTGCATTACACAGAGTAGGGATGATTTGGTCTGATGTTTGAAGAAATGTAATGTATTACTAAAAATGTTACGCAGACTGCATAAATCTCATCACACAAGTTTCATGTCTATTTTATTTCCTGGTTTTTTGTTATTTAGGCAGAAGAAATGCATCCAGGATATTCCAAATGCAATTATGTGTATTTGGCAAAGGTAACCAAGTTCTTTTAAAAATAATGATTTTTAGACTCTGGTGTTCTTATAGTGGTCTGATTGGAAACAAAATGTTTTTTCTTTTCAGTGCTATAAAGATCTTGGCCAGAAAAACAATGCACTGAAGTACTGTGATTCTGCACTGTCAATTCTCTCAGTTACTAATGAGGTGGGTATTGAGTGTGATAACTTGTTCCCTTGTGACTGCTCCCTTTTCTTTGGCATCCATTATTGCACTGCCGGTAACAACATAATGTTTCAGTTTTTCCTCTGAACACAGAACATTCCTTTTTCCTCCGCTCTAGGTTGGCTCATTACATTTGTCTCTATCAACAGCTTTAAAAAAAATCTGTGTTTCGGGAACTGTCAGGGACTTGTCTATGTCAGAAATTGAATTGTACTCTTTGTAATTCAACCCACTTCATTAGATCATCTTGAGCATAAGCAAAACAGTTGAGTGTGTCACTCTAGCTGAAATTTTGCCCCAGACCTATGTTTTTCTTGATTGAAAGCACTCTGGATTTTTGTCCTACAGTCTCTGTCTCTGCTCCTGAAAGCCTCTGGTTGATGATTCTTGTCAAGGGCAGTATGTTAACTACAGCAGAGGCAGATTAATTATTCAAGATTGGCTTTGTCTTCAACCACAAGCCAGTTAAGGAGGCACAGTTCTTCAAGTCACATCTGCTGGCCTAGAGTTTGTTCTAAGAGATTACTAGATTTCTCTCAGGGCCCATTACAGTGTTTTAGGCCCATTAGAGCATTTTTGGTATGTGGACACAAAATTTCTACAAATATTTGAGAGATTTTAAGTTGTTTAATTTCTCGAATATGAACCAAGTCATGGCAAGAAGGTTTACTGTGTCTGATCTCATGTAGAAGCAAGTTCCATAACTGACCTATGACTAGGAACATCTTACCATCCTAGAGCATGATGAGTTCAAACTTGAGCCTTTTCAGCCTAAGGGACCCTCTCTGAGCACAGCAGATGTGGTATGGAGAAAGAGAGGTGATTCCTGAGAGGAATTGGCCCCATCCCATTTAATTCTTTGAAGTTAAGGAAAAAGACCATTAAATAACTCTGTAACTTGATTGACAATAAATGCTGTGTGTGGAGCACTAACATGTTTATGTCAAGTGTTCCTGCTGGGAAGAAAGACCCCTGCATGCCTCACCAGCCACTGCTCCTGGGTGGCCTAATTTCTGGCCCCAGTTATAGTATGTACCAATCATAAATTAAGTAATCATTGCTTAAGTTCAGTGTTTCTTTAAATATGTATTGATACTGATATGACATTAACAACTATTTAATTCTTTATTCTTTACTTACTGTTAAAATATACCTTCAGCTTGCCTATTACAGAACATAGTAAAGGCTGCTATAAATTATCTGTTTAATATCCCATCACATTTCTGAAGTATCAGCAGACCTGAGAAGAAGGAACACACAGGTGAGGGATAGTTGTATGTATTCTGGCAAGCAGGATGGTGATAAGAACAAGAATTACACTGATTTGTATAATCAGAAGAGTGAGTGTCAAATGGGCCCAAAAAATCTTCTGTCCATCTGAAGAGGACAAGATGATTTGACCTCTCCTGTTTTGGCTAATTCTATAGATATCACAGATTTGTCTCCTTTTTCTTGTTTACTTGTGATGTGTTTTGAATTAAGTTTAGAAAAAAAAGAGACTAGAATATGTCATTAGGGCAGTATGGCATTCTTCCAGAAGACTATGGCATTAGGGCAGTAATATGTAATTCAATTTAAAAAAAAACAACCAAGCACTCAGCACAGGGTAAAAAAAACCAAGTGCACACTGAAAGAAATTACTGTGAAATGGAGATCTGGAACATGAACTCTGCTGTTGCTGACTGTTACCTCAAATCCCATCTGAATTCAAATATTACATGTTGTTTTGGTTATTGTGTTACAGAAAGACTGTTACTGTTTTTTGGGAAAATATTTTGGAAGTGAAGTGGCTCAGGGCTTGGAGCTGTATATAGGAATAACTTATAGTGAGATTAGTTTAAGAGGGGGAAGAGACTGTAATAAGACTGAAGAGGCATTGGGGAGAGAGTAATAAACAGATGCTAATATGCACTTTATTAGTGCCTGAATTGACTGCAGTACTGTAGAAGATGGGGTTTGTGGTCTTAAAAAAACGCACAGGTTAGCAGCAGTGTGAGGATTTCTTTCCATTTGCCACAGCTCAGGATCTCAAGGTTGTCAGCAGTATGGTGTTTTGTCACAGTCATGTGAAACCCATCATTCCCAAGTGCAATCAATAGTTTGTCATATGAGTTTTCTCTTTCTTCAAGCAGGGGAACTCCTTTATTGTTTTTAAATTTTGGCTTCTAGTGCAAAACATGTATTTGTATAAAGGCATGAAATCAGGAGCAGACTGAGAGACGAAGTTGCTGGAAAGGTGCCACATTGAAGAAATGTATACTATTTCATGATAAAAATCATCCCACAGAAGAATTATCATAGACAACGGTTTACTTTTTATTGCTTCTGAGCATCCACAGTTTCCAGTTACTTCTGGGAACCAGAGGTGCTTGGCATCAGTAAAGTAGCCCATAGCTCATTTTAATCCTCAGGTCAAATTCTCAGCTGCTGTAACTCAGGACACTTCTTTGACACTTTTTCTAGGATTCATTTCACATAACATTTTGAGTTAAGTGATATTATTTTTGTCTTGAGTGTTATGTCACATCCAAATATCCCTTCTGTGCATTTGTTCTACCATTTATAGAGTTTGTTTTAATTCAAGGGGTAAAGGGGCTTCCAAACATAGGTAATTCTTGTTAAAGGAAAAAAAATCAGATAGCCTGATTAATCAGATTATTAGTTTCAAACCTAATCTGAATCTTAAAAAGGATACAGAGAAATTACAAAAAAAGAAACAAGTTATGATTGAGTTCTGTACATTAAGAGTTACAGGAGGATTTTTTAAAAGAGGACAGTTTTTAAAAATAGCTTGGCACATTTTTAACTTATCAGTCTATGCATTCTTTTTATTTTAAAAGGAAGTATGTGAGATTTGGTTCAAATTACATCTGGAAAAACATAGCTGATATTACAGTGCAACTTTAAAGACCTGTCTCTATCCTTTATAAACAAAAAACCTCCAATGAATCATACAGTCCTTCCTTGGCCATAAATAGTGTAGAGTGGTACTTCACTGCTGGAGGTGCATGGGACATGAAATTGTCCAGTTTTTCCTCTGGTTGCTACCCAGGTGGATAACCTCAGGGTCCTGGGAAACATTTGCCCCTTCAGTAAAAGAGATCCGAATGTTCAGGGCTGCTGTGAGGTATTGTTAAGTGCTTAACAGCTGCTCTGTTCTGCTAGAGGATGTTGCTTTACCCTTACTGAGACTCATTTTGTAGTGTGCTCAAAGTCTTGCTGAGTATGACTATGTGAAGGGCTCTTGAAACCAGATGTGGTGGACTATTGTGATGGAATAAAATTACTTTTTTAAATTTGAAGATAAATATGTAATTTAATTTTGAAATCATGAGCATTTGTCTTGCACGCAGAAAGACAGAACAGGTGGGGGGGGGGTGTGTGTGTGGGTGTGTCTTTGGTTAAACACATGGTCCTTTGCTTGTAAGGGGAATAAGACCCTAATTTGTTGTTTATAATAAAGATTGTTAGAAGTTTTCAGTGCTGGAACTCCTAGAATTTCAAGTCTCAATGTAGAATTATGAAGTATAATAGTCACAGAATTTTTCTTGTGTCTGGAGACAAGCATGAGCATGACAATGAACTCTGTGCTTGTAGGACCAGTAAGCTCACCACAAAGGAGTTAACAGCCTGACACAGAAGAGATTAAAATTTCAAGGTTCTAGTCTCTACTACATTTTTTAAAAAAATTAATCTCAAAAGCAGCAGTTGCGTTACAAAAAGCATAGTCTTGGAAGAGATGAAGACAGGAAAACAGGAAAAGTGCAAAGGAAATCTATTTCCACTGAGTTGCTGAAAGTATTACTTAAAATATAGATAAAAACTTGCCCAAGGCTAAGAAAGTGTTTTACTAAATTATTGGTGATTTTGTGCACTCCATCCTTCTCAGTAATTAGAAATGATGGCAATTCAGAATTGAAATTAACAAGTGGGAGAGATTTAGACTTTACAGAAATTCATTATTATGACATTATCTTCTTACAGGTGGAGAATGGCAGGAAGCAGAGACTTGTTAAAGACTCTGCCTTCAGCCTCAGTGACATCTGAAACTCATGTAGAGGAGGTGATAAATGTAATCAAGCATAAGCAGCAGTAATGGCTGTATTTTTACACAACAATGCAGCTGCTTAGCTCATGCTCATACAGTTTTCTTATATTTTTTTGTACATCATAATTGATTTCCCTGTCTATTAATTACATTTTTAATATTGTTTATAAGGAAAAATGTGGGGATTGCAGAGAGATGGAAGAGAGGTCAGAGTATAAATTTCATCAGCCATCAGCTGTTCCATTCCAACAGACCATTTGTCTGTCTGGATTTTCAAGTTTTTCCAAAAAACACCCACTCCAGCAGCCATGGATTGATAGTGGTATGAGCAGACCTTCTTGTGATATTCCAAGAGATTTTATGTGAAGCTGCTATTGTAATCTATCCTTCTAAATAAGATTTTGAGGAGAAAAAAGTAATTTACTTTTGCTTTTAAAGTGAAGATTACAAATTAAGACTTGTTTTTGAAAAAAATTACCAATTTAAACTGAGTAATTTGGGCTAAACTTATAAAAGTGTTTTTGTTTTCTCATCAACCAGAATATTTTCTTTCCACATCTTCAGCTCAGTACAAAATACCTTGCTTTTCAGAGAATATTTGTTGCTTTAGATTATTTTGCACATTTGTCCTCCAAATGGCCAGCAAAAATTAATGATGCTTCAATTGAAAAATAATGGAAGTGTTCAGATTTGTGTTCATTTTAAATTCTAGGCTATTGTTTTCCTGATAGTACTGTTTGTGGAGTTGAACAAGAATTTCCTAATAGCTACCACCAACTCAAAGCTAAAATATTTTTGAAGTGTGCTGAAAAAAACTATTCTTTAATTAGTGGTTTTGTATACAATGAATGTGACCGTTTCGAGCTGAGGGAATACCCTTTTAAAAAACTCATTATAAAGAAATCAAATTTCAAACTAAAATTCTAGGGGAAAGTGAGACATTTGTGAAAGAGTTGCTAAAACAATTTGAGACTTCCTATATTTTCCATTATTTTGCACTTCAAAGAATAGTCTATTTTTCTCCATCTTAGTGATCACATCAATTTTCTATCTGCATGTTTTGAAGTCCTTGAAAAAAGGTTTGTTTGCATTGTCTGCTTATTTATTCTCTCCCTCTGAAAATGATTCCAAAAAGTGATGAAGATATTTTTTGTGGTGTCACAGCTTCATAACATAAGGATGAAGTTTATCCTGATAAATACCAAGCTTATTATATTTATGATGAAACTGACTATCACACAGTATTTGTTTTAACATCCTGTCAAAGCTAACACAGTTTTAGCATAGTTCTTAGTCCAGCAAGAATGGTCAGCAGCCAGTTCTCCAAAGTATGGAGTATGTCTCCTCCACGGGCATTCTCATGATGCAGGGGCAGAGTGGAAGAAGTATTTGCAGAAGTGGTGGTACACTCCAGGATTACAAAATTGACTGGCAAAAACCCATTTTGAATTTTTGTAGAGTAGCTGGGCCAAGTCAAACTCCTGGGATTTTGAAATATATTGTCTTGGGGGCAATATACAGGGTGAAGGAAAGCCTTGACAGGCACCTGTCTGAGGGGGCTGTAACTGGGTGTGATTGTGTTCAGGCTGTTTCAGCAGTGACAGTGCAGAAAGAAAAGCTGTAGGTCCCATAATGGGAGAGGCAGCAGCCAGGCAGAAGGAGGAGAATTTCTTTAATACCAAATGCTCCACATTGTGTACAATAGTAAAAGAAAACCAGATCATAGGTGAAAATTTAGTCTTTCAAGTCAGGAAAGAACTAGCCAATTAAAATTTTACATGACTACTAACTATTCTGAATTGTATTCTGCTGTTTTGTAATTTTTCAACAGTAGTCCTTGAATGAGCTGAGTTGTTTATTTGTGTTCTTCTGGGTGCGAAAGGGTATTGCCTGAAGTAATATCCAAAAATCTATAATTATTGACAGCTGCATATTTTAAAGCTGTGCTTGCCTTGATCCTAAAAGCCTTGAGAAGTTATGGTTAATCCCCAGAGAAGATAGTGATAATATGAAAGAACATAGAATGCACCAGCTTGTGACATACAGCAGTCATGTAGAAGGTGCACGTGGATGATGTCATTGATGTGTTACAATACCAAAGGACAAAACTCATGGTCTTATATAATTGTTAGTGCATGCTGCAGTCACACCATCTGTGAGAGTCTGTCAGAAAACCAATAAAGGATAGGATAGCATTTAGCTTTGCATGATTTATACTGTCCACAAGAGCTATTGCTCTCTAACAACCTTTGTGCATGTTTGGGAGTCTTTTCTGCTACAGTCCAGGATTTCTCCTGGAGCTGTGAGGGAATTATACAGCTGTACCCAAAAGCAGGAATGTCTCTCAGCACCTCATTGCTGTTACTGCATATCAGAGTACGGCTTCGGACCACCCTTGCAGCCCAGCTCATTGAATATACCATGCTGCCCTGCTGACTTCAGTGAAACCCTACAGGATGCATGTCAGCTTGGGATTTGGCAATGGTTGCACACAATTATGTTTTCCTTGGCTGGTATGACCATTTTAGTTGTGGTCATGGGGCTGTATCATTCTCTGTTGACAGTTGGGACTTTGTCAACAAGTGCACACATGTGCAGTGCCTGGGTTGAGTGTATTAGCACATAAGGAAATAATTAGCAGAGATGGAAGGTAAAATCATTATCTTTCTGTCTTGCTTTAATTATAATTTAATTTTTACATGCACATTTATATGTGTAACTCTCCATGTATATGTATCAGTAAATTTTTTTTTCAGCAAAAGTGAACTGTCAAAATGTGGACTACTTCCAGTTAAGCCAACATTCCCTTTTTCCCACCAGCTCTCTCTTCTTTCTTGCCCTTGTTTTCAACTCTCTCTCTCCCCTTGTTCTGTCCCTGGCCTCCCAGGTCTTTTTTTCCTGTGCATATCCCCTGTGAATGATGAAACATAAAAGTAAGGCAACAAAATAGGAATAAGGCAAAATACAGTCCCTGACCGTGTTATTTGAATACATTTTGTGTAGCAGTTTGCAGAACATTTTGAACTCATATTCAACTCTGAAAATGATATAAGGAGTGTTAAATAAATATAAGCCTTGACAATAGAAAGATGAGGCTGAAAATGGCTGTGTGTTCAGTCAGTGCTGAGTTTAGCCTCAGGGTGAACAAATGGGACTAATGCAAGTATATTGCATTCCTTCTACAACTTGCACCTCTTCTTCTGCTTGCCACACTCTAAAAGAGAAACTGGGAAAAAAAGAAAAAAAATAATAATAATAATAATAAAAGCTAACTTTATTGTTCATTTCCAGAAAGCCACAGACCCAGAAATCAACAAGGAGGAGAGTTGGCCCAACACAGGATTTATGGCTTTTTCTTTCCATTCGCAGCCAAGCTTTGGGCAATAATAGAGTTTTCACCCTAAAAACCAGAAACTAGTACACTGAACAGAATTGTGGCTTCTCTCTCCTTTTAGCATGACACACCTTTTGTCTGGAGGGACTCTCTCCAAAGGTGGCATAATAGTTCCCTTAACTGACCATTCTCAGCTTTGTTTTTAATGCCATTACTGATTTTTTGCAATGCTTTTGCTTATTGACTGGAAGCTGCTTGCTCAATTAATGCAACCCATTGAACAGTTTGCAACAATAATTCCTGCTTTAACTGATGTAGTTCTGTTTAGAACTGGCAAACCAGAGATAGAACACTTTGCATGTTTGCAGATTCTTCTCCAGGCAGTTCTTAGAACAATTTTGGGTTTTGTTCCATTCTTTTTTCTAAGCCCAGAGGAAGATTCAGTGAAGATTGCCCAATGTTTTCTAGACCTTTGCGACTTGTACAGCTCATTGCCCAATATAATTCTTTACTTCTAAAGAGACAATTATCCAAAGTTGATTGGAGATTTATTTTTAAAATGCTGTATCCTGCAAAATGAGTAGAGAATCCCATCAACTCATGAAATGCTGAACACTATTCAGATTTGAGAAAACCTGCACCTTTATAATCTTCAACTTAGAAAAATGTCATAAGAGTACAACCAGATACAATTAAGATACCATATACAATTTTCCATTTCTTATTAGCATGGGACAATATCTGGCTTTTTACTTTTTTTTATGGAGTTTAGAATAGTTTTTACAAGTTGACTACAGTCAATACAGAAAAGAGTGTATTTTCCCTGAATTAAAGGAAAATTTTGAGGTTTTCAATTTTTGTTTAAAGCAATGGCCTGGTGCTCCAGAGAGCCTGTATTGACATGGAGTTTAAGGGGTGCTCAATGCTGTATGACATTTCCTTCTGTTAGAGTATTTTGGCAAGAGCTTTCTGGCTTTGCAGTGTGTGCCTTTAAAGGCCTCTGATAAATGATTAGGCAGATAGTTTAGCCTATTGTTGCCAGTAGGAGTAAGGCAGTAACTCCAAGAGAAGTGTCCAGCTAATTTATTAATGCCTTAATCCAGACCAATAATATGATGTAGTTTGACATGTCTGGCATATGGTTTCTATTATCTCAATATTCTTCTCTGTTCCTCCATGACATTATAGACAACTAACCAAAATAAAGAGAAGCAGGAATTTCTTCACCCATAAAATATATTCTAAAATGTTCTGCATTTTGTTCCAGCTATTTGGTTGATTGAGTAATGAAGTGAATCTTGAAATCTAGTGGTTACTTCACTGACTGTCTACAGTATTTTCCTTCAGACTATCCCGTGGCATTATCATTACTGGCCCCTGTCATTAGAAATACTTACACAAAATCAGTGATGTGCAGGCACTTTTCATTTGAACTGTTAAATATCCATGGGTGCATATGTTGGGTGTTTGCACCCTTATGAGCTTTCAGGCATGAGGTGGTGACATTTTAGAAATGTGATTTTAAACCAAAGTGCATTTTGCAAGCTAGTAGTTTTGCAGCAGCAGCTAAAGGAAGCAGGGGACATTTAAAAATAAGTAGAATAATGGAGTTTTTGTACTGTGGTTACATGCCTATATGCATGTGCCCCTTTCCAAGCAGATTATGCATGGAATAGCCAAAACATATTGGGTACCTGTGAGACAGTCTTAGGCCTGGCTTAGGTTAAAAGCCCAATGCAAAGTGTGCACTTAAAACATTGGCCTAAAAGGAGCCTTTTCCTGCTGCCCTAGGAGTATAGTGTAGTGTTGGCTCTGAGCACAGCAGGTCACCTGCCTCTTGCTCCCACATTGGCCCCACTCTACCCTGAGCCCAGTAGCATAGGCAGAGCCCAGCCTGCAAGATACTGAGGGTGCATCAGCCCATGGTGTCTATTACAGGTAGGTATGGCTGTGTGCACTGAAACCACAGTCTAACCTGTGTCATTCATTACATTTCCCAATGTTTTCTTCTTAGTTGTATAATAAATCATTAGCAAACATCACAGAACACCTTTAGAGAAATTGCATGTGGTCAGGATGCAAGATTACATCAGGTATAAGGCAAGGCAATATTTTATGTGAAGTACACCAATAAAAATTATATCCCAAGCCGAAGGGCTTACTGGTCTGCTGAGAAGGCTATTTGTGGGCTTACATTTTAGTGCTTTAACAGAGCTGTAAAGGGAGGCCACCATCTGGCTCTTGTTTTCACTTCAAACTTTATTTTTGTATTCACTGATAAATTAACCTACTATGCAGTCTTTATATTTTGTGGCTGTTGCAGTTGTGTGTTATGTCTGTTGTTAGTAAAGAAATGTGGATAGACACGTATTAGGCAAATGAAGGGATTTATCCTCCCTGAATTGATGCATGGTTGTCTGTTTCTTTCAGGATAAAGAGGCCCAGAAAGACTTAGAGGCTTTACTTCTTACACTGAAGCTCTGATACTGCGTACTTCTAAGTCTTCATGCTGTAATAAAATTGTAAAACTAAAATGAGACTGGAAACTGTGGGTAAATTTCAGCTAAGTCAATGGAAAAACAGTCATTGATTTTGGTTGACTTTGATCATGGCCTTTAAGTGTCTGGCAATTATGGTATTAAAATAATACATTCATTTTTGATTATTTATAATCTTGTACTGAAGTTTAATTTTAGATTTCTGACACTGTGAGTCTGATTCTCTGAACATGAAGTCCACTTCTGGCAATGGACTTTCAGGGGGTTTGAATGCAAAAGGAATAAATCTCACTCTTTGAAAGATGACTCAACATCTAGTACGTGATGCCAGCATAGTACTGCGTGTAGCATAAACAAAGAAATGTTTCTATAGTAAATTATATTTATATCAACTAATTTACACAGATGTGTACAGAAGAAAATAATGAATATTTATGTTTACACATTTCTCTACTCTTGAAAAAATTACAGTCTTGTTTAAGTTAAACAAAGCTGTTGCCACAACAAAACTCTTTTTACTTTAAACCTATTGTTGGTTTTACAAAGCAATGTGAAAATTTTATAAATTCAATATTATAATTTATTTGTAACATCAAGTATGATATTATAAATAGGGCCAATTAGATAAAATGGTTTAGATTAATCTATTACAGCTGTGATATTTAATGGATTTGTATCAGGACCTCCAGCAAGTTTGTGACGTCTGGCTCTCTGTCTTCAATTTGAAGCATTGCCTAATGTGATTTCATCAGAGTGTCTTTGAAGACCCTAGTGCAGCATGTGACCATCACTAACCTTTTATATCATCTATATAACATAACCTGTACATAGACTACTAAAGACCTACTACTTCTGAGTGTGTTGGACAACAGTGTTTTCAATAAAATGTAGCAGATAGGGAAAGAATTTCTATTCACCACTGGAGTGATCCAGAATACACCAGAGTCTGTAGAAGAAGAGAGGCCAGGTTTTTTTTAATTCATGATCTTAATCTCAATGCAGGGAGTGTATATTGAAGAAGTAGGCATTTCTGTTAAAGAACATAGAATTGAGTAAGGACAACTATATGTTTCCTTGATCTATTTGATGTGTAAGATAATGTGGACCACTTTTTGGCAAAGACAGGGAGATCTTCACAAATTGAAATAAGCATTTTAATTTTTTTGAATGTTCATCCTGTGGAAAAAATAGTTTCTATATGTATTTCTTTGATTTTTTTAATACATAATCTCAGAGAAAAGAGAAAATACCATGAAAGATTAATCCTAACAGTTCCTTCTATGACAGTATTGTGATTCATGCAGAGTAATTGGCTTGTGAATGGGGAAGCTGGAAAGGTGACACATCATGATTTTTATAAGGGTCTGTTGGTAGTCTGCTTTTGATGTTTTCACAGTCAATGCAGGAAGCACAGTTTAAAAGAATCTGCAAGAGTGATTTGTACTTAGGGTTGTTGTTAACAATTCAATGTCACCTAAGAAGATGTAATAAGGAGGCCTTTCCTGAAATCAATTTTATGCTAATTGATATCCTTTATAAAATAAATTGGATTATGCAATAGATACTTCAATTACAATTAATTGTTGCTGATAAAAGCTGAAAGTGTATTGGAGAAATATATTTGAACAAGAAGTTACTTAAATTAATTACTGAAATTACATGACATAAGTAGGATTTACTTTATTAAGGGCAAATATAAAGTCTTGAATTGAGGTAATTAACAGAAAGAGATTGGAGGAGACCAGGTGTATAGTAATTCTATGGAAAAGGACATGCAGATTCCAGTGAGTGAGAAGTTAATAATGGGTCAATAATGTTATGTTTTTGTGAAAAAGCAAATTTCATACTAGACTGAATAAATAAACATTCCCCTATTAAATTCACACAAAATAACCTTTTACTCTAATTAGGCCTAGTAAGTTCTAATGAGGTCTGAGCTCGTGTACTGTATCTGGTTTCAGGCACCACACTTGAGGGAGGTTGTGGTCTAACTGGAAGGAGTCTAATGCAGAGAGAGACAAGAAAGATGAGTGTGCTAGACAACATTATTTTGCATGTAAAACAAGAAAGAATTTGGTGTGTTTAGTCTGCAGGAGCAAGGACTAAAGGAGTATTCACATTTGTAAAAAGCTTTTGCAGAGAAGACAATAAAAAAAGAACCCCAAACCTTGTTCTTCGAATTCCCTATTCACAGGACAAGAGGTAATTGCCTACCTTCTGATTAGGCATTAGAAGAAAATAATCCTGATGGTAACTTTGCACAGCCCTGCAATACATTTCCTGAGAACATTATAAAATAATTTACTTAAGTTTTTTGTATAAAAGTTAAATCAGGTTTCATACATTGCCAGTGTTTAAGGCACATTCATCCTCTGGCAGAGGTTGGACTAGATGACTTCTTAAGATCCCTCCTGCCCCTGCTGTCCCTGGGGAGTGCACAACTCAGCTCCCTACAAGCCATAGGCACTCCTGCAGAGGTTCAGAGGTCTGTGGGCTGTGTCTGCACACACTGGCTCAGCATTTGGGCCCAGATTACCAAATGAGTTTGTACTCTGAAGTGTTTATCAGCATGTTTCAAGACTTGAATTTAAAGATGTACATCATGATTGCCATTGACTATTTATTTAATATAACTGTGGTTTTAATCCACAAGGTTACATTTTTAAAGAAATTTATGATTTTATAAATGAAATTACTGATCTTTCTTTTCAGCCTTCTGAATTAAGTCCATTATTCAGTTTTAATTTTTGCTTATTATTAGTGTATGTGTAGAATTACAAATTAACATCTGTGACAGAAAAGGCTGGGCTTAATTATTTAATTCAAAATTGTCTTTAGTAGTTTGCAGAAATATTAGTCACACAGATAAGAAACAGCTAAGATATTTTACGCTTTTAAAAGTTTTTGCTTTTATATACAGTATACTTATATTACATTGCTTTTATATACTGTATACATGAGCATTCTCAATTTTTTTGTTTCTGATTTCTTAATTTCAGAATTTTTAAAATTGAGGCATGTTCCCTCGATTGTTCCCTAATTGCTCCTTGGAATGAAACTTTTGCATTTAGTTTTAGGCCCAGGCTATCTGTTTTCTATGTCATACCAGCTGGAGAAAAAGCAAGCATAGCTCCAGAGGCCATATGTTTTCTTTTTTGTTTAAAATATCCACAGCAGACAGTCACTTCCGTAGTTTTGTCTCTGTGGAGGAGTTAGATTTTGTGATTCTGTATTAACCCCCTCTGGGTTTGAAGACATATGTAGAAGATGGGGCTGCAGGCTTCCTGAAGCCATGGTACCTCCTTCAATTCTTCTGCTGGGGCATCACTTGTTTGGTCTCAGCTCCAGTACATACACTGTAAATCCTCTGTGGTAATTTCTCTCTTTACATACTTGGAAAAAAAGTGAGCTCAGGGTGCCTTGACCTGGTACCAGGATTTATGTGTTTCGTTACAGTTTAAACTACTAGTTCTGCCATCTGTGAAGACTGAGGTAAGTTTTATTTCTTGTGGTGAAGTTAAGGCTTCTGTTACCAAATCCTAATCCCTTTGCAGTTGTCCCTCTGCAACACACAAAGCACGTGATACATTTTTTGTAGCGATGGCACAGACACATTGTGGAAATGGTAGCAGAAATACGCTCTCATACTACTTTGTTTAGAGCACTGTCTTTCCTTCTGCAGAGTCATGGTGAGATATGCATTTCTGTGTAGTAATATAAATACACTGACATCTGCAGTCAGTTAGAAAGCTGTTCACCAGTGGTGAGTAGCTGATGATCTAGAAAAGAAAGTGACAAGTCCTATGTCCAGTTCAATTTTAAAAAAACCCTCACCCTACAACTCTCTTATAAGTCTGAACTGAAAAGCCAACCAACAAAATACACACCAAACACAAAAACACTGAAACCAAAGCAACAACAAAATAAATGCAGTGAAGGAATGGCTATTCAGAGATCCAGCTATGCTGAACCCAAACATAGAAGCTTGTTTGGATCTACTTATCTTCAGCCATTACTAGTTGATCACATTCTACTCGAAGTACCTAGAACTGTAGGGAGGTTTTATGAATTGCAGCAAGATTAGTGGGTTTTCTGGATTTTTCCTGGACATTCTGGAGGCTAGTCTTGTGTTCTTTCAGTGGGCACAGTCGTGCCATACACCTACTCCAAATCAGAAAGTCTTGTGATAATGTGACAAATTGCATTGCAGCATTTGTCCAGTGTAAACTCCAGGAGTGACTCTGAAGGGCCAGCATTATTATTTGCATTTTTCCCTTCTGCACATAAGATAATATTCTTATTTTCCAGCACTTTTCCTTCTTACAGGCTTCCAGGTTCCTTAGAGAAGAAACATCAAACTGTCTTGACAATACAAAAAGAAGTAAGCTTTTCTGGCCCTGTCTGTTTTTGTATAACCCATGCATGTATGATGCTGGGAAATGAAGCATTGGAACTAAGAATGTGGAACATTATTTTTTTTTATTTTTTGGAAATATTTTACTCATTTAAATAAACAACCAGTTACTTAGAGGTATCTGTGGGATCCTTTGTGAGCTTGAATATGAACAATCTGAGCTCTGTGCTTGGTAGTGCTGCTGACCTATGATGTGGCTGTGGGGTTAATCTCCTTAGCTACATACCCAAGTTACACACACGCAAACACAGTCAGTCCACTCTTCATATGTTTTGTTTATTAAGATTAATTATGAGCTGGTTTGAATTGCTTACATGTATAAGCTAAAAACAGAGCCACACGATATTTACAGGGAATATTGTAACCTAAACATGTGTTAAGGATATAAGGATGGATATGGATGTGCTTTTTCCAAACTTAAGTTCAGGTTTCTGATTCATGGATAAAGGTAACCAATATGGCTGTTGATATTTCAGTCTCCAGAGAGAAATTATTTTGTTTGCTGTTCAGAAAACTGTGGCAAATCAGGAGAGTGGACTCAGTGATTTACTTGCGTGTAATCTTGGAAGAGAATAATTTATGAAGAAATGAAAATTCAATTGTAAAGCTCCTGACTGTGGTTCTGAGGTAAGGATTTCTCTTTTGCAGAATGTTAGGCCAGCTTACATATTGCCCTATAAATCATATATAAAGTCTTAAAATGGTAATAAAATACATGTTTTTCAAATTAGAGCAGCAGAATATATCTAATGCAACGCATTTAAGTGCAGCAAGGGGTTCATATAGAAGCACTGCTGGAATGTGTGTTGATTTTGATACCACCAGTGTATGGGTATTGGCAGCTTCAAGCACAGCAGTGTTCCTGCTGCCTTCACCATGAATCCCTAAGCAAGAATTACCAGTGCACACTGGCACAAAAGACCATAACTGAGTGTGTGATCCCACAGTCATTTGGCATCTTCTTTGTTTTAGAAGTGTTTTTCTTACTGAAGAGTAGTTTCATGTGATTAGTCTTGTGACATTTTGGTGCCATTGAGAGCATGACAACACATCCTCTGGATATCAATGAGTCCCAGGCTTTGTGTCAGGATGAGATTTTTAAAAGTACCTGCATGACCTTGTATGACGTTTGCTTCTGTACATCCTAGTGCTCAATCCAGCTTGTTCAGCGGTGCACTGCTTTCATGCCCTTTTACAGCCAGTCCTACATGTCTGAGCAGGTTGGTTCAGGAAATGAGAGGGCAGGTATTTTCAGCTGTCATGGGAAAAATTCAGAACAATAGATCAAGGGGGAAAAAAACCCCAAACTACTGGATCTGGATCTGTATGGTTATTTGAGCAATACTTTTGATTTGTTGTCCACCATACAAGATTTCTCTGAAGATCATTAGTTAATTTTCTCGGGGAGGGGGGGTTTGTGATTACTCTAGTCTATTGCACACCACAGAATTTTTCTTCCCTCCCACTACTTGTTTCCCCATCTGAAAAAATGGGGCTGACAAGGCTTCTTTTCAACCGTGAAGATGGTTTGAAATAAAACATGTAAGAAAAACACATGGAGAACACACAGAGTAATAAGTAGTAAAGCAACCTTCACTTTTTAGGCCTCTTTTTCTCTTTGATCAGACCCAAAAAATGCTGTCAGGGAAGATAAGCCTTGGTTTCATTTCTGCTGATTCCATGCTGGTTTGGAGCAGGTGAAAAGCCCATGCAGCTCTGTCTGCAGACACTCAGTACCTGTGGCACTGAAGTGTGTGAGCAAGTGCCCCAGCTGGGGAGCAGCAGCCAGGCAGGCAGGAGAGGCAGCACACCTGGCTGAGTGATGATGACAGCGAGCCCCGATGAGATTCAGCTGGGCCCTGGCTGTGGGGAATTGGCACTTTTGGTGCCTGTGATCAGTGGCTGGGCATCCTTCGAGGATGTGCGCCGCTGCCCCGGGAGCTGTGTTGCTGCAGGAGGCTGCGGGATGGGGGCTGGGCCTGTGGGGCTGCTGGGCCTGTGGGGCTGCTGGGCCTGTGGGGCGGCTGGCTGGAGGCGAAAGAGGGGTGGGTATGTGCCCCGTGGAGTATCCAGCTTCACCCTGCCGCGGCTGTGTCAGGGGAAGTGTGTGTGGGGTATTTGAGGTGGGTACTGTAATGGTGGGTGTTTCACAAGCCTGCGTGTCTGACTAGGGCACAGGCTGGCATTAAGTTAAAAGAGCAAATCTGGAAGGTGTCCCTTGGAGAGCTAACCAAAGGTCAACAGGATTTGGTAACTCCTGTGGGAAGGCATGTTTAATCTTGGATTTGTGCCTACTACATAAAGCTTTCTTCTGTGCGGGGCTTTGACTCCCCTCAGGCCTGCCATGAGACCTGAGGGGATGCTCCAGGGCTCTGTCACTACCTTGTGCTGTGGGGCACTGCAGCATGTGGCAAGTGATGAAGAGAAAATGCTCATTTTCTACTTTCCTTGCTTCAAAAGATGTGTTTGTTCATGTTCACCAACTTAAATTTATATGGAAAAATACAAGGCAGAAAAGAGTTCAAATGCATTGCCCATGAGCTGCTGTTTTCCTGTGGTAAGAGCTTGTTACTGTAAATGTGCACTCAAATAGAGCCAGGACACCAGTGTGAAAACACTGCTGTAGCTCGGCTTTGTGGGATAGGATGTGTTTTAACTGCCCGTAGTTCATTCCATTTCTTCCATAACTGCTTAGAGGGCTCACTTAAAATCCCCCCGAGGGCCCTGCAGGCAGGTGGCGGCTGCCGGCGGGCAGGGTGAGTCCGCAGCATCTGCAGGGGGAGCGCACGCTGGTGCCACCGCCTGAGAGCCGCTGCATGAGCTGGCAGCCTTAAATAACAGCAAAGGGGTGCCGCGTCTTTCCTGAATGGTTGGGGGGCTATTTAGTCCTTAAATTCAGGCCAGAGAATGAACTTAAATGAAGGGGTTTTTCTTACATCAAACCACGAGCAGCAGAACAGAAGCAAATGTGTAATGTGTCCACAGTGGTACGGAGGGAGGGTAAACAGGCTGACTGGCTTCACGTGCATTGCAACTTGCTGATTTCTGTGGATTCTGTCTGGTTTTGAATGCAGAATTGTAATTTCATGAGCAGAAATTGTATGGAGACCAGAGCTCTTGTGTTTGGGTGTATATACATACAAAAATATTTGTGTAGATATATGTATCCATCAGTTTAATAGAGGAGTTAAAGTAGATATAACTTGCTGTGTTTTGTAGTTTCAATAAGAAACTTGGTTACTTTGTGAACTTTTTGATGTTTCTATCTATGTGTGAAGTGAAAACTTGAGAAAGACTCTGCCTGCACATCCTTTTACATCATAACTTATAAATGCAGAGTTAAAACATGAAAGGGAACTGCCACAGCACACAGTTGGACCTCCCTCTGAGAGGAAAGACAGGGAAAATATCTGTTGAACACAGGATACCCTGTGTGCAGGAGAGGAAATGCTAGATAATAATCCTGATAGCCTTTATATAGAGGTGTCAGCTCCTAGTGGAAGTCTCTTATGTGTTCCATTTGGAGCAGGCAGATGATAAAGAACAAGGTAAAAGATGCTGTAAATTAATGTATTAGCTTCCTTTTGCCTTGCCTTCTCCAACTGTGAGCTTGTGAACTCCATGAAGGGGTTACTGAGTCAGTAGGAATCAACACATACTCCATCAATCCTCTCTCTATCGCCTGGATGATGGTTCTCAAAACATCATATCTGCTTCCAGGCAGTCTGTGGCTGAAAAGGAGGCTGAGGAGAAGGGGAGAGCTTTATGTGTTGGGGTGGGGTTTTTTCTTCTGAGGGTGCTATTTTTGTAAGTAGGGATTATGGTTTGCAGAGAAACCCTCAAGGAGGATTGCTTAGTACCCATCTATGGTATGTTTGACTTTCTTTGGCTTCCTGAACTCAGTACTTGTTCACCAAAGAGTGAAGTAAATCCTGTGGGAGTGGGGAGGGGAGAAAAATTTCAGGCAAGACCAAGCTGTATTAGCTCTTAAGTATGTGGAGACTGAAGTGCTTCCCTGAGCGGCTCCTCTTGAGATGCTAATAACTGGTCTGCTCACCCCTATTACCCTGAATCTCTTCCAGTTTTCTTGCCAAAATGAGTGGTATTTTCAGTCATATTCCAAGTAAGGAAAAGTCAAAATGTAACCTTACACCAGGGAGCTTTAGAGGCAGCTTTGCAGGGGCCGTGAAGTGCTTTTTCTGCCAAGTGTATGGTCAGAACTTTCAGCAGGAACCATGGGCCTGTCAGTAGGTTTGACCTGAGACAGTTGGGGCCCTATGGACAGAAGGGAGTGTCCATAAAACTTAAGTCTGCAGCAGAGCTGTGTACATGTCCAGGACTTCAGTTTCCATGGGTTTTGACAAATTATTTTTATTATGTTGATTTTCTGTGAATGACTCCTCCTCTCTGGAGCTGGCTTTGATTTTTATTCTGATTTTTCTGACACTTGGCAGTCAGAAACAAAGGAATTTGGAATCTTAGTTCAGTATTTTATTTCTGCACTGGTATCTTCATTATTTTGTACAGCCTTCAATATATTTAATGCTTAGTGTATGCAGTATGTATAACTGAGGCAGGGGTAATGCTGTGTTTACTGAGTTGGTCATACTTGCAATTATTTACCTGTTTTATCAGATAGGGTGCCTTCTCATCTCTAGGATCAGCTTTTGCAACTGAGTGGAGCATTTCTTTTTTCAGAATCTTACAAAAGCTACAAAAATATTTTTTTTTCCCTAGAGATGTGGGAAAGTGCAGTTAGTTGCTCAATGTAATTAAAATAAAATACAGGTGATGTGGAAACTTGGGTACAAAGCAATCCCATTGCTCAAGTCCACATTTTCTTTTTTTCCCAATGACATAATAGATTTTCCAGTTATTGACAGATTTCAGAAGGATGTATCTCATATTCGGACAGGTTGAGTAATTATTGATATTGCAGGCATTAGGGCAGCCTTAGAGAGACTCATGGTCTTTCAGCACAGATGGAATTTGCTGTTAGATTTTTCACATCACAAAAGCTGCAGTTTCTAAACTGTTGTAAACTTAAGGTATGGGAAGAGCCAACAGATTTTCTGGTGTAGGAAAGAAAACAGTTTTCAGCACAATGTTATCATAGTGATAATACAGTAAGAACTTAAGAAAAATCATATTAGTATCAGAATGAATATATTAACTTTGACTTTTTTCTTATTAATTGATCTTTTTTTCCCTCATGAAAGTAGCTTTAACATTTCCTTGAAATTGATTTGCAAGGAGGCATGTCCATCAATTAAATTTTTAAAGGAATATGTAAATGCACCATGACTATGCTTCCATTAAACAGAGATCACATGGCAGCCTGTAGATCAGACTGCAAGGACACCTGTGGGGGAAACAGTGATGCTGGGCAGCCACTGAGTCACCAGCCCTCTGATCCCCTCTGACTATGTGCTGCTTTGCAGAAGCCACATCCATTGTTTCCATTGTTCTAGTTAGTCACACTCAAGACAGTGCTGCAAACATTAAAAAGGAAAAGAAGGAGATCCCCTGGCATGTACCAGGATTTTTGCATCGAGTCTCATGTGTTCCCAGCTGTCATTCAGCTGGGACAGTGGGAGCTGGAGAGACTCAGCCTCTCTCAGTGCCGGGCTGCAGCTGCTGAGGTGCCTGGGGCACAGTGCTTGTTCCAGAAAAACAACGTTTTGTTGATTCCGCAATTAAATGCTATGGGATTTTAATTTGTTCTTTAGTCATTTTTCATTTCCTTAATTTTTGGCATTCAGATGCAATCTTGTTGAAAATATTGTCGGGGGACATGAACACTTTCCTGGAGCTGAAAATGTGATTAGCAAAGAACTTCCTTAGGATCTCCTTAACACACATTCCTTTCCTTAGGGAAGGGCTGGGCTTGCTGTGAGGGCTATGGCTTGAAATGCACACATAAGTTTTGTGGTTACAGGAAACACCAGGCAGAGGTGTTTGGTGAGGGGCTTGGCTGCATTGATGTACTGGTAACACCAGTACACCAATTAGCTCTTCTGTTTCTAGATTGTGGACTGAAATCCACGAATCTGCTTGGGATTCCAGGCCATGCAAGGAACAGAAGGAATTAAGGCATCTCACAGTGTAGTTTATGGTGTTGTTCCCCTCAGGGTCTGCAGCCTTCCCTGTTCAAATGCCTGGCACAGCATATGTGTCTGTACCCTGTCATGTGTTCTTGGTCCATGCTCTATACCTGGCAATGAGCCCCTTTATTGGAAAAACTGATATATCTGCCATTTGGGAATGAAGAGACTTTTCTGCCTCTAAATCCCATGATTGCCCTTGCTTGGTGTATAAGTGCTACCCTAAGTTTGTTTTACACTTGGATTTTGTCAGACATTACCAGTGATGTATAATTTAAGGGATTATATTTATCTGTTGGTAACTCTGGGTTGATCCCAAACAAGGTGATCTACTAAAATCACCTTGTGTTTGGGAATTTGCTGCAGCATTATTTACTAATTCCTGAAATGCAAGGGGGAAACAATTCTAATGTTCATCAGTGTGGAAGATATTTGGCAACATAACATTTTGCTATTGAAATAACTCCTTATTCAATGATTAATTATTGTAAAGGCTTTGTAAAAATTTTGTTTTCCTCCTGCAACAATATGAAACTCAACTGGGGTACTTGTATCTCCTTACATGAAAGCTTTCACAGAAAGATTTCTTCGGGCAGGCTGTTGTCCTCCTTTTACATGGGAGTTAGGTGTCTAAAGGACTTCTAGGGCCAATTGTCCTGAAAACTTGGGAACCCCGCCCTGAGGTGAAGCAAAAATGTCTTGGAAGTATCTGGTATTTATTGTGCTTAGGCATAACCAGAAGTTTTTTGCTGCTCATGTAATCCATCCTCTGTTACTGTAAAGACCAGTTGAATTTCCTTGGTAACAAACACCCTTCCTGTACTCCCAGAAAGCTTCGGCTTACTTGCAGCATCCAGAACCAAGGAAACTTCAGATGACCCATTTCTGTGATATCAAAATCTCTATCTGATCTGTTCACACTGGGAGAACAGTGTTCAGTCCTACTGCAGCATGAGGCTGCTTAATAGGATATGTGTGTCTTTTTCCAAATAGGAGTGCAGTATGAAATAAAACATAAATCTGCCCTTTTATTTCTGCAAAGGGAAAAAATGTATAAAAGAGTATGGTGATCTCATTATTCCTATTGTTTTTTCATTGAGAAATAAGAACAAAGCTTGTGCTACCAGAACAAGTTCTGTCAGAAGAGGTGGGCATCCCAGCTGTGAACTAGGACATGCAAGAATGTTTAAGGTTTTTGTCCTAGCCATCTTGTATGGACAAACGCTGCTACTCCCTGAAATGTTCTTATTAATAACTAAAACACATGCTTTTTGAATTTACCATAGATTAAGTTCTCAGGTTTCATCTTGCTGGCCAGACTGAAGAGCAGGGAGATGTCTGGCTCCAGGTGAAGATTGCCCTTTGCTAGGAAATGCTGAGGTCTCTTTGGAAGGTGACCAAGAGGCTTTCTTTCTTATATATTCTTGTAATTGCCTTTTGCTGTCCCCTGTGCCTTGCAGACCATGATATGAGGGGCAGATAAGTGAATGCCAACCCCAGCTTGGCTTTTAACAGCAGAATTTCTTCTGCTGGTCATAACTCAATTTTTCCCTCTGCCAGGATAACTGTGTGTGGAAACCTCTAATGCTGGACTTCTTAAAGCTGCAAGTCCCAGCGTGACTTATTGCTTTGCACCTGGCTGAAAAAAGAGCCTATAGGCTCTAATGCTGTGAGTAGTGCAACATGAGGGAGATATTTCAGCTAGTATCATACACCACTATATGTCCAGGTGCACCAGACTTGGATCCAAAAATGGAGTGTGAGGCCTCTCTTCCTGGCCCATGTGCCCATATCAGTTGCAGCAAAGGTGTTGCTTCCTCTTGTGTAGTCATCTGTATCTATCTTTCCTTGTTTGAGCTCTTCCCTGGGGTCTGGGTGGACAGGATCCCAGATAGTCCTGCCTCCTGAAGATGGTATCCTAAGATGAAGGAATGTGTTTGGTTTTGCTCGCAGCCATAGATATAGAATAGCAGGTTCCTGGTTCCAGCTTTGTATCTTTAGATACAAATGCTGAAGGAGCTGAGTCTGATGTCACTGCAGCCAAGTGGCCCATCTGCTCCCTCTTTGCTTTTCTGTAAGTGCAGGATAACTCTGTAGCTAGCACAGACAATTCATCACAGGTATTGAGAGCAATACAGGGACATCTGTGTGGCAGTCTAGGTACTCTGCTACCTGTGAAACTGCATTTTATGTTGTTGTGTCCAAGGCTGTAGCTGGACAAATAAAAGGAGAAGAATTTGCTAACTAGCATGCAAATTGAAGTTTTCTAGGCATTTAAACAGTTTAGAGGATACTCCATTTTAATTGATGTAAACCCTTCCAGCAAGGAGGCAGAAAGAGATTTACCAAGCTTGGAAATAATTAAAATCATGCTGAAATTTTCCTAACAGGTACTAAACGTGACATAGTGTGTGGTCTCTCTGACAGGGTTGCTTTCCCTATAAATGGAAAAGTGCAACATCAGGTGTTTCAATGCATGCACATAGATAGTCTTTATGACATATTAAGAACAGTTTGGTTTATGGCTTTTTAGATGTATCTTAAAATCTTGTTTTATCATGACTTTAGCAGAGCTGTCCAATTTCCAAGATGTGCTTCTAAAGCAGGATGAGGTTCATACCTGGTTTTTATTAACTGCATTACCAGCTAAAAATAAACCAAGTTGCAGACAGCAGTGTGGACCTTCAATGTGTTTCATTAAAAATAATAATAATTCTTGGGGGCATGGATTCAGAAATCCAGCTCTTTTTATCTCCTGGAATCTGTTTTGCTCATCTGGGAGAAGAAAGTAACCTGACAGTCTTTGAAATTTACTGATATTCATTAAGATCACTGGGCTTTAAATGGAGCTGTAGTTAATTATGAACTTTAACCCCATATTTTAGTGTATTCCTGGGCAAAATTGTGGCTTTGTCATGTCTTGGCGGCTATTGGCAGAGAAGTTTGCTGATAGTGTGTATAAAAGTTGTATGTCAAAAGTTGAAAACTGCAAATGCAGAATTACAATTAGGGTGGTCTGATTTTTATTTTCTTTTCTTATAAACCAGCGTAGGGATGTGGTGATTCTCTCTAATTTGTTCTTTACTCATGTCTGAGTGCCTTTGTGAAGAAGGGACTCAAACTGACTTAGTTAGAGTTTCAGTAGAGAAATTGATAGGATCTTACTAGGAGTAGCCTTTCACTGAACACAGGTTGAGGGCCAGTACCTTAAAACAAGCAATAGTAAAAATATATATAGTCTGGCCAAAGCTAGACAAAGGAAAAGAAATATCCTAGAAAAACACTGGGATACTTTCCAGACTGTGTAAGCCTGCCCTGCTACTGAAATTCATTTACCGAAGAGTTATATGTCTCTGAAGCCTGTCTTTTCAAATTGTGCTGCTATTTAGCAGTCAGAACTAAAAGGCAATAAATCACATGCACCTCCTTATAAATTTGGAGATCACTTCTGTGGCACAGTTTAAGCATGCTGGGTTTGGTGAGCATCTGTAAACACTTGTTTTTGTGTGATGGATAAAAGACTCTAAACATTTGAAGTAGGGTTTTGATACCTGTTTTTGATAACTAAATATAATGTTTTTGGAGCCTGGGAAATCATGCATTCTGCAAGTGATTTTGACCAATATCTATGCAAGAATAAGAGAGCAAAGGAAAACATTCTAACCCACAAACCAAACACTGAAAAAGAAAAGGTAGAGTTTTAATTTCTAGTTATTTTTGAAGTGTATTCAGTGGCCTGAATTCCCTTGCTCAGATTTTCATTGGCATAAATTGTAATTTGTTTCCTATATTTAAAATTTAACTTTCTGTATGCAGTAAATTAAAAAAAAAAAAAAAAAAAAAAAGTCAGTAAAAGATAATGGCCAGATTAGGGACTTGGGTGTTTGCAGGTGTGTTGCTCTGTGGGTTTTCCTCTCTCAAAGCCTGACCACAAAGTCTGACTGAAGACATGCTGTGTATTGACCGTAGTTGTATTGATATTTGGAAACATGAGAATAGATACAGTATTTTACAAGGTATTTGGTTTTTAAAAAGCTAAGTGGAAGGCTTAGATTCTTTGATTAGATGATGACCATTACAATAAATACAGACTTCTACACTATAAACTCAGTGAGCAAACAGGGAACTACTGTTTATTATCCATGTCTTAAATTGCATGGCTGCTTCACCTACTGGCATAGGTAAGTTTGCTGCAGGTAGTGCTTAATTGATGCTACAAGTATCAAAGACACTGAAGTGCTATTTAGAAGTGTAAAAGGATTAACATATTTTGAAGATGAGAGGCATTTTCAACAGCTTGTCACACCTGTGTGCCCTCTTCCCAGTGGTTTGGGAGTAGTTCTTTGTTAAAGCCCTCACTTGGGAAGCATCCTGGACCAACCCTGCTCCTGCAGGCACCTGGTTCCTGAAGTCAAGTGGGGAATTCCCCCCTCCTCTGTTTGTGCTGGCCCAGACCTTCAGGGAGAGCCAGGAGTACATGTGGTTCCTGTTAGTTCAGAAAACAGAAACATCTGGGGAAGACATGAATGACTTACTGGCTCAGTTCAGCAGGAGCGAAGTCTCTGACAGTTTGTTCTAGACAGAGAAATCCTCTCTATTATGATTGCAGAAATAAAGCAGGGAGCAAGTGCACATAAAATCACATAAAATCCCGTTCCAAACAGCAGGAGATGGGCACTCATGCTGTCTTATATGGCCTTTCTCTCTTCCTGCTTGTGGGGATCCCTCCTAAAGAAAGTTAAGGGAGAGATTTTCTCATCCAGTAGGAGTGGGGAAGGATGCTGTGGAAAAACACTTCCTAGGGACAGCAATGTGTTTCCCAGGGTTATACTATATGGGCTTAACTTTAAGAAGAAAGGAAAGTGAACCAGTGGTAAATAAATTTGCTATGTGTTTACTATAAAAAAGTCTGAAGGAAAATGCTTATAGCACTGTGGGTAGTTGTTATTAACATGACCAGCTCCAGGAGGCCCTGCTTCATCAGGCTGCCAGGTCAGATGACTTCCAGAGGTTCCTTCTCATCTCCACCAGTCTGATTCTGTGACATCAGGTAGTTGTGTTAGGCTGTGCAACATGACCTAGCTAAACCAGTGTGGCTTATTTCCTCAATCCCTAAGAAATGTCCCACCATCATAAGAGTATTGTTTTTTTCCTAATCTAACGGCACCACCAATGATGTTCTGTGGCTTAATATTTCTGTTTCTAAGCAGGGCAGAAGAAAATACATTTCTCTAGCATTTGGTGTGGAAGCAGTAAAGGCAGGACATGGCACATCAATAACCTGAATATGTTTGGTATAAGGAAGCTGGCTGACAGGCAGATGGCATGAATTGCCCTTTGCAAGGGTCTGTGTGTGTCACAATCACAACCTGTGCTCCCTAGGGTACCCTGGGGAGTTGTTGTAGTGGGGATGGGGCTAATTACCATTAGCAGCTGCTCACGTTCTCTCTCCTCACTTTCATTCTCCTCCATGGGATAAAATATTTCTATTCTCTTTGGCCTGTTATTTCTTCTCTGATGTGTCCTCCTTCTCACTTCTCAACTGCCCCAATTTTCCCTATGCTTATTCCTCTGAATACAGAGAATCTTCTTTGCTATTGACCTTGAAGAACTGCTTCTATTAGCATATGATCAAGCTTAGCTGGATTTCCCCAGAAGGCAGAGTGCCTTTGTCAGAAAAATAAAAATTAGTAACTTTGGCTTAAGTGAGATAATTGACTTTTGCCACCTAGACATGAGTGCATTTCAGGGAAGTTTCTGAAGAAAGGAGAGGGATGACAAATCCTCAGGGAGAAACTTGTTCATAATTACATAAAGACCTTGGCTGTATATGAATGCAAGAATGCAGGAAGCTGTGCTAACTGGATCTTTGCTAGGGAAAATGTTATATGCTAATGGCAACAGAGTCTGGGGCTATAAAAAGAGCTAAAGAAGTCCAGTCACTTCATTGATTGGCTCTTCATAAATCCTAGGGAAAGCAATCTGCCCTCTTGAGAGCAAAAGTTAAGCTTAGTATCCAAGCTCATGCATCTCTTCTGCTTTCACTGTTTCAGTCATTCAGACAATTGATGGAGCATCTATTTATTCCAGGAACTTTCTGTTCTGCTGAGCAGTTTTATGGCTTTATACTCAATAAAAACTACTGTGTACACTTAACTCTGGGAACAGACTAGAGCTATTTACTCAAGAAGAAAAGTATTGTATTAAGGTGAGAGATCCCCTGTGAAGATAGGAAAGGAATCTTGCTGGCTTTAAGTAAGGTGTGAAGATATTTGAACAGCATTATATAGTGAATACATTGTGAGACAAATGTTTTGTATTCTGTCTCCGCTGATGACTTCAAGGAAACTACCTTAACCTTCAAATGCAGAGAACAAGATTGTCGGTGTGCTGTAAGTCTGCACACACAGGTGCTAAATATCTCAGTCTTAATGCCATCAGGAGCAGGGATTCTTTTGTTTAAAGTTTCAGTTCAGGTATGATGTCACTGGAGGATCTGCCTTGTAATTCTGTGGAGAACCTTGTCAATTTAAATATTTATTTATTCTGGATTTTTTTTTTCTTTCCCTTCTTTATGGAAATTCTTCCTTGTTTGATTTTTTTTTTTTTTTTTAAGAAGACTATTTGTGTAGTTTCTGACCAAAGCCCCACTTGCTGATCTGCCCTCAGCTCGCTGTAGCACCGTTGGTCCTCACATACTGGGAAGATGCTGGCTGGGCAGGATGTTAGGCACATGAGAGAAAGAATTCTTATCCGGAGAAAACTGGTGGAAAACACCTCTCTTTTGTTTCTGTGCCACCTGGAAGGGTTGCTCAGAAAACTTCCCTGCAGGGTATATTGTTCTGCAGTGTAGGTTCAGCTCTCCCAGAAACAGAGAGATGAACAGAGTTATGTCTTGGAACAAGTTGTAGCACAATGCTGTGTCCCAGCAGCAGTACATGTAAATTAAGGGAAGGGGAAATGAGCTTTGTTACAATGAGGCAAAGGTTCATTTAGGAGTCTCTTTTTTTTCATTAGGGTAATTATCGTGAAGTTTTAGTTTACTTTCTGGTGGCGATTTTTAAAACTTGAATTATCTAAATTTCCTGAACCACAGAAGATTACGAGCCTCATAATTTATGCTTTTCCTCTGTAGAGTGAAAAGTGTAATTGAAAAGATAATATACAGTCGGATTAAATTTTTGAACTGCAGCTTGAAAATACTTCACAGAATACAAAGCATAAAAGAAGCATGGGGTATTGTTGCATGCTCTTCTGTAGAAAATTGCAAACCATACTTGCTTTGTGAAATCAAACTTTGTCTTGCTTGGTGAATCTTGCTTTTGTAGTGGGAGCAAGGTGTCTCACTCCACATGTCCACTTCTATTATGATGAGCAGAATAGTCTAAAAAAGTGGAGGGTGTTTTGTTATTTTTAGCTGAGAAAATGTGATTATGTGAAATCCCATTTGTTATCATGAGAGGTTTAGAAGCCTGTTTCTGCATGATAACAGTTATGCTCTTACCAGAGGTCAGGTTGGGAGAAGGGAGATTGTGAAAATAAAGCCTAGCCTGAGCCACGACTGAAAATATACCAATAATACCAGAGATTAAGCCTAGTTCTGGAGTGTGCCACAATATATATGCCATTCTTTCCTGGGGGGCGGGGGAGTGGTATCAAGCAAGCCTAGATACAGCTGAAGGCAAAATTATAGTGTGAGAATAACCAGCTGATACCAAACTTCCTGCTCGACTTGCTCAAATAAATGGCACTGAACTGCTCTGAACAGACCTCTAGATCAGAAGCGTTTCTCTCTGGTGTAGTGCCAGCTTCTTCTACTGCTCTGTCTGAATGTCAAGTGGAAGATTCCCCAAAAGGTGTTCAAACTGTTGCAGCTGGGCTGTCTCTTCCTTCTCTTGTTCTCAAGTACTGGGGATGCCAAGGTGAGGATAATGACAGACTATCCATGACCTTTTGTTGTATACCTGTTTTTTTCTCAAATCCTGCAGCCAATCCCTTGCGTTTAGTTCCTCAGCTCTCATTTTCATGTTTGCTGCCTCCCAGAGCTATTATTTGACTTAACAGGCAGTCAGGAATTACATTTTGGGCACCTTTTTTTTCCAAAGCTTTCAGAAAAACACTCATCCTGTCTTCAGGCTGGTAAAGTTTGGTCCTGATGCTCTCAGTTTGATATTCCCTGCTGCTGATGTGACTATCTTTAATGTTATAAATTGTGACACGACAATTTAAAGTGTCTTAATTCAATAAAGCAATTTTATTTAAAATAGCAAGCGAGTAAGGCAGGCAAAGCACAGCGCTGGGCGGCCGGGGAGTCTCCTGCTCCACCAACGGCGCGCAAAAATGTTCTGTCCCAACCTTCCTTTTATCCCCCCCCTTCTCCTTGCAGGCGTGACTCTCCAGATGTAGTCTGAGTCTGGTCGTTGTGATAGCTTCTAAGTCTCTTCTTTTGAGATACAGCAAGCAGACCAGATACACACACCCAGGACTCTAATCTCAACCTCCTTATCACCTTGTAAGCAAATAAGCATTTCAAAGACACACCAGTACATTCTTATGCAAACCAAGGTAAGCGAGCATATCACAGTGAACAAATGATCTTCCACTTATCTCAATTCCCCCCTTTTTCTTGTTCATCTTTATTTTGTTCACTGAATCTTTGTAATTCTTGGTGACTTAGTATTAGGGTCTCATCTACATCGTGTATGGGTTCATATTTTGCCCTAATGAGCATTAAATGTGCTGCCTCTAAGCGTCCCTTCACTATTTCTATTGCCTTATTGAAGATGCATGGCCCAAAGGTCAGTCCCAATATTATCAGTATCAGAGGTCCTGCAAGGGTGGATAACAAGGTAGTTAACCAAGGAGATTGAGTGAACCATGATTCATACCAACTTTGTCGTGCCTCTCTTTCCCTCTTTCTCTGCTCTAATCTTCTCCTTAATTCTGCCATGGTGTCTGTAACAACTCCAGTATGATCAGCGTATGCACAGCATTCCTCCTTCAGGGCTACACACCTTGTTGTAATAATAGCAAGTCTAAACCCCTCCTGTTCTGCAACACCACCTCAGATAGGGACCTTAATGATTTTACCAATCCATCGATGGCCTGCTCAATTTTACTCAGATCTTCATCTACTGAAATTCTTAATGCTTTAAATTCCTTTTGTTGATTTACTAGGGATGCCACCCCAGTTCCAGCTCCTTATAACTCGTGAATCCTCCCATCTTCCTAAAGTCCACTTGAAAGGTTCATGAGTTGTTACTTCCGCAGTATTACAAGATATACAAAGGAAAATCACAAGCAGTAAGCAAATGGCATGTGGGGTCTGGTTTCTCACACTGCAACAATTATACCCTTGTGACTTCTTTCCCTCTATTAGCTGGTTATCACCAAAATACCCTTGAGCCCAAAAACTATTTCTGCCTTTGTTACTCCCAGTCCCGGGGTAGTTCCGCAAATATTGCTTGCGTATTCCATCCTGAGGGCTCCTTCCTCCACAGCTGTTTACTCCTCTGCCTCGCCCGTCGACTCGGGTGCTTCGAGCCACAGGGTATACCATCTTCTCGGCAGCAAGAGTATTCTTCAGGAGGGGATTTATGCCCTCTAGTGCCTTGCCGCATGCAATAAGAACGCCAATTCTGATCTTTTACCTCCGGTGCGGTACAACTGACCCCTTTTAGGTCTTTCCTACAAAGGTCTTCTATGATCTCTGCCACAAATGGGCTCGGCTCATTTGTATGGTAGCAGTAATAGTCTGGGTGAATGCCCTTTGAGAAAATTTCCCACCACTCTTTAGATTCCAATCGGATTTCCCCTCTAGTCACTTTACAGGTCAGTACCCAAGCTGTAATCTCTCTTTGTACGTTCCAACAGGAATTGCAAGTTCCTCATGGAGGATACCCTCTGTTGCAATGTGACCACCACCGTTCCCCACACACCTTACAGATATAGCATACAAAAGGATAGCAATTACAATTTTGATTTTTACACTTTACTCTAACACTTGAATTACTAATTAGTCCACTATCTAAGTAATATAAGTCTGATGTGTATTCAATCTGATAAGAGTCCATTAGTTTCTCTGTAACTTCAATTTCAGGTTCCCGGGAGGACTGGTTACTTGCCACACAGTGTTGTTAACTGGTCCTTTTACTCGACTGGCATGTGTCCATCCTCTTTCTGCAGTCTGAATTGCAGTTTCTGTAGTGAGTAACACAAGATAAGGACCTTCCCATTGTGGGGTTAGTGTAGATTCTTTCCAGGATTTTATTAACACATAGTCTCCTGGGTATATTTTATGTATTTTTAAATCTAAAGGGGGTCTTTGCATAATGATTCCTTTTTCCCAAAGTTCATTGTGGCGTTTCATTAAGGCAATAATATATGAGGTTATTTTATAGTCCTTCAACCGGGGGTGGTCTCGGGGTTCCTCCAAATCATATGGCATCCCGTATAGCATTTCAAAAGAGGAAATCCCAACATCTGCTCTGCGTCTTGTTCTTATGTACAATAGGGCTAAAGGGAGACACTTGACCCATGTCAGTTTTGTTTCTATTATTAATTTGGTTAATTGCTTTTTTAGTTCCCCATTCATTCTTTCCACTCTTCCCGAACTTTGGGGATGCCATGGGGTATGGTATTCCCACTTAATTCCCAGAGCATGTGAGATATCCTCAGTTATTTTGGACACAAAGTGGGGTCCCCTATCAGAATCTATTGTTTCTACTATCCCATATCTAGGGATTATTTCTTCTAATAATATTCTGACCACTGTCTGAGCAGTAGTCCGAGTAGTGGGGTAAGCTTCTACAAAATGGGTGAGATGATCTACTATTACTAACAAATATTTATATCTACCCACTTTAGGCAATTCAGTGAAGTCTATTTGTATTTTGGCAAAAGGCCTGTGAGCTAATTCCCTTCCTCCCATGGGCCTTTCCCTAAGATGTTTTCTGTTTACTTTTTGACAGATCAGACAATCTCCCACTACTCTTTTAGCCAAATCATAGATTCCAATACTCATATATTTAGTGGCAAATTGATCTACTAATGCCTGAGTTCCCCAATGAGTCTGGTCATGCAATCTTTGCAAAATTTCTGAGGCCTTGCTTTTAGGTAAAACAGTTCTCCCATCTGGGAGCTTCCATTGCCCTTCAGACCCCTCCTCAATTCCCATCTTTTGTAATTTTTCCTTTTCTTGAGTGGTAAAACTATATATTTGCCATTTTTTTTGGGGGGAGTCCACAGATACAGTGTCACTCTGCCCCATGTCCCCCCGAGTTCGTAGGGCTGCTTTCTTGGCTTCTTGGTCAGCTAAATTATTTCCCCTGTTTCTAAAGTCCAATCCTCTCTGGTGTCCCCTTAAGTGGACCACAGCAATTTGAGCCGGGCCCCTTAAGGCATTTAAAACTTGGACAATTAGCTCTTGATGAATTAGATCTTTTCCCTGTGAGTTTATAAGTCCCCTCTCTTCCCAAATTTTTCCAAATGTGTGCACTACCCCATATGCATATTTAGAGTCTGTGTATATTGTTCCAGTTTTTCCTTTTAATAACCTTAAAGCCCTGAGTACTGCATATAATTCACAAGCTTGTGCAGACCAGGAGTTACTTAGTGGTCCGGATTCAATTACCTTTAAATCTTTTTCCCCAATTATAGCATATCCTGACTTTCTTTTCCCTTCTACAACCTGAGAAGAACCATCTACAAACAATCGCTCCCCTTCGTCCAATTCTTCCTCTTCCAGATCGGGTCTAATTTTTGTTTGACTTTCAATAGTTTGAAAACAGTCATGTGCTAACTTTTCATCACAGGGTTTCCCATACAAAAATTGGGCAGGATTTTGCGAGGTAACCACTTCAAGTGACAAATTGGGGGAATCAATTAAAATACCTTCATACTTCAGAAGCCTAGAATCTGTAATCCATTTATCAGCTTTCTGTTGTAAGATTCCTCTGATATTATGTGGGGATAACACTTTCAATTTTCCATTAAAAGTTATTTTATGAGCCTCTTCTACCAAAAGGGCAGCGGCTACTATAGCCTGCAAGCATGTAGGCCATCCTCTGCTCACCGGATCCAGTAATTTAGATAAATATGCTACAGGCTTCTTTTTATCCGCCCATTCTTGGGTTAAAACCCCGTATGCTGTTCCTCCCTCCGTATTAACAAACAAATAGAAGGGTCTTTTTAAATCAGGTAGGCTGAGGACTGGCGCGTTTACCAAATCATTCTGGAGCTCCTGGAGTCGCTGATCATCCGTGGGGCTCCATTTCATTAGGCTATCTTGGCTTAATTTATCATAGAGGAATCTGACCTTCTGACTGTAATTTTCAATCCATTGTCTGCAATATCCAATTAACCCCAGTAGCTGACGAACTTGCCTTTTATTTCTGGGGGCTGGAATCGAGAGGATTCCTTTCACTCTTTCAGGATCAATCTTCTTTACCCCTCCACTTAAATAATGCCCCAAATACTTCACCTCCTCCTCTACAAACTGTAATTTAGATTTGGATACTTTTAGTCCTTTTAGGCTTAGGAAGTTTAGTAATTTAATACTTTCTTGCCTCACTGTTTCTTCTCCTGTCCCAGCAATAAGCAAATCATCCACATACTGAATCAGGGTTGTCCCTTCATCTACTTTATATTCTTGAAGAATTTGTTCCAAAGCTTGGCCAAATAAGTTAGGTGATTCCGTGAATCCCTGCGGCAAAACCGTCCACCTTAATTGCTGCCGCCGGTGTGTTGCCGGATCCTCCCATTCAAATGCAAAATAATCCCTACTTTTCTCATCCAGGGGGCATGCCCAAAAGGCATCCTTTAGATCAATAACACTATACCATCGATTTTCAGGTCCCAGACGGCTCAACAAAGTATATGGATTTGCAACTACTGGAAACCGGGCCAAAGTCCTCTTATTTATTTCTCTTAAATCGTGCACCAATCTGTAGGACCCATCTGACTTTTTTACAGGCAGGATGGGAGTATTGAAGGGAGACATACAGGGCTCTAAAAGCCCTTTTTCCAATAACCTATCTACTTCAGGTTTTAGTCCTAATTTTCCCTCCCTAGGGATAGGGTATTGTTTTATTCTTACGGGTTTGCCAGGATCACTTATTTCCACTGAGAAAGGCTTAATCTGCAATTTCCCCACCGTTTCTGGGGTATACCACACCTCAGGATTAATTTTCTTTTCATCCTCCACCCTTAAAGGGCAGAGCTTTATCTGTAATTCTTTATTTACAACTTCTAAATTAATACCCAATTCTATTATCAGATCTCTCCCTAATAAATTGTAATCTGCTTCAGGTACCAGTAGTAAAGAACCTATACCAAATTTGGAATCAGTTTCTACCATCACATCCTTGATAACAGATACCTCAAAGGGCTCTCCTTTTGCCCCAATTACATGTACAGTGTCAGATGACTTTTTACATCCAAGCGGCAAGGCTTGCACCGTGGATCTTTCAGCCCTGGTATCCACTAAAAATTCCATCTCTTGTTGTTGGGGTCCCACTTTAAGCTTTACCAAGGGCTCCTTATGATGTTTCTTCCCCAACAAATAGAGCCCTTGACACCCCTAATCTTCCTTAAAGGCCTTCTCATCCGCTATCCGTTGTCTGCATCCCCTCTTCATATGTCCCTTCTTTCCACAGTAGAAGCAGACAATTTCACGACCTCTTTCTTTTCCTTCCCTAGAAATATAACTCTGCTCCCGATTCTCCCTTTGTTCTACATTCCTTGCACGGAAATTAGGGTTAGGCCCTTCCCGCACAACTGCAGCCATAATCCTCGCCTGTCTCTTGAAATTCTCATCCTCCCTTCTCACAAAAACCTTCTGCGCTTCCCTCAAGAGCTCCTCTAATCCTCTAGTCTGCCATCCGTCCAACTTTTCTAGTTTCCTCCTAATATCTACCCATGCATTTGCCACAAACTGCATTTTCAACACCGCCTCTCCCTCCTGGGTATCAGGGTCTATCCCAGAATACAAGCGGAAGGCTTTCCTTAAGCACTCTAACCATTCCGTGGGATCCTCATCTTTTTTTTGTTGTAATCCAAAAGCCTTCTTCACATTCTGCCCCCGCGGAACTGATTGTTTTATTCCCTGAATGATGATGTTTCGCAAATCACCCATGTGAGTGCGATGCAAGGGATCCTGGTTATTCCACTGGGGATTTTGTAGGGGCCACTTTATATCTGCTAAGGGTCCTTGGTGGTGTTCATCATCCCATATCCTCATACCCGTTTCCCTTATCATCCTCCTTTCCTCTGCCGTGAACAAAATCCTTAGTATTGACTGTAACTCCTCCCATGTGTACACATTGGGCCCCAAAAATTGGTCCAACCGTTCTGCCACTCCTAGAGGATCGTCCAACAAATGTCCCATTTCCTTCTTAAAGTCCCTGACTTGCCCAGAGTCTAAAGGCACAGTTACATAGGCAACCCCTGCTATTTGGGGTGGCTGACCTTCCTGTCCCGCTTGGGGATTCGGGATCATACCAATGCTTTGTTCTCTTAGGGGAAACATCCCCAATTCCTGTTCCTTTTTCCTAGTCTGACTTCTAGTTACCCTACGATTGTTTTCCCTTGTTCCTCCACTCTCTGCCTCATCATCAGAGTCTGAAGGAGCCGTGGGGACCCCAGGGCCAACCGGGTCCGCAGGCAGCTGGGGATATATATTTTGACTAGCAGGGGGTGGGAGTGGAGGAATATATGGAGGAGGAACATAGGGGGGCATATTATCTTCCTCCTTGTTTTTCTTGTTCTTTTCCCTGGCTGATAAGGCAAATAGTTTTGTCCTTGTCTCCCCAACTGTCCACAGGGAAGCATATTCGCTCTCTTCTGAATCAAAGGCTTCCTTTGAGTTAACATATATATTTAGAGCCTGACAAATCCAATCCTCAAAGGACCCGAATACCGGCCAATACAAATGGTCTCCCCTAATTTGTTTCCCCCCCCACACTTCCATACAATAATGTATCATTTTAACTTTGTCTTTCCCTTTTCTAGATGGGAAAGCATCCCAATTAATTATCATCAAACCCAAGGGGCTATCCCTGGGAATCTGGGGAAGCTTAGCATGGGTCCCCTCTCCCATGGGACCAGAGGGCTTGCTTTTCCTCTGTCCCATCTTCCGGAGTGCACTCAATTTCTCACACACGTGCTCCCCTGGTTCGTGGCCCGGCCCCTCGCGGGGAATGGAAAACGCACTAATACAGAGTCCGCACTCACTTGGTCTCCACAAGACCTCTCACACACAGCACTCCGGGAAAACCACCCCAAACCGAGTGGGAAACCGGCCTATACTCACGCGTCCTGCGTCTTCGCTGGTTCTTCGTGCACAAAGTTTACAGGGGTAACCGGTTCTCCTTTGCCCGTTACTCAATTTAGGTTCGTCGGTGGAGAGTGATCAGAAAGCCTGGGGCAGCCGGGCCGCCATAAGGGCGGGGCGCCTCCCGATCGTCCCGTAGCGACTGATCTACTTCTCCATCCGAGTCACGGCACCAAATTGTTATAAATTGTGACACGACAATTTAAAGTGTCTTAATTCAATAAAGCAATTTTATTTAAAATAGCAAGCGAGTAAGGCAGGCAAAGCACAGCGCTGGGCGGCCGGGGAGTCTCCTGCTCCACCAACGGCGCGCAAAAATGTTCTGTCCCAACCTTCCTTTTATCCCCCCCCTTCTCCTTGCAGGCGTGACTCTCCAGATGTAGTCTGAGTCTGGTCGTTGTGATAGCTTCTAAGTCTCTTCTTTTGAGATACAGCAAGCAGACCAGATACACACACCCAGGACTCTAATCTCAACCTCCTTATCACCTTGTAAGCAAATAAGCATTTCAAAGACACACCAGTACATTCTTATGCAAACCAAGGTAAGCGAGCATATCACAGTGAACAAATGATCTTCCACTTATCTCATTTAATACCATATGGATTCTTATCACCCTAACCCTGGTGTATTTTGTCTGTATGTGTATTTACAAACAATGTAAATCACTACTTCTCTTTTCCTGGAAATCAGAGACCCTGTGCATACTTCCTTCCCAGCTGAAATCTTGCTGCAGTCCAGACATATATTTTCCTCTGCCAGCTCTCAGCCACTCCAGCAAATGGCTCCTACATAGCTCAGCAGTTAGCAGTTGATTTATGCACCGTTAATGAATTCCCTCTGAATCCACTCCCTTCCCTGCCTCCACCCATGTGCACTTGAAATGCCTGAGCATCCTGTATCTCCTGAGTTAACTATACTGATGGATTGCTGTCCCCAGACATTCAGCAAAGACCCAGAGCACAGGGACTCGAGACATCTTTCCTGATTTGGGTAGCCCAACTCTGTTCTTTCAGGCTGGAGCATGATCTGCTCTAAGTATTGAAGGATAGGGCAACACTAACTGAGCAACAAAATTTTTAGTTCATGAAGCTGTCTGAAAAGTTGCCAAAAAGCCCAAAAGGAGGGCTGTCAAAGCATCAGCTACAGCTGTCTTAAATGGTCCAGACTGTCTGTGCTTAACACTGAGCCTGTTTCACCTGACAATTCAGTTGGCCTGGTCTGAGTACAAGTGACTGAAACATGGAAAAAATTCAGCTGTAGAAATGCAGGGTGGTAAACAGCAAAGAAGTTGTTGAAACTTGAATTGTTGTTTCCATGTTATACTGTGCACCAAAATAACAGCACCATTCAGAATCCAACCCTTCTCGTCATTCATTAAGAAAGCCAGATTCACTTTCAGTGGCATCGTTTGGGCAAATGAAAGATCAGAGTAATGTTTAACCAAATTAAAGATGTGGCAAATGCAAATGTTAACTGTTTACTTTCGAAGGCTAATTCCTCAATTTTTCTCAGGTAAAATGTGAGTTCCCAATTGCCTAATCTCTGCTCTGGTTGGATGTTCTGAAACTATTTCCTACAGACAGACTTATGCATCAGTCCCTGAAACTCACAAAACCTACTGGGTCTGATGCAAAACTGACTGATACTGCATTTAGTTGCATTGTGCCATGACTGTGCTGGTACCAATAGCTGTTGCATAGATCCTGGACATCCCCCCCCTTTACAGCAGTGCTTGTCACTCAGGCTCTGATGAGTCTGTTGCTTTTTTGTTGTATTATTGGTATGAATTTCAGCAGTTCTGAACCAACTCCTGCTGAAGCCAGCAAGTTTCCATTGGTTTCATAGGGACTGTAATGGTACACTTGACTGGAATAAACATATCCCGTATCAACTCTGCAAGCTACTAATAGTCCTACTTGCTCCCCTTCCTTGTTATGTAGTGGGGTGGTCTGACAGCTACTGGCTCTGCAAAAAATGTATGCTTAAGTCCAGGCTTCCTGTTTTGGGGTCTTGTGGGCTTTTTTGCTTCTTATGGTGTTTGATTTGGTTTTTTAATACCTTAAAGGATGTTAGAATTCTGGG
The DNA here is from genome assembly GCF_050655825.1 of Lonchura striata. Lineage (NCBI taxonomy): Eukaryota > Metazoa > Chordata > Aves > Passeriformes > Estrildidae > Lonchura > Lonchura striata. The sequence continues at coordinate 81,420,967 of NC_140705.1, read as the reverse complement.
AGATAGGCTGAGTGTGTGAGTGTGCACATATGCAGAGAAAACAAGCATTAGATGACATTTGGCTTTCCCAACCCATTGAGATCACTATAACCTGGGCAAGAAGACTTTTAAAGGAGAACTCTTGCCTTGAATACAGCTGCCTAGATTCCTCCTGCTTTTCTTCATGAAGAAAGAGTAACTTGTATTTGTCTAGAATTGTTGTGGTGACCCAGTCACAAGTTGGTGAGGGAGATACTCTTGGCTTTTACCCAGGGACACCTGCTGTGAATCAGTGCTGTCCCACTGACCAGCCCCTGCCATGTACACACTGCACAGCCTATCTCTAGACACTACACCTACTCCACAGGCCCTTGGCTATTCTTAGGAGGACTTTCTAAGTTGTCTTTAACTTGTGCTCCTGATTTCACCAACTCAGCCTGAACTTACATCCTGCCCCCATAGTGAGAAACTCCAGCTGAAAATATCTCAAATCAGAAGGAAACTACTGCTCATCAGTCTGCTCAGCCTCCTGTCCCACCCGGATCTTGTTCCACTCCCTTGGGGTTAGGGAAAACATGGTCATTTCTAAGACAGCTCTAAAGCAGGCAGGCTTGTGTAGCAGACTGAGGAAAAGAAGACCAAGGGGTGGGGGAGATACTTCATCATGAAGAAATGCTTTACATTTGCAGTAACAGCTGCCCTTCACAATGGGGTTGCCTTCATTTTGTGAGAGGTTGCTCTGCAAGGGCATGTCAAGGCCTGTTCGGCCCTGAGATTTCTGTTCCTGGCACTCTTGACTATATACCCAGGCTAAAAGAGCACAAATTGGTCAGTGCTCCAGTGTCAAGAGTATATAGATGCCAGCACTATATATGGGAGGGAAAAAGAAAGGAAAACCAGTCTGTGGGCTTGAAAACAGGGAAGGTGGAAGTAAAATTAAATGGCAGAGGGAAGGACATAGCAGAGGAGATTGTGCAGGCTGAGGAGAGATTAACAGAAGAAGCAGAAGACACGGGAGAATTCAGATCAATGCTGAGGCAAACAGCAGGGAATGTTCTTAGCAAGGAGCATTAGGAAGTTGAACACAGATGGCAAGGTTATGTAAGGCAGACAGACCTGAGAACTGTAAGGGCAGCATGGAGGAAAAACCTTAAAATCCAGGAATGGGGAAAAAGGTGCAAAGTATATGAACAAATATCTAAAATTATAATACTTTCCAAATCAGAAATAATAATTTTAATTTTCTTTATCTTGATGTTAGAAAGCTGTATATAAACTAAGCAAGGTAGTGTAAGAATAATTTTATTTAATATTTTGGTAACACAATGATACATCTCAGAACTACCATAGAATTTAACTTGCTAAATGACTGCATACATTCTAAATAGGTGCTACTAAATTTGAATAACTTCACAGAGTACATGTGGCTTTATGTGACCAACAGCTATATAGCATGTAACCTCTTGACTGACATGAGCAGTGTGGATGGATTTTGCACTAGTAGCCAATGCATAGTTACAGCTTTTGGAAGGGTAAAAAATTGCAAAAAACATTTTTTATTAAAATATGAATTGATGATCCTTGCATTAGAATAGCTATTCAGATAGGTTACATACTTTATTTCTTTTAATAACAGCACTTACAAAAGTACAAGAAAAATTGTCTTGCTAGCATTTGATCTAATGTAGATCTCCATATGAAAATGCTGAGTATCTTATAAAGCTTTTCACAGATATAGGCTAAGTTCTGGGATATCACAAACTTGTACGTAATTCACAAAAACACCTGAGGTTACTCCATGTGTATGTAGCAGAAAGATTTTTTTAGCTCTAAACCAGATAATAGATACCATATGAAGCCAGAGACTTTAACCAGGTACATTAGTACTGTGTGGGGTTATAGAGCAGTGCTTGCAGGCTTGATTCAGGTTTTTTAAATCAGTAGCAAACTTGTAGGTAAGATCGGGGTTGTTAAGCCAGCTCTTCCCAGTGCCAGTAGGAGCTCTGTCCCTGCTGCCAGTGTCACTAAGACAGGCCATCTATCAGAAGTCACAGTGCAAATCCTTACTTGCTTAGGTCTCAGCAGAGCTACTTCACTGTGCAGCACTGTAACCTTGTTTTTCTAGCTCTGCTAATACCTTATCTGGTACTGATAACTATAACTGTTGCTGAGCACAGCAAGTGATGTGAGGTACTCTCATGTCTGATGGATTTCATATGCAATTGAAGGCAAATGGCAGCTCCAAAGAAGTGCCCAACACTTTTCAAATCGGGCATTTACATAGGGCTGTTTGCTTTCTAGAGAAATATGCAGCTTTGTGAAACAAACATTAGCTGGAGGTTCCACATCATAGTTTCATGTGTGCTTTACTTTAAAATAAGAGGTGTTTAAAAAGTAAAATTATGAACTTTGCCTCACAAATATTGTAAAAGAACTTTTTGTTCAGTTAATGGGTACTTTAATTAGGACATGTAATGTTTATTTTCCTTCTGGGACTTTGTTCCAAACGAATTGTGCTAAAAGTACATAGTTGATTTTAAGATATACTATTTAACTCAACCTAACAGAATGACTAGTGAGTAGAGGTATTATTTGCTGTGTGCTTTGCTTGAGGCTTGTGGCAATAATATTTTAATATAAACCCCCCCCAATCTCACTTCTGTCTACCTTGGCCAATGTGGATTTTACTAGACTTACCTATGTGCTTAGGGACACCCGTATTAACTCCTTCCTAAAGAAACAAAACGTTCAGCTATACCTTTATAAATCTCATTCAAACACTTATTTTGTTCATAAATATGCTAATGTACAGGATAACATTATGATTTGTATCACCCTTGCCATCTAGTGACAAAAATTCTGATCTTTCAAAATTTTGTGGAAAGTTACTATAGTAGAATATTCTATTAATTTTCATGTAAGACATGAATTTTAGTTGCAAACATGCTTACAAGCAAGACTTTACATTGCCATTTTACCAAAAATCATGTGAACATTTATTATCGAGGCATTAATGTACATCCCAGCAGCCAGAACACCAGAGCTGCCATGAGCCTATGGTAGTTTCCAGAAGAGTAAATTCAGAAGCAGGCTGCAGTTTTCTGAGCAAATGCTTTTCTTTGTTTTTTAATAAGAGATTTCACTTCTGAATGTGGAGTAGTCACTGAAGGCAAACTTAGAGTTAAGGCAGAGAGCATGGAGATATGGAAAGGATTATAGAGACAATTCCTGGAGATGCTCCAACCAGTCAGTAGATAAAAAGCACTTTACATTGACAACTTCTGTGAACAAGCTAGAAAAGAAAAGGCTTACTTTCAAATTGCATATGTTTTATTATTTAATATATTGTACCCCTGGCTCTCCTTGTAGAATTAAAAAGATGACTTGAATTATACCTTGTGCAACTTTTCTTCCTGCTTTTATAGCATGTAATATTGGCTGTGTACCAAAAATATCACCAGAACAAGCTATGAGTTATATAGATTTAAAAAGAGAGAGGGGGATTATCTGTAGATGCAAGGTTTATTGCTTAGGCATTTGCTGACAGCTGGCTTTCACCGGCTGCTTTCTCTGCTTGCAGTCTTTGGACAGTCTGATCAAGCAAATCCATCGTATCTCGGAGCGTAACATTCAAAGTGAATGGCTTAGGTTTAATGGTCAGCCCATAGGTAAAGTCCATTTTAGGGTCCTCGTTTGGATTAGCAGTAAAATTGCACTGATGCACCAGTATGGAGGTAAAGAGAAAGAGCTGCACCTTGGATAACTCCTCTCCAATACACCGACGCTTTCCCAATGAGAAAATCATCACGCTGCTAGTGAGATCTTTATTGATGAACCCATTCTCATCCAGGAATCTTGTTGGATCAAAATCCTCTGGGTTGGACCATTTTGCTGGGTCATGATTCACTGACCACTGATTGACAAAGATGACAGTATCCTTGGGAATGAGGTAGCCCATGACAAAGGTGTTGGTTGTGGTGGCATGTGGGATAGTCACAGGCACAAAGCTGCTGAAACGCATGGATTCATACAGGAAAGCCATGATGTAGGGCAGGTGAGGCTGATCTTCAACACATGGCAGACGGTCTCTTCCAACAATCCTATCCACTTCTTCTTGCATTTTAGCCTGCACTTTCGGATACCTGTCATTTAAAGCAAGATGTGTGTGCATACGTAACACTTTCAAAGAATTTTTCTTACAAATAATCCTTGCTGCAAACATTTTTCACAGAATCTCACTGCTATCCTACATGATGCAGTTTGAGCAAGGTTTAAACTTGTAGACCTCAGTTGAAAACTTAAGAGAAAAAAAATCAGACTTCCCATGCACTGGTGTAATTTTAGATTTGCTCAGTTTTTCCTTTAATATCCCATGTAACTGATTCTCAACATAAAAAATAACAATAGCCTAAAGTGTGCTGAAACTGAATATTCTAATCCAACTTTGAAAATTAATTCTAAAATTAGAATTACTTGTCTATTCTAAGTATTGCATTTTCTGTGGGAACAAGAATTTGGTTTTCCAACTCTGTATGTGACTTCTAAAAGTTAGCATGGAGTTTGTTATCACTAGACACAATACCTTTGAAAGCCTGCAGGTTTCTAAACTAGAAAAAAAATCCCAATTATTAAATTGTCAGAATGGCTTTATGAGGTTCCAACTTTTAGTTTGAAAAGATACTTTCTAATTAATACCATATTATGTTTTCCCTATAATGTATTTAAAGATTACTGTCTTGAAGTCTGGACAGTTTGGAAGGCTACACAGTAACCAAATAAGATCAAAATGTTAATATATCTTTTTCTTGTCTAAAAGCCTACATTCTGCCCAGGAGCCTTCATTTGCTTTAAGTATTCAAGTTTGGCTTCTGCATCTTTGCTTTTTTCTCCTGCAGCAGACTCACATGTCAAATGCTGGGCAAACATGAGAAATTGGGAGAAACCCAAAAGTTACGTGAACACTGGGGCATCACACCCTTAAACTGGAGTGTTAAATATTTCCGTGTTTTTCAAGAAGCGACTGAGTAGATAATGTTTGCGTATGACTACAAATTAAGCAGGCGATGAAGGAAAAAGCGAGGATAGGCAAGAGAGTCGGTGTAATGGCATCTTCTCCTAAACCACCCTCCCTCTCTGCATTTCCCCGGCAAACAGGCCAGTGCCAGGGCAGCGCTCCCGCCGGCTGCCCAAGGGGTCTGCCTTGCCCAGTCACGCAATGGCAAGGAAGGCACACACAGCGGCAGCTCAGCATAATAGCGGGTTTGTAAAGCGGTGCACGAACTCTTTATCGTGCTTAAGCAGTTGTTATCCTGTTCCTATGATCTCCTTGATCTTGACCTGCTAAAATCTGTTACTTTCGGCTTTTACTCGGCTGCCTTTCTGCCAACCTCTTCTTATGCACCATAACCCGACCGCCTGAATAGGGTGGGATTTATTTTCTTTTATACTTCCTTATCTCTTTCTGGCAGGCTTCCCAGAGCTTCCGTGTTAGTTAATCGGAGGCCGCTGGGGCACCTGGCGCTGCCCGGTCTCGCAGACCCGCGACCCGACGGCGGGTCCCTGCCGGGGCCGCGTCCCCGGCTATGCCCGGACCCGGAGCTCCATGCGCTGGCTCGGGCCGACGGCGGGAGCCCTCCCAGCAGAGCCTTTGCCCATGAGGCGCGGTTTAAACGGGGCTCCCCCGGGGCTCGCGGGCGCTCGCACCTCGGGCGGCCTCGCATGTCCCCTCGCATGTCCCAGGCCGGTGGGGCGCTGCGGTGTGCTGCCGCCTCCGCCGGCACATACCTGATGAGGAAGATGAGGAGCCACTGCAGGGCGGTGGAGAGGGTGTCCTGACTGGCGCCGAAGATGTCGGTGACGGTGGCGGGCACGTGCTCGAGCTGCAGCCACGGCTGCTCCCGCTGCAGGCGGATGAAGGCGTCCATCATGTCGCGGGGGGCGGCCCCGGGGCGCAGGCTGCGCTGGTGCTGCAGGAACTTGCCGCGGACGAAGCCGTAGAAGTCGCGGTTGAGGTCGCGGAAGGCACGGTAGGCGGCACGGACGGGGCTGGGGAAGCGCTGGAGCCAGGGCAGCGCATCCACCAGGCTGCCGGCGCCCACTGCCCGACCGAACTGCTCGTTGCGCCCCACGATGCGCAGGAACTCGCCGTCGCCGTGGCTGTAGCGGCGGCCGAAGCACAGGGCACTCATCACGTTGGCCACGGCCACCACCAGGACCCGCGAGGGGTCGAGGAAGGCGCCGCCGGCGCTGCCGCGCACCAGCAGCGCCACCAGCGCCCGCGCCTCGCCCACCAGGTGCCGCTCCAGCAGGCGGCGGGTGGCGGGGCTGCCCGTGGAGAAGGCGCGCACCGTGGCGTGCGCCGCCCGCCGGTGCAGCTTCCAGAGCTCCGAGTATCCGCCGAAGGCCAGGCTGAGCCCGCCCGACACCAGCTGGAAGGACGGGAAGGGCGGGCGGCCCGCGAAGGCGGCCCCCTGGCGGACGAGGGCCTGGCGGATGGCGCGCTCCCCGTTCAGCACCACCACGGGCCAGCGCCCCAGGCGCAGCTGGAACACGGCGCCGTAGGTGCCGGCCAGCCGGGCGAAGGAGAGGTGCGGGGCGCTGCCCAGCTGCGCCGCGTTGCCGATCAGGGGCCAAGGGAAAGGGCCTGGCGGTGCCCGGCGCTGGCCCTGCCGCTGCTGATGCTGCAGGAGGAGCTTGCCCAGGTGGATGGCGGCGAGCAGGCAGAGGAGGAGCAGGAGGGAGCTTTGCAACGGGGGCATGCCGCGCAGCGCTTCCCCGAGCCTCTCGAGGACCATGCTGCAAGGGAAAGAGAAAGGTTCAGCGGGCAGCGTCCCCGCGGCGTGGGGGGACCTTCAGGTCCCGCGGGTAAGGGGAAGCCCAGACGGAGCCCACTGGTGTGGTGGAGATGAGCCTCGGCAGCTGTCCCAGCTCTCGGAGTCCAGGCAAGTCCTTCCCATGCGCTCCTCGTGTGCCTAAAGCCCCCTGAATCCTATGCGAGAAACAAGGGATAATCGATAATCAAGTGTCAAACTCCTAATAAGAGATCGAAGTCGTGTTTGGCGGAGAGGCCGCTGCTCTCTCTCCGCCTGTAGGGAAAGTTCTCAGCGAGAGATCCAATAGGTCACGGCCGAGAGAGGCACGGTTAAAGCAGAAGGATGCTCTCGGCTGTCGAGACTCCGCAGATGCAGGCAATTGCCGTGCACCGGGGACTGGTTAATTCTGGCGCTGCACATCGCTTCCCCCGGCGAAAAAGCCCCTACGAGAAACGGGTTACCTTCCCCACTGTCGGAATTTCCCGCTGCTCCGGAGAAACGCACGCGGCCACGGAGCTCTCTCCGTCCCGAGCCCTTCCCTCCTCCCCGCGCCTTCGGACCCGTCGCGGCATCGCAGGCTGGCGGTCTGCCGCCCCGGGGATGGGCGGCGGAGGATGCCTGAGGACTCAGCGTGGCAGTGCTGACTGGCCCCGCTTCCCATCCCGGGGACCACCCGCTCCAGCCTCCCAGAAGCAGCGAGAGGATGAAGGGGTGAAATAAGAGGCGGGCTCCTTAGCAGAACTGACCTGTTGCACACTGCTTCCATCCGAGACCTTGAGGAGGATGGAGAGGAGCTGTGCAGCCGGCGGCAGCACTAATGGACAGCCGCGGCTCCGAGGAGTGCGGCGACGGCGGCGTTCAGATCCAAGCCTTTGGGAAACTCATTAAGAGCCCCGGTACCTGTCACCCGGAGCTTGGCAGGTGATGTACAGGCAAATGCCAGTTGCGCCCGATCCCAGCGCAGTTATCACATTCCGAGCTCTTTAACCCTCTCGCCCCAAGGCAGCCACCTGCCCCGAGCAGCTCCGGGAGCGGACCGGGAGCGAGCGGACTGCTGCGCCCCCTCCCTCTCTCTCTCCCTCCCACCAGCCTGCTGGCCTGCGGGGACTGGACGGGGCCAGCCCAGCCCGCCGCAGGGAGCAAAGGCAAGCGGCTCAGAGGGCGCGGAGAGGATGGCCCGCTGCTCTCAGACTCAGCCGGAACCGGAGCCGCCACCTCTGGACGCCTAGCATTGCCACTCCCGGCTTTATACCTGCCGGCATCCGCGGTGCGCGGCGCGGTGCGGGCGGGACGCGGACGGCCCCGCTGGCAAGTCGCCGTTGCCTGCCCCGTCCTTTGGCTTGAGGGGTCGCAGTTATTTGCCAGCTGCCCCTGGGCCCTCGCCAAGCGGAGCGGCTGAGCCGCGGACGCTTTTATAGCCGGGGCCAAAAGTTTTAGCGGAGGAGGTGCCGGGAGGGGAGAGGGGTGGCGGGCGGGCTCGCAGCTCTCGCTGTCGGGAGGCGAAGTCTCGCCTGCATCTTTTAGGGGCTGAGGAAGCCGAAGAGCTTCCCCTCCTCCGCCTGTCGCCTCCCCGTTGCGTGCGGAGTTAGCATTGCGTGAGCCGGGGCTGGAAAGCCTCCAGCCATCTCCTTCCCGGGCCCCTACCTCTCCTCGCAATACCTGACACCAGCTCTGGGGAGAATGAGGCTGGGAAGCCCCGGGCAGCTCGCCCCCCGGCCGGCTCCGGTGCCCTCCAGTCTGGCCTCCGCCCTGCGCTCGCTGCTCTCCCGCTTACGGAGCCTTTTTACTGTTAAATCTGGCGCCTCCGCCCGCACTGGGAGAGCTGGCGAGAGGCGTGTGGGTACGGCGCTCCAAGCCCCCCCGGGCTTTCCGGTACCCCGGGGGAACCGGGACGGCAAAACCTCCAGATAGGGAGGAAATCGTTCCCCAAGGAAACAGAACGACTTTGCTTTGTTCTTGTCTTTTTTGCAGTAACGAGAAAAACATGAAAATACGACATTTATTTCAGATTCTTTACAGTCACGGCATGAGAAGTAAATACGATGTTTTGGTAGCATTTAAGGATTAGATAAAATTACATGCTGGGAGTCAGCCCAGCTCAGGATGTGAGCCGCGTCCTGGCCAGGCTGCTACTGCTTCTGTCTTTGGTAAGAAGTGTAATCCTCCCTGTTGTCACTGTCCCAGGCTCTTCCAGATGGTGATGCTCCTTCTTGCTCAGACTAGCATCAAACTGTTGGTTTGGAGCTTCTTCCTGCTATTGCCAAGTAACAGAGGTGTCGAAACCACTTTTCTAAATAGTGCCAGGAAAAGTGAGCTTCCCTTTCCCAGCCCCACTTCAAGGCTGAACTTGAAGGGTCCATTCCTATGGGACTAAGGTTAGGGTGTTCTGATATCTCCATCACTATCAGAAGATTGAACCCAAATTTCACCTGCTATAACCACTCATCTGTGGAAAAGTTGTCACTGCTTCCTCTTTTATCTGTCTCATGTCAAAGAGACATGGATGTCTTCTGGCAAAGTTCCAGAAAGAGGTCTGGGTAACACTGATCTTTTGCCACTGAACAGAAGAATTGTTCCAGGCACTGGGGCTGGGTGGTAAGGACTAGCTTGGATCAGTTATCTGAGCTTTATGTTATAATGCTGGGCATTTCTTATTGCCAGCAGGTAAATTTTCCCTTTTCTTGGTGACTGTGGTAAAAAGTTGCCTAAACTCCAGGCATTCCAAATCTTATTAGTTAGGCCCTAAACCGTTTCTTTGGTTCAGCAACTAAATTAGTTGTATTGCAATTGGATTGCTCCTGGCTGCTTGCAGGAAGTACAGAGAAAAGAATATATTTCCACTATCATGACTTGCAAACTCAAAATTTAAGGCAGGAGCCTAGGAGTTTTAAATCCTGGTACTTTGGGGTTTTTTTTATGCTCTAAGGAAACATTAATTATTTCTTATTTCACTTCTCTTTGGTCTTCAGGAATTCTGTAACCATTAGGAAAGAAAGAAAACCTATTTTAGATATTTTCTTCTGTGGTAATAGTACTACCTGGTCCCCCTGTACTATTTACAGCTTTGACTCCCTATTGCATTTATTACAGCCTGAGTATTCTTCTGACTGTATACATTGAAGATTCACCCAGTTTTTTAGGCTCTGATTCTGTGTGACCTTGATTAGTCCCTTGGTCTCTGTATTATTCTACAAATTGCCCTCCTGCCTACCTCTATATTTATTCTTCTCACCTCTTTTGTTTGTAGATTCATAGGAGTTCAGAATTGCTCTTAGAGAATGTATGTTCTTTTTTCCCAGTCCTAGGGAGATGATTGAGATGCAGGTCTTACTGAAACCAGTCCCAGGTTCCTGAGTTGGTTAGTTTTGTTAGGCACTTAAGACTGAATCACTGAAAATATATGCCACATAAAATTAATTATTTCTGAAGTCTAGAAAATCCTACTTAATATAATATATGGAAAAGAAAAGGAGTTGGAGGGTGACAAGTGAGTTGGTTGGGGATTAAGGGAGAGGAATTCAGGCCTAATCTCTTAAAAATCTTGATTGATTTGATAGGAATGCCAGATGCAGGGTTTATGGGGTATATCAGTACCTCTGTGACTCTGAATAAAGTTGCTTAAGTATGTGGATGAGCATCCTTGTTGTGGAGGTGAAAATTTGATAAAGGAGGGGGAATTGCACAGCCTAAAGAATCTTCATGTGCCCTTTTAGAAAGAATTTCTATGTCTGCCACAGTCCTCCCTCTTCCAAGAAAATGCCTTAACCTCTAAGAGATTTTTATAAGTGTTAAGAATTACTTACCTAAATCAGGTGTTGAAGACTGAGTTCTTAGTTTTACTTTTAACCATGGCAGCCCTTGTCTTTGATTTTGAATACCTGCTCATAAATCCTCATGAACATCAGCTGGAATTTCTCACGGACTTGACTTTGCTGCGTTTTCTTACCTCTTCCCTTTGCATCTTTCCATGGAAAGCCCTCCCACACTAGATTTCTCTCTTTCCCATGCCTGGGACTGTGGGTCTTTTCCTTCTCTCTCTTAATTTTACAAAATCCCAAGGTGCATTAGTTGAGCAATGTTTTATCCTGGGGTTGCTTCAGCCTAGAGCTTGTACAAATTGTTTACCATTTGCAAAGTGATCCAAGCCATTTTTTTTTTGTTAAACAATCCTTGGCAATGTTGTTTCTGTTTGTCTGATTCTGAGTGTTGCACAATACTATATAAGTATGTGCAATATAAGATGAATAAACAAGTAGCATAACAGTAAAATACAAATCACTTGGAAATGTAACCAAGTGCAATATCCTATTGGTTTCAGGCTGCTTAAAATTGTACAGATGTACTTACATATCTCTAGTGTTCAACTCTAGTCTCAATACTGCTATAAGTCAAGGAAAATCACCACTACAACAGCCAGACGACAATCAGAATAAGAGCCTGTACACCTCTGTGTTTGCAACAGCTCACTCAGATTGTGTTTATGTGGTGATCCCATGTGATGAAGGTTTACCATTATGATTCAAGTAGTTTCATGTCTGGAGCAGAAAATGTGTGTTAAGTCCAGCTCACAGCCTCATGGCTGCTGGCTCTGTGGTCATCATCTGTGCTTATCTACACTGCACTGAGGGCTCTGTGTTCAAGCCAGCCTGCGGCAGCAGCACCACAAGTGTGGGTGGTAGTGAGATAATTTCTGCTGCAGGCTCCTGGTTTGGCTCAGTTTGTCAGATTTCCAGTCATGCCAAGCATGAGATGTAAGCAAAATAGAAGGAGGCACATCCTCAGTGCTACCCAGAGTGCGAGGCATACATAGGAGCCAGCTGCAGCACCATGATTCAGGATTATTTACTTAGGCCACTCACTGTGGCCTAAAATAAAGCATTTGTGGTATGCTTTTTAAAGCATATGTATTTGTGGTTGCATATCACATTCTTAACCTTTATTAACTTGCAGCTTTCTTTGGACTTTCACTGTTCCCTGCATTGCCACTGACTTCCCAGCTCACATTTTCAATTCTGCCTTGCTATTGAAAACCCTACATTTGACTTCTAATTCTGAGCCAAATTCCTGCAGCTGCTGTGGGAAGGCAAGGAACCTCCCAGTACTTGCTGGGGCTCAGCTCACTGGCAGCCTGAACTGTAGCCTCTCCATCTGTTTGCATTTTTCATGTTACTTAAAAATTAAAGGCGTACATTGTGGTCTGCTTCCACACAGGAAATATACAGGTATGATTACAGAAATGAGGACATAGTGTTATACTTAATTCAAGCATAAAACTTGATTCTGAAACTTCTGATTTTTCCTGATTCCTACATATTTCTTTCCAAAGTTGCTACCTTTTCTTGACAGTATTAGATGAAACCATATAACTTAATCTTTCTTGAGAGGAAAATACAGAGATGATACCTTTGTGAATATCTTTTGAGAAACCATTTTAAACTGCCTTCTGCTACAAGGCAAAAGAGCAAAATCTAATTTACACACTGTTGGACCCTCATCCATGGTATTTTCTGTGTGTCTTTTTACTGACACTATGCAAATTCTTTTACAGTGCTCTGAAAGAAGTAATCTGAAGTAGATGGATTAAAAGACATTTAGGAAAGATTAGACACTGTTCAAGGTGTGCATTATTGCATCTGTCCTCAAATGTGTCACACTGCCACAAAAGTGTGGGCAAACTGCTGTGCCTGCTCACTCTCCTGCTTTCTAAAGATTACCATGTAAAATAAGGATCTGGGGGGGAATAGAAAATTTCAAACCAGATTATTAAAGTAGAGTAAAATTATAAGTGAAGGAAAACCCAGAGTTTGCAGCTAAGGGAACTCTGTGGATTTAGACACTTGCAGGGTGTTGACCCTTCACTACAGAGGAATAAGACAGTGAAGCACTTGCAGATGAATGAAGAAACTTGCAGTTCCTTGATGAGAATATGGGTTTTCCCATATTGTCCCCCAAGTGTCCTAGCTATTGATTATCCCAGCCTATAAATGTTCATTTCACCACTTCCCAACCAATAATTTCCTATGTCACAAATATCATCATTTCCCATGATACAAATATCGTTAATTTCGGTTCTTCAGTTTGTTTTGGTTTGTGCCATTTTTGGTGCTTGACAGCAGAACAAGTGGTCAAAATAATAAAATACACAACACAATTTTAATCTGATCCCCTCTAGAGCAATCCAAGTTACACTTCAGAATTTTTCTTTGGGTTTCTATCATAATTTTTGGAAAGCCTGCTCTGCTTACCTGCACAATCACATGGATATGTTGAAATTTCTTGTACTGTTAGATATGGATTCCATAGCACCTGGAGTAATTTCTTGTCTAGAAGATTGAAATTTAATGATGGGAAGTTTTCAGCATTTAAAAACATTGTTATCCTTACTACTGCTGCTTTCAGGTTTTCAGGTACTCTGAGAGAGGAGGTGGCACCGGGCACAAATCGATTGTTGAGATGGCAGCTGAACCAAAGAGGAACACAATAATTTCTCCATCATGATGACTTTCCCTAGCTTTTAATCATGAAGAGACAGGCCTTTAGCTGGGATTTCCCAAAGGAGGTTCAAGTTACGGACCTAATAAATTTCATGTCAGTCAAGGAGTTGCTTGTAAATGTCACTTCCTAGGTAGCCCTACTCAAATGAGTCAGGAAATATGCTCCCCCCTCTTCTCCCTTCCACTACTGTAAGTCAATAAAGTGTTGAATAGTATTTGTGAAAAAGCTGCAGAGTAATAGCTCATCCACCAGAAACAGCGAGTATGCTACGCTAGCTCCACTGAAGTATCCTGTCAGGTGAAAATGCATGAATCTGAACCAGGACTTTCTGTGATTTGGCTGATTAAATTCTGCTGAGGTAACGTTTGCACACCCCTCTGTAGCAGGCATTCTTGGCTTCCTCTGCTCTGTTGTGAAAGGGTTTGGTGCATTTGCCTCCAGCGTTAACTGCATTTTGGTGGTAAATGAAATTCCTCAAATACTTGGGACTTGGATGTATGCAGGTAATACCCTAGCCTATAGAATTATTTACACTCTTCCCCAGGGTAAGGGAAATGGGAGTTATTTGTTTGCACATTTTTTAATTTGAACAAAGATTTGGAGAATGTATATTTAAGCCAATGGAATAAGGGAAACTCCCTTTGTGGTATCTGTGGTCAGTGATGGAAAACTGAGTTTAGGAGAATTTTAATGTATTCTCTGTAAGGGCTAAAGTCTTGATCAAGATGGTTTACTTCTTCTGTAAGACAAGTAACAATAATAATAATAATAATAATAATAAAAAAAAATATTTCCTCTGTCCCTCAGGAATTTTTTTCAAGGAGAAAAAGCGGTCTTGACACTTACATGCTTCTAGCATTTGGAAGCAAACCCAAGGAAGTGTCTGTTTCTGAGCTATTCAGGTCTTCTAACCTTCAGCAATGGCAGATCAAAAACCATGAGGGAGACAGACTGCAGGTGCCAATCAGGGCAGGTTTCATCTTGTCACAATACTCCGGGAAGAGGCATTTGCTAATGTCTGTTAATCTCATGGCACACCAAAGGAGAAAGATGAAAAAAAATTGGCATAAATTCTTCCCTTTCCCAAGCAATCCACACCCAGGCTCAGGGCAGCTGCACAATGGCTTGATGGCTTCCTCTAGAAGGGAGAGCATTGTGGGAGCCTGTGCCTGCCCTGGGATGGCTGGGCAGATGTGGGGTCACCCTGCAGGAAGAGTCTGGCTCTCTCAGAGAATAAGGGTGGAAGCAGCTGCAGAAGCAGCAATGCACTGGAGGTGACAGCGGCAGTAGCTGAGACCATGAGAAGAAAATTCTTCCAATGACGACAGCCTAAAGTCCATCCTGGCTGTTGTTGTCTCCCACAGAAACACTCACTCTGCAGCCAAGGAGGAAGCTTAAAATGCTGTGCAGCACCATGGGGAAGAAGTAGCAGCAGTGGAGATAACAGCATCTTTACCAGCTGCAGGGAAAAGACAGGATTAGGCACTGTGTAGGGCGCTGTAGGGGATGGCTTTGGCCAAGAGCCAGATTTGCCCCTATCTTTCTTTTGAGGTGTAAATGCCATGCAAAGAGGCTTCTCTCAGTGGCTTCCCTGTGAAGATAAATAACCTGATCCCCCAGTTATTATCCCCCTGCTCTCCTCCCCTTCCCCCTGACTGACTTTGATTATTGTAACTTTACATGCGCTTTTAATTTGCGTGCAGGCAAGTACAAAGGCACAACCGGATATACCTGTTATTTGCCAATGACCTGAAAGAGCATAGTTTATGTTAAGCCTTGGGTTATGGTAAGGTTTGCACGCGATTCCTCAATATACATGCTGCAGGCAACTGATGGATGGAGGTGAGGGAGGGTGGAGGAAATTTTAAAGTGACAGAACCTGATTTGGTTCCTAATCAATCCACCATTTATGTAAAGGCCTGTATTGCAATTTTGCATGGAGACCAAGTCTTGCCCTTTCTTCAGGCAAGGAATGTATGATCACGTTATCCAGGCTGTAGTTGTTGGCAGCTGCACCTGCAACTGATCATGAATGCTTTATGAAAATTAGGCCAAAAAGGCAGGTAGAATATTTACACCTGTTTGTACATACTCTTGCATAGCAGGCAAAAGATTGGAAATGGAGCAGGAAACTACAAATGTGATAATTTATGTCAGCAGATTTAGGGCAGAGTGTGTGGGGATGTACCTCCACTGAAGTGTGAGGGCCTGGATAGAGAGGGGATCCATATTTTGTTGAATGGGACTCAGCCCCCACACAGCTTGGTGAGGTTTCATTTGACCTAAACTCCCTCAGCAAGATATAAAGAATATCCATCCCTCATGGATCGCATAGTTACAGCAGAAGACACATAGTTACATCAAGGAGATGTGGGGTCCAGTGCTCAGCTCACACACTGACTTGCTTGCTTACAGGGAAAGCCTAGTGTTGTTCGCTAAAAATTTGTTTTCAGTGATTTCACATCAAGTTAGCTATGTCTTCAAGCAGAATGGAAGTGTCCTTATCTGCTAGGCAAATTAACCTTGAGGTCTTAAACTTCAGTGGTTTTATTGCTGCTATGTGTTTTAACCTAGTATTAAAGGCTGCACCAGAGGAATTAATTACACATTTTGTTTGGAGGTTCAGGAAAGGGAAAGGATTCCGTTCATTCTTAGCTCCACCTCTTATCTCCAGGGAGCTGAGAACAACATGAGTTAAATTAAGCTTTATGGGATTTAAGGGACAGATCTTCTACTCAGACTTCTCTCAGAAACAGCAGGAAAAGGTACAGAAGGTCAAGTGTTACTCTTACAAATGAAGGCATCATAAAATGTTTGTTAAACATTTTATAAACATAAAATGTTTGTTAAAGATGGACCTATTGTTACAAGACCAATGTAAGTTTTCATTTCTGGACATAAGCACATTTAATCTTTTTTGCCTCAGATTTTCCCTAAAACTGGGAGTGATCATTGCATGTGGATCTGCCCAATATCTGTTCTCCTGTTCTCTAGCTTAAGACAGACCTTGTACAGCCAGCATCCAGGAAAATGTTGTTTACATTTGTAGGACATGGACTGGCATCTTTAATAATGTTTTTAAGTCAAGCAATGCAACTCTGCCTTCCACCTTCACAAGCCCACAATCATCAGGCAACCATGGTCCATTTGCAAAAGGCATTTATCTGAATCACCTTTCAAAATAAATCCATTTGATTTTCCCTCTTCTCCTTTGCTTTTTGGTGGTTTTTTTTAGCTTCTTGTTTGCAACCCTCCTTAGGAATTTGTTTTTATTTTAAAAACTCTTTTTTTTTTTCTTGTTAGTTTACCATTTGCCCTGGTTTTCGGTTCTAAAAATCCAAAATTGTAAGTATTGCATTTCTGCATTTTAATTCTTCCCCATTTGTCTTGATACTTAATATAAGTGTAGAAAATTCGCATCTAACAGCAACTTCCCAAAATCTGTGAACTCTTAAACACACAGTTGGTCTTTATGTGGTCAGTATATTTATAAAGATGTAAATGTCTCTACAGGCTTCCTCTGAGGAACAAAGGTTTTCATTTAAAAAACCCAAACAAAACCCAACCAAACAAAAAACCCCAAAAACATTTCTGTCCACAACCTGTTTATTAATAAATGTAGAAAAATTACCTAGTGTTGCTGTAAGCACTGATGCACAAAAAAACCAGAAAAACCAAAACCATCCCCACTCCCCCAAAGAAAACACCCTCAAAAAAACCACCAAAATAAAAATCCAAACCAATCTTGAAGTTTTTTGCACCTAGAAATTAGAAAGAGTGTGAAACTGCCTGCTCCAGTCCTGAAATAAAGCATTCACAACAACCAACTCTTGTGACAGGGTTAAACAGTCAGGAAAGGGTTACAGGCTGCCTGCTTGTCACTTAATTCATCAGGGGGTTAGATGAAGATGTGTGCCCTTTTTCTGGCATGGAAAGCCTGGGAGCCCCTGCAGCTGGTTTTGGATTAGGGAATAGCTTTACTTTGTGTTACTTTATGAATTTGATGTTTAGCTAATAAACTGTATCCTGAAGTGAAATCTGAAGAAGACTTGGATATTTCTGTGCCTTGACCTTTCCTTCCCCCTGGGCAAGAAAGCCCGCCAGCATACAGGCTGTGAAAGAGCACGTGACAAGAATAGTAAAATATTTTCCTTTTCCTTCTTTAAAGTAATCCTGGGTTATGTAATTGAAAGAGAAGTGTGAGGAGGCAGGTATGAACAAGAAAAGAAGGAGCAGGCCTACATTTCACTTGTACATGCAAGAGGAAGTCCTACTGAAGATAAAAAGTAGATGAAAGTAGAGTGATTGAGATTAGTTCAGGATATCTATCTAATACTCAGCATTTGCAATTGATCAGGTTGCAAAGCTGTAGCTGCTCAGGCATGAATTACATCTTCTGTCTTAAGAAAATTCTAAATTCCCAGATAGGAAACCTGACATCAGATTAGGACAAACCAGTTATTGTCATCTTCAGCTCTATAGGGATCACAAAAATGGATGCTAAGTCTGAAACAATACAAGAGTGAAATAGGGTAGCAGTAACAATCTGCTGCACTTTCCAAAGTGGGCAGAGCTCTTCCTGCATAGCACTTACTGCTGTGGAGGTAAATGGGAAATCACTCCCAAAAAAAGTGCATAGGCCAGGAGAGAAAGAGGAAGGATGTACAAATAGTTCAGTAGGTGTGACTAAGGACTGGTTGCAGCATCATTGTTTAAATACTGCTTGTGGAAAAAATGATTACGGCAATATGCTGATCTTATATTAAGTATTTTTGCATGGTTTTGAAAAATCTTAACAAACTCCACATTGTCTAAATTATCCTGATGACTCAAGCAGCATAACATTTTCTTTAAAGTTATTCCAATCAAGATAAATGATATCCCAGTTGATTTAAGTCATTATTTTCACATTGATTCAACTTAGAGAGGAAGGCTTCAGCAAGCTGCAAACATGAGAAACAAGCTTAATATTCCAAGTGATTCAGGTATGCTGCATTGAAGGCTGGACACCAACAAGATGAAATAGTAGCAGTGCAGAGATAAAAATGACACTGGTTCATGGTGCCTATCTGATAGTCAGTGGTTTCAATACTCATGTCTCTAAATGGCAGCCTTGCCTGAGAAGGCAGCCTCTGCATAAGCATCAGAAAACTTTGTCAAATTTAATTAATGAAAGTACTATATTGAAGAGACACCTGTAGCAAAGTTAAAGTGATGGAAACCCTTTGCCTTGCTTAGGCTGATAAAGACTTAAGTATTTAGGTGAATATTTTAAAAAGTAACGAGTGCCTAAGCTGTTTTTTCTAGTTCTTATGGATGTCCAGCCAGAACTTACATGACCACCACACAAGATTTAAACGTAAGAAGAACTAGGTATCAAGACAGCACTGGAGACAAAACCTCCCCATTGGAGGTTTTGCCAAGTTAGAAAAATATTTCTCTACTGTTGTAGTCAGGTACATGGTTCTACCTTGTTTTGATTGGTGTGGATGAGTTTAACTGTGTCTCATTTTAAGATTGTTTGGCCTGTGGTATCTTTGCAGAGCAAGGATGGTGGTGGTCCTGGTGCATTTTAGTGCACTTTAATACCCTTTTACCAAACACTGCAGGTGGAAGCAGCCAGGGAGCTGCCTGCTCTGTGCTAACCCATACACCTTTTCTCTTGCAGGGTTCTGAAGCTGACTCTTTGTCCTGGTAATGTCACTCATATCTGAGTGCTTTTCCAATACCATTAGTTGACAGTCTTGTTAGATGATTTTACTATGATTTTTAATGTTCATATTGATAAGCAGTCCTCTTTTCTGGTAAAATTAACAACTGCAACTCCTTAGTTTAACTCTCCTTCAAGGTCATAGTTGTTGGAAGCCAAAGTAGCACAGCATGCACTCTCCTCTCTGGCCAGCCATCTCCTAGGCATGCTGAGCTGTAGGATCCATGGGTGCACAGTAGTGCCACCTCAATGTCCTATCAGATCATCAGGCACAATAAACTTGTCCTATCATAGTGTTTACACTTTAGGCCAGCTGTGTAAGAGATGAGATACCCATAGGAAAAATATGAAAAGAAATCCCATCTAATCTGGCATTATCTCTGGTGATCATGTATCTTTAGAATAATCTAGACTAATCTGAGCTGACAGAGCAAGTTCATGGCAGTTTTACATAGTATTTTAGATATTCCAAGCAAGCTTGGCTTCTGGAGTTGTATTACTGAGTTGTTGCCTGACTTTGTTCTCTATGGAGCGTAATTCCTCCAGGAATGACCTCTTCCATCAAGGTCAGCTGAAATCATTATTTCAACAGGTAAGTACATGGATTCTGTTTAGTAAACCAACATTGGACATATAAAAAATAGTTGCTTCCTATGATTTTAATGTACCCCTCCACAATATATTTTGCTCTGCAGCATCCTTGTTACATATTAGAGGATGAATTTATACTGGGCTCTTCCCTATTTGATCTTGATTTAAGATTAGGCAACTGTCCAGATTATACAGCAAACCAGTTTGTAATAAGTATAAGAAACTCTGTCAATCCATTGTACTAACTATAGAAAAACAATTTAAGTGTAAAGAGTTATTACATTTAAATTCCAGCCAGCATCTGAAATAAATCACCTCGGGACACAGATTTATTTGCATAAATGTGCACAGATCATAGTGATAAATGATGTGAACATCATTTTTTTGTCAGCTAATCACAGATCCTTTCGCAATCATTCCTAAGCACAGCACTAGAGCACACTTGTGAGGTGGGTAATTATTAAAATTCCATTTTAGAGAGCAAAACAATGAAACCACATGATTAGGGGCTTTCCAGAGGCCATCCCTGACATTTTTTACTTGCTTAGTAATAAAATAAAATTTAATTACTTCTGTTCCTGAATTTCATCTACATATTCCTTTTTCATAGATGTTCCTTTTTCATACTTCTGTCTGGCATTACATTTTATAGCTAGTATCTTTTTACATTCTGGCATAATTTGCTAAGTGTTTCCACGGATGGATAACATTTGACAGGTTTTTCATCTTACTAAGAAAATGTGAGGCAAAATCCCAACATCTTCTATACAAGGAGGAATAAATACATGCCCCTACTTCTGCTTATTCCCAAACCTTGTTTTGATAAGTCAGATCTGTATTAATATGAGCTAGGCACCACACTTAACTTCCATCTTAATGCCAAGTTCTGAGGCTGGCTGACGATACTGGCTCACCCTACTTGAAACATTTTCTTGGCACCTCTTATAAACTCCTTTGGGAAATCTGTCAACAAAACACAGATTTAAAACACCAAACATGGTAGGAAAATAATTGTAGCAAAACATAGTCAACTCCACATGTGGTCAGGAAGGGCGTGTTCTATTACACCTGTTAGATTGTCATCTGGAACAAACAACTCCAACTCTGCTGTGGATGTGGTCATGCCTGGCTCCTGGGAGAGGAAACCCCTGCATGGTTCACCTGCTGAGACCTGGAGACACACCTTGGCTGCAGGTGCATGGCTCCCTGTTCCAGCGATGCATGCGTGAACATCCAGAGGACACAGAGCTCCCCACTGGGACCCCTTGTTCCTTGGCTTTGTGTCCTCATGCACAAGGAGGAGTAAGCAGCCTAGGAGGTCAAGTGACTGCAAAATACAGCTAGAAATTGCCAAGAACAAGAATTACAGATCTGGAGCCATGGAAGGTTGAGGAGAATATCCAAGGATAACACAGACCACCCTGTTGATACCAAACCTGGACCAAATATGCCTGTAATACTTCCAACACATGTATGCTTACCTGAAAACCCTTCCCTCTGGAGATCCCAGTCTGTCCTTTGACTGTGCATCTGGGGCTTTGTTGCCCTTTGCCAAATGTCATGCTTCAGATTTCCTTCTTGCAGTTGAGACAGACCACTTTTTATTAATTAAAGATCCAGTGAATATGTTCTTCTGTCTGCAGTCTTGAATACATTTGAAGTCTGACATGGCGTCTCCCCTTAGTTTTCTTTAGATAGAGCCCACAAGTCTCCTTGTAAATTAAAGTGATTCTTGTTCATTTTTTTCCAGGTACCTTGCTATTCTCCCGATTGCTTTTTCTCTAAAACAGGACTGAGTACTCAAAAAAAAGTGGAAGTGAGTAGAACAAAAATATTTTAGTTTTAAAGATAAATCTTGTGACACATCACTCCAGGATTGCTATTTATATTAGCTTGTGCCTCGCTATTCCGAGCAGGAAGCAGTTTATTTCAATTATACGTCCTGAAACAAGATTTTGTGAAGTAATGAAAAATGTTGAATACATGCAATGTGAAGAAATTATAACAGTTAAATATGTGGATGTCTAGCACCCTTTGATTTACATTGCTTTTATTAGTTTCATTGTCATAACAATGTTGTGATAATTAAAAATGTTCCCCGTTTCCATGGGAATGACACAGGGGTTTATGTGTCCCCAGGAGCAGCTATTCTACTTTAGCAGAAGCTGTTTTTATCATCTTCTTGGAAAACACTTCATTCATTCCTGATTTCTCATTGTCATCTATTTTGATACTTGAAAAAATACAGCACTGTTTATTTGGGTAGATTATACAGTAGGATCATCTTCTTAATCAAAATGATCTTTCATTTCTTTCCTTCAGTAACGTCCATTCCAACTCTTCAGAAAATGTCTCTGGTATTTCAGTGGCATTCTGTCATTCAAAATAGCTGTGCTGCTTGGGACAGAAAGTAGAAAGAGGGCAATTTTGTAAACTGGGCAGATGTGAAAGATTCTAATGAGTCTTTCTAAAGAAATAAATGCCTATGAGGATAAATTCCCTCTCTGAAGTTGCTGCAGGTGCAGTAGCTCCACGTCCATGTAAACGCCTCTGCTTATAGCAGATGTGGAGGACTCATTTAACTACTGCACTCAATTATCATATACTTTCCCTATTAACCACATGAAATGTGGGATTTTTGTGGGATTTGGTACAAGGCATTTCTGTATTCTAATAAGATTCTTCATGTGTTCCTCACACCTTTCTGGCTTAGCATATGCAGTAGCATTTCTTCTGACTTGGACCTTCTTCAGGGCAGTTGCAAGGATTCAGGCTAAACCTCTGTGACAGCAGACCAGTTTTTCCATGCTATATGTGGCTGATTCCTTAATTTTCACTAAAATTTTCTTCTATGACTAAGCTGATGTCTTCTAGCGTGAGAGGCTTACTGCAATGAGGGTACCAGCTTGGAAAGATTGTGAGTGAGAATGAAGTCTAGAATCATTAGCAAAGAACATTGCACTAAAAAAACACTACAAAATACTTGGCTATGCTGTGGAACCTTGAAACAATTAAAAAGTGAGATGTGTCATTATTTTTTCTCCTTGCTACATGCAGCATGTGTTTCCTATGTCTCATATTACAACCAAATGTGAACTGAGGGTTTATGGTGATACCACCTAGGAAGTATGATATCATTTTCCCCACAGGTGGTAAGTCAGTTTTCCAAGGTATGTTTACATAGAGCATTTCAGAGCACCAGCACACACACCTGATACTTAAGCAATATCTGTAATTACGGAAGAGTCTGAGGAATAAACACTGTCTAGCCAGGTTTTACTTGTAAAACACCTTATGGCTAAATATGTGATATAATTCATATTATCTTGATAGATACTTGTTAGGGCATGAATTCAACTGAAATTAAATGAAGCTGATAATGTGATTTATAAGCATGAGCATGCAGAGCTTTTGTAAGCAGACTAGATAAATAATCTGATAGTACGGAAGCAAATTTGCATGTATTTTGAGATTTATAAATCCTGTGTTTCATGATGATGGTCTGTTTTTATCTAAGTTGTAAACCACAAACATAACAAATGGTACAAGATTACTAGAGGAAAAGTGACAAATATTGCCATCAGTGACATGCCCAGCTTGATACATTTGTTTTCCTTTTGGGTCATCAAAGGATTGAATACCAAAGATTTTTAAGTTTATTAAAGTATTATCTTCCTTTTATATTCTTTGTGTTTATTGAAACAATTTCATGAAGTTTAACAGGCTGGAAATGGCTCTTGCCAGCTAAGTCTATTTGCTATTTGTTATTTTTTTTTTTTACATTGGAAGCGCAAATATATTAAATATGTTCTTAGAAGGTGTTAAATGGTGTAAAATCATATCTCTGTATGTCACTTTAGTTCCAGTGCTGGATCCAGGACAGATTCATGGCTGTCTTTTTCTAGGACCTGGAATATTTTTGTCCTAAAATAGTACAAAAGGGCAAGACTCTATGTCCTGCTGCCATTGCAGCATTCGTCCATCATTTTGTTTTTCACTGTTGTTTTTTCACAGTCTGATCCTGTTCAAGTGGCTTAACAGATGTGCTTGACCACCTACAGCCTTTTTGGACTGTTTTTCTTCCTGGCTTTTCAAGCTCAGCTATTCATGAAATCTGAACTATGTGTTGATCTCTGAGACTGTTCCAACTTCCCTTAATGCAGCAATTATTTAAAAGAAGTAGGCAGCAGTCCTGCAAAATATTTGTCCACATTTCTCTTGGATGCTTTCTTTTTAGTGAGCAGATGAGAAGAGTGGCTAGTTTAAGCTAGTTTCCTGGAGAGAAAAAGCAAGTGCAATACTTGCTGTCTGCACATATGTGTGTGTCCTAATGACCCACAAACAGCTTTTGAACCCACTGGCCCCTCTAAACTAGAGGAATTGAGATCCCCAGGGTCCTGGAATTCCTATAAACTTGAGTCAAACTGAAGAGAAGAGAGATATGTATTGTCAGAGGTTTGCTGAAGGGCATACTTCATCACAAGGTCATCCTTTAACAGACGATTCAGACTCAATACCCTAATCCACAGGGGCAGGTTCAGTAGTTCCACATTCCTTGGCCAGAAGTGAAGGAGTGCTTTTGTGGGTGCAAGTCTTGAATTTTATGAAATTCCTTTCAGAGCATATGTTTCTTGACTTCCCCCTCAGTCTCTTGATAAATTCATTTTCTGGTCATTTTATGCATTATGGAGCCCCACAGGGCTTGATACTGCACCTATTTGCTTTTTATGCATATATATTGTTTATCAATGCAGCTTTACACTACAGAGCTACAAGGCATGGCTACATTAATCATTCTTCAGCACTCCTTATTTCCTAATGTGTCACATTCTTTTTCGTGCTCTTCTCAAGGGAGAACATTGATAGCACACAAGTTTTTGATTAAAAAAAAATACTGAACCAAACCAAGTGATATTTTGCAAGTTTTGTTGTATATGTGACAGCATTTACAGTGTCTATTTATAAATTCTTTAATCTGTAGCATGAAGTTGGTCTTCCTTTTCCTTCTTCTCTCCAAGAAGTTTCTCGCTGTAAGCCAAGTCTTCAGGCATGGCTCTTCCCAGTGGCAGCATCAGGCCCAGCTGGATCCTCAGAGGGCTGTGGATGGCAGGTCTCCTCTGAGCCTTGTCCCCTGCTGGTGGTGTGGTGGAGGCTCCACCAGAGCTCAGCGCCAGCAGGAGCTGGCCTGGGGATAGAGAGGGCACCCATGGGGATGCCCACCTTGGCATGCCAGTACACACTGGTGTTGCCCAAGGCCTTGGGCAGTGAGAGGGCCTCGCAGCCATGCAGGGGCAGGCTGCTTCCTAGGATAATTTGAGCCTTTTCTAAGCTATTTAGTCTGCATATTTTGGATACCATGAATATGCATACTCAGGACTTGGCCAGTGCCTTGGCTTTCCAAAGCAGGCGATTTGTCCAAAGTCTGTCACAGTCAGTCTTTTTTTCCTCATGGCTCAGACTAGTGAATCCCAGCTTCTATTTTTTACAGTTGATCTGACTTGGTTCTTCCTGGAGCAGCAACAAACTCATATGGAGCTATTAGGGAGAGATTCGCTGGCTTTGCTGCCAGAATTCCAGCTCTCCGTCTTTTTGACGACTAAATGTGATAAAGACAGTAGGGATCCAGATCTAGACATATTCAGCTCATCTGCATTTCTTTATATGAAAATTATCTATTTCTGCCCCAACTCTCTTATTACATCTTCAGAAGTATGTGAATTGTTTCTAGTTTTGGATGAAGCATTTATTTTTGCATTATAAAGCAATAAGAGACCTCTCCAACTCACTGGTGTTGCTCAGAGGGGTAGAGTGGTTCTGGGAGGAAAGACAGAGGCCTGAGATGTGGAGAATTCAAGTATTTCAGTTTTTTGAATTTGGGCCTCTCTAAAAATTATGTGCATTGCATGAATGAGACATTGGTTCCACTTTCCTGCAAAAGTTTTCAGATAAGGATTCCCGCTTCCCAAAAACTCCCACATGAGTTTTTATCCCACATAGTATGACCTATTCATGGTAGTCTTCAGTTTTTCAGTAATTTTGTATTTATGAGAAATAAGATTATGCTGTGAAAAGTATTAAACCAACAATGACATTTGAAATCTGAGTCTCTGCTTTCACTAGAACAAAGCTTGTATTCTCCTTGGGCCACTATAATCACTATTCCTTTTAGGAAATATGTTTCTAAGTTAGATTTGAAATAGTAATGTTGAAACCTAACAATAACTAAAGAAATGCATTTGAAAGATAATGATTTGCACAGCTCTGCAACATTTGCCGTCAGCAATGCTTTAGAAGAGGAGTAAAGTTTCTAACTTGAAAGAAAAGAAGAAGGCAACACTGGATTTAGAAGCCTCTTAAGGTGACTAAATGAATTACTCCTGTTTCATCTATTGACATGTGAGGCGGGAGCTGCTTTTGTTAGTGACTGACAGCATAGAGACAGAGTCACCCAGGAAAGCACCTGATAGTCTAATTTACTCATTGCCTTCCTCTACCTGACAACTGAGAAGTCTACAAGCAAAAAATTTTCTAAGGATGCCTCAGGCTGATGCATTAGAAAAGCTGGCTTTGTCTGGAACATGCTTGGTCCAGCAACTTGATCTCCATGTCTTCAGGTATTTCACACCAGGCATAATGTGTCAGTCCCCTTCTGACTGCAGTGGTAGCAAAGCTTCCTCAGTTTCCCCTTCCAGCACATGAAGAGTAGAAAGAGGCTGCTTCTGCCTCTTCCTTCAAGGAATCCAAACTTCTAAAGAGAATGAAAAGATTGATGCTTTTTCATTTGGGATGGCATAAGCAAAAGGGAATGTGTAAAACTGGACAACATGGTAAAGCATTTAGACCAGTTAGACTTGTTGCTTTTATTACCTTTCTCACAACACAGGAGCAAGGGAGATGAAATATGAGCAAATCCCAAATGGATTAAAGGAAATGCATTTTATGTATTCTACAGCTGGAACTTAAGAGTCATTGCCAAGAAATCACAACTAGACTCAGGAGTGAGAGAGACTGGAAAAAGGACTGGGTACTTCTGTGAGTAGTGGGAATTTTAGAAGTACTTTGAAAGGGCTCAAAAACAGGTTTAGAAGGGATGGAAAACCTGAGCTAGTTGTGAAATTTGCATGGATCAAGCTCCTCAGATTTAAACATACAAATTCAATGTTCTTCATCATTTGATCTTTTGAGCCTGTAGGTAAACATCCCTGTCAAACCTCCCTGGTATTAATGTTCCCATGCATCAAGAGTCTGCATAGCTGCTATGGGGTGCTGCAGTTACACAGACAGCACTTTGTCAGTGTCTAGTCTGGGTTTTTCCAGTCTTTGGGTTTTCATTGTCATCTTCTGGGAATAATTTGGCCTCTCCTTTTTCTTCAAGATTTTAGACAGGTAGGAGAGCCTGTTGCCCTGTAGGAAACGTTTGCCTGGGGCATTTATTTGAGCAAGTCCTGAATGCTCATTACATCAATTAAGTTTTCAACAGAATAGGATTTTTGTGGCTGGTCATGATTTGTATGTTCATTGTTCACCTCCAGATCTAAGTGCTTCTTCTTCAAAAAGGAGGGTTCTTTTACTTGCCTGATCAGAGAATCATGGAATATTGAATGGGACTCATAAGGATCATTAAAGTCCAAGTCCTACCAGGCCAACCCTAAGAATCACACCATATCTTCTCTAAAAATGCAGAAGAGGAGATTTATTGATATGTTATTTTGTTCCCATAAAGATGTCAGCCTGCAAGTTTCTTCTCCCTCCGAGTGATTGCTTGGTCACTGTTTGCACGTTTCCAGCAATTTTTATCTCCTCAGGTCATGTGTCTTTCAAAGGGTTGTGTCAGGAGGCTGAGAAGGAATGTACAGGTAAGGTGAAGTTCTTGTAGGAGACAAAAGACCTGGCTGTTATCCCCATGTCCTTCTGGTAAGACAAGAGGGAAGTCGAGCAATGTAGACCCACAGTTGTATCATCTGTGTCACCCACACTGAAAACTAGATCCATGAGCAAGGAAAGAAAAGGAAAGTTTGCTTTGTCATATGGGAAAAAATGCTTAGCAAACCACGGTGAGGTATTTCAGACTATCTTCTTATTTATTCTTAAAATACTTTTATTTCATTTTAACATTAGCCATTAAACAAAATATTTGGAGTTTTTAAGGATTACAGTTACTTTTTGCTTTGTAAATAGGAGACTAACTTATTCAGCTATAGCTGTATTTGTGATCTGTTTTTTGATTCAATGGAAAAGTGATGACAAGTGTTGTCAGGCAGTAATTAATTCTTTCAGCATAACTGTCCAGGTTCTTGAATGATTTATTTTGTGTAAAGTATTTGGTAAAAATGGAATCTGCTTAATCTATTTAAACAACAAGAGAAAATCATTAAACTAAACTTTCCATGCTGACTGCCTGGGTGCTATGTGTTGGAATGCAGCACCTTACCACTACAGTGAAGGGTGTAGAACCAATTAAACTGATACTGGCAAAGGTCTCATAATGAGTGATTTTCTCAGTGAGAAGAATGACAGCCCTTCTTTTAGGTCAGCACCAAACCATAGAATCATAGAATTATAGAATTGTTTAGGTTGGAAAAGACCTCTAAGATTTTCAAGTTCAACCTTTAACCCAGCGTTGCCAAGTTCACCACTAAACTGTGCCCCTAAGTGCCATATCTACATATCTTTTAAACACCTCCAGGGATGGTGACTCAATCACTTCCCTGGACAGTTTGTAATTGATAGCCCTTTCTGTGAAGAAATTCTTCTCATACCCAATCTAAACCTGCCCTGGAGCAACTTGAGGCCATTTCCTCTTACCATATCTCTTGTTCTTTGGGAAAAGAAATCAAGCCCCATCTCACTACACCCTCCTTTCAGGCAGTTGTAGAAAGTGATAAGGTCTCCCCCAGCCTCCTTTTCTCCAGGATAAACCCCCAGCTCCCTCAGCTGCTCCTCACAAGACACGTGCTCCAGACCCTTCACCAGTCTTTTTGCCCTTCTCTGGACATGCTCCAGCACCTCAATACCCCTGCTAATGAGTGGCTCAGAGCTAGACACAGCACTTGGTGTGTGGCCTCATCAATGCCAAATATGGGACAGTCACTGCCCTGGTCCTGCTGGACATTATTGCTGTTACAGGCCAAAATGCCATTTGCCTTCTTGGCCACCTGGGCACACTCTGGCTCATGGTCAGTGAATGTCAGCCAGCATCCCCAGGTCCTTCTCCTTCAGGCTGCCCAGCACTTGGCCTAATTGAACATCATACATTTGGTGTCACTCGATAGATCCACCCTGTCCCGATCCCTCTGCAGAGCCTTCCTAACATCCAGCAGATCAGTGCTCCTGCCCAACTTGGTGTTGACTGCAGGCTGAGGGTGCACTTGATCCTCTCACCCGGGCTGTTGATAAGGTTATTAAACAGGACTGGCTGCAACACTGAGCCCTGGGGGGGCACCACTTGTGACCAGCTTCCAGCTGGGTCTAACTCCATCCACCACCACTCTAGGTCTGGGCATCCAGCCAGTTTTTTTACCCAGCAAACAGCATACCTGTCCAAGCCAAGAGCAGATATTTCTCCTGGAGAATGCTGCACAAAATTATGTCAAATTCTTTACCACAGTCTGGGTAGACAACATCCTGTCTTGGTTTTGGCTGAGGTAGAGTTGTCTTCCTGGTAGCAGGTAGTGCTGTGGTCGGGATTTGGAATGAGGATGACGTTGATGGTTTAGCTGTTACTATGCAGTGCTTACTCTAACTCAAAGAATTTTCAGTTTTCCATGCTCTTCCAGTGAGGAGGTGTACAAGAAGCTGGGAGGGAGCATGGCCAGGACAGCTGACCTGACCTGTCAAAAGGGATATTCCATGGCAGGGAATGCCATGCCCCATATATAAACTAGGGGTATTACCTGAAATTGGGTTGATGGCTGCTTGGGGAATGGCTGGGCATCAGTCAGAAGCTGGTAAATAGTTCTATTGTGCATTGATAAGTTTTTTCAGTCTTATTCCTTTCTCTCTTTTTGTTGTCTCCCTTTTCATTAGTGTTATTACTAATATTAATTTATTTTACTTTCTTTCAATTATTAAATTGTTCTTAGACCATGAAGTTTTTTGGGTTTTTTTCTGATTCCACTTCCCATCCCAGTGGGGTGGGAGAAGCGAGCCAGTGTCTGTGTGATAGTTACCAGCTGGGGCTAAACCATGACACATACACAAGGTTTGTGGCTCCATCATTGTTCTCATTCTTGTTGTTGGTTTTCACTGCTTTAGAACAGACTACAGCATTAAAAACAAAGGTCTTCATTCCCCATATCCATTACTTGGTTCTCATGAGAAGAAACCCGTGTCTGCCTATTATAATAAACTGATGTACCAGATTATGGTGAAGTTAATTGGAACTGACAGTATAATAGGAGCAACTGCAGCTTAAATTGCAATAAATTTGTTTGTTTATAGATGGGATTTTGCAACAAATAAAGTGTTTTATAAATCAAAGAGATCTTACACCAAACTTACCTTACTGATGAGTAAAACAACATTTAATACCTAGAAAACAGAATTGTTCTAAGAAAGCCATTTATTTAATTTCTTTTAAAATAACTGGTAGATGATCATTTTGCTTACTTGAGCAAATGAAGCATTGACACTCTTTAATTCAGTCCCACAGGACCATAATATGACAGGTGAATGCCAGTTTTTCACTTCCCTTTTGCTTTTAGTAAATTTCAGGACTTTTCTGTTTTCAGAAAAAACCTGGGTTATCAAACCAGGTTTTATCCACTTTTAAAATATCACAAAACTCAAACAATTTTGATGGCTCAAGTTCAACTCATGTTTTTTCATTCTTGGGTTGACAATTGTTTTTGTTTATCAATCCTGACAAGATAAATCCCATCAGGATGGGATCCATGCTGTCCTCTCTATGTATGTTCCAATTTGAAACTTGATCATAGAAATGGTACAGTAATTATTATCTTTTGGTTGCTGTTACTGGGCTAACCCCCTTTGCATTCTTCTTAACAAGGCATTTGGGACATGAACAGGTTTGGATATACACTTAGAAAGCACTACCAGGAATTTTCATATAATTTTTTTTTGCTGTTCCCAGAAAATGCATCTTTTTCTTTTTGATGGATGGACTATGAGTACAGGCTTCACACATTATTGTGTTTTAACCTTCTCTAAATCTACTGGTATTGGTTAATATTTTAGATTATTTTAACAGCAAAATATTTCAAAATGTGTACAGCAGAAAGCAATGCTTTTCTACCTCATGGATTAAGAAATATGGAGCTATATTAATGCAACATTAATGCAGAATGCTACAGCATTCTTCTTTCAGTGTAATAGACTATAGATCAGCAATTTGCAGCTTGACCATAAGAAAGTTATTATCTCTTTCCTGCTGCTTAGATGAAGTTGTTTGCTTTCACTGCTACTAGAGACAGGCAGCGCCAGAGCAGTCCTCTTCTGATAGTCAGCTTGGCTGGATCTTCTCATGCCATGGCACTTGTCCCTGAGTATTAAATTGCAGCAATATAATATCTCAGTTTTAATTTTGTCATGACAAATTCCTTTAGTTTTCTCTTGCAAAAGGCATTCCCGTTCTCTTGCCATCTTTGTGGTCCTTCCCTGTCTCAGATGGAATCAATATTTCCTGAACACACAAGACAGCAAGATCTTTGTGCACCAGTGTAGCTGAGGTCTTACTCATCTGGGACAACAGCAATAACACTGTTGTTGCTGGAAACTCCCTCAGTTTTTCTCTGCAGGTAATAATGAGCAATACCTGACATCACATTCAGCACAATGCAGTGCAGCTGGCAGGACCCAGCCTAATGTGTACCTATTTTACAGGTACAGTGGCATTGCCACAGAGAATCAATAGCAAGAGCCCACCTAGTCATTTTTAATGAATTTTCATTTGATAGATAAGACCTGTCATTGAGGATTGGATAAGCACTGTGCCAACAGGCTCTCTAGCTTCCAGACCTGACAGGTTGGGATGGGCTGTGCCTCTCTGAAAATCAACAGCAAGTTTTCCTCAGAAGCTCATTACCTCAGGTTAGCACATTACATTTTGATTGCTGTGGTGTTTTGTGCTTTTAAAAGATCTCCATTGGAGGGAGCCTGTTAAAATCTGCCAGCAGCTCTTTCCCTTCAGCAGCTTCTGAGCCTGGGATGCTCTCAACTGGCTGCTCTGTGACTTCAGGGTGTTTGCAACTTGTCCTGGCTTTGCTGTAAACCTGCCAGGAAAGGGACACTTCCAAAAATACTTTAAAATATCTTCTAAAATTCTAAATACTTGCATGAAAAGCAAGGTTTTGTACTAAGAACCTGCCAGTGGCAATGTTTTATGGCCTTCAGGAGCAAGGCTCACTGCTGTGGAATGTCCACAGATGTGGCTTTGGCCCATCTGCGCCATGGATTGCTGGCTGCAGCCTCCACCTCCTGCAAAATGTACCTCTTTCCTCCTCCCAGGACTCTCTGAGTTAAAATTACTTAGTTTTGCTGGCACTAGTTGAGCTCATTTGGACTGAAAGGGACAGGGTTCCTTTCACAAGCTGGGAGGTAGCAGCCCAGACACGGGAGGGCGGAGACATCTTGTCCCCACACAGCTCCATCACTCCGGGATGTCTGTCTGCAGCCAAATGCTCCACATGCCAACACTGTTGGGAATCTGTTATCTGCATTCATTCAGGGCCTGCCCTCTCTTCCTTTAAACTGTGAAGTTTGAAATTAAACATCATGTTCTCTATAAATAATCTTAATTGGCAGCAAGCTCATCAAATGTGATCTTTTGCATGCAAATTAAAACCTACTGTAATGAATTTGAGGCTGTCCTGAAACAGGTTCACTGTTGCGAGTGGACTTCAATTTTGTGCCACTTCACATGAATTGGTCTACCAGGACACTGCCTTTCTTCAGGACAAACCCCCCTCAGGCTCTCTGTAAGGGTAGCTTAGTTCCACAGCCATTTGGCTGGAGCTCTAAAAAGAATCATTTAACTGAGCCTGCAGCAAGAAACTCTGAAGAGCATGTCTTTTCATTAGTTGCCTCCAAGGTTTGTCCATGCTCTTACCTCTCCATAATAAATGCATTATGTCTTTTGGCTGTTGAAGCTGAATTATGTACCTTCCTGTAAGCACTTACCTGTAGCCTTTGAGTGGTGTTTCATCCCATTCACTTCAGTGAGATCACTTCTGCATGTCAACCCAGATGTACAGAAATATTGCCAATAATCTAATCCATACTGGACTTTCTCTGTGGCTCTTTTTCCTGTGTTATTGTCAGCAAACTGTACAACAAAATCACCACCACCATTTCAACCACAGCAGAAATGGAATCACCTTAATAAAATTAGTGCAGTAGGTGCTGGAACAAATGTTTTAAAAGCAGGATATCTGCTACATGGGATTAAAGAGGACTGGGGGATTTGATTAATTAAGAAAGATCATGAAAGCTACAGTTCAAATTATTTTACAAATGTTTGACTCCTTTGAAAAAGACTTTACTCAATTTTTTTTTTTTTTTATGTCACAGAGAGATATCAATTTATCACTTGAATCTGTAGAAATGTGGATTAATGCTAGAAGCAGTTGGCAACCCTTGAAGTTTCTCCATATGGGACTTCAATTTAAATCTGGAAAGAGAGAATATTCAGAATATTCATACAAGACAATCAGGATCTTGCACAACCCTCATAAATTCCTTTTGTCACCATTCCTCTTTTACCTCGGTGCCAAACCTGTTTGTGTGTCACAGAGACTGCTCCAGCCTGGGCAGAGTGAGCACCCACATGCACCTTTTGAGTCTCTTATTTTGGTTTATTTTAAATATCTAATAAAAGTAGATGTCATTTAAATGTAAATGGAGGATACAAGCTGAAAGAGTGAATCTTAAATGGCTGCTTTTTTCAGGGCTTTTTTTGACCTGCTATCTCTCTTCATGGCTAATTCCTTCATAAATATAGAGCAGGAAAAACCTATCAGCATCTACTGGTTAAGCATGAAACATCTTTCCACATTAGAAAGCACTGAGTTATTGCAGTACAAGTTTAGTCAGATATGGAGAGAAAAATAAATATTAGGAAAAATAAGGGATTTAATTTAAAAACCTCTCTCCATATCAGTTGATTTCCAAAACAAAACCTTAAAGAGATCCAATTGAAAACAATGTGAAAGAAATTGCAAGAAATGTTGTTAATGAGATTGTATCTGCTGAAATTGGCTAAGTACTTACACAGGTTGCTAAAGGAAATTTGATGCTTGATTCTTTCAGACTATATGGATGTTGCCAGAGGTGATATTCTACCCGCCTACAGGACACTATCTTCAACTTCACATCTTAAAAAAAAAAAAATTAAAATTTATATTAATCATCTCATTTACAAGCTACTGGTACTATACATGTCACTGCAGATTAAATTACTCATTGGCTGGGTTTCAAATAGTAGAAAACAAAGCTCTGCTCCTACATCTTCCCTTTCTATCACACTGATTAGACTGCTATTTGCATTCTTTTTATCTCATCTGGAGCCTTCAGCAGAAGGGATTGTTTAACTCTGGAAGATTAAAATTGGTCTGATGACAATCTGATGGAAGTTTCCTCTTGTTTTCATGCTGACATTTTGGAATGCACTAGTTTCCATTAGGCCTGTGTGGGCACCACATCACTGGGGTGGGTAGCTAGCCAGAAATGATAGGTCATGGCCACACTATGATCTGGTGCTGAATGGTGCAGGCTTGCTGGGAGGGATAAGTCCTTTGCATTTCCTATGGTACCACACGTTAAGAGCATTTGACCACTGAGTAGTAGATTATATGTTTCTACTTCAGGCCTGGTTTTACTGTCTCCTTGCTTTGATGATGTCCTAAGGGAGGAAAGAACCTTCCAGGCATGAGAAACTAGAAAAGTGTATCCAGGAGCAAGGCAGGTTCTCCATTACTTTATGCATTGTGTGCAGTTCCGTGTTTGCAGAGTTCCCAGGGCAGAGGAGTTGGTATGTGAGCAGGGTTCCTTCTCACCCATGTGGCAGAGCTTACAGTGACCAAATTGTTTTGAGCATCCTCTCTACTATCCTGTTGCTTACTGACAAATCTAATTACCACCTGCTGAAGGAATTGTCTCTTCATATTGTGATGACTTTCATTGTCTCATTAGGAGCAGGGCTCTGGGCCTGGGGGGAATTGCTCTGCAGACTCTGCCTACTAGATCCTCTAGGAATTTGCTCATCCATCCATGAATCACTAATTTCTCATAAATATGGGTTTGAGACAGCTGTGCAAGACATAAAATAATGCAGAGGTGTATGTGTATCTACAGGATACACATAAACTTCTAGGTGGCACCTGGGAGAAAAGAGATTCAGGACATAGTTTAGATGCCTCTAAACATCCTGGTTTAAGCTACTGCATTGAAATCTAGGCTATGTCTACCCCACAAAAACACCCTATAATAGAGTAATTAATCTATGAAGGGCACAGGAGGGCTAATGATTACCCATAAATGCTGCTTTTGTTTATCTTACAGAGAATAAATCAGGTTTCTGACAGCAATTGTTATTCTTTCTGATGGTCTTACTTGCTTTACATTTTTTTACATTTGTGTAAGTCTTTGTATCACTAAGCACATATCTGCAGCTTGAGGTCAGTTCTTTGTGGGGCTAGAAGCAGGCAGTGTTTTGTACCCTTGTAGATGGAGATGGCAGCGTGCAAGGCTATGCCAGGCTCCTGGAAGCAAAGCTGCCTTTATTGCATCTCTTGGACCTTCCAGGAAACAGAGAGAAAGAGCATCTTACAGATTAGTTGCTTCCCAGATAATCAGAATAAGCAAACTGATTATTGACAACCTGTCATTCAACTGTTGATGAAAACACTAAATTGTATTCTTTAACTTGGTTCTGCAGGAAAGTTATCATGATGATGTGAATCATCAGTCTGAGATGTATCAGTTAAAAAAACCAAAAGAAGTATTGCAATCTTAGCTGACTAAAACATTACCCTTTGCTTTTACTGCAAGTCTTATGAAGGGGTTTCCTGTGAAGATTTTTTAAGAGAGGAGACCGAAACCTCATTAGAACATTTGAGTTAAATTTTCTCTCTTTCTCGATATCTGTCCTGCTGTCAGTTCCAAAAGTTGATATCCCATATCACAAATTATAGGAAAGCTGACATCTTCCAAGGACATTCACAGCAAAAGCTTTATGTTTCATGAATGGTTTTTATGTGCTACTTCAGGATCATAAAACACACATAAATCTTCAGTCTCCTATGCAAATACTGTTTTTATATATATCTTTGCAGAAGTATTTTGAAAAACATTGGCTACTATTTACATTTATTTCTCATTTCCTAGCACTGGCTGTTTAATCTCTTATCTTCACCTCACTTTTTCCGTGGCCCAACAATGCATTTTATTTGTATGTTCTGAATTGCATCAGGCTTGCATGTGGAAAACATAGTGTTTAACCCACCTCAGAAACATTCTTTTCTGAGACAGGAAAATTATTTTACTGTGGTTGAAATTCCCTTTTCAAATGTGAGCTACTTTATTTTATGGAACAATGAAAGGAAACCACACTGACTCCATATAAGCACACAAGTTGTAAAAATGAAAACTGACAGGGAAACACAAACTAATATCACTAAGAATGTGAAGATTGTTGAGTTTAAGGTCATATTTTAAAGGACTTGTTAGGGAGTACAAGAAGGGTAAATGGAGAAACCTGGAAGTCAGCCTGCCTGGGAGAGCAGATCATTAATGCAGTTCCAGAGACACCTCTATTTGGAGTGGTTCGGAGAAGTACTAGTAGAAAAGATATTGCTGGTGTTTACTGCAAATTGTAAATAGTCAGGGCAGA
Source organism: Lonchura striata (assembly GCF_050655825.1). Lineage (NCBI taxonomy): Eukaryota > Metazoa > Chordata > Aves > Passeriformes > Estrildidae > Lonchura > Lonchura striata. The sequence continues at coordinate 81,384,534 of NC_140705.1, read as the reverse complement.
ATAAAAACAGCATGTTAGATAGATATAAAGAAGGAAATGAGATTGTTATCAAACCCACAGATCCCATTACATCCAAACTCAAGATCTTTCCTGGTTATGTAATATGACCTGAGTGATGCTTCTTAGCAGATTTTCCCAGGTCTTATTAATTTTGGTTGGGATCTATGGGAAGGCAGAGGAACTTGTTTAGGTGTTAGGTAGCTGAGAAAGTCTGGAATGGAGGCTTTTCCCCTCCTTGCTCAAGTCATGTGGTGCCCCATAAATGTTTTCTATTTGCTTTGAAAAGTAAGTTGTTGTGCACATTAAGTGAGCCAACACACAGTGCTGGAGAGGAAAGGTTAATAAAGGAGGGAATAAAACTTATGCTCTCTTTACAGTGGACGAAAATTAAGACAGTTGGAATACAAAATGTGATCAGAATACAACTTTGTACCCACAAGTGTGAAATCAGTCTCTCCCATCCTACTCTGTCCTTCCTAACCTTCATCATTGCCCTGCTCACTTTGGGATTTTCAGATGATGGTAATCTTTGAGGAATTACTCCTCATTTGCACTGCTCCCATTCAGGCATTTTTCTGTAATCTCTTCCCTATTTTACTGCTACTTCAGCATTCCCACCAAAACTTTCATCTGGATGTTGTCTACTCCACTCCTGAAATATCTTCTGCTCAGCCTCCATTTTTCACTTTCTTCCCCAAATCATATTGGTCTACTTGTTCTGCCTTGAGCAGGCATCTTCCAGCCATGCACATGCACACACCTTTTATCTCTCTCCTCAGGTTGCCCTTGCTTTTTCCATCCTATTTTAAACTTCTGGTTTTACCTTATATGGTCCTGCAGGCAAACATCCTGTGGTGTTTCTTCTCACTTCTTCATAATGTATCCATCTGTTATCAGTGTTTCACCAGTTCTCTTTTTCCACCCATGTCCTTCATGCAAAACTCAGAAAACAGTAGCAGCTGAACAAAGATCTGAATAAGGATTGTAGGTATTACCCTCTTGTACCTTAAGCAGTGGAATGGTTCAGTCCAACACTTTTTGAATACAGACACAGGAGTTGTTAGAGAAGAAAATAGGATACAGACACAGGAGTTGTTAGAGAAGAAAATAGCATTACTACATCCCCTTTAACGGGGTACTCATTAGTGCAATGGAGACCTAACATGTGGGCAAGTGCTGATGAACCTGCTTTATCCCTTTCAAGTGCATAAAACTGTAAGAAATTGTAATAAATACCAATATACTCATTCAGGCCTAGCAGACTTGAAAAATTGTACATCTCATTTCCATGCAATGTCATGCATAGTGTGTTTTGTGTGAAGCAGTAGATTATGCTATACCTCCTGTGTTAATTGAAGGTACAAAACCAGAGCTTATAAGGATTCCCATGAGCCTGCAGCTCCACTAGTCACTATTACTTTTCAGGCATAATCTCTGTTACACATTCCATCACTAATATAGTAAAAAAAAAAAAAAAAAAAAGCATTTATTCTCGTAAAATGCCCATCAGTGTTGCAAATGACTGTGATCAACAGCTTGGACATCCTAATTGCAGCCTATTAGAAATAATGAGATTTGCATGGTAGAACCCAGAGAATTACGGATAAAGGAAAAAATTCTCAACGTAAAGGTTAATATAAATATATACTGCCTGTGAGTGCAAAGGACACATAAATTGGCAGCTCATTACTGCAGACTGACCCATGGGTAGGAATGTCACCCAGCTCAGAGGCTTTCCCAGGAAGTTTGGCTGCAAAAGTTACAAAAGATAAGGCCATGCTTGTGGAATCCACTAAACTAATGAGAGCTGAAAGTTGTTTGAAATATCCCAATGACCTCACAGATGGGATGCTTATTAAGGTATCTGCATCAGTCTCTTTTTTGTCTAACAGATTGTTGTAAAGCTTTGCTGAGGCGTAGCCAACAGTCCGTGAAGGTGTCTCCATGCTTTCTGACATACTAAGGGCTAGGTTTTTTTTAGGTTAGGTTTTTTTTCTGAATGAATTCAAAATGAAAACCAACATGCAGATGCAATTTTTATTTATGGGCAAATTTGTGGAATAGCACATGCGAAGCAGTCAGTTGTGATTACTTCATCAACACGGGGTCTGCCCGCTACCTACGTGCCTAACTGCTCGAGTGCGCTGGTCAGGAGCCAACTGCAAATTTAGGTCTTGAAAGTCTGAAGAAAAGCGCTTTATGTACAAGGGTCCCATGAAGGCTTCATAATGCAATTAAGCCCCATTTTAACAAAAGGCTTGCCATTTTGCCGAGGCATGACATGAGTAATTAAAATATAATTTTAAAAAAGACAAATGAGTGTTCTTCTCTACTCTCTGATATTGAGATAGATGGGGGAAAAGATTATGATTTTTGTTTGTTCCAGGGTCCTTTGAGTGGAAATCACAGGCAATGCAGTATGCCTGCAGCAAAACATACCTATGCAAGCCCCTAAGGGGATCCTAGCAATGAAACAGTAACAAAACCTATTTCCTTCCCTTCTGGAAAGAAGTAGGTTTTAAAGCACTATTTTTTTAGTTCGTTGTAGATGACTGTGTAAATATACAAGTGTTTTAGTAAAATCTAGGCACGAAGAAAGAGGAAATGCATAATACAAATTAGTACATAGATTTTGCTTGTAGTGAAATGGTGCTGGAATGGCATGAGACTATTGTAGGCCAATCAAAAGAGTGAGAAATGATCCTAGGTTGAAAAAGGGGAGCTGTAGTTCTAGTGATTCCTAAAGATGAGAAAATAAATATAAATTTGGAGGAGAAATATTATGCAAGGTGTGTTGAAGGAAGCATATTTCAGTAGCTCTTTTCTTTGACTGTTTTTGCTAAATCACGATGACATGTAACCATGGCAGTGCTTTTGGCCAAATTGTAATGGATAGCTCCTGTGAGGGAGAGACCTGGTGGATATTGCATTCAGCTCATTTTCCTAGACTGGGATGGTGCTCATTGTTGCTATGAAATCCATTATTTTAGAATATATTGTCATATTGCTGTGAGATGCTCACTGCAACGAGGAATTCAGTAATAGCCCAAGTGTTGCTGAATCCTATTGCAATGTTTGGCAACTTGACATTCAGATTTGAAAGCCTAATTTTAGATTCTTAGATGGAAAAGATAGATGGAGAGAGAGTGTTTTTGAGAGAGACAAAGAGATAGAGAGAGAGAGATGGAAAATCTTGCTGGAAAATAGCAAGTGATAACAAATTAGAGACCCACTGATCACCAAACCATCTAGGTGTTTTTGGGGCAACACAAGTCAATACATCTCTTCAGTACACATCCTCTGACTGTCTGACAATTTCCTTGGATCACTGTCAGAAAAGAGCACAGCAGCAAGTAACAGATAAAAACCCACCATTTTGTTAAATAACTCCAGTGTCTCCCTTGGCCTTTTCCTATGGATCTGTTCCTTTGCTGTCCCACAAAAATCTCCATGGTTTCAGCTGTAGTGGGCAGGAGTCCTCCCATATATGAGTGACCCTCGTCCTCTCCCCACACCTTCTTCCCGCTGCAGGCTCTGCTCTGAATTAAAACAGCAAAGAAACTCAGGATTAGTGATTAAAGCAAAAATCAGGGAAGATTACTGTTGTGGCTCTGCTAGCTCTGACCTCTTGAGTGTGGGTGAAGGAGCTGACAGAAATCAGGCCCCAGGGAGCTCCATTTCCTACAAATACCTTTAGCAGTGTGAAAACCATCACAAAGCCTTACCTTGGCTGAGGTGGTGCTCTTGGGGCAGTCTGTTTGTCAGCCAGTGAAGGTGCATGAGTTTACTGGAGGAGATGGACCCTGCACATTCTCCACAGCATTTCTCTCCTTCCCACTCTTCCAGACAACCTGGTAGCTATTTTGATGTAGGATGATTTAACCCAAGAACCTTGGGTTAAGTGTTGATTTTTCACACCCTGAAGCATTAAAATCCACTAGTCCAATCACAAAGGTTTTTACATACAGTGAGAAGTATGTTCACTTCATATACTTTTTTATTCCTGCAAAAAAAAAGCTATTAATACATATGCAAGCATCGGGCTATTGCTATGACATTTCCATTATGCTAAAAAATAGGATTTAAAAGCATTCCAAAACTGGTATTCTGTTGGTTTGTAACTTCCATATATATTAGAAAAAGAACAAGGTTTTGGGTCTTCTGAGAAATTACTGAAGATAGTGAGGGAAGGGCAGAAATACTCACACTTGAAAGTGGTCATTTTAAGCACCCTAGTAATTTTGCTGTAGGACACAAGACACCATGTGTGTCTGTCAGGGGAGTAGCTGGTCCAAGGATTTGAGTCCAGCAAAGGCTGTAATTCAGTTTTTATAACCCTGTGCTGGATCTGAACTTCTGAACTCAGTATTATTCTGTGTTTGTCCTCCTGCTAATGTGCCCATGAGCAGCTGTGATACCATTACACTTCCATTTTCCCCAGCGTGCTGTCATGCGGTTCCATATTGAAATGAAATGGAAAATGATTTATTGTGTGGGATCAGGTTTTTGTCCTCCAGAATGTATGAATGTAAATCTAGGTCAATTTCCCATGCTCCTGGAACTAGGTTTTGCACAAATAAAATGTCTAGAATCAACAAATGGGAAAACCACTCCAGAACACTAGAAAAATAGGAGCATATTTGCCTTTCTGTGTTGGTCCAACAGGGCTTTGCTGGTGTTGCTAATGACTGTGAATTGTCTTACACATAAATTCTCTAAACCTCTTCTCCTAATTACATTTCATAATTCTGTGGAGCTGAATACACAAATGATGTTAAAATAACAGTCATATGATACCTCTGAATTCTTGATGTGACGCTATTGCAAGTTTAAGATAACTGCTACAAAGAACTATTTTACAGAATGAAAATTCCTGAGAAACAGGAATTGATAAAACATTACTTTATCAGTATTACAGGAGAAATCCAGACAGTAGAGGAGATATGCAAACACTGAAATAAATGGGCTAGTCTGGTGTTAATTGAGGCACCGATAAAGTATACATCACTTAAATTATTAAATGTTATGGTAACTGATGTTGTTCTAAACTCATATTTTATACTATTACTCTCAGGGGATGAATTTCTGCCAATCTTATCCACAGACCCACGCAAATCTCTCTCCCAATGGGACTGTTTGATTTCATGATATGCACTACTTTTTGTCTGTAATAACATCAGAGTTGCTTGTCTTCTTATTTAAGACTGTAAACTTTCAGGATGTGTAGCTGTATCTCATGTATAGCCCATATCATTCCAGGGCTTGTGTCTCCACTGGGGCTTTCCAGATCTATTGCAGCACAAATCATAGTAAATAAATATTATTTCTTTCTCAGCAGAAAAGAAGTATCAACAGCTGGATTTTCATTTTGTCTCACTTATCTAATGAGAACATAGTCCATTCTTGACACAAGAAAGTTACTGAGAGGGGAGTGATGAAAAGATTTTATCCTCAGTAGAGGATCACATAAGATGTGGCTGAAGTACTAAGACTTGAATAGATTTTTGTCTATGATGTTGGCAGACACTATTATCCTACAGACAAAAAGATATCCAAGGGCTCATGTGGGACTGATGAGGAAAAGGTCAAGTATATGACATTTCTGGACAGTTTCAAAAGCTTGGGAATACATTGACTCCTACAAATCCTGACCACTGATTTTTGCTTCAACAGTTTATATTTCCAGTAAAAGCAGGAAAGGATGATAAGACTTTCTAAAATGTTAAACCTTCCTTTCTGTTAGCCAAATAAATACTAAGAAATGGGACAAATGAAGGATGGTAACTTATTTGTGACTTTTCCAGCTAGTGCTATTTGTAAGTATCCTTCTGGGCTGATCAGGGGACCTGGGAAAGAAGACGAAGACAGGCTTTGCTGAAACAACTTACTTTTTGCCACTTGGAACAAGAATGTAGGTTGATGGGTGAAACAGGATCCTGCAAAAAGATGGAATGGCTGAAGTGGCAGCAGTCAGTCTCCAATGGCAGACAGCAGTGACTTTTTGCATTGTGGCACTGCATGCTTGATAATGTGGCTCCAAATTATTAATTTTGAGGTTAACAACATCCTCCATGGTGTTGCAACTTGCAGCACAAAGGTGATGGGCACTCCTTCAGACTGAATCACAAAGCAATGGCTGAGTTGTTTTTTTAATCCTAAAGAGATCTGTCATTAAAAGTTACTGAAGCCTGACTTTTCCGCACTCTTTGTCAGCCTTCCTCAGCCTGGGCTGAAGATCCCAAGTCCTTTGAAGCCATTTGAGCTCTCTTTGTTGTTCCTTGGTGCATAATGATGCACCAAAACCAGGCATCTGCTGCTGAGAAGGCCCAGCAAGACCTAACGAAGCATGACTGGGGGAAAGGCCAATACTGAAGTAAGCTGGGAAGCAATCCCCTGCAGTTTTCCTTGACCTCCCTCTGCCTGCTGGGATTAAAGGTGCCTGTGGAAAAACCCAGTGCTTCCTTTGCCAAGGGTAGGGTACAACTCTGTGTTTGGTGTCTTGTAGGACATTGGATAAAGCAAGGGATTTAGAACTTTAAGGTTATTGACATAATGTGACTCAGTTAATGACACAATGATTTTGGATGGTGGGGGCAGTCTTGTTAGCCAGGACATGTTGATTCAAAATGATAGAATATGCCATTTCTGAAAAGGCTGACTGCTGTCAGAACCACTGCTTTCTTAGGTATTTACTTTCCCATTTTGCCATACTGCAAGTATTAATAGTTATTTCTATCACATATAATCAGCAAGAAGCTGACAACAGGATGAGTGATGAAGCCACTTCATGTGAGCATTCAAATGGGCCTGTAATTGGTATTATACTCTCAACACTGCACAGAGAGAACAATTTCTGTCTTTATATAAAATTCCAGTATCCAAGGGATTTTTATTGGAAGTTAAAAAAAGTTAAAGAAACTTGGAGCATGGGGTCACCTGTCACATACCCTAACCATGCAACATCTGCACTCTTTGTGTCTCTCTGCTTTGCAGATCCACACTTGTTTGCACCCTGGGATTGCCACTCATGGCAGTGCATTGTTACTGCTGTCTTTTCATCTCTCACATGCAGGGCAGATGCCATTTGTTGAAACAGAGAAAATAAATTAATTCTGCTAATGATTAATTCAAAGTTCATTCCTCTCAAGAGCCTTCATATTTGTAAAATCTGGGTACAGCAAAGAGATGGTCACATAGAGCAACCTCTCCCTATAACTGGGAGCAGGAAAAAAGTTGCCTGTGTCACTAAGGGCTTTTGACAGTTTCACTTACATTTTATGACCCATTTGGTGCCGATGAGAAATCCTTTTTTTCTGTGCTTCTAATAGGCTTCCTGCACTGGCCACCAGCTGGAATGAAATAGGAATCAAAGGGGGTTTTGAACTCAGTTCCCTATATCTTTTAATTGTTTGCAGTGTGCATTGTTCTGTGCTCCTCCCAACTTCTGTTCTTTCCTCCTGTGGACATCCCTCAAAAAAATCAAACTCCAGAAACAATGACTCCAAGGTGCTCCTGCTGACATGATTTAAATTGAATTAAGCCAATAATTTACAAATCAGAAAAATCTCTGTTTTTAATGGATTTTAATTTGCTATAAATTTTGCCCTTCTGTTCTGTGCCCAATTAAATGTGGTAAGTAAAATCTTGTTCTTTTCCTGAATTTACAGTGATGTATGACAATATGCAGAGTACATCTGCCTACAGATTTAATATACAGTAAATTTCATCTGCATGGTTCAATGGTAATTAAAATAATAAATACCATGGAGTCACTAGTTCACCCAAATAATTTCTGAGAGATGAAATGAACAGTCCAAAGTCTATCCAAGAAAAATAAGTACAGCCACTGAAGTCCCTTTTTACTGTTTCTTTAACTCCTCCTCATTTCTCTGTTTCAATTCTGCATCCATCCAAGGCCAAGATTTCTTACTAATCAAGTTACTGGCACCATTCATTTTAAAAAGCTTTTCAACATTACAAAATCCAAGTGGAGACACAGTGGGTGAATGAGGAAAGCATACCTTTGCTCCTTACCTCTCATCTGCACTGTCAGCAGGAGATCATGAAGTGATCCTCTCTTACCCATCCAGCCCCAGCCAATGGCTTAAAGGATTACCCAGGGAAATTAAGTTTAGAGGACAAATATAATCATCATTAGTATGAGTATTTGAATAAATTTGTTTGCAAAACTGTACTTGTGTGACAAATTGCCAGGATAAGTCCATAGCTGCAGCATCAGGCATCAGTGAAGCTTTTCCAGTTAAAAGGGAGCAGCTGAGACTACTCATCTTGTGTTGCCAAGTCAAGAAAAGTTGCCATTACAGGATCAGAGCTGACAACAACCTGTCTGAAGCATAAGAATGTAATATATTCAGGATCCTACCACATTTAAAGAGACTAAGTAGGACTATAAACTCGCAGTCAGTGCAGAATTTAACTGTTGCTGCCTTTCTGCCCAGGCTACAGCCCATGCTGTTAGCTCAGCAAAACACAGAATTATCCATCGTCTGCTCTGCTATGAGCTGTGGCAGCTTGCAATTTCATATTCATCTTGCACCTCTACACCAGTCCTCATTTTTCACATTTCTTCCAGCATCACTTATTCCCAGATTTCTTAATTTCATGAACCATGTAGATGAATGTAATTTGCCCAACAGAAAGGCCAATATTTTTCTTAGTCATGTCAATTCGCACTAATCCCGCACATGTAAATGTTTTAATTTGCATAGCAGAGTAAGCCTATTGATTTACTTTTCTTACTTACATTACTTCCTACTGCTGCCATTTTACTGTTTCTCAATTCTCAGAGGTTATTAGTACAGGTGTTAAAATTGTTTTCCAGGAGCTTTCATGAAGATTGTAAGTTTAAATAGAAGAAAGTACATGATTGAATACTTGGTCCACAATGAGAAATATTATCCGATTATCATGTGGGTACATCTCTGACATTGCTTGCCGTCCAAAAGACATGTTTTTTCTCCAATCATCTGACAGGATATGAATATTATTTTGCAATAGTTATGTATACTGGACCAAAATACTCACCTTCACAATTGTATTACCCAGAAGTTGAAGAACATGTCTGTGCTCTGCATGAGAGGGATAGAGATTTATAAAACTGGTCTTATGGCTTTGCAAATGAAGAGGGATGGCACTTCAGGTCAGGAATTAAGAAGGCAAGGAAGAGTTGTCTAATAAACTCTCCCAAACATGTCCATGAGAAATGTGCCAGAAACAGGACTGGCTTTACTGGTGAGCAGGAGGTGGTAAAATCATGTAGAGGCCCTTCTGTCCAGAAATGCTTCTCTATGCAAGATCTGGGACAACTTACATTTGAGTAAATCCTGTAAGGATTTACTTGGATTGCTGGGCCAGCTTCATCCAAAAGGTACAAGGACAGGTCAAAGCCACTTCTGCTCATCTTTTTTCCCTTTTTGAGTACTTCCTTTGGGGCTGTAGGACACATAGCAGATTGTGAGTATCTTAAAATATTTTACTCACATTGTGAGTATCTTAATACTCACATTGTGAGTATCTTAAAATATGTTCTATTCAGAGACACAATATCTTAAAACATTAAAATTATTTCAAATATTTTTAAGAGAAAAAAAATGGCACTAAACTAATTCATAAAAACATACATGCCAAGTCCTGAATGAACTCAGGGATAAAATTGTGTTGCTCATCCATAACACACAGCTCTGTAGATGTTTCATGAACAAGAATGTAGTTGCACAAGTGCTGAACTAGCTGAACTGGAGGGTGCACAATCAAACTGAAATTCCAACACAATTTTTCTCCTCTGGAAAGTGGCTGCAGACAAGAGGGTTTTTAGCTACCCACCTGATCTCTCTAGCAAAAATTGACAAAATAAAGCATGACTGCTCAAAATGTGATTGTCTTGTTTTCATGACAACTCTTGCTGCTTGGATGGTTCTCTCATCTTCACATTCAGTAATGTTTCTCTGGTTTACAGGCTGGGATTAATACAAAATCTCCAAATGGCAAGCACAGCCAAAATGAGACAGAAGATTTTATACCATGAAAAACCATTTAATTTCAGATCTGTTCCACCTAAACCCATAAACTTCCCATCTGAACACATCTGCATGAAAAATAGCTATTTTTCCATAGCAGTAAGCTGAAAATTGCTGTTGCTATCTGCTATATCATATTAGATCAAAAAGGTGTTAGGCCAGGCCTGACTGACATTATTAACACTATACTTTGGTGGAAGATTTCTGCTCTAGGACAATCAGGAGAGAAATTAAAGAAATTAATATGCCATATATTACTGCAATTTTCTCATTATTATCACTCTAGGTTTGTGCCCTTCCATTTTTTTTTGCATCCTCTAATTCTAACATGCATGTCAGATTTTATCTGGAAGATACTTTAAATTGTTTTCCTTCAATCTTAGGCTTTTTCTTCCTTCTATTACTGCATGCTCCTGTGAGAGCAGCACTTCATTCTCTGGATTCCACCTCTTAACTGTGGCCAATGTTTGGGGTCTGTGAATGAGATGATGTTCCATTATTTACAAGATCTGACACAGGACAAGCAGAGATACTACAGGTAATACCTCTGTGCCTGTTCTACAAAGCCTGGCCTGGGATGAAAACCAGTAAGTCTGTGTTGGATGAATAAATACTGATGGTAGTAGTTGACACACAGTCTGTGTATGGATGATCATTAGGGTAGGTAAATGTTCTAAAACCCTAAGAACCTTTCTTTCTAAGGTTCTATTTTCACTAAATGAGAACTTCACATTTACTTCTGGGAAAAAAACCAAACAACCCTGACTTTCTCAAATATTCTGTAGCAATCCACTCAGTAACAAAAGCAGTGTCACTTAAAAAGGAATATTAAAACCTGAAGGATGTATTAATGTGAGGGAAGAGAAAAAGTTAGCATGTAATGACATTAGAATTTATCTTTTCACTTAGAAGGCATCTGTTTCCTATTTGTATTCAGCATATTCTATTCCATAAAGATGTCACACAGTGTATCAACAGGTTTCTTACCAATTTTCACAAAATACTGAGCACAACTTCACATCTATGAATTCATTTTTGTCAGACTATTGTTTCCCCTCAGCAGTTAAAAAAAATCTTTAAATCTTACAGACGTGTTCTTGGCAACCAAGATGTGATTTTATAGGGGTGCATGGAGCTGTAAATGTACTGAATGCCTCTTAACAGTGATTCACACGGGCTGTACTCATTCAGTGGATCTTCAGTTATAGCCCGTAGGCAGTATCACAACATGGACAGCAGATACTGTAGAATCATCACCTTTCATACTTGTTTCCTCATTTACTGGTGGATGATAGCAAAAATGTTGGTAAAGCACAAAAGGTCAGCATGTTCTTTGGCAGAGCTGAGAACAGCAGATATCGAAACAGTCATACACAAATCAATGAAGTGTCACATGCAGGCCAGCTATTACTGCATATGAAGTTTGACTAAATCTCAGTGTGAATAAAACCCAATACATTTATATATATATGTTATTTCCAAGATTTTCTACTTAAAAATGAAATTGTAGACTTTGTGTTTGGTGTTTGGAAGAGCCCTTGGAGAAGATCTGTGTAAAATCCTTTCATCAAGAGAGGAGAAATTGCATTTAGGCATTACCTGAAAGTGTTTGTCCAGTGGGTTTCTGCAAACTTTCAGCATACCTAATGAGTCTATTCTGCTATTTCAGGACTCCTATCAAAAAGGTTGGGTTTTTCCAAACACATAAATTAAATCTTCTTTGCTGCAAATTTATATAATTTCTTTTTATTTTCTCTGAGTAACTGTGGAGACAAGTTTATCATGGTCCTCTCTCAAATAAACTTTAAAGCAATCCATATGACGATTGCTATCTAATCACCCTCCCCAAACCTGCTGGTGCCTGGGGTATGCAAGAACAATCTTCTCTCATAGTCAATGCTTCAACGTCTTGTAACCCAGACTCTCTCTCTCTTCAGTTTCTCCACATCTTTTATAACCAAACACAATGTAGCATTTGAGGTCTTTTCTGGGAAAGAGAAGAAAACTTCCATTATCTCTTGTAAGATATGCATGATACTGCTATTAGTACAACTGAGATGAATTAACAACATGAAATTATTACTTCATATTCTGCTTAGAATCAGTCTCAAACCCCATCCTTTTGCTTGGACCGAGCACTTGCTTGCATGCTTGACTTTTCTTTCTCAAGTATTGCACCATGCAGTCATTTCTGAATGTCATCCTTGTTTGAGTTTTGCTCTTTGTGATACCTCACAGTTAGCTTGAATTCTAGTCCTTGATGGTTCACAAACCTCCAGCATGTTGTGTCACATGAAAGCCCACTCTTCTCTGTCCTCTCAGCTGTTCACTGGAATGTTGATTACTTTGCTCAGGAAAGGCCCTTGCAGGAACACATATAAAGAAGGGCACCAAATTCCGGAGGTGTGCTCCTTCAAACTGTATTTCCAACCAGCTGGGTGCATTATATTTGTACCAATGTCTATTAACTTTCTCTTGTGAGTATCATGTGATGCTACAAAAAACCTTACTGAAGTCAAGAAATATCTGGATATAATGCTTCAAACTTATCCACCAAGTCAGAGACTGTTCTTCAGATCCCCATGCTGATTATTTTCAGTCTTGCTGATGTCTTCTAAGTAATTCCAAACTGATTTTATAGTTGCTTGTTTGAGAACTCTTGCTGGTATTGAGTGTAGAATCACTGGTTTATTGTTTGCTAAGTCCTTACCAAACACAGGCACAATATTTGATCTTCTGTCACCAGAATGGGCACTCTTGCTGACTCTCTTCTTCGGTGGTGCCAGTGTTTCCCTCTTAAGCGACACTGAAAAGGGAAAATATCTACAGTACTATATTCCCAAGTTACGAACAGAATCTTGTTTCTCAAAAGGAAAAATAAATGAAAAATATTGTGGCTGATTGAGCTCAGATTTCCAGGAGAGGGGAGGAAGGTGTGGCAGAAAAGACAGTAAAAGACATGTGTCTTTACACAGCACATTATTCCTACTGTTAATCCTTTACTTCTAACAACATTTTTCCAACTCAAAAGTCTCTCTCTCATTTTCTAGATCAGTTTAATTTCTCTAAGAGTGTCCTGTAGGTGATCCACTTCCAATATTTTCTAGAAACCCTGCAAGAGAATATGAGTGAGGTCTGATTTTTTTGCACATTTGTTGCCTTCAGATAACTCTAGGAAGTTCGTAACATATGATTTCACTTTGCAGAGACCCTACAGCTTTTCATCAATATGCTGTATTTATCTGTATGCCTACTAGATGTTATCTTCAGAACATTTCTGTTATCTTGCCTGGTATACATCATGTTTACTTACCTGATTTTCCTATGAATTCTTCTTTCCTTTTTTTCATTTGAAGTGAAACAACCAATTTTTGCATCTAACAGCACCATTTTAATGGCACATCATTTATTCACTGGTTTTAGCCCAAAGAGCTCAAATTCATTGTGCTATAAGACTTTTGCAGTATATTCTTTACATGTTCTTAAGTGCTCAAGCACTGATTTAATGTTTTCACAGATAGCACTGCAGAGTAAGGCCAGATCCTGAAGCAGCAGAGATTAACATAGCTCCAGTGATTTCAGCATTGTGTTATAGTTAATAAAACTAACCCAGGTGTTTACTAGTTCCCTGTCTGTGCAATTAGCATGATGGCTTTTTAATTTGGGTATCACAGTCCATCCAAAGGACGTTATGTTTGATGAATGCCTCCTGCTGGAAATTGCCCTCGCCCCTCCTAATAACTCAAAGTTGTTCTCATTTTCTCTCCTTCACTCTTCTCCAGCCTGATATCCCACTAGATCATGCCAGTGCAGTCTTTTCATCAAACGTAGAGACCTCTGGTAATCTGCTTCCAGGATGCCTGGCTGACTATGGTATCTGAACTCTTCATGTGTTTGTTAGTGCTTAAAAAAAGATGTGCAAGTGTTATATTCATGGTGCAATGATTCAGGTCTTAGAAAACACCTGCAGTAAAGAATGGGCAGGTAAGAGAAAGGGAGTTGCAGTAAGCAGTGTTTTCCTCCATTTAACACCTTTCATTTACCAGAAGGGGATTATGGAAAGGAGCATAACTTTCTAGCTCAGGGGTTTACCTTGCTTCTGAAGCAGCTCCTGAAAGCCAGTAGAGACAATGTGTTGAGGACCAACACTCCAGAATTTCCCATTGTGTTACTGCATTATGGTAAAAACAGAACCAGCATGGTGTGACTGACTCAATAATCCCAAGGTGTAGCGTGCCAGGACAGTTGCCAAGTTTTCAGACTACATCTTTGTTGTCTTTCAGGCTGCAGATTGCCAAGATATGTGGTTTTGGCTGAGTGGAAGCACTTTTTGTTTCAGTATGTCAACATAGCAGGCTGGTAGATCAAAACACTCTATTACTGAGTTCTGACATGCATGGGATCCTGGCAAAGAAAGTGGTTTCTTTATCACTTCAACAACCAGGCAGCACAAGATGTATCCATCTGTGAATGCTTGCTGTTGACTCATTATAGGTTTAGGAACACTGAAATGGTGGCAACTTATATCTAAAATGTAAGGTCATGGGCAGAGGAGAAACTTGTTCATTGAGGAAATGAGGATATTTGACTGCATGTCTTCAAGCCAGAAATTTGCAGAAATGTGGTGTTTACATATACATTCACCATTCACTATCCACTTGCTCCCAGGACTGAGTGGCCTCTGTGTGCTGCAGAGAGTTTCTGTTTTGGTTTTGCCTTCCTTGTCTGCCTGTTATGGCACTGTCACTGAGAGAAATAACACACTCCAGCACGGTGTGGATGAAGGGAGGCAGAGATCTCTGAAGGTTGCTCTTGGGGAAAGAGGTTTATTGGGGATGCAGAAGGTTCTGCCTCGTGCTCCCAGACACAGCACGTGGCCGAGCCTGAGAGGGTGGGGGAGGGGAGAGACAAAAGGAGGGTTTAGGAGAGGGGAAGCCCCAAGAAGGGAAGAGGTTCCAAGAGGGGATGAAGTTCCAAGTGCCTGCGTGGCCCCTCAAAGCCTCCTTATCAGACAAGCTTCGAGGTGGGCTGGGATAAGGCATATCCAATGGGATTACATGTACTAATGTTTTAGGGGAGGGTACAGAAGTGTGGGATGAGCCATACATCTTTTGGGGGGTGGGATGGAACAGTCCATTTTACGCCAGGACTCATCGAAAGGCAGGGGTGTCATCCAGCTAGCTGAGAGAACTGTTCTCATCCTAGCTGTATTATTTATGAACAATCATATCTATCTATCATCTGCAACACACAACAGCGAAGAGGAGGCTACCACAGGTAATTACTGTGCATGGAGAGGTGTCCCACGGGTAGATGTGGATTCCTTTTCCACATTGAGCGCCAGTTGAGAGAAATAACATGCTCCAGCACGGTGTTGATGAATGGAGGCAGAGATCTCTGAAGATTGCTCTTGGGGAAAGAGGTTTATTGGGGGTGCAGAAGGTTCTGCCTCGTGCTCCCAAGCACAGCACGTGGCCAAGCCTGAGAGGGTGGGGGAGGGGAGAGACAAAAGGAGGGTTTAGGAGAGGGGAAGCTCCAAGAGGGGAAGAGGTTCCAAGAGCCTGCGTGGCCCCTCAAAGCCTCCTCATCAGGCGAGCTTCGAGGTGGGTTGGGATGAGGCATATCCAATGGGATTACATGTACTAATATTTTAGGGGAGGGTACAGAGGTGTGGGATGAGCCATACATCTTTTGGGGGGTGGGATGGAACAGTCCATTTTACACCAGGACTCATCTAAAGGCAGGGGTGTCATCTGGCTAGCTGGGGGAACTGTTCTTATCCTAGCTGTATTATTTATGAACAATTATATTTATCTATCATCTGCAACATGTCACCAAACATTCTTGTGTTTGCTTTGTATTAATGCTTTGTACTCTGCACCCTCAGTGTCCTTGCTGTAATACAATTGTGTGGTTAGCCAGCCTTCAGCAGAAGCAAAGGGTGCCTTCACCATCTGCCAGTTCTGAAATGGCATGATGTTCAGCTTTATCTCCCAGGGAAGCTCCAGTTCACTTTCTTCCCTGGACCTCTAAAAGGCCTCATGTAGAGAGACTACATTGGCTAGAAAGTCAGTGCTCACCTTGGTCCCATGAGTGAGTCTGGAAGACAGCCACTCCCCTGACATAAGTTGAGACTGCAATTCTTCAATGTCCACCACTGAATATGCAACATAATAAGAAGATTTAATGAACTCCAGCCATTTCTACTCTGTCCATACCTTTAGGCAGCCAGAGGCAATATCATCCATAAACATAAACATTTTGGTTTTGATTACTCTTTCTGATGCTTCTGATTTGTTTTGTTCAACAAGGATTTCCTTCTGAGTTTCAAAAAAAGAAACCGTCTATTTCTCTACTATGGTTGAGGCTTGTGTCTGACCAGAAAAAAAATTATGTGAACTCCACTAAAATAAGAAGCAAAACCATAGAACTGATCATTTGACTACTTGGGACAGTTTCTGGATATAAGAGTTACAGAAAATAGATAAAAAGAATGTCTTCAAAGTCAGGTGTGGCTTCACTCTAAAGCACCTCCCTGTTGGAGAAGACCACCCCCAGGCTACCCAAAACTCCTCTGTAGAACACACAGCAAAGACATTCATGAAGCAGGTTCACCCAGGTACAGTGGAAACTTGCAGACCCCATGGCACTCACATGTACACCATCTTCTGCTGAAGAAAATTTCCTAGCAAAGACTGGATTCTAAGATTCAATGTCTGATTAAAATGGGAAAAAGGGTTTAGTGTGAAGCAAGAATGCTTGTAAGAAATCAGAGGCAGACTTAACGCCTGTGGGGATTGACTCTGTTCCTGTGGCAGTCGCTGCCTAAAAGACAGTGGTCCAGAAGTCATCAACTGATTTAACTGAAGGTTTGAAGGAATCACAAAGAGTTAGTGAGGAAATACCAATCCACAGGAGATTCTGGTAAAATGTGCTTCATGGGGAATTAGTAAAATGAAAAGCCTGTTTGGAATTCACCAGTGATATGGAAGAAACAGAGAAATCTGGCTTACTGAGGACACAATTGCAGATGGCACAAAAATCAAAGGAATAGGAATTAACAGCTAAGGAAGGCCAGTGTACTCTGTCTCTTTCATTGTGATAGGAGCAACTAAGTAGTGACAAAGCCTGGGCCAAGGGGTCTGTGTCACTTCTGTGGGTGCTCAGGAGACTGGTACCAAAGGGTGTCCATGTCAAGGGTGTTGTATCCAAAGGGACATATTTGAGGGCCACAGAATGCTGAGCACCCTACCACACCATAGGAGTGTGGGAGGGGAGAGGAGGGCCGAGCCATGACAGATCCCCTGGCCATCGGTGTCTGCCACTGGGCTGGGGACAATGGCAAATGCTGGGAGAGAGCAGTGACTTGGGTGAGGGTGAGTACATTTAACTAATCGCAGAGAAAGGGAAGAGGGAATTCAATCAGAGTCTGAGTGTTTATGTGAAGGGGAGGGGAGGATGTCTGAAACTGTGGGGCTCTTTAATAACAGATAAAGGCAGGATAAGATATAGTTTCTCAAAGTTGCAACCTGCCAGATTTAATACTGGGCACAATTATCTGCTGAAATGGGAGGAGTTGAGAAACTCTCCAGCACTCGGAGTTCCCATGCCAAAGGTGGATGTTTCTGCCAGGAAAAGACAAGCACAGATGGGAATCAAAGATGTCAGCTGCTGAACAAGAGTTCACAGATCATGCTGTTCCAGAAAGCCAGCTGTACCATCGCCTGCTCTCTGCAGCTCTTCTGTCTGGGTTTGTGATGGGCATTTGAAACCAGGATCAAGCCTGTTGGTCACTAGTTATTGGGACACTTTGCAGTCACAGCTGAAAGTTGTTATCATCATCATGACAATCACCATCATTGTCCCTATTCCTGCTACCATTGTTATTTGTACTAACATAGATCAAGATCACTTAGTACTGAGGGCAGTAGGGACACTGTGTAGCAACTAAAGCAACAGTGCTTCTTTAACAAAGAAAAGTTCTGTGCCCGTTAATTGGTTAAATGCATAATAGAAATTGCCTATCAATCTTCCCTGCCCCCACCCCTCTTCTCTTTTTTCATGAAATCCTTACGGATCTTATGGATTACAATAGTTTACTATCAAAAAAACCCCCTCAAATCTATCTCAGAAAAGTAACTACTTTATTTGTCTGTTTTACTGAATAGTGGGAAACCTAATCTCTGCTGCCCAACTGGGTGTGTTTGGCTGTTCCTCAAACTAAAACAAGACTCGGAAGATTAAAGTGGAGCTTGGCTCAAGATCAGGTGAATCAGCACATTTATAATGCCACAACATGGCCTGCAGGATGGCCTTCTCTTCTGTAATTACACAGGGATTTTATGTGTACAGGCAAAGGAAGTAATTTGATTTATGTGTTCTAATTAAATATATGATGTGAGGAAATAGGGATATGTCTGTTTAAAACATGCTTTAGGTTCTTTTTGGTGAGAAAGTGAATGTGACTGTAAGTACTGTGCTTTAATGTGACTAACTTTCCCATTAATGCTCACACTATTAAATGTCATTTATGTAAGAAACTGTAATGGCAGGTTTGGACTGGCATTTGGAATGAAATTTCATGCAAAGAACTGTACTCAGAATGCATGCATTTCCAACTTTTTATATTACATGAGCTGATTTTCCAGTCCCTTACAAGTTACTTGGGGTAAATCCTCCTATCCATGGAAATGAAATTAAATCCAGTTACGGCAGAATCAGGACCAATGAAGATATTTGAGCAAATTAATTCCTACAAACTGTAGTGGAAGCCAAGTATGACCGACATGTGGCCATGGTCTCTTTTTACTGTGAAACAGCCATGTTTCCTTAGGAGGAGTATTGAACACTGACGTTCAGGATTTTTTTCTTATCTGTTGATGTATGCCACAAGAGTCCTGCCTTTGGTTTCAAGAGGCAAGGTCAGCCCTGAGCTCTAACAAGACAGTGTTAATCAGAAGAAGTAAAGAAGGGGAGGCTTGTAGTGGGTGAAAGAAAAGGATTCATGAAGTCAAATTGTCAAATACTGCTTAAAAATGTAACAAGAAAGTGAATCAGGTTCTCCCATTGTGCCTATCTTATCTAGGGCCAAGACAAGCTGGAGTATTGTTTGGGGAGAGTCATTAAAAAATAGTGTCAGTGTTTTAAGACCACTAAGGATATGCTATCTTAACAAAACGCTATGTGTTTTGGAGATCCTTTCACATATTTCTGTGTGTGACATTTTGAAAAGGACTGGGATTCCTAAAACCTGCTCAAGCAGTGAAGAGGACAAGGGCTCTAGAAGGAAAAATGGTTTTGGGCTATAGGTGCCTGTTTGCTGTAAGCTGGAACTATTATTTATTTATTGTTGTTGGTTTGTAGTGGTGTGAGTTTTGCAGAAGGACTTGATGTTCCAGCTGTTTAGGAATGAGAAATTATGCTGTAAATTGGGCAGCAGTTGTGTTGGGATTTTTTTTGGTTTTTTGGGGGTTTGTTTTGGTTTGGTTTTTGGGGGGGTGGGTGTTGCAGAAGATAGATAAATATGATTATCCATAAATAATACAGCCAGGATGAGAACAGTTCTCCCAGCTAGCCAGATGACACCCCTGTCTTCGGATGGGTCCTGGGGTCAAATGGACTGCTCCATCTCACCCCCCAAAAGATGTACGGTTCACCCCGCACCTCTGTCCCTCCCCTAAAACATCAAGTGCCTGTAACCCCATTGGCCATGCTTTGTTCCAACCCACCTTGAAGCTCCTTGAAAAGGGGGCTTCGAGGGGCCACACGGTCTCTTGAAACTCCCTCCCTCCTCTTGGAACTTCCCCTCTCCTTGAGCATCCTTTTGTCTCTCCCCTCCCCCACCCTCTCAAGCCCTGCCACGTGCTGTGTCTGACAGCCTGAGGCAGGACCTTTCTGCATCCCCAATAAACCTGATCCCCCAAGAGCAGCCTTGAGAGATCTCGTCATCATTCACCCAAACCGTCCTGGAGAGGCAGCAATTTTCTACAGGTGGGTTTTTTTAATTTTTTTGTTTTGTTTTGTTTTGTTTTTGTTTTGTTTTGTTTTCCTGAGGATTAGAGCTAGGTTTTGAGGGAGGAAACAGAATCGGAGCAAGTTTTGGTCCTGCTGACTGGTGTCATGCCCAGGGAGATATACCTGGCTAACAGCTTGTCCTGGGAACTTAAAATGAACATAAAAGAGAAAGGGTATTACCTGTACCATCCAGGAAGGCTTTGGCAACATTAGCCTGGAAAGCTACCAAGGGAAAATGGTATTTCTGGAAGAAATTAATGACTTACTCAACTCCTTAAACTGGTGGTACTAATGAGTCAGAGAGCAGGGCATCTTGGTTAGGTAGTTGAAAGCTTTCTGCTGACTGTGAGCAATGGGTTTGCCAGGGCAAAGCCCATCCAAAACTTGCCAGCAAGCCAGGAAAAGGGCAAGGTAAGTACTTCTGCTTCTGACTTTCAGGAATGGAGTGCACACACTGCCAGGATGAAATACCCATGAAGGTGTCTGCTGGCTGTAGGTTTGCTCCCCAGTGGTGTTTGAGAGGAGCCCTAATTCCTGCCTTTGTACCTCTGCTTCCCCAGGATAACAGCGAAGGCTCCCATTTTCAGTTTCACCCTGTACCCCGGGGTGGCTGACATACATACTCCACTGCCAAGAAACCTGTTGTTCTCTGGAAAGAGGCTGTGACTGCCCTAGACTCCCTTATTCAGGTTATTGATAAAGGTATTAAACCACACTGGGCCAAACACTGAGCTCTGGGGAGCACCACTTGTGACCCGCCACCGTTGTGGTGCATTTGGGGGCACCTCCGGCGTGTCCCCCAAGCTGTGAGGTCGCTGGCAGCAGCAGGCAGGCAAGGAGACTACACACGGCTTCTGAGGGTGCTCATTAGATGAGGGTTTATTGGGGGTCCTACCCCCAGGAATCTGCATGGTTTCTGAGGGAGGGAACAGGGAGGAAGGGGGAAGGAGACGGGGAGAGAGGGGCTGAGAGAGCAGCGGCCAGGAGACCAAGAGAGAGCCTTGTCCCACTGGCACACTTCACAGGGGGATTCCAAGTGGGCACAGGATAAGGCTTGGGCCAATGGGATTACAGACACATGATGCTTCAGGGGAGGATTACAGGGGTGAGACAAACATACCATACTAAAATGTAACACCACATGCCACCAGCTGGATATAGCTACATTCCCCATTACTCTCTGGGCCCAGCCATCCAGGCAGTTTTTCACTCAGCAAAGGGTGCTGGATGCACTCCAGGCCATGAACAACCATTCTCCGGGAGAATGTTGTGAGACACAGTGTCAAACACTTTACTAAAGTCCATGTAACTACATCCACATGAACCTTTCCCTCACCCACTAGGTGGGTCATCCTGAAATAAAAGGAGACCCAAGTTGGTCAGAAGTACTTGCCTTTCACAAATCCATTCTGGTTGGGCCTGATCCCCTGGTTGTCCTGTACATGCAGTCAAATTGTTCTGCTCCGTAACCCTCCCAGGCACTGATGTCAGTTTGACAGACAGACTTGTAGTTGCCCGGATCCTACTTATGACCCTTCTCGTTGATGGGCATCACATTTGCTAAATTCCAGTCAACTGGGACCTCACTGGTAAGACAAAACTGCTGGTGGATGATAGAAAGTGGCTTGGTGAGCAGCTCTGCCCCCCGTAAGTACCCTTGGGTGAATCTTATCTGACCCTGTAGACTTTTTTGATTTCTGAGTGGTGTAGCAGGTCACTGAGCATTTCCCCTTGAATTATGGGGGATCTCATTCTGCTCCTCATCACTGTTTTCCAGTTCAAGGGGCTGGGTACCCTTTGGATAACTGGGTAATCCTCACTATTAGCAACTGAGGCAAAGAAGGCATTAAGTACCTCAGCTCTTTTCTCATCCTTTGTCACTGTGTTTCCCCACTCCCCCCATCCAGCAAAGGATGGAAATTCTCTTTAGCCCTCCTTTTATTGCTGGTGTATTTAAACACATTTTCTTGTCTTTTATTGCATTAGCCAGATTAATTTCTAGTTTATCTTTGGTCCTTATTATTTTCTTCCTGCATAATCTGCCAACATCCTTGTAATCCTCCTGAGTTGCCTGCCCATTCTTCCACAAGACACAAGTTTGGTTTTTTTTTTGCTGAGTTCTAGACAAATCTGGAGTCCTGTTCTGAGTGCTGACATGGTTTTAACCTCAACATTTTGCTTAATCCCTACATCACTCTGCTCCCACTTGAGAAACTTGCCCTTTTTTGCTTCAAACTTTGCTGCCTCACACAATGACATACAAAAAGTGAGCTGTCTCTGTCAGCTGGATGCCTAGCTTTTAACTGGAAAGAGCCAGAAGATGTGGCAGGAGGTAGCCTGTCAGGACATAAAAGGTGTGCAAGAAGAAAGGCACCAGCTGCCCTTGGATAAGCAGATGTTTTACACCTGCTGTGAGATAATCCCTGAGGTGCTGTGATGTGACCTGCAGAACGTGAAATACCTTGCAAAAGAGCAGTGCCAGGGATCGCAGACCACCTCTGTGTATTGAGCAAAACCTGTTGGAAACACAGATTTTTCTCACATCTTCAAGCTAGTGATACAGAGTCTAGGGCACTGTCTTGTATGCCAGCTCTGAAATCCAAATGTGGAAAATTGCTTTCTCATTCTCTCAGCACAGGACATAGGGATTTCCCACACAGCCAAGTGAGAATGAGCTGTAATGGGAAGGCTGCTGGGGACTTTGTAGCTCAGGAGGCTCCCTTGTTCCCTCCTCTCCTGGGTCTCTGCTGTGTTCACTGACACCAGCGAGGTCCTGCTCATTCTGCCCTGATAGCTGCTCTGGATCAGTCACTTGCTTTCCTGGGCATCCCTCGGGCACCGTGGTGTTCCCTCCCCAGTGTCTGTGGCTGTGTGACCCAAACAGGGGACAGCTCAATGGCACTCATGCAGGCTGCTATGGGCAGTGCCTGCTCCTGCCTACTGGCTGCTTCCTCCTCTCTCTTCCAGTCTCTCTGGACTTGTCCTACTAGGTCTGTAAAATATCCTGTTCAATCACTTTCAGCTAGTTTTAACCTACCTTGCCATATACTCAGATCTGCTCACCTACAGCTTCTGATAAGACTCACATGACATACCAAATACCCTCCTGAAATCCTTACTTGTTGTACAAAACCTCTTCACCCCATTCAGTATAATCCTATTCCCCAGATTACTGCTCCATTGCTGGCCTCTGCTGACAATGATAAAAGATATGGACTGCTTCATTAACTCACTGTGTGCACACAGACATTGTGCTAGGGAGATGCACAGCATTGCTGCTACTGCTGCAGCCTCCTGCTTTTAATTACAATTCCTAAATCCAAAACACTCCTTCCAATATTTATTCTTCTTGCTACTAATACATCTGACATCTGACAGAAGTACTTCTCATATCACCTGTAGGCTGCAGATTGGCCATACCTGTGCTTTTAGTTTTTCTATGTCTTGCAATGCTTCCTTTTTTTACTTCCATCATGTTAACCAGAAGAAGCAGGAAATCTTAAAATGTGGCAGATCAGGGTTTGTCATCCTCAGTTCAGCTGGACCCCTGTTTGAGCATGGTTGGGGGCAAGCTGATATTCACAAACCTGGAATTTTCATTTCCCCACAAGATCAATAGGGAAGGATAAAGTGAGCAAAATTACAGGTATATATTTTATCCCCAAACATATCATATTGAACAATGACACTGCAAACTGCATGATCATTCATCAGTGATCAGAAACAAGTGTGGCAGTAAATAGTCCATCACTACTGTTCTCTACCAGGGACTGTGGGGCTCATGACTCCTTAGAAGAGTTCTCCTACCCCTAATTTTAAGTTTCACAGAGTGGCATGGTCCATTTGTGAAAAGAAGGTCTTGAAGAAAAAGACCATTTTGAGCACCCAGTGTCTTTCAAAGACCAAAGTGCTTTAAGAAAACCCAGCTCTGATGTAGGAAGCCATAAGAATAAATTACATTTAATTATGGAATCTGTCCATATATATAGGTTATGTCTGTCTATACATACATATATATAGAGAGATTGATATATCTACACCTTGCACACTTTACTCTTTCAGTTTTCTTGTTCAGCTAAGGTCCTGTTTCAGAAATTTTCCTGCTTAACCTTCCTCCTTCATTATATTATAATAAGCATTTGCTGCTGCCTGATGGCATCTAGTTCAAATACTTAGCAAGATCAAACTCAGGAGAAAATAAATGGGAGCCACAAGGCCCTTTATAAAATAGCCTACACCTTTCACAGACTGGAATGGGAGTTTGTCAGTAATGAGGCACTGTAATTAAATTAAATAAGCCTTGGCAATACCTCTGCCATATCTGCCTGTACAATGCTCCCCTAAGCAGCAAAACTCCCATGGGAAATCAAATACAGTGCATGTGTATTAGCCAGTCTTATTATTTGGGTGTTTCTGCAGCTAAGAAACCCTCACTTCTGTCTCCTAAACAAAGGGAGGGAAGATTTTGGGCTTCTCTGAAATTTGGGTGCAGTTCAAGAGCAGACACCACCTGGGTCACTCTGACGTGCCTGTCCTGGGGTGCTGGTGACTATGACAGGCAAGGAGGTGGAGGAGACACCTTGGCTCTTCTTCATTTACTCTCCTGCTGTGGGCTCTTTCCCCTGCAGCACATCTAAGCATGCCTATAATGTGAATAAAACAATAGCAATAATAGTAATCATCATCATCATCAAAACACTGCAAAATCATGCTGCTTTCCTAGGATGAAAAGGTTCAAATACAAGTTGTCCTTTTCTCAGGAGATTACTCAGTCTAACTCCTCAAGTGGCCATGGGGGTCCCTCATTATCCATTGAAGTGGTGGTGAGCTTTCCTATTATTGGGAAAGTCATGAGAGTGTGAGGAGAGCAAAGAGCATTCTGATGATAATGCTATCATGACAATTCCTCTCTTTGTCAAAATAGGTGTTTTGGGGATGCTCAGTGCTTCTCAAGGATTTTTTTTTCCTATTAAAGGCCCCTGTCACCCTACAAAAATGTTGTGGGGTGAAAGAGAGGAACTGTTTTGTCAGCATGCTTTTACCTAAAAGTACTACCACTTTCCATATCCTTCTGAATTATCTGCAATCCATACTGTAGGAATTACTTGTTTTTGTTGTCTTAATGTAGTTTTTCTTAAATTATATGCTTATTAGACTGGAGAAATAAGACTATAAATGTGTGTAATGGTTTCTAAATTCACTCACGAGATAGGAAAAATGAAAGCACAGTTGCCTTCACAATGAATGCAAAGTGTTAGTTTGACATCTCTTACTTTTTAAAAATAATCAAACTCAGCTTCAGAGTTTTCTTTGGAAACCAGATTTTCCAAACTGTTTCCCAGATGTTATCAGTATTCTCAAATCTTTTCAAAACTGTTAGACTTGAGATTGCATTTTTTATAAACAAGGAGTTAAAAAAATTACTTGTATCTAGAAGTGATGTAACACTTCAATTATTTCTAAGATGAAAACTAGCAAACTGTTTTCTGCTATTAAATATGATGGTAAGAGTGACAACATAGCATTGTACTCCAGTGTAATTAAGTTCTTTCCGTTTTCCCATGAAACTTAGCTGCTTCAAAGTGTATTCTCAGAAAATGCTAACTTGTTCAAGCTGTGTAAATTGCTCCAGAGTATAATAGCTTCTGCATTACCCTAATTTTCATGTAATTATCTTTCTTAGAAATTTTTGGTGGATTTTTAAAAATAGAACAAAAAAAAAACAAACAAAAAAAAACAACAAAAAAAACCAAAAAAAAACAAAACAAAACAAAACAAAACAAAAAAAAACAAATAAAAAAAAAAAACAAGAGAAATAACTGGGAATAGGTAGTTCAGTAAGATAATCTCAATTATAATATAAGACAAATTTAAAAATAATAGTAAAGGAATTAAGAAATGAAATTGTTTTCTTCATATGAAAAGTAGAAATAACTATATTGCTTGAGATTTGAATAAAAGGTGCATGCAAGGTAAAACACTACAGATACATGCAGGCAAGTATGGTTTAGACATCAGCATCTTTTCCTAAAAGAATAATGACACAAAGGTATTTTCAAATATCATTTGATCACTACTTTCACAGAGCTTATGTACACAAAACACGAAAAACTCTAAGAATAGAAATGACAGAATTAGTAAAATCCAAAATCAAATCAGGTACTTATCTAAGAAAAGTAAACATTCCAGAGAGCTGAAATAGTCTATCTGTGTGCAAGGGGCCTGTGTCCTCTCTCTTCGGTGCGTTCACAACTGAGTGCCCTGCAGAGTGGTGGGAGCTGTTGTGTGTGCCTCCTTCCTTGTCCCCTGCAACACCTGGTGTCCGGAAAGGGGAGTGGACTTGGTACACTCTTCTTCTGATTTGCACTGGTAGTCCCTGCAGTGCCATTGCAGAAGTCAGAAAACACCCGAATATCAGCTGTGTAGAGAGAAAGAGAGGAAGAGAGGAAGAAAGAGAGAAAAGAGGAAAGAGAAGAAATAGAGAAGAAAGAGATTAAAATAGAGAGAGAAGGAGAGATAAATAGAGAAAGGGGGAGAGAGACAAAAAGAGAGAAAGAGAGCAAGAAAGAAAGAAAGAAGGAAAGAAAGGAAGGAATGAAAAAAGAGAAATAAGGAATGAAGGAGAGATAAAAGGAGAAAGAGAAAAAGAACCAGAAGAGACAACCCTGCCATGGAAGCTTGGTCAGATGCTCAGCTGATGTACATCAGCAGAGCTTCTTCCCTGTCTTTTGTGGGCCTACTCCAGCTGGCACAAACTCACATCTTACCTGTGATATTTACACTTCCTAATCAAGTCAAAGTTTAATACTGCAGGGAAGTATTAAACTTTCAGTTACTTTGGAGGAATTGGGAGGCCTGTGAAACTACATGTCATCTTGAGACATAACACTTAGGCCACCCTCCTCATGGTGTGGGGTGAGTGACATAGGAAAAGGTGTGCTCTGTTCAGCCTGATGAGAGCTGAGATGGAAGGATGTCTTTTAGGAGCTACTAATTAATATAGTTAGCTAACTAACAGGCACTGTTGCTGGTTTTCAGAGAAGAAGTTTGTTTGGGCTTTGTCACTAGTAGAATGAATTGGTTTTTCCTAGACTGAAGCCCGGCAGCAAATGAAAACATAAGCAATGTGGGCACTTAGGTGATCTGAGCCCCAAAATAAAACAGGAGCTGCTTCACCTGAGACGTGGGCTATGGATGGGTGATACTGCTAGCCCCTGGCAGTGGTGCTGGTCAAGTCTCTGGACACACTAAGTTTGCTAAATGAAACTCCTCAGTTGTTCATTTGTGCAACTTCTTTTGCTGAAATTACCTGTATTCAACATTGCTGCAGGATTTTTGTCCTATCTGCTGTTTTTGTAAAATAATTAATAGTGTCTTGGCTTCAATGCCAAAAATATTGTTAATCATATCAGATGATAATTTTCTTTAAAATCAGATTAGGTTTTTGTGACCCATGGCACTAATTTAAATTTTATATCCTTATTAAAAAGATCTCTTTTTGCTGGTAGATGTGTTTAGCTGAGTTAGAGGATACATTATCAACACACTGTGAGAGAATAAGTAACTTCGTTTAAAATCTCAAAATATAAGATTTGCTTGCATCTGGGATAAGGAAATTATTTTTCTGTTTTAGCAGAAGAATGTACCCATCACAATAAAGTATCCTATCACCATTACGACAGTTCATAACTTGGTACTCTTCTTTTATAAATCAGTGAATTTTTCCTTTTGCAATTTAGAAATATTATTTAGAACTCTTGCTCCTTTGAGTAGGAACTTTATCTCCTTAGTGCCAGGTATAATTTAATGTGCACATATCGTCATTTTTTTTTGGTGTATAAAACAGAAATGCCTGTCAGCTGTTAAAACAATTGTCTTTGCTGCTATGCTGTCATGGAACACTGGTTTTATTTAATATTTTATCCATTCCTTTTCATACACATTGCAGCTCTTTTATTTCTTACTCACTGAAGCTCATCCTGATTATATTAAAAGCACATTAAACTTCTGCCCAGCTATGGTTTCACAGTGCAAGGGAGAGCTCTCACTGCAAACCTAGGCCCTGATGATCCCCAGCCCCAAGCTGGTGATTTGTGGAGTTCTTCTTTTGGCGTTTCCATGGCAATTCTGGCTGTCTAAATCCTCTTACAAAACTGGGGGTCCCTAGCATAGGGAACATTTACCTTCAAAATTATGCTGTATAATTTTAATTTAGTCATATAATCTGAAGACACTTTTTATTCCATTTTAAAAGTTATATACACCAGTTAGAGATGGTGATAAACTCAATTAACTAGGCTGCTATAAACCTTATTTAAATCAAATTAAGTGCATTTCTGCAGCAGTTAGCATCTATTTCATTAACTGTGATTAAAAACTGCTTGGGAGTTAAATTGGTGTGACTTTGAATATAGATAAAGCCAGGGGAAGACAGAACTGGCAGCTGAGCCTGAACCAGACTTGAAAGTGTGGAGTTCTTCTTTGTACCCAGAACACCAGGGCTTTGTTTCTTTTAATTAAAACTGGGATCCTACAGAATGTAATGGATGTTGTTTAGGAAAGTTGCCCACTTGTTTCTGATAATTGGATTTTTCTAGCCCAGATAAATATCCTGCTATGCCATTTCACTGAGTCCAAGAGGATTCCTCCAAATAATTAAAAAATGAGTGCTGAAGACTATAACTACCTCATTAAGATAAACTTACAACAACATATTGGGTTCAAATAAGGAGTTCTTTTCTTTTTTTTTTCTGGAGAGAGGCCACAGTTTGCTTAGCTTGGCAGCAGCAACAAACTGATTTTCATGTCTGCAAAAAAGCCATCACTGCTGAATCACTGTCTCTCAAGTAACATGAAATTGGACTAGTACACTTTTACAGGGGTCTGCAGAAATTAATTTTCAGATAGTTACAGCAAACAAGTAATGAAAAATAAAATGTAGGTTAAAGAGTAAATATTTCAACAGAACTTCTGGCATGTAGTCTCACACAAAACAGAGGCTGATAAACATACCTGCCAATACTTCATGTTAGAAGTAAAAGTTACTCTGTTTATTAATCAAAATTATGCTGCAGGTTTATTGTTTATGCTCAATATATATTAGAAATATGTTTAGTAACACTTACTAAGATAAATGATGGCTTGCTATATCAGCTGATTAGCTGATATTATAATGACTGATTTAATTCACAAACCATTTTTTGTTAGTCTGCATTTCTTCCTGAATAAAAGATACAGAAAATTTCTGATACAATTTAGCTGTAAAAGATATACAACCTAGGAAAGCTGGCTAGACAATATAGGAAGAAGTTGTTGAAAAAACTTCAGTGGAAAAGTATTTGCAGATAGTGGAGGAAAATGGGAGGGTTAAAAAGGTCCATGTGAATGTTTTAAAAATAAATTGAAATGACCAGATAATAATGGTGAACAGAGTCAGGGAGTCATCTGTATTTGGTGGCCAAGAAGGCCAATGGAATCCTGGGTGCATTAGGAAGGGCACTGCCAGCAGCTCAAGGGAGGTGATCCTGCCCCTCTGCCCAGCCCTGGTGAGGCACATCTGGAGTGCTGAGTCCAGTTCTGGGCTCCTTAGGACAAGAGAGACATGGAGCCCCTGGAGTGGCTCCAGTGGAGGGTAACAAAGATGATTGAGGCACTGGAGCATCTCTCTGATGAGGAAAGGCTGAGGGAGCTGGGTCTGTTCAGCCTCGGGAAGAGGCACTGAGAGGGGAACTCATGGGTGTCTGTGAGTATCTGAAGGGAGGTGCCAGGAGGATGGAGCCGGGCTCTGCTCGGTGGTGTCCACACTGTCAATGGGCAGAAACTCATGCACAGGAAGATCCACCTGAACATGAAGGAGAATTTCTTTACTGTGTGGGTGACTGAGCAGTGGAACAGATTAACCAGAGAGTTTGTGGAGTCCCCCTGACTGGAGATATTTCAGAATTGTCTGAATGAAATCCTGTGCCATGTGCTCTGGGATGCTCCTCTTTGAGCAGGGAGGCTGGACCAGATAAGGCACTCTGGTCCCTTCTAACCTGACCCATTCTGAAAGCTGTGTGTGTGCTGTGTTTATCTCATAGGTGAGTCACTGAGGCTCTGCTTAAAACAGGTACAAACCTAAGTTTAAATCTGAGAGCAGTTGGTTAGTACTTGCGCCTGTTGAAATCTTAATAGTCTCACAGGGGTTTCCCTCTCTTTGTGAGAGCTAGTTTTCAAATGGTAGTTGTGCAGTGCATAGGTTTACTGAAAAATTCTTCCCAGTGAAAAGTTCACATCAAAAGTTCTGAAGTCCAATAATATCACATTTTCAGAGGTGAATTGTTAGTGTGTACTTATAGAAATATATTATTTTAAAGCAGTATTTTAAAAATGTCTTATTTCTGGCTCAAATAATCAGCAGTACCTCATTTACTATATAGGTCATCTGTCTGGACTTCTGTGAGGTTTTTGACATGGTCATCCATGACACCCTTCTCTCTCAGTTGGAGAGAGATGGGTTTGATGGGTGGATTTGTTCAGTGGATGAGGAATTTACTGGATTGTTGCATTCCAAGGCAATGGTCACCAGCTCAGTAAGCTAGTAGAGATCAGTGACAAGCAGTTTTCCTCAGGGGTCTGCACTGGGACCAGCATTGTCTAATATCTCCATCAATTACATAGATGAAGAGATTGAGTACATCCTCAGCAAGTTTGAAGATGACACCCTGAAAAATGGGATGCCATCCAGAGGACTATGGACAAGCTTGAAAAGTGGCATACCCTGACCATTCTGTTTAGCATATTCTTTTGGACGTTCCCTCTACAAATTAGTGTATCCTTTCAGAAACCATTTATATTTCGGAAATCACAACATGCTGTGGGAATTAATTCTGCATTTAATAGCTACGATGTCCCTCTTCCTGAATTGATGTAATTCCCACTTGCCTTGCACTCACCTGCAGAGATCCTGGGTGTCAGTGCTCAGGATTTCTTCACTTTCTTCCAAGCAGTGGTCCAGCTAAAGCACTCACTACGCACTGTGTTTCTCTGTATGCCACACTGCCACATGCTGAGAAGTACCTGCCAGCAGCTATGGGTTTTGTCCTGGGAAATTCCAGGTAAACATGATCCTTCAGCCTTATGCAAGTAACAGCTGCTGCTTTTGCTCAAAAGGAATTCCCACTGACTGATCTGTAGGAGAGGACATCACCCATCACCTACAGTGAGGTAAGACAGTAGCTAAAATGTTTGTGAAGGCCATGGGATAGCAATAACTTCATAAGAAGCAGGTCAGAGTTTTTCACTGCTTTCCTCAGTTATACACACTTTACTCTTAACAAAGATCTTCTCTATGCACTCCACTGAAAGCACAACTGGAGTCTGAACCAAAATACAGCAAGTTAGGATAGGACAAATACCAGCTATTTCTCTGGTATGACCTGTGGTAATCTGCAAGCATGTTGGATTTTTGCCTTTCCACCTTCTCAATTTGCTGTCTTCAGTGCAAGGAAAAGTACTGAAGTTTTAGGAGGTCTGCTTTTCATTGCACAAGAAAGAAATATTATTTGTTTAAAAAAAAAAAAAAATTAGTCGCTGTGCTTACTTTAGGCATGATACACTGGCCACCCTTCTGTGCTTACTTTATGCTAGGCACTGGAGAAATGTGTAGTCAGACTGGTCATCCAAGAAAGCTTAACAAACATATCCTGAAAAGTGGGTGAAACAAGAGAGAGTAGCTGGATGGGCAGGAAAAGCAAAAGGAGGACAATAAATACAGCATGAGGCACTGTATTTCTAGTTAGTCATATTATACAGCTGCACCGACCATTTATACTCACTATTCCAGACTTTAAGCATCAAAGTTTTGATATTTCATATCATTCTGGCCTGATTAAGGCACAAAGATCTATTAAAATCATTGTATTCCCCGCAGCTGGTGTGTGTCAAGCAGGCAGTCACTTAGATAACATAGCATCCTGCCTTCTGAGCATCAGGGAAAGATCCTGGGGATTGTATCAGAGCATTTTCACTGTACAAACATTGGATAATATTATTTAACATTGAAAAAGACCTCCTCTTATACTAGGTATATTGAGAAAGTCCCAAAAGTTCCAAGTGCTTTTAGGACAAGATGCAGCCAGTGCAGAAATGTGGGCTTTTGAGTTTGTACTCTAATTCACAAGTACTTGTCAGAGGTGCTTTCCTGTGGGAATCCTTCTGTCCAACTGTGCTCTCGGGTGTGAGAAGAGTTGCTGAGTGCAAGTGAATATTTTGAACCACTCCAAAGCACTGCTTATTCTCATTTTATGGACAGGCCCTGCCACCATGCTGCTGTGCTTGGCCTTGGAGGGCTGCAGGGGAGGCTTTGACTCATGATCAAGGGCCAAGGCCATTAACCAGGGCTGGACATATCAGATTGTGAACCTGATACAAACCATGTCCCAGCCCCAAGCTTGCTGTGTGTTGGCCAGTCACTTTTCTGCTGAGTCTTGTTTCCATCTCTGCTAAGATGGAGACAGCAGTATTTCTGTACCTCACAGTGGGAACGCCCTTTATTCTCTCAGCATGTTCTCTTTGTCATCTTATAAATTCTGTCAGGACAAAACTTAGGGGAAACTTATACATTTCCCTGCTCTGGGTGACTGCAGCCGGCCCAGCTTTGCTGCTGGAAGCCTGGCAGCCCTGGAGCTGCAGATGGCTCACCAGCAGGTTGGGCACCCATCCTGTCTACACAGCATGCATCTATTGGGAGCCAAATCTGTGCTGTATAGAACCCACTACACCGTGTGGCACAGATTTGTGAAATGCAGAAGCCCACTGCAAGTGTTGGTCAGTTTTTCTGTGCGCTCAGGGCCGGTGTGATGGCTGGGAAGGAGGCAGCCTGTCATGGGGCACTCGCGCTGGGCTGTCGCAGGCTGTGGGCTGGGTCTGCTGAGAATGGTTCCCAGCTGCCACCTGCTGAGCCTTGGGGAAACGGCAGAAATCCCTGCCCTTGCGCCAGGCTTCCTCGGGTGGGGACCTAAAGCCAGCACTGTGCCAAAATCTAAGCCAGCAGCCAGGGACAGAAGCTAAACACTGTGTCACTGGGCATGTGAAGGAAAATCAGCCCACTTCTTCATGTGTCCCAACAGGAACAGGGGTGCTGACTCTAGAACCAGCTTGAATTGCTGTTCTGGAGGCACAGACAAGTCCACAGAGTGAGAAAAATACAATGCAGCAGAAGATAATGGCTTATATAATAATCCTTTACACGAAGTCATAGAAATACAGTGCTACTGTGTTTAT
This sequence comes from Lonchura striata, assembly GCF_050655825.1. Lineage (NCBI taxonomy): Eukaryota > Metazoa > Chordata > Aves > Passeriformes > Estrildidae > Lonchura > Lonchura striata. The sequence goes on along the minus strand of NC_140705.1, from coordinate 81,351,220 downwards.
ATTTATAAGAAGAGGAACTCATCAGGAGACTTTTGAAATCATAAAGATGCTGCTGCAGCATTAGCTGCAGGAGAAAAACTGCACTTTCCCTTAAATAAATCAAATACCTTCATAATTTAAAGCAAATTCAGCTCAAGCACAAGTGCACGGTACTTCAGAAAGCCGGATTTTGTTTGGCACCATGATGCTATAATAAACTTGTTGTGGATCCTGACCATGATGCTCATTTTCAAATGACTGTTGTGTAGTTTGCAAAATAGACCACAGATCCTCATACTTAAAATAAAAATAGTAATTATCCACCTATATCAAAACCTCTTCTAAGCAAGGCTATTTTGCCATATATGTTTACAATGCCCAGCAGAGTGGGATCTCATAATAATTTATGATGCCTGAAGAGCAGTGTGAATTGAAAAGAAGACTGCTCTGACCTAATTTATGATACCAGGTATATTTTATTTCTAAAATAGTGCCTGAAGAAAAAAATAAAGAACGTTGTAACAAATAAATAAACAACCATTGCTAACAATAGCAAAAACAACTATGGTTGTATCTACATCTAACAAACCTCTATTGCCACCTGCTGGGGAAACACTGAAAGTGAAAATGACGTCTCCAGCAGAGTAGTAACTATATTAGTTACCGATTTCTTTCAAAATTTTTATTGTATTTAAAAAAAAAAGCTGAAAATATTTTAAGAAAGTTAGATTAGTAACTCTGAGTGTAATCAGGAGGGTGTACTTTTAAATACCCAAATGATAGGAGTTTCTTTTACAACTGTAGTCCAAACACTGGCTACTTGTAATCAAGAAATAGTCCTATTGTTTTCCCTTTTGTCATGGTTTGACACTGGAACAATGCCAGTGCCCCCATGCAAATGTAATCTCTCCATTGAATGTTGTGAAGTGGAATCGAGAACAGAGCAAAGCAGGCCCAAGCTTAATAACAGAAAAAAACTTTATTAAGCTACTACTACAAAGAAAAAAAAAAGAAAGGAAAAAGGAAAAAAAAAAAAGCACACAAAGATCAAAATGAAAACCTTGCAAAGCATTCCTCCTCCCACCATCCAACTCCAACAAACCACAGTGAGACACAATCTGGACCCCAATCAGGTTTCCACCCTCCAGACAATCAATACTCAGTCCATCGAGGGAACAGAGTCTCTCCTGTGCCACAGACCCCCCAAGAAACACAGCTCCACATCCTGTGTTTCCATGTCACACATGGCACCGCCCGGAGAAAAAGTTTGCCATGGTGACCCTTCTCCTTTCCATGCACAGTGCTCTCACCACCAATGCATGGATGGACAGACTGCTTTTAGGATTTTTCTTTGCAAGGATGTCCTGCCAAGAGGGGAGAAGACAAAAATTCAGTTTTTCATTTTTTGGGACCACAGTCCCCCCCATTTTCCCATTTTCCCCTGGGGCTGAGGGTCCAAGAACAGAGATCTTCTTCTCTTCTCCTTCTTTTGAGGACAGGGGGCACCACCACAAACCCCCTACTTTTCTCTGTTCACTCCACTTCTGTCTTTTCCCAGCTGAAGCAGGTCTCTTGACTTTGCTCTGGCATCCTCCTAAAATACACTCTCTCTTGAAGGAGAAGATTGGTTCAGGTTGTGGCTAACACGGAAAAGTCCAGCCAAAAGCCACTCCTTGTCCCCCTCCCATCTAGAATTCCTCCTTCTAACATCCCAGGGTCAAAGGTGTCCCTCTTCCTCTCTTTCAAACCGAGGAGGGGAAAGGAAAATTCACAAAGCTTTCATTTCTCAAGGAAAGGTTAAAAGTCTGAACTCCCAAGGGATGGCTCCATGCCCAGACTCTGGCGCCTCCTACACGACTGGGCACCTTGTGGACCTCCCCCTCCCCCCCCTCCTTCCCCACGGTGAAACTGCTGACAAAACTGCTGCTGTCTCTTTCTCTCTCCCTCTCGGGAGAGAAAATCTGGGGGGGGGTGGTAATGGAGACATCCTAGATTTCCTTCACCCTTCCATCTGCAGGGGCCAGCCCGGTTCCAGCCCCTCCACACTTGGGCTTACTTCAGTCAGGCCATGGGCCTTCCCCTCCCCACCCAGCCACGGCCAGGCAGGGGAGAGTCCTGCACTGCACGCTGAACCAAAGAGAGCCAGTTCTCCTGGGAATTCTGCTTTTAACCCCTCTGTGTTCTCAGAGGCATGTCCACCTTCAATTGGTCAATATCCAAATTGACCTCTTCCTTCCGGAAAAATTCTTTTTCCGTGTCAAACCATGACACCTTTCTTCATTTTCTTCACTGATTGAATTATCAATCAAAAAATCCTGAAATACATTTGAATTTTTTAATATGCAAAGAATACCTTATTAGCATCTCTGACTCCTTAAGTGTTGGAACTCAAAATGTCTTTCAGACATTTTTAGAGGTTCCAGGCCTTGGTCAGAAGCATTTTAGACCCTGATAAGCAGCTGGAAAGAGCTATGATTTTGAGCTTGAGCCATGGAATGAGTTACCAACTTTGGAGGTGGAACAAGCAGTCACAAAGGGTTAGATAGCATAGTAAAAGGAGTTACAAAACAGAGGGAAAATTTTTTGAGTACAGTGGGGTTTTAGCACTTGTACAGGGGGGTTTTTACTTTGTACATGGGGGTCAGAAGTTCTAAGATGGAGGAAAGTGGGCTGATCCTGTTCTTCCTCCTTCTTCTTCTTTAACTCCATGTTCTTGGTGATGTTGGCACTCACAGATTGGTTTAGAGTAGAAAAGCACTTTGTAATATAGGTAGTAGATATTGGGGGAAACTATAAACATGTAATACGTAATATATCATATAAAAGATAGCAGCAGCCCTGGGCAGGGGGGGAGAAGAAGACAGCAGACAGGGAGGATGTCAGGGTGTGTGTGTGCCTCTGCCCAGGCCGCTGACCAAGCAGCCGCAGCCCGAGAAGACAATCTTTTAGATAACTAGCAATAAACTGCCTTGAGACCGAACAGTAAGAGCCTGTGCAGTTTTTCTTTGGAAGCACGGGTTGGAGGAGAAATTTCATCACCACATGGGACCCCAGAGCAAGCCTGGGATTACCACAGTTAAGGACACACTTCACACTCAGCAATACAGGAAAAAAAGAGCCATTTTCTTAAGCAAGCCCGATTACAGAGCAAGTACATACAACCTCAAATGCAGCACTGGTCTTTCTTAAGACAAAATAGAAATAGGAAACAGTTGGGCCTATTTTTGAATATCCTTAAAATGTTTTATGCCATCATGATCCAGCTGACACCTGACAAGCCGCTCCTCATGTTCAGTGTGCATCAGTTTCTGCCCACTGCCTCCTGTCCTATTGCTCGGCACCACCAAGCAGAGCCTGGCTCCATCCTCCTGGCACCTCCCTTCAGATACTCACAGACACCCATGAGTTCCTCTCTCAGTGCCTCTTCCCGAGGCTGAACAGGCCCAGCTCCCTCAGCCTTTCCTCATCAGAGAGATGCTCCAGTGCCTCAATCATCTTTGTTACCCTCCACTGGAGCCACTCTAGGGGCTCCATGTCTCTCTTGTCCTGAGGAGCCCAGAACTGGACTCAGCACTCCAGATGTGCCTCACCAGGGCTGGGCAGAGGGGCAGGATCACCTCCCTTGAGCTGCTGGCAGTGCCCTTCCTAATGCACCCAGGATTCCATTGGCCTTCTTGGCCACAAGGACACACTGCTGGCTCATGGATGGCTTGTTGCTTACCAGGACCCCCAGGTCCTTCTCCACAGAGCTGCTTTCTAGCAGATTGTTTCCTAGCTGTACTGGTGCCCAGGATTATTCCTACCCAGGTGCAGGATCATGCATCTCCCTTTGCAGAATTTCAGAAGGTTCCTCCCTGCCCATCTCTCCAGCCTGTCAAGATCCTTCTGAAGGGCTTCAGAGCCCTCTGGGGCATTGGCCACTCCTCCTAGCATTGTGTGAACTTGCTCTGCCCCTTATCCAACTCATGGATGAACAAGTTAAACCTCTGGAGGACACCACTAGTGACAACTAGACCCTGTTCCACCAATCACAACTGCTTGGGTTCTGCCATTGAGCCAGTTCTCAATCCATCTCATCCAGTCCACACTTCCTGAGTTTGACTATAAGCATATTGTGAGAATCCGGGCCAATTACAATTCTGCTTGGCAGGGTCTTTGAAAATCACTACACAGTATTCAAAAGCATCTTGTTTCCTCATGATTCACTGGTAACAGAACTTAAGCTGTAGAAAATGATGTTAAGTCAACCTAAAAACTGCCAAGGCTTGTAAAATGTGGAAAATGCAAATTCTAAAGCCAAAGAGGTTTTTTTTTCCTGTGTTTTGCCTATATTTCTTGCAAGCTACTCCAAATCTGTACAAACACTGCTGCTCTAAAGAAAAAAACAAATGGAAAGTAGTTTGTATGGACAGATCACCATTAAACAGGGGTAAAGTTTTCAAAAGAAAAAAAAAAACAGAAACTGTGAACCAGGTAGATTTATCTCAGAGTAAAGTGTCTCTGAAGTAGGCGCTTGTTTTCATTTTGAGATACAGGCTAGAAATACAGTGTAAAACTATAATTATACAGTAGTAAGATGAACCTCTGGCTGCAGCAGTAGCAGTGGCAGTTTTTTGAACAGACTATAATGTGTCACAAAGAATCAGGATAAAGATAACAAATATATCAAAGTAGCTTAGACATCAACTTGTTAGGCACGTCTAAAGTGCTTTCAGATGAGAGGGATGGAAGCAGAAAAGTATTTTTACCCAGTTAATTTACTGAAAGGAAAATAAATAAGCTGTTTGTGTTGTTTATGCATTTTCTTCCTGAAAGGAAAAAAAGGACTTAGAACATTCAGGACCCTTGTCATTTAAAGAACTTAGAACATTCAGGATCCTTCTCATTTAAAAGTCTGTAACAAAACACAATGGAAGGCATCAACAGTTTGGAAAACAAAGGCTGTCAGTCCATCCACTGCAGACTTCCTGATAAATCCTAATCTCAGTGCAATTTAACAGGCCACATCATTAACAGCAAAGACCACTCCACCAGCAGCACAAATGAAAACTGTTAAGCCTGACTTTATCAAACAGACAGACCTAAAACACATTAGTGAACAGATGAAAACAGCACAGTAAATTTGAAGATACTCATTGGCCTAATTCATCAGAAGAATAAAATAGAAGAATTTACTGTGACTCTTAATACTTACCTAGCAGAAGAACTAATAAAACACATATTTGTGTAGTTGATGTGTTCTGACATGTAATGGTTTCACTTCCAGTTGAACCTTTCAGTTACACTGAGAGGTCAGTGCCTCAGGGAGTCTGTAGACGACTAAGATTTTGTTTAGAGGCGCTTTTTTTCTATTTTGTTTTTCATCCCAACATTTTTAGTTTTTTGGGTTTTTTTTAATGAAAAATTTTGCTAGTCTGTGTGATATGAATGGAAGTTTGTTTGGAGAAAAGACCATTTAAAACATGTACATGCTTGTAGTACAAAGCTGCTGTGAAGCTGATACTTAAAATGACCTTTCAACAGAAGATGGTGTGTTCTGGTTGTTTTTACTGTGGTCCTCTGCCAACTTCATTCCAAATGCTAGATATTGTTGCGATTCAGAAAGATAGAGAAATGCAGCTGACAAAACAGGTGATGAAAATGAATAAGCTGAGGAAGGAGAAGTGGAAAGCAGATGTCACTTGCAGATTATTTTACAGAAATGAGCATGCAAATCTTACTTAAATTTATGAAGGTCCACTGACGTAAATGGCAATATTTTTCCTGTGTTTAATCAGACCCTATGAGACATTATCTTCTGGTCTTTGGTGAAGTGTTGACTTGAGAAACATGGCTTGCACTTTTGAAGAACTGCAATTTCATATATTAGCACCATAGATTAATTTCATATTTTTTTAAGTACAATTTTTCCCTGGCATTTGAGCAGAAGTGTCTCATGCAACCTTGTTTCTAGCAGATGAAATAAATGGTCAAAATATGATATAGGAGCAACGAATGTGATTCTCTGTTCTAGGTCCCTAGCAACATAGGCAAAAAGTTGCAGTTTTAGCTTTAGGCACAGCTGACATCATTTCTGCATTGTGTCTCTTGTATGTGCACAGTGTGATCTAGAAAGTAGAATATAATGGAGACATTCACACTGCAAGGCTGATGGCAAAAGCTGTGCACAAAAGAACAGTATGTGCTACGTACAGCACAGATACATTGCCTTTCTCTTTGTCGTACTTCTCAACATGTCCAGATGATTTCCAGATGACAAGTTTTGTTAGTATAGAATTAAGGTAGGATTTTAAATTGTTTTTTAAAGGCCTTACAATAATCTGGAACATTTTAGAGACGAAGCTGAAAACCAGATCACTACATATGTGAAGAAGAGAAATTCTGGCTGTGATGAGCCAGACTACTTCAATTTAGTTCAAAGCCCTAACACTGGTGTCATGTAAGAGAAACTTCAGAAGAAAAGACAAACTGAATTGATTGTGGTTAGCTGAGGCACAGCAAGTTGTCTGTCTCTCTTTCAAGAAATATGAAAACCGTAAGCTGCAGAGAGTAGGAAAACCTTAACCTTAATTCAAACATCTTACCTCTTTGCATTAATTTAGCACTATAATGAAAGGTGCTTATTTCCCGTATAAAACGTTCAGGTCAGTTTCTAAGATCTCCATGTAAGAAAGTACCCTCATTCTGAGGCTGTCACTGTCCAGCTTTATATCTTAGATACACAAAGCTTTCTCCACAAGAACAGAAAGGCTGTGCTGTGCATGTGTGTGATGCTGCAGACAGCCTGCTGGCATGGCCAAGTGCTCGCAATAGAAGCTGAGCCCTGCTGTACTCTGTTTAAGGCATCTGCAGTGACTTAAAATACCTTTTTACCTTTCCATCTATTTCCATAGGTCCAAAAGATGGACTATTTGTTCCATTAATCCAACAGAAAACAGCTTGCTTTTCTGCCGCCAAAACAGCCACAAAGTGAGCAACCTCCCACCCTCCCCCTCTCCTAAGTCACAGAGGTCAGTGTAGCAATAGCTCAGACATGGCTTTGTGCACCCATAACCTGCCAGAATGAGTTCCCTGGACTTGAGATGTCTGTATTTACTGATTTGCTCTACTTGCAGTCTGTTCTTATGCTGTTGCAGCAGCCAATGCCATGATGTCAGGACATGCAGGCTTATGTGAGCTGGAATTCTTGGCAAGTCAGGTTCAGCTACCACTAAACTGCAGCTGGCAATTCAACATTCAGTCTGGCCATGAATCTTCATAAACACGTAATTATGTTCCAGCCTCTGTTTGAAATTACAGAAATTACACCTAGTCACCACATCTAAACATGAGGTCATGGATTTCAAATCCTAATTCTGTGCTATTTTAAAAACCAAACAGAACTCTTGTCCTTTGTTGTATTTATCCACAGCAATTCAGAATGTTCAAATATACATTTTATAAACAAAATACTTTTATTAGACTAGTACATGGGTTATTTTAAATCAAGAATTAGAATATAGTTGGTATTAAATTATTGTTTCAGTTCATTTCAATGAAGTCAAAGTTACTGTAGATTAACCTCAGGAGGTAATATTCGTCTGGAAAAAAAAAAAAATTAAAAAATACAGATGGAATTTCCTCTTCCTCTTTTTATTTTGCATGTTTTGGAAGTATAGTTTAAACCGCGTAACTTAGCTAATAGAGCGTAACACTAAGCAAAACCAGAACTTAATGGGAACTGTTACTAGACTGTTTAATTGCTTTGTTTCTGCTTCTGATGGGAAAATTATACCATCACTACATTTATGTTTCAAATTTACTAGATATAATTATTTTTCATTATCCTTTCTGCAACAGCTCTATCCAAGAAAAACATCTTGAGTATTTAGAGATACTCCAGACACCTAATCCATTATTGGGTAACTGCTTTTAAGAATGGCCCTAGATAGAGAGAAAAGTCTAGTATTGATTCTCCTTGTTTTATAGAAGCATCATAACAGTGTTTCCCTCTCTGGACACCAGTAGCCACATTCAGCCTGGCACAGAACTCAGAAATGGAAAAATATACTCGGCTGTAGCCTCTACAGACCACACTGTCACCTGAGTGTGCAGTTACTGTGGTTTTTCAGAGTCAGAGATTAAAAGAAATGGCTGGCGATGTACAAAACAAAGAGCAGTCTCTTCTAAAACAAGAGACCCTTTATACAATAAGCAGGCTCAGCATGTCACTTCAGAATGATGCAGTGGCAAAAGAATATGAGCCTCAACTTAGATTAAAAAATTGTAACCTGGCGTAATATATATCTATATATTTATGTATCTATATCTCCTTCAAGCCCACGGACAGACTTGTGAGTTATTATTATTTGTTATTTTAAATATATCAGAAACCTCATTCTGATCCGAGTTCTACTATGCTACTGCTGTGCAAACAAGGCAGAGTCAGTTACTGTGTAGCTCCTTTGGGATGCTGTTGTAAGCAAAGTTGTTGCTTTTGTATTAGATGGTATTAGATTTCTTCAGGGATCCCTCTAATCTTTTGGATACATTTCTATTTTTAACAGTATCCCTGACAGGCTCAATGATCTTTATTATTCTTGTCTCAATCATCAGTTCTAAGAAATGCTATTAGCAATGTTTTGCTTATCAGCTAAACCAGTGACTGTTTCCATGCTCCTCAAATGCAAACAAAAATCTTAACTTAGGCCTCTTCCTTCAGAAGGTGTGACAAGTCAGTGCCACTGGTTCACATTACTGTACTACTGTAATTGGATTGTTTTCAGTATATGCCCATTTCCTCAAAGGAATAGGCGGGGTCTTTCTCTGTACTCTTCCTTGAGCTGATGTCTCAACAGCCTTGGCCAGGTAAGACAAGGAATGTGGACTGCTTTACCTTTTCTAATGGACAGTTGGGAAAGAGGTTCCAAATTTAGTATTTATTTTCTTGTATTCCCCCTCCTCAATGTAGGAGCAACATATTTTGATCCAACCTAAACTCCAAATCAAATAATTTAACCCAAACCAGTAACAGCCTCCTCTAAACTAACTGTGTCATCCTATGCAAGACTTAACTGCATTAACTTATGTTCCTTGGTTTAATTTGACATGAATGTTTTTTGTATATAGAATTTCTTCTACACACCCATTTCATAGTGGGTTTCTGTATGTCTAATTGCTGCCCACATGCCAGACACTCTTCTGCCAGTAGCCTAATATCCCTGTTCTCAAAAGATCTGTCATGGAATTATTCAAAACATAAAATTTGGCTTTTCATATATGGTCTTCTACTCATCCTGGTGAATATATAGCAAATAGGGTTGAAAACCACAGACTTGCCAACGAGTGCTTACATTTCCATTTAATATGAGACTACTTCCCCATTATGTAGTAAGAATATGAGGCACAGAAAAAAATTAATGGATGTAATGATCTGGGAAAAAGAAACCTTACTGTTTTAGAGAGTCATCTCCTACATGTGGTGGAAATATCACATATACCTTATAAAGTTGTATGCAGTACTGTAATACAGAGGACATAATTTTCCAGTTTCCTGAAAGAGAGAAATGAGAGCAATTTACAGACAATTAGCTTGTATTTTCTCCAGAATAAATCACATGAATTACACATGCAAACTGAAGTAAGAAGGGATTATATAGCAGTGCCATTAAAACAGTTTAAAAAGCCACTGATTCTGCAGATGAATCTGAGTAGTCATACATGTGAGCAAGAACAAAAACAGTTTCTCCAAAGTGTCTGATCAAAATTCACTGATAAAATCAGACAGAACAATGATATTAGCTTCTGAAAAGTCTTACAGTACAGTAACACTATTGAAAATATCCCTGTTTTATCCATTTCAACAAAAAATTATAATCTGAATTACAAAGTATACTGCATATCTGCATAAGCACCGAGATAATATAAAGTAAAAGCTTATTCATCAAGTCCCTCTGATAAATGGTCCCCGATAAAAAAGCTAATTTTTCATGTATGTTTAAGTACTTTTGGCAAGAGATACAAGTTCCATAAAAGAAAAACCACTGCAAAGTTTGAAAAAAATTCCAAAACTTGTAAAAAAGATCAAAGGTAGAGCATTTCTAATACTCTGAGAAATAATGAAATTCACTCCAGTTCCTGAGATAAACTGTAGATCAGTTGTGAAGATTTACCAGATTGTACCACACTCTCTTTCTCACCTTCTCTTACACACTGCACACAAGGTCAGAACTGAAGATTCTGCTAATCTTACCAGTCAGCAAAGCATGTGAAAGCTTAGAACATTCAAATTTTCTTTTCCACTATAAAAACAAGAGACTGGCAACTTAGGTCAGAGACAGACAGACTTCTGCCACAGTCTGCCAAAATAATTTCCAGAGGTGGTTGCTTTAAATTAGCTGCACTTGCATAATTTAAATCAATATAACTCTGTGGTTTTGTCCTATTTTCACTGACAACTGTGCTCTTATTCATTGCTGTGCTGTTTAAAAGAGACCATAGATGAGTTCAAATTCCTAGGATCAGACTTTTAAAAAGAGCATCTGTCACCCTAACGGCTCAGCAGGTCTCTGTATGCTGGAACCATCATCAGTGTGGTTCATTGCTACTAGCCATATGGTCAGTTTCTAACTTAGCATTAATGTTGTGCTCCATCTTCTGTAAAACTGCTGGAAGATCCATTACAGAAGAAATAATATAATGAGGTACGGGGGAGGTATCTACTGGGGCAGTCATTGCTTTGTTTATCCAGACCGTTGCTTTCAAGCCAGCATTCAGGCCTCCTTGAATATCTGTATCTAGAGAGTCACCGACCATTACACACTCTGCGGGCTGCACCCCAAGGAGATCGCAGCAGTAATGAAATATGGATGGCGCCGGTTTCTCCTCTTTCTGCTCTCCCCCCACAACGATGGCATCGAAGTAGGGCTGGCAGGCGCAGGCCTCGATCTTCTCCCTCTGCGTCTGCCGGTCGCCGTTGGTGAGGAGCAGCAGGCGGAGGCTTTTCCGCAGCTCGGTGAGCATGGCCCGCGTGTCCTCAGCCAGCGTCAGGTGCTGCAGCCGCGTCGTCTTCCACAGGTAATAGCACTCGGCCGCCAGGTCGCGGTTCGCCTCCCCCCCGATGGTCTCCTGGATCGCCTCCTCCCAGTGCGAAATCCGCAGGTCTGTGATGCACATCTTGGCGGGATCGTGGCACTCCTTGAGGAGCTTGGCCTGGACCTTATCGCAGACGGCGCGGGCCTCTCCCTCCCCGTAGCGGTGCTTGGACTGCAGGGCGCCGATCACCTGCAAGGGACGCGGGGGCGCGCGCCAGGGCGCGGCGGGGCCGCGCGTCAGCAGGGAAGGGAACGGGACCCGCGCGGCACCGCCGCCGCCGCGCCGGGAGCCGGGCTGGCCGCGGGGCCCGTGTCGGAAGGGGGACAAGGGCAGTACCTCCTCGATGGCGCGCCGCCCCGCCGCCGCCGTGTCGATCAGCGTGTTGTCCAGGTCGAAGAACACCGCCTTGACGCCGTGCAGCCCCATGGCGCCGCCTCCCGCGAGAGCCGCCCCGCTCGGACAGCGGAGGCGAGCGACAGAGCGCCAGCAGAACCACCCGTGCCGGGCTCAGCGCGGCGGGGCTGCCCGGGACCACCCCAGGCCCGCCCCTCACGTCAGGCCCGCGGGGCGGGGCCTGGCGGGGACGGCGCTGCCCGGGGTGCGCTGGGCGGCGGGCGGAGCTCGGCGCTCCTGGGTACCCCTCTCGCCCCCCAGAAAAGGAGGGTTGAAGGCGCGCAGGGCTCTGGAATGGGCTATGAGGAGACCCTGCCCGAATCCCGGTAGCTCGTGGGGGCTGGCGGTGGCGCCGGCCAGGGAAGAAAGGCTGCAGGAGCTCCCGTGTCCCGGCTACCAGTGGGAGTGGGGGCGCGCCCCTTGCCGTGCGGCCTTGGAGGGGCGGCAGCTGAGCCCGGGAGCAGGAGCGATTCTACGGGGCCCCGGGTGTGGCGTGGGTGGGTCCGCGCCGCGGTACTTGGGATGTGTTTCGGTGTTTGGTGTTTTGCTTTGGTTTTTTTTTTTTGTTTGTTTGTTTTGTTTTGTTTTGTTTTTTGGGGGGGGGTTGGGGTTTTTTGTTGGTTTTTTTTTTTCCTTTCTCTGTGTAGCAATGCTTTCTGGATGAGACAACGGGGCAGCTGGCACCTGGTTGGAAAACAATGTGTTGAGATGCTGCCAGGGGAACAGCTTTGTCCTGAAAGAATTCCCCCCGCAGCGCTTCCATCCGGGCAGGCTTGCCCGCTCCCGGCTGTTGGCGGCAGCTTGGCTGGCTGTGCCAGCCCCGGGCCAGCGGCTTCTGCCGCTGGGGAAGCCTGTCCCAGCCTTAGGAACGGCATCAAACAGGTCCCTGCACGTGGTCGTGGCGTGACGCCCAAAGATGCCGAAGTTTGTAGGTTTTCACTCCGAAGCATTCCGTAAACAGCGACCTGCACGAAGAAGGAGGAGGAGGAAGACGCGTACGCAAAAGATTCAGTTCAGTTCGGCTTTCCCGGCTTCCCTGTTACCTTCTGGAGCGTGTCCTTCTGCAGTTGCCTCTGGGCACAGCAGCTACAGCACGGGGATTGAATCATCCATCAGCAACTGTTCCTAATAAAGCCAAAATCTGTAACTCCACTATTTTGAGAACTCTATATAAGAATGGATTATTTGAAACTCCAAAAGTCAATATTTTATAGAGCAAGTGAATTAGAAAGGCATTCAAATGAAAGCCTGAACACCTTCTAGAACAAGATTTTTAGGTGTAATGAAGGCTGTTTCAGAATTGGTGTTTTTCCCCAAGGTGAAGTTTAACAGGTTCTTGTTCATTGATAATGTTTTGAGAAACACAAGGGATTTTTTTAACAGCCATCTAGCAAATTTTCTTAATTTAATTTAATATTGCTAATGTCGAATATACATTAATCATTAACTGCAATTCACAAAGCTAGAGGAAACTTTGTCTCTTACCAAAAAACTGGAAGTTCACTCCAGGTCACTTTCAGTTCTACAAACCGCAGCTTTGATAGGAATCTCATTTTCTGATAGAAGACATTGAATCACATGCAAGGCCAAAGTAATTGTTCCCAAAAGCTTGGCATATGGCAAATAAAACTCCAGAAGACAAGCCTTTAAGGAGCAAGAAACAGCGATGGCTAGGGATCCTGTAGTTAAGGCAATAAGAGGAGTTTTAATGAAGTTCTAATAAAATGTGCTAGTTTTGCTTGATAAGACAGAAGAGGTGTTAGGCATGTGGATTTCATGTGCCTCTACTGAATTACTATTTTTCAGATTTTACACAGAAGAGTGATTAAAAATAGCTGAATTTCTATAATTCATTCTACTTAGGAAGATGGCATTTGTTTCAGAGAGCCCTGCATTGCAGACAGTGAGCAGTGGATCCTATGTGTACTTTTGGAAAAAGGTACATTTACATAAAATTAATGTTTTTTCTTTCAAGGACCATTTTTCTATCAGCAAGTGCATTACTTTCTCCTGTCTGTTCTCCTGTTTCTAGTTCTGCAGGCTCACTAGGGGCTGGAAACCCCTTGCAGAAGCTGAGAATCAGGAAAAGAACAGTCACTGGAAACCTGAGTAGGAGACAAACTGAAACGTAGGATAGAGTGCACATTCTAGAAGTGATAATGTAAGAATGCCAGTTTGGTATCTTTAAACAAGGAGTTGTTCTGGGTATCTTTTAAAAAATGAAAAACATCATAAACACTTCCTGATGTCACCATACACCCCTCCCGCCAGGCCATGCAGGCTCAGTCCCAGCCAAGGGGCTCTACAGCCAAAGAAAACTTGTTAAACTTGTTGTCCATATGTAAATAATAATTTGTGAATAATTCGACTCATATCATAGTTTGTTTGAGGTCTTTTTTTGTTTATTTTTTGTTTTTTTCTTCAAGATGATTGTGTTTAGGAGTTCAACATTTGGAACTCTCTGATGTTTTTTTCCTGCATCTCCACTTGTATCTCAATGGGTTCCTTTTTGGTTGTGTTAACACTATGAGAGAGCAGGTGAGCTTCCTGGGTGCCCAAGCTGTTTCCTTGTACTGAGGAAGACCTAAGGTTTACTGCTGTTTTTCTTTTCTACAGCTGGAGAGAGACCTTGCAGGGGATGGGAATCAAATCTGGGCAATCAGGAGTAGGTGACCTGTGTGCACAGGAAGTCATCTGCTCCATCTTTTACATGTAGCCCCTGAAAACTAATCTTGGAGATTTCTTTCCCACTTCCACAGAATATATTATTACTTTGGTGGCTGACTTTTTTTCCCCTTTATCCCAGTAAGAGATTAATTAAAGAAGTGCATTCATGTTTAGTGATACCTATATTTCAAGTTCAATTGTGTTGAGGAATATTTCTCACAAAGGTGTCTTGACCTGCAGATTGGGCTCCTGGTTGGACCACGAGACTATGAATTCCCATCCTTTGGGATAACAAAGGACATGAAGACAGGTGACTGCAGGCAGGTGAATGGCCAACTGAGAGTAACAGCAGGGGCTGGTGACTGCCGATCCTTTGGATAAGGTGACGCCAGTGCGATGTATGAACAAAGAGCAGGGAAGCAGGAGAAGACGAGAAGGAAGAACGGGTCTGACGCCCTGGGACAGACTCTGAAGGTATAAAACCCTGGGGGTTCTTGGGCTTGAGGCGTTTGGATGTATTTGGGTGCGCACTGCTCCCCGCTGGCCATGCTGCTGAGCCATAGCGCGTGGTTACTGTGACAGGAAAAGGCGCCAGCAGTCAGGGGCAAGGCCGGGGGGGTCAGGTCTTTGCAATGCCGCTCGCTTGCCTCGGAGCCCTGGCTTCCCGTAGGCCCAGGAGCGCTGGGCAGAGCGCAGGCGGCGTAGCCGCCGCCCCTTGTGTCAGGCTCGGGCCACAGCCGCCCCACTGCCTGCGCGCCTTCCGCGCCCTCGCCCTGCCTTTCGCTTTCGTTTTCCCTCTAACGCGTGCCGGCGCTGCGGGAAACGAAACGGGGCGGGCTCTGTGCACCGCGCCGCGCCGGCGGCTGCAGCGTCCGCGGGATCCGGAGCGTCGGCAGCGGCTCGGAGGTACCGGCGGGGCGGGGGCGCGCGAGGAAGGGCAGGGGTCCGTGCGAGATGGGGTCCCGCAGCGCGGCTGCGGGACCCTGGGGTCATCTTTGGTCCGTGCGGCTGCGTCACCGCCGCTCGAAGGGGATATGTTAAGTACTGTCGGGTTCCCTTCTGTAGGAAGTGATTCTAATTCTGGAGAAACGTTACTGGTTATTTTCCTCCCACAGAAGTCAGTGAATGATTCAATCTTTTTCTGTCAAGAAATCTTCTAAGAAATCTTCTCTAATAACCGAATTCTCCACTCTGGTTTCTAAAACCCTTATTGCAAGCAATGACTTCCAAAACATTTGCTGACTAATCATTTGAAATAGAAATTCGAATTAGTTTCCCATTAACTTTGTTACTGGCACCAATCTTCTATTTTGTATTAAAGCAGTGTCATAAATGGATGTGATTTTGCTAACAAAATTGTAATTATATCAATAATTTGGGAAAATAACTGGAAAAGTATATGTGATTAGTGTTATGAAGCAGATGAGTTTCATCAAGAATACATGTGGGAAACAGGATGCAGGAATTGGATTTGGCCTTGGGAATGGAGGAGGTCAAAGTCCCAAACCAAAACTGGCATCAACTGACGTTAAAATACAACTCCTAGAGCAGGATCGCCCTTGAATATGAATAAAGTTGGGACCATTCCAGACAGGGAGTCTAAAATAGTGGCCTTTGCTATGAAATAAATAAGGTTTAATTGGAACATAGTATGTACTTACATAACACCAAGCTCAATGCTCATGCGCCACCTGCCGGGTTATCCAGAGGACATGTGAGGAAGACCTTCGGCCTTCGTCCAGGAAGACGCCCGAAGACACCTTAAGACCCCATAGCAACAATGGGAGCATGCACTGTGCAGTAGAGTGACATAGGTTTCAAGAATCGAAAATAGGAGGCGATTTATGGGAACTATTGATGAATATGTATTAGCATATAGTATATAAGTTGTGTTTGGATCCTTTTGCCTTTGTATGGGAGGCAGGGTGGGAAGCCCTCCCTGTACCTTGATCAGTTGGTTTTTTACATGTGCTTTATCTGAACCACTGCCAAATTTCTTTTCTGTAACAATTGAATTATATCTTATTGTATTATTTCATCTCAATTAAAATTGCTGACCTCAGTTAAAATTGCTGCTAAATTTTAAGTTTCTGGTTTATGGAATTGGTATGTATGGGACCTCATTCATATAACAGCAGTGACCTATCTACCAGGATTAGGGACTGCCTTTATTCTATATCTAGAGTAACAGATACATCTTTGAATGTTATTTTGCAGTGTCTGTTGAAGATTGTGTCAAAATGGATCGTGAGTATATGACGAAGATCAACCATTACTGTCAAACGCGTAAACTTGCAGTGGATTATGACACCGTTGATATGACAGGCCCATCTCATTATCCACAGTAAGTTTACTCTGCATGTCAAGAGCTAGCAGGGCTCTTCCTGCAATGGACAAACTGAGTAAAGCTTGCAGTCACAAATGTTAATTTCCTGAAAGCATGTATGTAGTGGGAAAGCTGATTGAAACCATGAATTGAATGGTAGGTGCATGGGGAAGACATCATGTGATACAGTTTAAGGAGAAAACTTATTTCAAGGGTGATGGCTCCTTTTCAGAGAGTACCAGCAATGCACCTGTTACTTACTAGTAACTCTGTTGTATCTTATGCATCTCCTCTCAGAAGGTGGATTGGGTTATAGCAAGAATTTCAGTTTATTATTTAAATGCTACAAAGTGTTTAGTAAACATTGTTAATTTCTAATCAGAAAGGTTGGGTGTATTAACTGATTGTGTACTAACATTTAATGTCTAGTATATTTTTAAAATCTCTTACAAGAAAAGGGTCTTTTGATTAAGTAGTTTTGCTTTCCCTTTTAGAGGCAGTTACAGGTGATGGAATATATTTTTTAACATTGATATAGTGTATTTTTTCTCAAGATCTGTAATATTTCTTTGTGTGATTTTTAAAAAAATTTTTGCTAGTTTCCATGAAGACAAGCCTTATGCTAATAATTAATACATTTCTTTAGATGTGTTGCACGTTGTCAGATAGCACTGTCTATGCAGATTTATTCTAAAATACATCTACCATCCCAGAATAAATTAATAGGTATTATCTGGATCTCAAATATTAATCAGTTATCTTTTTTTTTACCCATGTGGCTCGTGTAATTCATAAAGGTAACCCTTATTGCAGTAAAGACCACAGCTGTGATCACACAAAAGTGATGGCATGGGACTGACAAATACATTCCAAGTTGTTTTTTCCATTTATTATGGTTTTTCATTGTTTTTCTGTGTATTCTGTACATTCACAAATGAAATTCAGCCCATTGTGTGACAGTGGTATCTAGGAAAATCCTGGGTAACTTGGGCTATTCCAAGGATATAGTGTAAAGTGTCTGGCTGAAGTGATGTGTCCTGTAAACCTTCAGTCCCCTTACGCTGCTCGTTCCCGGTGTTTGGCCTGTGGTCATTGCTGGTTGTGAGCTAGTTCCCTAACTCTTATGTGCTGTGTCCCATCTCATAAATCAACTTGTAGTTGTTTGAAGCATGATGCAGAGATACCTCCCATCCTATCATGGTTCTGGTGCTGTAGCTGCTTCCAGTACTGGGTCAGACAGGGCCAGTGGTGAACACAATGTAAGGAGGTTAAAGGAGACCAGAGTGGCTCAGTCCTGAGCTTTCTTGGTCTGGGAACACAGAGAGTGGACAATTAGGTCAGTCCTGACTAAACCAGTCAAGTCTGGGAATTGCTTATTATCTTGGGGTTCATGGTGAATGGCTCTACACTTATGACCAGCTCAAGTATTGCTTCTGCAGGTAGTCCTCAGCTTGGTTATGGAGACTCACTGCAGATTTCCTTGGGGTGCCTAAATAAAATGGTGTATTTTGGATGCAGTGTCATAGCTGAATGTGTTTGTAGTATTCAGCACTTAGGTATGGGTTGACTGACAAACTCCTTCCCAAAGAGCAACCTTTCTTACATGTTCTGTTTTTTCTTTGTTGTTTCCTATGTGTAGGAGTATATGGCACACTATGAGTGTGCCTTTTCCTACTGTTCTCCCCTTTAAGATTTCTTAAGTCTTGCTTACACAATGATAGCAAGCACTGTTCTGCATCTTCATTTGTTTCCCATCCAAACATTTCATTAAAGGGAAGTGTAGAATGAGGTTGGAATAATGAAAAAAGTGATTTCCTAAAGTCACTATATTATTTGAGACCAGTTTTCCCACAGAGGAGCTTATGGTGCTGTTCCTTGACCGTGTGAATCCATCTTGTTGTCAGTGAGCATTTACATGCTCTGCTGCAATCTGAAGCACAGAGGTGCTCTGAGGCTCTAGTTGTCACTTTAACTTGTTGCAAGTGTGTACTGCTGCCAAAGGCAGAAATCCAGTTGTTGTTTTTTCCTGTGTTGCCTTTTGTGCAAAGGCAGTATCAGAAACATTAGGGGATTTGCAGCTGCAGGACAAATCAGATCTGTAGGGATGGTTTTGTCTGAAATGCAACCATTCGTAATTAGGGCACAGCAGTGGGTTGACCCCAGGAGGCAGTGAAACCCCTAGCTAACTACTCACTTCCCCTCAGTGGGACAGGGTGGGAATCAGAAAGGTGAAAGGGAGAAAAAACTTGTGGATCAAGATAAAGACAGTTTAATAGACAGAGAATAGCTGGATGTGTGACTAAAGTAAAATAAAGAAGTTGCTTACTCCTTCCCATCAGCTGGCAGATGTTTCTAAGAACGTGGGGCTTCATAATGTCCAGTGTATACTTGGGAATGTACTCTATAGCCATGGACATGCCCCCTTCCTTCGTAATCTCCCAGCTTTTATTGCTGAGTGTGATGCCATGTGGCATGGAATATCCCTCTGGCTACCTGCTATGGTTGTGTCTCTTCCCAGCTTCTCACATATCCCTCCTCTTCTTGCTGGAGGGCCGGAGTGGGAAAAGAAAAAAACTTGGATACTGTGCAAGCACTGCTGGCACTAGGTAAAATATTAACTCAGTCCCAAAGCCACAACACAGCACCATTCTAGCTGCCCTGAAGGAAGTTAACCCCATCCCAGCCACATACAGTTCTGTCAGTCCTGAGTTGCATCAGATTCCCATTCTGACTCATGGAGTTGCCATGTAGGAAGCAGGACATGCACAGTTGTGGAATAGGAGGACAGAGAGGGAAGGGATCAGCAGTTGAGCACAGAAAGGCAGGACTGGGGCTTGTGTGTGTTTGTTGGTAACTTTTTTTGTTTTGGTGGGGCTTTTTTTATGATTGCCTTTAAATTTATGTCTCGCAAGCACCAGACGTGGTTTTTTCTCTTATTAAGCAGTCTATTAAAGGTGAGTATCACAGGGTATTAAAGGTGAGTGTAATGTCACATCTGGTTTCATGAAACCAAAATTAGCTAATCTCCTCTGTGTAGTTTTGCACTGCTGAGATGTATCCTGATGTTAGCGCTTTGCAGTCTTGCTTGTAATTATGCTGACCTCATTCATTCTTATGCTTTTTAAAAGTAAATGATTTTGATTTTAAAAAGCAGGTAAGCAGTTAAAAGTACTGTTGGAACTAATAAAGTACATGCATTTCTGACTAGAGAGGAAAATTTAAAAAATATTTATACTAAAGAATTACGATAATCATAGGTTTGGTGTAGTAAAAACACATTAATCCTTCAATACTTCCCGTAGTGTATCCTATAGTGCTTTGTAGATAACAAACCCAAAGTTTAATCTGATAAGGTTAAAGTATACGTGTGGGGAAAATGTAGCAATGTTTTAGACAAGTTTCTTTCATTGCAGGTTCACAGTAGTTGTCAAAATAAATGGTCAGAAATATGGTACAGGCACTGGTAAAAATAAAAAAGAAGCAAAAGCAGTAGCAGCAAAAGAAACATGGGAGATGATTGAGGAACAGGTGAGTAAATAGTAGGATTAAGTTTTGGGGGTTACTATGCAGTGTACATCGTATGTAATGTAGTAAATGTTGAACATGAATATCTGAAAGTAGACTTTTGATAAAATGTTTAATTTGTAACAGTTTCTAATTATTCAAGGTGTCTTTTGTTTCTGTCTTATTCATCACTTTTCTACTTTTTATCGCTGAATTGTTTTCCTTATTTTTTCCTATAGGGTTGATACCTTATACTGTATTTCCTCCTCTGCTCTTATAGGAGGATAAGGAAATGTATTTGCCTTTGTTAAGCTACCTTGGTGTATCCAAAGTGAACAGTTGTTGCAGTGCGTGCTGTGTAGGACGTGCTGGATGGCTGTGGCAGGGGCGCGACCATCCCCCTGCGAGCTCTGCAATTCCCAGTTATCGGCAGGCTGGCGCAGGGACAGATAACGACGACACGGGGCTTGGGGTGTTCCAAAGTGGGTTTATTAGGTGGAGAAAATAGAGCCCCAAGACCAGCTTGGGGGGGCAAACAGAAGGTTCTATACAGAGACTCAGGAGGAGGGGTGTAGGAACAATAACCAATGAGGATAAAACTGGGGAGGGGTCTAAGGTGGGACTAACATACCATAAACTGATCAGGGGAAATAGGGGAGTGGAATCACACAAAGTAACAAATAGGGTGTCGAGTGTAACTAAATGGACAGGGAACACTCTGGAAGATAGGGAAGGGACTAGAAGGAGTGACAGGGAATGTCCTAGGGAAAGGGAGCATTGACAACTTGGAGGGGAGGAGGTTAGGGAAAAGCTTGGGAAGATTGACAGCTGGGGAGGGGAGGAGAACAGGGGGCAAACCTGAGCTCTAAAACAAAACACACCACAACAAGCAGTGGTCCTTTTATATCTTTACAACTGTTCAATGATTCAATATCTTCAAAACATTTGCAGGGTATTACTCTGTGTGTCTGTTGCCACTCTGCTAATGAAATTGCTTAATTTCACATGTTCTAATTAATCTTTTTTTTTTCCTTTTCATTATATTCTTTACAGTATAGCTAGTTATATCCTCTATCCTTCCTTGATTAAGTCTAGGTTTGAATTTTGCTCCTTAGTTTTCTGCCAAGTGTTTTACCCTTCTTTATTTGCTTTCTTTATTTTTCTTTTTGACTCTGAATGCTTCTTAGCACCTTTTGAGTGAAATCTTTCTTTACCTTTTTTGGCTTTTATTGTGTCACTGTTGTTACTTTAACACAATTGCTGCATGTGTGCTGATATGTTACTGATGTTGACTAGTCATGAGACAGCTGAAAAGTCCTGCTTTCCGCTCTTGTACGTGCACAGGAGCATTTGCAGCATCAGCAAATGTGGGAGCATCAGCAGCATCCTGCTGCCATCCATTCTTCACAGCTTGTTCCCTATATTTTCCTAGAAGGGGTGGGATGAGACATGATGAGAGGTTGTTAAAGGCAAAAGTGTAGTACTTGGAAAGCCAGGTTTACGTTTATTCAAAATGTAATAATTATGCTTGGGATGTCTATCCTTTGCCACAAAGGACTCGGTTAATGGAAACTTGGGTTTTCTTAAGAGTGTTTTGAAGTGTGGATAAACCTTGCAGCTCTATTACTTCTTGTGCACTGTTTATCTGAATGTATTTTTAAGCTTAAGTTTTCAAGTTACCTGTTTTGTTTGTTTTATAGCAGAGGAGCGCCTCAAATATGGCAGCTGCAGAGTTAATGACAAGTCAACCAACCTCATCACCTGCACTAGACAAAAATTATGTCAGCCTATTAAATCATTATTCACAAAAGACGGGTCTATTAGTTGATTATCCTAACAAAAATCGTACTGGAGATGACCATGCTCCCACGTAAGATATAATTTACCTTCTTGCTTCCTTCTTATACTTTTTATGTTTACTAATGCTACCATTAGTTATCCTTGGTCAAGTTAGCTGAATCTTTAGAAGGGGTCACATTATCTACCTGAGAGCTTCTGAAGCTCTGTCAGATTTGGTGCCTGTGACTACTTCCTTGGGGAACCTGTTCCAGTGCCCAACCACCCTCTGGGTGAAAAATCTTTTCCTAATATCTGACCTAAACTTATCCTGATTCAGCTTCATGCTTTCTCTTTGAATCCTGTCACTGGTTACCAGAGAGAAATCAGTGTCTGCCCCTCTTCTTCCCCTCATGAGGAAGTTGTAACTGCAGTGAGGTCACCCCTCAGTCTCCTCCAGGCTGAACAGACCAAGTGACCTCAGCTGCTCCTCATACGACTTCTCCTCAAGGCCCTTCACCATCTTTGTTGCTGTGCTTTAAACGCACCCCAATATCTTAATGTCATTTTTATATTATGGCACCCAAAACTGCATAAAGGACTTGAGGTGAGGCCACCCCAGAGCAGAGTGGGACAATCCCCTCCTTTGCCTGGCTGGTGATGCTGTGCCTGATGAATCCCAGGACACAGCCCCCATGGCTGCCAGGGCACTGCTGAGTCATGTTCCACTTGCTAGTGACCAGGACACACAGGTGCTATTCCACAGTGCTGCTCTCCAGTCTCCTGTTCCCAAGTCTGTACATACAGCCTTGGTTGTCCTATCCCAGCTGCAGACTTCAGCACTTGTTAAATTTCACATGGATAGCGATGGCCCATCTCTTAATTTTAGTATGTTGGTTTCTCTGTAGGGCTTCCCTGCCCCTGAGGGAGTCAACAGCTCCTCCCAGTTTAGAAATGTCAGCAAAATTACTTGATGTCCTTAGAGTCCTGTGTATAAGTTGTTAAGATGTTGAAGAGCACAGGGTTGAGAATGGAGCTCAGTGGAGCCCCCCTAGTGCCAGGTCCCCGGTCTGATGTCACCCCATTCACCATAACCCTTTGTGCCTGACCTGTGAGCCAGTTGCTCATCCATCGTGTAAGCATGGTTATCCAACTGTGTGCTGGGTATTTTGTCCAGAAGGATGCTGAGAGATGGTATCAAAAGCTTTGCTGAGGTCTAAAAAGATGATATCATCTTGCTTTCCTAGATCAGCTGGGTGGGGTACCCTCTCATAGAAGGAAATCAGGACCTTCTCTTCAGGAAGCTCTGTTGGCTGTGATGAATGACTGTGCTGTCCTCCATGTGTTAATCAATATCTCCCAGAATAATCTTATCCATGATTGTTTCAGGCTCACTCTGAAAGTGAGTAATATTTAAGGCACAACAAATTAGTTACCTACCATTATTAAAGTGTATATTGAAAACACTGTCCTGAAGATACATACTTCAGGTTTCCATTCTATAAAGTCACTTGATTGTAGTGTTTAAAAACCATTAAATTAAGACTTGTCATATGGCATATGAGACTCAATTCCCTGTTGCATTCTACAGGTATACTGTTAGCTGTACAATTAGTGGTCATGTGTATGGAAGAGGCACTGGACCTTCCCGAGCTGCTGCAAAGGAAGCTGCTGCAAAGGAAGCATATGAGAAGGTAAAAAAAGAAAGATCTCTGAGAGTATGTGCTATATTTAGCCTTATCACAGAAGTTCAAATATTTGAACCAATTTCTTCATTGTATTTAAAAGCAAATTCCATGTATTCCATTAAAGAGGGGAATGATCCATATTTTAGTATACTGGTTGGGCTACTATTGGTAGAATTTATGTTGTGCTTCTATATTCAGTTCTGGATTAAAAAAATAAATGATAACAGTTGATATCTCTCTGTGTTTCAGAATAGGTCTGATGTTGTCATTCAAGAATGCGCACATTTTAAAAATTTTTCAATTCCAGCTCTTATATCGGTTGTCTTCTGTGTGCAGTGTTGTTGAGCTGGCAGGCTATGAATATAGTTCTTTTACTGTCTTCTGTTGGATCAAAAATCTGTTGTGTAATGTGAGAGGCAAAAGCAGGAGTCAGAATCAGCAGGACTTGCCTTCTATAGTGTTCCACGGCAAAGTCCCATGAAACAATTGCTGACACCATCCTCTGGAGAGCAGAGCTGTTGTCTTCATGCTGGCAACTGATATTTCCACATGTGCAAAAATCTATCAGACTCCCAACAGTGATCCAAACCCACTTCTAAAATGTACAGAATATATGAACTAACAAAATAGAGTGTAGTTTAAAGGAAAGGATGGCAGTATAGGGGAGGGAAGAAGCCTTTATTACTTTTAAGTACTTTTAAAATTATTTGCCTATTACTGTGAATTTTCAGTGCTTTTAAAATGATTTTTAAGTCCACCATGTCATTAATAATGTCGTATTACAGCTCTAGGAGCCTTTCTTAATATTTTCCTTTGTTGCAAACCTGAGGGTATTTTAATTTTCATCAAAGTCTGAAATTTATTATATCAAGCAAAACTTGTATACTAGTTAGTCTAAATTTGGGGTGGGTTATTTTAGTTTGGTTTTAAATTTATTAATTCTCAGTATATCTGTGTAACAAACAAAATGTAATCTGACAAAAAGTAATAATGGTCCAGTACTCCTGTATTTAAAAAAAGGGGTTTATTCATTGGCTCTCATTGAAACATAAACCCTGTGTTTTTGTGTCCATGATACTCTGATGGAATACCAGGAAACATAAAAAAAAAAAAAGAAAAGTTTTGTTTACTTTTTGTGAGGTGATGGTCTATATCCGTTGTAGTTGTTGCTTTTAATGTTACTTTTATGCTCTTATGACATAGGTAGTGGGAGGAAGGGGTAGAACCTCTACTAAGTATTTGGGATAAGTGGCTTTTTTATTCAGCTCTGCAGTGTTTTCATGCTGAAGACATTGAATGTCAATTTATACTGACTCATATTTTCAGTTCTGCTGATTACATGTACCAAAGCCTACATATATCTAATTTTCCAAACAGCAGTTGCACATGCAGCAAACAGTGAAGATACTTGCTTTTCGTAACTCTTATCCTGGTTTTGAGTAGAATCCAGACTCCACTTTTGTAAATGAATCTGTATAGTACACTCACTGTTACAGGGCCCTGTGTTTTTCCTTTCTCTGGGTGGAAATTGGGCAGATGCCTTTCTTCTGCAGGGCTTTGAATGTTTAATGCAGTTACCAACTTGCTCTGCCCTCTCTGGATGGCATTTTTTGCACTAGGAATTTGTTTATGTGATTTTGTTAAACAATTATTGGCTTTTCTTTTTCTTTCCAGATCAAAATCGAAACATCTAATGGCAGTTGTACATTTAGCAAATACAGCAATTCCTCTCAAGTGCCAGCTGAGTCTGACTCAGAGTAAGTTGCGTTAATGTGGTAACAACATATTTAGTAGCATTAGATGGTAATGTGCTCTAATTCTAAATACAAGATACCATTTTATTGTTTTAAAGCCATCTAATTTTAACTTCTGTTCCTTAAACTTCAGAGCAAAGTTTGTTCTACTTGTGCAGTTTTATGTGAGTCTGTATGGGATAGCTTATAGTAAGTTTAGAGCTTTCTGATTTATTCAATTTTGGCATAGGTAGTTCTTTCAGAGGCATTTTTACTGTGATGTAAATGGATTACCCTACCTCATTCAATAGCATTATTTCATGCCATTTTAACACTCATTTTCCCCTTGTGACACTCTTGTGAACTCAGTATAATTGAATTTCAGTACTGTGCTCCATATTCTGCTTTCTTCTCTCCCTTTTTTCTTCCCTCTTCTTTCATGCTACATGAATCTTCCTTTCCACCAAAGAGAAAAATCTGCTTAGCGAAAGAAACTGAGCATACATTGTTTGATATGTGATTTGAGAACCAGCAGTTTAACTGTAGTGCCACTACCACTTTTACATTCTTCTATCTTCTAGGTATCATAGACTCATTTAATAATAGAAATAAAGGAGAATATTACGAAGTGTTGTTATTTTAATAGCTTTCAAGCGGGACTTTTTTTAGTTTAAATTAGTCATGATTGTTAATGCCTTTTCAAGTTTTGCTTTAAAAACTGTGGGTTTTTTGGTACTTCTTCTTTTCTTGTGACAATAATTTTATTTATTATTGTGTTACGTTCACCTAAAACTAGCCCATTACTTTTTAGTACAAACAGCATTTGCTTTGTGGACTCATCTGCAAAGTTGGTAGAAAAAATGAAAGACATGGCAATATGTGAAAAGCCTTCACCTTTTCAGGTATAGTATGAAAATGGTCTTCCTCATAATTCTATTTTAGACCCTGAATAGGGCATGCTTCTTGTCAGAATGTAATATCAGTTTGTTCTTTTATCCACTAATCATTGGAAAATACATGCATTTTTCCTAAGAATATTCAGTAATGTTAACCATTAGTCATTTTCCTTCTGTATTGTGGGTCAAATTTATGTAGTGTTTAACAAATGCCAGTACTCTCAAGAAAAGGGTCAAACTAAGCTCATTTTTTGTAATGATAATGTTATGCATTTTTTTGCAATGATAATGTTATGCATATCAAATGTGAAAAACTCTGAGCTAAGATTCATTCTTATGACACTGTTTACATAAGGTATGATCATATTTATAGTCAATTCCTAGATACATTGTCAGACATGTTTTAAACCAACTACAGTGAAAATATTCAGGATACCTCAGGCTTTTTTTTTTTTTTTTTTTTTTTTTCTTTTTTTCCATGTAGAGAAATGCACAAAGTTATGTCCTGAAGTCTGGAAGGTATGTGTTTATTTCTAGATTGCTATCTTCTCTAAACTATTGCAAATAACTTTATTTTCTTCTATCTCTAGTAAAGAAGTGCTGCTATTGAGAGGTATATTTCTTTTCTCATCTTGTGTTAGCAAAACGGCTCATTATAAATTTTGCTTTTATCCTTGTTAAAGAAAATTGGCAGCTAATTTTGCTAATATAAGAAACAAGGAAGAGGAAAAAAATATGCCAGACTCAAATGCAAATTTGCCAGATGTGAACACAAATACCGGAGAAGAGAATGGGAGTCCACACACTGTCAATAAAACGTAAGAAGGATTTTTTAAAATTAATATTTGTAAGGCAATAACAGTATGCGTGAATCTAGATGTGTTTATTTGTGGTAGAAGGAGGGAAAATACTGCTCTGAAAAGAACTTCCAAAGAAAGTTGACATTAGATTTTTTTTTTTGTTGAAATTTCAAATCTAGCATGGAAATTGACAAGCGATGGTATTTAAAGCTTAAAACCAAATGCTATTCATGTGAAGATGTGAGGGTAGTTACCTGACATGCCTGGAGGGTCAGTTTTCCCTGTTGGTTTAATTTCCAAGGCTGTAATTTAGACCTGTAGATTGGTCAAATGATGACTATAGAATGATATTGCAGTAGATGTATTAAACCTGTCAAGATTATTTCTATATCCTTAATAGAAAATTAAGTTATAATTGTGTGGTTTTCTTTTTTTATTTTTTTTTAAAGATTTCTCGAACTTTTTGAAAAAATAGAGCCTATTGGTGCAGGTGGTTTTGGGAATGTTTTCAAGGCAATATCGACGTGTGATAAGACAACCTATGCAATCAAACGAGTTGAATTCACAGAGTATGTACTGTATATTTACTTCTGTGTTTTAGGACAACCTTAATCAAGATTTTAGTACTTTATTTTCTCTCTTCAGCAATACTAGAAACATTTAGGTGATTTTCATTATTAATTATCTGTCTTTTCTAGTAAATTGTTTTATTTATTTCCAAATGAAGCTGAAAGTGGTCCTAAACCTTTGTTAATTTTTTCATGTAATGGGTTAATTTCTGCTGGAGCTGTAAAAATGTAGGTCAGTTCTCTTTTTCCTGAACACAGTAGTGCTCTGGTTGCTAATACTGCAAAATGTGTCTGAAGAAAACCTGATGATTATTAAAACATTGAAAGCAGCCCTGTTACTTTTGACAGGCTACGCAGAAAATTTCCATGACTATAATTATAGAAAAAAGAAAAAAATCCATGTAATAAATTTTGTGGTTTGTAATTGGAAAATGCTTTATTATCTGACCCATGTAGTCATTACTCTCATGCTGTGTTACTTGTCTTTCATAAATCTCAGAGAAAGATGATCGTAATTTCTTTTTGAAGTAATTTTCTGTTACCTAGTGGAGTATTTTATTAGCAGTTGAAAAAATTAATTTTTTAGGTTATATACTGAAAATGTTTTAAATTGTTGGAGATGCTTGTCCCTTAAATTGTAATGTGTACATTTCCCTTTGGATTCTTGTGTTCTGTGCAAATACATATCATTTTCATTAGTATTGCTATCCTAAGAACTATACTGAAAACCTTCTACTGATTCTTCAAGTAATAACTAGTGCTCTGCTGGTGGGTGAAAAAGCTACCTGCTTTTTTTAGCTTTTTTTGAGTGGGGATTTAATTCCTGATGGGGTTAAAACACTTTTTGCACTTTGAATAACTCAGCAGATGAAACAAAACCCATCAGAATTGTAACTTCAGTTTTGACCTTTGAACTTACATGAAGGAGAATATTATGCTTTGTTTCTAAATTAATGTAAAACTATCTGTATCCTTCCACTTGATAGCATATCTTTTATTTAACTTTGTATTACCTTGTAATAGGGAAATACCTTTTTTTTTTAAATTCTGTCCCCCCTCCTGATAGGAAAGTAGAGCGTGAAGCACAAGGACTGGCAAGACTTACACATGAGAACATAGTGCGCTATCATTGCAGCTGGAAAGGGGAAGACCATATGAAGTACTCAGACTCAAGGTAACTACAAAATAATAGTTTGCATTCATAATCATTTTTTCACGTAGTGAATTTCATGCTATTGGTCATTGGTTGTCAGTTATTTTACAAATACAAATGCACATATGTGTAATCGTACTGCTGAGAGAAAAGGTGCAGTACTTTCCAGCAGCAGGTTGTATGTTAAGTATATTTATATCTTCTTTTCCTTGATTAATAGATACATTATATAATTTTATATTTCACTTCTCTGTCAATATATGGAATTAAATGAATTTATAGAGGAGAGTAAGATTGCAGAACTCAAAATTTGGGACAAGAATTAACAACAGAAAAAATTGTCTGACAGTTGGCTACCAAATTCCTGATCAGAAGTTTCCTTTTTATAATAAATACTGGTCAGCCAATAGCTATCATAGATTTAATTATTTCCCTAAGTTAGTATTTTAACCATGATGCCTAAAACAGTTTTGATTGTTTAGAAAAGGAATACAAAATGAAATGCTCTTTAATTTAGCGGTAGCCTTTTGACACTGAGACTTCTAGTAAAACAGTGGTGAGATTTTTATTTGTAAGTTAGACTCTTAACTTTTCCAAGCTTCTGTGGTAAACTTTATTACTAGC
Organism: Lonchura striata; assembly: GCF_050655825.1. NCBI lineage: Eukaryota > Metazoa > Chordata > Aves > Passeriformes > Estrildidae > Lonchura > Lonchura striata. The sequence goes on along the minus strand of NC_140705.1, from coordinate 81,322,039 downwards.
TGTAAATTAATACTCTTCAGATAGACTGTCATACTTACTTAGAGCAGTAAAATGTGGGAAAAGAGTCTGTCAAAACTGAACCATTAATATATTGGAACCTCGTTAATATGTTGCAACCTGTTTGACATTGAACAGTTATTGGGCAAAGGAAAAAAAAGTCCTCAAAGCCAAGGTCCCAGACTGAAATTTGTGCCCTGACCTCAAGACTACAGAGTCCTGAGCCATTTAATGCTTATTCTTTCAGTGCTTCAAGCAGCTTTATTCAAGGGCACTTATCAGACAGTGTACATAGGAAAAAACAGTGCATGCTTCTCTCTGTATTTTCCTTCCCCTCACCGTCTCCAGCCTCAGCCTATCTTACGAGCTTCTCTGGAATATGTGAGGCTGCCAGATGGGTGAATATGTTTCATCTAGGTTTCCAGTTCTCAGAAGGGTTTCTGTGACTAGCAGACCAATGTCAGAAATAGTCACTGGATTACCTTCTTGACAGGAGAGAGCTGGAAAGAACATGACCATTCTGGGCAGGATAGGAAGGCTGATGCTCTATATCTTGCATAGACTAGAGAACATGTGTCAGGGTCTTGCACCAGTTCCTACAAGGCTAGACATGCTTCTTGGTATGAGGGACATGGAACTTGGGCTTTCAGAAAACTACCAGTGTGAAACTAGAAAGCAAGCAAAACTTCAGAAATATTACAGTAAAATATATCAACTGAGCAGGGATTCTTTGGGTTGCAGTCCTTATTATTTAAATACAAATTGCTCTAGGATCTTAAAATTAAGGGACTTGCAGACTTTTTTTTGGGTAACTCTAAAAATAAATATTAGCAAAAAGGGCTTTTGAAGATGACTTGGGAGGAATTGTATCATGCCAATTTCAATATGGTATGTAATTTTCTTTTGAAGACAGAACTCAGGCGAAAAAATTCTCTGTCTTTTCATCCAAATGGAATTCTGTGAACAAGGGACATTGGAAAACTGGATTGCAAAAACTAGCAAAGACCGAAAGTATTATGAAATGGCACAAAACAGATTTTTACAAATAGTGAAAGGAGTGGAATATATTCATTCTGAAAAGTTAATTCATCGAGACCTCAAGGTATGTAGGATAGGTAAACAAAGAAAAAAATATCAAAAAGTTGAAGGTAGTATACTTACTGGAATTTCAGAGAATGTTGTTACAGTCTTTGCTTACTCTGTTATGTACCCTAGCAGTGTGCTTCTTTGGACATTGCTAATGATTGATTCTCTTTCAGCAGCTGGCTGAACCTCATCCTAAGATCAGGTGAACTTGGAAGATCTCAGAATACAATAGTTCAAAGAGTCAGTAGGCATCAGCTAACAGGCATTTTCAGTGTGTTACTGGGTTTACAAGTCTGCCTATTGGAAAAAGAAAAGTTGAGTCTAAAAAGTGGCTCTCCCATATTGTAGAGGGATAGGTTATCTATCCTAATACATTCTGTGTTTGATAACAACATGCTCTAGTTACTTTTGTCTTGTGTATGCATACGAATGTTTGCATGGTACAGTTTTGGATAGACTTTGTCTCTAGATGTGCACAGTCATAAGATTTTATTTCAGTATAAAGATTCTAAGGGACAAAGCCTTCACAGCTTCAGGATGGAAGCTGTAATGTTGTTTATAGAGTTTTAAATCACTCACTTAGTGAAAAAAATCATTAGTGTGGTGGCATTCCTAGGATTAACTTCCCTGCCTGACCTCTCTGGAGCCACTCTGGCAGTCAAATTCTCACCACCAGAGACCTCCACAACTGGGACTGAAGTATCTTCACAGCAGGCAGCTCCAGTGAATCCACAAGTGCCTCACTTGATCCCCTACACACCCCAGCCATATTTGATACTTAACATGGGGTTCAAACCCTTGACCCTGAGATTAGGAGTCTCATGCTGTACAAGCTGAGGTAGGAATGAGGCTGTGGTCGATCAGGAGTGGTATTCTTCAATTTAATGCTCCTACTGAATCCACATGCTGCTTGCTCATTTCCCCCTACCCTGTGGCAGGCTGGAGATGAGAATTGGAGACACAAAAGGTAAAGAGCACAGGCTGAGATAACAACAATTTACTAGAAACAGCAGTGAGATAAGAAAACAAACACAGACCAAAACAGTAACAACATTAAAACCAGAAGTCTAAAAACAGAGGGTGATTCACATGCCAAAAGGTCACTGTGGAGCCCTACCTGATCATGCCATGCTCCCATGACCCAGAAGTGATTCTTTCCTGATTCCCAGAAAATGACATGAGGTGGTATAGAATAACCTCCTTGGTCTAGCCATGTATTCCCCATGGATTACTGTACAAATTAACCCTCTCCTGACCAGAACCAAGTTATACTGCTAACTCTTCTACTTGTGTTTGAATTGAGGAGCTTTCCTCTCCTCTTTGATCTGCTGTCAGCTTAGGTGGCTGTCTGAGATCTCCATAGCCCAGAATCAAAGTTGCAGGATAGGTTCAAGCTGAGATTAAAGTAATTTGTGTCTGGTAGGAACAGAGTCATTAAATAGTGTAGCCAGCTATAGGTACTATATTAAATATATGCGATCATGGTCAGACTTGAACAGAACAGCGTTTTTTACATGAAGATTTTTTTCTGTTGACTTTTAAGTATCTCATGGCCTTGTGATCCACTGGAGATTATTTGAGTAAAAGACAGCATGAGGCTCTTTGGTTTTGTTTTAAAAACATTCAGAAGTATAGTTTATCTTCTTTGGGAAACTTCATTGAAGCATATATAGTTCTATTTTTAGTTGTTTGACTTCATGTTCTGGTTTTGGCTAGGATACAGTTAATTTATTTTCAGTAGGTGGTACAGTGTTGTTTTGGCTTCAGTATTATAATAATTCTGATAACACTCTGATGTTTTGGTTGTTACTAGGTAGTGTTTACTTTAAGTCAAAGATTTTTTTTTTTTTTACATGCAAGAGGGGCTAATCTGGGCTCAGGAAGGGGATCTGGCATCAGTCAGTGGGTGGTGAGCAATTGTACTGTGCAAAACTTGTTTCTTCTTATTTTGTTTTTTTTTTTTTAATCCTTTTATCAATATTATTTAGCATTATTATTAAATTTTTCTTTTGTTTCAATTGTTAAACTATTTTTAATACAGCTTACAAGTTTACTTTTGATTCTTCCTCCCATTCCACTGCATGGTGCTTAGTTGCCAACTGGCTTTAGCCATGACATTGTCAAATTTAAAAAGGGGAACTTTAATGGAAATGTAAACATGATACTCTGAGATACCTGTAGTAAGCCTTAACTCTGCATTTGATTTAGTACGCATGATCCTTCTGTGCCTAGGAGAAACTGACTTGAGTGGAAATTTCATGTAAGACTAAATGCTTTGCCTTAGTGTATCAAGTTCTGGCTAGGATTGAAGAGTGAAAAGCACTTCAACATATAGAATGTTATATGTACAATGTATTTGAAGAGCAATTAAAGCATGACACAGTTATGACTGAGCTAGTGGAAAACGGGTTCTGTTACTGCAGAATGTACTACTTGAAATTTAGTTTGTTTTTAAAAATGATTTAACTTATTACTCTTTCCACACCTCTTAATGCTACTTTCTAGACAATCATCAGTTTTTATGGGAAACACTTCTGTGGCTGATTATGCTTGGTCATTTGGTGATTTTTTTTTCTTCTTTTTATTTATACATACAAAAATAGCCTCAGAATATATTCATATCACATAATAAAATAAAAATAGGTGACTTCGGTCTTGTGACTTCTGTGGCATTTGAGACACTGACTGAGAACAGAGGAACAAAATCGTATATGGCACCAGAACAGGTAATTATCCTGCTGTATTAGTGTCACTGTAATTAGATGTGTGCTATAAACTGAGCATTGGGTGTTCTCAATCCTAATGTCAGTATTAAAGCAGGTTGCCTAAAGTGCCTGGTGTGACTGTATGAGAGGATAACTGTACTCTGGAGAAGGCTTTACAAGTGTGGTAAAGTTTTTTGCTCTGTGTGAACATACAGTCTGACACTGCATGCTGTAAGGAATGCTCTTGTAAAACCAGACTGCCAGATATATATTTGAATTTAGGGCCCCTGCTAATTGCATAATTTGAGTTTCTCTGTTTGTTTCATTATTTGTCACAGGGCAGTATTGGCTTTATCTGTATAGGTCTGTAGAAGTCTTAATTTCAGGGTGTTCAGTGTGACATAATAGTCACTACTTAACAGGTCTGAGACAGAAAGGGTTAACAACTAAGAATAATACTGAATGGGGCCAGTCCTGTAGCCTTGGGGTGGAAGTTTCTGCTGACTTCAAATTTTGCTTTAAGAAGTGCTGTTCTCCAGTTGGATTTGATGCTTATATTGTTCTGTTCTCATCTTTCTAGACTGGGGTCAGATATGGAAAGGAAGTAGATATTTATGCATTGGGATTAATTTGGTTTGAAATTCTTTCGGCAATCACTCATCATGAAAAATCTGAGGTATGTAATCTTTAAATTTAAAATTTAAAAACTTTAAATTTAAAAACTCCCACTGTTGTTATTTTGCCTGCTGGTATCACATATTGATAATGTTCTAGAAAGAATCTCTTTGAGTACTATCTCTATTTACATTTTTTTCCTTAATTAATTTCCATAAAGCCTGTAAGTCCTCACACCTCAGCTGAAATTTTGTAACTGAGGGAAAGAAATACTACAGTTTATTTCACTCTGTCCTACTACACACACTAAAGCCCGAACATGTTAAAGAATAATGTCAAGCAAAAAAGGATGTCAAGTTTCTTACAAGTATTTTTCTTTGATCAGAAACTTAAAGGGAGTATTTTTCTAATTTTGGAAAATAAAAATTATGGATGGGTGAGTGCCATGCTCTTGTCTTCACTGCACAGTGGAGCAAAAAGAGTTTCCACTAAATCAAAACCCTTGCAGTTTTCCAAGATGAAAACAAAAGTGATTTGGAACACATTGCTTTAAGTGAAAGAGATATTATTTCAGAATGAAACCCCATGTTACTTAAGCTTTTTAAAAAAAGGTTTTCCTGTGTGCATTTTGAGCTTTTTATGTGCAAACCTACATTTTGGTAGGACAGCGAGGTAGCTGCTGGGTATTTTGTCTGAAGTAATTGTAGTTGCACTCAGATTTTGAACACTGTTAATCAGATCCTTTTGCCAGTGAAAAGATCATACCAGTGTGTCTGTTCAACTTGGCTCTCTCCAGCCACCTTGCAGTACTCCTCAGACCACCTGTTCCTGTTCACAGTTGACTGCAATTGCATGCACAGTTCCATGGTGTATACAGTTGGAAAAGCATGATTTCCTTAAACTATAATTTTGTGCTCTGCAGGCAGGTGGGGAAGTTATATGGATGGAAAGTCCTAGGATGGTCTTCAGCTGCTCCATTAAATTAGAAAAAATGGAAGATGATAAACTCTAGTGCTGGCAAGCCCTGCTGTAAGAACAGTGTAAAAGCAAAGTTGATTATTCTGTGCTGAATAACTGAATAACTGGTTCAGTTGATGATCCCCAGCAGGTAGGGCTACTGCTAAAGAGTAGGGAAAAAGCTTAAGTTTTTGGGAGCTGTTGTTTTACTGGAGAGTGGTTGTAAAGGGCTGGCTATGCCAGGCTTATAGGAATAGCTGATGATTCAGGATACACAGCTAAGTCCAAGAACATGACTGTCATCTTTAGGCAGACATTACACTAGTTAGCAGCTAATGAATTAAGCAGATTGATCTGTTTACCCAGAAAGCCACTTGCAGAATCACAGAATGATCACATGAATGGGTGAAGTTGGAAGGAGCTTCTGGGGGTCATCTAGTCCAACCTACCTCCTCAAGCAGGGTTCCCTAGAGCATGCTACTTGGATTTGTGTCCAGTATATGTCCAATCAGGGAGATTCCCTGACCTCTCTGGTCAATCTGTTGCAGTGCTCAGTCACCCACACAGTAAAGAAATTCTTCTTCATGTTCAGGTGGAACTTCCTGTGCATGAGTTTCTGCCCATTGACAGTGTGGACACCACCTAGCAGAGCCTGGCTCCATCCTCCTGGCACCTCCCTTCAGATACTCACAGACATCCATGAGTTCCCCTCTCAGTGCCTCTTCCCGAGGCTGAACAGACCCAGCTCCCTCAGCCTTTCCTCATCAGAGAGATGCTTCAGTGCCTCAATCATCTTTGTTACCCTCCACTGGAGCCACTCCAGGGGCTCCATGTCTCTCTTGTCCTGAGGAGCCCAGGACTGGACTCAGCACTCCAGATGTGCCTCACCAGGGCTGGGCAGAGGGGCAGAATCACCTCCCTTGAGCTGCTGGCAGTGCCCTTCCTAATGCACCCAGGATTCCATTGGCCTTCTTGGCCACAAGGACACACTGCTGGCTCATGGATCGCTTGTTGCTTACCAGGACCCCCAGGTCCTCCTCCACAGAGCTGTTTTCCAGCAGGTCAGCCCCCAGTCTGTGCTGGTGCCCAGGGTTATTTCTCCCCAGGTGTAGGACCCTGGATTTCCTTTTGTGGAATTTCAGAAGGTTCCTTCCTGCCCATCTTTCCAGCCTGTCCAGGTCCTTCTCAAGGGCTGTGGAGCACTCTGGGGTATCGGCCACTCATCCCAACTTTGTGTTATCAGTGAACCTGCTGAGGAGGCATCTGCCCCTTCATCCAGGTCATTGAAGAACAAATTAAACAATATTGGGCTCAGTATTGAAACTAGGAGGAACAGCACTGGTGACAGGCCTCCAACTAGACCCTGTGCTGCTGATTGTGACCCTCTAGGACCTGCTGTTCAGCCAGTTCTCAGTCCACCACACCAGCCATTTGTCCAGCCTGCTCTTCCTGAGCTTGCCTATCAGGATGTTGTCAGAGACAGGGTCAGAAAAAAAATTGTTAATCAAAAGCTATTTCTAAAGCATGTAATGACAAATATTCTGTTAGTTGCTCCACGTAGCATTTTATGCAATGACATAGAAATATGTGTGTGGTACTGAATATAATTAAAAAGAGGAAGCACACCTACTTGGCTTGCGAACAGAAACTCTGTTGTCTTGCTTTTTTCTTTTCTTATAATGTCATTATATTATATAAATCCATTACTTCTAAATTAAGGAAAGAAAGATAATGGTTCTGAAACAGGGGATGATTGAAACAAACATGTCATTCTTGTGTGTGAAGTTTTTAAGCTTAGAATTGGATAACAGTTGATGAAAAGGCCATAAAACTAAACCAAAGCACAACTAAATGGAAAAAGCCCCAACTTTCAAACTGTTTGCAGTTACTGTTTGAAGCCTTACATTTCCTGCAGATTTGTGTTTTCCTAACTACTTCAGTAAACTATATGGGTCATAAAGTGGAGATACAAAACATAAGAAATTAAAGCATACCAAAACTATTCTCTTTTATTAATTTCAGGTATGGCCTTCTGTGAGAAAAGGTGACCTTCCAGAGTGCTTCAACAACCACTTTTCAACAGAGGTATGAGATTTTAATATACTTTTTGGGTACTGTATTAACTTAAAAAAAAAAAAAATCTATTGACATTTAATTTTTTTTTGCAGGCATCCATAATCAAAAAGATGCTTTCAACAGACCCTTCAGCAAGAATCACTATATCTCATTTACTTGACCTTCTTAAGTCTGTTGATAAAGAGAAGGCACTTAGAAATTATTCTTATTAAATGTCCTTTCGCACTGTGTTTAAATCCAGAGTTTGATGAATTTATTACAGTCGATGAAATGACAGCAGATGTTAGAAACAAGATTTGGGGTGTGCCTTTTCCTTGGCCACATCAGCATTCACGTCTGCCGGCTGCACCTAGGACAGGGCACTTCTGCAAGAAATCACATGCAATTTTTACCTGGAAACATACGTTATGGATGAGCTGGACTGCTTTGTACAATAAGAACCTGGTCCTTTTCCCTTCAAAGATCATGCTGATGTGCTGAAGTCCTAACTGGGTTGTGGCAAATCCCTGCATGTGTTGCATCCATTATCCCTTACTATCTATTGCTTTCCATGGAAGAACTGTTGTCTGGTGGTATGTAACTCAAACCTTTCTGATTCGCTCAGTGATATTGTTAATAATTACTGCAATGCTCCTATTAGTACCAAGACTAGTTCTGGCAGAAAAGATACTAGGAATAGGTGCACATTATTCTTCACTTTAAGTACTTTAAAGTACTTTAAGTACTTTGTTTTCTTATCTCTTCACAGCTGCTGCTGACCTAGCAGCTTCAGTGCTCTAGAATTTAAACTTGTAAAATGAGGATTTCTTAAGAATTTAAATGTTAAACTTAGCTTCTAGGAAATCAAATTTAGAACAAATCTCAATTTTTGACAACTTTAGGTTTTTATAGTTGTCTTTTTTGGAAAGGAACATTCAAGGTGCTATTAATACAGAAAAATTTTCCAATTGCCTTAGTAGTAACCATTTGAAATTCTAGGCTGAGAGAGCACTTTAAACATTCCCATGCTTCTAGGATTTAGTCTCTTATTGTAATACCGAGGCATGCCTAACCTTTAATAACTGTACTTAGAGCCTCTGATGTGCCCACTGCTAGCCCCACAAAAGGGAACAGCAGGTTCTCTGCTGCTTTTCAGTTGTATCCTTCAGAGTTCAGTCTTGCCTGAACATGAAATACTCTGTGTGGTGTGGGGGAACAGGGTGAAAAGACACGCACATTGGACCTTCAGGGGCTTGTCTTTGAGCTCTATCTTGTCAAACTGTTCATTGATGTGGGGTCAACATAACTCCAGAAGAGCAAATGAGCAGAGATTTCTAAGCAAAAAAACCAGGTAATATGTGAAGTACTGTATGCTTTCTCTGATATGTTAAATGGGTTAAAAGTGGGTGACTGCTCTAAAAGAATGAATACAAATGAAGATATTTATATTCTTAGGAAAATTGCTCATGTTCTGGTGCAAGTATTTGTTGCTAAATAAGAATGTGATTGTATGTACTTTTGTAAGGCCTTACACTGCTTTCTTTTTTTCTCTTTATCATGAATGACATACATAGAATCATAGAATGGTTTGGGTTGGAAGGGACCTTAAAGATCATCAAGTTTCAATCCCCCTGCCCTGTGCCAGGGATACTTTTCAGTAGATCACATTGCTCAAGATCTTGTTCAACCTGGCTTTGAACACTGCCAGTGATGGGGTACAGCTTCTCTAGGAAACCTGTTCAGTGCTTCATCACCTTCACAATAAAGAATTCTTCCTAATATCTTATCTCAACCTTTCACTTCAAAGCCATTCCCCTTGTCCTGTCACTACATGCCCTTGGAAAAAGTCCCCTTCCAGTTCTCTTGGCAGCCCCCTTTAGGTACTGAAAGGCTGCTCTAAGGTCTCCATGGAGCCTTCTCTTTTCCAGAATGAACAACTCCAACTCAAGCAACTTCACTTGCCAGTTCTCTGGAGACCAGTGGATGCATGTCAACAGGTCCCATGGATTTGTGCACTTCTAGGTTCTCTAGATTTTCTTGAATCTGATCTTCTCCTTGATATCCCTAGCCAGGTTGAATTCCATCAGGGTTTTATGTTCTTCTAACCTTATCCTTGACTGGAATTCATAAAGTATTTCACTATGCTAGATTAATGAGTATTTCTTTGCAGCAGTCAAGATCTGTGAGAAATTATATATCCTTGCAGACAAAATACTACTATTTCTGCTTTATCTTTAATCTATTGGGATAAAATTAACATACAGTTGGGACTTGATGATCTTAAGAGGTCTGTTCCAACCTAAATGATTCTATGAAACTATTCATAATATGAAAATGGACATGTGACAATCTCTTGGCTGCATTTCCTTTACAGTTTTTGGACAGAGAGAATTAGTATCATTACCTTATTGCTCTTAAGTAATACTGAGTTTGTACAAGTAGTTTGTGATACATTTTCTCTGCATAGTATTTCTATACTTCAGCATCAACTTTTTATAAATGGCTAGTTATAGTAGCAACTACTGTTAACTAAAAACAAAAGGTCTATTAAAATGTATCTTTATGTAAAAAATGAAAACCCACCATCATGATCTAATTATATTTAATTGTGGAAAATATGCACCTTTATATACAACAGAATATCGGTTCAAGTAATGTCACTGTCATGTTTCACAAGCTTTTTTTTTACCCACCAAATTTAAGATAGTAAGCAAGACCAGTCTAGTATTTAGACATCTCTGTAAAGATGAAAAAACCCAGTTTTACACATTATGCAATAAAGTGATTGGCCAATATTTATGCCTTTACTCATACTTGAATTTTATTACCATTTGGGCAGCAGGTAAAGATGTGAAAGACTCAACTAACCTCTCAATTATGTTAGTTCAATTACAAAGACCAAGTTTTAATTCCTATTAAATTGTGCATTGAACAGAAAATATGAATTTAGCTTGTCAACTTAAACTCTTCTTCTGCATACTTTGGTATGAATTCTTGAGTATGGCATAGCTCCAATCCTTTTAAAAGATACTATGAATTATACATACTTATCTAGGGCTTCTTCATTTAGACTGGCTTTAGTCGTGATCTGAAGCACTGTCTCCAGGACAGTTTGAAGATAAATCTTCAGAGTCTACAGGAAAAGCGGAAAAAAAGTGAGTAGATGCAGCTCAGCGAAGGAAAAAATGGTTGCTGGAAATATTTCTAGAATCCATGTAGAACAGATTAAATAGAATTCAAGGTTTACAAGTTAGTGACTTGCAAATTTGTTTTAAAACAGCAAACACAAATTCTGCTTTCTTTGGTGTTGTGGAACTGGATGGTGTTGTAATTGTTTCAGAAACACCTACCAGCTTTTGCAGATTTTTATGGTATTGGTTTTAATATCTGAATTGTGTTTTCTCAAAATTAATTAAATTTTAATATAAATTCAAAGAAATTTCAGTATCGTTTGTTGTGTTTTGTGGGGTTTTTTTTTTGTTTATTTGCTTTTGGTTTTTCTGCATGTAAACCTAAAAACTGGCTAACAATCACAATAACAATATGTACAAAGCGAAAACCAGCAGCCTAGAAAGTAAATTAGCTATGTAGATTTGGAAGCTGCAGTAATAGAAAAACCAAGGATATATTCTACAGCTGGAGTCTAGCTGCACAAGCAAAGTAAAGCACCTACAAAATGGTTCACTCTCACCTTCATAGGTTGTTCCACACCAAATGCAATAGAAGTGCTCCTCTCTCAAATAGGCTGTCAGGATATGTAGCTTTTCTGATACCTAGAGATATGTACAGGTATGTAATGACTTGGGCCTCACATGACATAAACCACATTGAGCTACTGGTTTGCTAAAATTAAGTGTTTAACCTAATGCTATGGAAAAGCTACACAACACTGTGGTTCCACAAGACGAAAAGTTTCCCACATTTGTAGAAGAGTGCACAGGAATTCATGATCTCTGGAAAGTTGTTTGCTTATCCTTCTTTCCAGCTAAGAAATCTGCACTGAAGAGAGCTAAAAATACTACTTAGCTACCTGATTTCATGTGTATGGTATTTTCTGTGTTTTTTTTCCCACCTAATATCTGCCAATAAAACACATAAGGCTAACAACAGCAATGTAATCTAGTTCTTAAAAATATGTATTTCCAGTGTCTATCTTGAGATAATCTGTGAAAGCAAAATTAAAACTCAAAAGCAAGTAACTGATCTCGTGTATCTTGGCTAAGGAACAAAAATGTTTAAAATTTAATTTCTAGGCTAATTTTTTCAGAGATCAGCCTCAAAACAGATGAGCAATAAATCAGTGGTTTAATATTTAATATTTTATCTTGTAATGGCTATAAAAGACACTGCTCTAGGATTGCAAAGAGGCCCTTTACTACAGTGTGGGAAACGTGTATATATATATATATATATATATATCCTTTATACATGTATGTATATATATATATACAGTTTCAAGGAATATTACATTTAATTTTGAATTGAGCAATTAATTCAGTTGAAGAGCTTACACTTACACTTAAGTCTGTGCTTGTGCATTCATCTTCCTTGTCTTCCTCATCAGGTTCTATCCAAAACCAAGTCTCCTTAGGAATATCAATATCCTTAAATAACAAGGGATTTAAATGGAAGTTATCTGTCCTTTTTAAGTTTTCTTGTAAGATGCTGGATAAAACTAATTTCTAGGATGTGAGCTTTTAGCCTTTAGAACTTGCATGTATAGTATAACCAAGAATTACTAAAGCTGTAGTTAAGTACAGCAGTCAACTTCTATCACTTTTTTTAAACAACGGAATGCATGCCAATGCTAACACCTATTTTTATTTCATCTATATTTGGTATGTGCAAGGCTACACAGCAACATAATCTCACACCAAGCCTGTGAGCAGATACCGTTTTTTATCAGTAAGACATGCCCCAAGTTATTTTATTAATAGATGACACAGTGCTTCCTAATTCACCTCAGGTGAAAATAAAGGAAGAAAAGTAAACAAGGATGATGTAAGCTTAATTCAGCTGACTTGATTTGAAGCAAACTAAGTAATATTGAACAATCTCAGCAGAAGTTTTCCAGTGGCAAAAATTCATAGTAGCTCACTGCTATTACCCATTACCCTTGCAAATAGAAGGCACTTAGTTTTGTGGGTTTTTTTTTTTTTTTTTGTGTTTCTCAATGCTGCTTTGGTGAATCTGCTGATTCCCTCAATGATGATCCCCATTTTTGGACTAAAGATCTGCCTGGTCCTGGAGAACCTACTTTTAAGTGACTCTGCTTGAGGACAAAGACCAAACACAATGGCTTTCAGAGTCCATTGCCAATGTGAATCACTGTGTGATGATGTTGCTCCCTCACTTGAAGCAAACAGCACCATTATATAGGATGGCCTGATACTGGCTACTGGAAGAGATGCAAACAGCTCAGCAGTAACCACAAGAATGCAGAAGCAAAACCACATGTCCTCACGTAAGTTACCATGAGGTTGTGCACCTTCAACTACACTAATGGTACAAACACAGACTTGGAAATATTTTAAGAGAACTGAAATGTTGCCAAACATCAAGACTTAAGCTAGTTACCCTAAAATTTTAGAGAACTTCCAAGAACTGAACCATTACATTGCAGCCTGTATCTCTAACCTCTTAAGTCTTCTTTCTAACCCTCCAGAAAATCCCCCAGGTCTCACTTTTTGCACATCTAATTGCTGGCAGGCCCTCTGGCTTTTTCGCAGGTCTCCTTCCATCTTACGTTCTTCTTGTTTGGTTTTGAATCTTACTCTGTTAAGAACAAGCAGAGGTAAATAAGCAGGCAGACACACAGTGACAGATGCATTACAGTGCGCAGCTTTACAGAACTGGAAAATCTAAGATTCTATTCCTACTAATTTTCTCAGACTTGAACAACATTGAAGTTAAGAAGTCATTCTGACATTATTTCTGTGGGAGCACACTTGTATTGGGAATTACACCTTCAAGATACTTTTTTTGACCACAATACACTTTCTTCATTAGGTTTTCCCTGACATAAAAAAATGGTTCACTAAACATCTGCAAAAGCTACAGCCTTTCCTCAGCTTCTCTTCTCCATATATTACAAGCAAATCAGAAGAAAACCAAAACAATACAATCTTTAAATGTACCCTGACTTTTAAAATCATTGTACCAATAGTGTTTAGAAATATCTGTGGATTTTATATTTCAAAATATGTTTCTCTAATTAAAAAAGCCACATATGACTTGAGAAAAGGTAGTATGTGTAGTTTGCATTATCAACAATTAGAAAACTAAATGGTGCCACATGCTTTTAGCATTAGTGTTCATCTACTTTTGCTTTAGAACTGAGAAAAAATTACTCTGTATGGTAACTCTCACCCTTCATTCAAAACATGATACTAGCACATTAAAAGAATAACCAAACATCAAGCATAAAAAGAATTGCTACTTAGACATTCCTTGGAATATCAGTTGTTTGACTTTACCTGAACTGATCTGCAGCTTGTTCATTTGCTTGTTTTTTCATATGGAGTTTTTGTCTACAGTTTTCCAGTTTTTCTTCAGCTTTTCGCTTTTTTAATTCCTCATGACCAAGCCCACTTCTACCTATGTAAGTTCAAAACATAAATGTAAGCAGTTGAGAAAGCTCTGATACCCAACAAAATAAATCAGAAAGCACTACAAACCTGTTTTTATGTTCAGAGGAATAGGTTCAACAATGCCTTCTCCTGTGAGAGAAAAAAAAAAGTCAATTTAGAAACCTGAGTTTCTCTCACACAATGATTTGTGCAGTGTATTCAAGCAGGCAAGCTGCTTTTGCCATTATTGTGATTTTTTTGCTTGGAAGCTGAAAACTTCCCCATCAGTATACATTTAGTGCACTACAAATGACACAGCTGTACTGGAAACTCTCTCTTCTTTTTTGGTTTGTCTGCTGGAATCCTATGTACTTTTTTGTGAAAAAAAAAAGGTGTTGACATGACAGGTGTAAGATGCCTGTGATGAAGACTGCTTTGTTATTGCCTTCTGGAGCCTTTTCATTCTGCAATATCATAGCAGTGGTGAAGAATAAAAAAAAATTTGTCTGGGCTAGTTCATTGTGATTGTTTGCCAGAGATGCTAAACTGGCACAGCAGTTTCCTTGTTTGATTCCTTGATTTACTGATTTTTCTTCATCTATTAAGGTTTTGTAAGGGTAGGCCAGTGTGCACTGTTTCTTTTTCAAAATCCAACTATAAATTTCAAGAGGATCTGATGTTTTTTTTAACACTATTAGCTTTGCAAAAACATCAGAACATCCTTAATGCAATTCCTGTAGGTATGCATGTATGCAAGTGCACTTACTGAGCTGCAAGTACTGCGCTTCCCTTGCATCCCTCAATACTCTGTACTATTTTTACGTCAGTTTTAGGGATTTGGTGTCATATTTTGTTCTGTCACGGCACCTTCACAGTTCTGTAATGCTATAATGCTCTCCAAGAGGCACTTATTGACCCATCAACAAATGAAGTGAGAGTTGCAGCCTGTAAAATATTAAGGTATAACTGAACACTGACACACACTTCCAGAGAGCGACAAACTTACCACTTTTGCCAAGGGCCTGGCCACTCTTGTAGCCCATCTTCTGGAGCAAAGCAAAGCCTTTGTTCTCACTGCCCAATGCACTTTTCAGTACCAAGTCACGTCTCTCTTTTTCTTCTTCTTTTATGCTTTTTTGTCTGTTCTTCTCATTGGCTTCTTTTTGCTTTTCTTCTTTCTGAATAGCTTCCTTCACCCGCCTCACCATGGGCAAGCCTGGCCTGACATCCTGTCTGTGAGTTAGTAACTCCAGTAAATATTAGCATATTTTTTTAAACAGGTTTATAATCACTTAAGAAGGGTGAAAAAAAAAAAAAAAGTAAGAATACCTACTTACTTAATAAATAAATCGGACATATAGTCTTCCTCTTCCTCTCCCTCCATGCTTAGCACGTCTCTGTGCCGACGCCTCGCTTATGGACACGGTCAGTGCGTGTTACCGAGCATTTTATTTCTCTGTGCGTCCCGTACGAGTTGGGGCACTGAGGGGCCGGGGGACGAAAGCACCGGAACCCGCCGGGCCGGGCTGCCCCCGGCCAGCCCCGGGGCACCCGCGCCTGCCCCCAAGCCCACAGCGCGTCTTTCCGGGCTCCGCTACCACCGGCCACGGGCGGCCGCGGCGCCGCTACACGCCCGGGAGCCCCGCAAGGCACAGCCGAGCGCCGGGAGCAGGAGGAGCCTCGGGAGCAGCCCGGGAGCCGCGCACCTACCCGGCCCGACCTGGCCCGGCCGCCCCGCGGCGCCTGCGCGGAGCCGCCCCGCGCGCGGCGCCTGCGCCGCTGCCGCTTCCTGGTGCGGGCCGCGGGGCCGGGCTGCGTCGGGCCGGGGCTGGGGCAGGGCCGCTCGCGTCCCCCTCAGCGCCCCTCCTCTCCCGCCACTCCTGGGCACGGCGGCGGCTGAAGCGGCCGAGCTCGCCGGTGATGGTGCCGCGGCCGGGGGCGAGCGCGGCGCAGCGCGCCCACGCGTGACCGTGACCGGCGGGACGCGGCCGCCGCACGCGAGGAGCGTAAGTGACCGTGAACGGCCCGGGCCAGGCCGGCGGCTGCAGCGGGGTGGGGGCAGGGCCAGGGCCGGGGTCCGCGCTACCCCTCGGTGTGTGGGAGTCGGCGTGCGCGCTCGGAAGGCAGCCCGCATCCTTCCCTCGGCATCGTCTCCTCAGCCTCGTTGCCTGAGTATCGATCCCTGACGGCTGGCGCTGCACCGCTGCATTCCTCCTGGGGGGTTTCCAAAGCCAGGCATGATGCTCTGAGAGCTGCTACAGCTTTTTAAAGTAGCCGATACAGGTAGTGGGACCCAGGCGCGAAAGTCTTTTCACCTGATGGAGTCCTTCAGGAGCGTGCGACTTCGCCTAAACTTGTCTGTTTCTCGATTTTCTGACTTCACTGAAGCGCACGCGTGATGAAGATATAAGTAGTCGATTTAGCCATAGGAAAACAGCTAGGGAATAGAAAGGAATTCTAGTACCCCTGAACGTTTTTGTATCTTTGTAATGCTCCAGCTTACCTCACTGGTTGCTGGTTGACTTTGGTCGGCTTTGGCTCTTCATCCCGTGGAGATCACAATGTATTTATTTCTTGTAACATTCACAGCAGGATCCTTGCCAGGATCGGTGGAACGCAGTAGGCCTTTTGGAGCAAACCTTTGGCCAGTGTCAGTGAGTGTTGGATTGTGTACATAAGTAGCTTTGTGTTAGACCGACTCTTCAGTTAGCTGAATATTTGTGTAATTGTTCTTGTGTCTGGTGCCTTGCACTTCACCAGCACAGCTGAGTGTATATGCAGGATTTTTTGCTTAGAACCTGTGTTTCCTACATTTTAAATGAAGCGTTATGGGAATGTGGGGAGGGTGCATAAGGTGCCCATGGCTCGTATGGCCAGGGGCAAGAGAAACCTTTTATGTGGGGAGGAAAAGGAATAACGAGCTGTGCTGTCCAGGAGTGCTTATGGTATTTATGTGCTGTGTGGGTGTGACAAGCAGTGCAGATCTCTGGGATGATATCCGAAGAATCACAGTGCCATCATTCATTGCGCCTCTCTCTGCTCACCTCTAAAGGTGTTTTGATGTGACGTGTCTGAGTTACTGACAGGCCATGTCTTCTCAGTCCTTTATAAGCATAAAGAAAAAAACCAAAGAAACACCTGATGGAAAATGTCTTTGGAGGAGTTAGGGAGGGCTGTGTGTGCTTCCATATGTGGCTCTTCCACCTTTACTGGAGCTGTATGCAGTGAAAAATATGCTAAGTTGTAGCTATCATGCTGGCATGGTAGCATGGAGGAAGGTTTTAGAAAGGCCTTGGGAATGGTAAACTGAGGAAAAGGATACATTCATGTATGCCCCATTGTTTTAGAAAGGCTTTGGGAATGAGAAAATGAGGGAAAAGATACATTTATGTGTGCTCCACTGTTTCGGGAAAGTCCCGCTTCAGCATTCCTCTGTAGACCCCCTTCTCCCCACCCCTGAGCAGTTCCCATTGGACCCGGCCCCTGGGGTGGTTCTGATGTGCCTTAGCTGGACAGTATCCCCATTGTTTAGACCTTATCTCTTAATTTTGCTGTATAAAACTGTATCTGGGCAATAGCCCAGGGCCTTTGGTCCCTGCAACGCTTCAGGCAATACAATCTATCTGGACAAGCATACCATTGGTCTCTCTGGGTCTCTTTATCTCGAATCCTAGCGGTGACTGAGGCAGCGCCGCAGCTCGGACCGTGCTAACCCAGACGCTGCCTGGTGAGCCCAGGGCAGTGGGACCGCGGAAAACCCCGGCCCCGAGAGGGGACAGCTAGCCGGAGGGTCCCGGGGGGCCAGGGAGGGGCGGGGGACAGCAGCAAGTGACCCCCGAAAGCAACAAGTAGCGGTCAAAGCGAAGCAACACTAAGTGCTGAAGTGCAGGGAACAACCTTAACATTAAAGACATCGTGATGCTTTAGTTTCATCAGGACCAAATCATTAAGGTGGATCTGGAACTATAATACAGCATTAGTATGTCACCTTACTAATGTCTCATTTGGGGAGTGCTTAAAAAAAATCAACTTAAGCCACTTCTTTTGACTTTAAGAATTTGTTGAGTTTGACCATGAATGAGGAAGCAGCTGTGAGCTCTTGAGAGCAAAAGTGGAGCAGTGCAGCTGTCAAAAGATGATGCCTGTTGAAAGCTGATGTCTTGCATAATACTCTGTAGTTATATTGCGCTCTCTGTTTTGCTTGGGATCCTAGTTTCAGCATCTCTGTATTCAGGTTTTGGGGTTGGTTGCTTTTTTGCTTCTTGGGTTTCTTTTTGCTGAAGATGGTTGATTTAATATTGTGATTTTAGGTAAGTTTTGTGGGTTTTTTCCCTTCTGAGAGCTCTGCATTCAATAGCTACACTTTTCTTCAGGTGGTTTGCTAAGATGAAGTTGGCAGAGTGTTTGTTTACGCTGATAGTATGCTTTTGGTGGTGCTTCGATGCCAGCCCCCACTGATTGAGCAGGATCACCAGTGCTCCATCTGCAGGATTTTGCCTGCTGGGGAGATGTGCAGTAGTTCGGCTGCTGCTTGTCTTCTAGGCTGTCACTCCTAAGGCTTGTTGCATTTCAGGGAGCTTGCTTGACCACCACTTGAAGCAAGACTGGTGCGATCAATGAAATACTAGGTCAGTGATGCCAAATCCTACCCCTGTTCCTGCTTCTCCCAAACTTGTGTTAGCTGGAAATTCCTACTTGTGGTAGGCTCATCTTCTCAGCTTGGCTGTTGAAGGGTGTTGAGAAGGGGGCCAGGTTCATGCCCCAGCTTTGGGCATGTGCTCAAGGGTCTTGACAATCCTTTTTCATGTAAGTGGAGACAGTGAGATGATTCCTTTACCTTCTTTGAACTTTGGTCTATTTTTCTTGGCTGAGAGTTTGTACCCTGAAATTGCCTATAGGTGCTCTTTTTACAGTTAACATCTCCGTTCTCTGAAATACTAATGAATGGACTTAGTGTGTAAATATAATGAGTAGTTTTTATGATGGATGATTTAGCTTAGACAAGTCTAAGCAAGCTGAATATTTTAATTTAATTTTCAAAGCTTTGTACTGAGGTACTGTTCTTCATACTAATATTTACATTTTTATTTTAGAGTTTCTACAGAGATTCACAATAAAATTGTAATTCAACCCATTATGGAGCTGGCTCATAGTTTGTTACTGAACGAGGAAGCATTAGCGCAAATCACTGAAGCAAAGAGACCAGTTTTTATCTTTGAATGGTTGAGATTTTTGGATAAAGTGCTGGTAGCTGCTAACAAGGTAATTTAATGGGCTTTTCTTCCCCCTTATTTCTAAATAAACTTCCTTCTAAAAAGTATTTTTATAAATTTCATGTCAGAGAAAGTTTACAGGTAATGGCCAGATGGTACCTGTATGGTTACAGATACAACCTGAAGAGTCTCTGTGCTAATTTGTAGATTTTAAATGTTTAATTGTAGGCAGTCAGTAAGCAGCTGGTAAGTATTTTTAAAAAGTAAAAATTAAATTGGACAGCAGCTAATTCTGAACATTTAGCATCTGTCTCTGCTGTTGTTGAATGTATCTCATATCTCTCTGAGACAAGCAATTTGCTGAGTTACATACAATTGGGGGTGGTATAAAGTTTACTTCAATTTCTTATAGATTTTCCTGGGTGTTAGAAGCAACACAATGGGTTAAACTCCTTTTATTTATTTTTGATCTGTTAACAGACAGACGTCAAGGAAAAACAGAAGAAACTTGTAGAACAGCTAACAGGACTCATCAGCAGTTCCCCGGGGCCACCAACACGGAAGCTGCTTGCAAAAAATCTTGCTGCTCTCTACAGCACTGGAGACACATTTACTGTTTTTCAGACACTTGACAAGTGTAATGATATCATCAAGAGCAAAGATGATACTGCAGCCTATCTGCCCACAAAGCTGTATGTTTTGGGGAAAGGGGAATGATTTTTAAGCCAAGTGGTCATGGATATTACAGAAGAATCTGCCTATATATGTTCATGCTATGTTTGTTTATATTTTGTGTGGTTGTTTGGAGTTATATATGCTTGATATAGATAGCAGAGAGAAGCACTGGATTGAGATTGTGGAGGGCAGGATTCAAAGGTAACACATACATGTCTATGTGAAAGTGAAATGGTTTTCTCTAGGCAAGGTGACTCTTCACCTGCTTATGGCATGGAGAGGATAACATATTCATGAAGGTATTCCACCAGTGGAATTACTGCTGATTGTGCTCAGATATCCCATTGAAGGTGGAACCTGCAGATTGTCAAATCAGAGTGTTATCTGTGCCTAGAGAATTGTAACCAAATAGTCAAATTTTTTTTTCCCCATCAGTTGTTGCATTTTCTATTCTCCTAGCATATTAAGCTGCACAGGTCTCTCAAGCAGATTCTCTGCATGTGGCTATGTGGGTGCATGGATGCATGATCCAGCTTGTCTTTAGTCATAGGAGCAGTCCCATTGGTAGGAATTTGGTTAATGTCACAAACAACTTCCACTGAAACCATTTTTGGTACTTTCCCATGTGCTGCTTCATATGTTCGTGGTGTCTAGTGAATCCAAATTTGGTCTTGACTTCAGACATTATGACAACAAAAGGATTTGACAATAAAATCTGGAATAGTCCCTGTTTGGGCAGATACTGTCCTTTTATTTCTAGCTCTTGCAGCTGTGTGAGAATCTTGTGTAAATGGGGAGTGTTTTTACTATAATATGCTATGACATTTACGCTACCAAGTCATAGTCCAGAAGGATTTTTAACGGACACATGCCCATTAGAGGGGAGACTGTAATGAGTTTGTGATGTAACTTTGCTAAAAAAGTATTTAGCCAGCAATTACAGATTTAAAAAAACCTCATTCCTTTCTAATGAAAAAATACATGTTTTCAGGAGCTGTTTCTGTGACTGTCCTGGAACAGTTTGTATATATAACTGCAATGTGGTGATAACTAAACATGCCTAATTTCAAATGACAGAGCAATAAAAACATGAAAATAACTGGATCCAGAGATTTTACAGTGCCTGTGCAAGAGATTTTCCTGTGTTGTGCAATAATTTCTTCATTTTAAGTTCTTAGTCTTGAAAAAAACCCCATAATTTAGTATCTACAAAAATGTGTCAGGATTTAGTACAGGCTAGTGGCTTTCTTGCAGATGTTTGGAAAGGAGACAGTTTATTGAAACACAAAACCCTAATCTTGCTGAGATTTCAGTCTATCTCATTTTCTCCAGAATTTTGCACTCTATGTGTAGATCCTATAGTAATACCCTTTTAAATACCTTTGTATTCTTAAAAGCTGGTAACTTTTATGTTGCTTTTTTTTTTTGTAAACAAAAGAATTATTTAAATGGACGTTGTTAAACAGCCAGTATAAGTAGCAAATAAATAGCAAATAGATTTTTATTCATCATTGTTGATTAGAACATGTATTTCTATTTAACTATTTGTTTTCATTTTATAATACATTAGTATGTGTGTACTCTTTTTCTCTATTTTCTCATAGGGCTGCTGTAGCATGTGTTGGAGCATTTTATGAAAAAATCGGGAGAATGCTGGGTAGTTCTTTTCCAGAAACTGTGAATAATCTGTTAAAGTCTCTGAAAAGCGCAGAGGTAAGTTTCAATTTATTTATGTGGTCTTAATTTCATTTTCAACTAAAATATACTTCTTCCAGTGGTGTTTTCCAGATTACCTAGGTTGTTTTTCTTCTGCACTGAAGGATGCAAATCACTTACCTAGCTAGTTTCAAGTCTACTGCAGAGAGTTTAGACTTTATCATATGAGTATTGGAATAGTTACTTCATAGTGAAGTCAGTAATTAAAATTCAGAAATGACTGCATCTGTCGTTTCTAACTGCTGTGTTAAGATTTTTGCCCATGTACTCTAAATAAACATTTAGTTGCTAAAAATTAATGATGAATACTTAAATTTTGTGGGGAAGCTGTTACTCTGCATGTGAGGAGAATACACTGTGCCCTGAAAAGAGAGAGTGTGTCATGATATTGAGAGAATGTATCCTGGGCTGTTAGTGGGTCTGATTTTATGCAAAAAGTTCTGTTGGGGCAAGTTGGAATACTGACTGTGTGGACCTTGTGGTGTCAGCTGTTCTCTTCAGCTGTGTTGTGCTTGTGTGTGAATTTTTTTATTGTATTTATTTATGTGTATGCTTTCAGATTCTGTGTGCAGGTATAACTTGGGCTTCTCATTCTCTCTTATCAGCTGTTTTTTCTTTTTTCCCCCAGAAGTCTGCAGTTGTTAAATAGTGGGGCAGTGCAGAAGCAGTTTACCTAGTCCCTGTTTGTTGAGTTGCCTGAGCTCAATTTATGTCACAACTGAGGGACTTTAAGTTAAGCTGTGTGGTGTTTATTTCTATTTAAAATCAGCTACATATCAGTTATATATGACTCCATTTTCTGTTTGCAAGAACATTCCTGCATAGAAGCAGGAAAGTGTGTAAGTATACACCTGGTTCTTAATGTAGCTGCTGTGTCTGCATTTTTGTATCAATGTTTTTGTGTGTGTGCAGTCTCAGGGCCGCAGTGAAATCCTGATGAGTTTGCAGAAAGTCCTCAATGGACTTGGAGGAGCAGCAGCTTCTTGTCACCGTGATATTTATAAGAATGCCCGGTCTCTGCTGACGGACAGATCGATGGCTGTGCGGTGTGCAGTGGCTAAGGTGGGTGCCTTCTTACCAGTCACAGAAATTCCTGTGCTGTGGTTGGGGAGTACCTGCAATTGAACTGGGACCTGTTGTTCAGGAAGGGAAATTTGATAATTATTGGACAAGGTAAGTCCTTACTAGTTTACACTGCAGGCTCAGACATTTGACTTATTTCACAGGTACTGTAGTACTGTATTTCCCACTTGATAAAAACATATGAGATGGAGTATGTTATCCATGAGGCTCAATGGGAGAGGTTTTTGGTAACATGGTTCATGTGTAGAGCTGTCTTTTAATTTTTTAAATTATGTATTAGCCTCTTCCATGACTCTTCTAATTGTTTACTCAGCTAGATAGTTGGCATGTGGAAGAGTGTGTGTAAGTTAATTCTTGAAACTTTCATATTAAAATATTTTCTGAATAAACTTGATGATAGCAGTCTAATACTTGGATAAAATATAAGAATGGTCTCCTGGTGCTTAGCAAGTCTATTTTTCCTACAGTGTCTGCTGGAATTACAGAATGAAGCGGTGTTCATGTGGACAGCGGAACTAGAGAATATTGCAACGCTGTGCTTTAAAGCTCTGGAAAACTCAAACTATGGTGTGCGAGTTGCAGTGTCAAAGCTTTTGGGGACAGTCATGGCTACAGCACTGATACCAAAACAAGCAACAGGTACAAGCCCTTCTGGATTCCATGTCTACATTGGCAGACTTAGTTGCACTTTCAGTACCACGTTGCATGACAGTGCTTCATGACACATTGATTTCCCAGTAAATGGAAGCTTGTAGATGGATTGTTTGTTTTCACAAATCAATAAGCTAAAAAGAGTGCAGAATCTCTATTGTAGTCATACAAAGAAAAGACAGCAAACTATCAAAAATCACTTGGGAGAAGTGGCTTATTTTTTTAAGCATCCAAGTAAATTTTTATCTGAAATATTGGGTAAATTTGTTTTTGCATGACAGTTTTGAGTTACTAAGTCTAGTTTCAAAATCATTGCTTGTGTTGGTTGGAACTTTGGAAACAAATTATTACTTTTCTTTTTAAAAAGTGATGCGGCAAAATGTGAAGAGAGCCACACTTGAGGAGGTCTTGGAGCTCATGGCCACAGGATTTCTGCGGGGGGGATCTGGTTTCCTGAAGAGTGGTGGAGAGATGTTAAAAGTAGGAGGATCTGTCAATAGGGAAGTGCGAGTTGGTGTTACCCAGGTTTGTAATTTTTTTAATCAAGTAAAATTTATACATAATACCTTTTCATAGGAAAAATACACATTTCTGTTCTGTATTTATTTGTAAGTTAATTTACAGGTCTAATTTGACTTTTCTGTTTTGTGAGATGTACATGAGATATCATTCCCCCATCTACTTTCTTCTACTATTGATATGCAGTAACAATAGATTAAAATACAAGCTAAGGAAAACTTATTGGTCAGTGTACATTGGTGAGATTAACTTGCAAAAATACTTGAAAACTTAGTATGTTAAAGACTTTAATTCCTTTTTAAAATTTTGTTTATTTTTAGACAGGATGCCCTTTTATGGCTCCCTTCTGAGCTGCAGCTCAGATTAGTTAAACAACATTTCTTCTTTCCATATATCTCTTATAAATAGGTGAAATCTGATGAATGTGGAAGCTCCTTTTGTCTGAGAGAGAAAGGTGGTGGCAACATCTCTTCAGATTCAGACATTCTTATGCTGATGTGTATTTCACTATGCTGCAATAACTTCTCAGAATCCAGATTCTTTGATCATAAGTTATTTTGTGAAACCCTTTATTTTTTCTCAGCCTTTTTCAGGTGAACTTTGTGAATATTCCAGGTTTTCATTGTGAACTGGAACATGTTGATGTTGCTTTTATTTACATAGTGTTTTTAACTTTTTTAGTAAGAGGCACATTTAAAGCAATGAACTGGATTTTTTTGCTGTCATCCAAAGTGTATTTTATGCATCACAGTACAGGGGCTATTCTTGGTACTGGAGAAAGCTGGGTTTCAGCAGCAAAGATGTGGATAATGGATTAGTTTATGCTGAGTAACCTCATTAGGTTAGAGTTGCTTATTGCTAACTGGTGTTGCTATTATTATGTGCTATGCTCGAGTCTGGCTGTAGTTTCACAGTCTTTTGGTTCTGTTTTAATCTGTTGTGTGACTTCTGGGTCTGCAGGCCTACGTTGTCTTCGTTACAACACTGGGAGGGCAGTGGCTGGAGCGCAACTTTGCCACGTTTCTGTCCCATGTTCTTGATCTGGTCTCCCATCCTCGTGCAACTCAGACCCACGTGGAGGCTGTTTACTCTCGAAGATGTGTGTCCTTTATCCTGAGAGCAACTGTGGGCAGCTTACTGGGGGAGAAAGCACAGATTGCAGCTGCCAAAGAAATATGTCAAGCTATCGGTAAACAAATGAAGGCAGTGGGTGAGAACCATTTTTCTTCATTCAAGACCACTTGAAAGTTACTGTCATATAACCGAGGCAGCCATTTTTCAGCTTTCTTCTACTGTGAGGAGTAATTTTGTTCTTAGGGGAAGTGATAGTTCATCTGCTTTCTGTTTCAAATGTTCAAAGGTTGAGTTCTGCTTCAAAAGTGATAGCGTGATACTGGCTTGTTATCCCAGATAAGCAAATGCATTGTCAAAAGCCTAGAATGGAAGTGGAGATGAAAACTATGCATTTCTCATCTATCTTGGGATAGGTTGTACTGAAAGTCATGCACCTGTCGGTCAAGATCTTGTAGATCCCTGTGTCTCCCCTGCTAATATCCATACTAATATCCAATTGGATTTTGTGATAAAAATGATGTAATCTGAAGAATACAACCCCTTTGCAAAACTTTGCAGAATATGGAATCACTAACAAAACTCTCTTGGCATCTGTTTCTTACGAAAGGAAGTAGCTCAAGCTGGAGATTTAAAAGAGTAAATTGGAAATACTCATCATTTTATTTACCAAATCTTTCTTTTCTGCTGACATCTAATTGGAGTTTAAAACAATGTTTAACAAATGGAAATTAATTTGATTTAGAAACTTTTGCAGATTCTTCTCCTAACAATTTTTTTATGGGGTAGGCATGGAACTTTAAAAGTTTCTTCATTACCGTAAGTACTACTTCAAGGAAAACAAATGTATTGAAAATGCTGCTTCTGAGAGTAAACAGTTGCAGAAAATGGTCCTCCTACCACCTTGTCAAAGTTGCAGGAAATTCAGTTGTGTATTTGCATAGTTTGAAGTTCTTCCATATTTTTGAGGATTTCTCATGAATGTGATGAAAAATGGGAAGGGTTTTTACTTGATAATAATTGCTTCCCTTCATTTAGACCATTCTCTAAATTTTTTCTGTAGTAGATGCACCAACATTAAGGTGGTACTGAAGTCCCTTTTTGAAGAGATATTTGCTGCTTCTGGGATATTTTGTAGGAGAGCATACTGTGGGATAAGGAACTCAATTGGATACCACTGAGATGATTAAAAATTGTGATCATTTATTTACTAGAGATCTCTTTTTTAGTTTCACTGAACATACATGCATGTAAATTTGTATGCAGAAGCTAGATATGTCAAGAGTGTATATTTTGTTACCATGTATAGATACACACATACAGTTACACTGTTTGTCCTACCTCTTAGTGCTCTGCTATCCATAGTAACTGCTGGGCATCTTTTTTTATGGTCTTTGGACAACTGTGTTTGGCTGATAGCTATAAAACTCTTTCCCTGCTGAATGTGTTCATTTTGTTAGTTCTCACTATGACCAGACTTGTGGTTTTGTTTTAATGTAGGATTGATGTCAAAATGAAACTCACTTTCTGTCCTGTGAATGCTCAAGTGGGATTCTAATGGTAGTTAAGCAAGACACTCTTGTTTTCTTTTCTGCAGAAGCAGTAGTGAATGATGCTAACAGTGAAAATAAATCAGGAGCTGCTGATGTAGCTGCAAGCCAGCATGTAATGGTGTGTGCTCTCCAGGAACTGGGTAGTCTGGTTCAGAGTCTGAATGCCACTGCATCTCCTCTTATTCAAGAACCCTCTACTGGTATGCACATAAATGGAAATAGATTAAGTGAGGCATTTGAGTAATGAATATGAAATATCATTAAATCTAGTTTAATAAATGAATATGAAAGAAATAAATCTATAAAATTGGTACTTCCTGTAGTACTCCAGATAACTACATTTGTCCACCTCATTGTGTCTATTACCCTAACTTTAGTTCGAGTTTGACCAAATGTTAAACAGCTGTTTGGATTGGAGTCTTTCTGGAGATCTTTCTAAGGGTGAGTGAGGTGCTGATTTTAGGTATTGGTTTGTTTACAATAATAGTTTTATAGGAAATGCATTGTTTTGCTATGTAAGGTCAGAAATACTTGCACCTGGAAAACATTGCCTTTAAATACCAAATTTCTGGGGGAAGGCAAAAGTATTTTGTTGAGATGAAGCTATTGGTAGGCCCCTTTTAAAGAAGTTGCTTAGGTTTTATGTGGGATTTTCTCCTTGTTTGTTTCAATATCTGAATACACATTTATTCTGTACTGGTACAGCTTTATGTTTTTTGAGTTTGTGGTGACCTAAGTTTTTTCCACGAGCTTCTTCAGACATTTCATCATATAGATTATTGTCTTGTTGCATATGACATTGTTCCCATACTGATTTTATGCCAGCTTTGGAGTAGAGAAGACTGCTCATATTTATTCTCTCTGGCAGCTGTGTCCCATAAGGTCAGAGGGGACTGTAGTTCGGTATTATTTCTGTTAGCTGCCATGAACTCAGCAGGTAGAAGTTGTTCAATAGCTCCAGAGAAAACAAGCAGCACTGGGGGCTTTGAAGTAGAATTTTGCCAAGATTTGGACTAAAGAAGGTGGTGATGGGGAGACAAATTGGAGTGAAGAGTGCAGTTAGAAAGTGGGATTAGGTAGGTATAGAAGTTTGGAGAGTGTAGAAGGATGTAAACTTGTTGCAGGGGGAGCAGCACCATGTCAAAAGCAGACTACAGCTGTCAGTGGCATCCATAGCTGTGTGAAGCAAGCCCACACTGTTACTGTTGCTGTTATTGGCAATCTGTGAAATACTATGGGAATTGTCTCATCCGGTGCCTGTTCTCTTATATAGCACTGCTGCTTCTTTTCAGTGTTCAAGTAGTAGGAATCAGTGCTGTGGCTCTGATGGCTCAACCTTTGCTGACAAAACCTGATGAGGAACAGCATAATGCTAGTAACAAGTACCATCTTTCCTGAAAAGGCAAAGTCAGCAAATTCAAGTTCTTTAACTCTTTCTTAACTTTCACATTGGCTCACTGGTATTGATTCAGTTTACTCATCTATGTATATTAAAAAGCATGTGTATATTAAAAAGTGCATCATAAGTTAAAGACTGCAACCTCTCGTTTCTGTAGGTCTGTTGGAGACAGTAACTTCAGTTCTTCTTCATCCCAGCATGGCTGCTCGACTGGCTGCTGCCTGGTGCTTGCGGTGTGTAGCTGTGGCATTGCCCTTTCAGTTGACTCCATTTTTAGACAGATGTGCAGAAAGGCTCAACAATCTGAAGACCTCCCCTGAAGCTGTTAGTGGCTACAGTTTTGCAATGGCTGCTTTGTTAGGTGGTGTGCATCAGTGTCCTCTAGGCATTCCTCATGCCAAAGGAAAGGTGAGATAGTGAGTGTTTAATCTCTGAGTGTACTAAAAAATACCTTTTTATGTACAAGTAATAGCTTTGCAAAATTAGTGGCATGCTAATGAGTTTCATTATTGAAATTGAGCTTGTACCTTGTGCAAGAGCAGTGGCCAGAGCACATGCTTTTAGAATCTCAGTTGTAATATTTAATAGCTCTTTTCCTGTCTTTCTCTTTCAAATTTGCTGAGGAGAAATTGAAATATTGAAAAATTGCTGAAATAATTGCTGAAGAGAATGTTACTGGCTGTGTTATACGAAAAACAGTAATCGGCATGAAATATAATCTGCATTCATTCTTTATGGAAGGTCAATTTAAATGAGTTGAGCACATCTTTAGTCTGTAAGAGTGAACAAGTACAAGTAGCTTGCAGTGGCTTAATTTATGTTTCTAAAACCCCCTGTGTTTTGCTGCTGGTGCAGATGGTGGTCAGTATTGCTGAGGATCTGTTACGAACTGCTGCACAGAACAGCAGGCTCTCTCTGCAGCGGACTCAAGCTGGATGGCTTTTACTTGGAGCACTTATGACTTTAGGTTTGTAAAAATGGTTTGATTTTTGTTTTTATTTTAAAGCTTGTCCAACACTTCTGATTATCCATTCTGCAAATGGTCTTTACACATAATGGGCTCATTATCCAGCACAAGAGTGTTTATACAGTGGAAGCAGAGTGTAAGTGTACTTCAGCATCCTTGTGCTGGGGAGAAGTGAAATACTAGTACTTATCTAAGGTGAAGTATGGTAGAAGGCATTGTACCTTAAAAAAAGTTTCTCTTCTGTTTTTAGAAACCCAGCCTTTAGTCATTCTCTGAAAGGGCAAAATTACCCATACCCATACCCTTCCTTCCTTAATAATGGTGCAGAAGAAATGGGCAGTAAGTGAAACCCAGTGAGCATTCCAACAAGTTGCATGTGTGTCTCTAGATCAGCAACAGCACTGCGTAGAAGTGTTGTCAGTTTAAAAGCCCTTTGGTTTTATTTTAAAAAAAGCTAGCCTAATGTTTGTATGTGCCATTACAGAAGTATCACAAGATGCATTTTCAGAGGTTATAAGTATACTCTTGAATTGTGCAGCAGTGTTGTTCTTTGCTGTTTTGAATTCCTTTTGTACAGGAAAATATTATAAAGTTCTGATGCATTTTGCAATACTTTGATCTCTCATCAAATACAATTTTATGTTTCATCTCATTTCTCTAAATTGTTTCTTTTAACAATTTATTGTCATGTTTTTCTAACAGTGTTTTCCTATTGTGGTTGTCCTCCAATATATTTTTAATGTACTTGCACTGGATCTTTTTCAGAACTTTCAAAAAAACTTTGACTGTTAAACTAGTTTACATAATCAATAACTATCAGTTGCTTTTCTGTTTATTTTATGGACAGGGTCAAGTAGGCTAAAGAACCTGCCTTTAAAATTAATATTAAAAATTAGAAGGCAGAATAAAAAGATAGTAAAAAACAGCTTACCATCATTCTGTATGACATGACAGTGGGTAGAGTAGTCAATTTCCTATTTTAGGAGTGATACGCACAAGCAGATGTAATGTATAGTACTTACTTGCCACACTTTCAACTTAGGAATGAGAAAGAATTTCATTTGGTTTTCATTGTTCCAAGTAGGGCAGAAAGGAAGAGAAGTGAAATAACATAAAAATAGTTTGAAGAGCAGAAGCCTTCACAGCAGATTTTTCACACTTAAGTACACATTTTTATTATACTGTCACTTTTTTTTTCCTTAGGTCCTTCTGTTGTCCGGTATCATCTGCCTAAGATGTTGCTGCTATGGCGAAATGTGTTTCCACGTTCTCTGAAGGAGCTGGAAGCAGAGAAGGCAAGAGGAGATTCATTCACCTGGCAAGTAACACTGGAAGGCCGTGCTGGAGCTCTGTGTGGTAAGAAATTCAGACTTTGAGATTATACCTGCACAGTAAACCAAAATGTGATCCCAAGTATTGTAGAGAGAACTCCTGTAACTTCCCCTCTTTCTTAGAAAATGAGTAAAATGTGTCAGATTTTCATCAGTATGTCCTGGTTTTGGCATACAATTTTATGAACAGATACAGTCTTTGAATAAACGTTTTGAATTGCTGCTCTTTTGACATTCTCAGAATTTGTATCTTGTTTATGTCCTATATTTGTTTGTTTCAGTGCCAGTTTAATTTAAACTGTTTTGTTATTAGCTATGAGAAGCTTTGTTGCTCACTGTCCCGAGATCCTAACTGAGGATGTGATCAGGAAACTGATGACACCCATAGAGTGTGCCATGACAATGATGTCGCAGTAAGTACGCAATTTCTGCTCTTTATTCACTTTTGTCTTTTCCTGGTCTTGAAATACTAGAACTAATTTGGAGTTGGGTTTTGTGGTTTGTTGTCTGCCCCTTCTCCCTGCCTCACCTGTAATTAAAATAGGACTTCTGAGGAAGTGCATGTCACCAATTTATGGCAGCATATGTTGTGGGTTTGTTGAGTTTGTAATTAAATTTTTCTCTGTACAATTACTTTTGAAAATGTATTGTTAAGTAAATAATGTTGTTCAGAGTAGTTGTCTGAACACTGTTTTCTTGCTTGCCTAGAGTTATAGCCTGTGAAAAGAAATCTGAACATGCTCTCTTCTGTAACTGCAACATTTGTGGTTTCTCTTTTTCATTTTTAATTCTATAGCATTCCATCAGTAATTAAAGCCCATGGAGCTCATCTCAAAGCCAGTGCAGCTATGGTTCGTTTAAGACTTTATGATATATTGGCTTTATTGCCTCCAAAGACATATGAAGGTACATAAATTATTAACAGTTTTTGTTAAAGTAAAATTATACTTGGTACTTGTGATGCATATCTCTGAAGCAGCTGTAAAAGACAAAATACAATTCTAGGAATCTCCATGAATTTTGTACTATATTACTCATCTTCTGTATGTCATCTTGACAGTATAACTACAGAGTATGAGTATTGCAAAGCATTCATAGAGTAACACTTGGAGTATAGCAGTTATGGTTCCCTTTGTAGGATTGAGAGGTATGGAGATCATGGTCTGAAAGCATATAATAGTTTTTTAAGTCATTATTACTTAAAAGATAGAGAACTTTCTTAGTATACTGAAAACCAGATGTGCCAATGGAGGTTTAGTTTTTGTTGCATTAGGGGTTTTTTATTTGTTTTCTTTGGTTGTTTTCCTTTTTAAACCTGATTTGATCTATTACACAGATCTGCTATTAGTAAATTGCCAACCACTGTCATACAGTATGACAAGATTAACTTTTTGGATTTCTTTAGTTTTTTTGTTAATTCATTATGGCTAAATGATCATGTGGCTGAACAGGTTTTTTTTCTACATTGGCATTGTCCTGTAAGGATGGCCCAATCTGTTGTTTAGAACAGGACACAATTCTGAGTAATGTGCTCTAGTAGACCCTGCTTGAGCAGAAGGTGGGACTAGATGACCTCCAGTGGTTTCCAGTCTTACCTATTATTTAGATGTTTGGGTACCCATGATTTGGGAATTGGGAGCCTACAGTTCCATTTGAAGCCTTGCTCTCAACTCTAGTATTGTCAGGTTTACTTCTTTGTTAGCTACTTCTAGAATGGAAGTAATGGCACATTTATAACTTCTGATCACTAGGTGAAATGTTTTGGCTAAGAAGCAGCAATAATTCTTTTTAATGTCTGTCTTTCTAGGATCATTTAATGCGCTTCTTCGAGAGCTGGTAGCAGAATTTACTTTGACAGACAACTCTGCTAATACAACCACATCACTCCTAAGGTCTCTTTGTCATTATGATGATAGTGTTCTGCTTGGTTCTTGGCTGCAGGAAACAGATCATAAGTCAATTGAAGATCAGGTAACAAAAAAGCTGGAAGAACGAATTATCTGCCCTGTCTGTGTGATGTGTGTGTGATGAGGCCTTCTAAAACTGCAGCTTCATACCTTGTTTTTAGTCTTATTTCAGAGCTTTTTTAGATGTAAGTGCTTCCATCCACAGGGTACTGTTTTGATTAAAAACCACATACAGCTGAGATATAAATTGCATAATGCTACTCATAGGGTTGTGCTTAATGAGCCTCATTTCTTTAAAAAAAAAACCCTAACTCAGTCTCTTCCCATCCGCCAATCTTCCTAGCCTAGAAATCGTTCTCATATAGATTCTTTTGAACTGGGAGAAATATAGGTTCCACTTAACATGTTTTATAATGAAACTGCTGTCAAAATATCAATATTGCGAATGGTATTATAGCAAAACAAGATTTAACTGGTTTTATAGGTGTAGTAAGAAATCTTGTATTTAATTTGAAAGTATTGACACAATGTTGTTGGCTGAAAACTCTCCTTCTGTAACAGCCATCTAGTAATGGAAGTGTTTCTCAGAAGGTTTCATTGGAGCAGATCCAAAAGCCAAGACTGATACCAAGCAAAGCTGCTTCTGAGCCAAGATCAGCATGTCAAAGCAAAAAAGAGTTTTACAAACTTCCATTGTTGTGGAGGACATAGTAGACTTCCAGTGAATTCTTCAGTCCACAGAGCTTTTTCACTTCCTCCTGCCCCCCACTTTTTTTTTTTTTTTTTTTTTCACTTCCTGCCTGTAAAACAATGGTGCTCCTGGTAAGTGGAGATCTGTAGCCTGTCACAGGACACTGGCAGTGTGTGCTCACAGCCCAGAAAGCCACTGGAATCCTGGGCTGCATCAAAAGCAGTGTGGCCAGCAGGATAAAGGAGGTGGTTCTGCCCCTCTGGTCTTGTGTCCCCAACATAAGAAGGACGTGGAACTGTTGGGAGCAAGTCCAGATGAGGGACACAAAGATGATAAGAGGACTGGAGCACCTCCCCTGTGAAGATGGGCTGAGAGAGTTGGGGCTGTTCATCCTAGAGAAGAGAAGTTGCACTGAGACCTTACAGCAACTTTCCAGTATCTGAAAGGGGCCTACAGGGAAGCTGGATGGGGACTCTTCATCCAGAGCTGTAGTGATAGGACAGGGGGTAACAGGCACTGAAAGGGGGAATTTAGGTTCGATATTAGGAAGAAATTTTTCACTGTCAGAGTGGTGAGACACACGGAATGATTGCCATGGGAGGTTTTGGATGCCCCAACCCTGTCAGTGTTCAAAGCCAGGTTTGGTAAGGCCTTGAGCAACCTATTCTAGTGGAAGATGTCCCTGCCTATGGCAGGGGAGTGTTGGGGCTAGATGATCTTTAGGATCCATTCCAGCCCCTAATTTTCTATCATTCTGTGATTCTGTTGTGCTTAGTCAGGTTTTATTTTTTAGTGATATAGAGGTGTCAACAAACCATACAGTGTTTTCTGGCCTTCTAGGAAGAATACATACCTACTAGACTCTAATTTTGTTTCACAATTAAATAATTGATAGGAATGTAGAATTTTATTCAGAGAAAATAGATGATTGTTTAATAGTGTTTCATGAAAGAATGATGGTTATGAAGTATTTTCTTGATGATAGGAGAGTTTGTAATTTTAGTAGTGTTTCTAATTCTTTCTGTGTAGGGCATAATTATAGCCAAAGCTGAACAGAGCTGTACTGTAACTCTGTGCTTAGGGAGTGACTGAATTACCTTATTTGTAAAATAGTACTTCATATTCAATGGTTCAGAAGCTTTTATTAGTGCCAGAATTAATCTGATTTTCTCTTAATTTTCATCTCGTAATACCAGAAGTGATAGTTTGTGTATTTATCTAGCTATTAATGGTTGTGACTCTTCAGAATTCAGCTGACCCTCTAAATGCTGATGTGTATGCATGAGGACACTGCACTTGTATTCATATGTTTGTAAGCTACTCCGTTGTTTTAACTACTGCAGATGTGTTTTGGTTATCTCTAGTTCCAAATTTTATGTGCAATGGTATATTCAGAGGTATTCATGTTGTGTGGAATTTTGCAGCTTCAGCCAAACAGTGCATCTGGAAGCGGTGCTCTGGAGCACGATCCCTCTTCTATTTATTTGCGCATCCCTGCTGGTGAAGCTGTACCTGGTCCGCTTCCTTTAGGAGTATCTGTCATTGATGCATCTGTGGCTCTCTTTGGTGTGGTTTTTCCTCATGTCTCATACAAACATAGGTCAGTTTACATCAGTGTACAATTTCAGAACCTAATGCCTTATTTCTCTGGGTACTGTTATGTTGGGGATTTTTTTGTTTATTTGTTTGGTTGGTTGTTTTCCTGAAATTGCCTAAGGTATCAACTGCCTTTAAATGCAGAGTTCACTATTTTGATGTCCATTGTGTCTCAGGATTCCAGAATATGTGTAGTCACTTTAGAAATAAAGTGATTTCCTCAGTTTTATCTCTTGAAGATTAGTGTTCAAAGATGGAGACTAGATTCTTCTTTTTTCATTTTGTATTTAACAGTAGTAATATCTCTGCAACCAAAGTTTCCTGCAAAATTACCCATTGCAATTAACTTCAAATCAACCTTGAAAACAGCAGGGGCCTCCACTGAATTTCATTTGGCTGCCACAAGTAAGACGATTTATAGTCAGCAAGGAATTGTATGCACAATGAAAAAGAGGAAATGGAATTCAACGTATTTTCCTTTGTGTTTCACATTACCTCTGCAGAGTTATCAGTTGTCAGGACTAACTGTGTTACTCAGTTTAGGCAATTTGTCCCTGAGCACAAAGTGAAAACAGTTCCAAGAAGCATTTCAAAGTAAAATCAGCTTTTGATGCACATCTTCTGGGAGCAGTTTTTTCCTAGGGGCCAACTTCATTTTGTAGTAAGTGCAGGATAGACCTGAGATCAGCTTGCAGTAATTCACCTTGGTCTATACCTGTTGTTAATTGTGAAAAGATGTAGCTTGGGAACTGCTGAGTAATTAAGAATGCAGATTATTCATTGCACTCCTGGTTTTGGTATCTTCTAGGGAATGTTCCTCCTCCCAGTTATGTTTTCTGGGGAGGAGTGGGGGCAGGAATGGACATTAAATGGGAAAAACAATAGAAACAGAAAAACAAATATGAAGGGTAACACTTTTTTAAATGGTAGTGGAAAGACAGCATTTTTCCACTCTGGTCCTCATAGCTTTCTAGTTATACAGCCAAATGCACCTGAATATTCACTTCCTCTTGGTGATGTTTTCTTCGAAGGAATAGTAAATATTTATGGATGAACTAGAAGAACCAGCAAAGGGATGTTCAGAGTATTTATTACCTATAGTGAATGCCTTCTGCAGCCCCTGAAGCATAAGTTCTGCTACTGAACTTAAAAGGCCCTTTTGTAGTGTGTGGTTTTTACCAGCTGTGCTATAGTTTGCATTTTGAAAGGCTATCACTTAAATTATGTTCTTTCCTTTGTTTTAGATTACAGATGTTGGATCACTTTGCTGAATGTGTCAAGCAGGCTAAAGGTGTTCGCCAGCAAGCTGTGCAGCTTAATATCTTTACTGCTGTTCTTAGTGCCTTGAAGGTAGGACTTGTAAACTTGCAATGAAAGCCCAAGTTCATCAGTTTGCATTGAGTACAAAGAGCTGTTAGAAGAATGTTACTAAACTTAATCAAGAATTCAAAAATTTGAAAAGTCCAGAATTGAAATTCTTTCCGGATACTAGCTTGAGCTCTTGTCTGCATGTACAAGTACAGAGAACAGATGAGGCTAGTGACTGCATTCTACAGTCATCAGCATTCTATAGTATTCAGACTGTCTTTTCATCTTGAATCATGTGGTTTTATTTGCACTGGACTCACGGATTTAAGTACTTTGTCATAAATACTCAGAAAACCCCTCATCACAGAGTATTGTGCAGATGTGACTTGTGTAACTGAATACACAAATAGCTTTGGTTTTACATTATGGTTGCCTTATTGCACAGAATTCTAGGTGCTTATGCCCAGTCCTACTGACTGCAGCTACTGCTGTGTGCTCTCTATCTAGACTTGGAAATGCAACCTGATGCTATCAAGTCAGAAAGTAAGACAGCTAGTCACAAATAATGCCTGCCCAGTTAAGCTGTTACTGGAGCTCCATGTCTTTGGTTGACTGGCAAAATACATTGGCAAAACAGCACCTCAGTTCTTTGCATTGTTCTTAAAAACATGATCTACATTGCTTCAAGTTGAAATGTAGGTTTCGAGATAAATATCTGGAAGCTCCCATGCCAGGCCAAGTGGTCAAAAAATTGTCAAAATTGAGCTGAAGTGAGGACTTCAGAAAATGATGATCTAAGGTTGAGCCTTTGGCTTCTTGCTCCATAGTACATGAAGTGTTTTTATTTTACATGTGTTTAATTATTTCTCCCAGAGTAGAAGAAACTGCAAAAGCACTGCTTAGTGTTCGATAAAGTGTTCATATAAGAGGCTGTATAAATGTTTGGAAGGATGTGATTATAAAGAAAAAAATACTTTCATGTATCTATAATGTCTTCAATTTAAGTGATTCTTGTAGAAATGTGACTACTCTGTGGTTTTTGTATTAGATTTTTGCTGTTAAGACTTTTAAAGCTTCTTTTTTCCCCCTGAGGTGTCCTGTGTAAAGCTAGATCAGATTTGGTAGGACTAGGGTGCATGTAGGTAATGCATTTGATAAAAAAGACTGGTGCAATTTGTCTTCCTGTATGTGAAATAGGTAGAGTATTGGCAAACATCATGAGACCCAGAATGCTGGTGATTTTGAGTTTTAAATGTTTTCAACCGATGTGTTTTAGGATAAACTACCGAAAATCAAACAAAAGCAAAACCACGTAGTTTTCACTTGATGATCTCAAATGTATTTTCTTCCCCTTCATTGGGATGTTTGGATTCTTCTTCTTGTTCTTCTTTTTTCATTTTTTTTTTTTTTAATGTAGGGTTTAGCTGAGAATAAAAGCACATTAGGACCAGAAGAAGTCCGCAAATCTGCTTTGACACTTGTAATGGGTGCCCTTGATAATCCTAACCCTATTTTGAGATGTGCAGCAGGTGAAGCTCTTGGCAGAATGGCTCAAGTGGTTGGAGAAGCCTCTTTCATTGCTAGAATGG
Source organism: Lonchura striata (assembly GCF_050655825.1). Taxonomy (NCBI): domain Eukaryota; kingdom Metazoa; phylum Chordata; class Aves; order Passeriformes; family Estrildidae; genus Lonchura; species Lonchura striata. The sequence goes on along the minus strand of NC_140705.1, from coordinate 81,284,786 downwards.
CTCAGTACAGTTTTGATAAGTAAGTTGATTTTAATTCAAAAAATTAAATAAAATCGCAATTTAATGTAGTTTGGAAGATTGCTTTTCTAAATGCCATATTCATTCTCGTCTTTCTTGCTTGATCCCTATGGTTACATTGATCTAAGAAACCTTTAAACAGATTCTTCTCTTTTGCATTTCTTTCATGTAAGAAATAAAAGCTGAGTTGTTAAACAGTCAGAATGTGAAATTATACTGGTGAACAGCTTTTGATGAGTTACCTGAAGGTGACTAAACTGTTTCAGATAGATAAGCACAGCTTACATTAGATATGTCTGTAATGTGAATTATGTAATAGTGGTTCTGTTTCACAGAAACATCCTCTTTACACATTGATTTAACTGATTTATTGGCCCATATTTTTTTCATATTCTGTTTGTCTTGGGTCTTTAGAAAGATGTCTGGTAGAAGCAACAAGACAGTGTGTTTCTCAATTTCTTGCTTAAGTTTAAGGCATCAGCATATTTCTGAATCAGAGTGCAGCTGCCTCAGGGCTGCAGCCCATGTTTTTTGCTGGGCCATGTGCATGCACATAGCCTCAGTACAGCTCTCTTACCTCTGAGTAATTACATTTTTCCAACCCTTTCATCTTGTAATAAAGTACATCATCCTTGCTTTCTTTAATTGTATTTCTACTACTGGGACTTTTCTTGGTTTCTTATCTAGATTAATTTGTAAATTGTCAATGGTTGTCATTCTGTTGACAGTCAAGTGATTTTTTTATATTTGAGATGTGCATTTACTTTGTTGTTCACTGATGGCCAAGAGCATGCATGTCTCTCATATACAGACAACTAGGGGAAAAAAAATCTTTGCCCTTATTAGGAAATCACTTCTTTTATCTCTCTTCCTCGCTCACTGAAGAGGCTTCTAATTGCCAAGTAATATATGTGACATGCATTCAAAAGCAGTATTGTGAAAAATACTCAATAAGTCAATGCATACAACTTCCTACAACCAGATCATTCAAAATGCTACTCTTTCTGTTTTAGTTTCATTTTAAAAGGCTTTCTATTAAAAAAATAGGCTCTATTGGAAAAGCCACAAAAATCAGCTGTAGAAGAAAACAGCTATATAAAAAACTGAATTTGCCAGTTTGTCATTTCTCAGTATGTTGTCATTTTTTTATTCTTGATTCCTTTTCACTGCAGTGGTTTTGGAATGATTATTTAAATTAGTCTGCTATGAAAAATTAGTCTGCTTGTAAAATCTGGATTCTTTTTCTGTATCCCTCAAAACTCTTCTTCATCTAAAAGGTCAAGTTCTGATTAGAAAAAGTAAAATTGTTATTGAAATACCTTTTTTTCCTCTTGTTTTATATGTAACCTGGATTAATAGCAACGTAAAGTAACTACATTGTTTTTGCTGTTGTTTAGGCTTCTCAAATTTTGTAAGATGGCTTGCAAAATTTCATTAGTCTTTTGCACTGTTGTGGTACTTCAAAGATTCTGTGTTACAAACTTAATGAAGTGATTTCTTTATATTTAAACATTGATAGATTAAAATCTGCTCGAGATGTTGTGTCAAGAACAGGCCATTCCTTGGCCCTGGGTTGTCTTCATCGGTACGTTGGTGGAATAGGTTCTGGACAGCATTTGAAAACTAGTGTCAGTATTCTCTTGGCTTTGGCACAAGATGGAACCTCTCCTGAAGTCCAGGTAAAAAAAAAAAAAAATCACCACAAAATTACTTAAAATGTTCAGGATGAAGGTTAGAAATTAAACTACCTGTTCAGATATTCTTTAGTAGATGTTGTCACATGCAAGATGTGTACCATGTACCAGGGAGCGTGAAGAAAGTAAATATTTTCTTATAAACTCCCAGAGTACAGAATCTCAATAGTACAGTGTAATTAAAATGTAACTCCATAGCTATTTAGGGAGTCACTTGGAAGTGGTCAGGTTAATTCAGAAGGATGTGTGTCTGCTTGCCAGCTGTGCCAGAGTGAGGCACTCTGGGCATATTCCAAACTGCCTTTAAAGCAGCATATGTCAGTATTGCCTTAGCTGCTTAAAAGGAAGCTTTTAATAGCTACCTGATGACTGAAATGTGATCACTTACTGGAATCTCAGGTGATGAGCAGTAGTTTCCTTTGTCAAGTAATTCCTGTGTATGTGAAACATACACAGGACATCATCTCTGCAGGGTTACATTATGAGCACAGAAATCTATTGCAAGATAAATTGCAGTTAGGGGGCAGAAGGGGAATCAATAGGAGCCAAATCTCAGATAGGGAGTGGTTTCTATCTACTGTGGACCAGAGATACGTGAAACCTCTTAAGAGGACGACTTAACTGCTAAAAGTTGCTGGTACAGTAGAAAGGGGACTAAACATACTGTTAAAAGACTAATGGTTTAGGAGAGTAGTGGCACTTTATACCCACCACCTGAGAAGCTGAATCCCCCAGTAACTGTAAAAAAAATCATACTTACACCTTGGTTTACTGTTAACTTGATAGAACATGTACTTGAGTACCTTCTTATTTCTTTTTCTCAGAGCAATTAAAAAAAAATCAAAGTAACAAGGTTTATCAGTTGGGAAAACAAGCCTAGTTTGGGGTTTTTTTTGGAGATAATGTTAAAAAAAAATCTATAAATACAATTTTAAGTCTCTTTTGAATGTTCTTAGTTTAAGGAAAGACAAAGTACAATTTGCATATGTAACCAGTTTCAAGTATGAGTGGGTAACTTGAGGCATAGAATTGTGCACCAGCAATTTCAAAAAGAAATTGGAAAGGTTAATGCCTTGTGAAAAAAAAAAAAGTATAAAGGGGAAGTCCAGGCTGAACTTGCATATCTAACTTACTTTTTGTTGAGAATAGAGCCACTGTGAAAAACTAAGCTTTTAAACCTAATCCCTCACTGGATCAGTGTGGTACAGAAAAACTGTATGGAAGTATGAATAGTAGAAGTTTACAGGAATGAAAGGATAAGCGGTAATGTGCTACCACAGGATTAGGACTGTAGAGGTAGATGATTGCTAGTGCTCATGGTTTTTTGATTGCATCAGCGGGGATTAAAAAGTAGCAATTTTAAAAGCTTATTCCTAAGAGTCTAGCTTTGTAATAGTAATACTCTTTTAACTTAGTCATGTGTTTAATGTGAGAAAATTCTGAAATAAGATTATTTAGTAGGGTGTTATGAAGAGATAGCTAATGCTTTCAGATCTGTCTGTGCAATTTATTTCCAATGAAACGTCAGTATCTGAAAGGACTGGCCTCTTGCCTGCTTCTTGCATTGACAGTTACAATAAATTACTTTGCTCTTTTGTTGTTTACTTACCTTCAACTGAAATAGGTCTATCTTTCACCATTTTTTCCCTCATCCTGACTTAACAACGCTGTTTGTTGCTCTTGTTGCTAATAAGAAAGTTAAAAAAATGCATGTGAACCTTTCAGCTTGTCATGAAAATCAGTTCCTACTGAAATATAAAAAATCATCTCTGCTAAGGGCTTTGAAAGCTGCCCATTTCAGACTCTGCCTCCAATTCTGTAGTGGAATGATTCTCTCTTTCTCCTGTCTCAAGTCAGTTTTCTTTTTTCTTTTTATTTTAAGTAGATGTGTTGTTTGTTCTTGTATTTTTCCTCTTTGAAGTGCTTAAGCATATTTCTTCTCAAATTCTTTGTCACCATGTTTCCTTTATACCCAAAACTGCTGATAACCAAAGAATATGTTAGATACATTTAAACTCTCAGGTCTGGGAAATTTGGAAACACTTCTGGAGTCAGAGTTGTGAATTAGAGTGCTTAAGAACAGAAACTAGTCTCCAACTACATAAAAAACTGTTTAATTTCCTGAATGCATTACTGAAAAACATTCCTTTGTGTTTTTGGTAGACCTGGTCTCTCCATTCACTTGCTTTGATAGTGGATTCTAGTGGGCCAATGTACCGTGGGTACGTGGAACCAACGCTCTCTCTTGTTCTCACCCTGCTCTTAACTGTCCCGCCATCGCACACAGAAGTACATCAGTGCTTGGGCAGGTGTCTTGGGGCTATAATAACTACTGTTGGGCCTGAGCTGCAAGGTTAGTGGGAATTTGAAGTGGAAAAAATAAAAATCTACCTTGTATAAAGATGATATTATAATCTTAAATGGAAGAATATAAGTTTTTGTTAGTTGCAGGTGGGGGAGTCAATGTTGGCTGTTTCAGTTACAGTCCTGCAAACAACCTCATTTTGATGCTCCTTATGACTTCTTGGGGCTTTTTTGACTGCAGTTGGAGATTTTTATAAAGAAGTTGCAGTGATGTATGGTGTTTTAGGTAATGGTAAATTTGCATGGTGAAAGACACTTTTAAAATCTAACTGCAGATAATTAACTGGTTTCATGACCTGGGAAGATAGTCTCACAATATTTCTGACTGGAGATTATTGATTCAGAATTTCATTGTACAGCATGTTATTTAACTGAGCTAAAAAAAGAGATACTGAAACATGCTGTAGTGTTTCTAATTTGCATGGCAAATCAGAAAAGTTGCATGTTAATCGGGGAACTATTTTTTGTGATATTGAAGCTTTAATAATTCTTGCTTCACAAAAGTTTAAAGCCTGCAGTTGTGATATAAAAGTTTTGCTGTGTTAAATATATCCTCTCACATGATTAGGTAACGGAGCTACGATTTCAACAATCCGTTCTTCCTGTTTGGTGGGATGTGCAATCACACAAGACCATTCAGACTCACTTGTTCAGGCAGCTGCTATATCCTGCCTTCAGCAGCTTCATATGTTTGCACCACGGCATGTCAACCTGTCCAGTCTGGTTCCCAGTCTTTGTGTGAGTATCAAATGCATCCTTTTTGGTCCTCCAAGTTTTATGCATGTGCTTAGCAGAGGACAGGGCAAATATTTAGCAAGATGTCAAGGATAGCCATATATAATAAGCAGGTTATATTTGTAAAAACACCAGAGTCCCCAAGACATTTTACCTATTTTCAGAATGCTGCCCAAACTGAAGTCAGAGGGGTTGATTCTCTTTCACCCTCAATAGTGTAAGATAGCAAGCATTTATGAATAATATGACTAAGTAAAAAAGATGCTGAAATGCTCTGTTTGCTCCAACTAATTGCGTGCAAAGAGGGGAGTGAGTTGGGGAAAGATTTTGGATTGCCACTGTCAGCATATTAGGGGCTATCATACAAATTCTTGTGCTGCTGCTGTTAATGTTGGCACCTTCTTTCGTTAGTATCTTGTCAACAAGTCTTGGCTTAAGCCTGAATGTAAGGCAAAGACTTGAACCCAAAACATACCAAATATTAATATAAGAGGAAAGGTGGTGTGGGTGTGGTTTTGGTGTAGGTTGGTGGGTTTTTTTAATAATTACTATTGTAAAAGTTTTTTGTAGAGGGTTCAGTAGTCCAATACTGAGAAATTTGAAAAGCTTCTCTGTTATGTCTGTTAGATGTTTTGCAAAGTTGTTTATGACAATCTTTGCAGCGCTGATGACTCAGTGTTACCTGAAGGAATGCAATCCTATTATGTCAACACTGGAGCTTTTTCTTAGCATGCCATCCAGATTTTCCCTAGGGCATCCTCTCATGATTAGGTACTTCTCCTCAGCCCTGTGCACACCCAAGTCCCACCCTGCCCCAAGCACTCCTGGGAGTGCAGTGAATTTACAAAACCTGTCACTTGTCCCTTCACAAAATTTTGCATGAAAGGGCAGAATTAGATAAGCTCTTTTATATGAATATGATATACAACATGAGAGATAATTCCTGCAGCCATTTACTTTGTAAATACCAGTGGGTGATGTTACAGACAGTGAAATTCATACATGAATATGTATTGCTGTTTTGAAACCTTTTCCCATTATTTTCTACTGTTTCTCTCCTCTTAGTTTATTGTCTTCTGCTAAATGATAGTTGTTTTTGTTTTCCTTCCTCATATTCCTTACTTTCAAGTTATACTTAGTTTGTTAGGATTTCCCCTTAGTTGTCTTGGGCATTTCTTCATACTGCAAATGCATACTTATGTAGGCAAGATCTGCCTTACCTGCACCATGAGCCAATTCTTCAGAATGGAATTAATGCCAGGTATCAAAATTAAACCATCCAGTTCCACACTCTCATTTTAATTTCTTCTTCCTGCATTGGCTTCATAACTTGAAGTTATTTGTTTTGTAACTTGAATCATGGAATACCGTTTACATTAATAAATCTCCCAGATGGTCTGTGTTTTAGGTCACTGAAGCAACCTCAGTTCTGATATTTAGAAATTCTTTAAAGACTGCCTGTTTTTTTAGGACTAAATTCTTGTATATTCATACGTGGAATAAAGATGTACTGTTAAACTGTGTTTATAAAGCTTTATAAACTGTAGAACCCTTTCATTTAGGGAAGCATTTTCCATCTCCATAATAACCTGATACCAAGAAAACAATGGATATTTGGTTTATTAAAACCAAATTACCCTGAAGTAAATAAAGAGTTAGAGTTTCTTAAAGGGCACTCTTCACCTCATCCACTGTGGAAAAACATTAACTTTTCTGTGGAGCTACATCCTCTCAGAAAAAAAAGAGACCATACACAATTCTTCTGTGAGGAAAATATTTGCTTGTGCTTTAGGTGATTCAAAGGAATTAGAAGCCAGTGTTGGTTAGCAAAGAGATCTGATGGTGCCTTATTGAGAGGCACTTTTAATAACTTAATGCTATAGATTCTGTTACTAATGTGAAATGCAGGTTTTATTATAGTTGTCATGTGCGGGTGCCCCTGATAATGGCTTTTTTGTTTAAAAGAAAGTGATTTACACCTATAGCAGAATATAAGGCAGAGTAGTACTGGAGTGTAACAAATTGGAAACTGTAATTAATCCAAATCACACTGGCACAGTAATTCCAATACTTAAGCTTTTATCTCTTTCATCAGGTGACAGCTGTCAGCTCTGCGTGTATCAGCTATATTTTGATATTTGTATATTATGAAAAGTGCTTACTTCTGAACCTTCAGAACTTAATTCCCAGCAGCTCACACATGGGCTTATAACTGAAAAATATAATGTTTTTAGTCCTTAGCAGCATTGATTTATTGATACTGGGGTGCAGCAGTTCACTCACCTGTAGTGGTTTTGACTTTCAGGTTCATTTGTGCAGCTCTCACTTGCTGCTGCGCCGAGCTGCAGTTGCATGTTTACGACAGCTTGCTCAGAGGGAAGCATCAGAAGTGTGTGAATATGCCATGAGCTTAGCAAAAAACGCTGGAGACAAAGAGAACAGTGCCATCAGTATGTATTTTTTTCATGTGGCTTTTTTGTAACTGTTGAATGCACATGTGCATATGTGTGCTTTGCCTTCAGAAAGAAGGGAAAAAGCCCAGAACCCCCTTGTACCCTTAGTGAAAAAAGCCCTTAACTGTCCCTTCTGACTTCAGTAACTTCTGGCCACACCCCTGCTTTTAACTCTGGAATTTTGTTCATTATTTAACTATTTGTGAAATTTAGACTTTAACCTCTCTCTCTCCTTAAGGCTGGCAGTCAAATAGGAAACACAGTATATGTGAAGTGAAAGCATTGTACAGTTTTTCTGGTATTATATCTCTTGTTATTTTGAAAATTGACTTAATGGTATACTGTTTGATCAAGGTTGTGTTATATTCTGTTAGCATCATATCTGCAGTGTCTGTGAACTTTGCTGGCTGGTCTAATTCTTACATGTATCATTTTATTTTCAAAATAGGAGGTTCAACAGTGTTGATCAACACAGTCTCCATACAAATGTAGAATTGTGAGCTTATTCAAATGATACCAGTTAAGTCTGTCTTATACAACTGACAATACAATACAACTGGGAAGATTCTTTAGAGTCCAGTACTGTTAGGTTTTTTATGAATTCACAGGCTGTTTGCCTTGAAGAGAGGGGTTTTTTTACTTTTTTAACTAATACTTGGAGGTGTTATTTGCATTGCAGATGAAATTAATTACTGTATTAGAATCTTTCTAGCATTGGTTCAGAAAAATAGCAATAACATCTTGGTGATCTTTGGTGGAACTATACACACACAGGTACATAATGTCCAATTCAAGTCTGTTGCTCCAAGTTTTAAAACTGAGTTCCTGATTTTAGAAAAGCTCTCTCATTCTCATTTTGCAGACATGAATCCTTTTGCACCAGGGGCTGGGTCTCGGCGAGACGCTCATTGCCGGCATCAGGGGGTGAATATAACAGAGACAGGCCTGGAGGGTGTCCTGTTTGGAATGCTGGATCGGGAGACTGATCGAAAATTGTGTTCAGATATCCATGACACTCTGGGACACATGCTTTCATCTCTGGCAGTGGAAAACCTTTCTCACTGGCTCATGCTTTGTAAGGATGTCCTTGCAGCTTCCAGTGGTAAGTGTTCTGTTGGGTTCACATAAATGATAGTATGTCCTTAGCATTAGCATCTTCTGGCGATACTGCTTTCGAGCTTCTCTTTTATCCTAGTTAAGGAGTAGGTTATATTGTATACAGAATTGGATTATAGAGCAATTAAACTGTCATAGAAATAAGGAATTATCGGTGTTAAGTTTCAGAATATGACTCATAAATAAAAAGGTGCTTGAAGTAGGATTTCCAATGGAGAAGAATGGTGTTTGTAAGTCTGACATTTCAGTATCTTAGTGAAAGTAGACATCCTTTTTAGCCTGTATACCTCAGGACTGTACAAAGGGAAGACTCCTGCACACATTCTGAGCTTTCTTTTGTGAGGTTTTGTGAATTACTGATTTGATGCTGGGTCACCATGGTGATGAAATTTTTGTTTGTTGTTCAGCTTTGCAGATTTGTTTGCACAGATTTTGTCCTCTGAGACCTTATTCCTGTTTTTCAGCTTGTAGAATGGTTATGACGCAGAATCTGCTTATTTCCCTTGCATTTATACTTGTTTATTGGCATGTATGAGTTCATCCTGAAGCTGTTTCTAAATGCTGCCAGCTTAACATTTACTGATGAGTAATGCTGCCAGTAATTTCTTTATGCAATGTAGTTACCAGAAATCTGCCCAGTGAGAAAGACCTCATTTACTGAGTTCTAAATTGGCATGGATTTTTGTTATTTCATGTGGGATGGGTCTTAAAGTTTTACATGGTTGTCCAATTTCTTATTTATTTATTAGTAGGTGACTTGTCTCAGAGAAAACCATATTTAAATAAATTTCTCTCAGCCAGCAACTTCACATTGATCTCCTTTGATCCATCTAACTGGCATATGACCAAAATGTGGTTTGCTTTTAAGCAGAGATTTACAAATCAGCCACATGAGGTCTTGGATGCCTTCTCAAAATGCTGTTGTTATGCATTAGCATCATCCACGTTTGATTTGCCATAGCCTTTTTCTTACTGAAAGAACTGGCTCTTCAATTGCTTAAAACTAGACTTTCTGAGAAGCATGCATTGCAGTAATTTCCTTTAATTCTCCTCTAATTATTGCAGGGGTGATTTTTGTCAGTGTTTTGGCATTTTGATAATTTAGACTTGTCATTGAGGATTTATGTCTTCATTTCTCAATAGCAAATGTATATATGCATGTTTGATGGGGGATTTTTGGTCTATGTTTGGCTTTTGTTTTTTTATGTGATCCCTGAAGTAATTTTTATTTTCTGAAATGAAGTCTCAAACCTACACCTAGAGAAAATATTTTTTGAATATTAATCACATTTTTGGGTGCTAATCAGTGGCCTACTTGGCTGCATCCTTTGGCTTGGATCTTTGTAATTTTGTTTCAGTTTAACTTGCTTTTTGTCTTCCACTTGAAATGGGAGCTGCAAAATTCAAAACTAAGCTAATTCTTTTATTCTGAGCCTGATAATTCTTTTAATTCAGAGCCTTATCCTGTTTTTTGGCAATTTAGTAGGTTAATTTACAAAGCTGGGCAATTTAGATACAGGATTCAGCTGTAGTTGGTAGAATTAATATTATAGGAATTTTTCTCATATCATGTAAGATGATTAAAGGGTAATTTAACCCAGAACAGATGTGAAAACCATTTATTTTACTGATATGCTCTTGCTTTTGGACATTTGTCAAATGTTTCTACAGAAGAATTAGTCTGTTCTGACTCTTAGGATAAAGAAAGACTTGAACTCATGTCCTTAACTGTCTTCTGTGGATTTTAACAGTGGCATGTTTTTCTTCCTTTTAATTGTTCCATGTCACAGACATGAGCACTGCTGCTCCCTTGGGAGGAGGGAAGGATGAGGAGTTGGAGAAGAAGGACGAGATGGATGATGACACAATGTTTACCACCTTGGGCGAAGAGGACAAGTCCAAGCCTTCTGTAGCACCTCGCTGGGCCACTCGAGTGTTTGCAGCAGACTGTCTGTGCCGAATTATCATGCTGTGTGAAAATACCAACAAGGCACACTTTGACCTGGCACTGGCTCGTTCAGCCAGACTTAAAAACCCAAAAAGTAATTGCGTACTTCGGTTTTGTTCTTAATTTTTTATTTTCGTTTTGACACCTCTTTACAGCTTAAGATTACACAACCAAGAAAAAAAATAATAAGCACTTATTCTTTTATTCAAATGGTCAAAACCAAAGGAAATGCCCAGCAATAATCAATAAAACTAATCACTGTAGTTACAGTACCATGAGGACAAAGAATGAGGTTTTATGGAACATACCAGTTCTGAAAGACTGGTCTGCTTAGGGGAAAAAACCCTTAGAGATTGAAAGGTTTTCTCAATTCTGAAACAGAAGCAATAAACTTATAGCTACGGGCAAGCTCAGAGTGTTTTCAGAGTTTAATGTAATTACAGCAATTAATTAAACTTGAGAATATTTTAGCATCTCCAATCTGAAGAGATGCTAGAAAAGAAAAAAAGAAGGGATCAAGTTAGGTAATTATTGCTATGGCATTGGTTGCAGAGAGAGGAGGATGTGGGAGGGAGTTATAAAAAGACATGGACTTTGTAAAGTTTGTTCTTTTGGTATCCATGAGAGTGATAAGTCTTAGTTTTCAAGCTCATGTTCCAAAGATAGTTTTATGACTTAGAGGATCAAAATTGAGAGGTGCTAGATGGCATAGTACTTTTGTGAAGAAATGTTTTTCAGATAGTGTGAGGAGTCGTCCATGTTTGTGGTTGTTTGGTTCACCTCTGTAGTGCTCATGAGGACTTTGTGTATGTAGGATGAATATTTTGAGCATCCTAGAATGTGTGACATTAATGGACTTTGATGTCTGTGTTGTTGAGAGTGTCTGTTGTTATATGGAGAGTTATCAGGTCTTTACCTGTGTTGCTTTATTGCAGCCTGGTTCCAGCACTGTGCATTTCTTTTGTGAGAATCTGGTTTTTGACTTGAGGCCAAGGCCACTGAAGACTAGGAAGGAACAATTTCAGGAAAGTTTATTTTGTCATGGCATTGTATCACAAAGAAAATAATGAAATAACTGCTGCTTATAGGGTCCTGCAGAGAATGACATATCATAATCTGGAGAATTTTATTTCTATTTGTTTAAAGTGAACTTTGATATGTTTGGTATCATTGTAAAAATGAAAACTTAGCAAAATTCTGCTCCCCCCAAATGCAGTTTCTAAAATACTCAAATTTTACTATTGTCTCTGATGGAAAGAGTAAGTGCAGACTTTATCACTGTAGTTTCAAAGTGATTTTCAGTCTTTCTTACTGATATGCCTCTGAAAAGTTTCAGCCACAAAAACATTTTACTTTTTTACCTTGAGGCTTGAAAATAGCTTAGGCAATTTGTGGGTTTCATTAGTCACAGTGGATGTTGTTAAATAATTTATTTTCACGTTAGTTGTACAATGTGGTAATTTCAAATTGAGAGTGAGAAAAGAAACAAAATTAATACCTGGAGCTGAGTAATCCTTTCAGAAATGTTACTGAGCTATGTATTTTTCTTGGTGCATGCTTACAGCCTTAGACGTGGTTTTTGGGAGGAGAACCAGAGGCATATTCAGATTTAGGTGTTGACATCAGCAGAGGTCACTGTAAGCATAGGATTTGAGCAGGTGCAGAAATTGCCTTGAAGAATTTCTGTATGTTTGGGGGATCATTAAAATTAGCTTTAATAAATGTTTTAATATATTCTAAGCTACTTAGCCATATTTGCATACTTCATTCTACACATTTTCTGCTCATTTTTCAAGGTTGTCTTAGGAATAAAAGTCATAGAATCACTTTGGCGGGGAGGGGATGTGGAAAACAAGAAAGAAAACTAGGTTTCATTCTTTCCTGCTTCTTCCATGCATTAAATCTGGATCTTTGAAAACAAATAGGTAAAATTCATGCATGTCAATGAGCAAAATGTTGGAAGTATTCATCATGTTAACTATTTTTTAAGTTACTAAATAGTTCTTTCTGTTTTGTTCTAAGATGATTTCTTAGTACTCCATCTCTCTGACCTTATCCGAATGGCATTCATGGCTGCCACGGACCACAGCAACCAACTACGCATGGCGGGACTTCAAGCTCTTGAGGACATTATCAAGAAATTTGCATCTGTTCCCGAGCCAGAGTTTCCAGGCCATGTGATACTGGAGCAGTATCAGGCAAATGTGAGACCTCCTTCGTAACTTCAGGAAATCTTGTATTTATGCCAATATGCCAGTATTAGCTTTGAGAACATTTTGTAATTTGAAAAAAAGCTGTGAGGAGATTTTTCTGTGTCTAAAAATATGCTACAGAGACTCGCTTACTGATTCAAATTTTATTTTTGTATCTCATTGTATCTATTGTAATTTAGTAGCTGATAACATTAAAATTCAGTAGCTTGAAAGCCAGATATTGTAAGTTACATTTAATTTTTGGCAAAAGTGGCTATTCGTTTGTAGAACTAGGAGTTGGAAAATATAACTCGCTCAGTTCTAGATTTAATCTAATAAATCTGTTTTCTTGGGAATTAGTGAATGTACTTTTGTTTTAAATGAAAACGACAAAAGTATATCACTGGGAAGTGGGTAAATAAAGATTTATTTGGGGATATTATTGTGCTTTTTTTTTGTTGTATAGCTTAACTCTTTCACCCCTTTTGTTTTCACTCTGTCATCAAGATCTTTCCAAATACTTTTTAAAGGCAGCCTTTCATTCTTTTCACTTCCTGCCTTTTTCTTCTTCCTTCTGTAGTGCTGTAACCATTGCTTCTTTGTATTGGACTTGGTTCCATTTGTTTCAGAAACATATTGCCATATAGCAACTGCCTAAAAGGCATTTTTGAGTCAGTATTTGTCACTTTGCGGACTTGATGCACATCCAACCATAAACATTTAATTTCACATTGCTGTTCCTTTGGACATCAAATTGTCATTGGCTTATTGATCCTTAAGAGAAGTTGCACTTGTAATAATGATTAAAAGGATACTCATTAACAGAGGGAAGATAAAACTACATATTTCACAAAGGTAGTTGGGAAAGCAGGAAAAAAGTAGTTTAAAACTCTGGTTTTTTTGTTTCAAGACTGCTATTGCAAATGTTTGCTAGACAGCAAGGTTAATTTTGGGATATAACTACAATGCCAAATATAGCAATCTTTTCTTGCTTTTTCTGTACTTGACCTTGAGCCTTAAACAAGGTGAGATAAGCAACACTGTGTCCCTATTATTGTAGTTGGATTTCTAACTTTTCTTCTTATCAACAGGTTGGGGCTGCTCTGAGGCCAGCATTTTCCCAAGATACGCCATCCGATATAACTGCAAAGGCCTGTCAGGTACAGTGGAAAACGTTCATATACTATAAACAAAACTAATTTTCCTTCTCTTTGGAAGGAGGAAGCAAAAAAGAAGTAGCATCAAATTGCTGGAAGATGTTGTAAACCTAAGGTGATGTTTTTGCAACATCTTTTGAGTTTCCTAGTAAATATTTTGTTCCTCAAATGTGCAGAAGTCCTTTTAGGGAGCTACATCAAAAAATGTATCTGGAACTAACTATGTCTTCATATCTATCCTGCAAGAAAAAAAGAAGAAAAAAAAGGAAAAAAACCTTTTGCTTAATAAGACCAGTAGAAGTTTATTTATTGTCTTTCAGTCTGATCAAATATGATATATGGAGCCTTATAAATTGATTTGTGATGTGAGGGTTTTTAAATGTATACTACTGTTGATCACTGCCCAATATATTCTTCACAGAGAATGCAGTGACTCATTACCTGAATGATTTGACCAGACACTTGGGAACAGAGCAAAAAAATCATTATAACTTATTTATGGAGGATTGAAAAATTTTTAAAATATTTTTTATGTCTTTTAAGTTTCCTTATAATATGCATTGCAAATACAGCCTTTATAACCACTCACCTGAGCAAAAGGAAAACCTGATTTATTTATCTTAAGCAGGAAGACGGTGGCTAAGTTTTCCTGGTGGTTGTTTTGGATTTGGTTTTCTTACTAATTTAATTTTTTTTTTCATTTAAAAGGTTGTTGGGGTTTTTGCTAGTTTAGAATGATTCTAAACTTTGTTGTCTAGGTATGTAGCACTTGGATAGGAAGTGGGGTTGTAAGCGACCTGAATGATCTTCGCCGAGTTCACAACCTTCTTGTCTCTTCCCTGGATAAAGTGCAAGCGGGAAAGGGATCTTCTAGCCAGCTTTACCGAGAGAGTGCGACTACTATGGAAAAACTCGCCGTTCTCAAAGCATGGGCTGAGGTAAACCATACATACACATATATATATGTATGTTAGAGGGATGCCGCGGGAGACAAGACTCATGATATCATGATCATCAAGTCTCAATTTATTGTGACAGATTACACAGTTTATATATGTTCGTTAATTAGCTCATACATATTGCAAAAGCCAAGCTCATGATTGGTTGCTATGTGACTTGTACTATTATCTTAAAAGTATCTTTGTGAAAGATACATGCCTGTCTAGCTGGCCTTGCAGTTAGAACAGCTTAGTACTCCTTTGTTCTTCTCTATCTACTTCTACATACCAAGCAGTTTCAATATCCTGCTTTCTGCACACCATCTACTCTTCAGGGCCATGCGAACTTTGCAGCAGTCACATAGCCCTCCCTATTTGGATTAATTTTACAGTGTCATGTCCCTTGTCATTCAACCATTCCTCTGTCAGGCTCTCTTCATATATACACACTGGTAGACATAAAATAAAGGATTTAAATAAAATGGAGTTGTATTGAAAATCTCTTTTATCCAGTCATTTTCTGGTGAATTTTATCTGTGTGGAATCTGTTACATTTACATGGGAAAGGCTGCTGCTTTCCTTTCTTCTTAGAATCTCACAGCACAGACTTTGACATGTTTTACTTCTAGGTGTATGTTGTTGCCATGAAAATTAAGAAAGAAGCAGAAACCAAACCAAAGCGTGTTTCAAAGAGCACAGAGGAGGATGAGGATGATTTTGGTACTGTGGATGAGTTGCCACCAGACAGTTTGATAATGCTTGTACAACCTGAGCTGCCAGCACTGAGCCGTCTTTGGTTGGCTGCGCTGAAAGATTATGCTCTTTTAACTTTACCAGCTGAATTTGCTACCCAGCTTCCACCAGATGGTATGCACTGAAATTTCTTGTTGTGTTCTGCAAAACAAAAAAGAAAGAACAAGAAAGAAAACTGTAGCTGGACATTCAGAATTTTTCTATAAATTATTTGGTATGCATGTTTTTTATGCAAGTGATAAATTTCTGCCTGAGAATGTAATAGCAATGTTTTCTAACTTTGAATAGTTTTTTCCTTCAATTTGCAATGGGTATACTCTTTATTTAAATCATCGAGATCATTAAAACCATGTCTTTGTGGAATTAAAAGTACTTCTTCACCTCACTTCACTTCTTCACCTATCAAATGCAAAAAGATCTTGGTTGTATGAAAAGCATAGCCCCTGAGATCAGAGCAGACACTGTTTTACAGTATTTCACTGAATTAAGAGTGAATGATTTATATGAAATATGCTGCAAGACCTGATGACTGGACCTGCCTTTCTTGCTCTCTGCTTGCTGCTTTATTGAGGCCAGTGCACTTTCTCATGAGATGTACTAATATTGCTACTACACAAGGAGAATTGGAAGGTACTGCCACTAACAAGGATCACATCTGATTATGTTTGTGGTCAAGCATACCTGGAATAAATATACTAATAAAGTCATGAGTGCATGCTTTTTTATCTGTTACTTGCAGAGAACTTTAGAATTTACTTTTGCTTTGTTAATTGAACAGGAGGAGCATTTTACACTCCTGAAACAATAGACACAGCTAGACTGCATTACCGAAACTCTTGGGCTCCCATACTGCATGCAGTGGCACTTTGGCTAAACAGTACAGGATTTAACATGTCAGAGTCAACAGAAGAAAGTGCTGCAGCAGTGCCCAGCTCTCAGAAACGTGCTACATCCATTATGCTAAACCAGACACCTGGAACTCCACCTATCACTAAATCTTTGCCAGAGATAAACAAAGATCGAATGCACTTAATTTTGGGTAAGAGTTACAAGTTTAGAGTTCAGTAGCAGCATATTATGGTATGAAACACTATGAAAATGAGAAAAGATACTTTGCTTGAAAGCTGTGAAGTTTAAAATTTCATTACATGTCTGGACACTAATGTTTGGAAAATCTCTGTCTCATCCTCCCTTTTATCTCTCTGCCTTCTGTGTTCTTTGTAGCTTTGATAGAGTAGTCAGTGTGACTTATGATTTATGTAATTGAATAAAATTAGTAGGAACTGTTCAACACTGTAGTATAATGCAGATGATACAAAATGTTATGCTTCAAAGATGCAAAAGCTGAGAGGTTAATTAAAATACACACCCCTATAAAACACTGCTTAGTAGAGACTGATATTTGGCAAATCACGTGGAATAGCTTTTGCATCAGTTTTTGCATCTCTGAGTAGCACTCACTGTTTCTCTTTATTATTACCTAACAGCTTTAAGAGGTGGATGTAATCTGTTGTTCTGAGGAATGCCAGAAGTTTGCTGAGATATAGACATTTAAATCTGGAATTAAGTGCCCTATGTAGAAGATGAATATTGCATGATTTTTTGAGCTTAACTTCATTTTGGTTGTCTTTACATTTAAAGGAGTTAAAGAAAATGAAACTAAATTTACAACTGAAGGATTCATATGTCTGATTTACAGATCTTTAGAACAAAGTATGGATTTCTGTGCAGTAATCTTAAATTGCTTGTTTTCACTGAGTATTATTTATCCTGCCAAATTTTGAGGAAGACATGATGCAGAAGAGGAAGCAAATACTTCTGCATACAGTCTCTTCCAATTGAAAGAAATAACAATTGAGAAATACAGCTGTCTTTCTAAAGTTTTAAGAACCTACTATGCTTATAAAAAATTCTAAAAGAAAACTTGATTTTATGATGATATGAACATTCTTTTTAACTATTGCTGTTTTCAGGTGTTAGTATACAGTTTCTGTGTTCCCCAAGACCTGAAGAGCCCGTAGAGCATGTTACATCTTGCTTACAAGCACTACATACTTTATTGGATTCCCCTTGTGCCAGGATCCATATTGCAGAGGATCAGGTAATGTATGAACATGTTGTAACAATCAGCTTTTTTCAGGTCTTGGTCTTTCATCTATGATGATTACAAGAGCTGTAATTATTTTTTGTATGAGAAAAGTATTTGTTCATCATAAACAAGTGACATTACAATTAGGAATGGTTTAGTCCTAATTAATGTATTTCTGTGTATTTTGTTTCACTGCAGCTCCTTGGTGTTGAACTCTTGAGTGTGCTTCACCGACTCCTCCTGACCTGGGATCCTCCTTCAGTCCAGCTACTGGTTACAGGAGTTGTCCAGCAGATAGTAAGAGCAGCTCAAGATTATTTGCAGGAAAAAAGGAACACGCTAAGTAAGATTCTGTAAACATGGCTTGCTTTGCAGAGTAAATAGGCAACAGGTTTTCATATTGGGAAAGGAACTCAGTTGCATTAGAGTATGGTTACACTGACAAGGAAAATGCTGTGTATTTTACAGATAATTTTGATTGTGTGCATGATTACCTGCTAACTTCTTAACTCTTGTAAGCTGTATTTTTTCTTTCTCTAATTGTTCTCATTTCATGTCATGATTTTCATTAATTTTTCTGGAGTAAGAGTGGTGCAAGTTATACCCAGCACACCCCTTATTAATACCTTGCTCAGTTTCCTTAATGTTTCTCTACTGACTGGTTCCTTAGCACTTCATTTACCTTTTTTCTGAAATTTAATGATTTAGCCACCAGTAGAGGACATTGTGATGTGTCCCTGGCACAACTGACATCCATGGGGTGAGTGAACTGCTCCTGAAACCAGTATGGAAAGTTGCCTGCCCAGGAGATCTTGCCAGGAAGTGGAGCAGACTTGCACCTGGGTGCTTACTTCACTTATTCAGGGCACTCAGGGTGTGTCAGCTACCAGGATCTCTGGGAACAGGGTGTGCAACAGGAGCAAGGCAGTTGGCATGGAAAGACATGCTCCTGCTGCCCAGAAGTGCTGCTCAAGACTGTACAAGACTGCTGGAGTCAGCATAATGGCAGCAGTGACATACAGCAACAGTCTGCTGACTGAGGGACAATCACCTCTGCTACATCAGAGGTCTAATGACCAGATTTGAAATTCAGGTGAAAATGCTGATGTGCCTGTGGTCCAGAGGCATGTCTGTGCAGCCACAGCTGGAAGTAACATTGGTCTCACCTGTGAGACATGAAGGAAATGCTTGTGAAGGTGAGCAGGTTCTGTGGTGTCAGAAAAGGTAAATAGAGGAATGAAATGTTCTTCAGAGGTCCTGCACGTGCAGGAGCTGAAGTCCCATGTTTCTGAGATGGAAAGACAGCCATAGACTATGCTGGAATATGGCACTGGAAGATGACACTTGCATGAAGGTGGCAGCTGCAATACTACCAGCAACAAAAGGCTCTATCTCCAGATACCCAGGTGGAGAACACTGGGGAGATCTGGCAAGAGGAGATGAGCCAGCTGTCCTACTTTGATCAGAACTGATAACACTGAAAAGAAGTGAAGGGTAATACTGGTCAGGAGCCACAGGCTGCCTGATCAAGAAGGGGAGGTGAATGAAGCCATGTTAAACAAACCCAAAGAAGCATTCCAGTCAAGCTATGGGAGTCTCATGAAAGGCTTTTACCATCCAGTCATGTGCTGGAAGGGTGACACTGCTGGAGGCTAGCACTCAGAAATGTACGAAGTACAGACTTCTTCAGTCCAGATGCTGGACAGTCCAGATAAGTGTGGGGCTCAGCTGATTTGCTCTGCACTTGTACAAAAGAAATGGTTACCAAGGTTAATGGTAGTTCTGGTTGTACCAGCTATGGGATAGTGGAGATCATAATTTCAAGGGAAAGAAAGGCCAAACCTTTTGCTCTGCTACTAATATTCTGACTTGGCAAGCTTTGGCTTGTTCAGAGAGCTTGTAGATGAGATCTTATAGATGAAATCTTGTGGTAAGCTTTCCTGAAGGGCAAAAGAAAGAGGATTTGTTCATCTTTGGTGACAGAATAAATGATCATGGCAGGAGGCTGATTTGGCTGAAAAGGAACTTCTGACTGAACTCAAATGTGACATGGAAGTGCATGGATGTTGGAAATGGGGGCAAGCTGCCAAGGAAGACTGCTGAAGTCTTCCTTGGGTATGGAGGAGTGGAACTGGGAAAGCACAGTTTAGGTGGAGCTGAGACTGATGATGAACATCCAGTGTGACAAGAACAGCTTCATAGATACATTTTCAGCAGAGGAAACTTGGACCTGCTGGGTCCAATGGATTGGGTGATCTAATGACAAAACACACTAGAGGAGAAACTAAGGCACTATTATCTTCTTTGCCTACTCCTCCTGTGTCTGTGTCTAATGAGCAAGCCTAGGGAGAGCAGTGCTAGCTACAGCAGGTGAGCATCCAGTTAGGGACTGCTCACAGAAAAGCCAGTCATCCCGGAACCAGATGTGATGCATCTGAGGGAGCTGGCTGATGACATGCTCAGTTTGTTGCAGTCATCTTTGAAAAGCTGTGGTGCTCAAGAAAGCTTCTTAATGAATGGCAAAAATGAGATGCTGTGACTAAGTTTGAGTAAGACGTGAGGTGGGGTTTGAGTGAACTTGCCAGCAAGCCTGCTGTGCTTGTTGAAAGGTTTTTGAGTAAATTTCTTTTGAAATCATTTCTTAGTACATCAGGTAGAAGAATGTGATTTGAAATAGCACAGACTTAAAGAGGGCAATTAATGTCTCATCACCCTCTGTGATGAAATAACTGGCTTTGAAGGTGGAGTGGTGAATATTGTTTACTTAGACTTCTGCAAAGCTTTTGACCCAGTACTCTACAGTATCACTGTCAAGTTGGAGTGATGTGGACTGAAAAGTAGGAGAATAATTTGTTGAATTGCTGCACTTGAATGGAGTTTGGTGGTTTAAGTCTGACTGGCAGCTGGTTGCAACTGGTGTTCTTTAGAGATCAAGTATTGGGCTGCTACTGTTAAGCATATAGGACAGATAGGAGAGAAAATACCCTCAGCAAATTTGTGGATGATACCAAACTAGGCAGGTGGTGGGTGTGCAGAAGGGTGGTGCTGCCTTTAAGGGGAATTTTGAACTGCAAGTCTGAGAACCTGCTGAAGTTCAGCAAAGAAAAATGCAAAATCCTACATTTGGGATGGAATGTGCTTGTGGGCTGACAGATTGGATAGCAGATTTGCCAGGTGAGGAGCTGTGTCTGTAAATTTCTGGTGTGAAACCTATGCAGTGCTGACGACTGTGTTATTGGGCTGTGTTAGAAAAGCATGACCAGTGGATTAAGGATACAATTATGAAGATGCATCTGGAGTAGTGTCTAGTTTTCTTTGCCCTTCCTCCTCATCCTGAGTAAGACAGATGTTGACAAACATGAAGGAAATTCAATGGAAGTCCACTTAGCTGCTTAGGGAGGGGGAAGTGTGTGACCCATGAGAAGAGGCTGAGAGAGCTGAACTTACTTAATCTGCAGAAGAGAGGGTTAATATGGGATAGAATAGCAATTCCCCTTCTTAGAGGGGATTTAAAGACAAGGCCAGTCCAGACAGTTCTGAAAGGCATGTGGTGGAAGGACAAGAGGCAATGGACACAAACTGCAGCGGTGGAAATCCAGATGGGATACAAGGAAAAAATTAGTCACTGTGGGAGTGGTGAAGCAGAAGAGCAGGTGGCCCAGGGATGTGGTATCTCAATTCTTGGAGATATTCAAAACCTGACCAGCAGTCTAAAAACTACTTTCTGAGGTACTTTTAATGACCTCTTCCTTTTAAGAGAGAGTGTCCCTGTTCAATCATCCCTTTGCCATTTCTATAGAAATCTCATATTAGATATACTGTTTCCATCTTTGCTAGGTAGATTAGTTTCCAAGACACAACCTGGGAAATAGTTCATTGATACCTGGGTAGGTCTTCCAGATTTTCAGTTACCTGAAAGAAGTGAAGTAAACCCCAGAGAATATTCTCTTATTAAGGAAAATTACTCTGTCGTGGTTTGACATGGGAAAAGAATTTTCTTGGAAGGAAGAGGTCAGTCCAGTCAGGGGTCAGGTTTGGATACTGACACTTGGGTGACCAATTGAAGGTGGACACGCCTCTGAGAACACAGAGGGGTTACTCCTGTGAAATGAAGGCTTTGTGAAATATTGCTCCTCCTCAATTTGAAGGAAAGAGAGACAGCCGGAGACCTTAGTTGTTAGGGAAAGAAGGTTGGGGAGAGATAATCGAGTGGCTGTTGGCTGGACTCTTCTTGTTAACAATAGACTGAACCAACTTCTCCAAGAGAGACTGCATTTCAGGGGGATGCAATGGTGAGCCAAGAAACTCCTTCAGCAACTACCAGTTCAGGAATGAACAGAGGTCAGTGGAGGAGGGTGTGAGGATGCCCTTCGTCTTCAGAGAAGAAGAGAAGGCAATCTTTGTTCTTGGACCCCCGGTCCCAGGGAAATGGGGGGGACTGTAGTCCCAAAATGAGACACTGGACTGTTGTTCCTGTTGGTCCATGGCAAAGCATCCTTAAAGGAGCCCTATAAGCAGTCTCTGTCAATGCACAGTGGTGAGAGCACTTTGATATGGAGAGGAGAGTGTCACACTGGCAGATTCTCTCTGGGTGGTGCCACATGTGACATGAAAACACAAGAGGTGGCAGCTGTGTTTCCTGGGGGTCTATGGTGCAAGGGAGACTCCTCTCTCCCCTGATGGACTCAGTATTGATTATGTGGAACGGTGAAGACTGGATTAAAGGTCCAAATGTGTCTCGTTGTGATTTATTGGAGGTGGGTGGGGGGAGGAGGAATGTTTTGAAAGGTTTTCATTTCAAATTTTGTGTGGGTTTTTTTCCCCCTTTATAGTAGTAGTAGTGGTGTAATAAAGTTTTCCCCTTGTTATTAAGTTTGGCCTGCTTTGCTCTGTTCTAGATCACATTTCACAGCATTCAGTTGATAGGTTACATTTTCATGGGGGTGCTGGCATTGTGCCAGTGTCAAACTGTGACATACTCTTAATCTGGCACAATGTACTGTTGATGAAAAAAATAAAAAAATACAACTGATAGCTTTTGCCCCTTTTCTATGTAAAAAAAGGGAGAAAATTTTGCTGGAACTTGAGGAACCAGCACAACTGAAAATGCAGGCTCTGTTCCTTCCTATGAATTAATGGAATTGTTTACTGTCAGCCTAGTAAGCTGCTTTTTTCAGATTGATGAATGTGATAACAGTAGCAATCATTTAAATTCATAGGAGCTCTATAGGGGTAGTTCAGGCCAGCTTTGACTTACTGAATCTCTGTTGCTGTTTAATGGAAGAAGGAAAGACTGCAGCTGGTCAAGCTGCCATCAAAAGAGAGACTTTTTGAACTGAATACACTCAGATAATGAACTTAGACATAGAATCCTACAGTGTTTTTCTGTTCTCTTATTTCATAATCAGTTTAGGCTAGAATAAGATTTTGCCAGGTTGGAACATTTAATTAATAGATATTAAATTAAAAAATATTGTCCTGGCTATTTATTTGTCATTGGTCATTGTTAATATTACTATCATTTTTAAGAGAAGCAAGATAATTAGCTGTAGTTTTATTTTGTGCAAGACTACATTTATTTTCTAGTTCCAGAATGATTTTTATTAAGTATTGTTGCAATCACAATACTTCTAAGGCATTTTAAACCCCTTTAAGTCATTCTAACTAAAACTAATCTGACATGAGCCATGTTTGTCTTATGTTACTGTAAAGCAACTTTTTCTTCTTGATTTTTAACTCTTGATTTTAACTTTAACTTGTGAAGAGTGTGTCACATAATCTTTGGAATGGCATGTTAACTGTCTCCTCAGACATTTCTTTCATTTTTCAGATGAAGATGATAATGAAGAAAAAGAAAATCCTCTTGCTTTAGGAGAGGGAGGTGAGAGCGGTGGTCTTGTGCCTGGAAAATCTCTAGTCTTTGCAGCCATGGAATTGCTCATGTTCATCCTAGTACGACACATGCCCCATCTGAGTTCAAAAGTGTCAGATTCTCCAAGTCACGTTGCTGCCAAATCCCACCTCTCTGAGGAAAGTGCTCGTCTTGTGGCTGCCACCGTTAATATTCTGTCTGATCTGCCTTCCCTGTGTTCTCCAGCAGGTAAGGCATTGTAACAGAATGTGTGTGAGTGTTAGCACAATGAGGATATGATGCTAAAAACAAGCTGTAAATATACTGATATAAATGCTTTAAGAGCCATCTATTAATAATATTTAGGTAATTAATTAAATAAAAATTCAGGTTTTTACAGTGAGCAACATAAAGGTAATTTGATTTTAAGTTTGCATGTGTGCTACACATTTGCTGAGGAAATGATGATCTCTGTACCAATCTGATTTCATTGTTGGTTTTTTTCCCCTTTTTGCATGCGTTTTAAACCCTTTGGGCAATTTTTAATCATATTGTTAAAGAACACAGACATTCTGGAGATAATTAAATTCCTGAAAAGTTCATGAAAAGCAGCAGCTGTATGAAAAGACAATCCTACTGAGGGAAAAACAGCATAATTCATCTGTGGTGCACTTGGGCTTGCCAGCCGTTGGCTGTCAGTCATTCCCAATGTGATTGTAAACTAAATGGAGCTTTCTTCTGCCCAGGAAGACTGTCACAAAGGATGTGTGTAAGCTGGGATAATTGCACTGAGGGAAGTTCATGGGTAAAGGACACAATTACATGGAAAGCTGTGCTCTTTGACTTTTGCTTTTTGGAGAGTAAATTGCTTGACTGTTGTCTCAAGAATCTTTGGGAAGTTTCACGTAGCCATATAGATAAGACATTTTAAAGTTAGTTCCCTAATGAGGTGCTCTGCAAATAACATGTTTGGACAAAGTTATGTTCAAAAGACAATATGATCTGTCTTGAAACAGAAATTTGTGAATTTGTGTCTTGCACTTCTTTAAGGAACAACAGATTTTGAATTGGAGTCATGCTGTTTTTATTTGATTCCTGATTTTTGGGTTTTTTAAAATTTTTTTTTGAGAAGGTGATGGGAAAGAGGGTGGGCAAAACCAATAACAATATTACTTCTATGTTGTCTGGAGTGAGGGTGTTACTCCCAGTATTCTCCCAGTATTTGGCAAGTGGCCATTGCAAGTAGCTCAGAAACTACTGTTAGTTTAAAGAGCAGCCCCTTCCTGTCATAATTGTTCTACTTTATGTATTTATCCTCATATCATTCCCAGAAGCAGGAAAATGGCAGGATTTGTGTTTCCACAGATGTGGGAAAATGAAGCATAGAAGAGATATGGAAAGAAGCTTGACTGTCTGAAGTGATCTGTAGATTGATTTTGCATGCCCAAACGCAACAGCACTCTTCTTTTGTAGGGGCTTAAAGTCTGCATATGTTATTGAAACTCCTACAGCCTTTGCCCATGATTTGAGACACCCAAACAGCTTCCTTACTTGCTTCTGGAATTTGTTCCACACACCACCTTACTTGGAAAGTGCAGTAACTTCGTTTGGATACTTGTTTGCAGACCTGCTATTGTTGCTGTTTATAAGACCCCAGTGATACGTAGATCCTTCTAAGGTGCTTAGCAATCTGGATGACATACCATGTATCACATGCTATGTAGGACAAAGCTTTAATAGCTAAATCATCATTCCTGAGCTGACAGCAGAATTTCACTTGTTGGCTTGTGTGACTTGTGTTATGATACACTTCAGTAGCCCTGATGAATGAATTTGGTGAAAAAATGTTGAAGGACACATATCACTTGTTACCTGAATTGTAGTTTATCTCATCTCCTTTGTCTTCAACCATATGTATCTCCAACCCATATTGGGAAAAACAAAGAGGTTATCTGCCATACTTTAAAAATTCTATTTTGTCTTTTTTTTTAAATTTATTTTAGGGTGTATGACAGTGTTACCCACTATCCTATTTCTGATAACAAGGGTATTGAAAGAAACAGCAGTAAAGTCAGCAGATAATCAGGTCCCACCTCCAGTCACTGCAGCTCTTCAAGGGATAAAAACTATTGTTACTCTTCCAACAGTCAAGACTGATGAAACTCAGAAACAATGGACAGGTCTTATCCGCAGCACTCTGGCATCTATCTTGGAAGACTCTCAGCCTGGTAAGTGGTTTCCCCGTGCAGGAGTTAAAATTCAAGAAAAATTACTTTTCTGTAATGAAAATGCAAGTATGGTATCAGCCTATAACTTAATGGAAGACCTGAATGAGCAAAACTCCTCAGTTGCTTAACAGATTTTATTGAAGAAAAGCACAACATTGGCATTAACGAAGTAGTTAGATCTCAGGAGTTGTCACCTCAGATTTGTCCTTGTTTGGTCTGTTTTCTTTAACAGTGTTGATCATAACCTTCAGTTAGAAGTTTTCCCTTTTGCAATGCATGTGGCATCAGCCTCTCAGGTTTTATGCTGGCACAAATCATTTAGTCTTAATGACCGTCAATGTTAAAGTGAAGGGAAGACAGCCACAGATAATTGTGGAAAGGTTCGTACTGGAGTAGAATACTCACAACACTGTTAAAAGCTGTCTTTGGTGAGAAAGAAATCCTGGCCAAAAAATCCCTGTTACTCACCAGCACAATGGTTACTGTCTCTTCAGAGAACTGCAGACCACCTCTTATGATTCACAGACATGCTTTGCCTTGCCCTTCAAAAAGTGAAAAAGATGTACAGTCTTAGCTGCATAGTTAGCAGAAGAGAGACACAAAGATTTGCCATTTGCATAGTGGTAGTCAGCGAGAAAAACATCACTTTACATTGCCAAGGAGCCATTTGTAGAGAGTGAAGAGAGGCTTGAATGGAGTTACTCATGTGAGATATGGGGGATGAGGAGGTAATTGCAAATGATTCTGAAATGTCCAAAGGGGGAGGATCCCTAGCTTTGTGTTAACCAAGCCAAACTTCTAATTTGATTTGTCACATCAGCACTTGTTTTCCAGCCTTTTAGTTCCTGTAGAGATTTCACAGGCCCTCTTTCCAGAAACATCACAGGCTGGAGACCTTTTTGCAGGCATCAGAAATTTTTCTTGGTTCCTTGCAAGAGTGCATGTTTTCCTTTCCAATCTTCTGTGAAGTGTGATAGGTCACACACACAAAAATCTAAGCAAGGTCCACTGCATTCAATTTCAAACCTCAGCATTCAATAAAATTTAAACAATGCAAATTTAAAATAATTTGAATAATGTAAGAAAAAATTTTACTTAAAATGCTTGGAGTAGTTTTCTGAAGCTAAGCCAGTTGAGTGACTAGCTGACATCTGTAAAGGTCTGTCATGCTGTTTTCCTTTTTTGCTGACTTTATATATTGTGCCTCTCAGGGGAGAGCAGAACCAATGTGGCAAGCCAGACCAGCTGAACAGTGCTTTTTATATATATTATAATAGTTGATATATACTATATATTATAATAGTTTATATATACATATTTTTGTTCCTGTTGTGAATTCATGATTGAGATCTGTCAAGACAGAGCTTATGCAAGGAGAAAAAATTGTGACAATGCCAAATACAGGCTATTTGAAAAGCAGAAAAGGTTAAAGTAGGACTGTTCCTGTTGGTGACAGTTGGCTGTCAGATCAACTAGTCTGTTCTGTGAAACCTCATGTTAAGTCAAAGTTGTTGCCATGCTGGATGTCTATTTCTTATTCTGCTGTATCAGCTGAAGATAATAATTTTAAAAGTGAAGTAGACCTTTAATGGGGAAAGGATCTAAAAATATCTTCTTTCCTCTTGTTTGCACACTGAAAACAAAAAGCATGACTTGGTCTGACCAAGTGTTGGTGGTGCTGTTTTCCTTGATACTTAAGTTTCAGAAAGATTGATTTATTTTATTAAAACAACTGTTAGAACAGAGTTACTCAGATTTTTGTCAGTCACAGTCAGTAATGATACCATAATAAGTAAATGCTTATGCAGTTGCAAATAATTTCAAATACATATATTCCCTCTTTGTGAGTTTTATCTGTGTTCACTGGCTTTTACGAAATAAATGCTAAAGCCTTTTTGGCATAAGCTAAAAGCATTTTTGGTTTTGCTTTTCAGAAGCCTCTAAACCTATTCTTGATGAAATAAGCATACTTACAGCTATTGCTCTCTTCCTCTGGTCAGCAAGCACTGAAATAATTGGAGTGCAGTCTTTACAAAATGGATGTATGAACAGATTTAGAAGTGCATTGAATTCTTCTGATCCTTGGGTAAGATCATGTTACAGAAATGTGAATGATATGCAGCCAGCAGAAACTAATCATGATATATTTAACACACTTCCTGAATGTTTTGTGATGCATTTACTTCAGGGACAGGTACTGCTAGAATTTTCAACAATGCATTATTGAAATTAATGAGAAAAATAACCCAAACTTAGTGCTTCTAGATAGTGTTCATGGCTTTGTGCCAGGTTCTTGACTTCAGCTTTTTAAAACTGGTTTTGTCTCTGGTATATGAAGTTTTATCAGATGGAAAAGTTGGTTACCATAGAGGAGTGACATTTTTACATTAGTGTTGATCTTTTATAATACAAACTAAACCATTTTTTCCACAGATAAAATTACAGCCCACATTTCTGATCAATTTTGTATTTGTGCCAAACCTGTGCTTATTTTGCGTGTTCATATAAAACTCAGTTTGTGAGCAAAAATACGATTTTGTGGGCACCATCAGAACATCTACAGATTATGATTAATTTGTTTCATGATTTCACTTCTGCCCTTTGGCTTGCCTTTGTGAAATGCCTTCTGAATTATTTTATCATTGAAGGGGAAGGTTAAAAAAGTTGTAGACTGACTTGATTCAAGCAGGCTAATGCACTGTATCGGTAGTTAAGCTTGATTTTTCCAGCCATGTATGTATCAGTATGGATGGGTATACAAATCTGCAGGTGGGAGCTAAGGAGAAAAATCTGTTATATTTCCACAAGCAAACACTGCAGGGATTCCTGAGAAGAAAAACATGCAAAAAATGCAGATGTGTTTAGGCTCACAGTGAAGCATTTAAAATCCTATTTAGACCGACAATTGTCAATAGCAGGGCAGGTGTTTTCCAGTGTGAACATAAAATTCAGTTGATTCTGAAGCCTGACTCTGGATGGAAAGCTAGTTAGAATTTTATTGTGTGAATGGAAATGTCAGTTGTATTAAGTGAAACTTTCATGTCATACTCTCTCTCAGCTCTGTATAAACACATGAACAGTGAGAGAGAAGTACATCGTTGCCCACTACCCTGCTAGAAAGCTGCCCGTCAGCTGGAACTTACCACTATTTTTGTAACACACAGAGCAAGTTTGGAGAGCAGCCAGATGGTGTCCACTCTCTTCTCACTAATGTGCAGAGCAAATACTCTGTAATACTTGTGTGTTCATTCTGGCTTTTTAAATGTAAAATATTTATTGTTGCAGTCAGTAATGAGACACTTGTTAATAATAAAAGCATGATTGTGATCACACTAAGTGCACTGAACTGATTAAGGAGAAGACTCTTCCAAAGAAATTACTGGTGCCTTAAAAGAAATACAGGAGTATTTTTAAAACTACTACCACATGAAAAGGTCAAATATGTATAGTAATAACCAGAAGTCTGGTGAGCTCAATTCCCTTTTGTTCCAACAAGATAACTCAGTTGAGAGACCCAGGTGTTTTAACGCTGTTGGGCGAGTTTTACATCAGAGTGTGACTCTTAGGCTTTGAAGAAGCTCTGATTTTACCTTCCAGGAGTTTTTGTAGACTTCTGTGAATGCATTATAGTCCAAAGACACAGATCAAAGGAAAAACGCTTGGATGAAATTCTGCTGTCAGATGCAGTCATAAAACTCTTCTGAAATATGGCTACATTTAAGAAACTACTTCCTTCTTTCAAAGGTTAATCTAATCATCTTTAACAGCTAACAAGGATTGAAGTTTAAAGAAAGACAGAAAGGGAAGAGAATTATTTGTAACAGTATGGAGAGATAGAGGTAAAATTTGTTGAAAAGGTCAAAGATGATGATGAGTAAGGTATTAAGGAAAATGTACTTTTCTATGGAGCTCTGTTTCAAAGCATATAAATGATATGAGACGTGTTATTACTTCAGACCTTAAAGATAGAATTGTATAGAAAACCTGCAGCTGTATACTATTGAATTAACAGTAATATGAGCTGCATAACTCATATTTTCTTACCAGTAGTTTTTATAATCTATGACTTTTATTCAATAATTTTATTTATATATCTGTTTCCAGTAATCCCTGGATCTCCTCACAGATCATTTTGCTCAGTAGTAGCTTCTCTAGAACATTTCTGTTCAGCATGTGCTCAAAAACTCATCCTGTTTGGACTTGAGTGCAGTTAGAAAACACGTGCAATGTTTTATCCTCATGTTTGTTGTGAGGCTTCACCTTTTCAAAAATTCTGGGTTATTTGTAGGGGATTTTGGAAGAAGATCCTTGTATGCCCCAAAAAATGCATTCATACATCCATCTGAACAAGATCATCAGTGAGTCATTTTCCCAAACCTTGGTTTTAATAATCTCTGCTTTCCACAGAGAGGGAGGAGGAAAAAAATAAAATAGAAGGACAACAAGGAGAGCATTCTGTGATCAGGTCATACTATGGCTACACATATAGTTCTAAGCTACTACCAGCACAAAATAAAGAATGAGAAGCAAGGATGGAAAAGTTTGACACTTTTGGTTACAGCCTTGGTTTATATTAGAATAATAAGATCACTTTGTTCTAAGTCATTTTTATGGGCTGTGTGGCCCTTCTGGAATTTGAATAGCATATCACGATTTTGAAGATTAGACTATTACTAGAGCTGGTAGTTCTGAGACCTAAAGATGCAGTTCATTGTGAGCTGGTGTGACTGACTTGTATGACATTAACTATGCCTTTATTTTCTCAGAGTTTATATTGTTACTGCTGCTTAGTACTTGCATGTTCTTTCTAATTGTTCTTCCTATTATTGAACACTGGGCTAATACTGCTTTATTAGCTGGGCTGTGTTGCTCCTTTCCTCTTACTTAGTATATTTCCTTCCCATTTAGTAGTATTTTTTTTTTAATTTAATCAGAGATAACAGAGTTTATTAGATTCCCTGAGTAACCAAATAACCTTGAAGACAATGTATTATCTTGATTTTATTAGGTTCAAGCCAAGTGTTATCAGCTTCTGCTTTCTGTGTTCCAACACACCAATCGTGCCCTGTCCACTCCATATATTCATTCATTGGCTCCTATCATGGTTGAGAAGTTGAAGGCTGTGGAAAGGAGCCGCCCAAACAACCATCTGGAGCTTTTAGCAGTCCAGGAGGGAATTAAAGTCCTTGAAACGTTGGTTGCCCTTGGTGAGGAGCAGAATAGTAAGTATGTAGGTTTTCTAGATAAATGAGTAATGCTAAAATAGAATATTAAACATTAGAAATATTGCAGTTAGGAACTTGATGGCATAGGCACAAATGGAGTGTGTGTGCAACATGCTTTTGTAATTTCAGTGCAAGAACTTTTGTATGCATTAAATTGCATAGCGTATAAGCCATGATATGCTATAACTTTTACATTTCTGGTGATTGGAGGAAAAAATCTAAACATGAATTGCAGTAATAAGTGATATTTTACTCTGTTTGGAAATTTGTATTTCATGGTGTTTCAGTTTACTTTTTCTCATTGTTAACTTTAATTATTTTACTAGACTCTTATCAGATTGCTTCTACCAGCTCAATAAGTTTTAGCTAAAGAGCCCAGGAAATCGAACTGTACTGGTCAGAGTATCTTGATTGTAGATGAAGCAAGATTCATTAGATAGAATACATTACTTATAGTTTATCTTTGAGTTAGTTATTCTTCAACTGAAACAATGTGCATTCTGAAGACTTACTGTCTTTGACATTTGACTTCAAATGCTGAAAAAGCTACTTGTAAAAATACTACTGTTGGTTTTTGGTAGGGTTTTTTTGATTTTTTTTTTTTTTTTTTG
Source organism: Lonchura striata (assembly GCF_050655825.1). NCBI lineage: Eukaryota > Metazoa > Chordata > Aves > Passeriformes > Estrildidae > Lonchura > Lonchura striata. The sequence goes on along the minus strand of NC_140705.1, from coordinate 81,253,414 downwards.
GTTGGTTTTTGTGGGTTTTTCCACCCAACATACTCCTTGTTGGAACTTCTGTTTTTTGATAGATTATAAAATTTCTTGAGCCTCATTCTGGTTCTGGAGCATTTGTTTGAAACACACGTGAAATGAAAATGAGAGAGTAACTGAAACAAGTGAGGAAACAGATAATCTGATTTGCTGGTTGGAGACATGCACCCCATGAGTATGAATTAGTCAGAACCTATAATGAAAAATAATTAATACTCTGGTAATCTAAAACAATTTAGATAAATGAGTTACCATTAATTTTTAAATTCTTTGGACTTAAAATGTACAATTACCAGGTTACACATTTCAAAGGTATACTTAAATTCTTACTAGATACAAAAAATTGCCTTGTTGCTTAAGTTTCGCTGCCTTTTTTGTTCTCAAGGTCAACCCTCTTGATCCCTTTGCCATTTTGGGCTGTGGCCTTACTAGGTCATGCTAGCTGAAGTATAGCTGCCCTGCTGGTTTTTGAGTTAGGATCTCCCAGACCAGTCCAGCATAAATAACTGTAGATAACTGTCCCTGACTTTTTTGTGAACACTTGCATTCTGGTATCAGTTCACTTATGCTCGCTGGGGAGGTGAATACTCAAATTCAATTGAATAACATTTCTGTCTGCCTGAAAAGTGTTTTGAAATCCTTTAATATGATAGGTACTCTACATCTTAAAATCTTTCATCAGTGATCTGCAATTGGATGGTGCAAAAGCATCTCAAAATAAGCATCAGGATCAATATAATTGTAATGAACAATAATAGAAATCTTAAATCCAGTCCTGGTAAGACAGAGTAGAGTGATCAAAGCACAGGAAGCCATCTACATTTCATTTGTTTTAATTTGATAATTTTTTTGATTACAGTTTCTAATGTCAGTTCTGAAAACAATATTACCCTTCCTTATCTGTGTAATAACTAATAATTTTTTTTTTGTTTCATTCTCTGATATGGTAATTACATTTTTTCTTTCATTTTTAGGAGTACAGTTGCTTGCCCTTCTCGTTCCCACTCTGATCTCCTATTTACTGAATGAAAATGCCTTTGCTTCTGCATCTACAGCATCTAAGGATCTTCACGAGTTTGCACTTCAGAATCTAATGCACATTGGTCCACTTTATCCACATGCTTTCAAGACAGTAATGGGAGCTGCTCCTGAATTGAAAACACGTCTAGAAACTGCAGTCCGAGCAAGCCAGGCCAGCAAAGCAAAAGCAGCTGCTAGGCAACCAGCACCCACAGTACATTCCACCCCGACAATTAAACTGAAAACTAGCTTTTTTTGAATTACTTTTATTATTTTTGGACCATTAAGTAGTCAGAAGCATTGCATTATCCCTACATACATGTCTAATTTTGTGTAATTTGTATGTGAAAGACTGTCTGATGGAGCTTTGTGTAATTATTTGAAATCCATGCATTACAAGGGAAGTAGTGTTACTTGTATTTGTATAGATTTTTAGGAAATTGTGATCATATTTATGAATTTCTGTTATAAATTATTCACCAAAAATTATTATGTATCTAAATAGTTTTATTTCTTTTTAAAAGCTATCTCAAACCCTTGAGTGGTTTTTGAATTCTGGTGATTGTTATCCTGCCATTGTCCCAACACACTAGCACAGTGGGGATGGAGAGAAGAGGAAAAACTGTTATGAAGTACTTACCCTGTACCATGGGGAATTTCTAGTGTAGAAGTATGAATTTTTTCCTTTTATTAAAAAAAAATAATACTGAAGGGGACTTCGTAGATTGTTTCAGCTTGCATGAAAAAATACCCAAAATCCCACAACAAAATAATTGAAAATTTTCAGCCTTTCTTAAGATGAATGATCAAGCATGCTGTCTTAATGAGTTGTCGTTATTTATGTGGTGTATATCTCTTTCCAATCCTTTCCCATGCTTGAAAATGAATAAAGGATGCAAAGAATCTAATCCCCTATCTCTTTGAATGTAAAGAATGCACTGGAAATTGAGTTTATAAAGAGAACTGCCTTCTATCTGCATTTGTAGGTATAGATCTTGGCCTTCATAATGTGCTCTGTGTTTGCAGTCTTCCAGTTCTGCCAGCGACTGGTTGGATATGTGATCAGTCAGTGCTCTGCCCTTTGTTCAGACTCAGGTATTTAGCCTTCCTGCTAGATCATACCCACAGTCCTTGGTCAAGTTGGAAAGCAGAGGTACTGGAGGACATTGCACTGTACTGACTCAGGGGGCAGAATACAAGCGAGGGCCAGGCTCCTCCAGTTTTTCCTTTCCCTACCAGGCATTTTTCAAAAGCATGTGGCTCCCCTCACCTCTGAGTCTCATGTGCAGATTTTGGGGCTTAGGGCTCAAGTGTTGTGCTGACCTTGCATCACAGCCAGGGAATCCCAGTGTGTGTCTGCTGCCAGGCCTCACCCTTCCTATTGGCAGAAGTACAGAACTATGTATTTTCTTGTGTATATAGGACTGACTTACATGGATTTTTTGACACAGCTGTTAAATTTATGGGCTTTTATAGGCATCTTTCCATACATTTTGCTTTATAGAGAGAAGTAACATAACCAAAGGTCTCCACTAGGCCTGCTGAATTTCAACTCTGATGTTTCTCTGTATACTCTGTAAAAACTGCATATTTCAGATGCTTCAACTTAAAATATAACAAAGGGATAGTAAATAGAATTGAATATGACTAATATCTGCTTAAAATATTTGTAGATCACTATTTTTGCATACATACTTGCCTCTATGCTTTCTATTTTCCTTTAAGACCTTATCTAATATCCCTTTGAGTATCTATGCAAAATGGTCAAGACAGTGCTCTTGCCCTATGGTAAATTGGCTGTGTGCAAATATTTAACATAAAATCAGAAATGCTTTTATTTCACAGTGAATGTTTTAGTACTAAAGTGAGGACACGCATACTCTAATTTCAATTTTTTTTCATTTGAAAGTATTAAGGAAACTTCCAGTTCAAAATTCAACACAAACATTTTGCAAGTAAAACAGAAAACAAGTTTATAACCTGTTTTAGATTCCCTCCCCTCCACCAGGTAGTCTAGGAATTAATGACTTCTTAGAAAGATTTTGTCTATAATCGTGTATAGTTTTGTTTACATTAAGTTTTCTCTCAGCACTTTTAAGTTTTGGTTAGCCTCTAGTTGATCAGATATCTGAAAACTCAGAAGAGGGGAGAGAAGTGTAGCAATCAAGCATAACTAAGAAGTCAGTAGAACTATAGAAAAAAGTTAGCAGAAGAGAAAATTACACTAGATAGATGTAGAGGAATAGAGAAGGGAGAGGTTTTTCTTTGAATTTTGTGTGGCACAAAAAAACATGCACAACTCTTGTTTGTATACATCCTTCCCCAGTTTAGTCCTCGTTTGCTTCTCTGCTTGCTCCTGATACTAAAGTTATAGTCATGTGGTTTTACAAAATATTTTGGCATCCAATTCCATTTGATTAAAAAAACTCAAGTAACTCGCAATGGCCGTAGTGCTTATTGTTGTTTGTCACTCTCCTTTTCATATTTTTCTTTGTCAATAGCCTTTTAAATGTGCTTTTTAATGAAACCGTTTGCTCCGCTTCCCCTTCACATCTTTCATCTCTCTGCTGTTTACCTTTTTTCTGGGTCAGCCTTGTTCTGCACGGGTTCCTTGCCGAGGTCCCCCAGATCACACTCCCTGTCCCGAGTTTTCGCTCCCGTTCCCCGCTGCTCTCCGTATGCTCTAAGTAAGCTTCCTTAGTGGTCTTTCCCAGAGAGATGTTACGCCAGCCACAGCTCAAGCTCCGCGGGTAGGATTATTTACGAAGCAGGCGGCTGTGGTTTCGGAGCAGTCACAAAGAACCGGGCACCGCTGCTCGAGAAGGCGGCGGGGCGCTCCCGGTGCGCCGGAGCACGGCCAAGGGCGCAAGCAGGGCACGTTCCCGGCGCCCTCGGGAGCCCCACGGCACCGCCTTGGTGGCACGCAGCATGTCTTTCACGGTGCTGGCCTTCGGCACGGCCCGATGGAGAGGCGCCTGCGTCTGCCCTCAGCAAGGCTCTGCTGCTCGGGCGTACATGGCGCGGAAAGGGAGCCCAGCTTCGTCCCTTAGTGCCATGGGGAGAGGGCAGTGCGGCCGACACCTTCCGCCCTCAATCCCATACGCTCCTGTTTTCCCTGTCCTCGCAGAACAGGCAGCGTGTCCATTCCTGAAAAATGTTGTGTCGCTCTCCTTCCCAAGGTCGGAAACGATGTTCAAGAAACCCCTGTAGCCTTGGGCAGGCTTTCCAGCTTTTGACAGTAAGAGGCCGAGCGCTGCTCGGAACAGGGACGAAGCAGAAGAGACGGAGCTGCCAGGGCAGGGCCTGGCGGGAGCATCTGCGAGATGCGGGAACTGCTGCGAGACACCTGCCCTTCCCGCGTTACCGGGCTGGGCTGCGGGACAACCCTAGCGTTTCAGTCCCGCTCGGAGGTGGAGGTGCCATTAACCTGTACTCCCACCGTAGGGACTACCCCCGCCCAGCCGATCGGACCGCACGTCCCGGCGCTGAAGCTCAGCCGTCCGATCGCCATCCCTGGGATTACGGACGTCGCGGGAAGAGGGCGGCGAGCCTGCCCGCCATCCAGCGGAACTACAATTCCCAGGAAGCCGCGCGAGGCGGTGGGGCGAATCGCTCCCCGGCTCTGTCCCCGACGGGCCACCGTAGCAGCGGGCGGGGGCGGCTGTCAGGCGGTGACGGCGGGTGGGACGCGCCCAGGTTGTTGCTCCTGCTGCTGCCGGGACGCGGTGGGAGCGGCGGCGGCGAGCCAGGCGGACCCGGCCCGGCCATGGACGAGCAAGCGGGGCCCGGCGTCTTCTTCAGCAACAATAACAATAACAACGCCCTCCTGCTGCCGCCGCCGGCGGGCGGACCGGGGCTGGAGCCGGGCGAGGCGGCGGCAGCGGCGGCCGCGGCGGCGGCGGCAGGAGGAGGCGGCGGAGGAGGGGGAGTCTCAGCCTCCGGAGCCGCCGCGCCGCTCTCGGCGTCCCGGGCTCAATACAGCGTGCCGGGCATCCTGCATTTCCTGCAGCACGAGTGGGGCCGCTTCGAGGCGGAGCGCGCCGAGTGGGAGGCGGAGCGGGCGGAGCTGCAGGTAACACTTGCGACCTTCTGCCCCCCCACAGCCCGGCCCCCGCGGCCGCTCCCCCTCCGTGTCCCTCGTCTCTGCGTAGCTGGAGGGGGAGCGGCCGCCCTGGGCGCTGCCACAGCTTGTCGTCTTCCCCGAGAGGGAGCGGCCGGCCGGGCTATTTCGCTGCCCCGAGGGCGGCCGCCCCCCGCCGCGGCCGGGCGGGGGTGGGACGTGGCGGCGGCCCGGCGGGGAGCGGGCCCAGCCCGGCGGCGAGCGGCCCCTGCGGCTGTGCCCCTCTCACCTCCTCCACTGAGTTTTCCGGATGCCCCTCGGGGTCGGCCGCCCCAGCGTGTCGCCAGTTTCAGAAGCCCTGCTGAAATCTGCCCCCGGCAAGCTGCGCGCCCCCGTTGTGCCGCGGCTTCGCCGCTTGTGCCGCGGTTGCCCTCGGTGTCGCCCCACCCGCACGGGGGCCGGGCCCGTGGGACCGGCTGGGTCCCCTTCGGTACTATGGGGCACGTTTTCGTTTGAAAAGCGATGGGGCTGATATGCTCATTAATGCATGAAAGGACTGATAGTGATCTTGTGGTTGAAGTACTTGTGAACTGCTGGCCTAGAGCCGTCGCTCTCAGATACTCAGATACCAATAACAGTCGATAATGCAGCCTTCGTTCCTCTTTGGTGTTGTTTACAAGAAAATCCCTGTGTTAAACGTTAACGCTGGCCATGTTTCTAGCAACCCACTGTTAGGTTTTAGTTTGGCCATGTTTGAGACGGAAAAGTGTCTACGGGTTTCTTTTTTAGATCTCTTTTCTTTGTCTTTTTCTTCCTATCCATCTGTTCTTTCTATGGCTTTCCTTGAAAGTACAGTCTTTGTCAAGAGAGTCTTGAGTCTGTTTACTAATGCAAACCACTTCTCTATTTTTTTGGTTATTGGGTTGATTTTTCCATCTTTTAAATTTTACTTTCTACAGTAACATCAAACAACCACTCTGAGAAGAGTGGTAGGTGTGGCATTCTTTAATGAGAGTTCCCTTGTAGGAATTTAAAATAAGTGGTCATGAGAACAAGAAAGTAATTTTTATTTTAACTTCCATGATTCAGTGAGAAATTGGTTAGTAACTGAATCATATTTCTATTCACTACATCCAGTAAATACTGTGTAGAAAGTTACTAGCTTAGCTATGTATAGGAATAACCTCATGTGTCGTATATCTGGTGGAGGCCCATAAATATCTTGACATATATTCATAGCTGATTCAGATATCAAATATTGCTTTGGAGAAAAAAAATCTGTTTTACAGACCTAGGAAATTTTGTCAGTATATTAAAAGTAATAACACTCTGCATATTTATCGTGTTCTTCATCAGCATGACATCCCTCCTTCTCCCCCAGGTATCCCTCAAAATTTTGGTGTTACAGATGAGAGAGGAGGAAAGAAATTGAGTATTTAGACTATTAGCAGAAGTCATGTATTATCAGTGGCAGATAACCCCATCACAAGTTGTTTGCTTGAGTGCCTTTGACTCTTGCCAAAACATCTCAATAAAGTTATAATTAGCTGTGGCTGGCATTGCCATGAGCTGTAACAGCATTTATCTGCTGCAGAGTCATGTTCAGGAAGGTGCAAAATTCTTGGCTATCTCTACAGACATCAGGCGTTAACGTCTGCTGTGACCATTTGCAGATGAATGTACTTGGATCCATGTGAGAGGTTTGTGGTATGGGTTCAGCAACTACAGGGTGGCTTTTAGAAATTTTACACCTGAAGCATGAGCAGTGTTAATTAAAGACCTGGTCTGTGCTCCTTCTGAAGCCTTCTGTTGGCCTGTATATTTGGAAATGTTTAACAGAATAATGGAAATTTGAGGTTGGATGGTTTCTCTCTCCCAAGATAAAGAAGCAGTACTCCTCATTGTACTTTTATCCAGTGCAAATTCCAGTGCTAGATTATCCATCCACTCTTGGGAGCCTGTGGAGCAAACGACCTATTTAGTATGGTGGTCTTGGTATCCTGTAATTTTTTTCCTTCAATTCATCTGTTTCTAAGAGGTAGACTTCTTTTATCTCTGGTTCCTTACCAGCCATGATACTGAAATACTTGGGATACATTATTACTTACTACCTTATTACAGTGTTACTGTGCTTGGCTTCTGCTCTGTAGTTGCTGGTTAGTTCCACTCTAGCCTCTCTCCAAAAAACTCCTCATAAGTCAGTCCCATTGTGATTTCCATGTTTCCTTTTCTTCCTCTCTGGGCTTCTTTTTATTTTCTCTTTTCCTTATCCTTCTAATTAACTGCATGGAACTAAATGTGATGGTCAGGTAGAATACCTTCCTGTTGTGTTCTGTGGTACTTGTTCAGGAGACACACACACAAGCTCATAATATATGTGAGTTAGCAGGCCAGGCAGTTTAATCTGTTCTTAGTTATTGGTCTAGTACTGCATTTCCAAGGTTTTTTTCCCTATCAGTGCCTGTATTTTTATTCCCCTGGCAAATATTCATGCTTATTCTGATTTTCTAATTATTTTTCTTGAACCTTTTGAAATTATTGTTGCCTCTTATATAATCTTCCTTATTCAAGGCAAAAGAGGACTTCAGTATTTATATCTATGTAAGCATAATTAGTAAGCTGTGTATATCACATAAGAATGAAAACAGATTAATATGGGGTTCCCCTTGATGCTTATTTGCTGATTATATATTTAACTTTCAATGCTTGCTTTCTGTTTAAAGTATTTTGACATCTGCAGATTGAAAAATTATCCTAATAATAGACTTATATTATGCCCTGTGAAGTAATTAATTAGGATGAATAGTAACATTATTAATTCTCATTTAAGTATTTGCAAACAGTGCTTTATGGCATTATAATGTATTTTCATATCTTTTCAGAAATTAGTGATTTTCCTTTTCTTAGGTTCTTCTAGCAGCTGCTTGGGAGAGTTGACAAAACAGGGTTTCCTGTTCTGCATGTTTTAAACTTCAGGGGTTTTTTGTTCTGCATTTTTCTGGACTGACACAGAGGCATTTCAGAGTTGTCATTATATGTTGGACATGCCCATCCGAAAATAGCAGAGGATTTGATCAAATGCATGTGCAGGGCACTGAAATCTGTATCTTTGCTTGAGGCAAGTCAGGGGTTGTACTGCCTCCCATATTGGTGTTTTGCCTTAACCTTGGGTCTTCTGACTGCTTGGGAGTGACTGTCTCTTTCGGATGTTATTTCCCTTTTAATTAGCATCTGTCAGCCCTGGGGGGTGCAATGGGAGCTCTGCCCCGGGGCCTGGGACCCTGCAGAGCCAAGGCTGCCAATGCACCTTCTTGTCCCAGCAAGCAGTGAGGCTGGATGAGTTTGGAAGGTGTGTGTGGCTTTTGTTTTGGCTAGAGATGTTGTCTTTGCAAGCAATGCATATGTTGCTGTGGAAAGTTTTGCTTTTGACAAATATTTTTCTGGCAAAAGTGCAGATTTGCAGATATTGGCATTTCTCCGCATTTCACAAATGGTCTAAATTGCAACAAACTGCTGTAACTGTGTTTATGGACAGCCCCCCATCCTGCTAAGGAATTTTCTAGCTTTGGTCCTCTTTGCTTCTGAAGTTTTCATTTCCTCTAGCTAGTAACTTGTTTCTTCGGAGTAGTAGAGTCCATACGAGTGGTGGGACCTGATAGCATTACACGAAAATTATTTTTCCTGGGTAAACTTTCCTCTGAAAAGGTTTGCAAGGAAATTAGAGAGAATGGGTGGATACAATGTGCTTGTGTTTCTACATCTTTTGTTAAAAATAGTCCTTGTAAGACAGTGCCAAAAGAACAAGAAAACACCACCCAAATGATAGGGAAAGAGATAATGAAACAAGATAAAATGTGGTTAAGATAGCAAACAGCTGTATGTAATAGAAGGAATGCGGTGGAAGAAATAGATAAGCACTTGAGATGGGGTATGGAAGTCAGTTTAGTAATGTCAGCTCACTGGGACGTAGGTCACGGATGGGGATCTTGCTCCTTGATGCTGCTTTTCTGCTGCAAGAGGCAGGTGATGAAACCGGGCATGCTACGTGGTAAAATTGTGTCCTTGGATAGACAAGTTAAAGTAAAGAGGAGAAGGGGTAAATCAGACAGATGGCTTTGGCTATTTATAGTGTGGTTTAGGACATTTGTTACTTGATTCAGAAATTGTTGATATTTACAGTTTGTTGGCTTTTAGATAACGGTCCTCTTGTTAGATTAAATTTCTAGTTAGAAGTTGTTCTGATAGCTGGATAATCTGAAAATGTTGTTCAGAGAAAAAGTAATGAGCAGTGAGGTGGTGAAATCAGTTATTAAGTTAATGGAAAAGTCCTAAAGATACAGTTTGATCAATAAAATGGAAACATAAATGCAATTTGAAGAAGTTTTGTATAAAATTTTCAAGTATGATAATTTAGGTCAAATTTCTGAGATTCTCGGTGAAAGATGAATTGGCAGAAGTGCTTTAAAAGTCTTCTATGAAATATTTTTTCTTTTAAGGCAGACAGTATAAAAGAATCACCAGTGATTAACGTAACGTGCATCTCTACTGCAGAAAAGAATAATTTCACTTTGTTGTTTTATATATATCAGATAAATAAAAAGAAAGACAGAAGAAAACAAGCGGTAGTCACAATACTGAGATGTGTTTATTTGGGAAAAATGATGCTAAATGGGCCTTGGTGACTACCAGATAGCTTCTCTTTCATAAGGTTTTATTTTTTTTGCAAAATTTCTATTTGACAGATTCACGTGAAGTAAACTGTGTTCTCCTCTACTTCTATGTGTGTTTGCCAGCTAATTCCAATATAATAATTGATACGCTGTCATGACTTCTTTTACTTAAGCAAGGAGGACCAGTGAGAGTAAATGTTCAGTGATTTTCAGCAATTCAGAAGTTTGTAGATGTAGAATATAAGTACCAACTGATAAGACAGTGTTTTTGCAGGTGTATACCTGGTTTTTATAGTTTGATTTTTTTTCCCATAATTGATCTGACCATTTCTAACATCACATATTTCAATTCTTCTCATATCTGTCACACGTGTAATTTAGTTTTAGTGTAATGAAAATGTGTTTCTTAAGTAGCCTAAATCCTTTAGGAAAATGGTGCTGTAAATATTGATGTAGTATGAACTGAGAGTTTTACAATGTTACATTGTCCCCAAGTGGTCTTTAAACCTTTCAAACTCTTATGGAAAGTTATACTTTCAAAAAGAAAAAGGCATCTTTCTGTTTTTCTTGGTTGAGCAAAAATGGAATAGATTACTGTGTTCTAGTTGGAAAACTTTGTTTTTTAGTGTCAGGTTAGCATATGGTGAAACATCGTAAGTGTCTTTATTAGTGCACATGTTTAATTAAATTGATATCTATCTTACTCAAAATGTAGCCCTTCTTTTGAGGGTCTTGGCTTATGGCAGTGTTACTGCATCAGAGATAAGTAACTTGGTACTGCTTGAACAACAACTTGCAAATATAAAAACTTCGCCTTTATTGACGTTTCAGTAGACACAGAAACTTTATTTACTAATTTTAGAACGGTCTGTGTAAAATTCCCCAGGGAAGATCATGTGAATTGCCCGAGACTTTTGGTTCATCTTAATTTAATGCTAAAAGAAGTAAGGCTGTACAAATACCAAGCCTTAACTAAAAGTGTTATCGGTAAACAGTTTTGTGAGAAAGTAAGTATTGGTCAGTAAGCTAGATGATCTATTTGGTTTAACAAGGGTGGTGAGCCTTGTCAAGTCCTCATTTCTACATTTCTTAGTTAAAAAGTGGCAAATACTGAAGTAGATGAGGGATCCTTATGTTTTAATTTTAAATGCTGAGAAATGCTTGGATACCTGAAAGAGTTCTTCGGAATAATTTCAGAGTGCTCAGAATCCAAGCTTTGCAGACAATAAACTAGAAATAAGAATACTCTGAAATGTGAAAATAAAGGTTCATTTTATCTGAATGACCTGTTCTGTGTGGACTTGTAGATGAACTCATCCAGATGTTCTTTTTCTATTTGAAAAAAGTTTGCTATATGCTCACTATTATTGAATGTTTTTGAAAATAACCCAGTGATAAAGAAGGTAAGGATTGCAGTGAGGAAAGACTGCATTTTTTCTGGTCTTAGCCAGGAATATGTTTCCCTTTAGTGCAGTCACATAGGGCAGGATTGCAAAAGCATCGGAGCAAAAATGGCATGCATGATATTCGTATCCTAGCTTGTAATCAGGAGGTAAGAACAAAATCACTTATCTTTGTATTTGTTTCACTTGATGCCCAAGTCAGTTCAGAGTGGTCATGCATGCTTGAATACAAGGAGTAGCTGATCCTGGATGTAGGAATCAGGAACTGGAGTGTGCCCATTGTCTCTGCAAATGCTTGTGTGGTCAAGTCTGGTTCGTTTCTCTTTTTGTTACTGAAGCCAAATCTAAAAATGTCCTCCAGATTTTTTTTCTCCCTTGTCTTGCCATACCCCAAAGTGATTCATTCGGCCTGTGAACTCCCATTGTCTATTTCAATGTGGGCCATGAGTGTGTTTATCAGTCCTGGTGCTGACTGCTGTCCCTGCATTTCTGCCGTTCTTGTACAGCAAGTGGAAAGGAATTTGAGCATTTTCAATTTGGACTCCAGCTGATAATATGTGATTATTTTGTGACATGCTGTTGCAGTGTTGCTTATATAATTATGTAGTAGAATTAAAAGCTGTGCTCTTGTGCTTTTATCAGTGTATGTGGCACGTGCTCTTGTGTTGAAAAAGGTTAATGTTCACCACTTAAGTACGTGTACCACAGAAATGTCTGGTAAGAAAATTTTTGCTTATGAAGAATGATTAAATAGGCTGACTATACATTGCTTAGCAACTGTTCTGATGCTTAAAATTACTAAAACACTGAAAGGCAGCACTGAAGAGAGGATAAAAGACTGGCTATCTGAACAGAGATATATGTAGTAAAACACTTCAAACTACAGAAAGATAAGTCTTCCTGTTTTTGAGATGCCTAAGTTACTAATCAAGGTATTGCCAGGTATAAATTGTGAATACATTCTGAATCATTTTTCAGGAGCTTTTCGGTCATACTAAATTAGTTTTCAAACAGTGTTTTCCCTTTGAAAACATTGTTTGAAAAACAGAGCCAAAGAATATAAATAAATGGTATTTTCAGCCATAGTTTTTTTTTTACTGTAAACTAAATCTTTGATTTCTTTTGGATGGTTTTTCTGGGTTTATCTTTGATGCTAGTTTTAGGATATCTCTGAGAAGTCCAACAAAAATAAGGTGCCAGTAGCAGATCTTGCTCTGCATTGGTCTCATGAGATGCTGTCATCCAACAAGAGCATGTGAGGGATAAATGGGATGAACTACCTTCTGTGTTCCGGGAAGTCAAAAAGGCCTTGGTGCCTGCCAGTCATTTCAGCCTGTGGCCCCACTTCAGTTTTGTTATCTTAAGTGGCTGCAGGAATTACAAAAGCTTCCTAGCCTCTCTTGGCAGAGTGCTAGTAGGTGTGTGTAGTGATGTGAAGTATGGTGCCTCTCAGAATTGTTCCCTAGTTGTACTAGACCATTGATATTTCCCTTCCCCCTTCCCTCTCTTTTCTTCTCACCCCTGGGGCATGCCTACACTTATTTACAAATATACTTAAATATGTAGTGCTTCAGTGAGCCAGCTGTAATCTAAAATACTGAGTACCCTGGCAGCCTGCAGAATCCTTGTGGCAGATCTTGGTAGACCGGTTAGCACAACTGTTCCAGATTGATTCATCTCTATAATGTATTTAGTTATTTTAGCTATCTGCATATTTTTTGCAATAATTTTCCTGCAGTTCCCCCCTCCCCCCCTCTTTTGTCCTCTTTCTCTCAACCTCTGAAGATCTGGTTGTTGGATTATGGAAGCATTATGTAGAGAATTGTGTGTCTTAAGCAGCTCTTTGTCAAACGATGTCTGTTGACCTTTAAATGCCCATAAATGTGAAGTGAGATTTACTTTAAAATATTATTATAGATATTTTAGAGAGGAATAGAAAGGCTTTTTATAATTTTTGAGTTGTATGAATTGAAAAAAAAAAAGCCTTTTAATTGAAATAGCTGTAAAATCAGAAACCGATAGAAGTTGATACTAAATGTCCACCAGTTGTTTAGCAGTCATAGTATGCCTATTTTTTAAAACTTCCTGTATAAGAGGAGTATTTTTTTAATCTTCTGTTCTTAGGTAGTGTCAAAGTGTAAGCCTAAAAAGATGTTTAAATAGAATATACTTTAAACATGCTTGTTGTGGTTGCTGATTTGAGGTATTATAAATTTCAGTGTAAATTTTTAAACATTGGTAAAATCTGGATTTAATAAGATGTGATTTCATTATTTAATTATGTTGTTACAGCTGCTAAGCCTGTATTAGAAAATTAACAACATTTAAAGAGTTGTTTTTAGTGCAGTGCTACCTAAAACGTTGTGTCACCTTGTTGTCTACTTCACAGTAATGTGGCATTAGAGTCCTTAGGGGAATTTTGTAGAACAGTAGTGTGGTTGTCTCTGAAAATTTTTTTAATATAAGAATGAATGTTATTTTTAAAACCTCTTAATAGAGAAGTGGAATAGTTAAGGTATCTACAGTGCTGTAATGTAGACTGGATGTGTATGATACTTTTAGGTTATGTTGCAGTTGGTCATACAAAAAATTTTGGTGAGATGAAGTTGAAAAAAAAAATACTGGACTCAACAATTGCAGCTGAAATAGACTGTTCCAAGCATGTCTTTTTCCAGTGTTCTCTGGTTTTGTGGCAGCTATTTTTGTGTGGTTTGATTCTGGCTTTTTGTTGGTTTTGTTTCGTTTTCTCCTTCTCTCTTGATTTTAATTTGACAGTTGAGCTGGAATACAGTAACTTGTAGCACTTAGCCTGGAATAAACTCGAGGCGGATCCTGCCCTGTTTCTTGCTGTGGAGCCAGCGGGGCCGGGTGCTTTATGGTGGAGACGATGTGCCCCACCCATAAAGCAAGGAACAATATGAGGTTTTGCACAATCCCCATATGCAATTTTGAGGTTTGCAAAGACTGGATTACAACTTGATGCATTTTTACCTTACTACCTAGAAGGTCAGTTGTCACAGAACCTGTTTGTTGGGAATATTTGTGGATTCTTGAAATTTTTGGCAAACCTTCCCAGGAGTGGTCGAAACACAAGTGTAGAGCAGTGTCAAAGATTACTCAAAGCGGAAGGAAATCTACTTTGCTCTTCTACTCCCTCAGGTGTAGCTCAGGCTCCAGATTTGACTTGGGTTAAAGCTGCAGCCATGGGAAGTTGCCTGTGGAGTCTCAGTCTATTGGTAAAATTCTGTCGTTTTTGACTGACATATAAGAAAACTGTAGTTGTGCAGTTCATTTATAATTTTCATTGTGTTTCAACCCAGACCTCCTGCACATTCAATGTTTGCACAGACGTTTAGACAGGTGTTGTCTATGTATTTTAATTGGAACTAGTGATCCTACAGTTGCCACTGTATTGTTCTAGAGACTGTGAAAATACTGCTACATGTCATATTTTGTAATTTTAGATATTTAAACTCATTGTGCTTGTTTATTCAGTTTACATTTATCTGCAAAGTGTTTGTTTTACAGTATGAACATTTAGGTTCCTTTGCATATTTTCAGTGAATTACCAAAATAATGAAATTTTAAAGAATGAAATCTGCTTAAGACATATGAACTGTTAGTATATTACTGTTAATATACATTTTCAGCTATTAGTCTAATACTGTCCTTATTTGCAATATAATCAAACCTGAATATTTTCATTAAGAATTTCTCAAATAACATTTAAGCTTACATGTATAACTGATTTTTATTGTCCACTGAGACTGATGTAATTGTAATTACTCAGTATATGTATAAATGAGGGATAAGGGTTGCTAACATCTTGTGGATAAGAAAGGGAATATTTCTCTATGTTATAAAAATGACTAAATGTAAGTATTCTCATTTCCAGAGCCAGAATTCTTCAAAACTAGTGAGTATTAGGCATGCTACTCTGAAGAAAAGCATGAACAAACTATGCTAAAAGCCATGCAGACTCCAAGGAGAGAGCAAAATTATTCTCAGTTTCTGGAAGTACCAGTATAACTTCCTATCTGTAAATTTTATATTTATTAACCTTGAAGGATCCTAGCAATAAGCTTATGTAGGGCTGGAGAAATGGCTCTCAGGCTAGGGATTCTTCTGTTGTTTCTGTGGGCATTTTAAGTACGAAACACAAGTATTTCTTGAAAATCTAGGAAAAAGGAAAGTTCTAAGACATCATTAAGAGCATGGACGTATTACTGACAACAAAAGATGTCCACATGGAGGAGGTGTCATATAGTATTTCTTAATCATATCCATTTATGTCTCTCCCTCTTACAAAAGGAAGCCGTTAAAACTACTGAGAAGTTGCATTTTTTTAGTTTAGTTTAGGCTGCTACCAGTGGAAGATGACTTTAGTCTCAACTGTTAGCACAGTAATGCTGCTTTGACCTTTGTAGTATAGCAGTGTGTGAGCTGTGTTGTTTGCCAACCTTCCGGGTAAAAATGCTTCATTCCAGTGTGTTCAGTCAGTTCATTCTTGGCTAGAAATTGCTTGCAGATAGCAGGTCACATAATAGATCACTTCAGCTTGTGTCCTGATGGCATTGGATGATCTTCATCCCAGCCAAATACATATTTACATCATGATTTCTGTTTTTAAAGGTGCATTTTGATATTCTCTCCCTTGTGACAAGAACAGCACATGTTTAGTTCTGCCGGGCCTATGTGGAGATATGGAGTGAGAATCTGTGTGTCTGTACAGTTACTGCAAACTAAATTTTATGTGCCTGAGATGCTCCTCTTGGGAGGGATGCTGACCGAGTTGAGATGCTTCTCACACATTACATTCCTCGGGGTAGGAAATGCTGACTCCAGCATCAACATTTCTTTTTCCTGCCCTTCTTTAAACCTGGACGTAAAATTAGAATTCAATTGTAGTTGATGCCAGAGTGAGAGATCTTTCGATTGTTGACTTTTTTTTTTTTTTCTTTTTTTTTTTGGAATTCAAATGTATTTCCCCTGTTGAAAGTGAAGAGTGACTTAGTTGGAGAGCAGCCAGTGTTTTTCTCTTGTCATAAACTGGCTGGTCTAGTTGGTGTCTGGCAGTTAAGGATCCTTCAGGTGTCTGTCATGCTATTTACTGGCTGTACTTGAGCAATGAAATAATGTCAGCTGGTGTGATATATTTAGAGCAGCTGCTATTGCTGGCCACCAGCAAAAGGCTTTGGGTGTGAGATTAATCTTGCCTAGTCACCAAAGTCCAACTGAGTGCCTTCCCTTTATAGTTGCTGGAGAGAAAATGGCATTTAGAGACTCTGTTTTTTCTCACCTTGGGGTAAAAATCTGCAGTCAGATTCTTTGGAAGCAACTGTCTCCATTAACTAAAATATCTGAGGACTGATTGCAAGGTTGTGACAGGTGAGGATAGGATATTCCTGCTCATTTTTAATCCCTGACTTTCCTGGGTGTTTATTTAAATTAAAGGGTTATAGGTTGTCATGCTCAACAGCTGGTGGTGTGGGCCAGTTGCCATTTATCCTGGCTGTGCTTCTTCAGAGACAGATGAGATGCATGGAGACTTAGCTGTAGAGGTGCAGAAAGCTTCTGATCCTGGAAATGGCAGGTGAGACTGAGGCATGATGTGGTCACTGCCTGTAGGGTATTTTTGCCTAAAAATGTATTTATGAGTTGAGCAAGCACAAGAACTTGCCTCTTGATTTGAACATTAGGTAGAAAATCAGGTAGTTCTTCCTTTATGATTAGGAATTTATATCTTGTGTTTGTCATAATTTTCTATTTAAAGGAGATTTTTCACAGGCAAATGAATACTTGTGCTGGAAGTTGATAGAGGTTAGCTATCTATTTTCTGCTTTACTTTTGTTTACTTATGTACCATTTCTCTCCTTGTCTCCCTCAACAAAATACCTTTCCCTGTTTTCCTTTTCTTCCTCTCTTAATTACAGTATTTCTGGAGAGCTTCCCTTAACCTATTTTAGTGAGTATGACAATGAACACTTAACCCTGTATTTTGCAAACAGGGTTTTATTTTTCTTTTGTTCTTATTTTAGCTGAACATGGTTTACATCAGGTTTTTTTACTAGTGTCATGTATCTATAGAATTATACCCTAATTATACACTACTTCAGTTAGTGAGCAGAAATACTTTATCATCTTCTCTTGATTATTGTTGGTAAATACTTCTATCTGCTGAAGGCTTTTTCTATGCTTATTTTATCCATTTCTTATCCTTTATTGAATGTTTATCCAAGAGAGAAAACAAACCCTGTCAAACAAACCAAAATTGCTTTATTTATTATCTTTTTCTTTTCTTTTTTTTTTGATCTGTAGTGAGCATGCCATTTAGAAGCTGTACCTATGCAGTGATTTTTTAAGTGTTTAATGTTTACGAAGCATAGTAAGCCAACTCCTTTTGAACTCTACAAATGAATATTAAATTAACTTTGGAAGACACACAGACACACTTAAGAGCTAAGCTGAATAATTTTGAGCAAGCAGATTCTAAATTGAACACTTCCTTTTGCAGGCCCAGATTGCCTTTCTTCAAGGTGAAAGGAAAGGACAGGAAAATCTGAAGAAGGATCTAGTGCGAAGAATCAAAATGCTGGAATATGCGCTCAAACAGGAAAGGTATGCTGCTTTTACGATCAGTATGTGATGAAGAAATGCTAAAGACAGAACCTTTATTTTTGACAAAACCAAGAAATATTTTTCCTGTCTCTACTCAGTTCTCAGATTGACAGATTTTACTGTACTAAATAAAACCACTAGTCTAAATGTCTGCATTATGATAAGAACAATAGCTAAAATATGGCTTGAAAAACATGCTAACAAAACCCATAGCTGATCCATAATGAATGCTTTCCCTTGGTAAAATTCCACTGAACTGTATAGATTATACTCCAGAATGACAGTGTATTTTCATTTTGTTCAAAGTAATAGCTTTGTTTACTAATATGTGTCAGGTGAAATCTTGAATAACTATCTTCAGTCTAATAATTACTAGTTTTTAATCTTGCTAAGTTTTTAGTCTTTTCAATATGAGAAATTCTACAAGAATATCTTCTGGAGGTTAATTGTGTGATTGAAAAAATGTTTACTGGTTTATCAATGGTTCATGGACATTTTAGTACAAGTCCTCAGTTTACCATTTTATTCTTATGTATACTTTGCTGTTATTCCAGCCTTCGAGGCAAGCAGGTTGTTTTTTTATCATGTTTTCGGAAATCTCTCTGTTCAACCAATTTATTTTAGGCAAGGTTTAGTTTAAATTCTTTTAATTGGTGAAATGTGTTTAAAATTATTGAATAAAGAGAATATTTATGGCACTGCTGCAAAGAAGTCATAGCTTATATTATCTTTTTCTTATCAAATAATTCCTGCTTCTCTTTAATAAAAGAAGCCTCTGAAGGAGTTTGTTTAGTAGAAATAAGATTTAAAATACACACATATGCAAATGAGGAATAGAACATCACTGGTAGATACGTTTAAAAGGACACCAATAATTACATTACTGTATTGCATTCAGATTTGCTCATCTTATATAGGCTCCTTTAGCACTACCATCCAGTTCATAACTTCTTGGTAGCAACCAGTTAATCCACTAGCATGGGGATGCAGCCAGGGTTCTGGCCAGCAGTAGCCCCAGGGCTCCAATGTATTTTCTACTGCTTTGGGGAGTTCTGGGAGGAATCCTTAAGGTAGATACTCTTTTTGCCCAGGTCTTGTTATGGTACTAAACTGATACTACATCAAAGAGCACAGAAAAATACAAAATGTATGCATCATGGAGTTTGCACTTTATGGCTGCGGAAAGGCTTACATTTGGAGCATATTCACAAAGCTTATTGTCATTGGTTTGGTTAAAGATATACTTGTAGTTATATGTATTCTGTGAAGATTTCTTGTGTTTCAAAACTGGTGGAGCTATTCCTGATTATGTAAAAGTATCTCTAACTCTTCATGTTCAAAATGCACAGAAGTTAGCAATTTAAAATTATCAAACTATGTGAATACATTTTTGTGTACTATCAGAGAAACTTTGTAACATTAAAAAAACAAAAATCAAACTTCCATATGGATGGTGAAAATGTCCCTCAGTTTTACAGTGTAAAATCCACCTAAACTATGACATTTAAAACTTAATGCAGCAGTCCCTGTCAGGATTAGGAAAAAACACTCGGTGGGTTCTTATTACAGTTTTTACATCTGTATCTTTTATGTTGCATGTTTTTCTGCAGTCCGTGGCATTAGTCTCGGTTCCTCAGGTCAGTAGGCTACAGTCAGCTGATCTGATCCAGTGTGACAGTTCCAGTACGGGTGTGCAGTGGTTCTGCAAGCAGATGTGATGCTTGTGACTGGTGTGTGTGCTGGAGACAGCTATTTATGAGTTTGTAGTTTTAAACAGCAGTTTTATTTGCCAGTTTCTAAAGAAATAGTCTTCTATTTCTTTCTGGAATTATCTCTCAGCGAGTGTTCTTGCTTGATACTTGAAAGAACAGCAACATACTGAGCTTGGGAGCACTGCTCTGTTTCCCAGCATTTTCCTAAATCAGTTGGCAGCCTGGTCAGACAGTAGTCAGGATGCTGGCATTTTCCATTGGGCTCATGAGATCCTACAAGGTAGGAGGAAGACATTCCTGTCAAGTTTGGGGAAAGTTGGTGTGCTGTGAGAGGATGGGGAATCATTCCTGTATTCCTTCATTTCTGCTATGGCATTTCAGATCTTTCTCAGCTGGACAAAATCAGTTATGAGTAACAGAACAGAGTATTAAATTTTGGACCAGAGTACTCCATGTTCACAATGCCTTCAGGAAACCATGAAAAAGAAATGTGAAACATTTCTTTACTCAGGTACATGCTTCTATGAGCTGCTGTTACTTATAGTGGCTGCTCCTCATTTCTTTTATCAACCAAATAGTTTCAATTTTTACTATAAATTAACAGCTTCGGGATCACTGTTGTTTTCTATTTCATGTCATTTTAGTGTGGGTAAGGTAGAAAATAAATTTTACTACTGATGGTCATGCTTTTGTGGCAAATTTAGTTTAATGTTTAGTCTTTATGTCAGTAATTGTGAGGTTACCTTTTTATTCTATGTGTGTATAGCAAGCCAGGTTATTTCTGCTGAAGAGTCTTAGTAGGCAAAATTGCAAGGAGCTTAGAAGGAGCTAGTGTGTAGTTAAGTGCTAGCATTTTTCAATAGCAGTTGTGATGTAGTTTTGCCAGCATCCAGTAGATTGCAGTGTGAGGCTGTTCAGAATTGAGAACTTTTTATGACTTTATCAATACTTGCTCCACCATCAGTAAATTGCACTGGTGCCTCTGGATTTTCAGGAGCTAGCTGAAACATAGTACTGTTTCTCTCAAGAACATGTCATATTTCGGCTAGTCTAGCTCACGTCCTGTCTTAACATATGTCAACCAAAGAACTGGACTCCTGAGCTATGTCTCTAGAAACAGTTGATTTAATTTTGTGTTGTTTTCTGCACTGATGTGTCTGATCAGTGTAAGGCTGGCGCCTTCTCCCCCGGGTAGAATATCTCGCCGTGCTGTTCCTGGCAGTCATTCTTATTTATGTCTCTTGATTTGGCGGCAGCTCCCAGATCTTCTACGGCTGTTTTGGCAGGCTCCCTCAGCACAGCTGGATCAGATGCTTCAGGTCTGGAGACAGATATTTCCAAGAAATAGTGGCTTTTTTGACTGGAATAAAATTTTTTTCTGTGTGAAGTATTCAGAAAAGTTTCACTGCACTCAGTCTTAGGAAATGTAGATGAAGGCTTTTAGCATTTTCCTGAGCAATTCTTGTGTGGCAGCCATGTTGAATGTTTCCAAGCAGTGAATAGAGGACACATAGTTAGTTTAATGAAAATAATGCTAACCAAAAGAGGAGCACTGTGTAATGAAGGGCAGAAGCCAGAGCAGTGGTAATATTCATACTTATCTGAGTAAGGGCATCTACCCAGGAACATAGTTTCACAGTGCTAAAATAGCTTTCTTTTAAATTACTGGAAGGCTAGCCTTCAGGTAGAAAAAAGCTGTATCCTTAGGTGAACATTTTAAAATCATTTTTTTGTCTCTGCATACTGTTAATAATTCATATGTAATTTGCAGAAATGGCAGGTAAATCATTGAAGCTGAGCAAGTTTCAGAAAATAAATCTTTGTTTCTTTTTCTCCCCTGCCACCAAACTACTGTCCTTTTTTTTTGACCAGATGATACAAAGGTTGAATAAATTTCATTTTCTTTATACTTTTTTTACACAAAATATACTTTATCTCTTTTTCTGATGGTAGTATCACACTATTGGGATGTATGAGCTAAAGTTCAAGGTGAGCTGTAGAAGGCCATTTTAAAGCTGTTAATAATTGGACCATGTGATTTCTCCAAAAGTGAAAAAAGTCAGCATTACAGGTGGGCAGGAGATATTCTGTCATTGTAAAAGCCAATTAAATTAAAATGTGCTAATGGAATAAGTGATATTTTGAATTTGTGTAGAAAAGAATTAAAGGTTATTTTGTGAAAAGTTTCATACCATTTGATTGCAATATGTGTAACTGAAGGGTCAAGACTCCCATCTAGTCCTATAGTCTGAGTCATGGTGTTCAGCCTTTCTCTTAGTGCACTTGAGAAAAAGATTGTTTATCTTCCATACCTGTGACATTTTCAGCTGTATCATAAAAGGGTGTTTAATAATAAATTTCATACAGCCTGAAGAAGTGTAGAAGATATTTCCTAGATGACCTACAGGCAGTCTATATTGATTTTATGGGAGTTTTTTGTA
Organism: Lonchura striata; assembly: GCF_050655825.1. Classification (NCBI taxonomy): domain Eukaryota; kingdom Metazoa; phylum Chordata; class Aves; order Passeriformes; family Estrildidae; genus Lonchura; species Lonchura striata. Next base: position 81,231,466 of record NC_140705.1, on the reverse strand, counting down.
ATATGATTTTTAACTTCAGAAGCTGGCCACAACTGAAGATGAGTTCAGTGTGTCACATACTCTGGCATGATACTCATGTTTCTGTTTCAAATCTGCATCCTGCTCAGAGGTCTGAATTGATACCAATTTAATTCAATTCAGATTTGATTATAGCATTGGAGGTTTTTGTCATTTTGTGCAGTCAGAGCTCTATAACTTTGTTTTTAACTTTTCCAGCAATATTGAAAATAAAGATTACTTTTTGGGGCTTTTCATCTCTTCAGTTGCCTCTTCATTAGAATATGGTTCTTTTGCCTTTTCTGTAGGGCTGCTGGTCTCTGCCTGCAATATACAAAGTTAGGTTCTCTAAAAGATGAAATCTTAGTCCAGCTTGGCCCTAAAATTAAATTTAAAGGAACAGTGGTGTGCAAGGCCATGTAATCTACATTATCCTCTTCAACAATAACACCAAAAGCTTTAAAAGCTGTTGTGTTGTGAGGTGAAACCGTTACAAAATCCTGGTTACTAACAATTTAAAATGGATTTAGAATGAATAATCTCATTTTGGTGAAATTATTTTATAATGCTTTTGATGAGTGCGGAAAACCTGAGTAAGAAAAAAGACCATTAATGTTGATTTAAGAGGGAAGTGAATTAAAAAGTGGGCAAAAATTGATTTAATGGATTTAAATACACTGAGAAGTTAAAAAACCTGCAGTCTGAATCTTTGAAAGATGGATTTTAGAGAACATGAGATCTGAGGTACAGGAAAGATACAAAGAATTATCCTTTCAGTGAACCTAGGAAACATTTTTCTTAGGCTGAAAATGATTAACAAAACTTGATAAGAAAACTAGTGAATGTGTAGAGCATAGTGGACTAAAAGCAAGTGTTGACTGCTGCAAAACCAACTTCTCCCACAATTCTTAGAAGGAATGAAGTAGAACACAACATATGTCAGTAATCCAGGTTAGATCAGAGTATTAATATTTGTTCTCTTCTGTTAAGTCAGATTAAAATAGATTACATATTAAAGTCTCTTGTTGATTGCATTAAAAAATGGTAATCTTTGAAGTTGGTGACAGAGTGGAGGATTTCTTAATTCTTTGATTAATCATTGCTTTTCATTAGTGGTGGTGGAGGAAAAGAATACATAGCATAAATATTTAACAATAATGACATGCAGTTGTTTTTCTAGGGTAACATGTAAGAAATGGATAGTTGGAAAAGGAAAGATAAATACTTTGAGCATTCAGCTTTGATTTTCTTCCACTCTTGGTTATTCTTTTCTATACTGACCAAAATGTTTAACTTCCATCTATTGCTTTTAATACATTTCAAGCACATCATTTCTCCTCTTCCTGTTGATTGCTGCTCAGCTGAGTTAGAGCTTCATGCTCTGACTCTTGAGAGTTAGTTCCTTCATCTGTTGGTGTTGCTATGCCTAAGAGGCACTTCTTTACTCTTGACTTACCCTTCTCAGTCAGAATTAAATGTTTATTATAATTAAAATGCAGCTGGATTAGTAGGAATCTATTACCATAGAAATTGAAACATAAGAATCATGAAGCATTCTTCAGTACTATTTTGTTAGAAGTAATGGGCTTTCTTGATTAAATAGGAAAACCAGTAATATAATGAAGGTATATAAGAACCAATGTATAGGTGTAGGTAACTTGAAAACATTTTCTGCAGCCATTCTTAATATAGTAATGTGATTTTAGTGAGAACTTGCCTCATATAATTACAAAGTGTCAAACCCATTAATTTTTTCAAAAACAAATTTTAAGTGGAAGAGTTCCCTTATGCCTATTGGAGCTAACAAAACTCCTTTTCATGTTGGTGCATATGTCAGATTTTTTTTTTTTTTTGTCTTTTTCGGCCTTTTTGTTGCTACGCTACACTTCACTGCGTATATTTGCATTTGAACTGTGTGTATGTGTGTGGTATTTGATTGTCCCACTACTCTCAGGCTGCACATGCAGCATTTCCTGAGTTCTCAGCTTTTTTTTTAGGGTAGGAACTGGTGTAAGTGCCACTCTTCTACCCAGTTGTGAATGTATAAAACTTGCAATTTTGGACTTTTAAAGTTATGGTGTCAGAGACGGAGGGAACAGATTGCAAAACCAGAAAAGGTTCACTTTGTCTAATTTTCTCTGTTGCACTGTTAAAAGAGTACTGTAATGAATCTTGGTTAACTTACATGTGCATGTGTAATACTGTACTACTGTGCTGTTATTATGTATATTTCAAAGTCTGTACATACTGAGTCTTTAGGATGAAGCTTCTCAAAAATGCATTTCCATTTTTTTGTAGCTACTCTTGTCATAATATGGCATGCTCTGTGGGGCTTATTGCATTAGGCCTTTTGAAGACTAAATATTTTTGGAAGAAAGTCTCCATTTTTGCACTTGGTCAAGTAACAGACCTAGTAGCTTTGAGAAAAAGTGGTGTGGGTGAGCTGTCACTGCTAAATCTCGTTTGGAAGAGTTCTGACTGAGGACCTGCTGCTGTTGGAGAGCACACCATTTTGAAGAATAAAACTGAAGTTTGCTTAATGGAGTGACAGTATGAGATATGAAGTAGATGGCACGGAACTGACATGGATAGTAAAAATGTTTTATAAACATTGGCTAAAAAGGAAAGACTGGGGGGTTGGGAAGGGAAACAGAAGAGTTGCTTTTGTCCACAGGGAAGGAACCTTTTCTGTAGCAAGAACATTTTGTAAAATCTGCAGTCAACTGCTCTGTGTTTCCTATGTGTCACATATCACTATGCAATTTCATGTCACCCTTGGAAAAAAATATTTCAGTAAAATTACCTATCTGAAGTCATGGTAAAATTACTTGATTTGCTTTGTTCCTAGCCTAGAAGAAAGGAGTGTCTTTTCAAGTCAAAACAGGTGACATTTATGTGTTGAGAGATATACTTTAAATGTACTAGTCGATTTTAAAATATTTTTTTGTTTGATTTCCTTGCAGGGCTAAATACCACAAATTAAAATATGGCACAGAATTGAATCAGGGAGATATGAAGCCACCAAACTATGATTCTGGTAAGAATTTAATGAGAGTGAGATTATTACTGGCATAAAACTTTAACTGTGTCATGTGCAAATGCTGAATTGATAGTATTGATAAAATAAGTCTCTTAATGGAGCAGGAAGAATAGAGATAATTAATAAAACCTGTATTTTACTCTTGTACAGTTAAAAATATATCCTAGTGCTCTAAGAGTCTATTAATAAATCAAGTTAGTTTAGATTTAAAAAAAAAATCCAAACCGAAATCAACAGACTGCTCTTGGGGAAAATAGTTTTTCTGTTCCTTAGTGATGTGTATGGATATTTTAGAATAGGATACTAGATTCACAGCAATAGAATCCTTTTATCTCTGGATAATTCTTCTGAATGAAATGTATAGTTCGTAATTTTTTGTTCAATTACTTCAGTGGTATTCCAGGAAAAAAAAAATTAAAATGCATGTTAGACATATGTGAGAGTTTTTGAATGGGAGATTTCTCTGTAGAATTCAAATGATCATTGGAGATGTATTTAGAGAATTTCAGATTTTTGCCTTTGTCTCTGGAAAGCTAATTTGTTTTCATCTCCTACTTCACACAAATAAATTTAAGAACTCAACTGGGGAAATTAAGAATTTACATTACTTCTTTTATCCCCCCATCCTCCCTATCCTTTCCTCTGGGAAAAAAAATACAAAAAAGTGGTACAGGGATCTGGCTAATGGTTAAGCCATTGAAACTATAGATAATGTTTTTTGTGTCTCAGTCTCCTGATGCTTCTACTACAACAAAATTGGAACCACCTATATGTAAAGGCAGAGCATAGAATGTCTGCAAATCTCATCTCTGTCACTTGGTTTGTGGAGGTTTGTGTCTGGCTGACTGTCATGGTGATTTCTTACCTAATTGGGTTTAGAAGGTCATTCAAAGACCCCCAAACAAACAAAAAATCCAACCCCACACCAACTAGCAATGCTTTACACCAAGCTTTTCTTGTCCAAGTTCTTAATTAGTTTTTTAGAAATTTTATTTCATGCGATTATTAGCATTATTTCCATAACTGAAGAAATATTGAATTTGGTGCTACTATATGGGAGGCCTCAATCTGTATATGGACTTTTGGAAAACTTTGTCCTGATCATACCACAACCCTAGACAGCCATGGGGTTTTTTTTGTAATTTCTCAGGATGCAGTTACAGCATGTTGCTCCAGTTTCCAGCTGAGGAATGTAGTGTGAGGCCTAGCTTGCCCAGCAGAGGTTTAGACTGTGCATTAAGTCTCCAAAGTCAACACTGTGGAAATATTTTAGTTAAAATTCCATTATTCTCATTTATCCCATTGCATTCTATATATAGCTATCAGAAAGGTGTATTTTTGTTCTGTATCAAATCTGAACTGATGACTTAAAATAGAAACTTTGTTCTAATGCTGTTTTAAAGTTATCTTTGATAGATACCTAAGTTGTGTGTCCATATGTTCCCCTTGCCCTGTCCCTGTTTTTCCTTCCCAGTCATGACAAAAAGTCAAAATATTGGTAGTAGTTCTTCCACATGTGTCCTTGTTGTTTTCTGTATGATCTCTTGGCGAGTCTGTAATACAATTTGTAGAAGAAAGATTTCAATCTCCTGGTAAAGAGATACTTTAAAAATAAAATTTCTTGTACAATTTATTTCTACTATATATACTATATCCTCTGCTATAATTCCCTCAATGCAAGTTTCTTCACTCTTAGCTGTAAACCACTGCTACTGCTTGCAGTCATCATTTTTGAGGAGACTAAGCACAAGAGAATTCTTGCCTCTGGATATACTTAACAGTGCCTTCAGAAGAATGGGTTTTGCTTCCAGAAGGAATTTTCAGGCAGATTTACCTCAGGCATGTTTTAATAATTATAGACTGAGCTTTGGTAGCTGTGCATTGGATCCAGCCATGTCCAGTTGTCATTGGAAAATGATTGTGCATTTGTTTATTTCCTGTGGTTGCTGTTAAATAGATTTGTGAATGAGATGTCTAAAATTCATATGTCTCTCCTTGAATGTGAATTCTGATTAGTATTTGTTAGCTTCTTTGGTAATGGTGGGGTCTTTTTGTGTAGTATTAATTGAGTTGTTTAAAGGTAAGTGACTTTCCGATGAGAATAATGGCTTTCCTGTGTCACATATCAAGTTACTCATATGAGTATACCACAGGTGTTTCTGGTTCTTAAGTCTTGTTTACACAGGAAGTTTGTTCATACTTCAGTGTTTGCTCCACAAAATTTTAAAGTTTTGTAGAGGCTTTTATAGATGATAAACCAAGATCTTTTGTCTTGGGAAGCATATGTATCTCCTTGAGGAGAGGGAATAACCCACCATCATGTGCTGTGAAGCTGTATATGGAATAAAAGTGTAGCTGTTGGTTGTCGGCATTCTTATAGTTTTCTTAAGAGAACAGACATTTTTTTTTCCTTTTTTTTTTGGTAGATTTTAATTTTCCTGGAGTAGTAGCATTTATGGTTGGGGAAAATGTGCTGAAAATTTTTCAACAACTTTTCAGTTTAAAAAATAGTACCTATTGTTTGTTTCTACAAAACTAATACAAATATGGATTAAATTGATGTAAGTAGATCTGTTGATTCATGTTGAACTATCAAATATTAAGGAAATTGGGAAGTTGTAAACCAATATTGTGCTGCAGTTAGCAGTTAAAGATATTTGTATTCAGACTTAATGTGAGCAGCAATTATCTTGGAATGCCAAAGCAAAAATTGGACTGCAGACTGACTGTCATTATGTTCCCCTAAAGGAGTTAGAACTTGCTCTCATAGAGCAGGATGTACCTGGAAATTTCTATGTGTATATAGTACTGCAATTATGTACTGTGACATTTTTTTTCTCCCTTCATTATTTGCACTTTGAATTTGGTATTAAACCATTCCTAATCATTTTAAGGCAGATCACATTTGTCTTTTCAAGTGGATGGGCATTTTTATGCAAATAGGAAAAATAAAAAAATGTATATAAAATAATCTTTTTCAGACGAAGGGAATGAGACAGAGATTCAGCCACAGCAGAACAGCCAGCTAATTTGGAAACAAGGACGACAGCTGTTAAGACAGTAAGTGTTGAAAAAAGGAGTCAAATACTGAATGCAAAGAAAGAATCTGCTAATGAAATATGATGGTGATGGTATTTGATTTTTTTTTCAGTTATATTTTACTGAAAGTAAAGTTAGTGTGTGTGATGAAATTCATTGAGCTTCTGCACTACTTTTGGGTTTTGAAAAATTTTAATATTTCATACCTTCAGATGAGAAGCCTTGTCAAGTCACAAACACCTGATCTCATTTACTTTTCTTTCATGGAGGATAATAAGACAATCTGCTTGGGAGAACAGTGGGTCATGACACTTCACAATTAAAAAGCAAAGACACAATTTCTACTAAGAGCTGTGTAAAATAAAACCAGTTGGCATTGGATAAGAAAAGGTTTTATTTTGGCTTGCTTAAGTTGCAGAAAAGACTAACATCAGGAAGATTAGACTAGATGTTTTCTAAATCTCTGTTCATGTTAATGAAAGAAATGTCTCTTAATCTGAATTAATTTTTGAATTGTGATCATAGTAACTAACTTAATTGCGATGATATTGGGTGTGTTACAGAGGATTAAATGAGAGGGGACTGAGACAGTAAGGATGGTCCAGAACCTTGTATTAAAAGACCTCTTTCCAAAGAGTTGTGCAAAGGTTAAATTTGTTGGATGGCTTGTATAAGCTTCTCTTTTGCAAGAGCTCAAATCTTTGGATGCATGTTGAATAAATGTAAATAGAGTGATTTTGACTTGGATCAGTGATTTTGAAGACAAGTCCTTCCATCTCAGCGCAGTTCATACAAGAGTGACACACTGCTGAATATAGAGTGTATATTACTTACAGACTCTGTTTTGAATAGGTGACTTGTTAGATTTTTCTGTAGCCAACAATCAGTATTTTTCTGCTAATGTTGTTATGTGAATGATATTGTTAAATAATTGGAGGAGAATGTTCTTGCAGGAGAAGTGCATGTCCCTGATTTATAACAGCTGTCGCTGTAAAATAGCATTTCCCTTCTTCAGAGTTGTCTAGAATATTAACAATTCAGTCAATTCACTGCTATTAACTCCATGTTCTAGAGGGAAGGACACAAACCAATTTTTACTTTTTTAAATCATTATTTCTCTCCTGTTGCCATCAAGGGCAAAGTGGCATATTGGTCAAAGAGCCAGCTTTAAACCTCCAGAGCCAACTTCGGGGTGCAAGGATTTTTGCTGTTCAGTCATATGGAAGAAAAATTTTTCAGATCCATTGCAGAATAAAGGAAAGGCAAGAGAGATTTTATCAAGCCTAGTCCATCATAAATAACAACTCTTACTAATAGCCACAGCTAAAGAATTTAAGTTTTATTCTGTTTTCTAGGCTTCTAATAACGTTCACGTAAGGAACATATCTGCTGCTTCTTGTATTTAGTTTCCATGTGTCAAAGAATAAAATGACCATGCTTGTGCATGCAACTGTGGTGATATTTATAAAGCAGTTGTAAATATTTTAATTGAAAGTGTTTCTCCATCCATTTTAGTAAATGAATGAATAACGTATTGTATAACCTCTGATTTTTTTTTCTCTCAGTGACTGTAGAGGCTGGTACTGCAAGAGGCGATCCCTCTGCAGCTGGTACAGGATGATTTACAAGCATGTTTCACTAGCTCAGCACCGCAGTTTGCTAAAATAAGGGATTGAGGATGTGTTCATGGAGAAGTTCAGTCAGTTGCTAAGCTAAGGGATTGAGGATGAGTGCAGGGCGGAATTTCATGTTTTGCAGAAGTGACATGTGCAGAGAAGATTAGCATGAGTTCTCTTCCTTCAGGTATCTACAAGAGGTGGGCTACACTGACACTGTATTGGATGTGAAATCAAAACGAGTGCGAGCTTTATTGGGCCTCTCAAGTGATGTTTCAGATAAAGAAAACAGAAATCAAGAACCAATGGTAAATGGCACAGAGGGCCAGATTAAAGAAAATGCAATGATGGGGTAAGCATCAAGATTTCTTTGTTATCATTCTGCATAAGTGCACTTAGTGGTGTTGAACAAAATTTTTGTTTACTGAGATTCCAGGACTTTTTCCTAGTTCTAGATTAGAGCAATTTTAACTAATTTTATTATATTGAGCAATAAGTATAGAAGTAATTCTTTAGATTTGTATATTAAAAGCATCCTATTTTTTTTTCCGGTTGAATGGCAGCACTAATTCAAATCAAGCCTCTTTGGAGTGTTTCCAAGTGTTTAGAAGTCAGTGTTGTTCAAGTTAATGGTTTGTTTGCATTGCTGGACACTTTACTGTGTAGGTTACAGGCTTTGCTCATCTGGTCTGTGCTGTCTATGACATGATAACCTATATAAGAGAAGGATTTTTTTCACTAAATCTGAAAAACAAAGTAATTCATTGCATTCTGAGTCCTAGAAGATTTTTGTTTTCTACTAATCAATAGACATATGTAAATGTCACTGAAATTTAAGGCATTAATTTCTGTGTTTTAATATTTCTAATACTATGAAAGTCAGTCAAAGACAGTAAAAGCTTGTTCTCAATTCATAAGTAATGTTAAACCTTAAGAGGCTTTTTTTCCATTTTCTTCTCTTTTCCATGCAGTGTTAAAAAAGAAAAAAAAAAGTAAGTTAAACTTAACTCTAAAGGCTTCAGAAAAACAATCTGTTCATTCTTGTTTAAGACACTGTAGTTGCAGAACTATAGTAATGAAACTACATAATGAAAATTATGCAGGATCGTAGGAACAATAGATGAGGTAGCTGTTTCCAGTAGTAGCACAGCTTTCTTCAGAAATGCTTTTGTCCTGTTCTATATTCATGGTGCAAAATTCAAGACCTTTATTTTCTAAGACCTAACACTATTAAGTATGCATCCTATCTTCTAAAAAGCATTTGTAAGATTTCATTATACCCTCCTGATATCTGCAGCAAGTTCAGGCCAACAAGTTACATAAGGGCAGAAGTTCATTGTTATGTAATTAAATATAATGCTGTGAGATGGAAAACTTGAATGTGTGAGAAAACCTGCAAGCTACTAAAATATATTGTATTGCTACGTAGTTGACAAATCATACAATTTATGTACAGCAGCTTTGTTTTGAAGAACAAGGAATGCTCAATAGCTTGCAGTAACGGTTCTGGTTTGATTTCTGGTGAAGGGGAAATGTGTAAATAAAGCTTCTCTTAATTACACTTCAAAATATATTTATGTGTATTTACATAGTTTTAAAGCAGGTGGATATGTGTATAAGGTAGTTTACTTGATGGGTGAAATACTGAGACAGTGGTTTTGATACAGCGGTTTTGGATATATTTTCATTTTTTCCTATCTGCTTAGTTTTGGGATAGATCTGACATTAGGTTTAATGCTTTGTAGTTTACCCCATAGCTGAGGATATTTGCTGATGGAGAAAAATTAATTCCCTTCCATTGTGGCTGTACTAGCTTGTCAGTTGCAAGGCTGGTTTTAGGCTGTACATTTTGAAAAACTGCTCTTGCTTGGGATGCCTGAGATGGCAGACTGCATTATAGAGCTTAGGGAAGTGTTTTGATAACATAATGAATGAGAAGGGACTCTAGGGCTTTACAGTGGAAAAAATTTCCAGGGTTCTTATTCAACATGGTCATGTCAGTCTTCATGGGTGATTTTGAATTTCTGGATGTCCAGTGAGATCTCCCTCACTGAAAGGAAAAAAGTCACGATTTTACAAGAATTCCCTGATCAGTCTAAGTACAGGACTACCTATCAGTGCTGTGTTTCTTCTGGGTGCTTCAATCACATTTGCAGACCGCCTCTTTCAATTTTTCTTTCAGGAAGCATTCTGTGTCTTGCTTCTTGGCAGAGGCTGCATGTTATTTAACAGCCCTTTCATCTTGTGCTACCTCACTGTTTCTGTGACATCTGGCACTGTTCACCTTCTTCCAACTGCATCATTACTTACCTCTAAAATTTCAAAGTGCAGATTTGTAGTAGATGCAAAATCAGAAATAAGGTCATATTTACTTGTTACCTGCCTCATGTAATGCCAGCATAACTTAAGCCTATATAGAACAGCTTCTCTTTGAAAAGTATAGCATTGAATACATGACACAGGTCTAAGGCACATGGATGTTGCTCCTGAACTCAGGATGCTGCTCCTGAACTCAGCTGAAATTTTGAAATACTTATTCAATGCTTTCCTACCTGGTTGTCAGAACTAGGAAAAATTTAGGTGACTCAGCTCTAAGTTCTGGCTTACATTTGAGAAAGGTGCATTCTTTGAAGCAACCTCACCAGTGCTAGGCTACTTACTGAGGACAAAAGGACTGGCACTTTCTTTAGCAGCCTCTTGCTTGTGTGCATGTAAAGTGAAAAATGGATTTGGGCTACAGCAAGCTTTTACAGTTGGAAGGAGTGCAGTGAACAAGTGTCTGTTGTTTGGTAGTGGTAGAAGAGGAAAGTTACAGTGAGAAATTGCAAGAACAGGAAACGAAACAAAAGCTTAATGCAATTCCAGGAAGTTTAAGGACATATGTGAGTGTTTGCCAGGACCATGAGACATTGGGACAGCTGCAAACTAATATGCAGACTGAAGATTCTCAGTGACTGTGTGGATAGAAGAGCAGAGCACTGGGCAGAAAGTAACACATGAAAATGGATGTAGTTTAACAAGGAGTACACCTCTATTGAAGTGGGAAAAGACAGTTCATAGCATTTTTGATCTGTTTGGTCTTGGAAGAACTGCATAGCATGCACCCAGTTGAATCTGTGCATTTAAGTCTGTGTTTTAGAAAACTGTTTACATGGAGTGAAAAATGTGAGAAGTGGAGTACAGGGGTGGAGTAAAGAGAAACCTTGGGGATGAGAAACGATAAAGGCAAATCAGTAGGAGTTTGGAAAGAATGTGGGTGAATGTGATGAAGATAATCTACAATAGAGGAGAAAATGGTACTGTGAAATGCAGAAGGAATATAGATTTAATGATGCATTTGCAGAAGAGGAAAATGGAAGGCATGTTGGCTTTTAATTTCCTTAAAGATTTCTCCATATAGCAGTATAAATTACAGAAAGAACATATTGGCTCAACTGCCTTCGGTACAACTGAACATTCATGTGATAAATTACAAAGAAAGGAAAGAGGTGGTATTTGATGGCTTTATGCTGCCATATGGTTATCTCTTTGAGAGGAGAGCAGGAGTAGTGGCAATAGAAAGTAAAACTTGCTTTATGTTTTCATTATTTGTTTGATAGTCAACCAATACTTTCTTAGTGAAATGTCAGTACTGGAGGACAGAATAAATTAGTGTTGCAAAAAATTCCAGGGAAAGAATGGAAGAGCTGATCTACTTCTCAATGCAGTCTGATTTTAGCATAGTTTTTGTGTGAACGTATTCATCTGTGCATAGTGCTGTTTGCTGCTGTTCAGCCTTCCTCTGAAATACCTCTGTGACTTGCTCTGACTATACTTCTGATCACAGTTGAAACCCATTTTGCTTATTATTTAATATTTTTTAATGCCTTTGATTGTTTTAAAGATAATTCGTGGCATTTCTTCTCTGACCTCAGGGATATGTAAAGAGTATACTTCATGGTGGGTAGGGAGGATGTTTTTCCTCTGTTCAGCTTACTACAGCTTTTACAGATTTTTAAGTTGTTACAGCAGCCCTTGCCTATTTTATGAGTTTTATCTTGTCTGTCCTTTATACGTATTTCAACAGTTGAATTTGTACACTCAGTGTTTGGGATGCAAACACTGAGTTGAGCTTTTTTGTGGGAAAGGCTAGTGAGAATGTTTGGGGTGATTATTGTGAAGCTGATGCTGTATGCTTTGGTAAGTAGAAGCATATGATGGTTAGTGTAGTACAAATACTTAATACAATAATATTTCTTCACAGCAGAGAATATGTAACTTGAATTCTGCTAGGCTCTAGTTATTTTAGAAAATTGCTGTCTGGTCCCTCATAACCTCTCAGCTTAGTTTTGTATATCCCAAATAATTGCAGTTACATCAGAGAAGTTCCCCTTCCTGTGATACAGTGATGAACATACTACTGTTGTCTGACTCTGTTTTAAGCCAAATCAGTTTCTCTTCATCCTTAGGTGAAGTAGCCTCAGGCTTTGTTACTAGCTGCTGCGTGTTTGGCCAGACTTGTATTCTTACATTGCCTATTTATTTGCTGATGTACAGATCCTCTTGAAAACTTTAGCACTCAAGAAAGACATCATGTGGATCTTGAATGCACTCTGCAAGATTTTGAATCCATAAATGAAATGTTAATATGATATCGTGAGCTAGATATAGTCCTGTTTCACTTATTTCATGGAATTTAAAAAGGAATCAGTTTTCAGTTTCTTCAATCAGCTCACTTGCATTGCAAAAGATAAGTACCACTTAGCATGACTGGACTCAAAAATAGATACTAAAATAATAACCTCATAATAATGGTTTAAATTCCTAACACTTGCAGTGAGAGGAACGGGTGCTTTCTCCCAACAAACTGAAACAGAAATGAAAGCTGCCTGCAAATGTAGCTTGTAGCCTTGAAAACACAAGAGTACTTAAGTATCTTTGGTTCATTTAGTAGCTTTCTCTTACTGAGTGAAGCATAAAGTCTAATTAGTTTGCCTTCTTGAAGGTGTGTATTTGACTACCATTTAGTATGAGTGAAAGCAAATATAATAAATGAATAGAACTGGAAGGAATGAGGATATACCAAACATATGTGTACATCTATGCATACATATGAATGTCTATATATAAAAATGGTATTGATTAGTTCTTGCTAAGAGTTTGATCATTACAACTATAAATATCCAGTAGAAACTTCTTGAGTGATGTATCAGTCTCTGGAACTTACCTGCTGCCTTTTCTTTTCCTGTTGAACTGCCAATACTTTTACATGAGTAAAATAGCATCAAACCTCAGCATTTGAGAGCAAATCTGAAGACCTTTTCAAAAATTAAAAATTTTGCAAACTTTATCTTTCTGATACACAGCAAGTCATTCCAACTGACACTTCAGTGAATGAACATCTTTGTATGCCAGAAGACTTTAATAACCCTTTTGCATTTCTAAATCCTATTAACACTGGCCCAAGTAATGAAAATGCTGCATACTGGTTAATGAATGTTGTTTATTAACTTGCTTATAAAATGGTTTATTTGGGAAAATACCTCTGAATTTATAAACCTCAGGTGTAATAGCTGCCATAAGAAAGATTTCCAAAATAGTATGCAAGTAGATGTTGAATTACAAAAAGGGAAGAAAAACCAGTAAAGGGAATAAAGCAAATAGATTTGGGATTTTGGTTTTTTTGTTTGTTTCTCCCTGCCTCCATCTTGCAGTAACCTAACAGACATTTCAAAGGTAACTAATTTAGGCCAGATCTGGACACTTTCAACAGATGCACTAAAGCAGGAAAAAAAAAGTAGATAAATTGGGGTTTTTTTGTGAAGAAAGAAGTAAAAATGGACCATGCTTTTAATTGGCAATATTTTATGGCTTAAGAATTTGAGTTCTTGGAAATGTCACATAAGACTCACAGCACAGAAAGAGTGTAGAGAAAGACAGATGTTGTGCAGTTGGAGAGAGAGAGAGAGAGAGAGAGAAGCAAAGAGAGGGGAGATGAATAGAGAAATAACTTAGAAAAGTTACTGTAGTACCTCAAATTTTAAGGGGGTATTTTATCCTTTATAAAGCTTATTTTTTTGATATATTATAGTTAGCTGACTAGATTTGGCAAGAGAAGTGGTTCTTGCTTTTTAAACTTTGCGATTCCAATTTACATACAAACCATTTTGTAAGTGTTGCTTACCAGTTGTAATACATATTGCACTAGCTCTTGCATTGTGTGGTGTGACTTCATAGGAGATTTCAAAGGTTGTGACAGACTGTTATTAGCCTGACCTGTGTTCATTGTGTGTAAATGTTGATGATTTTAACTGTCCTGTAGTTTTATAAATTATTTTTACATTTTCCATGCTGCATTATGAAAGATTTTACAGTGTTGAACATCTAATGAACTGTTGTTAGACACTTCTCATTGAATTTGCATGCATTCCTTTAATGAGTACAGTTTGATAGAATTTAACTAGCCACTTGAAAAGACTGTTTTAAAACATGTGATAACTAAATTCTGTGGGGAATTAATAAAACTTACAAAGACTGTGCAGTAGCTGTTTTGATAGTAGTAGGAAACTGAACAAGAATATAGCTCAAGAAAGAGTGTGGTAGAACAGCTCTGAATCCTGGGTCACAACAGGTTCTTTCCAGCTGTACAAGCTCCCAGGAACACTTCTCAGCCTAAGCTGAACTTGTATTTATTTAACTTTATTGTGGTATTTCTTCCTGCTTCTGAATTTATCAATAAAATCCTGGTTTTATTTAAGATAACTTGTGTATGTCTTGGGTAACATAAACAAACAAAAAAGGCCTCTACTCTTTCCTTTGAGGCTGTGAGTAGGACTGAGGCACTTAATGGCCTTGTGGTTGGAAAGTTCATGGGAGAAATTTGAAACTCTCCCTGGACATGACCACAGACTTTCCAGGGTTATTATCAACAAAAGAGAAGGTAATGATAGAAATACAGAGTGTGTTGGTTACAAAGAAAATACCTGTCTATAATGTGACTTTAGTCTAAGTTAAACTTGACTTTGCAATTTGAAATGTTCTGGATGACACTGGGAGCTGGAAAGGTATCATCAGCATGCTGTTTTAGTTCCCACAAAAGAACTTCACCTTGCCTGTAGGTTATGGCTTCTGCATTTCACTCATTAAGAAACAGGATGTGTGTTAAGATCATGAATATTAAATGTTGAGAGTAAATGTGTTTAGTCTGAACTATACATTTTTTAAAGCTGGTTATATTTCAGTGTCAGAACCAACTGGATTTTTACACAAAATACTTGTCTCAAGGTATGTTGGGCAGAAAAGCAAGAGTTGCTGTTTTGGCCTGCAGAGCCCAGCAAAGCCAGGCTTGCTTTATTTAAATAGTATATGTGGAATATCCACAAATAATATTTTTTTATTGAATATTATTATTTTTAGTCTTAAAGGGGACAAGGGGTTAACATAAATCTGAATAATTGAACAGCCTGTAAAATACATATTTGGATCAGATTTTCACCATCACAGCTGTGAAAGGGACATAAGTACTTCAGTTACTATCCCATTTGTAACAAGAATTTTGTGTTTTAAACAGGAAAACATTTCTTACCTTTGGGAATCAGAAGTTCCCTGTTTCAAGAGTGAGATTCACAAAATCTGCACTGCCCATCTTTTGTAGTAAGATGGAAAACTCAGCAGCATTAGCCTAGCTGCAGTTACCTTCTGACAGTACTTACTGTTATGCTCATGAGAAGCAGTTAGTCTTGTACCTAACTGTGGGTAGGTAGGGGTAGCAGGGTAGTATCTCTGCCCCAAAGAATTTCCTGTCTACTTGGATAAGGCTACTGGAAAGGAGGATGTAATGGACAGAGTCAACAGTATGTGATAGAAGATATGATACTGTTTAAATGATTTTTGTTGGGCTGGTTGGTTAGGAAGTGCTGAGTCACCTGGGATGAGACCTTCAAGGAAAGAAGACAAAGTTAGGTGCTGGAGAGAAAAGCATGCAAGAGTGCTGTTGCAGAGTCCAACTGAGGAAGGAGGAGTGGGAAAGAGATGCAGAACAAGCAGCTGAGGAGCACAGGGTTGAGAAGGCCGTGCCACAGTCTGGCTGCTCTGTGCTTTCTGCTTTGGTACGTTCTGTAGCTTCTCCTGCTGTCTGGGGGTTCTGATTTATTCTTCCCCAGCTGGTTTTCTTTAGACAGTATGGCTGGGGAGGAAGGAAAAAGCTGCACCAAAGTTCTTGCATTTTGAAAATTATGTTCTCCCTTAAATATGTTGTGATACAGGACAGTCCAAAAAAGAGGAATTGTCCTTGTTAGGACCTTTTTAGGGTTTTTGGTCTCTCTTTATTTGCAACAGGCCCTGAATATTTCTGTAGTCTTGCCTCACTCGTGCTTGTAATACCACAGTTTATATCAGTCCCCACTTTTGGAGGTTGTTTCTTTTGTTTTCACCCATTGATTAAAAAAAAAATAATTGAAGCTACAAAAGCCCTGGAAATGTCAAATTGTGTTTATTTTTCTAAAATAGAATTTTAAGTTATTTATTTTACTACCCTATCTCCGAATATATTTTTGACCCTTCTGATTTTTTATGTTGCTTTGTGAATGACCCCCTAAGAGAAGAAAACTAACGAGATGGAAAATTAATGAAACAAGCAAGCTTGAAATACCATCAAAATACATAGCATAAATTAGCTAAGGCCAGACATTTTTCTTCAGTATGTTTTATTTTCCTCCAAAGTATTCATGCTAACAAGCATTATCCAAAATGCATTATGTTCATATGCTTCTAGAGAATGACAAATAGCTCAGATTATTAAATCACCTTTGATTTGACTGCTAAAGTTTATTTTGGGGTACAGTATAGGAAATCAGCATGTCAGCTTGAAACTATCTTCTTCTAGAACCCTTGGATAGTTTAAATATTCTGACTTTTCTGTCTTCTTTTTTGGTTTTTAAGCTTTCTTGGAAGTTGTCTCTTAGCACAAATACTTCTTTGGCACTATGCTGACTGTACATTTTTGTACTGTGCAGGAGTTTTGAAATACCTGATAAATAAGCTACCATGTTTCCCAATGCTTGAAATGCCCATTTACCCCCGCTCCCCATCTAAGTGCAGAGACATTATTATTTATATATATCCTGCCCACTAATATGTGTAATAATTAATAGAATAGTTGAAATCAGTTAATAAAAAAAAAAAATACAACCTCTTTTGGTAGTCACTTCGAACTTCAGTGTGAGAGACCCAGGTTTAAGAGCAAATGAGTATAGGTCTGGTATGATTTACTGCAAATAATTGGACTTTTAGAAGGATATCTGTTTCTTAATAGTAAGGTCTCTTAAGTATGCTTTTGTATTCCGTGTTTGGTATTAGTTCATATATTGCTGTTTACTGGAGTATGTCTGATAATTGCTATTATAGATAATCAGCCATAATGTTTTTACATGGCATAATACAGAGAAAAAAACAGAAATAGTGGTAGTTGGATGATTTAGTCAAATAAAAGTAGACAGAGACTCTCAGAATTTGCTGAAAGTCAAGAAGTTAGTCAAATGAAGCACATTACAATTGTTGTCTTATTAAGATTTTTCTTCTGGAAACAGCAAAGCAACCATACTATGATGTTCATTATTACAACAGATTCATGAGGTGTTATAAGCTGCCAAAGTAGTGATTACTTAAGGAAAAATAAAAATATTACAGAGTGTATTCAAGTTTGTCATAGAAACAACCATCACAGTACTGCCAGAAGCAGGACAAATTTGAAATGTGCTTAAAATTGTTCTTAGATCTAAGTTAAGATTTGGAAAAGCAGAAGGAATATTCTTGGGAAAAACAGTGACCATGAAAACATAATGTACATCGAGGTATATTATGAGGCTGCTGTGTATGCAGAATTTCTAATGGCAAGTGAAATTTTTGGGTAATAAAGGTGAGCAAATAAAAAAAATAGAGTAACAAATTGTCTTAATGAAATGCATATACACTGGGGTATGAAGAAGCCACTTCTTGTTGTCATGGAAGCATAGAACTGCTTGAGCAGAAACTTTGCAAAGAAGGAAGTGTGCTTCTTATTACACCTTATTACACATCAAAGCTTTTGCCCTTGGTTGCTTCCTGTAATAGACTTTTGGAAAGTATTATGACAAAACACTGGAGTAAGTGTGTGATGGACAGATGATCAGGTGTTCACACTGCAGAGGGTTTACAGAGCCTTACTGTATAGGTGTGTTAGCTGATTGAACCTTTTGAAAAGGTAGCAGAAGCACTTGCTGGTAGTAAGGGTGACTGCATAAGACAACTTAGAGCTACATTTCTGAAAAGAGAGAGGGGGAGATCTCTGCTGTTTCAGTGTTTGTGAGAATCAAGATGACGTACGTGCATTTAGTGGTGAACTATGAAAAACTGACTACTGATTAAAGCTAAGACAACAGTAAAGCTTGCCTTCACTGCATTTCACTGCTTTCAAAGCCGTATCAAGAATGTACCAGGTTTTACTGGAATTAATTATAACAATTCAAAATTAATAGATTTTGTTCACTGTATCTTTCATGGGTTGATGCATCTTCTATGCATCTTCTGCATAGAAAACACAGATCCTGTTGATAATTTTAGGACTGTTTATCTGTACTTTTGTCAGAGTTTTAATAATTGTTACAGTCCTGTTTCTTGGCTTCTTCCTCTTCAGTTGTTAATAACAAACCTTATGCTTCCTGTTTTGAGGCACTGCCTATATTTCTGCCAGTGCAGTGCTCATTTTACCCAATCTTCATCCATTTCCTTATTTGTCTAATGTAAATTCAAATATTATTTAGTCATCAATTATATTTTCCCATTATATTTTTTATAGTGGCATATTTATCATGACTTAAAAGCTGATGAATGATAGCTCTGGAGTTTGGTGTTTCCCAGCAAGATAAGGAGCATGAGCTAGCAGTTGCAAAGTTTTCCTGTACCTTGATGTCCATGTGGGAGCCCAGCTCGGTAACAGTATTGATGTTACTTTGGGCAGGTGTCAGATGAATGTTGCTCTAAAATGCTTTTTTAATAAAATATTGAAGTGTCTGTCATAGTAATGGCAGCCATACTAAGAATAAATGTTGGTTCTAATAATACACTTCATGTCTATAGTTTAGTTCTTTAGCCACAGGAATTTTAGCTGTTAACAGACAATTTTTACTTCTAGGCTTATTTTAGTCTTATATGTTGTTGGACGTAATAATAAGCTTAGTAATTGCAAAAGAGACTTTATTGTGATTTCTTTTCTCTCATGATGGTGATTGTTATTGTTGCTTAGGAAACCTGAATTGACTGACTCTGCCTCTCTGCTAGAGACCTTCAAGTTTCTTGAAAATGCAGCTGCAGACTTTAGTGATGAGGAAGATGAAGAAGATATTGAAGGAAGAGAGAAAACTGTCATTGATACCGCAACAGTGAGTGGAAAAAATAATTGAAAAAGTTACGAAGAACAGAAAAAGTGAGATTAATGAGGTGCTTATAAGCAAAGTATATGACTGTGTATGTACACATGCAAGTCATTAATGCATCTTTATGATGTTCTGTCCAAGCATGTGTGCATAGGAGGAATTATATATGAATTTCTAAGTTTTTGCACACAAGTTATGCTTTGCCATCTTTATTGCTCTAAGTTAGATTAAATTTTTCTAAAATTGTCTCTTTACTATTCCATACTGACTAGTATTTTTGATCTATACTGGAACACAATTTTTAAGGTATCACTGTCTTTTTTAACAGTTCTCAGCTTAGTTTGAATGTATTATTCATAACATTGCATGTCAATAATTATTCTTGAATATTTATTAAAAAATTAGTGATACTTAAAATTACTTATCAAAAATTGTGTTAGAGTACAGAACTGAATTACACTTGTATTTATACCTTGTGGAAGGAAGAGGTGTAACTGGAAGAACTCTAATGTAGTTAAGAAATTTTTTTCTTTGTTCAGTCAAATGCCTTAACCTCACTCATGATCTATACTTTGCTCTATGATTTGTTCATATTATCGCATAGATACATGCCATCAGTACTCTTCTTTAAAATTAACATTTATTCACTGAATTGTCTTTCCTAAAAATTGAAGCAGATAAGAGATGATGGATGTAATTGTTTTTATGGTCAGTTTTAAGAATTAACGCTAAAAAAACAATTAGTTTTATGGCATTTTTAAAGGGGATCTTTTCAGATCTTTCCTGTCGTTCATAGGCTGTGAACTAATGTCTGAGACTCTTCTGTTAAGTCTTGTGTAATTCAGTATGTTCACTAAGCCTGCTGAAGAAATGAAGCTTGAAGTTTAGAATTGCTCCAGGTATAGAAATTGGTTCACTGTATTTAGAGGAAATACAGTCAGACATCTTCATGAGCTGTAGGATGTTGGGCTATGTATTGGAGTCTTTACAGACTGACCCTTAGCAAGTCAAAGCATTGTGATTATTGTAAATTTTCTATTTCTGTAGAAGTAAAAATTGTGGTACAGTTTTCATGTATCATGGCATCAGCTTAACAATTGGTCAAATAGCTGCACCACACAAGTTTTTTTGCCTTCTATTTTTTTCCCAAAATAATACATATGCACAACTCCAGCACCTCCCATCCCCCCTTTGTATTAAAATAAGGTTATTAGTCTTTCACGAGTTCTTCTCTTGAATTGTGTTGGTGGTCTCGAATTGGGTCAGTGGTCCCAGGGATGAAGTCAGGAAAGTCTTCGTCAAGTCTCTGTAACCCTCTGGCACGATCCAAGTCTCCCTGCTTTGTGATGGATTAACATAGAGTCCAAGTGCTGGACATTATTCTATTGGTTTTAGTATGTTCCTATAATGGTTCACTTGCTCCACTTCTTTCTTCTATAATGAGCTCATAATATAACAATTAGCTGTAGCTTAAGCATCTAATAATCATTAACCTATCGTTGATGTATCTAGCTTCAGTATGAATTGGTTCTAACTCCCAACTAAAATCTTAAACTTTAAAATCATGATTCAATAGTATTAAAGAAAAATATAGTGGTGGTGTAGATTAGCATAGGTTCATTATTCACGTGATGATTATTGATGGTCACAGAAAGGAAGAGTTACACAGAAGTTTCATTTTCACTTAGAAGTTTGAAGAAGTCTGCGTACTATTCCAGATTTGCTTATTAATGTGTACTTTTCTGCTTCCTCTTCAACTTCTTGTTTGGATTTTGCATAGAGGACAAGACAGTACTGCTTGGGTTAAAGATGTATTTGTAACTTAATTCAGCATTTTTTTCCCTGTCCTTTCTGACCTCTCAGATTGTAAGGAAAAGAGTGCTGTCTGACAGCAGTGAAGACAGAGATACAGAAGAAGCTTTGAAAGAGTTTGACTTTTTGGTTACCTCAGATGATGGTGATGGGGAATCGAGAAGTTCAGGAGATGGAACAGACTGGGGTAAGGAAATTTGATGGATTATACCAGGAGAAAAAAAAAAAGAATATAAGAATATATTGTGACTGATCAGTTCACTGAATGAGATCTCTGTCAGGATCACAGCATCTTGTGATTATTTCTACTATTTCTATTTTATTATCAATAAATAATTGGCAGACTGAAGTCTTCTTGATATAATATTCTCATTTTTTCTGTTAACTGCTTCAATGTAAAGATTCTTCAAGGTTTCTGCCTCAGGTTGTTTTTCCTTTTCTTTAATTCTAAGGTAGATAGAATTTAAAATTTATGAGTGGTATTTCAATATATTTGTCTAGTGACCCATGCATATGAAGGGCTCTGATAAAGCTGTATTTTACAATTATGATATGAAAGTTATTTTGTCATCTTTGCTTTCTCTCACTTTGATGCAGAGGGCAATGTGAGTCATAAAATCTAAATTAGTTGTACTCTTACTGTGGATTAGTAATTTAGTTAATATGAACTCTTCAGCTGCTCAAACATTCTTTTATAATTCAGCAAAATAATATATCTTTAAGTCCACTAGTCATAGAGAGACATTTCACAAACTGCTCTCTGTTGTTTGGGGTTCAAGTCCTGCAACCCAAATTGCCACCATCTCCACTTTACCTTGACATAGTTATTCTGCCTAAACCCTCAGTATAGAGAAGGGGAGAAAGAAGAGAGCTGGTTAAATATCTTGATGGGAAGTTGTTTCCTACTTAAGCTACTCTGGAAAGTCTTAAGAAAGTCTTAAGGATCCCATCTATTGAAGATGATGGGAAATAATTGAACTTTATAATGGAGATGCAACTGTGACAGACTGATAAGCCATGGTAACTGTGGCTCTCACATGAGCATCTCCAAGATGCTGTATTTCACTGAAGCCTTGTCCATCTCCTGGGTGGACTCCCAAGTTATTTTTCAGTGTGGCTTAGTCTTTGCTTAAGAGGATGTTGTAATATTATTAGATACAGAAGTCAGTATTCTATTCACCAAACAGAAATACTGTTCTTAAAAAAAATTGGATACTGCTCTTTAATACTAAAATTTTATCTATTTATGCAGGGTTGGTGCTGCTATTTCTTGTTTCACTAAAAAGTTAGTATGCAAACAAGAGCTTTTTGTTCTCAAATTCACACTTCTGGTTTATTTTTGCTTTCATTGATGACAGCTGAGTAAAAGTGAGCGCAAGTCTAACATTTAAAATAAACTGTTATTAAAAGTTGTAGTTTCATTTTCAGAAATCTAAAACAGGTTTTTTTGACTTGGAGGTGTTCATGTTTTTTAATTTCTTCTTTCACAACCTGTATCTTTTATGGTAGCTATATAAGACTAAGCTTCTTCAAGGAACTGCCATTATAAATCACTTAGGTCAGCTTAAGTGAAACTGTTAATTGTAGTACAGTTGAGTGATGTTGTTGTAGCGAGGGACAGCAGCAAACAGAGGAAATTCTTTCCTTATTTTTGGATTCCAAGTGTTATTGTTCAGTTACAGTAATCTGTTGAATCCATTTGACTTGAAAGTTCCTCACATGTTTTCTGGTAATTTTTAAGCTATTAAGCACTTGAATAGCAGTAGTTCAGGATCCACGTATGAAGTTGAATAGTATCTGTGGGATATGTGGGAAGCTGGGACAGTCTGTAGAAAATTAACATATTGGGTGTTTTCCTGGAAGCAATCTAATAAAAATCTATTTAAGCTTTTTTTTTTTTTTCTCTACTAGATACTTGTTTCTCTGAAGTATGATTTTCTTATCTCTTCTTTGAATTCTTTATGCAGTTCTTGCTCATTAGTAGTAATTGAGATATATGCATTAAGAGTACATGGCTTAACCAATATATGAACTATTTTAGAGTCTCTCTTCAGCTTATTAGGGCTTATTTTCACAGCTTTTCTTAAAAGACTTAAACTGCTAAACTTTGTTAAGTTAATCTGGCACTCCATGAGTATAGGATCATGACTGAAAGGCTCAAAGGAGTTAGAGAACACCTTTAAAAGTATCTTCTCCCTCTGTGATGCAAGTCTGAGCAGAGTCAGGCTCTGTTTTCTCAACATCTGTACATCAGGTAGTTAGAAGCCACACTAAGATGCTTTTTTTTTTGGCATCACTGAACTCTCACAGTAGTCTCAGCCCCTCCTTGAAGCTCATGTGCTCCAGCTGCCTGAACAGTCATAGTGGCTCCCTTAGACTTGCTACACTATGCCAATAATAGGTACTTAGGACTCTACCTAAAAGGTTTCTCGGCAGTAAAACTATTGTTTTGGATACAGTACTCAAAATTCTGTTCTCTCAAGTGCCCAACACAGGGGGACAGTCACTTCCCTCACCCTCTTGGTTACATTCTTGTTAATACACCCCAGGATATTGTTGGTTGCTTTGGTTGCAATAATATGTTTCTGAATCTTGTTTTATTTGATGTTGATAGAAGATCCCTAGGTCTTTCTCAGCATTATTAATTTTTGGAAAGTCAGTCACATTAATAACCCATTTGTGGTTTTTATTTTTTGTCCAGTCATAGTGACTCCTTCAGACTGTGATTGATAATGTTGTGCTTCCTTTACAGACATTTAAGTTCTGCACATTAGTCTGAGGATACGTTTATTATTGTTTGTATTTTCAAAGATCTAGAATAGCTTATCAATGTAGAAAGCAAACTTGGTCTGAAAGGAATTAATCTTTAAATAATAAGGTTAAGATTTTAATGAGAAAAACCAAGCAAAAAGATCATGTATTTCCAAGATTTTGTAATGGTCATGGAAATATATATGAGGAAGAACTGTATTACCTCCCCTCCTCTCATGAATTAATTTTCTAAGCTGCCTCAGGACAGCCTCCATATATGGAAAAATTGCTTCAGAGATTTGAACTCATGAAACATGTTTTGTTCAAAATCTCCAAATACTGTAGAACTGGAAGGATACTTCTATTCTGTATCATGTCACAGAGGAAGTAATTTGAGGGAGATGCTTAGGAAAAAAAAACAAATCCAAACCAAAATGTGGGGATTTTTTTTCATTAGGTAAGCTGAAATGTTTTGGATTTTTTTCCCAAAGATTACTACCTCAGGCCTTCACCTTTTTGTGAAATTTCATGGTTTTAATGCTCTTAACGAATTATTTAAACCATGATGACATGAATATTGCGTTCCAAAATTATTTAAACGTGCTACTGCTTTGTGTGAATAACAACATAGCACAAAGACAATAAAAAAAGAATTTGAAATGCAGTAACACAACATCTGAGTTGTAAAATTATATTGACAAGTAACATAGCTGTTTCTTCTAGATATGATAATTCCTCTCCTGGAGGAAAGACAAGGCTGAAAAATGTGTCCTGATTTATAGTAAAGTAAATGTTACTTACATTTATGGACAGCTATGTGCTTGGTTATGGGAATTAAACATGTGAAATTTCATCTCAATTTTTTAATAAGAACATTCTGAGCAAACAGAAGTGGAATGTGAGTAGCAGTTTTACAGCTTTCACAAGCTTGGTGCTATTTCTGTCTGTTTAAAATAAAAGACAAACGTTGACAGCAGCTGTTGCCTCCTTCAGTGGAGATCACTTGGTGACATTATTGAAAAAGGATGTTTCATTTGTTTCACTTTGTTTAGAAAAGGAAGACCAGTGTCTCATGCCTGAAGCCTGGAATGTCGACCAGGGAGTTATAACCAAACTCAAGGAACAATACAAAAAGGAGCGCAAGGGGAAAAAGGGGGTGAAGAGTAAGTGGAAAACATTGCACCTTAAAATCATAAATCTCACATCTTTCACACCCTTAATTCTATCTCTCTTTCAATGTTTTCCTAAAATTACTTACTCTTTTACTTTGCTGCTCCTGACTGCTTTCCTGTTCACCAGTTCTCAGGGGTTGAAATTAATGACAGATGATCAATTTACCCAATAAATAGTTGGATTAGATATAACTTCTTCCAACCAAGTGTTGGGTTAGTTTAAAATTCTTGCTTTGAGCATATTTTGAACTTTCGTTATTCAGATCTTTAAATTGTAAAAGGCATTGTTTTAATACTTAACACTTTAATACAGAAGACTTCAGAATCCTTTCTTAGCTGGAAACATGCCAGTTTCACAGGAAGAGTTAAAGTCTGATATATAAATAAACCAAGAAAGAAACCAAACTGGAAACTCTCTTGAGTATCCTATTAGATGACAGTGGGAGAAAACAGGTTAATTTCTACCCCTGTTTATATTTGACATTCACAACATGGAAGTCATGCTGTCATCATAATTTGTTATGCAGGGCTCGAAATAGGAAGTAACTATGACCCTCACTTTATTTGTAAATCACAGGATTTATTTACTGACTTTCATAACTCTGGGACTAGCCTTCAAAAAAGTTGGGTTTTGTTATTGAAAAAAACCCAAAACTGACTAGTATCTGAAATAGTTTCTAGCCCTGTATTTTTTTGTTACATTTCTTGAAATGCAGATATATTTTGTAAAATCAATGGGTTTTGATAGGTAAGCAATAAAATTTTTTAAACTCAGATTCAGAGTTTAAAATGAAACACTGTATCCATGACTGTGTTTCATATACCTAGCCATATTGAGAATTCATGTGTGAAAGATGTATATTAACAATATTGCATGTACCCTGGTCAGAAATTTCAGGGATGTTTCTCCCTTTGTGGTAAGATGCTTATGAATACCAGGGAAATTCTCACTTCCAAAGAGATATGCATAATGATGTAAATATGTCAGACCCTCCTCGCATTGAGTCTGACTTGTTTTATTACTTTTTGTATTGATATTCTCATTGGCTGCTGCTCAGCAGTTGGTTATGTGGCTGAAATTAAAATGAAATACGGAAAGTAAACATCTCTTTTTTTCCAAATTAAAAACAACAACAACAAAAAAAGGCAAATAATTACCATGCTTTAAATTTCTCAAGTGATATTTTTGTCATATTTGGAATAATTTAATTTACTGGAAGTTAATTGCAAGTCTGACAAGGAGCTGAGCTGGCTAACTAAAATGTTCATGTTTAACAAAATTTATTCGAAATTTCTTTATGGTTAAGATAGGCAGGGCATGCCAATATATGATTACAGTGAAAGTGATTTTTCTAACTTACCGGTTATTTTTAAGATATACAGATGTGTTATGTAGTTCAGGGTAAATAGCTGTGGGGTTAGTTTAGCAGAAATTATTTAATCAAAGTGTTGAAATTCTGTTCTTGAACAGCTGTTGTCTTTTTAGTTTTGATATAAAACTTAATTGTTAATCTAGGTTTAGACATTACTGGAATATGTTTTATATCATTATGATAAATAATCACAATGTAAATGTGATTTTACATTGGACATCCAGTGCTCCTTCATGAAGATAACTGCTGCTCAGTACCTTTTGGATTGATTTTATTAGTTCGATCTTGGGAGACAAAGTGATTTACTGTAGCAGTGAAATTAAGCATCTTTCCATGGACAAACCATCATTGGAGGGGCATCAATGCAGAGAAATTGGGAAGAATCAGAGCCTGTTTTCAGTTATTCATAATATTGCACATAGTGAAGAAGGATGTGAGGGAGGCTGTCTGGAGAAAAAAGAAGGGACTAAATAACATTAAAGTTTACAAAGTTTGTTTCTATGACTTTAATTTCATTATATATGGTGCTTAGCCACTGAACTGCTATTAAGTAAAATACTGTTTTTATAAAGCAGATATTATAGTAAAACAATCTTGCAAAATCCTTCTTAGTGTTTTTCTGGATTGAGTAATATTTTGGTGACAGACAAGTTAAATACAATTTAGTTTATTATCAGTCATTATGGTTAGGGTGGACAAAGTAGTGTTTGCAACTGCATTAGTAAACTCATGATTTTGCAAGGCTACTCTAGTAAACATTCCTGTGAAGTAATAAAAGAATAGAATCATAGAATGGTTTTATGAGAGACTACATATATTAGAGTACACTACTGTGTTAAAGCTGCTTAAAAATAGCTGTATTATTTACTGGTCTAGGAAAAAACATAATGGACTATGGGTAAGACATT
Source organism: Lonchura striata (assembly GCF_050655825.1). Lineage (NCBI taxonomy): Eukaryota > Metazoa > Chordata > Aves > Passeriformes > Estrildidae > Lonchura > Lonchura striata. Next base: position 81,204,368 of record NC_140705.1, on the reverse strand, counting down.
TTCCCATTCTTAATTAAACTTACAACAGGAAAAACTACCGAAGATATGTTTCAGCCTCAATCCTATATAAAACAGTCAAAACAGGGATGTGGGAAAATGATGGAGCAAAGCACAGGTAAGTGTCAAGAAGGGCATGGGTCTTCACCATATATAGCTTCAGGAAGTAGGCCAGTGAATCCAGTTCCATTTTTATTTTAATATAACTTTTTGGATTATATAGCTCACAATACTACACTACTGCAAAAATAAATTTAAATTTTAATGTTTCATAATAATATGCTGCACAAAGTACCTGATGCACAAATTCTAAAATATTCATGGGTGTCAGCTATTGTTTTAGCAAAGTAAATATTCTAATAATCTAAAGTGTGACTCAGTTGGCAGCATTCTTCATTAGCCCGTACAAGTAGCACTATGAGTCCATACATATGGGGAAAATTGTGTGTTCACAATTCTCAGCTGCTTCTATCACTTTCTTCTCAAAATTCATTTCATGCTGGATGATTAGTTATTGCTGAAATAAATGCTCATTAGTTTTTCTGTGGTAATCTCATAATGCAAGGTAGGATCCATTGTTGCATGTGTTGCTGTAGCATATCTGATATAAGGAGTGTCATCATGAATTACGCCTAAACCCTTTAATTTTTTATTTTTTTCTGGTTAGGGCCCAACAGGTCAAAGCTGCAAGATATGCTTGCAAACCTGAGAGATGTTGATGATCTCCCTTCTTTACAGCCATCTGTTGCACCTTCTTCTAGGCCCAGTAGTTCAAGGCTTATTGAACATGAGATAAACAGGACGGATGAAGGTAAACAATAAAAAATTGCATACCCCTTTGTAGAGAGTGAATGTTTATAGTTACTTCTTAGGGATTATCCTCTCTGACTTTCCAAGCACTTCACAAATTCTGATTCAGTATTGCAAGTTCCAGCTGTGATAAATGTCATTCCCATTCCTCCATTATGGTCTCTATTAGGAAGGTCAAAACACCTACCTGTGTTCACATCTTGGCTGAATACCTTTGAGCATGATGGAAAAAAATAATTTGGCACTTAGTGGCTTCATAATATGACCATCCTGAATCACTTGCTTTTGTTTGTGCTTAAGCTTGGCAGACTAATGTGGATCATAAACTCTGAGGACATAAGAGCATAATTTTTTTTCCCAGTGGCGTAATTTTAAATGTATGTATGTATATATACACACACACAAGCATGTCCTTTTTCCCAAGTGCAAAGATAGAGGCTCTGCAGGTAAACACAGATCCCTTACTGTAGCTTTCAAAAATATGTGTAGTGAAGCATGATTGTGTAGTGAATCATACAGAAGAACTGGCAGCTTGTCAGTGTATTAATTTCCATAATGTGCTCGAAAAATTAGGAAAAAATATCATAGGGGCTAGTCCAAGTACAGAGAGCCAGGCATGCAACTTTGTAATGAAGTACTTCTGTTGTCTGAAAAATGCTGAGTCATCTATTTGATTCAATATTTGAATTGCTATAATGTAGAGCATAATAAGATATAGTATATGAAGCTATATTAATTTGTCAAATATGGCAGCCTTCCAGTACCTAAAGGGAGCCTGCAAGAGAGCTGGAGAGGGAATTCTTACGTGGGCGTGTAGTGACATCACAAGGGAGAATGGTTTCAGACTGAAAAGAGGGCGGGTGTAGATTGGATATTGGGAAGAAATTCTTTACTCTGAGGGTAGTGACACACCGAACAAGTTGTCCAGAGAAGCTGTGGATTCTTTGTCCCTGGAAGTGTTCAGTGCCAAGTTGGATGGTGCTTTGAACCATCCCATTGAGTAGAAGTTGCCCCTGCCCATGGCAGGGGGCTAGAACATGATGATCTGTAAGGTTCTTTCCAAACCAAACCATTCTATGATTCTGTGGTATCATGTGCTCTATTAAAATGGTAAATATGTGTTTTGCAAAATGTGAAAACCATGAGTTCCACTTAGCAGTCTTTCAGTGAGAGTGAAAAAGTAGGTCGGCCAAGTTATAATTAAGATGCATAAGATGGTGTGTGGAATAGCTACTAAAGATCTCAGTAGTTCTGCTTCCTTCATGCTCAGTGGTTTTCTTTTTGAAAGAAGGGGGTAACTTGGCAACGCTTTGTGAAGTAGAAGAATTTTTTGTTGAATGTTCCCTTTCCAACTTTCCTCACATGTACTGAGAGCTGTATTAGCAGAGCTCTATTTTCATGTCCTTTCAATAATGTATTTTTTAATTCAAAGACTCCTATGTATTCTCACAGAAAAGGACAGCTGATTGTTACCAGTCTGAATTCAGTATTACTATTAGCTGTATTTCTTTATAAAGCTGAGACACCATATTTTGGGCACACATTTTTTTATTCTAGTAAGTTCTCGAATATGATGTCCTGTATGTATTGTGTGTTGAGTGGAATAATTGCACTGTGAGTTCAAAAGACAGGAAAAGAGAACCAGTAGTGTAAACTTTGGGATGGAGAAGGTAATGTTTGTAATGAAAAGGTAATAACTAAGAGACCTAATCAAGGAGCAGTGCTTCAAGGGCTTTTATTTGGGCTGCTCCCACCAGCTGTTTTTATCTACATTTTGTTGCTTCTTCAGCATCTATTTGCATATTTTGTAGTTGAGTTGGGGAAGGTGTTTTCTGTGTTACTTGTGCATTATATATGGATGAATGACAGCACACCCTTCCTGCTCATGACTGGCTCCATTTACTGTCTGAGTTGCACACACCTGAACTGTAGGTGTGTTCAGAGGGTGCTGTTTATTGATAAGTACAGTGATTATCTTTAGAATAACTTTTTCTATGCATCTCTATGGATCTGTTTGCCCTTGGCTTCTTGACAGATACATAGCATTCTGAAAGTGGAAAAGGTGCTTTTATTGTACAGTGTTGTATAAACCTATGTTTCAGGATTATTTTGTTTGTTTTGTTTTCTTGCAGTGGAAGCTTTAACATTCCCACCATCCTCAGGGAAATCTTTCATTATGGGAACAGATGAAGCCCTTGAAAATGAGCTGGGTCTTGGAGAACTGGCAGGCCTTACTGTAGCAAATGAGGCAGACTCACTGACTTACGATGTAAGTGGTTATTAATGGTAACTCAATGTCCTTCTGTCTTGTTGAAGGCAGATGCAAGTTACTTGTGTGTAGACTCAGCAGAAAACATTCTCCAGTTAGAATTATGCTGCCATAGGATGTTACAAATTTTTACTTGGCAAAGCTGTCCTTCCCATACACAGCAGCATTCAAACTCTCTGCAAGCCTCTCTCCTTTCATTTGCCTGCCATGTCATGCAAGTAGTTGAAATTATATTAGTGATAGTGGTACTTCTGGGTATGAGCAACCCCAGTGACTGAGCAAAATTAGGAGTGCCATGGCCAGCAGATTGAGAGATGTTTATGACATTTTACATGGGTTATATGCAGTTTTGGACCACTTCACTTCAAAAGGGTTGTAGAGAAATTGAAGAGAATCCAGTAGCTTCTGACTGATAAGCAGATGTTAAGAGACCTAGTCTTGCTCAACTGTTAGGAGGCTGAGGGGTACTTGAATAGCAGCCTGCAGATATTAAAAGGGTGCTTGTAAGGATGATAGAGCCAAGTTTCTCCATGGTACCAGCTGTCAAGGCAGGAGAAAATAACAGCAAATTACAGCTTGGGAGGTTCAGGTAAGACACTGGGGGAGAAAGTTATGTAGTAGGTGATACTGAAAGAGGTTGCTCAGAGAAACAGTGGAATCCCTCTCCTGGGAGATATTTAAGACTTGGCTGGGGCAGAGCTGTGGTTTACATTACCTGGTATGGGCACTAGTTTCATTTCAAATGGGAAACCGGAACTCTTAGGAGGGTTTTGTGGACAGCACTTCCGTGGCTTCCGTGGCTATGTGTGTAGCCTTATTTTTCTTGAACAGTTTATGAAAAAAAAATCTTTCTTAAAATTGCATCTTTTCAGTTATATGTAATTTTTTCCTGTATTTCCTACTTCTTGGGAAAAGATACTTCAGTTACTAATTTATTCATCTGTTCTTGTGTGATCTGTCAGCTTCAGATTAATCTTGATATTGCATCCCAGCTGTGTCAAGGTTGAGGGATTTCAGAGATAGTTTTTAATTCTCTGTTGGGGAAGAATCCTACCCTTCAGTAAAAGTGATTCTTAAATAATCATTATCTGGGATTTTACTATCACAAATTAAGTCAGAGACTTTGGACATAAGATGCAGATTCTTACTTTGAAGTTCTACCCCTGTATGTACTTGTAAAGCAATGAATACATAGTTAATAAAAGCTTAGACACTTTTTGAGAGTGCCACTGCAGAGATGTGCCCTACCATTATAGCAAGTGTTTGAACATGTGATATGTTATGAATCGTCAATATTGCAATGAATGCAGAGCATTTCTGCTAAAATTCAGTATCTTAGTATTATCTCTTAATTTGGGCTCAATTCTTAATGTTTTCACTAATTGTCCCTAACTACGTCTTCAGAAAGGTATGGTAATGTACAAATAAATTTTTGTTACAGGTGCTCCTAAAAATCCAAGGCTGGATTTTAAATTCAGAGAACATGACAAACCTAACCCACCTGTACAAGATACTTTCATTGCTTGACTTCATTGTGCAAGTGTCCATATAAATGTTGTGTTTGTTTATGTCTCTGTATCCTGAACTAACAGCTTTTATTTATGGAGTATCATTCCTCTATCCATTCCAATCATTTCCTGCATGGTAGAGAATACAAACTTCTATTTATTCATTTGTCCAATGCCTGTATGAAGTCCTGTGATCAGAAATTCATATTTATGGTTACCTCAACTTTTGCCTTCTTCTAATGCTGACAATTAAAAGAAAACATTTACAAAACTATTTGCTCTAGTTACTGTGCACTTTATTGAAGCAAAATGAAAGGCTGGTGTTCCTATTTCAAGTTTCATTGTAAATTCAGATTACAGATAATGTCATTATTTTGGACTGTTTCAAACATCCGGCTGCTAAATGTGAATCGGGTATGATTAGTGAAAGTTTAGTATGTTATTTTTAAGTGTCAGTTTTAAATCATATGGAGAATTAAATTGAAAGATCACCTGAATCAATTTTTACTTTGCTTTCAAGAGTGGCAGACACTTTTTCCATTTTCAGTCCTTTTCATCTCACTGACATTTTTGCTAGATTCTTTTCTTCTAAAAAATGTCAGCATTAGCCTACCTCATTTCGTGGTTTCAGTTTTTTACATACTGCTTTGATTGTAAGTTGAAGAATGGTTTTCACTTGGTAGTGAAGATTATTAATTTATTACTTAAAAGACAATTTTTTTCTTTTGCAGTTTGGTTTTTAGGCTATCTAACAAGATTAAATTTTCCAGATTGCTAGCCAAAACACTTAAGTTTGCCTTTTCTTTTTCCTTCCTTTACACATTCTTGACAAATGTTCACTTTGGTTGGCTCTGTTTTTTCTCTTAGACTTCTGGATAGATTCATCATCTTCATAAAATTATAATAGATTTTAGATAAGTAACTGAACTACAAGATCATTGGATTTAATGTTAAGTACTGATTTGGAGGTTTTGGACTTTACAGTAGGACCTTCTTTGATTTCTTACAACTTTGAACAAGAGAAGTACCTGTAATTGCATGTCATTGCTGTCTTTAGTTTTCAATTTGTTTTCAATTCATTTTCAATTTTGTATAGCCACAAATATAATTATAAGTGGCAAGTCCAGATCAGGTGCTAATTTTAGGGTTGGTATCCCCCCAAACTGTATTTGAGGCCTTGAGTTACCTCACTGTTTTGCTTTGGTGGGAAGAGACAGAAGGAGATTGTGTGCTGTGAGTAACCAGCCTCAGAGCTTGTGAGACTGGTGGGTAGAGTGATGGGGGCAGCCAGGTGGGTGATATGTCAGGGCTAGAATCTGTTTCCACCTCTGCTGCTGATCTGCTGGCTGGGACTGCCTTCCATCTACTTTCCAGTTTATGAACTGCCCTTCTTGGACTCCTTTTGGAAGGACATTTTTGAATGAAAGACAAGCAAATGGAGAATTTTATTCTGACAGGACTGGAATTCACTGTTAGGCCATCTGAGGTGTCTTTGTGGTGTTTGTAGATGTGACACAGAACCTGTGCTGCTGGTATGGCAGCTGGAAGGCAGGCAAGTTCCCTCCATCTCCTAATTGGCATTAGGTGCCTGTGTTGAGGTAACCAAATTCCTCTCCAGATATCTGTACATCTTGTACCCTTTTTGCTGAGATTTTCTTGGCCAATCCTCAAAAAACCTGCCAGAGCTGCTAACTGTGCAGTCCTGCCCCATCTTTGTACCAGCTCGAGCATTTGTCTGTTCCTTCACAGAGCCAACTTGGCTCAGTAAACTGGCAAAAAAACTGACTTGTCTCCCTGAGCAAGGCAATATGTCATTACTAAGAAATATGATGAGACTAAACCTGCTGTTTCTGGCAGCTCCTTTATCCTTGTTTAAAATCTGTAGAACCTTTTAATTTATGTATATTTTTATTGTTAAATCCAGGTGTAACAAAGCTTAAGAAAAAGCACTTCTGTTTTTAAACCTCCTCTTTTGCCCCCAATCCTCAGGATAAAATGTTTCTTGAATAGCTCTAAACAGTTCTCTCACCTTTGCAGTTAAAGGTACAAATTATTTGAATTATCTGTAGATTTCAACATTATAAACATCAGTACAGTTGTTTGTTTTCTTGGTTTTCCATAACAACCATCAGCAGTGGAAAGGTAAATTTAACTCATGATATTGTTGACTGACAGTGAAAAAGTCCGTTCAGCATTTTGTGTCAATGTTTGTTCAGAGCATCAATATTGAAATAACTTATTTTATTAAAAGGCTTTCTTTTTCAGTCTTCTAAGATGCATTTATTGCCAAATAATTATGTCTCTATACGCAATACTTTATTGCCTGCCAGCTAGATTCTTAGTGTGTAGCCAAATCTTTTTTGCCTTTTTTTTTAGCTGGCCAAGTTAGGTTGTGTTCCTTTCTGTGCTTCTAGAGACTTCTCTGTTTCTCTCAGATCTTTGCTTTAGAGGTGCCATGTCAGTAGTACTTAGGATATTCAGGGACTGCACCTAGGTGAGTCAAGCCCAATTTTGTAAGTGAATGAGCCATAGATCAAATTTTAAATACTTAAATGAGTTCATTGAAGTATCAGTGCTTTTAATGTGTGTAATTTTACAAACACAAGAGTATTTCAGATTTGCATAGAATTTATTACTGCGGACGTGACATTACTTGTATGGAATATGTCTATCTTGATCCTCATTTTGAAGTGTCTGGTTAGTGTTAAGTGGACTGTTGTTTGAGAGCGGGTTATTGTGAAAAGTGGGTGAGGTAATTTGACATCTAAAATGCCAAACTAAATTTTTGATTTCTTCCTTTTGTTGTGCCTTCCAGCATAATTACAAGTTTGGCATATTTTTTTTATTAGATAGCCAACAATAAGGATGCATTGAGAAAGACTTGGAACCCCAAGTTTACGTTAAGAAGTCACTTTGATGGAATAAGAGGTCTCGCTTTTCATCCAGTTGAACCAGTCTTAATAACAGCTTCAGAGGACCATACATTAAAAATGTGGAATTTACAAAAAACAGCCCCAGCAAAAAAGTAAGATTTTTTTCCTTATTTTCTTCAAAACCAAATTTAATTTATGAAGGAACAAAACCACTAGATAATAGTTCACTGAATGGCCTTTGCAGTTAATGGAAAGTGTTCCCTGAATTTAAGAGTAGGAAACCAAGCTCTCAGAGAAGGGTAGAGATGCCTAAAGAATGCCAGAAAAAAATCCATGTGTGTTTGTGAATGTGTTTCGTTTGTGAAGATGAAAACCATTCACTTTTTTATATTTTCCTTGTAGATAACATGACAAATTCATTTACTAGTGAAAGTATTTGGATGCGGCCTGTTAGTGTGCTTGCATGTATATATAAATGTATAGGATGCATTTATATATATATATGCATATGTATATATACACATACATTCATTTACATGTGTACAGCTTGAAACTCTGAGGTGTTACCAGGTTCCTTTGTTAACTGTCTCTTGCAAATTGCTGGGAATTTGCAGAAATCAGAGGAAATTTGTAGCAGGGCTGATGTGGTTAAGGTGGTTGTGGTTCTCCTCACACCTTTGAGGAGAACTGGGCATAACACGGAGTCCTCCCTTGGATTGATAAAGTCCAGAGCAGCAAATTTTGAAGCACTTCAGTGTTGATAGAAAAATTTGAGTCCAAAACTCCTTTGCTCCAATAGGAACAATTAATGATACATTCCATGTGATGCTGATGTCTCTCCACTCCTTCTGCTCCACTGATGTACCTACCTACTTGTTTGATGGGTCTGTGAACTGCCTTGAAGGTCTTTAAACCAAAATCCAACCAATCCTATCATGTTGTGAAGGACTACAAATAGTTCCTAGACCTGTGAAAAATCTTGTTGGGAGAGGAAGTTGTGGGAGAAACACTGCAAAAGATGTAGCAGGGATTTTAAGAATTTAGCAATTCTGGCAAATTTTTGTAAAGCATCGTATAAGATGGTATACATGTTAATATTTTCTTCATACTTTGTTTAGGAGTGCTTCTCTTGATGTAGAGCCAATATATACCTTCCGAGCACATAAGTAAGTATTTCCTGAGAAATACTGTCATACTTTGAGAAGGATAAGATTTTTAAACAGAAACAGAATTCTTAAAAATAATTTTCATCTTATCAGCTACTGATTTAATGTGACACTTTTAGTTCCTATATTGTTTAGAATATCTGCATGTGTTGTTCTCCTTTCTGTACAGTTATTTATGTCTGAAGTCAGATACACCATAACTTTAAAATTAAAAATCTACAAACGATACAGTTCAAATTTGATTAGGTGTTTGGTTCATCATTGCAGCTTTTGCCTTTTTGCCACATACTTGCATATGTGGAATGAAACTGAAGAAGAATAAATGGAGTGAATTTAGATCTACTGAGATGATTTCATGAAAGAGCCTTAAATCTTTTGAAAAGGAAAAAAAATTACATGAAATAAAAAATCCTAGAGTTTAAATTGTTTTTCACATTTCATGTGCATAATGATTAATTGTCCTGATTGCAGTTGTGTTACTAGATATTGTGGAGGGTATTTTTGTGAGATGTCTTGTAGCGTATGATTTCATGATGCAGAATTTTTGTTGCAATCCATGCAGCAAGTGAATTATATCTAACATGGAAATTCTTAAGATTGACACTGCATTGCATGTAATGAAAATGTTAATAGTGTTTCTTTGGGGCTTTCTTCCAGTGGACCTGTGCTCTGTGTGGTGATGAGCAGTAATGGTGAACAATGCTACAGTGGGGGAACAGATGGCCTCATCCATGGCTGGAACACAACCAACCCTAACATTGATCCCTATGATTCTTATGGTATGTTGCTGTCACATGCAGCAGTGAAATTATAAGTTTAATGACAGTTATGTCACTAAAATAGTATAATTTGTAGATAATGCTTCAGTGAAAGTTTAAGAGAGCAAATTGAATGTTACCTTCAATTACTTAAAATAACTTATTGTTTTAATGCTGATGCTGCTTGATGGCAAGATAAAATGTCATTTTCTTTAAAAAGGCCTTGATCTCATAATCGATTTTAGAAACAGCTAGTCTAAAGTATAGGTTTTAGAAGTAGAGGCCTAAATCTGATAATTTGGCAAGTACAGGAAATTTGTATTTTAGTGTTTTTTTCTTTGACAAATTTCTGTGGAGTTTAGATAAAAAGGTTTTATAGCCTGAGACCAAAGTTGTTAATGTTGGCTAGAAACAGCTAAAAAGGTTTGGTAAAATTTACTAGATCTGAGTGGATGCCAGCCTTGTGTCTGGATTGTATGATTAATTTTGCACTTGTGGTTGCTTCAGGTACAGTTGGTCTCAAAGCTAACTTCTGCATAAAAAGGACTGCTAGGGCATTAATATCTGTTTGAAAGTGAATTTTAACAGTGAAGTGTGTTTTGCCAAAGTCAGTACTGTCCCTTCTGCTGAAGAATTGTTTTGTTCTTTTAGTTGTAAACTGGGTAATTGAATGTCACATATGCTGCTGAAATTCAAGCATCCTAATGCCAGAATTATTAAGACTTCTATATTGATATGACATGATTAATGTTGGGGTTTTTATCAATTATCTTCTAGAGGTTGGTGCCTAAACACAGGCCAAGATACAGCTGTTGACTTAATTCAGATTTTGTTTGGAAATGTGTTTTGTTTTGTTTAATTCACAGATCCTTCTGTTCTAAGAGGTGCTTTTGTAGGCCATACTGATGCGGTGTGGGGTCTGGTTTACAGTGGAGCTCACCAGCGTTTGCTGTCCTGTTCAGCAGACGGCACGATACGTTTGTGGAAAGCTACAGAAATTGCTCCAGCTCTCAATATATTTAATGATAATCAAGGTACAGAAAATCACCATACCCTGAAGTTCATGAGCATCACTGTTCAGACTGACATAACTTTGGCTACTGAACAGAAATGCTTCTTGTGCTTCTGTCTGAGTTTTGTATCTTTATGCATGTTTTTTGGGAAGAGTAAATTTTGTGACCCTTTTTTGACATTACCTGCATATATGCCTGCATTCAGGGGGACAGTTATATACATCTAAAAGCCAACCGCTGCAGATAATGTGCTGATCTTACTAGCACCATGGAGGATAGTGTATTAACTCTAATTCAGATTCAGACTTGAGTTTCCACCAGGCCCTTGTTTTTCGTTTGTCCAGAATAAAAAGCCCTTTCTTCCCCCAGTGCAAGTTTTGAGTAACCAGTGTTTATCTCAGGCCAGTGTCATTGTACCTTCCAGATTTGTTCCTTGTGCCTCTAACACAGAGATTCCAGTTGAATTTCTGAGATTGCAGATCAGCTAAATAATAACCTAGTGATTCTAAATACTGCTAGTTGAAAAAAAAATACTCCTTTGGAGTTGGTTACTGAAATGTCATGCACAAGTGAAAGTCCTACTGGTTAGAATCTAATTTCTGGAAGTTGCTGTCTGTCTGAGTCAGAGTGCTCCAGAACAAGCCCTTGACATTGGCTGAAGTCTCTTAGAGCTGGTAGTCATTAAAGACAGCCCATGAGCTGAGACAGTTCCATGTCTTCAGAAAAACTTTGAGGCAAAATAAACCTTGTAACAGCTGAATGGACAGATCAAATTATAGTGTAAAACTGGTCAGATATGGTATTGCAGGTTAGTTAAAACAGGCTGAGGAAAATAGAAACATTCCATGTATTTTAGTTTTCATAAAACTATGTTTCTAAAGGTATGCAGGCTTCTTACTGCCAGCTTGTCTATTTGCCTGCCTTGAAAACTTCCTGGTAGAATTTTGGAGTTTGTTACTGTGAGTTGTTTTGGTTTTAATTATTAAACTAAGGGGGAAGGAGGAGTAGTCTTCCCTCACAGAGGCAATATAATAGCCCTAATATTAGGAGGTTTTTTTTGAATTCTAAACTGAAATGAAGCCCAGTTGTGAAATCCAAAGACTGAAAACTCAGTTTTCCTATGGCTTATTAATAACCTTGAACAAACCCCCTAAAATATCTGTCACTCATTATTCAAGTTGTTCAGATTAACCATTGTAGGCTTTCAGGAAGCTGCATATAAGCATGGCAGTAATAGAAAAGGTCAGTGAGAAACAATGTGTTTTCTTTTCACACCAGTCCTTTCTGACCTTTTTTCAAGTTCTTGTAGGTAACAACTGCCATTCCTGAGAAATAGTTGAGGTGCTGTGCTTCAGAAAGATATTTCTCCCATGAATCTTTGGAGAGTTTACAGGGATATGATGGTATTCCTGTGTTATCTGAATCTATCATCCAACATTAGGTTGCTTAAAATTCAGTTCCTCTCTCTCTATCTTTTCCTCCTCCTCCTAACGTCTGTTGCAACTGGTGTTGTTTTTCCACATAGCAGGTGGTGGAGAGGACATTTGAAGAGAAAAATCCTAAGGAATATATCCTATGCCTAAGCTCTGCTGATTTGACCTTCTGTCCTATAGTGTGCAGATAGGTACACTATAAGGAGATCAAATATATACCACATTAGGCAGGAGCTTTGAAATACAAGTTTGTAATGTATTTATATAACTGTACATGATGACAATTCCAGTGTGTAGAATCTGCATCTGGAGAACTTTGGTGTTTTATTAAGCTCTGATTTTATCTAAGTAATTATAACAACACTAATTATCTGTCATGTCACTTGTTGTACACTTCAATTTCCTGTCCTTTTACTCAAAGCAGTGGAGTTTGGTGGAGTTTTTTTTGAGAATTGCTGCTACAGTTAAAGGAGGGAAAAGGGCCCAGGGAGTTACTGCTTTCTTAATTTTAAAGTAGATTTCTGCACAGCTGCAGTTTCAGATACAGCATCTTAGTAAAGAATGTTGATACACGTGTCCAAAAAAATAGTATTAAAGTAGTTATCATACACGGAAAGCTATTTATATTGGCATAATTTGTGTTTTAGAATGCAACACTTCCTTTCATTATTGTGCTCCTTTTGATGTTGAAGAACATACTTTTTTGTAAGGATTTTTAATTTTTTTTAAATTTTCTTTACACCAAGTACATGTTCTCTACATTGTTTTCTAGAAATGGGAATCCCTTCATCAGTAGACCTTGTGAGCAGTGACCCAAGCCTCATGGTAGCATCATTTAACAGTGGACACACTAGCATTTTTAACATGGAGACACGGCAACGAATTCTTACCCTGGAGTCCAGTGTGGATACTAGTATGTATCAAAAGCCTCAAACCAACGACAGGAAAAAACAAATTGCTTGTTTGAGATGGATACTGTTGACAATCCTTTTAGTGTTTCCAGAGAATTAGGCAGTGTCATGAGAAACTATAAAATGGATTATGCTACAAGTTGTATTCTGAGATATAACAGTAAATTGTTACTACTACAACAGACCTCACAAGTGTTGCAGTAGCAGAAGAGTGCACATACTTTTGAAATAAGATAGAAGAAACAAGCTCACACTCTGAATTCCTCTTCAAGGGATAGTAGCATGAGAAAAAGCACAAGGTTCTTTAATACAGCTTTGTGATCTTTGCAGATTCCATATATCCATTTTCTCTTCAGTCCAGAATTGCAAAAAAGAGGCAATATCAGGAAAATTTAATGTTAAATTTATTTAAAAATTGGGAGTGTGTAAATTTTTTTTTATTTTTCCTCAGTGGTATCCATCTTCTAAGCTTTATTGTACTCTTGACTCATTTGGACTTGGGTTTTAGTTGAAATTTTCACTGAAAAAAGAAAGCAAAGCTCCAGTGTAAGAGTATTAATTCACGAGGTCCCATGTAATGACTTGGATCATGGCAGTGACCAATATTAGAAGTTTTAGAGGATACGGTGAAGAGCCTGCTTTTAGTACATTATTTTACCCTGACTTCACAAATGAGACCAGAATGAGCTGAAGCATAAGGTTTCATATTCAGGCCACAATGATAAAACATTGAGTCTTTTAAAATTTTGCTATGTCTTCCCTCACTGTTAGAGATTTATGTCACTGAATTCTACTATTTAATTATATTTTTTAAAAGGACTAAGCTATTCTTGTTGGCTTGGCTTGTGTGTTTTGAAATATTTAAATGAATGTAATTTTGTAAAAGCAAATGGAAAGTGCCATATCTCTTCTTTCCGTTATTCCTTACTCTGCTGCATTTCTTCTTTTATCCCACATTTTTGTTTAAAATTAGCTTTAAATTAGTTAAAGCAATTCAGTGGAAGCCACCTTTCTTCTTTCCTCCCCTCTCCCTTCTATTTTTTTTCACCCACCCCTGCTGTAATTATGTAATATTCCTTTAGGAAAACAAGACCCCAGTATAGCAACCAGCAGTCCCTGTTTAGTGTCTTTAGTTGTGTAACAGTACTATAAAGTTTACATGTCTTTTAAAGAAATATTATTTATTTAAAATATTATTATTATTAAATTCAATTATTTAAATATTATTATTTCTACAAGAACGAGACAAGAGGTAAATGTCACGTGAAATGCCCTACCACACTATTTAGGGACTCTTCTGCTCAGTATAAGCCTCTGCTTGGCCTTTTCAAACTGTGAGGATGGCTGGCTGTGATGAAGGTTCATGTGCATTTAGTAATTTTAGGGGTGTTTATTTATATGAATGTGGAGTTTTTTCCCTTAATTTTTACTTTCATAATTTCTAAGTGTCTTGTGGATGCTGACACTGCTTTATGGTTCAGATTTTTATAGAAAAGTGTGAAATGAATATTTACCATTTTTATAGGAAGTGAACCTTCAATAGTATTCTGTTTTGTTTACTTTAGTAAGAATTTAGATGAAATTATGTAAATGTTCTTTGGAAGTAATTTAGCTAAATACAGTCAACATGAAAGACAATATCTGTATTTTGATGTTCTGTGTAATGACTATTTGTGGTTTTTTTCATAATCTCTGCCTCTTAAGACACCTCTTACATTAATCTGTGCATCATAGCAATGCCTGGATTTCTAACCAGAAAATTCCTATACTTTTTTTCTCTGTGTGTGTATATATATCTGTATATATATGCATGCTATTTCAGAATTACTGAACGTGAGAAAATTGGCTCTCCTATGAATAGTCTAGCATCCTTTTTTTAAATAATAATTTCAATACATATATATCAGCTAATAAGAGGTAGGTTTTATTTGCCTGCACTATTTATTTACATGTCCTGTATGGTATGAAGAAAGTTTGACTTGGCAAAAGGAGGAATGTGTGTGAATGAGGGTTTTTTTACTCAGTTTTTGGTTTCACATTTTTGCCTGATGTGCCTATCTAAAACCATGTCCAAAAGCTGGACCTTATTTGTCCCACATCTGTTTTATGTATGTCTCTGTCTTTTATAGTTTGGAAAGTATTTTAGAGTAAAGTACATAACATAAGGTGCTAGCTGAGAGATGTCAGGATATGTATGTAAGAATTATTTTGCAAATTAGATTGATTACATATTTATTTCTTAGTAGTAGTCTTTCATAGAACTTAGCAACTTACTTATACTGATGTGTGTGGGTTTTTTCTTAGCAGTCAGTTCTTCCTGTCAGATAAACAGAGTCATCAGCCATCCAACTCTTCCAATTAGTATCACTGCTCATGAAGACAGACACATCAAATTCTACGACAACAACACAGGTACGCATCATTCCAGCAGGTCTTAGCCATAAGCCATTGTGTAGTATAAGTCATATTCCAAATTTCATTATGATCAATAGGATACACACAAATGCTGAGGGATGTCAAGAACTGGATAGCCTCTGAAGCAGAAATTTCTCATCACTAATAGAGTATAAAGATTGCCAGCTCACTTAAAGCTTTTTGGCAAAGTGATAAGGAATGTGGATCTCTCTGTCCATTCTTTTAGAATGCCCTATGTATGGGGTTTATAAATATTTAACATAAAAGGCTTCTTTTTGAAAATCTTCATGCTCTTATATTTATGTTTCTTCTATTAGTTGTCTGTATTATTTTGCTCTTGAGAGCAGGAACCTCTGGCGTTCCTTTAGTGTTTCCTAGACCTCTGCCACATTTGGCCCTTGAGTTCTTATTTTTAACATGAAATCATTTCTGTAATTGTAATAAGCTGTGATAAAACATTAATTCTCTCTGAGACAACTAACACTATCCCCTATTCCCATGTAGTTTATATTCATTGCTTCTAGTATGCTCAGCCCCTGCCTTCCTTCCCATTCAAGATCTTGCCTGAGAACTCCATTAATTTGCTTAAGGGGCAGATACGTAAAATGCACAGTAATTGCAGGGTCAGTGTGGCTTAAAGAGAAGGTCTCATAAATGTTGATGATACTGCTACTGTGGTTCTTGGGAACTGTGAACATTAAAATACTGACTTCTTGTATAATTGTAATGATTCAGTCGTGGAACAAGATCTCTTGTGTTTATATCAGCTGTGGTAGGGTCATAAGCAGTGAATAGAGGTAACAGAATTAACTGCAGAAAATAACCTAAATAAATCTTTTTTTCGAAGGAAAACTGATCCACTCCATGGTAGCTCACTTAGATGCAGTTACAAGTTTAGCTGTTGATCCTAATGGCTTGTATTTGATGTCTGGCAGTAAGTACATTCCGATTTCATTTTCTTTTTCTCATAATGATGGCAGGCATACAAATTATAAAGAAAACTGTTTTCCCTTTCTTTAGGTCACGACTGCTCGATTCGCTTGTGGAATCTTGAAAGCAAGACCTGCATCCAAGAATTTACTGCCCATCGCAAAAAATTTGATGAGTCCATTCATGATGTGGCTTTCCATCCATCCAAATGTTATATTGCCAGTGCAGGAGCAGATGCCCTGGCTAAAGTGTTTGTATGACAGAGTGCTTCCATTCAACTTTAGCTTTGGATATATTTAACCAGCTGCTCAAAAGAGAAGAGGAGGGCATGAGTTGTTTTATCTTGCCCTATATAATTCAGAGAATGTTTGTAAGTGTAGTTTTGCAGGGTGCTGTTTTCTAAATTGACGTTTGTTTCTGTGAGCTCAGCTGGTGCTGAGAGCTTGGAATCTCTCAGTTTCAAATAGTTAAAAAAAAAAAAAAAAAAAAAAAAAAAAGAAGCTTTTATTTAGAGGGTGTGAATTTTCGTCCAGGCAGGCCTTGGGTGAAACTAGGTCTACGTATTCTCTATTAATAAAATGGAGTACTGCAAAGAAGGGGTCTAATTGCATCAGGGAGTAGGACAAGAGGGAAGCGTTCTAGGATGCTTCTCATTGAAGAATCTTAATGTACTCAAATCACCTGGAAAAAGTGATTCAAAGTCAGATCACATGTTCTTTACTGTATCATGTGAGAGGCACTTTGTCATCCCTTTGGTGTATGAATAAAGTAAGATTTGTTCAGAGAGCAGTAGCAGATAGTTAATCTCAGCCACCTGGCTGCTAGCCTAAGATAAATGCATTTAAAGGAAGGCAAATTACTAACATATATTAAAATGCAGTAAAGTTTCTGTTACATCTTCTGTGTTTCTCAGTAAATATTTAGTTTGCAAAAAAAAAAAAAAATATAATTTTTTAAAGACTTTATTAGTGTATGGCTAGAAACTGAGCCTTTAGTCTAAATCCCAATTAACAACAGACTGCAGTAGCAAATTTAACTTATTCAGATTTTAATGCTGTTTATTCTTGGAGATCTGGCACAAGAAATTATTACAAAGCTTTCCAAAGAAGCTGTCCTACAATTTTAGCTATCAAACATTCATCTCCTCTTTCTGCTCCTGCTAAAAAGGGTATCATTCTGAGCTTTGAAGGATAACAGTGAAATACTTTGTTTGAAGATTAAATCTGATGCTTTGTATGAGTCCTATTAGTGGAATAGGTAGGAACTGGACAAAGTTCCATCGGTTTGAGAGATTCTGCTACTGCTAGAATATTTCCCAGCTCCACAATTTGAGGGACTTTTTACCTTGTCCACTTCATTTGGGTGTATGTGTCACTGATTGGGTTGCCTAAACTTCTCATAATTACTCAACAGATGTGCTTTGTTTATCTATTCAGAGCTTCTCTCTTGATTTGACAAATGACTTTTAATCCAATCTGTTAGTCTTTTTATCCCTTCTTAAAGGAAGGTGAGTGGGTTCTTTTCTGTTATTTGTGATCATCAGAATTATTACTATTCATAAGCACGTAATTAGTGTTTTTCTCTGATGTGAATGGAAAGCAGAATTTCTGCTGGAGATGATTTCTGATGCTGATATGAGTAGGAAAGAACCCAGTGCAACTCTTTGTATACCAGCCTGAGGTTAAGACTGGAAACTGGTAAATAAATCTTTACCTTTAAACTGACACTTCGTAAGCAGGAGTCATTGAAAGATATCAGCATGAGGTTTGAAAATGTTGTTTTTTGAGTGCCATTTTGGGATGGGGACCATATTTGAAATTGATTTCAATGTTTAAACCAAGTATATTATTTAGAATAAAAGGTGGACCTATGCTGTTTGAGCCTGCTACACATTATATGTACTGCTGAAATATTCTGGAATACCTTTTATTGCTCAGAATATTCACATATGTCACTTCATGATAATGATATGCAATATATTTCCTCAGATAAGATTAGAACTTTTACCATGAAACAGATGACTACAATAATAATACAGATTTTTTAGTTTTTATAAAATGTTTTGGTTATGATGAAAAGGAGGAAACTTGGCTGCAAAACTGAGCATTCAACTTGGTGAGAGTTTTGTGTACTTGACTCATATTCTTTCAGTGTCATTATTTTATTTCTTTTTGAAGAGAAAATTACAAAAATTTATTTGAAAAATTCTAAAAATTATGTATATTATATATGTGTATATATATTGTAAACATGTATTAAATGTGTCTAGTAAGGGAAGACTCCATGGGTGCATTTTAATGTATTAGTATTAAGAGTTCTCTTGAGTTTGTGTATACAAAGGATAATGGTGTGAGTATGAAATGAATGTTGTGTTTTTGCTTACACAATACAGTATGTCGTCACAGTTGTTTAAATTGCTGTACATAAAAACTAATAGGCCAGCATGCTTGTTTTTAAAGACTGTCATTCTGATTACAATTGGAATGTAAGAAGTGGCTGTTCAAATGTGAATTGAAAGATGTTTCCTTCTCACTATTGAGCTCTTGCTCAAACTGAAAAGTGATTTTTTTTAAAAGCTGGCAATAGCTAGAGGATGAGGTGCCTTTAAAAAACAAAACAAAACAAATGTAGCCTTACAAAGAGGTTGTGGAATATATATATTTTTGTGCTTGTCTTCATAATTGATGTCAATGTCTTTTTACTGTACTTGCTCACATATTTGTAGGACTGCAGGGTATTGTGCATGAGCCTGTCAGATCTTCTGAGCATCATCGTAGGAGATAAGGTTGAAAAAATTATTTAGGTTATCTAGTCCATCTGCTTGCTAGAGCGGGGTTGTAGACTTGTGCATTCTAATATTGTCTTGGTCAGTGAGATTTTCTATGTTCTAAAACAATTAGGCTTCCTTTTAAAGATTATTTCAATTATTACATCTCACTGGCACAAGGATTTATGTGATATTTAGTAGCTCTTTTTTGTAACTTCCTGCCAGTATTGCAAGCCATCTTTTGTGCCATTTTACATATTCTTCATAGTCTTTGGGACCTCCGTGCACACACTGGTTCCATCTGAACATTTTCATTCCTTTTTGCTTTCTTCAAGCTATTTTTTTAGTCAGCTTTTTTTTGCACATTTTCTTGTTTTCATCCTTTAAGCTCAATTCTCCAGATACTGGTGTCCATACCACCATTCCACATGCATTATTTGTTTGACTTAGTCTGAGGGTCATCTATTAAGTCTGGTTGTTACTTGGATGGGTTTATTCTCTCTAACATGAAGATTTTGTGTAGGAAGACCAAGTTTTTGATGTCTGACAAGCTTAAATCATATTTCTTTATTTATGACAACTCCTTTAAATAACATTTGAGCATTGCTGCTTTTCAAGTTTCTTCTTCACTTTTAGTATGTTATCATTCTTTTGCAGCTAGAGACTTAATTCCTGTTTCATGATCATCCTGGATCTTAAAATTTTGAACTTCTGACCTCTGAGGGTGCTAAATTATTTTTATTTGTTCCCCTTTTGTGTGCAGTTCTTCCTGGTTCAGGGCAATTAGTAATTTTCATTTGTCTGATACATATGTTTATTCAAAATGTAAACCAAACTGGACCCAAGGCTTGTTCTTGGAAAAAACATTTTTCTGTAATATCACTATATGGCATTTTACCAGTACTATTTATCCCATATCTAATTTACATGATAATTTTTTAATGATTAGGTCTTATAATTTTTTGTGTATGTTAGCCTGTGCTAATGATTTTGATTTACTAACTAATTTAATGGGAGAATTTTCAGTCCTTCTATATGTTGAAAGTTGGTCCACTAGTTTAAATACTTTCACTTTTACTCTAATTTACTTCACTGGGCTGTTAGCTTTCACATATTTGATTCAGTTACCAAAATACTTGTACAGAATTATTTGAAGTACCTGGAAGAAGTTCTAGATATATTGTGTCACTCTTACAAAATTATAGTGTCTGCATTTGATTTTGGGCCTCAGAGAGAAAACTTCCACATAAAATATTCGCTACTTTCATCTCATTCTTCTTTATTTTGATAAAATATGGTCTTAGCAAAAAGCCTGTAGAACTATATGTCATATACTATAGCCTATTTTTTTAGGATGTGTATTTTCAAATAATGTTATGTTAAAGCAGTCCCATGTAATTTGGTTGAGTGTGTGATGTTCACCATACAGCTTTGTGATTAGGTAATACAACACTGTTTTTCAGTTGTGATTTTAAAGTAAACAGAGATTTCTTCTTTTGAATAAATGTGTGATAAAGAACTTAGTTACACCACCTTTTCAGTACATCTGGTGGATGACAGATGTGTCGCCTTTCCCTGCCTCCTTAGGTTTTAACAGTGTAATTTTGGGGAGCATCAATTTCTGTAAACCCATGTGTTCTTTGGGCAGTGTTTGATGGGTAGAAGTGTGGAAACAAACAGTTGAAAAGAGGGCATCACTATCAGATAATCAAGTCTTGGTTTTACTAATGCCTTTCAAGTGTTTGGAAACATTTGCAGGTTTTAACTGTGGTTTGACAGTGTGTTGTTTGCAGACTGTCTGTCCCAGGTATCCAAGAGCCTACTTGGTGCCTGTGTGAAATATCTAGTCAACCTGAGATGCATTAAGGAAGAAAATGCAGCCATTGTGGTTGTCTAGTGCTGATATTTGTGGCTGTTTAGTGGAAGTTGGTTTGGACTACACTGTTAGAAATTCAGAAATCAGAATACAATAGTTAACCTCTTCCAAGTGGTAAATTGGTTTGTATAAGATGTGGCAATGTTTGACATGGCAATATGAGTTTTCTTGGGCAGCTGCTGCTCATGAGCATTGTAGAGATGCTTAGTTGTTCCTATTGAGTCACTGAGACAATGAAAAAAATGCTCAGATGTTTCAGGAAGCTCCTTTTTTCCATAAGCACTTGAAGGTGTTGAGAATATTTCATCTGAATCTGATGACGTGTTTAGTTGAAGAGAGTTACAATAGGTGAACAGTCTTGGACTCTTTGTCATCAGTGTCTTTAAGCTTAGAGACAAAGTTATGGAAATTATTTGTCTGTAAACTGCCAGGGAAAGCCCCTGCTCATACTGAGCAACAGAGAAACTGATGGACAGCAGTGTTGATCCATACTGTTATGTCAGGGATGTTTTTAAAAAAATAACCCCTATTGTGAATACATTTTCCGAGAATCTTAAAATTTCATTTGCAGTGAGCTCTTACTGCAGGATAAATGTCATAAAAGACTTCTGATTTTTCTCTTGGAGTGGTTTTTTGAAGGGTGATAGAGTTTCAGCTTCAGCCCCAACCCTCTCACCACCAAAAGGCTAATTTGTATCTCTTTACACCCAGTTTATTTAATTTTGGTGTGTTACCTCCCAGCCTGCCTTCTGACTTGGTTTTGCTGCTCTGTAGTCGAGAAAGCTTATGAATTGCTGTATAATTTAAGATACTTTTGAGAATGTGGATTCCACTACAGAAGGCATAAATCCAGTTGAATAGCGTAATTTGTGGATCTCATCTGGTTTGTTGTCAGGAGAGACTAGTTCTTAGACTACAAAACCCAAGCTATGTCTGAGCTAAAAAGGCATTTGACAATATTGTATTCTTAGCCCAACTTCCTCCTGCCCAAGTGTAGATTGTGGTATTGTGTGTTAGATTACTTTTGCCCTGCTCATGCTACCAAGCCATGGTGTGATCCTGGGAGATCACACCAGTGTTTAAACCATGCCCCATGCATGTGCTCAAAGCCTTGTATTGACATCCTCCAGGCCAGTCTTCAATTCCCTTAAGTTTGAATTGCAGGCTCCCAAAATGACTTCAAGTAACCCTTCGTCCTCACACCAGAATATTAGACTGTGGTGTTGAGAAAAGATTTCTACAGCTGGATTTGTACTGTTCTGAAAGGGAAAGGATAATTTACTGCCAAGCCAAATGTTGTCATTATTTTTTGATTATTTGTGAAAAGCTGCCAAAAACATTGTATAATGGATAAATTATGGACTTCAAGCTAATATTTTTCCATTAAGAATTTATTTTTTTATGCTTCCTATCATCAAGATACAGTGCTATCGAATGTAGCTTGTTTTCAGATGTATGGCTTCTAGAATTATTTCCTTGCAGTTGGACATTTGCAAATGCGCATCAGTTTTGAAAATTGTCTCATATGTGTTAGCACTTCTTTTGGAAATGCAAACTGAGCATGTTAGCTAATGATTTCTTGTACCTTTATAGTCCAAGCAGACTGAAAAGCAGCCTTGTGCTATGTTTTCCTTGAATAGTGCATCTGAAAAAACTTGTCAAAGGAACTCCATGATGAGATGACTTGTTGCTGTAAGGTTCTCTGTTGACATTTGTCAGCTTTGCATTGTATTTTGTATAATTATCTTCAGTTAACTGTCAGGATGAAAAAGACAAATTTCTTTGCCATATGGACTGTAGCTTGGATTTTTTTGTTGTTGTTGTTTACATCAATACACTTTTTTCTTTTCTGCTAAAACTTACAGATACCTGACAGCTCTCTTTAGGAGAAGTTACTACAGGTAATAACCACTAACGTTAGTAATTACAGTGGCTTCCCTTCTGTTTTGGGTCACTTCCATGGCAGATTGTTGATATGAAAAGACGACTGTGGCTGATACAGAAACAGCTAAAGGAAATTAAGATTCCCATTCAGAACTATGGCTAGGTTATGATCTTATACACCAGTTTTGAATGACTACTTTGAAACAATGTGGGACTTCAAGTGTCTTGCAGAATTTTGGATACAAATGAGAAGTACCTACTTGCTGAGTAATAGCCTGCTTGTCAGTTTTTTGTGTATGGCTCAGCACAAGGCTGTGTCAGAATTGCCATACCACTAAAATTACCTTGTTTAAATGCAACTGTTGTACAAAAGTGAATGTTATTTTGAGTGAGACGTTCTGGTTTTTAATTTATGAAGGAAATAGTTTTCTTGGGAGTAAGCATCCATAAATGTAATATATTTCATGATTTTGAAAAGGCTTATTACTCATGGGACATGAGAAAAATGATAGTGATTCAATCTCCAAAGATTTGTTTGACATTTATTATTACAAATATAAATTTTTGCTTTAAAAGGAAATGCTTCTTCAAAAACTTAGTATTAAACTTCTTACTAAAACTCAGTAGATGGCAAAGATAGAAAATTCAGAGGAAGATTATTTTTAAATATGCCAGTGTAATTTTGAGCTTCTCAAGTGCAGCCCTGAATTTTCTCTTTTTCACTGCAATTCATATTTTGTGAAACTTCTTGGATAGGCTATATTTAAAGCTACATTAACTTGCCTGAATAAGTCAAATAAATATTTTGTCATTTAAAATTATATAGATCTGCTTATGTTAGTGTGCCATTTAAAATGAGACCCCATTAAGGTAACCATGCAGGTATTTGTGTTGGTATGACAGTAGTGAAGTGGGGTATCTGTGTACTGTACCTGCATTCTGTGCTGAGCAAAATCACATGGACTTCCAGAAAAAAGCAATGATTTTTAAAAGCAGCTTTATTTAATGTTGCAGCAGCAAGTGTAATTTGTACCATATAATTATGTAAATCGGGTGCTAATAAATACTATTTTTCAACATTTGCATTGTGTTCATAATTCTGCATTTTATCACAAGATACGTGTGGATTTGAAGTGAGTGCTAGGAGGGGGAAGTGCATTAAGAGTAAGACAAGTAGACTTTTTTGGAGGGGCTTGAGGTAACTCCATGTGAAATTCCTACTGAGTTGTGCAGTGTGTTACTGTTCACAGGAGTGCCTTGTTTTTTCTGTTCTCTGTATGTCTTGGTTTCATACTGCTGCACCAGCTTGGCTCTGTTAACACCCCGCATCCTTCCATGTGCTGAGGCACGTGGTCCCTGTGTGGGGGTGAATGTGGGGTGAGCGGACATGTGGAGTGGGTACGGTGATGCAGGAGCCGGTCTGTCAGCAGGCGTTGTTCACAGCCAGACACGTGGCTCTTCCCAAGGACAGCGTTCATGCAATGTAAAAAAAAATGTGTGGTTCTGCCCTTGGGGAGACGATGAGGGAGAGCAAATCACACATCACAGATGGCAGCTGTTTTTCTACAAGAAGTTGCTCAGAATGGCACTGTGAGCGCGTGGCAGGAGAACCTACACAGAACAACGCAGAACAAGTTGTTGTCATTGATCCCATCCTGGTTTTTTCTGAGCTTGTAGGTGGGATAAGTAAAGTTCTCATCTTTTCTTGGTATGTATAAAATAGCCTGATTTGGTCCTACTCATGTTCCTGACTCATAGGAAAGGAGGAATCACTTCATGAATTGACAGTACAAGCTCATTCAAGCCAGTGTGAATGCCTCTAGAAGATTCCTGAGGTAGGAGAAAAGAAGATCTAACATGCTTATGGGTTTGCCTATGATATGGCCCCATGATGATTTGCATGTGAGAAAGTGAGTATACTTGATGATACAGTGGAACTTCTACAATTTCTTGTGCTTAAAAAGAAGTAATTTCTATGAGTGTTGGAATTCTTGAACTGTACTATCAGAGTTCTTATTAGGAGTCAGAGGATGTGTTAAACTGGTGTTAAGGAAAGCAACATATTTCTTGCCATTCATCAAGCCTGACACAGTTGATTGTGAGCGGTGTTGCTGATGCTGTGCTAAAACACTCATCCCCCTTCCTCCCCCAGTTTAACAAGGAAAATTGATTATTTTGAGGAATTTGAAGCATTCAGCTGCATAGATGTACATTTGTAATGTTTTCAATATGTAGGTGACCTGGCAAATGTAAATGGCCTGATTCTGTCCAAGATGTCTTGAAAAGAATTGGGAATGGAAAAGAGAAGGGATCAAGTTAATTAATGACTTAAATTTGGTGTCTAGGCTTTCTTTGACTTTCTAAGTAGATAATGTGGATGATTTCAGGGGTGGAGTTACAGGTAGGGTGTTGAATCCCTAAATATATTTAGATTGGGTTGATCCTGGCTTCATGCTTAACTCCAGAGCTTTTGCTGGTTACTGGTATGGTTCCCCCTGTGTGCTGGAGAGCCATGGGAGAAGGAGTGCATGGAGGAAGGGGAAGCCTGTCTGCCCACCTGTCAGCAGCAGCTGAGGAGCAGGAGGTGCACACTGCAGACAATGCCTTCTGTGCAGGGTGGCACAGTGACAGCAGAAATGGAGTGTCCTGCTCTGGGGAAACATGACTTTGACTTACTTCTCTCTGAAGAGATGGCCGAACACTTAATTGAATTTGGTGGCTCACTGAAAATGTAAGTGGCTAATGCTGGAGTTGGCAAGAGACGCTGAAACTGAGGTCTGCCAAGGCTTCCAGAGCATGGATGTAGTTATTTCCAGGTGGGTGTTCTGCATTGTGGTTGCTGAACACTGATAAGCCACCAGCCCAACTCTGAGTGTAAAGAAGCCTATTTCTTAGGGAGAGGGTGATCAGAAAACACCCTCTAGACTGTGTATGCAGCGACTAGTTCAGGCAGCTCCCATCTCTACTCTTGGGCATGCCTCTGCCAGACAGCAGGTGCCACTGAACTGGTCAGACATCTGAAACTATGTAGTCCAGCATCAAGTGACTGGACATCTAGGTCCTCTTTTGATTCAGTCCCACATCTAGAAAGTGTGTAGAGACAGTATTACATTGTTACATTTTTTCAGCTTCCAAAGGAAGTCTGGTTCCAAATAAGACATGATCTTGCAGACCTTGGGAAGTACATATAATTTTGATGCCATTCAGTCATTAGGCTTTGCTTCAGTTGACTGATGCCTCTGACAGGTAATTTTGTGGTAGCTCACTGCAAGGATTTTTTCATCTGAGCATATAGAAGGACAACACTGAAGCGCCTGGGGCTTTGTAATGTAGTAATACAGCTGCGTTTCAGAAACAAAAATGTCATGGGCTATATTTGCTGTTTATTTTTTAACCCTATATGAGATGACATGCACTGCATGTACTTTAAGACAATTTTAATGCAAAAGATATAGCAACTTATGTTGATAAACTCAAAATAGCTTGTATATGTTACAGAAGGAGTTCTGCATTCTTCAACAAATATACCCCTTTGAACATTTATATATATTTGTAAGTTAGCTTGTTTTATTAATAAAACAGTATTTAGAGACTTTAGTAGGCAGTAAGTGCTTTCACTGCTATGAAAGGTAAAGGTGAAGAGGAGTGTGTTCTGTGATTGCATGGAAGGGTGTATTCAAAATTTTGAGGCTTCCACTTAAGTTTATGGTGCTTATGAATAGGACATCTAAGTTTTGACGAGAGTTTAATTAAACCACTTTCACAGAGTTTTGACAATTTCAGGATCATCTTGAGAAGTAAATAAAAATGCACATTGTAAAACAAGCACCATAGTTGTTCTGTAAACTTAAGACAAACCATTTGAACAACAAGCCCTGAAGTGCCCTTTTATAAATGCTTGGCAAAAGATAGCTGTGCAACTTTCCTGTAAAAAGCATTTGAAAGCTTAATGTCATTGCTTAAATTTTAAACTTGAGGAAAAAATTATGTCCCATATGCTTATATCCCTTATGTACATCCTAAAGAACATGTGTGCTCTAGCTGTTCCTAAAGTCTTGACCACCACTGCTGTGCTTTTGGCAGAGCACAAGTGAAGCATTGGGGAGTCTCTGCAGGGTACCAATCTTTGGTGCTGCAAGAGTACATTCAGTATGGAGAACAATATGTGGTGGTGGCTGCTGCATTAAAAATTAAACCACAGTATTAGGAGTAGCTGTAAGTTAGGATTTAGGCCTTTTTCTTGACAGCCCCAAATCAAGTCCCAAACAAACAGGTTTTCAGGCAATAAATCTGGTGTCTGAACTGAAGTCCCCAGTAAAATCAGTTTATGGGTTTGAGTGTTGTCCAAAATGTAATGTCTATGTTGACAGAGAAAGATGTGTTCAGCAGAAGGGTAGTGAGGAGCTGGACCAGGAGATGTGGGATATCTGGAGTTGCTCTGCTCATGCCTCATGCCTAACTCTCTATCCTTAATAATTTTTTCAAGCCAAAAGCTAATGCTGTGACGTGCAGCAGCAGAGATTAGTGGTAAAAACTCTGCATACAAATACATTTGTGGAAGCTGACAGTGTCCTGTGCTTTCAGTCTGGGTAGAATGGTTGATGATAATCAATTAAAGCTGGAACTTGATGTTTCTTCCAAGGGGAAGTGATGAACTTTCACTGTGTAAGACCATTGTTTCATCCAAAATTGATTTTAATAACCTCTTGAGAGGACCCCAGCCTGACATGTTACCCCACCAGGGGGATCACACAGAATCTGCTGTTTTCATTATTGCGTTATGCTTACTTACTGACAGGTTATAAGCCACTTCAGTCATATTTCCAAACATAATGATTTTAAAAATTGTGCTACTTTTGCTCATACAATGAGTTTCCCGTATGGCAATTCAATTAGAATTTATGTGGCTAATATCTTGGCTCATGGTTTTTAAAACTATAAGTGCTGTTAAGAACCTGATTTGCAAGTAATATGGCAAATCTGAGTTTCCATTTTCTTACCATTTCCTGTTAGTTCCACAAGCCTGGCACAGCATGGCTTTGATTGCTGTAAGGAGTGTGAACACTCATGTTTTTATTTGCTCCTTTGGTAACTTTGCTTAATGAATGTATTTTCTTTAATGATACTGGATGGAACCTAACCAGCAACTGCTGGGTCTTAAATGGGTAGTTCTCCACTTAAGAAACCACTGTGTGTTCTGACAGATACAGGGCTGTAATAGGTACATTTCAAAATCAGTCCATAAAAGAATAGTCAGTCCTAAATTTGAGGGAAAGTATCTGTAAGTGCTTGAAATTCTGCTTTTCCCAGTGTATAATACAGAACTTCAGATAATTCCCTCTTAAATCCTGTTAATGGCTCTTGAATAGCTCTCCTGACCTAGAGACTGCACTTCTGAGTGTTGGTTTAATGACAGAGTGATGGATCTTAAATGCTTTGGTGACTGTGAGCAGCTTAAACCCACAGTTTTTCTCAAAGAGTCTCCTGTGTCCTGGCAACACTTCTTTGGTCCTGCAGGCCTTGAACCACCCAAGAGTGAAAGATGAAGCTGAGAGGGAAAGACACTTCTCAGTATCAAGTAATTAATGCAGAGTTGTGGGAGACTATATTCCAGTTCCTGCATGTTGGTTGCCTTGTGGATTTGAGGCTTTATTGGGGTTGTAGAGTTGTAAAGGAGGCAAAGAGTTGTAGGGGCTTGGGTTTGAACCTTTCTTTTGCTTTCCAGTTTCTCAGGGTTTGGATAAATCCCAGTGCTTGAGTTGACACGAGCTGAAGCTTAACTTACTGACAAGACAGCAGTATGGAGAGAGTACCTGCTTTTAAGAAAGTACTCAAATTGTTTTCCCCCTCCATCTGGTATTTGAGCCCTGATCTGTGTGTGTCATCTGGTGGGCAGTGCCACATGAGGTGTTTCTACCACAGCAGCTTGGCCACTCCCTGAAGGAACCTGGTCACTTCAGGGAGCAGGTTTTAAAGAACTTGCATGTGTCCAAAGATGAGAATTGGGCATGCTGGGGTTCTGTGCTGGAAGCAGCTCTTCAAACAGCTGCAGGTATTTCCTCCATGTTCACTGCCTTTTCTGCTATCCATGTAAATCAGAGTTTTTGATGCCCACAAGAAAAAAAAAAAACCCACACAACAAAAAAAAACCCACAACAACAAAAAACCCCAGTCTACAGAGCACTATCTTGCATAGGGACAGAGCCACAATCAACCTTGCTGACTGGAAAGTCCCAGAGGGAAACACCTGCAGTGTTTCTTGGACTGGTATTATTTCTGTGGCACTTGGCATGCCTTTAGCACAGCACCCAAGGGCCCTGCCTTGCTTGAGTCCATCAGTTCCGTGGCTGGGAATTAAACTCTGTGCAAATGTTTTGGATGAGCTGATTAACATAGCGGTAGAGGTTGTCAAATTCATCCACAAAGAAGGAATGCTCCTTTGCAGGGTCTGATGCAATGGCTTCCAGTTCATCTGGGGCTGCCCAAGCAACTCCAATGGAATAAGCGATGACTCCTGGAAAGAAACCCAAAGTTTAGAAAAAGCATGGAAGTTTTCATTGTGGTAAATCTAAGACCACTACTGCAAATGTAGTTTGAGATTGCTGCATTTCTGATGATTTATACGGTTTTTCTGAAGTTCCTTATTCAGCAATCAAACAGATGCTGATCTTGTTGGAGCTTAGTGGGACCCCAGAGAAAAGTACTACTCTTCCTTGATAAGGTTTCATCCAGTGCCTTCAAATTACAGCAAACTGCATTTATCTGACCTGGATAAGTGCTGAGGCATGAGGGGAGAGCAGGCAGTGATAGAAGACCTTACCATTTTGGTGAGCTGCCATGGCTGGCACGCTGACATCATCGTAAGACCGGCCATCCGTGATGAGGATCATGATCTTCCTTTTGTTTGGTTTGGAGTTGCTGAACAGCTGCTCTGAGGCGTAGCTGATGGCTGCTCCCGTGCTGGTGCCCCCACTCCAGTAACTGATCCTTTTGATAGCGTTCAGCACGTCCTGCTTCGTGCTGTACTTGTCAAAGCTGAACTCCAGCCTCTGCTCATAGGTGTACTGCACAGCTCCGATGCGTGTGTCGGTGTCCGAAATCTCGAACTCCTTGCTGATGTTGGCCACAAACTGGAGAACAGTGCGGAAGTTGCCGGTGCCGACGCTGCTGGAGCCATCGATCACGAAGCCGATGTCGGCGGCGTTAAGGCACGTCTTGCTGCAAGCCAGCCGGTCGGTGTCGCACACCCGCTTCACCAGGGGCTGCACCACCTTGTGGAGGCTGAACCAGCTGGGCACGTTGATGGAATAGAAACCGCTTGTCCTGCACACTGCCTGCAGGGCAACATGAGGATAAATGCAATGGAAAATCAGTCTGCCTGTTCCTGCTAGGGTATGTAGCTAAATTGCAAACACAGGCTCCTGGAAAGAGCAATGCTGGAGTCTGAAATGGCCTCTCCTGCAATCGCCATCTACTTCCCTGGGAAATGATGTCAGTGTAACATCACAGATACTTGTGTAATGTGACAATTTTTCCTGCTTTTTTTTTTTTTTTTTTTTTTTAACTGTGGGATGGAGCTGATATTATAGTAGTGAAAAAACTAATAAGCAAGTTTGCCACCTGTTAGGCTTTTTTATGTGAGTCACATTGTTTGTGAGAAAAGCATCAAAATCACAGAACTGCTCTTAGCGTGGCTCCTGTGGACATTAGAAGAGCCTGTGTGTTTGCCAGGTAGCAACTTCAGCTCCCATCATTCAGGACAAGAAAGAACGTTTTGCC
Organism: Lonchura striata; assembly: GCF_050655825.1. Classification (NCBI taxonomy): domain Eukaryota; kingdom Metazoa; phylum Chordata; class Aves; order Passeriformes; family Estrildidae; genus Lonchura; species Lonchura striata. The sequence goes on along the minus strand of NC_140705.1, from coordinate 81,173,979 downwards.
TGCTGACAAACCCCACTACTTTGAAGTGAAACCTGGGGCTTAAGCTGAGGATAACTTGGTTCATACCTTTATAATCAGAGAAAACCCAGGCTCATAGTGTTGGCTCTGCCAAATAGTAAAAAACCAAAACCAAACCCATTAACTTTTATAAGTAAATACTCATAAGGGCCAGATCTGTGGGAGGCTTCTATAGAGTTAGTGGGAGTCAGGTGAGCGTGGGTAGGAAGTAGGGCTGGCACAGAAGAGGACATGGGAATTGTCAAGCGTTGGAGGAGGGGAAGGTTGGGGCAAGGAGGGGAGTGATGCAAACAGGCTGGATCAAATTGTCTTCGGCTTTAGTGCTTCTAAAAGGCCAATTCCTCAGTTCTCTGGGTGCGAATATTTTGTTAAGCCAGGCTTTATCCATCAGCTTTGTGATGGTGTGTGTGAGTATTTTAAAAGACAAAGGCACTGGTTTTGACTTGCATAAAGCGTAACAACTCAAAGGGAGTTACAGTTCTCTCCAGTCTGGGTTCCTCATGGTGTCTTTCCTCTCATGTGCTGTTCTTACTGTCTCGCTTCTATTTTAGTGTTATGATGCAGCAGTATTAAGCCACCATTCCCTCCTTGCTGTTCTGAGCCCACCCTACTCTCACTTCTGCTGTGTCACTGGCAGGTTCGCAGAGACTTGCTGTAGCTTTGTTTTTTAAAAACATTAAATGCAAATGAGACTACAATCCAATTATATGCTCAACAGAGACAGTGCAGCTCTTTGGAGCAGCTCTGAAACTCAAGGGAGATTATTTCATGGCAGAGCAACACAGCTCAGATTGGAGCCTCTTTTCTGAACATACCAGATAACCCTGTTTCCTAAGCCCAGCTTTATCTGCTGCTTGGTAGGTATCTTCTGCCCTAGCAGAGTACCAGCTTGTTCTGAAGTGCTGTTATCAGGCAGCTAGTGTTTGTGCCAAATACAAATCTATCAAAGCTTGCATTCTCTTTTTTTCTGCATATGTCAGGGATTTACCCTTTTTCCAAGAGCTACCATGAAGTCCATAGCAGCAGCAACAAATAACTGAAAAACAGCCTTCATCAACAGTAAAAAAAGAATGTTTGAGTTATCTAGTACAGCTGAAAAACTAGGATGTGCTTGTGTTGGGACTGTGCCAAACTTTGCTTATGTGGGATCTGTTTGTAAATGCAACATTGACATTAGGTTGACAGGGCTCCTTTCCCTAGTGGGAGATGCACAGCAGCATGTTTGTGAAAAAAAACCAATTCCAGTACAACTTTGTCATTTTCCAAATACTGTATATTTGGAAAGCCACTTGTCTCAGTACAACTGTAGGTGTGTGCTAAGGTTTAGTCAGTCAAAAGCCACTTGCTCGATGATGTATCTCAAACCAGAACTTTACTGACTTCATCCCCTTTCTGACTTCAGCATTTTGTACAGAAAAACTCAAGACAGTATGTACAAGAAGGAAAATAAATAACTGTAAGTGGTTAGAAGGAAAAGGAAATGCCCTGAATGAAGTAGGTTGGAAAGTTTAGTCAGACTCAGCCTGGTCAAATGCTCAGACTAAGTCCTGGTCAGACTCAGGCCACAAATTACCTTGTCCACAAAATTTGGTTCAATAACATTCTGCTTTTCACTTTGAGCAGCTGCTTCAACAGTGACAAAGAAAATGTTGATCCCTGATTCTCTGGCCAGCCTGGAGGCCTCTTCCACTCTGTCGGTCGGCCACCCATCCACCAGCACTACAACCACATTGGGTGCTCCACCTCGGTTCCCATTAGCATCCAGAAAGAAGCTTTTGTTAACAAATGAAAGTGCCTTCCCTGTAATAGAAGAGGAGTTACATATCTGGAAGTACTCTGTGGGTTAATATCCCATGAAATAGTAGGCAGAGAGCTGACTCAAGTGTTGGAGGCTGCAGAGAGCTGGGGAAAGCAGTTTCTGTGGCTGTGTGAGCAGGGAGACCTCTGCGACTGGTGCCAGTGCTTCCTGAGCCCTCCTGCACTGAACCCCCTCCCGGTGCCCCAGAGAGGCTGGGGATGATGAGCTGGGTTTTTAAGGATCCCCAAAGCATTGATGGGAACTTCCCGTATGTCCTGTCAACTTGTGATGGATTGCAGGGCCTGGGGTCAACACATGCAGGTCATAGTGGGAACAGTGCTCTCTCTCCAACCTGGCCCTAGCACTGAGCACTGTTTGGTCCCAGCCTCTGTATCCTGTGAGGAGGTGTGGGCCCAGGCTGAGCAGAGGATGTGCAAGCAGCCCCATCACCTACCAACATTGGAAAGTCCCCCTTTCTGTTGAATTTTCTCAATGGCATTCCTTAGATCTTTGGAGCTGACATAAGTTTTTAAGTTAAATTCTGTGGAAGGGTCATCACTAAAAGGAGAAAATAGAGCAAATGTCAGTGTTTTGCTTCACATACAACACAAAAGCCATAGGGCTGGTCTGTGCTACCTGGCTCCTGAGTGCAAGCTGGAGGGAGACCTTTAGCATGTATCAGCGTAGAGCTACAGCTGCCAGAGTGTGCAGTCATGTCCTGTGGCAATGGAAATGTCTGGGAAACTCTTACCCATACTGAACAATGCCCATCAGAGGACCAGCACTGCCGATGCCAAGGGCTTGAGCCACGTTACCAAGGAACCGCTTCTGGAGCTGAAAGCGGCGTTTGCCAATGCTCCAGCTCCCATCCATTAAGAAGGACAAATCAATCTTGCAATCTGAAGAGCGATAAAAAAACATGGAAGATATTTTTAGTCCTTTCTGATTGCTGTGCTTCTTGCAAGCAGCAAAGGCCTAAAAAGTCTGCATGCAGTGACTTATCCTGCTGTGTAAAGTCTACAAAAAAGCCTTTGACAAGGACAAGTCACAGCTGGCAGTTCAACTCTGTCCTACTGGTTGTAAACACAGTTCTTGGCATGACTTTGTCCCATACAACATCTAAGCTTGTCTCTGTGACAAAAGGGCAAGAAACTTTTCACAGGGGTCAGTCTGGGAGCATTGCATTTTGGGGGCCAGGGAGATCAGCCCCACAGGAGCAAGCTAACCTGTGCCCTCAGAGCCACGTCTTGGGCTCAGCAAGCTTTATTTGCAGCCCAGAAGTGATGGGAGTTTGTAAAACCAGCCATGGTGCTTGGATTTTGTTGTCTGATGTCCTAGGTTGACTGTATGATGCCTTTATCCCCAACCGTCTGCCCTGTTCATGTTGAATAATAAGTTCTACACCTTTAAGACTTGTTCCAGGAGGGAAGGAGCCGGGGGAAGAAGCGCGGAGTTTGTTTTCAAGAACTGCACTCACTCCTCCACATTCCTGCTCCTGGACTGAGTTGTCTGCATCCAGACGGACGAGACGGAGCTCTCCTTTGGTTTTTTTTCCTAGTCTAGTTAGTTTTAGCTAGCTGAGGCAAAGAAGTTCCCTGGACTGTGGTTTTTTCCCTTCTCTGGACCTGCTCTGGACTGAACACCAGGAGAGCAGCAGCCGCTCACACCTGTAGCCCAGTGTGCCAGGCCTGGGCCGTGGCATTTCCAGCGCCGGAGGGACTGATCAGAGACTGAGTGAGCCCAGCTGTGACCTGAGGGTTTTTTTCTGAGTTTGTCTCTCTCTTGGAGTAGCAAGAAGTTTTGTTGTTTAATATTGTCTAAGTTTGCTAGTTTAATAAGCAGGTTTTTTCCACTTTTTCTCCGAAGAGGTATCTTTCCCGAACTGGTTGGGGGAGGGGCCAATTGAATCTGCTTTCCTGAAAGAACCCTTTTGGGGGTTTTTCCCCAAATTTGCCCTGAACCAGGACATCTGGCCACCTGCAGAACACAAACTAAGGGGATTTCCTTGGTGACACTTTTGTGGACTTAATTGATGTAATAGACATAGACCAGTTATTGTGTTAATGTTGCTCGGAAGACAGGGAAGTTCCTGAAATGTGTGATGCCTAGGATGTGCCCCAGGGGAAGGACACTGTGTGGGATCTCTTCAAGGCAATTGCAATCCAGGATTACCGACAACAATCCTGGCAGCTCTGCACTTGTGAATGAGAATTGTTCATCAGTTTCCTTCTGGGCTGGAGCTAACATCAAGGATGATGATTTTGCTTGTGATATTCAAGACCAAGTGGGGGCTGTTCTTTTGCATGTTCTTGTACCCATGTGTACAGCAGCAGAGGTATGTTGTTGTGTGTTTCCTCTCTGGGCTGAAAGAAATGTTCTATAAAAGGTATGCCTGTACCCAAACAAACTCTTCCCTTTAATAACACAGAACGTCATCTTTTTGCTGCAAATGCTGTCTTCATCTCTGCCACCCTGCTTTCACATTCCTGCAAGTTAGTGGTGAAACATTCAGCTTTGGTCTGGGACCAGGAGTGATTTGGCTTAACTAGAGCGCTAATTAACATTTTCCCCCTCTGGCATCTGGGTCATCCCCATCTCTTGAATTCCCTCTGATGATGCCTCCTACTAATCAGACTGTTCAAACTACTGTGTTTTAATCATTAGGTAGCCTGAAGGCTACAAAGCACCAATTGTTCTTAGTGGCTTATGCAACTGTCTCCCATCTCATTACTTTCAATTTTTTTCTCCCATAGCTGTCTCTTTTTTCTAATTCTAATAATGCTGAATTACAGGAGCGTGACTGAGAACCATGTCTGCTCGCAGCAGATCGTGAGGCAAGGTCAGCAACCACAACAAATACCTCAATTAACAGCCAACTTTCCTGAATTTCTCGTCCTTCAAAGGGAACTAGTTCATGAGATCTATATGTGGAAAGTGGGCAGTTTGTTAGCCAGCAGGGTCTGGGGAGGCAAAGATTTACATACACTTATAAGCAGACTTGGTTTCTGTGGAGGATTCCTATTCAGTGCTGGGACATGAGAGGGATGCTGCAAGAGCACAGGCTAAGGGTGCTTCATAGGGAGGTGAGCACTTTCTGATTTGCAGGGAGACAAGATCTGAATTAGGGCTTTTATGGTCCTAGGGTTAGCAGTGGGATGAAAATTTTGTTTCTGGTGTGACTTATTTCAGTTTAACTGCTGGAAACACAGCTGTCCTTGCTGGCATCTCCACTGCACCAAGCTCTGCTTTTCTGCAGTGCAATGGGGTCTGTTGGGCAGAGCCTTCCCTTTTTCTTCTTTCCCTTATTTCTGTATCAGTTTCAGATGTATTTGACATCTTTGATAGGGAAAACAATTCTTTAAATATTAAGAGGAATTCCTGGGAACACGTCAACTTTTGGTTCAGAAGTTACTATCAAGAGTCCAGACAGTGTTCAGCTGCTGAAGGATGGGCAAAAGAGGACCCAGGCACTGTTGGAAGGGTGAACCCTCTCTTTGGGATGGCTTCTAATGAAGAGGTGGCAGGTGATCCCATTTCTCCACTAAGAACTCGCTTTCTCTTTCTCTGCTACTTTGGGCCTCAACTAAAGATGGGTTAATGGGTAAATCTGCCTTTTTAAAGAGATGTATAAAATTTCGGAATAGGAGAACCTGCATTTTCTTCTCTGAAGTTGAATGGTCCTTGATGCTCCCTCTGCATCCTCTCTCTCCTGGCTGTGGCAGGCGTTGGGTCCCTTTCTCAGGTGGTTTCCTTCCATCCCACCCACTGCTGTGGGAAGGGTGCCTGCACACACAGCATAGCCATGGGAGTCTGCTCTGGTCAGCAGGGCTTGCTCATCTAACCCTGGCTGCAGCATACTGGATTGCTGTCCTCTGCCATCAAAGTACCTGAGTGAAGAAGCTCTGCATGCTGAGAGCCTGGAGCTGATGCTGCCTGGGAAGAGGTGGTACAGAACAGCCACCATCTCACTGCCCAGGTAATCTAAATTTTGGCTATTATTTCCTTCCCTGTAGAAGGAAAAACCTATTCTGTGTGTGAGGGGTCAGCAGAGATTGCTCACTTTTTCTCTGCAAGGGAAAAATGTACTCCTGGATTTTCTTAGGCTTTATTGAAAACTTACCTTTTGCTATTTAATTTCAATGCATTCTAGCAATATGTAATTATTAATGACACTTAATTATGAAGTTAATTATGAAGTACATACTCTGGTTCCCCTGGGAGATGGATTCCAACGGCTTTGGATTAAATTCTTCCTTTGAACTGAAGCCTAAACAGAGAAAGGAAAGGATCTATCAGTGTGTGCTTGGTGGCTGCCCTTGATCTTTAAGGAAATGGGCAACAGAGTCACTGCAGAGACCCCCTGGCCTGAGGATTGATGTGGGAGGAAAACAAGGATGGGGAGGACATCCTTAGAACTTACCTTTTTTCATCTACATCACTCCTGGAGTAAAACAAGACTAGAGACATTTCTAGGAATGCCACCAAAATCTCTCCTAGCACCAGCTTTGAGGTGCTCCCCTTTGGGAGTCAGTTCCCTAACTGCAAGGGCTTGGGAGCATCATGCACAAGTAGTAGGCTCCTCAGGAGCAGAGGCTGGTGGCCGCAGTGTGGGATGGTGACTCCCAGCAGTCTTCAGAGAGCCAGCGCTGCCACTCTGCTGGCTCACTGTGCCTTACAATGAGCTGCACAATGTCTGAAGTGGATGAGCAACAGTTTTATAATGTTGCTTTCTGCATGGACAGGAAAGCATGGGCAGCAACTGACTCCAACTCATTACAGCTGGGGAAGCAATGCAAGCCACAGCTCTTCAGGTGCCCCCAGAAGTCTGGGTTATTTTGCAAAGCACAAAAGAAATAGGGTAACAGAGAGCTGATGTCCTTGTGAAAGGTACTGACTCACAGGGCACATCAGGCTGGCATGAGAAGGTCTGAAAATGCTGAACTTCACTCATGACTTGGTATGGCAAGACTTTCCTACAGTCTAGCATCTCCCTTCCAAGCAAGGGCTAAGAGATGTGCCTTTTTAGTACAGCATGACAAGATTAAAGGGATTTAGCTGGGATAATCCTCAGTAGAGACAGCAATGATCAGACAAGCTACAAACTGAGCACTCACCAAGAAAGCTGTTGGTCTAAAGAACAGCAGAACAGCTTATTACTTTTGTAAATTGCATGTTAGATTTTTAAAGAAAAGTAGGAGGAAGACTTACTTAAATCTTCATCACCAGGTAAGTTGAGGAAAGATTACTGACTTCAGAGACACAGTGAAAAAGTAATTTTAGAAAGTGTGAACTTTATAAAGAAAAGTATGATAAATTACTAGGTACCACAGAGTTTGTCTCTCCACAGCAGCCAGCCATGAGCAAGCCAAGCATGAGAGCATCAGTGTATGTAAAGGGACATCAGGGAAGGTCACTGCCTAAATATGATGGGAGATGTAACAGCCAAAGCTGGTTGCTGAATGTATCGAGGACCAAGCCATAATAAGGCAGAGTACTGTGAAGAAAACAGAGGGAAGTACCAGCTCCATCTCCCTCTGTAACCACTCCTATTTCTATTCCAGTTAAGTCTAAAATTTTACCTCTCATAATTGTCAAATACAACGTTTTTGAGTTTTTTAGCTGCATGCTGAAAGCTGCACATAGTTTTGGGTCAGGGGCCATGTTTCTATTAAGTCTGAGTATGCAGGACCTGGTATAGAGCTGACCTGATTGGTACCTGATCCCTGCTGGGAGGCTTCAGCATACGGTAGCCTAAGTACCAGACAGGGGTGCTACTGCAGGGACCAAACAGAGCTACTAACAGCATCACCAAAGCAGTGATTTCCTTCTGCTTTTCTTATTCCCAGGCATCTGCTGCTGCCTGTGCCAGAGCCAGGATGTGGAGCTAGCTGGAGCACTGGGCTTGGCCTTGTATGGGAACCCATGGGGCTGTCTGTGAGTAGGCAAAGGGCACAAAGAGTTGCCCTACTTTGTTTACAGCAATTACAGTGATTGCTTTGTGTGCTTTGTTTGAGGATTTCCCTGCTGTGTCTGGCCAGGTTAGGAGAGCCCCGGGGCTGGTGCTACTTTTTGTCACTGTGTATGCTGTGCCTGCAGTCCCACATGCTTCTTCCCTGTGCTCCTACCCAAACTTTGGACAGGATACTTTCTGGGCTGGGAACAGGAGCTCTCCACCCATTCTGGCACTGGCTCTTGTGCCAGAAAAGCCTCTCTCCCACAGCTAGTGGAGCTGGCCCTCTTGTGCAGAGCAGGTTGAATGCATTCAGAAGCAGGCTGTCAAGCCAGGCTCTGACCAGCTTCATCTCTTATGGCTGGAGCAGTTGCCCAGCACTCTGCTGGCTCGTGTCCCTCTTGTCTTGTGCACTGGGGATGAGCTCCCAGGCAAGGAACAGGGAGAAGTGCACCTGGTGTTGTGTATTTGCCCATGGGAAGCCATTTGGATGGGGGAAACACCAGGAGGGAGAGGTAGAGTGGTGGTGCTGGGGCAGCACTGCCTGAGGCTGGCCACCTTGCTCCTGACTGAGGAAAAATAATGTGGAACAGGGGTGACACCAAACAGTTCCATCCAGTGATATCTGCTGCAGGAAACATTTCTGACCTCTCTTAGGCCTGAAGGTCTTGCTGACACTAACCAAACCTGCCTTCAAAGGAAGGCAAGTCTTGTGCAAGTTTATGATTAGTTTATCTGATGTGGAAGTTAAAGGCATCATGACTTGGCCATGCACAGCCTCTCTTTGTCAACCACATGAATGAAAATGATTGAGGTTTTTTTTAAAAAAACTGAAATAGTCATAAGCCTGCCTTCCTGACTGTGTATATTCCAGTAGAGGTTTTAATTACACAGGCACATAATAGTTCCTCAGCAACAGACCAAAGTCACACTTCATCCTGCAGCCTGCACACTGCATATCTCACATGTGCCAGCTTGGTATCCCATATGTGCATTCACCCCCCCACACCTTGCCTTATTTGCAGAACAGAAAGTAGGTGGATTTAACACTGTAGTGAAATTAGAAATTAACATGTGCTATCCATTTTAGCAACTAAATTATATATGAAGGATAATTCATAGATAGTTATCTGCCTCATGCATTTATCTGCATCCTGTAAAATCCATATTCTTTTCCCAGGCATACAGCTGACATTAGCTTTGTCAACATGGAAAACTCAAGTGTAGGCAGTGCAGCATTTTTCATTTTTATTTGTCAGTGCAATTATCAGTTCTTGAAGGTTGTGGGTCAGCTGGCTGATTTGTGCTTAGTGGAACAATAAGGTCATCCACCAAATACTCTTCCCCAATTAACTGGGGAGGTGGTCAATCTCTATGGGCCTCCCTGTTCTGCCAGTCCAATTATTGTTGGTATTGCCATGGGAATTTCAGCCTGCTGCATGGGCAGTCTACAACATGCTAATTAAAGTTCCCTTCACTGATTGTCACAGCTGTCCATACTGATTAAACTTCCCATTCATTTAAGTAAGACAGCAGTGATTACATCCATGCCAGAAACCACTCCTTTGAAGTGACAGTCTGACAAGACTTTATCACACTAGTCTGTGCTGCACTTCAGTTGCTGAGAAACTATTAATACAACATCCCTTCCCCCATGCCCAACCATTCATTGCATTTAATGCAATCTGTCATTTTCTGCCTCAAAATATCCCTCTGCATCCTGGCCCTCGTGGTGTAGCTTTTCCTGAATAAACACACTAGTGGCTTATTAAGAAGAATATTCAAGGGATTGGCCTTTACAAAGGCCACCAGCACAGCCCTCTCCAGCATCACAACCCATGTGGGAAAGACCTCTTATACTGGATGGTCAGGGCCCTTGCAGGAGGGAGAGCACCACGTCAGGAATTGGTCTGTATCTTCTGCAGTCTTATTTTAATGTTCCCGAGGAGAGGGAGCTGTTAAATCTGCAGTGGAAAACTGCTCCCGATTAAGGGTTGCAGGAGTCTTGGTTTTGTTGCTACTCGAGCCTATTAGAAATGTAGGCGTTTTTTTTTTCCCTTCACCAGTATTCATAAAATACTCTTGTCTCCATATTGTCAGTTTTTAGGGTTAAATGTCTGAAAATTTCAACTATGTGCATTGTTCTTTATGTTTGACACAAACCCTCCTTTTCTTATCTGAATGTCTTCCCTAAGTACACTGACATCCGGATAATTTGTCATGTTCTTCACTGATTGCAGCTCTAAACTGTGATCTCAGTTGTGGCATTCCCAAAATACCTTCTAATTTACAAATGGATTTCAGTAGCTAGAATCCCTTTCCTGTAGTGTAGCTGCCAGCTCTTTCCAGAGCTCCTCTCTTCTGCTCCTGCTTTAAGCAGGAACTCAAGAGTGATGAAAGCACAGAATCTTCTAAGATGTAAACAACATACCTTATTTGTAATTTTGAATGATGTAATTACTTCTTAAAATGAGATTGTTATCATCAGTGCCATGGGCCTGATGGATAAATAGATTTAGCTTTACCCATGTGTGATGGAAAGCACTTATTCCCAGAGCAGTTACTAGATGTTTTAAATATTTACCTGTGTCAAAAATGCTCAGTCCAGGTTTCCATGAGTCTATTTCCATTGCTTTCACACATGAAAGAGAAAAAAAACCAAAAACAAACCTTTACTGCTAGTAGTGCAAGCACTAGAGATCACACAGTTCTGACTCAATTTAGAGTTTTAGAGTTCAGTTCAGACAATAACTTAAATTAATAACGTAGGAGCTGAGGAAATTAGTAAACCTGGGAACTGTTACATGCACATTTCAAGCCATGATTAGGAGCCTTGTATCACTACCTTCAGAGGAAAACCTTTTTTAAGGTTTTAAATACATCTCACTAGATCTGTTTTGGTCTTATTTCTCTAAATTACACTGATACTGAGGCACAAACCTCAGTAATTTTTTTTTTAATTTAAGTTGTTTTTCACTGAAAATCTGCAAGGACCTCTCACCTTCAGATTTTTCTATCCCCTCAGCCCACCAAAACACAAAGAAATTGTCTAAAAATTGCTTTCCACTTATTAGGCATGGATAGCTTCATCAAAATTGTTGCCCTTATAAATAAACCCCAAAATGTCTTTGGTTTTGGAACCTGCTGAAAGATGTTCCCAAAAAGTGATGTTTTGCTCTGGATTGCAGCCAGATGAATGCCCTTGCATCTGACTAGGACAGAAACAGTTCCTAGGAATCCCAGGAAGAAAAGCTTTAACTCTATTGAAGATCCAAGAAGCTGCACAGAGCTCGTGTGCTCTTGACTAGAGCCAGTGGGTGAAGCTTCAATAAAGCTGTGCATGGACTTGCCAGTGTCCTCCAGCCTAGAGAGCACTGACCTTGTCCTTGGATTGCCTTTCCCATGGGGAGCTATCAGCTTCTCTTTGGGAGGGAGACTTGTTGGATGAGTCGGATGGCTGAATAAGGTGTGTGATCTCCCTTAGGGTAGGAGGAACCCTGTCATGTTTCATTGCTAGAGTGATTTCCCTCCTTATGCTGAGCACTACTTAAATACCCTATGAAGGATCTGAAAACTGAGGACAGTGAATGGCTAGGTCAGTCATGAAGCACACAGAAATTTTTTTGTGATTTTGCTTAGGAGGAGAAATTGGGTAAAAGAAGGGCAGGTCTGGGTAATGGGAAAAGAAACAAGAAGAAAACCAGTAGAAATATTCCTATATTCTGGCAGTGTTGTTTACCAGTTTCATACATCCTTCAGCAGAGTCATGAGAAAAGAGCAGCAACAGGAGCTAGGGGTGAGGGTTCAGCACAGGAGGACCCTACCCCCACAGAAAAGCTGATTTGTTATCATAGTGGCCAACATGTCTCCTGAATGCTGTCACTGAGAAGAACAAATTTCAATTAAACCAGTTTGTGAGTAGATAATCTCCAAAGGTGTGCCTCCCCCTCCCGGGCTGGAGGAGCACCTAGTGACTGTGAGAAAGGAAGATTCATATGAGGCTGCTTTTCATCCTAACAAGCTGAGAAGAAAAACCAGACAAAGAGCAAATTACAAAGAAGACCCTGCACTTCTCGAGCCTTCTGTACAAATATACTACAGTGGCAAACCTGTTTAAAGCAGCAGGAACTGTATGGCAAATGGAACCAGCTGAGGAGCTACACAAATATTTGCCCACTTTTCTCTTCTTCATACATAGGGATGTGAGCTGAAGGATCAGAGCAATGGAATGTGCCCATCTCACGTGTCACAGGTTTTGTTTCTGCTGCCACTTCATTGTCAGGGAGCACCCTCAGAAACCAGGCTTCTTTAATATCTCTGACTGTTTACAAAAGACAGGCAGATGCTGAAAGACTGTTTTTTATCAGTGAATAATGGTGAGGTTTTTCTAGATTAACAATTAACAGCTTCATCAGCTCAGGTGTCCACAGGTACTCTAGTCTGTCCAAATCCCTGTGGGTAGGAGCTGTCCATTGTTTCTTCCACCAGTCTTCTCAGTTCACCCATTTAGAACTTTCTGTGTCAGTTTACTATCCTAATGAAGAAGATAAGTACCAAGAACATAAGATAAGTACCAAGAATTTGGGGTAGCTGTCTGCAAATATGCAAAATACACAGTTTTTTTAGTGACCTGTTTATCCAGGAAAAAGGTCTATTGCTTGCATATTGTCCTAGAACACATAATGAAGAAAGCTGTCCATTAAATGTATATCTGAAAGTGAAATGATTATTTTTATAACTAGGGTTTTTTTTCCCCTCACTTGAAGATGCCCATTTAAAAAAAGGGTTGATTTTTAACATACTTCAAGACTTGTCTCTTTAAAAAAAAAAAAAGACACCACCAAAATTATTCAGTATAATTGCCTTGAAAAACATTTTTGAAAACTCAGGATTAAGTAAGTGTGGGATTTCAAGGGAGTTAATGTGCGTGGCACAAGTAACTGGTGTTTTGGGGAAGGCATTTTTCTAGCACAATTTTCTGGCAACCTGAGCTGATGAGAGGAAGTTCCTTGACATCGTGGCCAAACTCTCAGATCTGATCACTGCTCTTTGCGCACACTTGGTGGGATCAAGAAGCACAACCTTCCTTTCCAAGAAAACAAGGACTTGTTCAGGAATTTTCCTTTGATTGTTAGAAAAGTTTGCTGCTTGAAAGCAACATATCTGAGCTGCCACATTCTGGACTGAAAAAAGGGTCAGGACTTACTGGGAATACAGCAAATATGTGTGTTTCTTTTTCTTCTTGTTCTGCGGTGAAGAAAACAGAATAATTTATGATGGAAAATTTGTGCCTTTTAATAATTTTAGGGTGATGTTAAGGTGCCTTAAGCAATTAGATGGAGTGAAATACTGACTTTGATTTAAGTAAGACTCAGCAGTATTCTCCTGTTTTTCTGGCAATGATTTGGCTAGCCTGAGAAGTAGCCAGTACACCATTTGGTATGGCCAAAAATGTATGAAAAAGACAAACACTGATGGAAAACAGAAAGAAGAGAAGGAGATTGAAATGAGGAGGGGTAGAAAAGTGAGAGAATGGAGTCCATCTTAGCAAAAGTGCATTTTAAATATGCTGCAACTAGGTCAACTACAAATTGTCATTTTGACCAGGAGACTTCTGGGTGAGATTACTTGGCTGGAATTATCTGGAAAGAGAATAACATATCCTGCATAATAACATCCTCTAACCTCAATGTGAATGACTACTTGGCTCTTCCCTGCCAGAATACACCTCCTGTGATTCCCAGTTCTTACCAAATCCCTCAGGGCCCAGGGACCTGCTGCAGTCTCTCCCTTCCCAGTGGGTTTGGCTGCCCATGCCAGAGGTCAACACTGGTACAGGGCAGCACTTGCCTTGTGATGTGTGTGAGAAAGGGCTCTGGGAAGCATCTATAAGACAGCACAGAGGTGCACACCCTCTCCTTTGCTCCTTGTACCTGTACCTAGGCTTGTGCCTTGCTATCTTGACCCTGACCTTGCCTCACTTACCTGTTGCCCTGCCTCAGCTGGTCAGACCTGCCTCATTGCTCGGGACTTGCCTGGCAGCCTGGGCTATTGGGTCACCCTGGGAACCACCACTGGACCTGCTCTGCTGCTCTTGTGGGGACTCTGTGGTCCTGCAGCCTCACTGCAGCCCTGCATGCCTTGCAGCAACCCAACTCCCATCCTGCATCCCACCCTGGGTGCTCCCAGTCAAAATCTGTCTCAGAGAAACTCTGCTGTCCATCATGGGAGAGTTAGTGTTTGGTATGTGTGCTGAGAACTCTGGAGCCCCTGGAAAGTTGTTGTAGGTCTTGCAAAGTGCCTGCTGACTGGGCTGCTTGCTAGGGAAGGGTTAGTTGCACTTCCAGGAAGCGAGAACAGTACAAGTGATGTTTCTACCCTCAGTATTAAAAGCAATCTCTACTTTCATTGTCAGCCTGGAGGTTTCTGGAAACCACAGGAAAAGAAGATCTAGCTCTATGGAGACCTGGTAGGCTGCACAGAGCTGGTTGCTTGTTTTCTGTTTTGACTAACAAATAAGAAAAATTGCAAACATTTTGTAGATGTTGATTCTCATGGCCTGAAACAACAGGTCACATGTGACTGAGCTTTCCTTCCCCTTTCCCTTTCAGGAAGTTGCTAGTTGGTGCTCAATGCATGAGTCTTGCCCTGGTCCTCTTCCAGGATGCTGGAAAACAATGTGCAGTGCAAGGACTAATCTGTGGTTGCTAAAACTGTTAAAGAGACTGGAAAATCTGCTGCTAGCAGTTCTTGCTCACCCAGGTGGACTGGAAAGCTGGCAGCCCTCTGGAAGGTGACAACGGGCTCTTGGTGCTGAGCACCTGCAAAATTGGACAAAGAGGCAAGAGGTTAAATAGATGCCAGTGGGTGAGGAGAGAGGAGCATCATCACAAGCAATGCAGTGGCCACAAATTGTCTTTCTTCAGAAGGGATGCAGTGGCCCCAGATTGTCTTTCTGCACATTTTCAGACCACACATAAAAGGAAGATGGAAACTATGAATTAATTTTAAAGGGCTGAAAGAGGCTGGAAAAAGAGTTTAAATGTTAGTAGGTGCTGCAGAGTGCAGCTATTAGCTGGTCTGCTGGAACAACTGGCAGTGGGTCCTGGGATGCTGACTGTGCTCAGGGCCTGTGAACTGAGTCAGACAAGCCTACACTGAAACAATGGTTGCCTCTCATTTTGTAACAGCAAATGTTATAGAAGACCTCTATAAATTATTTTAGACTAGTGTTTTGAGAACAATTCCATTCTAATCAATCTCTTTTACTTTTTTCCTTTAAAATTACACTATTGTCATGCAGTGACTATTATATCTCCTGTCACTGCAGCCTGCTATGAACATGGTTAGGAGGGAAAACCAGTGTGTTACTGCATGATTTGGTAGATGTAAGTGGTAAAAATATCTGCAGGGGTGAAATAGAGGAGGATAGTAATGTCTTTACCTGTATTGTGTCATAAAATATTCCTGTTAATTGCAGAGGTGGAAGTGCCCCAGAATGCTTTAAAAATATTTTATTGGTTAGCACATGGAACTTAACCACAAGTTTTTCTAGCATTTGAGCAGTACAAATCTACTGTCTCTTGTTAAATTAAAGCAAACCTGTATTCTGTCCTCTTCCTTGTGCGGCCTGAACCTGTCCTATGTAGACATCAAAGTGGAAAAGTGTGATTTATTCCCATTGTTCAGTACTACTGCTACCTAGCTGTTTCACTGAGTCACACTTTATAGCTGTCAGAATTGATGGTTCATATAAAGAGTTTCATTAATACACTTTCTTAGATGTTAACTATATATTTTGAGCCTGCTTAGAAAAGGATTGTCTTGCTCTGTCTGTCATACAGATCTGTCTGTGCCCTTTAGTTATGGATATTACTTCTACAAGTCTCTGGTCTGCATTTAAAAGATCTGCAGTTACCTCTGTGGTTTGCTTTCCTTTGTAATTTTCCTTCTCCCACTCACACTGGTGATCTGTGTTTATCTCTATTTCTGTACAATCCAATTGTCCTAGTTGTGTGAGTAAGGTTTTAACCCCAACCCCAAAACAACCCCCCAGACCAGATACTACCCTTTCTGAGGAGATTAAGTGGATATGAGCAAGCAGGCAGACCAAAAGTAATGAGACAATAGAAAAAATAATGTGGGATAATTAATGTGTCTGACATATCTTCTACACAAAGGCTTTTTTTAAAGGTGATTGGGTTATTAAATTCCCATTGTTCAAAAATACTGAGGGCTCTAAGCATTTGCAGATTAAAACCATGTCTTTAATCATGTCTTTCATTTAATTAATTATTCCTAAGAAGCCTGTTAACAAATTTATCCTTTAACAAGCCTTTATTCATTAGTTTTCCTAGAAAGATTAATTTGAAAGCCTGGTGAAATCAGGTGGGAATGTTCTACCAGACTCTGTGAACACTGGACAGGGGCCCAAGAGGTTATTTTATCAATAAGATGTCATCAATGAGACCATTTTGAATGGTTGTCTAAGAAAACAAGAATTGCTGCTCCTTGGAACTTGACATTGCAAAATTAAGTGAAGTAAGTAGCTTGTGTTTGACCCAAACTTGAACCTACAAGGCCACGAGAAACCCCTTGACAGGATTTCTAGGAGCTATCCTAAGAGACCTTGTAAACTCCAGATGCCAAAGAGATCCTGTTTATGGAAGTAATGGGCTCATCTGCCAAAACTGGCAAGGCTTTTAAACTCTAAGCGTGTAAGGCTCCAGATGGACCACAGCTATACCAGGCTGAGTATTCTGCTTTCGGAGAGAAAAATCTGTGTGTGCAGCAGTCAGTGTTGTATGGAATTGTGCAGGGCAAGCATTACATACAGGAAATCAGTGTGTGCCAAAGAGGTGGTAGAAAATTAACTCTCAGAGCTGCCCTTGTCTCATGTTTGCCATGACTGAGCCCCAGTGCACATCTAACACTCATTACAAGATCAGTGGAAACAAAGTACAAGAGGGTAAAAGAGACATTACCTCAGTATCCAAGTATTTAATGCCACTTTTAAATTTTAATTTGATGTTAGCAATGTGGATTTCTCTCTATGCACGACAGGGCTGAGCCATGGAGCTGCTCCCTCTTGCTGTGCCTCCCAAAGGCACATTACCCCCATCCCTGCAGTAAGCTGCTTTCTGCCATGCTTTTGTTGGGTGGGGCAAACATGGTGGTGGTAGAGGAGAAAAAGTTGGAATTGCACTTCCAGGTTGCAAGGCTTGTTCTTCCTTAGAATCTGAGATGCCAGTGAGGCTGTGGCATGGGAATATATGTTCATTAGAACAGAGCTTTGTGTAAGCTGGAGGCCGAGCAGGACTAAAAGAAGTCTGTAACAAACTGGGGATGGACAGTCCCTGGCAAATTCAAAGAACTGGGTCAAAATCAAAGTAGTGGAGCAGAGAAACCTTGGCTGGCAAGTTCTGTGGTGAGCAGGGAGGCATGGAGGCAGGAAATTATGAGAACAGCGGTGTATGTGCAGTTTAGAGTGAACCTGTGAATAATGAGAACTGATTTGAGAAGAAGAGGAACTGCTCTGTGCACAAAACATGCCTGGACATCTGCAACTTGGTCAGCACCCTTGATGGGTTAAGTAGTCAGGGATAACTTGGGGAGAAAGACAGCATCCAAAAATAAACTCCAGCTGTTCTCCCTGGTGCCAGGATGGAATATTTGTCCAGTGCTCCCTGAAAGCATGAGCCCTACTGGTCTTCCTGCTGGAGAAGAGCTTTCAATGCCCTCTCTGGCACTTACAGTACCACTGTCTCATGTCCTTTAAATATCTTTCTGTTTACTGCCCTATGAAGTCACAGCTGGGGATGAAATCTGTGTAGTGTACCATGGTAGGCAATGCCCAGCTTAGAGTGCCTGTTTGAAAATAGATGCAACCATCTGGACACAGAGGGCAGGAAAGCACTTCACCTGGCAATGCCCAGGCAATTGCTGCCCAATGCTTGTTGTCAGCTCAGTGCTTCAACATGGCACCAAGAACCATGATTGCAGTGCTCACAGAAGCACTGGATTTAAGACCCAAGCCTCATCTAGGGTCCAAGCTGCTGTGTAAGAAAGGATTGCTTGAAGAGCTGAGATGGGAGAGAACAAGTGAGCTTGTGGCCCTTGGGAGTGTGCTGGGTTAGCTGCTGTTGGACAGAGGCAGAAGTCTTAGTAGGGCAGGCAGGAACCAGCTGTCATATGGCACACTAGTCACATAGGTGTTTTCTTCACTTAGTAGTTTTGGCACATCAAGTCTTTGAGGCAGGGGGGTCTGGCAATGGAGCAGAGTCTCCATTAATTTTTATGTTACTCTATCTTTGAAAAGCAGAAGATAGAGGGTAAAGAACAGCAAGAACTAGGGCAGCAGTTTTGCCCCTGTTCTCATGCTCTAATCTGCAAGTCCTGCTTTTATTTTGCTCCTGTGAGCTATTGCTAGTGCCAGTGGCTGGAAATGGAAATGGTGTGTTCATTCTGACTGTGCTCTGTTTCATAGCTGTTTACTTTTGAGGTGTCTTTTGCAGGAAAACTACCAATGCACAGTGAGAGGTAGATCTGTGAGTCTCTGTGAGCCAGGATGGACAGGAAAACATCTGATTATGTTCAGTCAAGCCAAACTCTGGTTAATACCAACAACCGGAAACACTGAATGACAGCAGTGGGTCCTAAAGGCTCCTCAGACAGAGAAAACAGCTTTATGTATGGTCATGACATCAAAACTGTACTTTCTGTATTTTTAAATTTATCCAGCTCTTCTCTTTCAGAATCAGGAAGGGGTCAGGAGAATTCAGGAATATCAGGTACTGACATGCTGGACACAATCCTAGAAATGTAGTCTGCGAAATCCGAAGTGGGTCTCTGCCACTCCAGCTCTTAGCTGTAATCACTTTAATATTTTGGGAATTAATTTATGCTTAGAACTTCAGTAAAGAAAATCATAAATAAAGATGAATCCAAATTACGATTAAATGACCACTGAAAAGATTGGAAAATTTGAGAAGTTTTTGTTTGGGGTCCTTTGTTGGTTTTTTGGTTTTGTTTTGTTTAGGGTTTGTTTTCAATTTTTGGACTAAATTACTTGTCTTATTGAAGCAAATACAACCTTCCTACTGATTTTAGTGTTGCCAATACTTTCAACACTCATCTCTTTCTGACTGGGGAACCGCAAACAGGGTTTCCTAATTGCTAGTAAAGACAGTAAAGGTCTCCTCTGTGCTCAGCCTGTGGGAATAGGAAGTAGAAAAGAAAGCAACAAGCAGAACTAAGTTAACAGGCACATTAGATACTGAATGATGCAGATTTCCACAGAATTTAAACCCTTTTGAATCTTTAAATTTCTGTAAATTTCTGTAAATCCTGCCATGCACATACCTACCTGCACATTTGACTTGATAACATTAACCCTTCCAGCCCATGCCTTTATTCTGCACTAACAACTAAGTTTTACTTAATTGTGCTTCACCTCAAGACTTGAATTTCCTGTTCTTGTTCTTGGCTGTGAATTACTTGGCACCGGGGATGACTGCAGTAATGTGAGAGGAAACCTGAGTTGAAAGCACTCAGAAATAGCTATGGAACATGAAAGCTAATGATATCCCAGCTCCCTTTCCACTCAAAAGCAATCATATCCCCATGCTCAGAACCTTTCAAACGGTTGAAAGTATTCTCCTTTTCTTGACTGCACAGCTGAGCAATTGCACAGTGTATGGAAAAACACCTCTATATACTTGCATGGCAGGCTGTGGGCTGGACTTGGGAGCAGGTTCCTGGACTGAGATGCAGAGCTCTGAGCAGCCACCATTCCACTGTCAATAACAATCAGCAAGCCAGGAATAACATCACATGTGTGCCAGGCTCAGAACACAGTGGAGATTTCAGAGAGAAGAGTGTTTTAATGTATTTCAGCATTTCAGAGCTTCCAGCCTGAAGCTTAGATGGCTGTGCAGCCCTCTGCATCATGTGTTTTACAACTAAATCAAGTCTCCCTTTGAAGGAGTATGACAGAAGGAAGTAATAGGAAAACATGATTCAAATAGCAAAATCTTAGTCTCAAGTTTTGCAAAACCCAGCTTTTGTCACAGCTGAAATGGGCTGATACTCACTAGTAAGGCTTCCTCAGAACTGTGGGTGATCAACATCTTTGACATTCAGGCCAAGCATCTGTTTTTTCAGTTTAAATCCAGACTTGGATTCAGACATTGAGTTTGCTGAGGCTTGAAAGTTTATTGAATCATTGCTGCCCTAAAACACACTGTGCTGCATGCCTTGTGGCATACTTACTTCACCATACTTACTTGCTGCTGCAGCTACCACAGACGCATATGCTGGGTGGACACTGCTAGAACCTAAAAATAAGAGTTTTTAATTTTCAACAAAAATTAAAGCAAATCAAAAAATCGAAGCAAATCTCCACAATGCTAATGAATAACAATAAATGAAGAATGAAAGATTAAGGAAAATCAGATGTTCAAAAACAGTATGAAAATTCCTTCCGGGTGTTTTAATCTTAAAAATTCAAAAGCTGTTACAAAAAGTATACTACAACTTTATTCTATTGAAACTTATCACAAAATTAATTCTGAAATGAGTCTTCACTTATCTGTTGATCTCCCAGTCTAGATATGAGAATCAAAGAACTATGTATTGACTTCTATACCTGAAAGTCATCACAGAATTTGGGAATGGAGAGCTTACTCTCATATGAATTAGTCTGCTGGACTTAACATATTTTTTTTTTCATTCCTAGCATTTCTACATTGAATTACTGAACTCATCATCCTCTAAATCATGGTATATCCAGCTGTATATCTTGTTCCTTAGAATTTTAGGAGAGCTGTCAGTCCAGAGGAAAGCAATGAAAACATCCATGCTACTGACCCATATCTCTGACCCTTTGCAGTCCAGGTCTAGGCTTGGCTGGAGCTGATGTGGTTCTGGTTGCTGCAGCTGTTGTGGTTGGCTGTGGCACTGTGGTGGAAGGATCTGTGGTTGTGGTCGTCGGTGTGGGGGTTGTGGTGGCCATTTGTGTGGTGGGGGTCAGCACCGCAGTTGTCTGATACTCCTTGTGGACTGCATCCCCTGCAGGAATATTGACATGTCACTGTGGCTGGATGTGTGCCATACATGGAAGCATCAGCAGCAGCACTCAATGTTTAAGGCAACCCAGAAACTGGCATTCTCTTCAGAATGCCTACAAGCATCCTCATCTGTGGAGCCATTAGTGCCTTCGTTGTGGATGTGTCGTGCAGGTACCTGTGTGACACTGCTCTCAGAGGGTGCTGACAACAGCCTGTTGCAGTGTTAATGTTCCCCCTACACTTTTCTGCTTTGGCCAGGAACACTTGTCAAAACTGACAGATGTCTCAGACCTATGAAATGGTTCAACCAGCCAGTTGCAGATTCTGTTTTGGCATAGTCTTTTCTCAGTGTAATTAAGTACTTAGAAAGTCCATATAAATGGAAATCAGCTGGCATCTGGTAGTAAAGATGGCCAATCTGAGTCATAGACCAGAAAAAAATTGCAGCACTGAAATGTTTTTGACAGAAAGACGATTTTCAGATAAAGATGATTTGGGGGAATGGGTCAGAGCCAGAGCAGGGAGCGTCAGGGGTTTGGCTGAGGAGAGTGGAGGAGAGCACCACCTGGAAGGTGCCAATCTCATCTAAATTTGACTCATCTCACAGTTGCTACTACTTTTAAGATGTATCATCTGTTGTGAGAGCAGTGGCAATTCTAGTTGCAAAATATACATCCTAAATATCCTTATAAAAATAGTCAACATGCTTAGGTTCTTCCAAGTCATTTTCTCAGAAAAAGTTCTTCACTGTTATCTTTTCCATCTAGCTACAATAAAACTGTGCTAAAATATATTCCATGTTAACCTTGGTCTTGTTCCTTTCCTCCCTGCCGATAGCCCTGGGGATGGCCTGACACACTGTTTACATTTAACGGGAACGGAGCTCTCTCTATGCACTGCTGCACAACACAAGCTTGTGTTCTACTGCTATTTCTGGATGTTCTTCTTTTGGAAGGCATCGTTGTGAAACTGTCTGGTGGATTAATTATCACCTAATGCTAGGCAGTGAAAAACTCAGATCTCAGTCAGTTTTAATGGAATAATGCTGAAAGAGGGCTCAGCAGAAAAACAACAACTCAGCTGAAAAAATCAGCATGAATGGCTCTTTTTGGGCTGAACAGTGCACTGCTCCATGAAACTGTGCTAAAAGAAAGAAAACAGAGGGCACAGTGAGTCTTCCCCTGTGATCCTGTACTGCTGAAATAGGGAGCAGGCACACTGGCCAGCTTTATACCCCAGTCAGTGAGGAGCAAGGAAGCTGGAAGCTAACAGTATTAGCAGAAAACCTGAGGAAGCAGCATAGTAAGAGCAAAGAAAAGCTGTTCCCTTGGTGCATGTTGGCTGAGTTTCTAGTGGATCCTTTAACACAAGAGAAAGCTGTTCCCAGTGCTCCTGCAGGCAGGGTACCCATCTCTTTCACAGGGTATTCAAAGGGTTTTCAGGGCACATGCCCTGCATAGGAGATTGCCAAGAACCATAATGCAAGATTTTCAAGTTCACAAAACCTGAACTCATTCAAAGCACAAGCGGAAATTAAATTCTGTGGGTACCCTCTTCTCTGAATTAACATAAGCCCTTCAAGCTCCATTGCAGTTTGGTTTGGTGGGAAAGGAGCTGTGGAGAGGAGGTTGGATGGGGGAGGTAAAGCTGTCTGTGTAACCAGCGTCAAAATTCTTCCTATAAGCACCTGCAGGCAGATTAGGGGGGTTGGATACTGTAAAGAGTACCAAGATCCCCAACCCTTACCTTCATGTGATGCTTTTCCTGATGTGTTAGCAGTGTCTGCACTCTTCATACCTTTTACGTCTTGCTCTGTTTTTTTAGACTCTGAAGCAAAATTGAGCACATTAGAAAAGGCAGCTCTGTAAAGAAAATAATTTCATGTCTCCCATTTAGAGATTATCAGTCCCCAAAGGAAGGCATCCTGTCACATGGCATTAGGAATGTTTGGCAGTCCAATCAGGGCTTTATCACCTACTGGGAAAAAGCAACTCCTAGGGACCAGTCACCCCTTATCTTTCATGCTAAACTTTGGCATTTTTACAGCCCAAAAGTTCCTGACAGAATCAACAGAATTTCTGAAGTAGGTGAGAAGTATGGGCATTTGCCAGCAATAAGCCAATACTCATAAGATTTAATGCATTATATTTTTTTCCTCTGAGTAATCGCATGTTCTGAGAACCAGGATCATGATGTGTCTATGCTGTTTGGGAAGTACTTGCTAATGTACAATCTATCAGTCACTAATTCATGTTCAGATGTATTTCTTTCTTGCCTGACATTTTGAGATCATTATGGGGCCAAATCCTGAATGCCATGGACTGGCTTAGAAGGAAAAGGGAGATTTTTTTGTTCTTTTTTTTTTATTATTTCTAAAACCCAGAGATACCAACATACTTGGAATACTTATAGTTTATTTACTGCTACCTCACAAAATAATCTACTTCTGTACTTCTGCTTTTTTATCTCACTGAGTACTGGAGGATTCTCTCCCCCCCACTTTTTTTTTTTTTTTTTTTTTTTGTTTTGTTTTGTTTTGTTTTGTTTTGTTTTAATTCTCTAGCTCTTTTGGCAGCATCAAACTGTTTGAGAATTTACTGCAGTGTTAATGTTTTCCTAAAATTTTGCACTGTTTTTTCTAAACATCTTTTAATAGCTTTGAGCAGCTGTTAAGAGTTTTGGGAAGGCTTTGGTTGCTGTGCCCAGCATTTGAGAAGTACTGTAACCACCAGGAGCATTTAAAGAAATGTCAGGCACTATGAATCTCTGGCATCTCTGGGATGAGGACTAAAATTGCATCTCTCACAGCTGATCAGGTATGAAGTAGGGGTTTTTTTGTTAATCTGGCAGCAGTGAGTGTAATACTCAAAGGACTGCTTTTTCTTCCTGCAGATAATGGATTTAAGTATCAAAGTGAGCCGTGTGGTGTCTATAATTAAAATTAGAAGAAAAAGTAGCTCTTTTTAATATTAAAAAGTAAGTAGGAAATTCTCTTTCACCAAATGGCCCTGGCTGTGGATTACAGAGGCAGGATTATTTTAAAGACAAGCTGTTTCTAACAGAGAACAGCTGAGATGGCTGAGTTGAGGGGGCAGATCTACGGAGGGCTGATAGGGCCAAGTAGAGCTTGAGGAAGATAGATTGTGAACAATGGATCTCTTTGTAGCTGTGGGACAAGGCTGGGTAAAAATCACGTGGTGACACTGGGTTGGGTTTGATATAATAGTTGCTTGCTCCTCTGATAATCCTGGGCTTTCTCTGCATGAATGCACTGTCTTTGTTATTAGGCATTTTCATTCACACAGCAAAGATTTTTGTCTTTGGTTTGCTGCAGGAACAAGCTTTTGGTATTTTGCTTGTGTGGCAGAACCCTGACTGGTGATGCTCCCCATTTCTATACTGATTCTTACGTTACATGGTTTTTGGCACTGGTGGAAGACACCATTGCTTACAGCCTGCTAAGCTCAGTTCTGGTTGTGATTGTCTCTGGTCTGCTTTGAAATGTGTGGGTTGATATTTCAAGTATGGCTACACTTGGGGATGATGAGCTGTGATTTAATGAACATTTCTCAGAAAAAGTCAAGTCAAGATTCCTAAGGTATTGCCCTCCCCTCTAGCAGAGCATGGTGTTTGGGTCAAATAATTTCTGCATGTGTGGTCAAGAAATATACAAATCTGTACCTATTTGATTGTAAATGCAAAGGTATTACAAAATAAAGGCATGGAATTGAGCTGCATATATTTGGTCTGAACAACTACTCTTTTAGATTTAAACTGGCTTCTGTTTAAGTGAAAATATAAAGATGGAGGGCAACGAAGCTGGTGAAAGGGCTGGAGCATAAATCTTATGAGGAACAGCTAAGGGAACTCAGTTGTTCTAGCCTGGGAAAAAAACATCAAGGCTCAGAGGGGACTTAATGGATCTCTGCAATATCTGAAATGAGGTTGTAGTGAGGTGGGGGTCAGTCAAGAGGAAATGGCCTCAGGTTGTTCCCAGGTAGGTTTAGACTGGATATTAGAAAGAATTTCTTCACAGAAAGTGTTGTCAATCTTTGGAGCAGGCTTTCCAGGGAAGTGATAAAGTGACCATCCCTGGACATATTTGCAAGACACGTAGATGTGGCACTTAAGGACGTGGTTATGATGGGCATGATGACAGTGCTGAGTTGTGCTTGATGGCCTTCTTCTGACCATAATGATTCTAAAATTATGTGAGAAAAGAGCTCTGTACTTTTCTTCCAAGGACCAAACAATAATGTACAGGAGAAGAGTAGGTCTCCAAGTAACCTCTCTGTGGTCTTGGATGAATGCACCCAGTGCCAGGAATTTGAGTTCATGGAGAAGATACAGCTCATTTCCTTTTACCACAGCTCACAGTGGATATGCCCAGGAAGGCTCAGGCTCAGCAATCAGTAAAAGGACGGTGTAAGGGAAGTGCACTGTAGTATGAGACATTCATTTTCTGTTTGCATCCCCAAGAGAGAGTCTGAACCTTACATAGCTGTAACAGGGAGCAAAACCAAGGGTCATTTCAGTGGTAATCCATGTGCACTTGAATGTCAGCTACCCACCAGTGTGAAACTTGATCAAAGACCTCTTCAAGCAACTAAATTATTTAAACTGAGTTGAGTCTTACAGAGTGGATGCTAAACTAAAATGATTATACAGAGTAGTTCTTTATTGTAGCATTCTTAGTTAAGCTTCTGTGGATTACCATTTGTATTATATTGCTATTTAATATTATACTCTCAGGACTGACCACCCCAAGAGATAACATGAGTAACATTAGGCGAAAAACAACATGTATCACC
Source organism: Lonchura striata (assembly GCF_050655825.1). Taxonomy (NCBI): domain Eukaryota; kingdom Metazoa; phylum Chordata; class Aves; order Passeriformes; family Estrildidae; genus Lonchura; species Lonchura striata. The sequence goes on along the minus strand of NC_140705.1, from coordinate 81,148,335 downwards.
TCAAATGCTTGCATATAACCAGTACACCATAACATTCAGTAACAGATCTAAAGCAAGGGGGAAATTATTTGGAAACGGAAGTTTGTGAAACATGGTATGACCAAAAAATAGAAATTGTCTGAGATGATTACCATATACTTAAAAAAATACCATGAGTGATTTGGATGACATACTAATGGATGCATGAATTTCTGTCTCTGAATAATTATGTCTTTGTATTATACAACTGAGAAATTATGACAGATAGCTTTGAATGGATGTAAGGGAAAGTCAGTCACAAATACTTGCCTGATTTAACAGCTGTGCTTTTTGAAGAAGTATATTCAAGATTTGATGGATAAGTCACACCTTTTCTTGGTTTGCCCTCTACAAAAAATATATATTAGAATGCATCACAAAATATTCAAAGTTTTTATGATAAATTTCTCATCTAACATGGGCATACAGAATCATATCCCTCTTCTTTACTTCTCAATTAATTTTCATGAAGATTTCTTTCATCTGATGGCAGAATCTCAAAACCATACCACTAAAAATATTAGTGCCTAAATCCAGAATCACAAAAAAGGAGTTAGAAAGCACGAAAACACAGGACTGGGGAGGATTTGCAGAGGCAAATTAGTTCAATCTTTTGTGCTCAAATGATATTAAGTACAAGGGGACCATTCCTGAAAAACATCTGTACAACTTTTAATTAAACCCACAGCTTCCCTAGGCAGCTTTCTCCAATGCCTGACTATGCAGTTGACTTGGAGAACATGTTTGATGTGGGATTCATTTCATCACGCACACAGCATTCTTCTCTGACCTCACTTCTGCAAGATGCCATTTCTGGCAACAGTCTTTTGCAGTAATAACAGTGAGAGAAGGCTGTGCTTGTGTGTGGGAACATATGGTACCTATATTTAGATCTAAAATGAGAGTCCTGTCTTGAAACAATGAGGTATGTTTCCCAGTTAAGCTCTAAACCACAAATCTTTTCAGTGCCAGAGCAGACGCCATCTCTGTTGGTACGTGTGTCCCCGTCTCTGGGGACAGTTTTTATAATAAAATACATCACTGAATGAAAAGTGTTGCAGAAAAGCCCAGCAGGGAAGACTGCTTTGGCCTCTAGGAGGTGAGGGACCTTTCTGGACCCTGCTGAGTGTCTCTATGAGATGCTGTGCTGTGTCATGTATCCGGACCACCTCTGGTGAGACCTCTCTCCACCTCCTGCAAAACCTGAGTCATGATGATCTCTCCTCTATACCCCTGGGGGATTCTTTAAGAAGGTACATATGGCACTGCATGCATGTCAGTTGTCATCCTGGGTGATTAATACAGAGACCAACAGCACTGAACAGAATTAATTCCTACAGACTGAGCCACTCCTGGGAACTGGGGACTGTTGCTCCCATGATGGTGATGCCTTAAGTTTTTAGCTTTTATAGTTTTCAGATCCTGTATTGAATTAGTGTATAACTCTGAACTCCATGTAGATTACTGGTAAGCTCCCTTCACATTTTTGTCAGGTAAAGCAATCCTTCCAGGCCTGAGAACCAAGTTCACCTTCTGCCTCAGGCCCTGAAAAGTATGAACCAGAAGTGAATCGGGATGGAAGCAAACCCAGGGAATATATGACTTCATTACCTGAAGCTATAATTGGACAATTTGCCTCTGATGTGCAAATAGACCAAACATATATGTGTCTTAGAAACTTTATTGTCTGTTGTCCATCTGCGAGGCTTTTGCACTACCCAAGGTGTATCTTTGAGGGCCTTTAATACCTACTTTATTCTCTTAACTCTGTCTAGCCTCTAGGTGGCCACTCCAAGGTACCAATGACACACAAAGAAAGGTGCATGCTAGAGGAACTCTAATGAGGAGGGATGTCCCTGGAGCTGGAGAGTCCCTGTCTTTTGTCCCTTTTCATGTCTCTCTCTCCTTTGTTTTGCTCTTCTCGGAAATTTTAGATGTCATTGCAGAACTATAGATAAAGAAGAGTTACTAATGAGGTAATGATGTAAAAAACTATTCCATTTCTCATTTAGTGATAAAAGCTGAGAGCAGCTCAACTAAAGTCAACACTGATCCACCAAAGACCAGAGCTGATAAGTTATCATGCATGGACAAAGTGGAAAGAACTTCCTTCTTGCCTTCTGGGCTTCTCTCACAGAAGCTGGTTTACGTAAAGGGCAGCAGGTTTTCACATCCACTTCCCTCTGAGCTAAAAATGGGACCCAGGAGCCAAGAAAGGCTAGGGAGATCTGCTAATTTGGTAGAAAGTCAGAAAAGTTACAAGATCACAGATGATTTCTAAATGCTTTCCTTTATCCCAAAACAGAGAATGAGTTGTCAGCATGAGCAGTTGATACAGCAATAGCATGATAATCTGATCTTAATTTGGTATATTTCTGTGCTAAACTGATTTCTGATGCAAACCTTAAGCCTGGTGCTGTGAAAATACACTGGCTAGGGTGGGGAGGATTCTGTGATTTTTGGTCATCAGCAATTTGCATCCTATATGTGACCAAGAGGTAGGCCTAAGGCCTGACCTGAATGTGGCCCTGCTCTCTGGGGCAATGGTAATATCTCTTTTTCACTATTGGGAAAAAGTTACATCTAGGTTGGAGTTTGCTTAACATACTTAAAAATGTGTTTTCATGTGGGCTGAAAACATCAGCTTTGGCCATTGAAAACAAGCTATGGTATGGTGGGTGCTATAGTACAGTGGCTGTTCACCCTCTCACACTTACTTGTGACTAGCAAACCCAGAAGTTCAGGACTATTTTCTTAACCCAATAGCTGCAAAACTCCCACTAAACTGAATGGAGTCATTCAGCTGAGTGCCAAGGCATTTCAGTGCTTGAAAGTGAATACTAAAGCGTTTGCATACCTCCTGGTGTGCTGGCTGCTTTAATCAAAGAGGACAGACCTCCTTCTCCACTGCCCCTAAATCATGCCACTTTATACCCTGGGTCCCCCAGGGATTCCTCTTCTGTGTTCTTTTGTGTGGATGTTCATTCGCAATTTAAACATCACAAACACGGTGACAATATCCTAACTAGATTAAGCTGTTGGCACCTTTCCAGGGTACAGTATTGCACATAGGTCTGGTCTGATGAAAGAAAATTCAGCTGGAGAATAGGGGACTCAGTTCTAAAGCTCTAAAGCCATCCTGAAATTAATGCCTTAGGTGACTTTATATTTTTATTGGGCAATGCTTTATGCAGCTCTGGCTTTTTATGACTCATGATCATAAAAAATCCATCCCCAGCTGCTCTGTTTCTGAGAAGGAGATATGTATGCGTTCAGCCTCAGGCTGCTGAGATGAGTAGCACAGCCTTCCTCATTTTACTATTCTAAATTTCTCTAAAATTCTTAATTTCTCACATTTTCAGTAGGCATAGTGAAAGTTTTTTTCCTGTTCATATATAAAATACAGTATGTATGTTATATAATATGCGAGACTTAGATTTAAGCTAGTTTATAAATTAAGAGTTCTACTGTCATGAGTGAGAGCACTCAGTGTGCACAAGGGACAAATCTCATCATGCCTACACATACCCAGGTTTCTCATAATCTTTGATATGCTCTTGTAACTTTCTCTTGTATCTTCTTTTATAGTGTCTCATTAATTAAGAATAAAGACTTATTATCATAAATAAAAAATTCCTACAGTTTCATGGACAAATTTCTACAGTTTTACAGGATGACAACTGAGCAGCTGCTGAGGTAAAAAAAAAAATCCTATTTCTCACTTATGCACCAGAATTACAATGTGCTGTGGAGGAAAAAAACTGCAACAAGTACAAGTAGCAAATCAGCTATTCCAGGAAATTCCTATTCATCCAAAAGAAATCCTTCTCATAATATGGTATACCCATGGCAGACTACTGTGAAAAAGTGCATGCAAACACATGAATGGGAAATTAAGATGACAGTTTGTTTTGGTCAGTTTCTGAGACCTCTTTTGCTGTCCACAGATTTTCACATGAGCAGAACATTATTTTTAGTAGCTCTTCAGTTGTTTGAGCTGTTGATTTTTCCAGGAATTATGTAGTTAACTAACATCAGTTGGTTTTACCTATCTTAAACCTCCAACAGTGCAGACCGGCAAGAACTGGCCCAATGTATCTAGAAGATAGATTTAGAATTTTTATGTAAAGCAAGGTCAAGCAAAACCTCTTCCACAAAATTAGAGTGAGTGCAAGTAGGTTTTTTAAGATAATCTGAATCTGGTGTAAAGGGGGTCTAATTTGAAAAGAAAAAAAAAAACCAAAAACTTAATTTAGTTGGTAAATGCAAGTGAGTTCCGATATATACTGTGGGGAGGCAAAGGGAATGAACATTAAATTAAGATGGATTTACCTGCAGTGATTAGATATCAAAACTATTTGGCTAACAGAGGTGGAGAGAGTTCCTGATATACTTGGGATGCACCAGTCAAATAGCTTAATATAGGGTTTGTATATATACAATAGGGCTATATGGGGTTTGACATAAGTCTGAAGTCATTTCAGGAGATAAAAATTCAGGTGCAGGGTGAGGATGTTTCAAATGGCCAAGAGGCCTTTCAGTTTCCTCAGCAGCACTGCTTTCCAGGGTGAAGAGCAGTAGATTTTCTGCATCAATAGCTGGAGTTAGGTGCCTTCCAAGGCTCAGTCCAGGGCAGCCATTACCTCCTGCAGTGGGCTCAGACCTGCACTGGGCACATCCCTAGCAGGGTGCAGGTCTATTTGCAGGCTACAGGGGAAGCCCAGAACAAGAAGTGTCCCAAATGCACTGTTCCTGCCAAAGCTAGGGGGGTGGGCCTGTGGTGATAACCAGGTGTGTGAAACGAGAGGCTGCTTCCCCTGCTGCCCACTGCTGCTCAGGTGTCGGAATCTGAGGTATTGATGATCCCGAGATTGTAGAAAGTCTCTGTATTTCTGCCCCGTTGCCAAAGAAGAAGTCATAATTCGTCTGTGCTGGTTTCAAGGTTGTTTATTCTTGCTTATCTCTAACATGTTCTGCTGCCCTGCCGCAGGTCTGTCCTGCAGGGCAGCGTGTGGGGATCTGCCCCGCAGCGGGATGTTACAAACATTATATACCAGAAACTACGTGTGCTATATTTACAATAATGTGCCAATATCTATCACCTACGTTGAACAGTGTGTCCCCAGCCTAAACCAATAGAAAAATGCCAACACTACAGTGAAACATGGAGGGCACGAAGAAGGAGAAAAAGGACAAGACACACCCAATTTCCTCCATCTTGTCTCCTTTGAACCCCTAATCTAGAATCCTAAAATTTTACTTTTACACCCGTGCCACACTTAATTATTACTTATATCAAACACTCAGAGCTTGTAATTCATCCTGTAAGATTGAAAACTCTTTTCCATGGACAGAGATCAGAGACAGTGTCTCTCGGGGCTCTGTACAGGGGGGTTCCTGACCCCCTGCCAGGGTCCCAGAACTTCCAGGGCAGACAGAGGGAAGCTCTGGATTCGCACAAGCAATCAGTGTTGGGGAGCAGGGGGAGAGTGCCCCACCCCAGGATGGTACCTGACACGAGGAAGGACTCCCGCCAGCGTGGCAGTGACAGGGACCGGACACCATTGGAGAAGCTCCCACGGTAACCAGAGTGCCCGGCGACTTTCTGGATGAGAACCTTCCCACCTGTATTGTCAATTATACCGCTGCAAGGAGGAAACATAGTGTCTGAGGGCAGAAATTCCACAAAGACCTTCAAAACCCTTCTACGACACAAGAGGTATGAAGTGATTCCTTTAACCTTTACACCAGGGGTGGTGGTGGGGCTGTGATGTTACTACTAAGCCTGCTGCTAAGAAATATTTGTGCTCCTTCTACGTAAAGAAGAGTAGTTTGATGCAAAGTGCTGTCAGGATCTGTTTGCTCTTCCCACTGATTTGCTGGTCCTCTGTTTAAGCTTGACCTAGTTGCACACAAGAAAAAGCTACTGCCTTTTTTACAATTCCATCAAGCTTCATTGAATTACTGAAGATACAGGAAGAGGTTCTCAGAGGAGTTTTCAGGCCAAGCACATGACAGAATGTGTTTTCTTTGAGTCTTGGTATGTGTCTTCTACAAAAATCCAAGCACATTTCTGACTTCAGCCTGGAGTAAACTGGACGCAATATTGCTGGAAAATGCAGAAAATCTGGCAGAGTGCAGGTGTGGTGCACATCAAATGGTGTTTAACACACACTGTAACATGTGTGTTAAACAGAAAAAAAAGACAAACAGAAAACCTTCAGTGTGTGCAGTCTGCTCTGGCATCACTAGAACAGCAAGTCAACCAGGAAGCAACTGCAGCGGTAGGGGAGTTGTAGGGCTGGCAGTAATGACCAACTGGGAAAATAAGTATGGGGCAGCAAACAGGATTGAAGAGTATGTTAGAGGTGTATTTCGCTCTGGTAATTGTGACAAGCTGCTGTTAAAATAAATGTATGGAGAAGAAATTCACCGTTTATGGAATTGCAACACGTAAGCTAACAAAGCCAAAACCAGCTGGCAGATGAGAAAAACTGAAACCCTCACTGTAATAATACAGCTGGCCAGGCTGCAGGGAGATTGCAGTATTGCTGCCGGTGTTTTTAAACTTCCCTTTGGGACTAATTCTGTGCGCCGAGGCAGTTTCCATTGTGCACTGGGATGGGAGGGAGCAATTGGTGGCTGGAGGCATCGCCCCAGCGCCAGGAGGCGGCAGCCCTGTGCGCACACAGGCGCCTCACTGAGCCTGAGCAGCACACAGGCAATGGGGGGAGTCCCAAAGCTTTCACTGTACCCGAGATCCCAGGTATTTCACAGCCCGAAAGCACAGCGATAGCTCAAATATCTCCAAACTAAGTCAAGCTGTCAATCAGGCTTTAGAACTTCTTGCTGCATATTTTGATACATCCTGCTTGTGCATCCTATCTCCAGCTGCAGTGTGTTTTGGTTGTGCAGTTATTCTCTGTTAGAATTTTATGCACATTTTTTGCATGGCTAATAAAATTCTGAAAAACTTTTGCTACAAAATTTATGTTACTCATTTCCTTGTGCAGTGTCCTTTTATGAAGCAGGAAAGCATATTACTCAGTCTTTGATGTCAAAGACAATTAAATTCAAACCCAGAGAACCAAACCAATCCCAGAAGTATGAGAGTCATATGTATTCATCACTGGTAATATGCCTATTTTTTTCTGAAGATTTATTAGTAGTAGCAGCTCCATCTCTATCTTCCACTTGAATAATAATAGTACAACAGTAATTTGTTATGTGTGAATGAGAAATCTGGAAACCACAAGACACTTCTCCAAAGGCTGAGAAACTTCTTCAAACACAACTAATTTCTATAGGAATACAGGACTGACAGCACTTTATAAGGATGGATCCATTCCATCACACATAGACTTTCTGTCAGGTTTTCTACAGCAGCCTGCAATCAACCCTACAAGGAAGTGGGAACCCTAAATAATTTGAAAAGTCAGAAGCTCCCTGCACTGAAATGACAGTTTTATCTGAGTGCCTCACTCATTTCAATTCACTCACCTGTGAATTGCAGCATTGCAGACACTGGAGAAAGAAGCATAAATGTCTGTGCCATAAACACGGTATTTTACATCTTGACATCCAGGAGGGCATTTTGCAATGAATTCTGGATTGATTATCTTCCCCGCCTTGACATCACAATCAATCTGGGGTACATCTGTGAGTGCAAAATCTTGGTAAAGTCAGATTGAATGCTTTCATGGCTGAGTCTCAATGGTTTTGAGATACAAGACATCTGTGTCTTCTCCATCTACAACATAACACATAATAACCCCTATACCAAGGGATGTGGCAGTAACTAAGGATGGAATAAAGAAGCCTGTGGGTATTTCTGACCTTCAGTGTTTGCTTCTCTGAGGGAAATATCTGTTATGACACTTTGCTGGAGAGAGAAGGAAGTGTAGTCACTCAGCCTGTGGTTAACACGTGGGAAGGAGGGGGTGGGGATGCTTCCCAAGCACTGTGCTTATGTAGCTCTGTTCTCTCTTTATGTCAGGCTGAAGTCACAGCCCCATATCTTGTCCTTAATTTTTAAAACTTTCTGTGGGTACGATTTACTTTGAACAAGGGATTTAAATGTGCTTTTACAACCTTGCAGCAGGCTTGTTTGGCAGCTACATGAGCAAAATAATTTGTGGACAGAAATGCTCCTGCAGCAGAATAGGTGAAAGTTGAACATCCTAGTACACAAGATGCATCACTTGTCTCACACTAATCAGCTACATGTGCCCTGTGTTACAGCTGGTCCATTTCATGTATTTATGTCTCTCTCTCTCTGAAAACCTTAGTGCTTGCTTTGATCCTTGTGGGATACCTAATGACTTTTGAAGACACATTTTAGTAGTGAATTACAAAATTTTCCTTTCCAAATGTTAAGTAGCACACATTTTACTCAGTGATTTGTTTACAATAAAAGAATCTTTTAGCTAATATAGAATGCCATTGACTCTAGACAATTGTGAAGAGTTACCAGAATATAATCTTACTTTGCACCTTTCTTATGCACTGGACATGTCTGCTGTAAAACAGCCAAAAATTCCACTGAGACCACTTACATAGCTTAACCTTTTTTGTCTTTTTTGTGGCTTCCTTGGCTGTGTACGTACATGTAAGAAACACACCTAGAACAAATAAACATAGTATCAGGAAAAAGGTGGGTTATCAACATCAGTCACCACAAGCTTCTCCACATTAGATTTCTTAAATTTTAATCAACAGATTGGAAACCTGAAAAAGGAATATTCTCAGTCTCATCTAGGTTTCTACTTGATGGTTAACTTTGCAGTCAAGATGGCATCTGCAGTGGGGAAGTTCTCTGAAGGGGATTAAAGATCAGTTCAGTTCAGTTCACACATTCTATGCAACTCACTATCTAAAGATGCCATGGAGACCATGTGGTCCAGAAAACCACAAAAATATTTCCACAAGCAGTGGGAGCTCTTTGTAATTAGTGTGATAGTTAGATAGATGCTAATGAAACAATATGCTCTGTGCATAAAGCAACTGGGAATGTCAGGAACCAAAGATTCTTCTTAATAACCATTTGGGAAGGTTATTCTGTAATTTTGTGTTGTGACATTTCACTCACTGGTGGCAGCAGGTGTGGGATACTGGGCAGCATTACATACTGTGTGAGGTTCTAGGGTGGCATGTCCCAGCAAGGGCATTCATTTTCTTCAGTAAGCAGGATTATGATTTGAAAAGTGCAAAAGAGACATATTTACACATTACATTAAAAGTTACATCCCAATATATTCATGTAGGTTTCCATGTTGTGTTTACTTGCTAAGTGATGACATACAAAATCTCTTTATTCTCTCTGCTTATTTTATAAGCACTGTATCATGGGTAATTGCTAACTTCATTACAAATATCTTGACTTTCCTATTCACCTTTCCCTTCTGTGAGCTTTCAAAGGGAATTCAAACTCTCTATGATGTGTCAGCTGATCCTTTTATCCCTTCTTAAACTAATCTTACTGGAATATACAACAGAAGTAATTTCCTTCTTTTATGCTTTTCTCCCCCTAGACTGATTGCAGAGAGTTTGTAGACTTAACTACCTAGAACTTGCTTAAAAGTTAAAGCAGTCTCACACTGTCTGAAGTGACAATGCATAGGTGCAGTATTTGGGCCTTTTGTCACCAGTGCAGTTGTGTAACCATGACAAAATTGTAGTTAGTTAAAAAAAAAATATGAATGCATGAGTAGAAAACAAAGTGCAATATCTCAACTACTTGGAATGTTGCAGCATAATCTAATGTGGGGGAAGTAACCTGGTAATTTCTGTAGAAGAACTACATAAACTGCTGTAATTTGAACTAAGAACAACTGTCCTGACAGACTTGAAGATAACAGCTAGAGGGGATATTGCCTGGGAATATCACAACCAGAGTGTTCATGTAAGATGAATTGCAAGTTCTGGAGTTTCTACATGTTCCCAAAAAGTGAGATCCTGTCTGACTGCCAGGGGAAAGAAAATAAGACACATTTATAACCTTTTGTTACCATCTTGTTCATGGAAAGAACAGGAACAGGGAGAATTGAAACAGCTGATTTTTCTTTAGAAGGAATCTTTACATTACATACATTTTTCAGGCCCACCTGATATGGACTGCATGTAACTAGTCATATACTTGCAGATCACTGCAAGTAATTAATATTTTTTTCTATGCCAAAATCAAGAAGTTTGTGTATCGTGTTTCTGAAAAGCTGTGCCAAGACTTACACCTGCCACTGAGAACTTCATCAGCAAAGGGAAGAGAATTAGTCAGTAGCCACTGGGCATCCAGGATGGGAGGGTACAAACCCATAAACTACTAATTTCAGCACATCAACTGTACTTACCAAAGAAGGTTGCAACAACTGTGGCCTTCATGGTGGGTAAAGCAAAATCTGGATGTGTTGCTAAGGAGCACTGAAAAGGAAAAGAGTACATCAGGCATTTGGAGGTATTGCAGATGACACTGGAATGACAGTGGAATGGTGGGGGCAGAGGGACTGCTCTTCTTCACCTTTTCACAGTCCTCACATACTGCATCCTCTTATCATACTTTTTAGAACAACTGATATCCCCAGAGGAGGTCGTGTTTGGACTATCACACTCCCATGGATTAATTTTTATTTCTCTCCAAAATTTGTCTTTTGCTCCAGAAAACAAAATTTCACATACTTATTTCAGAAGCCAGTGTCAGGAGAGCCCATAATGGACATGGACATGTTCTAACATCTATTCAAATCTGTTCACTGCTCTTCTAAGAAACAATCAAAGAATCATGTTTTCTGCACATCAAAGCACATCAGGTAATCTCACATAGATATGGGGAACATAAACAAATCCATTTACTCCTGAAAGATGTTTTGTGAAGTATTTTGCAATTGTTCCATCAATTGTGAGCCAAATTACTGGTTTCTTTTCTGAGAATGTGTGAGGATTCTGAGGATGTGAGCACCTGAGATTAAGAAGATTCTGTAAGAACATCTGGAAAACATTTTTTTCTGGGTCTGCATACATGGTTCATGACCTCTGCCATCCCTGAAGCTCTTGGCCAGGCTACAAGAATTCAAACTTATGAGAGATAACCCCTCTCAGCCCCTCCTGAGCATCACCTGCTGCTTTTGCTATTAATTCATGATTGTTGAGGGAATCCTGTGTTGAGCACTCATAGTTAATCATAGTCATTAAAGTACTACATAATGTTTGACAAATAGAGTAAAAAGTCTGAAAGGGAGAATATATTTGTTGTACAGAGAGAATCTCAAGGATTAAAATGAGCTTGATCTTCAGAGAAACTTATTACATGCTCACAAGTGGAAAGACTTGTTAAAAAAAAAAAAAAAGAACTAGCTATTCAGAAAGAAAATATGAATGTTAAATAAGAATGTTAAAGCTGCATAAGACCAGGGAAAGCAAGATATCTGCCTCCTGGAAAAACAGCAGATTTAATCTGATTTCACATGGCAATTAATATACTCAAAAGCAGGGCTTTAGTTCCCAGAAAGAAATTTAAAGAACAAGACAGATAAGGAGAGTAAGAAAAAAAACCAAAACCTGCATTCTGTCTTCATATAAAATGCTTCCATATTTTTTGTTTAATTGCTTTTCTTTTTCAAGCAAGCCACATGCTATGAGTGAGGATGACTAAAATAGCATGCTAATCTAAACTGAGTTCAGTCAGTTCTGGGTCTACATAATTTATAACTCTTTTTACATAGATCAGATCCACCTCTGTGCTACAGTTGGAGAACGTCAAGTACCAGGACACACCGAGTCCTCATTAGTAAGTGTCACTTCCTTATAGCACAATGTCTTTCCTTGGTGATCTCCCTGAAAAAGTTTCCTGCTAGGCTGCTAAAGCTGAAAGTGGCAGAGATTTCTCATAAGTCACTGAATTGAATCTGGGGGATATGGAAAGTGGCTCAACACAGTCACTGTATCTTTCTGAAAAATGAGAGGCAGTGTAGTGGGGATGACCCCAGGCTGTACAAGTCATATCAGCAAGAGTAGTTAAGTGGTGATATTCTGCTCTCATGGTTAGTTTCTATTAAAAAGAGTTGCTCATCTTCTGCAACAAAAAGCCATTTTAAGCATTTACTGAAGCTTATTTCCACTGTAAAGCTGTTAAAAGAAATAGCACTAAGGTGTAGAAGAGTGCTCAGAGAAACTTAGCTCAGATGCTTTTCTCCTCCCTTTTATGTTTCAACACACTAACACATCAGAGATATCAAACAATTGTTCCCCTTCAATTAATTCTCACTTTAGGTCAATCACAGAAAAAGAAGAGGCAGAATAAGAGCTGCAATTCATTTGCAGAATTACCATGCACCATTAAAGATTGTACTGACACTGGCTCAGACTTTGCAAAAGACATCTTAATATGAATCTTCCCAAAATTTGCAGTGAATAAATTCAGCATTGGCATTTTTATTTAAAGTCAAAGAGATCTGTGTGAATTTTTCCTGACAGTATTTGGATTGGTGCAGAGATGCTTTTCATCACCAGTTTAATTAGAGTGGAAGAGGTCTGAGATGTTAAAGCACCCATGTAAAATCTGGCTTCGTGGTGGGCTCCTGTGTGTTGTGTGGGGAGAGTCCAACACTGCCTCACTTTTCCTGTCTTACAAAACGTGCAGCCACCTGTAGCACTAGGGTTGCAGAGGACTTCCCACTCCTTCCTGAAGGCCCTACTGTCCCCCTACTGTCCCTGGGGCATGGCCAGCCACCCCAGGAGCCACCCCAGTCCTCTTGGGTAGCAGGACCCTAGGCTTGACTGCAGTTGTATTCTCTGCCTAGTTGGCTGGTGGGCATTTCTCTTCAAGCCAGCAGAAAGTAGGCTTTTGTTCCTAAATTATTATGAATTCAGAGTGGAAAGAAGCCCAATAAATCTAAAAAGATTTAAGACTTAAAGCCTGTCAGGGGTTCAGCAGAGTTCAGCAGATGCTTTAACCTACAATAACAGATGTTTATCAATAAGAAAGGTACTAGAAGCAGTTAGACAAGGTTGTTAGATATGCTTAACAGTTTTGTTGTTGCAGCTAGACAGAAAAACATCTTATTGTGGATTCTGTATCTTTGGTGCTAGTATTCTCATGGAAATAAAGTATAATAGTAAAGAAACTTGTTTTTGCCACTATATTAATTTCCACTTTAGGCACTGGCATATGAGGAGAAATGCACAGATATCCTGTGACACAGCCCAGGTGACAATAATCCAAGGGGTGGTCCTGGCCTTCAGACCTTGGGCTGTCACATGGGGAAATGCACAGGAGGATTTACATTGCTGACTATTAAATATCAGGCATAGAAGCTCCAGGCTTTCTGCAGTGGGAAGTCTGTGTGCATTCATTGTATTTGGGGCCTAGGGTGTCACCTGATTTAAGCTGTGTGAGATCTCCTCTACTGTGCACTAGTATGGCATCTGCTTCTTCAGGCTGGTAAAGGGAGCAACAGCTTGGAAAAAAAGCAGTGGGTGTTTTTGTTTCTCTGGGAAGGGAAAGGAAGGGAAAGCAGGGCACTAATCCATGCTTACAAGAAACTTTTTAGTATGTGTAGATCCTCTGAGAAGTTTGGGGATGTTTTATCTGTAGATCAAGAATGATACTTTGCTATTAAATGCAAAGCTGTACTTTCCTTATTCCTTTACAGAATAAACAGATGCCAATCAAACAAACTGAAAAGTTTCTACTTTGTATTAGTCTGGAGCATGAGTTTTGCTGAGATTTCTCTTAATCAGATTTATATTAAGGCAGTATTTACAGTCCTAGTCAGAACTGGGAAATAGGGACTACACACTATTAAATCTCTTAAACTGCATGTTGGATCTCTGTTTATCAGAGTACATTTTCCCATCTGAATCTTTCAGACTGTCATAACAGAAATTACCTTTATGCCAGAGAAGCTATTGTATATGCATTACATGAATATGTGCTTCAATTCCTGCTAAGTACAAATGTAAGGAGTATCTCCTTCAGTGTTTCCCAGTGCAGCTGATATTTTACCTTTAAAAATCAAAGTCTTATTTGAAAAAATGTTGGTTACTTTTTCCTGACCACAAACATTTGAAAACTCTTGAATGTTAATGAAGAGAGAGAATTAGCAAGCTATTCTTTCTCTGTATAAAGTAAGATTTTTATACTGACCTTTTACTAGCAACTTGACTTTTATAAAGATCTGAGAGAGCTGCTACACACTACCAACAAACAGATGGCTTAAATGCACATAACTGTATGGCAAACTGCAACATTTTCTGGAGGAATTGCAGATTTTAAGTCCTTGATTTTTGGTGTCAGGCACTGCTGTCCGTTCCATGTGCAAGCTGAAATTCTTTGCTAGTGCCATGTGCTTTGCCTCTGCAGGAGTAAGCAGTTTATCTCCTATAATCTCCTGTGCCACAGAAATTAATTTGTATACTCTCTTTGTGCAACAATAGTGTGTGTTATTGTTCCCCTCTTCAAGGAGTTCTAATATCTCAGCAACTCTGGCACCATAAAGAAAAACAGAAGTGGACTTTGTCTGAAATCTATTTGAGCATGGAGTTAGCAGGAGGATCTCAAAGCACTGTGGGTTGAGTTAAATATGTGCCCTTTATGAGGAAAATCAAGTGGGCTTGGTGTGGGTGTGAGTAAATTGATTCAGATAAACAAGAGCTGATCATCATCTTCTAGAGGAAAACATTTAGTTTTTTTTTAATTGATTTTATTTTTATTATTATTTAACCTTTTCTTTGTTTCATGCTCATACTCTGTACCCACGGTATTTTACCTAGTTTGGTCGTGCAAGAACTGTTTGTTTTGGAGCACACTAGGTGATATGACTAGCACGTGCCACATGTGATTTAGTTTCACCCCCTTTCTTGTCAGAAGTTATGTACCCTCAGCACACTGCATTGCTCTGAAAGTCTGCACATAAAAATAGTATCTAAGTGGCTGTTTTTTGAAAAACTGGAGGTACTGAGGTTTGCCGAGACAGAAAGGTTGAATTGATTGCTATAGCTCGTTTTGGAGGCTTAGACTGACCTGTAAGTATAACAGGTCAAGTCATAAAATGTAAGATCCAAGATGCTATTTTGTGATGTGAACTTATCTGCATGGGAGGGTAGACTTTAATCTTTGTGTGGTCTGAAATAGAATATATGCATAGAATATATCCAGGAATTTAAAAATATCATAGACTTCATCATCTGCTGCTATAAGAAAAGGTGAGTGAACACTCACCTGTTTTCTTTCTTATATGGAAGAACCCCAAAATGCTTCCTGAGCTCCAGAGAACTGTAGAACACTCTGCTTAATTACCTTGTGTCTCAGAAAGTCAACAAGGAAACACAGGCATCTGTGACTGCAGGTGTTCCCTTGTTGTGGAGGGATTGTAAGACGCATTGTGTTACACATTCAGCAGTTGTGTGTTTAGTAAAATGAACAAGGGAACCATGATTAAAGGAGTGTCTGGGCCTGGGGACAGCTTGTGCTTTTCCCTTGAAGAGTCTTTGCATTACTGCACTCCTTCACCTCCAAGACACAGCAGCCACAGCCTATTTCCCAGATGCCTTCCAAGGCCATGTGAGTCCCACACCTAGGCAGTGGTGATCCCCCACCTCCAGGGCAGCCACTGCTTGCTGCAGCCCCATGGTTTGCACATTCAGGTGGGGAAGAGGAGGCAGGGAGCCTCTGGCTCTCCTCTTCTCCCAGGCAAGTGGCAAGGTGGTCTCCTCCTCGCTTGCTTTCTTTCTGACCCCATGTTTGTAATTAGTGGTTGCACATGGGTCCTTCTTTGTCACAGAAAATTGGGGTCTCCCAACCTTTTGTGCCCTGAAGTCTGATGATGGGGTACTTCTTATGTGGTGAGAAAAACATGGGTCCAAATTCTCTGAGGCCATGGACAGTTATCCCTGATGAAGGGTTCTCACCACTTGCTTCTTATCACAAGACTTTGATGTGGCTGCCACATAATGTTTTAAATGGTGCCTGCTCTGCTTTGTGAGGTTTCTGACTCACAAGGGGGCTGTAGGGACTGCTGGTAGCCAGTACCTCTTGCAGGGTGCCTGTCAAGTCACTCTCAAGTCATTGAGGTACGGGTGGATTCAGAGGTCTGAATTCTGCCTAAGTTGCACCTTGGGCACAGGAGTAATTTTTTTCTGAGGTGGTTGAACAAAGGTTTATATGCAGGTTGGCAAGAGGAATTTAGATCAAAATAGCTCTCATTCAGGTAGGTATAATGAAGAGATTATATACCCAGAAACTTGGAGACAAATAGAAACATGCAAGCAGTACTCGTTTTGTGTTCATGCAATGCCCTGAAATTAAAACATAAGGTTGAATTAACAGTGATGACTTCTCTACTTCCCACAGAGCTCTTTCAGAGGAAAGTAATTTATTTAAGACTACAGTGTGACTTAACTTGCCAGACCTTTCTCAGAGCTTAAATAAAACTGCAATGATTATACATTTTCATCTGTTTCAGCAGGAAAACCATCAATTATGTTGCTCTGACCTGCCCCTTCCAGCAAAGGAAGAGATACATTTAGAATATGTCACCCACCCACACAGAAAATATAATTTGGGCTGTCTGGATGATGATTTCATTGGGGGCCATTACACTGTACTTTCCTGGTTTCTGCTAATGTATTATGCATTATTTTTCATTTTGATGCACAGCTTTCATGCCTCATTGGAAAATGCTGTTAGCTTAATCCTGTGAATCCCTGTCCAGAAAACTTCCTCCCTCTGTTCTCCCATCATGGCTTTTGTCTGCTCACATATCTGCCCCCCTCACTCTCAGGCAAACTTTTTCTACTTTGCTAATTTGTCTATTACTTCTGCTTAACATCATTCAGACCCCAGTCAGGTGCTATCAATCTCCAGCACTGCCATTTTCCCAAGAAATAGAAGGCAGAGGAAAGTACTTGCAATTCAGCAGTGTCGGAGGGCTGTGCTAGCTTTGTAGCATGAGATTAATGGCCAAATGTCTTTTTTTTTTTTTTTTTTTTTTTTTTTTTAAATGTGCCATTTTCTATTTCCAACAAATGGTTTAAACAAGTCAAAGTGACTTTTTAAAGTCCAAGACATGATTTCTAAGATTGGTTTCACAATAAAAAGCACTGAGTAACCATGCTATTTTGCTGCCTGCAAACTAAGAATTAGTGTCATGTGTCAGAATTCCCCTGAAGGTACATATTTAGTCTAAAACGAAAGAATTTCTGTTAAAGGCACTGAAAAAACTGCACATAACCCTGGGGATGGTTTTGGAATTTCTGTAGCATGTTCAAACAAAACAACATTTTTTTTTAGGTGGAAACTTAGAAGCAGAAATTTATAGAACCTGTAGGATGTTTACTCTCTGCTTAATGCTACACATAACCCTTTACTAGAAAAGTGAATTGTATGTCTAGATCAAAAGCCATACTCATCCTTAAGCATGCTAGTAAATTTATACAACAGCTCACAGAAAACTTTTATCGGTCCAGGATCTCCTACAGGTTGCATTACTGATGATATCCCACGCCAAAGCCAAGGACTGGCTGGGTAAGGATGCAGAAAATATTTGTAGATAAAAAAAATAAATCTGGAACTACCCTGGCATGTGGCACTTGTTGGAAGTAAGGCAGGAAGTGATGAAATTTATTTATGTCTAGTAATGATAACTTGATCAAGAAAGCATCTTTTACAGAAGGTTTTCAGCAAATCAGGAAGCATGGGAATGATGTGGAAAGCATTTCATTAAGCTAAGGTGAAATTCACTTCTGTGGCAGAAACTAGTAAACTGAAGTTAAGAAATTAATTTCAATTTTGCAATCTCTTAAAAATTATAGTCTCATGCTCCTTGCACTGCATAACATTTTCCTTTATATATTTTGTACTTTTCAAAAAATATTGTTTCTTCCTAACTGCATTACTTTTATTTTTTTCTCCAAGCCTTCTCAGTTAAATATCTTTCTGATGCCTTTAGTTTAGACAAAACAAACCTGTGCAACAAGGGAGATTGTTCCCTTTTCTCAAAGGCAAATGAGAAAACAACCCCAAACTACCTTCTGCCCCTCAGTCTTCTACTGCTGTTTTGTTAGGACCTCCAATTCCCTTGCCTCCTTGCAGGGTCAGCTGCTGAGGACCAGGATGCCCCACCCCACATCCCAGGATGTTCTGCATGGCCACCCTGCCCACGACCCTCCCAAGGCAGTGGTCATTGCTGCTTTGGCTTTGCTACAGGCTGTTCCAGCTGTATCCCTCCCAGCTGATGCTGGTGTGCAGCCCAAGAGGTGCACTCAGGCTGACATCTTCCACCTGATGAGGCCCTTCTGGGGAGCAGTTTGAAAACCGTGGATCTGTGAGTAGCATTTCAATTTTTTAATGACTGAAGAAGACATCTCAGGGCTCCAAGCTGCTTTTGGGAGGAAAGTGAGCTATGGATTTGAATGAGTGCCAGCATTATAAATGAGGCTATTATGGGTTGTGCTGGTTTCCTGAAGACATGCTGTTGGTGGAGGTGCTGGTGAGAGACAGGACATAGCAAGGGCCAAGCTGTGCAGCCTTATGGCATGTGTGTTGGCAAGCTTTGGCAACTGGCAGGACTGGTGTCTCTAACATATGGGTCATGCAGACATGAGGAATAGCTAAGCTTCCAAAACTACATTCCTCAGTATCTGAGTGCCCTGGAGGGGAAATGAAGAGTTAGAAAATCTGGTGTCAGAGAAAGTGGCCTTCAGAGCTCAGTCCTGGATACTGTGACAGTGTAGATGCAGCCAGAAATTGCTGAGAAATGTGTCTCAGAACCAGGCTAACACTGTATTACTAATTTTGCATACTAGAGTATTTTAAAACCTGCTGGTTTTGCATAGAGATGGATCACAGGATTCTGTATCTGAGAGACCAAGATAAAAAAGGGAAACCACATGGCCTGGGAGCAGGAACTTGTAATTTGTGGTCTTTTGTTTTGAAAACAAATGAAGCCTGCAGTCCTTAGTATTGCATAATCCACTTCCATGCTCAGGAATTTTGAATTTTGGCTTTAGGAGATTACCATATGAGTTTCTACTTCAAATCTAATTATTGCCTAACCTATGTATTTCTTTCTACATACAGATTTCTCCAACAAGAATAGAAGATGTAGACCACGAAAGACAGAGCATCTGTCCCAAATTACCACATATATTGAGATGCAATTTGGTGGAAAGGCTTTCTCCAAAACAGGGTTTTTAGTAGGCTTTTATGACTTATGCAATGTCAGTATATGCCCTTATAACATTTGTATGAAGTTGCTCTGTTGGAACTACTCTAAACTTCTCTAACCTCTCACCCCCCTCATCTGGACACTCCTTCCCATGTAGCCTCACTTTCAAACAGCCTTTTTCTTCCTGTGCTTCATGTCCTAAAACTTCTTCAACCAAGCCCAGAAGAACAAAATTTTCAAGTGTTGAAGATGCATTGCAAAAGAGGTGAGAAGGATGGGCTCCCATCATCCTCAGCTGGCTGGCAGCTGTGAAAATACCCCTGTAGTCAGGGAGTCCTTACCCTTTTGTAGCTGTGACTCACTGAAGTTGTCCACAGCCAGAATACACAGCCCTGCTGGCAGCTTTCCTCTATGTCTCACCCCTGTTCTATGGGCTGAAGGGTAAATGATGTATTTGGGGAAAACAAGAAAGAATGGAGCCTTCTGAGTCCCTAAAAGAGCCTGGCAGGGAGATTGAGAGGCACAGACATGGCTGTGTCCAAACTTCCCCATAAATGAGTGATTTTTGAGAGGTAAAAATTTCCACAGTTTTGTGTACAAGCCTGAAGGTGTTGGAAATCCGCAGATCATCCTGGTGGGGACATTAAAGGACTGCATGAAGCTACACAGGAACATTCAGAATCTTCCCGAAAATTCTGGCACATGTGTAACTGTCATTTGGCAATTATGTGCTTTTTCATATGAAACAAACTGCCAGCTGAAGGGCTGTTGGCTGCTGTGTTACGTGTTACGTTTACAAAGATATTTTATAAGGTGATAGGCTGAGCAACAGTTTGCAAGTGCAAGCTGAATGTCTTTTTTATATCTGTGTCTGTGGGATGCTGTGTAGAATGAGACACATTAAGGATAACTGACACAGATTGTGTTCTTAATATGCCGTTGACCTCTTAATGCACTCTGAAGTTCTGGAGATAAAGCAAACGTGGGATGGACCTTATGTGTGCTAGAAAGTCAGTTCAGCCACTACAGCAAGACTAATGTAAAAAACTATTTAAACCTAGACAATTTGAATGGACCAGAGATGCTTATAAATATTCTTCTGAATGTGAATGTGTTTCCAGGCAATGAGGTATAGATTTGGGTACTCTGTTTAAAAAAGGAACAAAAAAGCTGCAAATGGTGGAGGTTTTTTGGTTTGTTTGGTGGGGTTTTTTTGGGGTGGTTTTGTTTGTTTGTTTTTTAATTAAAATGATTTTTCATGAGAAATATTGATGCTTCCAAGCCATTGGGAAATTTTCTTTCCGATCAACACTGTTTTTTTTTATCCAGGCCTCAGTCACTGAAATATGAGTCCAGAGAGGAAAGGCAGCCCAAGGTAACCCAGCTAAGTCCTGCTGGAGAGGAGAACAGACAAGATGGCAAGAGAGATGAGGGTGAGTTGGCTGTAGAACAAGGGAATGGGCTCTGTTCTTTGCTGGCAGGGCACCTGCAGAGGATGTGGTAGCAGCCCTCAGACAGCACTAAATGTAGAGCTGCCCCTGAACAGAATTAGATGCAGAATGTTTGCAGAGCCCAGAGCAAATACTTGGGTAGCTAGCCCATGGGTGCCATGCTGCCAGGACTGCCCAAACCTGGCAGTTCCCGGTGTTTGAAAGGGGCAGCTACCCCCACACAAGCTACAATCGCAGCTGGCCAGTACAGCTACCCCACAGATGCCTTTGGAGCCTACAGAATTTCAGTAAATCCTGACTTGTCTATGGGCCACAGTGCTGGAAGAAAAGTTCATCAGTAATACATGCTCCGGTTTTATCTGAACAAGTCCCTTCACATCCCTCTTTTTGCATCAGCTTGCTTTGCACCAGACATTATCACAAGTCTGCACAAAGCAGTTTTACTCCTGCCCTGCTCACAGCTCTGCCTGCAGCCCCTTTGGGCTGGGGGCTCAGAGAGTTCACAGGGGCGATGCAGGCTCTGGTAGGACAGATAGGCTGGGCTTAATTTACTAACAGAGATACAATCTAAACAGATTAACTACATGATGAAGAATGATGTGTACAAGCCACACACTAATAGACATTTATTCAAGCCTTCTGTTAAAATAGTTTGTGATAGACAATGCAACTTGTTCCTCAGTTTAAAACTGTTTTGGTTTCAAGACATTTTCACAAAGTCTTTTTGATCAATAGGAAGGTGTGGAAGGAAGATCTAAAGCTCCAGATTTTCTGGGCATTTCTGCGTCTTTCTGAGCCTCTTGTGTGGCAGCGGGAAGCTGCGCTGCCTCTGCAGCATTTACCCAGGTTTTCCAAGAGGGAAATGTGCGGCACATAAAGGAGCTGGGATGCAAACGAGTGGCAGCTGCTTTAGGACTGTTCGAGAGGCTCTTTTTACGGACGAATGAACCGTCAATTTGTAGTAAGACATTGTTTTCTAAACATAGCATGAAAACTGTTATCTTGCCTGGCTGGTCATTAGAAGAGAGATAATTATAGTCTCTGTGCCACAGCCGGGCCCAGAACAGGGGCGGCATTGTCCCAGGTCCCAGCTGAGCGCTAGCGCAGGCTCCCCAGGCAGCGCTGGGACAAGGGGGCTCCTTGTGCCCCGGCAAGTTCAAAAGAGGAATTGAAGTGCTCTAAGTAGGTGTTAAGCACCTATTTCTCTCTCCGACTCTGGACTAAAAAATCTACTCCACAAGAGAAAATGTGGAGGGCAGATCTATGACTACTGTAGCTGTATTCTCCCTGTTTTATGTACAATACACCCTATGATTATTATTTTTCTTTTATTAAAAGAAGAACTCAAACCCCAAACCATCAGTTTTGCAGTTCTGTGTTTCTCTTTTTCAGCACAGATTAATGGGATCTGTATGATGGACAGGTTTTCAGAAGGAAGGACATATTATATGTTCAGTGTCCACTTCCTGAGCCCTGAATGAGAAAGCGAAATCTTAGGTGATGCTTCAGCAGGCTGGAGGAGTCCTGGTGTGTACCCAGAGCTTCAGGGAGCCAGAACATCCCTCCAGGACTGTCAGGAAATTCCAGACTTTTGTTTTTCATTACCCACCCAGAAAAGACACTGCCACCCCAGGCGATTGCAATGGGTCAACACAGGACTTGCTGCTCTGGCCCCTGCCCATGCCAGTCCCACTGTATGGGCAGTTCAGGTCTACAAGTGTCACAGCACCTCTTTTTCAGGAATACAGTCTTAGTTGCAGGTAATAAACTGAGCTATCACTTTTTCTTGTTCATTTCATCCAGGTGCCTTAAATGACTTACCTATAAACACTTAAACTGAAAGAGAGTAGGTCTAGGTTAGGTATTAGGAAGAAATCTTCCCTGTGAGGGTGCTGGGGCACTGCCACAGCTTATCCAGAGAAGTTGGATGTTGCACAAAGTGTTTTCTGACTACAGCTTTATTTGTGGTTCAGAGGGGGAAAGGAAAAAGTTCAAAATTCTCCAGGCAGAGCAGATACAGTCAAGTTTTTGCTGCCATTGTAACATAAACATCAGGTTTGTTTTTAGCAATGTTTTCTAAGAAGAAATGGCCAGAAATAATAAATAATTCTGACATTTCACATGAAGTAATTGGCCTGGTTTTCAACTTCTGAGTGCACACTGTAGCTCAGGTAGTGCCCTTTTAGAAATTAATTTTGACAAAAAGGAGTGTAATAATTAATTTCCTACTACTTCTGTGAAAGTCAGTAACTAGGTGAAAAGGGAACACCTTGTTAATGCCTCCTCTAAAGGAAAGGCTTTTGTAGGATCTCATCCTTATTAGACAAAAGAGAATCCAAGTGGAGTATCTTTCTTGCATTCTATGTGTGAGGAAACCTGGTGAAGCTAGTAAAACTGCTTGGTTCAACCAGTCAGTGGTAAATGCTGTAATTACACCTCTAGGAAAAGTAGTGTCTTACATTAAGTAAAGGTAGGAACAATTAAAGACCAAGTTAACAACATAACATTACTACTATAGGTGGAAACACAGTATTGGCAGTACATTCAAAGTTCCTTCTTAAAAAAAATACTTTTTATGTACTGAATAACTAAAAGACAAAGTTCTTTTTGTCATCCCAGTAAGAACAACCCCAGCAACTCAAAGGATTAAATAAAACATGCAAGCAAAGTAAGTCCGTTTATTATTAGATACAAACTTAGTATTTGAAAATTAATATGTTTGCAATGCAGTTACTTTTGCTTGAGTTCTCTTTGCATCTCTGAAAGAGATGTGTCATGACTGTCATTCAAGTGATGGACTGAGTAAAGTCTGAAAAAGATGGTAACACAGAAAAACATAGATTTTCTTTGAGTGTAGAGAAATACAAAGTGTTTTTAAGTTCAGGATATATATAGGAAAGCAAGCTATAAACATAAACAACTCCGTGTCTTTTCTCAGTAAAATATATTTTTAAAAACATCTAAACACAATTTTTTCTCTGTGTGTGTTTTCTTGTTTTGATGTGTTGTTTAAATTTTGGTGAGGTTAAAGAAAAAACAGTGTGCTCTAAGGAGGACTTGCCTCTGTAACGTGCAATTTTACTTTTTGCTCTGAATGTGGTGTAGTTCCCATAAACTCTAGGAACAAAACTAGAGTTGATTAACTAGAGTTGATACTTAGCTTGGGGCATTTGGTTCATGTTTGTGCTGGTCAGAAAGAAATCACATTTTGAAGAAACTTATCAAGACTCTAATCTCTGTGCAGAGAGCTGAGCGGCTGTGGCAGGCTTGACAATGCTATTCATTTTTGGAGCCTCACCACCAAAACAAGCACTCAGCACAAAAGGATGTATGGAGTCTAGGCTACTGTGCTTTCACACATCTGTATCTATCCATTACCAAGAGAGTTCACACCACAGAAACACACATAATTTTCCATTCTGTGCCTTGGAGATTAGTGTTCCCCAGTGTCAGGTAGTGTTTATTAATGATACAACATACACCTTCCTATTGATCAAAAGACTTTGTGAAAAAGTCTTGAAACCAAAACAGTTTTAAACTGAGGAACAAGTTGCATTGTCTATCACAAACTATTCGAACAGAAGGCTTGAATAAATGTCTGTTAGTGTGCGGCTTGTATACATCATTCTTTATCACGTAGTTAAGCCCTTGCTGTTCAGGCAGGGAGTATATGTGTCCACTTTAACAGTAGGAGCTTAATGCTTTCATAAATACTTTATGAAGTATATATGAGTAAAGTACAGTTTCATTCTACATTTATGTCTTCATCTTCTTAGGTATTTGATCCTAAGCACACAGCTGGAATGCTAAATAAAACATTATGTCCCTACAGTTTCTCAGCAGTGAAAATATTTAACCATTATCAATAGGCAAAAACACAACTTCCCCCTCTCCCCACTAAATAAATATAGCAGAAAAACAACATCAGAATTACCTTGCTTGAGCTGTGCAACTTTTTATTCCTTTTCTCCACACAGTATGAAAGTGGGGTTTTTTCCAAGCTTTTCTGTACCCCAAACTCCAGCCAACATTATTCTAGAGAAGGAGAGGCAGGCAGCAGAGGGAGGCCTGAACACCTTTTTTCTTTCAGAGAGGAGCTAATCAAACATTCCCATCAAGCTCCGAGCTCTGTGAAAGGCACATTGCTCTCTCTCTCCCCCACTCCCTCCCTCTGCTCCTCTCTCCCTCTCTCTTTCCGTCTCCCTCCCACACACAAAGACTACAGAGCTCCTTACACTGATTTAGCAGCCAAATTAGGCAGTCCTATTTTAAATATACGTTCCCTCCCACATATTTTTGGTAGGGATTTCTATGCTCCTTTTGCACTAGCCTGTCAGATTTGTCAAGTTTTTCTTTTTTGAGAAGTGAAGGTTTACTTAACTAATGTTGTGGCTCATTTTTTCCATCTCCTAGTGGAGTTCAGCACTGTAGTGAAATGACTAGAGCTAGTAGATGAGAGTAAACCATACAGCCTTAAAAATTATAGCTACCAGATTAGTTAGATGTAGATCAGGTTTAAAGAGAAAAAGTATCTTTTGAAGAGATTTTGATGCCTTTACTTATGTGAATAGCATCATATTCCCCCAGCAGTTTCCCTGAAGACAGAAGAATAGTGACAGAATAACTCTGCGAGTCTGGGCACAGAGAAGTATGTCATGAGGGTTCTTTCTGATGAAGTTGGATGTGAGGATTTAGTAAAATGCTCTCAAAAGCTAATAAACTTCTTAAGTGTGACCTGGCCAAATGAGATACACAAAAGGACTAGTTTTTTAAGTATCTGTATGCAGATCTCCAAAAATTCCTGGGTAACTTTAAGAAGAAAAATATATTAAGATAATCAAGATCATAGCATTTATGGGATTACCACAGAAGGTGCTGATATCTTATTCCAGGATACTAGAATGTAAACTATATTTTGCAAATCCACCTAGGTATTCAGAAGTGTATAGGTAACATCCATGGGTGAATGTACCCTGTTTAATCTAAGATCATTATGGAAAAAAAAATCTGGTATAAATACAGGAGATTGACTTCAAAACACACATTAGAAAGACATGTAATTCCTGATTTAACAGTCCCCTAAAGGTGTTTAGTTCAAAGAGAAGGTGATTACCTGTTACTTGTAAGTATCTACTCGAGTACCTGCAGAAACTGTGTAACAGTGCATCATATTAATAAACAGTACAATATCAAAAATTAATCAACAAGCTCCAACTGTGTTACTAAGATACAATGATCCATAATTCATTTGATTCTCTTAATACAGGAGTTCTGGCTTGACATGGTGAGTCCATGCAAAGCAGGATACAGTGGACTGGCAAAAAGCCTCTTCAGAAAACAAATCTGTTAGCAGTTAACACCACCCCCCCCCCCCCATTGCCCCAAGTCTTATTAAGTTAACAATTTCAGAATATCGTAATCTTTTTAATAAGTCTTTGTGAGATTTAATTATTCAGATAATGAGTGACAAAAGGATCAGGACCTTAGGACTACAAGTTTAGAGGTATATGGGTACTAGGGGACAAATATCTAAATACTGGGGTTCTATGTGCCACTTCCCAGTACTGGTGAAAGACCAAAATCTCCATGACAACTCCTTACCTGCAGATGCTGATAGATCAAAAATCTTTGGGCACAGATGAAATACTCAAAAATCTTTGGGCACAGACATTCACTGGTCTTTAGCCACTTGCTTTCCATTCAAGCAGCTTATTTTCAGAAATCCATGGGAATCTATGTAGATGTTGATTTGCCTGTAATGCTGTCTCAGGTCAGTGGGTTACCAAAGAATCTTGATCTCAAACCAATGCAAGTGAGAGAACTGAAGACTGAGCTTCTGGCAAACCAAACCATGGTTGGGTGGCAAAGGCACCTGCAGAGCATGCAACAGGACTGCATCAAACTAGCTGGAGTGGTGTTAAGTGATGGAACTGAGAAGCCAGATATGGGATGACTGGTAGAGGCAAAAATTCCCCCTGAGGTTCAGGTTCTGCTGCCTGCATCAGCTCACTGAGGGTTGTAGCTGTTGGCATGTGGAACGCTGTCAACAAGGCGTCAAAGCAGGAGCAACAGCGCATGACCCAGGTCCTGCTTCGTTGCTGTTGCTGCAGGTTGGCAGTTTTACAAAAGAAACAGCTGATAGATCCACTTTTCATTTTCCATGGATGAATTATCTTTTTTGTGGGTAAATTATACCAGGGGCAAAAAGCCAGTGTGGTGCTGGCAGGACTTTTCTCAAAGTGGTGTGAAAACACAGCTTTGTTGCTCCCAAAAACAAGCAATGGTGCCGCCCTGTCCACTCTGCACCCACCTTACTCTCCCAGCCTTGCTGGCTCCACTCCTGGCTCAGGGTCAAGAATACTGCTGGTTGGGTGGCACATTTCTGCATTGCTGCCTGAGAGCTAACCTGGCATCCTGAAAATTATCAACCCAGGAACTGTGGAGCAGAAACACTGAGTAGGCAGAAAAAGAAAACTATCTGGTTTGTTATTATTCAGGCTATTCAGCCTCTCTTTATCAATTGTAATGGAGAACTGAGGAATATCAAAACAAAACACTGAGGAGGGCACTGACTGTCTCTTTTTATCACAGCATTTCTGAGTGCCTCTGCTCTTTCCTGACAGAGGCAATTTCCAGCCACCCAAGAGCTGGCAACACAAAGGGCAGAAACAAGAGGTAGACACATTGAATGGCTCTACTTTGGTGCTGGGATTTGCCACGGGGAAAGATTTTTTTTTTGCAAAAGAGATGGCTGTGCAGTCAGGAAGCCACTAATTTGAAGACAAAAGCTATTGAACATGATTGTTTAGGGGATGGACAAGTGCTCTATAGCTGTATGTGTTCATGTCTTCCACCATTGCTTCTAGTCTGAGGCCTCCACCTCAGTTGGTTTTCTGCTAACTCTTAGTAGTATTTGTGGTAGTAGTTTTTAAGTTTTGCTGTGCTGTATTTTCATCTGCATGTTTGTTAAAGCAGGATTTATCATGATCCATTGAAACAAAGCCTGAAAGCAAAAGAATGCAGACCCTTTATCTGTCCCCTGAAGCAGCCAGTGAATAAGACCAGAGAATCAAAGAGAGTTGAGAAGGTTCTTAAGTTTATGAAGAAAATTTAATTGACCTACTCAGATATTACCTTCACTGTGGAAGATAAAACAGCAGAAATAGAGAGATATGATGTATGTAGGCAGTGTTAGTTCTGACAGAGGAGATAATCCCTCCAAGACTTGGTAAGGAAGTTTGGTATTTTCAAACAGAGCAACCTGGAAGACTAGACACTTGCTGATGGACCTTAAATAAAGACCCTTAAATAAATCTGCACTTTGAGCTCATCTGTCATGCAGAATTTTCAAGGTACACAGTGTTTTTTTGAAAAACATTGCTTTGGGTAACAGCTGGGTGGTAGCAGCTGAAAATCTGACTTCACTGAAGGCAAGCTTACTGCACTTAATCTAATCCTCATTAAAATCTGACCAACAATTTTTAATAAAGCATTTTTAATAACAACTAGTGTACTTACGTATTTTAGCCAACAAAAAATGTAAGATTCCTCATGCTTCCCTCTTTCTTCATGCAGTCATTCACAGGTGAATGAAATAGAGAAAACCTCCCCTATTTTTAAATGCAATTAAACTCACATGTTCTGGGTTTGTTGCTCACAACTGGTATGGCTCCTGATCAGAGAAGAGCCTACTGTGAGGGAACCATCAGAGAAAGCTGTAGTTTTTGCACTTTTTGCACTTACATGTTCAAATTCAGTCCAAGTTCATTACTGACTTGATCATAGCTGGCCTTCTTGTAGTGAGTCACATAAATAGGTCAAACTTCTGTTGAAAGAGGAAAAGAGAGAGGTTTTACTGTGTAGTAGGTTCACAGAGTGGGTCAAAATCTAAGTGAGAGCAGAGGATGGTGATTTCAAAGGCCATAAATTGCTTCCAAGAGGTCTGTGCAAAGGGTTGACAGGCATATAGGTCATGTGGAGCAGGTGTGTGCACCAGTCCAGCCCATTCTGTTCATCTCCACAACACTCAGAGGAGGAATTTCTGGCTTCACTGCTGCAGGCATAGGCAAAGAAAATGCTCTTCAGGTATATTATAAAAAAAGATATGCCTGTGCAATTTTTAGAGAAGTCTAAACTTCAGGAAATTTTTCCCACTGGAAAGTAGAGAGTTTCTCACATACCAGATCTTTATCTCACTTGTAGGACCCAAGGTCTGGCATGAGGTTGTGGCCAGTCTTCTATAATCATGAAATCATTTTCTCTCCAGGTATGAGTAGGAAATATGTAAGACCCAAGACTGAAGTCTGAATGGCTTGTGATCATTACACAGAAAGTGCTGGATGCATCTTCTCAGCTGATCAGTGTGGGCTTAGTGAGGCAGTTCTGACTCCACATACAAGGACAGAAAACAGAAAAATTAAATGATTTCTGCAAAACAACATTTAGCTATGTCATATCTAATCCCGTCCAGGTGCTTAAATGGAAAGGAGAAAGTTTTCTGCTCTCAAGCAATTACCCTTGAGCCTTTTCAACCAAATACTACCACAGGAATCAGAGAGCAGAATCTTACAACACCCCAAGATGTCACACACAGCCTGGCAGTAATGGCTGTGTTCAGAGAGAGCATGGTTGCACATGTTGGAGTTAACTCCTAACAAGTGGGGTTCAAATTCTGCAGTTTTCCCACATTTCTCAAACGTCATTAAATAAAATCTTAACTTATGCATTATTACACTTAAGGCAAATTCTTCTTAAAAACAATTTATACCTGAAAAAAAAAGTCAGAGAAAACAGAGTGGGAAGTATAATTGGGATGACAAGGTAAATAGGGGGTTAATATTGTTTGGCTTTAGCTGCTTAAAGAACTTATATTGAAATGAGCCCGAAGTAAATAAAACAACCAATGTCCTGTAAGGTTTATATAAAATACTTTGATGTGTTTGTCTAGTTCTTGAGAAAGGTAGGGAGGCTGAATTATGTGTACTGTAGCCCTTGCCAACATCAGAAACATCTTTAAATAATTAGAGCAATTGAGTAGCCAGGGCTCTGTTTTTAATTTTTTATGAATGAGGAGGCCTCATGGGCCAAATGAATACATAATGTTGGCAAGCTTGACTAAATGGATGTATACCAAACTTTCATGTAAATATGAACCACACTGTGTGTTTCTCAGAGAAGATGGCAAAGGCCATGTTTCCTGAAACTGTGGAGAAGTTGGGCTCTGTCAGCAATTTCCAAGTCCCCAAGTCTTTGTGTGCCTCAGACTGAAAAAAGTGACAAAAGATGACAAAATCAGCCCTTTTAGATTTGCTGGGGCAATATTAAAGAAAGAGCTGATAAACCAAATACCCTGGGTCTTCTGCAGCATATAGCAGGGGAATGGGGTCCTGGGAGCCTGATATCCTTATCCCAACTGAAGCTCCCAGGCTTCAAGGATGAAGATGTGTTGTGGGGAATGGGAAAGGGACCCTTTTTCTGTGGTTGATATGTGAAGAGCTTGAGTCTTTCCAGTTGAACGGTGACCATTTTAACTGTCATAGACTTCAGTTGTTGGGGTTTTTAAAACTCTAGGTGGTCAATTTTGGAAGCTTTCAACCTTGTCAGCCTCTACAGTTATCAAAAGACATAAGGAAAAGTGAACTTGCTCTTGGAAGGAGAATCTAATAAGGCATTTCAGCAAACTCAGAAGTTACTACTCTCTGTTCAGTGTTTGCACTGAACTGTCTGGGAGCATTTTAACATGCACTGCATTAACTGTGGACATGTAGACAATACTAGTTAGGACCAACAAGTCTGGTGCATTTGCTTATAGTATTTGGACTGCAGCAGAAAGAAGCAATGCTCAGATATTGCTTTCCTTTAATTATTTTAAGATGTATCTCTATAGGAAATAAGAAAACAGATGGAAGATGCACTTGCACTTAAAGTGCAACACAGAGCTATCATGGGCATCAAGAAATCTTTATTATTTTTGCCATGCAGCTGAATATACCCATATTTCCCATGTTCTATATTCACAATGCCTGATTTAAAGCAGAGGTTGCCACAAATGCTATGTTGAAACATAAATAAAGTGAGTAGCAAATGCAGGGGCTGGAAAAACCTCCATCACATTTGGGATCAGGAAACGCCAAGGGTCATACTGAAGAGGATCTTGCCTTGATTGTGTCCACAGACCTTTGGATCTGAAGAGGTATAACCAGCTTTAAAAGCTGTAACATTATGGAGGTGGACTGTGATGTTTGTATCTCTCCAGTCTGCATTCAGACACCAAAATGCTGCCACAAAGGAAATAAATTTTAAGTAGGATTTTTTGAGCAGAACTTGCAGTTATTGCAGACAGAAGTGTACCTTGACTGAACAGAACTGGGTCTGTATAAAGTGCAGCATATGGATTTTGTTCATCTAGAATCCAGTGTAGTAGGGACTGAGTCTTCCTGGGTTAAGTGGGATATATTTCATTGCCTGACTACCTCATATAAAACCTGATTCATCACCATAAGTCTTCTTTTATGAGGAGTAAAATCATATGTTCAGGAGAGTGCTCTTTGTTAATTAAAAGCCTCAACAGTGATGGATTCAGTGTTGAAATTTGCAGCTGAGGACCAGAGCCCTCAGAAAATACAAATGACTTTTTCAGCATGCTTTCCCTGTCTGCCCTCTTCCAGTGCAAGCCACGCGCTATCATTGCCACTGTTAATTCCTTTTCCCAAGAATATCAGGTCTCACTCTGGATCCCAGTGCCACTTACCTGGGCAGTAAAACAATTATTCACTGCAAATCAGGCCTGGAAAATGTAAACCCAGTAACAGTCTTCTGTCTGTTTTCTTGATGCATTTTCTGTTTATGCTCTATAGGGCATCAGGTGTCAGAGCAAATAGGCAATGCCAGTAGAGAGCTCATGGCCAGCAACTGAATGCATCCCCTCTGTGGTACCCTTATCCTTGTCTCCTCCAGCTCTGGCTCTTGCCACTGAAGACTTTTCAAAATGCAGTTTGTTTGTGGAGGCAACATGTAGAAATTAGAGTGCTGCCCTGGAAAAAAGAAGAGTCCAAACATGCAACAGGGCCAGAACTGCCAGGGTGTTTAGTGGGTGGATTAATGTATTTTCTTTACTGGTATTTGCCAGAGTTCATGAAAAGCCCTTCTGCACGTGACCCTGTGCACAGGCTCACCATGTAAGGCTTAACACTCTCTTCCAGTTAAGTGGCCTTGTGCCGGTGTGGTAAATTAAGGGTCTCAGTATGGGATGGGAATACCCAGGTTCTCTCAACTCCTGGATGGTGTTGCACCCTTGTGAATCTCTTTTTGTGTGGATCCCGGTCCCAGCAACACCATCATTGGAAGATGGTATGCATTATGGAGGCAGAATGTCCCGTTTCAGCACAGTTGAATTGAACTGGGAAGGAAATGAGTGAGACCATAGGGTCCTGGTGCTGGGGGCTGGAAGAATGGGGGAAATAGGAGGGGAAAACTGGGATTCTGCTAGAGGGATGGGGCAGGAGGAAAGTGCTGGGGGTGCACTTGATCTAGATATAGATATCTAGAAGGATATAGAGTGATGCAAGAACCTCGCTGGGCACACAGACCCCAGTGGACAGGCAGAAATGCTAGCACTTTTCTTTCTTGACATCTCTGTCCTGCCCCTGTCCTCCTTTCACTTCCAGCAGGATGGGAGAGAGAGTGTTTCTGGTGTTTCTTTAACTGGTCACCACCCAGCTCTTCATTGCTAGGACAAAACTGTGAGGGTATTGAAGCTCCAGACTGCTGTCAGTCACTAAAACCATTCAAAAAGTTATCCTGCTGTGTGTGAACCAGCCTGACATTGGAAAGACCTTTTTCTGCTGAGGGCAGCAGAGCAGGCAGGGCTGCAGGCAGGAAACTCACCTCCCTTCCTCCCCCTCAAGATATTTGTGACCAAGGTTTTATTGCTGTATATGTGCAAAGGGGTCAGGGTTGGGGAATGCAGTCTATGCCCATTTTTTGCTGCTCTTTTCCACCATTTTACTCAGGCATCAATTTTCCAGCCATAGAGAGGGATGCGGTGCTCCCTAAGGGACAGAAGATGTAGACATGAATTTCTGCAGTGCAGTAGCCTATATCTGTGCTTTTTAGAAGCCAGCTATTTTTCATGATCAATTTCCACTCTAAAAGCAGTAAAAAAGGCAGTTTGCATAAACATCACTCAATGCAGTAGCAATTTAATTAACTGTAAACTCAGTAATGTAGAAATAGAGTAACAAAGAGAGTGATCTTTCTTCTTAATGCTTTTGAGAGCCAGACAAATTTCTAATGAAATTTTAAATCCTTCTCTGAAATCAAGCCTTGAGAAGAAATGCTGATCTTTTGTTACATGTAAAAAAGAAAGGAAAAACTCTTCAAATCTTATTAGAAAAGTAAATCTGTCTGAATAAGCTCTGTTCTTTAGTCCTTGCCTCCAGTGACATAACCATTTATCATAAAGTGAGGTCTCTTTTTTGGTCCCCAAATCAAGAAAATTTCCTCTAATGAATTGCTTAGTCACAAGCACAGTTCAGCTGGTAACAACATTTGCATCCTTCTAATTGCCGGCATTAAGTCTCCCAAAGAATTGTAAGAGGAAAGTCTCTACATTTTCTGCTTGCTAACTCCTCAGAGTTATCCTATGAAAAATACTATAAATGCTTTCCAAGTGTTTCAATAATTGACATTTCCCACCTTAGGTTTTCAAAGAAGGGCAAACAATGAAAGAAAGTGGAAAATAGTTTTGGGAGAGAGAAACTTAAATCCCATGCATGTTCTTTAAAGGTATCAGAAGAAAAGAAAAGGCAAACAGTTTTTATAGAAAAGAAAGCTGAGAAGTGCAGAGCTTACAGAACCAAGTCTGAGAAGGTATTTTCAGTACTTTCAGTACTACAAGTAAGACAGAGACAGACATTTTAGCAGGGCTTGTTGCAATAGGTCAAGGCGTAGAGGTTTTAAACTGAAGAAAGCTTGATTGAAATTTAATTAAAAAAGGAAGTTTTTTATAATGAGGGGGGTAAAACATCAGAACAAGTTGCCCAGAGAGGTGGTGGATGCCCCATCCCTGGAAACATTCAAGGTCAGGCTGGATGGGGCTCTAGGCAACATGATTGACCTGAAAATTTCCCTTCTCATTGTAGGGGGGTTAGAGTAGATGACCCTTAAATATCCCTTCTAATCCAAACTATTCTATGATAATTGGCTATTTTTAATAAAAAAAAGAAAAGAAAAGAAAAGAAAAGAAAAGAAAAGAAAAGAAAAGAAAAGAAAAGAAAAGAAAAGAAAAGAGAAAAGAATGTTACAGACAGGTCCTGGGTTTACCAGCCCATGAGGGATTCCTACAATCCCACAGACATTAATGGAATCAAAGAAGATTCAATATTGAAAGAGACCTTTAAGATCAGCAAATCCAGCTGTCCACCCAACACTATCACGACCTTAAACCACCACCCAGGGCCACCCAGACCTCTAAAACACCTCCAGACATGCTGACTGGTGACTGCCCTCTTCCCTGGACAGCCTATTCCAATGCCTGACCACCCTAAAAATGAAAATATTTTTTCTAATATCAAACCTGGATCTCCACTCTATCAGTTTAGAGCCATTCCCTCCGGTCCTCTCAGTGCAGGCATGGTAGAAGAAACTGGTCCCCAGTTCACTACAGTCTCCTTCCAGGTGGTTGTAGAGAGTGAGGACATCCTACCTGAGCCCTCTCAAGACCAAACCCATCTGTCTCAGCTGTTCCTCATAAGACATGTTTTCCTGTCCTTTTACAAGCCTTCTTTCTCTTTGCTGGACATGCTTCAGCAGCTCAACATCCTTTGTAAAGTCAGGGGCCCAGAACTGAGCACAGCACAGCCTCACCAACGCTGACTACAGGGCGGTGACCACTTTCCCAACCCTGCTGGCCTCACTCTTCTTGAAACATGCCAGAATGCCATTGGCCTTCTTGGCCACCTGGGCATATGCTGGCTCATATCAACCAGCACTTCCAAGTTTTTTTCTGCAGAACAGTCCTCAAGCCATTCTTCCCCCAGCCTGTAGTGCTGCAGGGGGTTGTTGTGGCCAAAGTGCAGACCTGGCACTTCACCTTATTGAACCTACAGTTGTGCTCAACCCATTGATCAAGCCTGTCCAGGTCTCTGCAAAGCTTTCCTATCCTCAAGCAGATCAACATTCCCAGACAACTTAGTGCCATCTGGATATTTACTGAAGGGACACTCATTCTCCGCGTCCAGATCATCAATGTAGATGTTAAATGGGACTGGCCCAAAACTGAGCCCGGGGGAGGACCACTAGTGATTGGCTGCCAAGTGGATTTGACTCCACTGACCACCAATCTCAGGGCTTGGCCATCCAGCCAGTATTTTACCCATCAAAGAGTCCACCTGTCCAAGACATCAGCAGTATCCCCTTTTTTTTCCATCTAGGGGGATGCTGTGGGAGACCGTGTCAAACAGTTTATTGAAGTCTGGAGAGACCCACATCCACAGCCCTCCCCTCATCCACCAGGCAGGTCACCTGATACTAGAAGGGCTATGGGCCACCTTGTTGTTCAGGATTCTGAAGATACATTCTGTGAAAATGCATGTGCTGGGGAGCAAGCAGCTCAGAACCAGGCAAAAGGGAAAGATTTCCTGCTGCTTCCCTTCTGTGTGCTGGGATCAGTGCTTGGGCTTCCATTTGCAAAATTTGTTGTATCCTAATAGGGATTGTGAGCCCTAGGCAGAAGGCCAGGGAAAAGTAAGGTCAAGGCTGAGTGAGGCCTCTGTTGTGTTAATTTTAGTGAGTTACAGCCACAGCCATACCATGATGTGTACAGATTCTGGTTCAACTGTTTTGTGTCTCCACTAACAGCTCACCAAAGCAGAGCATCCCAAAGCTGCTTTGAACTCTGCATGGTGAGTTTATCCTAAGATGTTCAGTGCTAGTGATGGTTTCTGTGAGCCCCTTACCATAAAGCGAAAGACATTTATGATCAGAGAGAAACACCTGGCAATGTTGTGTTTGTGCAGTACACTTGCAGGGAGGAGACAATCCTGATTCACACCAGTATAAGAGAAGGAGGTGTCAGGCCTGCAGAGATGCCTAAAATGGTGTGTTCCCCTCCGGAGCGAGCTAATAAAGTGGGAAACCAAGCTGTGCCAGCTGTAGTGTGAAATATTACATGCTAGCCTCTGTCCCAGCTCCCTGGCTGCTCTGGCTGTTCGCTGAAGTGTGCTGGAGCTGGGAAACTGCTGCTGCCAGCCCAGGTGAGCTGTAAATAGCAGCTGCTGAGGCCCCTGGTGCCGTGGTTCTGTGTACAGCCCCTGCTGTGTTTGGTGAGCTCCCCTTTCCCATGTCCTCCCCTTCACATGCCATCCATCCAGCCATCACTGCTGTGGATTAGGATAGCTTATCTATATATACTCTGAACCACTGCTTACAGGAGTTACCTGACATGAGGCCATCAGAGGTTCACTTTGTCTCTCTTGTGGCATTGTATGAGAAAGCCAGTAAAGAACCTGCAAGTGCTAAATATAATTGTTTCCATCCAATTGTTCTAGTCCAGCTAAGCAGGCACTAATCTTTCTGGAAATTACATTTTAAAGATTCTGCTGCTCTAAAGTGGATTTCTTTGGTCTTCAGAAAATTAATGCCTGCGGTGGTGTGTTTTTCTTTCATTTAATATTTGTTTAATATCTGTTCACCCCCCCCATCCCTAACCCCCTCATCTCCAAGTGGTCAATCCTCCCTTTCCCTGCCCCTTTCCCTGGAACCTTCCCTGTCATTCATCCTAGCCCCCTCCTCAGCTTCCAGACCTTTCCCTGTCTATTAAGTGAGGCTCAACACTCTATTGATCCATTTGTACTATTCCACTCCCCTGTTTCCCCTGATAGGTTTGTGGTATGTTAGTTCTGCCCTAAACTCCTCCCCTGCTATTCCCTTAGTGGTTACTGTTCCTACACCCGTCCTCCTGAGTTCTGTATAAAACCTCTGCTCCCGCCCCCGAGGGGGTCTTGGGGCTCACTGAATAAAACCATCCCGTTCACCCCCCAAGTCCCGTGTCGCCTTCGTCTGTCCCCGCGCGCCACGAACTGAACTGCAGAGCTTGCAGGGGGAAGCGGCCGCCCGTTCTCTTCCCTCACCGACCAGCACGGCACAGCTCGGAGTGCCGCGGCGAGAGGAGAGCATGCCGCGCCACAACAAATGCCTTACAGCTTTCTTTTTAATTTTTTTTTCTGCAATGAGTGAATATATTTTGTCATCTAGAAAAAAGTCAACTTATAAGAATGAGTAAGAAAATTGAAACAGGTCCTGATTTGTATGTAATAAATAAATAGTGTTAATTTGTGGAAAGTAATTTTTTTTTTAATCTGGTGTTTCATTTCTTTCTTTTCACATGCAGGGGTGGGGATGTTGCCTTCAGGGGAAGGCAAGACGACCTGGTTTCAAGGAACAGCACAGCAGCCTAGCCTCGCCCAGGCCACTCGGGCCACAGACATACACAGACACCAACATGGTGGATGGTCAAATGGCATTTATTATCTTATCTCGTGAGGTTAAATAGTCAAGGGGGACTTTGCTATGTCAAAGGAAGAAGGTAGGGTCTCTAGGATTAGTAAGGAGTGGAAAACTACTGAGTTAGGTGGGGTTACATGTCTTGGGGGTAATAGATCATGTATTACAGGACGAGGGGGAAGGGTCTTGCTTTCTGTCACATCCCGAAATCTTCCATTCGCCTGTCCCTATCTACCACATCTCCCCCCCTCTTTTCACAAATAAATGAGGTAGTTGTAGATATAGGCACTGAAGTGAGGTACAAAATTGATAAGGGAAAAGGGGCTTGGTAAACCTGAGTAACTTGTAAGGCGAGCTTAGAAAGTTTCTGCGACTGGCAGTGTTTGCAGTTTTTGGTTTACAGCATTTGTTGCTGACCTATAAACAGAATGTTGGCTCGTTCCAGACGGGCCTGAACAAATGAGACTAGCTTGTTCAGCAGGCATGGTCCTATGGTAACAGCTAAAAGCAGTATTGCCAGTGGACCTACCAGGGCGGAAATTAAAGTGGTGAACCAAGGCGATTGATTGAACCAGGATTTGAACCAGCCCTGCTGGTTTTCCCTGTCTTCCTTTCTCTGAGCCAGTCTATCTCGGAGTTCTGCCAAGGAGTCTTTAATGACTCCCGTGTGGTCTGCATAAAAGCAGCATTCCTCCTTCAATGCGGCACACAATCCTCCTTGTTGCATGAACAAGAGGTCCAGTCCTTGCCTGTTCTGCAAGACCACTTCTGAAAGCGAGGAGACTGATTTCTCTAGATAGGAAATGGATTTCTCGATCCTCTGCAAGTCTTCATCGATGGTCATTTGCAGCTGAGAGAGTCCTTGTTGTTGGGTCACAAGGGCTGAGACACCCGTGGCTGTGCCAGCTGCTCCCAGGCCAAGCAGCATTGCGATAGTTATACCTGTTATTATTTCTCTTTTGTGGAGCCTGCCGGGTTCCTCAAAAAGGTGGTATACCTCTTTGTCTGAGTGGTACAGGACCCTAGGAACAATCAGAACTTGGACACAGAAGTCGATAGAGTCATTAAATTTGGCAAGGAACAAACAAGGACTCACCCGAGATCACTGACAAGCCCACATCCCAGACACAGATGGGACCGCCCACTTATTGATCTTTCTGTTGGGCTTGACAACTTTGGTGCAGAAGTTGCCTTTCTGCTTTGCCAAGGTTGCATTGCCAAAACATTTGCCCTGGCCTGTGATTTGACTCAGGGTGATTCCTCTGTGGGGAGTGTCCCATCTGCACTGGTGGGGGCATCAGCTGTGGAGTAATTGAAGGGGGTATTTAAAGCAATCCCTTCATAGAAAGGAGGTTTTACATCATAGCAAAGCCAGCAGGAATCATTTAGGTGTGGGTTGGATTCATTCAAGGATAGAAAGATAGCTTCTAGCATGTGAAAGATTGGGTTTGGGTCTGACTTGGCTAAGCGGCCTATCTGGAAGGCATCCGCATGGCCGGTTGGGGTATTAGTGACCTTTGAGGGCAAGGTTTTGGGGTGGGTTGTGTTTTTCCCTTTCAGCACGTCTTTAATAACTTTATTGGGTCCTACCGGTCGAGGTGCTGGTGGTTGGAGCCTGATAATTCGTACATTCACCCACCTTCTTGACCCTTTGAGGACCACTGTCCACGTTCTGCCTGTGGCCCAACTAGGGTGATCTGGCTGTAAAACGGTCATGTTATAACTTGTGCATCCCCGATATCCAGGCTGTGTATGGTGTTTTTCACAGCTGGTGGGTGCCCAGGTGAACTGTAAAAATTTATTGGGCTCCTGTGGTTGCCACCCATCTCCTATCAGCCTGGATAAGCGCTAGCTGTGCAGTGGTTGCCCCAGCCCAGATGCCTGGGCTAGTAGCCTTGTACAACTATCTTTCCATTCCTGTCTAAACACGATCATTCCTGCACTGCCAAACATCATGTGACCTATTTGTTTAATATCAAAGGGGAGCAAGTCGTCATTACCAAAGAGACTGTCGACAAGGGTGGAGACCATGGCCAAGTTAATCCCTTTCTCTGAAATGGCTTGAAAATTGCCTGTACGTCTTTGGGGTTTACCAGAGTGTATGTCCTTTGTTGATTCCCCTCCAGCCCAGTGACCCTTACCGGGAAGTCTTGAATTGTGGCCGTGGGGGCCCATTCAGCACAAGCTATTTTTGTTTTTCCCCAGTCGGTAAACTGGGCTGGTTCACATTGTGATTGCCTTTTGGTGCGGCTTAAAGCTTCATTTGTTTTTGTCTTAAATCGTGTTGGCTCTGCTCTCTCCCTTTCTGAGTCACAGTCAGTTTCTATCAGCTCTTCCGAGCTGGTGGAGCTGCCGCTGCTGGACTCAGAGCCGGAAGCTGAATGCCAGCGCACTTCCGGGCTTCGGTGCCTTTTTGTGCGGCTTTGGCCCTCCTCCTCTCTTCGGGGGTGGTGCTGCTCCCGCCCCCTGGGTTTGCTCTGCCTCCCGCAGGAGGAGGTCTCTCCTTTAAATGGTAGCAGCATTAGGTGTGGCTCCCGATTGGGTCTGCGCTCTCTGCCGCTCTCCTCCTCTTTTTCCCACGGATGCGCATTAGCAAAAACCTGCGCCTCCAGGCTTTTCCCGCCGAGTGCAAGCACGCCCTGCCCATCTTATTTGTTGCCGGCGCCATTTTCGGCCGGGCAGGGTGGAGGTGTTGCCTGCATCTCTTCCTGAGCCACGGTTTCTGCGTTTCTGGCTTCTTTCGCCAGTCCCTGCCAAAAGGATTGCGCACACTGGTGCACCTCCAGCAACGGGTCGCTGATTGGTGGCGGCAGGACGGATGGGGAACCCACGGATTTTTGGGAAGGTTCCGCGAGGGAGTTTGGGTTCTGGCCCGGGGAGGGGGGTAATGCGTTGGGCCTCCCCAGATCCCCTCTCCCAGGCAGATCGCCCTCAGGGGCTGTTTGCGTTGCAGCTCCTACCCCTAGCCTGGGTGTAACTAATAAACATGTGCACTCTGCACTCCATGTTTTCTGTTCTTCTAGCGCGCCGCGCAGGGCTTTTTCTACTCTACCCCATGCCTTAAGGCTTCTGCCACTGCCTGAGGATTTCGTATCCTCGGCCAGCGTGGCTGTGCATTTGTCCCATACCTCCGGATGTAGTACATCCACAGGATGTTCAACCGCCCCAAGCTCTAAGAGCCTTGCGATAGCAAGATAAAAACCCTTGAGCCGACACTTAATTCCCCACTGCTTATGAATCGCACTCATGACCTTCACAATGGCGTCCATGACGAATTGCTGGTCCGGGGACATCTCCCTCACCGAGAATCGGTCTCACCGCCCCGGCCACTGTTTCTTGTCCAGGTAACACCCGCTACCCAAGTAAATCTTCCCTGGTTTCAGCACCAGATATGTTGCCTTCAGGGGAAGGCAAGACGACCTGGTTTCAAGGAACAGCACAGCAGCCTGGCCTCGCCCAGGCCACTAGGGCCACAGACATACACAGACACCAACATGGTGGATGGTCAAATGGCATTTATTATCTTATCTCATGAGGTTAAATAGTCAAGGGGGACTTTGCTATGTCAAAGGAAGAAGGTAGGGTCTCTAGGATTAGTAGGGAGTGGAAAACTACTGAGTTAGGTGGGGTTACATGTCTTGGGGGTAATAGATCACGTATTACAGGATGAGGGGGAAGGGTCTTGCTTTCTGTCACATCCCGAATTCTTCCGTTCACCTGTCCCTATCTATCACAGGGGAAAGGAATTAGTGTTACTGAGAGTGATGCATTTTGCCAAACAACTCTGCCTAATTAGTTCTAAGTAAACTCCCTGTTTAATTTGTTTCACATTTCCAAGGCTAAACTTTCTGAATGCCACAAAGTTGGGGCACAAAATCAGGGTGATGTCTGTTAAGGATCCAAGAAATGAAAGACAAGATATAAACTGAATTCAAAAGACATCTGCACAGTGCTTTTTTCCATCATCATATCTGGTCTTCTACAACAGTGGTTCATGCAAATTAAGACATACAAACAAGAAGTGCTCAGAAAGTGAGTGATCAAGAGCTTAGTAGCACCTGTAGGAAACTGGTACAAATGTTAGATTTCATTTATTTATCTCTCTTTATTTTTCTTTTATTTGAAGAAGTTTTTGAAAACATTTTGTAATGTCTTTAGTGTTTCATCTGTACAAAACTGTGACAGTGCATATGAACATCTACAGAGTCAGTTGGTATGAAGAAGACGGAAATTAGGAAGTAGATGTTAGCACTTGGGGTAGTATTTCAGAAGACATTTGCCCCATTCTCACTTCTAATATCAACTGTTTTACAGAGGAAATCAACTGGTTGGACTAAGAGCTATCTCAGGCACCCCATCAGTGGGAGAATAGAGTGGTATGTGCATGTTCTATGCCATAAACAGTTGATGGAGGGTTGTTGCAGAGGATAGATAGATATGATTGTTATCTTAGCTAGCCGAATGTCACTTCTACCCTTGGATGAATCCTGGAGTGAAATGGACTGTTCCATCCCACCCTGCAAAAGATTGTGGATCATCCCACACTCCTGTACCTGCCCCTAAAACAGAGTCTGTAACCCCATTGGCCCATGCCTTGTCCCAGCCCACCTGGGAGCCCCTGAAAAGGGGGCTCCGAGCGGCCATGCGGCCTCTTGGACTTCCTCCCTCCTCCCGTCTAGGACTCCCTCCCCCTCTGGGGCTTCCCCTCTCCTAAACCCTCCGTTTCTCTCTCCCCTCCCCCGTCCTCCTAAGCCCAGCCACGTGCTACGCCTGAGAGCACGAGGCTTGGGCATTCCTGAATCTTTGAATAAACCCCTCTCCCCAGGAGCAAGCTTCAGAGATCTCTGCCTCACTACACCCCAACCGTGCAAAGGAGCATAATCATCCCACAGAGGGTGTCTAATTTACTGCTGTCAGTGTAGGTATTTTTTCTAATCTAAAAACTTAAAAAAGTTTGGGAACAGTTTTATGCACAAGAATTCCAATAAGAGAGACTAATCTTATCCTGCAGCACACAAGCACTTGGCTTTGGTGTTCTCCTTTCTCAACATTTCACATGTTCTATGACTTGGCCTCATCTCAAGACCATGTGGATGAAGTCTTTGCAAGTTGCAATTAATGGTTTTGCTGTTGCTTGCAAGGGAATATGATTTCTGTCTCATATTTCTAGGATAAAAGATGAACTTTTCTCCCTCTGCTCCAAGGGACAGACAAATGCATAAGTAGGGACATGATGGAGAAGGCAGAGGGGTTGTTTCCTCTCTGATGCTCTCTATTTCTCCTTCCTTCCGTCCTGTGAGGAGAAGCTGTAGGGAGGCTGCAGGCATGATCCTGGCTGCTTGGGTGTGCCACAAGCAACAGCTTTTCCTTAGTCCATTAACAACAAATCTTACAGGCTTGGTTGTGTCCTGATGTTGCTGTGGCCATAAA
Source organism: Lonchura striata (assembly GCF_050655825.1). Classification (NCBI taxonomy): domain Eukaryota; kingdom Metazoa; phylum Chordata; class Aves; order Passeriformes; family Estrildidae; genus Lonchura; species Lonchura striata. The sequence goes on along the minus strand of NC_140705.1, from coordinate 81,105,776 downwards.
CACCAATATTGAGTTGTTTCTTGGGGCTGGGAGTAATTTCATTAATTAATTAATGAAATTCAGCAATTTCATTTCAGTAATTTCAAACCCTGGATTTGCAAGGGTTAATATTTGCGGTGACTCTTCCTGAAAAAAGGTGTCCTTGGTGGGGTTTGTTGTAGTCACACAGCTTCTTTATCACAAGATTTTACACAGTGAGGCTGAGGATTGGAGAAGTGGTACAAGAAATTTGAACCAAAGCTCTGAATTTTCATTCTTCCAGGCAAGCAGAGGAGTTCTTTTTCTCTCTATGTGATATTTAGGGATTTCTGCAGCTGAAAGTCATTATCAAAGAGAACATTTCAAATGAATAGCCCTACACATATTCTCCATGGTTGCCACATGAATAACCATGAACACTTCTCAATCTTCCTCTTCCCACTCCTATCTCCCACCTCAGCTAAAGCACAAAAACTCATTTCAGGGCTAAAGATATACTCTCAAATAACTTCTGACATTTCTTTGTTGCTGCCTAGTGAAGGCTGGGTTGATGAACTAGAGAGAAGTTTTATATAAGCCCTTGCTGAGATGGCACTGTAGGATTGGAAGTGGGCAGCACTTAGAATTGTTAGCATTTTCCTCTGGAGTTAATTTAACTGCAGGTCTGTATGTCTGCATGGCATACAGGGCTCTGTTGGAAAAGCCAAGAGGAACAGCTGGCACATCCCTGGTGGGACATTTCCCTCCAAACAAGGGCACACAGAAACAAAACCTCTTTTTAGCACAGCAGGGACAGCAGTGTGGCTTCCTCTTTGAACCTTGCAGTTCTCAGGACTGTGACACATCACTGGGGCCCAAAACCAATACAACATTTGCTTTTTAAGCTTTTTGCTGGGGAAGTCAAATTGACCACATCTGGTTAATGAAGCCTGAAATAACTGTTAGTAAATCAAAGAGCAGTGCTGAAGGGGGAGGCCAGCTACAGAGACCAGGCCAGTTTCCCAGCCCTGAAGAGAGTACTCAATCCTTGCTGGCTTTATGGAAGGATACCTGGATGGCAGCCAGAGATGGAAAGCGTGTCCCCTTGCTATCTGGTCTGGTTGTTCATCCTGTGTTTGTAACCTGTACTAATACAGGGATTTACAGACAAACAGGAATGAGCCAGTTTTCCTCTGGTGTGTCTGTAAAAGATGTCTTTGCTGTGTTGATCTTAACCTAACAAATGAAAATGCTCAGTTCAAAATGAAGGCTTTCTATTGTTATCTGTAGGTAGGGGTGGCAGGACACTTCTGTGCTTTGAAAGCTAGATAGATTAGTGAGATGCTATAAGCCTGGGAAACCAACATATGAGGTAAAACCTACTGTTGTGATTAAGCAGAGAAAATAATTTAACCATCTTTAATGACTGCAACTGCCCATATAATAGCTAGTTTTTTACTTTGCTCTACTATATTAAAAAAAGAAGATTAAGGGATTTTTTTATGGCAGAAGCACTTTGGGTATATTTTCAGAAAGCAATCCAATTCTTCAGAATTAGAGGCAGATAAGGCATGCCATCTTCATCAAAACCTTTGGGATCTACAGCTGGGAGACCATATGTTTATCATCCTTACACCTGACTGTGCCCACTGAACTACAACTGAACTTGCTGGGTGAAGCCCTATACCAGATTTTGTAGATGGAAGCATTAGGGAAAAGTCTTTAGGCTATTGAGCAGATTCACTGAGTGGCTTTTATTTGCAGACTATAATTTTATAAGGCCAGAAATATAATTCTAGAAATAGATTGTGGCAATATAACTGGTGTTGTTAGCTTCATTTCTATTGCATACACTTGTAAAGGGGAGAAGACCCCAAAACCCATGGTATCTTTGCAGGAAGAATTTAGGGAGATTACTCTCAATAGTGGTTTTTTTTTGGATGCATGTACTAGATTCTTCCTGCTTGCATGGTAAATGATTAAAGGGCTCTTTGTACAAGACCACATGAGAGTTAACTTTGTGGGAACTCCCCATGTTTTGCTATTCCATGGTAATGCTCCATTTTCATAGTAGGTTGGGTGAGAAAAAGTATTTGGCAAAAATTACCCTTATTGGGAAGCGTTTTGTAGTGTATTCACTCCTGCTAACTTTCTGATTGTTGGCTGTGCTCTTCCCCATCTGTTGCCAAAGCACCTGCTGATAATGGTTACTATAGGATGTGACAATAAAACAGGTTGAAAACATGAAGCTTGAGACATGGAATTTCTGTTAGACTGGAAATGGGGAACTGCAATGCTGCTTCTCCTCAGGTCATGGTGAATCAACAGCATGGTGAGTGGATGCCACAAACCATTACAGAGCCAGTGAGTGGGGCATAAGAAAACAGGAGATCTAAACTAAGAAAGACTCAAGAAACTCTGAGAAAGACTCAAGCGTGCTGCAGCCCAGAAGTTGACAGAATCTTCCTCTTATCTGTTCTAATGTCTGATGTCAAGCCTTTTGTCTCTTTTTTCAGCATAATCTGTCTAGTTATCCTAGTGCTAGCCAGGTCTTTTCTCACAGCCCACTAAGAGTCACATTTTCCCAGACTTCCTGAGTCCATGTACTTCATCTCTTGTAAAGCTCTGATTTCCTTCAGAAGTCAAAATACTTAAGACTTCCTTGTGAAGAGTGTGTACCATCTTTCAAAGAATAAGGTGTATACACTTTCCAAAGTAGATGACTTCAATGATGTGGAATGGTCTGGCAATAGCTCCTCCAAACTGTGGGAATATGTGGGTCTCATAAGAACTTAAACTAAGAACTAAGCTTTCAAATTCTAAGAACTAAAGAACTAAAGAGCTAAGAACTTAAATTTTCAAATTTTTGAACAGGTCATTTGACTGGGATGATTTTTTCTGATAGGACACACAATAATGCTAATGTACTTGACTGCCTTTCAGAAAAGGAAGATGAGGGCTGGTTGTCAAGTAACATGGTATCAGTTAAGGATGACCTAAAGCCCATTTTCTATTTCCTTTAAATCCTTGTGTAGGCTGCATGCTATTTCATGACTGGCTAGCTTGTTCTCAGAGAAGTAGTTAGTGTTGTTCATTTACCACAGCAGTTTACCAGTGGTGCCAAATATGCCCTGAGCTCTCCCAATTCACTGTATGAACATTAATGTGATATGAATCAGAAATTTGTCTTTGGCACATGATAAGGTTTTCCAGGTCACATCACGAAGAGATGCTCATGCTCTCACTTGTGCTGCCAGACATTATTCTTGACTTCACACTCTGTTCTGCAAATACTGTGGCAGCTGTGACATGCAGAGATGCCTTGTTCTTGGGCAGCTTGCAGTGACCTTGTGCTGGACCCACCAAAGGTGCCTCTGGGCACACATGCACCCTCCAGTACTATCCCAGCAGTGGTTCTTTCCAGCAGCCAGGCTGGCTGGTGTACAGTGTCAAAGGCTACAGAAGGCTGTCAAGTATCAACCAGGGAGAGCATTTATTGCAGTGATTTTTCAAGTCCTTCCACTCTCCTTTTACTAGGTTACATCCTATTACATAATTAAATGCTGTATATTTGTTATCCCCAGAGGGCTTTTGTCTCATTCACTGAGCATCAAATAAGATGGTTATTGGCAGAGACAGCTGGTAGTTCTTTTTTTATTTTTATTATTCTGTGTGGCCCTGTTTTCTCTATTAGCAACGGGCTTATTACATTCCATTTAGTAATTTTCTTATTGTTCTGTATTCCTACTCTAGTATTATTGGACATACTTTGAATCTTATATTTATTCTTGTGCTTCTCCTGAACACCAAGATATTTTCAGTCTTGCTTCCCTTTTATGATGATACAGAAATAATCCAACCCAAAAAATCATTTAAGAAATATGTGTTAAATACATATGTGGGTACTCAAAGCTATAGAGAAAAGCATAGATCCAGATGAAAAGCTTCTGCTCTCTCCTGCAGTCAATGCAATTCACTTACCTCTTTTAATCTGAGTCTGGGTATATGAAGCTCTTTAAGAGTCTTCCAGGCACAAAGCTTCTTGCAGGATCTGTGAATATTTGTATCCAGCAGTACCCTTACTCCATTCTTCTGGAGAGGACAGGGTTTTCTGTTTTAGCCTGCTTCATCTGGAATCACCTGGTTGCCATCTCCCAGGAAGCAGAAATATATGCTGGTCATGAGGAACTTAGAGATATTTTTTCCCAACTGCATGAGATTGTAGCTTTTCATATCCCTTCATCATCAATGCAGAAAGGGATTAGGGAGTCTTTGCTGCAGGTGGGAATAAAGCACTTCAGGCCAAAACAAAGCACAATAAAGCACTTCAGACCAAAACAAAGCACAAAACCATTTTATCCTGCAGGCATCTTTACTTTGGTCTGCAGAGTTCCTGAAGTGCTTGCAAAAATCCTCTGCATTTGTTGATTTGCTGAGAAGGTTCAGACTCCATGCTCAGAAATTTGAGAGGTAGGCAGAGGGACAAACAGCACTGCAAGAAAACCTAGTTTTACCAGGTTGTTTTGAAAATAGAACCAAGGCTGTGTTACCAACCCTTTTCATTATTGCCCAAGGTGAAACTATTCACCAGGGTAGCAGTAGAACAATGTTTTAGTTGAGCTCTACCTCAGGAAGGGGTTTTGTCTCCATCTGTCTCTTCTGAGGAAAATGCTAAACCATAGGCCATTCTTGGATGGCCACACTCCAGATGTCTCTTACTGTGCAGTCTGTGCAGCCAAGAATGAAGAACTAGTGGGGTGAAGAGAGCCAGCAAAGGGGTGGAAGCCTGAGGAGTTCATACTGTAATAAAATTACTGTCTTAAGGGGGGATGAAGGGGTTCTTGTTTTCTGGTCTCTGCTACAAGAGATACTTTTACATGAGTCATTAGATAAAAATGCATAATAGCACTGAGAACAGGGACTGGACTGGAGTAGGCTATTCCACTCCCTCCTATTACACACTCAAGTTATTCATGTTTGCATGAGAAATGTCAAAGCTGTTAAGAAATGCTCTTATGTATTTCAACGTGCCAACATCCTGAAGGGTTTTCAGCTTGGCAAAAATGCTAGCAGGGGAAATGTGGGCCCAAGAGATTTTCTTGGCATAAATAAACAAAGGATTATAATATTTTTTTTTCCTCTCCCCACTCTAGAAGAGGCTATTTTTAAATGTGGAAATTGATAGAAGTAATCCTGAATTAACTTAATTGTTGGGCCAGGCCCCAGTGAAAGGGTTGTGTCAGTGACAGGGGTGTTGGTAATCCACTTGCAAGGGCTGGTTGCACATGTGAGTAGTAATAATTGCACTTCATGATTCATAACTGCAGTGATTTTGGTATAATACTGATATGTTGATAATTGTGAATAATATTGATAATAAGAAGTAATCAAGTAAGATCTGATGAGATTTTGATACACATGAATTATGTGGCCTTTAGGAACTCACCTGCTGAGCGTACTAATCAATAGCTAATCAAAACAGTTGGGAAATTGTTGTTAATTAATATGTAAAGTAGTTAAAGACGTAATTTAAAGGGTGACTTAAGGGCTTCAAGCATTTTTCAAAGTAACTTCATTATGCACATCATTTTTGCCAGGGTGTTTTATTAATGTCAAAAAGGCTGTGATTACAGAAATTGATAATGAACTGCAAGCAAGGAGATTTTGAGTAGGTTCCTTGCATCTAAGATAAGATGTGTCTCAGATCCTGCTGGAACAAACCAGAAAATGCTGACAGCATCCTTCAAAAATGGTAAAATTGGTTGGCCTACTATCTTCTGCCACATGGTGCTATTGTTTTTGTGTGCCATACATGAAAACAACCCCAACAATTACTAAATCTCACAGTAGAATACAGGGCTGATCAAGAGAGACAGAAGGAGCCTACAGGACAGAATTTCTATGCCAAAGGGAGAGAGATCTAAATATTGTTCTCCTACCTCATGACAAGAGACCATTTGGATACTAGCAATAGACATGAGATCTCATTTGTGTGGGCTGGCACTAAGCCATTCAATACAAACCACATTGAAATAGGACCTCCCTTTTGAGGTGGTCTTACTCCCATCTGAGTAAGACTATCTCAGATGGAGAGCATTCAAACCTGCAATTTTCCAAGCCTCCTTGCCACCACAATATCAGTCAGGACAACAGCCTTCTCACATTTATGCTGCTAAATATCACCAGCTGTAAAAGAAAATGCAAGGCTGTGAGGAGCAGCAAGGTTATGGAGAGAAGTGATTTGACTCTGGGACTCTATGTTGTTTGTACTTCATTCTTGCTAAGTAAAAGTCATGAAACCCCACACCCTTTCCAGCATAATTACTCCTCACTGCCTGTCTCATGTCACCAAACTCTTTGCTCCTTTCTGAGTGGCAGCATTGGCTCAACAGGCTGTGGATGCAGCAGCAGGGGCCAGCCTTGTTTGGGCACATTAGGGACCAGAGACAAAGGGAGGAAATACAGGACACAGGAAAAGTGTTTTACAAATGGATGTGTGTTGATTCCCATGCTTAAAATGCTGATGTGCATTCCCTTACATGCACTCCAGTAATAGATTCTGGACTTTTTTTCTGCCTTTAGCCACTTGCTGGTGTTGTCGGTGCAGTTACAGGGCACTATTGCCTTAGGGCTGGAAGCTTTTTCACCTGAGTAACTTTAGTGACAAGTGTGTTCCTACTGTTGCTGAGCCTGGAGCACAGGCTGGTGTCTGCAAAGACACCCTATGAAAGCTGTGAAACCAGCTGCTCTGCTCTACAGCTGCACAATCCTATGGTATCACCATGTATCCATAAAGGACTGGAGCTCTTGGCCTTGCAGGAGAGAAGTCTTGGGTAGTCCAGTAAAGGCTTTTTCTGTGTTGTTTGTTTCTAGTTGTCTATCAGTGGGTACACATCCTTTGACTCCTGGCCTCTTGCTCCCCTGCTGATCTGGTTTCCACCCTTTTATATATTTCCTCTGCTCCTATTCTGGCTTTTTATGTATCCCTTCCTCTTCCCCAGTCTAACCTCACCATATGTGCTCAATGGTATATGAGCTTTTAGAGATTTCAGCTGGAGTTTCAGCTGAGTTTCCACAGTCGTGGAAATGGTCTTGTGCTCTGCCTTCCTCCTTGCCTGTTCCATACCTTTCTATGTCCGAGTCTGAGTCCTGCAGATCAACAGCATCTTCACTATTTTCTCTAGGTATCTGTAAATTAGCAGAAACACAGATTACAAGCCAGGTTGGCACCTATAGCCACGGAGTGCCGCTTGGGGGGGTGTCTGGCTCACCCATGGCTGTGGGTGTCTCTGGGAATGAAACGGGGCTGCATGACGCTTCTGCCTCTCTGTGCAGCAAAACCCAAGCACTTTCAGCAGTGAGAACTCTCAGTCCATCATAGTTACTTAGGTGGATTTTGTGCTACACTTTGAAACACTCAAAACACTGTGCTAGCTTTGGTCAGCCCAGCCTGGCTTTATCCAGCTGCTACAGGATTTAACACTAAACAACTTCATCTACTTCTGCAGCTACAGCACGCACTTTTATCTGGAAGCATACTTATTGGTTTTTAATTATTTATGGCAATGAAATAGCATCCGTATCTCAAATTTTTTCCACAAAAATAAATACTCTTGTAGTTCAGTTCTGTGGCCATGAAAGAAAGCACATCTCCCCAGTGTTGCTTATATTGTTTATTTGTTTTTAACTTCAAAACACAGATGATTTTCTCAAAACAAATAGAGTAATGGGTGAATGGAGGTGGGCTCTCTCAGCAACTTTCCCAAGAAACACATCAAGGGCATATTTTTGCAAAACAACTACATTTCAGCACACCCAGACAACAAGGTTTTAAAAGTTTCTAAATAGCAGAGGTTGCTGGTTTTCTTTCTTTTTTAATTTTTCCCTGTTTAAGTTGCAAATGGCACTAAATGAACCCACAATTTCGATGGCTAACACAGAGACATTTTAAAAAGAATTATTTGAGTATGCAGTTAATTTACAGGATAGGGAATTATGAAAACATATCTCCTCATTTTGATTCTGTAAAAAAACTTGGTGATATAACTGGATATTTTAACATCTGGTAATCTGGCAACTGATTTAGGTCTACTAAATAATTTAAATCACTATCCTTAATTTCTACTTAGTTGGGTTTAAAAAGAAGTCACTTTTTACCCATAGGCAGGTAAAAACACTTTATTTTGAAGCAAAAGTGAAGTGTTGGATTATATTTTGTAAATAGCTCTGATGCCATACTTCATCAGTACTCTTAAACCCTAAGTCAGTTTTGGTTTCATTATCTGTACATCTCTTGCTCCACCTTCAAAGGAAGGTAGAAAAACAATCAGTTTGGAGACCAATCAGTAAAATCACATCAGCTTTCCTGAATCAGAATGCCACAGCCAGGCCCTGCTCACCAGGAAGGTCAGTGGGGGTGGAAATAACTCTGCGAACCAATGAGGAAATGATGAAGCCACTGCTCAGACTACAGTGACTAGAAAATACCAGACTAGTATTGTCAATATATAACAACTCCTAGTCCTTGCATAGACACACACAGAGTCAGGCACAGGCCACCAGAGGATGCCTATCATGGCAATCTATGAAGACAGGCTGAGAGCTGGGACTCTTGAGTCTGGAGGAGGCTTTGGGGAAACCTTAGAACAGCCTTCCAGAACGAAAGGGGAGCCTACAAGAAAGATGGAGAGAGACTTTTTACAAGGGTTAGGACAAGGAGGAAAGACTTTAACCTGAAAGACAGTAGGTTTAGATTAGATATTAGGAAGACATTCTCCACTGTAAGGGTGGTGAAACACTAGAACAAGTTACCCAGGGAAGCTGTGGGTGCACCATCCATGGAAGCATTCAGGGTCAGGCTGGATGGGGCTCTGAGCGACCTGGACTAGTGGAAGGTGACCCTGTCAATGGTGTGGGGTTGGAATGAGCTGATGTTTAAAGGTCCTTTTCAGCACAAAGTATTCTCTGATCCTATGATCAGACACACTCCCATGAGGTGCCTGTGGGGCTTGGGAGCCCTATGGTGAGTACACCTGGCTACCCTGCAGGGGGAACAGGGCTTTTTCCGCCACCTTGCAGCCTTTGGAGCTGTAGCAGCCCCACAGCAATCTCAGCAGGGCCAGTCTTCTCCTACAGCCATGGCTGTGAAATACCACAGAGTGAAAACAATAATCTATGGCTGTGACTGTTAAAGAGCAAAAGACATATTTGGAAATGTAGTCCAGAACTGATAAAATTTAGATAGGAAGATATTAGTTCATTTTGGTATCTAATGCCTGCTCTCCTGAAGTCAGTCTTTCTTTTCCTGCATGCATGTGAAAATCAAGTGTTTCTGGCACTGGGTTTGCTGCCCACATTTTAATGTTCTTTGGAGAATTTTGTACCTACATAGAAGGAAAATATCACTTTGCCATCTGATTTTCTTGAGTTGAATAGTCATCAGTGCTATAGCAAGAACAGATGGAATGGGATTTAGTAAATTAGTAAATTATCAAGCGCTGCTCTGTAAAGGTCTTCCTGAACACAAAGTGTGTGTGTGTTAAGCAGCCAGCCATAAAACTTACAATCTATCACATTCAATGTTGGGGTTATTGGATGGTGTATCAAGAATACCAAAATACACTTCCCTGTTTGCTGGAGGTGGGGAGTTGGTTGGGCTTCCCACCCCGGAATCAGGACTGGGTGCGGGGTGCATTTCTGGTGCATATTTCTCTTCTTTCTGAGAAGGCTGTGGCTGCTTTGGTTTGAGGTTTTTGAAACGTTTGAGCTTCACTGGGTCCTTGACTTCCTTGGCACAATGGAACAAGATGAAAATGTCCCTTCGAAATTTGGAGCTCATTCCAAAGTAGATAATGGGATTGTAGAAGCTGGCAGACTTAGCAAACAAACTGGCAAGGATGCTGGTAAGGTTGGGCACAGGGTGACCATAGGCAGACCATATAGAGATGACAGCATATGGTGACCATGCAATAATGAAGGCTGTGCAAATGACAATGGAAACCTAAAAGACAGAAGAAGAATAATCTTAAATCTATTTTGGAAGACTACATCAGGGGAGCAAAACACTGAGAATAATAATTTGAACACTTGGCTGGAAGGGAAAGGTCTGGATTGTCCTGAGGGTATGGCTTATAGGAGAATATAGGCAAGCACACAAATGTTTTGCGTTGATGCAGCCAGGAAGATCTAGGAGCTACATATTGAATTTTGGCATGGTGGTGTGTTTGAGAAATGCCTCATCTAACAGAATGAAAATAGCTGCATTCCCATATGTTTATATGAACACAGAGGGTTTCAGGTCGACTTAACTAAACAGTGAGTAAACTGAAATCTCCACTCTAACTTCTGAGTATGCTCAGAAGTACTGTAACTTCTGAAAGAAAAGAGCATATGCCAAACCAAATTTTTGGGGTTTGTGCTGTATAACCCACTCCAATTATATTTAGATTATTTTTCAAATGTGATGTAGTACCAATATAAATCAATTGATGCAGCAGAAATTTTAAACAAACCTCATATTCTTGACTGACTTCAGACTCTGTCACTAGTTATAAAAAAAAATGAAATGCAATTGGTTGGTTTTGTTCTCTTCTGTTCTATCTGAGATCAATTTTTGGAAAGACAGATTTAATTGAGATGAAACCCACGTGATAGGAAGCCCAAACTCACCCTGGTGACATCCCGCTCTATTCTCCTCTGTCTGTCTGTGGGATCACCCAGTCCTGTCAATGCATGGCTCAGTTTGACAGTGTTGATGATTGACACATATGAGAAGACCATGACTGTGACAGGTAGGAAAAAACAGCAGATGAAAATGGAGACGATGTAGGACTTGTAGATTGTAGAGAAGTTGGCTTTTGCCCAGTCTATCTCACATGTGCCATACATACGATCTGCAAAGCAAGAATAAGTTGGATAGCATTTTTAGAATATTGATCTGCTTTTGAGCAATTAATTTATTAGTTAAAATTATTTTTTTTCCTGTTAAGCACTACAGAATGAACTGATCTTTCTGATTTAATGAGACGTGAAATTGCTTCCTGCATAAAAAAATTTTCAAGACCATTAGACTTTAACAAATTTTATTGTGTATTATTATTCTGTTGAGTTTGTACTGATAGTGTAAATCCATAATGCACAAACTGTGGTTTCGGGATAGGAAACTGGCACTTTATTAAAAAAAAAAAGAAAGGAGTGATAAGAATTCTTATTTGTCATAGTACTCTATATAGGAACTTCCTAAGATGAGTGCTGTAGCAGCATAACAAGGAATTCCATAGACAATATGCCAAATGTAAAAAGTCACTTTTTACATAAATAACTAAGCAGGAAATAAAAATACTGAGGCTTCTTGAGGTAATGGAACTTCTACTGCAGTGAGAGCCATGAGACTAAGCTGATATAGCTAATGACAAAGATTTTGAGAAGATAAAACATATAAATACTTAGAAAAATATGAGACCTTTTGATAAATGGGAAACACACAGTCCTGCAACACAGAGATGCAGACATTTAGAAATGAAGACAGGCAGATTGCAAGGTCTACCACCACTAGTGAGACATTAGCTGATCAGGGGTCTAAGGAAAAGGCAGTGGGAATAATGTGTATTCCCATTAGATATACAATGCCTCTGGCTTGAACACTTTTGTGAATAACAGTTGACTTCTTTAGGTCACCTAACATGTTTGCAAAGATGTCCTGATAGAAAACTTGAATTCTATAACCTTAGAGATTTTTCTGTAGATTGTGAATTGTGTATTTTTCTTTTTAAGTAGAAAAAACTGCGGGGTTGTTTTTTGTTGGTTTTTTTTTTTTTTTTTCTGACAGCTATGGCAACAAATTGAATTACAAATAAATGAAACATGAATCAAAATTAGTAAAATCAAGTATTAACAGGTCCTGGAGATACAATACTGGTGGAGACTACATGATTTAGCAGCGAATCTCTCCCAGACATCCAGTGGTAATTTTGAAGGAAAAAAAATCCCTTAATTCCCTACTGTTGGAACTCAAAATGTCTCTCAGACATTTTTAGAGGTTCCAGGCCTTGGTCAGAAGCATTTTAGACCCTGGCAGGCAGCTGGAAACAGCTGTGATTTTGAGTTTGAGCCATGGAATGAGTTACCAACTTTGGAGGTGGAACAAACAGTCACAAAGGGTTAGATAGTATAGTAAAAGTAGTTACAAAGTAGAAAGGAAAATTTTTTAGTATTGTACAGGGAGGTTTTAGCACCTGTACAGGGGGTTTTTACTTTGTACATGGGGATCAGAAGATCTAAGATGGAGGAAAGTGGGCTGATCCTGTTCTTCCTCCTTCTTCTTCCTTACCTCCATGTTCTTGGTGATGTTGGCACTCACAGATTGGTTTAGAGTAGAAAAGCACTTTGTAATATAGGTAGTAGGTATTGGGGGAAAATTATAAACATGTAATACGTAATATATAATATAAAAGATAGCAGTAGCCCTGGGTGGGGATGGAGAAGAAGAAGAAGAAGACAGCAGACAGAGAGGATGTCAGAGTGTGTGTGTGCCTCTGTCCAGGCCGCTGACCAAGCAGCCGCAGCCTGAGAAGACAATCTTTTAGATAACTAACAATAAACTGCCTCGAGACCGAACAACAAGAGGCTGTGGAGTTTTTCTTTGGAAGCACGGCTTGGAGGAGAGACTTTACCACCACACAAGACCCCAGACCAAGCCCAGGGTTCTCACACACAACAGGTGATAGGAGATTTAAACAGAAGGAATTAAATGAGCAAAATCTTAAAATCTGTTTTGTGATTCTCATCAAAAAGAGATCAGTATTTTTACCACCAAAAGCTCTAGATGTTGCTATACAGGATGTGTTCTGTAATAGACATAGATTTTTCTCTCCTTTGCTTTTTCTGTCAGTAGACCTCAAGATTCAAAAATATAACTGTAAAATCTGGCTTAATTCTGGGTTTCTGCTTTTGAAAACTTTTGCCTGAAAAATGAAAACAGCCTCCAGACGACAGGAAAAGATAATCCGGTAGATTTTTTGCGAGTCACAATTCAAAACTATGCTTTTATACCTCCACAGGGACAAAAACAAGTGACTTTCCCAAAAAATTGGTGGGGTCCTGGAGGCCCCTGAAGATACTGTGTTGTAGTGAAAGGCCAGAAGCAGCCAGCTTTAATGTGCTGTGCTCTGCTGGTACTCTGCTGCTGGACTGGCTACTGCTGGGCTCCCACATCTCTGTGGGTGCCCTCACTGGAGGTGTATTTAGAGACAGCCCAGGAACCCAAAATTGCTCTGAGTCTCAGCAGGGGAAAGCACTCCTAGAAGCAGTCTTGAAAACCACTGTCAAGGAATTGAATTCAAACAGGGTCCATGGAGGCACCTGAATGTCCTGACAAAACAGCATTGCCCAAAAAGTTCCTGACTCCATTTTAAACCCAAAACAAGACAACAAAAGTCCCCCTATAAATGAAGAGCTGGTAGATTAATGTAAAATGAACACAGATCAACAGAAGACAGACAGAAAAACACAGAAGATACACAGTCCAAAACAAACAAGTATATGACAGTCCAGAGTGCAAAAATATGACATAAAATTCAGACAGTCTAATAAACAGTTTGAATTTGTCTCAAACCAAAGATCCATTGAGCCTAATATCTTGGTTTTGTTTTGGTTTGTGAAGGATAGAATATTTAACCAACAATAGGAACAGCTGCTTTTCTCACACCCATACTTCAAGGGTCCAGAGATATCTCAAAGCTTCCATACTTAGTAAATAAGAGAATATATGCACACAGCTGCTTCAGAAAGTCTCCATAGATTTCGTGACTTCTCAAAGAATGCAGAGGCCTACAGAATCCAGACAGGAAATGGCTGGACAATGTCAGTCACATGATTTCAGTTGTTGGGACTTCTGTATCATTACCATTTGTTCCTAGATATTTGGTTTGTCAAAGTCTTACATTCTTAACTTGAGGCAATTTCTCCATCTTTCCCCTTGAAGAAATTTTCTGGTCTGTCACATGCCTTAGCCACTGAATTTCTGCAGTGTTCACTACACAAATTTTTTCCTTTTTCCCCTCACCCTCCTTTTTTGATATGGCCTTATCTTGCACTCTAATTCTTTCTTGGATTGACAAACTTGCCAACACCTTTGAGTTCCTTTGCTATGTAAATTTTCATATTTTCAACAAATTGTTTTGCCTAATCTTTCTGTCTTGTCTTATTATAGTTTCAAGTTTAACTTGCTAGAACTTGTGTTCTTTGCTAGTTTTCTAAACTTTACAGTTTTTGAAGGATGTCTTTTGATAGTTTTATTTATCTCACTGCTTAACCATGCCAAGTATTTCTGGCCTCTCTTTTTCCATAGGCAATATGCACTTGGTCCAAGACCTTCCTGTGATATCTGCAAAAAAATTCTCTTTATAACTGATACCAAAGCAGGCAACACTCTGCGCCTACGTCACAGACAACGGATGATTTCCTCAGTTCCACTGATAATCAGTCTGGTTTATCACAAACAGCAAGAAAGAAAGGAAAGTTTATCTTTGTTAAGTGGAGAGGTGCCAAGTAAGTACAACTGAGTACAACCTGTTACCTGTATAACTGCCCCAGCCAAACAATGGAGCTGCAGACCAGAAGAAAGCGGCCACCCAAATGAGAACCAGAGCCACCGACATGCTGCTGTTGCTGATGCAGTGACCTGCAATGGCATGCTTAGGTCAGAAAATAGTACTTGGAAAGGCAAACATATCTCTGAAATCCAAATGCACTGGTATTAAAAAAAATTAAGGTAGAAAAATGTGTATTCATAAGAAAAGTTTGATTTTGAAAGCATCTGTAAGGCTTGTGTTCCCACTGAAGAGTGGAAGTGAATGGTTTTCAAGCAGGAGACAATGAGTTTGTTGAGAGCTCTGGAATTAGCGAATTCTGTGTTAAACTCATGCTTTGTAATTTTGTAAAAATGCAGGATACAGTTGTATTTTATATAGAAATTAACAAGATAAATCTAAATTCAGGAGATGCTCTTACTCGCATCAAGGTTTTTCACTGTTAAAAAGAAGAAAATAGCACAGCCTGTATTAGCCATTTGATACAAAAGATTCAGTCTCTCCTGCTTTTTCCATACACTATGGCTATTTCTTCATTTATGTGGGCAATATTTATGCATTCACCAATTTCTGTTCCTCAGCATTTCTGCAATGTTATACTCAGTACTTGCTCAAATTTACTTGAGATTCAAACATAAATTATGCACACCATCAGATAGATATGTGGTAGAGCTTCACAAAAGAGAAATGTGGGTTTTGAATATGACTTAACATGCAATGAATAGAGGATGTAGGATTATATCACAGCAAAACTCTATCAGCTCCAGCAGCAGTTTGTGCTGAAGGCTAACTTCAATAAGTCTATCATTGCACCAAACTGCAGTAAGTGTAAATTTTTTCTGTGGAAAAATGACCTCCCTGCAGAATTTCCTAGCACAGCAAATACTCCTTGTGCTAGTAAAGAGAAAAACTCATCTGATGCATCCTATGTACTCACACATGCTTTCCCTGCAGACATTTATAGGTTCCTGCCCAAAAGATGGTGCAAGCCAAATTGCAGCAAAGGCATGAAAATTTATCTGATCCCTGACCAGGAGCATCTCAGACATCATCTCATAGAAGATCAAATATTTTTCAGTAAGGTCCAGACAAGGATGTATAACTTAGGAGCAATTTGAGTCATATTTTGAGGAATACAGAGTATTCCTGCAGTACCTTTGTGGTGACCCAAGTGCACTTGTAATAATTTGGCTCTTACTGGAGTTAACCCTGAAGGATTCTATGAAAACATGTTTATAATGTAAATGACTATATTATGTCCTGTTTTTTAATGTGTTTAATTTATATTTATATTTAACATAGCCTGACTGACTGATAATAGTGGCTGAGAGAAATACAGATTTGCACCAGGTTCAGTGATGGCAGAACTGGACTTGCCTTTATTCCTTACCTCTCTCAGGATGGCAGCCCTTGATATAGCGTGTCACACTGATCACTGTAAGGGTATTAATGCTAGCCAGGCCAAAGAGGAGTGTCAGGAAGCCATCAACCTGAAAAAAAAGCAGTACAGGATATTCTGTTACTGCAGAGAGTTGAGTGGGGAAAGAACCACAGGAATTTCTCCTGTCATTTTCATCTTAATGAACTCAAAAGTTTTTCCCGAAACCAAACTAGCAGGGTTGGGTTGCAAAATGTCAGGTGCAGTTATCTTCTATAGGATCAGTGAGCAAGTAAATGTTCAAAAATTATATAAGTGCTCTGTCATGTACATGCAATAAACAAGCAAGCACACCCTTACATCTATGCTTCCCTTAAGTTATTTGCTAAATGAAGGAGAAAAACTTTGAACTGGAAAGAAGAAAAGCCCTGAACAGGCAAAAATGCCCTGGGTGCAGCTGCCTTGCTTATACAGAACAAACATGCAAACTGATCCTAAGAAATTTAGGCCAAAGAGGGAAGAATTTAGGTGGTGAAGGGCTGGGCTGAGTGAGAAAATATATATATTTTTTAAAAATACCTCAAAGCCTAAATAGATCCAGTAGAATGAGTCTCAATGTCTGGTGTTGCTGGTTGCCTGCTATTTCTGAAACCCTGATCCTCAGCTCCTTGCTGTGATGCAGGCAGAACCGTGCAGCTCCTGCTGCCATCAGTGCCTCAGCCACGTCCCAGGATGGCCACAGCCCTGTGAGATTCACCACCGGGTATAACCAGAAGTTCTGTGGCAGACATGGATGCAGCCATCTGCTAGGGAGAGCTCTATGGCTGGGAAATGACCCAGGCAAAATGCTGACAACCAATCCCTTATTTTTTTAGAAACTTGAAATGATATGTTAAACTGTCCAGAGCAGAGTTGCCAGTTTTACAGCTAGTGAAGCAAAAATATTAAGCGCCTCTGGAAAGTAAGTTGGCATTAAAATACTGAAATTTTTGGCAGAAAGGCACATCATTATTCTACAAACAAACTGTCATTGTATGAATGGCCACAACTCCTGTGGAATTCAGTTTATCCCAGCACTGAATCTGGGGCTTTAATTGAGGCTTAAATCTAAGACCCTGGCAGATTGTATAAGTTAAATTGGGTGAAAGGTTAGAAAAAGGACAGCTTCGTCAGTTCTTCCATTGGTGCTTTTTCTTACTACCAGTGTTCTCGTATGGACTCTAAATACTTAAACTTTTGCAGACTCACCACATTTTAAACACATGCAAGGCTTGCTACTGCAACAATCTACACTCACCTGTGTCCTGATTACAGTCAGCTCATGCTTTGTGTATGAATGAAACCATGTTTAAAACAGACTTTCCTGGATGTCTCAGCTACTTGCCAGAAGCTGCACTTGGCTGAATTTGGCCTGCAGTGTGCTGTGAATGTTGGTGAAATACCTGGATATGTAAATGTACCTTGCATTTCATTAGCCTTACTGGTGCAAACAGCTGCCACTTCTCCATTTGCTCTAACAATGCTTCACAGATGTGGAAAACATAATGACCATCATCTTAAGGAACTGCACTAGTTATTAGATTAGAAAGGAAGCAATATTTCAACAAGGATGCAAATAAACACTTTGAAATTAGGCCTAAAGAGCTATGAGATTGAATACTAAAAGAGCAGAACAGGCTTCCCACTGTGTATCATAGGCCAATGTTAAAAGCAGGGGAGTTTTTCTGAAATAGATCTGTTGGTTCCATCACTGGCAGATGTGACCATTTTTCTCCTATCCTTCTTCCCTGATGTCAGACCAAAGAGAGATAATTATATCAAGTGATATAATTGCCTTTGAGGAGATCTACAAGGGAGGAAGCTGGGTTTAAAAATACAATCTTGGCCTTTAAGATGAAGCTGTCACCATAAAAGAAAATGTTTTCTTTGGAAATATTTCCTTTGGAGTGGTGCCTTGCTAAAAAAAAAGCCACGTGGTCAGTACTACATCTTGTTTGCATACTATTTCATACCAGCATTTCATCAGATCTTCTGCAGGTGTGGGGGCTGCCACCAGAGACATTACCAGGGCCAATGGTTTGTAAGTGGCTAAGTGGCAGCAGACTCCCAGGGCAGCTGTCACTGCCCCATGCTGGCCACAGGCTCAGTGGCTTGGGAACAGTGACAGGGGGAAACATTGTGAAGGAGCAGAAGTTCTGGGGATGAAAAGAGATTGGATGAAATGAATAAAGGAGGTAAATGGTGGCTCTCAAACTGCAGAACAGCCCACACAGCATCCACAGCATCTGGAACATTTAACCACGAGAGACCATCCAACAGGGTGCTTTGGGAGCATGATGCTCAGACCACTCTTGTCCCAAACTTTTATAGGCAACAACTGGCTTTTGAGCCCTACTATGCATAAACCATTTCCCTGCAAGTTTGTCAATGCTGCAACACTTTTTTGTCCTTGTCACTTAGACATATGTCCTCTGATGAACACAAGGGCTCTTCCTCTAGATATAGCCAATTTACTTCAAGCTTACACCTACTGGATTTGGAAGAAAGATCTCTGCTACTTTTTCTGCTCTTGAACACACAGCACTGACTGTAGGTAGCAAGGCAACTGCTAGGCATCCAAGTAGGTAACAACAGAAAAACTGCTTTAATATATTCCCAATTTCTATAAACAGAGATTAATATCTGCATGTTACAAAAATATGTGATAATTTCAGTTTTCTGCATCTTTAAAGATATATGGAATGACAGCCAAGGAAATACTAGAATAGTAAATAACATTTAATTGCTTTGGAAGATTGATGCTCTTCCCCTTACACAGTTCTGGTTTTCCTTTATTCTACCCCCCTGCCAGCTCCTTCCTTCTATAGTCATAATACTTCAATTTTTTTCTGATGCAATTTTTCACTTCCTATTATTAATTATGATCAAATAGCAGCAGTGTTAACAGGCAGTAATGAATTCTGACATAAACACAAAGTTGATTGCATGGTAATTTTAATACACCAGCTTTCCTTTTTGCCCATTAAGAAGCAGAAGTAGATTAGCAATTTTAAAAGCTTTCTTTCAGTGCTCTACCAGCATTACTCCCTTGGCTATACATATATGCATGGAAGGTGCTCATTATCTTTATGCTGCCTAGAAGCTAAGACACAACTGAAGAAAAAATTGTGGTTTCTTTCTGCTTTGTACTTGTGCCTGACTTTAAAGCTCACTAATGCTCTTGTAGCACTATTTGCAACCCACAATACATAGAGCTCCTACTACATGCAAATTCATTTGCTTCAACACAGAGAGAGTTAGGAATCCCCAGTGTACTATTAAATTTTTAGTTGTGAGCTTGGGTGTGCCTCACTTTTACTACCTTTAATACTTATGAATCCCTACTGATTCATAAGGGTTGTCTTCATTTAAAGCAGAGTAAAATATAACCTATTGTTCATAATATTGGATTAATCAAGGTTTAATTGCACAAAAGCAGATTGCCAAAATAGCTATTACTTTTCACTTTGGGCCAAAACATTGATCTCACCAGCCACAAAGGCTGCCTCACTCCCTCCTCTGGCCAACTGGTAAATCTGTTGCAATTTCCCAAAGCCCATTTATTTCCCTTCAGAACGAGGGCATCCTGTATTTTTCTTCTATTGAAAATGAGATAATGAATATGTAAAGAAAAGCATAAATTTCAAAGAGGGATTATTTGCCCACAGCATATACTTAAAGTTGCCACAATAAGCTCTCTCAGAATTACTATTCTTTTAAAATACAGATCAGATGATTCTGAGATCATAATGAAATTAGATAAAAGCAGTCAACCTCATTCAAAATCAAGAAAGGAAAAAGCATTTAAATCAATCTTCAAGAAACACATTTGTAAAAGCAATTGTAGATACCTTGGAATAGATTTTTTTTTAATTAAAAACTTAATTCTAAATTTAACAATTTCTTAAAGTTTGAAATAAATGCAAAAATATTATCCTCGAGTCTGATGATAATTAATGATCACATCTCTTAAATATACTAGGGCCTGTCAACTGTACTACAGTAACTCTTTAGTATCAGAGGTTCTAGAAGGACTACTGAGTTCAATAATCAAAATTAGTCTTCACAAAAGACTACTTAAAACCCACAATGCATAGTGTTCCCAAGACACTAAGTTTCTTTGAGATTTTCTACAATACAGGAGGCGAAAGAGACTTACCATTTACTACAGTTCCCACAACACCTTTTGCTCATGAGACATTATTCTGGCATGTTTGCATCCTGCCTTTTAAAATGCCTCAGTGGGCTTCAAGGGTAGCTATGCCTAGAGGTGATGGCATCAACCCAAGCCATTAGAGGGCTCTGACACAAATTCTTTAAATAAACAATGAGAATTTATATGCTACAGGATTAGAGTTTAAACCATTAACTGAGAGCATCCAACATTCAGTATTTTGCACTCACAAAGTGATTAAATCTTTCTGTGGCTGGCATATATTCTAAAGACAGAAAACTAGGAATGCAGTATTTAGACTATACTATTATGTGTCCAGATATGTAATTATACTAATTATACTATATAGTAAATGTATGTTCAGTGCCACTATTAATATATGCAGGTTAAGTTTTGGCTTTAGTAAACCTGGGGAACCCAGTTTCATCTACCAGTTTAATCAATTAAGGTTCAAAGTATACTTACTTTGGGCTGACCTTTAGCTACTGTCGTTGTAACTTCCCAGGCCACAATTTCTACTCCTAGCTGTACCTGCCCCTATCAAGAAGCACATCTATGAATGCAACAACCCTACCACTGGCAGGAATGTTCTTGAGGGCACAGCATTTAATGAACAGATTGAAATTCCTTGCAGAATGTCCTTACACAGCCTCATCAGATAATAATCTTCAAATACTGCATCTTCAAATGCTTGGGAAGAACTGCTTTCCAGCTCTGTGTAGATGCCATGGAATCATGGCAGGTTCTCACATCTCCCCATGAAGAATAAACTGGGAGCATGTAGTTCGTACCACCAGATGATCCAGGCACAATGTAAACCTTTCTTCAGGTTAAATGCTGAGTTGCCATTGTCTTTCAGTGATTTAGTGTAGAGGGAAATTAAGAAGCACTAGATAGGAAAATGTAGCATTGTCCTTTGGGGACATCTGTGCTACACTGTAAAATTCATTTCAGTGGGCCAAAACTCCTCTCCACTGTAGTGATGCTAATTCTACTTGTGTGATGTTAAGTCTACTTGTTTATTGTCAGCATCACCATTAATATAAACAAACAATTACACAGATAAAAGAAGAGTCACCTGTCTCATCTTTACATTACCATAGAAGGCAAGGCTTGGCTTTGTGGCCTGTAGATAACTGAAATCCATGCACATCAGATTAAAATCACTTTTTAAAAAAGTATTTTCTTTTCCATTTCAGAATATCATGTGAAATGTTTCTTGAGGTTCACAGACCTCAAGGGAATCAGAGGTACCAATGTTCATGGACTTTTCCAGGACAGCCAGAGACTACAAATGACCCTACACATTCTCCAAAGTATAATCCTCTGTGCTGCTTCCCAACAAGAAGGAATATGCTTACATAGCCACCCTCAGGTTTGTACAAGGACACCTCTGACTGCTGGCTGAATGCCTAGAATTGAACTAGTTCTTCTGCTCTGGAAGGTCCTAGGCAAAAGGCAGGGCAGGTTCCTGATGGCACCAGCTCAGCCTTAAGTGACCAAGACAAGAACAGGTTATTTTCCTGAAAACCTGAAAAAGATGCATGGCTACTAGCAGACCTCCTCTTAGGTTAACATTCTCGCCCCCTATGGATCCTGTACCAAAATAACAGGAGAGTCACAAGAATTTCTAGAGTCCCAGTAGACCAGGGAGAGCATGGAAGGAAGTATAAAAATACAGTTTATTCTTGGCCTTAAAGAGCAATCTGGAAATCCACCAGATGCAATGTCATCCCTTTCTGCAGTGGTGTGGAAGTCCTGAATGTTATGCCATGTACAGCGCATTGCAAGCAGCAGTCATCTTGTCACTGATTCACTCAGCACAAGATCTAGGTCAGGACCTGATTTACTTTCTAGGTACTATCAGTGTACTCACTAAATGGAATAAACTTTTGTGATAGAGAAGATGAGTACATGTGAGATAGAATATATAAGGTATTTACAAATTTTATCAGAGTGATACTTTAATTTCAGCTGAAATTTTGCTTAAAAGTGAGAGGATGTGGCACACAGAGAGGCGTCAGAAGAATATTATTTGTTCTGCCTTATGGTGAGAAGATCTTGAATGATGAAGGAGTAATGGACAGTATTTTTTGAAAGAAAACATTTACTGTCTTAGACATCAGCACAGAAGGATGTGGAAATCTACTATTTTCCACACAGAGAAATAAGAAAAGGGTATTTCAAAGCCCTCTGGGAGGAAAAGCAAGTACAGAAATCAAAGCTTAGGCTTTGTAAATTCCTAGCTCTGTAGGACTGCTCTCAGGCAAGGAATGCCCAATCCAGGCAGCAGCGTATGGTTTGACACAGTGCTTGGGTGTCACAGCAGGGGCTACGTCAGACTTGTTAAACAAGGAAACAGATAGTTTGGGCATTCATAAATTTTCACTACCAAATATATATAACTTACCTAATTAGTCACAACTGACTGCAGAAATACTCATTTAGAGGAAAATGAAGGAGAATTCGTGACTAATGAAAACTGGTGGAACTTCCCTGAAGACACATTAGTTACACTGAAATGATCTTCCAAGTTGCTAATGATCCTACTTGTGCAAAGGCAGTCTTTCCTCCCTTCCCTGCAGATGAAGTATTTTTCTCATTAAAATTCAGCTCACAGATGTCTGCATGAGTTGCCTTTACCTCTTTGACTGCAATGCATACACTCTTTAGATTATATGAAGACAGATTAGAAATAAAGAAATAGGGAAGACTTCTTCCTCTGCAACTTTATATTTCAGTATCCAAATCTCAGGTAGGCAAGGAAACAAGAATGAGGATACATTCCAGTATTATAATTGAGATATAAATTTGTTTCAGAAAAAGTGAAGGAAAAAAATTAATGGATGATGAAGCAATGTGAATGGGGGGTTATGCTGAAACAAGCCTGACATAAAAATGCATACAGACATTTGGCAGTAGTGGCTGTCTGTCCTCAGTAATCTCCCTAGAAGCTGTACTGGGAAGGAAGTAAAAAGAAAACTTGCAAGGTTTAATGTTGGCCCTTCCCATCTGACATTGCTTCATACAGACTGTGGAGCTACCACTGGTCTCTCATCTCCCCAGAATGTGAGGGAGTACCACTCCACACAAAATAATGTGTAAACACTCTCTTGGTATTTATAAAACACATAAAATCACTAACCAAGTCAAGAGAATCAGTAGTCTAGCTACATAAACAATTGGTTGATTTGATGAGTCATATTAAATGGACAGAAATCAATGTGCTCCAAATTTACTCTGTTTGTAAGAACATAAATGCCTTTAGGGTTTCTGATTTATCAGACAATTTACAGAAGATTTTGCTAAAGGAGGAAAATATTAATCTTCTCTTTCCACCTCAGACAAGATTTAGCAATATTTTACAATCTATGTATAGGAAAATATATAAATGCATGTCCTGAGAAAGCAAATACTATTAATAAACACAAAAGAATTTATTCAATATTAAAATCCCTGCCCTCAAAACTTCTGAAAAAGGCCATGTGTTTTCATCATAATTTTCTCAGCATTTCCTACTCTTGCAATTTTCTTTCTGGTGTTTCAGATATTTGGTTCTAATTTTTATAAAAGGTGGACATTATTTCTTCTCAGAAATGTGATGAGAGAGCCCTAGATATTTAATAACACCCAAAATACTGGAGTTTTTTAGGTGCTAGCAAGAGGGAGTGGCTGAAAATTGAATCTCCAAAAAGGGGCAAGGGCCAATGTACTCAGCTTTGCAGGCTTTGGTCATTTGCCTGGTGAGAGGAGGATTGTGGCTCTGAGCTCTGCTCCTAGATTGGAAATGGCAAAGCTGGTGAGCAAATGAGGCTCCTAAGGAAGCCAACAGAACAAGGTGATGCACCCTCTGCTTGATTTTTCATATTTTACTTCTCAACACAAAATATTGTGATTCCTTAGTATTCACAGTAATTTCCTTCCCTTAACCCAGGTACAAGACCTTTCAAAAATTATCAGTGCCACTGAAAAAAGCAGAGGGATTGCTGACCCATTCCCCATTTACCCCCATGGACTGTGTGGGTGAGCTGGATTCCCTTTGGAGCCCAGACCCAGGAATATTCATCATAAGGGGGTGCCCAGCAATAGCTAAAGCAAACAAATACTGGGGCTAGAGACTAAAAGAGGCTCCCTACATTAGTGCCAGACATCCACTGGAGTGAAGGGAACCCTCCTTGTCCAACAGCAGCATTGTTAAAACAGGGATTTTGTATGTCTAACTTTGCTTTTCTTAGACATCCCTATTTATCTGGTATTTCAGATGGCAGCTTTATCAGCTACACCACCACAATCTGGAAAATCTGCTAAAGTCTAAGAAATCCCAGACATCTGTGGGCCACTTACTCCTCAATGCATACACACTAAGTCTGGTGCTTCCAGATAATTTTGACTTCTGGGCCGCATCATGCCATTTTGGGATGCACATACTCCACAGATCTGGTGCTGTCAGGCAAACTGCATGAATATATTAGGGTTTACAGAGTAGAACAACACCTGTGTGCAGTTTGGGGCTTACTGCTGACCACCACATTGCCATGTGCTCCTGTCCAGGGTATGGCAGACAGGAATAAAGAAGCGCTGTGTGAAGCATGGAAGCACTGCAGGATTCAAAAACAGATTTTCTCCTTGTTTTGTAGTAAACCCAGCCACAGGAGAAACAGTTATTTCTCTCTCTTCTGCTCCCCTCAGTGTCTTTATTATTGTGCACAACATGAAGCAGTGATGTGAGGCTGAAGACAGGTCCTTGAAGGCTGGTCCTTGTGATGGTGAGGGTGGGTTGCAGGGACAGATGCCGCGCTCCCGCCTAATGCAACTCCACAGACAGAGTCAGTGGGAGCTGGATCCTGTCACTCTGGTGCTCACTAATACCTCAAAGTGGAACTTTTTTTAAAAAATGGCTGCTCCAGACAATGTTTCTGTGCAGAGACAGATCTGCTGGGGATGCTCTGGCACCATCTGGCTGGCCAGATGGGCTGGGAATACCTGGATGACAGTGAGGTGAGTGCATCTGCAGTAAGAGCGTCAGTCAGACATCAGGGACAGGAGGTGTGCTCATGACAGTACCATGACCTGGAGAGCTCCACCCTATGCACAGCCCAGACACATCTTACACCTAAGATATGGTCAGAAATAAGAAATGTGTTTTAAAAGAAGCCTATGCCAACAGAGTGGGCATGTGGTAAGAACAGTCAGTTTTCTTGATCCTCATAGTAAAACCTTTAAGTCTTTGAAAAATTAATGCTTAAATAACCAAACTGCATTATCAAAAATAATTTTTAAAACTTAGAAAACTGAAGTACTGGAAACAAATTTAAACTGAAGTACCAGGATTATGAAGGATTTCAAATTCTAAGGCACTCCACATGCCATTCTTTTTTCAGATATGACTGCAATGTACCTATGGAGTTCAGATAGGTTACAATCCTTTCCCTGTATTTAGAGGCCTCCTGAAATCTGCTTCTTTTGTTGTATTTGCTACATAATTAGAAAATACAAGAAAAACTTTGATAAATAAAGCTCAGAAGAAGCCATATTTGCCTGTTGAGAATGAGTGTTTCTTTACTTCCTACATTGCACACAATGTTACTTACTAGTTCCACTGTGAACTTCTGGTTCAGTAGAACATACAAATAAAAAAATATATGAAGGACAAAAATATATTCTGAGATAGCTTTTCACTAGGAATATGGTCAATGGGGGAACAGATGGCTCTTGGTCACTAGGTTACATTCCCTGACCTGAAATTTACCATGAACTTGTTTACTTACTGATCATATTGGAAGAGGCTAAAAAATGGATGTGCCAAAGGTTGATTGTCCAGCCTCTGTCCAGTTCAGGAATGAGACAGTGGTAGAGCAGAGGTATAAAAGTGAAAGTAGATTCCAAAAGCCAACACTGGAAAACTGTATTTGTACAGAGCTTTTAGCAGAGGAAGCATTTCAATACAGATGTACCAAGTAGCCTCATTCCTGAGAGAAGAGCCCTGTCAGATGCAAAAAATAATGTTTGGCATGAGAAGAAAAGTGTTGTTTTTTCCATACAGAGGAGGAGAACAGGAGAACTCCTCTCTGTCCCTTTCAGCAGGTATGCAGTGAGATTGTCCTGGTAGCTGGAGATACATCTTTTGTTACATTTTCAAAGACCAGGCTGTTTTGAAAGCAGTACTCTGTCTGCCTTTTCCCCACTCCCTTCAACTGTGTCAGCCAAGGACAGTGAGTCTTAATGTTGAAAAATGTTACCGGAGGGCACAGAAGAAGACCTGAGTCAGAGGAAAACAAAATTGTTAAGTGGATTAAGTGAGGTGAGCTCATGAAATTTCTTCATAAACAGAAATGACAGGCTAGCTTGAGAAAATAACATTTTCCTAAGCGTTCCTGACAGCAGAAGCTGATCAATAGGAGCAAATGTGTAGTGAACCAGACAATGACAGAGAATCAAATAAAGCTGTCCTCTGGACTCAGCAAAACAAACCAAGTAAGGGAAAACACACGGGCCATGCTAAGGAAAGAGCCATGCTCATGTGTGCAAAGTCTGTCTTAGCTACTTGCAGAGGAGCCTGAGTGCATGAGGAGAGCCAGAGACACTGACTTCAGCCAGTCCCCTAAGAAAACCTGGGTTTCACCTTCATGGCACATAGGTCCTCATTGCTCATGTTCTGCCTGTGAGACCCCTTCTAGTAAAACTACTAATTCAGACTACAGCAATCAACACACTATTGCTGTTCAACATTAAACATTTTCAGAATTACCTCTGTGCACGCTGCCCATACACATGTGGAAGATTTCACATCTTTTTTTTATGCACAGAAGCTTCCTGTTATTTCTGCACAATATTTCTACTAGAATCAGCCATTCTATTTCCATATTTTTTCATCACTGGCTTCTGTTTTGTTAAGTTTACTAATCAAGAAGATGGATGTCAGGGTTTACACACATTTTTGAGGTTCCCCAAGACAGAACAAAATCTCAATGGAAACAGGAATCCTACATGATGTTCTCTCAGCAGGCTGTAACCAGCTTGACCACTCCACAAATCCAAGCTTAATTCAAAGTACAAACTGACTTTTTTAGATTACCATTAATTTTAATTAGTATTAATAACAGCATAAATTCATATTTGGAATGGTTAGTGTTACTCTCTAGAGCCTACAGAGGACTACCAGAGCAGAAACTGTAACTTTTTGCAAATCAGAGTGTTAAGAAAAGCCAATGCATTATTAGCATCCTGCACAAAGTCTTTGGATCCCAATACCGCAAAACTTTGCTTGATATCCAAATTTTACAAATGAATACTGTTTAAAACAAGAAGATCCAAACCCAATTAGTTAACACACTCTGACCAACAAAATATCTGGGTAGCCTAAAAATGTTATGGACCATTTCTCCCCTTGAAAAGGCAGTTCAAGTACAGCAAGAATGAGCACGCATCCTTCTCACAGAGTTCAAGCATCCCTCTATCACAGTATTTTTAAATCCTAAAAATAAAATGTGAGATCATCATAACAAGACTTAGTAGCTCCAAGTCATCCAAAGAGGGATTCCCAGGCAGAAGCATCATGAAAGAAATCTGTAAGGCTGCTGACAGAAGTTCCCATGCAAACCAAGGTGCAGTGTGCCAATGCCTTGCTAATTCCACTGTGTGCTGTGTTTTACAGCCCAAAACAAGGAGCCACAGTACAGACAGGGCTCTAAAAGACCTTGGAGTAGGAATGCAGAAAGGTCATTCAATGTTGCTACTTTCAGCCTTGTGAGTTGTAAGCATTAAGTTACACCACTGACCTTGGGTCAGGATTTCACACTGAATGGCTTACCCTGTCTTATGCAGGAAATCTGCGACAAAGCTAGAACTGAACCTGGAGGTGCAGATTTGACCTTTCCTTTCTCAGTCATAACTCCAACATTCTTTGAAAGGGGGAAAATATGCATCTGTTTAATTCTGAATATGGGTGTGAATCTTACAGTTTTCAGCTATGTGCTTATTTATCTGATGACTTCAAAGTTTCCATGAATGAAAAAATTCAGTTTCTGCTCAAAAAACCTTAGATTGCAATTGCAGGTGATCTCATTAGAGAAAGGGTGCAATTTTGCTGAGGAAATAATTAGCTTTATTTTGATAAATCCTTTTCTGCCAAATTACTATAGAGGTACATTTTAAACAATAAAATAATAAATTTTTTAGATCAAGCTACAGCTCCTAGGTTAATCAGTGTCCTACAGGAAGTCTTCCTCTCTGCTTAAACAGAATTTTTTTATTGAAATGGAGAGGACATGACCTGTAAATGTTTTTTAATCTATGTTGCACAATAGCTCAACTTCCTCCTTAAAAAAAACCAAAACAAACCAAAAAACCAAGCCTCCAAGAAAAGAGGATTATTTTTCTCTCCCTTTTCCTTCATCATGATCTTTCTTACACCTTGCCGTAGGCTATCTTGTCATTTTCAGATTTTTGATTCCCTGATGAAACAGAGCAGAATCTTTCTCACAGATGCTGCTGAAAGCACCAGGGAGCCAGCTTTGTGCCTATGTGTCCATGGGGTGCATTTATATTCTGCCCACACAGATATATTTTGGATTTAACAATAATAACTTCTTCTGAGTACTCCAACGAAAAGCTGCCTCCAAGATCAGGGAGGACTCTGCCATAAAGTAAATCACTCATTCTACCACAGGCAATGAATCAAGAGTTTAGAAATGTGAGTGAAGAGCTACAACTGAGTTGTAGAAAAATGTTGCATGCTGAAATGTATGGTTATGCCCAAAAGCTGTGTGGATGTTTTGCTCTACAAGCCTTGTCAAGCAGGAATCAACATTGGCACTTTAACATTTGTCTTAAAACAACAACCAGGTTGGCTTCAGGTGACCTGAAGACAAGCACAGCTTATGCCTTGATTTTCTAATATCAGTGTGAACTCTGACATGAAGTAAAAAACACCAAACTAGTAAGGACTACGACTACACAGGTGTGGTGGTGCGTTTTTTATATATTTTATGTACGGTTTTCAGAATTTGTATTTCTTAATGGTTTGTCCCTGTTTCCCCCCTATTTGTTAAGTTGGTACATCCTTTTGTTCTGTTTTCCCGCCTGGTCCTCCTTTCCCGCCTTCCCAATACCTGTCAGTCTTACCCAAAAGTGCTGTGTCATTCCCCTGTCCCCTCCCAGGTGCCTTGTCCGTCACTCGGTGTTCCTTCCCCTCTCTCCAGAAGCTTCCACTCAGGGCACCGAGTGATTGGACGAGGGCCTGGGGCCACTCCTATGACCCCTTCCCATTGGACCAGGCGGAATCACCCCACCTTGGAGCCACTCCCTTCCCCATTCCCAATTGGTTTTCCCCTCCTGGTCACCACTCCCATTCCCCTCCCAAACCCTATAAAAGTCTGTCCCGAACCCCACTCGGGGTTCCAGTCTGCCTGTTTGGCTTCCCTGCGTTTGGCCACGTTGGCCACCTATTAAAGGAGCATTTAACCCAGGCTGGATCCAGGCTTTCTTTTTCCTGCGGGGCTTCGCCACGTAAATCAGGACCCACGAGGACACCTCTCTAACCCCGCTAGGGAGCAGCGAGAGGTGCCTCATTGCCCGTCCTCACCCCAGGTGCAGAGCTAGCCGGGGTTGAGCGTAAGATCAGTGGGCATTTGGGGCTGAGGAGCGCGGCAAGTTGGCGCCCAACGTGGGGCCCTGGATTTACGTCTAGGACCCTGCGGAAGAGGAGTTCAGGGTCTCTCGGACCCCTGCAGAAGACCCTCGTGGCCGTCAACCACCCCCGGTTGGAGCAGGCTCCGTTTTAGGAGCTGCGCTCCCGGGGGACGGAGCCGGCAGCGTCGGCAGCACCACCGGCGTCGGTCTCCGCCTCGTCGGGACAGGTACAATCAGCCTTTTCTTTTCTATCCCTCCCTTGGTGGGCCCTCGCCGTGCGGACGGCGTAGGGACAGTCCGGCTCTCCCCTATCCCTCACTGGGTTTGGTTGCCTCCCTTCCCGGGCGGGAGTGCTCGAGGGTAGGGGAAGAGCGGGGGGGATAGTCTTCTTGGTTTCTTTGGTTATTTTCTGGTTGTACCTCCTGGGGCACCCAATAACATCTGACAGCAATGGGTGCGAGGCTGTCAGTGCCCCAGAAAAGCCTTTACATCCAAGTTGCGGGAATCCTTTTAGTGGGTGGTGTTAAGGTAAAGAAGAGCGAAGTTAAGCGCTTTGTCAAATGGTTGTCGCAAGCGTTCCCTGATGTTTCGGCTGCAAAACTATATCAAGTCCCCTTTTGGGACCAAGTCGGGAGAGAGATCCTACGTAGGTCGGACCTCTCTCTCGCGAAATTCACGTTATTAGCTTTACAAATTTGAGATATTGTTAAGAACAATTATGGAAACTTGCCACAGCCATCAGACAAACCGCTCCCCAGTTCTGCGGGTGGGAATAGCAACCCTAAACCTCTTTCCTCGCCCTCTGTCCCTAATTCCCCTCATGGCAGGATTGGCGCCGTCTCTGCCTCTTCCCGTTCCCCTACTTCCCCTAAGTGTACAGCCCCGTCCCATAGGAGTTCTATTCAGTTTCAGTTGTCCCCAAACCCCAAAAATCCTTCCTCTGCCCCTTCTCCCAGGCTCGCACAAAATGGCCGCCCTTCTCCCTCTCTCCCCCGGGCACAAGATGGCAGAGCCCGCGCGGCTTTTCCCGCCACTTGTGCTCCCCCTCCCGCAACCCCTTCCTTCCCGCCTCCCGAAACTCCGCCCCTTCCCCAGACCTCCCCGCCCACGTCCCTCCTCCACCCTACCCCGACCACGCCCTTGCTGACGCGGGGTATACCCCGCCCCCTGACTCCACCTCCGGGGAGGGGAGTTACCATCCAGCCACTCCCCCCGCTCCTGGCCACGCCCCTTCCGCCCCGCCCCCTGGTTCCCACGCTCCGACTTCCGGTTCCCACGCCATCGGTTCCGGAGGGGGGGAGCGTGGGAACCCGGAACCATCCCCGCCCCTTCCGGCCTTCTCTGCCGCGCCGGTCGTCTACACACCGCGGCAGGGAGCCGGGCCCCTCGCACAGTGGTCCCCCATCCCACAGCATGTGATAAAGGAGCTCTGCAAGGCACAGAGGGAATTTGGCCGGGAGAGTGAATATTTTCGGGGCCTGCTTAAAGCGACCTTCTCCGCGGCCGAATATGTCCCCGCGGACATCCGGACCCTCATATCATGCCTCATCTCGCATGGGGAGTTCCTGATATGGGAGTCTGAATGGAAGCGGGAGATAAGGGATGTTCTCCCTGACCTCTGGGCCTCTGCGGAGACCTCCAGGGATGGGGATGGGGCAGTTATCTCCCTCGACCATCTGTGCGGGGAGGGGGAGTGGAAGGAGGGGGCCAAACAAGCGGAGAAGATCCCGAGGGGCGCGCTGCAAGTCAGCGCAAGGGCAGCGGAAAAGGCGCTCGTAACTTTAAGATCGCGCGGGGCGGCCGTTGACTTTTTGTCTATTAAGCAGGGACCATGCGAACTGTTCGTGGCCTTCGTGGACCGCCTGCATCGGGCGATGGAGGCTCAGGTTCCTGATGAGCGGTTGAGGGAGGGGATGCTTGCCACAGTGGCCAAGCAGAATGCTAACGAGCCCTGTCGGCAGGCAATCCTGAGCCTCCCTCTGGAACCTGAGCCCACCCTGCAGGCGATGTTGCAGGTGTGTGCAAAGAAGGTCACGGTCCCTGCTGAGGATCCGCGGAGGACCCCTCAAGTTCCATCCAGGAGGGTGTCCTTCGCCGCTGCCCCGACACCGCCGGCTACTCCATCGGCCAGCCGCCGCCAGCCAGGAGCTCCCCCGAGAGGACCCCCGCAGCCGGAGAAGTGTTACCTCTGCGGGCAGGGGGGACACTGGGCCACCAAGTGTCCCCTGAGGGAGGAATTTCTACATTACAAACAGCAGCAGGGGAGGTCTACCCCTAATTTGGGGGCTAGACCAAAAAACTAGTCCCGGAGCGCAGTCCCTCCCTGCGCGTGGACAAAAGTGTGGTGGGGAATGTAACATCGGAGGAGGGGAGGGACGATAGCAACATTTGCACCCCACCTGAGGACTCTTTTTCACAGGACAAGACACCTAAAAACCGGACGAACGAACCAGCCTATATGAGGGAGGACGTGGATTTCATCTCCACTGCCTGGCTGGGTCGAGACCCAAACCAGCCCAGGCCAATACTTAACACCATATCTAACTTCTCCCCATATAGGTTGGCCCTGACTGACGCTCTGCTTCTGAAAGACGACCATTGGCACTTCATCACGGTCAGCACAAAGGACCCAGGGACCTGGAAGAACATCCGCAGTAAATACATCGTCCTTGGGGACACAAAATACACGCCACTTGACATTACAATCGCTCCTTGCCTTACATCAAAGGACCCTGATCAGTTGGTTTTGTGGCTGCATTGCTCCCACCCTCCGGTCTTCCTTCCCAAGGGCCAAATCATCGCCCAAGCCATCCCAATATCTGGGCCTCCGGTGCACCCCGAAGATTTATGGAAAAAGTCATCAAAGAAAAGTTACCAGGTGTGCCGGGCCCAGGTCATCGGGAAGGAAAGGCCGAAGTTGGGATGCTACATGTGGAAGGGCCAGGAGTACAAGCATATCAACGGACTCCTGGACACAGGGGCAGATGTCATGGTCATTCCCGAGCGGGATTGGCCGTCGCGTTGGGAGCTGCAGAACGTGGCGGGAAGAATTCAAGGAGTAGGGGGCACCCAATTAGCTAAACAATCAAAGAACATCATCAAAATTGAGGGGCCGAATGGGCAATCGGCATATCTACGCCCATTCGTTTTGGACTATACGGAGCCCTTGTGGGGGAGAGACCTAATGGCCCAATGGGGGGTCACAATTGACATACCGACCCCCCAGGTTTTTCGGGCAGCGACCATTGAGGAGCGTCCCACCCAAAAACTAAATTGGCTCACAGATACTCCAGTGTGGGTGGAGCAATGGCCGCTAAATAAACAAAAATTAAAAGCGCTCCGGGAGCTCGTGGAGGAGCAGTTAGCCAAAGGGAATATCCAAGAAACTACATCTCCTTGGAATTCCCCTGTCTTTGTCCTCAAAAAACCAGGCAAAGACGAGTGGCGGCTTCTCCACGACCTCCGCTCCATTAATGCAGTAATTGAAGACATGGGCTCTCCCCAACCTGGGATGCCGTCCCCGGTGATGTTACCCCAAAATTGGAATTTGGCCATTATCGATATCAAGAATTGTTTCTTTCAAATTCCCCTACATCCTGATGACGCGCCGCGGTTTGCCTTCTCGGTTCCCTCCATCAACCGAGAAGCCCCAATGAAGAGGTACCATTGGAAAGTACTTCCACAGGGCATGAAGAACAGCCCAAGTATCTGCCAATGGTACGTCTCTTCATTGCTGTCCCCTGTGCGCGCAGCCACAACTGGCGTGATCATCCATCACTATATGGATGACATTTTGATTTGTGCCCCCAATGACGATCTGCTTACACACGCGCTTGAACTGACAACCAGTGCGTTGGTTGCTGCAGGGTTCGAGCTGCGCAAAGACAAAATTCAAAAGATGCCGCCCTGGAGATACCTGGGTTTGGAAATTAGTAAGCGGACCATTGTGCCGCAAAAATTGGCAATTAAAAACGCAATTCGGAATCTTGCAGACGTCCAGCAGCTGTGTGGATCTTTGAATTGGGTGAGACCCTGGTTAGGTATTTCCAACGAAGACCTAGCCCCTCTTTTCAATTTATTGAAAGGGGGGGATGAGCCTAGTTCTCCCAGGGAGCTCACCCCAGAGGCCAAAGCTGCTTTAGAGAGGGTCCAGGAGGCCATGTCTGCCAGGCAGGCCCACAGGTGTGATCCGGGCCTGCCCTTCAAATTCATCATTATGGGCAGACTGCCACACCTCCACGGCATCATCTTCCAGTGGGCAGAGACCCCGGGAAAGGGCACGGACCAGGGCAAAAGGGACCCACTCTTAATCATAGAGTGGGTATTCCTGAGCCACGCTAGGTCCAAAAGACTAACTAAGCCACAGGAGCTAGTGGCGGAACTGATCCGCAAGGCACGGATGCGGATCCGGGAGTTGGCAGGTGAGGACTTTAGGTGCATTTACATACCTTTAAAATTGGAATCGGGCCAATTCACCAAGGCCATGTTGGAACACCTGCTGCGAGAGAATGAATCTCTGCAGTTTGCTCTAGATAGCTACACGGGCGAAATTTCTGTTTTGAGACCGGCCCACAAAAGTTTTGATTCGGATGTCCAATTTGAGCTCAAAGTAACTCAGATTCAGAGCAAAAAACCCCTAAAGGCTCTGACAGTTTTTACTGACGCGTCCGGAGGCTCCCACAAGTCAGTGGTGACTTGGAAGGATCCTCAGACTCAGCGGTGGGAGTCTGATGTCGCTGTGGTGGAGGGATCCCCACAGCTAGCTGAGTTGGCCGCAGTCGTCAGGGCTTTTGAGAGGTTCTCTGAACCCTTCAATTTGGTTACCGATTCGGCATATGTAGCAGGTGTAGTATCTAGGGCACAGGATGCAATCCTGCAAGGTGTTTCCAACGAGGCCCTCAATGAGTTGCTCTCAAAGCTGGTTAGGCTAATCTCCCACCGAGAGCAACCCTTTTATGTAATGCACATAAGGTCCCACACTGAACTGCCGGGGTTCTTGGCCGAGGGAAATCGGCGTGCCGATGCTCTCGCAGCCGCCCCCGTGCAGCTGGCGCCACTCCCGGAGAAGTTCCAACAGGCCAAGATCAGCCACCAGTTCCACCATCAGAATGCGCCTGGTCTGGTCCGGGAATTCCGCCTAACCCGGGACCAGGCCAAGGCCATCGTGGCAACCTGCCCGTCCTGTAAGTCGCTCCCCTTACCATCGGTGAGCGCCGGGGCTAATCCCAGGGGTCTCCAGTCCTGTGAGGTGTGGCAAATGGACGTTACTCATGTCCCTTCCTTCGGGAAGAAAAAGTACGTCCATGTCTCTGTGGATACCTTCTCTGGGGCAGTTTTCGCCTCTGCCCACACCGGAGAGAAGGCAAAGGACGTTGCAAAACATCTGGTCCAAGCCTTCTCTATGCTGGGCGTCCCCAAATTAATCAAAACAGATAATGCCCCCGGGTATACCTCCAGGGAATTTGCCAGCTTCCTGCAACAATGGGGGATAGAACACAAGACCGGCATCGCCTATTCCCCCTCAGGTCAAGCGGTGGTGGAACGGACTCATCAAAACATCAAGAGGATGCTGAAGCAACAACTTTCAGCATCCAGGCATGAGTCCCCCCAGGTCCAGTTGTCGCGAGCCCTGTTCACCTTGAACTTTTTAAATTGTTCGTTCGAGTGTCTCAACCCTCCCATTGTGAGGCATTTCAGGGCATCAGAGCAGAGCCAGGTCAGGGAGAGGCCGCCAGTTCTCGTTAAAGATCCAGAGACCTGGCGGCAGGAGGGACCCTATGACTTAGTCACCTGGGGACGGGGATATGCTTGCGTATCCACGCCCTCAGGCCTGAGATGGGTCCCTTCCAAGTTCGTCCGGCCCTATGTCCCAAAAAACATCGAAAAGAGACCATCTAGTCCTCAGGTGGGACATGCGGCCCTCCGCAGGCGGAGGAGGTCCCCCTCCCCCGATTCCGATTCGTTTTTATATGACCTCCCGTTCCCCTTCCTAGGCTCCACAGAGTCCCTTTTTCTTTGGAGGATGGACCTCCCTATTAATTTTAAGTATTAATTTTCGTTTCAGTTTATTTTGCAGAATTGCGCCCGCCACCACCGGTCCACCCAGCATGTTTCCACCAATATGCCTCATCCTTCTGGGCCTCTCCATCGCCCCACATCTCCTGCATTCGTGGATTGTTCCTCAGCCTTTGGAGTTCGCTGGCGTGTGCTGTGTGAAATCGAGTTCAAGGGCTGAGGACGTCCGGACGTCCATCTCGAGAATGCAGGAGATGATCCACCACATTCAGAAGGAGTCCGCCGGATGGCTGGACTCCCTCTTTGAAGGATGGGGCCTCGCTGGGTGGATCCGTTCTCTAGTACAAACAGGCATCGTGCTGCTGCTGGGGCTCATCGCCTTTGCTGTGGGCTTCAGCGTGGTCAAGAAGCTATTGATGAAAGCCCTCAATAACACCATTCAAGTCAACCACGCCGCAATGTCCGACCCCGGTGAGCTCCAGCCCCTCAACACCAAAGAGCAGCAAAAAGAAGACCAAACTGAGAACGATGTCTGGTTCGAGGAAGAAACAAAAGACTTTGACTCCCCAGTTTAAAAACTTATGTTTTACCTCCCTCTCCTTCTTTTCTTTTTAAACAAAAAAGGGGGAGATGTGGTGGTGCGTTTTTTATATATTTTATGTACGGTTTTCAGAATTTGTATTTCTTAATGGTTTGTCCCTGTTTCCCCCCTATTTGTTAAGTTGGTACATCCTTTTGTTCTGTTTTCCCGCCTGGTCCTCCTTTCCCGCCTTCCCAATACCTGTCAGTCTTACCCAAAAGTGCTGTGTCATTCCCCTGTCCCCTCCCAGGTGCCTTGTCCGTCACTCGGTGTTCCTTCCCCTCTCTCCAGAAGCTTCCACTCAGGGCACCGAGTGATTGGACGAGGGCCTGGGGCCACTCCTATGACCCCTTCCCATTGGACCAGGCGGAATCACCCCACCTTGGAGCCACTCCCTTCCCCATTCCCAATTGGTTTTCCCCTCCTGGTCACCACTCCCATTCCCCTCCCAAACCCTATAAAAGTCTGTCCCGAACCCCACTCGGGGTTCCAGTCTGCCTGTTTGGCTTCCCTGCGTTTGGCCACGTTGGCCACCTATTAAAGGAGCATTTAACCCAGGCTGGATCCAGGCTTTCTTTTTCCTGCGGGGCTTCGCCACGTAAATCAGGACCCACGAGGACACCTCTCTAACCCCGCTAGGGAGCAGCGAGAGGTGCCTCATTGCCCGTCCTCACCCCAGGTGCAGAGCTAGCCGGGGTTGAGCGTAAGATCAGTGGGCATTTGGGGCTGAGGAGCGCGGCACACAGGAAAAAAAAAACACTGAAAATTGGTGAAGGACCAATCAAATGCATAGATTTACAGGTGTAGCAAAAGAGAACACACTCCTTTTGAAGGGTTACTGACTGCTTCCTTTCATGCTTTGGGTGCTGTCTGGTTATTTATATACAGCACACCCAGAGAAATAGCTACACCCATTTTGTCTAATTTAATCTAATTCAGTCTTACCTGGCAAGTCCATATTGAAGTGATAATGAATCCATCATCTCTGAAGACATTGAAGATTTCAATGATGCCCCGTGAATAACCAAACACGGAGATACTGGCATCTGACACTGCCAAGTTAAATGTGAGGTAGTCCGTAGGCTGCAGAACATGCCTTTGTTTATACAGAACAAAAATCACAATGCTGTTTCCAAACCAAGACAACCAACCTGGAAAAAAAAATTAAATCCATGGAACTTGATGATCTTTAAGATCCCTTTGAACTCAGTCCATTCTACGATTCTATGAAATCAAAAAGTAAATAAAGAAAGAAGCTGTTGAGTGTGTAAATGTATGACATATCTTCTAAAATTCCCTTTCATTCCATTGGAAATATATTAAGCCAGATTATCCCCTAGAAAACTATGCATGAAGCCTTTCTGAGCAGCTGTGTGCATTTCAGAAGTAGGAGCAAGTAATTGAGTGCAGCAATAAAACAGAGCAAAGGCAAAAAGCTGCTGTTACACCTACTGAAGATGCACCATTTTAAGGATCTAAAGTGGATTTTTTTCCTGAAGTTTTTTTCCTTAAGTGGATAGATGGAACTTGTAAGTGTTACACCTGGGAAAATAGGAAGGAAGAAAGATTGGTAGAGTGGAGCAGAGACTACAGTTTGCCAAAATCTGCAGCTGTTTAAGTTCCTCTTATACAATAATGGATACAGAAAGTTCATGCACGTAGCCAGAGGGCTGCTTTATCAGTTTTCCTTAGAAAAGGGCAGCCAATACTACTAGGTTTCTTCTCTTAGAACAATCTAGGATCTCTTTGCAGCAAAGTCTGTCCCACATGGGAATATTTTTCAGTAATGCACATGACAATCCATATGAAGAGAATATTTTAAATAGAACTCCAAAGTCTCTTTTATTTAATTTTTCAGAAAGCTGCATTCTCTCTTACTCTCCAGGAACAGAGATGCCAGACTTGTATGTGTCTAAGTATGTGAACAAAACACAAGGGAGATAACTGTAAAGCTGGTGAAAGTCAGGCACTTACTCTGCTGGAAAGACCTAGAGTTTCCAAATGTCCACAGATATTGCTCTGCCCATCAGTGTAAGACCCTAGTGTCTTGCATCCCACTTTTTGAAATTACAGAGATATGTAGAGATGAATGACTTTTAACAGAAAGTATATTGGTAAGTGTCAAGCTCAGTGATGAAAATGTAGCTTAGCCAGTAAAGGGGGTAGAGGCAGATACCTCCTGGTGAGGTGCTCTGGGTTCTTAGGAGTGGGAGGGAGTTGGTTGATGGGACAGTCTCTGTATGGCTCTGTGAACTGCTTCTTCTGTAGAAAAATTTACTTTTAATAGTTTCTCTTTGCTGCATGGCCAAGCTGCTGCTGCTCTGCCTTGTTTAGTAAATGCACATGGTTTACTGAACAGTATTTGAACTGAGAAGAGCTGAAATGTCAGCATATGATATTGACCAGAAAGAGTCACTGGTGCAATGATACACTGAGATATACACATACATTCTATATATATCTTGTTACAAGTTCAGCAATAAGTATACCTTGTTCTGGCCACTAGGTGACAATGTTTCTTAATCAAATTTTGTTTTGAACAACTGCATGCACTTTAACTTAGGGATTTTCTGACTTTTGTTTGAGTCTAGGTATTATAAATAGGCAGAGCAGAGCACTGGGGGAGGAAGGTTTTGGGAATGAATGGGGATAGTCTGCAATGCAAGTGTGGGAGTTGTGTTGTTTATGTATGTTGGTTCTACCCTCTGCAGGGTTAGATAGTTATCAAGGCAATATGTATGAAATATTTTTCTCTGTCCATATGAAGACATAGTGATAAAATGGCAGACAAAATAAAATGGCACAATTTTACCAGTGCATTGTAATGGATAGGAAGGCTACCCTCACATTGTCAGACACCTGCCCTTCCTGGGAACATACAGAACAAATTCCCCCTAGCCTGGATGGTAAGGTGTCTTAAGTTAAAGTGTCTTAAGGAAGAACTTGAGCAAAACATCACATCAAACAACATTGCATATTTTAGAACAATGAAAGGTGAGAGAGACCTAGTACTTGTGATAATTTTTGGGACCTACAGTCACAAACTGAGGCTGGAGATGAGGGATGCATTGTGGAACAGAAAGTTACAGAGTATGATTTCTGCAGGTAGGCACAGTCCTTTTAAGCAAAGCAGTGGAGAACCTGCACCATCATATTCAGTCCCTAAAATGGTCTGTCTGGGTAGTAGACCATATTGGTTTGGATTTTTAAAAAACCAAAGAAATGGAAGAAAATCAGTTCTTAGTAACCATGCAATAACAAAATCAGTGGTCACATAAAACTAGAGCAGTGACTATGGGACACTGGATCTCTGTGCCAGCAGATATATGTGCTAGTATGGGTTGCTGCCTGTATTGACTGACTGACTTAAAAAACCTGAAACAGACCACCCCAAGGCAGAAAATGACCCCAACCAAAAGAATGGCTCAAACCAAACAACCCCTCTCCCTTCCTCCCCCAAGCCCTGACAGCGTAACAGGGAAGGAGGTTGAAAATTCAAGGCAAGCAGAGCAATAGCACTAACACTCAGTGAGGGCAGAGATCTCCTCAACTGCATTTCAGGTGTTTGCCTCAGGGTACACCAGAGGTAGATCAAGAGTCCAGAAAGCAACCTCTGAACTTTGAAGTGCCTCCATGTTGCCAGGTGTCATCTCAGTAAAACAGAAGATAGAAAGTAAAAAACTGAGAGAACTTGTTCCATCTTTGGCAAGCTGTCACTAATATTCACTCATAAGAGTATGCAGAAAAAAACCCAAACCAACCCCAAAATCCAAACCCAGCATACTAAGGCAATCCTGGTGTAAAAAGAAAAATTTCAACTGAGGTCAAAATGTGGAGAGAGAGAGAAAAAAATGGCATCTAGGTAGAAATTGAGCACTGCCACCCAGCATAAGGTTCAGAGATGGACCACCACTTCTTTCCCATAAGCACAGAATAGAGTTGTTCACAGACTTCAGTTGTTCATCAGAGAGATGCTAGATCTTCTGATGTGGCAAAACACACAGATAATATGCAAATACTTTTTTGGAAATATTGGGAGGTTGGAGGAATAGGATGAACAGCAGTATTAAAAATGTGGTATCACCCCTATATAATTCAGTAGTAATCCTTCTCCTGGAATAACACTCTCTAAGAAAGCATTTTAATCCACAGATGTCAAAAGCACGTCTCAAGGGAGTCTGGTGCTGTTATCCATTATTTCTTATGGAGAAGCAGAAGAGCTGCCAAGCAAGCTGGTGAAAGTTAGCTTGCTTGGCAGCCCTTCAGCTGTTCACACACTCCTGTGTCAGTGTGATGCCCACCAACTCATGCAAAGAAAGCACCAGAAAGGTAGCTAGAAAGAGTGACTAAGGAGACTGAAAATCTTTCTGCTGAAAGCAACTGAGAACACTGAGATTGTTTAACTCTAAGAATATTGAAAAAGTACCTTGTAATTTTAAAAATATTTCTGTCAAATCATTCCATCCTGTACATTCAGACATGCCCTATTTTTTCCTCATGTACCTGAGATGGACATTGAACAAGTAATAAGGCTCCATGCAGTTTCATTGTTAACATTGTTTCTGAAGAATTAAATTTGGCACAAATGAATTAATAGCTCTGAACTGGTCATCCACATTTCCAATAAATTAGTTCACCTGTGCCCAGCCAGAATAGGTTATTATGCTTTCTACTTAGACTTGCTCCTATTAGACATTTTTGCACGGCCTTTACTTGTAAAACCTGGCAAGACTGAAATGGAAAAATGGGTATTACAACTCAGCCAAGTAATTAAAATATATATGAAGCCTTAAGTGGGAGAATTCAAGAAGTGAGAGCAAAAGGTGAGGCCCAGTGTCACAAGACAAACTAAACTCTTTCCTCAGCAAATAACCTTCCTCTACAACAGAAATTGGATTCAGCATCTTAATGCAGAGCAGGCATGAATGAAACCACTAACTTATGCAACTACACATACACAAACATAAATGCCTATCAGAAGAGGCTTGCTCCAAAAGATTTCCCACCTAGAAAACTTTAATTAAAACAGTGCTAAAATCCAGAGATTTTGCAAAGCTGTCATTGACTACTGCAACTGTTAAGTGACCCTATTCTGTTTTCAGTCTTCGCTGCCAATTACACACACACAATATCCTGCCCAGGGCATATTGTCAGTTCTGTCAGGAAGGAAAAGAGTCATCTTGTTTTAGACTTGACAGAGCATGGACAGATTATTTGTTCAATAAATGCAATCATTTTGGGGATGAATGTTCTGTGAATAGCTTGTTTCGTTTCCCACCTTCTCAGATTTATCTGTCAAACAAAATCCCAAAATAACACTCATTCTGTCACTTGTCAAGTAACAGTTTACTATTACCACTCAGAAGTGAGTGCCTTTTAAAGGCATGTTTGGATCTTGTCGTCTGTTCTGATGGGATTGGTAATGCACTTAGCATGCCTTTCTGATGGAAGCACTCACAAATAGTCAGAATTTGCCCTCGAATAAATACTCTCTCCTACTGGCATAAAATTTCCTTTTATGCCTTGTATTTACTCTAACAGGCCCAGGTAAGAGTGAAATGAGGGAAAGCAAATAGAGAACAAATTATGCATAAATGCAGAAAAAACCAAACTTAAGAATTCCAACTTAAGAATTATGAAGCAAAAAATGCTTTATATTTTTTCCCCATGTCTAGAAGCTAGCAGCAGTGGGCAGTGCTTTTAAATTCTACCTCATAATTTAAATTGTACAAGGATTTTCCACAGTACTGCACCACTTATGGCAGAGGCAAGAAGAGTTCAGATGTAAACCCAGCAGCAGTACAAGCTCTCACCTGTCTGTTTGAGACAGTTTTGAGCTCATTGAAGGGAAGCATGGGAGCAGACTGCTGCCTTCAGAAAGAGGATGCTGACACAGGTGACCTAGTGCAGGGTAATACAGCGGTTGCTTTCACTTGCAGGTAGTCCCTCTGAGAGTGGATCACTGCTGTTGAATGGGCATTGCAACTTCCCCCCACTTTGCTGATCCCCTGGCCGAAGCATTAACAAGGAGAATGATGGAACAGTGGCTTGGGTGTCAAGAAGCAGTGCAGTGGTCTCAATGTCCATCAGCATTTGCAAAATGCAGCACATGCTTCCTCGCAGTGCCAGCACATGACACTGCCGCACTCAGGTTTTCATGCAGGGTGCTGAGGAGCCCCCACCTGGATCCAAAACTGCCTGGCTGCTGTACCACCTACAGCACACACATCAGTGTACTGTCTGCCACAAATCACAGCTGTGCTACCTGTCACCTGGGAGAATTTCTAGGAGGGGACACACAGAGGTCTTAGCTCAGCAAAAGGTGTTAGATCATGGTTCTTGGATGTTCATTACCTCTGTCAAAATGAGTGACTCCAGGAAGACTTGGCCAAACGTAGTCAGGTTTTTAGGACTTTATCCTGCGAAGGTGAGGAGATTCAGAGGAACCCTATCTTCTGGACAAATGCTAATACCAATCACATACATCTTGTTGGTTTTGGAAAAGTACATCAGAATTTGAAAGAAGCTGCACTGCCATACTTAAATTTGAATGAAAAGAAAATAGTAACTAGAGAAGTGTTATCACTGAAGCCATTTTCCAAGGCATCAAAAACCCAAGAGTATCAAATATGAACATCTTTGGGGCTTTGTGTAAGGAAGTATCTGTAAACTTCTGCTAATGTAGATTGACTTGCCAGAGCTCTAAAGCACCAGAGGTACAGGAAGCCTGCAGATGGACTGGCCCTTTTTCTCTGCTGCCAGAAGGATGAGAGGGTGTCTGTGTGACAGAGAACTTGTTCTGCCACATCACAGCTCCCTGGATAGAATGAGTTATTGGTGTACATTAAATAATCATTATAAATTGCTGTGGCTATTGCTAGCAGGACTGTGACAGCAGACCTTTGAGGAGATAAGAAATTAGGACTTTCCTGATTTATGTATAAATAACATATTTTTTCAAAAGTTATAATTTCCAAAAGGTATATATACATCCATCAGTTTTAACCAGATCTACGCTACACTACACTTGGAGTAGTGCCTCTGTTGGTTGTACATACTCTGCAAGAAAAGGAACTTAAGTTTTGAATCTTGAGGTAAGTTTCAAAACAGCAGCTATAACATGCAAAGCACTTGTAAACTTTGCTGAAGGATCTGAAAGGCTCAGGCACCTAGGTATTTGCTAGAAGATGTGAGATCATTACCAGGAAGCAGCAGAGGAGAACATCTCTGCTAGCTGATTGATGGAAGAAGTTTGAACTACCAGTGTGATGCAGAGGCAATATTGGGAGGGATCAGTAGAGTTGATAGACTGCAAATATGAATGTGAATAGTGATGGCAAGACCCTGCTTGGATGCTGTATTCAGTCCTGGCTATAAGGCTGAGATAAATAAATATAATTTCCCCCTGCCCCACAATCAACCAACAAAATAAAATTCCCTCAATTGCT
Organism: Lonchura striata; assembly: GCF_050655825.1. NCBI lineage: Eukaryota > Metazoa > Chordata > Aves > Passeriformes > Estrildidae > Lonchura > Lonchura striata. The sequence goes on along the minus strand of NC_140705.1, from coordinate 81,061,966 downwards.
AAATACAGGAATACAGAGGTAGACCTCAAGGTATGATTGTTCCTTCAGGAGCATAGATTGGCCATAGGATGTCATTTACAAGCAAAAATTTATTTCAATTGAAAGGAATGACCAAAAATTGTATAAAGTTGTTGCAATAATTTCAGCTAAGAATTTAGGTGAAGGCTCCTATCCAACAGTGGAACAAAATCAGGAACATGTTATCAATTGGGAGAATGACAGCACCAAAAAAAACCCTAGCCAGTTATATGAGAGAGCATAATAGCTGTGTAAATGAGATTATACATTGTCTCTGTAGGGGACTGGCTTTGCTGACCTAAGATGTTCTTTCTAGTCTTAAGTGCAACTGCTTAATTTTTTAGCTGATGGTACAGACAGTTCCCAGCCATTCACGAGGGGATATGCAGATGAAAACAGAGTGGGCATAAACTGGAATACCTCTGATTTACCTTACAACCACTCTCCTAAGAGAGAAGCCATATATATTTCTACTAGAATCTCTGTTTTTGTTCTAAGCACAACTTTCCCTAGTTTCTATAGATAAAAATTAGAAAGTCTCACGTAAAAATATCAAAATACTTAGTATTTAATATTTTAACTTCCACAGGCCTTTGTCAATTGTAAGCAGAGGGCTAATAACTTAATTGAAATATGTAATAAGTTAAGAATAAAAATAATGTGTTAGGCCAATAATTTAAAAATAGACATGTTTTTCTATGTCTTCTAAATATGCTGTAGAAGAACAACCGATTTAATAAAAGTTAAATTTTCTTCTATTCTTCTGTGAGGTTCTATGATTGATATTTTTATTACTTAGCATCCTTGCACTTTTTGAAATTTTAAAACGTTTCCCTGTGTTAGGCAGTAAGTCTAAGCAAAATAGATAATATTTAAAATAAAAAAAAACAAAATTACAGTGGTATCAGAATGCATTTATACTGAGTGCCATTTTCAAATCCCTCTTACACACTTCTAGTAGCTGTCTTCCAGTGGAATTAAAAGAAACATTTGGTATTGTGATTGCTAACACAGTATAAGGTTCTAGTACTTAGATCTTTCTCCGAGTCTACTTGAAGAAGTCAACTTCTATATTTATCCAGCGTTTTAAGCACCAACAATACAAAAAATTAAAGTTAAGAACCACAATACATATTTTGTGTCTCTCCAGAAGATAACTGTGGGATGCCAACAAACTGTCAACAGCCACAATTCTGAAAAACAGGGAACATTTATTCAGTGCTATTGAAACACAAGAAATATGGAATTATCATGTACTTCTTTTGATAAGGTACTTTTTTATCTTCCCATGTATTAAACTTAATGAATATTGGTTGAAAGTTTACAGGTTTGACTATTTATTTTTCCACAAGATTTCTGCATAGATTATAAGTCTCTTTTTAACAAAAGTAAGATGTACTTCTCTGATCTTGCAATTGCTGAAAAAAAGTTACATTTTATACCATCCTTTTCCATTAGGGATAAAATGAATCACATTGAATTTGACAACAACATCTATTTAAGAGTTTCCTTTCACACCCAAGCCAAATACCTACCTAAAGCCAACAGGTAGAAACCTATTATAGTCTCTCCTTGCTCTGTTACAGCCGCCTCTCTGGTCAGAAAACTGATGTTGTTGTTCCTCCAGGGTGCCTGTGCAGAAAACTGAACAGACATTTTCAGTGGAGCTTCTGATGCAGAAATCACCCTTCCCCAGAATGTCTTGGTGGATAAAATGGCTCCAGCCTTTTCCTCAGTTTCTGCTCGCTGTATTCAAGGGAGCTGTCAATAAGACTAATGATCTAAAGAAGAAAATCTCAAGGGACAGGAGCTTTGCAGCCTTCTGACCTATTCTTCTTCACTAATCCTATCTATTAATACAGCCTGTAAACCTGTGGCCAGCAAAAGACATTACTGCTAGTGCAAAAACCTCTAATGAAGAGTGTGTATCTGACAAAAGAGACAACTTCCTTTAAAATAAGGTGACACCACAAAATCTACAGGCTCACAGACACACCCACACCATACTGATAGTTGCTTAATAGCTGTACTTTCATCTTTTTCTCTTTACTGAAGATGAGTGCAATTTTAGTTCAAATGAAATTCAGGGAGAATCTCACACAAATTAATAAATGGCACAGTGCAAAAAACCAAAACAGGGAGGTGTGATCACCTGAGAATGTGACTTTAACATAGCAGAAAAAATAATCTAATAAATTACTTTACCAGCAGGATAGGTGTTAATTTAAAAAGAAGGGAAGGTAATTTCCAGTACAGGTTGAAAAAAATGTAAGTACTTTGGATCATATTTTTAGACTGCTAAGGACTCTCCAATCTTGGAGTAAGGTCCAAGTACAATGTTGGACCCATATGTTTTCCCATACTGTTGGAAAATGAGATCTTGTTTTGTTGAAGTGAGAGGGATTTGAGTCAGCTGGGAATACTTTTAGTCTTTTCTGGGGTATCAATGATTGCATTTTAGATATGGCCTCTCTTAATAATCAGGTTGTAGTCATAACTGATAAAAAACTTGAGTCTAAATTAATTCATTTGGAGCAATGTGGGTCTCAGATTCAGTCAAAGAGAGAAACGGGAGTTTCTAGCCGGGCAGAAGCCTGGGAAAGAGTTGGAAAAGAATGTAAATAATTATTTATCTCTCTTGTTATTCACATTGTTTATAGTTAAGTTCTATCACTGTGCGTCAAGCACTTTGCACCAATGCTGTCAGTTGTTTTCACTTCAGGACCAATGGAGTTGGTCCTCACAAATCTCTGTATAAAAAGCAGTGTATTTTGAATAAACCAGAGTTTTACTCTCAGCAGCCTTCTGAGCCAGAGTCTCTTCATTCCTGTCCTGACTCGACAGCGACAGAGCAGCAAAGTGGTTAAGCTTCATTTTTGGTGATTGTTTTTCCCCCACCCCAGTCTTCACACACTGAGAGTGATTAATACCTTGATCGGCTTTCAGTTTTCTCCTTCCTCCTTCTGGTGGCATCCTCCAGTGAAGAAGAGAGGCTGGGCAAACTGCTGTGGTTTGTTTGGTGGGTCTGCAGGTGACTGTGCTTCCAAACGAGAGGAAGGCTCCCTCTGCAGATTACAGGAGCCTAATTTTGTGTCTCTCAGTGCTTTGGTGGTGACCAATTTAGTGTCTTCAAAGAGATTATCCCCAGGTGCCTTCACTGTCTTCACAAAGGGCTTTGAAAGGATTAGAGCAGCATATGCTATGGGCAGTTCTATAAAAGGACAAGAAAACTAAAATGTTGTGATAGTATTGGAAGAATTACTGCGTTTAGCACAGCTGCAACTGTGGGAAAGCATGTGAAAAATGCACTTGGCTATGAAAGGACCCTAAAGCACCCCTTTGCTGTAGGCTGGGCCCACAGGAGGGACACAAACAATACTGCAACTGCACCCCATGGCCACGCCAAATCACCCCCGAGGCTGCACCAAGGCTCGGGGCAGCCGCTGCTGCAGGGGAAATGAGTGAGGAAATGCCTGGAGCCACCAATGTCTTGGGATACCTGACTAAAGGCAGCGATGAAATGACCGGACTAGGACACAACGGGGCAATAAAGCCTGTCTTACCAACGTACTATACCAACCTGTGGTCTCTAAGGCAGCAGGCAAAGCCAATTTAGAGTAGATACAAACCATAAGTATCTTCTACTTGGGCTGCTAAAAAGTGCAACAGCCTTTGAATCCTCCCTATTTGCCTAAGCACTTTCAAAGTGACATATATACCAGCACAAAAAAGCAAATATCACAGCAGCCAGGACTGGCCTGGCATCCTCAGTCTGGTTATGTTGCAATCCAATGTGCTGTTTCCAATACAGAAAAATCCTAAAAATTAAAATTTGAGTGTGACAGAAAACATATGATGAATGTTCCCAACAAGCACCTGTTTTCCCTGAGGAGCAGAGAAATTTGGGCAGTTGCCAAAGAAATGATTATGTCAGAAAGCTGGTGTAAGTTCTCACAGCACTATTTTTTCACAATGCCTGTTATACATGGTTTAAAGGAAAGGACCGTAGAAGGAAGAGGCAAAAGGAAAACTTTTCAGAAGGAATGGGTTAAGATAAACCATAAGCAGATAAAAAATTTGTTGTATGGAGTAAAAGTACAGTTTTGTCTCGGTAAGGCATAAAATCTTCTGAAATTTTATAGAACTGTAATTGAGGGATTTCCAGGCAAATCCAATGGTATATTAGATGGAACTTGTCTACATAGATTCTTTTTGATGATTTATTTTCATTTTCACTTAACATTTTTAATTAGAATATTCCCTGCAAAATGAAAATAAACTGTTACTAGCCAATAAGATGTCACTTAGTCTTGCAATGAACAGTCACACAATGTTGAGTTATGCCTATGGATTTCATCAAGGTAGCCAGAAAATACATTTTATATCAGTGACAGAAGATCTTTTCAAATCCAGATCACGTATGTTTTCCCTGGTTCAAATAAAATACAGTTGTTGAAAGTATTTGCACAGATTCTTTTCTAATGCTCATTGAATGAAAAGGAAAAAAAATCCTGAGATCAGGTAAGTAATGCTTCAAACTTGCTGATTGACAAATGGGAATGACTGTGCCTGCTGCAAGCCATTTGGAATTGTTTATCTGTAAGAGCCAGATTTGAATCTACTCTTTTGTAACCAATGTCCAATTTTGTAGAACAAAATCACATCTGAAATATTTAAACTGAAGAGTGATCATAATGTAAAACAACATGCTTGACCATTTATATTTCAAAACATGCCTGTTTAACTCTGGATGTTAGCTCTTGCTGTGACATTCTAGAATGAAAACAATTGCACTCTATGCATTCTCTAGTTAAATGTCTAAACCACAATTTTTTGTGTTGGGTTATTTGTCAAACTCAGTTAAGACAATGGTTGCATCACATAATGAATATATTGCAAAATCCATACTTCTGCCATGATTTCTATGGACTTTAGCCTATTCAATTTCATACATTATTCTTCATCTCATCAATCCTGAATGCTAATTTTTCTCTGAGGGATTGTGTTCTATAGGTTGTGACTGATATTGAAAACTACATGACAGAAAAAAAAGCTTGGTCAGTGCTTATTACTGCAATATACAGTTTGAAATTAACTATTTCTCAAGGAATACTCTTTAGATTGATGCTAATACAAAAACAGGCTACTTTGCTTCTTCAGATATATGCTGCTTTCATGTTGAAAGATGATTGAAGAGAATGGAAAATACTTTGTGCAGATTAGGTGGCTGAAGCTTCGTATTATTTAAACTCCGTTTTCTGAGCTGAACTCACATTGCAGAGGTTAGGTGATGGTAAAGGAAATTAAAACTTTTTGGACAGCTGAATCAGTTTGCAAGAGGTCTCAAGTGAAGTGGGGTAAGTCCTGCTTCTGAGGTGATAGAGAGTTTCCTAATAAGAGGTGGGGCCATTCTTGGCAATCACTGAGAGAGTGGCTAAAAGGCAGGAGCCTTTCTGTGGCACAAAGGAATACAAGATTTGAGCCTTTTTATTTCTAACCTGTCTTAATGAGTTACACTGATTTCTTTTTTTATTATTATTAAAAGAATATTACTGTAGCTTCTTCTACAGTAAAACTTGGATTTTTGGCATTAAAAGCCTTCCAGTCATCCTTGGTGAGCTCATTACAGTAGCAGATTTAAACAAACCCAATTCAAAAGAATGGCTGGCTGGTGTTCTGTCACTGGGGTGCTTTTACTGTCTGTGTTACAGCAGTGCTTCACTGCTCCAGTTCGGAGGGGAGCCCAGTGAGAGCATCAATTTCCCCCAAATATGGGCTTGCATCATATGCCTGGAATTTCAAAATGGTACATGTTTTGAGATGCAAATACTGTTCTTTAATTTTTTAGGTGTTGTTTCAAAAAGGCAGAATATATCAGGGTTTTTCTACTTACCAAGCTCTGAAATACACTAACAGGGGTTAGTGTATTTGTGATTGATCTGTGATGATCTGTGATTGACTCATATGAAGAAATCACTCTCTGCAGAAAAGGCAGAACAAAACCTCCAGCATTTCATGTATCAGCAGTACTTTAATGTCAGGAGAAACTTAAAGTTGCATTCTAGGAACTAAACAAGCTATTGCAAATTCAGCTATTGCAAATTAGGAATTAGACGGGAAGAAACAGAGAAGCCAAAAGCCTTTTAAATGTATTTCATTTATGACGAAAAAAATAAATAAAGAACACTAACATGGGAAAAAGTCTCCATAACTATTCAATACAACACATACTTTCTAGCACCTATCATTCTCCCTGGTGTTATACTTACCTTTCAACTCTTTCTCTCGAGTCTTCAGGCAGTTGCCTTCAGTCAGAGGAGGAAATAGTGACAGGGAGCATCATTTTGCCCTTTTTTTTTTTTTTTTTTTTTCCTGAAAAGAACACGATGGCAGTGTCCAAGCAGCATGATGCTGAAATTGCTGGTTCCTTTCTTCTCTTTCTAAAGTCTGCTCGGAGCTTCATATGGTAGATTTTCTTTCTTACTTTACAGCTTGTTCTTTTTATTTGGTCTGCAACTCCACATTATATCTGAATGACTTGTATAAAAAATATCTTACATTTGTTGTATACCTCTCTTATGTTTCCTCTGGTACCTATAAACCAGTTTTACATGTGTCAAAGGTTCACATTTAATTGTTTGCTGCTAAACTATCCATAGGTCTTAACTATGGACATTCCCATGCCCTCTTTTCTTACCCTTTTCATGTCTGCACTCCTCTCCCCTGCATCTTGGGTTGCCACAGGCAGCCCTCAATCACCGTGTCTGGCCTTTTTTCCTTTACACTGCATTTATTCTGATGGAATAAATATTTTTCTTTGCACAAAATAATTACTCACTATTGTCTGTACAAAAATTGTGGTTATATCCCATGATCAGTGACCTGATATTTAAAATAAACTGCTGTCATAGCTAAGCCAGTTACAATGAAGTTCCAGGCAGGCTAAGGCAATCTGAGGCAAAGCAAGCCTGACATGCCTTAATGCTGCAGTGTCAGTGCATAGGCTGTGGTAGATCACTGGCAATAGCAGTAACTGTGTTTGTGTGCTACTGGTTACACAGATCAGGCAGTGGCTGCACAGGGCTGCACTGGCTTCACTAAAGTTTTGGTCATCACATAAAATTATAGAAAAAAGCAAATGCCCTGCTTAACTTCATCTGTTCTTTTGCTGTGTCAAATTATGCACAGGTTGATTCTGACCACTTTGAAGTGTAGGTTTTCCTTTTGGATGATACTTTTTGATTGCTTTTGATGACACTGAGCATGCTTAGCTCCAACATCCAAGCTAGCAAAACAACACAGACTTTTATCTTAACATATTCATGTGAGATTGTGTGCAGGCAGCATCAAATAGAGCAAAACCGAGGGCACCTAGGTTTTCATTGTGTTGCCTTTCCCATCATGTCTGAGAACAGCCTGTGAGGTTTCTGTCTTCATTATTATTATTTGTGTTTGCCTTGCATAAAACATCCAGAATTGGCAAGGTAGTAAGGTTCACACCCTGAAACTTCCTATTCAAACCCCAGGCATGTTGTCTTCCTAGAACTTCCATTCAAAGCGATGAGCTTTCCAAGGATTTAACCACAATTAGAATTTAATCTTGGATTAAGAGAATACACAACAGGAGGAAATTACTGAAAATATAAAAAATCTTAACCTGGTGTTATGCTTCTGTCAGCCAAATCCTCTTCAATGTTTCCAGATGCCAGTTGCTATTACAAACTGCATCCCATAGATGCCTATGAAATGTTTAATATTTGCTTTCCAGCAGGTATGGGAGCAGGTAATAGTAGTGGCTCATAACAATGACCAGTTTAGGAAACTGCTGCATCAGAGGAGTCCTACATGTGCTGGATTCTTCTATTTATGGACTCTTACCCTTTATGGACTGACTGTAAGTTTCTGATGAAAATCAGAAAGAATGCATCCTCCCAGGATCCTAAAAAGGAAAAATGTTTTTCTTCTGATACTTAGTTCATGATCCTGTACATCTCACACACTCACAGAGATAATGGACATTTCCAGAATACTGAGAATGTCACTCACACAAAGAAGATTAGAGCTCAGCATCTAACCTATTAGGAGGTCATTTGAAAACAGTACAAGTGTTTAGAGAATCACTTCCAGGTTATATAACAATACACAATCAGTTTAAGAATATAAAGTTTTATGGACAACAAGATAGTTTTCCTCACTTCCTAGGTTGTTGCTTAACATTAAATATTACCCTTTTATTTCTTATCTTATTCTGGGCTTTGATCTATACATCAAAATATCAGTACTAACAAGTCTTTATGTCCGAGCTCCCAAGAAAGAGGAAAACAAAAATTTCCTTTCATTTATATGATTTAATTTACTTCAGCCTAGTACTTTTCCATACATCAAAAATATATGAAAAAAAACCCAGACATTGTATTTATACTTACACAATGGTAAAGGTCCCTTGTTCCCTTGTTGAACAGGATATATGACTCTAAGTCTAACATCCACACCCTGGAAAGTTAGTGGGACCATTATTCTTGGACAAACCACTTCAGCTTTTCTTCCAAACTTTGGGGAAGAAGTCAGGAGTGCAATTTCTAGAAAAGCAAACTAAGGTTTGGATTGCCACTATGTACCTACGGGCTCTTTTGTGTGACTGCCAAAGAAATTCTGCATCACGCCCCAGTATTTGGGATATATGGTAAAACCCACAAGTTTTATCACAAACATTATTTTTTCACACAAACAGTTTTAATGGAAGCATCATTATGCCACAGAATACAATTGTTGTGTGAAGGGACTCCAATCTGGCTCAGAATTTAATTTGGCATTTTATAGCAGACAGATTTCTGCCAATAAGCTGTGTATAGACAATATTTTATAACCAAATTGTACACACTGTATTAGAGAGGAAGGAGCTGCATATCCTTACAAGCAGTGGGATTTTACAGAAGAAACTTTGACTCCATTAAGCTTTTATTTACTAATGACAAGACTTTTGATAATTTTCAACAACACTGGTGAAAGAAAGTGAAAAATGTCACAAACTCTGTATATTTTGTAATGCCAGAAAGCTCTGTTAAATTTCAAGGCTTTAGCTTCCCTAAGAATATTTAGGAAACATAATAAATACATTATATGTTATCCTATAGATGAAACAAAATCTATACGTGATTCTAAACCAGTGCACCTTAGGGGCAGAGCAGAAGCGGCAGCACTGCTGCTCCACTAACTTTCTAACACCTGAGCACCAGCATCAGCTGGGATTCAGCCCCAGCATCTGTAAGGAACAGCTCGTGCCTCTTGAAGTCCCTGTGCAAGGGCTACAGATTTTACCTTGAAGGTGGATGCAGCCTGCATGCAGTCACACACGTTTGCCAGAGAATGGGGGTGATGGGATGACAGGAGCACAGGCAGATTCCTGTGATTTCTGCAGCAATTCAGCCATCTCTCCCCTCATCACCACTGCCCACCCCACTCTCTCCTCCTGGGCTTTTGTGTAGAGAAAGGCTGATTCCCTTTACAGTCCCTTCTATAAGGATTTAATGGAGCTGAAGTACTCATTTACTTTTTTTCCCATCCAAACCCCAGGACCTGTACAAAATCCGAATGTATTATTTCAATTCATTGGGTTTATCTGGAGATGACTGCTTTCCAGCAGCATTTCCTAAAGAAAAAACTCAGGTGTGCCATGACTATCAGCTTGCTTCTCCCTGCAAATTTGAAGCAATGTCCCAGTCTCAACACCTGCAACAGGGAAATAGTTTCAGATGTAAGGATTATAAGAGGTTTCAGATAAAGATTTCTCAGCCTATAATAATGCCAAGTGAGAATTACTAATAAACTTTCCTAGCCTCTTCTCTTAAAAGGACATTTAAAAAGGGCAATAGTGGTTATTTGTCTGTCTTCACTATATGGCTGGGATCAACAGTCTTCTAGAAGACAGATACCATCACCTCAGCAGTCTTCAAGATGCCATGGTGGTACAGACAGGCTATAGATGTTAGCCTTCCTCATGGGAAACATTGATACAAGACATACACAAAGACAAAAAATTTATTTTGTTTTTTTTAAACTTCCAAGCATTTCACATTTCTAAGTTGATCTCTATAATGAAATGGTATTGACACTGCAATCTGAAATTAAAACGTTGACCAAAAAGTTAATGGGTACCACTAACTTCCACTGAAAAACAAAGAGCTTTTCACAAAGAGCTTTTGCATGTGAATGAATGCAGCATTTTTACAAGAGGAATAAATTCAGCACAACATAAGACCTACAGGAGAGGAAACACCATCTCTTCTTTCCCTGGAAAGTTTTAAAACATCAATATTCTTTGCAGGGACTCTGCTTTGAGATCAATTTAGAGAAAGGAAGGAAGCAGATGACTTCTCAGAGAAACAGGGACAACTCCAGTAGGGATTTCAGAGTGGCTTGCCTGAAAATTACAGTCTCCATGATCTTGTAAATGAATGGCAAAGTTCTTCAGCACTTCAAAAGAAGCAGTATCAGCTTTACAGGGCTGTTTGTGTATAAATAAATGGGCTGCTTACCTAGGCAAGAGCACATGCTACCAAGCAAGGTCAGAAGAGGTGAGGAGTTGCATCCAAACTGCAGCTTGACATGGCCAAGGAGTTGAGCACTTCACCACATTGCCCACTTTTGCTCATAATCCTTTGAGCAGGTCAGCCAAAGCTGTATCTGCTGAGGGAAAACAGAGACCATCACTGTTCACAGACACATAGGCAGTGAGCTTTCAAAACACTCTCAGTTCTTAGGTCACTTTACCAATGCAAACTGGAAAAATAAAGGATAAAATTTGAATGGCATTATGCACCATGCCAAGTCTTTTCACAATGGACATTTTATTTGCCCAGGCAAACTCAAAAATCCCACCTGTCTCAAGGCTTGGCTACAATTCACGCAAGTGATCTGAACCCTGCTTGCACCTGTGGGAAGTTTTAAGGTTCTTTTCTGATACTAGGTCAGAGATATTTTCTTTCTCATAACGCTTTCAATTACATAATATCTCTTGAGAAGGATAATTGTAAAGCTCAAGGCTACTGGAAGTTTCCTTTAAAATGCTACAAGAACTGATTCTCTAAAATCCTGACTGGAAAGAGGAATTGGTGGAGCTATCCATACTGTGGCAGTACTACTACTAAATGTTCACTTCCCCTTGGAGCAATAAAAAGTCAGATTAAAGGACATTTGTGTAATTTCAAGTGACAGAGGCAAACCCAAAAAACAGTAGCAATTGGTCATAGACAGAAGGTTGTCTCCATTCTCTATGAGGTTCCTTCACTGATCGCAGCAGGAGATTTAGAATGGATGAATACCAATACTGCAATGAGCTGTTAGTCAAGAACAAAAACCTTCTGACCTGTGAGAACAGCAGAAGGAAATCACGTTTCAGATGCTTCTTAATGCTGTCCTCATGATGAGGTACACAACTCAGGAGCCTGCATTGCCACTGCAGGAACAGTAAGTGGAGAGCTCTGAGAGAACACACCTAATTCACAATTATTCTCCTACATCTTTAAATCTATAACATAATCTGTGTGTCACATGGGATCATACAGATCTTGCTAATAGCTCAGTTGTTCCCTCTCCTTACATACACCTGCTAGAAACTTAGGGATGAGGAGGTATGCTTTGTTAAATAGATCCTTGATCCCACCTCTGGCCTGACACTTTAAATGATGGTAAATCTCAGCTGTGCATTTCCTGCCTCTCTCAGGGCTTTCCACATGTTTTGTTTTTTGACTCTAAGCACATTCACACCCATCACACCCAAAGAGTATGATTTCTATCACTTTAGATTTGGATGTGCCCCAACTTATCCCTATTACACGCAGCCAACACTGGAAGGAGTATGTCTCCCACACCATGAGAAAAGGGTTTCTGCAGTAAAGAGGAGCACAAGTCCTTCTCTCGGTAGTATTCCTGGCACAGCCTTGGATTATTGGCACTGTGATATACAAATATGTCATCCTAGTATTATCTCAGGATATATTCCCTCAAATACCTGAAAATGACTTTTCAGGGCCAAAAGGGACATGGCATCAAACAGCCAGGCAAAGACTCTCAGGGCACTTTCCATCATCTATGCAAGGAAAAGAATTGACCATAAAAAGCATATTTTATTTTGTTGCTCTGGAATAACAATGGATGCACTGCTATGTGGACTAGCAGAAGCAGCCAGGAAAGCTTACCTGTCAGCTTTGAGAAAGTCCCATGCCTTCTCTGGTACTGAGAAGGTACTGAGAAAGTAATGGTACTGGTTTGCTCTCCATACTGAGTCATATGAGAATATTATTACATTTTTATATTATTATGAGAATATAATATTATTATATTCAACACAGTTGACATTTATAACATCCTTTTGTTGCTCATTGTGAAGCTAAGATTTGTTGCCTCATTTCTCTTTACAGAGAAAAGCAAGGCACAACTTCTTCCCAAGGCTTTACTGGGAAAGGTAATGAGAAGATTCAGAGACAACAAAAGAAAACAATTCTTACCTGCTCTTGTGTTTGTCCCACATGGAATGTGATATGGAGATTGTTTACCCACGGTGATTGCTTGATTGGATTCTGGTGAAGGTTGTTTGGATTCATGGACCAATTGAATCCAGCTGTGTCTCGGGACTCTCAGCAGAGAGTCATGGGTTTTGTTAGTTAGATATAGTAAGTTAAGAAATAAGTATGTAGAATAGTATAGTATCTCTTTAAATAGTATGTTAATGTAATATAGTATAGTTTTAATAAAGCAAGTGTTCAGCATTCCAAAGCCTTCTGATCTGGAGCCAGACATCATTTTTCCTGCTGGGGGGTTGCCTGATTTCTGATAAAGATTTACTTTTAGCTTACACTTTTACTTTGCTATCTCTCTCATGGTGAAGCTGAGCACCCCATCTCAAGCTACCTGAAGCCAAAGTCTGCTCCCCTGAAGTCTAAGGCTTTCTCCCTCTCACTTGTCTTCCTCACACTCCATTTCACATCAGCCACCACGCAGACTGGCTCATCCCTGGCTTTCTGCCCTTCTGGGAGTTTCTAGTCTCTAGTGCTCCCTAGGCACAGGGTAGCTCTGGTTCTGTGAGCAGCTGAGACACATCTGCAGAAGCACCATTAGGATGGCGCATGTTTGTAGCCATTACTGGGCTTAGGGGTGAGAGGGACTGTGGCGTGCTGGACAGGGAGATGTGTATCCCTAGCTGGAGGCAGCATGATTTACTGTCTGCCAGGGCAGAGAGCTTGCTGGCTACAAATCCTATTTTGCCCCTGCACTTTTTGATGTTTAAAACTGCATTCTCTAACAGAAAGGCTCAGCTTTTACAATGCAAGTCTTCAAGAATAATTTCATTTCACAGGATCCTTTATATAGTAACAGCTATAAAGCCCCCTCAGCTTTCACAGAATCTTGTTTTTACCAGTCAGTACTGGGCCAAGTCACTGATGACAGAACCAGCCAAGAACGGCTACAAGTGACTTCAAGATGCATGGATATAAAAATTCATAAATTTTTAAAAAAATTAATTTATTGTTTCAGAAGAGATGACAGAAAACTCGCTGTAAGTAGCTGTGCATACAATGAAAATAGTAATTACTTGTTCCAGGCACTGAATGTCTTCAAAGAGGCCCTGGATTCCAGGGAAACAAGGTATATTGCAGCTGGCATCACACTGCAGTGATGCATAGTTCAGATGGCCTTAGGAAGAGGAAACACAGGCCTAAAGGTGAAAGCCCCTCAGATATTGGTAAGAAATATGTATGTACTGGGGAGCATTAAAAAGAGATAACTTACCTTACCCTCAGTATTTAACCCTCCACAGAATGAACTCCCATAGCAACTGCTGTATGAGAAAGAACTCATCCCTAGGGTCAGCTTTTGTAGATAAGCAAATTATCACGTTGTAACAAACGTTGTAAAACATGGCTTAAATTAATAATGACACACAAAGCCTTTCCTGTGCTTGTCATACCACCTTCACAAAGCGATGGCGTGTGAATAACTTATCTCTGGGGTACATCTTGAGATGCTACACTCGAACTGAGCAATGCTTTACTGGTGACGTATTGCTGCCATCCTGTGGCAGGCACACACATTTCAGACTGACGCTTGCCAGAAAGAAAACAGTCCTTCTTTAAAGGTGTCGTTTTAGAAAAAACTAAACAGTGTTATTCTTAAATGCCACAGAAGGAAAGCCAGCCGTCTGTAACCTGCAATATCCATATCTTAGAAAGCCATGAGCCATTATAGCGATTCTACCACAAATTACTTTCTGAAGCAGAAAATAAGGACCAGGTGGGAATGGGCTCATGTCATCTTTTTACTTGGAGAGGTATTGCAGCATTCAGTGGTCTAACTCCAGAGAGGATGTTAACCCCAGCCCAGTTCTACCCCTAACCATTTCAGACTGCTAGTTACAGAACAGACATAAATAAAAGGTTATCCCTGTTTCTGATGGCAACTGTGCCTGTGTCCTCAATTGGAAAATCCATAAAACAGCTGGAATAATTCACAGAATGACTAGGTTGGAAGAGAATTTAAAGATTGAGTCCAACCCAAAATAAGGTCAGCCCTCTGCTAAGACTGTATCCAAACACAACATAAAGAGCACCATTCCTAACACTGAGTCTAAGGGGTGTATTCAGGGAGGTGTGTGGCATAAATGAACCAGTGAATGACCAGTTGATTGTTACTTTCTGAGATTCTATTTCTCACATCTTTATGACCCAGTTCTAGTCTTTGGTAGGAGAAAGTTTTCTGTAACACGGCTTTGAGACCCAAGCACCTGGGAACACGCGAGAACTCACAGATTGACAGTAGTGGGTGCATTGCAGTATTGTTTAACTTGTTCCTCAATGACCTGGATGAAGGGGCAGATGCCTCCTCAGCAGGTTCACTGATAACACAAAGTTGGGAGGAGTGGCCGATACCCCAGAGTGCTCCACAGCCCTTGAGAAAGACCTGGACAGGCTGGAAAGATGGGCAGGAATGAACCTTCTGAAATTCCACAAAAGGAAATCCAGGGTCCTACACCTGGGGAGAAATAACCCTGGGCAACAGCACAGGCTGGGGGCTGACCTGCTGGAAAGCAGCTCTGTGGAGGAGGACCTGGGGGTCCTGGTGAGCAACAAGCCATCCATGAGCCAGCAGTGTGTCCTTGTGGCCAAGAAGGCCAATGGAATCCTGGGTGCATTAGGAAGGGCACTGCCAGCAGCTCAAGGGAGGTGATCCTGCCCCTCTGCCCAGCCCTGGTGAGGCACATCTGGAGTGCTGAGTCCAGTTCTGGGCTCCTCAGGACAAGAGAGACATGGAGCCCCTGGAGTGGCTCCAGTGGAGGGTAACAAAGATGATTGAGGCACTGGAGCATCTCTCTGATGAGGAAAGGCTGAGGGAGCTGGGTCTGTTCAGCCTCGGGAAGAGGCACTGAGAGAGGAACTCATGGGTGTCTGTGAGTATCTGAAGGGAGGTGCCAGGAGGATGGAGCCAGGCTCTGCTCGGTGGTGTCCATACTGTCAATGGGCAGAAACTCATGCACAGGAAGTTCCACCTGAACATGAGGAAGATTGACCCACATACCACTGTGTGGGTGACTGAGCACTGGAACAGATTGACCGTAGAGGCTGAGGAGTCTCCCTGACTGGAGACATTCCAGAACCATCTGGACAAAGTCCTGTGTAATGTGTTCCAGCATGACGATCCTGGTATCCAAGTTTTATCCACTATAAAGGAAACAAATGCAGCAACAAATTCAGTAACTAGATTTCCTGGTTCATAGCGTTTCTTTATGAATTATTGTTAGGACTGAACTGTGATCAGCTATTCCAGCAAGCCATTGCCGATCAAGACATTCAAACAAAACAGCTACAACTCCTGAGGTAGGTCCTGGTCAAAAGAACGTTAGCAAGGGAACAAGACATTTCATTTCACCAGTTCATTTCACCAGGACAAACCACTTTAACACATTCCTTCTGGTTCCTCAGGTGCAAGAAACTTAGTAAGGAAGGTAACTAGAAATTCTCCATCATTAGATGGACCCAAGAAAACGCTGCAACTACACTGCTACCTGTGAAATTGTAGGCACCTTGAAAATAAATTTTATTGTCTTTGCATAACAACACTGTATCACAGAGTGTTTCTTTTTAGGGTTAAAATAAACACTGGTGGGTCCACAAGAAAAGCAGAACACTGAATTCACACAATGTGACTCAAGATCCATTTTGTTCTGAGATTTCATATATTACTGTACGGCAGTCTAAGTGGTTTTCAGAGTGTCTTTCTATCCATGGTTAACTTGGGGGGATCACGAGTTTTAAAAATCAGGATTATCTGACTCCAATAATAATTCCACCATTGCCTAAAAGAAAGAGACAGAACATGAGGAATCAAGTAGTTTCAGGTTTGGATCCATCAGAACCAGGAGCACTCCACAGGAAAGCTTTGCCAGTGAGGCTGCTGCTGTCCACTGTGGCTGCCAGAGCAGGAGAAGCAGGCTTCTTGCTGCACAGGCTCAGCACCATCTACAGCTTCACGAGCTGAAACCCAGACCATGAACTGTCCCTTTGGAAAGGAGGAGACAGCTGCTGTGAAAGGTGCTGTGCAGATACACACTTGATTATCAACTCTGTTGCAAAGCACACAGGGAGACATTTCTGGTCTGGCTACAGCTTCCAAGGACAAGCACACAAAAAGAACCCAAGGTAATCGACTCTGGAAGCAACAATGATGTGAACAGCTACTGTACTACTCCAAGTTAAAGGCTACAATTACCTGGCATAGTCAACAGCAGATGCTCTTTATCACCTACTCCCTACATCAGTTGAGAGTCCAGTTACATCATATCTATCACCAGAAGGGAACTGATGTTGTTTTCATGTTTCTTCTCTTAACCAAAACTGTATCACTTTAGGACTACTTGACTACTTCTGACATCCTGTCCAGACAGACCTCGATTCAAAATTTTAACTCCATTCATGAAGCTAATAAACTTCAAACAAAATAGCTGAAACACAGAAAAAGGGTAAGATAAAACAAAAAAAAAGAACCAAAACCAAATTTAAAAGTGATACAAATAAATTAAGTACTTTAAAATTCAATGACTTTAGGGCAACTTTGCCTCCAGGACTCTTTGGAGTGGATTTTCACGAACTCTCTGTCAAGGTATCTGTCAGCTGGTTGTGGGTGGCCATTTACAACTGTCACATGCTAAAACTAAAAAGAAGAGTGAAATCCATCTCCCTGAAAGAATGCAAGATTCAATAATGGATTTGGAAAAAAGGATGCATAGTAGAAAATATCAAGTCCATAGAACTCAGCAGAAAAGCAGATTAGCAAGGTTCTTTTTATTCAAACATTTTGAGATCTGTTTATGTACATATATAGGTATACATATAATACTTGCCACAGTTGGCAGCTGTTGTTTAATGCATACAAGGTAAACAGGTACTTGTCATAATGAAACCTTGTTTAGTCTGATGAGAGGCATGAAATTCGCAAGCAGATGTTTAGCTCACTGAAGTTGTTTCTGGTCTTTATTTCCAGTTTCATTACTTTTAGTAGTTTGTAACTTTAAGTCATCCAAGATTTGTTACAAGTAACATACACTTTGACAGAAGTTTTTTTGTTGTTTTCCTTTCTTTTATTTTCTTTTTTACTCTTCTCTTTATTGTTGCTGTTTTATTTTGTTCCATCTTGTCACTACAAGCCTCATCAGGAGATTGAAGCACCTATGAATAATCTCGTACAGAGACATGGTGGGTTTCACATGTGCACCTTCTTAAAAATAAAGCAGGGTCATCCCCTTTGCCCATTTCCAGGCATCAACGGTCCACATCAAGAATTTCTACACAAAAAACATGCCATAATGAATTTATAACAGACCAGCTACAGAAATAAATGGCTGCCTTATTTTTAGAGAAATCACAAATGAATTAAAATAAAGCAGCAAAAAAACTTCTTCACATATGCCACACTTATGGAGAGGATCTATTTATTCCTGAGCAGGATGGCAAGTATCCATTGGTGATCAAGTGGGGGAGAGGGAGGAAAAAAATAATTTTCAGCTGAAAAAGGCACAAAAGACAAAAATATTGAGGTCTTGAGAAAAACAAAACAAAACAAAACAAAAAACATTATGAGAACTATCTTCAAACCATGTTGTTTTACTGATCAAAATAGTATCTGGTGATGATGATAAAGTTGAAAATGAAAGATGATGTAAGGATAAAATTTCTCTTTAACTAACAAAACCCTTGAAGACTTCAGATGGAAAAAACTGAAGAAAACATGTTTATTTCTTTAGAAGCTTATATGCCAACGCTTTCAGATAGTCAGTATATATATCTGGATGAAGAATCAATAGGAATTTAACCTAGAAAAAAGTGGGTTTTTTTGGTTTTTGTTTTTTTTAATTAGTACTCCCTGCATTTCAATCTCACCTTTTGACTGGCAAAATTACTTCTGACAAGTATTTAAAGTTGAGAATATGGGGTATGTCTCTTTTACAGGATTTATAAAATACACTCTCATCTGTTTGAATGCAAGTACATCATCACAGAGGAGACAGTACATACAATTTACAAGAGATATTTGTAGTAAAATTCAGCGATACATAACAACAAACATCTCAATATAATACTAACTTGGAAGTCAGGTGCAAGTTTTTCAAACTGTACATGTATTTTTAAAAAGATACCTTTTAAAACGTTTATATATTGAAGCATTTTCATTAAGATCAAAAACCTTTTAAAACCAGTAAAATTATAGCAGCAATATGGGAGAATATCTAAGCCACATGAACATTATTAATTAAAATAAAACCAAACATGAAATATTACATTAGTCAGATGTTTGTGTTAATACCAAGAACAAGTAACACACAATTATTTATGCCAAACCAAGAAATCTGGATTTGTTAATCTATGAACAAATCTGTTGTATACAAAGAAGTGCTGATTGCTGGCTTTCACAATCACTTTTCTGGAGTGTCCTGGAGAACTCACTTGAATCTTAAATTCCAAGTCTGACTCAGATAATTTTTTCATCTTTGTGCAGGAATTAAGGATACTTTTAAATATGGATTCCTTAACATGAAGCTTATTTTATTTACACTATTCAAAGTTTACCTTTCCTTCCAACAACAAAATGTGCAGGAAGATTTATTACATGCTATACAATGAAAAAATAGACTTTAAAAAGTCAGAACAATGCAAGTAATACTGTACAATGTTTGTTCCCTGCTCCAGTTCATTGCACTATTAAGTTAAACTGGATGAGTTGTCATGCCCAGATGACTTACTGTAGGATCAGAAAATCCACACACACGGAAGAGGTAAATGAATACTGCTTTAGGTATAGTGCCAAATGAAAAAAATAGTATGAGTTATATCCAAGGAAAACTTCTCATCACAGAAAGGAGCATGGCTGGTTCTGAAAGGCAGCCCTCTTCATGTAGGACACAGAACTGCAAAAAAACCACAAATACACATTGATAAATATCAGTGAAGTTTATATGCATAAAAAGTAATTTATATACTAAAATATTTAAATGTTGGATTCTAACCTATTAGTAGCACAGTAAAATCTAGTAATCAACTGAAATGCCAATTAAGTTTTCAGCCTCTCTCAAAAGGTAATGAAGAGACAAAACCCACTATCTTTAACTAGTATTATCCAGAAATGAGTTAACTAAAGGTCATGTCTTAAACAGTGTTTTTTAAAATGTTAGATCAGAAAACAGAACATTAAGTAACAGGTGATGCATGCAGTTATATTTTAAAAATATGCACTGACAATTTGAGGTTCTAACTCTACTTTCTAATTCTGGTGCGTGTACTAGAATCACACAGTGGCAAGATAAGACATGTCCTTCACGTGTTTCTCATTCCTGCTTCAACATAAGGCACAAACCTCAGAGCAATCCAGCTTTCAAACCAATGCTAGCACAACACAAAAGCAAATAAAGAAGTCAGGTGTAACAATTAAACAAAAATTTCAAAGGTAAGAAAATAAATGTTCTCATTATCTCAAATACTTGCATAATTTAAAACCAGAACAAGGTGCAAATTCTTGCTTCATTAAAACAAAATAAACTAAAAGTTTTACTTGAAAGATCAGGTATGAAATAGCAAGGAGAAAGATGGGCAATTTTTCTGCTTTCATGATATCTACATTCAGAAAAAAGAAGAAAACACCAGACACTTCATGCATTTTACTAACTAGAAATGCACAGCATATTATGTTTAGCACTCTATTTTTGTCACAATTACTGTTTGAGGACAATTGGAAAAGAAAACAAAGCTTAGCAGTAAATACATCTTATAAAGTTTACTGTAATAACACATCTGACTTCAAAGGAAATAATTTCAGCTGTAAGTACATACTTATGTCTTTTATATAATAGTTACATAAATATTATCCTTGTACGCAAAGCTAAATCTTCACATTTTGTAAAACCTGGAAGTAGTAATCATGAAATAACATGTCTAGATGTGATACCAGACAACCTACCCTAATACTAAATTCTGTGTATACATTGGTTAACATTTCATATAGATCAATGACTTGTTTTGGAAGTAGCTAAATTAAGGAACTCTTGCTTCCAGCAGATTTTGTCAGATATTCTTCACTACCCATACAGCAATGAAACAAGGTAATTCCCCTTTCCACAATGCTGTCCTCAGCTTCTACATTAAACCTGCTGTGAAGTCCATCAGGCCCTCTCCATGCTCTCATGCCCCCAAAGAAACAGGAGCACCTGTATGGGCATTCAAGTAGGTGAATATATCAGATCCAAGGAGAAGCTGGCTTTTCAAGGCAACAGCCATCAGCTCAATGCAAACAGCAGTTCCAGTCCTTCTCCTGCCTAGATGTTGTTCCTTACAGTATTTCTGTTACTCCTGAAACACCTGCTCTTGTCTTGTAGGGTTGAAATTGGCAATTATTACTTGTGAGATTAAAAAGACAAGCAACTGCACAGAGGCATTTTCTTCAGAAAGCAACCTAAACTTACATACTGCAAAGATTACAGATGCAACTACACTATATATAATATACATAATACTAGTAATATAAATATTCATTTTCATATCTGTAGAATGCTACTTGCATTATTGTACTTGGCAAATAATCATTATGCAGAAAGTCATTACATTATACACACAAGAAGAAAGACTGAAAGCTTTAAAAAGAAAGTAAAAATTCAATAAGTACTGTCCATACTAACACAATTTCATCAAAGGATATAGTACTTACTACTGTTGCCAACACCTAAACCCAATGCAGCTGCAAGGTATGACACAAATATCTCCATCTTTTTACAGTTTAACTTGTGCACAAAAAACTCAGCTTATTTAGGTCTTTCAATGGACATAAGCACAGAGTTTTCAAATCACCTTGTATTAGTTCAACCATCAAAAAAGGTCAATAGAAAGATGAGAACAAACAGCATTTAAATACTGTGACCTTACTAAGCTGCCAGCTTCAGTCCACAAGTGTGCTTTCTAAGACAAAGAATTTCAGTTTTGGTTTGGTATTTCTTTCTCTGTCAGTAAATTCATTCCCCTACCCTTTTTCAAATCCCAGTTTCTCCTTCATGACTCCTGGTGATAAAATATAATAACAATATTGATATATTAAAACATATTCAGAAAAAATTAAGCACAATTTCAAATGCTGATCAATTTTATATTACCACCTATTTTAATTCTAAATCTATAAAATATAATATGAACCATATTCTAGTGGGAAAAGAACTAGAGTTCACTTGCAAAGCAAATCACTAGTTCCCTTGCATTATGTTAGGGTCAGGATAGAAATGTCCACTGGAAAGTAAAATCAAACAGAACACTACAAAAGGAAAAATATCCCCTTGAAAAGAATTTAGGCTGTAATAAGAGCACCATGAACAAGAGAAGATAAGCTGCTACACTGTACCAGACTTTTCACAGGGTATGTACTCAGTCTGGCTTTGGGATACTTACCTTTGAGGAGATATTCCTTACAGAAAAGATCCAGGGGAGAGCTAAATGACCCCTGGAAAGAGGGACTTAACCATGATAAGGAAAATTATATTCTTAACATTTTGGGGGACACAAGGGGGCAGTAGAAATTGGGGAAAGAAGATGGTTTAAAGAAAGAAAGCATCAGAAATAATTTCAAAACTAATAGTCTTACTGAGAAGTGCATATTAGAGGTGGTTTTATCCCCTAACATGAAATGGCCTGAGTTGCTCTTTTTAATTTCTTTATTACACTGTATTTGCATACATCATGTTTTGAGAATTTACACTTCCAGCACTTCAGAAAGATTAGCTGATTATGAAAAAAAAAAATCCAAGAATGATCCATGGTTACAAAGAAAGTCAATAGCAGATCTGGCTGCAGAACTGTCCTTCAAGTTTCAGCTGTTGTCCAAACAACTTTACCCAGTCATTATTAAATTAAGATAGTGAGTATTAACACACACAGAGGGGGTCTGTGTCTTCCTGTATGATCCAAATTTCAGAATTACTGGGCATTTAGTTCAAGTTACTCAAGATTATACAGAATCTGTGAATTCTACAAAACACACAGGAATTCAGAGAAAATATAAACTTATTTCACTATCCTCAGAGCGCCAGTCACATGGTAAGATTTCATGTTACATCAACAATCATGCTCAATCTTATGACTTCATTCACCTTTCTATGTTCACAGCACTCTTCTGTTTGTTCCTTTACATTGTAGTAACAGTACTTCGTCAATAATCTTTTCCCTGACATTTTTTCTTCCTGATAGTTTTGCCTCTCAACCATTTAAGTAACTGTTCAACAGTGACAACTAGTATCTGAGCAAGTCTGTTAATAATTCTGTGGACAGCTGTAACACCCATATAGGACTGCATATCCTAATTTTTTACACAGCACAGAAGGGCAAGACAGTGCTGCTTTAAAAAAGTAATCAAGAGCATGTCTCCAAGACTTATTTTTTCTGCTCTGTAAAACAGAATATAAAGGTTGAAAAAAGGTTTCACCTCTGTGCCAAACTCTATTTCCCATAAAGCTACACATATCCTAATATCACAGGTAATTTACTGTCTGCTTTTTTTGTTGCAAGATTGGAAAAAAATGATCCTCAAAGGAACACATACTTAACAGATTTTAACAGAACAAATTATATCACCTTTGGTGATATAATTCACACATTTCAAAATTTCATTTCTTGATTAAAGCTTAATAAAAAGCAATAAAATCCACTCAGTGTAAAATGAATACAATGACCACTATACCATGGGTCCAGAACTTCTTTCAGGAAACAAATTTAAATCCTAAATTTTCAAGATTTTTACCTTGCCAAGACATTTTTAATCTTTACAGTGAAGAGAGCAGAATCCACAATAAGTAGGTCACTCCTTTTATTTTGGAGTTAAGAAACAGGTTAGAATTTCAGGTATTAAAGCTCAGCTGAAAGTTGATCTAAGTGGTTATAAAGAATTCAACCAATCGCCTCTTAACAAGCTTTAAAAATAATGTCCAGACAATAGACTGGCAGTTGGGAGTATTTTGTGCCACGAAAGTCTTGTGGGTGTTTCAGGCCAGAAGTTTTAGTGGCAGAAAAAGAGCAGTAGGTTACAACTTCTGAAACAACTGGAAGATTTGCCACAGAATAAATCTACAGTACAAGTAACACTGTTAGCTGACTTATAAATATTTAACATAATGTCAAAATAGCATATGAAGCTTACTTAAGGCTATACTGAAAGGAAGAGTAAAATTCTATGCTCACTAGTTCTGAGCTCATAACTATGTGCCACAGCACAAAGCCCACACAGGATGAAGAAAAGCTTGGTTCTGTTCATGAAGAAAGTGGTAGTTGGGGGGAGAAATTGACTTTTCCTTTTGCTTTGAGTGATGCGAGTGGTTACTCTTCATGTTCCCACAATTTGTGTTTCACAGTTTAAAGATAACAATGTTTGCATATAACGGGCATCCTGTTTGATCCGAGACACTCAATGCATGACATTTTTGCAATTGTTGCATCTCATTAATAGAATATCCTTGGTGATTTTTAAGTAATGAGCACACAAGAGGCAGGAAGGAACTTCAGTTCAAGCTTCCTAGATCATCTTCTCATATGTTAAGGTTATCTACCTTTATAAGCCTTCTTTACTTTTAAAAAGATTTCTACATTTCCCTAAGCTGCCAGTTTCTCCTCAATATCCCAGTAATCTGAAAGTTCTTCCCAGTAGCTACGTCTAAAAATAAGAGCAGACACTGTGAAAAGCACTGTTAAATCCAGTCACTTATTTCCAGATGGATTATGAAGAGCCAACAGTTTTAATTACTGACAACAGTTCATCCTCTTGGGTCAAAGATTCTGCTTCACAGAACTACTGCTTAGTGCCATCACCACTAAAAAAAAAACCCTTGACCATGATCCTACACGGCTCACATGCAAACACCTGTCTAATTTAGGAAGAATTTTTATAAAGAGTAAGTAAACAATGGAAAAATAAAATGAATAAATTGAAAGGATCTCTGCATTCTTACATGCTTACACAAAACTTAGAAATGAATCTCTTTCAACAGGAAGTCTCTCAGAGCTTCCAGAACATTCAATGTCTTTTCTTCAGATTTTCTGAAATGATAGCACACTATATGTCATCCATAACTCAAACCTGAAAGTACTTTCAAGTATCTGTGAGAGTGACTGTAAATTTGTGTAAGAAATACAGAAACCTTTAAAAATCATATGGAGTAAGTCAAGTCAAAAGACAGTATATTCAGAAAAAAGATGAGACTTGGAACACATGATACCAAAAGAAGAGAAAAACTTTCACAGCATATGAAAAGCAGACTATTATAAACATTTTGGTGGCAAACAAAATGTCACCCATCATCTTTCTGTACAGGTATTTGTTCAGATCTTGGGAGTTTGATGCATTTGCTAAACTTTAAACACTTAAGAAAATTGTATCATACGCCAAGAATTAAGTAAGAGTATAAGCATTAGCAAGATCTAGCCAAAAATGAAGTCAGATGAAAAACATTTTAAAATAATTTAACAACCTGGAAACTACCTGGAACAACTCCTTTAAAGCTAAGACAGACAGTATTTTTTAAAGTCTGACATTCTTTAAACACAGTCAATATGTAAGACTGGAAAATAAATGACTCATACAAAAACTTATAAAGCAATATTTGAAGAAGGTATAACAAGTAAAATAAATACTTTCCATTATTGATCAGAAAGTAACACTTGAAATGAAGCTGTAAGCACTTTGCATAGCAAATGTTTTACTACCATAGGAAGTTTGAGTTCCAATTACTGAAAAAACTGTGCAATGGAAGATTTTAACCATACCCATTACACTTCATAAGCCAGACTCCTTTTGCTGATGTCATTCAGCAGTTTGCTATATTTTACTAACAGAAACAAAATAAACATATTCTGTGTATGAACTGTACCTCAGAATGGTTGGACAAAACAGAACATAAATGACAGCTGTGTTTGATTGAAAGGCAACATAATTAATGAATGCTGTAGGATCACTATTTTCAGATACGCATGATAAGTCAATTAAGTTAACTTAGAATCAAATAAAATCCCTGCTAAGAAGCAGACTCACCCTTTAAAATATAGTCTGTTAACAAGCTTGGCACTTTCTCGCTATCCTCTTTCATGGCATGCAGAACTAAAGAATGAAAAGAAAAAATCAGATATTTAGTCATAAATTAAACACAACACATAAAAAATACTTTGGAGCAGTTCCAACTACTCATAGAGATACTACTATGAGGTGTAAGAAATCTCTTAACTGAAAGATGAGAAGATACAATGAGACATCACATCCTCTCCACCTTCCACATGTGTAATTCTCACTGAGCTCCACAGTCTGGGGATGCAAGAACCCCATTTCATGTAGTTAATATTACAGTAAAACGCCATCAGTCATAACCAGAACAAGCACCTCTTCCTTAGAAAATATTCTCACCAAAAGAAAGTCGTGACATCCAAAAACCAAAGTATGCTAACAACTATTAATGAGCTGGAAATCTCAGGACTGAGATTAGGACAGTACTTAATATCTTTGATCATTACCTCAAATAATGGAAAAATGCTGTGAATGATCCTATGGAAATATTAATGGTGTTTTTTTTCCCTCGCTGTAATGGTGAATGTTATCTGCTGTAGGTTTGAAAAATCTTAACTACGTGACTTAATTCAGCATTAACTTACAATAATGCAAAAATACCATTTTGTGACAAATATGAGTAGATCTTGTCCATCTTACCTATTTCTGAAGAAGGAATGGACAAGCATGACTGGACATATATAAACTTCTGTCACTACATAAAGAAAAACAATGACTATTCTTTATAAAGTGCCCAGGACATGACTGAAAGAAGGAAAAATACAAAATTCTACTGAAAAGCAGTATTTAATAAACTTCAAATTCCTCATATGAGACTCTAAACTCAAATTATAACAAGTGTTTTATTTCCATTTTTACATTGAAGTAAGACGTTAGTGTTCATAACTACGGAGTAATACAGAGCTTTGAAAGAAAAAGCAACTGAACAAGCCTGAACACCTGCTTTACTGCCTGCCTTAAAACAGCAGAGACAGTGAGTCACAAACCTGCAACTGACTCACAGGAGCAAGTTCCAACCAACCCACAGAAATCAATATTGTTGATACTCTTTACAATGCATTTGTGCAAGACATTTTTTAATAAACCATCAAACAACACAAAATGTTTTTAAGATACTTTAACATATGCTTAATAGCATCAAGTGAAATTTAAATATGGCAAGAGGATAAAATTTCATTGCAAGAATAAACATAATATGAAAAATCCTTTGTCACAAAGGAAGTAAAAATTAATATCTAAGGCTGCCTACAGTAGACAAATAAAGAGAACTCTTATTATTATTTAAACATTTAATTTACCTGGAATTTATAGAATATTAATTTTCTCTTTCCAGAAAACAACCAATGAGCCTTTTACCACCCCTCAGCCACCCATGGAATCACAGAACTGCTGCTAAAAATCACTTTAAATACATAGTGAGATTCTCCACTGAGATCTGATCAAATGCATTGACGTACTCTACCACCTATTTTTAAACTGTTCCTATAAACATCCAATGAACGACATGCTATTGACCCCTAGAGATGCCTTGTTGTATTAAGCCACCTAAATAAGCAAATTTTTATAAAATACAACCTTGATTTCTTGCAAATTAGAATAAAAAAAACCAAAAAAAACCTATAAAATCAAACAATTAGAGGACTTGGAATTTATAGTCATTATGAGGAGATGGCCAAAAAAAGGTGTGAAGAACAGGGAATTCAAAGCTCAAAACTCTGTTTAGCTTGGAATTCCTAATTATCAAAATTTATTAACAACAAAACCCCACCACCAACACCACAGAGAGAAGCAGGCTATTTTAAAGGCAATCAAGTGCAATCATTATGGATGGAACTAGTCCTACATATCTTGACATCCACTCCATTTTGCTGAAGTCATTACAACAACCTCAGTAAAGCACAGCAAATGTAAACAAACAGGGATGTATCAGGCACTGTAAGACCAAATTTCATGATATGTGGCCAACATCAAAACATGGGAACATTTACATCCTGATACATGCAGGTTTCTGGCCTTCAGGGTTTCAAACAAAGGTAGGAAACAAACCTAACATGAAGGCTCAGGAAACAAGCTGTCCAAAATCTATGGCTAAAATCATGCATCTTTACATACATGCCCTAGGGTAAGAGGGAAGAGAGAAGTGGATGGATTCACTGGCTTTGAGCAGCCACAACCGGAAATACAATGAGGAAATGAGCAGGGGAATTTCATATTCTCACTTTTGGTTAATGTTTGAAGATCTTCAACAGATGGTGGTCCATTTTTCTTCTCATAAGGAATGACGGTTGTTAAGTACTGTCAAATGAAAAACAGAGTTACTTGACAAGTCCTTTCATACAACTTCATTGTATGCATTTTATTTTGTAAAAATTGTAGAAATTGAAATAGTTTGCCACAAACAGTCATATTTCAGAATAGATAAAATTCTACCTTTCCATCTCAGAGCTTTTATCACAGAAAACAAGATTGTTTGGGTTTTTTTCCAAACTATGTAGCCTCTAGATGTCATGCAGCTAACTGTCCTCTCTGCAAAGAAGATGATGCTGTCCCAGAGTTAGGTAAAAATGGAAACAGATGGCTTTCACCTTCTTCTGCTGTAGACTTCCAACTAAAAAGAACAAGGCAAGCCTAAGGAAACATGATACCTCAGAATATGGAATTTGATTTAAATTATCAGTTTTCATAGTTGAGTGTGCTAACAGATCGTTTCAAACCAACTCCTTTTAAATTCTATTTACTGAAATCTTTAATTCTTGTCTGCTTAAAAAAAAAAAAAATCACAACAATATTTCTTAAATCTTTCAAGATTTTCATACCTGCAGTGCAACTAATTAATTTTCAAATTCTTGACATAACCCTGTTGGGTCTTATATTACATGCACTTTAGGCAACATCTTTGCAGCCTATATGAATGCATATTCTTCTTAAAGAGGTCAGAATCTCAAAACTACTAAAATAGCTGGAATTTTCCCCAATGGAAAAGCTTCCTGGAAGTTCCCTCAAGTAAATTTTTAAGAACTACAGAGGAACTTTATTCTGGTTTTACAGCTACAAGGCAATAGGCAAAGTAACCCTCAATGTCTCATTCCACTTGACATCTATGTAGTTGTCCAGGTAACAAGCAGAGAACACTTTACAAGCAAGGTACAAGGTCTCCTCCTCTCCTGGTACCAGTCCTTCAGTGAAAGTCAGGTGTAAGTCAGAACTACATGGCATTCTACCCTTTACCTGGACAATAAAACACTAGGATATTTCACTGTACCAATATCAACTAACCCTGTTTCACTTCTCCTGTAAACTTCACCTTCCATTTTTCCTTTCTGACAGTAGCAATTAAAAACAAAAAAAGGAATTTCTTTGTTTCCATAAATACTTTCCTTCGACTCATCAACTTTGCAGCTGTAACAATCAGTCTCTATAACAACACTGTAAACCTCATTTTCTGAAATGCTATATGAAGATAACATATTATGAAAAGAATGAAGGAGTGACTGAAGTGTAGCTTACTGACAAGACCAAGTGTCACATCTGCTGTGACCTCCAAATTTTTGAAGCAGATTTGATGACATGATAAAGCAGCAATTCCCACTGCAATTTTTTATCACCTACAAAAAGTGTTTTATATGCCTGAAAATCAAAATGAAGATGACTGTCATGAATTTTCTTCTAGAAATATGAGCACAGAAAGAGCTGCCAACATTTCAATGCTTTTTTTTTTTTTGTTTTTTACTACATGCTCAGATAGGAACAGGAAGCTTCCACTGGAAGTTTGTCTTTACATAGTGAAAATCTCTTAAGCAATTTTTACTTATGTCTCAAACACAATGGGACTAAGATTTTAAAAAGGGAAGTAACTACTATGAGATGGTAGTAGAAGGTGGTAAATACCATTAAAATTAAAAAAATGAAAAAAGTTCTGAAATAACTCTACAAACTTCTCAAACTTTTTAAAGTTGTAACTTTATGTATAGGAACTTCTGGCTCCCAAGGTACACAAAAAATTGTATGTCCTTGCATTTTTTTCATCACAATTCCAGATTTCTAACTAACTCTTCCCTACTAGCAGAAAACACCTGAATGTGAGTTTATAATGACACCCTGAAAAAATCTCTCCAGTTTATATTACGAGAGCAGCATTAAGAAATTGAAAATTTGATACTTACTAAATTTTGCAACTTGTTGCAATAAGGTTACACCAGTATCTCAAAAGCAGGGCCAGGATTTGGTAAGGAGACAAAAAAATCCTAATCAAACAAAAACCTCCCAAACAGAAAATAAATGCCATAGAAAAATGGATTTCCAGGCATAAATCATATCAGAGCTGGTATATTTTCTACTTTTCTACCCTACATTTAATTTTAAATTCATATCACTTCCATGATTTTCTTTACGATACAGGAAGGGTAATAAAAACCCATAAGGGGTTTTCTATATCCATAAGGATATAGAAGAAGATCAATCAGGAGAAAAGTATGATCAACATGAAGAAAAACATCAGTAAATTAACTCAAAAAATGACTGGAAGAGTTAGTTAATCACTGTTATTTTTGACGTATGATTATGCTACTTACATCCACATAGGAGGCAGTGAAAGTTTTTTAACCAAAAGTATGATGGGGTGGCATAGCTAGATAAGCTCATTTAATGAAAATATATGGTATTTAAAACACCTAAAGATACAGATATAAACAGCTGTAATTTATGGTAAAGACAGCCAAGAAAAAAAACAGAAAAAAAACCAGGTACAGCTTTACTAGCAATGTGGTAGAATGATAAAAACTCTTGTTAGGTAAGCTTTGTCTATGTGCTCAAGATCCCCAAAGCTGAGGACAAAAAAATAACTGCCTCAATGTATCAAAAAAATCTCATACATATACTTTGCCTGAGAAAGCAGGCAAGTCTCTAATTTTTAGCCTCATGATTGCAGAATGACTTGAAGAGTTGTTTTGCCTCCTAAACTCCTCTGCAGGATACAACACTCATCTTCCAGACAAAATACTACTCAGCCTTGACTTCTAAAGTACCAGTCAATTTATTGCCTCAATGGACTTCTCACCAGGGAAAAAAAAAACTCTAATGGACTCCTCTGATAAAACTGCATAAACTAAAATAGTGAGTACATATTAAATGATGTGAAATGCCAATATTTTATAGTGTGCCAAAAGACTAAACAACAGCATAAGCATTAGCAGTTCACTAAAATTCAGAATGCAGTTAATAAAATACATACTACAGATCTGAAACAGCAGGCAAGTTATTACTTTGAAACAAGGCATAAGAATCTTGCTTCCAAGATACACACAACATCTATATGATGCCCACTGAAGCTGTCTCTGCTCTACATTTTAATATTAAATAACCAATGAAAAGACACAAACTTGCCTATAGCTCCTGTATTTTATATTGGTAATCTGTATTGCACATATCTGGCTACTTTTAAAAATCATGCAGTTTTCAAAGGCAAGGGAGTAGTGTTTACATATTCCAGGTGCTACTCTGTTTTTAGATGTATTAGCTCTGAACATTTGAAGAAAAAAGAGAACAAAACCTTTTTTCATTATGCACGTTGCTAATGCTGAAGGCTGAAACACTACATCTAACCTGATACACAGTTTTTGACTGCTTATTAGATTTTTACAGACATGCAGTGTATCTAAAGCATGCATTATGCAAAGCACACTTTTAGTCTGGGGTAAGAAATACAGGTTATTAGCTCAGTGCATTATCAAGTCTTGAATCTCTCGAGCTGCTGAGGAGAGAAACTGTAGGCTCATCAGAAACCTGAGGTAAGGAAGCAGAGATTCCAGCATTTTATCCTGTTTTTTCCTGTCTCAGCATTTATTTTCAGCTACTGCCAATTTTTCAAGATCTCAGCTCCTACCAAAAGTGCAGGCAAAGAATGAGAAAAAAAGGGAGAAGATAGCCCAGCACCTGTTTCTCTCCACTCGAGTTTCCAAACGTGTGGCGGAAGCCATTCTGTATGACATTTGAGATCCCTTCCATGCTGAAGCGCTAAAAGTAGTGAAAACATAGCAGAAAGAAAAAAAAAGGGACAGAGAAAAGTTCAGAAGACTATTAATCTGCATTTATCAAGACTATGAAAGACAAATGGCAAAGACAAGCTCCAAGGTGCATTTCAGCACATTTCTATTTCTTCACTCACCTACTTAATTTTAGGAATTAAAATGCAAACTGTATAATGGCAGTTAGGCAGTATTTCTACACCAAAATATATTCAAACAAAATCTTCACACTGCAGACCCGATAATCAAGACTTGCTTTTTATGGCTGTTTCATTTAGAAATGTAAAAAAATAGCATTTTTCACAGTTCAGCTCACAGTAAAATCCCCTCTAAAGTTTGTGTTCAAACAACATATGTTTAGGGACACTACTGACACCAATTTTTCAGATTTTAAGGATGTACTATTCAGTAGTAATTTTCAGCTACAGCTCTTTAAAACTTTTTATGCTTTCATGCTTCCTTTTCCACAACTGAAGCAACCATTAGTATTCCTTATTTTCTGCAATATCATAAAATATACACAATTAGATAATAATACACCCATATTGATTTCAAGTCCCCATTGCAAGGAATCAAGTAATCCAATTAAAGAAAAAGCAGTGTACAATCCAACTACACATTTTTCCTTGAACTTTGAATCCTTTTTGCTTGCTGGAGAAGTAAAAAAAAAATCAAAATCAAAACACCTTTGACGTTCAGCATGTGATATAAAATCAGCAAGTGACATGAACATTAGAAGAAGAAACAGCCAAGCTGCTGACACAGGGCAGTATGATGAGCACACCTCAGCACATTTATCTGAAAGTATTTATTTATGTAAGAGGAATAAAATGTGCTGGAATACAGTGTTCTTTTACATTCTAAAGTACACAAGGTCAGTAAAGACGTAAATTTTGCCAAAGCCATCTTAAATCTTTTAAGGTATCTTACTTGAAGGAACTGGTATCTTCAAGCCCTGATTATTTTTAACTGCTCCCCAGTTTCCCCTTGTAAAAGAGGTAAAAGTTTAGAAATCTAAGAAACTGATTTACCCAAAGATGGTAGCAAGGAAAAGAAAATTAAAATACCTGAGGTTTTCTTTCTATTCAGTTATCGTATCTACAGGAAAATTAATTTTCTTAAGAGTATGACAATTGAAGTCTACGTCCAATCTTTGCATTTAAATGAGACTTCAGTACAGTTAACAAAACAACCAATTAATACATTATTTATTAACATGAACTTAGTCTTCACAAAGCTACTAGAACATACTATCTGTAAGCACATTCTCAGCACTTCCAAAAAAGAAAAAAAGGAAGAAAAGAACTGTTGAAGAAAGGAACCTTGAGCCCTGCACCTCTTTCTGGGAGAGCGCTCTCAAATCTGTCCTTGATGACAGTGAAATCTATTTTCAAAGGAATCACACACATGCAGGTACAGTCTCACCTGTGAGCTAATCTGTTCAATCCCTCTTAGAAACCAACCTGACACATCTGTGTCTTGAAGCAACCAAATATGAAAATGTCGTGTCCTGGGACCATGTAAGTTAAACTTGAAAGCATCATTCAAGTTTCTAATCTTTAAACTAACTAGAACAGTTTGTGAATCACTTGACTCAAGTTCCAAAACAAAGTAATTATTTCTCTTTCTAGGTAGAATATCCCTTTTTGCTTTTCCATGACTGGGAAGAAAAAAAACAAAACCTATTCACTGTCCTCTTGTAAAGGGACAACAATTTTGTATGGTTTTTCAGACTAATACTTTCTCAAGTTCCACTAAAACTTAGCTACACACACAAACATCTCTCATTTGACAGATGAGATCAGAACCCTATCTGGGGTATGTCACAGGTATATCTTATGCTTATAAGTTTAGAAATAAATTCTGAAGTATTAATATTTCATTATAATGTTTATTGCTTATATTTGAAAAGCAAACCCCAAAACCTTCTCATATTGAACTGAAGCATTATTTCTGAGACTTAGCCAACATCTACAAAATCACATTTTCTGCATCCCATAAGAATCATTAAGAAATTCAAACATTAATATTAAAATTACTTAAGTAATTTTTAATTATACTAGACAGATGAGAAAGAAAATATTGCATTGACAAGCTAATAACCTAATTTATTTTGTTCTTTGACTCCTCTTATCCAACTCCACTTGAAAGACGTTTTTCCTTTTGTTACTATGTTTAGTAAAGATAGATAGATAAAACAATTTATCTCCTCCCTGCAACCATGCACTACACACTTCCTGTCTCTTGTTGAATGTAGTATCTCTGCCACAGGTTAGGAGATCCAGGGTAAGACATTCACTTTTTTCCTATCTAGAAACCAGCATGATCCATAAATACTTGCGATTACAGCAACAATAGTACTGAATTTCCTGCAAGACTAACACATACTAAAATTCACACAGTAAAACCAAACACATTAATTAATTTGCCTACTGACAATAGAACACAATTTGCCTACTGACAATAGAGCAGTACATTCCAAAGACAGTATTTTTTACAACAAAGGCATGCTAGTTCCAGGCTGATTTGCAAACAGTTAAAAAATATTTTCTGCATATGAGAAGAGTAAAATATATGATCCTGTGGAAAAAAAATTCTCAACAGGAAAAACTTAAGCCTTGTTTGTGAATGAAGGCATAGAAGCAGCAGTACCAAGTATCTTAATATAATCTAGGACTATTTCCCATAGCAGAAAAAAACAAAAACATTTTAAAATGTACAAAGAGTTATAAAAATTTTCTTACTGTTCCAGGCATATGACCTCTTTCTTTGCCATTTTGAGGACTACCATTTTTCAGCTTCTTTTTCTTCTTTGCTGTTTCTTTGTGCTCTCGCTGTTTGTTTTGTACTTCAATAAGGACAGAAATGAAGCTGTTTTTCACTTCCTTTTCAAACTCCAGCTCATCTCGTAGAGCCAGCTGTTGTACCAGTTCCTCAGAATAATCCTTAATAGCAGTTTCAATTTCCTCTAGCATTTCATTTAATTCAGCAACAGACAATCTTTTGACTCCTACAAATAGTTCATATAAAAAGTATTATGTCAAGATTTTAAGCAAGAGAAAACTTGTGTGAGTTACAAGAAAAATGTACTCTGAAATTTCTCAAAACAAAAAATTCAGTTCTAAAACCACATAGAACAAAACAATATTCCTAAAGGAATAAACACATTCCAGAGGTGACAAGATTAGCAACAAGAAGATGGTTAAATTTTCTTCTTACTTCTGAGAAATCTGGGATAATCTGCAAATATGAAAAATGTCTTGGTAGTTTATGCTGGAAGCTGAAATAAGTGCTAAATTTCTGACACATAATCTACTATTTTGCTCTGCACTCACTGTTCAAAGGAAAAGGCCTTCATATTTTCTGAACTACTGGGTGATGTGTCACAGATAGTACAATTATGACCAAGAAAATGTTTTGAGGCTTGCTTGGGTTAAAAAAAACTGCTTTCTGTTCCAGTTTAGATCTGACACACCTAGGAAGCTGGCAAGTCCCAGCAGCTGCTGTGTCAAAGAACATAATCTTATTTGGCACTTGAGAAACAGCTAGTCCTGATTACACTGACAGGTACAATCTGTTTAAGGACACTGCATAGATGCTTGCAATTATTTAGTTTTATTGAATTAGTCTAGGATCATTTTTACAAGAATACTTGTAAGGGAAAGCACCTACAGACAAGTGTTGAAAAAGACAAATAAGGCCACAAACTACTAAAAAGCATAGCTCTTAGAAGCATCAAACGTAGTAAGTGAATTTTTTCTCTTAAATTACAGCAGGGAAAATTGATTGGAGAAAGCTCATTGTCACTTACTTAACTGAAGAAAAGGCAATGAAACAATTCTAAGACAATTCTATGTTACGAAGCCACAGCTTTTCAAGGTAGCTTAGGCCTTAAACTCTGTTCAAACACTGTAACAGTAATAGAGAGAGGGCACCTGTGAGTCCCAACACTTAAGAACCAGCTTCACAGCTTAAAAACCAGTTGATCTAAAAACATAGATGTAGGTTATACAACTGCAATCCTGACTGATGATAGACCAGTTGTCATTATCAAAGTCTTGAAAGGGCTGCCTAGGAAATCCTCAGCTAATGCACATGAGTGGAGACAGAGGAATTCAAATGCAGAAGACTACATAGACTGAAACTTAGTAGGCTGAGGAATTCACTTGTGTAACCAGAGCTTTATTTTTGGACTGCCTTAATGTATGTCATTTCCTATCCAAGAAAAAAAGTAAATAAAAGTGATTTCCTGCTCTGAATCCTAAATGAATTAAAATGTCTGATCTATCCTATAAAAACCAGAGTTCCTAGGAAAAACCTGTAAAAATTTCAGAGAGATGCAGACCAATTCTGAAGCACCTTCACACACTAAAAACAGGTAGCAAGAGTTTTTAAAAAAATAGTGAACTGAAAGTCAGATTCTGAGAAAATGGTGAAGCAAAGTTAAATTATCTGCCAAAGTAACTCAAGGCATTATTTAGTCGAGACTGGCCTTTAAACTGTAAAGATGTAACAGACAAGTTGGACTCCTGAGGCAAAGCAAAACTGACATAATATGAAATACTGAGCAAGCTTGATTAGCTCCAAACCTTAGGACATATGGAACTGTCAGAAAAGCAGGAAGCCCTGCTGAACACAATACATTTTGCTTTCACATTCCTGAAATTTATGTGTTGAGACAGTTAAGAGACCATTTTCATGGTTGGAATCTCTTCCATAAATCTGAAATGTAGCAGAAACTCTAAGTCATGCCACAAGAGGTTGGCCATTTTTCTGAATCTTCTACAGAGTTTGTATTGTTGACCCAGACTACAGGTAGGAAAGCACCAAACTTTTTAAGAAAGGCCAAAGTAGAAAGATCGTCTATCAAATATTCTTTGTGTCACTGCTACTTTTTAGAATTCATGTTGACAAATGTAAAGATTAAACTAAATTTTCCATCACAAAACTGATTAGTCAGAGGTTTTTTACATGCAATTCAACCTACTACAATTTAATTATTAATCTAATTTCTCCTTTGCTTTTGTATAAGGAAGCACAGATGATTTCATGTGAGTAGAAGATACAAAGGATATTTTTCACTTTTAAGTTCTCTGAAGAGGAATGGAAAGGGAGGACTAAAAGATATGCATGGTCCTTATGGGGCAAAAAAGAAATGATTGCCTTATTTTTGTGTTACTGTCTATCAAGATATGTTGCAATGACTGAAACTGTACCAAAGGTACGGTAAGCTTTATTTACTGAATAGCTTTCAAGAGCTTTCAAGAGCTTTAGCTGATCTAAAATAGTTTACTGGCATCAATAAAGTGTCTCACTTTACAGAAAATAATGAAGTTTAATTAAAAATAACCAACATATCACTTTACCCATGAAGGGATCTCATTCCAACATATCAACCTTCAGAATACTTCCTTTAAATTTAAATTCTATAAAGTCTTAGTTTTGTTCTTAGTCATAAGAAAGCTGACAAAGGTAAGTCCTCTATGCACTGAATCTAGGCTATTATTTCAGAACATTTTGAAAATATTTTTTGAATGCAGATCTTTCATAAGAAGGACTTGCTAATAATCAAACACATGGCAAACTTACCCTTTAAAACTATTTTCATTAAGCATAAGAGCAAAAATGCTAAATAAATACCACCTACTCTCTTCATAGCTGTTGTTTGTACTGGATCTCTTGAGGGTCTGAATTTCCTGGGAAAGTATAGAGAGCCGATCTGATTGGGTGGGTGTTTCATCATCTTCTGGATCAGGAGATTCCTGCATCATTTCCTCTATTTCTTCAATCACCTTTGAAAAATGAAAACCCTTATGAAAACCCTCCTACATGAAGAGCTTACAATTTGAAGCAAAACTGGATGAAATGATCACCAAACTAGATGGAAGAGGAACAATAAAATTGTACTGACATTTCCTCCCCATCCATGCTCTCTGAGAATAATCACACCTTGTAACAGTAGCTTGGTGATGGCATAACAAGAAGTGTGTTGAAACTATGGGGTTATTTCTATATGAAGGTACCCATGATTCTGCTTAAGAGAACTAAATTAATGAGTAAGCTGGAGTATCGTTCCTGACTATTCAGTTGAAGGAAGATATAACAACAAAAATAAATTATCTCCCTCACTCCTTATTTCACCACATTTTTCTGTGTAAAACAAACACCCCCCTCCTTCCTCCAACCAAAAACCAATTAAATGAAAACTAATAAAAACAACAAAGAAAAAGCCAGAAAAACATCTCTGAAAAACCAAAAAGCCCCTCTAAACACCCTGGAAATTTCCTGTGCTTGTGAGAAGTTTTTTGAACTTATCCACCATAACCTGAAGCTGATTTGCATCCCTGAGCCAGACAAAAAGTATGACAACAGAAATTCTGTGCATAGATAACTTACTTTACATCACATAAATGATTACATTTCTACAGGCTAAATTAACTAGACATTTGAATAAATAACACAGCAACTTTTAGAGGTTTAAAGGCTGTAGTCAGTGCTGAGATCCAACCCACAGTAAAACAGAGCTCAGGCAGTTCAAGCAGTCCTTCTCCTGTACTATTAATAACCATGTTCATCAGAGTTCACAGCTTAACCCTTGCTTAACCATTTAATCAACGATAAAATAGATTATTTGTTTGCTTACTAAAGCAGGATCTTAATAGACTTTTACTCTCATTAACCTTACTCAGAAGTGCAATTTTCAAAATAACTGAAGTAAATCCATGGATTTGTAGACTTTAGATACCAAGTAATTTGAAGGCTCAAATAGAAAGACAGATCTGCCCTCATGTTAGGCAAAAACCTCAAAGAATTCCTGCTAACAGCAAAGCCCTGTGTAACTATGAACTGCCACACAGTTATGCTGAAAAACTACAAACTCTACCATACCACTAAGATTCTGAAAATATTTTTGCTTTTTACACATATATTTAATTTAGTAGCATTCCTGACTAATTCATGGTAAGAAATATACAAAGATTTCAAAGACCCTGGACTATCAACCTCACCTGAAGTACTGAAACACTTTTCAAATCTGAATAATGTAATGCTACCTCCCACATTATTACAAAACTAAACAAAGAACAATCAAAAACTTAGCCACACTGAAGAGCAAGAACAACAGCAAAAAATAATAACAGACTAAAACAACATCCTACATCAACAACACTGTCTTTGCTGAACACTTTACCTGCTCTGCTGTGAAGAGTGGCTCTTCATTGATGCAGGAAACAATGATAGAATGCATATCCAGCTGTTCTCTCAGCTCTTCATCATCTGACAGGTCAAGGTTCAAGTTGTCATTTACCTAAAAAGCATGAAAAGGTGTATTTATATAAATATATATACACACCCATAATGTGAGGGTATAAAATGCATATAAAGTTCAAAAAGCAAATGGGGAACTATCATTGAATTTTAAGAACGAAATTGAATCTTGGCCCATAAAAATGGACTCAACAGTTCTGTCAAACAGCCTGGCAAATAAAATCTAAACTGCAACTGGACAAAGTTAAAATAGCTGTCAATCTTTCATGTCATTAAATAATGTCCATAAAGACCATATACACACTGACATGCAGATATCTACATGGGAGGCTGTCAAGTAAATACTTAAATCTTAACTGAAGATTAACAAATATCTGTGTGGGGTGACAAACTTGCCTGTAATGTCTAACGTTACACAAACTTCTTAGTTTAAGTACTTTTATGGTTCCACTTCATCACATAATAAAAGACATGGAAAAAAGATGAGAAGAGTTGATATTGAATGGTGATATCAGAACACTGGTATCACCCCAGATTATTTTAAAAAAACGTGTCATTGAATATCTCAGGGTCTTTTCAGAAAGGAAGAGAAGTAACACTGTTCCCATATATATACCACCAAATGATATCCATCCTTTCAAACCAAAGATATACATACAGTAAGGAACATAAGTCCCCTCCTTAATAAGTCAGGCATATTTTACTCTCAAACAGTGATATATCCTAGCTTATTTACAGAATTGTTTCTTTACTTTGTCTATTACTAGATTCCAGCCTAGAAAAGCCTCTCAAAGCTGCAAAGCCCAACATCAGCCAATTGAGCTCAGCTGCTTTAACTGATCTTTGGGCTAATTTAAAAGCATCGTGACTGGCTGTATGAAGTCCTTGGTCTCACAGTATCAGTTTTCAGTTTTTCTTGTAATTCCTCCAATTTTCTCAGTTTCTTCAGATACCTTAATAGTTGTCAGATTCACTTTGAACCTGCAACCGGTATCCCCAGATAGCTCACCTGTAGGGATAAACATACAATTTGCACTTCTTCAGCCCTCAGAATGAAGTCAAATGTCCACTTTTTTCCATAATCTGAACTCCAGTAACTGTGCAATGACAAGGCTCCACTATGACTCTGTCTTCACCTACTACACAAATACACTCCAATATGACATTTTTAAAATGTTAAATATTTTTCCATGCACATAGGATATGACAACGATGGGATAGTAAGGAAGCATAACAGTTTACCTAGGAGATCTGCTTTCCCCCCTGACATATCCAGAAATATTTTGAGAGACCTTTGAAAACCTTTTGATAATATAGACTAACAAACCACAAAAAATGGCATCAGCTGTAACCCAGACTAAAACGAACACTTGGCTTTCCACCCAGCCACACTCCATGCCTCCCTCTGTCCTCTTGCTACCAGGGAATGACCGATTTAAAAGTAATATAGGGAAAACAAAACAAACAAGGAATTGCACAATCCCATTCCTCATACCACTGTGCACAACACTTCCAGCCAGCTACTTCTTTCACTGTCAGATATGTACAAATATGTGCATATAACTGTCATGTGAAGGAACCAAGATCAGGTGTATCAGCCTTATTGACCTTATATCTTTCCCTACTAAAACAGGAGGAGAAATGCCTTCTGCACAATTCTGGTAGCATATTATTAGTTTCAAATGCATCAGGAAAGTGTTGCTTAGCTGTTTTCATTGTAAGGAAAATAAAACAATATACTAGCTGGTCCATATCTGCTGTCATATATCCAGCAATACTACTGAACACAAAGCAGCAGAAGAAAAGTATGTCAAGCACTCCTCACAGACTTTACACATCAGAAGGCATTCCATGTGGAGTGAAAGCTGAAAAAACTTCAGATACATTTATCCATGAGCTGGTTTTCTCTCTACTGGCACCACACTTAAGATTCCTTCTGATCCAGCAACACTTTACATGTTTTAATGTACTTTCTTCATAACTTCCTGCAAGTAACTTATAAAAATGGTACAAAACATTTTCTTATGTACTATACTTCGTTGCTTTTAAAGAAATCCATTAGTCTTCCAGTCCATTTTTCCTGACACAAGGTCACAGCATGGTGGAGTTGTATTTTTAGTTAAAATATAAGCATTTAATTACTCCAAAACCATTTATAAATCTGAACAAGGACTCAATAAAAATTAGAAGAAACACAAGTCAAATTCAAGGGACTCAAATAATGAAAAAACATGAGACTCAAATAAAATAAATGAGTTCTAAATTTGCACCTTCCTCTACTGAAACCCAAAGTATCCTTTTCAGCAGAACAATCTTTGCTTCTGTCACAGTAAAAAATATCTGTTGATTATCTAATGGATGGCAGAAGCCAAAGCATTACCCAATTCTTAGGTTACACACTCAGATATTTTTACAACATAACTGGACTTCACTATGTTTAAAAGATAAGCCATTGGTTTCTTCAGAAAACCGGTGATGTGGTGGTGTGTTTTTCCTTTAATTTGATATTTGTTCAATATCTGTTCATGCCCCCCCATCCCTAATCTCCTCCTCTCCCCAGTTGTCAATCTTCCCTAGCTCTTCCCTAACCCCCTCCTCTGCAAGTTGTCAATCCTCCCTTTCCTTGCCCCTTTTCCTGGAACCTTCCCCGTCATTCCTCCTAGCTCCCACCCCTGCTTCCAGAGTATTCTCTGTCTATTTAGTGAGACTCAACACCCTATTGGTTACTTTGTGTTATTCCACTCCCCTGCTTCCCCTGATAGGTTTGTGATATGTTAGTCCTGCCCTAAACTCCTGCCCTGCTATTCCCTTATTGGTTGCTGTTCCTATACCCCTCCTCCTGAGTTCTTGTATAAAACCTTTGTTCCTCCTCCCGAGGGGGTCTTGGGGCTCACTGAATAAAACCATCCTGTTCGCTCTCAAGTCCCGTGTCGCCTTCGTCTGTCCCCGCACCACCAACTGGGACTGCAGAGCTTCACAGGGGGAGCGGCCGCCCGTTCTCTTCCCTCGCCGCCCAGCACGGCATCGCTCGGGGTGCCGCAGCAAGAGGAGCTGACCGCGATACAACATGGTGAGATGGGAATTCCTCCCAGCTTTTCTTCCTGAAGTGTTTTAATCCACTTTTAAGATCATCAGAGGACAATTCTTTCTATAAACCTTGCTGAAGCTCTTAATTCTCTGTTTCCACTCCAGAGAACTATTCTAACTCTTAAATAAGGAAAAGAAAACAAGCTCTTACACTTCTGTGTCTCCTGGGCCAGCCTTCTTGTTAAAGAAGCCATCTTACTGTGGAATTAGATGAACTTTGGAAAGTCCTCACTGGACTTTGAGTACTCCTGCCTCTTTTCCTCCCTTACCCAGACCAGTGTTCAACACGAATCATACAGCAGAAAGATTTTATGTGAAACACTTTCTCATTTTACATTTTTTTCTATCATGCTCTGGCTCTAATGAAGAGTCATCTAAAACTAACCGTGAATTATTCCAACCCAGGGAGATGTAAATATACATAAATGGTTCTTTGATTTTTAGAAAGCTCTCATGTAGAATAGCAAGTACTAACGTATTTTCAGCCACTTAAAAACAACTTTCTCTTACACAAATGCAAAGAGTTTTACTTCCTTGTTGAGTACCAAAGACCCAAAAAGGGTACTTCTGCTGATCAGAACTTACCCCTTTTTCTGAAAGATTCAGTGTTGACAAGTGCAAAGCTCTAGTATGGGAAGACTTCCAGTCAACTGGCATCACATTACCATAATTATCAGTCAAGGCATTCCAAATCCTGGAGAAAAGAATAAAGGAACAAAAATGCAGACCTCACACAAAACAGCAACTGAATCAGCAATAACCATATTTGTAATGATCATGTATCTCTATCAGTAACTGTATTTTCCTCCCTAAATATTCATCTGCAAGTTACTGACAATATTTTTAGTGTTTTAAAGATACAAGAAAATGTTTTTTGATAAATGTAAGTTACTTCCCTTTTTAAGCAACAATGTATGCACAGCAGTGATACAAAATAATAAATGAAGACAAGCTTCTATACTACTTATGTAACTAACTCAAAATCTTTTTTGGGGGTGGATGAGCCTTTCCGTCAATGAAATTTGAGCTGAGCTATAAATTACATTCCTAATGTTGTTTAGCAGAGGCTGAGTAGCAAATTCTGAGCCAAATATTTTCTTTTTTTCCTTTCCACTTATCACAGGATAATGAACATGCACAGATCAGACTAAAATTTTGGAAGAATTTGTTTTTTTTTTTTTTTTTTTTCAGAAGCACTCCTGCAGAGCTCAGCCCACCACTCTTGTCCTTGGTCAGTCTTTACTGTTTCTAGAGTGTGTCTCCTCTCTAGCTGTCCTGGAGGCTGGCCCATGCAGACATGAGGCTTGCACACGCAGTCCCACACTGGTGAAGCAGATCAATCTTTAACCACAGCAGCCCCATGAGCAGGCTGCTTCCTCAAATCCCCAGCCAAGCCCTGCCTCTAGGCATATGCTGTAGGTGGATGTTTGGAATGGTTGCCTAGCTAAGGCTCACAGGAGGTCAGAGGAAAGGCCGAGGCAGACACAGAAGGGCAGACAGAGCCTTATCACTGCCCAGCGTGATTCATGGTTCCCTGAACTTACCTCACTGTTTACACCATAGATCTAGTATTTTCCTAACAGGCTTTTAAAAATTCTTCTCTTAGAA
Source organism: Lonchura striata (assembly GCF_050655825.1). Taxonomy (NCBI): domain Eukaryota; kingdom Metazoa; phylum Chordata; class Aves; order Passeriformes; family Estrildidae; genus Lonchura; species Lonchura striata. The sequence goes on along the minus strand of NC_140705.1, from coordinate 81,018,341 downwards.
CAAGACACACAGTTGAGTTACCTTAAAGTAAGTCAGCATTATTTTTAATGAAGATAAACTGACTAAATTTACTATAAAATAAGAAATATAAGTGTTAGTCAAAAGCTGTACAGCAGCATGGCCCAGAAAGGCTCTATTCTTCAGGGGGGTATACACCGAACAATTATTATTGCAGTTGCAGCTGCAATTTTGTTCTTCGCCTGCTTGCTGCACTTTCCATGTTTAAATTCAAGCACTGAGACAGCGGGCACTTTTCAAGAAGCTAAACAAACACTAACCACGGTCACTGCACTTCAGAACAAGTACTTCCCGCTTGCTCGGCGGGCTCAGAAGCCCGAGGATGCTCACACGCTCCCCGGGCAGACATGGGATAAAGCCGGAGGGCTCCATGTCAAGCCCCTTGCCGAGGCCCGGCGGCTCCCGGCTGCAGCTGCGGGGGCGGGGAAAGGCTCCGCTCCCGCAGCCCGCCAGCGCCGCGGGGCTCGGCAGGGCCCGGGGGCAGCGCTGTCGCAGGGCCGGGCTGGCGGCCCGCGCTGTCCTCAGGCCGTGCCGGGCTCCCCTCCGCGCCCCCGGCCCGCACTCACTCGTCGTCCTGCAGCGCGCTCTGCTCCGTCAGCGGCCGCAGCGCGACGCGGCTCTCGCCGCCGCCAACCCGGGCCTGCGGGGGTTCGAAGCACAGGGACAACTTCGCCCCGACATCCCCGACGCCCCAGCCGCCCTTGTCGCAAGCAGGCTCGAGGCCGCTCCCCGCAGAGGGCTGGAATCCCGAGAAGTCCTGCCAATCGCCCGGGTCTCGCTGCGAGGACGCCGCTGCCGCCGCCATAGCTGCGGACGCGGCGGTGCGCGCTCCCGGCGGTGCGCGCTCCCGGCGGTGCGCGCTCCCGGCGGTGCGCGCTCCCGGCGGTGCGCGCTCCCGGCGGTGCGCGCTCCCGGCGGTGCGCGCTCCCGGCGGTGCGCGCTCCCGGCGGTGCGCGCTCCCGGCGGTGCGCGCTCCCGGCGGTGCGCGCTCCCGGCGGTGCGCGCTCCCGGCGGTGCGCGCTCCCGGCGGTGCGCGCTCCCGGCGGGGCTGAGGCAGCGCCCGCAGAGCCGAGCCGGGCCGGGCCAAGCCGGGACAGCGCCCACAGAAACGGGCCGGGCCGGGCCGAGGTGGGATAGCGCCCTTGGAGCCGCACACAGCGGTGTCCGCACTGACTCCCAGCTCCGCTCCGACTAGGGGCGGCTCATCGGGCAGGAGGGGGAGGCCCAGAATAGTTTGAGTTCTAAGGGACCTTTAAAGATCCAGTGTCAGTGCCTCTGCCGTAGTAGGATTATTTACAGTAGTTTTGTTGTAACTTGTTTTTATACTATCGTTGATGCCTCCATTCAGTCACGTAGTACGCAAGAATCTAAGCTTTGGAGGTACTTTTTCTTACCAGCACTGTGACTCCCGTGCCCATCCTTTGCTAGCTTTGTATTGTGCCCTTACATGCAATAGCTTAGGATGGGATTTTTTTTATCTTGTATTTTTTTCTTGAGCAGCCATGCTCTTTTGATATCCTAAAGTACGTACCAAGAATTTTCTCTGCTTAACTTCTTGATTTGGTTTGAGCTTTTTAAAATTTTCTTTCTGTACTTCCTACTTGATGTTTGGCAACACTGCAAGTGGAAAATGCATGCCTCGGTAAGCATCAGAGTGCCACCGAGGTCATTGAAAGGATTTGCATCCTATCCTACTCAGGATTATGACAGGTTGACAAACCCTAGTGTAAATATACATTCCAAATTTGGTCCCTTCAGACATTGAGGCAGAGGAAGCCAGGACTACTTATGAGTGTTAAAATACATAATTGTTTTATACATTGATGTTTTCATGTTTTCATTGTTTTATATATGAGATTTTGTGTTTCATTCTGATGAAAACCCAAAATGCTTGCAGAGTTTGAAGATGTTCTTCTAGAAGACATAAGTCATCCATAGCCTTAGTCTTGGGAAGCTGCAATAATGCTGGAACAGGTAATGAGCAAGGGAGAAAAAAATCAGCATATGGAAATATAAAGAGATTCACATAAATACAGATTTGTCCTAGTAAAAGTCAATTATGGGCTTTGCAGTAACTACTGGAGATTTTGTATTATTGCAGCTTGTTCTCTGCAAGAACACTGACTCAGCTGCCCGTAGCAATCTAAACAGCAAAACACCATGCTACATCCAGGGAGTACCACATGTGAGCAGTGGGGACATTTTCAGTCCCCTTACCCTTGACCTTAAAGGATGTATATGGAAGTACAAGGAATGGCAAGGTTGGCCACAAGGCACGGAAGTACTCCTGAAGAATCATATCTTAGGTTCTTAGGAAAGAATGGAAACAACATACAGGTCTCTAAATCAATGGGTGACATATAAATACTGGGCTACTGCTGCTTTGGATGCAGTGCCAAGGATATTAAATGAAACCATTAGAAAAGTGTGATACCTCAGGTTTTAGCTTTTATATTTTTCAGATTCTGTGCTGCTTTAATGTGTAGTTCTGAGCTTCATATTAGGGGATAGTAAGCTCTCTTCACAGATCAGGTAGACAAAACAATTCCTTCTCTAATGGGACCAAGGACAAATGATCCAAATTTCAGGCCCAAGAGTCTAAACAACAGTGGACTGGAGAGAGAAAAACAAGGATGGGACTTCATAAGCTAAAAGCTATAATTGGACAATTAACTCTGTTATGGTTTGACACTGGCACAATGCCAGTGCCTCTACGGAAATGCAGTCTCTTAATTGAATGCTGTGAAATGCAATTGAGAATAAAGTAGGCTTAAGTTTAATAACAGGGGAAAATCTTTATTAAGCTACTATTGTAAAAGAAAAAAGAAAGGAAAAAAAAAAACTACACACAAAGATTAAAATGAAAACCTTGCAAAGCATTCTTCTTCTCACCACTTAACTCTAATAAACTACAGTGAGACACAATTTGTACTCTAATCGGGTTTCCACCCTCTAGACAATTGATATTCAGTTTATTGAGGGAGACAGGAGTCTCTCCTGTGCCACAGACCCCCTAAGAAACACAGCTGCCACATCCTGTGTTTCCATGTCACACATGGTACCGCCCAGAGAAAAAGTTTGCCATGGTGACCTTCTGTTTTCTATGTACAGTGCTCTCACTACTAATCCATGGATGGACAAACTGCTTTTAGGATTTTTCTTTTTAAGGATGCCTTGCTAAGAGGGGAAAAAACCCCAACAGTTTAGTTTTTTATTTTCTGGGACCACAGTCTCCCCTTATTTTTTCCTGGGGCTGAGGGTCTAAGAACAGAGATCTTTTCTCCTTCTTTGAGGACAGGGGGCACTACTACAAACTTCCTAACTTTTCTCTGTTCACTCCACTGCAGGTCTCTTTGGCTTACTAGCCTAAAATACAGTTTTTCTTGGAGAAGAAAATTAATTCAGTCAGTAGGTACTAAAGAAAATGTTTAGCCAAATGCGACTCTTTCATACTTCTTATCTAGAATTCCTCTTTTTAGCATTTCAGGGTCTAAGCTGTCACTCTTTCTCTCTTTTAAACTGAGGAGGAGAAAAAATTCACAAAGCTTTCATTTCTCAAGAAGAGTTAAAAGTCCTGACTCCCTGGCTCCCTCTCTGCCTGGATTTTCTGGCTCCCACAGGCAGCTGGGCACCTTGCAGCACCCCTTGCCCACCCTGCTCTTCTCCTTCCCCGCGGTGAACTGCTAACAAGCCACCGCTACTTCTTTCTCTCTCTCGAAAGAAGGCGGAACGGAGACATCTCAGATTTTTCTACTCTTTTATCTGCAAGAGGCTAGCCTAGTTCCAGGTCTTTTTACTTTTTGGCCTACTTCAGTCAGGCCATGGGCCTTTCCCTCCCGCACCCAGCCACAGGCCAGGCAAGGGGGAGGCTGCACTGCACGCTGACCAGAACCAAAAAGAGTGAGTTCAAGAATTCTGCTTTTAACCCATCTGTGTTCTCAGAAGCGTATCTACCTTCAATTGGTCAATATTTAAATTGACCGCTTCCTTTCAAGAAAATTATTTTTCCGTGTCAAACCATGACAACTCCAATATGCTAATGACTAGAACTTAAGAGAAGTTAAGAACTTAAGACCCTGTGACTGGTCATCCATTTTGTGACCATTTTGGGTTCATCTTGAGTGTAGCCCTAGCTAGGCTCTTGTACTGCCCAAGGTGTATCCAATGAGGCCTTCTAATAAATACCTACTTTATTCTTTAACTGTGTCTTGTCTCTGTTCTAGGTCAGCCTTCACAAGGCATTAAGTAGGTTCAAAGAAAGGAGGCAGATTTTTACAGAGCAAGTAGTTAAGCTGAAAACCACCTTGCCTCAGGATCTTACACACCAGAACTTGGACATCAAGTTAATTAACTTACAAATTAGTAGAAGGAAAAAAAACATTATAGCCTATTAGATGAGTAGCTGATCTGCATCTCAGGGAGTCCCAGTGCAAATTCTGATTCCATACACTTTTTGTAGGACCTTGCATTAGAATCCTGTATGGTTAATCATGGCTTTCTGTCAGGTAACACTAGATCACATGAAATCCATGGCAGGGCAAAGGCCTTACTTTGTATTTGATTAATCTTTATTGTATGCTGGAACTATTTGGAATTCCACAAAGCTTTTAATGCGAAAATTCTTTAGTGTAATATGCAGAACTTTCTGTACATGCAAACTTTTCTTTACCCACAGTACTTTCTGAACTGTTCTGATCTCAGGTCAGCATGACAATTATATAAACTCCTACTCACCATAATATCAAACTACCCATGTCTCAAGGACGAGTGCCCAGGAGTAATAAGTATGAATATTTAAGACGACACGCATCCATAGGTTTAAAATTTTTATTGTGCTGCCAAGAGCCAAATTACAAGAAACCACCTTACAGTTAAAAAAGTAAACAAGCAATCTGCTGAACCGCAGTGCACTCCGAGTGCCACATATGCATCTATTTTTCAGAAAATTATATCTGCATTTCTCTTAGAAGAGCACAACAGAAACCAAAGTAAAAGAGTGTAATGGATACAGCACATAGGATAAATCATATCTTTAAAATAATAATAATAAAATAATAATAATAAAAACATTTTACACCATGTCCTATATCCTGCTAATATTTTCAGAATATGGCCTTGATTGTAAAACAAAAGCAAGCATTTACAATTTCTGGATAAAGACTGCTTACTCTTATGCAAGGAATGGATGTTTTGTCTTGACAAAATCTCTGTGGTTACTGGACAGAAACATCTCTGTTTTATTATCAGATTGAGTACAAAACACTGGGGAGACTACATTTTTTCCTATTGGTGGTTGGAAACTGAAGTTATATAAGCAGAAAAAATGTTGACCCTTAATGATACACCTATTTTTTTCCTTGATGCAAACAACTAGAACACCTTTTTGATATTCTAAAACAAAAAAATTCGTTAATCTTCAGATTAATAAATTAGGTCATTATAATAATAAATTAGTTTTTTTTTTCAGTTTTAAAGTTCAGCAATCTCTGACCAAGTATTTACAACAATACTTGAGAGTTCCTTTACAAAAAATACATGTTCTTTTCACATTAAGCATACTGGGTATCTGTGTCTCTTATGACAAGCATTTGTAAAAGAAAAAAGGCAATGCACAAATGGGTAATTAGTATAAAAGTGCCAAGACCTGTTTGGAAAATTAACATTGTATTATACAGTCAGAGTTATAAATGAGGCAAGCTACAACAAACTTCCAGCTTAATGCGGACAATATTCCAGTAGTTGTTTCAAACAATTGTTTGCAAAAAAAAAAAAAAAGAAAAAAAACCCAACAAAAAAGAAAAAAGGAAAAAAAAAGAAAAAAAGAAAAAACCAACCAAAATCCAGGAGCTGATTATGTTATTTTATGGAGTTGATTAGTGCTGCATGTATATTGTCATCAGTGTCTCTAGCCAATGCATTCATTAAAAAGCCTTTTTAAGGCTAAACTGGAAAAGAAAAATAAGAAACACCCTGAAATGTAGCAAGTAGCAAGAGCAATGCTTACTGCTATAATCGTGCACGAACTGAACACACGCCAACACAAGAGTGCACACACACACACACACACACACACAAACACATTCAAATCAAATCAAACTGTAGGTAGAATGAGATGCTCTTTTCTTGTTTTGCCTAAACTCACAAGCAATTAAGCATTGATATGGAATGCCTGTTATCTGTTTCTGCTCTGGGTAAAATCTCTCTCAGATAAAAATACATTCAACAAGAAAAAAAACCAGAAAAAATATATACTGTATATAGTATTTTATATATACAGTATATATATGTATAGTGTATATACACATGCACGTATATATACATATGTATACCTACATGCATTTGTATATACATATATATACACAAACATACAAATACTTTTTGTTGTTTTTAGCATAATTATATTTACATAAATATTCCTATAATGCTAAAGTTTAAAGAAGCATGATCTCCTTTTTTTTCTGAGCTTCAGAAAAGGTGCTTGAGTAATATACAATTAAAACTAAGCAGCTTCCTAGCATGGAAGTAGTTTCTAAATCTGCATACCAGTAAATAAGAACATCAACAGGAAAAAAAACAACAACCTTAAAACAGTCTCTTTTTTACTCTTTTGTACGCAAGAGCTTTGTCCAACAAAAATATTTTTCCTTCTCCTGTATGAACAACCAGAGATTGATATAAAATAACAAAACAAAACCACAACAGACAAAACAAACAAACAAAAGCCCCTGGAACTGCATGGTGTTCTTGACTTTTCCTTCCATCCTTCCTTCCTTCCTCCCTTCAATACTGCTGTCAAAAGATCCAGTGCTCATATCAGGAATTAGGCCCCAGTCATTTGCTAACTCTGCTGAAGTCTGGCTAATCTAGCCAATCAGCTTTGAAGAAAACAAAAATAAAAACAAAAAGCAGCACAAGGTATAATTTTATACATCCTTAATAAACTCACCCTTTATTTTCTGCTATAATATTTTCCTTGCTATTTCATTAACTACTGCAGCTTCTCATCATATAGAAAAATATTTGCAGTTACACCACACCTGTGATGTGACAAATTCTGTTCTAGGAGTATATTATTGTAGCAACAGCTGGAAAAAAATAATCAGACCTTTTCTTATTTTTTTTCACCTGGGGTTAGGCTTTTGCTGCAAGAGATGCAATTTCAGAGCAACAAGATAAACCACTATCCTGCTGCTCAGCAGTATATTTTCATCTCCAGCCAAGAATGACCAGCTTTTCTTCTCTGAAGCTTCCTTTTACTTCATTGCCTACCCCTAGCCCCTGATTCCCCCTCCCAAGAAACCTCTACAGCTATGTTACAAGCAAATACATCTTAACAAGTTTCAAAACTTTGGTTCTAAGAAAACACTTGGTCAGTTATCTCAAGGAAAAGTGGGAATGCTTTTTCTGGCACATTGCAGGAGTCAGAGCTCATCCCAGAAAGGTCTTAGAGCTGTACATGTAGTCACAAATCCAATACAATCCACTAAGCAACTGCACAATTCTAGTTTTATTTTAATAGCAGACTGTCTCTCTCTGTCTCTCTTTCTTAAATTCTTGGCAAGGGTGCAATTCTTCAAACTGTTTGATAGAAATTATCTGCCTGTAGGTTATTCTGTTTCTGCATGCTGTAAAATCCACTGTATCTTGAATCTGGGTCTGCAATTCTTAGCATCCTCTGAGAACTGTCCACCTGGACCCTGGTACCTTTCTCGCAGTCCACATATACCAGTTGATTGTTTAGGCAAGAAGGCTGTTGAAAGAGAAAGGAAATATTGAGTAAATAATACAATTTTTGTATCCCATACATAATTTTAAAAGTCTATTAGTTTCAAGTCCATAAACACAAAACAAAATCAAACTGGCCATTAAAGGGTTTGGACTTTTGTTAAAGTTGGCTTATGTTAGACATAGTAACAGACCAAGACTCTTCAGAGTCACCATTTTTCATCTTCTGAATGGAGCTCTGGTATTCTTATATCCCAACTGGGCTGGTGTAACTGTTCTCTGTTAATTCAGCACCACACAAAGGCTTAACCTGGTTGCCCCAGATGTGCAGCAGCTTTTTTCCCAGACTTTTAACAGCCTCTTAATTGCTTAAGATTTTCCACAATGTTTTGTTCCTGCTTTGTGAAAATGGGATATCCTGGAAATAGACATGCACCTTTGTTGGAGCTTTGTAGCAGGACACTGGAATCCACTGCTTTTTCTGGTTGATAAATAGGAGCACGATGATCAGTAACAGAGCTATTGTGATGGGGATTGTCACCAAGGCAACAGAGCTGACGGATGCATCCTCGCTGGGGTGTGGCCCGCTGCCACTCCGGTGTTCTCCCTGGAGATGGTTCATGTCTGCAGGGCAATTGGGAGCATTTGTTAGTAATTATCAACGAGCCTTGGCCACAAGGAAGAATGGAATTATAAAAGTCTCTACTGTACATCTTGTCACTCATAAGGATTTGGACCTTCTTTCCTGCAATGCCACCTTATTTACATAAATTAGAACAGCTAGTATCTTGTAGAGGGACTATATTAGTCAGGAAAAGGCCATCAAAAAGAGAGGAGATAGAAAGAAATCCTAAACCACAGTGAAGACCACAGTCTGACAAGAACCTCTTAACTCAGTTGTGTTTGCATGATCTTATCTGATCATAACCAAATTCCCACTTGTATAAAAATCACACTGTGTTTCCAGGCTGAGGAGAACATGGAAATCTTAGGATGAAAGTAATTTTTTCTTTTTTTTACTTTTAAAAGCTGGTAGGACAAGTACGATTTGTTCAGTCTTTCATCTGTTGAGAGTGTATTACAATACTTGTAGCACTCAGCCTGTGAAAACAGACTGCTAGCAGTCTACTAGACTGTAGCAAGTTTTGTGTGGAATTTCAAAGAATGGTAACTTTCAATGACATATACAAAATTCCCTCACAGTTTGTAGTAGGTGTTTATAATCCCCAGGCAGGATAGTTGCAAGCCAGCTACTAATGCTTGAGAAATTAAAATGCTGGAGTTATAAAAGCATAAGCTTAAAACTTTGTAAAGCAGTTACATTTCATGCATCCTTTCTCCAAACAATAGAATGCTATAAGATCATCCTCAGATTAAAAAAAAAAAAAAAAAGAAAATCCTCAGGTTAAAAAAACCCCTTGGTTTGGGTTGTCCTTCAATTAGAAGAGGTTAACAAAAACTGTGGCACAGTGTTTCCTCTATGCTGAAATAAGATTACAGTGCAGTTTTAAACAGAAGATGTATTTACATCCTTAGACAACTTTATTGGCTGTGTGTCACTATATCTGAGGTGGTTTTTTTGTCTAAGGTCTGACATCATGGCTCTGATATATGCTGGGCTGTAGTACATGTTTTTCCACCTTTATCTGTTCCTGAGAATGTTAAATTGATCAAATGAAGGTATATCAACTCCAATGGTCTGCTTTCTAGTTTTTGAATCAGAAAAGACACTGAAGAATCACTTCTGATTCATTATTTTGTTGTATTCTTTCTTTTATAGAACTCCATCATATCAACATAGATATTTCTTTTATGCAGAACATGGAGAGATAATAAGACCAAAATGTATACATATAATTTAATCGACTGACTCATCTTTACTCAAAGCAAAATGCATGTACTGCAGTGAATTATGCACTGAAGAATGTTCTCAGATACAACTATCTGAATAGAAAAAGTAGATGCATTGAAACATGAAGAATAAACACACTCCTAAGTTATCCCAGTTTATATTAGATCTGACCTCTGTGAATGTGGATTATATCATTTTCACCCGGTGTCGGCCAGTTTGGTACTTCTAGTTCAACATCTCCTCGATGATTTGTCTTCTCAATGGGGATGTTAGTAGGTTCAGGTACATACATCTCTGTGAAATGAGAAAAACGTCTTTCACAACTTGCAGGATGCTTAGCTTCTCAGTGCTGCTCTTAATTAATTAATGAGGAAATACACTTGCCCATTTGCAGTGCTTTGTCCTTTAAAGTATTTTGTTTCCATATTTTCATCATTAGCCTGGGATTTTATTTGAAAACTTATTCCATATGGGATACATGCCTGTTGCCATTATCATTATCATAATGTGAATGGGATAAAGGACTAGTGTGGACAAACTTGCTTTTGAAAATTCCATCTCAGAATACATATTTTACTACAGGCTTGCTCCTCTATGATACATAACAACCCCCACCCCCCAAAATGAAGGGAAGGCTACTCAGCTGATCTTCTCAGCTGATATGTAAACAGTCCCTACTGGTTTCTTTGCCTTGCTTTTTTTTTTTTTTTCAATCCTCAAAGGAGGGGAATTGCAAGAAGGGATACTGCTGAATCTCCCCAGTTGTCCTGGCAGAAGTACTTATCAACTTACTGAATAAGGTGAGCAAACTTCTGCAGAAGTATATCAGGACTCACATTAAAAACCAGTTGCAATTCTTATGTCCCTTGTCCCCATAGCTAAGAAAATGTCACATTGCTTTTAGCCAAGATAAAGTAAAAAATAAAGCAATGTGATATTTGAAAAAAAAACCAGCAGTCTCAGAAAAGACAGAAATGTTAACCACTGTGACATAATCTGCAGAGATGTGAGGATATTAATTTTTTCACTTCATTAACATATTTCCATAGCCTTGTGAAAGGACAAAACAGGGGCAAGCAAGTAATTTTTCAGTTCTCAGTTCTCAGAATAAGTGAAATTCAAACTATGTTTTTACACAATGTGTCTATCTGTTAAGAATATAATTTTCCTGATCTCTAAAAGTCTGTTGCCTTTGTGATGCTGTTCAAACACGGACTGACATTCAAAACACAATTAAAAAACCTTATTATCAGCCCTAGGAAAGCAGCATGACAATAAACTGGGTTGTCACATCACGTTACCTGGACACATGGGACAGCAGCTTCCCTCCACATTGATGGGTTCGGCACAAGGCAGAGGTGGGCAGCTGACGGTGGAGCAGAGAGTCTGACCCTGCAGGCAGTAGCAGTGTGTGCAGCTGTCAATGTCCCAGCGTTCCTCATCTGCATACGTTTCTCCACTGAAGTGGCAGACCACTTTCTTTGGAACTGTATCTTCTGTGGAAGGAAAACAGTGCTGTGATCCTGCAGTAACAGCTAATTACACACAAAACACATTTCATTCCTAGACACAAAAGCAAAACAATTGCCACAAATAAATCCCGGCTGTAATCAAAACATCCTCTCTTCATCTTCCAGAAAATCTTTGTGAAAAAGATGTCATTTCTGCTTCTTTATGAAATATATAATTAGCCTGGGCTGCTTCTCCTCATTTCCTTAATGCACAAGGCTAGAGGATGGATGACTGGGGCATGAAAAGATGATATCAAAAGTGCTGTGAAAATGAAGAAAAATTAATTCTCTTTGACTGTTTGAGGTCACCAACTACTCATCTTCCTCTTTGTTTCCTAGTCAATCCTATTAAGCTAAAATAACCCCAAACTCATAACCTAAGTTTCTAACTACCAAAGCTAAATAATGATGAACTCTGTCTAGAATACTTAAAAAAGCAGATTCGGCAGGATGCCAAGAAGGATTGGAGCAACTCTTAGGTGAAAGAACTAGAAGTGCTTAGATTGCAATGATAAAACATATTTGAAGGGGATCTGATAATTCCCTACAACTGCATCAATGGAAAACCCCAGGAAAAGAGCAATAACTAAAATCAGTACATTTTTTAATGGTTAATGTTATATAAATTGGAAATTGATGTGGTCTTTTTGCCTAGGCATTCAATACACCACTTTTTAAATGTTGCATCCCATGCAAGCCTTTTAAGTGCTCTGCAGTCTTCTCTATTTCACTGAGAAGGAAGTAATGAATTGCTTAGCCTAGGATGTTTTTTGGTCCTGGAGCACTTTGAGGATAGCGAAAAAACAACACAGCAGAAACGCCAAAAGCCAAGCAGTGCTGTTTCTTAGTGGCAGAAATTGTTTTGAAACCTGCTGATGACATGAGCTTGCACATTAAACATATGAATGAGATAACAGAATGAAATAATAAACTTAAACTTTCAGATAAATACTGGTTTAATATTCACACAGATTACATCTCTAAGTATGCCAATTAGAGATATCTACATTATGTCAGCCTTATTATATATTTTGGCCATGAGTAAAGGTTTTAATTAGTGACAACATAATAGAGACATAATCTGGAATAACAAGGCTAGTAGTCAGCAGACCAGTCCAACAGATCTGAGAGAGTAAATTCAAATACAAAAGAAGACCAGCAAGAAGTAGTATTGTGAAAACATTAGTGGAATTATCTGAAAAGCACAAATGGTTCCCGAGGTCCTTGGTATCTCATGGCTTGCATGGCTTTTAGTATGGGTCCCAAGTAGATTTTGTAAGTGAATGTGGTGTGGGCATGGGAAAGAAAGAGTGGGAGGAAAAGATGGAGACCAGCTGCAGGAAGGACATTAGGTTCTTCCCCAGCTGATGTGCATTTTGACATATAGAGCCAGCAGAACCCTGTGTTAGGAAGGTGTGTCTGGGGACAGGGTGAGGCACTGCCTGAGTGCACCTCTGCTGCTCGTTACCTATGCAGACCTAAAGCTGATCACTCTTGGCCCATTCAGATTAGCTCCCAAAATGTTACCTTGCTTCATTTAGGACACCTTCTTCAATTCTGCAGCTGGTTTGTCTGGAAAAGTTCTTTAACTTGCTCAGGTTTTTCCAAATTTGTGAAGAACACATCACAAATTTATTCAGCAAATATTTTTTTAGAAGAATAAGCAAAGGTAAAATCACAATTACGGTGCTGTACCTTTGAACCTCAAGAGGAGATTTTAAAGTCCTATCCTGTGACTGTCTCCTGTTCTGATGTCCATCTCTATGAGAGTATAAACAAGGATGAAGATGAAGGCCACAACACCAACAGGTGCTCAAAGACAGTGGAAACAAGACAGGCTTGAGGTAAGAAACTTGCATACAAAAACCACAATTCAGTGTCTAGCTCTACCCACTTATCTCAAATTTCTTCTAGCTGCACCAGAAAATCAGTCTCATCTGGTAAATGACTGGACAGTCATTGCACTGTTTTCTGCAGAAGACTAATCTTGTTTCTAATCAAATAGATATCCCTTTATTTTCTCTAAACTAGAAGGTTATCTTTCAAAATTAATATTTTTTGCATGAGAAAGACGAATGTTGAACACACAGGATGAAGATTCAAACAACAAAGCATCCACAACTATAAAATTTTGAAGCTGAGTTTATACAAACTGGATCCAGAAAGAAGCAGAATAAATAATGCAGTGCCAAGATCCTGCATAAGTTTTGAAATTCCAAGAAATGAAGAAGGCTTGTTTCCACTGGTTGCCAATACCCAAGGAAGTGACTGAATCACCATCCCTGGGGGTATTTAAAAAATGTATAGACACAGCATTTTAGGCATGATCTAGTGGTGGACTTGCCAATGCAGGGTTAACAGCTGGACTTGTTGATCTTAGAGGTCTTTTCCAACATAAATAATTCTGTGATTCTAAACACTTTATCAAGTATTGCATAAAAATATTTAGAAAGAATCTGTACAAAGATGTGCTTCACAGTTCTCAAAAATGAAAGGTAAACCAGCAAGAACCACAAAGATGAAAATTAAGTGCATGACCTGACTTGTCTTGTATGCAAGGGTATATATAATTCATGGAAGCCATAAAAAAAGGTTAAATATCCACAAATTTCAGTTATTTAAACCACAAAACATTCTGACTACATTGGACAACATGGTTTAATAAAATGTAGCATCGCTGAAAATTTTTATATCTGAGTGTTAATTAAAATCTGGCTACTGAATTTTGCTTTGCTGAGTAACTGCTACTAAAAAAAATTGTTAAGTTTTCATAGCTCACACATTTAAGTATTTGCAATATTATACAACTATACAGGATTCAAAGTAAATTAATTAAAGCTATGTCTACATGATCTGTGCATATATTTGCAAACCTGACATACAAAATGTAGTGTTTTAAAGGTTTCATTTTTGTAGCTCATATTGCAGAAGTTCCCCTGATGCATTCCCTCCTCACCCATAGAATTCTCCAGTGCAATATTAAGGCTCATGTTCTGACTCTACTGGTTTGACTGCCCAACTTTCAAACACGCTATATATTTTTTTAATGTTAAAATGTTTTCTGGATTAAAATTATTTTATGGTTCCAACCCACTGGAAGAAAAGCCTGCAGAAAGACACTTGTAAAAGAATCTTTAAATTCTCTCCATTTTGTATGCAAACCATGAGAAGAAATAGTAATAGGATTAACATTGTACTTTTGCCTCAAAATGTCCTCATCAGGAATCTTAAGTAGGGTGCCAAAGGCAACTGAAACTTGGGTACTTTGTAACTTTTCCAGGCATTCTTCCATCAAATTCCTTGTACATAATGTAAAACTGTATATGTTAATAAAGCTATTCTATTTGCAACAATATAAAGATTTCAAGAGTTGTATCAATGTCTGAACATACTTCACAATCTTTCTACCATCTTTCTGATGAAGGATTGTTTTGCTTATAGATGGGCAAGTTGACTCACATATTCAATTAAATATTTAAAGCCCATCAATTTTCTTATACTTCTTACTGTTCTTTTCTACTGTATCTCTCCCTACTACTTTTGCAAATTAAGGGAAGTAACCTTTGAATGCTTTCCAACAATGCTACAAAGATTAAATTCAGTAAGTACATTATATGAATTTTCTCTATCAGCAGCTTCCATCCTACAGCCTTTGTACTTACTGTGAACTCACAAAAGAAGTCATCTGTACAAAAATACTCCTATTCAACATGCAATGGAAAAGTGATCAGTAATCTCCAACTTTGCTACTTTAAAAATGCCTGCAAATTTTCACTGTCTGGAGCAACCACCATTTACTTCAGCTCCAAATTCAACACCAATGCATGGCCCTAATTCTTTATGCATTTTTAGTATTTAAATATATATATATATTCCCAATTTTTATCTCAAGATATTATCATTAATGGAATTCCATTTTTCCCTGTATTTTAGTTTAGATGCCTTATTAGAGATATGGTACATAAGGGCAGAATTGATACTGCAGATGCTGCTAAAGTTGAAATTACAAAATAGTGAAGTTTCTGCACAAAACTAGATTGACTTAGGTTGTGCATGCTTGGAAACAGTGCCCTGTGACTGACTGACTTGGAGTAGCTGTGATTCTGTCCTGTGGCTGAGGCAAACTTGAGAGCTCTGCCTGGTGTGGATTCCCTCTGAGCCAAGAAGTTACTAGATTGCTCAGTCAATCCTTCCCAGCTGGCCACACCTCAGTTGTCTTTTTCTTTTTTCCCGATGGATATTTACATAAAATTTCTAGGATACTATTTTTTAACAGGGTTCCTACCTTTGTTACATTTGGTTACATTTGGCAAGCAGGTTTTAAAGTTATCAAGTAAACTCGCAGAGAAGCCTACTTTGATGACAAAAGCTGGGCTGAAAATAAAGTTATAAAACTGACATCCCCTATGAAGGCAGAAGAAATAGCAATCCCAGCTATTTACCCTGTTAAACAATTAACAGGTTTTTTTTCCTATATCCTGAACTAATGTTCAGATTAGACTGTAGATAACACATTATTAAGTCTGATATTGGGCAATAAATGCTACTTGTAGCCTACATTGTTTGGATACAAACTTTTCCATCTGAAATTTTGTTACATTCTGACCTTGAATTCTGGGAATAGGTTGAACATCTGTCTGGTGCATGCATCTCTACAGCCCAACTGTTCATCTTTTGAGTTTAATTAGATGCGATGGAGCATTCCTCCTGCAAAGATGTCTGGTTTGCTCACTTTTTGTTTCTTTTAAAATGAAATATGTTCCTTGCACCCATTTAACATATCAAAAGGAGAGTTACTCTAGTTGCCCTGCTGATTGCTCTTCCTTTAAATAAAATAAATTTTTTGTAATGTCTTTATCCAGTAAGGTGTCTTACCAAGATTCCAGGAGGATAACCTCTGGAGTTTGTAGGCAAATTAGATGTATATCTCTATGCTCTTCTACCTAAAAACCGTAACTCATGATCCTTAAAGATCCTCATGCAGACTTTACTCTCCAGCTCAAATTGGTGACATAGACTGCATCTCAGGGAAAGCATTTCAGTTTGGAAATAAAATTTCTGTCTTATTCCCAATAAGGGAAGAGCAAGTTCACAACTGTTTTTATTCACTCACCAATACAGTAAGGACAACACTGTCCCTTTCTCAAAACAGGTCTGTCACAGGATACTGGTGGGCAAGACTCAGAGTAGCATCTAATCACACCATCCATGCAAATGCAGCTTGTGCAGACATTGGGCTTCCAGGACTCAGCAGTCAGAAAAATATCTCCATCATCATTTTTGCAGTAATTGGGCAGGCTCTCATTGCTTGATGGAGAGGGCTGAAGAGTCTCATCTGTAAATATAAATAGATTAGGTTATTTAACTTAAAGTGGGCAACTTCTCTCAGAGCTCCTTAACAGAGGGTTCCCTCTTGGAGAGCACAATGGAATTGTTACACATTGTCTTGCTACTTCAGAAGAACTACAAGGACAGAGTCTCATGCCTCTTCAATTCTTATAACGGGATGAAGACCTCATTATATGCTCTAGCATAATGTTTATTTAGACCTTTATTGAGTTTACTCAAAAAAGAATAAAAAAGAAAATAAAACAAGAAAAAAAATAAAGACAAAAAATTTGGAAAAAGGAGAGCAAAGAGAAAAACAATCATCATCAGAAGCAGCCCCTCAGAAAGTGACTCTGAATGCTCTAAATTGCATGGTGTATAGGAATTAATCTCAAACAAGAGAGATTAAATTTTAGATCTAAAACCTGAATCCCATCTTCTACCATGTCAGCCCAAGACTTTGAATGATGCAAAGTGAAAAGCTATTATGCTGTTGTCACCTTCACTAGTGGCCTTAGATGAGCTAATTATAAGCTGTTGAGAAACAAATGAAACTTGATCATGCTTCAGCCTGATGCCAATGGTTTGCTTTAATTCTCAAGCCATCCATGGGGGACACATATTCCTGCAATGAAGCTGTACCTTAACAGACATTACAGGTCAAGAAACAGGACTAAGAAAAAGAGAAGAAAAGAAAGGATTCATAAGAGCACTGAGATCAGGTTCTCAAACTACCTGCATGAAGTTATGAGATTAAGCTTATTACATAGCAAGTGAGGAAAGATCAGCTCCTCCAAAACAGTATTTTGAAGTAAACAAATGCTCATTATTAATAATGAAAATATGTAAGTCAGGAGAACTGGCTACCTTGTTTACTGAAAATATTTTGTCAGGAAAAACAGCCCCACACCTAAACTCAAATACCTTGTAGCAAAACCTAATGGCAAAACCTAATTTCTATTTTTTCCTAAAGTAAATGTTTAATTTTTGGTTTGAATAAAGGTGTTTCTTAGTGACTTTACATGCAATTCACAGGTTTGTACTAAATTTCCACTGCAATGAACTCCCCCATGTGCTATGTAAAATAGTAATTTATGTTCATTTATAATTGAATGTCTTTCCTTGGGGGAAAGCATATCTTGTTATCTTCTTGACACTGTGAGGCAGTCCAGGGGGAATCTGGCATACCTGCCAGGCTGGAATGCTTTGATATTACTCTGCTGCCTTGAAATGACTATCAGAATGACACCATGTGAAGGTAAAAGCAAATAGAAATATTTTTGAGACCAAATCCCAAATAGGCAAGATAGTAATAAAAAGGTTCATAGAAACCAAGGTTTGTAGAAAGAAAAAAAAGCCTGTATCTACCCAACACTTTGACTGCTTTCAAAGTTTCTCTAACCCTGCATGTCTCCATAAAGGAGTGCATATTTCATAAACCTTCCAAGTATTCTGGTTCTTACACAATCCCTACATTATTAGATTGCCTTCAAAGTTTTCCAAGTTCAGGGCCACAACTCCCCTTTACACATAAGATCTCTTGCACACCATCAAGTTTTGCACTTGAATTAGAGAACTGCAGGCTGTCACTCCACACAACTGAAGAACAAAGGCACCACAACAACCACCTGAGCAGACACTGAAGCATTCTCATACTGAAACATCAGACATCCTCAGATCAAGGAAGGGCTCTGATGAAAGCTGGATGTCAGCACATACCTGGGCACTGTGGACAGCAGGAGTCCTGTGTGCGGGTGGGATTTTGACAAAGAAGGGGTGGGCAGACTTCAGTCTCACACAGGACACGTCCACTGTGGCATGTGCATTGTGTGCATGAATCAATGTTCCATGTCTCTCCTTCTACAAAGTATTCCCCACCAGGAGCATGACAGATGGATGGACTGGTGAGCTCTGGCTTTTGCACTATTATTTCATCTGTGAAAAACAGCATTGAAAGAGAGGTAAAATCAACTGTGAATCTTATAATTAACAACTGTACACAAGATGAAGAATTTCTGTTATTATTAAAAATACATAATTATTCTTAATGAAGCTCTTTTGACTTTATGGCACCTGCATCTCATGAAAAATGGGAAATATATAAACAAGAAACAATTTGAGAATCAGTCTGAATAAAGACTAGTTAATATAAGTCAGAGATAACTTCAAGCATTCTTGGCATTTCAGAAAAAAAACCAAACTAACTTGTGATTTGGGAATTCCAAGAGACACTGTCATTTTCTGAAAAATTCTAATGGTCAGACAGTTTCTTAACTGCCAAATATTAACTTCAGATAGCGGCAAGATACAGTTCCTGAAAGGATGGATAAGTAAGCTTCTCCTCTGGGATTTAGGAAGTCCAGGTAAATGTTAAGTTTCCCAATAGGTATGTGTCTATACCATCTGTATCATTAGATGCTACATTTAAAAAACAACCAAACAACCCCCCTCCTCAAAACCCCAGCCCACCAGAAAAGGAAAAGTGAAACACAGAATCCAACCCTGCCCCACCTCCCTAAAAGTGTATAAGCACTTACATCAGTGGAACTGCTTCATCACTGTTCCATTAAAAAAAAAGTAGTAAAAAGTATCTGCCATATTTGGGAAAAAAAACCCCACCTGGATATAAGGAAATGCCACAGTGAAATGCCACAATGTGTAGTCTTATCCTTCCAGTAACTGTATCTCAAAAAATTAACCTTACTTTCTTTTCAAACAATCAATTACATCACCTCTGCAGCCCTGGCTAAAAGATTCACCCTTGTCCATTTAGAGAACAATTTTGACCTCTTTCATGCTAAGGAAGGAACTGAAACTGTTTCCCTTTTTCATCATGAGTGTCTTCCAGCCTCTAGGGCATCTTCACCTCTTGGTGTTTTAGAAGATAAATAAAGAAACCTATCTGGTACCTTGAGTGCTTAAGCACTTACCATCAAGAAAAGGCTATGCTACCATCCTCAGCCTGCTTAAAATCCTTTGACGCCTATCCCACACTAGGGGCAAAAAGGGCAGTAACAGCTGCCTGCTTACCATGCTGATTGTTTTGGACCTCGAGTGAGTCCACCAGCTTTTTCTATGCATTATATAGATACCAAGATGCCTCACACACCATGTTTTTTCAGCTGTGAAAGCCATGAGTTTGAAAGCTACAGGCTATAAAGTGAAGCTTCAGCTAAATGATGGCCTCCAGCCTGAATTCAACCCATTTAACATTAGATAGCTAAGTTAGGTGCCTCTGTTAAGAACAGAACCTCCTCAGGTTTCCTATGCTGAATGGAGGAGAAGAAAAAAATGACTTCTTGCTAATCGTGCTACATCTCTAAACCACTTTCTGAAGGTGCCTCTCTCTACTACTTCATTATAATGATGCCTAATATGAACATCATCCTAACCCAAATATCTTGGTTAAGGAGAGAAAAATTAAGTGTACAGCAGCTCCTCTAGTCATTTAGACAGGCCAAGGCTCACAAAGTGCTTGTGGCTTCTCTTCATGTTTCTAGCACTGCTGTTCCTGTCTGGAGAACAGAATTTGTGCCCTTTGCTCTATGACACTGCCACGTAAAGGAAAGGCCACTCATGGAGAATGATAGGTAGAACTCAAGGAAGCTGACTCTGGCTGATCTTACTCTATTCACAAAGTACCTTTTCTTTTAGGGAATTATTTTATCTTTCACCAATTTGCTTATGCTATGCTTTTCCAATTGCTTACATTTGTGAACCACATACACAATTCAGCAGCATTTACCTGAAATGCCATTTGCAGATGGCTAGTCTGCTGCCTTGTCCCTGTTAGATTATTTCAGCTGGAACAATATCTTACGTGTTATGCAATGGTATCTTAACTCATCATGGCAAAAGCAACGCTAAGATTTTCTGGAAAATTTCTGAGTCATCTCCTTTGCATTTAATTTTCTGCAAAGTCACAGGCCTGTTTTGCTCATTACTGTTCCTGATAAGAAAAGCACAACCAGATAGCACTGGTGTATATGTTGCCTACTGCTCCCTTAACAGCACTGATAATGATGTATCACGGCAACTAAAGTCCCACAGATGTGCAACTCATCACCTCAAGAAACAATTGGTCTAACAAATACACACTTTCTACATAGCACAGTTCTGTGGAACAGTAGCAATTAATGGCTTTTAAACCTTACAGGAAACCATAAGATTTTAACGAGCATTGTGCTGATCCATATAAACTTCTTAATATGTAGAAACATGATTATAAGGGACGTTTTAGCACTTGGTGTGTATCTTGCTCTGCTGAAAACTAACTAAATGTGGAATTGAATATAACCACACTTTTTTTCAGTTTGCAAAATGATCTCTGAGAGCTGCCACTTCCCGGTGGATAGGTTAAGAGTGCAATTCCAAACCCAGTACATCAGGACTGCTAATTACTTCAATATACTTATGGTAGATACATGCCATACAGTGACATGCTCTCAGTCTCACAATTCCAAACTGTACTCCAATCTACTTAAAGCCATGATATATTTAACATCATGAGTGGAGAATCAATATGTTGCAAAATAAAATCAGAATTACATTTCTAACAAATGCAAGACCTCAGTGGGGGAAAAACCCCACACTGAGACTAATATGGCCATAGTAATCCCTATACTTATGCCATCTTTAAAATGCTGTATCTGCCCAAGCATTTTAAGAGTTGACACCAAATATGACTTTGCTTACACAGAAGCTAGGTGACCAGTGGCTTGAAAGCAGGATTGATGTCAGACAGAGAAACCTATGCAGACCCTCTCTCTTGAAGGAAATGACACTGCTGGCTAAGTAACTGCTCTTTTATAAAAGAGACCAACATTGCTGCTGCTCAGAATCAAATGCTGATCTCATCCACAAGAACTGTATGGTGTGAGATAATAGGTTCTGCTAACTTCATATTGACCTTTCTTCCACAAACTCAGCATTAGGCTTGTGAATGAATTCACCCAAACTCACTCTCCACAGACAAAGAACTAGCTGCTGGCCAGCTGAAAGACCAAAATTACCATTACTCTTATTTGAATGCTCTGAGGTGTTCGGTACATATTCAGTAAGTCAAGATTCACGAGTATGCTGACAGTAGAATGAAGTCAAGGATGAGTCTTGAGGACCTAACAAGATAATTGCTGCAATTGGAATAACCACCATACATTTTAAATTTTGATTCTTGTTTGTTTATGTAAGGCAAGACTGATATGTTAACCTGCCCCCACCCATATACATATATATAATACTATACAAATCATTGTGAAAAGGCTGAAAGAGAGACAGACCCTTTGGAATCTTCCATCCTTTTGGGGACTTACTGATTTTCCAGTTACCACAAGGTGTGAACTGGATTGGAGATCACCATTTGTCTAAGCAATCTAAAGAGATTGGTTATCTTAGGTCACCAGGAGAATGCACTATTCTCTGTCACTTTCAGAAAGAGGATCTGCTTATTTTGCCCCTAGGATTTCCAGTTCTTTACAAAGAAATAGAAAAAGTTCATAATTGCTTATATCCTGCCAGTACTGTCATACTGTTCTCTATTTATAGGAGCTTCATGAGCCTCATTGTTCTTACTCCTAATATGAGTTCCAATAAAATCATAGAGAATATAACTGTATTACAAATTAATCTACTTGGCACATAAAATACTGTAGGAATAATTCTGTAAATAGAGGGCATTAATGTTACATTCTACCCATTCTTTTTCATAGATGTTTTTCATATTAGCACGTACTAAAATGGTACTGGAATGCAACATAAACTGTACTTGGCCTTCCCACTGAAAGTATTGAAATAATCTTCTGCTGGTGGTATAGGAGCCTTCCCTCAGAACACAAAATCATAATGTTCAATTACTTAAGACATCTGTTTGTGTACATCTTTGAGGGATTATAAAACATTCATCAGGAGATACATTTTAATAAAACTCCACTTTAAAATCAAAAATGAAAATGTAATGGCTTATTATAATACTCGTTATTATAAGTAACAGACTAGAAACTTTTACTAGTTTAAAGATTCCAGTGTGTGAAAGATTAACATATTAGGACCCACAACTTGCATATGCTTTAAATATGTAAGTTTCCATTTTCCACAGCTGAGAACTTAATGACAGCAACTCATCATGTTACATTAGGGCACAGAAACCTTCATTTCTGCCTACTTTTGAAGTATTCATGAGATTATTTTAGTGCACTAAGAAACAGAACACAAGTGAAATGATACTTGATTACAAAGCATACAGAAGAAACCATGTCTTACCTGGGCATGATGGACAGCATTGCCCTGGATGTATGGTGGGGTTGGCACAGCTGGGAACGGGACAGGTGATCAAGGCACACATTTCTCGTCCATTGTGACAGTAACATTCCCTGCAGCCGTCATGCCAGCTCTCTTCGTTCTCGTGCCGGTGCCCATCCATGGACAGGCAAGAGCCTGTTTTAACAGGAGGCATAAGAGAAGCTGTTGCTTCTGCAAAAACCAAAGGAAAATGAGATGTCCTGATAAGCATCTGCTGCTTAGGAAGAAACACCAACTTTGTGACTGGACTGCATTTATTTTTAAAGCACATATAAGACCAAGTAAATAATGGTTCTATCATTTACACTTAAAGTAACACACAGGAAACAACTAAAAGGTACACTGAAAAGGACAATAGGATGCAGTAGAATTTCCTGTAGTATTTCCTTGGAAAATATAATCACTTCCTTTTGTTGAACCTGTATTTTTTTAATCAACCAGAAATGCAGTAGTGTGTAAATAATGTAAGAAAAGGAGGAATGCAATGGAGGAAAACAGCAGATAGCATGAAGCATATTTTAAATGAAATATTTAAATACCATAGCACATTAGATTATAATGTATCTGATAGCAAGTAGAATATAAAAACATTTAAATGACATGTGGATGGTTTTGCAAATGATAAAAAATTGCAATCAGGTGCTAATAGGTAATGGTAGATACTGGAAATATTCCATAAAATACTTCCTGTGAAAAATTATTTGTTTATATTATTATAATAAATGAGATATTTGGAAGAGAATGATGAGAATTTAATCTCTCATTTCTTTTAGCTTTTACTGAGATGAGAATACAGTAGCTTAGACTGTGGCATTACTTGCATTCTGTCAGAACATACAAGCAGTTTGTTTCATTTGTATCTTTCATTTGTATCTTAAGAGGTATTTAAGTGCTGTGGGATTTAGCCTCAACATATTCTTTGTTAATCAAAGTAGAGTAGAGTGAATTTAGAGCCAAACACTCCCTCATCTACATCACTATTATGATGAAGAATGCAGAAGCAGTTTTTCAATGAACTGACTTGTTTTCAATGGTATGTCAACAATGTTCTGCTGACATATATATAAGGTTATTGTAATAAGTTCTTAGTTTTCTTTTAAAAAAGGATAATGTATGAGAAGTAGTATGTTTACATGTAATTTTAGGAAGTGTTCAGCTTTTTTGCTTGTTGGTTTTGGTGTTTTTTGGTGGGTTTTTTTTGGTTTTTTTGTACACTAGTATGTAGGTCAGCACTTCTTCAGCTGTGGCAGATCTATCAGAGATGATTTCACAAGCAGATGGTACAAAGTTAGTTTGAGGCACATTATCAGAACAGAAAGCCAATACACAGAAGTTACATTAGTATAGTATTTTGTGAACTAAACAAAAATAATGCATAAGGATAAAATACTTCTTAGAACAGATTTCAACCTGTTGCATGAACAGAAATACTATGAAAAAAACTTAAATTCAGTTACTATGCTTTCATACTTTAATATAAAAGTATTTAATTAATATCTCTGGAATACTGCTCTATATTAAAATTATTATTGACACTCAGAAGTCCTAAATAGTAAGACTTTGCTTATTTAGCAAGGGAAAAGGATATCTGAAGCAATCAGACTTTTTTCCTGAAATATTCTAAAGTACACTCCATAATTTGGATAAACATACATAAACAGGTACTCAAAATTAAGTTCACAAACTGAGCTTGTAATTAAAAATTGGAAAGTGAAAACAATTAGTAGAAAAGCTAATATTTGAAAAAATTTAATGTGTAAATACAAAATGGGAGTAACTAGCTAGAGGTATGGTTGACATGATCTGAGGTACAGTAGTTCACAAGAAAAGGAAGTGTGTGGTGTGATACCACTGCAGAAGAGGAAAGTTCAGTATAAGACACAATTACAGGAGCACTGTAAATTTAAATACAGAACTACTACTTCTACTAGTCAAAGATTTTACTATGGCTAAAGCACAGTATCAAATTTTTGAACAGTGATGAGAAACTGCAGTAACTGGGTTTGTTTGACTTAGAAACACATTTCCCACCCAAAAAATGTTTATAAGTCTCCAGTTGTAACCCCTTAAATATTGCAAGAATTCTAAAGGGAATGGTGCTTAGCTGCTCCATATGTCTGCTAAGCTCAGGACAAGGAGTAACCAGTTCAATGTGTATAAAGGGAGACAATAATTTTAGAAAATTAATTTTAAAATGTTATATGTTTCTAAGCACAAGAGAACACTATTTTAGAAAGGTTTTTTTCCACTTTCTATTTTGTTCTAGTTTTTTGTGTCTTTTTAAAGTGGAGATTCTTAATAAATTAAATATTATACAAACATCTGTCAAGGATTATCCAGATACACTCTATTTTATGCAAGGGTAAAGAAGTGGACTCTCAGTTTGTCACAGCACTGCTCCAGCCTGTACTTCTATGGTTCTATTAATCCTAGCACCAGCTATTTCTAGCAGAAGCAATTTAGAAAGTGTAGCTAATTCACAGGCAGGGGATTTACACAACCTTCCCCTTATTTAAGGATTCTGGGTCAAAATTTTAACAAGGACTCACATTCTCTCCAGAATGTAATGGTGATTGTTCTAATCATTCTTTGACAAAACTGCTAATTAAGTGATATTGAAGTGATATTCTCATGGCTTGGTATCTTTATGATCATGACAACAGTAAATATTACTTTGAGATGTATCAAGTTAATTTCACTAAATAATTGTGCACATTTTAAAATCCATACTTGTTAAGGAGAAGACTTAAAAGTGTGCAAACACATAATTAGTGACCAAAGTTTATAGTCTGGGTGGCAATTATGGTACATCGAAAAGAACACTTTGTGTGTATTTAGTCACAGCATTATGATCAGCAAAAGTGTTCTGATTGTGAACATGGAGACAAATGACAAGCTGAGTGATAAGAATTATCTCAATGGGACACCATTCAGCAGTTACCCTTTCTTATTCAATTTTTAAAATTCTAATTTCTAGTAAAAGTCATATATTGTAGCTTATGTCAATAACATCTCTGCTTCTCACATCTGCAAAATATAACATTGCAACTTTTATTTTGCTAGAAGTCTGGAAGTTTCTTAAGCTGTCTGCAGTGTATATTGTTACATAGAAAAAAGAATGTTGGATATTTTTGATTCATATGATTGCATGTTTGCCTTCAATTACAGGAGAGTGACTTCAAGAACTCATATATTTTCTTTCAGTGCTATGTTCCCATAGCTTGTTCTTTTACATTTTATAGTTTTTTTAAAATGCAGAAGAAATAGCAAAAAGTTGAGAATAGGGTCATTACATAAAGCAATGGGAAAGTAATCAAAGCTACTTGACTACAGCTAGAAATCAAAACACATAAGTAAGAGTCAAAGAAAATAAGCATGAAAAAGCAGTTAGGATCAGGGAGACACTGAGCAAAACCAAAAAGTTATTAAATGCAACACATGGAGATGAGCAATGAAGGAAGTCTGATACCCAGACTAATACAAAATATAACCTGAAAATATTGTAAGGAAGAAACGTGCTGAAAGCAGCACAAGTATATGGCAGACAACAAATGAACACCTGATCTCAATATCCATCTTGAACATGGTGGTTACAGGTTTGGGATGTGACATGTATGAAATTTTTAGCTTAAGAATACCAAGTTCTTTCTCCTGGGCAGCTCTTCTTTCTACTCATTGTTCATTAAGATTGCCCGAAAAGCATCCAAGAAACAGCACTCCAATTTTAGGCGATATACTGAATATTTATAAAATACAACACTTGTTTGTAAAGAAAAGGCAATGGTGAAGAAGGCAAGATGAACATCACTACTGAAAAAAATTCCCTCAATTAGCTTATTAGTAGTAGTTGCTTATTAAGAGCCTGACCTAATTTTATTAATGATAACAAGCTTTTTGTGACTTTGTAGTGGGAGATGAAAGCAGAGATGAAAGCTTTCTGTTGAAGTCCAGATTAATAGATAATAACAAACATCAGCAAAACAATACATTTATGTGAGCAATGTTGAACTGGTTCCCTCTCAGTTATTGTATTTCAATTTGTAAATATTCTGTGCAGTATTGGTTTTCTTTCAGCCTGGTTTCCACCTGCTTTGAAAACAAATTGTAGTTAGAGGTGGGAATGCACTGGCACGTACCTCTGCACTTGCAGATAACACAGCCATGACTGTTCTGCTGGAAGCCCAATGGACAGATTTTACCACAAGGCAGGTTAGGGCACTTCTTACACCGACAGATTTCACAGCCATGCTTGTTCTTCCTAGATGAGCAAAATAAGTTGTAAAAGGTCAACAAGTCACTTTAAATATCTACATCTTTAAAGAGCATCCCCCCCAAGGAAGTGACTGATGAGCAAAGAAAATGATTGTTAATTGTCACCCTTAGATTCAGTGGTTTTATGGGTTTTACAAGCTTTATGGGCTCCATTCCTGACATGTGCTCCCCATTCAGTGGATCCTCTTTTGAATGTTTCCTTGTCTTTTTTCACACAGGCAGATAACACTATTCAAACTTTTGGCACAGATATGCAAAGCAAAGAACATACATGGGAAGTTATAGAACATGATCTAGGAGGATAGAGGAGAAATAAATTATTTTTAGAGGAGATAAATTATCATTTATCTAGGAGATAAATGATGTAGATCTCTAGAAAGTCTGGCTTCAAGCTGTAGAAAACTTTATTTAATTTTTACTTAAAAGGCTGAGAATAAGAAATTGCAATACAGTAGAGTGGAGAATGAAAGACTTTCTGTATTCCTATCCCATCAAAAGGAATGCTTCTTTCCATTACTGTGTAGAGCTTTCAAACAGTGAGCTTTATCTAGCAGATTTTTTCACAGTTATGAAAAGACTCTGGTTTCTTTAAAGATGCACCAATTCAATATTTCCAGTTATTAACTTTTAACAGTCTTAAAAAAAAGTTACAAATATGATGATTACTCCTTCACTGTTCACTCTCTAACATACTTTTCTTTTAATATTTCTTTCTTGTGTGTCCTATTTGTGACTAAATGTTTACATTAAAATAGATTTGTCCTCCATTACACCCCATGTTTTTAATGAGCACAACACACTTGGAAGTCAAATATATGGTAGTAAACTGAACAAATATACTATACAACCTCAAATCTAAATAATTTTCACACCAGGGTAAAACTCAAAGTGAAATGATCCTAAAGTAATTCTTGCCACGATTTTAGCCTTTTATATTACAAACAGCTCCATATGAAGATATCTTTAAATGTTATTAATTTCATTCAGTGTATTTTTTAATGTATTTTGTAGAGAATGACAAGATCAGAATGCTCATTTCTGGTTTCTAAAAAATCACCCGAAGACTTTATGAAACATTCATAATTTAAAAATACCAGCCATTGTGCATAATAAAATTATATTTTGTATGTAAACTATTCTCCAAATAGCTTAGAAAGGTTTAAAGTTCATATATTTTTCAGGTGCACAAAAATATATGGGAAAAATCATCCCAAAGACAGGGTTCCTTGAAACACTGGCATCAGTTTGAAATCAACTTGCTTTTAAAACATCTTTATTTTACAACTACCATATTATTCCCATTAAAATGTGCTGTCATTTTTTAAATGTTTTTGCTATATAGTTCACAGAGATTTTCTAATAAAACTCTTTAGAACACTTGAGTAAAAAAAAAGGAAGAAGAGTGTGGTTCAGCTTATCTAAGCAGAAAAATCACATACATTAATTGTAAGTATGCTGTGTAGGTCAATATATTAAACTCATGATACATAAAGAATAAAATTACTGCTCTTTACCAGATTTCTTTTCTGTAACTTCCCTCTGGTTCTACTTTCCCTCACTTGCAAAACTAATAACTCTCAGCCACTCCTGAAATCAACATGCCTGATGATAATTTTATTAACTTAATTTAAAAATCCCTTGTTTTCCTCTCTCATTTACAACTCCATGTATTAAGAGGACACACCACAGTAAAAATGGCTATTAAATAGCTTGCAACATTTATGAACAAGGGCCAAAGAGAACTCCAGAATGAACCAGAAATTTAAGGAGTATCACTATCAAAAACTAGGAGTTGCAAATGTAGCAGATTTCATTGAAAATCCTAAAAAAAAATATCTCAAAACCATTTGAATGTTATCTGAATATCTGCTGCCATGAGATAGAAATTAAGTTATTACAAAAAGGAGGCATTAACATGGAATGAACCCATACAAATTAAAATTTACTGGTAAAATATATAGAGATACCACCAGAAGTAATTACTAAGAAACTTCTGCCACAAAAGACCCACTCAATTTTCATCGCCTCTTTCACAATTGAATAAATATCAGAAATACTTACTTTTATGGAAAAAGAAGTCCACCACAAATCCAGATTTTGAATGCATTTACAAAAACATAGCTAAGATACAGTACTATTATTCACAAATCCTGTAGTTACCAGAAATGTCTTACTAAAACTAGTCTGCTATCGTATCAAAATTAAAGGAAACTTGAAATATTAGATAATTGGAATAAAATAAATGGGCTATAAAATGGAAGTTCCTCAAAGCATGCCAAAAGAATTTCAAAAAGCTACATGTAAGCAGCATCACTTGTAAGTAGCTTTCTCATCATTTGTCAAATTAAAAAGAATTTAAGCACTGCTTTCATTTTGTATTCTGCTGTTTTTTGAGCTTCTGTTTCTAAATCTGTTGATCAAAATCCATTTAGAAGAACACTGCACTCCCTCATCTGTAACACCATTTCTGTTTTCCTGCACTTCTCCCCGCTGTGCCACAAAGCAAACACAAGTGGATCCACCTGGATTTAGCGCATTTTCCGTATACACGGGGGTTGTGGTAAGTGTGCTTTCAGGATGAGAATACGTACAAGTATCCAAAGGGACAGTACTTGTCACATACAATGGGTTTGCACTTCTTGGGCCGCGGCCGGCACTGACAGATCTCACAGTTGTGGGCGTCAGTCTGGAAGCCAAAGGAACAATCCAAGGAACAGCCCGAAATGAGGCCGGTGCACAGCTCCTCCCCTGCAAAGGACACACGCAGTTTATCACAATATGGACACTCCTTATACAAAACACATCCTCAGCACACTGAACCTTCTGCTCCCTTTCGCTTTGTCACTTTCTTAACATTGCTAGGCCTTACCTTCAGACTGTCCTATTTTTAAAATATTTGACAGAATTCTTCAGTAACAACCCAAACTGTATGAACAGACACTACAGGATTCTTCAGTTCCTGTCAGCAGCTTGGGGAGTACCACCTGGTACCACAAACTAAGGTAATTTTATGAACAGATGCACAGCCAATGGAGTCCAACATGAATCACTCCATTGGCTTTTAATAACACATCTAAAATAATACACAATTGCCACACATTATATGGGTTTGGTAGGCTTTTGTTCAATATAGATAATCTTTATTTCTCTTCTACTTATTTTAAATAAGTACTGAAAGGCGGGATATATTAAAAACTTTTATTTTTATGCTGTTTGCTGTCAACTTTATGCTGCTTGTTGATCTCTGATTAAGATCTGCTTTTTCAAAATATAACTGCAATACCCAAAGATGTGATTGAAGCTTAGAGATGCTAGACTAAAAGATCTATTTCTTGAAGTCCAGTACCAAGTTTCATCCGCCTCTTGTGATGGCATAAGGAAGATGTTGAACTGTTGGCATCTCAGATTTTCTGGTACAGAGATAAATAATGGTCATTTTATCTCCTCTCATTGTGATTTACTATTTTGAGATTGATCAGTTTCTTTTTGCTTTTCTTGAAAGAAGCAACGCCAGAAAGACCACTCTTAACATATTGTGGGATACAATGTTCTTTTATTGGTTGCAGAGGTGAGGGGAAACAGAAAATTATGGGGTTTTTTACACTAAGGATGCAAAACACAAGGGAAAGAAATTATCATTATTACAATAGCCAAAGTGAGATCAAAATAGAAAAAGAGGGAAATATAATTAAGATTCTTCAAAAGATATCCAAAGGCCTGACCTTAAGTGTGATATTTAAAGGATGGCTGATCTCTAGCTTGAACATCCACATCACTATGAAGTTTTGGTTGTACAGAGGTCAGCTGAAGATAATTCTTCCAGATATGCTCCTAATTTGAGACCTGAAGACCACTTTCCTTTAGGGGAATGAACATTTAGGGACAGGGTTTTCCAAAGAGGAGATCAGTTATTAATATTGACTTATTCTCTAAAATGGCAGTGTACTGAAGGAGAACTACAGAAGGAATCTTGTTTTACTTAAATGCTTCCTCTCCTGTTTTTATAATGTTGCATTTCAGATTCCAAAATATCGACTTAACCAGATGTGGCTAAGCCATGTGTTTCCTTATCTATTCTACCAAGTTAATGCTCATTTGGTAAAGAAGATATATTCCTTACTGTGTCAGAATGAGACCAAAATGTCAGAGAACATCAGCAAATTCACTGCTGACTTCTGAAATGGAATTTGGGTTAGGCAATTGCAATATAATATAAGAGTCTCCTTATTCCAAACAACAGTGCTCAGTTTAAATAGGATGAATATAATCAGGGTCATGGCTCTAACCTCTCTACTTTTATGCAAATTTGGTGTCTGAAGCAAAAAGGGTGTACAAGTTCGGGGTTGTTTGCCATTCAGAATACAAAAAAAGAAATGCCAGATCCTTTTATAACCTCTAGCGATTGTGCCTGGAAGCAGAGAATTGATACCACAAGATTTAAGCGTTTCCTCTCAGTGAGATCTAACCTTTGCACAGCAATGGTAGCCCTTGTTTTATGTTCTTGCTTTAGACAGAAACACATATACAAAGATCTTAATGAAGTTTTACACATTTTTTGAGGATTAAGTCAGGCCGATCTACAAAGAATACTAATCTTTTTAATATGTATGCTGATTTTAAAACATAATGCGGAGGAAACTTTGGTATTTTTCTCTGGTAAAGAGTGAGTTATATGTAATACAAAGACTTTTCTTCAAGCAAGTTAAAATAATGAGAATTTGTCTTTCATTTATGAGCTTTTATACTAGGAAGTTTGTACAGAATTATTCCCTAGGAACACAAAGTGATAATAAAATTAACTAAACTTTTCATTATGCAAGACTTTAGAGTGTAGTCATAATTTTTAAAGCTAGGCTTGAACTTCATAAAGAATGCATAGAGAAGGATAGGATAGGATAGGATAGGATAGGATAGGATAGGATAGGATAGGATAGGATAGGATAGGATAGGATATACAGAAGGATATCTCCAAAAAGAATTAAGTCCAGTTATGACCTTTGATATAATGTAAATTATGATCATCTCCTGCAGATTATCTGAGCAGTGAATAACCTGGAAATTCACAGGTTGAACTGAGCAGAACCATTTCTTTCTAAAGCATACTTTGTCAGGGAAATGAAATGTTTACATGGCTTTCTATAAACAGTAGGATCAGGAAGACAGGTGAAGAAAAAAGAAGGTACATATGCAAAGGCATGAGAGAAATAAACAGGTATCTTAAAAAAGTGAAAGGAAGAGCTGGAAATAACAATTTAAAGAAATCTAAAAAAACAGAATTTTTTTTTTTTTTTACTTGGCATATTTCTTTATCTTATTTGTCTCCAGATTATCTCTTCAGAAGAGGTATCAAAATACAACATTCAGGTTTGACCACAAAGTTATAGAAGATGGCAAAATAATGACTCAGAGTCCCACAGTTGAATACTTTGTTTTCAGTCTTTTATTCTGCTCTGATTTGGCTAGTGAAACTACTTTTCAGAGATGAAAACAAGTTTGTTACATGTAAAGTTAACAGACTTTATTAAAAGGCTGAGGGTATCTAAGGGTAGTGCTAAAAAGCAGGAAGACATCTCGAGTGTCTCATCCCAAGTAGCTTATGATGTTAAATATACTTAAAACTCAAATAGTCAGCTGACATACTAACCAGGAGATCCAGTCTTGAAGCAATATCCTCCTTGCTTAATCCTTTACACAGTGAGTTATCCTCAAAAGCATTTTCATTTTGTAAGTGGCCAAGAAAGAAAAGCTCTTCAGAGCCTTGAGGTGGGTGACTAATAATCACCATTACCTCCCAGGAAAAGACAGTGAAGAACATATGAAAAATCATCAAAAGTCTATGTCAAACATAAAGGGAAAGTTTGCTGAAGTCACTGCAGACAACTGTTAAGTATAGACTTTCTATCGTTATGTCAATGCTATGTATGAGGTGATCAGAATAATCTCCACAGACCTCTGCTCAGTCTTTCTAATAAGATGCTCAAAATCAAATTCTGATAAAATGATCTTTACTGAAATTAACATGTTAGTGCACTCAAACCTCTGATAGTATGACAGTACAAACTGTGGATATAGATTTTAAATAAGTTTTGGAAAAAATTCTCTATGAAGAAATGTAATGTCATGAAATTAAGGATGTGAATTCTGGTCTGCTTTCTGAATTTACACCTAATCATCGAAATGTCTCCTATTAAAACATTATTAAAAACATGACAACAGCAGGCAGTCTCTAAATGAAGTACCATCTGGTACACAGAGTTTATGTCTGCTGCACAGGCCTGATGAAAAGCATAGTCCAGTATTTTAAGCCAAGTATTTTTTCTTCAGAAAATTAAGTGAATCACCAAAGTAAAGCATCGCTATCAGAGAAAGAAAGAAGAGAAAAAGACTGAAAAGATTACAAACCTAAATATTCAGATGTGGATCAAATTCAGTGTATACAATTGTCATTCTGACAATTTTTCTATAGCCTTAGCTATAGTTTTAAATTTATCACTACTAAAATAATGACTAATTCATTATGAAAAGATAAATAAAAGCAGATTTTTTTTGCTAAGGTTTTGCATTTCAAGTGGTACATACTAAGGAACAAGGAGAACTAGTTCACTAGTTCATGAAAGTCAACTGCAATGAACTGAGCAAATCTATTATGACAAAATGTTAGCAGAATATTTGTTTGAGAGTGTTTTCCACCTCTGCTTATATAAATTTCATGAGGAAACAATCTCAAATCATTAATGTATTTGTAGAAAAGAGATCCAGCCCTACCTGGTCTAATAACTGCTTCAAAAGTGTATCAGGGCAATCAGACAGGCTGAAATGAGGATATAGCAAATATTTTAAAAGCTAATGCAGAAGAAAACTACCATTCAGAGTTTGACAGAACTGCATTATGCACCTGTACATGACTGCAACTCCAACAGTATTGGATTAAGCTTCTGATCACATAGTATAAACTATTTTTTTGGGTTTTGTGACTGATCAGTTATAGTGACATCACACAGGGAACTAAACTGATGGTTAGATAGGAAGTAGAAGACTAAAACAAAAACAAAATGATGAACAGGAAATTAATTAAAGGGAGAACATCTCTTACTGTGTTGCTTAGGGAAATATCTGTAGAGTTCTACATGGTTAGTAGAAACACATTCATTCATGTTTCTTATAAAACATGAACTGCCAATAAGGTCATGCCAATACAGAAAACAACTTGCATGGCAAGCTCAGAGTTCAGATGCAGGATATTGGATGATTCCGTAATGATACTGATGAACCATGACTTTAAAAAAAAATGAATGTGCTCCTCAATGTCTCAGGCTCATAGAATTGTAGTTTTACAACAAATACTTAGCTTTTTAATGTGACATATCACATAAAATGCTGAAAGTAGGAGGCTAGGACAGTAAACATGGAAAGGTTGTTTGTCCTGAACCAATGATGTTATTAAATAGTCCTCCTGCTTAGAACTGATACTCACTTGAGGACTAACAAGCATTGAATATTTGCAGCAGTAAATCCAACCCACACAAGACTATGCATATTTCTTTGCTATGTGCAACCACAACTTCAAAAGCAGCAGCAAAGCCAGTTACTTACAGGTCCAGCTGGCAGTTCACAGTCTAGTCACAGTCTTCACTAGTCCTTACTACACTGGCAAAAGCTATTGCTTACAGACTTTGAGTCCTCCAAAGACTGCAGTACTAGCAAATACTTTGTTCTGTAGTTTGATACAATTAAACAAACTATATGCTGGCTTGCATATTAAAATTCCAAATTCTTGGATTCATTTTGATCAATTTAATGTGATGCTGTTGGACAAATACAAGCAGAAAGAACAGCTGAAGATGAATCAGTCTTCCAAACATGCCCATTTATGAATTATTAACAAACAGATATTGGTGAGGCATTTAAGCCTGGTCACCATTATCCATAAACTCCTTTTAAATACAGCAATTTCTGTCCCCACTTTCTCCACACACAAACCCTTTCATACACGCAGACTATAATAAAACAGATACTGAGAGTTTTGGAGGAACATTACACAGTTTAAGAGGAATCTCTTTGGGATATGGAGGATGGGATAACACTGTAGAAAAATCTTGAGAACTGATGATTACCAAGATATGGTGAGCATGCTACACACAAATGATCCGGTGTTTTAAAACTCTTCCAGTATCTTACTCTCAACACTACCATCAATTCTAGTTTTAAAAGGTTGTCTGATATCTATAAAACTGAGTCACCAGCTGCTGAAGGAAAGAAAAGCACGTTCAAAAATCAGTATGTAAGAGTAGTTGACATACTGATGTGACCCTACTGCAGTCAAGGTCTCACCTTGCAAACAGGACAACAAAAACATTCTGTCCCATGAGATGTTAGCAATATCTGCATTTGGCAGAATTAACTTAGCAGTGGAATATTTCAGATACAATGCAAACTCTATCCTTCACAGGTATGGCATCTCCAGGGCAATGCATCTCAAAAGGAATCACAAGTCTTCATCCTAAATTCAAACCATTGTATGCATGATTTATTCCTGATTTCAGAGTGCTCATATCCCTACCTCATATGAACCTATGGATATTTGGAATGTTACAAAATATTACTCAAAAAAAGTCCTAAAAATAAAAAAAATTCAATTGCATGTTAGCTCTAAAAAGGGTCTTCTGCTTGAATTTCTAATAGCTTGATTGCAATTCCAGCTCTTTAAAAAAAAAAAAAACAAACTTTTTTTTTTCTAGCATATATATGGTATTTTAAAATCTCTGCTCTAAAACTGGGATATTTATGCTTTTCCAATATATTATTTTATATATGGACACACTGATATTTGTATTGTAAGGACTGAAAATCATTTTACTCTAAAAAGTTTTGAAAATGCATTCTATGTAGAAATACTTTTAGTTTTCAGTCCCGTAATTCACAGATGAAAAAAACAACTACCAGAGAATATTAATAGATACATGACAAAGATTATGTCAGTAATTTAACTTGACTTAGGTTGGTGTCCATTTTTACAAATTTGTAGCATGGCTACACAAAGCTAGCTACATACCTTTACCAGTATTATTTTCTTGATGCTGAGGACAGATCATATCAGGAGAACTGTTTCACAGTACCTTTACAATTAAGCACTCCTCAGCCGTCCTCTCGGTGTGGATTGCTACTGCTGCTTAATCTTCGGGGGTGGGGATCTGGGGAGGCAAATTTATGAAGGAGAAAACTAGGTTACTTAACAGTAACTGGAATTCTCTGAATATATTGCCTCCACAGATCCACACTAACCCTCCCTCCTTTTGTTAAGACTTAAATCATGATTCACGAAAGCTGGAAAAAAATGAAGGGACTGGGTGCTGTGATGCTAGAAAACACTGTTTAAATAAATCATCTTGTGAGTCCATTGAGGCAAATTAACCACTTGGATATGTGCTCTAAACAAATCTAGAATTTGCATACAACACATGAAGTCATGAAAATGAAATTGTACCAGTGATATCTCAGAGGTGGAATTAGTGTAGAATGATCAAGCTTCAAGCATGCTGATTTTTCTTTTATCACAAGTCAAGCCAAGTGAAATTCCTATCTGCTTCTGTTGCACTAGATACATTGCAAGCACTAACTCCAATATATTGTAATCTTCAGAAATCCTGCCAAAGACTCATTCTAGTGACAATACAGATAATATTTATTTGGCATGAGTTGTTCATCATAATTCCATCCTCTTTAGGGAACACTTGCACTATCTTGCATGTGTGCTTGGACTTAGTACTTTTGTTCTACGAGAATAGATACTTTTCTTTCTGATCTGAGCCATAAATTTTTAGGAAACGTGCTTCATCCTAATTTTTCTATGGTTGTATTTCCTTAACTGAAGTCTTGCCTGTAATAGCTATTCCCTTTTAGAAGGATAAGAAGACATCCTTTTTCTCTCTTACAGAATTACTCAAAAATCTAATGTGCTCTCCTTAGCATTAAGAAGGATTACCTGGATATTTATTTTATAACTTTTATTTTCCATGGAATTTGTTGTGAAATCAAAGTAACACTGGAAGACAATTGCTCCTAAAACAGAAAATTGTTACGTAATTTATACTTCACTCTACTATTTCCAGGAACTGTCAGACCTCAGTTTGACACAGAAATAAACAGAAAGTAAGTTTATTTAAATGGGAGAAATTAACACTGAGAGAATTTAAGTGTTGAGAACATGCATCTTTGAGTATGGATTTCATACAGAAATACAGGAATGAAATATTCAAATTTTGGCTAGAAGATTGAAAGGTTAGGACTCTTATCTATAAAATGAGGAATTGGGAAGTGTTCTCTCACCGCAGTCCCTGCAAAGTTTTCATAGGCTTTTTCCCATCATCAGTCCCTATGCTTTTTCAGAGCCCTTAACTGTTGCTATTTACAGAGAGCCCGTAGATGAAACTACCTACCTTTGCTCAAACCTACCAATGCTGCCTTTGAATGCCTAGGCAACTAAATAAAGACCTGCATTGCTGGAATTTTCCATCAGCTATAAAGGGAGATGGTGTGACTTGTCAGAATACTCAATATTCCATGTTTCTAGTGTGTGCTAGTATAGACTGAATGATAATGTCTCTTTTTAACTCCATGGTGAAAAATGTGTCGCTCTCATTACAGGAAAAGGTACCAACACTTCTAAAGTTATTTCTGTGTATATCCATAGGATGCGTTTTGGGGAAAAGGTGGTTTCATGTTGAGAGGCCTGTGCAAACACATAATACACCATTATTTCTTATTTTTGAATAGTGATTGCATGACTTGCTTTGACAGACAGAAGAGACCATGACATAAAGAAGAAGGTGATGCATTATAATGTGCAGGGGAAATTACTCATCTAGCCTTCTCCAGTTGCATCTCTCCATAAGGAGTCTGAAATTAATGAAACTGGATGACAGTTGCATCTTGGAACTGCAAAGATATGCCTTCTAAATGATGCAAACAATTTTTTAAATTGACAGCAACACTTTAATTTAATTCCAGTTTAGTAAGATTTGAAATGTTCAAAAAAAAAATTAAAGTCATACATGCTCATAGTTACACCCTGAAGAGTACTATGTGTTCAATTCATTGGAGGAAAAACACTAGTCTCAGTTACAGGAGAGATTTTAAAGGTTTTTTTTCCCATGAAACTAATCCAGGGAACAGACAAGGCTGGCACTGCAAACGGTTGCCGAAGAATAACTTTGTGTGCAGCAGCAACTACCAATCAGATTTTAAATCCTATGTTGCTTCAATCAGCAGGCATTATTTAATATGCCATCAGTCTTCTAGTCTTCATTCCACTCCAGTTCTCCCTATGAAAGCAAAAGCCCAGAAACTCCAAACACAAGAGCACACTACAATTTTTTTCTTATTTTTTTTTTCTGTTTGTGTTTTGCTCTTGTATCATCTTATACCATCCTTTCTTTTTAAATTTTGTTTCCAGTAATACCTTACCTGGTTTTCCTACTTGTTTTAGTTTTACTCTTGGTATTCTGCAGCAGTTCTTCCCAGATTCTGGATTCTACTTTTTACCTTTCATTATCATGCAGTGCTGCTTTGGCCTCTAGATGATTCTGGTCAGTATGATCATCCATCCTTTCTCCCTCATTATTTATGGTTCCATATGTACTTACTGAACTTTCTTCCCATGTAAATCTATATGCTCACTCTTTGTTTAGCATTTTTTTTCTTCCGTCTCTTAACAACTATGGTCTGGCTCAGCTATTTTAAAAAAATATTTTATTTTACTTTACAGCATGTGTGTTTTCACTGCATGTTGCTACATCATGTTTTTGCATTCACTGTAGAAATGAAAAGAAGGATAAAAGACAAAGTAAATTACTTCTATTAAAATAATATTCTAGCAATGTTTTGATTTGCTTCCTTACTTCTTCTCATTCTGTAGTTGTCTTGAATGAGGAGGGATAGACTTAAAAATAAAATACAACGAAGCACCAAACAAGTTTCATTATACTGTAATTACATAATCATTCCAAATAAACCTGTTGTCTACTTATTTCTGGCAACATGAATGTAAATGCAGGTAACAAAGAACAAATTACACCTTCACTCTATGTTCTTCCACTTTATAATTTTGCTTTTGTTTTGGCTGAAATAACTGAAGTATAACAAACCTCCAGCAGAGTTATCTAAAGATAAATTAATGAAAAATGAAATTTTATTGGAAATAGATTAGTAGAATTAGGATATGATCACTTCAAATGTTAGTGTGGGCACGGGGTTCCTTACTGAGGCAATTAAATTTGACTCTGTTGAGCAGCTTAGACCAGCAAAAAGCAAGTGGATGCAGTATAAAATAATGATGTTCCCAAAAGTCCACAGGAGTATACATGAGCCAAAGATAATACATGTTCTGAGGCCCTTAGGAGAACCAAGATGCAACTGAACAGGTTTGGATATTAAAGTACACAGAGAGCTGGCACATAGCTCAGCATATCTGACCTAAGACTCCTCTCTTCTCATTTCACACACACTCTTGTCCAGCGGAGAGCCTTGCAAGCAACAGACAGCACTTGACAGAAAAATTCCATTTCTGTAATTTTGATTGATAACCACCAAATGATGAAGATTTCCAAGCTGTTATTTTTCTTCACTTTCTTAGAAAATAAAGGCCAACTCTTTCTAAATGACTGAGATTTTTAAGCCATCTACGAGTCAATTTATTTAACTGAAAAAATAGATGATAAATGATACTATTAACTTTGCTTCAGACAGTTTGCTATGGTAAAATGAAGAAAATTTCAAGCAAATCTGGCAAGAGAAAATTTCCCTTGAATAGGTTCTTATGTACCGTTTAATCAGAAATACTCTAAGCAAGAACATCCTGAGATGTGGTTTGTGTCCATATGCAGTCTGGTAACCTAGGACAAAAGAAACCATCCTTTGGAGTAGTCTGTCTCCAGTGCACCAAACTGGAGGGAAGGACTGCACAGACAGGCATAGATGATGAAACTTGCCAAGTATGTCCATCTTCTATTATGTGTCAAATTCCCCAGTTAATTTAATAATAACAGAAGGAGAAGGAAAATCAAATTACAACATTAAAAGCAAACCTTAACATTTCTAATGTCTTCCTTAGGAAGAATGAAGTAAGGCAAGTGTGTGATAGCTTGGATGTAACCTAAGGAAAGTCATCCTTCCATAAATACAACTTGCAGTCAAAGGTGTTATTTCTGTATATTGCCAAGATAATGTTATGGCTTGCCATATGTTTCCAACACCACATATTCCTAAAGCTCTTTAGTTTCTAATACTTAAGAATTTTATTTTGACCATTTCTACTTGGGACCCCTACAATAGTCATGTTGGTTTAGCAAGTGGCTGAGAAGGAGTGGACTGAAACCAAGAGAAGAAGAATGGAGTAATACTTTGGTTGTGGAAGCCTTAGAAGCTGCAAGAAAGCTGAAAAAATACAATAGCATTACAAAGAGAATGTAAACCCACTCGTAGGTTGGGTTGGCAGCCACAAAGATGCATCTTGCAAGCGGAGACTAGTACTCCACAGGTGTCCTTTGTTGGTCAATTCCAAAAACCAACCTGATACTGATTTATAGTTCACCTATAAACACAGGAGTCTTAAGGAAACACATATAGAAAAAATGTTTTTCTTGATACACACAAAGTTCTCACAAGGCACGGTGTTTTTCCTTTGGGAAGAAATAGATGTTAAAGCCTGCAAAAATGCTAACTAAAATATTATATGTGTATATAAAATAAATATAAAAGTATGTTATAGAAATAAATATAAATATGGATATACTTGCATATATACAAACACCCACTCCCAAGCATATGATTTTCAAACATTTATCCTCAAAATCTAAATTTTGATGAAAAAAATCTAAGTTGAAAATAGGCTGTTTAGCAATAGGACTTTTTGAAGTGCAGAAACCTAGATGCACTTAAAATTCTGTAAACAGAAGAAAATGAAATGTGGAATTCTCGTAAGACTTCTCAAAGTCTATATGAGGTCCCAAATTATTACCTTTTCTAGCCAGCTATTAATTTTTTACCTCAAAAGTCAAGCACTGTACATTTTCCTCCAAACACATTTTAAGCAATCAAGCCATGTCAGAAATCAGGAACCAATTCTTTAAAGATGAATGACTATAAAGCACACACATACTAACACAACATACAATCAACATTATGAATGGAAATAACCAGCATACTACCATTTTCACATATAGCTTGATATAAAAAGTAGAAGCCACCATATTTCTGCATACTCACTAGTTTTGCACTGACAAATGCGACAGCCATTTTGGTCCAGTTTGAAGCTATAGATACAGTCTTTTTCAGTCAAAGTGCAGTTCACCAAAACCTCACAGGTAGGTGGACCTATTGTGATATATGTTGGTTCTGGGGGTAAGAAAAAAAAAACACATAAATTTGAGATTTTTGAATATTTTAATTAAGTTCACAAAAATTCATACACAATGTAACAGTAAAGAGAGTAATTTTAATTACCTTTGTTTCTGATTAATATTCTGGGTACTTCAGAATAATTTGATAAACAGAATGTTTCAAAGTGATGTACACTGAACAACAACAGCATAAAGCCGCAGAAAATTTTTGAAGTATCGAAACAGAAAATAATTAACATTTGTTTCTTTCTTCACTAAGAAATCAACTGTCCTGCTCATGCAGTTTCAAACTATATGCAGAATATTTATTTTGCCCACTTTTCTCCAGAAGTGTTTAATAAAAACTTTATTTTTTTGCTTTAGGAACTGAACAGAGTTTCTCTGCATTGATTTATATTACCAAGATCCACATCAAATGTGTAACTCAGAAGTCAAATCTTTCTCTGTGTGAATAAC
Source organism: Lonchura striata (assembly GCF_050655825.1). NCBI lineage: Eukaryota > Metazoa > Chordata > Aves > Passeriformes > Estrildidae > Lonchura > Lonchura striata. The sequence continues at coordinate 80,976,486 of NC_140705.1, read as the reverse complement.
ATCACCTCTGCTGAAATTTACAGCAGAAGAAACTCTGAATACTAAAAGGAAATGTAAGATAACGAAAGATCTCTGGAGGGCATTTATCACGGTCATTTATCAAAAGCATCACTTCTTACAGTATACTTTGCAGTCCCAGATTATGCTTTCTGAGGTTGAGGAGATTATTATTGATTGTGAGTTATTTATCAATGGTTTGACACCATTTTAATATGCTGGAATATGAATTTTGTTTTGATAGAAACAAAAATACAGAAATATTAACATGCTCTAGTATAGAAAGTTGTTAGAATAAAACAAAATCCAGAGACTTATGGAGGTTACAAGAAACGTCAAAATGACCACCATAAAAAAAGCATTCAGAAGGAAAGCAATACCTGTCTTTTCTTGAACAAGTTTTTGCTCTTTAAGACTAATTTTGTCTATCTTGTGCTTTTCATAGAACTCAGGCACTGGAGAACCAATGAGTTCATAATTATGAGCAGTATTAACATTATAGAAAATATTCAGGAAACAATTTTGCATGATTTAAAGATCTGTGAGCTTCCATTTCAGTGCTTCAACTGTTTAAATGTACTCTGTTTCTCCATTTCAAAAAATGACAATTTATCAAAATTAAATTTAAAAAGCCTTCCATACCTAAAGTGATAAATTGTGAAAATATGGAGAAATTATATGGAGTGGAGGTGGCCACATGTTGCCATCTTTCATCCTCAGACCACAGATTTTGCCATTTTTACCTACAGGCAGCTAATCTTTACTTTCAGAGTAAGGGTAAAATATTCCTCAGCATAGATTAAGTTGTTAGAAGTATACACTGTTAAACAAAACACTGATTTCTGTGCCTATTGGCTACATTTCAGCATGCAGCTTTTGCACCCATGCCTTCCAATCAACTGAAAATTAACCTATTACAAGAATGAACTTTTCTGCTTTGATTGTCTTTCACAATTTTCAGCTTTCATAGCTTCTCTCCAGCCTTGCTCTTCCCAGTACAACAGTTTATTCAGGCAATGAACGTTTTTAATCCTTTTCAAATTAGGTCAACTAGCTACAAGAGTTTACAATAAAAAAATTGCATTAAAGACACTACAATTAAGTTAGATAACTTCAAACTTATCTCAGAGGTCATAATTCAGATTATGCTCTTGCTGAGTAACATTCAAATTCTGTTGCTTGTATAACTTCTAGCAGAAAAGTAGCAATACATTTTAAAATATATAGAATAGCACCAACAGCTTTGTTCATGCACAAACTGGAAGCCTGCATAATGGCATCATGTCTCTCCAGATCCCTCAAATATCTTATTTAAATTAATTTTTTTTGGTAGGGGTTTAGTATAAATAACAAGTTTGGAGGTCAAAGGATTGGTTTCCATCAATTCTTTATTTCACAGCTCTTAGTTTGCATGAGTAATGTAGAAGAATAGCCAAAATGAGCAAAGTATTTCAAAATCCATGGATTTTCCAAGTACACTTCTTTTAGTTTAAATGAACTCTTTGTAGTTGCTTTCAAATTCATGAAATAAAGTATCCAATAAATCACATTCATGTCTAACACTTAACATTTACAACTTCACCAAGGCATTCGTTTAGTAATCATGAACATATTAGTATATAGCAATATACCAATATACACCAATAACATGATAAATTCAATTAAATAATCCTGGCTGTTTACACCTCTGAGTATATAAACCATTTCTGCAACCAAATTGATTTTTGGTATTGCTCCATTCTCTAACTGAAATATTCTAAACATGTAAAGGCCAGAATGCAAGAGCTACCCTGAAGCTACAGCCAGGTTACTGGTCAGCCCCCACAAACATTACACTACAGTGACAAAAAGGCCACAGGAATCTTGTACTCACAGGTGGCTAAAACCAGTACAAATCATATGAATCATTACTGCTGCCCAGAGCGAAGTTCACTGACAGCAACAGAAGCCAGAGAATTGAAGGAGACTGCAGCTTTACCATCTCACTGCAGATGTGAGGTAAAACATGTCAATAAAAAAAAGCAAAAAAACCTTACAGAAAGTTGAGATGCAGGTTAGTTAGTATTCATTGATTAACTTGGGTGTAAACAAAAGCTAGAGAGAAAGAGGACTGTGCTTTACTCTCCATCATTAAGTCTCCCCTGCAAGATAACTTCCCTGGAACTGCAGGTGTAACTTAACGTCTAGGAAAACCATCCATAATTTTATAATCTATCTATACATTTATGTATTTGTTGTATAATTTTTGGTGACTTTTGAAACAAAACATCTGTATTCTGATGGTCCTTTGCCTTGGACACAGGGACACAATTTTTGTGCCCTTGATACATGCAGTAATATTATATTTCTTATACAGGATGAAATGAAACTGTTGTTATATTAATTTGAAAAGTTTTTGTTCATCCTCTGTTCATCCTATTTTATTATTCTGTTACCTTCCACTTTTGGGCCTGCTTTCAGCATCCTTAGTGTTTCCAGTCAAGCTTATAAATCTGTTTCTTTTCCCATCTCTCCCTAAAGGTAAGCCCCAAGATACAGTAATTTTATATGCATGCCTGCTTCTCAATGAGCTGCAAACAGAGGACAAAAGGAATAATTTCATTCCCAACCCCCACATGTGCAAAAATGCAGCCAGGGTAAAAAAAAAAAAAAAAAAAAAAAAAAAATCAGGCCTTTTCACTCCACTAGACAAGACTCAACAAATAAAGCCAGATCTGCTCTGCCAGACTTTTGGCTATTTGAATAGGCAAGCAGTAGCTAAGCTTGAAAAAGCATCTACCACCACAGGATCTGACCTGGGCTTTCACTGCTGCTCTGGGTAGAAACAGCTGAAGAAAGATCCAGTGCACAAATGCACAGACAATGGGTGGGAAAAACGGGTGCTGTTTCTGCCTGTGTGCTTTACCAAAAATACAACTATACTATAGAAAGAAAGAGAGAAGGGAAAAAAGAGAAGGGGATTGAAGAGAGTCTGGATGAAAACAATGGATTATTTAATGGAGCACAGATTTTGCTGATGCCAGGTGCTTATATATAAAGGCAGATTCCTGCTAGAACACCATACTTCCATATATCCTCTTTGATCCTTTCTCTGTTGAATTTTGGTGCAGATTATTATTTTGCTTGCTGTGAAGTTGATAGAAATAGTAGAATTAAGTCTTTAGAATGCCATTTAATCAAAATCAGCTTCATTGATTTTAAAATCTACAGCAGATATTTCAGCTGCTGGTGGACCTTCAGTCTGACTAGTCCACTGAAAAATAATACAATATGTGATCAAACCCCGAATCTCATCATTCCAGCTAGAAAACAAACTACATTTATGGTGAAAAAAGGGTGGCATTCAAGTAATGTCTGGAGCTAGCTTTATCTTTAAGGACCTATATAAACAATATCAACACAAAAACTGGTTGTCAAAAAAAAAAGCAGAAGAAGGTATCAAGGTGGAATAGTATTTTCACTGATTATTTTCAGTCTAGAATACTTCTGTAATAGGAGCAAAACCAATCCCTACATCCCTTCTTTTTTTTTTTTTTTTTTCATTTCTGAGACCTCTCACTTCTCCTGAGTGATGTGACACAGCTTGTAGCACAAAGAGCAGATATTTTCTTCTGTTAACAATGTGAAATACTATAAATATGCACAAGAACAAAGGATAGTCAGTCTGGTCTAGTACTGTAACCTAAATTTGTTTACTGAGGTATTGAGGTACTAAGATACTGCTCAAGTATTCAGATATTGAGAGAAATTGGTACACCCATGTTTCACTGAGAGCTAGGAAAATTTGTTTCTCGGTATTACAATTTTATTATATACAAAATTTGATCAATTATTAAAAAAAAAAGGAAGAGAATGAAAACTGAAATATACCATTGACTGCTGAAGCCTTGGAAAACAAAAATAATAATAAAAAAACCAGGGACAATTTAAAATTTATTGCAATCTTGTTAAATTTACTCTTTATCTGCATGTTTAAAAAAACCCCATTCACTGAAGATTTAATTATAATTATATAAATTATATAAAAGACAACTAACTAAACAGAATCTTTCTTAAGTGTGGAACCAGAATGAAAAATGATAACCAGCTTCCTATCATATTCTTAGTTCTTCAAAATCCGAACTCTGGCCATAGAATTTGTATCAGAAAGCAAAGAGGGATTACACTTAACTGCCCTACTGCAAATACACATATATTATGAGAGAACCAAGAGTTCAGTTTTGTGTGAAAGACAAGCGGTCCGCACCTGCACCAGTGGAAGCAGAGCCTGCAGGTATAAGGAAGGTTGAAAAATGGAGGGACATTTAGCACTTGGAAACCTACAGCTGGAGTAGTGTCCAGCTTTGGCTCCTCAATAGAAGAGAAACATGGACACACCTGAGCAAGTAGATGACAAGGCCACTGAGCTGCCAAGGCTGGAGAGGTGGCACACGAGGACAGGCTGAGAGAAAAAGCAGGGCTTGCTCAGCCTGGGGAAGGAGGGTCAGGGACATCCTACTGCTGTCTACCACTCCTTAACCCGAGGGTACAAAGATGACAAGGCCTGGCTAAGCTTGGAGGTGGCTTTAGACCAGGATGAGAGGCAACAAACACAAACATGAAAAGGGAAATGACAACTTCATAAAAGCTGTTTTGATCTTTCTTTTGTATCACATGGCTCATGAAACTACAACATGGTCATGGAGACTTGTGCGATCTCCATCCTTCAAAATATTCCAAATTTAACTGGGACAAGGCCTTGACATCCTTCGGTCACTAGATCTGCTTTAAGAAGGAGATAGGACTACAAAAATCTCTGGTGGTTCTTTCCAACTTGCATGACTCCATGAATTTCACTTTCATATAAACTCAGGACATTTCCAGTGAAAGCAGCAATATCCTTGAGGAATCCTAATCAAGCAACTGAAATCAGAAGAAAAATATTTCAATTTCTGATGATTTCTGTATGCTTTTGACAAGTACCGATTACCTTCTTTTTGCAAAATAAGTACATGCTTGCCTAACACCATCTCTCTGAATCTACTTCATTACTTAGAAACTGGCTTTTTTATTCAGGAAGCAAAATTTCTTCCAGGTGTTTGTTAAAGCAATTCTCTGTTAAGAATTATTTAGTAACAGCCACAACTGGCTTTAATCAGTCTCATTTTTTTGTTCTCCTTTAAGTTAATACATTATGCAGGCTTCACCTCTCGGCAAGGTATTTTTATTATTAATATTACATGATAAAAAATCTCTTTGCTTTGTTTCACTTGGAATGCAATTTTTTTAGTCCAAAAAGGTTTTGTTTCATACTTTCAGTAATATGTGAGGGGAAAAGCTGCTCTATGGTTTTACAAAATTGGTTTTAAGTAGGGAAATAACTATTTTATTCTAAGCTTCTTCCTGTGCACATTTCTTCTGAGTATGGTCAACAGAATAGGATTCTAGGATGTCCAACATCTCTTTTGTTTTCATAAAATGAAAACCTCTTCTGGGGGGAATAAGAAAAAAAATGAATAGAAATCATGTTGTAAACAAGGAGAAAGATCTTTATCATGAATAATAAACAACATGCCCATCGTTTGGGAAAAGTGAAATAGCTCCCTTTTCTGTAGTAATTCATAACACAGACTACACCTTTAAAAGTGAGATGTTTTGATCCTATGAAACCAGTATCAAATGACTTAAAGAAATTAAAAATCAGTGAATTCAAGCATTTACCATAAAAAAAAAAAACAACAAAGGAAAAAAACCAAACAAACAGTAGTCTAACTTTTTACCTAATGTTTTAAGTGATAACTGGCTCAAAACTGGGCCTGAAGGGTGTGCTGCTCAACAGTCTTTCATTCGAGTCTGTATGCTTGTTTAAATTTTGTCTACTGTCCAAAGAAGTTAACTGCAGCCTACTAAGCAGCAGCATGTGTGTTTACTTAAGCTTCCTGTAAAAACATTCATATCATTCCAAGAGTGACTAAATGTTTTCCATCCTCATAGTTCGCATTCCAGCCTTCCCCGCCCCTCCAATTCATTACATGAAAAATACTAGTGCTGAGCCCTAGGCTAAAGAATTTCCTTCCTGGGTTTGAAATACCTAATGCCTCACAGGAAATTTTTTCCCAGAATTTAGCTATCTGTGTTGGCTATCAGGGTTCAACAATTCAGCCTCACATAACAATTTATAAATATATGCAAGGACTTAGGTGATACAATTTTCTCACGTCACAAGTAACTCTGAAAATATCTTCATTAATAGCTCCAAACACATAGTTCAGTTTGGCAGCCTTTTGTCTCAAAGTTTATTCATGCTGCCAACCTGAAACTACTAAAAGATGTATTTTTTCTTTGAAAGTAACTATTACAATCAAAGACTATTTATTGCTACAGACTGAAGAAGCCAGGGGTATATATAGATGTCTTTTTTGCAGTGATGCAATCAAAATAAATACTTTCTACTCCTAAAATGTGAAGTTAAAACCTTTTGTCTATAATAAACTAAAAACTGCTAGAATTGATTAACAGGCATGTGAAATTAATTTTAATGCTGAAAAAACTTTTTTTGACAATTTTAGGTGGAATGACACTAAGAAACAACCACCTTGTTGAAGCAGAATCAATCAAGACTATCAAGAATTGTTAAAATACCTTAAGAAGGCCATTCACTTGTTTTTACTAGGTGAAGATAAACAATTAGTGTTTATCTGGGGCAAATCTATGAAAACCATTGGTAATGAAAAACATTATAAGGATCCTTGAGGTTCTTCATAATTAAGACATCCTCTGACACATACTCATTAGGATTCTATGGTTATTTATCCTTTTAACAGTCTTCCACTGAATTCAACAATGAATCACTGAAAACCATGAAAATGTTATTCCATACTTGTATAGTTTTCCTGAATTTCACTGGCTTGCCCTGGCCAGTTTGGCTTCATCATACAGTGGTTCCATAGGCTCAGCTGCCTTCTCTAGGACCATGTCCTGGGTTGTAAGATAAGCTTGTATTCTATTTGCCATCTGTTGAAGGCAAACCTGTTGGGCAGGTTTTGTTATCTCTCCCAAAGACAATGTTTTGCCCCGTAGAGGCAATGGTTTGTTTATACACTATTGACTGACTCACTGCCAGGCTGGTAAATGTAACACCATCCTATTGTGAGGGGTCCCACCCAGAGGGGGAAGCCAAGCACTCTATTATTGTATAAAGGGGTAGCTTTTTGGAGAGAGAGGCAGCTGGCTCTCGCTCTTCGGGGATTCCCAGAGAAGCAGCTCTCTCTCTCTCTTCGGCGGCACTCGCAGCGAAGCAGCCGGAGCGCGGTGACGCGGCGGAGCTCGGAGGCAACCCCGGCGCAGAGGAAGACCGGCCCCACTGCCGCCAGATCTTCAGAGGAAAACTATACCCTTCTAAAGATCACCACTGCAGCTGCAGTTCATCAACCACTGCAAGGGGAGCAATCGTCCCAGCAGGACTGCTACTGGCACCCCGAATCCTCAGGTTCTGGACTTTTTTCACTGGTTTTGTTTGTACCGATTGCATTTGCCTTTTTAAATTGTTGTCTAGTTTTCTCCTAGTAAAGAATTGTTACTCCCATTCCCATATCTTTGCCTGAGAGCCTTTTAATTTAAAGATCCTGGTAATTCAGAGGGAGGGGGGTTTGCCGTTCTCCATTGCACAGGAGGCTTTGCCCTCTTTCACAGACTCCTGTCTTGTTGAACCAAGACAGACCACTATACTAAATCATGATCTGCCAAACAGAAGCCCAATTCTCTGCAGTGTGGCGTTTGCATCCCTTAATTGACTTTGATGATAGGGCTGGTTGGGAGCTCCAGCGCTGCTGCTGAACAATAACTTACATTTCATGCTCTAAGGAGGACTCTGGTCCCACACCCTGTGTCAGTGAACACTGCTCATTACCACTGACTTCATCCTGAATGAATCAAATTTCTTTTCACTGGACTCTGCTGCTTGTTTTTACTTAATGAAGTGCTAGAAACACTAAAGGAACTGAACTGAATTACATCTCAGCTAGAGTTTGGATTCCTTTATTGATGAAAATGTTAATTTCTTTTTGTGAAGATGAAGTGTCAGCCATAATGACAGCAAAGTACTGTGGGTCTTATTAATGAAAAGCCTCTGAGGAGATTTTGTTTAACACTTAATTTCTCATTCACAGCTTATGCTGGCACCCAGCCACTTGTACCTGAGGGCTCTCTTGCAGAAGGACATGCTGTGAGATAACCAATTACTGTGTATCAGCTTTCCCTGTGAATAGCCTGAGCCACTGAGAGATGCAAGGGAATAGAAGCAACCACAGACTTTCCTAAGGGACATTTTTGGCATCAATGCCAGTGCTGAACATTTGTATTTATTATCTTGTTAAAAAAAAATATAATTCATACTATCCTAACCAATATTTACTTTTTGTGAACACAGCTATTATTCCAATTTGCAGATGGTTGTCCACAGATGCAGATGGCCTGAGGGAAACAGTTATTTCTATCACTGCAGCTTCTTTAGTATTAGTCACATGCTATTATATATTCATATGGTATATTACCTCCTTTTTTGTAAAATTTGTTAAAAATGAAATTGTTATTTAAACCAAAGTAATGTTACTTAGAAAGCAAAGTTGTTAGCCCAGCAAGAAGCAAGCAGTAAGCAGCAGTACTAACTGCCAATTTAGCTGATTGCCAACGAACCTGGTTAGCTACAATGCAACAGGAACCCAGACCACTCCCATAAAGAGCTGGTCTGAGCCAAAAGTGTGAGCATATAAAAAATTTTTGCAGTCCCCTATGGCACTTGAAAAGCCCCTTTCTCCCCTCTACCTAGCTGTTTGTTTTAATCTGAAGAAATGTGATCCCTTCCTTGTGCTGCAAAAATAAGCCATTGGCTCTAAAACCATGGGGAAAGCACAGAAAGCCAGTATGACTGCCTAAGCCTTGGCTCTTCATTAAGAGAAGTCTAGAAAACAAAGAAGGAGAAAAACCAAAGAGATAAATAGGTAATAGATTAAATAAACAAAGTCAAATCCCAGAGGGCCAATATCATTACAGGAGTTATAGAAGCATCCATCAGAAGCCTAAAACTAACTGTTTGTGCTGGATCCAAAGAAGGGAATGGTCCTTCTTTTCCCAGCTCTCACTAGGGAAAGGAGGTACATACCCTGAAAAGCTGTGTGAACTGAAGAGTTTGAGTTTGGGGACAGGCCAAGGATAAAGGAAGGTCCTCCCCTCCACACTACCATGTCTCAATATGCCTCTGTCTCCAATTTCATGCCTTTTCTGTGGAAAGGCTTTCTGCCTCTCTCCCTACAGAAACCGCCACCTCAAAGTACCCAGTCCCCTGCCTCATACATTGGGTTTTTATTAATAAACCCATGGGCTTTAGTGTGTCAGGTAACTGAAAAGCAGTGATTTAAGTGGACATATTGTATCAAGATGTCTTGCCAAAAGGGTTTTGATCACTTTGATGTTTATTTAAAAAGACCCCAAACACCCTCCCCCTTCAAGCCCACAGTTATGCATTGGGCTCTATATTGGTAAGCTACAGTCATCACTTGCATGAACACTACACGTGAAATACCATTACTGCTTTCAGGTGTGCGAACAATTTCCTGAGCAAATCTCTTTTCACTAAGGCTGAAAATACAACTGCCATGCTCTGAACACATCAAAAAGACAATCTTAATCATAACATGCCACTAGGGAATTTTATTTTCCTCAACAACTTTCTGCCTTCCTCTAAATTCCATTTTCCTCTTTTGTAATCCAATTCCATTTCTTTTTGCTCTTGTCTTTTTCTCTGCAACAATATTTTAGTCACTTGAGTACTACTATGCTCACATTCTAACTTGATGGTTTTATTTTAATCTAAACCAATCCAATATATTCAGTCTGTCTTCTACAAACTTTCGACTGTGCTCATAGCTCTCCAACGCTTTCCACTTTCCACCTTTATCAGAGAAGTGATGTACAGAAAAGAACCAAGTATCTACTATGTCATCCAGGGACATACCCACCCACAGGAAAGAGAGCAAAAAGGATCACTTCAGGTCTTGTGAATTCTCCTCTTGATTTTAATTTCAGTATGGTATTTGCCTTCTCAAGGCCCTGTTAATCCATGTTCAACATGTTCTTTCCCCTAATCTCAAAACTTCTCCTGGAAAGCTGCTATTTAACAATCACATTCTGGTTCAGGACTCATGAAGAATCTCCTCCAAGCATGTCACATTCCACTAAGGGGGAACTGTGGGGGGTTCTTTTAAAACAGATGATCTAGGACAGAATTAAGCCAAACAAGGTAAATATTATACCTGAGAACCATTTATTGGTAACGGAAAGGGCAGTGCCCAACTAAACAAGAATAGGAAAGACAGAAAAGGACGAAGGAGAAGGAAAGTGGGAGAGAGAGAGTGGGGAGACAGAGAAAAAGCAGGCATTACCACCAGAATTTGGGAGTGCAATATGGGTATCCACGTGGCAGGAGTGTGTGCGCACTGCCGGCCGGGGAGCCTGTGCAGCTCCACAGGCACAGCTCCCACTGAAGGGCACCGGACATGCCGTGTGCAGGGACTGGGAGGCGGCCCTGAGCCCTGGGCAGGCCTGCAGCAGGGATCGCGGTGATGGGGTGATGGGCTGGATCGGCGATGCATGGCTGGAAGCAGGAGGCTCAGCCAAGAACTTGGGCAGGAACACAGCGGGGGCAGGACAGGCGATGGCTGGAGGAGGTGAAAAAGATGGAAGTGGTAGGGCGGGACACAGAAGGTGATCAACAGGAGTCCAGCCCAAGAGGGAAAGTGAGTGAGCAAGAGAAAGCAAAAAGAGCAAGGGCAAAAAAGAGGCCAGCAGTTTGTGACACCAGTACTTTTATACCCCCCAGCTCCTCCCAAGGTCTGCTTGCTGGCAGGAGACCCAGTTGAATGTTTGACTGCTATCCATTGGTGGAGACCTTTTGCCACCCGACTGGAGAACCTCTCTGGAGGACACAGTCCTTGGTGGTCTCCTACTGACTGCCTATTCCATGTGAGACATGAAATGGCTGTCAGGTAAAGTCTCCCTAGAGACAGGGCTTTCCTCCATCTTCTCCTAGCTGCAAGTGGCACATGTACAGCCCTTCTCCCATATACCTCTGGTCAAACAATGTTGAGACAAAAATCAAAATTAATCTGTTTCCTCACAGCATAGCATGCTATATTTTCTCTTGTTGAATTTGGTGAGTATCTTTCTGTCAGTTCGTGGCTTTAAAACATATGAATTCATACTCTGCCTTCCAAGACACTGACTGCTATTTTTAGCTTTGTTGTCTATAGATAAAATAAATTTAGCTTTGATCTGAGCTAGTAAAAACATCAAACAGAGCTGGTAAAGATACTAGTTGATACCAACAACTCAAGAGAGGCTGCCCACAGATTTGAAAATTAAATCCATATAGAAACCTATTGTATTGGCATGCCACATCCTCTCCTTCATGCCCCTACTCCTCCATGCTCCTGTCTCTTCCTCCTCATCAATCTCCCCAGGGAGCTCCAGTGTAAAGCATTTCAAGCACCTCACTCAGCCTCTCCTTCCAGCAGCAGCAGGCAAGATTGAAGTGAGAGGAGCAACTGTGAACCATCTTCCCCAGGTCCAGCAAACCCAAGGCAAGCATTCAGAAAATTATACATTGCAAACCAATCTGGGCATCCAATCAACATAGCACACATACAGGATATACACCATGGGTACATACACAGCAGCAAGTTAGGAAGAATGAAAAAGGGTTTACTGCAGAGAACAGATACAAATCACCTCTGTATAGTAACAGAAATAACACAATTGCTCCATCTTGGTCTCTAATTTAGAAAAGTGTCAACAGCTGCTTTTATGTAACTTTAGTCTCTGCAATCCTCACAGGCTGGTTTTCTCACTATGGTAGTAAGAACATCAGGATTTTCTTCATGAATGGGAATGGGAATGTTCCAGTTTGTTCTGAATTTACTGTATTCAAAGGCTGAATACATTTGTGTGCATACATACTGTGCTCATATTTCAAGAAACTTTGTATACAGAATTTATAGTATGTTATATGTGATCTCTGGCAGCAAAATTTTTTCTAAGTGTAATCCAAGAAAAAATATATCCTTATGAAGCTGCTGGTATGTAAACTTATCTAGGGGAACAAATATGTCCTTCATTGAAACTGATTAAAAACCAGCCAAGAAGTAAATGAATTGACAGAACTGCAGGTGCAGCAGCATTTAGATCAAAGACAGAGAGGAAGAGTCAGAAGTGACTGATACTAATAACCTTTTACTCTGGATGAGCCACAGCCAGGCCAGATGCACAAGCAGTTTTGATTACAATTTTCTCATAAAATCCCAAATTTTTCTCACAAATCCCTGTATCCCTCAACACTCAAACCAAAATATAGACAGAAATATCTTTGACTGAATGCTTTGGTTTGCATATTAAAAAGCCATTCTTAAAGTAAGCTCACACAATTGAAGGTGGCTGCTGGAAGTGGGTTCTCTTTCAAATGTAAATAGAAGACCAATGAGAAATAAATGCATGCTTAAAAATAGTGATAAGCATATAAAATGTCTTCCTTATTATTCTTTGTTTAATATTTATTCCAAAATAGAAATATGGGCCTGAACTGGTCCATCAGCCACTAAACTAAGATAGTAGGGGGTTTTCAGCAGGTCTCATTCTTCTAAATGCAAATAATTATTTCCTACATTCTGCATTAGTCTCCAAAAAAAAAAGTGAAAAAATTACTGCAGAAAGTAAAAGCTACAGCTGAATCAAGAAATGTAATATACAAATAAGAGGAAAAAAGCAAAGTATATTAACAATGCAATTACATAATACAGCTTTTGAAAATAAGTAATTTTAAACTAATCTGCAAAAACGATGTTATTTCTCTAGGGTATATACTGTTGTTGAGAGTGTTGATATGTGGAGATGAGTGAGAACTGGAAGTCATTCAAAAGAGGAGTATCAAATAAGGTATTTTTACTTTACAATCACTAGTAAACTTCTATTTCAAAACCAGCTGCAAAGTTTACATTATTTTTGCCCATTTATTGAACATATCACTAAAGTATACTGCTTTTTCTGCTTTACTAATTTACATAGTTGAAAATATGACACTTATGTAATATCACCGATGCCAGACCTTTGCCCACACTTGATAAAAATTCTGCTTCTCTTTCCTGAAGAGTAGGAAATTAGTGAAGCAGAAGGATGGAGAAACCAAACTGGAGAGCACAGGACAGTCAACGCTTCTGCTCATACAGTGCACTGCAAAATTCAGGTTAAGCTGTGGATATGCAAGAGCAATGAAGTGGTATACAGAAAAGCATCAAATGGCTGATGATGCATTTTATTTCCTCTTAAGGAAAAAATGTTCCTGGAATTTACTTCATTGCTTGTAGCTCCATTAAAATGTACAGCACATCTTTTTCATTAGAATCATTAAAATCAAGGGATTGATTCGTCAGCCAACTTCCCAGCCAGGACCTTATTCTACCCCATTCCCCCCACCCCTGCAGGCCATAGATGGCACAGTGAGCATCAGCGGCAGAATTTTATCAACAGAAACAATGCTTAGGAAAAAGAGTGAGAAGCTGATTTAAAATGGGAAGGAGTGCTGATCCATGCAGCTTACCTGTTTAAGAGAATAGAGATGCCAGGTGGCTGGATGATGGCAGAAACAAAATAGCATTTTCGATGGGACTAGGTTGTCATTAAAATGATAAGAGTAAAATTCAGGAAAAATCAGCTGTGCAAAGGAAGTAAAAGTTTTTAACTGTCTTTCCAGGGGATGCATACTTCTCCAGTTCAGCCTTAGAACAAGGAGAAAACCAGAAAACAGAGATCTAAAGAGACTCCTTGGCTACTGGGTTAGCAAGCGACAGCTGCATTGTAATGAAAGCAGACAGTGCTTTTTACCTACCCCATGCATTCCAAGTAGAAACACTACTAATCTCAGATTTAAGGCTTAAGACATGAAGTTATCTGACCTTGGAGGAGGGCCAGAGGTCTACAGCTACCACACTGATGAGCTGATGGCAGCTAAGTCCCTGCTGCCATCAGCTCAAATATTACCTTTCATAAAAAAAAAAAAAAAGTACACATTCTTAATATTAAATGCAGACAGTCAATATCTAACTGTTATTTTTCCTTAATGTTCTGAGATTTTCTTAATGTGTACTTTCGAAGAAAAATGTTAACAGATTCAGAAAGACACACAGGGTTCATACTTCAAATCAGGTAACATCTTGCTCTCATGTATCTAAATACTTTTCTTCAGGCTGCTAATCACAAGGCACAACAGCCTTGTGCACACAACAGCCTTGTCCACAACTTGTTTGATGCCCCAAAACATAACTCCAAGAGACTTGCTGGTATCCTTGATGGTTCATTTCTCAGTGCTTTTTTTCACTTCTTATAATTGCAAGATAAATTGTTAAGTCTCAAATGCTGAATAACTTCTCATCAAATCATCCAAAAATGCTTTTGCTAAGTCAGTTTTTTAAATCTGGGGTGCAAGCATCTGAACTCACTATTGTGTTTTAACAGTCCTGTATTTTTTTTTTTTGATCCTTGAAATAATCCTATATGGATTCCTGGAATTAAATAATTAAATACTCAATCATAATAATCTGTTTTGGTTATATTTGTTTGGTGTGGGAGAGAGAAGGGAAAAAAAAGAGGAGAGGATTCAAGTGTTTTCAGATGTTCTCTGACCACTGGTACCTAAGCAGGCTGCAATTTCCATCTAGAATGAACTAGAAGTACTTCTACTAATTGTTGGTTCCACCACTTACATAATTTTATCACCTGCTGAAAAAAACCTCTAAGGCAAATGTGGTGCTTTTAAGCTTAAAACTTAGGAAGTTCCTTAAAATACCATTCAGTATCACTGCCTTCCAGATAACACACTCAAAATTACAATTTTGCATGTGTCATACAACAGCTAACATGACAAATAGGAGGTCAGATTATTTTTTAATAAAACGTAATTTACATGACACGAAGACCTAATTTAAATATTGATTCCACAATTCTATTGTGTCAGTTTTCATCCATTTGTATCGTAAATATGATTGCACTCCATATGTCACTCACCAAAGCACCCAAACAACTTTTATGGACTTAAACAGGTGTAGCTACATCTTCTTCTAAAAGTACAAACATGTTATTTCATAGAATTACATAGCCTCATCCAGAGGACCTAACTTGTGTCCTGAGAGTGCTGCAGAGGCAATACTGTGGTGTGTTAATGAATCACCAGCTTATTTATATTACAAACTGTAGCAATGAAGGATGGAAGCCTACACTTGACCCTGTGTTTGCTTCCCTCACTTCTTCATAATTAGCTTGCTTATATATATATATATATATATATGCATTTAATTCAATTATTTCTCATCCATTTTCTCCAGTCTGGATGAAGAAAATAGAAGAATAGACACATTTGCCTATCCTTCCCTCATTAAAGGAAAAGAATCCTCTCAGTGTATTAACATGTTGAAAATACTTCAATCAGCCTCTCTTTCTCTCTGCACTGCTTTCCCAAGCTGGCTCAGACATCCAGATAATAAGAGCTGACAGCACAGGCGCTGTGATACCCATTCCGAGATTCCGAGATCACTGGGGATTAACAGCAGTTAACTTGCTTCCTCACAGTCACATTAATTCCATGCAAGTAGTGTCCTTCTGTACAATTTACCAGCAGCTTTTAAACATTGTATCAAACACCTTCTTCATACCTAGTGATGGGAATTCTGGAGTTAAAGAGAACCTCTAATAAATCCTTATGCTTCTCAGATTTATCCTAAAAACTAAGGATCCCAGTGAGCTTACTTGGATAGACACTGCAAACTGAGAAGGGCTCTGAGACACATGTAGATATATAATAACTGTAAAGTTGAAGAGTTAATATATCTCCCAGGTAATATCCCTTTTTATAAGTTTCACTGAAATAATTATGGCCAATATCAAACTATGTTGTACAAAGAGATTTTTAGTTGCAACTAAATGATAGTGATGAAGGAGAAAACATGAATAATCCAGTTAACAGTAATACCTATAGTGACAAACATTTTGACCTTCTAACTTCTCCTATATTTATTAATAAGGTTTAAGCAAAGCTAAGAGAAAAATTAGCAAATGATGATGATCTTAACCACCTCTTACTACACTCTCAATGCCAAAAGAGTACAAAGGATTGCCAACATACAGGCGTAGTTAAACCACGCTGATGTTTTCTGCTCTCTGGAAGAATTACCCACTAACCAGCCAACACCACACCAGCTTCTTCAATCCTCCAAAATTTTCAAGTAAATGGAGAATTGCCAGGAAAGCAGCAGCTATGGCAGACCAAAGCCAAGTGAGGAGGAGTAGCACTGTTACCTTCACAGACGGGGCAGCACTCCCCAGGGACCTTGACGGGGTTGATGCAGCTCTGTCCGCAGGCTGTGGCCACGCAGTGCGGGTCCCCATTGATGCACTGGCAGAAGGTGCAGTCGTCCTCTCGCCAGCGGTCCCCGTGGGCCAGGATCTTTCCATTGGCATAGCAGCCAGCAGGGTTGTTGACTGGATAAAGTGGGTCTGAAATGAGAGCAATTGCAAGAGAATGTGTGTTTTAATTAACGTTTTGATTTTTTGTTTTCGTTCTTCAGGACAAAATGGTTCTTGGATCTGTTGATTTTTTTTTTTTTTTTAACCAACATTTCAGAATAACCAACTGGAATGACTCCTGTCAGCACTGCAACACTCTTTTACACTATGAGGAAAGATGAGGACTCTGACACATTTGTTGCTGGAACAGGAAGAGTGCTTTTAATCTGCACCTCATCCCAGTTTTGGAGGCACATCCCTCTTTTTGAACAGGGTCAGTTTTCAATTTAATTTCCGTTGAAGTTTTTGCCCCTTGAAAGTCACAAGTCCCACTTACCTGCTAGCAATCAAATGAAGATCTGGGTATTTAAATAACAGAATCTTAGGGAGCATACTTTGTGTAAGATTTCTCCTCAAGTTCCATGAAAGTCTGTATATGCTACCCCATTACTTGAAATAAAAGCAGCTTTTCCTCTTCAGAAAAAATAGTACTCTAGAGATGTGATAAGTTGCACTGATATTAATGTTAAAAAGATATATACATTATGTGAAAGTATACAACTATCATGATGTCTAAAGAAGGTAACTGCCAGGCTCAGAAATGAAGTATCTGAGAATGTACAGTAAATAGGTCAGGTTTGTAAAGCAACCAATACTACAAACTGCATGTTAAAGCAATAAATATACCTAAAAACATCTTTTTAGTGGACATCAAATAAGCACAAGAGATTTATTATAAGTTAATTATCCAGGAGTGTTAAGATGGAAGGATTTGGGAGAAATAAAATGTCTTATCTGAAGGAAAAAAAGGATTGAATGAAACTTGGATTATTTCTTTGGAGTTTCATCAGTCCCCTTTGAAAGGAAACCAGTGTATTTTGAATGTAGATAAAACCTGTAGCAGTGCCAGTAGCTATTGTCTTATCCTAAGCCACTTCATGACACTCCA
Organism: Lonchura striata; assembly: GCF_050655825.1. NCBI lineage: Eukaryota > Metazoa > Chordata > Aves > Passeriformes > Estrildidae > Lonchura > Lonchura striata. Next base: position 80,958,959 of record NC_140705.1, on the reverse strand, counting down.
AACATTTGGAGTGAAATGGCACACAACATCATCCCCATCCTGAGCTGCAATGACATTCAGAATTTTAGTAAAATTCTGATTAAGCCCAAAACCAGATAGTTGTGAAAATAAGGCATTTAAAAATTAAAATGCTTCCTAAATTCTTAACTTCGCACCTTTCATGTTTTGGGATAACATTGCATCTGTAATTGATTTGACCTAGTTTAAAATGAAATCATACACAAAGAAACGAAGTGAATTTTATCATTCAACCTACGTACAGGATTCTGATTGACAGAGGAATACAGAAAAAGCACAGAAAAGGCACATAAGACTTGTGCTACTTGCAATAGTCTTCTGTGCAACTCAAAGCACAAAGTTCCCGGTACCCTTAAAAGGTCAGTAGCATTTAAAGCTATAAATTAGATCTCCTAATGCTAATCCAGCCTACAGAATTTTGAGAAAGAACTCCTCCTGGAGTTAAGCACTAAGTCAGAAAGGGCTTTTGCCCGTAGTATACAACTCACAGCAAATTTAGTACTTGCCATTTTAGAATTCTTGGAGGAAAAAACCCTTTGTATTTCTTGATATTTCTATAATGAAGTTAATATTTGCAGGAACAACTAATCACCTTGACAACAAGCCATAACATACTTAACAGAAGAGCAGCAGGTAGAAAACATGCCACTTCTTCAACAACTAGAAAAACATTAATGGGTGGGCTGATATATTCTGCCCATTTAAAATATGTGACCTTGTCAATATAGGTGTCAACTTTACCCAAATTATTTAAGAAGAGACCAGAGCCACCTTTATTTATTTTTTAAGTGTTTAAAGGAATTAGAATATGTTAATGGAGCCAGTTGTCTAGGCTCACTTAAAAGAATTCTACTAAATCAAGAGGGATTGCTAGTAAAAATCACCATGTATCTTGTTAACAAATTGTTCAGAATTCAGACTTCATTTAGTGACATAACCCTTATCAGAACAATACACAACAGAAAGAAGCAAGACATAAGAGCACCAGGTGGTTTGATGAAAGACCCTGTAACTTGGCATTAAGCCACAGTCATTACTAGAAAAATAAAAGACTACTCAGTAATTATATAACATTATCCATTTTATTCTTGCTAAGGACCTGTCTTAAAGAAGAAATTTCTACTGCAGACTAATACACATCAACTCATCCAACTGAAATGATGTGTTACCAGGTTTTCTTGCTAGTCTGATTGAAATGTTGCAAAAATGGGGAAATAAAATTTTACTGTAGTATAATGATGTGACAGAACAGTTTATTGATAAATAATAAGGTAGCTGAAAATTTAAATCATCAAAGAGGATAAAGGATATATCTAGATTGGGAAGTCCATTATGGATAATTAGCACCTATATCTGAATATGACAGAGAGGATAGATAGAGCAGATCTATAGATACATTATTTATATATCTATATGTATATAGTCAGAATGCCATAATGCTAAATCTTGGAATATTCAAATATGAGAAAAAATAGTAATTATAGGAAATGAACCCAAGAGATTTTATATATTCTATAAAGTCAGCAGCTCATACAGCAGCTTCTTCAGGAGTGGATCTGCACTTACCTGGGGAAGTTCACCACATCAGACATGCCTTTTTTAGATTTTTTCAATCTGTCATTAAATGACAGTATAGCACAGATTTTTATTTTTTTGTTCTTACAGCATGAAGGCTTTTGTAAGTGTAGGTGCAACTGCACCAGGAAAAACCAAAAATCTAGGATCCTGCCTTCAAGTATAATCTGAAACTAATGTCTAGGCCAGTTTTACACTCAGGACAAACATGGATTGGTTTCTCTCTGGAATACTTAAATCTATAACATGTGAATTTCAGTTTCTCTGCATGTGAACATCATATATGTCAACCTGACATACAAACTGACACTAGAATATATAAAATATACACCAAAATATAAAAAATATAAAAATATAAAAAAATTAAAAATAGTCTTAAAAAAATTACTTCCTAATTTACTAACCTGATATTTTATTATCCAGATTTTCAGTTTAAATCTCTGAAGCTTTCAGTAGCTTGTAACAAAACAAGCCATTTTTCACCAGATCTTGTGCTGAGTGAGAAGGTCCAGCTCTTGGAGCTGACCCTATTATATGTATTTTTATGAGATACTTGACTTTCTAATTCTCTGCTTGGAATAAAGCATGACTATAATGGATCTTCTGTCTTACTTGCTTCTGCAAAGAACTACAGGAATATTATAAATATATATATATATATATATATAATATATATTATATATAATAGATAATAAATATATAATATAATATATACATATATATTATATTAAGGAGACTGCAAAGTGAAATTCACAGTAATTACCAGATTCCTCTCCTCTGAGGAGATTTCAGATTTCCAAGTGATTTCACTTATTGAGAAGACATTCTTATGTCCACATTTAAACAAAGGGACTAAAAGTGCTTCATAGGCCTTTTGACTACCTGGTGGCCATAACCTGATCCTTACTGAGGCAAGATCCAAGTGCACAGCACCATGCCTATTTTCCTCTGCTAAAATTCTGGTTGTACTCTGGCAGAAGATGCCTCCAATACTTTCTAGTATAAGTAAGAGGGTCAATGTGAAATTTCCCACAGAGCCCTTTTTAGTAGGACTGCAGGCCAGCAAGGCTCTCAGCAGAGCAAAGGAGGAAGAAAAAAACTTTGACATTGGATTGCTGCCTCATTGCTTTGCTGTAATTTCAGAGGAAAGAAGTTGTGTGCATTATTCTAGCTGAACAGAATAAGAAGGAGGTTGCAAAGCAATCAAAAATTGTCTCAGGGTCACAACTGCAGTTCTGGAGATACCTGTCTAAATGTGTGTGCAGAAATGATAAACAGCTTTTTATGCTATTTGTCAAGAAGGCCCCCCAAAAAGCACTGCACATTTGACTATGTCTAGGTAGTGTCAATGTCAAAGAAGCACTGCAAAGAACATGACAGCACATTCAGGCACAGCAAAAATGTAGAAATGAACTGAATTACAGAGGAATCTGCAAACTTCACAAGGACAAAAGCCCTTGTTTGCTCATTTCCATTGAACAGGCAAATAAAAAAAAGCAGCAGAATGAAAAGCAGGCAGGATTAACAAGAGACTGTACCTTCACAGACTGGGCAGCACTCTCCTTCCGGCACATAGTACCTGTCACAGTGCAGCTCACCACACTGGGCAGAAAAACAAATAGAGACTCCTGCTTGGCACCGACAAAATCGACAAGCATCCATCCGAAACATGTCTCCATCATAATATTCCATGCTGTTAAATATGCAAGTTGGCTTCCCTTCTGAAAGAAGAAAAAGAAAAAAGTATTTTACAGATATTGTTAAACAGGAAATAGTTCAGCTTATGCTGCTACTGACAAAAATAGATATAAAAGACACGGTTGATTTTTCTTTCATTTTGTAAACTCAAATACAATATAGTTTTAAGAATATGGTATATTTTATTTTCTGTTTCAACAATGGAAGAAAATAAAATGCTATTCAAAACAATCTGTATACAATTGTAAGTCACAACTAAGAAAAACGAAAATCTTGGAAAAAGGCTACAGCACTGGTATTTCTTTTAGGTGCTAAACATTTTTAATTCTCAATGAACCTGAAGCTACTTCAAATTTTAGCACATGAAACAATGTTTTTCTGTTTTAAAAAAGTCAGTTTCTGATGTTTCTTCAGTGTAATCTTCCTCTCTGTAGGACTTGGTACTCAGGTGGATAAACTGCACTAAAGCTGTCCAATTGATAGGTTAAAAAAAATCAACCTACCAACCAAAACCCAAACATTTTGTGACTTCATGATCTGTTATGCAGAACTGAACACTTCTTTTTTCAAGCAACCTGGAGCTGTAATAGCCAGCTCACAACCATACTCCCCACAAAAAACCAAAACAAAACAAAACAAAAAAAAGACAAAAAAAACCCCCAAACAAACAAAAAAAAATCCCACCTCAATTGTAATAATAGTAACATAATCACTTCGGTGTTTCAAAAACATAAGATGGGTTGTTCTTGTATGCCTCCATCTACAGCAGAGCCTTGACATATAATTAAAGCTAAACTTTGAGGGAAACTAAGAGCCTCTCAAAATTTTGAAGTATTTTGGGAGGAACACTGCTCATTTACTTTGTTAACATTCAAAAAAAAGGAAAAAATATGTTAATTAAACCAATGAAACAGACTGCAGATTTAATCAGCTTTTTCTCATTATTATTATTATTTTATAAGAGATAAAAGAGATTAAAAAGATATTTGGTTCAAGATTATGAAGAAGATCAACACATCATGCATATATCACAAGGTCTTCATAGAGGTTTTGACCTTGCAGTTACCCCACATTTCTGAAATCACCTCCATAATCTATTTTACAGACACTGTTAGACAGGAAATAGTTTATGTTGCTACTGACAAAAACAGATATAAAAAGACAGTTGATTTTTCTTTCACTTTGCCCATTTAATTTCATTTTCAAAGCCCACTCAGTTCAACCAGCCAACTGACCCCCCCCTCTCTTCCGTGACACTGTGCAGCTCCATGGCTTAGGGCTGAATCATTGCAACTCAAGACACTGTAGGAAATATACTCCAAATTTATGTTCAACCATATTAGGAAATCATGACTTCACAGTATCATCATTATATCACTCAATGACTTAAGCCCCCTTCCTCTTCCCCACTTCAGAATAACATTTTGGCCTCCTATGACACTAGCCCAAAATTTGTGAAAGCAGCCATCTGAAGTACAGCAGTATCTAGTACACCAGTCTGTTTCTTTCAGAAGCTGTAAATCTAGGAGTCTGAAAAAACAAAGGTTCTGCAAACAGGAAGCTATTTATATCACCAACTACTGCAGGTAAACAGCAAATACTGTGGGTAAACCCAATGTGTTTCATTGAATTTGAAGGAAACAGCAAAGAAAAGAAGGGACAATTGTCCATGTTTCTGATTTCTATAGAACAGATGGTAAAGACTATTTACTTACATATGTAATACCTAGCCACAAAGAGTTGAAAACTGTGCCCACTTTATAGGCAGGTGATTTTTGTTTTGCTTAGCAATCAATCTCACATGGGAGATGAAATATATTTAAAAGAAAAATCAGTATTTGCGGATTCCTTTAAATCCATCCCAATTCCCTTAACTTAAGGGAGCCAAAAACTTTACATCTAAGTTCCTCTTGACGATGACACAGATTTTCTTTAATACTCTAAAGCATTTCAAGCACTTCTTTCAACATATGCTTATACTGTGGTCCAGCCTTGAGTAATTGCAAATGATTGTAAAGCCTTACAGTTGAAATTTGGAAGTATCCTGAGCAATGTTTGATTTTATATGCCTGTTCTGTCTTCAAGGCATAACGTTGAAAGCAGCATAAAAAAAATAAGAGCAAGAGGAGGAAATACCCCTGTGTCCGGGAAAACAGCTATGACCTCATTAGAAAGCAATTCACATAAACAAACACTTGAGAAATATTTCAAGTTTATGCAGCTCAAGCTGTTAGTTTAAAAACCTTCTCAAAAAAGGAAAAGTGCCAACACAACTCAAAGGGTCTTTAATCCATTTGCTTCTGGCTTCACTGTTTTGACTGCAGCTTTCCAGATTTTTACTGATTCCCCCATACCCAAAGAGTAGAGATGAATTCCTGCCTCATTAGAAGTAGAAATATAATCTCCCATTAATTATTGTTATTTTTAAATGCCCAAACAAGACTACGTGACTAACTGCAAATCCTGTGAGGAAACAGCATGTTTGATTCCTACAATGAAAACCACTGTAGAATTTCACTCTGCATGTATTTTTACCATCCAGTCGTATGGTAAGTGTATGTATCCAGACTAAACTATAGACCTAAGCCTATGCTTCCATCTATGAGACAAGGATTACTTTTGTTAGAGCCATCTGTAAGACTCCAGTGTTGCAACTGAGTCAAGGCAAAACAAGCACTAAAACAAAGAACTCTAGCTTTAGTTACTCCTGGTGGAAGCCTGATGAAACAGTGAACAACACACTGTGAGATTATAATAATGCATTTCTTATCACATTTATTATCATTATTCACCACAACATCCTGAAAGATATTTCAGTTCCAGTTTTTTTCTTGCTGCTGTTTTTGTGGGGATTTTTTTTTTGTTTGATTTTTTTTTAAGGTGCCAATTTTATTGCTTTATTGATGTAAGTATGACAGTCACCAAGGGATTAAAGCACATAAAGCTAACATTAATTAAATGCATCTTTTCCTAAATTCATGAATTCATTGTTCTGCCAAAAAAAGAGAAAACTACAGGTAGGACTCTTCAAGCTTAAGTGTGTCACAAAGGAATTCAAACTGCCAAAACTTCATAGCACAAAGCAGCTAAACATATCTGAGAATCCAAATCCTGCTTGTGATGCAAACTACCACAACAGCAAAGGGTATGAGACACAGGCCATGACTTTGTGAACATAAATTCAATGTCTGCTAGCTCTCAGATAACCCAGTAATACAAGATTGATCCAGCCCAAGCACTGAAACACAACTGCCCATCTGTGAAAGAAACTAGGACATTGAAAGAGGGGATGGTCCCCAGAAAGATATAGGTTTTTTTCTGCCGGTGGAACAAATGACATCTCTGCTTCTATATAAAGTCATGTATGAATTTATATAGAAGAATGACTATGATTGACTTGATTTGGCATTAAAGTTCCTGCCACAGAGTTAAAAGAAAAATAGTTCTGATGCAAATTTAGCTCTACATGGCCACAGCCTTTTTGTTCTGGGGGCGAGAGCCCAAAAAGGTGGCACTAAACACCACAGCCTCACACTATACAAACAGTGATCATCTCTCAAACCTTTATCATCAATCTGAACTGCAAAGGGACACAATCTGTTTTATCAAATTAGTTTTCAAAGGTATTTACCTTCTACATGTAAATCTAATTAAATACATATTAGTTCCATGGGCTGAACTATCCCCCAAAAAAATCCCTTTTGTTATTGAGGTATCTGCAGTTTCCTAATACTTATGGTTGTATTTAATTAGAGTCTTGGAACAGCTCAGAAAACATGCAAGTCTGGCAAACCATCCCTTGTGAGGCACCAGGTCTGCACATGTCACACCAAGCACATGAGGCGCCTCAGAGCATCAGCCCTCTGTAGGCAAGTTTGGGCCTTTTCTTCTGTAGTATCAGAAATTCCAGAACTCCCAAACTGGAAGCAAGATTGAAAACAATTTTCAGTTGTTTAAAGGATTAAAAGGTTCATGATTCCAGGACTTCAGACATTCCTTCAGTATAAAGAAGTATTTGTACCAGAGCCTTGGAAGGAACTCAGGTATGTGCTGTGAACTTTCTATTAAATGAAAGGGAAGGAAACTGATAAATTTGAATCCTGTGTCTGTATAAACAAAATACAGAAAAGCTTTCAATTTTTCAAAAGCTGAGATGATAAGAGTTTAAAAAAGAGAAGGTCACATGCCATTGCAATTGGCCTATTACAAGGCAACTGTATGCTGTTGCTTCCTTTCAAGCATAAAAAAACAAGCTAGGTATAAAAACTATTTGGATTCTTACTCTTCAGGTTGCGCTCCTGAGTTTCCCTAAGCAGCACATTCCTTATTACTACAGCATATTATATTGCAGCATATTCCCTATTAATACAATTACAGAACTGTTCTGAAAGTCCTTTGGTTGTGCATGGTCTAAAAAGATCATCCAGAATCAGAGAAACCAGAATTAAAATAAAACTATTATTTGCAAATGAATGCATTTATTTATACAATTAAAAATACTTTCACAGCTTAAAATAATGAAATAGTATTTTGTGGCAACTGCAGTCTGTAAAATATATTAAAAGATCCTTAGGATAATGAGAAAGCCCAAATTCAGCTCTACCTGATACATCCCTGTCTTAACATTTTCTTTAAAACCACCAGTAATAGAGGAAATGAAACCTATCTATTAAATAATTCAACAGTTTTATCTACTGTAACAGAGCAGAAATCATGGAAGGGGTAATTCAGGTTAGACACAAACAGCAAACAAATAGAAAGAGTTTCCTCTAAGTTTCATTATATTTCTCATCTTTGAGGTCTCATGCCCTACAGTTTTTTCTATCCTCCAGTATACAAATTTCTTGCTAAGAGGAATCATCCTCAGGACACCTCAGGGTGTCCCCGCCTACATACTCTCTTACAAATAAAATGTACACCTTTGTTTAAATTTTAATTTTCTTCCATCAGGTCATGTGTTTTAGTGTTTGATTGTTTCTGTGATTTTCTACAAGGCTATCCCCCTTCCTTCTCTTAATTCCTTGTAGAAATTAAGCAGTGCTGCTTTTTAACATCCTGCACTCCTACTACAGGAAAATACCAGGATAACAAAGGAGGAGCTGGGGCCATAGAGGGTTGTGGCTATGGTCTAAAACCCCCAAACAATGACAGATTTTCTTGATGAAAACAATCCTTGGAAGCAAGACATGTTCTTCATAACAAAGGAATGTGTTTAAATCCCAGTGGTCTCTGTCAGTCCATCACAAGAGAAAATACATGTTTCTGATCAGGTTAAAATACATGTTGATCAGCAATCAGGAAAATACATGTTGTGATCAGGTTAGCCATAGGCATGTTAATATGGCACAGAATTTGAAACAGTAAAGTTTATTATGCATGGCCAGGACATTTGTGAGGAGCCTCTAGTGCAAAAGAGAAGTTAAAAATTGTAAGGAAAAAAAAAATCTCCAAATCTACAACACAAGGCTGTCTGGCATTCTAACAGGTCTAGCCATGTCTCCCATGCTTTGAGAAAAATACTGAATTCTAACCTTGTCCTCCAAACTCTTGGCAACTTCATCCAAGTTTAAAAATCCAGCAGTATTTGAGTCAGAGCACATCTGAAGATATTAGTCTACCAAGACAAGTAACTTTGGCAAAAAAACTTAATTATTTCACCAAAGTAAACACTAGAAGTATATACTTTTTTTTTTTTTTTTTTTACTTTTAAACCCAGGCAGAACTGCACCATCTGACATCTAGTATTTTTTGTATATATCACATAATTTCACAGAATCTATACAGCATCTTGTGTTTCATTAACCAACAATAAATAAGTGTTCTTTTTTATTTTGTTATTTTTTATTTTAAAAAATTAATTTTGCTTTTAAAACTCAGTCTCTACTTCCCACTGAAAAACCCTCCTGCTCCTAGTGAACCACTTTAGAGTTTTGAGTCTGGTTTCCACACCCAGCTGTAGTCCTGACAATCCCTACCCCATCTTTTTTATCTATTTATCTACAGACTACTTTTTACCAGGAATTTTGGGTTGTCCAGCCCTCAGTTTTCTGTGTTTTCCTTTTCCCTCTTGTTTTAAATATAACTGGCAATGACTTGCACTATTTCACACACTTTCCCAAGTTTGCCTAGGGCAAGTATAATACAGGTTCAGGGGATCTAAAATATTTGACTTGGTTTGGTGGACTCACCAACTTTTTTATTATATTAGACCAAATTCTCATCCAGCTGTGACTGGTGAGTAGCCATGAATTTCAAATACCTTTCAGACGTTCTGACTGAACAAAAGCCAATAAACCCTGAAACCAAACCTCAGTCCACAACTAAATCCCTCTACCTTTTTGGTATGAGATTATCCTCCTTTAATGTTAATCTTATTAGCTACCAAATAATTTGTTATCTTTTTCATCTCACAATGCATTTTGCATTTAATTTTTTAAGAAACTACCTACTTGAAGTCCACCACAAAAATCTGTGGTTTTGGATGGCCAAAGAGAAATATGCAGTACTGTTCAATTAGAATTAGGACTGTTTAGTTCTCTGCTCCGAGACAGACAATTACCTTGGTCAAATCCTTATTACTTTAGAGCACACACAAAGTAAGTTTACTGAAAGTGCAATAAAGAGTGCCTAAATTAATGCAATAAATAATGGAAACTCCATGGTAGATGGTGTCTGTGAGGTACTTCACTAGGACTTCATTCCTCCTTCTAAGGTGAATATTTTCTTGCTGACCCTATATTCCCCATCAAATCCTTTCAGTAGTCATTGACGCTCCCTTTAGAAACAAGCCATTCTTATTTCCTTTTAGAAATAGTGGAATGACCTTTATACTCTTCTGCACCATGAGATTAATAATGGATCTGCAATTGCTGTGAGGAGCTCGTGCACCAACAGGTGACAAGTGTGATTAAAGAAGATTTTTAATCTTTCCTCTAATGCAGTACCACTGTATAGAGATGCAAGTGTGAAACTAGCCAGAAGGCACAGACTAAAAAGAAATGCCTACTTTATGTCAGTTTATCCTCACAAATAAGGGGAAAAAAGCCCACAGAAACAGTTAACAAAATACTGATTATGAGTCACATCAAGTGGTCTTACTTATGAAGGAGATCACTTCTGACCACCATGGAATTATCAGTACCCCCTAAACCAGCAGAATAGAAAGGGCCAAAGTCTTAAGTCATGAGGAAGGTGTGATTTGATCTTCCCAGGACCAATGCAAGTTATTATCATCATTCATCATGATGGATGCCCATCACTGGATAGGGCACTGAAAATCCACATCTCAATACCCAGGGAAAATGGATTTGGATTCCACAGCCATCCTTGGCAGAGCTGGACTCTAAAATCACAGCTCACACACTGCCATGGCAGAAAGCAGCCTGGTTCTCTTGACCTTGAACCATGCCAACACATTGATGAGGACCACTCACACATGTAATGTACCATATTTCACAAACCAATCAACAATAATTTTCAAGTACCAGTTATTTTCAAGGAAACTTACTGAGAAGTGAAAGCTCCGACTGACAGAAAGCAGCAGCTGCAGGATGCCTGGTAATTGCTCTCTCAAATTTCTAAGGCGCAGCTCACAGTCAGTATGTGCTTTAAGTGCAACTTATATCAAGAGATCCATGCATCAATACCTAATTAGAGAACAGGCAAGTTTGGATACTCACTCTTGTTTCCAAGCACTTGAACTCTTGCTGCACATGCAGCTTTTAATCTCTTTAGACTCACTTGTTGATGCTTGTAATTGAATGCCGAATCAATTTTTCTTTCCTTACAAGCTCCCCCATGAGTAAAAGCAGCACACCAGGATTAGCAGACGAAAGTCCTGGTAAATAATATCTTTTGTATGGATCAGAAGAAACTAGCTTTTGTAAAATGCAGGATTTTTTTGGAAGGCTGCATATCGTGGGAATCTCTCACTCAATTTTTCCCAAATAAGTATCACATACTATCTAGTATTCTCTAGATGAAAAGCAGTTTTCAGGTAAGTAGGGAAGTTTCATGGAGACCAGCATAGTCTGGCTTTAAACAAAGAAATACTGACTCTCACTTTCCCTGACACAGGGCAGCAGAACCACACAACAGATAAAATCTCTTTGTTTAGTGTGTATCAGTAACAAAGATAACCACACAAAATCTATATATATATATTGTAGAGCTTCTACATCAGTTTTATATTAAATCCAGGAAAAACACATACAAAAGAATAATTGATCTGTCCCCAAACAGTTGACAAACAACAAAGAGAACATACTGTAGAGTCTCTCCATGACATGCATTTTGCAGCCCTTATTAACTATCTACTCAACATTGGCTACTGTTATTCTACAGCTACAGCAGATCTCCTTCCCACACAGTAAAGAAAACCTACCCATACTGTGAACATGCAATTCTGCATCTATCACATTAGCACAAAATTGCAATAAATAGTGCAGAAGTCTGGCCTGCTTTAACATTCTGACCATTGTTAGGGTTACCTAAATATAAAAATTAGATTTTTTGCACTCTACATACAGTAATTTGTAATGGATACCCTTTTTTTAAGGTAATGATGACCAGTATTCTTCCTGACTGCTCCTCCTGCCACGTCCACTGCCAAAGGAATTATTTAATTCTTTTAACTATTTAATTCAATAGATGTTACAATAGCAGGAAAACAATACTAATGAGAGTATGTACGCTTCTTTTTTATTCCATCCTCTTGCTTGTTTTTCAGAGGTTTTCAAACACAGAAGTAACTAACAAAACATGTTGGTAATGCTGATTATACAACTGCCCCACTTACCACCTATAAACTCATTAAATTGCATTTGATTAAAAACATGCTTTAAAAAGGCATCTAATTCTAATTGGAAATGATGATGATAAGGAATTCAGCATCCTCCCAGCAGTTTGTGCCAACAGCTAGCCACCCTTACTGCTGAGAGCAGCTTGTCCCAGATCTTACAGATTTGACTCTTCTTGCTTTGAAGGCATTTTTTTTTAACGAAGCAAAGAAATTGATCTAAGCCTATTACTGTAAGATACTTTCTCCATCTGTTACTGATATCAATTGTATCTCCTCTGCACTTGTTAGTATTTGAAAGAAAAAAAACAGAACTGGATATTGAATTCAACTACCAGTTTCACTGAGAACATTCCCCCCTCCCCTTCATTTTAAACTGACAAAACTAGTGGTAGGGATTTATTACACACATACACACACGTACCAGTCAGTTGTTGCATTAAACATGCATCTAGAATTTCTTGTCATAATTAGTTTTCTAGGAATTTAGAAATTGTGGAGGGCTTATTTGTAATAATTGTCCCTGAAAAAAAACCCACTTAAACATGCTAAAATGGATTTGAAAAAAACCCAAATTCTAAAGCAATGCAGATCATGTTCTGTGACTATTCTGTCTTCTCTACCAATGATATACCATGCAATACAAATGTCACACAATCATGAGTAGTGTCACAATTGCTCACAGATTATTTTTAAAAATATTTCATCATCTTCAGGTTTATAACTATTTCCTCTTTCCGAAATGGAGCATCATTAATAACTGCACCTGGGAGTTTGCTTGAAGCACTTTAAAATCACATCACACAGCATTAGTTTTTAAAATTTGATTATAGCACTAAGTAAGTAACATACCAACCAACAAATGTGATTTTCTAAAAAAGTATTTAGCTTTTCTGACCAGTTTTCTCATGATTATTTTTTTTAAAGAGGAACTTATTAAAGATAATTTTGATACTGGCCTGGAATATATTAAAAATTATTTTTAAGGACATATATAAGACAAACCAAAAAACCTTATATTTTCTCCAATCTGCCCTTTCTGCTTCTCTCTGTAGCACCACCTTCCCTATTTCTTTTTCCAATTTACCCTGTATTCATAAGCTACTAAAGTATAGAAAACCTGAGAGGTGGAAAAAGGAATTTTGATCCAAAAGCAGCTTGGTTCTTTGGAGTGAGCTCCAGTGCACAATAAGGCAGTAATGCCCAGGGCAAGAGTGCTACAGACAGTCCAAATTCAATGTTATCAATGAAAAATGAATCTAACTTCTATTTGGAAACAGGACATGAAGATGCCACAAAAAAAAAAGTGGGCAGCTTAAACAGCTCCATCTCAGCCTGGTACCCTGTATGTACTGCAACAGTTTTGTCAGCCGTATCCACAAATAACATGCACGCTGAAGAGAAGCAACTAACATGGTGGTTTGTACCTTTGAGACATCCTATCAGAAACTGGCTGTTTCTTGCTCAAACTACTGAAGTAAATCCTGAATTAAACATTGCATTGAGGTGTCTCATACAGGTAAATCAGATTCAGAAATGATACTTTAACAGAATGAAACAAATATGAAACAAATATGAAACAAAGATGAAACAAAGATGAAACAAAGATGAAACAAAGATGATTACTTTAGTGCACATGAAAAAAAAGTAGATAAGTTGCATTTATATAATCTTACCCAAATAGCGAAATAATTACTCTAAAAGCTAAGTAACCTGTGTCTCTTTATGATAGAAATTCTTTTATTCATATGGGAAAACTTAATTCTTATATATAATATCCCATTATATGTACTATTACTTTTCAATCAGCTTTTGTATATTTAAAATATTGCTATGGGTAAATAACACAGACCTTCTAGAGAAAACTCTCTCTCTGTCTCCATTTGCAATGACCATTGTAAAATAAATGCTGTTTCAAACATTTGATACACATACCACTAAACAAGATCAAATATTTCTGGATAAATGTTAATTAATAAATACTGCAACAGCTTGTAATTTTTAATGGTCAGAAATTATTATGCAAGCCTTCAAGAGTATTTTCCCCCTTACCAATAGTCAAATATTGCTTCTTCACAATTCACCATATACACAGCATATATATACAGTTCTATATATAGAACAGTCCTCAGATAAGAGTCACTCACATGAAAAATTTAAGGTTTTCCAGTATTTTCTAAACATTTAGATTGGAAAGCAAAGAATGATAATAAATATATTCCTACACTGTCTTATAATTTCTAAAGGTTGTACATCTGTGTTAAAAATTACTTTGCATTTGATTCTTAAAGCAAACCCTGTAGTCTAATCAGCATGCCTTCACTTAAGAGTGCTGCCACAAGCAGCTGTAATAGTTAACAAAAATTTCATTTCTAGAAGGCCTCTAGTGTTTTCTACTGGCAAAAGACTGTATGAAAGACATGCAGTGAGAGAGTCTTGCTAAAACTGTAATTCTCTGAGTCACAGAGAAAAGTGCTTCAGAAACTAAAGCAGAATGACAGCTTAAAAATTACAGTTTCCCACGTCAGTATCTTCACCTAAAAATAACCAAATGCCCAGCATCCCCCAGAGACAAAACCCCCTCCTGTTGAGATGCTAGAGGAAGTTTCACATACCGCTGACACATTCAAAGACATCACAGCACTTGCCAGGCGTCCCATCTCCACGCGAGACTATCTGGGGCACGGTGCCTGCCTCGCACATGGGGAAACCACAGAGCCCAGTGAGACACTCACACCTGAAACCAAAGAACAGCAAGGAAAAACCCGTCAATAAAAGGAGCCACATACAAGGTGAAAGAATAAGAGAAAAACAAAGTCAGAGCACAAGTAACAGCTTTGGCATATTCATGTCTTAGTACTCAACAACCAAGATATTTTATCAATCTGAAGGGGTTTTTTTTAACCATCCAAACTCTGTTGGCTGTCAAACAAACATAAAGGTGGTAGTGTGCAACACCAATGGTGGTCTTCTGCCCTGTGAATTTAAAAACTATAGTTACTGTGTTCTCCAGACTTGCAAAATAAGGCTTCTCCTCCAATTCTGTCTTGAATAACCAAAATTGATGAAACACTAATAACAGAAATTGCATTCACTCATCAGAAGGGTGTTCTCTCATTAGGAAACCACATTATATCCAGTGTAATCTTGGGAAAAATTAAGAGAAAGGAAGACTGGAATCATTAAATCTAAGCTGAAGGAAAATAATTGGAAGTTCGCTTTTAGTGTTGATGCTGCTGCAGTTTGCAGAGGGTGAAATGTGACACCAAATAATGTGGGAAGCTAGGTATATTAAATACTGTAGTTTGTTTTGGATCATTCTAAAAGAACTACTTTCTCCATGTAAGTAGTATTTATTTGCTTATTTAAGAAAACAGCCTAACAAACTGGGAGATATAAAATGTGGAGAAACAATAGGCATGTTGGCTTCCAGATTCTTTGCTTTATGATTAACCTAACAGTTTAAAAGACAAATGCTTAGGACTTTTGATAAGTTTACATTTAACAGAGTTCTTGCCCTGAACAATGAGCACATTTTAGGGATAAGTAGCAATGATTCCTGCCTATAAAATTCTGCTTAAGAATTATAAGATCCTGTAATTATGAATTAAAGAAATAAGAACTCTGCTTGTTAATAACCATTTCAAATATTTTAAGTATCCCAAGATAATCCCCACATTAAACAAGAAGGAGCAGCATCAGCCCTTACTGCATTTGCTTATTCTTTATGCTCAAAAAGCAACAAGTTTCGTTCTCCTCTGCCATGCATATCTCTTTAATTGCTCAACAGCCATTTCATCTCAGATTAGGAATGAGGAAAAACCACCTCTCAACAGACAGGCTATTAATATCATTCCCTTTAACCTCATCAGTGTTAGATAAAATTGTTATATTCTCCAGTGTAAGGTATTATTCAAAATATAAGTAAAGTCAAGGAATCTCAAAGAACCTCTATTAAACTATTTGAAAAGGCTTCTTAAATTACTGCATTACAGAAGCATGTTACTGTAAAGTGTAAAGTCCACATCACAAATAATGTTAAATACACCAAGATAACTTTATATGCACATATATGCTATATGCTACAGTGCAGCAACATCTTTAAAGCAGGCATTAAAAGGTTTGGTTTTTTTTATTCTTTGTTGGTTTGGTGTTTTTTTTGTTTGGTTGTTTTTTAATAATACTATGCTTCCTATAACACTAAAGGATAATGGATGAAATAAAAAAAGAGTACAAAAATTAAAGTTTTATTTATCACACCTTTGTGTGTGACATTTTCTTCTCAACTTATTTGTAAATACAAAGACAGAGGGAATTCCTTTCTTTACTGTGTGTTGCTTGCCATCAGAGATGTAGAAGGAAGAAAAGGCATTCTGGCTTCTGCTACATGTGATCAAAAAATCTAAAGGATTTGTGACAGCAGTTTCCCTTTAAGATGACTCTGTAAATAATTTTACAGAATTACTAATATTTCTCACATTTGCTGTCCCAATAGTACAGGAAGATGGTGAAGGGTAAGAAAAAAGATGACCACTAGCAAACAATGAAAAAGAAAAAATAGCACAGTCAGGCTCATGGGATTTGTACCTTAACCAAATGTCCTTATTTTGCATGGGTTGTTGGTACCTCACATGCAAAAGCAGGACATTTTTGAGAGATGTCAAACCAGATTGTTTTGAAAGATGTGTTTCCTTTTTGAGAAGGATGAAACACAGAAATAACTACCTACGTATTACTAAAGAAAAACATATGTTTTAATATGTTTTAACACATGACAGAAAAAAAGTACAGACAATCTGTAAATGGAATTAAAAGCCTAAATAAAAATTGAAATTTTATTTCAACAATCCTGTATTCAACATCCAGATGACCTCTGGGAAAATAGTTAGATCAAATTTCCTGAAAATTCAGAGAAAATAGCACACACTAGGAAAATAGTTGTGGTCCTTGATTTTCCAAATTTTATGAGCTGAAATTACCACTCTTAGTTCTACTGCCTTCACAATAAGCTTTCTCAGAAGTATCTTCTTTCTTTTTGTCTCATATTCCTTGTAACTCATAGAACTGCAATATCGAATTATTGGATTAATAAATTGTACTTTCCCCCCTCTCATTTTTTTCCCCGTCAACAGCTTAAAAAAAAAAACCCAAACAAAAACCAAAATGCAAAACTAAACCACAAGAAATTATGAATCACCGCTTTAAATAAGATAGGACAATCTTCCATAAAAAGGGATGAAAGAGATATTTAAAATATTGGCGGGAGCCAATTCTTCTTTTCTCCAGAAAAGACTCTCTCCTATTCAAAGTAATTAAAATTTCACATACTCAGAGTGCAAGCAAACAAAACCTCAACAGTCCAGAATTTTATAAATTTTCCTCCCATTTGGTTAAAACATAACCCATGCATAGGAGAAAGTCAAAGTAGAAAATTATCTCAGATGGATTTTTAAATAGTCTCCATTCTTTTCAGCCAGCTCTACTACGAAAACCTTTGACCATTGTCCAGGCTATTAGCATGGAAAACATTCTTTTGGAGACAGAAGTCTGTCAGAAAGAAACCAAATGAACTCTGGTAGCTGAGCATGGCTGTCATGCTGCCAAAACAACATCTGGAATAAGTGATCCCATTCTCAGCAAGAGAGCAAGATAAGCTTTAGAAAACTAGATTTTTCTGAAGTACCTTTTTGAGCAGAGTGATGGATGGAGCAGCCCAGTTCTGTGCTCTGCCACAAGCAGCTATCCACCTATGCATATCTTACCCATGGTAATGGAACACGAGGTTTGAGGAAGTTGAGCAGGTCAGTTTGAGTTAAGCCTGTTGACAGTGGCCATGGTCCTTCTCAGGCTTCTCTAAAATTCAGACAGCTGTTCAGTAAGGCATCAGGCTGGTCCTAAGCTGCTGCCCCCAAAACTGCAGCTTGCCTAAGGAAAGCAGTCACAGCAGAAGGTGCTACAATTAAACCTACCCCAGGAGAAGACAGCCCTTTAGGGCACCCTGTAGGACAT
The DNA here is from genome assembly GCF_050655825.1 of Lonchura striata. Taxonomy (NCBI): domain Eukaryota; kingdom Metazoa; phylum Chordata; class Aves; order Passeriformes; family Estrildidae; genus Lonchura; species Lonchura striata. The sequence goes on along the minus strand of NC_140705.1, from coordinate 80,940,862 downwards.
CTTCCATGCACATGGCTGCAGTGACACCACTGCAACTTCAAATGGCACTGTGGCATCCAAAAGTTCTAGCACTAAAGGGAGGGGAATACTTGAATTCCCAGGAAGCTGCCCCTAACACACCTTATTAGCAAAGGTTGCAAGGAAACAAGCCTCTTGGCATGTTATTACCATAACAGCACTCAAGTCAAGCCAAGAACATGTCCTTTTAACAAGGAAGAACAGTCCTGTACCAGGGTACAACATAACCTTACAAGAAGGCCCAGAAAGACATAAGAAGAATCAAACAGCAATGTCACCTGAAAGGGTGCTGGCATGGCCTGGAAGGAACCAGGAATCTCAAGGAAGAAGTTCGCTGCACTAAAATTTTGCAAATATAAAATCAACCTGACTGATAAAAGGAATTATCTCCAGTTATTCAGGCTAAAAAACCGAACCAAACCAAACCAACAAAGAAACAAAAAAACAAAAACCAAAAAAAAAAAAAAAAAACCCAACCAAAAAAACCCAACCCAACACCAAAAAATCATCATTACAAGAAAAACCCTACAAGTAATCCTAGAAATTTCAACAACAGAGCAAGGCAAACCAGTATATAAAGAAGCAGAAATTAGATGATGTACATCAACACATACATTGAGGAAAGTGACTCCTTCAGCAATATAAATAGTCTGATTTTTAAAATCAGTTTTTAAAGTTTTCAGAAGATAAATAAGTTTAGTTTAGTTTATGTTTGAGGTGTTTTGGTGGTGGGGTTATTTTGGTTTGATTTTTGTTGTTTGAGGTTTTTTTAATATAATCGCTAAGCTTTTTTCTTTATGTCCCCAAAAGTGCAAAAAGGAAAAGGAAGAAGATTAAAAAAAATTCAAATTGAATACTTGTAAATGACAACTTTTACTTCAAATCCAATTATCTTGGTTCATTTACTTCTGTTATTAAACAGATTTAAAGTGAGAAGGGCTTGCTTAGCCTCAGAAAAGCAGTTTTGATGGTAGGATCAAAAGAGTTCTCCAGGCACAAGGCATAATGGCTATGAAAATAAGAACAGGCACCCTGGAAAAAAAGATTTAGTATCAGTGAATGGGAAGGTTGAGGCAGGGGTGTGTTGACAAGAGGAATATTTATCTTGAGGATCAAAACAAAATTAAAGTCTAAAGCATTGAGACTAGAGAAAAGCACTCCTGAAACATACTTCACGTTCCTGTGGAGATTTTATCACAGTCTTTCCCCCCCTCCCTCCCCTTGCAGCAATCTAGTACAATTTGCATTAACATTATTAACACTTACATTAGTAGATAAAACTTCCACAGATGTATTAATAATAGAAGCACTTAAGGGTACTGTGAAATCAGGAATTTTCAGAAGAGCATTATCAACACTTGACAGTGGCAAAGGAAAGTTTAACTGCAAGACCCTGGCTACCATCAAGTACATGATATAAATGATGATGATACAGAAAAATTAAATATTGAATCTAGTAGTCTCATGAAATGATTGAAGAATTCTTTCCATATTATTCACACGTGAATCCACAATGTGAGTTAAGCAGACAGGACAAAGCCACCGCCTCCACTGCAGGCAAAGCCAAAGGCATTGGGACACCACCATACATGAATTTCAACTAGAATTTTCCTAAATATTCAGTCAGACAGACTGGAGAGTTTTTGCTTACAAATTCAGTGAGCAAAATTGCATTTCATGCATTTTTAAAGATAGTATTCAGAAAATAAGTAATGAATTTTTTTTTTCATGGAAATATTTCAGTGTTTTATTTCAAAGATCAATAATAAACCTCTAAAGAGAGATGACAGAAAAACTGTGGAAGCTGCATATAACACTTACTATGAGACTCTTTGCTAATGCTCTGTTTACTGCTATCTAAACAGACTCATATGGAAGTTCTTCCTATTTTATTTTTTCAGGAGGTTTACTTATTGAGAAATCAAAGTTAGTGTGCTCCCAAATAAGAAATCCTTTTTAAAATCCAGATATTGTTAGAGACACCCAACATAGTAGGGAATTTTTCCATTTTTTCCATGAGTATAGTAAGCTCTATACACAGGGGGCTTTTAAATATTACAAAAGTCAACTACCTAGCTTTTAATTAAAGATACCATAAAAGGGAACTTTTTTTTTTTTGCATCTTTTGCATAGTATTAGCATTAGGAAGTAGCAAACAGATGCTAAGCAAGGGCAGCTATCATAAAAATCAGTATTCACATCAAGTAGATTCCAAAGCTGATTAGAATCTAAAGAATTCATTTGACAAAAAAACTTAATTTCATCCTTTGACTAATATAAATCAACTCCTCTGTTTCCCTGAGGGCTGAGACAGAAGAAAAGGACAGACACAAAAGAGTGATGCAGTAGGCATACGACCAGTGACCAAACACACTGACTTTTTCAAGTGCGCTGGTTTTTTTTCAAGTACATAAATATATGTATTGAATTCATCAGTATAGGAAATAAAATATAACATAAAATAATTCAACCTTGCATTTTTCTCACATTTTGCCATACCAGCAGGTGGCTTTTTTCTGTTGAAGATCTCTATGGTTTTTACCACTGTGTACCTCAGCTACTCTTTTTTTAGGTTTATCAGCTTTATCCTTCATACTATAACAAATATTTCAAATCTAAAAATAAGGTACTAGTTTAAGATGTCAGTTTTCTGATATTTCTCATATTTCTGATATGAAAAGCTATTTCTTTTTATTCAACTACTGTTTAGTGAGGAACTATAAATATCTGATCCTCTTAAAAATAAAACACTTCTGGTCAAAAATCACTTACAGATGATAATTTTATAAGTAATTAATAAACTTCCATATTTCTGTAACTCCAAGCCTTCTTACTCTTGAATGATCTCTCTCTACAACTAAGCCATCAGAGATGGCTTTGCCAGAAGCAAACAAAAAAAACCACCTGAAAACCAACAAAAAAGGAAAAACCCGTAGAAACTTCCCCAAACTTCATTACTGTTTAATTTATTTGACTGTGTAATTTCATGACCACTTTCTTCTCTTTACAAGAAAAAAACCAAGACCCTAATAATTATTTCATGTTTCATTTTTCCATGCTATTAAATACCTTTCTCAAATCCCCAAGGGCAATTCTGAATAAGTTTAGAGACAGTAATAAAAAAAGTGGTTTGGGTTGGAAAGGAACCTTTAAAGGTTGTCTAGTCCACTCCCACTCTGGCAATGATCAGGGACAACTTCAACTACATCACGTTGCTCAGAGTCCCATTCAACCTGATCTTGAATTAAAATGAAGACCAAAATTTGCTCCAAAATCTAAGAGGTTTTGAGACCAAAGAACTCTCCTCAATTAATGAGACCCTTTCTGTGTAGTAGAAATCATGTATGCAAGAACTGTAATGCTTTTGTAGAAACCAGACTGAAATTCACCAATGACATTTCAAAGAACAGCAGTGAGAAACCAGTTTTCATTTTAAAATGGTCTACAACCTTCAGTGCCACTTTTTAATTATTCAATATTTTGAGAAGGAAGAAAGAAGCAGAATTTGTGGCTGCTGAATTTTGACATGACATTTCCCTATTTTCTAATTTTCTATTATTTCTATTTTCTAAAGGAAACACAACTTCATACTCTTCATATAACCTCTGTAATGTTGATATTATCATCTGCTCCAAGTACCATTGGAAACTGCTGGGGAATTCTCATATCTACATCACTTTTAAAATGCAAGCATCCAAATTATAATTATATTGCATTATTATGTACATGGATCTTCCTAGACATCTGTGCACTTGAGAGTCTGAAGACAACAGACATTATTGATCTCTGTGATACAAACAGAAATTTGCCTGTTCAAGTCAGAAGTTATTCTCAACTACATTACTTATTCAATTTCCAAACAAGCTAATAGCTGATTAAATAGAATTAATGACAGGAAACACAGTGGGAAGTCTCAGGAGAAAGAGGAAAAACAATACTCAGTGTGATCAAGGTACACACTAATTGTTAGACCAACAAGTGAAAATAAAAATTGTAACAGAAAGACTTATCTACCAGCTTATTATAAGCTGAAAGAATTCAAACACCAGCTTGCTTATAAAGAATGGAAACAAACCAAATTTTATAAACACTACAACCTCATTCTAATTTCAAGCATAAAACACCACCTAAAAGTAGATACAATTAGGAGTCACTTCAATTTATCTGGCTTAAAATTTCTTTTCAAGTTTCAAAGTGGAGGAGTAAACATACCATTAACTCTAAACATGGTCAGATTAGAGCACTATGGATATATTTCCATAAAAAGGAAACTGCTTGCATAGCTATCACTGATATTTCCTCCTCCAGTGCAAATGGGGTTTTTTTGTTTAACTCTTGGGAAATGTGCTTCTTCCTTTAGATGGCAATGTCTTTCAGGTTTTCCAATTCAGTATTTCCTAAAAGCTGGTGGAAGACCACAGATGAGTATTTTTAACAGATAATACAGACAAAAAACACTGACCTTATAAAAGATGCAAGCAGAGACCTCTGTATTTACAATGTCTTACAGCTTCTTCTGCAAAAGATTTACAGGCTATTGCTTCTGCAAACGTTCTCATGTTTCCTCTCCTTGTCTGAGGTCTCTGACACTCAGGAGTCAGCCATTGGGCTCCAGAAATACCTCAGGTTTCAAGAGCTTCTGTTCAAGTTTGATACTGAGATGGCTTTAAAGAAACAACCAACCAACCAACAAACATATCATCTTTTCCTCATTTGTGTACTTCAGGAAAATATGGTTGCTGGCCAAAACAACCCACATGGTGAGGCTCAATGCCAAGGCAGCAATAATCTACCATCACACTGAGAACACATGGGAATTCCTGAGGCAGCTGTAGCAGGGAAGGAAGGGAATGCTTGAACTCTGAATTCAGCAATTCATTACCTCTCCTGGAAGACATCAGGAGAAGACAGACATGAAACATGGGTTGTCTAGAAAGGTTACATATCATCCCTATTATCCTTGCATTTTGTGGATACTCAGTACAGTGCAGTCTGTCAGCAGGACTGAATATCTCAGCAGAGCTGAATGAAGCAAAATAGTTTTCCTGGGAAAAATATTAACCATTTCTTAACTTCTGAGGATTTTAAAAACTAGATGAAAATGCCTAAACACCTCTTTCCAGATATTATAAAACTTCCAAAAGATTGCAGTGTTCTATTAATCAACCATTAAACAAAAGCCTACTGCAAGGCTGAATGAAACATGGGATGGGTTCAGCTATCAGCAATGTAGAGCTTTCCTTCAGTATAAACCTGCCTCATTGATAAGGAGCAGACTCCAATTCACCAAGTGTTACACCACCACGGTACTGATGCGCTTCAGATGGCAACGTGGTCTGCTAAAGTGCAGGAGAAACAACCTGAGCAAGCTGGCCAGGATTAGAAACCAGAGTTCCTAAGAAGCTGAGGACAGAACTGAAGGCATAAAAAAGCTTCTGCAGAGTCCTTAAAACAGATGTTTGATCCAGCTACCCAGGTTACTCAGGAGCTAATCCCTGAATAGAAGTCTCAGGAAGATAAAGGTCTTCGATCCATGATTGGTCTTACCAGTTTCAGCTGAACCTTCCTTTAGCAAAAACTGGGATCCACAACCACTTTCTCTTGGATACCAATTCTTGAGGATCAGAAGGGTGGAAGAGAAGTATCTAAAATTTTAGATCAAATACAAGGGAGACCTCTGTGTCAGCAAAAGTTGCTTAAGAGAGGTTACTGGTACAGGGAAAATGAAGAAAAACCTTAAGAAAAACCTTAATCCCTTGCCCTATCACTACACTAATTCTACATAAATTTAAATGCTCTCTAATGACATATGATTTTTGCATAATCATCTGCCACAGGACCCTTGTTTCAATTCACTTACATGAAAAGACTCCATGTCTTTTAACATATATAGAGAATTTCTAAAAAATACAAGTGAAACTGCTAATGGTGAATTTCTCAAGTGGCATCTCTATTGCACCTAAGACAACACAAGTTCTTGTTAGAAACAAGAGATTAAAAGTAATAAAAGAGGTAATTTCTTCCTTTGGAGTCAAAACAATTCAGCAATAGCATATACAAATTTTAGAGCTAGATTGCTACTTAGCCTTAACACCTTTAGAACTGATAAATAATGCACACGCACGTTAAAAATATTTTAGTACAGGATAGATAAAAAAGGGCATTCTCTTAAGAAGTTTCTTAAAGTGAAGCACATTTTTGTAGATTTACTCTCCTTCCTACTATGTCATAAATTGAAAGGTAATTAAATATGATAGAAAATTCTTGTCTAGTTTTGTTCCAAGTTATATCCCATTTCTATCCAGATATAATTTAAATTAAACCTTATCTAAAAACTACTTCCTATTATATCAAGGTATTACTCATTTTCATAAGCTGTATAAAAATGAAAATATTTAAAACTTTGGGCTGGGGGGAAGAACTAGGCTGTTTTCTAAGTAAGACTTTAATGCACATATTAATTGTGCGTTAAACCCTCTGACCCTCCAATGGGGTGGAGTAGATTATGAAAATATGAAACAAGATTTGATCATCCAGAGATTTAACATTTGGGTTTGCTCATCAAGCACATTTCACTTCTTTACCATACTGCAGACCAAGCACTGCCCTTCACAGCAGCCCCTGACTGAGACATTTTAGCCATAAGGGAAATGACAGAGCAAAGACTATTAAACAAGGAAAAAGGAATTCTATAACTAATTCATTTCAGAAAATTTTTCAGAGGTTTTCTTCTAAACAATACAAATATAATCCTACTCATTCATGGTACTTGAACCAACTGAGAGGATTGGATTTGCAATGCCACTCAGCTATGTGTAACTAAGTGATACTGAAATGGTCCAATTTGAAGCATCTTCATTTGCTCATCCACCACACCCAAGCCTTTTGGGCTCCAATCTTGCAAGACTGCATCTGTAGAAATCTTTTAATCACTTTTTTGGCATATGACATTTACCTACTCCTGCTATGCTCAACTTACAGTTGCTTTTTCTTCTCCTCATTCCACCACATTCTTGAAACTGCTTTTTTTAAAGCTAGGACTTGGGTAGAAAATAAAGTACTGGAAATTTTGATAGATAAACATATATCAATTATTTCTGAACTTTTTTGAATCTACAATGTATTCAGGATTATGGGGTAAGTTTTTTTAAGAAATATGTGAAGCAAACTTATTACTGGGATTTAGTGAGCATACTAATCCTGGATGTTTCCCTCCTCTCAGAAGAATACTACTATATTCTATATTATCAGCAAGATATTCAAGTCAGCATGCATATGCTGCAAGAGTTTCTCTCAGGAGCTAAAGAACAACGATGCTGATCCACTGAGACTGAGTCACTCCAAAAATCTAAGGGAAGTGTGGGAAATGTCCTTCAGTGGTAAATAGTTTGGGGAACGGTAAATGCTGTGAGACAATATTAATTAAAAAGTCCTTGTAGAGTTGTGTTTGCACTGTATATCCCCTCATAATGGTTTGTCCCTCCATATCCCCTCTTTGTACCTGTTTGGTTCATCTCAGCTTTCCCATCAGTACCTGTATGTCCATCAAACCCCAACCCATCCCCCTGTCTCCTTCCAGGTGATGTGTCCATCACCTGGTGACCCTTCCCCTTTGTCCAGATCCTTCTCCCAGGGTCACCAGGTAACTGGACCCTGTCTGGGACTCCTCCCCGACCCCCTCCTCAGTGGTCACTCTGACGCCTTGCCCCCAGAGAGCCGCTCCCCTGTCCTTCCCCGTTGGCTGTTCGGTTTTCCCTGCCCCCACCTATATCTGGCTGCTCTGGGCCAGGAGACCCTCTCTTTTGCTTTGGATGCCCTTCAAGGTCCAATGTGGCCTGGGATCTCTCCAGGCCCTCATTAAACTTTGGAACTAATCCTGAGGGAGAGCGCCTCTTTCCTTTGCTTGTGGGACCAGCTCGTCTTTGGACTCACGAGGGAACTTCTCCAAGCCCCCCGGGATCCAAGGAGAAGTTCCTTCCCTCTGCCCGACTCGCCCCACTGCACAGCTGGCCAGGCTCCACAGGGGATCTGTTCTGGTGGATTCGAGGGGGAGACGCAGCAGTCCTAGTTGTTTTTCATTTGTTTGTTTTGCTTAAAGCTAGAACCCAATTTAAAAAAACAGGACTAGTGATGATGGAAGACAGAAATTGAAAAGGAAGGCATTCTGATGGTCTACTTTGTAAGGCAACCTTAGTATCTTCAGAGGACCAAATCAGATTCCAGCAACATTGGTTGCTTCTAGCTATAATTACTTCCTTTAATCCTTAATTCAATCCTCTATTAGTTTTCCCACTATTTTTCTCAGAACTGATAACAGGAAAACCAGATTTAATTACTTAGGTTTTGTTCTTTTTAATATTGACACAGTGCTGATATCTCACTGTTCTCCATGGAGTTTTCTTGGTTATCTGGTTTTATTAAAAGACTGACTAAGAATATCTGAGGGTGGGGGAGGAGCGTGTGTGTGAAACATCTCTGACAAAAAGAGCACTGAATGAATCTTGAAATTACCAAATCTGTAACAGATGATAGCACAGAAGCAGAGGTATAAAACAGTAGCAAGAAGCAGAAACCTAATAAAGACTTAACTTCCAAATTAGTATGACAACAGTCACAAAGAAAAAGATAATCCAAAAATATTAGGTGCAAAGCTATCCAAACATGCTATGTTGCAAAAATCTTATGAAACGTGTACAAAACCATGTGAGCAATAAAAATATAAGTAGTTTATAATAATTGTCCTGTTCTGTGGAGTTGCGTTATTTGTATGTTTTATTATCCCTGTATTATGTATTGGTTTATTCCTTTGTACCCCCATGTACAACTTGGTTTGTCCCCAGTTTTCCCGCCTTGTCCTCCCTTCCCGCCTCTCCAGTGGCTGTCCATCGCCCTGGAAGGGGCGCAGTCTTTCCCTTTACCCCTCCCGGGTGCCTTGTCTATCACTCGGTGCCCCTTCCCATCCATCCAGAAGCTTCTACTCAGGGCACCGGGTGATTGAGCGAGGACCTGGGGCTCCCCCCATATCCTTCCCCCATTGGACCCCACCATATCCCCCCATCCCGGAGCCACCCCCTATCCCTATCCCCATCAGTCGTCGGTTACCCCTCCCTTACAGTTTATAAGCCGGTGCAAGCACCTTGTGCTTGTTCCTGTTGGCTGGCACCGTTCTAGGACATTTGGCCCCGTTGGGCTACAATAAACTCGGACTTAGCCCCCAGCAGGATCCGCTCTTCATTTACCACTGCGAGGCTTGCCAGCACTGCCCGGAACCCAAAAAGGCACTCTCCAAACCCCAGCCGGGAGCGGCGGAGGGTGCCTCGATCGCCCACTCTCGCCCCAGACGGAGAGCTAGCCGGGGCGGAGGAAAAGGGAACCGGGGCGGGAGCGCGGCACTGTTCCATTTTTCACAGAGCAAAAAAATAGGCAGATTTTAATAAAGATTTTTACACTTAAAAATAAAATCCCAAAGGAATCTGTAAATTTGATGAAACTTCATTTACAATAGGAAAAACTGGGAACATTCAAAGAGAACAGATTCTGTAAAGTTGATATTGATCACATTCAACTTTCAATAGAAGACCACAATCCTACCTTAAATAAACCACAGCAATGTTTTCTGTAAGAGCTCTAATACATTTTTTGTTCAACAATCTCCTTGGAGAAGTGAGCATCTTTACCAAGACCAGAGACAGACTGTTCTAAGCTTTCCTAACATAATAGCCATTTTCCTGTTTTCCAAACATTTAGTTTTCCTAACATAATTGCTGGAAATTTAAGATAAATGTCTCATGACAGCCTCATGAAAGCTGAAGCAACTGGTATTTTGATGTTGATGCCAAATCAGTATGTTTTGTTCTGTTTGAACCACTGCATTAGAAATCAGTGTGACACTAAATGTAACCTCTGAGTGCAAGAAGAAGAATTCATGGTATCAGATGTTTACTATTCCCACTTTTCCCTTGGCTTTACTCAAGGAGTTTTCATTGTTATAAATATGCAGTCAAGAGTTTGCTCACAAAAGAAATGCCAATTTATTGTCAGATTTAAGGATCTCCATTTTCCTAGCATATTATGTACAAGGAACAGGCCAAGAACCAGATGTGAGGTAGAAGTCAATCCGCTCCTACTGTATGTGAAATTATCAACTTCTTGTTAACCAGCTCAGTGACATGTCATCTGTTCCTACCTAACCATGGCACTCTCCTTTAATTGCTTTCTGATTCTGCTTGTATTACACTTTTATTTCAGTGGCAATAAATGAACCAGATGTTAATTTCTTCAAGAGTTCATAGTCTTAAAAACACAATTTCATGAAGTCTAAATGACTGTCTAAAGTCTAAAGTCTGTGACCATATAGAACAATGTCTCTGCTTTTAATAAATTATTATCAAATGTATACTAAAAAAATACAAAAAATTTTGAATTTAATTCTAGCAATGAAAAAAAGATGTGATATGCAGTTAGATAATTCTGAACTGAATCTCAGAAAAGGCAATGTTAATATTTCATAATTCTTAATATTTTATTAGGAATTTTTGAAATTAAGGAAAACCATCTGGTTTTCCAACAGTAGACTCATTCATCCACAAATGTGCAATTTTGTCCTATAAATCTTGACATGCAAGTCTCACAGAGATCCTTCAAATATAAAAAGTGTCTCTTCAAATATGAGGAAACACTGAACTTGAAGTAAACTGGCTCAATTTTCATGTTCCAACTGACTGTACTTTGTTTCCCTTTCTGTTTTCTCTTTTCATACATGCACTTCTCTTTCCTCTGATCTTTATTAAAGCTTTCTTTTCTATTATTCCCATGTCTGTGTTCCTTTATTCCCCCTTCAAATAAAATCTTTACTTACAGCACATGAATGATGACTATGGCACTGTCTTCCTTAAGAAGACAGCAGTATATGAAAATCAAAATAATTAAATATATTTCTAGCAGGTATGCAACAAGTAAAGCATCTATAAAATCATATTGCTGCCAGATTCAGTTTTTCTTCTTTCTCACCAACTTCATTAAAAAGTGGATTATTGCTTTGGCTAATTTAAGGCAATCCAAATAGCAACCCACTTAATAACAATATACAGCAACATAGACGAGCACAAGACACCTACAATTATTTGTATGTGTCTGCAGACATATTAAGTTATGCTAATTGTGGAGGTATTTTGCAGTTTTATACATCAAGGAGGGCAGAGGTATTAACACAAAACCCCCTTTAGATCCAAGACTCCAGGACCTTAATACTCCTCTATCCTAGCTCTGACCTCTTGTTAAACTCTGATCCCAGGAATGTGCAATGACTGATTTCAAAGAGGTTTCAGGAATCCATAATTAACTAGTAACTCCCATGCTGTAAGCCTTCCTGTACAGTTGGGACCTTTGTGCACAGGAGAAGGGAACACTCCTTTCATTGCTGACTTGCCACACACGCAGACAAGGACACTTCAGACATAAGTTAGCGCTCAGCAATCCCGGTTTATTTTTAAACCTTCTCACCAAAATAAAAAGATTATTTCAAGAATATGCTTGCTTTAGGTGTTCTATTTAAGTTCAGTTCCCACATGTGTACTAGAAATATTTCAAACTGGCAATTTTACTGAAGTAAATGAAGATTTACTTTTGTGGTACTCTATATTTACTGATAGAAGGAACATTGAAGTTATCACTGACAAAGAATAAAGTGGATATTTTTCATTCTCTTCACCCAAGCACTTTGCAAACCACAAGTTATATTAGACAGCATAAAAATAGAACATAATTTTACTTCTGTGAAACAAAAATAATTTGGCTTATATATCACTTTTTAATCCAACAAGCTGAAACAAATTTGGAAGTAAAAACATACCATTAATCTTTCTAATGTATCAATGTTACTAAGTCTTAATCTAAACTCTAAATTGATGAAATATTAATCGGTGACTACTTCTTTGACTTTATAATCTATCTTTCTGAATACAGTCCTTAGCAGCATTTCATTCTAGTTGAAATGCTGAGCTACATTTGCAACAATGGCAGTATGATGACTGTTTAAAATCTGCAGACTGCTGCACAGTCCCAACTAGCCAGGTCAGCTCTGAACTAATACATCACTGCAAATCCTAGGAAGTTTACAGAAAATATGCCAAAGAATAAAGGGAGGATACTGAGAAGATGCCACACTACAAGTGCACCCAAAGGGTACCTAAAAGACAACAACCTTGATTATACAATCTTTGCCCTCTTCTACTTTCTGAATTCTTGGCAAGTTTTTTACTACTTTACACAAGGGGCTAAGAATATCACAATATTCTATGACCTTCCACTAAGTGAGCCGACTAGCTACAAGACAAATTCTCTTTTTGGTGTAAAATCTTTTCATTTATGTTAATTTTTGCTTGAATATGTATTTATTTGGCATAGTCATGAATCAGGTTTTGAGAAATTTGTTGTAAAAACACAAACTCAAATAGTGGTGCATAACTGTGGAACAAAACCAATTCTAAAACTGTCTTTTTTTTTTTTTATCACAGTAAGTTATATCTACTTGAACAACAGAAGTTAAAATGCAAGCAAGAACTTAAAATTTCCCTACAGTTCCCCTACAGTTCCAGAGAGTTCCATCTTTCACTTTTTAAAGTGGTCATAGAAAAAATTAGATTTCTTTTCTCCTTTAACTAGATGATTCTTTCTAGCATGTATTCCTTCATGTCCATCACTTAACTCCTTATCATCAAATACCTTCAAAAGTTAATTTTGCAAAATTAATTGAATTAACTGAAAGTCAACCTAGAGACACAAACTCCTCAAATAATTTTAGCAGAAACCAACTTCATGCATCTGTACCGTGAAGACCATTTTTCTGCTTTAAAAAGATTCTGTGTTTCCATCAGACTGATATAACCTACTTCATGTAGCTTTTATTCAGTATCAGCATTTATTGTCACAGAAGCACGCATTATTACCCTGTATTTACAGTACTTGAGTTGTCAAGAACAAGTGAAAAGTTACTGAGCCATCAAGACACCAACCTTGTGGGCAGGGTGCAGCAGCCATCGGCCGTCAGCCTGACTTGGGTTTCATAGCTATCCAGGGGGCAAACAACTTGCTGAACAGGAGGACATTCGACTGTGCTGCAATCCACACTGAACACTATGGAGGAAGGGAAGAAGAACATTTCTTTTACTCATGCTTTAGAAGCTTTCTGCAAATTACTTCCTCGTAAGCAACCACTTATTGCATCAGCCTTTTAAGTCACAAAAAATTCTCCAATGAATGCATGACTGCTAGGTAAAATTACAAAAAGCCTCCCTTTCTCTTTAAGATTAATTTTTTAAAATTATTAGGAAACAACTGAACTGATAATAATTAATAAAAAAATTAGTTAATAGAAGTACCCTAGTCATGGAAGAATATATATTCCCTACAGCTTTTAAAGCAGTAAACAATCCATTGTTTATTTTTTTAACTAATAAAGTCTGTTTAAACAGCAAAATACTTGGGTTATAGGAAAAAAAGATACACTACAGATATATGTGTGCATGTTTAAAGTACATTTTTAAATACTATTTTATTAGGTTGTCTTGTTAGTATATTTATAGATGGCAAAAATTAAATACAAGTTAACAAATCTTTCTGCATTAGTGAGATGAATCATTCTACTTCACAAGAAAGACTGACTGACAGCTTTTAGAGAGCAACAAATGTCTAGAAATGCAAAGGAAAAAAAAAAACCCAAACCAGGCTAAATATATATTTAATGTTCTAAGTTATACTCAGGAAAACTGAAACACAATTTGCTCTTATTTGGTCCTAAGTCTTCCATGTAAAAAATACTACCAGGTAAGGTAATATGTATCTACTATACCTTTTCATAATTATACTTAGAAAGTGCAGAATAAATGGTTCCCTCTTTAAGAAATGAGCTACTTTCTGACTGAGCAAACAGGATGAGCAGAATGTTATCAGACTGTAAATTATGCAGTACAATATCCCTGATTACTGATAAAACTTCACTGCAATATTCACTTCACTATCACAGCGACTTACAGAACTACTAAAGCACCTTGACAATCCTACCCACATTTCTTGCAAGAGATCATAACCTTCAAAGGGCCATTTTTCCTCTTCTGGTCCTACATTTTCCAAGCTTGATCCTCAGTGGTACATAGCAATAACTGACTCTGTCATTATGAGACATCAGTCTCAGAATTACATCTGGTCTTTATATTGCAGTGGTTACGTGGCTCACTAATGCTGAAAAGCAGCCCAGACTGTCTTTTTTTAATCAAATACAAACTTAAAAAACATGACAAACAAACCCCAAGTTAAGACTACTCAAATATAACTTTTTCTCTTTATTATTACATTATTAGATTAATCACAAAACAGCTGAGATAGGACAGAACCTCTTAGAGGCTCCTAAGCCAGGCCCTGTTGATCTGGCTGCCCAGGATTATGCCCAGGTGGCTTTTCGATATCTCCATGGATGGAGACTCCACTACCTCGCAGGGAAAACTGTGTCAGTGCCCAGTCAACCTCATTGTGGAAAAGTGCTTCCTGATGTTCAGAGGGAATCTCCTGTGTTTCTATTTGTGCCTCTTGCCTCTCTGGTCCTATGACTGGGCATCACTGAAAAGAACCTGGCTGTGCTTTTACACCCCCTTCAGGTGTATTGATAAGATCTTCCCTGAGCCTTCTCTTCTCCAGGTGGAACAGTCCCATCTCTCTCATAGTTTCCTCATAGGAGAGAGATAAAGACAGATAAGAGATGAAAAATTTTGAAAAAGGAAAAAAAAAGTTCCTATTTTCTTTCAGATTTAAACAGGTTTCTCAAACTGGAAAAAGTATTGACAGAAAATTATAAGTAAGCTGAAAATATTCTGAGGTTACAGAACAGCCTGTAATTGGATTCTTCATTTCTTTAAGAGGTATCTCCCAGATTAGCTGCACTACTGTCCTGAAAAATAAGACAGCAAACATTTGCCACTGACCGTTCAGTTTTCTTTTTACATCCTACTGTGACTCCAATAATTAATACATGCACATTTCATGAACAGTTTATAGTTATATATGATAACAGCTGGTATTATATATCTTATTCTAAACTATTTTTTTGGTCTATCACAGAAACTTCAAGCTTTCAATACAGTTTGACAAATCTGTGTTCTTCAAGAACTCATAAATATGTTCCAGTTTCCTATCAGTGAAGATTCACCCAATCAACCTTTGCTTACAAGTCTTCAAGATTTTTCACATACATTTTGTATATAGAAGCATCTGAGAGTTACCACTTTTTACAGGAACGTAGCAGAAACCCTGCCATGGTTGCAGACCCTGACGTATCTGCAGTCATGTGCTACCTCCTTTGTAGACTACAAAACCAAAGGTTTTGAAACCTGTAATGAAACCAGGTGAATAAAACTTTCTAGTAGAGTAGGTTAGCAAAGTATATTAAGTGTTTTACATTTCACCCTGACATATTTCAGGCTAATAAAATGGCTGGCTTTTCACCTAATACAATGTACAGTTTAGGGCAAGATCTAAATAAATACCTATGCATCTAATGGTGAAGGATCAAGTCAGTATTTGCATTTCTGATGAAATAGGGGCTCAGCACAGGCTGAGGCTTCAAAAGTTGCAAATTTCTGAGGGTTCAGTATAAGGATATACAGTTTGCTTTTACAGCATGGAAGCATCACATGACATCCTCTTCTTTCCGTTCAGATGCATTTCAACTTATGAACAGTGCAACAAAACTACACATGATTATAGTAGTCGCACTGTCTGCCATGGGAGAAGTAGAAAAGAAGAATCTCTCCATGACAAGGCTTTATCCTTTTTACACTCCATGACACTTCAAAATATATTACATACAACCACAGCACTCCTGGACTTTCAAGGCAGCTATATCAGTGCCTGAGCCACTTTCTTAACTGTCCTATCCCAGGTATTTCCCTAAATGGATCTCCAGATTTGCTGATTTTTTTTTTCCCCTCCCCCACCTTCAGTGCCAACTTAAAAGCCATTTTTCCAGCTTCATTAGAAATGTATCTGTAATCCTTCCTCGCTTTTTTAGTCCAATCTTTACCCACTCCTATCTCAAGTTCTGTCAACATAAGCTTTTCAGAAATCATCCAATAAAACAACATAAGTACTATTCCGTAAGTAACAGAGGACAAAAGAAAAACATGATAGAACTCTATTTCTCTGAGCTCCATATAAAAACTTGATTTTGCTGACCCTTGTCCTTAGTGCAAGGCTGTATAAACTGCAGATCTGATTTTCAATACTGAAGCTGGATCAGGGTGGAGCACAAGCTACTTCCCTGTGCGTCATTACACATTACCTACTAAATTATGGTGCTGGTCTTGGACTTTTCATCAAGCCCTGATTGCACAGAATTCCCCAAAGAAGTAAGGCAAACAATAACATTTTCTTTACAATCGTGTTTAAACCAGTATTTGGTAGAGGGAAAAAAAAGAGTAATTTTCAGGCCATGTTGAAGATGAGTGAATGAAAGCTCTGCCAAAAAGACTTCTGAAAAAATGACAAATGAGTAGTCTTTTCAACACAGGTTGTGTCTATCATGACAGACATTTCCCAATGCTTTCCCAGAGAGGTCAGAAACTAAAAGATGACACTCTCCATTGCACCATATGCAACAACAAAAGTTATCAAAAGGTACAACAAACATCTGTTGGACAACTGGTAAAGTAAATTATTTATCTTGCTTTATTCAGAAATTCCTATCAATACTTCAGCAAAATCTTTAAGAAAAAAAAAAATTGAAAATACATTTTGAGAAATATAATCCCCAGCTTAAAACTAAATTCAATGCACATTGACTAAATTCCCTACTTGGGAATGAACAGTTACATACATCTTGTAGGAATAAAAGAGGCATCTTCTGGAACCAAACCAGGGTTCTTTCATCTCTGAGCTTTGCAACCACAGTAAAACAATGAGCATGACATACTTGTTCTCAGTAGGTGACACAGCTGTGATGAGATACTTTGTGAAACAACAGATAAGAACATTTAAAGCAAATGAATCTGGAGGTTAATAGACATATATGACTAAGCAACAAAGTTTCTTCAGTATTCATTTTAACTGAACACCAAAGCCTTCAATTGTATTCCTGAAGTAAAAAGGGCAGAAGAGGAAGTGGATCTCAAAATGAATTATTTTAATTTTATTCTAGGATTTAGTGTTGAGGAAATATTTTCTATTTTTCTTTTACTAACTCCATTGCCAATCACAGCACTTGAACATATGCAGTTCTCAGCAGAAGGATCCCAACTCAAATGCCAGAATTAACTAGAGAGCAGTGATATCTTTTTTAAGGAACAGAAATAAACACAGTTTATGCTTTAATTGCACAAGTGCTTTATCTTGGCATAAAGCAGCACTGCTGTAATAGGAAGTAGTCCTCCAAGCTTTATTTCCACCAGAAAGCCCTTGCTGTTGCAAAACCCCTATTGAGGCTGGTTAAACAGACATGGAGGTGCAGAAAGAGTGTTCTGGATGCACTGCTCCCAGAACTAAAGTTTTTAGGTCTGTGGCAAATAATGGAAACATATTTTTCTCTGTTCAACATGTTAACTCCATAGACTTGCTGACACATTCAGTAAAACTGATGACATCAGCCCCACAAGAGTTTCTGCATGAACACCAACCTCCCAGGCCTTTCTATGTCCATGACACATATTTTTCTAGCAATATGGCATTTCAGTAGCAATTCACATAGGTCAGTTCCTCTCTAACTCTTCTTGTCTACAATTCTTCAGGATAACAAGTCAGTCTCTGAAGATGCAGGGTATATTATCAGGTCTCTAAATTTCTAAGCCCTATTTGCAAAGCTCTACATTTCCCTTAAATCCCGTTAATTTCTTTCCTTCACCAAACTCTTCAAAGCCTCTGCTCTTTTACCCTCCTAACACACACCTTCATTTTTCCAGTCCTATGTACCCTTCACCTCTTACAACTCCCTGCAGTGAAAAATACAAACCTCTTCAGAAAACAATTCAGAGTTACATAAATTCACTAACGTGACAGACGATCATATTCAATTTGAAGATTCTGTAAAACTAGTGAGTTGAAAACAGCTTTCAAGAAGTAATTTCCATGGGCAAGTCTGGACAGACTTATTTGCTGACTACAAGGTGGGAATTCAAATAGTATTTGGGAAGACATGATCAGAGCTAGAATTTCTTTCAAAAATGATAAATAATCCAAAGTCCGCAAGACATAATTCAGTAAAGGCATAATTGAAGTCTATAGGAGGAATTAAAATGTACAAATATAATGGTTCAGTAGCAGTCATACTACAGAAAGATCCTGACATCATAGCAGTTCACCAACTAGAAATACCTCTTGCAAAACCATTAAAATCTTATTTAAAGTTTTGCATGAAAAACAGAAGGCAATTATTCTAAAGTATTTACTGCTGATGAAGACTCTCCCAAAATTTTAGTCTGCTTTTGGATACCACAGGTTAAAGTGTTTTTTAACTGAAAAAACTTACAGAAAGGAAATACACCCAGTAAAGAGTCAAAAAAGACCATGTCACAAGAAGTTACAGCTAACTCTAGATGAAAGAAGCCCATTGTTGACAAAATGTTCCAGGGCAAAAAATGATAGTAAAGATTTGTTCACCGACTACTCAGAACAGGGTACAAAAAAGTTTGTTTAAATTTCCACACAGATTTACACTGAAGATTAGGGAAAAAACACAGGAAGAATCACTAGAAGATGCAAAGACCATAAAATCTTCTTCTGTGGAAGATTTAAGAAAATGTTAAACAAGCATAGGAAAGGCACTGTTTAAGCACACTTGAAATATAGCACTGTTTGCATATAATGTTTTGGATTACACCATTTTATATGCTTGCTTTCAGTCCTCTGTTTTGACTATTTATCTTAACGAAGCCTGGATCAAAGAGTGAATTTCATCTTCCACTTTACTTGGAATAACAGATCACAAGAAATGCTGATCTGTGTTCTCATGAAATGGAAGATGAATAAATACTGAAAATGTCATACAGTTTGTTAGTATACCCCTCCATAATTTTGCTCTGCAGTTTTTAAGGGTCAACACTGGATAATCTAGAGAGAATTTAAAACAGAAATCCTAATTCCCTGTCCATACACAGTGTATTCCTACTATGAAAAACCTATGCATAATCTAATCAATATATAAAGCATGTCACTTGCACTAGTAGCATTCACAGAAAGTCAATATTCTCACTAGGTATTTTCCCCTTGCTACTTGGTTTAAATTAATGTCTAAAGAATAAAGTCAAATTTACCATAATTTTTTTATCCTGTGTTTTTAATGTGTATTGCCTACATATAATAATTAACTTTAAAGAATCATCAGAAGAATTTAGAGGCTCTATAGGCTTTACTGGATGCAATTATATAAATTATTTTGTTTGTTAGACAGAAAAAAATTGAAAAATGGGAAAGAAACTGTATCTACTTTTACCTGGCTTGCATTCATAGAGATCACAGCATTCCCCTGGCTTTCCTGATGCCTTAGAAACCAGTATATTCAAATAGCCAGGTTGGCAAACCTTCCTCAAGCAGCCTGCAGGATTACACACACAACGGCTTGGGAGTGGACAGCATTCACCAGGAGGTGCATAGCCTTCAATCAGGATGGAATCTTCTGGACATCGAGGAGAAAACTGGACCTCACAGCGAGCCTTGGAGCAATCAGGTTTCTCTTCTGAAAGGGAGAGAAAAATCATCATGCCATACACGTCAGTAAAACACTGAAGTTGTGAAGATAGTTGTGAAGATAAACTCAGATAAAAGCTCCCTCTCTTCTCCCTGCCCCCAAAACAATAAAAAAGGAAACTGCTGCTGCTGAACTGATTAGAAAAAAAATACCAAACACTCTTTAAATACTATAGTTATTTGCAAGATGCTAGGAAATATTTTACAAAATTTGTACTATGTGCGTGATGGCTGAACCCACACAGCCTCAAGTAGAGCTGTGAACTTACATTTGGTCTGGATGTAAAGAAACAACTTGTCATATCATGTTCACACCTATTCCTTCAGTTTCCTAAGACCTTCCATTAGGGACTGATTTAAATTGTTTCATTTATTAGCCTGAACTGAGCTCTCACATGTTCAAAAAGCAAGTTAAAAGTTCAACAGCTAACATACTTGAATACTTTGGCAGAAGAGGATTTTTCCTGTACATACTCCCAATGTTCACATTAGAAGTGGTGTTCCTACATACTTCAGCAGCTTGAATACCGAGAGAAGAGGTTTAACTATGGTGATGATGAGGTTTGTTGATGATCCTTATGCACCCCTTCTAACTCAGGATATTCTATGATTCCTTCATGTACAAGTACTTTTTTTCTTACAACCATCAAGGATTACAAACCTAAACATGCTACTAGATAGCACTATAGTTCTTACAGTTAAATATCCTACTATTTCCATCTATCATTAAAACAGCCTTGACTAGATATGTATTTTGCTTAGAACTTTAAATAACTTTTTTAAGATCAATGTTTTTTTTCAAATTTACCCTTATGTTTAGGTTCTTATCTGCTTTATTAAACACATTGTTCAGACAGAACATTACTGGCTACAGAGGCTCACTGCAGAGAGCTGTATAAATAATACATAACATACTAGTTTTGGTATTGTATTGATAGCCTTTAGTTTATGCATGTAATAAAAGGCTTGACACTCTAGCTTTTAAAACTATTTTCATTTTCTACCACATGTTTGCTCAACATGCACAGAGAAGCAACAAAACTGTTGCAGTAGCAGCCTGTAAAGTGCATACTCATAACAGCCTCTTGGCAGACCACTTGTACTCATGATGACCCTTGAATTCCCATTGTTCATTACTTTATGTGACCTAGCATTATGCATCCAGTGATCTTCCAATTTTCATGACTAATAGATAATCCCATCCTCATGCAATCTCTCTTATGAAAATACTTTGGATTATAAGTATTTTAAAAATTTGACCTGCTCTTTTTCACTTGACTGCATTTACACACATACACATATCTATATGAAGATAAGAATTTCCTTAATGACTGCTTAGATAATTCAATACAAATAAAATTTGAGCAATGCAATTGGTCAAATACAATAAAAACTATTTTTGACTGATTTTACTAACTTTTCAAGAGGCAAGATTTATCAGAAATGCACATCAAACTGTTCAAATTCAGACTATTCAGGACTCTAGATGTATCATTTTTGAAGACCAATGCAAAGCCTACTGTTGGAGTTTGTAAGACACCTAGCAATGATATGAAAACAAGGACATGTCACTATCAACAAGTAAGAAGCATCACAAGCACTAGAAGAGAGAAATTTAAAATAGAGAACCATGACAAGTATTTTTGTATGAAATACTCAGTCAGTATTTTGCAGTTATTTCTGATAGTCTTTTCCATGTTAGAGTATTGTGTTCAATAGAGTTAAAGGTTACAGACTATGACAGGACTCTTACATAAAGCCAGCACCGTTTCCAGAGAAAACGATTCAAACATAACCACCACTTCGTACAAGATGTGTTTATGTTGTAATATCAGGTAATATAACACCAGTAGGTATTTATAAACCAAAAGTTTTCTTCTTAATCCAGTGTTTTGTACTTCAGAGTCCCAAAAACAGACAAAACCAAACTAATAACTTCCTATTAATACTCATGTAGATTTTGTGCTCAAACTATGTACATGTTGAAACATTCCTCTCCCAATACATAAATGCAACTGAGCAACAGGAAAGTCAAACATATTCACCCAGGCTGGATCAACCAATGGACAATTATCTTTCTGCTTCCCAAACTCTAGCCCACAGAAGTGTCAAAAGCAGGTTAAGAAAATTTTGCAGACTATGTCACAATTTGTTTATTGATTTAGATGTCATTTTTTTCTTTATTGAAAACAGCTACTGACTAAAGTGATGTGTGGTCAGTATATAAAGTGTTTCCTTGAACATAATCTTTATCTAAAACATGAGAATGCCGCAGCTCCAGGTGTAGCATTACTACTTGTTAATTAAAGCTTTAATCAACTAGCATCATGCCAGTGTAATTGCTCTCCAAGTCCAGAATTCGCTGCAATGGAAGAAGATGGGAGCTAAGTTTTACCGTGTTTCAGTGAAACCTGATGCGGGCGCCTCATTTTGACACAAAGTTTGCATAAAAGACATTATTTCTATGCAACCATTCAGAAAAGTCTCAAGGTTTTTCTTTTTGTTATCTCAGCAAATGACAAAATCTTCTCTATCCACAGAGATTCACTACTGGTAAACTAAACTAGTTCTACATTTTCATTATTTCATTGAGGAAGGCATTGAAATTTAATTTGTTCTCAAAATAAATTATAAACATTAATACAGCCATAAATGTCACTGCTTTAGCAGAATTCCTGATTTAATTCCAATATATACAGCTATTTAAGATTTCATCAAACAAGAACTGTTTGATAGATCTTTTTTCCTTTATTAACAGACTTCCACTCCTTACAAAGGAATTTAAAAGACTGATGTAAGAACAAAATAATTAAAAATACACCAACAGCCTCAAAAGACAGATAGCAGTGTAATTCCAAGCGATATTCACAAAAACACCCTGTAAAATCACTCACCAGTGCTATTTCTGCTACTTTGCCTCTTTTACACACCAGACTGCTTCAAAGCAGCTTCTCAGCAGGCCAAAGTAGATTCACAAAAGCCAACTGCCTTTCTGCCACATAGACACATACACTACAACCACCACAAACCAAAAAAGTCCCAAAAAAGTCCCAAAAAATAAAAAGACAAAACCCTACTAATAACTTCCTATTAATATTAATGCAAATTTATTTATTACTCATGCAACCTGTCCCCCAGATGTTTTAAGCTAACTTATTACACAAATCAGGTTCATCCTGACCAACATCTTCACAGTCAAACAATGCATCAGGACTTAAACTCCATTTTTATAATAAATAGAATATAAACAAATAAATATTATGTGTGTCCAGAAATAGGAGAACTTCATTTTTCAAATCACCGTGTTGAAGCTAAAGAATTAGGCTTTTGAGGAAAGGGAGAACTATACATATGACTTATATACTATACTATATATATGACTTACTATGAACCAAATACATACATATTCCTGAATAATAGGGCATCTTAATAAACAGATTACACAAGATACTTGTGTCACATTGTTCTCACCCATAGTGTAAATTCCTTTGCAAGAAGAATTTCATAGAACCTTAACTGAATCTAGAGACAGTAAAATTCCTATAGCATAAAACTCAATCTCATTTCAATATATCCTTTAAAAAATACCCCAATCATTAATAAGGAGAACAATCAGTTTTCAGGGATGCATTCTGATAAAAGTTTAAACTGAAACCTACAATTCACTAAGGAAAACATAGTTGGTTGCAAGTGCTGCCTTGATGTTGAAAAAAGCAGCATTTCAAATAGCAACAGAAAGAACAGAAGATATTGGCTGGTTTTCTGAGGAGGTTTATCTGTGCGACACATTCTCTTTACAGCCTTTAATCAAACATCACCGAAGCTGGGAGCGTTCTGGTATCCCTGAGATCTCATCAGCCTGAGCCAACAAAGAATCTCTACAGAGATAAAGGAAGAGTCTGGATCAATCAAGCTTTTGCAAACTATCTATTCTGAGACAGGCAATTTTCTTAAGAAATTTGGAAATGTAGCTAGAAATATAACACTCTTAATAAACTGAACACAACTCGGACAGGAAAACTAACATTCTGATGAATTCCAAATAAGACTTCTAGCCTTGGAAACAAACTTAATACTACTCTAAAAGGCAGCTGTGGAGATAATTTCAAATAAAGTGACAGGATTATTTCTAGATATAAATTACTACTGGCAGAAGGTTTCCATTTCAAGATAAACTTTACTTTCTGTAGATCTGAAGGTCCAGGCTTACTTTTACTTTGTTAAGAGACTAGAAGAACTACTTGCTGTTATTGAGCACAAGAGAGAGTACACCCTACAATTATTAAGAAAAACTAAGTTACAAAAATAATAATTGAAAAATAATAGTTAAATAAGATACAATGCACGGTGTGCTTTATCATTAAAGCAGGGATCATTACTTAAAACATTAGGATATCTCAAAAAAATTTCTCACTTTCATCTCAGAAGTGCAGAGGGAAGAAGAGCATCTCAGAAGCTGAGGCATAACAACATTCAAACTGACTTTTCATTGCAACCACAGTATACTTGTTATAAAGTGCATGAGGAGGAGAACAGCCTTCAAAGGATATAATAATAATAAGAAATCAAAATATGGATTTGGGTTTTTTTCTTTCTATAAATTTAGAAAGTGTCTATCATAAAGCAACAGCCATAAACCCGGAACTTTGTTACAAAGTTTCTCCATATCAAAAAGTACAATGTATTTTTAAAATTATACTTCCCATGACTGTAAAAAGTTATAAAGGGGAAGTGGAGGTAAAATAGCAAGTTACTGAAGCACTTACGCTGCAACCAATGCTTTCTTTGAGAGAAGGCAGCTTCTTTACCTTCCTGAAAGGTTTATGCAATACTCAAACTGGGTACTAGTTAGATATGTTTTTATTAAGATAGTCTCTGAACATAGGAAGTCTAGATCGCAGGCATTTTCCACTTATTTTGTTAAAGTAGATCAGTTGTAACACAAACCAACCAAGCCTAACCAACCCTCACCATCTTTGTTAATACCAAAGCAGCATGGAAATAGAAATGGCTCCTTAAGAAAAATTAAGCACTTTGTTTTCACCTCTGTATCAAATTCTTATCTTTCATTATGTTTGCATGCTCTGCTTTGACATGCAGAGAAATCATATGCCAAGTTGATGTAATGAGAAAAGCAGAACAGTTAAAACATTGGTTAGAACAGTGAAAGGATTTTAGGGTATAATCTGGTGTGGAAGAAACAGAGAAGACAATCCCTGACATGGATGGTAGGGTCTTCTCATTCTTCAGGTGAAATGGAACAGACCCATGCTTCTGAGGAAACCATTTCAGGGAGGGATTTTTATCATTTTATCAGAACTTCATATGATGCTGTTACTCAGTCACCATAGAAACAAGGGCAGAATGCTTTACTGAAGGAGATGGCTAAAGAGAAATTGGTATTTCTCAGGTCCAAATGTTCCCATTGAGATATTTAAATGGTTCTACAGATGATTCTTTAAAGTCAAACTTTTAATACATATGCATATAGATATACACAGAAATTGAGGGAATAACATTTTTTTTTTTTCTGTTAGGTCCATACAAAGAACACAGAATAAGAAGCACTTTGAAATAGCAAGCTTCATATTTCATTTTTCTGAGCAGTTCTGAATAGGATATGGTTTACAAGGATTAATATTTTGCATGACTAAACAAAGCAATGCACTACAGTTGGCACACATACTTTAAAGGCATGCGTTCAGCTTTGCAGTTTTGTTTCACTGTAAACAATTTTTGAGAAATCTAGGCTAAAACACAGTCACTTTTATTGTACAGTCTTACAGTCATCATTGTGATACATTCCAAACAATAGGCATACTATACTGTTATACAGTGGCAGGAAGGAAATATTAAAAGGATTAGGGATAAACAAGAAAAATGATTACCCAGCTGAAGCAATCAGACAGGGATCAATATTGGAATGCAAAATACCCAAAAGGATTTTCAAGAATCAAAAGGGCAGTTATAGTAGATTAAAAAATGAGATTAACTAACACATACAATATGCACAGTACTGTATATGGATGAATTGCTACAAATAAAAAAGTGAATGAGAGCCTGACCTTTTACCTAAAACTGAACTTTATTTAAAATCTATTATATTTTCTAAATTAGTCTTGCTACACTTCCCAGCATACTGGTGCTCCACATATTATGTATTACACAGTGGGGCAACCTATCTCACCCACATTATAGCCTAATGAGTAATATAACAGCCTGGAACTAACATGGATTAAAAAAAAAGTCACACACAAAAAGACAGTCACAGATACCAGTTTTAAGAAACATCCATTCATTAATACGCATATTGCAGCACAATATTCTCTACAGATTTGCCAAAGATTTTCCATTTTGAGGACCAAATAGCCAGAAAAATGGGTTGTATCACTTGAGACAACTACAGTCAAGAAAGACAATAATGCCCTTTGCAAAGCTATTGCAATTTTGTAATGCCATTTCCTGAAGTAGTTTCTTTTCCCTGTACTAGATATTTTAAAAATAAAGGTGGTAATTCAAAACAAACAAATAAACTGACCTCAAAAGATACCACACCAGAATCACAAACAATCCTGACCCCAAACTGATGTCTTCCAAAAGAAGAATTAGCAGACTCAATGAAGATCTGTCAAACACCTGCATCTAAATGGAAATGCAAGTTCTATAAAACCAATGGTGTTTGTGGTAATAGTTGCATTTGGATTCAGACCTCCCAGCCCACAGAATTCCTCTGTTATGCTTAGAAAAAATCAGGCCTTGAAAACTCAAAAGAAATATTACTTTTCCTCCATTTCATTCAAAACTTGCTTTCAATAAATATGTATTAGTTTGACACCAATAAGTTAATCCAAATCAATAATGGATAGCGTTAGCTGGCAGAACTGTACATGAAGGACTGAGCCCAGACCACTGCACAGAACATGGGAAGCTGTACCATCCCTGGGACAGGATCCATTTCTACTGCTAACTGCTTTCAATAGAAATAAAGCACCTTTAAATTTCAGCAGTGAAAATCCTTCAGAGGTTAGTTGGAGAAATGAGCAGATAGCTGTAAATCTGACTACAGCTATGTTGCCACTATTGAAAAATAACATTTAAAAATGTATTCAATATTGTCATGGATGGAATAACATTGTAAATTGTCATTTCCTTATATAAGAAAGCCTATTATGCTGGATGAATGGTACTACTCCTACTAGTGCTCAATCTTTATATTGGCAAATCAACGGGAATTTTCAAAGAAAGAGTATGTAAACAGTAAGGAGTTAGTCTCACTTAGGGAGTTGGAACTTGGAAGAATGCAAAATCATTCTGAGAATAAAGCAAAAATGGAAATACTAGATTTATAATCAATATAAACTGCATATACTTTGATGACTTACAGAAATATACACCAGTAGCAGATATAATTAAAGCAGAAAGTATTGCTTATTGTAACTGTATATTCAGCTGCAAAACCAAAGGTAATGTTGAATGAGTGCCAAAGTAATGATAAAGCACAACTATTTCTAACAATTCTCCTTAACGCAGGTTAAGAAAACAATAGGAGTCTAACTGATATCTGGAGAAATAATCACAATAATTTTCTGGACAAATAATTACAAATATTCACTGAAGGAGAAGTACTGTAACACACAGTTTGATGTGACAAAGAGAAAGGGATTTGAATTTGGGGACATGCTGTATATCTTGCAATGGACAAACCTCTAGAGGCAGCTCAGGACGTAAGGAGCACCAAACAACTTACTCTATCACATAATCACACTCAGATTAAAGTATCAAATTAAAAATAATCTTTACTTCTTACTCAAAGTCTGACAACATAAGCAGAACAAGGACTTAGAAAGCACTTGCCTTTGCAATAAATGCAAATTATAATGAAAATACATACATGAGTTTACAAATAACAATAATTCACATATGTATGAAGCTAGCAACTGAAACTGAACAGCAGAAAGGGCAATCAGTTTCCTAGAGCTAATTAACAACAGACTTGTAAACATTAACTTAGAAATGTCAGCTTTGATATTCAAAGAAATGCAATTTTGTTGTTATCAAAATTGAATCAACTCCTGTCTACCCTTAGTGCTTTGCTTTGTTAATCAAATAAATTTAAGGCATGTGATTTCTTTTAGTTCTCTCTGATAATTACTAATGTTAAAAAGCCCCATCAAAACCCACAAGCCCACGCACAGAAAAATAAGGACCTAAATGCTTTAAGACACTTCTGGCAAGCAAACTCCAGTATGCAAACAAGTTTTCCCAGTTATTATATTCAAAGAACCTCTGTCTCCTATCAGCTTAACCTCTGTATCTTTATTAGAGGCTTAACCACAAGTTTCTAAAATGCTTTCACAAGAATACTCAAGATGTATGATAATCATCCCTGTTCAATACTTTGGTCTTCTCTTTAGTAACCTAAAATACCACAGTGGTCAGAAACTACGAAGAGAAGCATAGTTTTCCTTATTTTAGGCAAACAAAGTGACTGCTTTCAATGGAGAAGGCCAACACCGCAGTGTTTCAAGATATTTTCACACTCCAACTGCTATGGTCTATCCCTCTTGACTTCTCTAGGTTAGCTTCTTCCTAGGCCCTTCAAAATAACCTCTCTAATTTAGAATTTAAACACATTTTGATTATACAAGATTTTCCACACAACCAGACATCTTCCAAATTTTTGCTTTTTCCTTTTAATTTCCTTTTTAACATTAACATTTCTGTTAATTTTGTGTCCCCTGAGTTTTAATGCCAACTAACTGTTCCTTTGTTACTCATCCGTTACCAAAACTGCATCATTACTGATTAACATTTCCATGCATTACTTAAGACAACAGAAAACAACTCTACCTATAATAAGAAATATGACAGCAAAGCAAAAAGGGACCATTATAATTTTAGGGGAAATTTATAGTGACAGAGAGAATTCTGATGTAAAAATTCTTGGTGCCTTGCAGAGAAGAGATTCCATAAACTCTTTACATTTCCAAATAGAAGAGAAATTGAAAAGAAAAAGACAGCTGGTAAAAGAAAGCATGTAATGACTACAGATTCCCTGCTGGTTATCTCCAAGTACAAAAATCATCAATGTCAAAGTTAAATCTGAGGTACAGAGTTCTTCAGAGTTTTTTTTTGTTTTGTTTTTTTTTTTTTTAATCATGAACATTAAAATGTACTTAATAAAAAACCCTTAAAGAAAAAAAAAAAATAGAAAACAACCTGAAGGAATTTAAACAGCTCAGTCCTCCAGAAAAAGTAGATATTGCTTCTCACCAGATCTACTTTTTGCTGAGAAATTACACTTAACAAAACTCTAGTGAGGAGCATTTCACTGAACACAGAAATGGTGTATATTCCACATAAAACATTATTTTTTCCCTATAGGCAAAGTGTTCTAATGAACTGCCATATTTGACACTTAAAATGCAAAATGCAGAAATAAGCAGTTTATCAGAAGACTCCAATGTAAAAGAAGCTAAAGCACTCTGTTCTTGGTTTCTTACACTGAAGGCAACTTCTCATATTCCATGTAAAAATATGGAATAAATAATTATAGTAGAAGCTGTGCTTTCTTGACTACAGAGAACATTTACACTAGGTAAAACAAAATTAAATAAAGCATCTAAAAATAATGCAAGGGATTCCACTGAATTGCAAGCTCCTACTTGCAATACCTGTTTTCAGTGCTAGTTTGAATGTGTTTCTGCACTTTTACAACTGTCATTCACACAAATACAAGAGTAAAACCAAAATATCTGTTGGGAAAAAAAGCAACAAGACAAAAGAAGCACAAGAAATTTAAATTTTATTCTAAGATCCAGACAGCTTAAGCTTGAGAAGACAGCTTGACCAGTTTTTTGAGAACTGCTTGGAAAATTAAATAGAAACCTAGAAATTTGAGAATCATCTTACTCATCCTGCTTTCAAACTCTTCAGCATCCTTTCCAGAAATATCTAGATGTCTCGGGGTGGTGGGGGGTGGCACGTGTGCAATATGTGAGCACATGGATTCATAACCAGTCTCACACATAGTAAGACCACAACAAATCACAGTATGAGAAGTTTGTTCTGCTCTGCAGTACTGCTGCGCAAAATGTAAGAAGCCAGATTACTTTTAGGACAAACAGAATCATGCAACATCCACAGTGTTTATTCCTCAGATTGTCACTAAACAGGTGCCTGCACAAGACTATGCAGGTACATAAATAAAATATTTGACAATAACAATTAAATACAGCTTCAAGTCCACCATTAAATGCTACTACATATCACCACCCTCTTGCAGCATCCCTTATTCTACCTTGAAGCATCAACACCCCACAGAGGGAATTAAATGTCAAAACTACAAAAAAGCAGAAAGTCAGAGTTCACATAGTACTAAGCTTCTGTTAACAGTAGTACAAGTATTTTGCTGACTTCAGTAGCCATTAAACTTGGACCCCTCTGTTTCAAACTGGATGAAAGCCAATACCTTGTACTACAAACAAAAGACAGTAAGTCTGGAAAAAGACCAACAATCCTATGTCAAATATATAAAAATAATCTCTCAGTTTCAGAATGCTGTTGGCTGCAATGTTCTTTAATTAGATTCAGTTTCTGATCTCATTTGAAGCATACAGTTGGTTATTAAGCACCTGGAAAGCTTGTTTCCAAAAGCTGCTTAAAGGGGAATGATCTTGAGGTTTGCAAGCATGGTAATCTGCTTTTTCTCCAAGTGTACTGTTGTTTTTTTTTTTTAATCATAACTACCAAAAAGTATCACAAATCATTCTGGCTCATACATTTTTTTTTGATTCCTTGCCCTCCACTGTCCTTACTCATTCTTCTTCAATGACATTTCCTCTTAAGTTATCCACTTATTGTTTAGGTCCTCTTTAAAGTAAACTTCATATGCTACTTATTTCACATATTCTCCAGCCTGTCTTTCCTATTGTACATCTCCAATACACAGCAAGACACTTGTTTTGTGTAAAAATCTACCTTAATACAAAATATTACTTTCTCTTAAACACTAAGAGAACGAACACAAACTAAGGAAAAGCATATTTCTGGCATTTTGCACAACAACTTCCGTGACACAACTGATAAAAGAACAAACTAGGAAATTCAGATGTAGAAGCTTTAGATTAGTATAATCTCTTGGGGCAGTTTGGCTAAGCCTTGAATGCAGATTAAATTTACAAGCACTAAAATGGAGGTTACATACCATTGTGGAACACTATGCAACATGAAAGAAGCCAGGAAACTGCATATACAGCTGCACTTCCCAAGTGAAGCACATTAGTATTATTTCCAGCAAGATTCCCATGATGGTGCCCTTTGCACAAGTATGGGATTCAGTCTCCTCCAAAACCATTCAATTTTTAGATCAAACTCAGTACAGCGCACGGCACAGGAGACATCAATGTACATTAATGCTACATATAAAGGTTTGCAGCACACATTACAGAATATGTGGTTCCATGATCAGAGACAAGGCATTGATAAATTGGTCAAGTATGAAGACGGCACATTATCCACAAAGTTATTAGCATCCCTAGAACAGTCAAGAGACATCAATGTTGTATGTGGTGAGGACAGACTCTTTGTCAAGCCTGGAAAAACTCTAGGAGTGGGAAGACTGCAAATGGAATTTTAAACATTATCTGTGGAGTGTCCCAAGGAAGAAACTGGCTCTGTACACTCTCATGCTACAATGACAGTGGATCTCTACCTCATAAACACACCCTGCAATGTAAGCAGCAAGACCAGAATTTTAGTTGAGAGCTATCGTGAACAAAATGAAAGTTCTGTGTGCTTGAAACAGACTAATGAAACTAGAAGAAAGGAGTTGAGGTTACTAGCAAACACTAAGAAATTCTTTTCTCAGAAGATGAAATGATCCTTACAACCACGATACTGCACTGATCCTATAAACACGCAATACATTAAAGAAATACCAAAGCTGAGAATTTATTTCTTCATATAGGCCAAGCATTGCAGAAATGAGCAAAGCATGAGCAGTGCTAACCAGGAAATCCTGTTGACATTCAACAAGATAACAGCAGAAAGCAAAAGCTACCAAAAAACTTTATTAAATACCACAACCACTGATGCTTACACATCTCAAAAAAGAAATTTTGCTGTTTTCCCCTACTTGGCTGAAAAAAGACAGCAGAGAGAATAAAATCTAGTATTACATGATGAGGTATCTCACGTATAACTGAAGAAATGTCCTCCACAGTACACCTCAGTGAACAGCACAAGTCCTCACAAGTAAAGCAGCAGCAACAGAAGTAAATGAGAAAAAATGAAAAAATTAGGTCTTTAGTTAAAGTAGTTGTAGGTGTTAATTGCTAACAAACGCAATATTAATGAGGTGAGTTTTAAAGGAGACTTTTTGTTATCACAACTCAACTTCTATTACGCCACAAAAAGAAGCAACAGTTAGATCACATAAGGGTGGACAGTACAAGCTTAAATAACCTGTAAATGTAAACGTACCATTCAAGAAATGTAGAAAGACTGTCTTACACAATGAATTATTTAAGTGGCAAGATTTAAGAACAAATATTCAGTTAGCATAAATTGCCTTAGCTGCTTGACTTAGAAAGGACTTATAAGTAGTTGTATGGATTCATACTTTCTCTTGTTCCGTGCATTACAATGTGGTAACTAAGAGCACAGACTTAAAAACAAAGAAACAAAACCCCACAAAGCCATACACCCTAACAAAACAAACAAACAAAACAAACAAAAAAAAATCACCCAAACCCAAATTTTAAAAAATGCATCACAAAAGGATAAGAATATCAATAAAAACATGACCAAAGGAATGGAAATGGTTATATAACAACGAAGTATTCAAGCCAAGAGACACATAATATGTATAGAAAAGATACTCCAACGGACAGAAAGTCCTGAAGACTTAGGACCAAATTTCAGGACTTCATTTAACTGGATTGAGTTTCTACTTGTGGTTTCAGTAAATTCAGACAAGCTATTTTGATTGTTTCACTCCCCATTTTACCATTCTTTTTAGCAACACAATTTCTTCACAAACACAAGGGAATTTGTTCTATATGTGATATCATGCTTTGTGTAACACACGATCCTTTTTTCAGTCAAGATTCTTAGGTGCTACAAAAAAACCTACTGCACTCAAACCAAACAAAATCCCAACTTTGTAGTGTGCATCTGAAAATGCTTTACAGATACTAAAAATTCTGAGTATTCAGGAAAAAAATAGACAAGTTTTTCTTCCATGGAGAAATTGCATTGAAGTAGTCATCCTTGACTAGATTCAGTTGAAAAGAAGGTCATACAGATGCATATTCACTATTCACTCATTGGCAAGTAGTTGTGAATTGATGTTTTGCAAAGAAACTCCAGTTCACTCAGTTCTCAGGAGGCAAAATTCAGTCTAAACCAAAGCATGATGTATCCATTTCTCTTTGTTAAATTAACCATTACTCCCCAGGTTACAGACCTATATGCAGTCAGAGAGTTTGCCAGAATCATTCTATTCTGATCAAAACAAAACACGAATGGAAGAAAACACATTCTGGTTAATCACTCCTAAACACATTTTTTGAGAAGAGAGATGTTTCAAAGAAAATGTAGAAGAGCCAACCACTGTCCCAGCAGAGTGAGCTCTATGGAGTAAATTTGCAAGCTATCTCAAATGCATCTTAGGAATAAAGACATAGGAGATTTAGATAACAGTTAAAGCAATCAGGTTATGTAATATATTAATACCTCATAGGTACCACCTTGTGATATATTTATGTCGCACAGAAATTATCTGTTCCAACTGACATCATATACAGAAAGAGAAAAACAAACCCTTTCAGGTAGTAAGTAGTCCAGAACTGCTCTCAAGAATGGTGCACTACATCAAATTTCTGAGTATTTTCCCCATGGTGAGTACTTTCAGAACTTTTAAGGCAAATCTGAGACCTTCTACCACTTTTGGTGAGGATTTTCAAGTCTGCCAAATGCAGAGTAATTCTAAACCAGCTGGACATCATAAAGTCATCTGGTCGTCCCCCCAACCCCGGCTCTGAGCAAAGCTTATGCTAGTCAACTGCTCAGATCCAGGCAAGTTCAGACAACCCTGAGGATGGCAATTCCACTTCCTCTCGAGGAATTTTATCCCTCCCACATCCCACCATGTATTCGGCATGTTTTTGTTCCAGCTGATGTCTGATGCTTCACATTCTTCCACTGCACACCTCGGTGCAGCACCTACCTACATCTTCTCTGCGGCCAAATACGAGGCCGCTGAAGACGGCATCAACTCTTCCCCCCTTCCCTCCTTCCTCTTCCTTTTCTTCAGACAGAACAAAACGTCTCCTGGCTGTAGACGATGCTGCCCTGCTCCTTCCAAGACAGGGCTGTGGCAGGAAGGATGCCGAGGTTGCGCGTGTGTGTGGAATCGCGCTGCAGTTGGCCGCCGCCGCCGCCGGGGCACGCTGCCGGCACCGCCGGGGCACGCTCAGGCACCGCCGGGGCACGCTCAGGCACCGCCGGGGCACGCCGCCGGCCCCGCCGGGGCACGCCGCCGGCCCCGCCGGGGCACGCTGCCGGCTCGCCATCCACCGCGCACCACCAGCCCCTGGTGCCACACACCGCTCCTCCCTGCCACAGGCACGCTTCTGTCCCAGTCAGCTTCTCATGAGGGAAAAACAACCTCTACAAATAGCAACACATTACCCAGTGGAGCATTTTAGTATAGTAAAATACTATTTAGCATAGTAAACAGTTGTAGGGTAGGTTTTCCATCCCATCATTGGCAACAGCCAAACAGAAACTTCAAAATCTTTAATTATTTTACTTTGGAGCTAGAAGATTATGGTCAGCAAACGTGATAAAAGAAAGTTCAAAGACATGTATTTTTAACCATGCGTTCAGTTTTTATCCTCTGTGTTTCTCAGTTATATCTCCTGAAGCTGTTCAAACATTCAGGAGTAGCACAAGCTTATGCACTGCAAGAAATAGAAATTAATATTTTCCACAAATTGCTACTGCAGTAGGGAGTTTATGCACTCCTCATCTCTGACACTGT
This sequence comes from Lonchura striata, assembly GCF_050655825.1. NCBI lineage: Eukaryota > Metazoa > Chordata > Aves > Passeriformes > Estrildidae > Lonchura > Lonchura striata. Next base: position 80,906,073 of record NC_140705.1, on the reverse strand, counting down.
GACCTGAATTCAATTTTACCTGTAGTAGACAAATCCTGAATAAAGAAGAGGAAATTTTCAGAGTACTTAACTACATTTACTGCTCTGATTGTAGGGAAGTATTTATTATTTTTATTAGGAACTTCAGCTTGTTTGGGCTATGAAGGAAACAATCCTGCCTAGTATTTTGTCATCCACCCTTCACAGTTTTGATATGCAATATAATCTCCACAGAGCCAGATCAGATACTCTTTTCTGTTCTTGATCTCAATATTAACTCTGAACTTAGCTTAATTCATTAGTTGAGTAAGCCATATAAACACTAATGTGCCAATAAGCTTCCTTCTAGAGTTAACATGTTCTTCAATAATTTACTGACTTGATTTGACATATGGGGATAGTGCCAGAAGCATTAGAGCAAGATATGACAACCTTCCCTCTCATCTCAGCATTGTTATTTCTAGTACTTCAGGATGGTGTGCAGGGTGTGTGCTGGACTGAATAACAGCTGAGGAGAAACAATAGTACTCTTCCCCTCAACTCCAAGACTAATTTGTCCCTAAATATTTAATATAAACGTAAGCTATCCTAGAAGCTCATTTGTTTCCAAGCAAAAAGCCCGAGACCCTGGAGGCTGGCACAGTTTGGAGTTACCATGTCCTGCATCTTCACCCACTGCAGCCCCTTTTCAGGTGCCCACTCCTGTCCAGATGGGTCTGAAAAGACCCAGACATGTTTACACAGCTCAAGTAGGAGGCCAGTCCCAACATACTAGACTTCCATACACAGGCTACGTTCTTCCATCTAAACACATCCATCTTCACTCATAACCACAGTTCAGCTATCACAAACTTTTGATTATATTTGAGGTTTACCACACGTTGTGGTAAATCAAAATGACCACACAAAATAACTAGACATATACATATTATTTACACCTACACTCTGTTTAGGGACACAAATGCCTAGCCTGCAGTAACATTTTCTCTTCTTCTAAGAACTCAACATGAAGAGGGTGAGATTTTAAAAAAGAAATAATTTTCATTTCCACTACAAAGCCTTTGCCTCCAAAAAAGACTTGGTTCTGACAAATACTGGAATAAAACAAATACACTTGCATTCATGCCCATAGCCACAGCTCTGTGTTTGCCCTGTAATACCAGTCATACAGATGCTCCAATTGTGGATACAGCTATTATTACAAGACATAGCACTGGAGTAATCATCTGAAAATAAAGTTGTACAGTGGCCAACAGTAAGGGGGTGACATTTGTTATGCTAACAAGGCTCAGATGCTATAGCTACATAACACTATCATGTTACAGTTAGGTAAAAATAATGATCTATTTTACAGTGGCGCAAAATGCTAATTATTTTGGTAAATTTTTAATACCTCTATCTTTCAGAGATTTCAAGTACTGATTTTATTTATATATAATATATTTAAATATTACTAGAATATTTAATATAACATAACTAGTGTATTAATTAATAATTTATATTTTTATATATAGATTGAACAAGATTAAATCATGAATGCACTACTGAAGAACAAGAATACTAGATCCTTTTTTCTCTCCTCTAAAGTTAAAATATTTTTTTAAATTTTATTTTTAAACAGAAAATAAATACTGCTTGAACTTTAAAAGAAAACATACTGAGGACATAGTAACAAGACACTAGAATCTTGTATATTAAAAACCAAATAAAATGCATATTAAACAACACACAAGCATCAGCTTTCAATATGTATGTGTGGAGAAGAAAAATTTCAACTGTAGCAGGCTCAACTTCACTACAGTGATTCAACTTCATGAGCAGTAGTATCAAACAAATAGTTTCTGTAATACTTTAGATTCCAGAATAAGAAGTCAAAGTGAAATAGAGAAGCAAAATGTCAAACCTAACATAAATATGGTGAAGTCTCCAAATAAGCAAGGAAACCTTTAAAGCACATATAGAGAAATCTACACAACATGTCACTGGCAGATCTTGAGAGCATGTGAGCAATTAGATTACTACTTCATATTAACTCAAAACATTCAGCAATCAGCCAGACCTTTCTAGACTTCATTTTGATAACTTCAGTTCATTTGTTAAGGTTTATGTCATGGTTTAATCCCAGTAGGAAGTTCAATTACCACAGTTGCTGGCTCACTGCCCACCCACCACTGGGATGGGGAGAAGATTGGAAGGGCAAAAATGCAAAAACTCATGGGTTGAGATAAAGACAGCTTAATAAGGAAAAAGGAGCAGTATAAAAAGAAAAACAAAACTCCTCAAAGAAAAATAAAACCAAACCACCACAAATTATGCAAAAATCCCACAATTGCTCATCAACAGCTAACCTATTGAACTCCAGCCAGTCCCAGAGAAGAGGCAGTGCTGGCAAACCGCTCCCCTTCTCCCCATGCTTTGGTGCTGAGCATGATGTGTTATGGTGTGGAATATTTCTTTGGGCAATTGGGTTCAGCTGTCCCAGCTGTGTCCCCTCCGATCTCCCTGCACACCCCCAGACAACTGGCTGCTAGGGCAGCATGAGAAGCAGAAAAGGCCTCAACTCCAAATTGCTGTTTAGCAATTCCTAAAACATCAGTATGTTATCAAAACTATTTAATCACAAATCCAAAACATAGTCCCATACAAACTCCTATGGAGAAAAGGAGGTCTTTCCCATTCTAAACCAGCACAAGATATCATCAGACATCAACTTGCAAGATAGTATCCTATCTTGCACACAAGAATGCACAGGTGGGTAATGCAAAGTTAGGTAAAGCCTTACCCACCTTTAAGTACAGCTCTTTAAGAGATTAACTCCTTCTGATTATTCTGAGATATTCAAAGAGAATTAGAATTTAGTTAAATACCATATTTTCTTTCAGCAGAATGTTTTCCCTAACAACTCAGTTTCCAGACTAACTATCCACATTAGTTTACGCATTTCCAAGCCCCACTACTGTTGCCTAGTAAATAATTAAATGCAGAAACATGACAGCAACTGGAAGACTTAAAAACATATAAAATACAAGATGTATTTACAGATTCTTTGGAATGTAACTCCACATGTACCACACGAATTCCAGGATTTGTGAGACATCACTTCTGTTAAGAAGCTGCATTTATTTTTAAAATGGAATACAAATATGCATCATTTGGAGTTGTATTAATTCATGAATAAGAAGGATATTTATTAAATTCACCACATATTTACAATGTTTGCAAATATTTTCTCATGATAATACTTTGTAAGGCAGGAAAAGTCATTAATTTCTATCTGGACCACCATTACAGTGACTCAAGACCTAACTTGGTAAGTAAATGATAAATACATTAAATCTGTCAATTATTCCAAGCTTGAACTGCAGAGAGTGAAAGTACAAGAACACCAACCTTTGCATATCTTCCTTCCCCACCTCCTCTTCAAATATCAGCCCTTATCACTCCCCCAACTATTCTACTTCTTCCTTTCCAAATTCCATCCTGTCTCCCTCATCATTCATTCAGCTCATGTTTAATTGCCTAGCCTTCTCCCTCTTCCATACTCCTTCCTCCCCTTCTTCAGATCCCATCCCTATTCCATTTAATTCAAACAACCTCCTCTCAATGCAGGGGAGAAGAAGGAACCCAAAAGTCTGTCCTTGCTTTCAATCCTTACATCTGACAACACAGAGTTAAAAGACTGCATGAAATTTTCCCTTGCCTTCTCATGCTGAAAAGCTCACTGATGGAAAAATTTTTTGTTAAATCTCTACTGAACTTTTGCAAACATTTTTTGAATGGTTTATATCCTGGCCAACTATAAACCATGTCTATTTTGACAGATAATGTCATATCAAAAACTAAAAAGACAGCTGGTAAAAGAAAGCATGTAATGACTACAGATTCCCTGCTGGTTATCTCCAAGTACAAAAATCATCAATGTCAAAGTTAAATCTGAGGTACAGAGTTCTTCAGAGGTGTTTTTTTTTTTTTTTTTTTTTTTAATCATGAACATTAAAATGTACTTAATAAAAAACCCTTAAAGAAAAAAAAAATAGAAAACAACCTAAATTGATTATTTGCTCTGGGATTGCACTTTGTTGTTTTTACTTTGGTTTTAAATTGTCCAGAAGCAGATGTAGCAGAAAGCACTTCAATTTACATATTTAAAGTTCAGCAACAAAAATATTTGAATCGCTAAATGATCTTAATACTAGATGTAATTGCTCCCTCCCTACCTGTCTTACATAGGAAATGCCACCAAGAATGCAGAGGAAGAGTACAGCAGTGATCAGGGCAGGTGAGATGGCCTTTTTGTCCTGCACCATACCATGCACACAAAGAAACAAAACAGTAGAAGGAAACACACCTCATCCACCTTATTAAGACTTTTAATGGTACATTTACCTATGTATAAAGGAAAACATGCTGAAGCACCAAAACTAGAACTCATCCTTAGCTTGAAAAAGAAGATACAAACAGACAGAACCCAATAATCGTTGAAATATCTTCTGGAGACAATAATGTAACTGAGAGGCAAGTAATGCTAAATTTGCACCTGAAATATGCAGGTGCATGTTTCACAAACAGGGTCATGATGTAGTCACTAACATACAGAGAACGAAACACTCAGTATACTTGTGTTTGTTACATACAGCACAGTTGTACCAAAAATAACCACAACAGTGCCCTAACAGCCTAACCCACCAAAATTCAGGCAACTTTAGTTGCTGCTGGTTCTGTTAACTTCATTGGTATCATGCTAGCAAGGTTAACCACTGTGCTTACACAATGCTTTGTGAGGGAAGTGTGTTAAAATTCTACACTTTTAATAAGTACTTTATAATTGCCATAGTGGTTCAGCAACAAACTTCAAAAGAAAACAGACAAGCCTGCATCCGTACATTTACTCTCCTCAAAAAGTCAGCAGAACACCAGCAATATAACTGAGAAAGTCAACTCAGATTTCATACAAAGACATTTTCACAGAACAGCACAAAATGATGTGAAATAAAATCCTGATGAACTTTTTATTGACAGAAAAAAGCCATAACTGTTACAAACAAAACTAGGCTGTTAAGGTTATGTAATGCACCTGAATTATTCCATCAACCATAGAATAAACACTGTGCTCTTAAAAAGCAGAAGCAAGTTAATTCTAAGGACTTTACATCACAAGCTAGTCCCTAGAGATCATATGGCAGAGGAGTAAACACATGCAGTCACACCCTAACAAGTAAAACATTGTAAGTTTACACTCCTAGCTGGCAACAAACACTAAGAATTGTGTCATTTGCTGTCTGCTGTGACTCCTTTTTACCTTTTTTTTTTTTTAAAGTAGTTTCTTGTTGGTTCCAGCCCAAATCTGCCAGAGTTAAAGACCCATTATTGCTGATACAGGAAAAAAATGTAGTAAGAAAAGAATACATAGGGAAGCAGTGCTCATAAATGAGATCCTTAGAAGCATAAATTAAAAAGGAAGCTTTTGACATAATTGCATCAGATTTCAAGAAAATTAATTTGTAGCTCTGAAGCCATGATATAATGGAAGCAACTACACACATATACAAATGCAGAAGAAAAAGCCTTAATCCAATGAAGTATACAGCACAGCAATTTCTTTGAAAAAGTAAAAATGCAATAGGCAAGAACGGTAACTAAGAAGGGCTGTTCCCTAATATCAGATGGTAAAAACTAAGTTCTTATTAGAGAAGAAAAAAGTATGGAAATACCTTCTGTAATACTAAACAAGCAAACAGCAGAAAGAGTACACAGACCTGAAATAACTGGCTAGATGTTACACCATGTGTATGGTGTTTCTTTGTTGCATCCAGCAACAGAGGCTATAAACATCTAATGGACACAGTGCTAGAGTTTCTATGGATATGGGAACAATCAAATCAGGCTACTTGAATTAAGTTTCCAAGCTCATACCAGAAGTCACCATCTTAACATCAAGTTAAATTGAAATTTTTGCAACAAAAAATTTCAAACAAGATAGTCTTTATCTTTTCCTACTCTTTGGGAATAGCAAACCAAAATGGTACCAAAAAAAAAAAAAAAAAAAGCTACATTTGAAGCTTATTCAGATTAAATTTTTTTTACATTTTACTTCCAAGTTTCATTTTGTCCTAGAGATATTTTTCCTGTGTTGTAAAGTTATATCTCACTCTTAAAACATTTTTGCCAATAATTTTCTGATTAATGATAAAAATTAAAGCTTCAAAATTATTCATATGGATGGCCAGTAACAGCTCTTCATACATAAACAGCAGAAGAAAATATATGTACAAATGCAAATGCAATATACAGTCACTTTGAAAAAAATTTTACTAATTCAAATTGCAAATAAATGTTACATACAAACAATGTTTAATATTCTATTCTATATTACAAGGACAGAAGAAAGCAAACAAATTATTAAATCTTTTACAGAGACAAATGTTAATCAATAAAACTGTCAATCTGTTTATACAAACAGAGGTTCAGAGACCTGGAAATGCCCATGTCTTATAACATAAATGTATTCAATCCTGGATATATAATCTCTTCAGCATGATCATATAGCAGCTTCATTACACATAAAGAAGCCTGCCTTAATATTACTGTACAATAAATGAAGCTAAATATCATTGATAGCAATAACAACAACAAAAAAGCAATTGCAATTTAAGACTGTTAAACTTTGGGGTATGTCTGTAAAACAGGCACCACCTCTATTCCATTACCATTAGCAGTGTATTTTTCTCACCAGCATACAGGTATACCCAAGATATTTCTCACTACGCTGAATAGGCAAAACATTGGAAATACATCCAGTTGTTCTTTGAAATTATACAGAAGGAATGGGCTACTTTAGAAAGGTTATGTAACAGTGCTGCATCACATTATGGAATTTTAGTCAGATGGGTCTGTAGATTTAGTTTATGTTTATATATATATATGAACAAACACACATGTGCATATGAACAAAGAATAATGCAGAACATTATGACATTATGGAAAACCCACTCATTAAAATCATCATTGAATTTGCTACAATATTATTCATATATCTGCTGCCACTGATAACAGCTAGGAAATGTACTAGTAAATTTTTGTCCTATTACTGTTAACAGTAAATTAGAAGCATGAAGATCATTGGGAAAAAGAAAGAGCTACCAGACCTGTACCTTCAAAACAAGCATGCTACTGTCTCCTTGATAAATATATTTCTAGAGTATTCAAATCCCTTCAGTCATATTTTAATTTCCTGGCATCACCACAAATGCAGATGAGAAAGAAACAAATATAAAGATCAATCAAAAAACCCTCTACTGTACTCAAAAGAAAAGGTGTTTGCTATTGCACTGGGCCTACAGAGAACACCAAGAATGTCTCCCTTGGGCAGCACCACTGAAGTGGCTAAAGGCAAACAAACAAGAAACACTGGTTTTATCTGGAGACAGAAGAGTTACTCAGGGGTACCACACATTTTGGAAGAGTTAATTATGTTTGATAGATCATGAGGAATGGCACAACTGCAGAACACAGCAAAGACTGAGAATAATCCTGTTCTTCAAACAGGCAAAGCTGCATAGAGAGACTCATTGGCATTGACTGCAGGCATTCCTTGTGCAAACTTCCCTGGCTTGGCCTCCTGATGGGATCAACAGCACCACAAAAGCCACAGGAAGCTAAGAAATAAAGGATGCAGCTAATAGTGAAAAAGCCAATGTTTTGATCAGCCTGGCACAGAGCATGGTGCTCAGAAATATGCTGGAAGCCATGAATTGAGAACACATAAAACAAACCTGCATGCAGGTCAGAGCCTCCTTCGCCCCACAAGCAACCCTCAGCTGCATTTCGCACGCCTGCTCCAAGAATATGCTTTTTGCATTAAATGTGACTGCCAGAACCAAACAAGCAATGAACTCATCCAGTTTGTCCACAAAAGCACACGTATGAGAAAACATTCAAATTAACTTCTACTGCAATTTTTAATGATGATAGTGACACAAAATACACAGAGCTGACTAGAATATCAGGCAGTTTAACTGGGCAGCTGAAGAGACTGACAGAATTCTGCCTCAATGTCAAATCAATGTCAAAAATAGGTATGGTGCTACCAAGAACATTTACCATCAGATGTGCAAAAGCCTAGTTTGGGAGAAGTTTAAAGCAGTGGATGAGGTGATAAAGTTGAGTATCATACTGTGCAAAGGGCTTTTATTCAGTGACGCAGTAAACACGAAAATTCTCCCTCAGTGCGAGGCAGAGTATAACGCCACGGCTCAGATCTCCACCTGAAGGCAGTGCGCCAGGGAAGGTGTCCAACCGCCTACACCGCTGCTGCAGGCAGCTGGCACCATGGCTTCACATGGAGCAGAGGGAAACACTGGCACACCTGCTTGCTCGCTTATATCCCAAAACAATCCCAAGCTGGATTCGCTCAGCATCCTGCTTCTCAGTGGCATCTAAAGCAGCTTTGGACACCTGCCCACTATCAGTTTCTCTGCAACAGAAATCACTCTTGTTACTCACCAAGAAGTCAAACACTGCAGATAAACACAAGCACACACCTACCATTTCTCTCTCTGATCCGTTTTTTATGGTGGGGTTGAAAATATATGCAAAGGCAATTTTCGTACCACCTTCAGCCTTCATTCTAGTAGTGAAAAATATATTTTCTAGATACATTTCTGACAAATGTGTAGTATGTAGCTTCATACTGCAAAGAGCTTTCCACACAGACTAAAGAAACATAATTGTGTAATGGAATTCTAAAAATCTTCACATCAGACATTTAACACACAGATGATTCCTTTCACAGACACCAAGTAGCTATATTCACTATGTGGATGTGGAATTTGTGCATTGACCATGTCAGCTTTAATAGATAAGAGTATCCCACCCCACCCCAAGTCTTACATCTATCTAGAACATAATTCAATTAGTCAGAATCAGTAGTAATATCAACAAAAAAGACTGATAAAAACAATGATATAATAGTAATTTGAATACTGATAACGCTTAGTCTCTAACTAGTATTAAGTAACTTTTTTGATCAAGACATGTAAAAAACAAGTACAAAAATATGTCACCACTTAGCCACTCTTACTATAACACCAACACCACTCATCATTTAACATATAAAACAGTACTACAAATGTCTGCAGAACTCATTAAAAGAGCAAGACACAAGCATCACCAAATAGTATCTGCTATGATTTACCACCCTAGATGCTATCAGTAATTGATTTTTTTTAACCTTCTATATTTTCCAATATTAATACAACAGCAGCAATACACTACTTAATACTGGACTGGACAAAACTTCAAATAGTACATGTTAACTGATATTTTTCTGGAAGGATTTTTCCTAACAAAATAAAGTACAGAGAAAAAGTAAAGGATAACAAGAAGTAATGTAAACTCAAGATCAAGACAGCATTAAAGAAACATCAGCCATAAAAAGTTTCAAGAAACTGAAGACAAAATTTCTTCAAAGTTTTCACATCAACTACAACTTGAAATGAGAAAAGCTCCAAATTAACATGAATAAAGTTGACCACATTTTCTAAACAATACATTAGTTTTTAATCTGAATTTAACATTTCTTACTGAATAAGAATTCACCGAGTCTACTTTAATTGACCACAACCTCGTATATAACATGGAATTCTATAACATAGTAGTCAACCCAAATGTTGAGTGCCTAAATTGAGTACTATTTAATTAGGCAAATGAACAGGGATTCTAATAAAGGATCATGTCTTAAAAAAGATGAAATAATCTTTGCATAAAGTACAAAAATACTTATGCAGATGCTATGAAAGCCTTCTCCATCTCGAAGTACATTACTTGAGAAGTCTCCTCTTATTCTACTTTGCTTGCTTACATATTTTTTTGTAGATGTGAGGTGCTTATTTTAAGTAATGGAAGATGCTAAGGAATGGCAATGGTCCTTTTACCACTACCTTCTTTAGACTCTCATTTTAGGTAGCTTTGCAGTCACCACAAATTATTATTTAGTGCTGGTCCACAAACTTAAGCACCCATTTACTAAATGCTTTAACAGATAATTGTCAATAAATCTTGAGTATATGAATCTTTCAGATGCTCATTTAGTACTAAAAGCTACTATACAGCTTTGAACTACACTGGTTTATTTTAAAGACAGCATTATGCAAATCCTAAATGAAGCTTCTAGCTAACAAAGTAATGCTCAGCATGAAGGTAACTTAATCCCACAACTTAAGGAAAGCAAAACCTTGATAGATGGAAAAAAACTTGTCTAACTTGTTGAATCAAGCACCATTTCAAAGCACCACTTCCAACCAACACGAAAAACTTCATAATCAGTAATTAAGTATCTTGTTGAACTACTTCAGACAAAAGATAAGAAATTGGTCTTCAAGAAGAAGCAGAACTGAATATATTGTTTTCAACCTGTGATTTTCTTTTAGCTAGGCACCTCCAAAAACATACAGGTTACAGAAGCCCCACTGTAACAACCAAAAAAAAAATAGGAAATTTTGTTGGTTCTTCCCACACCCATTGCTAACTAGCAGTCCTGCACATCTCCACCAATTCCTACTAACAAAGCAGGACTCCAGATTTTATCAGTGACAGACTGATGAAGAAGGTACAGAGGAAGCACCAGAATACGTTCAACCCATGACCTCTAACACTTGGCAGTCTCTTAGCTTTGTGATCAAGATTTCTGATGGAAGGAATCAAAGACACTGAGAGGCCCATGGGAATGGATGCTTCCTTCTCACTGCAGTTAACAGACTAACCAGGAGCTGCCACATGACTGGGAGGTTATTGAAAGTTTTTCTCCAGATAAGAACGTTTGTCAAAAGACCTCCTCCACCATGCCTCTAAACTGGAGGGAAATGCAAATGCTGCATGCCAAATAGAGTTTGAGAGGAATTCACAGGCTGCCTGGCAAGAAGAGAATAGGGGCAAGAAGGAGGAGAGGCACTATGGTCCAGGCCTCCATCCCAATGGCCTCTACTCACCCACGGAACGGCTGAGGCTGCTCTTCCCGCAAGGAGACCATCTGGGCATCAGCAGCAGTGGGAAAAGTCCCACTGTGCAACCAGGAAGGTGGGGAGAGCACCTACAAACAAAATGGAACAGAATGTGAAACTGAATTTAAGGAAAATGAGATAGGTAAAGCTCACTGGATTCTAAATTCTAAGGAAATATATTTGCAACTTGAACGGAAATCAAATCACATATCCCAAGCATAGCAACTGTTGTCTAGTGTGTTTTTAATAAAATAGAAGATTTTATCCCAAAGAAATTCCTGGAAACATCCTGACTATTAACAACTATATAAGAAATCCAGTTTACATACAAACTAACTTCAGGAACAAGAGACTCAAGCTAATTAGAAGAAACTATGAGAAACCTGCATCCAGTAAATTAAATTAGTATTCCATGTACTAACATTTCCACACACACGTCAATCTACAGAATCTCTCTGTACAATCTGCCAGTCTACAGAATCTATCAATCTATCATTATTTTCTACAGAAAAACAATGATGTCTTTGTAATTACTTATTGTCATCTGGGGCAAAAGCAAAACAAAAGCACACATACTCTATCTGAAAAAAGCTGGGACTTACTGGAAATGCAAGTGGTATTTGTTGATATAAATATTTCCCCTCACCAATTTCCAAATTCTTATTACATATACAAGAATATTATAGAGGATTACACTGCACCATAAAGTGACACCCATTATAGCACAGTATCCCAGTCTGTGCCTTGAGATCTCTCAATATTAATAAAAATCTGATGAAATTGCCCATATAAGCTCTATGACAAGGAACTTATGAGCTTGTTTATAACATTTGGTTTAAACACAAAAAATTATGAACTTAACTACTAATCTTTTTTGTCTGTGTTACAATGAAAGCCTTCAATGGATCTAATACCTATAACTAATGTTAATTAAACAAGTACACAAAGAGAAAATTTTCTTCCATGTAAAAGACAGCTGGCTAGCAGCATCTTAATTAAACTGCAAATCCTATATTGAAACAATATTAGATAAAACAGCTTAATCACCTTTGACAATCAATCTCACCCTAAATGTTTAAAATAATTAATCATGTTGAAGACAGATAAATTATTTGTTTAAAGGCTACAGTCATAAAACCAATAAGGTCTCACATTTATAGAGCTATTTAGAACTAACACAAAAGCATTTTTTTCATGAATAGCTTCCTGCAATTCCAGAATTCCTGGAATGCAAATTCAGTTATGAAACCAATTAATCTTTTAAATTACTTAATTATCTCTCAGATCCAACAAACAGGCAATTGTAAAATACAAGAGAAACAGGAGGCAGAATGAAGGCATTTGTAACTGTACAATGTCTCACCTATTCCAGAAAAACAACTGCCCTTTGTAAACACCAGTTTCCCCTGCCAGGCAGGAGCCCTGGTACATCTGCAAGCAGCTGGGCTCACAGCACTCTGGCTGAAGTGTTCCTCAAGTGCCTGGGTATTTTTGAGATCTGCTCATATTGCCACCAGAAAAGGTGAATGTGAAACAGATTGTCAAGTGCAACAAGCACCTTGGATTCAGCCTTCACTCCAAAAGGCTCATCTCAACCTTTCTGGAGCAGAAGGTTCATCTGTCTCTCCTGAGCAATAGTCTGAGTAATTTAATTGTATATATATAAATATATATTACTTCTGAGCAAAAGTTAGGTTTCCTTCACTGCAATTTATTGAGCTTATTTTGATTTAGCACTGACCTCTGTGAAGAAATATATTTTCCAAAATTTACTTGGTTTTTGCTAATTTTCCTTTTATTTTGCTGCATTAACCCTACATTTTCATCTGCAAAGGTTTGCCCCAGTATAGCACTGGGAACAGTGATAAATATGTGGTTCATGTTCTCAAGAGACCAATGCAGTACTTTAAACACTTGCCCATTACAGACTCTCAACCTTTTCTTCAGGTCTGGATAGTCCACAGCAGTTACTTTCTTTTGCAAATGGAAACTGCTCGCTTTTTGGAAATGTCAAGATAAAAGATTTTTAATATAATTAGTTTTTTTAAAAGAACAATTGGCCTATTCAATTAAAAAACTGTCTTGAAATAGCCTGTTTATATTGCTTGCCACCCACTCATTAGGTCTGCAAGCCCATCCAGCACACTGCCCTTCAATTCTTGATTTCAATCACATTTCAGATGCACATGCCTGGTTTTCTTTGGAACCAAACCACAAGTGCCACAGATACTGCTCAAATTTTTAAAATAAAAAGCACATTATGTTGAAAGACTATATAGAGGGGGAAAAAAACCCACAAAACAACAAAATAAGGTAGCATTAAAAGTCTATGGTTTAGATTACATGTCATCATTAGAAATTGTAACTAACACTTTTTTTATCATTTCCCACTGAAATCATCTTTTGATTGCTTCTAACTGGCAAACTTAGCCCTTTAACCCAGAACTCATTGTATTTCAGCACCAGTATTTTCTATTAAGGAGAAAAAACATCACATTTCAGCAATGTCAACTTGAATTTCTTCAAGAAAATGTGAGAAGAGAAGCAATACTGGCATTTCTTGCCAGTGCTAAAAGCAAGTTAATACTTTCTTATTTGAATTTCTCAAGCTTATGCAATCTGCTAGCACCTCTACCTGAGAGGTTTTAAACTGGTTTCCAATTCCAGTCAAATAAGAACGGAGTTTGAAATATAAGAAAATACATTCTTAAAAGGTAAGGTTAAGGAAGAATAAAGTATCTGATTATTGTCATTATCTAGTTCCCTGAGAGACCGAAAAGTAGAGAAGTTGGTTTCTCTGTTGTTGGGTTTGGGTTGGTTTTTGGAGGGATAGGGTGGATGGGGGGGTTTGAAGGACTTTTTTTTGTTTGTTGTCATATTTTTTTTTTTTTAGTTCAATACTCTTTTGCCTTTTAGAATAGTTGGCAGTTGCCATGTGTTTAGTTGTTAATTACATATCATGCATCTTTCTTTGCCTAGTTGCCATGAAAGATGCAAAAAGAGGCAGAAAAACACGAAACACAGCACAAGCTTTTCTAACAGTGACAAGGAGCTTTATGTCATCTACACATCCTCAACTTGAGGCATCCAGCTGAAGTATCTGACCTATGAACCCTATTTCCCCATCCTGACATAATGCTATGGGCAAGTCTGGATATCTGCAAAGGCATTTCAGACCTTTGGTGGCCTGGATCATCTTCCCCACTTTCCCTGTTAACCACAATGCAACATATCCACACTTTTAACACAGTAAAAAATGTGCAGAATGTATCACAATTGCACCTAGCAGAAACTATCCTAATCCAAACAGCCCAGTAATGTAGCAAGCACACTTCTCTCCCTTTCAAGATTTTTCAAAGAGGTGCACAAAGAGAAATGAAAGATAAAACAATTTCTATTTCTGCTCCTTATTTTTCCTATGTGGAATGTGTTTGGAGAATTGTTTACCTGGAGTGAGTGCTTGATTGGATTCTGGTGAGGATTGTTTGAGCCTGATGGCCAATCCAACCCACCTGTGTCTGGACTCTTGAGAGAGGGTCATGAGTTGTGTTAGAGTTAGAGTCAGAGAAAGTAGTATGTAGTTTTAGTATCCTCCTTTTATATAGTATATTAATGTATTTTGGCATAGTTATAATAAAGAAATAATTCAGCCTTCTGAATTGATTCAGACATCATCATTTCTTCCCATTGGGTTTGCCTGCATTTACAATACAGTAAAATCTTCAACTTTTTCAAAGAACAGAGGTACCACTGTATGTACATATAGGTTTTCTGAGCTTTTCTTCAAATAGAGACTTGGTAAAATGGATTATGATGCAAGGACAAAGCACTCTAGAAAGGAACAATTTAATCAGTTGCTCATATTTTTAGTATTATGAGTAATCTGTGCACTAAACTTATGTCTATATGCTAATAACCATACCAAGGCTAAAAGAGATGGTGCAATGCTGCTAGACACCATAGTCTGCTGTGAAAGAGATTGTTTTAAGTAAACTAAAACTAGTGAGAAAATATATAATTATATTTTTAATTTATGAACTTTGTGCCATGTACAGAAGAGTAGGGGAGAAGGCAAGAGCTGCAATGTAGAAGACGCATTGCAGGAGCGGTCAGAAAGGGCTGATCTGGACAGACAACTGGAAGAGTGCTGAGAGGAGCCGTTCAGCCAGCAGAGGAGAGAAACTCCATGCTGGAAGTGCTCACCATTATTCATCTGGTAGCTTAAACTGATGTGACTAAAAGCTAGAAAGCTAGTCAACTCTTTATGGCTCTTCTACAGGGCTGCTTTTTGAAGGCCTTTTACTTCAGGCATAGAAGCAAGTTCAAGTGCCCTCAATAAGTGAAGTTCTGTCAATCTCCAAATACTGTAATACAGACTAGTGGCAGATGATAACTTCAGAACATCCTTTAAGGTTATACTGCAAGCGGCAAATGAAAAAACTTGATTTTCACACCTTCCTCAATGAGGCTTTAGTGATGAAAGCTCAGGAACAAGGTGTCTAAGGCACTTCTCACACAATAAAACATTGTTTTTGTTCTGCTGAAGTTCTCTTGCTGGAACAAGTCAGCATGACATGAAAAACATTTTGAAAAAAAAGAAATACTGTAGTTTTTACAATACTTTCTTAACTTTAGCTCCATGAATTAAATTATTAAGCACTTAATGGGAAAGTAGAGAACAGTGTAAAAAACTCTAAAGTATCTTCCATCTTCTTGAATTTAAAGCAGCTATCACTGTAATAACAGAAAATTAAGGCTTAGTCCACTGTGCAAGACAGAATTTTGACCCTGTTAAAATATGAAACTCTGTAGCACTTTCGGTGAACCAGAAAAACACCAAAAGATTGCTGAGGCAATGTAGGACACTCATGAAAAACAGCAGGGAGAGAGGTACAAAGCCCCAAAAGCAGAATAACTAAAAAGTGCTTGCTGTTACTCCATATTTACTTGCAACAAATTTTCTTGGAAAAATTACTTTTGGATATCAATATTTGTTGGACTTTTTCCTCCCCAAAAGATACATGCAGAGAAGATGTTCATCTGTATTTTCAAACATTTTGATTCAAAAACTGAATTTCTCATGACCTCATTGTTACTTCTTCTACAGTTCTGAAGCATGAAAAGAATGTCTCAATTGAACTATGAAATTAAGATCTGGATATTGTATACGAGGTGAGACATACTACCAAGAGTAAATTTTCTTTCAAATGTGAATGGTAATAGTATGAAAATCAAGTCACATTCTAAAGAATAATAATGACATGTTTCTCATCCAAGGTTTTAGGGCAAGAGATTGCAATAACCTTTTAAAAACTACATGAAAGCTATTTGGAAAATGGTCATTTTCTTGCAATATTTTGGCATTGTAACACAACTATTAAAGCAGTAATTTCTTGCAGAATGCAACTTTAATATTTTTACATAATACAACTCTTGCAGTTTGAAGATACTAAGATGGAAGCGTACTAAGAATACAGAAGAATATATTCAAATATTTAACTCATTATTATAACAATTTCTGAATTGGATGTTGTTTCTACTGCTCTACAATTGTTTCTCAGAAGAAAAATCCTTAAGACTTTATTTTAAAAGTCGGACTGACAACAATGATTAGTCTCTTTGTTCAAAGGAAAGAACAGTATGATACAGCCAGTGCCTTCCTGTCTTACATGCCTACCCTAGAATATTTTCCCCTGCAGTAAACACTGCATTTTTTTCAGCCAAGCAATAGATACATCACTCATCTTCTTCCTTGAAGATCTATGCTGAAGTTCACAGTTGTGTGGACAAGAGCATAAAAGCCCTTGCAAGCAGCTTTTTTATTTTTAATAAACTATTTTTTTTGTTTTTGGTTCCATAGAACAAAGTCAGTTGTATTATTTTATTTAAATCAGGAAGACAGAAATACACAAGGTCCAAATCTACTCAAGCAGGGCCATCCTGAGCAAGCTATTCAGGATCACATCTAGATGGTTTCTGTATATCTCTAAGGATAAAGACTTTGGTTTAACCTTTGCCAGCACTTGGCCACTCTCACAATGAAAAAGTGCTTCCTGATGTTCAGAGGGAATCTCCTGTGTTTCAGTGCATGACCACTGCCTCTGGTGCTGTCACTGGGCATCACTGGAAAGGTGGTTCTGTCTACTGCATGCAATCCCTTCAGACGATAATTGTGGAGACCACTCCTGAGCCTCCTTTTCTTTATATAAGCAGAACAGTCCCAGCTTGCTCAAGCCTTTCATAATGAGAAAAGTCACAAGCCTTTCATCATCCTCTAGTCATTAATCATCTTTGTCCTCTTTGATGGACACTCTCTGCTATGGCCATAGCTCTCTTGGGAAGCCCAGAGCTGGACACAGTACTCCAGTTACAGCCTTATCAGTTTTGAGTAATGGAAAAGGATCTCCTTCCTTCACCTGACAGCAACACTCTAATGCAGCCCCAAAACACCATCAGTCTTCTTTGCTGCAAGGGCTCAGAACTGGCCCATGCTCACCCAGACAGCCAGAGCCTTTTCTGCCAAGCTGCTTTCCAGCTGGGCAGCCCCGAGCACAAGCTGGTCCCGTCTGGGGTTTTTGCTCTTCAGATACAGGACTTGGCACTCCACCTTGTTGACCCTGCCAGCCCATTTCTCCAGGCTGTTAGGGTCCTTATGGATGGCAGCATAACCCTTTTGTGTACTAGCCAGTCCACCCAGTTCTATATCATCAACCAATTTGCCCCACCATGCAGATCATTAATGAAGCTGTTCAACAGGACTGGTTCCAGTAGTCACTCCTGGTTACAACACTAGCTGCCAAATTCCAGCTAGGCTTTGAACTAATTACCACCACTCTGTAGACCTGGCCATTCAGCCAGTTTTTACTTCACTGGCTGCTCAGCCAACCCATATATCATCAGTTTCTCTATAAGGATCTAATTGGAAGCAGTGCCAAAAGCCTTACTGAAGCCAAGGTAGGCAACTGTTCACTGATCTCCTCTCATCTACCAAGCCAGTCATATTACGGAAGGTTATTGAGTTGGTCAAGCATGACTTCACTGTGGTGAATCCATGCTGACTAATCTTGATGACTTTGTCTAGATGACTAGTGTAGACCATTACTCCCTCGCTTTACACTCCATTCAAATAAATTTTGTAATCATTCATACATATGGATCCCCAAACTATTTCAATACAAAGTGTAAAATTCCATATTATATAAATTGACTTCTGTAACACTCACATACCACCCCACCAAAACAAACAGACAAACAGTTATTGTCTCCAATTAAGCTTATGAATCTTTTTAGAAAGTTACTCAGAACTTGACTTTAAAACTGCAAGTGATAGGAAAAATACTAATTTAAAGCATAACCAGCTTTAACATTAATGAATCTTTTCCCTAAATTTTAGCTTGCAGGTTCTAGATCTTTTACACCTTCATCTTTAAAATCCATATATGTACCCCATTAAATGGCATCTTTTCTCCTGTTACAGAATTTTAAGAAAGATAAACATAACACTTCTCCTTATACATTAAACACACTGAAGGTAGAATGAACCTTTCCAATTCTAAAAAAGCTACAAACACATCTAGGAACCTCCTCTTAAGAGCATAAGCTAGTTACCATTAGTAACATTCTTGAACTGATTAAAAAAAAAGAAGCTATACACTACGAGCAAGTCAAAACAAAAACAAACAGAATGCACATCTAATACCAATATCTAAGGCAAGGTTTGGCTTACTGCCATGCAAAAGCAATCTATATTTTTAAATTACCTGCATTAAAAATGACCTGCTTAATAGTCAAGTAATGAATATTCAAGTAGCATAATTATTCAGATCCATTACTTCTGTCTCACTGTAACCATAACTTAAGAAAAAACAGAAAAAGGAAAGATAACAATTAAATAGAGGCTGAAGGACAAATGGTCATTCTCACAAAAAGTGCAGCTGCCACTTTCAGATTGTTAGACTGTCCTATAACGTTATTATCCCTAGCTCCTTACTAAGCTCTTGCTAAGACACCAGATACAAATTTGACACTACTACATTTCCAGTGCTGGCCTTCATGCTAACCAGATTTCCACTGATTCTCTGCAGTTACACATTTGTTAGTATCCTGCGCTTATACTTTTTGTGTAAGTTGAACAGAAAAAGATGTTTGTTTTTAATCTGCATAACTCTTAATGTAATTTGAGATGTGCATCCAGTCTTACATTATGGCAATTTCCTTTTAAAAATAAAAAAGCAACATCACCTCAAACCACATGATCAAATGCAGGCTGTTTTTATTTCTAGCCATATTGATCAAGCTATTTAACTGCTGATTTGATTACAACAACTCTAAACAACAAATAAATATTGGTTTTTAATATGTACAAAGTATGTAAAACAAAGTGAGAACTATTCATGAGCATATGACTACAGCACAAAACTGCTGATGGTGTCATATTATAATTGTTATCTTCTGTAATTCAAGATTCCTATCCAGTCACATCAGTCACATTTCAATGACATTAAGCTTTCAACACAAACCAGCCAGTAAGTATGCACTTTGAAAGAGTATGAGAGATGGCAGGGCAGGAGAACAGAATGGTTGACTACACCTCAAAAAAAACCCAAAAAACCCTGAAGTTCTCAGCATAGGAGAGACTGGTAGGGAATTCATCTCATGTTTAATAATCACAGAGAAAGTTCAAGCTTTGGCTGAAGATGCTAATTCCTTCTGAAAGTAAAAAGTCCTTCAGAAATAGAACACTGGGGAACGGGTTATTATTACAAAGCCTTAGTGAAAAATTACAATGGAAAAATATGAGGTTCGTTTTAGATAACTGATTTTTAGATTTATGTCATTTCCTTGGCCTTACTATTTGTAGAACCCTGCTTTTCTACTGCCTCTGGAGCTGTACCAGCATTGGAAACAGCAGCTGGCAATGGTCTCAAGCCAGACTTCCTATGGTTCACCACAAAGCAACCACTCTGTAGTGAACCATAAGCTGCAGTGCTGTGGGGCCACTGCAGCAACCCCAGGCAGACCACACTGGGGAATTCTGCCAGGTTCCCATATAGACGCATCAGAAAGGAGAGACAATGGATTAACCTGTCAAGTGATTATTAAGACAACTGTGCTCTTCCTGTAGGAAGTCAGGTATCCCAGAATGTGCAGGGGTATCCCCAGAGCAGTGCTTTGCTCACTCAGAGCTCACTACACTTGTAGTACTCAGTGCTGAGTGTGTTCTTCATCAATTAAACAAACATTCAGCATTTGGTGAAGAACCATGAAGAAAATTGCATGTTTGCTGTGTCCAGTACATTGAACTCTTTCAGGTGAGATGTTACGAAAGACAGAAAGTGTCCCTTTTCCCTGGAGGCAGCTAAACATACCCAGCCAGGGAAGCTGCCACAGACTCAAAATGAGACAGCAGACAGGCAGAAACACAGCAAGCCCAGGATCCCACTGCACAGGAGATCTCTGAGAAGGCACACAAGTGACCAAACCAGCCACAAAAGTGGAAAAGACAGCAGGATTTTCTCAATGTCTAGGAAGGGATTTGGAAAGGCTTGCCATGAATCAGAAAGCCTGTGAAAACTGCCTGGCTGGAAAGCAAAACTCTACCAGACAGAATAGATAGTTCTAATTCTAAACCATTAATGTTACCATTTCACCAAGCAGACATGAGTTCTTCTGGTTTGCAGTTTGACTTCATACTTTGTACTCTTACATAATCTATTTTTAAAGTGAAAACTTAGCATTTTGGGAGACTTATGTAAGCATGGTACAGGACAGTTCTAACTCAAAGCATCCAAACCAGAAAATCCATTAAACCAAGTAGAAAAAGGATCTTTGCTTCTCTTTTCAAAATGTTAAAATTATTGAGAGCTAAAGTTCTGGTGCTACAAACATGCCATTTTTTATCCAGCACCCTAGCTTTTATTATATAAGCTAAAAACAAATAACCTGAATGCACATTTTTACCTTAGCATAAGGAAGGCCTGAATTTCAATGCAAGGGTTTTTTGGGAAAGAATAAGAAAGAGTTTTATGGTTTATGGTATGTACTGCATCTGAGTATTTTCACTGGTTGCATATGAGTAACCTTGCTATTAGTCACTTCAATGAAGTTTCACTGGCTAAAATTATAGCTGTCACTTTAAAGTGGAGGTCAGATTGGATGGTATCTTCCAGCTTAAGGTACAAGAATCTGGTGTTGGAAAATGCTGTAACCTGAAAGTATGCTGAATTCTATCAACTAAATTATATAGAGATGAGGCATAATTAATAAACCTACTGGAACTACTACTCCAAATATAAGATCTCCCCTTTTTTTAGAGTAATATCCATGAAACAGGTGCCTGGGTTTCATTAATTTCTACTATTTCAGAGTTAAACCTGTTATAGGCAGCACTATACTCTCTACATTTGTACTGCAGCACAAGGTGAAGCCTGACATGATCAGCAACTTAACAGGAGAATCCTTAAAATGAGTACTAAGCATTTTCTCCATTGTGTCTTGGCTTGTCCTCTCAAAAATGCTCCACTTGGTGCTGAAAATATTTCTCCTTCCATTCATAAACATTCTTCCAAAAATTTCAAAACTAAGAACTGGAGTATGATTTTAAGATTATGAGATCAATTAAAATTAAGATGAATTAAAATCTTAAGATGTCTTCTTAAGAAACCACAGAAGTAGGAATTTATAATTAATGAGCAATGTAACTGCATGGAAAACTAAATGTTAAGGATGTAGTAAAAAAAAAAAGTGCCAAATTTCCTTGAATGATGCAGTTTCCAGAACACTATTTTCCTGTAAGCTACTGCTAGATCTATGTTACAGTCCAAGTCAGAAAGTTTTAAATGGCATAAACTGTTATTTCACATCCTAAAAATATGACTGATACATTGAAACATGCTTGCTTTAAAAACAGGGAGCTCTAAAACCACAAAAACCTGCATTTACTTCTCTGTGCAGAGATTGCCACAAGAGACTGATTATAAAAAGCAGGAGATCCATGAAGTAAAAATTATTATTTACCAGAACTAAAAAGCCTATTTATGAAATCAAAATATGAATAGATGCCATCTATATATATTTGGAAAGAGGAAAAACTAGTGAAGGAAGGAAGATGAAAACCTTGACTCTCAGCAGAGCTTCAGGGAAGATCTTTCATTCCAGGTTATCAAATGACCTAACTACAGTATGCCCTTTCAACTGTATCCCAATGGACTTTCAGTCATTACATTGTTCACTAAATAATCAGTTTTTAGTCTCCCTCCCCTTCCCTTAGTGATTTCTTTCTCTTTTGCCTCCCTCTAAAATATAAGCAGCAGGGCCAGAAACTCCTGGTTTCTCTGGACATATATAATACACTATACTTCTTGCACACCTCATAATCATGTGGACGCATTAATAGGTATCCCACCACTTCCAGAACTGATTGCATTAAAAAAATCTACTCTTTTAACACAGCACAGTATCCCAATGCATCTAACATTCTAGCATTTAGCATTGCCCTTCACTATACTTATGCTGCTTTCCAATACCTCTATTTCAGCTTCTGGTGCACTTGAAGTCCTGCTTCATTATATTAATAGGTTTGTGTTAAGCAAGTGTTAATTACTCAGTATCCCTGAAGAGCAAGTGAATAATCACCCGCATTATAAAAACAAACTCACTTTTCACCACCCTTCTTTCTTACCTTGTTTAACATTATATAACTAACAAACCTATGCAGCTCCCATCACCTACTTAATAAAGCAAGTATGAAGAATTGTTGGTAGTAAATTATAGCCAATGAAAACAATGAGGATACTACAGATTACCAAGTCAATGCAAAAATCAAAGGGATGAAGAGCTACAAAGCAGAGTTCTTCCTTCAATATACACACAACGTGCTAAACCTCCATGGGAGAAACCTCACAAAAATGCTTTAATCTGAATCTTTTGCTGGGCAACTCACTGTGGGAAATGCTGCTTTGCCCTGCGGTGTTTATTAGTCACTCACCCAGGCACAAAACTGCTCTCTTGCTTGCCTTCATAATGTATAGCACATTCTCTGCTCAAAACAGTTATAAGACTTTCTGAATGCTTGAATTTACTAGGAGAGCATGAAAATATACTTCAACTTCTAGACTATTGTCATTTTCTTTCATAGATTTTCACATATGCTGGAATAAGACCAATTTCTTGGACTGGTACTAAGCAGGTAACACACAAATGCTCATCATCTGGCCTTGTGTTTGTTTTACTGATAAAATTTATCAAATGCTGCTTTTCCAAAGCTCTTAAGTGTACTTCAATCATGAATATTTTTCTCCATACAATGTCATCAAGGAAGACATCATAATATCTTGGGAACAAAGACAGACTAAAATAATGCTTTTGACTGAAATTTTAATGCTGAGTTTTAGAAAAGCCTCTTTCCCTCTTCTTGTGTACATGAAAGATAGCTAACCCCACTGTTGCAAATATATATTAAAATTTGTTGTCCCTGTAAACAGGCTAAATTTTTTTCTCAGTCTATAGTGTAGACCAGTTCACATATTCAGCACACAACAAGCAACAGCCTAAGTAAATCCAACCTTTCCCAAGCACTTCCTGAGTAATTTATATAAACTCAAAATACAATGTATGTGGAGTTGGGCTACTCAAGAGACAATTGCTCAGGCACACTAAGATGACAAAGAAAACCAAATCTTATTTGAAACTGGTAGTCAGGGTAAAAATCACAGGGACTTCTGAAGGCTACAATGACAGCAAAAAAATGATTAAGGAAAGCAAGAGCAGCTACCCAATGAATAACACAGTAGACTACCAGCCTCAAAGCATGGTGGCTACAGCCCTGATGACAGCAGGTCACCCCTTCCTGGCAGTGCTGCTGTAACTGCTGGCTCCAAGTGCCTGACTGGAGCTACAAAGAAAGCAGCACACAGCTCTTCAGAGATGGCCACTGGGAGAGTTTGGCACAACAGAGTCACAAATTGCAGCAAGTGTCACTCTGGTTCAACACACAGAAAATATGCTTCACAGAAGTGTGGTCAAACACCAAATCTGTCTGCCTGGAAAGCAGCCTGCAAACATCACACTTTCAGAATGTTATTGCAGTTACATTTACTTTTTAGGACAAAACAGTCTTCTGGGTTATGTGTGAGATTTTTCTTGAACAAACATTATTTCAGCCCAATGTACTAGGTTACACTGGGCATTTCTGGTGTCTTAGGAAGTTGGCTGCATACTTCATCACTTAAGACTTCAGGGTTGTTTTTCTGTAGTGTTTTATTTTTTCTTTTTTAGAATTACTTTGCAGTATTTCTCATTCCATATCAGTCACCAACTATTTTCTACTGCTTTCTGCAAAATCATTCATCAAATTTTTCCTAACTAGCCAGTTGTCTTTTCTCCCTTACTCTAAGCAGCATACACATTTGAAACAATTTCTGGTCTTGGAGAGGTTTTTTTTCACTTTAAGGTCCATGCATAATTTATAACAACCACCATTAGCTATAATCCAAAAAGCTACCAATTATTAGTCAGATTGCTAATGGTTCCCTGTGCATGCACTGGAGTACCAGTAACTATGGCACTTCCACATCACAGCATACACTATTTTGTAGTTAATGTCTTCTGATCATCTTCATATGGTAAATTTCACACATAAGTAGAACTTATTAATTGTATCTATATAATTCCTTTGAGGAGGAAAATCAGCTGTTGCCAGAGTGAGGAAATGCGACTTTTCCAAATCGTAAAGGAAAAGGTAGAATGGGAAATAAAAGCGGCACAGAAGCCTGTAAGAATATTATCACTACAATTTTCTGAACTCAGGAGTAGGAAGAGTGAAGAAAGCGATTAAGCACACTTCTCACATTTTCTAAGAAAAGTGAGAAAATAAAAAAAGGACCTGTCTTGCATTGAATCTGTTTGCTTCTTCTTGCAGCTGACTATCAGGCCCTTTGCTCCCAATCAGAAGCAGTAAGATGACATAGGTACTAACTAGATATACCAAAGCAGAAATCAATGCTGTTTACAGCTAGAACTACTAATGGACATTCTCCCAGTAGCATCAGTGCAAGAGACAAACTGTTCGTGAAAGGGTCACTGTGTAACTTACAGCAAACAAAGGGCTAAAGACATACGTGCCAGCCTTTAACACACCTTTTATTTGACACGTGTAGCCAAAGTGTTTCTTTCTCCTTCAAGACATCTGAAAGTGGATACAAATTAAATACTTATGACTTTTGATAGCTCCAAGAATTCTCAGTACTAACTCATTATTTTCTTTTCAGCTCCAGAAACCTCACTAAAATGTAACTGTCCACTAAAATCAACTGTGGGATAACTCCACTTATCTTCAGAGCCCAGCAAACCTGGCCCTTTAGCCTCAACTGCCTTGGTTATTAGAGACACCAAAATACATGAGCACACTCTAATTCTTATTAAGCTCACAAAGAAACATAGCAGTTTCTCAGATTATGAAATTGAAGCAGAAAGAATATCTCTATTTCAAAGGGCTGAGAAGGAACCCTGCCACACTTACACAAAACTTCATGTATTCTGTCTTTCTATACTTGCTGAGCTACCAGACTACATACATATAGAGCTGAAATTAAGAAAGTCTGATCAAGCATTAATATGGTTTTAAGACAAGAATATGCTTTCAAGGCTGAAGGTTGGAAATTGGTTACAGCGTGGTAATGTTTCCAAAAATAACTCTCTTGCAAAGTTGATGACAATAAAACCAAGGGAAGTATTAAATTATGAATCACCAACTGATTTTTAAGTAAAACTCTTTAAAGGCAATGCTTCCATGTAATTGGAGGTCAAGTAAAAGTTTGACATTAGCAAAGATTACAAGATTAGTTTATATTTACATATTTAACAAAAAATTCAGTAACAAACCAAGTATGTCTCATCCTCCAATGTTTCCCATTCTTGTTAAAGTACTGTTGAAAGATACAAGGAACAGCAATTGTAATTCATAACAATGCTTTATTCTATCCTGTAGAAAGGAACCATTTATCCTTGCACACTCAAGATCCTAAGGCAAACTCATGTGATACTCATTTGTTGTAATCCATCTGTCCTCCTGTTTTGTCCATAGCTTGTTTTATAACACCATGCAGATTCCAGCAAATAATGCAAGCAAGTTACTTGGCTAAGCAGATTCCTTTGTCAGCATAACTACCTTACCAACTCTTCTCAAGGCCTTCTGGAAGCTTATGTTCTGAAAACACAAATTTACCCCGACTCATTGCCCACTCAGAAGGATGGCAACCGTCGCTCAATGAATGAGCATTCCACAACCTGGTTTTGTGTTTATACCTGCAAAAGCACTGCAAAATTTACCCGTAAAGCACTGTAATGTTCCCTGTTTAATCTGACCAGATTTTTTACATGTGCTATCATTACCTTCTAATACCTTACAAAACTTATCAGGTAGCCAAGGACAATCAAGACAATTCTTGAAAGTTTTCCAGTAATTTTTAGTACTGACTTTGGCACAGTAATCATACTCATGCACTTTACAATGAAAATCAACACAAAAAAACCTGCAATGTTGATGCTGTACATAAAACTAGTCATTTTCATCACACAGCATCAAGAAGTTGAGAATCATTTTCAACACAATCATTTTCAAAGCATTGGGAAGTCACCTGCTTTTCAAGGCCACACTAATGGCAACACACTGATTTTAAGTGGTACCACCAATTTTGTTCAAGTACAGACAGACAAGAAAGGTAGATGCCATTTTTTCACCCTTTTCTTCCTCTGGTTAAAAATACATGTGCTATTTTATTGGGATTTACTGATACGAATATTCAAACACAAGTAGTCCATTCTCAAGCCTATTTTACCATCACCCAGAAATCTTAAAGATTTTTAAAGAGTACTAGAATGAAACACATCATTCAAACACATATCAGAGGCAATTCAATTAAAGAACATATGTTTACCTACAACATCAAAATGTTATACAGATACAAAGCAGACAGTTTTGAAATGCCTATATTCCTTTTGCATGGAAACCATGCTCTTCACCCACAGCAAAAATTAATACACTTCCTAAAATTGTATTTGAGCACTTTTAATCCAGAAATACACTGTTAATACCTGCTAATCTGAAGACTTTCATATTGAGACTGCCCTTTACACCCTCAAAGGTTGACACAATTATTCTTAAGTTACCCTGATGTTCTTAGCGTTTAAGGTATGTCACTAGGCAATATAGAACATTTTCTGGGAAGCCTCAGGAATGGGCCTTTTTCATCCAGAATCAAACTTTTTTTTCCAGAACAATTGTCATAAACTGGGAGGACTTTTATAAGAGGGGGATAAGTGTTACTTACCAGTAATCCTCTTTATTGCAGTCTTCCTCTTCCTCCAGCCTACAACAGAGTCCTTATACTAAGAGTTATGGCTCCCACCTACCAGGAAGCAAAAGAATTGTCAATCAAGGTCATCAGGGAAGTACCAGCCTGTGCACTTCTATCTCAGCCACACCTCCATATCCTGGATACCTAAACTGCATGTGAAAATCCAGAAAAACCTCCTCACCAACCCATAATGAAGAAGAAAAAAGAAAGTAACTGGTTGATGCAATAGGAGGCTAGAGAGAAGCATTGGCTTGTTGATATCTCTTTCTCCCCTGCCACATATTTCTTACGTAAGAATCGCTGCCGAAAAAATCAGAGAGAAAAGAAAGATTGCTATAAACAGCTACCAGGTGCCAAATGCACACATAAGGCATGCATCCAAACCTGTGCAATCTAAACACTAGGGGAACTGTTAAAGCTTAATGGGGTGTAGCAAGTTATACAGGAATAGAACTTACTGCTATTACAGACACTTACTGGTTTTGCTATGGCAAGAACATGTGCTAGTAGGCAACAAAACTTCAACTGTCTGCAGTATTTAGCTGCATTGGCTACTGCCCCTTGAAGACAGGATATGAAAGGATTTATGCTTCTCTACTAATGCAATCTCCAGAGAATGGTCACACAAAGTTTATATGCATCACTCCTATATTAAACTGTTCTGTCTGTACATGTGTATCAGTAAGTTCTTTGATTGCATTGTATACACAAAGCTTTTTAAAAAAGGCCTGAACAAGCATGTTATACTTACCCATTCCTTTTGTTGGAATTTAGGAGAGTATCTACAAAATTGATCTAATCTTTGTACAGAGGGGGAAAAATTATCAATTCTCAAAAGTCTTTTAAGAGTAGGAATATAAAATGTATTCACTAGTGCAAAACACTGTTTTTAGGAACTGTGTGAGCTAATTTAAGAAAATATACCTGTCTAAAATGAGGACACATGACAAAGTTGTCATAAGATGTCATGCTTCTAACATGTTTTTTTACAACTATTACAATTGTTTTATCAAAAAAGGTGGCTTTTATTTTAAAGTTAAAGTGACAGGCATCTCAGTTGCCAAAGTTACTGGCATTATCACATTTGAAACTCAATCTTTGTGGAACTTAGAGGTATAAAAAGCTTCACTACAGACAAGAGGTTGATGTGATATACATAAGATGATGAGAGAAAACAAAAATGAGATCATCTTTCTATTTGAGGTTCACCTTCCCCTGATGTTAACTTTCTTTACAAGAAAGTTTCTCTAAATAAAGTTTTTGAAATTACATCTTTCAAGAGCCAAGAATCAAAAACAACTCACTGATTCCACAAATGATATAAAGTTTTCAAGGATGATCACGTTTTACTATCTTTTACAGAAAACACTCTATAACTCAAAAGCCTCAAAAAATTGCTTTCTCTATTTTAGTTCTGTCCATCATATTACATGTAGTTGTAGGCATCCAGGAACTACAGCTGCCTATGAAGGAGGGGTGAAATTAGAAACAATAGTAAATGAGAAGAATTGTCATTATCTGATAAATTAAAAACATCCTGTGTGGGGAATAAAGACAACCCATCAATGAAGTTACATCTGTTAGAATTACTGACCTGAGATACCTGCCAAGCTCACTTCACTCAAGGTAAGCATAGCTCAACACCCCAACACCAAGGTGTTGAAGGAAATAGCTGAAGGAATGGAGTCTCTTCTTTACAGACTGTCAAGGAGTATTCCTGGTAGATACTCACAGGGAGAGCTCAAAATGTTAGCTGGAAAAGAAGGCCCACAGGAACTTCATGTGGTTTAATGAGAGCAAGTGCAAAGTGCTGCATCCAGGTTGGGGCACCCCTGGTGTCAGCACAGGCTGGGATGAACAGATGGAGAGCAGCCCTGCCCAGAACTGGGGGTTCTGGTGGTTGAGAGGCTGGATGTGACCCAGCCATGGGCACTCACAGCCCAGAAACCCAAAATTGCCCTGGGCTGCATCCAAAGCAGTGTGGGCAGCAGGGCCAGGGAGAGGCTTCTGCCCCTCTGCTCTGCTCTGGTGAGAGCCCGCCTAGAACCCTGCATCCAGCTCTGGGGTCCCTGCACAGGAAGGACTTGGGCCAGTTGGATTGAGTCCAGAGGAGGGACACAAAGATGATTAGATGAACGAAACACCTCTACTATAAGGAAAGGCTGTGAGAATTTGGTTTGTTCAGTCTGGAAAAGAGAAGGCTTTTGGGTGACCTAAGTGCAGCCTACAAAGGGTGTCTACAAGAAACATGGAGAGGGACAAATTAGAAGAGAATATAGAGACAGGACAAGGGGCAATTGCTTTAAATTGAGAGTAGGTTTAGATTAGATATTAGAAAGAAACTCTTTACAGTGAGAGTGGTAGGGCATTTGAACAGGTTGCCCAGGGAAGCTGTGGATGTCCCATCCCTGGAAGTGTTCAGTGCCAGGCTAGATGGTGGAAGGTGTTCCTGCTCAGAGCAGGGGGTTGGAATCAGATGATCTTTAAGGTCCTTTCCAACCCAAACCATTTGGTGAATCACTGATTCTATGAAAAGGTCATAGTTTCATTTCTCCAGAAAAAGAGATGGATGTTTACATTTGGGCCTCTGTATTTTTCAGACAGTGCTAAAAAAACCCACTCAATCAAAATTATGGTAAAATTTTACCAGCAGAAAAATTTTACAAGCAGAAAAAACACTTCAAAGACAACTTAGGATTTATATTAAATGGGGAACAAAATGAGCATTAAGCTTGTGTAAGAACAGAGGGAACATGGAAATGTACCCAACCTTCCTGCCATTCCAACACACACAATACCCCTATGAAAATGTAGAACCTTTGCACATGGAATTAGCTAAGATAACTGAAAAGTAGCTAAAGATTCTCATTTTAAAGTCAGAAGCTGAATACCATCAAAATTTTAAAGCTTAATAAAACATGTCTCTTTAAGAATGAAGACCAGCAGGTTAAAAAAAAACCACATACCCTAGGGCACTGAAGATTTATCTCACACTATGTGATCAAAAATCTTGACCCAGTAGGTGCTCTACAAAGAAGTGCTCAAAACACCTTCAAACACCTAACCAATGTTTCTACCATTGCTTTAAGTGCTATTCTCACTCACTCATTGCCCATCAATATAAAATTAATTACAATAACAGAAGGAACATTTCTTCACACAGATCCATTGACCTAGAAAAATAAGCTTTTAAGTGGGCAATACTGCAGTTCTTTACCCTGACAGACTGTACCTTGCCATTACTCAGTAGCTATCTTATCAAATGCTCTCTGAAGACATTTGTAAACCACCAGGCTGCCAAAAGCCCTCCAACAGGTATTTAACACTACAATGACTTTCTAGGATAGCAGTATCACTTCTGTTAGATATCATGTTTCTGTCAAGACCAAAAGCAAAGAGGCCTTAAATTTCAAATCTACCAAATTCCAAAGCTGACCTTTCTGTCCCAGAGAATTAATACTTTTCACTTTACTCAGTTGTATCTTCTATACTTTTCCCTTCCAGTGATTCATCATCCAGTGAGACTTACGAGTGACACTCTTCCACTCACAGTGACAGGGTGTTCTCCTCAACTGCTCTCAAGCAGCTCAGGCATCTTGCAGCCTTCTCAAGATTGTCTTATCCTCACCTAGCTACAGAGCTAGGGTTTTATTCAGTTACTGCCTTCTTCACCTTCTCCCTTTTTCTCTTCTCAAAACTGCACATAACTTACACACACTTTTCTTCAGTTATCTTCTTCAGTTATGTTATTAACACCTCTTCTGTTACTTCCATTCCTAGACCTTTCTGTGCACCACACCAGCTGCCATCACACCTCAGCCTTTCTTCTTTGATACTCACACAGACCTTAAGCTGTCAACTTTATAATCTATTTTGTTTCTCTCCTGTTTTTATATCTAAATCATTCAACTCTTGGTCACACCACTGCCTATTTCTCTTAAGTCAAAGTTCCCATCAACAGGCATCATTGCATTTCTTACTCTATACCATTTGAGCTTTTAGTCCCTTTGCAGGTTACTAAAACCCATGTACACACTGACGCTTGTCTGGTATCACTTCACATCTTTAAGATGGGCATTTCAGGACAAAAGCAGTTCATAAGTGAACTTTTGTGAAGCAGCATCTGTCTCTCAATATTCAAATAGATGGCCTTAAATTTTCTGTCCCTTGAATTTTTCTGTCTCATAGCTAAAATTAGCTTGGAGTGATGGAAGCCACTTAGAGCCTTAACTCCAAAATACTACCTTGAGACATCATGACATTTACTTCAGTTCTTACTGGGGTTAACAGATGTTTCTATGTTTAATAAAAAAATTGTCACAGAAAGCCTGTTTGTTTCTCAAGGTTCACTATTAACTAAATCAGTAATTTTAACACAGACAAGCTTTACTAGGAATGACAGCACCAGAACAGCAAAATGCTATTTAGAATTTTCAACAGCTGTGCAGCAGAGGGGGCAACTAGTATTTCAAAAAGTATTTTTGCTTTTGTTAATTCAAGTGAAATTTGTAAGATAAGCAAGCAGAGAATTGCTTATAATACATTAAGAACCATGTTTGAAAACAATGAAGGGAAACAAGGATTCCAGCCTATAATGATGGAAAGCCTGCTACATGCAGCTCCCTCCAAAAAAGGAAAGAAAAAAATAAATCTGCACAAAAGTTCTAGGTCTCACTGGGATAAAATCAATAGTGGTCTAAGCATAACTTCCACAAATTTTTTCAGTCAATGACACAAACATATAGCATCTGAAACTACTCCAAATTATGCATCTGAAGGTGTCTGGAGTTGACAGAATTAACTAATGAAAAAGTGTATTTGGAACTTTGGCAGGGTAAGGAGGGTAGGGAGGATCAATTCAGAACAAACAAAACCCAAACACCTGAAAATTCTGGTGTAAAATTTTCCAGGAAACTACCACAATGGAAGTTGCTCTAAAAAAAGTTACAAAAATCTATTTTATTACTGAAGGGCTCTCTTGGGCTTACAAAACAAAAGTTTAATGTGGAGCAGCAGTAATGTATAAGGTAAACACAATGAGAATAGAAATGAAGGATGGATATAATGGTCAAATTTTAAATTTCCACTTCCAGTGATATCAGGAACACAAATTATTCTATATAAACCATGTTAATATTGCCTTATCTTAAAATGATAGCATTTATCAGCTAATTGACAAGAAATTACAGGGTGTTCACTCTGACCCAACTGCAAATTCCAACTAAATCTAGAAATTTCAGTTTGCATTTGCAGTAAGCTAAGCATGTGGCCAAGAGCAGTTACACTTTAATCAGATGACATTCACCTAGCTATTATCAGATCATATATCCCCCACATCCTAGAGAGACATATTAAACCTGATTACAGAAGGATTCAGAATGGTTTGAGTGTAACAAACACTTAATATAGTTAACAAATAAGCAGCAAGACTTAAGTGCAGATCTAAGGCATTTTCATACATGCTCCCATGGATACTCTTCCTGTGAAAGGAACAGGAGAATACAGGCTAAGGAAGAAAGCCAGTCAAGACAGGTAGCAAGCTAGGGAAAGTAACTTGTATTGTCTGAAAGAAATGGACAGCTCTAGACCCAAGATGAGAGAAGAGATGTATTAAAGACAGAATGACTAACTTGGCATCGTTCAACTTGAAAAGCAAACATACATTTTCATCTAAACAGTAGTCCTATTACAGGACTGCTAAAATCTAAAAGACCATAGACAATGTTTTTCCAGCTCATTTAGTACACTTACCAATATTTGCTGTATAGACAATTTCATTGATGAGTCAGTTGTACTTCCTCTCTAAAGTGCTTTGAGGGGAGCTCAAGTGCATCCTCTTCCTCAGTCTTTGAAGTGTTTACCTGTACCACCAGCTTTGAAAGTAAAAGGCAACAGGCAGACAATGCAGAGACAGGAATGAGGCTGAGTACAATAGTATATTACTTCAAAAATATTTTGGTGTTGCTTTTCAAATCTTACAGGGACAGACAGTCCTTTTTTAAACTGAGACTTTAGATATTATTTTAAAGATACTTCTTAAAATTAACATTTTCGAATTCAATCAGCAATATATCAGTTGACAAGAATATAAGAACAGATAACCTCAAATTATATACATTATATACACAAATACATAAGGCAAACAGGATTCTTATCAGCAAATAAAATCATTGGTGTGTTATAACAGAAAGCAATTAGAAAACTCCCAATATTATATAAAACAGCATCAATAGTGGGAACTAAGAATTAATGGGAGCACGTTGTAATAGCAATGTTATGAATGTGGAATTACAAAAATAACTACATCTGTATAAACGTGTCAGAGTAAAAAGAATTCCAACAGTGGTAGAAACACTAGAGGTGAAGACTACAACTGGCAAAGGTTTGTTCACAAAGTGGGGGAGAAAGGAAGAGGGGAACTATAAAAGAGAGAGAAAAATGAGATTTTTTTATTTAATATTCACATCAAATATTTTATATTCCAAAAGTGACTAGAAAAGCTAGAGGACTCTGCAGTCTGTCACAATTATGAATAAAGTTCTTTCCAACATCCAAAAATAAATCTTATGGAAGAAATGCTTCACACAAGAATTAAAAAGAACTAGCAAGGTGTCAATATTGAGTACTGCCATTTATGTTACTCATCTTCATGCTAAAAGGACAAGCATGCTGTGAAAGCATGAGAATGAGGTGTTGTCTGAGCTAAAGACTGCAACTAAGGAAATTTCCACCATACTTAAATGTTAGGAAGCTCTCCAAGCACTTGGTTTTCATGGTATTTGTTATATGTCTGCTGACCTAGGAAAAGTAACCTGCTTCTTATATAACCTGGAACTTTGGGAAAATAAAGAAGTTGACTTTTTTTTTTCAAGTCTAACTGCCACACAGGCAGGCTGCATAATACTACAGAATTTAAACATGACTATGCAAGAGCAAAATACTGAAAATTAAGGCAGTTTACATGTTATCTCTTCTTTACAGGGAAAAGATTGCAAGGAAAAGAGTGGTTGTCACTTCTACCTCGTCCAAATGCTGGGCTTTTTTTCATTTTGGAATATTTCAGGATTTTATTATTGGGGTTTATTTGGTTTTTTTTAGTTACATATAATTTTAAGTTTTTTATTACTAACATATAAAAACACACTTTAGATTTTTTTCCCCTTGACCATCAAAGTATAGAAATGAAAGTATTATAAACAGTGATATTATCCTGTATTTCCACATGCAGTTAGCAAGGAGCAATTTTAGCATGATATTGAAGTGGGAACATTTCATACTTTCTGGGGAATACAGCACAGAAGAAATCAGATGTCTTGACTAGAAAAGATTTTATTAACAGGAACAATGAACTTCTCCTTAAAATGTTAATCCTAGAGGTAAATTAAGTGAAATGCAGGAATATAAAGTTCTCTCAACTAGCTGAGAAAAAGTCAAGACAAATGTTAGCATGAAAAAAGGAAAGTGACTACAGTTAGAAAACTGTAAGAGTAAAATGAGTGAGAAAAGTAGGAGAGAGTCAGTTACCATCATGTTTGTTTATTTAACAAGAGGAAGTTTCCATGTCAAGTTACCTACAATGTAACATGGATTACAATAACTCATATTTGCTACATCAGAAGCTTCAGTAGTGAAAATTACAGTGCACCACCACTACAATTTTGGTGAATGCTTGCTCATGATTTAGCACCTAGTTTTCCAAGCAAAAAAAGATGGAAATATGGCAAGATAAATCCTTTGCAGAGATGCTTCAAAAGGATCAGAAACTGAAAATCTCTCATTGTCTAGAAAGCAAGTCAGAAAAGTTTTTAACATTTATCCCATCCCTCTTCTCCAGTTTTTAAATTCTTGTTCTACTATTCCTAATGCTCTTCCCTCTGTTTAACTGCTATTTCAAGTTCTATAGATTAAGAACCAAAAACTGAAATGCATCTGAATTCCTGTGTAGTCAAGACCTGTGGTGGGGGCAGAAGAGTTAACTCAGACAATGGTCATCACTCCTTCCACTGCTGCACAACATTCACTGTGGAACAGTAAGAACTGTAAATATCTAGATATCCTCTTATGCCACAGACAGTGGAAGTCTCAACCATGTCATTATTTTTGGACATTAAAAACCACAATCTATTGATGAATTCTAAACAAGAGAGAGAAAGCTATAAAACCTGACTGTACCTGAGAGATACTTAATGTTTTCCACAGATCAAACATCTGTACACTTAACATTCCTTTTGCTAAGTCTTAAGGGGGCATTGAAGGCAATAACCACTCACTGCAATTGAAAGAAGATAATTCTACCATAATCTTCTGGAAAGGAGGGCAGCACCTTCACACACACAAAAGAAGAGTGCTTCAAAACATTTGGAAGGCATGGCTCCTGCTCAGCTCATTTGTTCTTGCATAGTTCTTTGGATCAGCTGCAGCCCCACTACTACAAAGTGAGATGAGGGAGAGCATTCTTCAGTAGCTTCTACAGATGCTTGGTGCCAGCAACTGCAGTCTGTAATTTGTCTCCCATCCTGTCCAAACAGGAGCTATGATCCAAGTTATGGTAATTTGGTATGTGCAGCATTGGTAATAAAGGGCTAAATACACAGCACTAACTCCTACAATTGCCTCTTCAAAAACTATCTGAAAGTGATGCTGGGTTTGATGGGGTGGTTTTATTCCAAAGAAAATTCCCTTTTAAGGGACTTACCTTTTCCAGTGCCAATGAATCCACAGGCTCAAGACTGATGGAAGCCAGGGACTGCAGAACTGACAGACTTAATCCACCTGCTAAAAAGGATCATGCTGGAGCTGGTAAGATACACTGGCTGCACAGTCCAAATCTAATTCACTTAACACAGTGTGGCATCTCTAGGGAACCTTACTGCCTAGCTTCTTGGCCAGGCAGAGTCACAGAAGCCCTCTAAAACCAACAGCCCAAGGTCACTGAGGTCCCTAAGGGGCACAAGACACACCAGACCTATGCATCACTCCCCAGACACACTCTCATAAATCAGCAGAAAAACAATATCCCACATCAAACCACACTGAAGAATTAAAACATTTGCATCCCAGCTAGTAATTATATCTACTGTAAAATGACAGAAGAACTGCAAGGATGAAATTAAATTTCTTCACACAGAAGTCAGCAGAAAATTCATTCAAACCAGAATCACAATCTGGACATTCAAACAAGCATTGTCAGTCTTCTCTGCATCTTTTTTTCAGGAAAACCAAAAGGATCATCATAATAATTTCAGGAATTTCTAAATAAAGCTCACTGCACTCATACAGCCTCAGTATGACCCTATACATCAGGACAAAACAGGGTTCTAAAGCTAACTCTCTTTTCAAGAGTGTCACCCAATCTCACAGACAGACATTACACAGTGTTTCACATTATTTCAAAACAAAGTTTAACATAACCCAAGGCTGATGAGTTACACAAGGCATTTTCCCTCAGTCTATTTCCAGTCCTCTCTCTAAACAAAAACCCCTCAAGACCCCATACAAGACCTCTATCACAAAGGGGAACATCTCTTCACTATCAGTCATTGTCTCATCAACAGGACAGATATACACCACTATCTCTAGTAGTGCTGCTCTTAATGCATACTCCAGAGCTGTCTTTGGCACTGTAGTATCTTTAGCATCTCCACACACCCACTACATTTCCTTTCAGTAACCCCCTTCACCAGCACTGAGCTCTTCAGCATCACAGCTCTGCCAAGGCAGCTTAAGGAGTTTATTTTCTCTCTACCTCACTGCAATAGCCTGATCAGGAATCACCACCACTTCCAAACAGTCAACAAAATTGGGATGTTACATCCAGACATCACTGCTTATCTGCTCAGTACAGACTTGCTTTCATCATCAGTTTAGTATGCTACGTTATACTGTCTCAAATGACAGTATCAGGATCCACCAGATCTTGTGTGTTGGAGGTCTCAAGCTGCAACCATCAGCCATTTTCAACATGTCACAGGAAAACACAGTCAACAAATTTCCTTTCTGAAAGGAAGATTACTTTCTAAGCACAAGTTTTAAAGTTCTACTTAAAAGTAGGAAGAACAAACCATAATGTAATTTATAACAACTAACCTCAAACTTTGAAGAAATACCATGTTTCCTACCGTATGACGTAGGAAAACAATAACTCGAGCATAACTTGGAACTGAAGGCATATTATGCATAAATACCCCTGGCTGTTACACCACAAACAAAGCCTGTTGAATGATCTCCATGGTATTGGTTTGTAGGTAGAAATTATACAGAGGTGATGACATGAACAGGATACAAAAGAGAAACTATACACATAGTTCTGAACACCAAGATGCTTCAGGCATTTCTGCCAGCATAGTGTATGTCTTTAAATATATTAAAACCAGATGACTTTTTGGTATTTGGGCTTGTTATTTCAATTTACTTTTCTATGATAAAGAAACTGAGAGCCAAAGTAGTACCTTCCTGAAAACTTATCTTTTTTTTTGGCTGAGCTTCTTTCCCTCACAGTACATCCTTCAACATTTCTATACAGGTTTCATGAAGAAACAAACACTGGTAATATTAAAAGGAATCGTAAAGACAAACAAGCTTCAGAAATGTGTGCCAATAAAGAGCTCTTCAAAATAGGCCATGGTGCCTGCATCTGACAACCCAAAATCTCCTCCTTAAAAAAAAACAAAGCCCACCCAAACCCACCTTGTCCAGATTAGAATGAGAGTTACATCTAGCACCACCAAGAGCAAAAGTTCACAAACATCCCTATCACATTCCCAAAGTGGTATCGCAGAGCTGGACAGTGGCTGCAACAGCACTTGCATTTCTTATTCAGCTGTTCAGAGCAGATCCACAGAGAATGAAGAAAGGAATGAGATATTCATGAGGTGTCGGAATACCCAGGAAGATCACCAGAAGCAAGGAATGATTTGATACAGGGTAGCTGGAGAAGAGACTGTTAGAAGCAGACAGAGCAGATGCACTAAAAAGGTGAAGAAGACTGCACAACTGACTGGGGCACTGAAAGAAAACTGAGGTGGGAAAAAAACATTTGCATGCAAACTTCTATTTGAACTCACTGAGAAACGAGACTTGTATAATTCCTCCAAGACACTACATTCAAAAGGTGATTCTTGGTCATGTGATTATTCCAGAAGAGCAAAATAAAGTTAAACTAGCCAATATTTACCCAACAAATGGAGTAAGCTGTCAATCAGTATTTATCAGATTCATTACTAAGCACACACTCATAGAGGTCTTAATTAAAAGAGATGGCATACTTATGAGTAGATCACGAGGGCATGGATGTCTCTTGCATTAATAGTACTGTATGCCTGTTCGAGATTGAGAGGCAAGGAGATTGAGAGGCAAGAAGTTTTCTATTGCCATCCCTGGTGTAGCAGTTGCCCTCTGGGCAGTTTTCCTTATCTCCTGTTAATGGGCCTATCAATGTCTTAGCAGGTGACTCAGATAACTCGCTCCAGAAGCCATTTCTGTTTAACAGGGGATCAAGGACACATCTTTTGACTCAGAATAACATCAACCATTGTGAGATGCTCCACCCTGGGGGGAGGAGCTAAGAGTTCCCACCTAGATATACCCTCCATGTTCCTGCCACTGTATTCTTTACAAACCATTCCTCTTAAACGTCACTGTCGTCTCTCATCTATTAACAACAGAATCAAGAAAAAGGGAAAGAGTTTTGTTGACATCCAAGTGCAACTAAATGCAACTGCTTTTTGAGTAGCAGGCTTTTCAGAAGGGGTAGGCAGTCTGAACAAGCAAGGATACAAGTATGTTGCAAGCCCTCCATGTTTCCCACAACAGCAGCCAATATAAACCCAATTACGATAGCATGTAAACATCCCTACTGATGTTTACATGATAGCTGAAAAGTGTTTTCGGTATACTTAGATGAAGAATCAAGGCACAGAAAGAAATTCACAAAATAGATGCATGGGTTCTGCCACCTAGTGGTATCTAGAGCCCCAAGTTACTGTATCTACCATATTATTATTACTTTTTTTTTTACTGGAAGCATTTGACAGCAAAGAACATAATAGAGAACACATAGCTTCACTAGCACTGAAATTACTAAGCCTGGTCCCTTGCGGCTTCCTTTCAGAATTGCATTCTGTAGCACACAAGATGATGAGAGTTTCAATTGAAGCTCTTCTATTTGTTCAAATAGTAATAGTATATGTCTCTTCATCAGTCCTCCAGCTGCCACAGATTCTCTGCTGCCTCATATTGAAGTGGATTTCCTGCTGTATAGTCTCATAGCACCTGCCCATGCTCAGTACTTGCAGAATGGTAATATCTTTGAAGTATTTACCCATTCGTTGAAATTGTTCAAATCTAATAAATCTTAAAAGTAACCATGAACAGGAAACAGGGAAAAGCAGAGACCGAGGGACAAAAGCAGCAGAATTATAAAAGCCTCATTTCTTCACACCACCATTTGAATTGCAATTTGTCAATAAAGAATCTTTGTTGGCCCCAATAGCTTAAGGGATTCCCCTCCCCAGCTCAACAGCATGGACACACAACACATCATGTCAAGGCAACAGGGAGAAGGAAGAGTGTGTACAAAGAAGCATAGAGACATGAACTCCTTAGGGCAAGAGGCAGCAGAAATCCCCCTTTTCACCAGGCCATAAACTCAAAAGCCCCCTTTTCCACTTGGGATTCAAAGCCAGAAGCATCTTAATGCCTAAATTAGGTCACTCTTTGTTTACACAAAACATGGATGAGAAAGGAAGTATCAATTCATTCAACTTAGTCAGGATGGGTCAAAACTACCAGACTACAAGGCACAGAGTAGCTTGCTGGTTTTTTATTTCTTTTTAAGAAAAGAAGCCTTATCAAAGGTTTATAGTCAGAGAACACACTTGAACACACTTCACACATATGTAGCCAGGTAACAAACAATTCTTTTAATTTAAGACAGTTATGCTTCTTCTGTGGGAAAATTGACAAAGAAATTTAAAGTGATGTCCTATTCTTATTAAGCTATACCGCACAGTTATTTTAGGTTTCAGCTCCCATTTGCCATCTTCTGTAATCCTGGAACACCGTGAGGTCTTCTGGTCTGTATCCACTACACATAACATAGTAAATAACAGACAGGGTGAGGTATTTTATCTTCAGTCCAGAAAAGCAAACAAACAAACCACAAACAACAACAAAACCCCTCACTAAGCAGAAGAAAACAAGCCACCATGCTACAAAACAAAAAAGACAAAAGCCCCAAACCCTAAAACAAACAAAACCAAATATAATACAGTTGTCTTTTTCTTTTGACAAGTTTCCTTTGCCTTCCCAAGTTTTCCTCCAACTCCATAGCAATCCTTGTACTCCCCAGTAAGTTCCTTAACTGTATGTAGCCTATGACAATTTTGCCCTTAAGGAGTGGGGAAGAAGAGGGAGGAGAAAAAAAAAAAAAAGGGGAAGATCTTCCACAAGGGGTTCACAGGTGAACTAAGCCTGAAGAGCTAGCAATGATTCACAGATTTCCACTGGACTTTTATGAGGAAATAAGATTTAAGTAGGTTTTATTTCTTGCTCCATATTCCAGATTTGAATTTCAGTTATGTAAAATATTACACAAGTAAGAACTACCATAGTGATGGAAAGAGGTGCATGAGTGACTTGATGTGAAACCATGTTTGATCACACAGTGATGAGTTTTGGGGACTGCAGCTGTAAAGACAGACTAGATTTCTACTAGAAAGGAAAGCACTCTTTCCTTTGGCAATGAGCTAGTAGTTTTTACAGCAATAGTCCCTAGGATTGAGTGGAAAGAGATTATTGGAATGAGTATATTGGCAAATCAATGCTTCAAAAATGCAGGACTCAGAGTAAACTTAGTGTCAGACACAAACACTTCTGTCTGCAGCCTCCTGAACCAAACTAGTGGTGGTTACAGAAAGGGCAGGACTTTCTTACAATGAGCACTCATGCTCTGGTCTGCATGTAGGACAGCTACTCACATGATTGTAGTGTCATTCAAAAGAAGTTAAGGATGTGTTATTGTGAAGTTACAGCTTTATCTCAGTTTTCAAGCTTCAATTAATCTCACTTCGTATTAGTACTGAACAGATCCATTGAAACTCTTCTGCAGTGAAAGGAACCTACAGAACACAGTAGCAAAGCACAGTTCCCTATACAGGACAATCTACA
Organism: Lonchura striata; assembly: GCF_050655825.1. Lineage (NCBI taxonomy): Eukaryota > Metazoa > Chordata > Aves > Passeriformes > Estrildidae > Lonchura > Lonchura striata. The sequence goes on along the minus strand of NC_140705.1, from coordinate 80,864,576 downwards.
TAAGGGATTGTTAACTAGGTTAGCCAGAGTCTTTATTTAACCTCATTTCAATAAACAGCTTGCTCAGACAATAGCGAAGGAGATAGTAAACCATTTATAAGCAGTACCAATGCATACCATCCCTTTATGTGATGCTAGCTCCTACAGACCTGGTTTAGAAATCTCAGTAACACCCCACAGAGTTTTGAAAAAGACTAAGCAAACACATGTCTAGAAAACAAAAATCTTACTAAAGTTAGAATAACTTTATGCAGTAATGAAAAGTTCTAAACCACCACACTTTACATGTTGAAAATGGCAACCTTTTCTTCTTCTCTTCATTTTCTACCATGCCTCAGACTCATCCATTAGGTGTTACTGTTTTGTAAGAGATTCAGACCTATCAGCAAACCAGTCAGATCACATGTTTCTTTGTAACAACCATGCTACCCAGGTACAGCCCTCGAGCCAAGATCCAAGTCCCATCCACCCTCAGTTACCTGTATGCTGTCCCAAATATCCACTGTCCCGTAATACTCAGTTTCTTACTAAACATGCCTAAGGTCACACAACAAACAGCATTAGCACACAGATCCATGAAGCATTTTAACTCTCCAACACTAGGAGAAGATGTCAGGGAAAAAAAGATGGGTATGTCTTTCTCTTTTTATTTTCCCCTCCTCCCCCACTCCACACACATGCACTGTACTTTGATCTTGCTTGGCTCACTTGGAGTTGCCAGTTTCTAGTAAAGCTGGGATGAGCAGTCCTGCCTTACTCTGTTCTTCTTGGCAGCTCTTGACTTGGCAGCTGCCAGCAACATACTCAGGGAGAGATCCAGTTCAAGGAGATTGACAACATTTAACTCCCAATAGCTCTTCAGCTCCAGCAGATGAGTTCCAGGCTCAAGGTGTTTGTTTTTCTACCTGGTGTGCCTGTGTTGCAGGACATCCAAAGCCCCAGCAGAAGGCATCCAGTTATTGCAAGCTGGCAGCTAAGAGCAGTGGCATGCACCATGGTAAGGACCAGATGCACAGAATGATGTCATAGACTGAAGTACATGCCTTAATGCTTCAGCTTACATGGCAGTATGAAGTGCAAGACTACTGAAAAGCAACAATATCAAGATTGCTGTTTTAGTTTTCTGTCACATGTGATCTACCCAGGTAAAGAATACCCACACTGCCCACAAACAGCACAGTAATTAGAATATTTTGTTTAACAGACTTGACATCTTGTTTTCTATCCATCATTGTAGTATGGTACATCAGTCACAAGTTTATTAAACCATTTTGGATGTTTGAAGTGGTTTTCTTCAGAAGCATCCAGATTAGCTTTTTAAAAATATATATTTTTACTCAAGTTGTAAAACCTTGATACTAGTACTCTATCCTGACTTCTAAACATCAACAAGAGTTTAGGAACTTTTGTTCAAAACTCCCATAAAGCAATAAATGCAAATTACAGAAAGATCCAAAGCAGAAAGATTAAATATGTTTCTTTTGGCATTACTTTGTTCCCTATTTATGTCTACAAGAAGCCTGACATGACAACTGCAAAGAAAGACCTCAGACATACTCATATAAGTGTGCCAAAAGGATTGGAAGCCCCAGCTCACATGATGAGAATGTCAAGCATTTCCTCTGCTGCTGTGTATGACTGTACCTCCCAACCAGGGGTCAAAAGAGATTTGAGTTTTCAGTTTGGGGCTTGGCGGTTTTTTAATATTTGTTTTAAATCAAAAGAGTGCTTTCTTTGTCCTTCTAAAGTTACATGCTAGTGCCAAAAATATTCAACATTTAATATTATTAGTGCAGTCATTTATAGACGCTGCAATTTTGGCATAGATATCTGACGAGTCATTTAAATTCTAGCACCTTAAATTATGTAGATTGGTTTGTCACTATGACAACAATTTTTACATGTCTAAAACATACAAAAGTCCCATTTTTGTCTGTTCCTTACTACAGCCAAGAGTTATTGAAAGCTTTAGCTCTTCTGGACAGAAAGGCAGAACCTGCATAACATCTGATTCTAGACAAACTATGTAAGTACTTGTTGAATGAAGAAGGGAGTTTTCATGAACTTTTAACAGCTATAATTTAAAAAAATACTTTGAACATGGAACAGTTGAAGGAATCTAGAAAAACAGGGAAGAGAACACATGCAGGAATTCAGGAGTGAGTAGAGCTCTTTTTTACCATCATTAAGGATAAGAAAGTCTTTGAATAGCTTTTTCAAAAGAAAATCCAAACACTCTCAAGATCAGGTTTCACATTTAAAACCAAAGTTTCTCTAGAAGCCAACTGGTTCAAAGGATCTTGCTTCGATTCAAGTCTCCATACATACATACACACATCTTGGACACAAACAATTTGTTGGTAATGCATCACTCTATTACAACGAAAAATCAGTTGGATGATGTAGAAGTGGCAATAGTGTTTGTTTTATTTAGAAAACAACACCACAACAACTTCAAGGCCTAAATTTGGAGACAAAGTGCTAAAATAATTTGTCCCATACTATATAACTGTTCAGCATTACGAAATATTGGTATGTTATATATATTATAAGAGACAACTGTGAAGTTACTGAAGTGATCCAACAACAACAAAAGAAGTTGATTTTACAGAATAAACTGTTTCTTTTTATAGAGATACAGCCACTGTACTAAAATTGTCATATCGACCAGCATGTCATTGATACCACTATCACTGCATGCATTCATTCAACACTCAGTTATCTCTGTCAGCATCAACGCCACCTATATCCAAACAAGACTTGCCCTGTCAAAACAAGACCTGTGACCCAGCCACAGGAATATAACTTCCTGCTACTATACGACATTAACCTAATGTTTACACACCATTCAATTGGAGATCTTTGCTCAGGTCTCTTCTGTCAAACATAGCCAACTTTTGATCTTTAAAATCAACACTACATCTGGAAGCGTTCTGCTGAAAGCCACCTGCTTCATTTTCACTCTCTTTCTCAACTTCAACAGAAGTAAGGCCAAGCATTCATTTTATCCTGTAGCTTGTCACTACAGTTAAAGTGGACCTACTTCAAGCACAGCCTAGTTGCCAACATGGAAAAGAGCTTTGGGAGGCACAGAATTTATCAAGCTCAAGATCCGACCAGCTGTAAGATACCTGCCCTGTTTTTTCCTAGTTTCATAGAAGCTCCAGGTACAATCAGTTATCTTGTATTCAGTTTCAGGTGAATGCAGGTAAGCATTTGATACGGAAAAAGGCAAGAAGAATGCCCCTTTGTCTCTAGGAACAACCCTGCTTAGACCATTACATCTGACTGCTGGCTTTGTAGGAGGCATTTGTCACTCAGTTCTATCACAGAGCCTATAGTAAAAGTTACACTTCTGTCCACAGCAATCTCAAACAAGTTTAAAGAAAACTGAAGTGTCACAAATGGAAAACCCAGTACACTCTCCATTCACACTAGATGCCTGAGGATACAGATGTAGAAAAGCAGGCATGGCATCTGTACAGCAGCTCACATGAGCAAGTGCAGCACAGCAAAGCAATAAGCTCGGTTACTACACTGCAAAAACACCACACAGTTACATAAAATGGCAGGGAAAAATAGAAAAGACACAGAATTGTAAACAGTTTTTGCAATAGTAACAATTTAGGGTTTTTTAACCAGCTGCTCAGTTTTGTGTTCTATATTCAATCTTCCCTCCTAACAGTCCCTGCAATGCAGCTTTTCCCCTGTTAATACAAACTGCATTATTCATAATCTAGTTAAGCCTAAAATTAGGTATCCAGCCACATCAATACAGAAATATGAAAGTCAGTTTTCCCTTTTGATATCTTTCTGAAACTTCTACAAGATTTTCCTCTGGTTATCTTGAAATCTCATGGCATAGATTTTGCCTGTGTGATATCTTGCCTTATACACAGGACATCCCAAAATAGCCAATATATTGGCTAAAAAAGTCATACATCCTTGATCAGGGAACTGTTCTCTGAGGAACTAGAGTCAGGAAAAAATGACAAGTCCTGCAAATAACACTGCACTGTCATGCTGTGAAAGCAACTGCAGTGCCAGATGTGCCACTGTCACAGTACCCTCTCATCAAGATAATGATTGAGTTCTCTTCCTTTTTTGTTTTGGAAAATTGCTTTGTATATTGATATTCATATTAATATTTCTGATCTGTATTATTTCCATATCAAATGTGGTTTTTTCCCTTCTGTCTCTATGCATTCAGAAAAAAAGCCCAAAAGCTACACTATGGGTTTTCTGTGTTCATGTGAAATTTTGCCTTCAAATGCACTTACTTGGCTCTCACAAGCATGTTCAAGGGTAAAATCTGGATCTTTGCCCCAACTGCATTCCTTATTGCTAATACATGCCAACCTTCAAAGTTCAGTTATTTGAGGAAAAACATACGTTAATTGTTGTGCAAGGGGAGTGGAAAGTATATCAGATTAAGCACATCTGAAAGTATTTCACTCCACTCTTTGCTTGATAAATCAGCATAAAGCTGGAGCTATTCTCTTCTAGTTTTACAATATAGTCATTAAGACCACACAGGTGAATTTTTACACAAAATCAAACTTAACAACCAAACAAGCATTCAGAATAAAATTACCTTCTCATATTTGTTATTCCAGGACTGGTCTAACAGGTATTGCAACATTTGTCAGCATAAAGTTATTCAGTTACATGTAAAAATAATGGAATGCAAGGAGCGCATTGCAATAAGCCACCTTAATAGATACCAGCAACTTAAAAGGCATTTTCCTTTCACCTATGTAGAACAGCAGTGAATAGCTTGGAAAGGTGCAAGCCAGGTAACGAAGAAACAATTCTGAAAACAACAGTTTCAATAGTTTAGTATCACAGCAGCACATTTTACATGGGACAGAGATAAAAGTAAAAGAAGTTCATTAACCTAAAGCATTAATCAGATCTTTCATTTAAAAAGACACAGATTTTATCCTTCACATTTGTCCTGAATAAAGCCCGAGTTTAACTTCGACATGGAAAATGCTTATGGGTTTGGATAGAGTAGAACTGATGAAGTTGACTGGTTTCTTCTCTTACAACTCAAGTGTACACTGAAGCTATGAGGCAAAACTACTGTCATTGCTATGACTGATACCACTTATGCTCTCTGGAAAACATGTTTGTCTGTGTCACAACCTGATATTATCAAAGCAAACTCTTTGAAAGAATCTGTAGATTGAAGTTCTCATTAAATCAGTTGATGAGAACCTAGCCTGATGTACAACCCACCTAGTGAAAGACTGACCCCCAGTGATGCACTGACCCCCAACTTTCCCTTCACTTCCCAGAGGGAAGAGGAGATAGCTGTTCTAGCAGGGAACTTATATTTAGAAGTGAGCTATCATTTGAAGACTAGATGATGCCTCTGAAACAACAGCGCATAAGAGCCCAGATCCAGGCCTGCTCTAGTAGAGGAGGAGGAGCAGGCTCAAGAACATCCTTTGGTTCCCATTCTTTAAAGCTCTGTAGGGCTATATGAACTGGTGCCATCCAGGCACAGAGGGAGAGAAAGCAAAGACCCCAGAACTGGAATACAGCCATTGAAACTAGATTTTCAGCTAACTGAATAGCCACTACATTAAAAGTTTTCCATGCTATTTCCTATCAATACCCTACAAATTTATCTTGGTAAAAAAAATTACTTCCTCTTAATTCCTTATCCCCAGTGACCAGCATCTCACACCAAGTCTGAAGAACTGACTCTTTTGTGATGGCTGCAGATATTTCTTTGCAAATTGTGACTACAAGAATGCATAGATGCAGTTTATTAAGACTCCTGTGATGAACTGTAGTTCATCAGAAAGAAGGAATCTCATCACTTTCCACCCCCAGCCATATTTTTCACTGTCCACTCCAGCAGTCCAAGTTCAACCAAGCTGTCATCATTAGAAGGCTCCTGAATAGAAAAAGCTTTCCAAGCTCAAGAACACAGGATTTCCTGAACCATATCAGAACAGGCACTCATCAAAACAATAACCAAAAGCATTTTAAACAACAATAACAAAAATGAAACCAAACCCAAACACCCCAACACAGGAATCTATTATTGTTAGTATTATTATTACTAGGTATGCAATAGCTTTTCCAGACAGTTTCTTTCTAGGCCCAAATGTGTGCATTTCCTCGTAGCAGGATGGTTCATGACCTCTGTACAAACCTTCTCTACAGAAAGTCACTGATGGTTCATGTAGAGAAACAGGCACTTCAAGCCTGGTGATGGAGTTGGGAGGCCTCTAAGCATAAATGTGCTTTATGCTATATACTCTATGGAAGTAACAACTCTTTAAACATTTCCAGCATGTCTACAAGAAAATTAGACAGAATTTAGCTACCAAGTTCTATGACCAAACCAATCCTTTTAAATGTATCTAATCCTACCGTTTTCCAGGAAAACAAGGGCAAGGGATAGAGATGAGTACTTGCATTACTGAGACTGCACTTTAGCTTTGCCATACTTTCTTCCCAAGAGACAACAGTGCCCCAAAGAGGTCACACACAATTCAGTAGAGATTAATTTCTTCTCATTACAGGCTTTCCCAGTACAGGGCAGAGCACGTCTCGGGGAGACAAAATAAAGAACATGGCTTCAGGGCCTGTCAATGACATCTAAACATCGTGACATCAGAGCCCAGGTGAACTGATTTTGGGACAGAGGGGTAGAAGTTGTTTTAAGTGAACTGGGATACAAACAGAATTAAATAGCTAGGCAAAGAAAGGGATAGAGAGAGGTAAAGCTGGAATGAAATATGAAGAGCCCAGGAAGGCAGGCAGAACCCAAGCCAATAGGAAAAGAAAGATCCTACATGAAGCTAACAGGAGAAAACTGGGTTAGCAGAGGAAGAAAGCTAGAATTGACATGAAGCCCAGAGGGGAAGACCACACACAAGCTGAAAAGCTTAAGACAAACCAGATAAAGAAGGAAGATGACTGGAAAGGCTCTTGAAAGGGAAAGGGCTAGCAGGAAAAGGCACAAGAAAATGAAGTACATGCAAAAACCTCAATCCTTAGCACATTCCCATATGGAAATGGGATTCCAGATTTCAGCTCACTATTTGTTGCTTGTCAGGTTGTATCTATGCAACAGATTCCTTATCTGCAGGCTTTCAGCAAGCAGGGCAGTTTTCTTCAGAAACTCTTATTATGGTGTATCCATCATTCAGGTATTCAACTTAAGTCTTTTAAATCACACTGTGTATTTAATTATCCATGTAAAGTGTGGTGAGGGAAGAGAAGTTAGACTACCCTCCCTTGGTCCCACTTTCCATGGCAACAGATCCTATTAGAGTATTTAAAGGTTTAAATTACTAGTTTCAAATCTTCCTGCTATTATCTTTAACAGACAAGCCAAAAGAGTGAAGTATACATCACTACTTTGGATTTCATGAAAATCTTAATTTGACATATTTAACAGATCTTATGAATCATCCCTTTTTACATGACACTACACTTTAAAATTCAGCTTGCCTTAAATAAACTGAAAGATTTCTCTATTTTAACATGCTCATAGAGCCGTCTGGTTTGTGTGCTACCTAAGCCATGTTTCAGGTGGACTTTCCAAGTGGTTGAATTCTATTTTCAGACTACTAAAATCTGAAAACCTGAAATATTCAGGCAGCAAATACTGGTTCAGACACACCAAAGTGTCTATTCCATTTTACCTAAGAGACTTGGCTTGCTTAGCAAACAGGGACGTGGCAAGCACTAGTGGAAAAAAGTTATTCTTCTTTTCCGTTAGCTTAGGTACAGGATGAAGCATTACTTTGGTTTTAATTACCAAAACAAGAACTAATGCATTTAAAGAAACAACCTCCATTAGCAGTTAGCATTCAATTACCAATCCTAGCCAGAGAAAGAGGGAATAAACATTTACAGGGCAAAAGCCAGCAGGCAAATTTAACAAACAATATCTGTAAAATGTAGAAATCAAAATTACATTATGACTTTTGCCTGTCTATTAGGAAATACAAAGGGATTTACTGTCCAACATCCCTCAGTAGTACAGTTTCATAGTCTGAGGATGCAAATGCAAATTCACATTCTTAGGAGTGAAAGCTGGACTGTTATAATACTCAATATAACTGCCAGACTTCTGTTATTTAAAGGTACCGTTGTTGCTTCAACACTTGCATCAGCCATCCTGTCCAACTGTGAAAAATTAAAAAGTCAACAGGCCCTAAACACTTCTACTGGTGCCCCACAGTCTGAGGCTTTGGAAGAACACCCTCCCCACTCCACAGAGAAAGAAACCCTAGAGGAAAAAAAAAGGAAATTACACCTCTGAAAGAATAATCACACTACAGCTGTTGTACCTGTTTAAATGTAGAATATTGTTACTTCATGGATAATTATGAAATGCTGTTTTTTAAAAATGAAAATTTAGCTGAAAAAAAGATTGCTAAAATTAAGTGACTCAGAATCAACCTGATTCAGCTATGCCATTGAACAAGCTAATTCCATTTCTTCCAAGGCTGCAAAGTACAAAAAGACAACCCACAGCAGATTTTCACAGCAAGTACACGAGCTGCCCTGCCAGTAAAGTCCTGCTGAAATACTACAGACTTAGTCACATATTCAAAAATGAAAAGAGAAGTGGTAAAACTGAAGCATCTATACATGCTATTGCCCACTACTACATCAACAACAGACCAAAGGTTCTGCCTCTGCTCTTCCTAGAGTTACATAAGGAAAAAAACCCACAAAAATCCCAGACCAAGCATTTGTATGCCTTTAGCAAGCAATATAATGACCAACAATGAGTATATTTCTTCAGTTTCTCACAACACCTCCTTACTTAAAGTCTGTAGCACAAAATCAATTTTTCTTAACACAAAAGAAGTACAACAAATGACATGACGTCACACTTCTTTAAGTCAAAGATCCTCTAACTTAATGTATTTATAAGGCTACTGACCATATTTTAACTTTTTCCATACAACTTTAAACATTGGTTTAAAGTAGTCTAATTAAGTAGATCCACACCACTAATCAACTTCTGCATGTTCCTGAACACTTTGGGGAATAAACAATAATTACAACATCATAAAAAATGGTCCATGATCACTCCTTTAATTGCTGTTTAGAACAATCCAGAAATACACCATGCAAATTTAATTCCAGCTGGATATATTTGAGCCAACTCACTCCCAGTTTAGCTATAAACAAAAGAAAAAAAAGGAAAAGCAAATATGGATGTATGCATAAGCATAAACATATGAGGCCTAATACAAATATAATCAAAGGAACAGAGGAACTGTAACATAGAAGCAGTAAGATAATGTCACATTACGTAAACTTAAAGAAAATAGAAATTCATGCATTCATATAATAAAAGATATAAGCATAATCAGTAACTACACCTTTACTATGTCTTTACTATTAAAATCCATGTTTGTGTTTCATGTGTTTATTCACAATTCAGTCATATCAACACACCTAAATAGTATTCCACACTGCTTTGCAGCTGAATATAAGCAAAGGTAGCTACCACAAGCTATAAACAGAACTGTTTAGCCTTAAAATCTGCAAACATCATAGCATGTTTCTTCCCATCTTAAATTTAAGCATTTGGAATAATAAGCTTATGAGGTACTATCTTCCTCCACAACATACACCTCTTTTCTGACATGTCGAAGACCAGAGGTATCTGAAACTACACAAGTCATCCTTAAACACATACGCTATGCTCTAGTTTTTCATCAACTGCACAGAAAAAATATTACTAACTCTGAAATACTGAAGACAAGTGCTTACCTTCAATCCTTTTTAAGGCCGACAGACAAGTATCCTGGCTTGGAAACTCAAATGGATTATTACAGGTCCGAATGGTGTCACATTCGCACTTCCCGTTGATTATGTTACAACCTGTTATAAGGTTTTCATTGCATGGTTCAAATCCAAGAAGCTGATCATCATCCCAGTTTTCATCTAAAATAAACAAACAAACTCACTCACTATTGGATTACAGCCGCAGTACGTCATTTTCAGCTGCTCTGGAGTTGGGTGCAATTCACCTGAAGTTCAACACCGTGCTAAACAGAAGATAACTGATTATAAAATAACAGACTAATCCAAACAGTGGGATTTGCAAAATACCATGTCTTGCAGCTGTTGTACTGCCCATTTTGCTAAAGCAACTGGCATTGTTTACTTCAATTTGTATGAAACTGTCATGTTAGGAAAACGCATAGCTATAGTACAGTTGAGTGCTTTTCTAACAAAAATAACTTTTGCAGATAGTTGAAGTTATATTTATAATAGAAGTGAGAGCATTGTACAGAATCTGCAGCTGTTACAGAAGTTAAAATTGAGTCAGAAAGAGAGTATTTTAAAGGATGATTAAAAAAATGCATCACATAGAATTCACTCCACGGAGATAACTTTTTATTACAGAAAAGCTGCAAGATGCCAGACCTCTGATTCCGTTATATGACCAAAAATGAGTTTTCCAGCAGTCCTGAATTATCATACATATTCTTGGAGAACTGATGAAGCACACTGCAATCCTTGTGGTCAAGGGTCTAGGGATAGAGGGGCCAGGATGAATCCCTCTGCTCAAATAACTTTGTTCCTTTTGAATCAGTCCTGTCAAATGTGTGTAACTGGTGGTCCAGTTGTAACTGCCCAACTTCCTTTTAGAAAGCCACATGCAACAAGATTTTTTTTTCCTCCAGAAAGAAATATAAATCCAGAATTCAAAAATATTACCAGTCCTACAATATCTCAGTTGCCTTAGGTCAAGTGCACACACAGCAAAATCTCACCAAGTCAGAAAATTAATCAAGCCAGAAGATTAATCAAGATAGAAAAATGGATTTGAAGAGACCTTCAAGATCATCCTGTTCCAACCCCCCTCCATGGACAGGGACACCTTCCACTAGACCAAGTTGCCCAAAGCTCCATCCAGCCTAGCCTTGAACACTTCCAGAGCACCCACAACTTCTCTGGGCAACCTGTTCCAGTGCCTCACCACCCTCACAGTAAAGAATTTCTTTCCAAAATCAAATCTGAGCCTATTCTCTTTCAGTTTTAAACCATTCCCCATTGTCCTATCACATACTTTTTCAAGCAAGACTGCAGAAAAAAAACTAGGCACTAGGTATTCTTCACTGCAGAACACCAAATGTTTTATGGACAGACAAGCTTGGAAAATTAAGTGCTACAAAATAGTTGCACTGAGTCCACCAACTTCTACTAATGACAAAAGGAAAAAACAGATATTTTTAATCTTTATATCGTTATATTCAAGAGCAGCATTCACACTGCGCATTCTAAGTAGCTTACCTCAAATTTATTTGTTCTCATCAAGCAAGTTTCCAATACAGATCCTGTCAAGAAATGGGATGCATGGTGGGTTTCTTGTTGTTGTTGGGGTTATTAGAGGCTGTCCTCCAGTAGGAGAGGCCACAGCCAATACAAAATTGTCATTCAGTAGTCTGATACTCAACAGAAGCCTAAACACTAACAACAAATAACAGTATATACACACACATGCTGAGGTTGGCAAGTAAATTCTTTCCACTCACAGAAATATGCAGAATATCCGCTAACCTGAAGTTTTTCCTGTTTAGGGGGGGAAAAAAATATTCAGAAAGAGCTGTTTACCAATTCAATACTGTATATGAGCTACAGGAAGTGCCACAGCAGATTCTCACTGGTATATTTCTCCCTGTACAACAACTTCCTTGTTTACTATTATGAGCTGGCAAAGTAGCCTGCTGACACAAAAAGCACTGATTAAAAAAAGTCAATTTTAGATGTGAAGATGGGAACTTCATGGCTCTTCTCCATAAAACTAGCAAAAGAAGAATAGTCACTAACCCCAGGAAGTACTTTTTTTTCTTAGCTTAACCAATCATCCAATATAGCAACTGTACCCATGAAGTCAAAGGAAGTGCAGAAGTTCCTGAAGAGAAACTATTAAAATTCTTTCAAAGGAAGATGCCTGTCTTGTAATGCTTGGGATGCTCGCATTGTGATGAGGACATGCATGCAGAATTAAAAAAACCAAAAAACCCTGAGAATTTGGAGAACAATAATACTTCCTGTTTTTAAGAAGCCGGAATACAGCCTGGACAATTTGTATTTTAGAAGTCACGGCAGTAATCCATGTAACAACAAGAACAAGAGCTACACCTATGGTCCAAGATTTGCTGTTTGAAATTCTGCAACAGCAAGGACCACAGCTTCATCCACACCAGCCCAACAGCCTTAAAGTGCTTGTGCTGCTCCCTGTTTGTGGCAAGAGCATTCCTTCTGTACTCCTGAGTGCAGGACAGGAGCCCAGAGGAGCATGTGGGCTCTCAGCCCTGTGCTCCCAGGCCAGTGCAGTGCAGACTGGAAGGACACACAGATGGCTATACACTGCTGCTTTTCTAGCAAACCATTTTAGAGCATTTGTCCTGCTTTGCCTTGTAGTAATTCAGCACTAGATCTTCTCCAGGCAGCAAGATCAGCATGATCCTGTCACATGAGAGCTGCCCACCCCACCTAAGGTAGGACCCAGCTGGCAGGGAAAGCAGACTCGTCCCTTACCCACGGCAGAACACCTCGATGCACATGCACTGCACAGTGTGGCACTACAGGATTCCCAGGACAGGTTAGTGGCTGGTACCACATCTGCCAATTCTCGAATTAGTTTCCAGAAAAGGAGGTACACAGGAAGCACATGGCCCAGTAGTAGGTGCACCTCAAGTCTTCACTGCCACATGCCTCAAAAATTAGCTCACTAGCCATTAAAGTCTTAATGAGAAGAGAAATCCCTTAGTAATACCTGTTCAGACTGTACTTCTAACATGTTGAATCTTCAAATAAGGTACTTATTTTTCATTACTTGGTGATAACAGAAAAGTTGCATTCAGACAGGAAGAATGCAAATCCAGTTTTAGCCTGCACATCTTCTACCAGCCTGCTTTTCACACAAGTTTATTTAGAAAAAAGATTTCCGTCAATGAAGTAGCAAACATGTAGCAAGACCTTATTTTAGTTCAGCAAATCAGTGCCAAGTCTACCATAATTTTTCATGCAGACTAAAGACTGACTCCTTTTCCTAGTTGATTTAGTCTTTTTATGAACAGAATTTCAAAGTCCTGTTAGATGAATAATTGTTTACCATTTAGAATAAACTCTCAGAAGTCACATCAATATAGGCAGAACAAAATTCCTTGGAAGGTCAGGTACAACCATATGAAAGTATTCTTGAGCTAAAGGGATGAATCCAGCCTAGCACTTCAATTCCAAGCTTTGTACACTTGATGCAAAGACATCTAGTGCTCTCCTTGATGCAGATAAACACTGGTCCAGCATGTTTGCACCTTTAGAGGTCAGCAATATTTTAACTGATAAGGGAATGATATCTTGTAGAAAACATATAACCTAGCCTCTATTACTCACAAAGATCAAGATGTCCTGGGGACTATTCCAAAAATAAACTTGTACACACCAGTGATTTGGGACCTAGGACAAACTATTCCAGGCTGTATACCTTTTCTTGCATGCTCTGCTTGATTTCTGTGGCTTCCTTTTCAGAAGACTGGGTTTTTATGCCTACTTCTCAAATGTGGATGATGTGAACAAAAACCAAAATGTACTAATTTGTGAAAGCTTTATTTCTCTGCGAGCAGGGCCAACAAACCCCAAATATAAGAATCTGTGTCTCACATTTTGGTATGCACATCCTATCCCCTAGCTACTTCTAGGACACCTAAAAACATAAAAATTAAGTGTGTACTTAACACTCCAGAGTTTTTAGAAGCAATGCAGCTGAAAAAAAGCCCAAGTAAACTATTAGTTTTCATCCAAACTGATCTTTGTTTAGCTGTGATTTTCACTGCCTCATTGTGTTGGCATGATCAGAAAAGGGCAAAAAATCAAAGGGTTGCACTTTTTAGCTATTCTGAGTTGTCACTGGAGTCTTCTTATACAGTCACTCAAGCACCTTTTGCACACAAGCCTCAAAACAGTTCAAATGCTCCCAGCAGGCTAATAACTACAGCTTCAAAGTCATTTCTCTTTCAAATAATTTCTATCTACCTGCAATTCCCCACTCCAACTCATTCAGACAAGTTCCAGATAATAAACTTTCAGACAATAAAGTAGCTCTGCATTTACTGAGCTCAAAGTTAAGTCTTGGACATAGTACCTTTTAATTCTTCTCACTGTGCTTTCATACCAAAAGGGAGCCACAGGAAGGGAGACTTCACATTAATCCCAAACTTTTTTCCTTTTCTCTTCGATAATTCATATAATCACTTGCTTTCTGCAAAACAAATGTTTCAGCTTGCTAAAACTTCACATACTACTCTGGGTTGCTGAATTCCCAAGTCCTGTCATAGCATGCACCTAAAGTAGGGAAGAGGATTAAGGTATTAACAAGTTGAACAAGAGGTCCTTAAACAGGTCTAGTCTGGGAAATAGTCTGAGAAATATGTCTCTGGTAAGCAGCATTCCATCACATCTTCCATACTAATTCCTACATACCAGCACTCACACCACAGCACCATGCAAGGCATAGTGGTCACGATTGAAGCATTCATCTTATTTGCCTGAAGAGCTGCCTGTGTTTTTAGAAAAGCATGCTATTGAGAAACTAACTTACTTTCAAGGCACACACTACCTCATTATGGTTACATTTGTTATTTATTATTCCCCATTCGCAAAGGATCGTCTCAAAACAGGTGCAAGCTAAAAGTACAAGGAAAGACCTTTTTATAAACTGCTTCTCCACTGCTTAAAGTTTTGCTTCCCCTTCCTTCAAGTTCTCAATTCCTTCTGCCTGCCACAGAAACTTCTGTTTTGTGCCCCAACCCTTCTCTTTATTTCTGGTTATTTAATGAATATCAGCTATTGTTTGGAGAATGCTGTGCTTTTCACCTTCAGTTTATCACCTCAAAGCATCGAGGAACACACTGAAATGATCACTGAAGTACCACTGTTGAAAACAAATACACAAGCATTTGGTCCATAATAATCTTGTTTACCACCCTACCCTTTGGACTGTAATTTAAATGGAGTGGATCCAGTCAACTCCCATAATTTACATTTAACTGCAGCATGCTACTCTGCTACTTCTGCCCTTTTTTTTTAAGCATTTCAGGTAGCTCTTTAGATGCTGAAAAGAGCAAAGACACCATAAACTACATTGACGACCTGGAAGTGAAACTGTCCAAGTCACACTTTACAGACTCTAGCATCCTTTTAAATCTGTATTTGAAGACAAGAAAGAAGCAATCCTTATTGAGACTGGTACTGCCCTCTGAGAACTCGGAGGTAGAGGGGGAAACCTTTCAGAAACTTCTCCATGAAACTAGACCCAAGGTCTGAGCCCCATCCCTCCAGCACACTGGTATACACAACAGCATTTTCAAATCAGTGGTATTCATTAAGACAGTATGAGACTCTGAAAGGATTCTAACTTGCTAAAATAAAAAAAGGAAATGCTTCTTGCCAGTAGACTCTCGCTTCGCTTTGAACAGGATAAAAGAATGATGGAAAGGAAATTCATGTTTTGGAGGAACTGAACAATAGAAATGACTAATTACCACTAAAGAATGCTTGAAACCCAGCCCCAGACCTTGAAAAGCAGCAGAAGGAAAGACTAGCCTTGAAGTGAGTTTGAGCTCATACACTGGCTTCAACCCTTTCCCCTCTTGCAACTTATTCCTCCACTGAAGTCATGAATCAAGGACTAGAGCTGGCAGAAATTTTTATGGTAGGACACACAGCTGAGAGTTTTGTGAGAAAGCATTTTTTTTCCACATATTGGAATGGTTCATTTTCCAAGATCAAATCTTCATGTGGAATGTACAGCAGTAAAAAAGGGTTTTGCAGCTTCCTGAGAAAATTTCTAGTCAAAGCTAGAAAGCAGAACTGAACCATAACATTTTTAGATACCTCAGAAACACACGCATGTATTGCTTGTTTCCAACCTGACTGCCTGCGTTATCTTAGCATGTATCTCAGGTGATCAAATCCCCAGTGTAGTGAGAAAGATTTTCATTGCAGCAACTCTTCTTGTGTCTGAAGACAATAATTTCATACTAAGGAATGCAGAAAGTATTTAAACAGATCTGCTTTCCAGTGAATTATCAGAAACTCCACAGAAGCCTTGAGGAAGGCAAAGAGATAAACAGAAATGTTAAGTGAAGCATGTGACATGGACAACTACTGCAAATTTTGAAGTTTTCCTCACACCATCTGGAATACTTTACTTCTCCAGGTACCCCCCCACACCTTTTTTTGGGAGGGTGTGGGGGAGGGGAATGGAAGGAGGGCAGGATGGGGAGGAATGTGTTGTGTCTTTTTTTTTTATGACTTTCACTCTTAGTGTTTCCACAGCAAAAGTAAATGGTACTTCCAAAAGCCTTCTTTCCCAAAGATGGTCTGAAATAATAAATCATGAGTTTTACATTTACACACCTGAGAAAAAGACTTACAAGCAAATTATCTTAATCCAATGACCAGAAACATGTCTTGTTCATAAATAGCTGATTTAAAATACTGCACTGTGTCCCAGGATTTAATTGGTCAGAAAAAGCTCTGCCAGTACTCCCCTGATAAGAACAAGCATGGACAGCGGTGTTTCAGCTGTCATACCAGATTTTTCCTCTAGCTCTAGAAAACTCATTGCAAAAATAATTGCTAAAGCCTCAGAAAAGGGCCAAAGCTTCATAACCATTTTCCAAAGCAGTCTAAAATTCCTTTTTTTTCCCCCCAAGCTATACTCTGCACCCAAATGCTTCAGAAGCAGCATGCATCAGCTTCACTGCAAACAAGTAGTTTTCTGACAGCTTGCTGAAGCTGCTAAGCAGAGGCAAAGCTGACAGGAGTAGGAAAAGTTTTGTCGAAGACAAATTCTGGAACAGGGCCATGAGTAAAGCAACCTATACCAAGAACAGTCCACACTACTGTAAGAAATCTGATCTCCTAAATATTTTGCCACTTCCCCCCATTCATTAATACAGCACCAGTGAACACCATCATTACAACATTTTTCAGAGGAATTCCACCCCATCTCTTAGTCACAGAGGACTACAGGAAAAACTCAAGCCTCAAGGGGATTTAAAATTACCCTCAGGGCTTCTTTTAGTTTCCTGAAACCTAACTTAGAGATAGACATCAAGTTCAGCATTCCTGTTGTGAAAGCAGCACAGGTTACATCAGTGCATGTAACACCATTATCAGTATTACCCCAGTTTTATCAACAACCTATCAGTGAGGTGCAGAAGTATCTCCACACACATATCCAGCCTTTCTGAAAAAATCTTGAGGATAGAACACAGCCTCTAGCAAAACACTGGAATTTAATTAATTTCATGAATAAATGACCCAACAGAATAGGCTCTTCTGTATTCAGAAACATTACACTTGCTAGATTTTTCACTTGCTAGATTAAAAAAAAACAAAAGAACAAATCCAAGCCCATCCAAACAAACAAACCCCAACCAGCAACTGAAGCCTAACATATATAAGGCTTAAAGTTTAGGAAATTAATAAGAACATGGGAATTGGTGTAAGCCTATGAACCAGTCAGTGCTCTTCCTCCTCCCCATAATCCTGCCATCCCCAGTTTGTTTTCTTATTCAGTCTTAATAAACACTTGCACAATCATGACCCACAAGGTGGTGTTAGCATGATTTGCAGATTCTCAAGTTAAGTACCCAGTATACACAGTGAAAGCTGCTGGGGACTGAATATTGCCTCTGGTAAAGGTGTGAACTGCTTCCATTCTTCTCAAAACATTAGGAGGGCATACTTCCCCAAAACAAGGCCAAACTAGTCTGTTTGGACAAGAGTTCCCCCAGGGACTATTTTTAATCTGTATGCTTATGTGGAATTTAATCTATGCAAAGTTTTATTTTCCCATCTTAGTTTATGTTATTAAGTTTCTCCATGTTGGTAAGTTTCCCCATATACATAAGCTTTCTGTGTCAGTATCAGTCATTTTCCAAATTCCAGTCCAGTCAGACACAACCAGTGTCACTCAAAGTCTCAGGCAATACCCCGAGTTCATGATTTCCAAGTTTACATTCCCTGTGGATTAAATGCATTCTCAAATGAAAAGCAATTTATAAGTCACAAAAGATACTTAATAGGTCACCTCTACAAAGTATTTAATCCATTAAAACAGAAACATTTGGTTCTGTCTGCAAGATCCTATAGAATTATGGAGATGAAGAATCCTTAAGGGGAAGGCACAAAGTAAGGAGGGGAGGAGGACAGCATTTTTGAACCATATTAATGGGTTGATTATTGCATAATATGCCTGTCAGTGAAGTGACATTTTGGTTGACTAAGTACCAGGCAAGAAGTTAAATTATGCAAGAATCCTTGAATTAGCTAGAGGGTGCTTAAACCAGCAAAGATGCCCAGGGGTAAATCCAAAGGTAGCTTAAAAAATAGAAAAAGGAAAAGATACCTTTATAAGCACCATGATTTTGGGGAACCTGGTGAAAAATCACTTTCTGTGTAGAAAAATTCACATAAGCAAAGGATGCTTATAAAAAGCTTTAAAAACTAAAACTAAATAAAAAGAATATTCCTCTTACTAAAGTTAAAACACTTAGTAATCCAGCCTACCCACAGTGAGACTTCTAGTTTTAAACTTACCATATTGATCCACAACAGCCTGCATCATATCTGTTAGATGTTCCCATTTAATTTTTGCTGAAATACTGGAACAAGTAATTTCTAAAATCAAAACACGGTGCCCAGAAACAGAGTGGAAACCATTTCCAAGTCAAATAAGCACCTGATCCAATTCAAATTCCATGCAACACTCAGAGTTAAATGTTCTTAATGATGTTGAAATTTCAGCATTGATGAAATACAGAGCAGAAATAGCTTATAAATTATCCAGTGTGTGTGTGTAAGAAGTCAGCATCCTCCTAGAAAGTGTTTTTGGGGGCAGCAGGGAGGGGAAGTAGGGGAAGGGGACTGTTAAATTTAATTAAGACTAGCATACAAGAAGCTAAATATTCACCAAATAACTACTTCTCATTCTAGTTTCACAACCTAAGTAGTTTTTCTGATAGTTCTCTTTTCTTGACAACATCAATAACTTTCTGCTTGTCTTCCTGATATCTGGATTGCTGACAGCCTTTGAACAAAGTACTTTGACAGTCTTCGCACCAACAGCCATTGGTACACACTTAATATTGATGAAGTCTCCAACTAGATCATCAGTTCTAACACTTGATGTTACTGAAAGAAGTTCTCTGCATACACATGGACATCAGAACCACTTGGTCATTTCCCCAGCCATTCACTACATATCAAATAAAAAACCCAACCAAACAAAAAGATATCTGGGCAGCACTGTTCCAGTCCAAAGAGATGTAAACAACTGGGTTACCCACATGCAACTTACAGATTACTTGAACTTCAGTAACTTGTACAGAAAGCAAAATGCTGCCTGATCTTTAGTGCCCTAGACTGCATCACAAGCAAGAAGCCAAGCATGTCTGTCTGGAGACAGAGCACCAAGGGGAGGGCTTTGTGTCCACTGACCCATTATAGGACAGGACTGAAAACAAGTTTCTCCATAGGGTATGAGCTAACAAAGTTACTAATGATAAAAAATACTATCAAGTCTGCAGGCAAGTTGTTCTTACCTCACTAAAGCGGGGAAGAACTGCATTAGCACACATGTAACCAGTGCTTGAACAAAACAAAACAAACAAGCTCAGCTTTCCTCTTCAGAATTTTGAAAATAAAAAAGCTAGGCTTTAAGGTTTAAATGCTTCAGTTGCGTACTGTACATTGTGATCTTATATATTTCTCAGGGAGGAAAACTAGGCAGGCTCATGGGTGAGGAGAAGACAATGGACATATCCAAGCTCTCCCAACTTGCTTCAGCAAGGAGTCAAACAGACTGTAATGCTCCAAACTCCCAAAAAGATGCAGTTCAATAAATAAGACTAGGACTAGCCACAGTAAGTAAAGCTTCTGCCATCATCTTAGGACATTAACATGAATACTTCCCAATACTTGCCTAAAATCTGCTACAGCAACCTTCTCCTGGTCCCAAGGCAACTTCAGTTCACAAGTTATGCACTAGGCCGTAAGCAAAAAGAATACAGCAATAACTGTACCCCTCCCACCAAAAAAAAAAAAAAAAAAAAAAAAGCCCAATTAACAACTAAAACAAAAAACACACCCAAACCCCACTAAAACCAAACCAACAAACCAAAACCAAACAATGTAACAAATGCTATCGGTAAACTAGTGACACAGTGATACCTTCTTTCAATGTCTACCTAGAGGCTAATTCATATGGAAGTATATTCTAAAAAGAAACAGCTTCAGACTATCAGTTTTGTTAAGTATGCATTTCAAATGTATCACAAAAACTTATCTTTCTGTTACACAGTTAAAAACAATTTCCAGCCATTTTCAGTGTTATATTATTTACTACTGTCATGACTTTGAAGAGTTTAACAAAGCAATCTAGGCCTCTTCATCTAATAGCACTAGAATCTGGGGAAGCAGGGAAACAGACAAAAGAGAGTCAATTCAATAAGTGCTTTCACTGAGTAACCCAACTTCTTTGGCAGAGCTTTTTCAAGGCTCTCCTAGACAGCCAGAGCTCAACCCAGCTACAGAAGCCAAAGTTAAGGTGCTTTGGGAGAACAGTCTAATACAGTGGTGACTCCAAGACTACTGTCCTGGGTTGTAAGATAAGCTTGTATTCTATTTGCCATCTGTTGAAGGCAAACCTGTTGGGCAGGTTTTGTTATCTCTCCCAAAGACAATGTTTTGCCCCGTAGAGGCAATGGTTTGTTTATACACTATTGACTGACTCACTGCCAGGCTGGTAAATGTAACACCATCCTATTGTGAGGGGTCCCACCCAGAGGGGGAAGCCAAGCACTCTATTATTGTATAAAGGGGTAGCTTTTTGGAGAGAGAGGCAGCTGGCTCTCTCTCTTCGCGGGATTCCCAGAGAAGCAGCTCTCTTCGGCGGCACTCGCAGCGAAGCAGCCGGAGCGCGCTGAGGCGACAGCGGCGGAGCTCAGAGGCAACCCCGGCACAGAGGAAGACCGGCCCCACTGCCGCCAGATCTTCAGAGGAAAACTATACCCCTCTAAAGATCACCACTGCAGCTGCAATTCATCAACCACTGCAAGGGGAGCAATCGTCCCAGCAGGACTGCTACTGGCACCTCGAATCCTCAGGTTCTGGACTTTTTTCACTGGTTTTGTTTGTACTGATTGCATTTGCCTTTTTAAATTGTTGTCTAGTTTTCTCCTAGTAAAGAATTGTTACTCCCATTCCCATATCTTTGCCTGAGAGCCTTTTAATTTAAAGATCCTGGTAATTCAGAGGGAGGGGGGTTTGCCGTTCTCCATTGCACAGGAGGCTTTGCCCTCTTTCACAGACTCCTGTCTTGTCGAACCAAGACAACTACTTTTCAAAGTAGAGAGTAAGGACAGTTCCTGCTTTGCATTTAAAATTTCTAAACCTTAAGAGGCTTTGGAAGGGGGTGTAGGCTCTCAACACCTCATAGAACCAATCCAGCAAATCCCTGTAAAGGATGTTGTAAAGTCAACAGAGGCTGGAGGTGTGCAAAGTCTCTCAAGAATGTCATTTAGGAGGTGAAGTACCAGCACTAGGACCTCAGAATTATTACTTACTAAAAATACAACTGCATTCAGGAAAGGCATTTACTCACTTCAGGATAACACAAATGGAATGTTAGAACTGCTTAGAGATGTGAATAGTTAAGGTGGTGAGATGTAAAAGAATTTCCTTCAGCTTTTAGAATGATAAAGGGAAAAAAACCCCTTAGGATTAGCAACAGATTTCATTTATAAACAGTGCTTTAACAAAGAATAATCTGTAATTTCAGAAAGAGAAGGTACCAGCAACAGATGCCACAGAGACTTCTCTGACAGGTGTTACAGAATTCATTTATGTCAAGTACGTTAAATGCTAAAAACAAGTTAGCAGACAAGTATTTCTACCTGTTGCTATTCCAGCTCTCAAAGTCTTCTGCACCCTAGCACATGCTGATAGTCTGAAATAAGACAGCTTCAAAAATGATACAAAAAAACCACGCTTATACCTGTAGCCAGTAGGGGTCATTTCAGTGTAAAAAATTGCAATGAAAGAAAATACTAGAGACAGGAAGGAGAGTAAAAACATGAATTTCTATTCACACAGTTCTATAAGACACTTCCATTTCCTCCCCCCTGGACTGGGGAAGCAAAGGGTTTGCACTCTCAGTGCAAAACAAAAAAAGTGCAGCCTTTAATCTGTTAACAGATAAAGGCATGGCTTTAATACTACTACTCACATCAGGCATCACCAGCCTAGCCTGTTGCATGTGTGCCTGTAAACTGAACAACTGTTTAGGTCATCACAATCAAAAAACCAGAGCTATTCAACCTCATATCAGAGGCAGTGCAATCAGTACCCGTTTATCCTTGCTGCCACCTCATGTGCAAAACATGCACCATGAAGAACAACTGCTCCTCAGAATGAGGCAGTTTCCTGACAATTCACTACTAGGTATTCCAGGACTATTTATTAGGCTGACAGCTCAGCTCGGTTCCTTTTCATTTATGAGAACAAAAATTAAATAGATAAATTAGAATAAGAAAATTAAATAGGAAAGTTATCTCCCTTAGTTACAGTTAATAGATCATTATCTCCCTCCCCTAGGACTATTCCTACAGGGACAGCTGGAACTAGTTTCTAACCACAACACTAATTGAAACACAATCTTGCCAACAAATGCTTCATACTATTATCAACAGTAGATGGGACGTGTTAGGAGTTGAACTACAGCAACGTACAGATTGCATCACTTCAAAGGAATGAAATACTCCTAAACTGCCAGAGATGTCCATACTGTAATACAGTAAGGAAACTGGACCACTAAGGCTTTTAATGACTGTAGGCTCTTAGTTCCTTTAACCATCGAGAGGGGGGGAAGCTATTTTAGTCCAGATTTTACTCAAAAACACACAAGAGTGTTGCTGTTCGCTACCACTCCTCTTAGCGTCTCAAGAGAAACTCCTGTAAAACCAGGAAAGTTTTCCAAGTACCTTTGCTTGTACTTTTCTATTTACAAAAACTTTTCCAATACATATTAAAAATAAGACACTACAGCAATGTACGTATTCAGCAACGTAGTCTCAGTCAAGGTCTTCAAAATAGTTTAGGGCAATTTAAAAGTGTTTAATAATTGAGCTTTGAAGCTAGAGCTCATCCTACCCAAGCATCAGCTCCCGAGGCTGACAGCATTGGTTGTAGCACAGGCGGGACACACTGCCCTGCTCTGCTGTGGTTTGCAATTTATTTGTTACGGGGGCAAATGGAATCTTAAACTAATAATGAGCGCCAGGACAAAGGTCAGCTGCCCACTAAAATTGACCGGGTTTAGCTTTCTTAAAATAGTGCATCATTTTAAATGCAAGTTTTTTTGGATAGATGCTGCCTCGCCATCTCTCTAGACTTTCTACTGCCCTCTACCCGCCGAGAGGAGACTGCCTCCATCTCCTTTTCCAGAATTGTCGAAGCTCCCACTCTGTATCACATACACATTTATACATATCCCAAACTACTGCTTATTTGTAATCTCTTTACAGCGCCATGTTTTCCCTATATTTGAGGGAAAATGATGCAATTTGAGGTACAAGAGAAAGAGACTTAAAATTTTGTCTTTGGCCTTTCATTAATTTATAACACATAAAAAAATAAATCTTAGGAATAGATAAAAAACTGAAGGGCAGTGAAGTCCTTTTGCATTTCATACCAATCGATCACCTCACAAGACGGCAGGAAGCTGAAGAGACTGCGAGAGGAGCTCTACCGTGAGTATTTATACCCCTTGATGCTCCAGAAGGGAAAGACACCCCTTATCGTTATATGCCGAGCAGGACAGGCAGAAAGATATTAAGTGACAGGAAAGGAACAGGAAACAAAACTTTATAACAGATGATCAGCCTTCGTCGTTTCTTTACACAGGAGGGAATCCAGAACAGGCATCATGTGTGCACGACTGATCTCCGCCGATCTCCATCTGCCAAACTCTTACCCAGTCCTTTATCAAGGAATTTCAACTGGGCATCAGTAGCTGATACAAGCTATCAGCTTGTGACGCGAGTGACAGGCTACGGAGAATTACTAGAACCCTAAAGTTTAGGGTACGAAAATCAAGGGCAAAACTTCTAAGTAGGAGCTGGTTGGGTATTTTAAGCAGGGAAGGTTAGAAGACAAGCTTGCAGACGTGACGGGCGGGCGGACTGGAAGGGAAGGAAGGCGCACCGGCGCCTAAGACGTCTTAGGTGCGCACTCCTTCCTTCCCCGCGGCCCATGGGGTACTCCCACCCCGGGGGACGGATGGAGGGATGGAGGGTGTCCCGCCACCTCTCACCTTCGCAGACGCCCACTTCGTACTCGGTGATGGAGTCTCCGTTGAGCGGCGGTCGGATGACACAGCGCAAGCCGCGGTCGCAAGCTCCGTGCAGTCCATAGACTCCCCCGCAGCTCTCGTTCCGCTGCCGAGCGCACATGGAACAGCAACCGCAGATCCCCAGTACGATGCTACCGGGGCAGCTCTTCGGTTCTTCGCATTTGGATTCGTCGCAGGGTAAGCAGACGAGAGCACTAGTCCCCGACTCGCCCAGCAGCAGGGCCAGGAGGAACAGCCACCCCGCGGCCGCCAGGTGCCAGCCGCCGTCTCCGCCCGGGCGTCTCCTCCCGGCCGAGACCGCTGCCAGGTACATCCCAGCCGCCGCAGCCCGGCCTGGGCCGGGGGGAGCCTCTCGGAAGCCCCCTCACCGGGCGGCGGACCTGAGCGTGCCGCGGCTCCTTCCCGCCGCCCCCGCCTCCGGCCCCCCGAGGAAAGTTTCCTCTCTCGGCGGCGGCGGCGGCTTCGGCCAAACTTCTCCGAGTGGCGGCTCCGCCCGCTGCCCCTTCCGGGAAGCGGCGTCCCTCAGCCCGTTCGTCCCCGGCCCGCCGGCTCCCTGTTCCGCGGCGTGCGTGCGAGCGGCTGCGCGGCGGCGGCTGCTGGCTCTGTCCCCCGCGCGTCCTGCCTCACTCGCCCCGCTCCAAGTGCGCCCTCTGCCCTGCCCCCATTGGGCTACGATTGCCGCCGCACCGCCCCGAGTACCCGTCCGCGCCTCTCTCATTGGGCACTGCCGGGGCTGGCCCGCCCCCTTTCCTCCCGCGCCCCCCCCAGCCCCAGATCCTGGGGCTGGAAGAGGCGCAGCGGAGGCGAGGAGCAGCCTGGGCCCCACAGCGGCCGCCGCCTCCGCCTCCCCTGCACCTCCCCTCCCCCTCCCCTCCCTTTCCCGGGGCTCTGGGCGCGGAGCGGCGCGGCGGCGCCAGACCGCGGGGACGGGCCGGCGGCGGCCCGGGGGACACCGGGGGCGGGGAGGGAGAGGGCCCCGCAAAGGGCGCAGCCCCAGCAAGGCGATGCTGCGGGGAGCCGTAAATGGGGCCTCGCCGTCCCCAGCCGTGGTGGCGAGAGCCCCCTCCTCTTCCTCTGTCTGCTCCCTCGAGGGGCGCGGGGATCCGGGACGGGGAGCGGCTCCGCGCCCTCTTCAGCCCCAGCGCCACGGGAGAGGAGAACCGGTCGCTCCCCGCCCCGCCCCGTTCCGTTTCCTCAGCCGGGCTCCCGGGCGCGCCCAGGTGCCCCGCGGGTGCGGGGAAGCCGTGGCGGACCTGCTCCGCGGGGGCGGGAGGGGCCGTCCCGCTCTAGCGGCGGCGCAGCGCTATCCCGGGCCGCTCCTCTGCCGGCTCATAAACAAGCGGCGGTATCGCCGCTCGCCCACCGACCTCGGCACCAAAAGCCAGCCCCGGGCCGCCTGGTGCGCTTCGCCGGCACACGGGCAAAAGGCGCCCACGGCTGCCGGCCGGTCTTGCCTACCGAACGGCTGCCGTTACCGCCCAGAGCCAGCCGGGCAGCCGCGGCCCTGCCGCCGCCCGGTCCGCCGGGGCTGCGCGGGCCAAGGACGGCCCGGAGCGGCGGCGAGAGGTGCGGCGGCGCTGTGGCGGTGGCCCTGGCCCTGCCAGGCCGGCAGGCGGCAGCGCTGGGCGCGGCGCTCGCTCCGGCGGAGTGCGGCTGGACTGAGGTGCCTGCCCTCGGGCGAGGGCCGGCGGGAGGGAAACCGAGAGGAGCGGTGTTGCCGAAGGTCAGAATGCTGCTTTGTCTGCGGGCGGCAGCGACCGGGCGGAGGAGACGGCAGCAAACAGGAGGTAGCTGGCCGCAAAGGGCAGTCCCTCGGTACAGTTTCAGAGCGGGACCTGCCACTACTGTGTCCTGCCCAGCCCAAGGTGAGATGGCAGCTTTGGAAACGATGGATCCCGCGGTCAGGAATGCCCTGAACTGGGGTCATTTAGTTTATTAAGCCCCTGGTAACGCAAGTGATTTTGTCAGCTGCAGGGTGCTGAGCCTGGGAAGGCTTGGATTGTGTATACCGGTGCCAGCAGTTTGGGAAGGAGGGTCTGGAACCTTAATAGAGATTATTACAGAGAGGCCAAGACATGGTTCTTACAGTTTCTCTAGTCCCACACACATATTCACTTGGGCACAACCAGTTCTCATGTCAGTCAAGGAGTTGCTATGGAAAAGCAAAGCTCCAAACTGGCAAAGCAGAGTTCCCACCAGGAAGAGATGGCACTATAGTGTAAAGCTTTGTCAGTGCGGGTATACCATTTAAGTGAGTTTTAGAAGCACTGTAATTCACTGTTGTTGACTCCAGCCTAAATACCTACTATAGCAAAGATTCCCTATTGCTAGAACAGGCCCATTGGTAATGGAAACAGTGCAACCATGTAACATGATGTCAAAAATAAAGCATTTTCATATTTGTCTCTTTTAAAAAATAATGGTTTTATCGTAGCAGAATATCAGGCTGTATTGTGATCCATTCAGAACTTAAACTAAATTGTAGGAGATATTTTTCAAGAGCTGCAATGTTTTATTAGTAGTTTGCAAGACATTGGTCTGTTTCTCAGTGAAGCCCTCTTATTGCAGTAAAACACTTGATACAGCATACATTAAAAGGATTAGGGCCATTCAGCTGACGTATCTCAGCAACAAATGGACAAACAGCAATTTACTGGACAAAAGAATTTGAAGAAATACTGTGATATATTTCTTTAAGAGATTTAGAAAGTAAATTACAAGCTGGTCTTGCTAAATGCAGTGTGTTTTGGTATAAACCCAATGTATACATTTGAGGACAACCAAAAACATTGTATGTTTCTGAATTCTGGGAAGAAGTAAGTCAAGAAAGCATCCTGAAGGTCATATTAGACAAGGCCTCAAGCTCTGTTATGCAGATGCACGATATTCCATGGTGAAGCGACACACCAAGTAAGAAGTTTTGTGCCATTTCCTCAAAAATGCAAATTCCTCCTCGTCTCATCGTCAGCCCTCTCGTGTCAGTTTGCCGAAGCACCTGCAGGGGTCAGACTACTTTTGATTCACCAGAAAATTCCACGAAAAAACCCGCTGTGACTGGGATGAGAGCAGTTTGTAAAAACCTACTGTTTCCTACAAGCTGGAAACACTGCCTTTTGGACATGTATTTTACTGACGAGGCACATGAAGGGATTTTGCCTTCCATGTATAGCATCGCTGAGATTGCTTTTTGAATGAGACATACAGTTCCAGTGACTATTTTTAAAACACTGTTCACAAACCTGAGATTGTGCAGAAAGGAATCACAACAGTGATTTTAGTGCTAGGGAGGATGCTGCACTATACAATACGTGGTCAGAGGCTTGAATTTAATAGGCTTAGTTTATCAAAAGATGAAAAGTGAACTGATTACAATGTACTAATCCCCTCATGTGAAAAAATGAACTGGTCTATGAAAAATGCGTAGGTATTTTCCCAGGACTTATGTACATAGCCAGCATGGAAAGCCCAGACATGTTGGATTGCAGGCAGTTCAATATATCCCAGACATGCCAGACCTACCCAACATGTACTGTACTGATGTACAGTATATTCAACACACAAAGAATTCACTGGACCTACTGTGCCTGTTTGCTTGTGTGGGAATGAACAAAGAAGGTCTAGAAGCAATACAAAAACAGATTAAGAGGAAAGCTATGGACAGCTTAGATAAGAATGTTGTAGGGCCCTGAGAAAATGAGAGCAAACTTTTGAGCTGACTGCCAAGTGAGAGAGGCTTCAGCTGTGAACAGGATTAGTACCCTGATTCATGCACTGTTTGTCCTATGATAGCTGCATGGAAGAGAGGAAAATACAGAGATATGTATGGAACAAGGACAAAATTTCAGTCTTCTTGTCTCCTTAGGTCTTGCTTTTTAGATCCAAGTCACAAATTGTTCATGCTTATGCTTGTGTTTCCCTCTTCTGGCCCCAGGAATCAAAATACTTCATTGCACAGTGGCACAGATTCAACAGGAAAGGTAGAGAATTCTCATGCCCCAAATCTGAGAAGAGTCCACAGGGACAATAAGGTATTCCATGGAAATCAGCTAGTCTGATACCTGATGACTTTACAGGGAAAGTGAATATCCCTGCTTTCCCCAGCAAGAAGCAGTGGATCCATCTGGAAGATGGGAAATTCACTTATATTTGCTCCTACCTATTTCTTGATTTATTAAGGGTTCAACTGATCCTAATAGCTTAGGAGTAAATGGATTCAGCTACTGAAGTGAAACCCAGCTTCTTATTTTCCCTAGAAACAGGTTAGTAAATACTGCTGAATACAACTGTGGGAGGAAGAAAAGCATTCTGATAAACAGGCTGTAGCAGCTGAAATTTTCTGGGCTTGTTCTCCTGTAATGCTAGTGTTGTATTGAAGCCACATCTAGGTTGGATGAAGTTGCAGCAGTAATTGAGAGGAGCTGTATAGCTTTCTTGGTCATCAAGGAATGCAGAGCTTTTTTGAATCCATACAGTGATATGAGAAAACCATTCCCTTCACTGATTCCTCAGTTCTGTACTCACTACTCTTCCTTCTGGTAAATCTCCGTAGATCTCCCCATGTGAAAAAATACATATTCAGTGTAAATTTCCTGTAATTTTGAAATTTACAATAGTGATAACTGAAATGATTTAATTTTATTATATGGTTGAAGACCTTTATACTACCAAGAATAAAAAATATCTCCCTCCCCCAACATAAATAAAATACCAAAATGTCCTAATTTCAGTTCAAAAGGCTGTTTCCATTGTACTGATATATGCTGGTAACTCCCTATATATCTCTGAATTTGGGAACATTGGTGTTTTTAATACCAAACTTGTATTTATTTCCTACACAAATGTTTTGTTTCTATTCTGTACCTCATTGTGTCTTTGTTGCACATGAAACTTCTTTTTTCATTCTTTAGTTTGTTAAGATCATTTACATCTCCTTTGTAGCAGTCTCTTGACATAAACTCGTTCGTAAACAGGTTATACACATGAACAATCTCTACTACCAGAAAACAAAAAGATCAAGATGAAACCTGCCACTAATACAAGCAGTGCTGATTCAGTCTAAACCCCGTGAGAATGATTTTTCTTATCTTCACAGAAATATCATGGACTTATTACATTAGTAGCTGCAAGGTGTTTCAAAACTTCTAAATGGAAAATGGTGGGAAATTGAGAAAATGAATAGAAGAGTTCATTTCAATACAAACAATCTGTGTAAGAATTGTTTTGAACCATTTCACAACAAATAAATATCCTATCAGGAAGTCTCTGGGGTGTTTTTTAGCCCTGCAAGTTTTTCTTCTCAGTTGAATCCTTAGTTTGGGACAGTTCAGTAGTTAAAAATTTAAGTCTGGAATACCTAACAACCAGGTATGCAGTTTTTTTCTTAATACATCTTTGATTCCTCATGTGGAACATAGAAGTAAAAGTATCTACTTTTTTTAATGGCCTCAGAGCAACTGCATAAGCAATTTTAAAATACATTGCATTACTAATTTAGTTGTGAATATTTTTTTCTCAAATATAGAAGCTATATATTTATACAAATTGTAAATAAATAAGGTATAAATGGATGGGATTGGCCATTTACACATGTAGTTCTTCACATTGCACTTAAGTCACTGAAACTGTGAATTCAACTCAAGGATTTTTTCAGACCTTAACAAGCTAGAATATATAACTTTAAAATTGCAAAGATAAGGAACTAGGGAGTCAATATCTATTTAAGGATATGTACCAGAAACATACTGGGAGAAATAACTACTATATCTAGAAATGCAGTGTTGTATTTAAATTGATCACACTCAAGGTCATGTTTGATTTAGCTTCTTTAGCAAGGAAACACAATTTGCTGTCAGCTTACAGAAGAAAAGTATAAGTATTTTAAACTGGTATGTCATTCTAGGGATTATTTGCATTTTTATTACAGAAAATCTGGCCACCAGAAAAGTAGGTGGATTAGATCAGCATCCACAATCCTCTTCATAGTGCTGCATACTGATAAGATTTTAAATGTTAGAATATAAATCTGAAAATACTGTGCTTATTTCACTGCAATCTGCCATGTTTCAATAACTGCAGTATAAAATAGAGGAAATCAAATAGGATCAGGTATACACTGGATATGAACTAGGGTTTGTCCTAGCTAATCCCCTAGCTTAGCAGGTCCATGGAAAGTTCATAGCATTCTAGTCAAGGTACTTCTGATTCTGAACACAGTTTTGAGCTCTTGAAGGAAAAGCAGGAGGGCTGAAGCTGGTAGGTACAGACAAAGCTGGTGGGTAGCTGTTGCCTTGGTAAGTCAGGGCCCAGCTGTAATACTTTCTGCTTCAGTTCAAACTCATCAAAACTTGTCTGAGCTTTAAACTCTTCAAATGACTGATTCAAATAGGGGCAAAATGGTTTGTCCTCTGGTTTTCAGCTCAATCAAATGCTGAAAAGGGAAAGGAACGAAACACCTGAAACTCAACCCAACCTCAAACCCCAGGAAATACAGGATGTATGCAAGATGGTCTATGGGATCACTCCATGAGGCTGAAATGGGGAAAAGAGAGATCTGATGGCAGTGGTGACTGCAGAGAGTGGAGACCTGGTGGGTGTGGAGCACACCAGTGTGTTGGTGTCTTGTCAATACAACTCTACTTCCCATGGTTATGAGCTTGCTCATGTTGAGCCTTTCAGGAGTCTCTGGACTTACAACATGAGCAGTCCATAACACAGACAAGCCATCAGCAGTTGACTGAGAGGCAATTAGAGCTGATCCTGCTTTATGGCAAGAGAGCTGTATAACTCCCTGTGAGTTTCCTGACAATGTTTCTATAACTTTTGCACCATTGTGTATTCTGGCTGGAACTCACAAATGCCAGAGGTTGTTACAACAATCTCAACCTGCCCTATTACCTAGTTATCAAATTAACCTATTTTTGATGCTGCATAGAAGCTTTTATTCCAAGAAATCACAGCAAATTTCCAGTATTTTTTTTCTAGCTCTTTCTAGATTTTAATTCTGATAAATATAACTAGCTGTAAAAGCCATCTATCCCTACTGTCTTGATTCCCTTCATGTCTATAGTCACCTTCTCAGTTTCTGTGGATGATGATGTGGGTTAGCAGAAATGTTTAGGACAATGTGAAAAGCTGTTCTGATTACAGCAACTTCATGTATGCCAAATTAAGAAGTTTGTCTTCTGGTATCTACCTAGGAAGATAATGTTGCTTATGATAGTAAAACAGAGATATTTTCCCAGAGTAAATGTGTAAGATGACAGTAAAACAGAGATATTTTCCTAATGTATTTCTATAACTTGTTTGAACTTCTTTATTTCTCTTGGTGGATAGTTAGCAGACAGTCTATCTGCTCAGCTTTTTAATATCTTGGTTAAAACCACATACAGCTTAGATACCATTTGCAAAGTCCATATGTCTAAAGTTACTGGGGTATACTTACAGTGAGAGAACAAAGTAGTCAGCATTCATAACAATTGTTTAGTCTGTGTGCATTTTTGTAACATCTTAGGGCAAACCCCCACAGATAACCTTTTTTTCCAGGAATATTTAGGTCTTACTTATTCATAACTGAGATTTTTTTTCTGTTACTATTTTCTTATTCATGTCATGATATGAATTGTCCTTCCATGGCTGATTTCAGTATATTAGCAATATCTATTTGCTACTCCCTGGAGTTTTTTTCCTGTACATAATTAGAAATATGGTGATTCACATTGTAAATTGCTAAGTACCCTGAGGGATGTTGCATTTTGTTGTAGGCTTCAACAAATGTTAATACACCCATCCAATATTAGGAGATACTCAACATCATGCAAAGTCATAACCTTTTCTTTCAGTCTGCAGAAAGACACATGTAGGAGATTTCCTGGTCAGGCTTGGCTGCAAGAAGCAAATTAAAGTAGCTGTATACCCAGTGCTTTGAACAGCACATATCTGTTCAAGTGTGCACTTCGAGTCTTAACTTTAGACACTTGGATGGGACTTAAGGAAACAAGCAGGAAGGTAAGATGACTTGCTGGTATCAGAGGCAGTGATGCAGTCAGAAGGAGAACACAGCATCTCCTGCTTCTCAAAACATTTCTGCCTCACAAACTACCATTTCACATGAAAAATGATGGTGAGAAGAAACAAGCCCTGAGGAGCAAAGAAGTCTCAGCAATAAGAAAGATGGAAAGGAGAATGATTTGATTAGTTCAGACTCCTAGAGAATGGCAGACAAGAAAATTTTTCTCAAACTAGGAAGATAGATGGTTGCATGTAGTTTTGGGGAATAGCATCCTGCCATTGGTAGTAACTTGCAATATATTAGCAGTTTCCTAGATATTTCAAATTTTCACACTTCCTAACAATAAAAAAATAAAGCCACATGACATTATCAGTATAATTCTCCCAGTCCTTCCCTCTTAATATATGTGGGATTAATGTCAACAGCCTACTATCCATCCTTTTTAAATCAGAAGGGTTCTTCTCCCAATGTTCAGGTCATCATTGCTTTTGAGCTGAAGCTGACCCCCTTTCTAGGAAATGCCTTATTTTTGGGATTATGTTAAAGCAACCATTCCCATCTTCTTTCCTAGTTAGCTTGGTCTAGCTCCCACAGCTGATTACAGTCTTTTATAACCTGTCTCCACAGTACTACATTCTAGAGCATGTAGGTAGATTATAGCATGCATTACCTAATGATAGTGAGTTTAGTTATGAAGATTTTGTAAGGTTTAATATAATTAATGTATTCTCTTGAGTGCCTGTCTGATTTTTTCCCCTCTCTCTTCAATTTTTAATTATCAAAAAATCTTTTTTTTCCTTCAGAAAAGACGATACAAAGAGTTTAGTTTAGAAGTTTGAAAAAAAAAAAGGTAATCAACTCACACAAGCTCATCTTTGAATTCTACCAGAAACACTGCAACAGGGCTCCTGTTACCTCATGGCAGTGAAGCTGTTGTTCATACTTAATAATAAGGAGAAAGATTTGCTTTAATGCTGTGTCTGCTTAATTCTTAACAGCCATGCAGAGTAGGACTATAAAGGTACTCTTTACTGCCCTGTTGATTTGCTTCTACAGGTGACTTTTCATTACTAGATTTGCAAGCAGCAAGAAGATCACACTTGTGACTATTGTACAGGCTGTATACAGCTTTTCCACCCTCTATCTCAGCTACAGTCCATCTTGGGGAAGTGTAGTACTGTCACCATACTGATGTGCATTTTAGAAATGC
Organism: Lonchura striata; assembly: GCF_050655825.1. NCBI lineage: Eukaryota > Metazoa > Chordata > Aves > Passeriformes > Estrildidae > Lonchura > Lonchura striata. The sequence goes on along the minus strand of NC_140705.1, from coordinate 80,830,931 downwards.
TTTTCTCAGCCTTCAGCTGGATCTTGTGGTCAGACTGAGATTCTAGTCCTGTTGACATACTAGTCTTTGTAGTAGATTTTATGAGGATAAAACCATTGATATTGTCTCAAGAGCCTGAGCAGGCAATCAGGAAGAGGACAACAATCTACAGTTCCCTTGAATTACATGAAAGAGACTCAGTTGGCAGTGGGATGTAAAAAAAGTCCTTGTCCTCTCTAAACAATTCTGTATTTCTATTCAGCATCAAGGCAGGGCAAAAGCATCTTGAATCACCTTCCTTTCCTTGGTCATCCAATATTACTTTAAGCAAATCAAAGTGCCAACACATTATTTTTTTAAATAACATTTTTGTATCTGTCAAATTACAGAGAGACTTTGGTGGGGTTTTTGTTTATTTGTTTTGATTTTTTGTTTGTTTTCACTTATACAGGAAAGCGTGGTCATTGATTCAGCTTAAGTGATGCAATTTGGTTTAGATAGTATGTTTTATAGAGAACCTTTTGTAATGAACACAAACTATACAAATGGACTCTTCTAATTCTTAAAGTTCTGTGCAATTCTGAGATATAACTTTAAAAATATGAAAAAGATAAGGTATTTTTAATTCTTTAGTTGAAGCTTAAAAAACTGTAATTATGCAGTATGCAGTATTTCAAGTCCACCTGGGTTTTTATATTAATTATTCCAAAATACCTTTGATATTTTACATTTGTTATAGGAAAAGGATTTTTTTTGTAAATTTGACAAAATAGGCAAAGTGGAAATTATCAAAAAGAATACTCCTTGGACATTCATTATTTTCTCTGTATCAATTAATTTTTCCAGATCATCCTGAATAATTCAGACAGACATCTTAGTTTATATTTAAAATACAATTTTTAGTAAGTGAGATTTAAAGCCTAAGAGTGACAAAAAGAGTTTAGTTTAACTATAACTGATGAACACAATTTCTATAGACCACTAATGAATGCTTAACTTCTAGAATGGTGATTTTCTGTCAGAATTGCCTGTTAGTTTAACCTCTGTGTTGCTTTAAATGCAATTAGAGCCAGTGCTGGTGAAGGAAGGGAGTGGCAGTGGGGGGAGAGGAGGGCTGGACATTTGCGTCATTTGAGTAAGATGTGACAGGGAAATTGGTACCTGGCAATTTTTTCCTGTTTGGGTAGGACAGCTACCTTCACATCCTGTGGTACCACTGGTCCCTAATCTCATCTATCAGGTACTGGGACCTCTCCTCTCCTCTCCTCTCCTCTCCTCTCCTCTCCTCTCCTCTCCTCTCCTCTCCTCTCCTCTCCTCTCCTCTCCTCTCCTCTCCTCTCCTCTCCTCTCCTCTCCTCTCCTCTCCTCTCCTCTCCTCTCCTCTCCTCTCCTCTCCTCTCCTCTCCTCTCCTCTCCTCTCCTCTCCTCTCCTCTCCTCTCCTCTCCTCTCCTCTCCTCTCCTCTCCTCTCCTCTCCTCTCCTCTCCTCTCCTCTCCTCTCCTCTCCTCTCCTCTCCTTTCAGCCAAAGATTTTTGGAATTATTTAAAATGATGTCTAAAAGTGTAACCTTCATAAAGAAATTGAGGCAATGGGGAAAGGATGTAGCAGTAAATGAGGGAAGAAGAGTAGCTCACAAGAGACTGAAGATAGGTTCCTATATACAGCATGCTCTGGCAGCAAATACATACCACAAAAAATAGGTAGAGGGTGAAAATTGCTAGTTGGCAAAAGTGGTAGTTAAAGAGTAAGTTATAATTCTCTATGAATTTACCCATATCACATCAGTCATCAAGAGCATATTCTGTCTGGGAAAAAAATGACATTTTATGACATGCATTAAAATTCAGTATTAATTAAAATAATTTGTTCAAATACCACTTTTTGTATGAAGAACATTTTGTAACAGATAATGTAATTAAATTATCCACTTCTTGGAAATAGAAGCATATGTGCTCAACAGATGACGTTTTTAAGCTCAAGTATCTTCTTTTTATACAAAAGCAAACAACAGCAAATGTAGTAATAACATCTTTTGCAGTACAGGAGGTGGTATGGCAACAATGATAATACTGTATCTCAGTGACGATTCACCTTGATCAGCAAGAATCAGCTGGAAATCTAAGGGATAATGTGACAATTTTTATATCCCAGCAAGGCAGATATAACTGAACAGAGATAACTGAACATCTTTACATGTATCCAAGCTTCTCTACATGATCACATGGATTCTTGACAAGCCAACCATTGTGAAATTCAGACAGAAATCAGAAAACGAATTATTCAACACAATCTATAAGAGTTTGTCTTTGAAGGGTGACACTAATTTCTGCTTCATTACACAAAGAACCTTGCTTGGGGGGCAAAGACTCTGAAGTGTTTTTTTGGTGGTTTTTTTTCTGTTTATTTTTGGGTTTTGGTTTGTGGCAATTTTTTATTCAGCTGTTAAACCAATTACACAGACAATAAAGCCATTTGAATATTTTTATGTCTCAACATGAGAAATTTTTATTTGTCAACATGAAAATCCATTTTTAATTTTTTAGTTTGCCATTTAGGACACTAAAGTACTTGGGTTTTTAGATACACACTGATAAAAGTCAGGGAGATGGAAAATTAGATTCCCAGTGGTATTAGTGTCAGGGCTTTTCCTCATATCAGACAGCCCAGGAAGGGGAGAAGTGTTAAGGAGATATTTTCTCTACCTGAGAGGACTTGAATCTGTATTATCCTCCTTGAACAGTATGGCTACAGCACAGCACAGATGACTCTGGGCAGATCCTCAGTATCTTTAGATGGAGATGCTTCCACTTTTCATTAAAGCACAACATTGAGCCCGGATGTTTCATGTCTTTTCCAGCCACCAACCACCAGATTGTCTCTATGTGTCTCTTTTTCTAAGAGGCCTCTCATGAGGTACAGCATCAGTTACAGCACGGAGAAAGCCTCAGTGACAGCATATTAGGAAACAGTGAGGGGACAGTGCTTGAGTAACACTCAACACTTTTCAAGAAGCTGGAGAGCAGCATGCATCTTCCTTTCTCATCTGGATGATATAGCTCTTCTTTTCTTTGCCTTTTCTGTCACATACATAAAGGATAATATATTGAAACAATCCATTATGTAGATATGTCAGTTACTACTTTTGATAATTTAAAAATTATGCTGCTAATATTACTTGGCAAATTCAAACCAAACTAGTGACCACTTTTTGTATGCTTTGGTGACATCCTTCCAAAATGTTATTAACATATAATGCCAGTTCCTTTACAGCAAAGTCACTACAAGAAGTCTAAATACACTCCGAATGATAGTAAATAAGACTTTAACAAAATATTACAAAAAGGTAAAAATAGAAGAGGGAACTCTACAAAAAAAAAAACCAAACTGTATTGCATTACATTTCTACTCTTCAGGGAAAGCCACTTCCATTAGAATACTTACAGAATTATTTCCACACAGAATAAATTAGGAATTAATTACAATTCAGTTCTATTTCTGCCTTCTTATGAAAAAAAAAATCATTCAAATAACCTTCCTTGATATATTTGTTTAAAGTTACTCATAGACACGGTAATTTATTTAATGAAGTCTGATTTCTTTCTGTTTTGGTAATAATTTGATCCATTTTCTTTACTGAGTGTCATGCTGTCCTCTTTAGCTCTTTGAAGGACATGGGACATGGTGATCTTACAGAAGGAACTTTACCCAGAATTAAAGAAGAGTTTGCTTATAAATATTCTAAATTAAATACTACTACCATAACCTTTCACACCTTCCCACCTGAAGCCTTTTCTCCCAACTAATTTGGTCTAAAGTAGAATCAGCAACCACTTGAAGACTTTTTCTAAGAATAGACACTTCAAATGCTCACACTTTAATCTGTGAGAGCCCCTTGGACTGGGCTCACTGATCATTCTGTGGGAACACTACCCCTCTTTCTCTCTACAAGAACAATACAGTGGAAAATCTGCTAAACATTTGCCATGGAATTTCCCTTCCCCCTGAAGGATTTTCCAATACAGGATTAATCTGGGCAGTTAATGGCTTCTTAGCTGAGCTTTAACTTAGGTTCAAAAGGATATGAATGCTCTCTTGGGTAGAATAGCAGGCTACTGGAGGATATGAAATATTTCCTCAATGGAAGCATTTACCAAAGCCTCTGTAGGACTTCCATGAATCCATGAAAGCCAAACCTTCCAAATATTCTCATGTTAATTTATATAGATGTTTTAAAAAAGGAGTCATGGAATCCCATACCTCATATACATTAATTTTCCATTCAGCAGAATAACTTTGGCCATCTTGCACTTCAATGAAAACCTCCTCTGTAAGTTGAGTGTTACTAAATAATGGAAAATTTCATTTCCAAAATATAATAAAATTGCAGGAATAGTGAAGGAAGTGAACATTACTTGCACTTATAGTACACTCATTTATGTTATGAATATGAATTTGTGGTTTCCTTTTATGCTGTTGTTTTGTATAAATGAAATTTACCACAGCATTTAAAACTGGTTAGAGTGTTTCTTTTGTTACTACTTTTGAGCCCTTTACAAAATAATTATGTTTTAATGTCAGTATCATAAATTATGCATGGGCCTAGTTCTATTACCTCTTAACTTGGTGGAATGATCCCTTTGATGTTGATGGGATCAGGATCAGGCAAATACATTAGTACACAAAATTGTTAATGATCCATAAATTAACAAAGATATTCCTGTCATCTGATTTTCCAATGTACATATATTACCTAAATCAAGTAGTTCCATAAACAGTGGAATTAATGAAGCCTTATTTTTTATAAGATTTTTTTCTGAGGGTGAATTTCCATATAGATTCTCCTATGCCTAACCATGATTGCAATCACACTGAAGCCTTTGCTGCCAGGACAGCAGTGTCTGTATCCCTTCAACCTTTGTGGCCAGTTATTTTCATGAGACTTGTAGGAAATGTATACAGAAGAGTCTTTCAGCTCCCTGTTGAATTTGGGCAGAAGTAGCTAACAGATTTTCCAGGGACTGGCAGATAGGCAATAAGAAAAGCTTACAAATGCTATAGCTGCAAGCCATATTCCTGGGGAAACTGGACTAAAAGCAAAGGAATTCACACACTGGACTTTGTATTGTCAGACTTTGATAATATGCTAAAGGAATGGTTAATAAGAAACTACAAATGTAGACTTAAAAAGAACAAGAAGTAATCTAAGTTTTAATAAGCAACACAGGAAGCCTGGTTATCCCTGTAAGCACAGCTCAGCATTACACAACCTCATGATTTCCCAGGGGAGGCATCTTGTTCCACTGAGATCCCAATGCCTCCTGGAGCTTCCCAGCATACAGTTGGTATTTGAAATATTTATGGTACTGCTACATGCCTTTGGGAGCAGTTGATTCCACCAAGAATGAAGACTTTGTTTATAAGCCAGAACAGGATGGGAACAGACTTTGGCTTGGTTCCCTCTGCCCTTTGGTAAGCAAAATAGGGAATTATTTTACTTTAGTTTTGGGGAATGCACTCTTAAGAATGAGGAAAGACTCCTTAAACCAGCTAGAAGAGGGAAATGAAGAATTCATAGTGTCAGACCTTGCAGTCTTTTTTTCATTCTTCTTCATTCTTTCTAACTTTCTAGTCTCCATTTTCAAAAAGACTGCTGCAGAAGTATGGATGTGTACTGCAGAAGTAGGATGTGTACTGACCATTAGACTTGACCTTAATTTAGTTATTCTTGGAGGAAGTTGATCCTTACATTCTTTAAATGAATTTATTCATAATCAGTAATAAAGAATATATTATAACATTCCATAAATGTGAAAGCCTTAGTTCTCAACACATTATGGATAGATACTTTTATACTGCCTTCTGGGGGCCCAGATATGGGATGTTACTGAGAGCTCTGTGAACTAATTCAGCCCTCTGATTATTACCCTCTGCTGGTTGTCCACATGGCAGTGATGAGGTTGATAAAAAAAGTACCAGGATAATTAAAACAGACTTCAAAGCTTTGGGTTGACTGGTTGATGGGACAGGAGAGCAGGTGTTCTGCTCACTTCATTACGTAGCAAGGATGGATGATCAAAGGAACAGGAAGAACCATGTTATCAAAAAATGTGTAAAGAGCTGGTGCTCATCAGCACAATTTTGAGAGCAGAATAGACTCCTGTAATCCAGGATGAAGTAACTAGTGATCTTCTGAGCCACTTGGATGCTCACAACTTTATGGGTACCCAGATGGGATCCATCCTAGGGTGATGGGGAAGCTGAGAGATGAGCTCATCAAGCCGCTCTCCATCATTTATCATCAGTCCTGGTTCACTGTGGAGGCCCCAGAAGCTGTCAGTGTGATGTCCATCCACAAGAAGGGCTGAAAGGAGGACCTGGGAAACCGCAGACCTGTCAGAGTGACCTTGGTGCCTGGCAAGGTTATGGAACAGATCATCTTGAGTGCCACCACGTGCTACCTATAGGATGGCTGGGGGATCAGACCCAGGCAGCACTAGTTTGAGAGGGGAAGGTTGTGCTTGACCATTCTGATCTCCTTTTATGACCAGGTGACCCATCTGGTGGATGCAGGAAAGGCTGTGGGTGTTGTCCACCTGGACAACTGGCAGCCATGGCTTGGACAGATGTACTCTTTGCTGGGCTAAGAACTGGCTGATGGCTGGGCCCGGAGAGTGGTGGGGGTTGGTGCTGCATCCAGTTGGTGTCTGGTCACTAGTAGTGCACCCCAAGGACTGGGCCCAGTCCTGTTTAGTATCTTTATTGATGATCTGGATGAGGGGATTGAGTTCACCATTAGCAAGCTTGAAGATGACACCAAGTTGGGTGTCCTACTGGAGGGTAGGAGGGGTCTGCAGAGGGACCTGAACAGACTGGGTAGATGGGCTGAATCCGACAATATGAGGTTTAACAATACCAAGAGCCAGGTCTTGCACTTTTTCCCCAACAACCCACTGCAACACAATCAATTGGGGACAGAGTGGCTGGACAGCAGCCAGGCAGAAAGGGATCTCAGGCTACTGATTGACAGCAGCATGAACATGAGCCAGCAGTGTGCTCAGCTGGCCGGGAAGGCCAATGGCATCTTGGCCTGTATCAGCAATAGTGTAGCCAGCAGGACCAGGGAAGCAATTCTTCCCCTGCTCTTGGCACTGGTTAGGCCATAACTGAAGTCCTGTGTCCAGTTCTGGCCCCTCAATTTAGGAAGGATGTTGACATGCTGAAATATGGCCAGAGAAGGGCAATGGGGCTGTGGAATGGTCTGGAACACAAGTGCTATAAGAAGCGGCTGAGGGAGCTGGGGCTGTTTAACCAGTAGGCTCAGGGGAGATCTCGTCACTCTCTACAACTCCCTGAAAGGAGGTTGTAGCCAGGTGGGGGTTGGTCTCTTCTCCCAAGCAACCAGTGACAGGACAAGAGGACACAGTCTTAACCTGTGGTAGAGGAGCTTTAGGTTGGGTATTAAGGAGAAGTTCTCCACAGAAGGAGTGACTAAGCATTGGAATGAGCTGTCCGGGTGGGTGAAACATAGGATTCACATTTATTCTTTGCTCCAAGCAGATTTTTTATTTTTACTTAAAAAAAAAAAAAAAAAAAAAAATGAAAGGTAAAGAAGTTTCACTTCAAATGTTCAGTCATCTCCTCACAAATCACTATTTACTAGAATTTTACCACTGCCCTCAAGATTACTTTAAGAAATAGAAAGAACAGTCCTGAAATAAGACAGATGAATGTGCCAATCTAAGAAACATCCAGCTAGAATCATCTAAATGATAAACCTTTGAGGATATAATTTCTATATCCTCAGTAGAGTTTTTTAAAAATGTACTGATAAATGTCTCAAAATTTCTCATTTGCACTTCCTGACTAAACACTTGAAGTGGGTCATTTATTTTGTGCATATAACATGTTGTGTAACCTTCATTTGGCTAATTTATATGCCTAATTTATGCCATATTCCTCTCTGCCATTTAGAGTTTGAGATTGATGGTGAATGAAGCAAAAGGTACAGAAAGAAGAAAGAAATGTTCTCTTTTACTTTGTTTTACTTTTTACCAAAGTGAAATCTGCAAAAGTTTTACTTTGCCAGGAATTTTTGTGTTCTGCAGAACAAGAGTGTTATAGTGCATATGTTCAAGCAGGTCAAATCAGAGTTCTTTAATTCATTACATTTTATCATTTTTGTACTTTAGTGTACTTTTAAAACAATTTTAATTCGAAATCTAGTGCATCTGATTGCTTTAAAATCTACTACTTCAGGTAACACACCATAATTTACCTGTGACATACATTGAATGTTAACCTATTGTTGTTCTTTAAAAGATGTTAGAACTCATGGTGCTCTAGGGATTGATTCATATCCTACTGGATGCTCAAGAGGGTAATTTTTCAAATTTCTAAGTGTGTGAGTATTTTTCTTGCAAATATTTTTCTGGTCATAAAATGTAACATGGTGAATGTTATAGCCTGAATAGGTAGTTTATTGTTCATTTAGTAGTGTATCATCTTATGAAATAATTGCCATATTTTTGTGACTGTGTATCTATCCTGTTTCAGGCTTCCTCCCAAAAAAATTTTTGTGGAGGTTTTCCATAAGATGAATGTTTTAGAAGTTTGAAATCAATACCTCATGCTTTGCCATGTAGGTGGTATCCAAAAATCTCTTCCAAATATAGCTATGTGTTTTGTAGCACCTGTTTCACAAGTTCTTGACACCTGCTCCCCTTATGGGTGAGTATTAGCACTTACTCTAGTAGATAAAACATCTGGTCCAATTTTTGTTTGTAGTCCCACACAACATCAACAGCTGTACTACTAGAAGAAAAAAACATCAGAGGAGGATGACATACTGGCCCACAGGTCCTCTTTGTCTTAATCCTTAGGCTATTTCTATTAGACTTCGGAATTTACTGCTCAGGGTAAAGTGGGGAGGATGCAAAAGCTATACTTCCCTGTGTGATTCTGGTAAAAACAACAGGATACAGAGAAAGGATTTGCACAGTATGCCTTTCAAAGATGCCTTATGCAATCCTCAGCAATTTTTTAAATTTATTTTTTTTTTACCGTATCATGCAGCTGACTTGGGAAAGGGCAAGGGCAGCCAGTGAACCTGTACAGTCTACCTCTGCCACTCTGGAGGTCAGAGCAGCTCAGGCCTGCACTGGGGAGTGCTTCATTTGCTGTGGCCCTGTGAGGCTGTGAAAGACCTGTCCTTAGCCACTGACAGTATTCTGAGCAGCAGCATTTGAGGCTTAGCAAGCAAGCATTTTAATGGAGCACTGCAACACTTACATGGGATAGGACTGAGCACATGAATGTTTTGTTGTCTATTGTGACAGCTTACGAGATCAGAAGAGTTTATGTGTAAATTCTTAGTTAGAAGTCTTGTTTTCTGCTTACAAAATGCTCACAAGTGCAATGGTGGCTGCAAATTAGGCTTCCTTATTTTTTTATTACAGTATCTCACAATAAGTGTATATTATGTCCCTGGGAAAACTCTAATTTATGAGACCTTTGAGGTTTAAGTTTTAAGATCGTTTTAGCTTACAGAACAGAATATAAATATTTAGCATATTTGAGAAACAGGGACAGGAATTTAAACCTTGCTGGTACATACTTGATCATCATTTAACAGTCTTTACTATTTAAAGGAAAATTGCTCTAACAATTACCAGTGACCCTGTGTTTGTCTCCTATTGTTTCAATAAAGAAAAAAATATAAGGATTGTAGTATTTTCATTAAACATTTTAAAGTACTTTACAGAAGAGGTCAAGATAATAATAGAGAAACTGAGGAAGAGCAAGAAAAAAAGGTAAAGAAGAATATAACCCAATATTTATCTCAGTATTGCCAGGTAGGTAACCCAAGAAATCCATGCTCCCATATGGGACAAAGAGGCAGATACCTGTGTTGATCTTACTTTACAGCCCAGTGCAAAACTAAAAACTGGACAATCTCAGCTTCTCCTTTGGAGGAAGGAAACAACACATTCTACCCCTTTCTTCCCCTTTCATCTCAGATTGAAAACCTGGGAAAAGTGCTCTGCACTCACTTTTTAAAGGCATAGTCTAGTCCCCAGCACATAGTCTAAAATGAAAATACTTTGCTGAATTTAATAGTAGCTTCTCAGGTAAAGTTACTTTACTACTTTTTCTACACCTTAAAAAAACAAAGTAAACAAATTCTTAATGTTCAATGTACAGCCATTATTCACTATTAAGAATCCTGTATGCTTGAACTGGTGGTAATTTTTTTTCCAGTATTATGAATCTTCATTTGGCACAAATTGACTGTGTTCAGTGTATCCTAATTTGTTCTAGGTTATTGCCTTTACAGTGGAGCTTTAGCACTGATTCTCAAAAAAATGAGAAATGCAAAAGAAACTGTTTGCAAGGCAGAGCTAGATAGAAGTTTTATCAGAGTAAGAAGTTCAGTATTTCATCCTCTGAGTAAATTTTATTTTTAAGGCAGTTTCCCAGAAGCCACACAGAAAAGGGAAACAAAGCTAAAATTGGGACAAGGTCAGCTGGATATAGAAGTGACTGTAACAAACCTCAAATAGTTCTGTTATTTTTGTTTCAGATAAAGTTCACAGAATTTTTATTCTGAATCTAACCTAGATATTTACACAGGAATTGGAAAGAACAACTTTCTAATGACTGCCCAGCTGACAGATATCAGTTTAAATATAACATATATAACATTTTAGAAAGTACAAGATTGGAGAAATATTTTGAGCCAATTTTTAATTACTCCTTTCTTGGAAATATATATATATATATATATACTAATGTAAACACATGTATTTTATCAAAAAAAGATATGATTCTTTTTCATTTTAAGGGCTTCACAGTCAATGTGAGTAAGAATGTCACTTCCTATTTAAACAAGATACAAATGCTGATACTGCATATTTTCTAAGCAGAAATTCATTATTTCAAAACAATTGGTAGGGCTAGTTTATCTGAATAAAGGAAAGACACACTTTTTACTTTAGACACTGCTCTTCTAAAAGGAGCTTACTCTATCATAAATCGAGCAAATACTTACATGCCTATGATGCTTTCATGCGGGACTTCACCCTGCTGCCCCCTACCCCCCCTGCAAAACTGCTCGGAAACATTAGGTATCAGATAACGTAAGTCACAGAGACGCTCAGAATTTCTTCTGTTGCTAAGAATAGACATTCATTTTAGAGGTTTCTCTGAGAAGGTATCTGCAAATTAGAATTAATTTTCTGTCCAAACTAAAATAGCTTAAATTTATTTGTTCTCCTAGGAGGCATGTTACTTTAAAATGAGAAATGCTGAATATCCCAAGTTGGTGTTTACTTAGAAGCTTTAGATCTGGGAAGATTTAATTTAGATCATTTCTATGTTTTGTTGCTGATGTGCATATACAAAGAATGTTCTGTCATTTTGACTTTCCTTTTTGTGATGATTTTAGAGTTTGTTTTTCACTGTTGAAGCATATAGATATTATCTTCTTTTATGTGCATTTAAGTAAATACTTAAACATATAAACAGCATACTGGGAATATAGGATACTCTGTATGCTTTTAGTGAAGGCTGCTGTCCATTCTTCTGAAAGATAACACTTGACAATTAATGCGACATGGAAAATACAGAGGTTTTAAATAGGGATAAAGTTAAAATGCAAAACTCAGCCAAGGGTAACAATATCCCTTGCAAACTGGTTTAATAGTTGCAAACTACCAAATCCTTTAACAACAGAATTAAGTCTAACTGACAGCTGAAGAAAAGCTCATCTGATACTTAAGAGATAAACATGTATAATTTTCAGTGTTATAAAAAAAGGTAGGCTAGATCTAACCTTCAGACTGGATTCAGCATGTCATGATAAAAAGCAAATGCAGTTTCTTTTTGTTCTATCTTGGTCATCATACAGGCTAAGTCAGGAGCTGTCTCTAAGTCTTTCTTAAAAATGGGAGCAAGAAGGCAATTTAATGGTATCTAACTGCAAATACACCACAGTAGTCTTCATACTTTGTGACTAATCCTAAAGACCCTGTAAAGACAACCCACATAGAGAGCATATCAGTGGGACTACTCTCATTCTTAAAACCATGAATGTGTTAAATTTGTTCACAAATTACAGTTCTTATTGTATAATTAGTGAAAGTCATGATTCTCATTGCACAAAATCGCAGTAATGCACAAAGATGGGGACTATGAGATGAGCTACTTTTTTTTCCAGTTTAAAATGGGTAAACTTAGGTGCAAAAAGATGGAGAGTCCTGTCTGGCTGGGCAGGGAAATCTTGGCCAAGCCCTGAACTCTTAAGTTTCATCTGGGTATATTTACCTGACAGCTGAAATTTTAGTTACAATAGAAAAGCTATTAATTTACTAATTCAATATATTGACAGTTGATAGAAGGAGTAATTTCAAGTATTTCAAGTAATTTGAAAAGAAAAATTTTCTGCTGTCCACCTTAAAAGAGCATGAGTAAATTAAACAATTAGAACTGGTTACAAAGGTAAGCTAAAATCTAAACATAATAAGACACTGTTTTCAGCATTTCAAAAGAACAAAATACAACACATCAGCAGCTTCAAAATCCTTTTGAATAAGTGCACTCAGAAACAACTAACTAGCAAACAAAGCTTTTATGAAGACAGTGTGGTCAGTGAACTTTTGGCATGTCAATTCTATAAAATGTAGGCCTCTAGAAATACTCCTCACATTTGAGTAAGTAGAAAAGAGCCAAATTTAGCAACAGATGCTCTGGATGGTGCAAGATGATTTGTTGCTTTTTACAAAGTTTGACAGGCAAGAATTTCTGTAAAAAGAAAAGCATACTCCTTATGCATTATTCTTGGATGTAATTTTTCTTACATTTTAAAGGCTTGGGAATAATAAAGCTATCAGAATCTCAGAGACCAGTGGAACAATTTTATCAGATTACTTTATATTTAGGTGAACTTCTTTTCAACTAATACAGACACTGATTAAACAACACCCCAGATCATGGGATAGCTGTTCTATATCTTAGCATTTATCATAATTTCTAGGCAATAAAACTAATTCTATCAATAGGTAGAACGTCTTAGTCTAATAGAGTGGGTCAAGTAATACAGAATCATAGAATATTCTGAGTTGGAAGGGACACACAAAGATCATCAAAGTCCAGCTGCTGGCCCTGCACAGGAAAGTCCCAAGAATTGCATCATGAGCAGTACATAAAAATGAATGTCCTTTAAAAATAAAAAGCTTTTAGGTTTGGATTTTGGGGTTTTTTTGCTATTGATTTCATGTAAATATGCACATGAAGATTTATAGGAGGAAAAAGTGCTTCCACCTCAGGAATAACAAAAGTGATAAGAAATAAGTAGGTAACTGTATCTCGTTGTCTTTGGTGAATGTCAAAGCAGAATCAGCATAGCTTCAGCAAACATAGTGTTAGGTTGTTTCCCTTCCCATGTCTTTCAGAAGGGCTATTTTACACCTCCAACAGGAAATCTTCATGCTTAATGTAGGACTGTGAAAATGCCAAATGAGATTGTCGATTATTAAAAAAGATAAGGGCATCAAGGTGGATTTATTCTACTAATATGATAAAAATGCTTTGCAAGCAAAATCTATTAAAAATTTGCACAAAAAAATTTATTTTCTAGGTTTTGATTCAGGAAAGTGATTAAACACATGCTTAAAAATAAATTTCCTGAACTGGAGGCCTTTAAGGATTAATATGGGCCTCTGAAAATGGGATACAGGATATTCTGAAATATGCTGAATTCCCAGATAGAACAGGGTAAAAGTTACAATCTGATGTCTAACAGTGTCTCTTTTAACACCAGAACCACTAAAAGAATCACAACAGCAAACACAAAGCCACAGATGCATGTATGCCTGGCTTTAGCACATGACAAGAACAATACTGGCTTTTTGGTTTTGCTCTTTATTAGTTCTTATTCTGCTCAGAATTCACAACAAAGTTGCTTGTACCATCTGAATATATAAATTGTTTTAATAAATTTTGTTGTAAGTTTGAATTGTTTCAGCACTTTTTATTTTATCTGCGTTCATAATTGCATACTTTAGAGTTACATAATCTTTTTGATTTCTGAATGTCTTTTTTTTAATATATTGCATGGATTTTTAAAATAGGAAAGATATTGTTCAGCATATTGTTTCATTAAGAATGGATATGTTGCAAACTTTTCATGGCAATTACTACAATAGAAGCCTTTGTTTACTTTTCTTTTTTCCTCACTTGGTTTCCTATTATTAAATTTAGATAAATTTTAATGATTTTTATGGTTCTCACAAAACCTCCATAGGGTTAAGACATATTGATATGAAAGATATAAAAAATAACATATTGATATAAAATCAAAGTGCAAACTCTGGGCAGCATAACTCAGATCCCAATAGTTAAAAATAGAAATGTAGCAGTAAATGAGAGGGAAAAAGGAGAGGGAAAAGAATTAAGATTAGACAGCAAATCAAAGCTGATAAAATATGTTTAAAAGAAAAATGCTGTTCTCCACTGGCATCTATGGATATAACTGAAATCAGCTCTGTGTCATTTTGATAGACATAAACATTTAATTCAAATGGCAAATGCAATTTTTTCTTGAGAGTTATCCAAAACAAATAAGAGTGCCCTCCCTCCTCAAATTATCCACAATGAGAATGCATTCAATGCATTTTAAAATTCAATTATCATTTGCTCAAGTATAATTATTAGACATTTAAACTATGACCTGGTATGCTTAATTGAGTAATCATGGTAAGTCACATATTATCCATGTTACTTGATAGGATGAGCATGAAAGCAGGTATTACTAAAATAATGAATGGTTTAAAGTCTACTTCTACAAGCTCAAGCATGCAGTTTTTAGGTTCAGTTCAAACATGTATGACCCAAATTTAATTGCTAAATATTCCCAGAAAATCTGTGCTGGGCCTTTATTTATTTAGGATTTTTTTACATGGGTGATTGAATAATTGCTGATTTTTTCAACAATATCCTGACATGCTTTTTTTTTTTGTTCTTTTTCCTCACTTGTTTTTTGCCTGATCACTGTACTAGGCACAAACTCAAAGCTATTTATGGGTAAAAACACCCATGATGAAACAAAAGCCAGAATACAGAAGATATTAATAACTTCTTAAATATTTTATGATACTTGAAAAGCAGAAAGCAAATTCAATTGTTCAGACTAAGATACTGTATTTTGCTAAATCTGCAAATACAGTAAAGATAGATAAATTAGTCAAAAGTGAAAATTTGCTACAGCCTTTGAATCCCCAACAATCAGACTTATGTAGTAATTATAAGTATGCATTTCTGTGGAATGTAAGGACTGAAATTAGTGAAAAATGTGTAAGAAAGATGTGGAAGAAAATTGATAGAAAATAGAATTTCCATGAAAAATTGTCATTTATGGAATATGCCTTTTTTTATTGATCTTTTATATAGCATATTTGTTTTCCTTTACTGTAAAGCTGTTGAAGAGAGGAGAGAAATGTACAAAGCCTAGGTACTCCTAATCATCATTCAGAGCATCTAAATTTGATATCAGCTTCAACTTTGATATCACTGCTTTAAAGCTAATCTAATGCTGTTGCCCTGGAAAAGAGAAGTCCTGCCTTTTCCCTCTCCATCCCACCCAGAACTGATCATCTCTGCCCACTCCCTTGCAGCAGCTATAGTGACTTGCTCAGTCTCAGGGAGATCAGGGCAATGCAGTAATGCTGCTTAAAACTCATTATTTTCTTCCAGGGTTAACCTTAAATTGATAACGTAATAGAAAAGAAGCAGGAGAAATATGGTGAAAGCTGAACCATGCATCTCAGGCTGGTTTTAGGTCAGCTTAAATTCCTCGTGAAACTGATCTTTAACAAGATGTTTAAAAAGTATGATATGAACAGGCTTTGGTTTCCTCACTTCTACAAAAAAATGCTGATGATATTAAATTTCTCAGCCAACTCTGACTCAGGCTTTTATTCACTTTTCTTGCTTATTCAATAACAGGGGACATAGAGAACATTCCTCACTATAGTTTCTGCTACATCTGTTGAACATAGGTTCCAGAATCATATTTACCTTCTCTTACTTCCTCAACTATAGTCTGAAATGGTCAACTGTTTTCAATCACTCACTGTACCATTGTGCTGCTCTTTATATCCGTGGTAGATATTACTGTCAAAATTTATATTGATACATATATATTCCTATTTATACAGTTCAGTGCTTAATAGCAAAAGAGATTCTACTTACCATGCTCCCAACAAAACATCTTAAAACCTTCTCATATTAAGGCTCAAAGGTAATTCTCCATCCTTACCCATAATGTCTTTCCTAGACAATAAATAGTCCCACTTTCTTCAACATCACACATGCCTCTGATATCACTCAGGCTTCTCCACAACTGTGCTGTAGTGCTGTGCTTAAACCCACAAATATTTCCATCATAGCATCTCTGAATACGCCATTTCTTTCTACCCTGTGAGACGCCAGCTATATCTCAAAACTATTATTGTTTTTAACATTTACTAATATTTACTACTTCTTTTTTCCCCTCTAAGGTTGACAAAAGGAAGGAAATGCATTGACAATTCTGCTGCAAAGGCTACTTTTCTCTTTCTTTTCTTTGACAGATTCATCTGTTCCTGTGCATCAACATGTGGCCTCCCTGTTTTTCAACTGTACAGAGCAGTGTCCCGCTCTTCCCACTCAGGCTTCCTCTCATATAATTTCTCCCACTCATCTCTTTAGATCAGGTTTAAAATCTTGCCTCTGCTTCCAGTCACATTATGATTCTATCATCTATCATCCACCTGTTAACATTTTGGATATGCCTTTTTGAGATTGCTTTTCACATAGTGAGAAGGCCATGGGTTGTCCCGGTGAACCTGTGCAAAGTTAGCATGTCATCTGCCTCTGAACATTTCCTTAATAGTCTCCTGGGCGACTTTTTCTGCAACTCTCTTGAGAGCAGCCAGATTCTGTCAAAGGCTGTCAATCCATCATATTGATTGAACTGGCTTTACTGTTTCTTGAATTTCCTTGTTTTAACCCCTGCACTACAAGGGACTTGCTGTGTGTACCCTTAAATTTAAAGGCTTTGGGGAATGGGTTATTTTTTCCTGCTTTTTCCTATGGTACTTACTACAGAGAAATCTCAGCTATGACAGAGGTGGCTGCTGCAGTAAAAAAAAAAAAATCAATTATTATAATAGATTAACAATTATTAATTTGAGCATATAAAAATAACATACCATAACCAAACTCTCAGTCTTTTGTTATTGCTCTAGTATTATATTTGTGACCAGACAAATGTTAGTGTTCTATCAAATTAAAAATTGCTACATCTACTTGAAAATATCTCATTTCTTTCAATTAAAATATTATAATACAAAAACACTGGTAGAGCTTTTGTACTTGAAAAATGGCAAACGATGGGGAATGCACTTTGGGATAAAAGTCACTGGATGGCACACAAAGAAGTGGCTTTTTTTCACTTCTCTTATTACAGCCCTTACTCAAAGAAAAGGGCTATGGAAGTTGCTGCTGGTATTACTATGATAGGAATTCTAATAACATTTTATATTTACACAAAGGAAATATCAAGCTATCTAATTATCTAAGAACAAAAAAGTAATAGCAGATTTTAAGTGTATGTATGAATAGAGAAGAAACACTGTTTTTCCAGATCAGATTCATTTTCTTATTATACCTCACCCTAAATATGTTCCTTAAGGTGTGTATCCCTCTCTGTGTATCCCTATCTACTGTACGGACAGTAGGCTGATGTTTTGCCCTTGTTCAACATCCACCTCCTAGGATAATCCAGAAGCAGCAGCAGCAATCTAACGGGATGTTCCTTCATCAGTAATGCCATCAGAAAGAGCTGCTGTGTGACTTCAACATTTGAGAAAAATGTCTCAACGTATAAAGTAAATGATTAAATAATTTGTATTTAGCCTACTACAGTTCTAGGGTTTGCCCAGTTCAGGTAAGAAATGGTGACAGCTCTTCACAGAAAGCAAACAAGGACTCGGTAATATATAGACATTCCTTATTTTCATTAGGCTCATTTTAGCAGATCGAAAAGATCCTGAGTATAGACAGGAGATGAGCTGTATCCATTACCACATGTGTATGATTCACAGGGTTAGACCTGATTATGCCTTCTGGCATCAAAATCTAGTAGTACTCCATGAGGATAGCCCTCATTCAGAGTAATATAACTTTTTAAGGACCTTCTGCCTTTCAGTGTCCTTTCAGTTGCTGTGGATGAAGACATATTGCTCCAGGGAAACTACTCTGAGCTCCCTCAGGCCTCCAGTCCTTTTGTGCTGGGAGGTCAGGGATGGCCTATGACAGCTTGGTGATGAAGTGCTCAACACTTAGGACTTTATATATTGAAGGGAAGCATGAAGGAATGATTTAACAGATGTATTTGTGCCTGCTGAAATTTATGGGCATGTGGATATTCTGTGCCAGGACTTTTGAGCTGCTGGCAAATATCCTTGCCAAAAGTCATGGAGCTCAGATCTACACAGAGTATATTTGTCATTAGGGTTGGTATTCATCAAATGTAACCTCGGTATCTTGTATTACTAAATGTCTCAATGTGAGTTGTTTTAATTTTTTTCCAGAGATAACCCTGGAATTATCTTTAGAGCACTCAACATTCAATCCCCCTCTCTGGTTTTGCCTTTGCTTAACTCGCCGCTCTCTGTGTTGAGTGTGATTGGTGACATTTCTAAAGGAAGGCATCATGACTGAAAGTTGCCTCACTGTCAGTGTCCATACTGTTACAGTTTGGAGGCGATGGATTTTTTTTTTACCTTCTGAAATACCATAAAAGCTTTGGCTTCATAGAAGATCTCACACCGCTACAATATGATGACTGCAACTTGAGGGGGTGGCCTCTGCAAGCCACTGGCATATGGGTTTTATATATTAGGGTCTGTAGAGGAGATACCACTTGCAAGGATTTAGTGTGCCAGGACTGTGTGCCAGATGGTAAAAGCCATATGAGTTGCAGAGTTCTTTAAAGAATTTATTTTAGTTTGTTTTTGTTTATCATAGAGAATATCCTTCTGGGTTCATAAAGTTTCAGCATGTTCTGCCTTCTGCGTCATGGAGAAAAATATTAACTCCATCCTGAATCCAGGCCACCAGGAGAACAAAAATAGTATTTAGAAAAGGAGGTAGGCAGGCCGTTTCCTGGGACAGAAAAAAATAGTTAGTTTAAAATACATTCTTGCTATTTTAATACTAAAATGAATAGATTGTTACTGCTGTTGTTCTCTGAAACAATTTATTCAGAAGATTAAGCAGAGTTCTTTGAAACAAGTATATTTAAACACTCTGCTTTATCCTGTTCACTCGGAAATTTGAAGTTTTTCTTGTTATGGTGAATTACTCACATTTGAGTTTGGGCATATGTTTACTCAGTATCATGGAGGGGCTTCCCCTACCACACAGACAAACAATTGGTATAATATGGTAAACCCCGAAATTTGAAGTCAGGGGCCAGGGAAGCACGTGGGACGTTGGACTAGCAGGAAGTTCGGGAACAAGGACACGGGAGTACGGCACAGTGTGCATGGGCTGTAGGGGGGGGTCGCAAATCCACAACATTTAGTACTGCGATAAAGAGGACGCAGCATCAAGGTATTTAACTGGACTGTCCATCTTTGAAGCCAGCTACTGTGCCTGTGAAAATTCATCTAAACTCACCATTTCTTCACAAGAAAGTAGACATGCGACCGGCAGAAAGACGCCGCGCTGAGGGGACCCTGAGGGCAGAGAGGCCTTCGCGGCCTCAACCCTCAGGCTGAGGCAGGCGCAAAATGGGAGCTCGTCCTCATGGGCGCCGCGGCTGCCCGTTCGGGTCCGGGTTGGGACTGGGGCCGGGGTTCGGGTTGGGGCCGGGGTTCGGGCCCAGCCGGTGCCGCCAGGTGGCGAAGCGGGCGGGGCGGGCAGCGCCGCCGCCGCCGCCTGTTCCTGCGGCTGTCCCTGAATAGCTGATCTTGGGAGAGCCGCGGCCCCGCTCCCAGTTCCGCGCCCCTTATTGCCCGTTTGTTTAGCTGGGTGGGAAGCCGAGCCCCGCCTGCCAGCAGCTTCGGGGTTTTTCCACCAGCCCCGCTGGGTTTTACTAGGCTCCTCCTAGCAAAGCGTCCCGAAACGCGGGGTAATGCCCTGGTTTAAAATTGGTTCCCCCGGGGTGCGTTAGGGAGCGCGGTGCAGCGAACGCGTTCGGAGCTACACCCAGAATGCGGCGAGTTGATGTGAAAATGAAGTAATCGTAGGTTCAGTATAAATTCCTGTGTTAAACCCCCCACTTCATGCTTTGAATCTGAGTCACTTCAGCTAGACTACAGCTACCATTGACATACAGGCTATGGATGTGATCCAGGAAAACAAGATATTTTGGGACCAGTGAAGGGCATCTCAAGTTTGTATTGCTTACTGGTAAAATTATTCATTTTTGTTGAAACCTCCAATTCCTGGCTGAACCATGCTGTGATAAATAAGGGTAAAACATGGTTTGCTTGACTATTGATAGTAAGCTGCATGCTGGTTTTTGTGAGTGAGAGATCACTGCTGCTTGTGGAGGCGTCCCAGTCTAATCGCTTTTATAGACAAAATTGACAGCACAGCCACATGGTGTGCATGAGAGATGAAATGAATGAATGCTTTATATTTATGTTATTAAATTCAAAGTGTAAATTGGTAGTGAGAATTCTGTTGTAACCATCAAAAATAACCATCCCTTGTGCCAGTTCCCCATGTTTCCTGATACAGCTTGGTTTTCTTTTTCTTTTTGTCTGCTGCAAAATATAAAGACTTTTAGTCAGTCTCTCAGCCATTTCAGGGATTTCCTTTTTTTTTTTTGGCTAATTGAGGCTTGTTTTCAGGTACCTGGGCCTAAGTGACTTCAGTGGAATGGGCATTTATGCTCAGAATGCACTGAACACTGTCATTTTATTCTTAGTTATTTGGAACCAGTTTGCTAACTTAAATGTGCCATTGTACATACTGAAGTGATTGCTTTTTTCCTTTTTCTGTTCTTTTTCTCTGTAGTACTTCAAAGCATATACAACACAGGACAAAGTATAGTATTGAGAAGCTCCCAGTCAGACCTTACTTGTAGCTGCTGATCCAAAATGTTAAACCAATTTTTGATACATCTCATAATGGAAATGATTAATCACACAGAAGCTCTTTACAACCAAACAAGGAGATGCAGCCTATGCTTCCAGAAGGGAACAGATCCATAAACAGAGACAAGTTTATACAGAATAATTCTTACCAAACAGATCAAATTGGGCTTTTTTTTTTTTTTTTTTTTTTTTTTTTTTTTGTTAGAAAAGAATTCAGAGCTGTTTTTCAGAAGTTTGTGCAGCTGTTAGTTAGTTGGGTAGAAGGAGGTTTTGGCTTTCAGTGTAAAGTAAATATTTTCAGGGATCAAAGAGGTGGGAAATGGGGGTGAGGTGAGTTTGCATGTTGAGAGGTAGCCACTCAGCTCTGAGTGGGCTATTACACAAACAGGTATTATCTCTATGTTTTTGTCTACCACAGATCTAATACCCTGCCAGTGAACAAAAATGTATATTGACTTATGTTTTGGATAATTTGAATAAAACAAATCCAGAAAGAAGACCTGAGACCTGAGAAGTTCTTGTTTTTATGGTCTCTTTTCTCCCTCATGACTCCAAGACGTATGGTGTCTGGCCTTATTTTTGTCACACCTTTCTCTACTGACAGAAATGCTTTGAGTTTCATTTGGAGGGATTTGGGTTAACCACTAGCTAGAGGTCAAGAAATTCTCCAATCATGTGAAGATGAGCCCTCAGTCTGAGCATTGTTCTTCATCTAGCTACTTCACTTTGAGGTTTGTCTTAAAATCAAGTAGAAGGAGCTATAGGGTATTTTAGTTGTCTTCAGTTTTGAGAAGAGAATTATGGGGTCTAGGCATAAATATTCATACAACAGACATCTCTAAAGCAACAGCTAGAAGCAAAGGCTTAAGCCTGAAGGCATCTCACAAGGTAAGGAATGGAGGCCCCATGGAGGTCTTTCTCAGCTCTTTCCCAATAGTCTGACCAAAGAGAAAACACTACACCAAAATGTAGCTGTCCGTAGGTACAGGCAGCCAGATCCTGGAGATGGAGCAGGAGACAGGATGCAGAATGCATGAGAGCATTCAGGGCCCTGACAGATGTCAACTATCATGAACACAAGAATCAAAATAACTGCTCTGATATTTTTACACCATTCCTCAACACTTTCTTTATACACAGCAAAGAGGAGGAGATGTAACTTGTCCTTGTCACAGAAGAGGAAGAAAGCACAACACTCTCATCAGGCCTGCAAAGGCTGCACAGAACTCTTTCAACCTTAAGTCTGAAACAGATTCAAAGGACCACCTCAGCTTCCTGCCTGAACTAAGTATTTCCTCTGTCTCCCCATGCTTTTTGTCGTTACTTTCATGGGTCCTTGAGAGTTCCCTAGTCAGTCCCTGCAGCAGCCACCTTCTCTCCCCACAGAGTCTGCATTTGTCAGTCTTTGGTACAGAAGTCAATGACTTCTGCTGCTCTGTGCTGCTCTGTGTTTATGGAGATCCTCCCTTGAAATTATTTGGAGAGCCATTCGTGCTCCACTCCTTCAGACCATCTGCCTTAAGATTCCTCCTAAGGAGGATGTATTTAGAAAATCAGCCAACTACTCTAATGGTGGCTAGCCTGAGGAGAAGGTAAGAAGAGGGTGGGGAGTTTTAGGTATTGTTCTATTTAAATAATAATTCTCTATTAACATGTTTCTAAAATGGTTTAAAGCCTGAATGTATGTTTTTGACCAATCACTCAGTTTCATAATTTTTGTTTGTTTTTTTTTTTTTTAGATACAATCTCCAGTTGATTTGGTCTTAAAATAATTTTCCTTCATTAACTAAAATAGGTGATTAAGAACATCTTAACTATGCCTCTCATTCAGGAAAACTGACAGATTAATTATGTTCTAAAGAGCTATGCAAAACTGGAAAATTACTAGTGCTACTTGTAGTGTAATTTTGGCTGATATTAATTTGTTACCTTTTTCTTAATTGTATAAGATTACTTCTTTCTCTGCTGGGGATTTGAGCAGTGAGAATATTTGACCCATATGTTAAGCTGTGGAACAATCTTTTAGTACTTCTATGGAAGTTTTATTTTTCTTGTTTGCCTTAATTTAAACATAATCTCTGATTTGTCATGAGCAAGGAAAAAGGTCATTGAAAAGGATGACAATAGCTAATAGGTTCTATTCAGTGTTAACATGCCCCACCTGCTAGTAGTGTAGTATTTCTTTTAATAAATATGATAGAGTTCTTATGTCTAGAACTGGAAGAGTTTAGGTACTCCTAAAGCATAGAGGAGGGGGCACTGAAAAAGGGTCATGGGTTAGATGCAGAATTACTTTGGATAAGTAGGCATTTGAAAGAGCAGCCTCAGAAAATACCCTGCTTCCTAAGAATGCAATTTGTAACTTTAATAACTGCTCTGCATGGTAAAGTGACAGAAAATGAAGGGGATTTGTCACAGGACACATAAATGAGATAGAAATTATCTAGGTTTCACAGAGATTAATTAAGAATCAGTCATATAGGTAGCTACAGCTGGTGCTCATAGCTTTGTGTTGACTGGCCAGAATATCAAAAACTCATGGAGTTTCTTGAGTGTTTCTAGATTATTTGAAGAAATTGTTTGATAACAGTCCACAACTGTTTTGAAACAATTTCAGACACATTCACTAAAGCATGTTAAAACTTTTGCTTATCTCCCAGGATCACATGGATAAACAAGGCTTTTGTACATATATTTGAAAAAGCTTTGGTGAAAATTAAGCAGAATTTTATCTGCAAAGACAAACTGTATCAAAGTCCACCATACTGGCAACTTTAATCAAAGGCTTTCTAGACTTTATAATTTGTTACAGATAGCATGTATTTTGCACAGGAACTGGATAAATATGGTGGAGGAAATAGAATCTATAATGTATGCCTCCTAGACATCCTGCATCCATCAGTAGGATGTGCTTAACTTATAAAGGATGAAACAATTAGGATGAAGGTGTTGTCAAGAAGGGAGCATGGCAGTGCTGTTCTTGGAAAAAGGGACATAATGAAGAAATATATTGACCACCTGTAATGAGACAAAAAGTTTAGGGAAGAAAAAGGTATGCTGAAATTAAAGCTGATGCAGTTACTGGTGAGGAAAATGATTATGCTTTTTATTGGCCTGAACGGGTTGCAAATGAAAATGTTACAGTAGGATGTGAGTCTTTTAATACAGATGAAGGGCTGAGAATGAACAAATGCTAATTCCCTTCCTAACAAGCTACCTTTAGCTGTAGGGCATATACAGAATAAAACTTAGCTTTAAACATGTAATGGGAACCATGTTGTGTATGTGTTACATGTGGCTCTGATATTACTGAATCCATTACAATGAACAGTAATTAAGAAATATATATACTATATATGTATGTATATATAAAAATCATCCTGATTTATAAGACTTTGAGTTACTTGTTTAAAGAAAACCTCTATTTAAGTCCCATTGAATTTAGAGCTGTGCTTGAATCCTTTCTTGATCTGGGACCTTAGGCAGATTATTTTCCTTTTCTGGGCATCATGACTTCTTGAAACTCACATTTTGCAAGGCAGAGTCAATATGATATGCTGCACAAAAGTATTTTCTCATGAAAACTTTGTTATTGTTCCCATTTTCTTTCATCTCAAATAAAAATAACTCATGCTGAAAATGCAGTCTGTGGATATTGGCAATTAAAAACAAATCAGGAAATCTCTCTGCCCTGTGCAGAATGAAATTATTGGGTTGCCTACCAGTAAATACATGTGGTTCCTGTTTAAAGCAATGTTCCAGGTAAGTGAAAACGAGAAATCTTGGAGACCAGCCAGGTTTGCTTTTTCAAATGCAAGCAAGCTACCTTGCAATTGGCTATGCTTCTTCAGTGAAAAGGCAGGAAGAGGAGACATTAAAAATAAAGAAGAAGCAAGAAATAGAAAGAGCATGTGGGAACCTAACACAGCACACTAGGTACAGGTTCCACCTTTGTTTTCACAGAAGCAACCCTACTGAAATAACTACTGCAGGAAATAAACCTTGGTTTATAAAGATTTTCAGTAAACAAAAAATAACTGATATCGCAGTACCTCGAAGTGGAGGAGATGTGCCAAAGATTCTGATGTAGGACATTCAGCCAAGCTTATTGGTTAGTCTCATCAAAACAAATTAATTATCTTGTTTTTCACAGACCTGTTTCAACTGCTGTCTCTCTCTAAGCAGCGAGACAGTATACTCAATTTATGTAAAATATTTTCTATGAATAATCACAGTCACAAGGCTGAGATCCAAAACACATGTAGGCAATTAGTGAAATCTTTTATAGAGAATAAATACTGAAAAGTTTGATGATTACTATTATTAATATTGACTTCTGTGGGAATATTGAAATAGGCCTAAATGTAGGTAGTTAATATGGCTGCAATGCAATATGACAGTATAAAACAACATGGTAATTTGATGCTGCACACAGAGAAGCTGTATCAGAGGGGAAAGAGAGAGCTGCTGTAAAGTGCCAGTGTAAACACTACCTGGAATTCTCTTTTTAGATTGCTGGCCAGGGTGCATTGCCAGGTGACACCCAAAGAGCAGCAAAATACCAAGGAAATGTTCAAGGTAAGACTACAATCTTGAGAACACTTTTTTTTTTTTTCTGAGAATGACTGAAGAGAAATTTATTTTAAGTATAAGAAAAGCAAGGATAACAATTAGAGAACTTCCGGAACTTCTTGGTATCAGGGGCACTTGGTGTGCTTGGTGACCTTGCATACATTTTTCTCAGCGTCTCTCATTTAGACTAGCTGCTAGATATGATCTGATTGCAGGGAACTATCTCAGGACACTTGTCACCTCTGATGCTTGCAATTTAGCCTCATCAAAATGTGAGAACTATAGGCTGTTGAGGATATGGCTGCAAGCAGAGGGGAGTCACAGCAGGCACCGTTGGAGCCTGTCTCATTCAGGAAGGCTGGCAAGGCAGTTTGTAAGCTGGTGCACCAGAGAAGACCCTTGTTCTTTTGGGCATCTCATTCAAAGACAGACAAGGCCAACTTGCTGCTCAGGCAGAGTTAGTAAGTAGCCAGCAGTAGCAGAGCCAACAGCTTTGCCTATGCCAAAGGGCATAAGGACTGCTTGTAAGAGGAGAGATTTCTGCATAAACAGCAAATTCCTGCCTCCTTCCCCTCCTCCTTTTCCTCCTCCTCCTCTGTTCCATGGCTGAGAAAGGGGTGACAGTTTGCCAAAAGACAAGCATTACTAAATTTCTGTTTTACAGACACCTCAGAAAAGGACCACTGCTCCATCTCTGTTTTACCCTCAGACCCCAGGGCCTCTCCAAATTCGTCCAGCCCCACCATCTGCCCCAGTGCCCATTAGCTGACTTTTAAGTCCTTTCACTCCACGAGTGTGCTGACCACCTTAGTCTTTGCCCACAACCAGCTTCCATACATTCCCTGAGACAAGTCAGTTCTCCCTGTATAGTAAGTTGCTTTGAGGGATTTAGTTTTATCACCCAAAAGACAGATGATAACTCACATGAGGCTGATTTTTTACTGCCTCAAAGGGACATCCTAGCTTGGGATAGACAAACTGATAGAGCAACTTTCACAGGATGAATGTGAGTCCCAGACTAGGTTGGCATTAGCCAGCAGAACATCTCTGGGTGTGTGTGCAAGTCTGTAGACCAAAGCATTTGGGAGTCCCTCATGTATGTACCTCATGCATTTTGGGAGTTTGTACTCAGCTAGATTTCTGCTGATACAGTCTGGAGTGTAAGTACACAGTAACATTTGAAGCGTCACAAGTTTGGTTTATGCATTCTGATTTAGATCTGTCTAGAAGAAAACCTTCTTGTGCATTCTGAAGCAGCTCCACACTGTAACCCAAACCACAGAAAGTGGGGAAAATTTGAATTAAATCTTTGCTGTATATGCACTAAAAAATGATTTCCAAATATTCTTAAGAGACACTTGTAGGAGATTTGGTTTACAAAAGTCTTTGCAAAGAACAAATTAATTGTATCCATCAGTTTGCTCTTATCTATCATTGTGTTAATTCTTTCTAAGAACTTTAATGGGACAGATGTGTTTGCTATTACAGAAGCTGAATTGTTTAGTTCTTAACATTTTGTACTACTCTGTGGTGCTTTTCAACTCTCTATTAATTAAGTTCTCATCTGTTTTTCTTTCCATTAAGACTATAAACAGAGTCCACAAACATAATATTGGCTGTGTAAAGCATCTCTTCTCAATCTATCTAGTGAAAGGAGGTTGTTTTATGAGAAGAATTTTGAAAGGTCTTTGCTGGATTTTCTGCCTTTCAAATGTTTGTACCAGTTGGAACAGTGAACATGTCACTGAATAGATGGTGAGTAAAATCTTCCCATTCAATGAGACTAGGAGATCAGATACTAGATCAGACATCATGTCTGGGAGATTATCTTAGAAGCCTTTCTTGGTCTAAGTGTAATTGTCATGGCTCAGTGGGACAACAGGGAGCATAAATAGCGGAAAACAGAGGATTTCCTGTGAATATGTAAGAGGTAGTGGTGGGCATTGATAGGAGTCAATAGAAGAATGAGCCAGGGTCTGCTGCTGAGAAATGCAATGTTTGCATGTCTCTTGTATGGGCTGAAACTAAGGAGGGAAACGAAGTCCTAGGAACTGTACTGTGAGAAAAGAAAGACTAAAACTCTGAAGAAAGGACTTCTCTTGAATCTTAGGTTCACACATTCTGATCAGCTTTGCAGCTTGTTATTTTACACCCTTTCTTTGACTCCTAGCGATCATGTTCAGGTAAACAATGCTGCTTCTCAGAAAGTTGAGGGTTCCCAGGATATCCCTTTTCAGCAGCCAGAAGCTGGCAGTGCAGAGGTCTTCTGTGTGTGCACGAAGACTGCAGGTCTGTGAACTCTTGCTGAGGCAGAGACTGGCCTTTCTGCCCTACTACAGTGGGGTACCCTGACTGAAGAAAGGCTCAAAGGCATCTGGAGAACTGGTAATTTCAATATAAAGGAAGTTAAAATTGTGATCATGAGAATAAGAGCAGGAAAAAAAATCTTGTCCTTTCTATGTAGTGATGCCATGCAATACAACAAAGGAGCACTGGCACAGAGTTAAATCTGAACTACTGAGCTCTAAGTAAATATGCAGGAAAAGATACCACACAATAGGCCAGAGAAAGAAACATAGTTAATTCAACAGAACCATCTTTCACATGCATTTGTCGTGGGGAGAGATAATGAATTTTGATTTTTTTAGGTCTGATGCAGCCAAATTTTCAAAGAAATCAGGATCATTGATACTTTCTCTCTAACAGCAGAGATGTTCATCTGATAGGATATGATCTCTATTTGTCATCTGCAGTGCATGATGGAATCCTTTTGAGTCATGTTTTAAAAAATATTAATAAAAGCAAGAAGACAACTGGAAAAATTACAAAGAGAAAGTGCCAAAACAAATGAAGTAACTTTCTTTGAGAAAATTCTGAAGCAAGGCTTCAAGTGCAATTTAGGATATCACAGAGGAAATAAGATACAGGACAGAAGATAAGCTTTCTTCTGGAGCTTGAAATTAAATTGTGAATCAGCAAGGTACAGAAATGTAATGCAAATATTTCACATAGGAGATGCTGCAACTAAGTCCCTGTGTATATTATATAGCTAATTACTTCTGTATTTTCTGTATCAACCTAATTTTAGGTCTTTTTTAATAGATTCACAAATAATCTTCTGGTAACAGTATTAGTGGTTTAAAACATCTTCTCTTATTAGAGCTGGGAATCAATTGCTGATTGCTAAGCAAGTTTTGGTTTCTGAAAGGCCTATTTATTTATAAAATTTTGTCTTAATTAAGATTTAAGGTGATTTTTTTTCTCAGACAGAAAATGTCAGAGAAGGAAAGGGAAAATATAGATGCTTTTTTTTTGTTTTGGAAGTAAAAGCTTTTGATTTTTATGAAAGGTAGTGGTGTGTGACGATGCAGAATATCTCAGGTCAGAGAAGAGGCTGGAACTAAGATAAAATTGGGGATTGGTTGAGGGGCACTGATAAAAGGTAACCACTTCTGCCGCGCTCCCGCCCCGGTTCCCTTTATCTCAGCCCCGGCTAGCTCTTGTGGGGCGAGGGCGGGCGATGGAGGCACCCTCCGCCGCTCCCAGCTGGGGTTTGGAGAGTGCCTTTGTGGGTTCCGGGCAGCGCTAGCAAGCCTCGCGGTGGTAAATGAAGAGCGGATCCTGCTGGGGGCTAAGTCCGAGTTTATTGTAGCCCAACGGGGCTAAATATCCTAGAACGGTGCCAGCCAACAAGAACAAGCACAAGGTGCTTGCACTGGCTTATAAACTGTAAGGGAGGGGTATCCAACGACCAATGGGGATAGGGATAGGGGGTGGCTCCGGGATGGGGGGATATGGTGGGGTCCAATGGGGGAAGGGTATGGGGGGAGCCCCAGGTCCTCACCCAATCACCCGGTGCCCTGAGTAGAAGCTTCTGGATGGATGGGAAGGGGCACCGAGTGATAGACAAGGCACCCGGGGGGGGTAAAATGCCTCTTCCAGGGTGATGGATAGATACTGGGAAGGCGGGAAGGGAGGACAAGGCGGGAAAACTGGGGATAAACCAAGTTGCACACGGGGGTACAAAGGAATAAACCAATACATAATACAGGGATAATAAAACATATACATAACGCAACTCCACATCTCCTCCTTTTTTTGTTTAAAAAGAAAGAAAGGTGAAGAGGATAAAGTAAGTCTTTAAACGGGGTCTTCACAGTTACTGGGCTCATTTTGAAACTAGATGTTTCCTTTTTCTGGAAATTCTTCTTTTTGAAACCCTTCTTTGTTCAAGGGTTTCAGTTCATCACTATGTTAAAGCTTGTAAGAAACACAATGAGTCCCAGCAGCAGCAAAAGTCCTGTTTCTTTAGAAAGCAACTGAAATTAATAGTCGAGGTAGGGGAGGTCTAACTCAAAGGGGAACAGAGAATTTTCGGAGCCAGGGAGGGAAGAGGGGGGACCAGGTGAGGGGGACCTTTTCCGCCGTCGGAGGGCGGCGTACCCAACTTGAGGACTGTCCGGTTTTCTCTTCTGGGTCTTAGGGACATATGGTCTGACGAATTTGGAAGGGACCCATCTCAGGCCTGAGGGCGTGGATACGCAAGCGTACCCCCGTCCCCAGGTGACCAAGTCATAGGGTCCTTCCTGCCGCCAGGTCTCAGGGTTTTTAATGAGAACTGGCGGCTTTTCCCTGACCTTGCTCTGCTCGTAGGAATTAAAGTGCCTCGCGATGGGGGGGTTGAGGCACTCGAAGGAACAGTTTAAGAAATTGATGGTAAAAAGGGCCCGCGCTAACTGAACCTGGGGGGACTCATTTTTAGCTGACGACTGTTGTTGTTTAAGCATCCTTTTGATGCTTTGATGAGTCTTCTCTACCACGGCTTGACCTGTCGGGGAATAGGCGATGCCAGTTTTATGTTCTATTCCCCATTGCTGCAGGAAGCCTGCGAATTCCTTGGATGTGTACCCGGGGGCATTGTCTGTTTTTATCTGTTTTGG
Source organism: Lonchura striata (assembly GCF_050655825.1). Lineage (NCBI taxonomy): Eukaryota > Metazoa > Chordata > Aves > Passeriformes > Estrildidae > Lonchura > Lonchura striata. Next base: position 80,800,294 of record NC_140705.1, on the reverse strand, counting down.
GACGCCTAGCATGGAGAAGGCTTGTATCAGGTGTTTCTCTACTTCTTTGGCCTTCTCCCCTGTGTGGGCAGAGGCGAAAACTGCTCCAGAGAAGGTGTCCACGGAGACATGGACGTACTTCATCCTCCCGAAGGAGGGGATATGAGTAACGTCCATCTGCCACACCTCACAGGACCTCAGACCCCTAGGATTAGCCCCTGCGCTCACTGATGGTAGTGGGAGCGACTTACAGGACGGGCATGTGGCCACAATGGCCTTGGCCTGGTCCCGGGTTAGATGGAACTGCCGGACCAGACCAGGCGCATTTTGATGGTAAAGCTGGTGGCTGATCTTTGCTTGCTGGAACTTGTCCGGGAGCGGCGCCAGCTGTGCGGGGGCGGCAGCGAGGGAATCGGCACGGCGATTGCCCTCGGCCAAGAACCCCGGCAGGTCGGTGTGTGACCTGATATGCATCACATAAAACGGTTGCTTTCGGTGGGAGACTAGCCTTATCAGCTTAGAGAGCAACCTGTTAAGGGCATCGTTGGAGACACCTTGCAGGATTGCATCCTGTGCTCTAGACACTACACCTGCTACATAGGCCGAATCAGTTACCAAATTAAAAGGTTCAGAGAACCGCTCAAAAGCTCTAACGACTGCGGCCAACTCAGCTACTTGAGGGGATCCTTCTACTTCAACAACATCTGCCTCCCACTGCTGAGTTTGAGGATCTTTCCAAGTTACTACTGACTTGTGGGACCCTCCGGACGCGTCCGTAAAAACTGTTAGAGCCTTTAAGGGTTTTTTGCTCTGAATTTGTTTTGTTGACAGAGTGAATTGGATTTCGGAATTGAAAATTTTGTGGGCCGGTCTCAAAACAGAAATTTTTCCGGTGTAGCTGTCCAGTGCAAACTGCAATGATTCATTCTCTTGCAGCAGGTGTTCTAACATTGCCTTTGTGAATTGGCCCGATTCTAATTTCAAAGGAATGTGGATGTGATCAAAGTCACACCCCGCCAGCTCCCGAATCCGCGTTCTCGCTTTGCGGATTAGCTCTGCCACCAGCTCTTGTGGCCGTGTCAACCTTTTGGATCGTGAATGACTCAGGAATACCCACTCTATGATGGAGAGTGGGTCCCTTTTGTCCTGATCCTTGCCCTTTCCTAGGGTGTCTGCCCATTGGAAGATGACACCGTGGAGGTGTGGCAGTCTGCCCAATATGATGAATCTGAAGGGCAGGCCCGGATCGTACCTGTGGGCCTGCCTGGCAGACATTGCCTCCTGAACCTTCTGCAAAGCAGCTTTGGCCTCTGGAGTGAGTTCCCTGGGAGAACTAGGCTCTTCCCCCCCTTTCAATAAATTGAAAAGAGGGGCTAGGTCTTCGTTGTTAATACCTAACCAGGGTCTCACCCAGTTTAAAGACTCACACAGCTGCTGTACGTCGGCTAGAGTCCGAATTGAATTTTTTATGGCCAATTTCTGCGGAACAATGGTCCGCTTGTTTATTTCTAAACCCAGGTACTTCCAAGGTGGCATTTTTTGAATCTTATCTTCTCGCAGCTCGAACCCTACAGCAACCAATGCACTGGTTGTCAGTTCAAGCGCGTGTGTAAGTAGATCGCTGTTGGGGGCACAAATAAGAATATCATCCATATAGTGCTGGATGATCACGCCCTCGGTGGCTGCACGCACAGGGGACAGCAATGAAGAGACGTACCACTGGCAAATGCTTGGGCTGACTTTCATGCCTTGGGGAAGAACTTTCCAGTGGTATCTCTCCATTGGGGCTTCTCGGTTGATGGAAGGAACCGAGAAGGCGAACCGTGGTGCGTCATCAGGGTGTAGGGGAATTTGGAAAAAACAATTTTTGATGTCAATGACAGCTAATTCCCAATTTTCTGGTAACATCGTGGGGGACGGCATCCCTGGCTGGAGAGGACCCATGTCTTCTATTACATTGTTGATGGCGCGAAGGTCATGAAGGAGGCGCCACTCGTCTTTGCCAGGTTTTTTCAGGACAAAGACGGGGGAATTCCAGGGGGATGTTGTTTCCTGGATATTCCCTTTGGCAAGTTGCTCCTTCACGAGCTCCCGAAGCGCTTTTAATTTCTGTTTATTGAGCGGCCACTGCTCTACCCACACTGGTGTATCTGTGAGCCAATTAAGTTTTCGGGTAGGACGCTCCTCAGTGACTGTTGCCCGAAAAACCTGGGGGGTCGGGATGTCAATTGTGACCCCCCACTGGGCCATCAGGTCTCTCCCCCATAAGGGTTCTGTGTAATCTAATACGAACGGGCGTAAATAGGCCGATTGTCCGTTCGGCCCTTCAAATTTTACGATGTTTTTTGATTGCTTTGCCAATTGAGAACCCCCTACACCTTGAATTTTCCCTGCCACGTTTTGCAATTCCCAGCGTGACGGCCAATCCCGTTCGGGAATGACTGTTACGTCTGCTCCTGTATCCAGGAGACCGCTTAGGTGTTTGTACTCCCCATCCTTCCGCATATAGCAGGAGAGCTTTGGTCTTTCCTTCCCTATGACCTGGGCCTGGCACACCTGGTAGCTCTTTTTTGCTGATTTTTTCCATAGATCCTCAGGGTGTGCCGGAGGCCCAGATGCTGGAATGGCTTGGGCGATGATTTGGCCCTTGGGAAGGAAGACTGGAGGATGGGGGCAGTGCAGCCACACCACTAATCGCTCGGTGTTCCTGGATGTCAGGGATGGTGCAATAGTGACTTCGAGAGGCGTGAATTTTGTGTCCCCAAGAACGATGTACTTACTGTGGAGGTTCCTCCAGGTTTCCGGGTCCTCTGTGTCGACAGTGATGGAGTGCCAGTCGCTGTCCCTTAGGTGCAGAGCCTCAGTCAGGGCCAACCTATATGGGGAGAAACCAGATACGATGTTAAGTATCGGCTTGGGCTGGTTCGGGCCTCGACCCAGCCAAGCAGCGGGAATGAAATCCACATCCTCCCTCATATAGGTTGGTTCGTCAGCCATAGTCCGGTGTGTCAAGTCCAGTGAAACGTCCTCAGGTGGGCATTGATGGTAGTCGTCCCTCCCCTCCTCTGATGTTATAGAACCCACCATATTTATGTCCTCGCGCAGGGAGGGACTGCGCTGATGACTTAGTTTTTTTGTTTTCCCCCCGAGTTGGGGGCACTCTTTTCTTGTCGCTGTTGTTTAAACCTAAAAAACTCGTCCCTCAGCGGGCATTGGGAAGCCCAATGTCCCTTCTGCCTACATAGATTGCAGGCCTGATGGTGCTGTTGTCCCCTCGGGGGTGCTCCTGTAGGGCGGCGATCTGGAGAAGGGGTGGCTGGCGGTGTCACGGCTTCAACGAAGGCTACTCTCTTTGTGGGTGGTTTAGGAGTCTCTGGAATGTCTTTAGCAGGAACTGTCACCTTCCTCGCACAGACTTGTAGCATGCTTTGAAGGGTAGGCTCAGGGTCCAGGGGCAGACTGAGGATTGCTTGCCGGCACGCGTCGTTAGCGTTCTGCCTCGCAACTGTGGCAAGCATCCCCTCTCGCAGCCTCTCGTCCGGGACCTGAGCCTCCATCGCGTGATGCAAGCGATCCACGAACGCGACAAAAGGTTCTAGGGATTCCTGCTTTAGGGACAAGAAGTTAATAACCGTACCGCTGGGTCTTAACTTAAAAAACGCCTTTTCTGCTGCCTTAGTGCTGACTTGCAGCGCCTCTCTGGGGATTTTTTCCGCCTGCTTGGTCCCCATTTTCCAATCCCCCTCCCCGCACAAGTGGTCTAGCGATATTACAGCCCCATCCTCATCCCTAGAGCTATCTGCATTGGCCCAGAGGTCAGGTAACACCTCTCTGATCTCCCGCTTCCACTCGGACTCCCAGATGAGGAATTCTCCGTGGGTAATTAAACAGGAGAAGAGAGTTCGCATGTCTGCTGGGACATATTCTTTGGAGTAGAGGGTTGCTTTTAATAAGCCTCGGAAGTATTCGCTTTCCATCCCGAACCCCTTCTTGGCCTTGCAGAGCTCTTTGATGGTCTGCTGGGGGATGGGGGACCACTGTGCAAGGGGCCTACCCCCCCGCCGCGGGGTACAGGTGACAGGTGCGGCCGAGAAGGCAGGCAGGGATTGGGGTGGATCGGGGTTCCCACGCTCCCCCCCCCGGAACCGAAAGCGTGGGAACTGGAAGTGGGGTCGTGGGAACCAGGGGACGAGGCGTGGTCTGGAGCAGGGGGAGTGGTATGGTGGGGACTCACCTCCCCGGGGGTGGAGCTGAGGGGTGGGGTGTTGAATAATTCAAGGAAGGGGGAGTTGACGGGGGGTGGAGGAGGGAGGTGGGCGGAGAAATCTGGGGAGCAGAAGGGGTTGGTCTGCCGGAAGGGATTATGGGAGGGGGGAGGACAGGGATCATGGGAAGAAGGAGCACGAGTGGCGGGAAAACCCACGCGGTCACCTCCATCTTGTGTCCTGGGGAAGGGGGAAGAAGGGGAGCCATTTCGTGGGGTTTGGGGATGGAGGATGGGGGATGAGGGATCTTCGGGGGTCTGGGATAACTGAAAACGAACGGAGTCTCTACGGGACGGGGCTGTACAGCGCGGGGAAGAAGGGGAACGGGTAGAAGCAGAGACAGTGCCTGCACCGCTCTGCGGGGTGTCTAGGGTATTCTCAGAGGGGCCAGAATCTGCCTGCGGGCAATGCCGGGATGCCTGTCTGATAATACCCGACTTCGGGAGAGAGGGAGAGTTTTGCCGCAGTTTTTCCGCAGCGCCCGCCGCAGCCGCAGCCGCGGGAGCAGCGACAGCAGCCGCCCCGTGCCCTGCCGCAGCCGCAGCCTCGGGAGCAGCGACAGCAGCCGCCCCGCGCTCTGCCGCAGCGGTGGCTGCCGCATCGTACTGCAGCGACCGGGCTGAGGGACAGGGAAGCGGAGTAGGGTTATATGAACTACCCGCCGAACTGGGGATCGGTTTGTTTGCGGCTGGCAGTGGCAGACTTTCGTAGCGATATTTAATTATATCGCGAATTTGGAGAGCCAAATGGGTGAATATGGAGAGAGAGAGATCTGACTGTCGCAGGATCTTCTCCGCTACCTGTTCCCAAAAAGGAGCTTGGTATAATTTAGCTGGCGAAATGTCAGGGAAAGTTTGCGACAACCACTGAACGAATCGTTTTACTTCAGATTTTTTAACCTTAATTCCCCCCACTAAAAGGATACCCACAACTTGGGAATAAATGCTCTTTTGCGGCACGGACAGCCTTGCACCCATGGCTGTTAGATGTTAAATCGTGCTGCAGCGCCTACGATTGGGAAAACACGAACGAAAAACAAAAGACCACACTTCCGGCTTTGTCGCGGTCCTTTAGCTTCTCGCCCGGAAAGGGAAGCACCAAAAACAGGAATTTTTTCCCCGAACCCCGGGGAAAAAGAAACCCACCAAAAAGGGATCCTTCCCCTAAACCCTAGGGGAAAGGAACCAACCAAAAAAAGGACCGGGAAAGCCCCAGGGGCCCCTATACTCACAAACCACAGGGGTCCGAGAGGGAAGGGTGGAAAAGAAAAACCAATCGCAGGGCTTCTCCGCGAGAGAATCGACTCTGGAGGTGCTTTCCAGAGCTGCCGATCCTGTCCCCAAGAGTGCCACCCACTAAAACGTGGGTCTGCTCTCGCCGGGGTAGCTGACGGCCAGGAGGACGATTCTTCAGGTCTGCGCGACCCTAAAATCCTCAAACGAGGGTCCAACGCCGCGAAAACGGGGCCGCTCGTTGGGCGCCAGCTGCCGCGCTCCCGCCCCGGTTCCCTTTATCTCAGCCCCGGCTAGCTCTTGTGGGGCGAGGGCGGGCGATGGAGGCACCCTCCGCCGCTCCCAGCTGGGGTTTGGAGAGTGCCTTTGTGGGTTCCGGGCAGCGCTAGCAAGCCTCGCGGTGGTAAATGAAGAGCGGATCCTGCTGGGGGCTAAGTCCGAGTTTATTGTAGCCCAACGGGGCTAAATATCCTAGAACGGTGCCAGCCAACAAGAACAAGCACAAGGTGCTTGCACTGGCTTATAAACTGTAAGGGAGGGGTATCCAACGACCAATGGGGATAGGGATAGGGGGTGGCTCCGGGATGGGGGGATATGGTGGGGTCCAATGGGGGAAGGGTATGGGGGGAGCCCCAGGTCCTCACCCAATCACCCGGTGCCCTGAGTAGAAGCTTCTGGATGGATGGGAAGGGGCACCGAGTGATAGACAAGGCACCCGGGGGGGGTAAAATGCCTCTTCCAGGGTGATGGATAGATACTGGGAAGGCGGGAAGGGAGGACAAGGCGGGAAAACTGGGGATAAACCAAGTTGCACACGGGGGTACAAAGGAATAAACCAATACATAATACAGGGATAATAAAACATATACATAACGCAACTCCACACACTTCCATCACACAGAGTTCAAAATACTTTATTTCACTGGTTGTTTGAAACAAGAAATACACCCAGTCTAAGAAGACTAAGAAAGGGATAGAGAATGCAAACACAACAAGGTTTGCCAAAAACAAAGCAAGCTCTCGTTAAATTAATTTATTAATTTCTCAGCATGTGAAAAATGTATCAGGCTTCATTCCAAAATACTCTATTGTTATTCTGAGAAAAACAGCTCCAAACAACCTTGGAATGTCTAAAACAGTTTGAAACGAATCAGTGAGCATTCACATTTTGGAACAGTTCACAAAAATGGTGGGAGGCATTATATACTTCTAACAAGTTTCAGATTTGACAGATTTGGGTCTTTACACAGAGTTTTGGGGTTTTACATTGAAGCCTGTTTCTCTTTTTGCTGCTATCCAAATTGGCTGTTGCCATGTTCCTGCAGCTGTCACATTTTACAGGAAGAATGGTACAAAATGAAAAACTGAATTGAGGAAAATTCAGACAAGGTGACTTCTGTAGGCTGCAGAGGAGGCATCCATGACCTGAGCCTAAGCATCAGTCTGTTGTAATAATTCATGCATTATCAGTGCTGAATAAAAAATAGTCAAAATAAGATCCATGCTGTTGTGACAGTTTAAATAGAGCTTTCAATAGCCTGCATCCAGCTGAGGGCCTGGTGGTGTGGGGTGCAGCAACTCAGGGCGTGCATGTGCACTGTTCTGGGATGCTTTTTTACCAGGTGCAGATGGTGTATTGTGGATTATAGGGTGCAGCATGGTTCCTCATGATGTGACAGCATCCACATCTCCCTCTGGAGATGTCTGCAAGTATCTGGACTCCCAGGAGAGGAGAGCTTGTGATCCACACTCCACTGTAGATGTGTGCGCATGAATGTGTGCTTAGTTGTGTGTAGGGGCCAAGAGTCCTTCTTGGGATTACTTGTAGAAGGTGATTTAGAAACTTGTGGGTATTTATGAGCATTTCATGGTATGTAAGATTATGGTTTATTTGTTTTGTTATTGATATTGGTCATGACTATCAGTTAATGATGTCGTTAACAAAACACTATGATTCTGGTTTGGTTAAGCTATATGCAATGAGCAGTTTTCCCTGGGACAGGAGAAGAGAGTAGAAATCTCTTCTATTTCAGGAATAGGAGAGAATGCAGGTTGCAAAAGAAGAGTGGATAAGCAGCCCTACATTAGCAATACAGATAAGGTGGAAGAGGTGGATTCATGGGCTACACAGAAGAAAAAATAGAAACTAATATAGATCATGTTTATGATAGGAAAATTAAGCTGAAGAGTGAGATCTGGAGAATTTTTTGGACAAGCCCTGCAGAAGCACTTTCTCTTACATGTTGGTGGGAAGTAAAGGTGAAAACAGAAACTATCCTGGATCAAGGGTACAGTCAGTATTAGCTGCATTTGAAGACATTGGGAAGATACATCATTAGAGTCTGACAGCTCATGGAACAACTGAAGTTTCCAGCTGAGGTAATGAAGAGGTAGAAAGAGCAAGGTCTGGGACTTAATAAGGGAAAGGACAAAGGAGAGGAGTTAAGTTATAAAAAAAGCATAGACAGAAAGGCTCATTTCAGAAGTGGAGGTAAATCTACTGTTGTTTATCATGGCTTTGGAGAGAAAAAATACTTCAGGTGTAGACTTGAGCAGTAAGAGCCAGGTTGCGCTAAAAAGGAGCATGACTGCTCCATATCCTATGACTATATCTGTACCACTGCTGCAGCACTATCTTGTCTGTGCATGCAAATGTCTGGCAACAAGACTAGAAGCTGAACCTTGAATAAATTGCAAAACTTTGGTAATTTTCAGGGAAAATAGGAAACGTGTGGCATCACTAAGATTATACCAATAAAAAACCCCTACCACTTTTTACAGCCATCAATTTATGGGATTCTATGTTTATGTAGTGGCATTGTTTATTATGCTTACATAGTAGCTATTTCATCTTCAAAATTGCTCACTTTTAATAATCTCTACAGATTTTTGGCTACATTGAAATGTTACATTATTGAATATTTCTTTCCTAATGGCAGGTAAAATCTTTTTCAAGTTGATGGTTTGCAATCTGAGACTAATGATTACATTTCTGACCAAAAATTATTGGAAAATAACTGAAAACTATTTTAAATGTGCTGATTTTGAAGTATGGGATGGCTTACTGAGACTCTTAGTGCTATTTCTTATTGTGATACTATAACTATAATTCATAATTCTCAATCATTTTCAAATCTTTCAATAACAATCAAAGCCCTGTTCCTTGCATTTTAATTTTGATAAAGTTTAGCAGTATGAAAACATATGTATGAATATTGAAATTATTTTTATATATTTTTAGTATATATACCTTTAAGTCATGAGGAAATTTATGTAGAAAATTTTGAAGGAAAATATAATATTGTGATATTTTTACATAAGGTGTAACTGTGAAAGTTATGATTAGATAGGTGAAATAGCAACCATTATGAAATAAGTGGGCTCTTGCTTTCACATGTATTTAAAAATCTAATGTCAAACTGACAGTAACTAAAGTATTGTTGGAAGGAGTTGGTTCAGCATGACTTCTAGTAACTTTTGTTCCTTGTTTGTTATTTTCTTGAGTTGAACACTTTTTTTTCCTTTACTGGTTTTATGAAAAGTTTGTAAATTTTCATAGCTCTTCCTTCCCTATAATAAATTAAAAGGCTTAGGGAGGAGTTTCTCCCTTGAGTTACTTCTAAGTTGCAAAAGTTTTGGCACAGCGCACTTTTAATGTTCAGTAACTTTCTAAAGAATAATACAAGCTTTCTGAGAGACCTGCAACAGCTTCATCCTGTAACTTTGGGACTGCATTCACTGTTCCAAAGAGGAGTGGTGTCGTGGTTTGACACGGAAAGAGAATTTTTTCCGGAAGGAAGAGGTCAATTTAGATATTGACCAATTGAAGATGGACACACCTCTGAGAACACAGAGGGGTTAAAAGCAGAATTCCCAGGGGAACTCGCTGTCTTTGGTTCCGGTCAGCGTGCAGTGCAGCCTCCCCTGCCCAGCAACGAGCTGGGTGGGGGAGGGGAAGCCCCATGGCCTGACAAAGGTAGGCCCAAGGGTGGAGGGACTGGAACCAGGCCCCTGCAGATGGAAGGGTGGAAGAAATCTGGGATGTTTCCATTTCCTCCCCCCCGCGAGTTTCTCTCCCAAGAGGGAGAGAGAAAGAGACAGCGGCAGTTCTGTCAGCAATTCCACCACAAGGAAGGAGGAGCGGGGGGAGCTGCAAGGTGCCCAGTGCGTGGGAGTTGCTGGATGTCCGGGCATCGAGCCAGGGATGTTCGGACTTAACCCTTCCTTGAGAAATGAAAGCTTGTGAATTTTCCTTTCCCCTCCTCGGTTTGAAAGAGAGGAAGAGTGTGGGATGATTATTCTCCTTCTGCACGGTTGGGGTGTAGTGAGGCAGAGATCTCTGACGCTTGCTCTTGGGGAGAGGGGTTTATTGGAGAATTCAGGAATGCCCAAGCCTCGTGCTCTCAGGCGTAGCACGTGGCTGGGCTTAGGAGGACGGGGGAGGGGAGAGAGAAATGGAGGGTTTAGGAGAGGGGAAGCCCCAGGGAGGGAGGGAGTCCTAGAGGGGGAGGAGGGAGGAAGTCCAAGAGCGGGAGGAAGTCCAAGAGCGGGAGGAAATCCAAGAGGCTGCATGGCCCCTCGGAGCCCCCTTTTCAGGGGCTCCCAGGTGGGCTGGGACAAGGCATGGGCCAATGGGGTTACAGACTCTGTTTTAGGGGCAGGTACAGAGGTGCGGGATGAACCACAATCTTTTGCAGGGTGGGATGGAACAGTCCATTTCACTCCAGGATTCATCCAAGGGTAGAAGTGACATTCGGCTAGCTAAGATAACAATCATATCTATCTATCCTCTGCAACAGAAGAGGGACACCTTGGACCCTAGGGATGTTGGAAGGAGGAATTCTAGATGGGAGGGGGACAAGGAGTGGCTTTTAGCTGGACTTTTCCGTGTTAGCCACAACCTGAACCAGTCTTCTCCTCCAAGAGGGACTGTGTTTTGGGAGGATGCCAGTGAGTCAAGAGACCTGCTTCAGCTGGGAAAAAGACAAAAGTGGAGTGAACAGAGAAAAGGTTAGGGGGTTTGTGGTGGCACCCCCTGCCCTGGAAAGGAAAGAGAAGAGAAGAAGATCTCTGTTCTTGAGCCCTCGGCCCCAGGGGAAAATGGGGGGGACTGTGGTCCCAAACAATGAAAAACTGAACTGTTGTTTTCTCCCCTCTTGGCAGGGCATCCTTGAAAGGAAAAATCCTAAAAGCAGTCTGTCCATCCATGCATTGCTGGTGAGAGCACTGTGCATGGAAAGGAGAAGGGTCACCATGGCAAACTTTTTTCTCCGGGCAGTGCCATGTGTGACATGGAAACACAGAATGTGGAGCTGTGTTTCTTGGGGGGTCTGTGGCACAAGAGAGACTCTGTTCCCTCGATGGACTGAGTATTGATTGTCTGGAGGGTGGAAACCTGATTGGGGTCCAGATTGTGTCTCACTGTGGTTTGTTGGAGTTGGGTGGTGGGGGGGAGGAATGCTTTGCAAGGTTTTCATTTGATCTTTGTGTGGTTTTTTTTCCCTTCTTTAGTTTTCTCTTTTCTTTTGTAGTAGTAGTTTAATAAAGTTTTTTTTCTGTTATTAAGCTTGGGCCTGCTCTGCTCTGTTCTAGATTCCCCTTCACAGCATTCAAGGGAGGGATCACATTTTCATGGGGGCACTGGCATTGTGCCAGTGTCAAACCATGACAAGTGGCCTTTCAATTTGGCACAGAGATGGTGTGGTCTGATCAGTATTGTCAAGACTTTGCTTCTCACAAGTTATTGGAATGAGGAGGTAGCCAAGAAAAGTTGCTATGGTAAAGAATTGTTTTGATAAAAAAAAAAAAAATAGGAAGGAGACAGCACAGTCCTACTACCAAGAATGACTCTGTTGTGATGTTGTATTATGAATCAAAATAATGTAAATACTGTGTTAGTAAAATGACAGCCCTGAAGGCAGTGGTGATGTAGAGCTGAAAACAGATTAAGGTGAAAAGAAGTGAAAGAAAGTGGGAATTAATAAAGACAGGATGGCAGATTTAATTTTTAGATCAGACCTATTAATTTTCAATTGGTAGTGACTAAGCTGTATTATATGAATGGCAGTAGTTTAAAAAGGAGACCAAACTTCAGGGAAAAACCTAATGAAACGGTAACTAATTATTACATAGGTTTTGAGCCCTCCAGAGTGTTTCCTATGCCTATTTCAAGCCTTTATCCTCTGCATTATTTAAATTATTTTTCAGGTAAACCAGGTTGGCTTCATCCTATCATTGCAAATTTCTCATATAGTTAATGAAGCCACTGTCTTTGGGGTGGCTGGTCCCCTCCCCTCCACTCAAATTCACATAACAGTGGTCAGATATGCAAACCATCCTTTTAATTCAGTGATGCCAGTGAATTTTACTGGATTGGAGAGTGCTCCTTATTTTGAAAACCTTTCTTTATTGGGTGGAGAACCAAGTTTGACAGAGTGTGTTCTTGCTTGGAGATCTGTGCAAACCAGCATTCATCCAATTTGCTGTCAGCAGCTTATAGTCATGCACATCTTTATCAGATGCTGTGCTTCCAGACAAGAAGATATATTGATGATTTGCTTTTTATTTTCCCTTTTTTTTACTAAACTGTGCCAGCCCTCAACAGAGAGAGTAAGGAAGAGGGAGGAAGAGGTTTTTACCTTGGCTGGCACAGTGCAGGTAGTCCAGTGAGAATCACTGCCCAGGTGACACAACAAGGGATGGATCTTGTGAGACATTATGTCACATAATGGAGTGTGGGATTGAGAAAGAAAGCACCCAAGCCAGTGGAGGTTGGGCACTGGGGTACACAGGACTGTGTCTTCACAGGCCCAGCTCTAGAATAGGCCAGAACTTGTGATGGATCTTTTACGTTTCAGCTGCTGGAGACTGGGGAATTGTAACAAGAGTTTGGGCAGTGAACACAAAAAAGTGCTTTAACTGCCAAGAGTGTAGTGTTTATTGTGATCGTTGCTGTAGGGGAGCTTAGACCTACTGAACAAGACATAAATAAATTACCTGTAATACCCTTCTCTTACACAATGCTCTCCACCCATAGATTTCAAAGAAATCTTCTTTCCAAAGAAGCCCGAAATTATTATTCATACTATTCTGAGGGGGAGGCAGTGGTAGAAGACAAGGGAATGACTTCTTCATGGTTACATAGCAAAGCAGTGACATAGCTGGGATAAGGGCACCATTCTCCCAAATGCCATTGTGCAACTATGCATATGAGAAACCTGCCTTTCCATAGGTACTGGTGTCCTGCTCTCTATAAGGGTTTTTGCTGGTACTAGGAATGTGTTTCTTAATATTTCAAGGTAAATAGTAAAAAAATCTGCTAATCTGATAACTAGCATAGGGTGATTTCATGCTTGAGCATAGAATTAAATTAACCATGTTCACAGTTCTTAAGAACTTGACCAAAAAGTGGAATCCATTTTGCCTTTTCATTCTGTGTATCCATATGACTCTCTAACAACATCTGTAGGAGATCACTGATAGCCTGTGATCTGTTCTTTCACCTTTGCAGATAATTTGCACTTTTGGTTTTTTGCCTAAATTGTTTGATGGATGATACAGAATTGCTGTCTTCAGTAAATTCTTTATGGTGTTATTGCAGGCTCAAAAGCTCAAACCCATTCACTTTCAATGGAACAGCAAAATTTGTAGCTAACAAGTAGATTTCAGCCTTTATTTTTTGAGTGGGCTAGAACTACATCCACAATGGCCACTCCTCAATGTGAAATGATTCAAAATAGCTTTAGCTGTTTCTCCAGACCATAGAGAATAATATAAGTATATATTATAGGGTATAGGGCCTATAGTATAGGGCCATGCACCAAGGCAACCAGAGATGAAAAAGCTATGGAAAATTTGCAATGAAACATTCCTGGCATCATCCTTCTAGCAGAAATTATGTGCAACAAAAGGACAATTGATGTTAATAATTAATTCAGCTTTAGAAAGGACTTACTATGTTTTCCTTGATTGAAATGATAGCTAAATGATGTCTGTCCAAGATTTTGTGTGCCCATTGGGGAAGATGTAACATTGATCTGCCTAGAACCTCTAGTAAATCCATGACTGCCTTAACACATCATTAACAGAACAGTTTAATACATACAGTATTAAAGTGATCAGATCCACTGAAAGTCAGCCAAGCAACACAGAAACTCATTTCCAGAACTCCCTTCTACCTCTTTATAGTTGCCCTCCTTGTTTGCTCCAAAAACCATGTGGGGAGAGAAGGTCCTGAATTCTTCTTACCTTTTTGCCTGAAATCAGGAGCAAATTTCCAAGCTACTCTGCATGTCTTAATTTTAGGCTGATATAATCTGTTCTTTTTTTCTTTGGCCTAGGTATTGTTTCAGCATGTTTATGCACTTTGTCACATGTGCAGTCCAAGGTATGGAGAAAAATCTTCTTGCACCTTTGGGCTGTGCCTTAACTGTTCTGTTTGGAGCTTTCTGTGGGCTTAGCACTGATCAGTTGTTGAAGACAGCACAAGTCTAAAAACTAAGGCTAAAACTGAATGAAATATTCCCCAAGAGCCCTCAGAAACATGAATAGGCAGGGAATTCTACATTCCTGGGGCAAGGAAATGGCACAGGTGTTGTCAGTGAGGAGTCTGGGGAGCAGCCCCACCATTAGGTGTGCCAGTGGGGTGGATGGATTATTGCTGCTCCAAGAGTGCTGACAACCACTGCTGGGCTGGGGCTGGTGCTTCTGGACTCTTCTCCAGCACCCCCAACTCCTCCGGTCTCTTATGCAGCTGTGCCTACATTCACAAAGCCAGGCAAGAATGGGGCTGAATGCAGCTGGTGGCAGCAGTTTAAATCAGAATAAATGATGCCTGTATGAGAAGCCTATGAGTTGCTGTTAGATCACTGGTTCTATTTACCTTGTCTGTCTTCATTTTGCAAAGTGAAAGTCTATTAAGAATAGAGTTCTTAAATGCTTTTTGGCCACACATTGAGAATGGGGAAGAAAACTATTTACTGAGGAATTTCATCTGAAATCTGGAAAACTGCTTGCCAAAACACAAATGAAATGAGCACCCTATGCCACAGTCTTTAGGAAACACTGCATTTAATTTTATTTTAGAAGCAACTGGTTATTGCTGGATGGTGACAAGGCAGAGGATGGCAGTGGAGGGGTCACCCTTCCACAGAGCCATTTACCAAGTTCTGATCTAAAGGCAATCTTTAAAAATAAATGAAAAGGGGATGCAGTCTGTATCAGAGATGACCTAGCACACAGCTTAAAGATGCTTAAAAAGAGGAGAATTCAGTGTGTGTGGGATGCTGGAGAACTGCCGTGTGGTTGGATATGCAAAATAAAGATCTGTTTTGTAAAGGATCTGAGCACCTGGAACTTTCTTTTGGCATTAGCCTACCAGTCAAATAAAAGATAAATATGCTAATCTAATCAATCTATTAAATAATTATTTTTCAATGAAATGGAAGCTAAAAAAAAAATCCTAGTAACAAAGCTCTCCAATCGATACCTTTGCATAAATAATGTGTGAGTACAGAATGCTATATTGAAGCTACACCGATATTTGTTTATATACAGAATACACACACACACACATATGCCTTCTGCCACCCATATTCTATACTAGAAAAGACAGGATAGCTGATGAATAAGCCAAGATAAACAGGTTTTTTTGGATGATACCTTTTTAGAGCTGACTTCTCTGCGAAATTTAAAAAATGCATTTGAAATTAGAGGACTTTTTATAGAGGATATAAAAAAGTAGATGGAAGAAGAAATCACTTAGAGAAATGCTAATCTCCTCCTCCACAAACTGCCCTTTGCTATGACCCTGACCTTTAGTTCTGTCAGTTGAGAAGATCCTGAAATATTTGTTGTGATATTTTGGGAATAGACAGGTACAGATAGAGCTATATGCTGGCTACTCTGACTCATTCCTTCCCTACAGATGAAGGTGTAAGGAAAAATCTATATAAGCATGCATACATACACATTATTTGACATGCACTAAGACATGCGTGTTTAAATTAAAAAAGTCCCTCAAAGTTATTAATATTTATTTGTGCAACACTGAGCTCTGAAACATGAAATTCATAAGTAGTGATTTCAGTAATCATCATACTTGCATATTTTCTTACTGCCTAATTACTTGACTTCTATGCTGCCTGTGCTCACATGGACGCCCTCTTTGCTGAGCACATTTGTTCTGTCACAACCCACAGCCATCCATGCTGTAGATATCCTGTTTGTCTGCACTGAACGTGGTTTCACACATGAGAGAGACTGTGAGACACGCAACTGTGAAAACAGTTCCTAATTTTATTAATGCTGTTACCAGGCCTGCCACTGCCAAGTGCTGTGCAGCAATTACAGTGAACTACTTAATACAGTGGCCAGTGGGAGAGGAGGAGACTCTTTCTTAGTGGCATAGTCAAATGCAGCAGCTGTTTTAGGGATAAAAACATGCACACAGCTGGCTTCTGGGCTGTTGTGTTCACTAAAACACTCGCTGTGACTACACATAAGCAAGCATGAATTTCACATTCTTGGCATTATAGTTGAAGATCTCTTGTAGATTTTTTTGGAGAGTGAGTTTCTGTCATGCACTCCAAGTTTTTATTGTATGAACATCAAACAATGTATGTGTTGATTGTATTCCTTAAACTCGGGTTCTGAAAGACTTTGGAATCTATCCCTCCTTCCTTTGTGATAATCTCAGGATGTAACCAAAACTCTTTTGAATAAACAGGTAACTTAGAAAGGATATATTGATCTAGTCCAATGCATACTGGCTGCTACCCCTTTGTGAATAAGGCTCCTTCAGATGTGTTGCTGTTTGTACACCTGAAACTGCTGCTTATCTGTGCAAAAGTAAGCCACTCCGTTTAAACAAATGACGGAAAACATAAAATCAATTGGATATCCTGTACAGAACACTGGGGGATTTTTTCAGTGTTATCAAGTTTATGCCATATCAGTAATTGGAAATTACTGTTGAGCCAATAGCACTTATTTTAGGAAGAATGAACCCTGTGATTATTTTTGATGTGATTATTTGGTTTGCTGTACAGTCACACTGAACTTTGTCTAATGGTTTCTTTCTTTGAGTTCAGGGTTAGGTTGCAGTATTTCACGCCTACTTTACATGACCAGAAATGACACATCACACATGTGACACATGTGACAAAACAACCAAAAGCAAAACTCATACTTGCAATTTTATAAACCCTTAAGGAGTGATTGTATCCTCCTCCTAATTTGTTGTGTTTCTGCAGTTAAAAATCTCACTTATTATAACTAAAAGATAGGTTTCTTAAGCTAATTTAAAGCTGAAATGTGACTTGTCTTGCATGTATCACACTGAAGAATGTACTATCTCATAAAAGTTAATTTATCTTGCTTCTTGGAATTGCTCTGCAGCTATGCTGCAGAGATAACATAACAGTGTCAAACACCTCTTTTCAAAAGCAAGCAAGCAAACAGCTGTGAGTGATTCCCCAAACCATCATTTATCATGCAATGTTCAGAAAGTCACAAGTGGAGATGCAAAGATCTCACTCCTATCCAGGGCTGCCCTACATATGTAGGATAATTGACTTCCTTACAATAGCAATTGGAAAACTGGAGCTTCTGCAGTTGTGTGCTTATTTGTAATCAGTTAGTGTAAATCAGAATCTCAGAACAAGCTGATAGCTCACAAATACAGCAAAAATGTGGGTTTATGATGCATATTATCAGATTTTGTCTTTTTTACACAGAAAATCCCTCCCTTTTCCTCCATCTCTATATTCTCCTCAAGCCAAGTTGATTAGAAACAGCCTAATATCTTGGAACACACACACACTCTCAAGTGATAAGATATTGGTCAGAGAGATTGACATTGATTAATTAGTGCCTCTGAGGTCTCATACTTAAAGGAGAAAATGTTGATATTGTGAACATTTTTTTTAGTAGATTCTGATGTTTTATAAATGAAACTGGCAATTTAAAAATCTGAGGTTCAGTAACATAAAATATAGCACAATGAAAAATCCACATGCTGTGATTTTACCAGGAGTGAAAACTAACTTTTACTCTGGAGAGTACAGAGACTTCTCACAGTTCAAATAATAATAGAAAAAAGAAGAGTGCTTTACTGGCATTTTTAGGTCATGTTTCAATACATACTGAAATATTCTCTTTTATTGCAGAGTTGTTCCAGATTTAATTATTTTAATTTTTTTTTCCAGCAAATACATTAATGGAGCTTTGAACTCTCATTAGAGCGATGATTTATTTTCTCCTTTCAGTTGTGTAAAGTTGCTGGAGCTGTGTGGCTATATTGGGAGCTAATTGGGTGGCAGATGTAGAGAGGTATAATGAATACAAACCAAATGCACATCCACTGTAAGAATTATATTTGCACTTAATCTAATATGTATTCATAGCACGAGTGATGGGATGACTTCTTACTCTTTCACCTTCAGAGTTTAAAGTAATAAAGTTCACTATGCAGGAAAAAGACAACAGTGAACATAGTAACATAAATGAAGTAGAATCTGCCTTCTTTTTTGCATGTAAAATGTTGGGATTTTTTTTCCAAAAAGAAAGAAGGTGTCTGATATTACAAGTGCTGCTATGTGTGGCTGTAGCAGTTTCCCAAGTGAGTCATCAAAATTCAGGATCCCCTGTGTCAGGTCCAGTAGGAAGTACTATCTGGACCTGAAATACAGAGTAAAAGGATCTTTTCCCTGCCCTTAGAATTACGTATCTGGATGTCATTGGGCATGTCATTAGATGCCTATCTGTATTTTCAAACACCTTGTAGTTTAAAGAAGTCTATATTTCAACATTTATTTGCCTGTGGAGAGAATCTAGAATAAAGATAAACCAAGTCTAATCATTACAGAAGGAATTCTGAAATAGAGGAGAATTTGGTTGCAGTTTCTTTTGACAGATATTGTAAAAGATTATCCTGGCTTAGTTAAAAATAATAGCAAACCTGTTTTGAAAAAGAAGCCTAGGTGAGTTTTGGCAACCCTTTTTTTTTTTTTTTACCATTTATACTGATTTTTGTGTAAGTGATTTTCTCTATGAAAAATCAAAAGGGAACAAAAGATTGACCTAAGTGAAGATGTCATTCTCTTAATATGAACATGTCAGATGGCAAAAAATCCCAAGCCACTTTCTGAACAATTTTATGGAGCTTGGAACTATTCTGTTCATGACAGTGGAGTTTTAGTAATTTCATGTTAATTTTGTTCAATTTTTTTCCCTGTAAGAAAGGGTAGGATTGAAGATCTGCACCATTTATTGTGATTGATGTCTCATTTTAGCTGTCAGCCAGCAGTGGGCTTTGTTCCCAGTAGAGGTCAGCTGTGAGAGAGCAGAATGCCCACAGGTACGCCCTCATCCTGGGCAGAGCTCAGATGCCATTTCCAAGCCTGGGGGCTCTCGGGTGTCTCCTGAGATACCTGTAATGAAATCTGGTCCCACATATTCAGAAGATGGACTCAAAATGAACCATAGCAGCTAGTTACAATTTTTTTGTTCACTGGTCCTAGCTATATTCCTTGCTGATAGCCAGTGTCAGTACATGTTCTCCTGCAATGTACTATACAAAGATAAAATTACACAGTTAAATAGTCAAAAGCCAGCATGTGAAAGCAGAGTGATACCTTCACTCAAATACCATTGCCCTAGAATTTCAGCCATTTCTTCATGCTTCTTAATCATACTTGGCTCAGATGGATTAAAGACACATTTCCCTCTGCATGGAAGTCTCATTGAGCTTTCTGTGACACAGGCTGATTAATCTCATTCAATTTATGCCTGTTTCCTTTGGGGAGACATATCAGTGTCTGGGACGGGAGAGTCCATCTTTGCCTATAGGGATCAGTCACATCGGTGCAATTAGTCTGTAACAGTTCATAGCCTCAGATCACTTTTGTATAAGAGTGTATTTCACAGCTGTATCTGACTTGCTTGTATGTATTCAGAGTCACACGAGTTATTAAAAATTTCCTTGCAAAGTACAAGTTTTCTGCTGGACAGAAATAAGTGTTTATATGTCCATTTCTGGGATATTTCTCCTCAGAGATTTGCATGGTGAAAAGAACACTTTTTCCTCAGCTGCAAATGCAATCCACTTTTTGAGTACAAGGCTTTTATAATCCTGGGCTAGGAAGAAATTAATCAGAAATCAAAAATTATTTTCAATTCTTATAATTACCATTTTACATATGGTAATTTACATATGTTGATTTTTCTTTTCTTTTGAGAGGCTGAAAAAATAGCAAAAGCCCACTCTTCACTTCTTAATAGTGTTTGAATGGATAGATACTTCAGACTTAAATTGTGCTATTATTGTTATGTATGACAGACTATTTCTATTCAAAATAAAATATTACTTACACAGGCTAAATTTTGCCATATTATCACAGCTTTAGAGGGTTATTTGATTAATTTAAAGGGACCATTTTAGGCTACTAAAATAGATGAATATGTGGTCTGACACAGTTTGGTAATTTTGATGTCTATGTATACACAACTAAGATGACTGGGGGAACAAATCGACCCTTAAGCTTAAAATACAGGCTGTTTTCATTCTCCACACCAAAAATGTCAGATCTGTGGTATCAAAGCACACTGACTTACTTGCTGCATGTTCTGCTCTATGTTGCCAACGTACTCTGTACTAAGGAAATGACAATGGATACTGTCCTGTACATACTCTGTACGGTGCCCATTTATACCAGGTGCTGCAGTCTTGCATCTTTGCTCTCTTGCATTGCAATAGAGGTATTCCATATAAACTGGTTTCCAGAAAAAATTAAGCCATATGTCATACACTGATAAGATTTTTCCACATGGTTATAAATGGAAGTGCTGTTCTGCTTCCTTATCACAGGATTTAATTAACTTACACATCTGTGTCCACAGAACCAATTTGGCCACTCAGTTGGCTAGTCACTAATTCAATACCTATGCAGAGGCTTGCAACCCAATGCAGGTGTGCCATAAGCCAGTATCTCTAGCATGTAAAGAGTCCAAGCTGTTTGAAGAAAAATGTTGGGGTTTTTTTTGTTTTGTTTTGGTTTTTTTGCTTTTTTTTTAACAAAAAATATGTTACTGAGGTGAAAACTCCAAGTTATACACAACATGCAGCAATTTTATTGTAAAGAAGTTCTTAGATGAGCACCCTGTGGTCTGCATGTGCCTACAAAGGGGTATGTTTATGGAAAATATATTAGCAATGCAAGCAAAATAGCTGCAAACAAAATTAACTCTCAATGTGAAATGCTAGGAACATAAAAAAAGAGAACACATTTAAAAAACTGAAGGTGTCTCCTGGTCCTCCTTCCAAAGAGTGAAATAAAATTATTAAGAGAAATGTAGTAGGGGCTTTTATTGTTAGTATTACTTTTTTCTTTGTTATTATTATTACTTTTTTTTAAATAATAGACTTCAGTAAACTGATTAAAAAGAAAAGTTACTAAAAAAGAAAATACAGCTGTAGCCTTGAGTTATATGAGAGCTGCAGGAAGGCAGGCCAGGTGTGTAGATGTGGGTGATGATGAGAAATAAGAGGGAACAGGGCTGCTCTTGCTCCTTTAGAAACCCATTCAAGGGCTGCATGTCCGTGTGAAAGCATGTCCTCTGCAGCTGCTCACCAAGAGTGTGCAAATCACAGGGCTGAATGGTTGACAGAGAACCTTGATATCTTTCTCAACACAAGTAACTTTTCTGTGGCCTTTTTTTGTTAAAGTTTATAATGAATCAGTTATTTGAATTACTCAACAGCAGTCTGAAATATCACTGCAATGGCAAAAATTGCTTTGATTGACTTTGTTTTTTGTTCTCACTTGAACTACTCTCCTTTTTTGTCTCTAGAAGGCTGTATTGGGTTCATCATGCAAAGGGATGGAGGCTGTAACAAAAGGCTGAGAAGCATCAGAGAAAATAAATTGTGGAAGTAAACTTTTCAGAGTATTCTGGCCCTGCCCAGCACTTCTGAGAAGGGAGCTCTTCCTCACTTCCAGGCTGGAGTGACTTCCTATATTTCCTGAGCCTTCCCTTGGTGTAAAACTAGTTACTCCTGGCTGCTTATATCTCTGCACAGCTGGTGAAAGGAATATCAGGTTCTGAGTATTTTACATGTCTGCAGTGAGAGGTCTCCATTCATCCATATAATAGCTAAATGCTTTGTCCATATAAAGGTAGTTTAGAATTTTTGTCATTTGACACTATTGCCATTCAGCAACATAATACTTAATATGTATTATTTCCACAGTTCAATAAAGCAGAAATTAGCTAAAAAGGAAAAGGAAAACAGTTATTTCTGTTTAAGCATTAAGAGGAAAAAATATACCTGAAGAAGTTTAATATCTTAACTTCTCAGAAGTTTACCAGGGGTGATCTGGCCTTACGGTTTAAAGTCTAAAATACTGGGAAAAAATAAAGATATTATATTGACAAAATACTCTGCTTTTCCTATTTTCTCCCAGCTATGTATTTTTAACTTTTATTTTCTGAAATCTCATTTACGGAATTCATTTTTCCTAACAATAGGTTTAGCAAGTAAGTCAGTCTTTTTTCACATCCTATTGCTACTGCCATATTCTAGGCAATATTGTAGATATTTTAATATGTTCAACAGGACATAAATTATCTTGGAGGACATTCATGGTTGTTTTGGGGTGTGCACTAGACCCAAAGCAGTTTTGCTATGGAAAATCATCGAAACAGTGATGCCTGAAATTTGTCTCTTCATAGGAACTTAAAAAATAATGACAGCTGTACCAAGAAATTTGCTTATAGAAGGCCTTAACACATTTGTCTAGACTCAGTCATACTTCATACTCATTATAACCTGTAGAAGGATTATAAGAAAATGAAATGTAGAGAAAAAAAAAAGGGAAGATCTGCTTTTCCTTGAATTTCACACTGGCTTCATTTACGTTACCTGACATTGTCTATGACAAATATAACCATAACAGTGAAATTTAAAAATATTTAATAATATAGATTAATTTGATTTTAACTTATTTGATTCTAATATATGCAGCATTTTATTTATTATGTGCCGTATACACAGTGGAAATTTCTCAATAATTAGCATAAAGCTAGCTGTTCTGAAAACAAATAGGAAGATTCCCGTGTCAATAATGTTAGAATTATTGGCTGTAAAAATGTTGAGAAAATTGAATTAAAAATGTAGCAGTATGAGAGAGATTCTGTTTTAAAATGGTCTCACTCAAGTTCAAATTACAGGTCATAGATGAAAAACTAGAAGGATTCTGTAGGATCAAAACACAAGAGAGTTTGCTAGCTTTGGTCTGCTAGAAATGCACAAACACACTAGAGAATAAGAAAATTGGCTGTGCAACCATTAAGCTATAGTATGTAGCAAAAGCAAATATTTTTATGGGTTGGCATCAGTTTGAAAACTGTGATAAAAGTGGCTGATTTTAAGACAATGTTTTAATTAAAAAAATATATATAACACATTCCTATATAAACAAGAATTGTTTCTAATGGGGCAGAACTCTATTCAAGACCTTATGAAGTGAAGAGTTAATCATAGACCTGAAAAAATAGATGAAACTGATTTTATCTCGATTACATTTTTATTGTGAGTTCTGCCAAGAATTCATAGTCTCAGGGGGTTGAAAAGGACAATTTAATAAAGCTGAAAGTAATATTGAGACAATCAACTGGAGAAAATGTAAACAGAAACATGAAAAAGATAATAGTACATTGCTGAATAATATTTTACTAGATGCCCAAATTGCACATTTCAGAATGATGTTGTTGCAGTGACTTAAGAAAAGAAAAGAATGGGTCAAAATAAAATGAAAAACATCTCTAAATCATATTGAAACATGGATAAAAGCTGGAACAATCATTGTAACAAGTCTCTTGGATTTCAGGAAGTAGATAGTGGAAGCAAAATGTTAAAGACAAATATCTATGGTCATCAGATCTAAGAATGGAAAAGCAGAGAAAGGAGTTCTCAGTTGTACCGGGAATCCTGATAATATTATTGCTCTGTGACTGTATGATGATAACAGAACTGACAAGAATCCATGAAAAGCAGAATTTCAGTCACTTGGAGTCTGCATTTGGAGAACGCCAGATGGTTGAGTCATACAACATGATGATGCAGTCCTTTTAATTCTAACCAGTTACACAGCAGTTTGTTTAAGTTAGACATTTTGAAATCTGTATGTCTAATTAACTTTCATCTGATAGTTTTAAAAGAACTAGCAAAAGACCCTCATAGGCATTTTATTTTGGTTATTACAGGGTTGAAACATGGGAATTTTCAAGTTGGGAAAAATTTAAATTGTACCAATATTTAAAAATGGCATCAGGACTAAATCAGGAAATTAAGGGCCTATCAAGATAAGATTGCTTAAACACAATTAATTTCCATCAACATTAGTTTCACCAAAAAAAAATTGTCAGACGAATTTGATCCCATCTTTTGACAAGATTACAAGTTCTTTTCAATCAGGATAATATTGTTGATGTAATAAAATTTTTAAAGGACGTGCTCTCTCTCACACCAGAAGACATTTTGCAAAGAAAATAAAGGAATAAAAAATTAACCTAACACCTATTAATTTTATTGAAAATATAATCATATTTAAGTGTAACTGCAAATAAGCCATTACGGTGAGGATTTGGTCCGCATGAGGTTCATTTCCCTCACACCTTATCTTTCTTAATGAGACAAGAAAACATGATATTTTCTTCATGAAGTTTTCTTTTATCACTAAAACTAGTGGAGGATTAAATGATATAAAGCTGGTGAATGACAGAGCAATCTGACTTTCTTTAAAAAACGGAACAAGTTATTTTTTTGGAAGCCTGTGCAGTGAGTAACAGTGTGAGCCATGCTTGTAGGATGGAAAAGACTCCATGCTGGGAAATAGGGACTGAAAGGGGTTTGATTTTATAATGGATAATCAGATACACGTGGAGCTCCTGTGGTGCACTACGGCCAAAGTGCTAAAATGATCATTGGACTATAATGAGGAGAATAT
The DNA here is from genome assembly GCF_050655825.1 of Lonchura striata. Lineage (NCBI taxonomy): Eukaryota > Metazoa > Chordata > Aves > Passeriformes > Estrildidae > Lonchura > Lonchura striata. The sequence goes on along the minus strand of NC_140705.1, from coordinate 80,775,811 downwards.
GAATAAAAGCAGAGAGCTTGCATTATTCAGGTGAAGATTTACTGTGAGGGAACAGGGAAAGTGCTACACAGACTGTAGCCCCTTGGCAAGGGAATTTTGGGGCTTTGTGCCTCTGCTAGAGGAGAAAGGGAGGCACTCAAGTGCCACTGCCGGTGTCCAGCAGCTTGCCACCATGCTGCATCACTGCTCATCCTGCCCTGTGAAAAGGATTTTCTCCCTTCTAATTTCTTCTTTTTTAATCATTATTATTTATTTGGTTTTCTTTAGAAAGAAGGGTTTGATAGAAACTCTGGTTGAGCTTAAAGGACTGGAAAATATGCTGAAAATGAGGGACTACAGTTCAAAGTCTTGACTTACTAAAGAATAGAAAAGTGGTACAAAGGCTTCTATAATTTCTCTGGAAAAGACTAGCAAAATCCATTGCCTGGAATTAGAGAAATTTAGCCTTGAAGTAATTTACCTCAGAGAAGGGAACTGACCACTGGAAAAACTTACTGTAGCCTGCAGTGGATTTTGTCTAAAGAGAAAATTTGAAACCATGATCAGTTTTTATTCTGGCTTATCTGCACTATTTGTCTTGATACAGAAATTCATTTTGGGGAGTCCTGTAGATGTGTAATATAAGAAGTAACATTAAATAATCAACAGAACCCTTCTGATATTAATATATTTCAGTCAAAAATATAAAATTGTCATGTTATTCTGCTGAGATGATCTACAATAAGGTCTTATTGATGCTTTTTAAAAATGTACTTTGCAAATAATTTTAATTTATGAGCTAAATAGTAGACATATAAGATATGAAATCTTGAAGTTCTCCACTAAGTAATAAAACACTGACTTTTCTGATTGACATAACGAACAGAAATACACCTAGATCAAAAAATCTGGTCTTTTGTCTCCAAACAAGCATGTTCAGAGACCTCCATTTCTGTCCATGTAGGAAGAGGAAAGTACAAAATACTGCAGCTCTAGAGGTTAATTCTGCAAGTCAGGAGGCTCTGTCCTGCTGTGGGAACACAGCCCACAGCCCCAGCCTGCCTGTCGGCCACCCTTGTGGCCTTGCATGGGATCATGCAGGACATGTGCTGGGGCTGGACTTGGGACAAGGGGAGGAGGTAATGGAGGGGCTGGAGTAAGGGCACAGATAGACACTGCTGCCACTAGTGCGATGTTAGAAAATCTTTTCTATATTTTCAGGTTTCTTTATTTGTATAGTTTGAAAGGTTTTGGTTATTTTATTTTTGACCAGTTCTACTTTAAATTACATATTGCCTCAAGCCATTTTGTTTCTTCTTTCGTTGCACCTGCTGGCACCAGTTTCACCTCATTATATCCACTGGCATTGAGTTTCACCTCATTATACCCACTGGCCTTTTAGTATTGGAGCTGATTCAGCCATCCACTCCACTGCCATGCTGCCCTTCCTGCTTGAAATGATTCAGAGCCTGGCCTTCACATGTGGCCTTCACCAAGAAGTTAACAAAAAAAGGAAGTAAGCCTGTTAGAACACACCAACACACCCTGCTTCTTGTATGGTCGGTCATTTGGTCTGTTACAGGCATGCTGTCTGCACTATCAGTGAAATGACAAAAACTGCCTTCTTTTATGGTCTTTGCTGGAAAAAATTTCCAAGATGATCTGTGCAGTTTGTGACCAGCACCTCTGCTAAAAGAAAGAAAGGCTGAAGTGATCAAGGAACAGGATGGGGTGGATTTCAGTGGGCTGGGGAGTGGTGACATGTTCCTTGGGAGAAAGCACTGCTGCAGGTTGCTCCTAGAAAAATCAACATCCCAAAATACAAGAATTCTGCTGATGTAAATGGAGAAGGGCAGGTCTCTGTCTTCTTCAGCCAACTGCATTCATGGTAACCTGAACACCCAAGTCCCTTCAGAAGTTGCCTCAGAAAACATACCACACCTTTGTTTCACTCTCTAGGTTTTAATTTCCCCGCCAGTCTTTTTTTTTTTACCCACTGGTCCTCTGAAATATCTCTACAGTTCTCCTGGCTTACCCTCTGCCTCAGACACATTTCTATAAAGCTGCAGCCTCAGCATTACTTTGCTTTTACATGTATTTGAGTGTGTGTATGTACTATCTACATCTGGAATGAGGGGCTGTATTAAGAATAAAATAATTATAAAAATAATTAAATGGTCTCACATGGAAAGCATTTGGAAAGGAAAATACCAGAGTAAAAATGGAAAAATAAGTACGTGTCAGGTCAGCTGCAGGTTAGGAGTAGCTCTCTGGGAAGCCAGTGGGATTTGCTGGTGCCCTGTATGGGAAGGCAGAGACCGAGCAAGCACAGCTGCCCTGCAGCACTCTGGTGACGAGGACTGCAGTTATGTCTGCAGGAAGACTTTAACCTTGCCAGCCTCAGGAGTATTTCTCAGAAGTTAAGGACATCAACTTTAGCAAGACTGTGCCCAAAGATAGTTATGACCAAAAGGGAAATCCCTGGGGCAGGCTGCAGGAAGCTTTTGAAGGTACTTGTGCCAGCAGATATCTGAGGCATGGGCATAAGAGAAGGAAGTTCACCTAACAGTCAAATTCATATGTTAAACCCTTCTCAATTCATTCCTGCATCGAGGAGAAACACTGCAAACAAAGACATCATACACTGAGTTATTTGTCAGCGTCTAAATTAAGAAAGGATTTTAATACCTTGCTTTGAGAGATTTACTTCAGTGATTAAAGTCAGGCATGATTTTAGGAACCTCAGAAGATCAGCCACCTGATAAACTCCCTGCTTCAGGTTAAAATAAATTACATTTAAAAAGCATGTTTCTTGAAAAAAAAACCACAAGGAAGAGATATTATAGCAACAAAAATTTGTCTTAAAAATTATTAAATTGTTTGGTCTTTCAATAATTGAAAAGGCTTCATTACCATGCAAACAAAAACCAGCCTGGCTATTCACCTTTCAGAAGATGGCATTTGCATTGCTATAATAGGAGAGAAGAACCTTAGGAAACTAATGAAGGAGCATAAAAATGCAAATTACTGCAGCTAATTGGCTGTGCCTTCTTACACCTTCTGAATTATTAATTTATGACTGAGTAAATCTGCCCCTTTTAAATAATATAATAAAGAACAACATTGTGTTCTATGCTGTTGGGTGGATAGTGTTTGTTCCCTTAATTTTATGGTGAGTTGCTCTTGTTTGCACTAGCAAGATGCTTACAGTGCTCTGCATAACTCTGCAGGTCCATCACTCTTCTCCTGCAGACTGACACCATTTTATTTCCTTTTTCTAATTCCTGACTGGGAAATAACAAGACAAAAGATGATGTCATTATTACAATAATGCTAATAACATCTTTATTGCCATTGGCAGTAAAGTTTAATCATAAAGCAGGCTCAGAATTCTGCAGAGACCTATTTACATGCCAATATATGAGTAATTCCATCCAGTTCAGTGTAGTAATTTAGAGATGGTTGCTGCCCAGGTGGTTGAAGAAATCAAAATAAAAGATTTGATAACTGTGGTCGATATGCGCACATTTTCTCCTGAATATTATTTTTTTCCCATGAAAAATTTGGTAAGAGTGAGGAACTGTTTATTTTACCTGGGGTTTCCAGCCCTATGATACGGCCCTTTGGCATACATGAGCACAATTTTGCAAGTGCCAGATATTCTACCTGGCAGACCTGTATGTTCACAGTGTACACACATTCACAGAAAGGCCCTCCCATTCCCTGTGCACACTCACTGGGACTGTGCAGGGCATGAACAGTGTGTCCATTACTTTCTGAACTTGCCTTATATTGCTTGAATGCTTCACAGTTATCTGAAAAAGCTTGGAGTCATATATTTAAGTAATGCTGGGCAACATGGGCTTAAAAATTAAACTTAGCTTGTATGATTTCCTTTTTCATTGATGGCTTTCTATATTTCCCTGCAGCATACTTAAATTAACAATTTTTATTTTAAAAAATATGTGCTACAGCACTGGGTACTTTCGTGCTGGGGGTGCCTGCATGACAAGGTTGGAAGAATTTGGCTTGTGGGATGGATCATTGCCTTAGAGGACACAGGTAGCCACTAAATACAGCAGGTGGGAATGCCTCTCCTCCTTCTGTAAGGCAGAATGTTTTTTATTACAAAAATCAGCCTGTTAACATGAAGTTTCTCATTCTCAATTTTAGTCTCCAAACTATTTCTTCTTTAAAATGTAGCCAAAACAGGTTAAACATTTTGTTGCATTTGATTTTATGTTGCTTAGTGCATGCTACTCCAAACTAAAAAAGACGTCCACATCCCAAGGAACTAATTTGTGTGTTCCAGCCACTGCTGTGGCTGGGGTGCCTAAACCCACTACCACAATGAGGCAGTCATGGACAAAGCTTTGCCTGATTTTAAGGCTTCAGTTATGAAGACAACACAAGGGAATAGCAGTTAGTCCAGGGAAATTCTAGTGTTGAAGTTAGGTAAACAAATGCCAAAGAATATTAAGGCTGATTTTTTTTGTTTATCTTTGAGGACTTTTATAATTTGACTGTGCACAAGCTTTGCCTGGGTCTTCTTTTATAGCATCCAAATATCTCACTAGTATCAGTGCATTTCTCAGGTGGGAAAGGAACATTATTTTCAGTTTATAGAAGTGAAATTGAGAGATGCAGGTTGGTTAAAATAGCTCCCCAAGGCTGCCTATGAAGACTTAGGCTGGAATTTGGACTGTCATCCCACTTGCTGCAAAAACTACCGAGCCATTTTTTGCAGTCTGAATTTCCAGTATTTTCTAAACAAAGAATGTCAGTATTTTCTAAACAAAAGAAAAGAATACAAACCTTGCTTTAAGATGCCAAAGAGATATTGTCTTCTTAGGCAACAGAAACTTGGTTGTCATAGCATGCCAGTTTTTGTTGAGCAAATTTCCATATATCAACCACTGAGAAACTCTCTGTAGCGGATCTGTGGAATATTATAGTCCAGGATCAAAACCAAACCTACTGCCATTTGAAAGGGTCATATTAAGCATTAGGTCTATACTATGTGTTACTTAAAACGTTAATGAAGTATGTAACAACTGTTAAACTAAAGCCAACAAAAGCAGTGAAGAAGTAACCCTGACATATTACCCAGAAGAGCAAGGAGGAAAACACTCCAGGAAGTATTTCAGTAACAACCCATAGGTGGTAATTAAAGGCACTTAGACACAAAAGAATTTCATCCAGATAGATGCATGGGGAATGTAGCATTTACCAAAAACTTGCTGATAGTGTCTCCTTCAGTAATCTCTGAAGGCCCGGAATCTTCTCTCTTAACTAGGAAGGAGAAGAGTAGCAATGTTTTAATGCTCTAAGAATTGTTGAAGAAATTAAAAATACTTGAAAGATATAATAAGTGTCCATAGATTCGCAGAGAGAAGAAGCAGGCATACAGGGACAGTAATTTTCGTTTGTCAGCAGGCCAAAACCTAAAGGGATTAGCCTGCAGCAAATTAGATTAAATATCAAGGAAAAATATTAATTAGTCATGAAGGGAATTTTTAGAATTAACATCATTGAGACTGAGGCTAAACTTCCTAAAGCACAGCTAGAGATGGTTTAAGGTCAGTTTAAGTCTCCCATCACAAAAAGGGGAGCTTACTAGGAACAGTGCAGCTTACTAGGAACAGGCTCCTCTCACATTCTAGCCATAGGCTGTCTTTTGAACCTCAGCGAGGGTTTTTGTCTCCCTTCTGGAAAGTGACTGGTCGAGTAGCCCTCGATCAGTTTCAGTCCACTTTCTCCTCCTTCATATTTTAGCCCAGTAGCTGTACACTTCTTAAAAGGCTTTCTCATTAGCATCTGAAGAAAAGCTGACCTCTGGAAATGTGCCACTCTCCCTGCCTTGCTGGGGAGGAGGTGGAGATGTTCATTCACAAGGACATGACATATTCTGCAAGATGGGTGAGCAGTCACAATCTGAGCTTCTTTAAGACCAGAGTTTTGACGACAAAGCCAAAGCAATACTTACTACGCCGCGAGGAAAGAAACCCAGCCCAGTGACAGAGAAGTGCCACACTGACCATTCCTTTGGGAAGAGCCACATTGCTTCTTCCCAAGCTCTGCGCTTCAACCCTGAGGCGAGTATTGCGTATCTCTGCTGGCAGTGCTGCACTATCACGTGCTCGGCTCCTCGCTGGCAGCGTAACCCCGCCAATTCCGAGCAGAGGGAGATCGCTGTCACCACGCCAAGTGTCCTGGTGGGAAAGGGGCGGTGGGCGCCCAGGCTGTCCAGTCCATCCCCCGGGACTGCGGGGCTCCCTGGGCCCGGAGTGCCCTCTAGCGCTGGCAGAGATACCCAGCGAGATACCTGACTTGCCATAAGTACTCCTACTTTGGCCATAAGACATTCCTATTTTACCATAATTTTCCATAAAGCAGCTCAATACAGAAGACACAAAGTGATGGGCAACCCACACTTGCAATACTTGTGACGAATAAACCCAAACCATTTCAATTTATGGATAGAGTTTTATTGTAAATGCAGGTGAAGCCAATGGGAAGAAATTATGATGTCCAACTCAATTCAGAAGGCTGAATGATTTCTTTATTGTAACTATGATAAAATACATTAATATACTATATAAAAGGAGGGTACTAAAACTACATACTACTTTCTCTGACTCTAATACAACTCGTGACCCTCTCGCAAGAGTCCAGACACAGGTGAATCGGATTTGCCATCAGGCTCAAACAATCCTCACCAGAATCCAATCAAGCACTCACTCCAGGTAAACAATTCTCCAAACACATTCCACATAGGAAAAACAAGGAGCAGAAATAGAAATAGTTTTCTCTTTCATTTCTCTCTGTGCACCTCTATGAAAAGTCCTGAGAGGGAGAGAAATGTGCTTGCCACAACAGTTTTATTTAAACTCACTAGAATCTGAAGAGCATATTCACTAATGTGAACAGGGAAGGTTGCTCTTTGTAAGGGTGATGCTGTGCTGCTCAGCAAGTTGTGTACCTGGGACTGTTTGACCTAAGAGAAAACGACTGGCTACATGTGATGCAAACAGATTAAAGCTGAAGAAGGAAAATGTTTTTAGTTCTTGTCTACCCTCACCTCTTTTGTCTTGTATTTTAACTTCCCATCTGGTGGGAATTTTATTTTTGAAATTACAAATGTGACGCAGCTTTATAATACTGTTTTTTTCCAGGTGACCTTTGATGCCAAATCTCATATTTTCAATTTCTAGGTCTCCTAAATTCTTATTAGAATTAAGATGAAATTATCTACTTTGCATTAAATCTGCTGCTGGAAAAGTGTTGACAAACCAGCAAGTCTATTAGGGACTGCAGGGCAAAAAACCCATGTGACATGCCAGCTGTGGAACATACCACATCTGCTCTTAGCAAGTCACTCACTCTAAGTCTGGGTTTTCTTTTTGAAGAAGATTCTACTTCCTGTTCTGACTATTGTGGAGATGGACTTGGGCTGTAGGTGAAGATCCTGTTGTGGTTTGACACACAGGAAGATTGGGTTATAAATAGGCTCAAGAAGGTCAATAAAGTAAGTGACATGCCTGTCAAACCCAGATGGGGTCATCAGAGAAAAGCCTGGGTGAGGTCTTTTGAGAAAAGCTTTGTATCTCTTCTCAAAAGTTTTGCCAGCACTGAATGCACTGCTCTTTTAATGACTGAGGAAATTATTGACAACATGTCTCCAAGCACTTCTCTGGTAGGATTTTCCATATTGTGTTATCTTCAAAGTTAGTCAATCCCTGTAATTCCACTTGTCACATTACTCACTGTTGTGAGTTAGGTCTGCTTCTGCAGTAGCCATCATTTACTACTTCAGGTAGTAACTAAAGAACCAAGAAATAGTTATTTAGCAGGGCTACATCAGAGGGAATAAATCACTTATGACTAGGTGAAGACATAATATTTACCCTCCCAGAGAACTTGCTTCCATCTGTGTATTCAGCACCAAAGTCTACCTGTAACATTTTTATGGTTTTGTAAGGAAACATTTTGGGGCATTTGAACAACCTTTAAAAAACCAAATAAACTGTTTTGGATAGTTTTCAAATGTGATATCTCACCACATATTTAATCTCTTTTTACAGCAGAAGATAATTGTCTCAAGAAGATAAGAGCCTCTTGGGGAAGAAGGCCATCAAACTGGTAATAATAATGATGAACATGAACGTGCTATTGCTGAATTAAAATGAATACTCTTTTTCCTATGTTTGAAGTAGATCACTTTAGATTGCTATCTAATCTATTATTGGAATAACAGAGGGAAACTACAGCTTGAGTACCTATGCATGACAGCACTTATGGCGGAGCTGTAATTAACCAAGTAATTTATTAAGGGAAGGGACTTCAGAAAAATGACTTGGATTAAGTAATGTGAAATACTAAAGCAGCTTCTTAAGGTATTTTTCTTTGGCTTGCTCTAGAGTTTCTTGAACAACTAAAAAACAACTTAAAAAATAAGTGTCAAGAAGTCTACTGTCTTGTGAAACTTGTGAAAAAATAAGAGCTAGGTTGAAGTGATTAAAAAATCAGTTCAGAGATTCCTGATTGAACTGAATATTTTATCTACTTAAAAAAATTGCTTTGACTTTGGTTATTTTAAAAATAAATCCCAAAATAGTGTTTCACTTTGACCTTTTTTTCATACTCCTTATGATTTTTTGGCATGGCTACTGACAATAAAGCTGAAGAAGAAAACTAGGGAGGGCTCCAGACTAACTTACTTGGTGTGGCAGAATGATGCCTTTTACAATTGCTTTGCAAATGCTTTTCTTGCAACAGTCTTGTTTATGGGAAATTCTGGAAAAACACCAAAATGACAAAAACAGAAGCTTTGTTCAAGTATTTCCCTTTTATTGAGTGATATCTTCATTAACTGCAGTCAATGCTTGTGTGGAAAGTATGTCAATCTGTAGAGGCGTGTAGGAAAGAAAGGCTGAGATCACTAAATAATTTCTGGGGGCTTTGGGTATGTTCTGTTGATGGCAGTGCTGTAAAAATGTTGATAATTAATAATATTTCCAGAGGAAGAGATTTAAATTGCTCTGTTGTCTTTAGCACATAGTGTCCCTAGATTTCTGCTCATAAAGTTTTTGCTTATGAGCTGGCCCTAAAGCATGTACAGATCAGGCAAGCTTTCTCTAAAATTTCTAATATGCTGCTGCAGACCTAATTTTGTGGATGTTATTTGCTTGTTTTGGACATATGGAGTGCCATGTAAAGTTTGTTTTCTTTCTCTAAAATGATGTGGTTCAGAACTTTAAAAATAGGTGGTATGTAAAGTTTTTCTTCCAAATATAAAGATTTAAAAATGCTGAGCAGTTTCATTTGGTTTTAGAGAGCTCAGTACTTTAGAAAAATCAAATTATTTTTCAGCCTAAATTTAGACACTTGCATTAAAAAGCTCTGATGAGTATTCCAAAGAAATAAGTTAATAGAAATAAATTAATTATCACCCTAACATTTAGCATTAAAGAAAAGTATTTTGAGTAATAAGAAATCTGGTTTAAAAATTCCTACAAATAAAGGTACTTTAAAATATGAAAATTATTATAAACCAGTGTGAAGACCACCTGGAATCATTTCTTGACATAAATAAGTACAACAAAAAGCAAGATGGTAAGAGTGAACCCCAGACAAAGTGGTAAGGCTCAAGTGGTTTTTCCTAAGCAATCTGGAGTTCTTAAAAAATTATGGTTTTGCTCAACAGAATAAAATAGAGGATGAAAAGATGAGAATTCAGAAATATGGGAAACCTAGGAAACACAAATAACCAGAGATAAAGAAGACCAAATAAAGCTTAAGTCTTCAATAAAGTGAAACCATAAAACCTGCAAGTTTACTGAGCCGTAGCTAAGGAGAATGAGTACAGCAGTATGATGAAAGATTTGTCTCAATATTCACCATGTGAGTTAATAGCAGATATATTATTCTGAAACCTATTCTTTACAAGGAATAAAATTAAAGGATCTTATAAGATGAGGGTGCTGACACATGAAGATACTGAAATAATATTGAGATATTTTTTATCCATATTGTGTTTCATGTGATAAATGATAACTTCTGTATTAGAAAAAAAAAACAAACCACCTTGAATAAGTTAACAGAAATCTAGTAAAGAACAGGATGGCATTTAAGTTGGATTTTCCTTTTAGAAAATTCTTCATTCCTCATTAGAGGTATGACTGAGGATAATAGGTTTTCATGGAAGAAGAGCTGAAGTGCTGCACCATCCTGACTGAAAAACAGGAAACCTCACTAGAGTGGGATTAAATAGTTAAATCTTAGTAAGGGCAAAGGTTATTAGTAAAGTGCCTCTGGCTCCCTCTCTGCATACATGTGTTTAAATGTATATTTTTCTTGAAAAGTAGGTGAACACTGAAATGAAAAAATATGCAGTAGGAAAAATGATCAAGGTTAGCTTGGATAAAAGATGACTGAGAGACCTGGAGGAACAAAAGCAAGCTACAGCATGGTAGAGTGAGAGCTGAGAAATATCCCTGAGTAATGCAAGGTAAAGAACATGGAAAGAATAATTGGAAAAAAAGTAGCTTCAGCTACTCTGGAGAAAGGAAGAACAAAGTGTTATTGCTATTTTAAGTGGAGGTCAAAGTGAAAACAAGTATGTTTGAAGTCTTAAAAGGACAAAAAAGGCCAAACAAACCCAAAACCCTAGGATAAACCAATTCAAGAAATTAAAATCAACTCCCAGTCACAGTTATGAGTGATATTTTACTGCTAGAGAAGTAAGTGGAAGAAAATAACCTGCTGACAACTTTAGTGTTATGAATTTGTATGAAACAAATGAAAACTTGTTTTCATTCGTAGTTATCTTTTTATCACAAGGATGTTAAAGCTGAAGCATCTGCATTAGAACTGTGGTTGTTATGAATTTCACCCAGTGGACCACTGGTCTGGTCCAGCATTATTATTCTTCTGGGAAAGCAAATTGCTAAAACTCAATTGAAAAACACAAAGGCATCCTATGCAAACATGTCATAATTAGAAATGCGTAGGGAAGGTTTATGATAAATATATTGAAAGGTGTGGAAAAATGTATTAATCTGTCACTCATTTTTCATGACAGGATAACATCTTAATTCACTCTTTATCTATTTTTGGACTTAAGTACATGTGTTTAATTGCATTTACCATATCTCTATTGTTTTATGAAACTGCTGTGTTTATAATTAATTGTTTAATTTAATATTTGTAAAGTGTGAGTTTTACAGAAGCACAGCGCCCTGGTAGCTCTCACTAATATTGCCTTATAAAGCAGATAATACAAAGTGCTTTAATTTATTTTTCATGTAATAACCACAAAGCTGTAGGTGTGGAGCCGAGTGCAAAGTCAGTGAGTCAAAGCCCCAGTGATTTGTATCATCTCTCTGTTCAATACTGATCCCTTGCCAGGCTGTTGGCTTTACTTCATGATATGTGGCACAGCAGACAGCACATAACAGAGCTCTTAGTGAATCAGCTTCTACCAGGGGAAAATGTGGGCACAGTTTTGGCCTTGATCTTGCCAATATCACAGTCTTGGCAAGTAAATGTGGGCACTACCTGGCTATCCTCTGAGGCAGCCTTCTGAACAAAAAATGGAGCATAGCTACCAGGGAGTTTGAGAGAGCATTTCAGCTTAAGCAAGAGAGAGCTCACATCTTACTTGTTTTGGTGTTGCAAGAATAAGAGTCACAAGTTAAAAAAGAGAAAATGTAAGCATATGTTGCCACTCTCAGACTTTGGGAAAGCTGGTAGTGCTCTCTGGAGAATCAGTTCCCTTTAGTCCCTTTCATTCCTGCAGGACAGCAGCATCTGGTACCAGTCAGCAGGAAAATGATGCTGCTCTGCTTCTTCACCAGTTGAGAGCAGTGCTCTGTGGGAGGGGGTGAAGATCAGCAGAAGAGGAGCTTGTTTATCTTTACATGTATTTCAGGCTGCAAGTCCACCAGCACAGCAGCATCCACTGGTTTGCATTCCTGTACAGTTTGTCAGAACTTCCAGTGTGCATTTTTTGAACTGATTTCAATTAGTTGGAAGCTCACTGTGTGGGAAACCCAACTCCTCATGAAGTTGAACAATGCCACTTGCAGAAGTCATGTTTTGCAAGAGGTGTTTTGCTTCTAAAATTTTCAGTTTCTGCTTAATATAATATCTAGCACAGTACAAAGGTTTTTATTCTTTTTAGGGCTTAGAGGATAGTCTGTGGGGTATAATGTACTCTTAGCTACCAAAACAAACCACCTCACTGATTCTGAGGAGAAGCTCGTAATAGCACCATTTGTTCAAATACTGAAATAAAAGGAAAGCAGTTAATCTAAGAAGTTCTGACATACAAAAAGCAGTAGCAATAAAAGCTAATTGTCTGTTAGCTCCAGGTATATTTTTATTGAGTGTTTCAATCCTAGCCTAGAGGCATATATTAAGAAAAGGCTCTGCAATTTTCACAGATCAAGCAGCAACCAGAGGAGGCTGCAATCTCATTTCTCTCTTTTCTTTCCTAACCAGCCCATCCCTCCCTCAGCTATCTGAATCTATTTCAAGGAGCTTTTAATGCCTTCATGTAACTACTTCCAAAGCTCTTCACAGTGGCTGATAACCCACAGTAATAAGGTGATTTCCTCATATCCTCATTTATATCTACTGAAGCACAGATTTAAGGAGGAGGTTACTGTAGCTCATATGAAGAAGGAAGGGGCAGCTCACATGGGTTTGTTTATTTTCAGTGACAGAAAGCATATTTCTCTCAAGGTTGGTAGCATAATCAAGGCTTTAATTAATTATTTAATGTGCTTTGTGTATGGCACACTTTAGACATTTCTTTGGTAGGCAGAGGACCTACAATTTTCTAATCTGCTTTTGTGTCTGATTTTGTTTAATACAGCCTTTATGTCTGGGTATCAAGAAATTAGGTTTTTTTAAGACAAGATACCCCAAGACATCTTCTATCTTCTGTGACTCCATCCAATCTGGGTTTCTGTCATTGGAGCCTCCTCAGGTTTTCCAGTAGTTTCTTTATTCACCCAACAACAACAAAAGCCACAGACTTCAGTGACTTTAAGCTCCAAGCCCTATCTTGAAATATCATGGATTTGGTTTTCATGTATATTTATGCTAATAATTAATAATAAATTGATTATTTACTATTGCCCTCCAGTAATGGATCATGGCCATTAAGACTGTTCACAAATGAAAAAAAAAGTTATTTTGCCTTTTCAGGTAAATTTCATGAATCAGCTGACCTGTAGTAGACCAAAGATGGGAGTTTTCCCTTTAAAAAACTCTTTGTCATAACCTACATTGATCTGCACTGTTGTGAGCATACTGTATTTAGTTATTTTTATCTAGCACGTGACAGAAACTTGTGCATCACTACTGAAACCATCAATTGCACTATTAAGAAGGAAGACATACTCAGTAATCCCTGCAGTTCTCATCACAGCAGGGCTAAGTCTAAAAATGACGTTGGTAGGATCAGCACTGAATTTCAGTGCTTTTTATTACCTTGGCCTTGTTTTCTTAGAATTCAACATTCTTCAGGCTTCTTACAAAGTGTATACTTTGTATTTTGCAAATTCTATTGGCTGTTGTGGGTGGACTGGTGTGGCCAGAAGAACAAGTGACAGTGTTCATGGAACAGAGGCAAAAATCAATTTAACTTTAAAATGTAAGCACTTACTGAGGCTAGAGATTAAATAATAGAGGCAGGCTCTTCTGTCTAGCATGGCAGGGGGATCTGGAAGCAGAATAAGCTATAGAGGAAAAACAGAGTAAGCAGCTGGAGTGAAATGCCATATTTGTTAGGCATTTTTGATGGGTAAATCTTACAGAAACCTTTATTCTTGGCCTGCTGTGTTTGGAAATTGCAACAAAAGAAACAAAAGCTTATTACTTGGAAAAATCCAGCCTCTGGTTATGCATGTTTACCAAGATGAAGGAGTGCCTGGAATAATTATTTTTCAGAAGAAAAGTGAGAAGGATTTTGCTGGTGAAGGCTGAAAATATACTCCTCTGGGAACAGAAAACACATGGATTTGATCACACATCTTTTTCCTGCTTCCAGATATCTGTGCTTGCCTGAAGGATGCTACTCTCCCTGGGGCAGTTCAAAAAACCAACATGATCATTAACTTTTCCAAAGATAGCAATGGGGAAGCAGAAGCTCAGGCAATGCAGTGATTCCTTAGGTGACCCTGGGAAGTCCCTGGTGCTCTCAGAAGGTCATTTCAGGAGATGCAGTCTGGTGGGACCAGTGGGAAGTGGACCCTAGGGAGCAGCTGGATTGTAGGAATATGTTTTCCAACCTGCTTGCTCAGATTACAGCACTGCCAATCCCAGATGTTCACAAATCACAAGAAAAGCCTGAGAAAGGCCTGAGCTTAAAAACTTAAAACTCAGATTTTAAAAATAAAACAAGTTTAGGGTGTGGTTTATTACCTTCAGGTTTCTTAGCCTTAAGGGTGCACTGGAGTCATGTTTTTAAGTTTCTCTTTGCTACTATGAGGTCTAGGAAACTTACTTAAAACCATAAGACAAGATTCCCACCTATTCATTTGGCTGTGGAAGCTGAAAAATACAAACTTATGAGAGGTGCAGCACTGACTGATGGGGCCATGCATATGACAAATACTTGGGAAAGAGAATTCTCTTGGAGGGGGAGGGGAGGCATCCTGGGAAGGAAGTGCAGCAAAATGGTCTGGGAATTCAGTGGGGATAAGTGTTGAGAGAAAGACAGGGGAACACAGGCTCATGAGGAAAGTGAAGCTGAACATACCAAGTTCAAATTTGCAAAGGAGATGGGAAAGTATTTCCCAAAATGAACTCTATTATTTAACCCCTGTGATTTCTGTTTGCCAGGTGAATTTGCTTTTCCACAGAGACTATTTGATTGATTTATAGAGACAATATGCCAGCATAAGAATGTCACCAGCTCAAGGGAAGTGATCCTGCTCCTGTGCCCAGCCCTTGCGAGGCACATCTGGAGTGCTGAGTCCAGTCCTGGGCTCCTCAGGACAAGAGAGACATGGAGCCCCTAGAGTGGCTCCAGTGGAGGGTAACAAAGATGATTGAGGCACTGGAGCATCTCTCTGATGAGGAAAGGCTGAGGGAGCTGGGTCTGTTCAGCCTCGGGAAGAGGCACTGAGAGAGGAACTCATGGATGTCTGTGAGTATCTGAAGAGAGGTGCCAGGAGGATGGAGCCAGGCTCTGCTAGGTGGTGCCGAGCAATAGGACCGGAGGCAGTGGGCAGAAACCGATGCAAGGAAGCTCCACCTGAACATGAGGAAAATCTTTACTGTGCAGGTGACCCAGCACAGAGACAGAGAAGTTGTGGAATCTCCCACACTGAAGATACTCAAAAACCATCTGGACACAATCCCATGCCACATGCTCTAGGATGACCCTGATTGAGAAAGGAGGTTGGTCCAGATGACCCACTGTGGTCCCTTCCATCCTTGCCCATTCCATGTTTCTGTGGTTCTGTAATTGTTACTCAGAGAATTGGGTGCTTGGTCTGAGCTGAGGATGATGAATGACAAATCCAGATTAAAACTAACTGATAAAAAGGTGATGACCTGTGGCGGCCCTAACTTAGCTTTTCAACATAATAATATAGTAAAATCCAGCCTGAAGAAAGACAACGAGCAACTGGAATGAAAAGATGATACAGTTTTAAGGTCATGAATATTTACATTTCTCAATCTTTTAAAATATCAAGTCAAGACAGGAGTGAATGAGGGTATTGAGAGCTGTGAATTAGCCTTAGCTGTGGGGTGCTTACAAATGCAGTGCAGAAGTGTAGACAAGGCTGCCTCACAGTTCAAACACAAGGTGAAGATTTTGGGAATTGCAATGCTGCTGTCAACTAAGTCACTGCCAGCATGGTGAGTATTCTCAGTGTGACCAGTGCTATATGTGAATGTAGGGAGCTATGTTGCAGACTTGAATCACTCTTCCATGTCCTTGACTGTGGAGCAAAGAAATGGCTAAAACATTCCATGAGGGGTTTTCCTCAAAATTCAGCCATCCTTGCTGCTATCAAAAATGCCTTGGCTGAACACAGAAATTGCATTTGCATTTCTGCATGCTCTGTGGGCTATTTGCTCTGCCCAGTGTTAGGCATATAACTTAGAAGACTGGTCTATGACAGGTGGAAGAAATAAGTTCTTGCAAGTGGTGAACGTGAGCACAGCCTTCTGTCTCCTCTTGCAGTGTGGTGGCACATGGGCTCTAGCTGGACACTTCAGATCTGGGTGTGCCAACACCCTTTTTCTTGTCCAGAAGCATCCTTGGGTGGCTCATGGTATACAAGCATGGAAATTCTGTTCTGTCTTACACATTGTGGAAAAAGATTATTTAAAAAAAAAAAAAAGTCAAAAGGAAATAGAGCTTTTCTCCTCACCTGCCAATACCTGCTACATTGGATGATGCTTTTGTTATGTTTACTGTTGTACTGAGCAAACTCCTTGCTGCACTGAGAGCTGGCTGGTACTTTGGGTTGTCTAGCTCTTACTTACCCATGTCTTCAAAGACTCTGCAGTGATGCTGCATACTGAAAAATTGAGCAGATTAGGTACTTTTGAAAATCCCATTTGAAGGATCAGTTCAATATATTTTGTTAAAAAACTTGAAGTAAAATAGAACCATGAAATCAAAGCCAATCTAGCATTAATATTCCACGAAAGTAAAAGTGGAGCATTACAGACATCAAATCAAAATCAAGTCAACAAATTGACTGCAGCACCAGCTCAGAATGAAATCAAATTGCTAACTTGATGAAAATGCACAGTTTTTATGAACTCTGAAGATCTATGAAAGCAGTGTCTATTTAGCCAGGAATTTCAAAAAGCACATTTTGCCAGAGCCAGACAGAAATGTAGCACTGAGCTGGGTTATTTTATGGTGAAACCACAATTTCAGAGCCAATTATCTAGCTTCCTTCTTCAGATCCTACTCCTCAGTAATAAGTAAATCCTACCCTCACCTCCCAAGTGCCATCATATGTAGCACAGTCTAAGAAAAGGACACTCCTGACAAGCAGAATTTTGTCAGAAGTTATTTACCAGAAATTGCAGATGACAATTTCAGGTCTTTCAGGATCAAACAGAAGCCCCAAAAGATACATTAAAGAGCATTTTTATGCAATGTTATATATAATTTTTAAGCTTTAGAAACTTTCCTTCCCACTTCTTTTTCAGAGAAATTTGTGCACATCTGGAAATATAAAGCTACCTTTTAGAACTAGGAATCTGAAGAATATAAAAAGACCTGGGTGTCTTCTACCTAACAAAATAATGAAAAAAGTAGATGACTAAGACAAATGAGTGTAACTCTCTCTTGAGCTCTCTTACTCCTTCACACTCGCAGAAAAGCAGTGAGAACTACAGTTGAAGAGGGAAATAGAAGAGGTCACAACACTATTTGAAATCAGGGCTTTCCTGCTTTTGGAAAAGACTCATGAAATGCTGGTGTTGCTGGCTGGTGCCATAATTCCAAATACCCAGGGTTTTTAGAAGACCTTATATTTCAGTCCTTTTCCAGCAATACAAGCTTCTGTCCTGAAGTCAAAGCATGTTTGAATTTTCAGATGTCCCTCAATCACATTTGTAGTACTTTCTTCCAAGGACGAGCCTTGCAATTTGGTATAACAGGGCTCAAATGCACTCTTACACATCAAGTATCATTTGAAAAAACTTTTTAAATCACAAGAATATTGTGCTTTGAAAGCTACAGAAATAGATACCTTAACAGACTCAAATGCATCATATGGATACATATCACTAAATAGCAGGAGCACAGCTGACTGCTTTTGAGGGAACTGCCATTATCTTTGATGAGGCAGAGCTTTCAAGATTGCACCATATCATTATTCTATGGAGTGCTCTCAACATTCAAAAAAGTTTTTTTAAAGTAGCTGTTTGGGATAAATAAACACCAAAACAGCTGGGCAACAAGTGGTGTCAATACTGTCTGTCAGCAAAATTAAGAAATAAAAATGTAATGGGTGACTCATCACCTCAGCTACATTTTAGAAGTTCTTGCTTTATGTCTTAGAAATGAACCGGACAGCTTCTCAGCAGGAATCTTTGTTTTCATATTCTTTATACAACAATATTTATCAATATGAAATTTACCATAAAATCTTACATTTTATATGCAATCTGTATATAAGCTATTTTTTTTTTCAAAACTGTATTTTAATCTCATACTTTCACAGTACCATTTCTGAATTTGTTATCATTCTTGATCCTCTTTATTTTTATTGCCAGACTCACTGTGAGATGTTAAAATACCAAAGGACCAACACATGACCAAAAGGGCAGTTTCAGGTTCCTGCCTGAAACCTACAGATTTGACATCATGCATGCCCAATTTTCAAATGTAAAGTTCTGATTTTTTTCCATTTTTTTATTTGGTATGGTGGACAACATTCTGTCAACACTGTGGAAGAAATTGTGCTGCTCAAATTCTTACCCTTCTAGCCAGCACGAGCTTACACAACTTGCTTCTCCCTTTGAACAAGTCATTACACCACTGAATCAGGGCTCTTGTCTGTGAAACTGGGGTGATAATAATTTATCTCATAAGAACAACTGATTTAATATTTACGATTTAAAGCATTGTGTATTTCCCATTTTATTAAGAGTAAAATTAATGTTTAGATTTTAACTTATTTTTATTTTTTTCCCCCAGTTGATATATATATGTGTGTGTGTGTGTGTACTTTTTTTTTCCAAAACTGTGCAGAACACCAGAGAGGAGGGTGACTGAAAAAGTGTAAGGAGAATTTGTGCCCAAGCAAGAGTAGCTGAAGGAGAATAAACTTTGTGTTAGTAATTTTCATTCTAATAAAGTTCCTTCAGAGTTAGGAAAGTGTGAAGTTTTCTCTATTTCTTTATTTAAGTAAAAACTCAAGATTAAAGTGAGCCAGGAAAAGAGAAGCCTGCCTTGACAGATCTTTTGGTTATGATGAACTTTATAAAAATTTAACTTCCACACTAAACCTCTTAAGCTGAGTTTACTATTAAATTTAAGTCAGAACGCACTGGAACGTTAAGAAATTTTAAATATAAAACCATCTCCAGCTTAGAGATCCCACAATCTGCAATTGTTTTGAGGGCAAAAGGGCAAAATTCTGAGATAATGTCTGATTTTTATATTTTAATAAAACTTGAGCTGATCTCTTGCTTTCTAGGGCTTAGCTGAAAAAAACCCAAAACTATGCCTATATTGAGTCTTAAGGTTACAAACATGATGCTGTTGTTTCTCCTGCACAAAATGTTGCAAAGGAAATTGCAGTTGTATAAAAAATGCTTGTTCAAAACTAGTTTTCTATAAGGGAACATGCTAAGCATAAATACAGGGCAGCAAGTTAAATTGGAGCTTTCAGGTTAGCTTGTTTGGAATGAATTTCCACTGTGGCAGAGGCAGCTGAGATGAATGATAAAGTGACTGGGTGAAAGTTCTCTTCTCAGTCTGTGATCCCAGACATTACAAACTAAAAAAATGAATCATATTGTAAGCCCTCAGAGCCTTTTCCTAAAACTGCAATTATGTTACATGTTTTAATAAATGCATAATCCCTGTAATATGTACCTCTAATGAATGCAAAGGCTAATTCCAGTGCTTTCTTCCTAACAGAAAATATTTTCTGTTGCTTTAATAGCAGGATTCAGCAGATATTTACATCAGTTGATGCTAGTGGCTTGTTCCACACTGGCTGCATTGAGGACTGGGACTGATTTTTGTTATTTCCAATACTTGCATTTTTTATCCAGCAGAAGGCATAGAGATGAACTTTCTTTTTGATGATAGAGCTGTGAGTTTCTCTCAGAATTAAACCTCAGGCCTGGTTGTCTCCTGCCTCCTTGCACCCCCATTTGAGTAGGTGTTGCTCACCTCATCCTTCTGATCAGAGAAACAACACTTGAAGTAGTTACTCAAGTTTTAAAATATTTTCTTGAGAGAATTCTATACTGCAGATTCACAAGCATTTCTTTAGTTTGGAAGAGGGATGTCAATCAGAAGTACTGCCACTTTATTAACTGCTTCTATTTCCAAAATCACTTATATTGTTACAGTCTGACAAACTACACAAAGAGTTGAAAAAATTGCTACCTACAGGGGCTAATTCAGCTCCTTTTTGTGGTGTTTCATACTTTTGCCCTGCCATGATTACTGTCCTATTTTTTTCCATGGTTGCTAAACCACCAACTAATTACGTTTTATCAAAGCTGCACATAACAGTGGAGTTTGTCTTGTGGTTGATGTACATAAAAACAAACCGGGTGAGTGAGTCAGTCAGTCAGGCTCCACCTGGTGCCTGTGTTAGCACTTATTCATGCCTTCCCTTTGTTCTTCTGGGCTCCTTTTGCTTTTTACTGCACAGCTAGAATAGGTACTGACTGCTGCATTATGTGTGCTTTAATGTTTTTTTATTATTACTATGGGAGAACAAAAACAGTCATAAAGGTGTATTTTCTTTCTGGCAAAATTTCTCAGTAATGCAGTAGCTTTTTTGTTGGGGAGCTTGAAGCTTGGAGAATGTAACAAAGATTACTAGACGCCCACTTAGTTTCCTAGCTGCTCGGGCAGCTATTTGGAAGAAATGAAAAATCCCTTATCCTCCTTCCATGCTGGTATGAGTTCAACATTCTGCAAATATCAATGTAGAAATTTACATGCTTATCCCTTGAGAAGTCTGTGCACATATGGTATACTTTTTCAAATTATTTAATTAAAGCTCAGAAAGCACATGAAATCTGGAATGCTCACTTCCAAGAACACCTACCACATTAAATCAAACTCCCCAGGATGAAATATGGAGGGATTTTAAAGAAATGTAATTTACTTTTCCTTTTTGTATTCTTCCCCCCTCTCCCCCAATTCCCTCGCCTCTAGCAACAGTGAGAGACCTAAATTCTCTTTGGCAATTTACTCAATTGGACAAGTGAAACTGTGCAGAGATGAACCTCTGCAATACTGAAATATAGAGGTTTCTACCTTACATGTTAACTATTTTTTTTTTTTTTTATATAGAGGTAAAAGGAAAGGATTTTTTTGTCTGCAGAGTTTTGTTCATGTTGGTAGGTAGAAATTCTAAATGTTCAGGTCTTGATGTGACCTGACAGCATTCCTTCTATGTTTGTTTAGTACTTGGCAGTTGAGGAAATACACAGCAAATGAAGACAGAGATTACCCACTCTGAGGTAGGAGGTTGGGAATTGCCTACTATATTCAGCTGCCACTACTTGAAAAGAGATACTGAGCTTGCCAAAGCACACTGCCTATAATTACTAAACCTGTCTATTTGATGTCTGCTTTGACCAAATGGGGAAAAAAAGAAGACAAAATCAAAGAAAAACTCCAACCCTTGGGAATGAGATCGTAACTATTTTTCAGAAAAATTTGATTTCCCTTTGCCAAGATGCTTACCTTGGTACCTGAGTACATGGGGAACAAATCCCGGATTTTCAAAGGAGCACGTGGAGCATGTGGATCTATTGCTGGCTTTGTAATGAACACCCACAGCCTTCTGTGAAAAGGTTGTTCTACCATAGCCTTTCTCTCTGCATCATGAACATGGGTTGGCAGGTTACCATACTGTCCACAGCCCTGCCTGTGGTGTGCTCTACCTGGTGGGCTACTTCTGTAATAACCAAACCAGCTCACAAAGAAATGGGCTCAATTTCTTCCATTTTACATGTGGATTCAATAACTTTTGCCTTGTGCTGTCTTTCATGCATGGTCAAAAAGGATCAATGTTTCTCAGCTTCAGTCTTTAAAACTCAAGTATGTTTTTAAAGAGAAAAAATGGGGCTGTGTAGCCACATGTGCTCTCTTGGCAAAACTGCTCCAGATGTTCACATGGTCACGTCCAACCTGGCTTGAAAGAGATAATAGCCCACAGCCAAGGTCTTGCCAAGCCTTTGGCTCCCTGGGCAGCTGCAGAGCTTGGTAGCCTGCTGCTGTGGCTGCCTGCCCAGCAGTGCTTCAAACAGGGACCTAAAGACATCCTTCATAATGGGACACACAAGCTTTTGTCACAATCTCAAACTACATTTGTAGGGTTATATCCATAAATACAAGAAAATGCAAGGCACTCAAATCTCGCATTTCCACAGGATACCTCATTCCCACTGTCTTGTTTTCCCTCTCAAAGCATCCCTCTGGAAAACAAGCAGCTAATTGCTTCTTGTCAAATTACTGGGGAACTTCAGCTAGCTCAGGCAATTAAGAGAAGTTTCATTTTGATTACTTTGTGCAAGTTTTGAACAGAAACTATGCTCTAAAGACTCATTTTAGGGAGAACACTATTACATCAATGTAGGTAGCAATTTCTGTCTGATGCAGGAACTTTTGAGTTCAGTGAGGAAACCTCCATGACTGCCTCTTCTAGCAGTCAGATCTGATGATTCTTAAAATGGGGGACCCTTAAAACTGGGATGTGAGGAGTAAATTATTACCTTCAGTTATAAACAGTGCTAATTGCAGAAATAAAGAAACCATTAAAAGCTGTAAACAGAGGGTTCTACCATTTCTTTTCTGATTCTGTGCTCTGTAGCCAGAAAGATCCATATGGTTGAGGGAACCTGGCAGTGAAAAATGCTGTTCTACAACATTCACCTGAAAGTGACAGCCCAGAGAAAAACTAGGTTTGAACTTGCATCAGCAGTCCTTGGATTATTTTCATGTGAATGGCAGAGTGAAATAATTTGTGATTGCAGGTAATGCATGAAGCAATTACCAGAAATATGGTAGTTTGGCCCAAGGAAATTTGTGTTCAGGCAATAATTTCAAATGTTTTAAATTCTACGCTTCTGTAGTAGGTGACACAAAATCCTTTTTTGGTAATGATTTTATCACTAAGTCTGTCCTTGCATGCCCTTCCTTGTTAGCTGTTCAAGCATTAAAAAGATTTATTAACCTTGTCTTAGTTTCAGTAGCCTCGTTTTTTCTGGATTTAGTTTGCAGTATTTGACATGCAAAATGTTATGATTTTTTAAACCAAGTGCTCCAAGTAATAAACTACTGCATTTAAGAATAAATAGGTGGTTTTACTTTTCTCACTTGGACCTGGAGAAGTCTGTACAGTTACAGAAACCCCAATATTTCCATTCTTGGTCAGCCTAGTCCAGCTACTAACAATGAAGCTGATAATATCAGATGTTCCAGAGGTATAAGCTATTTAAAGGTGAACAGTATAAAGCAATCAATTCTTTAATAATACACTAAGAATAATGTTTGGATATTTATTCTGAATTACTTTTAAACCTATCCAATGACTTAGAGAAAATCTCACAATTTAAACTAATAAATAGACTTTCACCAAGCCTTGAAAATAATTCTAGTCCAAAGGGGTAGCATCTTTCTCTTTTTGCATGGAAAAAAGATGTATTGAATTACTTTCTCTAAAAATCCATTATTAGATATACCTACTGCATATAATTTTTTTCATTTCTCTCTGTAAATATTTGCAGTCTGTCTTATTATGGATAGTCTGTCAGTTTCTTTATACTTTGAAACTATATTTTCAGAAGCCTTCCTATTTTTTTTTTTTATTTTTTAAAAAATAATATGGGGAATACAATGTTCCATATACAACACTGAAAGAAAATAGAATAAAAATGTCAGTATTTTTTTCTCATTCTCTGTGCTCCCTGCATTTTTCATCCTTTCATAGTTTTTGGGTTACACAGGTATTTTTTTTTCTGAATACTGCTACTTAAATTATGTGCATAATATTTGAGGAAACTAGAATAAAAATGAAACAGGAACAGAAATTGAAATCAGAGGAAGCAATAAATGGAGCTGCAATAAATGACCAGAGAAAAAATAAAGAGATCACCCAACAGAACCCAGGCTTTTCTATTATTAATACATTCTGGAATAAAAATAAATTTGCTTTCAGGAGACGTGCCTCAAAACTTTTAGCCGGTGTAAATCTTTGAGCCATTGCCTCCACTGGGAGTGGGAAAACTGTGTAGGGACATGCACTGGACACAGCAATTTCAGCAGCTTTTCCAGCCTGAAGGATGACATATGTGCAGGAGAGAAGCAAACTGCAGTGTGTCAGTTTGCAGGGAGAAGGCCAGGAGTAGTGGCTGTTGCTGTTGAGGCAGGATGGGAATGAACAGACTTGACTCAGAAGGCTGTGAGAGTAAGACTCCGATTTATTCAAAACACACCGCTCTTTTATACAGAGCTTCATGAGGATCAAATCCATTGGTCCTGAAGTGAAAACAACCCACCCATTGGCGCAGAGTGCTTGACGCACAGTGATAGAACTTAACTATAAACAATGTGAAAAACAAGAGAGATAAAGAATTATTTACATTCTTCTCCAACTTTTTCCCAGGCTCCTGCCTGGCTAGAAATTCTCAGTTTCTCTCTTTGACTGAATCCAAGTCCCACAAGTGGCTTTTGCCTCAGCCACTAGAGGTGGCAGCAGTCTCTAGCAGCGGGAGGGAAGATGCCAGGGGGAAGCCAGAGTGGCAAGGACTCATCTTCTCCACCACTGAAGGCAGCTTTGGAGCACACCCAAGTGTGGCTCAGGTACAATTGCAGTGTTTACTCTTGAAGGGAGTAAGGGACAATTCACATGCCTGAGGTTGTGGAGGTCTAATCAGTGCCCACAGTGCCAGGCTGTGTCCCCAGCACCACCATCCCAGTGGTCACAGTTGTTGGCTCCTCGTCTCAGGGTACGGCTGAACCATGCCCACAGCTGTGGTGTGGTGCATGTTGGTGAATGTCTGCAGCACAGGGCACTCCTGAGGCACCTTAGTGAGCCTGCAACTGGAACCTTCAACGTTGTCTGGAGCGCTTCCCTTCCTGGGAGGGTGGGCAAACCTACATCCTGGGGTGAGCCTGGTAGCCCCTTCTTTGCACAGTTCCACATTGATGAACTGAGGAGCACACTGTGATCTGGAGTGCTCCTGCAACTGGCCTTCATCAGGAAAGAAACTGATTTAGGGTCAAAAATGTGAGGTCATTTATTTCAGTTTCAGCATCAGCCTCAGAGAAATGCAGTGAGCTTACTGAGCAGCACACAGGGCCTGGCACTTTTCTGCTGCCCTTGGAAGGGCACTTAGGGGTGGTGGGGGAGGTCCAGCAGTGCCAGCACTTCTTTTCTGGTACTGTCTGGGGCAAAGCTGGCATTGTGGGGTCGAGGGGAAACTCTGGTCCCTGAGGCAGAAGGCTGCCTTCAGCCTACAGAAAGGGAGGTACAACGTGTGCCTACTGTGCCTGCAGCACATGGGAATAGAAATGTGGGAAAATACACACAGAATCACAGAATATCCTGAGTTGGAAGGGGCACACAAGGATCATTTAGTCCAACTCTTGGCCCTGTACATGACACCCCAAGAGTCACACCATGTGCCTGAGAGGATTGTCCAAACTCTGTCAGGTTTGGTGCTGTGACCACACCCTGGAGAACCCATTCCAGTGTCCAACTACACTCTGGGTGAAGATCCTAAACCTCCTATGATACAGCTTCAGTCCATTCCCTTGGGTCCTGTCACTGGTCACCACAGAGAAGAGATCAGTGCCTGCCCTTCCTGTTGTGAGGGAGGTGCAATAAGGTTTCCTCTCAGTTTCCTTTCTCCAAGCTGAACAAGCCAAGTGACCTCAGCTGCTCCTCATACAGCTTCCCTTCAAGGTCCTTCACCATCTCTGTTGCCCTCTGGATGCACTATTATTGCTTAATGTCTTTTGTTATGTTGTGTCACCCAAAACTGCTCCCAGCACTCAAGGTGAGGCTGCCCCAGCTCGGAGCAGAGCAGGACAATCCCCTCCCTTGTCCGGCTGGCGATGCTGTGCCTGATGCCCCCCAGAACAGGGTTCGCCCTCCTGGCTGCCAGGGCACTGCTGGTTCATGGTCAACTTACCAGTGATCAGAACTCCCAAGTCCCTTTCCATGGAGTTGCTCTCCAACTTTTTGTTCCCCCATCTGTATGTACCTCAAGGGTTGCCCTGCAGAACACTAAGAATGCTCCTCCTGCCCCAAATGGGACACTATAACAACACAGGCTGTAATACAACTGTCTGCCTTAAGCCTGTGTGGCATGCCTGGTTAGATGTTATTTCATGACAACCTGATACCATCTGTAAATTTTCTTTGGATAACAGGGTCAAGAAGCCATTTTTCCAGCTGTGGATGAAGAGCTGAAAATACATGCGCATGCTGCTTATGTGCTATAGATGTGTTAAGTGCTTTTTCCCCTCCCAGGAATAATGTAGTGTGACAGGGTGGGGATGCAATGTTACTGTTAGTTTTACAATAATGATCTTTTGATATTTGCTCTTAAACTCTGTCACATATTTTTATTCCATCTTCAACAGGTGTTAATCTCTTCCCAGAAGCAGCTGAGCATTTGGCTTTGCTCAGCTGTTTCTAATCAGAGCCAAAGGCAGTCCTGGAGCAATCATAGTATTTTTCCTTTTAAATTGTCTATGCATATTTAAAAATAAATACTGCATTTCTGTGTGGCTCTGGCTAGATGCATATCTTCCTCTGCCTCCATTATACCTGTTTAAACTAATGCAGAGCTAGCTGGAGCCCAGTTGCCCAATTTTGTTCTTTCAACACCCACTGGAATGTTCAGAGGACAGACACTAAGTAGGGGAAGAGCCAGCCAGAGAGCCTCCCTTACATTCTGATTTGCTGCAGGGGCCCAGTGCTCTGCAAGGTGGTTGGGATGGATGCACAAAGTCCCTGAAAGATGAGATCATCTATACAGTGTGGTGGCGGTGTCATGCACAGAGCAGGCAGCATCACTGGCTTTAATAACTGGAGGTTCCTCCCTTCCTCCCTCCCTCCCTTCCTCCCTTCCTTCCTCTCTCCCTCCCTGTTGTAAACCAGAGTCAGTCCTGGTGGCTGCAGAACCCTCGAGCTGTCCACAAGGAGCTGGGCAAAAGGAGGAAGCAGTGACCAGGGTGCAGGAGGTCTGGAACTGCTGGACCACTCTGCCCTGAGGCCCGAGTCATTTCCCTGTCATTCCCCCTTACCAAGTGTCCTACATATAAAAAATGGCCTCCAGAAAATCACAATAGGATAATGTGTTGTATTTGTGTTACTTCTCAGTGTGACAGTAGTCCCTCAGGGTGGTTGCAGGTGGAGGGACTTAGTGCAGCCCTGAAAACATTCTAATGGTTACAACTATTTCTCCACATCCAGGTTTTGTTTGTTTGGGTTTTTTTTAAATATCAAACAGATATGGGGATATAGTCAAAGCCCTACATTTTTAAACTTTTATTTGACATATTTTAGAATAATTTATATAATCTTTGTGTTCTTTATTACATTGTGTTACAGATCTACAATATTGTTAAAGAAGTCTATTTTAATTTTTGTTACATTCTGTCACATGGGGCTGTTTCATTTGAAGTACAGGAAGGAGTCAGGGGTGTGGGAATCCAGAGCTTCCCTCTGGCTGCCCTGGAAGGTCTGGGATCCTGGCAGGGGGTCAGGAACCCCCCTGTACAGAGCTCTGAGAGACACTGTCTCTGATCTCTGTCCATGGAAAAGAGTTCTGAGTGTTTGATATGAGTAATAATTAAGTGTGGCACAGGTGCAAAAGTAAAATTTTAGGATTCTAGATTAAGGGTTCAAAGGGGACAAGATGGAGGAAATTGGGTATGTCTTGTTCTTTTTCTCCTTCTTCATGCCCTCCATGTTTCACTGTAGTGTTGGCATTTTTCGCTTGGTTTAGGCTGGGGACCCACTATTCAACGTAGGTGATAGATATTGGCACATTATTGTAAATATAGCACAGGTAGTTTCTGGTATATAATGTTTGTAACATCCCACCGAGGGGCAGAGCCCAGGCAGCAGAACATGTTAGAGATAAGCAAGAATAAACAACCTTGAAAACCAGCGCAGATGAATTATGGCTTCTTCTTTGGCAACGGGGCAGAAAGAGACTTTCTACAATCTCAGAATCATCAATACCCCAGATTCTAACACAGGGGGAGCATAAGATACTCTCAGAAAGCTCTGAGAGGCATCTTAGGCTTCAAGACAAAAGACCTAATAAGTTCTGCAGTTAGAGCAGCAAATTTGGTTGGCTGTGCCAGAAGGGCTGCTCAAGGGTTAGGGAATCAGTGCATTCAGTATCAGCATTGGAGAAGCCTGGGCTGATGTGGACCAAGCTGGTAGTTAGCTGCAGGATAGCTGGGTCTGTGGGCAGTGTGGGAAGTACAGACCTTTGGGCAGGGCTTGTTTGCCCTTGACTCTGAAATCTGCCCTCCTCTACTCTCCATGCATCCTCATTTACTCATGAGGATCATATTTACTGAGTCATTAAGTAAGGTCTTGAAGGAACAAGAAGAGAAAGAAAATTGTAAGATTTTGACAAATGCAGAAAACAAAGAACACAACTGGGAAAGCTTTAAAGAACTAAAAAATATTTGCTTGTTTTCTTTAAGAATTAAACTGGTTAGTCTAATTATTTTGCTTTATCATTTTGTAGATATTGAACAAATAGGCAAGAAAGGAAAATGTGTTTCTCCAATCAAAGGTTTTTTTTAGCAGTATTAAAACTAAAGTTGCTTCTGATCAAGTGCCAAAATAAACATGTTACTTACTGTAAGCTGTCAGAAAGAGAATTTCCCAATTTTTTTTTCTGCTCAGATGTTGTACTTTCATATGCTATGAAGAGAAATGAAAATTGAACACTGTGGAGAGCACATAGGGTTACTATTCTACAATAGGCATATCATTGGACAAATCAATATTGGAGTTGCTATTGGCTTTTTCCTCCTCCCCAGATCAAATACAGATATTAATTAGTGTTATTTGTGGTGCTGCTGCCCTTTGCAAAATATACTCATTAAAAATGCTTCTTGGTTCAAATGGCTCTTCATAACTTGTTGTCAACTGCAGTTTACAAATGAGAAAGTTTGAAGCAAAAGTACATAACATTCAAGAGGCAATCAGAAAATAATAAATAGAAAAAGTTATGTCTATAGAACACATATAGCACAGTAACATTATTATACTTCAAGCCTAAACAATAAAATGAAGAAAATCATTAAGTACCTATTAGGATTTCCTACAGTAGCTCTAGAGAGTTGGATACCTTATTTAAAAAAGTGACATTATAAAACCACACCAAATTCCCCATTATGGGAAGTTAATTTTGGGCCTTTTAGCACACACCCATCTCTGAGTTAGAGAGGCCTTACTACACAGCCCTTTGTGCTGGAGAGTGCTGGTCATAGCCATGCAACACCTCAGAAACAGGGCTGGGGGCAAATTCCCTGAAATCTGTTTCTTTACTGCTTGAGCAGCTGTCTTGGGATGGCTAGACACAATGAAGTGCTGTACATAATTATTTTATCCATGGCTGAATGATGGCCAGCTTTGCTGGAAAACCAGCAGCTGTTTAGTGGTGTATAGTCACATGCTGTACCAGTCTATCGAGGGAAAGGATAAATGATCCAGCTGATGTCTTAGGTCACAGTTGAATAACCCAATTTGGAATTGAGTCAGAACAAAGAAGGCATCCTCATGGTTTCATTTTTATCATGAAACCTTTAGTAGAACTAGGGATGCCCAGGTGATGCCTTTCACCCAGGTGGCTTCTGAGTGCAGTGTCTCAGAGTAGTCTTGTGCTGAGCACTTGGCATAGGGCAGTTTAACAGCTGTGACACTCCTCTGAGTATTTTTTGAGACTCAAACATTTAATCCATAATGTCTTGCATTGTATTTGCATTCTTAGCAAGGCTCATTACTCCATGTTTTCATAGTAAAATATGTGTAGTAAAATATATGTTCCCCATATCTGGTGCTGTGGGGCTTATTAAACATTTCCCTGTTGGTCTTCCCAGGAAGTCCTGGAAGGGATATGAGTGAGTCACATCTACAGTCATCGGGCAGGCTTGTATCTGTGTGGGATGCCAGAAGGGACAAGGCTCAGCTTCTTCCCCAGCTCCCAGAGGCAGGATGGAGAGGATGAGTAGGGCTGTTTGTTGACCCATGGCTGCCATGGTTCTGAGGTTGGACACTGCCCCATTCCCTGGAAAAGGGGCTAGTGGTGGGGACAGCCACTCGCATACCATGCAGCATAGTGTGGAGTTTAGGACTGCAGCTACTTTTTGGAGGCCTGCTTTGTTCTGATAATACTAATTTTTGCCTTTCCTAAACTCAGTCTTGTGTTTATTCACATGTCAAATCCTTTTCTTATGAACTGTAATATAAATAATGTACATGAAAAGCCACAGTCCTCTATCCCAAGAACTTGAACTCCTTATGGCAGCCTGTGTCCAGTTTTACCATCCTCCTCCCATTCTCTTGG
The DNA here is from genome assembly GCF_050655825.1 of Lonchura striata. Classification (NCBI taxonomy): domain Eukaryota; kingdom Metazoa; phylum Chordata; class Aves; order Passeriformes; family Estrildidae; genus Lonchura; species Lonchura striata. Next base: position 80,745,538 of record NC_140705.1, on the reverse strand, counting down.
TGTTGTCAAAGCCAAGCACAGAAAGGCAGACAGGTTTTGAATCCTTTTAACAATGTGATGGATCTTACTTCTAATAAAACTTTACAATGTCAGTAAAACCTAGAGGAAGGTAAAATCTCACTTTCTTCAGTCACTTTTATTGCTACCTGTCCTGTCTCAAATTTTCTTCCAAAGTTTGGATTGTACTCTGTCCTTCTGTCCCAGAAGGTTCTGGCTTTGGGGAAGGAAACTGATTTTGGATACCTGTGTATGTGTTTCATTTACAAGGTGCAATGAGGGGCCCTATTATCAGTTTCTGATTCGTGCTGTCAGATAGGGTCAAGTCCTTAACATGACACTAAGGCAAAAGCAGGCTGCTTGAAGATTATTAATTAATCTTCAACAAATGAATCTTCCAGAAAAAAACAAACAAACAAACAACAACAACAACAAAAAGATATCCTACTATTCATCAAGTAAAGATCACACATGGAGAAAGTAGTGAAAAGTCACCTTCCAAAATTGTCATGGAGACATAGCACCTTGTGATACAGAGACTGTGTTTCTCATTAATTATTTTTTACATTGAAACTAAGAAACCTTATATTAAAGCAACTTTAAGGCTAATATAAAACCTAGACTCATCTGTTCTCAGGAATATCTTTGAAAAATATTGGCATCTTCATAATTTCCCATTTTGTTTATTATCAGCTAACTCTCTTATATCAGAGTGCTATCAGTGTGAATAAAATCTTTCCTTTGAGAGAAATGATTAAAATGTATGATTGGTGGTTTACTGTGACAAAAAATGGGAAAAGATAATCTTCAGTATTGTCATTAAATAAAAAAAAATCACAGCATTTAAAGACTATATCATTCTCCGAGGAAAATGTTAGGACAAATGGGACAAATAGTCTATATTTTGCAAAAAGAATATTTAAGGTCTTTCAATGTTTTACACCGGTTGTCAAAAATAATCCAAAATAATTTATCCTCTTTCTTATATTCTGTAGTGTGGGTACGTCCTAGCTCTGTACTCCTGATCCCGAATGAGAGGAAATGTGAAAATACAGGTTGTGTTTATCAGTAAACAGTGCTGAGAAATTTGTCACCTGAGCAATGAATTACCCAAAAAGAATTTACTACAATGATGTAGGACTCTGCAAATGTACATGCTGCTGTAGAGCTTCGTGTCAATAGAGGTTTTGGGCTGCTTTTAATTGAATGATGTATTTCTATAAGGGCCTGTGAAGGCAGGTCTTGTATTGAGATTGAACTCATTTACATTAGCATAAAAATGGATGACTTTTGGTCTCTTTCGTGCAGCGTACAAAAACATTTTCACAAAACCCAGAATCCAGTCACTGAATCACAGTAGCAAATAATTAGAAATGGAAATGCCTGCTGGGTTATTGGGTTCTTTCCTTTTAAAATGCAAATATATTTCCTGTGATACATACTTTTTCTTATGAAGTTCACTCTTGAATCATGCTTCATGACCATTTCATAATTTTCCTGTGCATATAATCCCACAGATTCAACTATTAAGTGCCTCACTTATGTCTCATTAATCTTGGTTTTATCTCTTGACTGTATCCTTGCTATCATGTTCTCTAAGAATTAAGGAGAGCTGTGGGAAAATCTGTTTGCATGAAATGACATTTAGATTTCTACAAAACTGCAAATGTAACATTTTTGAGGTTCAAATATGTTTTGCTAACCTTTCACGTTTCTTCATCCTTTGAATTTTTTACTTTCTGATCAGGAAGGGAATTTGAAATTACAAAATACATCAAGAAAATTATTCCTATGGTATTTTGGGACAGAAAGAAAATTAGCATCTCACAAAGCCTCCCTTCTGTCTAGGTACTATTTGAGAACCAGAAGGAAAATGAACTAATTTTGTGTTCTTCTGAATACCCATGAAATTATCCCAAGTAGTGTTTCATTTGCTGGGCTGTTTCCCATATGGTGGACATTAAATATGACATATTCTTCAGAGCAAGCCTGAAAAATAGAAATAAGAAATATATGTATTTTTTTCACAGAAAATGCAAGTATTCAAAATAAACTTTATCCTCTTATTTTTGAGATCCTAATTTGACAGCATTCTTGGAGAATGGTGATCTAATAATATTCCTGGATACAGTTGAGAGAGTAAGCTAGAAAATTACTGGTTCTTGTTAATTTAATAGCTTGTTCTGTGCAAAGTAGCTGTAGCCCTATTAAGTCTGTTACCTTAACAGGGGAGAATGACTGTGCCATGCCTCAGGAAAGGAAGTCCCTAAGGTGCAGACAGGCACAGGGATCATCACCTGGAACTGAGAGAAAGTTCAAACACACCTGGCCATGGATACCTGGTCCAGTGGCATCCAGGAAGATATTGTGACCACTCACCAAGTCACACAATTACTAAGAATCAGCAGAAGCAGGGGTCTGCCCTGCAAGAGGATTGCCCATGGGAAGCAGAACAGGACTCTTGATGACTGCTCCATACATATTATGAAAAATATTTCCTTTTTTAGACATCCCAATGTCTCTTCTGTAAGTAAAACATCTACTCGCTTGAGGTCTGAGTAGTGACTCCAAATTCAGGTCCTGTCTCTGAATTATTAATCAGTGCTAGCTTTATTTCTCCAGTTCCCTGTGAGCATTTTGTGATCCTAGGAGTGAGTGATTTGATATGCCAAAATTGTGCCTAACCCTCTGTGCAGGGGGGCTACATTTCATCTCCTCTTCTCTGGAATGCAGCAACTCACCAAGGAAGTGTTGGGACACCAATGTTTGTCCCTTTGTCCAGCCACACTTGATAGCAAATCGGATAAAATTTAATGGAGGTGATAATTGCTTTTTCCAGACAATGTATTTTTCTTTTTAATTTCATTGTTGGCTAATGATCTGTCTATTTGTTCATCTTGCATGTCTACAGGGCTGAAGAACAGTTCCTCAGATTACTCCCTGGTGAATACATCAGCAAGTGGTTACTTTCTAGGCATTTTGCAATACTCCACAACTAATTATATCTATTTCAGGAGATGTAAATCAGGAAGGATTTTTTCTTGTCCAGCACTTTCAAGCTGCATATCTGAAAACTTCCTACGAACAGAAAGGAAATGCCTTTATCCCTTTATGACCAATGAAGCTTCTTTTTTGATGATTTTTTTTGGTTTGTAGCTCAGGTGTATGCCTCGTAGACCAGACTAACATTGCTATTCTTGGCCTTGCTTGAAGGGACTGTCTTTATCCATGTTTTGGACATTTCTGGCTTGTGGACAGTGTCTGCAGGCAACAGAGATTTTAATTACTATGTATAATTTGCATCTGGGAGCAGAGAGCTATTGCATGGCACAGAAATTCATGATGTTCTGACTCAGGTGGTGCTTGACCATGACAGCTTTGCTTTAGATCTGAGCTCTGTCCAGATATAGAAAACATAAAAAGCCGTAATAGTTGAAAAGCAATACTCTTGAAATTATACAAAATGGACTTTTAGTTACAGCTTCAAAGATGACAAAGTGTTCTCTGGTCCAGTAGTGGCTTTGGCAGATTTTCGTGAAGAAAATCCTTGTTAGGGGCCACTGCCTTCTTTTTTCTGGGTTGCCCTGCCTGAGAGTGGGGAAATGGCAAACTGAAGAACAGGTGGAGTTGATATCTTGACAAAACTATTCCTACCTTCCCCCATTTCCTGTCTTCCCTGTCTTCTGATGGTTGAGATGCCATGCCACTCATTCATCATTTACAGTACCTCAGAAAGGTAGCATAACCCCATGTGGATTTTATGGAATCTGGGAAGCTTATGTAAATGTCGAAAAGACAAACTTCTCCAAAATATTTTTAGTCCACATGTCCCAACATGTCTTCCACCAATATTTGGCAGTCATGAACAGATACAATCCTTCTTTTGTTATTGATCACTTAAAGCTCAGGCATCTAAATGAGATGGGTGTTCTCATTAGATGAGATGCTTTTGTGTGTTTGCAGAAACACAGTGGAGGGTTGCATTCTTTTCTTAGTCAGTCATCTGAAGGCAGAGAAATGAAATGCAAATTATTATTTACATATTTTCTGTGTTTGTATGTCTAGAAAAAATGTGTGAGAATTCACCTTGCTAATGAGCTATAACCAAAGTTTTCTGGTCATTAAATAGTAAGGAAACTTGGGATATGAGAAGTAGAAAGACCAGACAATGGCAGCCTGACTAGGGAACAAAAAGGGCTGATGTTAAAACAAGGAAAATTGCCTTTGCCCTCTAACTTAGCCAAGGAGAACCTTGTTCATCAGTATTTGCAAGTAGTAAGTCTATTATGCAAATAGCTTATATTGGTTTACTGCTGTTTTCTTCCAGTTATTTATGTTATGACAAAAAAAGCTACTGATATATAAACAAAAAGTTGAAAGTCCTGCAGTTATCAAAACTATAATTTGTATTAAACCTTTTCCTGTGGGACAGAGACATTTTCTTCTCAGATTTATTATGCCATTTAACATCCCCTTGGTTCTGACAGTAAAAATGTTAGTGGAATTGTATTGAAGAGTGGATCAAGGAGATGAGAAATCATCAAGGGCAAAACCAGGTCAGAATATCTCCAGTGACCCCCAAATGAGCAGGATTAATTTTTGAAGAATCACCAAATGGGGTGATCCTGCTGAAAGTAATGGGGAAGACAGATTTTAATTATGAAACCATCCAGGAATACAATGAAGAAGCAGATTAGGTGGAGATGACTGAGAAGAGTTGGTGACTTTTCTTCAGAAGATACAGATAACAAAAGAGAGAATCTGGGGTTAATTAAATCCTAAGCAGCAGGCTGTGAGTGCTAGGAAGGGAGGAAAGCATAGAGCTTCTGACTCCTGGGATAGGGAGGAGAAAAAACACCAAAACAGAGACCATAGGTGGGCAGAAAGCTGGAATCAGCCAAATCAGAGGCTGTCTTACTCAGGACACTCAGGAAGCAAATCTGGGTAAAAGAAGCTGAGGTGAGTTGTGTGTTGCTGGCAGGGACAGTAGGAAGAGCACAGCTACAAACCCTCCCTGTGCAAGGATAGTGAGCAAGAGTAGTGAGAGACCCGCTGGCTGAATCACCATCTTCTCACTTACCCAAGCCCAAGAAATATTTGTACAGAAACTGTAAATTAAGTTGACTTAGATTAGCATGAGTATAAAAAGCTATTACAGCCAAAATAAGAGAGCTCTACTATATAGTTTGATGGTTACAAAGATTGCTTTGAAAATGAGCAAAAATAGGATGTGTATAAACCACACCAGAAAGAACAGGATTGTACTTGCCTCACCCTGTCTCTTGATTATTTTTTATGTTGTTCTGGACTATTTACTGAACTTTTTCTTTACCTTCTCATATCCCTGGGCCTTTTAAAAATAGGGACACTTACTGTCATTTGACTATACTAGTTTTGGAGCAATGGGACAGACTTTGCTACAATGAAGAGGGGGAAAAGTATCCAAAAATGAGAAAAACAGTGGAAAAACCACATAATTCTTAGTTTAAAATCTCAGAGAAAATGGGGTGATTTAAATTAAGAACTACTTGCAAAAGCAGAGCTGCCTTATAATGTATCCTCTGTAAGGGTGAAATGTGCAATGTGCTCTTATAAAATTTCCAAATTCACCAGAGCAAAGAGAGCACCTGACAGGCAGACAAATCTGAACAGCTTTAAACTCCCTGCTGTATCAAAAGCCTGGGGCAGGCAACCTCCCCTTTTAAATGTACTCCTAAGGTAAATATGTGAGAGAAGGGATGGGAAAAATATGCTTCAAGACTTCTGTCTCAGCTGGAGCTGACCCCTGAGCAAATACCAGGGTTCTTAACCCTATTGCCCAGCCATCTGAGTGAACAGTTCCATCACCCAGCCTGAAAAGAAATTCAATTTCACCTCAGTTTAATCTTCCCTAAAAGCAGGTCTGGGGACTTCCTACCTATTATCTGTGACCTCCTTTGTAGTTTTCAACTACTCTCTGGTTATCTTACTTTTGCTTAACCCTCTACTGCATCCTTATCTCTCCAGACTTGCCTTCACCTTCACCCCTTTCCTGCTGTAATGACTGTCTCTGTGCTGTGCCTGCTTATTTTTTGTCTTTGAATTGCCTGGATTGGTCTTTCCTAAATGCCTCTTTTCTTGGAATTACATATTTTATTCTTTCATTCTTCACTTTAGGTACAGTTTAGTGTTCTTTTCTTCTAAATAGGTTCTTAGCAGGTAAAGTTCAGACCCTATGAAGAGAGGATTGATTCTTACCAGGGGTGGCTATGCAGTCAGCTTTTTAGTGGGAGAACTTCAGCTGGCTCCTTATACCCTTCATTGTTTGCTAAAAGGGCAGATTCTCACTTCATGCACATGTGTTAGAAGTCAGCATAGAGACTTGTGTCCTAGTCACTAATGATGTTTCAAAATCTTTACTGCTATATCCATTACCAGATCATAATTTTTTTCAGTGTTCTGGGTGGAATGTGTATGCTACAAAATTTTTAGTAATTTCTTGGTGTCTGTGTAAAACAATCTATTTATGGTATTTGAAGAATTTGGAGACTAAGAAAATTTCAAATTATTGTCACATCAATGGCAATGAAAGTGAAGTAAAAGCTGTGATCAAGAGTCCTTACCCTGTTTTTTATTTTAACAAGAGAATTTAAAAAATGCCTGCAAGTGCAAGCTAAGTGTTGCACTTCGCTTTCTTAAGAAGCTCCCTTTCTTAAGTCTTCAGAGTCGCTAATTTCTCTCCAGTAGTATGTGTTAAAACCCTGTCACTTATTTCTTGTTCACTGTTCTACCTGTGTGGGGAAGGAAAAAAAGGCTCAGATGAGTCACACACCCTGAAAACATAACAGTGATTTGAGTTAGGGCAAAGGCTTCCCTGAAATGCAACCTCTCCTGCTTCTGCAGACATCTCATTGCTTGCTCATTATTAGATGCCTGCAAGGATGTGAATGTATGTGAGATTTGTGTAAAGCACAGATGGTTGTGGAGACCTGCGTCTGCTGTGTATTCATTTACACAAATATGATGGTGGTATCCTTATAGCAGCCTCTCAGTACCTGAAAGGAACCTACAAGAAAGTCGGAGGGGGACATTTTGCAAGGGAATGTAGTTGCAGGACAAAAGGGAATGACTTCAAACTGAAAAAAGGAAGGTTTAGTTTAGGTGTTAGGAAGAAGTTCTTTACCATAAGAGTGGTGAGGCACTGGCACAGGTTGCCCAGGGAAGATGTGGATGCCCCATCTCTGGAAATGTTCAAGGCCAAGTTGGACAGGGCTCTGAGCAACCTGGTCTAGTGAAAGGTGTCCTTGCCCATGGCAAGGAGATTAAAAATTTTTGATCATTAATGTGCTTTCCAACAGAAACCATTCTATTTCTGTATTTGTGATAATTCTATTCATGTCATTCTTGTCTGCAGTAGTAAATCTGTCTGAAAAGAAAATTAGAAGAGGGAAAATTGACAAGGAGATTTCTACCTGATGACCCACTGGTGAGCTGATTATTCTTGGATAAAATCAGAAGATGAAAGGAAAATAATGAAACTTTTGTTTCTTTTTTGGGGGCTATATACCAGGAGGTTATGTGACTTTAGTTCATGCTTGTATTACAGTGACATGACTGTTCTTGAAGGACCTTTGTTACATGGTTTATTATAACACCTGCATTTATATATTTCTCTGGAAATGTTTATTAAAGTTATGAAACCATAAAACTAATTTTAAAATTTATATTTAAAGGAAAAATTAATATCAAACATTAAAAAAATCAGTTTCAATTTCAAGTATTGCATTTTTATTTGATTTTTTTTCCTTTTTAAAATATGTTTGTATCTTGATTAGGATGTATTTACTTTTTTTGCCTAAATCTTTATCAATATTATTGAAAAAATATTTTCAATATTATTGAAAAATCTACAAATTGCTCCTATAACAATAAGAGTAGATTTCCCCATCTTAAGTATTTCCCCATATTAAGTAATACACAGTCACATTTTAAGAAGCAATTTCTGTCTCTAAGCACCAAGAGGGGCAAAAAGTAGGAGATACAGGGGAGTAAAATTGCAAAAACTCTTCATTGCAAAGATGCTCCTATCTCAAAGCCTTGAGGCTCATTACTATGCCTCTTAGCACTCAGAATGGCAAAAACATGCCAAAATCTCTTGGTTTGATAAAAAATCACACCTTGCAGCAGTCTCACTTTTCTGCCCTACCTGGTCCTGCTCTGCTCATTAGTTGTCCTTAAATGTATCTCCAGTATATATTGTTTCTTACCCCTGTCCAACAATCAGATGCATTTCCTCTATACCTCACCTGCTCTAATGCATTCTGCATGCATTCTACTTTCTGTGCCTGTCTCTGTTGTCTCCCCTCTGACCTCTCAGGGGCTTCTTACTTTCCTCTGTCTTGCAGCTGGCAGGACAGGTGCTTTTGGCAGCATTTCTGGGCTGTCTCCTTGTGTAACACCCCACTCCCCAGTGTATCCAGCCTCCAGCACCTCTATTTACCTTTCTTGACAAGATTGGCTTCCTATGCCTCTCCTTCATGAAATGATTCTTATGGAGGGAAGGAATGGGGACATTTATTTCCCTCTGCTGTCAAGCCTGTTGCTGCCTCTGTGGGTCTTTGGAGATTGGAGAGGTAGAATTTTCCCCCTCCTCTTTGGGGTGACTGGCTCCCCTTCATATTCTTTCAGTTTATCCATATTCTTTACTCCTTAGGTCCTCTAAGCATTAAAGTAATTTGCAATGTTTCTTGGGAGATCCCAGGATATTGTTCTTAGAATGGTAATATTGAATATTCTGCATGAAACTTATTGAAAACTCCATGGGAGTTTCTTTGTCTTTGTTCTTTGGAAACTCTCAAGATCTAGCTTCACATTTTCCAAATATTTGGGATTAAGTTGTATGCAATGTGATGCTGTATGCTGTATTCTCTGGAATGCATGTCTTCAGAAATGTGGCCTATATTGTTTATGACAGAGAAAAAAGTCTCATGAAAGGAGCTTCATTTAGGTTTGTATGCAAGGGGAATTGCTACCAAAGTCTTTAGAAGTCAGCCTAAAGTGAGGATAATTTTGACATTTTTGTTATTTATCTTTCCCTTTTTTAATTTCTTTGCTAATTTCTTACATCTGCTTTTTTTTTTTTCCCATCAGCATTGATGATTTGCTCAAAACTTGGTTAAATGATAATAATTCTATGGGCAATTTAACCACATAATTTTAGATGAAATTAGAACTTACTGTCTAGCCTAATACTGTGATAAGACAGAAAAATAAATACTTGAGCATCCTGTTATTAATGGGTAAACTAATTTCATATCAGCTGCAGAAACATTTTGAAGAATTTATTTTTCTTTCATGGGATTTAGAACATGGAAAATCAGGATCTAGGTTTCAGGTTCTTAAAATGAGGCCACTGTAGTAACTCAGACACTGTCTGGTGTAATAGAGAGAAGAATCTGATCCTTGTATTTCTGCTGAATTGTGCCCTTGCAAAGAAAAATGGAAATAAATGAGAAAAGCAGACTCAATTTACTAACAATCTTAATGACAAAATCTCCATAAATTGTGCTAATAGAGCAATTTATAAAAATTGTCATAGTATATTAAAGACAGCGATTTACAAAATCCTTTTAGAATAATAAACTAAGAATTGCTGGTAATGCATCTATACTTTCAAGTATTGTTTATGAATAAAACAAAATGACTGTCTCTTCTCATTTACTCTATATTATGCTAATACCAAGTATAGACAAGTGCAAATAATGAAATACTCAGATTGTTGTTTATCTACAGATTGCATTGATGGTCAACACATATTTTAGATGCATCACACTTTTTTATGAGAAAAAGATTTGTCAGCTGGACCATTGCTGGGGTTTTTGTTTATGAATTACTGAGAAATGTTTATCTGAAACTGTTTATCTTGTCACTCTGACATAAAGCTCAGCATATGAAATTAATACATTAGGACTTCAGTACACCGCTCTCAGCTAAATTAAATGCTTCAAAATCCATTTGGAGGTTAGTTGTCCCTTGTTGCAGTCATGCTGGCATGGTAGCGTGGAGGAAGGTTTTAGAAAGGCCTTGGGAATGGTAAACTGAGGAAAAGGATACATTCATGTATGCCCCATTGTATTAGAAAGGCCTTGGGAATGGTAAACTGAGGTAAAAGATACATTTATGTATGCTCCACTGTTTCGGGAAAGTCCCGCTTCAGCATTCCTCTGTAGACCCCCTTCTCCCCACCCCTGAGCAGTTCCCATTGGACCTGGCCCCTGGGGTGGTTCTGATGTGCCTTAGCTGAACACTGTCTCTATTGTTTAAGACCTTATCTCTTAATTTTGCTGTATAAAACTGTATCTGGGCAATAGCCCAGGGCCTTTGGTCACTGCAATGCTTCAGGCAATACAATCTCTCTGGATAAGCATACCATTGGTCTCTCTTGGTCTCTTTATCTCGAACCCTTGCGGCGACTGAGGCAGCGCCGCAGCTCGGACCGTGCTAACCCAGACGCTGCCTGGTGAGCCCAGGGCAGTGGGACCGCGGAAAACCCCGGCCCCGAGAGGGGACAGCTAGCCGGAGGGTCCCGGGGGGCCGGGGAGAGACGGGGGACATCGGCGAGTAACCCTCGAGAGCAAAGTGGCGGTCGAAAGAGAAGCTACAGTCCCTCCCAACATAACAATGAAGATTTAACAGGAGATGCTACAGTGAAGTTTTACATGGCTAAAACTGTGTAAGGATTTAAGACAAATCCTTAACAGGCAAAATAATGGAAAGACAGACTGCAAGATGTGCTGCTTTATCCCTGATCATGGAGGGGTAAATCCTGCCCTGCAGTTGTTCAGTTCCTGGAGGTGGGTTCCTCTGAAGAATGGCTGCATTGTCCCAGGTAGTCATGAAGTCCCAAAGGCAACTGAGTTTTCACCCCAGGTGCAGGGTCTCCCCTTGGCTGAACACAGAGCCATTTGAAGAGCTGGGTCTGTCCTGCCAACTTTCTGCTGCCTCCTCCTCAGTCTCCTCCTGTAGCACCTTGCTGCAGTGGGTGGTGCCCCTCAGCTAAGCAGAACAAACTGAAACCTCTGTCTAAAGCTGACCAGATGGAACTGCAAAGTGCTGTGTGTGTCTAGCTACTGTTAAAGCCAGGATGAGGTGGTGGCGGGAGCAACTCTGCTACTTTCAAGGCAGCAGTACATGGAATGATCCCCCAGGGCTTGTGTATAGGGTTTCCCCTTGCTGAGCTCCAGGATCCCAAAAGCTCACCCCAAGCAAGGACTCCTCCATGGCTTGGGTGATTTAGGGTAAGTTGGGAGTTACAGACAGGTTTGGACTTGTTTGAAGAAAATGTATATGCAGTTGTGGGATTTTCTTTCCTGCTGTTTTATTTGGCAAAGACACATGTTACTGCAGAAGAGCAAAAGTAGGAATTGAGGTGAGTCAGTGAGTGCACATATGGAGGTTATAAATATTGTGACCTGCTCCAGGGGTGGGGTTGATGGTTTACTGCTTCCCATCTCTGGCACATCAGGATGGTGGAAACAAGTCTGAAGCTGCAAAAAGGCCCCCTGGCAGTGTCTTGTACCTCCCTGCAGGGAAACAGCATGTACAAACTCTCACTGCTTATGGGTACAGTCTTACTTGCTCTTTAACATCCCCTCCTGGAGGGGACTGCTCAGCTCTTCCCATGGTCCTCACATTCTGCTGACACAAAGACAAATAATTTAGTTAGAGCCCTGGGACATGGAACAGAGATTCACTGCATGATTCTTAGTTGCTTGGTAGTCACTTACTTACCTTTAAGGAACCCTAAATCTGCTTAAAACTGTGCAAGGGATTTTTTAAAAAATAGCATAATGCTGAAATACTATGGGAGTAGTATGTTCCTTCTCACACTATTTGAAAGCTGTCTGTACGTAGCTCTGCCACTATTGAACACCTCAATTCTCAGCAAAAAAAATAATCTCATTCTCTTTAAAGTCTTTAGTTCAGTTTGCTTTAAGAAAGTGGAAGATTAGCCAACTAGTCCCTCAATATTCAGGAGAGTGAAGACTGATATATTTGCATATTCTTTTAAAGCACTGCTGAGAGTGAATGTTTCATGATAACATTTTTAATGGAAGTTAGAATAATTTGTAAGCCAGTACATATGCCTGAAAGAAATCCTAGTAGACAGTGACATGAAGAAATACACAGACATAAAATAGAAAATATTTTAAGTACATACTATTTGACTTTTTAGTTTGTAAAACTTTGAAGAAATGTTTTTGAACACTGAACAATTCCAATTTATCAATTAATTACTTCTATGCATAAAAACACACGGCGCTCATACAACATCTATTTTTGCGCCAACAAAGTGGTCATATACGAGCCTTTGCTCTTCCACTCTCTTCAACCTTATTTTATTTTGATTTCTTTATTCTCTTGCAGCTCAGTTGTTTAAGAGATTTCTGGGATGTTAGCTTGCCTGCTGTCACTGCCGGCTCCTGACAATGACTGATAAGTGGACATCCCTCCAGCCACTCCTTTCTTTGTGGTGAGTGGTGCAAGATGGGAGAGCAGGAATCAGAGCACATGCACACTATGTGCACAGTGGACTCCAGCTACAAGGTGTGACAAAGAATGTGAAGATAAGATGGAGATGGAGTGGTGTGGGAATCCAGGGCTTCCTTCTGGCTGCCCTGGAAGGCCTGAGACCCTGGCAGGGGGTCAGGAACCCCCCTGTACAGAGCCCCAGGAGACTGTCTCTGATCTCTGTCCATGGAAGAGTTTTCAGTCTTACAGGATGAATTACAAGTTCTGAGTGTTTGATATAAGTAATGATAAAGTGTGGCACAGATGCAAAATTAAAATTTTAGGATTATAGATTAGGGGTTCAAAGGGGACAAGATGGAGGAAATTGGGTGTGTCTTGTCCTTTTTCTCCTTCTTCGTGCCCTCCATGTTTCACTGTAGTGTTGGCATTTTTCTATTGGTTTAGGCTGGGGACACACTGTTCAACGTAGGTGACAGATATTGGCACATTATTGTAAATATAGCACACGTAGTTTCTGGTATATAATGTTTGTAACATCCCACTGAGGGCAGAGCCCCACACGCTGCCCTGCAGGACAGACCTGTGGCAGGGCAGCAGAACATGTTAGAGATAAGCAAGGATAAACAACCTTGAAAATGGCACAGACGAATTATGGCTTCTTCTTTGGCAGTGGGGCAGAAAGACAGAGACTTTCTACAATCTCGGAATCATCAATACCTCAGATTCTGACAAAGTGGGATTTTCTTATTTACTAAATGCAAGATGTTAACATAACTTTGAAGAAAGCATAAGATTATGGCTAAGACCAGAGTTTTCAAACAAAAAAACCCTAAGACTTGCCCTGTCTTAGGCTGTCAAACTGTCTATAGAAAAATCATTGTGTACATCCCATGTTCAGTCAGTGCATTCATTTGAGAAAATATATGGTACTGATACATTGAAGAATTTATTTTCCCTGTGGTGAGTTACAGAATGGTGACTATTATGGAAGCATCTGATAAAGGAAGGCACACTGTTCCTAATCACTGAGCTTTTTAAGCCAGTTAATGGGCAAAGGTGTCTTAACAGCCTAAGAACATTGGGCATTATAAACTGTGGAAATTATAATTAATAATCTGTGTGTCAGATTACTGTAAATTCTGGAGTTGTCATGGAGTTCATATCAAAGTACTTGTCTGAAACTGCATGGGTAGTTGTCTTAGCATGTCTATAGGCTACAGAAGAAGTAACATGAGGAGAAATGCATCCTTTCTCTATAATTGTTTGGGGGAAAGGATGGGCAGATTCTGAATCAAAAGATTCTGAGTTTTTGGGCTTTGTGTGGAAATGGACATATGCTGGCAAAATTCAAGAAAGAGAATACTAACCAGGACTAAAATATTATTATTTTATGTCCACTGATTTAGCTATTAAAACCTGTAGGAAGCTCAGGTGCATGCGTCAAATCTTTGTGCTTGATGGTATTTAGTAGAAGTCTTTGTGGAGACCGTTTTTATACCTACAAACCAAATTGACAATAAAGCTACATCTTTGAATATAACCTAGTAAATGTATCAGATGGTACTGGAATATTTATTTTTGCTCCTTGGGTATACAGCAGAGTATTGAGCAAACAGCACTCAGACGGAAGGGAAAGTGCTTATGGATTGCTTAAACTGAAGGAATAGCTGTTTGCAATTTCTGGGTTGAACACAGCTAGTTCTTTCAGTTGAGAAGAGATTTTGGTCTCAAATTATCTTCAAAACACTAGATGAAGAGGCAGATTCTTTCACTGGCATAGCGCTACAGTAGTCAGGGCACTCACATTTTCTGGCTAGTTAGCAAGACACCTGTGTGAGCTCAGAATATCATCTTTACTACAAAAACATCCCAACAATTTGTTGGCTCTTTCTATATGAACTATTTACTCTTGAAAGAGGCCTGGAAATCAGGCAACCACAAGATATTAACCATACCAAAAGATAATAGTTTTTTCAAGAAGCTCAGATGTCACCCCTTTTAGTGGGGCAATGGACATATTTTATAATCTCTTTTAAGGAAAATATTTGATTTCACTTAATTAGTTTTAATGGGTGAGATGGAGAGAACTGGTAGATGATGCGGCAGTGAGTGGCTATAGGGAGAGTGACTCGTCCTGTGGAAGCATGAGAAATGCAGCCTTCAGTCTGGAGCAGGATAAATGTTACAAGGGGCCAAAGAGCATAAAGTGCTCTCCACATACCAAAGATGAGAAATCAGAGACCTTACACACATGGGGTCATAACTGCTTTCAAATACCTTTAACATTTTTATTGGTGAAGAGATGGAGGCTATGGTGAGGTAGTAGTTTCCTTTAGCTAATGGTGATGTAGGCATGCTTTGGAAAAGGGACTGTAGATGGATAGGCTATATAATTTTCTAGAGAAAGCAGGATTTCTCCTGATTTTCTACTACTAAAATGATAATTTAATGGATATGGTAATAATTGGTTCTGGCTCTGTAACTAGTTTAAAACCTGGGCCGAGTGTTTGTAGGAATTTTTGTCTTGAGAGAAATGAAGGACTACTTTCTGTGGAGTCTGATAGAGCTGAGTGCAGGGTGTGACTATAAAGACAAAGATTTGACTGAGGTGTAGATATGTTTGCTTTAACAGTGCAAGGTTAAAAGAGGGTAATACCATCCCAAAGTGACTTCAGTCACTTCAGGGCATTGGATCAAGTCTGCTATAAGTGGTAAGGACATGCATTTGAAACCTGTATAATGTGTTCAGATTTGCCCTTTGAACACAATGCCATTGTGTAGCTTAAGTGCTCAGCAGCCTTTTGGAAGGAGGGCAACAAAACTGTGGCTTGCTTCTTCATTGATGATACTGCAAAGCAGACTTGGCTTAACTTAAAGGTCAGGAGGACAGACCATAATTCACTGGTCTCTGCTGTCTGCTGGTTAAAAGGTTTCAAGGAGGGAAGAATTGTGCATAGTATTATTTGCAATGTCCAATGACCCTCCCAAAAATGTGGAGTCCAAATGAAAATTTTTGATAATCACCCAAAGATTAAAAATTGTTTTACTCAAATTATTTGGTGAATCCTCATGTTCAGATCAAAGTCCTAAGATCTTGGACTACTTGACAGCAAGCACAAATCAGAAATGTTTAAACATCAGTAGATTTGCTTCGGGGCAGGAGAGCTGATGTTTGCAGGATCAGGTTTTTAATTTGAAAAAATAATACTATAACCAAGGAACAAAGAAAGCATTTATACTGATAACATTATATTCTCTGGTTCATTGGGATGTAATTCCATTTTATTTGCTCAACAACTTCATAAGGCACAATGGTTTTCTGAAGTTGCCATCATTGACAAGACCTTCTCTAGATAAATACATAAATGAGAATTTATCTTATTTACAGTACAGAAGTTTTCATCCTGTATATAACAGAATTTTCCTGTATTCTGTGCCTATAATTGCCTTTTCTCTTTTACAGTATGTAATCAATTACTTTTTAATAGCCAGATACTTCAATTTACGTGAATTGAAGTTTTATCATTATATTGCAAGTATTCATCAGAATTTACTCTCATAAAGGTGAGAATAATTTCTGGTCTTCCCCAAGAGAGGCTAAAAGCTGATGCCTATTGATTTAGGTGTTTCCCTGAATTTAACCATTCTTGCATACATCCAAATATTTTTAATCAACTGCGGGGAACGCTGGGCTCCAGGACAGTTTAGATGAATGGAGACAAGAGATCTCTGAAGGCTGTTCTTAGAATATCAGGTTTATTAGGGATGGAGAAAGGTCTTGCTTGGAGCTGCCAGACACAGCACATGGCAAGGCTTGAGGGGATGGGGGAGGGGAGAGACAAGGGGTAGAGAGGATGCTCCAGGAGAGGGTGTAAGTTCCAAGAGGGTGGGGGTTCCAAGAGAGGGGAGGTTCCAAGAGAGGGGAAGTTCTAAGAGGGCATCTGGCCCTCAGAGACCCCTTATCAGGGGGCTTCAAGGTGGGCTGGAACAAGACTTGGGCCAATGGGGTTACAGACACCTGATGCTTCAGGGGAGGGTTACAGGTGTGGGATGAACCATACATTTTGGGGGGTGAGATGGAACAGTCCATTTGACTTTTGGACTTATCTGTAGGTAAGGGTATTGTCCAGCCAGTAGAGGGGATTGTTTTCATCCTGGCTGTACTACTGTGAATCTTTTGCCAGGCAATTATATTTATTCATCCTTCCCAACAATCAACCCTCTCCTTTATACCCACAAGCAGTAGTCTTTCACTCTTGGCAGCCCTGTATTGTAAATGCAGGTGAACCCAATGGGAAGAAATGATGATGTCTGACTCAGATTCAGAAAGCTGAATTATTTCTCTTTTATAACTATGCTAAAATACATTAATATACTATATAAGGAAGATACTAAAACTGCATACTACTTTCTCTAACTATCATATCTAACTAACTCACAACTCATGACCCTGTTCTCAGGTGGATCTGATTGGCCATCAGGCTCAAACAATCCTCATCAGAATCCAAGCAAGCACTCACTCCAGGTAAACAATTCACCAAGCACATTCCACATAGGAGAAACAAGGAGCAGAAATAGAAATAGTTTTCACTTTCATTTCTCTCTGTGCACCTCTATTAAAAATCCTGAGAGGGAGAGAAATGTGCTTGCCACAACCCTGGATCCTCTGTTGTGTGGCAGCTATATGCACCAGACTTCAAACTTGATTTATTTTAAATACAGTGCTGATAGAATACCAGAGTTTGTGGTTGATGGATAAAAAATTCCCCTGCCAGTCTGGGACTCTATATTATGCTCTGAATGTGATCTAATAGTGCAGCTGTGTGAGTCTATATACACACATATATGTACTTACAGTGTTTCAGCGGGTATGGAGAAATGTCCTCTCAAAGACCAGATTGCTTGGGATTTATTTATATAAATCTGTTACTGAGCCTCCTATGAGGATATAATCATTGGAAGTTCATGCTATTTTCTGTTATCCCACATTACTCCAAAAATAAAGAGAAGAAGAGATGCCCTCCATCTATGACTTCTCTACCTGAAGTGAAGATTTTTCAAAGTGTCTGTCGGAGCTGAGGACACCAGGATTTATGGACAGGATGAAGAGGAAAGGGGAGTCAAAAGGCTGCTGTTCACTCACCAGCCCTCTGGCAGTGCAGATCCCCAGATATGTGCCATGGTTGTTTTTGCCCAGTCTGCTTGTTCATATTATGGTTGTGTCTTCCCATAAATGATGTCTGTCTTATAAATTAATATACTCTTATGTGTCAAGGCTCTTGGTAGGTCTAGAGACAATCCAATAGCCTTTATGTAGCTCTGGTTGCTAGGACTTTGCATTTTAAGTTAATTGTTGCAGTAAGTTAATGCTCTAAACAATTGAAAGACTGTTTTCCTGTGATTATATTTTAAATATTCAATGGGAATGAAGAAGTGAGAGCTATTGTTAGTGATCTTCATAAATTTTAGGAAGTCTGTTCCTGAAAGTGAGGAGTAGTTTAGTTATAAATGGAGAGCTTATTCCCTCATTGTAGAAAAAATGGATAAAAACTGTGTGGACATTATAGACTGAGATGTAAGTGCTGATAATCCTTTCTTGTTTTGTCAGAAAAACAAGGTCCTAACCTGACATTTCTGTTTAATACTGAAGTATAAGGATATGTGTTTCCTCTAGAGCTATCCTATTCCAGTCTTGCTTAAATGTTCCTTTGCATGCACGAGGAGAAATGTGATGCTTGTGTGTGACCATAACCCTCCCTTCTGGCCTTAGAGAGCTGTGAACCTGCTTAGGTGGGGCAGTCCAGCAGGGCAGACCTGTTCTGCTCCCTTGGGAGCCTCCATAATGTGATGCTCTGGGCAGTGACTGCCACAGGGCACTTTGCCTATAGCAAAGAGATCCTGCCACATTGCAGCAACCTGTACAATCACAGGCAGGCACACAGACATGTAAAAATGCTAACAAATCATCCACAGAAAGTCCCTGCTGCAAGCACTATTGTATGAGAGGACATAGTTCATGTTTACATTGGAAGGGAACAGATCTTGGTTATTTAAGAGTTTCCTTAATTAAATCCAACTTAAATCTTACCTACATAGTCTACTGCATGCATCTAGGTTTCTCTGGAGTGTGGGAGTTAAAGACAGATCTACTTGAAGTATTACAATCCGATTTGAACGTGGAATCTATTTATATGATTGAGAGAGTTACATGGTTTTGTTTTTAAACAAAAAAAAAAAGTTTTTGGAAAGGTAGGAGGGCAGTGGACTGTTGCCAGGCTTTGAGACACTGTGTGCTTGGTGGGCACTTCTTTTAGAACATCCTGGAATTTATACTTCCATTCAAAGCTCAGTAGTCACCAAAATACAGAGCTGAAGACTGCTATAGTTAGACAAAATAATTGTCAGTTCCTTCTACTGTTCTTGAACTCTCGGAGTGGTGAAAGAGTGTCAGTGATTTTTCCCAAAACTGTTAATTATTTTATATTTGGTTGCCAAATGATTTTAAACAACCTGCTCTGTTTTGTGGAAATTCATAAATTGCATGCAGTGAGTCTGAAATTTGGTAGTTTCTTTTAACCTGGCTTGTGATCTAATTCATAGGATAGAAGCTCCTTTTCCTAATCAGGTGTCCAGATTCAATGAACAGAACAGCTAATTAAACAAATAATTGCAGGTTATCCAAGCAGAGTGGAAACTGCTTGAACTATTCAGCAAAAGAGAAGGCTTGCCTAGGGAACTGCAGATACAGATTTCCTTTATAAATCTTTCCTTCACTTGATTGTAAATTGAAATATTTTTCATAATACTTACAGGTTTCATTTGTAAGTGGCTGAGCTTGACTTTTGTGGCCATTCCACTGATCCCAGCAGTTGCTTCCCAGCTTGAGAACCCATGGCACAGTTTGTGCTGTCCTGCATTGACCCTTCTCAGCAAGGTGCATGGAGCTAGTGAGTGTGTGTGATAAACTCATGAGCCTAAATTTAGATATTTGAGGAATATTTTGGTGTATTAACTTAATAATACCTGTATTGTACTTGAGAAATTTTGCAGTTCATCTTGGTGCCTACCTACCTGAGTTTATATCCTGTTTTATTTTATCACTGCCACAATACTGCAGTAAATAATAATCATTTACTCTGGTTATATTAGGGGATTAGATGCTCTGACATTTATTTAACTTGTTCCACTGGTCACTGGAAATAGGCAGCTGCTGTGTATTCTCCGTACAATCACACACATCTGCCACATATGTGGCTTTAAGTCCACAGTCTTTAATGGCACATTCTTATCCAAGACTTTCACTTTATTGTGCAGCTTATAAAGGCACTGCTGTGCCTTTTCCATTGATTTCATTGTAAAAGAAGCAGCAGACCATGGGTGAGCCAGCAAGACTTTTGACAGTGTTATTTGCAAGGGGATGTATCTGAAATGCATGTTAAAAACTGTTAGATGCTTTCTTTATGACCAATACAACAGGCAAAGTGGGGAATGAATCAAATAATTATGAAAAGCAGATTTTACTCAAAAATAAAATATTTGCAAGTCCTTTGAAAATGCTCAGCTGCATGTAAAGCTCTGCTGCTGCCAGGTGAGACTGGTGAGAAAGGAGCTTATCCAGGAGAGATGTGGCTGGATCTCATTCCCATTTTTCCAGCATCCAGCCCTTGGCCCTGCTTTTGCAAAATCTGTAAATTAACACAGGTGCACACTGTTGCTCCAAATAGTGTTATTAAATGTATTGTTTACTGGGATCATTAACTACTGCTGTAAATACAAAAAAAAAAAAAAAAAATGCAGCCGGGTTGCAATTTATCTTGTGCCTCTTCAGAGAATGAAGGAAAACAGTGATCCTTACATTGACCCTTTCCTTAGCCTCATCAATCACAACTGGAAATGAAATAATTTGAACTGGTTCTTAACAGTGCCAGGGATTCCTCACCTTCTTTTGACTTCCTTTGTCATCCCCTCTCTGCACTCTCTTGTGGGTGATACTGGTGGGCAGGACTGAAGCTGTCAGGAGCAGCACTGCATACCTGCCTGCTTTATCACCACGTTATTGCAGACTGTAGGCCAGGCTAAAGCACTGTCTATTTAGTGTGGTTCACTGCCACGTTAAAGATAATCACATCTGGGATCATGCAGCCCTGTGAGCTCTGGAAGCCTTTACCTATAGCTTGTCTGTGGTTATTTAACATCTCTGTGCCTGTGCCAGGGAAATCACCTGGGTGGGACCCCAGGCTCTTTATCAAGAGCACACGAGAGACTTTGGTATTAGGTAGGTATGTACATCCATGACCACCAAGAGACAGAATGAAATATGAAAGCACAGGAGAGAGAGCAGAAAGAGTAGACATGCAGGCAGGTTTACTGCCAGATTTGGGTGACTTATGGCTCCTCTGGTGCCTGGGTGCTTCTGGAAAAGGTCAGAAGGTTCCTCCTATTTTGAAACGTGAAACCAGCACTCAGGAAAGGGCTTCTTATAAAGGCTGCTGTACAGAAAACAAGGAAGGTACTTCAGTGAGAATGTGAGGATGTGGGAAATACTGGGGATGGTTTTAGCCACCAACAGTGAAAATGTTCCATGGTGTGAAAGGGGACAGCAACTCGTGTATGTCTTACTTCAAGGCAAGGACTTGGTGGAATACTTAGGGTGAGCCTTGAAGCCAAAAAACAAATCAGATGCTTCTGAAAGGCAATGTATGCATAGAACTGAGGTGTGGGGAATTACTCTTATGTAGATAAAAATGGTTAAAGAAATACAAGTATAAAACTATAGCTTTGTGACAGGTTTTTCAGCTGTTTCTTTTTATTATTTTTGGTTTGATGGCACCAGAAGCAAGCCCTGATCTGAAGGAATTCAGATAATAGTGAAAATGTATGAATAATTTTGATTATTGTAGCAATAGGTACAAATACAAAACATACAAAACAATCTCTATTGTAAGACTCAATGTACTGTGATGAAAATAGATTTGATTTATGGGAAATTCTTCTGGGTATGAGAAAATACTTCAGGTGATGTGAGACTGCATTTCTTGCAATAGACAAAGCTCACAGTTATCTGGAAGAGATTTTGATCAAGTTTTGATATTTGGATATGATCTATTCTTTCTGAAAACACACCTGTGTAAACTTTCTACAATTGCTAGTATTATGAGATCTTTGTTTTGCTAAATCAACAATGTAAAAAAAATTAAACTGAAAACCCTGAGTTTTTGATCGGTTTTTCATCACTCCTAGGTGCAAATGATTATTGCTTGGTTTTGCATGCTCTTCTAGCCATATACCAATGTTTTGAATACTCTCTCAAACAAGAAAAAAAATTCCTAGACAAATCTGTTCATAAATTTCATGCAAACACTAGGCAGAGTTGTTTGTTATTTGCCTGCTATTCAAGTTGTGATATTTTTTGTTTGATGAAATGGAATTTGAGGAAGGAGGAAAAGGCTCTGTGTTGCATGGACATCCTTCTTTCTTTCAGGATTTTTCATAGAGCAGCACAGAGGAAAGAAAGAGAAAACAATTTCTATTTCTGTTCCTTGTTTTTCCCATGTGGAATGTGTTTGGAGAATTGTTTACCTGGAGTGAGTGCTTGATTGGATTCTGGTGAGGATTGTTTGAGCCTGATGGCAAATCAGATTCACCTGTGTCTGGACTCTCACGAGAGGGTCACAAGTTGTTAGTTAGATATGGTAGTTAGAAAAAGTAGATTTGTAGCTTTAGTATCTTCCTTTATGTAGTATATTAATGTATTACAGTATAGCTATAATAAAAAAATCATTCAGCCTTCTGAACTGGAGTTGGACATCATAATTTCTTCTCATTGGGTTCACCTGCATTTTACAATAGCTCTGGTTGTACGTTACATTATCTCTATACCTGTTTAGGAAGGGACACTTCATTTTGGGCTAGAAAGAGAGCATATAGCTTATATTGTAATGGTAACAGAGTAATAGAATTTAAATAATAATAGTAGTGCTACCACAGCTGGAGTCTTGTCCTACCTGTATTTATTGTACAAAACAGCAGAATAATTTTGCCATGGAATACACAGTCCCCAGAAACTTTTGGAAAAGAAAGGGTAGACAATAATTATAGCTCTTGGGTACACCATCTCTAACATACACAGTTGGTACCTGGACTTGCAAAACTTGAGTGTAACTTTTTGCATCTAGTCCCCGTGGAACAATTAGCTTTAGTTAACTAAAACCCCATGACGTTCTTGGAGACTTTTCATTACATGCCTCACTTTAAGTGTAAATATGACACATACACAAGTAAAAACACTACAGTAATAGCTTAAGTGAACCAAAGAAAGAGCAAAATAAAGGAGAAAATTAAATTACTCTTTCTATATTAAAAAAACAAGAACAAGGAAAGGTTGTAATTTAGCTCAGTTAAATGAAAGATGGTACAACATAATATACTGTACTTCATACAAATAATTCATTTAAGTAGTATAAAATCCCCCAAAGTAAACACTAACTTATATTTGTAAAATCATGATCCTAAGAATTTAATGAACGGAAACCTTTCATAAAGCCATCAAAACTCTCCTTTTTGAAGCCTCTTTATAGTTTGTTACTGGGATTTGTTTAGATATAAAAAAATAAAGTGGAAAAAACTTTACTGATATGAAGAAATGTCCAACCAGTTAAGCACATACTTATCTTTCAGCACACAGGACAGCCATTTGGTAAAGCACTTCAGCATGCATCTACTTTCACATATGTGATATATCAGCTATATTTGTCATATGGGGATACATTTTGAGCTTAAATTTAAAAAATGCATTGAAAGTTAATCATGTGCTTAATGTTTTGTGGAAGTGAAGCCAGTTCACAAGAGAAGCTTTGTCTGCTGTAATATTAAAATGCTTTTGTTGGATACAAGAAGAAAGGAAAGATATTGGAAAAACCCTCTCACTTGCTGAGAGCTTTTGGAAAGCTTTTGAAAGGGTGGAGTGGAATAGGCACTTGCTCTTTAGATGATATAAACTTGGGCATAGGGATAAATAAATCCTGAATATTCAAAGTACAGTGAGATATATTTCAGGAGGATTTCCTTTGCATTAAACCCAAGAATCTTACAACTAACCTTTATTATTTGCTATCCTAAATGAAACTTCCAAATAAGTGCTCACGTAAAATGAAAACACCGTGGCTGAAAAATAATTGCCAGTGGACATAAAATACCTGAATATGCAGATACATAATCGTATTTCCAGTAAAGCCAATTATCTTCCCAAATTTAATACATTTAGACAGACTGTTTGAATAGTTCCGTAGATTTAAAATGCAACAGGGTAAGCATGTAGTACCAGATATTCCTATTTCAGTCTCTTAAAAATTGCCTAGAACTATAGCTTCATTTAAAAAACCCAAACTTTCTAAAATCACCTTACAGTGACTACAGTTAGGTAAAATGAATATTTGTATATTCTTTTTTAAACACTCCTCAGGGACAGAAGATCACTAAAATATTTTTATCTCAAGTAATTGTAATTACATTTTGGAAATAACTTTTCAAACTTACTTTGCTTTTATAAATATTTCCTACAGCATTGCCTCAGTTTTTCCAGAACCACTACAGCTTTTCATATGTTCCATTGTGGTTTACTAAAACAGATAATCAAATGTTTCCTTTGTGGTGCATCAATACTGTTATTTAACAAGTTAAATAAAAACTGAAGAAAAAAAAATTCTGATTTTGTGAATCAAGCTAGAAATTTGCCTAATAATAATCATCATAATAATCATAGTAAGTAGCATTTTTGCCTGACATCTCTAAATATGCAAGTAAGATTTAAGGTGAATGTTATAATGGTTTATATCACTGGTTTTAAGGAGTGTGAGACAATCTAAATCTGGTTTACCATTAGAGGCTTGATTGCCTGTGGTGGCAGTATGTAGCCTATTCTGTAATACACCATTGCAGTTTCTAAGGCCATAACGTAAAAGTTTGGAACTTCTTTAAGCACAGTGGAGATGGCAAAAGGTTATGAAGAGAGTGTCTTAGAATCATAGAGCCATTTTGGTTGAAAAAAGCCTTTAAGATCATCAAGTCTAACCACGAACCCAGCACTGCCAAGTCCACCACAAAACCATGTCCCCAAGTGCCACATCTACACATCTTTTAAATGCTTCCAGGGATGGTGAATCAACCACTTCCCTGTGTAGCCCCTTCCAGTGTTTAACAACCCTTTCCATGAAGAAATGCTTATAAATATCCAATATCTTCACCTCCCCTGAGACAATTTAAGGCAGGTCTCCTGTCTTGGGTAGTAGGGCCTGTGTGCAGCAGCTCCCCTTGCACTCTGCAGCCACTTTAGCTCAGAGGGTTTGAGGTCATTCAGCAGACATGCCTCAGCAGTACTTAAAGTACAGAGAGGATTTCCTACTTGTTTTCTGATGAACTGTGAGGACATCTGAGAGGCTGAAAAACACCAGTGTGTGACACGGTGTGAGCTGGCTGAATAAGGCTTTCTGCACTGCCAGGCTCCAAGGACTTCTCATAGAGTGCTATGCTCCAAACGCATACATTTCTCTCTAAATGGACACGGCACTCCCTTCCTGTGCTCATAAAAAGGCTTCCAAAAGACAGTTAACAGATTCTTTCCTGTGCTCTGCTGTTGCTGAGAATGTTCCCAGCTACTACTCTGCTGGAATGCGTAGTCCTGCAGGAAGGTAAAGGCAGGGGTTTTCCATTCCCAACATCACACAGCAGAGTTGTTTCATGTGAAATAAAATGTTTCAGCCCATTTCATTTAGTGAAATTTAAAAGACAAATAAGAAAATAATTTAACTAAACTTGCTCAATTTTTTTTTCATGTGTTTATCCACAGCTATGGAATTTTTTTTGTCCTTTTCTAATTTTACATGCAAAATACCTTCATTGACAGGTTGTGAGTAGCTATCCCCAATTCAAACTATTGCCTTTCAGCATAATACCTGTCTAAGTGAACAAACCTTATCAAAGGGCTGAAATGAAGTAATATCACAAATGGCCAAAGATGTGTGCCAGTGTTATGCAGAAGACACATATTCTCAGGATCAGATAATGTCATCTCAGGCCATGGTGTAAGAAGAAAGCACAAGAAATGTCTTCATGATATACATACATGTGGAAGGAAGAGCACAGATTCCAATTTCTAGATAGCATTGCTGTAAGCCACGCTTTGTACTTGTCTCAGTCAGAAGAACTCAAGGTAAGCCAAGTGCAAAGTGTTTATCCCAGATGACTTCTAGATCTACTGGCAAAATTGGCCTCTTTTGAAGGAAATGGTAGGTGTTGACAGGACTGAGACATCATCCCTTCTTTATCTGAAATGTCTTGTTCCTGTTGCCTTGGCAGCAGATGCTGGGTGTGTGTCTGCATCCCAGCATATCTCATCTTTTTTGTGTCTAACATGCAAATAGGTCAGGGGAAAGGAGGATTGTGTCTGAGGGCAGTCCTGAAATAGTTATTGCCTGGGACAGGGTGAATAAAGTGGAGGAAGATTAAAGCCTCCAGAAGATACATTCTGATATTGAACTCTACCCTTCTGCAGAACACTTTCCATAATGAACTGCAAAAGCTTAAATGCTTTGGTCATTTAAAACTAAATTTAACAAAAAAATTGTGTACAGACTTTTAATTTTAGATAAGTTTTAGACTTTCATGTCTATGGAAAAGATGACCTAGCTGGTATTTGCTCTATGTGGTTATTGAACTCTTTGGGATGTAATAGATAGTTACAGTCTATAACATTTGAAACTAAATTATACCAAGCTTATCTCTATTTGGTACTTACCTGCACTGAGCAAACTCAGCAAATTTTCTCAGCAAAGAGCATCACTGATCAAAAGTGGTTTTTAAAGTTTGCATCAAACAGGAAAATAATAAGAAAAATACAATAATTTTTTTCTTATACCACTTCTTCATATAAAACCAAAATATTTGTGCAGGCAGAAGTGGAATAAAATTATATAGGATTTAATTTACTTTGTTGAGGATTGAGTGCCACGTAATAGAAAGATTTCCAAAGCATGAAGGTTAAAGACATTGAAGTAGAGATAGTAATTGTAAGCCATTGCATTTAAAAAAATAATTGATTTTACATGCCAGTTGACAGCAGACTTTAAGCTTCACAGTGGGATACATATGGAATATGCAGACTTTGTCCATTAACAGTGTTGAACTGGGAAACTAAAATTGTCAAATTACTTATAATTAAGGTAGCAAAAGAACAACTTAATTGAACACAGCATCATACCAGATTAGCTGTTCTATGCAATTTAATGTTAAATATGCACTACTGGGCCTGATTCCATTTTTAGACATGTCTAACAGGACACAAGAGATCATCTGAAATCTCCATGATGAACTACAGATAATAAAATGATGACTTGGCTAGTAAGATTAAGTAATACCTTATCTTTTACTTAGTTCTCAGAAAATCATCTCTGTCTCAGTTGAAATGAAAGTGGGCCTCATAATTAAAAAAGAAAATTGCAGCAGGGAACCACCCTAAGGCCTGTATAGGCTGTTTATATTGCTGAAAACAACAGTGGGAAGAAGTACTGCAGCAGTAGACTATTTATTTCTTTTTCTTTATAATAGAATACAATGTATATATAATGCAATCAGTATATTCTGAAGAGAAGACAGTATAATTTTCACTTTGAGACGCATCAAATAATTATTTAAGAGAATGGTTAAAATTAAAATGCATTGATTTTAGAGATATAATCTAGGCTTCCTGAGGGCATAAAAGTGATATTACTTTGCGGGCTGTGTTTTGCAGCCTGTCCCAGAGGAGACCTCTGGGGGGTTTTTGAGACTGGGATGCTCCCTTGCCTGATGCCCAAGCAGTAGCCTGGAGGCAGAGGCAAGCTTTCCTGGGGATGAGCTCCGTGGCCTGTCCAGAACCATCCATGCCTGGATGTTCCACACCTTCATCTGCACTTGTGAATCTAGTTTTGAATCTAATATCCAGATGAACCCTGTAGATAATCCTTGGAGTCCATCTTGTTCCTGGCAAAATGGCAAAATTTTGGTTTAGAATAACATAGATATTCTCCAAATAGCCTGATAAGGAAAGAAATAGCTTTCACTTAGGCTTCTGCAGAAAGCAAAAAGGCAGAACTGACTGGGAGGATGGGACAGAAATGGGATGGATCGAGGGCATCCCAAAACAGATTCTACCTAGCTAGCCCATGGCTTGCCTGTGAGGTAGAAGTTAACCTCAGGAACTGTGGTTTTTGGCATTGTTCTCACTGAGCAACAGCTAGATCAATTCAATTCCATACAAATAATTTACTCTTAAGCTGGACACACTTGCCAAGATTTAGCCTGATGTGAATAAAAATGGCCACATTATAAAATATTCAAATAGGCAGGTCTTCATGGGAGAACTGAAAGGCCCTGTGACCATTCAGTGTGACTTCCCAGTTGCGTGCCACTCTTAAACAGTGAGAGAAAACAGGCCTGTGGAAAAAATCCCATCTTTATTAAAAAGAGTTAATTATAAAGACACATGATGTAACATCAAATGCCTTTGGAACACAGAAAGTCACATTTTATTTTCTTTTCTGGGGGTTTCAAGAAAGTCACCCTAGAGACAGGATTGAACAGAACTCTCTGGAGGTTAAAATAAACAGCAAAACTATTATACTGAGACCTAGATTATACACTTGCATTGCTTATGAGTTTCAGGGAAAGCAAGCTCAGTTGTGTGTTATTGTGAAAAGGTTCAGTTTCTGATTGAGGAGAGTAGTGAGGTATCAGTCAGCTGCAGCTTTCCAAGTAGCACACCTACAATTGAAATAAAGGTTCCTTTTTTTACTTTACTAATTAAAATAAAGATTTATGCATTCACTCCCTGATCAGTGACAGCCACATTTTTAACATAAATGCAAATGTATATGTTCTATGGCTTTCCCATGAAAAAAAAAAATTCTATTGGAACATAAAATTTATGTAGCAAGTCTTACTGTAAAATAGTATCTGAAAAATAAAGTGTTTAAATTCTACTGAAATTATTTTCCCAAAGTCTGCACTTCTATTGATTATCACTGGTATAAATTGAATTTATATTCTTCTACAATAATTTGGCAACCTTATGTATAGTTTATAGTTATCTTATATGGAGCCTTACCACCAAATGTTAAAAATACAAAAAGCTTTCAGCTATAAACTCTCTTTTCTTAGATTAATAAATTAAGAGTGATTCATCTGGGCAGATCCTACTTTCTTTTTTTTGGCTTCCACCCAAATGCATATTTTTGAAGGCATGAGCAGAAATCTTTTTATCTGGTTTTAATCTGGCTAAGGAGAAAATCAAATATGTCACTGTACACTTCTCAGTGAAGAAAAAAATTCCACAAAGCACCAAATAATTTTTAAACAAAATCTGTAGTCAACCACATTGCAACAGGTAATTTGTCTGATATCATATAGACACCTCACTGTATGTTTCTTGGGAAAATGAAATAAGCATGTCTAAAAAAAGAAACTGGAAAACTGTAAATTTTGAGATGCCTTGCAAGAAAAATTCTACTAGCAAGGTACTGTCAGTTCTTTGTAGACCTCAAAGTCTTATCTGAGCATGGAAAATATACTTTTAGATATCCTTAATGTGTAAGTTAATAGATAGGAGAAAAAAATATTACTAATTGTGCTCAGATATTCAAAGGTATAATAACTAACTGCTATTCACTAAATAATCACTGAAGCTACAGGAGGCAATATTTTATTAGACTTGACTTAGGTAAGCAGCAAATGAAGTTGTAGAATAAATGACATTATAGAAAATAACCATGGAACCAAATGAACATGAACTAATCCCATTTGAGACACAAATAGGACAGCTAAGACTAATAAATTGAAAAGGTTAAGTTTGATTAAATGTGGCAGATAATTTTCATGAGACTGGACTGGAGAATATAAAGCGTCAGTGCAGAGGAGGGTCACCAAGCTGTTTATATCATTAAGAGTTTGTATCCGAAGTGACACAGAAAGATTTTTGAAAAGAAGCACTGGATGTAAACAGATAAATAAAACTACCTTATTGATACTGAGCCTGGGCAGTCAGACAGAGAGCCTCTGAGAAAGAAAAATTTTGTGGTGGGTGAAGAGAGCTGTGTGTTATAAGGAAAAAAATCGTAGCGCTGAGGTGAGAATTGCTAAGTCAAGCTGACTCATAACTCAGAAAGAACACTCAAAAAAAGGCATGAAGTTCTTCAGATGCATATTTTTAAAGAAAATAGTGAAAGAGAAGGCGAAGTGGATGTAGATTCGGAATAGGCAGGTATTACTCAAAACTCAAATACTGCAGCTTCTTTTCAGTAGATGAAATGAGGCTGCATATGGAGATAAAGACAAGACTGATAGCAGGAATACATCTGGCAATGGATGCTAAAGGCAGAAGAAAAACTGCAAGAAGTTCCTACAGTTAACAAGGGGTAAATGGTTTCCCAGGATTTTGCCAGAACTTTTGGATGAATTTGCTTGTCCAACTGCATATTTCTTCTAGAAAATTATAAAAATGTGTTAATATCATAAAGCTGGATATTAGCAAAGATAATACTTGTATTTCAGAAGAGATGAAAGGAGGCAAGGTGTTGATAAACCCATTTTTGTGTGCATGGATATGATATTTTGTGGAAATGTTTAATCTTGCTGATGTCTTTCAGCTCTGCTGGGTAGAGTCAGAGGTAATTCAACTTTGTTGTCTACTGAGGGCATGAAGGGATTCAAGTATTCTATCTCTTTCCAATAAATAAACACTCTGCAAGATAAAATTTTAATAGTGCGTTAAGAAATGTTAAGGGCTTTTGTGGCAGTCAATACTAGTTTAACAAAAACATACTGTACATGTGACCGAGAGAAAAGCCAGGATATCCATAGGGAATAGGAAAGAGGTTTGGCTACATTTCTCAAAGCTGGGAGAAAATTCTCAGAAGACTCAATAAATACAGAACGGTATTGGCCTGAAAAACAGGACGTGAATAAAACTTTTTTCAGTTCCCCAAAGGAGATCAGAGTGGATTAATCCCTATGAGTTTCTTTGACCCCTGCATTTGTATACATTTCTCATGTAGGAGTTGAATTTTACATGAATGATGAGATCATCCAAAGTAAAACAAATGGTGATAATAAAAGGATCCCACAAGGCCTGGAACTTTATGTTTTGGAGGAGAAGGAAATCTCTGATTTGGGAGCAAGGAAGAAGACATTTCAAGGGTCCTCTTGCACTGTTTTCTACATCCCTGGCTCCCCTTGAGGAGGAGGCATTGCAGTGGGAGAGTTGTGTGTGATCTGGAGGGTCCATGAGTGGATTTGGGTTTGGCATTGCAGTGGGAGAGTTATGTGTGATCTGGAGGGTCCATGAGTGGATTTGGGTTTGGCATTGCAGTGGGAGAGTTGTGTGTGATCTGGAGGGTCCATGAGTGGATTTGGGTTTGCCCCTGGCCCTCTGCCTGCTCCACACACCCTCTGTGGGGCCATGTTTGTCACTGGGTCAGATCAAACCAAACAGAGCAGGAGGCAAAGAAAATCTAGGTCACTCTACCCAAGCAATAAGTATGGGAAATTTAGATTCTGAACTCCTCTGGTGATTTCTGGAGTCATTATTTTATTTCTTAGCGTCTTAATGTGGTCTGTGCAAGAAAAGGGGCAATAATGCCTCCTTTTCCTCTTGTAAATAGATTGTAAACTTTCAGACACAAGGACTTCTGTTTTTCTGTGTAAAGAGCACTTGGAAAAAAATGTTATTATCTCAGCTGGAGCCTCTTTATGTTACTGTACTACAAATAAATCCTACATGCATATTCGCCTTTAGATATCCAGGAAAAGAAGGCCTCTTTCTATGAGAGATCTGCTGTTTATGCAGGAAAATTCACTAGAGTCTGGAGCTTGTTTGTGCTGATTATCAGTTGCTACATTACTTTCTTTTCCTCAGAAAAACTCAGAAGGATGAGGAAAAATCACAGATACCCCAAAGTAAGGTATTTTGATAAGACCAAAGGCTGACATTTCTGATCTGTGGAGTAAAAATGTAATTTCCTAAATGATAGCTCAACTATGCAGAGGCTTTACATTGTACCACCAGTTACCTTTATACAATTGTACACTTCTCAATGTAAAGTCTCTTTTTCTCCTATTATGCAATGCAAAGCTTCTTTTTCCTTCTTGTGGAGTTGCAGTTTTATATGTTTTATTACATCTTTATTCTGTCATGGTTTGTTCCAGTGTATCCCCATACTGTTTTGGTTTCTCCCTGAGTTTTCCCACCTTTCCCCAAGTGTCAGTTTCCCTGGAAAATGCCAAGTCAGTCCCCTGTCCCCTCCCAAGTGCCTTGTCTGTCACTCGGTGCCCCTTCCCCTACCTCTAGAAACTTCCATCCAGGGCACCGAGTGATTGGATGAGGTCCTGGGACCCCTACCCTGTCTCCCCCTCACTGCATCCCCCAGATGTCAATCCCCACAAGAGTCACTCCTGTCTGTTCCCCACTGGCTGATCGGGCCCCCTCCCTCTCCCTATGTAACATGTTGCCAGCACCCCTCAGTTGCTCTTGTTGGCTGGCCCCCTCCGGTGCTGTTGGGTCCACAGGACCTCAATAAACATCGGATTTTTGCCCCCAACAAGTGTCTCTCCTCATTTCCTCGCCGTTGGAATCGGCAGCGACCTAAAGCACTCTCCTGTGGTCTGGGGCGGGGACGCGGCACCTTCTCCTGTTCAATTTTTTTAAAGTGCTTTTTATCCAAACCATCACATGAACAACTCTTCCCTTCCTTTTCATGTTAAGAGTGAGAGGCAGTAGGAGAAACCTGGTGAGGAACATAAAGGTGAGAATCTCAGAAGAGGCTTTTCCTAAATATTTCCTGACTACCACCTTCTGCCTGAATAGCATCATTTTCTCCAGGTCAAAGCCAGTGGAACTGCAGTCCAGCAGGGAGCAGTAGGGGTTTAGGAACTTGCCCATATTGAGTAAAAAGGGTTCTACTGTTGTGCTCTGAAGGGGAGGCTGAGGTTGATGTGTAATTTGACAGTATTCATGGAGACATGAACATTGCAAGATGCACAGCCCATACACCATCCCTTATAGTATACAAGCAGCCACCATCACCTTCTGGCTTGTAATGGAGTTTTCAGTATCTTGCGCTTCATGGAAAACTGGTTATCTTTTAGGAAAAAAACAAATTTCTTCCATTGGTAACAAGGAAACCTCTGTAAACAAAACCAATTAATTCCTGCCAAACTGTTCTGTGACACACTGGTAATAATGTTAGCCAATGGTTATTTTGCACTTTGAAAACATGATTTATTTTGCTTATCGTATTTCCAAAGAACATTACATCCTTAAGTGTTTAACACCTAACTTGATGAGGAAACCCTTTTTCATTTTTATATGATATGGATATAATTCAATATGATGTGTGTATTTGTTTTTTTCTTATTGTAATTATATAACAGAAGCTAAATATGTTAAGTTTTAGACTCTACTTGAAATTTTGAAGTCTTGGTCATAAAAGACCCAGTTTAACAGCAAGGCTGGCATAAAAATGTCTTTTGTGAAGTTTTGCATTTTTTCTTATAAAGAAGCCCTGCAGCGTGGCAGTAACTGAACTTGTAGAAAGGAGGAAGAAATTTAGTGAAAACTGTATGAAAATCTATTTTGCAGAGTTTAAATGCACTAGCAACCTGGTCCCCCTTTAGGAAAAGATCAGGGAGAAGAGAAAGGTTAAAGAGCTTAGTTCAGTCTAAGCTTTGATGAAAGTAAAATTTCTGGGCCAACCTGACATAACCAAGCTCCCTTTCTGTGTAAAACTGAGGATAACGTTAAAGAAATATTTTCTCCCAGGGAAAAAAAATAATCCTTAAGATTTCTCACAGAGTCTTCTATTGAATGTGTTTCTAATTTACCCACTTTCCCCACAGGCCATCGGCTCCCTCAGCATTTCGATTGAGCAGATTAAAATGTGGAGGCATAAGAAGGTAAGAAAAAATATCAATTCACTAAATAGTTACAAAACCCCTTGACTTTTAATAGGAAAAAGTCATCAATAACAGAAATTATAGTGCATGTTTCTTTCAAAATCCTCTTTCACACCTTCCTGTCAGATGAGGAGACTCATAGCCAACTAGAATCAGATGCTTTGTCAATGGACAGGCTACAGCATAAACTGTGGAGAAAACTCAGAACCGGAAGAAAACTTCCATCCTTTTGACAGAGACTTGCCTTTAGTGGGATCAGCCTCCCCTTAGGTTGGAGTCAAGCCCTAATTAGTGGCTCTCCTTTGTCTCAAAGTACCACAAAAACTCCTGGCTTTTTGCCTGATGTGTCTTCTCTTGATTGACAGGAACACCAACATGGACAGATATTCTCCAGAAACTATACAATCCATGAAAGCTCCAGATGCCCAGGTTCTACACAGGGCCTCTGCCAGGGAGTGAGGTGGATCCAGATGAGAAGGTGAGTACCGTAGGCTCCTCCTGCTCAGCTGCAGAACGAGATCCAGTTGAGGCAAATTAGATGATGTGTTCAATTTCTGCATGTTTTCCTAATGCTTTCTTGGTTCTGTAAGCATTACAGATGGCACATCCTGAGAGTTTGATTTCACTCAGATACATTGCTCAGCAGAAGATGACTTTTAGCCAGAAGCTAAAAGTCCCTCGGGAAGCCCACCTGGTTCCATTTCCAGCCATTAATACTTAAGCACTTTCAAATACCACACAGATTGCAGTATCAGTCTGCTAAAAGCTACCTTTTAGCCTCAAAGTACTTGCTGAAGAGTAGGGATGAATTGTAGCTGCTGTAGTCAGTTTTCATTGTCTACATCTGCATAGCCTGAAGGGTTAATAGTTGCGGGATGACAATCATCTTGAGAAAAATGGTATGAAATGAGTGAAAATACAGTGAATTGCAGCCTTTCCCCTCCCCTTCACTGTTATCTTTTTTTGCCAGGGTCCCTACTGAATCCTCTGGACTACTTCTGTGTTTGGTGGCAGCTATTTCAGATGCCTTGGGATATCAGCTATCTTTACATGTATTCATAGACAGACTGATGTGTTGGTAGTTGCCTACTGCTGAAGGTATATGGGAAGAGACAGCAGGCAGTATTTTAAGAGTTTCTGAGTTTCTATCTGGCTAAGATTAATTCACACTTTTTATCTTCCTTCTGGCTCTGTTCAAAATTTGCCACATTTACTTAGCACTCAGATTGTTCTTGGGCTTTCTATTTATTATTATTACAATTTTAGTTTCTAGGACACTGGTACTCAAGGTAAAGCTAGAGATGGCAGCTAATCATTTGATTGATAATACTACCATTAATTTAAACTTTGTTTTTTTTCAATCCAATAAGTTGTTCTTAAGCTCATGATTGGACCTCTGTTAGATGGAAAACAGTCCTGTAATTTAATAGAGACATTAAAATCACTAAAAGAGTATCAAAGGGCTAAGCAAGGGAGTCAGCTTATCTACTGAAGGAATTTAATAACTCAGAAATCTACATAACTGACATTGGTTCTAACTGTAGTTAAATCACACTCCAAAACTGAGCAAATAATTCCTGTTCATGCCTCAGTTATCTCTGAAGCAGATGGTGGAGTGTTCACTAAGCATTCAGATGTAAAGGCTCCAACATTTCTCATTAGGGAGATGAAAGTTGTCCCCTGGCTGCTGGCCTCACTTTTTTGCCAGAGCTGCTGACCCAGCACAGTAGCCAAACAGCATCCCATGGACCTGGCCCCTCTGCTGTGGGAGTTTGCTGTTCACTGCATCAGGTTAAAGCATTATTGAGGTTTATACTGAGTTCCACAAAGTGTGTGAAAGTCTATGGAGAATAGTTTTAATTATTATTTTCTGAAATGGAGGAGTAAAAATTTTACACAAAAAGTCAGATTTTACTGACTTGAATAAGTACTGATTTGTTGGAATCCTCAGTGGTACAGCTGAGGATTATCTATACATCTATATAATTGTGTATAGAGTGGTTGTGTTTGAAGTCTTTCAGCTACCCTAGTGAAGGTCTAGAGTGACATAAGAATAAGTACATGAACAGTTATGTTTCATGTATTGTTCAGCTACTCAGTAAAATGACAAAGGGGTTTACACACAGAAGACAAAAGGCCTTATAAAAATTAATACCTGTGAGGACTAAAAGGAGTATATGCACTGCCCCAGTGCATCAGTGGAAGTGGAAGCTGATTCCTCTAAATGACTTCAAGCTAGGGCTGCTTTAAATAAAAAGTAACATTGGATGTGACAGAGGTGAAATAATAGTCTATCAAAAGATAATGGAGCTGGAGTCTGACAACAAGAATGAAATGTAAGGATGAAAAGCTGATGTGGCAAAGCGATGTGGTGCATACATATGAACAAATGGCACTGGATTTGCTTGGACAGGATGTTAAGAAGAAAAAATAACAGAGGGCTCTGATAGTACAGCAAGGTATTTGTTTAAAATTGAAAAGGAAAGAGTAGTGCCATGCTGCATTTACCTGGGGTTTATTTGGAAGTTAACCTTTTAATCAACATATGAGGAGCAAGAGATTTTCAGTGTCTCTTGACATGAATTTTGATGCAAAATTAAAGGGTCTATTAAAGACCATCCTCTCTAAATTTCTCCTTAACCCAACAACAGTTCTCCCCGTGGAGCACAAATCTCTGTCTCTGGTTCATTTCTCTAAGCAGCCCTTGACAGAGGTGTTGCCAACACCTGCCCTCTCTGTGTTACAGGCAGTGGTCACAAACAGCTTTTGCACAGCCTTGTGAATCTTCTTGACTGCCACTGGCTAAAAGCCATTAACTCTTTCTCCCTGAGTTTCATTCCTAGGAGAAACCACCTCATAATATAAGAGTGAATGCTGCAAGTGGTACAAGAGAAGGGAGAAAGAAACGTGTTCATGAAAACATTCATTTGCATGGTGAGAAAGAGCAGTATCCCAGCCTGAGCCCTGGATTTTATCCTGTGCTGGGCTCCTTTTGCAGAACTGTGCAAAGACACAGGAGATTTGCCCAAACACATTTTAACCTAATAGCTATTATTTGGGAATGAAAGAAAAATATTTGGCTGTCAGCTGTAACTAGAAAATTATAATCAGTAATCAGATAACTACCACCTCCCTCCCCGCAAAGTAAAGCAAGCATTAATAATTGGCTGTAGTACACAGGTGTAATTCATTACAATGACTGATTATTTGTAAATGTCTGTAACATTTTGCCATAGCAATTAGCAATTCTTGTTTTAGTTATCTGAATTCTTACATGACAACCATGAAATCATGAAACGTAAGTATTGACAACATTGATAGTTGGCTTGAGCTACTATATTTTTGAGGGCAGGTTTTAGAAAGATAGCAATTTTGTTAAGTACAATGCTAGCTTACCACTCAAGTAAAAAATAATACATTCACAGAACAAAAATATAAATATAGATTTTTTTTTTCCTTTTAGGAAGAAATATGAATTGTAGTCCTTCATGAAATAACAAAGCTTGTTGTTTGAAAGAAAAACCAACAGGCTGTTTTGTCTGCATGCAATTCAGACATCAACTCAACAGTGACCAAAACACCCCCTCACATGTTGAACTGATTCTTTGCCAGGAGGTATCATGAGAAACCTGGATCTAAAAGGCCTTTTAAAACCTGATTTGTCTACAAAGCCTGCTGCAGTTGGTTTGGTCAGTCACTAACCTGATATCTATTTTCTAGTAAATACTAGAGAAGAAGAAAAGCTATGTTCCATTACAATGTGGTCCACTCTGATTTGTTCCTACTGCTCATGTTTCCTATCTCATATATATTTGTTTTCAGATGCAAGATGGTAGCAAAGAAGAACAGGCTTCACAGTATAGAGTGGATGGGCAAAAGGGAACCCCTGGGATGTAAAAACCTGCTGAGCTGAGTACAGACCTGCTCCTCCAGATGTCTCAGACCTTGTGCTCATCTTTCTGAGGAGCTGAGGAAATGAAATAAAAACATAGTATGAGTGCTTCAAATAAAACTGGTGAATATATTAAGAACTTGTTCCTTGGGACAAGTAATTAGGATTTGTAGGTATTTTTCACATAATTCCCACACTGGGCTAATTTATTCTGAGGAAAATTTCACAAGAACCTAAGCAAACCATGACTTAAACTCCAGATTTTAAATTTGACTTGTAATTGTACACAGAATCTGAAATGCCTAACGATAATAATATTTTTAAAACCAATTTTGCATTGCAAAAAGAACCTTATTATAAAATGGTAACTTAATACTTCTCAATACTATTCAATGCCCCTAAGGTTTGAAAGTTTGGTGTGAGGACTTTGGTGCAAGTACCATCAATACCTGACAGGAGCTGTGTAACTGGTGCCCATGTAGCAGCCTGTGGTGGGATGGTTTGCCTTGTTGTCTACTCTGCACTGTTCCAGAGACATTGTCCAACACCTCCTCGGCCCTTTTGTGACATCCCACTCACCAGGGCTGGACTGAAGCATGTTGTAAGGATATTTAAGTTACCTTAAAATTACCTGTGCCAACTTGGACAGTGGCTCCCTGCACTCCTGCCTCACACCCATTCTCACCACTCCCCAAGTACACAGATGTCTTAGAGGTCAGATGGCCTTGTGCCTATCTGCTATTGGGATTTTTTCTGTCTGTTGCTTGCAGCATGCTATAACACTTTTCTGGGTAAATTATGGAAACTCTTGTGCAAAACAAGGTAATGAATGCCTGGAATATTTTGTGGAGTAAACAGTTGCACTGAATTTCCAAGACTTGAAAGGACATTTAGAGTGCAGACTAAGCACCTGAATGCCACTTGAATATTGAGTATCATGAAGCTACAAATTAGGGCAGTCTATCCCTGTGGAAGGAAAATTCAAATAAATTCTTATTAGATTTTTTTATCCATCTTTAGCTACAAGACTAATAAAGCAAAAGCAGACTAAGCTAAAAGAAAAAAACTGTATCCCCTCATGTGAAGAGAATGTCTGAGCCCCAATGCATGTGACTATAGCACCTATTATTTAGTTTGGGCCTGAATTTTAAGCTTCACATTTCACTTTTAGGTCAGCATTTTCTCACCACTCTGGACTCCTAACAATTACCTAGAACTTTTACAAAAATACACAGAGTACATGTAAAAATGAAAAACAATGAGTCTGCTCCCAGATGCCTTTTATCAGCCTGTTTTTCCTGACACTTTGGATGAGATACTCAGCCAGCTTCTCTAAAAGCAGGCTGAGAGCTCCCACACTTGATAGTGCTTTCACAACTCCTGGGCCCAGTCCTAACATTACTAAACTCTGTTCCTTGTTTACTCCCATAAAGCTAAGATTTTTACCTCCAGAATATGTTATTTCAGTTCATTAGTGAAACAGAAGTTTTCCTTATGAAACATACAAATTTAAGGCTCATTATAAATGAAAACTGTATTTATAGTTCTCATTGGTTCATTTTGATAACAAAAGTGCAGAGTCCTTACTGTTAATTTTCTCTGTCACAATCACAAAGGGGCAAAGAGAATTTGCATTTACTTTTTTCAGGCTAGATTTTGTGTAGGCTTAATGAACTTCTAATGGGGTTGATTGTAGAAAATTACCTTGCATTGTATGAGCAGAAGTTAAGATTAATTTTAAAATAAATAGAGTCATTTCATGGAAGCAAAGTTTGTGAAATTGGAGGAAGTGGTTAGTAAAGTCAACTGGGCTGAAGTGTTCAGGGGTTTGACTTAGAGGCTTGAACTCTCCTCTAATCAAGATCACAAAATATAGAAGGAATTTGCCA
The DNA here is from genome assembly GCF_050655825.1 of Lonchura striata. Taxonomy (NCBI): domain Eukaryota; kingdom Metazoa; phylum Chordata; class Aves; order Passeriformes; family Estrildidae; genus Lonchura; species Lonchura striata. Next base: position 80,706,271 of record NC_140705.1, on the reverse strand, counting down.
AACAAGAAGAGCAAGGAAATTATAGCAAAATATTACCAAAGCTATTTGAGTCAACAGCTGACTGTGAATGATGGTAGGAGTGAGCATATTCAGCGAACAAAAGTTATTACAGGGACACATCAGGAAAGAAGTCAGTTCATACAGAACAGAAAACATGGGAAAAAGTGAAAACCACCAAATATTAGGGTAAAATAAGCCTTCTAAGAAAATGCTAAAATATATTGAGAAAATTATTTAGCCTTTAAGTGATGGGCCAAATCAGGGGCCAAGGGCTGAGTGAAAAGTGATGGAGCCAAATCTGAGAGAGTGGATGCAATACAAAGACTGGGCACACACGACAGGCAAGAACATAGAATTTGGCACAGGAGGCCCTTGGAGGTTTCTTCTGAGTCTTGGAGTCTCTTCTGTGATTTCTCTGTGAAGGGCAGCACCAAAAAACAAATATGGGATTTGAAATTTGCCAGTAAAAGCCAATTTTCTAGTCTCACTCAGCAGAAAAAAAAGAAAGTAGCAGTGCTGAATGTCTTGTATTTTAACTATGTACATTTAAGGTGTAGCCTACTCAGTGTTGTGAGTATAAAATGATGCCACCACAGATTAATAGCTTGCTTTCCAGGCTAATGGCTCATTTAGTAGTCTTCTATAAACCAAACTTAATGAGCATTCAGTAGAGGAGAAAAGGATTTTGAAAGAAATTATAATGAAAAATAGAGGTGAATGGAACAGAGGACAGAATTCAACAAAACCTGCCAAAGAGTGGTTCACATCAGACTAATCTGATATTTAAATATTGATAAGGCTAGTGATTTTCTGGGGAAGTGAAAAACAGAACATGTACAAGATAAAGGAGTGAGGTCCAGAATATGTACAGATAACATGATGTCTAAATATTAGACTGGGAATTGAATTAACTTTCAGGTGTCAGGCTTGTAGCCTCCTATTATGTATTTGTACAGTGACATGGCACTATAGACATTTATGATCAATTATACAGTTGTATATCTAAGAAACTGCACAGAAGCCATGATGTTCATCAGGGGAACACAAAAAGCTAATTAGTAGAAGGTACAAATGTACAATTGTACAAATGTGTAGTAGATGTGTCCAAAACACTCTTTCTTGCCTCATTTTAGTACATCTGTAAACTGGGCTTCATGGATTAAATCCTTTCACAAGGATTACACACCAAGACTGTCTCTTTGGAACCAAGCAAGGGAAAAATACTTTTAGGTAGTTTTCCTGAAAGAAAACCTCTGGGTCTTGTAGGGACTGTTGCTTCTTCTCCCTCTTCTCAGTTAGCTGGAATGTTTTCTTTGTGATTGTAGCAGTTCTCTGCAGTTTTCTGATGCCCCGTGTTTCAAGTTTTCACACCCAGGCATAGGCTCCTTCTGGTCCTCTTGTTTACATACTTTTACAGGACAGGGAAGGGTGAGGCAGCCTGTGGGCAGGAAGAATAATGTGGTCTTCTCCCATCCAGGAAGAACTTTCTTATCCCATCTGCAGTGTGCTATGGTGCTCTCCTGAGTTTTCAAATTAGGCTGTTTCTTACAGCAAGTTCTTCTCCCTGGAAAATTGCAGGATTCTCCTAGTCAAAGTCCCAGAGGCAGAGACTTCTTGTTTCTGACACTCCCCAAGACCTGTGTTAACTGCTGGGAAAATTGTATAGAATATTGCTCTTTGAAAGGTGTTGTCATCTGCAATTCAGGCTTTACTTTTTCCCTTAAGTTTTTTCAGACTTCTTTTCCAACTCTTAACTCAAGAGAGGTACCAGTCCCTAATGGCTGAGAGAAACAACTACGCTACTTAAGATCTACTCCCCTGTTTCAACACCTCTTGAAAATGCAAGGAGAAACCAGCATTTATCCAGCCAGTGAAACTAGCAGAGAACCTGTCCTGTTGCCTTCTGAAGACTGGTTCAACTCCTGCTCAGTGGTACTCTGTTGCACAGAGAGTATCCTGCTTTTCAATTCATATCTGAAGACCTTCTGGCTGCTGTGGTCAAAGTTCATATTTCAATTTTTTGAATATGTAGTTGCTTAGATTAGAGAGAAGGACAGATGATAGAGAGGGGAGACAGGTGAATACAGTACAGCACTTATCAAAGACTTGGATAAACCCTTAGAAACAGATCAGAGCTCTGGCCAGCTCTTGCAGCCTGTCCTCTATTTTTGTAAAAAAGAGGAAGGTTCACACCAAAGGCCCCACACATCTACAAATTTGTTAGAAATGCCAGAATATATTGAGCTGATTCTCTGTGAAAAGACTTTGTGGCAGTGCTGGGACCACATTACTGGCCAGGGTCCTTGAGGAACAAGAAAGCACCTCAGAGCAGCACTAAATAAGGAGCTGTGGCCTTCAGCTCTTGACCCATCCCTTCAGGACTGGGTATTTTGCATGGCTCAGCTGGTTTCCTTGCAAGACCATCTCAAAGTTTGGGTACCAGACATGTCTTGACATCAGTTACTGTCCCCTCCTACTCCCAAGAGGTGACGATATAACAGAACCAGATGCATTGATCTTCCCAACTCTTTTGTGAGTTTAACACCCACAATGGAAGCTACTCATATGGTAAATGCTGACACTAATTGCTTCATTGAGTATTTTTTTTTTAATTTTCTTCTCTGTCTAAGCAGACTTCAATTCTGAAAAGACTTTTAGCTGTTTTAAAACTGCATGTCTGATGGCTAAATATTTTGCAGAGAAATCCCATACAATCTCTTTGTAACTGTGAAAGAGTGACTTCCTTCAAAGATAGTGTTTCATTTGCTCTAGGTCAATGTTTTTGTTTTGAAAGCCCATCTGCCATGTTTCCTTCGCCTTCTGGTCTCCTTATCTGTAAAAAATTATTCTGTTTGTATCAACAAAAAGAGAAGTCATCAAAAGAGGCTGAGATACAATAATTAAGTGGAGGAAAAATTTAGGCATGCGAAATATAATCATACATGTCTTTGTCAACTAACATTGTTTCAACAAAGGCATTTTTGAAAGTAGCTCCTAGCAGCTCCCCAGCTGCTACAGGTTTTCATTCCTTGTCAGCATCCCAGAGTATGTATGTCATGAGGAGGAATTTGAAGGAGATAAGAAACATCTTTCTGGCTTGATTCAGGGAGTGTGTGCAAAGGGATCCGTGAGGGATATTTGCCTGAAGCTTTACAGATACAACAGCAAAAAAAGAGAGAAATATGCATTCAAGATTGGCAAACCAGGAGTGGGAGAGCCAGAAATTATGCGACAGGACATATGATGGATGTAACTATTATTGTAATGCTGCTTTGGTCTGCCACAAGAAAATTTAAAGCTGTACATATTTTTGTAGCCCATTCACTTTACCTCAACTTTTTTAGCTATGCCTTGATGTAGGGCAGGATGTTCTGCTTAGTGATACTGAGAAATTCTGTTTGCCTACAGCTTTCCAAAGCTGCTTGTAGATAATTTCTTAATCCATTACCAGGATGGATATTTGACACATTCACTTGCATTAATTAAGCAGATGTAGGAATAGATGGGTCATTTCTCAGCAACCTTTCAGGACTTGTTGAAGAATCCGATGGAACAGTTCCGTATTTTTCTCCTTAGGAAATAATAGGAAATGAATGTTGCATATATTATTTGCATATTTAGCTAGCTGTCCATTTAAAAACATTTACTCATAGCATTTTTTCCTCTTATTCCTGCTGATCAAAACATCAGCTCTTCACCAGTAAAAAAATGCTTTGAAGGGGGAAAGTCCCTATTAAAAACAAACATTTTTATTGTAATTATGAAATTATAATTCATGTACTATGTATATATTTTCTAACATTTTGCAAATGCTCTATCAAAATTATTTTCTAACATCTTGACAGCTACTCTGCATTTCCTAAAAATGGTTTCTTTATTTAGAAAGGAAACCTTTCTTGAACATTCTGGAAATAGATATATTATATTGAGCACTATTTTTCAAAGCATACAATGCAAATTATTGTCACATGTGCTATAGCCTCAAAATCATGAAAATGTAGCACAGATCTGATGCCCATGTTCATATGGATTTGAATACAAATGTGGTTAAGGTAGCACAGCTAATTTCCTGAGATGCTCAGGACTCCTTTGATAATGCCTCTGTTTAGAGTGCTACTTATTTCCAGGAGGGCTCCATGGGGTACAAGGCTTTCTACATGCCCTCTTTTCTGTTGTTCCCAAAGAAAACCTTTGTCTTGAAAAACACCCTCCCTCTTGTTTTTTTTTCAGTAATATTTGCTATTTAAAAACTGTTTATCAAACTGCTAAAAAATACTGTTCTTGTGAATGCAAATAAATCTGGAGCATGACAAGTTTCTCAAATGCAACACTGGCTCTGCCTTGAGGAAGTAGGAGGTACCTAAGCTCACAATGAACTGTGAAGAAAACAAACCTTGCTCTGCTTGTTGGACTTTCTTAGTAGTTTACTTTGAGAACACATTCAGGTTATGATAACTGGAGCAGAATTTCCTGCAGAATATCTGCTACAAACACAAATATATCTTTCTTTCGGTGCTCTAAAAGGTTTTTTGATGTTGTCTTTTTTCACCATAGATACTTTCAAAGAAAGAAGAATCCCCCTGAACTTAGAAATCACAAACTCTTGTTGGGCAATATGTACTAAGTAGGAGATTTTTATTAGGTACAGATAGATTATAGATTCATGCTACAGGGTATGAGCAAATTTTGATCCTCTCCAGCTTTGCAATGTTTTATAGTTAGGCCTCTTGCTTTTATAGATAATTTATTAGCAGGGGACAGAATATTTTTTTCAGCACTTGGACCTTTTCAGTATTTTCCAAGGGCTTGCCCCCGATTAATGAACACATTTTCAAGTCTAAAGACCTCAAAGTGTTTGTTTGAAGAGTTGCCTATTACTTTTCCCTATATTTTTTTTAATTAACAGAAAGGATTTGCAAACAAATTAAGTAAACTCAGTTACTCATCTTGGCCTAATTATTTTTGGAGTTTATTCCCATATCAGAGTTGGTAAAAATCAGGCAAATATTTTGACATTTGGTCACTTTACACTCTGTGAAGGTGAGGAGTCCTCTCCAAAGCCTTGCCAGGGGGTGGGATAGCTCCTTTTCCACAGAGTCACAGTAGGATCTATCCACCAACCATTGCAGTAATGTTCTAGCACGTGCTCTTCATCTTACAGCCTCATTCTGTTTTGTTACCAGCAGGCATTTTATGGGATGGGATTGAAGACACACATATGTAGCAAGATAGTTTGGTTCACGCTGCTTGGAGCTCATTTTTGGCTTTTAACAGCTGCGCTGCATTCGGGGGACCTCACAGCTGCACTGATGTAAACAGAGCCCTTGGCTGGAGGAAGGACAGCCTCCCCCACAGCTGCAAATCGCAGGACAATCCATCCGCACCCTGCTCAGTGGAAGAAGAAGCGGCTTCATTTTCCATCTGCTGTGGCTGGATGGGGTCTGCTGGCTGGTGCAGAGAATAGGAGACCCCAGCCCAGCTTCCTCTTGGCTCCATCCCTGGCCATGAGCGGGCATCGTGCTGGGAGCCAGCTGTGCCCAGCAGCTGGGGGGATGCTGAGCGGAGGAGAAGGCTGCACTCCAGGCACACCGCCTCCCGCTCTGCAGAGGAAATCTTTCATGCCTTCATCCCTGCTCCCTGCATGCTCCTGCGATGGCCAGAGACAAACTACCTAGCCATTATTGTATTACCCAATGCATCCCAGCTAATCTTGTTTTGTGTCAAGGGAAAACCCAAATGAAATCATTGTGCTTTATGGATATTTGTGTCATCTGAAGAGAATGATTCCATTAAGATTAACACAAAGGCTTCTTTTTGCTAATAGCCTTTGAAATGAAATTTGTTTTCTCAAGAGTCCTTCATTTAAATAGGAGTCCTTCTCTTAAGTCAAGGGAAGAAAAATTGGTATTGTTTTTTATAATTGATCAAGAGAAATCTGTATTACAGTAAATATGTGGCTATGTTTCTCACAATGAACAATATACTTACCTAAGAGATACACACTTTAAGCTAATCAACTCTTTCTCTTTAAAAACCTAGGAAAATATTATTATTTAAATTTAGAGATATTATCCTAAATGCACTATAGCTAGGTAGCATCAATGTGTTAAATTCAATATAATCTTAGATAAAAATGATAAATTATTTATTTGAAGCAGTGGATAAAACAATTCCAAAGCAATCATAGGTGAAATTAAAAATCACAGCTGAAATTTTGAAATTTGCTTACTAAATAGGTTATAGCCACATAGATGCAAAGAATATAGGAGCTGCATGGCTTTTTATCATCTTTTCTTGTGCTGTTGTCAGTACAGATGTTTTCAGTGGGAACAATCACTCCTTGTGAGACTTGATACTACAGCTTACTTCCTGAAAATTTGGCACAGGGTGGTTTAGGGAGAAGTTTGCAGATTTTGGTTTTGCACTGGCAAGTAGGAGAGAATGAGAAAACAAATTGTGTAGTAAGTGAAACAAAAACACAGAAAACTTACATATCCATTGCCAGCTTTTAGGGGAATGAAAGCACTTGAGATTTCGCAGTCTTACTGGAATAATTAGAACTACATAATATTTAGAATACTTAAGCCCAAGAAAATCTTGGGAATATTAAAAGGGTGATGTTAAATCCTCTGCAAGGAAGGAAGAGCTAGGCCAGGCTTTGAAAGGATATAAAAAAAGGGAAAATCTGTGATCTGTGCTGGATGTGCTGTCTAACTGCTAACAAATTTGCACAGATGTGAGAAATACAGCATGAATGAAAGCTAAAAGAAGACCCATCTGGAAGAATAAAAAAATAAAGTGATGCATTTATTTAATTTTTCCAGCTTCCTGCAGGTCTGGCTTCCCAGCTTCCACTTTTGTCAAACCGATTTTATCACCTGGAGCTGTACAGTGTCAGATAAGGACAGTGTGTTGGCATTTATAGGGGAAGTTGTTTGCAGTGTCCCACGTGTCTGGTCCTGCTGCCAAGGGGTCAGTGGCTGTTTAATGATAGGAACTCCCATTTTGGAATAGTTGTGACAAGTGTAATGCCAGGCCAGTTTCTGATAGCTTTGTCATATGCTATGGGACTACTCACAAACTGCTCATGCCTTTATGTACAACACACCATGAATAGTAGCAAAACTGGACAGCTGGAAAATAGTCAGATCCATGGTGGCAACAGTGTGAGTGACCCCAGCCTTAATCCCTGAGCTCAAAGAAAGGGATAGAAAGACTGCTGGCACCGAACCACAGCTCAGCATGTAAGGAGGATTACATTCAAGATTAGACAGGCATTTTTGTTGCCTTTGATCTTGGTTTCATAGATGACAGCAGGTTGCTAAAACCTTCAAGGCTTAAGAGAACACAGAGGATATTTCATGAAAGGTGGGAGTTACACCAGTAAAATGCAGAAGGGATGAGTGAAGTTACCACTGGTGGGTTTCAGCTGACTGGCACTGACCAGCACAGTGAATAACTCTGCTCAGATTTCAGCATCCTTCCTTTCTTATGACTGGATGAAACAGAATATTTTGTTCTAGAATGTCACATTTTGACCATGAATTAGAGATAGTTATAATTCCATCAGGTTGGAGGGAAAAAGCTCTGCTCTTTTCTTTCACCAAGGGTATGCGCCTTGATTTATAGAAAATCAGTCTCTCTTCTTACATTAGCTCTTGTCATCAACAGTTGCACAGGTGGAAGCCCATGAGGTGCTGATGTCAGACTAATCCCTGTGTCTGCAGTCATGGACCAGGCTCTCACCAAGCAGACCCAGACCAAAAATCTGTGATCTGAGTAAGATAAAGCAAGGATAAGATACCCTGCTTGCTATCCTCATATCACTGCGGGGGCAAACACCTCTCTCTGTCTCTTAACTTGGAAATGTTCTTTGGACTAAAGTGTCAGTTTTTACAAATTAATATTTTCCAATAAAAGAACTAGCCAGAAAATTCCTGGCCAGTTCCACTCACAGTGTCAAGTCCTGTTTATCAACATTTAGCTGAGACTAGAAAATGTTTACTTTAGTCCTAGCAGACTTAGCAAGGCTTAAGTAAGGCATCAGAGGTGACAGAAGAAATGCTCTGATGCCAATTACCAACTGTCATCTTGATTTGCAGGGAAATGGTCTTCAGGGTCCTTCTTTCTTTTGATGAGGAAAGCATGCCTATGTTTGACCCACCAATAATAATTTTGACATCTCTAAAACACATTCACACTGACTGTCTTGATCTGTTTAATGCCAAAATGTAACAGGACCACTGGAAATATGAGCCATGCTTTCCAGTTTAAACAAAGGGAGTATTAACTCCTTTTCCTGGTGTCCTACGTTAGGCCATAAGATATTGAACAATTTCCTTACTTCCCCCACAGAAGACAGAAAATCAATTTCCCTCCATTTCTGCTCCATTGTGTTGCTTGATGCAAACCTTTTCCCATCAAACTGCCCTGCACTGCCCTATGTCCTTCAGCACAAAAGTTTTCCTGAGAGCTTCTGTGCTTCACTCTGCCAGTGATTAGAGCTAGGAGGCATATTTTGGCTCTTGCTATCTGTTTGGGCTTGTGTGTTCCCTGCAACATATGTTGAACATGTGCTGGGTGAGTATTTTCCCTTCTAACATAAGTTACATTCCTGGTACTGCCGCATCAGCAGCATCTGGCTGTCTGGGAGCAAGGAAGGAAACAGTGAATGCATTTGAAAAATCACTGATGGCCAGGCAGCTGAAGGACATGACATATAAACTTTTCAGAAAATGCTTTAAGGGGCAGACATTCACTTAACCCCATCTGGAGCACATAGCAAGCTGTTTGATTTTGTTCATTCTTCTGGACAATTCCGGTGACGACAGCACCGGATACTATTTTTATGAAGAATATCACATTGTGAGCACCTGCATGAATAATGCTCTTAGTCCACAGCATTTTGTCTTACATGCTCCTTGTAGTCTCAGTTTCTGTGCTGAGTTGCACAGTTTTTCCAGTTTAAAAATGCAGAATTGGTATTTTTTCACAGAGTCTGCAGGACAGGTAAAACCAGCCAAAACATATAAAAAAATCTGAGTGCTGAGAACAAATGGATTCTTGAAAAAGTCAGATGAAAATGCCTTTGATCCTGAAAAATTAATTATGTTCTCCTGCAAAGTCATGGGAAGGAAGAAAGCTGTGATGAGCATAGGAAATATTTGTTGTTTGCAATGAGCGAGGTTAAAATGTGCTAGTCAGTTATCAGGTACACAGAGAAGATATTGTGCCAGATGCACAGATTGATGGGTTATAAAATGATTTGAAAACTGAAGGTCATATAGATGGCATACTGCAAATTAGACATTTAAGCAGATGGCATGGGTATTCACTAGTCCACCTGGCTGGAAGAGGCAATTTTCCAATGCTGTACAAAAATATCAGCAGATAAATAATAAAAAGCAGCTAAGTAGGCTAAACTGCTCTAATTACTTAGTTGCCATTTTTCACATTTCTGATCTTGTTCATTTTTCACTTGTAACTGATTTTCTATATGATAATAACCTGCCTAGTCCCAGGCAATACAAGATAACAAAAGCATGGAGGGGGAAAGTTTTGAGTGAAATTTCATGTTCAATTAGTATGGTACCTACATTTAAAATTTTTCCTCTGAGTGAGCAAAAGTAATTAGTAAGAAGAAAAGTAAATCCAGATAGCCACTCTTGTACCTTGTCACCGTCATAAACAGTAGAGAGGGGGGACACAGAACAGTAAACAGGAGGGGGGAAATATGCCCTGTAAGAAGGTCAGGATGAGCAGGAGACAAAGTAATGAGATAGAAAATGTGAAACTTTAACTGCAAGCCCTCACAAAATTCCCTGTGTAGAGACATGATGTGGTTGACTTAGCACAAAGGCAGCATCCTGCCAACTATCTGGAAAGTGGAAATAAATGTAAGTTTGGTTTTGAGGCAGAGCTTGGAAATTTCTGGCACCTGGTGCTCCCAACAGATCCCATGGGACCTGTTGCTTGTCCATGTCACATATGACCTGAGACAAAGCCACCTTGCTTCCACCATCAGCTATTGAAGTAGATACGGCTGTAATAGATACGGAGGGAGGTTTCATTAGCATCACTAAGCAATGGCCCATGCCCTTTCTGGGATGGAATTCATTGGCACTAAAATTCAATGACAAAGAGCTACACTTACACAGGAGAGAGATGTTGAATCGATGGGAATGGTTTATATTCTTCTGCTGTTTTGTTGTTTTGTTTTTCATTTTTTTTTTTTTTTTTTTTTTGGTAACAAATAAGAGGCTCAAGAGGAAGTGAATGCTGAAGAGCATCAGACAGCTATGATCCCACCAAGCAACACATTACTGAGGCAAAAACAGAGCTTCTTTCTCTGCTCCTTGAATAGTCTTAGTCAAACCCTGAGAGTGGAAAGGTCAGAATAATTAGACAGAAGCACTCAGCTTCCTATTTAGTGGTAGTGGTGAGAGAAGGGAACTTTGAGAGTGTTGTTTTGTGCTGAGGGAGGATGCATTGCTATGTGTTCTTGTTAAATACAGTTCAAAATAAATCTCAGCTACAGAAGTGCATGTCACAGCCTCAAAATACCTTTTCTTTCTTGAAAGAATATGCAGCTTTGTTAGAGATGAAGGCATTACCTTGAAAATGAGGAGTCCTGCTGCAGAAAGGAAATGACAGTCCCCAGCACTATGCAACAGAGCTGTTTGCCACTCTGCCCTTCTGCTTGAGAGAGGTCTCATTGCAATGTTTGCTTTTTTTTCCTCAGCTGACATAGTATTACTTCAAGAAACATTCTCAGAACAGCAATAGAGAGGTATTCTCAGAACACTGAGTTGGCAGTGGTCTTGTTTTGAAGATAAGTATTGGCTTCCACCAGAAAAAAAAAGGCTGTATTTTTAGGATCATGCTGACTATTGAAAGAAGAGCAAGATCCTAAATATTTTGTGGTGTTTTCAAAGAAAAGTTTTAATGCAAAAATGCACTGATATTAATGAACTCAATTGATCAAATGCTTGCCAGCGAGAATAATGATCTAGTTTCTAGTCAGCAAACTGATGAATGTACACGTCCCACCTGCAGGTAGATGGGATTCATTTGATTGTGAGATGTTAGTTGGTAGTTATCAGGGTAAAATTTGTCCTCTGCCTTCCCACTCTCATGGGATCTCAGAAGAGAAAGGAAAAAAGTTGGTTGCCCTGGGGCAGGGTAACACTTTAGCTATTCCAGTACCTAGTTTCCTAAAGGAATGACAGTAGATGCCTTAAAGAGAACATGAAGCAAGGCAATACTTCCCTAGACCTCTCTCCAGCTCCCAGCAGCTTCTGTTCTAGGTTCTCTGAACTAGAAATAGTGTTCTTGCATTCAATGTCCTTATTGGGTGGTCTGTATGGGGGAAAACTGCCTCTTTTAGCAGCAACCTGCCTGCATATAAGTGGGAGAAAGCAGGAGCAGAAGGAGCATCTTCTCTCAATTGCACAGCCTACAGGAAGCTGAATTTCTGCTGACACACCCAAAACCTGCATGTTTTGACATTGTTCAAGGCCTGTGAGTTTCATGGGTGGCATGGACTCCTAGAATGATAAAGCCAATATCTTCCTGTCTACCTTTGAGGACACTTGTATGGATGTGTTGTTTCAGAAGCACATGAGGAAATGTGTCCATACATGACTGTCTGCTACATACCTGGCTCTTGGGGCAAGTCCTTGCTCCAAATCTCTGCATCTAAGCCCTGAATTCCACAGGTTCTGTGCTCATCAGGGGCCACAGAGCTTTTCCTCACTAAAAAAATGGCATTAAATGTGTCTTTGAGTTTTGTGCTTATTTTTAAAAGGAATATCTGCCACCAAGTGGAAAATGTTATCACTTCACCAATATTTATAGATTATTACCAGTAATAATCTTAGCATTAATCTTTCTTATTGCTCTAAAAGAGTTCAAAACAAGCAGACAGATAGAAAAATGTAGTGCTGAAACAGAGCATCAGTCGTCTTGCTGGTTCCCTTTCAGCACATATTAGAGACTTTGCTGAGGCATAACCTGCTGTGTGCCTAAACACAGAAAAATGACAGAGGGGCTGTGGTGTGGAGACAGCCTTTCATTTTTCAGCTTTACAGCTAGGCCTCCTGACATCAGAGATAATGCTCCTGAAATACATGAACAGCAGAAATTCACATTCAAATGTGAAACTTCTGGTGCATTGTTTTTTAATTCTTGTACCAAGCCTCATCTGTTGCTTTGACTTAAGCCATTTTCAACTAACCCTACCTACAGCAACTATTAATGTGTTTAGTTGCAAAAATCTTAGGAGGAGTGCTGTGATGTATCAGTGACTGATGAGAACAATTGTTTTGTTTTTTTCTTTCCCATCCATTATACTTTCTACAAGAGCTTCAGCAGGGACCAAAGAGACCTCTGAAAAAGAGACCTCTGAGAAACTGAAGAGAATTTATTCCCCTGACCTATGGATCTGTTGTCAGTAGTTCCTGGCTGCTCATGGCCAGAACCAAAAATGGCTGAAAGTCAGCTCTTACATTTTTAGCTCTGCTATAGTCTTTTAACTATAGCAGAGGTGATATAAGGAAAAAAAAAAAAAGAAAAACCCAACAAAAAACCCCAAACACAAAAACAAACAAACAAACAAAAAAACCATGACACAATGGCAGAGAAAGGATAGCATAGAAGAAAAACTGAAAGGAAAAAAAATCAGCAACATTTGGATTTGATTATTCAAACAGGGCCAGTACTCCACTGTTTTTTTTGGGATGACCAGGTCCTATAGGAGATGGTCCCATTACTCCAGCCCAAACTTAAGAACAGGCAGGAGGTGAAGAAAATGGATCTGGGGAAGGTCTGGTGCTGATGGAGACCTGAAACATTACAGAACACAAAGTCAAAACAAGTCCATGTCAGTGCTGATTGAGCCTGTATTTAAAAAGTCACACAAGGGTAAAGTCAGTGGGCAGCTACTGTCATCTTGACCAGATGGACACACAACCAGAATGACCAACTCCCATCATCGTAGCCTGCTGCAGAGCTCCAAAATGAAGTTAGAGTCCTGAGTATTCATGCAGTGCCTCCCCTAAAATGGTTGGACAGACCTCCTGGGAGACTGTTCCATGAATAAGAAGTAATTTTGTCAAAACTTCTGTGCTTAAACAAACACAGAATGTTAAAAAAGTTTTATTTGCTGCTGCTGAAGCAGGGACAGCCAAGATGCAGTGACATTTTCTTTTGCCACTGGCTGGACCAGCAGCTCCACAAAATGACTTTCTTCTACTTAGGAAGCAAAGCAAAATGTATGACTTAATGATCTTTTAAAAATGTCTAAATAAGACACATTTTATTCAGCTTTGGGTACTCTAAGATAGTTAGAGGTCTCTGCCCATAGAAAAATGCCATGAAATGCAGAAAAAATTACTAAGTAGTAGGGAATATTTACAAGATGGCTTTTGTATAAAACAACATCACTTTTTATGTTTGCTTGTAGACAATGCAGGTTGTGCTCTTATGGGCTCAAGGCTGCACAGCAAGTATATTTTTGGGAGGAAGAGATGGGTTTTTAAAGTAATCTTTTTCCTTAGTTATGTTTTCTTATCTGATCAGATCTCCAGCATGGAAGACAGTAAAACAGTTTTTAGATAGAGGCTGTAGAAGGATGCTGTTTATTCTGGTCCTTCTAGACATTGCTGTCTTGCTCTCTTTAAAGAGTTCACACTTGCAACTTGCATGAGTATGAAGCAACCTTTGATTCATACTATAAGCTCATCCTGGAGTAGCAGTAGTGGGCCTTAGCACAAATGTTTGGGCTTTTGAATGATAAATTCTGAAACAGGTCTCCACCGTGTGATGGAGGAGGCAGAAGAAATACTGGAAATACTTTATCTCAACTGTAGAAAGAGAAATCCAGCCAAGGCTAGTGATGTTCAACTCCATGTCAATTGAAATTGGGATGTAGGAAAAATTATATGCACTGTAAATAGATATAAATTTTTATTCTGTGTATATACTGGTTGAAAGAAATTTATTCATAACTCATCTATTTGAATGTACTTATGAACTATTGAAACTGCATGTCTCTGTGCTAGGTGAAAAGCATAAAGTCATTTTTGTCTCTACCTATGCAGTCATCAGAAATACTGGCACCTTGTGGTGCTCTGTATTGGCTATTTTCCACGAAAACTCAGTCCACCTTAGGCTTTCATCAGGCTTACTTAGCAGTCTGTAATGTTATCAACTGTAGGGAAGGTCCTAAATAAACTACCTGTATTTTTTCTGTCCCAGCATATCATATTAGCAAACTCAATTTTGCAGCCTTCAGGAGAAACAGAGTTCCTGATCTTTTACCCAAAACACTTGCATTTTCCTCACTCGAGGGAATATGTAGCCTCCCACCTCTTCCCTACCTCCCTCCCCTCTGCTGATCTCCAAACAGAGCTGGTCCAGCTTCAGTTTCTGTGCCAGGATCTCTTTGCCAGAAGTCAGCTGGACCTGACTCCCTTCTTGTTGCTGCGAGCTCTCTGTCCCTCAAAACTTGGATTCTAAGCATGTCCACTTGTGTGAAACACACTTTTGGGAACACCTTCCCACTGTGTCAGTCTCAACAGTGGTGATGATCTCATTGTGCTGCTCCTTGTGGGAGGAATGGTTTTTTCACCCTGGCTACAGGCAGGACTCTGGCAGCCTGTGCAGAGCTGCTTTGCTGCTATGAAACTGTCCCCAGATGCTGCTTTTCCTTGCTCTGCCCCCTTATTTCTCTGGCACTTCTCAGGGCTGCCCACACATGCAGCTTTAATTGTTTTGCTGCCACCCTGCAGCCTGAGCACTTTCTGTGGGACTGTTTTGTTCTGGTTCATCCTTTTCCACAAGTGCCAGACACACTTAAATCAGAGTCTTAAAATCTTTAAGAATATCTCTAAAATATTTAAGGATAAGAAAGACTGGAAACAAGTAAAAAAGGGGAAAAATGCAGCTTGACTTAAACTTAGCCAACAGGTACCTTATTGTGTTGTCTATTTAATCCAGTCAAAGCATATCCTGGCTGCCAGATGTCAGTCCTGGTCTTCACTGCCCACAGCAGCAATTCTAGCCTCAGGCAACATCTCCAGACAGCTGGAATCTGCAGTGATACCCTTTTTTTGGACAGTCTTACATGAGGTTTATACACATATCCTGAGGACTGATGGCTGTATCTGGAATTGGACATTAATTGGATGCTTAATAGTGACAATTTCCTCCTTGCCCTGGCTAGGAGCTACCATGAGAGTTCCACCTGGATGTGTTTCTGAAGCACTAAAGATAATTTTTAAAAATTTTTCATATGTCTTACTGAGTGAATGATGTAAGCTGTTGTGACCATAGTGAAGTTACTAGTAACATTATTAAGGTTTGTACCAGTAAAAGGCTTTGTACTCAAGGAAGCCCATGGTCTCTAGTACATTGTTATCTGCATTTGGAGAGCACACATGACATGTTACTAACATGTGACAGATCTCATTAGAGGTTGCTTTGCTGGACATTTCTGAAATAATAAGATTCTCTTGAACTTTGAGGTCATATCACACCATCATTCTTCTGGATACCTTCTCAGCTACTTCTTAGCTTCAAGATCTGGTTCTTCCACACCTTCAGGGGCTTCAGCTGCTGTTCCCTTCCATAGCTGTCCTATCTCCCATTCCCTCTCCCCCTGGTTACTTCAGCCTATTTGTACCTTTCCAACAGTTGCCTATTGGCTTTCAGCTATCCTCTATCCATCCTGGATATAGGATATTTCCTCCCTGGTGCTACTCCCCTATCAGTCAAACTCTTACCAGTAGCAAACAGTTGTGGTACTTATTCTACATAAATAGCTGAATTAATTTGGTTGAATAATCTCATTGCTTCAGTGAAAACACACTGCTTCAATTTCTTGAACCTCATAATTATGGCATATTTGATACAAAATTTCCAAGGAAGTGATTATGGCTGATCTTCATTGGTAGCTCCCTAAAACTCTATGGGGTGCTACACGATAAGCCTAGAAGGACCCATTAAATTGCGTCTTGAATCTGGGAATATAGCAGTATTTTTAAAGGTTCAAGAGGTATATTGCCCTTATCACAAATCTCAACATTATCCAAGTCAAAAAATCCAGATTTCAGATGGTTAAAAGGATATCAAAATGTGTTATCTGAGAGGATGCCTAAAACAACCATATAGGTTTAACTCAGTCTGGCCATAGGAACAACCAGAGGAATGCCATTAGGAATTACAGTAAGAGTGAGAAACTGGTAAGAGCTAAAGAAATGGGAAGGAAAGGAGGGAGAAGTAGAAACTATTGAAACTAGTTCAATGTATCCAATATCTAAACTAACAGATTTAGTTTAGCAGATGCAGCTAACCTGAGATGGTTTAGTTAACAACTTATTTTAGTTTGCAAGATGACTGGGATGTTATTATTTTATTCCAAGTGGTCTTATAGTAGTTTTACCTTCTTCAGGATGTTGATGAAAACAAAAGCTTCCGTTTGTCACAGAACAGATGACAAAGAAGGAGTTTTGTTGCATATACAAGCAACATTAAAAATGAGAACAATTTAAGTGAGTAAAATACAGGGGTTGGGAGGTAGAGTTATCTGCTTTAAAAATATTTTAACATAAAATTGAGGTAAACTGATTTCAAGGATTTGAATTCAGCTCATCAGTCACACACTTACTTAAAATATTGCAAACCAATATTTCATTATTTGCAGCAAAATAATTTGATGTTTCAAAAGGCCTTTTAAAATTACCTATGACATTATTTAGTAGGATTATTCATTGACTATATGGATAGACATTGTTTACAACATATTTCTGCCAAATTTTGTTTTCTCTAAATGTTTAAAAACTTTAGAGTATATTGTATATAACAATGTGCAGTGGGTAACCTTAAAAATAACACCTATTTTCTATAGTAAAAAAGATAAGAAAGAGTTACCATGCCAACTGCATGTGATTAGTGGTGGCAGCTGACTGCCAACCATTCTTAGCTATGGTCTTCCTTAATTTGAGATAGCTGTATATGGGCATTGGCTGAAAGGCTATTCTCTCTTCCTTGGATCAGTGTCCTTTAATATAAAAACCTATGATTGCCTTTATGAGGTTTTGTTCTATGGTGTGTCATTATTTTAAAATTTATATTGAGGAGCTTAGCCCTCATTAATGTAGAAACATCCACTACAGGGCTTTTTGTGACCCATGGGTGTATAAGTTGTTTGCTGGAGCTGGGGATTTAACAAGGTCTCTTATTGCCAACAAAGAGTGTGAAGCCTTCAGAAAACCCATCCAAAACTGTGGATCTTCTGGGGGACCTTTATGGTTGCTTCTGTTTTTGAAATCCAGCAGAGAAGATTCTAACACTGCTGGGAAAACCATAACGAGGCAGCTGGGTGATTTATTTCTCATTGTTACAGGTTGGCAGCTGGATGACCTGGAAGCCATTGCAGCCTAGCTGGAGAAAAAAAATAGTAGCTTTCAGCTAATAATACAGTGATAAGGGATTTTCTCTATATTTCTACAAAATACTTCTTGCATTCATCTTCAAAAAAGGAAAAACAAGGAATTAAACCAAGAAATTGTGTTCTGCTGTGGTTTAAAATGTGACAACGCATGATGATCAAAATGACTATAAATATAGATATAAATTACAATAAATTTATTGTCATTGCCTTTGTAAAAGTCAACTGTAACAAAATGAGGGACTAGAAGACGATAGTGAGGATCTGCCTTTGCTTTACTGTTAATTGATTTTAATCTTGCTGCCTTCCTCTGGTGATCAATTGTTGTCTGAGTTTTGTGTATCCTTCTAAATGCTAAATCTGTGCATGACAGAGATAGACAGTATTAATGTTACAGACTTTGATAACATCTCTGTATTCTTCCCAGCATGAATTCACATTAGCATTACGTACAGGAATAATTCATTTGATGTATCATTATTCCTTGTACAGAGGATTTAGATATGATTTTATGACACTGAACTAATATTACTTAAAGAATACATTCTTGGAAAAAAATTTAGAAAATTGTGTGGAAGAAACTTTCTGTGCATCTCATACAAAATATTTCTGTTTGCCTGTGCCAGCACAATGTTTACACTTCTGCAACAATATGTTTGTCTATAGGTTTCAGAGTTCTTTTCCTGAAGATCTGATGCCAAGCAAATATTTCTACAGAACACTTTTTCAGTTTGCTAAGATATTTTTTGAGTTCTTACCCCATTTTCTAATTGACTGTGTTAAATGAAAATGCAGTAACCATACCTTTTGCACTATTTCCAGGCCATTAATAAAGAGTAGCATGAGCTCAGGATATGTCTGTTGTGAAATGCTGATTGACACTGCCTTCCTTTTTGACTATGAACCTTCCTCTGAACATCTGAGCACCTTTGCTCTCCACATTTTAGTAGTTTCATCTGGACCAAGTTTCTCTAGTTCCTTTGCTATATTACTTGAGACAATGTCAAGGACCTTAAGAAATGAAGATTTTTGACATGCTTTCCTCTGTCCACAAAGCCTGTTCCCAGTCAAAGAGGGAAATTGTATAGGTTCAGATCAATATGTGCTTGACAGACCAACCTGGCCTCCTACTTGCTTCTTTGGAGTCTTAATTTTTATAAATAGTTTGTCTAATTTTCTGGCATTTCTTGGGAGGTGACATTAACCGAAGTCTCCATTCTCTTGTCTACAGCTTTTGAAACAGGTGGCTTGTTTGATCTTTTTCAGTTTTCTAGACAAAACCTTTATGAAGGCAATCACTAATGACTCTGATACTCGCCATATTTCAACAGCTAAGGTGAATTCTACTAGGCCAAGCAATTTGGAAAAAATAGAAAAACAGACCCTAAACTAAAATGCACAGTAGCTTGTCTCTCCCTTAAGTAACCTAGATTGTTTTTCCTCATGTGAGATAGCTTTTCTTTTCATATGGAATTTAATGAAGACTTAATCAATCACTTAATGCTTACCAAGCATTTTAGCCTTTTAGCTTTCTCTGTCCTCTTTTCCAAACCTTCTATCTCTCTCTCTTTCTGTTTAACCTGCTGCTGCAGACTTTTGGATTGTTTTATAATCCCTATGACTTGTTTTGAATTGTATCTCATTTCACACACTGATCCCTCTGACTGTAAGAATTTTGAGTAGTTAAACTTTATTTCCGCTTCTGGTATACCTCTTTCTTCTCTCAGAGATCCTCATAGTTTATCAAACTGCATTCCTGGTACATTTCCTACCCATTTCCTCCCCAACTGACTAGAATATTCTACAATTTTGCTTTTATTATCTCCTTAGGGGTCAATAATTCTGAACTCCTTTTCCCTGTTTCCCATGGGATCTTATTTATTAGGTTTTCAAGTTCCTCCTTGTAGTCCAATATCTTGTCTTTGCTTTTTTTCACTTGTGGGGGCTCTTTAACTCATTTCCTCAGCTCAGCTTGCCTCCTCTTTTTCTCTTTCACTCTGATATTTTCAAATAACTTTTCCCTACAGACTATGCTGAGATTCAGACCTACTTCCCTTCTGGTTGTTTGCACAGTTTTCTGCATCAAAAAAATCATCAAATTTGCTCATTGGGAAGTTTCTGGAGAGCCTGCTCTCCTCTTTCCCAAGAGTTGCTTGGAGTTTTCAAGCTTCTTACTGTGAAGCCCTGTACCCTGGGGACTTTCTGCTCATTTCTCACAGAAGTGTCTTCCACTTGATCCCCTTGGTTTGATGGCTGACATTTGCCAGGATAACATCTTTGCTTTTTTTTGTCATTATTATTATTATTATTATTATTATTATTAAGATGTTTCTCTATAGATCTTTTCACATTCTGCCACTCAGCAGTACTTCTTGCCTTTCCCTGGCTGAACAAGCTGGTAAGTATTCCAGCCATGTGAGTATTCCCACCAGCTCTCTATTCTAGTTGACTCATAGTTTTGTTCTTGTTTAAGGACATCCAGCTCTGCCAGATAGCTCCGCATGATTTTGTATTAATACACAGGCATCTGAGATGTTCAGAAATGCAGTCTGTTCTCTGCCTTTTTTGTTCTTCCTATGATTTTTTCCTCTGCTCTGTTACTCTTGTCCCTCATCCAAGTCTGCACTTCTTACACTTCTCTCACTTGTTCCCAGCTATCAAGATTTTTTCCCAAGATGCTGTTTTTTTTTTTTTTTTGGAGTGAGACAGATCCCTTTTCTTCTCAGACATCCTTCTGAGACCCTCTTGACAAAGTTAGCTGTGCATGAAATTATTCTGAGGATGTCTCTGTCTATGTCACTATTAAAAAACCAAAGAAAATGTTATTAACCTTTTGATAGAAAATGGAGGTTTTGGCAATGATGCTGAAAATATGTTTTTGTATTGTATCACTTCTTACTGCTGCTTACAGCTTACTATCTTTTATATTGTTTTTATTTCAGATATTTCCTGGAAATGTTTTAGTATCTTGGAATGAAGACCTGGTCTGATTGCATACCTGGAAGAGAGAGATAACTATTACTGACTGTTCTTTGGGGTATATATCATCACAACAGATCACTCACTCACCTGCTCACATAGCTTTTTTCCCTAGGCTTACTTTGCAATAATTCATAATGATTTTATTATCTTTGTCCATTTTCTTCTCTTCATAGCTCTTTGCACTCCCACCTTGTGCCTGGAAATTTTTCTGAGACAATTTTGGTGTCTGCTATGCCGACATAATTTCATATCTACCTAGGGCAGTTAAATGTTTTGGGTTTTTTCTGCATTTTATTTTCACATAGATTGATGGGGAAGAGATCTCTGCATTTTTTGGTATGAAATACAATATTTTTCTGTATTTCTTTACAATTTTCTATTATCTTTTATCTTGCTATCTGATTGCAGCATAAGTGATTCTTATCATACATTGACATGATTAATATATTTTCAGATTTCTGGTTTTATTGTATGAAATGCTGTTGGATTAGAAGGTTTGATAACTTGTTCAAGGCCACTGTGTCTTATTATTACAAAGTATGCATTTATATGGCCTAAAGATTTTCTGGAGGTCTACAAAAAAAAAAAAAATCTATTCATTTTTTAACTTACTGCAATCTAAAACAAATTCTGTTGGTTTGTTTGTTTTCTTTTAAAACAAGAATGCCTTTCTAAAGCTGAGGATAGCTCCAGGCAATACAATACTGAAGAAGGATATTCAGAAGGTCACTTAAAACTTCATGTAGGTATTATACAGACCTATAGTAAGAACAATTTTACTAAAGAGAGGAAAAAAGGTCCTGTAGTTACTCCAGATTATACATTAAGTTGTTATGCTGCAGAAAGAAATGTGGGTTTTTTTTCTATCTAACCTAGGAAAGTATGTGAATAATCATTTGAATCAAGTACTGACATCTGTATGTGCTTTACTTGGCTTGCTTTTAATCAACAAACTGTCAGCCTATGATATTACTGTAAGTACACAGTTCAGGTGCCAAGAAATTACAGACCATTTTAAGTCCTGGGTCTGTGCTGGTTAGTGAGTTAATACAAGTGCATCTAATATGCATGCCTCATGCCTGAACAGATACAAAGTATGCTTATTTTGGCTGGTGGAAGTACATCCTGGAATGTGTTTTTCAATTTTGAACATCTTGATTAAAAAAAAAAAAAAAAGGAAAAGTAAAAAAAAAATATATACAGGAAGAAAAGACAAGAAGTTTCTAAATGCCAGTTTGTCTGGTTTAAGGGTTATTAACTCATGAAGAATATAAAAGTATAATAGTTGCTGGTCTGTGATGGGAAAATGTGTATAATGAATACAGGAACAACAACCAGGGAAAAAAAAAGAGCAATCAGGAGGAGTGATTTACTGCAGTGTCAGTATTTCATTAGTCTATATTTGCTCTCACTTGCCATGAACTCACTGAAGCTGCTCTTCGTTTGATGTGACCGCAGCAGCTCAGTTGACCCTTTCAGCAGCAACTGTGCAAGGCAAGGTCTGCTCCAGTCCCTGGGACTTGCTGCACAAAGGAAGGCAGAGGCCAGCTGGCATGATAGATTTTGGTTCATTGACTGTAGCATGATGGAAAACATTCCCATTCACCAGAAAGCTGTGAATGTGAAACCCTGCCATACCCATCCTTTTCCTTTCTTATGGCTTTTCCCTTCTTTTTCTCTCATTTTCTCCTTCTTTCTGTCCAAAAACAGGGAGTTAGCAGGGCTTCAGAGAGAAATCCTCAGCACTACTTCTTCAGTCTTTAACTGGGGGAAACAAAGCCACAGAGAAAGAGAGGCTGGTGTTAGTCTCTGTTGGTACTTATCATCAGAGATGCCACTTGATCAGCTGGGCAGAATGTGACAAGCAGCATTGGAATGCCAGGTTGATACCATGACCTGTAGTGACTCTTGTACCTAGAGAAGAAACTGTCAGCTGAAAACCAGAGGGAAAATGAAAATGCTTCTTTGCCATGCTCATCCTCCAGGCTGTAAAAAATAGGGTCATTCTCAGCAAGAAATCAGTTTCTGAGAAAAATTTCAGGATGTTAATGGGATACTATATTGATAGGCACATATATGAAAATGCTAAGTTGCAGAAAGGGAAAAAAGAGATGCAACCACATTTCCCATTTAAACAAGGAACACTAAAGTCTCTTAAAACCCTGCTTCCTATAATCCCAATGCATGGTTGAACAGATGCATTTTCTTTCTCACCTCTCTGGCTTCTGAGACATCAGATACTATCTGTTCTTAGATGCAGGATGCTGGGTTAGGAATGGCAGTTCTTGTGTTCCCAAGGGATTGCTCTGCTGGGGTTGCCACTGTTCATCTGCATTCAAATATGAATTTAAACTGAACTCATAAAGAAAGAAAACTTGTATAAAGCATACAGTAACTCATTCTGTTAAGGATTTGGCATGGCATTCAAGGGAAACCAATTATGATTTATGTCAATACAGCACAGATAATTTCCCATTGATTGACTGCCAGTTCCTTCATAAAATAATGAGTTAGGCCTGATGCCAGTGATTCTTGAGCACCATCAGGCCAGTGTTTCTATTTCATATGCCCTTGACAAGGTTTCTCTCAAAATTTTGTGAGTTAAATGAGTTTATAAGTTCTCTTAAAATACACAGACTCAAACAAACATAAACTGCGATTCCCTTACATGTTTTTGAGGTTTTGAAGTGCATGCTTTTGTCTAGACATTTGGCTACAGGTCCAGCAAAATTGAGTATTCATTCATTACTTAAAAAACAAACAAACAATAGGAGTTTCTCTGTTTGCTAAGGATTCCTCTTAGAAGATTAGTGTGTGCTCATATTCCAAGTAGCTCTCTGAGAAAAATAACTCATGTTCAAGCCTGAGGTTATCTGGAAGCAAGTGGTATGTCTTGAGGACTAACTGTGTGGGGAAAATCCTCTGTGCTTATCTGGAAGAGTAATTTACAAATTTTCTATTGCTGTAGGCCTGACCAATGCCAGTCACTGTGTGTGTGTTCATTATTCAAGAGACACAGAACTGAATTTTCCTGCCCTAAGGATGAGGAGATGGGGGCTGGTCATGTCTGAACTTCTTGTGGTGTGGGATGGGCAAGTAGCTGAATCTCCCTTTCAAAATTGTGAGTGAAGTGAAGGCAGCAACTGGTGCTTCTGGAGAGGACATATACCCTCTGTCTCAGGAGAGTTTGCCATTTCAAACACAGAACTTCTCTCTTGAAATTATCTGCAGCTATTCTGTTTTTCTGCTCCCTTGCAATAAAATGTCAGGTCATAGACATCTGGTGAGAGAAGCACAGTCCTTTTTGTGCTGATTTTGGCTATTGTGGAGTTAAATTTCTTCCTAGTAGCTGGTAAGGGGCTGTGTTTTGGATTTCTGCTGAAGACGGTGTTGATAACATGGGGATGTTTTGGTTATTGCTGCTCACTGTTTGCACAGAGCCAAGGCCTTTCCTACTTCTGACTCCATCCCACCAATGATGAGCTGGTGAAGCATAAGAAGTTGGGAGGGGACACAGCCAGGACAGCTGACCCCAAGTGACCCGAGGGATATCCCATATGATAATGTCATGATCGGTACATAAAGCTGTGGGAAGAAGGAGGGAGGCAGGGAAATTCAGAGTGCTGGCATTTTCCTTCCTGAGTAACCATTTCCCATGACAAATCCTGGGTTCCCTGGGGATGGCTGAACACCTGCCTGCCCATTATTAATGAGTGAATTCCCTGTTTTGTTTGCTTGAGTGTGCAGTTTTTGCTTTACCTATTAAACTGTCTTTATCAAGCCCATGAGTTTTCTCACTATTACCCTTCCAATTCTCTCCCCAGTCCAAGGCAAAATGAGTGAGAAGCTGTGTGGTGCTTTGTTTCCAGCTGGGGCTAAACCCATACATTTCCCTATTGCTGACAGTATTCTGTCTTAGGATACTGCTTGTCTTGCCTGGGCCCAGCAACATCCACGTTTCCATGATTGCTGCATATCTAACTATTTAGAGAACTTTGCAAACTTGAAATTATTGCTTTCCAGGCAGAAAATCAAGAAAACTTCTTAAAAACTGCCTTCATCTCCTTTTCTGAGGGAAGAGCAAACCAGTTTGGTGAGGTTCACCTGGAGGTTCCCAGCCTCCACAGAATTTTAGTAGGCGCACAAAAGAAATAAAACCTAGGTATGGTGAGGAAGAATTTTAAAGGAGAAAGCAAAAATATATCAACTGGGGGAGACAGAATTTCTAGAAATTAAATAAGTCTTACCAAGCTTGGCATTTTTTAGGGGATGGGTAAAGTGAAGCAGCTGAAGGTGGAATTAATACATTTACGGAAGGTAATGGGAATGTGCAGCGTTTTAAGTGGTCATGTAAAGTTTTAAGTCTTGTTCTAATGGCTGTGTGCTTTCTGGTTAACAAATACTGCACTCTTTTCAATGGAAGAAGTTTCTTGTGTGCACTTAAATCAAAATTGGTCTCCCAAATGGGAATTGACAATGGCAGTTATAGCCATAGTTATAGATGGAAAAGCAGAGGAGCTGCAGACTCAGATGCTATTTAATAGTAGGTGAGTTACAGATATTTTTTTTCTGCAAGAGGAAGACTTTGAAAAACTCCACTTTTAGTGCCACAAGTGTAAAAGCACTGCTCACCTTGTGACTATGGGAGAGGTAAATGAGAACATCTATAAAATACCAGCCCTTTCCAGGTCTCCTTACACACACAGAGGCCAGAGCCAAACCGCCTCCACAGGTGTCCCAGCTTCCAACCAGAGTTTCACATGATACTTATCCCAGCTGCCCTTCCTGCCGACCCTGGAAGGAAGGGTGAGAACTGGCTGTATTAACTTGAGCAAGAACATGGCTTAGTCCTAAGGAAGCTTTAATGTTTGCCAAAATTTCAGCCATTAACAGCTTGAATCCTTGTGAAACTGCCTGCTCTCTGCTTCAGCTGGTACAAAAGGAGCCTGTAAATTTACACACAATCCATAGGGGTAGCAATTTCTTCTTTGCTGCATAAAGCAGTGAGGAGGGGTCAGACTAGGAAAGAAAGTCTGTCTTTTCCTAGACAGACTAGGAAATGTGGTACAATTCACCACCTTCTGTGTACAAACATTTGTGATAGATCATCCTTAGTCACCCTGGCAGCCTTCTGTAATTGTTCAGTGTTATTCAAGAAAACACGCAAGGTGCTCCCTCTGAATGATAATTTTTCTGCTGAGCTCTGAGACATATAGATTTTTTACTTCATTGAGGTTTCCACAGAGATTATGACATTTAATGTTCAGCTCTAGCTGCTCATTGCCATGTGGGATATGAACTGACTGTGGCCCTGCAAAATTGTATCTCTTTGCAGTACTTCAGCAGAACAATCTGTTGCTCCAAGTTGTCCATGCATGAACAGTAAGAAACAAATGAAAATTCGGTTGCACCAGACTCGTTCCCATATGCAGACTGTAGCAATTCTCTAGAATAATACATTTTCCCTTCTGTCCCCAGTCCCAGTCAAGAATCGTATGGGAACACCCTGAGCAGGATGAAGAGTTTTGTGCATGCCTTGCTGGCCAGCACATCTGGTTTCTGTTGGAAGAAGAGGCAGGCCAGCTTCCTTCAATTAATGGTCTTTAAACAAGGACTTGTTTTCACCCACTCACCCAGTGCCATAGCTGTGGGACTGCTTTTTCAGAGTTGCAGCCTGTCCCATTTGGTGCATTCTGCAAGGAGGGAGAAGGTTTCTGATGTACCCTCAGCTTATGCCATAAATGTTTCTGTGATTTAAATTCAATACTTTTGACCTGGAAACCAATGTGTGCTGTTGAAGATCCTTCCCTAGGAGACACCTGGTGGGTCAGATGCAGATGCAGAACAAAGTAAAATGTTTCATCTGAACTCAAATGCAATGCACAACATGCAGAAGAGTAGTGCTAGGAGCAGAATAAGCTGAAACATCTAATGTCAAAGAGGTTACAGCCAGCCAGGAGAGAGGTTTCTACACAAGGGCAATCTCAGAAGAGGTGTCCAAGCAGCCTTCCATGTGTGCAAGTTCTGTTAAAGGCTGCAGGCCATCAAGAGAAGCTGACTGAATATGGCTCTACCTCTGGCTGTGATATGTTTGGCTCAAAAATTCAGCAAACAAGAGCAGCTAATGTGGCTCTTCCTCTCTTTCTCAGATACAGGAAAGGATCAGCCTCAGTTACCTCACTGACATAATGTGGGAAATAGGAGTTCTGGAAATTGGCTTTAAAAAGCAGTGGACATATGCCAGTTTTCCATTTTTAATTTTTAAATCGTTCATAGAAAAATATTTCTGGTTTGATTTTCTTTAACACTGCATGTTTAGCAACAGCCTAATTTTCATCAAGTGTACTGCCTAGGTGCTCTGGGAGTGCTTAGGCAGCCTGGTTTGGAAGCCAAGCATATTGTGTGAAAGCCAGTTTCTCCTCTTGCATTAGAGTGACCATCTAGCTCAGTTTTTCACTGGCAATTCATA
The DNA here is from genome assembly GCF_050655825.1 of Lonchura striata. Classification (NCBI taxonomy): domain Eukaryota; kingdom Metazoa; phylum Chordata; class Aves; order Passeriformes; family Estrildidae; genus Lonchura; species Lonchura striata. The sequence goes on along the minus strand of NC_140705.1, from coordinate 80,679,371 downwards.
CAGCAAAGACAACAATTCACTAAATGGATGACCAGCCAGCTCATTAAGAAGCAGTTATTCCATAATTTTGTTCAGACTGACAGCAAAATCCATGCAAAGGATCCAAGTGATGGCAGCCCTGTAGAAAAGCACCTGTACCACCACAAACTCTTTGTTTGCATGAATTAAGGGGTATTTGAAAGTCAAGCTTTTAGATGTCTTTATTGTTTTTGAAAATTAAATTAGGTGGTAAAATACATTAAAAATATATTCATTCATAGGTCCTGCAGCATCAAAAATATAGCAAATTCTTTTGTCTGAACGGGAGTCAGTCTATAAGTATATGACCTTATATTTTCCTTGCAATAAGGTGTAATTTTAAAATTTGAATTTGATTTTTGTATCATCTGTATTAATATTGAATAAATCATTGTCTAAGATTTCATGTTTTAGGTCAGTTGAAACTTAAACAATTAATATTTACTGTGTATGCCACACTAAACTTTGTTCTGCTTTCTTGTATCACCAAGATGTTTGATAATCCTACTCATTCATTTTGCTTGCATTTCTTCTCAGTATTTGAGAGCCAAGATGCTTTTGTACTCATGATAAACAAGCAAATATACTACTTCATAGTTTTGCACCACCTTTTTTCTTAAAGGACACACAGTACATCTGTGTTTTTTGCTAATTGTTTCCTCACCTCACCCTCATTGACAGCTGCTTTCAATTTGTTTACTTGTAGTAAAAAGTTTGTACACGGCCTTCATTTTCTTCCATGTAATTTAAGGCTAAAGAGAGTGAATATTCTAGATACCTTCTTTGCTGAAGTGTAGAGGTTATGATGGTTTTAGTTCCAGCTGTAGCATTTTGTCAGCTAAGCTGTTGCTAATTTTGGATTTAACACTGGAAGTGCCTAATCTGGTGATGAAGGGGAGTGCCACTGCTCTTGATTTTTGGAGTCGCTTGAGTACACAGAGAGAACAGTCTGTGAACAAGGGAATGAGAACTGTCAATAAGAAGAAATGTTAGAGAAAAAGATGGAACAGTTCCTCTTGTCGTTGCAAGATCATTGCTTATTGTAGGTTTACTTATATTTGTCAGAATCTATTTTTAAAGTTCCAGACAATGCAACTTCCACCTCATCCCTTGGGAAGTTATTCACCAACTAATACATCTTGCCATCTGGAAGTTTTTTCCTGATATTCTCTGTTAATTTTTCCTTTGTTAATACCTTTTCTAACATAAAAACTTATTAAATTACATACAAAATTACAGCTTCTCTGTGGGTTATTTGAATCATCAGGATAAAGTAAGCAATTATACCTCCTGTACCAAATTCTATATGATGTTATAGAATAAAATATGCTGAGTGGGTAGGGACCCATCAGGATTATAGCATAGAATTATAGCATAGCACATAATAGCGTATCCTGACTTGGATAGGACCCATAAGGATCATTTAGTTCAACTCCTGGCCCTGCACAGGACATTCCAAATATCCTATCATGTGCCTGACAGTGTTTTCCAAATACTTTTTGGTGCTGCTACCATCTCTGTGAGCCTGTTTCAATGTCCAGCCACCCTCTGTGTGAAGAACTTTTTCCTGATATCCAAACTAAACCTGCTGTGACTCAGCTTCAATGCTGTTTTCTCAAGTCCTGCTGCTGGTTATGAGAGTGAAGAGATCAGTGTCTGCCCCTCTGCTTCCCCTTGTGACAGTGTTGAAGAGCACAATGAGGTCTCCTCTCAGTCTCATCTTCTTCAGTCTGAACAAATTAACAACCTCGGCAGCTCCCATATGGTAGCTGGGTATTATATTCTTAACAATTCATCTGAAATACAGCTTGGGAACAAATGAAAGGAAAAAAACCCCAGAACCCTGCTGGTGAGTTATACAGAACTCAGTGTCCAGCCTGCTGTGCTGTATTCTTTTTCATATGTATCATACTTTACACACTATTCTATTACTTTAGGAGAAGCTAATCTTTCAGCTACTGATTTTAGTAAGGATTGCTGATTGTTATTAATACCTTATACTCATGGGACTATTGTCTTCAGATCTGAAGAAAAAAAATGCCCTTTATCAAAAGGGCATTTTCTTATTCTATGCTTTTTCTATCAAAGGACATAGCTAATCATTTTGAGCTGTGTTAACCCTGGATAATATAAACTACTATCAGTTTCCTGCCTGGTTTTCTGCCTGAGTTTAAATGTGCTCTTCCCTTGGATTTAGAGGAGGTGAACAAGGCATGCAGCTCTTCCCTGGACACACAGCTTCATGGCCTGGAGTACTAACATAAACTGAATCACTAGACATGATCTAACTGGAATTAAAAGTGCGATGTGTGTCTTATTGCAAGGTGAGTCCATGGAGAACTCTATTGCTTGCATGAGGCTGAGATCTTTGAAATATGAGGCTGGAGGGAATTATGTGATTTTCACGTTACCTTATTTATTAAATCCTTTCTGCCATTGCTCGTGGAAGATGGGATTCCAGTGTAAAAAAATGGCTTTGCAATAGATAAACTGAAGATTGAAGGGGATGTGTGTTCTAAACAAATTCAAGCATAGAGAAGTATTTCTAAACAGCAGCTAACCTATATCTCTGCTTAATATATGTGACTATCATGACATTATTAAGTTATAATATACTGCCAAAAAGAGGGTGGATAATGAAATTTAGGTTGCCATAATATGATAAATGCTTTAAGCACCTGGGATATTTAATCAACAGGTCTTAATTGACAATCAGCAGTGTTCATGTCCAGAAAAAATAAATAGATATAGGTTTTTCAGCCTATTTTATCAAAAATAGGCTTATCAGCCTATTTTATCAAAATAAAAATGATCCACAAATAAAGATGAGCCTAATGTGTGAATCAAATTGTTTGATAGTCTAAAAAAGAGAGGGAAAGATGGTTACTTTACCTTTGCTGAGAACCAAAAGAATGGAACAAAAGATTTGCAAAGGACCTTTACAATTTACTTTCATGATATGACAGAAGTTCAGAGTATTTAGCAAATTAGGTGATTCTACTGCATTCTGGCAAAATCATCTGGACATAATGAATGCAAAGATGTGCACATTTCCCATGTCCTTTTGGGAGCTACAAGTCCCAAAGAGTATGCTCAGAAAGAGTATGGCAGGAGAGCATCAGTGTGTGCATGCTGCCTCCTGACCACCTTGATGATCACCAAAGTCAGGGAGAGGAATACAGTGATGAACCAGAGCTTTGAGGACAAGATAAAAGGGAGGAAAATGTCTGGGTTACTCCTCTGTTTGTTTAGGTTTAAAAAGCTTTTAATATTCATTTTATCTGGTAAGTCCTGCAGACAAAAGTTCTGATAGGGCAAAACAATTGTTCTTTCATAAAAAAACAGCTTTCCCCACTGATGCAGCAGTACTTTTCTGTAATTCCTCTTCAGAGAATTACAGAGACTTCTCTGCCTTTCACAGGCACAAATCAGGAGCATATCCTTTGTGTCTAGTACCCAAATTAACACCAGTGTACTTGGGACTGGAATTTTTTGTGCTGTCTTGATTTGGCAATGGACTGGAAAGGCTAATGATTTAGGAGCTGTTGTACAAAACAGCTCGAAGAAAACAAGAAGACTTGTTCCAAAAGAAGGATGGTTATTCCTGAGAGAAATGATGATATTTTATGAAGCTAAATCAAAAACTAGGGAAGTGTGTGTCAAAAATGTCCAGGCTTATAAGTAAACTTGAAGCATATTCTTGCAAGGCTATTTCGTACATTTATCCACAAAGTTGGCTGGCACAAAAAAATAGTCAAAAACCCCAACACATGAAATATGATGTTTATCATAATTCAAAGTACTCAATATTCTTGTGTCAAGCTACCACTAGAAATGTCAGTAAGTCTCAAAGGCTGAATCAGGAGATTGTTGACCACAATTTAGTGGTAAGGATTAGAGATGTATTATTGGAGTGTATTGAAACTTGACACATTACATCATAGATCTGCATATTATTGCAACAAAGATGTTTTCTTTGAATACTATCTTAAAAAGCATCTAAGTGAATCTGTAACATCAACTGTCTGGTTGGTTATATAAATTGTGTTCCATGTCTGTTTGAGTCTGTTTGGTTTGTGTAGCTCTTTTTATAGCTTCAGCTTCATGTTTTCTCCCAGCCACTTAGCTGTGGTTGAAGGGGGAATGAAAAAGCTGCCTCACAGGAGCTAGAAATACCATGAGGCTGCTCTGACCTGGGCTTTGTACCCAGGTCCTCAAAATGTAACTGCAAGGAAGTGAGAAGACTCTATAGAACCTTGGCCCTTTTGACTTACGACACAGGGAGGGCGAAGCAGGAAAAACAGGGTAAGAAGAGGAAAACTTACCTCTACACACTTTATCCAGTATGTTTTTGGCTTTTTTTCTAAATTATTCTCTATCATTAAGGAAACTCTAGTGTCTGCCAGAGAGCATCAGATGTACACTCACTTCTGCCGTACAGCTGTCTAACCCAATCTAATTTAGGATCAGTAATCGAGTGGTGCAAATTGCAAAAGATCCTGGGGAGAGGAAGGGTGCAAAATGCTGCCTTCCTGTGTCTGTTGATATATACAATGTTCAGAGAGGGACACTGAATGTGGTACCTGAATGTGTGTGAGCCACAGGCAGAGACAATGGTCTGTCATATATCTGCCAGAGATATTTGGGTTCTGTTAACTGGAGCAAGTCAGAATATTATTTTATTCTGGGAATCAGTTAGGACATGTTATGTAAAAAAAACCCAACAATGTTCCCTTAAAGCTGATCATTCCATAAGTACATCTAGCTTTGTTCTTGGTGTTGCCCATGGAGGGATTGCACTGATCACTCGATCCACTGTTCATTTTGTGTCTCAAGTTATTCCCTCTGGTGAACCAGCCCTTTCTCAGCCTTTCAGCCTATTCTGGGGGCTTAACTCCCCAGAGGAGAGTCTCAGTCTTGAAGAATGCTGTTGAGCATAGCTACATACCTGGTGGGCCTCCCCAGCATGGCTCATGATCTTCACACAATGCCATTGTTACTCTCTACTAATAGCTGGTGAGTACAGCTCTTGACAGGCTTTGTCAGTGCTCGTACTTGGATAATTCTATTTTTCCAGTGCCAAAAAAAAATGCTCCACGAAGGGAAAAACATGAGCAAGTTAGGAAAAAACCAAAAAATGTCTAATGAAGAAGGATGATCCTGTTGTGCACTGTCTTTTGACATTTTTCCAAAATTTAGAGACTGTAGGAGTACCCAGAAGGAAAAATAAACTTATTCCCCAGCAAATGTCTTTCTTCACAAGGGGCTTGGAGTTGATTACAAGCATATGCACATGTATGCACACACAACTATTTCACCTGTGGAAGGAGATAATTTCCAACAAAATCACTGCTCACAAGTCAATAGTAAGAGTTAAAAGTCCAGTTGTGGTGGAGCTGGTTACTGACAGGAGGACGCTGACCCTGGCACACTGGGCTGTCCTAGAGGTAATCACTGTACAGGTCCTGGCATGGGTATTGCAACAAACAGAAATAACTGCACAGACCTGCTTCCAGTTCAGACCCAATGGCAAAGCACTCCTCCAGATGATACTCATGGCTTCAGTCATGAATATGGTCTTAAAATAAGGGCCTGTTGTTGAAGGTGTGTTTGGAGAGTCTGGCCTTTTCTTCACCAGAAACTGCGCTATTAAGCTTGGCATCATTAGATTTTTCCCAGTTGCATTGGATGAGCCATTACAGCCCAACACATCTCTTTCTGGGAAACTTGCTTATGGATCTGTTAAAACTTCCCAGAAAACACCATCCATCTCTATACATACCATCACAAATCGTGATCCAAAAAATGTGTCAAGAGAACAATAACCACATGTCGCTGCCTGGTACTCAATAACATTTTGTGTGCTGTTGAAGAGGCACAGGGCAGATGCTTGCTTTATCATCACTGACAAAGAATGTGCTGAATGAGAGGGCTTTCCAGATATGTGGGTGTTTTACGATAGAATAAAAATCGTCTACATTCACAAATTTTCCTTAACCCACTAAGAAACTAGAAATGAATGCAAACAGCCAGCAAACTGTGCCGTCAGAATATTCTGTATCAGATTGTTTCCTTCTACCAGAAACATTTGCACAGGATTTTAGGCAAGACTTCTGCTTCATTATGGGTTTGAAATGAAAGTGGAAAGGGGAAGCTTTGCCCAGCAGACATACTCAAATGCTTTTCAATCACTCCTTTCCTGATTAAAGCATTTTGTTTTAAACAATGGTTACTGCTGACCGGAAAGACTTCCTAAAGTTTGGGAAGCAGATATCTTTACAATGCAGAATAGGTATTTTCCTGCTCCCCAATTACACAAACTGTTAATGGGTAATTGGAGGCAGGCTATGTGCTAAAATCTGGTACTATTACACTGAATGACACTCTATAAAATAACATCTGTCTGTGTGTAACATGGCCTAAATTCCCAGCACACTGGCAATCTGTAATGGAAACAGTATGCTGCAAGCACTGAACATATATATATATATATATATATATATATATATATATATATATATATATATATATATATATATGTAGAGAGAGAGAGAGAGAGAGAGAGAGAGAAATTCAAGTAGAGTGCTTTTCTAATAGAATTCAAGTAGGAGAAAACCAGGCTTGTTTATTATCTTCCTGCAGTTTATGATACAACTTTATTTTGTAAAGCGCATTTATACCCTTTTCTTTTTATTTCTCTACAGCATATGCATATATACACATATATAAATGTATGAAAGCAGAAATATTAATGTATGTATGTACATATATATAAAACAAAAATATGTTTAAATGGAGTTTCATCAAAAAATTAAATACTAATTAGATATTAAAGTTAATGCAAAGATTCCAACTGGATTTACAGCTGGAATCAAGATGAGGCTGTAATAAACTCGAAATCTGCATGCCTTTCATTTGTGATGCTGGCCCAGATCACAATATTACCTTTTATAACCTTTGTCTTTGCTTTGCTACACCCTCCTCCTAAGAACTTGAAGGTTCTTGATGTAAGATGGGCCACAGATAAAAATATTTTAATGTGAGTATCTCATTACAGTGTATTTTGTGTTTACAGATGGTGCCACAAACTGCTGACAGTTAAACTGATCTCAGTCAGGGAAATCCAGCCTCTGGTGTGTGAAATAGCTGCTTCCAAAGCCAACCAAGACAGTAGATTCAGAGATGGGGGGTTTTAGGACTCAGGAGATGAAACTACAGAACTGATGAACTAGTGATGAAATTTTATCTTGATCATCAGACCACTTTCAACGCTGAAGTTTAGCTTTGTGTCTTTTTTTAATCACATTTCATTTGATGTGAGATAAGCTTACAAAAAATGTTAGTACATGCTCAAAATAATAGCTATCATTTTTGATTTCTATGCCAAAGGACAAAAGTAATGTCTCAATATATTCCCATATGATGTATCTTTATTTTTCTAAGCTGTGGCTTGATAATTAGTACAACATTGTCTTATCAATTAGTAAAACATTATCCAATAATGATATCAGCTCTGACACATACAGGTAACGTTTGAATAGATATATATTTGCAGTTAAATTCACATTTACTACAAAGTCATTTTTTGGCATGAACAAAAAATGGAAATATTGATATGTGCTCAATGTTAAGAAAATGTTTTAGCAATGTATAAGATTACTTGCTGCTGAGCAAAACTAATTATACAGAACAATTATATTAGTCCTTGAATAACAAATAAATTTTAACAGAAAAATGACCCCAAAACTAAATATAACACCCCTCCATAAAATAAAAACATGAAAAAATGATGGAAAGACATGCTGTCATGACATTTCTGTGTTTTCTGTAGAAAAACTGTAATTTCTCAGCATAAACTAGTTTGAAGAGGAATTTTCCCCTCTAGTGTGTTTTGGAAAAGTCTCATCTTTCCTGTTAAGGGTGCTAAAATTTCTTATTCAGTATAATTTTATACAGAATGTTTGACACCTTCTGCATAGATCTATTCTAGGGAAGGAAAATGTATGTTTCCAGGTAATAAGTTTTTCCTAGTTGAAGAAGTTCTGTGAAAACATGAGCATTAGGTAGCAGCATCCCAGGCTCGGTGACAAAATTGGTTTTTTTCTGTGTCCTCACACATGTGAGTTACATGGCAGCCATTTATCCAGTGATTATATGTTATTTTTCTCCATGGGTCCTCTATTCTTGAGAACTTGGTTGCACTTCTAAAGCACATTCTAACATAAGGGCAAAGCAACATCTTTTTCTGGCATTTTGGGTGAGGAAGGGATTTCTGCATGAGCCCTTGGTATGGATGTAGAGTTTTGTGTGTGTTTGCTTTTGGGAATGAGCACCATCTTACTCCTCTCACTTTTAAATTTCCGAATTGTTTTGTAGTGCAGGAACTGGTGAAGGGAATGTTTCTGTTTTGCAGTCACTGGCATGGCTCAGGCATTAAGTGGTCCTCCTCAAGGAAAATTTTAGCAGTCCTTATGGAAAGGAATATGCAGACTGTAACTAACCAGAGCAGGGAAGAGAGTGTCTGTGCTCTACCACAAGCAGGTCCTAGCGAGTTTTTGTATTTCTGAGTTCTCAGAGATTATAAAGCCTTTGCTTGGTTTTGATGGTTAGTTTGCAAATGTACCTCATGCTGCTGTGCAGACTACTATAGGACAGAAAGAGAAAATTCTCTATCAGGTCATGTTCACCTACATATTCTAAATTGCTCTTGTAAAAAAAGTCAATGGCAATGAGTCCTTCAGTAATCTCTAATAGGATTCTGTTTTACCTTTGCACTGGAAAACCCTGTTTACTTCATGTTTGCAAGTTATAAAAATTATATTCTAGAATCTAATTGCTCAGATTCCTGACACACATTAGTTATTTTTCCCTATATATTACAAAGAAAAGTCCTTTGATTGAAAGCTGCATACCCTGCTTATAATTTTCTTTAACCTGGTATTTCTGCTCTCATGTTTTTCAGGAAAATAGAATTAATTTCATTTTGTCAGTTCCCAGATAGTCCATTATGAGGGGAAAAAAAAAATCAAAAGTGTAAGTCATCTGGATTTATATTCTGTCTCTGCTTAAGTCCTAATGCTTGAGCCTGGAGAAAGGATGGAGATAAAATTGGAAAATTCAAGCCAGACCATTGTCTAGGCTCAGTTGCTTTGAACACTTCAGATATTTGGGATTATAGGAAAAAAAATAAAAACCACCAGTTTCACAGTGACAAGGCAAACCCCAGCAAATTTAGCAATATATTGGCAGAGTAGTGCCTTGTTGCTAGATGTGTTGGTAAGTAGGTGTCCAAGAACAATTTGTCTGCAGTACACAAACAGGCTCGTGTGGCTCCAACTGACGCAATGTGAAGGCATTTCTCACAGTCATGTGGAATGGTCATTGTGAACCCCCTGGAGACCCCTGGAGCATGGATGTGGAAGAAGGAGGAGAAGGAGGAGGAGGAGAAAACTCTGGGGAAGAATGCAGGCAGTGATAAATACAGCCTATCTGTATTTATCTCCCAAGTGGGAATGTTTGTTTCTGTGTGAGAGAGAGAGCAGGGAAGCCAGGGATCTCTACCTTAATGTGTTATGGAAGATGCACAGAAGTTTTAAGACACAGGGAATCAGAAAGTATATTTAATTACTCAGAGTCTCGGTGGAAGTGCTAAATTACTCTGAGGCTCAGGGACAAGTAAATGACTGAGGGCTCCGAGGATGTGCCAGTGAGCACCATAGAAATGATCAGGGAGACAGAGGGGATTTCACTGAGGTTCCAGAAACCAGGGAACCTCTCATATCCCGAGGTCTGAAGCACAGCATCAGCAGGGTCCCTGGTGTGGGCACTGGCCTACAATCCAGGCTGACACCCACATGTCCACAAGGCTTTGCTTTTGAGCTTCAGTGGTGAAGCTCAACTCCCTGAAAGACCGTGCAGAGTAATATGTTATGACTTTATTTGTTAGATATTGTGTGCAATCTTCGGGGAAAGGGTGCTGGTGCCTTTCTTCATTCATTTATGTTGCATGGAAGAAAACATATACTTAAAGCATGTTTGTGTTCTACCTGTTACTCTGGAAATGCCAGAAATGTCAAGTCTGATCTTCCATCTTTTCAGAGCAGGGGATGGCTTGGTTGTGACAAGTGCAGCACTTAGGGTTTTTAAACTGTGCTGAAAGAACAGCATGTATCAAAACTTATAGTTTCCCAAATATTAAAAAAAACCTTCAACCAACCAAACAAAATAAATCCCTACCACAAAACCAAAACAAAGGATTTTTGAATATGCATTTCCAATCTCAATAAAATTTCACTTCTTCAGTTTCATCCCTACTGTTATTCAAAGTAGAAATTGAGATTTTCAGGATACACTGAGTGAATTCTGAAGAGGGAAAACTGGTGAAAAAGAGTTTTTTGCATGTGTAAAGGGGTTAAACATTATTTTTGGTAGCTGCAAAGCACCACAAGTTCACATTTTCCCCCCTTTTTAAATTAGTTCATATCAAAATGAAATTCCAGAACTTCTGCCTTCCTTACAGAGTTGTCCAGATTTGACAGTCGTATGTTAAGATTTCTTTACACATTATTTTCATAATACCTTAATTTAACTTGAGTTTTGAATTCTTTTTAAATGACTCATTTTGTTGCCTGCAAGGCTGGATTTGCTTTCTTGGTCATAATGCTTCAACCTAATTTTGCTTAATAGATAATTTGTCTTCATGGTGTCAAATCTGTCTTATGACTGGCTGTTTTTTAAAACCATTGCTTCAAACCTTGTTAATATGCTTCTTGGTCATTCTCAGATTTTTTGCTTTTTTTAAAATCAATTCCTAGCTGCAAACTGACAAACTTAAAGACTTATATTTTCCCAGCCATAACTCCTCCTTGGAAATTAATTAGGTGGAATAATGTCCATCATTAATTGGCTTACAGCAAATTGTCCCTTTAACTCTATTTAGTGGACTATCAACAGTCCTTGGTTTGCTCATTAAGCAATGGAGTGTCCTTAAATGACATGAAACCTTGTCCCTGGGATCCTGCAATAACACAGTCTTCCTGCTTGGAAAGAACACTTCCCTTCTTCTCTTTGTCTAGAATGTAGCATGAATGGATGTGTGCCTACAATGCAACAGTAGGCAAGGAAACCACAGGGAAAATACACAGGAAAAGCAGGAGGAACAGAAATCCAGGGCTCATAGAGCTGCATTTAGCAAAGACGCCCTGGTCCTGCTGGAACAGGACCAAAGTTGCTAAGAAAGAGAACACTCCAGGTGTTGTATGATCTTAAAAATCAGCTTGCTTGTTTTGAAAGAGCATCATATCTTTTCTGGGAGACCAGCAAAGCTGAGAACCCACGTGCATGAAGTAAAGTTGATTTTGACTGGCAAGACCCTGCATCTTGAACTCCCTTAGAACATTTCCAGGGAAAGCCTGATATGCAGTCTTGTGACTGTGGACAAAGCTCAGGAATCCTCCCTCTTCTCTCTTCCTGTCTCTGTGATGCTGTCCTTTCCCTGCAGCAGCAACCTTCACTCCTCACAGATGGAGCTTTGCTGGTCCTTCCAGCAGGGGACACAAATGCTTCATTGGAGAAGTGGTGGCTTTGGTGGGTTTTAGCAATGGCCACATCTGGAAATCCTATAAAGCTGGTGAATGTTAGAGTAAATTACCATTTGCTCAGAAAACAAACTTAAATAATGTAAGGAATGGGTCAGTTGGGTGGGTTAATTGTTATAAAGGGTGAGTGTATCACGTGTGTGACGACTGCCATACACTGGGTGTGCAGTGCTGTCAGGAGTAACCCTGAGAAGAACATTCTGTTCTGGCCTGTAACTCACTCTGAATAAGAATGATGGGGCCCAGTCCTCAGACCAAAAAGGACATTGTATGTGATCTTCTGATCACCAGTCTGCTCAGAGCTGTGCTGGAGAGCACTGGCACAGCTTTTGCTTGGAGCAGCTGGTGTGCGCTGCAGACTCTCCTGCTAGGAGTCTGCACATACTGCCATTAGCTGGGGGTCTTGCACCATGGAACCTGAAATGGCAGCACTGCAAACCCTGCAGTGCTTCTTTAAAGCTGGATGAATTAAGTTTTTAGTCTGCTTTAGGTTGATGGAGCAATGTAAAATGACTGTACCATGAGCCAGGAAAAGCAAGATTTTACTTCTGGCTGGGAGATGCCTGTGTAACCTGCCCTACTGGAGTGCCTAAAAATAGTGCTTTCTTATTCACAATTTTCTGCAAATTTCTATGCCAGGAAAGTACATTAATGGATGCTGAGTAACCTTGTGTCAAATAATAAGATTTTTAAAATAGGCATAATTAAACAAACAAGCAAACAAAAAAAGGGGGAGAAGAAACTTCAAGTTTCCCCCATCTCCTGTTATTCAAAGCTAAAAACCTATCTGTGTAAAGACTTTAATCTGAATTATCCCAGCTGGTATGTTGGGATATTTCAAGATCCCTGTTCATTTTCTCAGCTCCAAGACACTTCTGTATTTTGCTCCATTTGGGCAAAAGTGTGAGGAATAGCAGTTCTTCTGGGTGTTTGCAGATCAGACCCCACTATTGTTGATAAATTACCAAAAGATTAAAAACTCCTTGCAAGACAGTTTAGCTACTCTATTTCTTAATCTCTGTCCTCTTTGCTTGTCACTTTGTCTTTAACATCTAGAAGGAAAAGTGGCAGGTGGCTGATTTATTATCTTAAAGTGATTTATTCTCTTTTGCCCCGTCACACAGACTTTATTTGATTTGTTGCTTACTCTTCTAAACAAGTCCAGGCAGGGCTTTCTGAGGTAAACATGAATGGCATGCTCAAGAAACAAGGGTCAAACACTTGCTACCAAATATCTCCTAGTCACATAAAATTCCAGGATGAGGGGAAAATAAAAACCTTGAATAACTTCAGAGCAGACTGCAAGAGAGAGCATGCAGCCATCCTGAAGGAAAAGTCGCTCGTGTTCCATCTAAGAGTAAGATGCTTCAGGCAAATTCCACATCCCACTGGATGCCACATCTTTGTTCAGACTGCTGCAAATCGCATTTCCACCACACTCTGAGATTACTTTGCAGGCATTTATGAAGTGAGGGATCAGCTGTGGATTGAAGGGGAGGGCTTGCTAGCATGGTTGCCCCAGGACTCCTTCAAGCTCCCCAGAAATGGTGGGAAGCTTCAAAGCAGGGTGGGGCTGGGCTGCAGTGCCATTAATAATAAGGTTCCCCAACAGAGATTGCAAGTGAGTTTGAGCAGAGCAACTCTAGGTCATTCAACCCCACCAACACTGGGTCAAAGTCTGGGCTCAGTCCTGAGTTGGATGGCAGTAAGACAGAACACAGGTCCTGAGCCATGTGGTGAGAACAGAATTGTTTCCTTCTGAGAAGAAACTTGTTTGTCTCCTATAACTTCAGTATAATAAATTATACTTTGTACTCCAACAAGAGTAAGATCTGATATGTGTTTTTCCTTGTTAGAGCTTGCAAGCGTAGAGCAATCTGACTTTGTATCCTGTTACTCAGCAGACCTCGGGGCTGGCATGTAGAAGGTGGAGAGCAGCCCTTATTAGGAAGTCATTGAGGTATAAAGTGCTTTATAACATTGTGTAAGATGAGAAAGAATTCAGGAACTTTGGTAATGGTTCTTCAAGAGTTAGGAAGACTTGGATGTAGAGGAGACCTTGAAAACATGCAACCCATTACCTGGATATATGGAACCTTGTTTTTCAGCTCTCAGAGTGGGATTAATGGGGTAGAGTGGCAATGAAAAACAAAAACTGTCATTAAAGGAAATACAGGAGTATTACCTTGCTGCCATGGTACTATTTCACAGGCATTTAGTTATCCATTGACCTGCACAGAGAAGCAAAATCATTTAGGGCTGGCTCCAAATGAGACTGGTCTTACAGCAGAATGTCACTGGTAAAATGTGAAATGGACATCAGGTTGGCTCCCTTGGCTACCTGAATGACATGGTTTCCGGGAGCTATGGAGGGCTTTTCTGAGAATCTGAAATATCCATCTTGAGGGATGACTGTGTAAAAAATTCTAATCCCTACAGAAAAGATAGATCATAGGAACTTGAAGCTGGACAAGAAAAAATAATTATGACAGAAAACTGAAGTGCTAAGTAGCCTTGACTTTTCATTTCTATAGTGGCAGTGAGATCATCATCATCCATATTTCTTAAGACATTCACAACCAATTTCCATTACATTAACTGGAATCTCCAGGGCTGTGTCTGTAGATCTTGTTCTGTTAAGTTCTAAATACCATTTTTTTGAATGCTGACTAAAACCCCTTGAAATATGAAATTGCTTTAAGGAAATCCTACTTCTCGGAAGAATGGTAATAATAGGTGCTGAGCTTCCTTGTCTATTAAGCAGTCTTTGCCTTTGCTACTGCATTTACCACAGTCATCTTGTGAAACTCTGCAGTTCTGTCGCCACCTAGTCAGAACAAAACCTGTAGTTTAAAACCTCTTCAAACGCAATTAAATGACATAGTGGTCTCTCTCACTGGAAAGACAAGTTTTTCTTCAAACATTCCTGTATTGCTGCTAGTCAAAACACAGCTCTGGAAATTAGTAGTGTTTCTAATCTTACCAGAGGTGAGTTGCTCTGCTGAACTAACCTGCTCATCTGTAAGTGTGACTTTGGTACTATTGTGCAGACACTGAGCTGGCTGTCAGTAAACAGCAAATAAACAGCAAACTATGTATTGTAGTGCAAACTATGTGTATTGTATTGTGAGTGAATCAAATTTTTGCAAAAGAACTTAATTCAAAGAGATTTTTCAGGCTTTTTAAATACATTTTATAGACATTTTCTTGCCTTGAGAAATGAAGGTAAGCAGTATATAAAATCAAATCATAAATCACAAATCACTGGTTAAACTTTTAAGCTTGCAATATATTTAGTAATTCTGGGGATACAGACAAAGGTAAAAGAGTGAAAACATGCTGCTTTTCCTTAAATTAGTCCTTTGACATACTTCAGTGGTATCTGTTACATGGCAGAGCATGAAGACTACACAGAGACTTTTGGTGTCATTTACTCTTGTCATTTCTGCAAACTGATTTGCATGTGTATAAATCAGAAATATTGCATAAAAAGACCTAATGAAAAGGATCCTGGATTCTAGTACTGCAGATACTTCTGGGCTTAAAATTCCCCAAGTATTTTTGTTAAAGGCTTTGACATAATCCTCTCTGGCTTTGCTGTGCGGAGAGTGGATCAAAGGTGCAGACATATTAGTCTCCTCTGAATTTCAGGCCTCCTGGGGATTAGTTTCCTAGGGATGTCCTAAAAGTTTTCCTCTAATACAAACACTATATCAGATGAGCTGTTCACATGTACTGAGAGTTTAAATTCTCAGTTTATATAGGCATGCTTTAAAGAAACAGTTCTTTTGAGTGCATTGTACCATACCTTAGGTTAAACTCCTTTGCTATCATTACCAAATGCACATTACACTAAACAAATTATCATACTAGACAGAAAGGATGTTTGAATTTCTTTAAGAGATAAAATGAAGATAAATCACATTCAAACATCTGTGATGCCTCCATTCATCCTTCAATTCCCACTAAAAAGTGCATCTATGAAATTTTGCACAGGCTGCTGGTTGTACTCTACAGATCAGCCATTGCCATTGTTATGCACCAGTGGGGAAACAAGCATACATAATATATGATAAAAAATGCACAGCAGATGAAAATAATAGAAAAATTATCAGAAAATAACACTATGTACTTCCACAGTGAGATTTCTGCTCCAAAGATATATCCTAATGATACCATGAAAACTGTGCAAATGGTTAGGAGAAAATTTCTCCTGGTTTTTGTTTTTAATATCACCAAGGAACTGTACACACAATTCACAGGCTGAACAGTAGGTTTCTGAAGTTAGTCTGGCAATCCATTTTCCTGAGTGTTTGCTTGTTAGGTGTGGGGTGTTTTGCCCCATGATTAGTCATTTTACACTATTCTACATGGTTTACTGTTTATGACAGGTTTTTTCACAATCTACTGCACTTTTGGGATTTTTTTATAAGGAAATCCCTGGGGAGATGTGGCCCAGATGTGAGCCTCATTTCTCCCCGTGATCATGTCACATTGACTTCATGATACTAGCTCTTTGAATAATTACTTGATTGGATAAATTAAGTTTTTACAGGCTATTAGGAAACTATCCTTGGAAAGGTTTTTCTTAGAGAAAAAGCTTTAACTATCACACAAGCTGTCAATACAAGGCAGAAGATATTTTGAGACTGAAAAGAAGATGGTAAATCATTATTATATCAATCATTATATCATGATATTATGATATAATTATCAATAAAGCCCTTTGATAATTTAACTAGAAAACAAACATAAGAGATGCAATATAAAAAAAATGAACATATGACATGCAGCATACACACACTACTGATGTTGCAAAACTGTATAAAATCAATGTAAACATTAAAAGAAACCAGAAATTTCTTTGGAAGTGATGAATGAAATTTGAGGTAATTTGAAATGGAAATCTATACTACACTTGTATTATTTCTGTAATTCACTTCAGTTTGGATTTTTCTTTGCAAAGTATTACCATTTCCAATAAATACAAAGCTCTGAGTTTTGACTAGCTCTGTTCTCAAGCTGGTCAACAAGGTTTTTGTGATGTTGTCAAGTGGGCAGTCCTTGGCTAGAGATGTAGATAAAAAAACTTAATACTGGCAAAAGATGAGGATATATATCAGGAGGAGGGGGGCCATCAGCACAGGGCCAAGTGTTGAATAGACTTTGGGAGAAAAAGGGTGGAAGAGCAGGGTCAGAAGGACAGCTGTAACCTTGTCATGTCCCTGAGGTACCACCACCAGCACAGGGTGCTGGGGCAAGTGGCTGATGAGCCACATGGACCCTGTTGCAGTCTGCTTCTCCGCAGCAACAGGATTGGGAACTGGGGATTAACTCTGTCTTGGTAAAAGTTTATTTTATTAATCTCTTCTTCCTCCTGAAGCAGATGGGAAGCCTGTTGTTGACATTATTGAATACAAACACTTTGTCTGAAGCATGTCCTAGGAAGATTTTTCTGTATATTCCCTTTACTGTGCCCCAGAAATGTTAGAGTGTCTCACCAATGACCAAGGTTTTGTCTTCTCAAGGAAGAGTAATTACCTAGGATTTTTTTTAAGGTGATGTTTAGGAGACATCTTCCATGAATTTCACTGCACAGTAAATGTGTCTGAGAGTCAGAAATGTCACCAGTTTTATTTGGTGAAATGCAAAGGAGAAGAAAACACGTAGGTCTGCCACAATATTGTCTCCGTATTCACTTTTTTAGCAGAGTATATTTGTGACTTCAGTACTCAGTCCTTTGTTACAGTTAAAGATCATCTGAACTTTTCTAATTATTTTTTTCTGCTTAAAATTCTATTGTAATTTTTCTTCTTACAGATATTAGAATCATGGATTTCATCACAGGCCACTGTAGAAATGATCTTCTTTGCTCTATCCTGTATTATTAAAACCTCTTTCTAAAAATGATGCACTGAATCTATTTGTCCATGTATGTCTCCATATTTATCATACAAGTATTTTCTTTAGTATTTGCAATTTTCTTTAGTATTTGCAATTTCCCACTTTTGCCAATTTTCCCAATATTTCTTATTTAGTGTTATTTCATTATTAGCCTGATTTTCAGTATTGCTTTCTCAGAAATGAATATAATTTTCTAATACATTTGATACTATTTTAATTCTTCCTTCTTGAAGATTCATACCTGATTTGGATTCATTGGTTTGATGAGAGTGCATGCATACTGAAGTTAAAAACAGACCCCTGAAGTACCAGAAAATTTTTATTCTTGCCAATGCTGCTTAATATACTTTTGTTCTTCTATAATTGCCATTTGTAATTACCTAACCCTCAACTTACAGAAATCATCAGTTAATAATTTCACAGTTCAATTATTTTTAAATACAGTAGGTGGCCTATAAATCTAGTGGGCTATAATTAATTCACTCAGTGCAAGATTTTCAATCCCATTCCACGTGGATTGCCAGCGGACCATAAATCAGAAGTAAATAGCAGTGCAGTGAGTGAGGTGAGTGTGTGCATGCGTGAGGGCAGTGCATCCACTGCTGGATGTGGCAGGACTCATTATATACAGTTCTACCCAGCAAATAAATATATGAGCTGCCAGGAAGAGTAAAGGTGGACAGATAGGAAGAGTACATTATCCTTCTGTGATTCCCACAGCTGCCTTCCTAGTGTGTGAGCAAATATCTCTTGCAATCTACGACTCAGGTTCATACAACAACATGAAGGCTATTGTTATCAGAGAACTATCAGGTCTATAGAATGCCTCTAAGTTTCCCTGGCAAGAGGCTGGTACACAAGGGATTGCTGGCCTGTGCTGTCCAGGGAGAACCAGGGGTTGATTTTGTAGTAGCAATGAGCTAGTTGGAGATGCAGGTGCAGGTGCTGAATGAACAGGTGCACAAACATGTACTCCCAACTCTTGATCCTAGGCCAGCAGTGAATGCCTTGGCTCATCTCCCAGAGGACATTGCAGCACTTTGCAGGCCAAAGCAGCACCAGCCAGGGAGCTCAGCATACCCACTGAAGGACTAAGGACTAGCCAGACCCAAGGCCAGTCTGTCCTGGTTGCTGAATTTGACCATTTCTTTTCTGTCAGCCATGACCATTCCAGTGGCATGGAAATTATGTCATGAGTCTTGTAGCACCATACGTGTTGCATGTGGACACAATCACAGTGCAGGGTGCTACCCACTGTTATTCAGATTGATTTTTGCTTCCTTTAATCCAAGATATTTATGTTCTGCTTGCTGCTGTATTATGGATCACCTGATCCTCAATCTGATAGACCTAGGTGTGTTTTGTGGCTTTACTGGTGATGCTTGTAGGAAGTAATTACACAGAGCCTCAGTATATCTTTCCAAGCCACCACATATGGCTATAGAATAACCCAAACTGTTGTGACCTAGCCAGTCTGTCGTGGTTTGACAGTGTCAAACCATGACACAGTCAAACAAGATAAATCTGTTGTCATTCTTCATTGGTACATAATTTTTTTCTGTGAGAACCTCAGCAAGAGAAAGGTACCAAGAGGTCAAATCACAAATTGCAGAGCATCCTGCAAGGCTTAGGACTGAGTATAAAAGCTATGATCGATTGCCTCATTTCTCTGTTGTCTCTTGCTGTGACAGAGAAAGACAAAAGGGTGGAAAATTTCCACTGTTTTTTTTTTTTTTTTGATTGAATAAATTTCTACATACATTTCTAATGTATGTGTTATATTATTTCAACTGTCACTAGGAAGTCAAGTAGGTGAGACCTTTTCAGTTAGAAATGTTAATATAGTGGTTTCAAGAAGTTTATCTGCCTGCTACTGTCTTCTCCAGAAATGTCATTCAACACCCAAACTTTTGAGCAGGTTCAAACTGATGTCTTTTCCCCTCTGCTGCATTCTAACCTTCCACAGATTTATTTCCTTTCTTGAGCAAACGCCTATATTTCTTCCTAAATATGTAGTGTCAGAAGACCAAGCAACAGTCCTGGAAAACTGTCAAATTCCATTTATGTAAGAGTTGCATTATCTGTAGATCTCAAGAAAAGGAAGAAGATATTTCCTATGACACTCAGGATTCAATTCTAGCCCTAGAAGGGTCTGAGACAGAGAGTTTTGCAGCTGTGAGGCTGATATTCAAGCTGAAGTTTAGAAGCATATACTCCAAAAAAGCTGTTTTATGTAACATGGCCAATTTTTGTGGCTTTCAGCACTGCTCTCTGTCTCCACAGATATGCCCAAGACATGATAACTATAGAGGGGATTGCTGTCACCCTTCTGTGGTTCCTCAGCATAAGGGACCTAGTGACAGGAGATGTGCAATCCCTGCCAACACCTGGTAGAGTAAGAGAAGACATGTGCGCATCCTGTGCTCTGGAAGCAAGTCAGAGCAGGAAACTGACAAGAAACTCAATTTCTCCAATGGTCTCCAGGTTGTCCAAGTGGGAAACATATGTTCTGGTTATTTGTTTTTCAGATAGATTTCTCACTATATTGGTACATTTCTTTCATTTTTTCATTGTAGAGATGTCTGTAGACACACATGTATATATATATATATATATATATATATATATATATATATATATGCCTGTCTAAACACAGATGCATATTTATAGAGAATTTACAGAAAACAGGGATGCATTGCTTTTTCAGAATGGATGTAACAGTAATGGTCACAAATCTTTGCTGACAAATACAATACACCAGACTCCATGGATTATATAAATAATGGCATACAATCCATCATTCTTTACATTCATAAATCATGCTTTATATAGCAACAAATATATTTTAAAAAGTGATCCTTTCTTGTTTTTTTCTTATTAATTAAGAAAGTTAATGTTACCTCTGCAACAAAACATACCCCAAATCTTTTAGGTCTCATTATGAGGTGTTTAGCATATTGTCATAGCAGTTCAGGAAGACTTTCCTTCCTAAGTGTACCTAACTTTCAAGACATGGAATAAAGTTCATAATGCAGGGATTTTTATGGACTGTTGTACCT
Source organism: Lonchura striata (assembly GCF_050655825.1). Lineage (NCBI taxonomy): Eukaryota > Metazoa > Chordata > Aves > Passeriformes > Estrildidae > Lonchura > Lonchura striata. The sequence continues at coordinate 80,658,793 of NC_140705.1, read as the reverse complement.
GAAACATGCACAATATTTCATTTATGAGGGAAATCTCTTCAGTGCACTTAATCTGCTTGCTTGCTTTTATCAGAAACTAGATTAGATTGACAACTGTGTTTTTCCATAGAAGCTGAACTATTAGAAAATCTTGTTTATAAAGAAATTCATTTATCCAAACTTAAAATGAAGAAACATAATCCCTCAAATCTCTTCCCAAGTTTCTTCGTATGTAATATTTTAACAAAAGGTGGTCTTTAACCAAGAATGACTGTAGCAAAATAGTGTAAGAGATGCATTTTTCCTTTACTTTAGAAAATAGCATATTTGTTATTTTTCCAGTTTACAGCCCATTTCAAGAGGTTATATTGAAAATCAGACAGCATTAGTGTGAACAAACCAAACACATTCAACTGTGTCAGTGATCTTTCTTCAAAGTTGCATTTTGGAAAAATCACCTTGTATAGTTTGCAGCTTCATGTTTAAAGGAATGTAGAAACCAAGCCAGTTTGGAAGGGCGAAGACCAGTAATCTACCTTGTCTAACCTTTGGCTTTTGTGCCATATATCTATTTGTTTCTGCTCACAGTAGGTTTTCTATCAATGCTTTTAATTAAATCTATGGTATTGACTTTTTTATTTCTTCTTGAAAAAGGGTATGTTCTTGCAAATCTTGATAGGACTTATTTTGCCACTAGGTCTGGTATATTCCTGGGGTTACATGTGGGCTTTCTGGTTTGCCTGTAATTGGCTCCTATTTGGCTGATCACTAGCACTTCTTTTAGAGGAGTCTCACTCAGTTTCTCTTTTGCATTTTCCTAGCTTTTGATGTACAAACAGGCAGGACACCAGCATTATTTTTGTGCTAGTTTTAACACATGAAATATGGTTATAACTGATTAGATGAGTTACCCAGTGATCTGCTCCCACAAAAGGTGCCTTTCAGACATTTTGGAGATGAGTTTAAAGATTTACATTCACATGTGATGGATGCATGCAAAACAACTTCTTTAAAGATGTTAAACCAAGGGAAGGAATAGCTGGTTACTGTCCTACACACTCAGAGTTAATGTCCTCCAGGTTGTTTTAAATCAGAGTAAACCTCATCTTGAGCCGTCTTGACCCCAACAGAGACACAGATCCTGAAATATTTCAGTGCCTTACCCAATGCTGAATATTCTTTAAAATATTCTTTAAGAATATGGATTAAGGGGAGCATGGTTGGAGTGAGAGCCCCATCTGGTACCAATGCACTGACATAAATGCATAAGTACATGCTAATATAGCAGGGGATGAGCATCTCCTATCCCCCAGGACACAAATTTCCATGAAATCATATGCAGGGATAAACCCAGAGTGACATGGGCTTGACTTTTCTCAATGCCCTGGGTGGCTGGGTGTCAAAGACCACCCTAGGTCGCGGGGTGGCTTTGTGTGGTGGAAAAACATCTCTTCCAACCCGTGCTTCCAAAGAAAGGCTCAGCAGTCTCTTGTTGTTCGGTTTCATGGTTGTTTATTGCAAGTTATCTAAAATATTTTCTTCTCAGGCTGTTGCAGTTTGCTCAGCAGCTCAGGCAGAGGCACACACACCCCTGACATCTTCTCTGACTCCTGACTTCTCTCTCCCCCCGCCCCTGGCTGCTGCTATCTTTTATATAGTACATTACATGTTAAATGTTTATCGTTTTTTCCCCAATGCCTACTACTTATATTATATGGGGCTTTTCTATTCTAAACCAATCTGTAAGTGCCAACATCACCAAGAACATGGAGGTAATGAAGAAGAAAGAGGAGGAACAGGAATGGCCAAAATTCCTCCATCTTAAAACCTCTGATCCCCATGTACAAAACTAAAACCCCCCTGTACAGCACTAAAAAATTCTTCCCTTTTCTTTGTGAGTACTTCTACTATAGTATCTAAACTTTTGTGACTTCTTGTTCTTCCTGCAAAGTTGGTAGATCATTCCATGGTTCAAACCCAAAATCACAGCTGTTTCCAGCTGCCTGCCAGGGTCTCTAATGCTTTTGATCTGGGTCCAGAACCTCTAAAAATGTCTGAGGGACATTTTGAGTTCCGACAGTTGGGGATGCAGTTATTGAGCATCCAGTGCATATCAGACTTGGATCACCTTTTTGCTCCAGTGAGCAGTGAAGGAGGGCTCAGCCATGGCCTTTTGTGGGCAGCTCAAATTGTGGCTGCCCCTGCCTAGAAGCCCCAATTACCTAGCCCTAATTTGGGAGTGAACTAGCATCCTGTAATCTACTTCTCTGTTCCCTGTTATGTCAAGTTCCTACTTCCAGGAGCCAAACTGTTCCCAAAACACCTGGAATCTGACCCAAAAGTTAACTGTCCCCTGAATGAGAACCAGAAAACTCCTCCATAAACCAATTTATTCTCTGGGAGCAGGCATCCAGGAAAACATCCACCCTTCCTCCTAGATATCACATACAAGTATATTTATCCTCCCAGACAGAGATACCCAGTTAATCTGCTCATCCATGCAGATAATAATGAAGCATTAAAAGAGACTCACAATAAATAAGGGTCCAGATCCTCCTTGTGTATAATCTGGACTCATTCTTTTTAGATCAAGATGGTGACAAATATTTATGCTGAGAGACTGGTCTGTAAGGAGGTACAGCAATATACTTCCTGTGGGCTTATGGTCAGAGAATTGCACATGTGTTAGCAGTATCTTCCCTTTTGGGCTTGATTGGATTTATTATAATAAAGTATCTCTTGGGCAGTGTAAAAAAGGGAAGCAGTAGTAGTGTGCATCTATTAAACAACCATATTCTATTATTGTTGTTATATTGTCTGAATATTGTTTTTTATGAATGTGTCCACAAGCTTTTTTTTGCTTGTTTGAAGTACTTTTATCAAAAGGTTTTATACTGGCTCTGGAAATGTATTTTTTGTGCATGTTTTTTCCCTAAGAAGTGAGATCTCCATTAAATACAACATGAAAATTGTATTTTTGAGTTGGATAAAAGCCATTTTCATAGGGAAGATATTTTTCCTTTTAAAGACATGCCACAATCTGATTCAACATTTGCTTTTGTAGTTTCAGCAACAAAAGACTTTTCTGAATAGTTTTTTCCTTCCTTTTTCTATTTCCACTGGTTAAGTACGATTTCCTAAATTGTGTCTTTTAGGTGCATAATTTTCAGAATACCTTCTTAGTATTTTGAGTTCAGGTATGCCTTTTGTTTCAGGTTTTGATTTCCTCTTATTATTGTTACCGCTATTATTGTCACTGAAAGGGTGTGGGGTGCCCAGTGCTTGGGAATGAAAAAGGTTAAATATCGTACAAGCAGAAGACCAGATTTTCTTGGCTTTTTCTTTAAACTGGTATATTTTCTATCCCTCTTGGGATAATGCATTTTCAAAGTGAATATAATATTTTAGTGGTATATTTTACATGGTGTTTTGCAGGCAAGCACCATCTCTCTGTGCTGGCGCTCTGGGCCAGCTGGATGCTGCTCAGCTGCTTCTGGTGGGCACAGCCCTTGGCCTAAGCTCAGCACCATCCAGCTGAGAGGTGGGATTTGGGCTGGGGCACAGCAGGCACAGCCTTGGGTGTCTCTATGGATGTGGGCTAAGGCTCAGCACGCAAAGCTGTGCCCACCTCAGCCTGCCCCTGACTGCACCAATGTACCCACGGTCAGACTGTGCCTAGCCTGGGCAAAAATAGGCTCAGTTCTGCTTAAATGACAACTGTGGTTTGGAAACAGATTTTGGAAGGCAGAGCCCCCAGTGTAAATTAAGTAGAAAGGCCAGGTCCCTCTTGGCTTCCAGAGTGACCTGGGGAGGTATGTGATGCAGGAATCTTCACCACAGAGCACCCAGGTCTCCAGATCATGTCTTGCACTACTGTTGGTGAAGGCTTGTGAGAGTGAAGAGGAAAATGTGCTACTCTGCCCCTGAGCTGCTCTGTCCCAGCTTTTCCCTGCAATTTTAAGCATGATTCATTGCATATACAAATGAGAACCAATCATCTGGAGTTTTTTTGCTTTCTGTGTTTGTCAAATTATATCGAAGACTGTTGGGTGTCCAGCAAGGTGAATGCCTTAAGGCCTTAAGCCTTATTTACAGAGGAAAAACAGTGTCCTAAAGCACTGAAAAATACTCTGATCTTTGGGGTTTTTTAAAGGTAACTACAGACTAAGCAGGTGGACTTAATTTCAACTGTTTTAACAGATTTCTACAATGAACACCATGCTAATTATACAGTAGTTACCCAGCATTAATGAACTTATACAGACAATGAGATTTGCAACATTAATTTTAATCTTGTTTTCTGTAATGATTTTTCTTCCCTAATGGAAACACATGCTTACCTAAGCAGGTTTTTTTTACCATTATTTTATAATTAAACTATTAATTCCACTTCTTGTAACTCCAGCCTGAGCAGTCATTAATATATCTGGAAAGAGTGGATGTATTCTTAAAGCTCTTTTAAATTTCTATCCTTGAATAATTTTTCTTTCATCCTTTTCTTAATTATAATCCATTCAGAATAAAAGAGGATGAATTTTTCTCCTTGAGCAAAGCCAGGATAAATTCTAACATATCTGCTCTATATAAAAATTTCTTTTTCGTTCTGCCAAAGTGAATACTGCATCCTAAAGTACCTCATCGTTCATTAGTGTACAATTAGGCCCATATCTACTGGTATGTGCTGCCTGCTTTGGGCTGTTCTGTTGATGCAGAAAAGCTGTAAACTCAATTTAACAGCCTGGTTAATCCAGCTTTACAGCTGTTTTGTGTGGCTGTTGAGGAGTGTTGTGTCTGGGGTGTACTGGTAAATCTGACCTGTTGAAAAAGAAGGAACTTGCATTATTATTTTATCAGTTCTCAAACTCTCTGTCATAAAGCAGTCTTTGCAAGTTTTCATTTGATAAGACCTTGTTATCCACTTCATTGAATAGCTTTATCACATATTCTAATTAAAACAGAGGGAAAATAACATCATAAAATTAGAGTTTAAGCATATATATTAGAGAAATATATTTAGTAGAGAGCATGAATTAGGAAGTATTCCTAAGTAAGGTAGAGAGATTATAATGACAGAGTGACTATATTATAACACAGAAAAAGAAGGACACCACCCTTCATACCCCCAGGTTTCCCCAGTTAGCAGCAGTCTCCTTGCAGAAAGGCTGTACTTTACCCTGGCAGCCTCAGCCCCCAGTTTGAAAGACAATCACAAGCAAACTTCTACTGAAATTAACCAAGTTTTCTCCTTTCATGTTTTCCCTTCAATTCTTTATTCTTCTGTGCTTCATCAGGGCTTTGCCATGCTGTGCTCCTTGCACTTCTTGTCATGTCATTTACAGAACTTATTCTTCCTCTCACTCTCTTGTTGATTCTTCTGTTAGCAGTCAAATATGTCTGAGAAAAATATAAGTATACAAACTTAAATCCTAACCTGATTCAAGAATTTAAAAGCTTTTTCAGAATTAAATTACTTAAAATCAAAGTGAACTGGCAATATCAGTACATATAGCTCAGCTTGATATTGTTATTGCTATGCCTTAGATTCTTTAATGCCTATTTGTAATGTGGTTCTTGGTTTCCATTCCCTCCCACTCCCTTTCTGAGTTCAGTTGAAACTCTGGGGATTCATCAGAGCATATCATCATAAATGCAAAACTCTGGTGCATGAGGGAGATGCAGATCAAACAAAAAGCACGGCCCATTGGGGAGAATAAGGAAGAGTATTTTCTGGTTGCAAGTGCTATAAGGCACAGTGTTGATCCAACTAGAAGCAGAAATTAATGCAAACATAAAGTATTTAATTTATATTATCATGATAATAAAATTTCATAAAATTTGATCTTTCCCTGGAGATATATCGATTTGCAGAGCCTCTGTTTTCCCTGCAGAAAATCTTTCCTTAACAGTTACTATCAGCCATTTTCATCCCTTTTATAAAGAACAAATATCCCTACAACACAAGTCTTTTATTTCCCACTAAGTTAAAATAGTGAACTAAACCATAACAATATTCAATGTTTTCTCTCTCCTACTATCCCTTTGTGCCCAAGGTTAAATAGTGATGGTGTGAACTGGGATAAAACCTATGGAATTCCATGCTTTACCCATGCATGCCAGTTCTAGTGGAAAGGACACTTCAGTGGGTTATCTCAAGTGGTGGAGTGCTGTAAAGTCAGATTAGACTGAATTCAGGCTCTACTCCTGTTTCTCAGTGTTCAAACAGATGGAGAGGAAGAGAACCACTGCCTGTAAAAGAGATCTGCCTCCCCACACCAGTGGGCACACAGCAGTGAGGAGTGCAGGCACTGAGGAAAGAGGAGCTTTGTTTCCAGCAGATCAGACCAGAGCTGATGCTTGCTGAGAGATGGGCACTGCCCACCCAAGCACCATCCACGCTGCCAGGGGCACCAGCTGCTTGCATTTCTGGCTGTTTCTGATTCCATTGCAGCCAGGGACCATGAACTGATAAGGGAAATAGAGGGAAAAGGGAGCAAATATCCTCATTGGTGTTTACAGTGTAAAAACCTAAAATGAATACTTCCATGCCTACCACCTTTTCCAGAGCTGATGGGCTGAAGGGCTAAGCAAAGCATCCTGTAGGGAAGACTGAAAAGCATCCCCACTGGAACTAATGGTATCATGGCTTCCAAGGAGGTAATTTGGCAGCACCTCATGGTTTTATTCCTGAGCTGCCTTTTGAGATTCACCAGCTGCAGTACTATTACCATATAGTTCTTCTACAGGCTAATAAAAATCATAACCATTTTCATCTCCAGAAATTACATTGCAATCAGCGTTGCTTCCAATGCCTTTTAACCTTGCCTACCCATTTTCTTTTAGTAGCAAAGGGACCATTATGTCTCTCTGTGCATCTACGAAATGCATAACTACCTCTACTATTTTCTCTATCCTGCACTCTTTTCCAATTTCCTTTTTTTTTTTTTTTAATTAGGTGCCATCAAAGCTCTCACATCTAGGCATAAAATAAGTGACAAAAGAAAACCTTCTCTAGACCCATATGTAAGTTTCATTGACAGCCATGTATTTGGTCTAAAACAAGGTGTTTTCTAAATTCAGTTTGAGATAAATATCCATACATTTTTCCTCACGCTGAGGAACCATTTGTCTAGTAGATCTTAAGGGGAGGCTAATTCCTAACCTGCAGTCTAATGCAAAGGGTACATTCCTGGTGAAAAATTTTGTAAAACAAAAGGAATCCAAACAATGCTTTTACACTATGTAACAAATATTTGCTTCTTACATGTAATTGTCCTGTCCTGTTACAGACAAATCAGTCACTCACTGAAAAGCAGAGAAGAATTCTCTCTGTGGCCACTCTAAGCTGAGACACATACATTTGCCCATCAGAAATTCTACCTTATTTTCCCTTTTTCCTGAATTCTATGCAAAACATTATGAACAAAAGAAAAACATCTAGACACCTGGCTGGAGAGCCTAGGTCCTTTTTCATCTTCATTTTATTTTTTGAAGTGTTTCTTCAGATCTGATTTGAAATGGATCTGGTGGAGAAAGATGTGACTGCATCTGTCATACTACCACATAAATAGTCTCCCCAGACAGATTGAAAGAAGGATGGTTATTCCCAATAGTACTTTTAACATTGGTGCAGGTGTGATGCTTGGCATTGAAGCCCAGTGCTTAGCCACACCTTTCCCTCTGGAATGGAAAATGTGGTCAGCCCTGACAAGATTATACTGTGTCAGTCATTAAAAGTGTGCACAAGTTCCAGTAACACTGTCAACAAAGTAGAGTGCAGATGCACACTTGCAGGCATCATACTGTCTGTCTGTCCTGACTGGGACAATTTGAGGGGCAATGTGTATGTGCCTGCCATGGCAGTTCAGACATCTGAAACATCCTCCCTTATTCACAAAGGGAATCCTCCCATCCTTCATCCTTCCCATATTCTCAAAGGAGTGATTATTTTCTAGACTTTATGGAGACACTTTCTTCCAGGAAGAATTTTTCATAGAGGTGTCTCATCTACCTCCTTCCTTTCTTCTTTTCCCTAACTCCAGCTTCTGTCTCTTACATCATATATCTTGCATCTTACCCATTTATATTTGGCTTCAAAGCTTATTGAGCAAGTTGAGACACAGCCCTGTGTCTGGAGAGTGGGACAGCCTTGCCCCAGTGATGCTGGCAGGCAGACTGGTTTGTTCTCACAGAAGCAGTATAAACCATTTGCTCTCCTCCAGGCAATTATTCAAGAGAAGTGATGACAGGCCTAGGAAAAATGTTTCTGTGTCAGGAAGGTAAACTTTGCATGTTCCCAGGCAGCTCCTTCTGCCTTCCCCTTGTCACATGCCAACACTGTGTCACAGCCTGTTAAAACATGACACACCTTTAAAGGCTTTTGTCCTTCTTTTTGTTGCACATTGCAGATATTTCATAGGCTGGTGGTGTGTACTTGTGTTTCCAAAAGACAGATATAATCAAGGACTTGCCTCTATCATGTGGCAGAACATGCAGAAAGGATTTAGTTAATTTTTTGCAGCTCTGGTAGCAGTTTTGTTGATTCCCAAGGGAAAGGGAAGAGAATGCCCTGCAGAGGGAAGGATGGTCTCTTGAGCTGTTTAAGGGTTGACAATCAAAGGTGTTTGGTAATATTAAAAAAACTTTATATGTTAATCTAAAAGAAGGAAGTTTCTACAGTATTATTTTATCTCTGATGTTCTTTATCTTGCTCTTTAAGCCTTAGTGAGGATAAGATTTCCCAAAGTCATGATGACCAACAGGAAGACATTCAAACAAGGCTTTCTTTCTTTCTTACCCAATTACAAAATTTACTTGTGTAGAGTATTAGATATTCCACAACCTCTGGATGTCACCACAGGAAGTACCAAGGACTGTACATGGTGGGAAGATTGGATTCACTGAAAATCACATTGCAGTCAACAAGTGTGTGGTTGGTAGCATTGGGATCATGATTTATTCCAATACAGCAAGACAGGTTCTGGAAAAGGATGAAAGGCACTAATTAATTTCTATTCTCATAGTTTGTTTTTCTGCATTTCAGAATTTTCCACAGCCATAGAGAACATTACAATTTCTCCAAGCTAACTTATAGGGGGTGTAACAGGAAATACAGGGTAACTGGAAGTTTTCAGTAAGGACTTTCTAAATCCTAAAAGCATTAAATTTCCATCTTGAAGTTTATCTAGGGGTGGTGTTTTTCACCCCCTTTAACTATTATTTGTAATATTAAGAAAAATGGTGTCAGACAATTTTGGCATTTGCACCCTTTTCATGTCTCATTTGGCATCATTCTTCTCCACAGCAATATCCTAGCAAATCTCTATACGTTAATGACAACTAACCCCCAGCCACATTTGTCATTCTATTCTAATTTCCTTTGTAATTATGCTTATCTTATGGTATTAAGAAGCAGAAATATGTATTCAGACTTCAGTGTGAAATCATAATAATCAGATTCCTCATTTACCTCCCAGATAACATCTATAGCTTGATGCAAAGTCCTTGTTTGTGTGCCACCACCAGTCATACACTTACACCTTGCTTGGAGCCTGGCCCAAGGCCTGCTGATGTCAGTAGAAATCTTTCTAATTGTCCTGTTGATGACCTATGGTATGATTCAGGACATGCTACAGCCCCATGGCTATTCAATGTTACCTCATGCAATGTTTCATGCTCAGAGCTTTGCCTTGTGTAGGGCTGTCATTTCACTTTGCAGGAGAAGTTCTTTCTCAGTGGAGATTGGCAGATGCTCTGAAGACCTGAGCAAACAAAATCTTTCTTGCCTGTTCCTCTCCTTGTTCATACACTCTGCTAAAGCTCTCCTGGCATTGGTACCATGCAGAGATGCTTCTTTTCTTGAGATGCTGATTTTAATTCCTATTACCTTTCCCCAGATAACATGATTAATTAATTTGCATTTTTTCTTGGGCAAATCTAATGGTGGCTTTTAATTTTTTTTTTTTTATTATTTACATTTTCTGCTGTTTTCAGTATTGCTTGAGGAAAATTTTACTTTGCCCTCACAGGAGTCCAGGCAAGTAAGAATAGCTTTTGTAATTCCTATTAATGAATTTTACCAACATCCAACATGCATTCTGTAAGGGAGTAATGAAAGGAAAACATATGACATATACTCCTAACTTTAATCTAGACAGAATAAAGAGTCAACTGTGTCATTGCCAATATTTAAGACTGAAAAATGTCTTTAATGACCTGGAAAACTGCCAGGCTAAACTGATTGAGCTAGACACCACTTTAGCAGAAGAAGCAGAAGAAGGTTATATTATCTATTATCTTAAAGAAGGGAGAAAAAAAATAATGTATAAGAAAAATAACAAAATTATTACCAGAGGTAATGAAATTAAATACTAAAATCTTCTTTGTAATTTTTGAATTTTTGGAATAATTTATACTATTAAAATGTACAGTATTTGATAGAGTCCATAAAAAAGGCAGTCTTCAGTGTTGTAGGACTTTTTCCTCTAGAGGAGACAGAGTTTTCCACAGGCACAGTTTGTGTCACCCTAATGGCCCTTCAGCAGTTTGGAAAAAAAAGCATGTTAAGACAGGTCTCAGGGACAGCAGGTGAAGATTACTATTGTTCCTATAAGATATGTACACATTTACAGATATAGGTACGGTGACATTAGTCCTTACAACAGCTGTCTGTGGGATAGAATTGCTGTGTGACCTGGTAATGTCACTTTCTCTCATGCAAAACATTTGAAGAGCAACGTCTTCCATTATCTTTCTGGTTCATGTGTATTGATCATCTTCCTACCAGTGCAGCCAAAGGAAAGCTAAAAGGACAGAAGGGGAAAACACTGCCTTTGATTTTGAGATTTTTTGTTAGATGGAGTAATAATATGGGGAGCCAGATTTTGGCCACTATGCTCAGTTGTTAGAGTTTTATATTAAGCGTCAGTGTCAGTGAGAATAATTTCATTGATGCAGCTGAAGCCTGAATCAGAGGGAGTGAGTGTGTGGCTCACACCATTCTTATAGAAATGTCTCATTTTCTTCCCAGGTTCTGTACATAAAAAGAAGTGACTGACCCATCCTTCAGCTATGGAAGTCTGCAACTGAACCATAAAGTAAATGGGGCCTTTTTCCCAGGGCAAGTGACTCTGTTCACACTAGATATAAAAAAAAAAATTGGAGCAGGGAAGATAATGAGAGCAGTGACCAACGGAAATGCTACCTAAGGATTTAAACAGGTTTAAAAGTTTTCTGACATGGGGAGAATACAAAGTGTCAAAGCTTACTCATTTGATGAATCTACATAAATAATTTAAACACTAATTATTTTGTAAATTTTGAGGCAGAATTTCGAATGACAGCGCCCAATCTAACACCTGCAGTTACAATCACTTGTACATGCAGGCATCTGATTGCATCTGTAAATCAAATAGTTACATGTTCAAGTAACTTCAGATGTGCCTAAAAAATTGCAGAGGCAAAAATGCAGAGCTTGCTGAGGCTATGCTGTGTGTTGGGTTCTGCATTTCTCTTAGATGCCTCTACTGAGGGAAAAAACTGCCCAATGCTATAAAATCTTAAAAATTCTTTCTTCAAGGACAAAGTAACGTGAACTCAAAAAAGTGGTTACACATGGCAAAAAACCCCATATCTTTTAATATTTTTTGTAAATCTTTGTAATATCTAGTAGTTGTGAGTTTCAGAGTGAAAGAGAGTATGCAGAAACTCTAAGTAGAAGGTATCACAACCCTTAGATTTTTGTATTAATTTTTATAATTATATTTTTTTCTACACATCTTCATCTAGTTTGCCAACCTAGAAAGCTTAAATTTTCACTATCAAAGTTCAGACTTTGTTGAACAAGTACTATTAACTTATAGACTGTGTTCTGGAGAATATACTGAAATTTCAGTTTAGATTGTTTGGAGATTGTTTAAATTGCTTGGAAGGGACCTTAAAGATCAGGTAATTCCAAAACTGAAAGAATTGTTCTTCAAATACCTTTTCATATCTTGTCTTATTTTATTTATTCACTTTTTTCACCCAGAAAGTGAAATTCTATTTTTTTTGTTTCTTTATTTTAAAGTAAAGGCACTGGGATTGGGTTTCCTTCTCAATGCAGGCATTTCCCTTATATTTCATCTTGTGCTTGAATGGATTTCAAAACATAAGATGATCTTCAATAAAAAGAAGCTATGACTATCAAAGTTGAAAACAAGGTTTAAGGTAAACTATTTGATGGGAAAATTTTAATTTTGAAATGCAATTATCAGGAATTAAATTAATGAGTGTTTTCATGGCAAATTGATAGCTTAAGTTACACATGATTAATCTGCACAATTCACAAGAAACTTATCAGAAATAAAAAAATGTTACAGCAGTGTGAACTTTGCGTAGGTGATTCAGAGTCAAGGTGGTAAGATACAAATTTTATGCTAATATTATAGTTTCACCATTCATCTCTGATTGATATGTAAGGATAGCCTCTGATTGGTATGTAAGGATATTTTCTTATGGAATGCTACGATAAAGGAGTTTATATAATTGATATTCCTTCACTTAAGCAAACTACTGCAGAATTACTGATGTGCATGCCTTCTTTAAATGTCGGAACAAATAATTTTTTATCCATACAATGGAATGATCTTTCTGTCAACATACTCCAGGCTTTGCACTCTGATGGAAATCTGTAATTACAGAACCTTTCAGCTTTTTAATGGTGATGCATTCTTTGTTTATCTTTCATACCTTTTGTCTACAACAGCTGCTATAAAACTGTCATCTGCAGGTCATTAGGAAACATATGGCAAAATGTGATTAATTTTGTCAGGAGAAATTGTGGCTAGTGACATTTTGGCTAAGAGGACACAAAATAAGCATTGGCACCAACTGCTCCAACATGCTGGAAAGCAACAGCAATAATTTCACAGTGTTATGGGGTTCTGTGTTACTGCATTGTATAATGTCCCATCCCCCATCTTCTCTTTCCAAGATCACTGTAGATCTATAAAGTGAATTAATGGGAGAATATTGCTAATCCATATGCTGTGGGACTGTATAATAATATAACATTACTGAAAGTTTGATTAAAAATGAAAATATTGTTTGTCAATTACATACTCTTAGCTGTAGCATGGTTCTTTTTTTTCACCAGGTGTATTTTGGCATAAGGCAAAATAAAAGGAACCATTTCTTTTAAAGTATGAGCTTGTATATAAATACTTGTGAAAACAGCAGTGTAGTGAGGAGTAGCAGATACAATGGCAAGTTATCTTAGCCAATGCAGTTTGGAGGAGGGAAAAGTACAAGTGTATTTCACAGATAAGCTCTTTAGTCATTTTGGCGGAAGTTCACCTTGAAAGTGTGAACTAAGCAAGCACAATGCAATTCTGTATTAACAGACCTACAGACAACTTGGAATAATAACTCTGCTATAACCAGCTTCATCCATTCACTGGGCTGTTAAGCTTGAGACATAAAGATGAACATCTGAATGTCATAATTATACCACCAGTGATTATTTTACCAGGGAAATCTGGCCACTTTAGATGTGCAATAAGTTTCTATGCTTTCTGTGTCCTAAAATGCCAATAGTAATCTCTCCATCCTGATAACTTCTACAATATTGAGAAGTATTTGGCATTGCCAAAATACAGATTAATTAAACAATTGTAAAGCTAGCAGTAAGAGAGAAAGAACTGCTGGATCAGCTTAGCTGATACGTATTCTGCAGATGATAAAATTTCCCTCTGTTACTTTGTTATTCGTTGCAGCCGATCTGTGCTGCTCATTAAGGGAAAAAAATGCAACAGTAGCAACAAAGAAGGATTCTGACAGACAAAACAGGTAGTACCAGAATGAAATTGGAGGGCCAAAGGAGGTCCCATCTTATTCAGATACCCATTTTCTGCAGTGTTGTCTGCCAGGGACAGAGCAACTCCTAAAACATTGCAGTGCTTATTTGGTCATGCTAAGAGAGGCTGAGATCACAGGCAAAAAGGCCACTGGGAAAAGCAAACTGTTTGGTGGACTTCTTCATGTAACTTTCCCACGTATCAGATGTGATATTGCTGAATAGCAGTTGTGTGTTTTTCTTTCAAAGGTGACCTGTCAGTGGCATGCAAGAAACAACAGTGTTTTCAAAGGCTGATAGCTGTGGGACAAGGTATTCTCTGGATCTACCAGAAAATTCTTAACCCACTTAAATATGCTTTATTGTTACCTAATAGCACATATTACAAACTCCTTAATGTTGAACACCTTATTGTAATGTTCATCATATACCAGACTTCTACAGGGTCTACAACCACACCTAAAGTTGCTTTAGGTGCCTGTATTCACAGCTGCAGGTGTCTTTACCATGTGTGTGGAATAGAAGATGAGGCCAGACTGATATCACACAGCATTGTGATATTTTTTGTCTCATAAACTTCATGTAAATATTTGAAAATTTTCTATATATGTCTATATATGTATGTGCATGTGCAACATGCACATACATATATAGACATATAAAGAAAATTTTAATGCTATCCCACTCCATAACCCCCTCCCAACCTTTTTTTTCGTGCAAGACTATCTTGCAAATTTGTTGACTGTAGTGCTTGAATCTTTATGGAAATTGCAGTGTTACTCAATTATGGGTAACAGCATAATGCAGCAATTTTGATTTAACTGCACTTCAGTAATTATGATATCTACTACGAAAAAGCTACAGTCTGAAAATCCACAAAATTAATAACAATTTTTATGCATACATGGAAGATTCTTACAGTTTCTTTTTCACCTTTTCAGTGGAGTTTTTGAGTAGTTAATATCTACCTACTTCTACAAACACTGTAGAAGCTGAACTTCACTTTATGAGCCATTTCAAAGGGTGTGTGGGACTTCTGATCCTGGTGTAAGGGTCGAACTAAGTTAGTTAACTAACTAACTAGTAAAGGGATTAACTAACTAAGATGTTGATATTGTCTTTTAAAAACCCCAAAAAACTATGTCAGTGGAGAATATTAATTTTAAATTTATCTGACTTCCTGCCCTCACTTGATTTACAGTTATATATTTTTATTATCAGCTTAAAAAGATCAGGTTTTTGGCCTGTTCTCAATATGAGGTAGCATCCTAATCCTTCAAAGCCAACAGAGTGTTGTAAGTACTTCCTCATGTTAAATGGTCTATCCTGTGTATGTGAGCGCCTCACAAACAGCGCAGGCCTCTCCTTTTTTTGTTTTGTTTTGTTTTGTTTTGTTTTGAGTTTTTTTGCCTTTTTTTTTTTAGTTGTTTTTTTGGGGGGGGGTTGGGGTTTTTTTGTTTGTTTTTGTTTGTTTGTTTGTTTGTTTGTTTGTTTGTTTTCCCTGAAAGGGTAAAATGCTTTGGACTAACACAAATCCTAAGGGACACATCTGGCCCCCATAATTCAGGACACACCAGTTCAGGGCTCTCTCCTGCATAAGGAGCCTGAACTCACATCTTGGTACCACACCTGCTTACCAAGCCTCTGGCTGTTGCAGTGCAGGTTTCCCTTATTCCTTGCTCTCAAAAGTCTTCCCAGCTGTGTGCAGCAACAATTCATGAGGCTAGGGAGGGGCTGAGCAGGACCCAAGCTTGGGAGTTAAGGCACAGCACCAGGATGCACAGTGCCAGCTCCCACACTCCGCTCCCGTGGTGGGCTGGTTGTTTTCTTGGTTATTTACCCAATGCAGAGCTGGTTCAGTAGGAAAAAACTGAGCCAGACTGCTTGTGTGATCACACTCATATGAGACTAGTATGTATTTTAGGAAAAAGACATGAGTATTATGTGTTTAGGTTTTGATGTGACAATTCTAGGTTTAAATATTGCGGTCTGAAAGACAGATGAGATAAAAGGCATCTGGAAGATTCTAAAAAATCTTGCCAAGGCAGTAATACCATTTTATGCTGCTGAAATTACTGAACATTCACCTTGACTGCAGACTTTGCTGAAAATTATTTGTTGATGCCAAAATCCACATAGTTATTTTTAAATCCTAGTCCACATTTTCTTACAAATGTGATAGCAGCTTCCATATTTATGTCATATATGTGTATCATATTTCCTAAACTGCTGTGCATTCCTCTCTTGGAAAGCGTTCAGCTGCTATTGAACAACTGGAATAAGTTATTTGAAAGTTACAGAAGGACTATATCCTACTTCTGTGTAAACTCAGATCAATAATAAGAGTTGGTGCAGGACCAAGAGATAAAATGTTCAGAGCAAAGAAGGTTTAGAGCAAAAACCTTTTTGTGACATCAGTAAAGGTGAAACTTTAGGCCTTCTCTGTACAGAGCTGAATGAATTGGATTGTGCTCAGGAGAAAACTCTACACCAGGGACCTGTCTTCAGATATCTCTGATGCTACCAGGCTGTAATAGCTTCAGTTCCTTCCTGTCCCAGTACACAAAATCTGTTCAAAACTTGATTTGGGCTATTGCCTGAATTAAAACCCTCTCATAGATTACTCCATCAAATTACATCCACTTGTTAGTTATGTGAGAAGAAGGGCAGTTTATGCTACCTTTCATTAATACCCATATTCAGTCCCTCAATCAAAAGAGCAATGCCCTGAGGTTATGCTATATTCAGTGGAGTTATTCCTGAGTAGATCACAGTTTACTGTGTCCAGAACAAGAGAGATACGGAGCTACAGCAGAGAGCCCACCAAAGGGCCACTAAGGTATGAAACAGCCTGGGACACCTCTCCTATGATGAAAGGTTAAGACAGTTGGGGTTGTTCAGCCTGGAGATGGGAAGGCTTGGGGGATAACTCATCCATGTATGCAAAGACAAAGCCAGGCTGTGTTCAGTGGTGCCCACTTACAAGAGGCAATGACACACACTGAAACATAGGACATCAGAACATCAGGAAACACTTTTTCACTGTGACAGAATTTTTTTCACTAAAACAATGACACAGGTTGCCCACAGAGGTGGTGGCATTTCCCTCCTTGGAGATCTTGATTCCAACCTAATGATTCTGTGATTTAAAATTTGTGTGGATGTGGTCTTGGGCAGCCTGCTCTAAATGACCCTGACTGAACAGGTGTTTGGATCAGATGACCTCCAGAGGCCCCTTCCAACCTCAGAAAAAGTGTGAACCTGTGATCCTATGATACTGTGAAAAATTGAAAATAAACATTCATATATTATTAACACATATGTCAAGAATCTCTGCCAAGTGTCATTTTAACTCTTTTCTTGAATTCTGAGAAGCATTTGGCTTTGCTAATAGAAGAGCTAATCTGTTACAAGGGTTAACATTGGAGCAGAAGTGAAAGCTTTATGAGTTTTCCTGCAGATAAAATTCTCCCTGAATTCTGACAAATTTAATAACATTCCCATATATTTATTAAAAATCTTTATATAAGCACTTACGGATGAAGTTACCCTGTGACAGGTGGGTCCATTGGGAATTAGAAATGAAACATCATATTGGCACCTAAGAATAAGCTACACCTAAATTATTTGTTTGAATTATTTCTCTGTGATATTACAGCAACCTAATCAAGGAGAAAAATTCTTATATCTCATAATGCCACTGGAATGGTTACCCCATATGGTATTTATCATTGCTGGGTGGAAGATCAGTGTATTACATCGAATTTACTGCAATTTAATTAATTAACTTAATTCTTAAAAATAACAGCAAATGTGAACTTCTCTTCCCTATAGTTCTGATATACTAATGTTTTTTATAATCTCTCACCAAGGAATATCTGGTGATCAATACAAGAAATTGTAAGAAAACAAATCCTGTATCTGTCTTCAGAGAGCTTTTAGACAAAAATGTTTGACTTTCACAGTGGTCTCATTAAAAAAAGCTGAGCACCAAGACAACATATTGAAAAGGTTTAGCAACATTAAACTTTTATTAATTTCTGGTATTATTGAGCCAAATCATATTGTCCAGTTACCAATAAAGAGTAGGGTCATTATACAATGAGTTATGGATATAAGCATCATGCTCCTTCAATGTGATTAACATGATTTTTTCATGTGGAACAAGATCTTTAGACCCACTGAGGGTCCAAAGACTGTTGGCCTAGAAAATTTTGTGACTTGTAATTCATAAGGATAAACATTTGATTTACAGGTGAAAAAAAATAAGTTTTCTGTTGAGGAGTGAACTGCTTGCCCTTTCTCAGTCTTGTGCTGTTCATAGCATCTTGGACTGCTGCCATTGCCTGTGACAGAGAAAAACCTGTCTGTGTTACTGATGTGAAGGATAAAATATCTAGAAAAATTGAATAACCAAGGTATTTTGAGATTATATCTCACAGGTAGACTCCTGCTGAGACAACATGTCCTGGAAATAGAACAGTGGCATTGTCATAGCACTTTGTTTTTATGAGATGAATGATGAATAAAAGAATGTTACTGCCCATTCATCCCCAAAATCTATCTTGAGAGAAGGTGAGATTCAGTGGGCCAGTGTCAGAAATTATAAATTTCAAGCTCGGAACTTAACAAAAAAGTTTCAAACTAAGAAAAAACCCATTCCAAAATAGTGATGTGCACATCATTCCTTTGAGGTCTTCCCAGAGTAATATTTAAACTGCCTACAATTTTCATGTTCCCTATTTTTACTCTGTTATAAAAGAGATTAGTAAAAACCAGGATGATCTTAAAATAAATTTTTCCCCTTTATTTCATTTTTATGCAAGATTAACAACAAAACTATTAACATAACCCAATTTAAATAGGTACAAAAAAAAATTAAATTTTGTTAATTAATATAGAAATGTTGCTGTACTTCAGGTCTGTGATTGGGATCTGATATCCACATAACATTAATCCAGTGGTGGCTCAAATCTCCTGCTGTCACACAGCAAACTTTGATTGATTTTAATGGGACCAGACTTCCCCTTTTGCAAATCTTTCAAAGAAATTAAAGGCTAATTTTGGACAAAGTCTAGAAATGCTAATAACCTTTTCCTACATTATAAAAAAAGAATTAAAAATAAGTATTTTAAAATACTGGTTATGAGAAAGCAATTGTATCATTGGGTTTGTTTGGGTTTGTCTTTGCAAATTTGAACTGTACAAACAGTTTTCAGCCTGTGCAAACAGAGGAAAATGTTTTTTCCTGCCACACACTAAGTTTTCTAGTTACGTGGAACAAGATTTAAAAAGTACAAGTGGAACAAATAACTAGAAATTTTGGAGACGTAAAATTGTAAAAACAATTGTATCACAGAGGTATTTCCAGAAACATACATAATAAATCACATACAAAATAAATACATGATCCAGCTGATTTAACTAACTACTGAGTATTTTTGTAGCTGAGAATGTTGAACTGGTTATTTTAAAAGTTTTAGTTCCTTGGAAAATATGTGTCAGAATCATATGACCAGAAAGCTTTTCATACAAAATAGACATTTCATACTTACAGCTAATATTTGCAGAAGTACTAAAGTTTAGAGTTGACCAATATTTCAATAGGTTTAAGAAAGGCCTTCTATTTTTAAGTTTCTTTTAGAGGACCAATAAAGTATTCTCTTTTACACATACCTGCAGAAAAAAAAAATGTGCTGCTGATAAACAGAGTTGGCTACAGGCAGAATTAATTCTACATTCTCTCCAATTTGTAGATCAATGTTTCTGATCCAGAGGCTACTCAAAAGTGAGTTAGATACACAGGCTGCCCTTTTGGAGCTTTTCACACACACACACACACACACACACACACACACACACACACACACACACACACACACACAGGTAGAAACAGCTTTACAGCTTTTTTGGACAGAGCTGCTGTCTGGTGTTCTGGAGAAGGAAAAGCACTTACTCCATGTGCTGGATAGTAAAGCTGCAGCATGCTGGATATCCAGCCTATTCATCCAGAGGGAGTGTGCACCTTATTTGGAGTAGCAGCTCCTGTGTGGTTTGACTGCATCCTATGCTCTGAAAGTCCAAACCTCTTTTCTTTATCAAGGGAGAGATCTCTCTAACTCTGTATGTTAACCTGTACTGTCTTTGAAGAACTTAAACACTACTACCAGTAGACTTCCAGAAGCCACCTGCTTCACCTAGCTTCCAAAAATTCTGGCAGCATCTGTTAATAATGTATTGCATTACATGAACCCTTGATTACAGGTGAAACATGACGATGGGTACCTGATCATAATAAAATGCACTTTCCATCTGCATGATCTCATATTTCCCAAATTCTCCATTTTCTTGGGAGTTTGGAGTGTACAGGACTGTCTGAACTATTGTCCAGTCTTTGTATTTAAACTGCCAGAATAATTTCTCAATGCTGTGTGAAACTCCTTTTGGAAAAGCACCTGCTGCCTTATTCAGTCTCATCTCACCTCACCTCAAGTTGCCACTAATACTGTTGTTGATGCCTAATGGCATCCCCTCATGCAATCAGTGCCTTCCTGAAAACACAGCATGGTGATTTAACCCAGCCAGCTTGGTACTGGCTCTGACCCTCACAGGGCAGAAGGTGGGTGCAAAGAATCCAACATTAGGGCAACCTGTGGGGAACAGAAACATCATATTTATCTTCTCCACCACAAACTTCTGGGATTTGGGGGATAAGTCTCCTGACCCAGAAATACTCTGCCCATCAGATATGTGATAGGAGATCATTACTACAATTTTGGAATTTGCAAACACTTTGCCTCATTCCTCTACATGGTATTTACAATTGAAGTTTTGAAAAAGGTTAAAGTTAATTTAAAAATGCAAACATATTGGGGCTTAATTATTTCTTCTGTTTTTTTTTTCTTCATTTGTTTGTTCTCTATTATTACTTGTGAAAGTCCCTCACAACACATACCTTAAGCCCACAATGCCCCCACAAAATCATGCAGGTGATAAACCCCCTGCCCAGTTACCAGCATCCAGTAATAGCCTCAGACTATGCTTGCAACAAGCACCTGGCCACTGTTGTCTCCATTACACCCAGATAATTTCAAGTCTGCCACTTGTGCTGTGCCACAGACGCTGAAGATTGTGTTACAGTTTTAGTTAAGTACATACCTTTCCAAGGACTAGAAATGAACTTACATGTATTTTCTTTGGACTGAAAACTGCCTTTAATTCTCCTGTACAATTGGCAAGGGTAATGGCAGGAGTCTGCCACAGAGAGAAGTTGTTATATGGTTTATGGCAATTGCCATGCTTACTTGACTCATCTTCATGAATTAATCTCGTTGAAATAAAATTACCTGGGAAACATTATGGGATACCAGATAACACAGTGATGCCACATGCCATGGAGACAGTATCTTTTAAAGTTACTTAATTAGTCATTTATGGAGAATATAGATCTTCTAAAAAAAAATTATTAAGTAACTACTTTTTTTCACTGACCATTTTTTTAACTGACTTAATACTGAAATTCAATGTCTTCAGTAGAACAGAAGTGAGACATAGGTGTGAAATAGAGAGGCAAGACCAGTTGATACGACTAAGTTGCTAAAGACTGAGAAAACAGAGTTTTGTAGAGGTAGAATAGATCACCCATTGGGTGTTTTCTCTTAGGGAGCAGCTGAGAAGGCAGTCAGAACATGTAAAACTAAAATAAGTGTAGTTTAAAAAATAACTTAACTTGCTGGGAACTGCAGTAAGAGCTCTGTAGCCCAGGAAAGTGAGATGGAAGAGATCTTGGGTATGCTTGCAGAAAGTGGTGAGTAAAGCCAGTGGGTCTGGCCTGTGCGAATGCTGTGGTTTTCCCTTCTACACCAGAGTTATACAGTGTCTTATGTCACCAGGCAAATATGAACAGGCCTGTTCTGAAAATCTCTGGTCTTTGTCACTGAAAACAGTTGTCTGAGTTCTAAATTTGGTAAGCCTCCAGAAGAACACTTATGACTTCTTGGAAGCATTTGAAAGAAACACGGTGAGAATTCAAGGTGTGGAAGCAAATGATAATCTTGGAGCTCTGGACTGTACTGTTTTAAAAATGTACTGTGAGTAGTATTGGCAGCAGCCTAGTATTTAATCTCCCTTTCAGGGTGAGCACATAAACCTTCAAGGCATTGCATGGCCCATGGATCAATGATGATGCTATCACATCTAGTCGGAAAGATATATAGCTTTACATTATATAAAGTGTCTAATTTTCTGAAGTTATACTGTGTGAAAAAATAGTTTAAATTATGTAGGCTTTTGAAAACTGGCTGGTAAAGCTGTCTGGTGATGAAAACAGGATTGTTAATAATTTTAAGTGAAAAATATGCAGGACAATGCTGGCTACCTCCAAATTGCTTATTACACAGCTGGAGGCTGATTGTGTCTGACAGGTGACAAAACCAGATCTAATTCAGTTGCATGCTATATTATGGCATTTTCTACATACTCCTGTTTAAAAGTTGTAATTTCTTCCACATAAACACAAGATTGCATTTCTTGGACTTATAATGCAGAGAGCTGGGACAGAAGACAGCAGAAACTTTCACAGCCAACATATTGGAATTTAAAGTAAAGCAAAAGATAGCTCTGAAGGCTTCAGGGAGTACAGCTGAGATCATGCTGAATTTTAAATTATACGCTCTACACAAATAGCTTGGGGCCACATGATAATTAATAACTACTGTACTTAAGTAGTTGGGAACCCTGTTTCATTTATTATTAATTACAGCTTTGTTTAGCAAATGTTCTCCATGGTAATTGCCTGGTAATCTTGTCTATATATGATGTTAGCGGATAGTTTAGATGAACAAACTGATTAGCAAGAGTCTTAATTATGTTGCAACAGCTGTCCTTATTCTAGCAGGTAATAGGAAAAAAACCCTGTAAAACAGATGAGAAAAGATAAGTTGCACATTTCCAGCACTCGTATCTGTCACTAGGGTATCTGTTAGAGCAGTAAAGTCAGGTTTTGTGAATGAGTAAGAGCAAAGAGTAAGTTTTAGGAAAAACAATCCAACAACTCATGAACTACCCAGTGATCAGTGGGGAGTAACTGTGATTATATAGGAGAGGCAATACTGAATTTTTGTAATGCAGTTCTAACAGTGGCTCATGATCACATCTGTAAATCTAGAAGGAATTGTCTGAAAGAGGGCAAACAAAAGAAAGCATTGGTAAGCAATTATTTTCTGGTTTACCATCTCTGCAAATGTCTGTACTCAGAGATAAACTAACTTCTTTCTGCAGTGCAATAATAAAAACTGGCTGTATGAGCAAACAGAAGGAATACATTAAAAATGGTTTACAGCTAATCTGGAAAAGTAATAATTTTAATAACCAACTATCAAACATGCTCTGCTTGGTGCAGGTTTAAAAGACTGATAAAGGGCTGAAAGAGGGTTTGGATAATATGTAGTCAGCTCTGGATCAGGTCTGCTTTTTCCTACCCAAAACCTCCCGAAAATGTATTTTCTCACTGTCCAGTATTTACTGCCTTGGGGGTTTTCTTTTCTCTGGGTGGGGATGTTTCCAAAAACCCTAACATTAGCAGGAAAAATAATAACCCCAAATTTACTGTGTACCTAGTCAACTACTAACCCATAATTCGATCAAAACAGAAATAAAAATAATAGATTTACCAGAAACTGTAATGCCTTATATGTGCAAAGGCTGAAATGTTGTTAAATGAGAAAAATGCTTTCCCCTGGGATTCTTATAATGTAATATAGTGGTGATTGAGCTGAGAAATTGGTCTTGAGCAAAACCCGCAAGAAGACATCAGTCTGTTCCATTAATCATTAAAAGAAGCGAACTTTCTGTATTTATTATCCAAACTATTGTCCAGTCACTTTTTTTAACATGCTCTAAGGGTAGAGTTTTTTTCTTTCTATATGTAGGTTCTTTTTCTATGTTAATAATGCCTTTGTACTTGCTTTTGAGCACTTTTGTCATCTCCAGCTATTTCTCTTGATTCCGATTCTACAAAGTGCTTAGACAACATATACCCAAATTTAATCTGGCTTGGGTTAGTGTAAATTTAAACTGCAAGAATAAGTGCTTTGATTGAACCAGTGCTCTGAGAACTCAGTCCACAAATGAGCACCTGTTGGGAAGGATGGACAAATATGATTATCCATAAATAATACAGCCAGGATGAGAACAGTTCTCCCAGCTAGCCAGATGACACCCCTGCCTTCGGATGGGTCCTGGGGTCAAATGGACTGTTCCATCCCACCCCCCAAAAGATGTATGGTTCATCCCGCACCTCTATCCCTCCCCTAAAACATCAAGTGTCTGTAACCCCATTGGCCCATGCTTTGTTCCAACCCACCTTGAAGCCACTTTATAAGGAGGCTTCAAGGGGCCACGCAGTCTCTTGGAACTTCCTCCCCTCTTGGAACCTCTTCCCCTCTCTTGGAGCTTCCCCTCTCCTTGAGCATCCTTCTGTCTCTCCCCTCCCCCACCCTCTCAGGCTTGGCCACGTGCTGTGCCTGGGAGCACGAGGCAGGACCTTCTGCACCCCCAATAAACCTCTTTCCCCAAGAGCAAACTTCAGAGATCTCTGCCTCCATTCATCTACACCGTGCTGGAGCCTGCTATTTTCTACAAGCACTTAATTGCTACTTTCACCACCATATTTAGGCACCACAGAGAATCTCAAACACCTTCTCTATCTTTGTGAGAAGTCACAAATCAGTGCCAAGGTACTGATAGCACCATTGCTCACTAATATTTAAAGCTTTGTAAGAGGCTCAAAGTTGGCATCCCTTTAGCATCAGGAGGTCCTCTGAAAGAGTGGCTGTGTGGCACAGGGGATAACAACAATAAAATGATAGTGCTGGGGACGATACTGCTGCATTGCCCTGCTGGCCTTCCACCTCTCATGGTGATTCATGTTATGGTTCTAGCTTGGAGCAAAGTCCCAAAAAAGCCAAGAAAGATGAGGGCCTCAAGGGTAATAGTCCAGATGCCTGGGCAGAAAGGGGAAGGTGACTGTTTCCCTCTGAAAAGACAACACTATTCAGCAGAAAGGAACAGGAAAAGGGCAAAGAAAGTTTTAAGTCTCCTTGCAAAGGTGGTAGGCCACTGGTGGTGAAGAAAGGAGGGCCATATTGTACCTGTCCACAGAGGAGTTTCAACCACAGATGAATTCCAACAAGGCAAAATCAGGCAAGACCCATCTTGGAGAAGTGATAGTTGGATGGCTGGGATGCTGCTTTCTGGTGCAGGAGGCCAAGTTCCAGGCCCCATTATGAACCTGAAGGGCTTTTGTGTCATCCCAGTCAGCTCTCTAGCTGAAGCACGGCACCATTACTATTCAAAAAATCCCTGGGGAGTGTGGGGTACAAATCTTAGGGCTGCACAGCACCTTGGGGCAGCGGATGTATACCTTATGTCACCAAGATTCCTTTGGGAAGTTTGCCCAAGTCAGAAAATGTCACTGTTTTGTGACAGATGTTGCTGACTTTGAATGGGGTAAACTTTTATGTCCATAAAATTAGGTTGAAGCCATAATCTTTCCCCAGACCTTCTTCTGAGAAGTATTTTCCATCTTTAATCTTCGGCAACAAAATCCAATCCCAAACCAAAGTTAAAACCACTGCAATGGACTGGGTTTGGATCTGGGTGTTTATCTCAGAGCCTGAGATCCAAAAAGATTGATAGCTGAGATTTTTGATTTGGCTGATGGCAGGATAAAGATGTCTGGGTCTGGAGTTGGAGACCCAGCATAAGGGTGAGTCTGATCAGACATACAGCAAAAACTAAGATTAAACTTTTTGTGCTATCAGCATTGCACTGCGACTGCTCACAGCCATCCAAGTACCACAGAGCTGAACCTTGTCTATCCAAACTGAAACACACACTACCTAGAACATGGTGAAAGACATCAAAATTTGCCTTTGCCTCTCTCTCTAATCTTGCAATCTCTTTCCTTGAGCTGTCTACAGAACAGCCATTAGAGCACTGGAATTGGTGTGAAGTGCATTGTTATGACTTGATAATCTGCCCTTTGTAGAAGTGGCAGGAAGAGCTTGTCTGTTTCAGTAGTTTTCATGTATCTCTGAATTTAGGGACTAGATGACTGTAATTGTAAATGAGCCTGAAGTCACAAAGTGGTCTTGACTATCTCTGAGACTGCAAAGACATAACTTGATTTCAATCACAGTTCAATAGTGCCAGAAAAAAGAAGACAGTAGCAGATATGGAGGTGATGTACATACCTCAGAGCATTAAGTCTGTGCAATTCCTCTTGCTCACTAGCATCAGGTCCATGTACATTCTCCCTGAATGTCCATTGTGTGTTTGCATTTAGCAACTCCACACACAATTTGTTTTGTGTAGACTTTAAAATATTTTTATTTTCTAATCTGGTTAGGCTTTTGGTCACATGTTCATGTTAAACTCTTGTCTGCCTGTTACTGGGAGCTTCTATTCATTTTAGCAGAATCTAGAAAGAACATGCTTCTGTGTAGCTGGGACCAGCCTAGTGTAAATTCTTTTGTAGTGTACTCCAGCTGTTTGACGTATCAGGCATTTCCTATATCACTTTATTTTTTTCCCTGTCAATTTTAAAGAAAAAAAATGAATCATGACACTTCTCCACTGCAAGTTCAGGCACTTTCTACCTTGTCTGAGCAGTGAATAATTGCATTTTTAGCTGGTGTCTCAGAAATCCTTCATACCTAGTGAATTGATCTGACACTTTTTAAATCTATCTGGTGGAAGAGCTGCCATCACCTTCCAAAAATGAGCACAGAATAAGGTGCTGGAAGAGGGTGTGGGGGAGTTGTGTTCATGGAAAGCAGGAAGTGGGAGATATCTTCTGCATGACCACTGCTCTCCACTTGGCTCTTTTCATACAGAGGCCGGACCAGTTGAAGAGGTTATAAGTAGCTGGGTTAGGCAGCTCAAAACTTTACATACTGGTGAATCTTAAGCTGTGCAGGGAATGTGTAGGTGTTGTGGCCCTAGCTGGGAAAAACTGCTCTGTTTCTGTATCTTGGTCTTATTATTGATTCCTAGTTATAGGAGGCTAGCTTTGAGACACTGACTGAAATGCTGTTGATTCTTGGAACACATTTTCTCTCTGTAAATCCTTGAAAAGAAAGTGTGTAGAAGCATGAAAATGAAAGTCAAGTCTTCAGCTAGTCCCAAGCAGTTTTTAATTCAAGCAACCAGCTAGAAAATGCTAAGTTCTTACAGCTACTCAAATTTCACAGTAATTTCTGTTTCAGTATTTGTATTATAGTACCATCCAGAGTCTTATCTAGAATTACAGCTCTGTTATGTTGACAATTTTCAAAGGAAGCACCATATAGCATATTCTGATTTTGTGTATCTGCAGGAAAAGAAGCAAGTTAACTAAGTGTATCCAAAAGCAAAGTGTCCAGGAAGAGTAAGGCATTTAAGCAATCATCATTTACTGAGCAGCAACTGATACTCTCAGTGAAATATTGGCACTATTAAAACACAGTTTGACTGAAGATCCAGATTAGAGGCACTAGTAGAATCTAGTCTAAATTTCTACAGAAAAGAACTCTGATAAACTTGAAAATTTTATAGGTCTTGAAATGTATAAATTGTAGGCCTTAATATTCTCTCATTGCACTGCTATTTTTTTTCTCCTTTATTCCTGATTTTTACTCATAGAGAATGTGGAGTGATATAACCATACAGGGGCTGAATTTACTGACTTTTGTTTTAAATGAGATTTTTGAGAAAAGAAGTTATGTATGAAAAACTAAATGTTTCAAGGAACATTAAAAAGAGCTTTTTCCAGAAATTGTATTTACAATTTCAAAGTTTATTGCACCATAAAATTATACCACTTGTGAAATGATGCTTCATTCTTGAAATAAAGTTCCAGGGAGACAGACTTTGGGTAAAATAGCTGATTCCAGTAATCAAATTCTGCCTGTCAGTATGTCCCACAGTTGTTACTATATTGTTAATGTGTTTGGAAAAAAGCTCATATGCCAGATTTTCTACTCTTGTGTTTTAATTACACAAAGAAAATTTGTGATTGTAAGTCTGGATTGTATGGCTGTTTTTATTTGTCTGTTATAAAATTTAGATTCTATAATATGTGCCTTTATAGACTCAGAACCTCACCCACTTTTTATATGGCTGATTTACTGGGTGCGCTCTTTCTAGCAGCAATCACTAAGAAAATCATCATTGTCCTCTAATTAAATGAAAAAGCAAAAAGTGTTGTGATATGATGTAGTGATTCACAGAGCTTGGGAACCACAGATAAATATTCCGGGCATGCAACCTGCATCCCTCCCATTGCTGTGGTGCACTGGTACAGCAAGGCTCAGAGCTCCCAGTGCTAAGATCTTTAGCACCTCCTTGACAGCCCTGTTGTAACCTCTAGAAAGCACAGACAGATCACAGTGGATTATACTGAGCTGTTATTTACTGCACACAAGATGTTGATACTCTATGACTTATGCTCCAAGAACCAGACTTGCAAATGCCTCTTCTGTTGCCTTGGATGCAATGATTTTAATCTTGAAGTGGGGCTTTCTGTAAGGCATCTGTTTAAGTTTTGGCAGCAAGAGGTAGGATGGCTGTCAGTCTGTCTCTGCCCTAACATGCTGTTGATGTATAGCAATGGAGCTTAGGAGACTCAGTAGAGCAATGTCATTTTAAGAATACGAAAAAATAATTTTAAAAGAACCAGCAGAACCCTCTCTTTGCAAAAATGTGTTTTCCCTTTCTCAAACACATGCACATGCAAAGACAAACCCTCTAGCTGATTCTGTGAAGAGACATAGCTAATTTATCTATTTGTAGGAGTATGCAGAGAACATATAAAAATAGGTATTTCTCATAAAATGAGTAGACTTTAAGGAAATAAAATTATGAGTGTACCTTCATGTTTCAGGATTTAAAAAGAAATTGTGTAATAAAACCAAATTAATTAATTTCATGCTATCCTATAAAATGTTTTCTCTACCTGACTTCAAGTGGGAAATCCATGATGCTTTGGGGAGAGGCAGGATAGTTAAGATTTGCTAAAGTGGAAGAAATAGCTGAAGGAAATAAATGACTGTATAATCACTAGGTTATTTGATAACACAATGTATTCTGAACTGAAAAGAAATTTGAAATGCTTTCAGTTATTCTGAGACAGAGGCCATGTAAGACATCCCTAGATAATTATTAGGCTTAAGGTGTATTTTTTGTTGGTTGATTACAGATGACCATGGGATCAGCAGTATGCTCAGAAAACTCAAGTTCTATTGCAGCATTCAGGGCTGACTTGTGGTTGTGGTAAACCACAAGATGTCAAGTTTTTTCCTCCCCATGGTGCTATACAAATAGGAATTAGGATGATTGTTAACTCTTTCTTGGCAATTTTCCTGCTTTTGTTGCGTAGATATATTTGTAGCCTGTATTGCATGCTTTTAGCACCTCATTCAACAAAGTACTCAAGTACTTGAAATTTTTTAGAATCTGCTGGAATATTATAATCAAATCCATCAAAACAATGTGATTAAAGACACATAATCATGTGCTTAGGTAACTTGCTGAATACATGATGAGAAGGTGGATAAATCAACTTCTTCTGTAGAAACTGGTGTTTATGGAACATTTGTGAGGCAAAGAATATAAGAAAATTCACGTTCATCCCTGTAATTTATCCTCAGTACCAAATTTAGGAAAAATAGAGAGTCATTAGGATAGCTACACAGATTTAAGTTCTTTGTTATGGGTTCTATTTTTTCCCAAACATTCATTCTATCATAACTTCAAAGTCATTTATCTTGTATTAGGAGTTTCTTGTCCTTACTCCTCTAGGTCATCTAAAAAAATTAAGAAAAGGAACCAAAAACCTATCCAAACCCAAACAGACAAAAACCTCATCACCAAATCAGTGGTAAATAACAGAGACATTAAAATCACTGGACCCATTTTTAATGATCTAATAAAATATCTTCAAATAAAAAGAAATCATAAATGTTCAAAGATGCTTGCAGTGTTTTATGGCATAATAAATGCCTTATATGATCTCATTAATGCCATTAGGCATCTTATTCTTCTCCCATCTTTTTCGAGGAGAAGAAGAAAAAGAAAAATGCAAACTCTGAGCATGGACTATGTCAGAGCAAATATAAAAGAAAAGGGGATTCTGAGTGAACAGTAGCAGGTTTGTTCATAAAGCAATGATTTCGGGCTTTGCCTGCAGTTACCGTGGTTTGGAACGATTTCCTTTTCTTCCTGTAATTTATTTATACCTTTGAAACTTACATAACTTCCCTGTCTTCAGAGTCTGTAACAACCTCCATGAATCACTATGAGCCATAGTGTTTTCTGTTCCTTGCTATCCCAAGCTTCCAGACTATTCTCCTGCAACCTCATAGGGTACCAGCCATTACTGATGCCTCTTCCTAAGTAACCCTTTTGGGAAGCAGCAACAATATTGTTTAAACTCCAAGCTTTTCCAAAGCCCAAAATACATATTAACCAAGATCTGAAGTGTCATAAAATTTGGTATAAGAAGAAATAGATGTAATTGCAAGGATGTTTTTGGTTCTTTCTATTTGCCTTTTTTGTGTATGTGTGTGTTTGTGTAAGCTGCCAGTATTCCGTTTCCCAGATTTTCTTTGCAACTGCTCAGAGATGGAAAATGTATTAATTTTAAATCTAAATCAAACCTAGGAAGCTGACAATAGTATAAGAACCATTTGCTGAACTAACCTTTTTTCAACAGTACTGTTTGTGGGAAAGAGACAGGGATAACTGAGATGAAGGCAATGTCATTTCTTGTTGCTCCAGCACATCTTGTTAATTGAATGTGCAGTTTAGGATCTTCACCTGTCAGTCACAGAAAGGGAACCTGTGTATTGGAAACCAACACATAGGGCTGTGGCCACCACAACAGCAAGTCAAATGATTTACATGTGGCTGTAAATCATATCTGTGCCTCAGTTCTTTGATAGTTAATACCTTTTCCTCCCATAAAAAATTTCTTACATGCTTCTAGAAAATAGGTATGGTATCTGAAATGAACACCAAAAAAGTCAGTAAAATCCCAATTTTTTTGCTTATGATTGAAGATTTTTTGGTTACAAGTAATGGTAATAAAACCTGCAACACAAATAAATCTGCAATTCTTAAAATTCCTGGAAACTGCTTTTTTAGGGATTGATTTGTAATTTAATATTCCATGTGCATGTAGATACTTTTTTGGCCTTCAATTATGTGACCATGATAAATACTCCTGCCTCCAGATAGCCTGCACAGTGCTTGCCAAATTCCCATCTTCTCTTCCAGCTAGCTCCCTGGCCTGCTTGAAATACTTTGCAATGTACAATGAAGCTACATAATCCTGAATTGCCTCTCCCAAAAAACTGTTTATGGAGAGACATTTGTTTGGCCTATAAATATATAGCCACATTTTTACTTTGTTCCAGGAGCAGGTTCCATCTTTTAAACTCTATTTTTTCAGGAGTTCCAAAAATCTCTAGAGATCATCTCAGAATGTTTGTAGAATGTTATGCTGGAAAAAAAGCTATCAAGAAACACTTTTCTGGAGGCCTCCGGCTGCAGAGGATATACTGGTTATTGATGTTTCTATTGGCTTAGTATTGGGTGATTTACTATGACAAATACAACAACTGCCAGTTTTGTTATCAAAATCCATGTCAGTGTTTACACTGAAGTCTAAATTTTTTGGATGGTCCAACTAATGAAAGTGCCATTAGACCTTTGTGGATGATCTGCATAAACAGAAGTACTGATGCATGATGCTTGACTCTTGTAGAACCAACAGAAAGGACTGTAGATACACCAGGCTCCTTCTAGTAGCTCTTTATGTAATTTCTTCAGAGCTGCTACCAGCTGAGAGTTTCCTTTGGCGAAACTGTGGAGGTTAGTGATCTTTGCATTTAAAAATCCTAAGTTCTACTCCTTATCATGGACTGGGCACAGTCTGTTACACTGTCTTTAGGGTGTTATCTGCCGATACTGGTTAGGTAGAAGCAACCCCAGAAAATGGCACCAGGGTACTGAGCAGGAGCCATAAGTATGGAAGCTTTTCGCTTAGTGCTTGCAAACAAAGTTTGTATGAATTGTTGATTGAAATACTCTGTTCCGTGTCTGACTGGTTGCCATCCTCCATGTTTATTTCCTTCAAGTTAATAGTTATGTCCTCAATGATTTTTACAAGGTGTAAACTGCAGGAAGATTTAATTCAGCCCGGGCAGAGAACTTGAGAGCTTCAGTCCAAGATAAAAAACTAAGTGGAGAATTTGGGATCACCAATAAGTTCAGAGATGTCTGAAAATGTCAGAAAAATCTTTTTTGCTAAGTTTTTGACTACTAACCCCTAAACATTAAAGCTTCCTCCAGCACAGGAACATGTTTTTCACAGCTCTGATGTCCATATAAACAATGTACCACAGCCAGCAGCTGTGCTCTGAAGCACTTCTTTCTTTGCTAAAATAACATGGGATATTTTCCCACTTAAGCAGCTCTTCTCCAGGGGAGCAGCAAATTCTTCATCCCTCTGATATCTACAGACCTGGACAAAGGAAACCCTGAGGAGTTTGTAACAAAACAAACTTTAATATGGTGAGTATCTAAAAGCCAACAGCCAGGAGACAAAGTTACTAGAGGACTGATCTTCTTTTTTAACACTTTTGTCTATAATGCAAAACTTTAAAACATCTGTCTTCTTTTTTTCCCAGATTTGGGAGTATAGACTCACAGCTCGTATCTTTAACTATGTCACTGATTTCTCAGTGAAATAGCTGCCTCTGGCCATTTACAGTTGGAGTCAATGACCTTAATGGTCTTTTCCAACCTATATGATTCTATGATTCAGAATGAGGATTTTTGTTTCATGAAACAATGTGAAGTGAGAACATTCTGTAGTATTTCTCTAACAGCATCTGCCTTTCTGGTACATATCTCCTCTGAGTGGAAGTGGCAGGTACCAGAGGAAAAAATTCTTGTCTTTGGAAATAATAAGGACAAACACAGTAAAAAGACTAAAAAGTATTTCTCAATTCACAAATGAATGACTCTTTTCACATAGCTTTTCATCTTCTTGTGACAGATGACCTAATTACAGGACCTAATTAAGAAATTTTAAAATGCTATTGATGAGCCTCTTGTTGAGGGAGTTTCAAGTACATGCTTGATTTTACATATATTTTCATGGCATGGAAGGTGATTTTTGGAAAGAAAACCAATGAATAGACTTTGTCCAAACAAGTAGAAATATGAAATACATATTACATCTTTTTTCCAAAAATCAAATATTCTAAAAGCAAAAAGAAAAAAAAGATCCTTCCTGAAGGCAAAATTTTAAGTTTTTCATCTTTCTTCCTTCTTTCCTGCCAGAAAGTTGATTAACAATCCATATTTTCTTAGATTTTTTAAAAGTCATAATTCTGAAATTTTTTATTTAAAGGAACCACATCAAAGCATTCCATCTTATCAGAAATAGAACATTTATAGCAAAATAGTCCCAAGTTTGTTTTCTGAATGATATGTTTATATATCAAACTATGATATACTAAAAAGACAATGAAGGAAAGAAAAGGAAACAGAAGTGGAAATAGAGGCAATAGGTAAACATGTCTATAATGACTTTTGAGCTCAACAAAATGTAAATGGAACATGAAGGACATGCTCTATCTAAGGTGAAGGATTCACCTTTGAATTAGATATTAATAACTTGCACAATTATAACAAAACACGATAAATTAATCAGGTTAAAAATATATGTAAATTTGTAGGTAGTTGATGTTTTTGAGTAATTTTTTTACTTACTAATGGAACTCACAAATAGTTGTAAACATTTAATTTAAAAATTAAAACCTAAAATTACAGGATGCTCTTATCATGAGTTAGAAATGCATATTTGTTTCAGTTTTATTTTTTGGGCTTGTTTTTGCTGTTTGGGTTGTGGGCCATTAATAAATTACAGACTGGCAGGCCTGAAAAAAAAAAAAAAGAATGATTGAAGAAAACTCCAGTAGTACTACCAAAACATTTAAAAAAGATCTAAAATCTGCCAATAATTCCCTCAGTATTTTTTCCAGATCTGTCTTGGTTTGAAAGACAGGTATGTGCTAAGGAAGGCAGAAGCCTCCCTTGGAATGGAAAATGTAAACACCTTCCCTCCAAATTATTATTATAATTTTGAAATTAAGGGGCTGTGAGGCAAAGATATGAGAATACGCATAACAGTTCTTTACTAGTGTGTATGAGAAAGCAAACAAACAACAACACTAAGAGCACGCAGAAGCAGAAAACAGGGACAAAGGAGAGGCTCAGCCCACAGCAGGAGAAGCAGCTCAGGGCTGGGCTCCAGCAGTGGCAGCAGCGAATTCCCTTCCCCAAGCAGTGCTCTGAAGCTGAGACACAGCTACAGCTGCCCCAGCCCCATCCTTTATCAGCCAATTCTCCTGGTATCTCTCTGTCCCTCAGAGAGAAACTCCCAGGTAAGAGAAATGCAAACAGGTGCCCTCCTCCCCTGAGCTTGGTCACTTATTTTGTTTTTCTTAAGTACTCAGTTGTTAGTGTTTCCTAGCAACTTTTGGGGAAAAAAGGCTATAAGTATGTTGCCGTGTGAGACCGGCTCGGGGTGAGCGCCAGTGGGACACGGCAGGAGGGGGGAAGAGGCGGCTGCCACTTTTCCCCTTTGACTCTGTGAGGCTCAGTTCTAGCGCGGGAACAGATGAAATGGCGACACGGGACTTAGGTGCAAACACGTGTTTATTGTGGGAGCGTGTTCCTGAGACCCCGGGACACTGACCCGGCATCGGTTATACCCCGTGCTGGGGGCGGGGGGAACCTAAGCTGCGGCCAATGCGACGGGAGGCAGGGGAGAAGGGCAGGGAAACCCTGGGGACAGTGATGGGAAAGGCAGGGGGACAGGGACAGACCGCGTGGTGAGGGGGAAGGACAAGGGAACAAAGGGTTGGGACAAGGGACTGTGGGAGGGAGGGGGAACGCGCAGGAAGGGGGAAGGGGTAATGGAGGGCGGGGGGAAGAAGAGAAAATTACAAATTCCGCAGCTCAATCTTTTTCATTAACATAAAGGAAAGGGAGTTCTGAGGTAAAAACAAATTGGCAATGTTACAAAGAGACATCAGAAAGTGATACACCAATCATAGTTACAATGAATGGGGCAAAAATCTTTTCCACATTACAATTTAAGTTAAAGGGTACAAAATTATCATAAACACATTCTGTATCGAGGATGAAAGCAGGATTCATGACGTGATGCTTGTGGTTTTCAAATTCTAGCAGAGCAGAAGCAGGCAGTGAACAGCGATGTGGTTTCTCCAATTTGATTATTTGATTGTGAAGGTGGCAGTGGGCAGTAATTAGAGAGGATGATCTTTCCTTCTATAAGATATAACTCAATCCAAAAAGTTATTTCCGAATTATCACAAGCAATGGGGAAAACTTGTATCTAAATAATAAGGGAACTTTGGGCAAGGTACATTTAGGAGATGGGATAAAGGGTGAACCTGGGCACCACTGTTTCAGGGGAAAAAAAACAGTGGAGCTCTGGTCCAGGTTTCCAGCTCCACTCCCTTCAAAGGGCCACCCCCCCACACCAAAGGGGAAAGCTCTCTTACAAAGGGAAATCCTCTAATGGAGGGGCCCCTCCAGCAATCCCTCCCATCAGAGGGGGAGACAGAAGAAGGACTGAGGGATTAATCCAACCTCACCTCCCCCCCTGACAGGGGCTGGCTCGCTGCAGGATGGTGCAGGGCCATTGGGGGAAGGGTGGGGCCGGCGGGAAAACTTGGGGCGGAAGAGAAGGGTCAAGGCAGGAAAATGGGATCCCTGTAGAGTGGCCAGCGCCATCTTGGGAGGGGGTGCCGGGTGCAATGCATCTCGCCCTGGGAGGCACAGCCAATGCCACCCCTAAGGGAGCATAACAGTGTCCAGCAAGGAGCTTGGGGCGGCTCGGCCACTGCCATCCCTAAGCGAGGAGGTTTGGGGAAGTCTGTGGGGAAAAGGGAAGGGGAAACTTCGCAGAAGCCAAGGGGGAAAACTACAGGAGAGGGGCCCGACGCGGCTGGAAGCTGACAAAATGTGTGGATGCGAAGGGCCTCTCTTAGGATGTTAACAATTCTCCCAAAGCTGACTGTGTTGCTGTTTACAATTCTGTCCCATTGGTGTCCTTTCGACCCCCCCTGCCCCCATAGCCCAGAATAGGGAGGAGAGGGTAGAAAAGGCAGCTTTCCGAGAAAGAGAAGGAACTTTCCAGTATGAGTTACCCCAGAAAAGACCGAGCGAGGTTGCGTCCTCCTTGGAAAAGAACAGGCCTCCCGGCCACCAGGGACATACAAGGCTACAGCCCCCATCTGGATGCAGACGATGGTTAAAACTCAGAAAAGAAAAAAAGGTAGCCCAGCCGCCCACCAGGGTCCCACCCTGCTCTGACCCAACTTACCCTCCGGGCTAGAGTGGTGAAATCTCTATCTCTCTCCTTGGTGGTGGAAAATCGCACTAAACTTAGGACGTATTCTTTCGTGGTCTGGTTCTCCCAGACGCCTGGGTGTTACCGTTAGTCCAGAGCTCATCCCTGAAGCTTTGGGTTCGGCCACCGTCAGTCTCTGGTCTCCATTCAGATGCCATCCCCTGACGGGCCACTCTTCGAGCTCAGTCCATCGAGCCAGTGCCAAACTCTCCTCTTTGTTCCTCGGGTAAGTCTACCCGGCTCCCAGCCCCTGCAGTCTGGCTGCCCCCGCAGCGCGGCTGCTCCCAGGCAGGTTAGGGAGCACACCGGCGAGGACGGAAGAGGATCCCGGAGCTTCAGGTTTGTTTTCTACTTGGCGCATCAACTCCTCTTAACGTCTGCAGAGCTCTTACGGCAGCAGAGTTCCTTTCTCTCTCCCCACTTTCACAAATTGATGGAAATAACCACCCTCTGCTACCATTTGTTGCCGTGCGAGACCAGCTCCGGGCGAGCGCCAGTGGGACAGAGCGGGAGTGGGGGAGAGGCGGCTGCCACTTTTCCCCTTCGGCTCTGTGAGGCTCAGTTCTAGCGCGGGAACAGATGAAATGATGACACAGGGCTTGGGTGCAAACACATGTTTATTGTGGGAGTGTGTTCCTGAGACCATGGGGCACTGACCCGCGGGTCAGTTATAACCCCGTGCCAGGGGCGGGGGGAACCTGCGCTGTGGCCAATGCGATGGGAGGCAGGGGACAGGGGCAGGGAAACCCCGGGGACAGTGATGGGAAAGGCAGGGGGGGTAGGGACAGACCGTGTGGTGAGGGGGAAGGACAAGGGAACAAAGGGTCGGGACAAGGGACTGTGGGAGGGAGGGGGAACGAGCGGGGAGGGGGAAGGGGTAATGGAGGGGGGAAGAAGAGAAAATTACAAATCCCGCATAAGTAAAAAAGAACAAAAGGAAAGAAACCTAACCCCCAACAAGACCATACTTGTTTATAGTTATTTTCCCAAGAGGAATACTTTGTTTTATGTGTTATGGTTTTTTTCCCTGGAATGCATAAAAGAGGACAAACTAGAGAGCAGAAATCAGGACCAAAACACAGAATTCTTATTTATAATTTGTTTAATATTCTTCAGCAAATTTTCCATGAGAAAGGAAGGCAGTTCAGAAGCTGTGAATCTTCTGCTGCTGCTGCATCACAAGAAGTAGGACAAGTTGGGGGACATTAAATGTGCCTAATTAATTATAGAATATTCTATCTTAGGCTGAAATGGTGATTTGGTCACCAATCTCTAAGTGGGGAGAGAAATAAAATAATATGACATAGATTCTTCAAAATAAAGGAATAACAATTTTCTATGTAGGGAACTTTGAAGCAGAACAACTGAGATCAGAATTGCTCCACCTCAGATAGAAATTAATGCCTTTGTGATATATCAACACTTCTGACACTTGCTCCAAGCTGGCTGATATCATACTCAGAGGGCAAATACTCTTCAACCTTCCTTTTCCTCTTCTGATAATTGCTGGCTCTCTCTATGTGCACAGTTTCTGTATAAATTGTAGTTTGACTCCTATAGAAGTAATTTCATAGCACATAAGACACCGTTACTGTGGCAGTAAGGGAACTAATGGTCTGGCTTATGAACTGCTAAGTGCCTTTTTAGTTTGAACATGCACAGGAACAGAAGATGGGGTTTGTCTACACATAGAGGGAAATCATTAAAATGTTGTGTTATTCACATCATGCCCATTAGGACACAGGAGGTTTACTACTCAGTTTACAGATTTTGCCTGCAAGTTACATTTTGAAGAGATGGATAACAGGAAACTGCACCAGATGTCCACCCTGCTGCCTTTTTTTTTCCTGTTTACTCCCACTAATTAGGGTTGCTTCTAGCAATGAAGCATCCTTGGAGGGCACTGATATTTCAGTCCTCTCTGTACAGGTAGATATCCTACTTTTTGGAAACCCATTCACTCCTTTCAAATCATGGAGGCAAGCCTAATTGTTAAAATTTCAGGTAGATTATTGAGCAAGGACAGAGCACAGGTGCTGCAAAATGTATTGGGTGGAGCATTAGAGAGCTGCCAGCCTAAATTATCTTTCACACAGTTTACCCAAGAAGGTTAGCAGAGTATGAAAAATGGATCCCATAAGCCAGAACAGAAGCAAAAAAAAAAAAAAAAAGTCATTCACAGAGCCAAAATTTAAAGCACGTACTGACTTCTGAAAATCACAAGGGAATTGTGATGGAAAGTTGATATCCTTTGGGAATGATTGTTCATAACTTGGCATGAGTTTTCAGCAGGCTGTTCTCATAACACATAGTACTGAAATTCCTCTGTTAAAACCCTTGTAGAATAAGCTCTGAGCCATCAGAGATTTATAACCATTCATGTTGTAAGTGCTTTAAACAAGAAGAATAAATAAAAGGAATCAGAGTACTGAGTACTTGTCAGGTAAAATATTATGGTTTCAAAATAAGAAACAATCAAATACAAGTTTATTTTACAGATATATTAGAAACATTTAGATTTATTATATCTAAACATTATGATGGCATTAAAACCTAAATCCTAGCATTAATTATGATTTTAAGTTGCTTACTAATTTCTCTTTCAAATTTAAGTAGCAGCAGAAAAATACATAAAATACATATATATCTCATAATATACAAATAAAATTATTAATTACTTCAAATAATACATTTTCAGTCAGTACTGA
Organism: Lonchura striata; assembly: GCF_050655825.1. Lineage (NCBI taxonomy): Eukaryota > Metazoa > Chordata > Aves > Passeriformes > Estrildidae > Lonchura > Lonchura striata. The sequence goes on along the minus strand of NC_140705.1, from coordinate 80,619,783 downwards.
AAAAAGTACTGAAAATAAAGACTCTCTTTGTCTTAAATTTACATTCTGCATATTATTTGTTACTAAGTCCTTTAACTATATTTTTCCTGGCTTTAAGATTTAGCTAAATAAAAATACAACCTACACCAAACAGTACAAATTTTAGTGTAACAAGTCTGTGATAATATTAAGATAAGAACTTTCACTGAAACACTTGAAAATGCATTGTAATGGGATATTCACTTTCCTTTAGAAATTTTGTTATGGATGTCATTGTGCCATATTTACTACCTGCCACTATGTAGTTCCATACAATCCCACTTTGCCTTTATGCAAAAATGGGTGAAATAATTTCTCAAATCCTCTTTAGACTTTTATTTCTATAAATTGCTTTTGTGTTACTTGGGGGAAGAGAACATAAGAATCTCTTCTAAAAATTGTGTTCTGTAATACCCCTACACAACAATTCTTGAAAAGATATCATAGTATTACTTTCTAAAGGCATCCTACTTCTTCTAAATCAAGAAATGTGAAAAGAAAGTAATGGATCAGGGATGGTTTCCTTTATGATATCACCAATGTCAAACTCTGGGCTCATTTTAGCTGAGCCAACTGTTATTCTTAGTTGTTGTGGAAGAAAATAAATGTATTTGATGAAGTCTTTACTCTGGTAAAATCAAGTTTGTGGGTCTAGACAGCTGAGAGAATTGGGAGAAAGACCTGGAAGGTTTCCCTGTTACCTTTTTAAGAAAAATGGGATAGCAAAATATCGTGTCTTTGTTTCTCATTTGTCTCTGTGAAGTTAATTGGTGGTCCCAGTAAAAAGTCCATGGGGATATAATGGTGTAACAAAATAAAAATCTTCAAATATTTGTCAGATAGCTGTTGTCTCTATAAATAAATTTGGGAGACAAATCTTATTTCGTTCATCAGAAACTACAATTATTTCACTTCTAATACACGGTTGAAGGGTAACTAAAGCAGTTAGGCACAGGGGTATGAGAAGCAGCATCCCATCAGCAATGAGAATGACTGGGATAACAAAGTGATGCTGCTAACAATGTAAATACATGCCAGCAGCTGCTTAAACCTTGGTGGCACCTGCTGTGGAGGCCAGTGAGCTTCTCAGACATCTGAGAAATGGCCAGTGTCACAGTGCTCAGTTATGCTCTTGGTCACCCCTGGGGTTTGAGCCATCTCTGGTGGTGCCAAAGAGCCAGGAGTTGCCTGTGGGTTGGTGAGACTCTTGCTCCACTGCTGGCACCTGGGCAGGACCATGACTCTCACTAAATGCAGAAATCAATGGGTGGCTCGAGGGACTCTGGTAAGTGCAGCAGACACTGTGGTGGGAGGAGTGGGAAGGCAAGTCTAGAGCTGTGCATTCTGTAAGTCTCCCCTAGGATAACAAAGAAAAAATCTGAGGAATTTCAAAACTGCCATTTATAGAGAGGCTGTGCTGTTTTGTGCATTGCTGCAGTGCTGGGCTGCCTGTGCTGCTGTGCTTAGAGCAGCTGCATCCAATGAGCACTGTGAGCCTTAGCAGACTTTTAATATGATTGTTTTCTCTAGGAATGGTGAAACAAGGAGAAAGTGTCACCATATTCTGTTTATGGAGGAATATGCACAAATATGAAAATAAGTTATTGTTTGTGGATGTAAAAAAATGCATATTTATATTGATTATGTTGCTTTATTTTCTCCTATGTTGCTTTATTTCCGGAGATGGAAATTAACAACTTTACAACAATAACAGACAAATCACAGCACCTGAGCTCTGAGGTGATGTTCACTGAAATCAAAGTCATCAGCTTTTCAAGGCAGGAACAGCCATACCTGTCACAGAGAAACATGAGTTCACAGTGAGCATTCCCAATAGTACACAACACAGATAATAAGAGAGGTAATGAAAAAATCTACAAGCCTTCTTGGCTTCCACAGGCCATAATGCTTTTTAAAAATATGGAGAGGGAAAGAGTATGTTATAAGTGGATTTTTTTCACATTCCCTATTCATCTCTGTTCATGTTCTGTTCTATCTCTTATACATTTCCAAATTAGAAAAGAACAAAACCACAAGAAACAATCAGTCTCCTCTGTTTTAGAGAGACCTGTCTCATTGTTTGTGCAGCATGGCAGCCTATTCTGTAAGTGATTTATATGATCAGTCATCTTTTGAACAGAAAATGCTGTGAATTGGTTATTTTGGGTATCTCATTTGTCACCTATAGGTTTTGTCACAAAATTACTGGTAGGAAAAAAAACTGATGAAAAAATTTACAATTTTATTCATGAACAAGCTTTGCATGGAAAAGAAGCTCAGCTTCTTTATTCTTGTACTATAGTACTTGTCTTTAGCATTACTGTGTGCTAAATAATGCCTTGTATCTAGTTCACCTTTGTGACCTTTGGAAGTGTTTGTCTACACAGAGAGACAGCTAATTTGATCTATTTAATTTCTAAAATTTTAACACATGCCTTCTCAACCTCACCTAAAGCCAAGACAATCTAATTGATAAGAGATCCTTTCAAGAGTCCTTAATGCAGTGGGGTCAGATATTTATATATTTCAAATGGCTTGAAAGAAGTATGTCCATTTTCTCAGAGAGGCCAAAACCCTCCTTCTATGTTAGAAGATAGTCATACACACAGATGTACAGTCAGGTTAGATTTGGGTTCCTACATCCTCCTTAAGGACATAGTAACCCAAATGTAACTTGACTGTGCATCCTTCTAATCATCTCTACACTTGTCTCTTAATATGGTAAAAGTGGTAATCATCTCTACACTTGTCTCTTAATATGGCAAAAGTGGCTTTTATCTCTCCTGATAAATTACAGCAGCAACAGGCTCCACTACAGCTTCATTTTATCTCTGAGAAAGTGACTTCAGAAAATTTTGTGAATTAACTCAGGACTCCAATGTCCAAGTCTATAATCTTGTTAAATTTTCCTGGTTACAAATTTTCTTTGAAACCAGTTGCAACAAAATGAAAACCAGATGATTGAATCTTCCCGAACCCTAAAATCTATAGGTTTAAGGGGAAAAAATGTGGAGGAAGAAGGGCTTTGTGAGTGAAGTTTGAAGACAGTGGACATCCAACAAAAGCAACCCACCAAAAAAAAAAAAAAAATTCCTCTCTGTTACTATCTCCTGTTTCCATGGAAACCAAGGCAAGATTGGCAAAAATGGGTTAAATGCTTTACAGTGACAGGGACTAACCACTGTTATTTTATAACATTAGTATTACCAGTGGAAGGAATGGCTATATTCTAAGGAGACATAGGTTTGCAACAAGTCTACTTCTTGCTGAAACTATCAGACAGCAAAAATACCTGATATGAGAAATTTTGATTAAATATACAGGAAATCAATATAGACTGCACGTTAAGTCATAAGAACCTGAGAAATACAGTATATAAGAAATCGGTTAATCCCAAAGTCAATGACTAGCAAAACCCAACTATATAACTACTTGACTTTTCAAAATGCTGAGAAAACACTCAATTACTTGGTAAATGCAGAAAAAATTATTCTGTCTGTCCTCCTTTCCAGTGTGTGCCTTATTTTCACGGGAGTTTACCTCAGAGAATTTCTAGCAACAAAAATCTTCAGCACACATTGTTATCCTGAAAACAAGTTTTATTCTTTGTGTTTGAGAATCTAGACTTTTATGAAGTGGAAATGTTCAGTACCAGTATTAATTTTCTGGAGCTTTACTTATAACACTAAAACACTTTCAACACTTTCTTTTGAGCAAGTGAGACCAGAGGTAAAACAAAAAAATCTCATTTCCATCAGAAGTGTTGTTTTCTGAAAACAACAAGATTCTCAGATTTTAGGTGGGTGTTCACAATAGCTCAGAAAAAAACAGTCACAGTATAAGAATTGGCACTCATTAAACAGAAAGCAACGGGCTTGTGTTCTGGGAACACAAAACAATGTTAACTGTTCCAAATCCTATTTAAAACTGCTGATGACCATGCCAGAAATGTTTTTACTTTGAGAGCCTTGTTGTGTATACCAGGCCAAGTTGAAGATACTTAAGTCATGCTTTGTCAAGTATCTTTTAGCATCCTGGAAAACAGGCTATTTTTGTGAAATATTCCACATACAGGATGCTTGTACCTACATGCCAATTTAGATTCTTAACAACAACAACCCTTAAGCACCATCAGGCTCTTTTTCAGCTCCTGTGCACCTCCACACATGCCTGGAGGCCCTGCCCTGAGGTTTGGTGTGCAAGCCCACCCTGCCTGGTGTCAAAACCCAGCGCTGTGCTGCTCTGGTCCTGGCTTGCCCGTGGGATTTCAGCTGGTGGGAGGGAAACCAAACAGGCCAGGATGAATGGGGCCAGGTTAAGTTCAGGCATTTCTGCTTTAGCAAAAACCCCAGGGAGTGGCTGCTTAAGCTGATGTTTAGAAGATCCCATCTGATTTATTATAGGTATCTGGAATTATACATTTTCCCGGGTTTTCCAAAAAACTGGGCTGCACAATACTCCATAGTGAGGCTGCCTCTTTGAAATTCTTTACTATGCTTAAAGTGTTTAACTGCTGCTTGGGCTGGAGTGAGAAGAGCCTTTGCATTAAGAGGAATCATTTCCAGACTTGGGATTTCAGTTTCATGTCAACAGTGTCACTGGCTGGGCCTGGGAATTGACTACCTCTTCTGCCAGGCTCAAGGCAAAGGTTTCTCTGAGAATATATATTAAATATAGCAAAACAGTGACAAATATGAAGAGTCTGTGTCTTCTAAGGGGGATTAGGGACAAGTAAAATAAATTTTAGCTTTTCATTCGGTCTCGAGTCCAACAATCCCAGGGGTATCTTTAGAACTTTGCTTAAAAAAAAACCCAAAGTAGACTAAATCTGCTTTTCCTCAGTGCCTATTGTCAGTTCATAATCCTGGGAATCTGAATGACTGAAGTACCCTTTTCATAATAAAATGAAAAGACATCTCAAAATGCCATTTTGTCTTATATCAAACTTATGCTGCCTAATGCACATGTTAGCTGTTACTTTACAAGATGCTGTTAATTGAATTTTATTTATACCTAAATAGAAGAGGTTTTCCACCTTATAACTAATTGATTAAAATATTTTAAAATGTAATGCAAGAATAAAGATTTTCAGAGCTGGTATTAGAACATATAACTCTGGTAACTCATATATGATGTCCATTTTTTTTTTTTTTTGCATAAATGAGAAAATGGAGGTGAAAGGGTAAAGAAAAGTTTGTAAAAGCAAGAATTATTATGTTCATTAAGAAGCACAGGGTAGGACTGTACAACTGGGTGAAAAGGGGTCAAAAGTATAGCATATCAGGAAAGATTTGAAGTGGAGGAGGGCAACTTTGAACTTATCCTCTGTTTTAGTTCAGCACAAATGCAAAAAAATAAAGTGATGTAGAGCAAAGGAGATACATGATTGGGGATTTTTAGGGCAGTTAGAGCATAGCAGAAAAGGAACAGTCTAATTACATGAAAAGCAAAGAAAAAAGAAAGAAAAACATGACACTGCACATTGAAGAAAAATTATGAGAGACTCTGGACTTCAAAAATCACAGTTCTTGCAAATGACATTTACTATGGAAATGAGCAAAAGATATCAAAGTAAAAGAAAATGAGCTGAAATAGTGATCTGGTATGCAATCTAAATAAAGAAAAAGAAGGCAATATTTATAACAGCAGAGAACAGCAAAATAGGTCAAAGAGAAAGCATTGAAGAAAGAGAATGGGATTTTCTTTGGAGAACTTTTACATGGGCTCTGAGAATAGAGCTGTTAGCAAAAGGATGAAATAATCATCATCTATATAAGAGTTGACAAAATAGAGACCCTCTCACCTGGAACATAAAAAGGAAGGACTTTTTCACTTTTAGTCTGTACTTGGACTGAGGAGTAGAGCAGTTAATTTTCTGAGCAAAACAGGACAAACTGGTGAAGGATCATGCCGCCACCTGCCTGTGTGGTTCCAGACAGGTCCTGGTTTGCCTAGAGCAAGCAACCCCCAGCAGCCAGACTGTCCATGATCCCTCTGATATCCTGGCTGATGAAGAGAAGAGTGTTGCTGGGGGGATACACACTAAACACTCGTGAACCCAGTGCTGTCCCCATGGAAAGCCCTGACTCAGCCATCACTGACCACCTCCCCCAACAAAAACTTTTCTTATCTCATCACCTCCACTGCACCTCTCAGACACACAAATGTAGCCACCTTCATTTTTTCACTCCCAGAGGGCCTCTCCCTTTAGATTTTAAAACACTTAGTGGATTATACCACAAATTATTCCTTCCATTTTCTTTCCAGGATGCTTTCAGTCCTTGCACCTCCAGTGATCCAGCTCTTTGGCCATACTCAGTTCAGTGAGACTGTCCTGATGTCACAAGCTATACAAGAGTGGTTTTACTGGAAAATAAATTTTAAAAACTGCTGGTGAGATGAACATTTGTGGTTTTAGGGCAGACTTTGTACTGCTCTGCATCTGTGTAGTCCTTTATGATAGCATGATGTGAAACACATATGCTTTCAAATTAAGCCTGGTATGAATGAGAACACAGAATAATGGAGAATTATTGTGGCTTTTTTTGTCAAGTTTTTTGTTCCTTTGTCACCTCTGTGAACAAAACTAGCAATAGGCAAAAATACCCACAACAAACCCAAAAAATACCAAAACCAAAACAAAATGAAATACTCCAAAACAAAATAAAACCCCAAAACCTGACGAAACCTCAATATTAACAGACAGAGGAAGGCCTGTTTAATTGATGGTATCATTTTTTTAGAGTCAGGATTACAAGAGCACTTTCATCAGATGTTCTTTCACGCTTGCAAAACTTATGTTAGGAATGTGGAATACAAGAACTCCCAAGACATACCTCTGAACAGAGGGTACAGGAAAGTGACTTGATGCAAGTTAAAGTTTTGCAATAGCTCCATGGCATTCAAGTTAAGCACTTGTGGTTAACAAAACTTTTCAGGTGCTATCAAGTCAAGGTAATCCATACTGACCTTTAAATGCACTGCAGACATTGAATAAATAAATAAATAAATAAATACATGAAAGTCTGTATTTGGTAGAAGGCTTAGGACACCTGGCCCTGTGTCAGCTTTTTTGTTTATACACAAAGACGCCTCACTCTAGCAGAGGAAAAAAGTGGCACTGCACTCCAGATCAATACTTCCCAGGGCATCAAATGGTGCCTTTCATGTGATAAAGCCCAGCCACAGCACCAGAAATAATTTATCCTCCCTCCCTCCCTCCCTCCCTCTTGCCCCCGCTGGCATGGAGATCAAGGCTGATTCCATCCATCACCAGCCTCCACAGACCTATCCAACTTGGAAATGCAAATTTCACTGCTTTGTTGCATTTTATTGCAACAAATCTGTAGACAAATTCTTTTGTAGAGATTAGGGGCCTTTACCTCATCCAGGATACCTCAGCTCATTGACTGAAATAGAGCTTAGATGATTGATGCTGGCTTTGGGACCTCCCTATCTGGTCAAACTTCATTCTGGTTGTTTCATTTGAATGAATGCAGACTGGAAGGAAGGTCTGGCAAAAATTTTAAGTACAAAAAAGGTGAAATTGTTTTGTGTAAGTTCCTGTGTGGATCACCACAGCTAATTCTGCCCCTCCCCCCATTAGTTATCATTGTACTTTATGACAAATCTCTAAACCTGTAGCAGTAGCTGGCATTTTAAAAAACCACTAGGTTTTTCTGTTGCCATTCAAAATTAAGAAGACCACAAAGGTAAATCCAAAGTAATGTCTAAAAGCAGTTATAGCCACATAGGTATAATGAGTAAGTAGTCTTTTGCTAAACCTGAATGATCTTATGATAGTACAACCAATTTCTGTTCTAAGTGTCCTGATATATTCTACTAATATTAGGATATTATGGAAGAGTAAATAAAAAGGAGATAGGCTAGGGTTTTTTTTCTTTTCCTATAAAGTGAAATAAGACAAGAAATATTTTCTTTAAATATTGTGGGTTGTTCTGTCTCATTCTGCCTTATTTTTTTTTTTTTTCCTCTAGGATTACACTTTTTTTGTGTCTGAATTTTGACTTGTTACAATATATATGGGAATCTGCTGGTCAAACCGATGGGAAAGAAGCAAATGCAGAGGCAATTGAAGCTAGGACAGTTGACCTAGGAAGAATTTAGAGATATGGGCAGCAGTGTACAGATAGGGTGAGGCCGAGGCAAAGCTGGAACTGAAGCTGGCAAAGGCACAAAGAATAATAACAAGAAGGGCTCCTACAGGTAGGTTAACCGGAAAGGTAAGGTCAAAGAAGGTGTACACCCTCCTCCCCGCTAAACAATGCTGGAAAACTGGTAACAATGGAAGAGGAGAAGGCTGGTGTACCTAAAATTTTTTGCTTCAGTTTTCAGTGGCAGTCTCTCTTCCCAGACCTCTCAAATGGGTGTACAACAGGATGGGGACTAGGAGACGGCCAAGTTCATGACCACCTGGGGACCCTGAATGTACATAAATCTACAGGGTGTGAAGAGAGGAAACCTAGAGTACTGAGGGAATTGGCTGACATAGTTGCCAAGCTTCTTGCCATGATTTTTGTAAAATGGCATTTAGATGAAGTCCCAGGTGATTGGAAAAGAGGAAGTGTTGTACACATCTTTAAAGACGGGAGAATGGAGGACTTTGTAGACTACCCACCTGTCAGCCTCACATCTCTCTTCCAACCCAGACCATTCTATGATTCTCTTTTAATTATAATGCATTGAGTTTTGTTATTGTTTCATGTCTATTTTATGGTCTCTACCTTGTGTTGACTGTTAAAAATTTTGGAACAAAACCAGTACAAAAATGTTGTTAATTTTTGTCTCCAATATTTCTTTTCATGAATGAATACAATTTCTGTGGTGAGGTTTTTTTTTGGATTTGGTTTTTTTTGACCAGATGGGTAACATTATTTAGTTGCAAAGCCACTTCATTGTTTTAAGGACATGAATTCTTATCTGGTGTACTGTGTAAGATTCCTAGAATTTGGAGGAAAAAGCCACACCTGAATGTAACCCTTTTCCCCATTTTTTAAAAATACCTGTTGAAAAGAACCCAAATCTACTAAGCCTTCATGATTCTACAAATTTTGGTAAGGAAAGCATCCTTCCAAAGCATTTTATTGCCTCAGATATTTCTTCTACTACTACAGGAAAATTATTAGTATTATTGTGTATTGGTTTGGATGATGAAGGGATTTTTGACATTTAAAAATAAGAATTACAGTTTTCTTAGTTATAGCAAAGAATTCAGATTCTAAGACAGTAATCTTATTAACTAATAATCTAAGAGAAAAAATTATCTGTTGGAGTTTTTTTGTTTGGTTTGTTTTGGGGGTTGGTTGGTTGGTTTCCTGACATTATTCCTCTAAATTATCTGCCCAGTGAGTTAAGAGATTGCACTTTTATACCTGTGCTCCCAACCAGGGCAGGCTACAGCTTCAGCTTCTATGAAGGAGAAGAATTTCAGGCTCTTCCTCCAGCAGTGCAGCAGTGCAGGTGGAGGTACTGGGACATGTAGGACTGAAGGCAACTTATGTTCCATGTGCCCTTTTCAATAACATTTTCAGGCTTCTACCTTCACTTATTTTTTTCATGAACATTGAGAACAGTTTAAGAGTGAGTAAGCCCACTTACTAGAGTGAGTAAGCTAAAATGCAGCTTGTATTTTGCACACTGCAAAGAAAAGAGAAGAGGAATTATTTTTGGGAGTGGTGTTGGTATGAGCTGACATAAATAAATGCTGTGAACCTTCTTTTTTTTTCTCCCTTGTTCCACAGCAATAGGAATGGACATATGAGGGCAGATCAATACATTAAATAGGGCAGCTGAGTTAGGCAAGAAATATTGATATTTGCTGTTTCTTTGGGCCTGCAGGAAATGACCATCTCTTTTGTTAAAGCCTGAAAAAGTAGGGAGGGTCTCATGTTCCAGAAATACAGTTGTCTCTTGGGATTTCTGCAGAAAGGAGGGAGTTTAAGCAGTATTAAAGGCTAGAATCCCCTGAAATGTTCTTCCTGTGTCTGGTAACACTGTTCTCCACAAACTTCTCTGGACACCTGGAAGGATTAGCCTGGAGGCACACCCCTGAGGGAAGTCTCTTTCTTTAAAAGGGTTTAGAGTAATTGCACTGAGAATTTCCTCACCCATTCAGCATGGGTCAGGACTTAAGTATTTCCTTAGTGCAGGGCTCCTCTGTGCAAAGCAAATTCTCACAGTGCTCATTCCTTGGAGTGAGGAATGGCAGACGTGGCCAGGGAAAGCTTGGGGCATGGCTGGAACCGGCAATAATCTTCTGAAAAGAAGGCACACCAAATATCTTACAGCTGAAAACATTTTTTTTTTTTTTCCTGGCACAAGAATACAGGATGTTGCTTAAGAGACTAGGGAATATAGACACCTCTGAATTAGGGGGACAATAAGGGAGTTATAAATTTGTGTACACATGTAGTTAAACATGCAAAAGCCCCTCTCTGGATTTTACTTTGGCAGCAAACCTTAAAAAGATTTGTTTCCTTCTCTGGAGAAAGGAGGATAGGTAAATTTCTATTATCTGTTGATTAAATTGTCCCTAAAAATAAGCATTAATTATTCAAAAATTTTTTTTATGCATTCACAAATAGTGCTGTGCAATTAATGAAAGCATGTTAAAGGGAGACAAAGTATAGAGTGAAATATAAGTAGCAGGGACCGAAATGTTTAAAATTTCTAGGTCTTAGGAGACTTATGTGGCCAAACTTTTCCTATTTTTAGAGGTTAACCCATAATTTCTATGAATGTTAATCACCCATGATCTAAATCCTAGTCCAATGAAGTCAGTGGGAGTTTTGCCACCAAGTTTAGCAGGAAGAGGACCGACCAACCTGTGTAACTGTTATTTAATGCCACTGCATATAGGAAAACTGAACACATTTATTTTGATTGGTAACAACATTTATAATAATTCCCCAAAATTCTGTGGTTTTGGCTGGTAGAAAATATGGTTCTTGGGGGAAAAAGTTGCTCCAACAGATGTAATTTGCAATATATCACAATGTCAAAGTTAATTCTAGTTAATATGAAAGGAAAGTGTCCAAAATAATTTAAGATGCAAGGAATAGCATTTGATGGAAGGAAACTTAAACATAAGATCATGATATGCCAACAGTGAGCCTTGGAGGAGAGCTTGTCCTCCCTGCTCACAGTAGGAGCAGGAATTATTTTGTGGTACTTCAATTCAGTGGTTAAACATCCTTTCATTTCACAATGCACAGACTTTCATTCCTTTCACCAGTGTATGATGGTGGCAGGGTAGAGTCTACCAGTTTTTCACTCGGTCTCATCCTGGCTGGTCCAGGGGGATACCTGGCAGCCATTCTGGAACAGGGTCTGTGACCTCACAACACCTGGAGATGCCCTTCCCTCGCCTAGTTTCCAATACAGATGTAAAATTCAAAAATGTCACTTACAGCAAGCTTTTGCCTTGAATATATCCTCAATGAGAGTACACATCCTTATGCACAGTATGTAAAAAAAATCCACAAAGAGAAATCAGATACCACTCAAAAATCTGGATGAAGGAGGTACTTGTTATAAAGCAGTATGCATTATACCTTTGACTAAAGTTGAAATAATTTATTTAAAACTGGGACAACTGTGCAGTGGTACAATTGTAAAATTTCTCTTTGTGTCCAAAGATAAGTATCTGAATGAAAGCCATTAAAATTTCAAGAGTTCTCAATCACAGGTATAACAATACTGTGCTTACTTGTGTGATGAAAATTGCTGTTGGGAGTCATATAAATCTCAGTGGATGTTATCCAGGATAATAACCTTGACCAGTTTACTTCTTTCTAACATAATGCATTCATATTTAGATGTGGTATACCCAGGATATCATTTATACTATATTCCTTCATATGCTGGGAAATAAAAGAACAGCCTCCTCAAATACTCTTTATCTCTTAAGAGCTTCATTTTCAGAATGGAACTGATTGCTACAAGCATCAAAGCAGATTTCTTTCTTCTTTCTGACTGTTTTAGGCCAATAAGGCCAGCTTCCCACCAAGGCACAATGTGTTTTTTGGTACACTCATGGAAGAGATATTTTGCACGTACATGAACAGCTATCATGGTACTTTTCCCAGCTTGAGGTACAGTGGGGTTCAAACTACATGGATGCTGGGCTGGATCTGACATAAGATGGAGCCCCACATGCCCCCTTCTATGAAACTGCTATACCTATCTGTGTGAAACAGATAGGTAATACACTTTGTAATACAGGTTGAGGAATGCATCCAGTGCATCCCAGGCAAGAGGCCTGGAACTGCCAAGCCTTTGCACAACAAAGGGCACAGGGACCTGTGTCCCAGCCAGGCGACCCCCACTGAGAGATACAGCAGAAACCAATGATCTCCAGGGTGGTGTAGCTGCAAAGGGGCTTCTGTGCCAGCTCAGGTGGTGTGTGACTGTCAGATTGGCTCCTGGATGCTCAGACAGGGAAGTTTCCTTAACATATACCTCCTCTGCTGATCTGAAAGGGCTTGATTTAGAAAAGGAATAAGTGTGGGAATCCAGAGCTTACCTCTGGCTGCCCTGGAAGGCCTGGGACCCTGGCAGGGTGTCAGGAACTCCCCTGTACAGAGCTCCGAGAGACACTGTCTCTGATCTCTGTCCATGGAAAAAAGTTCTCAATCTTACAGGATGAATTACAAGCTCTGAGTGTTTGATATAAGTAATAATTAAGTGTGGCACGAGTGCAAAAGTAAAATTTTAGGATTCTAGATTAGGGGTTCAAAGGGGACAAGATGGAGGAAATTGGGTGTGTCTTGTCCTTTTTCTCCTTCTTCATGCCCTCCATGTTTCACTGTAGTGTTGGCATTTTTCTACTGGTTTAGGCTGGGGACACACTGTTCAACGTAGGTGACAGATATTGGCACATTATTGTAAATACAGCACAGGTAGTTTCTGGTATTTAATGTTTGTAACATCCCACTGAGGGGCAGAGCCCCACACGCTGCCCTGCAGGACAGACCTGCGGCAGGGCAGCAGAACATGTTAGAGATAAGCAAGAATAAACAGCCTTGAAAACCAGCACAGACGAATTATGGCTTCTTCTTTGGCAGCGGGGCAGAAAGACAGAGACTTTTTATAATCTCAGAATCATCAATACCTCAGATGATGTAGAGCATAGCAGACACATGATCAGGGATTTTTAGGGTAGTGAGAGCATAACAGAAAAGGAACAGTCTAATTCTGACAAATAAGAAAGATGCTTTTGGGCTGATTGGTGACTAAAGAATGGGCCATAGGGGAAATACGGATCAATCTTGTCTTCCTTGCCCACACTTGAGTATAGGTGTCATCACAATCTGTTTATTGTGGCTGTAAGTGGGATCCTGGACAAATCTGACCTTGGGCAGAATCCTGTCTTGCTGCTGCTGACAGCTGTTCAGTAAGAGCTGTCCAGGAAGCAGAAGGTTTTAAAGACTTTTTTACATCCAGGGTATTCCCATTCTTTCCTTTTAGGCCAGAAAGGCTTATCTTCAGTAGCCAGCAGTCTTGGCAGGAAAAATGAATACTTATATTCACATATGAATACTTTCATTTGCACATGAATATCAGTATCACTGTGAAGGGCAGGAACTCCACAATACTAAAGATATCCAAAATCTCCTTGCATGAATAATAACAGAGAGATGATCAAGACAGTGAGATGATCTTGCCAAACTGAAACACAAGGAAGAACATACTGAAGTATTTGTGAGTAAATTGCTCCTTTCCTTATGTAGAACAGCTGCACAGCATTTTCTGTCATGGGTTTGCTATTTATAAACTTTTGTAGAGAATTTTATTTTGTTATACTGACTCCTATATAGTCTGAGCAATAATTTGTAACAGTGCAAAGCCTGTCTATATTTTAAGAAAGAGGCAGATCCAGAATAAAGGTTGATCCTACAGCCTGACTTCGGCATTTCATGACATTTAAGAATTTGATTTATAATCCTTAATATTTCATTAAAATAAACACATCATTTACTAGGAACTTAACATCAAATTTAGGAAAAAAATAGAAATGAAGAAGGTATGAGTGTAAAATTATTGTAAATTTTTTTACTCTGTATCTTGCATTGCTTCCACAAAGAAAACCAGATTGTGTTTTGTAGCTCTATTGTCCTATGACTTTGGAAAGATGTTGTAACTCTCTGTGATTTTGCTTTGATTTTACCACATTCTTCCTTTGGGAATCAAACAAAATCACTAAACACACAAACACACACAAAATTTAAAAAAACACCATGTTTCATCCTGAGATTTCCTAGGTTTGATTGCTAAGGTCAAATTACCTTTGTTAGAAAAATGATTTTGACTGTAAGTAATAACAACAACAACAACAATAACAACAACAACAACAACAACAACAACAACAACAACAACAACAACAACAACAACAACAACAACAACAATAATAATAATAATAATAATAATAATAATAGAAAATCAGTTAATTATCAAGCAGGTATAGTTTCCTCCACAATTAATGAATCATGTAAGCATGTAAGCATGTCTTCTGAGCTACTGATTTTACTTTAGAAGAAACTGAGCATTTTAGTCTCTCAGATAAAAACATTGCAAGAGGTTAAACAGGCCACAGAAGGCTCCATGCTCAGTTCAAATTTCAGCTAGTAAAGCTAATCAGAAAAAACCTTGCCAACTCTTTTGCCAGATTAATCCACTTAACTGCTAGTTACTTCACAGCCACTCCAGAATATTTCTACTCTGTACATCCTTTAGTAATTACTTCCAATATTTCTGTTAGCATTTCCCAATATGTTTCCTTCCTTGTCCACACTGACTATACAAAATTTTCCAAATTCCTGCACTAATTTTGGTGAAATATTAAATAATTTCCTTTCTGTCCACTGAGGAAGGAACAGGAAGTTTCTCACATAAGACATATTCTCAACAGCATGGATAACCATGTTGAAAATAGATGTTATTACTATTGTATAGAGAAAATAGATGTTATTAATATTGTATAGAGAAACCCACAATGTTATTCTCTCATTTGGTATATCATAGCTGCTTCCCCATATATAATCACTTTACCTACTGTCTTCTGCTTTACCAGGTTGAGAAAAGATTTGAACAGCTTCAGCAAAACATCACAGTGTGGCCCTTGCTTCTATTTTCACTGAGCACCTCTATAGGGTCTTTGTGAGGTGTGTTCTGAAGGCTGCAAGAGAAAGTGATGGGTATAGAAATAGAGTTCTCAGTGCTGCAGATGCCATGAAATAACTGAAGAGTTAAAAATTATAGATGCTTCATTTCAAGTACATATTGCTTTACCACAAAATTCTTTTCCAGAACTGAGGCAAAAAGATTTTCATAGAATGGTTACCAAGAATGTAAAGTGTAAAGGACTGACTACACTTAGTAATTAAGTCTATATAATTATTTTAGACTTTGACTGTCTTCTGCTATAGTGGTTTCTTCTTTTCAAGATTAGCTGTCACACCTTCTGCTCTCTGTTAGCCTCTATTTTCCCTTCCATTTTATAACGACTAGGACAGAAACTTCCTCTCTGGAAGAGAGAATTAACATTCAGCATCATGGAAGTACAAAAGACAATTCCATTATCAAGGGATTCCTATGAACTTTTGCAAACCATTTTGGGATGTGTGGCCATCTCTTAATATAGCTAGTAGGAAACAATGACCTTCTTAAACTTCCTCTACCCTTCCATGCAGAAAAGCTATTAACTTGTACAGAAAGCAAGTATTTATATCCACAATTGAGGATTCCAATTAAACTACTTGATTTTGAACTGAAAGCAGCTGTATTATGCAACGCTTATTAGCCTTCAAATTTGTATTGGAAAGGAATTCATGAAAGTTATCCCACTTTTCCATGCTCTGACTTATTCCAGCATTGGTGTCTCTGAAATCAGCTGTAAATGTCCTTGGCAGCTATGCAAACAAAGCTTGCTGCTGCAACATAAATTGTATGAGTTGCTGAGCGCTGCTAGAGAGAGGCAGAAACACCTTCTGCTGCCATTGTCTTCAGCATAAATTGACAATGACACATCACCCCTTGCATAGCTCAGTGGGCTGCAGGGCTGGATTTATAATTATTTCACAGGGTTTTTTATATGCCTTGTTCCAGACCATTGATAAGAAGAATATGCTAAAAATTTGGTGAGAGGGAAAAAAATAAAAGTGACAGCAATACCACAGGTCAGATCCCGAGCTTGTGTGAATCAGCACGGCACAGCTGATTCCCATGATGTTGTATCAATCTGTCCCTGCTGAGGTTCTGCTTAAAAAATTTTAATGGCTATCAATGCAGAAGAAATACTTCAGATATATTGCTAAATAATGGCTTAGATGCCACAACAAGAAACAATATCATGACACTTATTATGCCATTTTAAAACAATATAAGCCATGTCTGAGAAATTAAATCTGTCACCCTGGGAAAGAGTTCTGGCTGTCAAAAAGGTAACAGAATTGAAATTCAATTACCTACTTTCTATGTTGTTCATGGTAATTCCCCAGCAAATACTACAGGAAATTGAAGAGGAGATTAACCTGTAAAGTGTTTCTATAATATAATTATTATTTTAATTATTATAAGGAAAATCCATACAATTCTGCAGAAAACCAGATGAATTTTATAGGAATTGCAGCTGTTTGTCAGGCTAAGATTAGCTGCCATTGGCCATGACCATCTCACTCTGAAGGCAGCCACAGGCTCACTTCTGTAGCTTTTTCTCATGATTTCTGTGGCAATAGTCTGTGGGGGATGAGACTGATATTGAGCTCTTAGTATCTCTAGAAGAAGAAAGTCACGAGGGAAGTAACTGTAGTCCCTTTGTGTCATCTATCTCCACATTCTTTCCTTGCTGGAGCTGGTTCAGTGCCACCCTAAGCGTTAGGATCCCTTGGGTGGCAAACACTATTGAAGGGCCAGTGTCTCCAAGACTAGGTAGGAGCTGGTCTTCATTTTCCTGTATGACTTCTCCAGCTGTGAAGAGTGGAGCTCAGAGACTATTATTGACCTAACTTCATTATGCCATGAGGAATGGAGTAATGCAGCAGAAGGTACTTGGAGATCCCATTTCATAGTGCAGCTTGAGAGTGAGCTTTAGCCCGTAGGCTAACACTGCAACCATTGGTCATGAAGACCCAGACCTCAATGTGTTTGCTAATCATCAAGATATTGCATAGGGGGAAAAATGGAGCTGAATATCATATGCAGAATGAACAGTCTGCTTTAATTTAGGCTCCTTTGTGGATTTAGTCCTAAAGTAATGTATACATAGTCTGTATGTAAACGTCAAAGGCAAACTGCACTTAGTCTACAAAGAAATTAAGATTCCTCAAGGCAGACATTTTTAAAAGGGATGATGATGTCAAGTATCTGTGTTATGGAAGAATTCATTTTTTTTTCAGGTCAACTTTGTACAGGTAATAATAGACAAGACTGTCAAAAGGAGAAATAAGATAAAAAGGAGGACATTAACTGCTGATGCTCTCAAAGGCTGGTATTTCTTACCCTATCACAATGGGTTAAGTGTAGAAAACTGATTATATTTTACATGTCAAGAAAAATACCGAGAACAATGAATGTTTCACTAAGTGTGGGATGAAACAGTATGGTTTGAGTTCAGGTTTATGTATTCCCAATCTCCTTAATCCTCTTCAAGATTTTCTGTTACCTTCCCAGATTCTTAAAGGGAACAAACTGGAAGTTGTGCCAGAGATTTTAAGAGTAGGCTGTGATGTGTGTGTGCAGTTCTCATGGTGGAAAGGCAGCATTGGTGAGTACAGAGCAGTGCAGGGGAGATCAAATATCTCATGTATGTGAACCCAATTTGCCTTTGCACTGTGGACTGCAAAGTGCCTGACCTCTAAGTGAGCCAGTGCTGAAATCTGTAGTGCTTGACAAGACTCTTTCTGATGCTTGAGCTAAACTGTTTACAGCTTCCTTGCTAATTTCTCTACTCCTCTGAAGCCTCTAGAACAGAGATGCCCTGATTATTAATGGCTTTGTCAGCAGCAAGAGGTCTTGGTGGTACTCAAAATAAAATGGATAGTGTTCAGGGAGCCTACATCCTCATCAAACCTAATTGTGAATTACAGGGGGGGTTTATATCATGACATGATGTCAGACCCATCCTGAGCAGGCCAGTCTCAGCAGAAGAAGCAGTCAAGTCGCAGCACAGGGTCTTAGCAAGCTAGCTCACAGACTGGCAGTGCTTATAAGCCTAAGCATCACTCTGAAAAGGCTGATTTTGGGTTCACAGTATTTCTGTGTGTGTAGATGTATTGTTAGCCTAGGGCTAGCTTGGGGCAATCCACATGAGACTGCACTGCACCAGGCAAGTGCTTCCTCTTTCTCAGTATGTTCTGACACTTCTCTGTATCCTAGTCACTTCATGGAGGCTCTTGGAAAAGGGTTTAATTTTATCTTCTTTTAGCTCTTTCTCTAAGCACATTTTGCAGTTCCTGGTTATTTGGTCACATGGGAACTCAGAGCACAATCACCATTTGGAGCTGAGTTAGAGTGGCCAGTCAGGATAAAGAAAGTTGCAAGTTAATAACATAGCTATAAAAAAAATAATTATATAGAGCTAGATCATGCCCTCAAGGCCATGCCTTGTATCTGGAAGAGTTTTCATGGTGTGAATTGAATGCATTCTTATTGGCATGCACAGCAACATTGAAAGTGTTACAAAAGCTGATGCATCCTGCCTCAGGCTGAATCCTGGTCACCACCATGACTTCCCAGAAGAGCAATTAGGTGTGGTGCCTGTGTTCCTCCAGTCATCCCTGCCCTGAACTTGCCTGACCCATGTGCCATAGGGGAAAGCTCCTTATTCCTTCCCCTTTTGCTCTGGCCGTGGAGACCAGCCAGTGCATAAGTAGCCTTGCTGTGATCAGAGTTCTGTTATGCTGAGAAGGTCCAGAGGAATGATCAAACTATAGCAATTTCCATTCCAAAAACAGAAGAAAACTCAAGATCTTACTGATTTATATCACTTTAGGGAGATAAAGCTATGGGGTTGCAACTCCATTGTTTAAGCCCTCGTAACAATGAAGTATTTAAGAACAGGAGAAAAACAAGTACTGGACCAAGTAAATCTAAGGCAAATCCTCACAGCTGAGATGTGGTCCACACAATACAGGAAACATACTTTTAGCTTGGCTATTCAAAATGTCTTTGTTTGTTTGTTTGTTTTATTGAAAGACAATAATGGCAAGGCTCTTTGAAGACCTAGGAGAAGGTTTTAGGTGTGGCCAAGGAATCTGCACTTTTTAAAGCAAGAGGTGGAAGTAGTGAAAATTGATTCTATTCTCTTCATATAAAGTTTGTGCAGCTTTGAGTCCTCAGCTCCAAATGAACGAACAATGCTGAAAGACAGTTATTTAATGATGCATCACAAAGAACCAGAAATGGAGAAATACATTAATTAGAAGTTAAATAAGTCAAAGTTCATACTCTATATGAACTTTAACTTATATAAACTTCACAGTTTATATTTCAATGTTGAATTTCACATAGGAGTTTCATTAATTTAATTTTGCTGCTTTTCTTATGGCCTTAAAAGATCCTTAGAACTAGACAAGTTTAAATTAGATTTAAAAGTATTTTCATTTTAGAAATTCTCCAACATTATAAATTTAGGGGATATTATGCATTTTATGTGATTTTTATAGTTATGTCTGTTTTATTTGGTTTTGGTCATGTTTATGTAAAGTTTCCTGTTAATAATTGTATTTTTTAGATGCCTACCCCTCAGTTACTTTTATGGGAGTGTTATATGATTTCTAAGATAATTTTCAAATAGAAATTTAATTATCTGTTTTTATAAGAAATAATTATAATGTGGCCACTGCCAGGACATTGCAGCCTGTGTCATGCAGGAAGCCTTCTATGAATTCAGAACAATCAGCTTTACATCTTACACCTGTGAACAACAAAAAGTGCCAGCAAAGCAGTATTACAGTCTATCTTGATAGTAATTTCAAAGCAAGAAAACAATATGTTTCCATTTTGTAAGTCCTCTGTCAGCCCACTTCTGAATGTTCTCAGCTCTTCTTTCTAGTGTCGATGCAAATTTGCCATGTGATAGCATGCCCATCAAAATACATGAAAGGAAACAAGACAGGCAGCCCAACCAACTCTCTAGGAGGATATGCATTAGCATGGCCTTTTTCTTTGTCAGCAATAGCACAACCCATCCGTTCATTAATACTCTTTATCCCTCTAGTTAGGGGACTTCTTCCCATCTGATTTTGTTCTTTGCAATTTCAGGGTTGCTGCATGGGTCTTTGAGCAGCCCTGTCTAGTGGAAGGTTCCCCAGTCCATGGCAGGAGGGTTGGAACTAGATGATGATCTTTAAGGTCTTTTCTAACACAAGCCATTCTATGATTACTGGATTTAGTTATTCATGGAAACAGACATACCCATTCAAGAGCAATTCAACAAATTAATGACTTTCAACATGAAGAAATTATTAAAATAAATTTCAGAAATCTCAGCATATGAGAGACACATGGGCAGAAAAGACAGAAGGTGGAAAATGATAAAGAAGAATTACAGGGGGGACACCACGTTCAAAGACCTTAATGATACCTTGTTGGATGGGTAAGACAGATAGATTTTGAAGGCTAAGACCAGAGAAAATATACCATAAGTAGTAGACAGATCAAAGACATGATTTTGGGAGTGGGAAAGTGTATCATTAGTTCTTTATGAAATCCTGTCTCACAATTAAAGCAAGATATCCTGCGAAAACGCCATTTATACTTTTTGTTAGTTAATTATTCTGCCAATTCTTAAAAGTAAGGCTAACACTGAAACTCCTGTCAGTCAAAGATTTGCAATGCATACAATAAAAAATGAAAAGGAAGGAAAGAAGTTGAAGTTAAATCTGTAAGCAAGCTTTGCCATCTGTAACTCAGCCAGACTTTCTACCCTATTGCTTGTCATTGAACAAATCTGTACAAATCTGAAGTGAAAAAGCAGCTAGGGCTTTACTGATATTTATTGAAGATATTTTTGTGCTATGTACATGGATACAGATTTCCAAAGATTTATCAACATTGAAATTATCTTGCAGATTACTACTAAATGAGTTGATATTTCACCACAGAAATATGCTTGCAAGCAGAAATAATTCCTTTGGATACCCTCATTTTTTCCAGTTTGTTGCTGTCATGCTGGCATGGTAGCATGGAGGAAGGTTTTAGAAAGGCCTTGGGAATGGTAAACTGAGGAAAAGGATGCATTCATGTATGCCCCATTGTATTAGAAAGGCCTTGGGAGTGGTAAACTGAGGTAAAAGATACATTTATGTGTGCTCCACTGTTTCGGGAAAGTCCCGCTTCAGCATTCCTCTGTAGACCCCCTTCTCCCCACCCCTGAGCAGTTCCCATTGGACCTGGCCCCTGGGGTGGTTCTGATGTGCCTTAGCTGAACACTGTCTCTATTGTTTAAGACCTTATCTCTTAATTTTGCTGTATAAAACTGTATCTGGGCAATAGCCTGGGGCCTTTGGTCACTGCAATGCTTCAGGCAATACAATCTATCTGGACAAGCATACCATTGGTCTCTCTTGGTCTCTTTATCTCGAACCCTTGCGGCGACTGAGGCAGCGCCGCAGCTCGGACCGTGCTAACCCAGACGCTGCCTGGTGAGCCCAGGGCAGCGGGACCACGGAAAACCCCGGCCCCAGAGGGGACAGCTAGCCGGAGGGTCCCGGGGGGACGGGGAGGGGCGGGGGACATCGGCGAGGAACCCCCGAGAGCAAAGTGGCAGTCGAAAGAGAAGCTACACCAGTTTATTAATGAAAGCCTGTTTATTTCTTTATTCACATTTGGAAGTAGCAGGGGAAATAACCCACAATGAGTAATTTATTTAATGAATTTTGCCAGACTTGTCTCTGCTGCCCATGAATTGCCACAAATACACAAATTCTAAAAAGCACTCATGATTTGAAACTATTAGCATATTTCAACAGATTCTATGAACAACTTTTGCCATGGGTATCAGTAAAAAAATAGCATTATATATTATAACTGGCATCTGTAAACAGGGGTGAATTAAAATATATCAGATAACTTTTTTTTAGTACTTGCAAATTATTTCCTAGTGAGTATTTATATCTTGACTAGCAGTGAAAAATATTAAATCCAGTCCATCTAACCTGAAACCAGCTCAGAAACTTCTCCAAGGATGTGACTGTCATTGAGCCAATGCCAACAAAGCCAACAGCCCAAGTGTCCACAGAGAGGTCTGGGCAGGATTTCTAAACTTGATTATCTGGCCCTTGGCAGTCAGGCTAGCCAGGGCATGGCTAGTTCAGATAAATAAGGCGTACCCTTTTTCTGCACCAGCTGACATAAAGGCACTCTGGGCGAAATCTGAACTCCAGCAACAGGGATGAAATGCCCTGATGTGCTCTGTCCCAGAACCAGCCCTGGGTTGAAGACAAAGCTTACTTTTTTTGCTAACTTATCTCTTAGAAGTGTTGAAAATTTTACTATTACTGAAAATCGTAAGCCTTCTTCGAAAGAAATCAAGAAGTGCAGGGAATATTTTTGTTGATAAAAGTGCTATTTACTCTTACATAGCCTGGCAAAAGCAGAGTATTGTGGCATCTGGAATATTCTTGAGGGAAGTAATCTGAAGAGCCACTTTCTTAAGCATGTTTTCTGCACCTCTTGTTTAACTAGTTCACATACTTATTTTCCAATCATCATGGCCATATTAGTTAATAAATTAAAACACTGGATGCATAAAAGAATACTATCAAGTTTGTACAGACAGCTAGTAGCATATTTGCCAAGGCCAAATTGTTTCACTTGATTTATTTCTAAGTCAGAAACAGTTTCAGCAAATACATCAGCATTCCTCCTCAAGAAAAAGTATTTATTTTCTCCTTAGCAAAGAATCAAGTTGACAATATTCTGAATAATATATTATCTATATCCATCCATCCATTCACCCAGAACTAAATTCTCCTAGGCTGAGCAATGTTTCAGGTTTAAATTTCTCTATTTGTATTTCTCTAAGGGTAAAAAAGATCTTTACAAAACACTGAGTCAAAAGGGCTTATTTTCATCCAGTATTGGGAAGGGATTTCTCATTCCCTAAAGTAGGCAAATTTGTATATATTAATTTACCACTTAGATCTGTGTCCCTTAAGCTCTTGTCTTGCAGTTACTCCAAAACCTTTTTCAGTATTAATCCTACCACTTGCATTTTGCCTGCTAGGCCTCCTACTGTTTGCTTTTACAACATTTCATATTTTTCATGTTCACATTCAGAATTTCTGCTGCCCTAGTGCATTCAAGGCTTTGGGTTTCATTTCACTAATGGGCCCTTTTTGAGAGGGTGATATTACTCAGCTTTTAGCCTTGTCTATTGTAGGGACATATGGCACACTATTTCTCACTCTTGTCAGTAAAAGTATATGAAATAAAAGGGGATTTTTGTTGTTTTTTTTTTTTTTCAATTAATATAATTTACTGCATCTCCCATTGCTTTAGAGATTATACTTGATCCCTGAAAAGCAAATGCAGCAATCTATGTAGCAGCTGTATAAATCAGAAGATGAAACTAAAAGTGAGGTGTAGGAAGAAAAAAAAAAAACCAAAAACAAAACCCATAGAGCAGTCAAGACCTTGAGAAAAAATTAGTGGGAAAATAGAAGAAGTGAAAATACAGCCTGAACGAAGCAAACAAAGTAAGCTGAATTGAACTTCCCTACAAGGTGAGATCGTTGCTTTACCAGAAACTATGGCTAGTCCTCTGACTACCTTCAACATTTTCTCCATTGTGAAAAGAGATTGCTTTTCCATTAGAAACACACTAAACTACAGTTCTTGTTCAGACAGGAAATACCTCATGTGTTTTCAGAGACTTTTTCCATGTGGTTGAAAATAAGTGCATGCATAATTGCTTTGAGACCTGAATTTTGAAATGAGCAACACTCTTTTTATGTGCAGGTAAGCTTGAAAACTCAGGACATAGCTATGATCTAGTTTAGGTACACAGAGAGAGTCAGTACTGCCTGAGTGCCTGAACTCCTCATGTGACTGCTGTTGGACTCCGAGGTATTGATGATTCTGATTGTAGAAAGTCTCTGTCTTTCTGCCCCACTGCCAAAGAAGAAGCCATAATTCGTCTGTGCTGGTTTTCAAGGTTGTTTATTCTTGTTTATCTCTAAAATGTTCTGCTGCCCTGCCGCAGGTCTGTCCTGCAGGGCAGCATGTGGGGCTCTGCCCTCAGTGGGATGTTACAAACATTATATACCAGAAACTACCTGTGCTATATTTACAATAATGTGCCAATATCTGTCACCTACATTGAACAGTGTGTCCCCAGCCTAAACCAATAGAAAAATGCCAACACTACAGTGAAACATGGAGGGCACAAAGAAGGAGAAAAAGGACAAGACATACCCAATTTCCTCCATCTTGTCCCCTTTGAACCCCTAATCTAGAATCCTAAAATTTTACTTTTGCACCCATGCCACACTTAATTATTACTCATATCAAACACTCAGAGCTTGTAATTCATCCTGTAAGACTGAAAACTCTTTTCCATGGACAGAGATCAGAGACAGTGTCTCTGGGGGCTCTGTACAGGGGGGTTCCTGACCCCCTGCCAGGGTCCCAGGCCTTCCAGGGCAGCCAGAGGGAAGCTCTGGATTCCCACAGACTGCAAGAGGGATTCTTCCTAGTTGCTGAGGAAAGCAAAAGTGCACATAACCACATGCAGATGCACATGTAGAGACACAGCTATTGCTTTCTATCTTTTCCTATATTTTTCTTTATGGGAGTCTGGCTTTTCCTTGTGCTTCATGTGTTTGCACTGTTCTTTGAATGGCAAAAGTGTATGTGGGTGGCAGACACAGCTTCAAGATGGCTTTCTCTGCCCAGACATGTGAGTGACAGGATGTCCTGCTAAGGTGACTGTGTGTGTAGCACAGTTAGGTGATGAATCTAGGCTTGGGAACAGGCTTGGAACAATCAGGCAGAATAGGAAAAGCCAGAAGGGCCACTAAACTTGCCCAGTCAAGGGTGAGCTGCAGATGGAGAAGGAATGTAGCTGAGATTTTCCAGGATCTCCAGACTCTGTTACTTTTAGATTATCCTTCCTTACTGAAACAGAAGAAGCACCAGGGTCTAAGACTCAGAGAGTGAAAGAGAGAAGGGATGCAGAAAGTTCACATTCTTAAAGTATGTGTGTATGCATAGACACATCTTTCAAAATTTACAAAGGCAAGTGTATATAAAATCCTATATTTTGATAAGAACCTCTCCTTGTAGAAGTCTGGCATATAAATTTAAAAATGTAGTTTTTGTTTGCTTTTCTAAAGCCAAGTGAACGCAAGCTAGATTGTAATCATGCTGAAAACAAAGTATTTACATCCAAGGAATGCATTAGTAAGGGAATACAGTTTTCATGTGATTAGACTTATGAAGAAGAATAATGTACTGCAGCCCTATTGTAGTTTATTTCTGCAATAAATTGCAGAAGTAGGATTTCCATCTTTATTTGTTTCCTGAACCTTTGGGTTCTTTAATTCTTTGGGAAAATTTATAGATATAGGTGTCAAAGTGTAAAATATATTTACATTTACCAACATAACTTTGGAAAGCTTTATATTTGATCTTTAAACAATAAAAATCTGATAATTTATGGAAATCCATGAAAATTTAGTTCTTGCAGAATGTGTGAGTCATGGTCCTGAGATGCTTATGAATATTACTGCTACTCTGTCATAGCTCTATTAAAGTACTTTATTGTCCTCACTTGTGCTCAATTCTGCAAATTGCAGCCAATCCCAATTTTTATAGTTTTTATATTTACCAGTGTTGTGTTTATTATATTGTGACTTTTTATTAAATCTCATTGTGCTTAATTTTTCAATTACTCATCAAAATCATCATCTAGTTCAGTTAGTATTCTTGTTGGATTAGGGACTCCTGTTGTTAATTGTTAGATTTCCTGCACGGTTATTCATGCAGTACTTTTTGATTCTGTGAAAGAAGAGAAAGTACCTACTGACTGCAGACAGAATAGAGAAATTCTAAAATTCTGGAACTTTAAATAAAAAAAAAACAACCCGAAAAATAACCCTTAAAATCCTAAAAAAAACCAGACAATTAAAAAAAAATGGAAGCACATGATAAATTTTACTGTGGTCATAAGCCTAATAAACACAGCATTTTAGCACTGCTAAATGCTCTCTCTGGACTACTAACTGTAGTTCTGGAGGCAGTTTGAAAGAACAGGGCATTTCCAATGCAATGAAGAAGTACCAACCTCCTTCCAGTTTAAAAAGAAAAAAGGGAGAGGTGGCATTAGCAAATGAAGTGGACTTCATCTTTATTGTTTTCAAAATAATGAACTTATTTGTATTAGCTTTCCATACCAAGACTACTGCCTCACTTTAAGTGTGCCCTACTAAAATCTGAGGACCTACTGACTGTGCTGTACAGTTTAAGTAAAGATAAGTAGAAAAATATTCTAAGACATATTAATCCAAAACAATTTTAAACTAAGGAAAATAAATTAATTTTCAGAGGCAGAAGCAGTGAAACATCCATCTATTCATCCATTCATTAATTTCTTTTGAATACCAAAACAATCACAATGAATTTACGAGCCACAAAAGGCAAAAGTTTTCTTTGTAAAACCTGCAAACTCTGAGCATGTGCCAATTTGTGTGTGCGAACCTAGTGGATCTTGTGCACTCATACAAGTATGCAAGTATGTAAAATAAGCACTGGCATCCTTCACTTGCCATTTCTATTAACGAGCGCTGAGAAACCAGGTCTGCAAGGCCTTTGAAGATTCAGTCTGTCCAAACAGCAAACAAGTAAGAAGTGTGACATTAATTTCTAAGAACATGAAAAGCTTCCCTCTGCCTCATCCTTTTCTGAGTTATGGAGAAAAGTATCTCAAGGCTTTAAAATGAATGTGTTTAAAATGTCAAGGAAACTGGACTCTTGGATCTGTTGTATATTTTAGCCCAACAGGAGTATAGAGTTATTTATGCATAAAAGAATGTAGTCAGAGAAGAGTCCTTTTTTTTGTGCTTCCATACACAGAATGTAACTCTTAAAAACTCACAGTATCACACACAGAATGGGTCAGGTTGGAAGAGACCGCACTGGACCATTTGGTTCCACCTCCCTGCTCAAGCAGGACCACCCCAAAGCACATGGCACAGGATTGAGACCAGATGGTTCTGGAATATCTGGAGATTCCACAGCCTCTCTGGACAATCTCTTACAGTGTGTGGTCAGCTGCACAGTAAAGAAGTTTTCCCTCATGTTCAGATGGAACTTCCTGTGCATCAGTTTCTGCCCATTGACAGTATGGACACCGAGCAGAGCGTGGCTCCATCCTCCTGGCGCCTCCCTTCAGATACTCACAGACACCCATGAGTTCCCCTCTCAGTGCCTCTTCCCGAGGCTGAACAGACCCAGCTCCCTCAGCCTTTCCTCATCAGAGAGATGCTCCAGTGCCTCAATCATCTTTGTTACCCTCCACTGGAGCCACTCCAGGGGCTCCATGTCTCTCTTGTCCTGAGGAGCCCAGGACTGGACTCAGCACTCCAGATGTGCCTCACCAGGGCAGGGCAGAGGGGCAGGATCACCTCCCTTGAGCTGCTGGCAGTGCCCTTCCTAATGCACCCAGAGTACCATTTTCCTTGCTAGCTCCTTTCATTGTCTCTCCTCTAATTTCTCAATCTCTGAAATAGCCTCACATCTTAGCTGTTCTTAAACAGGTCTGTCTGCTTTTCCAATAAAAATATATCAATAAAAGCTTTCTTTCTGCTGTCCTTCAAACCTCCATCTTTTGCCCAAGGCAAAGAAGCAAGGGTACAGCATGTGAGTACAGTACATCAAACTGTACAACTGTCTTCACAAAAGACTCCCAATAATGATAATAATACTTTTACTATTTAAAACTTAAAATTAAGGACATACCATTGCAAAAGGTGGATATCTATCTATCTATCTATCTATCTATCTATCTATCTGTCTATCTATCTATCTATATAAATATATATACATATACAAGTATATATCTGTATATATAGTGTAGCTGTGTGTGGAATTAGTTAAAATAATTTATTTCATCTTTTTTTGGTAAACATGGGTTTTGTTTCTCTTCTGTGCTTCCTCAGACATCAAAGAGGCATCCTTACTCACACTATTTGTACATCTAC
Source organism: Lonchura striata (assembly GCF_050655825.1). NCBI lineage: Eukaryota > Metazoa > Chordata > Aves > Passeriformes > Estrildidae > Lonchura > Lonchura striata. The sequence continues at coordinate 80,591,545 of NC_140705.1, read as the reverse complement.
TCTAATGCAAATAGTTGAGCAATGAGCTCAGCCTCTTTGCTAAGCCTATGGGGAGGAAGGATTGGCTGATAAAAAGGAAGTGGAGTTTGAATCACAGCTCTCCATTTTTCTCGATAAAACATCACAGGATATGAGGCTGAAAAATGAACAGCCCATTCTTTGTGTAGTGAGCATAAAAGGTTGTACAAACAGGAGTCACCTGTATCCCATTTGTCAACCTTTCACCACAGCATGAGTGAACATCTGATTTGTTGCATCTGACTTGTTGAATACCTTTAAAGCAAACTTTAGGGATCAAGCTGTACACATGTAAACTAAGACATTCAAAATGCAGGACTATTCCTCTGAAGAGGAACTTTTGCTGGTCCTTTCTTCCCCCTCTCCTACCAGAAGTCCTGTGTGAGCGAGCAAATACCCACTGCTAGTGTCCTGTCTCACTTCTGATCTGTCTGGCACCACCAGCCAGGCACCTAGCTAAGAGATCAGCATCCCTGCAGACATCTCTTCCTGGCTGCCATTACCAACCATGTTTGGGAAATTACTTCCAGGTACCTGCCTTCAGACAGTTGATTCTCACCTGCTGGGTTATGTCTCACTGCTAATCTACTGCTTGATCTATTCATTTGTCCATTTGCTGACTCATCTCTCTTCCCATTGTACATGATGGATTAAATAGCTCAGCTAACTCTTTCAGTGATAGGCTCTGTGCATTACTTATCTGCTGAATCCATACACTGCTGTTTGCTTTTCTGTTCCTCTAGGTAGCTAACTTAGATGGTGAGTGATTCCCTTCTTTTTAAACGGGTGCTGTTGCTGACTCTGCTTCCTTAGCTAATAATTTCATTTAATCAGCTAGATTCCTTCTGTCTTCTGCTAAACTATGCTTTTGACTCCTTAAGTCCTTTCCTGTAAACTCATGACCCCGTACCTTTGCTCTCTCCTCATCTCTTTAACAGTATTTCCCTCTACATACTCTCTTTTCTTCTTCTTGGCACTTCCTTTCTCATACTTTCTTTCATGTCTTTTGTCATTCATATTGTCCTTCCATTTGTCCCTTTGACTAGCACATCACATTCCTGACTACCCTTTTGACACCCAAAGCAGTCCTTTCCTTCCTTTATCATTCCATTATTTGTCAGCATGATATATAAAGTTAATGTGATTATATAAATTAGCCTTGTAATTGCGCTGCAAATGTGTTTTTTTGATACTTGTAATTGTCATGAATTCACAGGTTGGAAAGTCTGCAATCTGACCAGCAACAACTGTACAATACAGCTTAATTATTGAACCTAGAGTGGAACAGCATCTGTATGAAGCAGAAGACCTGGAGGATAATATAATAACTCAAAAAAAGTACATGAATTCCTAGTAATAATACACAGAAAAGCAAAGCAAAAGCTAATTACCAGAGCTGATGAATAGATAATTTTAAACTTGTTAAAATACCCAGAAGCACTCAGACTGCAAAACAAGCAGCTTTTCCTTTTGCCATAAAGTAGAAAATTGAAAGCAATTATATTTTTCCTGTCCCTCTTATTTTTTTAAATTTTGTATTTTCTTTCATTTCTAAATGTAAATAAGGGACTAATCAAGTTTATACCTCTCTTTCCAACCTCTGAATAAGTTTGCAAAATGCGTACAAGTTTTAAAAGTTACCCAGAGGAAAAATTAAGTTGGTGACCTTCCTACTTGGTAACTTTTCAAAAAGTAGTAGACAAGTTCCAAAGTCAGGAAGCCCAAAGCCTGACATATTCTGAAGAAAATAAAATTCTTGGTAATTTTTTTTTTTTATTTAAAAGTAATTAATCATCTTAAAAAAGAAAATAAAACAATGCCAAAACAATAATAAGATTTTTAGAAGTTACTAGTGTCTTTTATATTTTTAATTATTAGCTGCAATGCAGTATGGAGAAAATTGAATTTGAACATCCTTTGAAATATATAAATATTGACTAACTTACTCCAGTGTCATTGAAATTTTAATGCTGGGGATTTTAAAAGAGACAAGATTTCCTTTTTTTTTTTTTTTTCCTGGTGCTAAGCCAGCTTATGAAATCTCAATAACCTTTCTACAGTACATTCTTTATCCAGATCTAGTGATGCACAAGCACTACAGGTCATCATTTCTGCCTTCTGTTATCCCTCTACAAACTTATCTGAGCTGAAACAAAATCTCTATTTTTCTTGCAAAAATAAATGTACTTGTTATTAATTAACTTCCTATGCAGATTTGAAATTTTCAATTTTCTCTACTTTCTGAATCTCAATTTCTGAAGTGAAAGCAAAATTTAAAAAGTTGAAGATGTCCTGATTAGTATTTATTTTCAGTTTGTTTACTTCATGAACAAATAAATGGGACATTAAGGTGGTGGGACTGTTAAATCGCTCACTGCTTTTTTGGAATTCAGGATTTTTTTTGCTCTCAGTCCATATCCTTTTTCCTTGACAACTCTAATTTATTTTAATGATAATTTCTACTAGATGCCCCAGCTACAAACACTTTCAGGAAAAATGGTTTCGATTTTTTCTTCCTAATTATTTTCAGGACTGATAAATATGGTTGATAGCTGAGAGAGCTGAAGTTCCAGGGAACCAATATTTTTCCACAGGATCAATAGCTTTTTAACAGAGCACAAGTATTGCTCTTTCATTTATAACATATTGGCAAATCACAGCATAGGCTGAGCTGGAAGGCACCCAAAAGGATCACTGAGCCCAGCTCCTGCCCCTGCACAGCACCATCCCCAAGGACCACACCATACCTTTGAGTGAGTTAACATATCCTCCCAGACACTTTTCTGTCTGTGAAGATCAGCATTTCTAAATATCTTGTCATTATTCTTTTGGTTTTTTTGGATTTTTTGGTTTTTTTGCATTCTTTAAAAAGGCTCTCTCTTAAATAACAAACAAAATATGGAAACACTCTGGGAAAACACTCTTCTTTATTTTCCATTCAATTTCATAGTGCCTAATGACAGCCTGGGAAGACACATAAATTTTTGGTTTGGTGCTGATTTTAGCTGTGTATGTAAATTGAAGAAAAGCTGTAGCCATGTGAAAATATCCAGCAGAGCAGCCATTAATATAGATAAGAAAATCTATTTTTACACAAGAATAAACCAAAAAAAGCATGATTAAGACATAAATAACAATATCTGTGCCACAATTAGTGAGAAAAAATTAATTCTCATAATACATTTATGTATATGTATATTGCAACTTGGTCCAAGGATACTAAATTCTCCAGGATACTAAATTCTGATTCACTTACACTAGATCCATACCAAGTAACTCTATCAAATGAGTGTTTCCTGATTTGTACTTGGGGAGAGAGACTGAAAACTCTCACTCTAAACAGAGAACCTGTGGATAACAAGCCAGTCCTACAAAGCAAGCTGAACACTTCTAGTGATGCACCACATCATCACAGGTAAAGCACAGGAGCTTCCTACTGTTTGTAATCAATAACTTACAGGGTGCAGTGCAGTGTTTTGGAAAGGATGATGTAGAAAAGAACAGGTGGTAGGGGGCTGGAGCTGAACATGGATTCATTGTGTCTCAGAGCAGAAAAGGTGCCTGTGCATTCTCAAACAGGACTGTGAGTAGGGGTGGAAAAGACACTGTTAGATGCTTAGTTTGTTACTTTTTCTTCTTGTTTTGTTTAGGATTTTGGTTTTGTTGTTATTTTTGTATTATTGCATACTGCTCTTTTTTATAGTGTTTTGTTTTAATAAAGCAGACAACAGCTAGGGATGTAGGGTAGCCACAAGCCAGTTAGGTAGCTGATAGTGAGTAGGGACAGAATTTTATTATTTCATAACACGTCAATTAACATCTGAATTGGACCAATTCACCGGACTTGTCCAAGGTGGATGGGCCACCATTACTTAACCCAGAAAAGGAACATATATAATTTATATGTGTTCAAAAAATAGCAATTGCAGTCAGTCATACACTGTGTACCCTGTGAAGTCTACCCTTTGGAAAAGTAGTAAATAGGAGCATGTATAGATATTACCCAGAAGAAGTTTTACAAGTAGTTTTCTGATTTGGAAGATGTGTCTTCCAGCTGGATGTTAAGGAAGTTTTATGTATTTACATTAATACAGAGATGGTTAAGTGAAAAATTCGATCTATTTCATTCAGAACCCTTAAATCAAGATAGGATATCTTCTCAAAAAGTGATTGATTTTGTTCATCCAAATCATATGAACTGAGTGGAAGAAAAACTTGAAAAAATGTTATGTTCTTTGTTATAGAGGAAAATATAGAAGGGAGCAGGCATAATTCAATTTTTGCACCATTTACTATCATCAAATGTTATGTCTATATTTAGTATTATTGTCAAAGCAGATATGCCAGCCTCTTGCATACCTGAAGTCTCTACCACCTTGTGTACTGGCTCCTCTCTGACTTTCTCTATAAAAGAACCTTCACTGTTGCTTTGGAATGGGATTGTCAGGGATGTGAGCAGCATCTGCATGTAGAGCTGCACAGTGTCCCAGCACATCTTCTAGGCCAGGGGAGTATGGACATACAGAGATGTGCTGTCAGGGATGCCTGTGGCTGAGCTGTAATAGGTACTATCAGTGACTTTGAGATCTGAAGATAAATGCTTCAGAAAAGCTAGACATTATCATAGTTTTAGCTCCATGAAGAAATGTGCATTGTCAAGCAGTGATGGTGTAATTGTAATTGGTCTGTAATTTAAATACTCACTCCAGTGAACACACGCACCCTCCAAATGCCTGTTTCCTTCTTTCTACAGTTTTCTGGCATGCTTGTATGTAGCTGTGCAGCAAAACACACTTTTTTCCAAGTATTGCAAATTCTCAGCATAAGTTAGGAAAAAACCCCAAGAACTAAAGTTTTTGTTATTGTCTTTAAAAGCATTTTTCTTGCTAAATTATTCTGACCTCTGAGCATAGTCATCACGTTTTTCCTTCTAGTCATTACTGGAAACAGTTCATGTGTCTATTGTATTGTGTTGATTTTGTCTGGGATAGAATTAACTTTCATCACAGTATCTGATATGGGGATGTGTTCTGGATTTGTGCTGAAGGCAGTGTTGATAACAGGGATGTTTCAGTTACATCTGAGCAGCACCTACACAGAGCCAAGGCCTTTCGTGCTGCTCACACTACACCAGCAGTGAGTGGGCACAAGGAAATGGGAGGGGACACAGCCAGGACAGCTGATCCCAGCTGTCCAAATGGATATCCCAAACAATAAGATATCATGCACAGCATATAAAGCTATGGAAAGAAGGAGAAAGGTAGGGACATTTGCAGCGATTGTGTTTGTCTTCCCAAGTCACAGTTACACACAACAGAGTCCTGCTTTCTTGGAGATGGATGAACTTCTGCCTGCAGATGGGAAGCAGTGAATTAATTCCTTGTTTCCCATTGCTTGCCTGTACAGCTTTTGCATTATTTATCAAACTATCTTAACTCATTACTTTTCTCACTTTTAATATTCCAAACCAAATCTCTTTCCAGTTCTGCTTGTGGGGGACTGAAAGAGTATGGTTCTTAGTTGCTGTCTGGGGCTAAACCATGACATGTATAAAGATGGGTATCTTTCCTTTTGATTTTTGAATTTTAATTAGGAAAATTATTCCTTTTTTTTTTTTTTTTTTTTTTTTTTTTTTTTTTTTACCCCCTTGGATCTTTGCTGCCTTTCAACCCTATCCACAGTGTTACAGTTCTTGAAAGGATAGATTTTCTTATGCATTGAAAGAAAAACTTTAGGACATGACTTTCAAAAATATCTGTCACTTGCCTAAATCTGCCTCCTCTGATGTTTATATCAGAGATTTTTACCATTGATAAAAACAGGAAAATATTCCTCCCCTTGGATTTATTTTGAATGTTCTTGTTCAGTACCACTACCTTGCATTTTATTTTTTCCTTTTCAGTCTATATAATGGGAACAAAGGAAAATACCTGGTAGTGAAATAATCAAATACTATAATCTCATTTGTTGCATTTCTAAGTATCAAGATGTTGTGAGTATATTCAAAACCAAGTGTACTTGTTACTTGCAAAGCTGAACTCCACTAATGACTTCAGGAATCAGGTATGGTTATTTCTTCTGGTGTGTCATACAGACAAATGTCCATCACAGCCATACTACAACATCAGACTGCTTGCACATAGCCAAAAGAGATGATGTTTGCTTGTGAATCATCCTTCCAAGACTGGTCCGTGTTTGCCTGTACCAGAAGATGACACATGGACTTGCACTTATTTCAGGACAGACAAGATAATTCCTGCTAGCACACCCTCCTACCATATGCCAAAAAACCAAGGAGATACTATATCCAGAGCATATTTCAGAGTGTATGTCCAAGGCAACATACTCCAAATAATTTTTACAAAGCTTCCATATATCACAATGGCAGCCTCTGAAAGGGTATCGCTATATCACTTTGTAACAGGGTAAGTCATTCCACAAATATCCATGAGTGTCGCTGGAACCTGCTTACAGATACAATTGCAAACAGAGAGACACCCAGTTGGGCCAGATACAGCACCCACCTGCAGAAAATGACACTTTTCTTCAGAGAAACACACACCTTCCCATGCCCACCTCTATTTTGACTGTTCTATGAGAATTCTTGCTCAGGCATGAGTGGTCTTTTGCAGGAGCCCCTGAGACAGTTGGAGGCAGGCGAATAATGATCACAATCTGAATATGCACCTCTCTTTTTAGCTCTGGCAGGAGCTTCGCCATAAATCCATTGCCAGACTGCTGCACATGCAGTGAGCTGGACAAAGCCCTGCCTGTAGCTGAGCCATATATACTCAGGCCATGAGATTATCATGGATGCTCAGAACCAGAAGGTGAGGAAGTGTGACCATTGCTGTGGGTGAACAGATACAGTGGATAGAAGCCTGGTGGAGTGTGAGTTTCTCTGTAGCCTTTCTGGGTCGTTATTTTTTGTGGCCTGTGGGTTTGTGGCATCCCTCAGCACTAGAAAAAGCATGAATGTGAGCAGGTCCTTCTAGGGCTGTTTTATGGGCTGGTGGTGAGAGTACAACAGGGCATTGCAGTGTCTCAGGGGAGACCTTCAAATATTATCAAATACTATCAAATACTTGTGAAATATATTCTTCTCAAATACTTGTGTAATATATCAGCTGTCTTTTTGACTCTGCTAAAGCTGTGCAAAAAGATTTTTACATGTGTGCAACATTTACTCCAATCCTAAATCTCACACTGGTGATATCATGTCTCCCTCTGGAAAACTACACCTGAAGTAAGCCATAAAATGGTGACAATATTGAGTGTTTAATAATCTTATGAGTAACATTATGACCCCACACAATTTAGAAATAATCCTCAAGAAGGTGGTGTTGGGAGTCAGGGGTCACAATTACATGTATTTCTAATAACTTGAGAATTCATTTTGTAAACCAAAAAGAAACAGTAAAGCAAAAGGCAAGGACCACAGGTTGCAGCTTGGAAGACTCAGTCTGGATAGAAGGAAAATCTCTGAAATGCCCTGCTTTGAGCCAGCTCACCAGTGAAAACATAGACTCTCCATCAGTGGATTTTTTCACACACAGGTAGGTAAGCTGTATGTGGCTTGGGCTCTTGACAGCCTAGAATTTATTCAAAGATAGATGAGTTCCAGTGGTCTCAGCATCTCTTGTTGTTTTGAAAAGGCCATGCAAAAAGCTGCCATTGATTCACTTAATCTGAAATATTATTAATCAATTTACTGTTAATTTGCAATTCATCTTTGTTGACAGTTAATGAAAAACACATAATACTGAACACCCTCAAAACTTTGCACTCAGTGCCTGTTGCTATAAAAGGTCTATGAGGAATCTGCAACACATATTTTATTGCAAATACAGTCTTGTTCTTATCACTCCATGTATCTAGATGACTCAAAATATTCAGATGCATATGGCCCATCTTTTTTCTTTCTACACCTGTAATTTATTAAACAATCTGAGGAAGCATTCAGAAAAGAGATGGAAAGCTCCATGTCACCTTTCCCTCTGAACAGCTTTGAATTACTCTCCTGTAATCATTACTGCAGATTAATGCCATCAAAGAGCAGTTCTGCAGGAGATAAAATGAACAGCCTCTGATAAATTTATCATTATAGCAAATCACACCAAGTAGGATTTCTTTCCTCAGCTTGAAGAATGTACAAATGATTTTTTTTTTCCTTTAAATTTTAAAGGTTTCCCTGGCAAACAAGGGCAACCTGAAAGTCAGTATGAAAGTCCTGAAGGCATGTTATTCTGGCCATGCTAGGAGAAACATAATGAAATATATCTGCTTAAAATTTGTAGTACTAGATGTATCATTGTGATGAACAGGAACTCATATAAGTTTAACCTTCTTTAATGAAAAGTTTACTGCCTAAATGATGATACATTTGAGAGCAGAGGCCACTAGGGAATTATGTATGATTTCTCGGTTTTATTTTCCTTTATCCTAAGTCATCATCACTTGCATTAAGTAGGATTTAGCAGGCTTCCTGGTTGCATTGAGAAAAAAACCAGAGACATAGGGTCACCAGGTTTCTCCGCAGAGTAAAATCTGCTGTGCATGTTTCTCTGTCTTTTATCTCTCACCCATTCCTTTAGCCATTAAACATTAACAACTATTAAGTGACTCCGAAGAAGGGCAGGAGGCACTTCTGAAAGAAATTCAAGTACTCTGTTGATGAGAGCCGTGCTAGCACCTGAACAGCACAGAAGATATGCTAAGCTGCATACTAAGTCATATTCCTCTTTCTGCACAGAAAGAGGAAAAAGAATAATGCTAAATAAAGAAGGAGTGATCATTTCGGCTGAGATAAAAATACAGTGCAATCAATGGGATTGCACTATTAAACAGCATGGATTTAACATGTAGTACTGTAAAGACAAAAAGGAGTTATTATAGGACTAAAATCTGAATTGAAAAAGAGCACCTGAAATAATGTTTGTGCCTGCTTTTTGCAGTCTCAATTATAAGATGTGTTTGTTTGTGACTGTGAAGAAGTTGACCTGAATCCCAAGGCGCCTTCTGCAGCTCAGGCTCCAGCTATCCCATAGACAGCTACAGAAATACACTCCACCACCATCTCCCTATGTTCCACCCTCTTTCCTCATGACTCTTCTTTTTTTCCTGATATGATAGATAGGCACATAGCACACAGTAAAGCCATCTATATGGCTTTATAATATATATAATATATATATATATATATATATATATATATATAAAATATATATATATATATATAATATATATATATAATATATATATAATAAATACACATGTATATTGCTTTATGCTATGTTGGTGTATACTATCCTTAAGAAGGCAGTAATATTACAATATGTAACACCCTATCATAGAATCATCGTTCTGCATTTTTGTTCCAGGCTTCATTTTTCAGTTAAGTATAATTCAGATTGTTCTCTTTAGATCTGACATTGATTCAATTTTATCCCTTTCTTTGACATAATTGAATTGGATAATTCTGTCAAAAATCTCCTAGCTATTTTTGATCTATCCTCAAACATAGCTAATCAAAGCATGCTTCATTGGTTTAAGAGAAATAACCTAATAACTTCAAATTTTGTGATTAGACTGCTCAAATTCCTCTCATATTTGGTAGGTACATTGTCTTCAAAGAGTGTATGTAGTTTTTACACATTAGAAGATAGCTGAGTTGCAAGGAGCTGAGGAAGGAAAATATTCTTTGTGCCCTCTTGTTGCTGCAGTTCTTGTACCTTCAGGAGAGGCTCTGGGAAGAAATAGGGCTGGAGAAGGGATCTTTGGGTATTATAAGACTGAGTTCTAAATCCTGGCTTTAGCATCAACTCAGTATATAGCTGAGAACAAATTATTTTCCCCCTTGGAGTTCATTTGCCCTCTGTAAAATGTGGTTAATAGTATTTACAACCCTTACCTAACTCTTTCACAGGAATCATGGGGATGTTAGTGAAAAAACATATAGCAAGACACCATACTGTGAACAACTAAGACATTGTAATAGCAATATCAGAATACACCTGAAAAGAAAGACACCAGTTTCCACAACACAGTATGTCTGCAAAGTTTGCATTTTCTTATTAACTCCATTTCTATTGATGGACACTCTGAAAACATGAGAGTAAATAGGTGAAAGCAGACAGGGAGTTTTCAGCTCCAAGACTAATTCCAGCTTGTCTCTCTTCCTCAAATCAGAATTTTAGTTTAGACGATCACAGAAAAGTCTGAAACTTCTTTTCACCTTTCTTGTGTTTCTGTGTTGCCCAACAATGTGAGGCAAAGAAATCTGACATAGTAAAAAGGGTTTTTCAGTTACTGTGTTTGATTTAATTAATTTTCAGTTTATCTTTGCTTAGCTAATATCTTGGCATATTTATATCCTTATCTCAAGAAAGATGGCCCAAATGGGGGTCGGCTTAGAAAGCCAAGGAAGTTCAAATTTGTTTGTTACTAGTCTCCTGTCTTGGTTTGACAAGACAGGAGTCTGTGAAGAAGGGCAAAAAGCCTCCTGTGCAATGGAGAAGGTAAACCCCCTCCCTCCGAATTACTAGGATTTTTAAATTAAAAGGCTCTCAGGCAAAGATATGGGAATGGGACTAACAATTCTTTACTAGGAGAAAACTAGATAACAATTAAAAAAAAAAAAGGCAAATGCAATCAGTACAAACAAAACTAGTGATAAAGTCCACAACCTGAGGATTCGGGGTGTTGGTAGCAGTCCGGTCGAAATGATAGCTGCTCCTCTTGCAGTGGCTGATGAATTGCAGCTGAAGTGGTGATCTTTAGAAGGGTATAGTTTTCTCTGAAGATCTGGTGGCAGTTGGGCCGGTCTTCCTCTGCGCCGGGGCTGACTCCGAGCTCCGCCGCCGCTGCCTCACCGCGCTCCGGCTGCTTCTCTGGGAAATCCCGCCGAAGGAGCTGCTTCTCCGCGAAATCCCGCAAAGAGAGAGAGAGCTGCTTCTCTGGGAGTCCCATAAAGAGAGAGAGAGAGAGAGCTGCTTCTCTGGGAATCCCGCCAAAAGAGAGCTGCTCTGTCTCCCAAAAGGTACCCCTTTATACAATAAAAGAGTGCTTGGCTTCCCCCTCTGGGTGGAACATCTCACAATTGGATGGTGTTACGTTACCAGCCCTGCATTGAATCAGTCAATGGCCCATTAACAAACCATTACCTCTTCGAGCAAACCATTGTTCTTGAGAGATAACAAACCCGCCCAACCTTCAACAGATGGCAAATAGAATACAAGCTTATCTTACAACCCAGGACATCTCCTTAAAGAAAGAGAAATGTATGTTTTGAAAGTATTTGTACTCAAATATTTGCCATGGTTTTTTTTAATACCAGAAACAAAACAGTGTGAGGTGTTTAGTCCTAGCTTACTCTATCCTTGCAGGTATTTACTTCAGTAATTATACCAAGTCTCGGTGTTGTTGCTGGCTTTTGCTCTGTTTTCATGTCCCTGTTTTCTCCTGGATTTGATTTTCCTTTCTGTCTGTGCTTTTGAAGTTTTTATCCTTCCTCTGACCTAGTTAGTCCTTGACACTGACACTTGTTGGTTTAGGAGCAGCACTCCCTACTTTAGTGCCCCTACACATAAACTCATTTTGCCTCCCCCTTCTGGTGGAAGATACAAAAGGCAGAAATTACATATTGAGATTAGAACAATTCACTGGAAACAGCAAAGCAATAATAAAATGAGGAGTAACAGCAACAATGCTAAGAACAACAGTGTATAGAAGAAATGGGAAGAGATGGTGTTTTAAAGGCAGAATGCCCACTGAGCTGAACATCAGTATGTGACCCCCAGGCGTGATCCCAGAGACAAGGAACCAAATGACTCTCGCACCCTCCATACTCACGTTTTTCTTGCGCATGGCAATCCATGCCTCCTTCCTTCTCAGGAGTGAGAACCCCTCACTTCTGCCTCCCAGCCATTACGTGTGTGTCATGGAATAGCAACCCAGGCATGGCTTCAGACTCCACCCCACTGAAGGGGATTACTGGGGTTAAAAACGAACTGTCCTGGCTGAAGAGCAGGACAATGCTGAAACCTAAAAGGGTCTTTGGCAGACTCAAGCAGTTCAGGTAGTTCTGGGAGGGGTTTGACAGTAGAAGAGTTTTCAGTGAGAAGCCCAGCGACTCAGGGAACAAATCTCCATCCAGTTGGTGTCATGAAATTTTAAAAGGGAATTTATCTTGATCTTGATCATTATATTGTGAGAGAAAATACTTTTCTCTCACAATATAATGTCTCTGAAGGAATCAAGATGAAACTGCTTTCTGTGCCATGCCCTGATTTGCTGTAGTATTTTCAAATCCAACTTCTTTTAATGCTTTTTTCCTCATTATTTTCGTTATATAGAAAATTAAATGAAGACAAGCAAAATTAAAAAATAACCATATTTTCCTGTTAAGTATATAGTGGACATACAGAGGTGAGTATATAGTGTATATAGTGGACATACAGAGGTGAGTATAAAAACAGCTTTTGGGACAGGTCATTATATAAAGAGAACTTGCTCAGAGAACTGTATCAACATTTTGTTCAGTATGAGGCACAACTCCAGGTGAGCCTGGATCATAGTTTTTTGGTTATACCAGGCTTTTTAACAGGTCAGAAAAACCTCAGGAGTTCCATCTACAATGAAACACCATCCCCTTCATGATGATCTATGTATGACATATAGCAGTTTCGGGGTTAATAATGCAAATAGCAGAAGGAAAAAGATGGAAAGAAACTTTCTGTTTGTTGCTACGTACAAGAGACAATGGTCTGATGCAGGTGAAGTATCAAGAATAGAGTACTGAGTTTCTTATAGTGCTTTTACAGAAGTTTTTGTGGTAATGGAATGAAATGATCCTGAATCGTCTTTATCTTATAGGACTTCCTGAGGAAGTTAATGATACACAGAGCACTGGAAGTTTCTCTATTGTGGGCTATTTAAGCATCTGCTTCTAAATGTCAGGACAGGCCAGCTGTCATATTTTATATGTGTCCTTAGAATATAGATATGCATTAGTCATTGCAAGAAGCTGCCATTTCAAGTGTAGGAGCAACTAGTTTCAGGATTGATTTGTGAGGAGTCTTTCCCATTCTCATACAAGTTTTTAGCTACTGTCTTAATGATGGGCTTTGTTCAGAAAAGCATAAGGTGAAAGTGTATTTTTTTGGAGGTTCAATATGAATTATAAAGAAAGAGTGCAATTGTTCTTAATCCACCCACAGGTTACCAACAAACTGTCTCAAAATCAGGTCAAGTCTCAGATGAGTTTGTGGTCATTTGTCATGCATGTTTTTACAGAGTATTAAGCTTCATCTCCCATTTTTAGAGTTGTTTTTCTTCTCTCTGTATCAGAAATATAAATACTTCTATTTTCTGGTCTTAAGGGAGAATGTAGAAGGAAGATTTGGTTATTTCCCCACTGAATTGCATTCCACAGATGGGAGGGGAAAACAAAAAGAGACACAGAGAAATACCTTTTCAGTTGAAGCAGTGAAATTTGCCTTTTGGTTACATGGCTCTAAACAATTTTGGACTACATGTCCATTCAGATGTGAGTGGCTGTTCAGAGCTCAGCAGTACAAGGCCAGATGGAGGGGAAGGAGAACTTCCAGATCCTCCTTTCCTGCTGGAAGTCACTGACTTGGATGGCATTTCACTGCCTTCCTCTGGGAACCAGCATGTGTTTCACAGTACTCTTGATCTCATTCGTGTGCATGTTATGTCTTTCATGTTTCTTTGAGTTTTATTCTGCTTTTTTTTTCTTCTGTCAACTATGGCCTTTAAGCTTGTTTAAATATGAAACTGAATGCTAGCAAAATCTGTGCTCTGCTTCCACATGACTTCTTCTGTGGTCTTGTTAGCATTCAGGAGCAAACATAATCACAGGATATGATGATATGCAGGTGCTTTTATTGAGAGGTCTGGGAATCAGGGGCACAGACCCAAATCTGACTCCGACATGGCTTTCAAGCTGAACGTATTTTATATTCTATCATTGTATAACTTACATATTAATTATTAAACTTATATTGTTCTATTGTATACATTGACTTTACTCAAGCACAAGTTACTTGTGATCTTTCTTAGGCCCCTGACCACAGTTTCGCATGATTATTCTTACGATTAAACACTAATTGTATTTAATTACTACACAATCATCACATCTAACAATTATATCATTTATCATGTGCTAGCTACACAGGTGCAGTTCTAGTAAGGTACAAAGTCTTCCTGTACTTAGGGTATTTATTTTCTTTTCAGGACCGACTAAGCTTAATTTTCCTTTTAACGCTAAATCCCCATGATTTTAAAACCCTTTTGCTATCAGGGCATGTAAGTGCTCTGGCAGCACAGAAAAAGATGCAGCAATAATGTATAAAGAGCTTGCACAAACCAACCGAGCTGTCACTGTGTTTCTGGTCCTACAGCTTGAACAAAATTATTCCAATGATAGAAATTCTGACAGGAGTCTTGGGGTTTTATCTAGCAGATCCAGAAGCTGTGCCTGGCCAGGTGTCAGAATCTGAGGTATTGATGATCCCGAGATTGTAGAAAGTCTCTGTCTTTCTGCCCCGCTGCCAAAGAAGAAGCCATGATTCATCTGTGCTGGTTTTCAAGGTTGTTTATTCTTGCTTATCTCTAACATGTTCTGCTGCCCTGCCTCAGGTCTGTCCTGCAGGGCAGCGTGTGGGGCTCTGCCCTCAGTGGGATGTTACAAACATTAAATACCAGAAACTACCTGTGCTATATTTACAATAATGTGCCAATATCTGTCACCTACGTTGAACACTGTGTCCCCAGCCTAAACCAATAGAAAAATGCCAACACTACAGTGAAACATGGAGGGCATGAAGAAGGAGAAAAAGGACAAGACACACCCTATTTCCTCCATCTTGGCCCCTTTGAACCCCTAATCTAGAATACTAAAATTTTACTTTTGCACTCATGCCACACTTAATTATTACTTATATCAAACACTCAGAGCTTGTAATTCATCCTGTAAGACTGAGAACTCTTTTCCATGGACAGAGATCAGAGACAGTGTCTCTGGGGGCTCTGTACAGGGGGGTTCCTGACCCCCTGCCAGGGTCCCAGGCCTTCCAGGGCAGACAGAGGGAAGCCCTGGATTCCCACAGCCAGGGAAGAGAAGGAAAACTTGTTTGGGATGATTCCTCAGACCCTGTTCCCCTGTCACCCGCTGCTGCCCATCCCAGTCAATGTGCACAATTAGCATTATGTCTGGCCCCACTCAAGGGCTAGGGAATGGGTTGGGGGGATTCTACCTGCTCTCCTGAAGGTAAATCTCTTCTTTGCTCCCAGCTCCTTGTCTATGAATTGCAAGCACTTCTTGCCCAATGAGAACAAATATTTTTCCAATGAGCCACCACAAAGTTGCTTATCCAATGTTTACAGTTTCTTTTTGCAGGAGTGCTTTAGTCATAGGGCAGCTTATTATGAGCAGTAAGCGCTGCCCTGGATAATGTTGTGAGGGGCATTCATGGACAGGGCTAAAAACATTCAATTTACTACTAACACAAAACAGACCAGGTAAGCATGCCTGTGTGGAAATTACTAGCATCCAAAACCAGATTTACCTCCCGTTATTATGATTCAGACCTCCAAGACAGAAGCAGAAGTATCTAATTATCAGTTTTTAATTATAAATAACAAATAGCCACTGTGGCTGCTTTAAGAACAAATCACAGCCTAAATTTTTCTTCACAGTGCATTTGTAAAAAAGGAAAAAAGTTGATATTGAATGCATTCTAAACTGATTATGCATTATTGGGAAGCAAAAACATGCTTACTTCATATCAATAGTGTTTTCACAATGAAAGATACGAATGGTGATCCACCTGGTGGACTTTCTGTGGACCTGTACCACTGAAGGGACAAGGACTCTTCACTCACTATAAAGTTAAGCACAGGTGAACATTTTTGAAGGCTTGGAAATAACTAATATACTCAGACACTGCATCAAAATACATTAATAAGACACAACATAGTAGTTATTTTTGTGATGTGGTCTAGTGAGCTGGAGTGAAGGGAAAAAAAAGTAATTCAAGGAGGATTGATTTGTTACTATTTTGCCTTTCTGCAGTTTGACACCTTGCTGTTTTCCTCAATTTTTCCCCTCTTTTTTGTTATTCTTTTTTCTTCACTGTATGCAATATGAAGCTTTTCACACCTCAGCAGAGGTATTGAGGATCTGGATTACTCTTTTGCTTACAGTTGAGGATCTTTGGTGTGGGATCCTGTCAGCACAAAATGTCTGTGGGGCCACAACAGCTGTTGAGCAACATCAGGACATCTTTTAGGGTGCCACCATCAGCACTGGGACACAGGTTCATGTCAAAGGGGCTCAGGTTGTTCTCCCTAATCTCTGACATGGACCAGTATCAGATGTTCCAGAATGGATTAACAAGGTCTCCATGATGAAAGGGCAATTTACCTATGGGGAATCTAACAGAACCTATAGTGACTAATGTGACCTTGATAGTTTATAATGCTCCTGTTTAGTTAAACTTTTTAAAGTGCTAATGTTTTTCTATTCCTGCAAAGGTCTAGGAATCAGGCATGAGGAGGTTTCCTGCCTGAGTCTGAACTGTGCCTCAAGCCACTGCTTTTAAATGTTATCAAGCACCCTCCTGTTCTTATAATACAGCTTTTTCTTTTCATTTTTCTACTGAAAAAAATATATTCATGCTGTATTTACTAGGCTGAAAATGTTCTTTATTATTTGAGTTTTTTTGTTAGAATTTTGATTGCTGATAATGTCTCCACAAATCATGGAAGATTGCACTCTTTGGGAGAAATAAGTCACAAATATTCACCAGCAACTGTATAAATATTTTTCCCTTTGAAATAACCTGAATCTACCAGACAAAGAGCATAATACACATGCAACATGCCTTTGATATTAATTAGTTGAATTCCTCAGAAGATGCTTGTATGGATATGAAAGATAATGAGATTATTTAGTATCAAGATCTTCTGTAAAATACTGGAAAGGAGGCACATACAACTGACCTTGTCTTTTACTGGTAGACTACAAACATCTTATTTTTATTATCTTGTTAGGACACCAGGACTCAGGTAAGTGGTTTTATAGTTAAATGGAGAAAGTTTAGTATATTAATAACCTACTTGTCCACACTAAATTAATGGCCTGGAGACTGTGAAAGCTTTATGATAGATCTGGGCTGTACAGTGCAATTTAAAGCTCCATTTTCTTCAATCTTTGGTGTGGGTGCCTTGGCTTTCAAAGTGACTGAGGAGTCCAAAGCACCCAGAACACATAAACCCCTGAGCGAGGATTTATTTCAGTTAGGTAACATATGGCTATGTTGAAATGTGTGATCCTGAAGAACATGGGAAGAGAAGAGTGATATTAAATAAAATTTTCCCTGTGAGATGTACAAGTTCACACAGTCCTGCAGCCACTGAAAAGAGCTGTACCAGCACTTCCATGAAAATTCACTCTTCCAGCCGACATTAATCTTGGATTTATTTCTTCATGCTATGCTGCTAGGCAAGTATATCAGTGTGAGCTTTATTTTACTTTGTTTTGTTTTGTTTTTTTTTTAAATATGTGCCCCTCAAATGAGAGCTGAAACATTTAGAGGTGAGATCCTTTGAAATTAATGGGTGAGATTTAGGAAAATTAAATGTTAGGAGAATGGAACTGTCTTCAAACAATTTTAATATATTTTCTTCCATCATAATTTTTCTATAGCACTGTTAGAGTCCAAACATATTTTCATTATCTAGAGGAATTCAGAAGGGTGGCTACCACCATGCATCACTGTGTTGTCTCTGGACCAGCCAGCTCCAGATCCCTTTTGTGAAAAAGACAGGTTGACTGCAGATGGTATCATCCCTGTAGCCAAAATCACAACATTAATTGATAAAATAACTCATTGTTCTGCAGGGTAAAATAGCATGTTCCTAACTTTGGATCCAGTTCCACCAGTCATAATTTCATCACGTTCATTTTAAGACAGTTTAAACTGGGGGTGTTCAGTGCCCCTAGTGCAAAATATTATTACATCTCATTTTAACTTGGTAACATTAAGGAAAACTGCAATGGAAAACCTAACCTGCTAAATTAAAGGAATGAAACCATCTATGTTGTCTGAATGTGACATCACAAAAAAGTATATGAATCTGCTCCAAATGTTTTCTTTGCTGAGTTTATTTTTCTTATCAGTCTTGAAAATTTCTGGTTAGTCCATGATTTTGTGTCTGCTAAGACAGTTTTAGATGTATATAGCAGAAGATTTAGAAAATAAGAAATAGATTCTCTGCCTTGAACCTCTGTTGGGTAAGTTCTGGATGTCTGCACAGAACAGGTGTGTTTCCATAGGAATACATTCTTTTCCTTTTTCCAATGAGGACATAGAAACAGACCTTTTTCAATCAATTTTGGTGAGAATATGTTTTCCTATTCTGTTAATGAAGTATTGCAGATATTAGCCACCTGAAAAGGAATGTTTCCTTTTTGTTGTGTTTCCTGAGAGGCAGCTAACTCTGTATATTGCTGTGTACTTTTCAGTAATTTGTCCTTTATTTCTCCATAATGAAATCCATGAACCATCTCACCATCTTTGGGATGTCGTTTCCTCTTAAAAGGTTCAGCTCTTTCTATTGTAAAAGTTTAAGTGACAAAATACTTAGACACATGTCTGCACTCATGTACACATACAGACACAGAGGTCTTTATCTGTAGTGCAAACTCATTGAACAAATGAGGTTCTAATAGAAATGAAAAGTTCCTGTTTTGCATCATGGTAGGTGAAGTGCAATTATCATGTATATAACCACTTATGATAAGTTCAGATGTTTTTAAAATGGAGTTTTGATTTTTGCAGTAATTTGCATGGAATACAGTTTGGTTTTTTTCAAAAGACCTTTTATTTCAATAGGAATACAAATCATGCTTTATCCTATCCTAATTTTAACAAATTTAGACATTGTGTGTGATTGCTATTTTGACATTACGGAATATATATAAAAGTAAAAAAATGCAAATTTTAAAATGATAGCCCACACTTGCATTAAATTAAAATTTCTTTCAATAAGATTATGAATCCCATAGTGTTGTGTATTAACTCATCATGTTTTTACACAGAGCTAAGCACAATATTTTACAGTTCAGCTCGCTGAAAAATTTAAGAAGACATGATAAAATTAAATCTTTCTTCTGGGTTTCAAAATGTTTTCCATAGGTTTTATGACCAGATAATTGTTAACTCAGTGTTTTTTTTTCTATTAGCATTCTTGTCTACATAAATTGAACATTTTAAATGAGATTTCAAAAAGTATAATTCCAGGAAAGATCCTGGAGTAAAAAAATAATTAAATATTTTAAATAATTAATTTTTTTGCCATTTAAATTAGACATGATGACAACATATCTTAGCATTACAGGAATATGCTACCCTTTTGAAGTGGAATTTGAATGCTACCCTTTAGATGGAAGAATTTTCAGTATGCCCTCACTTATACATTTTTTAACATTGATTTTTTTAGTTTTTTTAGCACTGATTTATTTAATTACAGAGGTCCTGTACAAACACAATAGGATTTCAAAATTTACATGGTCTGAATGTCTTGTTAGTCTTTCCTGATGAGTTACTCAGATGCTCCTGCACGGTGGGGGTGTAGGGAGGCAGAGATCTCTGAAGCTTGCTCTTGGGGAGAGAGGTTTATTGGAGGATTCAGGAGTGCCCGAGCTTCGTGCTCTCAGGCGTAGCACGTGGCCGGGCTTAGGAGGACAGGGGAAGGGAGAGAGAAAACAGAGGGTTTAGGGAGGAAGTCCAAGAGAGGAGGAGAGGGCCAAGAGAGGGAGGAAGTCCAAGAGAGGAGGAGAGGGTCAAGAGGGGAGGAGGGAGGAAGGCCAAGAGGCCGCATGGCCCCTCGGAGCCCCCTTTTCAGGGGCTCCCAGGTGGGCTGGGACAAGGCATGGGCCAATGGGGTTACAGACTCTGTTTTAGGGGCAGGTACAGAGGTGCGGGATGAACCACAATCTTTTGCGGGGTGGGATGGAACAGTCCATTTCACTCCAGGATTCATCCAAGGGTAGAAGTGACATTCGGCTAGCTAAGATAACAATCATATCTATCTACCCTCTGCAACAATGTGCCTTCTGAATTGCTTGTCAATCCTCTTGTGTCCATTCTGCATCCCTTCTGCTTCACAGGATGGAGATAGTATGAGATGCTTTAGGTATGCGACTGGTTACACAGATGATTACCCTTTCCTTACTTTTTTGTTGTTGTTGTTGTTGTTGTTGTTTGTGACTTCCTTACTTTGTGCTAAACACTGCTCACACCAATGTCTTTTCTTTTCATTATGAAAATGATATTTGTACACCCTGCAGCAGAAAATTTGAAGTGACGCATAAAAACAATTGGATTTTGAACAATGAACTACATTTATCAAACTATTTTTTTGTCTTCAAGGTTATATAGCATCTTTGGCATTCATACTAGTAAAAAGCAGACATCTAAGAATTGTATCTTACTTTTCAAAACATTTGAATTCATAATCCATTCTTACAAGAGAAAAAGAGTAAAACCACATAAGACTGGCTCACTGAATAACTTCAAAATATCACACAGTCTCTCCATAGAGATTTTTTGACAAAAAACCAGAAAGTTATTAAAAATCTTCTTATCTTCTTTTCAAAATTGTTTAAATTTGAGGCCATGATAGAGTCACTCTGCTCCATTGAAATGCACAGGTAAGGTCAAAAAACCTAGAGTATTCTGGTCAAAATTAAAAAATAATTCAATCTGAACTAAGTTCATAAAACTGGAATGATTTGGTCTTAATAATGAGTTGGTCTGTGACAATGTACATTCTGGAATATCTAGCAGCTTACTATGCAGCCAAGACAGTGAACTGTGCATCATACTGAGGGAACCAGGCTTTTGATAGCACTTGAAGATTGGGCTTTGTGTTTTTATAAAAATATTATCCAGCTATTAATATACATGGAGTCAGCACAGTGCTTTACATAAAGTGAATTGTCACAGCTTATAAAAGATGGAAAAATCCAGTTTGGCAGCCAAGAATTACATGGCTTCTTCAGAAACCTATGTCCATGCTAGCCTTGGAAACACAGGATGACTTACCTTGAGACAGGGCACAGAATTTAAATCTCTGTGTTCTTAAAATCTGTGTGTGTATAAATGAATTTGTAGAACTTAACTGATAAAAATTGCTGTCATGGAAACACCTGGGCCCACAAGAATTCCTATCAGTCGTCAGAGGCTATTCAAAGCTGAAGAAACCAAAGGGAATTCTCATGGGACCACATCTTCAAGTGAAGGACTGTCATTTATATGGATCCTGAAAAGAGTGGAGATCATTTTCCTTCCCAGGCAGAATACAGGGAGACTGCAGACAAAGAGATGTGTGGTCACCAATGCGAAGTACCTCTATGCTTGCTCTGCTTTTATATCTTTTCTCAGGCCACTGTGTGCTGGAGATGAGCTGATGAGCTGCTGGGGACCTTTGTCCCACTAAGCCCAGCCCACGTAGTGATCCTCAAACAAAGGCTGGAGCTGTCCTTGCTGCAGAGTTCCCATTCAGGAAACAGCTGGGTTATGTGCACAGCATTGAAGCATGAGCCATAAACATCAGATATTGTAAGTCCATATCCGAGGGGCCATTGGGACTGCAGGCCCTGATTGGCCCTGTTTGTTATGCTCATTGTCATTCACAGCTATTGTCAGTGCAAGATAAATTCTTCTTGCAACAGTGCCCATCATGACAGATTTTGTGGCAGACTTCAGTGCTTTCTTTCCCAGTGCCTTAAAACATTCAGAGTGAGTCTTCATCCATCTTTATGGCAAAGGATGAATCCAGCAATTTTATGTCAAAACTTTGCTGCCTTTCTCTTTAAACTTTCATAAATTGTGCATAAGTGTTTTAAATGTGTCAAAAGCAAGGCAAATTCAGACTGTAAAATAGTTCTGTCCTTGCACCATCCCAATATATTAAGATAAGATTCTGCAGCTGGATCTGGTGACTCGCCTGGGCAATTAACTCAGACCAGAGAAATGAACAGACTGACCTAAAGATTTATGTAGACATCCTCAAACCAGCATTTTTACCTCTTGTTAGTGACAGTCAACCACAATATTGCCAAGCTTTAGAGAAATTCAATGAAACAAAGTATTTTATAGTTGTAGTTTCAATCTTCTGCTGATATCTAAAAAGAGAATGGATGAATAATTTTGGGATAGGACAAAATAGCAGTACCCTCCTATAGGAGAAGCTCTTCTTCAGCAGCCCTAAGGAATGAACAACACTCCATTATCTTCTTTTCTTTGCTCAACAGTTACAGCACAATCCATATAATTCAATATTTCCTTGCTGGACGTCTATTACAAAACAAGTAAATATATACTTCCTTGACCTTGGATTAATTGCCTTGCTGCCTATGTGCTTACATCTAACAACACACATTAAAATTGTGCTTAGCAAACGAGTGATGGCTGTGGTAGATCCAGACTGAAGTGTGTTAAGTCTCACTGCTCTTAAGACTCAGCCAACAGCTACCAAATACTACAGTACTAATCCCTAAGAGGCTGTGATTCAATAGAGAAGTATTTAATGAAAAAAGAACATTTGAGGTACTTGGTTTTTATTCTACTAAGTTAGTTATGAGCTGAGAACAAAAGAATAAATTTACTTTTAAATCTTTTTTTAACTGTTCAGTATTTATGACTGATTACCTGTAACCATAGCAATCATTGAACAATGTGATGGCATTTAAAAAAAGTGTAACATTTATCTGTGTGAAACTGCTTATCTGAAAACCACAGCTATCCAGAGAAAAGGGTTCAACATATTTATTTTAACTTTTATGGATTTTATTCTTATTTTCTGACATATTTTAAAATTGGTAGGTATATTGATATTATGGTCTTAGACTGTTCTTCACTGATGCCCAGGTAACTGAAGCCCTGCGTGCATTATTTTGTTTGTTGTATTAACACTGTTTTTGTCTGTCCTCCTCCATTAGGCCAAATTACCATATTATATGTGTACATCTGATATCTACTCAATATGAAACTTGAATCCAGATTCTGATGATGTGAACTCTTCCCAAGGATGTAACTTCTTACAATAAAAACTAAATGAGTTATAAACTAGAAGTTATCATGACTTTCCTGTTATACCCCTACCAAATTCCACCCAGAGCTTCAGGAAAATGCTTGAGAAATAAGACCAATTTTCTGGCTTTCTCATTTGCTGACAAATTCTGTCCCAGTGTGTCTGCATCTCATTGTCAATTTTTCTTCACTTCAGGGCATCCCCTGTGCTGTATATGTTTGATTGAATCCAAAAATGAAATGAAGGAGGAAATACAAAAAAGTGATAATCATATTTTCAGATGAAATAAAGCACGAAGTGATAGCAAATTCATGGGGGAATAAGAATAAAATGAAGTTTAGTCATCATCAATTGGAGAAATGGCCTGAAATTAATTAAACTGTATTCATTAAGGATACTGGCAAAGTGGCTCACATAGGAAATAACAATTAGAACAAAAAAGAAAGCAACATCAAAAAAAACCCAAAAAAACCAACAAAAAACCCCCAAAAAACCCAAAAACTGACAATAGCAAAAGAGAGGTTAAATGCAAAAAGGAAAAATTCATGTTTAAAGTAAGGAGAAAAAAATGTAGGCTAAATCCTGAATAACATGCAGTGGATTCTTCAAATTTTATCCAGATAGTACAAGAAAAAAATCAAACAAGAGAGATTTCTGAGTGAAGTTGTGGACTCCCTAATATTGTCTAGTACTGTTTAAATTTGAAAGCTGTTCTAGTTTTCACTCAGAATTTATTTTGGTGAGATGCCTGAGTACTTGTATTATGAAAGTCTTCAGAGTAAACTAAAAATATGTCTGAGTCCTTTCCATTCTTCTCCCTTTTTGAATACTTTCAATAAACCCTTTTACATTAGAAGCCACATAATTAAATAGGAGCTAACTAACCCAAAATGTCTGCCTTTCATCCCAAAAGACATTTATGACTTGAGAACACAAAGCCTAATTCTGTACAGTGTCAGCATATTACAAGTAGCATTCGTCTTTCATCAGTCACAGCCACACAGGACTCTCTGTCAGTCCTGCCTTATAGTCCTTTCTCACTGGAATTATATCTATGCATTAATTGCATTGGAGGTCCCAATTAAGCTTTCTTTTACTACAAATACTAACTGGAGTGATATAAATAGAATGCTTTATACACGCTAAAAAATGGTCATTAGAGAAATAAAATATGTTGTAGGAGCAGATTTTGCCTCAGGGGAGAGCCAGACAGAAGGGTAATAAGGGATTTAGCTTTCCATTCCCAATTCCCTGCGTACCATGGGTCACAAAGTGGAATAAGAGCTGTGCAAATGCTGAACCTCACAATCTTTTTTCTCTTATAATTTCACATTATGGTTTATTCCCTCAATTTCTTCTGGGGTTTTGACCACTTTAAAACCTATAAACAACAGGAACAGGGGTAAACCCAGTCCTCAGGTGCCTGTCTCTCATGATCTGTTTGGAAAACTGAAGAAGAAATTCTCATAATAAAATAATAAAGTTCTAAGAAATTCATTAAGGTAGGTGGTTCCTTTAATTATTTATTAGATTGCCTCAAATATACAGCCAGGTTGTTATGGCAAAAATTCTTTGGCCAAATCAGCTGGAGAAGTCTGGAAGGCATAATATAGTGCTATTTTATAGCACTAATTATTTTTTTGCACACTAGCATAAGTGTGCATTCATTTCTTGTGTGAGAGCACACCATCTACTGCTCTAAGTTGTGGCATTTGAATGTATTCCAGCAAAAACAACCTTACACATTCTGCCATAACTTTTTAAAGAGCCCCCAAAGCAAGAGCAGCATCCTTTCACTGCCTGATTGCATAATGGTTGAGCCTTTCAGAAAAGGTTTTCCTCAAGTGGGTACCAAGTTGTGGTACTGAAAAAGAAGCCAGACATCTCTGAAGTTTAGGTGCATTTTATATTGAAATTTTCTTTCTCGAGTTTAGAGGGAAGTGTCTCTGACTATTCAGGATCTTCTCCTAAAGCTGAGCCACATGCCTATAACATATTGACTAAGACATCTGGGAGTATCCAGTTCACACTGCTGCTGGGTGTTGGTGGGTACATTTAGCCTGAAAGGTGCTATGTAAGACTAAGCTAGCTTCCTTCCTTCCTTTTGTGAGTCTCTCTCTTGAGATGTGTAAGATTCTTGGGAATGAATACAATTTCTGAAGGGTAATGATTCAAACCTGAACCTTCTATGTCTATGCACAACAATTCTTCAGGGGAGACCCTCAGGAAAGTGGTGATGTTAAATGAAACTGAAGAGTGCTTAGCATTTAGGAAAATTTGCTGCAAACATAACCAAAGAGTGTGGATAAATAGTGGTATTATGCTACTGAAGGTGGAATTCAGCTCAATCTTCTTGACAAGGAAATGAGAGGCAAAGGAGGGGAACTGATTCATTAGGTTGCACCCACCATTCCTAAAGTCCAGCATAATGAAACTTTTGGCTGTGTTGGCATTATTTGCAAACAGAAAGTCCTACTGGCAGAAAATATGGTATTTGCTGTGTTTGGTGAAATTCTTCTCTTATCTAATCTTCATTTGGCTTTTTATGCCCTGTTGAAACTGGCCTGCCATCTTGTTAGTGGGTATTGTTCCTCCCTTAACAGATGAGAGTGACCATAGCATGCTACTGAACAACTCTGTATCCATTTTAATTATAATAGCTGAATCATTTCAGTGCAGGGCAGTTAAGAGGAGAAAACACCACTATTACTCTGGCAGGAGAAGAAAATTCAGCTACACATCTAGAGGGAAAGAAATGAAAGAGTCTTCTTCAAAAGGAATTTACATCCAAAGGCAATTAACTGGGTTTACTTTCTTCTCCAGGACAAAACCATTAGTCTTTTCTGCAACCTACCCAAGTTCAGCTGAATGGCTAAGAAAGGTGCATAAATATGATGCACTAATTAGCATAATTGGTCATGAACTATCAATTGCCACTTTTTCCAAAGCAGAGAAATTTGGTTTCATGAGCTATCTTCTCTACTTTCTGTAGTAAGGTGATACTAAGGGTGAATGATGCTCATCATTTTTTGTGCTCTCAAGAAGAAGGGGGAGGGGGAAGGAATATAGGAATTACTTTAAAAAATGGAAATGTTTCAAGTACTCCTAGTACTGAAATTACTTTGTTTACTTTGCCTTTTTTCCAGTATAGATTTGTATTACATGTCCTGATTTGTGTTTGTTTGGTTTGATTTTTTTCAATATCCCTTACTATGCTTGTCTTGCTTATTTCATTCTCTTTGCAAGTCTTCCTGGTGACACCTTGCTATATATTCTTTCCTTGAAAATGCATGTTTTCCTCATGTTTTAAAGTATGTGTAATACTAAAAGAAACCAAATTACATTCAGACTGGAGGCTGAAAAGATAAATGGGAGGAAGGGTAGTAACTTCCTAGGGAATGAGGTATAAGAGGAAGACAGGCTGAAAAATTAATAAAATAAAGAATAAATTATATTTAGGCAAAGCTACATGACTTTCTGTTTGGATGGTGGGAGGATTTATGGATGGACCAATCAGAGTTTGAAAATCAAACTTTAAAGCCAACTATAAAAGTTACTACATTTTTCCCCCCTCTGGAAACATCCCCTAGAAAAGAAAATATTTTTCATGTTCTTCTTTATGTTTCCTTAAGGAAAGTGTGATTTGCTTAGGGAGAAAAATGCCAACTTTAGAGCTAAATTTTAAATCTCAGCAGACTACCAAGCCAGGCTCTGTATGAAATCTGCCCTGAGAAGGACAAACCTGTGATGCAAAATCCCTCTCTACTCCTCTCCCCTCCCAAAAGCAATTGTAATTCTATAGTGAGCAGTGCCCATAGCCAGCTGGGATATTGCCCTTGCAGCCTCACAACTGGATGTCCCTGGGTGCTGGAGGTGGAGGGCTTTTGTCCTTCATTCCCCAGGGAACAGCATGAGGGAGCAGCCCTGCCAGTGCCTGCCTCCATGGCAAAGATGCCCACTTGTGGGAGGAGCACAGAAGCATGTTAAGTGTTTGGCAGAGGTTCTCCTCCCGCCCTCCTCCTCACTTTTGGTCCCACTTTCCCAGTCAGAAGCTAGACTTCACTGAGACAAAGAGAACAGATAATGTTCTAAAGGAAAGGCAAAGGTAAGCAAAGTAAGGCAAAGTACAGGTTTAGCAAATGACTCCAATAAAAAGTACAGCTTCCACTAAATACCAGAAGGAAAGCAAGAACATCCTTAAGTGTGCTACTGTTAGAAGACATAAAAGCAATTTAGTGGAACAAATCAAATCCCAGCAACTACTTACCCACTTGTAAAGGCAGTAACTGAATTAGCAGCACCAGAAGGATTGCCTTTATTATTTGAGGAATGCAGCATCTCTTGTTATGGAACACACAGACAATAGGAATACATTACAACAAAATACTTAGGGCAAGCATGAGAAAAAATCAAGTATTCAGTTACCTCCAAAAACATTTCAGTCATTTCTAGCCAGGTAACTATAACTATCAAAAATACCTCTGTGGAAGTGAATTACATAAAGTCATTATCAAAGTAATCAAGTGATGGCTTTATGGACATTATACCTGAATGTGGAGGTATGTTTGTAGAACTGTGCAATTATTGAAAATGGCAAACAACGTTTAGAAGGCAGTGTCTTTATTGTCTGCTGGAAGTATGTATGCAATGCAAACTGAAACACTGAAAGAGGTACAGCAGACAGGGCTAATACTTAGGCTGCTGAAGTCTTAGTTACATAATTAAAATGAAACAGCTTCTGTAGGATTTAGATACATTTTTTCATCCCATAAACTGTTTCCACTAGGATTTCATTGATGTAACATATTTAACGCCAGGCCACAGAATAAAGGAGAAAGTTTCCAGGAAAGTTTGTAAAAATCAAACAGTTTATTTGCACTATGAACAAACAATTTTTGCTTTGTTGAAGGTATTTTCTCAGTTTGCTTTCCCAGAATTCCAACATTTCTTGTTTTAACACTTCAAAGTTGTTGTGCAGTTAATCTTCAATGAGGATGAGTACCTGTGACATGTTTGGAAAGGTCTGCACTAGAAATGAGAGTGTGAGGCATGTATAAATTTGTTAACCTCTTAATCTGCATCATTTTACAGCAAAGGGTACCATAAGATGTGCCAAGTGTTCCTGAAGGTTATAATACCTGCCAGACAAAGTTGTATTCTTATACTTATCACTCCATCTGCTGATCTCTACATCAATTTTTACCCACAGGCTAGAAGGGGATCTTGCACATTGTCATGCTATTTAGATATCTTCCATAGGAAAGGCTGAGCTGGGCTTTTTAATCTTACTGAAGTTTGCTCCTTTCGGCATTAAAAATGTATAAATACATGCCAGGATAATTATGAGTTCCAGAAGAGCACAGTTCAATTATCTGTTTCAGAAAATAAGTAGCCTTAGTCTGGGAAAGATGAGCTTTGGGGCATCTACAAGACGAGGTAGGAATTTTCTGGCTAAGCCTTTTTTTCCCCTGAAGATATATGATGTCAAAAAGTTGATGTCAAAAGATTGTTTCACTTAATTTTTGCCTAATAAGAATAAATTGATAAATCTAACATTTTCTAGATGAAAATAATCAGCATGAAATGAAATGTCTTTATTTTAAGCTAACAGGAAAATAAAAACTCTATCTACAAAGACTTTTGCCTCTAACTGATTTTCTAGGACTTGGATTTATCTTGATGTTGGAAGGCGACAGCTTTCTAAATGTGTCTAATTCTTTCCTGTCTTCTTCCCTTCTCTAGTGGGAAACCAATTTTTCATTCAGCTATGATTACCATATTCTGATCTTAATTAGGTGTGACATGATGGAGAGTTTATCAAATGTTGTTCTTAAACTGCAATGGAAGACGAGTAGGTGAAGATCATACAGATCTGTGTAGCTGTCTGTAGCTGTCTCTAACTACCTATCTCCGTTTGGAACTCGGTTCATGAAAATAGTATTTCACAAAGAGCTTCACATTAAGAAATTAAAACAGAAATTCAATGTTCTTTTGAAATGAGGAGATCTTTAGGATGAAAACCCAAAAGCCAGTAGTTGGTAATGTATGTTTTTTTATTTCCCTCCCTTATACTAACCCATTTTGTTATTCAGTATGCTTCAGTACTTTTTTTTGAAGTTACAAAAAACAGGAAGGTATTAATCTCTCTGCTATGCAGTTTTCCTAGCTTTGTCCCAGTTTCCAAAGCAATATTCCCATATTCTTCCCACAGCTCACCTCTGTTATAGACCTGAGATTCCAGGCCCTGCCATCATGGGCAGAAATAACACAGTGGAGCTAGCCACATACAACCAGGTCCTGAAGTGTCCCCATACTCCCATCACGCTGGATGATAGAGGTATGACCTGCCCAAGTCTTTAGCTCCTCTCCCATTTCTTGCCAAAATTGCTGGAGCCTACTGAGGGCAAGCAATAGAAAGAGAGTGAAAGTGCCCCAGTGATAAAAGTGCTTGTGATTTGCTTTGATTGGATAAACATGCATCTATTTGCATTCAATTAATAATATTTCAAATTTGGCAGGGATGGAGATCCCCTTCCTAGCATTTTCTGTTAGACCAGGAGATTCTGAGCCACTTAGGCAAGACTTTGTTATTTCTTTACACTTTTCATGTTTTCTGGCCATGCTCACACACTAGCTCAATAACAGTGGCTGCACTGCTGGGAGGTCATGCTAGTGCTTACCCTCCCCATAGTTGTTTCCCATTATTTGACTGCTTCTGGAGTCCAGGAGGTCTCATCTTTCTCCTGTATCCCATTGCATGGGAAGGCCATGACTGAGGTGTCTGCACAAGCCCTGGCTCGCATGCCTGCCTCACAGTGTTCATTGGTCCAGGTCAGATTTACACAAGCTTGCCTGTATGCAGCTGTTGGAAAAATCTGACTCTGCAAGCCTTTGCATAAAAAGCTCGGGAGCTGCAGGCATCCCATCACTTTTGATCAGTCAGCCAGTCATTTACTCATTCCTGCCTTACAGAGGGTTATGTTTAGGTGGACTTTTCAGGTGGATGTGAGGCATAGAGGATCTGTTCCACCTGCCTGTCTGGGCTTCCTCTTCCCCAGCCCCTCACCTTAGGCACCAGGACAGGGAGAGGAAAGTAGTGTGGTGCTGCTGAACATGGGGTTTCAGATCGTTCCTGAAATCACACTTCAAATAGAGTGTTTGAAAAAATGTACAACCCTTAGGTCATCTCATTGTCATCAATTTAGAAGGAGTTTGAAAATCAGGATGCATTAAGATGTTGTTTTCAAAAATTTGCTCTCCACAAAAATTCCAGAGGCAGGTGCAACTATGACAAGCATGAGACTTTCCTCTAATTAGCAGAGTAATTAGGGATATGGGACTTATGAAAGTAATATAAAATAGAAACATACAAGAATATTAATTAATGCTAAATTAATTGAGACATTTTTTAAGGATACAAATGAGTCTTGTTGATATACCTAGCAGAGATCAAGCTGTCCAATTAAAACATACAGAAAGGGTCAAAAGACATGACTCTGGAAAAGATGTGACCATTCTGCCTTTTCAGGTGATCCAATTTCCACAGCCTTTGGCCAAAAAAGCCGTAGGTTGCTAGGACAACCTTCTACAGAAGGAGGCAAGTTGAACTCTTACTAGTCTAAAATTAGAGTGGACAGGAAATGTATGAATAAAAGTGATAAAAACTTTTTGAGCTCAGTTCCTCAGGCTAAGTGTCCAATTCTATTTGCTCCTTACTCTGTCACATTATTATTTTGTATTTAATGAAAGTTCATTGTGTTAACATCCATAATGCAATGTGTAATTCTTCATGGAAAAAAAAAAAACAAACAAACAGGAACCAATGTGAAATAGTTAGCATACTGTTTGGGAATGATTTATTTTTATTCCTTAAAAGTGTTTTGCATTTTTTTCTCCTGGGCAGAACACTATTTTGACTGTATAACTGGTAAGTGTTTACCAGTAATAAAATAAATGTCATGTGTGATTGTATGCATTTATCTTAGAGTAAGGGATAAAATTCTGCATTTATAGGAAACAAGCTCCTGTTTTATGCCTGTCTTCTGAATTTATGCAGAATTTCTAATCTGCAACTCAACAGGTGCTGTTAGTGCTATTCAACATGTGGTACTGATGGCAGATTCAAGCATGCTCTCCTATCCAGCCTGCTTCAGCTGCTGTCCACAATAACAGCCTCCTCCCAGACACATTACCTTGTTGTTCCTTAACCCTCAAGCTTATTAAAAGTGTTCTTCAATGCTTGCTCATCAAATCCCACTGACTCCAACTGGCACTTTCTGTGTATACAGAGAATTTAAGGTCATGACACAGAGCTGCAGCATCCTAAAACACTTTTAGCAGAATAATTGCTGAGGGAACACATACCGTTAGAATTTCTACAGATGGACAACAAATTTTCAAAAATGGCCCAAATAATTATTTTTTTAATGGGAGGATAAGGATGGGACTTCTGTAATTTAGCGATTACAGTTATATAAATAATTAGAATTGCAAAGGCTCCCTCTCATCCTTTCAAAGCATGGTGTCATTTCAACTGTGCCCCTTTTGTGTATATTTATTCACTTTGAAAGAAAGGGTGACTTCATTGAAAGTCAACACTTTCCAGCTTCTTAGGACTGAAATGTGGAAAGGCCTTTGTTCTGCTTTATGTAGTTCAGAAGTTGAGAATGCATTAGATGGTCCTGTCAGAAATCCAAGGTGTATTACAAAAATACAAACCAACATTGTTTGAAATATTTCCACTGGCCTTCTGATATGTATAGTAATGTGGAAATCTTATACAGCTGTAGGTTTACTCCCTGGAGAATATTGGTCAATAGTGCCTATTCGGTAGGAACTATATAAGAATGCTTGGAAAAATTATGATTTTTTTTTTCAGATGACATAGGATTAATCAGACTTCTTTCAATACCTGTAGTATCAGTTGGACTCAATGATCATAAAGGTCTTTTGCAAGATAAATTATTTTATGGCTCTTTGTGAATGTGCAGAAGTTTGCATAGCCTGGATAATATGGGAAAAACTCCACCTAAACAAAACCTACTTGAGACAGAAATTCTGCTTTTTGCACATAACATACGCCAGGGTGAAATACTGAGCACAAGGTATGACTGTCAGGTACTTCATAGGTAATCCTTGAAATCTCGTGTGCTTGCGGGTGATGTACTCACTACTGATAAGGTTTATTCCTGAGGATATATTAAAGACAAAGAAGGTAAGGGAAATATTCTATATGGTGAATCCTTCCCACAGCATAGAAATGTCTATATCAGATGTAGCCATGTCACAGGACCTTGAGAAAGCAGTGTGACACCAAACAGCTCCAACACAAGCAGATGCTGAGTAGCAATTCCTCTATGTGGTATAACAGCCAGTTCACCCCTCTGCAGCCCCATGTGTGACCAAAGGGAACTTGGAAGAGGTAATAATGACTTCTCCAATACATTTGTGATTTCGCAGGGTGATGGAAACACTGCCAGGCATGTTGGTTCTTGTGTGCCAGTCCCATGGAATGGGGAGGTGGCACACAGCTGGGCACTGGCAGAGAGAGTGAGCTGTGCTCTTAGGCTGAAGCTCTCCCATATTTGCCTTGCCCATCGTAACATTACAGGGGATATAATTCCCCAGTCATGTGGGGAATGTAGTCCAGAATCACTGTTCTGGTTCAGAGGTTTAAGCTCTGGCTCTTTTGTAGGCTTTCTCTGCAAGAAATTTAGCAGATAAATTCAGTCCGAATACTTGTATTCAAATGTAAATGATCTGAATGTGTATGTGTGTGTGTGCACACCCATGCATATGTGTGCAATCAAGATTTTTCACAGCTTTTTAAAGGTAATAGCTTCTTGCTTTTTAAATTGTAAGATTCATGAAATCATGGGTGTGGTTTCTAGAAGAACTAAGTGGCCAATCAGATTAATAGTCTTTGGGGACACCTTCAGAGCACAGCATAGCTGGAGATCATTTGTGCAGAATATTCCAGTCACGTCTGCAAATCAAAAACACATTTGCAAAATCTGAAGTGAGAGTAACTCACTATTTGAAAAATGATACAAATCTCTAAGATTATTTATTTGAAACATGGAATTAATTCTGCTGTAGATGGTATTCATTTAACATGGATGAAATTATTGATTTAAATATCAAGGAAAAAATAATCAAGTCAGATAAACTGCTTTGTTGCTCTGGAGGAGAAGAAGGTGATTTCCTTTTTAAAGATGTGCTATAATCTTCACTAGGTGCTCTCTTACTTTTGTTTGTGGTTATTTACTTTACAGGTGGGACATCAGATGATAAGCTGCAAAAAAAAAAATGTATCTGAGCTAGGGAGCAGCCTGCCTCTGGAATGGGGAGATTTGGAGATCCCAGGCCAAATGGGAGATTTGGGGGCTCACAGAGAGGGCACATATCTAGAAAGGTTTCTGCAGCCACTCTCCTTATCCATCAGCAATCTCTGTAAAGAACACCCATGAGTAAAATCTTCTACAGGTCACATGGAAAGGCACTGTGCATCACCAGTGCCGTGACTGCATGGCTGCCTGCTATCCAGCACATCTATTACTTCAGTCATATTTTTATGATCCCACTGAATTTCAAAGGGATTTCTCTCTTTTTGGGTGTTTGCTCTGTCAAAATTGAGACACTGTGAGCAAAGGGTAGCACATGAAAACCATGGTTTTAAAATCAGACAGCCAGTTGGTTCCAGCCGGTTGTGGAATTGCTTCCAGCCAGTAGTGGAAATTCTCAGCCCTGCTACTCTGTTTTTCTTCCAGGCACAGGTATTTACTGACCCCAAAGGCAGTGCCAGAAATCACAAGTCCATATTCCCATGTAATTAACTAAATGTTTCCCATTGTGAAGTATCTTTCATTTCAGTGAAAATTATATTACTAAATCTTGAGCTGTTGCATTTCTATCACAATGTATTAGTATCTTTTAAATGTTGCCAGCTTGGCAAAATCTGTGGTTGGTGGGACAAGCAAATGCCTTGAAAAGACTAAACATGTTTTTGAAGAAACAGTAGGGTAAGTCAGACTTTTCTACAGTGTGTTCTATAGTACAATCACTCACTTCATGTTTCTGTAGGAGTTCCAGGGATTTAAAACCAAATTTAATTTTAGCTTGGCACCAATGAACTCCAGTACCAGACATCATACAAGGAGCAATCATGAAAACAAATGAATCTCTATGGTTAAATCATGATTGAATAATAAATTTAAGAGACATAAATTTGTACAGACTGCTATTTATATGCCTTGGGTAGGTGCCTGAGATTGCTAGAATCAGGGAGTCTGGAAACTTTTCTGATCTTAAAAATAAAAACAACAACAAAATTGATCAGAAAACAAAAGAAAACAAACAACAAAAAAGGTAATTCATACATTGAGAAAGGGAAAGAAATAAGCAGTACATTGTTTATGAAGTTTCAGTGCAAACAGGTCAGCTTTTCTTTCCCTGCCAGCGCTCCCTTCTCCCTTTCAATTCTGAGTGACTTGAAAGGCCTGTTTGCCATTGATTTCCTTTCCTCTGACTCATTGCAATCTGGCCCCAGCCCTCTCCATTCAAACTAATTCACCAAGGTCTCAAATGACCTCTTTCTGGCTAACACAGGGAATCTCTGTGTCCTCTTTGACCTTCCTGTCTAATCTGATACTCTTGATCATTTTTTTCCTGGCCTGGCTTTTGTGGCAGTACCCCCTTGTGGCTTTCCATCAACCTTCTTTATTGCTCTTTCATCATCTTTTAGAGCAGCTCCTTCTCCCTTCTTCATTGGACTCTATCAAATCCACTACAGATTCTGTTTTCTCATTGTATACCTTTTTCTCTTGTTTTCTGCTGTAATTCCCAGGCTGAACATTTTAACCTCTCTGTCCTGTCTGTTTCTGTTCCATTCTATCAGTTGAATTGACAGTTTAGTGTATTCAGGATGATTCCTTGTCAGTTGAAGCAAAAAAAGATCACAGGTAAGTCTTCAATTTGAACCTGCCACTCTTTTGCCTCTGCTCATTGCTGTTGACAACTTCACCATTCCCCTTCAACTCTCAAACTCCGGATCAGTTTTGTCATTCTCTTGCACATTCCCATGTGTTTAGATAATCATGGCAGACTTGCTGCAAGACCTGTGGGAATTAGGAAAATCTTTTACATACAGCCACAAATGTTTAGGCAAAGCTCTAAATATAATCTTTTCCCCTTCCATCTTTTAAAAGCCCTATCCTGCATTTTACCCCAAGATCCATACCTTGACCATCGATGCAGCAACATTTTCTTCTCTGGATGATGCTCTTCAAGTATCATACTTCTCACAAGTATGATACTCTGATAGTCTGTTTTCATTGCTCTTCAGGGTTCCTCAGGGTTTTTCCCTGCCAGCTGATGAACCAGTTGATCAATGACCATAGTGACACAGACTTGGCAGCTCAAATCAGTTAAGGTAAATTTCTAGGTTTTGTCATCCTTTGCAACATGAGATTCCATTTTTCTGTGCCCTTTGCCCTGTCAGAAGTGTTGGGTTGAATGTACCTCCAGTATCTCTCACAGCTTGGCCTTGCACCACAGAATGCCAGTTGTTGTATTCTCTTCTACAAAGAAACGTCCTAAATCCCATCTGCTCTCATCAGATGAAGAATTATTATGGAGGAAGAAAGTCTCCAAAAGAATTTTCTGCTGAGGAATTCACTATGAGCCTTTTGGGCCAGACAACTTTATATAGCTGATAATCATACAAAATAAGGATGTCTCTGAGCTCTGCTGATCAGGTTTTAGCTTAGATGCAGACCTCAACAACCACACTAACTTTACTTTGAAATACCTAAAAAGGCTTTCAAGACAAATGTTTCTCAGACAATTTTGGCTTGCATTTGCAGCAGTGGAAGGCAAAGTGAAGAGACTTCCTTCAAACAACTGGGTGCAAATAAATCACTGGATAGTTAAAAGAGCAGTCCTTAGGACCAATATCATTAGTGCCTTTTTGTAAGAGAATTCAATTCATGGTGGCTTTCCCTCTTGTCAACATGTACACAT
Source organism: Lonchura striata (assembly GCF_050655825.1). Classification (NCBI taxonomy): domain Eukaryota; kingdom Metazoa; phylum Chordata; class Aves; order Passeriformes; family Estrildidae; genus Lonchura; species Lonchura striata. The sequence continues at coordinate 80,555,383 of NC_140705.1, read as the reverse complement.
TGTCTTTGCCTGTGGTTACCCACACTTTATGAATTTTTGTTTCCAAAAGGTGCCCACTGAAGTCCCATGGAGTAATTAATCAGCTGCACTATGATCTCATTTCCCTTGGCATGCCACAGCACCAGACGCATCATGTTTTCATTACTGCAACCTAATTCCCCAAAATACAGCAGCTGAGAGATGCTGCCAGGAAAAATGTGACAACTATAGCATAATTTACCAAAAACCAGCAGTGACCCATGGGTATTGAAATATGCCACCTAAGTTAACTGATACCACACAGCCCTGTTCTAAGGAAACTCCTTTTTATTTTAATTGAATTATTGACAGGAGTTTGAGGGTTTTTTTGTTTGGTTGTTTATTTTTTGTGATTGTAATTTGTAAGTTTTGTTACAGTTTAACCTCTTCCAGAAGTCTGTATGGATATACTAGAGACAGAAGAAAAAGAAATGGATGGATGAAATTGCTCACAGATCCTGAAATGCATTTTCATAGATTTTCCCATGTTGGAGATGACTTCAGAGACATAGACTGAAAGACACAATATATCTTAGGAGCACTTTGCTCAAACCAGAAATTATTTATTGTTTTGTGTTTGCATTAAGAAAAATCAGCAATTAACAAGTGGAAGAGAAAAAAATTAGTTCAAAAGAGGAAAAGTGAAAGCAAATAACAATCTCATAACTATGCAAGACATTGAAAAAAAGTGGAACATAAAAAAAATTTAAATAATGATATTGCATATATTGAAGGTTGGACTTATGCATTTGTATTATTTGCTATTATGTGTTAGTACAGCTCCAGTCTCTTAAAAATAAAATCTAGTATAAGAAATAAAAACTAAAAAACACAGATGGATCTGTAGATACATGCAGATATCTAGATAACAGTAGGGAAAAAGCAAGTAGTCTTTAATCTTCTTTTGTCATAATTCTCAATTTTACTTCTTGCTATCTACTTTTCTAGCATTTGTAGACAGAAAATTAGATAGAACCTCTTATGAAATATAGAATGATATGGCATTGACATAATCTGCTCAAAACTCTTGCAGGAGTCAAGGACAGTGTGAGAGCATTTTCACGGCTGCAGTACATAAGAGAAGTTGCTGGGATCCCTGGGACATTGCTTCCCTCTGTGGTCAGCCTGCAAGCTGAGACTTGTGATGGGCATTTTCCTGTGCTCCAGTACCTGCAATCAGTTCTTAGAAGGAAAAAGTAGGCAAGAATAAGAAAGAGAAACAGCTGAAAACAGCAATGGCAATTAGCTGGCACCCCATTTGTTGCCTTTTGCACACTGGACAAAAGCAGAATGGCTTCCCAGGTAATGATTTCCCAGAAGAAGTAGCAGTAGGTTACTGTTGCTTCAAAAAGCACTAACAGTGGTGAAAAGAGAAAAAAATGCTACTAGAGTTGCTTTCCTTTATGAATCAGTAAACCAGTCTATACCTCATGTATTCTCTACATGGACTTCTCTAGGTTTTCTTACACAACCACTACAGCCATTTAGTGACAAATGAACCAAAATTGTTCATGACAGCATCAGACCTTTGAGGCTGATTACTCTTAACAAATTCAGAAAAGGCAAAAAATAACCACACTGAAAAGTTTTGTCTGGGGAAGGACATTAATATCCAGCTGATCCACAGTATGGCCTCACCTCTGCTGCACTAGCTGCCTTGGAAATATCTTCTTGCACAGAAAGATCCCACATTTATTTTCAGAGGCCTGAAGCATGCAGGGCATCCAGAGGCACTTCCAGTGCACCCAAAGGATGGGCTGATTCTGAATGACCTTGACCTTAACCCTTTAGCCCTGGTAGCCTGTAGGAGTTACCAACCACCAATGGAGATGGGTATGAAATTAATATCTCCTTTGCTTGTCATTACTCTGGAAAGCAGTAATGCTACACAGCAACAGGTCCTGGGTTGGAATAAGCAAAGACAAAGATTCAGAACCCATGATTTCAAATTCTAACTTTCCCTTCTTATGTGTTCTAGATCTCTCTGTCATCCTTCTGTGCATTTTATTAGCCCTTCTGGACTGCCACAAGCTTCTAGCAAGAATGAGGAGACAAGTAAATGAGATTCCTCAGAGAAAATGGCACGTGGGAACATTTAGATAGATGTTCAGGTTGGAAGACCATTGGTATAAGAGGAAGTGGCTGGAAAAAGTGGAGACTGGTAAAAGAGAGAATTAAGAGGAGAGGAAAAACAGTCCAAGGGATTACTTTTTAGAACTCTGACTATCTTTCTCGTGAATCTTCATCCTTCACACGGGAAGAGGGTAAACTATTAGGTCTGTATGAGATGTTAAACTGTTGTTGTAAATGCAGAAATAAATTAGAAAAATGAGAAAACAGTTTTTCTCTACTGAACTTGCAACCATTAAGCTTCTCTAAAAGTTGCAGCTCAAGAATAGTTGCTGTGGAACAGCCTTGCATAATAAAATCCAGCAGGAGCAAAAGCATCAAGATGAATTTACCATTATTATTCATAGAGCTGTCATGAACAGTCTGCTTATCTACACAACAACTCTACCAAAGAAATACTGGTTTGCCACAGACTGAACAGCGGGATTTAAAACAGCAAAGCGCCATTCAGTGCCCTTTCAACCATGCTGTACATACACACATAACAGGGAACTCTAAAATTACACTGTTTTGAAAGGTAATCAAGAGAGTGAAAGAGACCAATAGCCTAATTTCTCTCAAGATTGTACTTTTTCCTACATTAGAAAAAATCACTAGATACTCTGTCCACTGAACATGTGATCATTACTCTAGAATCACTTTTTGCTTCTGAGTCTTGTTAGGAGAAGACGTGGGGCTCCTGGCAAACCATTTTTCACTGTAAAAACATAGATTCACTGAAGCCATTTTCAAGAATGGACCATGTTAGACAGATAAGACCTTTCCAGATCCCTAGGAAAGTGTGACCATGGCAGGGTTGTATGACAGGGGTCTGCCCCAGAGGATGCACTTGTAAGGAGAATGTCAGAGTCCTGATGAAACTAAGATGTCCTGGGAGACTAACACCCACAACATCTCCCTGCCCTGGCTGTTGGGTTGCTCAGTTGAAAATATTTCTGTTCAATTCCTCCACAGCTGAGGAAACAGCTGAGTGTGATAACATACCCACTCTAATTCCCCTTCTGCTGCAAAAGGGATTACATTAACTCAGGAGTCAGTATGTCTCTGCACCACTGAAATGACAACCAGCTTTCTGTTGTAAAGTATTCTGTTTGTCAGAATCCTGGCACTATCTTCACTGGAAGCTGGATTGGTTCAGTGTAAACAAGTGGGGAATTCATACAAGAGAATTAAGGAAATATCAAGGAAGTAAGGATTGAAAACTTTTTACATTGAGGAGTTAGGTTCAATATTACTCAGAAATCATGGAGTCAGAAACATGAACCACAGGTTGCTTTCTATATGTTCATTTTGGAGAGCCTAAATACAACTATCTGTGTATCTTCAACCAACCAGCAGAGACCAAAGCCCAACCATACTAAACTAAAGGCCAGAAATTCAAGTGATGGCAGAGAAGGCTGATGAATTTCTAGCTACACACAAATATTTTCACCTACTAAGGAATTAATTTGAAAACTTTGCTATAGTAAAGCAATATTTTTGAATAAAATCAACTTTTCTGGAGAGCCCTTCAAGAAAAACATGCATTACTACCCTTTCATGGTTTTTGCCTCAGAGTACAAAGTTAGGCAGAAATCAGAGTTTGGATTCAGCAGCACAGTTGCTCTTGGAAAAGAAATGACTACTTGAAGAAACAACTTTCTGCAGGAAAACCTGTTTTTTTCCCAACTGGGGTATATGCATGGTGTTCCTGCATAGCCACAGAGCTGAAGAGTTAAGCTTGCCTGTTTCCTGTGGAGAGCAGTTGTCCTGAGTATTTACTTGAGTCATTTTGACACTTTTATTTTTCATACAAATTCTCTGCTTTCTCTTCTGTACAGCAAGGTCATGTCACTTGACCACTTGGGAATTTACCTCTCCATTGTACAAGCATTTTTTAAATACATAATGTACTTTTTTGGATGTCTTTGCAAGTTAATTTTTTTGCTGGCAATGCTTGTCATTCATAATACCAGTTCTTGTGTACTGCTTACCTATAACGAAATATATTTATTATCCTGCCTGTCCCACTCCCCCCAGTTTTAGTATCATTGCAAGATGATTCTTCCACCAAAACTATGGGAAAAACAAAAACCATCCAACAATATTTTTAATGTTGGAGAGTCAAGGCATTACTTTATCATCTGGCCAGGATGTACGACATAAATCATATCCACACACAGCCTGAGTATGCAGAGAGAATCATTCCATGACACATAGTTTTTACCAGATCTTCCAGATCTTTTATACTGTTAAAACTCATAAAAACTAATTGGGTCAGTGTTCATTTGGACCACACTGCATAACTCTTAGTATTTAGTCTCCTATTGGATCCAGATTTCTTGGCTTCTGATGTTAATTAGATCTTCATTCCTTGATGTTCTTTTCAGTCTTTTCTGGAGGAGATGTGTCCAGCTCTGCCAGAGGCAGAGTCTGGGCTAGATGTTTCTAGATGGCTGCTGATGCTCTTTTTCTTTTGGGTTATCCCCAGTCTGTTGAAATTCTAAGTCCATCAGGCCTCAGCTAGTATAATAATGTTTTGGAAAGAAACTTGAAATTCTTTTTCCAGGGCAAAGGCAAACAAAACCTTTTGACTAAAGTTATACAAAAATTTATAAACTGTTATGTTTTCCAACAATTCCAGTGAACATAATTATTTCCATGCCCTCAAGACAAGAGTCTCGTTATACTAATTAATTTACAGATACAGCATGAAATAGTTTTCAAAATCAAGATGGGAAATGCCATGCAGAAAAAAAGAATTGTTATAGCCATTCTATAGATGAGCACAGCCACAGACAGTATAGCTAGAAAGATTTTGGCAGGTTCATACCCATTTAGACTGAAATATAAATTACCCAGAGCCAGTTGTGACCGTATTGCCTGTAGGAATCAAGAAGAACTAAAAGCTTTTGTGTTTGGCTCCTTGGAAAACGAGCTGGTTCACTCCAAACTAGTCAGAATGGGAATAATCTGAAGATGTACAACTGACTTGGGGTCCTGGAGTCATCTGTGGAGCTACAAACATGACAATATGGCTGTAACTGGAGACCAATTAGCTTGCAGAGATCTTTAACTGCAAAACTCAAAGATATTTTAAGTCTGTATTCAAAACACACTTGTATGGACTTGGTAATGAATGGATTAGCTTTACTCTGCCTTAATATCCATATAAAATGTACTGGGTTACTCTCTCATTTTTGATTAATTCAAAAATTGTGCAGAATATTTGATGATTTCAAAATATTGTGCAGAAAATTATTGAAACTCTTCCCTCTGAGAATTCATAAGGCATACTTTCTGAATCATATCAATGATAGTTCACAGTAAATATTTGTATTACTGCATACACAAATAATATATACTCATAACTAAAAGCCAGAGCAGATTTCAACTATGAGGTAAGAAAAACAAACAATAGTAATTGAGAGATTGGTGAGAATGATAAATACTGATGCTTATGAGCATTTTTAACCAATGACTGGATCTGACAATGCAACTGTCCTGTAAACAGTGGAGCTAATTACAGTATGTTTCCCAAGGGACTAGATGCCCTTGGAACATATGAAGAAAGAAATTAAATACATGGGTGAGCACAAGGTGACTGGCAGCACAAGGAGCTGTATATGCCATACAGTTGCTGTCAACAAAACAGTACTTCAGCTTTCAGCTGCAATTGTGACAAAAGCAGTGATAAAAACATTACTGCCTTGTGCCTGTGTTCCTAAGCAGGGTCTGGTGAGGAGGTTGTGAATAGTGCAACCTGTTTCTCTTCCACCAAGTTCACAGCAGGCAGAAAGGAGAGAGGGAAGCTGAGCTGTCTCCCTCTAACATCCGCCACAGACAGCAAGAGAAAAGAGAAAGGATCCTGCTGCCACACCATGCATGAAAAAGTGAGAATGGATCTGGTTCTCATGTTTTAAACATTTTGTGGCTAAAGCTATGAAGTGATTCTCAACAGCTGTCCTTTCATTTTGCAGCTCCTCCACAGACTGATGTTTAAATTCATAATTTAACACCTAGATACCCAGACCTCTTCCATGTCTTCCATTCTTCAACTATAAAGCAAAAATGTTGATAATACTGGGTTTTTTTACCATTTCTCCCTGTCTTATTAGTACAATTACAACACTTTGAAAAGATCTTACCTCTTGTTAGGTGCTTAGAGAGAAAGTAATATGATGTGTTTGTTCTCAGTCTTGTATAGGATCCACAGGCATTGTTGCGACAGAAATAATAACAAACTTAAGGCGAAGTAAAACTGGACATTTACAAGAGAAGATTTTAATCAGAAATAAGAAAGTTTGAGGGGCTGACTCTAAAAAGCCTGGTTTATAATTATGCAAAAGAAATTTCAACCTGGAATATTAAAAAAGGACAAAGTGAGTGGACATTGTTGCCAATAGAAAATTGTTTTTCTGGTAAAAGTATGGAGAAAAATGTTGGCATACCTATAAAGCAAAGAAAAATAGGTGATACAACAAATGGTTGTTGTCCTACAAAGCTTTTGAAGAGAACACTATTCAAAGAATTAACACACAAGAAGAGACTTGTGAAGAAATGAATATTCAGCAGATTTTCTTTTTTATTTTATTCACTGTTTGGTCAGTTGAAGGCCTGCAGGCGATAAATTCCTCCTGCACAGAATTCAACAGTGATAAATAGTCTGGAAATCACTAAACTCCTAGTTGTGCTGGAGCATTTGCATTTCAATGTTTCAAGTTTCCAACACAGTTGATTTGCTGTGTTGGAAAGCAGGTGAGGACATTTTATATGAAAGTAGGTGGAAGCTTTTTCCCTGAAAATTATGCTGCCATCAGTAGATTTACTAATACTTATTGCATTTCCCTCATAATCATATTTTTCAATTTATAATATCATCTAAAAGAATATGATGTAAGACAACCTGCTAATAACTTTGCTACACATCTGTCTTCATAAAATACCTATAAAAATGTGAAGATTTTTTTTTTGGGATTGATTACAAAGGCGGTTTATGAATAAATTTATTTTTCAAACTAGGAAGTGCTTTAAATTGAGCACATTTTTTCAGATTCAGATAGGATACTTAGGAAATAAGTGGTATGGATAATGCAATAAACTGTAAAAATAAAGCATAAACAAATAAAATGTTTACCACGTAACTTGTAATACATCATAATATTGCAGTTTATAGAAATTTTATATTATCTGCTGTGCCACAGCAACAGTTACAGGGGATAAAATGGCACACCATAGACTGTTGGATACTCTATTTTGTTGTAGTCAGATTTTCAAAGTATCTAATTTGGTAGGAATCTGTCTCCTTCAAAAGAATGATTGTTGCACTAGTGGTGAACAAAATGGTATCAGGGCAGACAGCCGTGTGAATTAAGAATATGGAAATAAGTGAGGAAGAGGAAATAGGAGCTATTCCCAGTGCATCTGGCATCTGAAGAAAGAACTGACCTTTTGGCAAGGTTTGGCTCATCCAGTAGAAGACATACCATGAAAATGGCCCATAATAAAATCTGGCAGTGCTTGCTTTTGGGGTGGGGGGCTTTTGGGTTGTTTTTAAGCTGAAAACACTCTATTATGTTAAGAAGCCACGTACTCAGAGTATGAAATGAAAATGAATGAAATTTTGATTCTTCCTACTTAAGCATATGAATTACGATCAACTCTTTAATGTGATTGGAAGAGGTAGTTAGCTGTTTTTCAGCTCACTTAACCAGGCTGAATATTCAGGTATTATGTAAAAAGGTGATCAGAAAGTCAGAATTAAATATAATATTCACTTGAAATGCTGAGGAATTGTGGGAACAGCTTCCCTTTTTGTAATGAAACAAAAAGCCAAGAAATATATAATTTAAGGACTGCAAAACTTAAAGCAGTGAGAGTGTTTCAAATAATTCAAAAATAGTCAGATCAAGATAAGCAAAAGAGGTGATCGGATGAAAAAGAAGGGCCTGTGGGGCAGTTATTATCATAAATTTAAAGGCTCCAATATTATACTCAGGAAAGCTGTTGGTGAGACAATCTTATTGCTGGCATTTCTTACCTTTTAACTACTTGATTTAGCATTCTTAACAGCAGTCTTTTAACATCTTTTTAATGAACTCTACCCATGCTTCTGGGCATGAGGGTAGGCAGCAGTTCTATATGGTACAAAATTATTTCATCCACAGAGCCACCGGCAGAGAACAGTATATTAAAAGTGTAATTCACTTACTGAAAACTTCTCTTGTGTTTTGGTTGGTTTTTTGGGTTTTTTAAAATTTTTTGTTGGTCTGTTTGGGGTTTTTTGAGTTTTTTTTTTTTTTGCCACATCTGGTCTCCAAATGAGCTTCTCAGTTCTGAGGCTCAAAGAAGTGTAATCTGGTAGCAGACATTTAGCTCTTACTGTGTCCCCTGCTAAACACAATATTTGCACCCTTGGGAGGCAGTGCCTGGTCCATACTGCCCAGAAGCATAGAAGCAATAAAAAAGTTGCTTAAGAGGCCATTTAGAAATCTCTCATGTCTCAAAGGAATCATGTAATGTTAAAAATCAGTCATGTCATGACATTATGTGGTCCCATCCCATCTCACTATCTGGTTCATAGCATGGGCATTCCTGAATGCTTGGAAGGGAGTACTATGGAGCTGTTTTAAAACTGGAGGAGCACAAAGATATTTTTATTCAGACTACACTCTCTGCACTGGTTATGCCCTCAACTCACCATCATAACATGAACTGAGCTCAGTGTTACTGTGTGTGGTTATTTACAACTCTGTGAAAGCATACAAAACCTACACATCTGATCAAAATTACAGCTTGACAAATGAAAATAAGCCAAAAGCTTTGGGAAAAAAAAAAAAAAAAACAAAGAAAAACTGATTTAGGAGAATATGTCATATCTAGTAGGGGTGTAGATGAAAAGAGTGGGTGGTAGAAACACAGCATAGCAATATAACAAAATATTGAAAAATAGCTTCCACTTTCTCCATATATGGAGATTTCACCAAGAACCAAAGGAGGGGAGTGCAAGGTTTGGGAAGGTATTGGTACACCACAGATCTTTTCTCCCTGATATTGAGGGCTTCTCAGGGAACTGCCAGAAAGGAAATGACATTGTTGATGGTTTCAATTAATCCTTGATCTGCCTGGAAGGTGAGATTTACATTATTGCCCTAGTTCCCATGTGCCATCACTTGGGATATCACCTTGTTCACTTGTTTACCACCTTATTCCTTCCTTCTTCTCCTTCAATATAATATTTTAAAAATAAGTAACTAAATTTATAGAATTCATACTTATCTACTCCAGAGTTCATCTTTTGCTGCCTTATGACCATAAGCACTTCACTGCTCCTAGTAATATTAAAACAGCAATGTTAAAAAATGCTGCACATTTGCTGTACACTAACATTGACCATGTGCTGTGAAAATCACCCTTAAGTGGGGCTACAGCTGTTGGTAACCTGAGGGAAAAGCTTAATTTTCAATCTTGCACTTGTATTATGGTTGTACTTTTGGCAAAGAATCTGCTTCAGACCTTGAAGAGTCATAAAACTTGTAGTACATGTAACATCGTAAAAATAAATATTAAAATCTTTAATATAATTTAAGAAGAATGTCAGAGTTTTGTCTTGCTAAAAGGAAAAGGAAGAGGAATATCTACAAGTTGAAATTATCCTTGTGAAGCTTCAGGTTGAAATACCAAGGACTAAACTATTTAAAGGACATTACAACACTGACTATGACATTGTACAGAACAGGCTGCCACCTCTTTGTAATGAAAACCCCCCACACTGCTCAATTCTTTCATGTTTGGGTGGGGAATACTAGCATTTTTGTCTGTAAAGAGACTTTTGTTCCAACAAATAGAAAGAATAAAAAAAAAAAAAAAAAAAAAAAAAAAAAAAAAGCAAAATCCCCTGCAGAGGTGGGTGCAGAAGATAAAACCTGTAGAATCCTGCAAGGATGTGGCTGGGGTGACCTTTTCAGAAGATGCTCTAGTTCTGTTGTTCTCTTCATATGCCCCAAAAGAAGTGCTCCCAGAACAAGGAAACACTGAAATCAAAGAACTTTACATCTGACAGCTGAGAGCATTGAGAGCTGGGGTAGGCAGGTGGGAGGCACAAGTCCCTGTTTCTGATAATATTATGGCACAGTAGACCTGTAAGCTAAAATATAAAACATAATCCCAGATCTTCCATTTGCAGCTAGGTTGGTCCAAGAGGATTTAACACCAGGATCATGAGTTTGCTTCTTCATTTTTTTTTTGTAAAGAATAAATTCAACAAAGTCTGTTCAATAAAGTTTTGCTAAAGCTACTGAGGGACACGTGGGAGGGACCGCCTGTTCTCTGAAAATATTAATATGCCTTCAGGTTAATATTTTCCTGTATAAATAGTTTGCCTCACCTGAGAAGAATGGTTTAGAAAACACCTGCTGTGAGATGTAATTAGAGCACGAATATGTGCAAAACTATGAGTCTGCCCAGACCTCATGAGGAGCAGAAGGTGCTCAGTTCCTTTCCATGCCTGCAGAGGTTTAGGGTTCAAAAACATTCTCTGTGACTCAGATACTGCAGGTGATTATATTCACTAGGACTGTAAATCATTTACCAAAAAAAGTGGGCGGTAATGTGATGAGTACACACTGAGCAGGCAGAGGGACATAAATGACTTAGAATCTCTCTTTTGTCTGAGTCATGTATGCTTAAAGCTACAACTGCAGCAAGGCTGAATGTGATCAAACAGAAGTTCCATTGTAAGGGCTTTGTGAAAAGGGTTTAAATTATTTCTGAGGGAGAATACTTTATTTGGCTACCTACCTGAAGATGTAAAAGTAAGTTATGTAATAAGGAGTTTAATTTACAAGTTTTTACCTAATCTATAGAGTCTCAGTTAAGCAAAGAAAACAAGAAATCTGTGACTATCACATTAATTGCATCAGCATTTTATTAAGATGGGCCTGAAGCCTCAGAAGCAGTAAACCTGGGATTTTAGTGAGCAGCATAAATACATCAAATACAAATACAACAAATACATCAGTTCTTTAGTTGGAAAGGAACTTATTTCTTCAGAAAAGCTGTAAAGAGCTCAATTGTCTAGGAGTCTCCTACAAGGCAATTGTTCCTAAATGTTAAAATGATATTAAATTTGAGGGAATTCCCTAGTTTTCAACAGAGTCCATGAAAAGAGTAGGTTTTGGATCAGGTGAGGATGAGCCATGGTATTTTAAATGAAATTAATTTTAGCAGTAACCTACATATTTATAGTTCTAAAGAAGCTATATTCATCTCCCAGCTGCATAATTTCTACAAGACATAAAATAAGAGATAACTGCATTATTGGAGAGATAGCAACTAAACTAAATATTTTCTTACATAAATGATCAACAATCAGTGTCAACTAAAGGTGACCAGAAGGAACAAAACTAGTGAGATCTCCCTAGTACAGAGCTTAATAATAAGGAACCAGATGAATGTTTGAATTTCCTAAATGAGCTGTTTAATTTTAGTCAGCCATGGGGGAAAATGTTTCAAAAATTAGAGCAAAAATTGGATACTTACCCATGCTTCAGGCACTTCACACTGCTTGTTCAGGAACAGCTCTCTCTTTCACACTCCAGACCAGCTAATTAAGTGCAGGTTCAAGCTCAGATGCTTCTCCATCTTTTAACTATTGTAATGCATTCTAGGAGGCAGAAGCACAGTGAGCCCTTGTAGTTATCCCTGGGGCAATTGATAGAGATAAGAAACACTTAAGCTCTCAAGTTGTGCAAAACAATTTTTTTTTTTTTTTTTTTTTTGGTAAAGATACAGTCTAGGTACTATGGTTTTCCTTCCTCATATAGGAACGAGACTTCCTTCTTTTCCTATCATTCTTTCTCTGTCTTAGTCTTAACTGGTATTTTCAGAAAAGCATTCAATTAGGACAAATCATTCCCACAGAAAGCCAGATTCTCAGCTGCTCTAAATCAATGCAGCTCCAGTGAGGGTACTCTAGCTGCAGAAGGGACAGCTTCACTCTTCTGTCCTCCAGAGAACTCAGGCAGGTTCAACATCTGGCAGAAACACTCTAATATCTGAAATAAAGCCAGGCCTCCGCAACTGTGGTCTTCCTGCCACTGAAATTAACTCCTTGTGATATTTCATATATGACAGACTGAAAATGATTTACAAATTGCCTAACTTCTTAACCATTTGCAATCACAGATACAGGAACTATTTAATTTCAGTTTTATTCCTTCTACTCTTATCTCTGATTAACACCTGCTAAGAAAATATACAGTATCACTTTTTATCCCTGTGCTTTCAGGGTCTTTCACTGCTTTATCTTGTCTATTTGTTGCAAATATTTTCCTATTGGGGTCTCAACTCTTGAAATGAAATCTGATTGTAAGACAGAGTTTCTAAAAGAATTTATCACATATTTTCTCTCTAGTTTGAAAAGAAGCACAAAAAGAAAACTAAATGCTTACTATAATTTTTTGGTGTTTTTTCTTCTTCTACTCAGCAGGTGAATTGTTGCTATCATGCTGACATGGTAGTGTGGAGGAAGGGTTTTAGAAAGACCTTGGGAATGGGAAACTGAGGAAAAGATACATTTATGTATGCTCCATTGTTTCAGGAAGGTTTTGCTTCAGCATTTTTCTTTAATCCCCTTCTCCCCACCCCTGGGCAGTTCCCATTGGACCCAACCCCTGGGGTGGTTCTGATGTGCCTAAGCTGGACAGTGTCTCCATTGTTTAGACCTTATCTCTTAATTTTGCTGTATAAAACTGTATCTGGGCAATAGCCCAGGGCCTTTGGTCCCTGCTATGGTTCAGGCAATACAATCTCTCTGGACAGCATACCACTGGCCTCTCTTTGTCTCTTTATCCCGATCCCTTGCGGCGACTGAGGCAACGCCGGTGCTCGTACCGTGCTAACCCACACGCTGCCTGGTAAGCCCAGGGCAGCAGGACCGCAGCAAAACCCCGGCCCCCGGAGGGGACAGCTAGCCGGAGGGTCCCAGGGGGCCGGGGAGGAACGGGGGACAGCAGCAAGTGACCCCTGAAAGCCGCAGTGAATCAAGAAATTTCTCAGCAAATTAGATATGGGTTGGCTCAGGAGATACAAATATTTTGCAGCTTGTCCTTAGGAACCCTTACTACAATGACTAACTCCAGCTGATATGGCAAAAGCACTCTCAGAACTACATTAGCAGGTAGCTGGAAGCATCTGAATACTCCCAGCCCAGAATCATAAACTATCCTGAGTTGGAAGGGACCCACAAGGATCATCAAAATCCATCTCCTGGCCCTGCACAGGACACCCCAGTCACACCATGTGCCTGAGAACATTGTTCAAGCACTTCTTGACCTCTGTCAGGTTGGTTGTGACCAACTTGGTCTATGACCACTTCCCCAGGGAGCCTGTTCCAGTGCCCAGCCACCCTCTGGGTGAACACCTTTTCTAATATGCATCCTAAATCTTCCTGATACAACTTCAGGCCATTCCTGCAGGTCCTGTAACTGGGCACTGTTGTGAACAGATATGGAGGTTTAGATAAGTCCTTGCCTTTTGCCCAGGCCTCTGGCAGCAGGCAGTAACTATTGAGGTGGCCAGCACCTCAGTAACCACTCTCTTTCCCAAGTTCTTTAATAATGGCTGATTCAGTCGATTATAGAATGAATTATTTATTTAATAGACACAAAACTAAAAGACATAAGAGTTAACACAGACTATATACTACACAGGAATAAGGAGAAAAAAAAAAAGGACTAAAGGTAGGTTAATGTACAATACATGATAAGGTATCCTTTTCAGTTACAGCTAGTGAAGAAATAGCATTATTTTAGTGTTATTAATATTAAATTAGGATTCAATGTATCTTACTATCCAGTTGCTGGTCTGGCACACATCGAAATCCTTTTCCCCAGTTCCCAGGAAAGTAACCAAACGCCAGGGAGAAGTTCCTCACACCTTCAGGGTGTGTGTGTAGAGGCTTCTGCCTTTGTGATAACTGTGTGTGCTTTTATAGTAACCCAGTGTCTATTAGTCGAGAATATTTCCTTTATATCTTCCCACATCTGCTCTTCAGACTAAGATGTTGATTCTTAGCTAAAGCCTGAGCCCTTTTGGTGGCAGAGATGACCTCTCGCTGGGCCTTTTAGCCCCTTGGATATCTCTTTATGCACCAGCTGTCTGTGCTAGAGGGGAGTGGGTAGTGCCTGCCCCTCCTCTGCCCCTCATGAGAAAGCTGTAGCTGCAGGGAGGTCTCCCCTCAGTCTCCTCCAGGCTGAACAGGCCAAGTGACCTCAGCCATTCCTCATACATCTGCTCCACAAGGATCTTCATCATCCTCATGTCCCTTTGGACACTCTCTAATCACTTCATATCTCTCCTACTTGGCACCCACAACTGCCCCAGCACTCAAGGTGAGGCCATCCCAGTGCAGAGCAGAGCAGGACAATCCCCTCCCTTGCCCAGCTGTCCGTGCTGTACCTGATGGCCACCAGGGCAGGGTTGGTCCTACTGGGGAACTGCTGATGCTTGTCCAGCTCTCTGTCAACCAGAACCCTCAGGGGCCTTTCCGTGGCACTGCTTTCCAGCATCTCATTCCCCACCTGTCTGTGTATCCTGGGTTGTCCATCCCAGGTGCAGAATCCAGCCCTTGCCTTTGTTAAATTTAACACATTTGGTGATTGCCCATCTCTCTGATTTGTTGAGGTCTCTCTGCAGGAGCTCTCTGCCTTAGAGAGAGTCAACAGCTCCTCCTAATTAGGTGTTGTCAGCAAAACTACTAAGAAAGCATAAGTCAGTAATGTCAATATGGGAAATTAGTGGCCTTTTCTTCTTCCACAACAGCCACATGTGTTACCTTGCATGGTTTGAATGAAATAAATGCACAAATTACTGAAGGAAGTAAGGCAGAAATTACTGAAGGCAGTTTTACACTAACCTTGTCCATTCAGTGTTTCTTCTTTGCGATCTAAATAAATTTGGTTTTAATTGCAGCTTTCCTCCCAATTAGTCCAACACAATTCTGGACATGACTAGACTTAAGGAAACTTCTGTGTTGCAAGGTGGAAGTCTGAGATAAACCTACACTGTTCCTTATGACTCTGTGAGCCCAGGTTTTCAGCCAATGTAAGTTTTGCTTTTTTTTTTTTTTAAAAAATACAGCATTGCATTTTTAACAAGCACCTATTTAGTATTTGATCTGTGAAGCCTTCATGTCTGTGTAAAGATCTTGCCATAACCTCTCTCTTTAGAACAGGGATAAATAGTAATTAGACTGATGAGAAGTAGTGTTTAAAATGTGCAAAGTTCAAGTAAGAATTTCTTTTTTTATTATTTTTTTTAACATGTGAAAAAGGAAAGATTTTACCTTACATTTTCAGCTCAGTTTAGAAAAATTTAAATTGTCTTTTGTGCATGCTTAAAAAACAGATACAAGGTGATGTGGTCTGAGGTACTTCACCCATCCAAAGCCAGGGGATCAGGCTTTTGTCTGATGGACTTTGCAGACGGAAAAAACCCTCTCTGATAGTGTTAGAAAGTGTTCTGTAGTGATAGACTTCCCTTTAGCTTTAAATCAGAAAATATTTTTCTGGATTTATGGACTAGAGCTCTCCTTGGGATGTGTGAACCTTTGGACCACACTACGATTCTCATGGCCATATACTGCCAAGTTCATTGAATTAACCTAAGAAGGGCAATATATGAAAGAAAAATCTACTGCCTGGTGATACTCATTTGTATTTATTCTGGGAGGGCAAAGTATGGATCAGAAAGTAAATCCCCTGCTTCTTTCTTCTCCTCCTCTCTGATTTCACTTAGTTTTCTAAATATTTATGTGTATATATATGTACTTTTAAAGCACAGTTTTAAAGAACTATTCAAAGAATCCAATTCAAATTCGTGTACTGGACCAACACACCATTTTTTTTGCAATGAATTAAATTGCTGAAAAGATTTTTCCAACTTTTACCTGTGGTGATGCATGTTATCTCTGGCTAGTTCTCTAAATTTCCTCATATCCATTGTTTATATCTGTCTATTTTAGTAGCAACCAACATATACTTTTCCTCCAAGATCTTTACTGTGCTCCTGGCTGGAAAGTCCCAAGGTGCCCCAAGTTCTCTTCCCTTTGTAGTGCTAACTTCTCTTTTTTCTGCAACTATTGCAGCATTGGGATTCCCCTTAATATGAGGATATTCTGCATGACCTGTCAGTTGACCAAAACTTTTATAGTCATATTATGTATGAATCACTGATTGCAAGATAGTGTTCTTTATTGCAGACAGCATGGAAAAGGTGGGATCTCTCTGAAAGAAACACCTATCCTTAGAATCCCTATCTTGGTTCTTAAATGTATAAGATGTTTAAGACATAAATAGATGTATAAATTACATTGGTGTTAAAGCGAACAAAAGTAGGGTATGTCCAGAAGTGTAGCTATTGGGAAAAGCTCCTAATTGTAGTGATTATAAATTTTGTGCTAGCAAAATATTCTCCTGGATAATTTATAGCCCATGACAGTGAAAAATGTCTGAGTTAAGACAACAAGTGTGTGATCCAAAAATTATTGAAGTCAGTGGGCATTTTTCCATTGGCTTCAGCAGACTTAGTCAACGATGTAAAAGTGGTTAAAGGGATTTAGCTCAAATGTTCCAATAGTTACCCTCTGGACCCAAAAGCGGGGGGAACATTTTAGCCTAGAAAAAGGATTTTAAAAAGCATGAAAAAATTATCTGCAGTGGAAATTTTCATGATTGAACAGATATACCAAGAGGAGGAGGAGGTGTTAGCTCTCTCAAAAAGACTTGCCAGAAGCTAATATGACTGTGTCAGTGAAACCCAAAGACAAACAAAGAAAACCACTCATGCCTTGATTATACAAAGATCTGTATGGCAGGTAAGGAAGGGTTAAGGACAGATAACTTCAAAGATGCTTGAAGTTGATATTATTTCTTCTATTTGGTTGCTAAGATTTTAGCGTATACTTCTACTTTTGGTACCTGGAGGCTGCATCTTCTGCTCTTGTCCTTGTAGACTTTAAATCAGTTTCCTGATTTAATATAATACAATTTGTATTAGACTCAAAGTCAATTGTCCTTATGATTGTTCTTATGTGAAGAAGGTGGATATTTTATGTTTGGACTTTGCAGATGGAAAAAACCCTATGATCATAAATATTCCGTATTAATGTATATACTTTAAGAGAGTTTTAAATTGACTCTAAGGAACCAATCAACAATGAAATGGAAAATACTACAGTGAACCTTGTGCAGGTAAAGTTAAAACTGATTGATATGCCTTTAAAAAATATTAGGAGGGTTTAATTAAGATCACAAAAATATTTTCCAACAAGCCACATGATACCCATGGTTAAAGAATGGCCTTTAATGATGGTTTTACCATACACACAAAAGCTATTGATTCAACAAAATGTGGTTTAATTTGCAAGCACTTATAAAATCATTCTCTGAATTCAAACAGGAGAAAAATAATATTTTCCTCTCTTTATTTACAGCTTGCTCTTTTTCTCTTTCTTAAAATCCTGCATTCTCTTCCTCTCTCCACGTCCTTCCCTTCCCTTCCCTTCCCTTCCCTTCCCTTCCCTTCCCTTCCCTTCCCTTCCCTTCCCTTCCCTTCCCTTCCCTTCCCTTCCCTTCCCTTCCCTTTCCTTCCCTTCCCTTCCCTTCCCTTCCCTTCCCTTCCCTTCCCTTCCCTTCCCTTCCCTTCCCTTCCCTTCCCTTCCCTTCCCTTCCCTTCCCTTCCCTTCCCTTCCCTTCCCTTCCCTTCCCTTCCCTTCTCCACAGCTTCTAAACAACCCTTTAGCAAATCTTTAAAATGTTCATGCAAGGAAAAATACGTATAGTGTCATATAATATTTTTATTCTCTCCTTGGATTGCTGAAAGTGATACCAATACCTCATGTCTTCACTAGCAGGGAAAAAACCCCACCTTTTATGTACATTTAATGGGGGAGTGAGGAGGAAAAAAAAAATCAGAACAGCAATCCAGAACAGCAAACAAAACCCCTCCTTTGAGGGAGCAGTGGGAAATGACAACATACTTTCATTTTCCTGCCTCTGGGGAAAGACTTTCAAAACAGTTCTGGGCACGATGTCCAAAAATTACATTTGAAGTAAAAGTGTATAAGCCACTACATTCAAAGAGAATTAAGCATCTGTCTTAAACTCACCAAGGTAAGGAAATTCAGAATTAAGACTGTAACTCCATACTTAACTCACACCTTTGGAATGACAGATCACCCACTGCTTAGAGACCACTCTGATTCCAGCTATAATGTTGAATATCTTTGTTTTGTAAGTGCTGAACTACATCTGGAATGTTAACCTATTTGTTAGTTTTTCTTTTTTTTTTTTTTTTTACATCAATGGGAATAAAAGCAAATAAAAACATATGAAAGCTTATGTTTTGAAATAGCTTTTATTTTAATTTTTGTAGTTTCTATTTTTTTCCAATGATGAAATTTGAAGAAAAACTAATTATGGGAAAAGTGCAGCTTTTTACTATAATCTTTTGCCAAGTTTCAATCCAGTGCAAAATTTTACAGTCATGTGAGCCCCTAAAAGGAGTGGTTTATAATGGAAGCATTGACAAACTCTTAAGCAGAGCAAGGCAAGTAGGTGCCTCTATAATATTGCTCAGTAAGAACCTTCTAATTACAGGTCTCAATAGAAGGTGGGCGTATAGGGGGAATGAAGGATTTCCCTCCATGTGATATTTCTGGCATAATTTTTGCTGAGGTTTGTTGAGCCATAACCACAACTCACTTCTCCATTAGCAAAATATTAAAGATACAACACTTTTTCACTAGATTGTAGGAAAAAAGTTCTTGTTTCCTTACCAAATCTATATTTTATTGCTTACCTTTCAAATGTAGCTAAGAATAATTGTATCTTTTGAAATTTCTCTAATTTGTGAAGACTGTCCTTCTCTTGTGAGAAGAAAATGTGACATTTCAGCAAAAATCACACTTCATTCCAAGGAGATGAATTTTGAGGGCTTTTACTTTGTGAGTTCAAAATCTCCACTGTCAAGTCGTTTGAAACTACTCCTCTTTATCAAAATTTAAACAGGCATAAAAACTTTTCAGTGATTAATTCAGTCAGGTTATTCAACTGCAGCTTCATCTTTAAAACTTCATGGTTGTGATCTTCCATCTGTAATTCTTTCCATGTTGCATTAAAGATCACCCTTGTCTGCTTGGATGCATCACTTTTTCTCCAACATCAACACATTGCTCCTGTAACATCCTCCAAAGAAAAATAACCACAGAAAAAGCCTTGCAAATAACTTTTCAGGATTGGACCACGTGGAAGAATACTGTAACAGTGATCTCATGTAAAATATCTATCTCTAGGACAGGCAGGATGGAGAGGGAAGAAAAAGGAGAGATTATCTAGTAATTTCATATACAGAGAGACATGGAAATATTAGCAATGGTGTGGAAATGGACAGAAATATAAATCAAGGCATTCTGGTGAGATTAAATTACTGCATGTAAAAGGTGTAGGCTTTTGGCAAGTATTCATGTATATAAATGTCCTTTTTTTCATTACACAATAATGGTCACTGTTTTGGCCTCTGCTTGGGTCACGTTCCCATTAACCTGTCTTTGAGCTGGTTTTTTTTCCATATAGTCTTTGATTTACAGCACATTAAATAAACTGAGATTAGCTTCCCTGGAACCAAGAGAGTTTTATGCCAGCATAAATCTGATGTAGCTGAAAAGACAGCTCAACTTTGAGGACATTAGGATTTGGCTTTAAATTACAGTGTTAAAAACCTCCAAAAATTGAGTCTCTTTTATCAAATCCTGCTGGAAAGACAAATAAGACCACTTTAGATCTTGTTCTCCAAGTTCACTGTACATGTCCATAGCTAAACTCCATTGCACTCCTTTTCCCAAGCTGCTTAACGACTAATTTCTCCTCCCATTCCTCTGTGGTGGATGAAGGGATGGCAGTGGTGGAAAGTGAAGGCTAAACACTTTTGATCCAATCAGACAAAACCCCCTTGGCACAGAAGCTGATGAAGACAGCATCTTCCCTTCCAGCCACATCCCATGAAAGGCACAGCAGAAGCTGTGCAGGGTCAGTCTTGGGCAGTATTACTGTTGCCTTCAAAACTGAAAAGGTTTTACTCTACAAAAGTGTATGCCCAAGGCACTAAGGCAAGCTGTCCCTTGATGATTTAACATCCTCTTCACCTCCCAGCCTCATTGTGGAGAGTATTGTGGCCTCCATCTCACAAAACAGCTTCATCACTCTCATGCCAGATGGATCAGATGATACAGACCCAACTCCTTTGACTGCTTTTGACTGCATTAACCTTGAGGACAGAGATTTTCCCAGGGCTCCTCACATTGTTGTTCCAGGATTATATGTCCTCCAAAATTGTTGCTGAACTACAACATGTATTTTACTGTCCATATGTTCATTTTCTCTCTCTCTTTTTTTTTTTTTTTTTTTTTTTTGACAATAATTTAAGAGCATATAAAATTTATATATGAATCACACACATGCAGGTGTGGAAACTTCCCAACTATATTATGCTCAAAAGACCCAAACCATGCTGTCTTCCCTTGCATGGGATTAACGGCTCATCCATCTTTGCCAGTTGCTATTCCACACCACTACATTTATTTCCATTTCCAACAGTATATGGAATTTCTTCTTTAAAGTCAAAGGAGCTTTAGTACACTCTGTTCTGTAGCCACAAATTGGGTAAGCAACCATGTAGCTGTGACCCAGCATCTACTACATGTTTTAATTTGGATTCTGGTAAATCCTCCAGTGAGCAGTAATAAATAACCTGTCATAGGATCAAAAGCATTAACAGAATTAGGAAAATGGTTCTACTGCAATAAGATACCTGATAATCCATCCATATGCTCACAGGCATATGTAAATTTGGGGTCTGATGATCATTTCACTCTAGGATGGCTAATACCATTCTAGAACAGAGATGCTACCCAGTCCCAAGACAGGTTTGTCACAGGTTGGGTCCTGTGAGTTTAAAGCATCAGATAATAGAAAAAGAAAATGGTTAACTCCTGAAAATTATTTCTACTCAACCAGAATCTACACCCTGTACATGGCTAACCTTCATGCCACAATAGAAATGTCTATGTATTTATCAGAGTGGAACAGCAAACACAATGCATATGTAGTTTTGTCTTGAAAAGTTATATTGATGATGTAGAAATAATTTTTTCATGTGGAGGATTTTAGTTTGGAAATCTAATATAATTTGGACTTAAATTTCTAAAGCTTCAATTTTTGCTGAGTGTTTAAAGGAAGACAGGGAAAGGGAAAAAGAAAATTCATAGTAGCACTGGTAAGCACCGCATCCTTCTGAAAAACTCTCTGTTTGATTGTGATTCCTCTGCCATGTTTTGCATATTAACTTAATTGCCTTGGAAATAATTGCAAAACTCCCAGCTCAGTGTACAAACCTCTTCCATTTTCATTCTGGGTTTATGGTGTTTAGTGCTGGACTTGGCAGGGCTGAGTTAGCAGTTTGACTTGATGATCTTAAGGGTCTCCTCTAACTTAAATAATTCTATGATTTTATGATTTTTAAGGGAAAAAATAGGCAGCCAGAAGAACCTGAGAAAGCTAGTGCTTGAATATTATGTGCAGTTCTGTTTTTCCACATCAAGAAAGTAAAACTAGTAGAGGGAAAAGTAATAATAATATGGACAAATATGGGGGCAAAAAAAAAAAAAAAAAAGGAGAAACTTCTGCAGGAAGCAAGGAAGGAGGTTTGCAGCCTAAAAAAGAGACATGGCACATACATTATTAGTGCACATACTGAAAGCCTAGAAAAGTATAAACAACTCAGAGACTATGATTAAAAAAAGATTATTTATGCTATCTCCATACAACACCTGGGTAGATATCAAATAAAAGGATCATTTGTCAGAATGAAAGCCTAAAAATGGCAGTACTTACTCATCCATAAGAAATCCTTGTGGAAGTCATTGCAGATGTTATGTAGTCCAGCACTTTTTTGTGATTGGTGAAAATCTTGGAAATACAGTCTAACAAAGGCTGTTAAAACAAATCTTCTGTCCTGTGATTTCTGTTTCAGAAATCAGAAAATCTTGGTGAAATGTTTATCACAGACACTTAGGTGAAAGAGGGAGAAGCCAGGGCTAACTTTCTTAAAGATTTATGAGTGATTTCTAATCTCTCTGTATATTTCTATGAATCATAAAAAGACCGTTCTGAGCAGCCTTAACTCAAGAGTAATGTTAACCAAATGTAAAATTTCATCAGGAGAAGATAAAGCAATAGTGTACTAAAGTGTACTAAATCGTGTACTAGTGTACTAAATAGTGTACTAAAACACCTCATAGAAACATAAAAAATAAAATCAATAATCCATAAAACTCTGAGAATTAACCTTTGCATTTCTATCAGGAGAAGAAAGGAAGATAACTTGGAATCTCTATTGATTTTTTTAATAGAAAAGTTATAAATCATACTAAATTTAGATGATTATTGAAAGATATAAACTGGAAAAGCCCATGGATACCCAGTGCCAAAATCCACAGCAATTCCCACTCCCTAGCTGCAAGGTTTTGAATATATCAGCACAATATTTTATTTCCTAAAAAAACAGTAGAGAAGTCAAATCAATGAACAACCAGTGATACAGAGAGGATGAAAAGTAAGAAATTTTGTATCTGTAACCAAAAGAGGGACAGAGACAAAAAACTTGACATTCCTTCTTTCCCTCTGTATGACATCCCTCTTTACACAGGAGGAGAGAAAAGCCCCATGAGTTACTACAGTGCTCTATTGCCTCTCATATTAATTATTAGAGCCGGAAACATCACAAGGAAATGTGAGGAGCCAGAAGCAGCAGAGGCATTCTTCAAAAAGCTGGAAATTGAATTGCATTGCAAGTTGGATTTCAACAAAATGAACTCACAGAACTAGAAGAAATACCAAAGATTGCTACCCAGTAATACAAAAAGTTAATTGGAAAATAGATTTAAAGGAAAAAAGGAATCTCTGGAGGAAGAGAGAGGAAATAAGAATGGAAAAATCAGCATAATATGCAATAAAGAAAAGGATGCCAGGTGAAAGAGAACTTCTACAGTCAGTGCAATTCATGGTATTATTATCATTTTAGCGATATACTGAAACGTTGAAGTACATGTTCCTTGCATGTGACTATAAAAGATTTCTAATCAGCTATCTAAGATATAGGTATTTTTGATTTGTTTCTAGAGGTGGTGAAGATAAATGCTATGGTCTTCAGCACTCTTAAAAATTTATGACCACTGGGCTTCAGCAGCCCTGGGATTTCTTTACTTCTTATTCTTTACTTTTTGCTGAGAGAACAAAAAAAACACAGAAAGATTAGCTGAATAGCACTCTACTAGACATTAGTATTCTTCAGTAAGGGTCATACATTATTTTATGATATAGAAGAGCTGAGATCAAAGCTTTAGTCTTAATCAGAGGATGGATTTAATCATATTCTTCTACAGCCAGAACCTGTACCTTCATTGCTGGCATGTCTTTGAAATTGCTCAGTTCCCTCTTTCATTTTGACTAGAACCACCTTCCTGGAGACAAAAAAACCCTACCATCTAAATAATTTTTTGTTAAAGTTTTATCAAAACTAGCACAAACTCACAATTAAAAAAAATCCTTTTAGGAAAAGACAATGTCACTCAGGAAAAACCCCCAACTTCATTGGAAGATCCTTTCTTAGATCTATGATGACATTTGTAAGACAAATAATGGAAAGGTATGTAAGAGGAAATAAAAAAAGGGGAGATGGAACTGCTTAAGTTAGCAAATTCATGTGAATATTCTGATTCAATTTGGCCTACCAAGTTTAAGTGTGCAGCCCCTTGAGTTCCCAGCAATGGGTTCCATGGTGCTATGACATCAAATGGCAGCTTCATTAGCACCTCCCTCCTTTAATAGAAAGGGAGCTAGCCATTTAGAACCTCAAATCTCACTAAAAATTGTGTGACTTGACTTTCTATGTAACATGAGAGAAATGAAGTTTGGTCCCCAGACTGGAGAAAGGAGAAACCTGCATCGCTAACAGTGAGGCTGTACAGATGACATGCTGGAAGGACACTAATACAGCACATGCTTCCTGATGCACACTTTCTCTGAAGGAGTCTGGTATTTACCAGTGTGAGCTGCTCTGCAGTTAGTGGCATGAATTCCTTGTTAACCATGTTGTGATTAATATGTGCTTTCTGGGAGTATGCATATTTTTTCCTTAGGCTTCATGACCTCTCTCTTCCTCTCTCCAGAAAGGGTTTAATTTCTTCTACAATTAACCTCATTTTGTAGAACAAGTGTGTTTCATTAAAATTCAATGTTTTACTGAGGAGAGATGAATCACAGAATCACAGAATATTCTGAGTTAGAAGGGACCACCAAGTGAATGGCTCGTGTGGAAGATACAACTAATCAGAATTTATATATCCTGCTGGTTTTATGGGAAGATTCTTCCAGTCTCAGGGATTTCTTTAGCTCTCTAAATCAAATAAATATCAACAGTACCTCATGTAGTCTTCCAGAGCAAATCCTTAGTACTTGAAGGAGAGGTAACCATAAAAATACTCAGTGCTTACCTCTCACATCTTCTTGGGGTTGCTGTTACAGCAAAGCAGCAATGATGTGAAGAAGGAGTAAATTATGGGATGAAGGCCAGTCAAGGTAACAGCTGAAACAGAGGCAGGAATGTGAGCCATGGTAGTAGTTCTTCAGTCTGCTGGAAGGAATTTTAATTGTATGTCTAAAACCCTTTGACTTTGCAACACAAATAAAAATTTCAGCTAGGTGTAACATCAACATGGAAATGCCATTAGATGTTGAGTGACAGAGTTTGACCCAGCACTTTCTACCAGTGTTAGAAAGATCATACTCTATTTTTTTTCATCAGATAATATTTTGTCCTTTATTTCAATAGCTATTAAAAAAGTCTATGTATTTAGAGGATGGCAGTGTTTTGGGTTTTTTCCCAATTTTTGCTTTTCATCTGTTGACTATGTGTTGTCTATGTGCTGTTTCTTTGAAACCACATTGTAGTAATTACACTTAGCTTCAAATTAATAGAAGAATCTCTTTATAGCCTCTCAATTGCTGTGAAAGTAGGCAAATAAGTGTTGGTAATTAAGCACTTAAAAACAGAGCCTTGTTTGCATATAGGTCTGGCTTTTAGATTTGAAGAAGTACTAACTAAAAAGGTGGATATGGTGGATATGGATTCCAGGTTTTTAATAAGATTACTTTTCTAACAATTGGACAAAACCTGCAACAGGTAAATAAGGAATTGAAAAATTGTTATTTCCAAATGGAGTGTTACAACATGCCTGTAATAAGAGACCAGAGAAAAATTATTTGAAAAACACTTGTCTAGCTTTTGAGAAAATGAATGTAATGTCAGCTTCTGCGTGTTAATTTTCTCTGACTCCTTGCAGCCATGATGGAAAGACAATATGAGAAGTCATCGTCACAATTTTCCTAAAAGGAAAGAACAGGCATACTTGACATGTGGGAACAACAATGGAAGACTGGAATCTTTCAGTTAGCTGTCAGTTCGTATCAGCTGAAGGATTTAATACACTTGATTTTTTATTTTTCTGCTTAGCTATCCCTCTTCTATGTTAACATACTTAGTATTTTCATGTAAAATAATAAGCCCATGGTGGAAGTAGCTGTCAGTGAGAGGAGATATTTTCCACAAAGGAGAAGTTAATTTGTTAAAGGTGGCTAAGCATGTGCTAAGTTCTCTGCTGCAGTCCCCTACCACTCTCAGGTCATGCTGGCTAGATTAAGCCATGTTATTCAATGCTCATTTACAGCCACAGTGTATTTTGCATTACTTCAAGTACTTGAATCAGTTCTCAAAACTCAGTTTATGCCTGAGGTTTTTGACTTCATCTCTCACTAGATCATGCCAATGCTCAGCTGTCTAGGTAGCTGAATAAAACTGAGGTGAACACCATGCCACAATAAAGGCACTCAAGATCACAGAATCACAGAATATCCTGAGTTAGAACAGACCCACAAGAATAATCAAAGTCCAACTCCTGAACAGGACCACCCTAAGAGTCATCCCATTTTCCTGAGGACTTTCTTCAAATACTTCTTGAGTTCTGTCAGGTTTCATGCTGTGACCACTTCTTTGGGGAGCCTGTTCCAGTGCCCAGCCACCCTCTGTGAGAAGAATATTTTCCTAATATCCAACTTAAACCTTCCCTGAGACAGCTTCATGACATTCCCTCAGGTTTTCTCACTGGTCATCAGAGAGGGGAGATCAGCATCTGCCCCTCCTCTTCACATTGTGAGGAAGTTGTTGACTGCAATGAGGTCTCCCCTTAGTCTCCTCTTCTCCAGGCTGAACAAGGGAAGTGATCTGAGCCTCTCCTAAAAAGGCTTCTCCTCAAGACCCTTCACCATCCTCATGGCCCTTCCTTTGTACACTCTCTAAGAGCTTTATGTCTTGTATTGTGTCCTCCAAAACTGCTCCCAGCACTCGAGGTGAGGCTGCCCCAGCTCAGAGCAGAGCAGGACAATCCCCTCCCTTGCCCAGCTGGCCATGCTGTGCCTGATGCCCCCCAGGACAGGTTTTTTTTCCTGGCTGTCAGGGCACTGCTGGCTCATATACATGTGTGGAAGAAAACAATGTGTTTTAAGGGAGACTTCACTAAATAGAAATCTACTATCAGCAGATGGGCTGTATGGACTGTACACAGTGTAATATCACCTCGCTGAGGCATTGCATTTGGTTCTCTCCTCTGTGGTTGACATCCACTACATTGGACAGACAGAATTTGTAACCAAAATCCAGGATCTGACCGGAGCACTGCAGCATCAGGGGAGGTCTTGCCTGAGTTGTGAGGTAAACACTTCTCTGGAGAAGACTCATCTGCAAGAGCTATTGTAGGTAGAGAGACATTAAAACCTTGGTGCTGTGCTATCAGGTGTCTGCCATTTTAGGTTGTGCTTCTTTGCTTCTTTTTTATCTTCTCGGCTTTCTTTCCCTTGTTTCTTAAAGCACAGGCTGCATGCAGGAAAGTGCTGGTAGGAAAGTGCTTAGTGAATGTGAGACATTAATGTGCTCTCTATTGCCTCAAACTGAGACAAAGCAAACCCTTTTATCTGCATATTCCTTTGATATTATCAGGCATATATCCAGGAGCTGTACTAAAGCTTCCCAGTTCTTTATTTTGCATTGCTACATCCATACCCCATATCAATGTCCCCTGCTCTCCTCTTGATTACTGCTCCCCTTACTTTCCCTTTTTTCTTTTATGTCCTTCCTCTACCTAAAAAAACCCCAAATTATCCTCAGCCAAAATGGTGATGCAGTGGGGATTAAGTATTAAATTTAAAGGAAACAACCTTTTCACTGTTGCAGTAGTTACAGAAGGGGGAAAAAAAAAGAGTTCTGATCTTTTAACCAGTATGAAGCATGATATGGTAGAGAAGTCAAGTTACACAACACAAGTGTTTCCAGCAGAGAAAGATTTTTTGGTTACTGCAAAATTCTACTTATTTTGCAGCATCCATTATGTGATCTACGAGTGCCTTCATTTTAGGAAAAAAACACCCAAAGATGCTTCATGCATGTATGGCATGGCAAAGCAGTTCTTCTGGCAAATGAGTCACTATGTAATTTTTCAGCTGGATCAATGTCCAATATGTTCATTGATAGAGGACACATCTAATGAGTTTCAATCTCTAAAGCAAGGATTGTCTACTGGAGTGTCCCTGCAGTGTTCAACTCCCTTCAGTCGCACTGCCTTGGGAACAAAATGCTATATGCACCCTAAGGAAGCAATAAAGAGGTAAGAAGGAAATGAAGAAAAGAGAGATTAAAAAAAGAAAGAAAACACGGTAGAGTTGTCATAAACACAGCTGAGGAGGATAATGAAAGTGTAAAGAAACTATCTGGAAAGCACGGTGGAGAACATGACAGAACACTGTAAAACAGCCTATATAAACTTCTTCTGTTTTATTTAAGTTTTTAATTGGCAAATTATCATCTCTGTTTAATAATATTTCTTACTGGTCATAGTTGTGTGTTTAATCCTTCTCTTTTCTACTGTTCACAGAATTTAAATTTGGCATCCTCATTGTTATTTGTTAAAAATTCATTGAAAATATTTTTGCATTCAGGGTTCCAGTCATGACTGATTCATTAAAATGGCTGTCTTCACAAATTCATTAAACAATTCATTAAAACCCCTGAATTCACTGAACATTCAGATGCTTTATTTTAATCTCCAAACATGCAGAATTTTAAAATCTCCCAACAGAGTACACTAAAATTCCTACTTCAAGCATGTTGAAAGTGTCATAACATTGTACCCACCCCTCAATGCACATTAATCACAAATCTTAGATGGAAAGTTATGCACATCGTTTACAGGTGGTCTGTGTGGATACATTCCTTATTTTATTCCTACCATTAAGTGTAGTATCTCAGAATAAACTCTTCACTGTGTTAGGGAAACTTCCTTGTCCAACTACCCAGGAGCCACTCTGGAAGTCACTCTTGCAGCAGCTGAGCTGGGACTGAATCCCTTTCACAGCTACACACTCCACACTCACACAGCCAGACCAGGTTTCCTAACAGGCTTGACCCCAGGTTTCTCATAGGAGAACCTCAGATGTCCAGGCCCTTATAATAATTTAACCATAGTGCAATAACTAAATGTCTAAATAACAAAATAATAGCAGATCTGGCTGCCTCTGAGGAGGGACCCCTGACAGAAGAACACCTGCACTTTTGTACTTTTCCAGTCTAAGCATGGGAAAGTCTGGGGTCTTCAGCTCCTGCTGTGTTTCTCAGTAACTGGTCACCTGCCACAGGTACCTGAGCCCTTTGCTCTGAAAAGAGTCGGCAGTTCCTGCCCTCTTTTTTTGGGCTTGGGCTCTTGCCACCCCCACTCCCCCCGCCCCCCATGGCCCCCCCGGCACCCCACTGAACTCTATCTGCAGCTTGCACACTGAACTCCTGTGCTGAATGCATTCCTTGACAACTGGGCTACCAGTCCAGCCATCTGCACACTTCCATCCTTAATTGCACAAATGTACAACCAGTATCAGCAAAGACCTGCTGTAAGAGCCTGGGTTCTGTCAACAACCTCTTCCTTTCCACCTCATATGTCCTTACTGCCTATGGTCTGAAGTTACTGCACCACCAAAAACCTATTTGTATCGAACACTAGAAAGTTACTCACCAGGGGTTTTTACATGCTGCCCATGTTTTCACATTGGCCAGTAGAGCAGATGTGCTAAGACATGAGATATGCACTGCTTGGCCTCTGAATTGCTTTGTCTTCAGGTCAGCCTCCCAGGACATGTAATATGCAAAATTCCAGCTATAAATTCAAGATGGGAATAGCACAATGGCAGAGCAAGAGGGCTTTGAATGTTTGACTGGATAAGGGAGGGCTGATTTCAAAATACCCAGTGCTGTGTGCATGCAAATGACTTCAAGTGGCAGAATGTTAGCTCTGGGACAATGTGTCATGCACCACACATGGAACTGTTCTTGTGATTCACTCAGAGGTTTGGAAAAGCTGGACCATGTTTCAGTTATAAATATGTGCTAAGAATGGAGATGTCTTCTCCAGCTGAGTCCCTCTACAACTTACACTTGTTGTCTCAATGAGACTCCCCCATAATATCTTGTATTAGTTTTTGCAAACATAAGGATTGAAAACTGTCTGGTCAACTCTAAATTTCTTTGCTTAGCAGTGATAGTAATGGAACACATAATCTGAAGTCCAGTGCCTCTTACAGCAAGAAATACAGGTATGAGGTGTGAAGACTTGGCTTTTAATGTCCATTTCTTCTTTTGTCTGCATTTGTTGTCTACGGGAGATGCTATGAAGGCTTAAAAAGGTAAAGCCCTACAGTATGATGACCAAAATATTTGGGGCAGAAAGTTTGATTTGAAGGAATGTAAAAGGGTAGATTCACAGGAGAAACAAAAAAGACAGGACAAGAAAAGTCTTTGTTCTGAGAAATGACCAGAATTAACACAGGTCTGTGGTGTGTGAAGGAACATGTGATTATATTTCATTCCTTAGCCGTAAAACAAGAACAGTTCTGCATTTTGGAGGAAAGAATCTTCCATGTTATCAAAAAGACATAAGTCACAGAAATAATGAATATATTTTGATTCAGATCATAAGAGCACAAATCAAAGTATAAACAATATGTTTGTTTTGTTACCTTTTTTTTTTTTGCAAAACTGTGTAAAATTTAATGTATACTTTTCATATTTATGTACTATAACTTTGCATGACAACTGCAGAAATCAGTATTTTAAGTGGCTAATGGTCATTATTCTCATGCATCACGGAAAAATATGTGCAGTGATCCATAATTATTTTTCAAAAATATGAAATCTATAACTGTTTAACAAACCTTTCAAGGTACTATTCCTGGTGTGTGTTTCCATAGAGAATAAAATTCTTCCCAGTTGTAGTCTTAAAAACCCATCAGCCTCTCAGCACTGGGAGAAAAGTGTCATATTCTGACTTCTCCAAGTGAGTATGAAGCTGCGTCCTTTCTGGGAAGCCTGGTGACAAATTAATCCCAATGGGTAGAATTGAGCAATGTTTTTGAATAGTCATTTCATCAGAAATGTGATTTGGAGACTACTGAAATGATTTGTGACAAATCAAGACATAATTTCAGGAAAAAAAATTTAAAAATAGGAGGGAGAGAGGAAAGAAAAGCTGGAAAAGTTAAAAAATAAATGACAAATTTTAGTTCTGAGACTGATCAATAGGTCAGGAAAAAAAGAATGTAAAAGAAACATCACAAGCAAGAACTAAAGAAGCCTAAATGATGCAGTCCAGCCTAATACAATTTCTTCTTGTTGCTCAGTCAGCAAACAGAAAATTCAGACATTCTTGTAGTCCTGCTCCCAAGGGGCATAGGTAGCCTGCTCCCCTGTACAGCCAGTCTGTCCCATGTGCTGGGTAAAAATAGTAGAGCTGTAGTAACATCTTCAAACACCACCTCCTTTTAGCTTCACCTCAGGTGTCCCAGGATTACACCTGTGACTTTTTTTTTTTTTTTTGCAACAGAACAGCAGCACTCCCTCACCTCTCTTTCCCAAAACCTGTTCCAGAGGTTGTCAAAATCTATGTCTTCAGGGTCAGAGGGCTGATCTAATCAGTTCAACCACCTCTATGGATCTGGACCTATGGAAAATCACACACCACACACTGTAATCCAGACTCTGGAAATATATCTTTCTACAGATTAAAAAAGGACGCTACTCTATGCCACAAAGCAACTGAAACAACTCATTGTGCAAACTTGGCAAGTGAGTAATTATTTTGGTAAATATGTGATTTTGAAGATTTGTCTACATAGTTAACTGTTGTCTGTTCAGCAGTCTAGCATGTTTTTGCATAATTGAAGGTAGAAACTACTTTTGACATTTTGGTGACTGCTCCCTTTGGTGTTTTGAAGCATGCAAACAGATTCATTCATCCAACCCTCTTCTGTGACAGATTTGGCAGAAAGTAGTTCTCACTTCCCCCATCTTTTATGAGTAGTAGCTTCTTTATGCTAGAAAAAGAGTCACATTTAAAATATACTTTCATTTTTATAAGGTGGCCTATTTGCAGCATGAATAATTCCCTGTTCTGCAGATTGGCAGCATTTTATGGTTTCACATTCAGTTCCCCACAACTGCCCATGTTGAATGTGATGGTATGGGATGTCCTGGGTTCAGACTCCTCTCTCTCTGCAATTTGTCTATTTAATTTGACAAACCATTGCATATATTGTACTTGGCAGTACTATGAATAATTTCCTGGCAGTTAAATTCTCTTCTGACAACATTTTCCAATTCAACCAAAATTTATGCCCACTAGAAGGCTGATATAAAAAAATATCTTGCTGATGACTACATACTATTAAGAGTTCCTGCTTTTGCAGGTTATCTACTGCAGGGAATTGTTTATTCTGTGTCTGCCTGGAAGCTTATTTGTGAAAAGCAGCCCATTCAGTTTTTTATATAAATATAAGGTTCAGGTTTACTTTAGAAAATAGTTGATTTCAGAACTAAACAGAGCTAATGAGAGTTAAAAAGCTCCCTAATAAATTACATTTTACCAACATTTCAGATCCTGAATTTGAATGTGAGGCTGCTTGTGTATAACGATATATTGCATACTAATTTCCTCCAGATATGCCCTTAGAGGGATAATAAATCTAGCTTTTAAATCCATCCAGAACTTTACTTTAAGTGCCTGCAATTTTTCATCTTGATGGCAGTGGGTATAATCTAAAGCCCAGTGAAGTCAACGGGACTCTTTTCATCAAGTGTTTGGAATATGGGCCAAGGATTCATCTTGCTATTTTTTTTAAGGCAAGCTATTCATGTGACAGCTAAGCGAGTCCACCACAAGCATTTTGGTCAAGTTCCTTACTGAAAACCAGATTGTTATTATGACAGCATAAGAGTTAGTTTTTGTTTGAGGAGGACAATACAATATATACAGTGTGCCTTTGGAGTGAACTCAAGGTGGCATTTCTGTGGACACAAATTTCTCCACGTCTTGAGTTTTTTATGAGTGCATGAAATGGATGTCAAGCAGTAGGTGAAAAATTGCTTCTCTAACTGCCCATCTTGCAGTCTCACAGGCTTTTTCTGCTGTGAAAATTGTTGGTCTTTATAAGGGATATCTTCATTGCATATACAGAATACATGTTGAAAGGACAGAGAATGTTTAGTGAAAATTTTCTTTAGAAAAATTTTCCTAGCATGTTACTGAAATACAGTGGTTCCCATAACCAGTCTTTTGGATGCTGTATAAAAGGTTGACTATTAATATGGTTGTCATTTGACAGAAATTCTTTGTTAGTTATCAGCTGCTCTGGGCAAAGAATACATAGTATTTCACAGACTTCCAAAGTGAAATTCTGGATGAACAGTGTCAAACTGAGACAGGACAATTACATAGAAACTGTGGCAAAACTCCATAGGAAAAAAAAAATTACTAATTCACCTAGTCCATGTTCAGTCCCTCTATAGGGACTGTTAGACATCATGCAATTTTATTGTAAATGCCTAAAGCAACAGCTTTAAACAGCTTTTTCAGCTTCACAATGATCCTTCATTTATCAGTTTAATTGAATCCCGTTGTGTCTAGTTAACTCTTGCTGTAGCATCCAGCATCTTCTTCCTTCCCTGTCTACCTCTTTGTTCCCGCAGATACTTTTGCCAGGTTTTGATCTGCAGCTGATATTTATTTAGGAAGAAATTATAACCCTTTAGACTATCCACACTCTTGTCCTCTTAACAGATGGATTTTATCACTTGCTCCCATATTCTTTCCGTCTCTCTGACCTTGCCCTTGTCCTTTCTCTGCCTTCTCAAATTGCTTGTGGCTTGTGTTATAACTAAGCAAGAGAAAGCTGCTCTTCATGATTTGATGCCTTCAAATCATGGATCTGCCTAAAATCAAGTGCTATCCAGATAGCCTGATTTTTAAATTTAATGCAGAAATTTCTGTGTTTTTTTTCTTATAAGAGAAAAGGCAGAATAATTGTGGTTCCAGCAAATATTAAAATTATCAACTGAATACAGTAACTTGGGTTCTAGAAAGACTTTCAAGAACTTGATGCTGTTACTACTCATGCTCTCCTAAAAAAAATAACCCTGCTGCTTTTTAAAACTTCATACTGATCTTTATTCCATCCACAAGAGTTCAGACTCTTGTCATGTAACCATTTTCATTGTCCAAATTTATTTGTCATAAGTGATCACAAGATAGAAGAGACATTATCTAGGTTTGAAAATATTTTTCCTTGACATTGTAACCACTAGGAGTTCCAGACTGAATTTTCAAAAAGGGATGATTGTATCTCAGCTTGCCTGGCTTCCTAGCTGTCAGGCTAGGAGGGGTTTGTGCCAGTTGGCTTTGATTGAGACTTGCTCTATCATAACTTAGCATGAGCACATTTATTTTTGCACTGAGACATGTTGATGCTTTAAAGTTTCATGAGGACAACAGCAACCACCTCTGCTTCCCTGCCTGACAACACATGCCCAGCAGGTGCCCAGACCCTGAAACATATAGGATGGCCAGAGAGTAATTCAGAAACTTTATACATGTCAGGGAAGAGTAGTACTGGGTGAGTTTACCATCAGATACTTTCTAGAGGGGTCTTTTCATGTATACTGGATTATGTGTCTTTTCTTGCCTAAAGGAAATGTATTCCACATTATTTTGTTATCTCAAAACACTTTAATTCCTTCATCCCAAAGTATACTCTGATATGCAGAGCATTTTACATATAATGGTTTATCTGTAATTATATATTATTTTGTGGTTTTATTGATTTGGATTTCTGTCTGGCATCCTGCAGCACTTTTCTTGCTAGTTTCCTTGACTTAGCACTCACTGTTTCTCTTTTTATTATCAAGGACCATTTGGTTTCACTGACTTTCAGAATATTTTACAGTAACTGTTAGCTTTGTTATCCTCAGGTCATCTGTATTTTGTGGGACTTCCTCCTTTTACTGACTGTGTGTTTTGTTAAAGCTTTTGTAATTCTTTAGCCCTTTGAAATTCTTTCTCCACATTTACTTCCTGTTGCCTTTAGTTTACTGCTGCAGGAATTATAATATCATTGTAATCACTGAGCAGGATTTACATCCTATGTCTGTTCTCTTTTCCTCTTTTCTATACATTTTGGAGGGAAAGATTTAAATATTTATTTTTGTTTTGCTTTTGGCAAGGATCACAGCTTTTCAACATTGATTCTGCAGATGACATTTTGCATATTGCGTTTCCAATCATCCTCTTCATGAACTGAGCCTTTATGTTTGGAATGATAGAAGAGAAACAACCATGCCAGTCTGCTAATTAAGTTAAGGGCAAGTGTCTGTAATAGCTGGCTTATGTCCCATGTTGTGCTGCATCTTATTTTTCTCCAGGGATATTCTTTATTCAGACAGTCAGAGTATGTGAATCAATAAGGACTCTATCTTTTAATATATATATATATACAAGAAACCATTTTGTGTTGTTCTAGGCAGATTAAAAAGCAGCATGATACAAATGGATCAAAAGAGATTGTGTAGGACCTTATGTGATTTTGCAGCTACCTAATTAATCATATGAAATAAAAATGTGTCATGCAGAATTTAGGTATTTTGCCAAGTTTTCAGCCTAGTACAACATCTTTGAATCCAAGGAATGTGACATAGGATAGGGTCAGATTTTCTAGAATGCCAGGCCCTTTTCATGGTAATAACCAGTGTTTTTGTTTAGACCTTGTGGCAGCTTTTTCCTAGACCCAGTTTTTTGAGATATTCCGTGTATCCTGTGCTGAGTAGCAGCACAGTGACAGCTGAGTAGCAGCAAATGGGCAATGAGGTGCTCATTTCTAGGGTAAAATGCAGAATTCTAGCAGAGCACTGTCCCCATTTACTCCTTCTTTACAGGTTTTTCTCCAGCTTTTACCACTCCTGTTTACTCAGAAAAGCACTCTTGCTTTCCAACTGACTTGGAAAAAAAAGAAATACAGAGAGAAGAATGTGATCACAGTAAGTATAGCTCATCAGGATTAATGGGGTGAGAACTGACCACCCAGTAAAACGGCCACTGCCTTTCCTTAGTTATACAATATCCTATGATAACTAGAAGTGTTTCCTGAGTATCTCATATCTCAAGGGTCTGAAGTATCCTATCTTTCAGAATTTTTAAAAAATTTGTTTTCTAATTTTCCTTTCCCCCACCTCTGAGGGAAAAAAAAAAGAAAGAAAAAAAAATAGAAAAAAAAAAGAGAGAGATCTTTGCTTTTCATGGAGGTTGGAACTGGGACATATTAGCATGCTTTTTACCCACTCCCAGCATTTCTTTCATTCTTTCCACAAGTCCGGCACTTTCTTCTTTGCTTTTCAGAATCATTCAAACTGAAGCTACTTGATGGTAGATGTTTTCATACTTAAGGGCTTAAAAATAGAAGCTACTTTAATGAATCCAATATGCTCAAAGAGCAAGCATTATATTTTCTGATGACCTTAAGAGAAGTTTACTAACTCTGTGTTAGAGTACCACTTGTAAACAACCACGCCCTTTGCTTAGCACAGAGTAGTTCACTTTTTGGTCAAGAAATTTTCATGTAGTTGTGAAGGGATTTCTATTTACTTTCAAAGCCCCTTTTGGAAGGTTTATTGCCAGTTTATGCCCATGTCCTATTCATGTTAAAAAGTTAGTCACAGTGTTGCAACACCCACGTAACTGGATATAAAGAACTGCCTAATAGGGTGTTGTGTCTGACATGTGTCTGAGCCTGAAAAAGCAAGGTGACCCATATTGCTG
Source organism: Lonchura striata (assembly GCF_050655825.1). Classification (NCBI taxonomy): domain Eukaryota; kingdom Metazoa; phylum Chordata; class Aves; order Passeriformes; family Estrildidae; genus Lonchura; species Lonchura striata. Next base: position 80,518,905 of record NC_140705.1, on the reverse strand, counting down.
AGAAAAGGAGACATGAAAAGGAGTCCAATGGGAGCTGTGTTTGCTGAATTAAGGGCCTTGGAAATAAGGTGCTGCTGGACATCACCATAAGCTTGAGAGTCAGAGCTCAGAAGAAGTAAGTGTAATTTAAACTTTTAGGAGCTGATGTTAAACTAAATCCAGCTGTGTGTTGAAGTCCATTTGAAATTGAGGTCTAGAGATTTTCAGTTCCAAAAGTTCCAAAAGGGTAGTTGATGTAGTAAAAATGCTGGAATGAGACAGAAACTTCTTTAAGACCTACTGTTCAAAATGAAAACTTTTGCTTGATGCAGGATATATAGAAATGATTTTCAATTTAATGTATTTTCAATTTAACAGCAAAGTGGGGCTGTATAAATCCTTTTCAGTGTTATCTGGGATGTTTCCAAAGCATAGCAAACAGCATATTTGCCTAAAGTAAAAATATATCCTTTCCAGCAGATTACACTAAAAATCAGTTGCTTATTGCTCTCATAATAAGATTTGTGTCCTTGGCCCCAACACCCTGCTCAGAGAAGTGTTGACAGCAGTACTGTCTGCTACAAATGCTTAAACTTAATAGCACAGAGTCTGCTTTTGTCTGCAATTACCCTGATGCAGAAGACCCAAGAAAAGCCATTGTTATTTTCATACTTCCTCGAAAAGACAGCTTAAAAATAAGAGAACCAAGGGTTTCTTTAGCAAATTAATTTAACAAACTGCTGTATAAATCAGGGTATGTATAAACAGGATATGAGGTCAGCCAGACTTGAAGTCTACATGGAGATGTTCCTGTATGTACAGGAGCCTCAAAGTGTCTTGTAAACATATGCTATGTTTATGGGCTTATCCAGTGACTTAACTCTCAGTTAGATTGAAACTTACTGGGAAGATAGTTAGTTGTCCATATCATAACCAAAATAAAACCAGTAGCTGGCATTAACTAGATAATTACAAAGCTAAGATTATGTAATGTCCAATCTAATATCCTTATACCATATCTTCCATAATTTCTGAAATATGTAAATCTGGATAGGTGATATAAACTCTTTTTTTCAAAATTTAGAAAAAAAAGTCTGTTTATGGTAAATTGAGACTATTATTGTGAAAAGCGAAAGATAACAACAATGTAAAAATTAAACAACTATTCCATTTATAAAATAAGTATGCATAAAAACAAACCTGTCATAATAATTAATCCTGAATATATTTATTCCAATTACATTTTGATTATATGCCACATTCAGTATGCATTAGTTTTTGAATTTGAAATAGTATTTATATAATAAATCAAAACATAACTTTAGAATCTTTCATTCAGATATAAGATGCTGCTAACAATCAATCCAAACCTAGCCTACTTAAATGCTGTAAGTTTATTAAACAAAGTGTGTTCACCCATAGGAGATATTTTCTATTTAAAATATCTTTGTTTTTAATTTTTCTTCTCTATTTGTGCCTTAGACTAATAAAACTGTATACATAGTCAGCTGCAGAGTTTCAGCTAGTAATTTCTTTGTGTGGTGGACAGTTTTCTTGTAATCAAAAAATCCTGTGACGATACCCAGTGGCACTGAATTCATGAAAATTTATCTTACTTGAAAAGGCATTTTCTTTTGTTGGTTTTACATTTGCTGCCCAAAAAATTTGTTGTGTAACTTTGATGCTCAGAAAAATTCTAAATTATTCCTGTTTCCTTTCCTATCACCCTACCATGTATAATTACTATCTTTGTCAAGAATTTGTTTCTTGTGGGAAAAGCTGCCCTAGTCAGCAATATTATTGTTATTGTTTACTCTACCTTTCTAGTTTTACTGTCTTACATAACTGCAATCAGTAACAAAGATATGAATATGTGACAGTGTTTTACATTGATGCTTTCTCTTTTATTTTTCCATGTATTTTCTATAATTTAAGATACAGCTTTTCTTATACCTTCACCTTTAATTTCGTGTTTCTCCTGCTTTTAATATAAACGTATTTCAAAGTTAATATATTGGTCTCTCTCACCAGGGACTAGCCTGTTGGAGTTACTGGCTAGGAATGATTGTTGAGCCACATGTGACACTAGGAAGAAAACAAAGTATGTGGAAAAGGGAGTGGTTTGTAATCCTACCAGAGGTGAAATACAGCTGTAACACACCATTATTTGCAAGCAACATGTGTTAGGCAAAAAAAAAGTAATAGCCAGGAAATTAGTTATGACAAAATTTCTCTAAGTGCCTTATAGCAGAAAAAGAAGCCAATTGAAACACTGAACTCTGTTGTGCTTCATAAATTCTTTAAATAACAATGACACATGTTCAAAAAGTCAACCAAAGATGAAGATTTGAAGAGGTATTGATGGATTTGAGGTGGAAAATAGTGGAAAATTTCTTACACTGCTAGAGGTCCCTGAAATAAAAGGTCAGATCACAGCTATGACTGTGGTCAAACCACAAAAAGCACAAAAAGCATTTGTGGAAACTAAGGACTGTTAATTTCTTACAAAACAACTCATAGATACTGAAAAAAGGCAAATCACTATCCTGAGCAATTATTATGGAGTACAGATGATGATCTTGCACAGAAATTAAAATATTTTGGTGAAAGAGCTGGTGACAGGAAGTTGGCAGCCTCAAAAGGCAGCACATGAACATGTACATCCTGTAGCAAACAACACCCATCACTGTAATTGATAGTTTTTGGAAGAAGATGGAAGTGTAGTGGATTTTATCCTGTTACCAGGGCTTGCAAGTACCAGCAGAATATGAACAGATACCAAGGACAAAGAGGATGACTCTAGAGCCATCAGCTCAGAGCTGTTCCTCATTGCAGTAATGGCCAAGGGAGCAGCTGAAGATGAATGAACTGTCAGCCTGAAAACAAATGGGACACTTTTTAATTTTAAGTTGGACACAGGTGTTCAAGCCAAGGTAGTACCTGGAACAGTGGTATTAGCTGTTAAAAAAAAACTCCAAAAAATCCACTTGACAACCCAAAGACAAAATAAAAGTCGGTAAAGCTTGGACTTAAGGCACTAAATGGGTATCTGCTAACGGCACTTGAGTAGTAAACACTGAGAATGATTGGAAAGGTACATGGACCACAATAATAACCTCAGGAAAAAAAAAATACATATCTAATATTTGAATTTGTGACCTCCTGTGTTCTCAAAAGGGAGGGTGCAAATGTTTGGACAGTAAAAAGATGTCTTTGCAGGGGATGGTGGAGTAGTTGATCTTTAAAGGTTACTTCTGATCCACTCAGTGATTCTATGATTGTATGTCAAAAGACCAATGCAACTGCATTCTATCCATCTTCCAGAAGTGAGAAAAATAGAGGTAGGTTGCAAAAGTCTTGTCACTTCAGCATAGCCTCGGTGAAAGTTTCTGCCAGTCCAAGTCAAATACTCAAAGCTTGAAATGCACATACTTACTTGGACTCCCCAGAGGCCAAAAGAAAAAAAAAAGAAAAGAAAGGGAAAAATAAAAAAAAAAGGATGACTGCCTACAATATAAGATATTGAGGGGAAAAAATATATTAATCAGTTTTTCTACAACAGTTCTCATGTGGAGAAGATGACTATATCATGGTGAGCTCATCATCAAAATAAAGCAGTACTAACAAAAATGGATATAATGTATAAAATTTGCTAGATTATCAACATGGTAGCAAAACTGGGTTTATTTCTCCTCTACATGTCTACGTTAACATGTAGGAAGGGACTGCTCTTGTCACACTGGGAAACTGGAGACACAGGTACTGCTGCCCATTCATTTATAAAACATCAATTTATGGTCAAACAGGAAAGACATTTGATTAGTCGGTAAACAGGTTTGTGCCACATTGATGAAGATCAGTGTTTTTGAGGACTCAACAACCAGGCTGATGAAGTGCATGGGGGCAGGCTGCAGAGTGTAGCTCAAAGGAAGCAGGAGAGAGTCCAGGGATGCTGTCAGAGTGGTGTTTACAAAAGACTCATACATGTTTACTGATTGCATTAATTCAATAATCAGCAATACGAGTGAGTAGACTCTGGGCAAATATCAATCTCTTGAAGACAACTCCAATAGCAAAGATATATGCATAAAGATCTTACACATACAGAGCTTGTATCTGTTATTTATCTTAACAAAAAGATATATGCTTCAGATTTACAAATATACTTAAATGCATTTTTTAAACATCTATAACAAGACTATGTGAGCATGGTGGTGATAACACCAAAGTTGTGTGTTTAATCTCTGAATGGGCTATTCACTTAAACCTGGACTTGACGACCCTTGTGGATCCCTTTCAGATGGGAATATTCTGTGATTCTGAGTGTAATATATGTTTATCTGAATAACATTTATGACTTTTATATTGCTGAACCTTATTGCTAAATATTTATCTATATCCATATCTATATCTAGCTATATATCCATATATATATTTGGGATTCAGCTGTAGATCTTTTTGAGGAGATTTATAAAGGAACAAAGAACTAAAGAAATGAAAGAGTTTAGTATGGAGAAGAAACAGGTTTTGGGGAAAAGGGGCATCAGTAAGATGTAAAAACTCAATTAATATGTTCTCTGAGAGCTTAAAACCAAGCTCCCTATTTATTTGAACTAGATCCCAAGCCAGCAATCTCAGAGGTTTCCTGTTGTTGTAGCAATAAGTTACCACATTTAAATATGCAAGTGATTTAGGAAAAATGGTGGTTCTCCAAATCTACCACCGACATAATACAGACGTATTAAGGCATTAATTGATCTCAATCACTATTTAAATTGTGATAATGCCCACTTGCAAGTACTTCATACTTTATACACTCTAAAATAAAAGTTATACTTGATACTTTCTGGCTGGATCTAGAGGTAAAGAAGCATCAGACCCTGTTTCTAGTATTTACATAAGTATGGTTTCTGCCCTTCTGAACTTGTCTGCACTGCACATTGCAGGTTGAGATCAGATGACTGAAGGTGATAATCAGATGAGCCCAGGTGAATAATGATGAATATATTAAGAAGCTCGTAGTCCTCTGTTTAGTCACTTAATGAGATGATGCTACAAATTTCTTGATGGAGACAAAAAAATAAATCATGTTGACAGACAATTATTTCCACACATTTTTTCTTTGGCTGCTGTGCCTATTAAGAGACTGCTAATATGTAGGATTATAATTCAAATTTGCAGGTGAATTCATTACCAACAATTTAATCTTTAGAATTAGCTATATGATGATTACCTAACAAAGGTTGCATAGTATAAATGGATGGACTTTAAAATAATGATTTTATTATTTATTTATTTTATTTACCAGACTAATTGCTTGATAAAAGCGTAACCTGGATAAAAAGGTAGAAACTTGGGCTAAAATTATGAAAGATAAGAGATAATTTCAGATGTATAACTCCAACTGTGAAGATAACTAGATTTGTATTACTGACTGGCTTGAAAGTCACACTCTGGAGCATATAAAGGGTCAGTGTTCAGTGTACAAATGTGCATTATAATATATCTGGATCATATAAAATTATGGAAAAGGAGTCAGAAATGTTATATTAAATACGGGTACTTTTTGTACCAATCAAAAAAAAAGTGTGTCATCCTAAGAGTGGGATATTTGAATAAATTTAAAATTTTTCTCTATATATTTTAGGATTCATAATAAATAAATTATCAGTAAATATATTAAAAGTACCAGCAGCCACTGAGGAGGTGCAGGATTTTTTTTTTTTTCTGAAATGGCAGTGAGAAATAAAGCAGGCAGAGAAAAAAAGAAAGTGCAGCAATAAGCAGAAACTTTACAGCAGAATTGAGTCAGTGATTGCAAGTATAACATTATTTTCTTTATCTCAATATGCTTTGTTTCATGTTATTATAATAAAATGACTCTTCACCACTGCCCTGATTCAGAGTACATGTTCATTCCTAGAATCTTGTAAGGAAATTTTGTCATTAATCTTTTTATAGCATATATGAGCAGTTTCAAAGTCAAGGAAAATAAAAACTATAACATTTTTTCACATGAAATCAAAGTGTGAGCAAGATTTAACTATTGGCATTGTTCCAAACATTTTTTCATTTCAGAGAAGGAAGACACCCCTTTCTGCCTATAACTCTGTAGATAGCTTATTTGTTAGAAGATTTATGCATTAGTATTGAAATGTACTTGGTCCAGTCAGTGCTATAAATCATTCCCAGACAACTTTTAAGCACATTTTTAAATTCCCATGAAAAATAAGTTTTTCCATCAATAAGAGGGCTCAGTTCTGCAGCCTTTGCTGAGAAGGGTCATTTCAGCAAAGTCAAAATAAAGTGCTGAAGGATCCAGTTCAATAGACTAACTGACACAATCTCCATTCTGACCAGGTCTGTGAAGTAGGAGTAAATACAATTTCTTACAGCAGACTTGTCTGGAGACAGAAAGATAAACTTCTTTGACCTTAATGAAGAGTAACTCTGGGATCTGTGGAACTGTGTCTTCTTTGTCTCCTGCTGCTGCAAGGGACTGTGAAGCTGGGGCACTTAGGAGCCAGCACTTGACTGCTGTTCTTCCTCATGTGGTAGCAGAACAAGGCACATCTATTGCTTTTTAGGCTCCACATTTGAATTTTTCACTTCATGAGTTTTGTAATGAGTTCCCAGATAAGATGCTTACTGAGCCACACTTGCCAATTTTCAGGGCAGAAGCTATCTGCAGCTATAGAAGAGTCATCTCTGTACTGGTGTATTGTTTTTCCAAGACTCAGGAAAGTGGGGGAAAGGGTTCATAATAAATTATTACTTTTATTGGACTTCTAATATCTGTCTCAATGTGCTCTTCAAACAGAGACCGTTCTGTGCAGAGCAGGTGTAGGCAAGTAAAATGCGGCAGATTCACTGTGAGCTGCCCTGTAAGTACACTCAAATGCTGAGGCAAAGCCTGTCTTACAGCCAGGTTTTCTATCACCATCAGAGCATGCTCCATGTCTTCCTGGATATAGAGCATCCCAACAGAAGTCCCATAACACCAACAGCCTCAGCTATGAGGGACCTTTTTGAGTATGCAATGTGAGGAAACTGCTGTCATTATTCAGTTATCATTATTCATAAAATAGGTAGCGGGTAATCCAACAGAAATTGGGGAAGGGACAAAAAATTAATTTAAAAGTTTAATCTGTTTAGTGTTCCATTTTACCTCAAATAACTAATGAAACTATAGTGTAACTGCCTTTAAGCATTTTAAACTAGGTATATTAAAAATGAAAACTGTTGCTCCATTTCTGTGTTTTTGCATGTTTTCCAAAGCCTCTTAGTAATGACACTGAGAAAATTATCAAGACTGGTCAGAATGAAATGACTGCAAACCCATATTACATTGGGGTTTTTTATTATTTAGGTCTAAAAAATATAAGATGTTTGTGAAACTACGTATTTTTAAAAAAGTGCTTCAGGAATAGAAGTAAAAACTCTGACAGAGCATTGAGCATCTAGAGCATTTTTTTCATGAGAAAAAACAAAACCAAAAAACTAGTTGAATCTTTGATGAGATCCAGGGTTGTCAGTCTTGATGCATACCCAGAGAGTCAGATCATGTGACCACATCTTAAAGACCAAATTTCCATGTACCATTGTGCTGACACAGTCCTCAAGACACAAATATATTACTGTGGTCTATTAACTCTGCTAAAGGTACTGAAGGAATAAATATTCCTGCCCAATAATGATGCTTTACAGGAGGCAAGGGAAAGAAAAAGGAAAAGCCGAAACTAAATGTAAAGCAATGGAAGTAAAAATGCAACAGACTGTGGGAAAGCACTGCCATCAAAATATGTGAACACTACAGATCTTTTAAATCAAGGATCTTTTAAAACTTCTCAGGTAGGAGATGGAGATCAAATTTCTTAATCAAACCATGGCCAAGAAATAGATTTTGATTGAATTCCACTAGACTTCCCAACAGTGTGAAAGTAAAGAATTATTACATTACAATGCAATTCCTCATTTCTCAGAATAAAAATCTTCTGGAGTATGAGCTCAAACAAAATAAGCTTTCATGAACTAAATCAACAAATTTTTTTTTTATCATTATAAATGAATTCATCACATTGACTGTGTTAGACAGCCTTTGTACAGTGTACAAATTCTTCAACTTTCTTTGGTGCATTCATACAGAACTGTTCTTGTTTTCTTTTATTTTTAGAAAAACTTCAAGGGTACAGACTCTGTAGGCTCCCTCCAACATGAGTCTGTTGGCCTAGTGTTCTTTCTACACTAGAAATTTCTTCTCATATTAAGCATTCCCTTCAGCTTTCTAGATTTTTTGTTCATTGCTCAGAAACTACTGATACTTGAAGCTGACAGACCACTTTTATGTGAATTCCAAAAACCCTTCAGTCTAGTGGAGCCAGGATAGGAACTGTGGAAATCTATTCAAAGATAAGAAACGTCAGCATACATTTCTTCTCCTCTATATCCTAAATTTAATTTGGAATTAAGTCAGACACTTCCAAGAGGTCAAGAATTTTTCCAGGTGGCCTTTTCAACAGAGCACACTTTTTCTCTTTCCTTTCTCAGTGTATTCCTTAATTGCTGACTGGTCCCCCAATTAAGCCTTAGGCAATAAAAAATGAGTGCTTGCTGTTTTGACTCACCCAAACGTCTCATGTTTCTGAAAGATCTTCTTAGTTCATACAGTATCTTTTAAATTAGATATAGAGTGTTTCTTAAACCCAGCACTAGTACCTGGTTTCTTGGTTTACACTTTCTCAGTTTTCTTCTACCTTACTACTAGTCTGGTATAATACCAGTGAACTAGCTATCTGAATGACAAATCTGAGGGATGAGGCATCTCAGATCTGAGGTAATTGCATTTTAATTGCAGTCATAGAAGAGTTTTCCCACTTTCCTTGGTTGGGTTTACAAAAATTAATGCTGAGCCTATATTGACCATGCCTACAGTGATATAAATGCAGCTCTTTGGTATTCGCATAAAACAGGTGAAGATGCAAAGGTGACGGCTATTAGACTCATTCATCCCCTCTTCCTCAGTCATCATAGCAGACTGTCAGGTTGTTCAGGCATGATTTACCCTTTGTAAATCCATTCTAACCATGCCCAGCTATTCTTGTCCTTAATATGTGTGGAAATATTTTTTCTGAATCTTTTTTCTTTCACCTTTCACAGACCTGGATGAGGCTGGCTAGCCTGTAATTCCCTGGTTCCTCCTTCTTTCTCTTTTTGAAGATACTAGTGATATTGGCTTCCTCCCAGTCCTAGGAGGAACATCCCCTGACTGCTAGGTTCTTTCAAAGTTACTCATGAATAGCCTTGCCTTGACAGCCACCAGCTCTGTATGTATTACCCCAGGTTCCATGGTCTGTCCAATTTGTTTAAGTGCTCTCTAATAAAATCCTCCTTGACCAAAAGTAAGTTTATTCCACTGACTTCAGGGACCTGGAATTTCTGATGCTAGACCTTGCCAGTACAATCTAAATCTTTCCAAAGCCCATCCCTGCACACTCAGACAATGCCTATATATTCCCCTTAGATGACCTGGTTCTGCAGAACATCTTCTGTGTGCTTTCTTTCATGTGTCAGTTTAGCCAAGAGCTCCTTCCTCATTCATTCATGTCTTTGATTTTTACTTATCAGAGTGGACCATCCTTGAGCTTAAAGGATGGGATCCTTGGTAAAAAATCATCTCATCTGTACCTCTTTCCTTCCAGAATTGTCTCCCACAGGAGTCTTCCAAGCAGGTCCCTGAGTGGACTAGGTCTGTTTATCCTGCTAGTGTTGTTTTGCTATTTGCCTTGTACTTTTCCCTCAGGATTCTGATTTCCATCACATGATCATAACAGCCACAGTCACTCCCAAGCCTTCATATCAGCAAATGATTTTTCCTACTTTATAGGCATTAGGTCCAGCAGAACACCTCCCCTCACTGACTTGATCACTTCTGTTTAGATGCTGTGACCAATGTCCTCAGAAACCGAGTGGCACTTAATAAGGCAGATACAATTCCCCATGAAGATGAAGGCACAAGAACATGAAGCCTTCAGTTGTCTGTAAAAGGCCTCATCTGTTTCTTCCTGATCAGGGTGAATTTAGGAGAAACCCATGCAATGTCACTCATGTTGTCTTCCTTCTAATTCCAGCCCATGATCTACCACCAGGCTCACTGTCCGTACTTAAGCAGAGCTCCAGGCAGTTGTGCTGCTCTCTCCTGCAAAGGGCAAATCTCCCTCCTGCCTTCTAATTATGTCCTTCCTAATTCTCTTTGATCATTCCCACTCTCAAGTCAAATCTGCTAGATAATGAGGCCACTTAGACTGCTTACACTGCTAGGAGTAGGCCAGGTATAATATAAAAATACATGTTTTGAACACAGGTATGCCTGTCTTTGGGGAAAATTGCTCACTTTTTACTGCTGAAAAATTTTCTAATTATTAGGGAACAATTCCAGAGACTTTCAGGAATCATGTTTAGTACTATATCAGGATTCAGATTATGTAGAATAAGGAGGCATTAAAAAGCCAAGCAAATATCTAAACATATCTAGAAATATGAGAAATCTGTAATATGAGAAAGCTCATATTACACAAGTTAAAGAGGGCAACAATGCAAATGAAAGCAACCCCAAATCAATATTTCTTCACTGTGGAATTCATTACCAAGTTAAAACATATGGCTGCAATTTAAAGAAAGACCTTCGAAATGTGATCAGTGATAGCAGAAGATGTTCTTGGCAAGTGAAACACTGATTATACACAGAAACCTATTTAGCTGAGCTTTACAATGATAATGATTAGTATATAAGCCATTTTCAAATACAAACCATTTCCAAGGTCAGATTGTTGGCCATGATAGCTGCCATCAGCTTAGGAGATTTACCTTTGGATTTAGTTTCTTTCCTTGCTAATTAGCTGTGTTTGTGACTTTGAGTAAATCACCTAATTTCTTTTCTGCTGTAATGAAAAGTCCTCATTCTTCTTCTGCTTTGGTCACGGGCTATTGGCAGTAGGGACAATGTCTTATTAGGTGAAAAAACCCTTGCAGATCAGTGCAGTCATGATCAGATCAGAGGACCTGCACTCTGCAGTCATCAAAATGCATCTTCTATTTTGATTGTCCATCAAAATAGTGAATCCCTATTGGCTCATTGAAACAATATTTTTTCCAAACTAGCTAATATAAAAATTTGTGATAAAACGGTGGTTTGGAAAAATAATTTATATTTCTAATAACAATCTGACACAACAACCGAATGAGTCATTATATATATTATATATAAGTTTTTATCTATAATTTAAATAATTTGGAGATATCTAACTATAGCAGGGTTTGTTCATCCTTCTCCTTTCACTGAAGTGCTCCTCACTGCAAACTCCTCAGTGAATAGCATATGCCTATCAGTTGACACATGAGGAACCCTGGGTTCATACAAAATAATATTCTACAATTGATGTATGCATTTTTTATTAGAACTAGACAATAATTACCTTTGCTGGATGATCCTCTAGCCCTAAGTAAAAAGGGGTAAGTAAAAATTACCTATGAAAAAGTAAAGCATCTCCCTTTTGAAATGATGTTCCACTTTTGATCTCTTATTTCTCCAACCGGTATAAAGAGAGATGAACCCAGTTACCTCCCAATAATAATTTTTTTTTCTAGCTTTGTATACAAGAACTCTATGGGAAAGCAAATCTGAATTCTGTTATACATATTTTAAATTAAAGTGTGTCTGTTTAGAGCTTTAAACAGTTTTAACTTAAATTAGCTTTACATTTAAAGAAAATGATCCAAATTAACTAAAGCTATGTGTAAAAAAACCTTAGGTAAATTACTCTGCCAAATCCCAGCAGGCCACTTCTAAATGGGCAATCTGAACACACAACAGGAAAGCCAAAGACCAAAAGAGCATCTATCACATAAATAATCAGTATGGTATTTTGGAAGCTCAAAGAAGACTCTGTATCAGAGGAGAGTCCTTGATGCACAATTTCCATTGAGGGAAACTGTATTTGAGCAGAGTTGGCATACTACTTTCAGTAGGAAACAAAGGGCACTTTTCCAAGTCCATGATTATTCTGAATTAGATCTGTAAAGAGTCTAGTGAATAAAGAGGGTATTTCTATTCAGATATACAGATGTGCTAATTAACATTTTAGATCATTAAAGCCTTTAGACTTTCAAGTCCAACATTCAGATCTCAGAAACTCAGCTGCTGTGTAACTTCAAAACACCTCAGGCACCTCTTGGGCTTTTTCTCAGCAAAGTTCATCTAGTTCTGGGAATTCTTGGAAGTTTTTTATCCTTACTAGTGCAGAGTCGCTCCATAGCTCCTCCATGTGACTACTCTCTTTGGATCATCAGTTTGGTGGGTTATTTACCTGCCTTTGACTGTTATAACCCAAGGCAGGACACATTCTTGGAAGGTATCTTATGGAGAGAGTCAACACAAAACATTTGGTGGTGGATTCCCTATCACCACCAGTCACAGAATACCATTCTCTCTAACATTAATGGTCCAGTTCCACCTCTTGCCATATTCACTTGAGATGAAAAATATCAATTGACAGTGTCTGAGGCTCAGATCTCCCTTTCTTTCTGGTCAATATTGTTAATATTGGTCAGTATTACTCAGCTTCCATGCAAAGAGAAGTTTTCTCTCTCTCTCTTTCTTTTCTGCTGTCTGAATGAATAATTAACTATATATATGAAGTAAACTGGAGCAACTTTAACATGAGGGGCTGGAAGCATGCCCTACTTACTCCTTATACCCTGAGGCAGTCTTAAGGCTCCCCACACATTGTGATGAGAGAGCTGGAAATGAACCTGCATGTCCTGCAACAGCTCCATGAGTGCTCTGCTGACAAACTGGGCAGAAGGAGAGAGGGGAATCCCACAGCTTACTTTTTGTTTTGGCATAGGCACCTGGCTCCAACAGAGATTTGAGGCTGTGAATCCCAAGTAGAGTCATTCTTGAGGGGAGTGGTGTGATTCTTCACCTTTGCTGTCGTCCCTCTCTGTCACAGCTTTACTGAGGGACCTGCTGCAGCAAATAACTCTTCTGCAATGCATAGGTGCTGTAAGAGTATTTTGCCAGATGCCAAAGCACCTGAGAGCTAAGGCTGCCAGTCTTATCACAAAGTCTTATGATGGTATAAGAGGGGCCCAAAGCATTTCCTCTTTTGACTTACACACTGCCAGGGAAACAGGCAGGCAGAACAGTCCCCAAACTGTTCTCCTTTACAAGGACAGCCTGCCTAATCATGTATGAAATGGCTACATCCTGACCCCTGGCTCATTAACTCATTTTACAGATATATTGACATAGAATCTCTCATTCCCAGAACATCACCAGCTACTTAATGCAGTGCATGCAAACTAGGCCTATCCCTCAATGTTTTCAGGTCAGTTCACATGGGTATTTTAATTTTCATTTGCAATCTATTTCTCTAATCTTATTTAAGGCAGGGAATAAAGCAATCTGCAGACTGCCCCATGACAGGCTTGCTTCATGTTTTGCTGAAGCTACAAGGCTAGCCTATAATTTGCTGCTGCTTTTTGTACTAATGCCCAGATTCCTTGGATTATTTTGGTGGATACAACAAATCATCTACAAATACATATGTCAACAGAATGACATTCTAGGGGTATTTCAGAAGAAGAACTGTAACATATTAATTGGATCAAGACTCGCACCATTTGTAGCAATATGGGTTAGATCTGTCTATGGAACAAAAGCAGGAACAAATGCAATATAGAAACAAAATGTTTTTTTTCAGCTTTTCATTTGGAATGGGCAAGATAATATCATTAAAAATGGAGGGGAGAAAAGGGTAAAAAGAAGGTATGAAGAACAGAGCCCCTTTTTTGGCTTTATTTTTCCTTCCTTGATCTTTTTTTCTTCCTAATAGGATTAAAAACTGATCTGTTTTGCGAAGAAGAACCCATCACTTGTGGAAAGCATGTAGCAGGCTTGTCTATCATGACATCAGGTTTCCAGTATTTTCAGCACCTGTGCAAAGCTATTAATGATTCATGGTTTAAATGATTCATTACAAAAATATGGTACAGTTTGTCAGCTTATTTTGTGATGAGTTGATATTACAGCAGAGCTGGTTTTATGAATTGGCAGTGAACTGACAACTCCATTTGAAAATAAATATCTCTGACATTCATCCACTGCTTCATTTCAGAAAATCAGTAGGGTTAATAACTCTATGCATATCTGAACTCTAACATTACTGAATTGGAGATTAACATCAATTTCTTATTTTTAATCTTCAAAGCCGTACATTTATTTCCATAAAGAAGTCTCTTGCTTTGTGTATCTGTGAAAATAAATGGTTAATTTCTCCATTACCTGCTATTTTTAGTTTTAAATAAGTTATGCGAACTTTCCAAATATCCCTTTACCTCATTCCAATGCTTCGGGCTACACAGATGGACCATTTCAAAATTCAAGAAGCAACATCTTGCATCAATCACTTTTTCTGCCTCTCCTTGTGGGATTTCTTGAATTCCCTATTTACTTTGAATTTCCTATATACTTTGTCCTTCTCATACCTTTCCTCCATGTGATGTACAGCTCAGTCACAAACATACAGGTCAGGATAACTACATGACCTTCACAACATTTTGGTAATTTTCAAAATTAAAAAAAAAAAAAAAAAAAAAAGAGAACCTAAATGACTGAATAAAATAATTTTCAGGCAATAAAAAAGCCCCCCAGTATTAGAAAGGATGATAAAAACTATTTCAGAAATATTTGAGTATTAATTTTTAAGGACCAAGAAATGAAAAAGTTTAATTATCTAAGTTTGTCTTGAAAACTTTAGTGATACACACCCCAATTCTCTAAAAAACAACAAGAAAAAAAACTTTATATGCACATGAGTACTTGCACAATGCAAGAAGCTCCATTAAAATTACAGGAACACATTTCCTACATCAACATTTGCAATCCCGGGGCCCAGAGATGTCTGTGGTCAAAAAATAGATAGAGACAATAATTTGGGGAAGGGGAAGCAGGGTGGCCAAACACCAGAGCAAAAAATGAAGAAAACACTTAGTAATATATAAGAGGGTTTATAATAAAATCCTCTCTACTCTCAAGTCTTTGTTTTTAAAAATTAATCTCTTGGAGTAATTGTTAGTTTGTAAAAAATATAAGAGGTACTATAATGAAGAGAGTATTCAATGATAAAACTACAGTGATCAGTGCCTTTTTTTCTGGGTGTACTAAAGGCAGAGAGCTACACATTGGATAAAGAAGTTCAGTCATCACAACAGAACATTTTCTTAACTCAGCTGAGAGTTTCACAGAAGAGGTGAATTCCATATTCTCTCCAAATCAATGGCTGCTTTTTAACTGAACTCATTAAAGCTGAGATGTCACACCAAGAGTAAAAATGTGCTGGATAGTGTTTCTCCCAAAACTGGAAACCATGATTTTGGTTTAACTATGACTGCTGTCCCATGGGCAGCAGTCCAAACTGGGCAAACCACCTTCAAAAGTGGTGAATCAAACTGGGGAGACTTTCAGAATAATAATTTGGGGGCTAGAATTGAGCTCAGGTTTTTACAATTACTTCATAAAGGGTATAAAAAAAGAAAAAAAAAAACAACAAAACTGAAGAAAACATTTCCAAATATTTGTTGGGGAACAATATTCCATTGACAGTCAAAGTCAGTAGAAAGAGTTTATTTTTCCATATCCAGATTCTAAAGGTCATGTATAATTGTTCTCTGCATTGCACCATGATAATTTACTATAAATTTGAACTACATCAAAAGAAACAGTCAATCAAGACAAATTTTTATACAGTACTGTAGAATATGGTAAAATAACTAGAACATGAAATAATGCAATTGAAAACCTCTATCCTAAAAAGCCTGCATTACAGAAAAAGCAACTTCTATTAGGCTGTAACTTGAATCAGAATTCTAGGCTCAATTTCCTTGTGCATTGCAAAATGTTCTGTTTACATCCTTGGACTGTTGCAAAAATGTTGTTATAAAAATGTTAATAAACTCCACTTTTAAAATGCTCATCACCCTGCTAAACTGAAACTAATTCTCCCTAAGAATCTACAAAGCATCTCTCATTTCCTAAATTTTATCTTCCTGCCAAACCTTAACTTTTTACCACAGTTTGCTAAGGATGTGTACAAACTGGGTCAGTGTTTCCTTGGTTTTGTTTATTTGTTTGCTTTTTAAAATGGAGGGGGGAATAGATTTTCCCCTGAGACTAGTCTTAAAAGTCAATATGCTAAGGCATTAATCTTTGCATGGTAACTTTTTTGTCCTCTTTGGACAAATAGACTTTAAGCTTGACAGATGAAAATTCTGGGAAGTTTAAAGTAGGAGGATGCAAACAATTTTAGGTATAGCTGTTTAAAATATGTTTCTCACTTTCAAATATTTTGCATGCAATGCAAGCTATACAAGGTTTACTGTAATTCAGACATATGTATTTTATATTTCAGATTCTCTTGTCTGTGCAGCTTGCCAAGGCAACGTGAAAACTTTGCTCTCTGGTGTTTGATGTCATGTTTTCTGTGTGGTGATTCTTTGACGTTTTGCAGCAAATAACAGTGAGATGACAGTTAGGCTTTAAAGTGAACTAAAATCTCTGCTGCCAGAGTTTGAGAGGCATTGTTCTCAGTTGTGTCACATTTTTATTCTGACTTGGTGAACAAATGAACTCTAAGTTTCATAAAATTGTGCTAGAAATGCTATCTAAAATAAAACATATTTTTTTAATCCGAATTAGTGTTCTCTCAGCTTCGTGCATGATGCCCTTAATTCATGCCATTTCAGCCATGTTAGTCATTAACTTTTAACCATAATAAGACAACTCTTACACCCTCTCCCCACCAATTAAAAACCAGTATAACTAATTTTTTCTCCTAAGACAATTATTCCCTTTATGTTTCACGTAAAAATTGGGCCATAAGTTGTATTGAAAATGCATGGGCAGAAGGTATGACTTTGGAATCACTTTGAAATAAAATGAGCAGTAATAATTTCTACTATTTGGATATTCAAGTTTTACAAGAACATTAAAATAAGGTGTTTTTTTTTAATTAAAATTGCTTGAAGTCTAAAAATAAGTGCCAGGAAATCATACTCTGCTGGGTGATATGTCTTTGGACACTGTGGTCCATAAATATCTACCTTGCAGTATTGATTATTTACAAATCAAAATCACAATTATATAGTTTTAGTGGTGTTGGTAGCATGAATTCATGCTACCAGAGTGTCCTAGAGTCAAATTGAGTCTTAAATTCAAAAGAAATAACATTTTTGTCATCTGAAATCACGATAGCTGAAGCATTCTCAAAACTGGAGAACTCTTCAGGGAAAAAGTTCCAAGTGTTCAACACATTTTGGTTTTGATGAAGCTGCATTCTCTGATGCAAAAATACTGGTATCCTGATAATGGAAAGGTGAGTAATATGACACCTGGGTACAATCACAAGGTATACGTGATGAAATTCAACCATCTCAAAGCAGGTGTTCAAGGTCTGAAGAAAATCCTGGATCCACAGGAGTTTGAGAGAGTTTTGCCATCGTTTTGCCACCCTCCCAAAAGCGGAAGGGTTTCACCTCTTTAGCAAAGGTTCAGCTTTCTCTCCACACTTTATGGGTAGGAAATAAACAGAACGTTTCCTCATTTATTTTTCTGGGCTTTTAACAAGACGCAGAATTTACAAAGTCACCTAATGATGACAGACAAGCATGATATCCCAAAAAGGGGACACATACATTTGGGGCACAATGTTGTGAATAATAAATAACTGAGTCACTATTTGAAGCAAAAATTTCATACCTGAGTCATTGATTTTGTATTTACAAGTAGCCACACACCTTCTACTTGTTGCTGAAATATCACAAATAATATTTTAGATGAAAGAGCAACACCCAGACCTTATTTTTCTAAAGGACTAGAAAAGCTGTCTTCTAGCCTCAAGGCAAAAAAACAAGGAGTAAAAAGAAAATGCTCACAAAGACAGAACTGAACAAGAGAAAGACAATACTGTCTGCTTTTGAACAGTTTTTTGACCATGATTTGATGCAATGGTAACAGAGGGTTCTTCCTCTCAGCAGCACCAGAATCTCCCAGTACCTACAGTTAATGAAAACACAATTCAAAAGAGAGTCCTGAGGTCAAAATTTGTTATATGCTTTTTCTTTCTTTAGCACTGCCAGTTTCTGCACAAAGGTTTTGCAGAAGTCATTACTATTTCAGCATTCAATTTTTACAAGACAAAATAGAGTAAAAGTTCACAGTCAAATTCTGCCTGTAGCTTATGATCAGTTCAAATACAGCTTTTATTAACATAAAATTGATCAAGCTGTATTACTATTACCTAGGGCCAGGCAAAATAGTTTTGACAATTAATTTATTTTAAAAATGTGATTAGGTTATTCCAATTCTTTACAAATCCATTGTTTTCCTGAAAAAGGGGAAATATTCAAATAAGACCCCTAAATAATACTAGTAAACCTGATTGGTGAACAAGTGATAAATGGACTTTTGATGAAAGGTGGGAGTACCTTGGATTTTATTAATGTATCAAGAGGTGAACATGACTTTGATATTGCTACCTTCGAGTTCTTCACCATGCAAACATGGTCCTTTTTTTCTCTTTTAAATGCCTCTTTGTGCAAGCAAATTATTCAAAGATAAAAAACGCTTATTGTACCAGGGGAATTTAAAGGAAGATGATGTAAAAATTATATTTGTATTGAAAATGTGATGACCCTCCTCAAATCTTCCAACAGAAAAATTCAGAACTCCCAAGATAGGCAACTGGGAATAGGACACAGAACTATATACTAAATGTATTAAATAAAAACCCCAAATGAACAAGAAAAAAACTCCAAATCCATATCCTCTTTTTATTTCACAGTCTTCAGAATATGGTTTCTTTTAACTGCTTAAAAGCAGCTGTTATTATAAGATCTCCTTTCAGGTTAAGGACCAGATCACCAAAAAATTACTGTGCTTAATTTTTTAGGTTTTATTTCAGCCAGACAAACGATAATCAATACTCATATGGGTTAAGAACATTTCACTCCCCCCTTCCTCTCATACCCTGCAAATATCTTGTTTTCACTGCTGAAGTGTTTTTTACACAATTTTTTGTTTTCTACAAAGTATTCAGTTTGATTTGAGAGTTAATTTACCTAAATTTGAGTAAGAAGTTCAAAGGAAGAACCTTGAGTTAGCAATTAAAAGCAGATAAGAATATTTATTTATGAGTCACTTCTATTCATAGAGAGAGATGAAGGTCTTGAAGAAGAGCTTGTTTTAAACTCTCAATTACAATATCTTCTATAGTGGAAGAAGATGATATATGCTGCATTTTTTTCCACTATCTCTTCAAGTGATGTTTCCAAAATTACAAAAGTATTAAGTCTATGGCCAGTTCCCTGGTAAGGTTAATGGGAGCAGCAGCATTGAGCCTGAGTGGCCAAGCAAAGGCAGTGGGATGTGGAAATCCAGGGCTTCCCTCTGGCTGTCCTGGAAGGCCTGGGACCCTGGCAGGGGGTCAGGAACCCCCCTGTACAGAGCCCCGAGAGACACTGTCTCTGATCTCTGTCCATGGAAAAGAGTTCTCAATCTTACAGGATGAATTACAAGCTCTGAGTGTTTGATATAAGTAATAATTAAGTGTGACACAGGTGCAAAAGTAAAATTTTAGGATTCTAGATTAGGGGTTCAAAGGGGACAAGATGGAGGAAATTGGGTGTGTCTTGTCCTTTTTCTCCTTCTTCGTGCCCTCCATGTTTCACTGTAGTGTTGGCATTTTTCTATTGGTTTAGGCTGGGGACACACTGTTCAATGTAGATGATAGATATTGGCACATTATTGTAAATATAGCACAGGTAGTTTCTGGTATATAATGTTTGTAACATCCCACTGAGGGGCAGAGCCCCACACGCTGCCCTGCAGGACAGACCTGTGGCAGGGCAGCAGAACATGTTAGAGATAAGCAAGAATAAACAACCTTGAAACCAGCACAGATGAATTATGGCTTTTTCTTTGGCAACGGGGCAGTAAGACAGAGACTTTTTACAATCTCGGAATCATCAATACCTCAGATTCCGACAGTGGGACAGTTTCTGTGCAGAGACAGCTGCAGAGCTACTTCGCCATGGATGACAAAATCATTAGCTCTGGCCTTCTACATTCTTGCCTCTCTCCTCTTTTAACAAGCATGGCCTGTTCAGTTGTTTAAATGCTGTGTACCTTTGAAGATCTCTCTGCAAAGCCACCTGAAATACCTGACCAAATACCTGACCAAAGCCTGACTGTTGCCATGTGAGTTCTGATTCCCACAACCTCTCCATCATCAGCTTTTTCTCAGGGTCTTTTGCTGGATAAAAGCTCACAGAAACTGCACCATTTTATTATTTGCTCATCATTTCGGGAAACAAGAAATTTAGTTTTATTTTTGTTGAAGAAATTCACTGTACTATTTTCAAGATACATCAAAAGATGGCCATGGAATGAAAAATGCAGCAGTGGCTTTTCAAATTTTGTAGTCCGGGGAGCAGCTGTTGTTGATTCTTTATTTACCATGACAAAGATAGGAAATATGTATTTGAGAAAAGGTTGAAGACCTTTTACTTTTGAGCTTCATTCTACTCAGCTGTGCCAAACCAATGCGAAAACAGGCAGATGTGGCAAAGCTATCAAGAACAAGAGATTTGATTCACACAGATTGAATTCAGAATTTTATATTACAGAGTGAATAGTAAAAGACAATTTTTTTGTCTTGTTCCTTATTAACTTTTCTTTGTAGCAGTGTGACTGGAAAAAATCTAACAGAGCTATTTAACTGTTTAAAACAAGACCTCATATAAGTGTCATTTTTCTTCTATGCATCATCACCCTTGCAACAGTGCTGAATTTTGTATTTAGTTTTAACTAATAAAGTTTTAATGTTTGGTACACAAAACTGAAATAAAGCTGTAGTATTGTACTGTAAAACAGTGCGTAATAAAATGGAGATTAATTCTTCCAATGAAGTACAAGAGGTGGTACTTCCCAAAGTTATAGCAGGATCTGTAAATTGTTAGACGCTGTGGACAGTTTAATGGTAGAAAAAGCACCATTGATTGGAGTCATTAAATAATTAAATAAAAGAGTCTTCTAGAGGTTGCTTCTGCCAGCTTCTCAAAGCAAGGTCAGCTGCAGAGTCAGACCAAATTTTTCAGGGGCAATAGTTAAACAGTTTTTGAATGCTGCATGTGTCAGTCTTCCCTCATCTCCATTTTTGGACACAGTCGGATGCTGAGTTAGTTGAAGGTGTGGTTTGACCCACTGAATCTGTCCTTGCATTCTTATTCAAAGAGGTGCCATTTTCTTGGTGTTCTTAGTGCAGCAGTGCTTTCCTATAAGTCAAGGAATGGTACCTGGCTTTGCTTGTAAGTGCCTTTTCCTTTTAAAAACCAGCCCCTTCGAGGGAGGCAGGAGTCTCTCCTGTGCCACAGACCCCCTAAGAAAACACAGCTTTACATCTTGTGTTTTGATGTCACACATGGCACCGCCCGGAGAAAAGTTTGCTATAGTGACTCTCTCTTTTTATGTACAGTGTTCTTACTATTAATGCATGGATGGACAGACTGCTTTTAGGATTTTTCCTTTCAAGGATGCCCTGCTAAGAGGGGAGAAAAACAACAGTTCAGTTTTTAATTTTTTTTGGGACGACAGTCCCCCCTATTTTCCCATTTCCCTTGGGGCCGAGGGTCTAAGAACAGAGATTTTCTTTTCTTCTCTTTTTTTTTTGAGGACAGGGAGTGCTACTACAAACCCCCTAACTTTTCCTTTGTTCACTCCACTTCTGTCTTTTTCCAGCTGAAGCAGGTCTCTTGACTCACTGGTATCTTCTTAAAATACAGTCTCTCTTGGAGGAGAAGATTGGTTCAGGTTGTGGCTAATACGGAAAAGTTTAGTTAAAAGCCACTCCTTGTCCCCCTCCCATCTAGAATTCCTCCTTCTAACATCCCAGGGTCTAAGGTGTCCCTCTTCTTCTCTTTCAAACTGAGGAGGGGAAAGAAAAATTCACAAAGCTTTCATTTTTCAAGGAAGGGTTAGAAGTCCGAACATCCCTGGCTCGATGCCCGGACATCCAGCAACTCCCACGCACTGGGCACCTTGCAGCTCCCCCCGCTCCTCCTTCCTCACGGTGGAATTGCTGACAGAACTTCCGGTGTCTCTTTCTCTCTCTCTCTCGGGAGAGAAACTCTAGAAGGAAGAACAGAGACATCTTAGATTTCTTCCACCCTTCCATCTGCAGGGGCCAGCCCAGTTCCAGTCCTTCTACTACCTTTAGGCCTACTTTCGTTAGGCCATGGGGCTTCCCCTACCCCACCCAGCTCGTCGCTGGGCAGGGGAGAGCCCGCACTGCGCGTTTACTAGAACTAAAAAGAGCAAGTTCCCTTAAAAATTCTACTTTTAACCCCTCTGTGTTCTCAGAAGCGTGTCTACTTTTAATTGGTCAGTATTTAAATTGACCTTTCTTCTAAAAAAAATTCTCTTTCCGTATCAAACCACAACACATCTCTACCTCTGCAGGCTTTTTATGACTGGATGAGAGTGGACTCTCCTATTCAAAAATAAAGATATTAAAAGTTGTATCTGGAGTTGTTTTAAAGATGTAACATTTTGATAGATGGATTTCAATATGTGAGAAGTGCTTCCTAGTAGTTGAAGGGTATACATATGAAGAAATAAGATTTTTATTTTTGTTTAACAGTAAAAGAGCTTCAGCCTGTGTACATTCTGAAACTAATGGGGCAAATACTAGGCTGAATGGTTGGGGAAGAATCCATACCAAATGAGTTTTACAGAATGTGGTGTCCAGAGATTGGATCCTCAATATTTGAGCCATCTAAAGTTAAACTCAACCTCCCCTGTAAATCTGAAAACCTCTAGGAAGAAGTCTGGCAAATTTTCCATCTCTAATTGCCCTGAGCTATGTACACCTAATCTCCATCTTCCAGAGCCACAGAGCCCAAAACCAAGCAGAGGCTCTTTCATGCTTACCTTGACTCTGCACAACACAAAAGGCCCTTTGTAGGAAGACACTTTACAGTACTATATATCCTAAGGCACCCAGGAGCTGCTAAAGCAGTAAAATGTCAACTTTTAAAATTCAAGAGATTTCTCTTCAGGCCACCCCTATCTCCATTGTAACAGTAATCCAGCAAGACACATTTTCATAAACTAAAGAGTATCTTGTGCCATATTCTTTACTTTCAAGCTCCCTCCAACTGCATTTTTTACAGGGATCAGAATAATTGAAGTGAGTACTTTCAGCATTCCTTAAAATCACAGGCATTTCCCTCAACTGACAGGGACATACTGAGGACAGGGCTAAAGGAATGACATGTTTCTCTACTTGTTCAAAATATACTTTGTGTTTGATACATCTGTATTTATTTTAGACAAAGATGTGGCAGTCTTGATGGCTTTTCCTCTCCTTCATCCCAGACATAAAGGTTCTTTAACTGAAATTTTACCAGCAGAACACTGATTAAACAGACAGCATTACCAGAATCTAAACCAGAGCTCCCCACTTGAGCTGTAACCACTAAGCTAGGAACGTTTTATTTTGGATTTAGCATTGTAGATTAAGTATTTTAAGCTTTCAGCTGACCTAGGAGATCTTTGCATGTATAAAGTGGCCTATAAGTGCATTGCTGAGTTTGTTCTGAAAGAAACAAAATAAATTACTTGTTTAGAAGTCAATCTGGCATAGTGTGAAAAGTGAAATACACACTGTTCAAGCTCTGTGATTTATTGTCATGACAGGATATATATTTCTTAATTTCCATATTTATCTAATGGTAATTATACAGAAAAAACATATTCTTAGCATTGCTTTTACATCATCCTGAACATAGCACCTCTCTCTTTATACATGACAGCAGGAAAAAGATGCCATAGTATGCACGTATCTTTATTTCTTACTGGAAGCAGTGGCAGTAACTGCCCTATTGTTTTGTTGTGTTTAACACAATTAAAGAAGAAATAAAAAAGGCAAGTTTCCAAAATGTCACATCTAATTGAAAAGCAAAAACAGGAAAAAGGACCATCTCTTTGACTAATTACTAAGAGCAGCCAAAGCAGTATCTTATGTAGCACAACTAAAGAAACTGGAAAAATCCCAGCTGTATATGCAGTGTTTAATTACATGGTAACTCCAGTAGCTTCATTAACACAGCTGTGTCAATACTGGGGGGAAAGCTGGGAGAAGTATCTTTTGGCAGTGACAGTCTTTTGGAAAACTCTAAGAATCCTTTAATAGTTGGATGGAAATCATATGCTAGGTTTAGAAAAGGTGAAGCAATATTTTAACATAATCCCTCTTTAAATACACAAAACATCTTGAAAACACTACAAATCATATATCAAGGTATGAAAATCAGTTATTTAGATTTTTGAAGGAATTGTGGCATCAATTTATCAATAGTTAAAACTGTTATATTTTAATGCATTTTTAATCCTGGGATTGAATTTGATATCAAAGATGCTAAAATGAGACAAAATCCTGGGTTTAGAAGTATGCAAGCACATTCATTCTTCTTAAAAATAATCTGTAAAGCCACTCCTCTCTTCCCTTACAAAATAAAATATGTGTCAGAAATGGGAGCAAACTGCCTGCCTGAATATTTGTCTGTGCCTGATTTAGTCACTACATGCTCCTGCCATAAACAAAGAGTAAAATGTAAATAAGAAAGTCTACCTATAAATAACATCTATCAATATTGTGGTTAATCCTACTAAAAAGAGCAAGAACACCCATTCTATGATCTATACCCTTGATGCGAGCAGATATCATAAAAACAAGGGGAATCCATATCAGACTGGTTTCCAATGGATGTGCTGCCCAGCACAGTAGAGAGGCAACATCCAGGGGTTTTGGCTTCAGCAAGTCTCTCAGGAATTAACTGGATTGCAAGGCCAAAGCCAGAGAACTCTAGGAAGAGCCCTGCAAGTTTTCTGAGTCCTCCTCCTTTTCCATGTGTATTTTATAAGGGATAAAAAGGTCACAGTTCTTTGAAAATCTTTTCCCAAATATCCTAAGTGACTGTAAATTGCAAGTTTACAGGTGTATTACATTCCTCATCAAGAGGAACAATACCACTCTTTTGGCACAAACCTTTCTCCATACTCATTTCAGCTAAGTGGGTAAAGGTAGTCAGCTGCAATTACTCAGCTTTCAGAGTTCATATTTTTTTTACGATTACCTGAATTTCAAGTGTTTGAAAGGGCTGGACAGAATACATCTAATCTGAGAAAAAACAGATTCTAGGAAGGTCAGACTTGTTTAAAGCATCTCTTTCTTCTTTCTTTCAGGTATGAGAAAATATAAATTATATAAATAAAAGGGAAAAGGAACAGCAACAAAACACACCAACAAAGCCCAAATGTATAAGACTCTGAAATCCTGTAGAGGGAGGAGATTGACTTGGCCATCTGAGAGCTATGTCTTAATACCATTTCTACTCTGTCATCATGGAAATTTCAAGGACAGTAAAAGAGATGACTCAAGGGGTTATCTCTGTCTTTAAATGGAGAGATGGTAAGTTTAGATTAAATACTAGGAGAGAATAATTTACTGTGATGATGCCGTTGAGGCAGGATGGTATAAAAGGACTCCAGATCAGAAGGCTGAGAGTAGAACTATGATTTATTTCAAATACATCACTCTTTCATAGACAGTATCATCCAGACCAATTCTATTGGTCTTGAAGTAAAAACGTCTCAAGCATTGGTGTGTAGTGAATGATGCACAGTGGCAAAATTTATCTAGAAACAATGTGAACAACAAGGGAGATAAAGAATATTTACATTCTTTCCCAACTGTTTCCCAGGCTTCTGCCTGGTTAGAAACCTTCATTTTCTCTCTGACTGAACTGAGAATATCTACACTGTGATGCTGGTAAGGCACTGGAACAGGTTGCCCAGAGAGGCTCCATTATCCCTGCAAGTGTTCATGGCCAGGCTGGATGGGGCTTGGAGCATTCTGGTCTAGCTAAAAGTTGTCTCTGACCATGGCAGGAGGGTTGGAACTGGATCATCTTTAATATTGCTTCCAACCCAAACCATTCTGTCATTCTGTGATTTTGTAACTGACTTGTTATTTCCAGGGCCATGGTAATCCTATTTCAGCCTGATTAAAATGAATAATCTCAGTTACCCACTGCCCAGTGATTATGTTCTCCCAATGAATAAGGATGGGCAGAGAACAGATGTGCACACTGCAACTCAAACCACAGTCCAAACAAAGCCTGAAAGGAGCAGTGTTTATCACAGCCCTACTTCCACTAGGTTGGGAATAATACAGAATAAAAGCAAAAATGCCAATTTTCAGTAAAACCCGGTAGATTATAAAATCTGATGGAAACTGATAAAACTGAAGAAAATTAAAGAATCCCTAGAAAAGTGTGGGATTCAAAATACTTCCTTTTCTGTTTTGCTCTATTGATTAAGTGCAGCTGGTCCTACTACTAGGGGCTGGAAATTTCATCAGCTCTTTTTAATTTTTTCATGCACTGTACATTGAGCTCAAGCACCTGGCCATTATTCCAGCATAACTCCAAGGTGAAAATGTCTAGAAGACAGGAGTTTCAGCAGTGCTGCTATGCTAGCTGTCTTCCTTTTCTGCCTACAGACTTCAACCATGACAGCTTTATGCTCTGTATATGAAAGTCAGCATACAGTATTTACAGAGTGGTCATTTCTACTTACAGTCTCCCACTGTCTCACTTGTGTTTAGTTAAGAGCTTGCACCCTCAAACAAAACATTTCTTTTGGACATTCATTTTTTACTTTGTCCTTTCAAAGCACAGAGGGGGAATAAAACCTCTAATTTTAAGAGCCAGTAATTATCCAGACTAGAAAGAAACATTAAAAACTAAATAATAAAATTTAAATCCATTATAATAATTGTTCCAGATATAAACATCACTTTATTAATTTTTAACTCTCAGTTGCTTTTCACTTCCAATGTTGATCACTAGAATAACTCAGATTAGTCTTTCCAGATGCATTTGTGGCAAATAATGGCACTGCAATTAAATACATCCAGCATACATACAGCATATTAAACTAATAAAATTACTTATGTAACTATTTTATCTATTCATAGATGACAGCAAGTCATATCATATCACTTCACTTAAAAGCAGAAAGCATTGTTAATGCATAAGAATACTATGTTAGGAACAATAGACATTATTTTAATTATCTTAGTTATAAAAATTGAAATCTCAGAATTATTCCTTGGAAAATATCTCTTTGTTTATATTATGCAATGCTTCCAGAATAGCCAGTATTTGCAGCACAAATTGATCTAAAAAATAGAAAAAGAATCCTAATTGTATGACATATTTCAACACTATCCCACTTCTAACAGGAATAAATAAAATTCTTCTCTTTGTTCAGGATCTCTTGAGAATGAAATCTCATTTTAAGTGATCATCATTCCTTCCCTCCTCCTAGAGTAGAAATGCAGCCCATATCACAAGAGAATAAAGAAATTAGTGCCTGGGATAAAAACAAGGCAACACTCAGACCTTTCATTTTCTATAAAGAAGAAATAAGGAAATAGTATACGGAGAAAAAGAATATTTCATTTTCCAACAAGAAGAGTGACATAAGCCTGAAACTTTTTTTGCGGGACAGACATTAATGACCTCTATGAAAACAAATAGACATTCAGGGTGTTGTTTTTAAAAGATAAAAGGGAAAGGGATTGGTTAAAGAGATAACAGGGTAATTAACTAGTCATAGTTATATACTAAAATACTTTACAGGAGCTTAAAACAGGAACTCATCAGATTTAAGTAGGTTGTTTGTTTTAAAGCAATAATTAATTAGCCTTCACTAGAAAGACATTTGAAGTGCTTGTCACTCCAAATCATGCCTTGTTCAGCATACAAACTACAAGAAGTATCCCTGATTTCAGCTGCAGCCTATTTCTCAAATGCTTGTCTCTCTTTGAAATACCTGGCACTGGAGATGAAGCAGCTCTCAAAAGAGAGAAACAGGATGTTTGAAAACAAATAGTCTTTATTTGCAGTTTAGCATCTTAGGCAGCAGAAGTCACCCAGTTGTAAGCAGATTTAAAAGGCATTTTTAAAAACTAATAAAATTAGGCATTTATGGTAATTTAAAGGCAAATGAGAATTTACCCTTTTGTTTGTCTTCTTTGTAGTCATTCTTACTGGAAGTTTCCTAGCTGGTAGGTGTTAATGTACACCCTTTACTAAAATCTATATTTCCAACTCAAATTATTTTTACCTCTTCTCTGTGGAGGATGAGAAGAGGAAATGAATATAGCATTCTTGGGTATAATAAATCTTAATCAGAAATAAGAAGTCATAGGCTTAAAAATTAGAAGGGGGAAAAAAGTTACTAATCTTTTCCCAAATTACTCAAATGCTTAGGACTAAAATTTTTCACTGTATCACATTTTGTCTATAAAATTATCCACTTGCTTTCAGTAAGATACTAAAAACAGACAAATCTGCTTTTTTAGCAGAGTTGCAGGGACTACAGCATACAAGCCACCTATGGCTTTTAAAGCTGGCCCCACTAGCAGAAGAGTTGAGGACTCCAGATTACATAATTATGGTGATTTTAAAGGAATATTTTCTCATTATAGAGGGCAGCCTAAAACTGGGGGGTCGGGACAAAACACCTTGTCAGCAGCACTTAAGTGTGGCTTGCAAGGGCTTCAGTTGGGAATGAACTTGATGGGAGTGCACTAAATTTTCAAAGGCATGAAATTGTTAATGGAAGTAAAATTTGGGATATGCAGAGAGGTAATAGGAGGCATGATGTGCTGACTCTTCAATATCAGCATTTGCAATGTGATAAGCAGCTTGTTCTGAAAAACAGCTTTTAAAATCTCCAGGGCAGAGCACAGAAGGGTTTTGCATAAACAGCCTTTCTCATTTCTGAGTATAAGTGATGACTTTGGGAGAGAATAAAGGCAGAAATGATCCACAAGAGTTTGGTTTGATACATATCAGGCTGAATTGTTGATTTCAGACTAAAGGTGGAAATGATCATAAAATCTTGCAGGAGGATATTGGTTGAACTAAAAATGAGCAGCTAACCTCACAGAAATGAGGAGCAGATAATATCTGGCTGCATGAAGTATCACAAATTTATTCATATACTGTTTTAGCAGACAAAGAGCTCCACTATGCTGCACACCTTCTATTTCCAGCATACATATATACATATTCATACCTAAAGAATGGGACGGGATTCTCTGTTGCATACCATATGTGTTTGGATGGCTGCTTCATAACTTTCCCAAGCTTCAGATCTGAAGTCCAGGTTTAAGATAGGTTGTCCATACTGCTATTCTTAGGGGACTATTTCTAAAACCAGCCTTTCAAGACCAAATCAGTTTATAGTATTCTCCTCAAACAAACAACCTCTTTGCCACACTGAGTGACACCTCGGGGTCGATTGCCAAATTCTGTGTGAATCTGTGGTCCTGACTATCCTCTCCAGTGCAACCAGGAACCCTCCTAGGTACCCTCTGCCACTTGCATGACAGTGGGATTTGACCTGGGTCCTGGGTATGCCTGCATCCAGACTTGCTCTTCAGCTCTTGACAGGACTTTTCAGATTGACACAGGACCAGAGGTAAACCCCAGCCTTCATCTGAGGATGGCCCAGCCTTTCTGCTGTGTCAAAATCTGAGGTATTGATGATTCCGAGATTGTAAAAAGTCTCTGTCTTTCTGCCCTACTGCCAAAGAAGAAGCCATGATTCATCTGTGCTGGTTTCAAGGTTGTTTATTCTTGCTTATCTCTAACATGTTCTGCTGCCCTGCCACAGCATGTGGGGCTCTGCCCTCAGTGGGATGTTACAAACATTATATACCAGAAACTACCTGTGCTATATTTACAATAATGTGCCAATATCTGTCACCTATGTTGAACAGTGTGTCCCCAGCCTAAACCAATAGAAAAATGCCAACACTACAGTGAAACATGGAGGGCACGAAGAAGGAGAAAAAGGACAAGAGGCACCCAATTTCCTCCATCTTGTCCCCTTTGAACCCCTAATCTAGAATCGTAAAATTTTACTTTTGCACCCGTGCCACACTTAATTATTACTTATATCAAACACTCAGAGCTTGTAATTCATCCTGTAAGATTGAGAACTCTTTTCCATGGACAGAGATCAGAGACAGTGTCTCTCGGGGCTCTGTACAGGGGGGTTCCTGCCAGGGTCCAGGCCTTCCAGGGCAGCCAGAGGGAAGCCCTGGATTCCCACACTGCTGCAGGATGGTAGCTATCCATGAGGAAGTTTTTCTGGCCTATGTTGCAGCCAACCTAAACCTCTAGACAGGATCCCTCCTTAGGGTTGCCCCAGGGACATATGTCAACTCCTCTTAAATTACTTCTACCACAAAAGCATCCGTTTCATACCCAAATAAACTGCAGCAACTGGTTGTTTTCTTCAGTGGGTATGTTGTGGTTTAAAATCAGCTGGAAATTAGGTTCCAATAAACCACTTCTCTTCCCCCAATCCTTTCAAGGGAGGAAGGGTGAGATTAGGGCAGAGAGTGTGGGTTCAGAAAAAAGATTTACCAGCAATAAAACAAGGAAAACAAGCAATAGCAGCAACAATACTAATAACAAGTGTATGAAAGAGAGTGATAACCTGTCAAAATTGCTTATGGAAGTCTGATCAACCCAATTTTAGCATGGTCAGTGACGTATCTTCCTGAGACAAAGGAGAAAATGGTGATTGTCACTGCAGACAGTGTTCCTTGCCCTGAACCTGAGACAATGATGGACAAACTCTCTGAGATGGAGTGCTCTGCCCACATGGCCTGTACTGAACCAATGACTCCTCGCCCCATCCCTGCCACCCCACCATCTCTGTTCACCATTTTGATACATTGGAAAGAGGAACAAAATGCACCTGTGCTTCCGTGCTGTGTCTGTTTTTTCTCCACCCAAAGCCACAGCTCCCAGTGCTGGTATGCATGGTACAGAATAATAAACCTGGATGCACACACGTGGCTCCAGGCTCCACAGCCCTCATGGCATCTGTAAGAAAATGAATTCTGTCCTGGCCAAAACCAGGACAGGGTGACATTGAGTGAATTAGTCCTAGCACTGCTTAGATCTCTACATCCACAGCTGCTCCCCAGAGCTACAAGGGGCTGTGGGAATGTGCAGAAGCTCTTTGTTAGTAGTCAAGACAATGTCAGGAAACAATGAGGTCACTCATTGTCGGAATCTGAAATATTGATGATTCCAAGATTGTAAAAAGTCTCTATCTTTCTGCCCCGCTGCCAAAGAAGAAGCCATGATTCATCTGTGCTGGTTTCAAGGTTGTTTATTCTTGCTTATCTCTAACATGTTCTGCTGCCCTGCCACAGGTCTGTCCTGCAGGGCAGCATGTGGGGCTCTGCCCTCAGTGGGATGTTACAAACATTAAATACCAGAAACTACCTGTGCTATATTTACAATAATGTGCCAATATCTGTCACCTACGTTGGACAGTGCGTCCCCAGCCTAAACCAGTAGAAAAATGCCAACACTACAGTGAAACATGGAGGGCATGAAGAAGGAGAAAAAGGACAAGACACACCCAATTTCCTCCATCTTGTCCCCTTTGAACCCCTAATCTAGAATCCTAAAATTTTACTTTTGCACCCGTGCCACACTTAATTATTACTTATATCAAACACTCAGAGCTTGTAATTCATCCTGTAAGATTGAGAACTCTTTTCCATGGACAGAGATCAGAGACCGTGTCTCTTGGGGCTCTGTACAGGGGGGTTCCTGACCCCCTGCCAGGGTCCAGGCCTTCCAGGGCAGCCAGAGGGAAGCCCTGGATTCCCACAACTCATGAGCCTCAATAACAGCGCATCACTTCTCTCATGTCACTTTTTCTTCACTTCTCAAATAGTAATTGTGCTAGCTATTTTTGAGTGTCTGTATCTAGCCTCCTAAGGTCAAGGCCCTTGGGAATGGTTGACATGAAGACAGTTATAAATTTTTGAACAAAAACATTAAGTATTTTTGAGTTACAACCCGTTTTATGACCTGGCTGAACAAAGTTTCCACAGCACAAGAAAATACATGCTGTTCATCTATATTCATTTAAAATGGATTTATGGTATGTTATCCTTGTCACAATGGCCCCCATATATTTACCACCGCTCATGCTACTCACCAAAATATTTATTTAATAGATCATTGTCTTCTATTCAAGGACTTTGTATTTGAAATCAAAAATAAAAACACTTATAAATAATTGGATTTGTGGACATGACTTACAGCTCCACATGATGTATTGTGGCAACTCACTTTGTTTTGAGAACTGTCTTGGTTTGACAAGACAGGAGTCTGTGAAGGACGGCAAAAGCCTCCTGTGCAATGGAGAAGGTAAACCCCCTCCCTCCGAATTACCAGGATTTTTAAATTAAAAGGCTCTCAGGCAAAGATATGGGAATGGGACTAACAATTCTTTACTAGGAGAAAACTAGATAACAACTTAAAAAGGCAAATGCAATTGGTACAAACAAAACTAGTGATAAAGTCCACAACCTGAGGATTTGGGGTGTTGGTAGCAGTCCGGTTGAAATGATAGCTGCTCCTCTTGCGGTGGCTGATGAATTGCAGCTGAAGTGGTGATCTTTAGAAGGGTATAGTTTTCTCTGAAGATCTGGTGGCAGTTGGGCCGGTCTTCCTCTGTGCCGGGGCCACCTCCGAGCTCCGCCGCCGCCGCCTCACCGCGCTCCGGCGGCTTCTCTCGGGACTCCTGCCAAAGGAGCTGCTTCTCTGGGAAATCCCGCAAAGAGAGAGCTGCTCTGTCTCTGCCGCGCTCCTGCCCCAGATCCCTGGTCTCTCTAGCCCCGGCTGGCTCTTCCTGGCGCAAGAGTGGGCGGTGGAGGCACCCTCCGCTGCTCCCAGATGGGGTTTAGAGGGTGCCTTCGTGGGTCCCTAGGCGGCGCAGGCAAGCCTCGTCGGTGAGGAAAGAAAGGGCGGATCCAGCTGGGGGCTAAGTCCACTTTATTCTGGCCAACGGGCCAAACGTACAGGAACAGCGCCAGCCAACTGGAACCCCGAACGGGGGTCTGACACTGGATTATAAACCTTTGGGGAGGGGTAAACCTTTAGGGAGGGATATCGGTAATCCAATGAGGAGAGGGGAAGGGAGTGGCTCCGGGATGGGGTGATCTGACCTGGTCCAATGGGGGGAGGATATGGGAGGGGCCCCAGGCCCTCGTCCAACCACTCGGTGCCCTGAGCAGAAGCTTCTAGATGGAGGGGAAGGAACACCGAGTGACAGACAAGGCACCTGGGAGGAGACAGGGGAATGACTTTGCACTTTCCAGAATGATGGACAAATACTGGAAAGGCGGGAAGGGAGGACCAGGCGGGAAAAAAGGGAACAAACCAAGTGATAATGGGGGTGTACAGGGACAAACCAATGGATAACACAGAAATATTAAAACATATAAATTGCACAACTCCATATCTCCCCCTTTTTTGTTTAAGAAAGGGAAAACAAGTCTTTAAATGGGGGTTTCATAGTCTATGGGTTCGTCCTCGAACCAGATGTTCTCCTCTTCCGGTGGATCTTCTTCTGGCTGCTCTCCTCCATTGAGGGGCTCAAGTTCGTATGGTGTGGCTAGCGTGGCGTGATTGATGCTAATGGTGGAGCTGATGGCTTTCATCAGCAGTCTTTTAATCACACCAAAGCCGATGATAAAAATAATGAGTCCTAACAGCAGCATTAGTCCAGTTTGGAGGATGGATTGAACCCACCCAGAGAGTCCCCATCCTTCGAATAACGACCCCAACCATCCTGCAGACTCCTTTTTGAGGTGGTGGATCATGTCCTGCATTTTGTCGATGGTAGTGCGGACGTCCTCAGCTCTGGAACTTAAATTCATACAGCAAAGACCAGCAAATTCCTCACATCTATGATTGTGTAATAATAAAAGAAAATCAATCGCTGCACGGTTCTGAAGGGTAGCCTGTCTCGTTACTTCCTCATCTGCTAGGAGGTTGCTTAGAGCAGCTGAAGTAAGATTGGCTTGTTTAGCCACCCAGCATTCAAGACCTGCCAATTCATTGAATGCCTGAGCGATTGATAACCACGGTAAAAAGGCAGTGGTTACAACGCTTTTTGCTTTGGACCAATGAGTTACTTCATCCTTACAATTTGCATCCCAATCCGTAAGTCCAGTATCTCTCTTTTTTCTTGCCAATTGCCCTGTCTGATTTAGAGCTTTCCAATGGGCTACTTGAGTTTTGTTGGGAGTAAACAAACTCAGCTGTCCAAATGCCCTCCGACCAGGTGAGGGGGGTGCCTGCCCAAGCCCGATTTCCACAAATTAAAAACACACCCTTAGGAAGGGAATGGGGCTTATTGTCGGGGGTGGAGAAGTCTGGGATTTGTATCACTTTTTTGCACCACTTTTTGTCTTGATATTCTGGGATTGTTTGTTTGATTACCCTTTTGGGCTGGGCATATGGATTGTAGTCGAGGAAACGGATACAGGTATAGGCAAGGGAGGAGCCGAGTAGTTCGAGTTCCTCGGGCTCCTTCCCCATAACTGGGAATGTTTTAACCCATGCCCTCCACGCATCCGGTGGTTCGATGGATTGCGTGGTGAAGGGGCTGGTATTTTTCTTTATTTGAGGGGTGGAGGTGTTCATAGGGAGGGAGAAAGGAAACCTAATTATAGGATATGGGATCCCCACGAGACAGGACAGAAAGGGGTTAGAAGCAGAGGTGGTGGACAAACACAAATGATCTTGGTTAAGAGATTTTGCCAGAGTGGTCCACACGTTTGCTGGTGGCTGAGGTACGATCCACGCGTGTTGGGGCTTTAGGGTGATGGCGATGCCCAGAAGGATGAGGCTCATGGTTGGTAACATCCTGGGTGGCTTCAAAGTGGAGTGTGTGCCTAAAAAACAACTGAAATATAAATTAATAATCAAAATAGGGGAGGCTTATCTTAAATAGGAACAGAGATTCCCTGGAGCCAGGGGAAGGAGAAGGAGGATCAGGTGAGGGGGACCTTCTCTGCCGTCTGAGGGCGGCGTGCCCAACCTGAGGACTGTCTGGTGTTCTCCTCCGATCTTTTGGGAGGTATGGCTTGACGAATTTGGAGGGGACCCATCTCAGGCCTGAGGGCGTGGATACGCAAGCGTACCCCCGTCCCCAGGTGACCAAGTCATAGGGTCCCTCCTGCCGCCAGGTCTCAGGATCTTTAATGAGAACTGGCGGATTTCCCTGACCTCGCTCAGCTCGTTCAAATTGAAGTGCCTCGCGATGAGGGGGGTTGAGGCACCCGAAGGAACAGTTTAAGAAGTTCAAGGTAAAGAGGGCCCGCGACAGCTGAACCTGGGGGGACTCATTTTTGGATGACGAGTGCTGTTGTTTGAGCATCCTTTTGATGTTCTGATGAGTCCTTTCTACTACGGCTTGACCTGATGGGGAATAGGCGATGCCAGTTTTATGTTCTATTCCCCATTGCTGTAGGAAGCCTGCGAATTCTCTGGAAGTATACCCAGGGGCATTGTCCGTTTTTATTTGTTTTGGGACGCCCAGCATAGAGAAGGCTTGTATTAGGTGTTTTTCCACTTCCTTGGCCTTCTCCCCTGTGTGGGCAGAGGCGAAAACTGCTCCGGAGAAGGTGTCCACGGAGACATGGACGTACTTCATCCTCCCGAAGGAGGGGATATGAGTAACGTCCATTTGCCACACTTCGCAGGACTTTAGACCCCTAGGATTAGCCCCTGCGCTCACCGATGGTAGTGGGAGCGACTTACAGGACGGGCATGTGGCCACAATGGCCTTGGCCTGGTCCCGGGTTAGATGGAACTGCCGGACCAGACCAGGCGCATTTTGGTGGTAAAGCTGGTGGCTGATCTTAGCTTGCTG
Source organism: Lonchura striata (assembly GCF_050655825.1). Taxonomy (NCBI): domain Eukaryota; kingdom Metazoa; phylum Chordata; class Aves; order Passeriformes; family Estrildidae; genus Lonchura; species Lonchura striata. Next base: position 80,482,979 of record NC_140705.1, on the reverse strand, counting down.
GAACTTGTCTGGGAGCGGCACCAGCTGTGCGGGGGCAGCAGCGAGGGAGTCAGCACGGCGATTACCCTCGGCCAAGAACCCCGGTAGGTCGGTGTGTGACCTGATATGCATCACATAAAATGGTTGCTCCCGGTGGGAGACTAGCCTTATCAGCTTAGAGAGCAACCTATGGAGGGCATCGTTGGAAACCCCTTGCAGGATGGCATCCTGTGCTCTAGACACTACACCTGCTATGTAGGCCGAATCAGTAACCAAATTAAAAGGTTCAGAGAACCGCTCAAAAGCTCTGACGACTGCGGCCAACTCAGCGACTTGAGGGGATCCTTCCACCTCAACAACATCCGCCTCCCACCGCTGAGTTTGAGGATCCTTCCAAGTCACTACTGACTTGTAGGACCCTCCAGACGCGTCTGTAAAAACTGTCAGAGCCTTTAAGGGTTTTTTGCTCTGAATTTGTTTTGTTGATAGGGCGAATTGAACTTCCGAATTAAAAATTTTGTGGGCCGGTCTCAAAACAGAAATTTTCCCGGTGTAGCTGTCTAACGCAAACTGCAAAGATTCGTTTTCTTGCAGCAGGTGTTCCAACATTGCCTTTGTGAATTGGCCCGATTCCAATTTCAAAGGAATGTGGATGCATTCGAAGTCACACCCTGCCAGCTACCAAATCCGCGTTCTTGCCTTGCGGATCAGTTCCGCCACCAGCTCTTGTGGCCGTGTCATTCTTTTGGATCTGGAGTGACTCAGGAATACCCACTCTATGATGGAGAGTGGGTCCCTTTTGTCATGATCCTTGCCTTTTCCTAGGGCGTCTGTCCATTGGAAGATCACACCGTGGAGGTGTGGCAGTCTGCCCAATATGATGAATTTGAAGGGCAGGCCCGGATCACACCTATGGGCCTGCCTGGCAGACATTGCCTCCTGGACCTTCTGCAAAGCAGCTTTGGCCTCTGGGGTGAGTTCCCTGGGAGAACTAGGCTCTTCCCCCCCTTCAATAAATTGAAAAGAGGGGCTAGGTCTTCGTTGTTAATACCTAACCAGGGTCTCACCCAGTTTAAAGACCCACACAGCTGCTGCACGTCGGCTAGAGTCCGAATTGAATTCTTAATGGCCAATTTCTGCGGAACAATGGTCCGCTTGTTTATTTCCAAACCCAGGTACTTCCAGGGTGGCATCTTTTGAATCTTGTCTTCCCGCAGCTCGAACCCTACAGCAACCAACGCACTGGTTGTCAGTTCAAGCGCGTGTGTAAGTAGATCGCCATTGGGGGCACAAATAAGGATATCATCCATATAGTGCTGGATGATCACGCCCTCGGTGGCTGCACGCACAGGGGACAGCAATGAAGAGACGTACCACTGGCAGATACTTGGGCTGTTCTTAACACCCTGAGGAAGTACTTTCCAGTGGTATCTCTCCATTGGGGCTTCTCAGTTGATGGAAGGAACCGAGAAGGCGAACCGTGGCGCGTCATCAGGGTGTAGGGGAATTTGGAAAAAACAATTCTTTATATCTATTACAGCCAATTCCGAATTTTCGGGTAACATCGTGGGGGACGGCATCCCTGGTTGGAGAGGACCCATGTCTTCAATTACGTTATTGATGGCACGGAGGTTGTGGAGGAGGCGCCACTCGTCTTTGCCAGGTTTTTTCAGGACAAAGACGGGGGAATTCCAGGGAGATGTTGTTTCCTGGATATTCCCTTTGGCGAGTTGCTCCTTCACGAGCTCCCGGAGCGCTTTTAATTTTTGTTTATTGAGCGGCCACTGCTCTACCCACACTGGTGTATCGGTGAGCCAATCGAGTTTTTGGGTAGGACGCTCCTCAATGACGCTGCCCGAAAAACCTGAGGGGTCGGGATGTCAATTGTGACCCCCCACTGGGCCATCAGGTCTCTCCCCCACAAGGGCTCCGTATAATCTAATACGAACGGGCGTAGATAGGCCGATTGCCCATTCGGCCCCTCAAATTTTACGATGTTTTTGGATTGTTTAGCCAATTGAGAACCCCCTACACCTTGAATTTTTCCCGCCATGTTTTGCAATTCCCATCGTGACGGCCAATCCCGTTCAGGGATGACAGTCACGTCTGCCCCTGTGTCTAATAACCCGTTAAGATGTTTGTGCTCCCCATCCTTCCACATATAGCAGGAAAGTTTTGGCCTTTCCTTCCCTATGACCTGGGCCTGGCACACCTGGTAGTCCTTCTTTGCTGATTTCTTCCATAGATCTTCAGGGTATTCCGGAGGCCCAGGTACTGGAATGGCCTGGGCGATGACTTGGCCCTTGGGAAGGAAGACCGGAGGATGGGGGCAGTGCAGCCACAGCACTAATTGCTCAGTGTTTTTTGATGTTAATGAAGGTGCAATTGTTATGTCGAGTGGCGTGAACTTTGTGTCCCCAAGAACGATGTACTTACTGTAGATGTTCCTCCAGGTTCCCGGGTCCTCAGTGTCGACTATGATGGTATGCCAGTCGCTGTCCTTCAAGAAAAGAGCTTCGGTCAGGGCCAACCTATATGGGGAGAGATTAGACAGAGTGTTAAGTGTTGGCCTGGGCTGGTTTGGGTCTCGACCCAGCCAGGCAGTGGAGATGAAATCCACATCCTCCCTCATATAGGTTGGTTCGTCAGCCAAAGTCCAGTCCAGTGTTGTGTCCTCAGGTGGGCATTCAAAGTCCTTGTCCCTCCCCTCCTCTGATAAGTCCCACCAAATTTGTTTCATCGCGCAGGGAGGGACTGCGCTGACCCGTCAGTTTTTTGGTTTCCCTCCAAGGTTGGAGGCATTCCTCCCCTGCTGCTGCTGTTTAAATTTAAAAAATTCGTCCCTCAGTGGGCATTGGGAAGCCCAATGTCCCTTCTGCCTGCATAAATTGCAGGGCTGCTGGTGCGGGTTTCCCCTCGGGGGTGCTCCTGGAGGGCGGCGGTCTGATGAAGGAGTGGTCGGAGGCGTTGCGGCTGCAGCAAATGAAACTCTCCTTGTGGGTGTTCTAGGAGTCCTTGAACTGTCCTGTGCAGGAACCGCCACTTTCCGTGCACAGACCTGGAGCATGTCCTGTAAGGTGGGCTCAGGGTCCAGAGGCAGGCTAAGGATTGCTTGCCGGCATGCCTCGTTGGCGTTCTGACTTGCCACCGTGGCAAGCATCCCCTCACGTAGTCTCTCGTCTGGGACCCGGGCCTCCATTGCACAGTGCAACTGGTCAACAAAAGTGACAAAAGGTTCAAAGGGTTCCTGCTTAATGGACAGAAAATTAATAGCTGTTCCGCTCGGTCTTAATTTAAAGAATGCCTTTTCCGCCGCCCTGATGGTGACCTGCAGCGCCTCTCTGGGGATTTTTTCCGCTTGCTTCGCCCCCGATTGCCAATCCCCCTCCCCGCACAAGTGGTCAAGGGATATTACTGCCCCATCCTCATCCCTGGAGCTATCTGCTTTGGTCCAGAGGTCCGGCAACTCCTCCCGAATCTCCCGCTTCCATTCGGACTCCCAGATAAGGAATTCTCCATGGGTGATTAAACAGGAGAAGAGAGTCTGAATGTCCGCGGGGACGTATTCAGAGGAGGCGAGGGTTGCTTTCAGCAAGCCTCTAAAATACTCGCTCTCTCTGCCAAATTCCTTTTGGGCCTTGCAGAGCTCCTTGATGGTTTGCTGGGGGATGGGGGACCACTGTGCCAGGGGCCTACCCCCCTGCCGCGGGGTATAGGTGACAGGTGCGGCTGAGAAGGCAGGCAGGGGTTGGGATGGATCAGGGTTCCCACGCTCCCCCCCCCCGGAACCGATGGCGTGGGAACCGGAAGGGAGGTAGTGGGAACCAGGGGGCGAAGCGGGAGAGGCGTGTCTGGGAGCAGGGGGAGTGGTAAGATGGGAGTTCCCCTCCCCGGGGGTGGAGCTGAGGGGCAGGGTGTAACCCACGTCAAGGGAGGAGGAGTTGGTGGGGGGTGGAGGAGGGAGGTGGGCGGAGAGGCCTCGGGAGAGGGAGGAGCTTTGGGAGGAGGGAGGAAGGGGATTGCGGGAAGAAGCACGAGTGCCGGGAAAAGCCATGCGGTCCTCGCCATTTTGTGCCCTGGGGAAGGAGGGAGAAGGGGAGCCATTTCGCTGGGCTCGGGGGGATGAGAGGTTTTCAGGGGTCCGGGGTAACTTAAAACGAACAGAATTTCTACGGGACGGGGCTGTACAACGCGGGGGAGAGGGGGAACGGGTAGAGGCAGGGACAGCGCCTGCACTGCCCTGAAGGGAGTCTAAGGTATTCCCAGAGGGGCCAGAATCTGCCTGCGGGCAACGCCGGGATGCCCGTCTGAGAATACCGGACTTTTGGGAAGAGGGAGAGGGAAGAGGAGTAGGGTTTTTCGAACCAGCTACAGAACTGGGGATCGGTTTGTCTGCGGCTGGCTGTGACAGGCTTTCATAGTATTTTTTAACAATGTCACGAATTTGAAGTGCCAAAAGTTCAAATTTGGAGAGAGAAAGATCCGACTGACGCAGAATCTCCCTCCCCACCTGATCCCAAAAGGGGACTTGATATAATTTGGCTGCCGAAACGTTAGGGAAAGCCTGCGACAACCAGCGGACAAACTTTTTAACCTCCGCTTTTTTCACTTTAACTCCCCCCCTCAAAAGGATACCCACAACTTGGGAGTATAAGCCCTTCTGCGGCACAGACAGTTTGGCACCCATCCTGTCTGATGGAAAAGTGTGCCGCAGATTTTACGATTGGGGAAACGGAAAACGAAAAACAGAAGACCACCCCACCCGCTCTTTCCCTAATCCTTAAAGCTTCCCGCCCGGGAAGGGAAGCACCAAAGGGATCTTTTCCCTGAAACCCCAGGGGAAAAAGAAACCCACCAAAGAGGGACCCACCCTCAACCAAAAAGGATAGGGAAAGTGCCAGGGACCCCAATAAATAAAACTCGGGGGTCCAAGAGGGAAGGGCAGAAACGAAAAAACCCAATCGTAAAACTCACCGCGAGTGAATCCGACTCCAGCGGTGCCTTCTGGAGCTGCCGGATCCGTCCCCGGGAGCGCCACCCACTAAAACGTGGGTCTGCTGCTACCAGGGTAACTGACGGCCAGGGAGGACGCTTTTTCGGGTCCGCACGACCCTAAAAAACCTCAGACGAGGGGTCCAAAAACGGGCCCCACGTTGGGCGCCAGCTGCCGCGCTCCTGCCCCAGATCCCTGGTCTCTCTAGCCCCGGCTAGCTCTTCCTGGGGCGAGAGTGGGCAGTGGAGGCACCCTCCGCTGCTTCCAGATGGGGTTTAGAGGATGCCTTCGTGGGTCCCTAGGCGGCGCAGGCAAGCCTCGTCGGTGAGGAAAGAAAGGGCGGATCCAGCTGGGGGCTAATTCCACTTTATTCTGGCCAACGGGCCAAACGTACAGGAACAGCGCCAGCCAACTGGAACCCCGAACGGGGGTCTGACACTGGATTATAAACCTTTGGGGAGGGGTAAACCTTTAGGGAGGGATATCGGTAATCCAATGAGGAGAGGGGAAGGGAGTGGCTCCGGAATGGGGTGATCTGACCTGGTCCAATGGGGGGAGGATATGGGAGGGGCCCCAGGCCCTCGTCCAACCACTCGGTGCCCTGAGCAGAAGCTTCTAGATGGAGGGGAAGGAACACCGAGTGACAGACAAGGCACCTGGGAGGAGACAGGGGAATGACTTTGCACTTTCCAGAATGATGGACAAATACTGGAAAGGCGGGAAGGGAGGACCAGGCGGGAAAACAGGGAACAAACCAAGTGATAATGGGGGTGTACAGGGACAAACCAATGGATAACACAGAAATATTAAAACATATAAATTGCACAACTCCATATGTCTCCCAAAAGGTACCACATTATACAATAAAAGAGTGCTTGGCTTCCCCCTCTGGGTGGAGCATCTCACAATGGGATGAAGTTATGTTACCAGCCCTGCAGTGAGTCGGTCAATGGCCCATTAACAAACCATTACCTCTTCGGAGCAAACCATTGTTCTTGGAAGAGATAACAAACCTGCCCAACCTCCAACAGATGGCAAATAGAATACAAGCTTATCTTACAAACCAAGTCAAGAACAAAAAAAATAAACATGAAGGTTTGTTTTTCAGAGGCATTTGGCAGAAAATAACCCTTAATTCCCTAAACAATGGAGAGCTATGATTTTAGTTTATCTGTTTTACTTCTGTTTCAAACAGATCTTAAAAAAAAAGGGTATTGCTAAAATATATTGAATATTTTCAATTGAAAATCTATGCTGGAATATTGGAAAAGTCTACATCCTATATATGCAGACTAAGTTCCCACATCTGCACATCTCAGAAATCTCAGCCAAGGATCTCTCAGAAGCTGAATTGCACTTTGGACAAAATGGTCAAAATAAAACTTCACTTCTGAAAATCTCCCTTAGATAACTCATACTGCACCACGCTTGCTAACCCTCCTCAGGTCTTGCTTGTTGGCTTCCCCTCAGCATTGTGTAGTGCTCTCACAGTGTCTACCACTTTGCCTACCTTTCTGACAGTTTTCCTTCTGAAATTATTTCTTTAGATTCTCAGCCTCTCTTTATAAACCCAGTCCTCAAAACGAAACATACAACTCATATGCTTTCTAACTCTGTTCTCCTACAGCCTCTGTGTAAATCCATGTCTAATGACATCTCAAGATTCCCATAGCAAGCAGGGTAATATTTAACCTAGTGGTCTGTGGGGTTTTGTTGTTGTTGTTTTTAAATACTGTACAGCAATACAGTAAGCCAGAGAGCTGACTTAAAGTCTGGGTAAAAGCTGGTGATGGTGCGATCTTTGAGGAAGCAATTGAAAGAGAGAGAGAGCACTGTCCCTTTAAATGAGCTGACACTTTATAAATATAACCTAATAAACACCTGTAGACTTGAGAGAGCTATGCTGATATAGACTGTATGAATTTGGTCTAAAAAGAATAAATTTTTGTACATTTTTCAAAAGGCAAACTCCTTTAGGGGTTCTTTGTTCACACCGTACATGCAGTAGCAGATAAACAGATATTCTTTCAGTATTTCCATCTTTCTACATGCTTCTCCTGTGAGTTTGTCTCAGCTGAATACACTCTTGGTGGTTCAGCAACATGAAATACATCCCTTCTGGCAGAGGAAGCTCTTGCAATACTTTGCTGCAGCACAGGTAATTACCCAGGAGATGCAGGCTTCTCTGGCTCTTTGCTGGATTCATTGTTTCATCATCTACACATATCACATTTAATTATTTCCATTTTACTAGCAAAGAATTGAGAAGCAGTTTTTGAGGGGTTGCTGGTTAATCAGCATGCAAGGATTGCCTGCCTCCTGCACTTTATTAGTTTTGCAGACCGAGTTTATAGCAGGATCATTAGTACAATACTGGATTACAGAAAATCTAGATGCTTATGGACTTTTGAAGTGCTTCACCTGTGAAAAAAAAAGCTTTCATAATTCCTTCATCAAGCTTTAGTTATCTTTCTAGCCCAGACAAACTTGTGGCAATATGCCCTCTAAAATGAGAACAAAGTATTTGTTGAACTCTTTATGACAAAAGCATTTCTTAAAGTGTAAGCAGATTTCTACTTCCTGCCAAGGCCACAGTACAACATTGTGAGGGAAGTACAGATGAGTTTTGATATTTTTTAATTGGAATATTATGATAATTTTATTTTTAGATTGTAATTCATGTTTTGTCTGAAATTAGGTGTTAATTGAGGTTAGATTTTCAATACTTAAAGCTACTTAAAATGATAAGTAGTTAATTTTTGCATGTGGTAAATGAGCAAGATGGTTAAAAGGTGCCCAAGTTTCACTGATTCTTTGTCTGAGGGAATCTTACAAGTACTGTCAGTATCACATAAGGAACTAAGCAAGATGTTTTGTGATTAGCTAACTAAAACCCTTTTATCTCAGAGGAGTCCCCAGAAAATGACTTTTCAAGCTTTCTGTTAACATTTATAGTTTTAGCACTGACATTCTTTCACTCACCTTGGTGACATTGGGATCTTAAAGGTGAATTTGAAATTCTTTTCTTAAACATAGTCCACATTCCTAAGTGGAATCAAAGCTGTATTAAATCAACATGTTTTTACTAAACCAGGTACAGACCACAAAGTACACTCACTGGCTTCTTAAGAATGTTTTATCCAAACATGTTGATCCAGCTGGGGAAATCACATTAAAGAACATGGTTTACCATATTTCTTCTCTTCTAGTTTGGCAGTTAGTACATTGATTTCAGCACCTTTTTATTTTGACTGCCAACAGTCGTTCAAAAAGAGCCAAGTGAGTTTTTATTTGACCTGATTAAAATCAGGGGAAATCAGAAGTGATTTCTGGTCATTTGTATCATAATAGGGGCAAATAAAGATATTTATCCCTAAGTGATACCCTGCGTAAGGATTTGACTGATTGACTGATTGATTGATTCTTCCTCACCCCTTGAGAAGTGAAGGTTTTCAGAATGCTGAAGAGAGAAGAAATTTAAAGAGCTGCCTGGAATGCAGTTACAGCTATGGTTATCAGTATGTATGATAAATTTTCCTGATACTTTAACAATAATTTATTATCAAATTTGACTAATTTAAAACAAGTATAAAAAGCTAAAACCCAAAACTCATAACCCATGCTTATAAATTTGATTATCAGAGGAATTTCATTTGAGTCATATTAAAAGCAGAACTTCAGTTTACAATACAAAACATTCATATTTTCTTTTAGACAAGAGAGAAATACATCTTAATATTATCAAACATCAAATGTAGTGAAAGTTGTTCAATTTTTATTCAAAAATAAAGAAAGAAGCTAAACTGTGGTAGTGCATCCTCCCACCCCAAGCTGCACTATGACCTCAGAAAGGTTTGTATGAGGTTTTCCTGAGCTTAACAGAAATGGTGTCTGATCCTAGGGGCTGGTGCTGTCTAACAAGCTCCTGCTCTCTTTTTTTTTTTTTTTTTTTTTCCATGAGCAGCCATGGAGACTATTTTTTGTCTGAATAACAGCCCAGTTGGGAAAATGTTTTTGTTCTCAAAGTTTCAAAAGAAGTTTTGGGCCTGAAGTGTGTTCAGGATGAAACACCGTTATGGCTAAAGCTCAGTTTCTTGCAATCCTTTCAACAGGGTTCCAAAGTGAGACCCTTTGAGCCCTCCTGGAAGGCAGTGGCAGGACCAGCGAAGTGCCTATCAGTGGGGCCCCCCAAATCCAGCAGCTCTCAGGTTTACTGGATTCAGAGACTGACAAACACCATGGATCCTGGTCTGACACCCCCTTTCCTCAAGGCTCTACCGTTTGCCTGCTGAGAAGTTGCAAAGAAATCTGAAATGAGTATTTCACTGTGGGAATCCAGGGCTTCCCTCTGGCTGCCCTGGAAGGCCTGGACCCTGACAGGGGGTCAGGAACCCCCCTGTACAGAGCCCCGAGAGACACGGTCTCTGATCTCTGTCCATGGAAAAGAGTTCTCAATCTTACAGGATGAATTACAAGCTCTGAGTGTTTGATATAAGTAATAATTAAGTGTGGCACGGGTGCAAAAGTAAAAGTTTAGGATTCTAGATTAGGGGTTCAAAGGGGACAAGATGGAGGAAATTGGGTGCGTCTTGTCCTTTTTCTCCTTCTTCGTGCCCTCCATGTTTCACTGTAGTGTTGGCATTTTTCTATTGGTTTAGGCTGGGGACACACTGTTCAATGTAGATGATAGATATTGGCACATTATTGTAAATATAGCACAGGTAGTTTCTGGTATATAATGTTTGTAACATCCCACTGAGGGCAGAGCCCCACATGCTGCCCTGCAGGACAGACCTGCGGCAGGGCAGCAGAACATGTTAGAGATAAGCAAGAATAAACAACCTTGAAACCAGCACAGATAAATCATGGCTTCTTCTTTGGCAGCAGGGCAGAAAGACAGAGACTTTTTACAATCTCGGAATCATCGATACCTCAGATTCCGACATTTCACTACCTTCAAGGGGAACTTTTCATAGGTTCCTTGTACAGACTCCTTAAATCTGTGTGCATGAAAGTGTGCATATGCTATGGTGAATGTACTAGGAATGCTGCTCACTAGATTCTTAATTACTTCAGATTCCTAATGAAGTCAGGGTTGCAAGTAAGTAACTCTTGTGGTGTTGTGAATCCTATATGAATCCTTTACTCAAACTTTAATCATAAGTTGTAAGTTATAAATGGAGTAAATTAAATGCTGATAAGTTAAGGTGCTGTTAAGCTGAAGTTAAGTGCTGTTGGGCCTTTATTTTGCTTTGGATGGATTGATCTAGATTTTTTGTTTGCTTTTCCTCAGTGTGCCTTAATCATCTAGCAAGTAGTAGAGTGAAGCTTGCCAATGAAGTTTCTTGTGCTGTTGCTTTTATATTAGACCTGTTTTTACTGATACCTTTGCTGGTGATTCTTTAAGAAATCTTAAAACACTCATTCATGACAGAAACAAATCTTCCTTAGCCTTTGAAAAGCTAAAAACAAGCCTGAGAAGTTCTTCAGATAGGTTTATCACATAATAATATTGCCTATGTCTGGCTTTAGAATCACTCTTCTTTCTGGTATGTTACTGGGTGCTGCAGAATGAAGCAGTATATTGCCTCCAAGGAGAGAAGAAATACAAAAAACAAAACAAACAAGCAAAAAAAAACCACAAAAAAACCTAACCAAAAAACAAACAAACCACAAATGCCATAATGACTTCTGTCACCTTCAAGAAACTATCCACAACAGAATGAGCTTGTCCTCCACAAAACTTTCTTGGGACCTTTTTCCTCTTCCAATAAATTTTTTACAGACTTTTTAACACCTACAGATTTAAAATATTCAAAATCAAAGCCTGAAACTTACACAAAGCAATTACAAAACTTGTAAAGCACAAGCTGACTGACAGACCTTCTTCAAGCAGAGATACCATTAGATCCTGGTATTCCTTTTTCCCTACTTTGAAATGACCACAGGAAGAGGTTTCATAAAAACACTAGAGGCAGGAGCCATCACCTGACACAAGGTTTCCAGACTTACTGGAGTGTACATTTTGAATTGAGGTACAGCAGAAAACTCAATAATCTTCTGTCTGACCTGTGATAAATTGAAGCTGTAGAAGGTAGATTGTAGATTTGTGATGTAATCTGTAGAGAAAAGAAGAAAAAGGTTGAAAACAGTAAGAAAGGTGAGAAAGGAAATAGGGCAATAGGAGAATATAAGAAATAAGTGCTATTGCTTTAGAACACCACTAAAATATTAAATCTGCCATGCGCAGAGAAAAAAAATAGCCCATAATAACTGGGCTAGACACAACACTTTTAATCTGCCTCTCAAGTCATATCCCTCCTATCCATTCAGAAGTGAAATAAAGCCACAGCATGCTTCAGGGTTTGTGAAGGCATATTAATAACACTCACTCAGTAACTAAATAATGCTTCCTGTGCAGATGTGATTTTAGACCTAATTTTCACATTTAAATGTGAAGACAAATGTTGCCTTCAGTTGCCAGACAAGATCCCATAGAAAACAAATATTTGACTTTGTCTAAAACTCTTTGAGGAAAACAGACTCTACCAAAGCACAATACTGTAAATTTAATAATTACACCTCTAATACAGTCATAAAGGATATTTTATTATTTGCTGAAAATAAGTTTTCATTTTATTATTTGCAAAACAAGACAGAGGGTAATGGATTTACTGGTATAGTCCAAGAGCCAAGATGACATAATAGGGTCTTAGTAAGGTCTCCTTGATGGTCTCTGATGTTCCTTCTGGAGAAACATCTCTCATTGACCCCTCAGGGAATTTGATAAGCCCAAGTTAAGTTTTGTTTGGCTGCTTTAGGGTTGCTAATATGCAACCTCCTTATGCAAATAACCTCTTTAGCAAGCTTCCCAGTACATTACTTTCTTGGTTTTACCACTGAGCTTCAGTGTTACAATTCTCTCATTCCCCTTAACACTTCACCTTGCCCACTAAGATTGTAATATTTGTAAATTGCATTAGTGGCAGCTTCTGTTCTATTTTTTATTATAATTTTTCTATAGTTTGGATTTTTTAAAATTTATTACACAGAAACCTACTGTATTCCTACTTCTCTAGTTAAACTGCCCCATATAATGGCCTATATGACAAAAAAAGCAAAGTCATGCAGAGCTCTTAGAAAATTGTTGGCCTAACCAATGGAGGTTAAACTAATTGTCTGCTCCATGACCAGACAATGAGAATTCATTTTAACTTGAGTGGTAAGGAAAGTACTAGCAGAGGGTTTTCCTGGATGCAGCATTTGTCCTCTCAGAAGTGGGACACAGTACAGTTTTAGAACTACTGCAAGCTGTTCTCTGCCAGATTTGTGTTGATTTGCTGCACTTGTAACTTAGAGAAATTTCAGGACTCTTGAAAACCAATGTTTAGCTTACTTCAGGCAGGCGGATAGTCTATGAATTTGAGAGTTGTGCAGAACAGATTTAGGTGGCATTAAAGTGCACAGCTGTAAGCCATGAAAGGCTGCTTGCTGTGCTGGTAGGATCTGCTAAAATAGAGACAAATAGAAGCTTCAATTCTTTGGAAACCCAGGCCTTCTGTGTGCATAATGCTGCTACACATCTTTCATACTCCACTCTTTATTTAGTGTCGATCCAGCTGTTTTATTTCACAAATTATTTTATTACGTAGTCTGCCTCTATATTACTTCTAAATCTAACTTGGTATCTCATGCAGCTTTATTGATAAAATAATGCAGTATTTTCTATTGCCAAAAATATACAGTCCTAGATATTTACCTCAAAATTCTGTTTTAACCTAATCAAAAAGATCCTTTGCAATTCCTCAATGGACAATGAGATGATGTTATACATATGTATATATATAATTTTTTTTAGAATTATGAATTAATATTATATTAGTCAAATGATGTCTTCTGCTAGTTAGGAACATGTAGGATGGGAAATGGCAGAATTAAATTTGGCTGACAGGCCTTGGCACATGTGTTCTCATATGCTTTGTAATTACATGAGTAGCTGATACTTTTCACACAGTATCTCTGGCTTAACCAGTGGCACAGGTGGTTACACCTGTGCTAGGGGATGGAAGGTCCAGTGTCAGCCTCATCCTTCCAGACACCTCGTTTCTTCATGTTCTCTGGTTCTTCTTAAAAATGACTCTCTAATCCTCTGTGGCTCCAGCTATCCTCCTTCCCTTCCCACCTTCATCCTCCCTCCCTTCCTACTTTCATGGCACCTTTATTTCTCCTGCCTGTGTTACAGAATTATTGCCAGGTTTTTGGCACATGTTCCTGACCCATTTCAGTCTACAGCTGCCTATTTCTTATCAGCTGCAAATGCTACAGTCAATTTAGACTTTACATTATACATTATAAATGCATATATATGAGATCCACATCTTTCAGTACAGAAATGTTTCCAATGCTTATAATTTACTTATGATTTCCTGCTTATGAACACCAAAAGAAATAGAAAACAAATACTGTTTCTTTGCAAAATATGAAGCCCTTGGTGAAAGGCCTCTAGAACTATGTACTAGAACACAACAGTTATCAAATTTTGATTGATTTTACTTAAAATTCACCAAATAACAAATTGTTCTTGTAATGTTATTCTCAGAAACAACTGAATAGTTTTATCTGAAGTATTTATTTAAAAGTACAATAACTCAGCATGAAGTGACAGGGGGAGAGTTTGGCAAAATCAAGAGTATCTAATAGTGGAAAGAATAGCCTCATAAAAGGTTTTACCAACACTGCAAATTGTATTGAATTTTCTTATAATCACATATATGATGAGTGCAGCCCAAGTGTTCTGAAACATGGAGGGATAACAATAATATCCAACATTTAGGAGCAAGAGTTGAAAAGTAGTAAAATTTAAAAAAAAATTATTGGAGGCCACTCTCAGAACTGTTTAAAATTCCTTCTGCCATTCAGTTATTTATCAATGTTGGTTTTGTTATTGTTGCTATTGTTGCTATAAACATGCTGGGAAAAAATTCCAAATTAATCTTGCCCTGGAGTGATTATTGCTTTATACTCATAACATTTGAAAAGCCTGGCATGCAAAGTATTGAATGCATGCATGAATGATGATAGTTTTGTGGGTTTTTTTCTCCACCATCAATGAGAGACCATAGATCTGGTCAGTCATATGTTTATGCCATACACTTTTTTTTTCATACATTTTTAAATTGTATTAAAAATAACTGCAACTTAAATCATAAGGTATTATTAGTGATTCACTTCAGCTGATAGACACAGCTCTTACAACAGTGCAGAAATAACAATTTATTGTTGTTATAATAAATAACAACAAAAAATGCATATTGCTCTGCTCATGAGTCTGCTCCAAAAGCAGTAGAAAAGAGGAACTGAATAAATGAGCACTGAGAAAAGAAACAAAAAGAAACAATTTAATTTTTTTTTTTAACTTAACTGTAGCTATGAGCTCCCCAGGCAGTATATTTGACAGTATGCACTGAGAAGTAAAAGAATTTACAACAGCTCAGACCTGAGCACCTAATCAATAAGACAGCAAACAAGTCCAAGGTATCTGACTGCAGTACATACCACCTACCTGTGTATATGATATATGGTCTAAATTTAGTACAGCATATTGCAGTCAGTTGGCTACCACACTCTTTTGCCCTACATAATCACTCAGCTGTTGCTGTGTGTTCTCTGTTTATTGGCATAGTCCACTTTAATTGGTCTTGTTTTCAGTTTTTTACATGCTGCTGAGATAAAATATTTCCAGCAATAGAAAAGGAGAGGTAGTCATACACCTTCCCACTCCCCCTTGCAGGTGTCTCCAAGGACAGATGTAGGCTGGGGATCATATGGGGTCCTGCAAGAAAAGTTCATCTGATTTCCTCTGGAGTTGCATGAGTGGTTTACTGGCATGAAGGACACCAACTAGCTTTAGATCTTCAAGATAAGGTACCGCAGGTAACTAAAGAAATATCATTTCTGTGCCTTGTATGGAAGATATATTGAACGCATACTCCTTGCTTTTTTCCATCCTAAACTTTTATATAGATTTAGGATGCATCAATACATTCTTTTACAAGACAGTCCTGAGTTTAGCTGAGGTGAGATGATGTGCTTAATCCTTCAGCTATCAATGGTATTAAGTTGAGCCTAAGTGCAGCACCAAGTTGAACAAAGTTCTTGGCTCTGCTGCTGCTGCAAAGAGGCAGTCATCTGTATGACCAGAGATGGTTCCAAATACCAAAATGGTAACATCTTTATCATCTCCCAAAAAACACTGTCAGTTTATTAACATAAGAAACATCCCCTGACACTTTTGGTTCTAGTTGCAGGTCCTTGTTTGGCTTTTGTGGTAGAGCCATGTCTCCCGCTAAGATGCCACCGCTTTCATCACCATGTTTTACTTCACCTAAACAGCAAGTCCAATCTTCCTGCATCCACAATATTTAGCTTTTGAGCTTGTACTGCTCATCTATTGCTCCAAACCTCTCTGTTGTTTAGGACAGCCCTGCTGATGCACCAGCTATTCCAAAGCCCAGTCTACTAAGTGGACAGTTTGAATCTGGTCACAGTGCCATTTCACCTTAATATTAAGCCCTGGAAATATAAGTCAATTACACTTCTTTGGTGGGAGCAAAATCAGACCTCATTTCCTTTTTCTAAAGTTTATTATTAGACCTAATATTTCAGTGTCTTAAACCTGTGGTCTTAGATTTAATGCTTTTTTAGTTAAATATTCCCAAAAGTACTTATTCCCATCTGTGTGCAAAATTAATATCCGAAGCATAAGGAATTATATAGCTGAGCCAATCTCTTAGCTACAATGGAGAAAAGTTATTCACAATAAATGAAGAAAGTACAGTAAAAGGTGCATCTAAGAAAAGGAATTGAGAGTGTATATTTAACAAATAATAATAATAAAACACAAGTCTGAAGTACCACAGTAAACCCAGCATATTAAAACAGCTAGTTTGGTGCCCCCTATCTCCACTCCAATGGATAAGTGATCACTAAATGATCACTAAATAACTCCATAACAAATACTTTCAAAACTTAATGTTTGGGGTTGCTAATAGAAGTTTGGATAAAGTTTATTTGGACGATTCTAAAATTTAACAGATGTATTTGAAATAAAGGATCTCTGTACAGCAATAATGTGCTTTAACTTTAGAGTAGCTGTTTTTTATTAATGACTTTTAATAACCAGTTATCAGAGCCTCTTACCTTGGCTGTGGTCTTGAAGGTGTTTTTCTGTTGCATCATTTTTTTCATAAGCAATTTAAATTACTTAAAAATATCCATTTCTTATGAGGAAAATAAAGTAATCCATTTATTTATTGATCGCTTCTTCTAACTAAACAGGCAATTGTATAATACAATCCAATACAGTTGTCAAGTTATAACTGTTTACTCTTACACAACAAGCATTCAAAAAAGATTATAGAAAATTCTCTTTAAAATTATTAATTGATCCTGCCTGTAAGGCATAAAGACAGGCAAGTGTGCAATATGCATGCCTTTATGCCTTACAGGCAGGATTAGTGCTGTTCAGCCTGAGCAAGAAGCAGGATAACCTGGAATGGGAGAGAAAGGATGTCTTGTACCTAGTTTCTGCCCAGATATGGGCAGAGAAGCCTGACAATTTTTAGGATACAATGATTCACATGCTAGCTTGGAGATGGGCTACAAATACTCATGACTTCTGACACCCTGCAGAGATTTTCTAAATAGTGGGAGTGCACATGGCTTTTTGGAGGTACTGTTTAGGATTGTTATCTCAAATAGCTGCTTTGTTACTCTTCCCCTTCCAAAGAGGAAACCATGAGACTTTTCATATGGTTGCTATATTTTGAAATTGAGAGCTAAAATAGTGTAAGCTTGGGATTGAAGGCAGAAAACATCTTATTGTTGTAATCCACTAGCAGTGTTGTCTTCTTTCTTTCACACCTAATCCTAAACCTTATTTCAAGAGACCTGTCTAATTTAACATTTTGACACAAGAACAACAGACCTAAAAGCACTTTCTGTTATAGCATTCTGTTGTAGCCTTCTGTTAGTGAGACAGAAGAGAAATTCAAGATGTTTCATTAGCATCTCACCTTGTTCCTTCTAGAAGTCTGATCTACAATAAATTAAATAGGATGATATTCAGATACTTGGCACAAGTTGAGTATGTAGCCATGCACCCTACTCACCGAACAACTGTGCATGTGAGAGATGTCTTGACTGCAGAAGATGGTTTTTTTGCTAATTCCTTCTTGGTGCTGCCATAACAGAGCAAAGACACTGCATTTGTCTCAGCACAGATTTCAGAGTCTGCCTGTGTCTTGGCAATACCAAGTTGAAGATAGTTGTAATGCAATATAAAAATAATACTCTTGTGTTCGGTATTGCAAATCTCCTTAGAAATCATCTGACAAAAAAATGAGCAAAATTATGACAGGTCTGAAGGGAAAAAAAGTTTATATGGTTGACATTTAGTTTAAATGAAATCAGAGAAAGAAAAGAAGTCAAGCAAAAATTCAATACAATTCTCAGAGATTGGGACTACATTTTGAGATCAATATTAAGCATGGATGATAATAAGCCATCTGGCCACTTGCATTTAACAAACAATTTTAACAGTTGACACATTCATGACTTCTCTTTTCTTTACTAAAGTCTATTACAGTAATTAGGGCCACACCTCAAGATTTCTGTGCTTTTTTGCAAGGTTACAAAAAGCACCTCTCAATCTCCTTTTAGATAGAGATTGAAGAGCAACTCAAATGCCTAAGCCTTATGAGGTGGAGTAAATTGTTAGAGAAACTCGGAGGAAAATTCTGATCTCCTATGTAACATATAATGAAGTCTTAACCTTTGTATTTTCTCAAGGTGTTGCAAAATAGCATTTTATCTACTCATCTAATTACATGCAGTTCTCTAATTTAAGACAACTGTTTATTTACACCTCCACAGTAAGCATCCAATTAAAAACCATAGCTGGGGTTTGGAAATCTGAGCGGCTTCTGTATCAGGACAATGACCTAGGAACTTTCACATTTGCCCACTTTTTCTTGAATGGCTTCATAGAGTTGGAAACCAAAGTCAAAATAAAATGTAGATCTGAGCATCAGATCTATATTTGTGGGCAAAGTGGATGGATTTTCATAAATTATACCATACCAAAAATGCTTTAAAAATAAAAAAAATTGTGTTAATCCTTAATATGTATTGTGATAGATATTAAGTAAGATGAAAACTCATAATGTCTATTGAAAGACAGTGCATGCAAATAGCAAAAAAAAAAAAAAAATTACATGACAAAATAACTTGAGAAGAAAATTCCATATTTTATCTCTCTTTTTCTCTTTTGTACATTTTCTTGTTTCTGCATTTCTCTTTGATCTAGATTATTTGTTTTCAGAATGTTTGTAAGGTTGTTATATTTATTAAACTTGATGTTTTAAACCAGAAAAATGAGCACATGTCACTGTAAATTGATGCTGAAGTATAACAGATGTTATATTCCTTATATACCATTTCAATTGCAGTGACAGATTTTTTTTAACCTAGTTATTTTATTTTACATATAAAGAGTGAGATGTGGAAGAGCTCTCATCACTGTGCCAATTTAAAGGCAGGATGCAGAATAACATATGCATTTTATAATATATAGTCTTTTGCTGTTTGCTGAAAGCAAATCTTTATTTTGGTAATACTACAAATACCCTTTATATACCTGAACCTACCAAAAGAGTAGTCCCTGCTGTCAGTCACCCAGAGCAGCTTTTTCCCTCTAGTTGCCCCACTCATCTCTAACAGTTTTCATCTCTTCTGAGGCAAGCTGTGTGTTACCACACCAATCTGATTTAGGCTATAAACCCCCTGGGGCAGTGATTGCTAGAATTCATGCAGTGGGCTGTTGCCTTCAGGGGAGGCAACGGCGACCTGGTTGCAAGGAACAGCACGGCAGCCCAGCCTAATCCGGGCTACTCGGGCTAACGACACACGCAGACACCAGTGTGGTGGATGGTCAAAAGCATTTATTATCTTATCTCAGGGGTTTAAATAGTCTTGGGGACTTTGCTACATCAGGGGGGGTTGGTAGGGTCTCTAGGGTTAGTCAGGAGTGGAAAACTACTGGGTTAGGTGTGGTTACGTTCTTTTGGGTAATGGATAACGTGCTGCAGGAGGAGAGGGGGAAGGGGGTCTTTCTTTCCATCACATCCCGAGATCATCCGATCGCCTGTCCCTATCTACTACATCCTCCCCCTCCTTTTCATAAATAAAATGAGGTAGTCGTAGATATAGGCACTGGAGTGAGGTACAAACTTGTAACTTGGTAAGGAAAAAGGGGTTTGGTAAACCTGAGTAATTCTCTCAAGGTGAGTTTCAAAAGCTTTTGCAACAGGCAGTGTTTGCAGTTTTTGGTTTATAGCATTTGTTGCTGGCCTACAAACAGAATGTTCGCCTGTTCTAGACAGGCCTGAACAAACGAGACTAGTTTGTTCAGCAGGCATGGTCCTATGGTAACAGCTAAAAGCAGTATTGCCAGTGGACCTACCAGGGCAGAAATTAAAGTGGTGAGCCAAGGTGATTGATTGAACCAGGATTCGAACCAGCTCTGCTGGGTTTCCTTGTCTCTCTTTCTCTGAGCCAGTCTATCTCGGAGTTCTGCCATGGAGTCTTTAACGACTCCTGTATGATCTGCATAAAAGCAGAATTTCTCTTTCAAGGCTTCGCACAGTCTTCCTTGTTGCATGAACAAGAGGTCCAGTCCTCGCCTATTCTGTAAAACTACTTCTGAAAGCGAAGAGACTGATTTCTCTAGATAGGAGATGGATTTCTCGATCCTCTTCAGGTCTTCATCGATGGTCATTTGCAGCTGAGAGGGTCCGTGCTGTTGGGTTGCAATGGCTGAGACACCCGTGGCTGTGCCAGCTGCTCCCAGGCCGAGCAGCATTGCGATAGTTATACCTGTGATTATTTCTCTTTTGTGGAGTCTGTCGGATTCCTCGAAAAGGTGGTACACCTCTTCAGCTGAGTGGTACAGGACCCTAGGAACAATCAGAACTTGGACACAGAAGTTGATAGAGTTGTTAAATTTGGCAAGGAACACACAAGGACTCACTCCTGACCGTTGGCAAACCCACATCCCAGATGCGGATGGGACCACCCACTTATTGATCTTTCTGTTGGGCTTGACAACTGCAGTGCAGAAGTTGCCTTTCTGCTTTGCCAAGGTTGCATTGCCAAAGCATTGCCCTGTCCTGTGATTTGACGCAGGGTGATTCCTCTGCGGGGAGTGTCCCACCTGCACTGGTGGGGGGCGCTGGCTGTGGAGTAACTGAAGGGGGTGTCTAAAGCAATGCCTTCGTAGAAAGGGGGTTTAACATCATAGCAAAGCCAACAGAAATTAGTTAGGTTTGGTTTGGTTTGGTTTAGGGTTAGAAAGGTAGCTTCTAGCATACGAAAGATTGGGTTTGGGTCTGACTCAGCTGTGCGGCCTATCTGGAAGGCATCCACATGGCCGGTCGGGGTATCAGTGACCTTTGGGGGCAAGGTTTTGGGGTGGGTTGTGTTTTTCCCTTTTAGCACGTTCTTGATAACTTTATTGGGTCCTACTGGTCGAGGTGCTGGTGGTTGGAGCCTGATAATTCGTACATTCACCCACCTTCTCGGTCCTCTGAGGACCACTGTCCATGTTCTACCCGTGGCCCAACTAGGGTGATCTGGTCATGTTATAACTTACACACCCCCGATATTTAGGCTGTGCATTGTGGTCTCCACAGCCAAAGGGTGCCCAGGTGAACTGTAAGAATTTGTTGGGCTCCTGCGGTTGCCACCCATCTCCCCGTGGTCTGGCATCTGTAACAATGGTTTTGCAGCTCCAATATCTGCAATGTCCTCACCCCGGGTAGTCGCAGTACCTTTTCCCTGGGTTGGACACTGGGCACCAGTAGGATATATACAAGAGTACGATACGTGGGTTGATAGGCCGTAGTTTTGGTTGTCCTGGAAACAGATTGGCTGTGTGGAACACGAAGGATGGGGTGTTTGCTGTGGTGACCTCTTTGAACACCTTGTCACTTGAAAGATGTTGCATGACCCACCTAAATGGCTGATGAGGGTAGTGGCCTGGGTCAGCTTGCCCCCCAGCCACAAGCCCCAACAGCAAAATCACACAAAGACACTGTGCATGTCTGGGTGTCTTGGTTTGACAAGACAGGAGTCTGTGAAGGAGGGCAAAAGCCTCCTGTGCAATGGAGAAGGTAAACCCCCTCCCTCCGAATTACCAGGATTTTTAAATTAAAAGGCTCTCAGGCAAAGATATGGGAATGGGACTAACAATTCTTTACTAGGAGAGACTAAATAGCAATTTAAAAAGGCAAATGCAATTGGTACAAACAAAACTAGTGATAAAGTCCACAACCTGACACCCTGAGGATTCGGGGTGTTGGTAGCAGTCCAGTTGAAATGATAGCTGCTCCTCTTGCAGTGGCTAATGAATTGCAGCTGAAGTGGTGATCTTTAGAAGGGTATAGTTTTCTCTGAAGATCTGGTGGCAGCTGGGCCGGTCTTCCTCCAGGAATCCAGCAGAGAAAAAAAAAAAGAGCTGTCTCTCTGGGAATCCAGCGAAGGGGCCACTTCTCTGGGAAATCCCGCCGAAGAAGCTGCTTCTCTCGGAATCCTGCAAAGAGAGAGCTGCTCTGTCTCCCAAAAAGGTACCACTTTATACAATAAAAGAGTGCTTGGCTTCCCCCTCTGGGTGGAGCATCTCACAATGGGATGGTGTTACATTACCAGGCCTGCAGTGAGTCAGTCAATGGCCCATTAACAAACCATTACCTCTTCAGAGCAAACCATCGTTCTTGGAAGAGATAATAAACCTGCCCAACCTCCAACAGATGGCAAATAGAATACAAGCTTATCTTACAAACCAGGACACTGGGTTTCATCGGTGTGGGACTCTTGGGTTTTGTCTGGTGGCTTGGTGGTTTGTCATCTCCCTCTGGAACAGGGGTGTACATGTCATGGGGACGGTCCACGAGCATGTCCTGCAAACAGAAACTCGGTTTTTCGTTAGTTTCATTCTGAAGGTCAGGTTTGATTGACATGAGTGGACACCACCTGATTCTGTTCTCTTTTTTGACTGCCGCGTACCTTTGTCCCGTAAGCACCAGTCTCCAGCCCTGTTCCCATTCGCCTAGCTTGTTTTTGATCATGACCTGCAGGTCCTACTCTTGTGTCTGGGTGGCCCAGTGCTTTTGAATGGGACTGTTTGTCTCATCTCCCCTAGGGAACTGGTTCAGTGCTAGCAACGCAGTTGCCAGCATGTGCGTTTGGTCTCTTGAGGGAATGGAATTGGCAAAGCCCTCTGCCTTTGCTAATACTTCTAACTTGGCTTTTAGGGTCTGATTTGCTTTCTCAACAATGGCCTGTCCGGTGCTGTTATATGGGATCCCCTGTACTAAGGTGATGCCCCACACCAAGGCGAATTCCTGCACTGATTTGGAGATAAAATTGGAAGCATTGTCAGTTTTAATTTGTTTGGGGATACCAAGCCATGCCATAACTGTCAGCCAGTGCTGGATTGTGGCTTTAGAGTTGGATTTGAGGTGCTGTGTTGCCACGATCACTCTGCTGTAAGTGTCTACTGTTACTGCAAGCCATGCCTAGGATGCCCCCCCCACTCCGTTCACTGCGGGGACTTCTTTGCATTGCCAATGTCGGGGCCACAGTGCTTGGGGAAAAATCGAGCAGTCTGCTCCTGTGTCTGCCCAAAATTGAAGCCCTATGACGTGCAGGTCCTGACTGCCATAAAGGTGGCATGTCCCCCACACCTTTGGGGGCTCTTTCCCTATTTTCATGGCCAGGGCCACCCAGGGGTCCCGCTCTGGGGTGCCCCTTGCTGGCCCTGCGGCACAGGCGCTGCTTGTGGTGGTAGTGGGTACGAAGGTACCACAGGCTGTGTTGCGAAATTCTGCAGTTGTGTTGCTGGCGGGGGTACAAAGCTGGCTGCCTCCTGTGGGGGTATGGGGTATAAGGGCCCCCCGCCCCACTGGGGTTCGCATAGATGGGCTGCCTTGCATTCGCAGCGGGAGGAGGCTGAGTGCGGCACGCACGCCCCCTCCCTTTCCCGTTTCCCTGGGGCCGGGACCTGCATTCCTTGGCGAGATGTCTCTTCCTCCTGCAGCCCCAACAGACTCCTCTTGGGTACACTTGGGGTGGAGGCGCTGCGAGCTGCTGTGCCAGCTGGGGGCAGCTCACCACGATGTAACCTGCCTCACCACACTTGAAACACGCCATGGCACTGGTCAGGGTGTGGACAGCTGCCTGAATGGGTGTCAGGTGCTCTTCCCTTACTACATGTCTGATCATGTCAGCCAGGCTGGCTCCAGCTGGCAGGGAGCGTAAGATATCCTTGGTGACAGAGTTGCACTGCTGGCGCAAGCAGTCAGCTACCACGGGGCCCTTTGCCTCTGCCGGCAGGGTAGAGGAGTCTATCACTGCCTGCAGGCAATCCACAAACTGCATGAAGCTTTCGCTCTCTGCCTGCCTCACGGTGGACCATGGCAATGGCTTTGTCACGACCCGAGAGGTGGCACGAATAGCCTCCCTAGCAGCCCGAGTGGTCACCCTGACCTCCTCAGCCCGCATCTGCGTGGCTTGTTGCAGAGGGTATGATCATATCATCGTGCTTTCCTATCAGCCTGGATAAACTCGATCCGCGTAGTGGTTGCCTCGCGCCAGATGCTTGGGCTAATAGCTTTGTACAATTATCCTCCCATTCCTGTCTAAACACAATCATTCCTACACCATCAAGTATCATGCGACCTATTCGTTTGATATCAAAGGGAAGCAATTCATCATTACTAAAAAGACCATCAATTAAAGTGGAGACCATGGCCGAATTGATTCCTTTTTCTGCAATGGTTTTGACAATTGACTGTACCTCCTTTGGGTTCACTGGGGTATATACCCTTTGCTAGTACCCTTCTGGGCAGGTGATCCTCACTGGGAAGGCTTGTATGGCAGCCGCTGGGGACCATTCAGCACAGGTTATTTTTATTTCTCTCCAGTCGGTAAACTGGGCTGGTTCGTATTGTGGCTGCTTTTTGGTGTGGCTTAAAGCTTTACTCGGTTTTGTTTCAAATCGCGTTGGCTCTGTTTCCTCCGTTTCAGAGTCCCAGCCGGCTTCCGTCAGCTCTTCCGAGCTGGCGGAGCTGCTGCTGGACTCCGAGTCGGAAGTCGAATGCCAGTGAACTTCTAGGGCTCAGTGCCTTTTTGTCCGGCTCCGACCTCGCCCCTACGCCCGGGGGTGGCACCGCTCCCGCCCCCCGGGCTCACCCTGCCTCCTGCAGAGGGAGGTCTCTCCCTTAAATGGTAGCAGCGTCAGGCGCGGCTGCCGATTGGCTTCATGTCCTCTGCCGCTCTCCTCCTCTTTCTCCCGCATATGCGCATTCGTAAGACCCCGCGCCTCCAGGCTTTTCACACCGAGACCACCCGCGCCCCGCCCCTCTCCTTGGTAGCCAGCGCCATTTTCAACGGAGTAGGGTGGCAGTGTGGTTAGGATTTTTTCCTGAGCCGTGGTTTCTGCATCTCTGGCTTCCTTTGCCAGTCCCTGCCAAAAGGATTCTGTGTGTTGCTGCACCTCCGGCAACGGGTCACCGATCGGTGGCGGCGGGACGGATGGGGAAGCCACACATTTTTGAGAAGGTTCTGCGGGGGGTTTTGGGCTCTGGCCCGAGGAGGGGGGTGATGCGCTGGACCCTCCTGGGTCCCCGCTCCAGGGTGGATCGCCCTCAAGGGCAGTTTGCGTTGCCGCTCCTACCCCTAGCTTGGGTGTAACCAATAAACACGTACGCGCTACGCTCCATGCCTCCCGCTCTTCTATTGCTTTGCGTAGGGCATTTTCTACTTTTCCCCACACCTTAAGGCTTTTGCCACTGCCTGAGGATTTAGTTTCCTCAGCCAGCGTGGCTGTGCATTTCTTCCATATCTCCGGATGCAAAACATCCACGGGGCGGTCAATTGCCCCAAGCTCCAAGAGCCTTGCAATAGCAAGATAAAAGTCTTTGAGCCTACACTCAATACCCCACTGCCTATGAATCGCACTTACGACCCTGGCGATGGCGTCCATGACGATCGCGGGTCCTGGGACGTCTCCCTCACCGAGAACACAGTTTTACCGCTCTGGCCACTGCCCTTGTCCAGGTGACACCCGCTACCTGACCAAATTTTTCCTGGGTTTCGGCACCAGATATGTTGCCTTCAGGGGAGGCAACAGCGACCTGGTTGCAAGGAACAGCATGGCAGCCCAGCCTAGTCCGGGCTACTCGGGCTAACAACACACTCAGACACCAGTGTGGTGGACAGTCAAAAGCATTTATTATCTTATCTCAGGGGTTTAAATAGTCTCGGGGGACTTTGCTACGTCAGGGGGGTTTGGTAGGGTCTCTAGGGTTAGTCAGGAGTGGAAAACTACTGGGTTAGGTGTGGTTACATTCTTTGGGGTAATAGATAATGTGCTGCAGGAGGAGAGGGGGAAGGGGGTCTTTCTTTCCATCACATCCTGAGATCTTCCGATCGCCTGTCCCTATCTACTACAGTGGGTATAAAGGGCTTTGGCACATTGGGATCCCAACGTAGCTACAGTTCAGGATGATCAGTGTTACCATTCAATAAGTACAATTATAATTTCTCCTTAGTTGCTAGGGAGGGAGCTTGGCATTTCCCAGTGCCTCTCCTGTAGAGAAAATATTAACTTGTCTCGCCTGGTTGTTTCACTTCCTGTTTCCATGTTGCACCTCTGCAAGTTAACAATGGTCAGAATTGCTTGTGGAGCCAAAGCGAAGAGGGATCCCTGCAGAGGGGTGTGGTGGTAGGTTGGGGTATCAGAATGGACAGCTTGGAGGTACTTAAGGCAATCACTCAAAAGTTTCTGAACACCACAATGAATGAACAAGCGGTGGGTGAATGTAATACTGTGCTCAGGTAAACTCAATCTTCTTTCCCTTTTCAGTATAACCACTCCTAAGAGGCCTGAAAGCTGCTCATATCCCAGTTTCTCTAGGCAATCAGTTCTAGCTCTAGGCAAGCAATACGTAACATTGCTTTATGTAATACAGCTCTCTGTACTAGAATCTTTGGATCCTTGTAGTGTATCTTGAATTTCACCCAGTACAAAGAGAAAGGATTAATTTGCATATCAGACCTCCTTCAACAGGGAAATATTTGTGCTGCATCTTTAAAAAATACAGACCCTTTCTGAGTGAAATGGAATAAACACAGCTGTAGCCCTCCATTTTTATTGTGTTTAAGGGTTGATTATTTCCATAAGAGTTCCATGAATCTAGGCATATTTAGTAGGACAAGTTTTTGTTGAGGATTTTTATCTGTGGGACTTTCTTAAGGTACAAAGTCCTGTACTCATGTGAGCAAATGTCTTCATTAAGAGGAACAAAGCAATCCAAGCCTCTCACAAGTCCTGGGGGAAGACTAGACCAAACACATTTCACTTAAAATCCAAGAGAATTTTGAAGATCTGGTTTACATGCTTTTGAGTTGCCATTAGTACCTAGTTGTCAAATTTGCATCCTTGATATGTTAAAATTTCTAGGCCTGGTGCTATTACAGGCAATGGGAAGTATCCATTTTCCCTTCTACCATATGCCTGTGTGTAAATTAGGTCATGATGCCTTGCTTATGATTAGTGTTAAAAAATTAAAGGGTGATCACTGTGGGTAAGGTAAATGCCAAAAACATGTTAATGCTGGAAATAACCCATGTCGGTCCAACACTGCAATCAAACAGGAGGGATAGGCAAAGACTTTGGAAGTCTTTCAGGTGTATTTGCAAAACAATTACTGATATCAGCTGTGGTGGAGGAGGAGTGTTCACAAAAGCCAGTAAGTCTTCATACTAGCATCTTCTAATATACATCTAATTTTTTCTCAAAGTATCAACAAATTTCTCTGTAATATATCAGTTTCTTGAGGTTTTTGCTTAAAGCACTTGTCTCTGTTCTTGAAGGGATTGGATATTTAACACTTGCCAGTTTTACTTAAAACAAGTATTTTTGTACTTATTATTTGATATGGCTTACAGTCTGTTTAAAACAACTGTTTCAAAATTTTTTTTTGCAATATTTCTTCTCTTTTTCTTTCATCTATTTGAGAATGCATTCAAGATTTGATCTAGTCCCATATCCTTAGGTATTTAACCTAATCAAAGTGTGTATTAAATGCATTTGAAGTCACTGCATTAATAAGGGAGGTAATGAAGCACATCTGCCTGTCTGAGGGTGAAACTAAAAAACTAAACTGCTTATGTTAATTCTTCATTAAACATAGAAATAAATATTTTAGTCCTTTATTTTCCTTCACTGGTCCTTTTGTCTTTTCCAACACATGGGCCACCTTGCTGACTCATCTGTGTAACTACCATTTACTGCTCTATATTCTGTTCCTAATTGCCATTTCCCAAACTTCAGTAATAATGAGCAAAGAATAACTTCATTAATTTAGATTAACCAAAGTCCAGATCAATTAGAAGACTGTAACAAGACTGTAAGTCTCTCTTGTTCTTCCATCACCCATGACTAGCACTGAACAACAGAAAAGACCATACTGCTGTTTTCAAGGCAAGGGTGGTCTTTTATGGTTTATATAACTGCTTGAATTGTGTGATCATCTTTGTGCACACTTCACAGCAACCCCACTTCACCACCCACCTTGTTACTCTTCTCTAGGGCTAGCATGTTAATAATTCTCTTCTCCCTGAGAACAAAGCTCTTGTAACTTCAGATGCTCTCTGGGTTAATGTTGCAGCAAAAACAGTGAAGGGGCCTGCTGAAGAGAAGTGTTGCAGAAAGGAGCTTTACTCCTCACATTTCACAATCTTTTACCTGGGAAAAACTCCTTGCTCAAAAGGCAAGGCAGAGCAAGTCAGAAAAGTTTGCATGAGTGGAATGAGGAAGAAGATCAAGCCAGGTTTGATTGGTTTGGGTTTTTCATATGTTTGTTTGTTTTTGTTTGTTTGTTTGTTTGTTTTTACTTCAAACAAAAACGATATAGTTATACTGTAGCTGGAGATATATCTGGCTGATCAGATGTCAGATACTGCCATAAACTGTTAGTCTTGCTACAACAAAGTCCAAATGCATGTGCCTTCTTCTCATGTCTCTGAGCTATATTCAGAACAGGAGACATAATGATCCATTTGGGATATGGGTACACTAGTTAAGAGATTTTTATGTTCCCAAGCTCCTTTTCAACTCACAAATAATCAAATCATGATGCATTTAGTAATAAATTGAATGTTCTACATGTTTTAAATAGTAGATAAATATTTCAAAGAAATTATTATTTTTAATATAGGTAGACATAAACAGTTTGACATAAAAAATGGTGAAATAATGTATGTCATTCACAACAGAATACAAATTTAACAGGAGAAACCCACATAAAATAGATGTGTCTGATAAAGATATTCTAATGGTTACATCTATGGAAAACATGTCCCTAATATGATCCCATATGTTTGGGGTCTAAGCACTGTGGAAGTGGTATCATCAGTCCAGCTCTAGGACTTGGGGAGCAATATGAACCTGATCCATATTTCTTAAATGCAGAAATATGAGCCTCTGCAGAACGATGCAGTACATTGTGTCCATGAGACAATGCTGCAAAAGTGTGTATTTGACTATATTTGCAAAATTCTCCCTGCAAAGACAACTGGCTAGCATGGCATCCATGCATGTAGGTGGAATTCCTAACTGGGACACATCCATGCTCACACTGCACTTATCTGGAACATCCATTTAAAACCTGGATGCGCAGTCCTGGAGAGAAACTACAGAAAATTAATAACTGATAAATTATATCACTTAATTGGGCAGGGAACTATTTTCTTGTCCATTAAAATCTATGACTAGATTTTTTAAACTGTATTTGTAAAACTACTGACAGTAATTTTCTAAACATTAGCTCATTCTGCTCTTTATTTCTTTCCCTGTAGTTTTATTTTTTTTCTCCAATCTTTTAACTTAACTGACTTGTATGTTCCTTAATGAAATAAATCAATGTAGCTTCCTCCTCCACTAAAGTAAACTTGCAAATTTCTTTGGCTCTAAAATTCTCATTTTTATTAAAACTGCCTTTTTATCAACTGGAAAATTTGATCTCACTTAAAGTACCATCATCAATTTCCTTCAACAAAAGACCATTGCTGGTAAAATCAATGTTTAATCCCTCATAAATGTGTTACATCATAATATTTTATTGCATATACATATGCAATATTTTTTTTTATTTTTCCTAGAAGAAAGATATTAAATATTCAGTAAGTATCTGTTGTCTGAAGTTTGATAGGCAGTCCTATTCCTTGCTCTCAGTGAATATTTGAACATTATTGCAAGCCACAAACAATTTTGGAAAGCTTATCATAGAAGCATTACATATATTATCTTGACCCCAACTCATTTCCTTTTTTTATGTTCTGCAGCATTAAAGATATTTTGGACCTGTTTGTAGAAACCTATGGAATAAATTCACTATCTGTGAAGCCTGAAGGTCTGGGTGAACAAATCATGAATCAAATACTAGAGAGAAGACTACTAGATCATTGAGTTCTAGAAAGTCCTGACATTCATCCTGACAAGGATCATTACGTCCAACTCCTGGTACTCCACAGGACACCCCAAGGATCACACCATGTGTCTGAGAGCATTGTCCAAACACATCTTGAGCTCTGTCAGGCTGGTGCTGTGACCTTTTCCCTGTTTAGCATCTCCCGGGACCAAGCCATTCTCTGGGTGAAAAACCTTTCCCTAATATTCAACCTAATTCATTCCCCTGATTCAGCTTCATGCTATTCCTCAAATCCTGTCACTGGTCAGCACAGAGAATACATCAGTGCCTGCCCCTCCACCTCCTCCCATGAAGAAGCTGTAGACTGTGATGAGGTCTCCCCTCAGTCTCCTTTTTAAGCTGAACAAACCAAACTGACTTCAGACTCTCCTCATATGACCTCCTCTAGAGCTTTCACTGTCTTGGTGGACGAAGATGGAAAAAAAGAGAGAAAATTAATGAAACTGATCTTTTGGAATATGAATAAAGTACAGTATGATATTTCTGAATGCTCATTTAAAATTTCACAGTCAACAGGAAAAAAACCCAACAAAAGTCTATTGTTATGTTCAGAAACAAAGCTCCTTAGTCTTTAGTAGGATGGCTAAGAGTAAGCACATGTATAAGTAGTTCGCTGGGAGACTGCAATTTGCTTTCCAAATATCTTTCCAAGGCTAATTATAAGACTTAGATTGAAAAAATGAGCTTTACTCCTTTCAATGAATGTTGGGTTTGGAGGGTGGGGAGGTGATTTTTATTGCAATTTTTAATATTACTACTACTAGTACTGTGATTAAGAGTTCTGGAAGCTAACCATCAGTATCACATCCCTGAGCTCAGGGCCTATATAGTTGTTCACTAAATCAACACAAAACTCCAGTGTAAAGACTGTAAAAATGTTGGCATTCAAGACCTGGCAGCACTTTACATCCACTTTGCATGGATAGGAACAAAAAAACAAAATCAACAGCCATTTGACTTATTTTTGTTTCGTAATATCTCCTGATCTATGCTTTAATATTAAGAAGCCACATTAGGAAATGGAAATTTTGTTAATGAAAGAAGAAAACAATTAGTTTGAAAAAAAATATGAGCCCTTTAAAATTATTACAGAGTGGAAATTACATGTGAATTATCAAAGATTAGCAGAAAATTTCTAAGAACAGGAATAATTTAAATGCAAGTTCAGGATATGAAATAGGTATAGAAACATTTCCTGTGGGTGGCTATGCTAAAATGAATTAAAATATTGTTGTCAAAACTTTTTTGTATTCAGTAATTTGCCACTATTTTTGCCAGCAATTTACTAAGTGCATGGAGGGGGAAGAATTAAAAAAGAAGATTTAATTAAGGAATTCCTTAGAAACACAATAAGCCTCAGACACCTCATACTTAAAATGTGCAAGTTAATAGGAGACTTGAAGCTTTCAAATTCATAATTATGTCCTACAGCTAATTGTTTGGCACAATTATGTCTCTGAACAGTGTTCTGTTACCAAGAGAGATCTTGGAAAAGTCAGGAAAATCAGAAGGGCTTACTTACCAAACAACAATTGCTCAAATCTTAAAAATAAGCAAATAAACAAACAAAATAAGTTTCAAATAACTTTCACTGCAAAAGTCCTTGTTCACTTTTCTGGCCATTTTTTTCTGGGGCTGGGTCAATGACCTTGGTGGATTGCAGTCAAAAAGAGATTGATGGCAAGTAAGATTTAAACATCCTGGAAGAAGCTGGACAGGAAGGTAGCTTCTTTAAAGAATTCTTACTTTATTTCTCAGACACTTGCAAGAAAAAAATGTTATTAAAGAGATCCCCAAGAGCCGAGGCATTGATAAAAAAAGATTTTACGCAGCCCTCTGGTAACCATTTGTTTCAACATTCAAATCTCAGGCCTTACTGTGTTGCTTACAGTACTTAGCACAAATATTGAGACTATGAAAGATTATCATCAAAGCAGTGCTTAGAGTGATAGGAAGAGAAACCTCTCTTATCTCTTCCCAAAAGTTCACTTTCCACTTTTTGGTGCACAAGCCTGGCATGATTGAATTGCACATACTCCAATCTTGGATAGTCTCAGGCAGTGTCTTATTCAATGGCACTAGTAAACAAAGTGTAATTTTAGCCAGAGACAAAGATTAAAACTAAATAATATGAGTTGGTCCTGTTGGGAATTGTCTCCAGTGGTAATTTTGGTTCAGCCTTTTGAACTTCTAGCAGATAACTATCCTTCAGGATATGTTGAGACATATTAAGACAATTGTTTCATGTAACTCAGTGCAACTAAACCACCTTGCCCAACAGCATGTAGAGTTGTCATTGAAATAAAAAATCTGCTTCTCATATAATGCTGTAAAGGCATTACTAAAGTCATAGTTGAAGTCTGATTGCCTTCAACAGTTTATTAGTTGTTGAGAATTATTTAACACTGATGAATAGGAATGAAGAAAATCAGGACAAACAATACAGAGATGCTGTTTAGAAAATTCAAATTTCCATCCAAACGCATAAACAAAAATGTGAAAAAGAAAGTTCCCTGTGGTTTACTGAAGAGTTCATAGGAAGAAATCATAGGACAACAAAAGTTTCAAGATAAACACATTCATCTCAATATTTGGGATATTTCAGAAAAAAAAATCAGTGTTGTTGAGAAGAGCCAAGTTACGGTAATTAAACTTCCCAGGATAACAGGAAGACCATGAGGAAACTTGATGGATTAAGCTAATACTCCATCTAGTACAGGATTTGTTTTCTGACATTGGCAGAAGCTTGACATTTTCTGCTATCCATCCTTCTCATTCCCTAGGATGTACTACCACTGAATTACAGATATTGGAGGTCATGTTCCTGTTTGTTTTCTAATACATATTATTTGAAATTTTAACCTGATGAAACCATCTGCTATCCTCAATCTCCTGTGGTGAAAAGCTACCAAAGTTTGACACCCATTGTGTAAAGTATTTTTAAGTATTTCAAACTGTTCTCAGTGCCATCCAGAGTCCCCAGGTGTCTGTATTGTGGGAATTGGTGAACCATGGATCTGCATCCTGCTTACCATTACCTTCATCATTTGCTTGGTCATGCCTTCCCTCAATCTTCTCTGCTCCAAACCAAGTAGTCAAAACTTTATAATCTTTTTTTCCCACACACCTTATGCATGCCTTGCATAATTTTCATGTTTTCTAGTACCTCTTAACATCTCTCTTGAGATGCTGAGATCAGAACTGCACAGATTCAAGTGCAGTGACTGTATGACAGAGGGACAGCATCTTAGTTTTTCCAGCACTCTCAATCTTCTGTTTTCTATAATGGAGATATAGAATATAATTTACTGTAATTCTGCCACACAATTAGAGAAAAGATTGTCATCTTGTCTCAAAAGCCACTTCTGAATTATCATCTTAAATGAGTACCTAAGCTTTTTAATTCAAAACCAAAAATGGCATATCCAAGGAAACTCCACACATCAGATTTAGAAAAGTTCTCTGGGGTCTAAACTGCTTTTTCTTTTCATGTTGCCTGAATAAATAGGTTTTGTACAAAGTGAGAGTATAAAGCAGATAAAATTTAAAAACTCTTCCTGAGCCTAAAGTCAGGCTGTGGCTTAGCTTTGTAGGCAGTCACAGATTCTGCTGGCAGCAGCCATGCTGGAATGATGGCCAGGGGCTGTTGCACACATTCCTTACATGATGGTTTTCATACATGAAATCACACGCCGCCAGCTCAAAAAGTCTCTTACAACACATGCACCCTCAAATCAAATAAAGTCACAAGCCAACAGACAATGATACCAATCTTTTGTCTGTAGGAGCATGTTGCATCTGTGCTTTTTCAATGAGTGAACAAACAGCCAGATAACTACCTCATTTTCAATGGGGAATAAAAGAAAAAAACAGAAAAGAAAAAAAAAAGGAAAAAATAAAAGGGGGAAAAAAGGAGGGGACAGGGGAAGAAAGGGAACTGAGCCTTTGATGTGAATTATCACCTTTTGGCAAACTTTCCTGGAAATGTGAGTGAAGAACCATTCTTCATCTCATTACTGTCCAGGTGAAAATGGAGTTGCTGTGCTCAAGCATATACTGGTTTCTTCACATTTCTTCAAGATGAGCAGAAAGAGAAAAACAGACAAAATTAGGATTTACCTGATTCATTCCATCCATGCAGGGAGAAAGGTGTGCTGCTGTTACTCTCTGATATGGAGTAACTCATGGATATTCTAGAGGCATTTGTGCTTCTTGAAGACCCAACATCTTCTAGGATGGAGAGCAGAAGAAGTAATAGGGTCACTGTCCCCACAGCCCCACTGCAAGACATAAGCCATCTGTGAAGCATTTCTCCATTACCAAAATTGTGGAAAAACTGAAAGCATACTCATATTCTGGCAACTATTTTCTCATCCTTGTTATGTAGCCTAGTTAAAAGGAAGATATATATCTAATTGATCTTACTGGAGCAGACATTACACAGATAAAATTGGCTGTTTCTAGGTGTGCCAACTCTCTTTCTGTGTTAATATTTTAATCTCTAATTTTCATAAAAGAAGGATGTGCAGCATGCTGTCTCATCTCCCACAGACTCAAACCCTCTCCTACATTGATGATTTGCCTTCATGCCCTCCTCAAATATTAATATTTCTCACAATACAGTATCATGAGTCACTATTGATAAATATAGCTAACAATGTTAAATGCACAAAAGGCAGAAGCAATGAGTTTTATTTTACTAGTGACCTAAGGACTTTGCTCATCAGCCAGGGAAGAAAGATGTAGAAGTAGTGCTGAGCATAACAAAGACAAATAAAAAGGAGATTTGAGGAAATCCAAATATTAGTAGTATCAACACGTCCCACGATTTCAAAATGGGGAAAAAAAGCATATAAATTTCCCAAAATTCCCTCCTGATTTGTTGCCACATTAGTTGTACTGCTGCATTGTGCTAACCATCCATATGGCTCTGGTCACAGTAAAGTTTCCTTACTAACACCTTTAGTCCTATCAGAATTCATCTTCTCAAAAAATAATTTGATTTCAGTAATGTGTTCCATTCTATAATTATATGTTTCCTTACAGTAAATTGGGTGAACGAGGGTGATTTCTAAAAAAATAATGATACTTGCATCTTTTGAATATCAATTAAATAAAAAAATAAGTTTAGAATCCAGCTAGCAATTAAAAGTCTAATTATGTGGTTGCCATTTCTCTACACTAGATAGTTTTCTGACAGTATCTAGTCTGTGATTAATAGGGGCATAAATAAGGAAATTAGCCATTTTTAAAACCAAATCTTTTCTTTATCTGTGGTGGTGCATCCTCCCCCCACCTTTGTCTCAAGCTGCATGCTGATCTCAGAAATGCTCATTAGGCCTCAGCCTTGATGAGCAGCACCTAGGCTAAGCTCCTCCTGAGCTTATCAGAAACCTTGTCTGCTCCCAGGAACTTATGCTGTCTAACAAGCTCCTGCTTTTTAATGAACAGCCCTGGAAACTTATTTTTCCTGCCTGCATCATAACCCAAGTGGAACAACATTTTTGTTATTGAACTTTAAAAGAAAGTCACTGACCTAAATTGTAGCCAGGATG
Organism: Lonchura striata; assembly: GCF_050655825.1. NCBI lineage: Eukaryota > Metazoa > Chordata > Aves > Passeriformes > Estrildidae > Lonchura > Lonchura striata. The sequence goes on along the minus strand of NC_140705.1, from coordinate 80,447,841 downwards.
GAAAACTACTAAAGGCAGCTTCTTATGACCCTGTTGTGTTGGTTTGTGTGGCCAGGTGGAGTTCTGCATCCCTGTGGTGTTCCATGGGCTGCAGAGCAATCCCGTCTCCGGCGCCTCCTCTCCCTCCTCCACTGGCCTGGCTGTCTGCAGAGTCCTCTCACATGGTCTCACCCTGCTCCTCTCTGGTCACAATTACATCTGCACTACAACTTTATTTTTACCTTCTTAAATATATTATCCCAGATGCATTACCAGCCTTTCGGACCGGGCTGGTTTGACCAGCAGCCATCTCTCCTGGGGCCTGCTGGCATGGACTCTGCTGAACATGGAGGAGGTCACCACCAATTTCTCACACAAGCCACCCCTGCAGCCTCTCAGCTATCAAAACCTGGCCATGCAAGCCAAATACACCCATAAACGTTGCTGTTAAACGTTTAGGCCTAAACCATTGGTTGATTCTGGGGCTAAATTTGGCAAGGGGGGTTGCCTCTGAAACTTGTGGTTCTAAGGGAGGGTCTTTATTCCTTTAATCCTTACCATTTCCCATCCTTACCTTTTTCTGTGCCCAGCATCCACATAGGTAATTTCTGACAGATTTTTGTTTCATTTTGATTGTTTTTAGGTTTTGGTTTGATTCTTTCTTCGTGTGCATTTAGTAGACTGAAACTTGCCAAGCAACTTTATATTAAACTTATTTATGCCAATACCTTTACCAGAGACTTATTAAGTGATCTTAAAACACTAATTTGAGACAGTGTCCAACCATATATGTTTCCAACTAGCGTTTCATTCAAGTGTCATTCAATGAACATTGTTCGAAATGACAGGATATACAAGACATAGATCTAAACTCTGAACTTTTATAAAATAGAACAGAAAAAAGCAAGCAGAAATCACTACTGAGTATTTTTAAAGCCCTTATTTAATGTTTGAGGAAACTATTTCTTCCAGCTGTATCTGGTATTTTTCTAGCCCCCTAGCACTAATTTGGGCTAATCAGCATCATTGTGGGCCTCATCTCAAAACTGTCCTTTGGTTCTCTATCCTCAGGGCAAGTTTCAGTTTTTCCAGAGTACTATAGGAAGGAGAACTGTGGGGTCACCTTGCTTTATTAATTCTACTTGTTATATATACTTGCTCTTGGGCACCTTTGTTTAGCATATATGTGCTCACTTGAGTACTTCTTTATGGGTAGAAAAGACCATGTCACCACTTTTTCAGACCCTTGGTAAATGATTCTCTTGTGAATGAAACTATAGAGTATTTTCATAATTTAAATATTGTGTCTAAGGTTTCTATATAACTTCTAGACTGATTAAAGATTAAATTTTCACAAGGAATCCCATGCAGTTCCAATGGCTATGTTCCTTGTTTTCTGTGCATGTTGTCTCACATTATTTCTGAAGTTCTAGAGCAGTAACAGAATAAGTACCTTCAGCTTACAGATATGTTCCTTTGACATCTTTCAAAGTTTTGACAAGATGCACTTAAATGTGTTTATAGCCAAGACTGTAATTAGGAATTAATTTTCTAACTTATTTTTCAGATTTCATGTTTGAATTTCTTTCCCATGGGAAAGGGAAAAAAAACACACAAAACCAACAAAACACAGATAATTGTATTAATTTTAAGGAATTTAATAACAGATAAGGATAATTGCTCAGTTAGTTATTTACCATGCAATTAAGATGGGGATAGATGAAGAAATACATTCACATATGCTTGTGCTCCCTAAAGATAGAAAATTTATATTATTTAAAAATTGATCTAGGGAAACAAAAGAAAGAATCTTTTGCCTCAGAGGATGAACTAGACGGAGCTCCTGAGGATGTAACCATACCAACAAACAAATCAATCCCTGTTATGGTTTGTTCAAGAAACATTAAGGAACAAGGAAAGACAACAGTAACAGGAAAGTATTCATAGACTACGACAGCTGTATATACATTTTCTGAATCTTGAAAAGCTAGGTGCAGTTTGCAGATCCAGGAAATGTGTCTCTTGACACAGATTGTATTAGTAAGAATGCAGAAGGAGGGCTTTGGAGCACTGCAGAGCAATGAAAATATGCATAAAGTATTAGCATGAAAGAGTCCAAAGTCAGAAACAGAATTCAGACTCGAGCAGGCATTCAGAGCTTAACACATTGGCAGAATGGGTCAGTATAACAGCTCACATGAGAAGAAAACAGCAGCAGCTAATCAGCAAGACATGTACAATGCCTTGAAGATTAGAAGAAAAACTTGACATTTTCTGTGAAAAGGAGGTACCTGAAACACATAAGTTAATTAAAGGGAGGGGCATTTATTAACATGACTGGTAAGAAGGAATTTAAACAAATTGGAATGTGTATGAACAGGAAAAGAATACACAGCAGAAGTTTTAGGATCCATTAATTAATTAATGGACTATTGGGTTTAGAAGCTGTTTGCAAAATTATATTTAAGATCAAGAGACTGAAGCACACTCAGGACAGTGATTTCAAAGGCTTTTTGGACTAAGATCTACTGAGGTTCAGTGTAGTGAAAAGAAAAACACAAACTGTGGACTGAAAAATTCTGAAAGATCTGAGTCCTCCCCATGTGTGATACCACACTCATTTTAATCCAAGACAAATTTTGCATCCCTCTTCTCACCTTCAGTTATAAATGATTCAGCACATGCAGACTGATTTTATAGCATTTCATTTCACTCTCCAGGGACAGGATACAACACAGAATACAAGGTTTTGTCTGTGCTGGTTGTTTTCTTGTTGCTTCTGGACCTTAGGAAGAAATCTGGACAAAGGATTCTTAACCCTAAGATCCATACTGTAGATGAGGAGTCAAGGACCCCTCAGCAACTTGGCAATTGTACTGTACCAGTACCTAGGACTTGGCAAGGAAGTCTGACCCCTGATCCTGCTGAGAGCCATTGCATTGTGATATCTGCCCTCACCCCTGGCACCTGTGCAGTCCACTGGCTTTGGCACTGTTTTCATTCCATTTATTGTGGGAACAAGCATCACACTGGAATAAGAAATTCATTCGGATGCATTTGCATCCATGATTGATTTCTTGATAAAAGGTTGAACTAAAATATAAATTTTTACTATTAAAAAAACCCAAACTAATTTATTTTAATAAAAAAACCCCATACACTCCTCTTTGTTACCTGCTTCAAAACAAACTAGAAGACAGCACCATCCCTCTGTCATTTCTCAACTAAACACTGGGGTGACCCTGCAGTTGTATTCCAGCAGCACAAAAAAGTTTCCCTTTGAGTGTGATCTGAGGAAGCAGCAGGCTATTATTGCTCTAAGAAACCAGAAAGATTTCCACCTTTAAATCCAGTTCACAGGAAATTTAGATGTAGACACTGAGTCAACATTGGTCTGGTGTCTCAAAGTTGCTGTTTTCAGATATAAGCACTGATATCAGGAACTTTCTGATTTTGAAGGAATTGAGTTTAACATATTTTTTTAGAGCAAGTTTTTTATTTTATACTCGCAGACCAATAACTGAAAATAATGCCTGGACAGATGCTGAGGACTCCATTCAAAGAAGACATAGAAATTTAAGGACAAGAGCAGCCACTGTAAACAATTTCTCTCAGCACTCTCAAAGATCAGTACTAGAATACAGAAAACCATTAGCTTGCCTAACGTCTCCCTCATTTCATGTAATTTACTACCATGTCTTCCCCAGGGCTCCCACTGCCTGGTTTCCTCCAGGCATTGAAAGAGGTAGCACACATCTCTGTAGCTGTTCAGGTGTTCCATTTTCAGAGGCTCTCCACTACAGCTCTTTGTGAGAGTATCTGATTTTCAGTTTAATTTTTGCAATCATTCTTTATATATTCACTTGCCCCAGTTTATGATATGATTAAAAATCGTTCTCAGCTTGAATCAGGAGATTGGTAAATTGCACTGAATTGGCTAAGCAGGGGATAAACCTGTTTAACCAGGATTGTTGTTCAGTGTCCCAGACCAGACCAATTCAAAATCAATTTAGGCAGATAACTGAAAGAGGTTTCAATGAAGCAGATCACAGATAAGCATACATACTAATAATTCTGATTTGAGACTAAATTTTTAGGTGGTTGTTTAATGCTTTATTCTTTCAAAGTACAGACACAGAAGATTATTATATTAGTCTCCTTGAAAGAACCAAAATGTATGATTCTCTAACTAATCCTTTGCTAGTTTTCTTTTGTTCATCAGACCCAAGAAAGTCTTTGCTTGTCACACATATAGGATACAATCTATATCATATATATGTACTGTCTGTGGAAAGGGTACTGTAATGGTTATGAAGAAAAAAATGGAGTTTTTGAAATTACAGGTGGCAAAAAATATGGGGAGAGGTATGAGGGACATGTACTGCTGAGGGAGAAAACCAAGGTCCTGAGTGGAATACTGTCTGTTATGCATAACAGCAAACTGTAATCAGTAAAAAAAAAAAATGGAGTAACTACAAAATTCTCTGTAAAATTCTCTTATCTCTGGAGTAATGCATATTTTTGTGTCATTTTTGGTATTCTAACATATTTCTAATTACATGTTACATGTCTCAATTTAAAGGAGAAGAAAAAGGAAGAGAAAAAGACTTCTTTGTATAAAGGTAAATTGTGTAATCTCTCTGACACTTAATATCCAGGCACTAGATAGTAGACGTTCACGGTTCTCCCCTTGTAATGTGAAGTAGTGTGACTAAGGAAATTGGCTGATATCATTCTGAGAAGATCAGCTTATTTCAGAACAAGAACATCTGGATTTTTTCCAGTTTACATGATATCACCATGAACATGACATGAATATAGCTTATAGGACTTACACATTTTCATATAATTGTAAAATTATTGATTAAAGATAGAAAACTTTAGTTCTTGAGATAAAAAGGATAATAAATCTGTTCTACTGTAAGTAACAGGATTTTTTAAAGAAAAAAAAATAAAACATGGATATAAGTAATTCTCACAGATTTATAGTTGTTGCCTACAATCTAAAGAGAACTTGTGAGAAGAGCATTCTATTACTTATCTATTTAAATTTGTTTCCCTAAGACTGGAAGAGTGATATTTCACCATCTGCTACTGAGTAGCTCATATCAAAGCCTCGTTCATCATCCTTACCCTGTTACATTGAGAGAATTTATAGAGCAACAACATCAGCAGAAACCACAATTTCTTTTAAAACACGGGGAAAATTTCACATATCTTCAGTAAATCATAATTTTCATAGAAAGGACTTTGATTAAATGTGACATTGCTGTTTAGGAGATGATCTAAACTTTGGGTCTGGTCAATATGGCCAGCAGATGGTTTCCAGTGATTCCACTGGGTTTTCAGCAGGTGGTTGCCAGGAGACCCTCCACAGCTGAATTGTACCAGAGCAGTGCATTCAGAGTTCACTAAAGTTCTTTACCCACTCAATGCCCTTCAACTACTTAATGAAAAATTCCTAGGAGTGTCATCTGCAAACACTAGAAATCAATAAATTAGGTCACAGACTTCCTGAAACTGTCTTTTGTTCACAAAGTGCAAGCTTGACTCTGCAGCACTCTGCTTTGCTGCCAGCTATGTGGGTTCAGATTGGATGGACTCCAAGCAATAGGCTAAAAGCTGCAACACGCTTTCAGTGACTGAGTAGAAAAACACTACAGCCACAGGCCCATCATTGCTTTCTTTTATCAGGTATCAGCTGGTGTGGCACATTTTAAGTCCAACAACACTCTTTACAAGGGATCTTCTGCATCATAATTTGTGTGATAACTTTTCTAAGTTTTCAGCTCATACATCAATGTAATATATGAATCTGAAATCACTATGAGATACAATATATATTTTGACAAACATAATTTTGACAATACATTTTTCATGGCAGTACACATGACACTTAACTTATCTCTACAGGTGAGTAATAATAAACACCTAAAATAATAAATAATAAATTTTAATGATTTTTATTTCCTGTTGCTTTTTATTTTTTCCTAATATACCCATTTACCTGAAAGGTGAGAATTTGAGGTATTGGACTTCTATGAAAAATAACAGCCTCAATCTATCATGAGCCTGATTTTTAATTTGAAATGTGATCTGAGTGACTACTGTTCTGCAGAGTTCAGTGGGGATCATCTCAGGTACAAGATGGAGATCAGCACAGTTCTCAGTCAGTCAATGCAGAACACAGCAGTCCATTCCATAAATACCTTTAAGAACAGGTATTTTAGCCCAGGCAAAGCAATCTTAAGGTATTGGCATAGGTATGCTTCTAGGTTGAGAGTTAGAAATGACAGGGAGATCATCTGAGAGTTTCTTGCTTAAAGTGTTAAGGTGCAAAATGTTTTACTATTGTTAAAATAACCAGTGAGAAAAGATAGGCATTAAAGTAACTTTGCAAACCTGGACCTCAGTGCCTTTTAGCAATGCTGTTTGAAATGGATGGAAGGGGGTGGAAAAGACCACAACAAGAAGCAGAGTCTCAGGTGGTTTAAATGATCAATGATAAACTATCAATTCATTTACACAGAAAGAAAATCTGATTCTTTGAACATGAACTGAATGTTTCATCAAATAGAGTAATAAAGAAAGTGCTACTGAAGGGGGAGTTAGAAAAACCCCCAACATATCTTGTTGACATGTAGCACACATTTAATTAAAAAAAAACAAATGTTATAGCATTGGTTGCCCTAATAAACTGTTTCCAAATTAAATATAAATAATTATATATATATATATATATATATGTATATATACTAAAAACTTGTAATTTTTGAAAGCATAACTCTTTATCTTGTTGTATTCTGTATAAGATGCTTAAAATTAAAAAGTACTTCTCAAAGAAACATAAAAAGGTATTTTTTATCTATGGAAAGCTTCAAATAGTTTCAAAAAACTGGTGAAACAGTAAACTATTATTTGTAACTCAATCAACATGTTAAGAAAACAGTAGAAATTTTACTGGATTGGGAAGCAGTCATTATGCCTGTGAAAAGAAAAAAAAAAACATCCACACAACGATCACGGAATCTGATTCCATTGTTTCCTCTTTTCTGTACAAAAATAATAGCCTCAATTCTACCACACAACTGAATGTATGTTTTCTGTTTTTTTTCAAATGTTATGAATTTAAATAACCATTTTGTTTAGCCTGATTTAACACCTAAAAATCTATTTCAATGAGAGCCCTATGATTAAATTGTAAATGAGTAGTTGAACAGTCCACAGCAACTGTCTGGGAAAGGGTGATTTTCAGTAATTATTTTTTTATTCCCTACAAGACCATATGTGTAGAGCTCCTCGTCTAGAGGGAATGTAACATTCTGTGGACCTCACCAATTTTGAAATGAGCTTAGTTATAATTGATAATTCAGCAGGCAAGCTGTAGAAGTGAGATTTGCACTGCAAATTATTTTGTGAATTAATACTATTTTTGTCATACCACTTTCATAAACAATGATGTGCTAATATCACAGAAATCTTTCATCCGCCATCCCTCACGCTAGCACGGCCCTGGTCTTATGAAAAAGTTGTTGATTTTCTCACAGAGCTGATGGGGACTTGCTTTAAAAGCTACTAAATTCAGTAAGATTATTAACATAACTCACAGGATTACACCAGTAACTGAATGTCCTACCCCAATTTGGGGTAGGGACATTATGATTTTGAGATATGTTTCATGTATATATATACACACACACACTCACATTTATATATAAAATGATGCTAAACCACCATATAAATAAGAAAATGCCTAGACTATCTTTAGCATTTATTTATCAGTCATATATCCCAATGAGCTAGATCCATAGATGTTTTGAAAAAGGCTGAGTTCTTCTCCTTTGTTGGATTAACTGTCCCTTTAATTTGAGATGAAATTCCATCCTAATTTACAAGAATTAGGAGTTAAAACTCAGATCCAAAATTAAATATAAATCAAACTGAGAGACAAAGTATAGATAACTCCCACAAGAATTGCAGTTTTCTGACATAAGGAACTCTAAATTTTTGTTAGTAAACCTGAGAATGGTCCTGAGAAACCTGAGAAAAAGATATTAGGCTTATCTCTAACTTTTATGTTGTTGACTACCACTTGTATTCAGCTGTTTCTCTCTATCTAAAATATATATCAGTTCTGAATAGGTGAGTGAAACTCACTCATAGTCATATCAAAGAAAAAGAAGTTATTTATGTTCCTCTTAAAGTCTGCTCTAAGGACAAGAATATTTTTTTTCTTTGTGTCACAGGCTCACTCAGGCACAGCAACCTTCTCAGCTTCACTAATTAATCTTGCCGCTGTTGCTGACTGCACAGGTGATGAGACTCTCACTTGTCACCTAGGAAATACAGTTTCTGTAACAGAAAAAGGTTTCTGTCTGTGAGAGACTTAAAACCTCTATTAAAAGGTTTAAAAAAGTTTTGGAGACCTTGCTCATATAATTGAAGAATATTGTAACTTTGAAGTTCTGAAGTATAAACTACTCAGACTTGTTTGGTTTGGGTTTCTGTTGTTGTTTTTGTTGTTTTGGGAGTGTGTTTTTATTTTTTTTATCAAGTTCCCGTTTCAAACCAAAGTAACAACTACTTGATAAATAATTTTCTTACACATGCCAGATAGAAATTTACCTGCAGTATTTGAGTTTTCAGCTTGCAAACTGTCCAGCTTCCTAGAAAAAGGAAACCACTTTCTCGTTAACTAATTCAAATGCTTGCATTACCAGATAATTGTTATTATTCCCATAGCAACCAGAAGAAATGCTCTTTTGGGAGAATACTGTAAGAATTATTTGCTATTATTATGGTAAGAAGAGAATACGTGAGGATTCGCACTCTGCCATGTCTATTGATATTGAAGGTGAAATAACCCTTTGTGACATTTTGCCAGTATTGATAGGATGTTTTCATTTATCTTCCACCTACCCTGTTCATTAGGAATTGATTTTCAGCAGGGACTACTTGAGAAAGCAGTCTGAATTGCCCACAGCTGGAGTGAGCAGAGCTGCTGGCGTTTATTACAAGCAGATGTGATTTATTAAAAAAAAATATGGATATTGATCTAGTACCGATACCCAACTGTGACAGACAAAAACTCTCTAACATTTTAAAGTTATAAAGTGTATGTTTATTCAATGCCGGGCAGCATGTGGGATCGCTCCCAAATAAACACCGCACCTTCCAGGTGATTACAGAGTCTTCTTATCCATACAAGTATTGAATACCCAAAATACAAATACATATTCATAATTTTGGTACATCCCATTCCCTGCTTCATATGCTAATCACTCCAAAAGCTATTAAGCATGCGTAGTTTGTCCCTTGAAATGGGTTGGTGGTCCCTTTCATAGGGAGGGGTCTCAAAATGAGGGAGTAAATGAAGTCTTCCTCATTCTGACCTTTCTACCTTTTCAATGCAAATATGACAAATGAACTCTTGGTAGAACTCCCATTCCTTGTCTTCAGTTGGTTTCAGAACAGAGGAGGCCCACAATTGTCTGATGTTCCTAAAAGCTATTTGTCAGTTTCTATATTCTTCATTATAAACCCAGCTAAATAACATTGTGCTGACAAGCAATCAATTATTAGTTAACTACTAACTCCTAACTTCATCAAGACCTACTCATTTATTATTATTATTTTAATTAACTCTAGTAAGGCTTATTTCTAACTAAAATCTTATCTCCTCTAAAATCTCTAAATTCCTTAAAGTTTACATTTCAGATGTAAGGTCAGAATGTTTATTCCTCACCTGCTCAGAGCCAGCAGCACCATCTGACCAAGCCCCTGAAGAGCTGCCAGCCACAGGGCTGCTGCTGCCTGGTGACAGCTTCTTATGGCACTGACCACAGCTGCAGCTCTCAAATGCCTGCTTCTTCCTCCCACTTCTAGCTGTCCCCCCTCCTACCTCTCATGTCCTTTTCCATCTTTGCTTCAAATTGCTGCCTCTTTGTTTCTGCTGCCCTGGGACAGGGGGCTGAGAGTTCTGGAATATAATTTGTGACTGCCTGCCTTGGCTTTCTGCTTCACCTGCTGCTTGGCAACTTTTTTTTGCTAGCTGGACTCCTGCATGCTCAGTCAGAGCCAAACCAAAAGGAAGTGGGAGCAGTTGTTCTCAGTTAGATTTTGAAGTCTGAGAGTTTGAAAACAGATTTTTTTGAGGACAATTAGGATAATGTAAGGATAATTGAGGAAACTTACAAGCAGAGGACAAAGTCCAAGATTGTCAAGAGCAGATCTGTGACTGATCTGAATGTGTCTACTGTGTAGAAGACCTGAAATTTGCTTGGATGTTTATGAAGACATCATGCTGCTGCTGATCCTAACAGATTCAACTGGGTATGGACTGTTCTTGTGCCCTGAAGAAAAGGACAGAACACAGATGTGTTCCTGCAGCTGAGCTCTTTATCCTTTCCTGCCACAGCCCCAAGGATAAGGTGGCCTTGTATATTCAGCTGGCTGGGAGAATGCATGGGTCAGACTTGGGCCCCAGACAATTCCTTGATGTCATCAAAACTATAGCAGGGTTCATGTCTATTGGATGCAAAATCAACAGCCACATGTCAGACCTGAGCATATGTCCTGTCCATATTTAATTATTAATAGGTGTGTAGTCAGTAATTCAGGCGTAGATGCCTTGACATTGTGACCATGGGATAAGGCTTGGAAATTTCTTTGGATACTAAAGGTTAAAAGGGTGTTCAATTTTTTTTTTTTTCTCTTCCTGTGCCACAAGATAGACCACACCTGAACCTGGCAAATTCCCTCTCAGAAACAGGACCTTGTCATCATTCTAAAAGGCATAGAAAGTAGAATCTCAAGCTTTCGTTCCATATAATAATTTCTAAACTCTTGAACATTCTTGCTGCCTTCCTTGGTACATGCTATAAATCCTTCTCAAGTTGCAACACCAAAAATTGTCTGCAGCACTCCAGCTGAAGTCTTAGTAGAGAACAATTATTGTAAGTGGTTTTTATAAACTAGGTTCTTATTGATGCATTCAGGTAGATTTCTTACCTTTCTCACAAATATAATAATATTGATTCCTATTTAGCTTCTTATTTAGTCCCTTAGATCTTTCTCTGCAGAGCTGACACCCCACCAGTTAATCTCTGACCTGTTTTTTGCCTGGCATAATATTCTTTTCCAGGTAAGGGTCTCCCTCTTGACCATATTTAGTAGAATATAGACTTTTTCACACCAAATTATCAAGATAATTTTGAATTCGATTTTTTTTTTTTTTTTTAATCCAGAGAAGCTCTTCAAAATGCACCCAAAATGTTGTTGTCTATGAATCATTGCTAAAATTGAGAGGTACTGAGTGTGGAAGTACATGAAAGGTTGGGTTTGTTAGATGTTTACCATCATTAATACAGATAATAAAAAGCAGGTGATAGGCGCACCACTTTTGAGCAGATGCTACCCAAATATTCATACAGAACACATTTTCTTAATTGCTTACAATAACATCACATGCTCTTTTCCTGTCCATGAGCCCTTATATTCTACTTTCAGTTAAAATTAGATCTGTTCAATATGGTTTGTACACTAATTCATGTTGGTTTTTATTCATTTCCCTATTCTTCTTTCCAGTATTTCTAAATGGTCAGTTGGATTGTTTATTCCAAAACTTTTGGAGGCTATTAAAATTAAACTTATTTAAATGTATTATTCTCCAGTTTCTCCTTTGCTTATGCTATTTTCCTTGTGGGCAGAAAGATACCAAATAAACAATTGTGTTTTCTACCCCAGAATAAGACTGACCAATTGAAATGCTCATCAAGTATAAGAATTAATTTAAATTTAATGAAAATCTAATGGGTGAATCAGCTAACCCTGTTCAACAGACAACAGTTGAAGTAAAAACAAACAAGGCGTGTTTTTTTTGTATTCACAATGTTCCCAAATATGGAACAGAAATCAAAACTGTCCTTTCTGAACGTGACTGACATACATGATTTACAAGAGAATGATGTTGTAAACCAGATTTGATCTTGCTTTGGCAAAAGCCATAATTCAAAGTATCTTGAGAAATTACCTGAATTTCGTGACTTCAAATTATGTGATGAAATCACATGAAATAAACAGTCAAAAGATGCAAAAACAAGAATTAAAAATTGGGTCAGATTTTCCAGACACACAGGAGAATAGATTGAAGGTACAGACATTTTAGAATTGACAACACTACATTTGAAAAGTTACACAAAAACAGAAGCAAGAATAACCTATAGCAGGTTCTCGTTACTCTAGGAGGAGAATTAAATGTGCTATTTAGAAGATAACAATGTTCTTAATGAAAAGCATGAGTTTAAGATTCTATAGAGAAAATAGCAATAAACCTGACAGAATAATACCCCACAGGCTTAAAAAGTGCACCCAAAGGGACACTGACCAAGCTAATTGAAATTAAGGCAGCCATTAAGCACTTTTTTCAGTCTTATGTGCTACTCCCAGATAAACAGAGCTCATATCAATAACATCAATTGCAAATTAAAGGTTTGGGGTTGTGTTGAATTGCATTTTTTTTTAATTCTCCTGCTTATCCTTATTTATTTTAGATACCATGGAAGGCAAATCTCCAGGGCTAGATGGCTATCAGATCTATTTCATTAGGGCAGTTAAAAGGTAACTGCTCTGTTTCTGAAATTAGTTTAAAAATTAAATTTAAAAAATACTATTAAACTTGCATTATGATATTTACATATTTTTAATAAAAATATCTGACCTAATGATGAGAGTTTTCTGTACAATCTCATGCAGTGACAAACAAATATAACAAAAGTAACATTAATAAAACCAAGATGGGATTGTGCTCTGGTCATTGCTGTATTTTCCTTTTGTGAGCATGTTGCTGACTGCAGTGGAGAAGTGGCATTGTCTGTGGCTCACTCTGGCACCTATCTTGCTCTCTATGACTAAGCTTGAGGAGTCAGGCTTTCAGAAACCCTGTATGTTCACCTGCTTGGCCAAGAGCTGAACCTCGAAGCAGCTTTCCCTTTTCTGTGCAGGATTTTGTATCCATTCACCAGACAGTCAAGAGAAGATTGAAATGAAGAGGAGAGTAGTCATGATTAGTTCTTCAAACTTCTTTTTCCTTCTGACTGAAATCACTTCAGCCTTTTCAAGGCATTCAATGTTCAGTAGGTTATTTTGCACTCCCATTTAAGAGAGAAGGGGAAACAACCTACCACGTATTTTACTGGTGGCATGTATGGCTTTGTAACATATTTCCACTAAGAGACTTAGAACATGAGCACCTTAGAAGAAACCTCTATGGAAACTCCAAGGCTAAGTTTTCTGAAAGATGAGAAGCCTCATTTCTGCATGGAACTTCTGCTCTCGCCTGTATTAGTTTCAAGGAATGAGGACCTTGAAAAAAAACCTAAGAAGAAGCAGAGAGAGTAGAAAGATAATTAGGTAGTTACAAGTGTGCTGCTGCCACCCATACAGTAGATTTGCTGGAGTAGATGTGCTTGTTAAAATGCTGGAAGTGAGTGGTGGTGCATGGGCAACATTTATCTCAGAACCTGCACCATGTAAGAAATATAGAGGATTTACATTAATATTCTCAAGTTGTACCACAGTGCAGATTCTGGGCTTCTGGTAGGACCTCAGAATACTCTGCCTTGAATTATTCAGGTGATTTTACTTATTTTGCTTAGAAAAGAAAAACCAGAATGCTCCTAAATCTGTTTGTTCCTCATCCAGAGGTATTGGGTCTGGCTGAGATTGAGATCATTTCCCCCTCAGCAACCTGCACAGTGCTGTGCTTTGCAGTGGCAGCTGCAGAGGTGTTGGTAACACTCCAGTGTTTTGGCTACTGCCAAGCAGCACTGGCACAGCACCAACAATGTCTCTCCAACATTCCACCCCTGTCAGGGGCCTGTGAGTGGTCACAGCTAGGACAGGTGACCTTAACTGACCAAAGGGCTATTCCATACTCTATGACTCCTGCCTGGATTTAAAAGCTAAGGAAGGCAGGAGAAAGGTGTGGCATTCATTATTTAGAATGTTTGCTTTCCACTACATGTTTCCTGTGAAGTGGGCAGACATTACTTGTTATTTTCCCTTTGCTTGTGTGTGTGTGCAACCTTTCACTTTAGCTTTGGTAAACTGCCATATCTCAGCCCACAAGTTTTCTGATTTTCACTCCCTGTTCAGCTGAGAAGGGAGACTAATAGAGCAGCTTGGTGGGCAGCTGGTGTCTAAACAAGGTCAATCCCCCTCAGCAGGAGACAGTCCTTTTTCTCAAATACCCATTGTTGAGAACATGCCTGAAAGGCACCACATAAAAATTTTGACAGCTCTCATTTCTTTGTACCCCAAAACGCCTTTCATCCATCTCCAGGGCAAATAGCAAATGAGCAGCACAGATGAGAAAGGTCAAGTCCTCTTCTTGCTATACTGCATCATGTGAATTTGACTGTAACACCAAACAAGGAGATGGAGACCATTCTTGCTGAATCTATATGCTTCCTAGAACTTACTGATGTTCATTAAATGAGAAGGCTACTCTGCTCAGCAGATCTCTGAATACTACTTTTATAAACTGAACTCAATGGAGACAGATAATAAAAATAGTGTCCTACGTAGGTTTATGTAAGGAGAATAATTTATATATAAAAATTATTATTTTTGCACTTTGTTGGAAGTGGATTTCCTGCTCTGACAATGAAATATAAATTGATTATATTTTTTATAGTTTAGAAATGTGTTAGTAAAATTGCTTTGGCTCATGCACTTAAAATTTGTATATTGATTGAATGGAGCTCCTATTTTATAAAGATATTTTGTTTAAAAAAATCTGCAGCAAATATTAATTTTCTAAAGCATTAAATTGCCATTTTAAAAAAGATAGTTAAAGAAGGTTAAAGCAGTGGGTTTTTTAGCCTACTTCAAAATCACATCCTTAATTGATTAAGAAAACAGAATTTTAAAAATATATAACCAGGTAGCCCAAGTATGACCACTGAAATTTTATGGGTGTAGATATAGTCAGAATTTTGTCTCTCATTTCCTTGTCTGTCATGCATGTATTTTGCATTTCTGTTAGCCTGGATAACTAGCACTGAATTTTGAGTCTCATATTCTAATGTGTTGATTTAGTCCAAAAACTTGGTGTTCACATTGCAAGACAATATTCTTCTTAATTCTATTTCCAATAGAATACTTAAAAGAAGAAAATACTTGTGTTGTTCTAGATTCCATTAAGGGCTAAATTTATCCGAATGGTTAACCAAAACTGATCTTATGTTTCCATTCAATGTTTAAACATGCTCTTAGAGTTTATATTTATGATTCACCTGCTCTCTTAATTGTACATCTTAGATTTCTCCACGTTGTAATTCTTGCTTCAATATTGAAATTAAAAGGAAAGGTTAGCACAGCTTTATTAAATAGTGATTTCCTGAGAGGAAAAACCCAACAGACCTCACTGTATAAACACTTGTAATACCTATCAGTAGGAATTAATAGGGACTTTAGCATTTTAAAAATCCTATTGGAACAATCCTTAAGAGAAAATCAGGGGGACTTGAGTATTTTTCAGTCGTTTTTTTCACAAGGGCATTAACTGCTGTTAAGAACACACAGTTTGTTGCATTTTCATCTGACCTTTCATCATTCCTTTAAGGCATTTTCTTCATACCTTTAAGGGTAGGTTGCTTTCATATATTCTACATCCCATTACGGGTTTGAAGCCAAAATAATTTTCTCTGAATTTAAAAACAATTCTACCCAAAATACCATCAACAAACCCCCTGTTTGACATTCTTCCTTTTTCTTCCAGGGGAATCCTCTTCCAGGTACTTGCCTCACCCATCCTTATGCAATTTGGTTTCCATATTGTGTGTTTGCACTCATGCTCTCTTGTTTCCCCTTCTGATCACCCATCCCCTACAAGTATTAGCCACCGTTGTCTGGGGTTGGCAAGGAGCTGAGCTGGGTGTATTCATGCTGTCTTTGCAGCAAAGGTAAAAAGAAGCTTATCCTTTTGGCCTCTAAATTAGTCTTTATTTTCTTGTTCTTTCAAACAATTTTTTTTCAATTAAGTTGCTGGCAGATTCTTTTGTTTTCCATTTGGCTCTTAGTTGGCACATACTTATTTCAGTAGATGAGTTTAGTGTTAATTTAGTTTAGTTTTGAAGCTGGACTCCATTATTTTTGTGGGTCCCTTCCAACAAAACCTATTCTATGATTCTATGATTTTATAACATCTCTACATCTTTTGGGAGAGGTTGAAAGCAACCATGGAGTCTGTTTTTCCTCACAAATTCCTTTGCTAGGTGAACTTGGGGTTTTCACATATTTATGACGGCACAAAGATGCTGTGATGTACTGCTATCTTGTTATAGCAGGCAAACCTCTGAAGGACATTTCCCTGTTGGAAATGAAGGTTTGCAATCTGGTCTTAAGATTCATCTAGAAATGTAATGAAGCACAGTAGTCATCACTTTGGTAGCATTTAATAGCTGATTAAGCTGGAACAAGCAAATGATTACATTTTTGTGTGCTTTAAAAATAATTAATAATACACTACATATAAATATCATCAAGGATATAAATTCAATAGAGAAATCAGAGAAAAGGCAACACGCTCTGCAAAGAAATTACTAATTTCATTATTTTGGTACAGGAAAAATAAGTAAAAAATACTGGGGTGTATGTTAGATTTGTACTATCCTGATTTTTCTGATTATTAAAATACTTGAATGTTCAAATTTATGGAATTTTGTTTAGCTTTTATCAGGCTGATATGTACTTGGAGCAAAGCTGTTGTGTCACTTCAAGGAATCAAGCAGTTTTCTAAAAAATATTTATTCAATTCTCTGAGTAATTTTATTTTGTGTGTATATATGTATTAAAAAGTATTTTTCACTTGCCAGATACTAAGGCTTTTAAATGTGCTATTAGAAGCATCAATGGTAACTTCTCTACTAATTCTTCTGTACAAGGAGAAAAAGGCCAGTCTACTAATATCCTTTCAGATTTCTGATTTTTAATGATGCATTAGATCAACTTCTGTTTTACTAAATCTTCTATTTTATCATATGAGAATTAGTAGCAACTCCTTTTTGTTCAGTACAGTACCTACAGAAATACAAGGTTTTCAAGGGAGGATTAGATACTGCAGTATTCAGCACTGAGATATTAAAAATTTTGGCCCCTGTCTGCTCAGGGGAATTTGTAACCCCAGATTTGACATCCCATCTGTTTCTTCGAGAGCCATATGGGATTGTAGAAGCACATACACACAAGCCAACAATCTGGCTGCAGAATCAGGTGGTGCTGGTCCATAGGAAATTAGAGAAGAACAGACTCATGGATTTTTCCTCCAAAATGTAGTATTTCTCATGTTAGACTGGATAGAAATATACCTCTCTTGCAATAATGAACTTCTTCTTGGACTGAAGTGTCTGAGTCAATCTTAATTGGTTTTTATCCCATAAAAATGAGAAAGAATAGTGGCTGTTGACCTCCTTTCCTCAAGCACAAGTTTAAAGATTCATTAGGTAGAGACACAGTGCGAATGTTTCAAAAACACAATGACCTGAAGGTCATATGAATGTGGGATACTCAGATACACATCCCTTCTTCAGTGAACACAGAAATGTATTGACAAAAAGAAACAGGAGAGATGAAGTTTCCTTGTTCAGGGGGGTTTTAGCACATGTACAGGGGGGGTTTTACTTTGTACATGGGGGTCAGAAGTTCTAAGATGGAGGAAAGTGAGCTGATCCTGTTCTTCCTCCTTCCTTTTCCTTGCCTCCATGTTCTTGGTAATGTTGGCATTCACAGATTGGTTTAGAGTAGAAAAGCACTTTGTAATATAGGTAGTAGGTATTGGGGGAAAACTATAAACATGTAATACGTAATATATAATACAAAATATAGCAGCAGCCCTGGGTGGGGAGAGAGACGAAGAAGACAGCAGATAGAGAGGATGTCAGTGTATGTGTGTGCCTCTACCCAGGCCGCTGATCAAACAGCCGCAGTCCAAGAACATAATCTTTTAGATAAATAGCAATAAATTGCCTTGAGACCAAACAGCAAGAGCCTGCGCAGTTTTTCTTTGGAAGCACGGGTTGGAGGAGGAATTTCACCACCACATGGGAACCCAGAATAAGGCTGGGGTTCCCACACCTGAGTGAAGCTCTGGTTTCCTTCCTCTCTTCTCTCCTTTGTTCTGCAGCAGGGTCGGTCTGATGGGCCTGGGGATCCCAGTGCTGGCGTTGACTGCCAGGATCCACCTCAGCTGGAGCTGCATGGAAAGTCCAAACACTCAGGGCAGGCTGAGACAATCAAGCCTACATATGATAAATGCTTGAAAATGTTGCTTCATGGAACGCGACTATGAGATAACCATTGCTGGCGACAGTTTGTGCTGCATTTTTGTGTTAATTCTTAAAGGCAAAAGTGCAAATGCTGGGGAAAGTGCTGATGAAAAATGAGTCATTTATGCTTAAGTGGCAGTAGTGTGAGGTCTAGAAACTGAACACCTGATGTTGCATTTAGGGATTAAAAATTATGTTTAGACTCTCCAACCTTGATTTTATTTAAGTTTGAAGGCTTTTTAAATGAGAGTAGAAATCACTTGATGTAGGTTAAGAGTAAGATTTTCAAAAATGCCCTGCACTGACTTGGAAAAACCCAGTAAATATCACATCAAGCAACATAAAGAGTAGAGTCATTGACTTTTCTGAAAATCCCTTGTCTTCAGCAAATTTCAGACCACTGATTTTGCTAACACTCTTAATTTCTGTGCTAACAATCACACCTGGAAGATAAGTAAAAATTACTCCCTTTTTGTTATGCAATGTTAAACATATTTAAATATGCTCTTTCTTCCGGTTTTCATGTAACTGGAAGTCTGACTCAGGAAGTTCTCATCACATTAAACATTAAAAATTATTACTTACCCAATGACCATTAGGGTGAGACTATATATAATTAATTATGAAAATCCATCTGCCTTCAGGGTCCTGAGCTGTGACACTTATTGGTGTTGCCAAAAAAGGGTGAAAGTAAAGATTCTCATAGTAAAATAGCAGACCAGGTTTTGGAATTATAGATTAGAAAATCCAATAAAAATCAAAAAAGCTGACAACACTGGGAATATAAATTGGTGAGATTAATTCAGTTATGAGAATGCAGGTAATTATAGATCCTCTTCCAGTAGAGTAAATAAACAGTATTTACTGCTGTTTTTTCAATTGAGAGGGAGATCTGCAATCTTTAAGAGGTTAGAAGGTAAAGACTATCATAATAAGGGGGTAAAAATTCCTGTATTTCCTCCACTCAAGTCTTTTAGGCTCTTATTTGTGGGATGAGAGGGTGAAAAATAAATCAATGCATGTTTCATTATGACATTGAAATTGGCAAACAAATTCTTCCCAAAAATAGATTGATAAACCCTGGGAGTGCAGTCTGCAGGACAGAAGACATGCCTGCAGCAGCCCAATGAATCATCATGAAATTCAGTACAAATAAGATGGATAAATCTAATCCACAAGATGGAGGCAGATGGAGCCAGATGGAGCCAGCTCAGACTGCACAAAGGGTGAGTCTAAGAAAATGCACTGACCATCATAGGCCAAGCCATTCCGTTTTAAAAACAACACATGAGAACAAAAAAACCATCACATACAAATGGGCTGAGAATCTTTTCACAGTCTTAGAGAGTGGACAGTTTCCAACTGTTTCTGCTGGTTTAGGACCTTCTCCATTGCCCCTTGGGTATAGAAGTTACTTCAGCTACTTGCCTAGATACTACTAAATTTTTATATATTGCAGTATCTATTGTATATTCTACACTTCCATATTTTAATTTTATCTAGGGTTTTTTCAGCCACTGGAAAATCTCCTCAAATCTGAAAGAGAGGCCAATTTTAACACATTATTTGCCTGATCTTAGACAACTCAAAAGAATTTAGGACCATTTAGAACAAGAAGGAAGCTCCCTTTTCTAGGGTTGTGTAGAAACCAAGAGCACCTAACAAACCTAACAAATGTCCTAAGAAAAAGATTACTTGAGTCCCGAGCTGCAGGAGCATTTTTGGCACTAACAGTCCAGTTGACAAGTTTGTACCAGTATGGAACTTTTATTTCATAAAAAGAGGATTGAAAATAATTCTTTATCATGGCTCCAAATAGTGAGTATTCCCAACCTGTCTCACAACATCAGCTTAGAAAAATGAGCAGTCAGTGACTTTGGGTGATCAAGTCACAATTTTTAAATTCTTGTGCTGGCAATGTTGCATTCTAGCAGGGCTTATACACATTTCTCCTTCCAGATACACATGACGATACACTCAGGAGCTCCACCATAGTGAAGTGAGGGTTTTTTCCCTGATAGTCCTAAAGGCAGCTTAACTTGAACTGTGGAAACTCTCCAACTTGAATTCACCGTATATTTCCATTATATTTTGTGACCTTGGATTTTATTCAGTCCCTGGCTGAACTAGTTCCTTTTATAAACTAAAGCACTCTTGGTTAATTGTTTAAATAAGTGAAAAGCCACTCAAGCACACAGAATGCATGGAAGTTATTTTTCCGATATCTCCCTGAGGAAGATGACTCAGAAGATAAGCAAGTGCTACAAGCCTGCATGTGTGAAGGTGGCTAGCAGGGGCCTTTTTATTAACAGAACTAACTTCTGCACAGGACCAAAGAAAGGGTCTAAGCTGGGGGACTGGGATGTTCTATGAGATGCCCATCAACCTGTCCTGTCATGTTCCTGACTAGATTGCTACTAGGTATTACTGTCTAAAAATCTAATAATACCACCAAGGCAATTAATGAAGTAGGTTCTTAAATTGCTTTTTTAAAAATAGCAAATAGCTTTTTCAGGCAGATGAAAATTATTACTTTTCTTTTTCATTAAAATCCTGCTCAGGTAAGCTGTGCTGTAGCTGGTCTATGATTCATTTTTTTCCTGGAGGACTGCAAAGACCTAAGTACAGTGAGGAGAGACCTAACAGTAAAACACCACAAAGACAAAACATCATTGCAAGAGTTTGATCCTGAAGCCATAGAAATCAATTGCCTGTAGCATCTTGGCTGTCAATCTACTTCTAGTGCCAAAGCTGTGCTGTGCAGGTATGCCACACGCAAGAAATTTGACATTTCTGAAATCAAAACCTTCAGGGTTTTATTTGTACATAAAGACCCTTGTTGATCTTTCATAGCTTTCCAGTGCAGGCTTTTAACTGATATTTTTAAAAGCTTTGTTTTGAAATTTTAAGAGACCTTCAAATTGGACCTCTGTAAAATGAACTGAGCATTACTACTCTAATTCCCTGTAATGGCTAGATGACAGTTGAATATCCACTTGACAATACCACAGAATAGAACTCATTTTGTTCCTCTGTGCAATTTATTTGATTTTCAAAGTCATTAGAATGTATCTGATAATAAAAGATGTATTCTGTATTGTAGATGCAATCATATTGTTTGACATTAATACAAGCCTGTTTGAAAACGGCTGTTTCCATGGGAACAGTTTTTCCAAATAAATTTTACATGAGAAAGTATGTCATAAATAATTGGCTCTGCCCTGAAGGAACTGCTAAACACCCAAAGAAAATGCATGGGTAAAGAAAGGAAAATAAACAGCTATTAGAAATACATGTAATGATGGTAAATTTGAAAAAGTACAAATTTTTTTCTATCTGAAATTATTTTCAAATTTAAAAAACTGGTTTTGGAACACTGCTGATATAGGAGTTCATATTTTACTTTTTGGGATCTTAGTTGCATTCAAGTAATAGGCCATGAAAATCTCCCTAAGTTGTACTTGCAGGTATATCTTGGGTTTAGTTCATCCATTTATATTGCACACTGCTTCTTTAACTAAGAAGAATTTATGCATGCTTGCAGTACATTTTCAGAATGTAAATTTTAAAATGAGTAAATCATATGTAACAGATAGGATAAACATTGCATTATAGCATCTTCTCAGATTACAATATCTTAGGAAACAAACGTACTTGCATCCAATAAATAACTACACTCCCTGAAGAACACAATATAATGGACATTTTCACTGTCTAAAACTTGCCTAGGGAGGAAAATACAGTTTTTTCTTTTTTAAACCGAGGAGAGATCAGTGGACAATTACTAAAGCTAGAGAAATGCAGGTATTTCATAATACCTGTAATATAAGAGGGG
The DNA here is from genome assembly GCF_050655825.1 of Lonchura striata. Lineage (NCBI taxonomy): Eukaryota > Metazoa > Chordata > Aves > Passeriformes > Estrildidae > Lonchura > Lonchura striata. The sequence goes on along the minus strand of NC_140705.1, from coordinate 80,425,701 downwards.
CCTCCCACCTCAGCAAGCAGGTGTTAGCTGCTGCTCATGGGTAGGGACAAAAAGAAAGAGCCTCAAGCATCTGTTTCAAGTGATTCTTCAGGAGCTGTGACTTAGGTTACTTAAATTTACTTGTATGAATGAAGTTAGGGGTAATATCTTCTCTTCAGTAACAGGCTTTAGAAGTCTTACCTGAGTCATAGTTTCCGAACATTAAGAAGACTCTGGGAATGTGTTTAAACATTGTTTGCTTTGAATTACATTTTAGTTCTCATTTGTTTTTGACATTTAATTATAAGCTTAGTCTGGAAGCCTCAGCAGTGATGGCCAAGGCAAAGAACAGCCAGCTTGACTAAAAGCTCTGGAGAAGCTCCAGATCCAGATAGCTTCTGTTGACACATGATTCAATTTCCTGAGCTTTTGTCCTCTGCTATGACTTCACAGTGAACTATTCAAGAGAATCTCTTTGGAAAGATGTGCATCTTTCAGAAAATCCTGACTAGAGAAAAGAGCATCTCCATTATAAGCTAAATGCTTAAATTAAAGATGAGTTTTCTATTTCTCAGTAATGAGCTAAATTAGATAACAAATAATTGAGAAGAAGATTAAACAGGAACAACAACAACAAAAAAATCATTTACCACAATATCCTCCAGGCCTCGCTGACAGGGAAATTACTTATATAGTGCTACCACTTACAATAGTGGGCCAACTGTGGCTGTGCTGTCTGACTAGGTAAAAGAAGTTTTCACCTCAGTTAAAATATACAGCTAGAGTGTAAAGAGTCTTAAGTGATCTGTTACATCTTCCTGCATTTTTTTTTTTTTAATATCAATGAGTAATGACAAAAGAAAATTACATGAATTATAGAAGAACTGTACTTTTACAACTCGGGACTCCATTATATTATTTTTTACTTGGAAAAGTCAACACATTTGGTTAGAAAAGGTTTAAAAGAGTTCTATCCAGTACAAAGCTAAATTGTGCTATCCAGTAAAGAACTCATCTTCAAGTTTCTCTTTCAGTGCCTTTTTGCACTGAACTTGTACAAGTCCAGATGGACTTCATTTGACTTGCAGTGATTTACACAACACAAGAATTGGTTTTGCATCTGCCTGTAATTGTCAACACCTTTTGGTGGAAAAAATCCAGACAAATGCCAGCACAGACTGGAGAAATAGGACAGAGAATGTGTGACCATACCCTTGATGGGCCATGTAACACAGTCAACGATTGTTGAACTCAGAATGGAATTTGCATTTGTTAAAACATATCTTTAATGTCTTGCAATCTCACCCCTTCACTGTGACATTAAAAAAATAGTTGGGTTTTTTTTTTTTTTTTTGCAAATATTGAATTGTTTGCAAGCCTACATACACATACAAACAGAAAACAAACAAACAAACAAACAAACAAAAACTTAATTAAATACCATGACTGGATTTATTTGTACCAGGACATACAATACTGTCTCCAGAGAACAACACTAAAATGCACATAAGAGTCCATATGTGGTTTTCTGGAACTGTGCTATGGTTCTTTCTTACAGATAATTAATTTCAGAGAAAAGGATTGGTCTTAAGGGACTAATATCTGCCTGTAGGTGTGCCATCATCATGGTAGTTCTCCTCAAGATGTATGTGGGCTAGGTGCACATTCATAAGTAGAGATAAAACACATGGTTCACACAAAATAAGACAGAAAGATGGTGTCTACAGCTATGGGTGTCCACATTTTAGCACTGTAGAATCAGATTCACCACTAGACCCATGCTGGCCTATGAAAGCAAGGAGATTTCTTGGTACCAGATGGTTATAATGAACAGAAGAAGCAGCACTATCACCTGTAATCTGATATAATACAGCAGAAACAGAGCACAAACTCTTATGGAGATTCTATTATAATATTTCCGGATGATGGGCTAGGAAATTGCTATCTCATAAGCAATTCTGGAGAAAGTGTTACAGAGATGGAATTTAAAGCAGACAATTTGGTTCTGTCCCCAAACACAGAATTGCTTATAGGAAACAATAACAGTTGCTAAAAAATGCTACTTGAATGAGAACAATAATGTCTCCTCTGCAGGAAATTGTCTTAGGAGTGGAAAATAACTAAGTAGTAAATGACAAAACCCAAAAACATGTAAAAATGTTGTTTCTGACAGGGAAACATTCCATAATCAAGACAGACAGTATTCTCATAGTCGTTAACAAACCAGTGTATTGTATGCACACCTAATGAAGGTGCAGACCTGAATTTGCTCTTTTTGAAAGAAAACTTATAAAGTAAGCTGTATAGTCTTTTGCCGCGCTCCCGTCCCAGATCCCTTTTTGCCCCGGCTAGCTTCCCGATGGGGTGAGAGGGGCAGGTGAAACACCCTCCGCTGGACCCAGCAGGGCTTTGGAGGGTGCTTCGTGGGTTAGGAAAGTGCTGCTGAATCCCGCGGCGTGATAAGGAAGAGAGACTCTTGCTAGGGCTAAGTGTGAAGTTTATTGCAGCCCAACCAGGGCCAACAAACACTTGAACAATCCTGCTAACAAGAGCACCTGCAAGGTGCTTGCAGCATGTTATAAACTGAGAGGGAGGGGAACCAGTCAACCAATGGGAGTGGGCTAGGGAGTGGCTCCTGTATGGGGTGACACAAATGGGAACCAATGAGGGATGGGTGTGGGAGGGGCCCCCGGCCCCTGTCCAATCACCCGGCACCCAGGATGGAAGCTTCTAGGTGTATGGGAAGGGATACCGAGTGACTGACAGGGTGCCTGGGAGGGGGCAAGGGAATGACTAGGCACTTTAGGAGAGGATTGACAGATGGGGTAAGGCGGGAAAACTAGGGACAAACCAAGTGGAACAAAAGGGTACATAGGAACAAACCATTACATAATAAAACATGTACTAACACAACTCCACAGTCTTTTTTTATATTTGCCCTTTTCTTGATTTTCTTCTTCAAAATATTTTTCTTTTTTCTCTGGAGTCATAACACTTTCTGTCATGGTTTGACACGGAAAGAGAATTTTTTCCGGAAGGAAGAGGTCAATTTAGATATTGAGCAATTGAAGATGGACACACCTCTGAGAACACAGAGGGTTAAAAGCAGAATTCCCAGGGGAACTCGCTGTCTTTGGTTCCGGTCAGCGTGCAGTGCAGACCTTCCCCCGCCCAGCAACAAGCTGGGTGGGGGAGGGGAAGCCCCATAGCCTGAGAAAGGTAGGCCCAAGGGTGGAGGGACTGGAACTGGGCTGGCCCCTGCAGATGAAAGGGTGGAAGAAATCTGGGATGTCTCCATCCCCCCCCCAGAGCCTCTCTCTCCCGAGAGGGAGAGAGAAAGAGACAGCGTCAGTTTGTCAGCAATTCCACCGTGAGGAAGGAGGAGCAGGGGGAGCTGCAAGGTGCCCAGTCGCATGGGAGTTGCTGGATGTCCGGGCATCGAGCCATCTTGGGAGTTCGGACTTTTAACCCTTCCTTGAGAAATGAAAGCTTTGTGAATTTTTCCTTCCCCTCCTCGGTTTGAAAGAGAGGAAGAGGGACACCTTGGACCCTGGGATGTTAGAAGGAGGAATTCTAGATGGGAGGGGGACAAGGAGTGGCTTTTTGGCTGGACTTTTCCGTGTTAGCCACAACCTGAACCAATCTTCTCCTCTGAGAGAGACTGTGTTTTGGGAGGATGCCAGTGAGTCAAGAGACCTGCTTCAGCTGGGAAAAGACAAAAGTGAAGTGAACAGAGAAAAGGTTAGGGGGTTTGTGGTGGCGCCCCTGTCCTGGAAAGGAAAGAGAAGAGAAGAAGATCTCTGTTCTTGAGCCCTCGGCCCCAGGGGAAAATGGGGGGGACTGTGGTCCCAAACAATAAAAAACTGAACTGTTGTTTTCTCCCCTCTTGGCAGGGCATCCTTGAAAGGAAAAATCCTAAAAGCAGTCTGTCCATCCATGCATTTGGTAGTGAGAGCACTGTGCATGGAAAGGAGAAGGGTCACCATGGCAAACTTCTTCTCCGGGCGGTGCCATGTGTGACATGGAAACACAGAATGTGGAGCTGTGTTTCTTGGGGGGTCTGTGGCACAGGAGAGACTCTGTCCCTCGATGGACTGAGTATCAATTGTTTGGAGGGTGGAAACCTGATTGGGGTCCAGATTGTGTCTCACTGTGGTTTGTTGGAGTTGGGTGGTGGGGGGAGGAATGTTTTGCAAGGTTTTCATTTGATCTTTGTGTGTTTTTTTTTTTTTTTCCCTTCTTTAGTTTTCTCTTTTCTTTTGTAGTAGTAGTTTAATAAAGTTTTTTTTTTCCTGTTATTAAGCTTGGGCCTGCTTTGCTCTATTCTAGATTCCACTTCACAGCATTCAAGGGAGGGATCACACTTTCATGGGGGCACTGGCATTGTGCCAGTGTCAAACCATGACATTTTCACATCCGGAATGGATTCTGCTACTCCCAAATATGATTAATTAATTCTGTCACTTAAACAATAACTGCAACATTCAGAAAAAGCAAGATATTCTGCTTCTCCCATATAACTGTTCCTGTCCCTAAAACTACTTAAAACCTGTGAGTCACACTCTTTTCCTCCTCCAGAAATATGATTATTAAATAATAATAGTCATGCTTTAGGGTTTTCTTTTCATTTGTCTTCTGGTTCCTTGAACTCACTTCACACAAGTATCATTTTTTCTCCATAACCACAAAAGTTAAAATCATCAGTTTAAATTGAAAAATAGATCTACCATTAGATCCTGATTCCAGGAGCTGTGACTGTGAGAACTATGCTGAAGATGTGAAATTGCAAGAAAACCACAAAACTGGGCAACACTGAAATTCCTCCATGAGGTTGCTTTTGTTTTATGGTCAGTTTGCTCAATGCAGGGCTCAGAGTGTGGAACAGGGAATGGCAGAGAAAGGCTTCCTCCACTCATGGCTAGGAAACAATAAAATGTGCCAGGTAGATCTGAATCCTTGCCCTCTCATTCCTGCATTCATGGATGACAAGAATAGTTCCCATGGTACCTCTTGCCCAAAGGTGGTGAAGGTGAAGAATTCTGGGAGATGGAAGGGAAAGTTGCATTTTAAAATGTGAGGGGAAATGAATCCCAGGTTTCTTATCCCTGGAGGAGGGAGGCAAGTGGAGAGGGGCAATCGAAGGGGAATGCCCTGCATCTTGACTACCTCAGGGACCAGCCAAGGTCTCACAGCAGCCTTGTGCTTTAGAGTTACACAGCAACCCTCAGACATGGTCTAGTAACAGCTGGAGAAGAGCCTCTTCTGCTGGCAGCCCATGAGGTCGAGCAGGCTCTTTCAGTGAGAATGCTGTTTTAAAGTCTATGTCTGAAAAAGGGATTAGGAAAATTCTTTATATTTTTCTTCTTTTGAAAGAATGATAAATCCAATTTGTTGCTGTCGAGGACGGGTATGAGAAGACTGACTCAGAAGCTGCTGAGAGTAAAACTCTGGTTTATTCAAAATACACTGCTCTTTTATATAGAGCTTTGTGAGGACCAACTCCATTGGTCCCGAAGCGAAAACAACCCACACCATTGGTGAGGAGTGCTTGACACACAGTTACAGAACTTAACTATAAACAATGTGAACAACAAGAGATAAAGAATTATTTACATTCTTCTCCAGCTCTTTCCCAGGCTTCTGCCTGGCTAGAAACTCTCAGTTTCTCTCTTTGACTGAATCTGAGACCAACATCAATTCATTTTCCATGGCATATTGCTAGAAATAAGGAATATCCACAACAGGTATGACCTAACCTTTGTTTGTATTTTAAAACAAAGCAGCAAAGCTGAGAGCATTCATTTTCATAATTTTTGGATTTTGTTTTCTTTAATAATACCTCAGATCAATTGACCAGTACTAATACTGTATTATAGAGGTGGATATATTGTATAATAGGTGAAAATACAGAGCTTCACATCTTACACTTTTCCTATTTCCTGCTAGACTAAGTTATCTCATGATCTCATTTGCATTCAAGGGTAAAGCTGACCTTCTTCTCAGAGAGACAGGACAGGCTGCATGTTCTTCATAGCTATTTAAATTCTTTTTGGATGGAAACTTCAATGATATACTGTAACATCAACAACTATACCGAAATATTCTCTAGTTTAATTTTGCCTGACAAAAGTCCATATGTTTATATTTAAATAAAATTTAACAGTTTTTTCCATAATATTATGATTAGACACATTCTTAATTCCTTTTTATCACTGTGTATAGTGTCCATGTTTTTGATGGTACTGTAACTTTGTAGTGACACTACAGGGAATACAACTACAGAAAAATATTAAACCAGAAACTGAAAAAAAAGTAATCTGGTACCCTAATTTCTGTCTAGATTGGAAACCAGTGAATTTGAGAATGAAGAATAAATTCACCTAAATTAGTGGTTTCAGAACATTATAATTTTTTGTGAATTTGAGGAAGTTTTTGCCCTTCCAGAATAAAAAGTGGAATGTGTCATAAGAAAAGGATGTGAATATATCTTCTATTTGGACCCCTTCTAAAATAATAATTTATACTTATTTTTATTTCAAAATAATATTTAGTTTTAAAGTCAAGTACTTTAATATCATGTTTTAAGGACTTATGTGATGATGAACTAAAATAGTTTGTGGCTCTAATTAAAGCTTTCATTTCCATATAAGCTTTTTCAGACTTTTTTTTTAAAGTAAAATGACGTGGAAATGGGTGGAGATTTGACCAACAAGTCAAAAAAGCCTGTTGCTTTCTCACATCTAGCCATAAGTAAATAAAAGTGTTTCCAATTACATTTTTTATATAATTTATATGTAAATTTTTTTATGCACTGTCCTAGGGGTCAAAAACATGAGGGTAGGCTATTTGCTCAAGGGTCTGTGTTATAGTCCCAGCCGGATCGAAAATAGGGTGGGGCTGGTTTTGCCCCACACCTGGTCCCCATTATAAGGTGCACATTTTGCCAGACTTCTCTAAGGATTCAAAGATCCATTCCTTCCAGATCAACTTCTTATACTGTTCCATCTTCAGTATTTTTAAACTAAATTTTAATTCATCAAAATTAAGTGACAATATAGTGAATTTCCCAATTTAAAAAAAATTACTTAAGGTGAGACTATACAGTGAAGGAAATCACATCAACATTTTATTTGCCTCTATTTCCCTGAGGACTGGAGACAACTGCAGGATCTCAAATGGTTCTCACTTTCAAGGAATTGACAACTGCCCTTGATGTACTAAAAAGCAGGGAAGCAGGTGGCAATGCAATTGCTTTGGATGGTTTTACCTGGTGTGCTTGTGTGACTGGTTCACAGTCCTAATTCTCTAGGTCAGCATCAATAAGGAAAAGTTGCTTCTTTCCATTGCTGCTGGGCTGTCATCACATTATAGCCTAAGTGGTGGAAGGAGGTCAACAGCTAATAAATCTTATGAGCAGAGTCACCACTTTCAGATTTCAGTCCCTTTTGAGATCCCTGCTGTCTTTTTCCCTTTTCTTATTTTATCCCAGTGAACCTTCACATCCTCAGAAGCATTTAGCTTTTCCTGGCCTTTGACAAATCAAAAATACTAAGCTTTGGGTAGGGAGTTTCTACTGCTGCCGGTTAATCTTTCAAAGAACCAGAGCAAGTGTGTTGCCAGATTTTGATTTTTCACATGAGCTCTGAGATAAAGGTTCAGATTAAAGACAGAGCTGTGCAATTACATGAACTTTCTGAAGGGCATTTTTCCTCTGTAGCTTTGATGAAATTATTGAAATGTTACTACATTAAGGAAAATATATAATTTAGCTGTCTCAGTGCTTTAGAGCTAGTTGTAAAAGCACTGTCTATGGACTCTGTTACTGTATTGATGGATATTTTCATTTTATCAGATTCCCCAAAAACTCTGCTGAGACTCAGCAGAAAAGCAACCTGTGACCAACACTTTATCATTTTTTCTCCTGTGCAAAAGGAATTATGAGACAAGTGCAAATGAGAGGTTGAAAGGGGGATAATTAGGATAGAAGTATTTGAGAAATATGAATCCTAGTTTATTATGTCTTGAAGTATTTCCTAACCGTGCTTTATCTTTAATAGTTGCTTAGGTCTCGTGCTGTCTTGCTTGAGTGCTGCAATTTCACTTTGCTATTTGTGCTGCAGAGGAAGTATGAGGCCATTTCCTGTTCTAGAGCACAGGCAGAGACCCTGAGACAGCTGGACTGAGTGGTGACAGCACAGGGAACCACTGTTTTTCCTTGTAATGTGTGCAACTAAGTGACATTCACATATTATAGGTACAGTATTGCTGCCTTTTCAGAGGCTGGTTATGACAGGACAGGACAGGACATTTGTGTTTCTGACACAGCTTTGCAAGAAAGAGATATCTGAGTGGCTGGAGACAAGACTGCTGCATTGGCTAGGGCAATGTCATGTACTACATACCAGCACTGCAGGCTGACTTAAGAAGCCATGGTCATTACAGAAAGGAAATGTATTGAATGTATATTATTCATTTTAGTTTTCTAAATCCCATACTTTATTTGTTTTTATTCTTGGAGCACAGAGCCTTTATTATTTGTTGTAGCTTGAAAATTGGTAAGGTTATACTTGTTTTCAGAATAAACATGCTTCAAGCCAAAAATGAAAATGTCTCAGCTTCTGATGGACTCAGGCTGCAGCTGTGGTTGGCATGAGGCAGACTGTGAGCAGAGAGGAGAGGAGAGCACAGCGCCTGTGTCATTGATCAGCCCAACTGTGGGAGCACTGCATTTCTCACAATGGCAGATTAACAAAGGTAGTGCAGAAATTCTGGTAGTTTGATGTTGTGTCTATAAAAAAAACCCATTTTTTAAACATTTATTCCTCTATTAACATTTACTACTCTAATGGAAGCAAAAAACTCTTCTCCATCCAATGTCACGTACATTTTTTTGGCCCATTTCTTAAAATTACATAAATTTTGGAAAGCATTTAAGCCAAATTTTTCTGTATTATTTTTTGAGGCTTCCTCCAGTTTATCATCACAGAAAAAAACATCTGCATCTGCAAAGCCCAGTCAAAGATCTCCCACCAAGACCATTGGAGCTGACCCCATTAGTGATTTCCACTATGTATTAAAAGTAGTAGCTTTCAGGACACTCACAGAATTTAAAAGGATTGAAATGCATTGAGTCTCCGGGTTCTGAAAGTCAGAGTCTGCACAGATTCTGTGTTTCCCGCCATCCCAGCTGAACACTGTGTGGGCAAGCTGGTCACTGCTGCTCAAGAAGTGCAGATTTAGCAGTCTCAGGGGTAGCCTCTGCCTTAGCAGAGTAGTCCAGCATGACTTCAGCTGTGGAGATCAGCTGATCAAAACAACAATATATGAAAGTAAAGGTATCTTTATGAGGAATAAATGTTTCTCATCCTATTCCAGCATTTGCTTGGGAAGTGCAAATTGATGCAAGAAATCTTAATCAGTACTAGCTGCAGTATGGGTGGTTATGAGGCTGTGTGGCTCTTTTCTGCAAATCCTCTTTTCCCCAATTAAACATTCAGGAGGCAGAAACTTTCCTGGCTGCTTTGTCATTGGTATTTGACTCATTTACATAGGACTGTGGAGGATGCAAACAGCAAAAATGAAGGGCCCCAGGGATGCCTACAGTATCTGTGTTAGTCACCCTCATCCTGTGGCCATCAGCTGAGAAGTGGTAAGTCTAGGAGGCAGAGAAGCTGCTTGGTCTAGAGTTTGGCAGAGAAGGCATGAAGAACATCAGAGGGACATGGAGAGGGAAGGGGCAGAGTATAATCAGTGGCATTTCCCAGCATAAGGTATGAAGGTAGTCTTGCACATTAAATATACCAGGACTTGCTGGTGTTTTTGGATCTCAGTTCGCCTCTCTTTTATCCCAGGCTTTTAAAAAAAAAAAAAACCAAAAACAAACCCTTGTTCATTTATAGGGTTATTATAACTTCCTGCTGCAGCAAATCTCAAGTAAGTGCTGCAAGGGCAAGGCAGAAGAGCCCCTAGAGATGCAGGCTTGCAGGCTTAGGGGAGGAGAAGAGAGGACAGAAGGAGACCAGAGTGAGCAGTCTCTAACCTAACATATGCCTTGACATTTCAAGTTCCATCAGGCTGTCTGTATGCAAGGTAGTGAAGTTTTATAGGTGTGCAGTGACCATTTGGTGGGGGATAGATTACAACAATATCACCAATTCCCTTGCTGAAAGGCCATATGGGGAAAACGGAAGTAAATGTTTTTGTTTTCCAGGTATATATTCTCTTTCTTATGTTGTTCTTTAATGGAACTTTAAATTAAATATTAGCAAATTTTATGCTAACTTTGTCTGTATATTCTGTACAGCCTGTATAATTCCTTACTAAAGTTTTGGCAAATTCCCTGCTGGTTTATAAATACCTAACTCTTGGATGAAGTCTACCTTAGCTTGGATAATATGGTGAAGGAAACAGGCTGTAACTTCAGAAGCTGTAGGCAGAACACTTTGCAAAGACTGCCTTGGGATATTGCAGGTGAAGAACAAGCAATGACAACAGCTATTGTCAATACTACCAGCCTCAGGGACTCCAAAATGAGTGTGTCTGCTGCTTAAGTAGGATTGTCATTGCCTAGGACAAGGATTAGCTGAGCTCTCTAGAGACATAAAGACTGACTTCAAATGTTTCCAACCGGCTTGGCTGTTTCAGGCCCTGTGTTCATCTCAGCCCCATCGCTTTCAGCATTCCCAGGCTGCAGCAGTACTGTAGCTCTTCCCTGATTCCATAAGTCTGCGCATGTGTGATGCTTGCATAAGTGCTAGTTTGAATCTCAAGTCAGGTCTATCAAAATATACCTGGTGTACCTCTGTATTCATGAGCATAGCCCCAGATAAAGAGTGGAATACACAAATGATCTCCTTACTTACATTCCATGTAGGCATAGGTGGATGACAGGTAGCACTGCAATGTATGAGTATGAGTCTCAGAAACTATCCTGGTGCTCTTGGATAGTCTGTGATTTTGTTACTTGGAACTACATATCACCAAATACTTAGAATTCTTAAAAAAATGTGCCGATTAAATGACAATTGAGTGCAGAGGCAACTGAAATGATCCTCAGTACCCTTTCTATTCTGCTGCATGCTTTATAAAATGCTCCCATGGCATGGTTCAGACCCTGGAGGGATGTGATGGATATGACAAGTAGCTCCTTGTGAACAATGGTTCAGGTAGAGTTGAGAGCTCTGAATCTACTGCCTTTCAGGGTAACTGAGCTGTAGGTTGTATGGAAAGCACCTTTTTTCATCATACCTTTGGAATTATAATAGGAATGTACAGATCTGGAAAAGTGTCGCTATAGGACACGTGAAAGCATGACGCAAGCCACCTGCTATTTGCAAGGTAAAGAAGGAAGTTTATTATCTGACTCTGTCTTTTATACTTTCCCAAAGGTGACATTGGATTGGAGAGTGAATGGGCCACCTCTCCAAAGACATTGGTCAAACCACTAGTACATTAAGTGTTTTCCACACCCATTAAAGAATGTAAACAATATGTTGATTACAGAAATTGTGTGGGAAAGTTCTCTAAAAGAATATAAACTCAGAAGGCTTTAGAAAGTCTTAAGAATCAGGGTGACAGAAAAGTTGTATACAAATCAAACAGACATAATGTCCAATTATTAAACCTCTTGCTGAACAGGAAAAAAAAAAAATAACATCAGAGACCAGAAGTTCTTTTTACTACTAAAAGCATATGGTTCTTTGAATCCCTGCTGGCAGAGGCAGCATTAGAAAACCTGTATATAGAAAGGACAATAAACTACAAACAAAAAAAGAAGAGCCTGTATTTTCTTTGATTTACATGCTTCATGGTCCATAGAGGACACAACACTGTCTCCAGAACCATCAGCCATATTTCCTAATTTCCATCCCATGCAGCAGGATAAGGAAGACTCGGTCAAAAGTGAGCAGGGGAAAATGATAATCAGAACGTATCTTTAGCCATGTATAGGGCATGGTTTACCACCAAGGATCACTGATGCCTTTACAAGGGGTATCATTCTCTTCACAGTCACTAATAGAGTGCATTTACTGGGCTGAAGCAGTGCTTAACACATGCCATCAATACTGTTCAGGTAGCAGAGCAGGGCTCCAGCAGATGTTGTTCTGCATTTTTCTACCAGAATTATGGTCATGTCCACTCTTGTGTTGTGAGAGGATGTCTCATCTTTTTAATTGATTAAATTTCAGTTCACCATGCTTAATTTTAGGCAGCCAAATTATATACCTCCAATAACAGTGTCCATATAATTGGAGTCTCTGGGTCACCTTTTGGGGTGCCTCAAAAATGAATGACTTCTGGTAATATCTATCCTGCCCTAGTGATGGCAGAAGAAGAGTAGTGTGAACATGGTCTCAATGTAAAAACTTTATTTTAGATCCCTTATGGCAAAATTCCTGCTCTGTTCTACTTCAGGACACCACCCTATCAAAAGCTTCTCTGATAACCTACTCCTGCTCTTACTTTCTTACTCTTAAAAGAGCAGTTCCTCTGTCTGAAGTCATGCATTCTCAAGGATAGTAGAAGAGCTGCCATATCACTTTGAAGTTAAGAAAGATGCATTCTCCATCCAAAGTCAAAAAGATCTTTGATCATAATTATTATGACCATTCAGAAAATCTCTGCTACAGCTATATTTTGACACACCACACAAGAAAGTTTACAACTTGTGCTCACCTTGTTCCCAAGGAAAGATGCTGAACCCAAGGTGCTGTTTCACCAAGTCAGCTGTAACGCAGTAAGAGCATCTCAGATTAGTTAAAGCAACATCATCTCACAGACCAAATGGCTTGAGGCACCACACAGATAATCTTTTGCAAGTATTTTTTTATACAACATTATGTACAACGCAAGAAAAAAATCTTTATTGGACTGTTTTTTTTCTTCTAGTGTGACATATTTTCATTTGAAAAGCATTAAAATATTCCCATTGCAATATTCTGAGTGCAGGCAATGCAGTTAATGTTGTAGCTATGCCTCCAAATAGGGAAAAAAATACTTATTTTATAGAACAGTGTAAATTATTGTGAACAAGGTAAAATTATATTTTATTTATAATTATATATATATATAATTATATATATATAATTATATATAAATATTTTAAAAATTATAAATAATTATATAAAAATATATATATAATTATATATATATATAATTATATATAAATATTTTAAAAATTATAAATAATTATATAAAAATATATATATAATTATATATTATAAAATTATATATATTTAAAATATATATAAAAGTATATTTTGGGGGGGATTCAATACTAATCCCATCTGTGCTTGATGCTTTACTGAAATAAGATCATCAATAACTATCTGTGTTTCCTCATGAGGTAATGTTTTACTTAAATTGTTTCTGATTTCTTCTGACAGTTTAGACAAATGTAATTTTCATAAAAACAACTTTAAATGCTTTCAGCTTTTTTCCTCAGTATATAATTTCTAATAGAACTTTTGAGGCATTCTCTAGTCTCTATTGATGATTCTCTATTTTAATGTCTCTCTGATGTAGATGAATGCATAATATGGTACCTCAAACCTTTATTTTGTTAAGCTGTGATTAAACTTAGTATGAACCATTTAGATTGTAACAAATTCAGGAAGTCCTTTTAGATACTTATATATATATGCACATTTATCTCTACCCAAATTCATCCTTCACTCTCTAACAAGGAAAATAAATTACTGCTTTGTTTCCCAAGTCTAGAAGTAAATGATAGCTCCATCACTTATCATCACCAAACTTCTCGAAGTTTGGCTTGCTTATAAAGTAAGTTGAACATCCCCTTGGAGTCACTTTCTCTGATACCCAAGCTTGGATAGTGCCCAGAAACCCTGTGGTACCTTCCAAAAAGCAAAGATTTCTGTGCTGGAATAAGAAAAATCATCATCATCATCACTCCTCATCATCATCATCAATCATCATCAACATCATCATCACAAAATTGGTTTTCTAATGAGAAAAAGTGATTGAAATGCATGAATTTCTATGCTGAAAGCCACATAAAGGAAGGCCAAGGACAAGTAAGGTTAACATTTTTTTCCTGTTGGCATCAAAACATCACTTCAACAGCAAATTTTATTGCAGCATGAGAATAAGAAACCTATGAGTGAATGAAAGAAACTGCCTTCCAATAGCTAATGGTCCAGTAAAGTCCAGAATTCAGGACTATTTAAGGCATATTTATCATGCACTTTGGTACACAGCTGAAACCACTATCCCAAAATACTGCAGCATAGTTGAATAAAACTTCACTGGTGAGGACTCTGGAATGATAGGAGCTAAGAAAAAATTATAGAGTTATATGAATAAAAAACCTGGTATTATCTATGAACTTGTCTCCTGATACAAAAGCAAGAAGGAAAGCACAGAAAAAAATGGAAGCTAGTTGAAATAAAAGCAACATAGACTGGTGATACAGATAATCTCTTTATGATCAAATGTATTCTGGCACCTATGGAATCTTTTAGCTACAATGAAAGCCACTTCATGAAGCTTCAACACCCTGATTTACAGTGGGATAGGCATTGATCTTTTACAATTTTTTTAGATGCTAGCTGGAAAGTGGGCTGAAACATAGTCTCATGACATGACCTCTACAATTCCCAAAATTTCCTGCACTTTACATACTTCTGCATCACTTTTCTTGTACTCAAAAACTCCCTTTCAAAAAATAGCCTTGGTGTTGCAGTTGCTCTTCTGATCCAGTTCTCCTGATCTGCATATATAGCAAAAGTCAGGAATAAAAACTACATCTATCAATTCTTCTCAGTCTAGGAGGAAAACAGACACACAAATTACTATCTCTGAAATTTCCAGGCAGAGATCAGTGTCACTTTTTTGACCATTTCTGTTTTTCTAGACTTGGCAGCTCTCTAAGTGGAGGGAAACACTTGGTAAAGAAGCAGAACATATATTGATTTTTACCTAGTACTCTCTGTCCATCCCTCATTCACACAGCTACCAAATTACCAATCAGTTCTGTGCATCCTGGCTTGCCTCATGAGTTTTCCACCAGACACCCTAGGGATAGACTTTTACTTGCTGATGCCTGAATAAACTAAAGACATTTAATGTAATTTTTGAAGGTTGAAAGAGATTGTTTAGAGGACCCTCAGAACTAATGATGTTACTGCTAGGAGAGCTCCGGGTCTCAAAAGTAAATTTCATCACAACTGAGGTATTTCTCAGCAGGAAGGTGCTTGGAGGAGGTGATGAAGAAAGAAGATGGATATAAACCTTGTGGAACCATAAAGTGGGGAAATATTTGTCATCTGGCAGCAAGGGCTGGCTGGGGTAGAGTGCTGGCATGGGTAGGCAAGCACAGAGCCCTCTGAAGCTGATGTGGGAGTGGAGCTGGATCTGGGCAGATCATGAGGACTTCCAGGACAAGTATCACAAAAGGGTTTAGAGCACTGTCATGTTGAACCAGTACAACTCTGTATACATTTTCCCCAGAAGGTCAAATCATCTCAAAATCAGCATAATGCACCAGATCTTAGGATTTTGCTCCAGATCTACTGTAGGGAGTGCTGGGCTCCAGGATGGTTTAGATGAATGGAGACAAGAGATCTCTGAAGGCTGCTCTTAGAATATCAGGTTTATTAGGGATGGAGAAAGGTCCTGCTTGGAGCTGCCAGACGCAGCACGTGGCAAGGCCTGAGGGGATGGGGGAGGGGAGAGACAAGAGGATGCTCTAGGAAAGGGTGGAAATCCTAAGAGGGCGAAGATCCAAGAGAGGGGAAGTTCCAAGAGGGTGTCTGGCCCCTCAGAGACCCCTTATCAGGGGGCTTCAAGGTGGGCTGGAACAAGACTTGGGCCAATGGGGTTACAGACACTTGATGTTTCAGGGGGGGTTACAGGTGTGGGATGAACCATACATTTTGGGGGTAAGATGGAACAGTCCATTTGACTTCTGGACTTATCTGTAGGCAAGGGCATTGTCCAGCCAGTAGGGAAGATTGTTTTCATCCTGGCTGTACTATTGTGAATAATTATATTTATCCATTCTTCCCAACAACCTACTTAACTCTATCAAATGATAATGGAGATAGCTGTCATTAAAAATGATGACTACTGCAATAATGCTGCCTTTACCCCCACATCCCCCCATCTACTCTGAAAGATTTTGGAAAGTTCCACTCAGCAGGTCACAGGAGAGGTTAGGAAATGAGGAATGAAGTGAGCATTAAGGACTGATCCTCTAAGAGCCACTGCCATATCTAAGAGGAGATGTTTCCTGGTTTAGAGTTCTTCTGTGCATCCTACTTTTGTTTTCTAATTTGGACTTAATTGTAACCAATATAAAATTGATTTTTTAGAGACAAATTGAATTACAGTGTAACAAATCTCTGTCACTGAAACTGTCTCTCTCTCTTCTTACTCTCTTCTTATTTTGTCAACCAACATTTTTTTGGTGAAGTACACGTGCAAAGATTTATAAACACAGTAAGCTCATGTAAATACTCACAGATGTGAGAAAACATTGAAACTAGTTCCCGTGCTGTCTCAGCAAACCAGATATGCTTAAATACCCACAGATGTCAGTGTGTTACAACAAGTCCTCATGTTATATCAGGAAATAAAACTAAAATAGTTGCTTTGAAATGAATGTTTCCATATAATTAGTGCCTCTGTCATGCTTTCAATAACTCCTCAAGCAGGAAAGCCACCATACATAAGCTCCTCTTATCAATCCACTACTGACTTCTTCCTTAATTTGTGCACTTTGACTGTATATCTTTCTCAGATATGTTTGGACAAAAATGGATATTGACTTGTTAAGGAAGGTTTCTAAATTAACTCCAAACATACTTCAATTATAATTGTCATTACTGTTATGTGCTATTTGTCTAGTGAATTTATTCAATTTGCCAGTAGAGCAACTTATCTCAGGAGCTTGAGGAATAACCAATCATTAGTAATGCCCAAATAGTTAATTCAGATGTGGTTTTAGCAAGCTAAAATTAAGGAGACAGGAAAACACACAGATTTACATAAAATGTGTTCATGGATGTTGAGATAGTTGTGAGAGCATGTAGCCAGTATATACAAAAGAGGAAATGCAATGTATTTCAGTACATGGATGTCTGAAGAACATCAAGAAATCATGAGTGAATTTATAGTGTATGTGGACAGGGAGGGCAAAGACATAAGAAGAGCACTAGGTTAAATGGGAAGCTAAATTAATCACTCTTTTCATCCTTGGAAGTATTTAAAAGATACAAAGACATAGCCCTTAGGGACACAGTTCACTGATGGACTTGGCAGTCCTGGGTTATGAGCTGGACTTGATGACACTACAAATCATTTCCAGCCTAAATTATTCTGATGTTATGAAATGTGCATAGGCATGTTGTTTAAGTTTTCTATGATATAAATAAAATAAATAAATTATAAGATTGATATTTTACTCGCTAATTTCAAAATATTAAAAAATATTTTTCATCTGAGGATTTTCAACATCTTGAATGAACAAATCAAACTGATATATTCCACTACCAAGTAGAGCTTCAGTGGTTTTCTAATGAATATGTAATGCCTATATTAACATTTTTATTAGGCATAAGTCATCATTTTTTCATATTCATAAACACAGTGGACCATGCATGAAATTACTGCTTTTCAAGAGAGCGAGTTGTGTTTCCTGTAGTAAAGACTTGTAAACAATTGCTTAACTGCTGTGTGGTTTCCACTAACAAGGTTCTTTGGGAAAGTTTTTCTCTTCTATTTTTCAGAAACATGTGGCATTGACAGAACCACAATTTTTTATAATTCATATGTTTAACTAACAAAATGTAACTAATAATGTAATCTATCCTGGAGGAACTATGATGCTCCAGTTCAGCAGTTTGCTTCCTTCTCAAGAAATCTGAAAAAATTTGGAATATTTTCTCTTCCACAATATGAAAGCTTAAAATTTCTTCCTGAGATTTTGAGTACTTTACAGAGCAGTTTGTCAGAATGAAACTGATGGTTTTATTTAGTTTTAGTAAAATTTCACTACTAATTCTGTTCAATTCTTTGGTGCAGTTGATGGTGCAGAGAATGCAAGGGCAGGAAGCTGTTCAGGGTAACAGCAGGAAGCAAAAGGAAGGGATTGCTGGAGGAAATCTTTCTAAGGTAGCTGAGAGCAGATTTGTACAGCTCCCCATGCCCTACTCTGTCCAAAACATCCCATTTTTTATCCCTGAAAATAAACATTCTTTTCACCAAGCAGTCATGGGATTCTGCAAAATAGGAGGCAGGTATTTTTATTTTTTTATTAAAACAGTGGCTGATGCTAACAAAAAACCCAGTTTTAATAGCTGATGGAATAGTGATGAAACTGAGGAGAAAATTGAAGCTGCATGAAGGTCTGAATGAGTAAATCTGAGGGATGTCCTCTTTTAAAGTCAGTGGAGTGTCTTTGGTGAGCTTAGTGGTACCTGTGAAATTTGAAGTGTTATCAGGTTGATCAGTTCTGATTCTGAAAGATTTTGTTAATTGCAAATCTACCACCACTGAATTTATTGAATTGAAGGTTAATTTCACAACCACCTACTGGCTGACAAGTGTGATAAATTCTTATAAAAAATTATTTGAGGCTCTTAGGTGGGTTTCAACACCTACATTCTACCCTCAGGGTAGGGAGATTCCAAGCCCTTGAGACCACAATTGTATTGCTACTGCAAAGCAGTTTGATTATGTGTCTTAAACAAAATTTACAGGTGCTGCATGGAAAAAGAATTTATTAATGTGTTAACACTATTGGGTTTTCAATAATGCTGTACTAAACATTTGGAAAATGATAAAAAGAAAATTAATAGAACATAACCTTAGCATTGGAATTAGGGTCACCATAAAATAAAATAGCTAGCATTCACTCTTATTCACTCCTATTCAATTCATCGCTTAATCAAGTAATTTTTGATTCAGAATATTTATGCATGAGCTATTAGTTTTGGTCAGATCAGACATATTCCCCATTGTTTGCAATAAAATTTGATCTCACTACGCAGTTACTCCTACAACACAGGAAAAGTGTGTGGGAGGGGACTTAGGAGACAGTCCCCCTGAGCTACCATGGGAGGTGACAAGTGTGTGACTTCCTGCCTCCCCTGTTGTCAATCTTTTGTTATACCTTCCCCTTGTTCCTGTCCATCATCATGTAAGCCATTCCCCAGTTCTAGAAACTTCTTCGCTCTCTGTACCCCCATTGGTTCCTTCCCTGTAACCACTCCTTCCCCTTGTCCCCATTGGCTGTAACCCCATCATTCCCTCTACTCCACCCCTGAACCATTCCCTCATTGGGTGTTTCCTACCCTGACCCTCCTTCTCTGCCACAGTTATAATCCTCACCCTGCCCTCAGTTTGGGGCTCTCAGTGCGAGCTCCCTTCCAGAGTGGTTGTCTCCCCTTCGCTCCCCAGCCTGCTTTTTCTTATAATAAAGCTTCTTGGAAACTAAGCTGCATGAGTGTCATCCCGCCGTCGAGAGGAAGCTGTTTTTATGCTATCTGGCTCCTGAGGACCTGACCCTGTGGCATGCCCAGAGGTCATAGGACCCAGGCGCATCAAAAGTGTAGAAACATTTTCATACAGTTGTTGTTATGAACAAGTTCATTAGTTGAAGGAAGTTAAGTAATTAAAGGTGAAACGTGTTAATTAAGACCGTTACTACTTGTTAAACCCCCATTGATGTTTCCCTTATATCTCTCCATGTTGTGCCCCTTCACTGTACCTGTCATCCCTGTTGTGACCACCAGGTATTACCTCAGCTGCCCCCCAAAATGGCAACCAGAGCACTTCCGGGGATATGCAAATTAAGGACAGTAACCAAAAACTCTGAAAAACCCCTGAAGACGACAAGCCAACTTAAAACTTGAACAAACTGACTTTGACGATCAGGAAGGAGCCCCTCTACCTTACCAGCACTACAAATCATCTCCAAAGCGTTGGCATAACCTAAGAAGAGCCAACCAAGAGCAAAAACCCTAGTCGACAAGCCCAGAAGCATCTTCCCAGGCACGCCTGTGAGGACGGAAGCCCCAGTTCTGCTGCACAGCAAAACTGACTACCTCCTCCTCTGCGTCGCCACGTGGGAGCAGTGGCAGTGTGCGTGACCCCTCGGGCCCCCACCCAGAGCTGGTCACTTTAATAAAGGCATTCAAAAGGAGCTGGTCTCCTTGCCCATTCATTTCAGTTGTGGCGTGGTTTTTACGCAAGTGATGCCTGTGACTCCTACACTCTGAAAAGCTGTTAGGCACAGATAAAAAGCTCTGAGAGACAGACCATGATTGTTGAAGGTGATCTAAAGACATCTGAAAATTATCTGTGTAAAAGGATACACCCACAAACTGGACCTGTAAAACCAGACTTTGCTATCAGTATTGACTGAAGAGCAGCATTTTTTCTTATGTTGTGCCTGAAGCAGTAGATTATAATACTTAATTTCCAAGTTCCAATGGTGAATTGGGCCTATGAAGACCCATTAGTATAATTTCCTCTACTTGGCCTGTTAGCCTATTTGGGCTTCCTTGTAAGTCACCTGATTGTTCAGGAAGGATGTACAGAAAAGCAGTTCAAGAAATTCTAGATTTTGGCAGAAAGTAAACAAATACAACAAAAAAACTGAAACATTTTTGACTGGATGTTATTCTTGTAAATGCCCTATGCAACATGCAGACATTGTGGTGTTCTAAATAAGCCAGAGACAGGCTCTGGATGTGTAAGTAATCAAGCAATATCCACCATCAGAGAACATTGTATTTCACAAGTGGGAAAGACTCCCAAATCAAAATAATGAGAAAACCTGAAGGAGTAAGAACTGAATTCAAAATCAAAGAAGATCCCTGGAAAGGGGAATATTTGCTTGAATAGATTCCAGGTTTTTTTCTTTAAAACAAATTATTTTTCATGATGGTAAACACATAAGACTGAGAAATAGCTGTTAACTAGAACATGAAATAGTTCTCATAATGAGGGTATTGTCCAACTCCTTAGATTATACCATCACACTAAGTAAATAATGCTTAAGTCTGGCTGAGGAAAAACATAGAATATAGTGAATGAATAATGGCAAATCCCAAATTTGGAATTATAATTAAAAAACTTGAAAAGCCCTAACCATTATTACATACTTTTCTTTTAAGGATGCTGATGCTAAGGCCACCAGTGTTCACTATTTGTACAATATAATAGGACATGCTTTCTAGGTGTTTAAAAATGTTTGGAGTATCAAATTTTAATATTTTAAACAGTGAACTAACTGTTGGCAGTTTGTTGACTGTCATGACAGATATTTTTTTTGTCTTTTTTTTCTACTGTGGCCAAAGTAAAATTGTATGATTTTATCTATATTTTTTGTCTTTTTTTTCTACTGTGGCCAAAGTAAAATTGTATGATTTTATCTATATTTTTTGTAGGTTTCTGAAACACAGTTCCCAGTACTCTGTACAAACATAGATTGCATAACAAGACTATTTAGCTAGATGGTTATACTGTTATGCTGCACTCCCCAAGTATTTGTAACATTTTATTATGTTTATTTTATTGTGTTTTGTTTGGTTAGTGCACTTTAGATTGTTAATTTTTATTTTTGCAGCTTTGTGTGTGTATATATCTGTGCTTGCATTTATTTCCTGGTTTTAGTAAAGTTAAAATAGATTCTTCTTTTTCTCAAATTATTGGTGGAAGGGTCAAAAGAATTACTTTTACTAATTTTGAAAAGTTTCCCATCAAAGATCCATAAGCAATCAAGCAGGTTTGGAACTGCATACTGACGGGTCAGAGTGAAAGGCCATGTGAAAATGTTGTCTTAAATCCCTTCTGTGAGAAAAACTGACACAGGTTATCAAAGTGTGCATAGCAGTTATGATTTAAGTCTTTCACCAAGATGCATTATTGGTTTTTTTTGAAAGTACTATTAAAATGCACAATGCCTGGTTTGCCTACCTGTATTCCACTGACAATAGTGTTGTTCTCCAGAGTAATAGCTTGTGACCACATAGATAAACACAGTAAGTATCCATAATTGTCAGATCACTTTATGCCATCAGCAGGCACTGAAGGTAATTAATATTTAATAATTCATTAGGAACACACAGAGCCAAAAAAATACTTGCTTTAAAATGTATTGGCACAAAGCTTATGGAAAGCTGTGTGGCTCTATGGGAAACAGCTTGCAAATCTAGTAAAGTTGCAAGGGTGCCATTATAGAACATTTCATATCTTTATATGTGCACATCCTGTTAGGATCATCCAGTCTGCAGCACAAGAAGCCATCACACTAATAAAAACAAAGATCTATGGGACTGATTATGAAGCATATCCCAGAAAGGAAACAAGCCTCAATTTAAAGTTTGCACTGGCTGCTACCAGAATTTACCCTTTGCTGTTCAAGTTTACAGTTTCAGTCTTTATAAACTGGTGTCTACACATGGGGTGTAATACACTTATAACTTCCCATTTTTACACACCAGAAGTCAAGTCCATTCAAAACACAATAAACAGAGATTGCACATCTTGGTGGGCTGCCAGTGACTGTGTTGCTGCAAATAAGAATATTGAAGGGTAGGTTTTCCCCAAACATACAATCCCTTTGGTGATATTTCTAGTGTCCTTGCAAAAGATCTCTGATTCTGGAAGTCCATTGAGAGCATTATGAAAAATTGTCCACAGGCCACACACCTGAGACTGCCAGAGTGAATATGTGAGAAGTGCATCAGTCAAGGAATTGCCATAGCAATACAGTATGATTCCAGACATGGACTGCCTCTGTGACCGTGTCTTTAGGAAGGGAGCATGCAGAAAGATTCTGACCTGAACCAGAGATGCAGACTGCAGCTGTGCTGCATCCTTATGTCCCTGCAGAATGGAAATGCAAGCTTATTTACACAACAGAGCATGCACACATGCTTACTTTGAAAACAGAGCCATTGACTATGCCTATTCCATATTCCTATCATATTTGTATTTTGAGACTGGCTTAACGTTTACTCTATGATTGTCAATGATATTATATTTAACTTCTCAGTGTTAGGAGCCCAGTGTAGAACTGTGCCTTTGTGCTTTACTATCAGCATTGTGGTAAATCAACATAGACATTTAAAGGGCATAGGGATGCATGTGTGTGGGAGGTCAGATTCATATTTTTTTCAGAGTGCTTTCCCATGTTGGGAAAAGTCATACTTGGTTTTAATTTTCTGGAGTGAAGAATAAATTAAAATTTGGGTTCAAAATTATTTGAGTTCCTAAAATGAGAGAAGTTGTAAGTGATGGAATTTCTGTATGGTGACTGTGTGATTACAGGTGATAAAGCGGTTGTCAGCCTAAATATTACTGTCATTGCTATTAAGAACATCTCCATGAACACTATTTATCACACCTAGAGAATGGACCCAGTCTAAGTCTGTGCAACCATTATACTTAGTCCCAAGGCAAGTGAAATTTGAATCCTTACACTGATTTCAGGAGCGGACAAATCACCTGAGAGTTCATGTGTGACTTGGTGCTCCCAGTGCAACTTCTCCATCTCATTAAATATAAGATGTAACAGAGTTGGAATTTGCAGAATGGAGTATGGGCAAATCAGTCAGAGAATACCCTGACGTTTTACTTCTGCTTTTATTTCAATGTAGCTAATAATTAAAGTCAGTTTTCATGACACAAATTGTGTTCAGGAATATGACATCATAGTCAGTAGAATACTGAGCCCTAATGAGAGATCTGAATCCCTACCTTAGTGTTCTGCTCCTATGAGAGAAAGAGGGTGTCACAGCATGAAATAATCTCAGCTTTTTTAAAAATCTTCCATTTTCTGAAGCTGGAAAATTTCAATCAACTTGCTCTCTTCCTCGACTGAGTCTTGTCTGGCTTTTGTCTGTGAGTTTAGAGTTCATCACTTTGCTCACTAACTGCTTTCAGGCATCATGCAGTTGCACAGTCTCCAAAGTTACTTAAGCCACTCTCTCTTTGCACCTGGATGGCTTCTAATTTCTTTTTACCTATCTGTCTTCTAAAATTGGAACTGATTTATTACTTCATTCTCAGAAAAGTTACATTCCTGTGGTCACCAAAAGCTGGTTCCCACTTTCATCTTTTTCTTTTCTCATATCCCCAAGGTCCATTCTGTGACGTAAATGAAGTTCATTACTAAAGGAATGCAAGTAGTTATTTAGCAACATGATTCTCACTAAGATCTTTCACCTGGAGCTGGAAAACAGTATATACTGGAGCTTATGTAGGGGTACAGTTGTAAGGGGTAGTCATCGTGCAAGAAAACTAACTGTAGAACTTGAACTACAGCCAAACTTGCTTAGAAAAACAGAAGATTTTGAAGGCAGGAAGCATAAAGGAGCAAGGCAGAACAGGTGTACTTCTGTTAGAAAAATATTCCCATAAAAAGGCTCTGAAATTAATTCATATGAGTGTTGCATATGTCACTCAAACTTGTAGGCTTTAAGGGAATAAATGACAGCAGCTAGACACTATACAAAGAAAATACAAAATTTTTTTTCTACTCTGAGTAAGGTTGCTTTAAACTCCTAACCTTACTTAATATTATGACAACTTGTCCTGAACCATATATCATGTGTTTCTATTTGCTTCTGTGTAGAGATATGTCCTGGGTTGTAAGATAAGCTTGTATTCCATTTGCCATCTGTCGAAGGCGAACCGGTTGGACAGGTTTTTTGTTATCTCTCTCAGAGACAATGGTTTGTGTATACACCTTTGACTGATTCAATGAAAGGCTGAAAAAATGTAACGCCGTGAGGGGTCCCACCCAGAGGGGGGAAGCAGCTCTCGCTCTTCTTCGCGGGACTCCGAGAGAAGCAGGGCTCTCGCTCTTCTTCGCGGGACTCCGAGAGAAGCAGCTCTCTCGCTCTCTCTTCGCGGGATTCCGAGAGAAGCAGCTCTCCCTCTTCTTTGCGGGACTCCGAGAGAAGCAGCTCTCTCTCTCTCTTCGCGGGATTCCCGGGGAAAGCAGCTCTCTCTCTCGCTCTCTCTTCGGCGGCACCCGCAGCGAAGCAGCCGGCGCGCGCAGAGGCGACGGCAGCGGAGCTCAGAGGCAACCCCGGCGCAGAGGAAGACCGGCCCCCGCTGCCACCAGATCTTCAGAGGAAAATTATACCCTTCTAAAGATCACCACTTCAGCTGCAACTCATCAACTATTGCAAGGGAAAGCAATTGTCCCAGCAAAACCTGATACTGGCATTCCTCAGGTTCTAGACTTTTTCTTTCACTAGTTTTGTTTGTACCGATTGCATTTTCCTTTTTAAATTGTTGTCTAGTTTTCTCCTAGTAAAGAATTGTTACTCCCACTCCCATATCTTTGCCTGAGAGCCTTTTAATTTAAAGATCCTCGTAATTCAGAGGGAGGGGGGTTTGCCGTTCTCCATTGCACAGGAGGCTTTGCCCTCTTTCACAGACTCCTGTCTTGTCTAACCAAGACAAGATATTACTTTTAGATGGTAAATAGTAAGTCCTGCAACATATGCAGCTGAACATATTAATGACACTCTGCAATCAAATTTGAGCATGAGCATGAGAATGCCTTCTCTGGACTAAATATGGACTATATATGATCCACATAAAGATATGGACTAAAGCACAGTTGTTTAACAGAGTCACACCTTGTTTCACAGCAAAGTCAATTACTCTTCCATCTGCACCTCATACCTTGTTAGTTTGGTGCTATTTAGTCTGGTACAGGGAGGTGGTAGTTTAGCTTCCTCTGCCAGGCAACATGCTGACCTCAAATTGTGCTGAATTACACCAAATAGAAGTGCCAACATAGTAGTCTGCTGCAGGGCTCAGGAAGTCGTCATGAACCTCTAATGAGGAGCTGAGGTTGTTTAGCCTGGAAAACAAGAAGCTGAAACAGACCTTATCACTCTCCATGACTGTCAGAAAGGAGGTTGTAGTCAGTGGATATTGGTCTCTTCTGCCAGGGACCAAGTGACAGGATAAGAGGAAATGTCCTTAAATTGCACCACCAGAAGAGATTTGCATGTAATGTTAGGAAAAAATGTCTTTATAGAGAGGATTGTGAAACATTGGAACAGTCTGCCCAGGGGAGATGTGAAGTCACCATCCCTGGAAATGCTCAGTAAATGCATGGATATGGCACTAGAGGACATGTTTTAATGGTGAACATGGTGGTGGTGCCAAATTGATGGTTGGACTTGAAAAACTTGAAGTTCTTTTACCACCTTAACACTTCTACAAAAACAGCTGTAATCAGTGGTATTTTACAGGGTTTCTCTGCCATCCTCACTTAATTCTACTTTTGTTTCTGTTAGATTTCTCTCTATAAATTCCTTTTGCTCCCCAAAAATTACCACTTTTTTCTCCCAATGTATTGAAAGAGATTGTATCTCTTTTACCAGTTTTGTACTAATTTCAATGGGTATTTTTCCCTAGAAAAGTAAATTAATCCTCCAAATTCTTAGATTTACAGTGCAAAACATAGCCACCCAATCACTTAGAAAATGGAAAGTCACCAGGGCTCTTCAGAGGATGCCAAGTTACTAAAAATGCTCTTCACTGGGGGTCCTATGATCTCTGGGGCAGGCTACTAAAATGCAACCACTGTGCAAACAATTCAGGGAGTGAAAGAGGAAACTTAAGTCTTCCAATTGACAGCCAAGAAATATTTGCTCTTCAAAGACATTTTTTAACAATTCAAATTAACATTTCAAATCACATAGGCTCCAGGGTCTCAAAAGGTACACAAAAACTTTTAACAAATAAATTCAACATGAAATGTACTAGTTAATAATTTTTACCCTCTCTTTTGTAGTCAGCATAATTAGGTAAAAAACTACTTACCAGACCTAAAATATAGTCGAGGATCATAGAGTTCACACAATTTTCTTTAAAAAACATATGTTGAATTACATGGGTTTTTTCCAAATAGCTTACACTTATGGGTGCATTTATTAAAACAAGACACTTCTGCCTCATTTTCAATATTAGTCTACTTAGAATAAGAAGCTGGCAAAATTCTAGTCTAAACATTCTAGTCATGTTCAGGAAAGATAACTTAGAAATAATTGTTTGTATTTTTCTCCTCTCCTGCAACACACTTTAAAAAAACTTTCTATTGAAGGTGCAGAAATACTGTCTTTAATTATAGACACAAGTGTTATCTGTTCAGACAGAGGGAATTTGGTGGTTAGAGATCAAGGCATATATATTTCTCCTAATTCCCTGTCAAAACACTAAAAAAAAAAAAAATTCCAGTCCTGGGATCATTACTCCTGTGTTAAAATATTCTGAATCTTGAGTGTAGTGATTAATGGTTGAGAAATCTGCAAACCAAAAAGTTACACTGAATGAAGCCAAAAGGCATTTCACTCCCAGAAGGCAATTAACAGATGGCAAGAATACTGTTAGTTTGTAAAGTAATGTTTAACTGGTAGTGATGTCACAGACCTGGGTAAATGGTAGAACTGTATTAATGGTCCCCAGACCCCAAATCTCAGCACTGATTAAACCTGAGCCACAGACTAATGAAGAGGCATTTATTATATTTATATTCTGTCTGTGCCATACATAAATATATATCATTAAAGTCAGCTAATAAGGAGTCAGAAGATGTTGCCTTACCAGTAAAAATACATTTTAGAGATATTTAGAGATTTTTTTCTTAAATGATGCATTAAAAATTACACAGAGGAACTACTCAAGTCTGTCACCAGTGTTTCTTCTGGGAAACTATCATACACACTGCAAAGAAGCTCTTCAAACATAGAAGTTTAGCAGAACATATGTTCTTTCAGTAAATGGCACACTTTTAAGTAAGTAGAAAACTTAACAGTAAACATGACCTTTGACTAAAAAGAACCTTTCAAGTTTAGCTAGGTTTTTTTGGTGGTTTGGTTTTTTTTTTTGGCAAATTGGCAAAGAGATGACTAGAGTGCACCCTATTGGACACATTATTCTTAGGTTGTATTTAGCTATAAGCCATAGATAGCTTTTTCACTCATAGGAAAAGCAGCTGGCTTTTAAACTATTTCCATACAAGAATTAGCCTCAAAAATTCCTGAGGTTTAGAATAGGGATTTACACTAAAATCCTCCTACAAATGCTTTACTGCTCCACTACTGCAATATTTGCAGTGGCTATGAACAAAGTAAGTCTAGCAAACTCAGAACCTATATTTAGCTAGTTGCATTCACTCTACTTTTATCTATATAAAGTTTTGAAGTTGAAGCTAATACTGATTCTGGGAAAAGCTTCCCTATTTATCTCAAACTATTTTAAATAAATTTAAATATTTTAATAGCTTACAGATTCAGTGAAGAGGCAAAACTGTGGTTAAAAAAACACTACTATGATTAATTAAGCAAGAATATAAATGTTCATTGGTTTGTAAGTAGCCACTACATATTTTACACATACATATCCAAACATTAATAGAATTTTATTTGTAGTCAAGCAATTCAAACAAAAATTTGACTGTCATGAATAATTGTGAATTCAATTCCATAATTTATTGTTAATAGAGTTTTTGCTTTGCTTATATATAAATAAATATTATTTTGATATCTTTAAACTCAGAAAGGAAGACTTCTAAAACACTGTAATGTTTAAAAAAAACCTGTACTTTTTTACTGTATTTTATGTTTAGTGCAATTTTTCCTAATTTAATACTCCTAAGAAAATATCCTTAAAAAAGCCAACCTGAACTTGTTGATATAGCAAATAAATGTACTATCATTACATTTAGGCAGAAACTTATTCCTGAACAATTTTTCTATGGAGAATAGACCAAAACCAGGGAGACTGTATCTGTCAGTCATTGTGACTCTTGGAGCAAACAGGGGCAGAAGAAGGAGAGTTTCCCCTGATGAAGATGTTTCTAAAATACAGGTGAGAGTGAGACTGATTATTGAAGTGGTCATTGGAAAGATCAAAATTATGTAATTTATGGAGAATTTTATAAGCATAAACGACAAACTGGTCAGGACAGAGCAGAGTACTTGACATAAAATATAGCTTGAGGAGCAGCAGACACGTAGTACCTTGTCTGAGTGACTTGCACACATCTAGACTGTGTCCTGATATCAGCTTGGGAGCAGGGACAGAACAATTACACTTTTCACGTGATTCCTGCCCCTTTGAATAAATTGGTTCCATCAAACCAAGTGTTGCACCAGAAATATTTTTCTCCACAAGCAGAATACATGTTTGCTGTGCTCCTCATGTGGCCAGCTGTCAAAGACTACCCTAGGTTGTGGGGTGTCTTAGTGTGGTGGAAAAACTCCTCCAACCCGTGCTTCCAAAGGAAGGCTCAGCAGTCTCTTGTTGTTTGGTCTCATGGTTGTTTATTGCAAGCTATCTAAAAGATAGTCTTCTTTGTCTACTGCAGTTTGCTCAGCAGTTCAGGCAGAGGCACACACACCCCTGATACCCTCTCTGTCTGCTGTCTTCTTCTTCTCTCTCCCCACCCAGGGCTGCTGCTATCTTTTATATGATATATTACGTATTACATGTTTACAGTTTTTCCCCCAATACCTACTACCTATATTAAAGGTGCTTTTCTACTCTAAACCAATCTGTGAATGCCAACATCACCAAGAACATGGAGGTAAGAAAGAAGAAAGAGGAAGGACAGGGCCGGCCTACATTCCTCCATCTTAAAACCTCTGACCCCCATATAAAAAACTAAAACCCCCCTGAACAAGCATTAAAACCCCCCTGTACAGCACTAAAAAATTATTCCCTCTACTTTGTAACTACTTCTACTATAATATCTAAGTGTAAGGTTGGTAAATCATTCTTTGGCTCAAACTCAAAATCACAGCTGTTTCCAGCTGCCTGCCAGGGTCTCAGATGCCTCTGACCAGGGCTTGGAACCCCCAAAAATGTAGGAGGAACATTTTGAGTTCCCACAGCCAGCCTGCTCATACACCAGGAGCAAGTCTCCACGGAGCACCCACAAAACTGTCAGACAAGAAAAGAAATATCTGTCTGCTGAGGACACAAAATTTTGTGTGCAGAGCCTGGCCCTCCTGGATGTCATTAGCCTTCACACCAAGCTACTCAAAGGAGAGGAGGTTTTCCAGTATTTTTTTGTCATTTGATGGGTGGATATCGACTTGCCAATAAAGAATGCCAAGAAGTCATTCCAACACATGCATATCCTCTATAATTCAGAGCCATTTACCTTAAACTTTCACAAAGGCAACTGGTAGGATTGATGAATAGGAGACAGAGTTTGCATGCTACCTGACATAAGAATTAGATGTCTGCTGGGAACCATGTCTTTAAGACAGGGAGATGAAAGTCTTTAAGTTACTTCCCTAAAAAAGGCAAATGGAATTTACATCACAAGGATTTACAAAAAGAGGAGATTATAAGGAGGTACAAAGACAAGGATGAGGAAAGAAATTAGGAAAATACAGTTTCTTAGAGTTTGAAACAGGCTTTTAAAATAAAGTCACAATAGCTTAATGTTTTCTCCTTCTAAAAAGAGAGTCATGTTTATTTAATGCTGTAAAAAAAGTTGATGTTATTAATATCCATATTTATGTCACACAAAATTTGGTGAGATGCTGGCAGAAGAGCTTGAGAGTTTTGATATTTGACACAGAATTCTAGTCCTCTCTAGAAACTGGTCTAGAATTATTATTGCAGTTCTAATAGTGGCATTCCAGCTTCCACAGTGTTTGCTTATGAAATGCTATTGCTATCAGATCTTGGTTTAAATCATTATCTAGATTGTAAAAACATGTTGCAATTGGAAGGCTGTTTTAATAAATCTCTTTACTTGACCTGTCAGGTAAGAGCAAAAACTTCCAAGGCAAGATCACAGCTGTATCTAAATGAAAAAAAACCCTGAAATCTAGGCAGACAATGAAACTTATTTACACAATGTCTTCTCCCTCGGTAGCAAATCCAGTAAAAGCCCTCTGACAAGGTGCCACCAAAAGTTGCAGAAAAATGCCAAATTCTTGCTTGAACAGTGTGTCAGAGAACTTTGATTAACTGAGCCATATTTTCCCTCCCACCCATATAAATTGGTTTCATATGTATTTTAGACGTATTTCCAACAGCACACATAGGGATCTGTCTCAGACCAGAAGAGATTAGAAATTCTTCTTGTGAAAAGCAAGAGCCAAAGGCAATGCTATATCCCAGCACTGTATACACTGTATTAGAACATACTGTCCAGTTAAGTGTGCCATAATACATTCAAAGATCAAAGATCCCTGACCAAAGAAATTTTTATCATTCACTGTTGTCCATAAGAACCTCTCAGGTGAAAAATTCTACTCTCACTGGGTCAAAATTTGCCAGCAAAAACTGAGCATTGTACTTTGCACAGTATCAATTAGCAGCTTTGTTTTGTGATGAGGAAGAGCATCAGACTAACTAGAAAGAGTCATAGCTAACAGCTCAGCTGAGGCAGGCAGAATTATAAAGGCAAGATCATTAAACACTTTCAGAAAAAAAAAAAAAAAAAATCCAGTAATATATCCCAACTTTACTAGCAATTTACTGAACACACTATTCCAAAAAACCCACAGGATTACTGCTACTAGTTATGATATCACATTACCCAGTTCATTTCAATATGCACAAAGCAAGACAAACATCACTTGTCACTTGTTTTTTCTTCACAGCAAAAAAAAAGGGATAACAAATCTCCTGAAGGAACAGGTGGAATTGATGATGCAAGCCACTGCTTATAAAAAAGGGTTACATTACAAATGAGAAGGTCAAAGAAAACAATTTGAAAAATGGAACACAAGCTTATGGTTACTAAATTTATATTATTTATAAATTAGCACAGCAACCTGTTGCATCTGGGATGATATCCAAAAATAAGTTAAACAGAAACAGGCCTTGTGGAAGAAAACAAAAAAAGAACAAAAACTAAGTATAAAGCAGAAAATGATTTTAAAAAGGTCAAAGTATGTGTTTGTGTGTGTGTATAGTAAACAGTATACAAAATCTTCTTGTAGTTTCTCTGTAAATACAAAACACTGCACACATCATCTCTATCCATCCTAAATATCTGTTAATTTCATTATAATTTTGGCAGTGTTGTTGTGTTGTACTAGAAGGAAAAATCAATACATTGTGCATAGCATTTTCTTATCTGTTGGGAGCAGAAGCATGCTGTTTGTAGAGCTGTACAATCTGCTCCTGCCAGCTTAAAAAGGTACACACTGCAAATGTAGGGTTAAGCCATTTTATAAAATCTGGAACTTCCTCCCTCTATTTGTGCTATAGAAGACAGATCACATTTAACAAACTTTCTTCTCATTATGGACTATTGCTGGAGCTGAGATAATGGGTTTTCCTTTCTTTCAAAGTTTGTGATACAGAATGACAGCATAAAAAAAAAAATCTACCTTTGGTGATGATGAACCCCATGATATTCCATATTGTCTTAAGTTCAGAATCAAGCTTTTCCCTTTGTGCTAAACCTGAAAGCCTGTAGGTACTTCACAGTCTCAGGTGATCAGGTTCAGTCAGCGCTGGATGGCACAGAGATAACAGACTGTGACTTTTCTCTATGGAGCAAAAAAGGGCCAGATGGAGTTTTTTAGAATTTCAGCCAATATTGCTCCATTTCCAAAAAGCACCCCCGACAACTGCAGATTGAATTTAACACTGGTGGTGACTGATGTTCAAGAAAAAAATGTATAGACAAATGCCAACACATTTAATTGAATAACACTGATTCCTGGACCAGAAAGCCAGCTCTTGCTGGTGGGTTTTTGGGTTTTTTTGGTGCTTAAAAACTGGAATATGTCTAGTTTTGAAACAACTTTTTGAAAAGTCTTTTTTGAAGCAACTAACTTAAAGTTAGTGTAGATACGTTAGAAGTTCAGATATGTTCGAATTTGTTCATTCTAGTTTCTGATCTGGATAGAAAATGAGAATTATATTAATACTGGGAGATGTGCACATATTGCAGAAAATGGTAGGTTATATCAGTGCTGTTTTCTACTGATTTTTGCCTTTCATTGATTCCCAAGACAAGATACCCATGAAGGCTCGTTGATAATTGCAAGGCTGGTACAGAATAGACTGAAAAGAATATGCTTGAAAACAGATTTTCTCTTCTGTGAAAAAAAAAATCTATTTTGGAATACTCACATCAATGTGAGAACCCCAGCCTTGCTCTGGGGTCTCATGTGGTGGTGAAATTTCTCCTCCAACCTGTGATTCCAAAGAAAAAATGTGCAGGCTCTTGCTTTTCGGTCTCAAGGCAGTTTATTGTTAGTTATCTAAAAGATTGTCTTCTTGGGCTGCGGCTGCTTGGTCAGCGGCCTGGACAGAGGCACACACACACCCTGACATCCTCTCTGTGTGCTGCTTTCTTCTTCTCCCTCCCCGCCCAGGGCTGCTGCTATCTTTTATATGATATATTACGTATTACATGTTTATAGTTTTCCCACAATACCTACTACCTATATTACAAAGTGCTTTTCTACTCTAAACCAATCTGTGAGTGCCAACATCACCAAGAACATGAAGGCAAGTAAAAAGAAGGAGGAAGAACAGGATCAGCCCACCTTCCTCCATCTTAGAACTTCTGACCCCCATGTACAAAGTGAAAACCCCCCTGAACATGTGCTAAAACCCCCCTGTACAATACTAAAAAATTTCCCCTCTACTTTGTAACTACTTTTACTATAGTATCTAACCTTTTGTAACTGCTTGTTCCACCTCCAAAGTTGGTAATTCATTCCATGGCTCAAACTCAAAATCACAGCTGTTTCCAGCTGTCTGCCAGGGTCTAAAATGCTTCTGACCAAGGCCTGGAACCTCTAAAAATGTCTGAGAGACATTTTGAGATCCCATACATCAACAGTTACATTTTGACCTTGTATTTGTGCCAACAATATGACCAATGACGCTCAGCTGTTGGTACCAATCAATGCTGTTACAGACTCACTGAATCTTGCCTTGCCTTGTCTTGCCTTGCCCTTGCCCTTGCCTTCCCCTTCCCCTTCCCCTTTCCTTGTTTCCCAAACTAAAACAAATCCAAAAATGCCAAGCTGATTGTTTACAGAAGGAGGACAGGCTTCAGTGGGACATATCTAGATGACACTTTAATGATAGGAGAGCCCTGAGAAACACACACAGTATCAGTTAGGTATTTTGGAGACCAACAGCTGCCATGCAAGGATCCAGCTACCTTCTAGTAGCATTCTAAGTAGTATTACATGAGACATTATATTTCAAAGACATGGGTTCTATTATATTCCACAAGCTCAAATTGGTTCCAGAGATGCTACCTGGCTGTTATCCAGCTTCTTACTGGTCTTCCTGGCTGCCAGATACCAAAAAAAAAAAAAAAAAAAAAAAAAAAAAAAAGCTGAATGCCTGCTTTAATACAGCTAGAAAAGCTAAGGAAAAATAAACAAATAAACAAACAAATCAAAACAAAACAAAACAAAAAAACCTTCCTCTTACTCCTTCTCCTTTTCTATTTTCCAGAAATGAGAAGAGTTACTGGCCCCTTTCTCCCATCACCTACAAAAGAAAGTAAGTATCACCTGTTCTTTCATTTTTGTAGTGAAGCATATCTAGCTAGAAGAGGAAAACATCATCCTGGGGATAGACCTTTTCCACCCCCACAAGGTGTGATCCCTGGGCTTGCAGGAAGACCTGTTGGAAGCTACCTTCACCAACAGTTGCCCTGGCATTTTAACACTTTTTCTGTCCTTTCCCCAAACAACTCCATTTTGGTGAGACTTCCCATGAGTATTGGTTTCACCCACCTACAGCTTGAATGTAAGGCAGCTTTTCAGGTAGAAGCATAAAATACAACAGGGAATTAAGGGAGACTGAATTTTCTTTTAACTTTGACTGTTAAGTGAGAGGTTTTCCTGAGTTAGTAGAGGAGAATAGGAAAAGAAAAAAATTGAAATTTTACAGTACCGATATTTAGAGACATAGCACACTATAAAACACTGATTTCAAAATAAACTGGCTATCTTCAGCCAGAAAAACTAGGATGAATAACTGAAACTCCTCAGACTCCTCAAGTTACTAATTTTAGGCCTACTGAGCCACAAGATTGTTCTTTTTGTCCAAATTCTCCAGCAATAATATCTGAACAATAGCATTTAGTCTTAATGAAACACTTTTTCTTGTGTTATAATGGTTGTTTCCTCATTAAGGCCATTTCTCCAGGTGCTGGTAACCACACAAACCTAACAAACTCATTTACATAAAGATGTGATGTTGCTATTCTCTCCCATCTACTTATATCCAGAAAAACATCCTCAGTGTGATAATTTCAGAACCATTCAAATGCCAAAGGAGAACAATCAGTAAGTCAGGTCATTGTTCTTATTGTTTATTAATAAAATCTATCAGAAAAGCTGGTTTTGGTGAAGTAAGAGCAGCTGGAAAGACAAGAAATGACAGCTAGGACATGGCTGGATGCTTTCATTGATTCTACCTGTGTGCTCTATTGGGAAAGGTGTTAAACTTGTTGGGAAAATTGCCACAAGATATTGAGAAAAGGAGAAGGAATTTACAAAGTGCTCCTGTTTTCATTTTGCAAGACTTCACTTTACTACAGAAAGGAGCAATACATAGAATTGGCATGATATTGGTCTAGAAAGAAGGAGACAGCAATTAGCTGTGGCAACTTTTGAAAAAAAATCCTAACTACTGCCACGCTCCTGCCCCAGGTCCCTTTCTGCCCCGGCTAGCTTTCTGATGGGGCGAGAGGGGCAGATGAAACACCCTCCGCTGGACCCAGCAGGGCTTTGTAGGGTGCTTCGTGGGTTAGGAAAGTGCTGCTAAATCCCGCGGCGTGATAAGGAAGAGAGACTCTTGCTAGGGCTAAGTCCGAAGTTTATTGCAGCCCAACAGAGGCTAACACTTGAACAATCCTGCTAGCAAGAGCACCTGCAAAGTGATTGCAGCATGTTATAAACTGAGAGGGAGGAGAACCAGTCAACCAATGGGAGTGAAATAGGGAGTGGCTCTTGTATGGGGTGACACAAATGGGAACCAATGAGGGATGGATGTGGGAGGGGCCCCCGGCCCCTGTCCAATCACCCGGCACCCAGGATGGAAGCTTCTAGGTGTATGGGAAGGGATACCGAGTGACTGACAGGGTGCCTGGGAGGGGGCAAGGGAATGACTAGGCACTTTAGGAGAGGATTGACAGATGGGGTAAGGCGGGAAAACTAGGGACAAACCAAGTGGAACATAGGGGTACCTAGGAACAAACCATTACATAATAAAACATGTAATAATACAACTCCACAAACTACAATAGAAATGATATATTTTTACATTTAACTAGATTGGCATCCTGTGTCAACTATGAGACTGTTGATTGTTCTCAAAATATACACTGAGGTGAATAACCCAAGTTATTATTCTTGTTCTAGGCTGAAAAAACCATGTTGCAAAAAGCTTACATTGTACATTAAATGTAGACACCACTGCACCGGCAATGTGCAGTGGTACAGTCAGGGTACAGACCTTCAGTAACAAACACGGGGAAGGATGAGAAGTGATTGCAACAAAAGCAAAGATCCCAGTGAAATTTTAAAGAGTCAGTAGATAAATAAATGTATCTGAAAAGAGAGAGTACAGGTTTCTCTGAATCTACTCCTTGGACTTGAATCCCAGCTTTCAAATCATAAATCCTATGTGCCCATGGAGGGAAATGGATCTCTTAAGAGGGCAGATGAAAAAGTCTTTAACCTGCCTAGCAAAGTCAACAGAGCTATTTAACACATAATGCTAAATTCAAGAATTATTTAAATATAGTTTTCTTTTCTGGAACTTAATAGCTGAGTCAGAGTCACTTCTGCCTCACTGGATGCCAGAGCATTCTCCTGACAGAAGGTAGTTCTCCATTTTCATTCAAAAAATATGTAGGATTATTTTATTCAGAAAGGAGGCAGTAGAGGTTAATATTTTAACATTTAGTGTTTTAACATTCAACTGACTGGTAGACTTGATCTTCCCAGCTTAACATTTTGACAGCCACTCTTTCCTGTCTAGCACACTCAACATACAGCTGTCTGAGGTTGTGCTGAGCCTTTTTCTCATGTTGTCAGTTCTGAGGCTCTGGACAGACATCATTGCTAGAGCCACAGGCACACAAAACAGGCAGCCTTCTGGAATCCTTTTTTCTCATCTGTTTTCTCAACTTCTTTTTGTTTCTAAAACTAGTGAATGCTTCAACAGGACAGCTGAGAGAAGCTCTTGGTAGGTATCCAAGCCTGTCAGTTTTTAAGGTGAAGACTGTCACCACTCAGATAGATTTGGGCTAGTTCTGCACTAGGTTGCAAGGTAGTACTATATGGTCATCATTGAAATATCTGTTCAAATGTTTCCAGATTTGGACCCTCTCTGGAAAACTACCAAGTTTTTAGCTGACGTAGTGAAATAAAAGCAGAGTACATCCATCCTATCCACATCTGGATAAGATTAACTGTTTTTCTAAACAGCTAACTTGGAGCAGTAACATGGAGAACTAACAGGTTTGCAATGAAATATTTCTGTGGGCTGTGCCCTTTTTGATATAGTGACCCACTGCTAAGTATAACCTAATTTCACAATTTATTGGTAAGATTTATCCTCATTTTTCATATGGATAAATAAGCACTATAATAATGTAAGGGATTCTAAAAGGCAAGCCCAGTTTCTAGATGCAAGAAGAAATAAGGATCATATTGATTATATACTTAGGAGACCTGTCTTTGAAATTTCTGATAGATGGCTCTCTTTATCAGATATTCTGAAGGCAATATGAAATGGGCAAGTAATAGATATAGAATTACAGTTTTAGATTAGAAATGAATGACAGGAGAATTATGACCATGTCCAAAATGCTGGTAAATACTGGTGAGATAGTTAAACAGTTGCTCTTAGCAGTGTGATGTTGGTAATAAAACATCAGGTCCAAACACATTAAAAAATTGTGACTTCAGGAAGGACAGGCCTCTGAGCAGAAGGCAGTTTCCATGATCTGAGTAACAATGATGTTCTCTGGAGTTGCAGATGATGCATGCAGCTGTTGACTGGACAAAGATATAAACTGGTTTTTGGAGCAGATAACACACTGAACTGCTAGATGAGGAATATCAAGCACGGGGAGCCAGAGTGCCCCAAACCTAATTCCCAGTTTCTGAGATGAGCAAGCACTTTTACATAATCATGAACTGCTTCAAGAAGAACCGACATGAAAGATAGGCATAATGATGCATTTCCCACCCTACTTAATTAGGCAAATTTGAATGAAAATGAAACTGAAAAATGGGACAAAATTGGAGGAAAGGGGAAGAGAAACGTTTTCAGAGCAGGAAAATGACATTTTAAACATAGCAGAGGACTCTTTTCTAGGCAGTAAGCCTATATGACAATCCCTTACAGTGTACTGTTACTCTTCACACACTCCAATGTTCCTCATCTCAGAGTCTGCTGTTTAAGCTACATTTCTTCTTTGATGAAAATATCTATTGACAGGCTGAACCTGCAGACATTTCTTACCCTGTTTTTACATGAGCTACCTCAGTAGACCAGTCCAGTTGTCTGCAATTACATACTGTCTTCCCAGGGTGGAAAGTATGTGACAGGGAGCCCTGTGACACTCATGCAGCAAGACTGTGGTGTCTGGGGTGGACAATCCACCTTGGCAGGTATAGCACTAGGCAGGGTATGGATGCAGGTATTCAAGAATATACTTTTATACTTTGGTGTATCCAAAGGTGGACAGACACTTTGCTTGCATACACCTCTAGGGGCTGTGCATGCAAAGCAGGTCCGGGCTTGAGGAAGTCTCAAATTTATGTTTTTAAAGCACAGCAAATAGGGCTGGAAAAATGGTGATTATGTCTCTCTTGAAGTCAATGTTTGTTCATCATCAGAGAGATCTAGATATATCAGGATGTCTGACAGTCCAGGCAAGGTACCCTGATGCTAAACCTTTCAGTGAATACAAAAATTTTTGACCTTTTTGGTCTAAACTTTTCTAACACTCAATGATGCTGTGATTATGTGGATGATTGGTCACTAAATTATGGTCTCCAAACAAATACAGAAGTCCTGGAATTTTTTTATCATCTCATGGGTTCCACATTATGGTCAATATTATTTTAAATCAGATTGATTAAGTTCCTCCATCTGTGTGCTCCAAATGATTGACTGCAGTGTGAAAGTGTCAGAACTCACAAGAGAAACAAAATTACAGAGGAGCTTCTAGCAGATGTCACTTAAAGAAGAGCCAGCAATCTCCAAAACAATAGGAAATAAATTATTTCCTGAGCCAGCCAAATACACAGCACATTGATTAAAGAGACATTATCTAGTACAACAATCAACACTCACTGTGAAATAGGTAAAATAATAAGACTCACTTCAATTTCCCTTCTGTAGAAAATTAAATCTTTAAGACTTTAATATAAAGAGGTGAATGGCGGATGAAAGCAACAAAACATTTCACAGAACTCTTTAAGATCACCTATTTTTCAAGGATTATTTGGTTTTTAGCACTGTACTTCTCTTAGCATCACTGTTAACTCTTGTCTAAGTATCCCACTGTTTTTCTATCTAGTCATTCCCTAGTCTCTGGGATGCCTAATTTTTGGATTTTAGATTTTATTTATTGTTGATTTTTTTCTTTTTTAGACACAAAATGGTCAGGAGAAATACCAGAACAGCTTCCACTACAAACACAAACTGTTAGCACAAGTGTTTTTCACTTTGGTAAGCCTTCTTTTTCGAATAATTCCCCAGAAAAACCAAGGGATGGTGGAGATGATGAATCAGACTATGCAGAATAAGTTTTTAGGATGAGCAGAGTTGAAGAGTATCAGATATATGTGCTGAGCAGGAGCAATTTTGCTTTAGAGTGTTAGAAATTTATTTCCATGTCTAACCTTCATTATTAAGCAGAAAAGCAAAAACTATAGGCACTAAAATAATCAGAACTTTTCCATGTGTAACTGCTGATACTTGTGAGACTCAGATTCAGTCAAAGAGAGAAGTGGAGAGTTTCCAGCCAGGCAGAAGCCTGGGAAAGAGTTGGAGAAGAATGTAAATAATTCTTTATCTCTTGTTTTTCACATTGTTTATAGTTAAGTTCTATCACTGTTTGTCAA
This sequence comes from Lonchura striata, assembly GCF_050655825.1. Classification (NCBI taxonomy): domain Eukaryota; kingdom Metazoa; phylum Chordata; class Aves; order Passeriformes; family Estrildidae; genus Lonchura; species Lonchura striata. Next base: position 80,385,625 of record NC_140705.1, on the reverse strand, counting down.
GCACTCTGCACCAATGGTTTGGGTTGTTTCCACTTCCACTCACAAAGCTCCGTATAAAAGAGCAGTGTATTTGAATAAACCAGAGTTTTACTCTCACAGCCTTCTGGTCAGAGTCTCTTCATTCCCGTCTTACCTCAACAGCAACAGATACCCACAAAAAATAAAAATAACTGCTTTATATTTTGTGCTGTTTTGTAAATAGAGGGCAAATTCAACCATGTGTAGATTATATAAGTGCATTATATGGCAGCACAGATGTGAAAACCATTGCTAGAACTCTTCATTGATTGAACTTTAGTTAGTTCATTCAAAATATGAAATGTTTTCATATTTTAAATAACACCAACAGACACATGCAGACACACACACATAAATGTGTATATATGTGTATAACACAGATTGGCAGTTGTTTGGAGCAACAGACTGCCACGGGCATAAGGATGTGCATAACTCCTGCCAGAGCACTGGAAGCCAAGGTCTGGCTGCTGCTGCCAGAGCCAAAGGCAAAGCAGGGGCATGTGGGATGGTGCCTGATGCTGCAGGACTGGTTGGCTGCAGCCAAGTCCATCCTGATTTCTCTCAGCTTGCATCTGGTCCCCTGTGCTACACCCCTCCTGCAGCAGGAGGCAGAGCCAGGGACCTCAGTGCAGCCTGCTGTGCTCCTTGGTACAGCTCCATACATCCCCTTCAGGATCTGGCAGCTCCATCAGAGGCTGTTACTTCAGTGCCTGGAGCTCCTCGATTGCCTCACAGATTCAGCTAGACTGTCATGGCACTAAAATCCCTCCACAATTTTATTTCTCTGGGGAGCTCTGACACTTTCAAATTATAGTCAGTCATTTGGAGCACACAGATGGAAGGAAATTGAACCAAATTTATTTTCAGGAATACAGACCATAAAGGCACTCTCCATTAGGAAGGAAGTTTCAGAGTTTCAAGTCCTCATTTTGTAATAAGTAGCACCACAATCCAGTGATATGCCATTGCAAATAATATTACAGGCCTTTGCTTCTTTCCTGACTCTCTTCTTCCTAAGGCAGGCTTTGCCCAGTCACAGTCCAAACAAGAAGTTTCATTTGAGGGAGATGAAAAACTCAACTTCCCTAAATTTCTGAGAAATCTTCCGTCATCACTGAATTCCAATTATCCCAACATACATTTTGGTATTAAGGGCAAATGATGTCCAGTGACAAAACTAATTGTATTTTACGAATAAGACATTCTAAAAATCAAAACATGGAGCAGAACAAACATCTATTTTATTTTTTTTCTATTAAAAGTCTCTCCATTTAACATGTGATCTCTGTTTGATGAAGCATGCCCTATACAAATAGTTTGGAAATTAGATTTTAGGGGATTTTACTTTTTGGAAATAACTTTTCTGATTAATAATAAGAAATTAAAATCAGGTAACATCTCAGCTTCCCAGCTAAGACCTGCTTTCTAATGCTTGATACATTTCCATGACTTCAGCTATAATGTGTTATGCACTTCCCTTGTCATCTTTTCTTCTCCAGAGTAAAACCTTGTCCTTTCTGCACAAATAACTTTCTACAGTGTGAAGGAAGCCCTGGGAGATCCTGGCCACTGTAGTGCTCTACAGGACACTTGCCCTTTTCCTGAAGATGCAAAGCAAGACAGGGAAGGAAGAAGGAGCAGACAGATAGAAGAGCTGAGTTTAAAAACTTGACAGAAAGCACTGCAGGGGCTGCCATGGGTTTTAGAAGAGTGTTTTCCTATCCTGTGGTAGGTTTCCATGCTCCACCAGTTGCACTGACTGTGCTATTGTTGTGTTCACTACAAGCAACATGAAAATGAACAGGGAGCAAAACTTAGAGTATATTGCTGGGGAGGGTGAGCAGAGGTTATGCCCAAGGCCAGGAAAGGCAAGGTGAGGATTATATCTGGACTGGTTGGAACAAGGAGCCATGAGGTATATACAGGGGAGGTACAGGATGACATCCTGGGTGTCAGTTCCATGGTTCAGACTATCCATGCAGCCCAAAAAAAAGTGGGGTTAGCCTTCCTGGGGGGAGGAGCTGCTAAGAGGAAAAGTGAGAAAAATTAAGATTTTCCATTTAGATGGTGTTGGAAACAAGTGGATACCTCAGAGAAAGGTTGGGGAGCTCACAGGAACAATCAAATCTTTACATAATTATAGGCTTTATGCCCAGAAAAAAAGAAATTTTTAATGTTTGGTTTGTCCAGGTGCCCTTTGCTTTTCTCTCAAACAGCAGCTCTTTACTTCTCCTCCCTTAGTTCCCTCTACTCCCTATATCCCTGTGGTTTGCTCTCCCTTTAGGCACTGGCTAAGCCTCAAAGGCAAGAAATCTCATTAAAAAAAAAAAAAACAAAAACCAAAAAAAAACCAAAAAAACGAATGAAAAGAACAACAGATAAAGGCCAAAGGCTTTTAAATGAGTTATTTTTCATATTTTTCATGATGTTTTTCTGTCATGTGTTATAAAGTCAGCTGCATTCCTTGTCACCTGGATGCATTCCAGGGAAATGCAAATTGTCACTACAAATAGAATAACTGGGCAAGAAAATAGTTTTTCCAGTCCTCTTCCTCTTGGGATATTTCATTCAGTTATTTCTGGATGTGTTCACTTTCAGGTAGGTGTATAAAAATTCACCTTGCTCATCCGAGTATGATGTAAAGAATTAAGATGACATGGGAGAACCACTGGGAAACTGTGCTTCTAAAACAGTATCAGGTACTTTATGTTAGCTGGTGTATTTTAACTCATAAGAAGCTGAGGGTTATAATTTGTTGGGCTGGAACACAAAGCAGGTTTGGCCTTTCCAGGTAAGACAATACATTTAGGTCCAATTTCTGACTCTGGTCCATCCTTGCATGTGATTCTGAGCAAAGCACTGATTTTCATGAGCACTGTTTTCACAATCCCTGCTTTTGGGAGCAAACACGAGTTGAAAGATAATCTACTTGCAGCCACATATAGGACTTGGGTCTGTGGGTCCTAAGATCTATTGTGGCTCTCTTGACATGGTCATAGCACAAAATATTAAATGACAAAGCACAAAATATTAAATGGCACAGAAAACAGTAATTAATCTAACAACTGAACAAGTTGGCATTGCAGCTATTGGACAAAGATGCAGGTTTATGGACTTGAATTGAAAATGTGTTTTCTTATCCAGCTGAGAAGCTGGATTCTTGAAGTTCTGTCTGTACTCCAGGTGAAAACTTTTGTCCTGTGCTTACTCTGCATTCTGCTGTGACCATTTATTGCTGTTTTCCGAGGCATTCTGAGGCTCTCTGTAGTTTGTAATGGAAAATTATACTTGCTCAGTGTCCATAAACACAGAACAGCAGAACAAAAAAGACACCTGGATTACAAAGCTTACAGCTTGAGGGCACAGAGGGATACAGGCTCCATCTAGGGCAGTCCACAGTCAGTATGGGTCATCAAGGTAGGCAATGACTTCTATTCACCTCATCTCTGGAAAAGAGAATCAAGCTCTCTGACAGCATCCACTTCAAAATGGGTTGCTGGTCTCAAAGGATGGATGTCAAGACCAGACTCTTTAGTTGCCCTCCCCTGCCTAGAAACTTACCCCTTCAAGAAGCCATAAGGAAGATTTTTTTGAGGAGTTTTCTTCTGTTCTCTCTATTTTATTTCACTCAGCCTGAAATAAAGCATGAGTGGTCTTTCAAATGTTAGCAAATTCACTGTTTCATAACACAGCCCCTTTACACTACTTTTGCCATTCTAGACTTAATCTCTTGTGAAATCAAGAAACCCAGAAACCCTCAAGGCACAGTGGATAAATGCCTGAAGATCCAAATGCTTGTGAGTCGCTTGAGTGAATTGCTGGGCAGACTCTCAGGAGGGAGCCCTGACATTTTCCACAAATCAGGTGTGAAAATGAGGAGAGGTGTGTGCCTGCTATGAAGGCAGAGGCCAAGGATTCTATTTTTTAGCATGAAATATACTAAGATAATAGCAGTCACAGTGTTTCTTCTGTATGATTTCCTCTTCCAACTTGCACCACACAAAACACAGAAGCTACTGCAGTCATCCCTGCCCTGCTTTAACCCTTTATTTAATGCTCATGGGAAGAACAGCAGTCAGGTTACAAGCTGTCTAGACCCTCTGCCAAGCTACAAGGATAATTCAAGTCAGATCCACTGCAGAATCATCTTAGGCATGAACAAAGAGCCATAGACCACACCATTTTTCATCAGCTGTACAAGGAAGCTGCTGTACTGGAATTTATAAGCTACAAAAATTGCTATTTTCTGGAGCTTAATGATATTGAGATATGTAACTTGTACAAACAGCACCAATAGTTTTAAGAATAATAGCACCAGAAAAATTAGTGAATTCCAGATCATGAGATGTTTTGGTAAATTTTGGTTTATGTGATAAACTAAATAAGCCTTTGATGTCGTAGGCTATGATGAAGACAGCAAACATGAAAGAGAAAAATGAATATGTATAAATGTGGAAGACAAAAAGAAATACAAATGCAGAATAAATATCAGAATTTGTCTGATAGCATATTTGAACAACTCTCCTGATGATCAAATTTTTTTCTGTTATTTCAACTTTAATCTCACTGATGTCAAGTTTCAACCATAAGCTGTTGAATTTTGCTATTAGATAAAATACAGTTTGGTGTTTTTTCCTGGTAGTTTTGAATAACTGTATTGCATGAAAGCCTCTGTCAGGGAATTACCTGAGATGCAGACTTCCCTGACAAAGTGACAGAGATGTTATTAAAAGCAAGGATCTTAATTTTAAGCTTGACATAAATGATTTTGTAAACTGTCAGGGTAGACAACTATTAACTCTGAAAGGTCCTTCAGAAGGGCAGCAGTGATGAAATCAAACCCTGTGGAAACCTTTTTAGGAAGAACAAGTCCTATGGATCTAGATAGAGGGTTAATTATGCTTCAGACCTATCAGTGATCCTGCTGCACATCCTCCTCAGGAGGAGCCAATGCCCTGATGCAGCCAGGGCCAGCAGACTCTCATTGGCTAGCTGCCAGTCTGAAGTTCCCAAAGCTCCTGTGATATGGACACTGTTCCTGGGCTTTGTCTGCATGGTTGTTAAGGGATAGCTGAAGCTCTAGAGGAGCCCAGGCCACATCAAGGCAAGCATCAGTTCAGAGCTGCAGACAGGCCAGTAGGAGGCCAGTCAGGAGACATTTGATAGTTGTTCATCTTTGCATGTATTTAAAATATGGAGACTTTGCAGTCTCAGATAAAAGAAACAGGTCATCAATGCCATCGACAGTTCACTATGACTTGTGGTCTTGTTTCTGTTTCAATTTCGTAGATACATCCCTATATTACTTTCTGCAGCAAGGCTTAAAAGAAAGGCATTTCCCAGGGGAAGTGAAAGGAGAAGAAAATAATAATTTGATATTCCATATCTGTCTTTATTTGTCATTTATTCATGCCAAGATAAACAGGTTAATCCTCACAAAGCCAACGGTACCTGATGGGAGAGGATGGGAGGTTGGAGCCCAGGCTCAGGCTGGGCTCCAGTGTCACTCTGTGACAGGTGCAGGCTCTCACTGCACCCCAAAGAGCAAAGTGAATCACATTTTACACCATCTTGGGTGTGTTACCAATCTTTGTCCATCCATGAGGATCTCTGTTCCCATGTTGTTGCTCCCTGTGCAGGGGGCTGCAGCAGAATTACAGAAGTTTTGATTTTTTTCCTGTGGAAGGCACATGAACTTTACCTACCTAAATCCTCCTTTTTATTTAGGCTACTCATGTCTCACTTATAGCAGGTGAAAAAATTATACCATTAATTAATTAATCTATGTAAAAATTATATCAAGCAATAAACAAACCTGAAGTGATAGCCTAAGAAGATATCCTGAGCACTCCTGTATATCCTTTGCTTCCACCATCTATTCAAATGGAAAATATCTCTTTCTTCCAACAAGTAACACTGAATAGTTATAGTTCCAACTGAATGGGGACCACCATTTTTCTATAATGTATCATAAAGAAGATATGGATTGAATTTCCAACTAGAATGTGACTAATCCTTCATTTTTGTCAAAAGATCTGTGCAGCAGAAAATGTATTTTCCTAAATTTTTTTTTAAATCCATGATTAGCAACAAGTCTGAGACACAATGACAAATAGGGTTTCAAATGCTTAACTACTAGTTTCATAGAAAATGCCATTTATGTGCAGGGCCAGTGGTGCAGCTGTATGACTCTGAGTCACTTACATGCAAATGCCACTTGTGTTTCAAAGCCTGAACATCCATTTCGTACTTGCTGCTCCATAAAGTAGTTCAGCATACCTTAGATCAAGTTATGATAAGATATCATTTCATTAACATATAGTGGACCTGGAAGAATACTATTTTAAGTCTTCCCAAGATTTATATAAAGCTTACTCATGCTTTAGTGAAGTTTAAACTCCTCTTACTAGTTCAGTTTAGTTTAACAGTTACTGCCTATTCTTCTACACAGAGAAATTATAATTATTTTCTTTCCATCCTCTCTCTCTGAATCTCAAATCCAACAGCCAAGCAATATTAAACACACTCTGAAACAGTCAGTGATAAATCTGCATAACAGAAATACATGATATAGGAAATATATGCTATTTCTCTAATTTTGGGTGCTTAATATTGGATACTGCAGAAGATAAAACTGCATAGCTCAGACCATAAAGTCATGAAGCCTTAATGCTCTTAATCTTGTTAAGATTAATTAATTTGTGTCAGACTGTTTTTAGTACCATCATGGCTCAGGAATGATACTCCCCAGTTCAGTGCCGCCCCTTCCTGCCCTTCCCACTCTGTCAGGACAGAGTTGAGAACCAGAGGTGCAAAAGGTGAAAATCACAGGCTGAGATCAAAGCAGTTTATTGGAAACAGCAGCGAGAGAAGAAAATTAACAGTAACAGGAAAAAAATTAATAACAAAAGGTATAAGGCAAAGAAACAATTTATGGAAGGCCAAATACTGATTGGCTCTTCCACATGGTGCTTTCTCCCCCTTACTCCCACCACTGGAGCTGAGGAGAGGTGGTTTCAAATAACACCTGGCCCCTAGTCATGCCTTCTCAGAACAGGTTAGACTTACATATCTTGTAATAAAATGACAAATTTCTCAAGAGTGTGAAAACTAAATTCACAGTGAAGATTCTTGTTATAGTTTTTTTATGCCTCTGTGTTTTCCCAGACTTTGTAAATGAGAGCAGAAAATATCAAAAATTCTCAAATCTAAAACTACAAAAAAAAGGAAATAAAACCTCAGAAAATATAAGTTATGAAATGATTCCTACCAGTAAAAGTACCAAAGCCATAAAATCTGACTACAGTTAGGGTCAAGCTTGAGTATTCACTGTGCTACAGTGAAGATAGTTGAAATTAAATCTTAGGATGTCAAATATTTCAGAAAATAAAATGAAATTGAAGTTTCACCACCCTTGAACTAAGCCCAGTCAAGACTAACTTCTGTGCTCTTTTAAAGCTAACTGTATTTTAGATGCTATTTTATATTACTCAGGGAAGAGGATTTTTTGACTGGTGTCAATTTGATACCTGCACAAGTAGCAAGAAATATTTTCAATTTAGGAAGACATTATACAATTTATAGCAGACCTTGTAGAGCATATAATATCAATAATATAATATATCATATCATAGCAATCTCATCTTACATTCATTTCATAAATTCTCATGATCTTTGAAGCATTCTAAACCAGTGTTTCTAAGCTGGAGCTTAGCTTGCCAGGGAATTGGGACTCACTCATCTGATAAGTACTTTGCCACTAAATTGCCCACTTGCTTTTAGTTTCTAGCTAAGGGTCCAAGCAATTAATTAGTTATGAGGCAATATAAGCACCTTCATATATTTGCAAAACTATTCCAGAGCAAAATAGACATATGAAATGACAGTGTTGAAAATGGTAGTATTTCAATTAGGTATCCAACTGTGTGAAAAAACCCAAAACAAACAGAAAAAAAAAAAACAACAAAAATGAGGAAAAAAAAAGAGTACATGACTTAAAAGTACAGGTAAAAGCTACAGGGCACTGATGGCAAGGATACAGTTGAGAAGACTGATGCAGGGAAAAGGGAGGAGAGCAGGTCTACTGTGCAATATTCCTCTGTCTGCAAGCTTAGAGAAGTTATGTTTTCAAAATTAATTCAATAAAAATGGCCAAGATTATTTCAATCAGCAGTGTTTCTAAGTGAATACATGATTTGTGTAATTGTATGAAAGCAGGAAATAGAAAGCAGAAAGCCTAGGAATCCAAAAAAAGTAACAGAGTTACAGTGTAATTGAAGTGAAACAGAAAGTGACAGTGGCAACAGGAATGTGTTATTTCATTTTTTACTTTAGTGAAAGCACAAAAAATATGTTGAAAGAAATAAAAGCTTTATAGAGAGATGTGACATCTGGTAATCTGTATGTATTAATTAATACTTTGATATATGAAAATGAGCAAAGAAATTATAGTTCCATTAATTTAATATTCATGTTAGATAAAATTATGAAGACTATATAAAAGTAAAAGCATGTCCTGTAATGATGACAAAGATCTCTTATGAGTAGGTAATGTAAATTATGCAGAAAATTATAGCTGCAGATGATAAAGTAAAGATTTACACAAAGTGGCAGATACCATGACTTCTGGTGAAAGTGAAGAATGTGACAATGAACCCCCTCATAATGTGAGAATGACTTTTTTTGTCCCTTCATACTTTTTTCATCATATTAAATAAGATAGTAGAAAATAATTATGTTTATAACTTCTTCTGTGTTAATCAAGATAGACTAGAGAGATTTCAATTGAGTTGTAGTTCAACATTTCTCTTGTAAAGTGATGCATAATTTCTATCATAACTTACCATGAGGATGTCCTGTCACCTTTCTATTTTAGAAAAGATGAAGTTGTCTTTTTCACCTTTTGGCATTTACATAGAATCACAGAATGGTTGAGGCGTGAAGGTGCTTCTGGAGGTCATTTTATCCAAATCCCTCTCATCTCAAACAGGGCCATCTAGAGCCACGTGCCCAGGACAATGCCCTGGGTCAGATATTAAGATAGCTTCTTAATATCTGCTCCACAACCTCCCTGGGAATATTGTGCCAGGACGTCATCATCCTCACAGTGAAAAAATCCTGATATTCAAGGGGAATCTCCTGTGTTTCACTGTGTGCCCATTGCCTTTTTCCTATGGAGGGCACAACTTGAAATAGCCTCATTGTCTTCTTTATACCTTCCCTTAATGATGAGATCCCTCTGAGCCTTCTCTTCTCCTGGTTGGAGCTTTTATCCATGGGAAGGATGATGCAGACCCTTAAACATTTTAGTAGCTTTTTGCTGAACTCCCTCCAGTAACTCCTTCTCTCCTCTGTTCTGGGGAGCTCAGAACTGAGGATTTCCATGTGCCTGTGTTTGCTGCCCTAATCTTGGCCTACCCAGCTGCTCACTCACTCCCCCTCCTCAGGAGCACAGAAAGGGGAAATAGGATGAGAATCATCTGAGTTAAAATAAAGTCAGGGGTGCTGCTTATCAGACACTGTCAGGTGTCAGAATCCAGGGCTCCCCTCTGACTGCCCTGGAAGGTCTGGGACCCTGGCAGGGGATCAGGAACGCCCCTGTACAGAGCCCCGAGAGACACTGATCTCTGTTCGTGGAAAAGAGTTTTCAATCTTACAGGATGAATTACAAGCTCTGAGTGTTTGATATAAATAATAATTAAGTGTGGCATGGGTGCAAAAGTAAAATTTTAGGATTCTAGATTAGGGTTTCAAAGGAGACAAGAGGGAGGAAATTGGGTGTGTCTTGTCCTTTTTCTCCTTCTTTGTGCCCTCCATGTTTCACTGTAGTGTTGGCATTTTTCTATTGGTTTAGGCTGGGGACACACTGTTCAATGTAGATGATAGATATTGGCACGTTATTGTAAATATAGCACAGGTAGTTTCTGGTATATAATGTTTGTAACATCCCACTGAGGGGCAGAGCCCCACATGCTGCCCTGCAGGACAGACCTGTGGCAGGGCAGCAGAACATGTTAGAGATAAGCAAGAATAAACAACCTTGAAAACCAGCACAGATGAATCATGACTTCTTCTTTGGCAATGGGGCAGAAAGACAGAGACTTTTTACAATCTCGGAATCATCAATACCTCAGATTCCAGCAGTCAGGAGGAAAACAGGCTCAACATTTAAATTAGTTAACAATTGAAATGGATTTGGGTAGTTGAGAAACAAAAATACAAACATTTAAACAAGAGAATTCCTCTCCTCTGCCTGTCTGTTGTTTTATGTCTTTCTTTAATTTGTTTTCCCAGAGGCACCACTGGCTTGGCTTTGCCCTGAGGTGGCTGTGTTGGCTGTCATGGCTGTGTCCTGCTTTCAACACTTCAGCCCAGGCATGCTGAACACCTGCCATGGTCTTGTGCACACCTTCCATCTGTGTCCATGTTGTCATCTCAACTTTTCTGCCCTGGTGCCTGGTGTGTATCAGCAGATATCTACTGTTGAGTTCCAGAGGCTGGGACACACAGCCAGAGATAAAAAGGCGTCTCTGTGCCCATTCTGGCTGCCATTCCTAGCAACTGAAGGGCAGTTCTTACATATTTTCTTGAGTCTAGGTCACTTATGGAAGCTTAACCCTTAACAAGAAATTACAAATTATACCCTCTAATGAGCTTTGGTTCACTTGGGCCTAGGGAGCTCTCATTTTCATTGTAATAGAAACTTTCCCAAGTACAGCCTCAAGATATGACCCTGCACTTCTGTTCCTCATTCAGAATTCACTGTGGAATGTCTTTATTTTATTAATTCTAGCAAAGGACTTTTTGGTCCCTCTGTTGATAAACTGAGAGAAGAATCTTGAGAAGTGCCTTTCATTTACTTGCCCATTTAAGCTGAAGAGAACAGTGCAGACTTGGATGACTCAAGCTAGTATTAGATTAAACACTTTTGATTTTCTTTGCTTCATTTTTTCTTTATTTGTTGCATTTAAAAATAATAGTGAAACATAACCAATCAGAAAACTCCATCCATTCCTGAATCTGATTGACAAAGGATTGGACAAAAAAGTGATAATGCAATCAGAATTATTTTAAATGTCATGGACTTAAAACAAACAAAAAACATTGGGATAATTCCCACTCTGGATCAAAAGTCAAAGCAAACTAGCTTTTTAGTGGCTCCCACTCTGATACTTTGACTGCTCTTTGTAGGACTGAAAAGTATAGCAAAGAACTATTTTATATCAGCTCTGTTATGTAGAATCCTCTCTTTTTTTTTTTTTTCTTTCTTTTCTAATTCTTCTTCCTTTGATTGATTCTACAGCACCAAGGGTAAGAGTCATGACTCAGAAATCCTGAAATTCTAAGTGTTGGGGAGACTTTCCTGTTGGATAAGCACAATAACTAAAGAGCTCACAGTATGGCAGTGGAGCATAAGACCCAGAAATATGTGGTGTTAAAAGCAGCTACAGTCAAGGGCACCGTGGCATCAAAGAGACAAATCAAGAGCCCTGAATTAGATGCATGTAGCCTTTGCAATTAAAGCAAGCTTATAGAGCACAGCAAGCATGGAGCTTAATCTCTTGTATTGGTTAGGGAAATTTAACCCAGGTCTCCCACTGGCTGAGAGAACATTTTTTTTTTCTATACTCAGTTCGGTAAAGGAAGTGTTCCAGTCTTCAAGATACATAGAGACACCTTCATGATGCCTTGAGAAAGATGTCAAAAGTCTAGGGATGACAGAGGAAAAGGAGGCTATGAAGTCTGCTTTCCATTAAGATTTTTTTACTTTTTGTCCTAATTCTACGTGGTTGCCTGCTAATCTTGGAATTTAAAGATTTTTAGTATCACACACCTGCCTCATTCATTGCATTGCACTGGAGTCTGTCTCCAGCATCTGCATGGGTAACCTGAAGGCAGAGGGCAAAGGTGGGAGGAGAAAGAAAAAGGCAAGCAGGAATTTAAAAACTATTGGATACAGCTCTGATCATCCATGCATGTCTGTTCTTGTCACTAAATCTAGTTCTTAGCCCTATTCTCTCAAAACTGAAAGAGAAGATCAGACTTATGATTAAAAACCAGCCAAAGAAAGGGATCAAAATGCTCCCTGGGAGACTGCCAGCATTGCATAGGCTGTAGACCATTCACAAAGGAGGATTTGCTTATCTCCCTCTTGTTGGCTCTGTCCCATGTTTCCTAAAAATTTCACCTCAAAAAGGGAGGAAAATAAGTGATGTCCAGAAACTGCAAGGATTGGTTCCATAATCATACTGTTCTTTTATCCATTTGCAGTTTCATGTGAAATGCACACAAAGTCCATTTTCAGGCAGCAGAGTTTGGGCTATATTTCAGTCAATTTCAAAAATATTACTCTCCTTTTTCAACCATAGCTTTAAATTGTATCACTTTTTTCTGAAATCACTGATAAACACAAATGTTTAGGGCCATCCAATCTACTCTTCTATCTCATATATGTTACCAGATTTTTTTGCATTCACCACTGCCTAGAGGTAGTTTTTTTTTCCTTAGAAGGAAATGAAAATTTACACACATACACACCCCTCCTCTTCATCTGCCTTTCCCTTATAATTAGCATTTTTGCTTGGCCACTTTCCTGGGAAATGGAAGACATATTTAAAGCATCTCTGAAATCTTGAGAGAAATCCTCTAATCATAAATTCACAGCCCAAAGTGGTGATGCTGCCACCTCCTCAGGGACTGGTGATGCACAGAGCTGCATCTGTCTGTGTACTAGGTTTGTGAAGCAGCAGTCTACGTGGATGTTTCCTCTGAGAAGCTGCTAGAAGCTTCCCCTGTGTCCAGCAGAGACAATGCCATCCAGCTGAAGATGTGTCGGAACCCCGGTCTGGCTCAGGGGTTCCGTGTGGTGGTAAAGTCTCTCCTCCAACCTGTGCTTCCCAAGAAAACTCTGCAGCCTCTTGTTGTTCAGTCTCATGATTGTTTATTGCTAGTTATCTCAAAGATTGTCTTCTCAGACTGCTGCGGTTTGCTCAGCAGCTCAGGCAGAGGCACACACCCCTGACATCCTCTCTGTCCCCTAACTTCTTGTTCTCTCCCTCTGCCCCTGGCTGTTGCTATCTTTTACATGATACATTATGTGATACAAGTTTATAGTTTTTCCCCAGTACCTACTACATATATTAAAGGGTGGTTTTCTACTCTAAACCAATCCATAAGTGCCAATATCATCAAGAACATGGAGGCAAGGAAGAAGAACGAGGAGGAACAAGACCGGCCTACATTCCTTCATCTTAGAACTTCTGATGCCCATGTACAAAGTAAAAACCCCCCGGTACAGGTGTTAAAACCCCCCTGTACAATACTAAAAAATTCTTCCCTCTACTTTGTAACTACTTCTACTATAATATCTAAACTTTTGTGACTTCTTGTTCCACCTGCAAAGTTGGAAAATCATTCCATGGCTCCAACTCAAAATCACAGCTGTTTCCAGCTGTCTGCCAGGGTCTCAAATGCTTCTGACCAGGGCCTGGAACCTCCAAAAATGTCTGAGGGACATTTTGAGTTCCAACAAAGATGGACCTACTAATGGCCAGGGCTCAGCTCATCCTCAGCACTGGCAGCACCTCTGGGATAACAGAGTTAAGAATGGAGATAAAAACCCTTGCACAATAGCAGCCAGAGAACACATGGGTGAGAATATGCAAGAGAAATAGTCCTGCAGACACCGAGGCCACTGAAGAGGGAGGGGGAGGAAATGCTTCAGGCCATGAAGCAGAGATTCCACTGCAGCCCAAGGTGAGGCAGACTGTCCCTCTGCAGCCTACAGAGGTCCACTGCAGAACATATCTACTGGCAGCCCACAGAGGATCCCACACTGGAACATGTGGATGCCCAAAGAAGACTGTGACCCTGTGGGAAGCCCGTGCTGGAGCAGACTCCTGGCTGGACCTGGGGACCTCTGGAGAGTGGAGTCCATGGTGGAGGAGGTGTTCTGGCAGGACTTGTGACTGACACTGGAGCAGCCTGTTTCCAAAAGACCGTACACTGATTAAGGGACACATCCTTAGGCAGTTTGTGGAGAACTGTGCCCCATGGGAAGGACACACATTGGAAAAAATCACAGACAATGATCACATGATCACATCGTGACTCCTGTGGCAGGGACACAGCGCTGAAGCAGGGGAAGAGTGTGAGGAGTCCTTTGCCTGAGGAGAGAGTGGCTCAAACAGTGTGGGATGAAGTGACCACAGACCCCATCACCATTCTGCTGCACTACTGAGGCACTGAGAACCCAGAAGTTAAAGTGAGCCCAAGAAGAAGGGAGAGGCTGGGGGAAGGTGTTCTTATGGTTTAGTTTTATTTCTAATTGCCCTACTCTGATGTGTTTGGCAAAAAATTGAACCAAGTCCCCCAGGTTGAGTCTGTTTTGCCCATGATAGTAGCTGGTGAGTGATCTCTTGCTGTCATTAGAACACAGCCCTTTCGTTGTATTTCCTCTCCCCTGTCCCCCTGAGGAGGAGAGTGAGCACATGATATCCAGCCAAGATCAACACACTACAGCCTATCAGAGCAGACCCTAAGCTGATAAATTTTTTGATGATTCTGAAGGCTGAAGCTTTGGATTTAAGCATATAGATCTCACTAAAGTCCTACCTAAATAATCTTAATCTTTTGGGATCTGGAACAGAGGGCACTAAATACACAAACCATGTAGCTGACATTTGCCTTGGGAGTAAGTACAGAGAAAAGCATAAGAGAAAGGAAGCTTGAAATAAGGCCAGCTACCTGCTTTGAACATTAAGATAAAGAAAATTCAAGCACCACTTTTTGAGCTTTTATAATTTATTTTAAAAATTTAAAATTATTGAAGTAAAAAAATAAACGTAGGAGTGAAAAAAAAGGGGAAAAAGTAAATGTATATGTAAGCCCAGAGTCTAAATCAGAAGTGTCTACTAACTGCTGTTTACAGCTTGTAGAGTTAGTATGTTTAAACGACAGTTAGCTGCAAAAGTGCACTGAATTAAATATGCTTGTAGAGATATAAATACAGATGCATTTGTCAGGATTTGTGCTTTCTTAACAATTTACCTGTTACTTCAATTACTTTTGATTGTTGCCTGTTTGGATACAGGACAGGACTGTTTGATCTACATGTTCTATTACCTGTCAGCCACTATCATTATGGAGCTCTGAATGATGAAAGAGTCCATGGAATGCTATAAAGGAAAAGTAATAATGAACATAGAAGATCAGTATATTTTTCTTTCATTCAGCTTCCCAGCAGCTAAGAACCAACCTATTCATTAAGCCTCTGGATTATAAATTCCCTGTTTCTTCAAAGTAAACACAATAATTACCAAACACAAATATTTGCCCCAGTTATGACTCAACCAAGGCTAACACATAAGGCTGGAATGAACTCATTCACTCCACAAAGTCTGTTTCTGGACCCCCCAGAGAGCATCCTCCCAGCTCACTCGCAGTGGTGATCAGAGGACCACCCGTTTAGGTTCCAGCCATTTAGAGAGCACATACCCAGAAGAAATCCAGAAATGGAGAAAGCCAGCATGCTGCCATAGTGAACAGAAGTTTGATAAAAAATATCAGTCACACTAAAATAAAATTGTGGCCAAAGAGGGAAACATGGACAAAGGTAATGGTGTAGAAAATAATACCACAGTTATAATAGTGCTGCTTTTGTTCTCAGGTGGAATATTGTTTCCAGTTTTGGACTAATATAGCATGACAGGTACACAGGCAGGAAAATGGAATGCTGAGACAAAGATTTCTGTATAAGAAGTAAGTAATTTTAGAAAAGAGTAATTTTAGGTAAGAGTTGAATTACATGTGTACATTGCAAGTAGGACTGAACAGCTTGTTTTCCTTTACCCACCTGGAGAACAGCCCTGGAATTTTCTGCATTGTCTGAAGGCTCTGCACTGAGAGGAAATACTTGCTTTCACTCAATGTATAAATTAAGTCCTCATTGAAAAATGTCATCATGCCCAAGAGGTTTATAAGCCTCAAAATACCTGTTGATATGGCTAATGAGAAACACCATTGTTGCTGAACATAGTTTCATCAAAAAAAAAAAAAAAAAACCAAATAAACTCCTTCACTTCATGCTCCAGGGAAGAAAACGGAAACTAACAAGCAGAAGCAAGAGAGAAACTCCTTTAACCACATATGGACAAAAACTAGAATTCAATTTTTACAACTCTGAGGAAGACTTTACTAACCTGTATAGAGCAGTGTTCTAAGTTCTACATAAAGATGATCTGTGTGGTAAAGGGCTTTCTATTTAAAGAAAGTACATCAGCAGATAATGAGCCTTCAAGATATCAGAATACCCCATAAACTCTCAGATCTAATGCACAATTGGCCTTACCCTACTAAGAAGATGGAAGAAGCTCTGGTTCAGGAACAGGGAAATTATATTCTGATCAGTTCCTTTTGCATTACCAGTTTTTGCACTGGCTTCAGGTCAATAGTATTTGTGGAACTACATTTGTCTAAAAGGGATTTAGAGAAAGATGTGGTTGTTTATTTTTTTTTTTTAAATACTGCTGTCATGTTTTATCAGATCTGCCAAGTCTCAACTAAGGGAATTAACCAGGCGATTTGGCATAAGGAAGAAAGTGGACCAAGATGTGCCCAAAACTTGTCTCCCAAAAGCTGCCAAGCCAGCTTTGGAAATGCTAATTTTTTTTTTTTTTTTTTTTTTTAAGATGCTCAATAGTTGCAAAAGGCATAAAAGAAAATTACATCTGGTCATTTTTTAAAAGGCACATTTCTTCCAAATAAAAAAGTATAATATCTATTTTTTTATATTTTTTATTTCTCAATTTTCTTCTTACAATGTCATATGTCAAAGATTTTTAATTATGATTAGTTTGTAATAAAAGGGCCAAGTTGCTTTTCTGAGCACATAAAAACTAACAAACTCTTTAGCAACAGCTTAAGCTTAAAACTGAAGTAGTTTTAGAAGTGTAATACATGTTCTATTTTTAGAAAAGAAATTTTCAGCACAAAGTAATATTCCACATTGCAGAGATTCAAAGTACTTCAAGACATTTTTTAAGCTAGAAATTTCATTGCTAGCTACTGCAATCTCTTCATTGTTCATTGCTCTTTGAAATTCTGAGCAAAGTAATTCCTAAAAGATCACAGAATTATGGAATGGTTTGTGTTAGAAGGGACTATAAATGGTCATCTTGTCCAGCCAAGCGAAAATACAATCCTTCATACAGTCATGGAGTAGTCCTTAATGACACCTCTGACTTCACTCTCACAAGAGTGCTTATTCTCTCCAGGACAATGTTTTGGGTAGTCCTAAAGTAATATATTTAGATATGTCTATGGCAGGATTTGCTTGCCCATCAGACTGCTCTTTTCTACATACAGACTCATTTATTCCTGTGGAAACAAGGATTGTGTATGTGTTCCCATGGTTTTGGAGTGAACTTCTCAACAGTTCTCTCCTGAAAAAGTACAAGAGCAACTCTTACACAAAAAGAACATATTTTTAAAATAATAGGTCTTTAGAGAAACTTAAAATAAATAATTAGTATGTTAAAAGTACTGATGCTTTCTCTTTTGTTTCTTCTGCTGCCCTCTGCTCACTTTTTATTATCTTTGTGAACAAGTATGTTAGATATGAAATTGTCACTTTTGAAACCTTAGGGGTTTATTTTGCTATCTAAAATTTTTATGACTCAATAACTCCTTGAACTTCCTTTTTAGTTACATTCAAATATTTTTTACCAGGAATGAGCTGAATATAAGGTTTGGAACATGCCAGTATTTTCTTTGTTTCTGCATGATGGATGAAATTCTAAAGCAATTCAATTTGTTGTCATTTGCTGGTTACGTGATTTCGCTGTTGTAACTTTTCTCAATTCTCTGTGTGTTTGCAGAAAGAAATGTGGACTTGTTTTATTGTCACCCTATGTTTGGATGTTTTTTTTTTCCTTTCACCTTTTAAAAATAGATTGGCCAAATCAACTTTCTTCAATGTTTTCTCAGCATATGAATGAGACTAAAACTCTAAATTGTCTTTCATTTATATTAACATTGTCTTTTCTCTCGCAACGAGTATGCTTCAGTCTCCAAAACTAATCTCCTGTATTTTCATTTGCTTTGTACTTCATTCCATATGCTGTTCTGGTAGCCTCTCCATTGTTACAGAATAAGACAAAAGTTTCTCACAACAGTATAAATCACATAAAGAATTCCATTGCTTGTTGAAGGGTGATTATCAGAGCTCAGTAATCTGCATGTCAGGCTCATAAGACTTTTATTTGCTTATTGAAATGTTATGGTAAACCAGAAATTTCTCTAGAAGCTTTATAAATGGCAGATACATTCTTTAAATGATCCATTTATCTTCCAATAAGAATATAAGGCTATACAGTGTCTCCTCTGTGCTGGGCACTGATTTGTCTTAGTTATGTTTATATTTTGTTATTATTTGGTAATGATATGAAGCTTATTTCTCCTACTTTCCTTGAAAGTGGGAAACATTTTTTTTTTTTCTCTTCATGGTTCCTCTCATTTAATGTTATTATTTTAACAATTGAGTGAATGCATTCACCTTTATAGCTAATCACATTTTCACATGAGTACACTATGGAAGGTTGTACACTACATAAGGCTGTGCACTTCCTAAGAAGTGTATCTTATGGAATGATAGGAATGGAAACTGATTAGGCTAAATTTTTCTTTCAGTCCCACATCCTGCTTCTCAAAGCACACAGATTTTATAGAATCTTCCTTAAGGAACTAAAGTGCAAGAATATTCATAGTGGACAACTGTAAAAAACTTTGCCCACAGTGAGAAGTCTGTCTTCATTAGTGAATGTTAGTCTGTGACTAGAGACACAATGATTTTATAAATGACTATATTTACTGCAGAAGGGGTGGCAAAGATATGTGGGGCTACTCTGCAATCTGAGATACGTCTAAACCATCACAGAAATGAGTCTGTGCTCTTTACCTACATACGTACTTAAATGGTGCCAACATTGTCTGCACCATTAAACCTTAAACCTTAAAGCTCAGTTGCAATGAGATCACCTACTAAATTTTGCAATTTACCCCATTTAACGTTATATTGCTTGACTTTCAGCTTCATTGAAGACTTGTTTATTCTGGTATTAGGACAAAATTAGGAAAAACTGTAAAGAAAAATGTGCATTTATTTTATATAGCATTCTGTATCTTACATAGTCTTGTCATATCTTTTTAAATTAATTTCTTTTCCAAGCTAGACAATCTCAGTCTTGACAATCTGTCATCACAGAAATTGTGTCATGCTCTTAGCAATTTTCATCACATATTTCTACATTTTCTTGATCTTTTCTTCTAAGAGATTAACCAGGATTGAGCACATATTGTAGCTGAGGACACATCATTGACATTAATAATACTTAAAGAAAGACAATCTGTCCCATCCTTTTATATTATAATATCTTATTTGTTGCTTTGTCAGGGTTTTTTTTTTTGACCACTGCTGTACAGAACTTAATTCCACAACATTTTCCATAAACTAGGAATGCCAAATTAATTTGATTTGCCCAAGTAGGTGCTTAGGATCTGTAGATAGACAATATAGTATTTCATCTGTCATCATTTGACTCTCTGGCATTTCCTACCCTTTCACTTACTTTAAGATTTATTTTTTTACAAAAAAATGTTATTTGCTTGTTCTTCTCCATTTCAGAAGCCTGCACCATATCATCAATACTAAAACTACCCTGTTTCCTGACTGCATGTTAAAGGAGACAGTCAACATGAACAAGAGTTTCCTAGAAAAATTTATGATAGTGTGTGTATTTGCATGTGTAGAAGAATATTTGACATTTGCCTTACTCACATTGATTTTTGTTTAAACAAATGAACTTTTTTTTTCTGATAGGACAACTTATATTAAAGTTTTTTCCTATATGTCATGTAATACTGTTAACAAAACCTAACAACATTCTGAATTTCTAGAAAATGTATTGTTATCATTCTTGGGCATCTGAGGTTAGAGTATTGGTACAAGCTGTTAACTATCCATCCACAGGGTAGTTCTGTTGTTAGCTTTGACATCTCTTGTAATGCAATTCTGAATCAATAGGTGTTAACATCTTAACCCTTTTGGCAGTTAGTTTAACATATAGAATGATTTCTGCAGCCCAGCCCAAAAGTTAGTCTTCAGTCATGTGTTTTCTTGGATGCTACAAATTAGCATCTGATTTTGAGACCCATATCTGCTAAAAGGAGAAAAAAGTCTGTAAATAGGTCATGGAACAAATTCTCCCTTTGCACTGAGGAGATTTTATTAAATATAATATCAGTTATGCAGTAAGATTACAATTGTAAATTCCTTAAAAAGAGTAGTAAATTTTATATAGCAGTTTGAAGGAAATAAGAAAAATGTCTATGTTGATAAATAATCTTAATTACCTTTCTATTGCCACCTTCAAACAAGGTTAAAAATAGCATCCTAGAAAGGGTCTAGACCATGTAGAATCTTCTGCATTTTAATTCCCAAGACACAAATCAAATTTTCTAAGGCTGAAGTTGGTGTAGATCATCCAGTCTTGCAGTCTAGGACATACACCTCTAACATGCTGATAGAACCTTGATTTACGCTACAAAGCTATAAGCTGGTTAATGATTTTCAACCAAAAAACCCATGTAGCTTCTTAGAAACCTTCCAAGATCTAGATTTTCTTTATTTTCTCTGACAAGGTTTAATGATCAAAATAAAACCAGCCTTTAAAATGAACAAGTTATGGTGACAAGAAATATGTATTAAATTGAGAACTAGCATTTAGAAAAGTCAGGGTTTATTTTCACTTTTGGTTAAAAAATTGAAATTTTTTTTGTCCTTTATTTTTGTTCATTGTCTTTCCTTTTAAGGACTACTGAAAAGAGAACAAAATAAAGCCCAAAGATTAGACAAGAATGATTAGTAGATACCAGAACTCCTAATCCCTTTTTCACTGTTAGTTTTAAGAGCTGAAGAGGAGAAGAGAGGTCAGTCTTGTACTTTTGTGATGATATTTTGCCAAAAGTTCTACCAGCAATCAGAGCAGCATTGCTGGTGCTCCAAGCTATCAGGATATCACATTATAAACAATGTTGACTCTGTTAAATAAATATAGCTATAGACCAGATATGAATAATATAAACTCTTTTTATTGCAGTTAACCAAGTGTTAAATGTGAAAACTCATCTAATTTTTTTTCAGTCAGGTTTAAAATTCAAGTGAAAGAATTAACCTATCTTCCTGTACACTCCACAGGGATTTTTATTATTCAGATTTATTCATTAGAAGACTTGCTATTCATGTTTTTTCTATTTGCTTTCATTAAATATTTGGCATTATATATCTTCCTATTGCATTGCTAACTAAAAAATAAAAGATCTTACTTCTATGATATAAAATTCATATATCCAGACCAATATAAATGGCATATTCTTTCAATAGTAAATGAAGGGAGTAAACAATAGCAGGCAGATATAAATTTTAAAAAGAAAAAAATAATGAAGATTTCTGTGATAACTGAAGTGTAAATTTCTTCTTATGGTAACACATATGTTGTTCCTGCATCATGATTTGTATTTTGAAATACTAATTTTTTTTTCATATTCATAAAACACATTGAGAAAACCCACAGTTGATTCTAAGAGATATAAATGTATTCTTCTTGTTTCACAGACAACATAATAAATGCCATTCCCATTATGATGCAAAACCCATCTATTCAATGCTTCTATGAACCCATTAAAAAAATAATGAAAAACAGTTGTCAGTGAAAAACGTCCTTCAGTGTTGTTCCTTCACCATGAAAGTTGGTCTCAAAAAAATCCCTTGAAGTGTTGATGTTCTTTTAATTTGGAGCAATTTCTGCCTGGCAGGGCAACTCTGCTGTACCAAGGTCACAGCCTTCTCCTGGGCTGGCTGCAGTGGTCTGTCAATCCATGTGCTCAGGTGAACCCTCTTTTGGCTGGGTTTAATCATTTACTAAATACTTGGGCTCAAACCTTGCAGGTTGTGGGTCTGGCTGCTGTATAGCATACATAGCATATAGCATACATACACATCTCCTTCCCAGCCAGCTCCACATCTCCTTTCCTGCAAGGCTGGATGCAGTTCTGAGTAATTAACAGGTGTCCCTCTGCAAACTTGTGGATAACTGAATTTTCTAATCTCTTTTAATTGTCCTGTGTGCTGTCCCCAACACTTAGTGCTCAGCACAGCCACCTTCATCAAAAGTCTCATTTTTTCTTTCAAAGGAAGGCAGGATCTGCTGGAAGCAATATGGACACAGAGCTCCAGTTCTCAGGAGCAACCTGTGCTATCAGCTATTTCTAGTCACAGGTGCAACCTCTGTCTTATCATGTCTCATCCCGGACTTCAAAGACCAGAGACACTTACATGAAACAATAAATGATAATAATCTTTATGTGACAGTGATATCTCTGGTGATATCTGACACACACGGCCTGGATGTTCAGCAATTTCTGTAGATATCTAACCCTGCACCATCACATCCTTCTCCTCTCAAATTTTATCCTACTCTCCACAGACTCAGTGTCATGCTGTCAGTGTAAGTACATCTCCCCAGTCAATCATAGATGAAGCTTGAACTCTGGTCAGTGCACTTAAATAACAGCTCCTGGTCAGCAAATACAAATGGGGCCAAGTTTTAAAGTGCTGTTCAGGAACAAGAGATGTATCAAGGTGAAGCTGATTAGTCCTCATTAACTTCCCAGCAATCTAGGAGTTTGTGGTCATAAACCTTAGGTCAAACCCTTCCTAAACAACTTGGTAAAAATATGTGGGGAACAGTCAGTTCCCAGGTGCAGGGCTTAGAGCTGTTTTGACACAAGTGTATGAGGATGAGGTGCAGGGTAAGCGCCAACTCAGCCAGTCCTGCCTGGCCAGTAGTGACCCATCTGCAGGGTTGTCCAGGCAGGACTGGCTGAGTTGGCGCTTACCTTGCACCTCATCCTCATACACTTGCATCAAAACAGCTCTAAATTGGATGTGAGTCTTTCTTTGGTACTCATATTTTCCTAACCCTTTACTCTGTGCTTTCTTTATGTCTGCTTCTTCACTGGTGAGAAATATGTAAGGGCAGGGCTGTCCACAGGCTTTAAACTGCTTTTCCAGGACAATAACCAAGCAGCATTAAAGAAGAGCAGTGAAGTAGCACTCAGCCACCCTCTCCCCACCCAACCCACAGCAGTCATGAGTGATAATAGGACTCTGTGCCCCTCTCCTCCATACACAAAGAGCTCCCAGAAAGCATCAGGCAGCCTTCCTCAGGGCACTCTGCCCAGCTTCAGTCCTTCTGACCTGTACCCAGCAGATCAAAGGTCAGAGTAAATACCAAATCTCTATTAGTTACCCCTTTAATTAGATATTCACAGCAGTCATTGTCACCTATTTTGGTTCAGTAACATGAATGCAGCAAGGCCAGCTAAAATGAGGACCTTTCTTGAAGCAAAGTTAAAAAAAAAAGAACAAAATAATTTTAAATTCAATAGTGATAACTGTTTGTCTTCTCAAAATTAGATTTTTAGTGCATTTATATGGTTAAGTGAAAAGAAACCATCCCTGGATTCTCTAAGCATTCTTGTAAGAGTGGAAAATACATTCAGGTTATTTTATCACTTTTTCTCCTACTTTAACAGGTCTGAGGGAAACTCTAATACTAGTGATTACAGCAATTGCAGTCTGCTATGCAAGAGACATTTATTCTAGTCACAGACTGAGCTATTATTTTCTAGAAGATTTTACACATGAAAAGATGAGGTTGCTTAAATTCCAGGATAACCAAGGTTACTGTTCATTTGAATTATTTGAATTATTGCCAACTTTTGAACAAAGAACTCATAAACCAAAGTCCAGACTGAGGAAGAAACTCACGCACAGGCCATGGTCATTTTGATGTAGAGCTCATGCAAATCAGGGCCCAAGAGACTTCCTGAGAGGAGGGAAACAAATTTCCATCCTAGAGTATCCAATAGTGTAGAGGTGTCTCAGATCTGGAGCCAGGTGAAGGTTTTGCTGCTGAAGCCTATTAATGCTTAGCATGAGCATTAATTCCTGAAGAGCACAAATATTTCTTTTGAACTTATTGATCAAGTGTCACCAAAGAGCATGATGTAGATCTCAAAGGCTTGTATTGTAGCTCAAATTCAGTCAGTTATACTAGCATTCTTAGTAAAGTGTGCAATTATCTATATTTATCTGTACTTTACATAATTTTCAGAAAATTACTGCAATTTTTAACAGTATATTCATTAGTATAGTCCAAATTTGAGTGACAGACCACATCCCTAAAGTCAATACTTCCTACTAATTAGAATGTTTCTTCAATTATCATCTAAAAGTCTTATATAAGGGAAGAGTGTTATTATATCCCAGCAGGGAGGATATACTGGACTTGCAAAGACACTTAGAGAGAATCTCTATATATTAATACTGTATGTATGCTTGAGCTATGCTTTTTACCAGAGATAATCAGGAAGAAGGTGGTGAGGTGAATAAGAATAAGGTTCCCAGAGGGCCAGAAAGGAGCAAGGAGAAATAACCCCTGGCAGTAAGTGCAAAATGCAAATTGCTACTAGAAAACAAAGCATAAGCAAAGAAAGGGAAAATTAGATATCAATATCTGAAGTAAGAAAAAGAAAGACACCTCAGGGACTTCCATTCAGAATAACAGAAAAGGTGGTAACACAACTAAGAAGCATAAAGGAGGACAGGCACCCAAGCAGAGGAGCTTAAGAGGAGAGGATGGAAGACAAAAGAAAAATTGAACAGGAAATTGGAAAAAACAACAACAACAAAAAAAAAAGTGTCAATCACAGGGGAGAAGGAAGAAAGTAAAAATAAATGGAGACAAATGGCCAATCAGTAGCAGCAGAATCATGATCACCAGAACTGTAAACCACTGCAGTATCAAATCTGTCAGATGATTGCACAGTGAGTGGGCATCTCAATAAAAGTACTGGCAGGGGATCAGAATGCCAAAGGAGCCAGGTTCATATTTTACATTATTCCAGTGAACTTGCTGGATTTGTGCTTGGGTTGAAATGTGCCCCAGGAGATCAGTTGCTCACGAGACTTCAGATCAATAAGCAAAAGTGTAGATAATTGATATGGCAGTTAATAAATGGGGATTTTATGGTAATAACAATGATTTCTAGGTAATTAAATCATCTGTATGGCAGCAAATCAGCAGCAGATGACTGTAGCAAACCACAATAGATAATCTTAGAATGAAATATAAGAAAATTATATTCCTTTCAAATTCTATTAGCCATAAACAATTAAAATGACCCCAGATAGAAAATGGACACAGATGTTTAAAACAAAGTAAATGTCAAAGTAATTAAAAGCAAGTCGATATAGCAGTAGTCAGGTTATCAAAAGTGACAGACAGCACAAATGGTCTAATATGAAATGTGAACGGGTCACAAGAAAGGAGAAGTCAGAAGGGCAGGGGATGCAGGTCAGCCCATCACAGAGGACACATCCCAGCCCCTACAAGCTCCTCTGCCAAGAGCTCCTCTGCTACCACAACCACCACCTGTGTTGGGTGCCAGAGGTACCTAGGTGAGTGTGCCAAGTGCCTTTGGGGACTCCCTGGCAGGGATGATGCAGTATTTGGCACAGAAGGGTTGCCAGGGCAGGTGATGGTGCTGGCAAGGGTCTGGGGTCATTTTGCAGATCCCTCTGCCATGCTGCTAACCAGCCTGGGTGCTGGGTGCCACACAGGGCTGCTACTGACAACCTAAAATTATTCCTGGAAGGCTGGGAAAAACACTGGTCTCCTCACTACCCCCTTCACTGAATAAAGCTATTATTAGGGTATTTAACAAATTTGTTTCCAGTTAATGTTTTTACTAACAAAATTTTCTGAGATCCTCTACTCCTCCCAGATCAGTGAACAGTGAAAACATATGGATAAATTCTTATGCAAATCATGTGTGTCCCCAGTGCAGTTCCCACTGTGACAGTTTTCAGGCTCTGAGGGCAGTGGATGCTCAAACATTGACCCAGCATCACCATGTTCACCACTAAACCATATCCTCAAGTGACACATCCACTGCCTGAAAATGTATAGGCTTAAAAAAACAACTTTAGAGGATTTTTTCCCCCATTATTAAATGTCTCATGCCCGCAGTAATACAGGCTGATACCCACATTTACAGGCTCCCTATAAATGTGCCAAGTCACCAACTTATTGAAAAAAATGTGACACTTTTATTTCTCTAGTTAGTACCATTCCTGTGTGAGATGGAAAGCCATTCCTAACTCCTCTTCATCCCACTGATTGCAGAAGGATATTAAAAGGCTGTCAGCAGCCCCTGCCAGTGCTAAAATACCTCAAGGTAAAAACACTAATGAGATTTGGATGTTTAAAATTACCTTTGCCTCACTCAGAGCAGAGGTTTGCTGACAGTTTTACTATCACTTCAACCAAGACAGTACCCTCCTCATATATGCCAGTGTGGGCATCAAACTTATATTTTTATCTTTCTCAGAGAAATTCAAATCATGAAGGGACTGAGTAACAGAGGTAGAACTATTCCTTTTCTTCTGACTAATATGTGAACTGAATTGTAACAGATTCATAAAATGAAATAAATTATTCAAAATTACCTGCTATGTTTTACACTGAATTAAATAGTCATATCAATCCTTTTTGAGATGACAGAGACAGAAGAGTTGAGGCTTGGGTGGCACAAGGAGGGTAGAGGACAGAAAAACACATAAATATATACTGTTGGTTTGATCCAATGAGTTTTTTGAGGTAGCAAGCAAACTGAAATATTTCTTTGCATTTTCCTCTGTGTTTTTTTTTTTCCACAACACAGTGTGAAATTGACAACCCCATGGATACAATGTATAATCATATTTTTTATGAAGTGGACAGCCTAGAATTTTTTTGTGAAAATCAGAAATGTCTTTAATGCTGGACATTTTTCTTTTTTTGTGAGAAAAAATTGTTGATTCACATTCTTTGTTTTGTCTAGTACTTCCCAATGAATACCTTTGTATTTCTTTCAGCTTTTTTCATCATCAGTACCCAGAAATAAGCTCCTACCAGCTGAGAAACCACGGACTATCTCAGTGGCAGGTTGCAGTGCTTTCTCCATTCAGTGTGCTCCTGTTGGAGTCTGCCTCTGCTTTTGTTTGCCATGTGTGTGCTCTGCTCCCAGCCATGGCATTTTTGGCTGCAGACAGTCAGATATTGTGGTGCAGAGCCACATACCTCCAGAGATTCACACAGGGACTAAAAACAGGAAAAAAATGTGGTAAGATGCTGGATGCTAAGCAGTGGGATCCAATTGCCCTAGAGCCCTGTCTCTGGGAGCTGGATGACACATGGCTCCCTGGTTCAGGGAGCCTCAACACAGGTTGCGAGTAATAGAACATATTCATAAAGATAATTTTTAAAGAGTTTTTTCCATAGCACCTGTATGTCAGTCTTTTCCTGCTAACCATTCATGCAATCCATTCCTACCATGGGTGGATATCATTCCTTCACTGTCTGCTCCAAGGGAAACTTTCCCCCAGTTTAACTGGGCATTGCCTGTGTTTGATAGAAGGCAATATACCAGCAGTACTACCTGAAAGAAATAAAGGCAAATAAACTTCTCACAGCAGCAATGAAGGCACCTTTTAGTAAAAACTGAAGAAAGCTTCAGCAAAGACATATCAAAGGATGGCTCTGCCCTTGCTGTAATGGCACACTCTATTTCACAAAGACAGCAAAGAAACAAAGTTGACAAGCTAAATATTTCTCTGGTATCTTTAGGAGCTCCAAGGCTGATGGGACATTTTGATTTCAGATTCCTAGAAGGCATGTGGACTTGCTGCCTGTTGATTTTGGAATGATAAAGGGAGAAGACTCATACAGCTTATGTGCTTGCAATTAATTGAACATCAGACCTGCTAGGACAAAAATCAGAAGCATCAGTGTAGGACATTCTAATATGTTAATTTTAAGAGTCAAACCCAAAAAACTTATTTTTGAAACTTTTAACCTTCAGGTGTGACCTTCAAACTTTCCCAGTGGCAGCTGGACATCACTCTCATTGAAATGAGTAGAAATAATCTCTTTGAATAATGCAGTTCTGAAAAACTGCAGCCCCAGAACTGCTTTTTTAATAAACACAAGCAAATTTAAAGTGATTTTTAAAAATTGATCCCTTTTACTATAATAGGAAATGATCACCCTTTTGGAAACAACCTAAAGAATCTCCAGTAGATAAACAACTCTACAGGGCTTCCTTTAAAATTTCATAAGCAAGACTGTAATAGCTTTTATTTAATTAAATCCTATGATACTCTTTACACTGCCATAAAGCACTACAAGAATCTCCAGACTCTAGCTGAGAATAATTTAATTTCCTCAGATAAACTCTGCCTTTTCCAGATTTCCTTTGAAAGTTTAAGAAACACAGACATCATTAACTCTTACAGAAGGCTGTCAACACTCTTAGAAAGGGATTCACACAGATCTAGTGTAAGATACTGTTGTAAGGGTCTCCAAATCATAGAGTTTTTCCTTCCTAATGTGACAGACACACTGCAGCAGCTATTAATAGAAAAAAAGGATTAATTTTTTTTTTCTTAGTTATGAAGTCCCTTGTAACACCCATTGAATTTACAAGTATTTGAATATTGCATAATGAAGAATCCTCATAGTCTCAACTCCAGGTTTTCAATTAGTGTTCTATTAGTGTTCAATTAGTGTTTGTAGGACTGATGGGTACAACAAAGAAAGGAATAAAACTAATTATTAATAAATGGGCTCTCATTATTTGATCTACAGGAATCCTTTTGGCTGGTTGTTTTTAAAATGCCAAATTCAATATTTTCATGTTAAGTGATTAAAGGACAATTTCACAGACTCAATATCAGAAGAGAAATAGAAATACTAAACTAGAAACATCCAGAAAATGACAGGATTTTCTTCTTGATTTGCATGACACCTTGACCTGGTGGATTCAGCCAAGTTCAGGTTCACAGTGTATGGTGTTTCAAAGCAAGAACACGAGCTCAAGCTCATCTGGTCTTAGTAGAAAAGATGGTTGAAGACAGGTCTTACAAATCAAGTGCAGAAATTTGACCAAGTGTGTCAATCAGAGTAGATTACCATTGTTGTGATAAATACATAATGGGATTTATGAGTTTGGATTCAAGGGTATTCCCATACTACTTGATTTCCATTTTTGCTTTAGTGAGCCTCTTCGGTGTTGAGACTTCCTCCCCTGCCCCTTCTTCTGCTCTACAGTCTCAAATGATGTATTTCCTATTTTTTCTTATGTGGTTTCCTGCTTCTGCCTCCTACACTGTTTCAGCCTTTTACACCTGTCTTTCAAGGGTGAATGAAACAGAAGCTTTCTCTTCGGATGCCCTTTTTAAGCCAGAATCATTAGCTTAAATATAACAACTTCCTAAAGTGTAAATGCATTAATAGCAAGTTCCTCAACAGAAACCTGAAACATGAATGCAGCAGCTGACAGGCATAAAGGGTTTAAAACCAACTCCCAGCAAGTTCCAGAAAGTTGTGCACATACACACACACACACACACACACTCAGTAATATCAGTAATAACAATAACAACAACAAAAGCAGCTTGGCTGAATATACATACAAATAAATCTCATTTAGGATTTAGAGTTCAGTCACTGAATTAATGTTGCATATGTAAAGAAGTGAAATCTCATAGGAAGTACCTTGATAGGAATTATAGCCATGCCTACACAATGTGTATTCATGATCCAGCATGGGATTTAAACCTTTGTGAAATTATTTGTGAGGCTGAGATCATATTATGAAAGTTCATGATTTCCAAGATATTTATAGATATTAAAATTCAGGGTTTAGTAATTTGATATACTACTTCTGTTAGTAACAAAGAATTATGATTGGTTTTGGAAAGCTCCTTAAGTCTTAATGTGACTTTAAATCCTTGTGAAAATATTGGAATACCACATGCTATTCCTTGTTGAATTCAAGCTGGTTCTAAATCTCCAGTCTGCTGGTGGGACTATTCCATGGGGAAATTGCAGGCCATTTCTCTTTTATGAAAAATTAAACTCAGAATGCTCCACTTTCAGAAAGTCACTGTAGAAAACTCCCTTACTGATTAACCATTCACATTATTAGATCCTACTGTATGAAAGCTTTTAAGTACAGACTGGTTTTCTATGGGACTTCAGTATATGCTGGAAGGTGATTGTATAACCATAATTATTTCTTATTAAGGAAATTTTCTTGTTTAAGAATTTATAAAAGGACAAAATAAATGCAGATGCAGCTTCCTTAATGATGATTTTCTATTGGCTTCTTAAGGTTGGGATTGAAGGTATTTGAGACGGCATTCCATGTTTGGACTCAGGTGTTTATTATTTATCAGTGAAACAGTCTCATAACCATCAGTCAGCAGGCTTTCATTAGCAAGGCACAAAATGGCTAACTAACTCATTATAAGGTCTTTTAAGACTAAACTATCCAATTAAGAAAGGATACCTAGAATATTTTCCCTTTTGACCCAATAACTGATCCCCTGAAGCCCACAATGTGGACCTTTCTGTCCAATCACAAAACATCACCCAAACCCATGAAGAACGTAAAGAACAACCTGCCTCTGCCCTAAAACCTCCATCTTGCTTCATATTTATTTCTATATTCTAAAACACCAAACTCTAAATTTTCCACCCTGTGTTATTACACACGTTTAACTAATTGCATACCTAGTAATCTCAGTATTATCAATCAATTTTTAAAGTCTTCTCCACAGCTTCAGGTCAAATGAAGTGTTCTCTTGTGAGTCTGTGCCTTTCAGCACAGAAATTCTAAAATTCTCAGCATCCAGGATTCCAACAGTTTTCTTATTTTGTCAATAGCATAAATATATCCTCATTGGACTGGTGATTAGCAGCCCAGTGCTGCAGAAGTGGAATGTGGGCAAACCAGCTTTACAGCTTGAAGGGGCATGCCCATCTTTCTGTAGATAATTTATGTAATTTTTTTAATGAGATGTGGTTACCAAACCAGTGGAAATGTTAAGTACCTCTTTGGTATTTGCAGAAGCCAAGTATGGATTATCAGTGGCAGTTGACATTATGCAGCAGTGCTGTCCATATTGCTGTGTGTTTAATGGCACCCTTTAGATGTGCATGGACTTGCCTGCATTAGCAGCAATTATCTCTGCACACTTGTCACCTCTGGGCAAGATCTCAGGAAACTGAAAGGGGAAAAAGAAGGAGCCTATACTCTTTCAACACAAACTCAAAAGCTAGAAAAAAAAAAAACTAGAACAAGTAAATAAAATCTATTTTGAAGCATCTGCAATGTAATAAAGTGGAGAAAAAATACTTACTATGAATTTTTGAAGATGAATTGAAGCGCAAGAAGACACAGTCATTTTGGCAAAGTAGCTGTCCTGTTTGAAAGCTGAGAACGCGTATGTGACACACCTGAACTTAGTAAGGCTTTTGACATAATCTGCATGACAGTCCTGGACATGAATTGATTATATATTATGTAGATGCAACACGTGTTTTAACGCACAAAAACAGGAATTGTGGGATCACCTAAACTGGATATTTTCTTGAGTTTAAACCATTGATCAGGAACAGCACATATTTACTTAATTTTTTGTGAGAGGGATGGACTAACTGACCTGTCAGACTTCATTACAATTATAGTTTACAAATAAATATTTCAAATTTAAGAATTTTAACCCTGACTCATCTCTTCCCCCCCCTACTTTAGTCTTATTTCCTAGTGAAATGAGGTTCATGAATCCTGTTTGACACCTAACTGTCTTTGATAGCATCCATTCTCAATGACTTCTTGAACTCTGTTGGCCGCTTCAAAACAACTTGGGAAGCAGACAAGAAATCAATACCTGGGCAGGAGACAGAGAGCCAGGCAGAACTCAGATACGGCTAACAAGTTTTTGTGTTTGCCACTCACCCAGTTACCCTGACTGTGGTCCCTGGGCAGCGCTAGCATGGCCCTCTTGGCCTGGTGATGGCATGACAGTGGGCAGGGAGATGGAATAGAGGAATAAGAGCTGG
Source organism: Lonchura striata (assembly GCF_050655825.1). NCBI lineage: Eukaryota > Metazoa > Chordata > Aves > Passeriformes > Estrildidae > Lonchura > Lonchura striata. Next base: position 80,353,538 of record NC_140705.1, on the reverse strand, counting down.
GTCACTGTAGGCTGAAGGATGAAATTGCAGCAGGTCATGTCCAAGCAGCTAAGTTTTAGGGTTTCATACCATTCTTCCCACCCAAAACCCACAACATTTTCTGATAGGGTCCAAGAGGCTGGTGCCAGTCTCCCTACCTGCTGGAAAGGCAGATGCTCAGGGCAATGAACATGGAAAGGCTGAAACACTGCAGTTCACAAAGTGGCAAAGATTTCCATCCTCTGGCTTTCACAAATAGCTAGTTCAGCTATCAAGAAATGCATTTGTGATTACAAAGAAGGATCTTACAGAAAATTACTAATTCTTTTTCTCAGAATTCAAACATATTATTAGAATTGGATTCCTGATTTTGTGACAATTATGAGAATATTGAATCTCTGCTATAGGAGACCACACAGCTAAACTGAACAATAGAAAGGTACAGGAAAACAACTGCATGCATAGAAACAGGCCAATTATTATAGCAGAAAATTGTTTAGAGAAACACTGTCTCAGCAGCTTAAATAATCACTTGGGAACAAATAGCTTTGCTCTATGTGAGATGTAATTGTTCTCAGTCCAAAATGACACAGACATTGATTTAAAAAGCAATTACAGATGGAATCAACAGTTTGCTTGAATTTAGGGGCAGAAAATTATAGCACAAGCCAAATTAGTGATTGTGATTCTACTGTTGAACACAAGGAAGAAAAAAGGAAGGTAAATAATTGTGACAGAAAAAAGCCCCAAAACAACATTTAACTATATTCTTGAGACTGTTGGAATTGCATAACCAGAAAAATCTGGATTTGGGAAGTGTGCATATCCAGTTTCTTGAGAAAAAAAAACCATAGAAAAAGCTGAAAAATATTATTTTTTTTTTTTTTCAGAAAGCCTGGAAAAATTAGTCACTAGCTTGAAGCCTGGCTAAATCAATTCTGAAATAGAAACTAGGAAGGGACACAGAGTGTCAACAGTAATAAAGAATAAGAGAAATACAGGGTAGTTATGAAGGAATTTGTAAACAGACAGAAAGTGATAAAAATTACAAAATAATTTAATATAGGAGACATAGATATCCTGAGGAAAGTAGGTGAAACCCAGGAAGCAGACAAGAATAACAGATGCAGTTAGAGAGGATGAGGGCAAAGAAAAAAGAAAATTAATTATTTTAAGCACAATTTTTTTGCCTCACATTAGGTGGAGAAAAGTCTTAGCTCGTTTTCTTAGGAATGAGATCAAAATCTTATTACAGTTTGAGGCATGAACTGAAAAGATGCCATAACAAACCTAATCTAGAAAAGAACATGTCACCACACCGTGTTCTATTTGAATCTTCTGTATTATTTGATTTGAATCAAATTAATGTATGTAATTTGTATTTGGCTCTTCATAGAAACTAGTATAAGCTGCGAAATTTTATGAACTAAAATCTTAATATTCCTTCCCTTATTTTGTAAAAAAATTCATTTACTGTTTTACTTGCTCTAAGTACAATTAAATATGTTGCCAGGGTTCCTCAGGGAAAAAAAAAATCCCTTAGAAACACTTTAAAGAAAAAGTGGTACTGTACAGAATTTTATTGTTTACATATTCAAGGGCTTGCCTACATAACTTGGTGGAGAGAATTTTTTTAATAGAAATACAAAGTTTTCAACCTACCATTTAAGTATGTTAAAATACTTAACACCCCTTAATCTTGTATTCTGACAAATATCACCTCCTAATCTAAAAAAAAAAAACCCAACATATCTACTTTTTCTTATTTTCTTATTAATACAAAATAACTAAAACATATTTAAACACATTATATACTTCTGTAAACACAGAAAGTTTAACACATGGGTGTTTACTATAACTATCAGCTCATAGACTCCTTCACAGCCAAATTAAATGAATGGAAGAACTCTAATTGATCTTAATTCACTTTGAAATATGTTTTACTAATAGATGTTAAATATATACTCTATTTTAAATTCCCATTCCCATGATAGGGCTAAAAGCTGGATTCTGCATTTCCTGATTGAGAACCTTTATGCATAAACTTGAGCACTAAATATGCTGGGGCTGGGATATTCTGGAGAAAAACTTAGCCACACAAAGTTGTTATCAAAGACAGTATGAGTATAAAAACATGAAAGAACAAAAAAACCCAAACAGATTAAAGGCTAGAGAGCAGATTGCCCAACAAAGTATCAATGTATTTTAAAGTTTACAACTCGTAGTAGCCTTGTTTTCAGAAATTAAGAAAGATATCAGTGTTCCCAATTTTTTTTTTTTTTTTTGTGATAGCCTGTGTGCTTGAGACTAGACCTCTTTACTAGCTGTTATTTCTATGATTCTCAAGAAATTCAACCAATATAATTATATCATAATTTTGATAGTTTTCCTTTACCAGAGGCCCTCTATGATGGATTTCCTACATCAGAAAACATATATGAGCAGCATTACATTAAACAGATTCCTGTATGAAATCTCTAATAAAAAGTACTAAATTACTATATTAAGCTGATGCTTCTAACTGGAAGGTATAAATAGCACCAAAATTAGGTTTAGCAGAAAACTAGCTATAACACTAATATGCTTCACATGACAGCAGAAATATCAATTTTCTTAAAAAACACTTGGATCTTTATAGATAGAACTTTATAACACTATGCTTCACAGTGTTCTTTCAGTTTTCTATGCAAAAATGCATTATCACAGCAGAATAAAAATACTTAAGTTTTCTTACCAACCCAAATACTTGAAGAAAATTGTTTTAGATGAATTAAACATACTTTGAAACTCAAAATTGAAGTCTCAGTTTAAGACATCTATTTACAGTATGAATAGAAACCTAAGCAAATTTAGTCTTAAAATATGAAATTAAAAATCATAATGCTTCACTTTTAAATGTAGGAACAAATAGTTCCATTCTAGTTCATACAAACATTTATTTACATCTGTTTGACTTAAAATACATTTTCAGGTGAGCAAACTATTGAAATAAAAAAAATCACCTAGAATTTCCATTGCGGTAATGAAAACTTTTACACAGACAAGGTTTTAAGTATTCATTAATCTCTTCAAAGGCTTCCAGATAATGATTAAGGGTTGACATATTTGGATATTTTCTCAATTCAATGATATTTTTCTGCTCAAAAGTCCCTACTTATTTTAAACCAACTGAAGTATAATTTCACCGAACAAGCCTCGTGCAGATATTTGCATGCAATGTTTTCAAACAAATCAAGTGTAATGCCTATAATTAAATTCAATGCAGAGAAGTTGGAGATAAAAATCGATAAGTGACTCTGAAACCTCATCACTTATTGATTCACGAGTCGTTTATCTCATTCTGCAATCCACATCAAAAGCAATTATCAGTTAATGAAATCACACAGATGCAAAGCAGAAATAGGAAAAATTATTAACTGTCCCAAATCTTCACAAATTAACTTAGAAAAAAATGTGATCTTGTTGTGACTAGCTCTGGTTAGGAATTGTTTGATTAGATATTTGGTGTTTTTTTCCTCTAAAACAAAACAAAACAAAAAAACAAAACCAAAAACAAACCCAAAACCCCAAATCTAAACCAAAAATCAACAACCAAAGCTTCTTCCCTCTACCCAATTAGTGATTTTGTGGCCAAGCATTCAGGCAGAGCTGCTGGATGGAGCTGCTCTGTTACCTCTGGGCTTCTCCCTGTGAGAGTGCAGGTAACCGTGGAGCAGTGGCAGGTCAGTAGGCTGGACCCTGAACCTCCCTTGGCTGTTTTTGTGTGGAATAGGAGCATTTCCTGAGGGCTTGAACCTGGTTTGAAAGCCCTGGTGCCAGTGGTGGCAGATGCAGGTGACAGTCCTTGGCACCCCTGGTGGCCGCAGGACCCGAGCCAGTTTGTGTCAGGGCTGGTTCAAGCTGCAGAAATGCTGTTGCATGCTGCTCTTTGAAGTTTGCTCACTGAGTGTGACCCACAGGGCTAAGCCTCTTGCTGTAAGAGGCAGAATTCAAAGAGACTAAATGATAGGTGATAAAATATCATCTGAAATTCAGTGTAAATAAATATAAAATGATGCTCGGGATAAAAATCAGAGGAAATGCTTAAAGGCAGTGTATCTGAAAAGAAAAAAAAAAGAGTGAAACCTTTTTTTTTTCCCAGGAGGAATGTAATGGCTTTTTCATTTCTATACATGTGATGTGGCCCTGAGACCATTAGTGGAACATAAAGACATTTGTGGTCCCAGCCAGAATTCCTGACATGCAATGAGAGGTGGATGCTTTTTGCTGTTCTCATGGTGGGATGCAGACTCCTCATACAGTACCTCACTTCCATGGCTGAGCTCTTGAGGTTAGGTGTGACCTTGGAGATAGCTGAGAATGTCCAAGAAGGGCTTGTTGGCCTTGGTCAGGATAGCAGCTCTGTGGGCTCAGCACTGTTCTCAGCACAGCATCCAAAGCCATTTGTTGTGATTTAACCCCAGCCAGTCACTAAGTACCACACAGCCACTCACTCACTCATGCCCCCACTAGTGAAATTGGGGAGTGAATTGGAAGAGTAAAAAAACCTTGTATATTGGTGTAAAGACAGTTTAATGGGGAAAGCAAAAACCCTGCAAAAGAAAACAGCAAACAAAACAAAACAAGAGATTCTTTCACTGCTTCCCATGGGCAAGCACGTGCTCTGCCATCCCCAGGAGAGCTGGGCCCCATCACATATAATGGTGAGTTGGAAAGACAAGCACCATCACTCCAAATATCCATCCCTTCCTCCTTCTTCCCCCTACTTTATATACTGAGCATGATGTCATTCAGTCTGGAATATCCCTTTGGTCAGTCTGGGTCACCTCTCCTGGCTGCATCTCCTCCCAACATGCACCCCAGCCTCCTCACCAGTGTGGCTGTAGAAAATACCTTGGAAATAACAAAAAAACCCTCTGTATCATCAACATTGTCTTCAGCACAAATTTGAAGCATATGCCCACACTAGCCACTGGGAAGAAAATTAACTCTACCCCAAATCAAAGCCAGCACATATGTGTACCTATATAAGTGTACACTATGTATAATGTATAAGTACTATATAATGTACAAGGTATTCCAGTTAGGGTCAATATTATTTAGCTAGTTATGACTATGTTTCAAAATTTTATGTCTTTTGCAGACAGAATCACATTAAGGCAAACAACCAATTGCATGGTCAAAAATAATTATTTTAGTCATAGTATTTACACACATTTTCAAGGCTTCGGGGGATATAATATTGAGTTGTTACTGCAAGTAAAAAAAAAAAAAAACAGCAACCCTTCAACATGATGAACCTTTTAAATGTTTTTAAGCTTGGAAATAAAACATTTTTTGTGTGTCATTGCATGCCTTCTGAACCAGAAAGAGAAAACTTAACCCTGACATTTAAAACATAGCCTTCAGATATTCCAAGTATATACATGACAAGAATAGCAAAGAAATAAAAAGCTTGCAGAAATCTGGATCTTAATTCTATGTCAGTATCCTGTCTAAACATATACAAATCATGGGTCCTTTTTATTTTCACATTCAAATCCCACATGACTATTTTTTTTCGAAAATACAAATCAAAAGACAGCATGTAACTAATCAGTTTTAACTGCTGTGTGTTATACAGTAGCATGAGTTATTATTAGTAGTACAGATTAAGAAACACTAGTTTAAATTGCAATTCTTTTGAAAATCACAGCTTCAAAATTGAATTTGAGTTATGGTAGCATAAGCCACACAAAGACAGAAACATATATTTAACTTGCATCAAAAGCTAATTTTTCACTTTACTGGCATGTGTGTATGGCATATATATTGTGGTGAAGCAAATGATCAAGGAAAAGAGAAGCTTTAGGTGGGGAACAGAAATTGGAGTGCTCATGTTAGCAATGACCCTGAAGTATGAATAGAGCTGGACTAGTTTAAAGACAAGATTACCTCTGCAAACAGGCAGATTGCCTGCACACAGGCAACACTTCTGAAAAATAGATACACCTTGTATGGTTACCCAGGGTGTACATCCAGCCTGACATGCATTCCTCAGGCACTGCCTTCCCAGCAGCAGCATACAGAAAAGGGAACCTTCAGGGCACTCAGTATGGAAATGCTAATGGAAATGCATCCACACTTCAAACATTTGCAAATGTTTTTAGAGACTGGAGCATAGCATTCCAAGGCCATCCACACTAGGAAGGTACCAGCTGCTTCTGAAGCATTTATGACACTGTGCCCTGAATTGGGGACTGTGTTTATAGAAGACATAGCAGAGGGTGCTGTAAGTACCAAAGCATGAACAAAGTACATCCTCATGATGGAGAAATACAGCTCTCATTTACAGAGATTTTGTGTCTGTATGACCTTTTCATAGATTAAGTGCTTGTATATACCAGCTTTTAAACCACAGAAAAATCTGGTTGATGGACAGAGGGTCTATTTTGTGCCTGAGAGCAAAGAGAAGGTGTGAGTGTATATCCACAGGATAATTTAATGGCATTTTCAGTGTCAGCTTGCTACAGTTAGATGAAGGAAAATAGCAAATTATGTGGATGAGCTTCAGTATCAGCTCCAGGATAAGCCTGGTTAATCTATCCTGGCTACAGGACCCTTAGCCCTAAGTCAAGGCAATAACGCAAATAATACTTGAGAAGATTCAACACATCACCCAGGGTGCAGATAAGGAACGAGTGAAATTGTTACATTTTTGTTAATCTGGAGGAACTCCAGTAGAACTGACAGAAAATCAGCCAAATATTTAATGCCTTATGCATCTAAATTAGGCCAGGTACTGTGATTACATTTCTGCATGTGGCAGTTTCAGAACACAGAGATTACTATTATAATCTCTGCTTCAAGACAAAGAGGTTATGTGTCCAGTACAAAAAAACAAATATGGGGAATCAAGAGGTTTTTGTTAAACTATTTTTTTTCCTTTTATCGCATTTCTTTAAATCTAAAAATTATTTTTTATTCAGACTTAAAAAGAAGAGGTTTCTCTCAGGCTTTACATATTCTGCTGCTGTTGACAAACACTTTGCTGTCAACCATGACAAAAGTATTACCATGTCTTTGGGAGGTGTACTCTGATCTAGTCTGGAAAAAGTCCTAAAACATTTACACATTTTTCCAGTCATGGAATACTATTGTCACTAACAGGCCTCAGGGGTCTGCAAAACATATCATTATTACAGAATTGAAACCATCTGACCATGTGCTGTAGTAATAGATTCAACATTTCTAAAACCCCTAAACCCCTTGTTGTTACATAACAGGGACATTCCCCCTTCCTTCTACCCCCAGCCCTGACAGTATCTTTTGGGTTTTAAATTTTAAAGCTGGAATTTGATAAATAAGGATATAAGAGGAACTATATGAAGCTTTCCCCCCCCCCCACCCACCCCTCCATTATACTTTGGCATTATAAAATATAGTAAAAATTCTGGAGTATGAAAGTGTTTCACACATTCACATGAGAAATACTTGCTTAGTTTTTGAACTCATAATAATAATATCTAAGTAAGTCATCATTGACTTCAACAATATTAATAAAAAATATATTAGACATCTATAGCTGTTCATCATACAGATTTATTTGGTCAGGCCTATTGCTGATCTGCCTCTGTTACTACTCTATCTTTTTGATATAAACTGACTGATAAGGATTTCATATTTCGTTTCCAAGGCAAAAATTATCTCTGGACGAGGCACCAGCTGCCCTTCTCCTAGGTTCCTTTTTCCTTTTCCACACACTCTGAGCCAACAGCTTCTTCAGAGAGAGAGGTGTTAGGTTTAACTGACAACCCATCAGGGACAGCTGTTGGGAAGGATGGATAAATATGATTATTCATAAATGATACAGCCAGGATGAGAACAGTTCTCCCAGCTGGCCAGACAATGTCCCTGCCTACGGATGGGTCCAGGGGTTAAGTGGACTGTTCCATCTCACCCTGCAAAAGATGTATGGTTCACCCTGCACCTGTACCCTCCCCTAAAACATCAAGTGCCTGTAACCCCATTGGCCCGAGCCTTGTTCCAACCCACCTTGAAGCCCCTTAAAAAGGGGGCTTCAAGGGGCCACATGGTCTCTTGGAACTTCCCCTCTCATGGAACTTCCCCTCCTCTTAGAACTCCCCCTCTCCTTGAGCATCCTTTTGTCACTCCCCTCCCCCATCCTCTAAAGCCTTGCCACGTGCTGCATCTGGGAGCATGAGGCAGGGCCTTTCTTCATCCCTAATAAACCTTATATCCCAAGAGCAGCCTTCAGAGATCTCTCGTCTCCATTCACCCAAACTGTCCTGGAGCAGTAGAGCTTGCTACAGACAGCAGTATATTTCTTGTGCAAGTCAGCAATTTTTGCTCAGTTTCTGACATGTTTTGCATCCTTCTCTGTATGCATCAGCGTCTAATGTAAGTTCACTTTTCCCATCCATGTGCTCCAAATTGTGAGATATATAAATAATTCTGTCTCTTTATGCCCTTATGCACATTTATTATTTAAAAATAAACCTTTCTGAGCATACATTTGATTACAGAATACCAAAAACAATTTGAATGAATGTTGTTCCTTATTAATTCTAAGAAATACTCTGTTCCAATGTTTAAAAATATGATTCTAGAATCACACTCTGAAATAAACACTTTAGAATATAGAGTTAATTGATACATTACGTAGGATCCCTATTACCTAATATTGGTAAAATGTAATCCAAGTTACTCATCCAGCTTTCTTTCTAAACACCCATCATTTTTTATTGACTGAAGAAGCAGCCTAGAAAATCATGTTAGACTAAGCTAATTCTTGGATTGAAAGATTAAAGGAAGATGAGTTGCTCTAAAAGGGACTTGCATGCATAATATTAGTCACAAAACAGAGACCCATGGGAATAATCCTTGCCATTGTTAATTACACAAACAAGGTTTCTCAGCAGAGGCCACTGGGCTGAATACTCAACAAGCCTGTGTGTTCAATGAGACTCTGATGATTTGCCTTGCATGTGTTGCTGTTAAATCTGATTCAATACAAGATTTAGACATGTGACTGAGCTGAGTTTTGAAAGTAGCTTAGGTCAAGGTGCTGGAGTCTCTGAGGTCAGGTGTGTGTTTAGGTGCTGAATTGAACTGCAGCCTTTTGCAGACTTGGAACAGTTTGTCTCTAGTTACTGTAGTGTCTTAATATTAGAAATCAACAAGACAAGAAGGTTCAGTGATCAAATGATTGGTTAAAATGTTTTACACTTTGAAATAGTAAGTATTCCATAACTCCTAAAAGAAAAAGCAGGCACTATCTCCACATAAACTGAGATTTATTATTCTTTCTGAAAAAAAACCCAAAAAAACAGCACAAAAAAAAAACCACCTAAAAAAAACTTAAAAAAAAAATAAATAAAAAGCCCAAACTCAAAAACTCAAGTAAACCACACTGGAATGAAATGGCTGAAATTGCATTAACTGAGATGTTGAGATGAGGCAATCAAGATAGCACAGGTAAGGAGACATGAAAATGAACTCCAGCAGAAATATGGAGATGGACCAGGGAGAATGGCCCATAGACACCAGCAATTTAAAGATCTTTACAGGCACATTAAAAGCATTTAGGAGGAAGAACTGAAGAGGTAGATGATGAATTGCTGACTGTCTCAAATTCATTGCCTGGCAAGTTATTGTGTGCCGAGGCATTTCTCTCACAATTTATGATGCTGTATTGAGAAAAGAGATGGAATTAAACATAGGAGTGTGCTTCAAATACTTGACTAATTGCTGAGATAGGCTCTAGGCTCAGTGTTTTCAGATGGAGTGAGTGCAGAATCTGCCATTTTGTCAATATGTTATTTTAATCTTTCAAAAGAGAAGATGAATATTTAATTCTTTATAAAGCTAGCACTTACAAAAATATTTACATACATGCTCATAACCCACCACACAACACTGTAAACAGTCGGAAACTGGCAACCTGCTGCTCTGATGATTAATACAAGAATAAAATTAATAGCTGTCCCAGAGCATCCAGCAATTATGTTTTTCTTTTCTTCTGTTAATGGGTTTTTATCCCATTTATTTTGTATTTGATGTGGGTGGGTAGCTTTAGATTCATTCAGCCATCCAGAGACCTTTCCTCTCTAATTCCTCAAAAACCTTGAAAAATTAAACCAAACTAAATAAGGAAGTCCACATAGATTTTTTTTAAATTCAAAATAGTGAGATTTTGATTATATTTTTTAGAATATATATATCAAACAAGCTTATTATTGTCTCCACTTAGCAGTATGCAAAAAATAGAGAATATAAAATGACAGGTTTACAATTAAAAAATGTGGAGCCTCTCCTCTCCTCTCCTCATCCTCATCCTCATCGTCTTTCTCTTTTCTCCTCCCCTCCTTTACCTCCCCTCCCCTTCTTCCCTCTCCTTTCTTCACATATTGTAGGGGACAAGTAATGTTAAAGCAATGAGAAGGAAGAGTAAAATCCATATAACTATGTATTGGTCCACTTTTATTCATACATCTGCCTTTTCATTATCCCGCACATAGGATAAGAATTCATTATCTCCATAGGATATCACAGCTTTTTTTCTTGGTTCTCTGAAACTGGGTGATTGTCATCTTTCATCATTGATTTAATATTGCACCACAATTTTCCTTACAATTGCTTCCATAGGCAGTTGCCTGGGAGCTTAAATATGAGGTATATTTTTAATATATATTTTTAAATGCCTTGGTGGGAAAATAATAATTTCTTGATGTCAATATATTTTAATATATAAATCCAAGAAAAAATAGAAAATTTCAAAAGGTGTCTCTGAGTGTCATCATTCATACTGTTACTGCAGAGGTCTTCCTCACTTTGTATTAGTGCTTTGTCAAAGGTATTTTCTTGATCATTTTTTTACCCTTGATGGATTAGTAATGGCAAAATATTTTATCATCATATTTCTGTGAGTTATTTTAGAGTCTTTTAGGTTTTGAGAATGTCATCATTTGAACCTGAGATTGAGTATTTTCATATTTTCAAATGACTTATGCAAGTTTTCAAAGCCGGTTTTGACTAAAAATTTAGGAGATTTTGGACAACACAGTTAATAAATACATAAAGCTGCTGAAATATACCCAGTGTCAGATGAGAAATTTTAAAGTACAAGGGTCTTTTTATTATTTTACTGTGGTTGTAAAAGAAATTTCTGCATTTTGAATAAATACATCATAGCACAAAGTAAGCAAAGCAAGTTTGTTTCTTTAATGAGAAAATCAGGCTACATAAGAGGATATTACATTGATTTATAGCTGTTAAAATTCAGATAGCAAACCATGGACACACATCACCAATCAATCAATAAATCTTTAGTTAGTCATATTCTTTGGGTCTGATTTTTTTTTTAATAAATTAAGTAAGATCTAAAATAATGAAATACAGCCATTGCCTCTTGCCTTGAATTTGGCTACAAATTGGTCACATCTACAAAACACACAGCAAGGACAGTCAGTAACTTTTTGTAGTAACAAGAGACACAAGTCTTTGGCTGATTTCTTACAGAAAAGCTTAATAAACTCCAGTTTCTGTCTCTCAGACCTGACATTTATTCATGTTTAAGATGAAGAGTAAAAATGAGGCTAAACAACTTCTTAGCTATGTATCTAAATTAGCACTGTTGTAGGGAAGCAAAAGATATGAATGCAAATATTATGCATAATCCATACAGCATTAACAAGCTAAAACTGTGGACATATGTAGAAAATTAATATGGCCAAATTTTGACCCCAGTTAACCTCATACAGTCCCATTAAACTTAATAGTTCTCTATGGGTATAAGTGATGGCAGGGTCTACATTATAACCAGAATCCTTGTCAGAGCTCCTTTGCTGCTGGGGAATGAAATAGAGAATGTCTTGATGTTAGTTTCTTTCTCTTGATGAAAACTCTATGGAACAATTCTGTGGAATAACACCTGTCTGTAAAAACAAATCCTACAGATAATTTTTAATCTTTTACTAATTTTTAATATTTTAATCTTCTTAATAGCTTTAAATGAAAACACCTTGCATATGTTTAAACACCTCATGTCACTCTGACCCCAGCCCTGCAGATTGGAGAAGGAGTGTCCCTGGACCATGGGCAGTACCACATTGGTACTCAGGCAATTTGCTATTTTCAGATCATGTTAAAATTACATTGTAAAAAACAGTTGTTTCTCTTTGTTGGAGCAGTTTCCACTGAGAAAACTACATCTCAGTAAAGCACATAAAATTATGGATATCCTGTGAGATTTGGAAATGTTTCTCAAGCCTAAGGGCCTGGAGAGTCAAATATTTCAGTGTGAGAGGAGACATGGATATCTATGGCCAAATATCCCTGATCTACATAGGCAGAAGTTTACATGTGTGACCCAAAGCAATATTCCAGCAGGCCTTTTCCAAATCTTCTACAAGCAGAGTAGATGAGGCACACAGATGAGGCACAGACTGTGCTGAATTTTTGTCACAAAATATTTGCACATGATTGGTGTCAAGGGCTCTAGGTTGAAAATTTTTGTCATTAGCATCTGTAATTAACTTTACCAGTGCAGGTATTGTGGCATATAGTTGAATAGGCAGAAAGCTACACCTCCCCACCTTGCCATTCAGCATTTAGAGTCATGTACATCTGGGTGCAGCAGGTTTGCCTAATATTTCCTTCATACCTTTATTGGTGAAGTCTGGGCAGCTGTATCAGCTCTGGTTTCTGGCTGGTAATTCTGGGTGACATCTGATCCAGATGGAGTCAGTCCTACCTGTCAGCTTGAAAAATTACAAGAGAGAGTGGAGAATCCCTACTGTCATTCAAGGCATCTGCTCTTGTTCATGCTTCCATTTCTGTTTGGTATTTGTATACCCATCAGTTTCTACAAAATGTCGATGTTTTGTCTTATTGAAGAATTTGGTGCTAATGCCCCATTCCATATCTGACCTCTTAATCTGCATGTTTAGCAGACATGGTGTGGCACACATGGTGTGATGTACCATTGATGCCCCACAGGGGCAGGGGGGTGTTGAGGTGGGTACTACAGTTGTTATATTTTTTCAGTTGCAGTTTATCAGTTATGCTTTAACTAAGCCTTTCAGATGGCTAAAGTTCACCACTCAGTTCTCTCTCCCCAGGCTGAATTAAAGAAAAACTGAAACTGTACCGTCCTTTACCAAATATGAAAATACCTAATATTTGTCCTGCTCTAAAACCTGCTGATTTTTAAACTCTACTCTAAAACCTTCTGAGTTTACATTCTGTCAGAGAACTTTCTCACACAACCTTCTGTAAACAACCTATTGTTTTGCATTCCTTCACAGTGGTGGAGAAACTTGATGTACTAGTAGTTTGTCCAATGTCATTGGAGAGGTGGCATCTTCACCCTCCAATCCACTGTCACCTTTATAAAAAGTATAAATGCTAGAGTCAGAAAATAAACACTCTCTTTTTCACCTTTGCAATAGCAGAGGCTCGTGTCATGCTTTCAGGTGTCCTATAGTGACACTAGTCTCTCAGAAGCTCAGAGGATTAAATCTCCCTGACATATTTTGAGTAGAGTGCCTGATAATTTAAACCTTTGTTTACTCAGAAACTTGTATATTTTTTGCTTTATTTTTTGCTACTCTAATATATACATGTCTTCTCATATTGTCATTCAATTTTTATTTATTTTTATATTTTCAAGAACAAAATATTCAAACATATTTAACATGTCAACAAGAAGAAAAGCAGTTTCTCTAAAACTTGCTGCCATTCCAGACTTCTCTGGGAACAATTTTTCTGCCTTGGTATGCCTCTTAATTTCTCAGTTCTTTGCATGTAAATAGGGCTTCAGCATCTTTCCTCCTTCACACTGTACCTTGCTTATTTTAAATCTCATGGTCAATGGGTACATTTTAGCCATTTGTACAGTCCATAGCAGGAGAGTAGGCTGTGAACTCTAGGTAGTCGTATGATACAGGACTATTGTTCTGGTTTGAAAGCAAAACCAGTGAGAGACTCCAAGTCAGAAATACAATTTATTGGGAAAAGGGGAAAATGCATGCAGTAATACATGCAACAATACAAAGGGAAAGACTACTGACAAAATCAGAATACCACCTGGCCAGCATGCTGGTAGCAGTCCAAATTGGTGTAGCTGCAGTCCTCTTGGGATGGCTGATGTAGTTGCTGTGTCTTCTCGGAGAACCTGTGAAAAGGCTGCCCCTCTGTCTAGAAATTCCCAGTTTTATCCAGGTGGGAATGCCTAGCTCCTCCCCCCTGGGCAGAGCATCTCACAATGGGTTATTATGAGTCACGAGGTGTGTCCTTAATCACCTGTTCCTGGACAGTGTATCTCTGAGTCATGTGGCAAGGCATTGATGGGGCTATTAACAGCAGATAAGGAAAACTGCCCCAAGGCAACTCCTACTCAGATGGTAAATAGGAAAACATTTTTTTTAATCTTGGACAACTATGTAATATATAAAATTTATACCATTTGTTATAAACTATTCTAGATTTTCATTACTGTAAAGCTCAGGAGGCCAATACAAAAACTGGAGAGTGCTGTAAAGCAGCATGTCAGAGGAAGAAAGATGTTACGGCAAAGCTGCTGCACCTTTGAGAGAGGAGCCTCTGAGCATGTGAGTTTTTCCATTTTGAGAGGGGAGACACATTTCAGCTGTACTCTCATTATTATGCTTCCCATTTGAAACCAAGGAACACTAGAATGACTAATTAAAAAAATATGTATATATACACATATTCTGCAACCAAATTTAAACAGGATTAATTTTATGGCATCAATCCCAAGTCTCTTTGCATGTCTGTAAGGTTCTTGTGCAGAGACCATCCAGTGGTTGAATCAGGCTGCAGATACTGGTACTTTTGTCAGGGAACTCCAATCACCACCACAAATGGATTTCACCCTTTGTTAAAAATTTATTTTAATTTTTCTTACTTTTTTTTTTTTCAGCAGTGAAGAACAATTTATGCATGTGTATAACAAAATGTATGCTGTACTGAAAAGCAGCCCACTGGGAGATCTGGTATCACAATGGAAAAAGCAGAGAAGAGAGATCTATAACAGGGAGACTGAAAGGCTGTGTAATTGAAAGTAAGATGGAAAATAAAATGAAAGGCAAATAATGCATATTTGGAATACAGCCATAGGGCTCATCTGGAAATGGGGGGAGAAACAGAAAATCAAGGGATAAGATATAGCTGAGCCTTAAGAGCTCAGGTATGCTTAGATCCTGGGGAACCTGAGCACCAAAAAGGAAGCAGGAGTGAAAGGGAGGAAAGTATTCAGCAACTTTTCTCTAGCTGTCTTAGGACCTGGCATGTCAATATGAAGAGAAATGTGGCAGAGGCATGGAGAGCACTGCTCCTCCACCCTTTTCCAGAAACTGTAGTATGGATTCTGCAGCTGCAGTACCAGGAGTCAGCAGAGCAGCATGGGCTCACTCTTTTCCACCAAAACCAAGTGATATATAGCAATGCAAAGGGGGTAATAAAACTGCTATTTACAGCTATTTAACAAACTACTCCCCAAATGATATTTCTCTCATACAGATGTAAATAGAATGCTGACTTATTTTATGCTGCACTGAAGAAGGCAATGCAAACAATCCCATGAAATAGCTAACTCTAAGCTGAAACACTCTATACCATAAATTCTTACCATTTTTACTGCAGTTACTTGGTGTGCTGATGCTGACCACAACATTTTGCAGGGTTGTTTGTATTAAGGATCCCCCCTGGATTTCACTGAATTATGTGGCTAACACAGCTTTGAGAGCACCATTACTTGAATGCTTGGAGGCATCAGTTAATTTTTGAAGTCTGTCATAGGGGTAAAATAGACCACTAAATAATCACAGGAATATTCTGTTTGATTTTGAGAAGGTATTTTTCCCTTCTCTGATACAATCTGCTTGTATTCCTCTTTTTTGTTAACCATATAATTGGTCATCTGAGGAGGATCTCATCAAATTGCTTTCACATTCACAGTAAAATCTCTGATGGCATATCACCTCTCTTTTCAGCAGTTCCATGGGTACCAGTGCTGAGATAACTTTGCCCATCAGTACCAGGACATGGTCCTGAAAGGCTGAATCTGAAAAGCTCAGAGCATCCTCAGCTCCCGGGGACATCCATAGCTTCACAGGAGATTTTGTTGTGTTTATTCCTTTGGATTCAGGGTTTTACTCTGCACACAGAAGTCCCATTCCCGGGCACTGAAAGTCCATCTCTTCACTTATCTGGCAGTAAAGTGTAAAGTACCACCCTGAAGTCTTTGAGTTACATGAGCTTAGGTAGAGAGTAGGTAGAAATGTGGGTAGAAGTGGGATTCCTGGGACCATGAGAAATATGCAATAATTCTTCTTAAAAGCAGACTTCCAGTATTTGCATACTTATGCAAGGTCAGATGAACAACAGCAAAGGAAAAGTAAGTGTTGCTACTATGGGCAAACTACTGTAAAGTGCTGTAGCTTTTTCGGTATGTCTGATAGGGGTTCTGGTGGCTTGCTTCCAGCACTGCATGTACTTAGATTAAGGCATGGTTCTCGTTTGGCAATGGTGAGTGAAATTGTTCATGATAACCTCTGCAGGCACCTCCAAACTACTGCAACTTACAGGATTCTGTTGAGTTTAAGGGGAATTTGCTGCCTTCAGAGGAGTTTTGCTGAGGTGTTCATCTGACAAAAGACGTGTCTTTTACACTCCCACCCCCACGTGAACATCTTTGTCGCCATAACAATGGAATATAGAAGCCTCTGTACATTCTGTTATCAGTGTAATTTCTTTATGTGACAAAAGCCAGTGCTCATTTATAGCTGTTCAGTATCTGAAATTTTTCTTTTGTACAAATGTTATAGAGTTTCAATTAACTGTAATAACTATACCGTTGCTTCCACTCTTTAATTTCCTTTGGCATCTGTCCTCTTCCTTCTCCCCTGTGGAAAGCAAACACACATATCAAGAAACATAAGTGGTAGTTTTTAGACATGGGGCAGATACTTCTGTGTCACAGAACTTCCAGTAGAAGTTGTCCTGTAGTTGTTTACATCCTGACTGTTCCTTTTGTAAGAGCATATAAACAGGAATGGGTTTATTGTGTGTGTGTGTGTGTGTGTGTGTGTGTGTGAGAACAACACAGAAGAGTATTTAGTTTAAAATAAGAGAAAAAGTAAAAGAATAAAGAACATCACAGTTTTATATTAGACAAGAGTGCAACTATCAGTATTTCCCAAATTGTAAGTTTGAGGTAAGTGGGTAAATAACATTTTAATATTGTCTGGAAGTGCAACATAAGCAAATACTTCTATAGGAATACCCACCAACTCTCCCCACCCCATATGGTATCTCTGATAATGAAACAAAAAGATTGTTTTTTAAAGGCTCTTCCCAAGCACAGAACTTGTGACTCAATACTTTGGTGTTTTACCATCTGATGTTTCTTCAAACGTGAAGCATATTATGGTGTAGTTCTGTGACATCTTACTGTCTTTTCTAGAGACTGAACTTGTAACATCCCTCACATCCATGACTCTGAAACAACAAACAGAAAATTGCTAATAGAAAGTTTGAAAGACAGCAGTGCACATATAAATGAAATTACTATATTTACTGGACAATTAAGACTGAATAAATACATTGAACTTCTTTTGGAAAAAAAAATAGGTAAAGAAATAATTATATAATAAATACTACCCTGTCTTATATGCAGAAATACAAGACAATTTAGCTTTAAATTCATGTATTTATATATTAACCCAAAGCTAATAGTACTTATTAGTTGCATATAATGAAACATGTTTCTCCCTTGGTGTAGGTAGAAATAAAACCAGATTTCTTAAAAATTGAATTAGACCAGAAAATAGAAAAAATGAAACAATATCAAGAGATGTGGGTAAATAATTGAAGTACATAGTGGGAATTATTTTCTTTCTATGAGGAAAATGTCAATATAATAGTCTCAATGGAGAAAATTAATTGTGTTTCATTTAATTGATTTTAATATTAATATAAAGATCTAACTGAAAAGCTTCAAAAGAAAAAAAGACAGCTGAAAGAAGATTGTGTAGAAAAAAAAGTGTTACAAAAAACAAAACTTTCCTTTGAAAAGAATATTAAAGCTAGCAACAACCATATGCTCTTCACATTTTGTTTAAATCTCTTTTCAAGGAGCTTGAAAATCTAAAATATTGCTCTAAAAATGAAGATTTTCATTTATTCAGGAACTTCATTCTGTTCAGCTTGGTTTTGCAGATTTTTTTTCTTTTGTGTGTATGAAAGTACTATGAAGATGATGTAAAAAACCTATAAAATCAAAAAAGAAAAAAGACAAATGTGGTTTTTTTTAGGTATATTGAATTGCAACAAATGCCTATAAAAGATGCATATCACTACAGGAAATAGAGTATTGTTTATTATGCCTGCCATTTTTGCATCATCAGAGGGCCTATGCCCCTAAAATCGTATTATCTGCAACATTTTCTCATCGATCAGTCCTGTCTAGAAGATGCTTTGGTATACAAGTTGGAAAGATAATTTTCTACTGCTTTTTTATTAATCCTTGAATGATATCCTGTTACTTGTTATCATTCCATCAGAACAAATCCTTCATTTATTATTGATGCCAATATAATTTCTACTCTTTGTACATTTCTTCTCTAGAATTTGGAAGAATATGTTTCTATCTTGCAACACCCCTAATTATTAGATAATGACTAGGGAATACAGTGCTGCCAGAATGCTGCAATAATGTGCTGGTTGAGGATACAGAAATAAGGACTGTGGCACTTGGGTTTGGACAATAATTACAAATCTGAAAAGTAAATTTACTGTTACCAGATATTTGTGCTAATCCATCTGAAAGACATGCCATGAGTTGGAGTTTTAAATGTATTCCTTCATCTATTTTTACTGGAGTGCTTGAAGTAAGCCTGTGATTTCATTTGGGCACTATTTTTTAAAGCTTGACAAGAAAGACATCCAGACATTAACCATATTTTTAATAGGGAAAAAACAATGACATAATAATATTACTTCTATGAAAAAGATCAAATGGACTACAATGTTTTCTGTCTTATTTTATTTATCTACTGCCTTTTGTTTAAAACCACATGCAACAATATTTTGTTTAATTTGGGGGTGGGGGGAATTGATAGACTAACACATATGAAATCAAATACTTCAAAAAACTACTATGTCTAAATCACATGTTTCTGAGAAAGGTATGGCACTACTAGAATAACTTTGTGATGATAACAGTGGCAGCTTTACAATGGGACTTAAGAGTCTTTTTTCACCTAAATGATTCTGATTCTACATCTTGACCAGGTCAAATATGCAGTTGCTGATTCTAACATAAGGAATGCCTAGTGGCACTGTGGATGGCTCCATTATTGGAAAAAAAATATGCAGGGAACATTTTTCTCTGCAGCAAGGCAGTTTGTTCTCTGCATTATATTACAAGAATATGGATGTCTCATCACTGAGAATTCCTCCTTATAGGTGATTTAATTGCATACCTAAATCTACCCTCTTTGTGCAAAGAAATTGGAAGTACTTCTACATATCACAGAGCAAATACTTAAATTCATCAGTCAGCTTTTGTTCAGTTCCTGCTCAGGCATATCTTGTGTTTAAATTGATTTAGTTAAAGTAGTAACTAGAACTGACTACAGAATTCAAGACAGTTCTATTCCAGAGTGAATTTCAGCTTGGAATGCTCTTAAATTAAAGACAAACTGGTTAAATAACATCACAGATGATGGGATTTTGATATCATTTTTTTTGCATACCATTATGCAAAATGAAAGTTTGCACCAATATGAAATGATGGCAAAATAAATGCCAATATTGCACCAATATGAAATTATGTAAAATGAGACTCTGTTCCACATGTGTGAGTTAGATGAAAACACACTTGTTTTTCCCAAAGTGAAAGTAGTTTATCCAAAGAAAAACACAAACAATGAACAACAGTAAAGAAACCCTATACTTATCAGCTTCTCCTGAGTGAATGTCAATGCCCAATGAACCTGTTGTTTCTTTTACATTTCCATGTTTAATGTAATGACAAGTGAAGGATATGACTAAATAAATTTCATTACTGATGAAAAAAGATACTGGAATTTTGCCAAAATAAAATAAAAATAAATGAAGAAATTAACATTTAAACCCAAACCAAACTATGATATTTTTCTTTCTCTAATGATGCTCTGTGAATCTGTGGTGATGTCATAAAGTCATTATTCAGCCTGTAATGTGATGTGCTGGAATCTTAACCTCCATCCCCACCCACTATGTAGAGCATTCAGTGGATGGAGAATGAATGGACAAAATTAATTACAAAACAATAGCCTTAAAAGTCTCGCATTAAAAGACTTGGTCCTCAAGACAGCTGGTTTGCTACTCTCTTCCTAGATTTCTGCTTCAGCTACCATTCAACCTCTAAACAATTTAAGACAGTGATATCTGAACACAGTTTGAGTTGCTCCTCCAAATATGGCTTCAAAGAAAATGTAGTGGTGATGTCTAAAGCAAGTACCATGAATATGGCTTGAAAACTTGATGTTCAGAGAAGGAAATAGTATGGTGCATTTGGTCAAATTAAAACACTGGAAACATTTTACAGTAGGACTTTGAGATAGAACTGATACTTCTAACCAGATCAAAGCTTTCTAAACCAAGCAGGATTTAATTGATTTTTACAAGTGTGTTTCTTATGTTATTGCCCTTCAGGGAGGGATAGGTTAAAAGCTGCAGACTTGTAAGTAGGATTGTAAATATGCTCAAGTGACCTTGTTGCTGGGAATAACCCTTGATAATCAGATGTAGTCAACAGGCTGGTGATCCTCTAGCAGGAATTGAGTTTATGGTGACTGTATTTTCAACTCTGCCATGGTGCGTCTTTAGGATCCCATGGTTAGCACAATAATGGCAATAAATTCACTCTCTGTGAAGAGATTGCCTGTCTGCACTGACTTACACACATGCCTGATATAGTTTTATGCATTTATTTTCATTTATATAAAGCACTAGCATAAATACTGTAGATTACAGAAAAGACATTGAAATATAGGGGTTTTTCAGCACAAAAATTCCATTTTTTTGAAAAAGTTTTTTTTTTTTTTTTTTGCTGGAGGAAGCTATGACCTATGACTTTATTTGATTAGAATAGACTATGTCAGCTTATACATAATTTCCAACATTGGTCTATCTAAAGTGCTGGATTTAGACTGAGATGCAGATAGTGTATTTTGCAAGAGATAGGTCTACTCAGTTTAGGTTTAATTGCGAATGTTTTAACTCTTAGGAATCTGAGATGTTCAGCCTTTGCTTTAGCCCACAGCACAAATGCAGAAGAAACATGTTTAGCTCTGCATAACTCCTAGCTAACCCATACTGACCTGGAAAATGTAATACTCAAAAGCAAACATTCATGTTTGGACTAGCAGTATTTGTGCATTGGTAACACTGGTATGGATAGCCTGAGTCTTACTCCAAGCAAATATCTTGAAATTGAAGAGAATTTGCCTGGATGTATTTAGTAACAAATATAATTGTCAGGATCCTCTTATAAAATCTAACTATTCTGTTCCTGTACGTTCAAGGAACAGATGAGAATGAATCCAACATTCAGATACACAGTATTTAGGAAGTATTCAGGGATGTTAAAATTGTTTCAATCAGGTATAATAGAAGAGAAGAATTGCAGAAAATTAAATGATTGGCCAAACAATCAGGTCAGCTTAGCCAGCTTTCATGATGTAGACTGGATAAAAAAAAAAACCAAAAACATTCTACACTGGAAAGGGACAAAATCTTAAAAGATATGGCACTGAACTAAATTTGTGTATTATTATGAGCTGCAGCTGTCAGAAATATACCTGATTACATTGCAAGAAGGTATGCATGGACATATATGTAAAAACAATGGTTATTTGCCATTTCTGTATTGTGCAGCATTAAATAGGCAGTGTTTTAATAGTCTATAGCAATGTTTAATTAAATAGTCTATTCAATTGCTCTATTTGAAAGGCAAAATAACAATTGAACAAATGTTTTCTATTTGTTTTAACATCTGTTTGCTGTTTCAGAGAGAATAAAAATAGACAAGGAAAAAATGCTTTGATCTATAGAGTCCTGTTATGAGCATGACTGCTGAAATAATACCATAACAGTGTTAATATTACACCTATTGCAACTCAAAACACTACTTGTGCTTTGGAAGAATTTCCTCCTTCTGAAGATATTGGAAAAAGCTACACAAGAATGAAAGTTTTAACATAGGGTTGTCAGGGATACATTAATTTTTCTTTGAGTTTTAGAGGTTTGTGGAGGGGAATAAGAAAAAAAAAATAAAATAAAAAAAAAATAAGAGTTTTATTGAACTGAAGAGAAATATTTCTCACTGGATTCAAGCTGGACTATATATTTCAGTCTCTGCAGAGATTATCTGAGGCAGACTTGGCCCATGACTCATGTTTGATGGAAGACTAGGAAGCAATTCAGAATTTACCACTGAACTAAATAAAGAATCTATACATTATGCATCTAGGACTCAAAAGGAGAGCAAGAAGATGTTAGACACCAAAGGGGAAAAAGAATCCAGTTATCTAATCATTTAAAAGATGAATCTGTGTCTTGCATGTTAGAGAGATGTCACTAAAGTAGCTCAGAAGTGCATTTTTGCTTTATTCTCCTGTGACATTGCTTGAAATATTACTGAAGTGTAAAATATTAACAAAGTTACCTTCATGATGTCCATTTTAGAAAAGATTGTAAGGGAAGGATAGAAAGCATTATCCTAGTGTTTCTAATTAGGAATTTAGGAGTGGCTATTTTACATTTTACTTGTTCCTTTAGCCCAGCATAATGTCCTGCGTTGGTTTTTTAGGTTTTTTAGCTTGAGAAGAGTCCCCAGCCAACTGTTTGTTCTGCAGAAGCAGAACTAGAGAACTAGTAGATTAAACACAATCTTGAGCCAGAATATTTGTGTGTATTCTGCAAAGCTGAAGAAAGGCTTCTTCCCTTTCCTCTATAATGAGCCATGGTATACTAGATTTTTTTTGCAGCAAGGGCTTCTCTGTGGCCCCTGCCTCTGCCTGTGCTGACATTTGGGTCTGGGAGATGTTTAAGATAGGGACATGAGGTCAGACTAACCACAAATGAATGCGAATAGGACTACTGGCTTTACCCTCTTTAAAGCTAATTTTCTGACTCTGTATCTAGGAGACCTTGAAAACTCTATACCGAGCCTAACACAAGGATGGTGAAGAAAAAGTGTTTTCACAGAGTTTCAAGATTAATTTTGTTAAGCTTAATTAAAGTTCTAAAGCATTGAACTAAACCTGGCATCTGGATACCCGCAGAGCATGCAGAAATGCCAAACTAATGCTCTTCTGATCACTTTCAGCACTTTCAGAACATTTCTGGGCTTTTTCAGTCTACTTCTACCCCGCACCCTGTGGAAAACCACCTGAAATGCCTTTAGACTAGTCATCTGTATTCCAGATAATGTTGTTTACCTCTGTTCTTCAAATATTCCTCAGACATTACAGTTGGTATCACTCTAATTATCATGCCCTCTAAACAATTTTCCAAAGCACCATTTCATATATGGTAAATTGAAGGAACAAGTCGATTTTCAGGTGTTCCAGCCAAAAACTTTACTATCACTGGATGGGAATTTTCTATGAATCTACATATTTCACTCTAGTCCTGAAGAATGTACCTCTTGCCTTGAACTAGTGCAGTTCTCGAAAAGATTTCTGTACACAATATTATACCAATTCATTAAATTTCAGGTTTGTGGCTTACAGACAGAGAAAATAAGGCTAACAAAGAGTGAAGCCAAGAAAAAAAGTCCCACAGGGTAGCAATTTGGAAAGATTGCTAAATGGCCTCATTATCTGCTAAAGCTGTAGCTAACCAGACAATTGGAGGCAGCTTCCATGGGGCTTAAAACCATGAGAAAAGGGTTGGCTGGTAATGGGCATGGAGATTTTGCACAACAATTTCAGGCCTATAGAAATAGTAATGTTGCTGGTGATCAGAAGGGAGCTTGTAGCATCCAGAAAGGAAAAAATATTCCAAAACCAGGAAAAACTGAGCCAAGGCAGCACTTTCTTCTACGGGAAAGGTGGATACAATAGTCCTGGCAGAGAAGAAGCACAGCCTAAAGCCAGCCACTGGCCCACCCATTGCAAGAATTAGAGTTGCTACCTTTGAGAGCAGCCAACAGCAGGAAAAGAGAGGATAAGCTTCACTAAAAGCACCACAATTTCACCAAAAGGCTAAGGCTACCTCAAGGGTCAGAGAAAAGCAAGGGAACCTGTCTGAGCCCCTTTGCCAGAGTAATTATCAGTACAGGTTCCTTCTGAAGGACTTTGTCCCAGATGTGGACAAAGCACCCCTGGCAATGTTGAAGCATGAAGATGGAGAAGGTCTGCATGAATGTCTCATGTCCTTCAGCAGCCTGTCATCAGATATTTGCCACAAACTTCAGGACATCTGTAGCTTGAGACAATGCCACATGCTCTGAACAGGACAGATCCTATTTTCACTCTTCCTGGGACAATTCTAAGAGCTTGGAACAGTGATTTCTGCCTAACTTTTAACTCCCATAGGTTTTTTTAAAATTTGCATGTTTTTTTTTTCTTTTTTTCTTTACTATCCAGGTCTGTTTAGTAAGGAGAACTACTGCCAACAGATGGATCACAAAAGCTTATGTGCCTTATAATGAAACCAATCCTTCTAATTTACTTTTCCCTGCAGAATGCTTTTATGTTTTCCTCATTTCTTTAGAGGGCAACTCTCAAAATAATCTCTTTGACCATGTTCCCAGGGTGGTATTTGTGATA
The DNA here is from genome assembly GCF_050655825.1 of Lonchura striata. Taxonomy (NCBI): domain Eukaryota; kingdom Metazoa; phylum Chordata; class Aves; order Passeriformes; family Estrildidae; genus Lonchura; species Lonchura striata. The sequence goes on along the minus strand of NC_140705.1, from coordinate 80,328,711 downwards.
TAATAAAACATAAACATAAAATAAGATAGCTGTGCTTAGTTTAAAAGTCAGACAGGTTTCACAGGTGTTGCTGAAGAGCCTTCAATTATGTTGAGCATCACAATTACTGTTACCTTGGATGAATATTCATGAATGGATTAGATTTGTAGTAGTACTGAGTGAAGTTCAAAAGTTCTAGAGTTGAGTTTTGATGCAGAGAAGTATGCCAATGTTTATCTGCAGCAAATAACTTTTATCAAGTTATGAATATGAGAGGTCTGAAATCAGTGCAAGTTTGAGGTCTGACACAGAGAGCTAGGTTTAAGTCACCAACTAGTTAAAAAAAATTGGCTGTAAAATATAGGAAAATAAATCCCTTTAAAAAATCCATGAGGACACTACACAAGTTTTCAGTCCCTCATGGTGCAGTTTTTCGAAGCCTCGTTTTCACATTTCAAGCATATGAAAACCAACCTTTGCCTACATGAGACTATCTTTATTTAATTAATTCAGTAAAGAATGGCAGCTGAACATTAACCAAAGGTTTTTAACTTCAGTCTTTGATATCAGACATATTCCTCTGACTTTGCCCAGAATTCTTCCAGAAGATCTTGAAACTTCTTTATTTACCCTGGATTTTAAAGTGGCACAAACCTCTTCTAGTTATTTTTTTTTTTCAAAAATAATTTCAGACAGGAATGATTCTTCTTCAGAAATCTATGGAACAATAAAAAACCCCACTAATTATCTCAGTTCTGCAGCTTAGGAAAGGAGGAAGTTTAGAATTATCTCCTACCTTTAAGTGACTAACATCCTAAAAAATTTAGATCTTCAGTCTCAGGATTACCAGCTGAAATCTCTTTATGTCAGATTAGACATGTAAAGAGGAATTCACTGCTTAAAGGAGTGCATTAAACTTTCCAAACATGCAGTGAATGAATGGGAAACTGGTTAGGGCTTTTTTGAATTGTGAATACTAAAGTACATTCACTCTTGTGAGAATAAAATTTTTCAGTCCTTTATCCAATTGAAAAAAACCAACCAAACAAACAAAAAAAAAACCCAAATCTAAAATATAAGGCTTTTGTTCTTGCACAGACAGACAAATAAAAATTTGTGCAAATTGCTGGGGATAGAATCTGAATTTTCTTCCAGTACAGGAGTGTCATAGTTGTTTCACCTCAATCAAAAGAACAGCTCTGAACTGACACACAAGAAAAGCACCAAGAGGATCTCACCATGAAGAAAGATACATTTTCAACCTGGAGAGCTGCAATAGGAACTGACAGCAATTGCCTCAGACAAAAATAGATAAACTCGTTGAACTTGATGTCAAGGCTCCACTGTTTCAGCATTTACACATATAATTTTGTTATTCATTGGAAAAATATGAGATGCCCTAAAATGAAAAAACGGCATCTCCCCAAAGGAAATGTAATATACTACACATGATCACTACACAGGAGACAAATTATCAGGGTGGTTTTTGCTGTTTTGATGAGATGCTAGACTGACACAAAATTTCTGAAGTCTGTCCATCACAAGTCCAGCGAGGAAACTGAACCCTATGTGCCCTGAAGATCCTGTGCTCATTATAGAAATCCTTCAGCTAAGAAGGGGAGGCATTTGTGCCACCCTTATGAATCTCAGCCTAGATAAATTTCCTTATAATTTCCAGCCTGCATAACATTCTTTCTACTGAGTCTTCCCTTCAGACAAGAACCATGACCTTTTCATGCCATGCCTTTGCTATGCCTTACTTTATAGCTATATATTTCATCTGAATGATTTATTTTACAGTTTCTTGGATACAGCAACACTATGATTGCTACACTTACAGTATTATGCTTTTTTTGTTTGTTTGTTTTTAAGACTAGGAATAAGAACTTCTCTGCTATCCCACTTTATCATGCCAGTCTCTCTTAAGCTTATCAAATCTTTCCCACTGTTCTTTACATTTTGCCATATTTCCACACCCTGTCTTGAGAATTGCATGTGTTCTGGGAGAGTCTAGTAAATTTTGAGATTCTCCTGTGGGATGTGAAAGGGCTCCTCTCCTCCTGGGCTGAGGGAGAAATATCACAGCTTGCATTTCTCTGATGCATTCACCGAAGTCACTGTTTTTTCCTGAGCAATTTATAAGGCAGGTGAAGATAACCTTTGGCTGAATTCTCTGAATAAGGAATAAAAATTGCCAAAAAGTGTTTTGAGAGGTTTTTGATGTTTTTGTTTTGTTTTATTTTGGTTTGTTTGTTTGGTTTTTTTTTATTTTTAATGGGTTTTGTTTGCTAAGAAGGAACAGGAATCAAGACTATAGAAATGAATTATTTTTTAAATTGAAGTATACGTGAGTGAGTGAACTCACAGAGGAAATCTAGAATTCTGTATCTGTATTTCTAATTTTATCTGTCTTGGATCCCTTCTGATATTTGTGCCCCTGGAGATTCCTGTGATAAAGCAAAATGGAACTGTCTTTCAACCCTGTGATCCTGAATATTTATCACAACAAGTTAAAGGTCCAGCGTATTTTTCAGTAATAATGCTTTATACATAGGCTTGTTTTCCTATTGAAAGAGAAGTCAGGCTTCTTTTTTCCTGAAAAAATATCTGATTATATAGCATTTATTCATTAATATTCATTAATATTATGTACACAGTGCCTTTAAAGCAATCAGATCTTCAAGGAAAAATCCCTCCTATCTGTTGGTGCAACTACAACTAAGAGAGCTGTACACAGGGCTTCTTTAGCAGGCAGAATTCTTATAAAAATTCCAGCAGTGAGGGAAAATGCAGCAGTGAGGAATATGGGGGGTTTCTAGAACTCAGCTCCTAGCTGGAATACCCTCTGCTGAATATCAGGAGTGGTTTGACACAGAAAAAGAATTTTCTTGGAAGGAAGAGGTCAATTTGGATATTGACCAATTGAAGGTGGACATGCCTCTGAGAACACAGAGGGGTTAAAAGCAGAATTCCCAGGAGAACTTGCTCTCTTTGGTTCAGCGCGCAGTGCAGCCTCTCCCCTGCCCGGCCGTGGCTGGGTGGGGAGGGGAAGGTCCATGGCCTGACTGACCCAAGGGTGGAGGGGCTGGAACCGGGATGGCCCCTGCAGATGGAAGGGTGGAGAAATCTGTGATGTCTCCGTTCCCCCCCAGAGTAGAGAGAGAGAGAGAGAGAGAGAGAGAGAGAGAGAGAGAGAGAGAGAGAGAGAGAGAGACAGCAGCAGCAGTTTTTATCAGCAGTTCACCGTGGGGAAGGAGAAGAGCAGGGGGGCCGCAAGGTGCCCAGCCACGTGGGAGCCAGAGTCTGGGCATCAAGCCATCCTGGGAGTCAGGACTTTTAACCCTTCCTGAGAAATGAAAGCTTTGTGAAATTTCACTCCTCCTCGATTTGAAAGACAGGAAGAGAGACAGCTTGGACCCTGGGATGTTAGAAGGAGAAATTCTAGATGGGAAGGGATGACAGAGTGGCTTTTTGGCTGGACTTTTTCCTTGGTAGCCATAGACTGAATCAAATTTTCTCCTCCAAGCGAGACTGTATTTTAGGAGAATGCCAGTGAGCCAAGAGACCTGCTTCAGCTGGGAAAAGACAGAAGTGGAGTGAACAGAGAAAAGTAGGGGGTTTGTTGTGGTGCCCCATTGTCCTCAAAGAAGGAGAAGAGAAGAAGATCTCTGTTCTTGGACCCTCGATCTCAGGGGAAAATGAGGGGGGGGGACTGTGGTCGCAAAAAAATGAAAAACTGAACTGTTGTTTTTTCCCCTCTTGGCAGGACATCCTTGAAAGGAAAAATCCTAAAAGCAGTCTGTCTTTCAATGCACTGGTTGTGAGAGCACTGTGCATGGAAAGGAGAAGGGTCACCATGGCAAACTTTTTCTCTGGGTAGTGCCATGTGTGACATGGAAACACAGGATGTGGAGCTGTGTTTCTTGGGGGGTCTGTGGCACAGGAGAGACTCTGTTCCCTCGATGGGCTGAGTATCGATTGTCTGGAGGGTGGAAACCTGATTGGGGTCCAGATTGTGTCTCACTGTGGTTGTTGGAGTTGGGTGGTGGGAGGAGGAATGCTTTGCAAGGTTTTCATTTTGATCTTTGTGTGGTTTTTTTTCCTTTCTTTTTTTCTTTTGTAGTAGTAGTTTAATAAAGTTTTTTTTCTGTTATTAAGCTTGGGCCTGCTCTGCTCTGTTCTAGATTCCCCTTCACAGTACTCAAGGGAGGGATCACATTTTCATGGGGGCACTGGAATTGTGCCAGTGTCAAACCATGACGTTGGTCTTCTTTGTGTTACTACAAGACACTTTTAAGAAAGGCAGGGGTAAAATGGAGACCTTAAAAGTCATGGAACCAATACCAAACCAACTCCAAGACCAATATATTGCAGATGGAGAACAGTCAATGACTTCTAGGACAGAAAATATGAATATTGATCTCCTATATTTTGTTATTTCCAAGTTATAGTTAAGAATGCACTTCTCCTGTCTCCTCTCACGCCAGAAATTCTGCTGGAATCTCAGGAACTGAAGGAAGCATCTATTGAAAAGTATTAGTTTCAGTGTCACATAAAAATATTTAATTGAAGGGGGAAAAAAAGCTGATTTCTTTCAAAATAGTCTTAAGAGACACTCAGAATGTTAAGAAAAAAAAACAAAAAACAAAAACAAAATGCCAAAAAACAACTAAACTACAAGAAACCACATAACCTAAGAACACAGGTAATAGTAGGAAATTGCTTGGAAAGACTGTGTTTGATGTAGGCTTACAATAAAGGCCTACTATTTCCAGAGTAGTTGTTTAGGTTTCTAATTTCTCAGCCACATCTCTTCATATTCAGCAGAGAACACAAAATATGGTACAGTTATCTTTGTACATATCCAGTTCTTTGTGCAAATCAAGTTTCTGGACCCTAAAAAAGAGGAAGGGATGCAACACCAAGGAGTGACTCTGAAGAGAAGTCAAGGCAATTCTGTTTTCACTTCAGGCAGCAGCTTGTCAAAGCACAGTTCTGGGATGAACTCGTAACACCAACCACCACCCTGAACTTCATGCTGCTGGACTAACAAGGGACTGAAGAGCAAATATTTCAGAAGACCTAGATTACTGAGATCTCAAAGTGCTTTTAAAAAGCAATGGAAGATGTTGCCGTGCAAGACTGGTGGGAACGCAGGAATGGGACAAAGGACCGTGGGAGGGGGAGGGGGAAGGGGAAGAAGAAGAGAAAATTACAGATCCCGCAGCTCATTCTTTTGCATTAACATAAAGGAAAGGGAGTTCTGAGGTAAAAACAAATTAACAATGTTACAAAGAGACATCAGAAAGTGATACACCAATCATAATTACAATGAATGTGGCAAAAATATTTTCCACATTGCAATTTAAGATAAAGGGTACAAAATTATCATAAACACATTCTGTATCAAGGATGAAAGCAGGATTCATGACGTGATGCTTGTGGTTTTCTAATTCTAGCAGAGCAGAGGCAGGCAGCAAACAGCAATGTGGTTTCTCCAATTTGATTGCAAAGTTGGCATAGCATTGTGGGCAGTAATTAGAGAGGATGATCTTTCCTTCTATAAGATATAACTCAATCCAAGAAGTTATTTCCAAATTATTACAAGCAATGGGGAAAACTTGTATTGAAATAATAAGAGAACTTTGGGCAAGGTACATTTAGGAGATGGGATAGAGGGTGAACCTGGGCACCACTGTTTCAGGGGAAAAAAAACAGTGGAGCTCTGGTCCAGGTTTCCAGCTCCACTCTCTTCAAAGGTCCCCACCCACCCACCCCCACCCCCAGCAAAGTGGAAAGCTCTCTTACAAAGGGAAATCCTCTAATGGAGGGGCCCCTCCAGCAATCCCTCCCATCAGAGGGGGAGACAGAAGAAGGACTGAGGGATTAATCCAACCTCACCTGCCCCCCAGTAGGGGCTGTCTCACTGCAGGATGGTGCAGGGCCATTGGGGGAAGGGTGGGGCCGGCAGGAAAACGTGGACGGAAGAGAAGGATCAAGGCGGGAAAATGGGATCCCTGTAGCGTGGCCAGCGCCATCTTGGGAGGGGGTGCCGGGTGCACTGCATCTCGCCTGGGGAGGCACAGCCAATGCCACCCCTAAGGAAGCATAACAGTGTCTGGCAAGGCACTTGGGGTGGCTCGGCCGCTGTCATCCCCAAGCGAGGAGGTTTGGGGAAGTCTGTGGGGAAAAGGGAAGGGGAAGCTTCACAGAAGCCGAGGGGAAAAACTACAGGAGAGGGGCCCGACGTGGCTGGAAGCTGACGAAATGCATGGATGTGAAGGGCCTCTCTTAGGATGTTAACAATTCTCCCATAGCTGACGTGTTGCCATTTACAATTATGTCCCATTGGTGTCCTTTCGACCCCCCCTGCCCCCATAGCCCAGAATAGGGAGGAGAGGGTAGAAAAGGCAGCTTTCCAAGAAAGCTTTTTGAGTTACCCCAAAAAGACTGAGCGACATTGCGTCCTCCTCGGAAAAGAAAAAGCCTCCCGGCCACCAGGGACGTGCAAGGCTACAGCCCCCGTCTGGACGAGGACAGTGGTTAAAACTCAGAAAAGAAAAGCCACCCGCCAGGGTACCACCCTGCTCTGACCCAACTTACCCTCTGGGCTCAGTTGGTGAAATCTCTATCTCTCTCCTCGGTGGTGGAAAATCGCACTAAACTGAGGACATATTCTTTTGCAGTTTGGCTCTCCCAGAGGCCTGGGTGTTCCCATTAGTCCTGAGCTCGTTCCTGAAGCTTTGGTTTCGGCCACCGTCAGCCTCTGGTCTCCATTCAGATGCCGTCCCCTGACGGGCCACTCTTCGAGCTCAGTCCATCGAACCACCGCCACACTCTCCTCTTTGTTCCTCGGGTAAGTCTACCCAGCTCCCGGCCCCTGCAGTCTGCTGCCCCCGCAGCGCAGCTGCTCCCAGGCAGGTTAGGGAGCACACCGGCGAGGATGGATGAGGGTCCCGGAGCTTCAGGTTTGTTTTCCACCCGGCGCATCAACTCCTCTTAACGTCTGCAGAGCTCTTACTTCAGCAGAGTTCCTTTCTCTCTCCCCCCTTTCACAAATTGATGGGAATAGCCATCTTCTGCTACCATTTGTTGCCATGCAAGACCGGCTCCGGGCGAGCACCGGTGGGACACAGCGGGAGCGGGGGAGAGGCGGCCACCGCTTTTCCCCTTCGGCTCTGTGAGGCTCAGTTCTAGTGCAGGAACAGACGAGAGGGTGACACGGGGCTTGGGTGCAGACACGTGTTTATTGTGGGAGCGTGTTCCCAAGACCATGGGCACCGACCCAGAGGTCAGTTATAACCCCGTGCCGGGGACGGGGGGAACCTGAGCTGCGGCCAATGGGACGGGAGGCAGGGGAGAAGGGCAGGGAAACCCTGGGGACAAAGATGGGAAAGGCAGGGGGGGGCAGGGACAGGCCGTGTGGCGAGGGGGAAGGAGAGAAGGCAGGAATGGGACAAAGGACTGTGGGAGGGGGAGGGGGAATGGGGGGGAAGAAGAGAAAATTACAGATCCCACAGGTAGGGAGAATTTTGAGTTACTTAAGTCTTCTATAAACCCCAGCTCTGCACCTGATGCTCTTTAAATACATGAACACAATGCATTATACACATATAGATGTGTCCTTATATATATTTTAATGTAGAGTAATGAAAAAATTAATATAAAGTAACAGCAAGCCTCCAACCTAGAGGTTAATTTTTCATTTTTTTTCAAGAGAGAAAAAAAGCAATAATGAGCTTTCATATTTGAATAGTTTGCTCTGTGCTTCTGTATCCTCAGCCTGACACTGCCAGGAAATGCTTATGCAAGTACATTAAATTTGAATGGTAATTGAACACTATTTTTCTGTGGTTAGATCTTTTAAATTAATATGTAATTTCACTAGAGAGTAAGCAAAGATATCTTCTCGTGTACCTTGGTGCACTCGGACTAGGAGGTAGGGCACACCAAACAGTAGGTAGGACAACTTTTCAGGAGTGGAGTCTAATCTCTTAAGCAGAATCCATTACAGGTGCAATACAAGATATTTCTTAGAACTAAATATAGCTTTCAACACAGAATTAAATCATGAGAAGAAGATTTGGGGGATATAATGTATGTTTTCTTCATTTTTTAAAGTTTTAATTTCTAAACACATATTTCTGTAATATGCTTTCACAGCTGTTATTCCTGTCTTAGGAAGTAGAACCATCATTATAAATTCCTGAAAAGGTAATGCCAGATTAACCCTTGAGATCATTTCTATCTAGGTGAAGATCCTGAAGAGAACCTCATTAAAACTCCATATGTACTTTGTGTGTTTGCTTGCAATAGTCACACAAGATACATATCAAAGCAGTTATTTTGGTACATTTACTGGACACAGCTGCAAAGAAGAAATGGAGAAAGACTACGACAATTTTGGGAAATAAACCCCTGCAAACTTCTTGCAGAGGTTTTTCCACATGAGCAAAGTCATGGATGGCAGGAGTTCCCTCTCCCCTCCATACCCTGCCTTTTTAACTGATAGCAGAATTCAGTCAATTGCTTTTTGAACATTAAACATAATGAACTGTGTTTTCATGCTTTGGATCAGAGTTTATTTTCTTTCTGCCAGCACTTAATATCTATGGATATTAGAGAATAGAGCTAGGATAATCACTTGGGCAATTTACTCTGTCTACCTTCACTAGTAAAATTTGGTTTTCATAATTTCCTACACAGTCCCCATTAATTTATCCCTTAGATTGCATTCAAGGATACTGATTCGGTACCTTCCTTCATGTGACTTAATTATGATGCATTATTTATAATACTGCTTCATCTATAGCATAGTACAATCAAAGCAGGAACACAGCACTGCCAGAGAAAGCTGTAACAAACCCGGTAGGTACCAAAGCTGCCTCAGCACAGAAGGAGAAATTCAGGGTGCTCACATGCTGTGCTGGTTTGAACCTACTTCTGTCCCAGGCTGTGAAGTTTATCTGCACACAGCTTTGTAGCTTCAGACAACAGTTTGATCAGCTAGCCCTGATTTTATTTTGTTTGGGTTTTTTTCTGCATAATTTTCATCATCCAATTGTCTCTCTTAATCCTGGGTTAAAATAAAGGACATGAACCAAAAACAACACCTAGTGATAGGCCACATCCCAGGTGCACACAGATCTGAGGAATATGTCAAGATGTGCAGTGATAGACATTCTCCTGCTCAGGGGTTGGGAATCTTCCATTGGATACAAAACTCTTTGTCCCCACAGAGGCGTTCTGCAGTCCAGCCTGCCTCCCTCTACAGATCTCGGCTGTCAGCCAGTAGCTTGCTCATATTTGGCCAAGGTGCTTCTCCAGAGCTGGGATGCCTTTTCTGACACCAAGCCCCATGTCATGCTCACAGTAAAGCACCAAGACAAAATGTGTAATTTTTTTATAGCTATGTTTTAGATCCAATTGATTCTTAGGTGATAAGAGTAAAATTCAGGGAATTGCCTCTTGCCAAATTATCTGAGTTCCCCTACATATATATCTCTATGGTGTTTTTCCACTGACTGTGCCTGGGAAAGTAAAGTTAAAATTCCTTTCTTTAGCTCTTTAAACAGCAGTAATAAGTCCTATCACTGTGAAAATATGATGGACTGCTGACAAAACCAGAAGCCTTTTTAACTTTGGAGACTATCTGCTCAGGAATCAGTTTGAGAGATGTGTGGAGGCTTGTTGAAGATCTAAGTCATCTGTTTCAAACTCAAGCAGCCCTAAGGTAGGCTCGAGATTGTCTGTTGTGGAGAACGAAGAAATAGGGACAGAAAAACATCTAGACTGAACAGCAAGTAGGGAAGAGGCAAGGAATACACAATAATATACTTGAATCCAGATTTAGGAATAACTTTATCATTGAGGACAGATTTCAGATTAAGGTCTCCATTCTTCAGAGGAGTTACTTTTGTTAACTTTATTTTAGAATGTGTGCTTTCAGGCACATGAGTTGTATACCACTGATGAAGCCAGTTTTGATACACTAAAACTGTCTAAAAACCTCACAGCTATTATGACACTTGTCTGTGTTTACATCAGCATAAACTTGTTCCCAATTATCTTACAGAATTTCTCCTTACCTTACAGAATCAACAATCTCAAACATGACTTTAATTACCTTTCCTCATAGTTTTGAACTAAGGAAATATATAAGTAGTAAGCATAGATGATGATTCCTTGTTTCTGACACCTCCCTCTGGCATTTCTTACCTTTTTATAAGTGCTTTCCAGGTTTAACTAGTAATTATTCTAAATGCTTAAGAGTTCTGAAATGCCTGAGCTCATCATTCCCTCAGTTTATTTACTCATCCAGACCTCATAAGCTGTATTGTTTATAAGCATTTAAATAATTAAAGTCTGAACCTGCAGGGCTTTTCTTGATGATATTTGAAAAGAAAGATAATTTACTTAGAAATCAACTTTAATTGCATTATCTTTAATGGAAAAATGATTTGTTAATGTGCATTACCAGATTTTATTTGGCAACAAAAATTCTTTCAATGAAAAGTTTGTGTTGACTGAACTAGGCACACTGCAACAAAGATTAATAATTTCAGAAGCAGGTAACATAATCATCTAACATTATTGACACAACAGCTTTCATGCTTTGTTGATACTAAAGGGGCAAATGTAAACTCAGCAGTCTCAGCTATCATTATTTTGTGATATTTTTGTCAGACAGAATTGCACTATTATTTTAGCATCACCTACATCAACCTAGAAACTCAGGTAATTAGACTTCAAATTTGTTTTCACTGAAGTCTCAGATGAAAATCTAATCCTGTGGGGTTTTGTGAAAGCCCATTACATTTTTTAAATTCATTGCTGTGTTTAGACAACGTCATCATGCATATGGTAAAACTGAGGCCTCTCTAGAGTTCCTTTTATAAAGTGCCATTTTTGGTCTACCGTATTGCTGAAAGGGAACAGTTAGACAGGAATCATATATCTTGGCAGACATCAACACTGCAAAATTAATAGCAAAAGTGTTTTTTCTGGTACTCTGTGACTTCAGTGGAGGAGAGACCAAGTATTATCATACCATGTTTTAAGGAGATACAAAACCAGAAAAAGATGCACTTTTGCAAATGCCTATGCTGGGGCATAGGCAACAAGAAAAAAAAAGTTACACACCCCCCTCAAAAAAAAAAAACTCAAAACCTGAATAAAACTCCCCACAAACTGGAAACAGACCAAAGCTGGAAGAAAATAGAATATTAAGGTAAATTTGTTTAAACAGACATGCACAATCATGTGCTTCATTATGTATGTCACAAGCTACTCCGTGTTATTATTCTCTGAGATATCTAATTGCAAAAAAATCAACCAAGTTACACTGTTATCACTGTTTGCACTCTGATTCATGTCAGCCAAGAGCATGGCCATCTTTACATCTCTAACCATTTGTTCTCCCACTGGTTTGAAGTATGGTATTGTTTTTAATAAAATTATTCAGTGGAAGTATATGGAATATTATAGTATGGAATCACAGAATCATAGAATATTTAGAGTTTGAAGGATCCTTAAAGATTATTTATTTCCAGCTCCCCTGCCATGAGCATGAGCACCTTTCAATATATGAGGTTATTCAGAGCCCCATCCAGCCTGCCCTTGAGCACTTTCAGGGACAAGGAGTTCATAACTTGCCTGGGCAACCTGTTCCAGCATCTTGCCATGCCCACAGCAAAGAATTTCTTCCTAATACCTAATCTAAATCTACCCTCCTTCAGCTTAAAGCCATTGCCCTTTCTCATGGCACTCCATGATGTTCTACAAAGTCCCTTTCCAGCTCTGACGTAGGTCCACTTTAGGTATTGGAAGGCTGCAATAAGACCTCCCCAGACCTTCTCTTCTTCAGGCTGAAAAGCCCTTGCTTTCTCAGTCTGCCTCATACAAAAGGGGCTCCAGTCGTCTGTCCAGCTTAGTGGTTCTTCTCTGGACTTGTTCCAACAGGTCAAAGTCTTTCTTGTGTATCTTTAACACTAGTATATGCTTCAAAGTAAACCAAATATTTAGAATATAACTGGCAAGTTCAGTTTGATAAAGAATATATTTTCCCACTTAGAAATTTCAGTTTCAGTCCTAATCATGCCAGGATGGGTTTTACACTAAACCAGGAGAAACCAAAATGTCACATTTAAATTATCAGAGATCATCATGTCAATATAACACATGCCTTTTTTTTCCTTTTTCATTTAGTCTTCAAAAGATATTAAAAAAGAAAGAGGATATTTATGAAGATAAAAGCCAAGAAATTTGTGGGTTTAAATTGTAAGCTGTCCCAGAAGAGTACTTTTGTATCATAGTGGGATTGCAGTTACAGATAAACACTATCTTTCTTCACTATGTTTCTGAACTTCTACTTTAGTAGTAAATCAATTTTGCCTCCAGAATCTGTTTTTAACTGCATACAAATTATTCACTTAAGTGCTTATGCTAGAAGATAATTATTCTTAAGCTTGAAAAATGCCTGAAAGTTATATTATGAAGTGGGTTTTGTTGACATAGATAGTTAGAAATTGTGTAGCTGTAGAATATACTGACAGATGTGATTCTGTGCAAACACTTCGTATGAAATCACATCTGGTAGAAATCATATCTCAATCAAATCAGGACACTCATGTCCTGTCAGTGATACAAACATAACAGTACTGTAAGTGGTCTTGCTAGGGCTTTTGAAAATGTTACAAACATAAACATTATATGAACGGACTTATATACCATCATTAAAGGGCTAACATGCGGTTGTGGAGGTACTTTTATCAAAATCATATTGAGTTGGTTTTATTTAATCAAAGATTTTTGACACTGGAATAGAAAAGCTCAGGAAGTAGTCAAGAGCTCTAATTATTTTTCATTTCAAATGCATTTGGAGCAAAAATTTTTAAAAAAGTGACTGACAAAATTCAAAAGTGATACATTTTGTTATGTCCAAGAGATTAATGCAGGAATGGGGTCTTCTAATGTTGCATAAATCTTAATGCCTGAAATATGGCATTAACTTTTCTAGAAACCCACATGTAGCTATTCAGGTAGAGCCAGTTGTAGTCTGCCTGTGACACATAGGCCCTAAATTCAAGCTAAGATTTGGTATGTTCTGGAGTTCAGGTAACCCTCTGTCTAAATCTCAGAGTCATCATAGAATGATTTGGGTCAAAAGAGACCTTAATGAGCATCTAGCTCTAACCCCTCTTCTGTGGACAGGGACACCTTCCAGTAGACCAGGCTGCTCTGAGCCCCATCCAGCTTTGTCTTGGATACTTCCATGGTTTGGCTATCCACAGTTTACCTAGACAACCTGTTCCAGCATCTCCTCATCCTTATAAAAAATTCTTCCTAACATCCAACCTAAATTTATCTTTCTTCAACTTTAATCCATTTCCCCTTGTCCTGTCACCACACACCCTTGTCCAAAGTCCCCCACCAGCTCTCTTGTAGGCCCCCTTTAGGTACTGGAAGGCAGCAGTGAGGTCACCTTGGCGCCTTTTCTTCTCAAGACTGAACTGTTAGTGTTCAGGAACACACATAATCACGGGATATGATTATATGCAGGTGCTTTTATTGAGAGCTCTGGGAATGAGGGGTACAGACCCAAATCTGACTCCAACATGGCTTTCGAGCTGAATGTATTTTATATTATACATATTAATTATTAAATTTATATTGTTCTATTGTATACATTGACTTTATTCAACCATGAGTTTCTTGTGATCTTTCTTAGGGCCCTGACCACAGTTTCTCATGATTATTCTTACAATTAAACAGTAATTATATTTAATTACTAAACAATCATCACATCTAACAATTATATCATTTATCATGTACTAGCTACATAGGTGCAGTTCTAGCAAAGTACAAAGTCTTCTTGTACTTGGGGTATTTATTTATCTTTTCAGGGCCTACTAAGCTTAATTTTCCTTTTAACCTTAAATCCCCATGATTTTAAACCCTTTTACTCTCAGAACAACCCCAATTCTCTCAGCCTGTCTCCACAGGAGAGGGTCTCATGCTGGGACCAATGCTGTGTCTGTTCATGCACAAACTGACCCGGTGGTGATTTCATACTCTCTCATGTGCTCACAAGCAGAAGACTGATACTAGAGGGCAGTCTGCTCAGAACAAACTTCTTGGATTATGTTTCAGGGCAACCCTGCTTTATCTGCTAAATTCATTGGGAGCTGAACAGATCAGCTCTGGCAGTCCAGACTAGCCCACTGAGACCAGGAATGCCACATCTGCAACATTGGTTGACATTAAAAATTGGATGAAAATTTAGAATTAATTAATCTTTTTAAACTGATGTTAATGAACTGTTCTAAACCCTATCATTTTTTGGATCCAATCTAAAAAATGGATTTTTTTTTTTTTTTTTTTTTTTTTTTTTGTGGAAAAATAAAAGATGCCTTACTTGCAAGTGCAGCTCAGGAGAGAAACTGTGGAGGTAGATTTTTAATGCAATATATTTTCACTGTTTCCCTCACTTTTGTATATACATTAGGAAGAACACCAGACTTTACTGAGGGCTCATTTCTCAGTGTTTTTGCTGCACTTGTATATGAAGGGGGAGAATTCCAGTTCAATATATTACACTGGATGTGTTACTTATTTAAATCAGTATCTCCTGCAGTCTGCACAAAACATAGCACTGTTCCCTAAAACCAGAAGGTGCTAAACAGCTCAAAATATGAAACTCGTGAAAAAAGAAAAAAGGTCAAACTAAATAATTTACTATTCATTTCCTTTGGCCATGGGTAGTGTTTCAAGCTTTTATTTGTGTTTCAGGCAAATATTCAAGAACCTATGTTTTTCCTAAAGTTTTGAGCAGCTAGCCCAGGACAAGAATTTATACTGCCCGATAAAAATCTCATTAAAGAAATTCCAGAATTATTATTATTTTTTTTATTTCAAGGAAAGAACAATAGTATTACTTTAATGATGTTTAATATCACACTGGCTAGATGCAGCTGATCAGGAAATTCAGTCATCCACTAGTGCATTTAAACATATAGCTTTGATTCAGCCTGTACAAAAGCCCTGAAACAATTTCATATTCAGTATAAATTGCCAACTGCCAAAACTTGGAGCAATACAGAGCATATAGAAGAAGACAATCTGAAAAAGCACACAGTATCTGCACAGCTTAATCCATAATCCCTGGTTCATTTGCCAAACTACATAATTTTAATCTCCATCACATAGTTTTCTGCTGCCTTTATGCAGTATATCCTATCCTTCAGAATCTAGGTAGTAATGAAGAAGACATGTTGGGAAGGATGGATGAATATAATTATTCATAAATAATGCAGCCAGGATGAGAACAGTCCTCTCTGCTAGCCGGACAATGCCCTTGCCTATGGATGGGTCCAGGGGTCAAGTGGACTGTTCCATCTCACCCCCTAAAATGTATGGTTCACCCTTCACCTGTAACCCTACCCTGAAGCATCGGGTCTCTGTAACCCCATTGGCCCAAGCCTTGTTCCAGCCCACCTTGAAGCCCCCTGATAAGGGGTCTCCGAGGGGCCACACCACACCCTCTCTTGGATCTTCCCCCTCATAGGACCTCCACCCTTTCCTAGAGCATCCTCTTGTCTCTCCCCTCCCCCATCCCCTCAAGCCTCACCACGTGCTGCATCTGGCAGCTCCAAGCAGGACCTTTCTCCATCCCTAATAAACCTTATATCCCAAGAGCAGCCTTCAGAGATCTCTCATCTCCATTCACCTAAACCGTCCTGGAGCACAGCGCTCCCTACAAACACATATCAGTTTTATAAATTCAGGGCTTTCAGGTGGCATGTTTTCTGGAAATATTTCTGTGTTGTGAAAATTGTCATTTCAGGAATTCATAAAAACTTCTGCTTTCTTCCCAAATCTCTCTGGGGAATAAAAGGAAAAAATCCAGATGAACTGGTATGAATTCTAGCTTCCTTTTCCTACCAAAATGCACTTTTAACACTTTTAGGGAAATCAAACAATTATTTGTGTAGGTTTACAATATAAGCAAAGAGGACAGAATTATCCTTATATCAAAATTATAACAATAACCATGATTTTTAATTCTACATGTTACTTCATCTGCCATGTGCACAAGAGCATTTGCTGTGGAAATACAAAGCAAAAAGGAGCCTCTTGAAAAAAAGGTCTTGCATGCATGCATGCACCTCTTCCAGCTGCCTCACCCTCTTGAAGCAGAGTTAGAGATTTTGCATAGGAGCATGTAGACTCGAGGAGCTCATACTGACAATTCATGCTACCAGCCACTTTGGTTTTTAATGATGCCCAGCTAAAATCCATGGAGGCTCACAAAGTGCTCTTTACTTCAGATGTAAATACTGATCTCAGAGCAGCAGTGGAGGTAACAAAGCACTTGAAATAACTCTGCTGTTGAACAATGACAGGCAAAGAACAGGTGATGAACATTATCTTGACAACTCTGCCAATACTAGAGCCAATATCTTTTTGACAGTACCTCTTTATGAGTCTCCTCCTGAGTTTTGAAGGAGAAGTCTTATTGGCATTTACACCTCTGCAGCTGCCTTGAAGAGAGAAACCTGAAACTGTGTTTACTCAATATTTAATCTGAGCCTCACAACAGTGCCAGGGGTTATACTCTCCTTGGTTGCAAATAAGCTGGTCTGCTGAGGAGTCACAGGAGCAGAAGCACTTTGTAGCAGCACCTTACCATCCCCCAGTATGAGGTTAAACAAGTCATCGGCTTTTCCCCCCAAGGACCTCTTTTCAAGGCCAAATTCTATCCTCCTGTATACCTCTTCATCCAGTGAAGGTAAGTAGAATGAAATTGAGTCCTCAATATACATAGCAACTGACTCAAAAAGAAGTTGTCAACTCTGTTTTACCAGATGGAGTTAAAACTGTTTAGCCAACAGAGTCATCAGCTGGCTCAGCTAATAAGAAAAGGTGATGGGCTCTGAGTGCTAATGAAGTCATTCAGAGCACATTGGGAAATGGCAGCAAGCAAGGCTGGTACTGCTTAGGATGAACCATGGGCCCCAGGCAGCACATTTTCCAACTGGAGATAGAAGCAATAAGTATTAAATTGCTACAACAGAATTATAAGGTAGTTAAGACACAGAGTTATCATTAAAGTAGTCTTTTTTGTCTTTTGTCTTTAGAAAAATCCTAAGAAAAGGCATCTAATAGACTATTCCTATTCAGTATTAGGGGCTAAGTCTGGTACTTTGCGGTTCAAAACACTTCAAGTTATATTAGCTGGTATCAGAGGAGATGCACAGATAGAAGGAGGAGTTTAGAGTTTTAAATACCACATTTTTAACTAAAGTAACTGTTTTCAACTGGTTCCTGTATATACTGTAATAGTCAGTCCCCTGAGTTTTGTGATTAATTTCTTCAGAATTTATCCTACAGATTTAAAGTGGCTGAATTTAATTATTACACTACCATGGGAACCACCATCTTTCTGTGGCAATATATACCTGAACAAATCTAGTGTAAACATTCACTTTTCAAATTAAATTATATAAGTAAGTAGAGCTTGAAAAATAAGCAACACACTCTTGTCAATGTAAGAACATGGTTAGACAAAAATTTATAGGTGTATATCATGTCCTGGCCTTATTTACTTTCTCAAATTTGTATACTGCTGTAATAGGTTTAATATTCAAAGTTAATAACTTCACTTTTAACAATCAATCAGGGAGGCAATTAAATATTACATAAGGCACAACATACCTAAACTAGGGCTTGAGAAATGAACTTTAAATTTTTAATTATCTTTTCTTTATTTTCCTACAGTGGTTTAATTGAAAAAAGCACAAACAGAGATGGAGTCAATAGAACAATAAAATACCTTTATTGGCAGAGAAATAACTGACAAATATTTGAATTTCAAGTCCTAGTATCAGAACCTTTGTCCAAATGATTCTATTGGTTTTGGTTAGACCCTGTTTCTCTGTCTGTAATTTTGAAAAGTAGATTTTGAATAGAGTCAAAGATCTGATTATTTCTAATTATAGAAATCGGGAATTTTAAATTACCTTGTAGCACCTGTTATGTGAACTCTCCTGATTAATAGCAAAGCACAAAAATCACATCAATAATTCTTTAAAGAACCATGAATAATTATTGCAGAAGTGTAAAACCTGTTTACCAAGGCAGACTTTCCAAAATATTTCTGAAATACTTTAGTGCAATTCATACCTAATTCTCAGGGACATGTTATCACTGAGTCCTTGGAAACATTGAACAGAAAAGTATGCATAGGACATTTTTCTTAGAAAAGAACAGCCCTTACTCCTTGGGAAAAGTAAATGGTTTTGTTTTCTTTTGCTTAGAAGCTTGTCTTGCTTAGAAGCTTGTTGCTTGCATGTGTGGTTTGCTTTAGCCTGTGTTTTTTGAGTAGCCCAGGAACTCCAGGTTCCTTCAGATATGAACGGATTTCCTGTCTCTAATCACAATGGGACTGACAGAGGTAAAAGCCTTAGAAAGCTGAGCAGTACAAGAAACAGAAAAACAATGGATGTTGTAAGGAGAGAAGTGGATAAAGGTATGTGTAAAGCCTAAGTTGAGATAATTGGGTTATTTTGTTACTAAAATGAAGGATGAGAGAAGATTGTAGGAAAAATCAAGGGGACAGGCAAAATTTAAACTTAAAACTACTGTTCTACAAGTGGCCACCAAAGGCCCATGAATACAATGAGTCTGGGAACTTTCTGAATATTGGAACAGTCCTGCCTGAACCCAGCTGCCAAAACCCAGCTTTTCCATGTGCACGGGGGACAAGACAATAGCTCTGCAATTTTAAGATAACATTTGAGCAGATTGTGAAAGTAATTGTTTATTTTAGTTGCATGTAGCAGCAAGATGTTGGTTAGGATGGTAGAGCATCCCTTAAGCTGCAATGTAGGAAAGTTTCTAATGAGATGCTCAACATATCTGTATATTTTATACACATGTGTAAATCAGAGATTTTAAGAGACATAAAGCTTAATTTATTCATTATATTCCGTCCTGGCCATATGTATTCTCTTTTACTGGGGGTTATTAAAATAGTGTATTTCTCTTTCTATGACTTGTCTTAATCGCCTCCACCCATCCTCTGGCTGATGAGGCTGAAACCATCCACAGCTTTTTCTCTTGACCTCTGTTAATTTTGTTAACACGTGACCTGCTGAGTACAGTGCAACTTACTAGTGAGTATTTCTCCCTTCTACCTGAAAAGGAGCTTTTAATTTTTAATGAGTAATCAATCCAATTCAAAGACAATTAACTAATCACATTATTAATGCATTTCATTCCTTCTCCACATTACTAGGCTGCTCAAAAAATGCTTGCACTTGCACATAACTCACAACAGGATTTGTAATCAGCTGTTGAAAATATCCTACACTTGTAATTAAAGTGCTGTTAATTACTCTGTCATTTTCGCATGTTCTGTTTTGCTTCCCCCCGAAAGAGGCTGGCAGGTTCTTCTGTGTTCCACAACGCAGCACAATCATCCTGCTCATTAAGTGTGACATTAATGTAAGAGTGATCAGAGTGATCCAGTGGCTGGTCCCAGTTATGCTGAAGAGCAGTTCCTCCAGATTCATTCTGACTTCTTATTAAAACTAGGAACAAAATCTGGCTTTTTTGCTGCACACTGGGATGGTCCTATGCCTTACCTTCTCTTCAGCACAAGTAGCTTAATTTAAAAACATGCACTGTAACAGCAATCAGTTCCATTCCCTCAGAGGGGATTATAGGCTAATCTGCAAATGTTCACTGAAATTCTACTCCTCACTCTCAGGGGACAAAATTATGACACGATTAATGCAAGATGGAATTTTGCCATAGAGTTCAGTGGAGCAGGGCTTTCTAGCTTCATCTTAACCTACTCACAGTACTGCTGTAAAGTCTCGTCAGTAATTTTAAAAATGGATCACATTGAACTGTGAGGATAACTGGCACAATCTGACATTTTAGGGCATGAGTTTTATACTGAAAAGATCTACAAGCTGACACATTCTGCAAGCAAGTCTAAGAGAGAAATTCAAAGTGCCATGAATAGAAAAAATTACAGACACCATTGAGCTTTCCTGATGGTTGTTGATATTGTGACTGCACAAAGGTTTAGGGTAATAGAATAGACTTCCTACAAATGTTGCTTCTACTTTGTGACTTTCCTTAGACAGACCTTTCCATAAACTCATGAGCAGTTTTAGCATCTCACTACTAAATCAAATATAGAAGCTTCAAAAATTGTTTATTTTTTTTTCTTTGTTTTTTCTCTCCATCTCAATCTCAAATCCACACACATAGAAAAAATGACCAGGTATGATCCTTGGGAAACCAAGTTGTAGAAATCTTGTAAAACATTAATTTTAATTCTAATTATCTATTTAAATCTCTAGAACTTCAGAAAACCTTTCAGACAAGAAAGGTAAACCATGCATTCTAATTAATAAAAAATGAATGCATTTCAAAATGCATGAAAGGAAAAACAAGATGAATTTATTTCACTACATGTTTGAAAATAGAAAATATTGTGAACTGTATCTGAGTACTTTTAATTATTTCAGAATTGTGCAAATAGTCAAGGAAAAAAAACAGAGATCAAAATCTATTACAGGCCTAGGTCATAATCAGTTTTAAAATTCTTTTTGCATCTGTAAATTTAATTCAGACAATCAACTGCCCTATCCCCAAGGGAATCAACAACTCCACTGAAATATAAAGTATCCTTCAGTCAGAGAGGTCCAGCTTCTTTTCTCAGTCACATAAATAAAACAAAGCAACTCCCTTTTTTGGGGGGATAAGGATTCAGTCGGGAGTAAATTTTTACTGATGAAACAGAAGAGAAAGTGATTCTCAACTTTGGAAAAAAAAGTGAATCAGGAAAGTATTTGTTTTCCTGGCTGTCTTTCCATTTTTCTTTTGTTACCTTAAGGTAATGTTTTCTGGATACAATCAATAGCAAGGCTGGTGCATTGCCTGGAGATACAATGAGGGGTATAATGAGGCTTCTGAGATATGCAGAGATTGTGCACATTAACTGCTCCACAGCTTCATGGCCTCACCTCTTCCTGACCACAAAGGAGATGGAAAGAAAATCACAGAGTGCATGTGTTGCAGTTATATCTATTTTTTGCAAAGAATAAAGCTCATTTTCTCCTCCATTTCAAGCTACACAGCAGTTTAAAAACTGGGGAGGAAAAGGCCCTTGGATAAATGAAATACCATGGTTGAATCTTCTGGAGCAGAAATTGGGATGAGTACAGAAACAGCTATCTGGATAAAGACAGCTGATAAGTAATCACAGGGCAAGCTGAATCTAAATTTTACATTTCAGTTACAACCTGTGTACCATATCTGGGATTCAACACTTTAATAGACAGCATGTTCCTTCTCTCTTGGAACACTAAGTCTTGGACTACCTGAAGCTTTAGAATTGACCCCAAATATTAATTCTCATGACCTAGATACATGTGTTGCATTTCAGTCTCGCCTATAGTATTAGGTCTGATAGCAGCATCATCAGATTGAAGCTGGATAAAATATTTTGTTTAAAGAAAATTGGGTTTCTTGTAAAATAAAGCTCCTCCCATACATAAAAGTTCAGTGGAAAAAATGTCAAATACCACTCTTTCTTTACTTACTACACCCTCATTTGATCAGGAAAGGTGTTTTTTTTTAATTAACTCCAAAATTACATTTTAAAATGGTTTTAAGTGCCCCAAGAGGCCTCACAAGAGCAGTGACACTGCAGATGTACCTCCTGTATGCGGCTGTTGCCAAGCTTGACGAGTGTGCTTTCCCAGCTTTGTGGCTCCTGCACCATATCCTGCCCTGCTGCTTCACAGAGGTGCCAGGGATGTGCTGTTATCAGTGGAGACAATGACAAATGGGTTCTTGGCTTTATTTTACTGTCATTCTTGCAGTTCTCAGGTTTGATGAAAATGAAAAGTAGAGACAGCAATGAGACCTAATGCCAGTGCTCTTCAAAAGACAAAGCACTTCTACAAAATCCATGGCATGACCAGCTAAGCAAGGTAGAGAGTTCTTTCTTATAAATTCTTTATAAATTCGCTCTTTTTTTGCTTTTGTTAGAAACTGCCTATGTTTCTACTATTTTCTTGCTCATTACTTATAAATCTTCAAAAATATTTGCTCAAAAGAAACTGTGGTTCCTAAGTGGATATAGCATCTAAGAGGATGAGAGAGACCAAAGACAACATAATGAAAATGAAGAAAAAAATTCCACAGAATAACATTAAAAAATGCATTTCCAATGTACCACTGGGTCTGATTTTTCTAAACAGTTAATGACCCCACTGTTTAACAAAGCTATGCCCAGGGGCGTTTCAGGATTTCAAAATGCAAACACCAATATATGTGAGGGTATACTGCATTTCTAATAATCTTTAAAATAACTGAGTACTACTTATTTAAGTATTTGAAAAGTTGGATCGTACCACTTGGGTTTTGCATGATAAAATATAATATCAGAAAACTTTTTGTTTCCCACAATGCATGCTTAAGAAAAAAGGAGGGAGAAGAAAGGAAAAGAAAAGAAGTTAGAGATTTTTTCTAACCTGCAAATACATTCCAGCCTGGGGAAATAATTATTTTATAGGTATTAGATCAAAAATAGGACATAAAGAAAGAAATTGAAAGAATATTTGCTGAAAGAATAAATCACAGACCATCAAATATATTTTTTTTTAACCAGACGGAAGAGAGTTTTTTTGTTTGTCTGTTTGCTAGTCTTTGTTAAGGACAAGAAATTCTTAAACTAAGGGAATATTTTAGAGCAGTATCCTATTCCTCTGAGGGAAATACAGTACATTGCTTAGCAACCTTTTATGATTGAAAGACTGAAATACCTTATTATATAAAATACTACTGTGCAAAATGGTCAGCCAACAGCCAAGTGGCCAGATGACTTGAATGATTCATTAAATTAAGATTTATTAAGAGGCTTTCTCTTTGCAATTTCAACTGCAAAGTCAGTAATGAAGCACAGAAATCATATAGGGATCATGGAGGCAAATAGACAATGATAGTTTTCTCTGAAACAAGGAAGAATCAGCACTACTGTACTCAAGGGCTTTATGTACATTAGATCAGAAGAAATTGCTGTGTAGCCATTATGCGATGGGGTTACTGACTGCAGCTGAAGCAGCCCTGGCAGGAATTGCTGATGGATATGGAGTATTGCTGATGGAGTACATGGGAGCTCCTTCTCCTTTGCTCTCACTTTCACCTGTAAGGACTAGAACTATCTCAAGGCTGCACAGGGCCAGGCTTGGATGTAATCAGCTTCACTGGCTATTGAAAACAGAGCCTATTTTGATTAACAGACACTGTCCAGAAGAAAAAAGGAAGTGGAAAAAGGAAAGGAAAATAAAACTGTGGACTTCTTGTCTGCTAGATGGATACCAAGAAACCTAACAGGTATGGAGCAGGAAGAATCCTTGTTTCTTTTGCAAGCTATGAGGTATTCCAGTCTAAGAATAGACTTAACACTTGCAGAGATGGATATTTTTTCACCAGGACATACTAGGTACTTGCACATGTAAAAATATATTTTTCTCTATATTTTGAAACATACTTTCATTTGAATGTTGAATTCTGCATTTGAGCTGTTTTGCTCTGTACAACAGGCATTCATGCTTTTGCCTTTCTGGAAGACAGTGACCAAAGCTCTGGAGCCCGAGTGTTAAAAATATGAGTGAATATACAGACCTAAGCACTAATCACTGTGTTAAAACAGCACCAAACCAAGGAGAGCTCTCCCACACACCAAATAACACAAAAAAGTTCTCAGCAGCCACTGTGAGACACTTGCTGCAGAAGAAGATCTGGCATGTCATCTTTTTCCTCCTCTGGAAATTGCCACCCACAGAGTTTAAGCTAGCTCTGTGGCCTTATGTCCCAAACCTCCATGAGCTTCCTGAATTTACCTGCCCTCCTACCCTCTGCTCTTCTTAAAAAGGCCAGAGGAACCCTAATGGAATACACTAGGTTGTTTCACTAATTATCATTGCATTTTTAAATCTATTTCCTTCACAGGATAAAACAATTAGGGAAAGATTCACCTGTCAAACATTCAGATATTGCAATAGTACTTTGGTTGAATTTTTTGGTAATGGAAAAATTCTACTTAGAGCTTATTAATTTCTAGCAAGCTCAATGATTATGTGGCCATTGGAAGTTCCCCTTAGCTACATTTCTGCCTAACCTGCTGGGCGCTTCCTTGAGAATTTGCTAGATTAATTGTATTCTGTATAATTGCCTAAGGACAGAAATTATGATTCCAGATTTGTGTTTAGGGCTGAAGGATGTTAATCATGGGATAGAAGTGAACAGCACAGTACAAAGACTGAAAGCACAGTTAGGGGTTTAATTTATTTTCACTATAGCCTTCTCTGAAAACATCACTTCTCCATCCATTCAGCCAACCTCCCCAGGAAAGTCACTGCAGGCAGCAGAAGCAAAACCAAGGATTAAAGCAATCCTTAATCTTCTTTATTTTCCTTCGGAGACAGTTGAAAAGGCAGAATCTGATGCTGAATTATAAAGGCTGTTTAAGAGTAGATAGAGCAGATGAGATACAAGACACTTTAGAGTTTGGTGGGATTTTAAATTAATTTTTGGTATGTGTTTCTAGAAGTTTAGCTGATGTCAATAAGAAGCAATCTTGCCATAGTGCAGGATGAGCTTCCAGAGAAATATCAAGTTTGAAGGAAGAAGCAGAACGTTTCACTCCTTGTTTTTGACAGTGAGTCCACATTAACTTGAGTTCAGCTCAAGTGTAGATCCTGTTCTTTATATATTCACAGCATACACAGTTTTATTTTATAGCAAGCTTCCATTTTCTGCAATGTGTTCATTGGTACCTATTCTTCCTCATACATTGGGGTGCAGTTTATTCACTCCTGTGGTAAATATTTTAAAATCTGACAGTAAGGTATTTTTAAGTCCTTCACATCTTTTTCCACATCTACCTCCACATTATGTTTTCATTTAAAAAAGTATTAGAAACAATCACAGAAGAAAATATATTCAAAAAAATAATGTCTAAATTGTTTGCAGCATATGAACATCATGTTTTCAAAATCAAAATGTATCAGACGCAATTAGCATCCTATATTGAAAAATTTTCTAAATTACTTTATTACTATTACCACTCCCATAATTACTTGAAAACTTAACTTACCGTCTGTGTTGAGAAATCAGCAAGACTCTTTCTCTTGATTTGAATGTGTCTTCTAAAAGGTTTCAGTTTAACAGCAGGCCAATCCTTTTTTATTTTCCCTGGTAATTTTCTTAAATTAATTTTCATTTTTGACACCAAAAGCAAGTGTCCAGACTTGTGAAATGAAAAGTGGCACTGCTCTGGAACTAAAGGGTGTATAGCAACAAAACAAACACAACTAATAACTTTTGGATTAACATTGTATGTAAACCTAGATCAAAGATTATTTTGGTGCCTTGAAATACATTGGATACACCTTGAAAAATATAGCATACTTCTTAAAGACTCTGGCACTATTTCACTTTCAAATAGAATTTGCAGAGTAGGAAGGCCTTATCACAGAATATAAATACACTCATTAAATCTTTAACAATAAATGCAGAAGGAGGTAGAACAGAGGCATCACACATCAGCTTCTTTGCAGACACAGAGCCAGGTCAAGATGGTAACATGTTAATCCTGATTTGTTCTGCTGATAGGTATCTCTGAGAAAGGTGACAATCCTCCTCTCCCTCTCCTCTTTTTCCAAGCAAAAAAGTATTCCTCATTGGTTAAGTGGTTTTGAAATTTAGTTGCCTAATTTTTCTGTATACATTTCTGCATTTGTTTTATAAGATAGCCAGGAAGGTATTGCTACATAAAGCTGGACAGGTGATACCTTAATAGCACTAAATGAAGCATCTTCATAAGAGAGGTTTTAAGTGGCAGAGATGTCAGAGGTGAGTTTGCCAATGAGAGTGCCAGACTACCTTATTCAGAGGGGAATGATAGGAATCTCTTAATAAATGGTCTTTTAAATATGTGTGTGTGTATAGATTATATATAGCTAATGTATATATATTTATATATATACCATCTATATATACTGGGCAATGTTTCTGTATTTATTTTCCTGTCTCTAATTTCATTTTTTCTGTTCTTTATCTATTAAGTGAGTGCAGGAGATACGACATACAGAGCAAGAAGAGAAAAGTTAACAGACCCATTGCCTTCTTCAGAGACACCTACAAGTCACAATAGGTTCTCAGAAGAATAAAATCCAAATTTTTATCTTAACTGTCATTTTGCTCCAATGAAACCTGTGACCCTCCTGTCAATCTCCACAAGTGAAATCTTATATAATGAAAAATAATATAATAAAATCTGATTTGAAAAGGCAAATATCAAGTATGAGACAATAGCTGACTGTGTTTAATCATGTAGGACAGAGTCACAATTCTTCTGTTCTCCCAAGTGCTTTTATATGTTTGTAAACCTATGAAGCACATGAATCAGAGTATTCATATGTGGTGTTCCATTTAATAAAAAAATGGCACCAGTTGGCCTTGCACTATTCCCATATATGCATGCCTTCTTATGGCCTTCTGCTTTCATATCAAGTCATTTACAAGTACACACAATCACACGATGAAAGTTGCCCAGTGCTCATTCTAAGAACTACATGCTTTTGATAAGAAAATAGGTGCATGGTGTAGACAATTGCATCTGAATTTTTCAGCAGATTCAATATATATTGTATATATATATATACACCTTCCTTTTTTGTTTTATGTTGTTTAAAGAAAACTGAATCAGAAAACAGCAGCCTGAGCAAAAAAAGCAAACAAAGAATTTTAAAAAATCTATACTTCTTCATTCTTGCTCATTTACCAGTTCTTCACATGCTGATTCCTCATGGGTTTATCAACATTTCTGGGGCTTCAATCTCTGAAGTCAAATGGGAAGACTTCTGCTTCCTTAGTGATGCCTTAATTAGGCTTTCTAAGAGATGCACTAATGCAACAAGAAGTCCCTTGCATAATTTATATTGCTAGTTATAACCACAAAGTAAAACCAACATGAAAAAAAGAAATTTGACTGTAAAATACTGGCTTGGATTTCTCAAGGATCACACCTTTAAAGACAACAGCCCTTTGATTATCTATTTACCTAATTTGAATACAGTATTTTGAAGAAAACATTACTCGTTACAGATTAGCAAAAAAAAAAAAAAAAAAAAAAATTAAAAAACAAACAAACAAACAAACAAAAAAAAACTTTCTAAATCCAGCATGAAACAGAAGGTAAAAAGTTTTAAATGGTCAAGTTTGACAAATACGTCATCTTATAACTTTGAAGATAAGTGTACATGGCAAGCAGTACAAAGAAAACTTAAAGCACTAGGGGTTATAGGAATTCCACAAATGTAGATGAGAACACCCTCTAAGGCTAGCATTCTATAGGTTATTACAACAAGCACTGTGCCAAAACAAAATCAAAATCACAGAGAGCTAAGGAAAAGCAGGAACGCAAATTACTTCATATGCATTATGAACACCTGAATAATTGGCTATCTTTTTCTTGTATCTGTTTTTGTTTTTTTTTAATCCTTGATGGGATTAAGATTGAATGCCTGAAAAAATAATACTTAAACCAAGTATGTCTCCTTCCTGTATTTCATGATGAGACATTGAAGGTCATAATGAAATTTGGAAATACACACTCTCAGTACAGGAGAGGCATTTTCTGTTTTTAAAGCATAGATTTTTATTGACACAAATCAACAGAAGAAATGTGAGAATATTTGATTAGCCTTAAGAAAAAAAAAATCCAATAGGCAGATTTAGGAGTTAGTGAGCAGATCCACAAGTGTTCACACATCAGCTTTATTCCGGCTTTAATGTACTACCTTAATTTTTTTCTGATTTCCATCTAGATGAGACATGTCTTGTGAACCTAACTGGGGTCAGACCATGGTGTTATACATGGATCATTTCCAACAGGAATCTTTATACTGGCATCCCCTTCATAAATCTGGCCCTGGTTAAACACAGCTACTCCCTTCATCCAAACACTCTCAACCAAGCAATTTTCCTCTCCTTCCTCAGACTCTTTGACTACCAAAAAGAACTTAAAAATAAATATTCACCTGGTTTTCATTATAAAGGATCAAATCAGATTATTAGCTGGCCTAAAGAGTGCATTCAGCTGTGATGAGTGGTAACTCTACCATGAAAAACAACTAATAAATATTAAATTAATTTCATCTAAAAGCTCAGGGCACAAAGTTACGTACTGTATTTGCTGGACTTTTAGCAAAGTGGAAAAGGCTGCAGGTAAACTTTTAATGTGTACATAAAATGAAAATTTTCTTGGCCTTTGTACTGCTTTTATTACACCCACATGGCAAATCAAGTTATGCTGATGAACTCACTAACTAACTCATAACTTCTCATAAAAATAACAATCTCCCTTCAAGACATTAAAATGAGAACAGTTATCAAAAAAATGTTTGTGACTTGTATCTGATTACTAGGTTGTTCATTTCTAGGTGTTCAAAATAGAAGGTTTGAACAAATGGCTTTGAAAGTTGGTCTTCAAGTCTGTCCAATTATGCAACCACAGCATGAAGCTCAAAGTTTTATATCTACATGGAAACTTAAAAATGAGGACAGGCTTCAGTAGAGACAGAAAGACAAATGAAAAAAGAGATCAGAATTTTAAACCCATACTGTGTCATCTCAACAGCTGAGCTGTGTATTCAGCTTAATTTAAATTGCCTAGAAGTGCTTTCCATATACAAGTGCATCTTTTCTCAAATTTTGTTAATACATGAATATATTAATTAGTAACACTCCTTGTTGTAAAAATGAGATGTAAGCAGACAAAGAACTACTAGTAAAGCATAAAAGTTCTTTCCTACTATTTTGAAAGACCAATTTTCTGTCACTGGTTATTAAACATTTTTTTCAAAGGACCAAACGTGATAGCCCTTCAAATCTAACAGCTTTGGTGATGTGCTGAGTCTCTGCACACACTGTGACTTCTTTGGCATTTCCAAGACATTGGCTTTGAGAAGGTAAGATACTATCAGCCACATTTAGACTAGGTGATTATTGCAGGTCCCTTCCAACTGAAAAAAAAAAAATTAAACTATTCTGTTCTATTCTATTCAGCACCTCCAGTATCCACTTGGAAAGCTTTGCCTGAGACTGCTCCTAGTGGAGAGGCGGCTGCACTGTCCCTCAGACTGCATTCATTTTAGCAACAGCTTAAGCTGTAGAATAGGCAATTCAGAGCCCAGCAAGGAGAACTACCCCAGGGAGTAGGCTGTAAAGAGCTTATTAAGCAGGCATCTCACATGTGTGACATTCACCAGTCCCAGGGTAGATTATTCCCCACTGATCCCCAGCAAAGAGGACAGAATCTGACTGCAGGCTCTGCAGAGGCCACTGCATCATGGCAAATGTCACTTCACAGAATTGAGAGGTAGTATTTTCTAGCCCATTAGACAGTACAATCCTCTGTACTTATTTTCATTAGCAAATCCCTATAAAATTGTGCATTGAATAGAAATGTGTACAAAGTGAAAGTCCTAAGGAGGGAAGGTGAAACACTTGTTTCACTATCTGTTCTAGGAACAAAGCATCCAGATAATAAATCACAGAATCACAGAAATGTCTTTGTTAAGTTTCCTGGTTTTCAGAATAAGATAGTAAATATGCTCAACACCATTTTAATCAAAGAGAAACAGGGTTTTTTCCTTTCCTTTCAGCAATTAATCATATTCTAGCTGAAGAGAAATTAACCCCCAAAAAAGGAGTGTAAAAAACTCCGCACCACTCTGGAGTAGTTATGCTTAAGGAAGAAAACCCTGTTTTCAGAATCATAAGCTTCTTTGTTTAGGTTTGTTTTGCCTTGGTGAAATCTGGAGAAACATATTTTTTTCCTCTAAGTAAAAAATAATTCCTTTATATGTCCTGATTTCTTTGTAATGTGATCCTTATCACCATCTGAGCAAAACAGAAGGATTACAAAATAATCCACTTCTTTTGAAAAAAAAGAACTTTTTTTTACTTTTTTCCACTTCTTTGGAAAAGAAAAATCTGTAGACAATAAAGATGGAAGTAAACTCTGTAAGCAATTCTAAATTCCTCTGCTATCTGAAGTGGCAGATCAAGACTTTTCTGTAGGTTAAATTTTTCATACTGAAAGTGAAATATTGCCTTTCCAGCTCATTCAGATCCCAGCTGTAGCCTTCAGGAAAATTTATTATTCAGCTATAACATCTCTTAATATTTTATTTTCTCTTTATTAAGACTTCTCTTTAGAATTTTGAAGAGTCACAATTGAAACAATAATTTTCTCTCATCAAAATATTTTCATATCCAGCTGCAAAAATCAGGGCTCCTCTGCACTTCTCAATGAGAAACCTTCTGGGTGTGTTTATCCTAATCCATCTGGCGTTGGGTTTGTTTGTTTGTTTGTTTGTTTGTTTGTTTGTTTAAAGCACAGTAACATGGAAGTCAGAAAGACACTCTGGAGCTTTAAAGGAGGTGGTCCCTTATTGAGAACTGAGATGGGAAATCCAGCCTAATGAAAACCCCTCTGCTGCAGCTCTGCTGAGTTGAATTCACCAGCATAGAATAAAAGGGCTTTCTACTTTCTAAAAGTCCAAGCTGAGAAGTTACCCAAGAGTTTAGACTAGTGAAAATTCTACGCAAGGCAAAATTTTGTATAGAAGAATAAGTTTAATGCTTATTTTATGTTCCTGGGGTTAAATAAATAGTGATTATATGAGATGTGATTTGCATACCAATGTGTTAATATACGGACATTAAAGAGTAAAGCCATGGAATTCACACTGCTAAAGGCATTCATGGGTTATCCAAAGCAAGATATTTAGTGCATGACAGACATGATTTATCACTTAGCTACTTTTGCATTTCTGTCCATGTATTATAGCAAAGTTGTACACAGTAGAAAACAAGTGAAATGGCCATGAGTTAGTACTTAAGGGAATTATACAGTGAGACAAAACAGAAAAACTTTAAATGTCATCATTGTGAAAGATGAATAACTAAGAAAAATGCTCTGGTTAAAATGTATAATGAAGTGAGGCCGTGGAGATAAGGTTATGGGCACACCTGCTTAGTACATCCTATAGAACATTCACTTCAGTTTGAATCAGTTAGCTATGTTGGAGAGACAGCTTTGAATTAGAAAAAAGACTAGGGGGTCTAAAACACATTTGAGAACAACCCTAAAGCTCTACTCTTTTATATTCTGAAGAGGGAGACTGTGGCTCTGCACTCCCATGCCAGCATGCTGTTGGCATAACTGCAGTGAGAGGGATGGCCAGTGCTGCAACGCTGATGTAGTGCAGAGCTGTACCAACCCAATGAACTCCAGCCATGAACGTGCTAAATACTTTTTAATTTCTCCTAATGAATGCTGAAATAATTCTGCATTTAATTTCTATTTATGAAAATGTTTAAAAGTATTCAGGTCATGGGGAAGGAATACAATGTCATTTTTTAATGCCAAATCTATTTAAGAATTTTTGCCTAAAGGCAAAGATCATGATAGTCACATCTACAAAAGCTTCAACCACCACACAAAACATGCACTTCTGCATTTGTAAATGTATTAGAATGGCCTCTGAAAACAAGGTTTCATTTCCATATATACCGCTGACCAAGCATTATAGAAAACTTTGCTTTTATAAATACTTTTTTTTGTAAACTCATGCTTTATATGCTTATAACAAGGCACAAAGACTTTCATTCCTTCTCCACTTCCCCATAGCTATAAAACTCATCCATGTGGTGTCCAACCCTTAAGGAGTAGGGAGTCCCATAATTTTCAATTTGCAGCTTTTCTGCTGTGTTTATATTCAGAAGTACTCTTTGTTTGACTGGAAATGGCCAAAAGATATTAAGTTGTCTCATTATGGATGCAATACTTTTACCAGTTCACTTCCTTTTTTCAATGCCTCATACATCTTCCATAAAGCACTCATTAAACACTCCCAGACCAAAGGTAATTTATTAGATAGTCCAAAAGTTGCCGAATTTGAGGAGGCTAAGTTATTAAAGGTTAATTCTTACAGAAGTATCTGAAGAGAAAGTTAAGTAGATAGCTTTAGAGTTGAAGGCTGGGTTTTTCGGGGTTTTGTTTTGTTTTTGTTTTGTTTTTTTTTTCAATATGGATGAAAAAACTTGTGCACATAAGCTCTTTCTTGGAAACAAATGCAAAAATCACTTCATCACATGAAAAAAAATGCCTGCCACATACTTGAAAGGAAACCACTCGGAGACTGATCTTGACTCTCTTTATACTAAAAGATATACATTTTCTCTTTTTCTGTTTAATGGCCCTCCTTTTGAAGGATACTCAGCAAGATAATAGCATTATTCTCAGAATACTATTTAAGATTCACTATGATGCTTGTATTTCTTACAGATAAATTCTCTTCTCCAGACAATTTACCCGATTCCCAGATCTTCCATGATATGGCATGCTGTAGGTAATGTCCCATCTAGCTGTATCTAATCTGTAATTTTATAAAATAACACAAAACCCATTTGTTTTCCACATCCAAAATGTTCAACTTCCAGGAACAAACTACTGACCTAGGCATTCCTCTGCTCTGCCCCGAACACAGGCATTTCTTCCAGTATTACAGAAGTCTGTGGGAAGCATTAAGGATTTAGTCTGTCTGATCTAGTGGAAGGTATCCTTGCCCATGGCAGGTGGGTTGGAACTAGATAATCTTTAAGTTCCTGTCCAACACAAACCATTGAAGATTCTATGACTTAGGAGCATCCTTTCTATAATCCCCACTCCTACAGTTAATACTTGAATAATTCAGTAACCATAAGGAGTTGTTAAGCCCTTTTAGTAACTGAGTTTATCTTTTGTCAGCAGAATATTCGTGGTATATTTGAAACACCAGGGTGGATATCTGTTCCTGTCTTTACTCGAATTTGCTCTGCATGTATACTCTCTGCCTTTTTCTAAATAGTGGTAACAGCACAATAATTTGTGGTGGCTGCTTGCCCTCCTGCACTGTGCCAATCTGCCAGTAGGTGACCTCAGCCAGGGGCAAGTGGGCTTTCATAGAAGTCTTAGAATCACAAAAAATTGTGAACAATGGTGGAAAGGGGAACCAACTATAATCATATGCCTCTGTGTAAACAACATATTTGGTGTTCAGCAGTAACCTTCTGTATTTTAAAAACACTGAGTGGTCATGCACAGATTATGTAACAAAATTGCTGAAAAGGGTGCAGAAAAAATTAATTCTGCTTAGGATATCCTTATTCATAAAATCACATGTAATTTAAATAATATTGAAGAGAAGGGTGGGAAGGGGATCTCTTGGATCAGCCTCTCAGAATTGATCTCAGCGAGGTTTTTGCAATTCTCCTTGCCCAGGAGGACAGTCATGGGTATACAAGATGTCAAGCCCAAAAACCTTTGGTAAATTACAATTAAAGAAAACAAAGCATGAGTTTAAGTGAATGGTTTCTGAAAGAAACTAATTTTTACCCTGGAGTTTACAACCTGCACTACTCTTTGGTTTAAGGTTAGGTTTGTTTTTTTTTTTCCCTCTTTCAACACACTTCCTGGAATCTATATATCCTTGTTTTTCCTTTGTGGATCTATGTATTTTAAACCAAAGCAATTACATGGTCCTTTGTACAGATTTTCTTTGCTGTCAGCGGGTAAAATGCAAGTCCCCTACAAGAGATAATATAGTAATGTCTTCCTCATCACAACAGGCTATAGGCAAAATACAGACAAGCAGTTCTCCTGCTGTCTTAGATATACCAGGCTTACCAGAATCACTAAGTCAACTAAATAATAAGTCAAAAATATGCTGTAACAATCTGTATCTCTGCATGTGTGTATAATAAAATCAATAATGCCTGGAAGAAAAGTCTTTCTTGTTGGAAAAAAATGATTGTTTATATACAAAGTGCAGAAGATGACTTCCAGTTAAGATAATCATATTTATACATAAAATGTCTAATTTGCTTAGTCTAAAATTAAGAGGAAAAGGAAGAAGAGGGGGAGGGAATTCTTTTTCCTATTTAATTGCCTAATGAAGTCCCTGCAAGTAATAAAGATTGGACTATCTAATTGATTTAAAATGAATGTTCTGTTTTATTAAGAGATTGTTTACTGTTTGCTTCTTGTGCCTCCTTCAGGACAATCATTGTGATGAAAATATTTTGTCTATACTGAGGTATATCTTTTTTGAGTCTAATGTCTGTTTGTATCCCTCAGTCCCAATGACTGGCCAGCCTGTTGGTCAGACATCTTCAATTTAGAATGAGGAACTTCAGATAATATACAATACACAAATACACAAGCAACATTGAAGCATCTATTTCATAAAAGAGCAAAAAGATAAAAAGAAAAGAAAACAAAAGGAAAAGGAAAAGGAAAAGGAAAAGGAAAAGGAAAAGGAAAAGGAAAATGAAAAGGAAAAGGAAAAGGAAAAGGAAAAAAAGGAAAAGGAAAAGGAAAAGGAAAAGGAAAAGGAAAAAAAGGAAAAAATTTCTCTGTTAGAGTCCATGGTAGTTTCTATATTTACTTAAATACAATATATTTTTTTAATCTAAAATAAATTAATAAATACTTAATAGATGAGTGCCATCCTAAAATAGATCATAGAATTTTGTGTTATTATGACAAGAATTCTGATTAATTTAGTCACACGACCTGTGAAAGTCATAATCTTCAGGTTTAGAATTAGTTTATAACAGAAATTATTAGGAAATTATTTTTTATGTCTCAGTTATTCCCACAGATTGTTGAGAAGTATCAAGATGTATCTGATAAGTGGCCCAGACACAAGGAATCAGAAATGCAATCTGGAAAGAATATATCTGGCAAAGTACTGATCCACAGCAGGGGGAGGGAAGGAGGTAGTGCAGAAGGTAGCTTCATTCATGAGAAGAGATTAAAATGTTTTTCTTTCAAGGGAGAGTTTGAAAAAAACTGATTTGACCATTATGAAAGACATTATGAGCTGACTACTGAAATGTTGAAATCCACTGAAAAGCAAGAAAAAGTATTTGAGTGAAGGTATCCCCATCTCAAAAACTGTGTGAGAAAAATTAAGTCCCACAGCATAAAATTAAATCCCGTGGCTAAGAAAGAGTGAGAGAAGATGCAAGGAGCTCTTTGAGCAGAATTTCAGAGGGAATTACTTGAGGACTTGCCTTAGCTTAGTTGTCTCTCCCCAGGTGTACAGCACAGCGTGCCAGCAAAGAAGTTAATTCTGCTCATGCTGTCTTGCCTCAGTCCAACAAGATGCTGCTGAGGGACACATACGATGTAGAGAAGTGAAAATGGCTTTATCAAACACCCTCTGATGATTAACTTTCAGCTTTCTGCATTTGAGCAGTTGCTTCCTAAAGCAGCCTGATCAGGACAGACAGAGATGACTGAATTGCCTTGACTCTAAAGCTAATCTGAAACACCCTATACTGAGTTTTAAACTCCACTGAAAAAGGACAGATGACTACTGCAAACTGGACTGGGTAATAATACCTTTTCTTTAATTTGAGAGGTTACTGATGTAGCCTGGTAACTGGTGAAAAGTAGATATTGCCAGTGGAAAGTAAGATAAACATTCCAATAAGTAATGTGTCATTTCTTGCACATGTAAACAGAGTTATTCTAGCTACAGCAGACAGCCAAAAAAAACTTTTAAGCAACTCACCCCTCCAACACACAACAAGCTGATGAAAGATTTTATTATTTATGTGCTGAGACCTCTCTGCTTTCTATGCAGGAATAATCTTTGAATGAGAAAGTATGACTAAAAGCCTTTATGAAAAGTATGACTACAAGCTTTCTTTACAAACCGTGGCATTACTTGAATAAGAGCAATCCCCTCCCACCTCTGTGGATCCTGGAAGGTCCAGAGGCCAAGCTGTCCCCAGGTCAAGCATGGGCCAAATAACCCCACCTGCTGCTGTGTGTTTTGGGGCACTGAGTGCTCCCCAGGTATCCTTCAGCAGGGCAATGCGTGCCCACATCTGCAGAGCAGCCTGCAGCTGGTGAAGCCACTCCATTGAGTAGCAAAGCACACAAGAAAAACTCCCTCAAAAAAAAAAAATCCATCTCTGAGTGAGCTGTACCTGAGAGCAGAATATTGCTTCTTGCAGTGGCTAAAAGGCACTGATGAACTCTCCTGTCAGCAATAACACTGTGACCTTTTTGAATGTCTTCTGCCTTTGGAGGAAGAACAATTTATTTTACAGGTGCAGTTTTCCAGTGAAAATATGCACTTTATAGACCTGATACAAGACAATTATGCAATCAGTTAGGAATAAGTTACCTCAATTAAATATTTATTTGCATATGAAAAAGAAAATCTACAATTTTTTTTTCAGATGTATCAAGCAGAAAAACTCTTAATAAGGTATTCCCAAGAGGGACATCCACCACAAGCTGTCTCTAGAATTTTTTTGCTTAATGTATTCACAGCAGTAGAAATCAAAGCAAGAATTCATAGCAGTATGCCAAATCCAAACTACTGTTATTTACATTCTGCATGCAGAGTGGATAAGTCACTACACAAGTTATTACATCACTACATTTCCAATATGTCAGCTACATGTTTGCATGGAACTGTTTAATCTGATAACAGGTTAATAATCTGAGTTTTTTAATCTGAGAGCAGGAAATTCATTACATTTTTCTTCAGTATTGACCCTTTTTTGCAATTACAGAAGAAGCCAAATAATCACAGAAGTTAATTTCAGACTCATTTACCCATTGAATTTCAATTTTCATGTGTTTCTTACCTACCTGTGCACCCACCTTCCCCAGCACAAACTGTCATTAAGGGCCACCCTTGAAATCTCATTTTTCACATCTATTTTTCCCTGTCTGGGTGAGTGAACATCATTCCTTCCATTCACAGAGCTTTGTATGGGACAAGTCACTTCAGGTTTTTTGTCACTTAACTTCATCCACTGCCCGAGCTTCAAAATTTCTCACACAGCATAATTGGACTGACAGTGTGCTCTCAGCGGCTTTTCCAGCCAGAGAACACTTTCAGTCTCATCTGTCTTTCAGGACTCCTTGAAGAGCTAAAAAAGAGCTATCGTAATAAAAATCCTGAAGTCTAATGAAATCTATTTTCTTTTTTTTCAGGTAAGAGTGTTCTTGAGAGTAAGATTTGTTGAAAACATGGCAGGTTTTTAGCTTAGAGCTACTGGGGTTTGCCTCATGCTAGTTTTCTCTGGCAAGTCATTGCAACACTGATAAAAACACCATGTCTGCACCTGTGCTATGTTGTTCGTAGGTGGATCTGATCAAGAAAAGCCAGAGACATTTTTTTTTTTCAGCACAGCAGCAATCCTACAGAGTTGAATAACCAACACAGGGTTGAATTTTATGGATACTGCTTGCCTTTTTCAAAGTAACATATGAATGCATATGTCTGAAACATTTTCTGACTTTCTGATCCTTCTGGGAGTTGAGGGAGCCTCAGCCTGCTTATGGGTCTTGAAATGCTCTACAAAGCAGTTGGCTGAGTTTTCATCACAGCTTCTTTTTCCTTGTGTACACTTGGAGCATCACTCCTTTGTAGTGTTTAGATGTCACCATTCTTTTATTCTTGAAACATTTGTCTCATATCTCAAAAGCTGCAGGCTCTCCTTGCTTTGCACAGCCCCTGATCGCTGGCCAGGAACTTGAAGGACTCTTCTGACTCCAGCACAAAATTTTTTTTTAAAGGATCTGGACACTGATTCTGTACAGCAGGGCAGACAGCTGTCCTGGCAACCATGAGACATCAAAGCAGAGAGACACATGCTCTGTTGCCACTTATCAAAGATGTGTCTTTCTTGCTGATCCAGTTTCAAGATACATCAAATTAACTGTACAACATTAGCTGTAAATGAGCAGTGATGGTGAAATGCTTTATGGGTTGGTGAAGCAAGGTTTGGTGGCACCTTACCTGCTGCTGAACGGGAATCTTGGTGCTGTGTTGGACTTTACAGACTTTTACTCTGCTCAGTCAGAGGCTTCAGATTTCCCTCACATCCCACATCCTCCTGCTTGCCGTAGAACAAGAATTGCTTCAATCTAGTTTGTGTTACTGTCGGAATCTGTGGTATTGTATTGATGATTCCGAGATTGTAGGTGGTCTCTGTCTTTCTGCCCCGTTGCCAAAGAAGAAGTCATAATTCGTCTGTGCTGGTTTTCAAGGTTGTTTATTCTGTTTATCTCTAACATGTTCTGCTGCCCTGCCGCAG
The DNA here is from genome assembly GCF_050655825.1 of Lonchura striata. Taxonomy (NCBI): domain Eukaryota; kingdom Metazoa; phylum Chordata; class Aves; order Passeriformes; family Estrildidae; genus Lonchura; species Lonchura striata. The sequence goes on along the minus strand of NC_140705.1, from coordinate 80,290,464 downwards.
GTCTGTCCTGCGGGGCAGCGTGTGGGGCTCTGCCCCTCAGTGGGATGTTACAAACATTATATACCAGAAACTACCTGTGCTATATTTACAATAATGTGCCTGTATCTGTCACCTACGTTGAACAGTGTGTCCCCAGCCTAAACCAATAGAAAAATGCCAACACTACAGTGAAACATGGAGGGCACAAAGAAGGAGAAAAAGGACAAGACACACCCAATTTCCTCCATCTTGGCCCCTTTGGACCCCTAATCTAGAATCCTAAAATTTTACTTTTGCAGCTGTGCCACACTTAATTATTACTTATATCAAACACTCAGAGCTTGTAATTCATGCTGTAAGATTGAAAACTCTTTTCCATGGACAGAGATCAGAGACAGTGTCTCCTGGGGCTCTGTACAGGGGGGTTCCTGACCCCCTGCCAGGGTCCCAGGCCTTCCAGGGCAGACAGAGGTAAGCCCTGGATTCCCACATGTTACCACTCACTTCAATGCATATCACACATCTTTCATTAGAATCAGTGTCTTCACATTTCTTTGGTTGCCATCTTATCAGTCTTTGTTTTTTAAGTCTAGGAGGAAAATGGAGATAGTTCATATTTTTAATTTTATCCTATATTTTTCACCAAAACATTGTGATTCTCAATAAATGTTAATGAAGATTTTTAAGTTACTTTCACTACAGCAATATAGTTTTGTTCTACAACAGTATTAATCTTTTCAGTTATTATATTCTTTCAGTAAAATTGTCACGGCTGTGTTTGAGGTGAAAAAAAATTTAAGATATTATCTACTGAAAAGATCCAAGTTTTCCTCTATGAACTTCTGCTTGAAGAAAACAAAGATTAACTCACATTTAGTTAGTTACAAAATCGCTGTTACAATTAAAAATTTCTCTTTCTAACATTATTCTGTCATATGTCACCACTTTCTCTTAACATTGGCATAAACACAGCACATGCAAGGGACAATATGTATGTATCTTGTACAGTCATCAAGGATTTAAAGCACCACAAGGAAAGCAGAGTTGATTGCTTTCCACGGAGTTCTTTATCTGCAGTGAATAAGTGAATGTTTGCCCGATGAGATCTTCCTTCATATTTTCTGTTTCTGTCACAGAAAGATGTAACTTGCCATCCAGACACCCAGCTGAAATGTTTAATAAGAGTGTTTTCAGTTTCAGCATTAGGATATGAAGCTGAAAGTTGCATCCCCTGATTTGAGTGAAAATAAGTTCAGCCTCTTTCCACTAAATGAATTCAAGCCTCCCTATATAACAGCACTAATTAGAGCCAGATGTATTTTTTTAGCTAAACAAATTTTGAAATGCATTTAACGTGCACTTAGTGCTGATTGATTTTTTTTTTCCTTGTGAAATGGTGAGAGTTTAAATTGTTTCAAAATTCTTTACCCCCATGAATATATTTCTAGATGACTGTTCATGGAATAGTCCTCAATCTTTTAAAACATCTGGCTATGCCTTTCTCTTTTGCAAAAAATCATATGTGCAGAGGATAGATAAATTTGGCTACAAATACCTATTTTTCTCCCACTGGCTATTCTTTCTTTTTAAAGAAAAATATATGAAAATTTTGTGTTCTGAATCATGAAGCTATAGTAAATCAAATTCTAATTTGTAACTGAATGGAATTTTATTGTCACTGCTAATAACATAATTATTTGTTCTTAATTTTAAATTATATATTTACATATATATGTTCATAAAATGTTCCCAGGCCACAGACCAAAATGAATGAAAAATAGGGAGGTTTCTGCTCCTACTGGAAAATAAACACAGAATCAATATTGTAGCAAAACCAAATGTGCCCTAGAATTTTACTCTGGTGTGATTCTGTGTAAAGCTTTTATATGCATCATCTTGCATTTCTTTGTGGCCTGCTTTTGTAATGGGTAGAAACTTGCTCTTGTGAACATATTTACAGGAAGGTGGGAGCACAGTGAGAAGCATTAAGTAAGCAAACTTGACAAAACATGTGATCTTGTCTTTGAAAGACCACGGAATGTGAGAAGGATAATGGCAGGTATTTCAAATCTATCCAGTAACGTACCACCCCACATCCTTCTGTCATCCTCGTGCTGTGATGTCTGGTCTCACTGTGTGGCCTCTGCCCTTTCTGCCTTCTGCCTTTGCTACCCCGTGCACTGTGTCCCAGCCTGGAAATCACACATTTTGGTCCAGAGAGGGAGTGAAGAATTCACACACAAAAGAAGCAGTCAAGAGGGAAACTCTCAAAATGCCTTTTGTTCACTTAAAAACAAACAAACAAACAAACAGTCTAGTTTAATAGGCCTCAATCTCTTTCTTTATTACTGGAAAGAGTAATCTCAAATTTAGACAGAAGATGAGTTCCCAAGAGAGCAGGATACAAGCCTTTCTGGCTGTCATTTCCAAGCTCTGGGAGATGTAGACTTGACCAACTGGATATGTTGGTTATCTGGATAAATTCAATCCAGCTTTGACAAAGCTGACTTAATATCTCACTGGAGGCAGCTTCTGTTGCAGTACTGCAATTCCCTCACAAGATGGATGAAATACCCAGTTTTCGGCTCACACCCCTCTGGGAAAACACCTGAAAATTCACAATCCCCTTTCCCCCCTCATCCTTTCTTCTTCTGCTGCCCTGGCTCACAGCATCTTGTTCCCACAGGATGGTCCTAGCAACGTGGTGCACCCCAAATCCAAGAAGGCAGCACAAACAGGCTGCCTTACATCTCCATGCTCATTGGGATGCCATATCTGTAGGCAACACTTGACTGTCCAAGAGGGAAGGAAGTAGCTCAATGGAAAAGAGCCAAGACCTAAAACTTTGATCAGAAGATTCATCAAAACTGGTATAGTTTGGCATGTTTTTTTACAAGTTGGCCCTTCAAAATTAAATTCTCCTAGGTAGTATTTTTTTTTCCTCAATCTGTTCTATTTCGTGGCACTGTGTTTTTGAAGTATAAGTCAGCTGGAAAACCTCAAAAAGATGGCTTCCCAAAGAAAGCCTGGGTGACCTAACTCCTTGCAACTTAGATGCAACTGAGTGAACTCAGTCAGAGAGGTGTTCTCTAAGTATCACAATACTATACAAATAACGGCAAGTGGAAAACTGTCATCACTGTGGATGTGCCTGATGGACATTCTGAGGGGAAAAAAAGGGTACTTTTTAATGGTTTTCTATATATTCAGCATTGTACTTACTTACCATTTGTGAAAAGAGCAAACCACTGTTGACATTCATCCACCGAGAAAACTTTAAATTTTTATACACTACTGCACACATTATAGCTCAAGCAAAGTTCATGCTCTCAAGATCACTCTTTTTTGTAATTCAGTCAACAAAATTTACTTTTTTATTTGCTCTTCTGTCTTTGGGGATTTTTTGTAACAGAGCGCAAAATTAGTGCAGTGAATGTGGCTACAGGAATGAATTAGGATAGCAATTTGCTCTTTCTTTTGCTCAAGAAAAATGATGCAGAGATGGGAAAGATTAAATGAAAGAGCTAAAGTGGATGAATCTGACAAAATAATTATATAAAATAGATATTTGCAATACTAGCTCTTTTCTCTTACCATGACCCCAACTAAAAACTCTTAGCACCTTTAGCAAAACTTCTATATCATTTAGACGTGTACTGATTATAAAATAATAGATACATTTTCAAAAGCAACCAGTAACTGTTCTCTTGTCTTTTAAATGTGGACCCTGATTTTCAAAAAGCAACACAGAGATGCTACAAAAATTTTGTCACTTTAGAAGTCATTTTCTATTTTAGGGGTTTTTTTCTCTATGGTATTTTTTTCTCAATTGTATTCTTCTTATTTTTGCTAGTGCATAAGTTATGTCTACCAGAAAAATTACAATATGAAGTTCACCCTCCCGTAAATAAAGGTGATTTATAAGGGAAAATTAAGGCACAAAATAGGCAGACTGTCTTAAAGAAATTTGTAGTAGCTGACAAATGCAAAACTAGTGTAACAATTGCTCAAGATACTACAGCAAGCTGCAAAATGAAATTCAGTAAATTATTATTTAAAACTAGAGTTTTTGAAAATTAGATTACTAAAGCATATTAGACTGAGAAATAGTGTCTTAGCTGAAAAAAGCACAACCATGATAAAGCACTGGGGAACGGAGACAGAACAGAGAAAAGTCCTGCTTTGTCAATGTGATATTCAAAATTCACCAGTAGCTATCTTTTTTTCATCTCCACAGCTTTTGTGATACTGCTTCCTGTGAGCCTTTGATGTGTTAATTGGTATTTTGTACCAAATGAGGTTAAAAAGGATTCTCAAGTTTCATCATCCTGCATTTAACATCTGCACAGAGGTTGTCCACCTGACCAATTACATCTCAAGCTGACTTTCTAATCAAAAGGCATTGAGCTGGAGTTTGCTTTCTCGACCAGCAGACACACTTGCACCTGGGGAGATACTCTCTCAGGAGCATCCCTGAGACTTTAACTCATGATTCACGATTTAAATAATGATTTAACACAGAATACATGGAATAGCAGTCCTAGGGGCCAGTGCAATAGATCAGCACATCTTCCAGTTATATAATTTCATGTTATGGAGTTTCAGGAGGGTGAATAGGAGAAATAGAGTGTCAATTCGCTTGCCAAATTGAATGTTTCAATTTTTCTCCTGAAAAGTCAAAGCAGAATTCAAAGCAGAGGACTTTCTGGGAAGTGCTTTTTGACACAGCCTGAGAGGGCCATGACTGTCTCAGGTGAACACAAAAACCCACTGTGAATTTCAAGTCTTCTTAGCAGAGAGGGATTTCAAGCTAGTTAAAGAAACTACCTGGAAATGGCAGCTATAAAACTCCAGTGAAAAGTATAAATAAATGAAGTCATGGTTGCTCATATGAAAATAATTAATTTCTACTTTGCAATAGATCAGCACTGACTGCAGAGAGCAAAAAAGTAGGGTAGAAAATATGTTTCTAGAAGGAAAGGAAAAGGGGAAAATACATATTTAATAATATAAGATTAGAGCACAATAGAAAAAGAGAAAGATTAAACAGAATTAATAAAATAGGTTTAACCACACATTTTCTCCTCACAGAAATCAAAAACTGAAGGCATTAATAAAATTATAATAGTATCAAAGATTTTCTTTGAATAAATATTGTACTAGTCTTCTATAGAATCAAATAAGAATAGAGATATTGTGGTCATATATCTTTGTCTCCTTGGTTAAGCTTTCCACCAACTTCTTTATTTCAGATAACCTTTAATACCTGAATATACACAGAATTATTTTAAAAGCAAAGCATATCTTAAAAACAGTTATATTTACTCAGTTATATTAACTGAGTTAAAACTGTTATTTTGTGGTTACCAATTGTTAAAAAGTTAGGTTGATTAGTATGTTATGTTATATGTTGATTACTTTCATATGTATATTACTTTTCTTACTGTAAAAATATCTACAACTAGACTTTCACTGAGGGTTTCGTTTTAGAATACTCCAACATTATACCTGGTGATAAAAAAAATACTTTGATTAGAGATTTCCAATGCACTAAAATTATCCTGTAACATTTTCAGAACTGGAAAATATGCAAAAATTGTTAATAATTTTTTTCAATTTTTTAGAACAGAATTATTGGATCCTTTTGAAGTTACTTCATCCAAGGTGGAAATGGAAAAAAATAGAAAAGGCTGAATCTTTTATTCTCTAAGAAAAGGGAGATCAAAATTTCATTCTATGCTGTCATTTTGTTAAGAGATGGATAATGTAAAATAGAGCATAGATGGACTCTGAAAAATAAAGTTTTTGTCAGTATTTTAATTTTTTACATGGTATCTGCTTTCAAAATTCTTCAAAACATCAGACCAAAACAGTCCTTACAGATAGAAAAAAATTTTTTAACAGTAAAAATAAAAGAAAAAATTAGCTTGGATCCTCTTCAGTAATTTGACAAGCTAAAATACTGAAGATTAAAAAGATTTCTCACTCAACATGTAAAGCTTCTTTTCAATGTGATAAGATTCAAAGCTGATTTTGAGAATCAAAACTCAAAATATTTTCAATCTCTTGCTAATACTTTGTGCCTAAGACAACATTTACAGCTGCAGAAACAGTGCCCAGAGCTCTGAGAAGCTGTCAGCCCTGGGAAGCCCAGAAGGAATGGGAAGCACAGGGCAAAGTCTCCCTTTCAGGGGTCTCATGATGCTGTTCTCACCCTCACTTTGTTGTACCTTGCACAAACTATAGAATTTGGTTTGGGCTCTTTGTCCTGGGGTTAGCCCAGGAACAGAGGGAAGCAGGACATTGCTGCTTGTTTGTACAGATGAGAAATATGAAGCTCAGTGGTCTTTGGCTTGCATGAACCCGGGCCAGAGCAAGGCTACTCCAGCTACACCATCAACCTCCTAATTTTGCTCTTCCAAATCCCACTTGCTGTCTGCTTACTGGGAAGAAAAATATAAACTGATTCAACTGAGTCATCTAGTTGCAAGTAAGAACAGACCCTTTCTTTCTTGAAACTTCTATATCATCTTTGAAGTGTACTTTGGGTCTCTTGCCTGGCAGGGACGTTAGACTTGGAAAACTTGGAAAATACCCTAAGATGTGAGGCAGGAGGCTGCTTAGTAGGTGAAGAGATTAGGCCAGACCAGGCAGGTCCATCCTCCCTGCTTCCCTGACTGAGGCTGGTGCAGCGAACTCAGCATTTGCTGCCAGAGTGGTGCAGGGGAAGAAATCAGGTCAGTGTTTCAGGTCTCTTGCTGGATTTAAGGATTACATGGGCAAGGAGAAGCATACTGAGCCTACAAGCAGTATGTGGGGTGGCAGGGATGGAGGAAAGGTCAAAGCAGTTTTCTCTAGCAGAAACCGCTTATCCTGGACAGAGGCTCACTTCTCCCAGCTGGGAGCCCCTGCAGATCAAAAAGCTTCCAGGTTGTGCAGAGCAGGAGGAGAAGCAGCACCTTCCCACACACATTTTGGCAGGATCTGAGTTTGCCTGCCTTGGAATGTGGCACAGACAAGCCTTGCAACTTGCAGAAGTGCTGAGCACCACTACCCTGAGGAAGGCCAACCCAGGGGAGCACACGCTTCCTAAAAGTAGAGGTGTGTTTTTATTGGAATTTTTGGGAATTTTTTAAGGAATGCAATACTGAAATAATATATAGCTAGTCTTACTGGGGCCTATCATGCATAAATAAAAATTATGAGGATAAAAATTTGGAGTTGCAAAGGCAAATTCTGAAAATTTAGAAGCGGTCCTAGCAAAGGCAGCCTGTACATTCTTAATGCAGCTGCTTTAAGAGTAGCAGTTCTTTGATCTAAGCAGCATCACATCCAGCCACAGCAATGTGACAAAGTCCATTCAGCTCTCTCTCCCAGGGCAAGAATACCAATCCCATGATGTCTAAGGAAAGGACAATGCTGAGGTACAGTGAATTCTCCTCTTGAACACAGAGAACACAATTTATCATTTTGCAGTGGATTCAACCGGCAGGATGAAAAATCCTACTGTGCATGCCTTAAAGGAGCAGTTACTGACAGAGAGAGAAGATGCCACTGCTTCCCCAGAAAGTAAGAAAACTATGTAGTCTCTATTCCCTTCTCCTCAGCCAGGAACAGTGGGGCACTCTGACTCCATGGTGCTAATTAAAGATCAGATATATTTTCAGACTTTGGGGATTCCCTCAGTACATGGGTCAGTCATTCACTGTGCTCTTTGCTGGAATTTCTTTTTTTTGGCTCTTTGATCCAAATATTTGACTGGTGTAAATTGGTACCGCTCCCTAGGGACTTAGTTCTTAAAAATAAAATGCTTTTAAAAACTACTGCTTTGTCAGTCTGATGGTGAAAGGATGATTAAGAATGTCTGCTGCTTGCAGTACACGACTGGTTGTCCTAGTAATACAGTCAAAACTGAGTTGAAGGAACTCTGCATAGGGCAAGTATAGTCACTAGAGAAGTGGAAAGATAACTCTGGCAGAAAGGTTTATGGCAACAGGATTGAAAATAGGCATTGAAAAACAATTCATGTGCTCTTTTGCTGCTCTTCAATTATGATTGAACAAACAAAACTCTGGCATGTTACAGTGGGCTTGCTGAGCAAGAGTTTTATGATCAGATAAAACTACTGTCACTTAGTGTAGAAGGGAGAGTGCGGGATGACCACGCTCCAGCATGGTGTGGGTGGAGGGAGGCAGAGATCTCTGAAGGTTGCTCTTGGGGAAAGAGGTTTATTGGGGTTCCAGGAAGGCCTGTGCCTCATGCTCGCAGGTGTAGCACATGGCCAGGCTTAAGAGGGTGGGGGAGGGAAGAGACAAAAGGAGGGTTTAGGAGAGGGGAAGCCCCAGGCGGGGAGGAGGTTCCAAGAGAGGGGGAGAGGTCCAAGAGACCGCATGGCCCCTCGGAGCTCCCTTATCGGGGCTCCCAGGTGGGCCGGGATAAGGCATGGGCCAATGGGGTTACAGACACTAATGTTTTAAGGGAAGGTACAGAGGTGTGGGATGAGCCATACAATCTTTTGGGGGTGGGATGGAACAGTCCATTTCACTCCAGGATTCATCCAAGGGCAGAAGTGACATCTGGCTAGCTGGGAGATCTGTTCTCATCCTAGCTGTATTATTTATGAACAATCATATCTATCTATCATCTGCAACAGGAGTGCAGCATGGATGGGTTAATCTCAGTACCTATAGCAGCCTAAACTGGAATCCCTCTACCTTGTCATGGTGCAATTGTAGTCATTACCAGTTCTGTAACAGCATGTTTCCCTCTGTTACACACAAAACCACACTGTGAATAATTTAAAAAAAAATATGGTACAATTTCTATTAAAACCTGGTTTTAGGTATTTATGTTTATTTATTTATTTGAAGGCACAGTGAGTGATATATTTATCTTCTGGTGTAAGCTTTGTCATTCACTATATATTTTCTACATATGCCTAGGTAGTCAGGACTACAAGTTTTAGATGTAAAAAATACATGTACAATTCCAGGGAGGATTGGTAAGCCAGTATATTGAGATTTAAAAGAGTGAAAAGGCTACTTTCCGTGACCTATGGAATTGCAGATTTATCAGATTTTCCAGAAAACTTTTAGGAAATGGGCATTCAATGGGAGATGCATAGTCCTTAGATTTGATTTATCAGTTTATGATATGCCAAACATTTTTCTTTGTCCTCACATTTCACTGTTCATAGACTTGTCCCACCTGACTCTCATGCTCCTTTTAACTCTGTCTTCAAAGGCTCCCAAACATCTTTGTTTTGTTTTGCAGGGTTTTTTGTTTGGTTGGTTGGTTTGGTCATCTTTTCTAATTAAAAAGACAGGTTTCTATGTCCATTTGAAGTTCTTGACCTAAAGCAGGTTTCCTTGTGTGCTCTGGCACTGTGTCCATCAGGGGTTTCCCCTGTTCTCTTTGCAGTCCAAGTCTCTCCCCTGGTGTGGGAATCCAGGGCTTACCTCTGTCTGCCCTGGAAGGCCTGGGACCCTGGCAGGGGGTCAGGAACCCCCCTGTACAGAGCCCTGAGAGACACTGTCTCTGATCTCTGTCCATGGAAAAGAGTTTTCAATCTTACAGCATGAATTACAAGCTCTGAGTGTTTGATATAAGTAATAATTAAGTGTGGCACAGCTGCAAAAGTAAAATTTTAGGATTCTAGATTAGGGGTCCAAAGGGGCCAAGATGGAGGAAATTGGGTGTGTCTTGTCCTTTTTCTCCTTCTTTGTGCCCTCCATGTTTCACTGTAGTGTTGGCATTTTTCTATTGGTTTAGGCTGGGGACACAGTGTTCAACGTAGGTGACAGATATTGGCACATTATTGTAAATATAGCACACGTAGTTTCTGGTATTTAATGTTTGTAACATCCCACTGAGGGCAGAGCCCCACACGCTGCCCTGCAGGACAGACCTGCGGCAGGGCAGCAGAACATGTTAGAGATAAACAGAATAAACAACCTTGAAAACCAGCACAGATGAATTATGGCTTCTTCTTTGGCAATGGGGCAGAAAGACAGAGACTTTTTACAATCTCAGAATCATCAATACCTCAGATTCTGACACCCTGGAGTGTTTCTCACAGAGCCAAGCACTCATCTCTTGCAGCAGCAGAGTTACATGGCTGTCCAGCTGAGATCTTTTGGACAAAGAAAGCTTCCTCTGATCCATTGCAGTGATGGGGACAAGAAGAGCACAGTCAATAATTGTGTTAAGGTCCAAATACTGGGCAAAGAATTCAAACAGAGAATCACCTGGGGGCAGGGTGCAGAAAAGGGGTGGGGGTGGGTGTGTTGGTGTGCACAGAGGTATTATGACTTTATTAACAGTATTAATGTTCTCAAGGGGTGGAGTGCTGCAGACAAATAGCTTACTCAGCACTTCCATGGAATACATTTTTTATTACCTGAGGTCAAAGAGAGCTCTCTTTTCAAAGTGGTGCCTGATACACCTTGGGCTAGAGCAAACTTATGGGTATTATACAATCTATTTCAAAAATAAAACCAAATTTTGCTAATGTCATTTGAATTTTGTTTTCCTTTTCCTATAGTGTCTCAAGGGAATTGAAACTAGTCAAAAAGAACAATTACATACAAATAGTGCTGACAGAGTTGCAAACACAGAGTACATTTATATTCCAAGGTTACCAGTAGAGAGTTTTCCCTGGTTTAGAGATGCTCTAGAAAGGAATTAAACCAAAGCAGTACTGAGGTCCTTTCTATAATCACAGTTCTGTGTTCTAACAATTGTTCTGTTGAAATCAATGCTTTAATACATAACATTTATGCATTTATGCATTAAGCTGACAATGATGTCTTAATTTTCCTAGTCACAGGTGGTAGAATACTAGAGTTCCAGCTGTGGCTTCTATGTGCCTTCTAGAGCTGCCCTTCATCTTTTTGCTCTCCCTTCAGTTTTTTGATATTTATCTTTCTTGGCCCTGACACAACATAGAAGGAGAGTGTTGCCCTTTTCTGCAGTGTCATAGCTGGGCAAGCACAGAAGACCTGGAGAAAGAGGTTTGAGGTGTACAAGTGTCTTCATATCCTAAGGATGTGTGCTCACAACTTTATTAAAAGAAATCTGTGACCTTATTTTTCTTTTGAAAAATAACACAAATTGTAGATTTTGGGCTGTCATGTGCCTTGGATCATAGCATACTCTTATTATGTCACACATTTCCAGCTAGAACCCCTGATTAGAAGCAGTGGTTTCTTCACCACAGACAAATCCAAACTGAAGTACATGCTCACTTAATTCATAAATTACCTTCTGTTCTGTGCAGAATACATCAACACAATCCTACATGTCTTCCTAATAGAGAACCTTATATTTGGAACCAATAATAAAGTACATCTGGGCAGGTTTAGCCACCACATGCCTTGGCAAAATTTGAATAAATATCAATGAACTATGTTCATGCTGGAATTAATGGAAATTGTGCTTTCATTAAATAAAATCATTACTTCCTAATAAAGTCCTATCTAGCCATAAAGTTTATTTAATAAAAGATCTATTTAAGTAGATAAAACTGTTGTGCTTATATTGTTAGTTAACCAATTTCTAGATATAAAATGAAGGATGCAATTCATATGCAGTGCCTGAAATACACTATTACAGACATATTCAGAAAAGAAAATCTCACTTTGTCAATAGAAATATTTCTGAAAACAAATTCAAGTAAAAATTACCAAAGCAAATCTTCTTTAACATACTTTTACCTCAGCTTTATTTGGAAAGATTAACTCCTACACATTCCATTTTATTGCACTATAGTTACTCACAGGAAAACATAACACCTATTTTAACTTCAGTTATCATTAATTTTTTTTTTCTCTAAGGAGCAGGTAACAGTCTTAAAATATCCTGGTTTAAAATTATGTGCACTTTCTGCTGTTATCCCAGAAATAATACCATATTAAACCTCTTTTTCAAATATCCATTAGAGTAAGAATGTTGAGTCATTCTTTCAACATAATGACAATATATGGTTATTTCCATTTGTTGAAATTGTAATTATTTGCATATATGAACCTACACTACTAGTTCAAGAAAATGTACTTAAGATGTGATGATGATGATATTAGACAGACTGATTAAATGCAGCAATATTTTAGACTCACAGATTAGTTTGGTTTGGAAGGAACCTTAAAGACCCTCTAGTTCCAAACACCCCTGCCATGGGAAAAAATACCTTGCACCAGACCATTAAAGTCTCATCCAGACTGGTGTTGGATACATCCAGGAATGAGGCATCCAGAGTTTCTCTGGGCAAACAATTTCAGTATCTCACCATCTCCATAATAAATAATTTATTCTTAATATATAATATAAGCCTACTCTCTTCTGGTTCAAAGACATTCCCCCTTGTCCTATTGCTACCTGTTCTTGTAAGAATTGCCTCTGCAGCTCTCTTGCAGGCTCCTTTTAGGTGCTGGAAGGCTGCCATAGGGTCTCCCCAAAGCCTTCTCTCTTCCAGGCTAAGCAACCCCAACTCTCTCCACTTGTCTTTACATAGAGGTGCTTCAGCCCTCTGATGATTTTCATGGCCCTCCTCTGCACTTGTTTTAGCAGATCCATGTCCTTCCTACATTGGTGGCCCAAAAATTAAACATGTTACTGCTGGTGGGACAAGAGCAGAGCCAAGAGGTGGAATCACCTCCTTTGACCTGTTGGCCACGCTGCTTTTGCTGCAGCCCAGGATATGGTTGTCTTTCTGTGCTGGGAGTACACATTGTCTAGTGACGTTGAGGTTGTTGCCTACCAAGACCCTCATGTTCTTCTGGACAAGGCTGCTCACAGCCCCTTCCCTCCCAAGCCTGTGTTTGTGCTCGGGATTTTTTCAACCCAAATGCAGGAACCTTACGCTTGGCCTTGTTGAACTTCATGAGTTTCACACAGGCCCTCTTCTCAGGCCTGCCAAGTGCTGCAGAAGTGTTAAAAAACACTTGTGGATGTGACACTTGAGAACATGGTTTAGTGATGAACAAGATAGTGGTGGTGGGCTGATGGTTGAACTTGATGATCTTAATGGTCTTTTCCAACCTAATAAATTATGTGATTCTATGTCACGTGGGACAGTGTCAGATGCCCTGCACAAGTCCAAAGAGAGCTATTATAGTAGAGCCATCCAGTTAGTCAGAACAATTTACTGTAGATTATGAAAATCTTGTTCTAATTGTGTAGTGTTTGTGACACAAAAAATAAAGGACATTCCTCATGACGCTGTACACAGCAATTTCATTTTACAGGTGGTTCCATTTTATGAGTGAGGTGATGGCTTCTCAAGACTCAATGGACACCCTGAGAGGTACCAATGAATCTATTTTTTCTCAGTTCTTCTAATTAAAACAATTCAAAGATGCAATTATACTTGTCCCTTAAAGTGATAACAATGCTGTAGCTGCTGACAGTCATAAGGACAGAACAGTAAAACCACTATCCCAAATCATTAAAATGTTATCTTATCTAAGTGTACTACTGTAAGTGATCTAATAAATAACTGCATGACAGACTGGTTTTCCAAAGTTTTAATTGGAGGAAAAATATTAACATAAATTTTAATTATACCAAACATAATTAGTCATTTTTTCATTAGTAAGAGGTAGGGCATAGTGCATGCAAATACACATCCTCCAAAATCTGTTCTATCGCCTCCTTTTTAGAAGAATTTTCTTCTTTATAGAAATAAAATGTACAAAACCTCCTCAACATGCATTTGTTTGTTAGCTTTTTTAGATACCTGTAGTCTACTAGAAAAAGAAAACTGACAGCAATCATTTTTGTGCATTGTAGGTAGTATGTCAAGCACGGCACATTGATTCCCCTTCCAGTGTTTCTCATTTTATTTGGGAATTAGTGGAGAAGAGTAGCTATGTGCCACCTAGGAACTGATACATTATCAGGTATCTGTGCAAGATAGGCTGCTATTTCTTAGCTCAGCAGTTGAAGTCAAGATTTTAATAAAGAACATCACTGGGATAGTTTAGGAACAGAAAACAGATATATTAAAAGTATGTCTCTCACATACAAAAAAGTACTTTGTTTCATAATATATCATTTTAGCAAACTTTATGTAAATGTAGTAAAATGCCCTGTCATTATTTTAAAAAGGGAAAAAAAGAGATTAATTTACTCTTGCACTCTTTTTATTTATTTGTTTGTTTATTTATTTAGTCTTACTCTTTTACACTAAAATACCAAAAAGAAAAATTCCCAAATAGGAAGCTTGCCTGTACTGTGAAAATATAGTACTGTGAACATATATACTGTTGTGAAAATGCTCTAAAGTTACTTTTTACTGCTCAGGAGACCTAAGCTTTTCCCTTGTGCTTTGAGGGAGTGAATCTTCCCTTGCACTGAGAAGCAAGGACAATGTCCACAGAGGTGCAGCAGGCAGAAAGGCAGAAGTAAGCAGAACTTCTTACATTTACCCTTTGGATGTAGCTCACCCCAGTCCTTCAGCCTCTGCAGGTGAGCTGGCTGCCTTCATGCCACATCACAAGGTAGTTTCAAGTGTTTAACCCTTTAAACATGGTTAGGTTACCCACCTGGATTTTGATTTGAGCTAAACACTCTATGAAATTGAATTCAGGGCTGCAGTTTTTCATGGCAGCTATGGCATGATCCTGGCTAGAATTTGGAATGTGTCTCTGCAGCCGTAACTCTTTCTGTCTGCCCATGAATGCATACAAGATCCCACGGGACGAAGTCAGAGCTCTGAGAAACTTGTCATGGGGGAAAAAGAGCCCCTAATCACAGAGTGGCTGTCAATCCCCACCTTGCTTCCCAGTGTTCATACAAAGGGAGTTGCCTTTTCTCTTCTTGCCTATTTTTCTTCTGCCGTGAAGAAGTGCTGTGCAAGAGAATTCACCGGCAGCATCATTAGCATGATAGCATCATGTAGCAGCTGCTTTCACCTCCTAAGCACTTTGCAAGCATTAGTTTAATTGATCTTTTGCATGAATCAAGATAAGAGTATTTTATCAACATTGTCTCAACAAAACCAAGACTTCCTCTTTTTTATAAGCTATTACTGAATATTTGTGAGATTTTTCTGCTCACAAAGCTTTTCCTAAGTTGCATATATAAGGATAACTTTCAACGCCTTACTCAGAATATTCAAATCTTAACTATTGATTATGGCCTGATTGATTTTAATGGTATGTGTGGTTTTCATAGCTTTGGCATTTGTTCTCTTTATTTATTTATATTCAAGGCTTTTTTTTTTTTTTTTTTTTTTTTTTTTTTTGATAGCTGAGGTAGCATTGCAAATTATTTTGGAAGATTTTGCTGTAAGTGCTCATGTTCTCATGTCAGTTTAAAGCATAAAGTCTAGCCTAAAGTTTCTGGGACTGCTGATATATCAAATTTGGTTTGGTACATGTACTGTCCAGGTAAATACATGTGAGCTTCAGTGACTCAGGGGGACCACACTTGCTAATCTTTACGAGCTCCACATGAAACATCACATGGCATCTGTTCACATGGTTATAAACTCCCAGTAAAAATGATGCCTTACAAATGGAGAGCAGAAACACCCACAGTTAAACAAACAACAACAACAAAAAATCACATATTACCATAATGAGGATTTAAAAAGCAGTTGATATCCTCAAAATGTGTTTTGAGATTTCTTTCTTATTTCCTAATCAAGGAGATACACTGTCCTATTTCCTATATCAAGGAGAATCATGATTCCTATGACATTGCTGTTACTGTTTGTGTTACTGTAGAATGTCAGAATTGAGATTTTAGACTACAAAGCTTCACCCATGTCAAAACACAATGAAGTAAAGCTCCCTATCCCAAATGATTTACCATATGGGAAAAACGAGGCAGATGTACCAAACAGATAGAGGCATAAAAAGATAGTAATTTTTTATCACACCACTGTAAACAATGGTCACACATATGTCATCTTTTCAAAGAATTATTAGCTCTAGAAATTGATGTGATTATGGGGTTTAGAGCAATATCATTCTCTCCATTAATTTGCTATTTCATATTCTCAGTAAATTCATATTTATCAATTAACTGGAGATATATTTATCAGTATGTTTATTAATATATTTGTCAATTAAATTGTGACTATTTGATTCTCCATTCAGTCCTCTGGGATCTGAGGAAATTAACTGCTGAGGAATTTTACTGAGAAGTATCTGCATGCATTTCCAATACTGATTTAATTTCTGATATTGAACTTCTTACATCCCTAAATTGCCGATACAGATGGGAAATGACTGTGTGGAATCTATAAGAAAATTCCAGTGTATTGAAAACGAGGCATCCCAAATATGAATATAAAATAAATATATGGATGATAAATAAAAATTACTGGCACCACTGCCTAAAATTCCCTGTTACTTCTGAACATCAGCAGATTACCTACCTGCTTGAATGCTCTTGCCTAGTATGGGAAGACATTAAGTTCTAGCTAGATCAATTTTCTTATTTTCAAGTTTTAACTCTTTTTTTATAGTCTATTTAACAGACACACACAAAATCAAGATTCCTGTTTGCAATTTATATGCTATCAATTGCATTTTCTTATGTGATCTCTTTAAAAGTGATATAAAGAAAGAGTGCACAATCTCTGATTGAGACTCTGAAATGTATTATTATTTTGATTGAGCTTTTTGTTATGCAAATTGCATGCTACTGCATTTCAAGATGGGAAGTAATTGTGGACAGTGAAATGAAGAGGAAAGAAATGAAAAGCAGAGAGCAAAGGAATTTTATTTATTTGAGTAAAGACTGAAAATGCACAAAAGTGGGTAGGTACAAGGATAGGACAAGCCTGACATCTCAGATAAACACAGATTGAAATTATCAAAATGTGAAAGTAAAACAAGTAGAAACATTTAACACTGTGATCAAATAACATATTTAAGAGTTTAGCACCTTTTTTCTCCTCTTTTTTTAATCAGACAAATCTTTCTTGTTTCAGCTAGTGAGACAGTGCTAGGAAACTTTTTCACATTTCCTTCATTATTTCAACTGTTTCTGACCCATTTGCTCACTATAATGTCATCTAAGACTTAATAACGTGGTAATTGTTGACTTTCTTGGTTGCCTAAGAACAAATTGCTACTTTAATTTGAATGCAGTGTCCATTTATACTCATAAATAATGACCAGTATTGCTGAATTAGTTATTCTGATTGTTCTATTTAGGTAGAACATAATATTCCTCAGCCTCTAAAACCCCACTTTTATAGTGTTTTCCTAACTTTCCTTGTCTCCTCATCCCAGGTGTGTGTGAGAAATCCAGTGTGAAATACTAAGTCTTTCCAGCCTTTTGTAGGATATTCAGCAGAACACTGGACACCACACTGTTCCACATGAGAAATGTGCAGGGAAAAAATTACAGATAGAAGCAAAATAGGAATCTTTCAGCTTAAGGCCTGATGGCTATTTCCCTAAGCTGCCCCTGCTAGAAATCTTACCTTTTAAATATTTACAGTGCAATAATGATTATCTCTTTCCTGACAGTGCAGGTGAAATCTGTCAAGCTGTTTGTTCTGTTAACACTCCAGATTCTACAGCTCTTATCATCGAGAGCCTATGGAGAAAACTCAGTTCCCTCAATGGCACAAAATTAACATAAAGTTTTTTTCGCCAGTATATTCAAGTCTACTTCTTGCAAGGATAACATGTATGTTGATATTCTTTGCAAGGGAAACGCCATCAGGCCTGCATAATTGATCTGAAGTTACTAGTTCTCACTTTTGTCTTTGATACTCACTTCAAATCCCATTACTCTAGCCAGTGCCAGCTGCCATGTGAGAATGCAGTAGGGAAAGTAGACCACTTTTTTCACTGTAAAATCCTCACTGTTTCTCCATGAGATTTCAAGCAACCCCAAATGTGGTTGCAGCCTTGACACTGTGGAACAAGCTGGTTTACTGTAGTAATTGCTGTCTTTACATTACCATATTCTCACAGAAAACTATTGAAGGAGGCAATCTGGTAGAAAAGCTCCCTAGAAAATTTGATCTAGATGCAATACTGGCATATTTCTGTAAATATTGAAATGAACTTCAGTGTCTCCTGGGTCATTCATAGATCAAGATTAGGAAACCTAGAAACCATTCCAGGCCTTAAAGGTCTTTGAATTAATGGCTTTAGTGAGGGGATAATGCACAGCCAATAAAATAAAATGGCATGCTTCTTCTACAGCCTTTTACACCTCCAAAAAATTCAGACAGCAGGATGTACCTCATTAACCAGACCTCTTCTGTAATGTGTAGTTCTCTCAAACCTTCCAGATCCACTCCTTATCCTGCACTATGTTGTTACTAGTTTCCTGAAAGAATTGTCCTTGTTGATGAACTTCTGACATAGACCTGTGTTTTCATATAAGGCCAGATCTCTTCACATGTCTAGAAATCTGAGACATTTTTATTGAATTGAATATCAACAGCACCCTCTGTTTGCCTTTTCCTTTCACTTTCTTTCACTTTCACCTGAAAGATGACATTCAGCAAAGCTACCTCCTGAAGTGAATATAAGCTTTACCACAATCCAGCAAAAAGATTAAGTTCAATTTTACCTTGTTTTTCCAAGACTATGAAGCATGGCATCTAAGAGAACATCTGTTGTCCAAATACAACAAACACTACTCTACAGGAAAAAAAGTCTATAAAATTCTAAGTAAATTCAGTCCTGAAAGAAAACAAATAAAACAACCCCAACAATTTTGTATTCCTTCCTGCAGAGTGTCAGCTGCCCAGGAATAAATGCTGCAGTGCAGCTTCTTTTAAAGGCTTAGCAGTCAGTGTAAGCACTGAAATCAGTGGAGCTCTGCTCAGCTGCATCAGCTGAGGATATAATTATAAACTGGAATATTAAAATTCACAAACACTCTCTGTTACTGAGTATGCCACTCTGCAGTTTTGCTAAAACATAGTAGAGAGATGGGAAAATACGTAAATAAATTTCTAATAATGCAGCTTTAGGTTTAAGTGTATGGAAATAAAATTAGAAACATTCTAGCATAAAATCTCTGCACTTAAAAACAGCAGCAACAACAACAAAAGAGGAAACCTTTCTTCATTGATAATGAAATATTTCTAATAGGCTTTTACTATTCTAAGTTAGTATGTGATAGTGTGCAGGCAACATTTCAACATGTCTATATATATATACTTGAAGTTTAAAAATTATTAGTCAGACAGCAGGTTTCTAAATTTAGTAGAATTATTCTGGTTTTGTTCTTATGTCATATCCCTCACTGGAATATCTGAGTGTTTCTCAGCTGCACATGAGCAACATAGCTGCCATCATTACTGTGCTATCTATCTATACCCACATACTCTCTCCAAGGGGTGACCCATGTGCATTGAAGCATCTTATCTTGATTTATTATCAAATGCTGATGCTTTCTGAGATATTTGGTGAAGTGTTTTGCATCTCAAACATATATTCAACCTTACAGCACAGGAAGCTGCTGGTGAGACATCTAAGGGCTTTGGCATCCAAACTGGTCCCTCTCTAAAAAGTACCTGGAAAAGGGCTGAAGTAAGAAATGGACTTATTTCATTCATAGATGGCATATCTAAGCCTCTAGACCGTATCAAAAAGCATTAGTTTCTTTTTTTTTTATTAAAAGGCTCATTTCCTTCCTGATTCCCTCCACAGTTTTCTTGCAGATTGATGAAACAGTCCCAGACAATATATTCACACAAAGATAATCTACCAAGGTCCATGATAGTTCTCTCTTATCTCAAAATACAGATACTTTATAGATATGTCTATATCTATAAAGTGTCCGTATTACATTTATAAAGATAGTTTGCAACTCAGCCAACACACTTTGGAGATATCAGAACCAAAGCATCCAAGAGTATCTACAGGGAAGTATAAAATACCAGGTTTATTACAAGATGAAGATATATAACATTAAATTGAAACTTTTTTTAAGTTGAAACTTTTTCTTTGAGGAACAATTAGCTTACATTTCCTGCCTTCATTCTCTGTCTAGCATGGCAACTGCCACACATTTCTGAAATCTTTAGTAGTTATTGCAGTTTGAAATTTTTTTTTTTTCTACCTGACCCTGTTATACTCATGACCTCTGAGCAAGCCTTCCTACCACTCCACGGCTCATTAAGCTCAATGCAGAAGTATACAATGTAGCATTTAATGTAGGTGTAAAAATTCAGCCTAATCCAAATAACACTTCTCATTTGTTGAGTTTATTTCGCATATTTTTTGCAGCTCTGAGAGCCCTTATCCTTTACTCTGATATTTTATGGGCTTGAACTTTATACCCTTTGTTCCTTACTCCTTTTCACATGCCTTTTTAAAATTTGTGTCTCAGGAGAAATTAGTAGTATGATCAATAGCTGGGTTGTTTTGAAAAATTCTGCTACCTGCAAGTAACCAGATGTGGAATTTCAATAGGGCACTCATTAGGCCAACATGAGTCAATTTAAAACAAGAAAAAAAACAGAAACAAAAAACCTAAAAAACAAAAACAAACAACAAAGCCAAATCCCAAACAATCAAATAAACCCAAATATCAGAGTTTTAAAAAGGCTGTTTTTGTGGAATACCTCTGTGCAATACTGGAATTACTGTTCTGCAGTAAAACTTAAGAACAAAGTTAGAAAGGTTAGAATTGCCTCTAGACTCCCAAGCCATAAGGACCTCTGGCCTTAGTGAACCAGACTCCTGCCTCTGCCTGAGGAGCCCAAGGACATGTCTGAGATGCCTGGCACTAGGTCTGCCTCTGCAGTATCCAGGGTATTGGGACACAGGGGCTGCTCTTTCTCAAACAGCACTACCAGAGACTTCATCCTAGGGAAGATGGCTCAGAAATTTCAGGGAGAGCTAGATAATTAAATCCCTGGTGTCTCCTTTCCCCTGGAGAAAAGTAGGGAAATAAAATATGATTATTTCCACTATATGTGTTAAAAAAAAAAAAAAAAGCCCAGTGGTTATTTAACACACTGTGACATTTGGAACAAATTCATTATGATTCTAAAACACCATACACACATATCTATAAAGTGTCTGTATTTCAAGATGATAGAGAACTATCATGGACCTTGGCAGATTATCTTCGGAACAATAGAGAAAGAAAAGGACATCAGTGCACAAATAATACTTTGAGATTTGGGGTTTTTAGGAACCACATGCATTTGAAGGATCACAAACTTCACTCGTTCACCTTGCCATCAGGGATCAGCAGTGGGGCTGGTGTGCAGCCTGGAGAGAGCACAGGGAGGGGTTCCAGCTGGCTGGTGTGCCCCAGTGTATGATACCCCCATTTTTACCACCTCTGGCCCATCCACAGCTGGGTGAGCTGGCTGAGCTGGGTGGCTTGGCTGAGATGGCCTAGAGGGACCCCCTGCTTCTTCTCTAGGGCATCTCTGGGTGCCTAAGGAACCTGTTTCAGCTGGCATGTGCTGTCCCTTCAAGAATGTTTTGATCACACTTCCAAGCTCTTGCATGCAAACAGCAATTCTAGGAACTCGTTTTAATGAGAATTTCACACCTGAGTGAAGCAAATACTGCAAGGAATTTGAGACCCTAGGCATACACTTACAGCTTTTCTAATGCCCTGCCCTGCATACATTGTAGAAGCATTAGTATCCTAGGTTGACTGTATGATGCCTTTATCCCCAATTGTCTGCCCTGTTTATGTTGAATAACAAGTTCTACACCTTTAAGACTTGTTCCAGGAGAGAAGGGGCAGGGGGGGCGGGGGGAGAAGTGCGGAGTTTGTTTTCAAGAACTGCACTCCCTCCTCCACATTCCTGCTCCTGGACTGAGTTGTCTGCAGACAGACAGACAACGAGACAGAGCTCTCCCTCCGTGGTTTTTTTTTTTTTTCCTAGTCTAGTTAGTTTTAGCTAGCTGAGGCAAAGAAGTTCCCTGGACTGTGGTTTTATCCCTTTCTCTGGACCTGCTCTGGACTGAACACCAGGAGAGCAGCAGCAGCTCACACCTGTAGCCCAGTGTGCCAGGCCTGGGCCGTGGCATTTCCAGCGCCGGAGGGACTGATCAGAGACTGAGTGAGCCCAGCTGCAACCCGGGGGATTTTTCTGAGTTTGTCTCTCTCTTGGAGTGGCAAGAAATTTTATTGTTTAATATTGTTTAAGTTTGCTTGTTTAATAAACAGGTTTTTTCCATTTTTTCTCCAAAGAGGTATCTTTCCCAAACTGGTTGGGGGAAGGGGCCAATTGAATCTGCTTTCCTGAAGGAGCCCTTTCTTTCCCCAGATTTGCCCTGAACCAGGACAATTACATTTATTGGCGCCCAACTACCGGGGTGCGAAAAAGAAAAAAAAAGTGGAAAAAACCTTTATTCCTTGACTGATTGGATGTTGGTTGTGTTTATTTTGTAGTGGGTTAAAGCACTCAGTAGCTGTTATAAATGAGAATTTATTCAGCCAGATTGAAAATAAAAATCATTTTATTTGCGGTCAAATTCTATCTAGCCAGCCACACGGAAAGGACAGAGCTGAGCCCGGGATCAACCCTGGGTGTGCAACAAGGAGTCAGCCTTAGCAGAGGTTTTCTCCTATGCCCACACACCTCCATCCTGGCACAAGCAGTTTTTATAGGGAAAATTCTGCCTGAGGCCAAGATTTTAGCACTTAGTCTTTTCTTCTATTCAGAGTCTATAGGTTAATAAGATTTTCTTTTTTTTAATGTCCGGAGTAGTTGAATTCTTGATGAGAGTTTACGGGAAGGCTGTATTCACATGGATCTGTCTGAGGATTTCCATGATATCCATCTTGGACGATCAGCACCGATGATCAACACCTGGAGCCCAGACATGGCCCATCTCCTGGCCGAGCCACATCCTTTTACTTGTAAATCAGTTTCCAATATACATCCAGTCTCGCCTGTAAGGGGTGTGGGGGGGAACTAATATGACAGGCATTATTTAACAAGTATCCAATATTACATATTTCATACAAGGAATGGTGCGAATTATATTTATTACACATAACAGTAGCCATGTTGCTTACATTCATAATGTTTCTTGGGGTGGAAGCCTTCATGTGGTTCTGGTCTCTAGGCTTTTTTGAGGTTCTAGTACTTTTCTGGTCACTAGGATTCTTGTCCCTTAGATAGTTTTTACAGTAGAAGAGCACGGATTAAAATAGCTATTGGGCTGGGCTTGATGATAGTAATTTATAAGGCGCTTGTAAAGATACTGGAGTCTGTTCAAGATATGTATAGTTTATGGTTTTTTCATCCTACCCTGCATCCTAGTTCCAGTAGTATGTTCTGGGGGTTTATTAGTAATTGCACCTGGTTTGTTAGAGGAGGAGCAGGGCATGAGGTTTTACAGCCTCTCCTTTCCTTCTTCTCTTTTGAATCTTGTGTCACTTTTTGAGAATGTTCAGTTTCCCCTGGATGTTAAAGAGACCATCTTTCTAGTATTTATTCTGGTAAACTTCCTGGTAAAATTCCTTTATACAGCCTGCAGTTTCTCTAGAGTGGAGGTTGAGAGTTCCAGAGGAGCTGATGAAACCCCTCACCCAGGTGTGGAAAATTCTGAGTGGTGTGGAGAATGGGAAAATATGAGCCAGACCCTGAAGGAATTTTCTGACCCTGTAGAGTGGGATTTTCCACGTGAACAAATTCAGAACCCAGCTGAAGTGGGGAAATACCTGAAAGAGAAGTGCCATGATGACTCTAATGAGAAAAGGATCATTGAAATAAGCTGGGCCTTGGCTTATGCTTATCACACACTACTAGATACTGTAGGCCGGCAGACAGAGGCAGGGGGGCAGGGAGAAAAACCAGCAGCTATCCCAGTCACTCAGGCTGCAGACAACACCCCCCACTTACCCAGGCTGTAGCTAAACCAGACAGTGAACCTAAACCACTGGCAGTCGCTGAGGGAAAGAAGAAAAGCAAAACTGACTGTCCAGGGACTGACGATGATGATCCAGAAGGACCCTCAAAGCTAATTACTGACACAAAAGCCAGAGTTAGGGCAACTGAGGAAGGATCAGAAGCCACTACTGAGTCCTATTCCCTGAAGGACCTTCGTGGCCTAAGGAAGGATTACACTCGACGACCTGATGAGTCTATAACTAGTTGGTTGGTCCGTCTTTGGGATGCTGCAGGGGAGGCTACAATTCTGGATGGTAGTGAAGCGAGACATTTGGGATCCCTGTCACATGATCCTGTCATTTATCAAGGAATGATGAGGGGGGCTAACCCTCGCAGCCTCTGGGCACGGGTTCTGGAAAGTGTAGCACAAAGATACCTGCGTGCAGATGATCTTTATATGCAGCAAACCCAGTGGAAGACTACAGACCAAGGAATTCAACGCTTGAGGGAAATGGCAGTGGCAGAGATTGTCTTCTCGGATGATGTAGATACTGTAAATCCAGACTTGATACTGTGTACATCTGTGATGTGGCGAAAACTTTTAAGACTTGGGCCACATGAATACGCTTCTGTTGTAGCAGTAATGAAGCAAGATGACCGTGAGGAGACTGTGCTCGATATGGCAAAGAAGCTCTGAGCATATGCAGATGCTGTACATGGCCCAACCCATGCCAGAATTGCAGCAGTGGAAACATGTCTGCAGAAACTAGGAGAGAAACTAGAAAAAAAGATAGGGGACACTCATAAGAAACTCAGGGAGGAGATGAAAGATGGTTTTCTCCAAGTCTCAGCAATACAGATCAGAGGTCCTGGTACCCAGCACAGACGTTCCCCAGATGGGGAAAGAATTAACATCTCACTAGCTGAGCTGTGGTTCTTCCTGCGCGATTTTGGAGAAAATATGAGGAAATGGGATGGGAAACCTACTGGTGCTCTGGCACAATGAGTGCGTGAATTGAAGGGAGGCAAGACTCCGAAAGGAAGTTTCACCAAAAGGGAAGCAGCTCCAGTGACCCATAATCAAACTGCCATATATGATGATGATGATGATGATGATGATGATGATGATGATATTTTTGATCCCCTTGAAGGAACCTCCAAGACATATGCCCCAGGAAAGAAGGATAACCAGGCTTATAGGGGCCCTGCCTCTAGCCAGGTAGAGGCTAGGGAAAACCATATTTTTTGGACTGTGTGGCCTGGCACATCAGAACCACAAGTATATTAAGCTTTTGTCGACACTGGTGCACAGTGCACATTAATCCCATCAAAATATGTGGGAGCAGAACATGTTTCTATTGCTGATGTGACAGGGGGATCACAGGACTTTACTTCAGTGGAAGCTGAGATCAGCCTGACTGGAAATGAATGGAAGAAACAGTCCATTGTGACTGGCCCAGAAGCCCCATGTATTTTAGGCATAGACTTCCTCCGAAGTGGGTATTTGAAAGACCCAAAGGGACTCAGGTGGGCATTTGGGATAGCAGCTGTAGAGACAGAGGGCATCAAGCAATTGAACAGTTTACCTGGACTATCAGAAAACCCATCTGCAGTAGGACTCTTGAAGGTAGAAGAGCAACGAGTACCAATTGCCACCTCAACAGTGCACCGCCAGCAGTACCGAACGAATCGAGATGCCGTGATCCCCATCCACAAAATGATCCATGAGATGGAAAGCCAAGGGGTGGTCAGCAAAACCCACTCACCTTTCAACAGCCCCATCTGGCCTGTGCATAAATCTGAAGAAGAATGGAGATTGACAGTGGACTACCGTGCACTGAATGAAGTGACTCCACCGCTGAGCGCTGCTGGACCGGATATGCTGGAACTCCAGTACAAGCTGGAGTCCAAGCCAGCGAAGTGGTACACCACTATTGACATTGCTAATGCATTTTTCTCCATTCCTCTGGCAGCAGAATGCAGGCCTCAGTTTGCTTTCACCTGGAGGGGCGTGCAGTACACCTGGAACTGACTGCTCCAGGGGTGGAAACACAGCCCCACTATCTGCCATGGACTAATCCAGACTGCACTAGAAGAGGGTGAAGCTCCAGAACATCTACAGTATATTGATGATATCATTGTGTGGGGGACGACAGCAGCGGAGGTGTTTGAGAAAGGAGAGAAAATCATCCAGATTCTCCTGAAAGCTGGTTTTGCCATCCAGAAGAGCAAAGTCAAGGGACCTGCTCGAGAGATCCAGTTCCTGGGAGTGATGTGGCAAGATGGACGGCATCAGATTCCTACAGATATCATCAACAAGATCATAGTGATGTCTCCACCAACCAGCAAGAAGGAAACAAAAGCTTTCCTAGGTGCCATAGGTTTTTGGAGACTGCAAATTCCCTGTGAAGTTGCGTTTTTATATGTTTTATTAAATATTTATTTAGTCATGGTTTGTTCCAGTGTACCCCCATACTGTATTGGTTTCTCCCCGAGTTTTCCCGCCTTCCCTTATGTGTCAGTCTCCCTAGAAAGTGCCAAGTCAGTCCCCTGTCCCCTCCCAAGTGCCTTGTCTGTCACTCGGTGCCCCTTCCCCTACCTCTAGAAACTTCCATCCAGGGCACCGAGTGATTGGATGAGGGCCTGGGACCCCTACCCTGTCTACCCCTCACTGGATCCCACACATGTCAATCCCCACAAGAGTCACTTCTGTATGTTTCCCCATTGGCTGATCGGTCGCCCTCCCTCTCACCGTGTAACATGTTGCCAGCACCCCTCAGTTGCTCTTGTTGGCTGGCCCCCTCTGATGCTGTTGGATCCTCAGGACCTCAATAAACATCAGATTTTTGCCCCCAACAAGTGCCTCTCCTCATTTCCTCGCCGTTGGAATCAGCAGCGACCTCAGGACCCACAAAGCACTCTCCAAAGCCCAGCCGGGTACAGCGGAGGGTGCTTCCACTCGCCCTACTCGCCCCGCAGGAGAGCTAGCCGGGGCTGAGGACAGTGGTCTGGGGCGGGGCCACGGCAATTCCCGAGTATAGCCAGATCGTGAGCCCTCTCTACTTGGTCACCCGCAAGAAGAACACCTTCCACTGGGGCCCTTCACCCAGATCAAGCAGGAGATCGCCCATGCAGTAGCCCTTGGCCCAGTCAGGACAGGACCAGAGGTCAAGAATGTGCTCTACTCTGCAGCCGCGAGCCACGGTTTGTCCTGGAGCCTTTGGCAGAAGGTGCCTGATGAGACTCAAGACCGACCACTGGGATTTTGGAGTCGGAGCTATAGAGGGTCTGAAGCCAACTATACTCCAACAGAGAAGGAAATTTTAGCAGCCTATGAAGGAGTCCAAGCCGCCTCAGAGGTGATCGGTAGAGAAGCACAACTCCTCCTGGCACCCCGACAACTGGTGCTGGGGTGGATGTTCAAAGCAAAGGTTCCCTCTACCCACCATGCCACCGATGCCACATGCAGCAAATGGATTGCCCTTATCATGCAGCATGCCCAGATTGGAAAACCTGAATCACCCTGGGATTTTGGAGATAATTACAAACTGGCCTGAAGGTGAAAACTTTGGTCTCACTGATGAAGAGGAAGAAGAAGTGACACATGCCGAAGAAGCGCCACCATATAACCAACTGCCAGCAGAAGAAACATATTACGCTCTTTTCGATGGATCTTGCCGCATTGTGGGAATGAAATGGAAATGGAAAGCAGCCGTATGGAGTCCCACATGATGGGTTGAAGAAGCTACTGAAGGGGAGGGTGGATCAAGTCAACTCGCTGAACTCAAAGCTGTTCAACTGGCCCTGGACATTGCTGAAAGGGAGAAGTGGCCGAAGCTCTACCTCTACACTGATTCATGCTCTGTGGGGGTGGCTGGAGAGGTGGAAAAAAGCTAATTGGCAGCATAGAGGAAAACCAATTTGGGCTGCTGATGAGTGGAAAGACATTGCTACCAGGGTAGAGAAGCTACCTGTGAAAGTTCACAATGTAGATGCCCATGTTCCCAAGAGCAGAGCCAATAAGGAGCACCAAAACAACCAGCAGGTAGATCAGGCTGCAAAGATAGGGGTATCAAAGATAGACTTGGATTGGCAACACAAGGGGAATTGTTCTTAGCACAATGGGCCCATGATGCCTCAGGCCATCAGGGTAGAGATGCCACTTTTAAGTGGGCACGAGACCAAGGGGTGGATTTAACCATGGACTGTATTTCTCAGGTTATCCATGACTGTGAGATGTGTGCTACCATAAAACAGGCCAAGAGGGTGAAGCCCCTATGGTATAGTGGGCGGTGGTCCAAGTACAGCTATGGGGAGGCCTGGCAGATTGACTATATCACACTACCCCAGACATGCCACGGCAAGCGTTATGTGCTCACCATAGTAGAAGCCACCACAGGATGGTTGGAAACCTATCCCATGCCTCATGCTACGGCCCGTAACACCATTCTGGGCCTTGAGAAGCATATCCTTTGGAGCCATGGTACCCCTGAGAGGATTGAGTCAGACAATGGGACTCATTTCAAGAATAGTCTTATCAACACCTGGGCTAGGGAACATGGTATTGAGTGGGTGTAACATATTCCCTACCATGCACCAGCTGCAGGAAAAGTGGAGAGGTACAATGGGCTTTGGTCTCACTGATGAAGAGGAAGAAGTGACACATAAAAACCACCTTGAAACCATTGGGTGGGGGATCTTTCAAGAATTGGGAGCAGAATCTGGCAAGAGCCACCTGGTTAGTTAACATCTGAGGCTCTACCAATTGATTGGGCCCTGCCCAATCTCAGCTTTTGCATATAGTAGATGGAGACAAAGTCCCAGTAGTGCATGTCAGAGGTTGTTAGGGAAGACAGTGTGGATCAATTCTGCCTCAAGTACAGACAAACCCATTTGTGGGATTGTCTTTGCTCAGGGACCAGGTTGTATATGGTGGATAATGCAGAAAGATGGAAGAACACGATGTGTACCTCAGGGAGATCTGATTGTTGGGTGAGAACTGTGTGAAAATATCACTGTTTGCTAAATATTACTGCCATTGTCTGTGTATAGATGTATATTGGATATATAATGTATGTGTTTGTAGGGTTTGAATATATATATTAGTTTTAGTAGCAAGCTGACGATATGGGGATAAGGGGTGGAATGTACTAGGTTGACTGTATGATGCATTTATCCCCAATTGTCTGCCCTTTTTATGTTGAATAATAAGTTCTACACCTTTAAGACTTGTTCCAGGAGTGAAAGGGGCGGGGGAGGGCGGGGGGGAAGAAGTTTGGAGTTTGTTTTCAAGAACTGCACTCCCTCCTCCACATTCCTGCTCCTGGACTGAGTTGTCTGCAGACAGACAGACAACGAGACAGAGTTCTCATTTGTTTTTTTTCCTAGTTAGTTTTAGCTAGCTGCGGCAAAGAAGTTCCCTGGACTGTGGTTTTATCCCTTTCTCTGGACCTGCTCTGGACTGAACACCAGGAGAGCAGCAGCCGCTCACACCTGTAGCCCAGTGTGCCAGGCCTGGGCCGTGGCATTTCCAGCGCCGGAGGGACTGATCAGAGACTGAGTGAGCCCAGCTGCAACCCGGGGGATTTTTCTGAGTTTGTCTCTCTCTCTTGGAGTGGCAAGAAATTTTATTGTTTAATATTGTTTAAGTTTGCTTGTTTAATAAACAGGTTTTTTCCATTTTTTCTCTAAAGAGGTATCTTTCCCAAACTGGTTGGGGGGAGGGGCCAATTGAATCGGCTTTCCTGAAGGAATCGTTTCAGGATTCTTTCCCCAAATTTGCCCTGAACCAGGACAATTAGCAATGTATATTTTACCAAAATTTGCCTGGAGGTTCTCAATAAGATCCACGAACATATAAATTGGATTAATCTAAAACTCACATTTATTTGAACTTCAGGGCACATAAGTCTGTAACATAGTGTCCTGGTTTGAAAGTAAAACCAGTGAGAGACTCCAAATCAGAAATACAATTTATTGGGAAAAGGGGAAAATGCATGCAATAATACATGCAATAATACAAAGGGAAAGGCTACTGACAAAGTCAGAATACGACCTGGCCAGCGTGCTGGTAGCAGTCCGAATTGGAGTAGCTGCAGTCCTCTTGGGATGGCAGATGTAGTTGCTGTGTCTTCTCAGAGAACCTGTGGAAAGGCTCCCCTCTGTGTAGAAATCTCCAGTTTTATCCAGGTGGGAATGCCTAGCTCCTCCCCTTGGGCAGAGCATCTCACAATGGGTCATTATGAGTCACAAGGTGTGTCCTTAATCACCTCCTCTTCCTGGACGGTGTTATCTCTCAGGCATTGATGGGGCCATTAACAACAGATAAGGAAAACTGCCCCAAGGCAGCTTCTACTCAGATGGGAATTGGAAAACGTTTTTTTTTAAAACTTGGACACATAGGCAAACCAAAGAAGAAAAAAGAAAAAAAAAAGAACCTAAACAAAACTAACTGCTACTTCTAATGGGGGAAAAATATCTGTGAACACTTTTATATGAACTTGGAAGGATTTATGTAATTGCAAAGGAGCAGAGTTGTACTTGTGTCTTCAGCCCTAGCAGAACTAAGCCTCATATCATTAATAACATAAATATAACTTTTTCTCCTTTTTCAGAGAGTTATTTAAAGTGAGAATGCCCAGCAACAAAGAGCAGAGGCCAAACAGCTTTGGTATTAATTCAGTTTTGATAGGGATTGTTATGTAGCATAATTCTCTGTGCACATTGATGTTCCTGTTTTCTCTCCACTCCTTTCCTTAATGTGAAAACTGTCTCTTCACACTAATTAAATTTCATTACCTCTCACTGAAGAGAACTGAGAGATTACTGTCTGACTGCTTTTGACACAGTTAATCAATCCCTAGAGAACAAATAATGACCCTATTTTTGTTTCTTTTTTAACTTGTAACCTTTTTTTGTATCCTGAAACACAATTTCCCCAGTAATTTGAATTCATGTCCATCTTCAGTTTCAGGACTCTAATGATAAGTAATTCTGTGGTCATGTAAGTAATCAATAAGAGGATAGTTATTAATCTCATTTTTTGTAAAAATATTAAACTTACAATGTAATTTTGTCCTTAAAGCTGGCTTTAGTATTATTAATGGAAAACACTGGAATTGTGCTGTCTGGGAATACAGCACTGTATTCACCCAGTCTTATCTACAAGCTTATTTACATAAAAGCTGGACATCATTTATAGGGTTTCCATTACTTGTACCTCATGTTTTTAATTATAAGAATTACAATCCATTTACAGTGGAGCTCCATTGATTTAAGAGTAGTGACACCACACGTGGATTCTACTGTAATACTCAATTCATGACAAACAACTGGGTGTTAAGGACATTTATTATCAAGTAATAAATCTGACCAATTCGGAAAGACCAACTGAAAGAAATAAGTAAACTTTGTAAAAAAAGCAGCCTCTGCAACTTTTTATGTATGTGTCTGTGTAATTGTAGAGCACACATTCATTACTTTTTTTTCTCATTCAGATAAAGCACAATTTCTACCTTCAGACAAGGGATGGTAAGATTAAATTTCTTAATTAAGTTGAATTTCAGGTGCTGTGTAAACTGCGGTAGCCCTCACTCAGTGAATCAGGATGACAACTTTAAAGCATCAATACACAGAACATTTGCATACATTTGAATACAGGCAAATAGATGTGGGTACATTTTAGTCTCTAACATAATTTCTTTTTGTCCCTATTAATTTCCAAACTGAAAACTTTAAAATATTTCAGTTTTTCTGCTGACTGCATGAGACCACATCCTTGTGGTGAAACTTTGTGAGGCTCAATTACATTTATGTGAGCGCTTACTATATATAAGTATTTAACAACTCACTGTCATAAACTACCCAAATCCCTACAGTATTCACTTTGTCATAACACTGAGGAAATGGTGTAGAGTTGTGTTTGCACTGTATATCCCCTCATAATAGTTTGTCACTCCATATCCCCTCTTTGTACCTGTTTGGTTCATCCCAGCTTTCCCATCAGTACCTGTATGTCCATCAAACCCCAACCCATCCCCCTGTCTCCTCCCAGGTGATGTGTCCATCACCTGGTGACCCTTCCCCTTTGTCCAGATCCTTCTCCCAGGGTCACCAGGTAACTGGACCCTGTCTGGGACTCCTCCCCGACCCCCTCCTCAGTGGTCACTCTGACGCCTTGCCCCCAGAGAGCCGCTCCCCTGTCCTTCCCCGTTGGCTGTTCAGTTTTCCCTGCCCCCACCTATATCTGGCTGCTCTGGGCCAGGAGATCCTCTCTCTTGCTTTGGATGCCCTTCAAGGTCCAATGTGGCCTGGGATCTCTCCAGGCCCTCATTAAACTTTGGAATTAATCCTGAGGGAAGCACCTCTTTTCTTTGCTTGTGGGAGCAGCTCATCTTTGGATTCATGTGGGAGCTTCTCCAAGCCCCCCAGGATCCAAGGAGAAGTTCCTTCCCTCTGCCCGCCTCGCCCCACTGCCCAGCTGGCCGGGCTCCACAGGGGTTCTATCCCTGTGGATTCGAGGGGAAGACGCAGAAAAATAGTCTATGTGTCTTTCGTGATCTGTAAACCCACTGTTGTACTACTCTTTCAGACTTGCCTCTTTTTCAGAGCAGCTTTTCCACCCCAGTCCCCTTTCTCAGCTGGGCTATATATACTTTGTACATATCCTATCAGCTCTGTTGAAGTGGTAATCAGTGTGTTCAAATTGATGGACTCTTTATTATTTTAATGATTGCTTAATGGATTAAATAATGACCTGCTGGTTTATGGAAGCCTCAGTTTTGCAGATCTTCCCATGGTTTAATGAGGAAAGTATCAGCATATTTTAATTTACAGAGCTGCCTAAATCCTCTTCTTACCATGACAGGTGTTACCTACACAGTATGAGCCGCTCTCCAATTAACTGTAAGACAGTCATGTAACCTAATAATTAGAAATGGCAAATATTAATTTAGAGGTTTTCAGACAAAGAAACACTCACTTTCAAAACTAGGTAAATTTCCTAAAATAAGAAGCAAAAATAAGAGGAAAATATTAATTTAGAGGGTTTCAGACAAAGAAACACTCACTTTCAAAACCAGGTACATTTCCTAAAATAAGAGTCTGGTTCAATAAGGCCAGAGCGCCTTATGGCTTGGGAGTCTAGAGGCAATTCTAACCTTTCTAACTTTGTTCTTAAATTTTACTGCAGAACAGTAATTCCAGTATTGCACAGAGGGATTCCACAAAAACAGCCTTTTTAAAACTCTTATATTTGAGTTTGTTTGGGTTTTTTGTTTGTTTGGGGTTTTGTTTTGTTGTTTGTTTTTGTTTTTTAGGTTTTTTTGTTTCTGTTTTTTTTTTTCTTGTTTTAAACAGAATTTACTTGAATTTTACTTAAAATTCAAGTAAATCCATAACAAAAGGGTATATGAAAAGGGTTACCTTTTTTTTTTTTTTTAATATAAACTAATATGAAGAGGTTAATGAAATAAGCTGTGCATATTGGTCCTGCTATTTCAAATACCATCTTGCATATATTATGGGAAGAGTTCAAAGGAAGATGTAAATACACTATTTCATATCTACAATTATCTATTTGGGTTTAGGACCTTTTCACAGACCTTCTGAATAAATACAGACAAGTTTCATAGTTTGTGTCTTTAGCTCTTTTATCTTTGTCATCTGAACACAGATATTAGAAAACAAAATATTGCAAGCATAAAAGACATTTTAATGTTAAAGACCTTAGCTAAGAGGTACACAGGTATTGCCTGGATGAAATAGGTCCGAGTAGTCTTTCTCCCAAGCAAATGATAGGGTTGTGGATTTTTTGTCCACATAAATTAAACCTCCCTTATATAATATGAGAACATATTATATATTTTAGGAAAAAAATATTTCAAATTCTTTGAAAAGTCCAATTAATTATCACTTCAGTAGAACAACTCTCAGAATCTTTTTATAAATGTTGCTTTCCTAATGTCTGAAGTAAAAATGTGGAACAACCCTCCACTTCTCTGCTTAGGTCAGAAGCAAAACTCTGACCTATATAATAATTTTTTTCTCATTATTGCCATTATCATTTATACCATTACTGTGCTACATCATTGCTTCTTTCAAACCAGTTGCCATAGTTGTAATTTAATATTCCTGTGAAATTGCTATTGATATTCATTACACATAGATTGGAAAGGAAAACATTCATTTTATACAGTGACTAAATTATACAAGTTAATCAAGTAAATCTGAGTAAAACTGGACTGTTTATGTCCCCTTGCTGTTGTCAGTCATACTTGTAGGTAGAAAAAATTATCCATTCTTTCCTGCCTAGAGCAGCAGATGAGCAGTTCATGGCAAATGTAATCAAAATTGCTGTTTAGTGATGATTGAAAGATTATTGTATTTTGTTTTAAGGTCCCATTCTGTGCTAGCATTATCAGCCTATTTTTCACTTTTGTGAAATTTTTGTGAGATTTCTGGGAAATGAAGAAAATATAGCAATTTTTAATATACAGAACAAATGTCCATATGTAATATACAGCTCATGAGTTCCAGGAAAAGCAAGAAATGATATGAAAAATTAAAAATAAAAATTTAAATCCATAACAATACAATTTATGTTCATATTTGAAGAAATTACAGAATTTAGAGTTTCTCGGGTCTGTTTTATTTTTATTAGAGTGGTGCTATGAAATAACTGGTGCAAATCTCTTTGAATTTGTCACTTACTACAGGCAAGGGATAAAACCATGAGGCAAACAAAAATACAGCACTGTTCCATGATCTCTGCTCAGAAAAAAGATCCATTGAATTCATAGGAGCTCTTTGAAGAGGAGCTGGGAAAGCACTACCCTGGCCTATAGATAACTCCTGTTTTCAAACTCAAATTATGTCATGTCTGCAGAAAAGAAAGGAAATAGTGCAGAGCTGATGGATAGAGGTATCTTAGTGCTACCTATTTTCTGCTTTAGGCTTGTGTAATTACAGTTTTAATTAACTTGAATCCTTTTAGAACCCAAGGAAGGGACTCGTTTGACCTTTCAAACTTCTAAATGCAGGTGTCATAAGAGCTCATTGTCAAGACTCTGGAATTTTGGCAGAAAAAGAAGGCAATTTTATGATACAAATCAACTTCAGGCAGAATGTGAATTAGATAACATGTATCACATATAATGCATATATATGCATCACATATAATAAGCTTTCTTCTTATCGGTCATGGTAAAAATAGCATCGACCCCTGTTTCAGATACCACACTAAAGCATTACAGTTTGTCATTATAGTCTGATCAGTTAAATCTGCTCCTCCAGGTGCATAAAAACCTTTTATTACAAAACCAGGTCACAATTTAAAACTGAAATCCCTCAGAAAAAGAAGAACAAAAACCCCTATTTAGCCTTTTGGACAGTAAACACTTGGGTTGCTGACTGTTCTTACTGCATTTCTCAAGCTACAGAGGGCAAGGATTCATCTAGAAAGACTGCAGTGTTGGACTTCACAAACCCTGTATGTGACAGCATACACATAGAAGTGTCAGCACTAATTTTAGCTGTTTTACTTTGTTGTAGTGGGGACTCAAACATGACACTGAGCTCCCGGGGCTGTTATGCAAGCACTTGCCTAGAGAGCATCTACCTGGCAGCACCTGCATAGCAGGTGGGCAGAGAATCCCTCTGCTCTGGATATTGAACAGCTAATGGTGTATGTGCAAGTCAGGATCAGCAGTGGTGAGCAGAGCTGGAATGACTTGGTTTTGATTCCCACTTTTAGAGGAAAAATCTCAGTCTTTCCTCCATACTAGGCTGACACCCCTAGAGGTGTAATTTCTTTCAGCTTACAAACTCACTGCTCTTGGAGTGTGCAGACTTCTTTGCAATTAGGGAAAAAACCCAAAAAACTAACCTTAAATGACTTAAAACATGTTCTTCTATACAAAATGATACTTTTGCTAAATATGATCACATGAGGTTATCTCAGGCCTATCATGTCATATCATGTTATGTCAGCAGTGATGTAATATTTTTGAGCTACTATCCAGAATGATTTGATAAAATATGACACACATCATGTCTGAACAATAAAATTGGAAAGGAAAGGTTTCAAAATCAAACTATAGGTGTTTTAGCAAATGACTGGTTCACATCAATTTGTATCATGCAAATTCTGAAGGCTGTATATAAACTTGTTTAATTTTCCTCTCTCTTGCTTTAAAAGGTGACGGCTACTTGCCCATACATTGCCTGTCTACAAATTTTTTGTCAAAATAATCTGAAAGTGTTGAAATATACTTTTCAAATTGCCACTGGGCAACTAATATCTATTTATGGTTCTTTGTAGTCAGATTTTTTTTCCTGCTGAAAGAGAGCAGCTCAATCCCTTTGGCTCCAAGATGCTGTCTAGTTAACTGTTCTGTTACAGTTTTCTACACAAATTATTTTTAATACATTGAGAGTCTACTCCTTTAGTCCAGGTCACATTTCTGTTTCTCAATTAGTCCCAAAGAAACAACCAAGAAATCGTAAATTCCGTATGGACACACTCAGTGCAAGAACTTGAGATTTTGTTCCCAGTAAATCTTGCCTCCAGTTATTTAGAATGGTGTTTCACCCTGTCTAAAGCTATAATTTGAATTGATAAGATAGTTTCTAACAGGCTAAAATAGTATCTCAATATATTATGCTCAAATATGTTCCCCAATTCCAGCCATTGGCCCGAAAAGTTTACATTATTCTCTGTATCATAAATGTGTCTTAAAGAAGAAAAAAAGTGCAACTTCCAGAAACCATGGTAACAGCAAAAAATTTCCCTAAGTAGATGTTCAAGTAGTACAAGCCATTGTAGCCATCATCAGGGGGGCAATGGCTTTGACACAAGTCAGCAGAGGCCCCAGTCCCTGTTATTAGCATGAACATAGCAGAATTGGAGTAGCACCCTCTACTATAATGAGAAACTTTCAGATCCTCACTCTGTATGACCTCAGCTTCACATAAAGACAGATGAGCAGACAAAAGACTAAAATGACAAGTGTTGCAGAAGATGAAACAAGAAAGCTTTATAAATATGATTGCCTGGCAAAAGATTTGGGAAATACAGAGATTGAGACAGTAAAAAGTTTTGAGATACCAAACCTTAGTTACTGCACAAGTAGAAAACAATAGTACAGCCAGGATGAAGACAATCCCCCCTTCTGGTTGGACAATGCCCTTACCTACAGATAGGTCTAAAGGTCAAATGGACTGTTCTCTCTCATCCCCCAAAATGTATGGTTCATCCCACACCTGTACCCTCCCCTGAAGCATCAAGTGTCTGTGACCCCATTGGCCCAAGTCTTGTTCCAGCCTACCTTGAAGCCCCCTGATAAGGGGTCCCTGAGGAGCCAGACGCTCTCTTGAAACTTCCACTCTCTTGGAACTTCCACCCTCTTGGAACTTCCACCCTCTCCTGGAACATCCTCTTATCTCCCCCTACCCCTTGCTTCTCCCTTCCCCCACTCCCTGAGGCCTGCCACGTGTCGTGTCTGGTGACCCCAGGCAAGGCCTTTCACCCTCTCTAATAAACCATATATTCTAAGAGCAGCCTTCAGAGATCTTTCATCTCCATCCATCCAAACTGTCCTGGAGTCCAGCATCCCCGCAATAAGGAACCATAGTACGTTATATATCTTCAATGATTTCCCAGCATTAAGAAATCTAATGTGCTATTATCTATGATTTTGAAACTCTTCTAAAGTAGAAGAACTGTGCACTTGACTCTCTGTCGGTCCTGTGGAAATCCATCCACTAAGTAGTTACCCTAGTTTCAGTTTAACAATGTACTATAACATCTTTTTTTACTGAGAGGTATTTTTCAGCATAAATAACGGTAATGATATTGAATCCACAACCTTTCACATTTAAATGCACCAAAGAGCATAGAGACTGCACTTTAATCCTTACCAGAGCCCTAGAACCAACAACAACTTCTAGGAGCACAGGGAAGCACAGTGTCCCAGGTGGCCATATCCTGAGTGCTTTTCTGTTCCTTGTCAAAGAATTAGACTTAGAAACACTGCAAAATTCCAGGACAGTGCAATGTATGGTGTCAGACACTTGACTGTCTCAGGTGCTTGATTTGAGGCAGCTACTTCAGGTGTCAGGTAAAGATTTCAAGTTTATTTTGGATGGATAAGTGAAGAAAGACAAAACTCAGTTCACAAATAAAATAGCTTCTCTCTATTCTCAGCTGTGGTGCCACTCCATGATAACAGAAAGGTTGTGAAAGGAGCAGTCCCTTTTAATCTTTTCTGAACAATGGGATGTTTTGGATCAAGTTTAATATAGTTTAATAGGAAAATTACTGTTCTATCTATGGCTGCCTAAAGCACGGAAGGTTTTAATGTTAAAAAAGAACAACTTATGTGGAAAATGCAGAATATGTCAAGCACATAAACTCTTCCATGGGTTATCATCAGTGTGTGGAGGGAAACTTGAGGTTTTTTTACCTCCAGTTGTATAAATTGTCTTATAGGAGTCATTACATTCTTTACAAAACTGGATGTGTTTAAAACTGATTCGGAATGCCCATGCACACGTGAATCTCTCCCTCTGCAGTACAACATTTTAATATTGAAGGAGAAAAGATTCCTAGGACTTTGTAGCAGGATATCTGTCCACAATTGTGCTGCCTGTCAACAATCTGCTATGGGAGTTATTTAATGTAACTCTTTTATCTATTGAAATGAACAACTTCAACATGCAGACCAGTCCCTTCTTTATGCCTTGTGCGAGGCCCATTAAATGACTGGAAAACATTTACTAGATATGTACCTAGCAATGAGGTAGCTGTAGAAGTTGTTTAGTTGGGCTTTTCTGGAAGTTTGAAGCACCTGCTCAGTACCTTTGTGCTGGCATAACTAGATTGTGTGGTTCTGTAATGTCTGCAGGTTTCTGAGGCTTACAGGGTGGAGAATCAAGCAGGTAAGTAATTCAGGAATACACAACAGGGGAAGGGGAGTTTAAAGAGCTTAAATATGAATCTAGATACCAAGTAGGTGCTGGGAAGCACTCCCTTTACCACCTCTGCTTCCAGCAGAAGGGCTCAAGGCCTATAGGAGGCAACATAAGAGATAGTAAATAGCTGCAACAACATTTTATATATTTCTTGATGGTCTAGACTAAGTAATTGTTGTACTGTGAAGGCAAACTGTTATAATAGCCTATAAAAACTGGGATTTTTTTTTTTTTGGTAGTGGGATGAAGAACATGACAAATGTTTTCTCATCATCTCTGAGAACAGGGATCAAATAGTAAAAACACAGCCCTCATCCAGTGTCATTATGAATGTCTAATAAAGAAAAGCTTGTAAAATGAATGCTAAAACATTATAAACTCTATAAAACACACTATAGTATGAACATTGATGGTTACAGTCAAAAATAAAATGCTTCTACAACAAAGGTGAAGCTTCATACCAAATTTTCTAACAATTATCATAAAAGAATTTTTGTTCCCTTCAGAACTTCAACCAGAGATATTTTTTCCCCTTATTATGTTGTCTTCAAAGCTAATACATTTTGTAGTCCCTATAGCTGACCTCTGATAATTTTTTTTGTGTATGGTAATGATTTAAAGGTTAATGCTTAAGTGAGAAATCCTTTGAACTGTAATTTTATAGAAGTGCATTTTGAACAAGTTCTCTATGTTCTATGTATGTTTAGAGCAGCAACAGAAGTGATTATTTAAAAAATAAAATTAAACTGTATTTATCCCTAAATGTCTAGAGGGTTGATATCTACAGTCACAGATTAATCATGTGATCAGGATAAAGAGAAAGGATTGGTCTAATTTATGCTACTTTTAACTTTTAAATAATATTGTTCAGTGAGTGTACTTATTAAGAAATTTTCTGTATCACTTGCACTG
Source organism: Lonchura striata (assembly GCF_050655825.1). Lineage (NCBI taxonomy): Eukaryota > Metazoa > Chordata > Aves > Passeriformes > Estrildidae > Lonchura > Lonchura striata. The sequence goes on along the minus strand of NC_140705.1, from coordinate 80,250,809 downwards.
TCTTCTTACGTACATGCTTACAGTTTGCCAGTTTGGGAACTAACAAATATTCCAAATCTCAGGATGAATTACTCTTTGTAAAATCTAATATCTGGGGGGCAGGAGTTTTGCTGTTATGCTAGACTGAGTTTATTTCTTTAAGGGTAGAGAAATTTAATTGCCTGAAGCACTTATCTTAAGGTAGAAAACATTAACTGGTTTCAAAGTCAGTCATATCCTACATGGCCAGAAGGATCTAGCAACAGGAAATCTATCTGCAGATTTTAGCTTCTAGACTAATCCCCATTACTCTTAACTAGGGCAGATTTTAATTTTATTTTATTTTTAGACATTTAAAGCTGTTGTATTAACATATATAAACAAATTAGTGTTTGAACACTCTTAAAAAATTGTGGCTGGCCATGGTCAATGGTGTATTTTTTTAACTTTGAGATATATGGTAGGATATAAACTTCAATGTTACAATTCCTTACAAGTGACAATTTAATGGCAGAAATATGAAGTGATTGACTCCTCAGTTTGAATTGGGTTGGGCTTCAGTCCTGTAAGACATTTACGAAAGCAAGAAATATTATTAAATCTGCATTTCAGAGTAAGGCCATGTGGTAAAAAACTACCCATTGAGATAATGATATTCCTTTTGTCCTGAATCTTTCAACTGCATTTCTCAAAAATAAATAATTAAAAAAAAATGCTAAGTTGATGTTTGACTGATACAGCATTTCCATAATGATGGAACCATGAGAAAACATTTTCCTCTAATAGAAAGGGAATTGAAAGCCATAATGAAAATTTTGGTGGATGAATTCACATACAAAGAATGATCTCAATAAAGTGCATTAATAAATTACATTATCATCCCAAAGGGCCTGCTATGGTATTTTTAACTTTATTCTGGAAAGACAGAAAACATGCCTACTTTCAAATAATACCATAAAATTGCTAAAAAATGTTGCTTATTTGTGTTAAGCACAAGCTACTGTACAAATGAAAATATTTATTTGTGAAAGATTTTGGGTTTATATTACACATTATTCCAGTCAGATAAATAAATGTCAAGTTATGTTTCAGAAAATAAATTTTCTGTAAACATTGTTTCAGAAATTTTCTTATAGTTTGCTCTGTCCAACCTATACACTGGACAGAGCAACATAGAGGTTGCTCTGTCTCAAAATATATATATAGCCTGTTGCTATATATATATTTTGAAATTTTTAAGCTTCATATACTCCCTAACAGATAAAGGAAATAGAGGGTGACTTTGTAAGCTGTGACACAAGAGAGTTTATTTCCTGTTTGTTTTGCTCTAACCTTCCTTAATCTTTACATGAATCTTTATATTTGTTTCAGACATAGGATGCTCTGTGAAAATCCAGTTCAGAATATTTGAATATCAATGACTGGAAAAAACACGATGGTCTAACTTTTGCATATAAAGCTATTGCAGTGTATTTACTACGGTGTAGCTTTAGCTTCTAGGAGATTACCCAGTTATCTAAATCCTTGCTAAATATTTATATTTATCCAAATCTTCTTTATATTTGCAAATCCTGACTACACAAAATTTTGTGTACAGCATCTCTGCAGTGTTTGGGACACTCTGTATGGAAGTCCTCTGTTTCATGAGTCCGAGCTCCTGTTCCCTGCAAGCATGGAAGGTGCTCTTCGGTTTGCCAACAGCCTTGAGGAGAAGAACTGTACAAGAATTTGTCCCAGGAATGAACATGGAAGTGCCCATCAGAAATGCCCTTGGCATGGAAATGCCCTCTCATTTATTTGCTAATTTTACCTCAGTTGGATAAATGCTGCTGCTGTTACAGCAGCTGAGTGCTGCTGCAGGTGAAGGTCCCAGACCTCCTTTAGCACCCACCTTGGCACCTCGAATATAGATCCTGATCTTCTGGGCATTGAAAACTTCTGTCTGCAAAAACTATCACTGGCATGCTGTTCTTTAAAGCAAAATTGAATATTGCCATGAGAAAGAGAATGCCATGATGGAGCTTCAGTGAGCTTACAAGGCATAAGATCTTTTGTGCTACATAAGAATACACTAATCTCTGTAATGTGAGAAGGAAAAATCAATCTGTGACTCTCAAAAAGATTTTTTTAATGTCCCTTGGCTTTTTCAACTTCTTCCTTGCATTCAAGCTGAGGAGAATAAAAATTTTTAAATTGTCAAACACTACATCAAGCTGTTACAACTAATAGGTATAGCAGAAAACTTTTTAATAATAATATTTTAAATAAAACCTTATTAGCAGAAAGCAAGCAATCAGTATGATTTAAGAACTTTCTATGAGAAAGATTTTCTGATTAAATAATGCTCTTTCAAACAAGTAAATTTCCCAAGGAAACCTTTTTTTAAGGAATATAAAAGCATTATTATAATTTAGAAAAATTGAAATGTCTGTATCCAAACATTTATGTAAGCCCTTCTAGTAGCCTATGACTCTCTATGTCATAGGCAGAAAATTTGACAAGTGTAAAATTACATGCCATTGTTGTTTACATGTTTACATCAGTCTTTTTTTGTGTGGTTTTTGGTTTTTTTTGCATTTGGGTTTTTTGGTTTTTTGTGGTTTTTTGTTTGGCTTTTTTTGTGGGTGTTTTGGGTTTTGTTTTGTTTTTTTTTTTTTTTTCAGCCTGACAAAAGAAGAAACACATTTAAAATTTTGATTTTTTTTTTTCCTGATAAGTCTTATAGACAGATACAACCCTCTGACTGCAAATGGTAAATTTTGTGATCATTATTTTTAATGGAAAACTTTTGTTGTTTATTTTAATTTCTTTTATGGTTTAATGCAATCTATTAAAACTACGTTGGCATTCTATATTCATTTTATTCTTTTTTATTCTCTTTTTTCTCCATTTTACTTTTGCAAAAAAAACCCCAAAAAAACAAGGAAGGGGGAATGAAATGTTATGTTTAATGAAAAACAAATTACAGACAAACCCTTAAACATGTTTTCTGAAATGTGAATAAAAAGATGGAATTTATAGTAACACCTTTACTTTTTGATGATTATGGGGTATTGCAAAAAACCTACTACTTTCAACAAGGATAATGGAAAAGTGGGGGAAAAATTAATATGTCAATCTTTTGTTGTTTTGTTGTTTCCCCAGGTGATTAGGAGTAAAACTCTAATGCCATTTAAGACAATGTCAGCTACACTGACAATTACATTCCTGCATTCCTGTGTTTTGAAATGTCTAAGAACTGCTTTCCTACCCCAGAGTTATTTCCAAAAAGACAGACTATCCATCAGCTCGTGTAGGGTCACACATCCTTCTCATACAGGTTTGCCAGGACACCTTCTTCCTCCACAAGGAAATACCTGATTTGTGCTCAACATCACAGTGAGGCTTCTTTATAAAATTCAGAGAAAACCTCAGCCTTTCACCATTTCCAAATGATTGCTTTGTTACTATTCAGCAAATATTTTAATAATAGGCTACAAACCTTCCTTTAGCACAAGCTCTACTGAATAAATTAGTATCTCAACAAATATGACTGTGAGGGCATTTTGAGTTTTGTCATCTGGAGTAAGTAACAAATGTGAACTTGGCAGTTGCCATCTGGCTAATTCAATTACAATCAATAATGAAATGATGACTGAAAGCATGAAGAGGAGGAAACCTGTGAGCATCTTGACAAATGAAAGTCTGAACAAAAATGACATCAGCCATGACCATAGTTAAGTTGCAACATCTGCAGACTCAATAAAGAGGATGTAATTTGGCTGGGCAAAAGTCAACAAAAAATAACTCTTTTTAAAAAGAAAGCATAATAATCTAATTTAGTTGCTTTTCTCAATAGAAATGAAACATGGAGGAGAAAAATACCTGCACAGTTTAGATCAATTTGATATAGATATCAAATGATATAAAATCTCATTAAATATTCTGTGGAAGATTTATTGAAGTTGTTTTGGACACAAATGCCCAAGACAAAATAAAACTGAGATTTCCACACATGGACATTTTGTGCTTCATACTTTAATAGAAAATTTGTTGCTTGGGTGTTGACAGCCCATTTTCAAATGCAAGATCTAGCTAGACTGGTGCCTGCTGTGCCCTCAATAATGCACTTGAAATAGATCCTTGTTACACACTTTAAGGTACTCTAGTCCAAATACATCCACCTGCTAAAATGATGGTGGCACTTTAATTGTTGTTTACAGTAACTGCTCTGTTTTCCTGCTTTGAACTAAGCATTACCATCTTTCCTCTCTAAAATTCCTATTTTTTATATCAACAGAGAGCAGAAAAGTATTGTATTGACCACAAGGGTAGCAAATTGATTATGAATTGGTCAAGGGATTAAACAGTGAACAGTAATGAGCAGCCTGAGCTGTCTGTGAATGCCCCATATTGTTTACAAAGATGTTAAACAGAACTGACTGCCCCTTACAGCATTGCCCATGGGAGCAGCACCGTGAAGAGTGCTAGATCTGATCTGAGGGTTTCTGCTAATTAACACACAGAGCTCTTTAAATGTACAGAAGGAAGCAAAGGAATCACCAGATCTGAAAAAAGAGCAGTAACAGTCGCAGTCACATTTATCTGCTTCCTCCACCCCCTTCTGTCTGCCCAAACCTACATCGAGTGAACAGAGATTCCCACCCTCATCCAGTGCCTGGGAGCACAGCAGGGGCCAGACACTGCTAGCACCGAGGTTACTGTGACCCTGGGACTCGTCCAGCCCTGCCCCGGCTTGAGAGCTGCACAGCCACCGAGACACCTCCAGGCAAGGACAGGCACAGGCACAGGCACAGCCAGCCCCATGCTTTGCGCATACACCTGGCAGAAGGACTGTCATAATATTTAAAAAGGGGATGAGCTCCTGCCTCACACTCTGGCTTTCCACTCTGTGCTAATCTGTGAAGGATTTTGGCAATCCTTAGAATTTGGTTTCAGAGAGGAATCCAGCATAAGTCATTGCTGTGTCATTTAATGTAAACCCACAATATTTTGACATTGCCTATTAAACTATTTATAAAGAGCTCATTAATTTACTTCTTTTCTCTAGAAAGAATGGCTTAATTCTTTATGCTTGTGAACTGCAGCTTGGCACAACAACAAGGCCTGAAATTCTGTTTGATTATCTCTGTTAACAAACAAAATGAGCACAGTTTTCTAAAAGACTTTTTCATCTTGGAAATTGAAATTGGCTGCTGTCTGAATTTGGTCTGAGAAAGTTTGGCATTTCTGTAAAGCTTCAATACTCCCAACCTGAATTTTTGTACTTTTATGAATTGTGTGTTGCTATGTCCACTGGTTCAGATAACAGTTCATTCCAGTATTAAAAATATTTTCTTATCCTTTTATTTGTCCTCTGACTGTTATAGTCTTTTTATCCTTTTCCCTTGAGAACTACATAAAAGGAGGAGTTTCAGCTGGATTTGTGATCAAATATTTTTGACTTACCCTTTTTTACAATATAAACTTAGGCACAAAATCTATTCTTGACGATGACACTCTCAAATTGTCATCTCTATGCATAAGTCTAAATCTAGACTCCAGGTGGACAGCAGTGATCTAGACAACTAAGAGTGGCTCTGCACTTACATAGACGAACATAGATTGAATGTTTAAATGTGGTTTTGTATCTATCTTGGTCAAAGGTCAAAATATTGACTAACCAGTGAGACAACATAATTGTTGAAAAACATTTCAAAGAGAAATTTTATCTTTAATGTAGAGAGCATATTGAAGATTTTTCATGGAGGAAATCAACATCTCTTTTGATTATGTCAAAACCTCACTGATGGTTCTGAGCCCCTTCATTCAGACACCCAAACACACACACGCACAGACACACACACACACACACACATTTGGTTAGTAGTACTGGATATCACAATTGGTTTAATCCTACATGAGCAGAACTATGGACATTCTGCATGTCAGGTATAATTTCCAAAATGGTTGTGTGTCTTGGTTTGACAAGACAGGAGTCTGTGAAGGAGGGCAAAAGCCTCCTGTGCAATGGAGAAGGTAAACCCCCTCCCTCCAAATTACCAGGATTTTTAAATTAAAAGGCTCTCAGGCAAAGATATGGGAATGGGAGTAACAATTCTTTACTAGGAGAAAACTAGATAACAATTTAAAAAGGCAAATGTAATTGGTACAAACAAAACTAGTGACAAAGTCCAAAACCTGAGGATTCGGGCTGTTGGTAGCAGTCCGGTTGAAATGATAGCTGCTCCTCTTGCAGTGGCTGATGAATTGCAGCTGCAGTGGTGATCTTTAGAAGGGTATAGTTTTCTCTGAAGATCTGGTGGCAGTTGGGCCGGTCTTCCTCTGCGCCGGGGCTGACTCCGAGCTCCACCGCCGCCGCCTCACCACACTCCGGCCGCTTCTCTCGGGAGTCCTGCCAAAGGAGCTGCTTCTCTGGGAAATCCCGCCAAGAGAGAGCTGCTCTGTCTCCCAAAAGGTACCCCTTTTTACAATAAAAGAGTGCTTGGCTTCCCCCTCTGGGTGGAGCATCTCACAATGGGATGGTGTTACGTTTCCAGCCCTGCAGTGAGTCAGTCAATGGCCCATTAACAAACCATTACCTCTTTGGAGCAAACCATTGTTCTTGGAAGAGATAACAAACCTGCCCAACCTCCAACAGATGGCAAATAGAATACAAGCTTATCTTACAAACCAGGACATTGTGCTTTGGGTGCATAAATATATCTTGAATTCCTTGGTGTAAATTCAAAGTTCTTCCGCAGTCCTCTCAGTGGTATAGCCACACTCCCCAAAAGCTTCCAGCCCATCACTAAACCTGCTGGTTGCTAATCCATACACTCTGCTACAATTCTGTGTGTATGTTGTCACTCAGGCCATTTCTCCAAGAAATCGCTCAATGGGGTGCACAAAAAAAATGGAGTAACTCTGACCCTCCCAGTGCAACAGAGGAGTTTTGCAGGGAACACTGTCCAGATTTGGGTCTTGGTAGAAATGCAGAAAATGCAATAATGCTTGATCAAGGCAGATCAAACAGAGGGACTTGCTTTGAATTCCTTTTCAGTTTAGTCATTTTTTAGTAGCTCTGCATAAAAAAAAAAAAATAAAAAGAAGGAAAAAAATAGTTTAACCCTCAGGCTAGAATCTTAGTACACAACAAATACTATTTTAGAAAGACTTGTCTTGCTGACAGTTCACCCTGGAGAAAGCTAAATTGAAATACACTTTAGAACTCAGTTCATAGCAGTTTGGTCACTTAATAAATAATTTCTTAGATATTGTAGATGTTTTTTACTGGTGCAATATTTATAATCAGCACATTTGAGAAGACAAAAGTTGCAGAAAATTGACTAAACACTTCATTTATCACCATGCATCTTCTTGCCTTTATCTGGTTATGATAAACATGAGGCCATATCCTCATCACCCAGACTGCAGGGATCTTGTTGACACCAACAGGCAGAGCACAACAGGTCTGCTGAAGACACCATTAAAATTCAAGGCAGCATGTAATGGTGGTGATACCCATGCACTGAAATGAGAAGCTGTATGATAAAATTAATAAATCCTTGACCACACATCCACCTCCTGCACACTAACCCACCTCTCCATGGATTGTCTTGATGTTCCAAATCTCAGAGCAGCTTTGCACAGCTGTAGTATAATATATTAAATAATAAAAAACTTTAAAAACAGCCTGCAAAGACATATTTTAATTTTTTCCCCAGGTATGAATTTATGCAGCCCAGATATCTGGGATGGGCAGTATGCTGAAGATAGTTCAGTCTCTGAGATTTTTGCAGCCCATGAAGGAAAAAGAACATTATGCTTAGCAAAAAAAAAAAAAAAAAAAAAAAAACAAAACAAAAAAAACCCTTTCTTATCAGAGATCCCTATCAGATACTGAAATAACTACAAGTGTGTAAAATATTAGTGTGTGCATCTAAATATATGTACACATGTAAATACACATATACAGTGAGCCCTGCTCAGGAATGTCCTGCTGTTTTGCAGGACACCAGACACACTTCTGGGTTATCTGCCAGAGCACACTTTGTTTCCATACTTTCCCAAGGGAAAGGCTTGACCTGTGGCCGCAGGCTGAAAGCTGAGGAGTTTCCCTGCACTGCTACCTGCCAGGGCACTGGTGGCACAGGCTGAAAGCCCAGGCATTGTGCCGCAAACAAATACATCCCTTCACACAGACTGTGTGAAGCCACAGTTTCAGCACACTGTTGTAGATCCATGGTGCTCATAGGTGTGCCCTGCTCACCCAACTTGATTTTAGACCCCTTATTTTGGTGATTTGAGGAGGGTGTGTGCTGTTGTTTCTCTCAGATAGTCAGCTGTGGGACTTTGCAATGCACATGCCTTCAGTCTGGTGCAGAGTAACCCCATCAGTGGGGAGGAACTCTGCTACCATTCCTTCATAAGCAAGAGATGGTTATCATTAGGGAAAAAAACAATTTGCAGCATTACTAAATGTATACCCATGACACTACCCCTACAGCCTGAATTTAAAAATCTGTTTGTTATTTGGAGTAATTGAATGAAGGTTCATTGGAAACCTGTTTCAAACAATGAGACACTTGCAAACACTCCCTTCCAATTCCTGCTTGCCGTTGCTGCTTCATAGCTGCTCTGTTCTTCACATTGAGCTATGCATCACCATAGTCATACAAGATTGTTTTCATCTCCATGTGGATGGGCACTGGACCACAAAGGGCTTTGAAGATAGTTGTGTGAACATTCTCAGAGGGATTCTGCATTCAAAATATACCTTTTTTTCCTGCAGTGTATTTCCTTCAGAGAAAAGTCCCAAAGAAAATAATTTCCTCCAGGAACATGTGGAAGGCATAAATAAAAGGGGTCAGAAAGACCACTAGAGTGAATTTTATGTTCCTCATTTGAATTAGGTAATTATTTGCAGTGTTACCTTAGTTTCAATATTTGTATCATCATGAAAACTTTTCTTGGATTTTAGACAATCCTTTTTTTCAGACACCTCTTTATTGAAACCCATACCAAATCCAGCCTTCCAGCATATCATTTCCTGTTCTCCAAAGTGTCTATCATAGGCTGCCTGGCTAAACTCTGAATCTTATCTGAAATAGTATTTCTATGAAGATAAAAATTCTGTGATTCCATGGGTTTTTCCAAAGAAACTCTTCCACAAAGCTACCACAAATTTCATAAAAGGAACCCTTTAACATTTTCATTTGTTCTGCAGTGCTTTTAAATCTCTAAATAGATAGAATTTTTTTTCTGTCCCCTGTCTATCCTTTTAAATTAACAAATTAAAGCATAAGTTTCTCTTTAATAATTCAACCTCTGCAGAGGTTGAATTGTGTGGTTTGTGAATGAAAAGCATATTCTATTATACCTGTTAATTATTTTTCTGCACTCAGTTTCTGGGAACCTGCATTCAATGAGCCTTTTTCAGAGGGATATGTAGTGGTGACTAATTCTACATGATTTCCTAGTGTAGTGTGTATCTGCTGTTCCATTTCCTTCTTGCTAATGCCTGCAAAAGCGGCTCTCTTTATCTGCAGCTCTCTGGGAATGCTTGTGAAATTCAGCTTCTGAAAAGGATTTGTGGTCTAATATCTCAGCTGGAGATACTGTAAGATAATACTTTTTCTATAGCAATAGGGAAGAAATTAGCCCATATATCCTGTGGGATATTGTGAAAGCAGATGAGAGGGACAAACTAATTACACTATCTCCTCAGCAGAACACAGACAGATTAAGAGAGACATCAGTTAAAAATTGTCTAGAAAGCTTACACATAATTTCATCCATCTTGTAAATACAATGTGTTCTGTCAAACTGATAAACCTAAAATCAGCATGTTTAGAATCTATAAATCAGGAGGGGACAGGGATGGAATTTTTAGAAGGCATATAAATAATTTGGCCTATTTATTGTGTTTGGAAGTCACTTATAGTCTTCTTGGAAATTTCCAACCTCAATTATAAGCACTTCTACCCAGGCTGTAATATTCAGTAGACTCTTTCATTTGAGAGTCTTCCATTATGATGTATTCCCAATTACTAGATGTTAGCTACTGGAAGCCTACTGTGGAGTAAGTATTGACACATGTTGGATTTTAGATTTATTTTTTCTCTATATACCTGCTTTTTTTTTTTCTCTCTGTAAATATATGTGTTTGCATAGATAAATACAGATGTTAGGAACATATTAAACTTATGTACATATAAATTTCAAATGTATCACTGTTGCTTCCCAAGAAGATTTACTTAGTAGAGAAGTTTTTAACTTGTTGAAGTGACTGACAGCATGATCATGTAAACTCATTGGTTTCTTCTTTGTTAAACACATGCAAACCATTTTTAAAATAAAAAACATCAAATCAGAAGGAACAGACATGTTTTCATTACTGTCTATATGCCTGGTGTTACTTAAAAAATACTGCTATAAAATTCAGCAGAACCCCAGAATTACTATGTGTGAAATCCAAAATATCAGTGGCAAAATTTGGGGTGCTCCAAGCTATTTCATGATCTTCTGGTCTGGATTTCTTCCAGGATGGCAGAGTGATTTAGCTTCTGAGAGATACAGAGAGGACAATTAGCCCACTTTCAAGTTAGATCCTGTTCAGACCAGCTCTCACAGGTTCTTTGGGCCATGGGTAGACAAGAAGGTCTTATCCAGTCAAGATCCATTCAGGCTACTTTCACAGTTCTCATTAGTAAAACACAGGAGTACTTTACTATCATCTCTTTAGCTCAAATAAACACTGTTAAGTATTGAAATTGAATTACAGGTTAAAGAATCAACTTTTCCAAGGTAACACAAGAAGTCTCAAGACAATATAGTAAACATTAACCAAATCTTAGTAATTTATATGTGTTACATAACTTTAAATGCCGTAAAGAGATAAAACTCCTTAAAGACAGTCCATAGTTATGTTTAATTACTCAGTAGTGAATCAGAAAGCTTGATGTCTGCACTCCTTATTTTCGGGCTATGGTATTATTGTTCCCTTCAATTCTTCAGGCTAGCCCTTTCTTGTACATGCAATTTTTCTTCTTATCTGTCTTGGAAGAATCAATGTCCTTTTCTTTTCTGTGTTACTAGTATCTTCTATGTTAATAGTCTCTTCAAACAGTTTATTCCTATGGACATGAACTAATGGGATTTTTATATGAAAAATAAAAATAGTCTTCAAAGGAAAGAAGATAAGCAATGGCACAAAATTTGTCACCATAACCCACAGTGGCATTGGCATACCAGCACGTAGTGGTGTGTTGTGGCAGTGGGAGATCTGGTGAGAATAGAAGGGTAGATATACCCAGGTGCAAGAAAGGTACTCACATTTGCTGGAAAAAATTCAGAAATTCACCTTCCAGGTGTTAGTGTCACAAATTGTGTTAGTCAAAGACTGGTCCAACAAGAGGAGTGAGAGGCAAAGGAAGACATTATGCAGGGTATTGAAAGTGAAGCCAAGCACTACAGAAATTAGGAACAGAGACATTAGGACCAGGGCAGCACAATGGTAAAATTACCTTTCTTGATATTGCTTCAAGCTTGCCACAAGATATGATCTTTTTCTTTATATTTTTTTCTTTATTCTGTTCACTTTCTTTCCATTCTTTTCCATCATTTGCTTTAAAATTAAATGTGTTTAAAAATTATTGATAAGACTATCAAAAATTTGAGGGAAAAAAAATTGAGACAATTTGAGAATTTGAGAAAATCAACCCACTTATTTATCTAGTACATGTTCTTATAGGTACTTCTTTCCTAGAACAGAAAAATTATTCCTCCTTTTCAATATCTCTTATGGGTTTAATCTCCCCAAAAGTAGAAATAGCAGTTTCTCTTTCTTCCTTTTGTTCCAGGAAAACACTGGGCCTTCAAAACAGACAGTTACTTCCTGATAACAGGAGCTGTGTCAACAGTCCAGGACAGCTGGGACAAATTGAAACTGTGTTAGAGGAGCAATTATCAACTAACAGAAGCTGTATTTAGGGCCAGAAGCAGAATAGCCTGCCGTTGGCTTGTGGATTTCAGATAATGTTAAAATATACTCAGCTTGGGTAGCCTCTGTAACAGCTAGAACTTTTTTGTTGTGCTTTAGTTGTCTTGTTCATGAGACATGGTGAAAAAGCACAAGGCCAAGTTCACAGTGGCCATTTCTATACTATCTTGCAACAGCATCCTTGGCAGGATTGTTAATGTCAAATTCTACTGGGCCCTCTGAGCTTGCCCCATTGCCAGTACCTGAGGAAAAACTCATAGTACCTGGGCTTCAGAGAGCCCCTCGATGTCACCATCACTCACCAACTGAGCCAGCCACTTTGATAGAATTATCACAGAATCATGGAATGGTTTGGGCTGGAAGGGGGTTAAAGGTCAGCTAGTTCCAACTCCCTTGTCACAGAGAGATGGCTTCCACAGGACTAGATTGCTCAGAGTCCCATACAGCTGTTCTTGAACACTTACAGGCTGGGACATCCCCAGATTCTCTGTGCAACCTCTTCCAGTACCTCACCACCTCACAGTAAAGAATTTCTTCTTACATTCCCCTTTTGGGAGCATTTCTGATCTGCTCATAAAATAGCCCACAAATCCATATTTCTCATCTGTGACAACACTGCTTGGGACATTTTTCTGCCAAAGATTAAACTATATTGGTGTAGCCTATTTGCATGAAGAGATAGTGCAGGAATAGCAGTAGGCATGAGGAGAATGCAAAGACCTTTCAACCCAGCCACTGGCAGGCTCCACCTCTGTGGAAACCCAGGTGTAGTAGATAGGGACAGGTGAACGGAAGATCTCAGGATGTGACGGAAAGAAAGACCCTTCCCCCTCTCCTCCTGCAGCACGTTATCTATTACCCCAAGGAATGTAACCACACCTAACCCAGTAGTTTTCCACTCCTGACTAACCCTAGAGACCCTACCAAACCCCCCTGACATAGCAAAGTCCCCTAAGACTATTTAAACCCATGAGATAAGATAATAAACACTTTCGACCATCCACCACACTGGTGTCAGCGTTTGTTGTTAGCCCGAGTAGCCCGGGAGAAACCGGGCTGCCGTGCTGTTCCTTGCAACCAGGTCGCCTTGCCTTCCCTGAAGGCAACACCCAGGGCAAGGGGAATATTTCTCTGTCTGCCCTGAGGGGTTCTGACTCTCAGGGAAGCACTGACTTTGACCCTCATTCATGGAGAAAGCCTCCAAAGCCTCAAGATAAAGTTAAGACTACAAAAGTGTGAAATAGATTATAGAGAGTAATATTGTATGCCACTTAGGTGAGAAATTTAGGTTTTAGGATTTTTAGTATGTTGTAGATCAGAACAAGATGGAGGGTATAGGCTGTTGTCTCGTGTTCCTTTTTCTTCCTTCCTTCTTCTTCATGGGTTTGGTGGTATCTCATAATTGGGTAGAAAAATCCGCATTGAGACTCTTTAGGGGTCAGTTATTGGGTGAGAAGGTAAAATAATCTAGGTGCCACTTCTTAGTTTTTTATTAAGCTTAGAAGGCCTTGTAACATGAGGTTGTTAGCTATTTTTGTGCTGTTTTCCTGCATGCAAGGTCTGGTGCAGACAGCATGCTGAAGTTTTGCTAAGATAAAAATAAAACAAGAAACTGAAGACTGAAAAAGTCCTGTGCATCTCCTCTTCCTGACACAGAACTGATCCAGAGGGTTTCCCCTGTCAGGGGAGCCCTCAGGGAGAGGGACAACTTGGGGCCAACAAAGCCATACACCTCAGGTTGAAGCCCATTCTCCCAGCACAGTATCTTCTTTTGTAGTTTGTAGTTCACAACATGGTAATCCCACAGTGTGGCCTTTCCACAAATGTGAATTACATGGGAATGATTTCTCAACTTGCTAAAAGCTTCCAGACAAACAGGCAATAGGAAATGGGAAAATATGAGAAGTCCTGTGCCAGAAGGAACTGCAATGATCCCTGTTCACTGGAAGTATGGATTATTTTCAATATATCGAGAAAAGATGATTTATGTCAGAGAAAAGGCAGCTGTCAAATACTGTTTGCTATGAAGTGACAGTCTTTGTTTAGGTGTCCTCACAGCTCACTCTCAGCTGAGAAGATGAATGCTGCATCTGTTTCCAGCTCAGTGCACTGGCACAACCCATCTTTCTCCATGACCCAGCTGAGGAAAATCTGTTGGCTGTCAAGGTGGATAGTGTTTGTGTGCACTGGGATGGGGAAGGGGCTGTGTATGGTGCAGGATTCAAAGGTCTGCATCCTGTTCAGGTCTGAGACTTGGCAGACTTGGGCAAGCAGGGGTGAGCTTTTGGCAGTAGGGTAGATGATCCTCACTGTCCTGTAAATCAGCAAATGCTAGGAGGGCAAGAATCCTTCTCACATCTCTGCTACCTATAAGGGATCTAACCTAGAGGTACTGGTTAGTATCTTTCCTGAACAGTGGAAAATTATCTATCTCACTTCATTGATTGAGTATCCAAATATTCCAGATTCTTGATAACTGACTAATGAGGTTAAAACTGGAGAAAAAGCTTAATTTCTTTACATTTAAGCAGCTCCTGCTGAGAAAACATTCCCTTTGGCACATAGGCGCCAGCTGCTCTGACATGAAGCAGCTATGGGAGAATCTGATTTTGAGGATATCAGTTTGTTAGATTAATTTCCCCCTTTGTGGCACTCAACATGCCTCAAAACACTGCTTGAAGAAATTTTGTTCAAGTGTCTGCTTTGGAGTTTTTACTTTTCTTCCTCTGTACTTCTTGCATAACTGCTACTGTCCAGTTAATTCTGAGCATTCCTGCAGTCCCAGCACTTCCTGTCTCACATCATCATGTTGCAAGGAGTTTTAAGATACAGAAGAGGCAGAAAGTTGTTTTCCACTTCTGACCCCTCTGTACTGTAAGCCTTTACTTTCCTGGAGTTATCCTGGCACAGGAACCTTGTGTATCACTGCCCTGAAGCAAGACTCCTCTGGCAGTGCCTGCAATGCTGCTTTTCCCTGGGCACCACTTTAAAACACAGCTGTGTGATGAGGGGGAAGAGAAAAGGGAGCAGCATATGCAGCACTCTGTCTAATCTAGACATCAATAATACAGTGAGTTCCCAAATTGCATAGAAAAAGCCAATTTTCACCAAGAAAGCTGAGACTGCCAGGCTTTTGCAATTGTTTTAGGGAGTTCTTGCTGGAACCTACTGCACTTTCTCCTGTATACCCCATGGAAAATTGTCACAAGTAAGATTATCATCCTCTCTGAACAAGGATCACTTCAAGTTTAAAACAGAGATAGTTAATTGCTTCTCTTGAAATAATGGGCACATTGCAAAATTACTTATGAAGGGGAAACATTATGAGAGTCAGGTAGGTGCTCAAAATTATTATGTTCTATTACTCTCCTAATTAATAAAAAGTGACATAAAACTATGGACACATTTATGTGATCATCTTTCTCTGTCAACTACTTTTAATAATTGTTTGCAGAGCAAAAAATAAATAAAAAGAGAAAACCATTTCCTAGAACATATTTTATCATAATTTTAGATTGTTATTTAAACTGAGTAACAGATGAGTGTCTTTAGACAATGCATAATTATTGAAAGTTAACCAACCTGAAATTCAATACACTGCTAGCTACAAAGTGTTTGCACAAAAAATTGGAGGGCAAATATCAGGGACTCTGGTTTGAATTTGTACATTATGGTGTCCTAAGGTGCAAACTTTGCCTGTATATCACAGAATTTAGAGGAGAGGCTTTTTCCTCTGCATTACCACTGTTATTTTTCTTGACCCAGCATTGAACTTCAACAACTTCCTTTTCTCTACAAAAAGTATAGAAATGGCACATCTGAACAAGATGTTCTGTAGGATCTAGATATGGCACAGCACTGTTCCTTAGCATAAGCAAAATAAAAATTGCTTGTTCTGTTTGGATAAATTCTAAAGCCATTTATGTCACTAAGTCTTTTAAGCCAATAATTCTTTTCAAGTTCAAGTAGTTATATTCTGACCTTTCCACAAATATAATTTGGTTAGAAAAAAATGTGCAGCACCTTGATTGAATGATCAAAACCTTCCCTGTTCTGTAGTGAATAATAAAAATTTTAAAATAAATTAATAAAAATAAATAAAAAATTTTAAAAAAAAAGTACTTAGAGGACTACTTGTCTACAAATTTGTGGGGAGAAAATTGAAAAAAACCCAAATATTTATTGTAGTTCATGTCACTGAACCTGGCAGCCCAAAGACCAATTTCCATGCTATATTCATGGTTTCCACTCTGGAATCCTTCAGTAATAATCAGTTCTTAGGGCACTGTTCTTGTGATTTTCAGTGTGAAAATTTAGATATGTAGCCATTTTCTTATAAGGCTTCTCCTCCCTTTCTATATCTGTTGTGATGTGAAATTGCCTCCATGCAGATGAAAACTCATCCTACAGGATCTCTTGTGTGAACACCATCATGTATGATTTGAAGCTCTGAAAATCTGTGGAAACTCCAAGGTCAAAGCCACAGAAGTTACTGATTTCCATACAAATATGTAGAAAGATACCATATCAAGGAATTTGTTCTAAGTTGCCACTTTAAGCTTTCTCTTTTCATCTCCTGTTTTATCCTATAAGCTTTCATTCCTTAGAGCATCTCTCTACTTAAATTTTACACAAGTTTGGAGTCATGCCATGTGTTTCACTGGATTTACCTTCCAAACCAATGCACTTATTCATGCCTGGTCCCACTCACAGCTGCCTTACTATCTTCTAAAATTAAGCTGAAAATAGGGCCGTATTCATTACTGAAACTCACCAAAACTTCCTGGGAAGTTTTTGTTACCATATATTTTTTTGCTGGATATTTATGGCCTTAAATATATATACTGTAATTGGGATGTGTATATATATATATATATATATATATATATATATATATATATATATATACATCCCAATTACAGCATTTCTCTACTTTGCTTGGGTTAATGTAGGGTAATGTGAAAAAGTAAAACCAGGAAAATAGTTGTCGTTGTTTAATGTTTACAAAGACAAAAAAAAAAAAAAGAAAATGTTGTGGCACAACACCTCAGCAAGCTGAAAGCGATTTGGCATTTTTCCATACGATGTTGCTAATATCACCTGATTTTCTTTTCTTTCATATTTTTTCTCATCCTCATAAATATCCCCTCCCTCCTGTTCCACATTCTGAAAAGTATCTTAAGCCAGAAAGCCAAACTTGTCATGTGAAAGCTGGTACCAAACAATCAAATTAAAAGTATTTAATTTTGCTAAACTTTTTACTGATTAATAACTCTATGACTCAACTGGATTTTGATACCTGAAGTCATTGCTCCATCTGGCAGACCAGTTTTCAGCTTTTTCTTCTTTAAAACAGGGATTTCCCAGCATCATTCTTGCTATCTATCTTTTCAGCTCATTTTTGTTAACATCTGCTTAGCTATCCTGCCATATTTTTTGCATATTATTTTAACCTAAGCAATTAGCTGCAATGCAAAGAAATATGTAATAAATATATATACAAAGAGTGATAAACACATCTAAAGTCATTTTGCAACCATGTCAACACAAAAATTCAAATAACAGAACTCTGAGAAGTACTTATATCCTACTAACATGGTTGCAATAATATCACCAGTTCAAGAACACTATAGATTTTGCTGTTTCATCAGTGCAATTATGAAACTTTTTTGTATTTATGGTTTACATTTATAAGATATAAATAAAGGATATATTCTTTTCTTCTCCAATATTATCTGTCTTTTCAAACCAAGTAAGTGTTTTCAGTATTGATAAAAGAACCTCCAGCTAAACAAATATCTAGTAGGTATTTGTGTGTAGAGCTATAGCAGAAATTTTATTTTCATACACCTGTTCCATCATGATGGGATAGGGGACAAAAATACCTGTGTCATCTCACAAGAAAATTTAGAGATTAGGTATGAACAAGAATTCAAAAAAAGTTGCACCAGAAACAAAACTTTTAATTTACATCTAAAGAAATAATCATCAGAGTGTGGTTTCTAAATGGAAATGTCTTTTTCTTTCCTTGATAACATTACAACTGGCTTGTATCACTACTGAACAGTACCTTCATCTATAAAATAAATGTAATCTTCCCCATTACTACCTGAGTATTACAGCTTTGCTCATTTCCGTATGCAGTAGCATTCATTATCTTTTTCTTTTATGCCTTATCCAATTTCTCAATTGATCCTAATAGCTATAAAATTTGTCCTCACAACTTGATCCTGAAATAATTAAAATGTATAAAACTTTTAGATATACACTTTCTTTTATAGGTATTTTATAGCTACATTGGGTCCATTCTGGGGTTTTTTTATTCCCACAGTTAACATATATATTTAAAGCTCTATTTTCTTGTTTCTTGGTGTGGTGCAGCTCAGATTTTGCACTGTTATGAGTAACAGATGTACCTTGCTCTTTTCAACTGAATCAAACCAGAATGCTCGACCTCAAAAACATGCTTATCTTTGGGATTCACTTGAGTTTTGTGTAAAGAAAAGAGGTAAATATCTTCAAAACCAGGGTAGTCTGTGAGAAAACCATTCAGTTCTAATACACTGATATGCTTTTGCCCAACAGTTAAAAAGAGACAGGGTACCTTTTTCATTACCCCCATGCAGGACTGAGAGGTCCACAACTCTCATCTGAAAAGGGCAAAATAACATCCTTTTGTTTATTTGTCTGGGAGAGGAGGGAGCAGAGTGTGGCAGCCATAGTTGCATAGCTGTTCTGGGGCATGAGAGCAGGGCTGGCTTTGGTTGCTGCAAGAGCAAGAGTTTGCTTCCAAATTTTGGTTACCTTGATGTGATGTCTTGGAGACACACATTCTTCCTCATCATCATTCCTGGGTCAATGCCAGTATTGTTTTTGTGCCAGGCCAGCAAGGAAAACAAGATTAAGGCTATCCAGAGAAAGAAATCAAAACATTTACAAACAACTTTTGCTGGGTGGCTATAAAAACAACTGGACGAAAGGGAAACTAAATTTTAGGTAAATCAATTATTCAGGGAAATCCTAAATTTTCATCAGGGAAATGTCACTGATATACCTGAGAGGATAAGGTTAGCTATACCTTGTGCTTCCAGATTAGAAAGCCATCTGTCTGCATCCACAGGGCCACCAGAGAGGAATACAAAGGAGGCCTACTTCAAGGAAGATGAATTCTCTTCCTACAGTTTGTGCAATTTAAAAGTGATGCTGCAATTTAAAAGTGAATTTTAAAATAATTATAATCCAGTGCATTTTGGGCAGAGCTTCAGGGCATCTCTGTCAGAGATGAGTTCTGTGCTAGGAACCAGCAGCTCTTTACTAGGGCTCTTAAGCTTGGCTCCTGTTCCACCCTTGCTTGATGTCCTCTTTGGGAAAGACACAACCCTCTAAGGGTAGGTATGTTCTTTTTCAGCAGCAGATCAAAGATCAGAGAACTTCTGTCAGGCAAAAGGGTAGCTTGAAATTATACCAACCCACAGGCTCAGACAAAACCAAACCTTGTTTACTGCATAATTACCTTTCGTTTTCCTGCTTCTCAGAACTGTCTTGTGTGTTATCAGCTCTAACAATCCCACACTAGCCATGCTAAGGCTTGTTTGAGTAACTCAAATTCCCCATCCACAGATAAAGCTAAGAAACTCAGTTAAAGCTATGCAGGAGACAGGGAGAAAAGGGGAAATGAAGCAGCAGAACTCATCCAGCCTTAGAAAAATCTTGGCTATCTCAGTTTTAGTGACTTGCAACTTAGAGAACACTAAAGAGATAATTTTAAAAATTATATTTTCAATGCCACTTTATTTTTCAGGGAGCCTGAGACCTGACATCTGAACAACAGCAGTGAACCAGCGCCCCCAAGCTCACTGGTGTTTAAAATTGCATCTGTGTGTCTGACTATTTATTTCAGATTTCCCAATCTGTTGTGGCAGGAAACTGCAATAGGTGTGGGGCATAGGTGTGTGGCAAAGGCCCCGATTAGAAATAGATGGTGACAGGCAGAAAGCTTAAAGCAGAGTGAAATATATTCTTTTCTGAAACCACCAATTACTTATTTCTGCTGACACTGAGAATTTTCTGTAATGAAGATATCAAGTACCTGAGGATAAAAATGGTCAGCTTTAAGTCTGCAGTAAATGACCAATATCTTTTGCAAAGGGAAATAATTTATTTTTCTAAAATGTAGGATTAGCACGTCCCTAGTTTTTCATCCACTTCATTATAATGTGTATGCTTACTTTTGCCATTGTCCAGTCCTCTAATGTACTGTCAGATCTTGCCCTAAATATTGATGTTTCTGCCATCTCATATTTCCTATAAGACACCAAAATAATATTACCATTAAGGGCAAATATAACTTAATGGCTGGCAAGTATCTGTTGCAGGAACACACAATGTAGG
Source organism: Lonchura striata (assembly GCF_050655825.1). Lineage (NCBI taxonomy): Eukaryota > Metazoa > Chordata > Aves > Passeriformes > Estrildidae > Lonchura > Lonchura striata. Next base: position 80,230,456 of record NC_140705.1, on the reverse strand, counting down.
TATGTGTATATATTCCCACTTACAGAGCTTCATGCAAAGCTGGCAAAGATGGGAGGAAAAGGAGGGCAGTGGTGTTGTCTGTGTTCCTGTGTGTCAGTCTGTGTGTATGACATGTGTTACACATCTGCACTGGAGTGCTTGCTCCTTCTGGGACAGTCTTGCCATTAGCAGGACCTCAGGCATGGACCTGCAGGAGCCTCACCTCTGTCAGAAGACTGTCAGATTCAGCCTTGCTTGCCTCAACTAACTCTTTTTATGCTTAAAAACTGTAAACATTTGAATTAAAACTTTCACATATAACTGAATCAATTGAGTATTATCAACAATATAAATATTTGTATGGAAAGATCTTCGTGCTTGTGTTTACTGAAGTACCATCAAAGTCATTATTTTTTCCATATAATTCATCAGTACAAATTTTACCCAGTCACTTTATATTTTAAAACATAATCATGGGGCAGAAGCTCACAGAGCAATGAAGCAAAGCCAGTGATCCAAATAAGTAAGAGGCAGAATTTGAGTTTAAAAGAACAGTCAAGTGTGAATGAACATGTGGTTGGCTGTTTAAGAAAGCAAAGAGATGCTATATAATGTTGTGGATTTTATATAATTAACATTGACATATAAGGACACTATGAGGATCATTGGACAAGACTTAGTTCCTACAACAGGTCAGCCAAAAAAATAAACACTCTGATGAGGCTCATCAGAGTAAATATACAAAATAATACAATGTGTGCTCTAGAGCACTTTGTGTGGCATTATGATAATGCCTTAAAACACTCCCTCTGTGGTATTCTGGTACTTGATCTTTCAAGAAAAAAATTACATAGTTGCTCTCTGTTTTTCTACATTATGACCATTAATTTGCTTCACTGTACTTTCTTCCAGTCCTCACAAGATGTCTGTTAGATAATAAAAGTCACATCCTCATCTTGTGGAAATTGATACCCTTCACTGTTGTCTCTGTTAACACCTCATAAGCGTGACTGGAGTCTCTGTGTACTCTCAGCTCTATTCTGGACCCAGATGAACTTGCTTCTTCCTAAAAGACTTCTTCATACTTGCTGTGATTCCCTGCTTTATAATCAGATGGTCTAAAGTAGAAGAGGGACTGACATAATTTTAACTTGATCCCATTACAAATTTTTTCATACTCTTTACTCACACACTTATAGTTCAAACACCCATTGATGAGTGACAACCTTCCCCCTGTCACTTTTTGCTAAACCCTTTCTACCTTCAAGTGCTTCTGTTTTTCCTTAGTGTGACTTTCACTGTTTTCAGCAGCTGCTTGACTAAAGCATTTTTGTCCAACATAGTTATTTTGACATAAACAGTGCTTCTCTTCTTTTCAAGACAAACATCAGGTGAGCTGCTTCTCTGGGAATGAAATCCTCTAAGAGCTTAAATGTTGGAACCCAGGTCTGGTTCAGGGGTTCCGTGTGGTGGTAAAGTCTCTCTTCCAACCCATGCTTCCCAAGAAAACTCTGCAGCCTCTTATTGTTCAATCTCAAGGCAGTTTTTTGCTAGTTATCTAAAAGATTGTCTTCTCTGGCTACTGTGGTTTACTCAGCAGCTCAGGCAGAGGCACACACCCACCCTGACACCTTCTCTGTCTGCTGTCTTCTTCTCTCCCCCCGCCCAGGGCTGCTGCTATCTTTTATGCTGCTATCTTATACATTATGTGTTAAATATTTACAATTTTTCTCCAATACCTACTAGCTACATTAAATGGTGCTTTTCTACTCTAAACCAATCCATAAGTGCCAACATTATCAAGAACATGGAGGTAAGGAAGAAGAAAGAGGTGGAACAGGACTGGCTTGCATTCCTCCATCTTAAAACTTCTGACCCCTATGTACAAAGTAAAATCCCCCCTGTACAGGTGTTAAAACCCCCTTGTACAATACTAAAAAATTCTTCCCTCTACTTTGTAACTACTTCTACTATAACATCTAAACCTTTGTGACTTGTTCTACCTTCAAAGTTGGTAATTCATTCCATGGCTCAAACTCAAAATCACAGCTGTTTCCAGCTGCCTACCAGGGTCTCAAATGCTTCTGACCAGGGCCTGGAACCTCCAAAAATGTCTGAGGGACATTTTGCGTTCCAACAGCTCTCTTTCACCACCTACTGTGCACACACTGCTTGTGAGTGCAGATATGTGAAGCAATGCCCTCCATCTTCACTCACGTGTCTCTCCCCAGGTGCTTCAAGTGTCTTGACATGTCCCACTCCCCACATTGCTTCCTGCTGGCTCCAGTACTGACCTCTGTGTGCCTTCCTCCCCCAGGTTTCCCTCTGCAGTGTTCGACATTCTCTGTCATACCTCTGGGGTTAGGACACTGCCTTTCTTCAGTGCCCATCCCTTTGCTCAGAAGATGCTACTGGCTTAATTCCAGAGCTCCAAGTGCTGTCCCCATGGGATTACGCCCCTCAGAATTTAGGAGCACTCTTACAATTTTTTTTTTTTTGGAGACTTTGGTGCTGTTTCTCCCTATAGCAGCAAGACTGCAGTTCTTCTGACAGCAAAATAAAAGTCTTCCTAAGATTTCATTTATCTCACACTTTGCTTAATAATGACTTGTAAGAACACACATCCTCTGCAGACACTGCTGCATTTCTCAGACTGTGCTGTTGCAGGTTCATAGTTTGCCTGCTCTTCCAGAGTTAATTGAAAAGCTGTCATGTCTTTTGGTGCTAGCCATTGTCAGGAAGAAGGACACTGAATTTTTTTCCACTCCACTGGAAGCCACAGCTTACAGACACAGTATGAAGCTCTGATTAAACCACATTTCTGCAGTTTAAGTGCTGCTGATTGTTTCAGTTGCTCTATCTTTTTGCTTAAGCTATTTCCATAGTTTATTTTATGTCTAGTACCAGGTTTAATTCAGTAACCATTAGGAAAGGAGCGCTGACAGCGTTTTGCCTCATTAGGTACCTGGAGCAGGGGCAGTCCCTGGCAGACCTGCCCATGCCAGCTGCAGGAGCCCAGGGAGCCCCACACAGCTCCATCCATTGTGCCAGCACAGCAGTTCATGCAGACAACCAACTACCTGAACTGGGGAACAGAGCTAATCGAGAAGCCTGTCAGGGAGAAACAAGTAATTTCCTGCTGAATTAGTACCCTGCACTTGTTTGGTTTTTGTTTTGTTTTGTTTTTTTTTCCCATAGCCCTCTAACATCTGTGCTAGAAAAGTGCCAGTACAGCAAATGGACAAGCAACCATGGGAGGGAACTGCTTTAAAAAGGGTTTCCTCCAAAGAAATTCTAGTAGGACTGCAGCCTGAGGGCTGGATGCTGCCTGGCCTGAACCACATTAAAGTGCTAAACACAGCTGCCATTGTACTGCCTTCTGCTACTGCCACAAGAAAGAGGGGTTGGTGGGGTGCTCTAATGGACCATGACTTAAATATTGCTTGCTTTGGATCTGAGGAGGGAGGCAGAATTGGGGGTATCCACTGGAGCATACCTGCCAAGATTTTTGTGGCTGCAGTTAAGCTTGCTAGCAGATCCTTAGGACCACACAATTTAAAGTCTTATTTCCAGCATGTGGCATATAGCTCTTACCTAAGTGTCTTGGAAACCTCAGGGTAAGCCTTAGGGAAATTGTTTTGGAAAATTTGCCTATTTCATGGGACTTCTATATGGAACAGCATGACCAGGGCTTGTATTCATTGTGAAAGGTCAGATGCAGTTTTTTACAAATAGGTGTTCAAACACAAAGCTAATTCGTGTTTTTATCTGTGAATATGGTGTATTTTAACTTTCAGAACTTTAACTGAGAGAGGTACAATTGCCGAAAAAGAAATTAATCACTCTGGCTGAACTTTATCACCCATTCAACATCTAATTAGTTGAATTAGAGCCACTTTGCAAGAGAGTCGATCAATTCTCTAGCTTTAGCTGCCCCAATGGTTCTGAAATTTGATGATGTTATCATTACTTCAGAGGAGACACTCAGTTAGCATTTTAATAAGTACATTTTTCTCTGGCACTGGTTACCTCTGTACCAGGAACTATCATAAGTTAAAATATTATCAGCAAAATGCAGACTCTCCTAAGCCAGAACTGTGTCCACATCTGAAAACTTTCCTGGTAGAAAAATTCTTATTACTTTCACATGGATCAAGAGAATTATAATTAACCAAATATCATGACGTGAAGACTGAGAAGGTAATTAAGAGGACAGACTCTGAACTGCAGTAATACCTTTGCAGAAAAAGCTCAAAATGAATTATTAAAATTCTCTATTCACATATGAATACATGGTGAGATGAAAGTGCCTCCAGAAGTTTTTAAACTAGCCTTTAAATACAAACCAGATAAATACTGTCCTACCAACCTCCTCCAAGTTAAGCAAATACTTTTGATGTTTCACAGGAGCACTGTCAAGTGAAAGCTAAAGATTCTGCTTGAAATTTAAAGCATACCAGATAAAAGGATCTATGTACATATGGAAAGTCTAGATTGGCCCAAATTCTTGACTATTCACACAATTCCTTTAGGAAGAGAAAAAGGGGTTCTTTTAGCCTTAAAATTGCTTGGTCTGACTTCTAGTCTTTTTGTTTTGCTGAAAACATTATGTGGGCTGCTAGACCCTTCTTCTGCTTTAGGGCATTAAGAAAATGTTCAGGAGGTAACATCCTTCAAGACCTGCACGAGTTTGTCTTTGAAGAACAGCTCACAATGCAGGGCAGTTCTAGTAGGAGCTCAGACAAAGGGTAATGTCTCTCTCACCTCTGAGGCTCTGGATTAGCAATTTGTCTTTCCAAGGAGGGAAAGATGTGAATCTCCTAAGGTGTCTTATGGAAAAGCACTAGGGTGGATGGAGGGAATGGTAGCTCTACCTCCCAGAACCTGTCTGTTCAGTCCCTCTTATGTATATCATGAGTCAAGGATGAGTTCACTTTATGTTATTATTTTTTAAAATATTACCCTATTTTTGGGCTTTCTTGACTGTATATTCCTTCATAGATGGCATGGACCAAAAGCTCTTGAAAGCTTCTATTTTTCAACCCTTCTAGAACAAAACCACCACGGACAAATCCACTTTTAAAAAGAAAAGTGTCACAAAAAGAGATTTCATGAAAACAAATGTTTAGAACAAAATATTTACATGCAACATAAGCCAGCCACAGTGTCAGCTTTCATTCCTGTTATAGAAACCTAGCTGTTGTGCCAGATTGACCTCATTTGTTGGAATGTTCCAGTGCTCTGCCTTCTTTTTTGTGCTTAGTTTCAATTCTTTTCTTATGTGATAGCTTTGCATAAATGCTCCCACCACATTTGCTTTAAACATATCCTCTTTCTGGAACTTCATTTTCCAGATAGATCGCACTACAATACGGAGCTCTTGGTGAACAAAACAGGCCAGCATTTCTGAAACATGGTAAATTATCAGAGATCACTAACTCTTTCACCTCTACAACATCCACATATGCTTTAACAGTTGTTGTTTTAAACGTTAAGGTACATGTTAAAAGAGAAGGGTTAGGATAAATGAGGAAAATTGAAATGTGTAACATTTCACTGTAACATCACAGTGGCACGGGGCATCAGTTTTGATCCCAGCCATTGCCAGGAAAGAAACAAATCTGGGCTCATGTTGATGCACAGACATCAACAATTCCTGTCAATAGAATTACTGCAGGATTCCTTCTCTGGGTTACAAAACCAGGAACCTTAAGAGAACTAAATACAGTTGAAAATGAACTAAAAGATTCATATGGAAATCTGCTAGAAGATTCGAGTGAGATGAAAAAGAAAAATTAGGTCATGCAGCCAGCAGGGAAATTACGTGGAGAACAGAGGGGCCAAAGAAAGACAGAAATTGTAGCTTTTATCACTCTTTAGAAAGTAATGGCATTCTGGTATTCTCAGAATTACCACATCATTAGCACTTACCTGCTGAATTAAGGTACTAACTTATTTATATCTTTGCTTATGAATCTTGGAAGTGCTACTATTTCCTCAGATATAAGGACCAAATCTAAGGACCAAATCTTATACAGGTCCCTTGCCACTTCCATTCACGGAAATCATGGACCATGCCTTTGATATAGTTAGCTTTCCAATATCCCTCCCTATGCAGGAGACATGAAACTACTATTTCTCTTGTTATTTTTAAAATATAATATAGCAAAATTTCCTGTTCACTTTTCAGATGATTTAGGTCTACAACTAGTAATTTAGGCCTGCAATGATGCCAGCAACCTTTGAACAGCAGAACAGATGTTTGAATCCAGGACCCTGAATTTTTAAGTAACTCCCCTAACTCCTGAGCCATGATGGTTTTTATACGGCTTATGCAAAATCCCAGTAAGGTATGACATAGTTGGTTTTAAATATTCCTTATGCCAATCAGCTGCACTCCTTCTTTCTATGTGTTCTCTCAGTACCAAGTCTATCAGATATTTCTTAACAAATAAGGCAGCCCTCAGAGAATCCTGAGACAAACATTAAGAAAAGGAGATGAGGCCATGAAAGGAGAGACATCTCTCACTACACAATCAGATCTTCAGTCAGAGTTTCATGCAAAATTGTCCATTTAGATCCAATCCTCTACACAAGACCTTTTGCTTCCTCTCCCTAAAAATACTCTGGTATCAGGACAGAGACCCTGCACATGCTAAAACAAAGTCCTGGCTTATACGGATTGAAACCTCATGGTAAAAATGGTCTCTGAAGAGGAACGAGGACTACAGGCCATGGACATGGTTCAGCAGAAAATCTAATTCTCCATGTTAAGCATCTTTAGAAATTGTGCCTCACTAATGCATTTGTCCTTCACATTCATGGACATTAGTTTTTAAAAGAAGAAAAGAAAAATGGAAGACAATTAATGCAAAAAAAAAAAAAAAAAAAAAAAAAAAGCAGGGTACTGGAGGAGCTAATCTGTTTTCTCTCTGAGTATATGTATGAGACTTAGAAGAAAACATAACTTGGCATGAGTTCATTTCCTTTCCATTCTCTTCCTGTTAAAGATTGCAGAATAGTGAATTATAGAGCAGCATATTCATAGCAGATTAAAATAATTTTTCATGCAGAGAATAATAAGTGTGTTGCATAGTTTACTATTTTAAAAGATTTAGATATAACCATGGAGGTAATATTTGTACTTGAAGGTATGAGGAAAAGCAATTAAGGTAACTCTTTTTTAAATTCCAGCCCTTTAAGATATTTATATGCCATGGCAACCAGGCAGAAGTCAATAGACCAGATCTAAAGTTTGTAAAAATCAATGGAGAAGGTAATAGGTACAGCTCACTTAAAACTTGCTGGACACCTGACTAAAGATCTGCAATGAAAGTACGATATTTCATTTTCTTTGCTTATTTGCAAGCATTTTAGCTTTGCTTTCTGCAGTTTTCCTCGTATGTATTAGCTGGTCCAGGTCTGTCTCCTGGGAGGAGATGGTGATGAGTGTGGCCCAAGGGCTTGTTGAATGCAGCCTACTCCAAATCTGAGACTGCCAGCTGCATCAGTAGTGCCCTAGGGAGGAGTGTACACCCTCCAGAAAAGGCTGTATTATTTTCTTGATCTTTAAATGCAGTTTTCCCAAGGGAGAGGTGTGGCCTGAGCCTCCCTGAAAGTGGATGAATTGCTCAGTTCCCCAGCCAGGCTGCAGAATGGGAACTTGATCAGATTTTTTTTAAATTTTTTTTTTCTTTTTTTTTTTTTTTTTTTTTTAATGACATTTCAAGCCACCTGGATAACCTGAAAAACCTCTCAGGCAGACAGTCCCCAGATCACCCCTTCTCCATACCCCAAATCCCTGATAACTACACTTTGCTCTTGTTTAAAACTGTTTCAGAACCCTCTACCAGGCACTTGACACTCTCCTTAAGACCTTAAAGAGCTTGTAGCCCCCTCCCAAACTTTGCAACTGATTGCCTATGTAAGCACAGGTTTGAATTGACTTAATTCTGTAATGTGCAACCCCATATATACCTAGTGGAATACATTGCAACAGAGCCTCCAGAGAAAGAGAAAGCTTTATTTCATCAGTGTGACTTTTGGAGACTCACAGACACCAGAAATTAGTGTTATAAACTTGTCAGCAGGTGATGTGTGGCTGCAGAATTATCCCAGCACTAGCCCTTGTGTCCTTTGGATGAAACATTAAAGAAGAAAGGAAGTTAACTATGCATGAGATGCACTAAAATTATATGATTAAATAACACCCATCCACTCATTTTTCCTATTACATTTCAGCTCACTATTTTCTTCCTGAGTATTTTATTTAAATGCTTGTACTGTGAGTCTTCTGAGCCTTACAGGAGAGCAGCTTTTTAAATCCCTGCAACTGGACCAAAACATGGAAAGGGCAACTATTTTAAGCTTACATTGAAGATCACCATTTGCAAAATATGGCAAATAATGGAGAACATTTCCCTTCTTGGCTTGGTTCAATTCTCCTAGCAGGGTGATTCCATAATGATCCCCCTTCTTATGTCCCCCACAACGATTCCACTATTTTACCCTGGGGTGTCTGAGACACATGCTCAATTCACTGATACAAATGGAAAGCTGCTCTTTTTTTTAGAGCACACAGGAAGAAATTTAGGTGAATACATATCAAGGGATATATTAAATATTTCTGCCCAATTTTTATTGTTTATCACATTTCCACATAAAATAAACACATAGTTTTGTCCATTGGGGAAAAAAATCTATATTGTTAAATGAGTAAAGATGAATAATTCTATTGATCTATCTGGAATATGCAGCAAAATGCACACTAATGCTGGTTCCTGGGTTTGAGATATTTTCCCTTTAGAAATATTAAATATAGTTTCTATATTTTCACGTTTTCAACTTTCATTAAAATTACTGCCACAAAGATATCATTATTAAAAAACTCAAAAAAAAATATCAAACCAGGTAGGATATCTTCTCAATTTGAGGAAATGTTTGAAAATATGTAGATCTTCAGTGAGAAAATTAATCTTAGAAATAAAAAATAAAAGCAGTGAATGAAATTGTATTCATCATCTTTATAATTTTGAGAATTGTATTGTCAATATCAGGTCTGATACTGTCTGAAATCAGGCACTTCTCTGAATCTTCTCTGAAAATCTGTAGTTTCTAGGTGGGAGGGAAAATTATCTTCACATTAACATGTATGGTCTCTGCAGCTTATTAGGTGTGAATCTGATGCTTTGTGGCACAAATCTCTTCAGCATTTTCTGTGAGTTACATTCCATTTCCTTCTCAATAAGAGTGCAACAATATACCACAGTGCATACTTGCTGCGACTTAATATGATTTCATGTAAAAATTAGAATTAAGCAAAGATATAAAGGTCAACTCAAGCTGACAACTGTCTCATATTTCTTCCTACAGCAAACCTAAACACATAAATGATATTTAGAGTCACTCCGAATGCCCTGGTTCTGTAGGTTGAGTGTGAAAGGAAAATTTTCTTTGCCAGGGCAGGATCAAGAAGCATCCTTTCTCAGCTGGACAACCACACAACTGATTGTCAGTCATCAGAATCTGTGAAGAAACTTCCATAAGGACTGATAGCCACACACTAAAGATACAGTACAAAACTGATAACCATGGGTAGATCAGTCCTGGACCACTTGTTTGGAGCTATGTGTGGGTCTAGTGTTATCCTGAAAAGGACAAAGCATGGTGTGGAAAAATAGGAATGATAGTAGTAGCTTCATTTTTAGCAAATGTACTGATCTGGTCTGATCTGAAATTAGTACAGAAAATGCATTTTTGGGTTCTCTCCTTTACTGAAAGTCTTTCAAAAGCAAATGTCATCTTGCAGCTGGAGGTAAGGGGGAAATTGCTTCTACAGCTATGCGACCTTTTGCGGCCAGGGGCAGCAGTTTCTGTAATACCCATACATCATGGGAGAGATTCTCAGCTGGCATAACTGACATGAATCTATAAAGTTCCCCTGAGGATGAGCATGGCAGCTCTTTCTCTGCACATCACTGCTTCCTGTGCTATTACAGATCACTGCAGCTAATGTTATTTGACTGACTTTGATGCAATCTGCACAGTACCAGTATTAACGACAATACATCGAAACATCCCTTATAGACTTTTCCCGATGTTTGTCTCCGGAAACAAAATGTTGGTTGGTCTCATATTAATTAGACATTATGTCCAAGAGATGGACATAATGATTAGATGGATTAAAACAGCTTCCAACCTTCATAATATAGCCTATCAAATCCAAAACCAAGTTTGCTTCTCTATAAACAAACTGCCATTCTGTTTTATGATACCTACATGTACTGCAGGAACAAATGACAACAACATAAGTTATGTTGCTATCTCCTCACAGCTCTTGGGAGCTCATTTCTGAAGGGATCCAAATGCCAACTGAGCAGATTTGCTGGAAATACTAGAAAAGCATAACAAAGGAAAAAAAGGAATTCACTCAGAGTTTGGCTACTGGGAAGAAAACCCGACATCATTAGTACTATTTTTCTCTCCATTTTTCTTCTATTCAAGAAAGTGTCAAAATTTCCCAAGGGAAATTTGACTCCATTTTCCTTAAGTAGGGCCTATAGTCATTTACAAATTAATATAAACTACTGCCAGCAGATTCTACCTTTAATAATATAGAACATGCATCCAAAGAACATTATGATTTACAGATGTCAAAAGGCTTTTGCTATAGTCACAATTATCAAAGCCAATAGTTTTTTATCAATAGTTTCTTACTCTTTGTGTCTCTCAACATTTAATGGGGGAAAAAAATTCCAAAAAATCTTGGAGGAATGTGTGCTATGTGTGTGTCTGTGGACATTTATGTATCCACAGAAGTGTTAAAAGAGGTTTATTTGGGAAGGACTGCAGATGGGGGTATTTGAATAGAAGTTAAGCTGTCTGAAGCAAATTGTGGATTTCTTGTAGTTTGAAAGCAGAAGCTCAAGAAGCTACAACAACTGCCCACAGAAATGAAAATAGGATTGAAAGTAGAAATATATGTATTAAAAAATTAATTATTTTTTATCTTTCACAATTCTGGGGCATAACACCTTCATTCTGCTATGAGTTTGATATGACAAAAATTCTGTTCTAAGTTGTAACCCTGTAAGTCATATGGCAAGTTGCTGTTTCATGATGTAATACTGAATAGTTCTGTGCTGTTCTATCCAAAACTGACAAGCAGATTTTTTAAACCCGAGTTCTCAAAATAAAACTAAATGTCTTTGACATGCCTCTAGATACCATTGCATTTTGTTGAAATCATCAGTCTTAATTCACCCTCAGAATAAGTCATCTCAATTCAGCAGCATTGTAAGAGAATGAGCCTAGCTTAATGGAGTTGTGGTCAGGATAATATTTAGTTATTGTTTTACGTGGTACAGCATAAAACTGCAGTTTTTCAAATATGTTGTATTCCTACTTGGCAAATACCTTTAGTGTTTCAAAAGTGGTTCTTATATGTCAAGAATGTATGCATTTTTTTGACCAATTAAATCAAATTCTGCTTATTTGCTTAAGTTATGCACTTGACTGATTAGAAAGAATTACATCCCGAGATAATTTTGACTTAGAAGTTTATATGTAGAAGAAATATTTGAAGAAAGTGGTGATACAAAATAGGACATGCTAATTTCTTCAAATTTAGTTGATTGCAAAATAAGTCCAGGATTTCCCCTGAACAGCAGATCTCTAGGTTTCTTATTGTTGTATCTCCACTGGTGCTTTAGTTCAGAAAAGGTACACATCTTCCAGAATTCTCCCAGCTAACACATTTTCATTTGAGTAATTTCAGAGGGCAGACCTGCATTCTATTTGGGTGAGCTAAGCCAGAAAACCTGTTCTGAGAGAGCACCTCAGTAGCACCAACCAGGAATAGCTTCAGCCCATGAGCTCAAATATAATGTGCACGCTAAACTGATGTGCAACTTCCCATGTCTTTGTAGTGTGGATATCATGAGAATAGTTTCTGATCACATTAATAATGTAATAAAGCTAACTATCTAGGCAAGGAAATCACCATGCCAAAAGTTTGATGATTTTTTAATATATTTCTGTGTGTAACAATACTTTGAAGAATAGTTTCCTGAGATCCTTCATCCCTAGCAATATCAGAAGAGAGAGAGCATGAGGATTTTTTTGATGTATGCCAACAGAATAATGAAAAACTTCTCATAGTGCAGTGCAGGTATGAGATGTTGTCTGAGTTCAGGGCTAGAAATATCCACCTTCAGAAGATGAAGCACATTTTTTGCATTTGCCAGATTGCCCCAACACCCATGGGAAACACAGTTTCTGTCTGTCAAAGGAAGCTGAACTCAGCTGGCAGAAATTGTCCTTTTCAGTGGAGTTAGGCCTAAGCAACATGGAAGAACTTGGATATCTAAGAAACATCATTTTGAAGGAGATCATGATTCTAGGTCTGTGCCTTGACCTGGAATTGCAGGAATTAAATGGACCCTTGTATCCAGAAATAATCATACCCAGGACCTTGTTTTCATCTAGAAAGCAATCCTGCTACTAAAATTCTGGTTGAATTTTCCCCTATCTCTCACTAATGCTCAGCTAACAAATGAAATTTACGAAGCAGTTGCAGTATTTTGAATAAGGAATTCAATGAGAGTAAGAAATTATTGTAAAATACAGCTGCTGCCTTTCCTTTCCAGAGATAGAGTATGCTAATGTGTTTGATCTCAAAGTCTGACAAGGAAATGGGGAAGGAAGAGGATGTAGTAGCCTGCTGAAATGTAAATGTTAATAATGAATGCTCTTTCAGTGAAGCAAACACAAAAGAAATTTTTATTCATTTTTTCAAATAATTAAAAATACTGTGTTTCTACAGCCTAATTGCTAACTTTTAAGTGGTTCCTTAACACTTCATTAAGAATTTTCTATTGTTTAACACTTTTTTGTATGTAATAGGCTTCAGCCATCACTCTGTATTTCTTTCCACAAGCCAACTTAACTTTTGGGCCAAAGCACAGATTTCAGGGGCTGTTGAGAAGATACTATCTGATCCTAACCTGTTTTTAAAATGAGAACTAATAGGTTTTTAAAGTTCTGTATAAGCTCTAAAAATAAAGAACCTACCACATTCACAGAATACAGCTGACAGAAGGACAAAATAGTGGTGCAATGTATGAAATAGTATAAATTAATTTAAAGCAAAACCAGCTAGTAAATCTTATTCCTTATGAAAGCCTCTGTGCTATTCTTTTCTTAAAGATTTTTAAACAAGCAACTCAAACTTTAAACATTTCTGATTTTAATAATAATATAGAAAACTATTCCCTGAGTCTTTCCTAACCAACTGTTTATTAAACCTGATTTTGTGAATTGTGTAGTGCATTTCACCTGTTATTTAGGAAATTGCAGTGAAATGGCAAGGAATGACATGAAATAGCAGTTAATGATGAGATTTGTGTAACTTAACTTGAGCTATATAGAATCTAGTGGTATATCCTGCATAAAGGAATGAATCAGAAAAGTGAGATTCAGAGATTCATTGAACTTGTGCTGTAGTTATTTCAACCTTGGTATTCTGGTATTTCAGGCTCAAAACTGTTCTTTACTTCATTTTATTCCAAAATTATGATTATGTAATAAAATCCAACATTCTGTGATCGGAATTAAAAGTGAGGCAAATACTATTTAAATTAAAAAAAAAAAAAGCGCCATTTAAAGATAAAATTATCAAGAAATTCAGGCCAAGTGTTTTTATTTATCCTAACTTGAATGGTTTTTCATCATGTGAATAAATTTATTGACTCCATAATTTACAGCAGTATAGCCAATCTCTCTTCATGCACATACTGTGGACTCTTCAACCTCAAAAAAAGAATGCATTTAGTAAATGAAAGGATCTCTGATGGTGACTTTGACAGTTTTATAAGTGAATACCCATTCTAGTCCTCTTGGTGAGTTAACATTTTAATCTGCCCTCAAACTGTAAGAAAAATAGTCTTCAAATCTTGTACCTGGGAAAACACTGTCATTCACTTGATAAGACAACAGTTAAACATGTTTTTGTAGAGTTCCAACCCCAGAAGTCTATCAAGCTTCATGCAGGGTTGTAAACCTATCACCTGGTGGACTGTCACCTACTATCAATAAAAATTTTGTTTTCTGATCAAGACATATTAGCATTGGATTTCTATTATCTGAAGAAAAAAGGAATTCTACAGGAAACTGTTATTTTTTGATTCCAGGTTTTGCTACTGATAACATCTCAATTGGATTTATACTGCCAAAAGGTGATGTAAACACAAAATTGCAAGGAGTTTGGAAATTTTAGTAGTGAGGTTTCGAAGTAAAAGTATCACCATTTCAGGAGCTTCTAAAATTGTTTAGCTGACATAAAATACTGACCTTATTTTTGCAGTTCCTTGTCATATTCAGGGATATATTGGTTTAATTTAGCTTTGTCAAATCAATTCTCTCTCTAGTAGAATGTAACAAAGTATTTTTATTTAATTTGGATAGATGTTGAGCCATAATATCAAGTAACATTATATTTACTTGCTACATTAGCCAAAATGTTTTGTTCAAGAGTATCTTGGCACAGTAACCTCAAGGAAGTCAAGTTTCCATGGCAGAAAGAGACAATTGTTTAGGTTTACCATGAATTGATTTTCAGAGAGTTATAACCATGTGCAAAAGTTAAAACCATAAACCAGTTAAAGACAGGTCTTAAAATCTTAATTTGGTGATCTTTAACATTAAAAAAAAAAAGAAATAACATTTCTAATACAAGTTAACAATACTTACCTATCTAGAAATCTTATTTAATCAATTTTTCTGAAACAGCTTTAATACACAGAAATAAGAAACAGAAATAAGAAAATTCTGAGTGTAAACAATGTGTGTATGTACTTATAAAATCCCTTCCTTTAAAGTTTTTTACCCCTTTCCACCTGTTGGCCTGTTCACAAGTCTTTGTCTGTGGGAATTTCACAACGAATCAAATTCCCCTTCATGGACACTTGAAAGAAATCTCATATACTTGTATACTTGTTGAAACGAGGGAAAAAAATCACATAGTAAAACCAGAGGATAAATATAGCCTTTCTGAATGTAAGTAATGGCTACTAACAAAATGAGGCCTCTACACTCATTTTTTTCCTCTCTCCACCTGATCTCTACTGCCAGAAGATTTCAGAGCATTTGTCCCTGGTACAATGATGCCACAAGGCAGCAATCACTGCCAAAGGAATTCAGCATTCCTGAATTAAGTAATTAAGTACTTTAAAATAGTACATGGCACATTTAGATCTGGAAGACAAAGGGTTCAGATGGATCTGGTTTGTGGATGGGTGGGCCAAAGGAAAAAGCAGAAGCTGCCAAAGGGTCTGAGAGGGGTCGAGGATGGCAGCTGTTGTACAGTAGATGACAACTTCAGGGTGCCTAAGTGACAAATGGACATATTCTTTAATTCTGCCATGATCTCAAGTGCAAAGGATGCTTTACTAAACATCAGTGGATACAGGGCAAGTTCTTCAGCTGAAGTGACAACAGGTTTTGTTTTGGACATGAGAGATATTGCATCTCCTATTCTCTGAGAATGATTGTCACTGCTTATGATATGAACTCCTGACATCTACACGAAATCTCATAACATTTTCCTGACAAAATGACCTTATTCTTGCAGTGAGCCAAAAGAAGTAAACAAACATGAAAACTGTTTTCTCTTGAGACATCTCATCCCTTATGTTGTCTGAAATGATAAAAATTAGAAAGTACCCAGCATGTAAGAATGAAGATTTGCTTAGAAGAGTATTGGAATGAGGAGAATTAAGATGCATTTCCTTGGTGCTCTCTGAGCAGCTGCACTCTAGGATTCTGCTAGTTTTTGTCATTACTGAACTTTAAGTGTTGCCTTAGTGGGCAAGCATGTCCTGTGCCTCATTTCAAGCACAAAATACTACTTTCAAAGGTTTTACCCCTGAGATGTTCCCTTACTTTATCAAAATGACAGTGTGTTTTTACTGCAACCCATTTTTACAAAGGTAAAATAGCCTTTGATTTCTCATCTTTGTCTTCATATTGGCTGCTTTTATCAGTATAAGTTTTTTGCTTTGGAGTCAAGGAAAGTAAAACATCAATTGACATTGGAGAATGACCTTTGAGCTAGCTACATCCTACAGCAGCAAAACAATGTAACTGTGTGCCTCTTAAACATCCCTTATCTCCATTATTGTCTGGTGCACTTCCCATGTCATTCACTATTTGAGTTTTTATATACATAAGATTAACTTGAGTTAGTTATTGCAGAAGCCCCAGATTTTAAATGCAATGTTTTCCAGATCACTTGTCCGGTGACCATTTATGCTTGTTCTCTATGCAGACTTTGAAATTACTTCTGTTTCCAATAATTTAATCTCACGTCCTTCTGCTGCAGTTCACTGTTTCTACTAAACAATGTGTTTCTAACATATTCCCTTTTAGCATTGCTGTAAGACATGTCAGGAAAGTTCTTTGTTACATTTGGCTTCTTGGCTCCAATTCCATGTTGTGTTTCAACACTGCTTGTATCCTGAAAATAAAAGAAAGTCTTTTCCATTAGTACCACATAAACCTTTTCCCTATTGCTTCCAAGGCATGATGCATGTCTTCTCATTAAATTTGCTCTTCTTTTGGTCTCTGCACATTCACAGTCCTGCTCTTCCCATCACTATACCCGCATTTTTCAAGTTCTGGGGGAAAAAAGCTTTAAAGTATATCCTTAATGGATAAGTATAAAAATTTGTATATGTCTTAAAAACTGCTTTATGATGGAAGAGCTTTCAGAAAAATTTAGCATGTTGAAGGCATTGTCTTATTGTTTTTAATGTGTTCAAGAGTTTTGTAAGGGACTAGAAGGACCTTCAAAACAGAGCATGTTGCCTGGTGTAAGAAAACTCCCAAACCCACCAGTATCTAAGAAATCCCATACACTGTCCATAGAGAGACTGTCCGCAGAGAGTCTACCCAGACTGCCAGAGTCTGTCTGGAAACACCAGTACACAATGATGCAGACAACACAGGACATCCTCTGAGGTTCAGAGGGTACATCCCATTAACCATGCTCCATCATCCTGCCCGTTTAAGCAAATGGCCTAGTTTTCCAACTAATTTTCCTTATTTTTTTCTCAAAACAATTAGAGTTCAGTATTCTTGGGAGACTGTTTCATGGTGACTATCTTGGGTATCTCACAATTTAAACCATAATTTCACACAGAGTGACAGCCAGGGTAAGATCTCCAGCATTTTCCCCTGTCTGGCTCTCACACAGGCCTTACTCTGCCAGCCTGCTGGCACAGCAGATGCTGCTGCTGCCAAGCACTGCCCCTGCCAGAGACTGGCCAAATGTAAGAAAGGCACATGCCAGACTGGCATGCATGGTCTGCCCCAATCTCTTTGGGATGTATGGCTCCTGCTGTATCAATAAAAAACTGGTTTATACAATTGCAGATGGTTCTTGTCAGTAATGATCTAGTCAGCCACAGAGGGAATGGGAAAAACTCATCAAGCGTAATTGAGCTTTTGCTCTTAAGCCTCTCACATCCATCAGCAAGTCCTGTTCTCTATCTTTCCAAAGAAACTGCTTAACACATAAAGCCTGCTAATGCTGTGCTAATATGGGCATATAACTGAGTTCCTTCTGATAAGCCTGGTAATGATCAGGCTGTCTGAGGTGTACCTGCTCTCTACTCCTTAAATGCTGAATGTATTCTAAGAAACCAGGAAGGCAATTTAGCCTCTCATTATAGATGTCCAACTCATTTTAGCAGTTACAGCTGCTTTAGTTTTTAAGTGAAATTGTTAACTTCTAAATTCCTTTGCAAATTTGTGAGTTTATCAGGAGAAGAACAGGTTTTAAACTTACTTCTGCTTCCTTACACAATAAAGTGTTAGCCACATGCTAAGATTTCACATGATCTGAAGAGCAAAATAAATGGAGTGAACATTCCCTGCTGGCTCTATCCCAGTTTTGCTCATCTGGATGGTTTTGACAGGCTGAAGACTTGTCACAATTGTAATCTGGTTCCCAGAACACAAAAAAAGGTTATCCTCCTGTGCTGCTCTGGTAAATTGTCACAAAACTCACATTCAACATGAAGATACTCAAAAATCTGGAATTAAAATATTTGTCATAGTCCCTTTTTACATGCAGTTATCAGTAAGAATGCAAGTGAAGAATGTCACTTCTTGAACCATGTATGGACATGTTAGATACAGGAGGCATATCACAGTCACAGCACTGCAGCATCTTCTCTTTCCTTCAGACCTGGATTTAACAAGATGTTAAGATGACTCTAACTGACCCCAAAAAGAGTATGGGCACTCACAGCTGTTTGGGTCATACCCACCTGTATCTACTTCTTTCCATCCTTCTGTCTTTAAAGTCTTTATAGTATTTGAAGACTTTAAAGTCTAAATACACCATCTGCTTCCTCACCTTATAACTCAGAATAACTTTCACATTTTTGAGTCTCCCTTTGCTTCATTTCTAGTCGTTCTGATTGCTCTTCCCCAAGTACTGTTACATTTTTCCCAAATAATGTGTACTTTCTTTGGGGATTTCTTTGGCCTGAACTCCCTGTTGATGTTCCTGTTTGTCATGCTATTAGCACTGGTTGAATAACTCTACAAAGGCACTAGAAATACCTCCTGACCAGCTTTTGAGTCTCCATGCACATGCATTTCAGTGCAATGTTTATAAAGTATTTAATTGGTTACAACCTGCTTTGTTGTTCATTTCACTTGGTTTTCCCCAGCATAAAATAAAAATCAGCAAAACAAAAGTGAAGAGAGATGAGCAGGGGTGTTTCTCATCTTTTCCTTCCCATGAGAAGCACAAAGCTTTTGCTTCCCATGAGAACCCACACAGCGTTGTTGAAGCCTGCAGGTGTGGGGGCATGAGACCAATTGTACCTGCCTAAAAGCAATGGAATGCAAGGGAAAACTGCCTGTGTGGCTCCAGGCAGCTTAAGTGAAAGGCTGTAGAGCCGCAAATATTGACCTGTAATATTACACATCCTGAAGCACTAAGGCACCTCAAGCACCATACCACTTCATTTTCTGTTTACCTTCTTCACAGTGAAATCTCTGTGATTTCACAGTCATCTGCCATACCATCCCTTTTTCTCTTTTCAGTCAAAGAAATCTCATTTGTCCATCTGCATGCAAAGTCTGTCTGGTGTCTGTGATCATCTTCATCACCCTTCTCAATGCTATTTTTTATCCGACTACAATCTTCTGAGAGCCTTGCATTAGAATTATAGTCAATTTTCAAGACATGCTGTGTGAAAGTATTTTAGACTGACCTGGTGATATTTTCGGTTTCATTTTTCCTCAGCTAAATAATTCCTACCACTGAATTTGTTTTTTTCACTGAAACAGAGTAATGCAATAACCTCCTTGTTTTCATAATCCCTGAAACTTGTTCATGGTGAGCAGATTCAGACAAATAGTTGTAATACACTTTTTAATCTTTATGTTTTTAAGCTTTTCTAATAAATTATACCAACTGAAGTTGAATCATCACATGATCCATGAGCACTCTCTGGGTCAAAAATCTATATGCATGTAGACATGCAAAAAGTCAAAGAACACTTATTCAAATTATTTTGATAAAGGACATTTTACATAAGTTGAGAGATATACCCACAGTTCTTCAGTCATTTCATCTGTTAGGGGAAAGGACTTGTCATATTTTCAAATTACTAGCATCCAATTTTCTTTAATAAGGTTCCTAAAACATAGGCTTCTCTACCAAAATACCTAGAAGTGTTGTCACATTTCAAACAACCAATTTTACATGCAATTCACTTAGATACAATCCTGAAAAACATTTTTAAGTGAATATTCATTAACTGAAACTTTTTTTTTTTGTATCACTGAAGAACTAAGTAGAGGAAGTGGAACAATGCTGCTGTTTGTACATAAAGTGAATAAATACAATACATTTGTGACATGTGAGTGTCATTGGTTCTCTTGGGCTGCCATTTCTGATATGGAAGTTAGAGAACTATGGAAAAATTAATCCATTCCTCCTTGGGTGTGGAGAATCACAGCATTAGCAACATCAACTCAGTACTAAGGAATTTCACTTACCAAAAGCCACCTGATCCTAAGGCCTGGCTCTCAGGCACTTCAGGGATTTGAATCTGCTTGTCAGTGCAGTCTGAAACTCATTTGCGTATATATTCCCATTGTAGCAAAAAGTTTTATGCTTCCCATGCAGCTGAGATGGAAAATATTGGGTCATAAGAAGAAAGAAAAATATTTCAATCTTTTGGATACTTTGGATGACCCCTATCACCTCCTCCCCTGTCTCAGCCACAGTGCCCCTTAGCCTGAGGGTTGGTTTCTCATAGCAAGCTGCAGCACAGTGGGTGGGAGTGGAGCACCTTTTGTTTAGCACACCAGCTGTTCACCTGCTTAAATATAATCTGCTTAACTAATTACCTGCTTTTCTTAAAATTGAGCTTGAATTTATTTTAAATTTCTTCGCAATGTAAAATCCAGACAGGGAATTCAGTTCCTCAGACTTGTAAAAAACTCATCTCTAATTATATAAACTTAATACAGGCAGGGCATAAACCTTAAACCTCTAATTTATTGAAAAATGCAGTTTATTGAATATGTGAATTCAGGCAAATGTAACAATTTTTTTTGTCAGTAGAAAAACAGCTGTTCCTCAAGTAGGAATGATTTGCTTAGACTTATTTTAATAACATATTTCTTTTTTTTTTATTTCTTTTTTGTTATTGTTGTTTTGGGTTTTGGGGGGTTTTTTTGTTTTGTTTTGTTTTGGTTTTGCCTGGGTGGGCAAAAATACTTTCTAGAGATGCTATTCTTTTCCAATAATTATGGGAGATGGGCTCACTGCAATTCTCTGTTTAGATGACTCCCTCACATGGCTTATACTAGTTGGCATGAAAATGGCTATGCCTGTTCTTCAGACACAAAATTGAAGAAAAACACAAAGTCCTTTGGAAAAAAAATATAAAAAAGGGCAAAAACAAGTCCAGTTAATATGTAGGAAATAAGAATTATCCAGAGGATCTCATAGAAAATATGAGACAGAAATTCAGGGGTACATAACAGCATCTGTATTTGCACTAAAAACACTCAGCCTAGTTTAGCTCTTAGAGGAACTAATTACTAAAAAAAAACACACAGAGAGGCTGTTGAATTTCCATCCCTGGAAGTATTAAATCCTCAAATGAATTAAGGCCTTATCAACCTGACCCGAGGCTGAAGATAGCTCTGTTGTGAGTCCAGGGCAGGATGAAATGACTGACCAAGATCTCAAACCCAAACCAACCACAGCTATTCCATGAATGTGCTTCTCAGAATCGGTCTACACTACTGTAGAAATGAGAAGGAACAATTTGTATAGCAGAAAACTCTCTTCCTCTCATAGTCAGGTCTTTTAGGATACACTTGGGTAAAGTTACCTTAATCAATGAGCACTATTTCAGGTCAGGATTAAATTGTGCTTGCTGTTTTAAATGGCATACCAAGGAAGAACATCAGCTCTGAGACTGGCTCTGATTGAGAAAACAAAGCATTGTCCCTCTGCTTCCGTGTCACTGTGTCCTGGGTTGTAAGATAAGCTTGTATTCCATTTGCCATCTGTCGAAGGCGAACCGGTTGGACAGGTTTTTTGTTATCTCTCTCAGAGACAATGGTTTGTGTATACACCTTCGACTGATTCAATGAAGGGGGTCCCACCCAGAGGGGAGAAGCAGCTCTCTCCCTCTTCTTCGCGAGACTCCGAGAGAAGCAGCTCTCTCCCTCTTCTTCGCGGGACTCCGAGAGAAGCGGCTCTCTCTCTCTCTCTGCGCGGGATTCCCGGGGAAAGCAGCTCTCTCTCTCTCTCTTTGCGGGATTCCGAGAGAAGCAGCTCTCTCTCTCTCTTCGCGGGATTCCTGGGGAAGCAGCTCTCTCTCGCTCTCTCTTCGGCGGCACTCGCAGCGAAGCAGCCGGCGCGCAGAGGCGACGGCAGCGGAGCTCAGAGGCAACCCCGGCGCAGAGGAAGACCGGCCCCACTGCCACCAGATCTTCAGAGGGAAACTATACCCTTCTAGAGATCACCACTGCAGCTACAATTCACCAGCCACTGCAAGGGAAGCAAATTGTCCCAGTAGAACTGATACTGGCACCCCGCAGGTTCTGGACTTTTTTTTTTTTTCCTTTCACTGGTTTTGTTTGTACCGATTGCATTTGCCTTTTTAAATTGTTGTCTAGTTTTCTCCTAGTAAAGAATTGTTACTCCCACTCCCATATCTTTGCCTGAGAGCCTTTTAATTTAAAGATCCTCGTAATTCAGAGGGAGGGGGGTTTGCCGTTCTCCATTGCACAGGAGGCTTTGCCCTCTTTCACAGACTCCTGTCTTGTCGAACCAAGACAGAATTTGGCGCCCAACGTGGGGCACGAGGGCATTGAGAGGGAAAAAGGATTAACAGTTCTTAAGTAATTTGGTTTTGTTGTGTGTAAAAACATCTTCAACATCACCATGTGGTCTAGTTTACCTTGGTTTGGGTGGCATGTGATCGTAGCTATACTTTTCCCATTTGCAGACCCTTATCTAAAAATGGGTCCTATAACTAAGGCTACGGTGTCTGTTATCAAGTTTGGCTTCTGGGTTAATTGGGTGAGGAATTCATGAATCTTTAATTTCCTCTGGAAGGCAGGTACATGGATTCATAGCTATCACACGTTAACTGTATGTTTTTGGGGTTACTTTAATAACGGTACCTACTGCGAGGAAATAGCACCTGGGCAAACTTTCTCTCAACCTTTTAACCATCTTTTTGGGTCTGCTCCACCAGTTCTCAAAGGGTTAAGATCCTTTATAAGTGCTAATGATACCATACAATGGGTGGTGTTGCTGATAGTCCTGTTATATTTAGCATTCAGAGATAAGGGAAGATTAACCTGGATAACTACCCTCACACCTACACCACAGACTCGAGATGCTGCTGCTCCAGAGCCTGACCCTGCCCCACAGCCCACCTCAGAAATGAACCGCCCAGATTGGGTGAGGGTTCTGGTTAAGGAGATACGAGAGATGCTGAAGGAGTGCATTTCCCCAGCTGGTGAGAAACCGGCCCTTTGCCTTGAGGAGGGACAGTCTAATAGTACAGCTGTGGAACCCACAGATGTTACAACTGTCCAGGTTCCAGCTGAACCACAAAGGCAGTCACGGTCAGCAGCAGTGGCCCCGGTAAAAACAAGGAAGTCTAAGGTGAAAGCAGAGCACCCTGCAGATAGGGACAGGAATGGAGGAACCTCACAACCCACAGGGGAGCCAGAGATTGCTATCATCACCGAGTCCCTGACGTACGAAAGTCTTCGCAATCTGCATAAAGACATTGTGCGACGAGGGCGTGAGGCTTATGCTACCTGGCTACTCCGGGTTTGGGATCTTATGGGTACAGGCGTGCAGCTGGACGGTGGTGAGGCAAGGAACTTGGGACCCTTGACCCAGGACTCAGGTATAAATCAGGTTTTTGTAAGGGAACCAGGGTCCCTTTCTCTCTGGGAGCGGCTCTTAATGAGTGTCAGGGAGAGGTTTATCCACAGAGAGAGAATGCAAGAGCACCATCATAGAATGCGCTGGAAGACCCTCGAGGAAGGGATCCAACAGCTGAGAGAAGTGGCAGTATTGGAGGTACTCTTTGGGAGGGATGGACGACACAATAATGATCCTGACAAGGTCAGGTGTACGGGACAAATGCTGTGGAGTCTGGCAAATCTTGGGCCATCTCAATACGCCACCTTCATTGCAACGATCAATGCTGACACCCACCGGGAGACAATAGGTTCTGTTGCCAACAAACTTAGGAATTATGAGAGTATGATTAATGGCCCAATGCAGGCTCATATCTCAGCTGTGATTAAGGAGTTTAAAGAGGAGATGAGGGAGGAGATAAGGAAGGTTAATACAGCACCCGTGAGAGTCACAGGCCCCAGAATCAGCACCCAACAATCCCCAGCTAGAGAGAGAGGGTACACCCCAAGGGCTAATCTGTGGTTCTTCCTGCGTGACCATGGGGAAGACATGGGGAAGTGGGATGGGAAACCCACTTCTGTCCTGGCAGCACGGGTCCGTCAACTCAAGGAGGGAAACTCTAACCGGGGGAGTTCCACCAAAGTGAAGGTAGCCTCAACCTCCCGTGACCAAGCTTGTGGGTACGATCTGTCAGACCCCCTTGAAGGGACCTCTAGTATGTATGCCCAGGGAAGGAATGATAACCAGTGTTAGAGGGGCCCTGTCTCTAGCCAGGGAGAGGCACGGGAAAACCGGATCTTCTGGACAGTGTGGATCCGATGGCCTGGCACATCAGAGCCACAAAAATATGATGCTTTAGTTGATACTGGTGCACAGTGTACTCTGATACCATCGGGACATGTGGGGGCAGAGCCTGTTTCCATTGCTGGTGTGACAAGAGGATCACAACAATTGACTCTGGTGGAAGCTGAGGTGAGCCTGACTGGGAAGGAGTGGAAGAAACACCCTATAGTGACTGGCCCAGATGCTCCGTGTATCCTAGGCATAGACTTCCTCCGGAACGGATATTACAAAGACCCAAAGGGACTCAGGTGGGCTTTTGGAATAGCCGCTGTAGAGGCAGAAGACATTAAGCAATTGAACACCTTGCCTGGACTGTCAGAAAACCCCTCTGCAGTAGGACTCCTAAGGGTGGAAGAACAACGCGTGCCAATTGCGACCTCGACAGTGCACCGCCGGCAGTATCGGACGGATCGAGATGCCGTGATCCCCATCCACAAAATGATTCGGGAGCTGGAGAGCCAAGGGGTGGTCAGCAAAACCCACTCACCCTTCAACAGCCCCATCTGGCCTGTGCGCAAATCTGACAAAGAATGGAGATTGACTGTGGACTATCGTGGCTTAAATGAAGTGACTCCACCGCTGAGCGCTGCTGTGCCGGACATGCTGGAACTCCAGTACGAGCTGGAGACCAAGGCAGCAAAGTGGTATGCCACCATTGATATTGCTAATGCGTTTTTCTCCATTCCTCTGGCAGCAGAATGCAGGCCTCAGTTTGCTTTCACCTGGAGGGGCGTGCAGTACACCTGGAACCGACTGCCCCAGGGGTGGAAACACAGCCCCACCATCTGCCATGGACTGATCCAGGCTGCACTGGAAAAGGGTGAGGCTCCAGAACACCTGCAATACATTGATGACATCATTGTGTGGGGGAGCACAGCGGCAGAAGTGTTTGAGAAAGGTGAGAAGATCATCCAGATACTACTAGAAGCTGGCTTTGCCATCAAGAAGAGCAAAGTCAAGGGACCTGCCCGAGAGATCCAGTTCCTGGGAGTGAAATGGCAAGATGGACGGCGCCAGATTCCCACTGAGGTCATCAACAAGATCACAGCTATGTCCCCACCAACCAGCAAAAAGGAAACACAAGCTTTCCTGGGTGCCATAGGTTTCTGGAGAATGCACATTCCTGAGTATAGCCAGATTGTGAGCCCTCTTTATCTGGTTACCCGAAAGAAGAATGATTTCCACTGGGGCCCTGAGCAGCAACAAGCCTTCACCCAGATCAAGCAGGAGATCGCTCATGCTGTAGCCCTTGGCCCAGTCAGAACGGGACCAGAGGTCAAGAATGTGCTCTACTCTGCAGCCGGGAACCATGGGTTGTCCTGGAGCCTTTGGCAGAAAGTGCCTGGGGAGACTCGAGGCCGACCACTGGGATTCTGGAGCCGAAGTTACAGAGGGTCTGAAGCCAACTACACTCCCACAGAGAAGGAAATCTTGGCTGCCTTTGAAGGAGTTCAAGCCGCCTCGGAAGTAATTGGCACAGAAACACAACTCCTCCTGGCACCCCGACTACCGGTGCTGGGGTGGATGTTTAAAGGAAAGGTTCCTACTACCCACCATGCCACTGACGCAACATGGAGCAAATGGATTGCCCTCATCACTCAACGCGCCCGTATTGGAAACCTGAATCGCCCTGGGATTTTGGAGATAATTACGAACTGGCCAGAAGGTGAAAACTTTGGTCTCACTGATGATGAGGAGCAGGTACAAGTGACAAGGGCTGAAGAGGCTCCACCATACAACCAACTACCAGCAGAAGAGACCTGCTACGCTCTTTTCACTGATGGTTCCTGTCGCATTGTAGGGATGAACCGGAAGTGGAAAGCAGCCGTATGGAGCCCCACACGCCAAGTTGCACAAGCTACCGAAGGAGAAGGTGGATCGAGCCAACTCGCCGAACTCAAGGCCGTTCAGCTGGCTCTGGACATTGCTGAAAGGGAGAAGTGGCCAAAGCTCTACCTTTATACTGATTCATAGATGGTAGCCAATGCTCTGTGGGGCTGGCTGGGAAGGTGGAGGAAGGCCAACTGGCAACGTAGAGGAAAGCCAATCTGGGCTGCTGATATATGGAAAGACATTGCCTCTCGGGTGGAAAAGCTGACGGTGAAAGTCCGTCATGTAGATGCCCATGTCCCCAAAAGTCGGGCTAATGAGGAGCACCGAAACAACGAGCAGGTAGATCAGGCAGCAAAAATAGAGGTGTCAAAGATAGACTTAGATTGGCACCATAAGGGGGAGTTGTTCCTGGCTCGATGGGCTCATGATGCCTCAGGTCATCAGGGCAGAGATGCCACCTACAAGTGGGCACGAGACCGAGGGGTGGATCTAACCATGGACAGTGTTTCCCAGGTTATCCATGACTGTGAGACGTGTGCTGCCATCAAACAGGCCAAGAGAGTGAAGCCCCTATGGTATGGTGGGCGGTGGTCCAAGTACAAGTATGGGGAGGCCTGGCAGATTGACTATATCACACTGCCCCAGACACGCCAAGGCAAGCGCTACGTGCTGACCATGGTGGAAGCCACCACTGGATGGCTGGAGACTTTCCCTGTACCTCATGCCACTGCCCGGAACACCATCTTAGGCTTGGAAAAGCAAGTCCTGTGGAGACACGGCACCCCTGAGAGAATTGAGTCTGACAACGGCACCCATTTCAAGAACAGCCTTATCAACACCTGGGCCAGAGAACATGGTATCGAATGGATATATCATATTCCCTATCATGCTCCAGCTGCCGGCAAAGTTGAACGGTGCAACGGACTCCTTAAGACTACCCTGAAGGCACTTGGTGGGGGAACATTTAGAAACTGGGAAATTAACCTGGCAAAAGCAACCTGGATGGTCAACACCCGGGGGTCTGTCAGTCGAGCTGGCCCTGCTCAGTCAGAACCCTTACACGCAGTAGATGGAGATAAGGTCCCTGTAGTACATATGAAAGGTATTTTAGGGAAAACTGTTTGGATTAATCCCACCTCAGGCAAAGACCAACCCATTCGTGGGATTGTCTTTGCTCAAGGACCTGGTTACACTTGGTGGGTAATGCAGGAAGATGGGGAGACCCGCTGTGTACCACAGGGAAACTTGGTCTTAAGAGAAAACTGGGTGTAAGATTTCATGGTGTGCAAATGGAAATAGAATAAGGGGTGGATAATGTCCTGGGTTGTAAGATAAGCTTGTATTCCATTTGCCATCTGTCGAAGGCGAACCGGTTGGACAGGTTTTTTGTTATCTCTCTCAGAGACAATGGTTTGTGTATACACCTTCGACTGATTCAATGAAGGGGGTCCCACCCAGAGGGGAGAAGCAGCTCTCTCCCTCTTCTTCGCGAGACTCCGAGAGAAGCAGCTCTCTCCCTCTTCTTCGCGGGACTCCGAGAGAAGCGGCTCTCTCTCTCTCTCTGCGCGGGATTCCCGGGGAAAGCAGCTCTCTCTCTCTCTCTTTGCGGGATTCCGAGAGAAGCAGCTCTCTCTCTCTCTTCGCGGGATTCCTGGGGAAGCAGCTCTCTCTCGCTCTCTCTTCGGCGGCACTCGCAGCGAAGCAGCCGGCGCGCAGAGGCGACGGCAGCGGAGCTCAGAGGCAACCCCGGCGCAGAGGAAGACCGGCCCCACTGCCACCAGATCTTCAGAGGGAAACTATACCCTTCTAGAGATCACCACTGCAGCTACAATTCACCAGCCACTGCAAGGGAAGCAAATTGTCCCAGTAGAACTGATACTGGCACCCCGCAGGTTCTGGACTTTTTTTTTTTTTCCTTTCACTGGTTTTGTTTGTACCGATTGCATTTGCCTTTTTAAATTGTTGTCTAGTTTTCTCCTAGTAAAGAATTGTTACTCCCACTCCCATATCTTTGCCTGAGAGCCTTTTAATTTAAAGATCCTCGTAATTCAGAGGGAGGGGGGTTTGCCGTTCTCCATTGCACAGGAGGCTTTGCCCTCTTTCACAGACTCCTGTCTTGTCGAACCAAGACACACTGTCCCTCTCCTTCCTCATCAAACAACTTTCTCTTGAACACAGAGGGGGAAACTGCAGAAATAAAAGAGGGCATTCCAATTTGAAAGTACTGAGGAACCTTCAAAAACCAGGGAATGGCCAAGAAGACAATATTCTTGTTTGCTTGTTTGCTTTCAGCATGTGATACAAAGTTCATGGGGATTTCAAGCCTGATTTTTATGAGGGCAACCAAGTTTAAATACAGAAACACTAGCAGGAGAAGATAAATAAGCAATCAGCCTTGCAGTGGTCATAGTGGTTTTCACTGATTTGAGTTATGGATATCTGTACGTGTGGATGTGTATCAGAGGTTGAGGAGTTGGGATGAATGTGTGCATTCCATACAACTTCCGTTACTGGACCATGTTGTTCACCACTAAGGCTGAAATCTTAATTCATCCTCTTCCTGATATTTACACATCAATCTGTCAATATAAATGACAATATACTCTTTCCTGAGGAATCATTCCTCATTCAATGTACTGGATGCCACCCTCTCCCAGGAAATATTTGCTGTCTTTCATGAAGTGCTGCAAAATGAATGTATATAGTACAAAATGTAAAGTATAAAAAATATAAAATCATGTAAGGAAAGATAACTGACCCAGCAGCTTTGCAGTCCAGTACTTAGCATAGTCATGAACAAGCAATTAATTCACAGATTCCATGACTGTAAATGTGTGAAAAACTGTCTCCAAGAGAAACTGTGAACAATGACCACAGGATATCTTAAAATCCAGCCATAAATACTGGATATCCATGAAGCAGATTTAAACTGTCCCAACAAAGAGAGTTACACCAGGGTTTTCAGCAGACTGAAGTACTAATATATGTCATAAAAACAGGACATAAATGTCGCTAAAATCTAGGCTTTCTTGTCTTGTAAAGGCAGCATTACATTTTGGATTGAGCATGCTTGATTTGTCCCAAGATAAAAATGCTTCATGTGTCTTTATATCAGGTTAGAAATTTTACTTTTTGTCTTTCCTCAGTTGGAAATTGTGGATCAAATTCTCATCTTACACATGAAAGTAGAAATGCATATCCAAGAGCAGAATTTGTCCATTTAATATCAAAGTAATGCGCAATAAAAGATGCTGGTAGAGCATTTTTTAGATTCTGACATGGAAATGTACATTAACAATTTGCAGCAGAATTTAAAGAAAGCAAAATTGACTCTTCTCCATTTTTTAAAAATGAGACCTAAGCAATGATTCCAATCAGAATATATAAATTTAGAAGAACACTGACTTGTAAGCAAAGTATTTATTTTACGTCAGTCATTCCTGATTTGGATTCAGTGCAAATTCTTGTTATAATTATGTATCTTTTTTAATGCAATTCATGCTGCAGAGAAGCAATGTAAATAGATCAAGGATTCAGTGTTAATAAATAGCAAATTTTTATTTAGAATTTTTCTTTCCTATTGTAAAAGCTCAGAAGAAAAGGCACTATACTGTATGTGTCTAACACTGATAGCCAGATAGCCAGAATCAATGATCATTGGCAAGAGCACACTGTGAGAACGAACAGGATGTGAAAAACACTTTTCTGGGACAAATGTTCTTGTTCTGGTTTCTGGAGATAAGCACAACATAGCACAGCAAAAGCACATGAATGAGGCTGAGAAGTGGACATGGACTTCTGACCAAGGGCTGACTCAGTATCACGGGATCAGTATTTCCATAGACCCTGAAGCCTTCCAACTCTTTTCCTGAAAGGTTGACAAGAATAAACTGCACATGATTAATAATTTGCATAGGAAGCATGAAACACCTCTAGCAGGGGGAAACTTATCTTTGAAGAGGCACCCTCAGAAAGCCTGGACAATGCTTCAATCATCCTAAAACAACAGCAGGATCAGCACTGGAGTTAGAACTGCTGATCTCTTTTATTCTTCCTTTCTTTGTCTCAAACTCTCTTTAATCTGTCTCTCTGTCTTTCACTCTACCCCTTAAGCAAAATCCATCCAAGTGTGTTTATACTAAAAATGAGGAACTAACTTAAATCAATTTCTATGTAAAGTGTGTAATTTGCTATTAAAACAATTGTAAGTTTTTGAGGATCATCTGACTGTTGCCATTTGGTTTTGACCACGGACATCTACCAGTCTTGGGTGTTCCCTTCCCCTTAGGGGGACACCACACCTACAGTTTTTACTACAAACGGCAAAGTCTCATAAAGCTTAGAAATCAATAAAATATAGTGATTTTGAAGCATGCTAACTTTCTCCAGGTGTAGCTCAGTCTGTTCTGCATCTGAGTTCCTTTAACAATTCAAGGAGGTTTTGATACCTAGGGCCATCAAAGGAAATTGTTGACCATAACCCTGTTCCACCAAGGTTAGACAACATAATTTCTTACTCTTTTATGCCTTCTGGCTTTTTAAAATCAAATACCTGACTTGAAAATTAGATAAATATAGGTTTTTTCCCCCTCATCTAATCAACTGCACATGAAAATAGACATTTTAGGAAAATAAAATTATTAAAGCCTGTAATAAGTCCTGACAGTAAGGAAAACCATGCAACAGCTTTCATTTCTGTATCATGTCTGCATTTGCTAAGATTTTACTATTCAGAAGCTCCTTCCATTGTTATTTGATGCTATCAACATATTAATCATCAAAATTCAAATTAGCTAATCAAATCAAATTTGATTTATTAATCTAAAATTTCCAGGACTGATCATCACTCTCTGACAGAATCTGATAAAGACATTTATACATGATAAAGGCATTTAAACAAAGATATGGCATGTACATTTTAGATGTGGTAAGGAGGCATGATTAGGGCTAACCCAGCTTTGTCCACAGGTGAAGACATAGATCCAGCAGCCTCCTTGGGGCTCACAGACATAGCCACAGGAATAACTCCAGCCACAGGAATAACTGCCCTATGGAAGTGTCCCTCGGAGTGAATGACAGAGCTGACCTGCAGATCACATTAATTTCGAGCCACTCTGCTTTATTGAAACCCATTTCAGGAGCAAGCAGCTGCAGCCAGATAATGTCTGAATGAGAGAATCATTTAATTTAAACCACATAGTCCACTAAGGAGACTCACATCATTATGCAAAATGCTACAGAAAGCCAGGGTATTCTGCATTTCACAGACTCATAGGAGGAAAAATATCTGATGGATCTTTCTAAAAAAATGTAACATACATTCTGACTGAGAAAGCAATCATATCCAGCAGAGCACATATGCTCTATCCTAAGCTTTGTGAGGCTGATGGTGGCTGAGCACTCAAAAGTAAAAGCCATTGGTTACAAATTTTTCTTTAAAAAATCTGGATGGTAGAAATCTGTTACAAATGCAGTAGCAGGAACACACATCTGGACCAGCTGGAACATGAAATATTCACTCAAAGGTCGCTGTGGACATCCATTTTGGATCAAAATATTCAAAGTATCTTGAAAATTACTTGATGTGACAGATGTTTGGTTGCCATAGAAAATCAAATACTCTTTACTAAGGTGATTAAATATATCTGTGGGTAGCTGGTTTTATTGAAAATGTCTGCCTTAAAATCAATGAAGCTTATTTTTCTATATTATTTCTTTGGTGTGACCAGATTATTCATGTTTGTTTTTGTAAAATAGTTTTATAATTTTCCTGGCAGAACATGGCTTCCTGAAAATAACCTGTTCAAATCCTATCAAAATACTTAGAAAAAAATTTCTCAATATTGACTAGAGACCCAAGTTTAGAAACTATTTTTAAAGATTGTGATAGCATTTTCGTTAAATATATTGTAATATCATACCTTTTCATGTCTTGATAGAAGCTGGATCAGGACCCTGATGCTCACAGAAAGCATGTAGGTATTCAAAAAAGTACTGAAAAAAAATCCACCTGGAGTGTTGAGTCAAACATACAAGACATAACTGCTGGAATTACCAACTGCATAACATCGGAAATGTGATTGTTCCTTGTGTTGTGTTGTTCTAGTCCTTCCACAAAATTTCTCAAATTAATGCCAAAGACTCATGTTCCAGCAGAGATTCTAACATAGTGCGTGAGGTGTAACTACATGAAAAGAAAATTTCTGCTCTGTATAGATAAGTTCATAAAGAAAAGTTAATTTTCATTTGCTTTTGTGAAGCACATCAAGATTTGTACATTACTGATAACTAATACTAACATTGTTCAGACTGTGTGCCTGTGCTGGGATCAGAGCAATCCTTATCCCAAATTTGTATCACAAGGTTGCCACAAAATCTGCAGATTTGGGACATGAGGTACTGGCAAACTGAGGGGTAACAGAGTTTGCAATTTATGAACAAATGTTCTTAACCTGTAAAATGTCAGAACATATCAATATCTCTGGAACCTGGAGAATAACTCATTCTTTAGTAACTAAATTAACTGAACTAAAACCAGTTTGTTCTCCATGGCAGAGATCAGAGACCAAAGAGCACAGAAACAGATGAGAAACCAGAGGGCACATGGCACTTCCTACTGGAAGAATTCCCCTGGAAATGCTCCTGACTGTTGCAAGATGCCCCCACGTGTTTTAGCAAGAGTTATACACGTCCCTTTTATGAATATCCCTTTTTTAGAACATTATAGGATAAATTGCTATAAATGTGTAGGTTTTGCTTGCATTTCTGGGCAAATTTCCTTATTGCTTAGTTGTGAAACCTAAACAGAATCTACTTTGGTTAATGACTCTCATATTTGCATCTGTTCCTGTTATCTCTACTGCTTCTCATCTGGGAAAATGAACAACAAACATGTCAGTAAGCAGCCTGAGACACTAGCCTAGGCTTGAGGTTTCCAAGAACTACATTTTCTTCAAGTCTCATCTCAACAATACTCAGTAAAGCTCCTTAAAAACTTCCTCACGTAGGCCTATCTAAATTTCTCACATTTCTACTTTACAAAGAAAACTGTCTTACATTTAAACAGTTTTCAAAGGGTGTCTGTGATTCAGGAGATCAAGTCACACTTTGAAAGAAACTGTGTCTCTAAGTGCCTTTAGTCATGTCTGAAAGGAAGATTTAGATTTCTAACTTAAGCTTTTCTAAAAAATATGTCTCATCCATCTGAAATTAATTTACCCTATGCTTTCTAACTCTCTAGGCATTCATTCCAAGATGTCATCACTCTGTTGGTAGTTTTAAAATAGCTACATGTATAAATTTTCTGAGCAGTTCCAGTTTTGCAATGAGTGATTTGTCAGTGCTTCTTTTCAGTCTTCCCCTTTCCATAGAAAGGGAAGAATAGAAAGAATTCAGTTTGTTTGGTTTTTTAAACATGCATTTACAGCACAAAAATATATTGTACTGTGTGATATATTTCCACTATTTTCATGCCTAATAATGAAGTAGAAGATGGTGTGGTTCAAGGACCATCTTGCATCTTTTCTTTAGGAGCAGAGAGGGGTGAAGCTCCACGGAAGCCCTTTCTATATGTGTCCCAAGATCAGTGCAGTCTAATATTGCCAACAGAAGCAACAGCATCATTAGTCCTCCCCTTGTGGGTGATGATGGAAAAGAAAAATATGCTGCAGTCCACTCAACACCAGTGTCATTAGCAAGTAGGGAGCAGGATATGCTGCTCGGGTGTGCAGGCTCATTCCTAGCAGGGGTTTGGCACAGTCCACTGGCAGGCATTGGTGAGACATTTCACTCTGCTTTTCGACTTCCATCAGTAGCAAACAGGCCCTAGCATGGCCTCAGCTGGGATCTTTCTCCTTTTATTGACAAAATTATTCTCTTCCATACATTCACATTGATTTACCAGTGTAAAGCTATGGTTCAAAGGGACTCTCCATTTTAGGCTTTACCATGTAGACCTGAATAGCTTCAGGACCAGCTGTCTCTTTCCCAACAAGATATAAGGCCATTGAGAGCCAAGTCTTTGCTCTCCCTCCAAAACAGTCTGGGTTTAAAAAGTGAGGCCATAGGCCATTACTAAAGATGTAACAAGTACAGAAATAGCTGCGTTGCCATCTTAAGGTTACCTGAAATATTTCTCCAGTAGATAGCAGTTCTTTCATGAATACTGTGATCATAAAGATGCTATTCAAAATATTCGAAAGCTAATGCAAGACATGAAAATGTATGCAGTTATCCATATTTTGGAAAATTTATGTTCTGCTCAGTTGTTTAATCTTGTGGCAGTCTCACTGCACTTGCATCTCATTCTGACAAGCCACATTTAAGAGTCCAAAATTGACTTGTGTAAAGCTCTATTTCTTTTAAAGTGACAAAGAAAAATTACTTCATGCATACCTTAGATATACTGTAAATCACAGCTTTTTCATTCTTATCACCCAGTACACAGATGCTCTTCCACTTTTCATCCCCATTTTATCTCAGAAAGTACCTGAGGACATGTTGAAGAGCTGTGTGTCCACCAGAAGAATTTTCGTGGTTTGTAGAGATGATCAAACGTAAAGGTCTGGGCGTAAGAGAAAGCTCTCTCATACTCTAGCTCATTCAAATCTGAACAAATAACTCCTTTTAGCAAAATCTTTTTGAAACTGTCATACAAGCAATTCTGTCATTGTATTTTTTAGATAATGATGGGAAATGAGATAAAATGGTGATTACCTATAATGTTTCAGTCTGTAATACACTAACAGCTTTTCAATTCTCATTAAACTGCTCTGTATTTAGATTGAAAATATATAATAACTTCTACTATTAAAATGGTGATATAATTTTAATTTAACTATGTTTTATACTCAACATACAAACATGCACATAAACTACTTTAGAAAATATTTAATAGAATTAAGAATACACCTTTTGCTTAGAATCTGAAGTAGGTAGTTTAGAACTAGATATGACGGACAGAGAGAGACAAAGACACAGAATAGGAATTTCTTGGAAAAAAAGCCTTACCCACTTCTGACAGGCCTTTTGTCATCAGCTAAAAACCCACATGCCATACAGATGTCACCAATACCAGCATGACAACATAAATGAAAATGGAGTATAAAAAGCAAGTGGTCTGAGGGCAGCACTGGAGGGGGTGTGAGACCTCCTCAGACCTCAGTGATGTCTCACTGGTGCTAGCAGGCCTTTCCTTCTTGTGACAGATCACATTCACAAACAGAAGGAACTCAGCTGGGCCTGACTCATTCATGTACTTCAAGCAGTACCTTTGCCTTTTACTATGTCAGCTTAGGTTGGAAGGAATGAGGTCCACAGAGTGCCTGGAAGAACACAAGGATTCTGCTGTTGTGTCTGATCCATGGGGATGCTGGGTCCAGACTGTGGCAAATATGTTGGCTGCCATTACCACCCACCCTGCAGGAGCATGGACAGTTTCCTTGCATCTCTTTTCAGAGGCTGCTCAAACCTACTTTGAATTTTTCACACTTTCTTGTTCTCTGAATCACTTTGCTTATTCTCACTTTAGTTTCCTTCAGCATCTTTGTGAATCTTCTCCAAATTCTTTCCATCCTTTCTTCCCCATAGGCACTTTCCTATATGATTTGCATTTCTATTTCTCTTTTCTTGTCATCCAACAATTCTTCCTTGTTGCCTTTCCCATTTTCCTGTTTTCTATTCCCCTAACCTTTGAAGGCATGCCTCCCTGCTGATATAGAACATTCTGCAATAGTGAGCTCTCCATTACTTGTTATCCTCAGCTGTTAAAGTCATTCCTACTCCACTGGCAGCACCATGACTCTCTTTTCCAAATACTGTCAGTTATATTTTACATCCTGGAAGTTTTGTACACAACCAGACAGAGATGTGCAACCACAGCACCACACTGCAGACCACAGGCATGCCCTGAGCCTGCCTCCAAATGCTACCCAAATCCTTGGCTGCCCAAGGCCAGCCTGCAACAGCAGAGCTGCAGAACAGCCATCCCAGGTGTCCCTACCCACCACTCAGGAGCCTCCTCCTCCAAAACATCCCCACCCCTGAGCACACCTCTCCTAAACTCAGGAGCACTGAGTTAGTGTTGCTCACTGCTCTCAGCAGCAGAATGTGCTGAGGGTGACTGCTGAAATCAGAGATGCAGAAAAGTAAGGTCACAAAAACAAACTGTACATTTAAGCTTCTTTCCACCCCTTTGAAAATAGAAACAATTGTCCTGGCAAAGGGGATATCAACTAATCCCTGCAGGCCGCAGCAGGAGAATGGCCAAGTTACTGCACCAAGGAGAGGACTGCACAGGTTGCAATAGCCTAAATAAGCCTGAAAAAAAAGATAATGAAAACCTTTACAGTTGCAGGGAAAGTACTTAATGTAATAATAATAGTTACAAATGGGAGCCTGAAAGAATTCTGAGAATACCTTCATGATAGTCTGTGGGAGGAAAAAAATCATCCTATAAAAAAATGATGGAAAAGCCTTGGAATGAAAATGTATGAGCTGAGGATTTATGGAAGTACTCTGTATAATTTTTATTTATTTTTTTCTTTTTCTCTGGACATTCCAGTCATATGTTTTCTGTCTGAATGAGCAACCAATTCTTAAGATCTACCAATGACAGTGTTCCTAAACCATCCTAGAAACTAGGTAATAAACAGATTTGAGTGAATATTAATATCCTACTCTTCACTTCAAAGCTAATGTAATTCCACTTGTTCTGATAATAAGCTTTTTCTCCCTTACGATCTCAAATATAAAAATAAATAAATTCATTGACCTTGGATAACTATGGCACTGAAGGTGAATTATTAAGTTCAGGGGTCATAGGTTTCATCTATACACTAGAAAACTAGGGACAGTTTATAATTTATTTTAACATTTAAAAATGTAGTCTTTTTCTGAACATGCTGCAGCTCTAATCAATCTTTGATAAAATCTTAAAAAAATCAGATGAGAATGTGCAGAATGTTTCAGTGCTGGAAAGGCAAGTTCTCTCAGATCATGAGATCCTTAAAACTCCCTGAAAGATTAATATGGTAATTTAAAAGTTAGCTCTAAATGAAGGCTTCCACCTCCATTATGTGCCAAGCCTGGCAGCTGTGCCAGGCTTTGTGTTTTAAACCCAGCTGTCTCTATCTTAATGTAAGTTCTGTTCAAAGAGATATTAATCAGACTGGCTAGACTGGGACTTAATGTTTCAGTACCTACTTTTTTATCGAGGCTTATAAACTTTAAATTGAGATATAAATTAAGACTATTTGCTTCTTTGACTCCTTGCCTGAGGGTGCCTTTTATTCTAAGCTATCTGACAAGCTATACAAATAATGCATGCAAGAATGCCATCAGCTTTGATATAATGTTTATTTCTTTCTGAGAATGAAAATATTTCCATTTTTTATGCATATTTCTTGTTGTTTAAGAAAATGCCATCTCTGTATTGCTTTAAAATTCACTATGATGGAAAGACTTTTTTATTAAAACAAAAGTTTTCTCCAGTTTCAAGACTGGCACTTGCATCTTCTCACTATGACAGTTTACATTATTTTTCTGCATAATAAGATTGAAGCAGTGGAAGATTAACAGGAGGCAATCTAATCTAATGGTTGCAATTATAGTTGATGAAGAAATGTGTTAATCAGGAAAAATATAACTCTGATGAATTCCTATGTGGGAAAAAAATAGAAAAGAAGGAAAAAAAAAGAGATGAGAAATCTGTTCTGGGTGAGCTTGCTCATCTGTATATCCACTTCTGTTCAATAATCATATTTTAATATAAATATTCTGGCATAAAATTCCATTCTGTAGTATGTAGGCTGTGTCAGCCTGATGGCTCAGCCAGCAGAAAATGTTGAGGAGTTACTGCAATGTTTTCACTAACACCTGAAAAGGTACTGATAGAAAAAAACCGCTTAGCTTATTAAATCATCCATGTAAACATTTCTGCATAACAGAAATGGTGTGTGGGACTGCTTCTCCATTTCAGCTGCTTTTTCATCCTACAAGTGTGTGTAAGTATATAACAGCTTGAGAAAACTGTACCAGGGTATCGATGACCACTATAAACTGCAATCTGCCTGATGCTCTGAAATGCAAAGTAATATGCAACAGGGTATTGCAGCCTGACAGATCAGCCACTCAAAAAGGGTTCAGGGAACTTCTGACTCTCTTCCCTTCGTAGGAGTGGTTGATGCATTTTCATAGAAAATGTGTATGGCATTATTTAGTTATTATCAACATGGCATTGTGAAAAATTACAGAAATACAGCAATTTAATAAAATAGGATTTTACACACAGGGAACACTTCCTCTTTTTTTTCTCTTATTTCAGGAAATGAGAGAGAAGGGACTGATCCAAAGGGTGACACTTCCTTCCTAGATATCCTGAGTATCCCCAGCCATTAGTATCACTCATCCAAACACCCGACACAGTGGCCCTGGTACTGATTCTGCATCCCCTGTAATGGGGCAGCAAAGGTCATAATTCCTGCAACATTCCTGCAGGGTACCTCACTGGACTCTGCCTGCTGAATCAGCAGCTGCTGGCCTTATGTAGCACAGCAACCTTCTTCTCACAGGGCTGTGAATATGAGGAGAACCTCAACTATAAAGTAAAATCCACTACTTTAGATCAAATTTCCCCCCGCCAGGCTCTCCCATGCCCTCCCTAAGAAAACCCCAAAGAAACCAAAAGAAAGAAAAAAAACAAACAAAAAACTCCAACCCAGACCTCCATTCTGCATTCAGACATTTTTGTACAAATTCATCCTGGAAAAAAAAAGCATTTCTATCTCAGGGGACATTTCAGTGACTGGCATAAGGAACAGAGAAACATAAACAGTATACACAATGAACACTGAACACTCTACATAAATATATGCAGTAGAACTGCATCATTTTGAGGATTTTATTTAGGACTATAAAAACATATTCTCTATGTGTTATGTCTAGTCTGATGACCACATTCAGAGATGTATAACTCTACCAAGCTCTTTCACCAGCTAAATGTTCTCAGCCTTTGCAAGCTGGAAGAGCATCCCTTGTCAGCACCAATCCCAGTTTCAGGAGCAACGTGGGCTGTGAACTGTGGACTGTCATCCTGTGGACTAGAGGGTTAAGCAGGGACATGCAGTAAGCAAGAAAACATTGCTGTGGCATGGTCTCTTCCCTCTGCTAGCCATGTGGGGTTCATAGGGTTGGAGCCATAGGAGGAGACTGTCAGAAGAAGGACAAAATGGGCCCAACCCTTGCTCCTGTGAAGAAATTAATCCACGCTACCTTTCTTTAGCACTGTAGCTTAGAAATAACAAATAACACTACCCCCCAGCAGCAGAGGCCTGAAGACCATAATTAACATCTAACATCACTTTCTGCTGAGACAATATACCTTTTTGGCAAAATACAAGAAACATATTAGCATTGTTTTTATTATCATTGTCATCCTGATTCTTAAGATTTTCTAAAGCCTTCTGAGTTTACATTATGTTGGAGAACTTTCCCACACAATTTCTGTAAACAACATATTGTTTACAGTCTTTTATGGGGGTGGAGAAACTTGATGTACTAGTGGTTTGTCCAGTGTCTTTGGAGAGGTGGCCCATTCACTCTCCAATCCAATGTCACCTTTGGGAAAGTATAGAAGTTGGAGTCAGATAATAAACTTCCTTCTTTACCTTGCAAATAGCAGGTGGCTCGCGTCATGCTTTCACGTGTCCTATAGCGACAATCATCATCATTATCTTTTGAAGGACATGGAATTAATAGACTTACTGCTATGAACAGTAAATAACTGCTAATTTTAAACATGCATAGTACCCTCTGAGGCAGAACTTTGGTTTTTTATTAGTTGTATTACAACAGAAATATTTCTGTCATCTGAAGATGTCATCTGAAGATGACAGAACATAGCAGTAACTCCTGAAACTCCCATGCTACATGTTTTTAAACCTGATCATCTAACTGTTTCTTAGGAGGGAAATCCTTGTACATAAATCAGTAAGACTTCAAGAGCTGTGATCTTGCATTATCAACACAATGCAGTA
This sequence comes from Lonchura striata, assembly GCF_050655825.1. NCBI lineage: Eukaryota > Metazoa > Chordata > Aves > Passeriformes > Estrildidae > Lonchura > Lonchura striata. The sequence continues at coordinate 80,190,283 of NC_140705.1, read as the reverse complement.
CTTTTTTTCTGGTTTGCAGCACTTCAGTTCTTCCAGAAGAATCAGTCTTCTGAACTCAAGAATTTCTGGAAGCAGCAAGTTATCTCATTACTTTTAGCTTACAGGTATTTTCTTGACCTAGAAGAAAACCAATATTTAATTTCTAAATCTGGCCATAGATATAAGTAATAAACTAGATTCTGAGGCAAGATTTCCTTTGGCCTTTGAATATTAAAACAAGTACAGCCATTAGCCTTTTCTTGCAGGTGCAACATGCACATATGATTTATTTTCACTAGTGGGCAATCCATCATGCTCCTATCTGTCCTCCTCCCTTGATGGCCTCTCATTTTGAAATGTTCTCCCAGCACTCTCTCTTCTGTGCTTGACTCAGCCTTCTGCCTTTGCTTAACATTTTTTATGAGCTAAATCCTAATTGTTAAAATTGACTCTTAGAGCAGTTAATGCCATGGGTCTTGAGTGTTTGAAAAATTTTTTGTGCCTTCAGGATATCTCATGGAAAAGCAGACTGCAAACCAACCAATATAGTAACCATTTTCCCCTGTTCTCTTAGAAAAGTTATAATTGTCCTTTCCAATTGGTCTGGAAACGAAACCTGAATACTAATTTATTTGAGTTACAGATCTGTATTCATTCAGGATGCACCATTAATAGCAAAGGAATTAATTCAAAAAAATACTTATGATTTCAAGCTGAATTAGAAAACTGACATTTAAGAAAATATGGGCTGTGAATACCTCATATTTCATCTATGGAGGATGTTTAGTTTAAAATTTTAATATAGAAAAATAAATCAACAGACTTGCTTTTCTAAGAACTTTATGTTTGGGAATTCTTTTTTTTTTTTTTTTTATCAGAAAAAAAGAGAGAAAATATTTATTTTGAAGAAGAAAAAAAAAGGTAGCAAATTGGTTACAGAAATCAAAGTACACCTCTTACACCTTCCAAATCCATAGAGTAAAAAAAAAAAAACAACTTGGATGTAGACTGCAAATTGAAAGATAGTGGCAATGATAATATGAATAATGACATTAAAAAAATGAGAAAGAAAGAAATGGAAATAAAGGAAATTAATACAGAATATAAATGTTAAGAATTGACTTGGAACTTTAAAATGAGCTCACTGGAAACAGAAATGGAAAAACCATTGGACTGAAACATTGAATGACAGGGATGAAAGAGGAAAGCATGGAAGAAACCTTGGTGTGCACACAACTGAAGTGCTTTCAGAAACACTTAAACAGGAGGATATTAGCTGGCACAAGTCAGGAATTATTTTGAGTTACTAAAGAGAACAGAAGGAGTGATTAAAAAAAGGTTCAGCTTCATGGATAATATTTAAATGTTTTCCAGTACTGCAATACACAGCAGGAAAATCTATTGCTATTATGTTAAACACTGCATAATAATATTAAACTTTTTAAGGAAACTTTTCAACAGCTAATGTCTCTGGCAAGGGAAGGGGATTAGGGCAGGGACAAAAACCCGTTCAAGAAGAGAAAGAACTGGGTATTTTACCAAAATGTGAGTTGTGAAATTAAAGTGATCAATAGTTTGCGCTTGCAATTTTCAGGGATTGACAGAGATAGGCAGTGAACAAAACCTTTTTTTTTGTTTGTTTGTTTCAATAGGACCAAGTCCAAACCAGCTCCTTTCAGCTTCTTGGAGAAATAGAACCAAACCTGCTGTTTCTACCTCAGAAGATCCTGACAGAGCTCCTGATTTCTGTGTCTTCCCCATTGGAGCATGGCTAAAACAGCAGCAGCCCATCTGGCTTTCTCTTCCTCTGGTCCCACCTTCTTTCTTCATCCATTTCTTTGGTCCCCTGAGACACCAGGACTCATGGATCTAGGCCAGGGTCAGATGAGAACCAGCAAAAAAGAATAAGTAACAAATAACATAGGTTGAACCAAATCCAGTTACATTTTAAGATTTTTCTATGCATCTAAAGAGGAAGGTGCAGCAAAGAGCCAGAAAAAGAAAGGAGTTTTTGTGTTTGGATATTATTTCACTAGCAGAAATTCATAGAGTGGGATTAATAAAGATATTAAAATAAAGATATTTTACACCATGTTTACTGTTACAAATTTAGTCCATTTGATTTTTAATTTGTTTACATTTCCTATCCATCAGCATATTGTAAAATTTCTAGGAATTATGTAAAGGGGTACTGCCTCACAATGGAGTGATCCAAGGAAGAGGGGCTGAAAGTCTTTTATATGTCTATTTATTCTGACCAAAAGAGTTGTGTTTTGAAGAGCATTTAAGGACACTGAAATTTTCCCTCAAGGCTTCCTCAGTTATTTTGCACACAGCTCCATGGTGTAATATGGGTCTGTCCCATACAAGCTCCTTTTTGTCTCAATCCAGAAAACCCATGATTGCCACAATTTATATCCCCTGACACTACTGATTTTTGGAAAAGCCATTGAAGGAATAGCCTGACATGCTGAGAATAGTAATCAAAGAAATGTGGTTTTGGCCTGGTGTGGCAAAGAAAGAAGCAGCTATCTGGAAAATTCATTCTGTCAAGGAAATGAGAAAAAAAATTTTAATTTAATTGTCATCAGGGAGGTCCATATCATGCTTTTGAGTGATTTAAAACATTTTGATTTTTTTCCACTCTACAATAAAAAAAACCCACAAAACAAAACAAACAAGCAAACAAAAAATCACTCTCTTCCTGATAGACTTTCTAGAGGGATTTTTTTTAATCACTTCATGAAAAAATTTTGATGCTCCTGTGGAAAGCACTGATAAATAAGGAAAGATTTAAGGCTTCATTGCACTTCTTGGTATCTGCAGGAGACAGCTCTAAAATTACCTTATTTTATGAGTAGTGCTTTTAAATGTTGTGTTAGTAGCATGCACATCACCAGAAATCAGGAGCAATTTCACTCCCACATCCCATTACAGATGATCAGGTGCAGCCAAGTCGGAATCCTAGAAGAGTGAAAATATACTGTCAGCATCTAAATATCAAGCAGCATCATTCTGGCTCAGACAGCAACATTAACCCTCTGTACCCTTCCATTAGAAGGTTGGCCTCACTTCTTTGCACATTCCTTTTTCCTTGCTGCCCTGTGGCATCTTTTATTTTGTGTTGTTTTGTGGTTTTTTGGTTTTGGCTATTTTTTTTTTAGTTTGTTTTTTTTTTGCAAATAGTGTTGTGAAATATTGAAATACTATTGTTGACCATTATTGTGTACTCATGCTGTTTGCAATTTTCTTTTTGTTCATTGTGCCCTTCCTTTTTTTCCTAAGAAAACTCCTTTTAACCTGTTTATTTGTACTTAAAATAAAAATACAGGAAGCTGTCCAGGTGAGAAAGTACAATAACCCATCGGTGTAGACATTGTACATGAAATGGCCATCCCATAAATCTTTAGAAATTTTTATTTTTCTATTTGATCTCCTGGCTAACTTACTCTGTACATTTTCTGGTTTTACTTCACAGAGTTTATTTTCAGGGCTTGGCTGGAATTGTTGTAATAGACATTTAAAAACTTCAAGTACTAATTAACTTATTAGCAAAGTTGAAGTGGCAAAGCCCTTAGATAATCTCTGTTAAACAATTTTTAACACTTAAAAAGCTTCTACAATCTTTAGTAATATGCATGCAAAGAAAAAGTTATGAATGTGTAGCTTAAATTTTGTAGGAATTTTTTGCAACTGTTGGTTCTAATTATAAACATTGCTTTTCTTGGTTTGGTTTTTTTTATGTTTTGGGGTTTTTTCCGGTCGAGGACACAGAGGTCAATTTAAAATTTTGTTTTGTTCTACTCTGAGCTCTGTCTTAATTATAATGTCCATCCTAAAAATGCTTTAGTCAAGGACTATATTTTTGATATGATTTGATATGATGATATGATATATCTATAAGAGCTATAATATAGTAAAATATTATAGGAATCAGTAAATTTCAATATTTCTGTTATGCATTCTGATTTGATATGACTTAATAACACTATGTGAAATAGTGAAGAAATAAACAAAAAAAGCTTAAGAGAGCACTTTCATAACCAAAAGTGGATTTTTCTTTATTTAATTTTGAGCAAGCTCAGCTTGATATTTGTTTAAATTATTGTAATTATCCAGCCCAAAAGGGCGAAATGGGAAAATCTGAATTGCGCTTTCTTTAAATTAAGGTTTTCTCTGAAAATATGCTGTGTTTGCACTGATGATGCATAAATGTTGCCTCTAATATATCAAATTACAGGAGATGTTTAAAAGCACTCAGTGTTGGTCTAACTGTGAACACAGTGAAAAAAATTTCCAAAAACTTCTATGCCTGCTGACCTGGGTCATTGCCAAGTGCTTTAGAAACTCTTACTTTCAGACTTTTTCCTACTAATAATTGTTTGCAACATTGGTTCTTATATCTCACAAAAAAACCCAAGCATTTCTGCTGCCTATTCAACAAAATGCCTTATGGAAATACATTTAAATTTGTAATTTATTTGAATATATTTTCAGGATGCTACATCTCAGGAGCTTATTGGATTTATTTTCCATATAAGTTGTTGAATACCGTGACATCCCCAGACTTGAAAACATGGTTCTGCATCTTAAATCTGTTGAAATGCTACCACCTCTAGGCATGATTTCTGTCACATACCATCTGGAGCCATGGATTAACCTAAGTCAGCTCCTCTCTCATTCTACCACACCTGAACTGTCATTTGTAGTAATACTTGAGTTTCAGTGTTCTTCTTTATAGAACTTTCAATGCAAGAAACTTCTGCTTATTTCAAAGTTGAAGCAAACGCTCAGTTTTACTCTTGTTTAAAAAGAATGTAAAACATATTTCCCGAATAATAAATGTTTCATATTTCCTTTAAAAATTGAAAACCAAAATCAAAATATCTTCATGTTGCTGTTGCAAAACATTACATTTTTTTCAATTAAAACATTTTTTCCACACTGAAAGTTTTTTTGCCTTAATTTACCATGGAAATAAAGTTTACATACTGATGAACTTTCTATTGAATTCTTCCCAGAAGTTTACATGTCACAGTTTGAAACAGGTGGGGCAGTGGACAGCAAGCAAGGTCCAGAGAAAAGAGGAGTGAGAATCTCTTGCAATGAGAAGTACATCTATGTCCTCTAATGTCATACCCAGCATTTATCCTCCTACCAGGGGCCTTACTGCCTCCCATAATCTCACATCTGATGAGGTACAACCAGTTCCAAAAATTGTGGGCAAAACAGGGCTGGTTCTTCAAGAAAAGTCACAGAACTTTCCAAATATTTTTAGTGCACATGTTTCAGGAGGAGATGCAAACACTTGCAGATTATATTGAACAAGTAAAAGAAAGAGCTGGAATGCCTTTTTTTTCCAGAAATACATATGCAGTGGGTCTTTACAGAATTTTTGGGGGTGTTAAGGAAAAAAAGGCAAATAAATGAATTTGCTGAGTGAAAATTAAAATATTATGTAATAGTTATAATAATAAAGCAGTGAGTTAATTCTTTTATTACTGAAATGCTGCTAACTTTGCTCAACCACTTGAAAAATATAATTATCATTTGCTCATATATGAATAACCTGTTTTTTCACATTAAAATTCAGAACCAGAAAAAAAAATCTCTTTTTTTTCTGTTTTTAACGATCTTATAAGTGATTATTTTTTTCCAAATTAGACATATTATTCTAATTTGTAGAAACAAATATACAAATAAAATAAAAGCATGTTTTTGTCAGGCAGAGCCCAAGTTTTTTAAAAAGCCAAGAAGTCAAGAAAATATGGTTGCAGTTTCTCCATTACTGTCACAGATCCCTGTGTCAATACCCTGCATTTCCTGTCAAGATGAAGCACAACACACCATGCCGCAGTTGGTGTTGCTTTTAACCACCCTAGGTGGAGAGAATTCCTGCCCACCTGATACTTCCAGGAGAAGCTGTGAGTTGAAATGTCAACTTCCCCAGCAAGAAACCCTTCCTGTCAATTCTCAAAGTTTTGGCAACACAAGCTGAGATTTAGCCTGAAGGCAGTGAGGACACATCCTTCTTTCTTCCAGACATGCTAAATTCAAGGGTTCATCCTCAAGCAGCCCCTGGAGCCACATGGTGAAGGCCACATTCAGTGCTACACTTTGGGGCATCAAGTTTGCCTCAAAGCCCAACTGAATCTTCACCAGAGCAGGCTGCTGGAGCCCTTACTGGAGTCATTGAAACACTCTGCTATTATGAATTGAGTTGAATTTTATTCTGAAAATAATAATAATAAAAAAAAAAACATAGCAAACCCAGAACAATCATCACAAAATATTTTAATGTGATATTTTCAAAATTCTCTTTATTCCAAGGTCCAGCAGCCACTAGATTCCGAATTCTTCTAATCATTGGAGTTTGAAAAGTCTGTCTTGGGGGTCTTTCAGGTGTGAAACAAAATGATTTAGCTTCCCTTGAGAGCTAGAATACAAAATCCAGCTGCCTGTCCCTGGGATCCTGTTCTCCTAGTCATTGTGTTGCATGGTTTACTACCTGAAGAGAAATTTACTGAATGTATCATTGAGAGCCTATATAATGAAAGGATTTAATATAGCTTTAAGACAGAACACTCTCAAATCTGTGCTACTCTACCTTCTTTTCCATGCTGTGGAAATTTATAATTTGCCAGCATTTCCTGAAAGTTTCTTCCTCACTTCTCTCTAGTAAGTCACTCTAGGATATGCTCTTTTTACCTGAAATATCTTATTATGTCTCTGGTGGTCTTCCATTCTTTTCTTTCAGTCTTACAAAAGGTATGAAAAGATCATATGGGAAAATTTCCACAAACCCTTGGAAAGCTCTGTGTGTGTATGTAAAGTTGCATCCTATATATTCTGAAGGTATCTTGCAAATCTTTGTGGGACATCTCTCTTTCTTCTCTTGACTATGTTTTATATTATATTTATATTTATATTATATTTTATATTATATTTACATTTATGTTTTATAATAGACCTGTTAACCAGAGCAACTGAATAAGTAAAGCTATTTTTCTTTGCAACTAAACAGGACACTTATGGCACAGAATGCACCTCTTGCTTAGTACATCAAATATTTACTGTGTTAGTGACAAGGAAGAGAAATAATTGCCTGCAAAAAAAAGTTATGTAGTCCTCAATAATAACTAATATATTTAACATATTGTAATAACTGAAAATTCTAGGAAGAGGTTTATGATCCAGGAAAAAGATCTTTAAAGATCTCTAATCTGATACACCTATTTCCTCCTCCCAATTTGTGCTTGACCACTATTCAAGTTATATGAAAACTGAAAATAAGGTTATCCTGAAAAGAATTTTTTTTAATTATATCCTCCAAATTTTCATAAGTTTTATGATTTTTCTTATTAAAATTGTGAAAAATGCCTAAATCATTTTCATGTTCTTCTTTAAAAATGTTCTTCATAATTTGAAAGCCTCAGTTCCTCCTGTAATTCTTTCCTCCCCATACTTTGAGTTGGCAGGTCTTTAAGCAAAATATTGTTTTTACTTAAAGTGAACTTCTGCTTCGGATTAGCATTAGAAGGCATCTGTGAATTTGTGAAATGCCATTTTTTATAAGAGACAGAGGAAGACTCTTGAAATTTTTGTGCTGGAGGAGCATAGAGGCTACAAAAACCAGCCATTGTTGGAAAAGGGGTGTTTAGTCTCAGGTAAGGGAAGAAAGAAAAAAATTGTTGCTAAGAAAGATATATAGAGTACAGAAAAAATAAACTGGATAGGTGGAAAATCTTATAATAAGTCCAGAGCATTGAAATGACTATTCAAGGACTTCAGGAAAGTTAGAAAAACATACAAGAGGAAAAATTGATCTGCCTGGGTGGGAAACCTTCAGTGTCCCTTCCCACATTATGATTTATGATGTTTATTTGACTTGGTAAATCTAATTTAATCCCACAAACCTTACTATATCTCTTTCATTCTATGACATTTGTCACTTTTTTGTCTTCTTTCACATCTCAAAATTCTCAGCTATTCCAGTGAGCTGCTGTCTGTTCAGAGGTTCATAATTCACAAAATCTTTTTCTTCCCACCTTCCCATGTGACAAAAAATATTTAAAATCTTTTTTTTATGTGTTAGCCTGGCCCATTTTATCTTAGAACCTGCCACATATATTTGTCTTGGCTGTGCCTGCATTCCACACAAGTCTTCCCTTCATTTATGCTGTGGAAAATTACTTGCATCAAAAACAAAATCCAGCATAACTGAATCACAGAAACTGAGGAAACAGAGGTCAAATGTTTGTTTTACTCTAGTGAGGGTTTTTTTAACCATCCACCTATGGGTCATTGAGCAACTCTCTAGGGTACTTCTAAGGGGTCTGTTAAAGAAAATGAAAGCAAACAAACCTACAAATTGACAGTAGATTAACATCCATATATAGGGATGCACAATGAATGTTTCAGGAGATGTGCAAAGTATACCTGAGAGTAATGCACCTCCAGTTTTAATTTTTGTTTGCAAATATTAGGGCATAACTTCCAATAAATCTTTAACTGTGATGGACCCTCATGATTTAGCAGGACAGGTACAGTTATGAAACACCTGGGGCAATCAAATGAGACCAGTCTGGGTCTTGCATCATAAACAGAAACTTGTGGGTTTCTGCTCCCACTCCTCCCCATGAGAGAGGGCAAGGGTGGCTTGCTTGGGAAGTGCCCTGATACCCCATCCTGGCTAGACAGCTGCTTCTCTTAGATCTCCTGGACAAGACTCCTGATCTTTATAGAACTGAAGGTATCTGAGATGGAGAATTCCTGGGGCAAAAGGAAGATATGACTTGACAGAAAAACAATGCCAGAAACAGCACCATGAGTCTCTGTGCATGGCTTCAGTCACAGACAGAAATGTGCATTTCTGACTGCCTATGGAGGTACTAGGACAACCAGGAGGCTGAGCTTTCCTGTCCTGTTCTCAAGGCTATTATTAATGGAAAACAAGAACATGAGTTCTGTCCTGAAACCTGGCTATAAAACATTCAAGAATACACAAAGAAGAAAGATTTTTATACCTGCTGAGTTAAACATTAGGAATTTGTATCTTCTGGAACAACAGAACATATTAATTTCCAAAACCCAAAGTTTGAACTGCTAAAGTTTTGATGGAGTTTTCAAAGGTATAACTGACCATTTTAATGGTTCTTGAAGAAAATAAATTCTTTCTTTGAAACCATATTCTTAAAATAAACTGCTGTCTTCTAGTCATAATTAAGCTTTTTAAGTATGCCAATTAGACTGTATCTTGTTCTTAAGAGATTTTGATTGCACTTCTGAGAAAAGTGATTTGGGAATCAAGTCAATTTTCAGAAGAGGCTCAAGATGCTTTTAAAATATTTTTTCTGATGCATGAAAGCACAATCTAAATGGAGCTGTGTTTTCACATAAGGTTTTTTCCTTAATGTATGATGTATTAAGCAATAGTACTCATAGTTATAGTTCAAAGAATTTTAAGAGGCACCAAGAAGTTTATTTCAAAGGTGGTAGGATGGAAAAGGACCCTCTTGAATTCTTTCTACATAGCAAACATCAATGTAAAACTTTTTTGTCACCTTTCAGAGAACAGATTTTAACTGCTGGTATTTTCACTCTACATTCCAAACAAGTTTAAGAGCATGTGAATATATTTGCATTGTAAGGGTGAAGCTTTTCAAGGGTTATTACCATTTAAAATTTTACTTTAAGAAGGTAGAGAGGCTCAAGAAGGAAAGAAGGATTCATGACATCAAGAGCTCAACTTGTCCAGCTGCAAGAGCCTGGAGGTTCATCAGGTATGAAGACCTCTCAGTCCACACAGTTCTCCACCAAAAGGCAGCTTGGGTGGCAGCAGATCACAGGACTACCATTTCCTGGCTGTCAGGACTTCAGGGAACTCTGACTTTGTTTTTCATTCAAAACAGTTTTCTGTGTGTGGAAATGGTTTTTTTGTTTTGGTTTGGTTTGTTTTGTTTTGGGTTTTTTTTGGCATGCATCTTACATAAAATGTGTAGGGAACTTCACATGAAAAAGGTGATTTTAATCTGTCTACATGTGTCATATTTAAAACAGCTGGGAGCACATGGCTTTTTCTTTCTAGGTTCCTTGAATAAAATTCACCAAAGTGAATGAAATACTCAAAAGTGAGTGAAGAATTATAGTGCAATACAGATGTTCAGACTGTCAAAAAGATATAAGAAATTTTATGGTGACATTTTAATAAGTGGCGGTCCTAAAATCCTTATGCAGCTATTGCCCTTTGAACTACAGAAGGTCTTAGAATAATACAACACACACACACACAAAAACCTTCCCCTATTATAAACCTGGCCTAAAAAGCACCTTTTAAATGATCCTTACTAATAGTTCATAATGTCCCCTTGGCTCAGCAGTCTCACTGGCAGTGAGCTCACTGCTCTCTCCATCTCCTGTCTCTCTGCCTTCTCACACCCCTGCAATCCCTTTGTTAGCATTCAGGAGCACACATAATCACAGGATATGATGATATGCAGGTGCTTTTATTGAGAGCTCTGGGAATCAGGGGTACAGACCCAAATCTGACTCCGACATGGCTTTCAAGCTGAACGTATTTTATATCATTGTATAACTTACATATTAATTATTAAACTTATATTGTTCTATTGTATACATTGACTTTATTCAAGCACGAGTTTCTTGTAATCTTTCTTAGGCCCCTGACCACAGTTTCTCATGATTATTCTTATGATTAAACAGTAATTATATTTAATTACTAAACAATCATCACATCTAACAATTATATCATTTATCATGTACTAGCTACACAGGTGCAGTTCTAGCAAGGTACAAAGTCTTCCTGTACTTAGGGTATTTATTTGTCTTTTCAGGGCCTACTAAGCTTAATTTTCCTTTTAACCCTAAATCCCCATGATTTTAAACCCTTTTACTATCACCCTCAGCCCTACAGCTCACATTCCTGCAGACGAGTTGTTTGCCCTGCACCTCCATTTTCATCAACTCTTATCCCATCTCTCAGAACTTTTTTTTTATAATGAGTATCAAAATCAATGCAAAAAGTAGAGTTAGTTAGAAAATGTTTTGCATGTCATCCCTTCCAATGCCAAATTTTCTGACATAACAGAATAGCCCTGGAAATTCAATATTTTATCCTCTGCAGGAGTATTAAGCAACTCCCCTGATAAAACCTAGCTGGCAATTTGGCTGTAATGGAGTCCTGAAGGATTACAGAAGCAGCTGTATTATGCTGTGCAAATACTCAATTGCTACTTGCATGAATTTTTTAATTAAACTGTCATTAAGAATTACAAACAAATCTGAATGAACTACTGTGATCCTACATGGAAGAGACAGAGAAGATGGGAAATAAAAGCTGTCTTGTGCTGAGGATAAATTTCTGAAATAAAACATCCAAGATCTCAGCCCAAAATAATAAAAAAAGGAACGGGTAGGAGAATGCTACAGCCCAAACGTGAGCTCTTATTCAAATCAAGGTTATGTTGGTTCAGGGCAAAAATCTATTACAAAATTTAAGAGATAGGAGAAACTCATCTGAAACACAAAGTATCGGGAAAAGGTCATAAAATGACTGTGATGTCTTAAAAAATATTTATATGGAAGCCTTTCCTCTTTTTCATATATTTCCTAATATCTGTTTTGCACAAATTTATTAGTACAGATAATTTGAAATAATTAAATAAAGTTGAAATAAATATTGGAACTAAATACAGGTATGGCTTTAAACCAATCTTAATAGTTAGTTGATATCATGCACTACTAAGACTCTTAATACATAGCTTTCCATCTCTGTTTTTATTTAAGCTGTAATTTCTTTCTTGTTCCAGTAAGGATCTACTGTTTCCATCCTGAATGTGCTGTTCCAATTAGAAATATTTACCTTTGTTACAGGCAATGGGTTGATACTTCGATTCTCTCATAAAATTTCAAATTATCTTTATAAGGAGTACCATTTTTCTACTTTTTTTCTGAGACCATGTTGTCTACATTTAATTACAGATGTAATTTTACATCATTATGTTGAAACTTGGGCTTTTGGAGACAGCTTTCCTTTTTTCAGGGTATTTTAATATTATATAATTCACTTATTTTCCACAGCTCTGACCAACAGCATTTTCTTTGAAGTCAATAAAACCCCAGTATCTGTACAAAGGAGCTAACTATTTACATGGGCAAACATGGGCAGCATCCCACCACTTCACAACAGAAAAAGAATCAGTCAGTACCTCTGTTAACCTCTTTTCTCAGTTTATTCAAGTGGCATTTCAATTAATTTTGCTTTATTCAGTTAACTCTTTCTTGGGGTAATACATTTGACCCTAATAAGGTTCATGTGGGTGAGTGGCAATGTGGAGGGATGATGTGATGTGTGCAGTATTTATTTTAGCATTGAAGGAAAATTCAGTTTAAAAAATGTGGCTTGTATGAAGTGTTGGTAATGGCAGAAGACAGGACTATTTTTTGACCTCCTATGAGTTCCACTGCTCTGTGCCAGTTTCTGGGAATTTCATCTCCTTAGGCTTGAGTTTCCTTCTAGTCCTTTGATTTTGGTGTTCTGGTGGAACATAATGGTGCCAGGTTGTGCCAGCCTGGGGGGCTGCAGGAAACCCCAGGGCTGGGTCTAGACACTGCATGGACAACCAGACCTGGCTGTGGGGCAGGGTACCCTGGGCAGCTTCCCCACCTGACACAGGACATGAAATTTAATTCTGAAAAGTGAATGACGGCAGTTTCAATTATTGCACTGACCTTTTGGAAACCACAAATATCAAAAGGAGAGCTGTATTTTGCGGGTGAAGTCAGGGCTATTTCAGAGCTGTAAGAGGTGAAGCACCTGCCTATTTCATGTATTTCTGATGTTATAATGCCTTCTGTTTGGGCAAAAGAGTACACCACCATCTGCTACCCTCTTTAAAAGTTACAGCATCTGCTTTCCAGATGTGTTGCCAGTGCATCTGGCAGCAAGGTAAAGCTCACCCAGGCCTCTCAATCAGGAGCAGGTGCTGCCAGAAGCTGTAGTGGGGCCTCAGAGACATGGCAGGGAGAGCAAAGCACAAACACCTCCCTCCTGTTGGAACTCAAAATGTCCCTCAGACATTTTTGGAGATTCCAGGCCCTAGTCGGAGGCATTTGAGACCCTGGCAGACAGCTGGAAACAGCTGTGATTTTGAGTGTGAGCCATGGAATGATTTACCGACTTTGAAGGTAGAAGAAGAAGTCACAAAAGTTTAGATATTATAGTAGAAGTAGTTACAAAGTAGAGGGAAGAATTTTTTAGTATTGTACAAGGGGGATATTGACTTTGTACATAGCGGTCAGAAGCTTTAAGATGGAGGAATTTTGGCCGGTCCTGTTTCTCCTCTTTTTTCTTCCTTACCTCCATGTTCTTGATAATGTTGGCACTTATGGATTAATTTAAAGTAAAAAAGCACCATTTAATATAAGTAGTAAGTATTAGAAAAAAACTATAAACATATATCACATAATATAGCATATAAAAGATAGCAGCAGCCCTAGGCAGGAAAAGAAAAAAACAGCAGACAGAGAGGGTGTCAGGGGTGTGTGTGCCTCTGCCTGAGCTGCTGAACAAACCACAGTAGCCAGAGAAAACAATATTTTAGATAGCTTACAATAAACAACCATGAGACCGAACAACAAGAGGCTGTAGTTTTCTTTAGAAGTACAGATTAGAGAAGAGACTTTACCACCACACGGAACCCCTGAACCAGGCCGAGGTTCCAACACCTCCTGTGACCTACAGGAAACAAAAGCTCTTCCTGACAGAGAAACAAATCTTTTCTGATCCATGCTACATGACAGTACACAGTGAGAGTTTATTTTATATTCTTGCTACAATTTTAAGCCAATTAAAAGTTGTGAATAAGGTAATTTTCTCCTAAGAGAACTAAGTAAATTATAATTTTTAGCTTTTTATTTACAACATTGCAAAAAAAGCCCTCAGCTTTACCTGCATGAACAGTCACACAAAAATTCTCCAGGCATAAGATCAGTACCTGCGTGTAGGACTGGCCTCACACTCAGTGTTTGCAGAACCCCTTTAACAGCAAGGAGGGAGTCCAAAGAGTTCAGAGATAATTTTTTAGATGAAATCATGTAAATCAGGCTGTTCTGGTGTATTTTGCTTCATTTTAAAGCATTTCAGAGAGTCATAGAATCATTTAGGTTGGAAAAGATCTTTAAGATCATCAAGCCCAACCATCAACCCCCGCAGCACCACCATGCTCACCATTAAACCATGTCATCAAGTACCACACCCAGAACGTTTTTTTGAGCACTTCCAGAATGGTGACTCCACCGTTCCCCTGGGCGACCTGATCTAATGCTTTACAACCTTTTACATGAACAATTTTTTCCCAATATCTAATCCAAAACTACCCTGACACAACTTGACGTCATTTCCTCTTGTCCTGTCATCTAAATCCTGTTTTCATTTGACAACAGAATAATTAAGATCTAGAAGTACCTTTATGCAACAATTTTAAGTTGGGTTTTGTTGTTGCTACTTTTGGAAAAAAAAAAAAAGCATATTCACAAACATTTTGTATTAGCAAAAATAGCTGTGGTATGGCATGACCTTTGAATATTCTGAAACAATAATTATGAGGGAAAAGAACACCACAATCATTTAATCAGCTGCAGTTTTCTGTATTTCCTTAAATCACACATGTTTTCACTCCAAATATGAATAAAGATGAGGCGAGTGCTCATTTTATGTGCATCATTTCAGCCTTTCTTAATGAGCAGACTTATTTCCAGTGCAATTTATGATTTCTATTTCTTATGAAGTTTTTACAGGTAAGAAAATAGAACAAAAATCATCACTTTCCAAAAATGCTGTGGCACATTTTAATTGAACAGCTGTATAGCGAACTTCTTGCACATGTTCAGGCAACAGCAACATGTTAATAAATCCCATTAATTCCCTTCCCCTGAGGTCTCTGCTCACTGTTTGACTGATAAAGTTCAAATTTTATTAGTTATGTCAGATCAGGCTTTGGTTTTCCTCTCTCTGGGGAAATGCCATCTTGTTATTTTAAGGTGAATTATTCAGTTCAATTTTAAAAACTGCCTTAAGTTCTCATGACTGTTAATGCAGGGCAGCTTTTTTAGTCAAACAGTTCCTCATTTTCCCTGACAGGAGGGTTATACTGATTATGAAAAAAATGAAGATAGTAGATGTGATGGACAAGGATCCTCCTAGGGATTCAATCCACAACACCTGGAACACCCTGCTTCCTTGGGCTTCAAAAACATGCACCACAGAAAGATAAGCAAATAACTTTGTCTTTTCCCTTTTTTAACTTGTTTGGATTTTATTATTTTTAGTATGATTCCTCTGAAAATACTTAGACATCCAGCCACTACTGTGGAGATGGGTGCAGCTCGGAAATACCAATTTGTGATGTTTTTGCCCTGGCTTTGCTTTCCTGTCCTGTCATTTATGTGTACCTACAGACTCACCCAAAAAGCTGAGCCAGAATATGGAGTAGAAGAATAAAAATCCATCTAATCACAGCTTTCTGAGAACCCATTTCTCAAAATAAAGGTGTATAGATTGTTCTTGAAATCCCCAAACTGTAGATTATTAAAAGCTGCTCTGGGACAAATCAGAGAAATGAGATTGTCATTGTATGTAACAATAAGAAGACATGAACAGTGAATCAAAACTGGAAAATTCTGTTCTCTTAGTTTTTAAGACCTAATGAGTTTCAGTGGTCAGATGCACTGATTAGTTGAAATAATTTTGTTTCCTAGGAAATTTTCAGAATTTTGCTTTTCAGCCCCACTACTGCTTTACTTCACACTTGTAATACTTCATGCAATATATTTATAATATTTTTCCATTAGTAAAATTGATAATTCAACAATTCATCCCATAGAACACCTTGTAATACCTGATGTTAACTTTCCACAATTAAAAAAATGTATTGTGGTCATATTTTTTCACAGCTTAGCTGTGAAAAAGGCATTGAGGGTACATTTCTCACCATGAGCTCACGTAACAGAATTATTTAATGAACTTTATTACTGGCTGTTTAAAAAATATTCACAATTTATATTGACCTTCTTTCCAGACTGCTCAAAAAATTGCAATAGGTTAGAGGCGGATGGTTTTCTTTTAAATAAAAATTGCTGCTGTATCTCTGAATTACCTCAAATCTCTGCAAATTGAATAATTTTGTTTTTAAAGTTCAATTTTATTACTAAGATAAGTCTTAATTTTCTGCAGTTCTCTGAAGCATCAGCCTTCATTTTTCAAAGCATATATATAATGTTGTCTAACTTTTTGTTCTTCAGCAAGTGAAATGATATTAGTATTATATTCAACATTGTCCTGGTTTGAAAGCAAAACCAGTGAGAGACTCCAAGTCAGAAATACAATTTATTGGGAAAAGGGGAAAAGGACAAAAAATACATGCAATAATATAAAGGGAAAGGCTACTGACAAAGTCAGAATACGACCTGGCCAGCGTGCTGGTGGCAGTCTGAATTGGAGTAGCTGCAGTCCTCTTGGGATGGCAGATGTAGTTGCTGTGTCTTCTCAGAGAACCTGTGGAAAGGCTCCCCTCTTTGTAGAAATCTCCAGTTTTATCCAGGTGGGAATGCCTAGCTCCTCCCCTTGGGCAGAGCATCTCACAATGGGTCATTATGAGTCACAAGGTGTATCCTTAATCACCTCCTCTTCCTGGATGGTGTTATCTCTCAGGCATTGATGGGGCCATTAACAACAGATAAGGAAAACTGCTCTAAGGCAATTCCTACTCAGATGGAATTGGAAAACGGTTTTTTTTTAAAACTTGGACATTATCCACCCCTTTTTCCTATTTCCATCTTCTTCATGATGAAACCTTACACATAGTTCTCACTTAAGACTAAGTTTCCCTGTGGTACACAACGGGTTTGCCCATCCTTCTGCATTACCCACCAAGTATAACTGGGTCCTTGAGCAAAAACAATCCCACGGATGGGTTTGTCTTTGCCTGGGGTGGGATTAATCCAAACAGTCTTTCCTAAAATACCTTTCATATGTACCACAGGGACTTTATCTCTATCCACTGTCTGCAAGGGTTCAGATTGGGCAGGACCAGCTCGATTGATGGACCCTCGGGTGTTGACTATCCAGGTAGCTTTTGCTAAGTTCAGTTCCCAATTCCTGAAAGTTCCCCCACCAAGTGCCTTTAGGGTGGTCTTAAGCAGTCCATTACATCGTTCAACTTTCCCGGCAGCTGGAGCATGATATGGGATATGATATATCCACTCAATCCCATGTTCTCTGGCCCAGGTGTTGATGAGGCCATTTTTGAAATGTGTTTTATTGTCTGACTCAATTCTCTCAGGGGTGCCGTGTCTCCACAAAACCTGTTTTTCTAGGCCTAAGATGGTGTTCCGGGCAGTGGCATGAGGCACAGGGTAGGTTTCCAGCCATTCTGTGGTTGCTTCCACCATGGTCAGTACATAGTGCTTGCCTTGTCGGGTCTGGGGAAGCGTGATGTAGTCAATTTGCCAAGCTTCCCCATACCTGTATTTCAACTATCGCCTACCGTACCACAGAGGCTTCATCCGTTTGGTCTGTTTGATTGCAGCGCAGGTCTCGCAGTCGTGCATGACCTGTGAGATGCTGTCTATAGTAAGATCTACCTCTCAGTCTCGTGCCCATTGGTATGTTGCGTCTCTTCCCTGATGACCAGAAGCGTCATGGGCCCAACAAGCTAGGAATAGTTCTCCTTTATGCTGCCAATCTAGGTCTACTTGTGATATTTTCACTTTGGCAGCTCGGTCTACCTGTTTGTTGTTGTGATGCTCCTCAGTAGCCCGACTCTTGGGTATGTGTGCATCCACGTGTTGAATCTTCACGGTCAGCTTCTCTAGTCGGGAGGCAATGTCCTGCCAGATCTCGGCGGCCCAGATGGGTTTCCCTCTGCGCTGCCAGTTAGCCTTTTTCTAGCGACTTAGCCATCCCTAGAGAGCATTAGCTACCATCCATGAGTCGGTGTAGAGATAGAGCCTCGACCACTTCTCTCGCTCAGCAATATCTAAAGCCAGCTGGACAGCTTTAAGCTCTGCAAGCTGACTTGATCCACTTTGTCCCTCAGTAGCTTGTGCCACTTGTCGTGTGGGGCTCCACACTGCAGCTTTCTATTTCCGGCTAGTGCCTATGATTCGTCAGGAACCATCCGTAAAAAGGGCATAATGTTTTTCAGTTTCTGGTAGCTCATTATATGGTGGGGCTTCTTCAGCACGTGCCACTTGCTCTTCTTCTTCAGAAGACAATCTAAAAGTCTCCCCCTCAGGCCAGTTTGTTATAATTTCTAGAATCCCAGGGCGATTCGGATTTTCAATACGGGCACGTTGAGTGATGAGGGCAATCCATTTACTCCATGTGGCATCAGTGGCATGATGTGTAGAAGGAACCTTTCCTTTAAACATCCACCCCAGCACTGGTAGTCAGGGTGCCAGAAGCAGCTGTGTTTCAGTGCCAATTACTTCTGAGGCAGCTTGAACTCCTTCATAGGCAGCCAAGATTTTTTTCTCTGTGGGAGTGTAGTTTGCTTCAGAGCCTTTGTAGCTCCGGCTCCAAAATCCCAGTGGTCGACCCCGAGTCTCCCCAGGCACTTTCTGCCAAAGGCTCCAGGACAAACCATGGTTCTCAGCTGCAGAGTAGAGTACGTTCGTGACCTCTGGTCCTGTCTTAACTGGGCCAAGGGCTACAGCATGAGCGATCTCCTGCTTGATCTGAGTGAAGGCTTGTTGCTGCTCAGGGCCCCAGTGGAAATCATTTTTTTTTCGGGTGACCAGGTAGAGAGGGCTCACAATCTGGCTGTACTCGGGAATGTGCATCTTCTAAAAGCCTATGGCACCTAGGAAAGCTTGTGTCTCCTTCTTGTTGGTAGGTGGAGACATAGCGGTGATCTTGTCGATTATTTCTGTCGGGATCTGACGACGTCCATCTTGCCACTTGACTCCTAGAAACTGAATTTCTTGAGCTGGTCCCTTAACCTTGCTTCGTTTAATGGCAAAACTAGCTTTCAGTAAAATCTGGATAATTTTTTCTCCCTTTTCGAAGACTTCCCCTGCTGTGCTCCCCCACACAATGATGTCATCGATATACTGTAGATGTTCGGGAGCCTCGTTCTTTTCCAGTGCAGCCTGGATCAGTCCATGGCAGATGGTGGGACTGTGTTTCCACCCCTGGGGCAGTTGGTTCCAGGTGTACTGCACTCCCTTCTAGGTGAAGGCAAACTGAGGTCTGCATTCCGTTGCCAAAGGAATGGAGAAGAAGGCATTTGCAATATCAATGGTCGCATACCACTTTGCTGCCTTGGACTCCAGCTCGTACTGAAGCTCCAACATGTCTGGCACGGCAGCGCTCAGTGGTGGTGTAACCTCATTCAGGCCGCGGTAGTCCACCGTCAGTCTCTATTCCCTACTGGACTTGTGCACTGGCCATATAAGGCTGTTGAAAGGTGAATGGGCCTTGCTGACCACCCCTTGGCTCTCCAATTTATGAATCATCTCATGGATGGGGGTCACAGAGTCTCTGCTGGTACGATATTGCCAACGGTGCACTGTTGTCATGGCAATTGGTACCTGCTGTTCTTCAACTCTCAGCAGTCCTACAGCAGAAGGGTCATCTGAGAGACCAGGCAAGGTATCCAGTTTCCGGATGTTTTCTGTCTCTACAGCAGCTATCCCAAAAGCCCAGCAATGTCCTTTTGGGTCTTTGAAATATCCATTTCTGAGATGGTCTATGCCAAGGATGCATGGGGCCTCTGGACCAGTCACGATGGGGTGTTTCTGCCACCTGTTCCCAGTTAAACTCACTTCAGCCTCTAATACAGTAAGCTGCTGGGATCCTCCTGTTACCCCAGAAATAGAAATTGATTCTTCTCCTACATATCTTGATGGCATCAGGGTACATTGGGCACCGGTGTCAACCAAAGCTGTATATTTTTGTGGTTCAGATGTGCCAGGCCATCAAATCCACACGGTCCAATAGATCCGATTGTCCCTGTCCTCTACCTGGCTAGAGGCAGGGCCCCTCTATTCCTGGTCATGGTACACGTTGCTCTCTTCTGGTAAATAGGTTCTTGAGGTTCCTTCAAGAGGATCAGTTATATCATTATTCTTATATTGTCTGGAACTCTGTGTTTGAGAGACTGGAGCAGCATTGACTCTTTTTGTGTTAGGTGTTCTTTTTAGTTCACGTACTCGGGCTGCTAAGGAAGAGGTGGGTTTTCCATCCCACTTCCTCATGTCTTCTCCATGCTCCTGAAGAAAAAAACAGAGGTTTCCTCGTGGAGTGTATCCTCTCTCCTTGGCTTGGGAGCGCTGGCTCCTAATGGCAGAGATTCTTCTTGGTTCTGGTGAAATATGGTAGCCTTCTTCCTTAAGTTCCTTTTTTAGTTTCTTATGACTCTCTTCAATCAAGTCCCGGACTTGCTCAGCTAACCTTGTTTCCACGGACGAGACATGGGTACGAAATGGGGCAGTGACCGTATCCTTGTAAATTCTTAATTTATTGGCTAAGACGCCCACCCTGTCCTCGCCTTCTCTCCACTGCAGTGTTGCCAGGTAACGAGAGTATATTTCTGGTCCAAGCCATGCAAATCGCAACCACATTTGTGATGTGCACTGGACACAGTCTGACTCTTAGGAAATCTCTCATCTTCTGCGAAAATTATCTCCAACACAGCCAATTCCCTCAGGCATCGGATACCTTGTTCTATGGTATTCTATTTTCCTTGGAGCACCTGGAGGTCTTCTTTACAAAGGTATCTGTCCCTCACACTTGCGAGCAGTCGCCGCCAGAGGCTGAGAGTTTCCTGGGTTCTCCCAATCCCCTGGTCAATGACCACATCTCGGGATAGTGATCCCAGTTGTCTGGCCTCACTTCCATCCAGAATGGTGTCATTGGCTGCAGCGTCCCAGATGCGGAGAAGCCAGGTCAGGATGGACTCATTTGTCTGGCGGGTGAATTCTCTCCGCAGGTCACGTAGCTCACCCAGGGATAGAGAGCGAGTGATGATCTCTGGTTCCGTCTCTTCCGCTGGATGCGAGGGTCCTGCAGTGTCCTCATCAGTCACTATGCGGACTGATTTGCTCCTTGATTTCTTCTTCTGAACGGGGGCAACTACTATGGGTTCAGGCTGCTCTGGTTTGGTGATGGTTTGTGTGGAGATGCTGATGGCGCTTTTGGTTCCTTCCTCCTCTGTGCCGGTCTGTGTAGATATAGACACTTTTGCTTTGCTTTTTGTTTTTTCCTCCATTACAGTCTGCGTAGACACGGACACTGTTGTTTTCCTTTTGGTTTCTTCTTTCTCTATGGCAGCCTGTGTTGACATGGATGCTGTTGTGGTATTCTGTACAGGCACGGACACTGCTGCTTTCCTTCTTGTTTCCTCTTCCTCAAGAAGACGCTGCACCACACTATGTAGTGTTTTGTTTCTAAGCATGTTACAGATTGTGCACAGAAGACAAAGAAGAACTAACAATAACATTATGCTGTCCTTGGCATCCAGAGGGAACTTAACATTTTCAAAAGCTGCTGTGTCAAGCCTGAAAGGTTTGAAAACATCAATCTTTACCCCTCCCCCCAGGGGCTGGGTGAGGTTGCTGAGGCCCCAAACATAGCAGCCTAGATTAGGACAAGCAAACAGAATTGAGTACATATTCCAAATCATGTTCATTGCCTCAGAGGTCATAATGCAATAGACATAGTAGACCAATAAAGCAATTCTCATACCATACCCTGGTCTACACATGAGCATTACAATTGCCAAATAATTCCCCACATTCGGAAAAATATAGAGAGCTAGGTATAAGACCCAAAAAAGCATGTTAAGCATCATAGTGAAGAGGTACCCTCTACAATACAAGATTGTAATTCTGACTTCTCTCAGTAATTTCGAGCCCCACATTGGGCACCAAAAATATGTCCTGGTTTGAAAGCAAAACCAGTGAGAGACTCCAAGTCAGAAATACAATTTATTGGGAAAAGGGGAAAAGGACAAAAAATACATGCAATAACATAAAGGGAAAGGCTACTGACAAAGTCAGAATACGACCTGGCCAGCGTGCTGGTGGCAGTCTGAATTGGAGTAGCTGCAGTCCTCTTGGGATGGCAGATGTAGTTGCTGTGTCTTCTCAGAGAACCTGTGGAAAGGCTCCCCTCTTTGTAGAAATCTCCAGTTTTATCCAGGTGGGAATGCCTAGCTCCTCCCCTTGGGCAGAGCATCTCACAATGGGTCATTATGAGTCACAAGGTGTGTCCTTAATCACCTCCTCTTCCTGGATGGTGTTATCTCTCAGGCATTGATGGGGCCATTAACAACAGATAAGGAAAACTGCTCTAAGGCAATTCCTACTCAGATGGGAATTGGAAAACGTTTTTTTTTAAAACTTGGACAAACATGAAAAATAGAATTATAGTTTATTTATGGAGTAACTGAAATAAGAATGACAACCAGTCTAATGGCAAGAATTTGAAATTCAGTGTAGGAGCACCACACAGTTCTGTTTCACTGGTGAGTGGTGAGAAATTCCCTTCCACTGAGTCCTTAGTGGCTCATACATGCCTGAATTATTTCAGAAGTTCACTGAAATGCTAATTATGTTTTTAAAAAGCTCTATCTACCTTACGAATTATAAGGGTCTTTCAAAGTGGTACATATTCTCAGGGAAATACAATCAAAGCCAGAAATAATAAAAATGCTTTCCAACCCCCATGAATCCTCAAAATTACTCACTTGTCTTCAAAATTATTTCTACACATGAAAATCCACTATTAGAAAGCTCTTGACAAAATCACAAGAGATTTGTGCCAGAATTAAACCAAACTGATATCTGTCCTATGCTGATATGCTCCTGTCAATCATCTTTGTCAATTTTTCCTACCCTTAGACATGTGTAGTTGAAACGTGGCAGACTCTGACTCAGGGAAGAAGTGAAGATGTCTGGCTCCAGATTAGAAGGCTGAAGGATATCATTATTAAAACAATATTATATTACATTAATATACTATTTAAAGAGATACTATACTATTCTACACACTTACTTCTTACTTACCTATCTAACAAACTCAAACTCATGACTCTGCTGAGAGTCTGAGACATAGCTGGATCCAATTGGGCATTGAACCCAAAAAAACTTCACCAGAATCCAATCAAGCAATCACTTCGGGTAAACAATCTCCGTATCACATTCCACATGGGGAAAACAAAGGAGCAGAGATAAAGACTGTTTTCTCTTCTTCTCTCTGTGCTTCTCCTGAGAGACAGAATTATGTCTCTCTGTCCATAGAATGTGAATAACACAATCAGGAGTGTCACAAAGCTTGCACAAAAAAAGTCTATACTTTTCTAGCTGATACAAGAAAAAGAATCATAGAATCATTAAGGTTAATAAAAGACCTCTAGGATCTTCAAGTGCAACTTAACATTGCAAGGTTCACAACTGAACCAAGTTCCCTTGGAAGGTAAAAATTAAGCTTCAGACAAGTAGGCCACACTTAGGTAGTCAGGGTAGGTTTCACTCATCTAGCCTATCCAGCTCAGCATTTATTGCTAGCTGTCAGGGCTGGTAGAACTCAGGACAGAACTTTTGTCCACAAATAAATGCTGCAAAGATCAGGAGCTACAACTTCTGTGTTTTCCACAGACACAGCACTTATTGTGTCTGGCACTCTCTCAGAAGAGGGACTTTGCAAAGAGGTACCACATAACTGAGTACCAGAAGCATGCTCATGACCTGAATCCTCTGGTCTTGTGACCTATTCCACCCTCACTGGCCACAAGTGACAGAAAAACATTAGCTTTCATCCCTGTTCTGAGTGTTATTATGAATACTTAATCATCTCTTAGATTGATATTTTATGTCAGATCTCACATGGGGTTTGCCCCATTTAAAAGAATGAGACATACAAAGAATTACTAAATGGGAGTGAAAAGGCAGTATGCCACGTCAGGGCTTGTAGAGCTTGGATTGTGGTATGTCTGAGTGCAGAAAAATCCCATTCTTGCATGACCGAGGAAAATATAATCAGCAAAAGTACTGGAAAAAGCCATGCCTAATTACATATCTACACAATAAAGAGAAATGGCATTGAAGTTGTTCCAGATTTTTTGGTTATATCATATATCTTTAACAAAACTGTCTGATTATAACTGCACATATTTACTCAAGAGAAGTAAAAGGCTTCAAAGATCTTTCACGCTCCAGGAAAGATTTTTAAAAATATTTTAATCATTTACTATTGCTTAAAATGTGTTTATAAACATAAACATATTTTAAGTTTATATTTATATAACTTTATAATGTGTTTCAGTTTATAAATATATTAACTGAGTATTGTTGAATATATAAATATTATATACCATTTATCATATTAAATAATTTTCAGTTCATATGTTTTATATAACATTAATATTATATAATAATGCACTTTGAGTCTCTTTATTATTAGTTTCAGCCAATAATAGCTTGGGACTGAAGCCTGAGTGGGATAATCCTTCTAGAACCGACAAAAATAGACCACAAGGGCTTCAAATTTTTCCATTCTCACAGGATAACTGCAGGATGCAACCCTCTGTCCTGTAGAATCAAAATATCTTCATGTATTAATACACAAGTGGCGTGATGGCTTCTTGGATGACAGAGGTTTTTGTAATAGGAGGTCACCAAAAAAAAACCAAAATCCAATCATAAACTGTAAACACTAGAGCAGCAGAGTTAAATAGGAAAAGTCCATCCTGCTGGAAAACAAAATGACTTGTGCTTTTTAAGCTTCCCTTCTAAGTATCAGCAAAAAGGCAAAATTCTGAAATAGACCAATTTTCAAACAGATGTTATTTTGGAAATATGGAAGCAACCTTAAAGGACAGGTATCTGGAATACTTTGCTTTTTTCTTGTTGCTAAAT
Source organism: Lonchura striata (assembly GCF_050655825.1). NCBI lineage: Eukaryota > Metazoa > Chordata > Aves > Passeriformes > Estrildidae > Lonchura > Lonchura striata. Next base: position 80,165,365 of record NC_140705.1, on the reverse strand, counting down.
ATAATCTTTCCCTCTGTCCATCCAAAGGGCTTCCTGCCCTTTGGCCTGATTTCTACAGGAACCAACAAATCTCCACAGGTTGTCTCATTTCTGTGAAGCCAGTATTTTCTGATTGGGAACTGCTCTATCAATGATTCGTCTTTTTTTTTCAATAATCTCTAGTCCTGAGATAAATTTAATGAGTTTTTGTAGAAGCATCATGTCCTCACCACATCAAGCATGGACACAAACCTGCACCACTGAATCATCAGATGCAATGCAAAACATCTCAGCACAGCAGGACTTTAGAAGAAGCTCAGGGAAGAAGTGACTCTACTGCTTGTACCTTCTGTCATGATGAGCTCCCAGCTGAACAGCAACTTCATTTTGTTAGCACAAAGCACTCTTTAGTCAACAGGATTTGCACATAATTGACAGGGCTACACACTAAATCAAAATTTTTCTTCTAGAACATGTGCAATATAGTGTCTTCACAGTAAGTAGTAACAGTGGAACATAGGCTTGAGATGATGGGTCTGCAAGTCCTCACCAGAGACCAGAGATGAATTATACCCAAGACAGAAGAAAACTCCCTTTTGCAGAAGCCATTAGCAAATCCATTTCTTGTTTTAATAGATGCACCTCCCTCCCACTTTTTTGCACTCCATTTAAATATGTTAAATATCCAAATACATTATCAGGCAGAGAAGGATATTAGTTGAATGCTGGTTTTTAATCTGTGACAAATACATTATGTATAATAGATTACTCTTAATATTTCATAATCATCTTCATTTAATAATTGATCTGAGTCTAATTTGTAATGCTCATTACTCATATGAATTGAGAATGTTTTTCATCTCACACTATAGATCCAGCACGGGCAAAGAGAGGAGCTGCGACTGCTGCTCTCATTCTGTTAATCAGGAGCCAGAGCCTGTGTCAGAATCTGTGGTATTGATGATTCTGAGATCGCAGAAAGTCCATTGCCAAAGAAGAAGCCATAATTCGTCTGTGCTGGTTTTCAAGGTTGTTTATTCTTGTTTATCTCTAACATGTTCTGCTGCCCTGCCACAGGTCTGTCCTGCAGGGCAGCGTGTGGGGCTCTGCCCTCAGTGGGATGTTACAAACATTATATACCAGAAACTACCTGTGCTATATTTACAATAATGTGCCAATATCTGTCACCTACGTTGAACAGTGTGTCCCCAGCCTAAACCAATAGAAAAATGCCAACACTACAGTGAAACATGAAGGGCATGAAGAAGGAGAAAAAGGACAAGACACACCCAATTTCCTCCATCTTGGCCCCTTTGGACCCCTAATCTAGAATCCTAAAATTTTACTTTTGCACCTGTGCCACACTTAATTATTACTTGTATCAAACACTCAGAGCTTGTGATTCATCATGTAAGATTGAAAACTCTTTTCCATGGACAGAGATCAGAGACAGTGTCTCTCGGGGCTCTGTACAGGGGGGTTCCTGACCCCCTGCCAGGGTCCCAGGCCTTCCAGGGCAGCCAGAGGGGAGCCCTGGATTCCCACAAGCCTGGAGAGAAGCACAGGTGCAGGGTGAGAAGCACACCCCTTCCCTGGGAATGCTCAAGGACAGAAATTGCTTCTCCTGCGTGTGCTCTGACATATGCTGAGTGCATGTCAGCAGAGTGAAGGGCATGTCTTGTGCTATCTGTTCGATTGTGCTGTCACTGCCAGCTCAAGCATGTCTTTCCCTGTGTTGACATGCATGACAAATTGCAGAAGAAGCTCCAACTGGCAATACTTTCTTCCTTCATCCCAGCTTTCAGTGCTGGTAAAATTCAGTTAAGACTCATGAAAGGGCTGCACTCATAAATTCTAGTTAGATATGTAATATATTGCTACGTGCGCTGAGATGATCTGTCATGGAAAAACTGCTCATATTTTGGAATCCTGCATGTTCAATCTATTGCGACAATTACCACTTAAAAAAATATCAAAGGATTTTTTCTTACATTGTAATATTACAGCATGTCAACAAACTAGTAGTACCTGTGAGGGTCTGTTGACGGAACCATAGTTGAATGCAGGCAATTCTTCTTACTGCAATATGTTTCTGTAGCACAAAATATACCATGGTGTTTGAACCACCAGAGCAGTGTTTGGACACAGCAGGTGAATCTAGAGTTAACAGATAGGCTAACGAAAGAAAACCAGAAATTAGCCACATAACAAGCAAATACTGGTGGAGGTATTTTAATTTGTAGAAAATATGAAGCAAAAATTAAAAAGTGGGAAACTTGTTTCAACAGCTGTGAAGTTGTGCACTTACCAGGAGAACCGTGGACCTTTTCAAGCCTCAGGTTGTTTCAACAGATGTCTTGCACTCTACATTACTCAAGCAGTAACAGGTCACAATAAGCATGAAAGAAAATCCAGGGTAAGAGGATATGGAAAAGCCCCTCCTGCAGCAGGCAGACAGACACAGCTTGCTGCACCTGTGCCCAGCACTGGGTGGGACTTCCTCCCTTTTCCACATCTCTGTAATGCCTCAGACCTCACCTAGAGATATTTAAGGTGAAACCTTCCATAAACATAATGGCGTTTAAGTCAAAAAATTTTATGTGGATCTACACAAACTTATTTTTAATTACATTCTTTTTTGTATAAATTATAGGGATTCATTTTGTTCAAACTGAATATTTTAAATTTATTTCCTCTCCTGCTACAAATTCTTTGGAATAGGATTTCTACATGTGTGAAGGTAAGACACCTCAGGCATTGAGTTCCAGAATTTTGAGGGAGGCTATTATATTATCAATACAATAATTTTCAAGCATAGAGACCCTGTCTATCTGTCCTACAGTATATAAAACAAGTACTTTCGTACTCTCCATCCTTCTTTCCAAAGAAAGACTCTGTTGAGAAATGAAGAGGAAAAAAAGGTTTGTTGAAACAGAAAAACTTTGGTCTATCTTACTCCTCCTCCTCCTCCTCTTCTTTGTCAGGTCCAAAGCCATTCTGAACAAACTTGAGGTATTATCCACACATTTGGTATATGTATGATAAAATGCATAATTTTTTCCAGCACTAAAAATTAGCAATCAAGACCAACAGTGCTTGACCCAAGCAGTCCTGGCAGTACTTGCCTCTTTTAAGAGCCTGAGTCTTGTTCTCCTCCCAAGGTTTTCATTTTTCTGTGCTGATCACCTGCTTTAACTCAATCCAAGTAATTCTGTATGGCAATGGTGTTTGTTGCATATGAAACACACAAAAAATCCTGCTGTATTTTAGATTGTCTGACACTGTAATCAGCACTGTCCTCAGCTGGGCATGTGACCACCTCATGACCCTGTCATCATCTCTGACCTGGCCACTTGCATCAGGGCACCCAAACAGCTGAGATAGATCTGAAAATCGGGTTAGGTGTTCACTATAAGTTAAATGCCAGAGAGGACTGGAATGTTTCATGGGATTTTCAAATGCCCTACCTCTAAAAGCCTTACACTCTTTTTCTTAAGCACGTTCTCAATCCAGGTTATTTGGGTTGTTAATGTAAATGTTAGGAAGAGAAAATCCTCCAATGCTGAATATGCATAGATGAATCCCACTGTTTCTGTGCACAGTGCAGAGCATTTCCAGATGGCTTTGATGCATATTAAATGTTTATTATGTTTTCTAAAATTATTTGACTGATTTTAACAAATTACAACTGAGTATCTGAAAGGAGAGAAAAAACAAACAGATACAAAACTATAACATTTCAAAAAGCCAAGTAATTGTAATTGCTCTTCAGAGGTATTTGTTTTCACCTGTGGTAAAATATTTTTGTTGTGTGTTCTCCAACAAGTAATTTGGAAAGCATCTTCCAGAACAAGGTGTTCCTACTCACTGCTTGAACTCTTGGCAAAAAGAGAAAAGGGGTGGGGAAGTCCTTAAAAATAGAGCAGGCAAACAAGGTTCACCAGCCTGCCAGGATAAATGCATTCAAACTGGTTTGCTAAATCTGATCATTTCCCAGTAAGATTGCCTTTGTTTATTTTTGTATTTATTTTGGTGCATAGTAAAATATTTCCAAAGCACCAAAGTGTTCTATTCAGAATATTAACTGTTCAAGTTACTGCTATAGCATCTTCTTGACTTCAGAGAGAACCCCTGTTACACTGAGCTCATGGGCACTCTATTTCCCCTTCCCCGGGACCCTGTGACTCTGATCAAGATAAACCTGGACCCCTCCTTCCTGCCCCAGCAGGGTTGGCGGAGAGCCAGGGAAGCCCATCCTGTCCAAAGTCTGTATAGACCCCTGATATTTCCTGTTTGTTCTCTTTTGCCCCACTCTCCCCTTGGACACCACAGAATAAAGAGAGCTGAACCAATGTATTTCGGGGTAAGGGCCTCTTTTGGAAATAGTTGCCTTCTCCTGATATTCCTCCCCTCACAGCCTCGGACTTCTGAGCTAGCCTGATATTCAGGGGGCTATGTGAGGGGGGGAACGTCAAACCCCAAGAAGCAGAAGATTGCAGGTTTTTTATCATCCCCGCATACAGTGACGTGCCTTTGTATTGCAGTTGCTCCATTGAAGGTAAATTTGCAGGAGAAGGCATGAATATTGGATTAAATCACTTGGAAACTTGACCTCCATTACAACTCACCGTGAATCGTGTTCATGATGCTTACCACCCAAGCTATTCAGACAATTCTCTAACTCTGATGAATTCTGGTAAAAGTTAGTCACAAAAGTCTTTTTGCTGGGCTGCATCTGAAGTCTTGCAACATCTACAAATCTGTGCTTAAGTATCTAAGTCACCTAAGAAGAAACTATATTTAAGTCCTTCTATTCCTAATCTCCAAGTGTTGTGATAACCTGTGAAGCCACTGAAAGTGTAGTGAAAGAAAAGAAGACAAAATAATTTAAAATGTAACATAAAGTAAAATTCAAATTGCTTCCAGCTCACAAAAACAACATTCACACACTCATTAAGATTTAATTAAAATTTCTCTTGCACCTCTTAAACTGCTTAAACTGATGTTTGAAGTTATTTTCCACTTTTCACCTCTTGAATATTTTTCCCCTTTATAGGTGAAATGGAGAAAACCACCTGAAACATCAAGCACAGTTTGAAATAACATTTATAGCTTTTTCCATAAGGCTTCTAGGATTTTAGTAAATGGTAGGTTTCTCAAGGATCAGATCAGTATATGATTCATGGTCATACACTGGAAAAGGTGGTTTTGTAAGATACTCGGGGATACCTCTCCCATGACTTCGGAATTTAAAGAAAGGCTATGCAATCTCTTGGACTCACAGTCTCGAGCATTTTAATAAACCAGTGTTGGATTTTCCTCAATGATAAAAAGATATCTATCATCAGATTCAAAGCCCTAGAAAGGAGTCCTTTGAAAAGTATCACAGTGAAGTACAGATGAATATAGACATGGTGAGAGTGCTGAGGCAACAAACAAGGGAATATTAGGCTGTGTCAGAAGATCCCTTTGGAAAGCTCATAGTCAGCACTGCTATAGAAGTCCAGAAATTTATCAGACAGCATTTCACAGGAAGAAAAGATAGGAATAGGTAGTGAATTAAAGCTGGTCCATCTGAGCTGTGCTGTGCACTCAAGACCTGCCAATCTCAACCTCTGTGTTTAGGTGAGGTGTATTTCTTCTTAATTTCACCTGTGCACATGAATATCTTCATAAGTTCCCACACTGAGAAAATATTTGTTTGTATTTCTCCCCATGGCAAATATTCTCTGCTGCTAATTCTCTGTTAGATGGAAAGTACTCTGTTATTTTGACTCCACAAGATGCATTTTCCTTTCTGTTATGTAGCACTCAGGACTGTGCATAGAAAAGGGCAGAAGTTGAGGCATTTTTGCTGCCTATGAGAATGGCAGGTTACAGTTGACAACTCCTTATGATTGCACTGCTGAAGCCTAATTTTCCCAACTCCTCAGTCATCCTGGGTATATCCACTGCATTGAAAAAAACACCAACCAACCAACCAACCAAGAAACAACCAGAAGGTGAAAGAAAATTAACGTGACAAAGACAGTGAAAGCCAGACTTCTTTTTATAGAATGAAAAAGCTAAATTTTCTGTTTCTCCATAATTTTCAATGAAACAAATGCAGGTGGGAGGATCAGCAGAAGAATAGTTTTTCTATTTGTTCTTTTCTCACACAGGGATTTAGACCCCAGCAAGTCCAAGAAGTGAAATACATTTTAAGGTGTACTATAAAGGTCTTCCATTTTGAATCATTATTTACACAAAAGCAAAATAAAGCAAACAGGATAATTAACATTTCCCAAATATCAGTTATTCCATATACCTCTCACTGCACAAGGTTTTCCTCCTCATAATTTTTTTCTCTCTTAATAGATTGCAATTTAGGAAAGTCTTCCAAATGTGAAAATTATCCTGTATGCTTAAATTCTGTAACTCCATAATGTTTTGGAGAATAAATCAATATCTGAAGAAAAGACCTCTGCTTGAGCTCCATGTACAAAATTAAATCCACTGTAATGTTTTACTGAATGAAGATGTGCATTTGACCCACACCTCTGTCCTAAAGCCACTGGGAAGTAAATACTCATATTACTTAAGTTTTTTCGAATCTCCTACATTAGAATCCTGAATTAATGTCTCCTAGATAATTTTTGCTTATATTTTTATCTTTTTACAGTTTCCTCAATATTTTATATGTCATGAAACTAAAAGATAAAGCTGTATTCTACAAAATTACTCTCCAGAGCAACAAAAGCTACCCTATTTCCTATGAGGTTCTACATGGAATCCAGAACATCTGTCTTGTGTTTTGGTTATTTTTATCATCTTCAGATGTTCTCTGGTTGTTTCAGGAAATCCACCTTTAAAGTTTTGATGGTATTTTTTTCTTCCTTGGTATTTTTACACAAAATGTATGTCATGTTCCTGCACTGTATTATTCTGACCTCTTTAAATCTCCTTGCAGTTTAACTTCCTTCTGTCTATTTGCTGATGCACTTATGTCAAATTTGACCAATGATAAATGTAACAGCCCTCTTAAAATAATCACAAGATCTTAAATACTAATGGTCATAGTAGTGCTCAACACATACACCTCAGCTCTCTGTACGACAGAGTTTCTAATCTATTATGTAATACTTGATGCTTTGATTCCAGCATAAATCAGTAATGCACTACAGCATTATGGAATTTCATATGTAAGAAAATAACTCTTAGTTTTCTTTTTTTTTAATATCTATGACAATAGGTTATACTTGCTTGTCATGCAATAAAAGCATATTTTTTAATATTTCAGAATGATAGTCCTATTTGAAATATTCATACAGGACTCATTTCAGACCTTAGCAAATCCAATGCACTAGATGATTAAACAGGATTGATATTAGAATCGTGTTTGTGGGTTTTTGTGTACTCAGACCCTTATGAGGTGAACCTTGCACGTGTCCATGCAGGATATTATATGAAATTATATGTTTGCACTTCTTCAAGCCAGCTCAACAACCAAAGTAAGTACATTAGTTCAGTTCCTGAGTTTGGATAATTCAGCAGGAGCAGACCATCAGAAGACCAGAAGATTCTGGCACGCAAGTGGACTGAGAGCAATTAGTTCAGCTATCTCTGTGTGACAATGTGCAGTGCTAAACTACTGCAATAAGTACTTCCAGGGATTCCTATCTTCTGCAACTAGTCAGGTATGTATTGCCAGTAGTTGCCATACAAAGATTCATACATTCTGAAAATAAAGGGGAAGAGGATGAAGAAGAGGGAAGATTTCAGAAGCTGTCCAGATTTCAGTACTTTCTTCTGACAAAAGTCAAACACTTCCTTTGGACTCACAGTATTACTCTTAACAAATTCTTATGTTTCCTAAAATCAAAATGATCAAGCAATGCAAAGAAAAGGAGCAGACTTTTTTTAAGACACATCATCTACACTTCCAAAGAACAAGCACAGACAAGCACAGCAATTGGTAGTTCAGGCCTATTATCAGAAAAACTGAGTCTCTGTGGTAGAAGGAGCCAGGGGTCTCTCCTCTTTGAGTACCTGGATCATCTTCCATACTCAACCATGCCGTTCCTGGCTTTTCAGGCAGCTAATTCCTAGTGTATTAATCCCACAAGATGAACTTTCCATACCATTTCCACAGCAGCATGATCACTCCTGACCTGACCCCCATCATTACTGTCCTCTTCTTACTCCTTGGTGTCTTTCTGCATACAAGTCTAAATGAAAAAGATCCGTTCTTTTTTCATTTAGACTGCAATAATTTTTCTTCAGTATTCATAGGGCTCTGACACCTCATTCTACTCTCCAGCCCTAAAAATTATTCACAAAGTACTGAGGCAAATAATGAGCTAATGCTGTTGCAAAGTATTTAATATTTTTGTTAGCCCAAGAGAAAGTGCTGACAGATCATTATGTGCATTTCTCTGTGCCATACCATCAAATTTGTGTCTAATAAATCAGTTGATTTCAGTATAATCATGTTGCAGAAGATAGATAAATATGATTATCCATAAAAAATACAGCCAGAATGAGAACAGTTCTCCCAGCTAGCCGGACAATGCCCCTGCCTACGGATGGGTCCTGGGGTCAAGTGGACTGTTCCATCTCACCCCCCAAAAGATGTATGGTTCATCCCGCACCTCTGTCCCTCCCCTAAAACATCAAGTGCCTGTAACCCCATGGCACATGCTTTGTTCCAACCCACCTTGAAGCTCCTTGAAAAGGGGGCTTCGAGGGGCCACACGGTCTCTTGAAACTCCCTCCCCTCTCTTGGAGCTTCCCCTCTCCTTGAGCATCCTTTTGTCTCTCCCCTCCCCCACCCTCTCAAGCCCTGCCATGTGCTGCGTCTGGGAGCCTGAGGCAGGACCTTTCTGCATCCCCAATAAACCTGATCCCCCAAGAGCAGCCTTGAGAGATCTCTTGTCTGCATTCACCCAAACCATCCTGGAGAGGCAGCAATTTTCTACAGAATCATACTTGGAGAAAGACTGAACCATGATGGCCATTGTTAGTCATTTGAGATTTCTTGTCTTCTCAGTCAATAGCTCTCCTTATTGAAAACTTTAATATAAAATAACATCATATTTTTATTTTTTACAATTCTTCATTGAGTGAGCAGTGTCCTTGAGAGGGACACTTACTTTGCTCGCCCTTCTCATGTACATCAGCAAGTCCTTATTCAACAGTTCTTAAACAACATAGGAGAATTTGTATTTGATACTCCAAAGCTCATAATCCGGGGTGCAGAACTTCCACAAATAGATTCCCAGAAATAGAATGAGCAGAACCAAGAGAAAGGAGTGAAAATATCTACTTCTTCCTGCTGTCAAGGATATCAGAAGTCCTGAGGCCTTATCTTTAATGTCTCACACATATCTCAGCCCCTAGGGATGGAGTTGAAAGAGTGATTTGGAGGTTACAAGAACACTAATGAGTTGAGTCTCTGAACACTGCCTGTCTGAGTCCATTGACTTTGCACTCTTGCTCATTATCATCATAGCAGTTCTACCTTATACAGTGTCTGCCACTCTTCACTTGAACTGATAACTTACACTGCAATTGCTCAGAAGAGAATAATTCTGAAAACTCAGCATTTTGTCAGTGTGAGGTAGAAGTCAGATACAGCAAGGCCTGAAGTGCAGTAAGACTTTTTACAGTATATGTTGTTTTCAGTCCATGAGATTACAGGAGTGCAAGGGTGGGGGGACAGGGAGGACAGGACAGAACTCACTGTACCCTCTGCCCAGGTTGTAGGTGAAAGCAATCTCTACAGGGTGGAGAGAAGGGACAGAAAGCCACACCACCAATTCCACTGACAATAGGGAAAAGGAGATCATAGAGAAATGTGGAAAAGTTTGAACAATTTCCCTTCTCTACACTAAAATGCATGGTCTAGCAAGATCTGTCTCCATTTCCTCAGCAAAAGCTAAGAAAATGAATAGACAGTGTCTTTAAGAAACACCATGGTTATCATCTCTCTGTACTACTCAGGAATCTGGCAGGAGGTAGCAATATTTGACTGTATCCCAGATAATATCTTGAAACTGCAGTAAGAGATGGCAAAACAGTATTCACTAAAAAAATTCCAGAGCATTCTTTAGTCTGCTTCACACTGTTGAGCTAGCTGAAGGAACTCTTTGGAATCTGGTAGTAACTGTCTCCTAACATGCCAATGAAGACATGACACCGCATTACCTTCGCTGTTTGGGGGCCTGTATGTGAATTGGCAAGATAGCATTATATTAAGAAATGAGTCTTAGAAATGTGGGACTTGGTTGATTCATGGTCCCATTCAGTCTCAAACATGGAAATAAAGTTCTAATAGGAAGATGATTTGAGCAGAAGGAAAAATTGAATTGTATTTCTTCAGTTACTGTGAGAACAATTCACAGGGGCTAGACTAGCAAAGATAAAAAGTAGTAAAATCATGTGCCTGGTAATCTGTTCTTCTGTGCCAAAGCAATTAATTTTGTCTCATCAACAGCTGTTTCTCAGATGCTCTGTTTTCAAGCAACTACAGAGAATTTTAGATACAACTTCATGTTATAAAATTTTTATTGGATGTGTAAATTGAAAGGCTGTCCTCTGTTGAACTATAAAAATAAGGGTAAGCATAAAAGAAAAAAATTGAATAAATGAGATATATTTACATTGGGTATTGGAAGGCAAATTAATGCTAAGCAGAATAATAAGGACTGGAATTGGACCAAAGGACAGAAATTAATAATTATTAGTCAGGCCAAAGAAGGAACTTGAGCCCAGCAGCAGAAAATGGAAAATGTACCCCAGCCACATTTGTGGATTATTTTTCAATCACAAAACAAAAGTAACATTATCTCAGGCAGTTGCCAGTATGTTCTGTGAACAAAGAGAAGAGTTTAAAATACAGAAGAGTTTAGAATAAGACAAACTTTATACAAGAAGGAGGAAATTGAAATTCATACTTTATGTGAAAATGAAGGACATTTTGATTTCACTGAGGAATTATGATGCATTAGGGAAGATGTAGTCTGACTAGGAACAAGAATACCTAAATGATACAGTTCAGACTACTGGAACCACTAAGAAATATTTCCTGACCAAAATATTTCAGAGTTTTGACTAACATAAATCACTAAAATTTTAAAGTTTTCCACAGAAATTAAAAAACATGTTCTGACCTCTAGAGTGTCAAAGGATTAAAGGGATTTCTTTCTCTTATGTGTCTGAATTTCTGCAGTACTAAAATATGCTTTTTCTTTATATATTGTGATATTCAGCATACAGTCACTAGAGTCTCAGGAAGGATTGCAGACATCCTTCCTTCATGCTCCATATTTCAGAAACTGCTCCTTAAAAACTCCCATCATAACCATAAATGAACTTCAAACAGTTATGCAGAAAAACTTGTCTTTCATATAACATCAGATATGTCTTGTGTTCTAATAATAACGAGTCTTTAGGTTCTCCTCAGACACAGAACAAAGATAAATCTTACAGAATTGCAAGTTTCATGCCCTTAGATAGGAGGATACTGTATGGGTAAAAGGAATCAATGGTTTACTTAAGTTATTTCAAAGCTGCAGCTAAGTCAGTAAAAACCACTAAACGCAGGTCTCACTTGCAGGAAGCTTTTAAGGATAGAGCTTGGAGTTTGTAAAATACATGCAGCAACAATTATCTGATGATGACTTATTTAAAATGTCCCTTAAACCCCTTTCCCTTTGCTGTCACATTAGTTAATCTCATCAAGATTCAGTTGTAAATATTGAGTAATCTCTCAGAAAATATCTATATGTCTGACAACTTCATCAAGTCACTGCAAAGTTCATAAATTCAATCAAAGATACAGTGTATTTCTTGGCTCTGATACACTCTTTAATTCAATAGAAAGCTTCTCAGGCCTCTTGGGGCAGTGAGCCATGGCCTGCAGAAATTCAAGATGCCCCTAAGACAATACAGGTTGCAATGAAATCCAGTGAAGCAATCAAAATTTGTCAAATAAGCCACACAATTTAAGCTTAGCTGGTAAAAATCTGATTTAAGTTTCCTTGTATTTTACTGTATGACATCTCTACCCTTTTAACAAGAATTGGCAGGTAAAAATCCTGATTTTGCAATCCTGATTTAAAATCAATATTTGCAAGTTTTTGTATACTAATAAATAATATAAATAAAATTCAGGTGCAGATAATGCCGTAAATGTATATTCAGAAAAACAATAGAGAATTGAATGGACGTTTAGGATATTTGATAAGCCAAAGTTTGTATGTCTGGGGTTCTTTCTAATTTTAACAGTTATAACTAAGTTTCTGAAGTCCTTAAATTATCAGTTTTCAGTCCCCATGTACAATCCAGGCTTCCTCACACAGCTCCCACTCTAAGACATCATGATCAGTCCAGAATCCTACAGTTTTCAATACCAGGGAAGCAAAATTGAAAAGGAAAAAAGTTATTAACACAGCTTAGAGGCGTAAAATTTTAGCCATTTTCTGGCCAAAACTCACAGCATAATCTACTGAGACTGTCACACAACAAGTATTAGCCACTTCTACAGCCTTCTTCCTATTTTATGCCTTTACAGAGAAAACATGCAATTTGTTATGAAAAAAAACTGTGTCCAGCATTAACCTGGCATTGACTAAAATGGCTCAAACCTCTGTGATGCCTTGATATATGATTCAGATCCTGTATTGTAAGGAGGCTGATAGAAGGTGGAAATAAGCATCAAATCTAAGGTCAATTTTGGAAGCTTAACCCTGAATTTACTGATTTCAGTTGCTTTGAAGATAACTATTAGCCTCTTGTAGTTATTATAAATATTTTCATAATATTCACATTTCCTGATTCCACCCTGAAATAAAGCAGGAAATGTCAACAATTGGGAGAATTGACATTTGCTAATGGAGCAAATGGCTTGCCTTTGTGTACAGTACACATGAGCTGGATAAGTGAAGTTTTATATGCTGATCCAAAGCAAATGCAAACCCTGAATTTTCTGAGATTTCCTCTTTATTGGAACTTCTTCTCATATATTTCAGCTGTAAAGTTTCTTACAAACTCAAAACAGCCCTTTTGAATTGATAGCCCAATAGTGAAAGTTAAAAGTGTATAGCTTATGGTATCAGCATGTAGGGTGAGTAAAAATAACAGAAGGGCTGTGTATCAGACTGGAGCCACGGGGAGGAAAAGTGAACATGTGCTTGTCAGGAACAAGAATTTTGTAATATGAACATATGACATGCAATATATACTTAAAGAAAAATCCAGGTTTTCAATGAAACTGTCTTCAGTTCAAAAAGAGCCCTCCAGTTTAGCAATCTGTCAGAGCTAATATTATATATGTGACCTTAAATATTCATTGAGTTTGTAGAGATTTCATTTCCTGTTGCATTTATTGAGAATTATTCATAATATGGCAGTTTCCATCATAATTCAGACACTTTTGGCCAAAAAATGTAGAAAGAAAGCTAAAGCCCGAAAGAGAAAATGACAGCGACAGTGATGGAATGGGTATAAGTGATAGTTTTAAAGAAACTCACTATACATCTATAATTTTCCCTTTTAACACCTTATCTTTAAGCTATACTTCATTTAAGATGTTGACACAGGTTGATGTGAAGCGCATAATTTATTGCATCCTGACTTTCTTCTATGATTTATTTTGTTGTTCTGAAAGTCAAGTACAGTCTTGCAACTATGTCTGACTTGTAAAATACTAAAAACCCCTTGGTGTTTACTGAAGCAGTGATCAAAACATGAACATTGTAGGGCACATCTAATTTAAAGCACAAATATGAGTGCCAAATTTGCCTAAAATCGAATCATTCATCCAGAATGCACAGCATCAAAGAGTTCTGATTTGATTTGCCAAGGCAGCACAAGGCACTTCATAGGACATTCAACACACCAATACAAATTTGATTTTCTTGTTGCATCACTCTCTACTTCCTGGTCAGTAGTTCTTCCTTATTTTATGAAGTGATAGAGTTGACAAAAAGGAGATTAGAGAGCTCTAGATGGAAATCTGTATTTGAAACTTGGCTTTTAAATTATTATTTATCATTTGTATTATATCAAGATGTAGAAAGATACATAATCCCTATTTTCAGAATGCAGTCCTATATCTCTCTTCAAAACCAATGACTAGAAATGTTTTTGTAAGTATAGTGATGAAGAAATAAATAAAAAGGATGAACCATGTGACTAAGAAAATTCAGTGATAAACCATAAAAAATAGGTTCAGAAATTGTAATACTGGGCATACAATTCATACCAAAGATCTAGGCACATTAAATGACTTTTCTAGGCTTATTATAATCAACTGCAGGCTTTGTAATTGCAAACTGTAGTCCTTTCGTTTGAAGACATTTTTTTACCCACAAGCATATCCATGGTAAAATAGGCCTCATCAAATCCTTTTATGAAGAGGTAATATTGAGGACAAAAGCCTTTTACAGAAAACAGCATTATTATTATTATTATTATTATTATTACTACATTTTTAGTGTTTATTATGTTCATTATATTTATTATGTTTATTATTATGTTTATTATTGAATATGTCCTATACCTAGGAGTATATCCACATATTTCTCTCTGTTCATCTCTCTCTCTTCCAGATGCTCACAGGTACCCATCTACATAGATACCTACACACCACATCTGGCTCAGTTGAAGGACCTATGTCTTACACTTCTCCCTTCTAGCAGTATAAAATGTCTGCTCTTCATGCAGCTCTTGTGAGCTATTTGGTACTTTGTGGTTGTTTAGTTTTTAATGGCATCACAAGGAGTTTGCCCTTATGGAAAGAAATTAGGTATTAAGTAATTATTTTGAAGAAAATATTAGATATCGGATAATAGGTTGGAAAGATATTCATTAAAAGGTTCATGATATACTAAAAAGTTAAAAAAAAATAATAAAAAAATCTGCATTATATTATTCAATGCAAATTCACACAGGAATTAGTTTGTCACTTTTCCCTCTCAAAGGGCCCCCTTTCAACACACAAAGGCAACATGAAATAAAAGGTTGGGCTCTTCAGAATATTTTTTGCCCAAAATCAACAACTACAGTGGGATTAAAAGAATGAGCACTTCTGATTAATCAAACTGATAGTTTTACTTCCTCATTAGAAGAACTGTTTTTCTACCAGCAGAGTCCAAAACAGATGGACAGAAAGACATTAATATAATTAAATGCAGGAAAAATTAAACTACAGAAAGCAAGTAAAAAATTTTACCCAAAATAAAAACCGCTTTGCATAATCTGTCAGTTCTTGCCCATGTGAAACATCACTGGAATTCAAGTATATACATTTTATAAGATAAAAACTAAAGTTTAATCATAGCGAAAGATGCTCTTCTTTATTTTGAAAGGTCTGTATTCTACATATTCCATGTCTGTACGTGATTGTGTGAAGTATGAAATAACAAAATATTCCGACTCCTCTAATTTAAGCATGAAAAAAAGTAGAAGGAAATGGGTTAACTTCTATCTTCCTGGTAAAGGCTTCTGGTCTAGTTCAGACCCAGTAATCAATGTGACATTATAACCAGGGACATAACAAGAAGCAGCTTGGACCATAAAAAAGCTCTCTAGTTTTTCAAAACAAATCAGCCTTTTTTGGATGTGTGCACAGCCTGCTGCTATTTAAATCTTCAGAGCACTGAAAACATGGCATTTACCTCCCAAAATCCAGGCAAGTTTGTCCTGAGAAATAGAAGTACTCCTACATAGACAGGATTGTGTTGCCTGTGATTGAGTTTCTCCATTCAGGCTGAGCAATTGCTGGGTGTTGTTGAAGGCTTCACAGAAACACTGACTGCACTCGGCATGCCTGCATTAAGCTGACACAATCATTCATCCACTTTGCACAGTCTAGAAGAAAGGAAACAATAGGTATTAGGATTAAAGAATTCAACTTTGCTGGTCTATTTACACCAGACAAATAGAGTATCTGGAGTACCTGGAATCAGCACATTTCTACTTTAAGAATGAGGAATCCAAAGAGCTTCCACTGCCATCCTGGCACGTGTTTCTCTCACTAGGTACTTAAAGTGACAAACTAGATTGAGATTCAAGGCAAGGTTTGGGCTTCAGTCCAGCTGTCCATAACATCCTTCAAAAGCCAACAGAGTTGCACAGCTCACCCTCTGCCCTATTGTCCCTCCAACAAAAAAAAAAAAAAAGATGACAACATGCAGGTCTTTACCTCTGAGAAGTAATAATTCGTGCAAATCAGCCCGATAATGCAAGATGACATTGTGGGGGAAAGAACAAAGCAAGAAAGAACAATCAACCATTATTTTCACTGTACATCAAGGATTATTGATACATATCAGATAAATCAGAAACTAAAACATTCTCAGTTCAAATTGAACAACATCCCAGTACAGCACCACACTCACTTCAAAAACTCTTTCCTTATAAAATGTGATTATATGAAGCATAGTTTTATTTGTATCTAATTTCAGGATCTTCTGAATTTTCAAATTACCCTAAGTATATTTTCTCACAAAGCCTTTCATTGTTAAGGAACATTGAGTCAGTTAGCCAGAACTCTGTCAAAGCACTGTTATTAGTTTGAAATTTTGGCTCCAATACTAAACAATAAGCATTTCTATAGATACACCAAGGATTCTAAATAGTTTCAGTTATTCTAAAATTTTGTGGGAAAATAAGATTGATTGTTGTTCTTAGAGATATTTTTACCTTTACTCTTTATGCAAATAATATAAAGTAGGGTATGTGTTTATAACAGAATATATTTGTCTAATAATACACACAAGCCATAAGCCATTCTGTCAAACATTCTGCCAAAATGGCAGGTGAGGAGAGAATTCAACATGACGAAAACGTCCAAGTCAGTCAGTATCAGAGAATGAGTTCTTTATTTTGTCCTGTCTTCCTTTTAACCACAGGTCATGCCTTCCTAGAGGCTGAATGTGCCATTATATATAATGCTACATAATACAGTGTAAGTCTGATTAGTTTCCTCTGAACATTTCAAATATTGTATTTTAAATACTGATATCTCTTCACTAGCTAGCAAATATTGTTAGGAGCAAAACTCAAAACTTTTGTTTTCTGTAGGAGGAAATGAACCCCTCACCAACATCATGTTCTACTCCAATTCATTAATCAAGATATAATTAATTAAATTTTTATCATCCCTGAGAATTGAGAAAACAATCTCTAACAATGGTCTGCTGAGATGTAGCCATTAATCTTAGGTCTGTGAAGACATGACCTGAAAAGGTACTTTAATTAACAAGTATTTGTTACAAGTGATATTCATGAGTTTTTGTAAACGCCAAGCAGAAGATAGGACTGATGAATCTCTTGTGGTTAGAGTATTGATTTATAATTTATATGAGAGAAAGATATTTAAGCAGAAGGGAAAAGGTATTGAACATTCAGATCAGAGGTTATAGTGTCTTACAGGTCTCTGAGGACTTTGCTTTTCTTTAGAAGAACATGTTGCATAAGTAAGTCATCACTATGTACCCCACAAAATATAAAAATATTCAGCTTTATGATATGGCAGCCATATTTGTAATCACTATGTTGACTTGCTTCTAGTCACTCAATATAAATACTTACAAAGTCCTAAATCTAAACATTTGAGCACTGGTCTTCAGTCCTTTTATAATTTTGTAGATCCAATTTTCAAAATATCAACATATATGAAAATCAAACTCAGAATTCTTGTTCAACAGTGGATATCCAAGGTCAGTGGATAAAAAACTTGTGCCTCATGAAAAGACTTATACGCTGTGCAACTTCAGAAGTGTCACGCAACAAGGTGCTAAGATAAATGAGAGAGATACTACAAGTTGGCAGGCGACAATTCCCCAGATTTTTGAAAGATCTGTGCTCTAAAGCTACAGATCTAAATATAATCTAAATTACCATAAATGATACATCCATCTCAACTTGCTGCAATGTTTGAACTTTCCCAAAACATAGACCTTCTGCATCTGAGCTACTGCAGTTTATTACCATTAAAAAAAAAAAAAAAAAAAAAGCTTTTCCTGCACTAAGAATCTCTTTTCCTTAAATTTTAAGAGGCATTAAATTATTTTTTCTGCCAATTGAAATGATTTCCCTTCTATGGTGAACAGAACAATTTTGGAGAAAATAAGTTGCCTTTTAGCATATGAAGGGACAGCAAAAAATCAAAAAATTTTGCATTTAATCATCTAAGAAAAGCACGGAAGGCAGTACTAATGAGTGAGCTACACAAGAGAGTCTCTCTACAGCTGTAGAGAGACACCAAGACTGTAGAGTACACTAAGTAAAGTTTTCATGGAATGGAAGTGCTGTTTTGCAGTGACAAGCCTCCACAAAGCTGGCCTGGTGCAGAGAAGCTGGGAAGCATACAGTCAGCTTTATTTGTGCTACTTTGCAATGAACTGTTTCATTTCTCAATAAAATCAAAGGAATTATATTTACTCTGTGGAAGGGAAAAAAAGAGGCAGAGTCAGAAAGTCTGAAAATTGGTATTTTAGCAACGAATCTAAGAATCTTTACATTTTTCATCAAGTTCTTTTGTTTTGACAGGTGCTTCGAAAAATGATAGTAGATAGTTCACAGTTTTCTAATGTCATCAGTAGAATGTTGCACAAAGTATATTTGAATTATCTGATGGCCCTAATATACTGAGCAGAGGGAGTAAATCCAGCTGTCTCTGGGGGCATTAGTTTGTTTTAGCATATACCAATTCACATTGAATTTGAAACTGACGTTGTTCCCCATTGTGCTGTTGCATCACTTATGGACCCTTGTAATTCTTCCACAAGTGAAGAAAGACATAATGAATAAAAGCTGTGGGAATTTTAAGGGGTGATTCTGAGACAATAAATGAGACTTTCCCTGTGGCAAAAAGGAAAAAAAAAAAAAGAAAAAGAAAAGGGAAAAAAAAAAAAAAGCAAAAAAAAAAAAGCAATGATAGTGTCAATATCTTAATGAGCCTTACATGGATCAACAAGGCAATGAAACTAAAGATGTATGCTTCTTGTGTTTGGTAATAAGGTTAAGAAACTTGTGGAATATTGCTGTACTTGAATATCAGGCAATGTCATGTATTTATGCACACCTGTGAAATTCCAAGGGCATGAAAACATGGTCATCTTAGCTCAAGGTTTGGATTTCAATGAGTGCTCTGAGAGCTCCAAGTCCTTAGCACTTCAGATAACACAACCACTTTTATCCAGGCATCCAAACTTTTGTCCAACAGCCAACATTTGTTTGAAATATTTGCCCCTCATTCATGGTCCCATTTGGGATCTGATCTTTTCAACACATTTGCTGTGTTCAAAATAGGTGAGTTCCATCAGGAACATGGAAAAACATATGGAGTAATGGATGGCACCTCTGTACAGGAAAGCAAGGATGGAATGTGATGCACGCTTTCTGGCTGCACAGAATAATAGGAGGAAATCAGGCCTGCCAAAGAAAAAGGTCAGGCAGAGAAAAAAGCTTGACTGTTCTGGCTGCATAAGGATAGCTGTTAGCAGCCAGAAAATTATCAAAGAACAGCCTGAACACCTAGAGATTGTTCTAAGTCAATGCTCTCTTTACAAGCAGCCTCAGGAAGCTGCCACCATTATGGTCCAGTGAGACAGGAACAGCATGGCATGCTGTACTTGTGTGCAACTGCACTCCCACAGTATACTTTGAATAAGAATCAGTTCTTTCAAATAGCTTATCAGCAGCAGGAAATATTTTCCAAGCTGGAGAAACTACCAAAGGAGATGAGAGAAGGTGATCTGACTGAAGGTGACCTGAAGGTGAAGATTTCTGCTTCCTCAGAAATGGTGACCAACAGCAGACAGACTTGTCCCCCTTCTACATGCCTGAGTCTGTTCTTGCTTACATTCTACAAGGGGATTCCATTTCCTCCACTACTCTTGGATGAACAGAAGACAAATATCCATACATTCTTCTCCAAGGCTGTTTTCCCACCTCTGATGTCAGCTGACTTACTCTAAGCTTTAAGACTTAAGACTCTATGATTTAAGCTTTAGAGAACAAAAAATTAAATTAAGTGGGTGAAATGAGGCAAGATCAGAAGCTCATGCCCCAAGCTTACACATCAGGGCAGATTCTGCTTTTGGTCTTTGACAGAGTCTGAGGGGATGGTTTAAGTGAATGAGGAGGGCGGCAGCAGCAATTTCAGGAAGAGCTCATCAGAGCTGCATTTTTCTGCTAAATCCAGAGTCAAAGCTCAAGCTGAAAAAGAGTATTTGGCAGAGAGGGTAAAGTGGAGAGTTCAGTTTGCAATTGCACAGATCCAAAATTCTCCATCTATGCTGCAAAAAAAGCAGCTAATGTATGGTGTCATTGATGAACATCTGAAGTATAAACCACCACTCTGATCTATGTGCCTACTGATTAAATTTATAAGATTCACTACTAAGATGCAACCCATTCCAGGGAAGAAGCTGATTGTTCACCATGTTTGCAATGTATTTACAAAGCCTCTTGGATTGGAAATATCATAATTAGAAAATGGACATGCACACATGTAAAACTAATTATATAAGAAAGCATATCATATTTTACCACACTCACACCATATTTTAGAGAAAACTTTAGACTCCTCATCTTCCACCTTCGAGCTGAGAACTGTATACTAGATAAGACCTTTTCTGTAGTAAGATTACAGACATTTTCTTGCTGAAATGTGTGAAATATCTCTTGTGCTTTAATTAAGCAGACCCTTTTTCAAAAATATATTTCATCCTCCAGCAAGCATCATGCATTCATAAGGTCCTGGAAACCTCCTTGCCCTGAAACAAAGCTTCGACTATCACAAATCCTCAGCATCGGTTTCTTCATATATGTTTGAACAGCTCTGACTATGTGAGACATTTTAAGAATGTGGCAACACCTGGGGAAGTGACACTGCAGCCTGCTTCATGAGAAGCTTATGGCAATTCCAATGTCAGCAGCATCAGCAGCAATTCCTTTATGTAACTCAGAGCTGTGGTTGTCTTTCCTTTCCATGCATACAGTGTAATCCTCAGGGAAATGTACAGCATTACTAAAAATGTCACTGCCTTGTGTCAGTTTAAGCAGCCAAGTCAATGTAGTTTGTGCATGTGCATGATGATTGTATCTTACATTTTCCATTTAGTTACTTAAGTCATGCTTACTAGGGAGAAAAAATGCTATGGATTATTCTGCTCCATTACGTAAAAACCATGTGAAAGCCATGATTGATGACATGGCTCCAAGGAATAAGCCTCAATCACAGCTGTGAGGTTACTAATAACCACAACCTGTGAATTGAGAAAGAAGCCCTTAAAAATGACTGCTGACAAACACAATGAAAGAGATTTATGGGTTGCCTACATCAAGAGTGCCCAATCCTTGTGAAGTGGATGGATTGTCTCATTCATTATGCTACTGTGACATGAAAAAAATATTATGCGCTTTTCCCTCTTTTTTTTTTTTTTTTTTTTTGTTTTTTTTTTGTTTTTTTTTTCATTTCCACTGAGTGAATATCAGAGACTCCCTTCCAGGGAAAATAAACATGACTTATGTAGCCACTGAACTTTCAGTGATTTTAGCCCTTCATTCCCTTAATGGTTAAGGAAAACAAGATGTCTTTAGCTCCAAACAAAAGGGATATCAGCTTATCAACAGTAGATATTAGCAAGTCTATTATATGGCTGTAAAGTCAAAGCCACTTCTAAATCAAATTATCTGCATTTTTACTGCCTTTATTCCTGAAAAGTGCTTATACTGAATCATTGAATGTTGATATCTCTAGTGTTAAATATTCTCAAACATTGCTAAGTTCACAGTGGTCATAGTCCTTTCTCAAGTGTGTTGTTATAAAATACAGTCAGGAAGAATCTAGAAGATTCAGCCACACACAGACGAGGACACAAGGATTGTTTCTGTATCACATTGTAAATATATATATTAAACATAGAAAAGAGACAGAGGGTCAAATAGTAAAGATGAAGAAACCTGAAAAGCAGAGTACCATGTGGATTCAATTTCCTTGCCAAGGAAGTTACTAGGAAGCAGGAGAAATTACCCTGAGTGGATCTTCATGCTGCTGCAATCAGATGATTTCTGGTACCTGCAATAACCTGCTTAGAGTTAATTGAAAAATAGAGCATGGCACAAGTGATACTGTGGTAATCTCCTTTCACAAGGAAAGAGAAGATATATAGCTGTAGCTATAACAATCTGAAGACACTAAACAACAGGCATAGAACAGCTATCTTTGTGTTATAAATGTGAAAGTTCTAGAAGTCAAACTTTATCACCTACTCAGCTTCTTAAATGTTTGTGCTGTCAGCAACAGTGACCTTGAACCAACTCAGAGCTTTATTTTCCATAATGCAAGGACACCCTCACACCCAATATATACTACCCATCACCAAATACATCCCAGACAGAGGCAGATGTAAATGTTGGCTGCTTCCTGACACTATAACTGTGAGTTACAAGCTTCTGATAGTAGTAACTGTCTCTTTGTCCTCACTAAACATTTTAGTTAGCCTGAATATTATAAATGTCTCTTTTTTTCCCCTCAAAAATATATGCAAATTCCTATAAGGGATATAAAGTAAAAACTGTGCAGGTATCATGCTGAAATGCAAACTGAGAAGCCAGGCAGTCAATTGTGTAAGACTACTATAATAAAGTAAATATTACAGTATTGAAAAACGGTTCCTTATAAAGTCAGCTTTAGATGGGGTAGGGAGGAGGACAAGGGAAAGAAGAGTATATGCTACAGAGGTATGGAGCAGTTAAATGAGCCAGAAAGACTATCTTGCCAATTAATATGCAGAGCAGATTATCCAACACCTTTCTGAAATGTATTGCATTTTATTTGAAATAATATATGAAACACTGCCTGTGTCATTATCTGAAAGGCATATTCATTGGTATGGTACATTAATGTTATGTCATTTAGTTGATGTTCACTTGGAGACAGGGAAGTTTTGAATTTAGCACTGTAAAATCAGCCAGGTCTTATGTAGCCCCTCTTTGAAGTTTCTGAAAAAATTTAAATGCTCACATACCTGGAAAACTCTCAACCTGGGCCAGAGAAGTCAGTTTGTGTTCATACCCTCCTTCTCAACATGTCTACTGGTAGATAGGCGAAAATTCTAAGTCAGAGAGATTCTTTCCTGGAAATATTCTGCAAGCATTTTTGCAGAGATTTAGAGCCCTCCAGAGCTGGATACTATCTCCAGGCCACCATCTCCAGCTGCTACAGAGTCCTTTTTCTAAACATAGATAAACCATGCAAATCACAGGAAAAAAAATTAGGGTTTTTTTCTCTTTTGTGCTTATCTGCCTTATACAGTACATTAAAAGCTTTCCAAACTCTATTTATTGTATTATTAATAAAGAAGCTAATAATTGAATAAGTTAAAATGTGCCCTCATTTCGTGGGAAAACTAGAACAGCAAAATGCTGCAGCACTAAATCTCTACTGAACAAAGCAACTGTGGTGGAGTCTCTTCTGTTACACTCTGCCTAGGGTAGCCCCTGCCTGTTCCTTCAGACCTTGCCTTGACACCAGGAATTGATGCTAAATAGTTAGTGCAGCAGATGTGAAGAATAGTATTTTTCTGAAAAATTCAAAGGTGCCTTTTTTTTCTTTGGAATCCTGTCAAAATTGTTTTGGCCAATTTCAGAGGTTCTCCACCCAGTTCTGTATGAATTTGAGCCTGATAGTTTTTCAGCAAATAAAATAAAGTCATTTAGGGACAGCAAGGTCTAAGATGATGAGCAGAAAGTCACCCAAGTAAAATGGGGAGTTGGATAGAGCTGCACAGGCCTCCTACTCTTTCTGATTCTGCCTTGTACAATATACAAATAATGATGGAATCTTGAAATGTGGAATGGTGGGCATAAATCATCTCTTTTTGGTCATACTTTGAGTCAACAAATTCTGAGTGGCCACATAATCATAAGCAGGGGACAGCAAAGTGGGTGATATGTGGCATATAGGACCTGCCCAGGATCAGAAGAGAAATCTCCTGGAAATCAGAGCCATATGACAGTGATGAAAATGTCACTCAGGGTTTCACACCAGAACTATCCCAGTGATGCCTACAGCCCAAAGTAGGTCTCTCAGCCCTATCTCACTTTCTGGGGAGGGATCAGCCACCCCAGGTGCTTGGGCAAACAGGGTGTCTTCCCTGGGCATATTTTGAGATCTTGCACATACTGTGTCATGGGAAATCTGCAGCCATTGAGTCTGTACATCCTGGACACAGGAGCTGAGAAGATGTTAATGAGGGTCTGCATGGAAAGTTCAAGGAAAAAGAAGGCAGCAATGGCGACTCCTAACTAACTCAACCAAGCAGAGTACCAACCACCCCATTTCAGGGAACAAAGAAAAACCATAAATACTTTTCCTTGCTTCCGTGCTCAACAGTTCATCCACCAAAGAACATGTTCTTAGAAATTAGCAGAAATCAGGGCTTTAACACTGCACTTTCTGTGCACTCACCCACAGACCTCCCAATGAGGTTATTAATTCCCAAAAGCTTGATATCCAATCTCTCACCAACCCTGTTCTCCCTTGCCTGGGTTTCACCTTCTGACTTGACACTCATTCATGAAAGGGTGTACTGAAATCAATTCCATTTCATGTCTCAGACTGGACAGGTTTGTTCTCCTGTGAAGACAGTCTCCAGCATTCACCATCCACTCTATATGATCCTTTTCCTCTCTTATTCACATGCACACACCAGGTGACATACCTGGCACCTTTCCCAACAGTTTGAAAGTTGTGGATTATTGATCTGGCTCTGGCTGAGGCTTGTAATCCACCTTTCCAACAATGTTTGTATTATCTCTGCGTCAGTGCGCACATTTTTTAGCAAACTCAAGCTTATCGTGGCAAGTCTTGTTCCTAAATATAATAGAATCCTTTCTCACAAAAATTCCCTCAATAAATTCTCTGATTCCCTGTCCCCAGCATCTCTCTGTCTTATTGCTTGAGCCCAAGTTTACCGTTGAAAGCATCATAGATCACCCCAGCTCTGAAACTATAAATAGAATATATATGTAAATATATATATATCATACTTAATAGATAAATCTAGTACATATTACATAAATCTAGTACTTAATACATAAATCTAGTACATAAATCTAGAAACATCCCAGTAATCAAATTAAGACTGACAATGGTTGTATTCTCAGCAAGTCCTTCATGATGGACACCTTATACATATTGGCCTCCTTCAACTACACAGCAGCAACAGCTTCTGGGTTGCTGTTCAAGAAAGTATGGGCTCATAGTTTAACTAACAATTAACAATGATTTATTGTACTTATCCCAGTCAAGGAGCATGTTGGTCATGCTGGTCATATTATTTTTATTTTACCATATTATTATGGTCATATTTTGGCTGTGATGAGGGGAGGGAGAAGACTAGTCTTGTGCACCATTTTTCCCAAAAGACATGAAACCTGTGTAAATGTTACCTTTGGTTTTATAATTGCTTAAACATGGTTCAAACAGGAAAGGAAGGAAAGGACTTTTTCCTGCTTTCTTATCGTCTTCTCAACCAAAAGTTTGAAACAGTTTT
Organism: Lonchura striata; assembly: GCF_050655825.1. Lineage (NCBI taxonomy): Eukaryota > Metazoa > Chordata > Aves > Passeriformes > Estrildidae > Lonchura > Lonchura striata. Next base: position 80,139,833 of record NC_140705.1, on the reverse strand, counting down.
GTTGTGAGGCATCCCTTAAGCCCAAGCATTCTGGCTAGCACAGCAGAACACTGCTAAGATGCTTCATTTATAAAGTGATTTATCAGATGTGCTGTGGTGTAGCAGTGAACAGGGGATCTACCACTAGAAGCAGCACATTTCCTGAATGCCTCAAGGACCAAAAAGTGTCCAATCCCCATGAAAGTTGATGAGATTTGTTTCATTAGAGATTATTTCACTCCATTGTGGTCTGTCATCTGGGAATGGCTTCCACAGCTACAGCAAGCAGCAGGTACCTAGTGCAGAAGGGGTGAATGATCTCCTCTATTATCAGTCATGTTATCATTGTCATACAGAAGACACATTTTTGTCCATTAACAGTGCTGTAACTTGCAAAACATCCAGGGCTACTTTTTGATTCCTTTTCTCTGTTGATAAAATGCAAACAATTTTTCTTTCCTGTGTATGCACCCATGGCTATTTACTACTGCTTCCTGTGCCCATCAGCAACAAAATTCTTGCTGTTTCATCAGTAAGAAAGTCTAAAACAATTTACAGAGCATAACTTCCTCTATGAGAAATGTGAATTATGTGGCCAGTAGAGCCTTCAGCTACTTGCATCAGTATTTTTTTCCCAACCAGTCTCTGAGATAATTATCTACACTTTCATTACCCCAAGATGACACTAATGTCATTCAGTGCTGACTGGTCTGCCTGATAAAGCTAAGCATAAGCCCAGGCTGATATAGAATGTGACTGACAGTTTTCATAAGAAAAGCAAAAGCCAGGAGCACATATCACCTCCCCAGAAAGAACTGCATTTGGCTGCCAGTTAAATAGATGAATTTTAAAATCGTTACATTTGATATGCTGTATTAAATTTTACATGATCTCATTATAGTCTGTATCACTTTCTCCTCATGTTCCTGAATGTCTTTGACAGTCATCTGTCAAATCATGGGAGCTGATGTCCATTTGCAGAGTAAAACATTGTACATTGGCAATGAGTAGGAAACAACACTTCCAGGGAAAGCACCTTCATAAGGAAGTGGAGGAAGAAGGGTAGGACAGAGAATTAGGATCTTGCTTTAAATCTGGGAGCAGGGTAGTGCCTAAGAGCTGCTGTCCCACAACACAACTTGCCCCTTAAGATGCAGAATTCTGAAGGAAAAAATGCTTTTTCATGTTGTACAGCGTGTGACAAACACAAGATTAAGCAGTGGATTTATTTGGGAGGTAAGATATGGAAAACTGAATACAAACTGAATATACTGATACAGTCACCATAGGAGCTGGTGGCTTATTTCGATTAATTCAATTCTCTCAACTTTAATTAGTTCCTACTTATTTTTTACTATAGCTGTGCCACAGATCTGTGTATTGACAGACTCAGTCACATCCTAGTCATTGTCATGAAAATTGAGGCTTCAGGGGCTAGGTACAGCTTGGACTTTTGACACCAAATTTGGCGGAGATATTTCCAGTGAATGTACAAACAACCAACACATTTTGAAGCCAGGTTATGACCCAAATCAGGAACAACTTCTGGCCTGGACAACTGAAAGAGGCAAGATTTTTTGAAATAAGAGGAAAGGTGTTCAATGGTAGAAATGTTTTGCTTCTAGATTGTCATAACCTTTTGACATTTTAAAATGTAAAATAGTGATCTCTTGAAATAACATTACTACTCTCTATATTGACATACAGTTTCTGTTAAAAAAGGGCAGAAATATCAAAAATTATCCAAAGCAAAATAAAATATTTTCTGTTCAATTCCAAATGCATTATTTGAATAATTTAAATTATTTTATTTGCTTAAATTCCTGATAATCCTAAATGCCTTGCCCTATCCTCTTACCCTCTTCTTCAGAGTCAGCAAATTTGTAATCATGTTCATTTGTTGTCCAGCTCAACTTGACACTATAAAGACATTCAAGGTAATAGAATACTGGCCTAAACTTTTGGTGATAATAAAAGTGAAATTACTATGAAATTCTGGCATTATCTTCAATTTGTCACAGGAGATGAAGAGTCATTCACTCAGAACCACTGTTATAAGCTGTCTGCCAATTCAAGCTATTGTATTGTATGGTCTGTACCACTCCCCCATACAATTTGTTCACTTAATTTGAAATCCTGTGATCCTTTGCAATTTCATTTCTGCTTTCAATTACTTGACTTGTTCATTTTCCTGAGTAGCCACCTGAAATTGCACACAGTCTGCCTATATACATTTAAAACTTTTTTCCTTTACATTCTTTTTTTCTTTTTATGCAATTTTTGCTCTTGTTTCATCTGCACTTCTTTGTTTCCTTCCTAACCTCTTCTCATCTGGTTGTCTATTTACGTACCACTTGTTTGGATTCACAATGCCCTGAAGTGTCTTTTTTTCAAATTAAAAAAAAAAAAAAAGAAAGGGTGAAGAGAGGGAGAGGGAGAGGGAGAGGGAGAGGGAGAGGGAGAGGGAGAGGGAGAGGGAGAGGGAGAGGGAGAGGGAGAGGGAGAGGGAGAGGGAGAGGGAGAGGGAGAGGGAGAGGGAGAGGGAGAGGGAGAGGGAAAGGAAAGGAAAGGAAAGGAAAGGAAAGGAAAGGAAAGGAAAGGAAAGGAAAGGAAAGGAAAGGAAAGGAAAGGAAAGGAAAGGAAAGGAAAGGAAAGGAAAGGAAAGGAAAGGAAAGGAAAGGAAAGGAAAGGAGGAAACATTTGCTGGTCTTGAACCCAGTTCCCTTTAATGGCAGATAATTCTCTTACCTTCTTTGCACCATCTGCTGATGCCCAGTTCCAAAAAAAATTGTAGTACACTGGCTGCATCATCATGAAAAGAACATTGAAGACATCTGCTCATTGAGCAGAGGTGGTCAGAAGAGCAAATGAGACATGAGGTTGCAGTGGGGAGGGACTACAGAATAACATTGTTTGGATTTCTGGATATGCTGAGAATTTTTTGATCACACTGGATGTGTCTATGCAGAGAAGAGCTTTGGAAAGCAGCCAGCTGCTGGAACACTTTCCAGGAGACTATGGGGTCCAGATGCACCCAAGCCTGTGTGGGCTGAGAGAGGCTGTAGAGTAGTAATTTTTTTCCATAGTGGGACTACATATATTTTAGCTTCCTAGAAACAGTTTTGCAGCTATTCATAGCTCTGTCACTTTCCAGGTTCACTTCTCACATACTCCAGTTCTTGTCTTCCTGCCTGGCCTCTGGAAGCTTTCAATTCCCACTGTCAGCACATTTCAAGACACACTAACTTGAAATGAGACAAATTTCTCTAAGCATTTAATTCACCTGTCATGTGAGATAGTCATAAGTCACCTCCTAGTTTGAAAAGAGACAGAAGTGAGGTAAAACCATTCTCAATTTTTCAAAGTAGCACAGTGGCAACATTCCCACAATGAAAAAGGCAAGAACGTGGACTTAAAAAATATATTGTTTTTATGTATCATCCAACTTAATGGAAGCAGATATTCCATTATTTAAGACAATAAGTACAATAAAAATATGTACTAACATCATGTAACATGGGCCCCAAAGCCTTTTCAGTCATACTAAAGACAAATTGGTTTGCTTAAATTTGTTCAGTGAGAGTTTTTTTATCTTTGTAAGAACTGCAGTAACTTCAATATTGTAAATATTTTGTTACATAAAAGAATTGTTAAATTTCTTGTTTAAGTTGTTGGGAGCAGAATACAAGGCTTGAACCAGTGATAGCAGTGACTCTGAAAAAAATGTGTTGCTTTGAGTGTCACTCTGTGCTGAGCTTAAATCAGACACAAACACATTCCCAAACTCCCCTGCAGACATTAAATCACTTTCTGTAGGAATGTCAGAGCAAATTAGCACGAACTGCCAGATTCCTTCCTAGAGCAGATAGTGAGGTAGGGCCAAAAAAAGGGCAGACTGAGGGTTAGGACTCTCAGCCAGGACAGACCAAGCTGATTCTTGAGATTTCAATTAGCAGTTAATTACTACCCACTTGTGGCAAAATGACAGGGGCTTGCTTAGAAGCAACCTGCAGAGAGACAGGAGATACCCAGCTGCAACTGCACCAGGTCTCTGAAATGTAATGACAACATGATGGTTTCCCTTGCCTTCCTCTATCAGGGAATATGCACTCAGCAAAGCTAGAAGAAAGGTGGATAGCTAGAAGACAGCATGCTATATAAAACACGCTTCTGCTGCAGAGATTGAAACAGTTAAGTGTTTTGTGCTGTGCCAGCATATCACAAGGTAAATAAAATCCTGCAAAATAGGGAAGCTTACAGCAGAGAATCGCCACAAAATATTACTGTGAAAATCCCAATACAAAAAAGTGGTTTTGTCTCTTATTTACAATGTAAGATTGAATTAATCCTAAATTGAATTAGTTAATCATGGGCTAATAGATAATCTGCTAACAAATATTGTTTCCCAAATAGTGGGTTAATATTTCTCCCAGTCAGCACATAGGGATGAGTGTTCTATCTCTTTATATATGACTAAACCTAAAGCAATTTTATCAGCTTAATATTACACAAGTGCTTTAGAATAGTAATACTAGCTTCTCCCTGCAAATCAGGAGCTTGAAAGCTCTAAAAGCAAGGCTTGTGAAATATAAAAAATTTTACAGCCTGAAATATTTAACAGTTTTATGAAATGAGCAGCCATTGCAGACTGATTTGTTGTTTTAAAACCTGCTTCATGAGATCCTGCTATTTGCATCAGAGTACATCAAGTACCTTTCAGTTCAGAGGCTTGAGGAGGCTACAGCCTGGAAAACTCCAAGGGCAGGAGCAAGATCAGTGAAGGGAGGGGTATGGCATTATATCACTCTCAGAATATTGCATCTGTTATACATAGCTCAGCTCAGCAAGAGCAGTTTTCCAGAGTAGATGCTATGACTTTTCACAGAGTCAGAGACTATCCTGAGTTGGAATGGACCCACAAGGATCATCAAAACCAACTCCTGGCCTTGCACAGGACCATCCCCAAGAGCCACACCGTGTGACTGGGAGCATTGTCCCAACACTTTGTAAACTCTGTCAGGCTTGGCCTGACACTTCCCTGGGGAACTGTTGGAACTCAAAATGTCCCTCAGACATTTTTGGAGGTTCCAGGCCCTGGTCAGAGGCATCTGAGACCCTGGCAGGCAGCTGGAAACAGCTGTGATTTTGAGTTTGAGCCAGGGAATGATTTACTAACTTGAAGGTAGAACAAGAAGTCACAAAGGTTTAGATATTATAGTAGAAGTAGTTACAAAGTAGAGGGAAGAATTTTTTAGTATTGTACAAGGGGGTTTTAACACCTGTACAGGGGGGATTTTACTTTGTACATAGGGGTCAGAAGTTTTAAGATGTAGGAATGTAGGGCGGTTCTGTTTCTTTTCTTTCTTCTTCTTTGCCTCCATGTTCTTGATGATGTTGGCACTTATAGATTGGTTTAGAATAGAAAGGCACCATTTAATATAGGTAGTAAGTATTGGGGAAAAACTGTAAACTTGTATCACATAATGTATCATATAAAAGATAGCAGCAGCCAGGGGTGCGAGGAGAGAAGAAGAAGACAGCAGACAGAGAGGGTATCAGGGGTGTGTGTCTGCCTCTGCCTGAGCTGCTGAGCAAACCACAGCAGTCTGAGAAGACAATCTTTTAGATAGATTACAATAAACAACCATGAGACTGAACAACAAGAGGCTGCAGAGTTTTCTTTGGAAGCACAGGCTGGAGGAGAGACTTCACCACCACATGGAACCCTGAACCAGACTGGGGTTCCGGCAGGGAACGTCTTCCAGCACTCTTTACACGCCATGAATTAGAACTTCTTGTTTTGTTCCTCATCTTACAATAGGGAAACTAGAGCATGAAACAATTAGCAAGCCCACTTTCAAAGGTTTTGAGCATACCTGCTCCAGGTAAAGTGAATGGGATCTCTACAAACCAGACCATAAATGGTTAAGTCTGGAGTCATAGTTGCCTGCTGTATTGGCAACAGGAAGAGAAGCATTATCTCCTGTCCCCAAATTTTAGCTTTAACCAGCAGTTGTCACACTTGTAATGGCAGTTCTTTTTATATTCCTTGAAAAATGGAAAGATTTGGATTGTGACACTAATTTAATAAAAGATGTGAATCTTCTTTGATCACATGCCTAGTTCTCCTTTGGCAGAAAAAGGGAAACCTTCCCAACAGTTCTTAAATGAGACTACACATTTATTAGGGGCCATTCCTAAAATTCTTAGCCAGATAACATTACGTTGTGCCCCCATTATATCTGCCTCATCTACTTTTTTGTCTTGTCTGTCAGCAATTAACAGCTAAGCCAAGTGTATTTTCTCCAATTCAATTCAGAGCAAAATAGGTCTTTAAAAATCTACAAAGGCCATGACTTGGGAATGATAAAAAGAAGATGTGACATTAAATAGAAATTGTTGGACAAATTATGATCTATAGGCAATGCAATCTGAATTTGGTCTGATAGTACTTTCCAAGCTCATTGCTGTAGAAGAGATCACATTCAGTGAGCCCATGAGACTGAAACTTGAGGACTTGGATCTGGACTTGAGGATGAAATGGATCCCAGTGGGAGAGGGAAAGAATCCAGCTCTTGCCAATGAGAAAAGCTATTGCCAGATTTCAGCTGCAAGAGAACAAGAATGATTGTGCCAGAACGAGGAAGGTGCAAAGCCACAACTAATCTTCAGTGGAATATTTCTGATCTGCTAAAGGAAAGTTAAGGACTCTAGTACAGACTTCACAGGATTGAACTGCTTTATGGATGAAAATCTCTGCAATAGATTTTAAGAAAAAAAGTATCAACCTTTTCTTTTTCTTTTGTGTGAAGATCTAACTTTTTAGAGACAGAAATCATAGTAATTTGGGTGCAAATATGCCTGGAGATAATGAGTATTTTTCCTACCAGGTATCAACTGAAAAGAAATAAAAATTTAGTTACCTAAAGTAATGAGGCCACTGTAGAAAAAATGGCTATAGAAAATTAAGTCAAGCAGAATGGTCAGCAATTAACTTGATCTAAACAAAATTAAACAATAAAGGTAAATCTGTAATAGATATTCTTTAAGGTAAAAGAGAAAACTTTAATTAAAGAAGAGGAATGTAAAGTTAACTGTATCAAGAAACTATTGAGAGTGCACATAGAATTTTATTAGGAGAGATACTTTTTAAAAAAATATGCAAAATCTGAATCTTGGATGAAAAAAGACAGAACAGTTCCAGGCCTGCAGACATCAAAATAATATCAATAAAATCACAAAGAATAAACTTACAGGAAGACTCTATTTAGAAAAGCTATTTCTAGTACATGTGTGAATGTGATTGAAATATTTTATTAGATATTGACAAAGCCTTAACCAGAATTTTGCACAAATCCACAGTTCCTACCACAAACTATTTTCTAATCACGTAAGCAAAGATAAACTTGGTGGATTATCTTTTGAGGAGAGGCTAGGAAAGCTCAATTTGTTTAGTAAATAAAAGACTGAGTGAGAATCCAAGAGCATTTTGTAAGATTGTCTGAGAGCAAACCAGAATTTAAAAGAAGAAAAAAACAAACTCAAACAAAAAAACAACTTGTCAAAGGGAAAAACATTGTCCATAAATAAATTTACATTAGAAATGTGAAGCCAGTTTCTACTCATAAGCATAAAAGTGAGAATAACTTCCCTGTGGGAGTTCAGAGGCATAAAATTTGTATTTATGACAGTGATCATATGATTTTCAGTATCAAAAGGTGGAAGTCTTTGGATAAGATGAAGAAATGCCCTCTAGCTTCTCTATTCCTGAGTTTCCTGATGTTCCTGATACTGTATAGTTTTTCCTGTGACTAATTTGCACTGATCTTTATCAATTACTTATCCAGCATGGGACAAACTGAGAAAAAGACCTGCCACTTTAATATACTTCATAACTAGCCTATAAATATATTTCATTGACATTGTAAGGCCAAGAATTTCTCAAGGGTCAGAAGAGCACAGTCAGTGCTGCTGTAGAGAAATAAAGTAGGGGGAAAACCAATATTAAAAATAAAGTGTTGAAAAAAATATGATTTAATACCAACCTTGCTGCTTAGGTTCACAAGCCAGCTACTAATTGGTCATTATAACAAGTTAGTTCATCATTATCTAGTGTTTCTTACATCTTCTTCAGAAGCATCTAGCCTTACTCAATTTCTAGCAAAAGGGTACTAGTTTTAGGTGATTCTTTGAAGTACCTTGTTAGAGCACATTTTATATAGTTTCTCCATCATCTTTGTTTAGAGGGAGGAGAGATGAGACTCTTCTGCATATCAGTTGGAAAATTACAGAATGCTAAGGGATTGCAGTAGTTAATACTGAAGACAATAGTGAAATAGTGACAAAGAAATAAGGCTGAAGCCTGATGTTTCTGGGGGTTTGTTGTGGGGCTTTTTTGATTTCATTTTCTTTCCGTCATTTATACATGTCACTCTCTTGCTCTGGTGCAAAAGCTTAGGTTCCCATGGTGCACAGGTGTAATTACTAGTAGCTATGCAAAACACAAAGCCATCGAGAACAAGAGTGAAATATAAGAAAAAAGAGAAAAAAATTAAAAATCAACAATGAACATAATTTCCCCTCTACATGCTTCTGGAGTTGCAGCAGCTGTATGAGATAAAGTCAATTACTCACCAAACTAAACTATAAAAATAATAAATTAATAATAAAAAGTTAATAAATAAGTTAAAAATAAAAAGTTAATAAATAGTGGACAAAGTAATTCAGAACAGTGGGAGTATGAAAAAATGTAGAAATAATTTCTGTGTATGTAGCTTCTGCAACAGTCAATACTTTTTTGTATTTTAACATCTTAGAGTTCCAGATGGGTTTCTGCCTTAGTTTTGATACATTTTCTCCACTTAAATTCAAAGCACAAGCTTTTCTCTGACTTGATTATATACTTAAGAAAGATATCATATGCTTAACTGAGGTACTGAGAACCTACATTTCTTCTTAAATATAAAGCACAAATCTCAGAATTTAAATACCAATTTTCCAGAAACAGTTCATTTAGACCTGATTTTAAAAAAACAAACATACTGAAAAAACCAAAAACACAAACAAACAAACCACTATCGACCAAATAAACAAGGAAAAGCAAAACCACTGACAGCATGGTCTAAGACAGTTTTAAAGAAAATACTCTATGTTGAAAAATACTAAAAAGAAGTTAGAACTAGATATGACTACAATAAGGTATGGGCTCATTTTCTGCTGAATAAAAAATAGATAAAGCACAGCCTGGAAATGATAACTGACTCTGAATTATGTCCTTTTTATGTGTGCAATTAAACAATTCATTTTCATATAAAATGGTGGGAGAAAAACATGTCACTCATGCTGTCTCTGTGACAGCAAAATATCTTCTCACAAATAATAGGAAGCATTATGATTAAAAAACAATTCACACAGAAACTTAGAGAAATCTAAATCTGAAACACCTGTGAGCATGATTTCAAAGGGTTTTATTTTTGATACACAAGAGTATACTGAAAGGTATTCAGGTGGATGCATGTCTTTCTATTTGGATTCCAAAAATGTTAAGCATTTCCAAAAGGGGTTTTGTTTGTTGTATTTTTTTAATGGGGGAACTGTCATATGCCTCACCCTCCCCAGTGTTTCTCATAGCTTAGACTAATCTGTGACTCAAGAAAAGGCGTTAATGCATTTTCATTGTCTTTTTAATGATACAAGAATTATTTGTGGCACTGTAGAATATATATATTTCTATAAATATCTGCATTTCTTTTTTCAAAGCTATAAATATCTGCATTCCTTTCTTCAAAACTTATTAAGCCAGGATCAAGCTAGGACACCAGTCCTATGTGGTTCTATTCTTCTTTTTAAGTGATATGTTGTTGATTAATCAAGCAACCTCAGCCCCACTGATGACCCTTGTCTCTAAGAAGATATCCAGTTGCTTCTTTCTTCCCTGAGATATAAAACAGAAATATAATTTCCCTTTTTGAAATATAAAACAGAAGGGAATCATGTGGCAACTGTTGTGGACTATAAAAAGTATGCTACAAAGACTCTTCTGAGACCTGGTCTTAAATTATTACTTTTACACACCAATGACAGTAGTGTTTATGTTGAAAGCAACTTCAGAGCTCTTAGTTGTTCTGAACACAAAAAAAATTAAAATAATCACCTAAAAATACTATAATAAATGTCTTGACTCATTTGGGAAGGTATTATTTGATGGATACATTTTTCTCTACACTTTGGAAAACTCACAAGAGATTTGATTTTTCTTTATGTCAAGAAAAAAATTCTCCTGAAGATTTCTTAAGCCATTAGCTATTCCAATGAGAATTAAAGATGCAGGCAGTGTTTTTCAGATTCACAGAAGCAATTGGCTAGAGCAAAAAGAAATCTAAAACATAACTATTTGATAAAAAATTAAGAGAGTGTTGATGAAATTATTGTTACAATGAATGAGATAGATTTGGATAATTATTACCTATTTTGAGGTTAAAATGAAAAAGAGCAAGAACCTAAAGAAACAAACCTTAACCAAAAGAAGTAACATAAATTTCCCATGGATATAACACATGTTCTATGGGATTCCACTGGGAGTTGAACACAGTAAAATAAAGGTTACAATCATAACTCAAATGGAAGCTTCCACTGATTAAAGAGGAAAGGCTTGGCTGGTGTTCAATAACTTTGACAAGGACATTTTAAAACAGGTTGACCCCTCTGATTTTTTTGGTATATTTTTCTGTGAAGTATTTACATGGTTGGCACTTCTACAGAAAATGAAGGCAAGGAACTCTCAGCAGCAGACACACTCAGTTCAGTGATGTCTGAACCATACACATGTACTAAAAATGAACAGCATCCTAACTCCAACCCCAGCTGTAGGATGAGCTCTACACAAAGCCCCCAAGCTTTTGCACAGCCAAAACATTTCACAATAGTTCTCAGTGCAGCTTATACTCCTGCAGCCACATTCCATCCCCACTCCATCTGCAGCCCTGGGCTCCCTTTTGTAGCACATGAAATGCAAATTGCCATTAGTAGTGGTTACAGACTCCAGGACTGATGTTGACTTGTCTTGAGCTGGGTTTAGCTTGCATAAACTGTGATAGCAATAGTATGGCAACTATGTAACTGGTCCCTAAATTGGTTTTGATTTCATTTAATTTTGTGCAATGATGTGGTTAATGGTTATTGTTAATAACAATACACGATAGCTGTGTTCTGTGGCAGAAATCGTAGAATAAAATGTGCTGTGGGAGCACCAACACCAGTAGATATCAGAGGTCCCCTACAGCAAACACAAATCACAGTGGCTGCCACTGGTCACAGCAGGAGTGCAGCCTTGCAAATCAGGGACAACAAAGACAACTGAAACAGAATTGACAAGCAAGGAAAGGAAAGAGCATATACATACATATGTGTCATGTCAGGAAACAAGAGATTAATAACCCTTTAGGAGACTGCAGCACTAAGTAAGGTGTCACTGTGACCAGTAACACACCCCTTCTGGCCAATGCCTCCAGGGCACCAATGACTCTTCATCTCCTTCTGGAAGAACTCTGAAGCTGTGACATGGTGACTCAGAAAATGAGTAACCATAACATCAGTGAAACAACCAGGCAGGTAAGAGGAAATTTGGCCTTTGCAGGTGTCTTGGTGTGGAAGCAGGTTTTGAGATTTTGAGATAAATTAATATTTTAACTGTGTTGTTAATAAGGTGGGTTTCTTTGGGTTTTTTCCTGTGTTCCTTTGGACTATGACTGTTTTTCTTATTATTGTGTCTGGGCTAATAATAACTATTTGTTTAATGTGTCAAAAATTTAATGAGACTAATAATAAATTATTCTGTCTATAGGTCAGTTGTGCTCCCTGTTTGACCATAACAGGATTTTAAGAGAAGTATGAAGAGGTGTATATGTCAGTTTTGTGATACAATGAAATCTTACTGTGGAATTAATCTTTTTTAAATGACAATGTAGGGATCAGCAACAAGGTTGATGCCCTTAGAGTAATGGTGTTAAAAGCATGATTCATTCAGAAAACACGGACACTTACTTTAGGATAAGATAGATTGTACTAGATACATTACTGACTATATAAACTAGATAAACTCCACTGAGTATTAAGTGATAAGATTAGCTGTAAGTCCTGTACTGGAGATGCTCACATTTAGTCACAAGGATAGAACCCCTGAGACCCCAGTGATCCATGTCCAGGAGCTGGCAGAGTTTTATTTGCATGGGACACTTCATCTGGTTGATGAAAGGAAAAAAAATCAGCAATAGCTGCATGCAGGAGATAAAGCAATGAGTGGTGAAGTTTGCCTGAAAACTTTTGCTATTGGGATATTCCTAGTTTTCCCCTGTAGCAATAAGTTGAGGTGCTGTTAACCCCTATATTAGTTACCATTGGATGAAGACACAGTATTTTTCCGTAGGCAGGACCGTATGTATCTATGGCAAATTTTAAGCTCAGCCATTCCTCTCTTCTGAACAAAACAAAATTCAAGAGTGAAGTCTGGAAACTTTTTGTGGAAACAAATTTTAAGAGGAGAAAAATATACATCATGTTTAAATGCTAACTTTTTAGTAAGCCCTCCTAAAGACTGTAGGAGAACTTTAGCATTGGTTTATTAAAACAGAACATATTGTTGACAAGCATCAGTAGAAATGCATGTGGAATAACAAACCAATCTTCTTTAATTAAACTTCTGGACACTGCCCACAAGATGAAAGTGAACCCTGCTATGATTAAAGACTTGTGACTGTGTGTGGATTGCTAATATAGCACCTAATGATTTGCTGTCTTTCCCAGTAGCATGCCCCTAACAGACTCCTCACAGAAAATCACTAATTGCATTAAAGAAGGGGCAGGACATCTTTCTGACAATGGTAAGAGGGATGAGGACTTTTTTCAAATCCACATTTACAGTATGTGATACTGGATGCTCTTAAATCCTGCCAACAGGATAAGATTTAGATGTCTCAGAATTACATCTATTTTCTCCTTTAGAGAAAGAGGTCTCTGGACATGAATTTTATCAAATAGGAAACAGACTCTGGAAAAACACATAGGATGCACCTGAGTCTATCACTCTGGTTTTTAAACTTGTACTTCCTGTCCATAGGACCATGCCAAGCCATCTGACTTCATTTCATGAAGTGCGATTTCAAACTTTATCATCATTGTCCTGCCACTCTCTCTTGTCTCATTACTGTTCCATAGATGAGTTTGCAGCACTCATTTATGGAGTTTTTGGGGTTTTTTTAATGGCAGCTTTAACAAGCTCTAAGTTGGGCAGCTTTTATTTTCTTTCTTTTTTGGGAGGCAAGGAGGAATGAATTTGTGGAGGACTGTTAGGCCTTCCTGCATTGCTTTATATTTCATACAGGATGGCATTTACTGCAGCCAAGCCAACACTTCTCTTTTTTTCCCTCTAGGGTCATTTTACCCTGAGTGTTTGACTGCAAATATTTGATACTTTTCTTAGTTAATAATCCACATTAGTTGTTTTTTGGTTTGGTTTTTTTTTTCCACTTCTGACACCTAGATTCCACTGTAGGGAACAGAGCGGATATCTATCCTCCCGCTTATCTCTGGGTTGGATACCTCTCACTCCTGTGCTGCATGTTTCCTCAACAGTCCTTGATTCTAATCAGTTTCCAGCAGCTCATTTGTCGCTGATTCCAGTGATCATGTCCCAGCTCTTCCCTGCTGACACTTTCTGAACACATCTTCATGGGTATCTTATTTTCATTGAGTACTGTGATAGACTAGTTTTTATTCATTTACCAAGACGCCTTCTGCTATATTTGTGCGTAAGCAGAGATAAATTTAAATCAAACACAACAACACAGTCAGTGAAAACACAGGAAAGAATCCAATAGAACAAAATGCTAAATAAGGAATCCCTAAAAAGATGGAGTTTGTAACAACAGTTTTCATATCCAGGTATGATTACCAAAATAACAGTTATACAAGATGTTGACTGAATGGGTAAGAAAGATTTTTTCTATCAGAAAATAGGCCATAAAAGTACAAAACACAAGAAATCAAAATAATTTCAGTCAACTTTTCCTTCACCAACTGATTTTTTTAACAAATCAAATACTAGAAAATATTTACCATCTTCCTTCCCCCAAAGTTATTAGTTGTAAATTTCCTATTATTGACCGATGAAAATTCCATTTCAGAATTGTTTTAGGAGAAGTTTGAAATCCTCATAATATAATAAATAAATAAATAATAAAAGGAAAATAATCTAATCTTTTATAGTGTTCACTCACTTTTTTCAATTTCCAATTCAACAAACACTGATAACATTTTCCTGATAAAATCCTGGTTTCAAAGAACCATGCCTAATAAAGAAAACATTCTAGTGAAGGAAAATTAATTTGGAAACAAACTAAAGCTTAATAATTTATTACTCTGTACATATTTCTACATCCATGGTGATTCATTTATTACTCTATACATATTTCTACATCCATGGTGATATCCAAGTGGGCACAAGGCACCAAGGGTACAATACCAGTCTCTGTACTTAATTTTTTGTCTATCCTGTGCCTTATGAAAATTATCCTGTCATTTTATGAGAAGGAGTTCAAAGGCAAACACCTAACTCTTCAAGTTAGAGATGAGTCTTGTCTTCTTAGGTAAATTTCACTTTTCCAGTGACCTAAGGTTGTCTTGAGTGGTTACACTCCCAAATATTCCTCTAGCCAGCTGACTAAAGGCAGTAGTCCTTCTGCAGAATTCCTGCACCAAAAGAGAGGACTTGTCACACCATGATGCAATTCTCAAAGCCTCAAACTTTTCCTCTGCTTTGACCTTAAGACAATTGCCTAGTAGCAAGACCATATCAGCAGTGAATCAGCAGGAGAGTGTCAGTTTTGTTAAATTACTGTTATAAAGTAAAGACTAAGATTGCTGTTACCATCCTATATTTTTAAGGTAAGTGATGGTTCTGTTCATATTTTTTTCTGAAAGTCTGTCCCAAGAGAGAAAGCATTTTTTTTAAACCAAAAAGACATAAAACGTCCATTAAAATATTTCAGCTTTGATGCTATTTTTCTTTTTCTTCATAGTTTTTTCTTTTGAGTAAAAGTTTCAGTGCTTTCAAAAAACAATAAAGTTTCTAGTTTTCACTGAAAATAAGATTTTAAAAAGTGAAATGAGGGGGCAAAGGATTTCTAAGAAAAAGTGTTTCTCTAGCAGAGTCCAAAAAGGAGCTGTTCATTCTGCAGAAAAGCACACACAATGCCTGTGCTTAACAGAATGGAGTCCTGTTTACCTTCAGAGAATTGCATTGTATTGAGTTCTGTCTGTGCTCAGTGGTGGCTCCATACAGCAGACAGACATCACTGCACTCAGATGGAGAAAATGAAGGTCATTTTCTTTCCATCTTGAATATTTCACTACAATGGAAACAGTCCACTGTAGCTAACCCACTGCAAATTATTTTTTAAGAATAAGAGTTTAATTAAAGCACTTATGAGAAATATCCCCGTTAAACTCTAAATATAGAGTCAAAACCTTGAAATAGCATTACTCAGTCCTTAACAGAGATCACTCTCATCACAGAATGAAAATAATTAGCAATACACCAGTGAGGTGCTAAGTACTTCCTTCAAAATGGATCTTGAAAGTACTCAACCTATGTCAGGTGTGAGCCTTTCCCAGTTACACATTACATATGCAGCTTGTGTATTGTGGTGATTGGTTTGATAATGGCTGCAGAAAAGGAAACCTAGGTAATTCAACTTGCAGATTCAGAGGTTAATCAGGACAGATTTAAAACACAGAGCCATAGGCCCCTGTTTTGAAAATAATCCTACAGTTGGTCCAGCATTTGAGATACCAGAACCAATCTCTACAAGCCAGGCTGTGACTCTGCATATGGGTGATAATTCCCAGGACCCAGGCATGCAGAGATGCCCACAATAGCCGGATCTTACCCTGCTCTATCTGCATACTGCTGGACTGCCTAATCCAGAACTCATGAAGGTCAATGAACCCTAATAGAGTTCATCTGCTTTTTCAGTTCACGATTTCTTCAGAGGCCTCTGTTCCTGTAAATGTATTAATTAGATGCTGGTAACGGCAGAGATAGCCAAGCAAATGCTTTGCAGGCTGTGACTTACAACCAAATCTGCTCACGTGCTCGTTCTCTGTCCTTTGTGGCTTCATATGGGCACAAACTCCACAGTCTTTTTAATTGAGTCTAAATCAATCTATAGGGATTAGATAGCAAAGAATGGGCATCGAATTTTCAGTGGGGCATTTCCATGGTGCTAGTTATCTTTATGCATAATTTTCTATAACTATGTTTACTCTCAGTGAGTAAACTTCCAAATGATGTTTTACATCACAAACAACAGTCATAATCTAATTTCTTGTTGCAGAATAAGCAGCAGAAAATAAATTAATTGTGAGGATAGACAAAAACATTTTCTAACAAATAGGCATTGCAATAACATTTGGAATTCACAGACCTCTCCATGAAGGACCAGAGACTGTCATCACTTTGTTGTGCAGACATAAGCCTGATTACATGAGTCAAACTATTAACTCTTTTGGGTTGTTATTAATTTTGATTTTACTTATTGCTATTTACTGCAATTAATGATCAGAGCTGAAGAGAACATAATATTTGAGAACAAAAGAAACTTCTTACAAGCCAATTTATTAAAGTCAGCAATTAAACTGACAAAAGATCAGCATCAGCAGAGTTGTGACTGAGACACGTAAAAGTCATCATAATTCACTTCAGTGCCTCTAGGAGAGCTGCAAGTTTTAATCTTACAAATGCAACTTTTCACCCTAAAGCCTGAGACACCCATCTAATGTGTCAAAAAGGATTTCTCATCTTTCTCAGAATCCTACATTCAATGCAGACACTCACTTCTTATGGAATGAACTCCTGCAGACTCACAAGCATGCTTTCAGGTGCACTCATGGCTCTGCTGTCATCCCTGTGCTCTGCTACTGCCTTGTGACTCCTGCACACAATGGGTTTGGTATTCTGTCATATTCAAAACTTGCAGGCTGTTCACTTCCTTTCTTAATTGTTAATTGTGTCTCTTCTAATGACAATACTGTAGGCTGTTTTTTGGTATTTCATAATGTCTGGAACAAAAGCATTGTATGTATATTAAAAAGAGAAATAACACCTCATTAAGATGATAAGAAAATCATATTGTGAATTATTATTAAAGCACCAGACAGTAGCAGTACCAGATGATAACATAATTCTGTCTCATGGGGCTCATTACTTGAAGGTACAGCTGGAAAAGAGATATTACCTCTATAGAGGCACAGGCTTACCAGCATTGCTAGTTTGTCCTAGCATTATACATGAAATCCAGAGCACTGTTTCTGAGTGTCTTCAATGCCAGCCTGAGCAAAGCAGTGTTCTGCAGCTCACACAGTCCCTCAGTCCCAAGGCACCAGCAGGACACCATCACTGGTGGATAACACAGCTTGAAAGCCTTGATTTTTCTACCTTTCCTGTTCAAACTAAGATGAAATGGGAGTTGACACCATTTTTCAGTGAAGGAAGCATTTTTCAGGAAGAATGAACTTTCCCAAGGGACTAAAATGACTTACAAGCTCTGCTCAAATTTAGTCTGTAGCCCCATAGCAAAGAGAGGGGAGAACATGGAAATATTCAAGTGTTTGGATTTCTATGGCTTTTAAGATCCTAATATTTAAACATTTTAACTAGCACAAACATGCATTAAAACTGAGGCAGAATAACATTTAGATATGTTATCTAGATAACATTTATTTTGGTTTTCATCCAGGCCCTATTTTTGTCTACTGGAAAATAAAAAGAGTAAAAATTTTTTTTCTAATGGTGTGGACAACAAAATATTTAAATAGACAATCCACTAATCATATGATCAAGAGCTTTTTCAGGCATCTTATCCAGTGATCTGTGTGAAATGCTACAGAAACGTCAAAACCTGTGAAACAAGTGAAAAAGTAACATGCTAAGTTTGTAGCACTGTTCTAGCAGTGTACTTTTAAGGTGCCAAATAGGAAAAAGGGCAATGTGACAGAGTGAGTGAGCTGGAAGAGATAAAGTTTTGTATTCTCGAGTCACACAGGACACAGTCCTCCAAGACTTTGGTCACCTCTTACAAAGGGTTGCACTTCTGCCTGACTTGAGTTCCCATTTATCTCAAGGACTGTTTTCAAACAGCCAGCTCATCACTGCAACAAACCATCAGTCCCACACTCCTTCCTGTGTCTGCTTGGACTTGACCAAGTGGAGCTGTCCCTTCAGCTCCTTGCAGCGTTAGCATTGCCAGGGGCTGTTTATCCTGCTGCTGCAAGTCCCACCCAAAGCATTTCACTGCCTATGCCCCCAAACCCTCAGAGATGAGGTTGTTTCCTATATCTGGTATAAGTATGACAACAAGAAACATGAGTATTATATCAATGAGTCAGTTGTTCTCATTCTGTACACCATTCCTTTGAAAAATGCATTTGCACAGTCTGATGCAGAGTTAAAAGGCTGTGCACACCTGCTTAGGGATAACTTGCATTCAATGAACAGGACGTATATATACATAAAGCATTTAAATACTAATATGAATGTTGTAATGATGTATCAGTAAAGATTCAAATTTTTAATCATACTTGTTGCTGAAAACAGCTGACAACTTAGAGATGGGAGCCATAAAAAGTCAGGAACTAACGGTGTGTGGTTGAATGTGGTGTTGTGTATGGAGGAGATGAGTGAAAGATCTTAAGTGTTTACAGAAGAGAAGAGTTTAACCTTTGTATAGGAGTCAGAGTAGTGAGAATGTCCAGAGTTATATCTATGAAAACAAACAACAAAAACATTATTGAAAAGGGGTCTGGAGCCCAGGAGAAGGTTTCATAATGGGTAAAGGATGAAGAAAAAGAATAAGGAATAAACTGTGGAATGAGTGGATCTCAAAATAGTATGTGTATCCATATTATAAAAATACTAATAAAAATCCTTTTATTCTACTAAAATTAATTTTATTTATAGATATAATGATTGCTTACAATTTATTAATAATATTTAAATGATTTTTCTCTATCCACAAAACTCCTACAGATTCTCTGTAGGAGATAGGTTTTAGATCACTGTGACATACAAAAATTTTTAATCTCAAGAACCTGTTGTACAAATGTATTTATTAGAAGTTTGTTATATTAAATGCTACAATCCCTGTATTGGTGGAATCAGACACTTTGCAAGAGTCTCACTGAAGGTGGCAGGATTATGTGCATGACTAAGTACATCACACTTCTGTGCTCTGCACTATGAGGGACTAAAACATGTCATGAGAAAAAATCTGGATTTTTTGTCTGCTTATACCTGATTTTCCAATGCAAAACTAGATTGCTTTCTTTTTGTTTAGTTGCATGATTCATAATGCATTTTAAAGCTAAATTCCTTTTCATACAGTCATATAAAATGATAATCACAGAAGGCCCACTTTGGGCCTGCTATACCAATGTTTATATCAACATTTTCAATTGCAATGGAGCCTAAGATTAAACTTTGCAAGCTCCCTTATGAAGTTGATACTAAACAATATTTTTAAATAAATATGCTTTAAAAAAACAAAAAAATTAAAAGTCTGTTGTTGTGTTTCCAGAAAACTTCAACTAAATATATACAATGGTCAGATATGTAAGCAGATGGGTGCCAATCATTACCTATGACATTCATTGATGGAAAAACAAATTAGATTTTTTTTTTTTTAAGTGCAGAGAATCACAACAATTAAATTCCTAACCCTCCAATCTGTGTTGAAAAACAGAGCAGTCTCTGATAATTGCTTATAACAGGAATGAGAAGTCAATCTGGCAAAATGTGCCATCTGGATGCCATGAGTACAGCCAAACCAAGCAACTCCATTTGGGCTGGATGGGCCTTCCTGCCTTCTTTCACATCCTGAGCCTTCCTAGTGCTTTATACACAGTGGGCTGCTTTGCCCTGGGTGGTGCAGGCAGGATGAAGAGGTGACCTGCAGCTCAAATCACAGCCAAGGTACATCTGACATGAGGTGATGAGAATGAAGAAGCCAAAAATCAGCTTTAGACACACAAAAAAAAGTACAAAAATGTGATGAAAGCAAATGAGATGAGTCAATTATTTATATGGCACCTTCAGAATGTCACTGATGATTTTCAGAGGCATGAATAGCATATTAAAAAAGTAAAGTTTGTAAGTATTGGAGGATTGGGGAAAATATTACTTGTGTAAACTATAATTGTGTAACTAAAACAAGATTCAGTTCAGTGAGGGTTTATCAACAGGTTGCACTGAAAACTGAGAGAGCAGAGCAATTAGTTTGTCCTGTTAACTAAACCTAAGAAATTATTTATACTTTTGAAAACAGAGGGGATTTGGTAGAGCCATAAGATGTTAGGTTGCTATAATTAAAGGATTCTTCTAATCTCTACTCCCCATAAAGGGTAAAAATATCTTTCTTGTATTAAAGTTCCATGACTCCAAATTGAGTTTCAGTACATTTGAGAACCTCACTAGTGCTCTATATTTTAGTGGAAACATATTTAATGCATCCCTTGATGTCATGAAGATGTAAATCTAAGTTGAAGATTATAGTTTTAAATGGTAATACAGAGTCTCTTTATTAAAAAGTTATTTTTCTGGTGATAACACATCCACATTATTTGGCAGTTCTTTCTTTTCTACCCACCTTCCTTCAAGGATGCACAAGTATGTCTGTTCTACAAATGTTAGATCATTCTCCAAGAAAGGGTGAAAAGATCAGTAGGCAAGGACAGCTATTTTTTCTCTTGGAGCAACCAATGCAGAGAACTGTATGTCCCAGTGTTAACATTCACAAAAAGGGAGTGTGCCAGCAAAAATTAATAATCAACTCACTTCCTTATAGTGTTTAAAAGGACTTAGGTACATATCTGCCATATTATTTTATTAGAAGGCTTCTTGCAAGAAAATGTTTACATCTTAGATATTTTGCCTTGCAGGTAAGTAACTTCTAACAGATTAATTTTATCACTGATGGTGTCATTTCATATCAGGACAGTGGCATGTGTTTCTCCAGTTCAATATTAGCGGAACTTATCATAAACTGTTATTGTGCAGAGCAAAATATTGTTTTTGTGAAACACATGGGTCTAAAGGAGATATAATGATAACACACCAGATAGGGAGCTGTCTGCTCTTCCAGAACTGAGTTTTTTTTTGTTGTGGATTTGCTGGGGAGGGGGGGGGGGGTGGGTGTTTAAATATAATTTCTCATCAGATTTTAAGATTATATGCCATTTTGGGGTAGGGTGTGTATTGAGGGAAGTACTGGTTGATCTCTGAAAGGATGAGACCAATGGGGCCACTGGTATTTTTGGGGATGAGGACAACTCCTAAGTGATGAAGAGCTAATGAAAGGAGTCCTTTAGCTCTACAGATGCTAAAACCTGTAGGCTGGGACAGAAGGAAAATGAGGACCAACAGAAAACCTGGCTTCAAACTGGAACATCAAGGGAGCTTCTTGCTGCATGGCAGGCTTAGACAAAGTCCATACAGCCATGGAAAAACATTCCCACTTTTTCTTGTTCATTCTACTGAGAATAATGAGCATGAGACCTGGCTTCCTGTAGACCAGTCTAGGACTACCAAAGTGTAGCATTAATATCATCTAAAGATTTTTCACTAACAGTACAATAAACAAATTTCTGAGCTGAGGCTCATTATGACTAATATTTTGTCTCACTATTTTTTTGTTAACGTCCAAAATAGCTTTGGCAGATCAAAGCCCGTCATTTGCTAGACTAATTGTTGGTTGTTAAAATAAGGACTGCAATTTACCACTTACTATTGAATTCTTAATTTGGCAGTGTATGAAATTTAAGATCATATGAAAGCACATCACAGATGAAAGGATGTATGTTTAATTGCTTAACAGATTTGCTGCTGTGCAAAGACTGCAGAGCTGCTGTCCAAGACTGATCCCTTGGGCTTCTTCCCTCTCTCTTTCAGAAGTGAGAGCTATCATCACAACACAGCACTCTCCTTCCAGGAGTTTTCCAGACTGGTTCGGGTAAGTGTGGAAATTCATATTTATGAGGTAGACCTAAGAACAAATCAAAGTATGCTTTGAGAGTCTGGCATTCCTGGCTGTGAAATGAACAGCTAATCTTCCACTGACTTGAAAGCCAGCAGGAGCAGCTTCCAAAAAAATACAAAAATGCAATACTTTAATTCTTCAGGAGTGAAATTTGTTACTGCCAGTAGTACCTATGCATCACTTGAGATCCCCAGCTGATGCTTAACCTGACCTCAGAGATGCACAGGCTGTCAGCTGGACGTTTGTATGACAAAATATCACACACATTTGTGAAAAGTCACACTGAAGACTAACCCTTCTTCTGTTTTCATAAACACAGTCTAATTGGATATGATAAATAGCATAAATGTAACTGCCTTCATATTTCTGCAGATAATAAAGTCAAATTTTCATTTGGTATTGTCCTACTTCTAAAATTTTAATGAAGCATTATGATAAGAACCAATTTTCTCTGTTTAATCTGAACATAACAGACTCAGAATAGCGCAATTACTGTGCTACGGCATATATAGAAAATTACTCATTATTACTGAGCTCCAAAGTAGAGAAAGAGAAGGTTTCAAAAGACCCAAAGTGTCTGTAATTCCTGTTTGCACTAATAAGAATCTCTCACAGAACCATTAACAAAGTAATCAGCTTTTCAATATTTTAAGGTGAAAAAAAATTAGAAACAAGAAAATAATTCTACATTTTATTTTATTTTTTTGTTGTTTACTCATTCTTAGTTCCAGATTCATATCTTTATATTTAAGACTTCATATTTAAGTTCAAGGACTGCATTAATCTTTTCAAAGTAACTTTTGTCTGAGAAACAGTGATAGTAAAGCATATATTCACACACTGAACTTATGATGGATTTCTGCTCTTTGCTAAATTAATTACCAAGAAGTATTTGATCTGATGTGAGTTGATAAATATACTGGATCAAACATTTATAGAGTAAAAGATTCAAGATGAGATGTTGGATATCATGGCTAACAGTTTTGCTGCACACCTCAATGCCTCAGCCCACAGGCACAGCATCCTGCCCAGGTCTCAACCTAATGATCCCACTGTCTGTTCTGCTCCACCATTTTTGATCCTCAGTGCCATCTATTTTTATTATAAGTATGACTGTGGTAAGAAAGATTTCTGGCATGTCACTGTTTATTCCAAAGAGGCCTTAAGACAAGGAAAAAGGAGGAAAAAAGAAGCAAGAAAGCAGCAGAGAAAACAAACAGCATCCTCACTGAAAAGGAGAGCCTGCAGAGCACATTCCTAGATCTGATGGCTATAGTAGTGAGACCCACTGCCAGCAGCTCGTATGTTGTGATAATGATTTCTCTATTACCAGGCAATCTCAGCCTCATGACTCTGCTTAATTCCTCCATGAATCATGTCAAGGAGTCAGTACCCCCTCCAGCAGCAAACAAAAACCTGCTATCCACATATTCCAAGATTTGAACCCTCTCAAGAAAAAAGATCTCCCTTTTCACACTGCACATTGTTTCTCTAGGTTCTCTCTCTAGCACTTTGTGTGCAAGTAACAAGATCTTAAAATAATGAGAAGAAGCCTAGAATAAACCATAAATTCTCATAAATACAAACCTTTGTAGACACTGAAATAAAGGCAAATAGAACAGAGACTTTACAGGGGTGACATCTGAAAAGCTTGGCATTTTGCAGCCTCTGAGGATCATGAGAGAACAAAGAAATCTTCAGAAGTTGTTTGTTGAGAGGTATGAGATTATGATTTGGATATATCCCCACAGGTAAGAGTTGGAGGAAAAACATGATTAATAGTTGCTATGCAATCTTGCAAATAAAACCATATTTTCAGGGGATATATAAAATAACAGTTTTCCTTCTGTTCACAGTGAAAATATGCTCTGGTAAGTTTAAACATCCTTAAACACCTAGCTGTTTTCTTGCTCTGGTCCTGGTGTGGTCTCTGCTGTGGATAGTACAGACAACCAATACACACATGGTTACATGATTTTATGCATCTTAGAGATTGATTCTGGCATCAGCAGTATCCTCTCTCACTCTCTCAAGCATGCAACACCAGGGATATCGCACCAGGGATAATGGTAAGGGAGAAGGCAATGAGAAAAACTAAAGGATGTAGCAACAAAGTGAGCACTAGGAGAGGAAACAGAATAAGAGAGAAAAATCAGCTTCTAGAATGTTATTCCTCCATTTCAGTATCTTTGCAGTGGGAATAATTCTACATTGGCCAAAGGAGATGTTCCAATTAATTCCTCCTGTGGTGCTACCTCGTCCTACAACCATCTGAGAGACACGTGCAATCAAACCCTGGCCTGAAGCTGCACTGCCAGGAGTATCTACTGTGGGGTCTAAGCAGCTGGGGCAGAGCTAAAAGCAGCACACTCAGACACATCCCACCACCCAAAACAACAGGGCAGCAATAACGGCAGTAGACCTGTAGCACTGCAGGCTAATAATAAATGTGTGAGAAAAAAGCCACCTCTCCTCACCCCCTCAATTGTCAAGCTACTGCTTTCTTGTTTGTGGCAAAAGAAACATGTAGTTGACATGGAAATCCTGTAGTATCACCAACACTTTCACCTGGCCAAAGGCAGTGGAACCATTGCCTTGTCCTGTGACAGTGCACAGCCAGTTGGCTGCTCTCAGATATGCTGAGACTTCAGTGATGCCACCACCGGCATGCAGAGAAAACCTTTGATAACTGCACCTTGTGTGCCCGTAGCATCTGCCCAAACCTGCATTTGCCGTTCTGGGCACAGTCGGGAGCAGGTTCCTTGGAAAACTTTACACATGGAGATACAGTTATCTGTGAAATTAAGGAGCACCTAAAGCAAGCAGCGAGTAATAAACCACTATGGGCACAGACAGACAGCAGGTACACAGCTTGCAAATGTGACTGCTAAGAAGGTTCTTGGGTGGCCTCTGAAGTCACCTTGATTAGATTCCACATGGGACTATGTCAAAGGCTTGCAAATAGACAGTCCAAGAGAATATATATGAGGGGGATTTTTCATTCAGCTCTCCATCTTTAAATTCAGTGTTTATCTTCACTATTCCATAGAGGCTTTAAATATGCTAGTTATCTAAAAATTTTACATAAAGAAGAGAAGAGTCATCCATACACAGCAATTTCTACCACTTTCCTCAGCTTATTTTCCCATTTGCTTTCCTTCTCACATTTGCTGATATAGAAAATCTTGTTTTTCTCACACAGAAAATCCACTGCTTCTTTATTCTTCCCATTGCTCAAAGGATTCTGGTTTTGCTACAGTGTTTGGAATGAACAAAAATCACATGGAAGTGTGCCATGTAGTCTTGTTACTATATTTCAACAGATGGTATGCAGTATTGTTCTGAATGCCTGTACAAAAAGATGTGTCTATATCCTTGCAGGGCTCTTTTTCTTGAGGTCCTGGGAAATACAACAAAGCAACACTTGATGTAATTTTCTTCTATTGTTCCTACTTCTGCTATACACATGTAAAACTAAGCAAACAACATTCTCATTTTGAATGTGTTAATCACTCCCACATTTTGAGAACAATGAAGAATTAGATTAACTTGTATCTGTAGGTGTGCACATTGGTTGGCATAAAACACACACACACACACTTTGCACAGATGTGGGAAAGTCAGGTACCCTTTCTTTCTCTCATTGTATGTTGTGACTATCTCCAGTGGAAGTTGGTGTAATGAGGATCACATATCATGATTGTCAGATAGAACATAGTAGCAATTATCCAGGACAGCAGCAATTGTGACCACTCTCTGTTCAAGGGAACAATTTATAGAAGTGGCTCA
Source organism: Lonchura striata (assembly GCF_050655825.1). Lineage (NCBI taxonomy): Eukaryota > Metazoa > Chordata > Aves > Passeriformes > Estrildidae > Lonchura > Lonchura striata. The sequence goes on along the minus strand of NC_140705.1, from coordinate 80,113,980 downwards.
TGAGCTGACAAGATTAAGAGTTACCAAAGCTGATGATTAAAAAGTTTTGACTAAATCTGCTATCAGCAGTGTTACAGAACTGTAAAGCTGAGGAGGGAGAAGCCTGCAACTGAACATTCAGACCAAAATGCTGGGCCCTTTCCAGTTTTACCCGCAGCACAGCACCAGCCATTTTCAGCGAATACTCATCTGTAGAACACTTCCGTAGTCAAAAGTAGTTGAGAAAGTTAAATTTGTCACAAAACCCTACCCAGCCACAGAAGTATTTGTTTGGGAAGTGGTCAGTAGTTTCTTTCAAGGTGTTTGGATGGTCTATGAGACATCTAGCTAGGAAACAGCAGCAACAGCAATTTTGTTGTTGGCCACCTATTATATATCACATATATATGTGTGTGTGTGTCATTATATATAATTTGTGATTAACAAACTACAGATTAACAGGAATAATAAGTATGATATGTAAACTTCTCAGTCTCAAACATGCCAGCAGCACTGAATAATTTTGAATGAAATATTTTAGGGACATAAATCAACCTAAGGACAGTTCTTAAACATGGAAAGAGCTACAATGATTTTTATATTCTTTGCTGTATGGAAATAATCAAATTCTTCTTCCAAGGGACATGAAAAGCCCTGCAGGTCATAGGTGCCAGATGAGATGGTGAGGAATACATTCAGTGCAGGCAGCACAGTATGCAAGCTGCAGATTGAGCTCTGGGTGTCAGGAACCGAGGTAAGAGGCTGTGAACTGAATCCTTTGCACAAAAATGGGCACAGGAACCTGTGTCCCAGCCAGGTGACCAGACAGAGAGAGACACAGCAGAAGCTGAGGACTCAGCAGGAAGAACCCAGACTTTCATGTGCAGAGACTGTGAAGGCATAAAACCCAGCCATAAAACTTTATTTGGTATCCCTTCCTGCAGGCACTCAGCTTGAGCTGTTCTAGCGTTACTGCATCATGAATAAATTGCTTTAGGGATGCAAGAGAAACCCAGCCAATAACAAAATCTTATCTGAGAGTGTGACTGTGGTGGGTGTGTGTAGGGAGCCAAGCAGGGCATCCGTGGGCTTACCACAGCCACCCACTGAGATGGGGCTTCAGTCCCAGCAGTGAAGTGTGACTACCAGAGTGCCCTCTGAACAATCAGATGGGAAAGTTTCCTTACACATAAGCCATTATAAAATAAGGCAGTAGAAGTGATGTACCACACAACCTTGAAAAATGCCAGGGGTCACATGGGCTAACCCAAGCAATCTGTCCTGCCCTTACACTCTGTGACACTATGCTTGTTTGCTGTACCTTTTATCTCAGTGTGGCTTGAAAGGAAAAACACATCATCAAGAGGCAGGAAGAAGAATTTGGAAGGAGAAAAGAATCAAAGTTCTGTCTTTCTCCATTTATTTATTTATTATTCCAAGGGTGGTAAAAGACCTGATTGAATTCCTATCTGGGTGTGTATCTCAGTTAGTGTGTCAAGAAGCATTTCCAATAGCAACTCTCTCCATTCAACCTACCCAATCTGACTGCAAGAATTCAGTGTGCTTTGAATAAAAACAAGACTGCCTCTAACCAAATGATTGCAAAGATGGAAGGAGTGGATGAGTGCTTTGAGCAACTAAGTCCAGTTTCAGTCATGGATGTTGACATTATTGTATGATGAATCTTAAAATGAGATGTTTTATCGTAATTACATCATTTGGGTTAACTAGTTCTTCAGTTTCCAGCAGTGTCCTCTGGGACATGCATATAGGAGAAAACCACCCTTTCCAGCCTCATTCGAGACATCATTTTACATTCCTAAATAAGCTAAATTATTTTGACTTCTTGAAGTTAAAGATGTTTTCCCAAACGTCCTTTCCCACCACTGAGATCCTAGCACAGACTCATGCTTTTTGCCCCAAGACGTGTCTTTCACCTGCTGTACCCATTTCTACCTTTGTTGTCCTCAAGATCACACCATGTCAGTATACAAGATTCTGATACTACCATATGCTACAGATGATTCCTATATGTGTCAGTCAATTCAATTTTCATGCTCCTGTTTTTTATGCCAAGGTCTTTATTAGAAATAGTAAACAAACTTTTTCCAGGGAGTCCTTGAGTAAACTGTCTAGTAACCTCTTTCAGCTTGATCATTTGCCTCACAGCATGACTCATTGTCATCTCTCATTTAGAGAGCTCCTTACCACATCTCAGTTGCTGTAATAATCTCCACCTTTACTGTTTTAGCTGATAATTTCCCATGTGACAATGCATCAGATGCTTTGCTCAAGGTCAGATAGATTTGATCTACTGCTTTTGTCAACAGAATCAGAGTTTTCTTTTTTTTTTCTAGAAACATGAATGAAGATTCCAATCAATCTTTGATTAGACAGGCATCAGGATAGCCTGACACAGTGTGCATCTGACCAAGCCTTACTACATTTTATCCCCCTTTCCATTTATCTGCAGAGTTTTAATTAGTGTTTCTTTCAAAGTTTCCTACATAATCCCTGCACACAAGTAAGGTCAGTAAAGCTCAAAAGCCATAAGGAGATATCTTAAGTTCCCCAGAAGATAATGTTATAATTAAGACAAAGTGATAATATGTGCTTGATGCAGCTGTGGATGGCAGGGGAAGGCAGAAGAACCAAGTAATTTAACCTCTAACCAAAGTTATGCATATTCTGTCTGCCTTTCCTCTACAAAATCAGGGAATGACATGATCCAGTACAATGTGGAAAAGCAAGAGCAAGTAGAATTAAATTTATAAGCTATACCTGTATCAGTTCAAATCAGCAGTCCCTCTCCTGCAGGGCTGTCTCCATCAGGGTGCCATAGCAGGTACCTAGAGAAGAGGACAGAAAAAAGAAAATAAGAAAAGCCTACAGTTCTGCTTTCCCACTAGTTACTCCCAGCTCCACAGTTTTGTAGTTAATGGATCTTTGAGAAAAAGGCATTATCTATCTGTTAAATAGTTCTTACTGTACTGCATTGCTTTCCACAAATCAATGTAAGCTTCTAGCATTCACAATGTCTATGAAAACCTTGTTTATTTTGAGTTCATTACCAACTGCTTCTCCTCAATGTTCTGTAGTTCTTTCACCAGGAGAAACACCGAACCATCACACCTCATTACCTTCTCCACTGCATGATACAATTCCTCTGTTTTGCCCCTTAGCTCTGCTTTCTGGAGCTGAGCAGCCATACCCATGGAGGTATTATCTGGGCATAAGCCATTGAACACCTTCAAACACCTTTACTCCCCTCCTCTTGTCTTTTCTCTGTCTCTTCAATGTCCATTCTACTTTTGCCCAAAGCAGTTGGGCCATCCCCAGAAGAGGAAGAAAGTTTAAGATCTTTCAATATGAAGTCAAATCCATACAGAGATTATTCTGGAAAGTATTGAAAAACACCTGAAAAATAGTGCATTCTTTGGTCACAGCCAGCATGTCCCACTTTGCTTTGCACTGGTGTGGCTTCACCTCAAGTCCTATGTGCAGTTTTGGGCACCACAATATAAGATTAAAAGCTGTTGGTGTCCAAAGCAGAGCTGTAAGATGGTGAAGGGCCTTGAGGAGAAGCTGTATGAGAATAGATAAGGTCACTTGGTCTGTTCAGCCTGGAGGAGACTAAGGGGAGACCTCACTGCAGTTACAACTTCCTCACGAGGGGAAGGGGAGGGGCAGACAGATGCTGATCTCTTCTCTAAGGCTCCCAGTGACAGGACTAGAGGGAATGGCCTGAAGTTGTGTCAGGAAGGTTTAGGCTGGATATTAAGAAAAGGTTCTTCACCCAGAGGGTGGTTGGGCACTGGCACAGGCTCCCCAGGGAAGTAGTCACAGCATCAGCCTGACAGAGCTCCAGAAGTGTTTGGAGAGCACTCTCGGGCACACAATGTGACTTTAGGATGTCCTGCACAAGGCTAGGAGTTAGACTTGAGGAATCTTGTGAATCCCTTCCAACTCAGCTTATTCTGTGATTCTGTGAGTTTCCATACTCCTCATCCCTTCAGAAAAATCTAACCCTTTAAAACTTTGACAAGCCCATTTTTAGGTCTCTGCTTCTCGTTCAGCAGAACCAGGCAACAAACGAGCAGAAACCAGCAAATTAGCACTTGACTCTGCCATGTTTAAATCCTGTTTGAGAGACACCTGCCTGAAGCCATTCATAATACCTTTCTGATTTACCTTTAATTTCTGCACAAGATGTTTGTTCAGGTAACAGATCTAATTACTCAGTTACAGAAAGATTGCCTCTCACATCCTGCATAAAAAAGGTCAAAGAGATATTAACAGCCCAGACAGTGGTGCTGTACCAAAGTGGGCCTGCCCAAAAAGGCTGTCCATTGCCTGGGGCCTCAGCTCTGCCTGGGCATATGCATCTTCCCAGGGCTCCAACAAGCTCCTGCACAGCCCTGATCAGGCAGCCAACAGTGCTGTCTTATTTATTTGGAGGGAAGGGAGAAGCTAATAGACCACTGAAGAAATGGCACAAAGGAAAAGGGGGCATGCTTCTTTTAATACTTTCATTAAGGAAAAGCATAGCATTACTGACTCTTTAACTCTTCATTCAATGTCACTTACACTTTTTAATTTATTAAAACCTTAATTTTTACCAAGTGGCTACACAAGCAATTGTTTTCCATTTTAGCTGAAGAAGGACTTGTGATCTTTTTTTTTTTTTTTGTGAACTCAAAGAAGCAAGTGAGCATAAATTTGTTATACCATGTTCACCCAGAGCAGAGATGTGATTGAGATTTTCAGCTTCTCCTGACACTGCATGCCTGCTGACATTGCACATGTATTCCAACATAAAAATTGATTTAAGAAAGCATTCTGTATAGCCAGTACCTGTATATCTTGCAAAGCTTCAGAACTGATAGTCTATCTTAGCGCACAATGCCGTAAACTTCCACAGTTTTCCAAAACTGTGCTCTTTTTAAAAAGAGATTTTCCTGGTGATTGTGAGAACCCCAGCCTTGTTTTGGGGCCACATGTGGTGGTGAAATTCCTCCTCCAACCCGTGCTTCCAAAGAAAAACTCCGCAGGCTTAGCTGTTTGGTCTCAAGGCAGTTTATTGCTAGTTATCTAACAGATTATGTTCTTGGACTGCGGCTATTTGATCAGCGGCCTGGGTAGAGGCACACACACACTGACATCCTCTCTATTTGCTGTCTTCTTTGTCTCTCTCTCCGCCCGGGGCTGCTGCTATCTTTTATAAGATATATTACGTATAACATGTTTACAATTATTCCCTAATACCTACTACCTACGTTGCTAAGTGTTTTTCTACTCTAAACCAATCTGTGAGTGCCAACATCACTAAGAACATGGAGGTAAGGAAGAAGAAGGAGGAAGAACAGGATCAGCCCACTTTCCTCCATCTTAGAACTTCTGACCTCTATGTACAAAGTGAAACCCCCCCGTACATGTGTTAAAACCCCCCTGTACAATACTAAAAAAATTTCCCCTCTACTTTGTAACTACTTTTACTATACTATCTAACCTTTTGTGACTGCTCGTTCCACTTCCAAAGTTGGTAATTCATTCTATGGCTCAAACTCAAAATTACAGTTGTTTTTTAGCTGTCTGCTAGGGTCTAGAATGCTTCTGACCAAGGCCTGGAACCTCTAAAAATGTCTGAGAGACATTTTGAGTTCCCACAGGTGATGCAGATTTCCTCAGGCTTGTGGTTTTGCACCACAACCAATATAACAAGAGAACATTGCCCTCTGGTGTCACAAGCTTTGTGCTTGGCAGGGCTCCCCACCTGCACTTTCTTACCCCTTTTCTTCCTTCTCATTATTCATTGCACCGAGAGCCAGGCTGTGGTTCACAGGCATAAATCAGCAGAAGGTATGGAAAGGGATGTTTCCTTTTCAATGGGGATTTTTTTGCAGTCATGGAACAATTGCTGTGGGTGTGAAAACAATCTTTCCAAAGTACTGAAAGCCAGAATTAGCTCCCTTCAGGTTGGGTGATAATGTTAAATCTTAGCCTATTCTTTGTTTTTTTTTTTTTTTTTTTTACCAGTTTATCAATTTATTTATTAATCCTCTTGAATAGGATATTTTTATTATTTTAAATTGAATATTAGAATTGTTGCCTTCAGGGGAAGGCAAGGCGACCTGGTTGCAAGGAACAGCACGGCAGCCCAGCCTAGTCCGGGCTACTCGGGCTAATGACACACACTGACACCAGTGTGGTGGACGGTCGAAAGCATTTATTATCTTATCTCATGGGTTTAAATAGTCTCGGGGGACTTTGCTACGTCAGGGGGAGTTGGTAGGGTCTCTAGGGTTAGTCAGGAGTGGAAAACTACTGGGTTAGGTGGTTACATTCTCTGGGGTAATAGATAACATGCTGCAGGAGGAGAGGGGGAAGGGGGTCTTTCTTTCCGTCACATCCCGAGATCTTATGTTCACCTGTCCCTATCTACTACAAGAATCAAAGCTATCAGATGGTGCTGCCTGTTAGACAATTCCCTGGACATTGCTAATCATTTACCTTTTGCTCAGTGGGATCCTACTTCCAGCTTTAGCCTGATAATAGTTGATGGTCTAGGCTCAACTCCATGTAGGACCTCTCACAGACCATGGAAACATATCCAGGGATTATTTTTATCCTCTTACCCTAGATATTGGAGGGACATGCTCCTTTTAGTATATTAACCAGAAATAAATAGATAATAAGATGAGAGCAGGCACACTCAGCTGTCTATGTAGTTTTTTATCTGTCCTCTGGACTTCTCCCCAGATGCACCAGGTTCTCCACTAGCTTCCAACCACTGAATGAAATCCTTACTGATAAATTGAACACAGAGATTTTCTTCCTGGCCATTTACAGGACTCTTCACTTTGAATTAATAACCAAAAAAAAAAAACCCTCATTTTTCTGCTCTTAGAAGAAAATATAAATTGCCCTCTTGGAGAATTGAGGTCTCACATTATTTTTGCGCATCTCCTCATTTGCAGATGTCTTTTACAGAGGCTTTTGCTATGAGAAGGATTGAAAGAGGGGAAGTAGGAGGCTGAGGTCAGATATAATGTTTAATTTAAGAAATAGAGAATTAAAAAAAAACCACTGCAAAATTGAAATTTGAGAGGAACTTCAAGATAGGCTTCACCAAAAAAATTACAGGGAAAAAAACCAAAAAAAGCATTTTCTCTTTTCAAAAGAAAACTACATGTAGATAAACAAGCTCTGAAAATTCTCTAGAGGTACTGAAGAGGGAAGTAGGGAGATAACTGTATAAAAAAAATTGGTGCTGAAACCAAATGCAGTCTTCAAGCACTACTCTATGAAGCTAATTTTTAAAAATAGTAATAAACATGTGGTAAACATGTATTGTGTTGTGCTTTTAATGTCTTTGACAATGTCTGGCTATATCTCTTTTATTTAGAGCCAGCATAGTCTTTTGGTGGATCTATACCTGACCAAATTAAGGCATTGATCAGGCTGAATTTTACTTTTGCTTGCTATGTTACTTCTTGGTTTGTTCCTTCTATATTACTTCTTGGGTTCTTGACAGTTTGGAGGATTTGGCAGCAATGAAGCTAAAACTTGTATCAAGCTACAGTGCTTCAATCTGGGTGTGAAATTCAATGACCGTTTGAAATTCAGATTTTTCAGAGTCATGACATAAACAAATGTAGCATAGAAAGACATTCTCCATAGGAAGCTGTTTAGCAGACAGAAGACTGAAAAAGGCAGACTGAAAAAGAGTTACCTCACCAAAATTGATTGCAAGTTTACCACACCAGGGCCTAGGCATTAATTTTGCCCTTACGATTTATTTGCAGTAATTATGTCATGCATGCTCTCTGTGACTGGTCCATTTCTCTCTGTGGCTGATCCCATTTCTCTGTTTTTGCAAAACAAATATTTAAAAAAAAAAAAAATTATTTACATGTTACCTGCCAACGAGCTTCTGAAAGGTGTTGATTTGTCCTACATGTCAGAGAGCCAATATTTTCCTATGTGCCAGTTTGTCTTGCTACCTACTTCATTAGTTAGAGTTATTTTTTTAGGATTTCAAATAAATTCATGGGGATTTTTACTTGTCACTCCCAAAAATCTACTGAACTGTCTTTTTGATTTTGGTGCCATGAGTTCAGACCTATTGTTGCACCTCTATTGGTGGAGTAGTGGACTTCAGCAAGTGATTTAAATTCTTGCCATATTGCTTTCCAAGGATGCTGTTAGAAAACACAACTGAAACCACACTGACTAGAAAGGTTTCTCCTTAGCTCGGGCATAACTGTCTCTAGAGGCTGCCTAGTCAGTCTTTGCAAAATCCTGATTTTGCAAATTACTGTTGACTGAAGAAGGCACTAGAATCACTGTAAACTGAGGCAAATTGCAGACAAGCTAACTTTCCCTTCCCTCTCTTCACTTATTTACCAGATTAGAAATTTGCATACAAGTTTGTCTGGGAATAGGCACACTTGGGAAGAAAGCCTGCAGAAGAGAGCAGTATGCTTCAGGGGCAGTAACACAATGAGGCTGATCCAGACCTCTGGCCCTGGAGGTGAAAGAAAGGATGAGTTCCTCAGACATCTGTCTCAGTTGTCATCCATCTGCTTTTGGACTTTATGCACAGCGGTGGCAAAGATTTTAGAGGTACACATTGACTCTTACACTTTACTGTAGTACCTAGCACAACAGAGTGCAATCACTTTTAAGGCTTTAAGCAGCATTGCTACAATAATGACTGGAGGAGAAAGTCAGATAATAAATTACTTTCCAGCATACCTTTTTCCCTAGTATAGTGTTCAATACAAGTATTGACTGGATTAATTTCATTTCAGAGTTGCAGAAGCAGCTTTATGGCTATTTTTTATTTTAGAATTGATTTGTGTTATCAAGACTTTATGCTAGACTAGGACTGTCTCTGGGATGCTTGGAAATGAACTTCAACCTTTTATTTGCATTCAGACCCAGTACAGCCACCCTAACCCAATCCAGCCATGCTATCTGGGTGTTTTGTGGTTGTGTCTGTTTGCCCTGGGTGACACAGCTAGTGCTGTCACTGCTCCTTTGGGAGCTTCTTCTGCACACAGTTGTACTGAGCAGATAAAATCTGTCACTCCCCATGTAAATCCCAATTCCCAAGACCTCTCCTGCCTTTCTGTCAGCTGCTGAAAGAAGAAAAGATGACTCCCAAGTCCACTTTAAATTTTCACTGGTCTACTGAAAGCAGTAGATGCAATTCTCATCATAAACTGATACAACTCCATTATTTTCAGTGGAACTATACCAATGTACACAAGATTCAGATCTAACTGCATTCCAAAAACATTGGGAGCACTACCCTTTGGTTGTGTCTGTTTAATGGTTCCTGTTGTTCTAAGTTACTGTTACCAACACAAAAAATTCTTCATCCTAAAGCTCCTTACTGAACTGGGGCAGCCTCCTACACCCTTAACCAGAACAGTGATTCCAAGTGTAAGTCTGTGAACAGAAATGCAGGGAATGACAGCAGTCTGCCTTTTTGGAAAATTTGGGTTTTGTCTCCTGCCTTTAGAACATTCAATCATTTTTAATGAGTTTGGATTTTTTTAAAAAATGTTGCAGTATTATTTAAGGCTATTATTTTACTGGGAAAAAGACCCAATATGTAATGAAACATTAGGTATATTAATCTTAATATTCAATTCCTGTTCCAAGGATATTTTGGTCTCCTGGTAACATTACTAAGGACTTGTCATAATGAAAGAGAGAAAGAGTGAAGCTATTTCATTGGATTCTGAAACAGCATGAAATCAAGTGCGTGTTACACCGATTTTGCAAAAAACACACTGCTGGTAGCAATTCTCCCTGTGTTCAGCAAACCATGAAATAACACTAGATCATATTTCCGGCACTTGAAAACAGGGAAGCATTCCAAAGACAGTGGCCTTTTGGCAATGTCTAGCAGAAAGGTGGAAGTGCTGAAACACTTTCTTCCCCCTCTCCCCGTGCTCAGATGTCCATAAAGAATCAGTGTAACAATCCTCCAGAGCACAGCTCAATGGAACATGGAAATTAATTGTCGCAGTCACCTCATTACTTGACTGTCAGTGTTAATGAATGTTTAGCACTGCAATAAGAGCACGGGTGGTGTATGATTTTATCACTGCAGGTAAGCGCTTTTCAAGCAAAGGCTCACCATGAGCAGCTGAGCCAGGTGCTGGGTACTGGCAAATACAGCTCGGGATGTCCCTGCCCTGTGGCTGGGAAGAGAGGGAGGGATCAGAGCTGCACAGCTCCCTGCTGCTGGGTCATATGAGCAGCCTAATCATGGAAAACTTGTCTCACATGAACAGAGTGGGACAATCACAGGGAGCCCTAAGGTCTGTATGCCACAGCATAAAAGTGATACAACATTTAGAAGGATCTACGATTTGCAATTTCTTCTAAATTTCCAGAGGACTATTACAAATATAAATAAAGTATCATAACCCCTCTATGGCATCAGCAAGCACAAAGATAGCCTTGTGTCTTGGCTTGAAAAGACAGGAGTCTGTGAAGGAAGGCAAAAGCCTCCTGTGAAATGGAAAAGGTAAACCCCCTCCCTCTGAATTACCACAATTTCAAAATTAAAAGGCTCTCAGGCAAAGATATGGGAATGGGAATAACAGTTCTTTACTAGGAAGAACTAAATATTTTTTTTTAAATGTAATTAGTACAAACAAAACTACTGATAGAGTCAGAAACCTGACACCCTGAGGAGTCAGGTCCTCAGGAGGAGGAGTCCAGTTAAATGGTGGCTGCTCCTCCTGGAGTGGCAGATGAAATGCTGCTGAAGCGGTGATCTGTAGAAGGGTGGAGTTTTCTCTGAAGGTCTGGGGATGGAATAGATGGGCCTGGTCATCCTCTGGGGATCCAGCAGGGAAGAAGTTGCTTCTCTGGGAATCCAGCAGAGAAGAAGCTGCTTCTCTGGGAATCCACCAAAGGGGTGCTCTGATGTTCCAAAAAATGCTGATTTTATGCAGGTAGGGATTCTTGGCTCCTCCCTCTGGGTGGCGCATCTCACAATGAGATGATGTAACTTTACCAGTCATGCAGTGAGTCATTCAATAGTCTATTAAAAGAAGATATCTCCCCGGAGGGAGACATTGTTCTTGGAAGAGGTAAGAAAACTGCCCAGCCTCCAACAGATGGCAAATAGAATACATGCTTATTTTACAAGCCAGGACACCTTGCCCCTGCAGAGCTGTTTGGAGGCAGTCCTTCTGAAGAACAGGTCATCTGGGCTGGAAACACCCATCTTTCAAAAGCCCAGCATCAAGCATCGCAGTACAGAAACAGTTTTTTTATTTATGCATCATGGTGAAGCAAGAAATATCCTTTCAAAATATTGGTAGCTTCATCCTCAGACTTCTCAACTGTGCCTGCTTTGGAAATAGACTAAGCTAAAAAAATCAAAAAGTCTATGTGAATCCAGTCCTGAACAGAGTATCTGTCTGGATGAGGTTGAGGATATGGCCATAGCTGATCAGAGGCCAGATGTCCTGGAAATAAATTCCAGTGAAAGCCTGGAAAGGATTCCTCAGAGTCCTTTCTTCATGTGGAAATATAAGCCTGGGGAATAAAGATGGATGTGCTCAGAAAATTCCATCTAATTATATTCTAATTAAACAAGATAGTTCAAATCCTGACAAAAGACAAAAGACTATGCTGTTATTATTATTTTTATTTCTGTGGGAGTAGGTGCATAGTGAAAATGATCTCACAAGACAAGACATTGCATTTGCTGCTCATCCTTTTTACATTCCAAAACTTGAGTAATGCTTTAGAAGCATAGGCCAGGTTTAGTTAACAAACAGTAAGTAATTGTTATAAACTCACAGCTGTCAGAGCTTGCCCACACCAGATGAAATATTTTACTGACCTTTTTTAAAGTCACATTGCTTTAATGGGTGTTAAATTGTCATATACACATGAAAAGTCTTTGATTTGGGCTTTTCAGGGCAGGAGCTCTGCTCACCAAATCTTGTTTCTTTGGTCTGTTTCTACAGTTTTTGTTCTGCAGATCTTACTTTCTCCCTCTCCTTCTGTGCTTACAACACTCAAAACATCAGTTGAAAAGGAATTTTTAGTGTCCGTAATTCACTACAGAAACTTTTCAGACTGCAAAGGAGACAGATGAGACATATTGACAGTATCAACAAAATAAACCCTTCAGCAACAATAAATTGTATCTGTGCTTGCTTATTGAGTTTGGGGTTTTTTTCAGCTGTCCACATTCATGGAAACTCATCAAGACAATGTGTAGGCAACCTGTGTAGGTTTGGGAGTATACTTACTAGCTGACAAATTTGTAAAGCCACACAAATATTAAAGCTTGTATAAGAAAGGAATCAAGGTGTCATCTCTTTCTTCCCTATGCCAGTGTGGAAGCCCAGAAGATAAGGAGCTAATGTCTCAAACACTGATAGCTGGACAGCTGTGGAGCCAGCCAAGGGTTGTTGATAACAGACAAGGAATGTTGCTAGTAACATGTGGTAGGAAAGAATGAGATGTGGCTGGAAAAAGGGGCCATGCAGAAGTAAGGCAGCACTTTTCTGGAACAAGTTTCCTTGTTCTAATTCCTAGAGATGAGCATGACACAATACAGTGCAAGTGCAGGAATGAGGCTGAAAAGTGAGCATGGACTGCAGGGGCGGATCAAGGCCACCCAAGACCCCCGAAGCCTTTATGAACCATTTCCAGAAAGGTCTGAAAGAACAGACTATGCATAGTAACTAATTTGTCTAGAAAGAGAAACACATCTTCCAAGGGGGGGAAAACCTGTCTATAAAGAGGTACCCCAACCAAGCCTGGGCAGAGCCCCCAGGACCCTGGGCATCCCATCAACTAGATCAACGCTGGAACCAGAAATGGGAGCTTGTTTCCTTCCTTCCTTCTTTCTTCTCTTTCTTTTCATTCCCTTTTTTTTTCTCTCTTTCTCTGTCTTCCCTTTAATTAATATCTTTATTTTTCTCTGCCCTGTGCTTATATAGTAGGTCAGCAACTAATATACCACTTTCAATGCCAAGTAGTTTACTAAAAACACTGTTTTTGTGAACCCACTGACTTTTGTCATTCCTTTTGACCATGAGCATTTAGGAACTTTGGATGTTCTTTTTCCACACAACAAGAACAAACCACCTTTGCTCTTGAATTGCATGCCTCATTTCTAATGCTCTCAGGTCAGCACTCCTGAACTTATACATTCCTCAGTTACAGTCTGTGCTCTTCATCTCAGTTACCCCAGTAGGTAAAGAGGCAGCTCAATTCTTTCCGAGTAGCCACAATCAGAAAGGCTACCAGGGAGTTGCAGTGATGTAGATGGGATCTCGGGCTGATATGCTTGCAGCAAGTAAAAATTCCAGAAATATTCACAAGAGAGGAGGAAGACATGATTGTTACTGAAATCTACTATGTACTACCTAGACTATTTTCTTCACCCTGAACCAAGTTTATTTCTACACAGAAAAATCCTCTTGAACAATACCCTTTCTCTTGGGCTATATGGAGTGTTCAAAGCCTGGATATTAGAAAAGATTTTGGTGAAGATGTTAAGACTGAAGCATGAATTCACTACTTCATTGTTAAGCCTTGCATCTTCTTGAAAGTGAATTCAGAAAGGTGTCAGGAGTTTTATTTCTCTGTGGAGATGAGAGATGGCACAATGCCTGTACCTTTGATGAATGTCAGCAATGCAAAACCCTTTAGTACCTCACGTCTTTAGAGGCTCCATTTGCAGATTTTCATGCTTTGGATAAATGCAGCCAGGACTCTGCTATAGGTAAACTTTCATATGACTAGGCTCTACCTCCTGTTGTAAAACATATTCTGCCTGCCAGCAGTTCAGCTGTTGGATAACAGGAAGAAAGACAGAAAATGCTCTTGATGGGTGTGTGACAGCATAATCTTCCTAAAATCTTGCTTTTCTACTTCAGACTTGGGCATTGAAATTTGTCTCTAGTGGCAAATATGCTGTGTCATTCAAAATGGAAAAATGTTACATTAGAAATCACTGGTTATGGATATTCTCAGTTCAGTCAGAGAGAAAAAGAGAGGTTTCTAACCAGGCTAGGCCTGGGAAAGAGTTGGAAAGGAATGTAAACAATTCTCTATCTCTCTTGTTGTTCACCTTGTTTATAGATATGTTCTGCCACTGTGCATCATTCACTGCACACTAATGGTATGATATGTTTTTACTTTAAGACCAATGAAATTAGTCTGCACAATGTTCTCTATAAGAAGAGAAATGTATTTGAAATAAAAGAGTTTATTTGAATTGAGTTCACTTCATCTGGCCTTCTGAAATTGGAGTTCTCTCGTTCCCATCCTGCCTTAACAGTGACAACTGGTTTAAGAGTGGTAAAAATTAAATACAACCATATGCTGCCATGTGAACGGTCAGCAGAGTCTGCTGACTTTTGACATGTCAAAGTCCAAGAGATAGATTGTGTCTTTCAGAGAAGGGAAGGTGTAGGACAATGAGGATTACTAACAGATAAGCAACTGGGGCAAATTTGCTCTTTCCCCAGCATCACTAAGAAAGGAGTAATTTATTCTATGCTTACCAAAAAACAAGAGTACTGTGGGGAGCAGAGCTCATGTTAAAGTATTACCTCAGAAAATGGCTCTCTACAGTGCTTTGCTTCTTTGATATAAGGAGCCTCTACAGCATATGTCCTCCACCAGCAGAGAAGTAAAATTCTGTGGATCACAAACTGCAGAAGTGGAGCAAAGAAATTAAGGCATAGCAACAGTGAATTTGGGGTGATCTGACTCATCAATCACCTTTTTGGCTGCTATTAGTTTATACAACGTGATATCATGTCAATCATATCTCAAAGATCCCTGAAATGGACAGTGACTTTCCTCTTCAGGATCTTTTTAAGTGCAAACAAAAAAAAAAAATAAATAAAATAAAAGATTACAGCACTAACATTTTGGGATGACGTACTTAGCAAAATCTGTTTTAAAATTCAGATTTGCTTTTCAATTCCTTCTTCCTTTATTCCTTGGATTTATTTTTTTTTTACATCCTTACATCTAAATGAACTTTTCCTGATTCATTTGATCCATTGATATTTTTCATAACATCTTGTAAAGAACTCAGTTTTAAAGATGATATTTTGGTTAGAGGGTTTTTTTTTGCTTATGAGTCTGGGGGGGGGTAAAGGTTTTTTATGCTATTAGTGACCCCTTAGACATTTTAATGCTTTTACTGTCCTTGAAAAGAAATTCTCCTTCGAGTATTTCTAAATACAGTGTATTCCATTTTCAGTACATAAAGATTGGTGGGTATTAGCATTCCAGAGGCAACATGTCTACCAAGCTGACTGCAACAAAGATAAATTATCAGGTTTGTGCTGCATGAATTCTTTCTTTATATAAATACACATCTATGAGACTATCTAACTTCATTATCCTAGCATCAGATAGCTACATAATCAACTTAAATTAAAAAATTCATTGAAAAAAATTTTTTCTTTCCTTAACTGTGTCCTGTCTGGATAAAAATAAACTATAATTACTAAAGATTTCTATATATAAATTTTCCTAGGTGGTAATTTTCAATTAACTACACAGCAACCTTTCCATTTCACTTCAAAGGCAAACCATTTTGATGAATAGTGTTGGTTTTGTAAATACAAACCAGACACTAATAACAAGGGCCTAATAAGCAAAAAATAAACCCCTAAGGATAGGAACCTTCAGGCAAAGTTATGAAATTACCTTACCAGTGAACTTACAGTAAACACTTACTAACTCACCTCAATATTTGTATTTCAGTGAAGCCGTTACATTTAACAAAAATTCTAGCCCTGCTTTGTGTTACTCCAGGAGACTGAAGGTGAGGACAGCACTGCCAGTGCCACGCTCTGTCAC
This sequence comes from Lonchura striata, assembly GCF_050655825.1. Lineage (NCBI taxonomy): Eukaryota > Metazoa > Chordata > Aves > Passeriformes > Estrildidae > Lonchura > Lonchura striata. Next base: position 80,098,125 of record NC_140705.1, on the reverse strand, counting down.
TGCCACCAGGCACAGCGGCTCTCCCCTCGGGGCTGCTGTCTGAGGGGTTCATGGCAGGAGGGCCCTGCTGGGAATGCTGCCCAGACCAGCAATGCTCTCTGCATGGGAAACACAAACACGATACTTAAAGCATGGAAGCATCAGTTTTCCAGATGGAACAACACATGGACTGTACTCTGCACTGCCACATCCTCAGACCACTGTCCCAAATCCCTCAGCCCCGGCTAGCTCTCTGGTGGGGCGAGTAGGGCAGCTGGAAGCACTCCCCACTGGATCCATCTGGGCTTTGGGAAGTGCTTCGTGGGTTCTAAGATCACTGCAGGTCCCAACAGAGAATGATAGAGGAGAGGCACTTGGGGGCAGAACTCCAATGTTTATTGAGACCCAGAGGATCCAACAGCACATGAACACTGCCAGCCAACAAGAGCACCCAAGAGGTGCTTGCAACAACCTATATAGGGGGAGGGAGGGGAACCAATCAGCCAATGGGGAGACATAAGGGAGTGGCTCTTGTGGAGATAGACATACAAGGGAACCAATGAGGGATAGACAGGGAAGGGGCCCCAGGCCCTCACCCAATCACTCAGTGCCCTGGGTGGGAGCTTCTAGAGGTAGGGTAAGGGACACGGAGTGACGGACAAGGCACCTGGGAGGGGACAGGGGAATGACTAAGCACTTTCTGGGGAGACTGACACATGAGGGAAGGCGGGAAAACCCAGGGAGAAACCAATACAATGTAAGGGTATACAGGAGCAAACCATTACAGAATGAAGATGTAATAAAATATTTAAAAATGCAACTCCACACTGCACCTGCACGAAGTTTCTTTATATATTGTCTTAAAGATATCACTTTAAAGTTGGGGTGTGATAATTAATCAATTACACTTGTTCATTGATTTTTTTTTTTTTAATTCACCAGTTCGGAGTGTTGTCACTGTGTGTAACACAGAGCTACCTGTTACACAGTTATAAAGATGTACACATAGCATGCAAATATCTCCAAATGCTGGGTAGTTACAGCTTCGTTCATATTGCTGTTGTTTCTGGACCTTTGGTCTTGAGCTACCTGAGGTTTTGACTGGGTATACTCATTGCTTTTCTGAACAGAAAACATGAAATCAGAAGTCATTACAAGCATAATTCCTGTCTGGAGGAGGCTGGGAAGAAAGGAAATAGTTTAGGTGTGGTAGGGGACTTAAGAGAAGTTCCCCCAGACATGCCATGGGAGGAGGCTGTGTTGTAGATGCCCGCCTCCCAGGATGTCCATCAAAACCTACCACTCCTCCCAAGTTATGTAATTATCAGTTATTCCCACCTTCTGGTTATGTCAATCACCCCTTTGTACTTACCCTTGTTCTGGAAGGTTCTTAAGTTCTCTGATTGTAATTGGTTCTTCCCCAGTTACCGCCCTCCTTCCCTCATCCTCATTTGTTGTATCCCTATCACCCCATCCTAACTCCTCCTCCAAACCCTGTTCCTATTGGACCCTTTGTATCCTGCCCCTCCTACTTTGCACCTGGTTATAAACCCTACCCCGCCCCTTGCTTAGGACTCTCTTTGAGCCTGCTCCCTTGCTGTGTGGTTGGGTCGCAGATCCCAGCTGACACCCAGCCCTCAGCAAAATAAAGCAGATTGAAAGAGTCATCCCACCTGGTACGAGCCTTATTTATCCACCATCGTAGAAGAGCTGCTAGCTGAGTTCTCTGCTACTAAGAGATCTCGCGAGGCAGACCTCTACATTTAGGCTGTCATTTTATGTTTCCACAAGGATAAAGCATGGTTTCAACACTAGACAAAGACTTCTTATCACTTAAAAATACATTTCTGGACACAATGACAATAAAAATAATGAGAACAAACAACACAACTTCCTAAACCAACAGAAAATAATAAAAAGTTTCTGACATTTCTGGCATAATTTTCCAGTGTTGTAAGCCATGGTAGAATTGAGCTGAACTTTGTGATACAGATCTGTTTTGGTCCTAGGAGTGAGGTTTCAAAATGCCAGCACTAAAACAGAGATACAGATTTATGTCAGGAAGGACAGGCAGAGACAACTATCTGCAAACACCAAGAGAAATGCTGATTCTATAGATCCACTCCCTGAAAAAAGGATTATTTTTATGTTAATGAAAATGTTTTGCCTCCTGAGACCTATTTGGTTTCTTCTTGATTGCACTATTATGTTTATTTAAAAATTGTTTAAATTTACATCTTGTCATTAAACATAATAAAGGCTACACCAAAATTTAAGATGATATAGAGCAAGCTAAAGTGATCTCCAAATTTAATCCCTGTCTTTCCATACTAAACAAAAAGGATGAACATGTCTTAGCAAGTGAAACATTGCTGTGGCATTATAAATTTCCAGATGGTGCTAGGAATAACTAAATGAGTTCATATCTGTGATGTAACTCCCATTAAATTAATGGCACTATACCAGGAATTAATTTGCTTTACATCAGTACAAGTCAAACTCAGAGAACTGTAGTAACATCAGTTTTCTACACTCTATTCATTAAATATATAAACAACAGGAATTTCTTTTTGTAAGTTATTTCATCGGTATATAAGAAACTTAATTTATGCATTTTAAATAATTTAACAACAACATACAATTATTACAACATATTATATACAATAATTTCACTGGAACATAGTATGTTATCTTACTTATTATCATCTGAATTAAGCTATGTAGTAATTCCACTTATAATATAAAAAGTTAGCCACTCTGGATATTAAGGGATCTGTGGCAGTCTTTTAGTGACTGATCATTACAGAAGAATAGCGTTAGAACTAGAAAAATAATTTAGAGCTTAGTTAAAATATCTAATTCATAGAGCTATAGAATGGTTTGGATTGGAAGGGACTTAAAGATCATCCAGTTCCAAAGGCAAGGGCACTTTTGACTAGACCATATGGCTCAAAACCCCACCCAAGCTGGTATTTAACACTTCCAGGGGTGGAGCATCCACAGCTTCTCTGGGCAACCTTTCCCAGTGCTTCACCACCCTCAGAGTAAAGGATTTCTTTCTTATATCTAATCTAAGCCTACTCTCTGACAGTTTAGAGCCATTTACCTTGTCCTGTCTACATGCCCTTGTAAAAAATTCCTGTCCAGCTCTCTTGTAACCCACTTTCAGGTACCAAGAGACTTCCATTAGGTCATCTCCTCTCCCCTGAATATTTTAGCAATGACAAAATCTGCAAAACAAACTGTAAAATAAGAGGTAATGGAAGTGAAATATAAAATATATTTGTTTTGATCACAAAACAAATTAGGCCCAGGTTGCAAGAAAAAACAGTGTGAATTGCGTCCTAGAAATGCTAGCAAAGACAGTACCTTTGGTATTAGTAGTTGGGAAAGGAGAAGTCCTTGCTCTAGGTAATGCTTCTAAAACTATTTTTCCTGACAATTCAGTGCAGGGTATCTTTCTTACTGCTCTCAACAGCTAACAATACTGGAGAAAGCTTAAGCCTATGTTTGGTATGACAACATGTTTTATTTTCCCACCCCTAGAAAATCCCACTAGGCAGAATTTACAGGAGATTAAGGAAGTGAGAAGTAAGCAGATGAGGTTGAAAAACCACCTCTGCAGTCCCCAAAATAGTCATCATATGTGCAGTATGAGCATCATGAAATATGTTTTCAGCAAAGTCCAGTCCTTGTCTAATTATTTTTACATAAACTGTTGAAAATTTCATACCTTTGTGTTGCCTTCAGGGGAAGGCAAGGCGACCTGGTTGCAAGGAACAGCATGGCAGCCTGGTCTTGCACAGGCCACTTGGGCCACCAACACACACTCACACCAATGTGGTGGATGGTCAAATGGCCTTTATTATCTTGTCTCATGGGTTTAAATAGTCTCGGGGGACTTTGCTATGTCAGGGTGAGTTGGTAGGGTCTCTAGGGTTAGTGAGGAGTGGAAAACTACTGGGTTAGGTGTGGTTACATGCTCTGGGGGTAATAGATAACATGTTGCAGGGTGAGGGAGGAAGCGTTTTTGCTTTCCGTCACATCCTGAAATCTTCCATTCACCTGTCCCTATCTACTACACCTTTGTTTAAACATTTTTGAAACTCTTGGCTAGAGTTTTTGTAAGGAGCTATTTAGGAAGGGCAAGAGAGACTTTCCTTTTAAGAGTCAAGATTACTAGTCTGCTTGCTGGCTGATGCTACCTCTTTAACCATGATGAAGGATACTGCATTTCTATGCTAAAGATAACACAGGTGGTGTTCATTGGATGTACCAGCTACCTGAAAGTTAGTCTAAGCCCAGTGGTCAACAGGATGACCATACAGACTCAATAAGGAGAAATTGAGGCTTCCATCACAGTTACTTGAAAGAAAGATGTGTCTTCAGAAGCAATTCATTTCAACCTGTCTAAGGTACATGAGTTATTCTCTAAAGTTTCTCCTCTATCTCAACTTTTCTCAGCTGTACAGAGAGCCTATGTGACTTTCTTACACCAGACACCTATTACAGAATCTAAATTGGACAAGAGGAATTGCACCTTTATCTAGTACAATAGTACTAGCTGGTGGAGACTTTTCAGTGAAGGAAAATATTTGTACATAATTATTCTCTTCTCGCACTGAATGCAGTTTTTAATAGGATAATACTTGGGCAATATAACCTTGAAGCATCTCCAGTTTTCAATCCTAGCATATCTTGGTTTTTTAAGCCCTCTTTCATTTGAGATTTCACAATACAGATGTTATTGCTTGTCTGCACAGCATACCTAGAGGAAGTATTCAATGTGCCTGGCTCAATTCACATGTGTTTAAGAATTCCCTATTCTCAAGACTTTGAATGAAAATTACAGTAACAAACAACATGTGAAAGTAAACATCAAACAGCAAAAAGGCAAGGAATACAAAATACCTGGGAAACTCTATTGTTATAATAATACCTTAGCCATTATTTGATCTGGAGAAGCACCATGTCCAACAGGTTCCCCCTTTTCCTGACAGAAAACACCAGGGAGCTTAAAGGAAAGCTGGTGTTGCAGCTGATTTATCCACAGGGCAAATGTGGGGTTTTTATTCATTCTGACAATAGCTCAGTGCAGTTAAGAGAGCGAAAGAACCAGACCTATTCCTCAACCTTCTGAATAATAACATTTCCTACAGGACAGAAAAAAAGTCCCACACACAGATTATGGTCAAGTTTTCCATTTTAATTCAGTTTGTTGTATTTTGGGGTTCTTTTTAATTTTCATGTTGACCAAAGTCTTGAAGACATAATATTAAAGTACCATGAGATAGATTGACATGGGTGGATGGATAGATGGATGGATGGACGGATGGATGGATGGATGGATGGATGGATGGATGGATGGATGGATGGATGGACGGATGGATGGACATAGATGCACACAATCTATCTGGAAAGAAAGAAATCTGGGACATATTGTCAATATCTATTTTAGAGTAGGTCACTGACATTTTTCTGCAGTTCTGAGTTCTTAACTCAAATTTGACCTCTCAATCTTTCTAGGTATGGCAAATACCAAGATTTAGAAAGCTAGCAGTCAAACACTTTTTTGGGTTTTTTTATGTTTTTCAGTCACAGCTGAAGGCATTTTTTACTATGCTTAAATATACAGCACTCAGGATTGTAAGTGAGTGACATTACAATTAATGGACTTAGTATTTGTACACTGGAAAAAATAATTGCTTACTTCATGAAGTGACACAAATGATGAGTGACCTGAATATTATGTTAGTGAACATTCATACCACAGTGGATAATTTTGCAATTACAAATTCTTATGAAATTATTAAAGCCAGATCACTTGTTGCACTAATCTCTTCTCTTATGTCTCCTGGCATAATTACAATAGTTACTAAGTACAGTGCTTTTTAAAGAAATGCACTGGGTGACATTAAATATTTCAACCTTACTTATAATGAGATCATAATTTACAAACTGTTCTTAGTACTATAGGAAGATTTGATCGGAAATTAATCACAGAATTGAAGACATAAGTTACAACTTCAATTTCTTTTCAAGCATTCTTTCTATCTTGTGAAGGTTAACAGAACACTCGTTTGAAGAAAAAAAAAAAAAAATCTGTTTTTCAAGGTAGATGCAATTATACATCCAAAAATAGGTTTAAGGGAAGAGCAATGTATCATCTCATTCTTCCTGTATGTGAGGTAAATTGCACCTGCTTCAGCACATTTCTTTGCAAGCAGGAATAATGATGTGGATAAAAGAGTCAGTGAACATAATGTCCTATATTTGGAAGTTCAAATATAAAGTATATTTGAAAAAACCCTACAAGATGTTTTTAAGGAAAAATGAATACACAAGAAGAAAGGTTCAATCAGATATCAAAACTAGATAAATCAACAGAAAAATAGAGACCCAAGAATCATACACCCTCTGCAATAGTATTTAGTGGATGCAGCACTTCTTTACAGATATATGAATTGTAGTGTGTGAAGTAAAAATTCTAGGCAGAAAGAGACACCATTTAAAAGATTACAAAGAAATAAGAGAGGAAAATATTGCTATTAAAGTTAATAAAAACTCATGCAGGCTAATGATTCACTCCAGATGTATTAAATGGAAGGGGGAGACTGCACTGTATCACCACAAAATGACTGTTAATAAGAACATAATTTGAAGCAATCTGTGTTTCTCAAGTTTTATGAATTCTAGGCTAGCAAGATCCCTTTAGAGGGAAAGATCAATGAGTTTGTCTATTGAGGTTATATCAGGAATTAAAGAAAATTGCATAGATTAATTCAAGTGGGAAGAAGAAGGGCAAATTATTGTAAGGGTTGCAAGCCTTGTATATTAAGTACTCCTAGATATAAATTAAAGGTTTCCAAGAAGTTTTTCAAGGCTTTTCAAAGATTTTCAACATCATAAAGTTAAGCTTGAGACTTTGCAGGATACCCTACAAAAACACATATTGATGTAGCCTTTGGCAATCTTTGTTGGACCAACAGAAAACTCAAAATTGTTATTTGAGTATTTCTCACATATATTCTGGTCAAAGATTCCTAAGGTAGCCTTCACTTGTCAAACAAATGAGTGGACCAACTTCCTACAGGTAAAGATTTCTACAGTAATAAGCAGAGTTGAACTCTCTGTGGCTTTATATCCCCTGTTCTCCTAGTACGTGCTGACCAATTTCCATTTTAAAAGCAGATAAAGAGCTATAGATGTATATGCTGCTTTGTGAGGGGAAAGTCATTTAAGTCACATAGGGACAAAGTGGTACTGTGGACTGTAAAACAAACCCTCACAATCTGTCCAAAGCAAGGAAGTAATGATTTCATTCAAAGCTAGAAAATTACAATAACATAAAAGTGCTGTTACCCTCAAAAGGTCAGCTCCTCTGAGGTAAGAAAACAAGAATGTTTATTAAGAAATGCATTTCCCTGGTGAGACCGGATACAGAAATTAAACCAACATTTTGTACAGCATTTAAAGAGAAAATGTAGAACACATGTATTTGTCCTTTCCTTTCTTATAAACAAAACAAAACAAAAAAAAAAACCAAACCCAAATTATTAAAAGAAATCCTAAATTCAGTCCACAGAAAACCACAGGCACTGTTGTAAAAATCTATGAAATTTGCCACCAGCCTTTTAAAAGACACTAACATGATGTACAATACCAAAATGCATTAGAAGTAACTATTTTCCACTGTTTTCTCCTATGTTTACAGAGTGGAGAGGCATTTGAATTGATTCTCTTCTTAAAACCTCAGGAGATAGAAAAGCTTTTAAGGAGGCTTTTTGCATACTTTCTAATATTTGTTTTCATGTCTCCCTGTGCACCTGCTGCTGCATATCTGCATTATCTTTTTAGCAGGTTTTTTACCTGACAGCCAACTCAAGACTTCTTAGATAATAAGGTGAATAAAAATGGTTACAAGGACCTAACTTCACACTTGCTCTCCTATCTCTCTTCATATATATCCAATATCTTTTCACGTGCATTTGATATTGAGACAAATACAAATTTTGTGTGCATCCCAAGACCTTTCTTAAACCTTCTATATGGCCAGCAAGCTCTTAAAAGAAAGAAGGTCTAAGTTATTTGTTTCAATCCTTGGCATCCCATTCCAGGAAACTTTAATACCAGCAAATTTACTTCAGCCCACAATGATCAATGATTCTTCAATTTAGAGACTGCTGTTTTGGTTTTTTGTTGTTTTTTTTTTCCTTGTACTTTCATTACAGATAGCTTTGGCAGCTATATTTAAGTGCTACTATTATTTGTCTTAGCACACAGAACAGAAGAGATCAAGATAATTTCCACCACTTTGTGTTTACTCACTGCCTATATCCAGGCATCTAGCCAAAGTCACATGTACTGTCAGAATTGAAGACACAAACCAAGACTCACTTCTGAACTACAAATTTATCAAGAAAACTGATGCTGTTTTCATAGCATTGAACTTCCAATGGTGTAGATTTTTTTTCCTGCTTAAAGCAGCACTTTCCAAGGAAGGAATTTTCATAAATTATTTGGGGAATATTTGGGAATATTTTTAAACATCTTCAATGAATTTGATATAGCCTGCCAAGAGGAAAATATAATAGTACACATCCATATTGATTACTGCTCTGCAGTCCTGACCATGTTTTCCTGGTCATCACATTAATGAGACATTTTCACTGTTTTAGTCAGGTAAAGAGACAAAGGATGTTCAGAGAAGTAGTCCAAATTAATAGCTTATTCCTGGCATGAAAGCATACATTCATTCATTACAAGGTCAGAAGAGATTCCAGTGATCTTGCAGTCTGATGCCTGTACTTGATGAATTAGTTACTGTTTGAGGCAGAACACATGATGTAAAAAAGTGCTGAACCTATATTCCAGACACTTCTGATAAATATATCTGTTTTAACCTGGATGGGACCAGATGTCAAAAAGAGGAAAAAAAGCTTATTTAGGTTTAACTATTGCAACAGAGTTTTGGGTTCATTTTAGAAATATGAGGGTTTACACATGTTTATGGTCTTTGGACAACATTCCTGCATTTCAGAGCCAGAACTCAATGGAAAAAAAAAGAAAACCCAACAGTGTTTTCCTCTAAAAAGTATATTGTCCTGGTATTGTTAGGGTCTTTATCACCTCCTGAAGCCCTGAAGAATGTCTAGTCTCAGCTGACTGCTAAGTAACTAAATATGAAAAAATTCATGACTAGCATGAGAAAAAAATTCCTATATTTAAATGCCCTTGGTACATGAGAGAATTAAAGTGTGACAGAAAACTTGGTCTGCATACCATATGCTTCCCTCCAGAAAATGTCCATAACTAATGTTCTCAGCCTACAGGTTTCACACTGGGGTAAGAAGAGCCCTTCCTTTCATGCCCCATCGGAGCAATGCTGGAGGTACAGTGAGAGGCCTGATTCATACAGTGAGAGGCTTCAATTCTTGCTGGTGGCAATCAGGAATCAAAGCTTTGTCACCTCTCGTATCCCATTTCTCACCACATAGATGCTCTTTTCTAGGTGGATTAGATTCAAGCAGTTTGGATGTGAACTGGGTTTGATTCCAGCCATGGGCCAAGGCACATTATCAGAAGGTAGAACATGTACTCTGTGAATCACTGATACTGGGGTGGAGGAATTAGCTGTGCCAATAAGTCAATATTTAGACACTCACTTGAGCAATGACTGTTAATGGACTAAAGTCTGACTAAAGAGTCAGACTTCTAAATTTTAATTTTGAGTGATGGTTTTTGGTAAATTAACAATTTGTAATACCGGTGTAGTTAAAGGAAAGTCTTAACATTAATGATGTTGTCTGGTGAATTCCTTCAAGCTGTTTATAAGAATTACCCACTGACCTTGGAGGAACCATAGTTTGGCTCACCACATAGTAACAAGTTTCAACATTTTGTATTAATATATTTTTTAGCAACGTAATCCATACTTCTGCTAACACTGTTCAGCCTAATGTATTGGAGTAGGATTTAAAATTCCATGAATGTAATACTGAGTTCCTGAAGACAATGGTATGTACTGACAGCACATACTGTCAGCAGGATTTTGCAATTGATATTTTAATAGAGACACGTCATCTTGTAAGAAAATTCCACCCTTTTCTGAACTCAACTCAGATAATCATGCAAAGGTAAGCTAAGTCAGAAGAGGAATATTCTTCTTTGAGGAACATGGTTTTACATGAATAATTTTGTTGAATTTTGTTTTACATGAACCTTTTTGTTCCTAATTTGGGATTAAACTTGCCAGTGTTGTTAGAGTTGGCTCAATCCAATTCACTCACACCTTGCAAGGATGCTTTGGCATAGAAATACAGCTTCGCTTTGAGTAAAGCAAGGATATTGGCTTCTAGTATTCTTCAATATAAAAGCATACAAAATATTTGAAGAAGGGGAACTCTAGCTCTAGGGTGCTCAGGACCTTGGTAGGCATAAAACCAGACAACTACAGAATAGAGAAGGAAAAGAATGGAGTCCTTTGTCCCTTAAGTGCTGACAGTGTCTCTATCCTGAAGGACAGTCTCACTGTGCAAGCCCACCATCCTAAAATATTTCATACCATGTTTAGAAACAAGACAATTTTCCACACTGATATTTGTTTCTGTGTCACTTAGCAAGTAGTAAGATACAAAGGCCAAATAATCTTTCAGATAAGCAATCATCAATTTAATTTTTCTGGCAAAATTTTTTTATTCAGTTGGCAGTTTAGGCTAGACATTCTCTGCCAACTGGTATGAAGGCACAGCTTTCAGGATTTTCTGATACATAAGCAAAGTTTCTGGCAGACTAGAGCAAACTTTTTACTATTTCTTATATATCCTATAACTCATTCAACAGAAATTGTTATCAAATTAAAAGCTCTGAAAGCCACTTACCATATGAGCCTTTGGGCACTGTATAATGGTTTTCCATTATGGGCTGAAACTAAGCATTTATAAAAAAGCAGTAATTTCACAGTTAATCACCCAGAAACTTGGCCATGTTAAAACAGCATTTTAGAAAATTACAGGTAATATTACTCCTGAATGCAAATTAATGTCATTTCTGTTTGCCTCTTGGGATAGGAAAGCTCAAGGAATTTTGCAGGAGTAAATAGTCACTAAGAGCCATCATGATCAGTTAACATCTCAGAAATTAAGTTGTACAATGAGATAAAAGTACAAGTAATTCAATACAAGAACATATGCACTGATAAATAAGAAATAAATGGCTGTTGTGACATGCCAGTATGATCCTATGGTTTTCTGAGGAATGAGAAGAGGAAATACATGGTTTTATTCAGTACTCAAAACCTATCCAAACAGCACTGAAGCCTCAAGTGTCTTCTTGAAAGTCATGCCCCAGAAATGAATCCACATTAAATAATGCAACCTTCACATACTATGTTTTATTTTATCCATTTATCCATGGTGGCTTAACTTTAATACATTCACTTATTTTGAAAGAATTTTATTTGATCCACTTTTGTGCCTGAAGGATAAGAAAGTGCCGGTGACGTGGAAAGAGCTGCACAATTAAGTAGAGAAGGTGCTTATTCTATGTCCTCTTCTCTAAAAAATGATAGTCATAGCAATAACATTCTTCCTACAGAAAAACTCTAGCCATCCAGCCAATAAAGCTAAATCAACATCAGCAATAATAAAACCAAATTACTCACATTTTTAGAGTAAACATCCAGTGCCCATGACCTCAAGAGCTTTATTCCTGAAAGGACAATGTTAAACATCAACCTGAACCTTCAGACCTGCCATCAGTTGGGTGTAGAAGGTGAGCAGGTACTGCAATAGTGAACATGGGCACAGAATCATAAGATGCTAACTTTGATGATTAATTCACAGTATCAACCTTTTCTCATCCATCTATTAACAAAATATTTTACATGAACTGTCACCCTGATTCTTAAGACTTCCTAAAGCCTTCTGAGTTTACATTCCTTTGGAGAACTTTCCCACACAATTTCTGTAAACAACATATTGTTTACATTCTTTTATGGGGGTGGAGAACACTTGATGTACTGGTGGTTTGTCCAATGTCTTTGGAGAGGTGGCCCATTCACTCTCCAATCCAATGTCACCCTTGGGAAGGTATAAAAGACAGAGTCAGATAATAAACAGCCTTTTTTTACCTTGCAAGCATTGGTGGTCCGCGTTGTGCTTTCACGTGTCCCACAGTGACTTCTGGTGACCCCGACGTGATTGCAGCTTAGGCTGAAATCACGCGTGTGAGGTGTTTTCTCTCTCTCTGTCCAGCGCTCTGCCTGTTGCTATTGTTGGTAATGGAGAGTTTTGAGAGCATCAGGGAGGAGTCAGTGGCTTTGAGCGTTTGGAGGGAGGTGTTGAAGCGGAAACGCATTCCTTTTTATTGGGATGATTTTGAGAGGCTGTTTTTATGGGCAAGGGAACAGGGATTCTTTCCCAGTCTTGCTGAGGCTCTTTCCTGGGAGAATTGGGCTCCTGTGGGGGAACGCCTCATGGATGCCCTGCTTGATAATAGTTTTGAAGGCATTGGGCCGCTGATGATGCTGTGGAAGAGATTGGATGCCATCTGGCAGGGCTCTGATACTGGTGGCTCTCGTGATTCTCTGAGAAACTTTTCTATCTCTGATCTTGGGGAGGCCGAGTCCCTGGGGCGTGGCCCGGATTCCCCTTGTGCCCGGGAGAGTGAGTCGGAGGACGGCTTCTCCTCTGGGGAGCCCTGGGCTCCCAGCCCACTGGCTCCGAGCGTCCGGTCGGTGGAGCGGGTCCAACCGCCCCGCCCTGCCCCGCCCCGGGGGACAGGAGTGCTGAGCTGGGGTTGCGGTCCGCGCCGCCGCCTGCGTCCACCACAGTGTCCTCTGCTGATGGTGCGGATGGCACTGCTGGGACACCGGCTGGGTCGGCTCCGTCTTCCCCACCTGCCACGGGGGCCGGGACTGCAGCCCAGCGGGGCACTAGGGTTTTCACCTTTAGCGCGACTGCTGATGCAGCTGGCGGGAGAGCGGTGACTCCCTGTGGCCATGGATCCTCCCCGTCGTCCTTCTGGACCCTCCCCCCTTGCCAGGTGACCGTGCGCCTGAGAGACCACGGGCGGTTCTGGCAGGAGGTCCTCGATAAGGCTGAGGAGATGTGTGACCTTGGTCCCTCGCAGAGCCTGCCGGATCATGGGAAGGCTCCTCTGGCTCTGCTGATGCTGCAGGGGGTGTGGTGTCCAGTGATGTTGCACCACCTCGCAGCCCAGGAGCTGCCACTGTCCCAGAGTCCATGGGACATGAAACAATGGACGATGCAGTCTTGCCAGGGGGTCTTCAGGCTTTTCCTGTGCTCAGGGGTGTTACTCACAACACTCATCAGCCCTTTTTGTTTAAGGTGTTGAAGGAAATCCGAGACACTGTGGCACAATATGGTCTTGGGTCTGATGAGGTTATGCACATGATTCGGCTACTTGTTACTGACCTGCTGATGCCTTTTGATATTCGCGCTGTGGCACAGGCTCTTTTTAACCCTGTGCAGTTTGACCTGTTTGAGGACAAATGGGTTAGTCTAGTGGCCAGTGCAGTGCGGAAGAATGCTACACGGGGGCAGCAGGATCCCAGGCGTGTGGTTAACGCTGACATGTTGATGGGCACAGGCAATTATGTTGATCCTCGGGGGCAGGCTGGATACGATCCTCTTGTGCTTGATCAATGCCGGACATTAGGCTTGGCAGCTATAATCCAGGCCCTAGAAATGGCTGCTCCAATGGAGCCCTTTCTGACTGTTGTTCAAAGGGCTGACGAGCCTTTCATAGACTTTGCATCGAGGTTGACTGCCTCTGTAGAGCGGCAGGTGGTAGAACGTGAGCTGAGGCGAATGGTCCTTGCAAGATTTGCTAGGATCCATTGTAATGCAGAATGCAAAAAAGTCATACAGGCTCTTCCTGAAGGGGCTACCATTTCACAGATGGCAGCAGCCTGTGTAGACATAGGCCCGTCGGTTTGGAAGGTGGATTCTTGGGCTGCTGCCACACAGCCAGTCTGGAAGCAGCCGCAGGGGGCTGCTCAGACAAGCACCAAATGAGGGAAGAAAACACAGAAGGGAAAATTTCCCTTGTATGTGTGTGGCCAGTGCGGAAGGCTAGGCCATCTATCAGATGTTTGCAAGGCGACTGTTCATGCAAGTGGCCAGGCAATCCTGAGCTTGGGAAATGGGAAGCAGAGCGCGAAAGGGGGGCGCGCTCAGACACAAGTTCCTCTCCAGACCCCGGAGCCCATGGAGGTCTGCTCAGCCAGCTCGTAGCCAGCACCTGCGCGTCAGCAGGTGTGGATGTCTGCACAGCAGCAACAGTTGTTTTAGACTCTTGCAAGGTGCACAAGGTTCCCCTGGAAGCCTTTGGTCCTTTGGGTGAGGGCATGAGTGCCTTCCTTATGGGGAGGTCTAGTGCCACCCTTCAGGGCATCATTGTGCATCTGGGTCTTATAGATGCAGACTTCACAGGGCAGATCTGTGCAATGATCTCCACGCCCACCCCCCCTGTTACAATCCCAAAAGGGACACGGCTTGCTCAACTTGTGCCTTTTAAGTCTTCTGTTCGCAGGACGGCTGACCAGTCACGAGGGGATGGCGGTTTTGGATCCACTGGACCGCCTCAAGTTCACCGCTGTCCTGACTAAAGACCGTCCCGAGATGCTGTGTACCCTGTCCATCCCTGGTGCGACGCCGTCAGAGATCCGCCTGCGCGGGCTCCTTGACAGCGGCGCTGATGTCACGGTTCTCTCCCTTGCCGCCTGGCCTCCAGATTGGCCCCTGGATCCAGCGGATACGTCTGTCGCGGGCCTGGGAGGAACAGCATGATGTTATGTGAGCCAGCGGCCCGTGCTGGTCACAAACCCAGAGGGACAGATGGCTTGGATCAGGCCTCATGTTACTTCTTCTCCTGCTAACCTCTGGGGGAGGGATGTTTTGTCTGCATGGGGGGTGCGCATCGGGACGGGTTTTTGATGGGGGCCACTGCAGTGAAGGGCGAGGAGTGTCCTACGCCTCCTATACGGTGGCTGGTGGATACACCTGTTTGGGAAAACCAGTGGCCCCTCCCTCAAGATAAACTGACCGCCCTTCAAAATTTAGTGCAGGAACAGTTGGACCAGGGTTGTCTGGAGCCTTCCAGGAACCCCTGGAACACCCCTGTTTTCTGCATCAAAAAGAAGTCTGGGAAATGGAGGTTGTTACAGGACCTCTGGAAGGTCAATGCTGTCATGGAAGGCATGGGAACATTGCAGGCGGGCATGCCATCGCCTACCATGCTTCCTGCAGGCTGGCCGATCTTCATCGTGGATTTGAAGGATTGCTTCTTTACAATTCCTTTGCATCCCGATGACAGACCAAAATTTGTCTTCACAGTGCCAGCAGTTGACAATGATGAGCCCGCACAGCGATATCAATGGAAAGTTCTGCCACAGGGGATGCGCAATTCCCCAGTTATATGCCAATGGTATGTGGCTTGTGCCTTGTCTGGAGTTCGCAAGCAGTTCCCTGATGCACATCTGTATCATTATATGGACGACATCCTGGTGGCTGCATCCACTCAGGAGGAGCTGCTGAGGATTCAGCCTCGGTTGCTCGATGCTTTGCATGCTCATGGGTTGCAGGTGGCTCCAGAAAAGGTTCAGCAACAACCTCCTTGGAAGTATTTGGGGGTCAAAATTCTGGAACGGACAATCCAACACCAGGAGGTGCAATTTGTGCATTCGGTGAAGACACTGAATGATGTTCAAAAACTGATGGGTGTCATCACCTGGTTACGTCCATACTTGGGACTAACCGACGCACAACTGTCTCCTGTGTATGATCTGTTGAAAGGAGACCCTGATTTAAAATCACCTCGCACATTGACCCCTGAGGCACGTCAGGTGCTGGAGGAGGTTCAGCAGGCTGTTTCTGCCCGTCAGGTTTATCACATTGATCTTTCCGTTGATGTCACTGTGTTCGTTACCACTCCAGATTCGCATCCCACAGGTATCATTGGTCAATGGAGTGACAAATGGTCTGATCCCTTGCACATTTTGGAATGGGTTTCCCTGCCCCATCAGCCGCAGAAGACGGCAACAACATTGGCTGAGTTGATTGCTCGGTTGATAATCAAATGCCGGCAACGGTGTTTGCAATTGATGGGTGTGGATCCTGCAAAGATCGTACTCCCAATATCCCGGGAGGACTTTGACTGGAGCTTTGCACACTGTGTGTCCATGCAATGTGCTCTGGAAAATTTTTCAGGGCAAATCACTTATCATTTGCCCAGCCACAAGCTACTGCAGGTTGCGAAATCTACGCAGATCTCTTTGCGGCCCAAAAATAGTCAGGAACCCGTGCAAGGACCCACCGTCTTTACTGATGGTTCAGGGAAAACAGGAAAGGCCATTGTTACTTGGAAGGACGGATCTGAGTGGCAGGTTCTGAAAGCTCATCAGGAGGGGTCGGCCCAATTGGTTGAGTTGAGGGCTGCTGTTATGGCATTTGAGAGATTTTCCCAGGAACCTTTCAATTTGGTCACGGATTCTGCCTATGTGGCTGACATCGCACAGCGGTTGGGTCATTCAGTTTTGAAGGAGGTCAGTAACCCTGCCTTGTTTCATTTACTGAAGACCTTCTGGTGTGCTATTCAGGCCCGGGTTCATCCGTTTTACGTTCTGCATGTGAGAAGTCACACCAGTTTACCAGGGTTTGTGGTGGAAGGTAACGCGAGGGCTGACAGGTTGGCTAATCCAGCGTGGGTAGCACCTCAGCCTGATACACTCGCGCAGGCCAAGGCATCGCATGGGTTTTTCCATCAGAATGCACATACTCTGCAAAAGCAGTTTCAGCTGACACCAACAGAGGCTCGTGGCATTGTTGAGTCCTGTGACGACTGCCATGCACTTGCTCCACCTCTACCAGCAGGGGTAAACCCTAGAGGCCTTAGGGTCCTGGATCTTTGGCAGACCGATGTCACCCAGATTGCTGAGTTTGGCCAGCTCAAGTATGTGCATGTCACGGTGGACACGTTCTCCTCTGCAATGTGGGCTTCCGCTCACACTGGAGAAAAGGCCCGCGATGTCATTGCCCACTGGAGGCAGGCCTTTGCCGTTCTAGGCATACCTTCTGCTGTGAAAACCGACAATGGTCCTGCTTACGCATCGCAGCAGGTGTGGTGGTGTGACAGTTTCACAAGGGTTCATAAGGTTTTTGGTAATTAAGTTAGAAACTAGTTGTTAGGTAGGTCGTGTTGGTATGTTCCATGTGTCCCCTATTCCTCCCTAGAATGGTTTTTCCCCATTTGCTGCCCACAAAGTTTTCCCGCCACAGGGTTGTCAATCTCCCTCAGTATCTAGAAATATCCCTGTCAGTCCAAATTGTACTGCCCCTTCTCCCTGTCAATCCCTGAAACCACCCCCATTTTCTTCTAGAATGTTCGATGTCAATCATCCCTGTTCTTGTCAGTATTGGTCCCTGGAAGCCTTTCCCCTCCCTAAATTCTCCTCATTGGCCCCCTACACTGATGTAATCCCTTCCTATTGGCTGTTCTGTGTTCATCCCCCTCACGCCCACACCCTTTATAACCCCCTGTCAGACCCCAGGCTGATCGACATCTGTCACTGTCCCGGTTTGGGAGAATAAAGGCTTTGCAGACCTCATACAGGTGTCCGCTCCCTATTCCTTTGCTTTGGGTCATCGTGGCTTTGCCGTGCCTTCGTCACCCACGCCGAGGCAATCACTGCCACCCAGCGCTCTGAGACAGGAGCTGGGGGCAGCCACACTCGTAGCTCCCTCCAGTCACCTGAAGGGGATAAGCTAGCCAGCGTAGACGATCCCCGTGACGGAGCAAGGGAAAGCTATAGCAGGTGCGGCAGTTCCTGCAGTGTGGGGGGTGTCACACAAGTTTGGTATCGCCCACTCTCCAACTGGCCAAGCTATTGTAGAACGTGCTCATGGTACTCTGAAGCGGGTTCTTCAAAAACAAAAACGGGGAATGCAGGGTGAGACCCCACACAGTGAGTTGGAGAAAGCATTGTACACCATCAATCATCTTACGGTGGAGCAGAATTCAAATATCCCTGTCATTTTAAATCATCATCTCTCGTTGCAGGCTTCAGACGAGGCACATCAGCCTCGAGCAAAAGTTCGAGTGCGGAATTTAGTCACCAAACAATGGGAAGGTCCCTATGACCTTATCGCTTCGGGGCACGGGTATGCTTGTGTGTCCACAGATACTGGGGTGCGCTGTGTACCTTCGAAGTGTGTTCGTCCTGATCTGCAACCGCAGAGACAGAACCCGATCAACGGGCAACATGGAAACCGTGACCAAACTGAAAGGCATCCAATGGATGGATCGTCGAGTGATGACTCAGTTGAGGATGATGGCGGGTGATCACTCTGACGATTCCTCTGTGAATGGACATTGAACCTTATTTATTTTTTTTTCTTTCTTTTTCTTTTTAAACTAAAAAGGCTGAGATGTCACCCTGATTCTTAAGACTTCCTAAAGCCTTCTGAGTTTACATTCCTTTGGAGAACTTTCCCACACAATTTCTGTAAACAACATATTGTTTACATTCTTTTATGGGGGTGGAGAACACTTGATGTACTGGTGGTTTGTCCAATGTCTTTGGAGAGGTGGCCCATTCACTCTCCAATCCAATGTCACCCTTGGGAAGGTATAAAAGACAGAGTCAGATAATAAACGGCCTTTTTTTACCTTGCAAGCATTGGTGGTCCGCGTTGTGCTTTCACGTGTCCCACAGTGACAATGAACTATCTTTCAAGTATATTTACCACACAGTGAAGTCAATCTGAAGACAAATCTGAAATCCTTCCCAAATTGAAGCCATAGTTTTGCTGTGTTTATAAAACAAACAACAAAAACATTTTAAAATAAAATAATTAAATTCAATTTTTAATTTTTATACTAAAGTATACAAGCATTTAGTGAAATTATCTCTTTCTAAAATACTAGCAGAAGCCTTAATTAAGCAATTAAGCAGCATACTGAAAATAGAATAAAAGTGTTGATAAAGCTGAAATAGTGTTACCCTCTGTGATTATAAGCATGATCACAGTTTAATATGTAATAGTAATTTGATTTTATTTATGAGTTGCTATGTATTAAAAACAATCATTTTGAAATACTGATAATTTTAAGCATTTTTTCATTTAGATTTAGAAGTTCATAAAGACATAGAGCTTATACAGTACATTATCTGACAGGAAAATATACTTATATTCAGCTTTTACTCCTGAAAATCTTACACCATTCCACATTTTCAAAGTATTTTGTATTTTTTAAGCCCAAGATTCATTTCTTACCCATGGAGTGCATTTCATTTAGCATCTTTAATTAATTGTTTAGTATTAGCCTGTCCACTACTGATACTCTGAAACAGCTATTCTGGCTGTGAAACAGTCATCGTGGAATTTTCTGGCTCACCAGTCAGGTCACAAAAAACAGCCATATTACAATACAGAGCCTTGATGATAAAGCAGTACAAACCTTTACAATACAAACAAACATTTAGAGCCTGGTAGGTTGCCAGCTATCCACAATATGATTAAGGAGTCATGTGTCCACTTACAGCTCATCTGTACACACACAGTGCTCATCAGTAGAGGAAACAGAAAATCATCATGGTCTTTTAAGTGAGATTTTCTGACTGCAAGGGAGTAAATGAAAAATTAATTCAGAATATTTCTGTTTCTTTCTTCTTTCCTTTGAACAAAATTTGATGCACTTCTATATAATTTTGAATAAGAAAATATTCACTTTATAATGAACTGGAGAGGTATATTTAAAAATAAAATAGCAGTATGTGAGAAACTTGAAAATATTTTTCTCTTCTGCAATGACATGTAGAAAAGCAGCACTTCAGCTTTGATAGTGCACCTTTTAAAGATACTTTTGGAAATTCATATTACACAGTGGAATATCATTTATTACAAATGCCTTTTTATCAGATGGCACTATTTTTTCAGATTTCATGGCAGTAATTAGTGAGAATACTATAAAAAAACAGATAAAAAACAGATGAGCAAAACATCATAGTATGCAAAACATCAAGTAAAATAAGAAAAAAAATGAAGAATTGACAAAGAATGGAGAAAAAAAACCACTGATCAGTAAAGACAGAGCTAAGATTGCACAGGCAATAATATGAAAGGGTACAAAATTTAGACTGACATGCACATTAAAAATTAGATTTAAAAAATAGAAATAAAATATTTGTCAGCCATACAGAAAAAAAAAAAAAAAAAAAGAAGGGAGGGGAAGAGGAAGAAAAAGCTTGGCAGCTGTGGAGCAAAGATATGGAGAGACCCAAATCAATGTAACACAGAAAGACTGCCTAGCAGTAGTAACAAAATAAAATGAGATTTCTGCATCCAAGATGTCAGAGACTAAGGCTGTCATATGGAGGAGGTTCATCATTATGAGAGTTCTGAAAATGATAACAAATGAAATAATACATTGCCTAATTTGGCTTGATGTATGTGAGAACACTGGGTTTGGTTTGGGGTCTCGAGTGGTGGTAAAGTCTCTCTTCCAACCCATGGTCCCAAACAAAAACTCCGCAGTCTCTTGTTGTTCGGTCTCAAGACGATTTATTGCTAGTTATCTAAGAGATTATGTTCTCGGGCTGCAGCTGTTTGGTCAGCGGCCCAGGCAGAGATGCACACACTCCTGACACCCTGACTGTCCGGTGTCTTCTTCTTCTCTCTCCCCACCCAGGGCTGCTGCTATCTTTTATAAGATATATTACGTATAACATGTTTACAATTATTCCCCAATACCTACTACCTATATTACCAAGTGCTTTTCTACTCTAAACCAATCTGTGAGTGCCAACATCACCAAGAACATGGAGGTAAGGAAGAAGAAAGAGGAAGGACAGTATCAGCCCATTTTCCTCCATCTTAGAACTTCTGACCCCCATGTACAAAGTAAAAATCCCCCTGTACATGTGCTAAAGCCCCCCTGTACAATACTCAAAAAATTTCCCCTCTACTTTGTAGCTTCATTTACTATACTATCTAACCCTTTGTGACTGCTTGTTCCACCTTCGAAGTTGGTAATTCATTCCATGGCTCAAACTCTAAATCACAGCTGTTTCCAGCTGCCTGCCGGGGTCTAGAATGTCTCTGACCAAGGCCTGGAACCTCTAAAAATGTCTGAGAGACATTTTGAGTTCCCACAGATGTATACAAAAAGCTGGCATCAGTAGTAGAGAGCCATCATATAGAAATCCCTACAGTTACAGGGGATAGCTAAAGGATGCAGAAGAGGAGACTTGTTATGCTTACTTCAGTGGTGCAGAAAGGAAGCCATAGAGATTTCAGAGGAAAGATTAACTTTGAAAAGAAAAGGCAGAAAATCAAAATGCAAAAGGCAGACTATTACGTAGATTTACCAAATAGATCTTGTAAGACTATCCTGGCACTTTCACTTAAAAAAAATAACTGCTATTCTACACAAGAGGAAAGAAGCTTATCAGTCTGTTTAGATTACAGCAAAGTACAGCACCATATGAGAAATTATCAGTTATATGGGAGAAAATGTAGCTCTTGTACAAAAACTCTAATGCTGTTAGAAGAAACATATTAAAAAAAAAACAACAAAAAAAACCAAAAAAAACAAAGAACATAAAACAGACCATGTATTCAATCTAGATGTATTTTAATATAGCAGTTTCTTGATGGTTTGATCTTGCTTAATATTTTTCTTAGTCATCTCAATGTAAAAGCAGGGAGTGTGCCAATACAGTTTCTAGTCACACAAAATAGGGAGACATAAAAGGATCTGTATATCATTCAGTAAGCTAAGGATATTAAGAAATTATCTGAAATAATGGCAATAAGTGAATAAAAGGGATCAGATGAAGACACCTAACACTAAGAGGGAGAATATTATTTTAGGAACATAAAAAAGACATAACAATTAATTAGCCAGTAATAGCTGTCTGAAATTCATGTCAATCCCACCTCTCCCAAATCTAT
Organism: Lonchura striata; assembly: GCF_050655825.1. Classification (NCBI taxonomy): domain Eukaryota; kingdom Metazoa; phylum Chordata; class Aves; order Passeriformes; family Estrildidae; genus Lonchura; species Lonchura striata. The sequence goes on along the minus strand of NC_140705.1, from coordinate 80,076,169 downwards.
TCAGATCTGGGATACATGATTCCTAATTGACAAATATTAAAAACAAAAATTCTTTTGCGATCTCCTACAGTCAAGATGGCACATTCTCCTTGGATAATTTTTATTAGAGAAGTATATTTTTTTCCTACTGCCAAATTTCTGCTTAATATGTATACTTCTTCTTCCATCATTCAAGTCATAAGAAAAATGCTGACTACTATCTGACACAGACAGACAATCTGAAGTTCTTCTCTGTCATACCTGTGTGCAGAAAATATAGGTTTGGGCTGGGAATTATGCACAGGAGATATTCAGAAAAAAAGCACATGGAGAGTCTATCAGATGGGAAGAAAATAGGTGTAAAAAGAGATTTACACTGAAGCATACTTCATATTAAACAAAACAAAACAAAACAAAACAAAACAAAACAAAAAAAAAAAAAAAAAAAGAAGACGAATAAACCAGCCATGAATCTATGAAGATTAGTAAAAAAAGAATTTTTACCCATAAGAGGTATTTGCTGCAAATAGCAGCATCAAAGACCCAAAAAATCCTCTGTTTAAGTTGTTTTAAAGAACAATAATAATAGTAAGTTAAGGAACTTATATGAACATGTTACCTGAAATAACTGGAGTAAAACACAGTAACAGAAGGGGATGCTTCCAGACCTCTGATCCTGGAAAGGGGGTATTTGGCAACTCACAGAAAATATCTCTAGCATCTGGTCCGGGTTCAGCCAGGTGCAGCAGAGAAAATGGGACAACAGGACACCGCAACAGGATACCCAAAGCAAAAAGTGGTTTGACTACAAGGTTCTAGCAGATCTCTACATAACATGTGCAAATTGCAAATTTGAAAGACTTAAGTGATTCAGCTGACGTCCATGCTCTCTTACACAACAAAGCCCTTTGCATCTCTAGTTTTCAAGTTCTTCTCCAAAAGCTAGGTGAACTAGAGCAACTCAAGGAAAAAGGCACAAAAGGGTTTTTTAAAATGAGTAAAATAATAAAATTTTCCTAGTTTTGCTCTTGCACACAGCTTGAAAATTTCCCCTATTGTTTTTTAAGAAAGTTCCAGCTTGACACAGACACAGTGCACTGAAAGTTAAGCATAAGGGATATGAGCCAAAAAATCACACAAATAAAAGAGACCTTTCTATACCTTGTGTAGTCAGCTGGGAGGTATGTGCTGAGGAAGGATAATGACAGGTATCAGTGCCATCTTGCCTGTGATGCCAAAAGTGCAGGCCCTAGGACAAAAATCTTGCAGTATTAACAGATGGTAAAAGAAATGAAATGGCTGCAACACTGTTTTTGAGTAGGCACAGGAGATCCCAGATAACGTTGAATGTATTGCATCTAAAGTAAATAACAAGGAGTCCAAATGGGCATTTAGTTCCTTGAAAATTAGCAAGCCAGCAGGTATCAAACCAGGCACAGTGTAGATAAGTCTTTCTTGATCACATCTGACCCTGTGGGAATTTTTAAGCTCTGAATGCAAAACACTATACAGAAGTATTAAAGACTTTACTGCTGTTTCTTTGGGAAGATAAAATTCCAAAGAACACTGCCTAGCACTGATGTGGAGCTATGCATGCAGGAATCTGACCCATAAGCTTTTGATTTTTGGGGATGTTGCAAATTCATCCCTGGGCAATTTTATGTTAAGCACTCTTTCGTTGTGGCTGTGGAGGAAAATTAGTTGTTCAGTTATTCACAGTGGTAACACAATGCTCTTGTCAAGGTTCTCATCAGCTTGGCTGTAGCTCTCTAGATTAGCTCAGTGGTATTAGCTTAGTCTCCATCCTACCAGGGTCAGAATCTATCAACTTCAGATGCTTCCTGCTCAGTCTGTCACCTAAGAGCTGAAGGGTGCACATAAATAAAGTAAGGGCTTTACCTCTGACTTTCAGAGTGAAAAGCTCTCAGCTAATGCCATTTCTCAGTAGTGTTAAGAGGCTAAGAGTGCTCCACATCTTTTTGAGACAAGTGATGCTTTGTTGGCTAGCCCCTCTATTGGAGTAATCCTTTAGATTATTCAAGGCTTTAAAGTGATTAAGATCTATTTTTGTCATACAGAGAAACTTATTTGTAATCATATGGTCAGATTGTATATTCAGACATGGAATTTTCATTTCTTCTCATTGAGTTTCCATACAGAATCTTCTGTAGTCTAATCTGCATATCTTAAATAGTGTAATTATAAACCAATCCTTCATCCATCATGTTCAGATGCAAATACTGGCTCTTTCCTTAGTGCAGGAATTGGTTTGTGCAAGTGAATTGCAGTTTAACTGAAGGTACTATGTCCTTTTTATTTTATTGAAATTAATGTAATTATTACCTGGCTAATTATCTTGTTGAATGACTTGTTCTGTGATTCATTAACTGGGAAATTTCCTTCTGGATATAGAAGAATGTCTGAAAATCCACCTTTTTGTATCACAAAATACTGATTAGGAACAAATCATGTTACCCAGTGAGGTAGTAATGATTTCTTTTAGAAATGTCTTTTATAAGAAAATTCTAGAGTCAGGAGAAATTAATCTATTGTAAGGACTGTGAATTACTTCTCACTCTTGGAAAAGGCAGTTAGTTTTATAGTAGGCGCAAAAGACAAATACAAAGGAAGCCTTCAGAGCTGGTATCTGGTGCTGTCCCCTTTCCATAAACCTTTCTTTTGCTGTCTTGCACAGTCCTGTTTTACAGCCTCTAATGGTGCTACATATTCAAGCAAGGAAGCAGTGGGGGAAGAATATTTTCACAATTACCCAACACATTCCCAAACACAGATATAAAGTCTATTCCCAGCATGAAATTACACAAATAAGTCAATAAACTTTAAATCATCTTGTGCAGAAGTAACGTAAGTCCAGAGCATCCTCATTGCAGTAAAGAAGCAGAATTGCAGTGGCTGTTTTATAAAGGTTGTAGCTAATTGAGGAGATATATAGAAACACACAGAGTTACTTTTGTTTTCCAAAGTTTCTTTTGCCATTCCTATTATGTTTTGCTATAAATGAAATAGTTGTTGCTGCAAAGTCTCAGTATAAATAAACATGGAGGCAAACCTGATAAATGCTCAACAATCTGTGCAGAGCTAAAGGAAACCTTACATTTTTCTCTGCCTGTAAACAAAATAATTTTCATGTAAGAACATTTTTTATTTCTTTGTAATCAAGCATTCTGACTTTATAACCTTAAAGACTCCTGTACACTGAACAGCTCCCATCAATTCTGAGTTTATTACTAATCCTAACATGAATATCCAAGAAATAGATTGTATTTCTAACATGAATGCTTAGGTCCCAAAATACCACTAAATGATATAAAGCTTCCTGGAATCCAATCTTTTTTTCCCATTTGAACTTATGTCTTCTAGGCCTTGCTAAACTTCCCAAGAAGCTGGATTTAGAGTTCAAAGACATTATCTACAATCTATTGTTCCAAGAAACTTTAGAAAGTGTGACACATTTCAGGTAGAAAAAAAAATTACATTCACAGGATGACACGTGCACAAAGTATTAATAAAATAAACAATTCTGAGAAGGTAATCCTATGAATGTCTCTATCATTGAAATCACCAGTTAGGAAGCTGGCAGAACAGGTTGTTTCTTTACTGGAACAGTGTAGGAACAACCAGAGACTATGACAAAAATCCTGAAGCCCAGCCTATGGCTTAATGGTCTGAGATGTATAGTCTTGATCTCATGAGGTAACATGAGGTAACCACTGATGTTCCCTCCCTCGCACAGCCCCCTGAATATCAGGCTAGCTCAGAAGTCCGAGGCTGTGAGGGGAGGAATATCAGGAGATGGCAAAGATTTCCAAAAGAGGCTCTTACTCCAATATATGTTGGTTCAGCTCTCTTTATTCTGTGATGTCCATGTGGAGACCGGGGCAAAAGAGGACGAACAGGAAATGTCAGGGGTCTATATAGACTTTGGGCAGGATGGGCTTCCCTGGATCTCTGCCAACCCAGTTGGGGCAGGAAGGAGGGGTTCAGGTTTATCTTGATCAGAGTCACAGGGTCCCGGGGAAGGGGAAATAGAGTGCCCATGAGCTCACTGTAACACCTCCCCCTTTGTTGCTTCGCTTTGGACCGCCACTTGTTGCTTTCGGGGGTCACTTGCTGCTGTCCCCTGTCCCTCCCCGGCCCCCCGGGACCCTCCGGCTAGCTGTCCCCTCTCGGGGCCGGGGTTTTCCGCGGTCCCGCTGCCCTGGGCTCACCAGGCAGCGTGTGGGTTAGCACGGTCCGAGCGGCAGCGTTGCCTCGGTCGCCGCTAGGAGTCGAGATAAAGAGACCAAGAGAAACCAATGGTATGCTGTCCAGAGAGATTGTATTGCCTGAACGGTAGCAGGGACCAAAGGCCCCAGGCTATTGCCCAGATACAGTTTTATACAGCAAAATTAAGAGATAAGGTCTAAACAATGAGGATACTGTTCAGCTAAGGCACATCAGAACCACCCCAGGGGCCAGGTCCAATGGGAACTGCTCAGGGGTGGGGAGAAAGGGGTTTACAGAGGAATGCTGAAGCGGGACTTTCCCGAAACAGTGGAGCATACATAAATGTATCTTTTCCCTCAGTTTCTCATTCCCAAAGCTTTTCTAAAACAATGGGGAATACATGAATGTATCCTTTTCCTCAGTTTACCATTCCCAAGGCCTTTCTAAAACCTTCCTCCACGCTACCATGCCAGCATGATAGCTACACCCCTTATTTGTTAAACAAGGTTACAGGAATTCACTGGACTAGATTCAACCCTGAGTATGAGTTTCCCACCACCTACAGTTGGTGGCGTAGTCAGGCCTCTTCAGGTTAGCCAGCTCTATGTGGTTGACTTCTGAGGCAGAAGTTATGAGACCCTTGATAGCCTTGAAAATCAAGTGACGCCGGATCCCAAACGCCAAGGTTACAAGGAACAAAATAACAAGGAGTAACAAAACTGATCTAACAACAGATGTCCACCACTCCATGAATCCCCAGCCCTTAAACAGTTCTGTAAACCAATCTTTAGATTCTTGCTTCACTTGTCCAATCAGGCTGTTCATGCTTCGAAGGGCAGCATGGATGTTTGGCGCCTTTGAAGTCAGGTCCATGCAACAAAGTCCTTCAAATTCCTTGCATTAATGTTCATGCAGTAACAAAAGGAAATCTATTGCAGCACAATTTTGCAGCGTCACCTGTCTGGTAATTTCCTCGTCTTCTAGGAGGGAGCTGATGGCAGCAGATGTTAAGTTTGCCTGTTTGACTACCTAGCACTCTAGGTGGCCCAATTCACCTAGAGCTTAGGCTGCTGCAATCCATGGAAGAAACAGGGACACAGCAACTCTTTTTGACTTGGCCCAATGAAAAATTTCTGAGTTGCAATTTGGGTCCAGATTGTCTGCACTCCTCTTTTGAATTTTGTTTGCCAATTTGTTTTTGTGCGTCTATTCACCAATCAGAATTTGGTTGGGTGTCAATACGGACAGCCTCCCGATTGCACATGGCCCTCCTAAAAGCCAAGACAGAATTCCTGCCCATGTTCTATCCCCGCAAATTAAAAACAATCCCTTAGGGAGACCTCTGGGACTGGAGTGAGATGGGTTGTCTGCCCAGATATGGCTCATGTTCTGACACCACCTCCTTGCAGTGAACTCCCCACAGTGTTGTTTTATAACGTGGTATTCATCAGTGTTAGAAGGTTTTGGAAGCACAGCAAAGTGTACACAGTAAGCTGCAGAAGAGGAACCCAATAGCTCAAACTCTTGGGGTTCCTGAGCTATTCTGGGCAAACCCCGCAACCACTCCTCTAAGGATTTCAGGATCACCCCAACTTACTTCTGATCCTTGTGTGGTCGAGGGGTGTATGACTCTGGGATTTCGTTGGACCTATGTTTGTTCAGGCCTGCTGGAAATTCTCCAGCCTGCCATGGAATTCCTACCAGACAGGTGGACATAGGGTCTTTTGCTGCTGCAGTGGACAAGCAAATGTTTTCCTGCTCTAGTGTCTGTGTCAGGGTCACCCAGACATTTTGACATGACTGAGGGACCATCCATGCAGCTGCTTGATTGTTTAGCATTAGCAGGATGACAACTTGGATGAAGTTCATCACAGGGTTGAGTGGGAGGTAGGTTTTCTCTAAAAGGGAAAAGCAAACATTTTAAGAACATATTAAAGTTTCTGTTTCTGCCGGAAGGAATTCACGTTTGGGAACATTCTTCTTCTTCCATCTGGCGACGTCTTCTCTTTGAAGCATCAGCTACTTGCTTCCTGTCCCCTTTTGTCTGACCTGGATTCTTGGGGACAAAAGGTTTCACCCACTTCTGGGGAATCCACCAAGGGCCTGAGGGAGTAGCTACACATGCATAGCCAGGTTACAAATTCATAGGGATCCTTGGTTTCCCAGGTTTCTGGGAAGAGACCAGGGGATGCTGAGACAATTTGAACTGCTTGCCACTGTTAAAGTGACGTACAACAGGTGGACTCATGTTTTCAAATGAGCAGTTCAGAAAATTGATGATAAACATGGCTTTACAGAGCCTCTCTCGTAGAGACATCCACAGAGCTGATCTGTTTTGTTTTTTCAATACCCATTTGAGCATTTGGTGTGCATGCTCAACTACAGCTTGACCTGTGGGGGAGTGGGCAATGCCAGTTTTACGTTCCACTCCCCACTGTTGAAGAAATTCCAGAAACTCCTTGGATATATATGCTGGGCCATTGTCTGTTTTTATAGTTTTTGGAACCCCCAATACTGAAAATGCTTGCACTAGGTGTTGTTTGACATGTGCAGCCCTTTGTCCTATACGAGCAGAGGCATACACTGCACCTGAGAATGCGTCCACGCTTAAATGAACGCATTCAAGGTGGCCAAAACTCTGAATGTGTGTGATGTCTGTCTGCTATACCTCACAGCTGCTAAGGCCTCTGGGGTTTACCCCCATGCCCAACAATGGCACAGCCTGGAGCTGGCAATTAGGACAGTTGGTCACAATGGCTCGAGCCTGACTCCGTGTTATCTGGAACTGTCGAATCAAACCTGGCACATTCTGATGGTAGTGCTGGTGACTCAGCTTTGCCTGTTGGAAGACATCAGGGAGACGTGCTTTTTTGACTGGTCCAGCAAGGGAATTTGCTTTGCAATTCCCTTCTGCAATCTCACCTGGCAAATCAGTGTGTGACCTTACATGCATCACAAAGAATGGATGCTCTCGGTGAGATATTAAATAAATCAACCTTGAGAGCAACCTGAAGAGATGTTCATTTTCTATTTCTTTGAGCACAGCCTGCTCCACCCTGGACACTACTCCTGCTACATAGGCAGAATCTGTCACCAAGTTGATTGGCTCAGAAAACTTCTCAAAAGCTCTCACCACTGCAGCCAGTTCAGCCACCTGGGGGGATCCCTCCACAAGCTCAACATCAGCTTCCCAGTGCTGAGTCTGTGGATTTCTCCAAGTCATCATCAACTTGTGGGAAGCCCCAGAGGCATCCATGAACACTGTGAGAGCCTTGAGTGCCCTCTGGCTCCTTTTCTCTTGAGGAATAAGGTGGAATTCCTCATTGAACAACTTGTAAGATGGGGCATGGACTGATATTTGTCCCCTGTAGCTGTCCAGAGATAACTGGAGACTGGCATTGCTCTGGAGCAAATACTTGAACATCCCTTTGGTCAATCTCTCAGGAGAGTTCCTTCCTTCTCAGAAAGCCTGACTGGAAGGTGGATACATGCAAAGTCACACCCTGCTCATTCACACAACCCAATCTGGCCTTCTGAATCAGCTTTGCTGTCAGCTCTTGATGGTTTTGGATCTTTGGAGGGATAGTAAAACCCATTCTATGATTAAGAGTGGATCTTTCTGCTCCTCAATCTATTGGAAAATCAACCCATGCAGGTGTGGCAGCTTTCCTACAACAATGAACTGGAAAGGCACATTTGGGTCACACCAATGTGCCTGCCTTTCTGACAAGGCCTTCTGTACCTTTTTGATTGCTGTCTTTGCCTCTGGGGTCAGCTCCCTGGGGGAGGCTAGTTCCCTCTCCCCCTTCAATAAATTGAAGAGAGGTTCTAGGTCCTCATTTGTGAGGCCTAGGCAGGACCTTACCCAACTCAAAGACTCACACGGTGAGTGGAGGTCTGCTAGTGTTCTGGGGTTGCAATTGATCTCCAATTTCTGTGGGACAATGGTCCTTGCAGAGATTTCCAGGCCCGGGTATCTCCAAGGTGGCATTCTTTGAACTTTGTTTTTCTGCAATTGAAATCCAACAGCGGTTAAAACTTCAACCACTAGGTCAAGTGTGTATTGGAGTACAGAGTCATTGGGAGCACACACAAGCACATCATCAATGTAGTGAAGGATGATGGCATCTTTTCTCTCTGTACGTACTGGAGACAGTAGTGCTGCTACATACTGTTGGCATATAAAAGGACTGGATTTTAGACCTCGGGGCAAAACTTTCCAGTGATAGCGTTTCATTGGGGCTTCCCAATTGATGGTGGGAACCGAGAATGCAAACCTTGGGGCATCTTCAGAGTGCAATGGAATTTGGAAGAAACAGTCCTTTATATCTAATACAGCTAATTTCCAATCTAGGGAGAGCATGGCTGGACTAGGCATGACTAGTTGGAGAGGTCCTATGTCCTCTACAATTTTGTTTATTTCTCTGAGATCGTGGAGCAATCTCCACTTGTCTTTCCCAGGCTTCTTTATTACAAAGACTGGGAAATTCCAAGGGCTGTCTGTCTCTTTCAGGTGTCCTTGAGCTACCTGCTCCTTCACAAGTTTCTCAAGCACTTCGAGTTTCTCACTACTCAAAGGCCACTGTGCTACCCACTTTGGGGTGTTATCTAACCACTTTAGCTTGTGAGCAGGGCGCCCCACAGTGGCTACTTCCAAAAATCCTGCGGTGTCTTAGGAATGATTAGCGGGACTCCCCACTGGGACATGGTGTCTCTCCCCCACAGAGGAGCCTTACAGTCTGCCACAAATGGGCGAACACTTGCCAATTTCCCATCAGGTCCCTCAATTTGCACAACATTTTTTGAAATTTTTGCCAATGTGGTTCCTCCTATACCCTGAAGTTTGCCTGCCACAGGTTGCAATTTCCAGTGCGGTGGCCACATGGGTTTAGGTATTACCGTGATGTCTGCACCTGTGTCCAGAACCCCTTCTACCTGAAGGTGCCCTGACCCATGTGCTAGGTTGCATGCCATCGAGGGTCTATCCTCTCCTACTACCTCTGCCCAGTAGACTTCTGGTGATTTTCCTTCTACTGTTATTTCTACTGGGATGGGAATGGCTTGTGCCAGAATTTGCCCCTTTTCTAGATAAAACGGAGGGTGTACGCATCGTGCCAACAGCATAACACTGGATATTTTTCCCTTAGTGGTCATGGGAACTATTTCAATCTCTGGAGGTGTGTATGCTGCATCTCCAATAAAAAAATACTCACTGTCTAGTTCCATATCGTATGCCTGCCAGTCTTGTGGGCTGTGTGACAGGTCCACTATAATAACTTTCCAATCAGTGGATCTGAAATTAAATCCTTTGGCAGTCACTAGGTGAAGTCGGCCTAGTGGCTGCCAAACCTTGTTAGTTGTACATTTTACATTTTTATTTTTCTCTCTCCCCCACCATGAGTCCCACCCTCCCCCTTATTTGTTAAGAGAGAGGCATTTTCCCATGTGGGTCCCACTATATTTATGTCTTTGCCCGTAGTCATTTTAGCAGAAACACGCTGGGAAATTAGGTTTTTTGTTTGTTGATCTGTCTCTGGTTCTAGTCTAGGACAGTTTCTGGCAAAGTGTCCTGGTTTCTTGCAACGCAGGCAGATGATGTGCTGCAGCTGTTGTAATGACATGGGTTGCCTCCTTGGATTTGGTGCATCAGTGGCAACAGGCTGTAGCTCTGCAGGTGTTGTATGGCTGTCAGGGTTATCAAGCAGGACTGCTCTCCTGGCACAGGCATCAATCATTTGCGCAAGACTAGGTGCTGGGTCGAGAGGAAGACTGAGGATAATTCTGCGACAAGTCTCGTTTGCATTCCTCTGAGCCATTTCTTTAATCAGCTCTGTTTGTACGTTAGTGCCTTGCACCTGTCTTTCCACCTGGGTTCTCAAACGATCAACAAACTGTAAAAAACTCTCAGAAGGAAGCTGTTTAATGTTAATATAGCTGCCCTTAGCCTCAGTTATTGGTAGCTGGTACAATGCTTTTTCTGCAGCATTACAGATTTTTTTCCAAAACCAACCTAGATAACAGTCTGGATTGTTTTTCTGGGCATTGTATGTCTCCTGTACTGCATAAATGATGTATTGCAATAGGATTGCCATCACCGTCTGTGGCCTCACTGGGTGTCTGTTGTATTTCTTGTAAAACTACTGTCAAAGCTGACTTCCACTTACTTTCCCATATCTCATATTCAGAAGGTGTTAGTAAACATTTAAATAAATCAGTGATATCTTTGGGTACCATTTCATTTGAATTAAACGTTGCCCTTATCATCCCTTTAAAAAGCTCACTGGACCTCCCAAACTCTCTCTGTATTTTACAGATTTCTGTTTTGTCGCTATATGGGAGTGGTTGGTATGTTCTGGTACCGTTTCTCCTTCCTAAACAACCACTGCTATAGATGATATAGAGTCATCGGCAGAGGCTGGGTTCTGTCCCCCCACCACTCCCTGAGGTCCAGTGAGAGGCAATCCGCCCCCCTTTTCTCGGGGTGCCGATGTCACAGTAGAAATCCCGGCCCCGCCCATGCTGTGAGCTGCTGGGCTGCTGTGCCCTGCCCCCGCCTCTCTGTGATCAGCGCTGGGGCTGGGAGCTGTGCAGGGGCCGGCCCCGCCCCCGTTCCCATTCCCGAGGCAAGGCAGGGGCTGGCCCTGATAAGGAGGGTGTGGGGGGGCTGTGGGAGAGCGGAAGGAACTGGAGGAGAGGCGGGTGGGTGGGGGCAGGAAAGAATTGTGAGACAGAGGGGGAGGGGGAGTGGGTCGGAGCACATGGCCGCTGCCATGATTCTGCCGCGTGTATTTCAGAGGCATTGCAGGGTGCTGTGGAGAGAATTCCTCGGTTTCAGAGAAATCCGGACTATATTTCTCAGAAGAACCAGGTGTTAGAGGAGGATACAGGGTGGGTGAAGGGCTATCAAGGCTGGGGTTCTGAGGAGGTGGATAGGTGGGGGAAAAGGGATTATTCAGACTGTGATCCTGTGTCTGTATGCTCTTTTCTGCTTCTAAAATTTTTTTTCAGGCTTGTAAAAATATCAGAATAAATCGAGAAGCTTTATGTTCACCATTTTTTACTTTTAAAGTTATTATCTGTCCAATTTTGTCCCAAAAAGAAAGCGAATTCAGTTCTTGCACAATAAAATTTGGTATTTCTGCTAGTAGCCAGCGTACAAAATGCTTTAGGAGCTTATCTGAAAACGATACATGGTTTAAAATATTGATAAGGTGTTTTAGTGTGCTCTTTTGTTCCATTGATACTTTTGCACTGAAGCGATACGCGGAATAAATAAATAGACTCCACAACTTAATGTAGTTATGAAGTGGGTATGTATGCCAGCGCCCGACACAAAGTGAGATAGCTCTCCAAAATCTTGTGCCCCGAGCTGGAGTTTGCCCCACAGTTTTATTCACAAAGGTGTTCCATATGCAATACATTATACAACTTTACTATGCATATTCAACCCCTGGCCCCGCCTGTCTTCGCCTCTCATGCTAAATAGGTCCACGCCCTTCTGGGCATGCGTGGTTTTTTGTGGTGGTCTTTACAGGGTCGCCGGTGGTCTTTTGAGGCTGAAACCATAGCCTTCTTCTGCATTGAACTTTTGAACTCTTCTCCTCTGCGTATGCGCTTTTGGCTTTCTGCTCTGTTATCTGGATAAGCCCATCATTCTTGACAGAGGGGCTTCCTTATCTGAGTTTGTCTTTTTGCAAGAAGCTTTAAAGAATTTTTTTTTTTTTTCTATGTCTTCTGCGCCATGGCAGAGGTTTCTTAAAATTCAACACATGATTCTACAAACATGATACATTCATTTTGATACATTCAATTTGTTAGCTCAAGTGTTCTCTGGAAAATCTCTTATTTCAGCACCCATTATTTTAATTGTATCGCTGGTCTCTTCTCCACCAGGCTTTGTAACACAGTATGAATTTTTTGAATTCCCGCCGCCACGGGATTCAAGTGAGGGCCGGGCGCGGGGGGAATGGGCACTGCAGGAGCGGCTCCTGCCCTAACTGTGGGACAGGGGGTTTCTCCGACCGCTGTGCCACAGCTGCTGTCTCCCTCTCATCACTGCAGCCCCTGGGGAACATGGGTCTCAGCTGCCACTTCCACGCTGGCGTGCAGAGGGTTCCTGACTTACCCCTGCATGCAGGTCCCACAGTCATAATGGTAATAACCCTCCCAACCAGGCGTGATCCCGGGGTGTCGCGATTGGAGGACCTACCAAGCCTGTGAACTGTGGGGTTCGTCTGTGAACTCGTCTGGGGTCCCTCTCCAGCCGGCCCACCTGCGGTACGGAGGTGGGGTCCCCAACCTTTCCCTGTCACTCAAAGCCTTTAAAGGCAGCTAGAGTAATAGGGCAGTTGACTGTCCCAAAAAGCTACCGAGATCCTATGAAATAGTACCTCCAGCTTCTTCGTGGGCTTATGGCAGCACGCGTTGGGTGCCAACTGATGTTCCCCCACTCACACAGTCCCTCGAATATCAGGCTAGCCCGGAGGTCCAAGGCTGTGAGGGGAGGAATATCAGGATGGCAAAGATTTCCAAAAGAGGCTCTTACTCCAATATATGTTGGTTCAGCTCTCTTTATTCTGTGATGTCCATATGGAGAGTGGGGCAAAAGAGGATGAACAGGAAATGTCAGGGGTCTATATAGACTTTGGACAGGGTGGGCTTCCCTGGATCTCTGCCAACCCAGTTGGGGCAGGAAGGAGGGGTCCAGGTTTATCTTGATCAGAGTCACAGGGTCACGGGGAAGGGGAAATAGAGTGCGCATGAGCTCACTGTAACAAACCAGCTTGTTTTTATTTTTTGTCTGTGCAGAACTAAATTGAAAAGCTATTGTTGGCAGGTCAATAAGGAATCAATAATTCAATTAGAATTCAATCAATATTTTTTCAAGGTGGTCATTGAGCAAGTGCCAGTGATTATTCTTTATTCAACATCTGGCATTTATGTCCACTTGTAAATCAAGCAGAAGTCCACAAGTGTTGCTGTCATGCTGGCATGGTAGCATGGAGGAAGGTTTTAGAAAGGCCTTGGGAATGGTAAACTGAGGTAAAATATACATTTATGTATGCTCCACTGTTTCGGGAAAGTCCCGCTTCAGCATTCCTCTGTAAACCCCCTTCTCCCCACCCCTGAGCAGTTCCCATTGGACCTGGCCCCTGGGGTGGTTCTGATGTGCCTTAGCTGAACACTGTCTCTATTGTTTAAGACCTTATCTCTTAATTTTGCTGTATAAAACTGTATCTGGGCAATAGCCTGGGGCCTTTGGTCACTGCAATGCTTCAGGCAATACAATCTATCTGGACAAGCATACCATTGGTCTCTCTTGGTCTCTTTATCTCGAATCCTAGCGGCGACTGAGGCAGCGCCGCTGCTCGGACCGTGCTAACCCACACGCTGCCTGGTGAGCCCAGGGCAGTGGGACCGCGGAAAACCCCGGCCCCGAGAGGGGACAGCTAGCCGGAGGGTCCCGGGGGGCCGGGGAGGGGCGGGGGACAGCGGCGAGAAACCCCCGAGAGCAAAGTGGCGGTCAAAAGAGAAGCAACACACAAGATTAGTAACAAATATCAAAACCTTTCTTTTTCCAAGCCTTGACTCAAAGGATTACTTGACTATTCAACACAGGCCCAGCCATGTTCATGATTGTTTACTATTTTACCATTAACCAGATTATCTCATTCAAGAAAATATCTCTGTGTAGCTGTGAGGCACCAAACTAAACAGGGCAACAATTATAAATGGGATCTCCAAGAGCTGCACACAGAATATTGACCAAGTTATGTTTGAACACACACCAACCAAGTTAAATAAAATAATCTGGAGAAGAGATATTCACAACTATAATTCAACTGGAAGGACACAGTCTTCCTTTGAAAGCATGTTGTTGACATTAATAAAGTTTTGAATATCTTCATCTGTCCAGTTTAGCAGATCAAAAAAAGCAATGATTCAAGGGGATGAGATGCCATAGGTCCACACAAAGTTTTGTGGTTAAGGCATGTGACTAGAACTCAAAATCCCTGAAGTTTCTCCAGCCATAGACTGACTTTGAGACTGATGTAAAAGACCTGGTCTCAAAGCCTGAGATTTTCCCCAATTGAATGGTTTTTCTCCATTCAGCAGATGTATTGTGCATCTTACCTTCAACAATACTGTCACATCCCAATATCCAAAAATCATGACCTATTTTTAACTCTTCCACCTACCAAGTGATGAGAACTGGGGGAGCTTTATTCTTTACCAATGTGTTTTGAATGTGAACTGTCATATTTACCAGGTCTTCTCTGGAACAGGGAGAATTAAGTTATATTTTTCAATGGCAGCTTTTTCGTGCATTCCTGGGGATCTGAAAAAAATGCAGCAAGCTTCTTACAAATTCATATATCCCCAAAACCTCCCAAGCAATGAGTAACTTGCTATTACCAAGTAGCAAGCTGTGTTGGTACGCTCAACCAACACAGTTTGTGTTGGTACACAATATCTAATGCATTAGTCCTGCCAGGAAAGCAGTTGGACCCTAATTTCTCTCTTGGTCTACACTGCTTCTTAACCATTGACATCCTAAAAGTAGAAAGAGTCTCCCTTGGAAGCACAGGCAGATTACATCTCTGAAGCTTCCATTGTTCCATTTAGCACACATCTATAAAATCTGATTTTCCACACAAATGCTCAATGTATTACTACGTAGAAAATTTGATTTTATTAGGAAATACCTCAAGAGTGTACTAGCCACAGATTCAAGGTAAATTTCCAAGTTAATATTCTTATTTGAGGATAGACTCTACTTCATTAAAAGAAAGATTGTATTACTACTCATTTGAGAATATTACCAGGAGCACTAAACTTTGTGATATTTAACAAAGCACTTACACTATTTATATTAAAATAACTGAGAGATTAATCCTTCACATATGGAAACCTCCCACAACTTCAAAATCAACATTCTGGCTTTACTTAGCTTCATATTAAAAGTAAAAACATTGCAAGGAAAAGGCAGTTAGAGTCTCTCCAAAATGTCACTGCAGACATTAAGGCTGTTACCATGAACAAGTAAACTATATCAGACAGAATGTTCACTGCCAAATATTTGCATCTATCTTTACAAACACTACACAGCTATTTCAGAAGCTATTTCCTTGATATTCATTTTAGTCAATTTGTGCCTCTGGATCTTTCTAGAAATCAGGCATATTTGACATATTCCCAAATCTAATAGTATGTGGGTTTTGCTTAGAATATGTTTAAGATCGTTATAGAAGGAAAAAAAATCATCTCCATTCCTGGACTTCCTTCTTTCCCTTTATACTTTTCATGGTGTTTGAAAAAAAAAGGTTTCATTCACAGACCACAATAAAAACTCAAGTAATTTTAAACCAGCTAATTTATCCCATTTGCAATCTCTTTCTTGCTTTAATTTTGTCCTGCAGGTGCTCAATTCATTATTCCATGATCATTTGCATTTGTATGAGCAGAATATTTTCTTTTACATCTTGTGATCTTTCTTGCAGGCTTCTGGTCTTCTTTCATCTCCTGTCATTCTCTTATCCAAAGTGCTTATCTCAGCTGTAACTGACTTCAACCTTTCCTTTCGTCCAAAAAGAGCACTGAACTCTGTAATTTATCACTTCCCTATTGTAACTGCAAGAACGGTTCTAAGCAGAATAAGCCTTATCTCACTGATAGCTACTTTGTCACCTTGTGCCTGCAAAGCATTCCGAAATGGAATTTGGTACGTTAGCTGCAGATGGCATCAAGGGGGTTCTGAAAAACCACATTTTCTGGTTTAGTTACCATTATTCCTTGGTACTAAAATGCCCAAACAACTATGCAGTGACTGCACAACAATTTTTAAATATGGTAACATCTTCTGTTTTAGGTTTCAAATGTTCTTGGGCAGATTTTTATGGGTTTGGAGCTAATCTAAAAGCCACCTTCTCTGATGAACATGTCTTGCCCCATTAAGCTTCAGTATTAACACTATTCCCCCTTCACAACCATTGTTTCTCCTATATGTGGCTGTGGGAAAGTTAGTCTTCTCACTAACACCATCAGTTTGTGGCTTCTAAGTAGCTATTTTACTGTAATCCATGTCTAATCACAGTATACCCAAGAAGCTTAGTGCTGTGTTGTAGCAGACTACAAATTAGCTTGCTTTTCCATTAAAATACTCTTAGTTTATTCTTTTCTCTGTGGTTATAAAATTGACTGGCTGAACACTTGGGCACTTGTGTGTTTTGTTTGTCTAAATGATTGATATTTAAATGGCTTAATTGCATTCATTCCACCTTTTTATGCTTGAGAAAATGTTTATTGCATTTTTTTTAAAGATGCAAAGACAGCAAATTCATTTGGAACTTGGGAAGAATTTTATTAATATGTGCCAGGGTGGTTTGAATTTCAGATTGGATATTATTTCTTGAATATCAATTGTAACAACATAAGGTTTTAAAATCTTCATAGCCCTGTGAAAGTGCCAAAAGTCCAGCTAGATTAGCTAGAGAATTCTGTAGCTAGTCTTGAGGCTATGAGGGTAAACTCTGTACTGCTGCTGAAGAAGTACAGAGGCACAAGCAGGAAATAAGGATTATATTATTTAAAGGAATAACCAAAAATAAGAAGAGGAGGGAGAGAGAGAGGGACTTAGTGCTCTTCAGAAAACTATTAACAGCCTATAGGCAATGTTAAAATCAAACTGGTTTTCTCTAGTGACTCAACAAGATGCAGGCATTTAAAAATCCTCTTTCTCCATGTCTACAAAGAGCAACTGGAGGGACTTGGACTTGATAACTATAGGCAGAAAAATACCAATCAAGCTGGTATATTTGAATACTACTCCTGATGAATTTAACCCTCATGTTGGTTAGTGAACTACCGTGAAGAGATCCTAACTTTATACAAACATGAATGATTTGTAAGAAATGGCTGAAAAATCTGAAAATAATATTTCTGTTCCGTGCAGCAATTAAGAATTGGGCAGGGCCTGTTTAATATTTATGATATATAGCTCCTTATAAGGTATTTCCTAGTATTTTTAATTTTTATTTTTCCTTTCCAAGTGAATACTCAGAACATTGTTAACAGGAAAATAATTATTAATAATAGCATTTTCATTTGAGCCTCACAATTCTTCACAGTATAGGTCCTAGAAATGTTTATGTTCACTTCTATATATCTCTTGCAAAATGCTCATCAGGTTTGTTCTTACATAGAAAAAAACCCAGTTCTAAATTAGATTTAGCTTCGGATTCAAAACATGGGCATGTAAAGAGTCAGTAGATACCTTTTCAGACTAAAACTATCAGAATTACACACCTATGGAATATTGCAAACCTATGATTGCAGATGTTTAGTATCATAGATGCTAAATATCACAGAATTACACTATCAGGTTGAAAGGGACTACATCTGATCATCAGGTCCCACCTCCCTGTTCTAGCAGGGTCATTCTAGAGCACATGGCATGGAATTGTGTCCTGACAGTTCTTGAGTATCTCCAGTGAGGGAGACTCTACAACCTCCCTGAACAAACTGTGCCACAGTGTGGTCAGCTGCACAGGAAAAAAGTTCTTCCTAACAAGTTCTTCCTAAATCTTTACTAAAATAGCTTTCTTTGTTCTCTTCTGTGATAGCAAGAATACTGACAATACAAATAAATAAATCCAGAGAGTGGTTTACAGCTGTTGAAGATCTGCCTAAGTTTACTTAAAATAACAATTTTATTCTGCAAATAAGAATCAGACTGAAGTTCTTCTACTGCACTTAATATTTCAGAAAGGTCTGTCCTTCCTCTAGGCTGTGTGATCCATTTGTTTATGTGGTGACCAAACAAACATCTAGTTACTGCTATTATGTTGAGGTTAACGCCCTCTTCTGTTTTACTTCTTTGTTCTTCACTGCAACATCTTTAGTAATTTCGTTTCAGCACGAACTTATTAATGATTTTCACCTGTACAAATAAAATGGGAGGAGAGTAGTATTGACTCTACTTGGTACTTAAAATATTTCAAAATTAGTAGTATGAAATGGAGGAAGAAAGACAATTTTTTCAGCTTAGCATGCAGACCTTGCCTGTTCAAGCTGCATGTCACAGCAAATCATAGAGGTAAAGGGAAAAAAACTAAAGGAAAAGGCAAAATTGCAATTAGTGGTAATGACAGAGGCAAACTGCATGCAGTTGAGGAAATTGATTTCAGGAAAGCTGAAGAACAGTTTACAGATAAAACAATTTCTTTGCACTTTACAATCAGTTACATTCCTGCCTTGTAATCTAAGTCAGTGTCATCCTTGACAGCTAAGACCAAAATTATGAAGAAACATTGAATTCTTGTACTACCTTGCCTTTACACATCATGCAGGGGTCCCACCTCATCTTAGTGTGTGCATGTTTTCTCCAGCTGCACTGAAACTGGACTCGAACACTTTATATTCTTTACAAGACAAATATATAAGTTCAATATTATGTACTCCACCATAATTCACTAAGGACTAGTCATTGTACAAACCAAACCCAGAAAGTTACTTTGATAAATACCCTTCCCTTCATTTCACACATAATTGCATTTTAAGGTTACCAGAATTTCAAATGTACTTTGTGGAATTTAGAACCTGAAAAATACTATTATAGTTCATTCATGTTAAAGAAATTGCACAGATTGTCTACTACATAGAGAATCTATTTTTATCAAAGCTGTTTATGAAGTCTCTGACACCCTTTTTTCTGCTTTCTGCTTCTGTCTGGTGTCTCTGGCTCTGATTTTTTCATCTGCTGTGTGTACCTTTCTCACTCTATTTTGCCTGGCCCATACACATTTGAAATACATATTGAGTTTTTAGTAGCCATTTCACATTTATTCATTTTGATATTAGATTAATAGTCTCCTTCACTATTAACATTTTTAATTTTCCCTTTTCCCTATCTTTTGTTTTGCTTTCTTTCTCAAAAGTCCCTGATGTGTATATGTATAAGACAGAAAAGTTTTATTCTCAGTTGTTATATTAGCCCCAAATTGCCTAAAATACATATTTGCAAGCTATTGTTCTTAAAATACAGTATACAATGCAATGTTTGGGAAGTGCAACAATACAGGGGCCAAAGAAAGGTGGTGATGCAGAACAGAACTAATATGTAGGGCAATTAAAATCAAGATAGGGGTTTTTTTGCAGATGATATGCCTGCAGTCCAAGACAGTGTTTGGCTTCTAAATTCCTGGATACAGAGTATGTTCCCCCAGTCTAAAGGCTTCTGGATTATCACTTCACCAAGTGAACTGTGATGCAGCAGAAGTGAAGTGATCCATGTCTCACTCACCTTGCAATCAGCCACCCTCTCTCTGTAGAGGTGAGCCTCAGCAATGCTAATATCAGTGACCCAAAGACCAGGCACTTTGGAGGGACAAGAAAGCCCATGCCATGCTGTGCACCTTCTAATCCTGGAAAACCTGCATAAATATTAAATCAAAAGATCCAGGTGAAATTCTCTTAATTCAAAAACGGTGCCTTAAAATATGAACCATTATTAGGTCTAACACATTATTTGCTCTAACACTGAATGGAAGGCAATAAATAATTATATTCTGAAAGAAAGAAATTTGACCAAAAATAACTTTTTATCAGACTATAACAAGTAATCATATGTAGTCAACAGTGAGTCAGGCAGAGAGATTGAGGCAGAAGCATTTTCATGGCAGTACCTTCCAGTTCAATTGCAAGCTGCTGCTGTGCTGTCACTATTTGCTTCTGGTCTTCCTCCAGCTGGTCTGGTCCCTGGACAGCATGGCATCTCTCCACCTGAGTCCCTGGGGACAGGCACATTTCCCAACAAAAAACACAGGCTTCAGAGTTCTGTTCCTAAGATATAAGGAAAAGGCACACAGAAATATATTCATGCCTAACAAGACACAAAAGTGAGGATAGTCAGCTCTTGCTGAAGTCAACCATCCCGCATCCCAAATGCCTTTTATATCTAGTACGAATCAACATTCCTCCATTCCAGTTTGCACCAGAAAGCAGAGCTATTACTCTCTAGCTTCCTTTGCAAGCAATGGGTAAAAGTAAGGTTTTATATCAATTTTTATGGGAGCGTGTTTAAGGATTTCAGAAGCCTGCAGAAAGTTCTTCAGCAGTTTGTACCTGTATTTAGCTTATCATTTAAATAAAGATCCTGTACATATTGTTCTGTTCTTTTTCTTTTCTTTTTTTATGTGAAGCCAGATACCTTCAAGACTGTATTAGTAGAAGCTAATGAACTGAGTTCATTATTTCTTCTTTCCATTTTTCTTTAAATGGAAGACAAATTTCAGTGACAAATAATAGACTGAGTTAGTTATTGTTTTGCAGTCAGGCCTGGTTTGCCTGGCATGCTTGCCTTTCAGCTGCTTCCAATAGCATGAAAAACTGTCAATATTAAGCAGCATTGTTGCACAAACAGAAACCCTTCACTTGCTTCATGTACCAGACATTTACATATGGCTAAAGAATTAATGCACAAGCAAATGGACTGATACAAGCACTGCAGTAGCTTTAGCTGATTTTGCAGCTCTCTTTGTTTTGTATATCAGATTAGGAATTCGATCCAAGCACTGACACATGAACAGAGAAGTCGGGCTCACATTCCCAAATCCACTCCTGCACATTGTCCAGGAGCAATCATGGGTATCTATCCAGTGCACTATCTCACTACACAAACAGAGCAGTTACCTGGGCTTGTTTCAGACTGGAAGTAATGCAGACCTTTCAGCTTATGTCTCCTGAGATAATAAGCCACATTATGAGAAAAAGCTCATTAGCCAAAGTGCAACCACCTTACAGAGCTGCCATTGCTCTGAGGCATAAACTATTTCTAAAGCTACGACAAAACAGAAGGGGTGATAGCCCACAGACCTGCTCAATTATCAAAATATAACACAGCTGGCATGCAACCTCTATATTTTCCTCCTTTATTAGCATTATGATTGTAGAGCTGAGGTTAAAGATTTTCTACACTTAAAGACATCTAAAATCTGATTGGATAAAGCCAGGAGAAAACTTCTGTATCTGTGATGGTAATCTGGTCTTGAGTCAGCAGCTTTTACCTTCTGAGATCCCTCTCAACCTAAGTTTTTTTTTTATGATACTATGATTCCTGCCACTTAACCCCACTCCTTTATCACAGCAATTTCCAAATTCTTCTTACAAGGAAAATGCAACAGGGCCTGTGTTCTAAATCATATCAGATACGTCATCTAGCTTAAAAAGTCCCCCAAGGATGTGGACCATCCCTGAAAAACAGCTAGGTTAGTATATATTTACAATGATCCAGGAGGCAGAGGAGGGGTGAAGAAGCAGGAATATATATAATAGGAATATAGTATGTGTAGAAAGTTTTAAAGCTGATATTTCTGCCAGAGACAACATATTGTCAAACCACAGCTGATACTCTCCTGGGAGCTATCTTCATGGCTTTAACTCAATCTAAATTTGAATTGTCAGTAAAGTAGGGCACATGGAAAAGTCACAGCTCATTTTTTTTTAATTCAAAAAATGCTTTACAAAAAGGAGTAATGTAGGGAGTGCTGTGCACCAGGACGGTTTAGATGAATGGAGACTAGAGATCTCTGAAGTCTGCTCTTAGGATATTAGGTTTATTAGGAATGGAGAAAGGTCTTGCTTGGAGCTGCTAGACGCAGCATGTGGCAAGGCTTGAGGGGATGGGGGAGGGGAGAGACAAGAGGATGCTGTAGGAGAGGGTGGAAGTCCTAAGAGGGGGAAGATCCAAGAGAAGGGAAGTTCCAAGAGGGTGTCTGGCCCCTCAGAGACCCCTTATCAGGGGGCTTCAAGGTGGGCTGGAACAAGACTTGGGCCAATGGGGTTACAGGCACCTGATGTTTCAGGGGACGGTTACAGGTGTGGGGTGAACCATACATTTTGGGGGGTGAGATGGAACAGTCCATTTGACTTTTGGACTTACCTGTAGGTAAAAGTATTGTCCAGCCAGGAGGGAGGATTGTTTTCATCCTGGCTGTACTATTGTGAGTAATTATATTTATTCATCCTTCCAACAGAGTACCAATGGTGCTTAGAGCTTTTGCAAACTTTAAACAAAAGGTTTTAATATGGAGTAAAGGAGTCTGCCAAACACAAACTTAGAATTCCAGTTATGGGGGAACAAACCATTCTTTTCTTATACAGTGAAGTCCCACTCCTGACTGAGGCTATGAAGTGTCACAGCAACAAGAACAGGTAACACCAAAACTGTGGTAACAACAATAATAATTTTTATAATCTCTGTGTTCACTTGCAAATATCCCCAGAACCAAGCCAGACTGACTCCCGTAAGAACTGCTCTTCTCTCTGTCTTGGTGGCATTTTGTGCTCCTATTCTATGAGCACAGGAATGGGATGCTGTGGTCCACTAAAGCCCCAGGCATTCATCAGTTCTGTAAGTGAGGGTAGGAGGCATGAAAGGGATCCTCAAATAAGCAGTACCAGAAGGTTGCTAGTGGCAAAAATGGAAACTGGGCAGTTTCGTTCAATTTGTTTCAAATGAAAGCTGCCTCTGGTAATACGCTGCACGTAACCAGCACGCTTTTCAAAGAAAGATGCAGTTAAACATGACTGCATGCACATGGCCTCTCTCACGGGGCACAGTAGAGGGTGGGAAATTGGGGCCAAGAAATGTGGTTCTTAATAATGGCCCCAGTAATAGGGATACATTTTAGTACCAAAATGGTAATTCAGATCAGAACAACCTTTTTTCACTTTCAAATAAGTATCAATTCATTTAAGCCTTTTTTCTCCAGTAGAAATATAAAAGTTTTTCTTTACAGTTAAGGATAAAAAGTCTTTTATGGGGATGAGTGGTCTGAAATAAATTTTGAGAAATAAATATATAGCCGTGAGTAAGTTTATAAAGGAACGGCAATTACAGAAAATACCACCTACGCTTTACTGCTACACAAAATCCTGCCCTCTCAGAGAGATGGACTTTTGATTTCTCTTTTTCTATCCTCTGATATAGATTAGGGCATGGAGGGGCTGGACTGATATATGCAGGATTATGGATTTCTCGAGGTCGGGATTGAAGGCACTTGAGACAGCATTTTGTGTTCAGACTCAAGTGTTTATTATTTCTTATCTATGTTACAGTGTCACTATCTGAGTGAGTTTGGCAGCTTCTTCATTAGCAAGGCACAAAAATGGCTAACTAGCTATTGTTACAAGGTCATTTAAAACTAAATTATCCAATTAAGAAAGGACACCTAGGTTATTTTCCCTTTTAACCCAATAACTGATCCCCCAAATTCTGCAATGTGGACCTTTCTGTCCAATCACAAAACATCACCCAAACCCACGAAGAAGAAAGAAGAAAGTAAAGAAGAACAACCTGCCTCTGCCCTAAAACCTCCATCTTGCTTCATATTTATTTCTATATTCCAAAGTCTGAAACTCTAAGTTTTCCACCCTGTAATATTACAAACTTCTAACCAACTACACACCCATAATCCCAGTGCTATTAATGAATTTTAAAAGTCTTGTTCCATGACCTCAAGTCAAATGCAGTGCTCTCTTGTGGGTCAGTGCCTTTAAGCATAGAAAGTTTAAAATTCTCAGCATTCAGGATTCCAACATAGCATGATGGAAGGCATGCACCTCCTGTGGCATCCTGTCAGCTCACAGACACCAACCTGCTCCTTATAGATGTTGATGGTCCCGTGGATGCTTGCGAGAGGAATGACTCTGTTTCCTAGTAGGTGTAACTGCCACTACCATTCCCGGACTTGACACTATTTAGCTTTCAGCATCCTGAGAGGCCTTTTAATAACTGCAGCCCTGCACACAGACCTTTGAAGGCTCGGCAGGGTGCATAACTGGATCTACAGTGTCCTAGGTTATAATATTGGGGTGTGTTCCATTACCACCTCGAGTTGCAATCCCTTTTTTTCCTTATCTTGTGACTCAGAGATAAGTCCCTCCAGGAGGACCTGTTCTTATAGCCACATGAATGATAAGATTACAGCATTCTCTTGTGAGATGCTCTGCCCAGAGGGAGGAGTCAAATGATGACATCAAGGATATAAGCGGGGTTGTGCAGACAGCAAGTAGATCCCCTCTTCCAAGAGGAACAGCTGAGACCTTCTCTACACTGGACCTCCAAAGGGAAACTACATCAGTCTACAGGACCACTGCTTGGACAGAACCTTATCTGCTACCACCACCCCAGCCAGCAAATGTCAGGTTGTATCTCTAACTCTGTCAGTGTTTCTTCTTTTGTGCTATTGTATTTATTTGGTTCTTTGTTCCCTTTTCCTAATAAATTGTATTTCTGACTTAGAGCCTCTCACTGGTTTTGCTTTTCAAACCAGGACATACAGCCATTCACAAGGTAAGAGAGAGGGATCTGGGAGGTAACTTCAGTCATTTCCACTGATCATGTCGGAAGAGGAAGGACCTTGGACAGCAGCAGGCAGCAGATATGAAGGAAGTCAGATGGAAGATGACAGCAATGATATCTACAGACAATTCATTACACATCAAAACATGAAGACCCTAAAGCCCATTGCTACATCAGGATCATATTCCAAGTGCCCACATTCCCCTCCCAGCCCTGAGTCTGCACCTCCTAGCACTGTCAACTGCACCATCACCTAAGTCATAGACACAAAAGCAGAAGGAAGAGGGGGTGTGACATAACTGAGAAAGTTGGAGATGCCCAAGAGCTTGTGGGTAGTGAGGAAGCTCAGAACCAAGAAGGTAGAAAAGATTAAGACTTTTTGCACTGGCAAACTTTTAAAGGAATTGGAGCTAGGCCTGAAGAATAGAATACTAAGTGGCAGAAAATTAGGATGTTTGGGCAGAAAAGCTGACATGGCAAGAGAGAAGGGGAGAAAGCAGCAGCATAAATACCTCTTCCATTGACGGGATAAAGAGATAGGGCTAGAAAGAGATGAGGGATGAAAACTGAGAGCAGAGAGTGTTTTTCCCTGGACAGCACCAAAGGGAATTTCTAGGACCAAACTGCGGGGGGTCAATGAGCTGTGGATCCTTGTGTGATTGTGGTCAGGGGTGCTGGAGGCAGTGCTGCCACCAAAGTTCTTAAGCCTCTACCAGGTGTGTAATTCCTGATGCCCTCCTAAGATACGAATGTAGTACATTTGTCCTGTTTGCATACCCACAAGTGCTGAGTAAAAATATCTGTTCAAACTTTGGGAACAGATATGAATGTGTTCAGTTTTAATAATGAGAAATCAAAACTCCAAAACAACAAACAGAAATTCAGTAATGTAGTCACCTCTGAAAAACGAGAAACATTTTCTTGGATTTTAGTACTGAAAATATATTAGATTTGTATTTTCCTATTGAAAAGATATATTTCCATTTTGATGTCTGAGATCTTTTTTCCTACCAGGATTTAGTATTGACAAAGCCTACATGAAGGCTGATATTTGCTCCTGGTCTAGGAATTGTCATTCTAGCTGAAAACTGACTGAGAATTTGGTAATTAACATTTTAATTATTTTGGTAACAAATACATTTAGTAACTGATGATCAAATTGCTGAACTATATATAATACAATACCATATTTGTTGAATATTTAAATTTATTACATTTTAAAATTATTTTTTCTTAACTAAAATGTTATTTACTTAAGGATCATTTAAGTTTTGAATATTCAGTATTTCAGATAGCAAACTTTGCACTGAAAATAGTCAATCTGCTTAATTTTAACAGGCCTCCCACATCAGAAAGGGCACACAGCAGCTGAGGTAAAGGGACTCTTTTTTTTTCATCTCTCACTGTAGGAGTATAGACATTCAGAAGCAAAAGGAGCTGAAGCTATTTTGTACCTGTTCACACTCACACCTTGCAAATATTCCAGCTCTGTGTCTGATCTTCCTTATCTCAGAAGTTAAGATGGAAAGATTAGCTATTTTCACTGTTTTTTCAACAGCCTTTGAAATGAAATAAATTAAATACACTTTATGCAATCTCTTTTGCAGTATCTTTAACTGTGTTTCCAGGCAAAGGTATTGTAAGCCTTATTGGATTTCATATTTGTAGCAATTTAGACATGGTACAAATGTATTCATTGTGAACACCGAACAAATGTTTCTACCATATTTTCCCCAGAACAGTATCTTTTGAGGGTTTTTAGCTTTCTTTTGGAGAATATCAGATGTAGAGAGCTTTCACTTAAACCTACCTGCTTTACCAGTTATTCTGGAACAACACCAAACTTTACATTACCAGAATAAATGAGATATTTTTCTCTTAAATTTTAACTCAGAGCCCATGTAGATAGGAAGAAAAAACTTCTTTTGTCCTGCAGATTCAGGGAGAATTGAAGGAACTATTATCACCATTGAGCTATTTTCAGTTCAGCGTGAAAACAATGAATATTGAGATCTTGAACGTAGTCTTTGTTGTTTAACAAAAAACAAAAGCAAAACAAAAAAAGTCTTTGATAAGAAGAAGTTAAAGAAATAATAGGCATAGCTGCCTTCCTTTTATCAAAGGAAATTTTTTTATCACTTCAAATCACAGCAATGGTTTTTTTGGTTTTTTTTTTCTGAGTGTAAAATGAGAGGCATTCATTTAAATGTTCACATGTCTTACCCAGATCCTAAGCCTCTTCCACAGAGACTTTCCTGGTGATTCAAAAGCTAGATTTTATTTTGTAATGAACTGCACCAAAGATTTTGGGCTAATCATTTCAACCCCTGCAGGAAAACCACAAATTAACAGGAGTCCTAACTTCAAAGGTAAGATGTACACACTTTCTCTAATCTCTGTACACAAATGGGAGCATGAAAGTCCTTATTCAATGAGGACCTGTTTCCTTTTGAAGAAGAGAATACTGAGGCAGAAAAGTCCAAATCATCTTTTTATGTAAGATTCTTCTAATTCTAACATAGGACCTGACAGAGGAGATGCTCATGGAGACGTATGTTTTGGGGAGCTGTGTGATATGTACATAGAAAAGTAGCTAGTGGAATAAATCTCAGTCTTTATAAGTCAGCAAGATTGAGCTATAAACAAAAGGCAAAGGTAATATCCATTCTTTGGGGAAGGATAATAGCTGTGACCATTCAAAAAATCTGATTTGATAAAACTGTCTCCAGAAAAAAGAGTCCCTGTAAAAGACTCAGATTTTGCAGGACACGATCAGAGGTTCTGAGGGAAAATAAATAAGCTTTTGTTACATTTTAGTATAAATTACTATTGTTATTTTAATATCACAGTCTCGGAGCTATAGAACAATGAGAAAATAATATGAAATTTCAAAAATTATTAACATTCCAGAAATCTACAGGGGCCCCATGAGACACTGGAAATGTACCAACTTCAGCAGACAAATTTACTGCTACATTTGCACTTCTCTTTCTAAGTATAGCTAATACAACAAATACTGCAGGAATTATGTCAGTTCTGTTTAATGTCTTGACCGAAAGGAATTTTCTGCCACAATCTTTCACAATCTCCATCCACAAGGCAAAGGTAAGCACTACTGTTAGTGGAAATATATGGACCACTGACTTGAGAGAAATGTGTAAGAGGGCTTGATAAAAAGACTACTCTGAAACATTAACTGTGTGGCAAGCACTTTGTATTGGGTTTGTGTGGCAAGGTTTTGGTGGAAGAGGGGGCTACAGGAATTGCTTTTCTGTGAAGCCACTAGAAACTTCCCCCATGCCCAAAGCATCCAATGCCAGCTGGCTCCAAGATGGACCTGTCCCTGACTAAGACTTAGTCCATCAGCAATGGTGGTAGTTCCTTTGAGATAACAGATTTAAGAAGTTTTGTGCAGAAGCAAGTTGTGGCCAGAGAAGAGAGGAGAGAGAATGCATGAGAGGAACAGCTCTGTGGACACCAAGGTCAGTGCAGAAGGAGGGGGAAGACATGCTTCTGGCACCACAGCAAAGATTCCCCTGCAGCTCATGGTGCAGACCAAGGTGAGTCACAATGTCCCCTTGCAGCCCACAGAGGGCCACAGTGGAGCACAGATCCGCCTGCAGCCCATGGAGGAGTCCACACGGGAGCAGATGGCTCCCCAAAGGAGGCTGTGACCCCAGGGGAAGCCCATGCTGGAGCAGACTCCTGGCAGGAGACCTGTGAAGACAGGAGCCCATTCCAGAGCAGATCCGCTGGCTCTGTGCTGGGGCAGTCTGTTCCTGAAGAACTGCACCTCTGGGAAGGACACACTTTGGAGAAGTTTCTGGAGAAGTGTATTGTTAATACAGGCAAACCCAATGGGAAGAAATGACAATGTCTGACTCAATTCAGAAGGCTGAATGATTTCTTTATTATAACTATGCTAAAATACATTAATATACTATATAAAAGGAGGATACTAAAACTACATACTACTTTCTCTGACTCTAGCTCTAGCTCTAACTCAACTCGTAACCCTCTCTGGAGAGTCCAGACACAGGTGGGTTGGATTGGCCATCAGGCTCAAACAATCCTCACCAGAATCCAATCAAGCACTCACTCCAGGTAAACAATTCTCCAAACACATTCCACATAGGAAAAAAAAGGAGCAGAAATATAAATTGTTTTCTCTTTTATTTCTCTCTGTGCACCTCTATGAAAAATCCTGAGAGGGAGAGAAATGTGCTTGCCACAGAACTGTCTTTCATGGCAGTGACCCCATACTGAACAAGTGAAGAGTGTCAGGAGTCTTCCCCATGAGGAGAAAGAAGTAGCAGAAACAACTGTGATGAAGTGATTGCAACCCCCACTCCTTGTCACACTGTGCT
This sequence comes from Lonchura striata, assembly GCF_050655825.1. NCBI lineage: Eukaryota > Metazoa > Chordata > Aves > Passeriformes > Estrildidae > Lonchura > Lonchura striata. Next base: position 80,047,234 of record NC_140705.1, on the reverse strand, counting down.
GGTCAGGCTAAGAAGGGAAGAAAGTTAAACCCAGAAAGGAGGGAAGGCATTTTTAAGATTTGTTTTTACTTCTCGTTTTCCTCCTCTGATTTAATTGTTAATAAATTCAATTAATTTCCCCAAGATGAGTCTGTTTTGCTCATTATGGTATTTGGTAAGTGATGTCTCCCTGCCCTTGTCTCGACCCAAGAGCCTTTTGTGATTTTTTTTCTCCCTTGTCCACTTGAAAGAGCAGTGATAGAGCAGCATTAGTGGGCACCAGGCATTGAGCCAATATCAAACCACCACCCAACTACTTGAGCCCACCACTACTGAAATCCTCACTAATCACCATAAAGATAGTGTCTGGGGATTTATGAGTCCACTAATAATTCTGAATGGAAAAAAAACTGGTGACTCTGTCCCCTTCTATATTTACTTATAATTATGGAATTATATTTATGCAATTTATGGAAGATGGCAATCAAAACATTTAATAGTAATCCCACAGATCTCCTGCACATTTTAGGAACATGTAGCAATACTCTGCATATTCTACAGATTCCTGTTCTGACAGGAATTTTCCATGAGGGACAGAATTAACAGCCAGTAACACACAACTGTCTTCTTTGCTTAATGCATATTCAAGGGCTACATCTACCACCTTACTATGGGTAAACCCAAAACAATTAAAATGAGTAGACTTCTATGTCTACTGTCTATTCAATACAGCCCATGGAATTTTTATATTGACTTTTGCCCCTGAAAATCTTTGTTAACAATCATCTATTTAGTGTCAGACCATTCTTTCCCTAAATATTCCATTAAGCAATATCAGCTTGTGAAAACCTATGTAGCTTGTATTGTTAAAGGCCAAAGACCATCTAAAAAGATGAATGGAAAATAACTATAACTCATAATACATATTGGCACAAAACTTATCAGAATGGGTGCAGAAGAAAAATAATTCTAACAGAAAACAAGTCCTTATGTAGCAAAATCCAATAGCAAAGAGCAATCAGCCTTCTACTAAATGCAAACCCAAACAGATAAAAACCTGGCTACCCTCACCTAGCTAGACTTAAGAGACATATCCAGAATATGAAATACACAGAGCTAGAATAATCCCACTGAAGAAGAGCCTGGAGAAAAGTTACTGCATCTTGTTGTAACAGATTCCATTTGATCTATTTTTTCAGTGGCTTTGAATTTCCTGCTTTGCTCCTGGATGATTGCCCATTCATTGAAACAGAGTAAAAAAATGTATTATATTATTTGGTAATTCATACTATAAATAGTAATTTGCATAATAGGCCCCTAAAATCTTAAAAATGGCCTTGTAATGAAAATTACATAGATCAAAATATATCTCTAAAATCTATGTAGGGCTATGCCTATTTTTGTATAATACTAGATTTGGCATGTACACACTGCAGCTGTAGAGGTGATGGCTGCATAGCATAAGGATAGGCTCCTGTGGCATTCCAGACATCACTGGTACCTTACCTCAGACCCATGACTGGATTGTGGAAACCCTGAAGTAGTGACTTTCTATACTTTTCCCTTAAAGAAGCTTTACTCCAATTAAAGTCACTAGATATCAACCGAAAATAGTGTTTCAGGTAATTGAAATTTTCCATTTAAAGATTACTACTTTCAAATTTATTTTTTTCCCTCAAAAATATTACAGATTAGACCTGTAGCCATGCTGAGGGATGGGAGTTGCACTAGAAAACTTTCGTTCTGTACTGCCACTTAGATTGCATACTTCTGCCAGAGGCATTGAACATTCCTCTTTAGTGAAGAGAGACAGTACATCTTGGCACTCCCTTGGTCACTGGGCCAATAGTAGATGAAATACAGTTCTGGGATACTGAAGAGAATAAGCAAGAAAACAAATAAAATAATGTGGTTCTGTGGCATTAGAGGCTCACAATATTTCCACTGGATATTCTAGTTTTGACCCTCAAATTCTTTCTTTTTTTCTCTATGTCATTGAATAAAAAAATGTCCTTATTTCAAAGGTCTCTCTTGTACTCCAAAGCCGCTTGGAAGTGAGTGGTTTTGCCAACACCTTGTAATGACTGACACAACTAAAGATCCTGCACTGGGCAAGACACTGCCCAGAAGTGAAGCAGTCAACTGCTTTTCACATCCAGTATGCCACAATGTTATTTTAAAAATTCAGTAATCCTAAATTCTAGGCCAACCCTGGGAATTCAATGCTACCTATGATAATTTCATTGCCTAAATCCTCACAAATAGATAAATCTTGCAGACCAAAACAGACATTGTGGCTGCTGTGAAATTGCTGCTTGTGTTTTCTTTGCTGGTGAGTCTTCTTTGCTTTCCTATCTTGAACTACATCAGAATATTTCATGTATCCTTATTTATGCCAGTCATGAAGCACTGACTTTTTTTGACAATTTAGGGGATGAGCACTCTGCATTATATACCATCAACCCTGAAATCTTTATATTAATTCCACAAGAGATTACTCTGTGTATATGTATTTATAAATACACATATACACACAAAATACCTGCCAGAATAAAAATATTCTGATACCATCATTGTGAGTAAGTTAAGTTAATGCTGGATCTGACAGGCTGATAGGTAAACATGACCTCTGGTTTTCCCATTTATGGTATGAAACACATTAAAAAGCATTAGTTTAATCAGGTCAGCTTAAGCAGATGGCTATTTAGTTTCTTATTGTGTTATAATATTAATTCACTTTGCATGATTAATTTATGTTTTTTACTCATTTTAATTTTACTAACAAAATACACAAAATAGGAATCCTGCATATTTCTACCTTCATAACATGGCATTAGGTTTAAAGGGTCACATGGAAGGTGGATGTTCAAATCTGTCAAGCATTTAATGTAGTCCCTATAATAGAATCGCTGTTCTCCTTAATACACTTTCAGCTCCAGATATAGCCAGAAAGCCATCTGACTGTGTCTCACAGTTTTTGAAAGGTGATTTTAACTACATCTCCACAGAAGCCTGGCTTTCTCATGGTTTGGTCTCCTCTCAAAGCAGAACAAAGCTAGCTGCTTCAGGTGCTCCTCTCCAATTCATCTTCATTTGAGCTCGTCCTAAGCAATTTCTTGCCCACTCCACATCACATCCTTATCCCAGAGTTACCTACCCCCAGGATCTGCACTTTCAGGCTTTCAAACCTTATTCAGAAAACCACTGTAACCAGCAAGAGCTCCTCGGTGGCCCCTTTATTTCTGGTAGTTCCAGCATTTTGCCACCTCACCTACGTGGTTATTGAGAGATGACTCACCTGAAACTATTGCCTTGCTATTCTGCTTGTCTGCTGTGATTTTTTCTCCCCAGTATCCCATCTTTGTCTCAATGCGTGTATTTAAACAAGATAGCAGTGATATACAGTGACTGTATCATGGTTTATAAGTAAAATTATTACACAGAGCAAGCCTCCACCTGTGAGAGCTTCTAAAAAGATACCACCAGAGCTGGACACATAATGAATAAAAAGCCACTACCCTGTGACCTTCCTTTGGTTTGATTAGTTCCTTTCCATACTAGAGGAAGATATCAATTTCACATCAGAAAATATAAAGGTACAAGATGAGGGCAAGATACTGTGTGTCTTGGTTTTTAAAACTCAGATAATTAGGCTTGTCTTTTTGTCCTAAAAAGAAAATAGCCAGGTTAAAAATATCTGGCAAGTTTCAGCTTCCTGCTAGCAGGACTGTACCCACTGAGGGTCTCTAAATCAGTAAAGAAAAGGAGACAGAACACTTACAAAAAGAAGGCAGAAAGTGTTCCTTCATATCCTTCACTGGTTTCAATTTCAGCTCTCAGGGAGGGGACCCCTCCAGTCATTCAATTCCCCAGTCTTCATCAAACACTGAGTATTACTATGAAATAATTTAATGATTAGACTTCTCATTAAATTTTTCAAAGAGTGATTATATTAATTACTTCTGGACGTTAATTTCCCTACATAATTAATGTCCCATTGAAATCCATAATGCAGCTGTTTAAGAAATGTTGGACTACATCCACCAAAATCTTCCAAATTCATGTTCAGTTTCTTGCTTTCTAATCTAATAGAGTTTTAATTAGGTCTCAGTGAATATGTGTAATAGAAATAGGAAAATTAATGCAAAGTTAGTCTTTTTTATTTTTCAGTGTTGTAAATTATGAATGGGTGCTCATCACAAATTCAGCCACACAGTCAGCTTTCAAGCAATTACAAACAATTCTCACCAATGTAGCATGATAGCACAGAACTGCATCAAATAAATTATTTAAAATCTGAAAGTTTTTTATTTTCAGGGAGAGTGAAGAAAGATATCTTCTGATATCAGCACCTCAGAAACATAATTATTAGTATTTCTCAGTGGATGTTTCCCATACTTTTGCTGAAATCCAAGGGAATTGCTTTTTTATTAAAATTTGGCTCTTGAAAAGAATGCCCATTAATGGTATTTTGGTAAATGTGTCATATATATGAAGCAAGCAAGAAGGCTTGCAAAGTATATTGACTACATATCCTCAGACAGGATTCTTTGCTGGGATATGAGAACTTAAATCAGAAATTCATGCCCTGATTTCTTTAATAGGCTTACATGTTATAATGTCCTTATAATGGAAAATGCATGGCTGCTTTCCTCTCTTGGTGAGGGTACCTGACACAAATGCTATTAAAGCCTCAGGCATTCCCAGTGTGCCTCACAGAGATTTCCCATCTCACATTCATTACAGAGATAACCTGAAGAAGACTCAGTGCTATCACAATACCAAATCAGGTCAGCCAAGACTTGATGTAGCTGACTTTTGAAATCCTCCATCATCCCCTACTTGTGTTAAAGGCTTTTTCAAGACCCAGCCATTGAAGCTCTAAATCCTCAGTCTGTGGATTGCTTTTGTGTTATCTGCTACCACTGAGAAATTTTAGCTTTGCCATCTTTGGCATTGAGACATATGCAGGCTACCACATAATGTCTTATCTTCCTTTTCTTCACAGACAGCTCCCTTTTGTCTCCTCAGAGGTCATGAGCTTGAGGTCCCTGATATTCTAGTCCCTCTCTGGATAACCTATCCAAAACCTGTCATCTTTCTCAACACCCCTATTTAATTGGAAATCCAGATTTGGATCATCTTCAAGTACAGTCTCAATAGTACTAGAGAAAAGCAAATAGTAAATTCTCTGGGCCTCCTGGCCATGCTTCTCCTTACACAGACCAGCATGTTTTGTTTTATTTGCATTGAGAAAGCACTACAGACTTTAAAAAAAAAGCATTAGAACCATCTGAATTAGTAGTGACTGTGAAAGATTGTGGTAAAATCTTGTTTAGTGGAAAACAGAAAATTTAATTATTTTGGGCTTCTGAATACTGGAGTGGAGAGCTCTGGTTCTCAGTAATTTATACCCCTGTTTCATGAAATATTTACTACTATGATTGTATATTACTTCACAGAGTTATTTATTTTTGTCTCAGGATTAACTTTATTCAATCTTGAAAATACTGCTAACTACCAGCAGAAATTTAGGAAGAGTTTGCTAGCTATTGATACTGTAGGTTTGTTTTTTTTTTTTACTTTCACTGCTCTGATTCATTAAATTCCAAATGACAACTTCTGCCCCATTACATCAGGCAGAGCCATTACTTTATGTCACAGAGAAGACATAAACATTACTTCCACAGTTTTTACACTGGATCTTTGTTCATTTCTTTCCCCATCTCTCTCCTTTATAATTTACTAAACTGAGCATCACTTTGTCCAAAAACATGTTATCACAGTGTAGGCAGAGAAATAAGACAGCAGTTTCTGAGCTCAGACCTGAAGCTATTTCTACAGAACAGTCATTAGACAAATTTGGATGGGTGTATTTGAAGAAAAAATATTTAAATGGTTGTAGCTGGTATGTTGCCAGCTACATACCTTTTTTCTTCACTTCTAAAATATATTTTTCTCCCTTTCTTACAAGAAATTTATGTTACTTTTTATTGTTTAAAAGAGTATCTTCTCACATTCCTTCCCATAACCTGTTATAACAAAAATACTTCTGCATTTTTCTGCTCAGCATTGACTGACTGCTAAGATCACAGCCTGATCAATGGCACTTCCTATTCTTTAGAGGCATATATATATTCCTCTAAATATATATATATATATAGGAATACAGGCTCAGAGAACTGTATTACAGATATTAAAACATCAAGCTGTTTTAATGTGACTGCACAGACCTCTTTTTTATTTCCATTTAAAAAAGCAGGTTTTTGTGGTCCCCATAACTGAAATTTGGGTGGAGGAATATTCATCAAGCTTTCAACATAAACTCTTCACCACGACCTTTGATACCTCTCAAGAACCTCTGCTCCAGAGGCTGAAGACCTGCACAGCTACAAGCCAGAGATAATACAGCCCCTCTGTATAATATACAGATAATAATATACTGATAATACAGTACAAGGATATACATGTGCTCATATATGAGCAAACAAAGACCCTTTGTGTGGGGCACAGCATGTACGAGCATCTGCATGCTACTGATACTTCTGTTGCTTCCATGGTAGAAAATTATACACCTAGAGCAGAGCTCATTTTCTACTTCCATAAGCAGCACAATAGATCATCTTATTATTCTGCCACAAATTCAGTATAGTTTTCACTGTGATGCCTCAAAATGATGACAGCCTTTTTCACTCACAAATGGAAGAGCAGACAATGCCTGCCAGAGCCAATACTCCCACGTACTAGTTTAATGCTTCGATAAATTGAAGAAAGAATCTTGCCAGCCTTTTGTGGTTGTCATTAAGCTAAATGAAAAGTACAGAGATACTTGTTTAGCAGGGTGTTGATCTTTGAATACCAAATGTTTTCCCCTTCTAAGAGGCTCCTTTTTTCTCACTAGAAGCATAGGTGGACATTTGGCAGCTTCTCCTTTGGATGTGCTGCATTTCAAATTTCTGCTTGTGGCAAGCACATTTCTCTCCCTCTCAGGATTTTTCATAGAGGTGTACAGAGAGAAATGAAAGAGAAAACTATTTATATTTCTGCTCCTTTTTTTTCCTATGTGGAATGTGTTTGGAGAATTGTTTACCTGGAGTGAGTGCTTGATTGGATTCTGGTGAGGATTGTTTGAGCCTGATGGCCAATCCAACCCACCTGTGTCTGGACTCTCCAGAGAGGGTTACGAGTTGAGTTAGAGCTAGAGCTAGAGTCAGAGAAAGTAGTATGTAGTTTTAGTATCCTCCTTTTATATAGTATATTAATGTATTTTAGCATAGTTATAATAAAGAAATCATTCAGCCTTCTGAATTGAGTCAGACATCATCAATTCTTCCCATTAGGTTTGCCTGCATTTGCAATATCTGCTCACTCTGCCTCCATTGTCCCATGGCACAGAAAGGCAGAAGAAGCTTGGATGACAGCTTCCTCAGCCATGCTGAGCCACCCCTGTGCTGCACCCCTCCTGGGAAGTCAAATAGAGCTTCTGAGCATACTAAAGCAAGGCTACCTGGCTATTATGCATTGTGTTTTTAGTGCAGAGCTATTGCATGTGCTGGAGGAAGAGCTACAGCAGCATGCTGGAAACAGCCAGCTGGCTGGTGCACACACAGCATGCACATCCAGCTCTAGATGCTGCATTGTCAGGGTCCCAGGATACTTCAAATTATGTCAAGTGTTGAACTAGCATTAATCTGGCTTGCAGAGTAGGAAGGTGAAAATGGGTTCTCTGTTCCATATATTCTCATACAGTACAGCAGAAAACATGGTCCTGGTTTTGGGTTGCTTTCTAATGTCCTCCTTCCTGATCCAACAACCTCTGGCTCCTACATCCAAGTCATAACTGCTCTCTGCTTTCAGTCCTTGAGAGAGATGACTGTACATCATCTGAAAACCCCTCTTTTTGGTAAGATTTCAAGGCTGTCCTGTGCAGTAGTAGGAGATGGGGATGAGCCAGTCAGCACAGCAACAGTTGGCACTTGCAGGAAACTAGTTCTTAGTCTTCTGTGAAGAGGAAGAAGAAAGGAGAGGCTATATTTTAGCTGTGTATCATGTCTAAGGGGAGGTGGAGGGCAGACAAAATAACCCTGTCCATTGGCCTTGACAGGAGCTGTGGAGGACAGCCCCAGGAGTGATGGCATTGTGCATCTCTGTTGCACCCATAGAGAACTTTTTAATGCCATCTCCCCAGCAGTAATGCTGTGATCCTTTCCTAATTCCTGCCTGCCCAGCTCACTGCCCCCATCCCACCCCAACACCTCAGTTCTCTACTTGCTGGCTGCATCTTTATAATAAAATAGCATCATTGCAAGTCCCTGGCATGTACCAGCTGCTTCTCTAAGCCAAATTTTTTAATTGTATTTGCAAGTCTGCTTTAATTGCAAACAATCAAGATGAAATTTCTTATGAGAAGGAAACAATAACTGTTCTTATTGCCAGCTTTGTGACTGCAATGTTTACAGTTTTACTTTCAAATGCAGAAAAAAAATATATCCAGCCTTTCAAAGGCCAAGACAGATTGCAAGAGATCTTGTTTTGGAGTAGAATTATTTCAGTGGATTAGGTGAGCAGAACTCAGATCCTGGAGGTTAATGTTTTAGAAATGGCTACCCATGGCAAATCGCCTGTGTGGTGACCAATCGCCTAGGGGTGACCAGCTTTATTCTACCCACTGCTATTTCTTGTTTATCCACCACTCAGCTATTCCTTTCAAAGGCTTTTCCTCCTCCTTTTTGAAACATTCCCATTGCAAAAAACATGGTCATGTTTTTTCTTCTAATTCAATAAAAAATATATGGTAGATCAAAGCCTTACTTTTGTTGCAATCACATTTTCATATGTAGAGCAACACATGTGGCTTTATATACAGGTACAGACAGAAAGATAGATGCCTTACTCTCCCTCTCTCCTCATATTCAATTCTCATTCATGTATGCTCAATGGAATACAGCACATTTCAAGGTATTGCAATATAGCTCTTCTATCTCTTTATAGTAGCACATTCTTTCTATTTGGTATTATTACCTCTAGAGGCTGTAAATAAAATACATCATGTATAAGTCAGTAAAAGACAACAAAATGAAAATATGTAAATACAAAGGACTGTTTATTTATTGCCAGAACTTTCCAGCTGTTGAAAATAACCTGCTGACCCTTCAAGCTGGCTGACTTGACAGTAATCTAGAAAAAAAAATTCAAGTGCCAAGCGCTTCACTGTATGATTGAATATTTATTACAACGGGTATATTATCACCTAGGCAAATGAAAATATCTCTGGCATGTGGCAGCAAGATGAAGCCAGACCAGCTAAGAAAGTCTTTAATTTAGAACTAAGGACTCCTAGATAGATTTTAAATGGACTTATATTAAGGTACTCCAGCCAGGAAGGTCCATTGTAAGTGGGTTTTTTATTAATCCTGATGGCATGAATATTTCAGTATTTCACTGTGAGTTTCTCGAGTGTTATATAAGGGAATTATTGATTACAACTCCTAAAAGTCACCTAACATAATTATCTTAGTGTTTCTTTTCAGGATGCATCAGACCTCATCTAAAGATTCCCTCATTGAAAAGGGATTATGTGTGGCAAGATTTCTTATCTCTACTTTTTCTCCACGTGGAATTTTTCAAGATTCTTCTACACTCATGTCACCTTTTGCCTTCTGAATCCATTGCTCTATAGCTGTATTTTGAGTGTTTGTCTTTTATGTCTCATGATACTTATTCCTTGAGACATTTCAGGCTGATCTGACTCGGGCTGTGCTGAAGCACACCACAGGCACCAGGCACATTTCCTGAGCCTACTGAGGCAACCACAGAACTCCTAAGCACAGCCACCCACAACCTATGGTGGAGAAGGGGGAAATCAGAGCGTACAAGAAGCTCTCTGCTCACATAAGGCTCCTATTCCTCAGTCTTAGGTTTCTCCCCAAGCATTTTTTGACACTTTTGGATATGACTATCTTTGATGAACATGCAAAGTTCTTCAGACCATTTTGATTTAATTATCTGTAATTCTTGTTTTTTCTTATATTATTACTACCTCAAGAAGACTCTCGTGCAGGCAATGCTGCATACCACAGCTTTGCTAAGACCTTGGAAGTTCTTAAGTCAAGCATTTTGGTGAGATAAATCAGTGTTCTGTGTACAACCACTTAAATTCCCTATTTTAGGTTGGCACTGGTGAGCACCCAGTATTTCTTGAGCTGCAGAATTGCCACTGAAGTGTTCCTAAAGGCCAAATTGTAAGAGCTGTTTTGCTTGCTCATGTTTATTCTCCTTCCCATACTCTTTCTAATTCTGTCACATTTCACTCCACATAGATATATATGGTACATATCTGCTGAATTCTTCTAAGAATTAGACAATTGCATAAATTCCCATTTCAAAATGATGTGAACTTGCAGAAACAACTCCCTATCTAGGGCAGTATTAAGTAAAGATAGCTCAGCATGCACCAAATTACACTTCCAATTGCTAGCACAGATCCTTTCTGCTGCAGGGGAAATAATTTCCTAGGAAAACAGGAGGTGTACCAGTATTGCCTTTCCTGAGGGTAATACACAAGAAACAAACACTGATGGCGGCTTCTCTGAGCTCTACATGCTCTCTAGAGGTTATAGCTGTGGTGGGAAAATATAGGCTTCTGAGCTGCAGTTTAATAGAAACTAACAGCATCTGAAATAAAAAAAAAAAAAAATAACCTAATATAATAATAACAATGATTAAAAAAAGAACTTAGTGGGCTGTTGTGACCTAAAAAAATTGGTCCAAATTCCCAGCTGCAGCCACATGAAGTTGAGAGAAACACAGGTCCAAGAAGAGGACACAATAAGTAATCTCAGCCCTTGAAAACTGATGGTTCAGGATATAAATTAGTGTGTTCTTAAATAGAAACAAGTATCACTTTTCTTGATACCAGTCCTCAGAGGCTTAGGCCCTAAATTCCTATGGCAATATTTCCTAGCCTTCTTTCTTCTCTCTAGCTATATAACCAACCTCCAAATTTATCCCTAGATTTAAGTACTCAAATAGGCAATGCAGCTGGTTTTGTGGCTAATTCACAGGAGTTAGAGGGGTTTCCTTCTGCTCAAGCTTTTTCCTTAACCTGACCTAACATTTGCATACTGTTTTCAAGTTTAATTTGAAGTAAAAACACACTTTTTTCTTGCCCTGTAAAGAATCACCTTTGCAGTTGCTTCACTGTCTTCTCTTCAGTTTCAAGTCTGCAATTACAGTATGACAATGCTGCATGACTGAGGTTAAAGAAAAGCCAGCAAGTTTGATTCATTGGTGGAAATTTAGAGCTTCCTGAAACTAATAAGCAGAGTAGAGGGAACTGGTGTAATTGAAGTGAGAGCTCCAGGACTTTCTGTTCCCCCTTAGGATGAAGAGTGGGAGGTCAGGCAGAAAAATGAATTATAAGATGCCTGGATAAGATTATCTGATAGATGATTTGCTACTATGCTCTAACTGCAGTGGTTCTGCTGCCTTTATTGTTCTGAAAATAGGCTGAAAGATAAAAGGCTTAGTGTTCAAGGGGAGAAATGACAAAGAATGGGGCAAAAAAAAAAAAAGAAAAAGAAAAAATAGGAATTCAGGGTTTGGTTCACATTAAGTACTTTTCATTACAAAGCTTATTTCTGTGTTATGTGTTCTGGCACCTTTGGGGTTAATACATTGCTTACAAAACTGTTATTTCTTTACAATTATATTGGAAGTATAGCTTATGAATCTAGTATTAATTCACAATTATTCAAATTGTGCCTTAAGAAACTGGTGCTAGAGTCTTCGTTTTATACCAAAATAGTTTTACTTCCCACACACAGAAGAATGAAAAGCAAAGAGTATTCAAATGGGTTTGAGAAGGCACATTCTCTTCAGCAAAGCCTCCTGCATGTAGACTTTATGAGACAATGATGCTGGCTGTTAAGCACTCTGCCATCAAGTCTGTAATTATATCATTATCCAGTTGCTAAACAATGTAGATTTTGAGAGATTTCATTACTTTCTGCCTACTCTTATCTGAACTTGCTTCCTGACAGATAAAATATCTAAACATGTTATAGAGCTGCCTGTTGGTTTTTGTGAGGTTTTGACTTCAAACAAACACATTTAAACAAAAACTCTTCAAATCCAAGTACGCTGTATAAGCAGCACATGTAAATAAGGTAGATCCAGTGTGAACCAAACCTAACACAACACAACAGTGCTCCTTGCACACCTGGAAACCTTCTCTTTTTCTTTTGGCCAGTCATTGTACTGAAGTCTCTATGAAATTGTCTCACCTATTTTTTCTACTCTTCTTTCTGAACAGTACAAAAGGCAAATTCCTTTAGATGTTGTATTACCATTATCTCTCCATTAGTGAGAAGTGGTGGTTGTCACAGAAACTCTCAGCTCCTAGCTGGCCACAGAAAGAAACAGATTGTTCATCAACTCTGAGCATTGCCTATGCCACCCACATGGCTTGCGCCAGAGATAAAACTGCCTCTGGGGAGAGCATCTAACTTTTGTCATTTTTCCCTGTAAAGCTTGACCATAACATCTGTGGCTGCAGACCAAGGTGGCCCTGAAAGACAGGTAATGGCTTTTTCCTAATTATTTATTATTAATTATTAATAATTATTACTATTATTAATTTTTCCTAATTATCAGTTACAAGTGTCATTCATTTTCTTCCAGTCACTCTGCATGTCACTGCATGAGAATTGACATGGCTAAATTGTGTTTAAATCCAATCTGAAAAGTTGATTTTGGTGAAAATTACTGTTATCCATATCTAATGGCAAACAGATCCATGTTTTGATAAAAGCAACAGTATGACTTCAAAAAGACTTTTCCTTTTCCACAAATAAAAAAAAAAATTCCTTTCTCAGTAGACTTCATAGAGCACTAAACACACAGCAGAGAACATTTCACTAAATACTGTCATCATTTCAGTTATTTGCTTCTCAGCTGCACCTTATATAACCTAATTTTAAAAGAAAATAGGTTTCCTTCTTTTGTGGGGCCCCTGGTTATATCACATCCTAGGAGATATAGATGTCCCATGTGTAGACAGCAGTGACAATGTATAGGTGAATTGTAGTTAAGAACACCAGGGGATGGCAATGTTGAAATGATCAGTCTACTCTGTCTCTAGAATTATTCTATTCTATTAGTCCACTATTGTAGATCTCTTGATAAGAAATTCACAGGCTTGCAAGGCAGACTTAGGTCTACTGAACAGAAACAACAGGAGGAAGAAATTTGAAATCTGCTTTGGAAGATGCATTGGTTGACGATATGTTCTCTGGTTTTCATTCTAAGGCTGTCACAACACAAGAAGATGCTGATATTTTGTTCTTGTTTGCATGACACAGCTCCAAAGATAGGTTACTAGACCAGTCTGTATATATGCTCTTAATGCAAGTAATTACTCTTAAATGGTAAAATATATATTCTTTCACTACACTTTGAAAAATGCTGACCTTGAAAAATATACTTAATAGAAATGTAATTACTTATTTTCTTAGTCACTTAAAACAAGCTAACCAGATGTCATGAAACAACCTCAAAAAGAGCCTCTCAAAAATATATTTAGATCTAATTAATATACAGTAACTAGCCCATTAAATTAAATGCTTATTTGAGACTAATAGTAGCCCCTTTTTTATTATAATTTGTATTTGCTGTAGCTGGCAGAGCAATAAACTACAGCTCTGAAAAACATCAAACAAAATGTATTACATGTCCCAGTTTGAGCTGGGACAGAGCTAGTTTTCTTCCTAGTATCTGTTATAGAGTACTGTATTTTGGAATTAGGATGAGAATAATATTGATATGGATGCCTTAGTCCCCTCTGAGCAGCACTTACACAGACTCAGGACCTTTCCTGCTTCTCACACCATGCCACCAGTGAGTGGACTGGGGGTGCAGATGTCAGGAGGGGATACAGCCAGGACAACTGACCCCCAACTGCCCCAAGGGATATTCCATACCATATGTCAAGATACTCAGTATATAAAATAGAAAAAAAGCTGGTCAGGAGCACTTATTCGAAACTGGTTGGGCACACTTTGGCAGGTAGTGAGTGATTGCTCTGTGCACCACTTGTTCTGTATGTTCTAATTCTTTTATTATTATTATTATTAATCCTTCCTCTTTTTTTGCAAAATATTCTGGCTTTATTTCAATCTATGATTGTTGCTGGGTTTTTTATTCCATTTCCCTCTCCATCCCATCGGGGATGGGATGGTGATTTAGCAGATGTGTGCTGTTCAGCTGTCTGCCAGGTCAAACCATAACAAACATTTATCATCTCTGGTCACCTCTGTGAAAAAACAATGAGAGTAACTGTGGGGTATTTCTGCAAAGTAGCATAGTAAGAATATTACTTAAACAGAAAGAAGTCCTGTAGTAGATAGGGACAGGCGATCGGAAGATCTCGGGATGTGACAGAAAGAAAGACCCCCTTCCCCCTCTCCTCCTGCAGCATGTTATCCATTACCCCAGAGAATGTAACCACACCTAACCCAGCAGTTTTCCACTCCTGACTAACCCTAGAGACCCTACCAAACCCCCCTGACGTAGCAAAGTCCCCCAAGACTATTTAAACCCATGAGATAAGATAATGAATGCTTTCGACCGTCCACCACACTGGTGTCTGCGTGTGTCGTTAGCCCGAGTAGCCCGGGCTAGGCTGGGCTGCCATGCTGTTCCTTGCAACCAGGTCGCCGTTGCCTCCCATGAAGGCAGCAAGTCCTAACAGTGTCAAGTTAGGTGAGTAAGGGAAGTAGCCAACTTCTGCAACAGGAAACCTCCTGACCTGCAGAACCTCCCAGCAGGTTACTCACAAGGAAATGAGTTGGGCCCCTAAAGCAGCTTCCAAGTCGCATTCATCCTGAGAGAAATGTGGTAGGAAGAAGGAATCCAATGCAAGACATTGATGGACTGAAACATCAAGAAGAGCACTAAGAGGTCAAACTTGTCTGTTTTTCATAGTTCCACTGATTTCCTTGGCAGCCACTTGAGAATCACAAACCTAAGACACATGTATATGCACTCAATTTTCTTTTGAGCTGTCAGTAAAACACTGAGTGCCTCATGGGTATGTGGAAGCTGAAGAAGCTCTGTGTAAATAGCTCCTTTTAAAAAGAAAATCTTACAGTAACTGTTAAGTACATCTGCAGATGATACAGTCATTAGCAGCCTGTTAGATCCCAAGTATGAGGTGGGAAAAAAATCTGTCTCACTGCCAAAAGAAAGGCATAAAGACAGTATATTATTGAAATACTTAATTTAATTTAATTTAACATGCTTGTTAGTATTCACACTGTTGGTAATCTCCCTAACTTTCTTTCTTTCATTCCAGACTTCAATATTTTAATATGATCTTTGAATCCTTTAAAATTATTAAATCTGAATTAAATCTATTTAATTCTATCTAAAATCTGTCTTGAACCTTTTTAAAATATAGCATAAAAATGCTGCAGGATTTCTCTCAAAAACTAGAAAAAAAAAAGAACTCAAAACTACTTTCTAAACATTGTAATGATGTTCATCTAAAGAAATTACAGCTTCAATTAACTGCAATTTCATTTGAGAAATATTCATGCTTGGAAAAACAAACTTCCTTTTATTGCAAAAAATCCCAAAATCCAAGTACCTTTCAAACAAAATTAAGCACTTGTGATTATCCACTTGAATGCTGGTAATAGAATAATTGAAATTTGACCCTTCCTCTACTAAACATCAATGTTAATATAATGCAAGTCAGATCTGTACCTTTTTTTCTTATAAGAGTGGAAATAAATAGGATTTTTAAGTTTCCCATTCCCCATTAAGCTGACTGCATCGAGTCTGAAGATAAATTCATGGAAATGAATGTTTTTTATGCATCCAAGAAATGCATCTAATATGCCCAAAGCCAAATAATTATCATTACAAGAGACCCCTGCAACCTGAACTTAAAGGCCACCAGGTTGTGAGGAATGAAAGCAATTTGTATAATCAAATTTAGAATATAATCTACCACTTTACATGTAGCACACCTGCCAGGCAAACAAGTTAACCTATCTCAGGTATGATCATCTTCACAATGAGGCTTTATTATTAATTGACTGCTGTTTCTGTTGAGCACCTTTGAAGTGACTATCATATATTTTTAATCCAGTGATAGGGGCAAAAAGCAATATCTCAAATCCTTTATATTTTCCTAAGTAATATCCCTCATTCACCATGAGCCTTGGTTCAGATATAAAGGTTTTCCAAATTAGCTCTTCTCCAATGAATGAGGAGAACCTTTTAGACTCCCAGATCAGATATGTTTCAATTATTATGGAAAAGGCCATTGATACATGCATGCAGCAAGGCAAGAAATAGAATGTTGGAGTAGCCCTGTATCTTGTCATTGTCAGTGACATACACTTGTAGTTCAGAGGAACAGGAAAATATTTTACTTTTAAGATAAAATATGAGAACAGTAAACCAAGATATAGATTTTCTCATGTTGCCAGTCCAACCCTTACAAAAAGATTGGATCAATCAGGCAAGTCTTTTACTAGACATCTGTTTGAAAATACATGAGGAATAGTTCCTGATGTAAGCCTACTGGCTAACATTTTGACACTCACACAAGCATGGCAAATGACAAAGCACTTTGATAGGTACATATCTCTTTTTTCACGTATTCACTCAGCTTTAGGTGTTACATATTTTTTATTAAATCTGTGTTCTGCAGGACTGATTAATATCTATTGTAAATCAATATGGCTTGAATTAGGACAGTGTAGCTGTGCTAATTTACACTGGTCTTCAATCTGGAGCACTGATTTTAAACTAGTATACTATATTTCTATACTAAAGAAACACAGTTTTCAGCTTGACATAGTACTGCATTTTGCATCTCTTCAAGGAACAAGATTAAGATGTGATTCATACTTTTTGAGTGATTTTTATATCAAGCTCCTATAAGCATTTATCATTTGCACAGGGACTCCTGCAGATCTTCAAAAACACCAAAAGCACCAGAGTATCATCCAACAAGACAGCTGACTAGAATCATCTCTGGAGAGTCTGACACTTTGCATTTATAAATCTTGTTGCTTAATTTAAAAACCAACCAAATAACCCTAAGATTTTAAAATCAAATAAACAACTATAAGATTTGCCACTGAACAAAACTGTTGTTCTTCCCTTCTCCGATAATCATAGACATCTCTGGGGTCAGCCAGCTCCCCTACCTTCTGGATGACTGAATCCAGGCATCCTATTCACAAGCTGCATCAGCAGATGGAAACCCCAGGTCCTAACAACAGGCAAACCACATCACAGTCACTTTGAGAATGGGGGAGCCAGCCTGATTAAAAGGACTACAGCAATTAAACAGCCTGTCTAATGAGCCATTTGGTCATAAGGACATCCCAAGGAGCAGAGAAGTCCACAGAAGGGACATAGTGAGCCAGAAAGATTGGATAGAATCGTCCAATGTCCCTGCTAGGCAACGAGCAAAGATGGCTAGAGAAAGAGCAAGAAAATGGAAAACAAAACAACAAAAAGCCTTGGAAGCATCATTTATTGACAGCATTTCCTCTGAGTCTTGAATGAAATGACCGGCCTTTGCAAAAGTTTTCAATTCATCAAAACCATTTTTGACAAAAGAATGTTATGTGAAAAAAATTGTCTTTGAGTTCAAAACTTTATATTTTTGTTATGAATAGCAGAAAATTATAGTCATACTTTGTTCTTAATGCAGTGCTGAGGAGCCTTCTAGGCAGATATAAGTGTATTTATCAGCATATGTTTAAAAATGCATAAAAGGAGAAAGAGGTGCAAATATTCTTCATACTTTGACTGAAGGGTCATGAAAGATCAGGTAGTTCAAAAAGATACTCGAGTGTTCTACAAATCAGTGGGAAAATTGGTTCAAAATCCTCCCATCTGCTTCACTGTGCATCTCCTTGCAATGAGCATGTACTTCACAGCTGGTAATTTACATGGCCATGAAAATCTGTGAAACTGCAGACATCAGCTACCAGAGATGGAGAATCATAATCAATTAATGCCTTAAGAAGCACAAAGGGAAAAAAAAAATCAATATGGAATTTCACAGTGTGGAAGAGTTGGGACTAAGTAGCACCAATATGTATGAGTAGCTAAATTTATATTACTGGTTCTTGCCTAGAGAAAAGAATCATAGATGAGCTGCATTTTGGATTTGATATGACAAGGGAAGTTGTAAAAAAGCACAAGGTCCTAACTAGCTAGTAGAGCAGGCATGCTCAAGAAGCTTCCTTGTGCACCTGAGCTGTGTCTGAAGGGGTTTCATGCTAAGGCATCTTTTTTGAAGTATTTTCTGTCTGAAAAGGTAGACTCTGAGCAGAACAAAATAAACCAGGTTAAAGTCTCAGTGGATCTATATTCACATCGCAGTCCATATACTCCCTTCAACCCCAGGGTTTCAAATTGTCTGAGAGGTCAACTTGTGGCCCAAATTTTCAGAAATAACCAAGGTTCACTTTTGAATTTGCACTTGATAGGGCCTGATGTGGGATTCAAGTTTACAAGTTCAGTAGGGTCTGACGTGGGATTCAAGTTTACAATTCAATTTTATTTAGAGTTCCTCAAGAATGAAAACTCACAGAACCTGGACATGCAAAACTTACTAATTAATTATGCAAGAAACAAACCTAAAGAATGCAAAAGCAAGAATTAACATTTTGTGCCACTCTTACTAGCTAAGGACCAGATTTTCAGCATAGCTTTCCATCATTCAGTGTTTTTCTCTCAGTGAAAAACTTCCCAGACTTTCATTAGTCCTCCGTACAACAAAGACAGATATAGCTGAGGCTGTAGAGTCCATGCAGCTAATAGTAAAATGGAATGCATCTGTATTTTCAGAACAGCAGATTTTAATGCCTCAAAACTCATGCCCACCCACGCACTTCAGTCTCCCAGTTAATCTCTTCATGGAACAGTTAATTTCCAAAATGTTTTCACTTAAGGAGTTACTCAATGAAGTCCTTTTAGTAAGCACCTCAAGCTCTAATCATCACTTTAAACAGGATATTGTTAGTGTGGTACAGCATTCACAACAATAAATAGATATGATCAATAATTTAGTATTTGACTTGCAGCTTTGGCCATTGGGGATCATATTTTCTTTGACAATATTCTTAAAGGTATGTTTTCAAAGTGAATAATTTTAGCCATACTTTCTCTGAAGTCTCACTTATGACCTATATTACATAAATGCTTTCATCATATATACACACATATATATAATTGTATAAAAATAAGCTCTATAAATACCTCACAGAGTGAGATTTCACTTACCTTTTTCTGAGGATCCACCTCTAGCTAGGACAACTGGGTGTATCAATGAACTTGGAAGTGGTAAGTCTCAACAGACTCAGTGACCAGACTGCAAAGGTGGCCCAATGGATTTGCTTGCTCAGCTCTCATCCTGATTCAACAGCTTCTTCAGGAATTTTCTTCTCATGTCATGTTGAGTAGTACAAGGACCTCCTTATTTCTACAGAACAGTAACAAACACAAGAGGCAAACAATAAAAACAAGAAACAACACCCCTGGCCTTCCCGGCTTTCTTCCCTGCCTTGGCTATCACCAACAGAGAGGGAAGACCTGAAGAAATATTCTCTCCAGGCTGTTCAGGAGATATTCAAGGACATTTAAGGTGAGGTACAAATAACTCTGCAGTGGAGGACTTCTTCCAGAGATTTGGTTGGCATAAGCACTTATTTTTTACTTGTTTTTCTTTACATCAGTTTTGTCTGTGGTTCTCATTCACTGTAAATTGACACATATTCATAAAAACCAGTGGGATTACTCTAGTCCATACATCCTGAATATTCTGTGTGGGTTGGGCTTGTCCCTTTATTCTAAATTTGCAAAGCCTGTAAAATAGAGGTTCTCCTCCTTGGCCAAGGCATCAGGATGTTAAATCAAGCATTACTGTGTGTTCACATAAATGTGAAGATTTCATTCAAGCCCAGTCTATTATACAAAAATTAGTTAATATATTGATAATAGATCCAAATATCAAAACTAATACTTATGATGTTATCTTTTCCCCTGCAGCTTACAGTCTGTAAAATTTTAACTCTGCATCAGCCAATATTTTTGTAACAGATTTCTCACTGAGAACACTGATTCTGCCGTAATTCTTAAGATATAAAAAGATCACCTTTAGTTATTTTCAGACTGGCCGAAATACTTGTGGGATTTCTTGCAGTCTATGCTCAGAAGTAGCCACCAAGATGACAGACATTTTTAATTCTAATTTTTACTGTCTCATAACCTTTGTCAAGGCCTAGAACAATGAACTGCAATCGAAGAACACTGGAACATATAGAGATTCATGCTAAGCCTAAGGAACTGGCCTGGAGTTAAAGATTCAAGAGCTCTTGCATATATGCGCACAACATATGTGAGAAGTCTCTCCAGGGAAGATGTGAACCACAGAGGCTTAAACTGTGACTTGCTCTTGCGGAAATCTATGTAGCCATAGTAATAGAGACCTCATAACTAAATAGAATAAACAAATAAGAAGTAATGCCATGTTAACACACAATATGTCCACAGCTGGGAATCAGACAAATCTGTGATTGAACCTCAAAAGACATGTGACAAGAGTCTTCAAGAAGGCAGGTACAAGTTTGAAGTGAGCAACCTTTGTGAAGCCACAACACTTAATTTCTTTTACATAGGGCCATAGTATTCTTCACATGTAGATTTCACATCACTTTTTAGTCTCTTAATTGACTTTAATTGTCATATTTACATTCCTGGGGGATTTACTCAGATGGTACCTCAGCTATATTTTGAAGACAATGGATTTTCACATATAAAACAGAAGGATAATTAATTCACTGAAGAAAAACAATGGCCAGTGAGAGCTTTAATTGGTGATGTGATTGGCAAAAAAAGAAAGATAAATAATTCATCTGAAACACAACAGGAGAAAAGATACGGACAAAACATAAGGGAAGAGGGCATGAGAATGACACAATTATCGTAGGTTGTTAAACTTTGGTCACTGTAAACACCATACAGAAGTTCTTCAAGAAAGAACTCCAAGGTTATGTAACACCACCCCAGGCACTGACAGTCAGTAGAGACCTGTGAAGTGGTACACATCCCTACCATTCCGCACAGCACAGGGTTTGCTCTGACCTCAGGAAATCATGTTGGTGCTGGACATAGAAAATACAATTTAATTCCAGGATAATTAAAAGCACTTAGGAGGTGATGGATGGCCTAAAGGAGACCAAATGTGATTTAACCTGGAATTTTACTCATAATAGCTATAAAAAAAAGATGAAGTTATGCAGAAAAATACTTTGGCAGCAAGCTCAAAAATTAATATTTTATACCAGTCTAATGTTAAAACACCATTGAGGGTAATGCTAACCAGTTGCTTGGGGTTTAAGTGATTAACTTGGGCATTAAGTCCTTTTAAGGACATTTGTTAATTTTCTATATCTAAACCTAACTCTATTATTACTGTTATTGTTGTTATTTCTGATCTTTTACAGACAATCTTTCTTTTTGCATGATTTTTTTTAAAGACTATTTTCCTGAGCTGCTTCTCTTCTCCTGATCATGACGCAAGTAGCCCACTTTGTCATTCAGCAGGAAGAAATACATCATTACAATTCAAGTAAAAATGTTTCAGCAGCAGTAGTCACTACTTGGATCACTCCAACAGTCTGAAGAGTTTGGACTCCTAATTAAAGTAATCCAGAATCAAATATCTATGTATGGTACAAATGTGTGGTAAAAAGTTGCTTCTTCAAATAGATTTATTAATGAAATTTGCCGAGTATCTGTGACCTATATCCATTAGTTGGGTAAAGTATCATAATTTTTGAAAGATTAAAGGCTTTTTCTCCTTTTTCTGATAAAGTTTTCACATTTGCTACAAAACAATTAAAGATGAGGGAATGAGAAGGGGAGGGAAAGATTGCATAAGTGAAGTTCAGGCCTCAGACTCCCAGGAGACTCAAAAAGCTGAAGAATCCTCTTTTCTCTCATACTCAGGGAATATTTAATCCTGTTATGGGAAGTGCAAGGACTTCATAGGATAACCTGACTTCAGAGACTCTCCTGAGAAGAACAACAGAAAATCTAATGTTGATACTTCAAAATACTGAATAAGGGCCCTAACATGTTGCTAAAGGAAAAGAAAAGGAGAAATTGGTCATCACTCAAGTTTTACAGAAAATTGCTGGAGGCATCTGCCTTCCTTGGCAGGAATTTGAGTAGATGGAGAATGGAATTTAAGACATATTCTGATCCTCAGTATTTCACTGTCAGATGGAGAAACCACCTTCCTGCTCAAACATCTAATATGGATGAGATCCAAGCTATACATGCTGATGGTATTAAAACACTTTTAGCTTCCTGTATGCCCCTGCAGACCTCCCTGCTAGGTATCCCAGATTCTGCAGCTCTGTGCTCTGTGACTGGAGACTTTGTTCTCTGACATTCATCATTGATACATTTAAGCTCTCCTTCAGATCTCAGCTTCAGAGTTTAAATCACAGTTTTCAAGCAAATTTGGCATTATAAAGTTAATCTATCCTGAAAGTAGTTTTTCAGAAAAGGACCTGAAGGTCCTGGCAGACAACTGCCATGTGCCACCATGTGCCAGTAATGTGTCCTTGCAGCACAGGAGGCTGGCTGCATCCTAGACTGGGATGAGAACTTCCAGCAAGTTGAGGGAGGTGGTCTTTCCTCTCTATTCATCCCTGGGGAGAAAAATCTGGAGTTGTGAGCCAGTGTTGTACTTCCTACCATATGAAAGGGCCTGTTTAGGGCCTGTGTAGCCATTGTTATCTGTTTTAAAACAAGCTCCACTTTGCCAACAGGTAATAAAACCTAAGTTTTTTAATTCTAGATGGCAAATGTTAAAGAAGGATGAAAAATGTATTATGCTGTTCTGCAAACAGAAGTATGCTCTTCTCTGAGGCTAGACTTAACAACACTATGGAAAAAAATGCTTTGCTCAAAAAGGATGTAGATACAACCAAAGCACTAAAACCATATCTCCTAAGGCAGAAAAAACTGCATTAATTTAATGATTTGCTAAGAAATCTGAAAAACTGTTCTATCACTGCATAAGACACAGTTTTCCATGAAATATGTCTGCAGTTCCAATCTATATGAAGTCTATCAGATAAAAGGCACAAATGTTTTTAAGTTTAAGAAATATTTTGCATTTTATGAAATGAACAGGGTCTATGCCTTTATTAGTGTTCAGCTCTTTATTAAAATGTCAGCTCGGCAGGGGGGTGTTGTAGCTTCTTCCGGTAGCCGAAGGGTGAGAAGGCTGCAGAGTCTGACCCTGGAGTCTCCGTGGCACACTGTTATCCAGAGGTGAAGAGGTGTCCAGTCTGTATCTGAAATCCCAGCAGACCATCCTCTCCTTTCCTCCTGGCACACTGGTAGCCGCAGGGTGGGGGGATGTGCAGAGTCTGTTGCCGATATCCAGCAGCAGCTATCCCTCTCCTTCCCTCCTGGTAACACAGGAAGAGTGTCTGTTTACCTTGTGCCTGCTTCCCACAGCCCAGTCCAGTCTGGTCCTCTGCAGGTTATGGTGACAGGTCAAACACAGCCTAGGGATGGGTTTCCCTTTTCCCCAACCTGCACACCCATCTAGCCCCCTCCACTGTGCCCATCTTTTTCATTTTGGGGTGTTTTTCATCCCCAAAAACCCCTCCCATGATTCCACTGGATTATTTTGCATCCCAGTCCTAGTTTGGGTGGGGGTGTAGGTGATTCCCAGGAGCAATTAGGTAATTAACATTTCAATGTCAGTACTTAGTTCGAGCCAAATGTCCCAGCCAGGCTGTTTTGTTCATAACATTTTATCTTCTGCCTCTTTTTCATCTCCCTTGCTTAAGATGAATGTGCCAAGTCTGTACAGGAGAGACCAATAACCTCCAAATCTAATTATGATTTCATAGGTCAAGATATATGTCTACTGAAACATCAAGTTTGTTATTCCCTGAGTCAGCTGATAAAGCACAAGCAATGACATTACTTCATTATAAGCAATTTTTAGGAAGATCTAAGAGGCAGGGTTTGCCTTCTGAAATTTTGAATGTAGTAGTCTAAACTGATTTCAATAGATCATTCACCCAACTGAAGCAGATCCAAACATTCAGTATACTTTAGGCTTGCCTCTAAGTAGGAAATATGATTATCATTAAAAGTACCAAAACAGAAGAAATAGTAACAATCTTTTTAGGTCACTTGTCATTAGAACAGATAGGTGCTGGAGTTCAGGATACCTAAAAGCTTATACAAAAAGACTGCAAACCATTTTAGCATAAATTTTTGGCAAATGGCAAAAAGCAGTATCTGAGAGACAGAAAACAAAATAATTTCTATTCATGTGGCACTCTTAAATAACAAATAACAGACACAATCTTTTTGTTGATGACCATATAAATGTTGCTTCCGAAATAGCAGGCAGTGTCCAAAGTTGTTTATAAATAACAAGCTGTTTAAAACATCAAGAAAATAGACTTTTAGGTGAGGTGTCCACATGGCATTTTAATAGTACTGTAATAATACTCTACAGACACTACTAAGTTAGTGTATTTTAAACAAGGGTTATGAAGTGCTCTTTTACATAACATTACTTTTACACAATATTTACGACATATATGCTGCCATTGCCCCCTTCTTTACAATAATATATTATTAGGAGAGCTAAAAAGTTGTAGATGACATAAACCAGCATTGGCTCCACAAGTATATCAGAATATATATATATATATATATATATATATATATATATATATATATACATACACAGTTCCTTGTATATAGAAAAAGACAGAAAGCCCAATCTGAAAAATAAGGAAGTCAAATGTGGGGATTTGCCTAAACAAATCTGGGTGCCCAAAGAAGGATCACTTCTTTCAAGTGCTAAAGTTATTAGAAATGTCAGCAGAAGTCCATGAGTAAAGTGACAGAGGTCACAGACACAGCAGACACTGCAAGTTTGCTTTATTTTTCTACCTCTCTCCTCATTTAATGGACAAAATGGGCATCATCAAAATGCCACAGCCAGTGGTAGTGGAAGGTTTTTTTTGTATTTGGCAGGTCTGAAGTGATCACAAAGAGCGAAACAGTCAGGCTTTTAATGCACACTTACCTTCCTGTCTTAAAATCTCTCCAAGCATTTCACACCAAGTTCAAATAAATGACACTTGCTTTACAATCTAGGCTGATGTTCTGAGGACTTCCTTAGCAGCAAAGCATCCAGAAATCGTTCCACTGGATATGATTAATAGGGGTGTATTACTCTGCATATTCTGCATTTCAAGCTTATGCATATTCATATGAGCACTTACAAATGTCTAATATTCTTATGACAACCCTTGTAAAGCACTGAATGCACCAGTTGCATACAGTTTCCTCACTGAAGATCCTTTGAACTATGCCACTTGGGATATCTGCTATGGCTGTTTTGCTCTGTGTCAGTCCCTCTGTGCTCCCAATGAAGCCCTCACAACATATAATAAATATATATAAATTATATATATATATATATATATATATATATATAAAAACATATAAAATAATAAAAAACAATAATAATAGAAATATTAAAAGTTAGCACCACTGGCTTAAGTGCAAACGACCAAAACTTGTTAACAAAAGTCAGACAACTTGACTAGTTTACCTAGAAGTCAAAATTGACAGAATAAGTATTGTAAAGCTTCAGGATATCAAGGCATTCTGTGTTTCCCAGTGCAAGTGAGATGTAAACACACTGGTGAGCTCAGTGAAAGACCACTGAAATAATTAAGGGTCTGGGGCAGCTCTCCTGTGAGGAAAGGCTGAGAGCTGCAACTGACTGTTCAGCCTGTAGAAGGGAAGGCTCAGGGGGGATCTCATCACTGTGTACAAATATCTGAAGAAAGTGTGGAGAAAATATGGGGAGTGTCTCAAAAGATGCTGGCATAAATGAGAAATGCTCCCCTGTATTTATTTTTTGCAACTCCATTTTGTGCCACTCCATGTTTGTAACGTATTCATTTTCTCTTCTGCTTTTGTTACTAGCATCCAGTACCACTCTCCACTGAGTCCAAGGATATTGGGAAGGCAAAATAACAGGTTTCTTCATGAGAATAAATGGTGGAGGTCTGAACAAGAGAGAAATGTAAATCCAAGTATTTCTTCTAATCATTTTTATCAATCCTAACAAGTCATAAAGAAAACTTCTAATCCAGTCTTTCCAAACAGAATCTCATTGGTCTTTATGTTGTCAGTCAGCATAAACCTAGTACTGGGTGGAACACATCTGCTGAGACAGAGAAACTAATTTATAAAGTAGTGACGTCACCTTCTCTTATAATCACGGGAGTGAAACAAGCACTTTTGGATTCTGTTTCATCTTGAAAAGGATGTCCAAAATAAGCCAGATTAATTTTATCCTAAAAGTACCTATTTCTTTCCACAATATTTGAAAAGAGCTTGCAAAGAGCTGATGGCAGCCAATGCAGGCAGTCACTTACATGAGGACAAATGTCAGACTGTGATGCTGATTTATTTACAAAGACAGTACCACTCTGACCTGATAGAAAGGTTGCAGATTAAGTCGATTTTCACTACAATTTAAAATTCTTGTTTACAGGCCTCTATGTCAACATAGCTAAGAATCAGGCATCTCAGCAGGAACATGCCCTTCCAAGCAGGCATCCAGAGGGGGCAGAATGGAAAAAGAAATAGAGACAGCTGCCTCTGCCTCACTTAGTCTGCTAGAGGACATTTTAGGTCTGTTAGAGAGGAATGCCACTACATTGTAGCATTGTTGCATTTTCAGTTATGGGGAGCTGCTGCAATACCACATTCGAAAGATCCCTTGCTAAACCATTAACTATGTTACTTTCAGATACTGTGATCAGTCATGTTTCTTCAACACCTGCCTCACCCCTTGAGCAGATTTTCAGGAATTGGTGGGACACTATTGGGCACTCCTAATCCTGTTATCCAGTAGGATAACAGAACACAGTGGGGGGAAA
This sequence comes from Lonchura striata, assembly GCF_050655825.1. Taxonomy (NCBI): domain Eukaryota; kingdom Metazoa; phylum Chordata; class Aves; order Passeriformes; family Estrildidae; genus Lonchura; species Lonchura striata. Next base: position 80,020,214 of record NC_140705.1, on the reverse strand, counting down.
AGTAATACTGAAAATCATGTAGATAAAAGTTCAGGACTTGGACATTCATCATGCCACAGTAATTTACAGAGTTTCTATAAAACCGGAAATAAGACAACCCCTGTTGTGCAGCAAGCTCTGTTTGCCCCAAATTGTAAATTTTCTTCTTGACAACAATTTCCACTGGAATAAGGGTCATAAGACATGTGAATTTGAGTATCTCTGTGAAATACATCTATTTGAGGATGCTTTCTTTCTTCCTCCCGTTATGCATAATTTCAGCATTTTCTGGGCACTAATATCCTCAGAGAAAAAAAACCCAGAATGCTGGCTCAGAAGTGCAATTTCAGTGCCCTCCAGTATCCTTCACCACACCCCAAAGATGTACAGCCCTTATGAACCCATAGAGGATCAATTTGAATTTTTACTGAAAGGCAGTTTGCTTGCTCTGGCTGAAAAAAAAATTGCAGACTGGTCACCAGAATCAAACAACTCTTCTGGAACTGCAGTGAAAACAAAGAAATGGCAAAGCAGAAAACACAGAATCAACCCTTTCTGGTCAACCTACTTAACCCATGTTAAGTAAATCAATTTTGAGAATGGAAATCTTTTTTACAAGTATATCATCACATATTCAACATAAATACACTGAGATATCTTTATTTTTTCTCCTCTATTCAGAACTACTCCCCACTAAGGACATAATGTCTGTGGCATTCCAAAAGTCACAGATTTGTCTAATTATCGTCAATTCATATGTTTGTTAGATGCTCACAAAAATCTGTGACATTGAAAGACATTATGCAAAGATACCATTTCAATAAATGGAAGGATCATGGGAACAGTATCATATACTGTTTTTTCAAAGGAACAGAGTACAAAATAATGGTGTTGGGATATGGAGGCGGGTAGTTCTTCATTCACCCTTTCTATTTACACAGCAATAACCAGCATAAGATCAAAAATATAAAAATCTTTCCCTTCTCTACGCATCAATAACACACGTCTCACTAATCATTTTTGCAGTGTCTGCTGGTCATGTTTAGTTCTGTAATCACTTTCATTTTATTTTACTTTTTCATAGCAGGAAACATCTGCTTGTTTCATACATTGGAGTCCATGCATTAAGTTCCCAGGAGAATAAAATTCTAAGCCACTCCAAAGTAAACAGGAAAAAATGTACTGATTTCTCTTAAGGCCAGAACTTCATCTCAAATCTTTGGGTTTCAGCTAAATTTTAAAGGTTGAAGGCCTTCCCTGCACTTGGAAAGACCCAAAACCATAGTCTCCTTCGTCCTTAACCATTAGCATTCACATGTTTTATGCTAAAAGAACTCACAGCTGCCTTGATTCAGTTTTTAAGTATTCTTCATGCAGGCAAATGCAACATGAATCTGGAATCAAAGCCGAATCTCTTTTCAGTGTTAGTTACTGCTCTTCATAATTTTTAAAGCACCAATAAGCATATATACTCTCTATCCAAAATAAAAAACATCATATAATGGCATGCAGAAAGAGATCAGTTCTAGGAAAGAGATTTTGTTTGGTGCTGAATCTTGGAGTTACATTATGTCCCTGTTGTTTGATGTACTGGTTCACCTTTTACCTTTGCTCGACCTATCCCCATGTGTTCCTTCCTGCCTTTCCTTCCTCTCCCTTATACAGGTGTATAAAAGCTACCCAGTCCTAATGATATAAAAATGTGCTGGTTTGTGTGTTATGCCAGCAAGCCTGTGTGTCTTCATTTTCCCTCCAAACCGGGGCAAGTCACCTTTTTTTATGTGTACTCTTTTTATAAAAATGATCATTCTGAAAAAACTCCATACATTATTGCTTTGAGTTAAACATGCCACAGTATGTATCAAAAGCCCATCTACATTGGAAAGTGCTTTCCTCATAACATTCAGAAGGATTGGATTGTTTGGATTTAATTAAGAAATCATTTAAACATTTGCCCTTTATCTGTTGCTTTTAGTGTACAATAATTTCTTTACTCAGGAGAGTTCTTAATATTCCCAAATGGTCAGGCAATAAAATTAAATGTTCAAAGATTTTGCTATCTGGTGGTTGCAGATATCACACTTGTGATGCTGATACTTGGTTGTCAGACTCAAATGTGCAGAAAGCAATTAAAATTCTTTACTTTGGTCATGCAGGAGATGCGAAAAAAAGGCTCAGTGTGCAATGTGACAGATGTGAGCTCTTGGAAACGTGAACTTCAAAACCTATTATGCAGGGAGATATGGTAAGCACTGTGGACTTACAGAATATTCAGAAAATCTTTTGGATCAGTGCTATAAACATGTGCAGAGAAAAACTCTGAGAAAATTTGTTTATACCAGCTTACTCCAGCACCAATCAAGAAGGCAACACCACTCCTTAAAGCATGTATACAAAACCAAAAACTGGAAATCTGATAAATGTGCACCTGCAATTTCTCAGGATTCCACAAAGCCAATGTCTTACTAACCTAGAAATTAGGACAACTATTTCCATTTTTTCTTTTCAGTTGTTGATATGTAATGCTGTATTCTAGAGGATGAATATGCTACCTTTTGAAATCCAGTTCCAAAGTTCCTACTTCACTTTATTCTTGTCCCAAAAGGAAACACTGTGCATACAGAACTAATGCCAATGCTGCATTTGGGAGTGTCCTATTTCCATTGATTAGGCTACTAGCTTTTTCTATCAGAGGTGTTAATTCTCATGGAGTCTTTGAATTTTCCATGATTATCCTCTAATCACATGACCTAACACTCACAAATTCTGGTGTGTTTTTCACGGCATTATGATGAATCTTTTCATAAATCACATAAGACCATTATCAATGGAACATAATTTTTTTTTGAAAGAGAATCATCAGCCTCCTTGTCAGCTTTATTACAAAATCTTTTTCTGACATAAACATCTTTTTGGCACTTTCTTGTTCTTGTGAAAGAGAAGAATAAACTCAGTGGATCATATTTAAGAGATATTTACTCCAGTGGTCTCTATGGTGGGCTTTACATTATGCTGTCTGCATAAATATTTTAATTGCACCAATATTTACATAAGAATACAAAAAACAACAGTATCCCTCTTTCCTGAGAGGCACTAGCTCATAGAGAGTACATGACTGACAGCACATAGCAAATATTACTTTATCCTGTGCCTGTTGATTTGCCTCTCCTCAAGCCCTTAGCATTGCTGCACAGCCACAAGCCACAGGACTATAGTAAAAAGGAAAATTTCATCCTGAATTTCTCACAGACACTTAGCAAACTGGAGACATTATTTACTCCTGCTAGAGTGGGAAATCCCAGGCACTTGATGCTAAGGAACTGAAAGAAAGTACAGTGACAAGTAGTGAATGGGGCATACAGAAAGAGAGCTGTGTATCCATCTCAGATCTGGGGTCTGTTGCTCTCAGTAGCAGCTCCTATGCTGCATATGCATGAATGCATTTCTGAAACTATAAGCCAAAATGAACTAAAAGGAACAACTTTAAACAATGCCACAGTCAGCTTCTGACTGCTAGCAAGCCTTCAGCAGGCTCACTGATACTGGTCTCCTGCAAGGCTGTGTTTCAGACAGCCATTATGCTGCACTGGTGGGAAATTCCAGATTAATATTTCTTTGAGACACATGGTCCTATCAGCCAACTCACTCTGAATTTCTGTACCAAATATACATGGGGGCTGGCTAGTGGAGAGGCCAGGTCTGCTCTGACCCATTGCACAGAGGTGTTTAAGGAGCACGTATTACTCCCCAAAATGAGATGCTTGGAGACTGTACAAGTTTAGGATATTTGCTATCAACAAGGACCCTAAGAGCTTTCAACAGTGAGGTGAACTCTAAAGCCTTTGTTGACAGACATTTCTGGGCACTGTGGTTCACACTTCTGCTTCCAGGGGTAAGCCAGGCATGCTGAGTTCATCTTGCTTTAACACATAAGGAGAACATTGCAGAATGCACACATGCTTTGAGCTCAGAGAACTTCAGGTTGATGCAGCTCCTACTCTTTCATCTTTCTACAATCTTCCCTGGCTAGTTTGACCATCTGTAATTTTTATGAAAAAACACCATTAAAATTACTTTATTTATTTTAAAAATCCTTTTTTTCCCTTCTACTGTACTGCCTAATTTTCTCTATTGGTCCAACTTTGAAGCACTAGTCCTTTGGCTGACAGCTTTTTATTATAGTTACTATAGACACTGTAATTTGAAAGGCCAGGTAACCCCTCTTATTCTCAGTATAATGTTTGCTGTCATGGAACTATGCATTATTAATATTATAAGAATAGGCAAAAAATAACTCTGCAGGAAAATTGGCACAGCATCAGTTAAAATACACAGTAAGGTCATCCTTTACAGAACTTTTAAGCTGTTAAAGGGCACTGGCAGGGCTAAGCTGCCAGACGAGTGCCTGAAGCCTTATTGGCTTTCAGTCCAGAACAGTCAAGAACAAAATCCCATTCTCTTGTTCCACCAACCTCCTCAGAAGATGTTGTGACTGTCCATTGGTTATCACTTACTCTCACTATCTTTCAGCCACTCTGGAAATAATGTTTAAACTATAACTCAGAAAGAACATCATTTTCCAGCCAATCAATAACCTTCCCTCTTCATCATTTCCATCAGAGTTTACATACTTATTTTTCTGCTGCTTCTGCTACTTCTGTCATTTCTGGACTATTCCCACTGTGTCTTGCTAGTCTCTGACATTGCCATCAAAGAAACCCAGCAAGGAAACAAGTATATATAAGTACCTCAATTAATTAAGGCTATTCTATTATGTTCTAACTAAAAATATAAATTAAAAATATTTGCACTAAGATAAATCCAGAAAATTCTGCAAAAATCACAAAATTCAGATAACTGCAAGAGTAGATCACAGAAAAGGAGGAAATTAGACCAGAAAGGTATCATCTGATCTCTATGCCTAAGTAAGCAACTCCCTCAGGATACCCTGAAGTGTATTCTATACACTTGATAAATGTCTGCCTGTCAATATTTGTGTGTGTTGCAATTAAAGCTTGTAGAACTGTAATGGCACTCTTCCACAGAAAATAAATAGACTACAAGCAAATTCTGATGAAAAATCTACAATATATTGTTAATTTACATACATTAATATGTAGATAATATGTGAAAAATTATAAATATTAATTGTGCAAATACCTGTTCTTGCAAGAACTGGCTCATTGCATTAATCCCTCCCTTTGCTTTGTTTCACCCACTCTCTGATTCAGAAGCGTTTGGGTGTGCTTAACTTCAATGTCCTGAAAAGCTCTCTGGAAAGTGCTGACTTGACAATCTTGGCAGGGGCCCAAATGACAAGAGAAGTTGATCTTTCTAGGAGAACATATTTTCAAATGGTTTCTGTCTTGTTTTTCCAGCACCCTCTAAGCCATGATATCACAACACAGTATTGTGTAAGTGCTGGAAGCAAAGATTTCTTGTCAGAGTAAGCCTGCAAACTGCTGGTTATAATGGGATTTTAACTCAACTATTTGTCTAGAACTACTGGATTATGACAAAAATGATAATGCTGCTAATGGCAGAGAGGACAGTGACAATGTGACAGTTTCCATTGACCTTTACGCATAATGTAAAACTAGAAAAGAGCATTGTAAATGTTATTCCTTCAACATCTTTATCTACAGCTGAAACCAGGTTAAAGAATCAAACTTTTTTTTATATAATCATGCAAATAATAAAGTCTTTCTATCAACACATAGAAAACTGATTTCATTATCCCTTGATGAGGCCAGTTGGGTAGTTTGGGGTTGACCAAGTTGGTAAGTTTCTTATATTAATGCAAATTTTAATTGCAGACTGAATAATTACAAAACCTTCACTAGCAAAAATGCAAAACAGTCTTCTTAGAAAAAGTCCCTCAGTTTTGCAGTTCATTTTTGCACAGTCCTTTACAAGTTAATTGGTTTACTATCTAGATGATTGGATGAAATTTTCTTGTTAAATTCAAGCACTTAGTAATAATTTTAAGGATTTTTCCCAAATGAGAAAATAAACATTAAAATAAACGTATTTTATTTTTATGTGGTTCTTCCAGACATCTAATTAGAAAATTATTAATTCCCACTGAAGACCTTCAAAATTATAATGATACATGTGCTCTTAAAACACATATCTATAAGTATGTTTTCAAGGATCAAGAGAGGGGAAAGAGAAAAGTTGTATTTCATAAAACTAGAATTGGTTATTCACACTTGAAGGGAATAAATTTTGCAGTAAAAAACAGAATGTGAAACAAAATGAATTTGCAGGAAGATCAGCTACTACAGACAGAGTAGACATAGAATTCATCCATCATTTCTACCCTGAAGAGGGTAATTCAGCTGGAAGCATCTAGCCCCCTACAGTCATGTCTATCAGATGAATAAGTTTAAAAATTAACTGGATGGATAAAAAGGAATGGCATTGAAATGAATTACATAAAGAAATCCCTTTGACAAGGGAATGAGAAAACAACAGCGTTTTTTTCACTGAACCAAGAGAAAGCTTGAGGTGATTATTTGGTAAACTGTCCCAAAGTTCTGCAAAACAAGATGGTTTGACTGAAATATTAAATCTGCAATGAGCAAATTTTGTCATACTAAGGACGGTACGGACGTGAAATGCCACTGTAACCTTTGGGCATGAAATGTAGATGAATAAACATTTCATCCTGCACACTATTTTTGCAGATTCACATGCTGTGAATATCTTCTCCATTCAGCAATTTGATGCATCCACATTTTGTTGAAAACCACAAGGTTAGAATCTGCCTGATCTGCTAAATTTCAATCTATTCATAGAAGTCCAGGCTGTGTATACTTAGAAACACTTAAACTGTTTGACAATTTGTTAAATTAAATGAGAGTTTAATTTATTGATCAGCAAATGATTGCAAGGTAAGAGTTTATGATGATACAATATTGCCCTGATTTTTATGAGCGTAGGAGAAGATACTCTAAAGAGATATTAAATAAATTAAACAGAAAAGCAGAAAAACCTCTTTCAGAAGACAAATTTCAAAGCAGTTCTAAGACTACATTGATTAAAGTGCTGCAAGGTGGTTATACAATATTGATACAAGTTCAGTTTTAGAACCAATGAAGTGATATTTTTGACTAGACAAGGGCTAATCTAAATCATAAACCAATATAATTGCAAATTTCAAATATTCTTAGTCACCAAAATAATACAAATGCTAAGAATAGAAAAAACACAATGATTGTTTTTGGTCATGACAACTATTTAAAGTTCTTCAGATTCCTTTATTTATTGTTTTTTAGGTGAGATATGGGGTCCAACAAGAATTATTAAGTAATGCTTTAGAATATTTCCCCAAAATAAAACTCAGAGCTAATGAGAACTAGACATTACTTAATTGTCTTATAGGACCTAGACAGACATAACATTGAGTAGCCTAATAATTTCTCTTTTGCTGTTCTTCTTGTCTCAAGATTAGCAATAGACAGGTCCTCACCATACCTAAAATGAAAGGATCACACTAAGATTTCATCTGAAAGTGTGTTCTGCATAATCCTTTTGCTCCACAGTCTGCCTGAAAAAAAAAAAAAAAGACTTGAATGAGAATTACTTGCTATGGATACCTTCAATTAATACTAGAATCATTTGCAGAGGGTACAGATATATTGTATATTAGGTTATAATTATAAGGTTATTTCATGCAATGGAAAGAAATGCTTTTGCCACTGCCAAAGCAGGCTATTGTACTTCAGTCATGTGCAGAGGCAGAGGAGCATTTCCTTTCTTACACAACTACTTTTAGACTGTTCACAAGCAGAAGATTTTAGTGTCTGCTCCATTAAAGCATCTGTATCTGATTTTTTTTTTTTGTTCCTTTCCCTTTTTATGTTCTCTGAGCTCATTTCTCAGGCTTTGATCTTGAAGAAGCACAAGAAAATCTACCTGTACCCTGTCTGCAAATTTGAACACCAGATTCAGAGTAAATTTTGTTAAGCCAGCAAGCCCATTTCATTGTGTATGTGCCTCATTAGGTACAAGCTAGGAGGCTGGTCCTAGGTAGGTACACTCTTCTGCTAAGTTAAGCAATTGGCCAGAAGCTGTGCAACAATTTCCTTTTATTTGGAGGATAATACAGTAATAATGTTGCCAACAGCAAGAAAATTATATTAATAATTACATGCTTCCTTGGGTTTGGAGCTCAGTGAAAAACCAGAGATTTCTTAGAGGGTTTTTATGATAGGTCATGATACCACTACCACATTAAAGCAATTTTAAGTAATTTTTGACACACTTTCTGAACCACAAAGTTTTCTTTCTGAATTAAGTGACTCTATAAAGAGTCTTTTTAACCTACAGACATAGTAGGTAGTTTATTTCCTTTTCTGGCTTTTATCCATTTAATTTCATTAATCTTCCATCCAGGGCAAAAGTAAGGATTCACAAGTCTCATTTCCAAAAGCAAAACTATTAACTGACTTTTTCTAAATGGCATTAATCATGTCATCTTTAACCCTTAAAGTTTAATACAAATGCTTTTATTTTACTGAAGTAGACAAAGGCTTGAATTAAGGTGTCCAGTTTTGATAAGGATTCAAAAAATTACCTTCTAATATTTTAATAATATTTCCACAAATTATACCCACTTGCAAAACAATACTACAAAGCAAAAAATATACTTATTCACAGAGGAAAGTATTTGACATATTAAGGAAAATTTTTGAAGCTAGGAATAAATAACAGGTATTTTTCTGCTATGATGGTGACATTAAGCACTGTTGTAAGTAGCATTGGTGATGCTGGAAAAACATTTATAAAAAATGAAAGGAATTAGCTCCTTAATATTTACAATTGGAGTTAATATCACTAATTTCTTTAATATCTAAGGATGTCTTGAAATATAAGCTTACTTAGAACAAAGAGAAATTGCTCTTACTAGACACTCAAAGACATGTTTTAGTAAAAAATTAGTGAATATGAATACTTTTAATCAAAAAAATGTGCTTCCAAGATGAACAGTTTCTCTTTGAAGATAGCTGAAATCTGGAAAATGAGTCTGCAAGACTTATGATGACCCCTCCAAAACACATGGAATTTTTTTTATCCCCAACTATTTTCTTCATTTCTTTCTGTTTTCCCATTACTTTCTTCATGCCTCTGTTTCTGAATGCAGTCTACCAACAATTTTCACATTATATTTTGATAATTAATGGCATTGAGACATTTCATGCTATCCATAGACCTTACACCATGTAGCTTCACATATCTCAGAATGTATTGCAAATAGAAGCAAGTCTCTAGATATAAAATCCAGGCCGTAGATTTGCAAGTGTTGTCTAAGATCTTAGAAAGACCCATCTCTGAGTTAGGTGTAAAACCTCTGGTCCCTCATTCTCAACGTCCTGTTGATGTGTCAGGTCTCTGTTGTTTCCATTATCACACAAATTGCTACAGCCTGATCCAAAAGAATCCTGGCATTCCTCTTCTAATTCTGGTAGCAAATGGAAAACAGAAATAGTCCTCCAAGGCTTACATTATAGCCTGGTATGATGGGCATTCAACTATGCAGCCCCCATCGGTATTAATAAAACTGGTATGGCTGAAAACCTGCACTTAACTCCACAATTTCATTGGATCTCATTGTCTTGGTTCGACAAGACAGGAGTCTGTGAAAGAGGGCAAAGCCTCCTGTGCAATGGAGAAGGCAAACGCCCCCCCCCTCCCTCTGAATTACCAGGATCTTTAAATTAAAAGGCTCTCAGGCAAAGATATGGGAATGGGAGTAACAATTCTTTACTAGGAGAAAACTAGATAACAATTTAAAAAGGCAAATGCAATTGGTACAAACAAAAACTAGTGATAATGTCCACAACCTGAGGAGTCGGGGTGCTGGTAGTAGTCCGGTGGCAATGATAGCTGCTCCTCTTGCAGTGGCTGATGAACTGCAGCTGCAGTGGTGATCTTTAGAAGGGTATAGTTTTCCTCTGAAGATCTGGTGGCAGTGGGGCCGGTCTTCCTCTGCGCCGGGGTTGCCTCCGAGCTCCGCCGCCGCCGCCTCCCCGGCTGTTTCACTGCAAGATCCCGCGAAGAAGAGAGAGAGAGCTGCTTCTCTGGGAATCCCGTGAAGAGAGAGAGCGAGCTGCTTCTCTCGGAGTCCCGCCCAGAGAGCTGCCTCGTCTCCCCAAAAAGCTACCCCTTTAAACAATAATAGAGTGCTTGGCTTCCCCCTCTGGGTGGGACCCCTCACGGTGTTACATTTACCAGCCCGGCAGTGAGTCAGTCAATAGTGTATAAACAAACCATTGCCTCTACGGGGCAAACCATTGTCTTTGGGAGAGATAACAAAACCTGCCCAACCTTTCGACAGATGGCAAATAGAATACAAGCTTATCTTACAACCCAGGACATTATCCACCCCTTATTCTATTTCCATCTGCACACCATGAAATCTTACACCCAGTTCTCTCTTAAGACCAAGTTTCCCTGTGGTACACAGCGGGTCTCCCCATCTTTCTGCATTACCCACCAAGTGTAACCAGGTCCTTGAGCAAAGACAATCCCATGAATGGGTTGGTCTTGCCTGAGGTGGGATTAATCCAAACAGTTTTCCCTAAAATACCTTTCATATGTACTACAGGGACCTTATCTCCATCTACTGTGTGTAAGGGTTCTGACTGAGCAGGGCCAGCTCGATTGACAGACCCTCGGGTGTTGACCATCCAGGTTGCTTTTGCCAGGTTAATTTCCCAGTTTCTAAATGTTCCCCCACCAAGTGCCTTTAGGGTAGTCTTAAGGAGTCCGTTGCACCGTTCAACTTTGCCGGCAGCTGGAGCATGATAGGGAATATGATATATCCATTCGATACCATGTTCTCTGGCCCAGGTGTTGATAAGGCTGTTCTTGAAATGGGTGCCATTGTCAGACTCAATTCTCTCAGGGGTGCCGTGTCTCCACAGGACTTGCTTTTCCAAGCCTAAGATGGTGTTCCGGGCAGTGGCATGGGGTACAGGGAAAGTCTCCAGCCATCCAGTGGTGGCTTCTACCATGGTCAACACGTAGCACTTGCCTTGGCGTGTCTGGGGCAGTGTGATGTAGTCAATCTGCCAGGCCTCCCCATACTTGTACTTGGACCACCGCCCACCATACCAGAGGGGCTTCACTCTCTTGGCCTGTTTGATGGCAGCACACGTCTCACAGTCATGGATAACCTGGGAAACACTGTCCATGGTTAGATCCACCCCTCGGTCTCGTGCCCACTTGTAGGTGGCATCTCTGCCCTGATGACCTGAGGCATCATGAGCCCATCGAGCCAGGAACAACTCCCCCTTATGGTGCCAATCTAAGTCTATCTTTGACACCTCTATTTTTGCTGCCTGATCTACCTGCCCGTTGTTTCGGTGCTCCTCATTAGCCCGACTTTTGGGGACATGGGCATCTACATGACGGACTTTCACCGTCAGCTTTTCCACCCGAGAGGCAATGTCTTTCCATATATCAGCAGCCCAGATTGGCTTTCCTCTACGTTGCCAGTTGGCCTTCCTCCACCTTCCCAGCCAGCCCCACAGAGCATTGGCTACCATCCATGAATCAGTATAAAGGTAGAGCTTTGGCCACTTCTCCCTTTCAGCAATGTCCAGAGCCAGCTGAACAGCCTTGAGTTCGGCGAGTTGGCTCGATCCACCTTCTCCTTCGGTAGCTTGTGCAACTTGGCGTGTGGGGCTCCATACGGCTGCTTTCCACTTCCGGTTCATCCCTACAATGTGACAGGAACCGTCAGTGAAAAAAGCGTAGCAGGTCTCCTCTGCTGGTAGTTGGTTGTATGGTGGAGCCTCTTCAGCCCTTGCCACTTGTACCTGCTCCTCATCATCAGTGAGACCAAAGTTTTCACCTTCTGGCCAGTTTGTAATTATCTCCAAAATCCCAGGGCGATTCAGGTTTCCAATACGGGCGCGTTGAGTGATGAGGGCAATCCATTTGCTCCATGTGGCATCAGTGGCATGGTGGGTAGAGGGAACCTTTCCTTTAAACATCCACCCCAGCACCGGTAGTCGGGGTGCCAGGAGGAGTTGTGTTTCTGTGCCAATTACCTCTGAGGCGACTTGAACTCCTTCAAAGGCAGCCAAGATTTCCTTCTCTGTGGGAGTGTAGTTGGCTTCAGACCCTCTGTAACTTCGGCTCCAGAATCCCAGTGGTCGGCCTCGAGTCTCCCCAGGCACTTTCTGCCAAAGGCTCCAGGACAACCCATGGTTCCCGGCTGCAGAGTAGAGCACATTCTTGACCTCTGGTCCCGTTCTGACTGGCCCAAGGGCTACAGCATGAGCGATCTCCTGCTTGATCTGGGTGAAGGCTTGTTCCTGCTCAGGGCCCCAGTGGAAATCATTCTTCTTTCAGGTAACCAGATAAAGAGGGCTCACAATCTGGCTATACTCAGGAATGTGCATTCTCCAGAAACCTATGGCACCCAGGAAAGCTTGTGTTTCCTTTTTGCTGGTTGGTGGGGACATAGCTGTGATCTTGTTGATGACCTCAGTGGGAATCTGGCGCCGTCCATCTTGCCATTTCACTCCCAGGAACTGGATTTCTCGGGCAGGTCCCTTGACTTTGCTCTTCTTGATGGCGAAGCCAGCTTCTAGTAGTATCTGGATGATCCTCTCACCTTTCTCAAACACTTCTACCGCTGTGCTCCCCCACACAATGATGTCATCAAGGTATTGCAGGTGTTCTGGAGCCTCACCCTTTTCTAGTGCAGCCTGGATCAGTCCATGGCAGATGGTGGGGCTGTGTTTCCACCCCTGGGGCAGTTGGTTCCAGGTGTACTGCACGCCCCTCCAGGTGAAAGCAAACTGAGGCCTGCATTCTGCTGCCAGAGGAATGGAGAAAAACGCATTAGCAATATCAATGGTGGCATACCACTTTGCTGCCTTTGACTCCAGCTCGTATTGGAGTTCCAGCAGGTCCGGCACAGCAGCGCTCAGCGGTGGAGTCACTTCATTTAAGCCACGATAGTCCACAGTCAATCTCCATTCTTTGTCAGATTTGCGCACAGGCCAGATGGGGCTGTTGAAGGGTGAGTGGGTTTTGCTGACCACCCCTTGGCTCTCCAGCTCCCGAATAATTTTGTGGATGGGGATCACGGCATCTCGATCCGTCCGATACTGCCGGCGGTGCACTGTCGAGGTCGCAATTGGCACGCGTTGTTCTTCCACCCTTAGGAGTCCTACTGCAGAGGGGTTTTCTGACAGTCCAGGCAAGGCGTTCAATTGCTTAATGTCTTCTGCCTCTACAGCGGCTATTCCAAAAGCCCACCTGAGTCCCTTTGGGTCTTTGTAATATCCGTTCCGGAGGAAGTCTATGCCTAGGATACACGGAGCATCTGGGCCAGTCACTATAGGATGTTTCTTCCACTCCTTCCCAGTCAGGCTCACCTCGGCTTCCACCAGAGTCAATTGTTGTGATCCCCCTGTCACACCAGCAATGGAGACAGGCTCTGCCCCCACATGTCCCGATGGTATCAGAGTACACTGTGCACCAGTATCAACTAAAGCATCATATTTTTGTGGCTCTGATGTGCCAGGCCATCGGATCCACACTGTCCAGAAGATCCGGTTTTCCCGTGCCTCTCCCTGGCTAGAGACAGGGCCCCTCTAACACTGGTTATCATTCCTTTCCTGGGCATACATACTAGAGGTCCCTTCAAGGGGGTCTGACAGATCGTACCCACAAGCTTGGTCACGGGAGGTTGAGGCTACCTTCACTCTGGTGGAACTCCCCCGGTTAGAGTTTCCCTCCTTAAGTTGACGGACCCGTGCTGCCAGGACAGAAGTGGGTTTCCCATCCCACCTCCCCATGTCTTCCCCATGGTCACTCAGGAAGAACCACAGATTAGCCCTTGGGGTGTACCCTCTCTCTCTAGCTGGGGATTGTTGGGCGCTGATTCTGGGGCCTGTGACTCTCACGGGTGCTGTATTAACCTTCCTTATCTCCTCCCTCATCTCTTCTTTAAACTCCTTAATCACAGCTGAGATATGAGCCTGCATTGGGCCATTAATCATACTCTCATAATTCCTAAGTTTGTTGGCAACAGAACCCACTGTCTCCCGGTGGGCGTCAGCATTGATTGTTGCAATGAAGGTGGTGTATTGAGATGGCCCAAGATTAGCCAGACTCCACAGCATTTGTCCCGTACACCTGACCTTGTCAGGGTCATTATTGTGTCGTCCATCCCTACCAAAGAGTATCTCCAATACTGCCACTTCCCTCAGCTGTTGGATCCCTTCCTCGAGGGTCTTCCAGCGCATTCTATGATGGTGCTCTTGCATTCTCTCTCTGTGGACAAACCTCTCCCTGACACTCATTAAGAGCCGTTCCCAGAGAGAAAGGGACGCTGGTTCCCTTACAAAAACCTGATTTATACCCGAGTCCTGGGTCAAGGGTCCCAAGTTCCTTGCCTCACCACCGTCCAGCTGCACGCCTGTACCCATAAGATCCCAAACCCGGAGTAGCCAGGTAGCATAAGCCTCACGCCCTCGTCGCACAATGTCTTTATGTAGATTACGAAGACTTTCGTATGTCAGGGACTCGGTGATGATAGCAATCTCTGGCTCCCCTGTGGGTTGTGAGGTTCCTCCATTCCTGTCCCTATCTGCAGGGTGCTCTGCTTTCACCTTAGACTTCCTTGTTTCTACCGGGGCAACTGCTGCTGACCGTGACTGCCTTTGTGGTTCAGCTGGAACCTGGACAGTTGTAACATCTGTGGGTTCCACAGCTGTACTATTAGACTGTCCCTCCTCAAGGCAAAGGGCCGGTTTCTCACCAGCTGGGGAAATGCACTCCTTCAGCATCTCCCGTATCTCCTTAACCAGAACCCTCACCCAATCTGGGTGGTTCATTTCTGAGGTGGGCTGTGGGGCAGGGTCAGGCTCTGGAGCAGCAGCATCTTGAGTCTGTGGTGTAGGTGTGAGGGTAGTTATCCAGGTTAATCTTCCCTTATCTCTGAATGCTAAATATAACAGGACTATCAGCAACACCACCCATTGTATGGTATCATTAGCACTTAGAAAGGATCTTAACCCTTTGAGAACTGGTGGAGCAGACCCAAAAAGATGGTTAAAAGGTTGGGAGAAAGTTTGCCCAGGCGCTATTTCCTCGCAGTAGGTACCGTTATTAAAGTAACCCCAAAAACATACAGTTAATGTGTGATAGCTATGAATCCATGTACCTGCCTTCCAGAGGAAATTAAAGATCCATGAATTCCTCACCCAATTAACCCTGAAGCCAAACTTGATAACAGACACCGTAGCCTTAGTTATAGGACCCATTTTTAGATAAGGGTCTGCAAATGGGAAAAGTATAGCTACGATCACATGCCACCCAAACCAAGGTAAACTAGACCACATGGTGATGCTTAAGATGTTTCTACACACAACAACAACAAAAAAAAACAAAACCAAATTACTTAAGAACTGTTAATCCTTTTTCCCTCTCAATGCCCTCGGGCCTCACGTTGATGCGCCAAATTCTGTCTTGGTTCGACAAGACAGGAGTCTGTGAAAGAGGGCAAAGCCTCCTGTGCAATGGAGAAGGCAAACCCCCCCCCTCCCTCTGAATTACCAGGATCTTTAAATTAAAAGGCTCTCAGGCAAAGATATGGGAATGGGAGTAACAATTCTTTACTAGGAGAAAACTAGATAACAATTTAAAAAGGCAAATGCAATTGGTACAAACAAAAACTAGTGATAATGTCCACAACCTGAGGAGTCGGGGTGCTGGTAGTAGTCCGGTGGCAATGATAGCTGCTCCTCTTGCAGTGGCTGATGAACTGCAGCTGAAGTGGTGATCTTTAGAAGGGTACAGTTTTCCTCTGAACATCTGGTGGCAGTGGGGCCGGTCTTCCTCTGCACCGGGGTTGCCTCCGAGCTCCGCCGCCACCGCCTCCCCGGCTGTTTCACTGCGAGATCCCGCGAAGAAGAGAGAGAGAGCTGCTTCTCTGGGAATCCCGTGAAGAGAGAGAGCGAGCTGCTTCTCTCGGAGTCCCGCCCAGAGAGCTGCCTCGTCTCCCCAAAAAGCTACCCCTTTAAACAATAATAGAGTGCTTGGCTTCCCCCTCTGGGTGGGACCCCTCACGGTGTTACATTTACCAGCCCGGCAGTGAGTCAGTCAATAGTGTATAAACAAACCATTGCCTCTACGGGGCAAACCATTGTCTTTGGGAGAGATAACAAAACCTGCCCAACCTTTCGACAGATGGCAAATAGAATACAAGCTTATCTTACAACCCAGGACACTCATTTTTCAGCATTTATTCAGCTGGTAGGTAGGACACTACTGACACCAAAATAGTGCAGTGGTAATAAACAGGAAAAGATGACATATTCACACCCTTCTTGATGAATTTTTTTTGATGACATGGAAGTGAGACTGTACAATGTCATCCTACTGAAAAGCAATTTATTTGCAGCCTGACCATTGAGCACCTTATTGCTCTACAGCACCAGGCTAATCAATTCCTGTTAAGCATCAGCCAGAACCTGATCCTTTTGAAATCAAAGGTAGCTTTAGTATTGAATTTAATGGGGCAGTCAGGGTGAATTAATGGAAAAGGTGAACATAGCAGATAGAGCAAAATATTTAAAAAAGCATCTCAAAAAAAAGCTCTTCTGTATGTGTCAGTGACTGAATGCTGCAGAGTTCACTGACAGACTACACATCACACAGAGATTTGTAAACAGCCTGCAGAAAACAGCTTTAATTCCTACCCTCTGAACACAGAAGAGCTACAGAGACATAGTAAAGTATGATAAAAAAATTCTTGGGGAAGTCAAAGATATTTCTGTTTATTGGGGAATTAAGAATAAAATTAACTGTGAGGCAAAAATCAAGGTTTTTATAACAGCAAGTTATAAAAATACATATCATTTATGTGATAAAAAGTTAATCTTTCATTTCAATATGGTTTTTTAATTTATAATTTCATCAATTTAAAGTGTTTCTGAATATTTTAATACCTGAGTTAAATTTCAAAATTAAAGCTCATTTTATTAAGAAAAACATTTACTTCATATTGAGGAAATAAAAAGAAGGGGAGCATGCTGTTTGTTTATTTGGATTTTTCAGAGATCATTTTAGTAGGAAAGTACAGTGTTTCTTGATATAACATCTGGTATATTTGGAAACAATGAGTCTTTATTGGCACAAAATCCCTCCATCAGGCTTTAGATTTTTTTGTGGAAATGGGACTAGAATTTTACTGCTGCAAAAGAGTTGTTCAAAAAGAAGAATTTCAAACACACTCCAATCTTTAAAAAGCTACATTTCTTTTGTCAAATTAGATGGAATTTCTCATCATTCTGTATTCAATAGCATATGTTTTACTTCCAGTTCCTTTCCTTTTCCCTGGTTCTTTATAATGAAAAAAAAATGTAGCTCTTATACAAACTGACCCTCTATTTAAAAACACATGGCAGGTGTTTTAGAAGGCCATTTTGTGGCATGTAAAATATCTATTCCTGCAGAGAGCATACTACAGCCTTGAGATCAGATGGCAATAAAATAACCCTATTGCTACCCTCTTCTACCACATACATCCAGTCCCTAGCACTGTGGCTGAGTCCAGGAACCTCATTAGCAGTAACAGACAGAAGGAAACACCTTCAAGATTTTCTTCCTTCTAGATGTTAATCTAATTTCCACCTGCTAACTAGGGATTATGAGAATTCACTGACCTGAAAGAGTGAGTAGTTATAGGGTAAAAACATAAAACATAGAGTCGCGGTTTCATCTCAAATATATTTCTTTGTATGCATTTCATTGCTCATTTTAAACCACATTTTTCTGGACTAATATAACAAATATTCTTGGCTTTCCACATGGGGTATAATGTACTCTGAGTTAACAATACATATAATCTTTTCCTCACCCAATATAGTTTCAGAATGATTTCATGCCATGAGGAACTTCTTGAATACTAATTTCTAAGCAGTTGCCTTGACAGGTTGGGATAGGGAATCTTCTGCATTTATTCATTCTGTACTACATAAATGCTTGACTGGTTGCAGCCATATATCTTGCCTACAATGGACCTAATTTAAATTTCTCTTACATTGATTTAACTGCACTGGAATCAATAGAATTCTTCTTGATTTTCATTACTGTAGTGTAAGAGACAGGGATTAGGCTCAGTATGTTGAATGCAGAAACTTTGGTTATTCTTTAAAAGAACTGCAAGTAAAGACTAGTGAAAGGAATGTAATTAGTGTCATTCCAGGCTGACATTCTCTTTTATTCAGTTCTCCATTTTTTTTGTTTCAGACCAGCCTATAACTGAGGGTTATGGATCATATTGTTTTGTAGTACTAAACAGCCAAAGAGAGGAAAGCAAGAAAAACTAACTGTAAAATAGTCCTGCAACTCCACTGAAATTAACTGAGCTGAACAGATGTGAGGAATGTTAGAACTTACTTTCAGGAGGCTGGAAAAATACAGGGATATAAAGCCTTCAGCTTCATGAAGACAAAATAAAATTAAATTTTAAATTTCCCCCTACCTCTGATCAAGGTTTACGTCTCCTACTAAAATCAAATGTAACCAGCACCTGTGAAGGATCATGAGAATTAAGGCCTCAAAGCTCAGGCTGGAGGTAGTCTGCAGGTGAAGATTAAAGATACCAACTTATTAAGAAAGGCTATATCCTGTCTAAGGCAGAAGGAATAAATGAGTAAAGGTCAACTGTACCTATTAATGTTGATTATTGAATAGACAAACTCTTTTCTAAGTCCCTGGAGTGCAGAGTATTCTTATTAGGCTACATTAAAAAACAAAACAAAACAAAACAAAACAAAACAAAAAAAAAAAACACCAAAAAAACCAACAACAAAAAAACCCCAAAACAATAAAAGCCCAACCTAGAAATACATCCAGAAAATATCTTCCAATTTCTTACTCATTGCTATTTGGCATCCCTTTGATCTTTGACTGGGAATTGAAATCAGCGCATTTCAGTATATTTGCCAGACTGTGCTCAATGCATAGTGACTGTCTTTTTTGCTTCTGCTAAAATGGTAGACACATTTTGAAAATATCTCCAAGACTCTTGTCCAGCTGCAGTTTTCCTTAGAATACTGCTTGCATTAACCAGGATGAAATCCTAGCCAAGCACTATTCCAACACTGTTCTTTTTGGATTTGTACCTTCACGCTCTCTGGTTGCCTTCATGCAACACCCAGAAGCATGCAGCATAATTTCAGATTCCTGCTATAAAAACACCATTCTCAAAGGCTGCTGCAGAATCCTCACACTATTTCAAATCCTTTAAATGGAAAAGAAACACAAACAAAATAACAAGTTTGCCCTCCAGCCACATGGGGCCCAGTGGAGGCAGAAGGACAAATGCTTTAGAGTTTGGATGCAATTTGTGACATTTGGCCTGACAGCCAAGAAGTGGTCCCTGGCCTAATGTCACTTAGTAGCCCAGATGTAGCTAGTGGAGCCAGAATTTCATTCCGATTAATGGTAATCAGGGATAGAAACAGAAAGGGAGGCATTTCTGAGACCCTCCAAAAAAACTTAACAAATACCTGCTTTAGCTGCTATAGTAGGGTAAGACAGAAACAGGGAAGACAGGAGGTGTATGGCAATGTCTTAGATAACATTTATTGCCTAGTTGCAAAGAGAATAGCACATAATTTGAATAAACATGCAACATGCTTTCCTGGCAATGCAAAGCACATACACCAGAGAGGAACAAAGCAGAGCTGTTCAGCTAATACAAGGATTTGTTCTGTTTGGTGAAGCGGGTCCAAAGGAGTCAAAGCTTTTCTTGTCAGGGATCAAAATCTGTTTTAAAATCCTCTACCAAAACACTATTACAAACAAAAACAGAAACATAAAAAAGAAAACAAAAAAGCATAAAAAAGAAACATACGGATTTTGAAAAATGTGTCAGGGGGAAATTCTGGAATTTTATGGTCTGAAAAATAATGTTTCTAAAGAGCAAACCCGTTTCATAAGGGTTCAGCTGTATCTGATACTTTGGCTGCAATAAATCAAATGTGAATCTTCAGGATAAGAACAATTGAGATAAAAGGGGCACACTGAATAAGTGTCACCTATACACTAACCAGTAGAAACCCAACAAAGCTAAAACTTACAATTAAGATTTTTTACCTTTGCAAGGCAATGCTGTGCTGTGAGAAGCTGTGGACCAGCTCCTGCACATTGTGAGTCTGGGATGCACACAGAAATGTCTGTTTAGGAGAAAATTGCTTTTGCAAAGATGGAAAAGCCCTTAGTGACCTCTTCCAGGCATTTGGGGTCAGAACAAGCTTTGGAAGCAAGTCAGCTCTTCTGAGCAGTTTAGATGTGTCTCGACCACCATCACTTCAATCGTGCTAATAAAGTATTATTTTGAGGTGCAATGCTATTTCACCTTAGAGAGTGCATCAGGAGTCATTCTGTCTCCTCAGTGCCATAGGCTCTGCAAATCTAGGTCCTGACAAAAAAAAAAAAAAAAAAAAAAACAAACAACAAAACCAAAAAAAACTATAAACCCATTCAGGATTCAATTTTGTAAAGATTTTGACACTTATTCACTGAAAGGGCATTGAGAAACCTCTGAAAAGTAAAGAGTGTAGGAACATAAAAGGATGAAGGAAAAGAGTCTTTTGAAACCTGTTTTGAGGCTCTTAACGTGTACAACTGAAAAACTTTAATTTCAAGCTTATCTTCAACAAAATCAATACTTGGAAAGCTTGTCAGATTGTACTATGTTTAAAAAAGGAAGAAAATTTTCACAGTGCCCATTACAAGGCAAGAAAGGACTTAATAAATTGTGTGAGTTTTAAAAGGACTGTAAGAACTAAGATTTGAAGATAAACCATTAGACTAGTTCTACTTCTGAAGCAAGTGCAGACTGTCCTGAGTGTCTTAGCAAACAATAATTCTTACCAAACAGCACCATATCCAGCTTGTTGATCATTGAAAATGCTTGCAATTTCCTGAAAAATCAACATTTTTCAAGGGAAGTGTCTGAATCAAGTGAAGCTAATCTTCAGTTAAAGCAAAACCATGAGGTCAAACCATCGAAGGCTGATGTATCCCACTGAGAAACATAATTGCACCTTTTCTGTGTTTTCATTATATCCTTTTAGATAGATAAGGATTAAATGGTATGGATTTTTCATTATTTTTTTAATTGAAACTGACCCTTCAATTAATATATTATATAATAAATTTCAGGTCATAAAAATCAGGTTCTTTTAATTTCATGTCTGTACCACAACACAGATTATGAAAGATAGATAACTAATCTTCTGACACTGAAAATTACTCTCCATCATCCCTATCTTTATAATCTTTCAAGAACTTAAAAATTACCTCCAGCAAGTTTTCATGCAATGTATAAATGTCACAGATCATGGGAAATCCAAAGTTGTAACTTTTTCCCCTGCTAGTGCAGTGGACAAGATATTTTTGACAATGAATGAAACTTCTGAACTACTGGGATACATTATTTTACTTAATGCTAAATCTTGGAACAAATTACTATTCAATTTGCTGATACAATCAAGTGATCTCTCCCACTGACTACACCTGATAAATTCTAGTTGTCTAATTCAGTGAGCATCTTTACTGCATTGTTGATGTTCCTGCAAAAGTCACTTTGTAATTTCCTGTATTTGGGCATTTGTTACTGACTAAAGTGCTTCAAGAGTTTTGTTCTTAAGAGCTGAGCTAGAATTATTTTTACACATTGACTTCCACCTGACAGTCCAACATAAACAATTGAAAAACCTATGCATAAATTACTAAAACCCTATGGCAACTGTTGCTACCTTTACTGGCCCATGTAAAATCATTTTTCCACTCCTGACAGAAAATGCAAAGCTTTTCTTCTCTTGAGAGCATGTACCTAACTTGTTGATAGAATGTGACCATCACAGTCACTGTCATGCTCTTAGTTCCTGCAAGGATGTAATCTGAGACACTAAGAGGACATTAATAGTTGGACTCGAGACTATAATAAATCTGTTTCATAGCCTCTGTGCTAGCCAATAAATTCTAGATATCAAACAGAACACAATCAATGTGTAGTCAACTATACACAGGGTATTATCATCATTAAATACACACATCATTAAGTTTATATGGCAATACTTGCTGCATTTCTTTTAGATACAGAAAAGCTGCACTGAAAATACACTTCAGATATAGCTTGGGGTTTTTTTAAGTGATAGTTAAAAGTCATTCTATATGCAGTTTTTAAATAAATGTAGGGTCCTTTTCTTTAGAAAGCACTGTACATGTATATCACAGTTGTGCACAGCACTCAATTTTAGTCAGAAAATTGATGAAAAACTTACATAGATTTCTATAAAAGTATTTCCAACTTCATTGCTCAGAAGTCTCTCAGTGGAAGGTGAATGCACTCAAGAATGTCCTTAGTATTCTGCTTTAAGCTGTGTTTTTCTGTCTGCATGCACTGGTGTAGGGCTCTTTTTGAGTAAGACAGATGAAATCCTCACCTTTCATTTCCTTGTTTTTAGATATCACTTCACATCATAACTTCTCCAAAACCCTCACCAGTCCTTTTAATAACCCAACTGAAAACTTATCTTACTCCTTCTATGTCCATCACACATGTCTAACCTTCCCTCTGACCAGCTGCTCAGCAGCCAAGAGCTTGTGGCACACAAGGTCTTCCTATCCACCAACATGCCCCACTATTCGTAGTCTGTTGATGAAATTTCCAGAGAGTGTTTAAGTCACCTCAGAACCAATGTCTCAGTCCAACCAGGAGGAGATGGATTCCTACCATGCTTTCAGCCATACTGTGAGTACTCACTCAGCCTTTCCAAGAAAAATACTTAGTACCTATGTACTGGAAGCATTTATAAACCAAGAGAGCATAGATTTAGACTGGACAGAAAGAAGAAATTTTTTACAATGAGCGTGGTGAGATACTGGAACAGGTTGCCCAGATTATCAGTGGATGCTCCATTCCTGGAAAGATTCAAGGTCAAGCTGCATGGGGCTTTGAACAACCTGGTCCAGTGGAAGGTGTTGCTGCCTGTGGCAGGGTGGCTGAAATTATGTGATCTTTAAAAGTCCCTTTCAACTCAAACCATTCCATTATTTTTTGACTTGCTGTTTAAATAAGAGACCTTTCAAACTCTTCCTCAAATGCCATTTCTTCACCTGTGTTAAAAGTACAAAAAGTAGAAATATATAGTAGTGGTATAACATCAGGTTTCAATAAGCATAGGCATGACCTTGCAGACACAGACACAACTTCTGTTTCATGTGTGATGTATAGTGCAGTGGGTTGTTTCAACTCATTTTTGTGGCTAAGTGTCCCTAGTCTGAATTCTGATGCTACCTTAATTAGCAGTAGCATTTGTTTGCAGTGCTCTACAAAGGTCTTAATTGAACTTTCCACTTATTCATGTGAATAAAATAAATTAAAATCCTTTAAATAAATGTTGAATTAAAAATGAAAGATAGGAGGAGCAGTCCTCTAAAAAATGCACCTGGTACAAAGTCTGCTCAAAGCCTTGAGGCACTAAATGAAGGAACACTGGATTTGCTTTAAAAAAATCATTAAAAGGAATGATGACAGTTTTTTCCCTCCATCCTCTCCTTGTACACACAGGTGTACTTCTACCTTACAGTATACATTTCTATCATAACTCCTGGCAAGGAGATGAGACATCTCTCTGAGGGAGATGACACTATGCCCATCTCCTCTCCTCTCCCCTACATCTAGGAAAGCACTGTAAACAGGACCTCTGTAGGTATAATGGGAAGAACATGGAAGAAATAGGGAAAAGGGAAGAGCATGACTGTTCTTAGCTCTTTGTGCAGTTGACAGGCATTTGTGCATCCAAAGAGTGGAGAAATCATGCAGTGAGAAGGAAGGCAATTACAGGGGATGGACCTGGGGCTTCAGAACCCCCTCCCTGAGATTTGCATACATTTAACATGAGTCCATTACTGAGCTAAAAATAAAACACAGAAATGGTAACTTTGAATCACTTTCCTCCCAGGAAAACACCCTAATCATTAAACTATATTCAGTTTGCCTCATTCATCCTCTCTCCATGTCTGAATTTGACAGTGTCCTCAAGCATCAAAAGAGACCCAAAAAATGCTGCCCCTGTGTCTGGAGTCTCCATTTCCCTGTTAGATACAGAGCCGCTCACTATCACAGGGCAGGCTTCCAGGCTGACTTTAGTCCGCCCCTTTCTCTCCATGGCAGCAGCATCAAAGAACAGTAGAGAAAATTGGAGGAGGGGACAGCACATTATCTACACTCACTTGCAGAAATCCAGCACACCTAACAATGTGAAACCTCTATAAAGTACCTTTTAGTGCCTAGTGAACATTTTCTTCCAGTTTTGAGAAAACCAGCAGAGATCAACTGATAAATGACTCTACAATTTTCAAGTTATGCACACAATAAAGAGATACAGGTCTTAAATCTAAGGAAAATGAAGCTCTGTGGAAAAATATCAGAGCAGCCAATGGAGACAGATAGATTCCAAGAAAGGCTGATTATTGCCTTGTGCCACATGTGCGATTTGCTTGACATCTAAAAATACACGTATTTAGAGGTGGAAGCACTTACCTCTTTCTATGCATACAGACACTGACATGACCAGACTCAGGCTTGTATCAGGTTCCTGGAGAGAAGACAAACCTCATGAGTGGTCATGCACACATCTGTGGCTTTTGGGGGTCACTTGTTGCTGTCCCCTGTCCCTCCCCAGCCCCCCAGGACCCTCCGGCTAGCTGTCCCCTCCGGGGACTGGGGTTTTGCCGTGGTCCCGCTGCCCTGGGCTTACCAGGCAGCGGCTGGGTTAGCATGGTCCGAGCACCGACCTTGGTCGCCGCAAGGAATTGAGATAAAGAGACAAAGATGTGGGAGCCCCGGCCTTATTCTGGGCTCCCACATGGTGGTGAAATTCCTCCTCCAACCCGTGCTTCCAAAGAAAAACTGCACAGGCTCTTGCTGTTCGATCTCAAGGCAGTTTATTGCTAGTTATCTAAAAGATTGTCTTCTCAGGCTGCGGCTGCTTGGTCAGCGGCCTGGGTAGAGGCACACACACACACTGACATCCTCCCTGTCTGCTGTCTTCTTCTTCTCACCTCGCCCAGGGCTGCTGCTATCTTTTATATGATATATTACGTATTACATGTTTATAGTTTTCCCCCAATACCTACTACCTATATTACAAAGTGCTTTTCTACTCTAAACCAATCTGTGAGTGCCAACATCACCAAGAACATGGAGGCAAGGAAAAGGAAGGAGGAAGAACAGGATCAGCCCACTTTCCTCCATTCTTAGAACTTCTGACCCCCATGTACAAAGTGAAAACCCCCCTGTACATGTGCTAAAACCCTTCTGTACAATACTAAAAAAAATTCCCCTCTGTTTTGTAACTACTTTTACTATACTATCTAACCCTTTGTGACTGCTTGTTCCACCTCCAAAGTTGGTAACTCATTCCATGGCTCAAACTCAAAATCACAGCTGTTTCCAGCTGTCTTCCAGGGTCTAAAATGCCTCTGACCAAGGCCTGGAACCTCTAAAAATGTCTGAGAGACATTTTGAGTTTCCACACAAATAGAGGCCAGTGGTATGCAGTCCAGAGAGACTGTATTGCCTGAACGGTTGCAGGGACCAAAGACCCTGGGCTACTGCCCAGATACAGTTTTATACAGCAAAATTAAGAGATAAGGTCTAAACAATAGAGACAGTGTCCTGCTTAGGCACATCAGAATCACCCCAGGAGTTGGGTCCAATGGGAACTGCTCAGGGGTGGGGAGAAGGGGGTCTACAGAGGAATGCTGAAGCAAAACTTTCCCGAAACAATAGGGCATACAGAAATGTATCTTTTCCTCAGTTTCCCATTCCCAAGACCTTTCTAAAACCCTTCCTCCACACTACCATGCCAGCATGATAGCAACACACATCCTGCCTAGCATAGAGCTGGCACATAAGCTACCCCTCTGCAAAAAGCAAGGAATTGGAGAACGGACCCTAGCTGCAGCTAAAATTAATGAGAGTAATGGAAAGAGCAGAATTTTAGTAATTCTGCTATAAAATCTAAAAGACCAGGAGAGATAAAGCCAAGAAACAATGTCTGGATTTACTGTGTGTTTTTCCAGGTTAGATAATCTTCTCTTTTATATTTTAAAAGAAAATACTTGAAAGCTATATTGTTTTTCAGAAATTATGGAAGGTTTAATGACAATTAAAGATTGACACATAGAAAAATGTTTTATGGTTCTTATCTTCATAAGTCAACAGCTATTAATAAACACACTGTACTGTCCTGATTAGAAAGGTTGAAAGAAACAGTTTCCAGTTTTCAGTTTTTTCTGCAAAAAGGCCCTTGTTAACAGTGTTTTGTTTACTGTGAGCACAGGAGGAAGAAAAGAACAAAGTGAGGTTGTTCTAAAATTTGAAAGTATCGCCTGATGATTGATTGATTATGCTTGATTGATAGCACCTCAAGGTGATTCTGCAAACCAGCAAATCCTGTACTGGTCCCACACTGACCGATTACTGAGGTATATGAGGTAGACAATTGCCCACCTCTGTTTACAGACTAATAGTAGAAACCTACCTTTCCAATAAAAATGTCAAAGAGTGGAAAAACAAACATATCTCCCAGTAAAGAATATTGCTAAGGTTTGTATTCCAGCAATTGAAAATTATGTTTTGTGTAAGACTAAATATTAAATTGAGCACAAAATGTTTAAAATATATTTATGATCTTTAATATGGTTTAGGTAAAAGTTATTACCAGTTTATTTTCTATTGCTATTGGTAGAGGTGGTGTTACTGCTGTTTTGGTTTTATCATTATTGCTCCTCTGGAACTTCTTTTCTCCTTGGATTAAAAGAATTTTGTATTTGAGTTACTGGCTCAGTTATTAAATCCTATAAAATTTATTCATTTATTCTAGTCAAATATGATATATTCTTATTTAACAAAATGAAAAGGGACATAATCTTTCAAGGAGAGACCTTAGAAAAGACTTTTTGCTTCTGGTTATCTTATGGCTAAAAGTTTCCTGAAAATCTTTTTTTTTTTAAATATAAAGGTTTTTCACACCCAAGAAGATTGCTAGAGCAGTAGATTATCCCATTGTGATGCTCCAGGAATTGCTGTGTGCACAGTGACCTCCGTGCAGTGAATGGGTGGCTCAAAATGTGCATTGACCAGCACTGAAAAGCTTACGCTGAACTCTAGTAGCACACTGAGGTCAGCTCAAAAATCTGAGGTGAGCTCAGCCCACTGGAAGCAGACTGACCTGTGCCTCACCATCACCCAAATGGCCAGGCACTCAGTTCCTCCTGACAGACCCAGTTCTGGAGCTACCGAGCTCTATTGCCATTGGAAAGCAGCAGAAGGCAATTTCTTTGATGACTTGATGTACATAGAAAACTTCAGCAAGGTGAATACTAGGGGTGCCTTGAAAATCACTACAGGCTCAGCTCTCAAAGCTTCTAAACACCTGAACCACCTTGCAAAATGAGAGCCAAAAGACCAGAAGTATCTTTCACTGCATGAATAGACTCTTGCTAGAAAAATCTATTCTATTGCACTCTTTAAAAAATTGGTTAGTAAATATGATGATGAAGCACATATAGCAGGAAGATATGAAAAAATCAGATTTAATTAATTCATATTAGTCCCGCACTCCATTTAATTGTCAGACACAAAGGTCCAAACATGGCTCTCAAACACCAACATGAAAGGTCTCCTTGTTAACTTGAAATAAACAGTTAAAAATGTGTGAAGCTCAGTAAGTTTTAGCCAACAGGAAGATGGCTTCAGTTTGAAGAAATAATACCCTGAGAGTTGCTCTCTTTGTTGCAGTTTCTCTGGGAAACTTAAAATTTGGATGAACATACTCTTTGAAAAAAAATCCCGATTTATAGTAAACACACTGCCTCTCTTCATAGCATCACCAGTGCAAGCATAGGTTGTCATTTGAACATAAGGATAGCTGGGGTAGGCTGAACTGAAAACATTCATCCTAATAACAAAATGGTAACAATAATCTCTAGTTGTTTTGCAGTTATAATTAGATGCTTATAATTTTGTCTCAGAGTCAATCTTTAAAAGCCCACATGAGCATTAGATGAGACTTCAGTTACCAGAGCCTGATTTCTTGGTCCACTGGATTGTCACTTGAGAATTAAGCCTGCTGAAAATTGAGTATTCTGGCATGCCTATTGCACAACAATATCCAATCCTGAGCATTTTGTTCATTCTTTGAAGCAGCAAATTCCACCTTTGTGTTTCCAAATAGCTGTTAGTTTCCCTTTTCTTATCCTTCTTCTCTCTCATGTCATAAAATGAAGGAAGGTGAACTTAGATAATAATAAAACTTTTTATGCATCTCTTGGAATAAAACCAAACCATCTGTTTGAAGGAAGCTTTACTATTACTTTTCTGGTTTTCACCAGTGATTTTATTTTCTTACTTTCATTACTTTACAGTTTTTCTTATCATATGAAAAGAATACAGTTTATTCTCTTTCTTCTTATATATTCCTTTCCTTTGCTCCCTGAAAAGTATTTTTCATACATGTTACATTTCTCTTCCAGATGCATCTCTTGCCACTGTGAACAGACAACTTTTAAGGTTCAAAATCTCCTTTGAATGTCAGAAAAAGCAGCCTGCTCAGCCCTAAAAGTAACAGGTTCCTAAGGGTTCATAGAACCAGTAGGATAAAGAAATGAAGGCAGAGACCTGGAACGCCTGTGGCATTGATAATGAAATATGGTGCTTTTCACCTCTACATTATTGATTCAAAATGAAAGTTGCTAACCTGTGATCGTTATTCAGTGACCCATATGAAATGTGTGGATGACCTCCATCTAGTTTCCAGTACATATTTGTCTGCCTTGCAAAAACAAACACAAAGGTTAGTGCTCCAGTTAGTAGCTTCAAAAGAGGTTGACAACTGTTCTTGCCACTGCTATTGTAAATTTTTTGTCTGTGTAGTATCACTTTCTGGCTTTGCTAGTCTGGAACTTTGTTGGAGTGGGAGATTGATTTTAAAAACAACAAAAGGTTGTGAAACCACATGCTAACATGGATGGCATAAGGAAATCTGCTTCTGTGGAAGAAGAGCTTCTGTGATATGATTTCATTCACCTTAGTCTGATGTTCTTATCCCTCACAACACCTGTTTCAGTAATTTTGAAAGACTTTAGAAGCCTCTCATTACACAGTCAACAACTCAATGGGGATTAGCACTTCAGCTCCTTGGATATAATCACTAAATTGCAGTATATAGACCATGATAGAACTACCAATATTTGTGAAAACTGGAGGAACAAAGCCCTGAGATTTTATGAATTTTCCACATTTGGCTGAGTAAAGAACGTAAAATCACATCCAAGATTCTCTGGTATAGAGCCTGAAGGAAATTGCTGCCAGAATGTCTTCAGAGAATGGATATTCATGAGCACCTACATAAACCCATTACACTCAAAAGCACGTAGAAAAATGTGTTCAAAATACCACTGAAGTCTTCAGAAAACCTCCCATTAGATTCAATGGGCTTCAAGGCAGACTGACAGATACAGCACCTGCACCCCTGTAAGTCCCTTTTACATGAGTGGTCTACATGGCCCCAGGTAGATGACACATAAATAGCACAGGAAAGAGCCAGCCTGCTGGGCAAGCCACTTACACATGGCATATTAATTAATTATTTTTGTTCCTGCAAGGACACTTTTTTGTTCTCTTAGAAAATAGCCCAGAAAACCACCACAGAAAAATGTGTTTGGTGATCAAAAGATGGATTGTTTCTTTCTTTTTCTGACTGAAAAAAAAAAAAGAGCAGTGATGGGTCTACAGGTCTGATCAATTATTATATTCGTTTCCCAAGAAAACCAGGGCCATCCTACTACAGGAATATTCATATCAGCTCACTGCTGCTACCACGCTTGGACACACCACATTAACTCAGGATTGTACCAGTGCTTCTTTCCTTGGCATTCATCTCAACTACAATCACAGGCAATTTGCATCTCCATTGGAATGCAAATTCTTAAACCCACATTTAGACCTCTCTCCCATTTAGTCTCAAGACACTTACCCAGAAGCTGAACAGTAGGTTATATTGACATCAAAAAGAAGAAATCCAGCAGACCCAAGAGCAAGACATTAACAGGATTTTATATAAAAATTCAGAGAGTAAGAAGTAGATAAGAAATAAGAGTGCAAGTGATATGGTTTAGAAACAAAATATTCAAAAAACAAATTTCATAAATAATTAAATTTTACAGACTAGTGGCATCTGGTAAGAATGACTTCCATGGTAAGAGATTATTTCTCAGATATCACCAAGATAGGCTTTTACCCTTTTATTTGAGGAATAATTCTTCAGTCTATTTCATGTCTGAATTTATTAAAAATTTGTAAAACCCACTAAATCCACATTAAAGATGATTTAGTACTTCAGGGTTTCAAGACTAGAAAATTCCTATAAGGCATTCCAATAAGATTGGCTTGCATTCACTCAGCTTTGCTTTGGCACACCCAGCTCTGTGAGATTTTTACAGTTTTTCCCTTGGGCTGGGATAGGAAACCTGTTTTGGTGAAGAAGCTCTAGCTGCCACATGGATACTGTACCAAACATGTAACACATGTATTTTCCACAATGTTTCCTCTGGCCAAGGAAGAAGGTTTTAAAAGTCACTTATACAAGCAGAATATTTTTCTTTTTAATTTATGCTTGTTTTTCTTCTTCCTGTATTGGATGACAGTACTGAATTCAAGATCTAATGTTTTATGTTAATTTTTGACAAGGATCTAATTAACTGTTTGTTGATGCCCCCCTTTTTTCCAAGCTGTTCACAGATTATTCTCAGTCGTACTCTTTGCCCACTTCCAGTATAACTGGTTTGTTGGGGATGTGAGGACTGCATATGGGCTCCAAAGGTAAGTAAGT
The DNA here is from genome assembly GCF_050655825.1 of Lonchura striata. Lineage (NCBI taxonomy): Eukaryota > Metazoa > Chordata > Aves > Passeriformes > Estrildidae > Lonchura > Lonchura striata. Next base: position 79,989,285 of record NC_140705.1, on the reverse strand, counting down.
TAATGAGAAGAAGAAATCCAGTTTTTGAACTAATGACAACTAGGTGGCAAGCTGTAGAGGGACAAGTTCCCCTGAAGCCCAGGCTATAGACTTTTTTGTTTTTATGCCCTTTGTCATAGAGGATATAAACAAAATAAGCACAAGAATGACCTTAGTGAATTCCACTCCAGTTTTCACTCCATCTAATATTTCCAAACGGTCAGCATGACCCAAACTTTTTGCTTGTGGCTGCTCTCACCTTTAATTTTGATTGCCTGTGGGCACACTCTCTGGGAGAATTAATATTTAATTAGGATTATTTCAGCAAGAGGAAAGATGAATTTCCTCCTCCTCCTCACAAAAGAAAAAAAAAAAAAAAAATCCAGGAAAGGGTGCAACCAAATTTAGATTTTATTCAGAGCATTAAAGTTAGAGAGTGAATGTCTTCTGCTATTACCAGCTTCTCCTACAAGCATGTTTTGAAAGACAATGATTGCAAGAAGGATTTAAAACACTACATTTAGGTCAAGTCTTCTTCAAAAAAATATTGATGAAGCTCAATAGGAAGGGTCACACAGGGTCAGTGACATTAAAAAATTGATGTGGTATGCCTGTTCTGCTGAGCAGAGGACTCCAACACTCCCAGATATGTAATGGTAGGATGGTTAGAGATTTTAACCATATTAAAACAGGGTTAAAGATTTTCTATTTCCTCATTTCTCATATTACAAATTACAAACGTTTTGTCAAGACTGCAGACATGTCCATGTTTACAGAAATAGGTTATATTTCTTCTTTATAAGCTGGCTGAAGAAATATACCTCTGTGAAGGAAAGCTGAAGGAAATATCTACTATGGCTGCAGAGCAAAAAATAAATGCAATCCTGGCAAGCTGTTCAATTTATGTATTATCATGATTAACAGACATTATATTTGCACCCATTTGTCCTTTTCCCAGGAAAGGTAATCCAGCCCTGGAAAAGAGAGATAATATATTTCCTTGAACTATTAATTCATTTCAGATAATCATGGTAAATTATGTATTTCAAAATGTTTTCTTGAAAATGGGAATGACTACATTCCATTACAAAAAATTAATCAGGACAGTCTGAGTAGAAAATACCATATAGAAAATTATATTCTAAACAATGTGTAATATCCTAATTGTATCTACAAGACTTTTTTCTTCTTTCCTCAATGTTTCACCAAACCTTCATTCTCTAGTCTAAAGGCAAAGTACTTTTGCATCATCAAAGGCCCAACATGATATTTGGTCAACTAAAATTCAAAAGCAATATTTGCTTAACATCTTGCCTTCAACGTCACAGAAGAAGTACCATTTTTACTTCAGTTAACCACATGTAAGAGACTGGAATATTAATGGACAGTTTACTCAATCAATCAGCCACTGGCAAAAGCAGGGGTGTTTTGCTAATTACGTGCAAGATCATGGCCCAGGTGAAGAGGCTGTGAGCACCAGAGGACAACCACCACAAATAAACCTTAGTTTAGCAAGAAGCTGGATTTTGATCAAGATAAGGGAAAAAATCGTCCATAATATTTCCAACTCTCCCTTTTTCTGCTTGAATATTTTCTTAAATAATTGACCATTACCACATTTGTGCAATAATTTTTGCAGCTACTCTTGTATACAGCTATCAAATCTACTTTTCCAAAAGTTATGGGCAACTCTTTTGACTCCTATAAATTTGAAAAATATAATTTCTGAAAATTCAGACTCCTTCTCCTCACTATTTTAATATTTTCTATGCACATTGTATGAATCTGCATATTTATTGTTTGCTTTGTAACATTATCATCAAACATAATTTTCCTTACTCTGTGTCCTTTCTCATTTAATTCTTGTTGCTAGTTATTTGTTTCCAGCACAAATCCTCTGATTTAATTTCTCTGCCCTTATTAGACATCTTTATTGATATCGAACACATGCAGCTGATTAGGACTTCTTCCACCATATGGAATTTTCAATTTCTTTCTCTTTGTCACTTTTCTTTCTCATTTTAGACCGCACATATTTGTGCTATTAGTTTTATTTTTTCTGCAAGCAACTACAGAGCACACATACCACCTTCTTAGTTATCTTCTTTCCTCCATTTGAAATACTTGATAGCTTAAATTTTCATCTCAAATGTCTTATAAACTCACAACAGCAGAAGATTCAGCTTGTTCTATTAAGCTTTCTTTGAACTGTGTGGTTTTTAAACAATATCCTGTTAATTTTAATTTCCTTCTCTATCTCCAAAACTTTATCACAGGTTTCATATCTGAGAAATCTATTTGAAAAAATAATGAGCATTCCTAAAATATTCTTCTACTTCTAAAATATTCCTCCTTTCCTTAATACTTCATATAATACCAACCAGGCTTTGGAATTCATGAAAAATAAAGGGACTCTGCCTGACTACACCTTATATTTAACTCAGTATAGGCCTCTGGAACCAAAAATTAACAATCAGAACTTTACTGGACATCATCTTGAACAACTTGTTCTTATTGGATTTGAGTTGAGTAGGGAGTTGGAACAAATATCCTCTTAAGGACCATTCACACCTAAATTGTTGTGTAATAACTCCATGAATCTCTGAATACATCACATATATCATCCCAATACTTCATCCTCCATAACATTTCAGATTACTTTCTTAATACCCAAAGTAAATCTGATTTGATGTAAATTATTGTTTTTCTGTCATTAATTAGCAATGCAGAAAACTCTTCAGCTTCCATAGTTGAAGATATTCACAGTTGAAATAGTTAAATTTCTATATTTTCTTTATAAATTTTGTATAATTTTTATTGTCTGTTATGCTGTTCATCTGCCTCTTCCCTAAAAAGATATGTCCCAGTGTCCCACACTAATTAAAGTGGGGAAATTTTGATCCACATTGTGCATCCTCTTTACCGTGATTAAAGCTAGATTATAATGCTTTATAATGCTTGTCAGAGTGTCAAAAAAGCAGTACAAAAACACAGATTTCTTTTTTTTACTGTTTTCTGTTTTTCTAGAGATTATGCTGGTTACCTTGTCAAGGAAGGAAATTGTTTTGATGGAATTATTTTTTGGAAAAACCTAAAACAGCATTTTTTACCGTTTTATTATCTCCTGATTTTTAAAAATGCAAATTGATTAGTGATTTGTTTCTAAATTTTCCCAGGGGACTCTTTTTTTGAGTGTTAACCCTTTTCTAGTTTTTAAGATAGCACATTGTCTTCACTCATGTGTCAGGAAATTCACAAGTTCAAAGGATTCTTGAGTTCCCACACACTTCAGAAATCCTAGGTATTTCTCCTAATGACAGTGCACTCTATAAAGCTACCTTGCAATCCTCTGAAAAGTGGCCATAAGCATATTGAGGATATAATGCAGTCAGAATGGCACCCTGCATTCCAAACTATGATTTCTTAATGAGTTGAGTGCTGCTGTACTTGCCACAGGATTCATGCATAATTAATTCCAATTCATTTTACCAATTAACCACTTTCCTAATGTTTGCATAGAATTACTGGAAACAGTTTTGCTTTCTTCCATCATGAATTCTTTCTTAGATGCTTGTTTTAGCCTCATTGCTTACGACATCGTTTCATATTAGATAAATACATTATGTTTGTTCTAGGTTATGAGTCATTATAGCATTACACCCATGCTGCATTATTAATGTGCACAAAACTGCAATGTAATGCTGTATTGAACAGAAATGAAAGCACAGTCATCCCATGTTTGAGGAAAATGTTGTACTTGACTGTTAATATTTTCAAGGTGGTGAAAATATTTTAGAACACCAGAGTCCTAAATATAAGCTTTATTTCCATTGGACATACATGTGTTTGAGTACCAATTTTTTTTATATATACCCAACTCTTTCTTTGACCATCCAGTAATTTGGGACTAATCTGGAGTGCTTTTTAAGTTCTCTGTTATTTATAAGGACTTGAGGCATAACCTAGAAAACTATACATTTAACTTCAAGAATATTACTTATCCCATCAACATTTCTTATTTTAGGAAAAATTTAAGTCCCTTTTTAGGCTAGGACAAGCCTAAAATTATGTATATTTTAGCCATTGTAGCCAGAAATTTCATTCTTTGGTATTCAGTGCTTTGACTTATGTTCTAGCACTGTGGGCTTGGTTATCTAAGTCATGAGGTTTTACTTCAATTTGTTGAATGAATAACTACCCCTACATCAAAACTGTGGACTTGCATAGCAATGCTTGTATTTGCAGTTTCATTCAGTCTCATCTGAGGAACCTTATGAAAACTGGCCTCCAAAAAATGGTAAAATGCCCACTGGCTTCACTGTAGAGTTTTATCTCCAATTCCCCAAAGAGACTCAATTCTCCCAAAAGTTGTAAAAATAACCTTTTTTTTTTTTTTTTATGGGAAAACCAGTAAAATTATTTGGGAATTGCAGCAAATGTATCATATCAAGTTTCTCTTTTGAATGAAGATGTCATGAACTTCTTATCAAGGACTGATAAGGAGTAGAGATAGCTATTCTAGGTTTCATTCTTTGGAGTAATGTCTCTGTTTAACATAAAATTAAAGCAGTTGAGTGTGGTTTTGTAGTAGAAAATAATGCTAGATGAAACTAAAAACATTTTCAGCATGAAAGTGTAATTTCTGCTTCTTAATTGATGACTTTAAATTAATCTGCAACAAAACTAGGACCTTTAATATGTCTATCTTGTAATGAGGAAAAAATAACAATCAGAAACCTCTGACCTGAATGCTAATTGACAAGAATACTGTTTGCCTATTGATGTTTTATTTAGTAAACTGCTATGCTAGACACATGTATTAAAGTTCAGGTTTAATTAAAAGATAAGACTAAGCAGCAGCTTGGCAAGAGGATAAGGGAAAGTGTTGAATTATTTGTTTCTGTTGACAAAGCAGCTGCTTTTTTTTTTTTAACTAATCTTAATGTCAGATCAAGAAACTACTTTCATAATTTTTGTGCATTTAATGAGTTACTCAACTTTGTACTCAGGCAATTATTCTTCCTCATCTGATACTTTTATGAAGTGAAATATTGCAGGTCCCAGTCTGTTTGGATTTGTAAAAAGCTGCTTTCCCTATATATATTATAGTAGAAAAACCTTATCTTCTAGGCTTAAACTATCTCCATCAGTCAGAAAGGAGAGGTTAAAAGCTGAGCAAATGATTAGCTGCTTAGAGGGAAACACTTGGAAACTTTTTCTTTCTACAGCAAGATTTAGAATTCATGAAAATGCTTTCAGGTATATTAGTTCAGCGGGCAAAAAGGTTTATGGCATGCCATGAGATTGTAAAAGTGGACATAGCTCTTCCAGTGGCAATAAAGGTCTGTATTTTTATCTGAAGAACAGATGGCTCTGGTTACTTCTTGTAACCTTTATAAAGCAAGAGTCAAAGGTAATAAGAACAAATTTTCTTTATGTTTCAAATGCAGCAGCATATGAAAACTCAACAAAAAGATGAAAATCTGATTGTTATTGACACTGAAAAAATGACAGAGAAGATATTCTTTTGGAAAGGAGCTGAAACAACTGGATGCGAATTTACACTTAACAGATAAGTGAAGAAACAGATATGAGGCCACACTGGTGAACACAGGAATGAACACACATCAAAGCTGGTGTCTTGCTATGTTGATAATTATGTGGAAAAAATCAGAGGAGTCGTTCAGATGTCAAGGAGAACTTATGAAGCCTATAACCTGGTTTTCACATAGCATAAGCTGATATCAGTTCCTTTCCAGCTTTACTAATCTCCAAAAAATGTCATGGCTACAGCTATCATTACAGATGCTCAGAAAGCAAGACATTTTACTAAAAATGAGAAGACCAGAAGTAGACAGGGTGCGGTGGTGTGTTTTTCTTTCATTTAATATTAGTTTAATATCTGTTTCCCCCCCCCAATCCTCCCTTTCCCTGCCCCTTTCCCTAGAACCTTCCCTGTCATTCATTCTAACCCCCTCCTCAGCTTCCAGATGTTAGTTCTGCCCTAAACTCCTCCCCTGCTATTCCCTCATTGGTTGCTGTTCCTACACCCCTCCTCCTGAGTTCTGTATAAAACCTTTGCCCCCCCGCCCGCCGGGGTCTTGGGGCTCAGTGAATAAAACCATCCCGTTCATCCCCCAAGTCCCGTGTCGCCTTCGTCTGTCCCCGCGCGCCACGAACTGAACTGCAGAGCTTGCAAGGGGGAAAGCGGCCGCCCGTTCTCTTCCCTCACCGCCCAGCCTGGCACGGCTCGGAGTGCCGCGGCGAGAGGAGCGCATGCCGCGCCACAACATATGGTAGCGAGAGGATGGTTCCCTCCTTCGTCTTGTAAAAAAAACGGGCAAATTCGTGGGGGCGCCCGCCTCACAGAAGAAGAAGGAGGGAAGAGGAACATCTACGGCCGTAAAAGCTCTGCCTGATGCTAAGAGGAGCTGAGCGCCGAGCGAAAAACTGACGCTCCGGGACCCTCTTTGTTCTCGCCATCTTCCCACCCGGAAGCAGCCGCGCTGCACGGGCAGCCGGGCTGCAGAGCTTTTTGGCGGGCAGACTTACCCGAAGAACAGAGAGAGCGGTTTTGGCAGCGGCTCGGGGGAGCCTGAAGAAAGGCTGACCGAGAAGAGGTTAGTTCCTTGGTCAGCATCTGCAGTGAGACCACCGGAGGCTGATAGTGGCCGAAACCAAGGCTTCGGGGACGAGTCTTGGTTTAACGGGAACACCCAGGCTTCCGGAAGGGCCAAACCGAAAGAGAAGGAACATCCCCAGTTTTCAGCGCAACTTTTCCATCGAGTCGAGGAGAAGATCCAAGCCATCTCCGTCCGAGCCTGCAAGGTAAGGTGGGCTACACGGGGTGGGGGTCGCCCCGACGGACGGCTGGGTTTGCTGCTTTTTTTTCTCGCGTTTTAACCCCCGTCTGCGCCCAGACTGAGGCTGTAGCTGTGCATGTCCCTGGCAAGCGGGTGGGTTTTCTTTTTCTGGGGGAAGCTAGCACTGAGTGCTATTCTTCGCCTAGTCTTCTGTGGGGACCTAGATTGGATCGCTTTTTCTTCTCCTCAAAAAAGTTGTCTTCTCTATCCTCCCCTCCCCATTCTGGGCTGGACGGAGGGGGTAGAAAAGACACCAATAGGGATCAGCTAAGAGGGTGACACGTTAGCTATAGGAGCGTTGTTAAAAGGGGCCCTTTACACCCACGCATTGCGCCGACATCCAGCTGCGTCGGGCGGCCCCCCCCCCGCTCCTATAGATTTCCCCTTTTTGCTTCTGTGAAGCTCCCTATGCCCCCATCCCCTCGGACTTTCCTAAAACCCTTTCCTATCCTCCCTTGGGGATTGCTGTGGCCGAGCCGCCCCAAGTGCCCTGCCGGACACTGCTCAGGCCAAGTGCAGTGTATCTGGCACCCCCTCCCAAGATGGCGCTGGCCACGCCGCTCGGGACCCATTTTCCTGCCTTGACCCTTCTTTTCCGCCCCTGGCTTCCCGCCAGTCCCATCTCTCCCAATAGCCCTGCACCGTCCCTGCACGAGGCTAGTCCCTATTGTGGGGAGGCGGGGTTGGATATTCCCCAATCCTTCTTCGGGCTTGTCCTCTGAGGGGAAGGTCGGGAGGGATCTTCTTCTGAGGAAATGGAGCCGAAACCCGGGACTGGGGATCCGTCATTTTGTCTTCCCCCTGAAATGGCGGCGCCCCGGTCCACCCCTTACCGATACCCCGTTAATCATGGCAATCACTGATTAAGTGATTGTCTGATTCCCCTATCCTATTCCTTAATGTACCCTACCCAATATTCCTTTTTATTTAACTACAAATTCCTCTTTTTGCTTTTGATTATTTTTGAATAATCTGTTTGTTGAGTTATATTTTATAGAAAGAAATACCATCCCAGTTAATTAATACTCAAGATATTATGCCCACCTCTCAAACGGACATTCAAATTGAACAAACCACATCGCTGTCCGCTGACTCTGCTTTAAGACAAGCGCCGTTATCCGCTGACTCTGCTTTAAGAATTTAAGAAGCTGAACATCGCAAGCGCCGCGACGAAGCAAATTCTAAATCAGATGAAGTCACAAATCCTGCTGTACTTTGTACCCTTAATTTGGACTTTCATTTAGGACAATTTTATATATTCCAGATGAAGTTTTTATATGTTTCATATGTTATAATCACAATTAGTTTATCATTTTTTAATGTCTTTCAATTTATGTTTTTTTAATAATATATAATGTTACAATTTGATTTTATATTAAGTTGTTTTGTTGTAATTATAATTAATTCAGTCTTTTCTGATATTTTTTGACTTAAAGGCTGTGTTTAACCATTACTGCTACAGGAATCACTCAGCTACTATATCGCTTCAGGCTTGCTGCATTGCTGCAAAATTTAAAAATTTATTAGTTATATTTAGTTGATCTTTTATTATATTTAATTCCAATAATTCCATTTAATTATTTTATTTAAATTAGATAGTTGTGATTTTAATCATTCTAATTCAATTTTTTAATTTAATTTCTGTTAACTATTTCATTTTATTTCAATCGCCTAACTTTATCAGATTTCAATTCTATTTCAATTATTTACATTATTTACATTATTTTAAATTGTTACTCAGAGCAGCAAAACAGCAAGTTTTGTACAGTCTTATGTCTGATTTAGGCTGTTACTACTCTTCCTGCCCTATAAATGCAATAATGTGTCTTTCATGTCCTTTAAGTAATTTACAATGTTATCATATGATTTTATATTATTTGCATATTTTATTAATTTGCTTAAACCACAGAATTCTCCTTCTTTTTGTAAAGGAAAAGAGGGAGATGCGGTGGTGTGTTTTTCTTTCATTTAATATTAGTTTAATATCTGTTTCCCCCCCCCAATCCTCCCTTTCCCTGCCCCTTTCCCTAGAACCTTCCCTGTCATTCATTCTAACCCCCTCCTCAGCTTCCAGATGTTAGTTCTGCCCTAAACTCCTCCCCTGCTATTCCCTCATTGGTTGCTGTTCCTACACCACTCCTCCTGAGTTCTGTATAAAACCTTTGCCCCCCCGCCCGCCGGGGTCTTGGGGCTCAGTGAATAAAACCATCCCGTTCATCCCCCAAGTCCCGTGTCGCCTTCATCTGTCCCCGCGCGCCACGAACTGAACTGCAGAGCTTGCAAGGGGGAAAGCGGCCGCCCGTTCTCTTCCCTCACCGCCCAGCACGGCCCGGCTCGGAGTGCCGCGGCGAGGAGCGCATGCCGCGCCACAACAACAGGGAAGCCAACAAGTCGGCCTGTTGCAGGGTGTGTGTTTTGATTGTGTGAAATGCAAAATTCATTTTCTTTTGAAAAAAGTATCAGCTTTTCCAGAAAAGTTTGAGACCTCCCTACTAGTTGAAAGACAAATGGGCAACATCCCTACTTCACATCAATAACAGCACTGACTTGAATTTAGACTATCTGAATGTCAAATAGTGACTGGAGACACAAAGTCATGTTAAAGTTTTCTATTCACATATGTGATCAGACATCTCTCTTCGACTTGAAAGCATCTTATAACAAAGACATTCTCAAAAGTTATGCTGTTATATTCAATTAAAAAAAAAAAAAGAAGAAGAAGAGGAAGAAAAAAATATTTTCAGTATTTCCAATTAGCTCAAATTGAGACTTACTGCACAGACCCCATTTTCATACCCACAAGACCCAGCAAGGTGAGCATATGACGAGCTGGGTGGGGGAGGGGAAGGCCCATGGCCTGACTGAGGTAGGCCCAAGGGTGGAGAGACTGGAACCAGGCTGGCCCCTGCAGATGGAAGGGTGGAGAAATCTAGGATGTCTCCGGTCCGCCCCCCCCCCCCCCCCCCCCAGAGTTTCTCTCCTGAGAGAGAGAAAGAAAGAGACACTGGCAGTTTTGTCAGCAATACACCATGAGGAAGTGGGGGGATGGGGCCCACAAGGTGCCCAGCTGCTGTGGGAGTTGCCGGAGTCTGGGCATCGAGCCATCCCTTGGGAGTTTGGATTTTTAACCCTTTCTTGAGAAATGAAAGCTTTGTGAATTTTTCTTTCCCCTCCTCGGTTTGAAAGAGAGGAAGAGGGACACCTTGGACCCTGGGATGTTAGAAGGAGGAATTCTAGATGGGAGGGGGACAAGGAGTGGCTTTTGGCTGGACTTTTCCGTGTTGGCCACAAACTGAACCAATCTTCTCCTTCAAGAGAGACTGTGTTTTGGGAGGATGCCAGTGAGACAAGAGACCTGCTTCAGCTGGGAAAAGACAGAAGTGGAGTGAACAGAGAAAAGGTTAGGGGGTTTGTGGTGGCGCCCCTGTCCTGGAAAGGAAAGAGAAGAGAAGAAGATCTCTGTTCTTGGACCCTCGGCCCCAGGGGAAATGGAAAATGGGGGGGACTGTGGTCCCAAACAATGAAAAACTGAACTGTTGTTTTCTCCCCTCTTGGCAGGGCATCCTTGAAAGGAAAAATCCTAAAAGCAGTCTGTCCATCCATGCATTGGTGGTGAGAGCACTGTGCATGGAAAGGAGAAGGGTCACCATGGCAAACTTTTCTCCGGGCAGTGCCATGTGTGACATGGAAACACAGGATGTGGAGCTGTGTTTTCTTGGGAGGTCTGTGGCACAGGAGAGACTCTGTTCCCTCGAAGGGCTGAGTATCAATTGTCTGGAGGGTGGAAACCTGATTGGGGTCCAGATTGTGTCTCACTGTGGTTTGTTGGAGTTGGGTGGTGGGAGGAGGAATGTTTTTGCAAGGTTTCCATTTTGATCTTTGTGTGTTTTTTTTTTTCCTTTTTCCATTCTTTTTTTTTCCTTTTGTAGTAGTAGCTTAATAAAGTTTTTTCCTGTTATTAAGCTTGGTCCTGCTTTGCTCTGTTCTAGATTCCACTTCACAGCATTCAAGGAGAGGTTACATTTTTATGGGGGCACTGGCATTGTGCCAGTGTCAAACCATGACAGTGAGGAAGGTTCAAAGCCATGCATCCAACATTAAAGCTTTGTGGAAGTTAGGACAAGGTCAAAGGAATGTGTGAGGATTTGTAGCTAGCATGATGACTGCTGGTCCATGTAACATTCTTAGATATTCAGAGAGGTTTGTTTTATTCTGTTATTTTCTTTCCCCTATTGATTTCTTTTTCAAGCTATTGAAATACTTATTTAACTGATTTAATCCTACTGTACTTGCAACATCTACGTGATGCCAAAATACAGAGGGTGTGGATTACATCTATAGGTATAGATAATTTAATTTATTATGGATTTTCATGACTATCTCTTGAGGTAAGAAATCAGCCTTCAGTTTCTAAGCAGGGATATTGAAAGAGGAATGCTGTAGCTAGAAGGAAGAACTGCAGAATCCTGAAATACCACAATTTAGGTTTGAGACTGAAATCACCACAGTGTATTTTTTTCCTGCAAATTAGTTCTTCTGACTTACTGTAGCATGCACATGAATAACATTTACATGTCCAGTCCTCCATATGGTTGTCTGTGCTGTTATTAGGCAATCTGGTTTCACTTCAGCTGTCACTCTGCTGTCACAAAACTTGCCAAGTCTCTGCTAAGACCTGTTTCTTGGCTGTCTCTGTGTGTGTGTGCCTGGAGCTGTGCTGTTCAGCATCCACTGGGCAGCAAGTAGCTTGGCTTCTCCTCTAAATGCCCAGCATTCCATGACACGAGCTCCCACACAGCACAACACTGTTCTCCTTCCTCCTTCCAGACCTTCCCCATGAATGCAACTCAGTAGCAGGACAGAGGGGTGTAAGAGGCCGTCTGAAGACCCTCACTCATTTGCCTGCCGATTGCCACAAGAAGGAACTCCCTTCCCCCTCTGCAGTTCCGGCTTGGAGAAGGCAACAGTGCAGGTGCAGCCGCTGTACCATTACGATAGCTGTTCCCAATGAGGCCCGGCAAGAACTTGGCAAGGAGTTGGCAAGGACTTGGCGAAGATCCAGCGTGGACCCAGCACGGAGCAGCCTGCTGCAATTCCTGCTTCACTCTCCACCTTTAAGCCGAATGAACTGTTGGGGTGACTCTGGTGGTCTCTCACTGAAGACCCCTCATCTGCCTCGCTACCACCGTGACAGACAGAGATCAAGAACCCTCTCCCCAAGGACTGAGAGTGAGACCCCTACCACAAACATTGTGGGGGAGGGGGGGGGGGAGAGAATGACCTGACCTGTTCTTCTCCAGTAACTTCAATGGACTTATTCTTTATTGTGTTTGTTCAGCCTGGATGATTTTCTGTAGATACACCTATTCCCCCCATAGCAACTTCAACAGACTCTCATTGTTCTGCCTGTTCCCCCCTTTTCCCTCTGTGGACTATAACTGGACCCCTGGGTTAGGTAGGACTTTGGAGACTCTCCCCAACACAACAAGATGGATCCCCATCATCTGGACCAGTGAGGACTCTGCCTGTGTTGGTAGCTATTCCCATCCCCCCATCTCTCTCTCTCTCTCTCTCTCTCCTTTTTATTTCTTTTCTGACCCCACTATCGCATTTATTGTTTCAGCCCCTAATAAAGGTGCATTTGTTGTGATTAACCTGCTGTTTGTCTTTTGCACTTTGGGATCGGCTAACGAACCATCATGACACCCCGCTATAAGTGGATTGTGACAAGGGGGAAGCCATAAAATCACTTCTATTAAAGATATTCTGGTTACTTGCTCAGGTTGCTTATACAATGGGAGAGAAGGAAAAAAAAAAAAAAAACAGAGGAAAAAGTCAAGGAATGGGTAGACACTTGATTTTAATGAATATTTCATCTAGAAGAATATTTTTGACACAAATTACATCTTGTTTTCCTCTTGTAGTTCATATCTTAGGGCAAAGGAAGCAAGGGAACCTGAGGATGTTCTGGTGTTGGCCCCTTACTCCTGAATAGCCTGTTTAGAAACATAGATGGTGTTCACTGCTGTTTTGAGGGTGAGGTATTATTACTTGGCTGTCAGTAGTCATAGTAACACTGCTTTCCCATTACTATTGAATTCTTTGTGCTGAAGGTTTCTTTAATTCTGGCAAACAGTTTGTTTTTTTGTTTATTTTTCCTGTCAGAATTTGTTCCCCTCAGACTTAAAAACTATTTTGACAAGTTAGCCTATAATTTAACATGTCATAAACTGGAGGTTCTTCCAGAATTTTGGTGCAGAATCTGTTTTGTTGCTAATAGTTGATTTGTTCTGCCAAATTGCTTTAATGCTCTAAATTTGGGGCATGCTTTTCAGCTGCTGTTGATGGCCCAAGTTTCTGTTGGGCTTTTAAGGCATGTCTAAACAGATGGGCACAGACAGCTGTAAGCTTCCCTGTCCACTCTGTGAGCCAGCCAAAATCAAGCCAGCTCTGCTTTGGAAGTTGTAGAGCTCCATTTGTGAGATGCTGTGCCCAAGCGTTTATCTACTGCTGCTTTGGCAGAGTTTGTGGGTCTGAGCTGGCTCTTGCCTGTCCATCCTGGAAAGTCAACAGGAATGTTCATGCCTGGCTCCATTCTTTGTGTGTGTGTATGTGTGTGTGTGTGTGTTTGTGTGTGTGTGTGTTTGTGTGTGCACACCTGAAGGAATCAAACCCTGGCTCATGTGAGGAGTGCAACTGACTTGGCTCTCTCGGTCAGAGGTGGCTCAAGGGCTGCCCTTTCAGTGTCATTCAAAGCAAAACCAAAATACTGGGTAGTGCTGGCTTTTGTCCTAAGCCCCATGCCATGGTTGTCACCTTTAGGAATCCTCCCAAGGAGGGGTGGTGTGGCAGTCCCCAGCTCATCTTGGAGCCCCTCCTTAGGTGGATTTGTTTGCTTTAAAATGTGCAATTATTTCATAAACCTTTCTAATACCTGGCCTGAAATGATAAATGCAGGAAGACATGCTAACTGCTATGTTTGAACAAATTCCTTTGAATGCCAAACACATTGTAAGGAGCTTGTGCTCTCATGCACAAGGCTTCACAGTCTTTTCCCATTCTCCACATCTTTGTGTGCCTGCCATCTGCTGATGTGCCCTCTATAATTTGGATTATAAGGTCCCTAGGATATTGCTCTAACTTTTAATATCTTTAATATCTTTCCTCTGAAATGTGGCTGGTAGTTATAATAAGGATAGCTAATTAGAAGAAATAGAACATTGACAAAAGCTTTCTTAATGATCTGATATTTCTAGTTTGATTGGGTAGGTAGGCACAAAGCTTAAAGACGCTTTCTGCTTCAAGTATAACTTGGGGTAGATGGTACTTCTGGGAACTTGCACAGAGGGCATGTCAACACACTCACATGGCTATAATACTCTCAGCTGAAGCATTTAGTGCTGCATAGCACAAAATGCTGCTGAGAGAAAGAAACCATTCATTGCCGATACACAGAATTTGGTGGTGCTGCTGCTGTTTTTTGCTTTTACTGTTCCAGATGTTCAAAACGAAGCTTTTGGCTGTCAGCTCTGGGGGAATATTCAAAGGAGCAAAGAGAAGCTAGCTCTATAACTCCCACTAAGCATGACTGTGTGTAGAGAATGTAGATAGTACTGAGTAGGGAAATAAAAAAGTCCAAACTATTTTCTGGGCTCTTTTGGATTTTTACAGTGTGATATAAAAGTCAGAATGATGCCAAAAAACTTCTGCCTAAAGGATAAGGATCAGTATATAGGTATTTTTCTCCATCTGGCTTCAGGAGGAATTGCATATGACATGTATATGGGTTCACTGTAGACTGTCTAATTAGGAGAGTGCAGAATTGGAGGATTCTATAGTATGCTTAGTCTTGGCTAATAAGAAGCAGTACACTAAATTATCCTCTTGCAATTCAGCATTGTTCTCATAAGTATGGAATTTATACAAATATGTATTTTTTAGGGAGGAATCAGTGTTGGACATGAAAACCAGGCAATAGAAACTTTTACTTTCCTCTGTTAACACTGGTTTCTGTTTGCCTCCATATGAGCTAGAGAACTTGTTTTTTCTTTGCATTGTTTATATCTTAATAAAAAGGAAGCAAAAGCTGTCATGGGGTTTGATTTACACAGAGAGAGAGCGCCTTCAGATGAGCATCAGATATAGTGAAGCGTGTCCCACATCACATAACCATCCTTTCTTTAGTGAGCTAGGTTTCTGCTTCCTTGGGATGCTAGATCTAAATCAGCAGGTGATAGAGGCACTGTTCATTTTGACTGTGGTTTTCTCCCTCCTGTATGATGGTGTTGATATCAGCTTTCCATGGGCATTGCAGTAGTATATCAGCACAAGAGGCAAAACACTCAGGTCTGCTTTTAGTCTCAGTAGGTCTATTAGAGAGAGAACAGAAGTGCCAGAGAAGCTGAATTGATATCA
Source organism: Lonchura striata (assembly GCF_050655825.1). NCBI lineage: Eukaryota > Metazoa > Chordata > Aves > Passeriformes > Estrildidae > Lonchura > Lonchura striata. Next base: position 79,974,028 of record NC_140705.1, on the reverse strand, counting down.
CAGACTAAAAAGAAAGGGATCCTATTATGTCAGTTAGCACAGCTTTATAAACTGTGCAGTGTTTTATGAGAATATTATTTGGTTGTCTTTTTGCCATGCAGATTCTTAACCAGTCTGAAGGTATCTGTATTCCCCAGTCCTTGATCCCAACACATCTGTTGAAGCCTTTTGCATATGTCCTCTGCTAGTCTCCTTCAACAATTGTCTGTGGACTTTTTGTTTTCCTTTGGCCAGTTTGTTTCAATTTTTCAGGCTGACAGGCTTTGGGCATGTTCAGAAAGATTTTCTTTCAAATATGAAGTAGCCAAGTCTTTACTTACTGAACTTGAACATGAAAAGATGGTTCACTTACCCATACAAAATTGCAAGCAAGCATTTGCTTTCAAAGCAATGTCCTTTTGTGGCTTTTTCTCACATGCTCATTAAGCACTGTGAAGTGTCTAGGAATAGAAAAAGGGATTTAAGATGCTTTAAGAAAAGACAGTGTTCTTGTTCTGTTGTTATTCATTTGTACTTGTTAGTGTGGAGAGATTCCTTTCAGGCCCACTGGAGTTGCTACCATCCAAATATGTCATAATAGACAACCCTTGTCCCAGGGATTTGCCAGGCTAAAGAAATCATGGGCAATGGTCCAGAGAAAGGGACAGCAGAGAAATGGAATTACTTGGCTGAGGGCACCCAGGATTTACTGTGATCTGGAGAAGAGGGAAATGTGTGCCTCTGCCTCTGCCAGGGCTCTGTATAATACTGTAAATTTGACCCATTATTTTAGCGCTGAGCTGAACCCCCCTGCCCTCATTAAGCAGCCACTCATGGGGGATGTTAGTTGCAGAAATTAATACATCTTTTTTCTTAATTTTATTATTTTAATGTTGAATTTCCTCCTGAGACTGATATTTTAAAAGCTAATGGTTAAATTCTAGACTGCCTGGTTCACCTTGAGGAATTGAGTTCTTTGCAAAAGAGTTTTGGATTAGTAGATTTTTGTGACTGAATGAAACTAGGGCACATATTCCAGTGTCCTAGGATTAGGCTCCATAAAGCCACATGCCTTGTCAGACAGAACTGAACCAGTGGGCAGAAAATGCCTTTCAACACTGGGGAGCATGATTCTCCTCCCCATGACAGGCTGCAGAAGGTTGCTATCATAACTGCAACCTGACAACACATTGAATTTTGTTGCTGAATGAGTAATGAGGAAGAAAACAAAACTATTTTCCACTTATTTCTTGTTATTGCAGCAGCACTTTTTCCTCTGAATGTCTTTATAGAGAGTGTAGGAATTACAAGGGTAAAGAGTGGATGGCTATACAATATATATTTATTTGAGAGGTGTGTATGTATATGGGTGTGTGTTTGAATACAAGTTAGAAATGGCAGTAAGAAGGAAATTCCCTGTCCCTTCTCTAAGTTTATTGAAAATCCAAGCGGGACAAGATACTTCCATGCTCACTTTAATGAAATTCATTATTTATATGATAAACCTTATCATTAATTCATTATTTATATGATAAACCTTATCATGATAAGGTTTATCACAAACAATATAGGGCTAAAACCGCCAGACTTTTTAAAGTGGAAAACTGGTACTTATTTTGTATAGAAATACTTGGGCACCATGAAAGCCTGGAATTCAGAAGCACAAAGTCATCAAATTCCCTTTGCTATTGAAGAAAGCCTGATACACAAATAATTTTAAGTGGCAATCTGCTAAGGGTACTGAGTTTCCTGTCCATATTATTCTTCAGTCTACAAATAGGCAGTGAAAGGCAGCACGGCTGCTGGAGATACCATTGCCTATCACTTGGCAAACACGTGATCATTGAACAAACACAGATATCACCGAAAACATAAGCTCTCTGTGTGCTCAGATGGTGGAGCTGAGGAAGATGGCTGAATTACAGGACTCTCTAGGAGCCACAGATAAAAGAAATACTGATGCTACATCAGCACTTCTGAGCACCCAGCAGCTCTGCTCTTGCTTGGAGTGATGCTGCTCCATGCCATGCACTGAGGCTGTTAGAGGTCATTGTCACCACCTCTTGAAAAACAAAGCAGAACAAGAATTTTTTTTTACACCTCTGTATGTACATGATTGTATTCATGCACAAATGCAGTGGCAGTGATATGCTCCATTCTCTTTGAACTTACACTGAAATGAAACACAGATGTGATTGCACTCACTCATGTATCTTGTCTGTAATAGTTATAATTCAGATGGCTAGCAAAGAGAACTTGCTCAAATGCCCTTATTCCTGGAGGAATGTGGGAATTGCCACATTAAATGTGATTAATGTAATACTGCCTTCAGTATTACATACTTCAGTACCAATTCTTCAACGTGAAATAGTATCAGAGTTAACTGTACTTAAGTAACTGATTTCAGATGGCCTTAGAATCTGAAAAAGTGGAATTAATTTTTCAGTTTAGCTCCAAAACCAGATCATATTCGGAGAAAAGATTGTGGGTTTTTATCAGTTTCAAACAAATGGCTCTTTTGAAAATGTGAGGTTAAAATGTTTTAACCCTTAAAAATGCAATTTACAACTCTATATTTCAGCCATGTAAACTTGATGAGGTAAGATATGTGTGCTGTATGGCTAAGTTATTTGGGTGAAAAATTTCACTAAACCTTGAAAAAAACAAATTAAACCCCCTAACCTGCTTCTAGCTGCTACTTTCATTTGAACCATGAAAATAGTTTATTCAGCTTTTCTATCATGTGTCTCTAGGCCAAAAATATCTATTTTTTTTCCTAAATAAATGTGGAGATAGTAGTTTTATTATGCAGGTTGAATTCTTTACATAGCTCTCCTAGACTTGCTGACATAATGATGTCTTGTGGCAATACTTTTCCAAGATGAGTATTGTAGTATGTAAAAAATTATGTCCTTTCTATAGATTTTCTTTCTTCTGTGAGCAGTGCTTCAGAGATTTAAAAAATGTTATTGGATTTGCCTATAAAGATAACGAGTTTTGTTCCTGCAGCACCAAGGATGAGACTATATTCATTGTTTATACACAGACAGAAGAGCTAGAAATGAAAACTTTGAAACATTGACAAAAGCAAAATATTTGTACTTTCCCTGTCAAATGAGGGCATATTAATACATTTTGACTTAATCTTACAGTAGTTTATGCTCATACAGGTATTCTATGAGCCTTGCACAGGAGCTGTTGTGTCAATCATTACGACAAATTCTTTTGCCTAGATAAATTAATTTATGCCATATTTTGGTGCTATTGCAGGACCATTCTACACAGGAGAACAATTACTTAAGGTCACGTTAGCAGCATTTTATTTTTAAAGGCAAAATTATATCCCCTTGCATTTGTCTAAAAGCATTACCTGGAACCAGGAAAATTTGGGCTTCCTGCTTGCTGGTCTGTCAGATCCAGCACTCATGTGGTCACATCTGTGTCAGGTGAGCCTCTCCACATCTTTTACCCAGGAGCATCTAGCACTGGTGGGCATTGTTTGAAGTCAAAATGGACTGAATGAAGCTCCAGACTTTCTCTGCCAGGGCATGGCTAAAAGAGTGCACAACTTGAGTGCAACAGGACCAGTCAAGGGATTAGCTGCTGAGATAAATTTAGGATCAGTAAATAATCTTGACAGAAGATTAACAATTTGCCCTGAAAACAGCTGAGAGGGTAAAAATGGCATCAAAGATTTTGCTAGGTAATTTTGGCATCTGGGAGTAGAAATCTGAGAAAAGCTTAATATGTTGGTCCTTATGCATCAAGAAGTGCAATATTAGCTGTCTGATACAACCCCTGAGGCTAGTATCATGTTGGATATTGTGTGGGGATGGCTGGTTCCCTCAGGATCTGCAGGAGCTGATTGATGGAGCTGTCACACCCCCTTATGTGTCAGAGCCTGGGGAGGCCTGTGAGGGAAAATTTTAATAGTGCTTGTCATCAAAGAAAAATTTTGTGCTTCTCACTTCAGTGGTCCTGCTGACACCATCAACACAGGATCATGGCAGGCTTTCTCTTGCCAGCCTGATCTTTACTGGGGCTTCTCATAGATCCTTTTCACTGAATGTGTCTCTTCTGCACCATTAAAGGCAGTGACAGGACTTCAGCTTCTCAGAAAGATGAAGCCTAACAGCTCTAGAATATTCTAGCTAGTTACAAAAGTCATGAATATGTAAGATTTAAATAAATGTCATCTTGCTTGCAGGATGAGAGGAATAAGGAATGAAGTAGCTATGTAGGAGTTTTGTTGTTTTGTTTTTTTAAATTCTTTTGTTAATGTATGCTTTCATAATTTATAATTTGTCTGCATTCACAAAGAAGCTCAGGTTCATCTTCATAGGCTGGCTGGGTTGGTGCTGGCAGAAAGGTTGGTGAGACACAGGTTTGTGCTTGTCCACAAGGAAAGAGGGCAGAGCAGAGCAGGCAGAGTCTGCTTGCACAGGGAGAGGAGGTGGTGATGAGGACTGAAAAGGGAATGCGTCATGGGTTCTGATTCCTTCTTGTGGCCTTGGAAATTGAAGGAATGAGGAGAGATTGTAGTATGTGTGTTTAGAGGTGATGTGCATAAGAGAAGAGAATATTTTTTTATCTGAAGTCCCTTACTAATAAGTAAGGATAAACCTGAGTATCATAAAATGTCTATGTCTCAGAAAACATAGGAAATGTGGATGAGCAAAGCTTTTTTTTTTTTTTTCCTTATAATTTTGGGATACTATCTGTAAATGCTTGAAATCAAATGAGATGTTCTGTTCCCAGCTGCCTGAACCTGGGCACTACAGAGGTGCTGTGTACTGTGGAGGCTTTTGTGGGTAGTTGGAGCATCAGCCCCTCTGACACCAGGATCAGGGCCAAGTCCCCCTGGCACAAAGCACACACCTGGGGTTTGCTGCCCACTTATCTGGAATTGCTGGGGAAGCCCTAACATGTCTGCCCATCACTTTTGGTGGCAGCCTGAAGCATTTTAAATAGAGGTGTTGCTACACTTTGAATCTGGTTTAATAAATGTAGTGAACACAAATGACTTATGGAGCATGAGTCAAAATAGGAAAAGGGCAACAGGTTGTCTTAGAGAACTTTTCAGAAGCAGAGCAGAGTATTTCTTTTTGCAGTGAAGCAAGATTGTAGGGGAATATCTAGATGAAAGGATTCATACTGTGTGGACACAGGTGGAGGAAACCACATCCAGGCCTGCCTTTTATCTTCTGAGAGATGTCACTGACTGGTTGTGGTTCTGTGTTCAACCTCCCTGCACTAGAGGAGGAAGCACTTATAGGTCCTACTGAAAATGAGCCAAGTAGCAGCAGCAAGAAAGTTTAGCAGTAGGTAATTAACCATTGTACCTCTTTACTCACCATGATGAGGGGTTATTTATAGCTACTGTGAAAAAACTATACCTTCATAAAAGCAAAAGTAATTGTGGTTGCTTCCCTTAATCTTTGCTTCTTTTTGACAGTGACACTTATGAAACATCTGAATATTCTATCAGCTTGTGAGTAAATGTCAAGTTAATAGTTGCAGAGTTTCACATTAACAAAGACTTAATGAAAACAATACAGTTTTGTAATATGTAAGCATGTGACAAAGTGATAAATAGACTTCAAGTTTAAAGATTTTTTTTCTAATATAGTTTTATGTAGGTATTTAAAAGTTGCTTCTATATTTATTGTCTTTCCCTTCAGAGTGAGTTCCTTGAGATTCTGCAATGTTATTGGGTGTTTCCTTGAACTTTTAAAAAAAGTTTTAACTTTAAAACTTAGCAGAAATGTATCGGGGGATCTGTCTTGCTATCAGTTTTTCAAAACAACCACATTTTGAAATCAGTGGGGATATGTGTTGAATAACGTGTGGCATAATACGGCCTAGAGCTACTAAGTTGCTTACTTGATAAATGTTATAGGAAATATATTCTGATCATTGAACTCTTGCTCTTTTTGCTAAGTGCCTTAACTACCAGCTTCTCATTAAAGATTTCCCCATGAATGTGGTCTTTCTGCCCGACTGGCATCAGTTGAAAAGGAGGAGGAGAATTTAGTCTGACAGTGTCCCTCTTACAGAGCAGCTGGCACATCTTCAGCAATTATGGAACACCGAAGTGAAGGGACAAGAGTCCATAAAGAGGTAGCTCATCACACTTGGCATTTTAGGACAGGTACTCAACAGGGTATATTAGCACTGGTTGTCTGACTTGGAAAGAAAGCTTTGGTTTTACTCTGTCTAAGGCCTTTCATCCTTTTAGATACTTCCAATCTGGACATAGGTTGTGATGTTTTGTGCATTAGGGTTGATAGTAAATCAACAAGGAGTCTTCTAGTCCTGGAAACTTCCAGGGAAGAATTGGAATAATGCAGTTGTTTCTGTAAGGTAATTACTTTTATCCTCAATAGAATGGCCTATGTGAGCATCTACATATCAGTAGAGTTGGCATGCAGCTTTTAGCAAGCACATTTAGCAAACAGTGATTTTTAAATTGCAGCTTGAGCACTACAAAAATTAAGATAGCGGGAGAGCCCACACTGCGCGCTGATCGGAACCAAAGAGAGCGAGTTCTCCTGGGAATTCTGCTTTTAACCCCTCTGTGTTCTCAGAGGCGTGTCCACCTTCAATTGGTCAATATCCAAATTGACCTCTTCCTTCCAGAAAAAATTCTTTTTCCGTGTCAAACCACAACACTCACTCCTTGGGAAAGAAGTAAGACTGAATCAGTTTTGAGACTATTTATATATTTCTATACTACTTCCTTTTTATTTCCAAAGTATTGTCTGCTCAGGAATTTTAAGAATTTATGTCATCTAGACACTTTTAAACCCCAATTTCTTATATTATAATTTTTTTATAAAAATAAATTTCTTGAGCCCCTCCTTTTCCCATCCAAAGCAAGTTACATGGAAGCCTGCTGAGCTGGGAAAGCACAGATCTCAAGGGTGCTATGCTTTATGCACAAGGGCTAACATACACACTAAAAACACATTTATATAAAAGATATAAATTATGCCCTTACACATTTTGCTCCCTTGAATAACTGATGGACATTTTGAACATTAGTGATATTCTATGAAATGCACCAAATAAAAACAATCTAAAGCACTAGTGTCAAATAGTATATAATTATTTGGTTAAAATTTTTGACGAATTATCACCTGCATAAACACTCATTTTGTTCACTCATATCACACATTAGCTATGACCTCTTCTTTTTTCCATTTGCATACCAGTCAACTCCTACTCAGAAATGTTTCTTTCTGAAACAAAAATATGAATAAAGTATTGCATATATCATCAAACTCATAAGTAGTTAATATTTCATTAAATCTGTTTTCATTCCAGAATTTTTACATAATTATTTAGACATATGATGCTCACAATAAATTTTGAATTTGCCCCATAGGTAGCATAAGTACACTAATATTCACAGCATACATAAAGGTAACAGCTGAATCTGAGTTTGTTGACAACACATTGTTTCAGGCAAGAAACATACACTTTCCCTACAAAATCTCCCAAACAAATAAAACACTTGGCTAACGCATCCAGTTTATTACAGTTTTTCTCACTGACATGAAAATCTGTGACTCTTTTTACATTCAAAGCTTATGAATCAAGTATTCTTCAGATTTTGAAAAATTCAGCAATGGTTTAAAAAAAAAAAATATCTTACACTGTACCAGTAATGGGGACTACAAGAACAGTATCAAACTCCTCATCACAATTATATAAGCTGGTTCATTACACAAGAAAATATCATTCTATCATTTGTCTTTATTACTTTTTTTCACTTCATTTGAATGAATAAGAGCACTTCAAATACATCTGTGATTCAAAATAAGACTAAAACAGAAAAAAATACTTTAAATTTGTTACCTTGCCTTTGTGAAGAAACCCTTACTTTTTGTTGTAATCATATTGCTGTACCATAAATGCTAAATTCTCAGTGTTTTGCTACCAGGGTAGTGTCTGCTCAGTAAAAAAAAAAAGACAATTAAACTTGGACAGATTCCATTCAACTGGAAGAACATTATGATAAAGATTTTCCTGCAACCACAGAAACCAGCCTAGACGTGTTTTTCTGTAAGGCTCAGGGATTAAATATGCTGACTTTCTTTCTTGGTCCATGTGCTACCAATTTTACCCTTTTCCAGAGAGGAGAGCAGCCCAGCATACCTGAATTTCATCTAGCCAGGTACTTATTTACAACTTGTTGCCAAGGAAATCCTCCCTTTTTTCACAGGTCTCAACCCACAGCAAAGAAATATTTCTTTGAGATGGTTCTGAAGATGTCTCTTGGCAATAGCAGAAGTTAATATCTGTTATACACAATGAGCCTATAAAATCACAAAACATCCTGTAATTTGGAATGACTGGTGGCATCAACTTTTGAGTGATTTGAGCATGAAGCATGGGTAAGGTCAGAGTGAGATTTGTAAAAGGGAAGGGAATGCCAGAGCTTCTTCTCCTCCTGTTTCTGGACTTAACCACCAAAGTACCTCAGCCACCAACACAAGCACCAACATATCCCACCTTGACACCATGCTTCTTTACCCCACCACTACCAAAATCAACCCATTTCTTGACAGTTCACCAGTCTGAAGAAAAATAAACTCACCTTTTTTATACCCCTGAATATCTACTTACCCTTCTTGTTTGTTAATTTTTTTCTTCATAGCTGTGGTAAAATCCACAGAAGGAAAACACAGGCACAATATATGGAAGATTTCAATCATAAGATTTCATTTGTACGCAAATATAGGGATAATGCAACCAATTATATGCAGCTTAACCTCCTAAATGATGCCAGATCAGTGTTGTCCTTAGTATTACGTATGTTCCAGTTGTGGTATTTAAAGTTCTCATACACAGCCTTAATATTTGCATCAGACTCCCTGAAAATGTTTAGGTTCCTTATTTACAACTCAGTGCTCTCTGCTTACTCTTGCCTAAACTATCTCTTTTCTCTATAGCGCCATGTCTCTTATCAGCTTCCAGACTCCTTCCTCTTTTATTAGAATTTAGCACGGTGTTGTTGCTTACAGGTTCTTCTGTAAATTTACCAGTAGCTTTTAAAGTTATAGCTGAAAAACTTCTTTGTCAACTGGAACATAAAACACTATAATATGCAATCATGTGTTGCAATAAACAACATTATTGAAATATTTCAGGGGGTTACTGATGTTTAATGAGATACTCTCAAGAACAGTAGAAATACAGGATTGGTGACATTGCTAGTAGACTTTGCTTTAATTTTTTGGTTAAAAGTGTACACATTTGTTTAGAGGGGCTTCTGATTTCTTATCCTATTCTGTACAACCAGATAGTCAGTGTTTAGGGACTATGTGGGGATAGGTAATAAAGGAAACAGTGATAGCATGCATAGAGGACTTTAAGCTTGAAGTTGTTGGGGGCTCAAACTTAAAAAAGCTCTGGGCCATAGCCAGAGAGAGCACTGTTCTTGCTTTTTTCTCCCCTGTGATCACTGGAACCAGAATAGGCATGCTTGAGACCCATGGGGGAAAGTGCGAAAGGAGAGAAAAGCACACACATTGAAAGAAAAGTGAGACTCAAGAGTAGACACTGGCATAAATTCAAAATACATAGATAACCAGACAATAGACTTCTCCCATGTGGTTCTGGAAAGATTATCCCAGACTGAGTTCTAGAAATATCAAAAGTATCTCTGTCAGCAAAATCAGCAGTAAATTTGTGGACTAGACAACAAAATAGCACACACATGAGTCACAACAGCTGTGTGTGCACCAAAGGACAAGGATGGCTGTCTCTATCTATAGGTAGTTCTATGTGCCTGCTCTACACAGGCAGTTGAACCTGGTTCTCAAGTGCTTCTATTCTAAGAAAAGGTTAAGAAAGATCCAAGAAGCTTTCCTCTGTGAATATGTGATCATACAAATGCTGGAAAGCAGGCAGTTAGACATTCAGCACCCATGTCAAGACACGATCACAACATTTGTCTAGGAACTTAGCAGTTCCTTTCATTTTTGTTTGATATTTGTTTGCTTTGAAGTTCTCTGTGAAGACTTCAAATCACTTTTCATGCATTCACTTAATGACTACCACACACAAAAAAAATCTCAAAACACCTTTTTAAATTATTTACCTTATTGACTCTAAATTTAATCTTTCCTGTGGGAAAAAAATACCTTTTTTATTAGCTTGAGAATTTACTAATATATGTTTTGACATGTATTGATGTGTTTCAAACCAGACGTCTGTATCCCCTCTGCTGCTGCATCCTCCACCATCAGAATGTGCTTTCTAGTTTTGGTATTGCTCCTTAAACCAATAAGGAAGTTATTTTTGGAAACTTTCCAAACACATGTCCAGGTTAATTGTTAATCTTAAATGAACAATTATTATGCACCCACATAAAGAGGGGGAAGAGGAAAAAAAGAGAAAGGTGGCAAGACTATTGCTTTTTAGGAAATATATCAGAAATATTTCTCCAGAGCAGAGCACTTAAGGGCAATAAAGTAAAGATTTCTATGCAAATATTGTATACCGATGAAATAGTGCCTTGACCCACCCCACTGCGTATGCTGCAATTAACCAAGCCAGTCAGAAAAAATTAAATTAAAACACCATAACTGAGTGTTCCCATAATGATGTTCTTAGCAGCTCTTGGGAGATTCTAAGAGACTTAGTCCCTTGCAAATAATAGCATAGGCATCAATGGATTAATATTTTATTTGTATTTGAAACAAATTACAGCCTATGCTTTTTCAGACACATTTTCTGAGACCAAGTTAAACATTAAAAAAATAATATTCAATTATTCACCGTTCAAAGTCTAACAGATGCTTTCAGGACAAATAACCTGTGGAGACTTATTGGGCTAAAATTTCCATAAAACAGTGAAATGGCTAAAAGCACAAAAGCTGCACTTAATGCAGTAGCTACATAAAATTGCCGTCTAGAATGTTTTACCTTTTATTTGAAAATTCAGTAATTTAACAGAAAACTTCTGCCCTTCCTGACAAGGTCCTTATATCTCACTGTGTAATGTTCCTTAATTAGGTCATTAAGGCTGTTACCTACCACCTATCATCCATGTGGTTTCACACCAGGTTAAATCCATGCCATTGCTGCAGAGTGCAAAACAGCACAGAAAAGTGCAGGCCAAGAGATAGTAAGCAATACATCTTGCGGTTCCATACAGTGTCCAGTACACAAGGGCCCTGATAGGATTCTATGGCTTCAGTGTAACTACTGTGTAATGGCCACAGCTTGTTGCCATGAAGCTGGTTTTCCATTTTGGGTCACCTCACAGTTGGCTCGGTTCAGCACTTTAAACTCTCTTACTCTTACTTTAAACTCTGCCATGTCATTCTCTTGGGGAACCCTCCAAGTGCTGTGGCAGCATCTGACAGGGAAGTGGCTCCCTGGCAGTGCCTCCCCACCCTGGGAGCCACAGAGCAAGTGTTGCTATATATCACAGAGCTGCTGTGCAAATACCTGGGAACAGTTTCCTTCCAGTCTTCTGTGTCTTTGGAACCCTCTTCATTCGTGTTTGCTCTAAAAAAGACATGTTAGAATTAAGAGAGATGTAGGCATGGTCATTTAATAAACACCATTCTGCTTGAAAGCAAATTGGAATGGATGCTTTCAAAAACAAGGTAAGCAAGGGACAGGAACACTATTAAATCAAATTGTAGCCACATACAGCAGGTGTCAGATGTGCCTTCAGTAGCTGCTACTGCAAGAACAAGACAGTTTGTCAAAGGTTGTGTTAAGGTGATGCAGGGTTTTTCTTCAGGTCCTGTCATCTCATATGAAGTGCTTATAAAGTATGTATGAGCTTTTATAGCCTCTCTGAAATGAGCAACCTCTGACAAGATCCTGAGGGACAGCTCTCTGTTTTGCAACTACTTCTGACACAAGCAGCCCATGTGTTGGTGCTGTGACAGGCACCTGGAAGAATTAACTACTGTGGTCTGCTGCGTGATGCCACCAAGGAGAAGCAGAAATCAATCGATCGAGAAGGCGGAGTTAAGGATGTTTGGCAGCTGATCCCAATCCTGTTCTGCATTACACAGAAAAGCACCAAAGTGACAGACTGTGCTGGGCCAGCTGTCTACCACACCATGTGTGCAGTTAAAAACACCAGAAGATTCTGATGCTACCAGTGACAGAGGATGACTGTGCAATGTAAATATGAGATTATTTGATTAAGCCCTTCCCAAGACAGGCTGCCCAGATGTAAACAATCTGCTTATTTATTTCTCAGTGTCTTAGAGCACATTTTTGCATGTAACACTTGTGCTTAGTGACTGATTTAATTTACATCACTCAGAGGAGTGCCAAAAATATTGGGTTTGTTTCTCTCCAAGGACCACTGTAAATTCTGACACACATTTATGTTGCCTTTAAATCCTATTAGAACTCTACTGATTCCCTACAACACAATTAACAATGTAGTGATGAACAAGGGTGACAAAAATAACCATTCCTAATCTCCTGAATATTTTGATTCCTTTTCAGCTAAATAATTATTAATGCAAAATCCAGACACTTACAAGGTATCTTCAGAGTAACTAAACAGAGTAACAACTTTCATAGAATATTTATCTTTGTTAGAATATTTATTATACCAGTAGGTCTTGGGCAAATATTATCCACTTTTTTACTGTACTCATTTCATAACTATTATTGCTAGATACATTAGTATCAGCCTAAACAGATTATTAGATTAATTCTTGAATAACATTGAAATTACATTTTAAAATTATTCCTGCCTAACATTTCTTCTTTAGTATGCAGATCTAGGAACTGATAACGCTGGTCTCTCCCTGAACTGAAACTGTGCTTGGAACACATGCAGTTAGAAGCATCTTCAGTATATGACAGCAGTTATAGCCAAGTCTAATCCCATCCCCCATCTCAAAACTGAGTGAACTGAGTCCCATTACTTTTAGCATTTCTGTGACATTATAAAAGAATATTTCTGACCCAAGTCTGTACACTAAACATGACCTGTATTTGAAATTAATCCCTTGCAAGCTTCATACAATAGGAGCACATTTCTCAGTTGCTATGAAACTTTTGAAGCCAAGGAAAGGGATAAAAGCTTTGTGTCTTGGGAACACTATCTCTATTGAGCCCTTTATTCATGTTCTAGAAGATACACAGGGTCATACTTGTCCTAACAGGACACTGGCTTAGCATTGTAATGCATATAATATCTACATAAAAATAATGTGTGTTTCTTCTGCTCTATATGTGGAGCAGGATCTTTACTCCTTGGTAATGCCACTAGACCACTTACCAAAAGTTACATGTTGCATCACACTGTTCACTGCCCTTTTTCAATATATGTGCATGTCCTGACATGCTTGTCACACACATCCTTATATTTTCTCAGACTTGAAGACAGACAAAGGGTCTCAAGTACCCAAAATTTGTCTTATTTTGTTGATTATTTTCCCAGAGATGACACTTGAGCCTCTTCAAATCTGTAGCAGCAGCAAGCTTTCATAGGTATTATAGGAAAACCAGGACTAGTCAAAATGCCATGTTACTTGAGCACTCAGAAATTTGATATCCCAATCATCTGAGCAATCCTAACTATTCAGAGCAATCTGAAATTTTCAGGAGACAGGTGCCTAAAAACCTCTCATAACTGTGACAGCAATGCCTTTGTAGTCGTGATGGCCAAAGGCTATGAGGACAGCAGGGGTTTTGTGCAGGTAATACCTTCTATTATTCCAAAACAGAAGGAGGTTATTCCACCACTTTCTTTTCACCTTTCAGACAGGGTGACCGTGGTCTAGGAAAATTGCCTTATCTAAGCATGTTAAGTCCTTACTTCAGTAACAAAGTGGAACAACAACTTCGGTGCAACTTCAGAGCTTCTCTCACCCATTCAACCAGCACAGCCCGTACTGCATACCTCCAGCAGATCACTTCTTGCATCTCATCTGGTGCACAGTATTATGCATCATGTAATTTGCTAAATAACAATGACATGGAACTTCAATGAAATTTTAATGACAACATATTTCCATTTTTGCGTTGCCTTCTCCACATGTTCAAATAAAAATGATAGTTATAAAAACTGACTGAGCTTTTAAGTGATATGAAGGTGCTAAAAAATACTTTGGTGGCATTAAGCTTGAAACAGTGAAAATAGGTGCTTAGGTTAGCTTTTAAAATTCTGCTGAGAACAATACACAGTCTGAAGACACAGAATAGCACATGCACATTAAGACCTTCCTTAAATAAATTAAATTTTTAAAAAATATAACTGATTTTGAATTTTATGGAGTAAAGTAAGCTAAATAAGTGCTGTTACTTCAGAGAAAATGATTATGAGAAAAAAAAAAAAAACAAAAAAACAAAAACAATTTTACACTTGCTCAATAGTAGGTAGCAACTGCTTTCCCATCATCATTACATACAGAAGCATGTGGTATTGAATTGAAGCAACAGAAAACCAGGTATGTTAAACTTTCTATAATTGCTTTGAAATCTTATTTTCTCCCACCTGAAAATAGCAGGTTTGTGCTCACTGTTTTAATTCCTAAATGTAATTTATAAACATTTCATGTTATTCTAATCTGTCCCTGCAGTGTTGCAGCAATGGCAAGCACACAGAGAAATCTTAATGAAGCACTCACTACAAACTGTAAACAGAGAGGATGCCAAGGTGTCATGTACAGTACTGATAGAGGTTAATACCTTCCACAGTCATTAGGTTTGGATTTGGGGATGTTTGCACAGTAGTCAATGCAGATAAAATTCAATTGTATGCTAGCAGCCTGTGAAAACCTCATGCATCATTAAATCTCTCAGTTACATCTGGGTCTTAATGGGGCAAAATTCACCTCTGGGTACAACATTCTTATGTGTTGCTCCCACTACTGTTGCGTGCTTGGAGACATAGGATGGTGAATATTCCCAAATAAAATCGCTGCAGAGAGAATTATGAACTCTCTTAAGACATATTAAGAAAGGTACACTTGAAGTGCTGAAGCAGAAGAAAGCTGAGGGCGCATCAGTACTTAAGTGACCCCCAAAGATCTACCTGTAAGCAAGGCTGGGAGTGGGGCTGTTGTGGCAACAAAGCCCATCAGCGACAGACACAGCAGTACATACACTCAGAGTTGCAAGAACCACACTAGAACCAGGTAAGCTAGGCAAGATTTTAACTACAAAATTAAATTAGAACTTTTGGAAAGAAAATTTATATGCTATATATTTTAAAAGAAAAAATGAATCAGTCAGATGCTTTCAGGTCATTTTTCAGGTCACAGTGATGAAAAATGCAAGTATTGAGATGAGGACCTTCTATTGTCAATGTCAAATTTCCATGCAGTAACACCTTTTATTATTACCAAAGTTCCTAGATGTTACAACTGCACTGTGGTAGTTAATATGATATCTAATTATATTCCTTTCTTTGTGTCATTTGGCATACCAGCTCACTGTACATTCCCATAGGATAAATGGCATATGTTCCTCTCTTAACCAATTGCTAAACTAGTCACAGTTTTACAGTCTTCACTTAGAATTGTACCACCAGATGTAATTACAAAAATTACATTCACTAATCTGAAAAATAGCACTCAAGAACACCCGCACTTTCTAGTTTTAAGTTTCTTATTCTTAATAATATTTTAAAAATAACAGCTGTCCACTTTTTGGGCTATTTGCACAAGTTATGCCTGCAAAATTGTCAGTTGTTTCAAGAAGGACAGACTATAGCTTGTCAAAGAGCCTGAAATTGAGCCAGTGACAGCATGAAACCTATTCCAGATTCCAAAAACATATTGCAATGCCTCTACATTTTTCTTCGGCAGCTGGTTACTAAAATCTTAGCTGCAGTGCAGGTATGAAAATGATAGAGATTGAATTAGAAAGATGTTCAGAGGAAGAATTCATTCCACAAGACTGGATACCTGACTTAGGGAGAAGGCTTTTGTTTTATCCTTAGGACACTGTCGGTTTCATATGCAGACAGATGAGTTTTATATTCACATATTCTCTTCATTTCACACCTCTCCTTTCCCTCTGTTTCCTGCAGGTAGCAATCATGCCTCTTAGATAGTAAATGGCTAAAAGGTTGAATGGGTTTCTGTAAGCCAACTGCATACTGAAACCAGCTGGGCTCTTACAAAAGATAAAGGCAGATCAATGCTGAAAATGGCAATAATGTTCACAGAGGATAAAATTTAGTAAGGAATTAACTGTATGTATTACTTGACCCAGAGACTCCTCCAAAGTAACACAATATCCATGAAAGAACTTAAAAAATAAGTGCTTAGGATACTTTCTAAGGATACTTCCAGGAGATTGCAGCTTGAATTTGAGCACCTTATATTCTTGCCCTGCACCCTATGCTCAGTCTTGCCATCTCAACACCCAGGGCCCAGTTTAACACAAACACATGCCTCACACAGCCCTTCACATACAAAGCAAACTGGCTCCTGCCCTGAGCTGAATCTCCTGTGTGCACCTTGTTGTCCAGACATGACTACAAATGGTAGAAAGCCGTGACTTCACGGACCCTGAATATTAAATAAAACCATTGATGTTCCACAATTCCCAAATCTGCAATCTAGCCCAGTATGGCTATATTGTTTTCTCCTTCTGCCTCCTCAAGCTCCTATTTATAGCACCATCACCTGCTCCATTTGAGTGCAGCAGAAGTCCTTGGCTTAGCATCTTGAAAATATAGTCCTTTCATGATGAGCTATGCTTCTATCCAGCTTTACAGGCTATCTCCTCTATCTCTCTGGCCTCGGACAATCAGTCACAGTGCCAAAATTTGAAACAAGTTTACAGGGTGGCCTCTAAAACTTTATGACAGCTCACTTCATTTGCAGCAGTTTCCAATAGGAACAAGCCATCCTTCCCAAAGCTAATGGGTGGCACAGGTTTCTCCTGTTTTTCTGATCACAAGGCAAGACGTGAACCTATTACAGCAGGTTAAAGGGTGGAGAGGTTTATAGAGGGGCAAGTTAATTTAAAAAGCTGGCAAAAAGCCTACTGCAGTTTTAGCCATGATGAATTCTGAGATTATTATGGGACCAGATGAGCTTTGTCCTGTAAGTAATTGCATATTCTCTGGAGTGGACAGAGGGCCATTGAACCATTTGTTTTGTTGTTGCTCCAAAGAGTGCCTTATTGCTGTCTATGTCTGCTGTTTCCCTTCTTGACTCCCCTAGGCCTACTTTACATCAACTTCCTCAGACACAAGATGCCCTCTTGTTTTAAGCAAGAAAGAGAATTTCTTGTATTTGCCATCCCAGCTTGACATGCTATGCCAGTAGTTTTCCTGTCTTCACAGTTTGCTGCTTTTGCTTGCTTTTTTTAGCTTCTGAAAATGTATTGGAATGGATTTACGGGTCTTTTAGCATTCTGGTGGTACCACACAATGCTGACCAGAGTAAAATTCGTAAATAATAATGCCTTGCTCTCACAAGGTATTTTTCAACAAAAGAACAGAAAGCTTTACACATAGAGGTAAGCATCACTAGTCTTATTCCACAACTAATGAAATTCAGGGACACAAGAAAGCTGTGAAGAATCATAGTCTAAAACCTGGAAATTCTAATACTCAGAATAGGATCAAATGAGATGGTAGGGATAAGGTATACACAAAACTATGTAGGCATTCCCTATAAGATTATGCATGAATGAAAGAAATACAGGATATAAGCAGGACCTAAAATTTCTTACATGTGGCCAAAACTGGGATTTGGTTGTTGTACAAGACAGACAGTGGTTGTGTTTAAATGCCTAAGGGTATCGCTGAAGCCTTTTAACAGAGAATCAGTACAAAATTATCTAATGGCATCTCTTTCAGCACCGTGTGAATATTATATTCCACAGGATCCCCTCATATACTTTACTAATTTCCTTAAATACATGTAAATAATTGCAAACAGGACCTAATCCAGAAGAAAAAACTGTAACCATGACTTTAGAAATGATCTTGTATCATCCTCAAGAGTATAGGATCTATTCTAAAGGATCAAATAAAAAAATCAGCCACTTAATTTACAATGAGACACTCCAACTGAGTGAAAGATCAAGTATGATCCAGTGGGATTTATTTATTTTTAGCATATACTGTTACCCCTGAATGGGTATGCAAAACATTTCTGAAGCTAGTTATTCTTCATCCTGAAAAACAATTTTGGACCTTTTGGACCTCCTCAGTTAATCAAAGATGAAGAGCTTTTTCATCATCTGGAGAATTATATCCTTCATTGCTCTCATCATTGTTGAGATACCCCACCATAGATCTCCATATCATTATGAATAAGCTACATATTTATGAAAGAAATGCAGAGTAAATTCTTTGTTATTTAAATCTGTGAAATTAACTAATTTAAATTCCTTATGGGCCACTGATTCAGATAACATGAATAGAGGTTTTTTAAATATTTAAATACCATTGGTAAACACCAGCAATTAAAAACAGGCTCTAGATTAAAAGTATTTTTCTAAAGTATATGGGGCTTGAATTTTTAATTTCTTTTTGAAACGAACTTGAGATTTGTGATTAGTTTTCTCATTTTTATCATTAAATCCTTTAATAGAAATCTTAGGGAAACAGTTCTATTTCTCAGCTTTTCCTTATATCTCGGTGTCTTTAGATCACTATGTGTATAAATATTCCCTCTTATGTTAGCCTAGGGTCTACACACTTTCCTCAGAGAGAATAAAATCAAGCAGCCAGCTGGTCACACCACTCACCACAATGTCCCCAGAAGGTGCATCCATGACAGCAGATGAGGACCTAAGCTGGGTATCAGAGTTGTACATAAATCCCAGGCCATAACTGACATGAGCCTTCTGTTCACTATGATTTCATCCATAATCATTTGGCGTGTAATTTACAATCCTGTTCATTCCCCTGTCTCAATGTATGGGGAACAGGGGTCATTAGCACATATCTTAAAGGTTCAAATTTTAAATTAAATCTCAGTTTCTTTTAGGGAAATGTCTTTTAATTTTGTGACTGAAAACTCTTGTAATTCCTTTTTCCCAAGTACCCTCAAGAGGCTTTTCTCACGCACTAACAGTAATCAACTTGTCAGAACTTAGAAACTTCACTGATACCATATGAAATTCTAAATTGCTGTAAGGCCATCTTTTAATTTTACTAACATTGTGAAAAGTTGCATGCCTCTATTCTTTCCTCATATATCAAGTACATTTATATTGCTAGTAGATTACATTTTATTCAGGTACAGCATGATTCAGCTTTTCAAATATTACAGAATAATTTGATACACTAAAAGCATGAAGGAAATACCTAAACAAAAAAAAAATCCCAAAATTCACACTTATCTTTCTGGTACAATGCTGGCATACTCTTTACTTTTTCCAGATGCATTAGACATATACTAGTGTAAATACACTGCAGAAAAATATTCAAACAAGGTTTTTCTTAAAATTATACTTGTTTTATGATTGCTAAGTTTTTAATTATATCCATCTTACTCATTTCACTTTTCTTTCCATTTCTTAGGACAACAGAACTCATTTCAAGATTGCCACCTTACTGAATACATGCAACAGACAGTGGATTGCAATGGACTGAAAAACTGATTTTACACAAGTATGGAAAATATTAGGTCCAAGTCCCATTGGGAATTGGGTTTGTTGATACATGGCAAAACTGCAACAAATTCTTCAAAGATGTGACTGCTATGAGACATGATAAGAAATTAGTCTAAAAAGAGACAGTCAAGTGAAACTCAATAAACCAGTGGATAACCCCTCCTTTGTGTCCAGTGAGACAAAACAAGAAAGGAAAACCTAACAGCACAGTTCTCAACAGCATGGTGCATCCCTTAATATTGACCAGAAGAGGAATGAACATGCATCCTCAATACATGGCCCTCATCCAGCCACTGACCAGCAAGACTCAAGGCCTGAGACATTGTCATGGTTTGACACTGGCACAATGCCAGTGCCCCCATGAAAATGTGATCCCTCCCTTGAATGCTGTGAAGTGGAATCTAGAACAGAGCAAAGCAGGACCAAGCTTAATAACAGGAAAATAAAACTTTATTAAGCTACTACTACAAAAGAAAAAAAGAAAGGGAAAAAAGGAAAAAACAAAACATGCAAAGATCAAATGAAAACCTTGCAAAGCATTCCTCCCCCCACCACCCCACTCCAACAAACCACAGTGAGACACAATCTGGACCCAAATCAGGTTTCCACCCTCCAGACAATCGATACTCAGCCCTTCTAGGGAACAGAGTCTCTCCTGTGCCACAGACCTCCCAAGAAAACACAGCTCCACATCCTGTGTTTCCATGTCACACATGGCACCGCCCGGAGAAAAGTTTGCCATGGTGACCCTTCTCCTTTCCATGCACAGTGCTCTCACCACCAATGCATGGATGGACAGACTGCTTTTAGGATTTTTCCTTTCAAGGATGCCCTGCCAAGAGGGGAGAAAACAACAGTTCAGTTTTTCATTGTTTGGGACCACAGTCCCCCCCATTTTCCATTTCCCCTGGGGCCGATGGTCCAAGAACAGAGATCTTCTTCTCTTCTCTTTCCTTTCCAGGACAGGGGCGCCACCACAAACCCCCTAACCTTTTCTCTGTTCACTCCACTTTTGTCTTTTTCCCAGCTGAAGCAGGTCTCTTGACTCACTGGCATCCTCCCAAAACACAGTCTCTCTTGGAAGAGAAGATTGGTTCAGGTTGTGGCTAACACGGAAAAGTCCAGCCAAAAGCCACTCCTTGTCCCCCTCCCATCTAGAATTCCTCCTTCTAACATCCCAGGGTCAAAGGTGTCCCTCTTCCTCTCTTTCAAACCGAGGAGGGGAAAGAAAAATTCACAAAGCTTTCATTTCTCAAGGAAGGGTTAAAAGTCCGAACTCCCAGAGATGGCTCGATGCCCGGACATCCAGCAACTCCCACGCACTGGGCACCTTGCAGCTCCCCCCACCACCTCCTCCTTCTTCGCGGTGGAATTGCTGACAAACTGCCGCTGTCTCTTTCTCTCTCCCTCTCGGGAGAGAAACTCTGGGTGGGCGGAATGGAGACATCCCAGATTTCTTCCACCCTTCCATCTGCAGGGGCCAGCCTGGTTCCAGTCCTTCCACCACCCTTCGGCCTTACCTCCATCAGGCCATGGGGCTTCCCCTTCCCCACCCAGCTCGTTGCTGGGGAAGGGGAGGCTGCACTGCACGCTGATCGGAACCAAAGAGAGCGAGTTCCCCTGGGAATTCTGCTTTTAACCCCTCTGTGTTCTCAGAGGCGTGTCTACTTTCAATTGGTCAATATCCAAATTGACCTCTTCCTTCCGGAAAAAATTCTCTTTCCGTGTCAAACCACGACAGACATCTAAAATGCCCCAAGGGTGCAGAGACAGGTCAGGAAGTAAAGGTGAGTTGTGGGTGTTCTCCATTGCAGCTGAGCAGGCTGAAGACCCGTTTTTATCACACCCGTTATTATCACACACAGTTTCACCTCATGCAACATTCTTAGGAAAAGGAGAACCGCGGGGAAACTGCACACACATTTTTCATCCACAGTACAAGAATATCTCCCAAGAAAGGAAACAAAAACAGATCTAGCCCAGAAGCAGTTGCATACCTTGTTTACATCTGAGGCAAAGAGGATACCTCAGGACACACTGACACAGCAGGGAGCATTGCTTCATATTATCTGCTGTAGCCATGTCAGTTTGAACACAGCACTAGACTCAAACCAACAGCATCCCAAGGAATGGGAAAGGTGTTTCTGAAGGTTGAACACTGTAGTATTGATTTCTGGCAATGATGTTTCATATATTCCTTACGTCTCATGCTGTAAGGTGTTGAATGCAGGTAAAACCTAAGCAAGTGAACAGAAGTTATCCCTGAAGACAATCAAATTTGAGTTGGACAGAGGTCCGAGTGATCTGATCTAATTTAAAATGATCCTGCTCATTATGGGTGGTTAGACTACATGGGCTTTAAAGGTTGTCTCCAACCCAAACTATTCTATGACGCCCAGTATCTTTACAAATCCTATCATATATCCCCATAGGTTGAGGCATTTGACACATTGAGACATCCCTCCATCATCACAGATACAGGATGTGATATCTGAGGAAACTAGGACTCTATTGCCTGCATGTCCATCATCGCCTACTCCGTGACTGACAAGAAACCAAACAATTCAGAGTTCTCAGCCTATGCATCTAACACAATGCAAATGCACGTGTAGACTGTTTTTTTAAAAAGGTGAGTAATCCTTTACTAAGGTTTTGCAGAGGTACCACAGAATTTGTTTTTACCTCTCAATTTACAAACAGGAAAAAAAAAATACTTACATTCTGAAAACTGAACACAGTTTGCACTGTATTTTTCATGCACAAATAGTAACTATAGATTTTTTTGTCTGAATTACTATTATTTATAGGAAATAGAAATAATATGCGTGTTTCTGTGTTTGCATACAAGGAGGCAGAAAAGCAAAAGGGAATAAAAAAAAGCATGCTGAAAATAACAGTGATAAATTGCATACAGAAAGCATTAAAAATGGTAGATCATTAAGTGAGTGTGGGACATGCATAGTTGACAAATTTCCTAAATATTTTCCAAGTGTGAGAACTGTTCTCACACCCTCAAGCTTTCATTTCCTATCTGTTTAATGCCAGATAACAACACACAATTTTTTCCCTCCCATCATACTTTATAATACCCATTAATTTATTCCATCTTTAATTCAAAGTGACATAAGTAGACAGCTTAGGAGTTTTAGGAAATAAACTGCTGGTCAATCTGGAGAAAACTTTTAATAATCTTCTTGTCATACACATACAAAGAACCTTCTTTGTTAATTTGATACCACTAAAGATAGTGCCAATATTAATCTCTTCATCAGCTAAACAACCATCCAAAAGTTATATTCTAGGGAAACAGAAGAAAAATCAGCAGTGAAAAGTCTAACCAGGATTTCAATACTAACTAAAATGGCTTGAGGGCTACATAATATAATATGCAGACTTTCAAAATATAAATAAAGGATAGCAAGGTTTGGGAAAGAGTTATTTGCTTATAAAATCTTCTGTTTCATACAATAATACAATACATAGTAGATAAAAGGGGAAAAATATTTGGAGGTCATTTTATTTTACAATAAAAATAACTTTGAGTATACAAGTAATTAGACTGAATTCTGGATTTGTGCATGTTTGATAATTTCCATTCTGGTCTTCTGATTTAATTAAAACTAGTGGCAGATGGAATATTTTCTCCAAATATCTCTGCCAATTTTTTGTTCTTATGTAATAATATTTTACCAATTTAAATAATGCTTTTTCTTGTCTGGTTTCAAGACACCCACATAAAAAAAAAAAGAATTCACTATAGAAAAGCAACAAAAAAGTCCAAGATAAACTAAAGGCTGGCAAAGTTAAACACAGAAAAGAAAAATTTCCCCCAGTTCTTCTTTATTAAAAGTTCTAGTGGTTACTTGAAGTAAAAGTAACTAGAGTGAAAGTAAGTAGAGTGATATCTAAAATTATGATTTTAAAGTGTCTTTAAGAAAAAATTCAATTAATTGATATCTGTTTTACTCCTGTATGCTGTTTACTGTGTATCTTACTTGTAGTAAGATTTCAATAATCCAGAGAACAAGCTACTGAGGATATGGGTATATTTTCCATTTCATGCTGTTGGCAAACAAAAGCTTGTTGGTGGAAGACACTCTGAACAGTTACAGCTAGGGCTCAACACACAGCTGACTTCATGAAATCCCATGGTCTGTACTGGGCAGAGTCCAGTTACACTACTTGTGTAACTCTGAAACACCTAATTTCTAAATATGAATGACACAATGTCCAGAAATGTTTAACAAACAGTTGCAAAGTTAAATGCAATTAATCTTCTTTTTAAGTGGTGGAAAGGTTTTATCTGGATGCTAACATCTCTTTAGTCAGCCACATCACCTGTAGCTATCTTGACTTACATGAGTGTTCTTTCCTTTCCAACATATATTCCAGACCTCATCCATTCAAAACTTCTACAAGATCTGAACTTCCACTAATATCTTGTAGTTCATAAACTGAAGCACTTTGACAATAAAACGTAAGTGTCGAAAAGTTTTACATCTGAAGAGTGGCTCAGAGATATTATTTTTCTGAGGCAACTATCACTCCTGAATTTTGGTTTTCAAGAGGCTAGATAACTGTGGCAAAATCTGTCACTCTCACTGCACAGTCAGTGAAGAAAATGCAATATCTCCAGAGGAGAATCAGCACTTCTGATGGTGGTGGTGAATGTCTCCCAGCTGTCCTGGGTGCAACTTGTGGCCACTGCTCTGACTTGTACATATTGTAACTTTTAGGCACCTTGACTGGGACAGACAAACCTTCTAAATATGTTATAATTCAAAGAAAACTATAGCATTTAAAGAAGACAGTAGCTAAAATGTTCCTTGGTTACTTGGCAAGTGACATGGCTGTTTTGAAGAGTTTGATTTCACCAGTGAATCATCACTACACTTCATCTTACTCCCTAACACACTCTGCTTCTGACAATGTCTCAACCTGATCCAATGTGTTAACACAGGGATTTCCAATTGAGATTTCATCTCATCCCCAACTTCCAAGATGTTTTGCTGCTGCTCCTACTGTTGCTTTTACCCAATTTAAAGAGCTCATTTCAGTATCTTTATTGCAAGATCTGTCACTTACATGCTACACAACCTTGGATAAATACATAACTACACAGTGACTCCGTTTCACCACCCATAAAACAGGGATTAGAAAAATGTTCCTACTTTGAAGAGCATGGGATGCATAGATGAAAAGCATTTTTATAGGAGCAAACTGTCATGCTGTCACTAATGAAAATAAAATTACTCTCTCCAGAACAAAAGTAAGATATACACCAGTTTCCTTGTTCTTATTTTTAAAAATAAAAAAGTCATTTACTAAAGGAATATGAAGGAAAAGTAAAGATTAGACTATTTACTAGATTATTGACCTTTTTTTAGCCACAACGTTCTGTATAGCCCACACAATACGGGCAAAACAGTATGCTGACTTCAGCTCCAGAAAAACTGAATTGCAGTCTTACAATACAAAATGCAATAAACCATATAAACCTCATTACCTTTGTTGTTTTCTTCCTTAAATAATCTTTAACAGCTCTCAGTTGGTATTTTATGACCTCTGTATCTATAAATTTTTGTAATCCACTTTAAGTACTAGTCATATTTCTTTTTTAAACCATAGTTAAAATACTTATTGCTATTTTGCAGGTGACTTATACTATGATTGCCATGTTATTCGGACCAAGCTGTGATTTTCTTGAATACTGAACAGTGTCAGCTCCATGCTAGCCTTCTTCTTCTTTCAAGAGTCACACAATGATGTCATCAAAGTTTCCTGATATTTTTCCTGAAATTGCTCAAAGCAACACACTCACTCTTGGACCCATCTGAACCTGGGTCACATTGCTTTGGGCAGGCAAGTGAGAAGTGGTAAATTCATTTTCTACCGTTGAATTTCAGGCTATATATTGAAATTGTTCCATGCTTCTCTCAAGATTACAGACTTACTTTATCTCCCCATTCTTCATTTGGAAAGCAAGTATGGCTATGAAGCACATTATTGCCCCAGTAAAGTTCAAAATCTGGCTGAAAGATTATCTCAATCCCAAAATGTCACATGTAATTTCTTTAAGCATTTGAGACTAAGACTGTCTGCACAGAGGTGAGCAGCATATGGCAGTTACTGTGCTGGGCAGAAGCAGTCCCCATAGAAATCTTATTGCTCCCCCAAAAGTTTTATTGGACTGTGTTTGTGTCCCTACACAGCACCCCTAAGCCCCTTCCTTCTCTTGAAATCAGTAATGCTGCAGTTTGACTTCATCTCCCAGGGTGACAAACATAAACATTACTCAATGACTGTGATACAGCTTTTACACAAGCAAAATGTTTCAACAAACTTGACAATTTAAGGAATTTTCAGCAAACCAGCATTTCCCCCTTCCCCCCACTCCCCTCAAAAAAAAAAAAAAAAAAATCTGGTTGAAGTGTGACAATATCTACTAGGCTGAAAAGTTTCAACTAATAATTTGATTAAAGGGTCTTTCATTCTGATATAAAAAAGAAAAGTTTCTCAATGGTTTGGAGCAATGACACAGTAGCCTTTTCTCTGCAGCAAAACTGAACACAGTTCTGCTTGAAATATTGATTAAAAAAATCAATAACTTTGTGTGGAACATTTTTTTCCTGGAAAGCAAAAATATTTTAAAATGTTTTGTGGTTTGACATAATAGATGAACTAGACATGGTGCTTCCCTTTTCCTCTAATCTGTACCTTTTAAAATATTTATCTGAACAATATTCATCAAATTGTATCTATTTTAAGTTGTTTACCACTGCTGAAGCATAAATAATTAAAATAACTCTAAAAAAATCTACATCTATTCACAGGAGTAGCAAATAATAATAATAGTAAACAAACCACTAAATCACTGACTTTGAAAGCATTTGTTGGTGTAAGTTAGTTTTAACTTTACATGGACATTAGATATAGCCTATTTTATGTTTACCAGTCTATTATGTATTTCTTTGATGTGACTTTAACTGTATTTACTGATCTTTATCCTTTCTAATCACTGGCACAATTCCATAGCTGTGAACTGGTCTGAAGCTGTGGAAGATGTTTGCTCCCAAAGAGCAATCAGTCCACAACAGGATCTTCCCACTGCACTGAAAACTTTGCATCCTGATTAATGATTATACTCACTGCTGAAGAACATAAGCCATGATCTCATAATTGGGTTCTAAATTAAACAACCCAACCCTGCCATTATTCATGCAAACAGGCTTAAGCAGATTGGTATTTGAGGATTGGTCTTCTGTCTTTGGCCTGGGATAAGCCACTCTGAGGGGACATTGTGGGAAGACTGACTAGAAACAAGACTGTTAGCGTTCCAGAACACACATAATCACAGAATATGATTATATGCAGGTGCTTTTATTAAGAGTTCTGGGAGTCAGGGTACAAACTCAAATCTGACTCCGACATGGCTTCCAAGCTGAATGTATTTTATATTCTATCGTTATATAACTTATATATTAATTATTAAACTTATATTGTTCTATTGTATACATTGACATGAGTTTCTCGTGATCTTTCTTAGGTCCCTGAACACAGTTTCTCATAATTATTCTTATGATTAAATAGTAATTATATCTAATTACTAAACAATCATCACATCTTACAATTATATCATTTATCATGTGCTAGCTACACAGGTGCAGTTCTGACAAGTACAAGTTCTTCATGTGCTTAGGGTATTTTTTTTTTCAGGGCCTACTAAGCTTATTTTTCCTGTTAACCCTAAATCCCCATGATTTTAAAACCTTTTACTATCAAGACCTTCCAATTTCAGCTTAGGTATCACCCAGCCATGGGGAGCTGGATCTTGAACCCCTGCCATATCTGGGTGGGGGAGCCCAAGAATCTTGGAGGCAAGCCATGGGATCTCATCCCCACAGTTTAGTGACATCTAAGTAAGCTGAAGAGGACAGTGAGGTGTACCCCAAGCCTCTTTGTCTTACACGCCTACTTCATTCAAACTCGCCCTGTCTCCACATCAGGTGCTTAATTTTATAATGAAGAAAACTGAAACACTGATGCATGAAGCAGCACTGGAGAAAATCTAAATAAGGGAATCCAGTAATTTTTGACTCATATTTCCACTGTATAATAGATGAGACAAAGCTTATAAAGAATGTGGAATCCAGACTTCAGCCAGACAAAAAGACCAGCAAATCAACATTGACATATAGCAGAACAAACTTATTTAATTGATAAGAAACTCATAAAATATAGTAGCTCTTCAAGGCTTCTGACCTGCCTGATTGCTCTATCTTTAATATTTTGGCTGAATCATTTAATAAAAAATGGATGTCATTCTTAAATGAGGGGCACAGTTGAGTCAAGTCTGCTATTCATCATGATTTTTATCATACTGCTCTCTTATGGCCAGCACAAGATTTCTCTTGCAGAATTATTGCTAAGTTTTAACAGTGTTGGCAGTGGGAAGATACTAAAAAAAAAAAAAAAAACCTTCCCAACTCAGTAAAAAAAAATTAGTTTTTATAGATTTGTATTCAAAACATTAACCAAATCCCTTAGAAAATTTCTGCAATATTACTCTGAGATATTTTATTGATACGGTTCATCATTTACCTGTTACAATTGCCTGTTGCCATATTTTTCCTTCTTGTCTTATTCTTCTAGAATTACAAGTACTGTCTTTTCTTCCAGTTGCTGTGTTTATTTTTTTCTCTGTTTATTTCTACACCATAACTCAGTCAACTAAATATTGTACCTGGCTTTGCAAGATTGCTACCCAGCCCCTTGTTTTCAATCCCCAAAGATTTCTGATGCTTAGTTCTGACTAATTGTCATTGCACACTAGTGCAATGACTTTATTCATTAGACTAGTGAAATCTGTTTCAAAAGACAGATCTTTGTGGCACAATGCTTGTTCTTGTACTGCTTGGTTTTGCCATTCACTGTTAAATGCATCCTATGTTGCAGTCTCCTTCAGAGTTGAAATTTGATCTTAAATTAGGTTACTTGAT
Source organism: Lonchura striata (assembly GCF_050655825.1). Classification (NCBI taxonomy): domain Eukaryota; kingdom Metazoa; phylum Chordata; class Aves; order Passeriformes; family Estrildidae; genus Lonchura; species Lonchura striata. The sequence goes on along the minus strand of NC_140705.1, from coordinate 79,945,469 downwards.
ATTTGGAGGAGCTCTCCAGTGTAAACTAATCCTCTGTGGTAGTTCAGAGCTTATGTTGACACCTTTCACTCAAATCAGCTCTAAGCAAGACTAGACAAATACCTGAAGCCATGTTATCACATTTTGGACACCTGCATTATACCTCAGTGTGTTTCCATACTCCTCTCCAGTGACCTCAGCAGAGTCTGTCCCACCCCTTCATGAACACAACCAGGTAAGGGACAACTAACAAGAGGAAGGCTGGGTGCACTCCAGTCATCACCTGCCATCTTGGTTCTTGCTGCTAGCATTAACAGCAGCCTTCAGACTCTTCAGACTGATTCCAACAAATTAAGTTGTACTGAGAGTTCAAGGACTATTCTATAGTGAGGCAAGAGATGTAAGATATGTCCTACTCTTTATTTCTTCAGTCTTTTTAATTGGAAGAAATTTTTCTCCCCTTTAAATTATAACAGTGGGATTATATCAAATAATGACCACTGAGAGCAAAAGAGTAAAATAGAAGAAAAATATCTGAATCTGTTTAGTAAACCAAATGGCCCAGAAGCCACCATGACATATGATTCTGGGTTAGAAACCAAACCCACCACTCAAAGGCAGAAAACACTTATAGGCAGCAGCACCCTGATGTCTTTGCAATTTCTTCACCTTCCTTATATTTTTCATATATGCATGGTCCTTATATTTTCATATATGCATATTGCAAACATGCATGGTTTGCAATATAAGTGGTTTTTACAGTCAATATTCACAGCAGTGCCATTTCTCCTACACAAAATGTTTGCTCTGTATACATTTTTAAAAACACCACTGCATGTTAGCTTTCCATTGGCTAAATTGTTTCAAAGCAGTACCTCAAGAGATTAAGACAGAGAATAGAACAATCCTATAAACTGAATATTAAATTAACCTTTTTTTCTGCCGAAAAATATGACAGGAACAAAGTAACCTTTGAAAGAACATAATGTATATAAAAGAAAAACAGACTATATGATGGTTAAAGAACTACAGCAGATTCCTATTTTTGCAGCTTAATTAACAACAGGCTTTGGGTTTTCCAAAGGAATACAAGGAATAGCAGTCATACTCTGTGGAAGTCACCTGTGTAATTATTTCTGGCATCTATTACATTTTCCATTATAACTTTCATATTCTCTCAAACCATTTTTCTATGCTAAGGGCATTTTTCCTTTTCTAACTGGCTGCAATTTCACAGCAGGATGCATTTAGCAGATGAGACTAATTTTATACTCTCTAAATTGGAATGTTTATTTGGAGCACCATGAAGTGACCACTAGATACCTGGAACCTCATTCTCAATTACAATGTGTCCTACAAGGATTTAAAAATCTATTCCAGTAAAGCTGGCAGCTAAATGACAACCCCAATTAACTAAGATGTTTCAAATTGTGTAAGATACATGAAGAAAATAGGTCCAAATTTGAGGCTCACATTGGAGGATGCCAATCATTTCATTACTAATGATATTGTAATAAACTGTATCATGGGTTTTATGATCAAAGCCATAGTGTAAATTACAGAGCAAATCAGTTCCCTAGTTCACTGTCATTCACAGGAAGCATATTTTTTTAATACCAGTTGAAGACATGAGAGCCATGAGACATTTACATCATTGTTTGAATGTGTACTGTTTACTGTTCAGTACTCTTCCAGGATTTTGGTTTTGTTGATTTGGGGTCCTATGCCCTGTGATGGCTAATCACAGAATCATAGAATAACCAGGGACACCTTCCACTAGACTACATTGCTCAAAGCCCCATCCAACCCTGAATATTTCCAGGCATGGGGCAAGCACAACTTCTTTGGGCAACACATTCCTGTGTCTCACCATCCTCATAGTAAAGAATTTATTTTTTATATCTAATCTAAACCTACTCTCTGCCAGGTTAGTGCCATTTCCCCTTGTCCTGTCATTACATGCCCTTCTAAATTGTCCCTCTCCAGTTTTCTTGCAGGCTCCCTTTAGATACTGGAAAATACTATCCTTCTTTTACCCAGGCTGAATAATCCAAACTCTCTCAGCCTGTGTTCATAGGAATGGTGCTCCAGACCTCTGACCAGCTTTGTTGCCCTCCTCTGAACTCAATCCTAGGTTGTGGACCCCAGATCTGGATGCAGCACTGCAGGTGGGCTCTCAGCAGAGCAGAGAAGAGGGGTAGAATCCCCTCTCTCGGCCTGCTGGACACCCTGCTTTGGATGCAACCCAGGATACAATTGGCTTTCTGGGCTGTGAGTGCCCATTGACACTGACAGGTCATGTCCAGCCTCTCATCCACCAAAACCCCCAAGCCCTTCTCCTCAAGGCTGCTCTAAACCATTTACAATCACACTCACTGTACATACTTTGAGACAAATTATGCTTCTAGGCTCTCACTCTAGACAGCAAGTTTTGTGAGAGACTACAAAACAAAGCAAAAAGAATTTCATCATTCTATTTTACCTCATTTTTCAAGTGAATAGGCATCAATGAATTTAATGTGTTTATGGATATACTGCGTGCGTGTATTTGGAAGCTATGATTTTAACAGCTTCTCAAAAGTAAAAATCAGCTAATAATGGAAGAAGTCAATAGGTACTTCAGGCATGAAATCTTGCATTATTGTGTTACTGTTGCTATTATGTATAATTTACCAATACCTCTATTGAAGGACATTTTTCCATTTTAGGAAGGGAGAGAATAAAATCAAGCACAACAATGACCAAGAGGAATATTATTTAAGATGGAAATGGAAATAGGAAATCATTATAAACACTTCTGGAACTGCCTGAAGAAAAACAAGGGGACTGTACTGCTTGCTGTGGAAGAGGAGAAGTAATGCTCAGGTCCTTGAATAAATACATTTGAGGCACATCTGTATCTTTTACCACCCATGTCAATGTAGATATACAGCACCAACTAGATTAATACATTTGGAAAGGGATCAGTCCTCCACTTAAAATTGTCCATGGGAAAATCACTACCAACCTTTAAATTTGGAATTATTCTGTGACTTCAAGATTCAATAATTACAGATTATTGATTTAATGTTGCTGTGACCTTAACTTTAAGGTGGTGTTTTCCTTTAATTAGCTGGGTAAAATTGCAGGATAGCATACAATAATGAATTGCTTAGATGTGCAATTACTTGCTCATCTTCTCAACAAATTCATGCAAAACTTATAGTTTAACCTATCAAATTGCACCAGACAGCACTAAGGGTGCCTAGCCACAGGTAAGAAATTTACTGGCCACACGGCTGTTTGGAAATCATGACTTGAGTTCCTCACATTCCCTGGATTTCTCAAGAAGTGGGTTGTGCTTATTGCATAACATACTGGCAAAGGACATTCAATTTTTAATTTAATTTAGAACTTTTTTTCTTGTGCAATGGTTGTGTACCTATTATTCTTAGCATTCTGTCAGTGGAGTTTCTTGTTGAACACCAAGGAGTTTTAATTACTTATGCAGTGCTGTAGTTTTCACTGTGCCCATCTCTACAAACAGAAGGAATATCACACACTCGCAATGGGACAATTCAATGCAGTGGTGATAATACGAAGCAGAACTGAAGAACTGTCCTGGGTTGTAAGATAAGCTTGTATTCTATTTGCCATCTGTTGAAGGCAAACCTGTTGGGCAGGTTTTGTTATCTCTCCCAAAGACAATGTTTTGCCCCGTAGAGGCAATGGTTTGTTTATACACTATTGACTGACTCACTGCCAGGCTGGTAAATGTAACACCATCCTATTGTGAGGGGTCCCACCCAGAGGGGGAAGCCAAGCACTCTATTATTGTATAAAGGGGTAGCTTTTTGGGGAGAGAGGCAGCTGGCTCTCGCTCTTCGCGGGATTCCCAGAGAAGCAGCTCTCTTCGGCGGCACTCGCAGCGAAGCAGCCGGAGCGCGCTGAGGCGACGGCGGCGGAGCTTGGAGGCAACCCCGGCGCAAAGGAAGACCGGCCCCACTGCCACCAGATCTTCAGAGGAAAACTATACCCTTCAAAAGATCACCACTGCAGCTGCAGTTCATCAACCACTGCAAGGGGAGCAATTGTCCCAGCAGGACTGCTACTGGCACCCTGAATCCTCAGGTTCTGGACTTTTTTCACTGGTTTTGTTTGTACCGATTGCATTTGCCTTTTTAAATTGTTGTCTAGTTTTCTCCTAGTAAAGAATTGTTACTCCCATTCCCACATCTTTGCCTGAGAGCCTTTTAATTTAAAGATCCTGGTAATTCAGAGGGAGGGGGGTTTGCCGTTCTCCATTGCACAGGAGGCTTTGCCCTCTTTCACAGATTCCTGTCTTGTCGAACCAAGACAAGAACATGCTAGACAGGCCTGCCAAGAAAAATTAATGCAAATTACTTCTCTAGAAATTTAGTTCCACAGATAACTCCTGTCCTTCTATCTTTGTGCATTTGGCCCTCTTTGTGCATGCTTCTTGCCGTCAGTAAAGAACTGGCAGACTTTGGGGGCTTTTTTGGTGACAAGCCCTCACTGGGGTGGTACTGAGTGCTCAGTGTCAATTGTGCAGAGCTATGGTTTAATGCCATTGGTCAGCACTTAGTTAAGAGGGATACAAGTAGTGATACACTGATTCAGCAAACCCTCATTACAGCACTTTTAGAGTAAAGCTGCCTGGAAATTGGTATAGAAAATGCCAACTCATTAAGCCAGAAGACCCCATTCAAAGCACCACAGACACAGCAAACCAGAAAACATTTTAAAAATACATTTTCTCAGATGAGAAGCACTTTGTTGTCCTTCATTTTATGTGTATCAGTAGTGTGGAAGTAAGTGTCATTAATTATTTCCTAGGAAAGAATGTTTTCCAAATAAGAATGGAAGGCATCAGTTCTTCAGTTACTAAACTTTTATCACACTGCAAAGCAAGAATGAGGTAAGAGGCAAGACAATAAATCAGACATCATGCACGTGAAGAAAAGGCCATTTCTAAAGCATCAGTAAAAATGTTGCACTGTATCTACCAGAGAATGCTTAGAAAAATATAGGACTCATAAGAGAATTTTGATTCTTTAGAAATTGTGAGCAGATTAAGCAGCAGAACTTCCTTGATTTATAGGTATACATCCCATTAAATGGAAGCTCAACTACACAGTAAAAGGGAAATCCATAAATCCATACAATAAATTTTCATAGTCACCAGCACCAAACATTGCCATTGTTCTCCAATAAGTACCAAAAAATATAAAAGGAACATCAACACCTTTTTTTTTTTTTTTGTAATTTGTTTTCTAAGAGATCTTTCTAATGGTTCTAGTGACATTTCAAAAGTATTGCACATCACTGAGACCCATGTTTCAAATATGTCATGTAACACTGAGAGTTTGTTCTCATCCACATGAACAATTGAATACCATGGGTCAGCAACATTAATTCAGCCCTACACATACCTGGAGTACTGCCATGTTTGCCTGAGCTGGTTTGTTAGTTAGGCACCAAGCAACACATTTTTTAATTCATCCAGTTTTTGCTTGCCACCAGGAAGCAACTGGCCACTTCATGCCTTTCACATGACTGCAGTGATTGCTTCATTTTTTAATTAAATGTCTCAGGGAAAACTGAGCCTTGCACTTCTCTTAAATCTACCAAAGGGCAGAAGGATTTGAGCTGTGGTACTGGGGTACATGTATAGCAAAACAAATACTCAGGGAAGCAGACCATCTGTTCTCCATAGGCATGTGCTGCAAGATAAAAAATATATCCTGAAGCAAAAGGAAAATAAAAAAAAAAAAATAAAAAAGACAGGGAATACAAGGCACAAAAAGACTAAAGAGGCACTTGAAAAACAAACAAGCTGGTTATCTAAAAAATAGGATTTAGGGAAAATAGTAGTACAAGCTGCTGCATACCAAAGATAAGGGAAAAAAAGCACCTGATGGATTTCTGAAGGAATAAATGTGGAAGGTCTGGTTGTCAGGAATATAAATATCAAAAACAGTGGGCAAAAGACTTCCAACTTAGAAGAGAGCAAAAAAAAAGTGCAAGTTTTGGGGGATGTGAGGCTTATGAGAAAAGGACATAGGCACTTTGAGAGATTTAAAGGAGTGAACCTATTTCTGATCTTACCATGTCTATTCTTATGCAAATGTTATAAATATGAAAGAGATAAGAGTAAAGAATATTTCAGAATCTTATAGAACATCTGCTCTAGCTGGGAAATTCACAAAATCCTCCAACAAAGATAAGCACAAAAAGAGGAAAATTATTACAATAGCATTTTTATTCATTTCTAAATAAATATTGAATGAAATAATTTGGTAAATTTTATTCATATTATAAAATACTTTTAATAGATATAATCCATATTTTCCACCGCACATGCTTTGCTGCCATTTTTACCAGCTCCAACTATAAGCTTCACAAAATTTCTTGGGTATCCAAAACCTTGCCTTTTCTGCCTCCTATACAGCAGACCAACAGAAAAATTGGAAATAAAGCATACTGTTAAAAACTCTACATAAAGCAAGACAAGGAAAATACAATACAATTTCAAGACCAGTCACAGGGAGGAAAATACACTTTTCAGTTTATTCACACAGAAAAAGCAGAGCAATATAAGGAATTGAATGATGCTGAAGTGTTCCTTTCTGCACAGATCTTACCACATATCCATTGTCCAATTTGTGCTGTACTATTTTTTCTTTTTGATTTGGTATTATTTGCTAAGCAAAGACCTCAAGTTCCCCAGTTCTACCTAATAAGAAAACTCAAAGAACTTTAGTGCATGTGGTGAAAATCCATCAGTGCCAATGCAGATACCGAACCAGCTGACACTTCATGATAGCTGGATCTGGGAAACCAAAGTTATTATCCTGACCTGTAAAACTGCTGGAGGGAGGAATCCCAGTGTGTACTTAGATATGTGGTTGCAATGGGGTTGTCTATAAGCACTGCACATCCAAGGCCTGACCTGTGCCCTGGATGTAAGCACTGATCACACAACCAATGCTAGTAAGGCCTATAACCTCAATAAACTTCTAGCACATTGTCCAACCACAACACTTTTCATTGAGTTTTGGGTTTGTTTTTTTCATATGCACCCAAGAAACACTCGAAACTCATCAGATATTCATGCAAATCTAGCCTGCTGCGTTGCCATGAAATGTGCTGCTCAGCAAAGGAAATCTCATATTCACTGAGCCGATGTAACAGACTGCCTTATCTGACATACAGCCACCTCACCAACTACAATGAAACTCTGCATCCTCATGTTGACAGGGATGGAAAATAATTATAACCACCTCCATTTTTTTTTCCTGCTACTGGATCTTGAGGGATAAGGAGGGTAAAAATATCTAGGTGCAAACATAGATAATTATGAAATCCCTTTTAAATTTTTACTGACTTTGACAACCATACTAGGAGGACAAAAGTCACATTTCCAAAAAAAAAAAAACAAATGTATTTTTTACAATTGAACATACTAAAGAGAACGAAGGGATAGTCTTCAAGTGTCTCAATAAACTTAACACACATAAAAATATTTCAAATATTTCATCATTTCATCCACCCTGTTCAATAGTCATGGAGTTTTGAGAGAATTATTCCAAATTTTCCTTTAAAATAATTTTTAATAGTCAAGACGGTAAGACACTGGAGTGAATTGCCTTCAAAGGTGCAAGAAATCCCATCACCAAACATTTTTAAAAACTGGTTGAACCAATAATATATTTTAGGAATAGTAAAAATGTGTTTCATCCTTTCTTTGGGGAAGGGAAGAAGCAAGTGATTTCTTCACATCCTTTTCAGCACCATAGTTCTATAATAGACATGAAAATATAGTTATACAACACCCATATGCACAGTTTCTCCTATAACAGTGAATGAATAGAAGAGCAACTCATGTTTCACTGCCCATAACTTCCAGATTGTTAAAAATTTTTGAATGAAAACATAAAAATATCCATTATCTCTGACAATGCAAGAGTATGCTTCCTTCCTCCCCTGGTACATGTGTCATAGGGGAGGAATTTCGAAGAGTGATCTCATCAATCAAGAATTATCAACTATGAGAGTGATCTGCGTTCATCAGTTCCTGAAGCATACATGAAAACACCTTTTTCTGTGTTAATTATTTCAGTGCTTCTTAAAGGGATCCTCATCTTTTAAAAAGTTGAAGTTAAAATATATCCACTTGTGAAATCACGCCCAAAAATGTTCTTGTACATTCAAGAACATGCAAGAACATACCACAGGAGTACATAAAGACCAAATTTATGCTGTTCTGACGCAGGTATAAAAAAAAATAATAAAATAAAAAATAACAGCACCAGCTGTTTTTGATTGCAACATTGAACTTGTTTAATTTTTGGGTGGGAAGAAAATTTTGATACTTCCCTAATCACATTAGCAAATGCCAGAGCACAGCCACTGAGGGTCAAGAACAGACATAATATTGAATCTTAGAAAATGCAGAAATAAAATAGAGCCTTCTTTTAGTAATGGTAACATATTTTGGGATCTACTTCCCCAGGAACATCCTGGGTTTTCCATCACAAAGTCTTTGAATCAAGGCTGGATGTCACACTAAACTGTAGACAACAGCTCAGCTGGAATTAGTGACACAATTCAAGTAAAATTGGGCTGCCACACTGATATACAAGAGGTCAAACTAGCCACTCATAATGCTCTGTCTGGTTTTTATATTAACAGACTAGCAATCACAGAAAGCTCTACAAAGCTGGCAAAGGATTCCATTACCAATTCCTCAGTACCAGAACAAAGGAAGCAGAAGGTAATGAACAACACTGGCAAATGAGATTTAGACAATAGCTTAATGGGAAAATCTCTGCCTTAAAAAGAATTATGGTAGTGCAGTTCCTTCCCTTTAACTGCCTACCTCCAACTGTTACCTTCTGAACTGTCATTATCATTCTTTAAAAAATAGGAAGATTTTGTGGCTATCCAGAGCACTTCTAATATTTCAGCTGAAATTAACACAGGTTTTAATGTGGAAGGATGAGGATTATCTGTGCCAGCTTCAAGGAATACAACTGGCAAAATATTCCTAACAAAGAAAATAATACTCATAATTGAAAACGTTGGAAATTAACTGCTTGCAACTAAATGTCTACCTGAAAAATATGTTATAATATTTGATATTTCGCTTGTACCTAGCAATTCTGATTATTGTGTCTTTTAAACACACTCAAGTAAATATGTCTACATGATTATGTAAGATTACTACAAAAAGCAATGTCAGGTATTTTTTAAATTGTACATGTCATCACATGTAAAATTTATAAAATAAATAATTCCATATATTTTTTCACAACTTACTATTCTTTATCAAGTAAAACCCTTTTGTTTCTTTTTTATTTTTAAATAATGCAGGATCAAAGACTATGTGCATGATTCCAGAAGGGGCTACAGTAATTTGTGCTGACCAAAAAAAAGATAGGCCCCAAATTTAAGTTACACAACTGATATGAAATGCACTATTACTGCTAAATATGAGGGTTGAGCAAACCTGCAAGCTTATGCCCACTGTTATAAATACCTATCCTTAGCTTCAAGTGGGGATATTGGGAGTTGTATCTCTTCTGCACAAATTATATGTAAAGCATAGAATGAGTGAAAAGAAAATATAATGAATACTACTGCTTTTGAACACTGAAAGTAAGGGCAGAGTCAATTGAATCAGGTATAGTTTTTTAAGTTTTACTGTTGCATTGTTTCCATTTCTCATTAACTGTTCTTGGGTATAAAAAAGCACATATTTGTGTAATTGATATTGTGTGGTTTTTATTTCATAATTGGGGGAGAAGAACATTGTCTGGATTGTAAGGGATTACTTTCATTTTTTTTATTCTGTTCTTTACTTTTTTGGAAAATCTATTCTTCATCATATTATAACCCCTACTATTCTTCATCATACTATAATCTCTTCTTTTGGTACATCATCTAAGTTGGGACCTGCTGAAACTGAATCTATCAAGCTCTTAACCTTGCCATATAAATATAAAAATTGGTCAGAAAGCATCTACTCTCAACATCTCAGTGACTTTTAAAAGTCATTCACACAGAAAATTGGCAATCTGACAGGCTCAGGAAGACTGGTTTCAGTTCCATAAAGGAAATAAATTGGTGTCTTAGTTACCTCTATTAGATAGAAAAAGATCCTCCCTGTGAAAAGCCTGAATAAAGAGGGAAAAATTTTGACATAGATCAGGACATTTAGAGTTGATATGCATATCAACTGCTGCTACTTGAAACACATATGACCTCAATGGGAGGGTCAGCACAGCAGAAACCAGTTATAAGGAATGCAGATATGGCACAGAATCTGCAAACCAGGCCACTAAAAGGGAGGAGTGGGAGAGATCTTTAAAATCCATAATATGTTTGTCAGCAACAAATATCACCATTAAGTGAAGAACAGTAAGGGAATAAAAGGAGTTCCTGACTTCTGAAAATGAATTTGGTTATTCAGTCCTGCCTCACTGTCAAAGTCAGACACTGACTGTTGATTCAAATAAGCTTTGACTTAATGCTCGTGCTGAAGAACCCCACTATGTAAGCCTTGTTCCTATGAAAACTGTATCAGAGAATGATAAAATTATATCACCATCCCTAGGAATATCAACTGAATTAAAATAAAAAATATTTTCTACAGCTAATCTCCTCAAATACAATTATTTTAGCATTTATCAGAACCCACTCCAGCAGAAATGGAAGAAGTTGCAGAGAACATATAAGAACAGAAACCTCTGTGTCTCATCTGAACCACTAGTCAGAGAGAAGTACCAGTATGAAATTACTTTTCTGTCTGTATGAAAAATACTCATCCATTTAACAGTTTGTGAGGCACGAAAAGGCTCAGTAGAGGCAGATATTTTTTCCTGATACACACTGGATCACAAAGCAGGCAACAGTCCCTTCTCAGTTAGGTACTAGTTGCCAAGTCATATAAAGAGTACACCTTATCTACCACAGGAACATTTTAATCTACAAAAAAATAAGGAAATCAACAATTCCACAGAATTTTCAGAACAATCCTCTAAGAAGGACAATATGGTCCAGAGGAGAGAAAATTAGCAAGAAATATGCAACCATGGAGCTTGTAAGACAAGCTGGGAGAAGAACTGGCAATGAAAGCTAAGGCTTTCATTTGAAGACCCACCAGGCCATGCCCTTACTAGTGCAAATACTCCCAAAACCACACATACTCAAGTACATCCCTATGCAAACAGGTAGGGATGAATTGTCAGACTAAATCCAGCAAAACCTGAAAAGCCTCCAGCTTCCAGGACTCCAAGTGTTTGCTACATTTATGTCACCCTTAGCCAGGTATTAAAGCCCTCCAGCTTCCTGTCTTTTACTGGAAGAATTCAACCCAAGTGCAACAATCCTTTTCTGTGAAGACAAGCAGGTCCAAGGCAGAGGCACATCCCAAAATATCATAGGACTGCAATCTGTGGGAGAGGTAAACTTTAAAACATAATACTACAGGTTTCCAACTACATGTGTTTGAAGAATACTGTTAAGGCCAGTATTGTCCCTAAATCCACATTGGAGAGCTTTTCAGGAATTTGGAGATTTCATTTCTTCTAGAAGACTGCAATAGCCAAGAGGGATTTCTAGCATGCAGTGCAGAGAGAAACTGAACCTTAGGGTGAAAACTACTGAGGCATAGTGTAACTATAAGCAAATAATCCAAGAGTACCTTTAACACAAAATCTAAAGCAAAAATCAGATCTTAGATACGTAATTTTCTTTCCATAATGTTTTATATAACTTTATTTTACAATTATATGCAGTATGATGTTATTACTTTATAATATTACAAAATACATTTTCTTTTATTTATATTCTATTGAGCTTTTTGAAAGCATGTCTGAAGGCAGTACAGACTGGAAAGGGATATGATCGCTCAAGATGGAAAAGGTACCAGTGAAGTGATAGCAACTTGTATAGTCATAAAGGATGAACGTGGACCCCTTGACAGATTGGTCAGATATTTAAGGAAACTGCTACCAGGGCACTGTAAGTAAACTAGTATCAAGGGCTATATTAAAGACAGGAACAGCAAATTTACTTACCACTGTTAGAAACAAACAACCCACCAAAAAAAACCCTAGCAGCTGCTAATGCATAGGAACTGACTGTGGAAAATTCAGTTCAGGTAAGAAAAGCCCAACTGGAGACCAAAGCTCACAGCAATGCAAGGATCCATAAATTCGAGTCATATCCTGCAGGACTGTCTAAAGTCACAGCATTATCAATGAGGTTACAGGGCAAATCAGAATCAAGAGTTGTCCTCAGTGACCTAAAGCAGGTTCTTATTTCATGAAATATTTTATTAGAAACATAGCTTTATCAATAGCTGTTCTACTCAGAGGCAGCCCCTTTGCTGGGTGAAGGTAAATTCATAAATCCTCTGCCTCCGTGTTAATTCCTCTTAAAGTGGAGCTTAGAGTATCATAACATAAGAAAAATTACTGCGGCATGTTAAACCTCAAAAATATAGGAAATGAGGGAATGTTGAGACAAATGTCTCCTGTTGCCGAGTTTCATTTCAGGTGAATTTGTAAGCTGACAAACAGAAATATTTATGCAATTTTGTTTTAGAGTAGTACCTCTGATACTGTGAGAATACACCACATAAAGAATTTATCAGTAAACAGCAGGAGATACAGAAGTCATAAATGACAACCTGTCCTTGGAGATAGACAAAAGGAAATGAACTCTAAGGATTTTTATCTAAGGACTATGCTAAGCACAGTATCTGATAAACCCTGAGAAGGCAGAATACATGAAAAAATTGCTTTTGGCTCCTTTTCATAGTGTATAGTACCAAAAAGTGAGGATAACTGGGGAGAGAAATAGTCTGGGTCTCACTTTTATTTTCCTACAAATTTCTCAGCATTTGTTTTACAAAAGAAAGCTAAGCACTTGCATTTAAGTACAATACCACTAACTATTAATACTCAAAAAAAAAAAAGGTAAAAGACCTTCATTCCTAATAATTACAATCCAACAGCAAGCATCAAAAGCCTGAGGAAGAATCCCATAAATGGAACACAGGAGTAGCAAAACAATTCTCAAAAATTATCTGCAGTAACAGTAGACAAATCATTTCAAAAGTGTTTTATCTCTCCCATCTCTACCCTCAGTAGGTGATGGAAATGTCAGAAGTAGAGCAACAAGGCATACTTTCCTTTGTTCTTGATTTTTAAGCTGTTTACAGCCTCTGCCAAATAAGAGTTAGTCAAGGAAAAATTAACATTCTGCTGTACAGGTGGAATTGCACCAGGGATGAAATACCTGCACAGCAAGAATGAATTCAAAAATTAAAATGCAACACCATTCTGCTGCCAACCTTCCCCAACGTCATCACAAACATCTCTGTTCCTGATTTGTGTGAGCAGCTGTCTACCTGTGGGAGGTGTAAAGACTTAAAGATCACAGCTGCCTGTCTCAAACACTGTTAAGGCCACAGAAGGACTTTGTCATGAGATAGGCACAGAATGGAGCAACAGGATGGTGCTAACTCCAAGCCTGGCAGAAGCCAGGTCTGGCTATCACATCCTGAGTACTGCATCCAGACAAAAATTCCCACTCTGGCAAGCTACACAAAGAAGCAACTGCTCATACACATATCACCAGTCAAACAAAGATCACCCCAAATTATGGGACAGATGGCACCTGTGCCCAGAAACTATGACTGAAGCTCCACTCCTGAATGTGCTCCTGTGGAGATCTGGAAACTGGACTGTAATTTAAGCCACCGTTACAGGAATTTGAGATAAGATAAAGGTGATATGATTGTCTGAATTTGTTTTCTCAGGTGTAGGGGTCTAGTTAACAACACTGAGGGAGTAGAATGTATCACTGATAATGAACATAAACAATGCAGCAACAAGGAAAGACAACTCAGCAATGGCGCTGAAATCAGCTTGGACTGAGTAAAAGACAAATTTAGCAGGGGGAGATTATAACCACCAATTTACAAGTCACTTCTTCAAGAGAAAGACCACAGACTAATTAGCCTTAGAGAAGAGAATCTTTTAACCAACAGCATAATAGAACGGTGAGGCCAATAAGTATTAATTGCTTTGTTTGCTAAAATATATAAACAATGAAAAGTTTGGAACAATCTGAGACCCTCTAGTCAAGGATAAAGAAGGGCTAATTGGACACTCCTGGGACCACAAGTGGTAACTACCCAACACATTCTGTCTCTTTCCTTCTCCTCTCTTTTGTATTTCTTTCTCTCTGCTTCACCTTTTATTGCTAGATAAAATCTATATTATTGACTTTGGCATATGGTCTCATTTGCACCTTAATTCAGGCAGAGGCATCTCTTCAATAATCAGCTCTTAAAGAAAGAGCAGAGGAACACAGGGAGTGAAGAGAATGTGTCTTGGGACAGAGAAGAATACAGAATGAAGGTAAGAGCACAGGGGATTGGGAGTTTTTCTTTGCTTTCTGGTAACAAAGTGCTTAGAAGAAATCAACTTTAAAATTGGGAGTGTTAGGGAATCACTTCTGTTAGTGATCTTGGCAGCCATAACTGGCTAAATATGTTATGCCTTGACAGAAATGGGAATCACTCAATAAAAGAAAAGAAAAAAAAAAAAAACCAACAAAAAAAAAAAAACAGAGCAGACATCAGTGCAAACCAAAACTTCAGCATGATGTTAAAGAGATATTGTATTGCAAGAGGCACCATCTGTTGTGTTTGGATCTGAGAAGCTTAAGGGCTAGAGGCAAAACTTGCTCCAGCAACAACCTTCATTCCTCAGCCCTGAAAGCTAACCCCTTCTTGAATTAAGCAGATCAGATTAGACCCATATCTCCAAACTCTCCAAACCATATTCAGCAACTTGTGTTTTGTGTGCTTTGAGAGAACATGGGTATGCCTTGGTGGAACCAGCGTTTAAATCAGGTCACTGCTGATTTCAAAAACAGCAGATATTGACACATTATCTAACAGCTACTGGGGGCTGATTAATCACTCCATGTGCAATACAAAGCATCATTTTCTTGCCTAAGTCATAACAGAAATGTCCAGAAGCTTTGCATTGCATCAGGAATCCATGCTGTTCTGCTGACATCTTTTGGATGGCTTAGAAGAAAGCTGCGGACACTGAGATCCATCCCGAGGATAGCTACGCTTCATAAGATTTCCAATCCAGCCTCAAAAATTAGGAAAAATGTCTGAGCTTTGCTATAGGCAATTAATGGACCAAAAACCCTGTGCCCTCATGTCATGAATGCTGATTAACCTGACTTAGCTAGAGTAAAAATGAGCTGCGCTGATAAAAAAGAACTCTACTAACAGTTCTCTACTAACTGAACTAATGACACATCAAACGGAGACAGAGGGAGAATTTGTGAACCTCTGAATTATTCCTTCTAGCCATTCACTAATATAAAATGCAACCATGCAAACCAAATCTATCCAAAGTTTTTGACCATTTAGTACTTGAATATCATAATAATATTTGACAATAAAAAAAAAAAATCAAAAAAGAAAAAACCCACAAACACAAAAAATACCAAACAGAAAAATCCCTTCTTTATAATGAAAATACAAAAATTTATATTTCCAATGTGGGGGAAATCTTTCCTCACACAGCTTGGAAGATGTCTGAGAAAACAAGATTTTTCCTGAACTTAACCTTGTGTTTCTAACCTCCAGTCAAAAATTTTCCCCTTGTATAATAATTTTCTGCATTTAAAATTCAGCTACTTGCCAAGCAAATAGCATCTGTTTAAACAAAAGGAAGAGATTAGTGGCGTCTACTGCCTGTGATAGGAAAACAGCCAAGCTTTGATAAAACTACGTTTCAAGTTCTCCTTTACTGTTTTCAAAAACTGCAGCTGTTCCCTCCAACATTTTTAAGCCTTAAGCTCTCTCATATAACCTTGAAGACTTAAGAAGCTGAAAAGTTGCTCTAGACACTTGCAAACTTTCTAAAGTAATTCATTTCAAATTGTTCCCTGTGACTTCCTTTTTATGAACAGGCTCATTTAATGTCTGTTAGTTAAGTTGAAAGGCACTCATTTGAGAGGTTTCTTCTAGAGGTAGTATCATGTACTTGCATGAAAAAAGGTAGGCATTATAAAGGTTAGCTAATTAACCCATCCACAAATTATGACCATTAGGATGAAATCAAAGAGAGAAATCTATTCCCAACTCCTAAATGCAAAAAAAGTCATCCCTTTAGTACCCAGATTTCCTGCCCTATAATAAAAAAGTGAAATTTAAGAAGTTTCCTTTAAAAAATTTAACTTGTTTTCTTTAATCACTGAAATTTCTTTATAATAAGACAGAAGGCTAATTACCTAAATTTAAAACTGATTATACCTTTCCCAAATTTTCTTTTTATTGTGTGCAAGCAGTTCTTTTGTTTTTTTAGCCTGAATAAGGAGTGATGAAGAGAAAAAAGGTCTTTCTAGAGTGAGGTAGAAAAAGTGTTTTTTCTTACTGAGGTCAAAACAGGCCTAAGCACAAAATTTTAGTTCTAATACTCAAAAAAACTCTGAGGATATTCTAATAGTGCAAGATGCTTTTTCTTACTCAACAATGCAATGAAGTCTTGAATTTTCCTTTTCTTATTCTTACTACTCATGATATTAATGAAAATTTCCCACTCGGTGAACTCTATTGATCATGTAAATGACTAAACTTGGAGACAGGCAGAGAATAAGATTGCATTACTGTGGTATGCTCTGACACAAATTTAAGAGCACCATCAGTTATTTAGGTAATAAGATGGATAGATTTTATAGGACGATTAATTCTTTATAGTTTCCTTGTCAATATATTCTTTACCAGGGGTATTCAGAAGTAGGGAAGCATAAGTTCAGAGGCAGATCTTTCTAAAGCCTAAAATGGTTATGCAAGGTTTATGCTTTCACTTAGTGTTGTGCACCATCAGATCAACAAAAAATTGTCAGTGTTCAACCTTTCCCTAGCTCCTAAACTTGTCCAGTGACAGGACTATTTGTGTCTCAAGCTGAGGATGTGAAGCATCAAGGCAGCTGATCAGATTTACCAACATCCAAGAATTGTTAGGCAGACCAAAAACCCACAAGAATTACTTTAGAACTGTGACATTTAAAATATATGTTTTCAGTTGTTTTCTGCCTTTTGAGATTGGGCTCCACAGGCACTAAATCTTTTAGGCTTTCATCTAGACCAAGAAGGATGAAAAACTGATTTGATTTTTTTAAAAAATGAGAGCATGAGCTCTTACAGGTTCACAAAAGGGGATAAACACTCTACACAGAGCGCTTAATACGGTAGGGCTGATGCCAGCCCAAGATATCAGCATGGCTAAGGCAGCCAATTGAATTTTTAGCTTCATGGAATGGTCCCAGAGAGCCTCACACAGCTACTGGATTTCAAATTAAAAATTTGATGAAAATAATTATATAAAAAGCTGATGTGGCTATGACAAGAAGAGACATTTAGAATATCTGGGTGTGATTACAGCACTAATTAACACATAACAGACTACAATGTCACTGACAGAAAAATTCAATCAATTAGTAATGAAATACATGACTTTTTAAGAACAGCTGAAAGACCTAGGGGAAATAAAGGGAAGGAACCAATGAAGACTACATAAAATGAGTTAAAGCTTGCAAAAAAAGGATAAAGGCAGCAAAACAGAATGAGTAATTGTTAGCTACAGAGACTGAAGGTTTTGCCTTCTTTTCAATTATTGAAAAGAAGGCAAAACAGAGCAAAAGCTGAAAGACCAGCCCTGCACATAGACAAGTGAGTCACCCTATTACAGCATTTGTAACACATTTTTGCCTCTACACTGTAACCTCCTAACAGTGAAGGTCTCTTGACCTCTAAAAACTTCCAAGGAAAAGAGACCTTTTTGCTTCAGTTAATAAAAAAAAAAAAATACACAGAGGGAGAACTCTGGAAATTATATGACAGCAAAATAACCCCATGAATCACCAAAGGACAGATACCTTGTTTCCTCTTTCTCTTATTCTTATTCAGCATGATTTCTGTTCACAGGCTTATCACTGACAATTTTTATGGAAAATACAATAAATGCAGTATCTGTAGGGAGAAAAGATCAGTGATCAGTCTCAGCCAGATGAAACAATGCTGATTTACACCACCTAAATATATGCATGTCATCAACTGAAATATCATTATTCATAACAATATCAAGTCAGATTTACAGCCTGTGACATTCCTGAAATATTAAGGAAATAAATAATTTTTTTAGGGCTTAATTATGTAGCCTGCTACCTTTACTCCTTAGATAGCCCATATAAGAGGCACTCAAAATTGCAGTTTCTGCTTTTGGGGAGTTATTAGCATCCTATCAGTGCTCTTCTGGATGGGGCATAGAACTGGATGAAGATATTTGGGTAAGAGAAAAGTCTGCTGGCCACCAGGAGTGAGCAGGGAAGTCTCTCTGCCTAGTGATCACACCAAAGCATCCATAACCAGAGAATTTTATCAACAAGGACTATAATTTTACAGGCAAGGACAGCTGATATCTCTAGCCTGACGTATTTGCAAGGACTGAAATGCAAGGGGGATTTAATCTGCTGTCCTATTAAAGTTTGTCTTGGTATCTAATTAAATTGCCCATGGTCTAGTTCAAATCACGTAATTCCTCCTCTGTTGTCAACAATGAATGAAAATAATAGGCAACAACTCTGAAATCTCTATGAATTCATAGACATCTCTTAAATTTCCACTCTCTACCCTGAAGATATTTGTTTGTCTAGACATCTTATGCCAGTTACAATATCTAACCCTTCAGTCTCATTATTCATACCGCTGTTTTAATTCCAGAATCACACAATGGATAAGGTTAGTCAGAACCACATGAGGTCATCTGGTCCAACCTCCTTAATCAAGCAAGGTCATTCCAGAGCACACAGCACAGGATTGCATCCAGATGGTTCTCGAATATCTCTGGTGAGGGAGACTCCAAACCTCTCTGGTCAATCTGTTCCAGTTCTCAGTCACCCACGCAGTAAAGTTCTTCCTCATGTTCAGGTGGAACTTTCTGTGCATCAGTTTCTCCCCACTGACTCCTGGCACCTCCCTTCAGATACTCACAGACATCCATGAGTTCCTCTCTCAGTGCCTCTTCCTGAGGCTGAACAGGCCCAGCTCCCTCAGCCTTTCCTCATCAGAGAGATGCTCCAGTGCCTCAATCATCTTTGTTACCCTCCACTGGAGCCACTCTAGGGGCTCCATGTCTCTCTTGTCCTGAGGAGCCCAGGACTGGACTCAGCACTCCAGATGTGCCTCACCAGGGCTGGGCAGAGGGGCAGGATCACCTCCCTTGAGCTCCTGGCAGTGCCCTTCCAAGTGCACCCAGGATTCCATTGGCCTTCTTGGCCACAAGGACACACTGCTGGCTCGTGGATGGCTTGTTGCTCACCAGGACCCCCATGTCCTTCTCCACAGAGCTGTTTTCCAGCAGGTCAGCCCCTAGCCTGTGCTGTTGCCCAGGGTTATTTCTCCCCAGGTGTAGGACCCTGGATTTCCTTTTGTGGAATTTCAGAAGGTTCCTTCCTGCCCATCTCTCCAGCCTGTCCAGGTCCTTCTCAAGGGCTGTGGAGCACTCTGGGGTATCGGCCACTCCTCCCAACTTTGTGTCATCAGTGAACCTGCTGAGGAGGCATCTGCCCCTTCATCCAGGTCATTGAGGAACAAGTTAAACAATACTAGGCTCAGTATCGACCCTTGGGGGACACTACTGACAAGCCTCACATTAGACCCTGTGCCACCAACTACATCATCCCTCCAGACATGCCTCTCTTGCTCATCTTCCCCACTCACGCCATGTCGGCTGTGGTGAACCCGTGCCTGAAATCTGCCCCTCTCAGCCATTTCCGCGTTTGCTTTGACTTCCACAAACGCATGCACAGCCTGGATTCACCCGTCTCTGTGTCGCCATGGGAACAAGGAAAGGAACGCCCACCCTGATCATGCCCCGCCACGCCGGCCCCAGCATGGCCGCGGACTTGGGAACACCTTCCCCCTTCTCCCAGCCGGGCCTGGCACCACTCCGGTCCCACTCTGGGTCGCACTGCCCGGTCCCGGTGGCAGTCCCAGCTCTCAGCGTGGTTCAGCACTCTGCAGACGTCATCAGCGTGTGATCGCTGCTTCCCACTGCTGCCGCTCCCCCGCGCCGTGTCCCGCCCAGCCCCACGCCGCTCGGGTCTCCCCCCGCGGCCACCGCGCCGTCTGTGGATGGCTGTCTGGCGGCCGCGGCCACCCCCAATGCCACCGACGCCGTCAGTGCCCGTGCCGCGCTCGAGATGCAAGAGACCCCGCTCTACCATTCTGCGCATGCGCGCTGCCATCACCGCAGTGAGAATGGAGCCCTGCTCTCTCTCTCTCAGCCGACCGCTTGGCCAGCGCCGCCGCTGCGGACCGGGAGCCGCTCCCCTGTGCCTGCCAGGCGGCCACGTCCGCCTGACCAGTTGAGGTCAGAACCGCACTCTGCTCCCCAATCTGCACTTCCGATAACATTTGAGCATTTCTTCTAATTGATTTACATTTGCAAACCTCACACTAATTCCTGATAAACTTTTGAACATTTCTCCTAAAAACTGATTCATGTGTAACTGACTCTTGTTGCAATAACTATTCTATTCTAGCCATGTCTGAAGCTGACAGGGATTGGCCATGGGCTTGGGCTAGCTATTGCCATGGGAACAGCAATGGAACCGTGCCCTGAGGAATATTTACATCCTGGCCACGCCCCGTCCCTGCCTGCGTCATCACAGGGGTGTGGACGCTCCTGCTCTGATCCCAGCCATGCTTTTGCCTAGCTTCGGCTTGCACCACCTCTGATTCAGAGCCACTGTCGTCCCCCCCGAGACTGACGTAACCACCTTCCTGTTCCCATTCCGGCCCCGATGTCTCCGCTGAAATAAGAGATTTTCTAAAGATCAATTGAGCTAACAAAATTAATGTATCAAAAATGAATGTATCAAAATGAATGTATCATGTTTGTACAATCATGTGTTGAATTTTAAGAAACCTCTGCCATAGCGCAAAAGACATAAAGAAAAAAAAATTCTTTAAAGCTTCTTGCAAAAAGACAAATACCAAAGAAGACCAGGAATGCAAAGAATTCAGACAAGGAGGCTCTCCTGTCGAGGATGATAAACCTACCCAGATAACAGAGCAGAAAGCCAAAAGCGCATGCGCAGAGGAGAAGAGCTCAAAAGTTCAATGCAGAAGAAGACTATGGTTTCAGCTTCAGAAGAACACCAGCGACCCCTGTAAAGACCACCACAAAAAACCACGCATGCCCAGAAGGGCGTGGACCTATTTAGCATGAGAGGCTGTCTTGGTTCGACAAGACAGGAGTCTGTGGAAGAGGGCAAAGCCTCCTGTGCAATGGAGAACGGCAAACCCCCCTCCCTCTGAATTACCAGGATCTTTAAATTAAAAGGCTCTCAGGCAAAGATGTGGGAATGGGAGTAACAATTCTTTACTAGGAGAAAACTAGACAACAATTTAACAAGGCAAATGCAATTGGTACAAACAAAACCAGTGAGAAAGTCCAGAACCTGAGGAGTCGGGGTGCCCATAGCAGTTCTGCTGGGACAATTGCTCCCTTTGCAATGGTTGATGAGTTGCAGCTGCAGTGGTGATCTTTAGAAGGGTACAGTTTTCCTCTGAAGATCTGGTGGCAGTGGGGCCGGTCTTCCTCTGCGCCGGGGTTGCCTCTGAGCTCCGCTGCCGTCGCCTCAGCGCGCTCCGGCTGCTTCGCTGCGAGATCCCGCGAAGAGAGAGAGAGAGAGCTGCTTCTCTTGGAGTCCCGCCCAGAGAGCTGCCTCCTCTCCCCAAAAAGCTACCCCTTTTAAACAATAATAGAGTGCTTGGCTTCCCCCTCTGGGTGGGACCCCTCACGGTGTTACATTTACCAGCCCGGCAGTGAGTCAGTCAATAGTGTATAAACAAACCATTGCCTCTATGGGGCAAACCATTGTCTCTGAGAGAGATAACAAAAACCTGTCCAACCGGTTTGCCTTCAACAGATGGCAAATGGAATACAAGCTTATCTTACAACCCAGGACATTATCCACCCCTTATTCTATTTCCATCTGCACACCATGAAATCTTACACCCAGTTCTCTCTTAAGACCAAGTTTCCCTGTGGTACACAGCGGGTCTCCCCATCTTTCTGCATTACCCACCAAGTGTAACCAGGTCCTTGAGCAAAGACAATCCCACAAATGGGTTGGTCTTTGCCTGAGGTGGGATTAATCCAAACAGTTTTCCCTAAAGTACCTTTCATATGTACTACAGGGACCTTATCTCCATCTACTGCGTGTAAGGGTTCTGACTGGGCAGGGCGAGCTCGATTGACAGACCCCCGGGTGTTGACCATCCAGGTTGCTTTTGCCAGGTTAATTTCCCAGCTTCTAAATGTTCCCCCACCAAGTGCCTTTAGGGTAGTCTTAAGGAGTCTGTTGCACCGTTCAACTTTGCCGGCAGCTGGAGCATGATAGGGAATATGATAGATCCATTCGATACCATGTTCTCTGGCCCAGGTGTTGATAAGGCTGTTCTTGAAATGGGTGCCGTTGTCAGACTCAATTCTCTCAGGGGTGCCGTGTCTCCACAGGACTTGCTTTTCCAAGCCTAAGATGGTGTTCCGGGCAGTGGCATGAGGTACAGGGAAAGTCTCCAGCCATCCAGTGGTGGCTTCCACCATGGTCAGCACATAGCGCTTGCCTTGGTGTGTCTGGGGCAGTGTGATATAGTCAATCTGCCAGGCCTCCCCATACTTGTACTTGGACCACCGCCCACCATACCATAGGGGCTTCACTCTCTTGGCCTGTTTGATGGCAGCACACGTCTCACAGTCATGGATAACCTGGGAAACACTGTCCATGGTTAGATCCACCCCTCGGTCTCGTGCCCACTTGTAGGTGGCATCTCTGCCCTGATGACCTGAGGCATCATGAGCCCATCGAGCCAGGAACAACTCCCCCTTATGGTGCCAATCTAAGTCTATCTTTGACACCTCTATTTTTGCTGCCTGATCTACCTGCTCGTTGTTTCGGTGCTCCTCATTAGCCCGACTTTTGGGGACATGGGCATCTACATGACGGACTTTCACCGTCAGCTTTTCCACCCGAGAGGCAATGTCTTTCCATATATCAGCAGCCCAGATTGGCTTTCCTCTACATTGCCAGTTGGCCTTCCTCCACCTTTCCAGCCAGCCCCACAGAGCATTGGCTACCATCCATGAATCAGTATAAAGGTAGAGCTTTGGCCACTTCTCCCTTTCAGCAATGTCCAGAGCTAGCTGAACGGCCTTGAGTTCAGCGAGCTGGCTTGATCCAACTTCTCCTTCAGTAGCTTGTGCAACTTGGCGCGTGGGGCTCCATACGGCTGCTTTCCACTTCCGGTTCATCCCTACGATGCGACAGGAACCGTCAGTGAAAAGAGCGTAGCAGGTCTCCTCTGCTGGTAGTTGGTTGTATGGTGGAGCTTCTTCAGCCCTTGCCACTTGTACCTGCTCCTCATCATCAGTGAGACCAAAGTTTTCACCTTCTGGCCAGTTCGTAATTATCTCCAAAATCCCAGGGCGATTCAGGTTTCCAATACGGGCGCGTTGAGTGATGAGGGTAACCCATTTGCTGCATGTGGCGTCAGTGGCATGGTGGGTAGAGGGAACCTTTCCTTTAAACATCCACCCCAGCACCGGTAGTCGGGGTGCCAGGAGGAGTTGTGTTTCTGTGCCAATTACCTCCGAGGCGGCTTGAACTCCTTCAAAGGCAGCCAAGATTTCCTTCTCTGTGGGAGTGTAGTTGGCTTCAGACCCTCTGTAACTTCGGCTCCAGAATCCCAGTGGTCGGCTTCGAGTCTCCCCAGGCACTTTCTGCCAAAGGCTCCAGGACAACCCATGGTTCCCGGCTGCAGAGTAGAGCACATTCTTGACCTCTGGTCCCGTTCTGACTGGCCCAAGGGCTACAGCATGAGCGATCTCCTGCTTGATCTGGGTGAAGGCTTGTTGCTGCTCAGGGCCCCAGTGGAAATCATTCTTCTTTCGGGTAACCAGATAAAGAGGGCTCACAATCTGGCTATACTCAGGAATGTGCATTCTCCAGAAACCTATGGCACCCAGGAAAGCTTGTGTTTCCTTTTTGCTGGTTGGTGGGGACATAGCTGTGATCTTGTTGATGACCTCAGTGGGAATCTGGCGCCGTCCATCTTGCCATTTCACTCCCAGGAACTGGATCTCTCGGGCAGGTCCCTTGACTTTGCTCTTCTTGATGGCAAAGCCAGCTTCTAGTAGTATCTGGATGATCCTCTCACCTTTCTCAAACACTTCTGCTGCTGTGCTCCCCCACACAATGATGTCATCAATGTATTGCAGGTGTTCTGGAGCCTCACCCTTTTCTAGTGCAGCCTGGATCAGTCCATGGCAGATGGTGGGGCTGTGTTTCCACCCCTGGGGCAGTCGGTTCCAGGTGTACTGCACGCCCCTCCAGGTGAAAGCAAACTGAAGCCTGCATTCTGCTGCCAGAGGAATGGAGAAAAACGCATTAGCAATATCAATGGTGGCATACCACTTTGCTGCCTTGGACTCCAGCTCGTACTGGAGTTCCAGCATGTCCGGCACAGCAGCGCTCAGCGGTGGAGTCACTTCATTTAAGCCACGATAGTCCACAGTCAACCTCCATTCTTTGTCAGATTTGCGCACAGGCCAGATGGGGCTGTTGAAGGGTGAGTGGGTTTTGCTGACCACCCCTTGGCTCTCCAGCTCCCGAATCATTTTGTGGATGGGGATCACGGCATCTCAATCCGTCCAATACTGCCAGCGGTGCACTGTCGAGGTCGCAATTGGCACGCGTTGTTCTTCCACCCTTAGGAGTCCTACTGCAGAGGGGTTTTCTGACAGTCCAGGCAAGGTGTTCAATTGCTTAATGTCTTCTGCCTCTACAGCGGCTATTCCAAAAGCCCACCTGAGTCCCTTTGGGTCTTTGTAATATCCGTTCCGGAGGAAGTCTATGCCTAGGATACACGGAGCATCTGGGCCAGTCACTATAGGATGTTTCTTCCACTCCTTCCCAGTCAGGCTCACCTCGGCTTCCACCAGAGTCAATTGTTGTGATCCCCCTGTCACACCAGCAATGGAAACAGGCTCTGCCCCCACATGTCCCGATGGTATCAGAGTACACTGTGCACCAGTATCAACTAAAGCATCATATTTTTGTGGCTCTGATGTGCCAGGCCATCGGATCCACACTGTCCAGAAGATCCGGTTTTCCCGTGCCTCTCCCTGGCTAGAGACAGGGCCCCTCTAACACTGGTTATCATTCCTTTCCTGGGCATACATACTAGAGGTCCCTTCAAGGGGGTCTGACAGATCGTACCCACAAGCTTGGTCACGGGAGGTTGAGGCTACCTTCACTTTGGTGGAACTCCCCCGGTTAGAGTTTCCCTCCTTAAGTTGACGGACCCGTGCTGCCAGGACAGAAGTGGGTTTCCCATCCCACCTCCCCATGTCTTCCCCATGGTCATGCAGGAAGAACCACAGATTAGCCCTTGGGGTGTACCCTCTCTCTCTAGCTGGGGATTGTTCGGCGCTGATTCTGGGGCCTGTGACTTTCACGGGTGCTGTATTAACCTTCCTTATCTCCTCCCTCATCTCCTCTTTAAACTCCTTAATCACAGCTGAGATATGAGCCTGCATTGGGCCATTAATCATACTCTCATAATTCCTAAGTTTGTTGGCAACAGAACCTATTGTCTCCCGGTGGGCGTCAGCATTGATTGTTGCAATGAAGGTGGTGTATTGAGATGGCCCAAGATTAGCCAGACTCCACAGCATTTGTCCTGTACACCTGACCTTGTCGGGGTCATTATTGTGTCGTCCATCCCTCCCAAAGAGTACCTCCAATACTGCCACTTCCCTCAGCTGTTGGATCCCTTCCTCAAGGGTCTCCCAGCGCATTCTATGATGGTACTCTTGCATTCTCTCTCTGTGGACAAACCTCTCCCTGACACTCATTAAGAGCCGCTCCCAGAGAGAAAGGGATCCTGGTTCCCTTACAAAAACCTGATTTATACCCGAGTCCTGGGTCAAGGGTCCCAAGTTCCTTGCCTCACCACCGTCCAGCTGCACGCCTGTACCCATAAGATCCCAAACCCGGAGTAGCCAGGTAGCATAAGCCTCACGCCCTCGTCGCACAATGTCTTTATGCAGATTACGAAGACTTTCGTACGTCAGGGACTCGGTGATGATAGCAATCTCTGGGTCCTCTGTGGGTTGTGAGGTTCCTCCATTCCTGTCCCTATCTGCAGGGTGCTCTGCTTTCACCTTAGACTTCCTTGTTTCTACCGGGGCAACTGCTGCTGACCGTGACTGCCTTTGTGGTTCAGCTGGAACCTGGACAGTTGTAACATCTGTGGGTTCCACAACTGTACTATTAGACTGTCCCTCCTCAAGGCAAAGGGCCGGTTTCTCACCAGCTGGGGAAATGCACTCCTTCAGCATCTCCCGTATCTCCTTAACCAGAACCCTCACCCAATCTGGGCGGTTCATTTCTGAGGTGGGCTGTGGGGCAGGGTCAGGCTCTGGAGCAGCAGCATCTCGAGTCTGTGGTGTAGGTGTGAGGGTAGTTATGCAGGTTAATCTTCCCTTATCTCTGAATGCTAAATATAACAGGACTATCAGCAACACCACCCATTGTATGGTATCATTAGCACTTAGAAAGGATCTTAACCCTTTGAGAACTGGTAGAGCAGACCCAAAAAGATGGTTAAAAGGTTGGGAGAAAGTTTTCCCAGGTGCTATTTCCTCGCAGTAGGTACCGTTATTAAAGTAACCCCAAAAACATACAGTTAACGTGTGATAGCTATGAATCCATGTACCTGCCTTCCAGAGGAAATTAAAGATCCATGAATTCCTCACCCAATTAACCCAGAAGCCAAACTTGATAACAGACACTGTAGCCTTAGTTATAGGACCCATTTTTAGATAAGGGTCTGCAAATGGGAAAAGTATAGCTACGATCACGTGCCACCCAAACCAAGGTAAACTAGACCACATTGTGATGCTGGAGATGTTTTTACACACAACAAAAAAACCAAATTACTTAAGAACTGTTAATCCTTTTTCCCTCTCAATGCCCTTGGGCCTCACGTTGATGCGCCAATATCTGTCTTGGTTCGACAAGACAGGAGTCTGTGGAAGAGGGCAAAGCCTCCTGTGCAATGGAGAACGGCAAACCCCCCTCCCTCTGAATTACCAGGATCTTTAAATTAAAAGGCTCTCAGGCAAAGATGTGGGAATGGGAGTAACAATTCTTTACTAGGAGAAAACTAGACAACAATTTAACAAGGCAAATGCAATTGGTACAAACAAAACCAGTGAGAAAGTCCAGAACCTGAGGAGTCGGGGTGCCCATAGCAGTTCTGCTGGGACAATTGCTCCCCTTGCAATGGTTGATGAGTTGCAGCTGAAGTGGTGATCTTTAGAAGGGTACAGTTTTCCTCTGAAGATCTGGTGGCAGTGGGGCCGGTCTTCCTCTGCGCCGGGGTTGCCTCTGAGCTCCGCTGCTGTCGCCTCAGCGCGCTCCGGCTGCTTCGCTGCGAGATCCCGCGAAGAGAGAGAGAGAGAGCTGCTTCTCTGGGAATCCCGCGAAGAGAGAGAGAGAGCTGCTTCTCTCGGAGTCCCGCCCAGAGAGCTGCCTCCTCTCCCCAAAAAGCTACCCCTTTAAACAATAATAAAGTGCTTGGCTTCCCCCTCTGGGTGGGACCCCTCACGGTGTTACATTTACCAGCCCGGCAGTGAGTCAGTCAATAGTGTATAAACAAACCATTGCCTCTACGGGGCAAACCATTGTCTCTGAGAGAGATAACAAAAACCTGTCCAACCGGTTTGCCTTCAACAGATGGCAAATGGAATACAAGCTTATCTTACAACCCAGGACAGAGGCGAAGACAGGTGGCGCCAGGAGTTGAATATGCATAGAAAAGTTGTATAATGTATTGTATATGGAACACCTTTGTGAATAAAATTGTGGGACAAACTCCAGCTCGGGGCACAAGACTTTGGAGAGCTCTCTCACTTGTGCCGGGCACTGGCATACATACCCACTTCATAACTACATTAAGTTGTGGAGTCAATTTATTTATTCCGCGTATCGCTTCATTTGGTGACCGTGGCAGGACTTCTCAGCTCATCTGTGGGTCCGGCTGAGGGCAGACACCCTCAGGCGCCGCGGGGCACTTCCCCGGAGGGACTCTGTGCCTCGGCTGTATACTACGGAGAGCAGACTACGGCCCGTCGATAAGCGGATCAAAAGCGGTATGTATTTTTTTCTCTTGTTAAGGAAAGGCACTGATAAGTCACATTAAGACGTTTTTCCGTGCAGGATTGCCAAAGGGGCTTGCAAGCAGATCGGTGGAAGAGAGGCTCCCCCCTCCGAGGCTGATTGTGCAGCTCGGGGAGGGAGAGAGGTTGCACCCCCCCCAAAAAACTGATTGCGCAGCTGGAGGGGGGTTGAGGTTTCCCCGTGGTCGATAGAGCGGCTTGGGGAAAGGGAGAAATCCCAGTTTCAGTGTGGTGTGTTTGTTACGTCCAGACGTGTGTGCTTGCATATGTGTAGGTGTCTGTGTGAGTTTAAGAGGGTGAAGCACGGCAGTGCTAAGATACTTGGACGCGGCGCGTCGTTGCGATATTGAAAACGCGGGGGTGAAGTGCGGCAGTGCTAAGATACCTGAACGCAGCGTGGCGTGGCGATCTTGAAAGTGCGGGGGTGAGGCGGCTCTCAGTCAGCGCTATCTGATAGAACAGATGGGCACATCTGCTTGAGAAGCAGCGTGCATACAGGGCAAGGGCTGCCTCTAGTCAACGAGAGCGCAGCTCAGAGCTAACAAAATTGCTCAAAGCCCGGTCTGGCCAATAGGGCAGTGGGCGTGCACAAGCCGCGGTTTCTAAGATCGCTTTAAACACGGCTAGCTACTAGCGCAGCTAGTACAAGTTAGGACTTATAAAGTTAGGACTTATAATCACCACTTACAAGCATCACTGGTTCCTAAGAGTTTGTTATGCGGTGATACTGCCGTTCAGGATCGAGAGCATCTGCTGCTGAGTTCTAACAAAAAAACAAAAAAAAACCAAAAAAAAATTTTTTTTTCTTTTTTCTTTTTCCCAATAGTCTGGATTAAACTCGTAGGAATTTATAATTTGTACGGGAAGGGGCAAACAACAAGTTACATACATGATTAAAATAAGTTAGAGAGACATAATGGGAGCAAAACAAAGTACAGAAGTATCCAAGGCCAGTCCATTAGGATGCATCTTGGCTCATTGAAAAGAAATAGCAGGCAAAGGGGGTGTGGAAAATAAAACGAGTTTAATCAAATATTGCTCCCATTGGTGGCCACTCTATCGCCTAGAGGAGGGGGCCAGATGGCCTCCTACAGGTACTTTAGAATATAATACCTTGTTACAGCTAATGCTATTTTTACGAAGGGAAGGGAAATGGGAGGAAGTTTCTTATTGTGATATGTTTTTCTCCCTCCGAAATAACCCTGATTGGCAAAGGGACTGTGGCATCAAAGCCCCCTCTGATCCCCTCGTTCTAGCTCTTGAAAAAGAAAACAGAGGCAAAATGGGGAAACTTAAACGGTGCTGCTCAGCCTGTAGTATAGGACAGAGGTGTACCAGGGCAGATAAAGTTTATCGCACAGCACTAGAAGAACAAGAACAAGATCCAAGCAATCTATTTAGTCCTCACTTAGGAAGGCAAGAAGGAAGGGGTGAGAACTTAGGAGAGGCATCAGCACCACCTGCACCACCTGCAACACCTACACTACACACCCCACCTGCATCACCTGCATCACCTATACCACCTACACCACTTGTTCCATCTACCCCTTCTCTTCCTTCAGAAAGAACACACACTCCAACCCCCATAAGCAGCCCAGTTGCATCTCGAACCAGAGGACAAATATTGCAAGCTCCTTTACGAGAAACAATAACATTGGAGGGAGAAAAGGTACTAGTTAAGGTACCATTCTCCACCCTTGATTTAGAAGCATGGGAAAGGGTCGCGGGAGATTACCGAAATGACCCAGTCAACACTGCTAAACGTTTACGATACATTATGAAGCAACATAACCCAGACTGGGGTGATATTCAATTGTTATTAGATGCATTCACTGAAACAGAAAAGCAGTTAGTTCTAAAAACAGCAGGAGATCTGGTAGCAGATCACTTTAGGCAACAACAAGTAGATCTAAGAGAACATTTTCCACTTCAAGACCCGGGCTGGAACCCAAACCAACCAGAAGAGAGACAAAGGCTAAAGAAATATCAAGACTGGGTGGTATTGGGAGTGGAAAGAGCAATGCCTAAAACCATAAATTGGTCAGCTCTATATGCTATTAAACAGGGACCCTCGGAATCCCCCACAGAGTTCCTAGACCGTTTGAGAAATGCAATGCGGCGCTATACACCACTAGACCCTGCATCTGAGGTGGGGATACAACAACTAGTTAATTTATTTTTGGGGCAGTCCACAGGGGATATTAGGCGCAAACTCCAAAATATTAGAGAAGAAAACGCCCGAAATTTAGAAACTCTACTGGGAGAAGCTTGGAGGGTCCTTAGCAATAGGGAAGAAGGATATAAACGAGGGATGAAAAATTTAGTAGCAATAGTACAGGAAGAACAAAGAGGAAAATATGGCAGCAGGCAGGGGCCATCCAGGCAAGGCCCCCCCCGGTTGGGCAGAAATCAATGTGCAAACTGTCAGAAACAGGGCCATTGGAAGAGGGACTGTCCAGAATGGAAACAAAATGGACAGGGGAATCAAAGGGGGAAAGTAGTAGCCCATGTGCAAGAAAAATAGGGAGGACCAGAGGAGACTACCCCAGCAGATCCTCTGGTTGTAAATCTGAAGCTGGGGGAAATGGAAAAGGAAGTAAAATTCCTAATTGACACTGGGGCAACATACTCAGTTCTAAATACAGCTCTGATGCCCATAGGAGATAATTATGCTATAGTTACGGGTGCGACTGGCCAAACTGAAAAGGCATTTTTCTTCAAGCCACTCAAATACAAACTGGGAAAGCAGTGGGGAATCCACAAATTCCTATATATGCCCAACTCCCCTGAGTCACTTTTGGGCAGAGATTTGCTAGCACAATTACAAGCGACCATTACATTTAAAAATGGGGAGATGACCCTGGAGGTAAACGATCAAAAATATGTAGAAATATTAAGTTTAATATTAACCACTAATGAAGTCACGAGAGAAACTGAAATTGATAAAGAGGTAATGGATCAGGTATTCCCTGGGGTGTGGGCCTCTGATGTACCAGGGAGAGCAAAAAATGCTTCCCCTATACAGATCCGGTTAAAAGAAGGGAAGCAACCGGTCAGAGTTAAACAGTATCCCTTGAGGAGGGAGGATAGGGAAGGGATTAGGCCGGTAATTGAGAATTTTTTGCATCTAGGAATATTAAAAGAATGTCAGTCTGATTTTAATACCCCTATCCTACCAGTTCGCAAACCTGATGGGTCATACCGGTTAGTACAAGATCTGCGAGCTGTGAACAAGGTAACTGAAGATCTGTATCCTGTGGTGGCCAATCCCTACATGTTATTAACTTGCTTAACACCCGAATTAACTTGGTTTACCATTTTAGATTTAAAAGATGCCTTCTTTTGCCTTCCTATCCATGAAGCCAGTCAGAAAATTTTTGCATTTGAATGGGAAAGCCCCAAAAGTGGGCGAAAGACCCAACTTACATGGACGAGACTTCCACAAGGATACAGAAACTCAACCACTCTGTTTGGAGAACAACTTGCAAAGGAATTAGAGACCTGGAAAGCCCCTCCTGAAGAAGGGAAGCTGCTGCAGTACGTAGATGACATCCTGATAGCCACATGAACGAAGGAAGCACGCGTGGCCTGGACGGTAAGCCTCTTGAACTTTCTGGGGCTCCAAGGGTACCGGGTATGAAAGAAAAAGGCCCAAGTAGTCAAACAGAAAGTAATTTATCTAGGCTACAAAGTCAGTGCTGGACAACGTAGCCTGGGCCAAAGCCGGAAGGAAGCAATATGTCAAACCCCAAAACCTCAAACTGTAAAGGAATTACGAACTTTCCTGGGGATGACGGGGTGGTGCAGATTATGGATCTATAATTATGGACTGTTTGTGAAGCCCTTATATGAATTAATTGCAACCGAAAGCAGGGACATCCAATGGACAAAGGAAGCTACGCAGGCTTTCAACCAACTGAAAAAAGCCCTCATGTCAGCCCCAGCTCTGGGATTGCCAGACGTGAGTAAGCCTTTCCTTTTGTTCTCCCATGAGAAGCAAGGGATTGCCTTGGGAATATTAGCACAGGACCTCGGCCCATACCAGAGAGCAGTTGCTTATTTCTCTAAGCAATTAGACACAGCTGCTAAAGGGTGGCCTGGGTGCCTCAGGGCTGTGGCAGCAGTCATAATGAACATCCAAGAAGCACGTAAATTCACCCTGGGCCAGAAAATGACTGTGCTAGTGTCCCACACGGTGTCTGCAGTACTGGAGGTGAAAGGCGGGCACTGGCTTTCCCCACAACGATTCCTGAAATACCAAGCTATTATGGTAGAGCAAGATGATGTAGAGATAGTGGTGACTAACATTGTCAATCCAGCCTCCTTCCTCAGTGGAAACCAAGGAGAACCGGTGGAACACGACTGCTAGAGACCATCGAGGCCACCTATTCCAGCCGCCCTGACCTGAAGGACACCCCTCTTGAGAATGCAGAAATCTGGTTTACTGATGGAAGCAGTTACGTCGTCAGTGGAAAACGGCACGCCGGGTATGCAGTAACCACCTGCAGAGAGGTAATAGAATCTGGACCCCTGCCAACGAATACCTCTGCACAAAAGGCCGAGATAGTCGCTCTAACTCGGGCCTTAGAATTGGCAAAAGGGAAAGAGATAAATATATATACAGACTCAAAGTATGCATTTGGAGTAGTGCATGCTCATGGAGCTATCTGTAAAGAGAGAGGACTGTTGAACTCTCAAGGGAAAAACATTAAACATGCATCTGAAATACTGCAACTTCTGGAAGCAGTTCAGTTGCCAGAGAAAGTAGCGATTATGCACATTAAAGCACATCAGAGGATAAACTCAGAATTAGAAGAAGGAAACGAGCTGGTGGATAGGAAAGCAAAAGAAGCAGCAAAAATTGAAATAATAAATGAGGCAGCCCTGATTCCAGATGGGCAAATTTCCCTTGAAGGTAAGCCAAAATACAATAAATTGGACACAAAATTGATTCAAGAACAAAAAGGGGATTACAACCCAGAGGGATGGGCAACCATAGAAGGAAAGTTAGTCATACCCTCCTATTTATTATGGTCCCTAGTAAGGGAAGAGCACCAGAAAACACATTGGGGAATTGATGCTCTGTTTAAATATTTGAATGAAAGAATCATAGCCAGACATTTACGAGCCACTATCACTCAAGTGACTCGACAATGTGACCTTTGCCTCCAGACAAACCCCAAGAATATTCCCAAACCAAAACTTGGCCAGACTGGGAAAGGCCAGGGGCCGGGGCAACAGTGGCAGACTGATTTCACGGAATTGCCAAGAAAAGGGGGGTATAAGTTTCTATTGGTCTTAACAGATACCTTTTCAGGATGGCCAGAAGCATTCCCCACTAGAACTTCTAAAGCTCGAAAGTAACTAAGGTATTGGTACAAGAAATCATACCACGATTCGGGGTCCTGGCCACAATTTCCTCAGATAGAGGATCACATTTTATTGCAAAATTAGTACAGCAGGTGAGCCAATACTTGGGCATAGATTGGGAACTTCACACCCCATATAACCCACAATCCAGTGGTCAAGTAGAGAAAATGAATCATTTGATCAAACAGCAAATTGTACGGTTGGGACAGGAGGCTAATTTGCCGTGGCCTCAATCCCTCCCATTAGCACTACTGCGGATTTGAACCAAACCCAGGACCAAAGAAAAACTGAGTCCTTTTGAGTTACTTTATGGGAGACCATATGGGGTGCAGAAGGGAATGCCTGCCCAGGACGTATCACTAACCTCCTATATGATCGCTCTAAATAAACAACTTAGAGCAATTGAGAAATATGTGGCTGGAACTCGGGGTGCGGGGCTGGATGCACTGGTACATGATGTACAACCTGGAGACTATGTATATGTTAAGTCTCTTACAGAGAAAGCCCTAGAACCACAGTGGGAGGGACCATACCAAGTACTCCTTACTACCTTCACTGCAATCAAGATTAAAGAACAAAACACATGGATTCACCACAGCCGGGTTAAGAAAGCTCCAGAAGACACTTGGAAGATAATACCGGGTGATGGTGAACTGAAACTAAAATTTACTCGGACAAAATGAATGTATCATGGTAGGTGGGGACTCTTGCTGAAATATTGTTTACAATCATAGCTGTATTTCAACAATTAGAAGGTAAACCTAGTCAAAACAACGCTAAATGGCTTTGGTCCCAAGCTTTTACTCAATACACGGATCCATGGGGAAGTCTTCCGATTTAAAAGGTTTAAATCTAACAACTCTGGTCATGCACAGTAATCAAATATATACACAACAAGAGTGGCAAAAACAGAAGTTGTGGTCACTTCAAGGGACCATAGGAGAGATAATTGAAATAAGATGTCGGATGATTAATGGGACTACCCACAATAAAGTAACCCAGATCAGTGTGAATAAGCGCCAGAAGATCTGCAATCATCCAAGTAAACTAGACTGTTGGTACAAATTCAAATTAAGACAAACTGTTGATGTGGTTTGCCTCTGGGCCCGTGACACTATTGGACTGTCTTTCAAATTTACAATAAGTGCTATAGCCAAACCTACTACAACCTGCTCTAGCACTCAAGCGCAAAATATACCATTCAATCTAGAACCCAGAGTTTATGAAATAGGGCCATATGTTATAAGGAATACGGGCCAACAGAAACTGTTATTTAACCCAGAATGGTCCCTTAAACGTGTTGAACTGTTAATGCAAGCTAATATCTCGACAGTTCAGCCAGCCTGCTCCCCTTTTCTAAGGTCATCCTTTCAAGGATGGACAAAGTGGCTACAAAAACAAGTACACCTCCAAGATAGAATGCGAAGGGATTTAACTGGGATATTAGGGACCGGGTTAGGAGTTTTGAATGGGATTGACTCCGAAATATTAATGAATAAATTAGCTATAGCAACTAGCGATATAACGAAATTAAAACAGCCTTTACAATCATCTCTATTAGCACTAGGAAATAGTCAGTGGCAAGTCTCAAAAGTGCTGCCAAAATGGAGAGACTTTGAAGATCAAGACCATAGCTTACTAGTAGATGCATTAGAAGGAGCACAAGAGAACATATCTTTAGCCCTTAGCTGTATACAAGCGCAATTATGGATACAGTCAACAGCTGCTTTAATCATAAGGGAAGGGAGTGAAGGGGTGTTTCCAGCTGAAATACGAAAGGTTGTCTGGGACAATGCTACCGACTTTGAGAGAGACCTCCAGTCTTGGTGGACCATGATAAACTTTACATATGATCCTACCACTAGCACTGCTACTGCCTTTGTGCTCACTATTCATAATGCCACGGTTCACACTATTCACCCCATTGTTGCTCTAGGGTTGAGTCATGAAAAGTCAGTACTATACCCCTCAGAACACAGGGCATGGACCTGGAAAAACCAAGGGAAATGGCAAACCATTAATCTAGAGCCTTGCATTGCTCGAGAACAACAGGGATTCATTTGTGAGAGTAATCTGATTAGTGTTCAAGATGTATGCCTTGACACTGATCAGAGCATTTGCCACTTTGAAATTCACCCAGACACCAACCAACAAACTATACTAGTATATATAGGCGATGGCTGTGTGTGTTTGAGAACTGTGTGTAATGTTATAGAAATTGATAAAAATAAAGTCCCCTTATCTAGTAAAAATCATTCAAATTTCTGTATTTGCAACTTCATCAAGATTACTGGGTGTGACTTTATATACTCAGCACCAGTCATATCCCACCAGTTAATAAAATCAAACTACACAACCTACAATGAATTACCACCCACTCCTATTGGAATGAATTTAACCCTAGTAAAACAATTAATGAAACATCAAGATCTAATCAAAATTTTAGAAGAAATTCACAAAAATGGGCAGAAAACTCTAGTTACAGTCCATCATGATGTAACTGAAATAAACAGAGTCCTGCAAAGAATAAAACAAGATGGAAGTCATAACTGGTGGGATGCACTATTTGGATGGTCACCGAATGCAACGGGGATCGTGAACACTCTGTGTCACCCCATTATTATTTTATTAATATTAGTGTCTTGGTTCGACAAGACAGGAGTCTGTGAAAGAGGGTAAAGCCTCCTGTGCAATGGAGAACGGCAAACCCCCCTCCCTCTGAATTACCAGGATCTTTAAATTAAATTAAAAGGCTCTCATGCAAAGATATGGGAATGGGAGTAACAATTCTTTACTAGGAGAAAACTAGACAATAATTGAAAAAGGCAAATGCAATCGGTACAAACAAAACCAGTGAAAAAAAGTCCAGAACCTGAGGATTCGGGGTGCCAGTAGCAGTCCTGCTGGGACATTTGCTCCCCTTGCAGAGGTTGATGAATTGCAGCTGCAGTGGTGATCTTTAGAAGGGTATAGTTTTCCTCTGAAGATCTGGTGACAGTGGGGCCGGTCTTCCTCTGCGCCGGGGTTGCCTCTGAGCTCCGCTGCCGTCGCCTCAGCGCGCTCCGGCTGCTTCGCTGCGAGTGCCGCCGAAGAGAGCTGCTTCTCTGGGAATCCCGCGAAGAGAGAGAGCGAGCTGCTTCTCTCCCCAAAAGCTACCCCTTTTAAACAATAATAGAGTGCTTGGCTTCCCCCTCTGGGTGGGACCCCTCACAATGGGATGGTGTTACATTTACCAGCCCGGCAGTGAGTCAGTCAATAGTGTATAAACAAACCATTGCCTCTACGGGGCAAACCATTGTCTCTGAGAGAGATAACAAAAACCTGTCCAACCGGTTTGCCTTCAACAGATGGCAAATGGAATACAAGCTTATCTTACAACCCAGGACATTATCCACCCCTTATTCTATTTCCATCTGCACACCATGAAATCTTACACCCAGTTCTTTCTTAAGACCAAGTTTCCCTGTGGTACACAGCGGGTCTCCCCATCTTTCTGCATTACCCACCAAGTGTAACCAGGTCCTTGAGCAAAGACAATCCCACAAATGGGTTGGTCTTTGCCTGAGGTGGGATTAATCCAAACAGTTTTCCCTAAAATACCTTTCATATGTACTACAGGGACCTTATCTCCATCTACTGCGTGTAAGGGTTCTGACTGAGCAGGGCCAGCTCGATTGACAGACCCCCGGGTGTTGACCATCCAGGTTGCTTTTGCCAGGTTAATTTCTCAGTTTCTAAATGTTCCCCCACTAAGTGCCTTCAGGGTAGTCTTAAGGAGTCCGTTGCACCGTTCAACTTTGCCGGCAGCTGGAGCATGATAGGGAATATGATATATCCATTCGATACCATGTTCTCTGGCCCAGGTGTTGATAAGGCTGTTCTTGAAATGGGTACCGTTGTTAGACTCAATTCTCTCAGGGGTGCCGTGTCCCTACAGGACTTGCTTTTCTAAGCCTAAGATGGTGTTCCGGGCAGTGGCATGAGGTACAGGGAAAGTCTCCAGCCATCCAGTGGTGGCTTCCACCATGGTCAGTACGTAGCGCTTGCCTTGGCGTGTCTGGGGCAGTGTGATATAGTCAATCTGCCAGGCCTCCCCATACTTGTACTTGGACCACCGCCCACTATACTATAGGGGCTTCACTCTCTTGGCCTGTTTGATGGCAGCACACGTCTCACAGTCATGGATAACCTGGGAAACACTGTCCATGGTTAGATCCACCCCTCGGTCTCGTGCCCACTTGTAGGTGGCATCTCTGCCCTGATGACCTGAGGCATCATGAGCCCATCGAGCCAGGAACAACTCCCCCTTATGGTGCCAATCTAAGTCTATCTTTGACACCTCTATTTTTGCTGCCTGATCTACCTGCTCGTTGTTTCGGTGCTCCTCATTAGCCCGACTTTTGGGGACATGGGCATCTACATGACGGACTTTCACCGTCAGCTTTTCCACCCGAGAGGCAATGTCTTTCCATATATCAGCAGCCCAGATTGGCTTTCCTCTACGTTGCCAGTTGGCCTTCCTCCACCTTCCCAGCCAGCCCCACAGAGCATTGGCTACCATCCACGAATCAGTATAAAGGTAGAGCTTTGGCCACTTCTCCCTTTCAGCAATGTCCAGAGCTAGCTGAACGGCCTTGAGTTCGGCGAGTTGGTTCGATTTACCTTCTCCTTCAGTAGCTTGTGCAACTTGGCGTGTGGGGCTCCATACGGCTGCTTTCCACTTCTGGTTCATCCCTACGATGCGACAGGAACCGTCAGTGAAAAGAGCGTAGCAGGTCTCCTCTGCTGGTAGTTGGTTGTATGGTGGAGCCTCTTCAGCCCTTGTCACTTGTACCTGCTCCTCATCATCAGTGAGACCAAAGTTTTCACCTTCTGGCCAGTTCGTAATTATCTCCAAAATCCCAAAGCGATTCAGGTTTCTAATACAGGCGCGTTGAGTGATGAGGGCAATCCATTTGCTCCATGTGGCGTCATTGGCATGGTGGGTAGAGGGAACCTTTCCTTTAAACATCCACCCTAGCACCGGTAGTCGGGGTGCCAGGAGGAGTTGTGTTTCTGTGCCAATTACCTCCGAGGCGGCTTGAACTCCTTCAAAGGCAGCTAAGATTTCCTTCTCTGTGGGAGTGTAGTTGGCTTCAGACCCTCTGTAACTTCGGCTCCAGAATCCCAGTGGTCGGCCTCAAGTCTCCCCAGGCACTTTCTGCCAAAGGCTCCAGGACAACCCATGGTTCCCGGCTGCAGAGTAGAGCACATTCTTGACCTCTGGTCCCGTTCTGACTGGCCCAAGGGCTACAGCATGAGCGATCTCCTGCTTGATCTGGGTGAAGGCTTGTTGCTGCTCAGGGCCCCAGTGGAAATCATTGTTCTTTCGGGTAACCAGATAAAGAGGGCTCACAATCTGGCTATACTCAGGAATGTGCATTCTCCAGAAACCTATGGCACCCAGGAAAGCTTGTGTTTCCTTTTTGCTGGTTGGTGGGGACATAGCTGTGATCTTGTTGATGACCTCAGTGGGAATCTGGCGCCGTCCATCTTGCCATTTCACTCCCAGGAACTGGATCTCTCGGGCAGGTCCCTTGACTTTGCTCTTCTTGATGGCAAAGCCAGCTTCTAGTAGTATCTGGATGATCCTCTCACCTTTCTCAAACACTTCTACCGCTGTGCTCCCCCACACAATGATGTCATCAATGTATTGCAGGTGTTCTGGAGCCTCACCCTTTTCTAGTGCAGCCTGGATCAGTCTATGGCAGATGGTGGGGCTGTGTTTCCACCCCTGGGGCAGTCGGTTCCAGGTGTACTGCACGCCCCTCCAGGTGAAAGCAAACTGAGGCCTGCATTCTGCTGCCAGAGGAATGGAGAAAAACGCATTAGCAATATCAATGGTGGCATACCACTTTGCTGCCTTGGACTCCAGCTCGTACTGGAGTTCCAGCATGTCCGGCACAGCAGCGCTCAGCGGTGGAGTCACTTCATTTAAGCCACGATAGTCCACAGTCAACCTCCATTCTTTGTCAGATTTGCGCACAGGCCAGATGGGGCTGTTGAAGGGTGAGTGGGTTTTGCTGACCACCCCTTGGCTCTCCAGCTCCCGAATCATTTTGTGGATGGGGATCACGGCATCTCGATCCATCCGATACTGCCGGCGGTGCACTGTCGAGGTCGCAATTGGCACGCGTTGTTCTTCCACCCTTAGGAGTCCTACTGCAGAGGGGTT
The DNA here is from genome assembly GCF_050655825.1 of Lonchura striata. NCBI lineage: Eukaryota > Metazoa > Chordata > Aves > Passeriformes > Estrildidae > Lonchura > Lonchura striata. The sequence goes on along the minus strand of NC_140705.1, from coordinate 79,905,548 downwards.
TTCTGACAGTCCAGGCAAGGCGTTCAATTGCTTAATGTCTTCTGCCTCTACAGCGGCTATTCCAAAAGCCCACCTGAGTCCCTTTGGGTCTTTGTAATATCCGTTCCGGAGGAAGTCTATGCCTAGGATACACGGAGCATCTGGGCCAGTCACTATAGGATGTTTCTTCCACTCCTTCCCAGTCAGGCTCACCTCAGCTTCCACCAGAGTCAATTGTTGTGATCCCCCTGTCACACCAGCAATGGAAACAGGCTCTGCCCCCACATATCCCGATGGTATCAGAGTACACTGTGCACCAGTATCAACTAAAGCATCATATTTTTGTGGCTCTGATGTGCCAGGCCATCAGATCCACACTGTCCAGAAGATCCGGTTTTCCCGTGCCTCTCCCTGGCTAGAGACAGGGCCCCTCTAACACTGGCCATCATTCATTTCCTGGGCATACATACTAGAGGTCCCTTCAAGGGGGTCTGACAGATCGTACCCACAAGCTTGGTCACGGGAGGTTGAGGCTACCTTCACTTTGGTGGAACTCCCCCGGTTAGAGTTTCCCTCCTTGAGTTGACGGACTCGTGCTGCCAGGACAGAAGTGGGTTTCCCATCCCACCTCCCCATGTCTTCCCCATGGTCATGCAGGAAGAACCACAGATTAGCCCTTGGGGTGTACCCTCTCTCTCTAGCTGGGGATTGTTCGGCGCTGATTCTGGGGCCTGTGACTTTCACGGGTGCTGTATTAACCTTCCTTATCTCCTCCCTCATCTCCTCTTTAAACTCCTTAATCACAGCTGAGATATGAGCCTGCATTGGGCCATTAATCATACTCTCATAATTCCTAAGTTTGTTGGCAACAGAACCTATTGTCTCCCGGTGGGCGTCAGCATTGATTGTTGCAATGAAGGTGGTGTATTGAGATGGCCCAAGATTTGCCAGACTCCACAGCATTTGTCCCTTACACCTGACCTTGTCAGGGTCATTATTGTGTCGTCCATCCCTCCCAAAGAGTACCTCCAATACTGCCACTTCCCTCAGCTGTTGGATCCCTTCCTCAAGGGTCTTCCAGCGCATTCTATGATGGTGCTCTTGCATTCTCTCTCTGTGGACAAACCTCTCCCTGACACTCATTAAGAGCCGCTCCCAGAGAGAAAGGGACCCTGGTTCCCTTACAAAAACCTGATTTATACCCGAGTCCTGGGTCAAGGGTCCCAAGTTCCTTGCCTCACCACCGTCCAGCTGCACGCCTGTACCCATAAGATCCCAAACCCGGAGTAGCCAGGTAGCATAAGCCTCACGCCCTCATCGCACAATGCCTTTATGCAGATTACGAAGACTTTCGTACGTCAGGGACTCGGTGATGATAGCAATCTCTGGGTCCCCTGTGGGTTGTGAGGTTCCTCCATTCCTGTCCCTATCTGCAGGGTGCTCTGCTTTCACCTTAGACTTCCTTGTTTCTACCGGGGCAACTGCTGCTGACCGTGACTGCCTTTGTGGTTCAGCTGGAACCTGGACAGTTGTAACATCTGTGGGTTCCACAGCTGTACTATTAGACTGTCCTTCCTCAAGGCAAAGGGCCGGTTTCTCACCAGCTGGGGAAATGCACTCCTTCAGCATCTCTCGTATCTCCTTAACCAGAACCCTCACCCAATCTGGGCGGTTCATTTCTGAGGTGGGCTGTAGGGCAGGGTCAGGCTCTGGAGCAGCAGCATCTCGAGTCTGTGGTGTAGGTGTGAGGGTAGTTATCCAGGTTAATCTTCCCTTATCTCTGAATGCTAAATATAACAGGACTATCAGCAACACCACCCATTGTATGGTATCATTAGCACTTAGAAAGGATCTTAACCCTTTGAGAACTGGTGGAGCAGACCCAAAAAGATGGTTAAAAGGTTGGGAGAAAGTTTTCCCAGGCGCTATTTCCTCGCAGTAGGTACCGTTATTAAAGTAACCCCAAAAACATACAGTTAACGTGTGATAGCTATGAATCCATGTACCTGCATTCCAGAGGAAATTAAAGATCCATGAATTCCTCACCCAATTAACCCAGAAGCCAAACTTGATAACAGACACCGTAGCCTTAGTTATAGGACCCATTTTTAGATAAGGGTCTGCAAATGGGAAAAGTATAGCTACGATCACGTGCCACCCAAACCAAGGTAAACTAGACCACATGGTGATGCTGAAGATGTTTTTACACACAACAAAAAAACCAAATTACTTAAGAACTGTTAATCCTTTTTCCCTCTCAATGCCCTTGGGCCCCACATTGGGCGCCAAAATCTGTCTTGGTTCGACAAGACAGGAGTCTGTGAAAGAGGGCAAAGCCTCCTGTGCAATGGAGAACGGCAAACCCCCCTCCCTCTGAATTACCAGGATCTTTAAATTAAATTAAAAGGCTCTCATGCAAAGATATGGGAATGGGAGTAACAATTCTTTACTAGGAGAAAACTAGACAATAATTGAAAAAGGCAAATGCAATCGGTACAAACAAAACCAGTGAAAAAAAGTCCAGAACCTGAGGATTCGGGGTGCCAGTAGCAGTCCTGCTGGGATATTTGCTCCCCTTGCAGTGGTTGATGAATTGCAGCTGCAGTGGTGATCTTTAGTAGGGTATAGTTTTCCTCTGAAGATCTGGTGACAGTGGGGCCGGTCTTCCTCTGCGCCGGGGTTGCCTCTGAGCTCCGCTGCCGTCGCCTCAGCGCGCTCCGGCTGCTTCGCTGCGAGTGCCGCCGAAGAGAGCTGCTTCCCTGGGAATCCCGCGAAGAGAGAGAGCGAGCTGCTTCTCTCCCCAAAAGCTACCCCTTTTAAACAATAATAGAGTGCTTGGCTTCCCCCTCTGGGTGGGACCCCTCACAATGGGATGGTGTTACATTTACCAGCCCGGCAGTGAGTCAGTCAATAGTGTATAAACAAACCATTGCCTCTACGGGGCAAACCATTGTCTCTGAGAGAGATAACAAAAACCTGTCCAACCGGTTTGCCTTCAACAGATGGCAAATGGAATACAAGCTTATCTTACAACCCAGGACAATTAGCTACTATAAGTCTAATAATGTCTATGTTAACACTTTTGTGGAATTGGAATATGTCGCAACGCGTGGCCGTTTCTAACTTCACTCTCTAGAACTCATGGAATCCTGCTGAAAGAAAACTGTCATAACAGTAAAATCTAGTAAAAGAATTTACTATGTTTTAAGAAAAGGGGGGACTGAAATAAGAGATTTTCCAAAGATCAATTGAGCTAACAAAATTAATGTATCAAAAATGAATGTATCAAAATGAATGTATCATGTTTGTACAATCATGTGTTGAATTTTAAGAAACCTCTTCCATAGCGCAAAAGACATAAAGAAAAAAAAAATTCTTTAAAGCTTCTTGCAAAAAGACAAATACCAAAGAAGACCAGGAATGCAAAGAATTCAGACAAGGAGGCTCTCCTGTCGAGGATGATAAACCTACCCAGATAACAGAGCAGAAAGCCAAAAGCGCATGCGCAGAGGAGAAGAGCTCAAAAGTTCAATGCAGAAGAAGACTATGGTTTCAGCTTCAGAAGAACACCAGCGACCCCTGTAAAGACCACCACAAAAAAACACGCATGCCCAGAAGGGCGTGGACCTATTTAGCATGAGAGGCGAAGACAGGCGGGGCCAGGAGTTGAATATGCATAGAAAAGTTGTATAATGTATTGCATATGGAACACCTTTGTGAATAAAACTGTGGGACAAACTCCAGCTCGGGGCACAAGACTTTGGAGAGCTCTCTCACTTGTGCCGGGCGCTGGCATACATACCCACTTCATAACTACATTAAGTTGTGGAGTCAATTTATTTATTTCGCGTATCGCTTCACCGCCTCACTTTGCCCCTCTCCTGGCTCTGTGCCAGCACCCACAGCCTACATGCGCCAGCTCGGCCCCGTCTGCACCCGCACCCCCACCGCCCCTGTGTCTGCGCTGTTCCTGCTGCCCCACACTCTCGTCTGCATCACGGGCTGTTTTGAACTCCTCACCCATGCAGCTAAAAGAGCTCTCTCCTCCCCCTCGTCCCTCTCTGCTCTTCACTCACGTCTGCACCCTCCCCCACCGGAGACGCCGCCACCACTGCCCCTCTCGCCACAGGTTCGGACTCGGGCAGTGCCTGGTCCCTTCCCCCACCGAGGGTTGAGGTCGTGCATGGCTTATCTCTCTGTCTGGGGAGTTTCTGCATCGGAGGAGCTCAGGGATTGAGGTTCAAGGGAAACTGAGGAACAGTGGGAACCCGGAGACACAGGGCATGATGACACAACATGCCCCTGATCCTCCATGGGAGGCAATCCTGCTTCCCCTGCATCTGTGGTAAGGAAAACTGCCGCAAGCTGCTGGCTGGGCAATTTTCCCCCTTCTGCTCCTATAGGAGCCTTAACTGTCTGGTTTGAAGTGCCGCATTGTGAAGCTGACTCTAATATTGTCCTTGCTAAAAGCAAAAGTTTTGCAGCAGTCTTATCTTTTTGTTTGTGGCTTGGTAATACAGTTGCTTATTGATCCCTTGCCAAAAATTCAATTCCAAGAAAAGATGTGCACCTGTGTGCGGGTGACTACACCACACCCACAATAACAAAGATTTCATTTCATTCGGAGCTATCTCTACCTGATGGGTAGAAGTCTCGCCCTGTAAGGCTAAAAAGAAATCTTTGCTCTGTCCTTGGGAACATCCCCTCTCCATGTTCCTAATTTCAACCATTCTCACCAAAAGCTGAGTCAGCATGAGGTCAGTCCAGAGATGGCACTGTTCATCATCCAGCAGGTCACAGGCGAGGAATCCCAGGCGCGCTTCTGGTTTCTCTCCTCCTGGCTGTCCTCCAGATGAGCTGTCTTGGTGAAGGTCAGGTTCTTATCTTGAGCTTTCTGCTCCCTCTCTTCTTGGAATTTGTGGAGAGTGTGTGTGCTCTGCCCTTCTTTTTTTTTTTTTTCTTCTTTCTTTTTCTGCCGATGAAGGTTGGAGGTTGTTTGATGTTTCTTTTTGTTTTTTTGTTGATGCCCGACCAGGGACGCCATTTGTGAGGACCCCGGGCTTGCTCTGGGGTATCATGTGGTGGTAAAATTCCTCCTCCAACCCGTGCTTCCAAAGAAAAACTGCACAGGCTCTTGCTGTTCAGTCTCAATGCAGTTTATTGCAAGTTATCTAAAAGATTGTCTTCTCAGACTGCGGCTGTTTGGTCAGCGGTCTGGACAGAGGCACACACACACACTGACATCCTCTCTGTCTGCTGTCTTCTTCTTATCTCCCCCCACCCAGGGCTACTGCTATCTTTTATATGATATATTACGTATTACATGTTTATAGTTTTCCCCCAATACCTACTACCTATATTACAAAGTGCTTTTCTACTCTAAACCAATCTGTGAGTGCCAACATCACCAAGAACATGGAGGCAAGGAAGAAGAAGGAGGAAGAACAGGATCAGCCCACTTTCCTCCATCTTAGAACTTCTGACCCCCATGTACAAAGTGAAAACCCCCCTGTACAGGTGCTAAAACCCCCCTGTACAATACTAAAAATATTTTCCCTCTTCTTTGTAACTACTTTTACTATACTATCTAACCCTTTGTGACTGCTTGTTCTACCTCCAAAGTTGGTAACTCATTCCATGGCTCAAACTCAAAATCACAGCTGTTTCCAGCTGTCTTCCAGGGTCTAAAATGCTTCTGACCAAGGCCTGGAACCTCCAAAAATGTCTGAGAGACATTTTGAGTTCCAACACTCATCCATCTGGGTCCTTTTTTTTGTCATAGGGGACAATCAGGTCTGTCACACATGATTTAGCAATTATTTCTTTTAAAAACAGGCTTCCAAAAATCAGTATTTCCATTAAGGGTTCAGCACACAAGCCAGTATATTGTTTCCAAGCAAAGAACAATAATTTCTCTTTTTTTTTTTTTTCCAAATTTACACTATAATTACATTAGCTTAATCTGAATCCCATGTATGAAGCATCATCTCTGCTAGTGATTCCTCCACTGGTGGAATACTCCATATTCAGTTTTCTCCTGCTTATTCTGCTATTCCTCTCCTAATTTGTCTGTTCATTTTTCTGACAACCTACAACCACAGCTGCACTGCAGAACAGAGCCTAAACTTACCAAGGAATGACCCTCTCACGCTAGGCTAGACTTGCTAAGTCCAATAACTTAAAGTACATGAGAATTGACCTGCTTAAGGCACCAAGGCATACAGGAAAATCTGCATTTCAGACTTTCTTCCAGTTTTTGTAGGCACAGTACTCACTGGTTGTGCCTTATGTGGACACACCACTCTGTTTATGAACACCAGGAGTAGCAGATAAACAATACTAAATAGCTGTAATTGTTCCAGCCACAAGCACTCTGTAGGAAGCCTGGGGATTAGAAAAAATTATTGAACAACTGCTATAACTCAGCACCTGCTGACATAGCAGAGTTCTTCTCTATATTATTATGTTCCCCAGATCATGGACCACAACAACTCACAGCAAACTCTAATTTTAATTTTAAAGACTGGTAAATGCAGACATTTTCTATATTTTATTTTAAATTTACAGCATTAAGAACAGGTGTGCCAAGAATAATATCTGACTGAACTATATTACTAGAAAATTTTCAGGAAACACACATATTAACAGACACTATCTTTAAACAGATATCACTATGGCATGCATATGTATATATTTCTGTGTGTAAATAAATTTTCAAGTATTTGTTATCACACGCTTTCTTGTTTTGGCTAATATTATTAGAGGCTGTCTTAGACTATTACTTGCATGTTTCCTGAATTTATAAATTCTGATTTTCTGAACTCATGTATTGTATTATTTGAATAGTATGGCATGCTGATATATAATTACAAAGTTTAAGTTGCATTTTGCAACTCAGTGAAAGACAACTCACATTCCCTGATAATTTAGAAAATAACTTCTTTTTTTTTTTTCAAGATGTGAACAAGTAAGGATTCCATAACACCATTATCATTCATAAAATTATTTTGGTTTTTTAAAGACTTTCAAATTGCTTTCAAAATTTCAGTCAATTCCTATAGACCAACACAGATGTCTTATTCGACATCTTTATATCATTTAAGCCTTACTTGAGTCTTCAAGGTAATTTTTGAACAAAATGTAATCCCTTCTGCAGTCTCTATGAATATTCCCTATCTAGTTATCACAACTAGATTCTAGGGAAGCTTTATTCCCAGGCTGAGAATCATCATGTCCAAAACACTATGTTAGACTGTGGGAATCCAGGGCTCCTGCTGGCTGCCCTGGAAGGCCTGGGACCCTGGAAGGGGGACAGGAACACCCCTGGACAGAGCCCCCAGAGACACTGTCTCTGATCTCTGTCCATGGAAAAGAGTTTTCAGTCTTACAGGATAAATTACAAGCTCTGAGTGTTTGATAAAAGTAATAATTAAGTGTGACACAGGTGCAAAAGTAAAATTTTAGAATTCTAAATTAGGGGTTCAAAGGGGACAAGATGAAGGAAATTGGGTGTGTCTTGTCCTTTTTCTCCTTCTTCATGCCCTCCATGTTTCACTGTAGTGTTGGCATTTTTCTATTGGTTTAGGCTGGGACACACTGTTCAACGTAGGTGACAGATATTGGCACATTATTGTAAATATAGCACAGGTAGTTTCTGGTATATAATGTTTGTAACATCCCACTGAGGACAGAGCCCCACACGCTGCCCCGCAGGACAGACCTGCGTCAGGGCAGCAGAACATGTTAGAGATAAGCAAGAATAAACAACCTTGAAAACCAGCACAGATGAATTATGGCTTCTTCTTTGGCAGCGGGGCAGAAAGACAGAGACTTTCTACAATCTCAGAATCATCAATACCACAGATTCCGACATTAGATCATCTACCATGTCCTTATGACCAGAGCGTTTTAGGTTGCCTCTGGATTGCACAGCACCGTGCAATCTAATCCATTCTCAAACCTTCTGCACCTCTGCTGTGTCACCAGCCCTCCTCTTAGGGTTTGTAGCTGTAATCAAAGGAATAAAAGAGAACCAGTAAGGAGCAAAATAGAGTTGGTTTATATTAAGTGTTATATGTATATGTAATACTTTATGTTATATATATAAATAATATATAAAATATTATTTAATATTTTATATAAGTATTATATTTAATATGTAAGTTTCACATGCTTGTCATATCTATAAAGGTAATCAGGTCTCTCTTTCACCAACCTCAGCACCTAGGAAGTGTCATCATACCCCAGAAAATCTTTTTCAACCTACCTAAAAAATATTTTAGGATGGGAGGGAGGCACTAGGAGTAGGAAATGCAATCATTTATTTTCCAGGAACTTCTCTGAGTTTTATATTAAACTGTGAACTCTTCATTCAACACAAATCATACTTTTAGACAGATTTGCAGATTGAACAGGCCTTTCAAAACTGCATAGATGATTTCCAAAGTGCATGTTTTAACACCTGAATTCTTCAGATCTTGCCAAATGTACTAATTTTAGTATAAATTCAGATAAAATTTGGGGCATGTGTAGTTTACTGTCTGGTATCAGAATGACTGCCAGTTATCTAATTGCAGCTTGAAACGTATCAAGCAGGATGGATAATATTGTCTTCTTAGTTCCTCTGATAAACTTAGTTATCTCACTGAACTCCTTGAAAGTAAAAACGAAAGAGTATTTCTTGTTACTTTTTTGTCTAGACCAAATGTTTCCAAAGTAGTGCAATATGTATTATACTCAGTGATTCACACCCATGTACCTGTGTTTTAGTAATACTCAGGCTCTGTTGAGCTATTTGGGTTTCAAGACCATTGGGCTCTTCTCAACTGATATTATTTGCATTTGTGTGATTGGAAAGGTTTCCTTTGCTGATTCAGGCATTTTGAAACTCAAAAGGTCAAAGAAAATCTTCATGCTGCATCCAATGAACCAATAATTTAGGGACTCAAGGTATTTGGCAATAATATGTTCCAGAAGGAAATACAGATATCTTCCCTCTCTCTCCTTGCTGTAGATTTCAAGTTACTTTTCTGATATGACAGTAAATCTGTAGATAGAAAAAGCACTGAAATACATGACTCCATGAAATGGAATTATTTTATTTTCAGTCACATGCAATACTTTGAAGGTGAACTCTATTTCATTTTCTGATGGTACTCTTTTCTTTCTATTTTTGAAAGTTTTGTGCATGCGAGAAAAAAGGAAAGGGATTTATTCTTTTCAGATGTAGTTAGAAAATTGAAAATATAATGCTATAATGCCAAATTGATCTAACTAAATAGGTATTGTTCTACAATACCTGTTCTTCAATCTCCTGAAAGCAACATGACACTAACAAATTTTGCAAAGAAACCTTGTTGACAGAGCTTAGTTTAAATGCACTATTTAGCACATGTAATTCTGTATTATTCTTTTAGTTACATAGTGGTGTGAAGAACTTGTAAAGAAACAAAATACACGGATTAGAGCCTTGACAAGGAGCCCTAAAAGATCATTCATCTGCTATTTTGTGAAGCCAAGTTATTTGAGCAATAATCATGGAAAGCTTTTAAAATAATTGTATACTGGCTGCCACGGCAGTACTATTGGGAAGCTGGTCCAGAATGACTTTTTTCTGAGAACAAAAAAGCTTTTAATTAATTTCCATCTTAAATACATTCACAGTTAGTTAATGACTTATTTCTTTCTACACTTGTCTCTTTTTATATTTCTTGTATTAAGTAATTATTTTGCAGTTTAACTGGTTAATTACAACTTGTATTTTATTAATTATAAATTGTTATAATTGCATAAAAGATGAATTATAAATGGTTATAATTGCATAAAAGATTTCATTTAAATTTAATGGGAAAGTGTGAGAGATGGTTCAGATATTGCTAAGCTCAATGAAGGACTTTGCCCACTATAGAAAACTCTATAAAGAAGCAACTCTTCATCTGCAACAACTGAACCACCAGCCCCAAAATATGCCTCCTGGATTCCAGGAATTTGGACTGGGAGTTAAGCCACCATGAACTTGAGAAAAAAATAAAGGTAGTAGTATTGTTCAGTTATCTCAGATCTAAGTAAACAGGGCTGGGAGGAGAAGAATGAATCCACAAGGAAAGTGTACTTAACAGCTCTCCTGAAAATCAGCTCTGGCTGGGTCTGACCAGCCATAGCCCACTCCCTTATTCCTGAGGCCTTCTTCCTGAGAGCTCCACATTATCCAGTGTTGCAACAGATCCACAGTTTAGCAAAAGACAGGGTAAAATGCCCCCCAGCAAGGGAGGTGCTTAGCATCCTCATGAGTACCTGAACGTATATTAACCCATGGATCCTATGTTTCATAGGAACCCACCATCAAGAGGAGCAGAGGGAAGAGGGACCAATGGGATGCTGCAGGATCCACAGTGGCGGTGACCACCTCTCTAATTAATCTGTGTCTCTGACACTCTCTCTCCTCTTCCTCCTTCTTTTTTATTTCTTTCTATCTCTACCTCACATGTGCTGTTGAATAGAATCCATACTATTGATTTCAGCGTATGGTTTCATTTGCACCTTAGTTTGGGCAGAGGCATCTCTCTAAATAATCAGATCATAACAGACAGCCTTGCGTCTTCTGTTACTAGGTAACACTGAAAAATATTTAAAACCAAATATTAATGTTTGCACTTGAGTTGTAAGGACTGGATTTCACAAACTGCAATATTTGGTGTAGCAAACCTAACTGCTACCCAGGGAGAAATTCCTTCTTTTATCCATAGGCTATGTATCCATTAATTCCTACTGCATCCTTCAAAACTGGGATTAAATTGCTGGTCAGAAATCAGCGTGCCTTTGTCCAAGGATGTATTCTGCTTGATTGAGTAAATTTATTTTAAGAATTCCAGTGCTTTCCTATTCTGTAACTTCTTGGTTACTTTTTTACTTTTAACATTAATATTGTGGCTAGATAAATGGTAATAAATACAAATGTTTAAGACTTCCAGCCACAGGCCTCAGCATTTCCTAGGTGGTAATAAAGAACTCCTGACATTTCCTAGGGGTATAGAAGAGGCAGTTATTAAAGCCTGCCAAAAAGGAAATACCATAAATCCCATAAGCACAAAATATTATCAATTCTAGCAGAGATTTAATGATTCAGCAGATGAAGAACTTGTGCTTAAAGATTTCTGTGAGCATCTATGTCAACAATCAAGTGATATGGACATTTGCAAAAGTTTTTATCTTACCCTGGAGACATGTCAGCACCTAATTTTACTCCTGTCAAGTCTTAGACATTACTTTTTCTCTGCTTGCCCTGTCTTGCAACCCTGTTAGAATTGGCAACAAATTGTTCAACTTCTGTTTCAGAAAGTTATATCCTCTTTTCACCCAATAATCAAAAGGTCAGAATCTTGCCTATTTTGAGAAACGTTGATTCTCTGCCTTTCCTGGGAGTGTGTAAACTTATGTCCTCCATGCTAGTGCAGCCTAAAGAATGCTTCAGAACTGCATAAAAAATAAGAAGAGGCATGGGAATGCTTCAGGACATACTTTACTTTGAAGCATGAGAGGAGTTGAAAATCTTGAAGAGGAGAAACTATGAGCTTATCTCTGACATCCTAGGAGAACATGTGAAAGGGAGCATGTGGTGAAATGGAGCATGTTGTGGGGGAGAGTGTAAATTTAAAAAAAAAAATTAAAAATACTTGCTAAGACTCCTTGAAGTTCAGGTCCTCAAGCCAGTAGAGTAACACTCTATTCTACATTTAAGTATGCCACTCACAGCACCATTTTTCAACCATGCTTCTCACGACCTCCCCTCCATACATTACCTTACAGACCTCCCAAATCCTGCAGAGATGGGGCCTCTGTTCCTGGCTCCCAACAGCCTTCAGGCAAAGCCAAACTCACTGCTTTAATCAGTCTCTGTCTTTGATCACAATTACAAAATGTTTGAGCCTCTTCTTCCACCAGAAAAGCCAACAGAGAAGTACCACCAACAGGTAAGAAGCTGAACATTCTCCAAAGAGAGCAGCTCTTTGCCCAGTTTGCTGTGACAATTGGCTTGGTGCAAAGGAGAATACCAGGCTGTAACTCCTTTGCAAGAGAAAGGCTCTGAAAAGGACCAGGCCTCACCTTTTTTTGTGTGGCATTTCCAACAGTTTAACTTAGTATATTAGATCCAGGAAAAAAACACTTTTCTTTTTGGTATTAATTTTTGACACGGACCACATAGAAAAATAAAGGACATACTTTGAAAGTTTGATCTCCACTATGCCATACTTGGTCAGTCTGGCCAAGAGCATGGTTCTGCTTAGGCTCCAAAGGAAACCCCAATAAGAAAAAGACATCCTTGTCCTTGCAACATTTTCTTTTTACTTTCCTCCAGGAGATTCCTTAATCTCAGTTGTCCCAAGAACATTGCCCATTATTACCCTGCACTGCTATGGAGCAGTCACAGACAGGAGATGAAACATGGTCACACAGGAAGGGTTTTCCTACTGGAATGACAGGATTCTTCCCCAGCTCTCACACATCACCATGCAGCACCTGCAGGGACTTGGTAGGACTCCCAAGCCTGCAATACCTGATTTGATCATAAACTGCAAAGGGACACCAAAGAGGATATGTCTACATCATCAGATGGTATAGGATCTTCTGTAAAACTGACCTTTTCTGATACAGTGAATGAGCTAATAAGAAACTTCAAACTCTGCAGCAAACATTTACTTATCCACAAACACTTCTAAATCTGAACATGGATTTTTTTTGCCCAAGCCTACCTGAATCCACACTCAAACATGATAAGCATAAAACTCTACAAGTGATCAAAAGACATTTGAATCTACATATAAAACAAAGCAGTTAATCTTTTTCTCAGAATATTTTCCTGAGCATTTGCCCTACTTCCTAGTAAAAAAACCAGAGAATTCTGAATACCAATACCTTATGCATATCTAAAAATAACTGCAAAAGCATTCAGGTATAACCTCTCCATCCTCCAGAGTTATCTTCAGCTTTTTCATGACCAAGCTGTTAAAAAAATTAAATGAGTAGATGATTCATTCTGGTTCCAAGAGCTGGCTTTTTTTTCAATTCACTACATGATTCAAGCTTATTTCTCACAGTGATGTACTTCTTTTGCCAGTGCTGATTACCACTTATTTCAACCCTGGTTCATCTCAATTATATAAAAGTATGGCCTTGCTGAGGCCATTTTTAATGGCCATTAACTTCTCAAGCAGAAGATCATTGCCTTCTGTATGGAGCAGGTGCACAGAATAAGAGAGACCTCACTGCATGGTTTTAAAAGTTTCTTTAAACTTAGGTCTGAATAAATCACTCAAGTGTCCTGTGAAATAAAACAAACTCGTTTTCTTAACAAGGTCTGAACTAAACCACTAATACAGAATTAATCAAACATTCCTGGTTACATTCCTTTAAACCAATCATCCAATGCAAAATCCAAAAAGTTTCTGATCTCCTAGAATCATGTTGACCTTCATGAAAGAAACAAAACCTTACAGAACTTGTTTTAAGTAACTGAATTCTGACTCATGGCAACAATACATGTCTGCTATTAAAATATTATCTCTAATCTGTCATAGAAATAATTATATGGTGATGTAACTCCAATCCCTAGAGAATATTCAGTTTTTTATCTTCAGCAGGTTTGTCTAGGTTTCTCTTAGGCTTTAATTCAAGAGTTCACTGAATGCATATTTCTCAATCTAGCCCTCTTTGCAGGTTCTTCTCACCCAAACAGAGCTTATGCCTGACATTTTTCTCACTACTGCTTGTAATGTTGTAAATAAATAATTTTTAAAAGAATGTACTCATTGAAGAGATAATATATTATTAGATCACTGTGTCAGTAATGATTTCTTGAATATTTTTAGACCATGGCATTTTTTTTTATCTCCTTTAATAGTAGTCCAATGTTTACTAAAGTTTGCAGATCTTACTAGCAGTGAACAAATTATTATTTTATCCTATATAGTTCTGATTCAGTTTTAAATCCTTTTGCTAATTCTGGTTTTCTTTCACTCTGACTTTTTTGGAAGCAGGTGCATGTTTTGTAGTATCTGATGCCTTTTGAACAATTTTCCTTGGCAAAATATTTACAAGGAATTGTGACTCCTCTTCTCACCCTCGTGGAATTTTTCAGTATGAGACATCTGACTTACTACTAATAGCACCAGGACCTAAGGTCAGCTTTGAAAACCACTAATCCAGGTTTGATACACAACATTTTTTAACACTCTCTACGTGCCAGAAGAGGAATTCTGTGCATACTGTCACTAGTCACTAGGCAGCAGGATTGCATATACCATGCAGTTAATACTTTGCTTTGCAGCAGTTTAACACCTAAATTTTAACAGTGCCATCATTGGTAGCTCAGTTATATTCTTTTGCTGCATTGCACTGATTTACAGACAAGAAAACTGACACTTTGAATAGAATATTTGCAGATTTAATTCTAGTTAGTGCAGTTTATAGCACAACTTTTTTACCAACAGGACTGTGATACAGATGTTTATACATCTGAATGGTGCATTAATATTTAAAATTCTATTCTCAAGTGGGCAGATATTGATTAATACACCAACTATTGCCAATAAGAATGGGTGGGTTATTAATTACTTCATCCATCTGCCTATTTAATGGAGAAGTAACATTGTCCAATTAGCTCAAAGCTGGCAACTCCTCAGAAGTTCATTATAAACACTTTAAACAGTGTAATTTGATGATTTAAAATACATTTTATTTATCTTGTGAGCTTTTTCTTTCCTCTTAGATTTCATACCATTCAAGACAAGTTTGTATTTTAAATCAATGTCAGCAATTTTGGTTTATGCTTATTGTTCACAAGAAAGAATGTCCAGAATGTTGCTGTTTTGGAGAGGCATATTTATGAACTATATATATTTAGAAGGTAAATCTTCTTTTGTACCAGCACAATAACCTTATTCCCATAGATAAGTCTTTCTCCCTGAGGTCAGTGAGATTTTTTACTGCATGAGAAGCATAATAGCAAAGTATTAAACACTGAATAGCTTTTCTACCAATGGTTTAGTTGGCTCTTTTGTACTTAGCTTCAGCACATATCTCTCTGTTAAAAAGGCTGGATTTCTTCTAGCACCAAACATTGAAGGACTCGTATCATAATCCATCATTCTGAAAATACAAATGAATAAGGTAAGGTCTGCAAGTCCTTTTGCAAAAGTATGAAGTACTAACCATTTATCACTGATAAGACAGGTAATACTGGGACATTAAAAGCTGAAATGGTTCAGAAACCTTTTAAAATAGCACTTCTCCCTACAGCTGAGATTAACTGAGATTCCTGTCTTCCCCTCAGTACTGTTAATTCTTTGAAGTAGAATCCACAATGTCATAATATAGCTATGTATTGTAGCCCACAAAATTTCTGATTTTGGCCTCTAGATACTATCAAACACTAGAATTAATTTTTTTTTGGTTTTTTTAGGAGAAATATATGCTTCTATGTCCAAAAGAAATTGTATCATGTACACAGCTCATTGAAAATATGACTACAGGGAAAAATATTGCACTAAGTTTCTGAGGGGTCCTCCATAAATATGGCTAGGAAATAAGATTACTTTTGAAGCAAAGTTCTTTGTGATTTTCTTAGTTCTATGTCAGCATCAGACCTGGTCACAACATCATTTTTCATATGAAATGATAAATAGCCAGATACTAAGATAATAATGCAAAGCAATAATTACCATGAGTGCTTCAGATAAAAGCAGCTAAAATGTTTCAAGCTGTACTCCTGTTCACTAAAATATATTTTTTCAAGAGCACTGATGCTCATAGGCAAGTAAAACACACTTATAAGATTTCTATAATCTCCATAGTGGAAAGACACTGGAGATTCCACTTCACATATCAAAAGAATGCATGTGGCTAATCCCTGTACAGAGCAACTCACTGTCAGGAGAAAACACCCGAACACTACACTGCAATTTACAACCTGTGGAAACAAACCATAACAAAAATTTCTCAATTCTGACTTTTTCTCAATATTTGGCTCTAAGTTTTGGAGCAGCATACTTCTTTCTTGGGTATAACCACATATGCTGCTCTAGCATATTCATTTTAATTTTTCCAGTGGGACTAAACTGTACAGTAAGACGAGATGTGACTTCATCTTGCATATTTTGAGTTTTTTCCATGTTTTGATTTTTTTAACAAGAAAAGAACAAAATTTAGCAAAACATTCTCACATATCTTACAACTAAATTTCAGAATAGGCTGAGGAGAACTAAAGGAACAATTCAAGAGCTATTCAAACAATAGGTATCTTCTCTTTGTCAGCAACTGGAATGAAAAATAATTAATTACTTGAAGTGTGGCACAATAGATGCAACAGTAGATTTTGCTAAAGAAAACCAATTCCTTTTTAATTTAGAAAATAATAATAAAAAATGAGATCACTAACTCCCTATGGATAAATAAATCCATTCCATCTATCATAAAGGTAGTACAGGCTACATATTGGAAAGCTCCCAGCAAATACAGCTGCTGCTTCTCCTGGTTGAAAGACCTGAGGTGCTCTCCAAAGTACACATCTTCTCTGCACCTGAAGCCCCAGGTTCAGTAGCTGAGTAGCCCAGATCATTCAGAATTTTTATTAAGATTGCCAACAACACCTGGAGCAGAATCTGTAGATGGAATAGCCTTGCAAAATTTGCAACACGGACACATCGTGATCTTATTTCATTCTGCAATAAGCAAAAAGGTTTTCAAAAGTATCCTTATCTAAGTCTTAAACCAGAAATTGAACCCTGATAGAAAATTGAGTGTGCTGGAGATACTGTTAAGAAAAGGGGGCACATATTTGAAATGGTATCCAGGGGCTCACTGTTAGAAGCTGGTCTGCTTGCATACATCAGATGGGGACAGTGCATATCAGAGCTCAGCAGAACCACAAGGTAATAGCAAGGAGTGTGACACCTGTGACATGAATGACAGTGAGCATCCACTTAAACAGGTGGAAAGACAAGAAAGAACCAGCAGTAAAAATTTGTTTGAAAGACACTAACAAGTGCTGGCAAGAGACACTCCACTAAGAAACCTGTATGGAATATTGTCATGTTGCTACAGAAGCAATGATGATATAACAGCCTGAGTACAAATTAAAAGAATGGTGTAAAGTGGAGAAACATTGTGGTTGCACTTAGAGCATTACCCAGGTCTTGGAGACCCATTACTTCCTTCATGGATATCATGCTACAAATGTGATATAAATGGCTGAATTTGAACATTGTTTAGAGAATAGAAGGAAAAAGCAAGAATCAAAGAAAGAAAAGTTTGTTCACTACACACTACACCAATGTATTGCATTTGTTATGTGAGAGACATCTGTATTTTGCATTCACAACTAACATTTTTAACAAAGCAAAGGCAATATCATTCTCAACCAGCCATGGGCTGCTCACACTCATACTAATGGTCATGCTGCTCCTTCCCTTGCTGTGTTTGTCATCTGTCACCCTCTATGAGAGAGCAGGTGAAATAAAATTAAAAGGATTCAGTTCCTTCAAAGCAATGAGATTCAGGAGCTGCCAGGGCCTGAACACCCAGGTGGTGGAGCGGAAATACACTGAAAGATAGAAAACAGAACAGAATAGTTCTGAAAAATTGGAGAGAAAAACAAGATACAGCAAGAAAAACAAAAGCAAAATGACTGTGCAAGATACAGTGTAAAGTATCTGAGTTTTCAAATGCCAATGCCAAGTGTTGAATTTCTATTTTTCACCCACAAGAAATTGCCTGATTTTATGAATTCCTTTACTGTAGGCAAGAAGTTTATAATATAATAAGAAATAAGGCTCATATCTATCCTGCACAGAAGTCTTAGCCCTGTAGGGCTCAAATAGGAAAACAGGTCTCTATTCTCTAAAACGTGCATGCAGCTCTTATTCATAAGTGTGGATTTTCACAGTATGTTCATTTCACTAAAAATGCATACTTTCACAAACTGGTTAGGTAAAAAAGAAAACTGAAAAAGTCCTCTTATTTATATCACTAATTTATTAGTTAAACCAAATTAAATTTTAATTTTTCTGGTTAAGGGGCTAGGAGCCAGGATGAAGACATCTACCAATGACCACAGAAGCTGCAAAACTTGTAGCCAAATATTTAGAATCAGGGGAAGAGAAAGGGGAAAATTTTGGTACAAAACACTACTCATTTGTAAATTTTCAAACCATTTTTACTAAAAATCAAATGTTTAAAAAAAGCTGAACTGCAATTTTAAAAATACGAAAATTTCTCTCCCATCCCCTGGTTAATGTAGATGCAATCTCAAACTGTGATCTGAATGTGATGCACTGAATGTGATGCACCAGAAATTATCTGTGAAATTCTCGTGTAATGCTCATCAACAAGAACACAATGAATTTACACCAGCAGGTCTAAGAATAGAATCTGTCTATAGCAGAGCATGTGCAAGAAGGTTCTCAGCCAGACACAAGCAGTAGGACAGATTATGGGAATGATTATGACTTGTTTTATCTCTAATACATAAACACTGCCAATGCAGTATCTAAGCCACAACTCTGTGGTCTATTACAATGGATTCTAAAATAATCAGGCTGTGGTCACTCATGTTGTGTTATGAGCTTCAGCAAGACCCCCTTGCTTTCTAAACTTCTCTGGTAAGTCTAGGTGCCACTAAGTCCATTTAGCCTTGAATTTAGTCGACAGTCTGTGTCAAAATAATATAGGCAATTTCAGCTAGAAATATATGTTTGCAGTCTTTGGCCTTGCTGAACTTACAATCACAAAGCAACAAAATGCCCGTGTAACCCCTTTTGGATTTTATCTTCCCATTTTACTAGATCTTAGTGCTTTTTGCCCACCCATGCAAAAGTGCCCAGGGTTGTTCCTCCCAAGGTGCAGGATCCTGCATTTGCCTTTGGGGAATTTAAGGTAGTTCTTCTCTAAGTAGACCTTCTCTTTGTGCAACTTTTTTCACAGGCACCACAGTCATGGTACAGCTGGGAAGGTTGTACAAATTTTCAAACATTCTGTATTTTTCAAACTATGGGACACCATACAGATTCCAGGCAACTGAAGCCTCACTATGATGCTTCTGGCTCTTTTTATTAATCATAATCAATGATATGCACATTGCAGAGATTTATAGTTCTGTAATTTCCATCATTCAAAAAATAGCTGCTAATCCAAAATCGTCATTAAATGAAGAATTTTTGCTGGATATTCACTAGATATGCAGTAGACTGGATGTTGTTGGCTGCAAAAAGTTGGGAGGACTAGACAGACTAGAAGACAATAAACAATTACAAGATAATAATGAAATTAGATAAAAATAAATGAAAACACACTGGCTCTGGATAGCCAAATTCAGTCAAACACAGAATTTGTACATATGAACACATAAAACAGAAGGCTCTCCTGTCTCTCCATAAGACTGGAAAGAGTTTTAGGGATTTGAGTAAATGAGCTCCCACTGTGATGAAACCAGTCTACAGTCTTTGCTGTATAAACAGGGTAGGAAAAAAGAGAAATAGTATATTTTTACCTTTGTCCATGTATTTTGTAGGCTGGTTGTAAAGCTGGGTAAAATTTTGTTTTCCATACTTTTCAAATAATGTCAACAAAATGAAGTAAGGTACAGAAAAGTATCCACCCATACACTTCAGGACAATAGAAAATATTTTACAAAGACAGCTTCAAAAAATTCATAATTGTTTAGTTTATCAAAACTGCTAGAAATGCTTTGACCATTATATAAAATCCTCACTGGGAAAAAAGACAGACTAATAGAAGCCTTTATAAACTACAAAGACAAAAGTCAGATGAAGAGACATATTCTTGATCACAATGAAGATACCTCTGTGGAGACTGGTGATGGAATTATCTAAAGACCAAGACCATCATCCATTCTCAGGATAATAAGCTTTGGCAGAGCATTAACAGTAGTACTTATCAACCATCAGAATTCAGTGTGGATTGAAGGAGTGAAGGTGAAATTCAGTGAGGACCTCAGGGATCATACCAGATGACTTTCTGGTGAGCAGTCACTTACAGCAGGTCCAGTGACCTCAAGACCTTTAAAGGCTCAGCAGGATTGGGGAGGTAGTTATGAATTGTTTTGCTGTAGACTCTGATCATATCGGGGGAGAAAAATGGATACATCAGGAGAATCTCATTGGAACAGTTACTTCAGATTTCCTAAGTGAACTTTCACCGGTTTGCGACTTTAATCTGAGGCAAAACCATGAACAATCTGATTTCCTGAAAGAGTGCTAGTTTTAATCTCCCTTAGCTATGCATTTCAAACCAGTTCTGTAGGACCAGCCTGGGAAGAAAATAAATGGTATGATTATACAAGATTGCAGTGTCTCAGGTAACAAACGCATGACAGCTACTTAACCAATATCTGGGAAGCCAACCAGCAAGGGTGGCATTAATGATTTTGCAGAAAGTTAACTAAGTACATCTATCACTTTGTCATGTAGGATAAAAGAAAGCATCAGTCAAAGAAAGAGGGAAGCAGTCTTCCTTTTTTAGGTTCTGCTGAAATCTGCTCCAAGAATCAATACAGCTGGAGCTGTGAGCAGTAATCAGGCTGATTAAATGTAACAGAGATAGAAAAGAAAGGAGCAAGGCCAGAAGATGATCTGGAAGTAAACAGAAGAAGCATATTATATGGCTCAGCAAAACACCAGGGGTTTAGTAAAGGGGTCTCCAATGGCCATACCCTAAACATTGTCTCCAGAGGCTTAGCCATTCCAGTTATCTTCAAACCAGTGTTTCACCTTGCCAGTGACAACCTTTGAAAATGCTCCTGTTCACACAGAGATTGCACTCTGAGTCAGATATTTCCGATACTTCCCTAAGAAAGACCATGCTGAAATTATTCCTCCTTGGGACAGATTCACAGCTGGAGTAACTATAAGCACCTTCAACTGTAATCTCAGTTTACAAGAGCTGGGGTTTCAGCCAGGTGATTCTCACAGCTCCTAACTGCATCAAGCAAGTCTGTGCAATTCCTCTCTTCTCCTTCCTCCCTTGAAGAAGAGGCATTGTATACATCTTTCCATCCCTTTTCCACTTGCTAAGCCTAACACAGCTCCCACACTGGAGGTTTCTACTGCCTGGAACAATTATTTTGATCCTTTTCATTTTTAAGATAACCTGTTCTTTGCTAAAGCCTATCTTTCAAATATGGTCTGCAGAGCACATTTAGTCAAACTGCAGCAGGAGCTGCTTGAAATATTTCTGTTTGGAACTGTGTTTTAAAAGGATTTGCTGCTTTTCTGAAGTTATTTTTCTGAATTTTGACAAATATGTTTCTACAGATTTTAGATACTTTTTTTTTTCTTAATGGAAAGAAGGAAAAGTAGAAGAGAGAAGAAAAAGTACAGAATAATAATAAGAAAAAGGGCAATACTAAAAATCCATCATATGGCATCTAGAAGACTCTAAGTTAAAGGTAAGTTTTCCCAGTAATACTTGACAAATAAATCTATCCAGTAAAAAAATCCTACAAAATTTTAAATCATAGGAAAATATCTAATTTTAAAAAAATCACTATTCTAATCCATATTTATTTTAATTGCATTAGTAGGATAAGCACTGAAATCTGTTTCAAAAGAACAGTCTATAAAGATCATCTACACTTAGTTTTTAATTATTGTGGAACAATCTACCATTTTGTTTATCCAGATGTGAAAATAGAAGAAAGAAATATATCTCCACTATGCCTTCCTAGAGCTCTAGCAATCTTTTTTTGTTATTGGTATTGGTATTTTTTAGAGTACCACATACCTTTTTAACTTGACAAACTCATTACTTTATAATGAATTAATTACTAGGAAAAGAGCTTGTCAGTTTGAGTGGCAGACAGAATTAGGCTGCTCTTGTACCAGAGGGCAGACATAGCACCTGACTGCAGCCTGATTAAATTAATAGGCTGCCAGTTCCACCATTTAAAACTCTTGGGGTGAGCACTGCTGCCACCACTGCCTGAATGAATGTACTGTGCTCCCTATCAAGTGATTAATAGGTACTCTGGTTTTTTGTCATTCACCATCAGGAAAATCAGTTCCAGAGGTGCGGTGGTGTGTTTTTCTTTCATTTAATATTTGTTTAATATCTGTTTCCCCCCTGCCTCATCTCCAAGTGGTCAATCTTCCCTTTCCCTGCCCCTTTCCCTGGAACCTTCCCTGTCATGTTAGTTCTGCCCTAAACTCCTCCCCTGCTATTCCCTTAGTGGTTACTGTTCCTACACCCCTCCTCCTGAGTTCTGTATAAAACCTCTGCTCCCGCCCCCGAGGGGGTCTTGGGGCTCACTAAATAAAACCATCCCGTTCACCCCCCAAGTCCTGTGTCGCCTTCATCTGTCCCCGCGCGCCACGAACTGAACTGCAGAGCTTGCAGGGGAGAGCGGCCGCCCGTTCTCTTCCCTCACCGCCCAGCACGGCCCGGCTCGGAGTGCCGCGGCGAGAGGAGTGCATGCCGCGCCACAACACAGAGGGTCATACGGGAGTTCACAGAGTGCAGAAGGGAACTAGTTTTATTAATGGCCACTACCATTAATAACTTTGATATGGAAATAAACAGGTAAGAGAAAAAATAGCTTCATGGTGTCCCTGCATCAGGAAGTTTTGCACCAGTCATTCAACCACTAGAAACTTGATTAAAGTACTGAAATTTAAGAAATGCTGCAAGAATTAGCACATTCTTTGAGCTGTTCAGAGTCTATGCACTACTTAAGTTGATAGTCCTGAGTGTAAAGCCTGCACAGGATATTCCAACCAGCCAGCTACAAGCTCACGTTCCTCTCCAGTTAAGCATTTGAGCACAGGACCCTTAAGTGAGTCCAGTGGGATTATTTACTTGCTTATAGTTAAATTGCACTTGGACATTGTGCTGTGTGGAGTGTTAAATTACTTCAAGACAGTGATCTAATCCTTGCTGCTCAGGGCACTCTGAAAAGGAAAGAAATAAAGGTGTTTCACACTGCTCAGTCAGAAAGTGCTGACTTTCTGCTCCCACAGGAGGAGAGAGCAAGGGGCAATGACTGTCTCACATTAGTCTGGCAGGTTATCCTGTACCCCAAGGGGCAATGGAAAGCTTCAGTGCTTATTCCAGTGCTGTGTAGCTTTCCTATTGCTGCACTCTCAGTACAGGGAAACGTGGGCTGCTCTGCCATAGCAGCATTAAATGGGCCTTGAGGAAATCTTTCCACAGGACTTTTATTAAGCTTTCAGCTGCTGTTGTGTTTTTCCCAACCATATGGCATGTAAGACACCACAAAGATGATTTTTAGAGCTGCTAAAACAAGCAGGCTGAATTATTTTCTCGAAAAAATCCAGGAATCCAAAATCTATTGTCTTAAAACTCGGGTAGTTTAACAGGATCTCCCACCATATTTTGATAATGTCAGTAATAATACAATAGAATCACAAAATCATTTAAGTTGGAAAAGACCTCCAAGATCCTCGAGTCCAACCTTTAACCACTTTGTCAACCAAACATTAAATGCCACTTAAAGGACATTTGAAGAGTTATTTCTGCAAAATTCAAATGCCCGTTACTTACATTCTTCTTTGGTCCTGACTAAAAATGGAAAAAAAGGCAAAGGGTTGATTAAGAGACAATTGAATGAGGAAATTACTTACTGTGATACTGTTGTAATCTAATTTACTTTTTACCTTCCCACACACAGGAAGCAATTGCTTCAACAATTCACTAGATTCCTTCACTCTGTATAGATTCATGCTTACCTATATCACAGAAATTGTGTGAAGGAAAATTATTAAGAACTGAGAAGTGCTGATGTACTAAATTGGGAGAAGATTTATAACTGGATTGACTAAAGGATGAAAGTATTAGCTTACACTGAAGAAAACCAGAATGGTTTTTATAGCTAGAAATGTCATGTCCTCAGCAGCATCCCAAAGGCTCCAGCCTGTGTTCACCAGACCTGCACCTCTCAGATGTCCTCCCTCCTCTTTCATCTCAAAATTAACATTGTGTGAATGTTCCCCCAGATACCAATAAAACAAAAGCCATACCACTGGCTGTGAAATTTCTGTTATTTTTGATTACCTACAATACTAGCACTTCTTTCCTTTGATGGGAAGAGGTAACACAGAAAAGCTAAAATCCTATGTAAATTTAGCTTCTATTAAGCATGCAACTTCAGAAGTTCATACCTTCTGTCCTTGGAGAAATCATCCCTTTCCTGGGAGTGTGTAGGGACAAAAAAGTGCAACCCTCTCCTCTGTTCTGGTGTGTAAGAGCCCAAATATAAAAGATAATCAACCCAGTGATATTTCTCTACCAAATTAAGGAAACAAAAGGGAAGAAAAAGGTGACACACTAGCACACCCCACCAGACTTGCACAGTTGAGCAGAAAACCTGTGGACATTTAGATGTCCTGTCATATTTTTATACTGAAGAAAAATCTGATTTAAACAAATCTTCCTTCTTTTCTTCACAGATCTCCAGATATTTCAACAGAAAAAAAAAAAAAAAAAAAAATTCATCAGTGTGTCTTTCATCTTTGCCTTTAAAAATTATATATTTCTTGTTCATATTATGCATTAAATAATTTGAGACTTAATACATGCATCTGAAGACACTGGGAGCATTTACACATGAAGGATGACAGCAGCCAGGATCAACTTTGAAAAAGCTTTAAGTAGGAGACATGGAGGGCCTAATGCTTTTATTGACTTTTCTCTTCATTACCCTCTGTTGCTGCACGCCTGCCCAGTGGGAGGGTCAGTCACCAGTCTTGTTCTTCCTTGTGTCATTCAGCTGCTCCTAGCCAGAACTAGAACTGGGTCACACGTTGCTTTGACACCGCTTTGCAGCCTCTCCTCTCAAGCCCCATGCAAAAGCCAAGAGGAGAAAATTTACCAGAGCTGAAGCCAGAAAGTCTGCTCTGAATTGGCTATGGGCATTGTACCTGTCTTGAGGGCTTAGTATTTGTGAAATGTTTGAGTCCTCTGGAGGGTGGGTGCAGGCTAAGTCACAAAGAGTATTTTTGGGGCTGCAGAATACACCCTGCGATTTCTCATGTAATCCCAAAGGGAAAATATACTGATCCAATGCCCTAAGTACAGTCTTGTAACAGCACACTGAGCACTGTAGTAACTGAACCTTTACCCTTTCTTACAAAACCCTCAAAACATTAAAAGAATATTTAGTTAATTAGGTACATTTCTTACAGGTTAGTGGATGCTTCTTTCCATTCCCATCCCACAGGATGGAAAGATGTAAAGATCTATTTTCTGCAACCCCACAAAAAGCCTATGGACCTAATACAATTTCAATTCTTCTCTGTTATTTCTACAGTTCTAGGGCAATAACTTCTATAAACTCATTATATTAATTTCACAGGGATTATGCCTTATATGACATTTGTGCCACTGTCTTACCAAGCAGAAGAGACCATTAAAAATACATATCCTTCATGGCACAAATATCATAAGGAAAACATCTCTGCCTACTGCATACTTATCACAAAATCAACTGCCATTCACAATATACATTTTGCACCAAAGTGTCAATATCACTGCAGAAAAATAGTTTTCATAGGCCAAGAAAATTCAGCCTTTCAACACCAAAGCAAAAAATCTTAATATTAGTGTATCTCATCCAGCCTTCTACCAGAAACAAGGTTCTGAACCAGGTACCCTGCCTAGACTTTTAATTGCCATGCAGTCATGGGGAAGGGGCAGGGGAGGGGAGGGAGAGGGCGTGGTGTTAAAAACTTCTTTTGTAAATATTTTTATGAATGATACAAGCTAAAAATTTTAAAAGCACTTATGACCTGAAAGACCAGTTCTCACTATAAGAATGAATCATGCAAATGTCTATCACTGAGTTAACAGAAGAATTTTAAAGGCATTTAAGTATGGTAACCTTTTGAAAAGGAGTTACATGGTTATAAATTTCTTCCAGATCCTTCCAAAAACAAAGGCAAATGATTCATTTTATAGCCCTATTCTCATCTCTTCATGCGTGAAGGCATCATTGGCGAAATAAAGTTGTCAAAACCAGTGCATCAACCATGGTAAATAAAGCTTTGCAGGACTGGTTCTGTGCCATACTGCATAATTGCACAGTGTTAACATCCACTGTGTGTGCAGGTAAAGTCCTGGAGGTAGAGTACTAGATTTCTTGTAAACTTCCTCCCTTTATTATTTAAAGAAAACTGATATTGAAATTCTTTTTTTTTGTCAAAAATTCTAATTCTGACAATAAAAAATTTTATTATTATAGCCCCAGGCTGATATCTTTAGGACCAAGACCTGAAATTATAAACTTCTTAGCTTGTACCACTCCTCACTGACTCACTTAGTTAAAGATTGGAGGTATAAAGCTTGCCATAGAAAATAATTTCTAAATCTTTCAACTATCTCATTATAATAGATTGAAAGAAAATGCTTTTTTTAAACTTTAAAAAGAAAAGAGGAGGATAAAATTTAGGGGAAAAAAAACAAAGAAATAAACCCTCTTCTTCCCACAAAAATTATTAATAACATATCCTAAATACCTTGGATATAATCATCATCATATATCAAAGAGTTTCAGCTGCACAACTTTTGAAAGGGAAAATTGCCATAGAAATTACATCAGTAGTCAGATGGAGAAAATTAATCTTATATTTTAGAATGTCATTTTAGTATTGGCTGTTCTCTGTTAAAAGATGTGAACTTAACTAATTCTTGGGATTCTTTACTGGATTTCTTTATATAAATATTAGTATATGGATTTACCCATGAGCATATATGCATCATAGTGCACTTAAATATACACAACATTCAGATTTCTTCTTCTTAAAAATTTCCATTTACTAATTGGGCCCAAGAATATAATGAGAGTTTAATCTCCAACATACCATTTTCCCTAACATATTTCTGCTAGTCTTTAAAACTGTATCTTATAGCAGTTGGCAACAGTACTGCAATGTCCATATCTAAAGCCAGATGTTGCATCAGCAGTACATTGATAAAGTTAATGAAGCTTCAAATGTTTAAGTAGATGTTTCAATGATGTTTCAATAGTTGGTTCTTAATATTGAAACGAAAACTGAATCCACTGTGATTATAAGTTCTAAAAAAATATGTGTATCTAAAATAGTAGTAGAAGCTATTTAGCATTTATTAACTGCAGAAAAATTCAGTGTGCTGTTTACAGATGGCCTAATTCAAATAATTTTCCATGCAAGACTTCTTTTAAAATTAAATTCTTAATCTTAGAAAGGCTTGGGGTGTTGATAAGTTGCAACAGAGAACAAGACAGATTTGAACTTCCAGGATCTTTGTGAAAATCAATATCATTCAAAGCACACTTGTTTGCCAGCTATTATGGCACCTATGACAAATTTTCTTCAGTTTAAAGGAAAGAGGTCTCTTGCTATGCTCAGCATTACAAACTCATTTTTCTTGAATCAAGACTCCTGACACTATGGAAAGAAGAAAAAAGTTCTATGATGGTGGAAAATTGTACAATGTACACCAAGGTAGAAGAAAGAGGCCAAAATTACCCATCTACTCCATTGTTCAAGAGTGCTGACAGAAGAGTGTCTGTTGGCACCTCAGCATCCAGATTTGCACCTTCCCAAGAGAGATGTCTGGCAGGGATTTCTTGTGTTCTCTTTTATCATCTCTAACTGAAAGAACAGGTGGAATGAGGGAGTGCTCATGTTGCTGAGGAAGAAGAGAAACAAATCACTCCATCGGCACACAAAAAAAGTAAATATGAGGGTACTGATGCAGAAATTGGAGCCCTCTGCTTATTCATTCCCATACATAATCTAACAAGCATTTCTACAGCAGATCTACAGGATCTTGCGCTCCTGTATCAGCTATGCCACTAAACCTCATCTTCTCTTTTATGGGATCAGGCAGAGGCTGATATTCCTTTGCAAGACTCTGCTTTCTCTTCCACTGAGTAACTGAACAAAATACTCTCCAGAGGAGGGGCACAACTGTGCCTCTGCACTTCCACTGTGCAATGAAGTTCATGATGCTGACACACTTTCCAAAGACCTTTGAGCTCTGCCTGCAAAAGGGTATTGTAAATCTGAAGGACAAAGAGGAAAAGCCTTCCAAGCTGTCTATGTCATTTCTATCAGTAATGCCAAATAGGACAGCCTATAAAAAAGGTAAGAAACAGCAAGACCATTGCCCCTTTGTGCCTCCCATGTTGCAGCAGAAATAATGACTTTGCTGCGTGTTGGCAGAACCACAAACTGTATTAAAACAGTTTTCAGACTTTTTTTTTCCAGTTTGACAAACAGGCAGTAAATATAAATTACCATTGGTTAGACTCAGAAATAATACCTGTGGGCATATGGAAGAAATTACTCTAACAACTGGTAGGCAGTATCAGTCAGTTCTGAATTGTCACCACTTTTCATTATTTGGCAAGATAAGAATCACAGCATATACTAGTAACCAGTTCAAGTTGAGGTAGGTGGGTAGGTAGGTAGGTAGGTAGAACAGCAGACTCTTATCTGTGATTTTCTGCTTCTTGCAAGGTAAAAATAATCTTCAACTATAACCTTAGAAAACTTCATATTCAAGAGCTAAGCTGTCTGTATAACATACACTTTAAAAGACATCAGGTATAGCCTGTAATTAGGGAACAATGGACAAGTAAAATCTGAATGTAATTCCCTGTAAAAAGTTGAGGGTTGCCAAGTGGTGGCTCAAAAACTTTGGAGAAACTCTCTGAGAATATTTGGACAAATGCAAGCTATTCAGTTCACTGATGTTCATGACCAGTGTTTGGAGCTTGTGAACATGCGCGGTGAAGTTTTAACTCACAGTAACATTTGGGAGAAGCTTATACTGTTGTCAGTGTGTGAGCTTGCACATAAATCTGAATGCTAACATGAAAACATATTTGCAAGACAATCTGTTACGGTTTTCTCAGGGAGAGAACAGAAGCAATGAAAAACAATTTCAATGACCAAGTATAAAGCTTGAAGAGCATGCAAGAAATACGTACCATTTGTGCACAAACAATCCCCAGCAGAAAATATTAGCTCTCAGAAACTTAAAGACACAGTGCTGTCCAGTAAAAAACCCTGGTGCCTCATTTGCAATAGTCAGCCAGTGCAATGACAGAGCTAGGCAGCCACAACTAAGGGTGAGAAAATACAGAAAGACTGTCAAATAATTCCCTACAGAGGAAAAGGAACAGCTTTGAAGCATGCAAGATCTGAAAAGAAAAATCAAATACAATTCTGGAACTGCAGTAGAAGAGATCCAACACTGCCAGCCTCTGCATTTAAACACCTAACTTTCTATTGACTAGACAAAAGACCACCTCTGCTCTCTGGGATGCAGTTTTAGCTCCTTTCTTCGTGTCCCTACTGGAAGATCTGAAAAAAAAACCCACAAAAGTAATGCGTATCTGTCATAAGTGTATGATTACACATTTCCATCAAGCCAGCCAAGCAGGCGCCTTGGGCAAGCCATTTGGGATCAATTTCTGCATTGCCTGCTACTGTTCATATTCACTGGAGGATGCAAACAATGTCCCATCACAAAGATGTTTGTGGTTGGCCCCTTGATAAGAAAAAACTTTATTTTTGTGATGTAAACCACTTCAGAAAACCTTGGACTGTCTTTGCACTTTGGAGATGTGCTTCATATTTCAACATTTTAAAGACATTATAAATACACCTTAGTATGACTTGGGTAGCTTTGCAAGTTGCAGTGAACACAAGTCCACACCTAAGCCTCACAACAATCCTTCCTGTGGCAATACAGCCATACTTGGAAGTGATTTGTTTCATGTTCAGCATGGGCTACCTACAGCTAGATAGCCTGTAAACAGAGGTGGCTATGCACACTCGTGTCTTCATTTTGCTAGATATTCTGTCATTATGTCAACATTCCCACAGTAGCAATGACAGCCATTCCCTTTGCAACATCTCTAACCTGAGAAGAGATGCACATGCAGGAGGCTTTAGCACTGAAGGAAACATTGCAGAATAAAAAATATTCATTACTTCATCAGTGACCCTCAGAGAACTGCTATTGAGAGATGCTGACCACTGTGAGGCCCCATGCTCCTCCTCCCTAGCTAGCTTGTCATAAACCTTTATGTCTTCTTCCTCTTCACCAGCAAAAATGCCTCAGCCTCATTTTAGCAAAATCTTCACACAGAAAATCCCATAAATAATTAGAGATTAGACCTGTGGAATACCTTAAAACTGAACCTCCTCTATGAACAGAAAACCATCCTTTTGTTCACTGCAGTCTTCACCTTTCCTGTAACTTCAGCTCAGATCCTCAGTTGTGTTTTGCAATTATCAAAGTCATTTCAGTATCCAGGGAGATACACTTGCTGTTATTAGTGGCATCATCTCTTGAGTTCCCAAACAAAACACTCCATCCTCAAAACCAAAGCATGTGCAGTGCTCCAGGCCCCACTGGGTGAGGGTACTGAGCTGGGAAAATGTGATTGTCACATTCATAGGTGGGGTGTTCTGCCTCTGGTGACTTAGCAGCATGCTGTAGTTCAATGGGCATGAGTTGAGATTTAAGTATTGAGACTGGTGCAAAAGAAAGATTAAAGTGCAACAAGCATGCAGATCAAAGAGAGACTGCCTTGGTCTTATGTAAGGGTGGCTGCATCTGGAATAAATCCAGACACTGGAGCACTGAGCTTTGAAATGGGAATTATGAAAATATTGGTGATAAACCTCCTGATTTTCTTGTACAATATCCAGTCTTCAAAAGGAACAGGAATATGCAGTCTGATCTAGCCAAAAGCTTTCAGAATTAACAGTCCTCTTCAGAATTTGTTGAACACCATGAGTTGGTATTTTCTTCTTTTGCTTCCAGAATTTTCAACCTGATATGAACAGGCTTAGACCAGACTGCTACAGGAGTCAGTGTAATAAGCA
Organism: Lonchura striata; assembly: GCF_050655825.1. Taxonomy (NCBI): domain Eukaryota; kingdom Metazoa; phylum Chordata; class Aves; order Passeriformes; family Estrildidae; genus Lonchura; species Lonchura striata. The sequence continues at coordinate 79,874,661 of NC_140705.1, read as the reverse complement.
CAGATGCATCATCAGTGAGCAGAGGAACACCTCAGCACAGAGGGTATCGAGGATCTTTTGTATGTCTGAAAGACCACACAGTTGATGCAAAAAAGTCCTGGCATCCCAAACTAAACTGAAGAAAGAATTTGTGCAATTCAGCTAGATGTTAGGAAAGAAACGATTTCAATCCCTGTAAAAATACTCATGTGGAGCTGTTCATAAGCAATACAAAAGGAATAATCTGCCACCACAGTGTAGGAAGAAATCATTGACTCTGATGGAGGAATACATGACGAATAAGAAATTGGCATTTGTTCCTTTTTTCCAGTACATTTTTTTTTTTTTCCCTATGATCACATGACTCTAAGATAAGTCAAGTAATTATATAAATTATGGAATAGCCATGCATAGACTTCAACACCTGATGAAAACTGAGACAGCGGGAGCCTGAATCAACAAGAAAGAGTCTTTCAACATCTCTCAGCCAAGGTCAGACTAGACAGAGCTTTCTCCATCATAAGTCCTAGGGAAAACCTCTTCCCACCCCATAGCATATTTCAAGAGGACAAGATAATAAATCAATTGTTTAAGTTTCATTATGCCTGTAATGAGACCTTCCTCATACAAAATTGGCTTTTTGTCCAGGCAAGACAACTGAGTGGGATGTCTTCTTGCTTGCTGAAACCCAGCAAGTTTGGGAGATTGTAGAGGGAATTTAGAAACTGACACAGAATATTTCAGAAATTTGGACTCTTCTGATATTTCTTTCTCTTAATTTTTAGTCATGACAGCATCTCCTCCCAACTCAAAGGAGACCATTGACAAAATTTTCTAGAATGCTTCATATATAAAAATAAAGCATGGCCCTATTTTTAATGCACTTACAACTATAGCATATCTGACAAGTTTTATTTTCCTTTACATATAAACCATTTTTATTTGTATCTGTTATATTCAAAGTCTATTAATCCCTTTTTCTTTATAGTTTCAAGCAACTAAAGGAAAATGAGGTCATAGTCTGTAAATCCCAAAATCATCACAAGTGTCTTTTTAAAACATAAGCCTGATATTTGCTATTCATCAGTACTGCTGTAACAGCTACTTCTTTAAGAACACTTAATTCATGTCAAATGGAAAAATAAAGGAAATTTTACCAGACATTCTTTGGTAATCAAATGTGGTTATTCTTCCACTTAACCTTAGAATTTGGTAATATATTTATGATGAGATTTCTTTTTATTTTTTTTTTACCCAGCTACCAATATATTTTAATAAATTCTATATAAATATCTTCAAGGCTGGGCACCTTGAATACTCCTGTTTTGACAGTAGTATTTGTAACCTCTTTCATTCTTTTTTTTTCCATGTAAGTGGACTGGTTAAAGTTGACTAAAAGTTTAAATGTGTATGTTTCATTTAAACAACACTCCTGCTTTATTTTAGGGATAGAAAAAAAAAATCTATAAAAAACAGTCTAATACAAGCAGGCTACAAACTGCATGCATATTGTATTTTCTCTCTGAATTCCCTCACTCATTACACAATAGCTCTTTGTTTGCTTTCCTCTTTGTTGCATATGTGCTGCCTTTAATTTTTTTTTTAGTGTATGCTCTTCATCACTTGGCCAGTTTGTAAAGTACAATGAGTTATCTATACCCTGATGTTTTGTAAATTTTATGTATTTTCCTGCAGAATCAACAATACTGATAGAATTCTCGCTGATAAAATAACATGTGTTGCCAACCTCATTCATTTTTTGTTACCAAATTTCAGCAGAATCTGGCAGATACACAGAGGACTAAAATATAATTCTGTTCCTTTAGTCTTCTTGGAAATAAGCAACATAGAGGAAAGTGTCCTGAAAGAAGACACCAGCTTAGTGCAGAGCTCAGGTTTTGCTATACTCTGAGTTGAGATAAAGTGAAGCTTTAAAGAAGTTTCACAGACCTCTCACCCATGGGACAGAAATTGTCACAAGCTTATGGCTGCAGAGGTGTTTGTTATTATCTCACAAATATTGGCATCATCCCCCAGCATAAAGGATGTTAACGTTATAACACAGACAAACAATTTTCAGCAGGTGTTAGTTTGCTTATCTTAATTTTATAATCAAATTTCTGAGCCATCAGGAAAAGCTCTGGTCACCTTGACTTTTCAGGCAATTCAGGGGAAAAGTAATCTCACAAAACAGTGGTAGAGAAAAGAGTTTAAACTTTATTCTAAGTGTAGGGGCTATTACACAGCAGTATAGCATACCTGCAGTTAGGCTGTTATGAGAATCCTGCATATCTTTACACTTTTTTAAGGGATAATCTTTATTTCTTACAGCTTTTCTACACAATGCCATAAACAGCTGCTGAGATTAATAACAGAAGCTAAATCAATTCCAGAGCTGTATATGGAAAGCATACAAGAGGGCCACTGAGGGAACCTAATTGTATTTTAAAGTAAACCACACATAATAGGTGACAGCAATATACTTCTCCTCTTGAGAGAGGCTGTGCAGATCTGTACTCTTCATAAACTTTCTGGTAACATACAGTATGCACTAGATACATAAGGTTATACATCTGAAGTCTGCACTGATTAGGAGGCACAGGGAATGGAAAGACTAATTAAAGACTGCTGCAAAGTGAGAGAACATTAGCTAAAGCTCATTAGATTCCTGTGTGGGTACTTTGCTTCTGAATGAGAGGGTCCACATTGAGCTGACTGCACTTCAGCTAATGTGATTTTACATTGCACTCTAACTTATTATATCGTGACTTTACTGGACATGTGCCTTAAAATTCTGAATGTTTCCACAGTGAGGTAAAATCTCCAAACAAATGAAGAAGGGGCTCTGAGTGCTAGATATCAAGAGGCAATGAGACTTCTAGGTGACAGTTAAAGTTCCTAAGGCCAGTGACTTCTGAACTCCATCATGCTCAGCAGTGGCTGGCAGAGGTGGCTGCAGCCACCTGTGTGTGCCACCCTGTCATCTGCTCTTTGTGCCACAGCAGAGGCTGCAGAAGAGGCAACAGGACTCTACAGGGACAGGGAACCTTTCCTCTGTACCCTCTTGGAATACCAAACATTGCTGCTCTCCAGAATTCAAAATCTACTGGTCACTTCTTCCTAAGGGTTAGAAATTACCGTTCTTAGTAAAAAAAAAAAAAAAAAAAAAAAAAAAAAAAAAAAAAAAAGAGGAATTTGGCTAATATAGTCAAATTATGGAAATTTGTAATAAGCACCAATCTCAAAAGCAACATCACAGATGATGCAATGAAAGCTTCTAGATCAAATGGATCTTCTTCACTTAAAGTAGAAACATATCTTTCTCTACTTCAGCTTCACTTTTATATGGCAATGTGTGACTCAAGACACACTGAAGTCTAGAGAGGTTTATTAGTGGAGAAGGTAGAGAATGTACTAAAAACAATTTAAGCTTGATTTCTTTTACTACATGATCAAAGGAGAACAAAAATATGTGCTAATATTGGCTAAACTAATTTCATTTTTAATGTAACAAATAAAAAATTATATCACTCACATTTCTTAAACATGAGTTATTTAAACTTATTAAACGTCATTTTAATGCTTATTTGTTCTGAACATTGCTATTTTTAAGTAGCATGATAAACACAATTTAATGGAATGAGGATTAGTGGAATCTTGCATTTGCTAATTTTCAAAGCTAGAAATATTTGCACACTTATGAAATCTAAGAGATACTTTTAATGTGATATATTTTGGATAATCACTAAAAAATATTTCCAAAAAGAGTAGACTATGTTTCAAACAAACTCTAAAATGTCAGGAAAAGAAATTAGGTTTAGTTATTTAAAAAACCCAAATTTGTGTTAATTAGAAATATATTGTATTAAATCACAATTTTACTATGGATATGTTATACCAAAAAAATGATGATTACATTTTCAGAATTACTTTTCTTTACAAGTCAGCCACTTCTACTGAAATACATCAAGAGATATCACAAGAGTGGGGCACGTAACATTCTTCTATGTATGTGGGTAGGCATAATTACAGAAACTTTTCTAATAAAAAGTATTTGTTTTCTAATAATTTTTCTAAATCCAGAAATCAAGTCTCAAAAAAATTAGGAACAGCAATGGTTTAGTTTCATTGGCTCCATCCACTCATTTCACCTGCACTCATTAACAGAAAGTAGAACTGACTCAGTTGGAAATTTAAAAACTGTATTTCTGTCTTCAACTGAAATTGAAAAATGTCACTGGCTTTCCAAATCAAAGACAGTGTGCTTCTTTCAGGCTCAGTGACTGCACTGTAAGCCTGATGAAATTACCAAACAGCAAAGTTTTCTCACCACTAATAAATTGCAATTTTTACAACAATGTTGCCTGGAAGTTAATATTTTTACATCTTCCTTACCCTGCGCTTTATATTTCTGTCATGTTTATTTTATATTCATATTAAATAAATGATAGTACAAATGTAGGTTGTGGGCTTCTGAGTGAGAATAATGTGTTGTTTTCCCATGTTTTCTCTATTTTCTATGTAGCAATATATCAGTGTGGTGTCACTACCCTACCACTCCTTCTCACTAAGTGTTGTCATTACACATAGCTATTATCAGAGATGTATAGCAAATTAGTAAGTACCTAATCACAGAAATGTCAGCTTTTTTCTTTGGTGCTGGAGCATGCAGTACTGATTTCTACATATGTACAGCATTACCATAGAGCCTTAGCAAAAGACAGCTATTACCTCACAGAAAGAACCCTGAGGTCATGTAGAAACACTCGGAATGCCAACAGCACCTTCCTCAGGAAAACACCAAAGAGGATTTACTCAGTCTACCAATCTTCCCCCAAATAAACACTTGCAAATTGTTTGAGAAAAGCATGTTTAATGTTAAATATATTGCCATAAACAATTAACCAGATTAGAGGGCATTGAATTTATCAGAGGCTTCCTAGGGCAAATGCTGATCTAATGCCTAATTCCCAGATAACACGCAGCTGTCGGTGTCATAGTAAATGGACTTGCAGGAGCATAAAGTCCTTGGTTATACCAGGATTCTTCACACATTTAAGGTTTTGTTTATCTCTGCCTGCTCTCACACTAGCTTAGCTTTGCTGCATTGAGTTTGAGAACTGTGACTCCTGTCTTGCCTCAGCTGTTTTAATGTCCCTAGTCAATTTGATTCTAGTGTTTGAGCATGGCATATTAGAGGAGCAATGTGGCAAAGCTTCCCTGCCCAGATACATGATGAAGATCATAAAACCCCACACATGTAGAGCTGTGCAGAAAAAAATACAAAAACAGTCAAATTTTTAAAGCTTTTTCACTACAATTTAACAAATATTTCTAACAACAAAAAATTGAATTAAATTCAAAACTGAACAACTTGCAATCTGGAGAACTTGGAAACCAAACTCCCATAAGGCTTTTGTCCTGTCAAGTGTACACATTCCAACAAGAACTGAGTATGCTATCAAGCTCCTGATCAGCTATCCTGTCATGCCCTATATGGAGAATGAGATACAGTGCAATTCTGTCCAGGGTAAAACAGCAAAATAGAAGAATTGAAAGTGGCAACTGGCATGTTTAGAAGGCTTACCTTGTACTGCACACTGGAAGAACATAGAAAATAAGGTTCCAATAGAATCTCTGGTTCAGCATCTGCCTTCCTCACAATGACAATAAATAGAGTGTGTTATCTACAGGAGAGATGCAGAAGTTTCAATAATTCCATAAAGACTGCCTGGCTGGCACTGTGTTATGTGTATTTCTAGGAGTGCGCTGGCAGCGCAGGCTGCTATCATTTGCATTCCACTCATATCACACCTGCTGACACAGTAGCTCTCTAACACAGATTTTGTACTCTGACTTCCCTCATTGTGTTTACAAGTAACATGTTAACATTGTTAACATTGAAAATACACAATTCTCTTAGTGCATAGTATTACTGTTCCCAGTGGTGCATGTGCTGACCAAATTACTTGACAAAGTTAATTCAAAAGATAAAAAGAGTTTCATTTCTCTTTGTGATGACACCTAGAGAATATGTTACAAAGTACCAGCTCTTTACCCCTCTCCTTGACATTTTTATTTCACTTTATCCTCTTCTTTCAATTACTTTCCATTCTTCCATTTAAAAGCTAGATTTGCAGAAGACTTTAGAAGGCAAAAGATTAGATGTGTATTTTTTAATAACTCCTCCAACCTTGACACTATTGGCACAACGGTTTTCTCCTGACTTGCTAAATGCATTTCCTCAAATATTGAAAGCATACGGTTATATTTAATCCAGGGAGAACTAACTATGTTTCATTTGTTTAGAACTTGCTCAAATACATCTTCAGATCATTTAATCATACCACATAGTCACACCTTTAATTTGCACAGTCTATGCAAGATTTGAAAGTATTTTTTCACTCTTAGATGTTTTAGTAAAAATCAGTCTGATCACTGATACCACATTGGGTTTGCTGAATTTCTCTTTGAATACAGCTAGCCCACAACAGTGCTGAACGGCCACTGTCTGTCAGCAGAGCCTAATCAAAGGAGCATCTGTTCCCAAAAATTGGATTTATTTTGCAGTCAAGGGAGAAACACCCATATGGTTCTCCATGACTCATAAACAATTTTGTGTAAGTCAGTGATAATGGTCACTAAACTCCAAATGTGGATATTTTAAAAAGTTTCTGCATGTATTCACAAACCCCAGTAAAAACTCAAAAAACAAGCAAAATATTAATACTCTGTTGAAATATTTGTCATTCCTTCCTTCTGTTTCTCATCCATGAATGTGCACAAAATAAAATGCAACAAAATAATTGAATTAGGAACTGTTGGAATATGAGTTTTCTTAATAACCTCCCACATTGCTTTGCATTTTTCCAGATCAAAGTGATGAAATATTTTCACACTAATGCTTTGTGTTTCAATAGCAGATTTTAGACCACTACCTTATACTGTCAATGCTCTAGTGACCTGCATGAAGCGACTTACCATAAGAGAGAGAAACCTGAATGCACTATTCTCTATTACACAATTTATTGTTATAGTGGAACTGAAGTAAGAGTTTGCTGACAGAAGATTTTATTCTTCCTCTCTTAACAATCCTGTTGTGTTCTTTTTTTTTTCAGACTTCCCTGATGACTCAGAAAACTTTCCCAGACCACTGTCACACTGGCATTAAAAGATACTCTTCCTTTCTTTAAATACTTTTTGCAAATTAACAAGTTCAAAACACGAAATTAGATAGCACTAAAACTGAGAAAAATGACAGTCTAAATCAAAGAGAAGAGAAGAACATTAGTGATCAGCAAAAACAGTCTACTGATTTTGATTAAATTCTCATAGAAATCCACAGCCTTACAGATCCTGGAGTCTTCAGCAGAGATTCTCAATCTGCCATGGTCACTGACCTGCCTTATATATTCCTGATAGCCCTTGCCCCTCAAAGTTTATACTCTAAACAGGCACAGCAAACAGCCAGCAGGAAGACAGAATACCCAGAATTCATCCAACATTTCAGGGTCAAGAGCAGGATTTGGCTTCTTTAATCTCAGATAAACACCAAAGTCTAAATGCAATGTGATCTGTAACTTTCAAGGCCTTTTGGTGTGAGTTTTTCCAGTTCTGGTGTCCTAGTAGTTTCTTGGTCAGATTTTACTTCATGAGCCTCCGGATTGTTTATTCAAGATCTAAACGAATATATAAACAACATTGAGTCCCAAAAACCAGTTTGTGTCAGTACTTTCACAATTCCTCTACCCTGAACAGAGAAGTATTAGCAAAAAGATGCACCACGACAGAATAAATCCCAACTAAAAAGAATTCCAGATGTTCAACAAAGTAAACATTGTTATGAGTATATTTTGTTAGCACACTAGGATATAAGCAGGCAAGCAGCTCAGTTCATAAAAACCTAAATCAAAAGATAATCTTCAGTCATGGATCAGCCTGTTAGGAGTCCATACACAGTGTAATAAATTTAGGTATACAAAAATAAGTGATGCTAAACAGATTTCCTCTGTCATTCTCTTCATGAGTCTTACATCAAGAAAAGTGGAATATTTAATTGTGAAATATAAAAATGCTATAAATCCTTTAATATAAAGCATGTGCATGGCCATTGTTAAGAATGGAATTTCACAACACAGAAGCTGTTCTCTTCTTTTTGTTCGATGCAGCTGCAGATGGTAATTTTTTTCAAGGATATAATGTGAGGAAGTTTGTTTTTACAGCGGTAATAGGCAATAGGCTGTGAATTGCTGATAACACGCATTCCTAAGCTTTTACAGCAGTAGTAGGCAATAGGCTTTGCATTGCTTAACTGATAACACGCATTTCTAAGATAACACGTATTCTTGAGACTGTGAGAATCCCCAGATCAAAGGACACCTGTGAGGAAGACAACCAGCCTTCATCCCACGACCACCAGAAGGCAGAAAACGACAACCTAGCAACAGAATGCGACTGCGCAGAAGAAACGTGTGAACTAAGGAAGAAGATAAAAAGAGTGAACTAGGGGACCAGAAGCGCGGCAGTTTGGCGGAGCGGTGGCTCCCCTCTGTCGCCGCAGTGCTGCCTTTGCTTTGCCCTCATATACTCTATTAAATGAATTAAATAAATTCTGTTAATCGGATCAGATGGCCTTTTGTGCTCACTCATAACATTGTCTAACAGGACATTGGAAATGGGAAAGCACAGAACCCACTGGATATATTTAAACCTTTTTTAGGTTTTAAAAAAGGAGAAAAAAAAACAACAAGGTGAGTGTGTCCCAAATATTTGAAGACACTGGTTTCACCTCCAGGGAACTATTTCTAGACAAGTGCACTAGAAGAATGATTGCATCATGGCTGAACTCCTTGCTTGATGAAGATCTAGTTAATTAAGCAGGTTTATTGGCTGAAGGACCAATTAGGAGCTCAGGGCTCAGCCTGAAATTTTTATCTCATATAAGTATCTCTGCCATACTCTGAAGAAGGAAAGCTTATACCTACACTTTGTCCTATTTGAGAAACAAGTCCAGGTCCCTGCACACAGAACCAAATGTGTGCAGCATCTACACAGTGACCATAAACCCACCTGATCAGCCCCCACCAAGCACAGCAGCAGCCAACCCACTGAGGCTTCAGCAATAACCATGGTACCAACCCACATCCTGCCATCCTGCTGCCATACCTGTCACACAGGTGTGCAGCCACCAGCCACAGCCCCAACCCTTGGTACCACAGCCTGTGGTGTGGTGTAATTAAATAGCAGCAATTTTACAGTGACTTGCCTCAACCCAAACCTACTCAAGCCTCTGAAACCATAACCCTGGTTCTGGAGCCAGCATCTCCCATCAGAACAGAACTGAGCATACTTAGATGCTCCTTCTGGAAACAACCCAAAAAAGTCTAAATAATTTATTCAAAATGAACAATCCATGTACATACTCATGCCAGATGACAACCTAAACTTCATCCAACCTACAACTAGACCAATGACATCTTCCCAAGAGAATTTTGCATAACAGATTTCTAATACCACCACTTACAATAGAGTGCATTATAAGACTTGTTATCTGAAAATGCCAGCAACAATTGATAGTTAAATCTGGAACCCCTATAAAAACTTGTAATTAACAAAATTAACAAAAGAATTTCACGTTACAACTCAATACCAAACTAACCTGACTATCCAGCCTTTTTTATGGTTTTAGTTTTAGAAATAAATCTGAAAGCCCTGAAATTTGGAAGTCAGAATCTGTCCTAAATTCTTTGTTGTTTTGAACCAACTTATTAGCCTTTGCCTGTTTCCAGAAAACATTATATTTCTGTTTTCAAAAAATATAAAACTACCCTGGGAAGATGCAAATGTGAAATCTGAAAGGTCCATCATCAAAAATATTTGCTTTCTGGCATACAAACAGTAAGAAACAGCCATATGAGCAAAAGATGCATAACATATTCAGAATATCATTTTTGCCTCCTGTTTCAAACCCCTGTTTTTAAACACTAGAATAATTTCCTTGATGAGCATATGTGGAACAGTAATTGAAAATCAACAGACCTGTTCTTATACAGCTCTCCTCTATATTACAGCTTTTGATATCAGTGTAATTCTACTAATGTATTAATATTTTTTATAACACCTTTCAGCTTATTATTTCCTAGATGGCCACCAAGAAGACATGAACCCTTTCAACATTTTAAACAGAAATTGAAAAAAAAATCACATTAAAAAAAAAAAATCCACCCTACAGGAATTAAAGAATAGCTACAGAGTAAGTCCGAGGTAGAAAACGCAGTTATTTCCTTCTTCTATAACATGTTTGTGTGTATTTGTACATAACAATCTGCATGCAAGTGTTATATCTTCTTATACTGTCTCTCTGTTGAGGAAAAAAGAAGTGTAGATTTTTCCCTTAATTGGATTAATAGGTTCACATTACTAAATTTGCTGTCAGTAATGCATTACTATCATAGAACAGTAATTTCAGGGACCAATGAAAACCTGTTATAAATAAGTGTATTTTTTTTCCATTTAGAAACACAAAGAAACACATTTTATCAATGTTAGATGAAGGCAAAATTCTGTACTGAAGTCCCCCTCAAAGTTTTTTTGCAGGGTGTTTGACAAGGAGAATAAATAATCACTGAGAATAATTTATTCAGGCATTTACCTATTTGGTTTTCTGTAAATTCCATATCAACAAACTGCAATTACAGTTCACACTACTGTATCTTCATTGGAGAGTTTTATGAAGACTTATGCAATCAATTAGTAGGATAGCTCATGTGACAGATGAAGTCCTGGAGCACATAATGTCAATCATATGCTGGTGTTCCTGACTACTGACTAGATGGCTTCACTTCACAACACTCTATTTTAATTAATTATAATTATTTCATTCAAAATAAAATTTTATTTCTTGCTCCAGAAAGTCTCATACAAGAGGCTGCAATAGACAGGCTCTGTGTATATTAGACAATTTTGCACTTGTCTGGGTACTCATGATCTGTGAATACGAGAGATGCACAAATACACTGAGTCTTAATTTCAGCTCAGCAAACAGTTCATGACAGAGTTTTATGCTGCTGATCAGCCATATTTCTACATTTATTTTCATGGGTTTTGTTCCTTAAGGAGCTGGGCGTATTGACAACATTTCAAAGCAGAATTCTGTTTCAAAACAGTAAGAAAAATCAAAAGAACAGAAGCATGAAACTGCCAAAATTTCATTCTGCAACCAAATTTCTTTTTCAGAAAATTAACCTGATGCATTTTGATTCAAAACCCCAGGGATGGGTGCAGATCAGTGACAGTTCTTTTCAGTGTGCTCACTCCAAAGCTGTGTCCTTTTTTACCCCACTCCTCTGCCTGGGATAGAAAATCCTCTCCATAGCATTGGAGTAGTCAACTCCATCCACACTGTGGACACAGGCATAAGAAACCCACAATTACCATGTCAGAAGTGCAATGACAGAAGGCACAGCCCATCAGGAAACCCTGATAAGATCAGGGTGTCTAAGAATTTCAACTGATAGCTGTTCTTCACCTATTAAAAAGCATTCAAATCAATTGCATAGTTAAATTTGGATCAAATAAAGTGAAAACACTGATTTTTAATTCTACTGACTAAAATTGAAACTGTGGAACTGTATTTTACATTTCAGAAATCATTACAGAAAAAAAAAAAAATCTAGCCAGAGAGCTCTCTTTATGTTTCAACAATTCTACTTACTGCTCTGCTTACACTCCACTGTGGGATTTTATTTCCTCTGAACTTGTCCTGATGCTCTTTGTTCCAGGAATTTTTATATTTTTCTAATGACATAGTTTTCACAATTCTTTACCTAATGACCAAATCTCATTGTCTGAGATTTGAGGTTACACTTTAGGAATATTATCTGGCATCTCTGTCACAAGAAATTCTGCATTTTCCTATTGTACTTGTTTGAGAATAATGGGCTTTTTTTCCACCAATGCTGCCAATACTTGGAGCCAAGCTTTCTTTTGTTGTTTCCACATATGCTCTTCACTTTCCTTCATTTTCAGTTTATATTATATTGATGTGAATTTAATCCTGGGGAGTGGAAACAGGAATTTATTGTCCCTCTTCAACATAATAAAAACCCCAAAAAAAATCCCACTACATTTAATTATTTTAATTATATGTTTATTGCTCAATTCTCAAATCCTCTGGGGCATGAAATTAGACAATTTTGTTGTATCTATGTCTTTGTAATGTTTTGGGAGATATCATAGAAGACCCTCATGAAACCACTCCATTCTGCTGTTATCTGCAGTCAAAAGTAGAGTGAAATCATTGTAGGACAAGAACAACAAACAGCAGTAAATAAGATAAAGCAATGTGAAAAGCAGCTACTTGCACTGTCCCAAAGTGTATTTCACTGGATCCAAAGCACAAGGCCAGTTTAGAGAACACTTTCTGCTTTTTCTATCCAAATCTTAATTTCTGGAAACAGAAAGAAATGAAAAGATGAGTTTCTCTTATACCATTTCTCTAATAACATTTTCAGTTGAAACAGGCAGGATAAAGTTGCTCAGAAGCAGTACAGAAATTAACTGGAAGGAGGAATAAGATGGTGATCCAGTTGTGACAAGCGAAACAAGATCTATTTAATGGAAGCTTCAAACTCCACCTTAAATCCCTCAAAGATGGTTTGCAGCAGCTATACCTTTGGATACTGCTTGTCACTGTAGGACCAACTTAACATCAGTCTTGCTCCTCCACAAACCTTTATTCTCTATAATCTGTCCTCTGGCTGCTTTCTTGGCTCCTGTCATTAGAAAACCAAGTGTATAGCATCCAAAAAATGCTCACCGTATTACCCGCTTCACCTCAACAGCCTGGAGCCATGCACTTTACTGCTAATAGAATAATACCACATTGTGTGATTTTGAAGGGGACAGACACTATTTTAAGTGAATAAACACTAATTTCAAGCATGGGACAGATCTGGTTCATTTAAAAAATCATAGCTTTTCAGGCTGAGTGAGTCAGAGTATGTACTCACACCCCCACGACCAAGGTCACAGTATTTCTGAAAGTTTTCTCACAGCACAATATTCCATTTGCAGATATGCCTGGTCTGCAGACAATTGTTTAACTTTTCCCCCATGTTAAACTTCTCTTTCTGAAAGTCATTGAAAAGTTTCTTAGACAAATACCTGACTAATCCTAACAAGCCATATGTTAGATCCTAGGGCAGCCAAAGACAACGCAGCAGAGCTGCCTGAAAAGTTACTAGATACTATAATCTGCACAGTTGGGTGGCTGAAACCTGCAGATCATGGTAATTAAAGGGGAAATGGGAAAAGGTTAAAAAACACAGTCTATTGTGGGACTCAGATTCAGTCAAAGAAAGAAACTGAGAGTTTCTAGACAGGCAGACTCCTGGGAAAGAGCTGGAGAGAATGTAAATAATTCTTTATCTCTCTTGTTTTTCACATTGTTTATAGTTAAGTCCTATCACTGTGCATCAAGCACTCTGCACCAATGCTGTGGGTTGTTTTCACTTCAGAACCAATGGATTTGGTCCTTGCAGAACCTAGCGGTGTATTTTGAATAAATCGGAGTTTTACTATTACAGCCTTCTGGGTCAGAGTCTCTTCATTCCCGTCCTGCCTCAACAGCAACAGTCTATCTCTAAATAAACCTACTATTAACAAAGGCTAAGTTTCAACAAACTAGGTTTTTCTAACTAGAGAGAAGTTAAAATAAATGGGGAAAAAAAAAAAAAAAAAAACCTTGTGTAACATTTTTATATCAAATGGATGTATTTTCCCATCTACATTTAAAGGATTTTTTTTCTCAATGCTATATTTATTATTTAATAAATTGCCAGGCAATGCTTAAGGGGCCAGACTAGAGTCTGTCCAGCAGCCCAATCTTATTTTGAGGATTTTAAATCAATGCTTAGGGTCCCTTCTATCTTTCCTTACAAACAAGAGTTTCACCCAACAGAAAATGTAGCAGTGATGTTGAGAGTGACTACTACACCTGCAGAGGGTGGAAATCACAAAACATTGTGATTATTTTCCTCTCACTCTAATTAATGTGTTTTCATTTCTCATTATTGTTTTCCTCACATTGTTATGAAAAAGAAAGCAGAAGACTGTCCCACTGCAGAAGCATGGAATCTCAGGGTCTACTTTCTTGGTTTGTTTTTGATGCAGGTACCTAGGGAGCTCTCATTCTCATACCCTTGGTAAGGAAAAACCTTGCATCCTCCCCACAAATTAATGCAAAATATGCAGTTTTGCACAGCAATATCATTAAACCCATACCTCAGCCTATCCAATTAAAATTTAGGTCAGATGCACCTCTGATTTATTGAGCCAGGAACAATATATGTAATCCAGCTTTTGCATGCTTGGTTCAATTTTGGGGTACCCAGTGCAAAGAGACATGGAGAAACTGGGGAAATTCAGCAAAATGTCACTGGGATGGTCAGGACAAATATTTGAGCTATGAACAGAAGCTGAGGAATCTGGGTTTGAACAGCTCAGAGAAGGGAAGGGTTGAGAATGTTATAACAGCAGCTCCCAGTAACTATGAGGAGGGTATAAAATGACAGATCAGGGCAATTCTATTAATCTTTCATCTTAAAATTCAGCCACTGGATTCCCACCTTTCACTGTTTTTTTGTGCTGGTCACATTTCCCTTCTCATAACAGGAGGTAGCCGTTACTTTAAGTGTAAATCTATATACTTTTATGACCATTTATACTCTTCTGACTTCATTTAATATTAGAGAAAACAATGTCACTACAGTAATGCAGTATTAAACTATTTGGAAGATTATATGTGAAAAGTCATCCAAAACAGCACCAGTCAGAGAAAGAACCCTGAGAGTACTGTATCTTGCAAAAAATTTGAACATTCTAGTCACCTTTTCTGTTGTAAACATACATGTTAACATTCAAAATGACATTGAAGTAATTTTAAGTTAAAACAGAAAAATAGTTGAGGGCATTGTCTGTTATAATCCAGGAATTTGGATGCAAAAACCTAAAGCAAAACAACCAAGTTAAATTCTATTTCTCAAACAACACACAAATTCCAGCTATAACAATCTCCTTTAGGGAAATGCAACTTTCAGTACAATACTACCTTGAGGAAAACTGTCATTATTTCCCTTTCTTGGTTACTAACCAGTAATTTGCCACTGGGGAGGCACAGCCCACTAACTCAAGCCAGTAATTTGTCACAAATCATTGCCGACATTCTTTCTAGATACCAGCATGTAGTCCATTGAGAAGGGAAATCTAGGAAAATTCCACCTTGGACATTATCCAGGACTGAGCAATTCCTTATAGTGCCGTCTTGAAGTAAATTCAGGTTTTCTTGCTGTCAGAAATTACCAAGTGGCACTTACCTCCAAATTATTCATTACTGTCTGGAGATAATAGTGAATTCTAATAATACATTATTATGAGGTCATTCATCAGTGGATGATATCTGATGGAAAACCCTCCTGTGAGCCAATCTTTTCTCACCTTCAACTCCCAAAAAAATTCATGGCAACAATGGCATCCCTAGAAATGGTCTGTGTGGTAAAACAAATAACAATGAACTACAAGGGATCAAGAGTTCCTATTTTATTTTTTCTGAAATGTATATCATTCTGCCCTTCTCTGTGATAATCCATTTGAATCAAAGAAGACCAGGTCATCCCACATGATTCAGGGCTGAAGGTGAAAGGAAAAGATTAAATCTTTGCAAGAATGGGGATATTAAAAGAAAATCTCCACCAGAATAAACACACACACATACACAAAAAAAACCAAAAAAGACCAAAACTAAACAAAAAAAACTACAACAAAAGACCCCATAAAATTTCCCTTAATAAAGTTTAGTCTAATAATTTATGTGATGATGCACATAAGGCTAAGCACCCCTATATCTTTTCAGATTAAGGTAATAATGAGGAAGTTCACATTAAGATCTTATTCTGTTGAATGCAATTATCTTACAAAATTCAACAAACCCAGGAATGAAGCATAATTATGACACTCATCTCCAATTACATCCAAACAAAGACCTTTAAGAATAAAATATAATTGTTGCACTCATCTTCTCACTTTTAAATACTCCTTCCATCTGTATTGGCAAATTAAGCCTGAATAGAAATACAAATTTATGTGACATTATTTAAAGTAACATCACTATTTTCCAAGTATTTTGCTTTTATACATTATGATTCTTTTCATGTGCAAAATTTTGAAATAAAATCTTCAATTCTTAGTTTGCCTCTTTATAATTTTTATAGCTCACATACTGAGACGTGGCAAACACATTAATTAAATATTTGTTCTATTAAGTGTGCTACTTGAATCTAATGAGTGTTATTTATATATGGCATCAATACCCAAAACATAAAGCTTTATAATTTATTAGTAAAAGTACATTCTCTGGATCATGATAGCATTCACTTTTCTTCTCTTTAATTATATGATCATTCAAAACTGAAGGCCTTCTGCTGTTCAGTGTAAGACCACTCACAATCTAAATATTGAGCCTGATTATGTGTAATACTGCTGCTTTAATGCACTGTAGAATGAGATTGAACAGTCCATTCGCAGTGCAGTGCATTCAAGCTGTCACTAAAGCCAAAGTAAATTAGATAAGGTCATATATCAGTACTTATATAGAGGGTTTACTATTTTGATTTTGCCCCCTGCAACTCCTGCTCTTTTTTTGCTAAAAGTTACATCTCCTGCATTTTACATGAATCCTGAGTTGATCTTGTAAATGCTGAAATAAAGAAGAGAAAATCTTGAAACTCCCAAAGTATCATTAGCTCTGCTGTCATTCATAACAAGGAACTATGCTGGGTTTTGCCTAACCACCTGATAAACACTGCCCAGTTCTAATTAGTAGTGATTTAAACATATCAGAAAAAATAACAGGGGCCTCAATTTTTTTTAGGCCACTAAGCAATCTTTGCACAAGAAAATACTGTTTGCACTGACCTTCACTGCTCAGCTGAGACCTGAGCAACTCTGTTCAGCAGAAGGTATTACCAAAGCTCTAAAAAAGAGCTGCATTTAGTTAAGGCCAATAAAGTCAGTGCAAACTGTCACATCTGAAAGGAAAGTTCTCTCAGGATGCTCAAGTCCTTCACATATCTCATTAGCTCCATTTAGAGTCACTGTGTACGCTTTTCCACTTGCCATACCTGTATGTAAATTTTGTTTGTGAGTGATATTTCTATGCAAAGGTGGGGACAGGGGCTATTAGCCTCAGATGTCCCCTCCACAAGTGAGCAGCCCAACTCCTTCTCAGATCAAGCATGAAAAAGCTGATTAAAGGAGCCTCCATAAGCCCATATGAGGGGATGAAGAAAGGCCATCAGCTCACAAACCCTGCTGTGACAATCACATTTCTCACTCTCTCAGGATTTTCATAGAGGTGCACAGAGAGAAATGAAAGAGAAAATAATTTATATTTCTGCTCCTTGTTTTTCCTATGTGGAATGTGTTTGGAGAATTGTTTACCTGGAGTGAGTGCTTGATTGGATTCTGATGAGGATTGTTTGAGCCTGATGGCAAATCAGATCCACCTGTGTCTGAACTCGAGCGAGAAGGTCACAAGTTATGTTAGAGTCAGAGAAAGTAGTATGTAGTTTTAGTATCCTCCTTTTATATAGTATATTGATGCATTTTAGCATAGTTATAATAAATAAATAATTCAGCCTTCTGAATTGAGTCAGACATTGTCAATTTTTCCCATTGGGTTTGCCTGCATTTACAATACCCTCCTTAGCAGTCTGAGATCATAAAGCACGGAGCATATCTTCAATGGATGCTAAATCTGGGCCAGTTTTACTTTCTGAAACAAAACATCTGGCTTCTTAGAACCTGATTAAAGGAAGACATACAACAATAATTTTTCAAAACTAAAGTGCTGAGGTTCACAAAACTTTTTGATTACACAGGGAAAATGTACCTTTTTTTCCCATAAATTTGAAGAATTAAGACAGTATCTTACAGCTCTACAGCAAGAGATTTTTTGGGATTTTCACTCTTAACTCCAGCCTTGGGACACAGATGCTTTCTTTTTAAATATTTAATTAACTGGATTTGAGTGATTTTTAAAAAGAACAAGTAAAATCACATTATGTGAGATCAATAAGTGATGTGTTAAATCAGTGGTTAGTTTGCAGCATAAAGATTTTTTATACCTAAATGAAGTTTCTGTTTAATAGAATAAATTAAGAGAGATCCACTTAAATCCCAAACATATTTAATTAAAATAAGGTAATTATTGTAGAGTTATATTTGAACAGACAATACAGTTGCAGCAATTATCTCTAATTATGCCATTCCAATCACAGTATAATAGAGGTTTCAATGTCACTAAGCAGTATAAGGATAATTACTCCTTCCATTATTCTGATGGGCACATAATTAGCAACTTTAGGAAAAAATAATCACGGGGACACAATAGCCACAATTTAACTACAGGCTGATTGAGAATGACCAACTTATTCATTGCAAAAAGAAAAAGTATCACCCTCAATTGGTTCCAACTGAATAATCATGTACTTCCCTTAAAAATAGTATTTATTCCATACTCAAAATCATGTTTTATTAAAATACTATGCTTACTGAACAAGACCTTAAAATAGCAGTATTTAATAACACAGTTGAAAAAGTCTCAGATGAAAACCTCTCCTCTAGCGGAGGATAATTGAAGTCCAAAACACAAGTGCAACCATGGATCCATCTGAACCTTTAACTGGTTCTTAAATATTACATTCTTGGTCTGAGAATGAAAATATTTGAGCCAAAGCCTAGAGTTTCTTCAAACATGTAACTGAAAATCAGGCGGACAAGAGAGCAGAAACCCTGGTGACAGTACTAACAGACTCTGGAGATTTGTCTCACATATTTCTGTATTCACTGTCTCCAGATAGTCAGGTTTTCTGTGGTTCACCTTCAGTGCCACACAGAAACTGTGACCTTACAAGTGAGAGCTAGGCATCTCCTGCTTCAGTCCATTCCTCTATCTGTGGCACTGGACATGACCTGGACATGACACTGAACCAGTCTTTATTTCTGCTGGCAAGGAGGCATGGCATGGCCACACCTAAAAGAAAAGTCACTTTCAGCCAGCTGGGCACAGCCCTAGGGCCACCTGAGAGCTGCTAAGCAAGCCTGACAGTCCAGCACCTACCCCTTCTGTTGGCATCACCAAACACTGATGGGAACGCCCATGAGATCACCACTCCTCATACCCTTCCCAGTCACCTGTGACCACTGTGGTGCCCCAGCTAACTCCAGATTGGTTCCCTCCTACCTTAGGAATATTTCTGACTCACCTGAGCTGGAGAACAAAGCCTAGTTTTCTGCTCAGTCAAACACAGAAAGGGAGGTGTCTAGGTGATGTCTGGTGGCTTGAATTACCCCTTGAAAGGCTCTACACCACTGTGGGAATCCAGGGCTCCCTCTGGCTGCCCTGGAAGGCCTGGGACCCTGGCAGGGGGACAGGAACACCCCTGGACAGAGCCCCAAGAGATACTGTCTCTGATCTCTGTCCATGGAAAAGAGTTTCCAATCTTACAGGATGAATTACAAGCTCTGAGTGTTTGATATAAGTAATAATTAAGTGTGGCACGGGTGCAAAAGTAAAATTTTAGGATTCTAGATTAGAGGTTCAAAGGGGACAAGATGGAGGAAATTGGGTGTGTCTTGTCCTTTTTCTCCTTCTTCATGCCCTCCATGTTTCACTGTAGTGTTGGCATTTTTCTATTGGTTTAGGCTGGGGACACACTGTTCAACGTAGGTGACAGATATTGGCACATTATTGTAAATATAGCACAGGTAGTTTCTGGTATTTAATGTTTGTAACATCCCACTGAGGGCAGAGCTCCACACGCTGCCCTGCAGGACAGACCTGTGGCAGGGCAGCAGAACATGTTAGAGATAAGCAAGAATAAACAACCTTGAAAACCAGCACAGACGAATTATGACTTCTTCTTCGGCAATGGGGCAGAAAGACAGAGACCTTCTACAATCTCGGGATCATCAATACCTCAGATTCCGACACACCACTTCTGCAGCTAAAGGGGCAGAATTTATCTCAGCTGCATGCCTGAAGCTAGGTGGGATGACTCCAGACCTAGGAGGAGATCAATAATCTTTGCCGTCCATCCCTAGCAAGGGTGGCACAGCAAAAAAATGGGTTGTCCAGTCAGGATTGCCACGGCATCTCACTGTTCCTCACTTAGCATATAGTTCAAAGTTTCGGAAAGACTAACAACTGCCGCTCCCAAAAGCTAGCTGGAAAATTTCCCCCTCTGTACTAATGCCCTACATGTGGGACACAAACAACACCCCACAGACACTCACTTATTCCTGGGCCACATCCTAAGGAAAATACACCATTCTCACTGACAAGGAATATCTTCTATCTATACAAAACTTGGCAGCTACATAATTTCCCTGAAACTATGTTCAGGAAAAATGATGTGTTTTTAAAAGGATTTAATTGGCTTTTTAAGTGACAGTCAGTTTTAGACAAAGACCCAATAAGTTCCCAGATTTTCCCTTTTATGAGTGGCATAACGT
Source organism: Lonchura striata (assembly GCF_050655825.1). NCBI lineage: Eukaryota > Metazoa > Chordata > Aves > Passeriformes > Estrildidae > Lonchura > Lonchura striata. The sequence goes on along the minus strand of NC_140705.1, from coordinate 79,854,111 downwards.
TTTCTGCTCTTTTGCAGAACCAGAAGCCCATTTAAGATTCCAAACAGAGGCTTTCAAGCACAAACATTTTGGAGTGTGAACTGGACTCAAAAATACTACAAATCTCAATTTTTTTCTTTCCAGTCTAGACAGAAAGGATATGTAACATAGGATATGAAAATATAATTGTGGGGGGGGGGAAAGATACCATTCTTATATAGTTGCAGTTATAAGACCTGAAAAAGATGAATGCTTCATTTTGTAGGGTAGAAAGAAGTAAAGGTGTTAGAAGCCTCTTCATGTTTTCCCTCAGTGCTTAGATTTAAAAGAAAATTGAGGAAACATAGTGTTTTTAAGAGAGACGATTGAGACTTTCTGCTAGACTAATAAACAGCCTTGCCAAGACAGGATGTATTTGTATTTCAAACCTGACAGACAATGCAATCGCTGATTGCAGGACTCAAAACAGAGACTCACCACACACAGGGTCATCTGCCCATAGGCTGTTCAACACATATCTGCAGCCCAGTGCCACAGCCTCTCTCCCCCAGTCTGGGATGCCAGCAGCCAGCTACAGCAGGTCAGCTTGAGCTGCCACCTGATGGACAGAAAGCTGCCAGGTACCTCCAAGTGACACAAGGAATATGTTCCAGCTGCCCACTTGGTAAAGCCCTACAGAAATCCACAATCCCTGCTGGCAGCTTATGCACTTTTAACACACTTCAGCCATTTTCAACTAAAATGTACAAACAAACTAAAATTCTATCATTCACTTGCCTCTCACAACTCAATCCATCTCCTCTTTGCCAACAGTAAAAAAGGAGTCCTGCAGTTTTCCCATTAGGCCAATACTTTATTGGCAAGGCAAGATGAAGTGAAGAACACTTTCTACATTTGAGTGAGGCCTTCCCAGCAAATGCTTGATTGTTGTGCCCCATAAAAGGGGCTGCAGGTTAATTAAGAATTCTGACTCCCGTGGTGATTAGACAGCATGAGGAAGGGCAAAGCTTCCCGAAGAGACACGCAGGCAAAAAAATGTTCTCAATGTGCTCAGAACCAAAATTGCAATGACATCTGCACACTACCGGTCAGGCATGCTTATTATATGGTATAAAAACATCTTCTTTTATTAGATTTTGTGACAACTAGCCATTGCTTAAGTGGACTGAAGACATCTCCCCTGGAACTGGATACCAACTGTTGCCTCTTAGTTTATAACATTTCAATAATTGTGCATTCTTCAGAATAGTGAACAATTAAGATAGAAACTTCCAATTTTGCAGTAAATATAATATACTTTTCCTATATGTTCTACACGTTTTCCAATTCCTTGTTTTACTGTATTTGTGCACTTTTGTCTAAGATGCTTCCTAGTAGTGTTTCCTTTGTATGTTTTTCTGGGGAAAAAGGGAGATGTTGTCAGAACAACTCCGTTGATACACATTCTTCCATTGTATATTAGCACTTCTCTTACTTTTTTTTTTTTACCTCAAAAGGCTATGCTATTGCATTCTCTCAGTTTCCTTCTTTTTACTTTCTGTGATTGTTTTACTTCATTTAGTTCTGAACTTCTAACATTTTCCATTTTGCAGTAGACTCTAGTTAGTTCTTTTATTTGTAGGATTTTTCATAATGTTGACTTATAAAAGTTGGTGTTACTATATATTCTGCTTCATTACAGAGACAAGTTTTCAAAGTCAACACTATCTTCATCTCTCCCTGTGCCTCTGGGCATATTGAGTACAAACCACTTGGAGTTAAAAGAAACAAAACAAAACAAAACAAAACAGGGAAAAAAGCCAAGACAAACAACCACAACAACAAAATAACAACACACTTGTATTGCCCTTCTCTGAAAGCAGTTCAAAACCCTGTCACAGAAAAATGCAGCAACAGAGAGCTCTAGAGGCCCTCTCCTGCATTGCACCAATTCCCACACACACATAGATATATATACACACACTTTCACAAAAGCAGAATGCATGCCTAATCTCTTCTGTATGCACGATGTGCAGAAAGCTTACAAAACACTTCAGCCATAAGCTGCAATTGTGATATCCATCACTCTGTTCAGTTACTAGATGAAGGTTCATTTAGTTCTTTGAAATGAAGGGAGCAGAGAAGTGTTTTTCTTGGCTCTTTCTTTGGAAAAGAAGATAGTGCTTGTTGATGACAAACAATAGACCCAGGTTTATGCCTATAAAGAAAGGTGTCCTTACAAGTAAATTCTAGATCAGTTCTGTTGTCATCAATTTTTCCTAATTTTTTTTTTTAAAGTCACAAAACCCACAATGCTTTTTCCATTTCAGATGAGGAGCATGCACCTGCAGTGACTGTGCTCATCAAAATCCCTTTGAGGTAAGATTTAAGTGGTTAGTGGAAAGAAAAACACTTTTTTAAGAAATCCCAAACTCATACATACTACAGGCTTCCTCAGGTACCACTGAAGTGAATCTTTCCAAAGCACTGTGGAGCCACCTGGCAGAAGGTGAAGAGCTGGAGTGCAGGAGCCTGTACCTGACCATCAGCTGTGGAACAAGGCACATGCACTAAGAACTAAAATACTGATACTGCTGCTACCCAAGAGCAGAGCCTGAACTTTCCATGCCACAAATACAGGTCTGTTTCACAGGGTCTATTCTATCTCAGGTCCTGACATTTTGTCATTACTTCTGAACCAGAATTTGCCTTCTTAATTGGAAAAATTCTCCACTCAGATGTATCACAGCTCAGTGACTGCCCCAGAGCACCTCTCTAGTATCACCCCAGTACCTCTTTCCCTGTTGCTCCTGAAAGGCAAACCTGCCAGTTCACAAAGAAGCATTTCCTCTTAGAGAGGGTCAAGATGTTTCAGGCACTTCATGCAATGACAAGCTAAGCCAAAGGACAAGAGCTTAAGTACAGAATACCACTTTGTGCAGTGCCCAGAATGTTTAAATCTATTCCTTCCTGCAAACTCTCCTCCAGGCCACTCAAGTCATGTGAAAAAAAAAAAAAAAAAAAAAAAAAAAAAAAAAAAAAAAAAAAAAGAAAAAATTTAGATACAAGCCTCATAGGAAAGGTGCTACTAATCATCTTTGCAATCCCAAGTCCTTCCTGTGCAGGGACCCCAGAGCTGGATACAGGGTTCCAGGTGGGCTCTCACCAGAGCAGAGCAGAGGGGTAGAATCCCCTCCCTGGCCCTGCTGCCCAAACTGCTTTGGATGCAGCCCAGGGCAATTTTGGGTTTCTGGGCTGTGAGTGCCCATGGCTGGGTCACATCCAGCCTCTCAGCCACCAGCATCCCCAGTTCTGGGCAGAGCTGCTCTCCATCTGTTCATCCCAGCCTGTGCTGACACCAGGGGTGCCCCAAACCAGGTGCAGCACCTTGCACTTACTATTATTAAACCACATGAAACTCCCATGGGCCCACTTGTCAAGCTTGTCCAGGTCCCTCTGGGTGACATTCCATCCTTCAGGGGTGTCAACCACACCACTCAGCTGGGTAGCATCTGCAAACACTCTGGAGGTACACTCAGTCCCTTCCTCTATGTCATCAATGAGGACAGCACATAGGCACAGTAGGAGTCCCCACTCACTTTCAGGGCTGGCCCATTGCTAGACCAAAATAGCTTTGAACTGGGCAAAACTCAAACTGGCAAACTGTCCCTGAAAGCCTCCATAGCTTCCTCATCCAGGAGCTAAAACAGAGCACTGCAATTGAAATTCCCATGACCTGCTGTCCTCTGCCAGGCCTCACAGGACAGAGGGGGAGCAGCTTTTCTGGCAGCACATGCAAATTTTCACAGCTTTCCAAGGCTTCCCTGCAACTGTCAACACTAAACCTCTCAAGCTTTTCCAGTCATTTCTGCAGAGGAAGAGAGGACTGTCCTGAACCAAAGGGCAATGCTGCCAGCCAATGGTAAGTTACATTTTCGGATGAAGAAGCCACCTAACTGATCTATTATGCATTTTGCCACATTAAAAAGGTTGCATGACACCATGTTCATATGTACAAATAAGGTGTGCATGGTGTGGGTTGGTTAAATAGTCCTAAATATTCAACGCCAAAAAAAAAAAAAAAAGACCATGTTCCAGCAAATGATCTTGAAAAAAGATCAATAATGGTCAGCTTGAACGTTTATTAAAGAACTGCCTAAAAATAGAATTAAGAACTGTGGATTCTGTCTCAACATATAAGCACCATAAAATTACTCATATGAGCCTAATTATATGTGAAACAGCTCGTATTTATCTAGTTCAAAATAAAAAAGCCCAAAGGAAACTCAGACAAGAGCAAGCCTTAATTCAGTCTGATGTATTCCTGCATTTTGAAGAATATTCCTCACAAAACATCAGGGTCCATAGTCATAACAAAAATTAATGCAAAGAAATGGTTGTATATATAGAGAGAGATATGATTCTCTTAAATGAAAGTAACTTATTTGAAATAACTGGGCTTACTTTTCATTCTGAAATAAAGGGAAAATACAAGTATGGATTGTTTGGTAAACAAAATAAGCAATGTCATGGTCAAACAAAAAAAGGACAGATTTTATTTTCTGAAAATGCACCAACAGGAAATAAACAGCCTTCTGTAAAAGTAACAATCAACAGCAAAGTGCAATGCCATTAGGCATTTCAAAGGACAGAGTGGAATGTGTGGGAAGATTGGAACAAAAAATAAAGAAAGCTATTTAAAAAACCCAGATGCCTGACAGAAAAATAAGAAAAAGACATGGGTTGTTGTTCTGCAAAAATGATTGAAATAAATTGATATTTTTGAAATAGGAAAATGAAACAGAAAAGAAGCAATAGAATCCAGATTTTTTTTTTTTTTTTTTTTTTTTGCCATTTCATTTGATAGCAATAATATGTAAGGTCATCTTTCATATAAACTTACCCTAAGTAGAAATATTTTGCTTCTCTTTACATTGAGATTGGACAGTAAAGTCATTATAGTTTGTTCATGTGGTGGTGTTCCTTATCTTGTATGGTTCCTCACAAAGTAATCTATTTTATAGTTGGGGGGAAAAGCCACCCCTATTTGTATAATACCAATGAGCATTAAACATAGCAAAGATAGTTTTGCTGGCTCATAAAAATTGAAACAGGAAAATGGCCACAGAAACACTCAAATTTTGCCAATGTGTTCACATTATTCACAAGAATGCAACATGCTTAGGATACTAACTTCAAATTGGAATTTTTACCTCCTACTTATGCCATATTTTTGGCACAGCTTATGAACAACATTTCTGTCTCTCAAAACTGTTTGGTTCCCACAAGATACTGCCAGTCAACATTGTTGAAAGAAACAAGCCTTTACCACTTCAAATATTTATCAAAATTTTCCTTTAGACTTCAAATAAACAACCACATAATAAGGTGCTTTAGAGTGTGTAAAAGATGTTATCACTGGAGTCTTTACAGACATATAAAATACCCATAAAATTAGTTTGAAAGCACTTTTTCCTGAAAGGAAAAAGACCCTAAAATTTTCTGAGGGGTGAGTGATATGTGGTTTGGGATTTACAGTACCCATTACCTGAGTTCCAAAAAATGTTAACATTAGAAAGACTTTTGAGTATTTACTCCAAAATCTTGACTGAAATTACAAAATACTATATTCCTACACCTTCTTATGTTGTTCTTTGCCTGTTTTTTCACCATACATTGAAGATGACATTTAAAATGCCAATTATATTCATGCATCAGTCTCATAAAATGTATGTTTGACATGTTCTGGGTCATGTTAAGAAGGTAGGCACTGATCTTTTGCAAAAAAACATTCTTTCAGCCAAATTCAAATCAATGTGTTAGTACTTATTATAAAATACCAACATTAGAATAAGAACAAGTCTAGGTAATTGCTGTGACAATAAGTAGGCTAAGACTGTATTTAATATCCTCCTTCATTACTAACCCATTTGGCATTTAGCCTAGTCTCAAAAAAAAATTATTTGATGTGTTGATGGATGTCATGTGTGCCTTGTACATTTATAGCACTCCTATTGTAATTCAACATTAATTATATTTCACATTATGTCCTGCATAATGCAGCGGTACAAAATGCTCATATTTTGTAAATGAGAAAATTAAGCTCTACTTTTGTCCATTCTAATCCCATTTTACACTTATTACACTTCTGTATCAGAACTCTCCCGTTTTCTTACCAAATCCATGAGCACCAAAAACAAAAACCTAATTTTCATCAATTCTATATCACTTTAATATATTTTCCTGCTTTTGAATTCTTACCAGGATGATAAAATACAAGTTATGAGAAAAAAAAAAAAAACTAGAGTCCAGTCTTCATTAGGTATAGAAACAATAAACATCCATAAAAGCAGACTACAGGTCAAAGATTTTAAGAAATGTGTCACTTCATGTATACACTGACCTCTTCTCAGTCAGATGGACATTTGCTCAGAGATGACTAGTGTTTATTTTCCCATAGCTGTGTTTATCACAAGAACAAAAGATAAAAGAAAAATAAAAAGCAATTTTTTATTGAGTCATAGAGAGTTATCCCTGCTAAAGTGGCCCTGATTACTAGTATAGAATAAGGAAGTTAAAAAAGGAACAATACAATGGAAGATATATAGATATTTGTGGAAAAAAATATTTTTAAACATCAGGACACTTTTTACACTTTTTCTAATGTCTCATCATTGACAAACTCTATAGACGAAGGTTCCTTCTATAGGAAGTTCTCTTGGTTGCCTTCATTTCACCAGTACACCAAGTGACCTTTCTGGGGACTCCCTGCTTGTGTAAAGCCTTAAGGTGCTTAGTGTGAACAGATAGGTTGAAAACAGGACAATATTCTTCACACTGTTTACTAAACTGTCCTTCTGCGAAATATTTATATCAAATGTGGCATTTCTCAAACAAAAGCTAAAAATACCCATGAAGAAATGGGGCAGGGGTGGGGAGGGAGAAGGGAAAAATAAGAAAGCATAAACAAGACATGAACTTCATCCCCACCCAAGACATTTTTGCCCTCCTTTGCAGACTTTTGGAGCTAGACACTCCAGAGACTTTCTAGCAAATAAGACGGAAAGGTTAATATCACCTATTTCCTGACAATCTCCGAGAATAAACATATGGCTGAATAGGACTATACAAGTTTATTGTTCAAGAAAAGCTTTGGGAATATCAGACCAAGTGTTTCTGTACCTGTGAGCAGATGTTGCTGCACCTGACTACTACAGTTTCAGTAGAATGTTATGAGCTGTTACTTGACTCTTTGGGAAGTTGTCCATAGTAGACCAGAGGAGCAGATCTCCTCTTCCTCTGGGCAAGAGGGAAAACCTCAATTACCACGTGCACTTGGTTATCTTCACTTGCTAGTTTTTGTGTCCACACCAAGAAATCAAAGGATATGATAACTCATGGGAGACCTCAGCTACAACCCTCCATAGGGCCACTCAGGCAGATAGCATCTAGATGGAAACTCTACAGTCTTTCCTTAAAAACTCAGTTGCTTTTCCTTCAGCAGAAGGATCTTTCCGAATTGTGTCTCAATATTTATAAAAGCAACCAAAGCCTCCATCCAGTTTCTGTGGGTCTTGAAACCATATGAGTATGTGCTGGAATCATACAGCTTGGGAGAGGTCTTGATTTTCTAAGTTCAAGTACTCAAGACCTTTAAGATATATCCCACTTACCAGCTAACCACACAGATAAAAAATCCTTCCTCACTTTTGAGCTTCTAAGGAAAAAAACTATGCAGTACAATATGTTAGAGGAAACTAGAAAATAAAATTACAGCTGAGCAGTAGAAAAAGAGGGGTGGAAGGGGAGATAACAGTCTCATTGAAGCTTAAGACATTTTTAATGTATTTCATTCTTCTTTGCTTTTTAAGCAAGACAGGAAGTCCATACAGCAAGCTTCTGAAGAGTCAGACAAGGACAGCTATGTCCTGAATTCAAAAACCACAGCTGGCTAGGCCAAAGCAATGCTTTCATAAGCCATGTTTTCATTAATTAGTACTTAAGCCATGCTGTTTTCCAGCTAGAAGTAAACAGTAGCTGTTTATAAACACACACTCCACACAGTCTAAAATATGCTGAAAGTGTCAAGTGCCAAGCAGTGCCACAAAAATTGGGAACAAATCAGTGATATCTTGAAGGAAAAGAGCCAGAAGCAATACTGCACATGTAACAGATGCTTAACAGAAGTTTCCTGAAGGTACTCCAACTATAATAGGTGTCACATTGCTTATAAATCTTATGAAGTACTAAAAAGTCAACTCTTGAGGCTCTCCTATTAAAAAAAAAAAAAAAGAAAACACAACAAAAAAAACCACCCCACATAGGTAGGTGCTTGAAGTTTCCAGGCCACCTTCTCAAAGAGCCTCAGCAAATTAAAAATTGACTGCATCCAGGAATCATTAAAAAAATAAAGTTAATTTTTTTTAATATTATAGATAACTTTCAATACAATCTCCTAACATTGCTGCTACAGTTAGTTGTGAAAGTCCTGAACTTGTTTGTGTTGCTATATATTTAAAATATACAGCTACAGTAAAAGAGCCTTGTTTCTAAAACTTTGTGATACACCTATAAAATTTTCATGCTGAATTATTAGAATTTTAATGTTATTATTTTATGTCCATTACTTACTTACAGCAGCACTACAGGGCTTCAGAACAGGGACAGTGCTGGGATTGTCTGTCCAACACTTCAGGTTTAGTCAGCTAATCTTCAGGCAAGTATCTCTGCACATAGGAACACTGCAGTCCTGAGGCTGACTAAGCAAAAAAAAAAAAAAAAAAAAAAAAAAAAAAAAATCTACAGCCTGTATTCAAAAGACTGTAAGAATCAGGATGCCATGCACAGCAAAAACTTGTTATGCATAGATCAGTCACTGAATCCATATTTATTTAATATTCTCCCTTTACAGTCAGAATTCCTGATGCCTTTTCAGAAGCCATGACCATGTCCTGGATCTGTACCAAGCTTCCTTTGCACAGCAGCCTACCCTAAACTTTATACATGTAGTCTCCAAAGTATCCTGTGAATCTGCTCTTCATTGGTTACTCCACCAAAAATCAGATGCTGCAGTAGCAAGCCTTTTCACTGCAGCCAAAGGTCACATGTAAATTATTACAAAAGACCAATAATCCATGGAGACAATATTTTGAAAATAGGTTTCAGCGGGACTGGGATACTGCAAAGGGGTGCAATATCATCTTATCAGCCCATTTAAAATCTGTTCAGCTGTTCTGTTAGACATAAAACAGATACAATTGGTAAGTTATCTAAAAATGAAAAAAATAACCTATACAACACAAATTGCAAAAGTCTTCTCTTATGGCAGCTAATGCTTCTTAGTCACTTTGTACATAATCAAATTAGTCTTGTCAAAATTTTTCACTGAGTATTTGCAATAAAACTTCTGGTTATGCTAATCTTTGTCCTTTATTATCCTTAGCATTTTCAGAGGTGCTGCCCTAGAGAGGTCCACAAGTACTGACATTTTAAAAAAATCAGTCATTTGATATTTGGAATTACTTAGAAATACCTTAATAGCAGCTCAGAATAAAGGTGGGGTGGGTGTGAATGCATGCACAAGTGCACAGTTGTTCTTCGACACACCTCTATCTTTCTTACCTTATTTTCTGGACCTCAATAATTTTGGTACTTGAAATCCTATAATAGCAAGGTCACATTCAAGATTCAACCTATGTCAATGAAAGAAGGCTATTGAGATGCTGATTTCTTCCAAGTTACACTCTGTGCTGGCTGCTCCACTTAGCTTGCAACACATGCTGATACCTGAAAGCCCAGACTGCAAAACATGCACTGCAACATCTCCTGGACCTTGCAAAGCCTGTTTGGACAGAGCAATAATTCACCAGAAACTGGATGTTCTGGACTTCTGGTTTTTTTAGCATAAATCAAAGATAGCTTTTTAATAAAGTTCAAGTGTTTCAGTAATTTACGAAACAGAAAAACAGAGTCATGCCCATTGTACAGATCAGATATTCAAACCCCAGATAAACATGAACTACAAAATAACACCAAGTAGATCAATTCCAGAATGGGAAGATGATTTTATTTTAAACAGTGTGATATTCTATGAATTACCCTGCCACTTCTGAGTTGCTTCAAGATTTATGATTGTCACTTCTCAGTATCCCAGTTTAAAACACCTATTTTAAATGCATTTTATGAGAGAGCAATGTTAACATGAAACCGAAATAGATGTGTTTGTTGTTTTCTGGGGATTTTTTTAACAGAAAGAGCAATACACTAATTATTACTTATCATTGCTTTCCAGGATGAAGGCAGAGAGAGCTATATCTAGCTTCATATTTAGGTTTCTCTTGGAAACTGGAAGTTTGCCAATTAAGATGTCTCTTCCTTCCATTACCCTAAGTATCTTTTAAGAGACAACAAAATTAGCACAAGGTCTCCAAATGGGATGACAATTCATTCTGACAGTTAAATAATGAGTTATTCTTCTTTCCCAGCTTTAAAAAATTGGGAGGAACTGGAATGTCAATGATAATTTCATACTGCATGAGATAAAGTGAATTATTATGCTCTCATTAGCTCTTCAGAGCACAGACCATAACACATCTTGTTTGGAAGTCTGAGACATTTTAGATGAATTCCAGGGTGTTGCCTAATATTACCACTTATGGCAACAAACAATGCCATCATATTTTTCTCTCTTTACTATGCTTTGAAAGCCAAAGTAATCACAAAAAGGAAGTCCACAGGTAGTACCCAACTTCAGAAGAGGGCATAAGTCATCCCATGAAGAGCTGTTGGATGTTTCTGCTGGGCTGCTTTTGGTCCTCAGATTAGACAGGTCAAAGTTCACTGGTTTGCTCTACAGTCACCATGCTGTGCTGCAGACATACCCAAGCCCTCTTTCTTTATTAGCCTCAGGGCCTGCTTAGTTGCAGGATGGTGGCCATAGCAGAATACACAAAAGTACAGTTGTTTTTAATGAAAGTACAATACCAGACCCTTTATCAGGCTACAGAAGAACCCAGGAAGGAAAGAGTATTGTAACCTAGCTGGTCCTTATAGAAATACAGGTCAAGATTCAATGGTTTAATTTTTATCCAGAGAAAAATAATCACTGTTGTATGCCTTATTGGTTATTTTAATAACTACTGCCACTGATTATTCCCTGTGGTTGGGCTTCTTTCTCATTATTGCACTAAGCAGAGAAAAAATAAAGCCTTTAGAAAAATAGAATGGGACAACTCTACAGGGAATTTCCAAAAGAACAAAAAGATAAGACTCAAAAAGAACCCTATCCCTGTCCCTATTGTTAACTGATTTATCAAGCTGTATATGGAAGAAACACTCAAAGAAAAATGGAAAACAATCTTAAAGGACTATTGTTACAATCCCAGTTGAAGTAAAAATGGTATCATTAAACATTCCAAAAGGAAAAGTTTCCAGCTGCAATCATACACCATTTCAGCAATCTGAAAGGATATTTAGAAGAAAGAGAACAGCTGACACTTCCCCACTGCTGTCTCTTGATTTATGTGTCTAGATGACTCACGATAAATAAATCCACATGTTTCAAATTGTCTTGTTTATAAGACTATGAACAAAGTATATTACCATAGCATAGAAATTTCAGAATTCCAGACAGATCAAAAATTTATTTCCAGTGTCCCATCTATTTTGCAAATCACTGCACCAAAATTTTTCAACATCCCTCAGAATCCTACAGTGCTCCTTCTTCTGCTGTGCTTCAGTGAACATTTCACCAGCTGTACCTCTCTGCATCAGAATAAAATGAACATATAGAAACCTTTGAAATCACCAAAACACAAAAATAATCATTTCCCCTTCATTTTTTCATTACATCCACTGTCTCAGATGCTGGTAGAGACCATGATATGATTGTCTGGCTGCAGTATTTAAAAGCAGTGATGAAGCCACACTCATTGTAGGAGGAAGTGCTTGAGCTGCCTCTCTCAGATTCAACATTTTCCTCACCACATCCTCGTGCCTTCTCCTCAGACTGGACATATTTAATAGACACCTCTTTATTAAAAAAATATAAGCAAATTGTGTATATTTTGCACTAGAACATCTTGAAATTTTAATATTCCAAAGCTCTATTTGTTGTTTGTTTCCAAGAAAGACAAAGCAGGAGTAGAGAAGCAGTGGTTAGGAACTAGCAGCTTATCAAGTGTCTGGGGTTGACTGGTTTTTATCAAAACCAGGGAATGCACGAAGTTCCCATAAGACTGAACAATTTTAAATTAGTAAGACAGTAAACACCTAGTCACACTTCTCAAGTGCTTTCTGGTCAGAAGAAAGACATTATGGAAAGTGTTCTAGAAGAGCCAAGCTGGATGTCCTTAGGGAAAACTCTTGCTGCAGTCACACAACAGCAGAAGCTTTATGCACACCACTCACCACAGTAAAGACTCTTGCACAAGAACAGGCACTACTAATGAAACTTTAAACAGGTTATACTTTGCCAAGGGCAGAGAAGACCAAAGGTAGCAGGTAGCCTGAGCACAGCATTCCTCCAGGTCTATCTTTGCAGTTAGAGGAGAAAAAATTGTGAAAATATTCAGAATAAAATCTAGATCCCTTTTCTTAATCAGATTCCTTGTTGGCAGCTTATTAAGAGTCTAGTAATTAGACACCATTTTCTGTGTAGCCTCTTCTAAAGTTCATTAATCTTTCTTCATCTCATAATTTTTCCCCACCTCTTCCTTTTCCACATTTATTTAAACACATTTTATCTTTGCCAACCCTTCAAGGCAATCTACGCTTATATTTGCACTTCAAAACTGCCCTGGAAGCCATAGGGTGTCAGTAGTTCCTACATCCCCCTGGAAGCAGCCAGCACAGTGAAATAACACCACCAGCTGATGACACACACATTCAGGGCAAGGGGTGCTGCATGCAGTCCTTACCACCTGCCTTTATCCATGAAGAATAGCACTAACTGGCAAATTTTGTTGGTACCATTAAGTTGAGCCTAGAGAATTAGCCAAGCTATAGATGCTACACAGAAGTATATAATTGGTGCTTCCCTCAGGGAAATATCTCAATCTGTTTACTGTTGAACTCCCATTATTTTCATTAGCTATTACTAGCCATGTGGGGAAAAGGCCTGCTGTGCACAGGTGGCTGAGACATCTCTTCCTGCTTTCAGGACCTCTGTTTATGCCAGTAGGACAGAGGCATAAGCTACTAGATGCAGGGAAGTGATTCAAATCAATTTTCTCTAGGCTAGAAAAGCCATTTAATGTAGTCCTGTGAGATACAACAAGAACTTGTAGCAACAAAAAATCTGCAGATGCTGAAGCTGGGCAAAGGAGTTCAGGGCTCTTTAATAAAATTTTGCTTAGAACACAAGCTGGCTTGGATTTCTAGTCTCAGTGTGAAAGAAAAAATAAAAATCTGTGGTTTATTTGCACACAAGTTTCTTCCCTTTGTCCTACTTCAAATGGTTCCTCATCATCACCATTCCACTTCCAGCCTCTGAGTTGGAAGCCAAGTTTTTTAAGAGTTGGAAGCCAACTTTTTCCAGAGCCATTTATCCCAGCCATATCAGTACAGTCAGCTCAGTCCATAACTCTGCTACAAACATAGTAGAAAATACCATGAAGATTAAGAAGTGTATGTCTGCAGTAATATTTCTGTTAAAAAACCTTGTTCTCTGAATTTCAAAGTTTTTCTAGGCAGAAATCACCACAGTTAACCTGTCTGCCATCACAGTTCCAAGAAGTAGCAGCTAAAATCTGTGAGCTATACTTCACATGTATTTTCAATCCAAATACTCAACTGTTTCAAAACTGCAAAATCACAATGTACCCCAACTCTGTACAGGCCTATGTTCAGGCTTCCAAACCTGTGCTACATCTCCCACAAGTTTCCTACTTTTAGTAATAACCCTTAAAAATTTTCTGATTTGAAATCTAGTATCTTACACTACTCATAGTTTTTGTAGTCACCTCAAGATCAAATTCTCCTTTACCTCTGGATGGATTGCTTTATTTCAACTGCTAGCAAGAGGGTCCATGTTATAGAAGAGAACTGCAGTTGAAATTATTTACAAGTCCAGATGGGAGTTCAGCCCTTAAGGATAAATCCAGACAAGTAAACTTCAGATGTCCGAAGACACTGGACCAAAATATCCATGCTGATATTCTGTAGTGTTGCAATATTTCCAACAATATTTGTCCAATATTTGTGTTGCTTTAAAAATATATGTATGTATTAAAAAAGGTGTCTCTAAACAATGACTTTTCATGCAAAACAATACAGAAAAAAAAATTTAACTGGAAAAATATTTGTTCATGGAGAGAAACAATTTGGATAAAAATACTGAGCAGCCTGCCTCATGTCCTGCTGCAAGAGAACCCAAGGGATGGAGAAAATGGCCAACTCTTACACAAGAGAGTGAATCAGCTTTGTGTGTCTCTCTGACCATGGCTTTCACTCTTCTCCCTGCTCATTCCTCTTTCCTGCACTCACTCATCTGCAGGAGGGGAGCATTGCTGGAAGAAAAAGCCTCTGACTGCCTGCAGTTGTTCCCCAGGAGAGGGCTTATAAACCAGGAAGAACCACAGTGACTTTCAGAATGGAGCCAGCTGGGCACCACACAAAAGGGAAAACAGCACAGGGATATTTATGCCACCCAGAGCAGGATACCTCCTTTGTTTTGCACCAGGCAAGGCAGCCTTTAGTGCTGTTTATATCACAAGTGGTGGCACAGAGCCCAGATACCCATTTCCACTGCAGTTGCTCCTTAAGAGATTTCCTTGCTTCAAAAATAGGTTTCTACAATTAATTAAATATTTTCTGAAATCAAATACTCATTTATTAGGAAATCCTAAGCTAAACAAAAAAGGAAGTCATCCAGAGTGCTGAAAAATAAGCTCTTTCACAAAATTGAAACCTCTTAATACTGCTCTTCAGCATTAACCATTCTCCCTATCCCATTTCTGTGTTAGGGCTTCAGTCCATTCTTCTATGCCACTGAGGTTTCATGCACTCCACTGGGGGTAAATGAGGGCCATGAAGGTTTATCACTTTGTGAAATGTGGCCTTGAAATATGTGGCTATGATGTTGGAAAGAGCACTGGGATGTATGTTAGTGTCTTCTGTGTTCTGCTCCATCTGTGACAGAACTGGAAACCAAGCAGAGATACTCTCCATGGAACATTATAGTACTTAAGGTAAATACACCAAGGCAGATAGCTGAATCCTGACCTCCTTTTGTACCAGGTCCTCCACTCTTGTTTTTAACTCATTAAGATATTTTTACAATGACATGTCTTGATAAAGGGAAAACTTGTCACACAATATTATTCTGAAAACTCACATTTTTCCTATTACTATATAGTTGCTATAACAACTTGATGCATCATCTTAATAATCATTCTCTGCATCCTTTTTAGCATTGTAGTTGTCATGACAACAACATGGATTTTATTTCAGACTTACCTCCCAACATTCTCAGATGTGTTTTTGTTGCTTTGAATGAAATTAGACTCAATCTCCACTAAACAGACCAAAAGAAAATCTGATGAAGTGCCTGTGAAAGAAAGCATCTTTATGGAAAAATGTTCTAAAGTTGTGGTATAAAAGACTTAACTATATCTTTTTCTGATATAGTTTCATGTTTACTTTGACAAAAAGCTCAATGCAAATACTATGTTTGAGAATTGAATGCACAGAATAGAACTTATAAATGTCCAAAATTCCAACATTCTGTCTAGAAATAAGCAATAGTTATTGATTTTTTTTAAAGAGACTAGATTTTTTTTTTTTAACTAATGCAGGAATAAATAGCTAACTAATATGGAACAATTCTAAGCTTCAGTGGGAAAAAAAAATGAAAACCAAACTAAACAATGTTGTGGCAATCTGATATTGTTCTATATTTTATGCAGTAGTGGAGATTGATGCTTTTTTTTTTTGTTATTAGATGGTTGTTGTGAAATGGGGAGCTAATGTAAGAAAAGCTTCCCAGTCAGCACCCCTTTTGCTCCTTAATGTCAGAAGAGAATTTAAAATTATAAACTGAGATTTGTAATTCACAGTATCATGAGCAATAAATTTACATCACTGATATAGAATAGACAAATCATGAGGTAGATCCTCAATAGAGATGTCAGGCCAAAGACTGAACAAGTTGCTCTCTCTTTTCCATTGACAGCAATACAATCTCTGCTGCCTGGATCTTAGCCTCCTCCTGGAAGGAGTGTTACTACTTTGTCACTTGAAGTGCTCAACTTGTTGCAGCTGTCTGAATTGTTAAATTCAGAGCAATATTTATATAATAACTACAAGTTGTGCAAATTTAAGATCAGCCCAAGAAGATTTCCAGTCACTTCCTATTACACATCAGAATATGCTTTATGCATTTGCAGCCCTTACAAATGTTTTCTCAGCAATAGGTAATGTTTTTGCTTTCCCTTAGTATTTCAAGCTTATTTTCCCACAATGTGAAATTCAGAGTCATCTAAAGTGGTACATGCACTTTCTAGGCTGCAGTAGTGGTAATGGTGAAGCACATGATTAGGGAGATAGAGATTAGGAATTTTGGAGATATGAATATTAATTTCCATTTTACTGCATCTGTGAATTGGTATCTTATGTGCTGTATGCACATTCAGCTTGAGTTTCTCTATTACATTCAGTTCCAATAAATCCTGTTATCTGGGCACCCTACTCTGGAACTGCTGCTTCTCCCTAAACATCCAGCTTCAAAAGTACACAGCAGAAGCAAATACATGAGAAAAAAGGGGATTGTCTGATTTTTAGAAATATGGAGAAATAATTTATTTTCAAGAAAAATGCAAAAAAAGACTGGAACACAGAGTAAAAAAAGAAGGTATAAAAAGTAATGAGCAGATCAAATATCTTAATTTTTTTTCTTAGCACAAGGGCTAACCAAAAGCCAATAAAACTTAAAACACAGAATTTTTTCATACTTACTATTGGTGACCTTCATAGACTAAAATTTATCAACTGGGACAAAGAAACAGTGACATTTACCCAAACAAGACGCAATAAAATTTATAAGCCCTCATGCTCAATTGTTAACTGCAAAACACGCGAGACTGGAAATTTCCAACAGACAGAAATTCCCACAGATATTTGCCAGCTTATAGACAGAGACACATAAAAAAACATGGCAACAGAAAATAATAGAAAGAATTGTGCTATGTACAACTGCTCAGCAGGCATTTGAGAGAAATCTAAAGAAAAACTAAGTTAACACTTAATTGTTTGGAATGGAGTGAGATAAAGGGAATGTGAAAGTGAGTTAATTAGAAATCTCTCTCCAGAAGAGAAATCTGGTTATTTACATCTTTCTGCTTGCAATTATAAAGCTACTACATGCAAAATCTGTGCTGATTTATCTCCAACTTACTCTTGACTCTAAAAATGTTCTTAACTGTTACCATTTGTGTTAAAACACTAAAAACCAGCTCGTTTTTTATGTCTTTTTTGTGAATTAAGAATTTATTTACGAAAGAGATCAACATGAATGCTTCTTACTAAGAAATACAGTTTCTCTTATTTTCTCTTACAGGAAACATGAATGTTCAAATTCTTCTGAGCCTTATGTTGGGATAAAAGGCAATTGATCAGAACCCATACCAATAAAAATACACTGCAATTCTACTCTAATACATTTTTATTATCTTATTCTTCATATATCAGGACTCTTACCAATGAAATTCCAGTTTCAACGTGTTACCATTTTAGTGAGATTATAATGTTTCCTAAAGTCAGTTTTTATTCAAATAATTTGTATCTGCTCAGATTCCATTTAGTATTTCAAATAGGAATTACTACCTTTTTCAATTTATAAGGGTACAGATCTTCTTCAATCACTTCTGAAAATAAATTCAAGTCATAGAAAAATGGAGAACATATCTATTATATTTTGTACATTTAAATTTCAAATATGAGATTTTTGCATGAATAGTTTTCATCCATTGCCATACTAAATCAGGTTAACTCTTTTAATTAGTCAAAAAACCACCACCACCAAAAAAAGGAGGAAAAAAAAACAAAAGAAAGAAAAGCCTTTCCTAGTTTGTAATTGATAGTCTTTCTTCACATATCTTCCTTATGAAGTAAAGATGAAATACAAGTTGCAGCTACCAATCTTAAATACCTTGAGAGCATTTAGAAATTAGAAGAATATCTGGAATATCTCCCAATATTTTCCCCACAGAGTTATTACAAACCTACTTCAAACAGGTTTGCAGAACCCAGACTCTTAGAGTAGCCAGCCCTGAAATTTAATTTTAAAAGAACCTGCCAATAGCTGACTCTATGTTCAAGACTTTATGGTCTTCCATACCACTCTAGAATCTTTCTCTCAAATGTCCATCTTTGGACATAAAGAACAGCACAGATCAGGTAGGAAGGGGAGAAGAAAAAAGGGAAGTAAAAAAAAAAAAATGGCAAGAAAAGAGGCACTAAGTAGAAGCTATCTGCTTAGACAATCTCAGTGGCAGCTTTTTGCTGCTGTAGCAACATACAACGAATCCAGGAGGTGGCAGAGACTCACTTAAAGTAACTATGACTCTCCGAAGGGTCTAGTTACAACTGGGCTTAGCAGGGGAAGTCATGCCTCCTGGTGGCCCTGCTGGATGCCCATGTGGTAACTGAGTCGACTTCTCCCCCAGTGTGAGTGGGGGCGGCCATCCGCTCCCCCTGTCGTTGGCCTCGCAACCCAGCGGTAGTTTCACAACCGGCGAAACAATTGCAGCCACCAACCAATTCATTAACTGGTTGCCCAAAGCCTTGTCCACGGGCAAAATAGTTGGGCAAAGTTGGCAGATTGGGGAGAGGGCCCAACTGCTGACTGATGACACGCTCGCTTTCTACCGGACTGACAAGGGGAGCCCCGGAGGCCCTCTGGCCCAAGGCCTCTCTGCAACGAGGCTAGAGAGGTTCCGACGGGTCACGGCTTTCGGGGTTCCAGACTCCCAGTCGGTGAGCCCTTCCCAGCATGGTGGCTGGACAGTGGAAATCAGTCACGGGTGGGAGGGGCTCATCCTTCATAACCGTGTCGGGCCCAAGTTTGGGCAGCAAATTCCAACCTGGCAGGTGGATGGGCCACCATTACTTAACCCAGAAAAGGGACATATACTTGTATGTGTTCGAAAAATAGCTCCCAGGTAACCCTGCTTGATAAACACTCAGCAAAACTGCTGGAGATGTGAAAGCATACAGTTCTATTCCCACTCAACCAGAAAAAAAAACAAACCAGTGATCTCAAAGGTCCCTAGGTTCCAGTGATGGCCAGACATGCTTTTGATAAAGGCATTAGCATGTGCTGAGGATAAGGGGAAAGAAGAAGGCCACTTTATGCCTGAGGAATACCTCTGAAGAAAAGGTGGCACATGTGGGACAGAATTCATGTCATTATCCCCTGTAAATGACTCCCAAAAATGAGAACAGAAACTAGAAATACAGAAAAGGGGTAATAAGGGACCATTTTTCTGAGTCTTGACTTGGCGATCCTGAGTAATGGAGTTTAGGGAACCCTACTTGAGCAGGAAGCTTGGACTACCTGACCTCCCGAAGTCCCTTCCAACCTCAGCCATTCTGTGATCTGCTTCTCTGTGTGTTATGCAACAAAGCCCTGTCATTTCCAGGCAATGTCCACAGCAGTATCTCTGTCAATCATAATGAATCTCGAAACACAGCTCCTGGTCACATCTTTTCCCAGACAGCTAGGAAGATAAATTGCTTTCTTAGATTGACAGAAGTCTTTCTGGGGCAATTTGCTTGCATTATTTGTAATAATTCAGGACACCACTGCATCCTGTTACCCCCTATTTCCATTGAAAACAATGACTTTTGCTCACAGTGAGCAGAGCCAACTTTATTATTATCATTCAGAATCACATTTTGCGTCATGGAAACTGGGAACTTAATACCACAGTGCTGCTTTTTTTCCCCAATGAAATGAATTGACTGCTTTGATAGCAGTGTTAATTATATCATTGGCAAAACTACAATTAAATTAACATGATCACAATTTACCATTGACCAATATCAAACAATTTACTACAGACAACTGCCAATTAGTTAATTATCAAAAAAATGCCCTCCAGAGACATGATTTATAAGTTCAGCTGTTAATCTAATTGAAGAGCAAACAGTACTGTGATTATTTATCAAAACATGTGGTCCAGCAGGACACTGATGCCCTTTGGGCATCTTGGAGCCTTCTCTGCTTATCTCAGCAGATAAGAGGGGAAAGGCTAGAGAGAGTAGCATCAGTAACACCTCCTTTGGAGAAGCAAAACCTTCCCCAGTTATACAAGCCCCTGGCATGTTTTACTGTAAAATACTTCCTGAGTTATAAGGAAAGGAATATAACCTAGCGGATCAAAGGCCATAGAGCAATTCACAGGAAGCATTCTGTTCAGTATTTACTTTACTGTAAGTCAAATTGAAAGGATGCTGAAATTTTATTAAACTTACATACTTATTGGTGTGCAGAATTTTTTCAAAAGCTAGGGGAAAAATATATCTCAGAATAATTTGTTTTTCTGCTGGGAATTTAGTTTTTGGGCCTTTTTTTTTTTTTTTAATTTTGGAATTTTGTTCATTTGTAAGATCGTTGGGGAAATTCCAGAGCTAACCTTTTTGTAATACACCTAGAAACAATCAATATGTGGATGTATATTTTCTGTTTAGGAAGGGTTTTTTTCCATACTTACCTAAGTTCTTTATAGTCTATATTTACCTAAGCTCTTTATATTTTAACCTGCATAAACAATCATTACTGTTTTCTTTTTCTAAACCCAAAGCAAATAAACTTGAAGTACAAAATTAGAAAAATATTTGTTCCTTACAGTGAATTGACATGATCTTAGCAGTGGCAAAATTTTGCCAAGTGAGAGAGCACCTCAGTGTCCTGGGTCAGGCAGATAGATCCCTGTAAGAGCACATCTATACCACAGACAAAAAACTGTCTTGCATTTGCTTCAACATACAAGGCAACACTGCAAGCAGAGTAAAATGTTGCACCTAACCCATAAGGACTGGAAGAATTAAGACCTGATTTGTGATCTCTGTGGAAAAGAGGATGTTAAGAAATTGAGGAATTTTTTTCCCCGAAAAATATTTGCAGGTAAGGAAGCTGGTTCAGAGCTAGTGAACTCAAAGACCTAATCCACAGCCCAGTCCTTTAATATTTTTTTCTGTGCAATTTTCAAATATTTACAAAACTCCTCCAGTTTCTTTCTCCTATTGATTAATAGCACAGCACAGTAAGGCACGTTATAGATATAAATACAGAATCATATCTGTGGTAGATGGTCACATTATATAAGTATTAGTCTAAAATGCTGCATCTCTACACTGAAATTTAGCACAGAGAGCAGAACTGGTTCTAATACAGTGTAAGAATTGTTTGGAGAAGTTAGTTACAGTCCTGTTTTCACTCTTCTTTGAAAGTTTGTGGAACAAAACAAAAACCACTACAATAACAAAAAACCCAAGTAGAAGACAGAGTGGCAAGAATTCTTGCATTTCTTGTTACTCTTTAATAAAAAACATCTATTTTGAATGATACATTTTAGATGTGAAGCAAATAATATGACACCACTAGGTTGACCTAGGCAACAAAAGGAAGCATAAGCACCTGAGGTCTGATTATTCATCCCAAGGGATTTCTGTTTACAAGATCAGTAGAGCTTTTGCTCACCTAGAAGAAGGTGACTCACTCTAGAAGAAGAACAAGCCAAATGTGTTCAGTAATGTTCTTCACCTATTTAGTATGGTCATTCTGAGAGCACATACTCTTCTGTCTCAGGTGAACAATTTAAAGACTCCAGTATAAGCTCTGGAGAAATAATGGACAGTCCATAAACTGCTCATTTCTCGCTTACTATCTTTTACTATCAAATATTAATGACAGAATAAAAATATTATTATACCAGTTCACAGGAATTGTCAAGCTTCATTGAGGAGAGGAGGACAAAACATATTACCATTTGAATGAGGTGGATACTATTCAGTCACGGCTAGTAAGTGATGCAGTAACAACATAATTACTAACAGTACTTAAGTAGTAAAAATTAATTTCAAAAGAAGTTGGCTATTTTTCCATCCCAAACAATTTTGTTTAGGACATTTCACAAACGTTGCATCCACAGTGAATGCCTTGGGACCATGGTCAGTCTAACCATAAAGACAGGTACAACAAAACCCCTACTCCATGATCCACAGGAATCTATTTAGTATCTCCAGCATTCATAATGCTATCAAAGTACTGACTGCACTTTGAGCAACTTTACAGCTGACCTTTGGATGAAAAAGATCAAAAGGAATTACTCATTTGAAAACTGGATGCTCAAACAGCTGATGCTTCAAAGTATGACTTGGTGGGAAGTCCTGTTCAGGCCCTGTGTCTGCTGAAACAAAGAGAACAGACCAATTTCGTCTTCACTACTTGCAGACATGAATTGAGAGCTTGTTCTGCCAAGTGGTGCCACACACACTTCAGTTCAGCTGAAGTGAACTCTGAAAAGTAAAAGGTTGATATAAAACCTTCTGGCTCTTCCCTGGAATTCTTTCCACTGGCAATAAAAGACATCAGTTCAGGCTGCAGATCCATGCTATTACATGAATATGGATACAATGGGTCAGGACCAAACTTGGATTCAAAATATGTCAGTACAGGCAGAAACAACTGTTACCCCTACAATATTCAACTCTCTGTTAGCTAAATATTAGCTGTATTCCTGCTGTGAGTGTTGCAAATGTTTATTTACTTGTAATTTTTATTTTCTTTCAGAATTAACCAGTGTGCCACTAACCTTTCACTGAGCACACTGGCATGAAAAATAAATAAACACATGTCCAAGGCTCAAAAAAAAAATCTTCATTTTCCTTTAAAACAGAATCCTGCCAACAAATTAAGTGTTTATTCCAGTCACTGCCACCTAAACTAGGATTGGTAAAATTATTGTCCCAAGTAAATCAGCACTCTGTGACTGGCAATAGGGGTTTATTTGGGTTTGTTTGTTTTGTTTTGTTTTGTTTTGTGTTTTTGTTTTTTGTGGGGTTTTGTTTGTTTGCTTCTCCTGTTTTCCTTCTTCAGCTCTCATAACCTGTTTATTTGTTGCATCTGTTCTTGGGCTATGTGGGACTGTCAAGCTACTTGTTAGCAAAATATAATGTATGATGCATTCTTCCTTGGCTTTGCCTGGTCACACAGGGGTAACATATCTTTTAGCTCTATCATAGAGATATTTTTATAATAAGGAAAACCTGCAGTGGCTAACAAATTACATGTGTTTGTAATTCCCCAATCACCACTGTAAAGACAAAGCCATTTCTAAAAACATTCAGGAATAGCCTGGCTACTTGATCAGCTCTTTAGAAAATGAGTGTTCAAAACCATTTCTTACAGTTATCTATGATCTTGCACTTCAAAAAACACAGAGAAAAAAAAAGAAAAAGAAAAAGGCAGAGGTCTCAGCTGAAAACACAGGTGTACTGGAACAGACTTATAATGACCTCTTCTGCTCTGTACATGTTATACTGCAAAATGCTTAGAAGTACAGAAAAAAGGGAGTTAAGTAATCTGAAAGCTCAGTAAGGTTTTTTCAAAGTATGCTGACTCACAATCTCATCTATCCTTTTGATTGCCACAAAAGATAGTAGTGTAAGAAAAGGAAGAATCAGGAGGAAGGGCCGGGGGGGGTCTGTATTTTTCTGTTCATAATTATCATCTCCTCCAGCTCTTCACTCTGCCCAGCACAGATTTGCATGTTCCCTAAGGAGCTTGTCATTTATCTAATAAAAGGTGATATTCTTGCAATGGCAATGGAGCTGACTGGGGCAGTGCTCCATAAGTAGGCTCCCTGCAGTGAGTGGGGCTGTTTGTACAGCAACATAGTGCCCACCAAGAGTTGAGGCAGATAATATCCAGCACTGAAGCACTGACTTTGGTCCAAAACTTCCTCAGTCAACCAGCTCACTAGGATGTGAGAGTGTATTCTTGGTCTGAAAGTTTTCTTACAAAGAATTGGGAGTTGGCAGGTCACTGTGGTTTGGGGTTTTTTGGTTGTTCTTAAATCCCTCGAAATGGGCAAGTTTTCTAAGATTTGGTGGGTTTAGCTGAAGTGGATGCAGTCATTCAAGGATGCATTCTGCTCAAAGGTGAAATCACCCACAGTGAATACAAAGAGTATAGGATGCCTTGACAATAGCAATGCATTAACGGTCAGTAAAATCCATCTTTTCAATTAACATTTTATCTAATGAAGGCTCATTTAAGTTACCCTAAACAATTCAAAAATCTAAAGCTCAGTGATGTGTCATATAATACACACTCTGTTATTTGCAAGCTAGCAATTAAAAATCACTGGTTTCCTCCCATTTTTGCCATAACTGTGAAGCAAAGTCACTGCAGCCAGGGGAATCAGTCCACTTCTGCAGTGCTGAAACTGGGATGAGGATTCCACTCATTTTTTGACATTAGCAAAGAGGTACAGGAGGACCCATGCTTTTTCAAAATAATAAACGGTGATGAGCATGGTGTTCCGTAACACATCTACTTTTATTTTAAATGGTTTAGCCACAGCTGAAGACCTTGAAGGAAATTAAGCTAGATCAAAAATCCTATTCATGCTTTCCAAAGTGGAATGGATAGTCTGTCATTTTACTTATGCAGCTCTTTGGAGAGCTTATGGAACAGTAGTTTTGTGATTTGTTTCTTCCACTGTGGGCTACTGATTGTGTGCTGTACTTTAAAAAGACTCTTTGTTTTAAAGAAAACTTATTACTAATACATTGTGGGATGCCAGAGCTACTGTTGAGTGCCCAGTAACTTTAGAAGTTCATTAGACTGAAACTAGGAACACGCAGCGGGTGGGACATCTGCCTGGAAAACTACAATAGTATCAAAGACACACAAACACAAATTATAATAGTGACTCATTATAAACTCTTTTTTCCTCTAGAACACACATATTATAGCTTCCCATCTTGTTATCATTAAGAATGTGAAAATGCTGCTTGAAAGTGGGTGCAACATATATTCAAGTAAATATCCATATTTATCAGAAAGGAAGAAAGGGATAGTTAAACTATATCAAAGTAAAACAACACTGATGAAAGCAAAAAATCTCTTTTAACTGTCCACGCAGATCTTTGAAAAAAGAAAAAAAATCCAAAAGCAGCTCTATTTTTAAAGCAAATATGTGAACATGTAAATTCAACTACTATTAAGGGACATTTGCAAGAAAATATTTGGGGTCTGTAGGAAAACTAAGTAGTTTTTTAGACTATACACTTTTTATTTTATATTATCAGAACTGTGGATCCCTGGAAAAGTTTGAGGCCAAAATGAATATGGCTCCAAGCAATCTAGTCAAGTGTAAGATGTCCCTGCCCATGGCTGGATGGTTGGAACTTGGTGACCTTTAAGCTCCCTTCCCAAACCATTCTCTGATTATTTGATTTTTGCTTTCTCTAGATCATCCTATCTGTTGCTCAGGATTCTCCTAATGTTATATTAAGGAATAAATTCAGGTCCATGTAACCAGTTTTCACAGGGGCTTTGTCTTTGCCACATTTGGAAGTACATTATACCATGGTGTAAGAGTGTGCAAAAGTGAGGTGAGCCCAAGCCCAAGCTCACAACTACCAGCACAGGATTTAGATTAAGTGTATTAGAGAATGGATTAATGGTGAAATAAAAATTGCAAGAAACATTTACATGGTAGGAACTTTAATACCTAATAAAAAGTGGTAAGAAAGCTTTATTGACTGGAGGTCAGAGAGAAAATTCTGCCTTACACATCCCTAGTACTCTACTCCCACACTGAAATAAATCCAGAAATACAGGACAATGGAGTTTCAGAAAGAATTGGCAAATATATACCCCATCCTTTGCCAGGTCCTTCCATCTAAAGATGGAGAGAGTTAAATTCTGTGAGAACACTTTCTAGAGGTTTATGCAATATGTATACTTTGCTGAGGACTGCAGCTTTTCAAGGGATTGATTTCTCAAACATACTGAACAAAAGAAAATGCAGAAATTAAAAAAAAATATATTAAACTAAAATTTTCTTCTTTGAAGCAGCTTATACAAAGCACCCAGGTTTGGAAGTTAATTGCTAGCCTTAAAGGCACCACTTAAAAAACAAAGTTCCAGCAGCAGTCTATCATCTCTGTCCCACATCCATCAAAATGTCTCCATCTCTGCTGCTGCTATTGTGTTAGCAACTGAAATATTTACAGGAGTACAGCAGCATCACTAACTGGTAGTGAAGATAACCCACTCTCAAAGTAATCTTTGCACATCATGTTGTGGTACTTCCTCAAAAAGGGACCAAAACATCCAGATACAAATTTAAACAGATGAATAGTGACATGAACCAGGATCTCCCAACAGTCACATCAAGTTCTCCAGAACAGAGTGAACATGAAGATGTTGAAATTGCTGCCAGTTGCACTGGTGTGTATGAATACCCTGGGACAGATGTAGTCACAGGATATTACAGGAGTGAAATAGCATAAATGCCTTTTTTTTTTTTTTTTTTTTTTTTTTAAATAGATGGAGGCTAGTGACTACTAGGCTTGCCCACAGCTAGCATCATGGAAGCATTATTCCACATCTTAGTGGGGGCCATTTGCCAGTGTTCAGTATGAACTACTGCTTATCACTTCCACAGCTACTTTGTGCTGGCTAAATGCCTCTCCCCAGCTGTCTGTATGCTATCATGAACAGTCAACACGACAAAATCACAGTGCACACAATGGTGAGCCCACCATCACCGCAAGGGCAACTTTTGGCAAACATTCCCTTTTCTATCAATCCAACTTTTCCTTCAAACACAGTTGTGATCTGTTTATTCGCTGGCTTTTCCCATCTAAATTCCTCTGAATAAACTGTGCACCTAATAAGAACTGACAACGAGCAGACATCAAAAGGGATTCAGGTCTCTAGACCACTTAACTTCTGAGAGGCAGGCACAGAAAAGGACATACATGGATTGCCTGTGCAGAAAGGTCTGAGGTTTATAAGAAAGTGTCTCATGCCAGTGAACTTCACAAAATTTTAAAAGATTTTTTAAAAGAGAAAGGAAAATGAAAGGCAAAAGGGCAAGCCCTGGTGCTTTCTTAGGAGGGGAAGAGGGCATACACAAAGAAAGAGCAGGAATGAATACCTTAATACCACACAACAAAAAGGTACCAAAAAAGGAAACCAATAAAAAAAAATAAAGGCATAAATCTGGAGATGGCTGGACCCTGAAAAGGAAGCATGCAAACCAGAAGGAGAATAAGCAGTATATTATTTACCAGGTATATTTCTTCACCAAACTGATGAAGAAACACTAGCACCAAGGACCACCTACTGATCACCAGTGTCCAGACACCACTGAAACCTCCTCTTCTTATTCTGGAGTGCTGCCACAGCACTACAGAGCCGCTAGCTCCCCAGGGCCACAGTGCTATGGACAGGATTTGCCTTCACTCTCCCAGCAAAAAGTGGGACAGCCAGGGAGCACCAGGGCACCCCCAGGACCAGCCATCAGGCAGGTCATCTCGCACAGCCTGGTAGCTTCACCTGGGTCCACCCTGCAGTGCCCCGAGGCCATGTCTGCCTTCATGTCTGTGTGATAAACCTCTCCTACTCAGGCTCCAGGATCCCCTGGGACACCCATGGCAGCTGGTGCCCACAGGAGCTGTCCTGGCACACAGCCTGCAGCCGAGCTTCCTCCAGAGGCACCCCGCTTGTTCAGTGCCTGCCAATGTCAGCACAGCACCAAGGCAGCACAAGCAGGGCTCTGAGGAGCCTCCTGCTCTCAATCCACACACAGATATAGCTACAGCCTGTAAAAGCAAACATGATTCCAGCCTGCGGAATTCACTAGAAGCTGTGGGCACCAAGGAACATTGAATCCAGGCCTCGGACAGGAGGAATATAAAACTCCTTTCAGGCACTACCCCATCACAGTGACATCCACCCCTTCTCCATAACTCAGAGGTAGTTGAAAATCTTGTCTCCTTTCTCTTCACTTATTTCTCTGGAAGTCAGAATAAAACCCAGGCAAACAGAAGAAAATTATATTTTTATTTATGGAAACTTTTTTCTCTCTCCCAAAAAGCACCTGGCATTTTAACCCAGCACTCCATGATGTCCACACATATGGAGGATCTAATTCAGACAGAAGAAATTGATTTTTCACCTTAATCTCACTGCACTTAAAAGAAGAAGATAGTGGGGGTTTTTATTGGCAGCTTGACTGACCACTGCTGCAAGCAAGACTGCCCAATGGGATCCTGAGGTTACAAAGCTAGCAGTAACTCATCAAAGGCTGCTTATAACCTGAGCTGCAGTGTTTGTCTTATCAATCTTGCTGCTATCAGGTGGCCTAATGTTCTGCTAAAGGGAAAAATTACAGTTAAAGTAATACTGCTTCTTGCGGGAAATACAAACTTAACTGAAACCTAAACAATAGGCTTTGCTCTTAAGCAAAGAAGTCTGGTAAAAAGATAAGGAAAGACAACAAAAATAATGGTAAAAAATTGGCAAAATCATAATAGTTTGAGATGTTCTCCATGACACATCTGCTGTTCTTTAAATGAGACAATCTGTTCATTGCAGGAGCTGCTTCCCGAAATCCAACTTTTCTAATACCAAGCACTTTCAGCATTACTAAAACCTTATTTGTTTCCTTTCTTCTGGCCCTTCTTGTTCTGTTTTAGAGGCATTTTTATATCCTAGAACAAAAAAGCACTTAAAGTTTTAAAAGTTCAGTGCCAGTTTCTATAAAGCATTAAAATAAACTTTTGTGGTTACAGCAATAGTCAGTGTAATAGCAATCAAAATTATATTCAGTAAAGAGTATAATTTCACAGCTCCATAAAACCAGATACAAATGTGAACTCCTTCAAGTGAGACTTATTCTTTATATTTTTTTTTCTTAGCTTTTACTGTATTTCCAGATATCATCCTTCCTGTTGGCCTCCAGCAACTCTCAACAATAATGTAAAATTACTGTGATGTTGCCTGCATTAATAAAGCCAGTCCTAATCACCTTATCCTGAGAAGATGAGCACAGAAGTATTCCTTCATGTGACAGCAAAGTGTTCATTGTTACTGTCCCAGAGAGTCAGTTAACCAGGCTCCTTTATTGATAGAAAAGAGCCTCTAGAGAGAAGGCAAACAATTTTATGAGGACATCACCTGTATACTTTCACATAACCTACACAGGCTATTCCTGAATTCTCATAATTTTATTTCCTTGTGTGAACATTTTATTTTTTCTAATAGAAAATTGTGCATTTTAATATCTTTACTTTTTGTCATTAACAGAAGAACAGTTCTAGTTTGAGGATATTTTCAAAATGCAGTCTTTAAATAATATTAAGGAAAAAAAAATTAAATGGATCAAGGTATTGGAAATACATGTTTTGGGCTAGGCAATCCTTTTCTCTCTTACTAGCCCAGTCTCATCAGTCAAGTTTATTTCAATTAACAGTGCTATACAGGGATTCCTCTTACCTGTAAAGTCAATATGAGAAATTCAGGGGAGTAGTAATACATTTCATTAACCTGACAGTTTTTACAATTAAATAAATATGTATCATCTTTTTTTTACTTAATTTGCAACTAGAATTTTCAAGTTTTCATTTCATTCATTATCTGCTGTAGCAAAATTCATTCTTCTAGGAACAAAAAGCTCAGCCTTCCAGAAGAGCAGAAATATCTCAGATGCATGTGCAATACCTCCTCCTCTTAGGGGAGAAACTTGGACCTATAGCACACTGCACAAACAGGAACCCTACCTGGAGGAGAGAGTTGCTCTATTCCCTATTTTTCATTAAGTATATTACACAATGCTAAGCAGCTCCCAACAGTAAATCCTCAGGAAAAATCTATTCTGTATCAAAGACTTGAAAGAAAAGAGAATTCATATAAATTATTATCTAAGTCCTACTGCTCTCATTTTAATTTTAGTACTTCATACTTGAGAGTCACAGGG
The DNA here is from genome assembly GCF_050655825.1 of Lonchura striata. Lineage (NCBI taxonomy): Eukaryota > Metazoa > Chordata > Aves > Passeriformes > Estrildidae > Lonchura > Lonchura striata. Next base: position 79,824,154 of record NC_140705.1, on the reverse strand, counting down.
AGTGGGCAGTAAGCATGGCTGTTTCTTTATGGTTAGGACATTTGCATAACAGGAAAGTACATCAACATACAAATGTTCAGCAAATACTTGTCTAAACAAAGCAGAAAACTTAATAGGAGAAACAAGGGAAAAAATCACCCCAAAATATACTCTGACATTCTTCTTAATATGGTCTTCTTGAAGACAAGTTTAGGTGCAATGTAGAACAGAAAATATTTTGTCTTGACATAGGCATCCTGAATGCTTTCATCTATAATTACTGGATCTTCTAGCAGCCTTCCAGGTCACAGGGTATACCTAGTTTCATTCAAAAGTGGTTTTGAAGCAGATCTTAAAAGTATATCCCTTCCTACTGTACTGTGCTTCACATTTTACAGTGATTTCAGCGCACATAAGCAGGAAAGCTTTGGGGGAAAAGAAATGAAACACCAAGCCACTCAAAGACATTCTCCAGGAGCTCACCTGATGCCTTCCAGTGACCATTCAGTCCATGCATCAGTCCAGGACTAGACCGAAGAAAAACCTGCTGAAACATCCAGTGCAAATGTCAAGTCCTCACGATCAGTCTACTTTCCAGTTCTGCTTCTATTGTGTCACTTTCTTTTTCTAGTATAGATGCAAGATGAATTTATTTTTCTGGGAAAATTTAAACCAATTTGCAATGTTGTGAACAACTTTGGAAGAATAAAGCCTGCACATTTGCATTAATTTTCATTGCTAGTCTGAGAAGGTTCACTTTTCTAGATTGACTCAGTGGAACTACCAGAGCTAACTGCACAGATAAATACCAACACAAAATAAGCACCCAGTAAACTTGCAGTAGTCACATAAGATTTAGAATGACCTAAAATGGCCAGATCAGTTTGGAGGCGGTAGCAGCTTTAAGAGCCCAGCAACTTAACAGGCTTGGTAGCTTAGCTAATATGAAGAGAGATGGAAAAAGGCAAGTTAGTCTAAAACAAAAATTAGATGATCATGGTACATGCCAGTTGGCAAACACATCACTAAATACAACTAGAGGAATCAAGATTCAGTGCTCCAAGCAAAACAGAACACCATATCTACTGAACTTTACTCCTACACAGTTTTCCTTTTAGTGAGTAAAAGGACCTACCAGCTGTAAATCTCCGGTCCCAGCAGAGCTGCTTATGTCTCAAGCAGTAATAGCCATAAGCAGTTGAAAGTGCAGTAGAGAACATCGTTGTTGCTTCAGGTGGTAACCAAGGAATCAAACAGACATGTTTTTCTCAGTGGATTTCTGGGCAACACAAAGAAAGATTGCAAGGTCATTTTTTGTGTTTGTGCAACCCATGTGTGTTACAATCTGACTAGTGAGAGATGCCTCTGCCCAAATTTGATGGAAACAATACCATATGCCAAAGTTAATAATACAGTAAATAGAGAGAGAGATAGATAGACAGAAACAGAAAAGCAGGGGAAAGGGGAAGAAAGAGAAAGGTTAAGCAGAGGATAGTTACCACCCATGGATCGAGTGACATCCCACTGGTCCTTCTTCAACTGACCCTCAAAGGCTTAAGTGAAGTGGCACATCCTTTTTCTAGTACAGCTTCAAATAACTGTATTTAACTACCACCTTTTCCGTCCTTCAAAACATGCAAATTGTCTAGGATTTGGGAAAAAAAATCCCATAATCATGTATCACTTATGCCAAAATGTTGGGGTTTCTTTTTTATCATTATTTTCCACAGCCAAATACAGAGCACAATCTGTTTATATTACTGGTAAAAACACTTGTTAGTTAATATTATACCATATTCTAAAATAATTGTTCTGAGAATAAAAGCTTCTGAGTAATTTTTAGTGGTTGGTTTTACATTATTCTCATATAATTTTGTCTCTCTTACAGAATAGATTATTTCCCATTTTGCATGGTATTCTTTTCATTTAAGTCTAGTAGCTAGATGCAAGTAGGTACCTAAAAGTCAGCCTTCCTTTATAGGCTTTGGGAAAAAAATACAAAAGACCCGTAAGACTGATTCATCATATCTGGAACACCCACTTAATGCAGAGGGTGATTCATGTCTGCTATAGCTCTGCTCCTGACTAGCAGAGCTACTTTCAATAAGCTGATCAGACAAGATGAGACCTATTGCTAATGCCTTACAGATATATCTGCACCACCAGCTAGCAGAGTACAGCAGGAGTGCATCTGTAGAGCACTCCTTGGTGCTGAGCACACTTCCACACTAGGTACACCTCAGGGAGAGAGGGAAATCACTGTTTCAAGTTTGCTGTAGTCTGTCCCCACTGGCTGAAAGAACACCAGCAGCTGAAGCACACTTAGAAGTGCTGCTGCACACAGGAGCTAGCAGTTTAGTTTTACCTGAAACGTAAACTTTATGGAATTTAAAGATTTTAGAGAAACTAAGATTTTAGTTAGGAATAAGCCTTACTAGAGTTAATTAAAATAATAATAATAAATAAGTAGGCCTAGATGAACTAAGGAGTTAGTGGTTAACTAATAATTGATTGCTTGTCAGCACAATGTTATTTAGCTGGGTTTATAATGAAGAATATAGAAACTGACAAATAGCTTTTAGGAACATAAGACAATTGTGGGCCTCCTCTGTTCTGAAACCAACTGAAGACAAGGAATGGGAGTTCTACCAAGAGTTCATTTGTCATATTTGCATTGAAAATGTAGAAAGGTCAGAACGAGGATAACTTCATTTACTTCCTCATTTTGGGACCCCTCCCCATGAAAGGGACCACCAACCCATTTCAAGGGACAAACTATGCATGCTTAATAGCTTTTGGAGTGATTAGCATACGAAGCGGGGAATGGGATGTACCAAAATGATGAATATGTATTTGTATTTTGGGTATTCAATACTTGTATGGATAAAAAGACTCTGTAATCACCTGGAAGGTGTGGTGTGTATTTGGGAGTGATCCCACACACTGCCCGGCGTCGAATAAACACACACTTTCTAACTTTAAACTGTTAGAGAGTTTTTGTCTGTCACAGTTGGATATCGGTACTAGATCAATATCCATATTTTTTTAATAAATCATACCACCAGTCTCCACAGCCCAGGACTGTCCCACAGTGAGAACCCACAGTGAGAAAACCCAGGAGGTTCAAGTTAAAAGCATGGCCTTTGTCCAACCTAAACTGCTAATATAGATATATCATGAGTCACTATTTGTGCCCTTTGAAATGCACTTTGGGCATTTTTTTTTTGTCACGTTCAGTCAGTGCCCTGCATCCAGACAATTACAATCCCATCTGTAAACTGCCTGCTCTCTGTGTCAATGCTGCATTTTGACCCTCATTACTTATACTGGTGTGCTTTTCATTAACAGAGACATTTTTAATTAATGCCCAGTACCAGCTACACCACCAGCTCTGCTACCCTTGTTGATAATATCTTAGCAGGCACCTCTGTGGTTGCATCTGAAACCTTCATGGTTTTATATATAAATATGTCTAACCTCCTTCTCTTGTGCCACAGATGACTGATTTAAGAGAAGAACAGCAAAGGAAGAACAAGATTGTTGACAGTGAAGTGTAAAGTTGTTAGCAGGAGTTGAAGAGTGAAAAATTCCAATGGTTCCATTTTTTCAAACACTTTCTTTTTGCCTTTGACCTTAATGAGGTATTGGGTTTTTTTTTCTCACTATTGTGGTTATAAAAGCCTCTGATGAATCTAAGGGCAAGACATTTTCATTTTCAATAAGAAATCAAGCTAAACACAGTACGAGGCAAATTAAATTGAAAAGTACTCCCTGGGAAGAAAGTAAAGCCCAATAATGGACACCAAATCACCTGATGGTGAGTCTCACTACAAATGTCACTGCTAAATCAGGCATCCCTTGTTACCATAGGGAAGTGATTGCATGGAAAGTTTAAATCTCACAAAAGGAATCATTGGTTTCAGAAGATAAAGATCTACTAATAATGAACCCAGCAGCAATATAACTTCAAAGATATTTAGTAGTATAAGCTGCATGTCTTGTATCCTTTGGGAATCCACAGCCAGCCAAAGGTCATTCTGTTTTGTTATTCATATCAGCATATTTCACTTAAGAGGCTCTTCTACCACTCTCCAGAAATAAATGTATTTGTAGAAATTGGTATTTTGCACACAAAGCTCAGTCACTAATGCGTGCCTTCAGGAATGCTATACATTTAAAATTTCCAACCCAATTTCAGTTGGAAGCAGTTGAGTGATTCAGGAGAGATAAAGTAGTAATTCACAGTATCTTCTATCAGAAGTAAAGACAGAATTGGTATTTATCTCTCCTCCTGCTCCCATGTCACAAAAGTCTAATCTTCTCATCACCAGAAATAAAGGTTTATCTGTTCCCATATCCCAAGCCTGCACTGTCACTTCCTCCATGGCTCTTTCAGAACCTCCCTCTGACCACCTTCACAGATGAGGAGAGCATAGTTAGAAATCATTCCTGGCCCCTGAACTATCTGAAGTAAATTCACCATGCCCAGAAAGCACATGGAGAAAGGCAGCCACTGAAGGTCCTTACCTTAGCAAATCCCAGCAGGTCATTACTCCTCTTTCTAGATCATCCCTTGCATCTGCAAGTCAGAAGGGATAAAGAGGTCTAAGGTAGAAAGATCCTCCTCTTAACATACAAATACCTGTGCTTCCCTGACAGCTCTTTGCTTCATAGGGGCTCCGCAGTATGGGTTACATCACCCTCAGAAGCAGCAGATCAGACAAAGAGATAACAAAATACCATGTATATTATATGCTTGCTTCCATGTGATGCTCATACCACCTTTGCAGTACAGTCAATGCCTTGAACTTAGGTCAGGTTAGACTGAGCTGAGTCCAGGAGCAAGTTCAGCCCAAGACTGAAACACCTTCCCTGGAAGCTTAGGAAATTTTTGGTGAGTATCTCACTCTCCTGTACTCTTGTCCAAGCCAGCTAATTTCAAGTTAACTTTGGGTACACCCCAATGCACAGGCACAATAGCAGCTGTTCAAGAGTAGAAAAACTCAATATAATTTGTCTTTCCTAGTTCAATACCCTATTGCTTTGTATTTTGTTACCACAGAATTGATGAAAAATTCTTACAAAATATTCCAGTACTATCTGAAAGCATTTCATATATAATACACTTCTACACACAATTCATGGGAAACAAAGCCTTAAGTACCTATTATAAAGATTCGAGAGAAGCTGGAATTAAATGTAAAAGTTCCAATACAGATCTCTGAGAGGCTTTCTATTAGTTTTCCATTGATATTAGTGCATTACTCCCAGTTTATATCAGTGTAAGGAAGAACACATACACACCCAAAGACTATAAAAATACCAAGCCCACAAAGCAGGAAAAGAAAGCAAATTATATTAACAGATGAATCCATTAGGCTGCATATATAATTCCTGAATTTGCAGCACCCCACATCATAAAATGCTGCACGTATTTTTATTACAAAACACTTCTTAACCAACAAAAAATTGCCTTATTAAACCAAACTAGAAGTTTGAAGACTAAAATCTGTCAGATTACTCCTGTGAGAAAGTTCTTCAGAGTTCATATTTCACAAGTGATTTGAGATTTGCCCTTCATAATCTTTAGTATTGAGGCTTTTACTGAAATGTACCCTAAACTCTAAACTCAGAGCTTTATAATTTTTACAGAATGTGTCTTTAGTCTATTTAGTGTTGTTGTCAGCTCTGTTGGACTAGAACAGTCCTGTCTTCATATACAAAACAGAAAAGCTAGCATTTGTCTCACATACAATGAAATGCAGTGAATTACTACAGAATGAAAGTATATTGAGAAAGGAGCAGCATGATTCATGTCAATTTTGTCAAAAATTGCACAATAAGACATTTTCCATCAGCATTAGAACATCATCCTAAAGTTTTTGGATCCTTACTTAGTGCTCTTTCTATTGACTACCATAATGTGTCCCACAACCCTTTTTTGCCTCATACCAAAGCAAAAATGAAACTGAGAAAGTGACATGTTCAATGCTGTCATGCCATTTCATGCTTTCCACAAACACACGAAATTGGCTTCAGTGAGTGGTAGAAGTTTCAGTCAATAACTCAACTGGGCATTGTAATTGATCTGGACTAAAAGTAAAAAGATATTATGCCTTTGTACTTAGTGAATTTTTAATCAATTCCCTACAGCTGTTATTTCCAGCATCTTTGGTTTTGCTTACTAAGAACACTAATTGAGGTTCTATACAACAAATGTTTTTACGTAGTAAACATTTGGCTCAAAATTTTAAATATGGTGAACTAGTTTCAAATAACAAATACACATATGGCAAGTACAAAAAACCGTTCACAAGCATTCTTCCAATTGTAGGCAAGAGCAGTTGTCTCACACTATGTACTATGAATTATTCTCATGTAATACATATAGAGATATTGCTGAAAGTTTGTCCCAGCTGGCAGCCCAGGCCTGAATCTGCAGTGCAAGCTTCATCTCTCAACAGACTGAAGCTGAATAGCAAATATAAATCTTAAACTTTAAGAAAAAAATATGTCTCCAGGCTCTAGTCTGGAACATACATCTTATTACAGAAACACAAAAAGTATGCTGAGACGAGATTTTAATTTGAAATTCAATATGGCCTGAGAAGACATGCTTCACATTTGGGGGCTCAAATTAAATTTTAGATAGGTGAAAACCTTTAACAGATACCCTCCTACAGTCAATCTAAGGGCTGAATCATCTACCTGTGAACATGTCAAGTGACAGTAACAACAGGATATATTCTGTGGGCTTTGTTTCTGGTTGCTATATGTTCATATTTTGCATCCAAATTAGACATTGTTTGAAGAAGTCTTTTGATACTGAAACTTGATGCCAATGCACACTAGTCAGTAATGCTTCACCTCTTCTCAAAAGCTTCCAACCTTATGTCAATTTTGATATATGTCATGAATAATTAGATTTATATGATCTCAACATTTCACTGTGTATATGATGTGTGTCATCCTAGTTATTCTACCCAATGGCTTAATTCTGCAGGTATTCCTTGTAATGTCAGATACTTCTGACAAAACATATGCCAAAACATATGGGATTACTTACTTAAGAAATGCAGTGCTTGAAAGCAAAGTAGTGAGATAAATTAGGCTCAGAGAGATGAACAGCGCATACATAAAACATACTAAAATAATACAAACAGGCTTTGCAAAGGTGAAGTAAAGAACAGATGCAGCACACTGCTCCAGGAGACTCAGCTCCCACACCGACAGAATGGGGAAGGGGGGGCACCTTGTCCACTGTATCACCTTCTATTCCCAAACTCTCCCCAGCCTCCTGAGCTGACACCTTGCAGTGGCAACATGTTCCTCTGCACTCCCACAAAGGGATTAGCAATATCATGCCCTAGACTAGAAACTGTTCAGCTAAATGCCTAGCACACAAGGTAAACAAAATATTTGCTTTCACATTTGCTTCCATAAAACAGCTTTCACTTTTCCAAGCTGTTAAATATCTCCCAGGGGACATTCACATCATAAAACCTTGAGAGCAAAACAGAAGGTATGCTTAGCTTTAAAGCTAGGTCTATCTGTGCAGCAGATCATTACCACCCCATGCAGTTTCTCTTAGAGCATTTGCTCTTAGGGAAAAAAAAAAAAAAAAAAACAAAAACAAAAACACCTGTAGTCCCTGTTCACACCTTGCAGTAACCTTGTGTTATGCCCTGCACTTCTGGATCACAAAGAGCCATCTGGACTTGTGTCTTCCTCTGAGCTCAGTCCCTGTCCTGGGCCACCTCACAGTTGTTAATTAGTGGCACTTGTCTACATGCAAAGTACTCTGCCCATCATCATCATTTATATTATAAATGCCTTTTCCCCCTGACTCTCTGCTATGTTCCTGCTGCTAAATGTCCTTAATTTCAAATTCTTTATGCTAGGCTTTGCCTTTAATAATACTTGAATGAAAAGGAATTTTAAAGCAATCCATACTGTCAGTGGTCCCCTCAAGCAAATGTGATTTCTCCTAGCTTTGCTTTCATGTCTAGATTAAGAAGTTTAAATTAAGTATTAAAAAGAAAAAAAAAGCAAAACAATAAATGTTTAAGGTCAATCATTGAACAACTCACAGTTTTTAAACATTTCCCCAACAGCTGCCCATATGCTTGTGAGTTCTTGCAGACCATCACCTTCCACTCCAGCCTATGTCAATCATTACAACCTTCAACTTTTAAGAAAAACTAATGTAACACATTACAAAGGGGAAGTTCTAGCAATGGGAAACCAAGTGAAGTGAGTTAGCAATGAAAGCAACAGCAGACTGTCAACACCTACTGCTCTGATAATATTGTATCAGCATGGTGGCATCAAGGTAAACCAGTTTTTTGAACTGAGGAATTAGGAAACTTTGAGAAATCAACCAAATAAATCAAAAGTTCTTGAAGACATCATCAAGCAAAATATTGAGAATGCATATTCTTACAGACAAGATCCTAGACTTGGATCCAAAAAATCAAGTTTTAGGGTTCCTGAAGTTCTTTAGTATCTATGGTACACTCCTCAAATCAGCTGCTTTTGTTCTTCTGATCCATATTATCATCACCTTCCCTGTTTAATGGTGGACCAATGTTAAAGGGCCTTCTGGTTTCCAGTGCTTCTGTAAAGCTCACTTGCTGGGCTGGCACTAAAATGGGCAGAACACAGAGGGTCCCCAGTGTTTCCAGAGGGATGCCAACTTCTCCTTCTGAAATTTTTAGAAGTCCTACTGGTTGCCTCCGGAAGGCATATGGGACAGTAGCAGCTCCTGTGCAGAAGATGAGGAATAGTTTTTCCTAAATCAAAGTTCACTTACTCCCTCATATCCCTGATGCAAAGAACTGAGTTCAACAAGCCTCATTCTAGAGGCCTCTCATTTTTAGTGCCCACACAAACAGTGACCTTTCCCACTACCTCTTTCCCTCCTATAGCATGTGCAGCCTGGGTACCTCCTCCTGGGGCAAACAAATTCAGTGCCAACACCAACACTGAGAAAGCTGGAATGTGTTACAGAACATGTTCTAGCCCTAGGAATTTGCTCCACCTGTGGAGCAAATTCCAGCAGAAGCAGGATGCGCCCATATGTCCTTGAGCTCAGTGCTGCATGTGTCAGAGCTCTGGAGCAGTATCTCTGCTGCCACGCCTGTGACCCGATCTCACCTTCCTGTCAGATGCTAGGCTGCTTTCCTGGGGAAGATTATAAATCCTGGGGTTTTTTTGAAAGAAATTTAGGCTTTTAGATACAGAACTTGGCTTCCTTCTGGAGATATAGGGAACATCTGTATTCTCTGCATGGTGTAATGACAGCCCAATAAGTAAGCATTACAGAAATGCTGGAAACCAAGACACCCTTTGAAATTGCTCCACCATTAACCAGGAAAGAGATGATAATAAGGATAGGAAAGTCTACTTGAATGCATTCTAATTTGAATGTTTTCAGAAGAAATTTTTAATTTTATTTCTCATAGAGTCACAAGGCAAAAAAGACAAGCATCACCACCAAACCCAGGAAGTCCCCCACATATCCTGAGTCAGGGGATAACAGTGTGGCCACATTAACTCTTACAGCAAAATAATTCATGAAGATATGCAAGAAAAGAGCTCTGCTGAAGTTTAAATTCCTTTCTCTTGGGCACAAACAAATGTAATGATGCAGCACTGCAAATTAAATATTCTAATGCAAATCAGGCCCATTTCTGAGTGTCACAGTGACCTGAGCAGCCACTCAGAATAAAATATTGCCAAAGTTCTCTAAATCAAAGGAGAAGACTAATGGGTGCTCACAGCACATAGAACTGTAGAAATTTATTTTCTCCATCTCATATACAAATGTACAACTCTTGAAATTAATTCCTCTGAGGGAACTGAGATGGCTAGCAGTTATAAAAGAAACTAATGGGATTTTAATAAGGTACCAAAAAAACTTATGATGGACACAGCTATTTGATATCTCTTAGACTTATTCTGAATTTTAAATACCAAACAAACAGTGATAGGGTTTTAATAATTGAGAGAACACCAGATAAGGAAACAATATCCAATAAAGAGAAAAGGAAATTAAGAAGTAATGGAAATAATCTTAGAAGATCTAAATAACTTGAAATCATAATTCAATGTATTTCATTTTTTTCTCCTGGGACTTCATACACCCTCATGTTCTTGCTCAGTTTCTTCCTGTGTAGGGCTTCAAGATTTTTGTGTACTGCAGCAGTACTATAGCAAGTTCCATGATTTTCAGTAGTTAACACTGCAACAGGATGAGTTTGTACTTATTAAGAAGCAGCTCTGTAAGATGTACAAGAAAATTCAAAAATGCACTCCTGCAGATTGTACCTGTGACAGCTCTTTACACAGCAAGTCACCTACCACTGTCAACTAAGATTTTGATGGGAAGAAGAGAGTACCTGCATAACAAGCAATAAGCTGGTATAGGCAAGTGGTTTGTCAGCATTGCTTCTCTGTTATACAGCTGTGCTTGACATGCATAGGCACTGATCAATGCAATGATCACTGACGTACAAGAATTAGTTTGCCTTTGTCTTGCAAGCTATTTAAGGATTTATGTTGCTTTATATGTAAGAAAAGAACCACAAGATAAAAGTCAGTCTTGTCAGCTTTTTCATCACATCTGAGGTCTGAAAGGGTGCTGTGGATTTTCAAAATTTTAAAGCTTGAATATTTCTAAATACATAAAGAAATTTCACAAGAGCCTTGTATGAAGAACTCACAAAAGACCTCAAGCAATGTCTGGATTCTCTTAGAAAGAAAAAAGAAATACTTCAGCTTATGCCAAAGCCTTTGAAAAAAACAATGCAGTGTTTTTTCTATCCCTCACTGCCCTATACATTTGTTTATTTAGACAAGTCTAATGTGAGATTCTCAGCTATGTGGTATGCCTCTGATATGACTTAGCTAGGGGCAACTGATTGAACACAGAAATCCCTATGAATGTATCTGAAGCTCCATCTGGGCAATAAACCCATTGATGGAGTCTCCAAGCTGCTTCCTGGGAAGGATTCTTCTCCAGAACAGTCCCAGGGGTGACCAAAAGGGTGACATGGTTTAAAGTTTCCCAACTCTGTCTAAAGCGCAATTCAAACCCAATTTACTCATGCTTAGCAAAGCTTTAAAAAATGACAGCCATATTTTTTTATACTTTATTATAAAGCAAAGTTAACCAAGAGCACTCCTCTCAGTCATGGGTGAATGCATGGTCTGCTGTGCTGAAAGCCAGCAGGATTACTGTGCCTGTTGGACTAAGCCAAGAAGCACTTATAGAAATTCAGGTGCCATAGAACTAACAGGGGCAGATATCCAGAAAAACCACTGCACAATTTTTACTCTTGGAGTAGTTGTACCTCACAAAGTGGAGTATATCTTGTCTCAAGATACAGCTACAGCTCTGAGCATCACTAGTTAAGAGATCTGTCTGGAGGCAAATGATAGTCAACTCAGTAGTTAAACTGCTTAACCAGCTTCACTAGCTGACCCTTGTTCTTTTCTCATGCCAATGCAAACTAATTCACTGAGTTTACTTCTAATTTTTTACTGGTGTATTTGAAAATAATCTGAGAAAATATGAAAAAAAAATATGAGAAATAATCTGAGAAAATAATCTGTGTTCTTGTACGGGGATGCCCTAAAACAGATTCTGGCTTGCACAGCACATCTCCATAATCCAGAAAGAGTTCTCCACTGTGCACAGGGACTTAATTTCCTCTTCTCCTACCAAAAGAGGTGCAAGTTCTACTATTTCCTACTACCATACACTACAGCGAATAATCTAAAATTGGGTGGTATTGAATCACAGTCCTTGAGAAAGCTAAAAATGTCAAACTCACTCACTAACAGCACATACTGTTGAACATTTACAAGGATCTTTTTCCTATGATTTATCTCCTTAAATAAAATTTTCAGGTTGTTAGTATAATGCTTATCACTGGTCACCTAACACCTGGCTATCCCAGGCAGTGTTATCTGAGACATTAAGCAAAACGTTAAGAAACTCACTCTTGAATGTCCTTTGACCTTTGCTGAGAATTACCCTTCCCCTTTAATGAGTGTGATTTTTGAAAGATCAATCAAGAGAAAACAGTAAACGTCAGCCTGCTTCTCTCCTACAAAGTTGGAGATACTGTGCCCCACTGCACTACAAGAGTAGCACAATCATCCAGCCGTCACAGAGAGAAACCATCCAGCTTCTGCAGGAGGCAGCAAGGCTGTTTCACTCTCCTATCTCACATTCTGGTTGGAACAGAGTCAGCAAGTGCTGCGCTCCCGCCCCGGTTCCCTTTTCCTCCGCCCCGGCTAGCTCTCCGTCTGGGGCGAGAGTGGGCGATTGAGGCACCCTCCGCCGCTCCCAGCTGGGGTTTGGAGAGTGCCTTTGTGGGTTCCGGGCAGCGCTAGCAAGCCTCGCGGTGGTAAATGAAGAGCGGATCCTGCTGGGGGCTAAGTCCGAGTTTATTGTAGCCCAACGGGGCCAAATATCCTAGAACGGTGCCAGCCAACAGGAACAAGTACAAGGTGCTTGCACCGGCTTATAAACTGTAAGGGAGGGGTAACTGACGACTGATGGGGATAGGGATAGGGAGTGGCTCCGGGATGGGGGGATATGGTGGGGTCCAATGGGGGAAGTATATGGGGGGAGCCCCAGGCCCTCGCCCAATCACCCGGTGCCCTGAGTAGAAGCTTCTGGATGGATGGGAAGGGGCACCGAGTGATAGACAAGGCACCCGGGGGGGGGGGGGGGGTAAAGGGAAAGACTGCGCCTCTTCCAGGGTGATGGACAGCCACTGGAGAGGCGGGAAGGGAGGACAAGGCGGGAAAACTGGGGACAAACCAAGTTGTACATGGGGGTACAAAGGAATAAACCGATACATAATATAGGGATAATAAAACATACAAATAACTCAACTCCACAAGCAAGCAGAGTTTTTGATGGAACATCAGCATTGGCAGCTCTCCTTTTCTATGTTTACTTGTGTGGGTCTCAGGCAGCCAGGGAGATCACCAAAAGTAGAAGCCATGAGACCTAAATACTTGGAAGACCTTTTCATGCATGCTTAGGAAGAACTGGCAGCCATCCTCCTTCCTTCACCACTGCTGCCAAGTCCATGCTGGCTGTCAGATTTACACCCTATTAAAACAACATTACAGGAGGAAAAATGTCACCCACAACCACTTGGCAAGCTGTTTAGAGCCCTGCAGTGATGCTGGATCATCACCCTCACAGAGGAGCTCTACTGCTCTTCACTCTACATGGATGATGCTTCAAAACCCTCCCTGAACTGCCCTTTTCAGGTCCTTATCCTGCCAACACAGACATCAGGAGCCCTAAGAAATACACTCACAACCCCAGCAAGGCCCCGGGTTTATTCTCATTTCTGAGCATGGGTCTCCTAGGTCCCTCTTGTTTTGCTTCAACCCTCTTGGTGTTTTCTACCCAGCACACACATTATAAAGCACACAGATACAAAAAAGACAGTCTATAATTCTGCTTTCTTGACAAGATCTGCCTCTTAAAGTCTCTCCTAGTAATAAGCAGAAACAGCTCCTGCTGGAAAGCACTTAGAGAAATAACATCAGCAGCACAATGTAAATAATTAACAAAACCACTCTTTTAGATTGCATTATGTAAAAAGAATAAATCATGAGACAAGCATTAAATATTTCATGGAAGTCATTGTAAAGTTGAAGAATCAAGTGTCCTTCTCTATCATTTTTGGAGCATGGAAAAGTCAGCAATACATTTAAGAACTGCCTCTCATCCTTTCTGCAGCATTGAAGGAAATGGATTCCCTCGAATTCTGTATGCACTGTTTTCTACATCCAGGTTCCTAGAAGATTTCTAGTAAGAATTTCTTTGGTAGGGGAAGGAAAAAAAACAACCAAAAAGTCACAAAAAACTTCACAAATAAAGAAAAACAAAACCACAAGCCACCCCCTACAGAGGCCTCTCAAACTGGGTAGTCAGAGATTGAGGCATACTAAATTGTTAGTGATTTCCGAAAACACTGATTCACTGAGCTATTAATGAGCAGTTGCATTGCTGAGTGACTACTGAAACAAAAGACATAATTCACCTCCCTCGGTGATAGTTATTAGCAATAAATCTATCCTCTATAGAAAGAAACAAGGCAAAATCCAACCTAACTCCCTATTTATAGTCTTGCCAAATGAATATTTAATGTGGTATCATCAGAATTAATAAATAGAAATCATGGAGCTCATCTAGACATATAACTTGTTCTCCAAATCAGCAGTTTTTCAGGAAAAATGGATGTAGATTTTTGCTATATTTTCCCTTAACATGCTGATAAATTCTCAGTACTGCCATTGACTTTCCAAAACATAAAAGAATTCTTGCAAGAGAGATCATCTAGAACTCAAGAAGTATAAGAATTTCACTATTTATCCAGTTCACATTAATCTATTTTAAAATGCATCTTTTTCATGTTTCTTTTTGTCACTCATGCTCATTATCAATAGCAAGCCTGCTAGAGCCCCAGCATTTCTTTTGAAGCATTTCTCTCCTTGTCAACCTTTAGCTGCTGTTCATCATCCTACACTGGAATTCCAGATCCTCCTCAGGCCTGAGGAAGCTAAGGCAGTGCAGTGTCTGGAGAATAAAGCAATATGGATTAGAGCACCATGATTTTCTAGGTGCTCTAATCTAGGAATTAGGAAGCCCAAAGTTCTAGAAAGCCTAAAGTAACTACTAATTTGAATTGAGATCACTATTTGCACAAGGCCTGGACAACTTCAGTTTGAATATCTAGCCTACATTGAACAAAGTCAATAGAAAAAAAGAGAGTTCTGAAAACACAAGATTTTTTTTTTTTCCTGGCAGAATATCCACACAAAAACAAGATGTGACCAGCACACCGTATTTCTAAGCTTTTTTTGTTTTAACTTACATAACACATGTTAAAGCCATTATTATGGTATTTTTACTTTACTAGTAGATCAAAATAAAGCAAGTTGTGAAAGTTCTCACAGGAATAAAAATTATTTTAAAACAGCAAGAAAAAATTCTGACCTCAAAGTAAATGCTTTACTTTCACATATTTATAGAGAATTTTTGATGGCAGGGGAACTTGTGCAATTATGCAATATGCAGAATAATAAACTCGACAAAAGTACACGTGTGAAGCAGAGATTGTTGAGGAAAATTAGTTTAAAATACAATGGCAATATGAATGCTTTCATATAATAACCATACAGATTCACAGTCTAAAGCCTAGCACACAGACAAAGCCTTATTGATGCAAGTCCTTCTTAAAAGCATGAAAAGGGGATATGCCACAGTTTATCAGAAACTTCTGCAGCTGCAGAAGTGCTCTGGAATCAGAGCACTTCAGAGGTGGCATCAAAGCATAGGCTTGAAGTCTGGAACCAAGAAAAAATAAATATACAGAAAATATTCCTTTAAGTCCAGATGTCACAAAAAAATATTAAAATAATTGCAGTCTACTCTTCCTAATATCTGATTGAACAATTGAGCATAGACTCTGTTAGTTCAGCAGTTACTGCCCCACTAAACATCTTCATGGCTGGACTGGGCAGATCATGGGTTCTGAGAGAGCAAGTGCTACTGATTTACCCTCATTCCAGAAAGATGTTTTGACTGCACCATATTTCCAGTTTTACCTCAGATTCATCAATTTCCAAAGCAAAATACTGATACCAAAAATAGTTTCTACATACAAAATCACTCACAATAACATAATGATAAATGTGCAAAGCCTTACTCCAAAGTGCTTGGTTGTTTCTTCCCTTTCTCCTAACTTAATCAGCCCTATTGCTTTCTACCATCTGATCTTGCCCCCTATTCTTGGACAGCCTTTGCAATCCTGAAATCAACAAAATATTACATCTGCAGTTCATTATAAAGTCTCATTGTGCCAGTTGTACTGGGAGGGAATAGGTCTGGTTTTCTTCCCTTCTAAATTTAGACACAAATAGGCAGCCAGGAACAGCCCAGGCCAGATTACACAACATCATATTTTACCTGAGCTAATGGGCTATAGCTGGTGCCACATGTGTTTTGTAGTAGGGCCAGATGCATTCAGAAAAAAGGCATTTTGGTCTCTGGTGCTGCTTGGTTTAATCAGAGTAGTTATTCTCACTTCTCCTAAAAGAAATTAGTCAAAACATTATTTTATGCAGTATCTAGTCAATCTCTGCTATGCCATAATCAAAATATACCAAATCAATAACTTTGAAATTTCCATTTTCTTTGTTTAGCCTATAAGAGGCTCATCAAGCTTCCCTTTATCAAATCCAGTAGCCTGAGTAACAAATTCATCATCAACACACAAAATCCAGCATAGTACAACACTATTATCCTGCTTTATTTTAGGGAGGAAAACAGAAATTCACATGTTCACATAATGAAGCACTAGTGAGGTACAAAGCACTGAGCATATTATTTGATATTATTCTCCAGAGAGCATGTGTGTTCAGTTGTCTTTTCCAACCAACAAAGTGGGTTTTTTGTCTAACTTGTTTCTCTATAACACAGCATAATTCTAACAGGAAACTTGAGATTAAAATAGGCAAGCAAGGAACTGGACCATTTCCCAGAACGTTCTCTGAAGGCAATCTATTCTTCTTAGCAACTAGTTAGCAACCAAGAGACGATTGCTATGGATTTAAGAATTAGCTAATAAAGCAAAAATCTAATCAGAAACACTACTGCCTGCATTTGAATAATTTTTTCTTAGCCTCTAAAATTATTTTAATTTAGTCACAAAGTTAATAGAATAAGAATGAATAGCAAAAGAAAAGCGTGACAAAGATGGAAGAAATAGAAACAACTAAAAATCTTTCAAGGAACAAAAAGGAAAGAACAATATTTTTTTACCAGATTATTGGCTTGGCTAAATTTAAACTAGTCAGTGCCTTTTGCATTTGTGGGCACTGTAACAATTCGCCCATTTAGAAGATCCGGGATAAATCCAGGCCAGGTTCAAGCAAGCATAATTCTCCTTAAGTTAGAACATTCTTGTTCACTTCTTCCAAGGATAAATCCAGGCTGTTGGCCACACAAAAGCCAGAAAAGGTGAATTATTGATTACATCTTGGACCCTAAGATCTTACATTCTACTCCAGCTTTTTAGATAAGTGGCAGTGCCATCACAGGGAAATGTTATTAAGCCATGTAATCCAGGACAGACGACAAAGGAATCACCGCAGGAATAAAACCAATTTATGCAGATGCTATAACACGTCTACTAACCTTCATTACTGCACTGGAGCAGCAAAGGTCAGGATGTGAGTCCAGAAACCCTGACCCAGGGTTCAAGTTGGATAAATATTTGAGATTTCTAGGTAGACCAAATACTAGTCTCTGATACAAGAAAAAATTCAAAACACTTTCAAATACCAGTGACAAAATTCAAGAAGTGCCTCATGAAATAGTCTTAAGTTTAAAGAATGTCAGGTACTCTCTAAATTATTTTTTCTAGCATGCCAGCATCCCAAGAAGTACTAGAAACTATATTTGAAGATTTCCTTCACTGTTTCTTTCTCCCATGTGAAAAATAGAAAAATAATTACTGATAAATAAGAAGGATATGTGATCATACCCAGAGAGTTCAGGGAACTCCAGATTTTAGGCTAGCCAAACTTTCACATGCCCCTATAAGTGTGTTTTCCCACAGTTCATAATGTAGAGTGACCACAAACTGATAGATCAATCTGCACTAGATTTCAGAGGGGTTATACAAGCTTGGAGATTTTCAAGGAACTTTACCACATCTTTATTCAGTTTTAATAGGTGGTTGAATAACAGCCATTACAAACCAAATGTTTCTCTTTTGGTCTTTTAAAGTATTGTCATTTTAACTACTTCCTCTCAGCTTCATCTTAAAAGGGATTATTAGTTTAGAGTGCTACATACACAATCTGACATATCAGCTATTTGCATCCCTTTGGATACTAAATACTGTAATTAAAAAAGGTATCATTTATTCTAGCATAATTACTTCTGTATTATTTCCACTAAAAACAAACATGAGGCTTATAGTATGTTATTATTTCTTCTAGATTCACTGAGTTATGAGCTAATGTTTATTAACAGTCCTAATTACCAGGTAGGATGTCAACAACTACATATTTCATTCATCTTCCTAAAGTCTTCAAAAAACTGTAAATTGATTTGCAAAAACAGATTAAAATTACAAAACATTACATCACTACTACAACAATGTACAACATGAGTTTATTGGTCTGTTGACAGACTATATTAAGTTCTGGAGTATCATGATATCAAGAAATATCACAAAGGAAAGATATTTTTCAGAAAAATGAATCCCTTTCCCAAGGTCAAGAGAGACTTAGTTAAGAGTTTATGAGATTCACTTCAGAAAAAATAGAAAAATAACAAAAACTTTTTAAAAAGTCAACAAAAACCTTCTGCTTGAAACTTTCTCCAAAGCTGATGATTACAAGTCAAGGTCTTCACATTTTAAGTCTAAAAATCTAATCTTAAGTCTAAGGAACTTAACACTACTAAATTATTTTAATGATTTTCTCTTCAGGCAGAATTAACATGTTAAACCCTTGTTCTAAGCTACTATAGATTTGTAATAATTGTTAATGCTTTGAAACTAAAGTACCAAAAAGTATATGTTCTCCAGCACCAAGAAAGCACCATTAGCTCAGGAAGATAAGAATATACATTTGCATGAGCAGGCCAATTTTTATCATATCAAAAAATTAAATTCCAAATTATTTTTGCAACAATACGTTACCTATACTAATTTTTCAAAGTAAATCTGGAAAAATTGTTTGGTATTTTGCTTCTTACCCATTTTTCAAAGCTCTGTTTGTACCTCAGCATCTTTCTCATATTAGCTCATGCATTTTCAAAGGCTTCTGCAATTAGCATCATCTACATATTTAATTAATACGTTGTTTACTTGACTTCTTATATCATTAATAAATATGTTAAGGAAAATGCACTTAACATTTATTTCCAGAGGATTATTCGGCATCTCTCCAAAATCCACTGCTTCTTCATTTATTGATTTTAAAGGATCCCTTTTCTGTACAAACCAATTTGGATTTGGGATCCTTGTGAAAACCCAGATTATCTGACTACAGCCTGTTTCGTTTTAGTTACCATAAGTCATCTGTAATAAGACTATATTGTAGAGACTAGATTAAATGTTGAATCAATGTTGCTATTGGACATGAAATGAGTACACAGAAGCTTGATAAGTTTTAAAGAGGAAAAGACCCAATTTTATTTCTGACTTCATAATATATAGAATTCTAAAAGTGACAGTGAATTGGAGGATGAACTTTCTACCTTTTAAATCACGTTGGTCAAACTAACAGTCTATTAATTCTCTCCTCCTTCAAAGAAGAATGTAAACCAATCATTATTTACATTAACAGTGTGTGAGAACTCTAGTAGAAATATGTAATCATTGAAAGGTATAGAAAAGAACATTTTAAAAGAACTTTAAAACTTTCAAAATAATTATAAAAGAAAACACTTTTAAAAATCAGAGCAACAAATCAACTGCTCTTGGTGAAATTTATTCCAAATTACTTCCAGAACTGGCCAGGGCAATCAGTTTTTCAAGATTACTTTCATTAATTCAAAGTTGATTAAGATCTCTGAAGTTTAAAGTTTTGCAAGTTGGGAGGAGAACAGGAAAGGAAACACCAGTATCACTCATTCACCTGTAAAATATATTTGAACAAGCACAGATTTGGCAAAAAAAGCATTTACATTTTTTCTAGGGTATGAAAACAACAAGAACATATGAGTGAGTAAGCATGCAAGAGGTATTGTGATGACTTTTATTGCACAGAAAATAACTAGTATGAAAACAAGCAGACCAGGTAAAGATATGCAGGTAAAATGTAAACTGATGTACTACCAGGCGGGGTGCATCGTGTGTTAGGAAACTTCTTGCCTGCTCAGAGGCAAATCCATCAAACAACAGGAAGACTTCTCTGAAACCCAGAAAATCTTATATTCAGTGGTTATTTCCTATGGTCCTGATATATTACAGTACTGCATTTCCAATGCAAATAATGAAGACTAATGATTTACAGAGACACCTGACAGCTAGGAAAGAATAAATTATTTTAACACCTACACTATTACATTGACTTCTGTCAGTCGCGTGTCACATGCACACACACCAGCCTTACTGAAAGTAATCTGACATAACACAAAGAAAAGAATTCTACACCTAGGTGCCAGATGCTTTGTTGTAAAATTCTGGGAATTTTAATTAATAGGAAATATTTGCCACATTTCAGAAGGTTAAATAACCAGAGTCACATTTAAGTCACAGCCCTTAATATTTGATCCATTATGGACTGACCTGGCTCTGAATGTTCTTTTCCATGTACTAATTAAAACAACTTGAGTGTTTATACTGAGCAAGGGCACTGGAAAAGCACTAAAAACTGTTAATCTCTCAATCCCTACAAAAAGTTGGCAAATTATCTTAATTGACTGCAGCCCTAAAGCTATGCTGGTATTTAAAATGATAGCACAAACGTTATTCCAATAACTCTGTTTAGCAAAGCCACATGCCACCGGTATCATCCCAAATAATTTGAGATCAATCACACTTTGGAATGATTCAGAGAAGTAGTAGAGGATGTAGGTCCTCAGGTCAAATCTCATGCCTAAACACCATCCCAAGGCAAAAAAAGACATGAATTAGTCCTTTATGCAACCCCCTTTTCTCTCCACTACAACACTAACCTCACACAGAAAAAGAGATCCACAGCACCAGCTGAAGGATAATCATGCCAAGATGATAGAAAACAATAGTTCACACTACAAGCAGCCAAGCAATTTCAGCCAGAGGCCCCTCCTTGGGGAGAAGCACTCAGCCATACAGCTTCCATGAAGCCAGTACACCTCCAGCAGTAAAAGCATCCCAAAGCACCTATAGAAGGCTTACACCAGGGAGATTACAGCACATACAATTGCACTCACATTCACCTCACTCTACTGGCCAAAGGGGAAGAAGAATAAGCAGCCTGTCAACTTGTCTTTCAAACAGGTTACAATTAGCCATTATGCAGACCCTAGAGGGCCTTCGTGCTTTTCACTGCCTCCTCTCCATTGTGGCAGGGAAAGAAGGATGAATGTTCCCGTCTGCCTTGCTGAGCCAAGCCTAGCAAATACCCCAGAACTCTCTTCCCAGTACAAGAGCAAGTGTACAAGAACAAAGGCTTTGTTGTGACAAATGTGTCACAGAACTGAACTGTTAATTCTTTTTTTATCAAAAGTAGTAAATTTCAGAACACTCTCAGACAGGACACTTGCCAGTAAATTACTGCATTTAACAACATACAAGACAATGCATTACAGCTTTCAACTATTATCCAAGAGTCTCAAAGAGCACAGTGCAATTGAGATGACAGAGGTATGGCAATGATGAAGCCCTGAGTGTTATAAATTGTGACACGACAATTTGAAGTGTCTTAATTCAATAAAGCAATTTTATTTAAAATAGCAAGCGAGTAAGGCAGGCAAAGCACAGTGCTGGACGGCCGGGGAGTCTCCTGCTCCACCAACGGCGCGCAAAAATGTTATGTCCCAACCTTCCTTTTATCCCCCCCCCTTCTCCTTGCAGGCATGACTCTCCAGATGTAGTCTGAGTCTGGTCGTTGTGATAGCTTCTAAGTCTCTTCTTTTGAGATACAGCAAGCAGACCAGATACACACACCCAGGACTCTAATCTCAACCTCCTTATCACCTTGTAAGCAAATAAGCATTTCAAAGACACACCAGTACATTCTTATGCAAACCAAGGTAAGCGAGCATACCACAGTGAACAAATAATCTTCTACTTATCTCAATTTCCCCCTTTTTCTTGTTCATCTTTATTTTGTTCACTGAATCTTTGTAACTCTTGGTGACTGAGTATTAGGGTCTCATCTACATCGTGTATGGGTTCATATTTTGCCCTAATGAGCATTAAATGTGCTGCCTCTAAGCGTCCCTTCACTATTTCTATTGCCTTATTGAAGATGCATGGCCCAAAGGTCAGTCCCAATATTATCAGTATCAGAGGTCCTGCAAGGGTGGATAACAAGGTAGTTAACCAAGGAGATTGAGTGAACCATGATTCATACCAACTTTGCTGTGCCTCTCTTTCCCTCTTTCTCTGCTCTAATCTTCTCCTTAATTCTGCCATGGTGTCTGTAACAACTCCAGTATGATCAGCGTATGCACAGCATTCCTCCTTCAGGGCTACACACAATCCCCCTTGTTGTAATAATAGCAAGTCTAAACCCCTTCTGTTCTGCAACACCACCTCAGATAGGGACCTTAATGATTTTACCAATCCATCGATGGCCTGCTCAATTTTACTCAGATCTTCATCTACTGAAATTCTTAATGCTTTAAATTCCTTTTGTTGATTTACTAGGGATGCCACCCCAGTTCCAGCTCCTTATAACTCGTGAATCCTCCCATCTTCCTAAAGTCCACTTGAAAGGTTCATGAGTTGTTACTTCCGCAGTATTACAAGATATACAAAGGAAAATCACAAGCAGTAAGCAAATGGCATGTGGGGTCTGGTTTCTCACACTGCAACAATTATACCCTTGTGACTTCTTTCCCTCTATTAGCTGGTTATCACCAAAATACCCTTGAGCCCAAAAACTATTTCTGACTTTGTTACTCCCAGTCCCGGGGTAATTCCGCAAATATTGCTTGCGTATTCCATCCTGAGGGCTCCTTCCTCCACAGCTGTTTACTCCTCTGCCTCGCCCGTCGACTTGGGTGCTTCGAGCCACAGGATGTACCATCTTCTCGGCAGCAAGAGTATTCTTCAGGAGGGGATTTATGCCCTCTAGTGCCTTGCCGCATGCAATAAGAACGCCAATTCTGATCTTTTACCTCCGGTGCGGTACAACTGACCCCTTTTAGGTCTTTCCTACAAAGGCCTTCTATGATCTCTGCCACAAATGGGCTCGGCTCGTTTGTATGGTAGCAGTAATAGTCTGGGTGAATGCCCTTTGAGAAAATTTCCCACCACTCTTTAGATTCCAATCGGATTTCCCCTCTAGTCACTTTACAGGTCAGTACCCAAGCTGTAATCTCTCTTTGTACGTTCCAACAGGAATTGCAAGCTCCTCGTGGAGGATACCCTCTGTTGCAATGTGACCACCACCGTTCCCCACACACCTTACAGATATAGCATACAAAAGGATAGCAATTACAATTTTGATTTTTACACTTTACTCTAACACTTGAATTACTAATTAGTCCACTATCTAAGTAATATAAGTCTGATGTGTATTCAATCTGATAAGAGTCCATTAGTTTCTCTGTAACTTCAATTTCAGGTTCCCGGGAGGACTGGTTACTTGCCACACAGTGTTGTTAACTGGTCCTTTTACTCGACTGGCATGTGTCCATCCTCTTTCTGCAGTCCGAATTGCAGTTTCTGTAGTGAGTAACACAAGATAAGGACCTTCCCATTGTGGGGTTAGTGTAGATTCTTTCCAGGATTTTATTAACACATAGTCTCCTGGGTGTATTTTATGTATTTTAAATCTAAAGGGGGTCTTTGCGTAATGATTCCTTTTTCCCAAAGTTCATTGCGGCGTTTCATTAAGGCAATAATATATGAGGTTATTTTATAGTCCTTCAACCGGGGGTGGTCTCGGGGTTCCTCCAAATCATATGGCATCCCGTATAGCATTTCAAAAGAGGAAATGCCAACATCTGCTCTGGGTCTTGTTCTTATGTACAATAGGGCTAAAGGGAGACACTTGACCCATGTCAATTTTGTTTCTATTATTAATTTGATTAATTGCTTTTTTAGTTCCCCATTCATTCTTTCCACTCTTCCCGAACTTTGGGGATGCCATGGGGTATGGTATTCCCACTTAATTCCCAGAGCATGTGAGATATCCTCAGTTATTTTGGACACAAAGTGGGGTCCCCTATCAGAATCTATTGTTTCTACTATCCCATATCTAGGGATTATTTCTTCTAATAATATTCTGACCACTGTCTGAGCAGTAGTCCGAGTAGTGGGGTAAGCTTCTACAAAATGGGTGAGATGATCTACTATTACTAACAAATATTTATATCTACCCACTTTAGGCAATTCAGTGAAGTCTATTTGTATTTTGGCAAAAGGCCTGTGAGCTAATTCCCTTCCTCCCATGGGCCTTTCCCTAAGATGTTTTCTGTTTACTTTTTGACAGATCAGACAATCTCCCACTACTCTTTTAGCCAAATCATAGATTCCAATACTCATATATTTAGTGGCAAATTGATCTACTAATGCCCGAGTTCCCCAATGAGTCTGGTCATGCAATCTTTGCAAAATTTCTGAGGCCTTGCTTTTAGGTAAAACAGTTCTCCCATCTGGGAGCTTCCATTGCCCTTCAGACCCCTCCTCAATTCCCATCTTTTGTAATTTTTCCTTTTCTTGAGTGGTAAAACTATATATTTGCCATTTTTCTTTGGGGGAGTCCATAGATACAGTGTCGCTCTGCCCCATGTCCCCCCGAGTTCGTAGGGCTGCTTTCTTGGCTTCTTGGTCAGCTAAATTATTTCCCCTGTTTCTAAAGTCCAATCCTCTCTGGTGTCCCCTTAAGTGGACCACAGCAATTTGAGCCGGGCCCCTTAAGGCATTTAAAACTTGGACAATTAGCTCTTGATGAATTAGATCTTTTCCCTGTGAGTTTATAAGTCCCCTCTCTTCCCAAATTTTCCAAATGTGTGCACTATCCCATATGCATATTTAGAGTCTGTGTATATTGTTCCAATTTTTCCTTTTAATAACCTTAAAGCCCTGAGTACTGCATATAATTCACAAGCTTGTGCAGACCAGGAGTTACTTAGTGGTCCGGATTCAATTACCTTTAAATCTTTTTATGGATTTGCAACTACTGGAAACCGGGCCAAAGTCCTCTTATTTATTTCTCTTAAATCATGCACCAATCTGTAGGACCCATCTGACTTCTTTACAGGCAGGATGGGAGTATTGAAGGGAGACATACAGGGCTCTAAAAGCCCTTTTTTCCAATAACCTATCTATTTCAGGTTTTAGTCCTAATTTTCCCTCCCTAGGGATAGGGTATTGTTTTATTCTTACGGGTTTGCCAGGATCACTTATTTCCACTGAGAAAGGCTTAATCTGCAATTTCCCCACCGTTTCTGGGGTATACCACACCTCAGGATTAATTTTCTTTTCATCCTCCACCCTTAAAGGGCAGAGCTTTATCTGTAATTCTTTATTTACAACTTCTAAAATAATACCCAATTCTATTATCAGATCTCTCCCTAATAAATTGTATTCTGCTTCAGGTACCAGTAGTAAAGAACCTATACCACATTTGGAATCAGTTTCTACCATCACATCCTTGATAACAGATACCTCAAAGGGCTCTCCTTTTGCCCCAGTTACATGTACAGTGTCAGATGACTTTTTACATCCAAGCGGCAAGGCTTGCACCATGGATCTTTCAGCCCCGGTATCCACTAAAAATTCCATCTCTTGTTGTTGGGGTCCCACTTTAAGCTTTACCAAGGGCTCCTTATGATGTTTCTTCCCCAACAAATAGAGCCCTTGACACCCCTAATCTTCCTTAAAGGCCTTCTCATCCGCTATCCGTTGTCTGCATCCCCTCTTCATATGTCCCTTCTTTCCACAGTAGAAGCAGACAATTTCACGACCTCTTCCTTTTCCTTCCCTAGAAATATAACTCTGCTCCCGATTCTCCCTTTGTTCTACATTCCTTGCACGGGAATTAGGGTTAGGCCCTTCCCGCACACTTCCATACAATAATGTATCATTTTAACTTTGTCTTTCCCTTTTCTAGATGGGAAAGCATCCCAATTAATTATCATCAAACCCAAGGGGCTATCCCTGGGAATCTGGGGAAGCTTAGCATGGGTCCCCTCTCCCATGGGACCAGAGGGCTTGCTTTTCCTCTGTCCCATCTTCCGGAGTGCACTCAATTTCTCACACACGTGCTCCCCTGGTTCGTGGCCCAGCCCCTCGCGGGGAATGGAAAACGCACTAATACAGAGCCGCACTCACTTGGTCTCCACGAGACCTCTCACACACAGCACTCCGGGAAAACCACCCCAAACCGAGCGGGAAACCGGCCTATACTCACGCGTCCTGCGTCTTTGCTGGTTCTTTGTGCACAAAGTTTACAGGGGTAACCGGTTCTCCTTTGCCCGTTACTCAATTTAGGTTCGTCGGTGGAGAGTGATCAGAAAGCCTGGGGCAGCCGGGCTGCCATAAGGGCGGGGCGCCTCCTGATCGTCCCGTAGCGACTGATCTACTTCTCCATCCGAGTCACGGCACCAAATTGTTATAAATTGTGACACGGCAATTTGAAGTGTCTTAATTCAATAAAGCAATTTTATTTAAAATAGCAAGCGAGTAAGGCAGGCAAAGCACAGCGCTGGGCGGCCGGGGAGTCTCCTGCTCCACCAACGGCGCGCAAAAATGTTCTGTCCCAACCTTCCTTTTATCCCCCCCCTTCTCCTTGCAGGCGTGACTCTCCAGATGTAGTCTGAGTCTGGTCGTTGTGATAGCTTCTAAGTCTCTTCTTTTGAGATACAGCAAGCAGACCAGATACACACACCCAGGACTCTAATCTCAACCTCCTTATCACCTTGTAAGCAAATAAGCATTTCAAAGACACACCAGTACATTCTTATGCAAACCAAGGTAAGCGAGCATACCACAGTGAACAAATAATCTTCTACTTATCTCACTGAGGACTCCATTTCTCATGGCCATAGCTAAGCCAAAAGTTTAATCTTGCTCATGCAGCTGGTAGGTTTCACACGTACCACTCCAACTGAGTAGAAATCCTAAAACCTATTAGCCTCCTTCCTCTGCACATAGATAAATTAGTGGAACTTTCTGAGATTATAGGTGGGTATAATTAGAATCAATATCCTTCTGAATTGCACAAACAGAAATAAAAACAAGAGTGACGGTTCCCTTGGGGCAACCTCTTGCCCATCTCATCAAAATGGGCTTCGCACAAAACAATCAACTCTGTCATGATGTAATGGCACAGGACAAGGTCAGGGGCTTTTGCCACCATATGAGAGCCTTAAGCTGCATAAGAGATTCTCAGCAACAGAAAAATAGGGTAAAAATACCCTTCCCTTGCTCAGAGGGTCTCTGCCATTGGAAATCATCTCAAACAAAACAAGAAAGTATCTGCAGGGTTGGAGTTGGCCTTACCTGACAGAACATCAGAAAAAATAACCCAGGTGACAATCAAGAAAGAGGTGTCAAGATTTGGTAATAACAAACCTTTAATTGGCACAAACTTTTTGAAGTAGGGAAAATTATACATCCAACCTATCTGTACTTTAGAAACACATCTGATATAGTGCCACACAAGATCAGTGAAAGTATAGAAAAGAGGAATTAGTGTGGTGCAGCAGGTACTGACTGTGAGGAGCTGGACTGAAAAGCAGAAGGTCTGGAAGTGGCCTAGCAATGGACTGTGACTCCTTAAGTCTGTCAGTGAATATAGTGAGCAATATCAGTGAATATAGTGAGCAATAATGGGCCTGAGCATCCTTGCCACAACCCACACACTATTGTTTCTCAAGCAAGTGCTTGAATAAAATCTTTCATGTCCGCCCCAAAACACAGCAAAATTTCCCTCCAGAATAGCGAAAAAGAGAGCAATACTAAAAATTATATGTTCCTGTCACTATCTAGAAATCTAGCACTTATTTTATTTTGGAAATCAGACTCTATACAGAGAAGTCATAAATTAACACATAACATAGCTAAAATGTTTATATAGTACAGGAGGAAATCACAAACTCTGAACTACCCAAAGTCTTCAAGATCAGGCCTAACTGAATATTAACAGCTAAATTAAAGCTAAAATATTTAGAATTACAACTGAAAAGTTTTCAAAGTCTTTAAAGTTCAACACATTTCCACAAGTTTAAAAAAGTTGTCTTTGTGATAACATTCATCTAAATGAAGTGCAAGTATTACTGAAAACTTTGCTACCTGAAAACAAAGGTTTATCACAAAAATGTCAACAGAACTTTAACTGAATAATCCTAATTACTCCAGTGATAAAAAAAATCACCAACTCTCATATCATTTCACAGGAAATAGTTTCCAAATACATATATGATTATTCATATTTAGAAGCAAAGAGCAAAACAGATAAAAACGGAGATAGAATTATATCTGATGTCAAAGATGCCAAAACAAGCCATTTAAAGCTAGGAAAAGAGCAAAGCTGGAGAAGCTTGAAGTGTTCTGCAGCACAGGAACTCTGCAAAGAAAAAAAAATTGCAGGCTAAATTAAGTGATTTAATTCTCTTCTTATATGTCAAGGAAACAAAGGAAAGTGAACTATTAATTCCCCAGTATATTCTTATTTTTCCTTCTTGTTCCAAACCATACATGTCAACCTTACAGGTAATCCTGAATCATGACCAGTAAAAAAGTTTCTGCAAAGAACCATTATACCAGTTATACAAGAAAAACCAATTTATTCCCAGGATTTTTAGCTACATCACCTGATGGGTATACTCTGCTTAAGACCATGAGTTCTAGAAAAATTAATCCATATACTTGTATGATGACATTATAGATTTACACAGATACTGATCCAGTAAGGACATGCAGTTGCTTTTTTGGTGATAAAGTTGAAATATTTTTACTTTACTCCAAGAGCTGAAAATACAGACTCAGAAAAGTTCAAGTGATGCACACATACAACATCTAAGCCAGAAGTCCTGGTACATACTGCAGATTTACCCATTCTATTTTTTTAATAGTTAAATTGGAAGTTAATGACATAAAATAATGACATAAGTGCTTTTTATTATGCAGCTCCACAGTTTTGATCCTTAGTAGATACCCTTAATCCAGACTTAGTGTATCTGGGAAAAATAGTCTTGGTACATATCCCAAAGAATTTACAATGATCTTGGGAAGTTCAGTTTTACCTAAAAACCCTTCAAGAACAATTTTCCCTTTGAAACTTGCTTTTTCTTTTCTGTGCCAGATAGACCCTTAGGAAGCCAGAATGAAATTTTCCATCAGTGCACAAAACATCAAAGTTCTTCCTCATGATCTCCTACCCACTTGGCCAACAGCTCAACTGTCGAGTTGTATAGATTCTGTTTGCCCAAAAACCTTCTACAAAAGCCACAGCTTCACACATTTCACAACATATTTCAACAAAACTGGCTCTTAAAGCTTTCTGCCTTTTGCACAAAATCCATGTTTCAGAGTATCACCCAGATTTGAGTCCTACCATGCTGCACGTATGACATCCAGCTGACACCATGCCCAGCACCTTTGGGATGCAAGAGAACTGAAGTACTAGGAGCACAAAATAGAAACTGTTCAAAGCTGATCAATGAAGAATTCCCATTGCTCTGGGAAGACTCCTGCACTAGGCTGGAAAAGCCGTTTTTGACATTCACCCCTACAAGACAAAAAACTGGAGCAGAAAAAAACTGAAACATGTATACATGTGTGCCAGTGATACACCATCATGAGATGTCCAGGGATGTTTGTCTGACTTGAGCTGCACTAAAAGATTTTCCATTGAAAACTCAGCAATTTGTCTTTTATTTTCAAATTCAGAAATTCCCAGTGCAAAAAAGAGTTCTCAAGGTTTTGTGATATTCCAGATTATGCATCTCAAATACCCTTATATATAATTAACTACTATTTTCTGCTATTTAAAAATAAACTGGCCATGTATTCCACTTAGAGTAGTTCAGTAGCTGTGCAATCTACATAATTTTAAATTATACAACCAATAATGTACTAATTACCATACTTTTCTTTTATATTTGAATTTGCAATACAAAGGCCAAAGGCTTTAATTAGTATAAAGTCAAGTGTTTCAACTGCTGGTTTAGAACATGGTATAATTATGATAAAATCAAACTACATAGTACTGTCAAAAGGTGTTTAGGTTATATTACAGTAGATCTTTCAAAGCTATGCTGATTTAATTGCAAGTGAACAAAACTTTATTAATATGAACATATTAAGAATCCATGTACTGTCTAGAGGGAGAAATATATTTTATGGTTTAATAGAAACTTTTGGCTACAGCACCTCAGACAGTATGTTTTTAAAATAAATTTGTTTGGCACAGGAAAATGTTTGCTGTCTCAGAGATTGACGTCACTTTTTTCAAATCCTGAATAGTGCAGAGCAGAATCCAGGGCTGGTTACAAGCAGCTGGTCTTCTTGTGTAATATATATCCTTGACATCTCTTCTTAAAGCTGTCCCAGGGTCAGGCACAGTTTAGTAAATGATTTTCATAACAATTCTGTAGCCAGTACTCCCTCTCACTCCTAGTTTCCATCTATGCTGTTATAATTTAAAAAAAATAAAAATAATTTTTAAAAATAGTATACAAGTGCGTGCTCTGCAATAGTTGATGGCTCAATAGATCCATGAGAGAAGTACAGCCAAAGGTCACTCTCTCAGGCAGCTGTACCTGCCAGTCCACTCTACACAAGCAGAGAGCACGAATGAATGGCACAGGACAGGATCCCCTGAGAAAAGGGCTCCCATGAGTTGAGCAAACTCATGATTTGTTATTTCTGGATCTATACGAGCTTAAGACCATGCCACTTACACTTCAAATTTTGGCATTACCCAGATTTCCAGCCAGCTGATTACTCCTAATTTTTGTATTTCCTCAATTCTTTGAAATCCTGCTATATTTATATGTCAAAATATGCATAATAGTTGTGCCTCTCTCTCTCTGTACATAAACTCCATTATATTTGACTGGTGAGCCAAGGACGTTAGTCTCTACATGAACAGCCAAAATTGTCTTTCCTAAAAGTGTTGAAACTAACCACCCCCAACAGGTTTAAAAGCTCAGAGACAGGTGGGAAGGTGTTTTGCATAGTAGCAATCTAACAGCTGAGTTTCTTTTAATTATTTATGTATAAGTAAGAGGGGTTTATTAGTGCTGAGACAGGTTCTTTTCTTCATTTCTAAGCCACTTCTCAGCAGCAGCCATTAAATCTGTGAAGTCCTGAAATGCTTTCTAAAAAAAATTTAACAAATTTTCCTAGCAAAATTTGGAACAGCCCTACCAAAACAAGCAGACAAACAACAATCTTGTTCAGACAAGTCTTAAACATTTATCGCCTCACTCTGAAGTAGTCTTATAAGCCACTTGGCAACATTTATATCGTGGGTATAAACACAGATTGCAGTGCCCTTTACAGCTCTATAACCATAATGATGTAATTCAAATTTAGAAAAAGATATTAATCTGAGAAGTTAATTGTTTTTCTTGTTAGAAAGCCTTATTCTAGTCCAATGACTATCATAAAGTGGTAGTACATGCTGAAGTTAAGCCCCATCATCAACTGCAGACTCATTTACCTAGGCAAAATGTACAGCCAGGAATGAGGAATTTCCTTCTGCAGCACTGAACGTAAGGAACACACTGTTCATTCACCATGCATGTAAGCCTCCCAGTGGCCACAAACACATAAGGAGAACTTGGCTCTCAGTAAAAAACTAAACTATTGATATTATGAACCATGGCACGAGATTAAAAAAAAAAAAAAAACAAAAACCACATAATTAGTGTCCCTAGTCCAGCTCCATGCAACAGCAAACAATTTGTTAGGTGAATATCACAGCTGTTTCAAGTGTCATCAATACAGCTGCTTACAGCTGTTTTAATTCAGTTTAAGACTTCCAGAGCTTAAGGTACAAAACCAGGTCATATTCAAACTGATCAAAACAGCAATAATCTAATTTGTGAGTCTTTTTATTTCACGAACTTCCTGAAGTCATACATAAAGAATAGGCATGCAGATGACAGGAGACCACACAGCTTGACAGTTGTTAAGATTATGTTCTTTGTTGCAACATAGAAAGTGAAGAGCTAAACTTCATTTTGGGGGTTATGCCTTACAAAAAATTTAATATGTGACTTTTCTGAGCAATCCTGCTGTGCCCTTGAGCGTTAAGGAGATAAATTACAAATTAGGAGGGCTAAATATTATATTAATAGGGGCCAAACATGTACATACTGAATGATACTGTGTCAGGCTAACACTCGCATAATTAGCTCCTAGAAACAAAAGCTCTTTTTTGCTTTGCACTGCACTTCATATTTTCTTTTTCAAGAGGTACAAAGAAAGTTTAATCATCCTAAAGGGTGAAAATAAAGATTTTCAAACACTGGAGAGATACCACAGAGCTGGCTAATCTCTTCAGTGAAGGAACATCTCTTCAATAATACAGGACAATTAATACTTGCCATTCTTAACCTCAGTAATCTGACAAGGGAAACTAATACCTTTTAGCCTCACAACTTCTTTTTTTTAATCATCTGTCCTAAAGCATTTGAGCTCTTTACTACAAAATAATGCCAGCATTTCATCCAAGCTACACAGAAATATTTTTTAAGTGTGAGAGAGAAAATAAATTTTCTTTAGATAACCAAGACCTAAAAAGCCCACAAAGGAGACAGTGGGAGGGGGGTGGGAGGTGCAGCGATGGGGCTGTAAAAAGAAAGAAATCCTCAAGGCAGATATCCATTGTTAACCAAGCATATTTTTTTTAGAAGATTCTGGGTACTGAAATTTGTTTTTCTACAAGTTGTAGACATACTACCCTAATACCAAAGTAGGCATTTTCACTAGACATTTCCAAAAGCTCCGAAGAGTACTTGTCCCAAAATAATGCACAGAACACATTTGCTTGAGAAAGAGGGAATGTAGCAGTGATCAAGGTCACATGTGATTGTATTTTCCAAAGCTGCCCAGTCTAAGGGATGGGTAGTATCACTGAGAACATCATAGTCTCTCAAATATTTGGGCAGGGAAGTACAGAAGCATGAATCACAACCTCCATGAATTTTTAAAGGTCCTTTTGAGAGGAACACACAAAATATTATCCTCATTTTTTTTTTTCAGAGCTGGCCTTGGAGCTAAGCAAATCCTTTGCAATAAGGCCTCTTCTCTGACCTGCACTAATGCATTCAAGGTCATTCTGGGAATTTAACATTAGTCCTTGGTCAGTAAGCACAGAAGATGCCCTACCCACAAAATCACAATGAGAAAGCAAGCTTTGTTTCAGAGCAGCAACCTGGTTCTCATTAAAAGCAATGGGAATTTCTATTTTATTAATTTGAGATGCCAGTATTTAGGTGGTATATGAGACTGTGAAGATACATAGTAATCATTTCCCCTCTCTCTCCACATCATCTTGTCACTCTGGCTTAATAGCTCAATATAAGCAACACACTGCTTTCCCCAGAGTTTCTAAATAAACAAAGACTACTGGGTTTCACATAGCACTTCTTACACTGACTTGTAACTTGCATGCCTCGACAGTCCTGATTAAATTCTCACCTGCCCTTTTCAACCACAATTTTAGTCTGTATCATGGCTATCTATCTGTTACAGACCTAAGAAGTTCAGCTCCACTCTATAAAATTAGCAATACATATGAAAGAATTTAAAGGAGAAAAGCAAAATTAAGAACACAAGAACAATTGATGAAGAAAAAACAGTGAGAAGTCAGGACCCCAAAAAGCACACCATGTACACTCTGGAAACAAGAGTGTTCACATTGTTGTGATGCTGTCCAGAAGTATATCTGTTGCCGTGCAAGACCGGCTCCGGGCGAGACCGGGCGGGACACAGCAGGAGTGGGGGAGAGGCGGCAGCCAGTTTCCCTTTCGGCTCTGCAAGGCTCAGTTCTAGCATGAGAACAGACAAGAGGGCAACACGAGGCTCGGGGGCAAACATGTGTTTATTGTGGGAGCATGTTCCCGAGACGCTGGGACACTGACCTGGCATTGGTTATACCCCGTGCTGGGGCGAGGGGAACCTGAGCCGTGGCCAATGCAGACAGGAGGCAGGGGAGAAGGGCAGGGAAACCCTGGGGACAGCGATGGGAAAGGCGGGGGGACAGGGACAGACTGTGTGGTGAGGGGGAAGGACAAGGGAACAAAGGGTCGGGACAAGAGACCGTGGGAGGGAGGGGGAACATGCAGGAAGAGGGGAGGGGGAATGGGGGGAGAAGAAGAGAAAATTACAAATCCCACAGCTCAATCTTTTGCATTAACATAAAGAAAAGGGAGTTCTGAGGTAAAAACAAATTAGCAATGTTACAAAGAGACATCAGAAAGTGATACACCAATCATAGTTACAATGAATGGGACAAAAATCTTTTCCACATTACAATTTAAGATAAAGGGTACAAAATTACCACAAACACATTCTGTATCGAGGATGAAAGCAGGATTTATGACACAATGCTTGTGGTTTTTCGAATTCTAGAAAAGCAGAGGCAGGCAGAGAACAGCAATGTGGTTTCTCCAATTTGATTATTTGATTGTGAAGTTGGCATAGCATTGTGGGCAGTAATTAGAGAGGATGATCTTTCCTTCTATAAGATATAACTCAATCCAAGAAGTTATTTCCAAATTATAACAAGCAATGGGGAAAACTTGTATTGAAATAATGAGGGAACTTTGGGCAAGGTATATTTAGGAGATGGGATAGAGGGTGAACCTGGGCACCACTGTTTCAGGGGAAAAAAAACAGTGGAGCTCTGGTCCAGGTTTCCAGCTCCACTCCCTTCAAACGCCCCCCCCCCCCCCAGCAAAGGAGAAAGCTCTCTTACAAAGGGAAATCCTCTAACAGAGGGGCCCCTCCAGCAATCCCTCCCATCAGAGGGGGACCAGAAGAAGGACTGAGGGATTAATCCAACCTCACCTCCCCCCCTGACAGGGGCTGGCTCGCTGCAGGATGGTGCAGGGCCATTGGGGGAAGGGTGGGGCCGGCGGGAAAACTTGGGGCGGAAGAGAAGGATCAAGGTGGGAAAACGGGGTCCCTGTAGAGTGGCCAGCGCCATCTTGGGAGGGGGTGCCGGGTGCAATGCATCTCGCCTGGGGAGGCACAGCCAATGCCACCCCTAAGGAAGCATAACAGTGTCTGGCAAGGCACTTGGGGCGGCTCAGCCGCTGTCATCCCCAAGGGAGGAGGTTTGGGGAAGTCTGTGGGGAAAAGGGAAGGGGAAGCTTCGCAGAAGCCAAGGGGGAAATCTACAGGAGAGGGGCCCGACGTGGCTGGAAGCCGACGAAATGTGTGGATGCGAAGGGCCTCTCTTAGGATGTTAACAACTCTCCCATAGCTGACGTGTCACCATTTACAATTCTGTCCCACTGGTATCCTTTCGACCCCCCCTGCCCCCATAGCCCAGAATAGGGAGGAGAGGGTAGAAAAGGCAGCTTTCCAAGAAATAGAAGGAGCTTTCCAGTATGAGTTACCCCAAAAAGACTGAGAGAGGTTGCGTCCTCCTCGGAAAACAAAAAGCCTCCCGGCCACCAGGGACATGCAAGGTTACAGCCCCCATCTGGATGCAGACGGTGGTTAAAACTCAGAAAAGAAAAAAAGGTAGCCCAGCCGCCCACCAGGGTCCCACCCTGCTCTGACCCAACTTACCCTCCGGGCTCAGGCGGTGAAATCTCTATCTCTCTCCTCGGTGGTGGAAAATCGCACTAAACTGAGGATGTATTCTTTCGTAGTTTGGCTCTTCCAGAAGCCTGGGTGTTCCCATTAACCCAGAGCTCGCCCCTGAATCTCTGGGTTCAGCCACCATCAGCCTCTGGTCTCCATTCAGATGCCATCCCCTGACGGGCCACTCTTCAAGCTCAGTCCATCGATCCACTGCCAAACTCTCCTCTTTGTTCCTCGGGTAAGTCTACCCGGCTCCCGGCCCCTGCAGTCCTGCTGCCCCCACAGTGCGGCTGCTCCTGGGCGGGTTAGGGAGCACGCCGGCGAGGACGGAAGAGGGTCCCGGAGCTTCAGGTTTGTTTTCCGCCCGGCACGTCAACTCCTCTTAACATCTGCAGATCTCTTACGGCAGCAGAGTTCCTTTCTCTCTCCCCACTTTCACAAATCGATGGGAATAGCCATCTTCTGCTACCATTTGTTGCCATGCGAAACCAGCTCCGGGCGAGCTCCAGTGGGACACAGCGGGAGCGGGGGAGAGGCGGCCACCGCTTTTCCCCTTCGACTCTGCGAGGCTCAGTTCTAGCGTGGGAATAGACGAGAGGGTGACAAGGGGCTCGGGTGCAGACAGGTGTTTATGGTGGGAGCGTGTTCCCGAGACCCTGGGGCACCGACCCAGTGGGTCAGTTATAACCCCGTGCCGGGGGCAGGGGGAACCTGAGCCATGGCCAATGGGACGGGAGGCAGGGGAGAAGGGCAGGGATACCCTGGGGATAAAGATGGGAAAGGCGGGGGTGGGGGGGGCAGGGACAGGCCGCGTGGTGAGGGGGAGTGATAAGGGAACAAAGGGTCGGGACAAGGGACCGTGGGAGATAGGGGGAACACATGGGAAAGTGGGAGGGGGAATGGGGGGGGAAGAAGGGAAAATTACAAATCCTGCATATATCCTTCTGCCATTTAGTCATCTGGGCAGAAGCACACATTTTTAGTCTAAAAGCAAAATTAGAATGCCCAGGAAAAATGTATTTTGTTTCTGTTAAGACCAGAAATACTTTCAGCCTCTCTAACGGTTATCTGAGCTTTGGATTATATTTCCTTAAACTTTCACGTACTTTTTTACCAAGTGGAGTAAGATATTGCTAATTTGTTTCTTTATTAATCCAATTTCTCCTTCTCTTCCTATTTTCAGCAATACATGTGATTGATTTCAAGTAGATATTATTTCTTAATGCCATTACTTTGTGCTCACACCCACTCTGAGGTAATTAGCAAAGATAATTTACTGAAAACATTAAGACATGAGGAACACAAATAAAACACACATCAGCGATTGAGGGAGAAAGAGTCCAAGTCTGCTTCAAGGCCAGGTTCCATCACAATAATTATTATTACTGTGACCATTACATCATCTCTTCTTATTCTCATAGTGAAGTTATGTAAAAACAGAACTGACTTTATGCATTTTTAAAGGCTTAACTGTAGAGAAATTACTTTTATTTCCAATGTCTGAGGAAATTTTTGGTCTGATATAAAAGTCCATAAGACACCCACCCCCAAGTAAAATTACAGAAGCAAATATCACCTTATGAAACACTGCATCCAGTGCTGCACTTAACAGCCTCATACTGTAATAGCCACAATGTCCCAAACTTTGCCTTCCCTTCCCAGTTTTAACCAGGAGTATAGCCTAGCTTGCCTGCCAGTATTAGTTCTTCTTATAGAGAGACACTGATTGTCACTAATAGCATTATTATCTTCTGTAACAGACTTGTTTATGAAATGGCCTGGAGTGAGAGAGAGATGGTGCATGTCACTGTCAGGGGATGTAGATGCAATTTGCACTTCGGTATAGAATATGAGCTCTGGAGGTCCAGCAGCTCATTCAAATGGCCAGTGAAATAAAGTCACTCAGTGTTGACAATGAAAGTGTAAAAATTTCTGAGAATGGAGGCCCCACAATTTATATGGGCCTTTGTTTTTTGACCACTCTCCTGGTAATAAAAAAAATTCCTAACCCAAAAGCACCTCCTACTATCCAAGTGGGCTTCCTTGTGATGTAAGTCTGCTGCTTCTTGTCCTAAAGCTACATATCCACGATGAGCTTCTGGTTCTGTCTTCTCACTGTTTCTACCTGTAAGCACGGACAAGGAAAGCAGTCAGGCCATTTATTAACCCACTGCAGACTGCAGTTTCAAGAGAGTCAATTACTAGTAGGTCAGTCAGGGTAACTACAGACGTATGATTCATGCATCCATTCGGTATTTCAGCAGAATTACAAATAATTAAACAGCTAGGCTGAAAACAGGTTCTCTCTTACCGTGGAAAGGGTCTTCATTTTAAGAAATATTTAGCATTAAAAAGAACTTTTGCTACAATTTTTCCTAATTGTAGTTTCTCAATGTGTAGACTCCTACTCAATGTCTTCTAAAACTCAAAAAAAATTCCTAATTCACAATATTTTACTTAAATTCATGCTTTCCTAAAGGCCTTCAAATCACAAGTGATCCAACCAGGCAACCTACCCGCCATCACATCCTCCATGATCCTGTCTCACCTTCTTAACATTTCCCAAATTCCCACTCTTGCTTGCATCCATCCAAATTCTTACCCATTCTTCCCAACTCCATTGCACTTCCGCTATGGGAAAGCTGCACTAAGCAGCCACAACAGTTCCCAACTGAAAATAATGCACACATTGAATATATACATATACACACACACACACACACACATATATATACATATACATATATATATATATATATATATACACATATATATACACATATATACATATATATACACATATGTATATATATATGTATATATATATATATGTATATATATGTATATATATGTATATATATACACACACAGAGTACTTGACGTGTAATGTAGCAGAAACCTTTTATGGTTCCTTGTCCCACTCACCCAAATTCCTTAGGCCTTTACCCACTTTTAAATACATAAAACAACTATTCCCAAAGTTATGCTGAACAAACCCTTCTCAAGCAATATTTGGTATTAATAGGAATAAAATAATTTAGGCCAATCACAAATTTCCCATGATACATTTGCACTGTATTAACCACTTTTTCTAGTATTTTTACATTCAGCCATAATTCATGTGTTTTTAGGTTTTTATCTCTGCTGTTTTATTAGTCCTTATCTGTATATTTAGAGAGAAAGACAGTTGTCATGATCAAACTAAGAAATGTATTGGTCCTACACACAAGCCAGTGGTACTAACTACATTTTTTTAAAAATATATTAAACTGACCTTTTAAGAGGATATCTACATCAAAAGTATTACTGTTCAATGAAAGTGTCTTCCATTCCAAATTCTCACTTCAAGATTTCCATTATGGGAGTAGAATCACTCCTTATTTGACACTGCTGTTACTAAGTTTCCATTTGTCTGATGGAATACTCCCACTTCAATTCTAGTGCATGTTTAGTGCAGCTAATTAGACTCCATTTGTTCTGTCTCACATAACAGCCGTAAAAATTTCTATTATATTTCCCTTCATCTTTTTCTTTACTCCTCAATGAGATTACCAATATTTATAAATATATGTCTGAAAGTAGTATCAACTTACTTCCAATACAGTTTTTTGGGGTTTTTTTCACATCCCTAATTTTTTGTATTAACTACACAAATTCTTCTGTTCTTTAGGTCAGGCAAATTATGCTTACTTGCTTCTGTTCAGCATTTATCACAGATTTCTGCCAGGTGTCCATTACATTAAAACAAATTTCCTTCCAGAAGATCCATACCTCTATTTATGTAGTTAAAATGTAATTTTCCAAATTATTTCAGTTATAAGCACATTTCAAAAATTATATCCCATGCCAGTATAGTAAAAGGCCATTTTGTGTAATACAATGCATAGAACAAATGGTAGGTAGTAAAAAGGAAGAAAAAACTATCTCATTTTCTCTTGAAATTAAAATAAACTCAAATATTGTGCTTTTCTACCTCTCAGTGCACCCAATTTAAAAAAATTAATCTCAATACCCAAACTCTCTCTATAACTCCTGTTATATAAAAAAGCTTCTTAATCACATTTAGCTTACATTCCAACCTCTATCCATTTCTTTTTGCTAAAGGAAAGCAGCCATTTCTCAGTCCTTTTTAATTTAAAACGCAGTTGAAATTCATTGGATGACCTTTCTAGATAGACCAAACACAGAAATGCTTCAAAAGCAGCAGAGCCTGCTGTTCTTCACATCCTGAAGCCTTTGGAGCAAGAGCCCCCACCACGCTGAGCAGGCAGGCTACAGGAAAGGTTCAGGCACCACACCCTGCACAGAGCACCAAGCTATTTCTGTAGTTCACATAAACACAGAAGTAAACACCGAGCAACACACAAAACCAGCTAATGGTATTTTAGCAAGAGTGGCAGGTTTTGGCAAAGGTCTCCAGTTCTACTACACCACTGAATTTTATTTTTGTTTTCTGATTTGAGCAGGTCCCTCAAGAGCAAATAGTTTGACTTCCATCAAACTTCTGTTTTTCTACAGTTTCTGCTTCTAACACCCCTACTAATGTCCTTTGTAGCTTTCAGATAGGCTGTTTTTTCACTCCCTTTAAAAATGTTGATGCTCAACTTCAAGAATGCAAAAGAGTCAATTTTTGTTCCATTTGCTTTATTGAAAGATTACTCTTCAAATCAAATGGGCATTTTGTTTTAATCAGCACAGACATTTCAAGAGCAAATGTCAACCTGATGGAATTGCTTGTAGCACTAGGTGAGTTATGGGAGGAAGGCATCACTCCAGATTATAGTTCCACTATTAATCCCTACCAGGGCTGGCATCCTCTCTAAAATGGTATTAGAGGACAGAGACAGCAAAGATTGTTAACTTCAGCTCCTTCCATCTTAATGACAATGGTTTCTCATAATACATTTTTTTGACATTGTGATAAGCTTCACTCTGCTCCCCTGGATGTTTCACACTTCATTATATTTGATAAGCTTCACTCTGCTCCCCTGGATGTTTCACACTTCATTATATTTTAGGTGTAACATCTTCTGATCACAGCCCAATTATTTGAAGGATTGTGTTGTTCTTTTTGATCCTGGAAGGCAAATGAGCTAATCATGCACTGCCCCTCCAATTAGGAAAAGCATCAGATGAAAACATTTGTCAGCATAAATCTTATACATTGCATTATATAGCTGACAGAAAAGATCATTCAATCTTTTATTCACTTAAACCTAAAAATCTTGTGCCTTTTTTTTCCTCTTCTCACCATTAGCTAGAAAATTCATAGAGCAAACTTGCAATAAGTCAGACCATGAGCTTCAAAATGTTAGCATGCTCTTTTTCATCACAGGATTTCTTGTCATTTTGCAGGTGAAAGATTACAACACTCAATTAGAAATTAGGGGATGAATAAAAAGATTAAAGACAACAGTGCTGCAGCCTCCTGGTCTTCCCTGACCTGCGTTAACATGAATCTTAGAACCACAGACCTCATGACTCAGCCAAGGAATTGGGTAGCAAACAAAATATAATCTCAAGCAACCTCCCTCAAGCAGAAATCTTATTCCAAGGGTAGATTACATGAAGTAGAAAATTACTGGAAAGATTAATACTATCTCTCAGCAGTGTTAGAGAAAGCCCAGTGAAATAGGATATAGCTTAAAAAGGCAATTACTAGGCAACTTTCAGCATCACTGGGTTTCTGTGAGTGTTCTCCCTACTGGCCAGCATTTCAAAATAGGCACCCTAAGCAGAAGCCCTAGACCAAGATTAGGTCTCCTAACCTTTCTGCAAACTCAGCTAACAGTCTGGAAACTAGCACTGAAATGCTGGAGCTGCATAAGCTTGCTGTTGGATATATATACTTTTTATATATTACATTTGAGAGCAAAGTGTAAGGCGCAGGCTAAGAAGGAGATGCAAACCTGGACCCAAATGCAAATCTTCATTGGCTACATCTGTGTTACTGAGAAATTCAGCACAACAGAAACAAAGTAATAGATGGAGACAGTCAGTGCTACAACCCCTCTTCAGTGCTTGTTTAGCCCAGGCACTGGGGACACAGGATCATACGGGGTACTCTCAGAGGGAACACCAGCATGACTGCCTTAACCAGCAAGCACCAAAACCACTTGGCAAATCAAACTGACAGGCAGGGAACACAGAGAAAAAAAATAGTTTAAGAAACAAACAAAAATCTGAAGAATTTGTGAAAGCTCAAGGGTTAGAGCATACCTAGTGTCAACAGCTTGCAAGTTAAGCCGTTCCCACTGGCACGTAAGAAGTATGAATTCTGACATTACTGCATTTTTTTTTTAAAGCAGTAGAGTACTTTAACTTCATTTCTTTAAATGTTTCCTCTTCTGCAGATGAATCCTCATGAGAAAGACTGCTCTTTCCAGAATAGTTGTCAGATGCAGGATACAAGTTCATGCATTAAAATTTTATGTGAATTGACATAAGCCCCTCCTGTGTCTTCCCCATAACTTATTCAATAACATTGAAGCAAAGACCCAGTCAGATGCAACTGAAATTAATTGCATGAAATCATTTGGGTTTTTTTTCCCCTTTAGAGCTTTAGAGTAATGCAAAAATATCATTGCAGTGGATAGCTGAGAGACACTTTTTAATTTTGAAACTGAAACCATGCAGAAATGTTTGAACTCAATTTACTATATCTGTACTATATGAGGATAATTTCTCAGTGCAATACTTTTTATTGCAGAAAGCTTATTTATATTTTATATAATAAATTTATTATTTATTGCCTATCACCACAGACTTTAAATGAGACCTAAATATTTAAGTTCCTTTGAAGCTTTTAAAAAACCTACTTTTGAAAGCCATATGGTTAAACTTCCTAGAAGTTATTTGTTTCTATCAGAATCCTATTATTCTTACCTAAGTAACTTAGTAGTGCACAAATCTAATGTTAAAAGTCAGATTTGTTTTACAGACAAGTCTGGACAGAGATCTGTAGGAATTAATAGACCTTTGGTTCACCAGACTTTTCTTGGTCCTTAACCTCACTTTCCAATTCCTCTACCCAATTCAGTGGTTTTAGACCAGCCTCCACAGATTGGTGGGGAACAGCATGAAAATGCCTATGCATGATTTCAGGCAATTGAAGCCTGATGATCCAGTATGGCAAATCTATGCCCAAATCTTCCAGTGCCATGTGCAGTAGTCCCACCCAGGCATTAGGTGACATGCTACTGCTAACAATTCACTTCCTTCCTTTACCTCCTCAGTAAGCTGGTAACCAATTTCCCTAGCTGTCCCCTGACAACAATGTAAGGACATAAATTAAATTTATAAATAAACTCAAACCTTCAAAAAACACTAACCTGCAACTCTATTGGAAAAAGCAAGTTATGAACACTCTATCATCCTCAAATTCTGATGCCAGAGGAATAAGGTGTATCTGCTAATGAGAAATGAGAGACTCCAGAGAAGGGCAACAAAGCTGAAGAGTCTGGAGCACAAGTCTGATGAGGCACAATTGAGGGAACTGGACTTGTTTAAACTGGAGAAAAGGAGGCTCAGAGGCAATCTTATTGTTCTCCACAACTTCCAGAAAGGAGCCTATGGCCAGTCTTTTCTCCCAGGAAATATGTGACAGGACAAGAGGACATGGCCTCAAGCTTCATCAAAGGATGTTCATCTTTAGAAATAATTTCTTCACTGAAAGAACACCGGGCATTAGAATAAGTTCCCCAGTAAGTGGTGGAATCGCTGTCCCTGGAAGTGTTGAAAATGCTTCTGGATGTTGCATTTGGAAATATGGTTACTGGTGACCATGGTGGTGGCTGTTAATTATGGTTCAACTCAAATCTTTTCCAACCTTAATGATTCTATGACACTCACTGTGTCTTTAGTCAGCTTTCTTTGCATCGAAGTGTGATTAGGACATAGGATTCCCTGGCTGCTGTTTGTTCCTTATGCCCACAAGGTACCAAATGACATGTCAGGTTCCCTATAGCAGAGTAACTAGTCAGTGATGCAAAGAGGCTGGAGCTCAAACATTGGATTCCGAAGCTCAGATGACTGTATACAGTTTTAAGGAGCCTTAAACCCCATCCTTTAGGGTAAGCATAGCAGGTAGCTAAAGTAGAATGCAAGATCCACCAGGGACCAAGCCCTAAGCCCACTTTATGTTCAGTCTTGGCTGTAAAACTTTGCTTTTCTGACATTGCTTTGGATGGGCCAGCTCTGCCTACCCTTTAACTGTTCATTTTTACTCTCTAGTAGTTTCTGACTTTTTCAACAAGGCAGACACACACACCATCTTATCTTCCAGCTGCCAATCTCTAGCTTATCTACATCAATGTATTTTCCAGCATCCAACTTACTTTATCTCCTCTTTAGTGTGACTTGTCTTCTACTTGTCACAACTTTTCTCAGGACCCAGACAGATGACCACATCCATCACATCTACTTCCTTAAAGCCCCATTGCATTCAGCTTCCCTTTTAGAAGTTACACACTGAGTTTAATTACCGTAAATTCATGCAGCTACAAAATTGGACATCATAAATATTAACTGCATGCTAAAACAATGGCAAAGCAATGAAAACAATCAACCACTGCTGCAATGTATATACATAGTAGGGGATTCATTTAACTGGCAGCTTGGAAAACAGCATGCTAGTTTTACTGTGGTTCTTTCCTTCAGAAACAACTCAGTGTTACATAATCAGGTCCCCTACAGATGGGGTTACTGATGTGCAACTGCTTTTGGCTGCTACTACCTGTCTAATTACTCAGAGGTTATAAGATAGAAATTTCTAACAACATAAGTTTCCCACTGGTGCACAATTCCACACTTTCCATGCTGCTTTCCCATTCTGTATTGGAAATAAATAGGCAAAATTTATTTTTTCATTTCTGTAAGTGTTTTAAAACTACAGTTAAGTGGCTAAGCTCCTGTGAGGATGAACTCACAGCAGACTTATATGGTTCTAACAAGGTGGCAATT
The DNA here is from genome assembly GCF_050655825.1 of Lonchura striata. Taxonomy (NCBI): domain Eukaryota; kingdom Metazoa; phylum Chordata; class Aves; order Passeriformes; family Estrildidae; genus Lonchura; species Lonchura striata. The sequence continues at coordinate 79,779,728 of NC_140705.1, read as the reverse complement.
GAGACAGTGTTTCTGTAATAACATTTTGAAAAGGTCAGTCTTGCTACTTTATGCACAAAATTCCCACAAATAAAACATTCTGGAATCTTTATTCATCTGTGATAAATGAAAAAATGGAACTGCAAAAAGCTATGCTTATAGTCTCTTCATATGAAGATAATGTTGAGAAAGAGTTCACCAATCCCATAAGCTTTTAAAGTTTAGAAAGTAACCTTTTTTGTTGACTATACTATTATCTTTTCATAGTCATATTCAAACTTCAGCTATGAGGCATTCATTAATACTTTTCTTAATTTTATACACGCAACTGATGAAACAGAAATTTAGAATGATCTACACCTGGCTAGCTGCAGTGAAGTCTAGATCAGTTTCTTAATAAAACCAGACTTTAGCACATACATAAGATCTTTATTTACTAGAATATATATTTGCATTTATACACTAAAGCTGAAGGAATTTATTTTCTGATCATAAAAGCTTCAAAAAAATAGTTGCCTTTCAAATTTTTATATATATTAAAAACTGTATATCCTGGGACCATTTGGCTAACAACAGCTTTTAAAATATCTTTTTGCATGTTGTATTCATCTTTTCTTAGAAAGTCATCAGAAAGCCTCTTGTAATCCTATTAAGGTGTATTAAGAGAAGAGCTAATAGAAGACTTGTAGAGAAAGAGGGGAAAAGCTAATACAGTGTCTGAAATTAAAGGGAAAAAACACAAAAAACATAACCATCACCATCTGCAAACTCCTAGCCAATAATCTCAGCTATGAATAAAGAGGTCAAATAAATTCTATTCAGCTGTCTGCACTGCACTGAGGGTAGGAGTGATGTGGACAAGCCACAGTCCCACCAGGGCAGGTCAGAAGATTCAACACCTCAGGGACAGCCTTGAGAATCACAATTCCAATTTCTTTTCTTGTCCCATCAGCCTATGTACCAATGTAAGCAGTGTACAGCTCATGCTCTCTGGTATCCCTATGCTCCAATCCAGGTAGTGGAATAATGAGAGCCCAGAGGAAGACCTTTATTTTTACTTGACTCATTCTTGCTCACAATCCATCTCTTTCTGTTATCATAAATAGCTTTGAATTCTTTAATATTAGAGATCTTTAGTTGTATTTTTCTCATTAATAGTTCCATTCTGACAAGACTTTGATGTATTTGATATTTGCCAAACAGTAATACAAATAACACAGAACCATTGCCTTGTTGAGTAGATATTGCACTGTATTAAAATTCAGATACATTTTATGGCTTTGAATATGCAATCTCAGTTGCAGAACCAATCTTTGCCTTTGTCTAAATGAAAAGTAGAGTCCCTAAGTATTTGTGGATTCTAAGGCTTCTGAATTAGAGTATGCATGAATGCTAACACAGAAAGATGGTGATAGAAGCAATGAGGCAGCAAAGCAGCTGCCTTTGACAGATTTTTGTTAATGTGTGTTTATTCCAGCACACTTATTGTGGCATGCACACCTAAGCATTCAAAGCAATTCTTCTGAATAAATAAATCAAGCGAACATACCCCCACAATTACTAAGCCAAAAAGGTGACTTGATGTTAGGTTTCCCCTTATTTCTTTCTAATGCTGGTTGAAAGAGATGGTAATATTTTCATGAGTTGTCTAAACAAGACAAGCCCAAAACCCTCAGCTACTCCACTTAAACAATGCTTAGAGCCCTTTCACAGGCTTTGTTGCCCTCTTCTGGACATATGGAAGAAAGTCCATGGGATTGACCTGTAGAAAGACGGTGATCTCAAGCACACACACATACCCTTTAACAATTTTTCTTAATTTGATAAAGCTCTGGAATGAAGCAACTACCAGCTCCTAGACTCTTGCCCTTGAAAGCATAAATCCAAAACATACTCCAGAATTACAATGTCAATCTAGGTTACACTGAATTTATCAGAATTGCACAATTGGAAGAGTACAGTTTACTGTTCTGTCCTCTCAGAGCTCTGGTTCTACTAAAAATTCATTTTGTATTCAGCTTGAGAGTTTTTGTTTTGTTTTATATCTCTCCTCTGGCTACACTAAATCTTCCTTTCAAGGTCAAATTGCTTTCCTAACAATAACTAATTTAGCATCACAATGCCATAGTGAGTTATGCAAAAATTATCTTCTCTATACTTCAGGTTAGGATTCAGAATCACAAAGAAACTTTCCCATGTTCACACAGGGAGTCATCAGGGAACACAAACCGTGCATCTTCAGCCCCATTAACTGCAAGACCACACCATCCATTTTAGAGTCAAGAATACTTCTGCATTTATTTCACTCATGAAACACATTAAATTATGTGATTTTTAATAAACTGATTCTCCTTCTTGGACTCTACCACTTAATTTCTAATCTTATTACTGTCACGTAGAATTATTTTTAATTATGCATGTTCCATAATCATGTTTTTTTTATTGATTTGATACTCTATCATCTAAAAGGGCCCAAGTACCTCTCCAGACTTATTTTCATATTTGGACACTGCAATATTTTTTTCCTATTCTTTACATCCAGTAGTATAATGAATGCTGTGGCCTTTCTTCCAAGAGATAGTCTAATAGAACCAATGTATTTATCTGTTTTTTGTGAAGCTCATGGCAGCTTTGTGTTTTATGTCTCAAAATCTGAGAGGGCTCAAGGGTTCAAAAGTTCCTAGGTGGGTTCATATCTATATCCCACAAAGAGCACAGTCATAAACCCCTTTGCTCTATAAAGCCTGGGGGGGAAAAAGTGTTTTCAATGAAGTTACTCCTCTCCCCACAACAGAATCTTCTCTGGTTCTGAAACTAGCATTCTGTCATTTTTATAAATACACAGTCAAAGTTCCCATATGCCCTTTCCACTCTTCTTAAAGTAAGGCAATGTTTCTTCTTCTGCAATTTTTTGTTTGAATTATCCTAAATAGACTTCTATCCTTACAAAGAGTTGGTTTAACCCTCTTAAGAAACAGTTGATAATTTCTTGTTTAGGCTTTCCATACCTAATACTAGGAGGTCACAGAAGCAACATCACTGCTTCATTTGTTATTTGAAAGTACTTAAATTCAGAGAGAACCAAACAAAATAATCCACCCCACAGAAAAAAATAAAAGGTATTCCCTTAAAATTACAATGACTCAGTGCCCACTTCTCTAGAAATACATCATGATGGATAATGACTCATATGCATAACTATTATTAATTGAAACTTGCTGCCAAAAAGGAAGAATAATTAGCCCAAAAGAAATCATTTTTTTGTACCATTTGTTCATTTTTGCACATCACAAAAAGCAACAGTTCCATGTTCTTGGGGACTGTAGGAGAAAAAAATAGTGATGGAGAAGCTCCTGATTTGTGCAATGCCCTTGTGGTTTTGACATTGGGAGAGTAACTTTCTCAAAATAGAATTTAACAGTGATGGGGAGGAAAAGGAGGAGAACATCCATATGACCATAAGATGAAGAGACGCAAGGCGAGAAAAACATACAGGAAAAAAATGGTGATTTAGAAGGACAAATAGGTATAAAGATTGAACTGTTCAAAAAGAACACACTGGCTTGACACTTACAAATTACCCAATATCACATGCAGAACAGGCTTTTGTGTATTAGGTGAGGAGCACTAACTTGCACTATTCCAACATGACTGCACAAGGCTGTCAGAGCTTAATGTCACAATGGCAAATGTTGTTTATCATCTCCTCATGGTAAAACTCCAAAAAAGTTATTTAAATATTTTAATAAAATATAATTAAAATAATAATTTGACATATGTTTCCTTTTTTTTCTAATTTATGGAACTAGTATACTCTCTCCTCTAAAACCTTTTTACCCTTATCCCTCAATGAAAATTCCTTTCCATCTGGCTGCATATTAATGTGTGAATATATATGTAAAATAATAGGTTGCCTTCATGCCCATATTTTTATTATTTAAGAGTTGTCACATTGAAATGGTGCTTTAAATCAAAAGATGGTGTATTTCTGACAACCCTTGGCTGACATATATCACCCTTTATCACATTACAGTGGACAAGAACATAGCAGGACATGATTTATTCCTGGCAGGACTGGCATTTTGAAGAATGGCTCCATGAAAACTTTCAAAAACATCACAAATGTTGATTACATTTACTACCAGTTTTGGGGATTTTTAAGGGCTCATTTTCCTCTCACAATCTGAAAGAAGCTAAGTGTCAAGCAAATGGATTCTCTCCCAGTAAATCAACTATCACAAATATCCACAGCTTCAGCTGTATCTAAAATTCCCAAGGGAATGCTCAATAAGAAAGTCTATTGAGATGTATTATTGTGGAAGATAGATAAGTATGATTATCCATAAATAATACAGCCAGGATGAGAACAGTTCTCCCAAGCTAGCTGGACAATGCCCCTGCCTACGGATGGGTCCTGGGGTCAAGTGGACTGTTCCATCTCACCCCCCAAAAGATGTACGGTTCACCCCGCACCTCTGTACCCTCCCCTAAAACATCAAGTGCCTGTAACCCCATGGCCCATGCTTTGTTCCAACCCACCTTGAAGCTCCTTGAAAAGGGGGCTCTGAGGGGCCACACGGTCTCTTGGAACTCCCTCCCCTCTCTTGGAGCTTCCCCTCTCCTTGAGCATCCTTTTGTCTCTCCCCTCCCCCACCCTCTCAAGTCCAGCCACGTGCTTCGTCTGGGAGCACAAGACAGGACCTTTCTGCATCCCCAATAAACCTGATCCCCCAAGAGCAGCCTTGAGAGATCTCTTGTCTGCATTCACCCAAACCATCCTGGAGAGGCAGCAATTTTCAACAATGTAGGAATGTTTCACACCTGAAGAACTGTTAGTAAACATTTTTATTTTCAAGAATCTGTATTAAACATACAATTACCAACATCACTGATGTCTCACAAGAATAAGTGGCCCAATGAAATATTTTACACGTGGCCTTATTTTACACACACACCCTACTCCTTCCAGGCATAGAATGAATTATGAAACAGATAACCTAGAGCACTGTCATCTTCTAGAAAGATAAAAAGATTATGAAAATAAATCAACCATTCCACAGGGTATCAGTGAGGATGAAAACCCAATGATTTTGGGAAGTTCTGACACTACAGTTCTGCCACTGTAGCTGTAAAGTACTGATTCCAGCTAAAGCAAACCAAAATGCTCTTTTTGTAGCCTTTGAACAAGGTTCACAGGCTCACTTAAACACAAGACTGGAATTTGACATGTTCCTGTTTCCTATGGTATCTTGTGGGAGAAATTCTTGGCATTAAGAGCCAATATAATTTGCTAACCTGGATCTTCTCAATCAGACATTTATGTCTACTGGGTGTATTCAATTCTCCATCTTTGGAACTGTATGAAAAATTAAGCACAGAATGACTATCATGTCAACAGCTGAACTGATGCTTGCCGAAATACACGTAACACAATACTTTAACCACATACAATAAATGTGCAGAAAGCACTCTAAGAATTGGCTAAACATACAAAGATGCTTGTCTGGATAAGCATTTGATTCAAGAAGGCAGTAGAACTTGAAGCTTTAGAAGAACTTTCTACATCCTAGAAGCACTAAAATTCCATGTTAAAGTGTGTCATAATGGATTTTCTTATATTCATGTAACATATTGGCCTTTTAACCCATGTCAAGATTTAGGATCAACAATAAACACTACAACACTTTGTGGCAAGTAGTTCCTCACAGTAGCTTAAATCTCACACTTGCTGTTTTAATCTGTTTCTCATTCTTATAAAGGAATGAGTAGACAAGATTACTTTCTCCATGTCTCCCATGATAAGATTAAATGGAAGCTATAGGGATTAAATAGACTTTTCTCAAGGCAGAAGAAACTCTCCTCCATTTTAACCATTCCTTTAGCAAAGCTATTCACATAAATCTGAGCATCTATAATGAGCTGCATACCCATTTATGGAAAAAGCCAGTGCCTGTGAGACCTCTGCATCCCTGCTTTGTTGCAGTTTTCATTTTCTCCTGGTCATGCTTGACCTTGAGGCAGGAATCTGAAAAGGAATAGGTCATCTTGCACAAGGCATCTCTGTACTTCAGGCCTGATGGGTTAATGGCAGCCTCAGCTTCCATTGCTTTAGCAGTGACTCCCCAACACCTACAAACATGCTGAAAGCAGTTTCTCAGAGGACAGATAGGGTAAAAAATTGGTCCTTTCCTTCCAGCAAACTGTGGTCCACATAAGCAAATTAGACTTTGCTTTCAGTCCCTACCCAGGAAATATCTGATGGCATGTTATGGCCCAACAAAGGGAACTGAAAGGAAAATACTTAGCACACTATTAAAACTACCCCACAAAAGTGTCAACACATTAGACTTCCTTTTTTTACCTAATGAATTTGCCTAATTTGTGAAGAGCAAACATTCACGTGCTTTCATTTTTTACACTCATTTATATGTTCTGGGGATAGTTTGTGAACAGGTACAATAATTCTCATTGGTTCAGATCATATTTCCAAGTACACATTTGCTATATATTTTCAAAGCCACTTTGGCCCATCAATGTCCAAATGTATTTCATAAGTGAGAAATCTCACACCTCCAAAATGTACTTGCCTATTTCTTGAACTGCTGAGAGATACCCAACTCTATTAGGAACACATATGTGTGAATTGAGTCTGCCAGGATGAAAAATCTGCTGTTTCAGTGAATCCCATTAATTGAGACAAAGCACACTAGAAATTTCAATATTTCTAAACCCTTTTGGAATAAATTTTTTCTATAAGAAACCACTCAAGGACTTAAAGCTGCCTCCCACAGAGAAGGGCAGAAGCCAGTAGTCTAATTCAGCAAGGCTGATCATGCACAGATGGTTAGCCTTTCCCCTGCTCTAAGAGAATTCAATCGAGTACAGAAGGACAGGATACAATTAGACAAAAAGCAAATTTCATCCCACATAAAATCTTGAAATCTTTTAATCCCATTTAAACAAGATTAAAACTGTGAATGTGCTCCAAGAAGATTCAAAACTCTTTCTGTGCAAAAATGCAGAATTAGTGTTCCAATTAAGTAGGGACAAGGGGACATAAATGAGTTCTGAGGAATGCTTCAAGCAGTGGAAGAACTCTTATCTATACATAGAAATAACTGATGGAAGAAATGAAGAAGAATGAGGCAGACTCTTATCAGTGATACCCTCTGAGAAAGGAGACAGAAGGCACAGATTGAAGCACAAAGTTGAATAGCATCTGAATAAATTCTGAATAGAACCAAGCCTTTTTGGACCATTTGAGCGGTCAAACACAAGTGTCCCATAGAGATTGAGAGGTCCCCATCTGCAGATATACTCCAAAGACAATTGGGCAATGTCCTGGGCAACCTGTGGTAGCTGATCCTGCTTCAACAACAGGCTTGGACCTGACTGTCTCCAGAGGTCTCTTACCATCTCAACCATTCTGTGCTTCTGTAGTGAAGAGACAGGAGGACAAAGATACCTCTGCTGTCAAAGCCATAGTTAAGCTGCATGAGCAGCATGTAGCCAAGATCTCAGTGGTGGAACAGACCCAGCACTCAGCTTTGATTTGATAACACTTGTGGCCAGGCAGGACCATTCTAAGCAGGGCTCAGTGCCACATCAGCATGGGCACTAAGTCTAGAGTTCACAGAGGCTTGTTGGAGAGCACCTGCATCTGTCTATTGGAAAATAATGGCAATAGCTCTCAAAAGAAAGTAAGCTAGGAGGAAAAAAATAATTTTCCTCCCTCCCCTTTGTGTTTGTTTGGTTTTGGTTTAGTTTTTGGTGGGGTTTTTTTTGTTGTTGTTGTTTATTTGGTAGTAGTGGTGGTGGTGGCTTTTTGCAGTGGGAGGAGTTATCTACATTGTCTTGTTTAAATTTATCTGGCAGTAAAACCAACAAGTTCACTGCATTCCCCTGGGATTTTTGACTGGAAAGGGGCTCCTGGTTCAGGACTTCTCAGTCCTAAGGCTATTTTGTCCAGCTAGCTTGTAGCCTCTTCAGCAGCTTCTGCCACTGCAGAGCTTTACTGCATTTTTTCTGTTCTTCTGCAGTTTGCTGAAGGGAATCAGCCACACAATCAATGATTTAAAATAAGAATGAGCTAGAGCTAATATGTTTCATTCCTTCCCAAAGATATGTTAAATGGATAAAAGCAGCTTATAATATCATATCAATTCTTAATATCTCAGACAGAAAACAAGATTGTTTTTATGGTCTGAAAATGTATTCCTTCCCAATCAAAAGGAGTAACTTGAAATAAAAGTATTCAATTGATCTTTTTGATGCAATTATTTCAAACACACACCTTTATCTATTTAGATATGTTATTGTTCTTCTATACTTGAGGGTTCATTCCCTGTTACTCAGGAATCAGCCTCCAAACAAGTTTTGACCTAAAATAAAGCTCCAAGTCCCTCACTGGTCCTCTTTTAATATGTACAGCAAGAATAGTCCCCACTCACAGAAAATCTCAGATATAAACATTTTAGGTTTATATGGAACAGCACATGTAGCTGTTCCATTGTGCTTGTAATGTTTCGCAACACACATATATTTCTAAGCCAACATAAAATAAAATTTGCATGGGATTATTAGAAGAAAGCAAACAAAAAAGAGAAAAATCAGCAGTATGCACACGAAGAATCCAAATGCTCTACTTTCTGCGTGACTTCAGAATAGGAATGTTTTTGGTTTTTCCTTCAGAAATCTGTATTTAAACACCTAGATTTACAAACTATCACAGCATGACTAAGTCAGTTTGCATAATACAGACTACATAGAGATTCCACACCTGACCCTATAGACACTGACCTCCATTTTAAGCCTGCCATGCCTCAGAAAATTCTGTTATCTGGTCTCTCTACAAGGGAAAGAGAAAAAAAGACCTCACAAGTTTCCATCCTAAGCTGCCATCCCCCCAGTCTTATTAAACTGTTACAGTTATTTTGATGCCCAGACTGTAAAAGCAACACTAGTTTCAAATTGCCTAAAACTTGGTCTCTGATAAATGACGTTACCCCTTAAAACCTTTGATGAGATTTTGATCTATTTCCTTAAAATTTCCCTTAATGTCCTGCTGCTCCCCAAAACATAAGAGACGATTGTCCTATAGAGCTGTTTACATTTGTCTGTGTCACATTTATTATTTTATTATTATTATCCCCTAAGGATACTGACACCCTCAGCCACATCACATACACACACAGACACAATGTGGCAACCAGAGAGGGGTAAACAGGGTTAATCCTCCTCTGAAACACTCGTAACTGGCCAAGATTAAAAATATGAGAGGTGAGGTGTGGTAATCCTGTCAGAGGCATTGAAGCCTGTCAAGTATACAAGTAATTGTCAGTTTTTTGATCAAGAACGGGAGAATTTGAGGCAAAGCAACTGAATAACCACTGTGCTCCAGGTAAAAGCAACAGCAAAAAATTTGTTGAGCAGTTGAAGTTGGAGGAGACACAAGGGACAGAGGACTATGTAGCTTCTGTATACCTAGCAGAAGACCAGAGAAGGTACTGGGAGATGAGGAATGCTTTCAATGAATAATAAATGGTAAGGCAAATACCATTCTAGAACTCACACTGCTTGCCTGCAACTCAGTTCCCTCAACCAAGTTAAAGCTCTGGCATTATAAGATCAGTTTTTCCTCTTTCTGACATGCTGCTTTACCACAGATGATCTCTGGACTTGAAAGGCAACAAGCCTTCCTCCAAGCTATCCTACAACTGACCAAAAGTGAAGATGCTGAGTGCTTGTGCCATTCCAGGTAGAATTGCCTTAGTTGCACCTATTATAGAAACCAAGTGTGCAAGTCCCTCTGTACACTAAGTATGTAACCTGCATAAACAGTGCCTTGAGATGTTTGGCTGTTTGCTTTGACACAAAGATCTTAATTACAATAAAGAGGGTGTTTTAGTAGGGAAGGGACAGGCACTGGGTGATGCACCTTCTAGAATCAAGGCTGCATCAATAAATTCAGTTTTCATGCAAAAAAAAATATGTAGCAAATATGGACAGGTACTCCTTATTTTGTAGATATTTTATGTCTTAATCAATCTAAAAAGAGTTCAGAAGGTTCCCTCCTGATTTTCCACATGCTGGGTGCCAGCACTCTGTCTAATAATTTACACTGTTCTAAAGCATTATGCCACAAGTGAGCTCTGCATGTAATTTTAAACAGTCACCTACTAAAACCTTTATATTATATGTATTGCCACAAGGGTCTGTGAAGTGGTGAAGGTGCTTTTCTGTATTCAAGTGCACAGATACTTAAACATACCTATACATACAGCTTCAGAACATTTGTATGCTTTTTATTTTGTATGTTTCTCCTTGGACAGCTGAGTCAAGCATGATGGATTAGAGTTGCTGTTAAAACAAAGTCATTCAATGACGGCCTGACAGAGGGCATTTGCCTAAAAAACTACTCCATGAGCTGGCATTTTGGGCCAGATAAATTAGCTAATGCATTTTCTTTAGTTTTTCTCAATGATATTTTGTTAAAACTTCTACATACTATCTTAAAAGTCATCTTGATTAAAGGCTGTACCTGATGCCTGAAACAGAGTAGCAGTTGAGGAAAAAGTAGCAGAGTGCTATCATGGCCAAACTCTTGAATGTTATTTCTCCTAGTTAGCTATAAGTCCAGCACAACCACTGCCTTCTTTATATGCTTCACTAATAGAAGTAGCACACGAAAAACCCTGCCCAAGACCACAGTTAGCGCTATAAAACTCCATGCTTTAAACTACCAAGACAAAGGCTTGTGGAGGCAAGCTGAGCTGCCAGCCAGAAATTACACCTCTATCTGATATGGCTTTTGGTGAATATCTGTCTGCATTGCTTTCAGCTGTTTCCAAGAACATAGAAGTGCTCTTTCATTTGCATAGATGTTCTTTTCCATTCTGTTTCAGACAAATAGCTACTAACAGTTACTCACTGCTTTTGGACTCGGGTCCTCAGATGTGAAGCAGCTTTTCAGCAAGGCTACTTGCTACTTGCTACTACAAGAGCTACTCAAAATATTTTTTATCCAAAACACAATGTACCTTCTGCAATTCACAATGGTATGCCAACATGCACCCTAATTATTGTCATTTACAGAAAGCCACAGATTGTCTGATTTTCAAGAGTATTGTAGAGAGGAAGAAAATAATCCCACAATGCAGTTGTAGCACAACATATAAAGTTAAAAGAATAGCACAGGATTCCAGAGTCTCTGTTTCAGAAGCCTACCGTCGTACCATTATTCATTCTGAATTTTGATGGGTTTCCTAAAAGTATGTATTTTTAAGTCACTGTTCAAGATCACTGTCCAAAAACCAATATGGGCCATGCTTATGAAATCATGGCCATCTTCTTAAGAGTCTAACCTTTCACTTTTTACTAGAGCCATCAGTTAAAGTTAGGATACACAAAGAGGACATCACTATAGTTAAACTATTCAATAAGGCTTTGAGTTCAGAAAATTTAATTCAAATATCAGGAATATCTACATTATTTTAAAAATATAATATCTACCATGGGCAAAAGCAGCTGTTCTCTTGATCGCTCAAAGATAGCTACATTTAAGTTGTAGTAGGGGTAGAGTTAAGGGAATAGTGAATCCTTTAGTCTAGGGTTCCCTCCTACACCCACACACCAAAAAAAAAAAAAAAAAAAAGAAAGAAAGAAAGGCAATTTGGAGAACAACCACATATTCATAAGTCAATCCTACACTGCCAAATCTTTTGTGGTTAAAAAAAGACTCTAAATAATTAAAATTCATTCAGTCCCAAATATTTTAATTTGAAACTATGTTTTTTGCAAGTATACTAGCCTTACTTGAAAATGTGCTTTGAGGGTAAATATATTTTACCCTCAAAGCATAAAATATATATTTCTGAGGGTAAAATATATATTTTACCCTCAGAAAGGCTCTAGGAATATTGGATTTGCAGTGACCCATTTGTTTTCATGGCATCTCATCTCCCAGGGGAAAAAAATAAAAGAAAGAACTACAAACAAATGCTCAATATTCACATTCTCAGGAATCTAACAACACTTCTCAGCATGATCCTCTTTACCCACCCCAAGTCAAATGCTTCCCTTTCTTGAAAAGGATGTGGGCAATTGCTAACCACTGAAGTAGTGAGAATAGCTTGAAGATGTATATGCAAATTCAGTAATTTGGGGTGAAATTAATGCCATCATTTAAAATACACTTTACTAAACATATTTCAAAAACATCTTGGGCCAATTTTGAGGTCACCAAGGTAAAGACTGCAATTCAGTGCTGCACAGATAGAGCTCCTGATTTGATTTCCAGGAAGCCCAAGTGCCAGGCTTCATATGGTTTAATAGCCTTCACTGACAGCAGCTTAGTCACCGAGATGCTTGTGGCAGCAGTGAGTTTTTTAAGTACCTCTTGCAGAGAATTTAGCTCCACATATTCAGTGCATGAAATACAAATATCCACTGTGATGAAGAAAAACTTGGAGTAATTCAAGGAAAATGTTCTTTCACTTTAATGTCATTAATTGCCTAAACAGGGAACCTTCCTTCCTCCATGAACAATTGCTGGCCATCTGACAAAGACTCCAAGATCAATAAAATTACCTACAATTAGCTTTTAAAAATTACCTTGATATTCTTACAGACTAAAAGGTGGGAATGTGAGGGGTAGCCAGGTCAGTGGATCTTAAACCTCTCCTAGGAAGACAAGATCACCATGTGATTAGCAGTGCTATGAGAATCACCAGCATTCATCACAAATCCCAACTACCCCTTGGATGTTGAAAAAACAGAAAACAAATGCATGATTGATGATAATTGTCATGATAACTTGAATGGAATAAGCAATGAACAATATTTATTGAATCTGACACCTGAAGAAGCTATGTGAGAGCAATGTCTCCGCCAACTCCAAATAAATGTGTGATTGCAGATCAGCTTCTGGCCACGCTTTTTTGGGCAGATATTAGAGGTTTCATTCTGCCATTAGAGATCACATTCTGGCCACACTTATTTGGACAGAGGTTACAGAAGCTTTTAAACCTTTAGCAAAGCTATTATTAGAGTAGTGAACAGTGCTACATCATCCCTTCAACAAGGGCAATGGATAAATGCATCCCACTTTTTCCCTGAGAATAGGAGGAATACACCCTTGCCTACTCTTCACTGATTTATTGTTTTAATATGAGAGATTTTTTGTCTAACCATCCTTAAAGGCTTAGAAATCAGGTCTTCAGGGCAGGTGAGCAGAACTCATAGTAACAGAAGGGGCAAAATTCTGATGTTCTTTGCTCAGCCAATACCTGAAGATTTGGCTTTGACTCTCCCAGGGCTCACATGAAAGATTTTTTTTTTTTTTCCATCTTCTTTGTCTCAACTTAGCCACAGCTTAGACAAACTTCTGAAATCAGATTTCATACTGGCATCATGCGACCCTTCCATTTTCCTCTCTCTGGAAAATGAGAGTACAGCATCTACCTGTTGGTCAGTCTTTAGGTGAGCACAGACAAGCCAGCCTTGTGGGCACTTCAAGAAGTGGCAAATGGCCATGAGTTGAAATAAATCAATGCCTGATAGCTTCCATTTGGAGTAAGGCTGCCAATACAAATGGGATTTGTCACATTATCTCTCAGGTTTGACCAGGGATCATTAAATACATTTCAGCTACTTAAAAGTCAGGATGTCCAGTCAACATCACATTACAAGGTGCCAGTGTCATGGAAGCACTCTGTATTTAGTCAGCTGTCAGCAATTTGGAGTTTTCCAGAGAAAACTAGCCCTCAATTCCAAATTACCTTTCATACTGCACTCAGGGAAGATGTCCAGATCAAATGTTGTACTTTGGGTCTTATAATGATGTATAAGAGATTGAAGCAGGATGTAATTTAGGGATTGTATTTCTTTTTCCTCTAATTAAAAAATATTTTAGTGTCCACTTTATATTAATGTAAATGTCATTACTACAAGCCCAGGAAATTTTACTGTTGAGTATGGGCAAATGTAATGGGCTGGAACAGAGTATCATGGAAAAGCTATGCAAATCACTGTGTACCATAAATCAAGCTAATAGGCAGACTTCATCTTTCTTCCACAAAGGTCAAACATAGCTTGCAGTCAGGAGGAAAAGAAAAAAAAAATTTAAAGGAAGAAAAAAAAGACACTATTTCCCAGCAAGGAAATTTAATAGCAATCCATTCATAGAATGTAAGGACAAATACAGTAAATAATGGTATCAAATTTGTCTTTGCAGATGGCATATGTAAGAATGTTACAAAAAATCCCCTTTATCACTATTACATGCACCTCATCTGCCCATTTCTGGTGTCCCCACTTTGGCATTGTGACAAAAATCAGAATTTAAAGAAGAGAAAAAACAGAATCATGTAGAACAGACAACAAAGTTCAGTGCAAAGTATGTACTAAAAAGCAGATCAAAAGGTGCCTCAATCAAGATCTGTCAGTATCTACACCAGAAACTAACTTCTGACAATAGATGGCCCTTTACTACAGACAAGAAAAATACAGCAAAACAGAATGTCTTGGAGCTGAAGTTAGACTGATTCAGACTGGAAATCCATTTTCTCTCAAGAAGACAAAAAATATGTTGTTGTTAGAGGGAATGCCACGGGAGACAAGACTCATGATATCATGATCATCAAGTCTCAGTTTATTGTAACAGATTACACAGTTTATATATGTTCGTTAATTAGCTCATACATATTGCAAAAGCCGAGCTCATGATTGGTTGCTATGTGACTTGTACTATTATCTTAAAAGTATCTTTATGATCGATACATGCCTGTCCAGCTGGCCTTGCAGTTAGAACAGCTTAGTACCCCTTTGTTCTTCTCTATCTACTTCTACATACCAAGCAGTTTCAATATCCTGCTTTCTGCACACCATCTGCTCTTCAGGGCCATGCGAACTTTGCAGCAGTCACATAGCCCTCCCTATTTGGATTAATTTTACAGTGTCATGTCCCTTGTCATTCAACCATTCCTCTGTCAGGCTCTCTTCATGTTGTGCCCTTTGAATTGCTTTAACTCAAAAAACCCCGCCAAAAATACAAAAAAAAAAAACAAACAAACAAAAAAAAAAAAAACCTTTGCCAAGAAGGCACGTTACATCTGATTAAGACACCAAAAACTATCTTTTTAGATTGCCAAATGAAATTCAAGACAGGTATCCTCAGTTGGTAGTACTAAACTGTTGTAGAGTATCTTATAGTTCTAGAATAAAAGACTCATCTTCCATGTTTTGTACTAGTTAAACTTCACTCCTAAATCACACAGGAGAAGATTTTTCTTAGAGTATGATTCTTTTCACATTTGCCTAGACTAAAGCTGTGAGCTTTTTTTGCCTCGAGTACTAGAAATCCCCATCCAGAATCCAGCTTTCTCAATAGCTGCACGTTACAAATTTGTAGTTGTCCTGTTCCTTGAGCCCCACCAAAGAAACAGTCACACACAGACTTGCACAGCATATAATCAGACTTCTATCCTGGAACCAATTGCTCTGATCCTCTCTATTTTGCTGTGGGCATCATTCCTTTTATGAAATTTACAGAAAAATACTCTTTGTTTAGGTCAGGCTTCTCTCCTTCTTTAGTCATGGCCCATTGACAGAATCTGTGGTATTGATGATTCCGATTGTAGAAAGTCTCTGTCTTTCTGCTCCGCTGCCAAAGAAGAAGTCATAATTCATCTGTGCTGTTTTCAAGGTTGTTTATTCTTGCTTATCTCTAACATGTTCTGCTGCCCTGCTGCAGGTCTGTCCTGCAGGGCAGCGTGTGGGGCTCTGCCCTCAGTGGGATGTTACAAACATTAAATACCAGAAACTACCTGTGCTATATTTACAATAATGTGCCAATATCTGTCACCTACGTTGAACACTGTGTCCCCAGCCTAAACCAATAGAAAAATGCCAACACTACAGTGAAACGTGGAGGGCACAAAGAAGGAGAAAAAGGACAAGACACACCCAATTTCCTCCATCTTGTCCCCTTTGAACCTCTAATCTAGAATCCTAAAATTTTACTTTTGCACCTGTGTCACACTTAATTATTACTTATATCAAACACTCAGAGCTTGTTATTCATCCTGTAAGACTGAAAACTCTTTTCCATGGACAGAGATTAGAGACAGTGTCTCTCGGGGCTCTGTCCAGGGGTGTTCCTGTCCCCCTGCCAGGGTCCCAGGCTTTCCAGGGCAGCCAGAGGGGAGCCCTGGATTCCCACAGCCCATCAGCTGCCATCAAAGCTGGGAATCTTCCACAACTCCAAATCTCCTGAACTCAATGTGTACTTGAATAAAGTAGAACATCTACAATAGATTATAATCTACCTGGACAGAGTGTGTAGGTTCAGTTTTCTAACAACTTGACTATCTACCCTGCTGCATTCACCTCTGGTTAGCCTACAGCCAAGTATCACTTCAGTATTTTATTTTATTCTTCTTCTTTTATTTTAATATCTTTTATTTTAAAATCTTCTTTTATTTTAAAATCTTTTTATTTTAAAACACAGACTTCATCTACTGAAATCCCAAAGAAGCTGTGATGCCATTGGGTGCACAAAAAATTTTACATTTTATACTAACAGTTTCAGTCATTCATAAAGACTAAATGGTAGAAATACTCTATAACATTTTATTCTAAAAGAATCACAGCAATATGGGTTTCACTAGGTAATAGGTTGAGCTAATTAAAGACAGTTTTGAAAGGCAGAAATTTCTTTCAGTCTTCATTGAAGCCAGTGGGAGCCAGGGAGAAAAAACCACACATCAGGACTTGCATGAATTCTCCTCTTACCTCTGTTCATGTTGTCTGACAATAAAAAATGTGATTAAATGCTATTGTTCAGTGATCAATTTTCAAATGAAGGTATTACAGAAATCTCTCCATTCTATTTCTAAGCATCAGCTGTAACTATGCTACATCAAATACATCTATTTCTGCGTAATTCTTTTTAAAGCTGGCATTGCTTAGGCTTTGCCTTCTCAGACAGCAGGTTTTCACCTTGGGTAATACCATCCTTAGTTACCTTGTGCTTGCTTTCAGCAGTGTGTTAATCTTTTTCTAGGCTCTTCATCCCTTGGATGAAGAGCTTTCAAGCAAGGACTAATCTTTGCTCTGTGTGGCACAGTTCACAGATTAGCATGGTCCAACCACTCCTCCAAAAATCAATGTAATTTTTCAGACATGCTTTTCCTGCTTTTTTCCCCTCTGAATACTTGCAACAGGGCAGAAGTAATGCACTGTCCATAGTGGAATGAAAAGAAAAATGCTATTCCCTGTTCTCTCAATTTTGGAGTCCATACATGATGAAAATCTAAAATAAACTATATTTTAGATTTTACTAAAATATTAGTTAATTTACTCTGAGAGATAATTTAATTTAAATCCTGATAATAGAAAAAAAACACATCTCATTATAGAATACTTTCACTAACTCTAGTATTCTAAAAGCTGTACAAAGAATAAGATTCCAATCACTGTTTCCCACAGAAATTCAGAAATGCTATACATTGCTCCTTATCTTCATAATGGGGAAGCAGACACAGAAGATTAGTAGAATATGAGAAGTAAATCTAAGTACATCTGTGGCTCAGAAGGAAAGTGTGTTTTAGTAAACTTACTAAGGAACAGGTATTTAACAACATTCAATATTGATTTTATTTTCGTGGTCCTATGGAAGTCAGTAGAATTTATTTTTTTTTTATACACTAAAACTTAACACTAAATGCTTCTAAAATTGTCTAAATATGCATGAAGCATTCAAAATGTTATTGGTAGAGTCAGATGCATTAAGGTGAAGAATATAATAGTACTGAAGTCTCATTCTGCAAAACATTTTCAGATTTTGTATGGAATACTGTGTCATTCTTTTGTTCAATTTTTTTTCTTAAAAATAAAGTTTTCTAGACTGAACTACTGGGCAAGCACCACACTGCCCTCTATCATCTCTCTTGCCTGGGTTTCCTTTTCCCCCAGTTAAATTATATTCTTAATTCTCTGAGCTGCCATAAGGTATCCTAGGGGCAGTTACACCAGAGTGTAAACTACACCAGTCTTTGGAGACATGACAGTGTCACACCACACCTTGTCCTCATGGTCAAAGCCTCAAAGAGTTTAACAGGAGACAGGCTGCAATACATCCCCATCCACAGCCAAAAACTTAAAGCTGTCTGTAAACACCATTTTCACCTATCACACCTACGCATAACAAGATACACGTGCATCAGTGCTGCTCTTCCTGCTCAAATATGTTAAAGTATAGGTGGAGCCCTTGATTTAATAACACACCAGGTTGCAAAAGCGTGCTTAACTGAACCTATCCTTACAGATTTACAATCATAGGTAGGTCAGTGGGGAGCACATACCACAGGCTGGATATTCAAAATCTAATCTATCCTAAAAAGCCAAGGCTTTTGCTTTACCTATTAAATTGTCTTTAACTCAGCCCACGAGTTCTCACTATTAACCTTCTGATTCTCTTCCCATCCCACCAGGGGGGAAGGAATGAACAGCTGTGCTTAGTTGTTGGCCAAGGTTAAACCACGATACTGAGGAATTATAAATACCTAAATAAATATCACTATATTCACTACATTGAGGACACACACTGAGGAAGATTAAGAGTTTGGTTCCAGGGTATTGCAAAACACAAGCTATGAAGCAACACTGAAAAATTATTTACCAAGAATCAATCTTAAGCTAAAATATAATTCCCACTTGGAACCACAAGGTCAGTAGTATATATTTATAGAATTCTAGCCTAATTAACTACTGGTAATTAAATCTATAAATAAATGGAAAAAAGAATAGATCACATTTTGTTTAATTGCCTTAATTAAAAGCTGGAAGCTAGCAAGTTAGACGTATTGTCTGCTTTCTGTGAGTTAACATTGATAAAGCTTGCTATTAAGTTAATATTCTTGATTCTGGCACTTTACCACACAGTTGTTATTTATGAGGAAGAGCTGCCTTTCAGCCAGCTATCATGACATTATTCATAACACATTAATCATCTTCTAGGTGCTTAACAGAAATCGCCAATTCAGCAGTTTATTTAGGTAATCTGGAACAGAGATGGGAGGGGGAAAGAAAATCATAGCATTTTGGTTTCAGAGATTTTAATGCTGTGACTTTTGCCTTTAATATACTCCCTTCCAAATTCCAAATTTTTAATTGGAAAGCTAAAAGCTAAATTCCAACTGTTTAGTGGTGGGACAGAAAAAATTTGAAGCCACACACTTGCATTCTTGACCACTAACCCCAAAACATAAATTATATCCAAGCTCATTGTCTTGGACAATCAGCATTGAGTCAGTTTTAAAGAAAAACAAAGAAACTTCCAATTAACTTAAAGGTCTCTGGTGTTACAATTTGAAGTCAGTTTTTTGTTCATTTTAAATGGAAAAGCTGCGCTGGATAAGGTTAGATCTTACAGTAGAGCTACTGCACATCACAGCCTTTTCAGATATGCACAAAAGTATTGTTTTTATGACCTAATGTTCAAGCTGCAATAAGGCCCCAGAGACACCCAACTGTCATGAAAACTCTGCATTTCATTATGAGACGAGTGAAAAGCTTATGAACCAGTCATTTGAAGGGTAGATAAAGTGGGAAATGACTGAACACCCATTAAACAAAGGAAGAGAAAGGATCTAATGAGATTTTGGTAATAACAGCCACTGCAGAAATTCATAAGAGTGAGGAAAGGAAACGGGTCAAGAAAAAACAGGAGGGCAATTTATTCAGCTGGCAAGCTCTGAGGTGCAACAGCTGCAAGATAGTAGCTAGAGAGGCTAAGTTTGTCTTTATTTCCCTTTGGAAAATGAAAACATCTGAATAAGGATACAGATTAAAATAAAAGCAACCAACCTGTCGATCGTAAAGCACAGCTAATAATTGTGCGTGTCACACACATAGTCAGGAGTCAAAGGAATACACTGTTTTCCATGACTCATCAGCAGTGGGTACAGAGACTTTGTAAACATCATCCAGCAGAATTTTTATTCATTCCCAACTATACTTTAGGGAGTTTAGCGGACACTGTTAAAATTCTTCAAGCAGCAGTGTGGAAAATCATGCTAACAAATAACCTACCTTTGTAATAATCATCTGTGTACTGAATGCAACAATAAGTCACAACAGGCTGTGCATCAATAGGCTATTGGCACATGCTTTTGAAGGTATTCTGAGGACCAAAACAGAAGGTTGAGTGCCTCCATCCATCAAAGAGCAGCACCAGCAGCCTACTAATGCACATCCTGGCCTAGCTAATTGTTATAGAAACAAGGCTCAATTGTTATAGGAACAAATCTCAAATTTTTGGTTCTCAAAAATAATTCTCAAATCACCTAGAGGTAGCATTCATCTCTCTCTAAAGACAGTAGGTAAAAGACTATAGGTGCCTTTTAAAGATATAATTTCTCTCAAGGGATGATTTTCAAAAGGTAGTATTAGTTTAGGAACTGTTATTAGAGGAATTGCTTCAGAGCCTGTGCACTTACAGCCTAAGACTGAAAAGGGCCACTGCCAAGGCAGGAGTTTTATTTGGTGGGTTATTTTCACCTCTGATAGGGAACAAAACTCAAAGAGCTGAGCTGACTTACCCAAGGTCAGAATAACCTAGCAACAGGACAGAGATGAATCTGATTCTCCATATAACCAGTGAAAAATATAAAGGAGGTAGGTCAGCATGGTTTTCCTAAATGTCCCCATAAAACTAATTTCCTACTGAAATCGAACATTGAGAAAACACTGAAAAAAATTTCCGATGACGAAATAGGGACAGCTTAGTAAGCAGGGGGTACTGCTGGCAGAGACAGGAACTGCATTCATTGCAGAAACTATTAATTTTCATAATCCTTAAATTCTGACTAAAACATTGTATTTCCATTAGGAGCATAGAGAGCTCCTTCTTTCTGCATCTAAGCAACACAATGCAAGAACAAGATTAAAGGCAGAGGATTACTGAAAATGCAAGAGATCAAGCTATTTGCTTCAAAGGGATTCATACTCAAGAAAAAACCAGCATCCAGTTATCATTGTAACAGAGAGAGTTAGTGCACATATAGACTGATGAGGTACATTTGAAACTGGAAATTTTTTGAACCCTTGGTAATTCTCTATTTTCCTGCAACAGACACAAAACTCTATCCAATACAAGCTTGGTCCAGAATGGAGAGCTTCTAACACATCTCACCTTCACACTGACAACCTGAATCTGCTGGGTATCCTTTCTTCGGAGAAAAGGTGTGTCTTGGTTTGACAAGACAGGAGTCTGTGAAGGAGGGCAAAAGCCTCCTGTGCAATGGAGAAGGTAAACCCCCTCCCTCCAAATTACCAGGATTTTTAAATTAAAAGGCTCTCAGGCAAAGATATGGGAATGGGAGTAACAATTCTTTGCTAGGAGAAACTAGATAACAATTTAAAAAGGCAAATGCAATCGGTACAAACAAAACTAGTGAAAAAGTCCACAACCTGACACCCTGAGGATTCGGGGTGTTGGTAGCAGTCCAGTTGAAATGACAACTGCTCCTCTTGCAGTGGCTGATGAATTGCAGCTGAAGTGGTGATCTTTAGAAGGGTATAGTTTTCTCTGAAGATCTGGTGGCAGTTGGGCCGGTCTTCCTCTGCGCCGGGGCCGCCTCTGAGCTCCGCCGCCGCCTCACCGCACTCCGGCCGTTTCTCTGGGAATCCCGCCGAAGGAGCTGCTTCTGTGGGAATCCCGCAAAGAGAGAGCTGCTCTGTCTTCCAAAAGGTACCCCTTTATACAATAAAAGAGTGCTTGGCTTCCCCCTCTGGGTGGAGCATCTCACAATGGGATGGTGTTACGTTACCAGCCCTGCAGTGAGTCAGTCAATGGCCCATTAACAAACCATTACCTCTTCTGAGCAAACCATTGTTCTTGGAAGAGATAACAAACCTACCCAACCTCCAACAGATGGCAAATAGAATACAAGCTTATTTTACAAACCAGGACAAGGTGTTCCACAAAAAATAATCTCTAAAAGCAAATTTACTTAGAGGAAGGTGGGTGATTTCAAGAAAGGGATGCATCTCAAAGGCCTTTATATTCCAGGGGATTTTTTATTGGGAAAATTTATTCTTACAACTGACCTGACAATTGTTTAATAAAATCAGCTATAGTAATAAGATAGTATTCTTTCCTGGGCTTGCTAGTTCTTGGAAGAGTGCTAGTTTTAGTTTAAAATATTGTATTTAAAAGAAATGAGGGAAATGTTACTGGATGAAAAATCTAATTAGCCAAAAAAAATCTTAACAAAAAGAAACAAGGGCATATCAGATGATGTTTAAAGAATAATAAAGCAATTTCAGCCATTAACCACAAGATTTGAAAAAGAAACAAATATTGTAAATACTGGTGAACCCAATGGGAAGAAATTACGACGTCTGGCTCAATTCAGAAGGCTGAATTGTTTGTTATAACTATGCTAAAATACATCAATATACTATATAAAAGTAGGATAATAAAACTACATACTACTTTCTCTAACTCTCACAACTCGTGACCCTCTCTGGAGAGTCCGGGCACAGGTGGGTTGGATTGGCCATCAGGCTCAAACAAGGCTCACCAGAATCCAATCAAGCACTCACTCCAGGTAAACAATTCTCCAAACACATTCCACATAGGAAAAACAAGGAGCAGAAATAGAAATTGTTTTCTCTTTCATTTCTCTCTGTGCAACTCTATGAAAAATCTTGAGACTGAGAGAAATGTGCTTGCCACAAAAAAAGACCTTAAAAGCACTAGGAAAAGTTGAGTTTAAGTACTGGGAAGTTCTCACCACCACAACAAACAGACAACAAGACAAGCTGCTAAGGAAAATTTTGGAATTAATTACAAGCAACAGACTGGACATTCGTTCTTAAACAGCTTTAGAATAAATAGTTCTGCTTTGTCACAACCACAGAGCAAACCATATATCCTCTATCTCAACAACACTACATACAATTGTCTTTCCCAGAGCACATCTACTGAATGAAGTATTTATAAAACACTGGGTTCCTCTGTATTTAAGAAAAAAAAAAAAAAGCAACCCAAAAAAAAAAACCTAACACACAAAAAATAAGTTGCACAGTGCTACCACCTGCACAGAAGTCTGTTTTCACTCAGACCCTTCAAGCCAAAACACCAAGCATTATAATTACACTGCTTGCTTTGAATTACACTAAGAAGCTGCTCCCCTGCATCAAGGAGCACTTTGAAAGACAAGTGAAAAGCTGTCACCACTAGTCAGAGTTATGTTATCTCTCTTCTGTGTTTCAGGCAATCTCTCCTATGACACAAGAGTACTCCCATACATGAAGCAGCCCAGTGGTGTAATTACAGCCGATTATATTAATTTAGCTCTCATTCTGAGAGCAACACAGTACTGCTGGTGACTCACTCCTGCCCACAGGAATTCTCATGCAACTGGCTAAGATGGAGGTGGTGGGATGGGCTGAAGGGATGCCAAATATTCACCAGAAGATGAAACTATATTTCTGCATCACAGCTTAATGTGTTCCAGATTTCCTTCGAACAACACTCCACCAGTCTGCTGTTTGCTCATCCAACCATGCACATTCTTCATTTAGTTTTCTGGATGGCTATTTTTTAGGGCTTTGCTCTCATTTGGCTCCATGATAGACTACATAGTCTCTTTAAGCAGTGTATCAAGTAAGATCTGTGAAAAACTGTCCATAAAACCAGTTGTAAAAATAAAATTCATTCTGTTCCTCTCACTGGACTAATTGGACCATTACTGTAATTCACAGAACCCAATCAGATGTTCCACTCCATTGCAAATTGCATATTTCATTGCTAGCACAAGCTCAGCCCTACATGAAGCAAACTGGTGAGGTGGCAAACTCCTCCTGACCTTGTCCAGTTTACCAAAGAGTCATTCCAGGGGGAGAGCCAGCTGACCACATGTACTAAAAAAGAAAAGCACAAGGTAGATGGGAACCACTTCCATTGCTCAGTATCACTCACAAACTTTACATAAGTAACAGAGGAGGAATAAAAAGACAATTAAGACCTGTCATCTACTCTATTTTCCTCATCATGTCTTTACCTTTCCTATTTCCCTTGCAGTTAATTTCTGATTTTCTTTTGTGTATAAACAGCAAACTAAGGCTACACTGAAAGTTTTAGATGCATCTATCTTTATATTACATTGTTGAACCTGAAAAAATACCCAAAACAAAACAAAAATCCCTGAAAAAACCTTGGTGTCTTTTACTTTTAGTAGAAAGTTTCTCCATTAAAAAAAAAAAATCCACTTCTGGCAGAGAGTAAGAGGAATTCTTTTCTCCTTGGAACCACCAGATTCACAGGCAGGGTGGAGAGGGATAGAAAATGGGTCAACTACAAGCAGTCTTAGTAAGAATAGATACTGCCTCTAATTCTGCTACAAGCTTCATTCAGTATGACATGAGGGAGGAAGCATTTGGTGGGAGAGAGATCTGCCCTCCCTTGGGCATAAAGCCACTCAGACCCTTTGCTGGGAGAACACAAGATGTAGGAGTTGACTATCATTGTTTCACAACATGCAGAGAATTAGGATTCAGGTAGCAATAGCATCTTGGAGTGCACCTACTGGAGATTACCATCCTTCATAGTTTTGCTTATACATCTGATAATTCTCTTTTGGATAAAAGGAAAAAATAAGCACTTTTGAAAATACTCCCAGTCAAGTGCCCCAAATTAGCCACTTTTGAGAATGAATATATCAAGAACTACTTCCAAAAAATGCTTTCCCTAATGTACAGTGCAAATCTTCCTCTCCAGTGTAAAAGGATTCATGATGGAAAAAAAAAATCAGCCCTGTTGTGAAGAGATTATGATGGTTTAATCCCAGGCAGCTGCTGCAACTCTGAAATTACAGAAGCATATTTCTGGAATGGATACCTCACTTCCTCATCTGGCAGCACATGGAAGTTTCACTCAAACCTGCTAAATGGCTCCAGGCCTACCAGTACTTTCTAAAATGACACTTCCTCATCTCTAGAGTTTAAAAACCCTACAACCTCCCTCTCTGCCAAGAAAGCCTGAGGCAGGTGTAATGCAGTCCTAATTCTGCTTTAAGGCAACATCATTCTATTCTTTGTCACAGAAGACCAGCATTCATTATTCATGCACTCACTACATATGAAAGGACATGGAATTACTGCCTGTGAACCTTAAGGGCATTGGGGAGCAATACAAAATTTAACTCTCATTAAGCTATAAGTACCTAAGGAAGTTCTGACTTTTTTCCACCTCAAAACCTGCACACAAAATTGCACATCTCATTTTGGCTGTGTCCTGGAAAGGAAGAAAGATCTTGTGCGAAAGACCTGATGCTCCTGAACTGAGAGCAGAAGGTCTCCATACAATATGTTTGCTCACTGACCCACCTGCCTTCAGAAAAATGGCAAGGATGCTGACTTCTAGGCTTAATGACCGTATTTAAAATCTTCATTTGCTGCAAGCTGATCTGTTTGAGCTCTCTTGCTGCAATTGTCCTACTCATCAGGAATCCATTGTTTCATTAAATAGAAACAGTTCTTGACCACTTCTCCCTACTTTTGCTGTATTTGATAAAAATCAAGTTGAGGCCCATGCTGATGAATCATGTATATAAATTAGTTCTGCAGTCACATATCACAGGAGACAAGAAGCAGGCAGAGAAGCACAAGTGACAGGGAGAGCACCCAGAATCAGCCTGTGCTACTACCAAGCAGAGTCATGCACAAGCTGTAGCATGTACAGTTCTCACAGCAGCAGTCCCCCATGGGTAAATGGTGTGAAGCATACAAGCAACATTCTCAGTTAAGCCTGCATAACTCCACTGGCTCCTTGTTACCATTTGAAACATTTCCTCATGATTCTCCCAGCACAAATACTTTATTCACAGAAGATTATAGTGTTTATGGATGCAGTGCTATGAAACACTACAAAAGTGACTTTACAGACTGTGTGGTGAAGGCAAATTACAGATAAGTCACAAACATTGACAAGAACAGCATCTCACAAAGCTACCAAGTTCCATCACAGTTACTAAAACAGGAATTGACAAGGATACTGCCTATGTAATACTGACACATCACTAGCAAGGAAGTGTGTTCCTGCAATTTTGCCGGCACCTCACTTAAGGAAAGAGGGGACAGGAAACTTTTCATCAAGTTAAACAACTGTCAGGTCACTTCCTACGCAAGCCTTTTCTTTGAGCTCCAGGTGGGCTTTTCAATAGGTTTTTTTCTTATACAATCTATTTTTCTGACCATAAGCATCATCCTGGCAGACTTGGACTTGGCATACAACCAAAATGCCACATTGGCAATTTCTGAGACCACTTCAGTAGCTCCCAGTAAGTTTCTGAGGAAATGGATATCAGCTTTTTGTCTCTCTTTTCCTATATCCTCTGCTGAAGTCCCCTCATTTTTGTCAGAGTTCAGATGTAATCAGAGATATCCTTTCCAAATAAACTTCTAAATGGGCAATGCTCTAATCTGCAGTTTAATCCTAGAAAGGAAGGATATTATTCTCAGCAATTCAACTTTAAAAGTTTTGCCCTTGCCAAAGAACTGAATAGCATCTTTCTTCTTTCATGCCAAAGGCCAACTGCAGCAAGGTTTTACTTATACAATATAAGACCTCCATGCCCCTTTTATGTTTTCCATGCTGGGAATATAATTTGTTTTGATAGTTTTGTATTATGCAGTTTTTCATGGCTGGAGATTTCAAACACTGTGATTATCCTGCCAGGAATCACACAGGGGGCTTTCCTTTAGAAATTCAGCCTCCATGATTGCCCTGCCAGGACTCATATAGCTCTGTCCTGTAATTTTACTATGCTAAGAATTTAACTCATATGTTTACCCTGAGAGGAATACGGGAACACCAGCAGCAAACTATTTCACTCTGCCTTGTCCGAGTTCCAGGATGTGATTTCACTTCACTTTGTAGGGTTAGTACCAATTAGCAGGAGTTGAGGGACCTCTTTCTGAATAGGAACAGAGCAGCTCAGAGCAGATTCAGTTTGGTTTTTATGTTAAATTCTCATACAGTCCCTCAAACTTTAGCTACCTTCTCAGAGCAGCCTAAGTGAAGATCCTGTGCATATAACTAAAACACATTTCTTCTCTTCCTCTGACTGTGGGTGCCACCCCATCCTGAGATAGAAGGAGCACATCCTAAACAAGCTGGGCTGCAAAAAAGAGTACCTACATTGAGGACCCTCTTGCAGCAGCATATCAACAGGATTGACCCTACTCTCTCCTTCAGTGCAGAGCAGCATTTTTCTGAAAAGCTGCCATTTGTAGAGTTGGATCAAGTGCCTTTGCCATGGGGGATGAAGAGAAGCAGAAAGCAGGGAAACAGTAGTTATTGTTGCAATGTACACCAGCTTCTGATTACTACGGGAATGGAAACATTTCCCTGAATCCAAGTAGACAGACTGTTAGGAGACTGACTTTTCAATCCCTTGCATTTTGGGAGCAAGACAAAACATCTCACGTGGACAGCTCCTGCCACCAAAATGCAATTCAAAAGGTTTTGTATATTCCTTCATTCTAGAAACTCTTACACTGTAAAAAGAGACTGCAATTGCTCTGCCTGTATTCACACCATGGGATGCCTCTCTACCATCTGCTCTTTGAAGATAGAGTGCTGATTTGAGCCAGCTAGATGGAATTCCCACCTAGAAAAATGACATCTGCCCACCAGTTCAGACCTTTTCACAGTCTGTTTCACATAGACTGGACAAATCTGTTCTTTTTCTGATACAATGCATCCACAGGAGCAGAAAACCCTGAGATGTTCCATTTCAAATGAACTCACCAAGTCCATATAGCAAAAAGTATGCTTGGTAGCAAAAAAGCAAAAAAAGCATTTATTTTGCAAGACAAAAATTACACTTGCTGCTTCAAGTTGCAGTTAAACAAAAGATCCCATGTAAAACAAATTTAAAGACAGCCTAAGTTAGACTTACCAGTAGGAATTCTTCTCACCTTTGGGTGCCCTTCGTCTCATTCTTCTAAAACAAAAGCTCAAGCCACCACATCCCACTATGCTGTGCATTCACCTTCCCTATAAGACCCTCAGGAAGACTGAAGGGTTAGATTTCACATTTAAATTCAAATTTCCAAGGCAACCTTCTGAAATCAAACACCAGAGATACCTCAAATTGACTTCTTAGGCAACTGGTACTAGAAGGGTCAGCTATTGATGGCTCTTTTGGAAATAAGTCAGCTGACATTTTAGGAGGATTTTTTCCTGCTCTTCATTATCCTACCAGTAGCTGCCTCTGTTACCCACAGGGATATTCACAGGGAGTTGAGGCTACCAATACATTTATAAAAATTTTGTATGAAACACACACAAGTGTATTGCTGAGTTCATGATTTCTGAGGGGCTGGTTGATTTTTAGACATAGTACATACAACACCTCAACTGGCACAGAGACTCGAGTTACTTTGCTAGAAGCAGTTCCCCACTTCCTCATCTTCCTATAAAATTCAAAATTGTGAGCTTGGCTACCACTTTTACTACAAGCATATCAAGCTTATACTTCATCTTCTGCATCTCCTTGCTTTTTAACATAGCCTACCTGACAGACAGCTGCTGGTTCTGCCTGAAGGCCTCCAAGTGCTGCATTGCACAGTCAGCTGGGAGTGCAGAACCTCAGGAGGAGTTTGTGTGTGTGAGATAAAGCTTAGCAAGAAAGATGACTTAAATTATGAAAATTTTTACAATCATTAAAGACACCATGATTTTCATACTTTTTACAGTATTTTTTAAGTCTGTTTTTCTTTATACCAAAGATTTCTTCTTCCCCTCTTAGAAAAGGTCATAAATTATGAAACAGACTTAAAACCAAATCTCTGTCTACTTTCATAGCTAGTTCAAAGTAGCAACAAATTTTCTGACATGCAACCAGCAGCTCAGCATACATTTTCATTATTGATTACAGGTGTTTATAAACCTTGCCTGTTATGGCAGGATCATCAATATATTGATGGCATAAATGCACAACAGGACATTTCAGTAAGGGATAAGATAATTAAAGATATTATTTATAGTCCTTTTAGATGCAGTGCAGATTTGTTTCCTGTTGCTGTCGAGGCAGGACGGGAATGAGAAGACTGACTTAGAAGGCTGCTGAGAGTAAAACCCCCCTTTATCCAAAATATACTGCTCTTTTATATAGAGCTTAGTGAGAACTAACTTCATTGGTCCTGAAGTGAAAACCAACCCACAGCATTGGTGCAAAGTGCTTGACACACAGTGATAGAACTTAACTATAAACAATGTGAACAACAAGAGAGAAAAAAAATTATTTACATTCTTTCCCAGGCTTTTGCCTGGCTGGAAATTCTCTGTTTCTTTCTTTGACTGAATCTGAAACCCACAGTTTCCCTTCCAGCATACATGAAGTGATAACACTCTCCTGTTTAAACATCATTATTTTCAAAATTCTTTCAGTAGTAGTCTCTTCTGCAGGATTTCTCATCCAGCAGGCTCATGCAGATCCTGCCATCCTCAAGACTTTTCCAGTTCTGAGTGAGATAATGGATTCTTTTATGCTGGTCTATATCAACAAAGACTTTTGCTTTCAAGACACACTTCAGTGTTTCCAGCACAGAAAATTTCCAGCAGAAATCATTAAATATGGAACCTCAAAAACATTTTGGCTAAGAAGTTTCAAATCTCTCACCTACATAACTTCATTTTAATTTTACTTAAAAAAAAAATCAATTAAATGCCATCCAGGTTACTTCAAGATATTTTACCATCCATTAGAAACTGGAAGCAGGTAATGTCATCTTTCATTAAATGCCTCATAGCTTCTCTTCAACCCAGGTCATTTTATTCAGCGTTGAAACAATATATTATGGATATCCAGAAATGCCACTTCAGTCCCAGTTAATCAAGCCTTGCTGTAAAGCACTCTATGTCATTCAGAGGGGCATAGCCCCCAGAATGCCAGGAGGTGGAGAGGGAGGATTCTTCAGGGCAGCAAAAAGGGGCTCCTGTGAGGTAACATCGGGGTGTCAATATCCTTCATGTCTGTAGCTGGTGCCATTGCACTGCCTCAACTCCTGGGCCCATCACAACCTTCATAAGCACACAGCCCATGGTGCTGCTGTTTGTGCATACATTATGAGGTTATGGAACTCGGCTAATGCCGTTCAAAGACCTTCAATTTCAAGATTATACATCAGCAGATCCAGGATGCACCTGCTGTTATCTGTAATAGGAACACACATGCTTGCCTGCATCACTGAACATTTAACTCTTTCAACTATTTGCCAAATTACAAGAACATAGCTCATCACTAAGATTAATGATTGAAAGGGACAATTTGTGCTTCTTTTCATATAGTAAATTTCCCAGCATCATGCTGTCCAGCTTCTTCTATGCAGGACCTGAGTGGTAACCTCTCCTACTTCACAAGTGTGCAAGTAGGAGAAGTTACCACTCTATAGGTTACCTATAGAGTCCCTCTGGGACCATTGCATAGAGGGACTCTATAGGTAGAATATATGAGCACAGGTTTATTTAGACCCCAAATAAAATCAAGCTGTTTTGAAAATTTTGCTGAAGTTCACACCATTCTGCATTCAGGACTTACATTTGAACTCCACAACTTTCAACTTCCTCTCATCTGCACTGTCTTTTAGATTCTGTGGCAAACATAGCCCTCAAGAGTTTTTGCACCTAAATCACTTTTTTCAACACTGGCTCCCCACACCTCCCAACGTCTCTGACCTATCACTAAACTACAGCAGGAAAGCAACGAAGCAGCAGATAAACACTCTCCCTGTTCTAAATCTTACTTTTCAACAGTCCCAAGCCAAGAAGAACAATTGGGGGAAAGATACATAATTATTTTTAAGTTTATAGTCAATAAGATAGCGTAACAGCCAAACAACTCCATGAGGTATATACTCAGCCAGAATTATCAGCAAATATTAAGTTTTTTCAGATAAGGCTATTTATCTCAAAAAGTCTTTATATCAGGATTAGCTCATCTCATGGAAATAACTGTAGATACACTTTAGAAATTATAACTTTTGTACATTGCTGGCACCTAATAATAAACAGAACTACTGCAGTAATACTGTAAATTCATAAATGCCAGCACTTTTGAGAAAGTGGATTAAAAAAAACCATATAATTTTCTGTCTGAGTCATCTCTCTCATTTTCAGAGGAAGTTTTCTTAACATTAGTCCTATCAGAAGTCAAATTCACTGCCTTCATAACACAGACACAGCAAAGCTCCTCTTTTTATCTGCCTAAAGGCACAAGAACTTTCCTAGGGGCATAAATTACGGGACAGCTGGGTTCTTTCATCACAATACCATCAGTTGAAAACTTCACCATTAGTCTTTTATGCTCCAACTCTTCTTCAGATCCCATCTTTTCACAAGGCAACGTGGATGATTTTTTTTAAACCTCATAATGGTTAAAGACTTTTTTCTGCTGCTATAATTGCAACCTCTTGCATATCTTCCAATCTATTCTTTATCCATAAGCATGTTTTACATGGTCGCTTGCTGAAGATCAACATTGTCTCTTCCATCTCAGACCTGTCAGTCTTTTCTAAGACATTCTTTTATTTCATGCTATGTTGGAGGGAAAATTCCTTGCTCGTTTTCCTATCTGCTCCAGGGCAGTGCTGACATTACTATTTCTAGCACAGGGAGTTGTGCCCCAATTAAAAGGAATTAACATAGGTCCAGATTAATTGCATTCAGGCTGGCAGTTTGTTCACCACCTTTATCAGAGTGACAGGAGAATGAAGAAATGCTCTGGCACTGAGAACACCATCTCCTTTGTCCTTGCTATGCACTCTGGCCTAGTGCTCAGAAACTGTGACAATGTGATAGCATTTAATGTGGTTTTCACTCCTGCTGTCTTGCCTGGTCTTATTTGCCATAACACACACTATTGAAGTTTCTGCTGTTTCCCTTTTCTGCCTTTAGACCCTTACCCTGGACTATTTGTAATTCTCTGTAATTCACATTATATGAAAAAACTGTCTCCACTCTACACTAATTTACTCTTCTGTTTAGGTAGTTCTGCTGGTTCTTGGTCTTTCCACAGCAGATTTGAGTAGGTGGTCCCAAAATGCTGCCAGGATCGAATTTATTTCCATGGCTTAGGTAACCCAAGTATTTTTCAATACACACTGATTTGGTTCAATTTGCATAATCAGCCAACTAAAACAACCTCCATAATTTGAAAAGGCTTGAAATATGATATCAATGCTATTTATTCACAGCAAGTAGCATCTGGCCCAGGGAACTGAAGACTCCCCTGTATGACTTCAGAGATGCGGAGGCAAGAAGGATTTTTACTGCAGAATTCAAATGTCAGTAGAAGCTTCCAGAAAGCCTCTAAATGTAGACTTTCTCTGTCTTAAACCTAAAGTTTTACAGCTCTCTACAACTATTTTCTTCTCTCCAGATACTGACAAAACTTCTGTCCCTGTTTAGAAGATTTTCTAGAACAATTAAGGTCTTGTAATTAAACTCACTGGGCCATGATTCTCATGTCCCCTTTCTGTTTCCTGCAAGTATATTTGTCCTTTTGAAACCTTACCTGTTCTCTACCAGTTCTCTAAATTAACTGAAAATGGATCCAATTAACCAGTTCACTGAGCACACCATGTTAAATTCATCTGTCTGCTGATTTGAATATGTTCAGATTCTCCAGAAATTCTTTAAAAGGCTTTTTCCTGATCTGTGACTTTCCCTTTTTTCCTGTCAGCTTTATCAACCTCCTGCTATGTTCATTACTAAAGTGAACATTGAGGCAAATGTAACAGCTAAGCTCTGCAACCCTCAGAAGCTTCTCCCAAAGGACAAACTGGACATGCACTTTCATCAGCCCTAAAATGCATTCATTCTGCACTATCCTCCACAAAAAGTAGATGAGGAATAAACACGGCTGTTCTGTACAGCCCATCAGTTTTTGTTTACTTGAATTACCAGCTTTCAAAACCTGGTTTGCCACTATAGTGACCTTTCAATGAAATAAGAAGCACCTCATAAGGCTGCTACTGGTGAGCTGACACATAGGCCAGTTCATTGTATGAAGTCCTCAGATAGTTTCTTGGAGCTATTAATGTGATTAATTCTGGACCAGTGCTTAAACACAGCTGAGATCTGTATCTTTTTCAGTTTCCTTTTTATGTACTATTTCCCAGTTTATACCTTTTCTTAGCCCAAAGGACTGATGGACCATGATTATGCTTAAATGTAAAAAAACCCATCCATTTACTAAAATGTTTCACTCTTGTGATCTTATCAGCATTTTCTCACATAAGTATGTCTTACAAACTTATTTCAAAGATAAATATATCAGAGTACTAGCATAGCCATAATCTTAGTAAAGCATTGTAGATCAAAAGAATAGCACAATCCTGTCAAACA
Organism: Lonchura striata; assembly: GCF_050655825.1. Classification (NCBI taxonomy): domain Eukaryota; kingdom Metazoa; phylum Chordata; class Aves; order Passeriformes; family Estrildidae; genus Lonchura; species Lonchura striata. Next base: position 79,746,328 of record NC_140705.1, on the reverse strand, counting down.
AGCAATCTCATTAAAATTCTGTCAAACCCTTTTGATAAAGGAGAAAAAAGTACATGAAGTGTAAAAAAGTGTGAGTACATTTGTATTTCAAATGACAGCATGTGTCCGGAACAGTATAAGCAGGAGTACTGCAGTAAGCAATATGTCTGTTATGCTTACAAAAAAACCTACTGTTACTGCTTACTAAAAGCTGGACATTGCAGAAACCAAGAGCCCTGTGACTGAAATCATTTCCCCTTTAACAAGAAAATTTTGCCAATAGCTTCCTGAGAATTTAAATACATTTACAGTCATGCAATCACAAATTAGATAGTCCAAAACTGATAGTTAAATGAACAAGATACTGCTGCAGTAAATGGAGGAACAACTAAATGTCATAAGCACCAGCAAAATGTTTGAGCCATACAACCCTTACTCTGAAAAGCTTAATCCTTGCAGACAAGTGAACAGGAATAGAAATGCTAACGAAAAAAAGTCAGCATGAAATACTGACAAAACTTTTGGCTTGAGTAGTTTTAGAAATGCCTGGGAAACTATATAAATTGTACTTCCCTAACTTTTTTTCCTCTTAGAATTGCACTACCATTTTTTCTTCTATTTTTGGTAGTCACAGCTACATGGAAAGCAACAGCTAAAGATTACTAAACTAATCGAAAGAAAACTCTCATATTTGAATTTAGAAACTAAGAAGACAGTGTTTCCCCACATTGTTCTTCTAGAGCACATGCTTCAGCATAAACTACTGGTTTTGTAGCTGTTCACCTCATGACATAATACATGCATTGCATCATGATATAGATCTACTCAGTTTGCATTTCAGTACTCCAATGTTGAGATTGGTCTCCTTGGAGAAAATCCTAGCAATAAGAAACCCTTACCAACTGCAGCAGAGAAGAGTTTATTTCCCTAAAATGACAGATTCCGTTTTCATGCAACACACTTTTCCAGCTTTGCAATTTATTAACAACTAAATACGCAAATTCCCATTTCTCAAACCAGCAGCCAAGTTACAGAAAACAGTTACATTTCATTAATATGGCACAATATTTAACAAAACATATTTTCACATCAATATTTTTTCTTACTCTGCATGTGTGTGTTTATATCTTTTCTAGCACAGGCTTATATTAAATTTGGAGGGGCAGAGGGAGGAAGGAGGTATGCAATACTGTTCAGTGTAAAATAATAAATATCTATTAAATGAATCCCCTACTTTATATGCATACTTAGAAACAACTGTTTAAAACACTAGTTATATTGTCATTACTCTTAATAGCCTTTGCTTATGCTTATGATTTCCTGCATATTAGCCCCCACAGTTTGTCATTATCAGTACACCATTTTACTATATTAATAAGGGACGTGAAATTCCCCTTCCTCATAACACAGAGCTCTATTTTCCCCTTCATATATTAGTTAACTAAACACTTCGTTAGCCAGCTGCTAATCTCCTGTGACAGCGTGGCAGTCTCCTACGAGTTGGATAGGTGTGCATACAGTATGACTAATTGCACTGCAGCGCTAATGTGATGGAGGGAGAGTGAACAGACTTCAGAGGCTGAGCACCCTCTGAAGCTGATGTGTGAGATTCCTAGAGCCCTGCTGTACCAAACACTAAGTACACACGGCATCAGGCAGACATCAGGTAGCCATACAGATACTTACATGAATTTATTATTGGGGAAATGTGATTTCTGCAGTCAGAGCTGCAGCAGTCACACATAGAAATTGCAGAAAGCTACAGTGACTTACATATTGTCAGAGATAATATTTCTAAACTCTCTGGATAGCCTTTCTAGGTCAAGAGTTTCATTACAAAGGACAACTGTGCCAGCCCTAACTGGCACTGCCTCTGAACGAGCATAGATAAATGCTCTCGGGAAAAAGGTGAGCTGCTTATAATCTCCCATTATTCATGGGTTCTTTACCAGCTGGCAGCAATGCATTAACATGGATGCAGTTGAAACCCAGATCTTTAGTATTCACTAAGATGAAAACAAAGGAATCAGCCATGGATTTTTGACTCCCTGCATCTAAAAGTTAAATATATTTAATAGTAGCTACACTAACATACTGAGAGCAGCCACAGCTTCCCACACTGCATTTGATCATGAGCAGTCCTTCAGATGCAATAACTGAGAGGTTTAATTGTTAAAAGCAATGGCTAACAAAAGGCTTTAGGATGTGGCTCAGTTTATCAGTATAACAGATAAAGCAAGTGGGAGAAGCGTAACAAGTAGATCTCTGCATTATTATACTAAAAACTTTTATAAGAAACGACAGCCACTCTCTACCAACCCAGACACAGAGCCTGAAACACTGGAAGGAGAGATACTTGACTTCTTAAACTCTGCTTTGGGCTCAGTGGAGGGGGAAAAAATAATCCATCACACACATTAAGCATGCCATTAGAAAACATCAATATTCAAATCTCCATAGGCCAGATTCAGAATCAACACATTTCAGTCCCATCCAGGATGAGAACTCTAATTACTGGGAAAAAATAAAACTAACCAAAAAAGACAGCAATTTGAAAAGGCAGATCTTTTTGTACCACTTGACAGAAAAACACTTAAAGCAAAGGACGTAATCTTTACATGGTACATAAATTAGCCTGTTTTCAAGAAAGAACACAGTAAGCTTTATTCTTCAATTATGCTCTTTGACAAGGCCAATCTCCAAGGAACATTTAGACAAGGATCTCTGGTAGAAAGGCATCATACTGTAGGGGCAGTATGATCCTAAATTAATTAGGATTTTTATTGCTGAATTGCTAATTGACACAGGATAAGAATGGGAATTGTAATATACTTGACCATATAGTAATCTTGCAAAACAACCATAGAATGTTTTTAATTACTAGTTAATTAAGAATAAAGTTTTAAGAAGAAATTACAATAAAACAAACTGCTACTTTAAATTATACACATATGAGAGCCTGACCACTAACCCATAGAAAATAGAACTATGCCAAAAATTGCAGTATAAACAAGTTAGTGTCAGGCACTCACAAAATTATAAATAGACCCCAAGATAACAACTACATTAGCTTCAAACTCCTGAGACTTTTCAACCTGCACAACTTGACACATTTCTCATGGTGTGATAACACAGAAGGACTTAGAGGTTGAGTTTTTAGGTTTCCACTATGAGAAATACTGTTGATAAATCAAGTCTGAGATCCCCTAGCTTTCCCCATGAGTATTTTGCATTGCCCTCGTGGGACAAGACTCAGGCCTTGCAGTCACATTAGAGCTCCTGTAAATATGATCAAATTTGCATCCCCAGTGGCCATTTCACTGGCTTCTATTTTGATACTCCTAAAGGGCTGACCAGGCATATGACTGCCAAGTGCCCTTAAGTCTGCTGAGCTCCATCAGCAGTCACACAACACTGTGAGCACTTACCCAGCACAACACCAGGCATTGCTCCTGCAGCTGGTCAGAGTTCTGCCATGAGTTACAGTGGCAGCAGAGTCCTGCTCCCCACCTTCTAAGCAGAATCCCTCTTTCCATAGGCAAAATGCAGACATTCATGCTCAGCAGCCTTCATCCCTATCTCTCCAGAGGTACCTCAGCAAGGCCAAAGCTTCAGCTCTCTGAAGTCCATGGATCTGCTGAGGAGCACAATCTCATAGCCTCCAGGAGCCTCCACTCCAGTACTAGCTAAATTCACTTCAATCCTTTTTCAAAGGCAGCTTTGTTTAAGCTGAAGGAAGGAAACAAGGAACAACAGGGCACTAATTATTACTCACCAGGCAGTGCACACACACCTGTTTTACCTAATAGCCAACTGGGCTCAGCTAATACAAACACCTGGCTAAGGCATGTTTACATGCCACTGAGTGCCTTTGCTAACAGCTCTTCAACAGATGCAATAAAACAAGACAATGAACACACAAAATTCATAAAATGATAAATGGATAATCTACTTTGTCCTCATTTACTATATATTGCTATCATCTCTGGAAAAACTAAGCATTGAGTCTCAACTGTAAGTGCATAGAAGGTTTGAAGCACAGCAGGGAGCACTGAGTGGCAGAGGGAATGAAAACATTTTCATTTCATCTCATGTCAAAGAATTTGTTAACCAAATAGGATATGAAGATCAACATTTCACACTTCATAAGAGTCCCCTTAGCAAAATCTTCATAAATAATAGCATTAACATAATTGCAGACTACTGACAAGAAGAAATTAAGGATTGATCTGGCATGGATAAGGAAGTGCTTCTAATCTTGCAGTCTGTAATTCCATCAGGACACACTCCTTAAAATATTAATTGGAACATATGATATAAAGGACAAAGAAATTTTCTCCTCCCCTCTACTGTCCATGCAAAATTACTTCTTACATCATATTCTCCATGGTTTTAACTTAATCTGGCAATGGGGCCTGGAGCTTCACAGCCCACACTGATAAAAAAGAAAAATAAAGGAAGTGGACTTAAATTTACCTTTGCTCGATTTCATCTCCTAGTATCAGCCTTTCCATATCTATGAGTTATCAAGAAGACAGAGCCAAGACTCCTTCCAGAGATATATTGCAGGAGGATGGCAGGCAAAGGACATATAGGGAAAGATAAAAGGGTCTAAGTACAGATAAGGCTGTGCAGTCTGCATCCTTGGAGACAACTGAACACCCTGGTCTGACTCTGCTTTGAATGGGGTGAAGGGGACTGGAGACCTTCCTCAGGTTCCTCCCAGCCTAAATTATCTTGTGGTCTCATTACATCTTGTTGCATTTATGGACAGTCTGAAATAATTCTGTCTACATTCTTGTTTCTTGCATTTGTTAAGTATCCTGTAGGCAGTGGCAGGGTCAGTGACAGGGAGAGAGATCTGCATAGATTTGCAAAATTCAGATGGGAGAACCCATCTGAATGACCCATTCCATTTGTCCACCAGCCTGGTTTCTAGCTGCCCTACAGACAGCTTTGCAGCAAGGCTGACTGCTCATCTTGGTCATCCTCTGTGGCTGAAATGAGTCCTTGTCAGGAATGAATAACACATGTTCAGAGTTCCCAACTCTCACTGCACATTTGAAGCCTGAGCCCCTAAAGGCACTTGAAATTCTTAATGTCTATTCTTTTTTTCCCCAGAGGACATATGTAAGTCCACAAAGCTTGTTCCAGGTATAAAATATCAGCTCAGACCCCTTAAGACATATCCAGCATGCACTGATTTCATTTGGCATCTTAAGACTTTAGTCCCTGACTCATAAATACCTAGAATTTGCAGTGGTGACATTTGTCATACATTTTGGCCTAGGAGACCCACCTATCATAATATATACAGGTAGAAATGTAAAGGAGAACAGACAGAAGGGAAATAAACCCAGGCAATAAGAACTATGCATAACTGTAGATAGACAGGGGAGGTATAATTCATATGCAAAATGTAACATTATAGCAACTTAATTTGGCTTTGAGTTTATAAGGCAATAAACAAGCCCTAAAAAACTCTTCTGAGAATCATCACTACTCCCTTGGGCTGAGGTCCTGCCATTTATTTGTCACAGGACTTTATTGTGTCATAAGGCAAAAGCCTAGTGAAGCACAAGAAAAGTATTTCTTGCTCTGTAAAACTGTAATATCACACACAGTTATTTACTGCATGGTAGCCCCATTATTTTTTGTGTCCTCCCTGTGTTACATGTTGGCATTTGAGGAAAAGAGCGTTGCTGTCCCAATTAAAGAGAAACTGCCTCTTTTCCTTTACAAAACAGAATTGTCCATTAGGAACTTCTGATTCCTACAAAATTTTAACATTCTGGCCACCCCATTTAGGTGCTTCCTGAGTGGGGAATAAATAAGACAACATTACCTGTTTTCAAACTTTGATATTATTAGAAAACAAGCACATTTACAATAGATTAATTCAACAGCATGGTCAAGTTAAGCAGCTAAAGTGCTCTGTCTGGGCAGAGAAACTATTCATTAAGTCAAAATCACAGTCTCAGGCAAAGATACTAAGTTATGAAAATTGCATAATAAGAAAAAAATTAATTTTATTACTTTAGGACAGGACATGCTTGGCACACAAGCTTGTATAAGGATTTGGGTTTTTTCCTAAAAGCACCATTGGGTTCATATTTTTATTAGTGTATTAGTACTGATGTATTAATAAATGCTTTTTATATTCTAGAACCCATAACATGGGATCCATCAGCATAGGCAGATAAGAGGGCTCTTTTATCTTTAATAATGAAAATTTTACCAAGTAACGAATTGTGATTTTAGCTCCATCTTCCTCTTGTTCTGTGCTTGTGTGTATGCACACCTTAGGGAAAGGGACAGATAACTGTTCTGTCAACATGCAGCACAAGTTTTCATTTCAAGAAAATCTCAGGTTTTGGAGGCTACACTACAGAAAGAAAAGACAGGAATCTATGTGAAATTATAGCAGAGACACAGGAAATAAGGGAAATCTGAAGAAGGAATGACTGAAAGAACACAGATGATAAAGAGGGTGTCAAAGGAACAAACACCTAGGGAAGACTGTGTTCCAGGCAACAGGCCTTGCTGGAGCCAGGCTGGTTTCCCATATGTGCAGAATCCATTAATTACATTTCTGTTCCAAAATAGTTCAACTGAAACAGTCTGCTGGACCTTTGTTCCCATAACAACAGCAATTCACTTCTCTAAATTCTATGAGTTTGGCACTGTGATGAGAAATATTCTATTCTTTCATTAAAAGACTGGGTGAAGCACAGTAAGATACTAAAAACCATCTGATCAATTTACTGTACTTCAATAATAGTCACTTTAATTTTTCTTTGTGAATAAAGAGTCTGTCTTGATTTATACCAGTGAATTCTCCTTGGCATTATTATAAAAACACACAAAGAAATCTATGTAACATGGACTATATAATTTCATTCTTACTAATAATCTCTGGCCAGAAGATACTAACAAATAAAGAAAAGAAGGGCAATGTTGTTATTTCCATTTCACAGACATAAAGCCTCCCCCGAAAGAAGAGTTTCCAGTTTTCAATTGTGAGGTCTGAGTTTTTATCTCCCTGAAAAGTTTGCATTTTGCTTGAGCCTTTCAGCTTCCAGAGCCATCCTAAATACAGAATATGAATTTTGAAACTCCAGCTTAACATCTGGTCCTAGCTATACATATTTTTTCCCTTGCAGTATCCCTGTGCCAGTAGTCTCTTAATAATTTATTCCTTTAGCTCATACCCCATCAACAAAGCCTCTGGCATATTAACAGAGAAACTGTACACCTTTTTTCAATAGGTACATAAATAACTCTTTCATCTGCAGCCATAGCAAAAAGTACATACCCTGCACATTATGAGCACAGAACAACTGCAAAATAAAATGGATAAAATCTTAGCCTCATTAACGCCAGTGCCAAAACTTTTTACTGATTTCAATGTGGCCAGGACTTGATTTAGGTTCTCAAATTTTCATAGGAAAATGCTTCCAGGCTGTGTTCCCTAACCCACAGAGACAGGTCTGTGAAGAGGACATGAAGGGGGCAGTCTTCTTTTTATTTTTGCATGAAAAACTGCTGAAATTATTACACTTCCTTTTTTCTTCTTCTAGAAAAAGAGTGAATGACCTTGCTGTCTATACAATGCCTTTTACTTTTCTGGGCAGCCAATGCCAGCAGCAGTCTAAAGGAGCAACGTGTCTCAGGAAAGTATAGATTTTATGACTCCTCAGAAATGAGATTTTAGCTCTGCAAGTTTTGAGAAGAAATAGACTGCATCTTTGTTGCTGTACTTTTTCCCCAAAACCTCCCCAAGTTATGAGATTAACCTTTATCTGTGTCAGCTATAGGCAGTTTAAGGAGTCAGGGTGTTCAGGACTAGAGAGGGAAGGAGAGAAAGGGACAGAATTAAAAATGAAATTATCTTAGATTTTAACAAGACCTAAAAAATGTAAGTGAACATAACTTTTATCTGCAAACATGGATTTTAAAATAACATTTCATTATAGTAAGTCAAAACAGTTTGAGTAGTTGTAATAGCAAGTAAATGGGGCTAGATCAGATTTCCTTTCTTTCCCCTCTTCCTTCCAGCATTTGCTTATGAATATGAGCAAAGTATTAGGCAAATACACCTTCCTGTATGAAGCTGAGGAGAGTATTAAGAAATTTCAATCTCAGGAGGAGAAAATGCAGAGTAACCTGCTTCTTGGGGTGGCAAATATGGAATTATTCACACAGAAGAGGATTAAGTTCTCACAGAAAAACAACACTCAAAAGGACCTCCAGAGTTTCTGAGTCTCGTTTCCTGCTGTCATGTATTTTCTACTAGTAAATTTATTAAGATCCATCACAAAGTGTTTTCCATTTTTGCTCCACCACACAGTAGGAAACTCACAACTTGGAAGGTCTGAAATCATTCCTTCTTCTAGCACCAATGGGGTCTTTGAGGCTAAACCAGGGGAGTGAGAACTGTAACTAACATCTGCTAACCTAGTAATGAATTTTTACCACCCAACCTCACAGCCTGCATTTTGTGAGCAAGCCAAGATTTTGCCAGCTATGTTTATAAAGCTGTACTCCACTCTTCCACCCCTTTTAAGATCTGTTCATACAGCTGGATATGGGTGGCCAGCTCCCCAGGAATGGGAAAATGTCACTGGTGCCTGAAATCTATTGCAAATCTGGTGCAAACCTATTGCAGCTACCTCCTGAGCTGAGTATACCAGATATGTGTCCGGGCCTCCTGTTGAAAATTGCTGCCTCTCCAGGACGGTGTAGATGAATTGAAGCAAGAGATCTCTGAAGTTGCTCTTGAGGAAAGAGGTTTATTGGGGATGCAGAAAGGTCCTGCCTTGTGCTCCCAGACGCAGCACGTGGCAGGGCTTGAGAGGGTGGGGGAGGGGAGAGACAAAAGGATGCTCAAGGAAAGGGGAAGTTCCAAGAGAGGGGAGGGAGTTTCAAGAGACCGTGTGGCCCCTCAGAGCCCCCTTTTCAAGGGGCTTCAAGGTGGGTTGGAACAAAGCATGGGCCATGGGGTTACAGGCACTTGATGTTTTAGGGGAGGGACAGAGGTGCGGGGTGAACCATACATCTTTTGGGGGGTGAGATGGAACAGTCCACTTGACCCCAGGACCCACCCGTAGGCAGGGGCATTGTCCAGCTAGCTGGGAGAACTGTTCTCATTCTGGCTGTATTTTTTATGGATAATCATATTTATCTATCTTCCACAACAGCCTCCCTGTTAAGATCAGATTGTCTCAGAAAACAAAAAGATGAGTGAGAAGACAGAAAATCCAGCCCTGAATTTGAACTCTGTAAGGTAGCTGAATACACAACAGGCTCACAGTACTTGGTAGGACCTTTTAACATTTGTATTATGAAAGATTCAAGGGACTGCATTCAAGTGATTCAAAGTCACTGCACTTTTACTAAGAGCTGGTCATAGAAATCTTCAGCAAAACAAATGCATTTACTAGTGTCCAGACAGATAGGCACTGAGCTAGATCATGCACAAAAATCCAAATTCAACATCACAGTTTTAACCAACAAGAAAGAAAAGAAGTCACTTGGGGTTTTGATAATGGTGCATAGATAAGTAGGACACACTACAAGAGCAAAGCAGATGTTCATGACTAAAATCTCTTGCAAGATTGATTTGTGTAGCCATGGCAGTAGAAGTATATAAGCAAGGTTAATGAGCAGAGGTTGCATCTTCTTCAGACAACTAATAGAGTGGAAATTAATAAACCATCAGGTAACCTTTTTTTGGGTCTGAAAGCACAATTTACTAAGTAAATAAAAGCTATATAACTCTTATAAGTGTGGAAAAAACATGTAAAGACAATCAGACCTACCAGTCTTGGTAGTATCTCTTCAAAAGTACAAGTAGCATCAGAAAGTAAATTCCAAACCAGCATCTGTTTGCTATGAAATCTTCTGTAAGGGTTTTCCTCAATAGATCCATGGTGACGATGGAATTAAAAAAAAAAAAAATATAGGGACCTGCCAGGCAGCCAAATTTATTCTGTTTCCGGGACAAGGGAAAAAAATAATAGAAAACAAACATTCTTAGATTTGGACTAGATATAAGAAAGACCTTTTTACAATGATAGTGGTGAAACACTGGAACAAGTTACCCAGAAAAGTCATGGATGCCCCATCCTTGCAATTTTTCAGGGGCCAGATGGGACTCTGAGCCACCTTGTCCACTTGAAAATGTCCCTGCTTATTGCAGGGGGAACTGGAATATGTGACCTTAAAGATCCCTTCTAACTCAAAATATTCTATCAACTTCTCTCTTTTTTTCATCTCAACACCAGTAGGGAAAGGCTCTGGGCTTGGTTTTGATTGTACCTGACTGTGCAGGAGGCAAAGTACAAAATCTTTTCTCCCGCTATTGCATGAACTCTGCAACAGCAAGAGGGAGAAGGCATCTTGCAGGAGACAGTTCATATCTTAAGGTTATGTGAACCACCACACTGTACTGCTTTCAGATCCTGGAAGGCTTTTCCCACCATGGGGAGACAAGTTTTTCCATCTCTAGCTACGGATTCAACTTCAAGGGACAGATTGTATTTATGCCATATTTAAACATATATGTAAACTTTGTACATTTCTCCTTTGCTTACCTGAATGTTGTATGCCTTAACATACTGCACTTTCTTAAAAAAAAGTATGACATATTAAGTCCTGGCTTCATAGCTCTATTACAGACACATTTAGAGAGCTCAAGATTCCTATATTCTTGTACATGCCACTCTATATTCAAATAATTATCATTTGAACAATGTCCATAGACACACATTTTTACCTTTCATTGTATTGAAATTTGGGACCTGAGATCTATTCAGACCGTTGGTATTATTTTAACCTGAATAAACAGCTACCTTAATAGTGCTGGCATCAAAAGTATATTCATCCCATTACACTACACACAGGCATAACACAAGCATGTCACAAATTGCCCTGTGAGAGAACAAAGGAGAATAAAACATGGATGGATGGATTTTGGACCAGAGTGTATATCAGTGATAAGAATTATGATTTTACTGTTATATAAATATTGCAATATGCACTATCAATTAACAATTTCCAGTATTTTCTCAGCTGATAAAAAATATTAAGCTTCAGGCTCATTTCAACAATTTTAAATTAAGGTGGAAATGTACAGCATGAATCAATCTACTGGCATAGTCACCTAGGATTTAGGAATATAACACAGGTAATTTTTTTCTTATCTTACAGAGTGCACTGTAGAAGGTATTTCAATTTACTGTGGATAACAATCCATCAAAATAAACCTGCTCAGGACATACCCAGAATACAAATTAGGCAGCAAGAAAATAGAAGGGAAATATGAATTTTTAATTAACCATGTGATGGCTCACAGATTCTGAAGCTCTTAGTCTGAAAACAAAGGTCTTCTAAAGTTCTTACTCAGTTTATGTGCTTCTATAACATAAAATGTAAGACCTATTAAAACACACCATAGGCTATTTGTAGATTAGGAAAGCACAGAGATGAAACTCTACTGGTACTGTGTAGAGCAACAAATTCCTGAATCAATAACACCAGTCTGAACCAGGTATTGCATCCCAGTCCCTCAAGTCACCAACCAAGGTACAACTCCAGCTGCCTCTCTACCACATCAGGTTTAAATATTCCTCTCTGAACCTAATATCCTGCCGTGAAGTAGTTTGGTTTGTGGCCACAGGCTACTTACTGTTTTATTTTCAGATTCACAATCTGCTAAAGTGAGACCACCGGCTCTCATAACCTAGAGTGTCAGGGACAGCATTTCCATCTTGCAGCCATCAGTTTTTACATGCAAAAGGCTGAAGCTTATGACCAGAGGTCAAGGAAATCAAGATTTTCTCAGTGTCTGTGCTCTGATGAAAGATTTCCATGAGATTTCAACCAAAAGGATTTGTAAAAGCAGCACAGCATAACAGGGGCTTAAGGTGCAAGCAGAAGGCACAAAAAAAGGCTGCCGGAAAGTAAGTCCCTGCAGAGGGGTACCCTATAGAGCCTTAGAACTGCCCTGCTCCTGGCTGGGACCACGGCACAACGATGACTTTGCTGCCCAGCCTGGCCCTGGCACAGCCCCCAGAACATCTGGTAACATCAGCCAATCCAGGGAGACACCAACCCTGCAGGATCCTGACACTTAGTATTTTTCAAAGATAGGCAGAGAAACCTCTTCAGAAAACACCAGGTATTTTGCCTCTTCCTCTGTGCATTAGCAACAGTAATCCTCTGAAGAATTAAAGACTTTTAAACAGTAAATTAATTATCTGATAAATAGGTGGTTACAAACTATTATTTCTGGCTGAAATTAATGTAGCAGTAGTATTTTGATAAATTCTAATAGGAAAAACATGGAAGCTTCTTCATAGTTTTAAATATAAGGAAAAATAAAGTGGTGTCATTTTGTCATTTTTATGGTGTTCTAATAAATGAGAATCTAGAGTGGAATTCTCATACAAATACAGTACATATAGTGTGACAACCCTATTAATAACAGATAAGCTAATTATGACTAGTGCTATTACACTGAGTACTAGATGAATTAACAATAATGAGGCACTCCTAATCCTATCATCACATTTTTGCATACATTTTAATGGATAGGTTTCACCCTGATTAGAACAGATAAGTTATTAGCAGCAAACAAAATTATCTCTTCCATTTATCACTTTTTCTTTGCCCTGTATTAAGAAATCAAAGCTCATTTCTGAGAAAGAAGTGTTACTCATGAATATCAATGTTTTTCCAGCCTTTATCAAACTGTTTTCACAATGGTTCATCAAAAGAAACTTCAATCATATGGCACTAACTCTAGTCCTAAACATTTTAACCAGGGAATATCAACTTTGAGCTTCTTTAAGAGGGTGCCAGGTGTCTGGAGCTTTTTTGTAAGTCACTGGGCAAAAGATAACCACATTGCCATCACTTAGGAACCTGAATTGCAAAAAGTAAACCCAAAGAACAGAACTTACTGGAAAGATGAAAGGGTCAGCTTCAGACACAGTGATGAGCAGATTAAATCCCAGATTAAGAAGTCAACACAGCAGTCAGAACAGACCCTGGTCAGACTTGAACACTTTGGTCTCTAGTCCCTAGCCAGAAGTGGGTATGCACATACTGCAGGATCTGAGCACAGCAAACCCAACAGTGCCAGGGTGTTTCTACAGAGAACATGTCCTGTATTGTGCAGTAAATCCAATGTGTAAGGAGAAGGGAAAGGGGATGTGAAGAGAAGCAGGATTTCTTCTGAAGGTGTGAACACCTGGCAGCAGGTACATGGCAAGTGCAGTGCTTCCTGCACATCTCAGCATGCCAACCCATCCATGCACAACCCTGTTAGCTCTGAGTGGCTGCACTGAACAACACACACACTCTGGTCACTTCTGTGAACTCAGCATGTGGGAGCAGTACCAGGCCAGGCTAGAAGACATTCTCAAAACTTATACCAGTATGAAATGTCCTCACAATCCACTTGTGCACCATTTCAACTGGAAGATGAGATTCACCCAGGAAAGCCCTGTCAATTGCTATCCTTTGGTGAAGGAGTTGACTGGTGCCATTTCTTACTTTGTCTCAGTTGTTTCCTCTGTTGATGTGAACTGATTAGTAGTTTCCCCTGCTAAGAACTGATTCTGATGCAGACGCACACACAAAAAATAGCAAGGAAAAGAATTACTTCTAGACAAGTAGAAAGGGCTACTGGGGAAAAAATCAGGTAAATGGCAGAAGTAGAAGTCTATATACAAAAGAAGAATAAATCTGAGCATGTGTGTGTGGTTTTTATAATGGCTGTTGGATGAAAAGTACTTCCTAGAGAGGACAGCTTTTGTGTCATTTATGTTACTTCCTGATGTTCATCTCTACTTACCTGAAAGTATTTATATTATCCCTGCTTGTAGTATGTTGTTTCAAATGCTATTACAAAGTCAGCTAATTTCGTGTGATCATGGGATATCCTTTGGATTCTCTCACTTCTTTACTACTCTCAGAAACTCGATAGCTGGAGTACAAGTAAATGCTTCCTTAAAATTAGTTCAATCAATATAATCAAGTCTTTTGTGAAAATGTAGTGCATTGGTTTTTAAGGAAGAAAAAAAAATTGTTTATTGTGAGCATTTGAAATCTACCCACTAACACTCTGGAGCTATAAAGCCTCTTTGAGAAGAAGCTCTCTATCTTCCAAATGCTATTACAGCATGGCAGTTACAAAAGCAGTATTTGCATAGCAGTATCCAATACACAGATGTATTCACAAAAATTCATGCCGAGTAGTTTTGTCAGGTTTTGTTGTGGGTTTGGTTTTGGGTTTTATTTATACAGAGGAGTCAGATAGTATTCTTTCACTGTTTATGTTTCTGATTTATATTGACAAAGGTTATCAGGACACAGAGTTTGCTGTTCACTATGCTCTTTCTGACTTCCAATTGCAGGAATATTCATGCCTTACAAGATAATGGAATACAGTCTAATTAAAATTTGCAGTGTTTTCATTTGGGAAGGTGTTAAAGGCAATAAATTTTAAAGTGTAATCAGGAAGTAGCAGAGCTGGTTTTCACGTCACTTATACTGGTAGCTCAGTGAAAATAATAGTGTTGTGCTAGTGTAATAAAAACCTTTCGAAGAAAATCTAATTTTTCAGAAGATTTGGTCCAAGGTCACAATCTTCAAATAGTGCCTTTCTTCTTGAATAAACCTGAGCATTTCACTGGCATTCCCAGTTTAAAAAAAAAAAAACAAAACCACAAACAAACAAACAAACAAAAAAATAAAAAAAACCCAAAACACCTCTTACAGTAACATGAATACAGCTATCATAGTCTTTAAAAGGTATGTTCTGCAGCTAATATGTACTAACCTATTTCACTATAATGCCCACTTTTAACAGATAGACAGTTCTGGTTTGAAACACAGGTAAATCATTCAAGAATGCAATAAGTATTTGTTCAATAACTCATCAGTACATGTTGCAGTTATGGTCACTAATTTAGGATGAAACCTAGCAGCATAGGTTCAGGTAAAACTTAGGGTGTTTCTTGCATTGGTAAGGAGACCTGTTGGCCTGGACTCATGACCTACTCAGCAATCAGACAGAGCTTGATATTAATGCATTATTTTAAAGACAGTAGCCAACAGAAGAAATAAATGTAATGTGTCTTTTTGCAGCACACTTTCAGAGGGGAAGAAGAGCTGTTACCTTAGAACAAACAGACTTCTGTTTGTCTACAATAGCACCTAATATTAAATAACCCCTTCCCCAGCACACCCAGATACTTAGGTGCCTGCTAGTGCACAATTCCTGCGAGGGATTGATCTGCTTCTCTGCAGGCTAATGTCTGAGGTTCAGCCTTTCTTAAACACTCCTGACACTGTTTCTAGTCTTTTTTCACCTTGTTTCCTGATAAATTAAATGGCAATTTGCAAGTACCTCCTACAGTTATTCATTGCTCATGAATATTTCCTAAAAGGAATTACCTTTGATAAAGAAAGGCAGAAGCACAGGTAGCTAGAAGGTTGGGAAAAGCTAAGTAACTTATGTGTAAAACGCTGATTGTTTTTATTAAATACCAGAAACATTTAATGTTTCTGCATGAGAATTCTAGCAACAAAAGATATCAACATTGAGGTTGAAAAAGAGTTTTAGACTCTGACAAGACACAAAATAATGATTCAAAGACTTGCAAATCTTATTTTAAAAGTGAACAACTGGCAGAAGCTTCGAATGTTTCATTTTTCTCTGAGAAATTTAGAAGCATAATGAGATCAGAGTCTTGCATGAAGACACAGTATTTGCATAGAGAGGAGTTTAGAACAGAGTTGTTAAGAAGAGGGTTTGCTTGAATCTTTTACAAAAAGGCATGGCAGAATGTAGCCAGAGGTAACAAATTATTTTAACACATTGTTAACAAAACAACCCCTTTTATAGGTCATTCCAATCTCTCCAAAATATGCTGTTGACAATACAGATGAAACAACATGCACTGGAAGCACATTTTCCCAAAGGTTCCTTCCAACCTTCAAAACTAATAGTAAAGTTAATGATTCAGTGGAAACAAGAAAAAGCTCCTTATAAATATATACACTTATAATTATATACACTTATAATATTATAAAATAATATTATAAAGTCCCAATCAAGAACATCAAATAAATATGCACTTATAACAGCAGAGTTTCAATTGTCTCAGTCAAAATACTACCAAGATGCTCCTCCAGCAGCTCAGTATCTACACACTGAACAACCATATTGCAAGAAAGCAAGAGTTTAGAATTTAAGAAGGGAAAAAAAGATAGGAAAAAGCATTGGAGAAAGGAAGCATAAGTCTGTGTGACACATCAAGTAGCCCAGAGGGGAATGGAAGTCAGAGAGGGACCATGCAGGAAACTACTAATGAGCTGGTGGTGAAATAGAGCTCCTAAGACATTCCTATTCCTATCACAGTCTCTTTTCCCATTGCACACCCAGTAAGTACTGGGGAGAATCCTTAATGCACACACTGGCAAGGTGGTAATTCTCGTAGAGGGAAGAGATTAGATTAAGCAACATACTTCTCCAAGGATATTTTATATTCTGAACTTCATTAGAGAGAACAAACACTATACAAGACCGAAAAAACCTACTGGAGTCATCACAGGGAGTTCCTATTTCTTATTCAAAATTAACTGATTGTAGTTTGTGCTGGAGACTAACAGTTAGGAGAGGTTTATTTCACCTAAAAAGAGAAGGCAAATTAAAACATAATTATTTGTATGTGGAAGGTGATAAAGTCACCTTTCCTGAAGAACAGAGCGCACAGTATGCATCCAAATCTTTTAGACAAAACTGTCTAGCTAGTGGGCTCCAGTTCTGAAGAAGAATTACAGAGTATTTGAGCAGACAGCAATGCAATGTCCCCTTCTTCAGTCATATACACAGGATATAGTCTAACACACCCATATAGTCCTTACTAAGTCCCTTTTTCTGCAAGAGGTTCCTTTACATGTGCACCTAGTACCAGACACAATACACATCTTTAATTACACATCACCCAAGCTTCAGCTCACATGTGTGGAGTTGCGTTATTTGTATGTTTTATTATCCCTGTATTATGTATTGGTTTATTCCTTTGTACCCCCGTGTGCAACTTGGTTTATCCCCAGTTTTCCCGCCTTGTCCTCCCTTCCCGCCTTCCCAGTATCTATCCATCACCCTGAAAGAGGCATTTTACCCCCCCCCGGGTGCCTTGTCTATCACTCAGTGCCCCTTCCCATCCATCCAGAAGCTTCTACTCAGGGCACTGGGTGATTGGGCGAGGACCTGGGGCTCCCCCCATATCCTTCCCCCATTAGACTCCACCATATCCCCCCATCCCGGAGCCACTCCCTATCCCTATCCCCATCAGTCATCGGTTACCCCTCCCTTACAGTTTATAAGCCGGTGCAAGCACCTTGTGCTTGTTCCTGTTGGCTGCCACCGTTCTAGGATATTTGGCCCCGTTGGGCTACAATAAACTCGGACTTAGCCCCCAGCAGGATCCGCTCTTCATTTACCACTGCGAGGCTTGCTAGCGCTGCCCGGAACCCACAAAGGCACTCTCCAAACCCCAGCTGGGAGCGGCGGAGGGTGCCTCCATCGCCCGCCCTCGCCCCACAAGAGCTAGCCGGGGCTGAGAGAAAAGGGATTTGGGGCGGGAGCACGGCACACATGTGGATCATGCTAAGTTTTATTACAACAGACTGTTTCCTACAATGATGATGATAATGTCTTAAACCACAGTAATAAAATTAATCTTCATCACAGAGTGAATCTAAGTCAGTATTGCCTTCCAGCTCTGCATTAATAAAAGTGTGAATCTCAAAACGTTGTTGAGGTACCTGTTTGACTACACCATTAAGTGGCAGCTGCTGAAAAAGCATATTTAGATTTATTTAGCCTACAGAAATTTTCAACATATCATAAGTTTAGAGCATATAAAATGTACATTAAGACATTAGGGTTCATTAAAAAAAAAACCTAATGACTAGTCATAAGTACATTGGTTCATCTAAAGACAGCACAAGTGCTTGCACTTAGTTCAGTCCTTGCTCAGGCTCTTCTTACAAATGCATTGACTTGCATATTCCCTGCACACCTTTGCTTCCCAAGGAAAGCATGATGGTTGCACAGCTGTTGTCATGCCAAGTGCTGTGCAGTTCAAGTTGTATGAACCTTTCGTTGTTTACTGAGATGATCAACAAAAGCACACAGATACCAAGAGTATACTGACTATTCATCACAGAACTTTCATTTTACGCACTCTTAGAGGGGTAAATGTCCAAGAATATTCTTTTCTTAAGGATCAATAGACCATCAGTACTCTTCCCAAGTTTAAGGATGCTTTCCAAAACTGACGATCCTGATGGGAGAACTTATCACTTTGTTCACCCACCTTAAGTGACCCATATTGATTTATCTCTCACTCATATTCTGCCCAAGCTGCATATAAGACACTGTTCAGGAAGTATCATAACACTACCCCAGCAGTTCCAGTGTCCTTAGTTTTAAGATACTTCTTATTCAGGAACTTCACCTGTGGCAATAAGGAGACACCATGCAGCTGATTTTCCATCTGAAGATTTAAGTCCCCTCCTGCATTAAGAGCTAAACAATTCTAGTAGGCTTTAATGGTAGATCAGATTGCAATTCTAGTAAAGCTGTGGATGAATCCCAGTGCTGAAATAAGTCCTGTAAGGCATCTATAGGCATCTATATTTTTTTTCTCCTAATATTCCTGATGTATTATATTTGCAAATATATCAAGACTTTTATAAAGTTTTTAATGTAAAAAAAAATTAAAATTTCCTAGAGACTATCAAAATTAATTATTTTTACATAAAAATGCATATATTTTATAATTATTCATCTAGATTTTAAAATAATTTATTAATTTTTTCCATAACATGTATTAATATCTTGTTCAAAGCATTTATTCATTGTTGTGAATTTCTGGAATGAGTTTGAGTTTCTGCAGCATCACAGTATAATTTCATACCCATGTTTAAAATCAGAGTTCAGGCAATTTCCCTTTTAGCCTTAGAATTACTTATGATATCACATCTGTCTCTGTTGATAATGACCCTTCTTTTAACATATGAAATACAATATGTATGCATTTCATTGTTCTGCATTTAAAATCAAGCACATGAAGGTAATTCTGTCTTATTTCAACTTTTGACTTTTATAAGGAACTAGTTCTTTACAAAATCTTAAATTCATTAAAATTTTACAATTAGAAATCCAATCCATTAGAAGAGTTCCTCATTTTATCCTGATACCATTCATCTGGATTTCTAATTTCATTTAAATAACTCCTCTTTTAAAGATTGTAAGAGCTATGTCATACATATCTATTACATTAACATTTTAAAAAGCCTGGATTAGAAGATGGTTAGGGATTTTTACTGTTCTATAAATACATTGGAAGAAAAAGACTCTCCTTTTAGTCTAATAAATTACACCATGATGAAAAAAGAATTTTTCTTCTTTCTTTCTTGTTCATCAGTCTTAGATTTATATGACTAAAAAGAATCAAAATATATTATTTGCCTGCACTGTATATACACTTTGAAATGTATAATTTGGGAAATTAAAACTTCATTCTTATGTTTACAGAAAAGAAAAAAAAGAAAATATTGTTACATATCTTTTTTGTAGGTATTTAATGAAAAACAAGCTGTGACTTTGGAAACACCACTTCAGTGAACCAACACAGTTGTAACTGACTATTTCACATACTGTGCCCTTTAAATATATGTAAATTAAAAATTAAAGCCACCATTTCTCTTCACAAAAAAAAAGCTATTTAACTCATTGTCTTTGATTTATTGTTGTTGTTCTATCATAATACAGTCATCACAAGCACACAAAATATTTGCAGATATAGTCAGTTACCCTATACTACAAGACTTCAATGCCAATCCTGAAATCAGGCAGTTCTTCCAAGTGTCTGGGAGCACACCTCACTGAACAATGTCAAGCAGCACCAGTTGTTAGATAATTGTCTCTTGGAATGTACAAATTACACTAAACAACAAAATACTGCATTGCTGCAGAAGATGCACCACTTCACTTGGCAAAAAATTTCCTTGCATAACATCACCCTTGAGTGAGAAGTAAAGGACCAGTGAATAAAACTTTAGCTGCACCAGGATCTTGTGATCCTACTGAATTATTCCAATGGCAAAACAGGCTCACTCAGTCCACAGACAATTCCACACACACCACAATGCACATTATTAAAATGCAGAAACAGATTTTTTCTGTCAGAGCCTCAGAATCGATTTTTTTTTAATCAGGTTTGTTGCAATTTCTGGACTATGATGTATGATGTGTGACATAAGAATTGAAGGACTTATACATGAATAAGCAATAATTCTAAACTGTAATATTAACAGACCAGCAGCATGCTTCTTGTTCCTATTACAACTTTATTGTTATAACACTACAGATTCCTATAAATCATTAATGAAAGCTATGATTATTATTTTTCATTTTCCAGTAGTACTATCATGTGTGCAATAATATTACACATTGCTAGCTACATTTTCCACCTCAGAATTGCTTGCTTGTTTTTAGTGGAATACAAAAGAGCAACACACACAGCTGTGTTTGAGTAAGTGTATTTGAAAAGAAAAGTGACTGGACCTTGAAAGTTAAAAAGCAAACTAACTGACTCAATATATTAAACACACAGATCTCCACTATTTCTTATTTGCAGACTGTTGAAGAAGTATTTTTACTGTTGATTTTTTTACTGCAGTTCAGCTTTAAGTATTTTTGATTCTATTTTATAGTACAGAGATTTCTAAAATCGAGTGTGAAGCATAATATGGCTTCAATAGTAGAAGACTTGTTTCAGTACTGCATTGTAAAATCATAGCAGAGAAATGGTAGGGTAGCACAGATACATGTATGAAAATTATATGGTAATGAATTAACAAGCTTCAGCACTGTTTAATGGTTTAGTTCTGCTCAAGGACAGAGTTAAATGAAGTAACTGGCAGACAGATAGATGATATTCTATCTTCTAATAGAAGATGGATAATTACTAGAGAAAAACAGTCTGTGACAATACAGTGAAAACATAAAAATTGGGAAAACATTACAAATCCACAGACCTCAATTATTCTGCAGCTGATGTTAAGTAACACATTCAGATGGTCTTCCTGAACACTGTACACCCTCAAAGACCATAGTCTGAAAAAGTACAAAATCAGCACCAAAGGGTATAACAATCTTTCTAAATTACTTCTGTCAATAAATACTCTGTAGATTGCTTCCATCCTCATTTCTAATGGATCCCTTACTACAAAAAGATGCTAAGAAAGAGCAAGCCCATAGTGAAGTGTGTTCTAGGGTCTGCAGCCACAGAGGACCAGCACAGAAACGTTGGAGGCAGCAGATATGAGTAAGAAAGTGCTTGTTGTCATAATACCGCAAATTCAACTCAGAGGAGATTGCTCCTTAGACAATCTTCCTTATCTCTCTGAGACCTTAACTACTGCTGAGCACATTTTTCAACCTCACTGACTTATTAAAAAAATAGCTATTTTTGGTTGGTGGTTTTTCTTCAATGACCTTAATAAACCACATCTAGAGGGTTTTTGGTCATTATTTGTGTTCAGATTTAAAAACTGCTGCCGTTAATTTTTTTTTAGTTTTCCATTTTTTTAATATTAAAATATTGTTCTTGAAAGAAATGCAAAAATTCCCTGAAGATAATTTCCATCTGAAGTGGTGAGGAACGGTAATGTGGTAATGAAGGAGTAGTAAAAAATAAATTGAATCAATATTTAGCATTTCATCTACTTCTAAACTTTGATAGTTTTCACTCTCTGATCAGAGTATTTTATCTTAATGGTGAGTCCTTGCATAGCAATATACATGAAAATATCAGAAATTATTCAAAGGAGAATCACTTGTCAGGTAGCTCTAAATGGTCAAAGTTTCATCAATTCTGTGACAATATCAGTTTAACCATAAATCTTTTGGATTAGACACTCAGGTGATGTAAGCCAGGGTTAACCCCATCACATTCCTGAGGCTTTATACAAATGAAATAGTTGTTAATTGAGCAAGAGGTGCTCCTGATTTGGCTATTATTTAATTGGCTTCAGTAGAGCAAGTACTGTTATTTTCAAAGATACAAATAAGATCAGAACAAAACCTTACTGATTACATTACTTCCCTACCTTGTTTTACTAAGGAGTTCCAAATTAATTGTTAGTTAATGAGATTCTAAAATAAACTATTAATGGTAATTGTTTTCACTTTTCTCAAACACTTTTCCACTTCCACTTTTCTTAACCACATTTAGAATTTATGCTGCTTTGTTTTTACAACCCACTCATCTACTTTTCACAGTTTTTTGGCAGAACTCTGATGTCAATTAAGATGAATACTAAGCTTTTTCAAGTGTTGACTTGACAAATTAGTGAAATAGAGAGAGAGAAATTCTGTTTTCAATGAAGGCACTACAAAAAGCTTCATAGATTTCAATTGGAGTAGGAACAGTTCCTCCAAAGATGAGATCTTCCAGCTTGAAATTGTTGGGTAGGTATTGAGCTAGTTGACAAAGGGAGGCTTGAGCTCTTCACTACAAATTCTGCACAGGTCTCAATAAGCAGTTCTGACTGAATTTTTTCCAGTCCTGGTATTCCAAAGCATTTCCCTGCTGCAGAAGAGCTTTCTTATTTGATAAGGCTTATTTATGAAAAAGAAACCAATTTCACCAAGGTCAGATATCCACCTGATGTATGCACTGAGAGCATCCAGAGTCTGACAAAGGACTCAGTGACCATTGCTCTGGCATTTTCAACTGGAAAGCAGCCTGTCCACAATGACATTCAGGATACTGCAACTTACTGTTCTGTCTTCAGCCTTTTATCTTTTGCTTCTGAAAAAGAGTCTTCATGGAGGAAGTGTTGATTTCATTCGTACACTGTATACTACAGGCAGAAAAGTCCAAATGGTAGATTCCTCCCTTAATTATTCTTAGGAGCTTTTCTGCTAGCACTGGAAAATACATTATGGGCAGTAGGATCCATGACATTATTACTTTTGACTGAGAATGCATGATCCCAGTCTGTATTATTGGAAAAGAGGAACTGACTTTGTATTAGCTGAGGCAGCAAACATAAAGCCATGATCACAAGATTTATATACAGAAAAATTGTGCAGAGCCATGAGATTTTTATTTATTCTTCACCTGAGGTTAAATTGTAATGGTAACAATGTAACCATGATAAAGCAGTTACTGCAGAAGAGATATAAACATGAGACAAAGTTTATTCCACAGAACAGCTTACCCAAAGCAATATGAAACAAACCCCTAGGCATGGTTTATAGGAATACGTAAACTGTATGGCTTACTTTTAAAAATGGCATAGTCAGTGGAGCTGCTTTTTCGTTTTTTCTATGTGCATTGTCCTATTCAGGTATAAAAAGGAAGTTGAGTTTGTGAAAGATGCCAAATTCCGAGCAGACTTTGCTTGTTTAAGGTGCTTATTTTGATATTGGGAACAAGAAGTGTACAGTAAGTAGTGTTTTGTTTGGCTTCTGGTCAGGATCCCCAAACACACAAGTGTTGGAACTCAAAATGTCTCTCAGACATTTTTAGAGGTTCCAGGCCATTGTCAGAAGCATTTTAGACCCTGTCAGGCAGCTGGAAACAGCTGTGATTTTGAGTTTGAGCCATGGAATGAGTTACCAACTTTGGAGGTGGAACAAGCAGTCACAAAAGGTTAGATAGTATAGTAAAAATAGTTAAAAAACAGAGGGGAAATTTTTTGAGTATTGTACAGGGGGATTTTAGCACCTGTACAGAGGGAGTTTTATTTTGTACATGGGGGTCAGAAGTTTTAAGATGGAGGAAAGTGGGCTGATCCTGTTCTTCCTCCTTCTTCTTCCTTGCCTCCATGTTTTTGGTGATGTTGGCACTCACAGATTGGTTTAGAGCAGAAAAGCACTTTGTAATATAGGTAGTAGGTATTGGGGGAAAACTATAAACATGTAATATGTAATATATCATATAAAAGATAGCAGCAGCCCTGGGCGGGGGGAGAGAAGAAGAAGACAGCAGACAGAGAGGATGTCAGGGTGTGTGTGTCTCTCTGCCTGGGCCGCTGACCAAACAGCCACAGCCTGAGAAGACAATCTTTTAGATAACTAGCAATAAACTGCCTTGAGACCGAAAAACAAGGGGCTGCAGAGTTTTTCTTTGGAACCACAGGTTGGAGGAGAGACTTTACCACCACACAAGACCCCAGACCAAGCCCAGGGTTCCCACAAATGGCATCCCTGGTCGGGCATCAACAAAAAGAACAAAAAGAAACATCAAACAACCTCCAACCTTCATCAGCAGGAAAAGGGAAAAAAAAAAAAAAAGAAGAGCAGAGCACACACACTCTCCACAAATTCCAAGAAGAGAGGGAGCAGAAAGTTCAAGATAAGAATCTGACCTTCACCAAGACAGCTCATCTGGAGGACAGCCAGGAGTAGAGAAACCAGAAGCGTGCCTGGGATTTCTCGCCTGTGACCTGCTGGACGATGAACAGTGCCATCTCCGGACTTACTTCATGCTGACTCAGCTTTTGGTGAGAATGGTTGAAATTAAGAACATGGGGAGGGGATGCTCCCAAGGACGGACCAAAGATTTCTTTTTAGCCCTACAGGGCGAGACTTCTACCCATCAGGTAGAGATAGCTCCGAATGAAATGAAATCTTTGTTATTGTGGGTGTGGTGTAATCACCAGCACACAGATGCACATCTTTTCTTTGAGTTGAATTTTTGGCAAGGGATCAATAAGTAACTGTACTGCCGAGCCAAAAAAAAAAAAAAAAAAAAAAAAATATATATATATATATGACTGCCGCAAAACTTTTGCTTTCAGCAAGAACAATATTAGAGTCAGTTTCATGGTGTGGCACTTCGGGCCAGACAGCTGGGGCTCCTATGGGAGCACAAGGGGGAAAATTGTCCAGCCAGCAGCTTGGGGCAGTTTTCCTCACCACAGATCCAGGGGAAGCAGGATTGCCTCCCGTGGAGGATCAGGGGGATGTTGTGTCATCATGCCCTGTGTCTCCAGGTTCCCACTGTTCCTCAGTTTCCCTTGAACTTCAATCCCTGAGCTCCTCCGATGCAGAAACTCCCCAGACAGAGAGAAGCCAAGCACAACCGCAGCCCTCAGTGAGGAAAAGGACCAGGCAGTGCCCGAGTCCGAACCCACAGCGGGAGGGGCAGTGGCGGCGGCAGCTCTGGTGGGGGAGGGTGCAGACGTGAGTGAAGAGCAGAGGGAAGAGGGAGAGGAGAGAGCTCTCGCAGCTGCATGGGTAGGGAGTTCAAAACAGCCCGCAGTGCAAATGAGAGCGGGGGCGTGCAGCGGGAACAATGCAGACACGGGAGGCGGCGGGAACACAGGTGCAGCGGTCAGACATCCCGAGCGTCCCGTGACGCGTTCGGTGTTGAGAATCCATAAGGCTGAAAAAAAGGGCCAAAAAGGCGCAAGAGGATGGCTCCCTGATCACAGCAGCCAGATCTGCTGAGGAAGCGGCAGAGGGACAGTGAGAGGCGTCCCTCGCTGCAGCTTAGGCAGCGGGCATGCGTGTGAAGGTTGAGCGGAACCCGAAAGCCATGGGTGGAGGGGATTTTTCCCATCTTGAACGCACGGCATGGGTGCAGGCAGGACAGAGCCGGCGCACGCGGGCTGTGGGTGCTGGCATAGCGCCAGGAGAGGGGCAAAGCGAAGCAGAGACATCGGGGCCAAAATGGGAACAGGAGAATGATTGCATCAGTCTCGGGGGGGGGGTAATGACAGTGGCTCTGAACCTGAGGCGGTGCAGTGCGGAGCTAGGCGAACGCACGGCCAGGGTCAGAGCAGAAGCGTCCACACCCCCGTGATGACACAGGCAGGGACGGGGCATGGCCAAGACGTAAACATTCCTCAGGGTATGGTTCTGTTGCAGTTCCCATGGCAACAGCTAGCCCAAGGCCACGGCCAATTTCTGTCAGCTTCAGACATGGCCAGAACAGTTATTGCAACAAGAGTCAGTTTCACCGACTGCAGGGATTGCAAACATGAATCAATTGTCAGGAGAAATGCTCAAAAGTTAATCAGGAATTAGTGTGGGGTTTGCAAATGTAAATCAATTGTCAGAAGAAATGCTCAAATATTTATCGGAAGTGCAAATTGAAGAGCAGAGTGAGGTTCCGACCTCAGTTGGTCAGGCGGCGGTGGCCACCAGCCAGCCGTCCGCAGACTGTGCGGTGGCCGCGGGGGGAGACCCGAGCAGCGTGGGTCTGGGCGGGACACAACACAGGGACGCAACAGCAGCGGGAAGCAGCAATCGCGTGCTGATGATGTCAGCGGAGTGCCAAACCACGCTGGGAGTCGGGACGGCCACTGGGACCGGGCAGGGCGACCCAGGGCAGGACCGGAGCAGCCCCAGGCCCGGCCAGGAGAAGGGGGGAGACGTTCCTGAGCCCGCAGCCGCACCCGAGTCACTGTGGCAGGGCGTGGTCGGGACAGGGGTTACTTCCCTTGTTCCCATGGCAACACAGACAGAGAGGGGTGAATCCAGGCTGCACATGCGTTTGTGGGAGTCAAAGCAAATGCAGAAGTGGTTGAGAGAGTGGGCGCTGAGTTCAGAGAGGCAGATTTCAGGCGTGGGTTCAGCACAGCCAGCACTGGGCGTGAGTGGGGACCGAGAGCAAGAGAGAGACACAGTCACCCTAACGCAGGGAGAAGCAGGGTGTGATTGTGCCAGAACTGCTCCCCTCTGCACCCCTCATGCTCGTGCAGGCGGGGGCTGGGCAGAACCAGTTGCAGGGATTTCCTTGGTCACAGCCTCTCTGCAGCAAGTGCAAGAGATGCACTACACATCTCCTTTCAACAGCAGCCAAAGCAAACAACTTTTTACAAGCACATCCATTGCACCAAATATCCTGCAGCAATGCTGAGAGATGGGACTCCAACATTCACCCAAAAATAAGATACAATCAAGTCACCACTTGAAATCATAAGGGTTTTCTCCAAACTTCTCCAATGTTTCTGAACGCTAACCCCAGATTTTTCAGTTAGGTGACAGAATTGATCAGCAGACACACCCAGCCGGTGTGATGAAAAGTGTTGATTGTGGAACACAATGTGAAAAAGAGGTATCATAATGAAAGTTGAGATAGAAAATTTAATAGCATGAAATTTTAGTAATTTATTACATTAAGGTTTAAATTAGATTGCATTTTAACATTCTATTAATGATGGAATTGATTTTTATATAGTTTGGTTTAAGTTTAAGTTAAGTATTGTTTAATTAGAGTATATCACTTAAGTTTATCTTAGTTTGGGCCCTGAAAAAGTTAAGTTTGTAAAGATTTAATAGATAATGGATTTATATATTATTAATTTGATACATATGGATTTCATAAAGTTAATACAATTTAGGGATTTTTTACCAAGATTTTTATATATTGAGTATAAGTACTGTTTGATTCAAAAATTATTTTAAGTTTTCCAAAGGTCAAGTTTATTTAATTAACAAAGTTTAGTTGCTTTTCTTTAAGGATGAGAAGGTTTTGACTGAAAAAGTTTATGAAATGATAATGAACATTGATTTAAGGGGAAGATACAATCTATTGGATCCTTGGTTTTATTTTAGTCTTTTCTGTTTTATTATAAGTTTATCAGTATATAAGAGTTTTAAAGGAATTTATTTTGAGTTTTTTTGAGATTGATTTCATTGTTTAATAATCAGTTGTATAGAATATTATTTCTTTGTATAATGATACAAAGGGTGTTTGTTTCCAAATCCTTTCTTTTATTTTTAACTATTTAAGTGCTTTATAAATGTTATTGTTAAGAAATTTTATCATGTTATCAGGTAAAGCTTTGTGCTTTGTTTTTTCATAGCAAATTTTCGTATGTTTTATTGTTGTTTATGTAATCTTATTCAGGTTACATGTCATTCTGAAGTCTCATTTTGGATTTTAACTATATTGTGCATTTTTCTAGGTGAACTTTCTGGTTTGTTTTTATATCTCTTGTGAGTGGAATCATTGCATTTCTATTTTTTATCATTCTCGAATGTTTTTCAGAAGATCTCAGAGAGAAGTGCCTGAAGCATTCTGACAGCTTTTGTCATTGTTAATCTTATGATTTCTTCCAATTGACATCCTTTTCTCTCAAAGATTTTTCCAGAAAAATGAATCCTTGTATCATTTGATCAATTTATCAGTTTGAATTTCAAGTATTTATTTTCTATGAAAATGTTATAATGAGTTGTTATGTTTTAAGTATCATATATGTATTGTTGGTATAAGCTTTAAGATAATATGTTAAAGGACATCACTCCAATTTAAAGTTTGGGTTTTGGCCAGGCCCTGATTTCAACTTGGATAGATGAGTTTGCCAGCAAACTCCAGAGGTTTTTCCACAAAAATGAATGATATGTAGGTAATTTTGATCCACCAGTTCAATCCTAAAAATGTGACAGCTGACACAGCTTTGAGGTGAAACTTGTCATGCCCTGCCCGGGAAGGTAATGTCAATTTTCACTGGAAACAAATGTTTCAGCTGTTTGCAGACTCTGAACTGCTGGCACAATGTTTTTGATAATCATGCTTTGTTCAATTTTATATATCTTATTTAGAATCTCTTTCTTTTGAACTTTCTTAAATTGTTATTGGTTTTGATAGATTGTATGCACTTTATTATTGAGGTATTTTGTCTTATTCTATATTATATTTCATATTTCAACCTTCTTGTTTCAAAAGAGAAGAAGAGAAAGAGAGAAAAAAGAAAAAAAGAAAAAATAAAAGGAGTGAAGAAGTGCCTGAAATAAGACTGGAATGAGGATAAAGATTTTGTATATTTTAATCTTTTGAGATAATTCTTTCGTAGACCTGATTTCGCTGATCATAAAGGAAAATATGAAGAGAGTGCTAGACACTGGACAGATCAAATCCAAAAAATCGTTCAAGTTAATAACTTTGAGCAAGGACTGTGTTAATGTTTTCACAGAAGTTTAAAGTGGGTTTTTGTTTTTAGTTTACAGGCCCTCAAAAACGATTCTTACAGATTTAGAGATGATGGCTCAGATCATTGTTAAGGCAAAGACCAGATTACTGGCAATGTCAGGCAAAGATTTCTTAATAATTCATTTACATTTAAAGAAAAAATATTTTGAGTGGACAATCCAAAGTCACAAGATTTTTCAATCATGTTGTTAAGGTACCCAGAAGTTTGCACAGTTCATTTTTTAGCTCCCAGAATGTTAAATGCAAAAATAAGTTTTAGAAAGAAACCAAAAATAAATCAGGAACCAGTGGAAAAGATGACAATGTTCACTGATGATTCAGGGAAAACTCACAGATCACATAGAAAAATCCAAAAATGGGGAAATGGCAATCAAATATCAAAATGGTACAAGGTACACCACAAATTGTAAAATTAGTAGCAGTAGTCAGGATTTTTCAGTTATTTCAGGAACCATCAATCTGATCACAAATTCAGTGTATGGTGCAAGTGTGGTCAAACAATTAGAGGAATGACTTTTAAAACATACGGAAAATGAAATTTTATATTCATATCTATTATGCATGAAAATAATCCTAGAAAACAGAGAACATAAATATTTTGTTATACACATCAGAGTGCATTCTTCACTTCCGGGGTTTTTAGTAAAAGTGAATGCTCATGTAGATAGACTCACAATGCCTATCTCATAGACGCTGCCAGACATTTTTGAGCAAGAAAAATTGAGCCATGCATTTTTTCACAAAAATACACCAGCATTAATGGAATCCTTTCACCTTTCTGAAAGTCAGGCAAAGAAAATCATCAATACTTGTCAGAGTGCCAGTTTGTGCAGCCTCCTTTATCTACAGGAGTGGTCAATTCGAGAGGTTTGAAAAAGCCTTCAGCTGTAGCAGGCTGATGTCACAAAATATGCATCCTTTGAGAGGCTTGAAAACATTTATGTTTCAGTTGAATATTTTCACATTTATGTTTCAGTTTACGCATTTTCAGGGACAATTTTTACATCATGGCATAGAGGGGAAACCATAGAACATGCCTGCAGACATTTTCTACAAGCATTTGGATCATTCGGGGTGTCACAAGAAATAGAAACAGATAATAGTCCAATTTACACAGGCAAGATGCTTGGTGAAACAGAAGAAAAAATGGAGAGTCAAACATATTTTCGGTATTTCTTATTCTCCCTCAGGTCAAAGATTTGTATGTGTTGAATTTTTTAAATGGTTCTTTTTCAGAGCCCACTCCACCAATTGTCAGACATTTTACAAACAGTGTGTGAGCAAAACTAAGGGAAAATTCTTTAGTTTTGGTCAGAAACCCAGAGTCAGGACAAATTGAAGGTCCATTTACATTAATAACTTGGGGCAAGGGTTCCGTTTGTGTTTCTACAGAACAAGGACTGAAGTGGATGTCATCAAGGCACGTGAAACCTTATCGGGTGCAGATGCCAGTGAACGTGGACCAGAGAAGCAGAGAAGCAAGCACGCAGACAAAGGTGGACAGCAACGCTGCAGATGTCTCGTTAGACAACGATTGGCAACTCAGAGACTTGGGATTTTTCTGGGGAATCAAGTGTTGTTTGCGTGTTGCTGCATTGAGGGGTTTCTCACAGAGGTTGGGGTTCAGACAGATAGTGTTCATGTGCTTCATTCTCTTGCTTGTTGTCTTGAGGAATGGGACAGACTTCCCATGAGACAACCAAGGGAAAATGTGTGGGAAACTTTGGCAAAAGCAGCAGGTCTGGACAGCATTTGCCTGACCCATTCAAAACTGGGGAAACAATTTTCAACATGCTTGGTAGGTGTGCCAGTGAAGGAAAGGCCAATCCAAAAAGACATCCCTCCAAAAGGTGCTGAAGTCTTTCTCGCATCCTGTGGAAGGATGGCATGTTTGGACACAGTTCTTTCCTGTGGCTCACTTGGAACCTCCAGAGTTGGACATTTTTTGGGTCAACAAAAATGAAATTTGGTATCAAATTCAATCCATTGGGAGTGGCAAAGACAGATAATCATACAATAGATGTCACTCCAAATCAGCTCTTTTATAGAAATGTGTCATCCTGATGCAATTACACCAAAGTGACAAGCAAACTATCCCTTCAACACACAGCCACTTTACTGAAGGGAGTGTTTTTGATTTGTGAGGACAGAATTTGGCCTGCTATCCCTGCAAAAGTCAAGGGCAGTCCATGCAGCACTGAGGAACTCTCACTGATAACACCTGATTTGAAAACTTTAAAGGAGCAGACACACAGAAAAGAAAAAAGATCCTTTGAAACAATATAGCCCAAATTGTGATGATGGTGTTTATACCTAGGACAAGGCTCGGAGAAATGCAGTAGCAATTTCCTCACCTCAAACAGCATTAGGGGTGGCCTTGACACAATTGGACCACATAGCATGCTGGATTGAGCAAACATAGTCGTTTCATTTCGTCTGCACTGAGCGACATCTTAACAGATATCAGCAGTTCAAGACATGCAGTGCTTCAAAACAGGGCGGCAATTGATTATTTGCTGCTGTCACATGGGCACAGATGTGAAGAATTTCAGGGGATGTGCTGTATGAACTTGTCTGATAATTCAAAATCTATTCATGAAAATATACAACAGATACAAAGTAGTATCAGCAAATTGAAAAAAAAGTTACAGGATCCTGGTGGGATGATTTCATTGGCTTTTTGATCACTCACCATTGTGGAAAGAACTTTTAAAAATATCATTTTATATTCTTATAGGGCTTGTAGTTCTTCTGCTTGCTATGTCATGCATTTTCATGTGCATTCGAAAGGCCTTGAACAGCATGGCAAAGCAGGCGTTTCTGGTTCAAACAGGGAGGGGAGATGTTGGAACTCAAAATGTGTCTCAGACATTTTTAGACGTTCCAGGCCATGGTCAGAAGCATTTTAGACCCTGGCAGGCAGCTGGAAACAGCTGTGATTTTGAGTTTGAGCCATGGAATGAGTTACCAACTGTGGAGGTGGAACAAGCAGTCACAAAGTATAATAAAAATAGTTACAAAACAGAGGGGAAATTTTTTGAGTATTGTACAGAGGGGGGTTTTATTTTGTACATGGGGGTCAGAAGTTTTAAGATGGAGGAAAGTGGGCTGATCCTGTTCTTCCTCCTCCTTCTTCCTTGCCTCCATGTTTTTGGTGATGTTGGCACTCACAGATTGGTTTAGAGCAGAAAAGCACTTTGTAATATAGGTAGTAGGTATTGGGGGAAAACTATAAACATGTAATATGTAATATATCATATAAAAGATAGCAGCAGCCCTGGGGGGGGGGGGAAGAAGAAGAAGACAGCAGACAGAGAGGATGTCAGGGTGTTTGTGCCTCTGCCTGGGCCGCTGACCAAACAGCCGCAGCCTGAGAAGACAATCTTTTAGATAACTAGCAATAAACTGCCTTGAGACCGAACAACAAGAGGCTGCAGAGTTTTTATTTGGAAGCACAGGTTGGAAGAGAGACTTTACCACCACACAAGACCCCAGACCAAGCCCGGGGCTCCCACACACAAGCACTGGAACAAGGCTGACCCATCTCTACCTTTCTAGGATTTCAGGCCTTACAGCCAGTTTGGAATTGTCAGATTTAAACAACGTGGGAAAAATATTTCAGCCAGATCAAAAGTACCATGGTGTATTGGCTTGACCTGGGCTGGATACCAGTTGCCCACTGAAGCCGCTCCACCACTCTCCTCCTCAGCAGGTCAGGGGAGAGAAAATATAACAAAAAGCTCATGAGCTGAGATAAGGGCATGGAAAGATCACTCACCAATTTCCCTCACAGGCAAAACATACTTGACTTAAAAGAAAGTAGTTGAATTTGTTACCAATCAAAATCAGAGCAGACTAATGAGCCATAAAATAAATGTTAAAAACTCATTCCTCACCGCCTTTTCTTCTACAGAGTAAAAGAATACATTAGAATTGTGATTAATACAGTTCTTCAACCTAGCAAATTTATTTTCCTTCTGAATGGATTTATAGCATTCTTTTGTCTTCAAATCATAGTAAAGTAACAATGATTATAAGAAGGCACATTCAGGTGAAACATACACAAGGATCTCCCTTGGCATATACTCTGTAAGATGAAGGTATGCATCTTCATGAAATGAAAGGCTGCTCACAAAATCACACTGGATGTATTGATGCATTTGTAAAACATTTTAGATATAAGTTGATGAGCATCTTTAATAAACTAACTTTAGAAGTCTTTTTTCCAAAACAAAAAGTTTATTAATTAAGTAGAAATCATACTAATTTTAATATGAGTGTATCTCTTTGCATTGGTTTCTTCTGTCCCACTCCCTCTGATTTTAGAGAGCAGTGTAAAATGTTGTCAATGTCAGTTTATTTCCAACAGTGAGCTTTCAGTTTAACTTTGTCTTGAAGCCAGGACAAGGAATCTCAGAACAATACTGTAGGTAATTCCAGTTATTACGGGATACTTCAGACCTGGCGAAGCATTAAGTGATAGTGCCCAGACGTGAGAAGGGATTCAGAAATGGAGTTTTGTGAACTATCTCTTTGTGTGTGGCTCTGGACTACCTGGCTTTTCTCTGCCCATCCACTTCTCTGGATCATATCTGCAAATTCAGTGAACCTGCAATTTCTCTCGACTCTCAGAGTTGGAATCTCAGAAAGCAATGTAATTGAAATTAATGGTTGTCATCTTTATGAGGAAGTAAAACATGCTCTAACATGCTTTAAACTCTTGAATTTTTGAAGCCAAAGCTCAGTATATGCTGTATGCGTTTCCTCTTGCTGATGATACGTACACAGCATGCATGCACATGATACCTACATGTATATTTAAGGACATTTCATTTGCAGGGCAAACATTATACCTGGCTACAGTGAGTCACATCAGCATAAGAATAAAGTGAGTAAATTAGCAAAACTAGGTTGTTGCATTGCTAACATCACTTTCAAATACAAGTTTGAAAGCATGGAAGATTAAATGCTTCAAAATCTAGCTTCCAATTACAATTTGTATTAAAAACTGCTTAGTCACAGTAGACTAAAATCATTGGTGCTCAGATTTAGTCAGTAATAGCAAAAGAGTGATAAGTTATGGGATGTGAGGCATTGTTCAAACTAGGCAGCCAGACAGAAGATGGAGTAAAGAATGCTATGGAAAATTACAACAGTGCGAAAATCAAACCATGGGTCCTGCAAACTGCAACATTGCAAGGAAAATCAGTTTGTTGCTCTAGTCTGCACAACATATTGGATGTGATCCTGGAGATAATGCAAAGAAATCTGGGTATAAACACTGCAGAAAAATTGAGCATTTTGCTGAGTATGATGCATTGCTTCCTGTAAAAAAAGGCAAATAAAGTTACTGCTCCAGGCATGCCTCTTAAGTTTAAACATAAATATTACAAAGTACATTGTATTGGAACTCATATTTCTGCTACATCGGAAGGGCAAACACAGGTTCTTGCTGTGCGAGACCGGCTCCGGGCATGAGCCGGCGGGACATAGCAGGAGGAGGGGAGAGGCGGCGCCACTTTTCCCCTTTGACTCTGCAAGGCTCAGTTCTAGTGTGGGAACAGACAAGAGGGCGACACGGGGCTCGGGTGCAGACACGTGTTTATTGTGGGAGTGTGTTCCCGAGACCACCGGGACACCGACCCCGAGGGTCAGTTATACCCCGTGCCGGGGGCGGGGGGAACCTGAGCTGCGGCCAATGCGGACGGGAGGCAGGGAAGAAGGACAGGGAAACCCTGGGGACAAAGATGGGAAAGGCAGGGGGACAGGGACAGACCGCGTGGCAAGGGGGAAAGCGGGGGGGGGCGGTGGGGGCAGGGACCAGACCATGTGGCAAGGGGGAGTGATAAGGGAACAAAGGGACAAAGGGTCGGGACAAGGGACCGTGGGAGGAGGGGGAACGTGTGGGAAGCAGGGAGGGGGAATGAGGGGAAGAAGAGAAAATTACAAATCCCGCAGCTCAATCTTTTGCATTAACATAAAGAAAAGGGAGTTCTGAGGTAAAAACAAATTAGCAATGTTACAAAGAGACATCAGAAAGTGATACACCAATCATAGTTACAATGAATGGGACAAAAATCTTTTCCACATTACAATTTAAGATAAAGGGTACAAAATTATCATAAACACATTCTGTATTGAGGATGAAAGCAGGATTCATGACACGATGCTTATGGTTTTTTGAATTCTAGCAGAGCAGAGACAGGCAGAGAACAGCAATGTGGTTTCTCCAATTTGATTATTTGATTGCGAAGTTGGCATAGCATTGTGGGCAGTAATTAGAGAGGATGATCTTTCCTTCTATAAGATATAACTCAATCCAAGAAGTTATTTCCAAATTATTACAAGCAATGGGGAAAACTTGTATTGAAATAATAAGGGAACTTTGGGCAAGGTACATTTAGGAGATGGAATAGAGGGTGAACCTGGGCACCACTGTTTCAGGGGAAAAAAAGCAGTGGAGCTCTGGTCCAGGTTTCCAGCTCCACTCCCTTTGAAGGGCCACCCCCCCACACCAAAGGGGAAAGCTCTCTTACAAAGGGAAATCCTCTAACAGAGGGGCCCCTCCGGCAATCCCTCCCATCAGAGGGGGACCAGAAGAAGGACTGAGGGATTAATCCAACCTCACCTCCCCCCCTGACAGGGGCTGACTCGCTGCAGGATGGTGCAGGGCCATTGGGGGAAGGGTGGGGCCGGCGGGAAAACTTGGGGCGGAAGAGAAGGGTCAAGGCAGGAAAATGGGATCCCTGTAGCGTGGCCAGCACCATCTTGGGAGGGGGTGCCGGGTGCACTGCATCTGGCCCGGGGAGGCACAGCCAATGCCACCCCTAAGGAAGCATAACAGTGTCTAGCAAGGCACTTGGGGCGGCTCAGCCGCTGCCATCCCCAAGGGAGGAGGTTTGGGGAAGTCTGTGGGGAAAAGGGAAGGGGAAGCTTCGCAGAAGCCAAGGGGGAAAACTACAGGAGAGGGGCCCAACATGGCTGGAAGTCGATGAAATGCGTGGATGTGAAGGGCTTCTCTTAGGATGTTAACAATTCTCCCATAGCTGACTTGTCGCCGTTTACAATTCTGTCCCATTGGTGTCCTTTCGACCCCCTCTGCCCCCATAGCCCAGAATAGAAAGGAGAGGGTAGAAAAGGCAGCTTTCTGAGAAAGAGAAGGAACTTTCCAGTATGAATTACCCCAGAAAAGACCGAGCGAGGTTGCCTCCTCCTCAGAAAAGAAAAAGCCTCACGGCTGCCAGGGACATGCAAGCCTACAGACCACGTCTGGACGAGGACGGTGGTTAAAACTCAGGAAAGAAAAAATGGTCGCTCAGCCACCCGCCAGGATCCTACACCCTGCTCTGACCCAACTTAGCCTCCGGGCTCGAGCGGTGAAATTTCTATCTCTCTCCTCGGTGGTGGAAAATCACACTGAACTGAGGACGTATTCTTTTGTGGTCTGGCTCTCCCAGAGGCCTGGGTGTTCCCATTAACCCAGAGCTCGCCCCTGAATCTCTGAGTTCGGCCACTGTCAGCCTCTGGTCTCCATTCAGATGCCGTCCCCTGACGGGCCACTCTTCAAGCTCAGTCCATCGAACCATTACCACACTCTCCTCTTTGTCCTCGGGTAAGTCTACCCGGCTCCCGGCCCCTGCAGTCTGGCTGCCCCCGCAGCGCAGCTGCTCCCGGGCGGGTTAGGGAGCACGCCGGCGAGGATGGAAGAGGGTTCCAGAGCTTCAGTTTTCTTTTCCGTCTGGTACGTCAACTCCTCTTAGCATCCGCAGAGCTCTTGTGGCGGCAGAGTTCCTTTCTCTCTCCCCCTTTTCACAAATTGATGGAAATAGCCATCTTCTGCTACCATTTGTTGCCGTGCGAGACCAGCTCCTGGTGTGCGCCAGTGGGACACAGCGGGAGTGTGGGAGAGGCGGCCACCGCTTTTCCCCTTCGACTCTGCGAGGCTCAGTTCTAGCGCGGGAACAGACGACAGGGTGACACGGGGCTCGGGGAGACATGTGTTTATTGAGGGAGCATGTTCCCAAGACCACGGGCACCGACCCAGCATCGGTTATACCCCATGCCGGGGGCGGGGGGGAACCTGAACTGTGGCCAATGCAGACGGGAGGCAGGGGACAGGGGCAGGGAAACCCCGGAGACAGCGATGGGAAAGGCAGGGGGGCAGGGACAGGCCACGTGGCGAGGGGGAAGGCAGGGGAACAAAGGAACAGGACAAAGGACTGCAGGAGGGAGGGGGAACGCGCAGGAAGGTGGGAGGGGGAATGAGGGAAAGAAGAGAAAATTACAAACCCCGCAACAGGTGATTAATTAATGTCAAACAGCAGTTCTATGGTCTCTCAATGACCTGAATTCACTTACTTGCAGTATTTTTGAGATTGTCACTTGCTGACCCTCCACTATATGCAGCGAGTGATCTGGTGAACAAATTTCTGTGCTTGGTTGGTCCAAGCATATGATTTTATCCCAGATAGTACACTTGCTGTATTTCATATTGTGCATAGTTATGGGAAACATGGAAATATCCACTTGCTGTAATATTCTAGCAGCACTTTATGCTACTGTAACAGACTAATGTCAGTGACTGTACTGGAAAAAACATTGCCATGTAAAGGGCTTGTTCACAGAAAAAAAAATGCAGTCTTCTGATTCATACTAATAGAAATATTTACATCAAAAAAAAATCAGAAGTTATATTTGCAAACTGCACAAAGATATAATTTACCCTGGTAGACTGTGTACTGCCACATACTATTGTGCAAGAACAGACAGATCTACACAGCAGTTAGCTCACTCAGTATATTTCTCCACTTCAAATATGTATGCTACAGACTTAATTCCATGTCCAAAGCTTTTTAAAGCTATGTTTCCCAATAATCAGTCTAAAGTCTGACATCAAAATAATGGTGTTTAATTGGGAAAGGTTTCTTAATCCCTGTAGTACAATCTTACATTTGCCTTTGTTCTGTATTTGCAACACCTTCAAAAGGTGAGGTGGAAACTGAGCTTTGTCAGTTGCCACCTTATGTTGGCAGAACTCTCTGGTTTTATTCTTATTGTCTCCAATAAGAGTAAATTCAGAATGAAGAAATAAAATTATATAAGTTTCATCCTCACCACAATCACAAATATGTTCTGGCTTAAACTCTACAACATGGTATATTTTTCCTTAACTGTGCATCTGCTGCAAAATTGTTTACAGCAAAACTTGTGGAAGTGAAAAGACTAAAAGTAGTGAAATGCTGATTTGCAAACAGCCAGGTATTTATATCACTGCACACTATTGTGACTGTCACTGCCTCCATCTACAAATATGGGCTCCTGCAAGACTTGTAAAAATCTACAGGACACTGAAAATACCATTGCATTTGAACCCAGACCACTTGAAGAAACTGACGCAACTCCACAGAGAAGGGCATTCCATTTTAGATAGAGAAAAGCACATATTTAGGGTTACAGATTTATGGCTTAGTGCTGTAATTTTTGGAGCCATTAAGTATTCCTAGTTTAATAAGGCCAGTCCCACAAAAATGACACAGCACCTCTACCTAGCTACTGTTCCAACTATCCTGCAACCTTCTCCATCAGAAAGTTATGGTTCAAGTTGGTCAGTGATTTGTTACTCTAGAGAATTTACAAATATACAGTGATAATTTCTCCATCTGGATTACAATTCATGTCAAGGGTTTGTCAAAACAAAAGAGCAACTATAGGACCCCTATCATCAGTCTCCTGGCAGAGCAGCAGAGCCCTGGCATCACCATTGCAGCCTGTCCCTTTATGTGATTCATTGTGGGGAAGGTTTGCTACTGATATCAAAGAACTATTTTTCCATGCACCATTGACTTCTGCTGTGCCATCATGCTGAGAGATTGCTTCAATAAATGGCCAGAAACAGCATTTACGTCACAAGTAACACTTGCTACTGTAATTACTTTCCTGTCCACCCTTTCCCACAGAGTGGAGACCAGAAGAATTAGTATCCAATAATGGATCACAATTCACACTCATAGAGTCTGAAACTTTTCTGGGGAGGCAAAGCTTCATACACAGAAGATCAAATACTTTCATTAAACTTTGGAAGAAAGGCATACTGATTGCTGGGCAGAGGAGTTCCTACAAACTTACACACCATGTACTTTTAAAAGTGTAACACAGAAGCTGCTTCCCAAACGACTATATATTAAAGAGAAGTGAAAAGCTAAATGCTACTGTATTATAGATATGCTACTCTGAAACAGAAGCATAACCGGATATAAAATAAAACAGCCCAGATGAAGTAAAATCAAAAAACAGACTGAAATTATCCTCATGGTGCTAAGAATCTGAAAGCGTCTTGCTTGTGAGAATATAAAATCCTTGAGAGAGAATCAAAGTCCATGTTGTTTCTCAAGACTATCAGAAAAGGAAAAAGAGAAAAGAAAAAAAACTTACACCTCCAAACTACCCAACAAGACAGGTCAAAATGCCTCCCTGACTAACACAGGAAACACAGCTTATCTGTTGACAACAGGATATACATAACTATTTCCAAGCAAAAAGCACAGAAGGAAATTAAAACTATTGAACATTCTGCCAAATCCTGATTAACCACCTCCAGGCACTGTAGACCATTAGCTAAATAAACATAAAGCTTAGCTTTTAATTTTAATAATTTTGTCACAAATCAGTTTGCCTATTTGGTCCCTGATCATATGACTCCCCAGTAAATAGCTATGTAGCTGCTGAGACAGTAGATAATAAAGGTACTATTTCATTATTATGGGAATGCAACATCTTTCACTACAGGCACACACAGCCTTGCAGTAGATGCTTGGGAGGTGCTGCTTACAAGTTTGGCAGGCTGCCCCCCCTCTGCAGTTGCCCAGAATGGGAAGCTTTCTGGTTTGTTGCTGCCACTGCTGTGACGCATCATAATACACACACATCCTTTTGCTGAGGAGAAAACAAAACAAAACAAAACAAAACAAAACAAAACAAAAAAAAAAACAACAACAAAAAAAAAAACTCAGAGAAACATTTACATTATTCCCTGTGAAAGAGAACATACAGAAACCAGAGAGACGTGGGGTGAGACATTAAAAAAATGCAGTCTTGTATGTCTGGTTTCCAAGAATTTTAGACATTTGTTAGATTTTTGCCTAGTGTCTTCCCATTGTATTTTTCAAGTATGTTTGAGATCAACAAAGACATATCAAAGACTCAAACTCTTGCAAATCTATGAAAACTGGTAAGTGGATACACAACAGACTGATAGATGTTCAGATGGAAAATAAATGAGTAATTAGGTAGCATTTTTAAAATATACTCCAACAAATCACACATGATAAATCCCAGACCCAACCCTTCAAACAGAGCTTATAATCAATAGAAAGGTTCAAATCCAAAGAAATTACAGTTTCAGCTTCTTATAACACATTATTACTGAAAATAAGAAAATTATTACAGATTACATTGCACATTTCTCAGGTATAGCAGCCATTTTTGAAAAGTCAGTGTTCCAAAAGATTTGAAAACCAGGCAATGCTTTGACTGCCTTACCACCATGGAGCTGTGAACAAATAGTGATATTAATGGCCTGAGCACAGATGTTAATATCAGTATCAGAAAACCACTGCCACTCTTTTGACTGCAATGCATTGCCTTCTGCCATTCCTCATTATCTATCATTGAAAGTGGCATTTAAACATCAGAAAGAAGAGGTGAGTAATGCTATAATATCCTGGCTAGCAGCAATAATTTTTTTGTTATGGTATTCAGTTTATTTTGTCAAACTATGTTAGCAATCACTGATTTGAAATATCCATTAGGCTTAGATGGGACACAAATCTACAAAGAGATAAAGATAACAATTTTGTGCCAGGCATTGATAAGCTATTTACTGCACCACAAATCAAAGGAAATATTTTCACAACAGAACAGATATACTATTACAGCAATCACCAAACATCTGCCTCATCCAGATCATAGAGGCATGCAAACACTCAAATGACTTGAATGATCAAGTGTCTGGGCACAAAATACAAGTTCTAAGGAAAAAAAAAAAACAAACTACTGTGTTCTTCTGGGATAAGAATTTTCAAATCATAGATTACTTCACCATACTTTCAGTGGCTCAGCTGAAATTAAACTGTTCAGTTCATATAGATCTCAGCTCCCACCTTTTTTGGTTGGAAACTGTATTTATAAATACAGAGGGGCTTGGGGGAGAAGGAGGAGGAGAGGTGTTGTGTTTGAAACTAGGCTTTGGTCATCTTTTTTTTGACCCAAGTCATAGCTTGTCTGACTTTTCATCCTCTCAGGACTTGATTGCCCATCCATTTTTGAGGGTTGCAGTCCTAAAGTGTTAATTCCATTCTTTGCATTGACAAGACATACCACAGCACTGTGAACAAATAGCAAAGTGAACACTCATCAATCTAAATTACACTTCAGTCATATTTACAAGGTCAAATTTCTTTCACAAGTGAGGGTTTCATTTTGAGTCTTTGTCGGTTTATCCACTTGATTGAAATTACCCTTTACTTGAATCAAGCAAAATACTCAGTAGTAATTCAGTTTCTCTAAATCTGAGATCCATGCAGAAGGGATGTAGTTAGTAAAAAAGCACCCCTGGGAGGAACTGTCTCAGCTAAGGATGTCTTCTGATGGTGATGTGGCTCTAAGGAGATGGGTTTTTTACCCTCCTCTTCCTACAGAGGCACACCACTGAGGAGAGCCATAAAAAATTTCCATCTATTTAGATTATTGTGTCCTGTCCTTTATTGGAGCATGGC
The DNA here is from genome assembly GCF_050655825.1 of Lonchura striata. Classification (NCBI taxonomy): domain Eukaryota; kingdom Metazoa; phylum Chordata; class Aves; order Passeriformes; family Estrildidae; genus Lonchura; species Lonchura striata. Next base: position 79,704,534 of record NC_140705.1, on the reverse strand, counting down.
TACTGTTTGCCAGAAATGTCAAATCTCTTCTAGCAATGCACTAAATTCTATCTTGTGAGAACAGGTGTTTCTTAGTGTCAAGGAGAAGCTTTCCCCACAGTTTTTAACCTTTCAGCCTGTGCAACAAAAGCTGTGCTAACATTCTGAAGGTTAAGGTTACATACTGTGAGATTCAGACATATTTTCTTAAAATCTTTCTCTTGCACAGCATGACAAGGACTTGTTTACCTATCAGCTTAATTAACTGTTAATTAAAACTTAAAAGCTACATTTTGAAGTAAAATTCTTCCATGCTTTCAGGTTTTATGACTTAAGTTTTGATTTAAACCTGCCCTTATTGAATATTGTCAATGTTCTCTTCATTTCAATGTTGGCAGAAATTGCCTTTATCTTAATTATATGGAAAAAGGCGGGGGTGGGGGGGGGGGGTATTAATCTTGGCTTTCTTTCCTTTTCTTTTGTACTGGGTAATTTTGAAAGCTTTCTTTAAAAATAAAATTGCAGTTTTTTAAACATTTGTCGAGGTACAGTTTTATGTTATTAAAAAACAGGTCTTCTTCCTCACTGGGAGATTAGTATTCTACCAGCCAGTCAAATGAGTCTGCCTTCTTTTTATTATTGTTTCCTTTTTATGTTGTGATATATAGGGCTGTAAAGCACAGAATACAAATATTCCTGTCCCTGGCCATGCACACTCTTACTTCCCTCCCAATAATCAAATCTTCTGAGAGTGATTCTAGTCTGGGCTTTCTTGCAATACATCTGCAATTTAGTTATAAATTAGAAAAGGAATTAACTGTGGTAGCTCCAAGCTACAGCTTTTCTTCTTTGGCAGATTGGCACCTGGTCCTTTTATAGAGTATCTCATAGGTGCCATTGAGAGGGGAGGTCCAGAAGCCCCTTATGCATGTTTCTGGCTTTTTTGCAGTAGCAAAGTTCAGACATCTGTCAGGTATTACCAGTGAAGAGATGTCCAGTGATCTGTTCAACACAAGTGGGTCAGGGATACACAGTCCTTAAATACACTAAGCAGTGAAACATGTGAAGAACCATTCATCTGGAGAAGAGCCTGGACACAGCCCTCAGTCATGTATCAGGGACAGGATCCAGGAGATTTCTTTCCTGCAAAGGCTCTCCCATTCAACATGGCCCACCAACTTTGTGCTCTGCTACCCACACCTCAGCTGACTTTGAGAAACAAGCTAGAAAATTTCTGCCCTCCCACAATAGTTGCACTGTATCTCAATTTTTCATCATTCTTGCCAAATGCTCCATCAAAAAGAAAGATCTCAAGCAAGGGGGGAAAAAAATGTTCCCTTCATTTTATGCATCATGAGATGAGATGAATGAGGAGAAATGCCCCAAACCAATTACATAAATCTAGTGAGGCTGAAGCATTTCTCAGGGCTGTATGAAGCAGAGGCTCTAATGAGAAGTCTTTGTGGCTATGATACAAAAATCAGCACTGCAGCTCTTCTCTCTGCCTCTCAGAAGGAGAGGGAAATGGTGATAAATTGGTCTAAACAGACCTGGCACTGGGCACTTTTGTTACTGCCTGTTGCCTGTTCAGCTTCAAGCTCTTTATCCCTCCCAGTTGGCCTGACTCTCAGTTATGGTCTGTTCAAATTTTCCCTCAGTCCAGCCAGTTCTCAGTCCTCTACACAAACCCTCACAGGGTTCTAAAACTCTCTCTTTTATTGTTCCTCTTCCCTGTTCTTAAAAGATCCAGGAGCATTAACTGTATTTTCCAAAATTACTGTACCAAGCCTTTTTTCTCTCATTTCATGCAGGAAGCCATGCAGGTTTAATCATCAAGTTCCTTAAATTATCTATAACATCTATGGTTTGGTTAATATTTTCTTCAGCATACTCTGAGATGAACCACCAAAGATTAGAAAATGGTGAAAATTAATGTGATACTAAGATAGGAACATAAGGGAGAAAAAAATATGGTACCAGAGCTCAAAAGGAGCAGTGAGCTTAATTGCCATCAAATTAGCCTAATGTGATCCAACAGAAACACTTTAGAACTAGGAATCTTAATATGCGCCAAAAGATAACTGAGCAAAATTCCCTTTGACATGACTGGAAATAATTAGGGCTTCAGTCCTAGGAAAGGAAACCTCGCTGATTGCTGAGGAAGGTATATTATTTTTTTTATGTCCCTTATATTTTTGTCTTTATTACAGCCACAGACAGTAAAAAAACACCAAAAGGCCATTGTTAGCTACAAAATGGGAATCTCAGCCTTGTAAAATTGAAATTATAGATTCATCACCTAAGCATAGAAAAATAGATGTTTTAAGCTAACAAGTAAGAACAGTTCCTAAGAGGCATCCTGTGGCTTTTACAGGCATTAATTCAGATGTTTTGCTATACACCACAAGTAAACTTCAGTATGGTACCAATGGAAACTGATTGCTTGACAGTGTGATCACAGTCATTCCAGTGGGACTCCACAAGTACCAATACTCAGCACATTAAGAAAAGTTCTTGCTCCATATTATACAGGAGCAAGAGAAGAAAATTTTGCATTTCTGTTTAATGATATAATTTTTTCCACTTTCCATCAGTTGTTCAGATTTCAGGAAAACCTTACCAAAAGTCAAGAAATCCCATTCTTTCAATATCACTGAATAAAAATTTAAAAAAAAAAAAAAAAAAAAAGGATTTACCTAAGCAATCATGTTTACATTTCCATTAAATTTTTATCTTCTGACTTTTCACTCAGGTACCTCTCAATATAATGTCCTTAAACTAGTCCTTATGAAACAAATAATTCCTTGACACTAGTGGCACAGATGGATTATAATCAATTTGTACTTGAAACAGAGGCATTAATACCATCAACGAAACCATTTGGGTTTGGTTTTTTTTGCCCTTCCACTACTTCTGCAAAGCACTTACAGCAAAATACCTTGTTGTCTGTCCTGACCTCTGAGAAATGCAGTGATGAAGTGCTGGGATCATTTAATTGAAAAAGCAGCATCAATATATATAAAAATATAGTGACTCTTATAAGGAAGCAAGATAGCAAACTACTTAGCTGAAAATAACAATGTAAAACAAACCAGCCTCTTTTTAAGAGGATGTTTTAATGGTGTCTGTGTTACTTACTAGGCTTGTTCTAAAAGACCTTCTGATTTTTTCCAGAGGAATGAAAAATACTGTGCCTTGGAATATCAGCAGATAGTAGTACTAATTTCCCATACTATTCATACAATTTTGTTTATCTGAGACTGCAAAAACAGGATAGATTGACCTGTAAAACCCAAGTTCTGATCCCAGTGTGATCTGTATGAGCTGATTCATCTCTCCTAACCCACTTATTTAATAAAACAAAGCTCTAACCCTCACAGGTGTTAAAAATTAGCAATAACTATGATACTGCCAATAAAATGCAATCTAATTCTTTAATATCTAATATGTAATGAACACTAGTTGCTTTCTGGTTTGGAATCTGAAATGTAACAGTCTATCCCAAGCACAACTCCAAAGCTTCATATTTCATCAGTACCTTTTACCAGAAGAACACAACTCTGCACTTAAAAGTTGGGATGTCAATGCCTCACCACAATCCCAGGACTGACATCCAAATATTTGTGTACTGCTTGTACCACTCCAGTGATAAAAGGCATGCTAATACATTTGCACTGCTCGTTTTTTTTTTCCTGTGGATACCTCAGTTCTATCAGTGAATTATCTCATTTATTTTCACAGTCAACAAATCCCTCATTCTCTATATCCAAAGAATAATTAATGCCTGTAGTCATTCTTTACATATAAAATATAAGGGAATCATGATTTTGTTTCTGACAGCTTTTTTAAGGTTATTAACCAGGTGACTTCAAAGTAGTTTCTCTGTGCCATTCAGTCTCCTCTCTTGCTTTTCACTTCTGCTCCTGACAATTTTACATAACAGCAATTATCAGCAGATGCTCAGTAGCAGCATTATGACTATTAAACATGTCATAGTTCAGAGCAACATTTTTAATTGCTCACCAGAGCAATGCTTAAACTGGGCATGCCACTCAGATATTTTTACCAACCTTTAATTTCAAATGTTTAATTAGACCTTCTAGTCACAGTTCCTGCATATTTTGCATTTTGAAATAAAAGGCATTTTTTTTCCTACATCCTCTATGTGCTGATTAGCTATTCAAATCTAAATAGTCTTAATCTGTATTCTCTGTTTATAATATTCAGTAGTATCTGCAGTTATTTCTTGCATTCATCAGAGCATAGTACATGAAATTTATGTCTTAATGGCTGTTAAAATCCTTCTGGAGAGGTTGCACCACTGTCTAATATGATTCTTTACAAAGTAACTCATTCCCGTAGATTCATGACCATAGATCATCTTGGGTTTGGACAAAAAAAAAAAAAAAATCAAATACTAGGACTCTGGACTGCTGTGGACAAATGGACTGTGTTGTCCATTTGGAAAATTTGACTGAACTCCCACTAATCTCAAGCTAAAGTATGTCAATTTGTAATTAACACTAAATCACTGAACAGTGTTGGGCATGTTTTCAAATCTAGGGTCAGTGACTAACATCTAAAACCTGCAAATCTCTAAACCTTTTTTATGTACCTTTCTCTATCTGAAGTGGAAGTCCATCTCTACTTTGAGACAAAATTTGGGGTCATTAACACTGGATCTAATAAGAAACTTTTTGGTTTAGCTACTCTTAACAGTAAGCTAAAGATATATAACTTTCCTCAGTTTTGTAGCTGTGTCTCTTTGGCACTTTGACCATGGATTTCAAATGTTCCAGTGGTGAGGGTGGATGCACAGGAGTGATGGATGATCTACTATCTGATAGATAATGCTGCTCTTCTTCATCTCAAAAACTGAATCTAAGATAATTAAATTTCCTTTTCAATATTCTTTTTTTTTCCTCTCTGATGCTCACTGCCTTCCATTTCCCCCATCTCTCAAGATTTTTCCTAATATACTATGGGCACTATTTATCAAAAATGACATTGGTAGATAAAAGCAGCTCCAGAAGGTAAGTGCATACCTTACAGCCTGTAGAGATCACTTCTACTGTCTTGGCCAAGATTTCTATGTAAACAGTGATTCCCAGACACTTTGTGAGTCTTTTCTGCTGCTGAAAATTGATTATCATGAAATATTAAACAAATGCAGCCTTGCCCTGGAAGTTTGTGAAGCAGTAAATTAAAAGGGAATAGGACAGAAATTTTCAGCTCCACATTTGGTTACTTTTATCCCTTCTTTGTTTTCTTTACTTTATCTTATCCATGTGTCTGCATAAAATATATCACTCAAATGTGTGAGGGCTTTTTCCCCAGAGTGCTGGGGGGAATAATCCCATAGAGGCATTTTACCTATGGCTCTATGGGATTATTATTTCAGAATAGAACAGAATTGACCGAGAAGCAAATAAAATTATCATGAGCAATGCTCCCACTAAATGAAGTGTTTTCCTTGCAGTCAACTCAGCTTTTTATATTTCTTACCCTCATTAAATATTGAGTATAAGAGAACAGAATACTTGATGGTGCTCTAAGGGGAAAGGGTAAGCATCCTTAAACACATTATATTTAGTAAAGATTTAATAGACATTCCCTTAAAATACATGTGGTGCCCTGGCACCAGAAATAGCTCTAAATCTAGCAGTTGTCTCCCGGATGCCTTCCCACCTTCTCCAAACAACTTAAAACATTGATGCTCTCAAGCATATTAAGAGTAGTTCTGATGAATAAATAGGCATCAGTCACAATCCTTAGCAGTGATGCCTGTAAATAACTTCAGGATTTTAAAAGCAGACAGTATTTCCAAATGTTATACAGTGATCTTAATTTTCTGAATGCGATTCTTCAAAATTCCTGAAATCTAGAATTCTTAAAGAGGAATGCAGGTGATTCAACGTCCATTTTATGCATCCAGTATCCAATCCTGTAAAATGTTAATAATACTGAGATGATCTCACAATTTCCAACTCTCAAAGCCACTTCAACACCTTGAGAGATTAGGCCTTTGGAAGACAGACATCCTGATAAAATGATGGCAGCGTGAAGACCAAAAAGAAAATGTTAGCTCTAAACAAAACCTTTCTGAAGTATAGGGAGAAAACAGCTTTCTCAAGAATCATCTTAGAAACTCCTAATGTGTCATTCATTATCCTCCTCACAGACTTACTTTGCCATCTTGCTCAAACATTAAGACAAACTACTTTGCATGACTGTTGTCTGTCATTTGAGTTCATGTCACTGTAGGTCGGTTGAGATGACAATTGCACCTTCAAAATGGAGAATCCTCAGCTGCTAAGTCTAGGTGGTGAGTTATTATCATTGCTTTAGACTGTTTTCTGTTTGATTAAATATACAAGATCTGCACTTTTCTAGCCAGAAGGCGAGTTCTCTCCATAACTCTGCTATTGGGATAAAGCACAAACTTCAACAAGTAGGAACTGCTATGAGCAAACATAATGAGGAGCCATGGGAAAAGTTCAGACACGAGAAAAATAGGAAACTTTGAGTTAAAAGAAACAAAACCAAAAAGGTCTAGTCTTTTGCAACCTAGATGATTCTATGATTCTATAACATGACAGGATTTTTTTAAAGCGGCATGGTTTTCCATCAATATATTTGTTTTGGTTAGACAAATACTCAGCTGAATCAACAAGAATTTGCACCTGATGAGAGATGAGCCAAAGACCTCTAAGACTGCAGAAAACAGGAACAAATCATCATCAGCCAAAGCTCTCACTCCTATGAAGGAAATGGAGGCTGAAGTATGTGCCCAATTTCAACAGGCAGAAACTTTGTCCAGAAAATGCTTTTCATCATTGAAATTTCAACAACAAAAAGGGCAGAAACATTATTTCCAGTAAACTCCTCCATGCAGAAGCTCAACTTACTACCAAAAATCAAAATTACTTTCTTTTTCCAGCAAAAATTTGCAAAACCTAATCACTTTGCCACAGGCCACCTGAGAGGGTGAATGAGAAATAAGTCTCAAAATTAAAGCAGTAAGGATTTTGTTATTTCTGATGGAAAGCACTTCAGACAGAACTATCCTTTAAATGTAAATAAGACCACTAGATATAAACCCCATCTTCTTTTTGTTTTAAGAAGGTATTTTCTTCCATTATCAGCCAAGCTGGTGCTATAGCAGATACAAGTGTCATACTGTGGGCAAGAAGATTATTCCTGCCTTGCTAGTTTTAAAGCAGCCTTTAGATGCACAGCATGAAAGCATCTTCATTAGATTGTTTATCTAGAGAAGAAATACAAGCATATTCACCTGAGTTTTCTGCAGACCTTGCGTCACTTTCAGAAATTTCAGGGCTTTTAAATCCACACCTACTTATTTGTTTGTTCTCTTTTCTAAAATATAAAAATTAATGAATTGTAGAGGGCAGGCCTTTCTGGCATAGCATCCCAGAGTTTTCTACCTGAGACTATATGGACTCTTGGTGGCTAGAGGTGGAGTAATTCTTAAAATGTTCCTAAACACCTGCATCCCTGAAACACCTCACACAAAAGTCAGTGACATTCCAGCAATCAGGAAAGCAGAGCAGACAGCTAAGAGGATAAAGATCTGCTCCTCAGACAATTAGATATCATGTAAGAAGGAGCCAGTAGCCATAGCCCAAAAATAACTTTAAAAAAAAAAGCCAATTATGATGCCTCTACATTCAACAACCTCAGTTTATTCAAATACAAACAGGGGCAGGAAGGGCAGGTGGGGGGGTTTGCATTAAAATTTCTTTTTTCCTGCTTTTCTTGTGCAGCATAGGTTGTCTATTCTAACTGTAAATTCTAAGGACAGGTATCCTGGCTGAACTACAGCCTCAGTTCCTGCATGCTTTTCTGTTTTCATAACCTCTTTTTAATAATGGTTTTGTATTTTTGGAATACTTTCCATTCCTTCTCTACCAGTCCTCATTCCTCTTTTCCATCCAAGTCCTTACATTTCTGCCTGCTTTGTGTGAAGCCTTCTGCAACTTTTCCTTAACAGCCTGTTTCAGCCATCCATTCTTATACAGTCGATTTCTCTGGGGGTTATTGCATGTTCAGACCAAAGAAAACTGAATATGATCATCGGATTGACTGCACAAACAGGTTCTAAAAACTTGCACTTTCTACTAGATTCAATAATAAGTGAGCCTGTTCAATGACATAGGATTTCAGTTCATCATTACTTTAAAAAATTATCCTTATCAGCAGAATCCTTAATGCATACCTAGCAGAGTGTAATCTCTCAAACTGAGTATTTTCAGATTGGATATAATTCTTAATATGAAAACTTCATCAACAAAAAAGATACGTCCTTTTTTAAAAGCCAGTAATCTGAGAAAGTTGTGTAAAAATTCATCACCTACACTGGTTTATTTTTTGTGATTCTTAAGGCATGCACAGCTCCAGGTGCTGTTTCTATTTACTTTGTCTAGCTTCATTCATTGTTATCAAGTGCTTACACCTCAGATCCCTCCAGGTGAATTTGTTGCAACCTTGTTCTGTTGACTATCTAAGCTGTGCTCTTTGCTTCCACAGATTTTCAAGTATTTTGTTTTTCAAATATACAAATTTTTATCATAAGAAACTTTTTCTTGGGGTCTCAATAGCATGTTTCTAAGATGAAATGTTCATTTTCATACTAATTAAGAAAGAGCACACTGGCAGCTGCTTGAAAGAAACGGCAAGCACACACTGGACCTTTCTAAATGGGAAATCCTTCCTTCTGCAAAATAGAAATAACCAGAAGGAAACTGGAGGGCAGCTTCCCTCAGGGAAAAGCACAGAAGCATTTACTTAAGTGTGAGTCAGTCCCACCATTTTCAAAGGTCAAAAATTACTGCATTCCTCCATGATTTTTGCTATATGTAGAGAGAGACTGAAAATGTTTTAAGAATAACAGCAGTGGGGCCAGTGTCCTGGCTCTGGTAATGGTCTGTTCAAGTCCCCTTGCCCCTGTTTCTTGCCTACTTTTTCAAGTTTATCTTGTCATAGTATCCAAGTGCCTTCCACAAAAGGAGAGGTGAACATATTTTCATTTTGCAGGAAAACATCCTGCAAGGTCCTGCAGTTTTAAACTGATTTATCATGCTTATCATTCATACATCTTCTATCCACTGTGCTTGTTTGAAAAGTAAAAATCATTAGAGCAGAACCCAGCTGCTTTTTGTGTTCATAATAAAAAGTGTTACTGTTTGGTAATGAGATCGAAATGCCAACAAGGACAGAAGTGTATACTGCATAAGTACAAAATATATTTCAGTATGTCTGACCACCCTTTACACTCTCTTTTTTCTATCCTAAGATTATATGCTTACACTCCATTTCAATCTGCCCTGGACTTGCAAAATTTTCATATATGCTTATTTTTAAGCACTGTTAGTAGCATCAGGGTTACTGAAATAAGTCAGTTTGCAGTTTTATAAACAAGAAAAACTTTGCAGGACCAGGGCCTAAACTTTGAATAATAAATGGTTTCCTTCTTTAATGCTTTTATTCCAAATTGTTCTTTAATTCCTCTGTTTTCCATCTCTCATCAGTATCCTCAGATGATCAATACAGGACTGATCAGCACATGAAGAAACATCATTAAAGTCTAGCTTTATGTTCTGCATCTAATTTAATCTAAGAACTGTCTATGTTTAACTTTTTATCAAATCCATTTTTCTCATTTTAGAGTTCAACAGTTTTATCCCTCCAGAACTAGCAACGGGAAATATTATCTCTACAAAGATGTAGAGATAATAGATGTATACAGGGTCACTATTGTACCTCCTGGCACTTTTGGGGAATTTAACAGTTCCACTGTGTGTAGATATATACTCTGCACTTAAATTCCTTCTCTGGTGTATGTAACATATTTCTGAGTAGGCAATGTTGCCTTCCTAGTGCAGGCAGAGGATGGTCCAGCAGGCAAGCAGATCACAATGATACAGACATCGAAGAAGACTTTGCAGGCAGAAGAAATGAGTCTGTAAAGAAATTAATTAGAGCATTATGACAGGGGTAGTAAAATCACAGCTAAAGGGCTTCTTCTGATGCAATAAACCAATACTTATCCAAGGGGAATATGGGGAACAGAGATTTGGGGATGATGAGAAATTTAGTTTTTTATCAAAAGAAGAGGAGAGGCATTCTTCTCTACTCATATTTACATGAATAAAAGGAATCTTGGAATAAGCATCCTAAGAAAAAATTATGTTCATGTTTCACACTCTATAAAGTAAATAAATAATAGAACATACAGAAAAGAAAACCAGACAATGAGGCAGAGCTGGGACAGGAAACATGCAGCAACTAAACCCAGTAGTTAAGTGAGAGCACACGAACGCTCCTCTAAATGTCAGTCACGAAGAATATTCATACAGATAAGTGACTTGAATGTTTTGACAGAAAATCTGATCTGTAATTACAGAAGTTACACCAAGCAGAAATACATGCTGAGAGGAAACTATGCCAGCAAGAGAATTGTTTACAGTATAGCTGGTTAAATGCTTCCGTTCCTGAGAGAAGCCAGTCGTGATTCTGCTTTAATCAGCATCTGCTCTATCCAATCAATCTTCTGAGTTTTAGATGGTATCTATTGCTTTTGAGCCTCATAGAAATTATGTATTCTTTTATTAAACTATATTTTCTGTCTGGGCACTAGGTAGCCCCATATCTAATCCTTACCAATGTTTTGTGCTCTCTAGTAGCAGCTGGAGCAACCATCTCTGAAGCTTAATTCTTTTTCTGTATGTTATCTGGAGTTTGGCTGAAAATACATTTCCTCCTGCTACACATTTCTGACTCCTGTTTATAGGAATTGGGGATTTTTTTCTCTGCAATACTTTATGGTAATGTTCCACATCACTGAACACTAGCTAGGCTTTTGTCATATTCTCATGAACCATTTTTTCTGGGTTTTAATGAGTTACCACAGTTAGATTGCTGTAATTTCCCATACTACCAACCAGAAAGTTAGTGAAAGTAAAACGTCCCAAAAACATGACAACAGCTTTTCCATGCCAACATGCCTTCAGCTGAGAGGTCAAGCTCAGACACATAATTTATATGTTTGGAGAGATATTTCTTCTCACTTTCAGGTGCAAGCTTCAAACTGTCCTGTCTTTCAGGGGGAAAACTAGCAGGCAGAGCATCTCAGGAGTGCTAGGCAGATGTATCCTGCCAAGAAAGGGCTGATCCAGGGAATGAAACAGTGGTCATGCTGATATTTTGTGACAGTAACCACACAGGTATGTACATCAAAAGAGAAGCACCCCTATCTGCCCAGCCTGGTTTCTTACTGTACCTGGTGTGTCATAGTCACTGCAGATTCAGTACAGTGTTGATGTCATCTCCTGTCTCCTCACCCATAATGTCCTCCTCAATATGGGGCAAAAACCCAGGCTTGACTTCTCCTTTGTACTTTCCTCTTCCCCTAAACCAATTCCTTCACTTCACACTGTGCTTTTCCATTTTTTACTGTATGCCATCTCTCTTCCTCCAAGTGCCAAAACAAGACTCAGTTGCCATTTTTATGGAATCACAGAATGGTTTGGTTTGGAAGGGAGCTTAAAGATCATCTTGTTACAGCTGCCCTGCCATGGGCAGTGACACCTTCCACTAGATCAGGTTGCACAGAGCTCCATCCTTCCTGACCTTGAACACTTTCAGGGATGTGGCATCTACAGCTTCTCTGGGCAACCAGCTCTAGCACCTCAACACCCTCATGGAGAATTTCTTCCTAAAACTTTTCTCCTCCCTTCACATAAAAAAAGCCTTGATTTAAACTTTGTAGAGAACCTAATTGTCAGGGTGTGTGTTTTGAAGGTTCATCTCCACAAACACAAACAAGAACAGGAGTACAATACCAAGCACGGGAACACCAATGACTCGATAAGAGAAAAGGGAGCCCCTACCCTGACTCCGCTCAAGAGGAGTAATCAGTGCCTCTGTCCAGGTGTTAAAACCATAACTTTGAGTCAACAGGTGCAGTTCCTCAGCTTAAAAACTGACAGGGTGGCAGTTAACCACCCAAAGGAGTATGAGATTCCTTATGGGACACAGGGGAATAGTACTGGAGGGACAAACCAGTCCAAGAAAATGACTGAAGAGAAAAAGAGACCTGCACTCAACTGAGAGACTCCATATAAAAAGCCTACTATTTTGATATCAAGCATATAAGGTGTTTTAGGTTCTCCCCGATATGTCTGTTTCTTGTATTTACTGAAGAATTTGTAAGGTCAAAAATCAAATGTGTATCCCAGGTATGTGCTTTCTGGTCATTTTTTTCCAGCAGGTTTAAGAGGTGATTTGAAGACTTGTCATGCAAACTGAGATTGTTTCATAGTTTCTAGTGAAAATGGTTTAGCTACATCTTCATTTCATTTCCTATTTTCCAGCTTCTGCAATATTCCTTCACTCCAAATCTCTCTATATATTTAAAATTTAAGAAAACTTGCTGGCCATTATCCTTTATACTTCCATATGCCCACGTTGTGATCTGAACCAGATAATAAAAGAAGAACTCTTTTCAAAGAGCCATTGCAGAAGAGCTCACAATTGTGTGTGACATTGTTTGAAGTTGCCTGCTGAACTCACACATTTCCAGTGCTTCAGACACAGGGGTTAGATAGGCTTTAAAAAAAACAAAGAAACACTGCTGTTCAGAAGATTTTTTTGGTTATGATGACAACTCTTCTGAAATTGCTTATTTTTCAGATCAGTGGAGAGTGATAGAGAAGGTCTTGGATCATTACAGAGCATGAAGATCCTTACACATCTGAGCATATTGCAAGTGACAGCAGAACATAGAGTGAGCCCCCAACAACACTGTCAGCAGCCAGAGTTAAGAAAATAACATTCACTGAAATTTTCCTTACTTAGAGATGTTTTCTTTTTTATTGACCCAACACTGTTGTTATGTTTAAAGCAGTCAGAGATGCACTACATCAGCCCAAGTGCCTGATGCAGAAACACAGGGATCATCCAAGGAACCTCACTGATCAGGTTAGCAAATCAAATTGTGTACAAATGTGTCCCATTGCATACAAATTGTGTTTGAAGTCTTCTGAAGGTGTTTGTAGACAAGGAAAATATGGGAAACAAAAAAGTAAACACTGAAGCCTTCCCACAGAAATAGGAATTGTTCAAGCTCAAGGCTGCAAGCAGAACCACACTGTAAGGAGAAAGTTGGCCATTCTGGAGCCAGCTCAGAGGCAGTGCTCCCACAGGTTTGCTGCTCCCATGCTCCACATGTCAGCTGAGCAGCAGGAAATTCATCTGCTCAAGATCCACTACAGCAAGCACAATGAACCTCATGCTATTTACATCTCCATTTAAAACCCAGCTTCTGACATTCACAGGTTTACATGTGAATAATTTTGTCTTCTTTTATTTAAAGAAAGTTTCTGAAAATTACCACCTAAAACTCTGAAATTTAAGCTATCAAAGGGATAAGAAACTTTAACTTTTTCTCTTAAAGGCAGTTCTTTAAATATAATATCTTCATTTTTGTGACATTTAGCATGTGATTTCTGGCTGCAGAGTTCACGTTTCACTGAAGTTTCCACGCTAAGCTCTTTACTTGTAGAGTGCCTGCCCAAAATGCTTTTCTTGTGTGAGAAGGTGAACTGCCTCACTGGCAGTCAGTGACCTCAGGATACCAAGTAGCAGAGGAGCTGCTCAGCTGTCACTAATGCTGACCCACTTCACACCCAAGCAAGTGAAGGCAAGTTGCTGCAGTCACATCCTCTGCTACAGAGTGCAAGTCCACTTACTGTACCTTCCCAAATCTTTAAGCAGAAATTTGCTATCTCACTCTTGAAACAACAAGTTGACAAGCCCGCCATAGGCTACATCTAAAATAAGGCCACCCACAGCACAGCAGCACTGTTTCTCCTCCAGTGTGTCCTCTGAGCACAGCACAGAGCACACAGCCTGCAAAAGTGTAGATAGGTGTCACATCCATGGTTCTCTAATTTGTGCAAGCACTTTGAAAGCTCTGACCGTCAGCAGGCAGCTGTACACTGTGAGGGGAGGGGGAGCACATTACCTGAATGATATGAAACTGCAGTAAGAGTTTAATAGAAAGGACTAGAGGATAAAAAGCATGGAGTTACACATAACTAAGGTATAGTGAGTATCAACAGAGCCATTCCTGGAAGTATGAACACAGCTGGGTGCTATAAAAGAATTTCATTTAATTATTATTATGATCATCATCTGACCTGATCTCAAGGTATCATCTTAAATTTTGGTTTAACAGCACCCTCCCATTTTGCTTCTTTCCCTATAATGACTTTGTTTCAACTTGAGTTAAACTTGCAGGTTTCAGAATGAGCCACTTAGACATTATAATCCTTCCCATCTATTCAAATAACTGGGAAAATTTTAGAAAAATCTAGACCACACTTTAGCCTCTGGTTTCTCTTTTCCAGAAAAAAAAAAAAAAAACAACAAATATGGTTGCTGATCCATTTAATCACCTTTAACAAAGAGGAGAGAGATTTGGGTTTGTTCTCTTCATACTTGTAATCTTTCCCTCCTCAAATTGCTTTCTGGGAAGATGATCAACAGAGAAGAGAGAACTGTGTCACCTTGTGATTGATTACTTTTCTCCAAGTCACTCTCCCCCATCTATTTCACATGACATTTACAAAAGCTAGCATGATGTTATATTCATCAGTTTCTAGAGAAAGAAAATGTCTGGCAATAAGAGATCCATTTGTTTCATCACAAATAATTCTATTTCTTCTTAGTCTCTGCTGGGAAACATAATAAATACCTTAAAACACTTTCTAAAATATTTCTCAGACATATTTCTTATGTTACATCACATAAGAAATATTTAGTTCTGCTTAGTTATCAGCTGGTACTGTTTCTGAGCTTTTATAAGTCTGTTTTTTCCAAAATATCTTTTTAACTGACTCCACACACATATTTCCACAGAAATGCCACAGAAAGGCTGACCAAAACAACAGTTTGTATTTAGGGCTGTGTTGCATCCTTAACGAAAGGGAGTGCAGTTCTGAGCTGCTCCAGAGGCACCACAGGAGGGAATTGCACCGCAGGCTGGTGGTTATTTACTGTAAGCATAGAGGTAAGCTAGCAGTAAATAACTACTCTGCTGTTCAAGTCCAGTAAGCATCAATTGTTCTGGCTCTTACTCCAGCAGAAAACACAAAGTTAAAGAATTATGCTGTAGCTGTCTTTTCCTGTCCCTGCCTTGTAAGCACATGCTCATTTAACTTCTCCGGTGTTCTGGGAAAGCATGGAAGGGAGCACATAGCAGGAAGCCCCTTCCTGAGCACGAAGCCTTCCTGCATGCCCAGCTCCTGGATGATTGTTGGAACCCAGGGCTTCCCTGGGTCCCTGGCTGCCCTGGAAGGCCTGGGACCCTGGCAGGGGTCAGGAAGCCCCCTGGACAGAGCCCCAAGAGATACTGTCTCTGATCTCTGTCCATGGAAAAGAGTTTTCAATCTTACAGGATGAATTACAAGCTCTGAGTGTTTGATATAAGTAATAATTAAGTGTGGCATGGGTGCAAAAGTAAAATTTTAATATTCTAGATTAGAGGTTCAAAGGGGACAAAATGGAGGAAATTGGGTGTGTCTTGTCCTTTTTCTCCTTCTTCATGCCCTCCATGTTTCACTGTAGTGTTGGCATTTTTCTATTGGTTTAGGCTGGGGACACACTGTTCAATGTAGGTGACAGATATTGGCACATTATTGTAAATATAGCACAGGTAGTTTCTGGTATTTAATGTTTGTAACATCCCACTGAGGACAGAGCCCCACACGCTGCCCTGCAGGACAGACCTGTGGCAGGGCAGCAGAACATGTTAGAGATGAGCAAGAATAAACAACCTTGAAACCAGCACAGACGAATTATGGCTTCTTCTTTGGCAGTGAGGCAGAAAGACAGAGACTTTCTACAATTTCAGAATCATCAATATCTCAGATTCCGACAGATGATACCTGGGGCTTCAATGAACCAGGAATGGGCAGTGCCTGTTCTGAAGCCAGGCACAAAAACCAGCCCAAAAGCCCCACCTACCCCCTAATACACAATCTCAGGGCCACTGTAGAAAGAGATAGACAACATTAGCAGTAAGATATCCTCTCTGCTCTTGCACTGATCTGTGAATCAGAAAGAGCAATAAAGCATTAATATGAATAGTAAGCATGCATTTGAGTGTCCATCAGTGCACACACTGACATCAGCTTTTCATCTGTAAAATATTGTCCTAGTTACCATAAAAACAGTCTCTACATTCTACAACAGATCAACAGCCTAGTTCATTAATCTGGTCTCGTGTCCCTTCTGAACGTCACAAAAAATATGGTATAGGAATGGCCGCTGGGCCTACTGCAGAGCCCCTTTAACTCACCAGGAATTATTAATTTTTGATTTAATTATTAATTTAATTAATAAATATTTAAATTTTTTTCTTATTTAAAAATTGTTAATTTAATTCTCCTTATAGCAATAAGTACAAAGACTTAGAAACTGTTCATTAACAGAGGAACCTGTTCATCAACATAGTAATATTTATTTCCTATTAAATATTTCAACAAAATTGGGTCTGTTGTGTTAAAGCACACTATTTCAGCTCAGTGTCTGAAAGAAATACTTACTCTTAAGAACATGAACTGGCAAGCCCAAGGCAGGGCCATATTTGGCAGTAGGATGTACCAGGAAAAAGCAAACTGGCTAATATCAAGGGCTTGAGAGGCAGATGTGTTTTTGTTGCTTTCCATTGCAAAGTGCTATCTAATTAATATTTCAGTCCTCCCTGAAAGAATGAACAGAGGGGCTGTACATAGTCTCCTCCTTAGCCACAGCCTCCAATGAGGGCAGGAAAACCCTGCAGATTCCAGATAGAGCAGTACAGATACGAAGGTATGATGGATGGAAGATGAAAAATATCCACTCTTCAGCTAAAACCATAGAAAATATACAGCCATAAGAGAAGAAATCCAAAGAGAAGACTTTCAGAAATGGATGCCTGCTCCCAGCCTTTATTATCCATCTTGAAAGTAACGTCATACACACATCTGATTCCTAGCCAAAGCTTATTACTTTCCCTATTTCTGCTATAACTGTTTTATTTGCCAATTTACCCACTTTGGGGGTCCCCTTGCTTGCACCCTCTATTTCCATGATGGTAACATGAAATGCTTTCCAAGGGTTTTTTTGCTTTGTTTTCATTGGCAAGCATCCTTTTTTCCACTAGGTAGCTTCCTCTTAGTTTCCCTGCGGTCAGTCACACCTGCAGCTCTACTCAAGACAAGGAATACAGACATGGCTTTGTTATGTGGGCTGCCAGCATCTGCTTCTGAATGAATTATACACAAGCAAGCTCCCAGCAACTGCACACATCACAGATCTATCCATAGTTTTCCAGGATGAAGAACTGACTATCAGGTTGGTAAGAGAAGATTCAAGTACAAACTGTGGCAAGCACATTTCTCTCCCTCTCAGGATTTTCATAGAGGTGCACAGAGAGAAATGAAAGAGAGAAAACAATTTCTATTTCTGCTCCTTGTTTTTCCTGTGTGGAATGTGTTTGGAGAATTGTTTACCTGGAGTGAGTGCTTGATTGGATTCTGGTGAGCATTGTTTGATCCTGATGGTCAATCCAATCCACCTGTGTCTGGACTCTTGGGAGAGGGTCACGAGTTGTGTTAGAGTCAGAGAAAGTAGTATGTAGTTTTAGTATCCTCCTTTTATATAGTATATTGATGTATTTTAGCATAGTTATAATAAAGAAATAATTCAGCCTTCTGAATTGAGTCAGACATCGTCGTTTCGTCCCATTGGGTTTGCCTGCATTTACAATACAAACAGAGCTCTGAGAAGCCTCTCACAGCAACTGGGCTCCAGCAGCCTCTTACAAAAAGTGCAGAAAACAGCCATGACCAAGCAGACTAACTGCAGCAGTTCTGCTAGGTGTCAGAGCACTAATATTCAAGGGACAGTGAGAGCAGGTCAGTCAAGCATATTTCGGGGGGAAAAAAAAGTACAACTAAAAGATAGAAAAGGATGTGTGTGTTCCTGGTACCTGGCAGATCACAAAAATCACTCTATATCACCCACCCTGCAGTTCTAGCCCAGTGCTGCAAGCTTAGAAAAAGCTGTGATTCTGGCGGATCCATGCCATCCACAAAGACTAGGCAGTCAGGCATCCCTGCTGAGCATCTGAACAGCCCCCCAGCCATGCTGCAGCACCTTCTGGACAAGTATGGATCAGCATAAAATAGAAAAAACACAGTAAAACACACTGGTCACAAGCTTCAGCCACATGAACACGATGGTTCATGTGCACAGCAGCCGCCTGGCCTCAGCAAGTCTTGATGTGCAGTTATCAGATGTTACCCAAGTGGATCTGAATGATGCTAAAACATGGGACCTCACCTTGATGTCCTCTTTCAGGGTGCCATTTTTGCCCAAGATTTTAGAAGCTAAACACAAAATTCTGACACCCACTGTCTGTAACAACTCAGCACAGATTCAAATCCAGGTTGAGCATTCCACATAAACTTCTGCATCTCATTTTAATAGAAAGTCGTTAAAAGGAACACGCTGCTATTTAATTTCCAATAGGCACAAGCTCTGTGTTTTTCTTTTTGTACAAAGGGAAAAGAATAGATGAACACACACTTTGCTCTGTTCTTTTCCTGGATCTATGCCCAGAAATCAGAAGTGGATATACACACTGGTTTGAATGATTTACAGGAAAAATATAAATTCACATTTTCCAACTGCACAACTTCCTGTGTCTCCAACACATTCAGTTATTAAACCTTTCAGGTGCAGGCTGTGGTAAATTGGTGCTCCCAGACTGCATCCCTGGAGTTAACAGAAAGTAGGGTACAGCACAGCACACTGCTGGACTGACTCCAAAGCTGGGGAGGTCAAGAAAAAGATTCTCCCTGACTTTGATGAGATTCAAAGAGTCTCTGGAAGCTGTGTGTGAAAATAAATGGCAACACCAAAAATAAATCAAGCCTCAGCAACAGAGAAAGAAAAAGAAACCTTGCAAAAGCATTATGCAGCACACTGAACGCTTACTGTGTTTGGAGACTGGAGAGCCAGTTGCAGGGCAACACCTAGATTGCAATAGACTCAGCAGAGAGCACCAATCTCAAAAACCCTCCAGTCAAATCCATATAAGCTTTTTTTTCAGTAGTTGGCCTACATGTCACTCTGAACATCTGGGAGAAGCACTTGCAAAACACTGCAAAACTTGCTGCTAACAACTGGTATCCATCCTGCACTGGGGTGAAAGGAACAGCAAGTGTCTGGGCACTACAAAACCTGCTCATCTTTTGCACTTTGTGCAGTGGTCACTAGAGCTGCTGCAGCTCCTTGCTCTTGTGCCCAGGTCATGGTGCTGCTCGAAGCAGAGACCCTGATGTGCTGTGTCCCAGAAGAGTGGCTGCACTACACCCAGCTAGAAGTTCAGCACTGCCTGGCACAACTTATACTCAGCAGCAGCCATAGCTAGAGAAGATCACGGACCAAATAAGCATGTCATTCTTAACTTTGTTCCAGTCTCCTGCTGGTTTAGCTCAGGCACATTAATAGCTGTATTTTTTGTGTACTTAGTAGCCCCCAACACCAACTTTCTCTTATCCAATTTCCATAAAACTAACATAAAGTGTTCAAAACACCGTTTAACAAAATGTTCCATGTCTGGTACCATCTGCAGGAAGATGCAACTTTTTTTTAAGCCTTTCTCCTATTAATTTCATTTGATGCTCAGAAGTTCTTGAATTGGAACATACAGAGAATATTCAATTCTTCATGTGCTTCTTTATCAGAGACTACTCAGCTCTCTCTTTTCAAACTGAGTCGCAGTTCAGTCACAGCCTTCTACAAAAGACTTTTTTTGCCTTTGATCACCCTTGCTGTCCTTCTCCAAACCTTTCCAGTTATATTACATTATTTTTAAATACAGAGATCAAACTTTCACACATTATTCAGAGGTATGAAAACCACATATTTACACACAATGTCATGTTTTGTTCTGTATTCCTTTCCTTATTGTCCTAGGTTGACTGTATGATGCCTTTATCCCCAATCGTCTGCCCTGTTCATGTTGAATAATAAGTTCTACACCTTTAAGACTTATTCCAGGAGGGAAGGAGTGGGAGGAAGAAGCGCGGAGTTTGTTTTCAAGAACTGCACTCACTCCTCCACATTCCTGCTCCTAGACTAAGTTGTCTGCATCCAGACAGACAACGAGACAGAGCTCTCCTTTAGTTTTGTTCCTAGTCTAGTTAGTTTTAGCTAGCTGAGGCAAAGAAATTCCCTAGACTATAATTTTTTCCCTTTCTCTGGACCTGCTCTAAACTGCACACCAGGAGAGCAGCAGCAGCAGCGCCAGTAGCCCAGCGGGCCGGGCCTGGGCCGTGGCATTTCCAGCGCCGGAGGGACTGATCAGAGACTGAGTGATCCCAGCTGCGACCTGAAGGATTTTTTCTGAGTTTGTCTCTCTCTTAGAGTAGCAAGAAGTTTTGTTGTTTAATATTGTCTAAATTTACTAGTTTAATAAACAAGTTTTTTCCACTTTTCTCCAAAAAAGTATCTTTCCCAAACTAGTTGGGGAGGGGCCAATTAAATCTATTTCCTAAAAGAACCCTTTTAAGGGTTTTTCCCCAAATTTGCCCTAAACCAGGACACTTATAGATGCCAACATTTGATTTGCATTTTTATCCACAAGTGAGTAAATTGACATTTTCACAGACTTATCCACTAAATCCCCAGGTTCTCACTCCAGATACCCTAATTCTCAGTGTGAGCTCAGCTCACTAGTCATCTTTAATGCAAACCAGATTGTTTGTTCCCCACCTGGATCAACTTATCATTACCTAAGCTGAGTTTTATTTTAGCCAGTCAGTCTTATGCGGTCCTTCCGCAGTCCTCCAGACAGAGTCCACATTTGCCACCCCTACTATGATGGCATGGTATCTCCAGAAGCTTCTCTTCAAGCCATATGTGAGCAGAGCCAAGAGCACACACACTCCTGTGTGATCTCCTTCCACTCCAAGGACTGACCATTAACCTTGTTTTCCAACTTTTGGCCAAATTATCTATCCACACCAGAACTGTTCTTCTGATGTCATAACTGCTTAGCTTTCCTGAAGCTGGTTTTCACAAAGGTCTCTGACAAAGGAGAATAAAAGGAGAATCTCAAAGAGAATTCTTCATTTTGTTATAGTTTCTATGCTGTATCAAGTACTTCTGTCAAACTTGCTGATCACATTTATCACCTCCTGGTGCAAAGGCATCTCCAAGCCAGCAGTCACATAGTGCTCTAAGCTGCAGTTCCTCTGAAGCTTTTGGATGAGTACAGTCTAGTTGTGGTGATTTGTTACTCTTCATTTTGGCTATTTCTTCCATAACCTTTTACAGTCACTTCAGTTCCAGAAAGACTTTCTCAATGGTACCCCACAGAAAGGTTTGTGGCATGAGAAATTTCCCCAGGTTATTCCATAGAGAACAAATTTCATTTGCCTTAACAAGTTGGAGTATCCCTGTTACACCTTAATCACCTACACACATGCAAACAGGTTTCATGCTCCTGATGCATTTGAAGAAATATGTAAGTTACTACAAAAGTTTGGATCTCTTTTGATAGTTGATAGGTAAAACTGAAAAATTTGAGTACATTTCTGGGCTTTATATATAGCCTACAAGAGTAGGACCTTTTTTTTTCCTTCAAACAATTTAGCTTCTTGGTAGATTCTTCTTACTTCTGATAATCTTTGGTTTGAGCAAAAGAAATCATCATGACTTCCTGCAAAATCTTCTAATAGGTGAGGAGTCTTTAAATAGTCTTTATGTCAGCTTATTGATAACACTTCCTCAATTTTATACCATTATTCTTCTCCCCATTGGGGACAGCTGTGATGAATTTTTTGGCTTCCCATGCTCTAACAAGAATACTGAACCAAACTATATTATAGTCCTTTTAACAGAGTTTGTAAGATTCAGGGCCTACACATCATATGGCACAAAACCACCCACCCCCTTGCATGCCTGCTGATCAACTGCTCCAAGAACCAGTCATCAGCGAGTTCATCAACACTTGGTTTCTTTATCACGTCTTACCACCTTTAACACAAAGGAAATCAGAGATTCCAATTACTCTTGTTTTCCTCATCCCTCACAGGCTTTATATTTTCCAAATGCACTGTGCTGGCTGCTGTGTCCTTCACTAAAGTTTCCACCCCTGATAAAACTCTTTGTCCTTGGAGGCATTAGCAGCCACAGCACATTTCCTCTTAGAAGCTGACTAGTTCCCTAGACAATTGATTGTGTTACTGATTCATGTCATGATGGACAATGTAGTGATGGACATCTATTCACATTGTAAACAGAAATAAAGGTAATGGGACTCAATGGTAACAGTGAAAAGGCTGTTAACCAAAATGAAGGCTTTGGAGTGGCAGACATGACTATAATACCAGCCAAAGTGCATAAAATTAGTGGAGAGGACATGGAAAAAGAATAAAGTGGGTGAAACTAATCTAGGACTCGATTTGTCCTATTATCTTATTGCTTCATATAGTCTCCCTGTACTCACAACTCCAGTCAGTGAAGGGATGATCACAGCATTAGGCAGAAAAACCCAGGAATTCACATGCATATTTCTGAATAAAGGTCAGGGAGAAATCACTCCCTACACTCTATTTTGCTGTAGAGAACAACAAAAAACCTCACAGAGGCTTATTGATAGGAAAAAGACCACACACCACGAAGATCTGATGTAATGGGACACCAGCAAGTTTCAGCTCAGCAGGGTTGCCCACTCTCTTAAGACCTTCCTAGCTTTTTCTTTTGAAGGACCAGAGCTTTATAGAAGGCTCCATTAGGACATTACCACACCACGAAAAATAAACTTGCCTAGAATATATAAAGAAGATACTGTAAGATTGTTTCATGTGCTTGAATAATTTGCATCTCATTTCTGGTTTGCATGGTTCCAGGCTGCTTGAACCTGCTGCTTGCTCTTCCACAGCTGTAGTAGTGCAACATCACTTCTCAAACAGAACAAAATTCAGTTTCAAGTCAGTGGGAGTAGAATTTTCTCTAATATTTGTACCTTTTAGCAACACCATTGAAAAACATCAAGTTTTTTATTTAGTAATACAATGAAAAAAGTTCCAATTCACTTTCCTGATGTGCTGGAAAGTGTTGTATAAAAGTACTCCTTTTTTTACCTTGAAAGCAAGAACTACTTTCAAGTAGTTCATCTGCATTTAGGATGAATTGCAGGAATAAACATATCTGATGACTCCTCTGGTTCAATCATGCTGTACAAATTCTTCCAGGGAAATGTAGAAACTTCACAGCAGGTAAATAAAGGATAAATAATGCCTTGCACTTTTGATGTCTTAAAAGCAAACTATGTCACTCAGTTCTTTATGATATGCTTCAAAATTTTGTCTCATTAGAGAGGTATGGTTTTCTTGAACAGAAATCAGTTCAGAAAGGTTGTGACTTAATACAGATGTGCGTGCATTCACTTACTCTAAATTTTTTTTTAATTACTTTTGACTTATTTTTTCATATGGTTCTTGATAGTTCTTCATCTACAGTCTATTGCAAGAGAGCTGCAGAAAAAGTGAGTTTACTTTTATGTAAGTCCCTGTTGATGACAAGTTTTTATGTATTTGCTTTGTTTTTCTGCTTTTTGAGCCCT
Organism: Lonchura striata; assembly: GCF_050655825.1. Taxonomy (NCBI): domain Eukaryota; kingdom Metazoa; phylum Chordata; class Aves; order Passeriformes; family Estrildidae; genus Lonchura; species Lonchura striata. Next base: position 79,680,851 of record NC_140705.1, on the reverse strand, counting down.
ATTGAGCAATTCACCCTCCATGTACCCAAGAAGTTAACATCCCTCACAGACATGCTACAATAACTTCAGACAGCTGTGTGGTCAGAGAAAAACAGAAGGAAAGGAAAACTATCTCTGCAGGTAATCTTTAAATAATATTCCTTAGATTCCCTATGACTTCATAATGCAAAACTTCCTCTAGAAGACGAAAAAAACACCTGACTGCCAAGTGACCAAGACTAAGGCATGCTGTGTTTCCTTACCATCTTCACAAGAATCCATGGCAGTTTTTCCAGCTCAGTCTAAAACAGCCTTCATTGTATTCCACCAACATTCTCGCTAGAACAGACATGAATAAAGACTCTGATATTACCCTATAAAATGCCTGTCCCCAAGTCAAAGCACATACACTCCTTCAGAATATTTTTCTTTTATTACTCAAAAGAATTGTTAGTACCCAACAGGTCTTGAGTTTTGTCAGCTTGGCTGACCAGGCTTCCATCACTTTAGAGCATAAAATGTAGTATAAACAAAAACATATCCTCCAACAATTACAATACCAAATTCAGGCCCATTTTGCAGAGTTTCCATTTATCTCTTTTAGACTGCACTGTCCAATTTTACTTACAAATAAAATTAGATTAGGCTTAGAGAGATCAAAGAGAACCTTGTTTCTGGACAGATGTAGACTAATTGGCAATGCTTTGACCCTCACAGGGGTCTGCAGTCAGTGCAGTACATAAAGAGCTATTTTAGTTAATGGGTTAGTCCTAATTGCACCTTCTTTCCCTGAACACCACACTAAAAATCTACCCCACAGAGAGAGAATGTGCTGCTTGGTCATTCAGACAAGACTCAGGCACTCAGGCACTTACAGAGTGCTTACAGTAGGGACTAAAGCACACAACTGTGACATGATTTGTTAAAATTGAGAGACAAAAAATAAAGGGAAGAGAGTACACTAAAAAGGAGCTGACTTAGCTTCTTCTTATAAAGTTTCAACTTCACAGATGCTACAGATTTCTGGATGAAATGTGCCTCCATAGAGACAGTCACTTTCCTGTCCTCTCTTTACTATGTTTATCTATGTTCCTGTAGAATATTAATTTCTAGAAACTGCATTAACAAAGTCAGCAATACATAGGAAGATTTGAAATCACAACATCCTTACTTCCTGAAGACAATCAAAATACAAAGGATGAATTGACCACTAACCACATGGGACATGAAAACCAGCGTCCTCCCTATCACAACAGTCATCACTCTACATACCTCGAAACTTTCTCTGGATCATAAAATACTGATCAGTAGCAGAAACTGGATTTCATGGGATGAACCACTAGATTTCTCTTGGGGACAACTCCTTTACTCCTCATAAATGGAGCTGAAGCACCCCAAGAGCAGAATCAAGAATCCAGATTTCACACTAATGTAGTGTGAGAGTAATAAGGCTGAATCTCATACAACTTTCAGCCCGATCAGAGTACCAGTCTCCTTCAGATTGCAGAGAAGACTTATTTCTGTTGTGATTTTTTCTTGTGCAACTTTATTTTAAACGCACGATCACTGACCACATTTCTGCCATTCCTATACTAACATTCAGAAACCATAGAGTAGAATGCTCTCAAACACTAGGGAGTGATCAATTTGGAGTTAAGAACAAGATTTAACCTTAAAAATGAAAATGTTCAGGTTATTGGTGAGATAGGAAAGCACTTTGCACAGATTGCAGGTGCTGTAGGTATTTTCTATGGCAATAAAGCAAGATAAGCACATTTTTTAAAAAATTAAAATATCTAGAAACACAAAAAAATTCCCTCCACCAAGTATATATTTTTACCTTTATAGGATGCATACAAACTACTCAATTAGCAGAGCTGAGAGGGAGATATTGAGATTCAAACAGATTAGCTTCTCCAGTTTGCACTAAAACACATGGGATAGGGTAGCAAGGCTTAGCTTTATAATCTGCTGAAGGTAAAATAACACAGAGCAGAGCTTTCCCTAAAAATCTGTTGGCATTCAGACTGCACTCTAAGTCCTCATGTTTGGATACCCAGCAACTGGATTTTTCCATTGACTTGCTTAAGTAATGAAAAGAGCACATCTATTTCACACACCTACTTATACACTTTCAGGAGCAAAAATGCCATATTTCCCTACAACCACAATTTTGAACTTCAAGCCAAAACCTGTTGTAAACAGCTCAAACCCAGAGGCAAAAATTCATACTAAGCTTAGAATCTGGTGGCTAAGATCTTGCCATGGGCCCATCAATCTTTCATGACCAAGAGATGCATTCCACCAATTTCTCTGTGGATGTCTCTGAGACAGTATAAGATAGGGACAAAACACACTATTGTTTTTCTCCAGGCTTATTTCTGTCATGACTTCAAAAGTGGAAAACAATCAACCTGCAGGACTCTTTATTACAGGAAAGCTGACATTTATGTCACATTGCAAATGTTTCAGGGCTTTCCCCACCCCCTACAATGAAAATAAGAAGAATCCCCTGAAATTCCACAATATGACTTCAGAACTTTTTCTCCCAATAGCAATTTTAAATTACTAGATTGCCTTCAAAGAAAGAAAGGAATTATTTATGCACATGTTCCTCTGCAGTTTAACACCTACAGGCACACTGTATACCATGGGAAGGCTAGGTTCAAAATTCAAAGCTGTTGAGTGTCTGGGACAACTCATGACAACAACCAAGTTTTGTATTTAATAATACAGTGAAAAAAAGTTCCTATTCACTTCCCTGATTCGTAAAGAGGCTACCTAGAACAGAGGCTAGACAGTGTTAAAGGAATAAAGTAGGTATTTCTTTAAAAGGCCTTCAAAGGATACACCTTGGGCAGTACAAGAGCCTGGCTGTGGCTCTACCCAAGATGGACTCCTGGTCATGAGTTTTCACACTTCTATAAGTTTTGGTCTATGTACATATTGGTGTTAATTGTCCAATTACGGCTTCAGGTTATGAAGTCCCATCCTCCCAGTTTGCTCTCCTCAATTTGCCATTGGTTACACTTTTTGGGCCTGAAGCTGCAATGGTGTCCTTGGTTCTCAGGATGGAAAAGGTTTTGTCTAACTAAACTGTGAAGAGAACTTGCTAACACTTTAGATGAAGTTCATTATATACTAATGCAGTACAGAATCTGGAAAATTAGAAAGCTAAAACTTAAGGCATCAAAACCATTCAGGAAAGTCCCTGTGAATTTAGGTGCTGCTTGCTATCTAAGAAACATCCCTCATTGCAGTGATGCCACAGCCCCAGGACTCTCAGAAAACCCAGTAACTACCCTAAACAGTACAAACTCCATGGTGTTTCTCCAGCACTTCTGGAAGAGCCAGGACTTATTCCAAAAACCAAGCACCAAACGTGTATACAGCACATACAAATGTTTCATGAGTACCAGGCTGAATTTGGAGGAAGAGGTCCTAAAAAGCACCCTCCCCCAGCAATACTATCTTTCCTTGGCTGACATTTAGAACACACTGGTTAAGTTCCTGTGTAAAACAGACATCTGTTCAAACATCTCCCCAGGGAGTAGTGCCCACTGCCAGAGGTGGGAATGTGATGCTGGAATTGCTGCTGCACAGCGAGGAAGCCCCAGGTACCCCTGCAGGGTCTGGGCTCTGCTTGCAGCCAACCCACAGCTCTGTGCCTCCCCAGCCTTGCCCCCCACCACCACAGCAGCCTTCTGCTGCTCAAGACACCCAACCAGCTCTCACTCAAGTCTGTGACACTCCACAGATGTGGAAAGTCAGGTCACATGGCCAAACTGCCTGGCATGGTACCTCCAGGAGCAAAAACAACCATTTGTACGTGTGTTGCCTTCAGGGAAGGCAAGGCGACCTGGTTGCAAGGAACAGCACGGCAGCCCAGCCTAGTCTGGGCTACTCGGGCCAACAACACACGCAGACACCAGTGTGGTGGACGGTCAAAAGCATTTATTATCTTATCTCAGGGGTTTAAATAGTCTCGGGGGACTTTGCTACGTCAGGGGGAATTGGTAGGGTCTCTAGGGTTAGTCAGGAGTGGAAAACTACTGGGTTAGGTGTGGTTACATTCTTTGGGGTAATGGATAACGTGCTTCAGGAGGAGAGGGGGAAGGGGTCTTTCTTTCCATCACATCCTGAAAATCTTCCGATCGCCTGTCCCTATCTACTACAACGTGTTACCTTTAAGCATTAAGCTGATCCCAGGCTCAGGCTTAGTATTTAAATAAATTAAGGTTTAAAAAATTAGCAGTCTTCTTTCACTTTATGACTCCAGAACCAGCTTAACAGATAGAAAACATTTTCTATTAAAAAAAGGTCATACATTTAGCCTGACAACTTGGATATTAAGCTTCATCACTGTGGGATTTCAAATGACTGAGTATAAATCTTCCAAATCAGGCAACAAAGAAGCTGATGGGGCCCAACACTGACAAGCATTTAGTAGCTCCAATCCTTGCTGGAGTATAAGGGCATTGAAAGATGGCATATTTATTGAACAATCTATTTTCTCACTCAGCATTCAAGGCTTTTCTTAACAGATCAAAAATGAAGAAGAATGAAGCTTAATCACAGCATCTTGTCTTCTAAAATATGTGAAATTATAATAGCACTTGAAGACCAGAGTGTGGCAAATCCTCATGCAAAGTCATTAACTGAACTTTGGTCCTAGGCAGTCTTGCCTACTGATCTATTAAATACAAACTGTAGTCCTTGTCAAGAATATTCTATTTTGTTGACATATTTAAATCATTAATCAAACAAAAAGTGACTGAGGTGATGGTATCTCAGTAGAAAACATTTTGGCATCTTGCTCTAGCTTCTCTCTCATTTCCCTCCTTAGAATAAAAAATCTCCTAAAAGTAGCTTGCATTTTTCTTACATATTAACTGTAATTAGTCAAGAGGATGTTCAGGGAGCTTGACACAAGATAGCCAAAAAAGCAACCTCTTTTTTATTTCCTGCTTGTAGTTCCTGGGTAAGAGCCATGCATTACAAACATATGAACTGCTGACCTCTTGGATAGATTTCACCAACATGAAAGATCCAGGGTTTTAAATTATTTTCTGGTGCCAAACCATCCTTACAGCTGAGCTGGTGTAGACATTTAGTGGATGTGTATCTCCTAGTTAGAGAAGACTACATGCAAAAAAACCATATACAGATAATACAGATATATCCTAACTGGGTACAAAATTCCAGAACAGTAACATCAAGGCTAAATTTAGCCTCAGAGCTTTCACATGCAGTGCTGAATCTTTCTTTCACTAGTAGTTCATTCAAACATTCCAAGGCTCTATTTTACTGCTGGTATTCAGGGTTCTAAAATCAGTTCTGAATAAGTCTTGTGAATGGGGAGAAGTGATCAATACAAGCAAAACGTTGATCTTGTCTTCAGAGCTACTTGTAGAGGGAATAGGTTGTAGCTGGCCATGCAGGTATTTCACTGAGATGAAGAAATCCTCTCTGAATGTCTGACTTAACAACCTTTCTCACCTTGCAGTTTCAAATGAACTAATTTGGCACACCATAAAACGTTAATTTTCCAGGCATTTCCTTAGAGGAAAGACATGACTTCTCTTCATTAAAAAAAAAAAAAAATTCTCAGGCTCCAAATTGTAACCTTTCTTTTTTTTAATTTAAAAGCAAGCTGGGGAAGTGGGGTGTCACTTACAATTAGGTAGCAAAGGCAAAGTCACAAATGGGTGACCTTCACTGCACTAAAACCCTGACACTCACACCAAGCAATAAATGATAGGGACCTTATGAACTCGGGAAAGGGTAATCAAACTGAAATACAAGAACACTTTTATCTCATAGCACCAAGGGTTACAGCACTTCCTTCTGAACACACGGCAGCTGCAGGTTGGCAGGGGTGTGCTGGCTGTAGGACAGCCTGACCCCAGCCCTCTGTCCCATCTCCCTTCCCAAATGAAAAAAAAAAGTACATCTTCAAAAATTTATTTGAAATAATCACAGAGCTTGCAAACAAACCTCTCCCAAGTGTACTTCAGTTGCCAAAATCTCACTAACATGCTTCATGTCAAATGCCCCCCAAAGCAGAAGAGTCTGCAGAAGTAGCCTGTACCCTCAAAACTGGAGATGGGACTTTGAGCAGTATGTCCTTGGCATGTGTAAATCAGTAAGGGTCCTCTGGGTCTGTGCCATTTGCCTCAGTAAACAATAAGTTATGTAAAATTTCTACTGTCAGTCCTTGTCTCAAAAGAAATAATCCCCCCTCAAAAAGCTGGTCTTTAGACTTCAAGGCTGACAGGGCAGGAGATGCATACAAAAAAATTAAGTTGGAGAAAAAGCAGAGAAATATGCAGAAGGGAGGGAAGACAAGTGAAAAAACATAAGAATCACTGCTTGGTTATGCCTCTAGAGAAACTGCCCTAGTAAGCACAACAACTCGATGTTACCTATTTGTATTTTATCACATCCATGTCAGCATTGCCTAATTTATTGTATACTTTAATAGCCATATTTGTATTAGTTTCTGCTCTACATTGTCAACATTGCTTACAAAATGCAGACAACAGCATTTCCCCCATACATCAGCACCACCAATAGCCAAAAAACAGAAAACAAATTCTGGGTTTGGAGCATACAGTAGGGCTAACAATTTATATACACCAGAACAAAGGCAGCTGGAGTTCATTTTTATTATCTCTCAAGACAAAACTGCAGCTCTGGCTTTGTTATTCATGTGGACAAGATGGCAGGGACATCGCTAAGGAAACATGACAAGAACACTACAAGGTGCTATCTTAGCCTGTTGAGTTTTTCCAGAGGGAAACAAAATGAATCATACTTGCAAAGAGCACAAGCACTCGAAATTGCTCAAAAAGTCTCAGATCCAGAGCAGCTGGTCCCCTGTGCTCTCTCTGCACATGGCTGGCAGGTGCTACACATGCTATAGCAAAGCAGAATCAAGTCTTGAAAGTAATAGCATGGGTGAAAGTGAGAGACCAGGGAAGGGACGGTGAAGTGGAAAGCTAAATTCATTGCCACATTAGGCATCCGGGTATGAAAGCACAGCACAAATACTGTACCATCATCATGGCTCAGCTGGCTGCACAACACAGAAGAGGATGGAGGGATCCTTGCTCTCACAAGGTAACAGTGCCCGAGCAAAAACTGACACCAGTGAAAAACTCCACAACAGAAGTCCTTTATTCACCCTTAAAAGAGCTAAAGTAATCTCTGGGTAATTTCTTTTCTGTTTCATTTAGTTACTAAACAGGGATCTCTGAATCACTAATTCAACATTTAATCTTAATGGTTCATTTTAAATGCTTCCGTTATTGATGTCAACCATTCCCTCAGTTTCTGCACAGGAACAATCTCTGTTTTTACACAGCACTGTCAGAACGAGGATCCAAGATGCACTTAACAAATACCAGGATGGCTTTTGTGACAGGGAAGGTTGCAAGTGGAGACCTGGTCTTGGTGAACTTGAGAGATAATTAAATATTGCAACATTTAGCAAGGCTGTGCTGAGAGGAAACAGGAATGTCCTTTTCCCTAAATTTGAGAAACACAAAGTAGTCTACTTCCTCACTCAGAGAAATCCCAGGCCAGCCATTTCTGTAAACTTTTGATGCAAAAAATCAGCCACCTTCCTTCCTTCCTCTCAAAGCCTTACAGATGTACCTGCACTCTGTTCTTGGCCTTCCAAGCACTCTTCTCTTCTAGGTGTGCAAAGGTGGAGAGCCTTCCAACACAGCTCTGCATTTCTTGGACACTCAAAAGTCTCCATAACCCTGAAGCCACCAGCTCCCAAGTCTTATCTTTCTTGAAGAATGGAAAGGGATGTGCTTTTTTTCTACTAAGCTGAAAAATCTGTTTAGTATAATCCTCCTCCAGAGGCTGACTTGCTGGTGGTCGTTATCAGCTTTTAACTTCGAGCCTCCTGATGTCCCCAGAAACACATTAGCTTAATTCTGTGGATACAGAGCAGAGGCAAAGATGCTTTGCCTAACACAAGCGGGGAGTCCAACCGAAACAGCCAAGCCACAACACCAATCTCCTGACACGTAGCTTCACACTGCTCCTTTCCATGACCACAGCCTAATCCCTCTTCATCACAGAGCCACGGAAGGAAACAAAATGTCAGAATATATTTAAGTCACCACAGAGTTAAAGGATGAATGTTCACATTGCAACGAGTGCCATTTTCCACAGTCCACTTGCAAGAAACCACTTCTGCAACTAATTTAATGCCTCAAATTTGTTTCTGCATTTAACCAATCACTGAAGCACCAGATCATGCTGGGACCATCAGATGATGTTATCAATTTCACTGCTAATGAGCACAGAGGAGCAGAACGGGTTTCAGTAAGTACAAATGAAAGCATTGGGTGCTGTTTGCACCACACTTAACAGAGAACAGTTGTACCAGTTGCAAATAACTTCGCTCAGAGGCAGATACCTGTGTCCAGAAATGACAACAGGTATCAGCAGGTCTTCTGAATGTTATGATTTCCTGGAGCTAATTCAGCTGTCCCTCTAAACTAGGAGAAGTACCACTGTTAGCAAGGTAGGCATACTGGCGGAAAAACTAAATAGGCAAGATCCAAAGGTGTGTACTAGAGCTGCCCCAGAATAAAAATTCTGTGAGGTGAGATGAAAATTAGGTTTGTAAGTGAAGTCAACTACCTTAGGGCATTTGATTCAGCAATGTGCAACAGCAAGATAAAAGTAAGAATTTAAGAACATGTTGGTATCCTGCTTTTGAAGTGTATTTGTGCATTCAGCTAGCAAAGGTAATGGTAGGTGATTTTAGAAGGCTACACTTAAATTCCTACTCATGTTTCAAATGGAATTCATTCTAAAAAAGAAAAAAATTAGCATGCTCTAAATGCTTGTTTCTAGACCAGCTGAAGTCTGGGGAAATTTTGCTAACCGTCTCTCCTCTCCACTAGAGAAGGCACAAAGTTAGATGTCTGTAATCCTGCCACCTCCCCATGCATTACTGCCTAAGGAAGCACACACTGCACAAGGAAACAGGACAGAGTGCTGCAATATTCCCCTCACTAGAAAGTGGACTGCATGCATCAGTCAGTGGCAGAGAGCCCCAAAGCCATCACTAATAGTTTTGTGGCTATAATCTAAACATAATCACTCCCCAACTAGAAAATTAAAAAAAGGTTAAGGCATCCCAGAAAATTCTCTTAGACAGCCCCTAAGTAACCACACCCTCTCATGTGAGACAGCATCTGGGACCTTACCAGAGAAAGGAATCATAAACAGAAAACAAGGAGAGCTGCGCTCCTTCTAGAGAGACCTTGATGGGCTTGAGAAGTGAACCTGTGAAAACTTCATGAAGTTCAACAAGACCAAATGCAAGGTCCTGCACCTGGGTCAAGGCAATCCAAGCACAAATACAGGCTGGGTGGAGAATGGATTGAGTGCAGCTCTGAGGAGAAGGACTCAGGACAAGAAGCTTGCCAGAACACAAATGGAATCCTGGGCTGCAGCCAAAGCAGTGTGACCAGCAGGGCCAGGGGAGTGATTCTGCTCTTCTACTCCACTCTGGTGACATCCACATGGAGTGCTGCATCCAGTTCTGAGGCCCCCAACACGAGGACTGTTGAATCATTCTATGATTCTCCCAAAAGAAAACAAAGATACAGAGATGAAAAAATTCATCTAGTCACACAGCAAGATTATGGAAGATCACTAATTCAGAGCTGAAAATATATTTCTTTTGTCCCTCCTAATAACTTAAAAGAAGCTGAGTGGTAGTTTTCAGGAAAGAAGGGATAAAAAGAAAAAAAACCCAGACTTGATGTCCCTGTCAATTAATGCCCATTACTCTTGTTTCTGAAGCTACCAGAAGGAAAATCTTGCTTGTAAGAATCTATACTGCCCACATCCTTCCCAGTATAAAAGGCTATGTGCTTTCTTGCTCTAAATATGAAAATTTTCTCTATCGTTATATGATCCCACAGACTGAAGGAAAATGCACCATTTGATGTAAATCATCAGAAGGAAACACAAATGGTCCCTGTGGAGAGATAACCCCTTCTTCTATCTGCATCTGTCAAGTTTGGCTCATGACAGAATTATGACCCCAAAATAACATTTAAATAAGTGTTTACATGCTACCACTCCCCAAAGACTACGTTGATAAAATTCTGCCTCAGAACTAATTATGTTTCAAGACAAGGCTACCCTCAGTGGATGCAGCAATAAAAAACGGGACAGGAATAGGTCTGTCCTTGGCAAGCTCCGGGCTCCTCCCTGTGGATGTCTTTGAAAACTGCGTGCTTTGCACATATTCCTGCGAAAGGAAGGAAGAAAGCGGCGCAGATCATGTTTCAACATGTGTGGAATTTCCAATGCCTATGGTAGTTATATTGAAAAATGTGAATATATATTAGCATGTGTCCCCTTCTCCTTCCGCCCTTCATCTCGATGGGACAAGGAGGGACAGATCAGCTGGCTGTTCACCTTGGAATCTCTCCTTGATGTTGTGTTCAGGATCAGAGCATTGGAAAGGTAACATCAGAGCAGCCATTTGACAGCCCTTCCAATCCTACCAATTCTGTGATTCCCATCTTGTGCTATACAGACTGTGAAGTGGACAAGACCAGACATCATCATTGCAGGTGTACAGGTGAGAAAACACACGGCAACACACACCTGAAGACCTGAGGGAGATATAACATCTTGGTGTTCCACATTTCCTCCCATACATTTCAGAGCAGTTTCTATCTGCCCCAGAACATGGGAGAAGCAAGGAATGAAGATTTTAAATCTTCCCTTTTTCATCTTAATGCCAAAAAAAAAAAAAAAAAAAAAAAAAGGAGGCTTCTACTGCTAATAAAAGATCTTCAGCTCAGCAGAGATAAGAGGACAAATTAAATCCATTCCAATACCAGCAGTTCAGCTTTTGAAATCCCTACATCCAGGCTCACACTACTGCTACAAGTAAATATTCCCACAGTAGTCCTGAATACAGTGGGTGTCTCAAGCACATCCTTGAGCTATTCAGCACACAGCCCTTCCCAAAGCAAGCGGCTTAGAGCCACTGTTGCCTGATTATTCACCAGGGCAACAAACATTTTAGTTGTGTGTTCAAGGAATGCAAAGAGCTGAGAAGATGAGTCCTCCCACAGTCAACCAAGCCATGTAATTCATTCAAGAAAAGCATCAGTTGGGTTTATCTTGCCTACACTAGATATTCCTGTTCTGATGGCAAGGCTTATTTTCCATCTAGAACAGATACCTAACATACATACACTTGCTCTTTTGCTACCATGGTTCTTTAGCTTTTTCCTCCCTTTCTTCCTTTGTATTGTCACCCCCAAACAGCTTCTCAACCTTCATTTTGCTGGTCAAATGGGAAAAGTTGTTGAAGCCTCTTCTTGTACTTTATGGCTGAATAGACCCAGGGCTGTGCTAACATCTATCCTACCCCAAGTTTATTTTCCTGGAACATAGTGTGGCCAGAACTATCAAATATAGGTGATATATATATATATGGGGGGGGGGGGAGGGGAAGCAAGGAGGATATGGAGGTATCTGAGGATCAAAGAAACTTATCCAGGGCACTAATTCTTCCCTAGCTTCAGTGGGAATACCTTAACAGAAACATCCTATGCTTATTTTTGATACTAGGATGCTATGGCTACACACACCCTGATGTATACTTGTAGTCTTTCCTCAGACTGCAATCTCCAATATGCAAAAGAAATTCTTGCTGGAAATGGTGACTCTGGAGTCTCTCTCCTCAAGAAAGTTACTATTATAGAATATTCATCTGCTATTGTATCAGCAGAAAATTGTTTCTCTTCTGCCATAAGTGAAGTTTGTTATTCTGGTTTAATTTCAATATTCATATTGTATTTAAAGAAATACATTTCCTTAATCCACAACTGATGAATATTATTTTGATCTAATTAAGAAATATATTTCCTGACTTCACTAATGACTTCTGAACCCCATCTCTCTAATAGTATATCTGTGCACTCCAAAAATTTTCTAAATCTGCATCTCTGGAAACTCAGGGGCTGAAGAAATTTTAGGGAGAGAATTTTGGCCCCTTTTGTACAACCTATGATGTGCACCAGTACCTCTGACCAGAACTTCATAACAAAGAGATGCCAGTGCATGCCTGGCCTCTCATTTCTCCATCTCAACTTCCAAGAAACCATTTGCTTTGCCTGCTCTCACACAAAAGCAGTGCTGTAAGATGTTTACTCATTATGGCACACACACTGTATTGCATTATCAGGGCAGAGTTTGAGTATCAGCCGGAGGTGCATGCTGCTTGTGCTTTATTTTTTACCTGTACAGAACCTAGATCACATTTGGCTCTAAAACAGTCACGTGAAAAACCATCCATCAACCACAGAACAGACAAAACTGCAGCAGTGCAAAAGGTCAAATCCTTCAGTTTGGGCTTTTATTCTTTAAGGATCTTTATCCAAAATTCAAGCCACTACACTAAGGAACAGTAAGTATAGAGATGGATAACAAGAGCTCTAAAAATAGTTATTTTCTGAGATAACTGTGCAATCTGCAATGATAATTTATTTCTTCATCCTACAGGCTCATGAGACTCCCTACCTTGGCTATATACTCTGAGTGAAAAAAAAAAAAAAAAAAACGTTTCATCCAGTGATTATAAGAAATAAATTAAAACCTTGCTACAGGAAGATGAGATGGCCTTTCGGCTGTGTAACGTTGCCATCTAGCGATCGTCTCCAGATGTTACACACGAGACATCCCACCGGTTGTGCTTGAATTGCCTGGCCTTATTCCGAATCACCAGGGAATCTCACGTCAGATCCGTGAATCTCACAGAATCTCACCTCAGTTTAAGTGACTTTTTCCATCCTGGCCGGAAAAAGTCACTTAAACTGATTTGTAACAATGTTCTAGAGCCACCCTTTATATATATATATATATATATATATATATATATATAAAATAAAATTATAGAATAGTTTGGATTGGAAAGACCATTAAAGGCCATGAAGTCCAACGCCTCTGCAATGAGCAATAGTATCTTCAACTAGATCCGGTTACTGAGAACCCCATGTAACTTGACCTTGAATGTTTCCAGGCATGGATGAGGCATTTACCACCTCTCTGGGCAACCTGTTAGAGTGTTTCACCACTCTACTCATCATAAATTTCTTTAATCTAAATCAACTTTTAATTTAAAACAGTTACCCCTTCTCCTATTGCAACAGACCCTGCAAAAACTTTGTCCCCATATATATATATTCATTGCATACATATGTGTCTGTGTGTATATACATCTATCTTCAGGGTAAATAGATACAAACCAAATGTTGCCTCCTAACCAACTGACAAAAACAGATTTTGTTTACCCTACTTAAGGCTCTAAGTTAATGGTGATCTATAAAGAGAGGGGCAATAGAAGAAATTGCCTGGAAATCAACAGTGAGGCTAACTACTGGAAAAAAAACCAAACATGAACCAATGCTTATTCCATATTTAGATTTGAAAATTCACCATGATTAACCTTGGCTATGGAGCAGTTTTCCCACAACAGGAATAATACAGATACCCAAGACATTAAAAAAGCTGACAGGGAGAGCAGTGGGCAGCAATAAAAAAAACCACCAAGTGAAGAAATACAACTCAGAAAAAAATCTTTAAGATGAAAGCACACCCAAATCCATTCAACATAGAGAGCTTTGAAATACCTGGCAGTGTCTGCAGCAGGCAGTCTGAGAGGCAATATTTCTGTGTACTGGCTGTGTACCAGAATCACAGGATATTTTTAAAAGGTAGATTCTCACAATGATTTTAACCCTCAGATCTTTCTATGTCTGGCTCAGGTGGTGGTCAACAGGAAAGATCAATGGAGTTTAAGAGGCTCAAGACAGGCCACTCAAAAAATTTGCTGTTAATCTAAAACTCTGCTGTGCCTGTGCAAACAACAGATGTAAATAGCTTCACAGGGAGAAAACAAATGGAATCACCAGCTTACAACCCCCAGGCACTGCCCAGTGCCAAACCCTGAGTTGCTGGCACCATTGCACTTTCTTTCAATAAAAATAATAAATTAAAAATCAGGAGGGAAAAAAATTAATTAATTAAAAAACAGAAGTGAAATAAAGCAGCAAGGTTTTACTTTTTTTCTTAAGATGTGGTTCAAAATATGCTGGAAGGAGCCAAAATCAGAAAGATCAAGATCTCAAAAAAAAAAAAAAAAAAAAAAAAAAAAATTGGTTGCAAGTCCAGATCATCAAAATAAAAATTACTCAAGACAGAAAGTCATTAAGTGTACACAATAGTACAATGAGATATATAAAACAATGAAAAGCTGTTCACCTGGTATCTCATTCTTCTCAACTATTTGACACGGCAATTACTGTCACATTTAGCACTTTTCTGTGTACTTCATGAGACAGGGTCTAATTTTTCATCCTTTTGAGGCAGTCTCACACAAAATGTCACTAATAACTATTGAGCTTTTTGTAAATACTCAGCAGAAAATCCATTTATAGGGTCACTTGTGTGTGCATACAGGTCCTTCTATGAGGCTCCTAATTCACCATCCTCCCCCCTCTCATAATTTGATCACTTACAGCAAGAGCACAAGTATTCTCAATAAATAAATCAATAAAAATCAAGAGCAAAACAACCTGTGCCAAAAAAATTCATTGTCTACCTTTTTAACAAAGGAAGAGATCTGTAATTATCACCTGAGAAAATGAACACTGTCCACAAAACCCAAGTACTCTGAAGAAGACAGCACAGCAACAGCTGCAGATATTTATGGGTTTTTCTTTCTATTTTAAGTATATATTTGCCAGGAAAAACAAATATCCAAACATGGATCATGAGCTGATGATTATCCACTTCCTTGAGCTGGGAAAATGTTTATTTAGTACAGACTTAATGAATTAGCCTCCCTCCACACATTTTTATGCTTCTCTGATTGAATACTGTTTTGTTCATAGCACTTTTAGCTCAGCTTTGATGTTGTAAGAGAAAGATTCAGGAAACTACTAAGTGTTATTGGCTGAGGTCCTAATTCAAATATACATCAGATATTGACTACAGTGTTTCTTGCAGATTTCTGCTTCTGAATACAGAACTTAGTAGGACTGCTTTTCAATTGCTGTTTTTGAACTGCATTTTAATTATTATTTTATTATTTTTATTCTTACAGCATAGTGGGTTCTTTCTTTCAAGCTGATTTTTCAGACAAACCAAGTCCATATTTTGGATTCAACACTCACTAAAACACAATCAGAAAATAAAGACCGGAACTGAAGTCTGCCTCCTCCCAGCTGCATTTCTTAACCACTAATCCACAAATGCAGATGCTTCAGACAGAACTTTAAAGCTTACATACCACATTAAGCAGCAAAATTACCCCTTCTCTAAATGTAATTAAAAATAAATAAGTTATAAAAAACTCTGTCTTGTAGGGTATCTCTTATAATAGACCAATTTCATGAACACTTGCAGAATCAAGCAGCTCACAAGCCAGTGGGAGAAGAGGACTTTCATTTCTGTGATTGCAAATTTCAGACATCATTTAATACCTGAGGTGCTTCACTTGCCAAGAAAATGAAAATTCCTAATATGTGCAGAGTGAAGACACTCAGGAACTTCAGTCAAGCAAAGATACCCCCGCATAAATTAGAAACCTCTAGGGTCTAAACACTATCTAAACAGAACTCTTTGGGTCAAAATTTAAGAATCAAGGACCTGAATTTATCCTAAATCAAATGTCAAGCACATAAATTCCAACTTGCACTTGGTCTTGTACCTACCATCATTCCGTGCAATGAGCCTTGATCTGCAAGAGAGGTTCCTAAACTCTGTGGGACCACTAACACAGTAACCACAGTCAGAACTTTCAGAAGGAACACACAGAGAGGGATGAAACTAGGACAGCCCTGCAGAATCAGGAAAAGAAACCTATTCACATCCACAGCTACATCTACAAAGATTCACGCCTCAAAAATGCTTCTCTTGTACTAACAAGCCTGCTATGGATATAGATTGACAGAAAACTTGTGAGCCATCTTATTCTGTATCTGTTGCTGTGCTTTGCAGGTTTATGGCCATCCAACAATACCCTTTTCTTTCTGTAATTGCCTCTGCTCAATACTTCACAACCATTTTCATTCTCTGTCACTCTGGAAAGCTAAAAGGATTTAGACTTTCACTCAGGAGAGAAATTAAACCTCTAATTAGACCAGGTGTGCCTAGAACTGCATTCCCCAGGAAACCTAAATAATTCTGCTTTCATTTTACAAATTTATAAATCATTAGAATGAAAAACCTGTAAACAGAAATTAGTCAGGAGCTTAAAACTGTACTGAAACACCAGGAATGAGTGGATGCTTCCCACGCTGAAAACATCCCACAAAGCATTAAATTCCTGCTCCAAAGCTCACTGGAATTAGTGAAAAGACACCTACAGGGGTTTGGATCAAACCTGAACTCTGCAGGCACACTGTGTTTGACCAGATAGCACTGTCCTGGCTTAACAGAAACAGCTCAGGAGCTGCAGGTTAGCTCACCCAATAAGTTATATAAGCTTACCAAGGCCCATGTAGAGGTTTTGCATAAAGGATGAAAGCACAAGTAAAGCTGGGCCTGTGGTGCTAAGTGCTTCTGAACAAGAAACAATCTGCCTGCAGCTCAAAGAAAATTAAAGTGCAAAAGAAAATATTTCCTTAAGGCCACATAGGAGAATCAGAATTTCCATACACATCATCTGAAACCCATTCTGTAGCTCATCCCCTCCTTCTGAGCTCTGCCTGCTGCACTGGAAGCTTGCACTTTAACCAGGCTCCCTGGATAACACCATTACTGCTGGGAAAAGCAGGTCTTCCTGAGTTAAACAGCCATCAGACTCACTCTCAGCAAGGAAGAAAAGGTTATGCTGATAGTTCTGAGCAGACAGATCTGGGGAAGAAAAGGTTATCCTGATAACTCTTCCGAGCAAATGGATCTGTGGAGAAAGGCTACCCATAAGTGTATCAAAAGTGCTCAAAGGGCAGGACCACTTGTATCTCAACAGGCATTTCTTTGCTTTTTATTGGATTGCCTGACTGTCAATTTTTTACAGATTGCTTGCTGTGTGGACCTTTCTTCCACACAAGCCAAGAAATGTGGGAACTCAAAATGTCTCTCAGACATTTTTAGAGGTTCCAGGCCTTGGTCAGAAGCATTCTAGACCCTGGCAGACAACTGAAAAACAGCTGTGATTTTGAGTTTGAGCCATGGAATGAATTACCAACTTTGGAGGTGGAACAAGCAATCACAAAAGGTTAGATAGTATAGTAAAAGTAGTTACAAAGTAGAGGGGAAATTTTTTTAGTACTGTACAGGGGGGTTTTAACACATGTACAGGGGGGTTTTTCACTTTGTACATGGGGGTCAGAAGTTCTAAGATGGAGGAAAGTGGGCTGATCCTGTTCTTCCTCCTTCTTCTTCCTTACCTCCATGTTCTTGGTGATGTTGGCACTCACAGATTGGTTTAGAGTAGAAAAACACTTGGCAACGTAGGTAGTAGGTATTGGGGAATAATTGTAAACATGTTATACGTAATATATCTTATAAAAGATAGCAGCAGCCCTGGGCGGAGGGAGAGACGAAGAAGACAGCAGATAGAGAGGATGTCAGTGTGTGTGTGTGTGTGCCTCTACCCAGGCCGCTGATCAAATAGCCGCAGTCCAAGAACATAATCTGTTAGATAACTAGCAATAAACTGCCTTGAGACCGAACAGCTAAGCCTGCGGAGCTTTTCTTTGGAAGCACGGGTTGGAGGAGGAATTTCACCACCACATGTGGCCCCAAAACAAGGCTGGGGTTCTCACATCTGGCGTCCCTGGGTGGGCCATCAGCAAAAAGAAGGAAAAGAAATATCAAACAACCTCCAACCTTCATCGGCAGAAAAAGAAAGAAGAAAAAAAAGAAAAAAAAGAAGAGCAGTACACACTCTCCGCATTTTCAAGAAGAGAGGGAGCGGAAAGCTCAAGATAAGAACTTGACCTTCACCAAGGCATTTCGTCTGGAGGACAGCCAGAAGTAGAGAAACCAGAAGCACGCCTGGGATTCCTCGCCTGTGGCCTGCTGGACGATCGACAGTGCCATCTCGGGACTGACTTCATACTGACTCAGCTTTTGGTGAGAATGGTTGAAATTAAGAACATGGGGAGGGAAGGAATTTTCCCAAGGACATACCAAAGACTTTTTTTAGCCCTATAGGGCAAAACTTCTACCCATCAGGTAGAGACAGCCCAAATGAAATGAAAGCTTTGTTATCATAGGTGCGGTGTAGTCACTCACATACAGATGTATATTTTTTCTTGGGATTGAATTTTTGGCAAAGGATCAATAAGTAACTTTATTACTGAGCCACAAAAGGACAAAAAGATAAGACTGCCGCAAAACTTTTGCTTTTAACAAGGACAATATTATAGCCAGCTCTACAGCACGGCACGTCCAGCTGGACAGCTGGGGTTTCTATGGGAGCACAAAGGGGGAAGATCGCCCAGCCAGCAGCTTGGGGCAGTTTTCCTCACCACAGATCCAGGGGAAGCAGGACTGCCTTCCATGGACAATCAGGGAATGGTCTGTCATCATGCCCTGTGTGTCCGGGTTCCCACTGTTCCTCAGTTTCCCTCGAACCTCAATCCCTGAGCTCCTCCAATGCAAATCCCCCAGACAGAGAGATAAGCCAAGCACAGCCGCAGCCCCTGGTGGGGGAAGGGACCAAGCGCTGCTCGAGTCCGAACCCGCGGCGAGAGGGGCAGCGGCGGCGGCGGCGTCTCCGCGGGGCAAGGTGCAGAGTGAGTGCAGAGCAGAGAGGGAAGAGGAGGGGAGAGGAGAAATCTTTCGTGGCTGCTCGGGCTGGGAGTTCAAAACAGCCCGCGGTGCGGGCGAGAGGGGACAGCGGGAACAGCGCAGACACAGGGCGGCGGGGGCGCGGGCGCAGCGGCCAGGCGTCCCGAGCGTCCCGTGACGCGTTCAGTGTCGAGAATCCGTGAAGCCGCAAGAGCGGCCACCCAAGAGGCGGGGGCAGCTCCCAGACCGCGGCAGCCAGTCCCGCTGAGGAAATAGCAGAGGGACAGCGAGAGGCGTCCTTCGCTGCAGCTCAGGCGGCGGGCACACGCGTGAAGGTTGAGCGGAGCCCGAGAGCCACGGGTGCAAGGAATTTCTCGCATCTGGAACGCGTGGGACGGGCGCAGGCGGGGCGGGGCCGGTGCACGAGGGCTGTGGGTGCTGGGACAGTCAGGAGAGGGGCAAAGCGAAATGGGAGATATCGGGGCCGAAATGGGAACAGAGAGGGTGATTATGTCAGCCCGGGGGGGACGGCGGTGGCTCTGAACCAGGCACTGCGAGCCGGAGTTAGGCGAAAGCACGGCCGGGACCAGAGCAGGAGCGTCCTCACCCCCGGGGTGACACAGGCAGGGACGGGGCGTGGCCAGGATGACTCAGGGCACGGGTCCGTCGCAGTTCCCATGGCAACAGCCAGCACAAACCCACAGCCACCCCTGTGAGTTTCAGACACGACCAGAACAGAATAGTTATTGCATCAAGAATCAGTTGTTAGAAGAAATGTTAGACTGAAAGTTTATCAGGAATTAGTACGGGGTTTGCGAATGTAAATCAATTGTCAGAAGTACATATTGGAGAGCGGAGTGCGCCGAACGGTAGAGCGGGGTCTTTCGCATCTCGAGCGCGGCACAGGCACTGACAGCGTCAGCCGCCAGCCAGCCAAGTGCCCACAGGCTGCGCGGTGACCGCGCAGTGGGGGAATCCCGAGCACGGGACGCGGCGCGGGGCGCGGCGGCGGCGGGGAGCGGCGGTCGCGCGCTGATGACGTCAGCAGAGCGCCGAACCACGCTGAGCAGGGACAGACACCGGGGCCGGGCGGGACGACCCAGACTGGGACTGGAACGGTGCCAGGTTCAGTCGGGCGTGAGAGGGGACATTCCCGAGCTCACGGCCGTGGCCGGGGTTGGCGCGGCGGGGTGCAGTCGGGGCTGGTGTTCCTTCTCCCATTCCCATGGCGACACAGACAGAGACGGGTGAATCCAGAATGCACACGCGTTTGCAGAAGTTAAAGCGAACGCAGAAGTGTCTGAGGGACAGATTTCATGCACGGGTCCAGCGCAGCCGACACTGGGCGTGAGCGGGGGCTGAGAGCAGGAGAGAGACACAGTCACCCCAATGCGGGCAGAAGCGGGGTGTGACTGTGCCAGAACTGCTCCCCTCCTCTCCGCTCGGGCTCGTGCAAGCGGGGACTGGGCAGAGCCAAGGCAGGGATTTCTTTGGTCACTGCCTCTCCACAGCAGAGCTGCGGTGTGACAGATGCTGAGGCTTTTTCCACTGCAGTGCACATCCAAACATTAACAACAAATACACGGCACAGCCCAGAAACCACAGCAGTCAAAGTAAATAACTTTTTGCAATCACATCTATTACACCAAATGTCCCACAGCAATGATGAGATGGAATTCCAACATTCACCCAAAAAATAAGATACAGCTAAGTCGCCACTTGAAATCAAGGGTCTCCTTCGAACTTCTCCAATGTTTCTAAATGCTAACCCCAGATTTTTTAATTAGGTGACAGAATTGATCAGCAGATGCACCCATCCAGTGTGATATTGTTTATAGAACATAATGTGAAAAAGAGATATCATAATGAGAATTGAAATAGAAAATTGAATAGCATGAAACTTTAGTAATTTATTATGTTAAGGTTTAAGTTAAGTTGTATTTTAGCATTTTATTAATAATAGAATTGAATTTTATATATAGTTTAATTTAAGTTTAAGTTAAGTATTGTTTAATTAGAGTATATCACTTTAAGTTTATCTTAGTTTGGGCCCTGAAAAAGTTAAGTTTATAAGTGTTTAATTGATAATGAATTTATATATTGTTAATTTGATATATATATAGATTTCATAAAGTTAATATAATTAAGGGATTTTTTACCAATATTTTATATGTTAAGTTTAAGTAATGTTTAATTCAAAAAATTATTTTAAGTTTTTCAAAGGTTAAGTTTGTTTAATTAACAAAGTTTAGTTATTTTTCTTTAAGAATAATAAGGTTTTGACTGAAAGAATTTATGAGATGATAATGAATATTAAGTTAAAGGGAAGATACAGTCTATCGGGTTCTTGGTTTTATTTTAGTCTTTTCTGTTTTATTGTAAGTTTATCAGTGTATAAGAGTCTTGAAGATATTTATTCTGAGTTTTTCTGAGATCGATTTCATTGTTTAATGATCACTTGTTTATTTTGTTATTTCTTTATGTAATGATACAAAGGGTGTTTGTTTCCAAATTCTTTCTTTTGCGTTTAACTATTTAAGTGTTTTATAAATGTTATTGTTAAGAAATTTTATCATTATATCAGGTGAAGCTCTGTGCTTTGTTCTTTCATAGCGAATTTTCGTATGTTTTATTGTTGGTTTTGTAATCTCATCCAGGTTACATGTCATTCTGAAGTTTCATTTTGGACTTTAACTATGTTGTGCATTTTTCTAGGTGAACTCTCTGGTTTGTTTTTATATTTCTTGTGAGTGGAATCATTGCATTTCTATTTTTTAACACTCTTGAATGTTTTTCAGAAAGTCTCAGAGACAAATGCCTGAAGCATTCGGACAGTGTTTTATTAATGTTAATCTTATGGTTTCTTTCAATTGAAAAAACATCTGTTTCCTTCAAAGGAGTTTCAAGAAGAATGAATCCTCGTGTCATTTGATCAATTTATCAGTTTGAACTTTGAGTGTTTATTTTATATGAAAATGTTATAATAAGTTGTTATGTTTTAGGTATCATATATGTAATGTTAGTATAAGCTTTGTTTAAGATAGTATGTTAAAGAGCATCACTCCAATTTAAAGTTTGGGTTTTGGCCAGGCCCTGACTTTAACTTGGACGGATGAGTTTGCCAGCAAAATTCAGAGGTTTTTGCACAAAAATGATTGTTATATAGATCATTTTGATCCATCAATTCGATCCTACAAATTTGACAGCTGACACAGCTTTGGGGTGAGACTTGTCAACCCTGCCCGGGAAGGGATGTCAATTTTCACTGGAAACAAATGTTTCAGCTGTTTGCAGACTCTGAACCACTGGCACAATGTTTCTGATAATTATGCTTTGTTCAATTTTATATATGTTATTTAGAATCTTTCTTTTGAACTCTTTTGAATTGTTACTGATTTTGAAAAGTTTTCTGCATTTTATTATTAAGATATTTTGTCTTGTTCTATATTATGTTTTATATTTTAACCTTCTTGTTTCAAAAGAGAAGAAGAGAAAGAGAAGAAAAAGGTGTAAAGAGAAAAAAGAAAAGAAGTGAAGAAGTGCCTGAAATAAGGCTGGAATAAGCAATGAAAATTTTGTATATTTTAATCTTTTGAGATTGTTCTTTTGTAGATTTGATTTCACTGATTGTCGAGGAAAATATGAGGAGAGTGCCAGACATTGGACGGATCAAATTGAAAAAATCAGTCAAGTTAACAACTTTGAGCAAGGATCGTGGTAATGTTTTCATAAAGTTTAAAGTAGGTATTTGTTTTTATCTTACAGGCCCTCAAAAAGTGTTGTTATAGATTTAGAGATAATGGCTCAGATCATTGTTAAGGCAAACACCGGATTGCTGACAATGTCAGGCAAAGATTTCTTAATCATTCATTTACATTTAAAGAAAGAAAAAATATTTTGAGTGGACAATCCAAAGTCACAAGATTTTTCAATCACATTGTTAGAATACCCAGAAGTTTGCACAGTTCATTTTTTAGCTCACAATACGTTAAATGCAAAAATAAGTTTTAGAGAAAAATCAAAAATAAGTTAAGAATTAATAGAAAAGATGACAGTGTTTACTGATAGTTCAAGGAAAACTCACAAATCACTTGGAAAATTCCAAAAATAGAGAAATGGGAATCAGATGTAAAAAATGGTAAAAGACTCACCACAAATTGTAAAATTAGTAGTAATAGTCAGGGTTTTTCAGTTATTTCAGAAGCCATCAATCTGATCACAGATTCAGTGTATATTGCAAATGTGGCCAAACAATTAGAGGAATCACTTTTAAAACATATGGACAATGAAGTTTTATATTCGTATCTATTATGCATGAAAATAATCCTAAAAGACAGAGAACATAAATATTTTGTTATGCACATCAGAATGCATTCTTCATTTCTGAGGTTTTTAGTAAAAGTAAATGTTCATGTAGACAGATTCACTGTGTCCATCTCACAAACACTGCCAGACATTTTTTAGCAAGAAAAATTGAGCCATGCATTTTTTCACAAAAGTATACAAACATTGATGGAATCCTTTCGCTTTCTAAAGGTCAGGCAAAGGAAATCATCAATGCTTGTCAGAGTGTCAGTTTGTACAGCGTCCTGTATTTACAGGAGTGACCAATTTGAGAGGTTTGAAAAAAGTTTTCAGCTGTGGCAAACTGATGTCACAAAATATGCATTTTTTGAGAGGCTTGAAAACATTTGTGTTTCAGTTGATATGTTTTCACATTTATGTTTCAATTCACACATTTTCAAGAGCAATTTTTGGATCATGACATACAGGAGAAACCACAGAATATATTATACCTTGAAATCCATTTGGATAAACAGAAAAGGAGGAGGCAGGAGCAACATCTCACATGCAGTTGAACAAAGTTTTGTATGTGAATTGTCAGACATTTTACAAACAGTGCACGAGCAGTGCTAAGGGAAAATTCTTTAGTTTTGGTCAAAAACCCTGAGTTAGGACAAATTGAAAGTTCATTTACATTAATAACTTGGGGCAAGGGGTTTTTTTATGTTTCTATAGAACGAGGATCGAAGTGGGTGTCGGCAAGGCACGTGAAACCTCATCGGGTGCAGATGCCAGTGAACATGGACCAGAGAAGCAGAGAAGCAAGCACGCAGACAAAGGTGGACAGCAACGCTGCAGACGTCTCGTCAGACAACGATTGGGAACTCAGAGACTTGGGGTTTTTCTGGGGAATCAAGTGTTGTTTGGATGTTGCTGCATTGCGGGGTTTCTCACAGAGGTTGGGGACATGGACATGGGGTTCAGACAGATAGTGTTCATGTGCTTCATTCCTTTGCTTGTTGCCTTGGACAATGGGACAGGCTTTCCCATGAGACAACCAAGGGAAAAGGTGTGGGAGACTTTGGCAAAGGCAGCGGGTCTGGACAGCATTTGCCTGACCCATTCAGAACTGGGGAAACAATTTTTGACATGCTTGGTAGGTGTGCCAGTGAAGGAATGTCCAATTCCAGGGGACACCCTTCCAAAAGGTTCTGAAGTCCTTTTCGGATTCTATGGAGGGATGGCGTGTCTGGACACAGTTCCTTCCTGTGGCTCACTTTGAATCTCCAGAGTTGAAAATTTTTGGATCAACAAAAATGGGATTTGGTACCGAATTCAATCCATTGAGAGTGGCAAAGATAGATAATCAGATAGTAGATATCATTCCAAATCAGTTCTTTCATAGAAATGCCTGGTGCAATCACACCAAAGTGATGAGCAAACCATCCCTTCAACACCCAGCCACTTTACTGAAGGGAGTGTTTTTTCATTTGTGGGGACAGAATTTGGCCTGCTATCCCTGCAAAAGTCAAAAGCAGTCCATGCAGCATTGAGGAGCTCTCATTGATAACACCTGATTTGAAAACTTTAAAGGAGCAGACACACAGGAAAGAGAAAAGGTCCTTTGAACAATAAAGCCAAATTGTGATAATGATGTCTGTACTTGGGACAAGGCTCGGAGAATTGCAGTAGCAATTTTCTCACCCCAAAAACAGCATTGGGGGTGACCTTGACACAATTGGACCACATAGCATGCTGGATTGAGTAAACATAATCGTGCCATTTCGTCTGCACTGAGTGACATGTTAACAGATATCAGCAGTGCAAGACAAGCAGTGCTTCAGAACAAGGCAGCAGTTGGTTATTTGCTGCTGTCACATAGGCACAGACGTGAAAAATTTGAGGGGACATGCTGCATGAACTTGCTTGATCATTCAAAATCTATTCATAAGAATATGAAACAAATGCAAAGTAGTATCAGCAAATTGAGAAAAAGGAAACTTACAGGATTCTGGTAAAATTATTTGATTGGCTTTTCTAATCTTTCACCATTGTGGAAAAACTTTTTAAAATAGTGTTATATATTCTTATAGGGTTTGTAGTTCTACTTGTTCTGCCATGCATTTCCATGTGCATTCGAAGAGCCTTGAACAACATGGCAAAGCAGGTGTTTCTGGTTCAAACAGGGAGGGGAGATGTGGGAACTCAAAATGTCTCTCAGACATTTTTAGAGGTTCCAGGCCTTGGTCAGAAGCATTCTAGACCCTGGCAGACAACTGAAAAACAGCTGTGATTTTGAGTTTGAGCCATGGAATGAATTACCAACTTTGGAGGTGGAACAAGCAATCACAAAAGGTTAGATAGTATAGTAAAAGTAGTTACAAAGTAGAGGGGAAATTTTTTTAGTACTGTACAGGGGGGTTTTAACACATGTACAGGGGGGTTTTTCACTTTGTACATGGGGGTCAGAAGTTCTAAGATGGAGGAAAGTGGGCTGATCCTGTTCTTCCTCCTTCTTCTTCCTTACTTCCATGTTCTTGGTGATGTTGGCACTCACAGATTGGTTTAGAGTAGAAAAACACTTGGCAACGTAGGTAGTAGGTATTGGGGAATAATTGTAAACATGTTATACGTAATATATCTTATAAAAGATAGCAGCAGCCCTGGGCGGAGGGAGAGACGAAGAAGACAGCAGATAGAGAGGATGTCAGTGTGTGTGTGTGTGTGCCTCTACCCAGGCCGCTGATCAAATAGCCGCAGTCCAAGAACATAATCTGTTAGATAACTAGCAATAAACTGCCTTGAGACCGAACAGCTAAGCCTGCGGAGTTTTTCTTTGGAAGCACGGGTTGGAGGAGGAATTTCACCACCACATGTGGCCCCAAAACAAGGCTGGGGTTCTCACAAAGAAAAAACTTTGTGTGGAAATCAAATAAATGGCATTTATGTCTCATCCATATTAATCCAAAAGGATGAGCTCATATTAGTCAGTTCAGCATCCACTGATTTTCTCAATCATTAAACAAGTGCTGGCACATCAGTAATTTCAAAAAACAAATAAACAAACAAAAAACCATAAAGTTCTCTTCCAAAAAGAAATTAACTTTCCTAACAGTGGTTCTAAGCATATACTATTTTCCCTAAGACTTCTCTCTCCTCAACTTACTCATAAATCTTCCTCCACGGAAAATTACATAACAGCTACAAGGCATTGCAAAATACCAAAGAAAAAAAAAATAAATAAAAGTGATTTCAAGAACAACATGAATGTTAAGGACAAAACAAGTATGATAGTATGACTTACAACAAACAAAGAAATACAGTTGATTAAAATGAGACTTGGATCCTAGTATTTTGGACAGACTTTGAAATGTACAAGAAAGGAAATACTGTTAAAAAATAGTTTTCAGAGTCATCCATATTTTACTACTAATTCAAACAAACAGAAAAACAAATCTCGTATTGAAAATAGATTACATATTTCAAGTCTGCAGCAGCCCTTAGCTCTTCTTCTTGCAGTAACATTAGTTAATGATACCACATTTGCTCAATTTACTTAGATTTTATTAAATGAGACTCATAGAGTCCAAAAGCGTTAGCCATGATGCAATTCTGAAATTTCTTTCTTAGAAAGGTGTAATAAATAGAAAGAGATGAGGAGTTGTTTATCCAGTTCAATTTTAAAAACAACTCAAAGCAGATATTTTCATTACTATCCATCATCTTCTGTATTAGTCACTGACATTACGGGAGATTAATCATAGCCCTAGTACAAGCTACCGCTCTCTCCGGCTCCCGGAGCGGCAGAAGCGGCTGCTTCGCGCACACATCCCGGGAGCGGCAGCCGTACGCTCCGAAGCGCTGCTTCAGCCGAAAGACGCCGGCGACCGGCGCTTCCCTTCGGGCAGCAGCGGAGAGCCGGAGCCGGCTTCTCTAGTGCACTGCCTCACAGCGAAAAGCTTTAGCAGTGTGTCTCGCGTGGAGAAAGCTTAGCAGCGCAGCGCACTTATGCCGCCCTTGCCCAGAAACACGGATTTGCTGCACACTCCAAAAACACTGCTTTTTTCTGGGCAAGCTGCAAGCTGCTGTCTGCTGGCCGTGCTCGCTGCCTGCTCCTGCCCATCTCGTTGTTGCTGCGTGCACATACCGTCCTGGCATTCAGGGCACCGTGAAGGCAATCGCAAAAGTCCAGCAGCTGCTGACTCGCAAACAGAAGGCGCTGTCTATGTTCTCGCTTCCCCAGAAATTGTGCGCAGCCCTTCTTCTCTGCAGCTGCCATCGATGTCTCTGCATCTCGGAGCCTCAGGGGACAAGCAGGCATTTCCCCGGAGGGGCTTCGTCAGGACGGAGTCAAAAGCCAGGGAAGTTGTCCTGGAACACCTGCCATAAAGCATGCCAGCAGTGAATTGAAGGGGCAGGCGAGCGGTCGCCAGCGTCCTCTAGCAGCCCGAGCTGTGCACACAAGCCCGCTGCTCTGCGGCTTCGTTCTTCGCCCTCGTACAAGCTACCGCTCTCTCCGGCTCCCGGAGCGGCAGAAGCGGCTACTTCGCGCACACATCCCGGGAGCGGCAGTCACTCGCTCCGAAGCGCTGCTTCAGCCGGAAGACGCCGGCGACCGGCGCTTCCCTTCGGGCAGCAGCGGAGAGCCGGAGCCGGCTTCTCTGGTGCACTGCATCACAGCGAAAAGCTTTAGCAGTGTGTCTCGCATGGAGAAAGCTTAGCAGCGCAGCGCACTTAGGCCGCCCTTGCCCAGAAACACGGATTTGCTGCACACTCCAAAAACCACTGCTCTTTTCTGGGCAAGCTGCGAGCTGCTGTCTGCTGGCCGTGCTCTCTGCCTGCTCCTGCCCAGCTCGTTGTTGCTGCGTGCACATACCGTCCTGGCATTCAGGGCACCGTGAAGGCAATCGCAAAAGTCCAGCAGCTGCTGACTCGCAAACAGAAGGCGCTGTCTATGTTCTCGTTTCTCGACAACTCAAGGCAGCCCTTCTTCTCTGCAGCTGCCATCGATGTCTCTGCATCTCGGAGCCTCAGGGGACAAGCAGGCATTTCCCCGGAGGGGCTTCGTCCGGACGAAGTCAAAAGCCAGGAAAGTTGTCCTGGAACACCTGCCATAAAGCATGCCAGCAGTGCATTGAAAAGGCAGGGAGCTGTAGCCACCGTCCTCTAGCAGTCAGAAGGCTCTGCACACAATCTCGTCTTCCTGCGGCTTCGTTCTTCGCCCTCGCACAAGCTACCGCTCTGTCCGGCTCCCGGAGCAGGAGAAGCGGCTGCTTCGCGCGCACTACACCGGAGCTTCGGGCGAAAGACGCCGGCGACTGCGCTTGGCTTCGGACAGCTCCAGAGAGCCCTAGTGTGCGTCTGCACTAGACTGCATCATAGTGAAAAGCTTTAGCAGTGTGTCTCGCATGGAGAAAGCGTAGCAGCGCAGCGCACTTATGCCGCCCTTGCCCAGAAACACGGATTTGCTGCACACTCCAAAAACACGGCCTTTTCCTGCGCAAGATGCCAGCTGCATTCTGATGGCCGTGCTCTTCTCCCTGCTCCTGCCCATCTCGTTGTTGCTGCGTGCACATACCGTCCTGGCATTCAGGGCACAGTGAAGGCAATCGCAAAAGTCCAACAGCTGCTGACTCCCAAAGACAAGTTAAATTTTATGGAAAAAAAATATTGTAATCTTAACTAGAGATTATTATAGCACCAGTAATAGGTTCTGTCTTGCATGTAATACCTACATTTTACAGAGCAAAGAACAGTTCCTCCTTGAGTTTGTCTCATTAGATAATAATAATGTCTATGGAAGATATTATGTTTTAATTTTCATCTTTGAAGTCATCAGATCCATAAGTTTTTCCTTTTCCACTCAGTTTTTTTCTGCTTATGTAAATATTTTTCATGCGGTTGTAATTAAAAATCTACACTAAGTAAACAGATAGCTTTGCCAAAGAATTTTTAAAGTGAAAATTGTAATTGGGATTTACAGGGCCATGTTTAAATACATAGACGAGAAAATTTCATTTATCAGGAAGATTTTCAGTTCATTAGACAACTAGGTTGTTTTTTGCTGGAAGCAATTAAAAATGTAGCTCCATGCCTCCCTCTGCTAAAAAACAACAACAACAACAAAAACCAAAACAAACCAACAACCAACCAACCAAACAAAACCAAAGCAAACAACTGTACCAGCAACGTGTTTCCTTTTCTTGTGTTTTTTTTTCCCCTGGTAATCATGTGTGCTAAAGAGTCTTAACTTCATAAACCATTTCAGACTGTGCAGTAGAAAATGAACCATGAATGATGTTTTGAATATCAGTTTATGAACACCCTGGGTTCACTGATGATAATTGCTTTAGTTTTGACTACATTAAAAGCAGTAGCATCAAAATACCTAAGTTAAACTATATGAAATTAATACTGGACTTTAAAAAACAGATTCCAGTGTGACTGATAATGGATGTTAATTTAATATATCTTTGGAAACCAGGAGTAGGGAACTATTCAGAGATCTCTCAAGGAAGAATGCAGCACTAAAGCAAAGGCTACACGCACATAAAGCTTATATAGAAATTAACCATTTACGGCTGTCCTGTTGAAAAGAAAACTCTCCCCCACACTACTCCTCTAATTTTTGCATGTCTGATACCAGCCAAAGGCACTTTGAGAGTGTTTAGCTGTGAAAATTTGACAATGGTGAATCACTTTTGTACAGTTTTTATTTTAAAATGGGAGTGTATTGCTGATAGCAGAGTGCTTTGGACATTGCCAGTCCCTCCTTTCCCAAAGAAATCTATATCCTGTATAACTGTTGTTGGAGAAGTTATCTGAGAAACCACACTTGAGATACTCATTAGGTATCTTTTACAGAAAGTGAGGGTTATTATTTTATGGACAGTTCTGAACTATACCAAAATCCAGACTGCACATTTTAAGACAGACATGAACTGCAAACACTGACTTCTGTAGCTGTTAAATAATGCAAAAAAGAAATTTGCTTTCTAATTTGTAGATCTGAATTCAGAACAGTGCCTTTTGAGCTCATCAGTGCATTCAAAATTTGGGACTAAAACAATAATTTTTTAAAAAGAGTTGAAGAGATGGACAAAAAAAGTTATTGAATTTTCTTTTAAATTACTTACCAATATTTGATTGCTTTCTAAAGGTTTGTCATACTAATTAGTGATGAATAATTATAAATCTTTGCAAATTACCTGTAAGAACAGTGTGTATCAAAAAGTTGCAGCTGAGGAAGATCTTGCTTCAGACTTGGAAACACATAGACACTAGGCTGCAAACACAGAATAATTGACTGGTCCTAATCCACCTGTCTTTTCTCTTCCTTAATCTTCTATAGGTAAGCAGTAAAAGTGAACTAATTTGAGAAGAATTTGAAAAGTGATTTATCTTCAACAAAAACTTGGTGTCAAATGTGTTGCCTTCAGTGAGCTGTGCCATCTTACATAATGGGTAGTCCTTCCTTAGGGCTGAAATAAAAAACTAGCACAAGATGCCAAAGCTGCCATTCCCCTAGGAGCATTCCTGAGAAGGGTTGTGAGGAAGAATTAGTATCACACTATGCTTGGCACTGTTAGCAGGGCCCTGCATACCAGGTTTTAACTGGTTTAACAAATGTATTTTAGGACTAAGACACTTTTTCTCCCTTCCTCAGACATATTGTACCAGGATCTGCTGCCAGCTGGCTGTTGATGTCATAAACCTTTCTTCCAGTCATACTAAAAAAGAGCAAAACGATTGAGGCCAATTTTTTATCTACCAATGACTGACATTTGTTTTTCTTACCATAAAGGTATATTGGAGTCTTGGTGTGACTACATGCGGTGAAAAAGTGTATCAAAACAAAACAGTCTTGGGAGCCTCAAAGGAAACTTCTCCTTTCTAGGGTTAGGGGTTTTACAAATAAAAAGCTGCATTAAGCATCTCCTATTTTTAAGCATAAACTTTTTAATATGGGTTTAAAGTAGCAAGGTGGAATGATAATTAGTTCTGCTTCCTTAACTACGACATCCTTGCCCTCTTCCAATGTTCCAGAATCTTTGAAGTGTTCTCTGTGTTGTGCTGGGTGTGGATTTGTACTACGCTTGAAGTTTAATATATGAAATAGAAGCTGATCAGTTACTTGAAAAGGTGTGATGAGGTACCCATTGATCCCGTCTATTTACAGCTGGTTTACTTTTTTACCAAATTGGCTAATACATTGCAAATAGTTCTTTTTCAAAGAGCCATTCACATGAGATGAGATAGTTTTAGTCCTTCCATTACAAATGCTTAATTCTCTATGAAGTGTGAGGCACATTAGCAAGACCTCCAGTGTTATCTGTAAGTGCTTTAAAACTGTGTTGTTCACATTATTATCAGAGGTAAGAACTAAAGGAGCTGCAAATATTATCACACATCTCCTACATACTAATAACTGGGCTGTTGAATATGAGGGTTACAGCTCTTTCTCCTTCTGTTTTACAGATTTGTTGAGACTCTTTTACTTCCAGCGTTAGCCATTTAATGAATCAGATCAAATTAAAATAGTTTCGAAATTGCTCATACCTCATTATTTAATGTTGTAATCTCTCTTTTCTCATATTTTTCCAGCTGGCAGTAAAAATCTGTGTGCCTTCAGAAGACGATTTGAGTGCAGCAGGCTTCTTTGGAAAGCATCTACTGATCCAACATGACTGCATTACTGCTTTGTGCATGCAGACACAGCACTAATAATAGTGAGAATGGCTTTAGAAGCAAGACTAGTTCAGCTATAAATTGTTAATAATTAATAGCTGACCCTTTAAGAAAAGACATTGCCTACATACATTATCCTAAAGCTAAGTTTAATTTAACAGGCTGTGTAAGGAAAACAAGGGAAATGCTGTCATATTTTGCATTCAGAACATCAAATGCACAGTTGCTATAGGAAGGCACATTTCGTGTCTAGAAGGGCTGTGAGGGAAAAAGCTAATTCCAAAACTGTTACTGTTTTTACCTCTTATGTTCAGAAAGTTCATCACAGTAGAAGGATAAACATAAGAATTCCAGATTTTTATTAATTTAAAAACCCCCAAAAGGTAGTAAGTTAAGCAGCAATCACAGAGTTGTGTAAAGACTATGTCATTTTTGGTGACTATGCCACTGGTTTAGTAATATAAACAGCACATGTTACACTACAAAACATTTGGATCTAAGAAGTTCTGCCCCTTCATGTCTACAAGATGTGTACATGCTTATTTTTCTTATTGGACAGCTTGTTACTGAAAAAATGTTCTGTTTTTATATAGCATTATTTCTGTAAAATTCCATTAAAATATTTAGAATACTTATTACCCTTAATGTGCTGAACTATCTGGGATTTTACTGATGAGAATGGAAGATCTCGACTGATCTTGAAAAGTTTCATTATGATTGCCACAGAATGTTTATTAGGATGGTGTGGTGCTCAACAAACTTTGACTTTAAAACCTGTCTTTTGCTTCTAGCAACCAGTTTTAATACTAAGTGAACATAAATTATTGATGTATAAGTATTCATTCAAACAGTCACAGATTGTTGTATAGCTCCTAATGTACCTTCCTCTGAGGTCAATGTCAACCACACTGTTGACATAATTGGTAAGTTTGCCTCTTTGCTGTGGAAATATAGTCAGTTTTGTTGAGAATGTGAGAGATCTTGAATAATCTAAGTGATTCATGATTAGTTCACTAGAATTTACCCTTTTTCACTTGAATTGCACTTTGTTAATTTAAATAACACAAGTTCTCACTGTAGAAATTGAGGTGACCAAAACAGATGGCCTGATCTGAGGGTTTGTGGGTTATCACATGGGTGCAGGGTTGAATTCCGCTGTATTCAAATTTATGGGTGCTGTTCTTGGACACAATGCAGAGTCAGAGCTTGATGCCAGAGATAATATTGCCCAGAACAGAAAACCTTTGAGACCTCAATGTTAATTAATTACTCTGTCTTGTATCTTCATTCCTGTTTAAAAAAAATATCTTCTAATAGTTTTGCAACCCATTCCTGAAGGCAGGGTAACTGAGGTTCATGAGGTATCCCTTGGGGCAGCAGATTAGAGTGAAAGAGCACTGAATGACACTTATATATTAGAACGATTTGATTGCAAACGGAAGGAGGTATGTAACCAATGTAACCATTATTATCATCATCTGTAGTAATACAAGTATAAAGATATCATTTAAGAAAATATCTAAGGGGGGAAAAAAAAGGAACTGTTAGACTAAATAGTGGAGAGAAAAAGTATCACTACTTGTGGATCCAGTAATGAAACCTGATTGTTGCAATTTCAATATCTTGTTAAAAGTGATGGTCACTGTCCTGATCAGGGTTGGGAGAAGCCCATGAAACAAAGATTTCAACATATGCTTAAGGTGCTTTCAGGTTCAGGTGGGAATGCCCAGCCCCCTCCCCTGAGGAGGTTTTAACACTGTGGATCATGCAGAGTCCTCTGGTGGAAGACTCCAGAAATGAGTATGGAGGTGCTTTGATCGTCACTGGTGGCTGCAGGTGACATCTGTCCCAAAACTTGGGGTGATATGTCCATAAACAGTGGCTTCCTTTCCCACAGTTTGCTGCAGTGGGAATTTCTGTCTGCATGCATTAACCAGGATGTGCTCACCAGATCTCACACACACCTGCCAGGCCTGGAATTAGAACTTTCCTGTTGTGAATCCCTCACTTCTGTGCTTATCTGAAGTTTCTGCTGTGGTGACTTTCCTTATGGCAGGTTCCTTCTTGTCAATGTTTGAGACAGGCAGCTGTGCTCTCTAAGCCCTTACAAACAGTTATGAGAGTTTGATTTGGTTTGTGACTCACACAAACCAAATCAAATTGGTTGTTGGCTTCTTATCTCCACCTTTCTGCACAGTGTGTCATAGAAGATAATATGAAGGAAAAGACAAGTGCATGCATAATTTAATTAAATTTTTAAATTCTGGAAATCTCCTAGTTTATGCAAATTGCTAATTATCAGGTAATAGAGCAAAACATGAGCCAACTGACTACTCATGGGGCAGCTTGGAATGGACAGATGACCATTAAATACTCTAGCATGTTTAGGGGACAGAGTGTGGTACTTCAAAGTGATTGCTAAAACACAATGTTACCACCAGCATGTAATTTCTTTTTTTAAAACCCAACATATCAATAGGAAAAGGAGACCATCAGGACTAATACACGTTTTTCTATTACTTAAAAAGGAATGGAAGTGATGATCTTATTCAAACTACCTGATCAGTTTAGCAGGAGGTAATTCCTCCTTGAACTCTGTTTATAGGCAAATTAAACTGACTGTTGTCGTAGTTTGACACGGAAAGAGAATTTTTTCTAGAAGAAAGAGGTCAATTTAGATATTGACCAATTGAAAGTAGACACGCCTCTGAGAACACAGAGGGGTTGAAAGCAGAATTCCCAGGGGAACTCATTCTCTTTAGTTCCGGTTAGTGTGCAGTGCAAACCTCCCCTGCTCAGCCACGAGCTGGGTGGGGGAGGGAAGCCCCCATGGCCTGAAAGGTAGGCCCCAAGGGTGGTGGAAGGACTGGAACCGGGCTGGCCCCTGCAGATGGAAGGGTGGAAGAAATCTGGGATGTTTCCATTTCCTCCCCCTCCGGGGTTTCTCTCCCGAGGGGGAGAGAGAAAGAGACGGAGGCGGTCCTGTCCTGTCAGCAATTCCACCGCGAGGAAGGAGGAGCGGGGGGAGCAGCAAGGTGCCCAGTGCGTGGGAGTTGCTGGATATCCGGGCATCGAGCCATCCTGGGAGTTCAGACTTTTAACCCTTTCTTGAGAAATAAAAGCTTTGTAAATTTTCCTTTCCCCTCCTTAGTTTAAAAGAAAAGAAGAGGAACACCTTGGACCCTGGGATGGAATGTTAGAAAAAGGAATTCTAGAGGGGAGGGGGACAAGGAGTAACTTTTAGCTAGACTTTTCCATGTTAGCCACAACCTGAACCAATCTTCTCCTTCAAGAGGGACTGTGTTTTAGGAAGATGCCAGTGAGTCAAGAGACCTGCTTCAGCTAGAAAAAAGACAAAATTAGAGTGAACAGAGAAAAGGTTAGGGGGTTTGTGGTAGCACCCCCTTGCCCTAGAAAAGAAAGAGAAGAGAAGAAGATCTCTGTTCTTGAGCCCTCAGCCCCAGGGGAAAATGGGAGGGACTGTAGTCCCAAACAATAAAAAACTAAACTGTTGTTTTCTCCCCTCTTAGCACGGCATCCTTGAAAAGAAAAATCCTAAAAGCAGTCTGTCCATCCATGCATTTAGTAGTAAGAACACTGTGCATGGAAAGGAGAAGAGTCACCATGACAAACTTTTTCTCCAAGCAGTGCCATGTGTGACATGGAAACACAAGATATAAAGCTGTGTTCCTTGGGGGGTCTGTAGCACAGGAGAGACTCTGTTCCCTCAATAAACTAAGTATTAATTGTTTAGAGGGTAGAAACCTGATTAGAGTCCAGATTGTGTCTCACTGTAGTTTGTTAAAGTTAAATAGTAGAGAGAAGAATATTTTACAAAGTCTTCATTTAATCTTTATATAGTTTTTTTTTTCCCTTCTTTAGTTTTCTCTTTTCTTTAGTAATAGTAATTTAATAAAGTTTTTTCCCCTGTTATTAAACTAAAGCCTGCTTTGCTCTATTCTAAATTCCACTTCACAACATTCAAAAGAAAAATCACATTTTCATAAGGGCACTGGCATTGTGCCAGTGTCAAACCTTGACAACTGTATTCTCTGAAACGTGTCAGGCTGACTGCACATAATATTACTGTTAAGGCAAGGCAGCTCTATTACAGTGATACCTTCTTTAGAATCATATCTAGCTTGCATGGAAAAAAAAAACTGTACGTGTTCCTGTACTACACAGAATATTTTAAATACATTGCAGGTAATAATGAGAATTATTATATTTATCATTTATATTTGTCTAGCACTAGCTAATTTTGAGTCATATATTTTCTTTTATACAATTTATTAGAAAAATATTGAACCAAAAAAAGAAACTATAAATGTAAATAATGCTAAATTTAGAAGGTCCATAATTTTGGCATACAGATTTCCTGTAAACCCATGTGAGTTTTGCTGCATGACCTCTATTAGAGCTAACTTATTTTTGATCATAGGATCATAGGATGGTTTGGATTAGAAGGGAATTTCAATTCCAATCCCCCTTCATGGCTAGGGAGAACTTCCACTAGGCCAGGATGCTCAAAACTCCATTCAGCTGGCCTTGAACTTATGTTTTAATAACATCCAGTTATCTAGTTATTTTATTAGGAAAGTCAAGTCACTGCCATCATTTCTAGTTACTTAAAGTATCATTTAATATAGAATAATTTTCTGTTTTGACAAGTCTGTCGTATTTTGTAAGCTTGTAGTTTGCTAAAGTAGATAGTACTGATATTAGATAGGACATTTAATTTGCTTTCCTAAGTTTCTCTGCTAAAGTGTGTATTCAAAGTCCATGAATGTTAATATCCCTGCTTAACCTCAAGGTCCTGAATCTCCAAGTAAAATACAACTTTTGTGCTGCAAATTTGAGATTTTTCCCCCTTTTTAGAGCTAGAAGTACTGCATGAAAGAAAAAAAAAATTAAGTTGCAAGAGGAAAAGGTCTTTAAATTCACTGTTTGGTGTTTATCAAAACAGCAATTTTAAATTAAAAAGTATGTTGAATTAGCATTAATTGTGAAGTTTACCTGTTTTTCTGAAATGGAATATGAGAGCTGGATCTGCATTTCATTTAACCTCAAGCAATATGGATTGAATTTACTTCATTGGGAATTTTATAAAAACTTGAAAATAAAAGGTTTCATTCCAAGTAAAAGTTCCATTTTGAAAAGGATAGGCTTTTTTACTTATCCATTAATTAATAACTAAGTTTGATTCCCCTGAGCATATTTGTCAGTTCTAGTTCATACTGTAAGATTTAAGTGAGAAGAAATTACAGAATGAGTTAAACTTTATGATTCAAAGAATTCCAGTTCACTGTAAGGAGCTGTAAAGTAAAGCACACCTTTATTGGCCTGGTCATTGGGAGCATGTGGCATGCAGGGGGTTCATACCAAAAAGATAGGCTGGAAATAAATCCCCAAAGACTGATGTCTATAGAGCAGGTATTTGCTTATTGCAGCGCTGGTGGGTGAGGGGGATATCTCCACCTAGCTCACCCACCTTTGTCAAGTGCTGTGGTATATTTATGCACATTGTATAGAAAGTTTATATCAGGTTATATTGGTATAAAAAGCTATGATTTAAGTTATATAAATATAAAAAGGTTTTAGGTTATGTAAGTGTAGAAAGTTATAATTCAGATTATATTGATGTCTTGTTACTCAGGTTGTATAAGCACCTCGTAACGTTGACCTAAGTTGTATAGGCATCATGGTTAACGCCACACCTCCATGTGCATCTCTGTTGTGCTCATCTTACAGTGGTTATTTATTGGTTTACGAGTTTGGCACCTGCCCTGTTTGTTTGTTTATCTAAAGTTACAGTCTTAAGGGATTGGAGTCTGACTAACTTGTGGTTTTCTTATCTTCTGTTACAAATGTGGCACACTATTCTTATCCAATACATTCATCACACCTATTTTGCTAATGCTTACTTGCATTATTGCACACCTTATTGCTGTATCAGTTATACTTCATCTGACATTGTGCAATAATTATGTTCCTATTCTATTGTGCAATAATTATGTTACTATTCTTTTATTACATTTTTCTGTGCTTTGTGACAGGTCTTCTATTAGTCATAAAAACAACCAGTAGCAGCTAGTAAGCATTCTTCAGTATTGCTTAGTGCATGCGGGTTAAGACCTTGTCCTGCAGAAAAAGCAGTTAGCCAAACCCATTCGCTCACATTCCTTTCCCTTATCATCACAGTCCACTTGTTTTTGTTTTTCTCCAAGAGCAGTTAGCATTAGGCATAGCATCAACCATTTGCTTATCATCTGGGACTAGGCTTCTTGTGCAAAAGTGGCTGGTAACACCTAATTTTTATTAATCTATGCTTTATACTAAGGTGTTTGTGTTAAAGGAGTGCTGTGTTTCATTTAGCAAGTTATAATTGATATGAATTGTTCTTACTGATGTCTCAAATCTTCATACTTACCAAGTTTTGCTTTGTTTCTTGTATATGTTTTAAGGTAAGAAAAATCTCACACTGTCACTCATGCTAAATACATCCCTTTATGTCTCCTGTTCATCACAGACAATCCATCATTTGCAGTGTTTCAATCTGGTAATTTGCTCACACAGAATCACGACATCATTTTAATGTATAAAACATCTACTCATCAATATTAGGAAAACTTAAGTTCTACAGGTGAGCAAGGGGACATAGTGCCCATGAAATCTACACAGGGTGTTGGGATTAAATTTGGATGAACTATGATATGTTTTCAATTGCATGGACAAATGTTGTGAAATGATCTCATGTTTTTACTCTTTCTGTTAGACAGGGCTATGAAGAGCTGGAAAGACAACTGAAAGAAGTCTTTAAAGAGAGGAGCAACATACTTCATCAACTGTTAAAGACTTCTAAAGAACTTCAGGGAATTAAAGTAAACCTCCAGGTTAGATTCTGTCTCAGTTATCTGTAAGATTACTTAATTACCTCAACATTTTCTTTTTGGTGTCTTTTAATTACAAAAAATATGTTTCTTTTTAAAAATCATTAAATATGTGAATAATTATTATTTTGTTTATTTTGTTGATCTTCTATTAAACATAAACCTGATAGTTTCATAGAAATTTTCATCCTAATGTGTTTGGGCCTTTATCAACTCAATAAAAATAAAGAAAATATGAAAATAGAACATAGAAGAAGGAAGGGAAGGACAAGAAATACAGAGTATTAATGGGGCTGACACATTTGAAGCATGGACAGACGACTCTTCAGCTAATTAAAGTTGAAAAGAAGGATATTTTATTGCAGTGCTGGACAAACGTGGAATCATTTCTAGATACATGTCCAAGACTCCTGCCCTCTATTTTTACAGAAAAGATTTTATGTATCCAGGCAGTTTCTAAGGACACATAATACATCATCATTACCTGCCCACTTCGTATTATAATCAGCTGAATATCCATTACAGCTGAATTGTGTTGGTGGGAGTTTGAAATTGGGGAGGGGTCGTATGGGAGGAAGAAAGTTGTCTTCCTCATGGTGAGCTCTTAGCCTATAGCCAGTTAGCAGGACCTTTTGACCTGCTAGTCACAGTCCAAGCCTCTCTTAACTGTTGGATTATTCCTGAAGTGAGGTATTTCTATGGTCTCTGCTTCTTCACAATTGCTTCATCTGTCTTTGTCACATCTAGCTTCTCTTTCTTAATGTATTTTTTACTCTTTAACTGAGATACATGATCTTTGCTAGCTAACTTAGTTTCTTAACTAATTTTAAAATCTTAAATGAAATACGTAATAATCTACTATCCCAATTATATCCCCCTCTGGCCCCTTGACTCACATTTGTACTGGCAGCTACTGAAAAGGATGGCCTTTGCTGTTGCAGGTTGGATCTTTGCTGCTGAATTCCATACACTCAACTTAATTTAGTTGCTCAGTTTACCTTTCTGACATGTCACCTACACAGTCTGACTGGATTTACTGCAGGGCATTGATTTACAAATTTGGCTGACAATCTGTGCTAGATGAGCCTGAAGTGAGAGCTGAGACTCGTTTTCATTTAACTGCTATGCCATGGTTAGACTGAAAGGGCAATAAACTAACTCTGAACTCAAATCAGCTCCTCAGAGGAAAAACTAAATTGAAAGTGTTTCCCTGGATTTGAGGTCCAGATATTCAGCTGAGGGAGCACCTGTCTTTTCCCAGTAGAGTCTGTTGGTCTGCTGAAAACATTTAGACTCATTATCAGTTGAAATTGGTCTCTGTATTTCATGCCATTTTAAAATAAATTATTTTTCTGACAATACATCTTTGTAAGCTAGCTGGGAAAAATGAAAGGAGAAGAAGCACTCTTATCTGTTCTCAGGAGAATACCAGTGGTGTGTATCAGTACCGGGCTATATTATAGTATTATGTTATATTTTCTTATGTTCCAGACTTCCCTGGTTTTAATTAATCAACCTTTTGATCTTTGGGGTTTTTGGTTTGGGAGTTGGGTTTAATTTGGGGGTTTTTTGAGTGTGTTATCACCATTACTGCAGACTTTTTTTTATTTTTTAGAGAAATATGCTCTCCTTGTAGCAAATTTCTTTTAGAATGTAGCACAGTTGAAGGTAATATTCAGCAAAATTACACTGTGAAATATTTTAAACTCAACACTACAGAGATCTTGGTATAGGCAAAGAGCTGTAGTATTATCTTCTGTATATATACACTTAACTTGGTCATAAAATTCTAATGCTTTCAGTCATTCATCTGTTTCTAAATCTGCTTGCATTTATCTCACATTTACTGTTTCAGAAATACAGAGCTGTGTATGGTTAACTGTGTTTGAGCTACAGTAAAGAAAAATCAGACTATTCTTCCAATTTTCTTAAGTGGTAATGTCTGCAATTCACCATTTTAGGAACAAGGGCTAAATACTTTTACAGATTATTAATAAAAAGGATCTCTTTAATAGAGTTTTCTGGGTTTTTTTTTTGTTTGGTTGGTTTTGTTTTTTTTTTTTTTTTTTTGTTGTTGTTGCTATCAGTCTTTAAAAAATGATGAAGCATCAACCAAAACTGATGTACAGAAACTTCTGGAAATTGGCCAAAACCAAAGGTAAAACCCTCACTTCCTTCTTTTTCTTTCCATTTCCTGACTAAAAGCTGTCAGACTAGCAAATTTCACCTTTCCTTTTACTATAAACACTGCTGTATTCCAGAATCTGCTAATTGTAACAGTAAAATAAAGGCAGAAAATACTCTTTTTGAAACAAATGATGAATTTACTGATGTTTGACATATGATAGGAAAATGTATTAAAATGGTATGGTGAGATATCTGCTAAAGAAAGACATTGAAATTTAAAGGAAATTTTAGTCATGAAATATTCCTTAAAAAATAAATTCAGGATTTTTAGAAAATTAAATGACTAAAGTGTCTAAATCTCTAAGTTTGGATATGATGACATTTATTCAAAGCTCTTAATTAAATATTTATATGTGTAGACACTCAAAATCATTAGTCCATGTGCAAACAGGAATACTTCCACTGGGTATTAGTGATGAATGGAGTTAGAAAGAGAAAGAAGTATTAATTTCAAATTATTCATTGAGCACTTAAAAAGTTATTTCTCATGGCTGGGAACTTGCATTCCTTAGTCCTTAGTCTCAATTTCCCTAGTGCTTCATTGTGAGTAAGTCTCATCATTCTGTCTCTTCATTTTTAAAATTCAGCCCAACAAACAGCAACATCAATACAATTTTAGTAACAAGAAAACATAACTAATATAGTGACCACTTTTGCTGGAAAAATAGTATATAATGAGTGCATCTATACTTCATATTTCTCCCTAGGAAAAATGTTTAATAAGAAAAATTATTGAAGTTCATACTTCCTTCATTGTTGGAAATGCAATAATTAAATTCCATGGCCATCTTACATCTACATTCAGTGTAGATGCACACATGAAAGTATGAATAAAATTGCATTGCTACCTTGTGAGAAAATTACCTTTATATCTTAAATACCCAATATATAAGGTCTGCAATACAATACCAGTGGAATTTCTTATTTTTACTGTGATCCATAACAATCTTTCAGGTATTCCAGACAAATAAATTCTAGAGGAAAGACTTTAGCTACTGTCCTATTTAAATACATATGTGGCTTGGATATGACTGAAGGTGTAACATCTCAGCATCATAGCTGTCCTTCACACAGACAAAATCCGTCATCATACATGAATGCAGTTTTGTGGTGGTTTGATTGTTGTGCAATTTTCCTTTATAAAATTGAGACATGAATTGATTAAAAGTATTAATGGACTGTTTAGTAAATAGATCTTAGTTGCATATGGGAAAATTGAGTCTGCTGAAAGAAAATTTTATTACGTATTTCAAATATTCTTCCTAATCTCCTCTGTAAATCACCACTTGCAGTCTCTCAAGTTCCACCCTAAAATATATCTTGATTTTGCTTCTGAGACATCGAATGCACTGCACAAGAGCAGTTCCCAGAAATAAAAAGTGCAATCTGCTGCTGAGCAGCCCACTCCATCATTCAGAAAATGAAAGGTTTTTACAGTATACTGCAAGGAAATGCTTTGGGGCTACTACTGTTGCCAGCAGTTTACATACTTACTAGATTTCATTTCCAGAGAGGTGTAAAAGTTCAACGTATGAAAGAGGAATTTAAAATGTGCCAGGGAATCTTCCTCATAGAATTTCACTGGGGAAGGGTCACAGTTTATTTGCCAGGGTCCTCAGGCTACCTTGTATCTGCAGTAAATGAAGAAAAAAGAACATAATATTATGCTTAAATCTATTGTGTTGAAGCCAAAATTCAAAACATATCCCAATATTAATGTTGTGATCTTTCTTTGAACAAACATGAGCTGCAGACTTGGTCTGAGCACAACTTTGATTATACTCTACAATACAGTAAAGTTTAGAGTACTAGAATGTCAGCTTTTGTAAGTAAATGTTCTGTTGACTTCAGAATAGATTTTTTTTTAAATTCCTTTTGTGCAAATTGTTCAATAATACCCAAGTTCCAAGTAAAACTTAGTCACTTACTATAATGCCCCCAGTTTTATTCTGTGTATCATCAACACTGTGCAACGATGGCATCTTTTAGTGCTGATGGTATATTGTTTTCATGCTGCTCAATCACTCTTTTAATTAAATCTGTTTTATACTAGTGTTGCCAAAATTGCTGAAAGTACTCGGGGTTATCAGCTAAAAAAAATTATCTAACAGGTGGCAAGTTCTTTTAAAATTATGTGGTTTCCCTTCAGTTTAGTTTTCACAGGACTAAATTATTGTATGTTACTGTCTGTAAATCCAGTTGTCTTGGTCTTCATTGAGAGTTTATCCATGCAAGCAGCAATCCTCCAAAAGCCCTACAGTTCCTATGAAATATGTCATTTTACTACTTTGCTACATCTCCGAATTGTTTCATGTGCTGTGGGTAGAAAATTCCCACAATTTAGAGAAAATCTCCGGCTGAATCAGTAATGCAGAGGGTTTTCACTTGATTCAAATAAACCAAATCCAAGCAATTATCCTGCTCTTTTTTATTTTTATACCAGAGTCTTCTACTGAATTTTTTGTTGCTTGTCTCTAGAAGGTGCCATATGAGGTTGAATTTTACCAGAGCATGATTTATTTGTTTATTTTAAAGCAGATATAAGCTAGTTCTTATTGATAATAGTATGTCTCGATGACAGTGGATTTTCACTTGCCTACTTTTCTCACTTTTTTGGTGTGAATCATTTTTGTTAGAAATTATGCACTACCAGATGTTTTGCACAGCAGGCCATTCAGCAGACATAAACGGTGGCCACTTTGCATCATAGATTGATTTTTATTTTGCATTGGCACTATACTTCATGGAGCCGTTATGATTTAATTTGGGAGACTCACAAAGTAATCTGTTTCCTACTCTGAATAATTAAAGGTCAATTTTTAAATCTGAATAAGTATTTCCTAGTGGACACTTGTGTTGAAGTTTGTATTCTGTGTTTTCAATAACCTAGGGAAATGAAATCTCTCCAGGAAGCCTTTCAAAAGCAGCTTAATGAGGAAGCTGAGAAGGCAGAGAAGCAGCAGGCTACCATGAGTGTTTGTCTTTCTTTCCTTATTTTTGTTTTTCTTCTGTTTTTTCTTAATCTTGCCTTGAGAATTTATTAGCTTAAAAAACTTTGTAAAAAAAGAATGGATTTCATATATATGTTAGTACTCTGCAAGCTTCAGAAGAAAGGATCTGGAAGAAGTTTTAATGTTCTAAAATATTAAGATTACTTCCCTTATTTCTTTGGAATTTATGGATGTTTATACACTTCTGGAGACTTTAGACAGGAATTTTAGGCCTAAGTCTTCTCCCTGGGGAGAAGATCTTCATGGACCCTCATGTCTCATCTATACTAATATAGACTGTCATACATCTATTGACTTTTTAGGAATTACTATTGGTTTTCACCAACAAAATAGATAGTAGAGTGTCTGATTTTGACCATAGTGAAACTAATTATCATTCTAGAAGGTATTATTAAGTCCTATTAAGATTTCATACTTTATTGAAATTCTGTTTCTGGACAAACTGCACAATTGTTTTGACTTTCATGTAGCAATATGATGTTTTGTAGCATAAACAGACACATTTTGCTACTGTACGGGAAAAAAAAAAAGGCAGAATCATGTTTACTAAGATGAAAAAAGGAAATTTTTCATATGTTGGTTATTAATATTCCTGTAACATGGACACAACTGAGCATAAGTTGCTTAGATAATCTCCAGAGGTTCCTTCAAACCTTAAGTGTTTTATGATTTGAAATCTGGATTTGAAAACAACCTGCTAGAAGTGTTTATAGATCTATTTTCTATTTCATATTGGATAACTACAGTTTTCTTTACTAACATTTTGCTGTCTTCCAGGGTCACAAAGCAAGGGTTTGTCCAAGACAGACAGTGTAATTATTAAATTCAACAAATATTTACAGTGCCTTATTTCATATGACTGTGATTTGTATGTGGCTTTATTCCCTTGGTGAGCAAAATGTGAGAGTGTATGTTTTCCTACCTTCTAATTAGAAACAGCTTGGATTGTGGACCAAACTATTCCTATTGTAGGTTTCTTTCAGTTAATCTCTTTTTTGAAAACAAATTTTTTCCCTTTGTTGCTCAAAGATC
Source organism: Lonchura striata (assembly GCF_050655825.1). Classification (NCBI taxonomy): domain Eukaryota; kingdom Metazoa; phylum Chordata; class Aves; order Passeriformes; family Estrildidae; genus Lonchura; species Lonchura striata. Next base: position 79,635,976 of record NC_140705.1, on the reverse strand, counting down.
TGAAAAGTAAGGATACTTTCTGTTCTTGTGTACCACACAACATAAAATTAGTGTATTTTTGGACTTTTATTTTTGTCTAGAGAAAAAAAAAAGAACTTTTATCCTGAAAAGAAGTAATCTGAAAGCGGTATTGAGTTTGAAAATGACAGCATATTTTGGTGGTCTTTCTAGCCAGGACAGTATATCTCCAGAAAAAAACGAAACAAACTGCACTTCTTTTAAGTACCTTTTGTACTGAGACAGTCTATAAATTATCTGCCGCGCTCCCGCCCCGGTTCCCTTTGTCTCAGCCCCGGCTAGCTCTTCTCTGGGGCGAGAGTGGGCGATGGAGGCACCCTCCGCCGCTCCCTGCTGGGGTTTGGAGAGTGCCTTTGTGGGTTCCCGGCAGCGCTAGCAAGCCTCGCGGTGGTAAATGAAGAGCGGATCCTGCTGGGGGCTAAGTCCAAGTTTATTGTAGCCCAACGGGGCCAAATATCCTAGAACGATGCCAGCCAACAGGAACAAGCACAAGGTGCTTGCACTGGCTTATAAACTGTAAGGGAGGGGTATCCAACGACCAATGGGGATAGGGATAGGGGGTGGCTCCGGGATGGGGGGATATGGTGGGGTCCAATGGGGGAAGGATATGGGGGGAGCCCCAGGTCCTCGCCCAATCACCCGGTGCCCTGAGTAGAAGCTTCTGGATGGATGGGAAGGGGCACCGAGTGATAGACAAGGCACCCGGGGGGGGTAAAGGGAAAGACTGCGCCCCTTCCAGGGCGATGGACAGCCACTGGAGAGGCGGGAAGGGAGGACAAGGCGGGAAAACTGGGGATAAACCAAGTTGCACACGGGGGTACAAAGGAATGAACCAATACATAATACAGGGATAATAAAACATATACATAACGCAACTCCACATCTCCTCCTTTTTTTGTTTAAAAAGAAAGAAAGGTGAAGAGGATAAAGTAAGTCTTTAAACGGGGGCTGCACAGTTTCTGGGCTCATCTTGAAACTAGATGTTGTTTTTTTTTAGGAAGTTCTTCTTCTTGGAACCCTTCCTTGTTCAAGGGTTCCAGTTTATCACTACGCTAAAGCCTGTAATAAACACAATGAGTCCCAGCAGCAGCAAAAGTCTTGTTTTTTTAAAAAGCAACTGAAATTAATAGTTGAGGTAGGGGAGGTCTAACTCAAAGGGGAACAGAGAATCCCAGGAGCCAGAGAGGGAAGAGGGGGGACCAGGTGAGGGGGACCTTTTCCACCGTCGGAGGGCGGCGTACCCAACTTGAGGACTGTCCGGTTTTTTCTTCTGGGTCTTAGGGACATATGGTCTGACGAATTTGGAAGGGACCCATCTCAGGCCTGAGGGCGTGGATACGCAAGCGTACCCCCGTCCCCAGGTGACCAAGTCATAGGGTCCTTCCTGCCGCCAGGTCTCAGGGTCTTTAATGAGAACTGGCGGCTTTTCCCTGACCTTGCTCTGCTCATAGGAATTGAAATGCCTCGCGATGGGGGGGTTGAGGCACTCGAAGGAACAGTTTAAGAAATTGATGGTAAAAAGGGCCCGCGCCAACTGAACCTGGGGGGACTCATTTTTAGCTGACGACTGTTGTTGTTTAAGCATCCTTTTGATGCTTTGATGAGTCCTCTCTACCACGGCTTGACCTGTCGGGGAATAGGCGATGCCAGTTTTATGTTCTATTCCCCATTGCTGCAGGAAGCCTGCGAATTCCTTGGACGTGTACCCGGGGGCATTGTCTGTTTTTATCTGTTTTGGGACGCCCAGCATGGAGAAGGCTTGTATCAGGTGTTTCTCTACTTCCTTGGCCTTCTCCCCTGTGTGGGCAGAGGCGAAAACTGCTCCAGAGAAGGTGTCTATGGAGACATGGACGTACTTCATCCTCCCGAAGGAGGGGATATGAGTAACGTCCATCTGCCACACCTCACAGGACTTTAGACCCCTAGGATTAGCCCCTGCGCTCACCGATGGTAGAGGGAGCGACTTACAGGACGGGCATGTGGCCACAATGGCCTTGGCCTGGTCCCGGGTTAGATGGAACTGCCGGACCAGACTAGGCGCATTTTGGTGGTAAAGCTGGTGGCTGATCTTTGCTTGCTGGAACTTGTCCGGGAGCGGCGCCAGCTGTGCGGGGGCGGCAGCGAGGGAATCGGCACGCCAATTGCCCTCCGCCAAGAACCTCGGCAGGTCGGTGTGTGACCTGATATGCATCACATAAAACGGTTGCTCTCGGTGGGAGACTAGCCTTATCAGCTTTGAGAGCAACCTGTTAAGGGCATCGTTGGAGACACCTTGCAGGATTGCGTCCTGTGCTCTAGACACTACACCCGCTACATAGGCCGAATCGGTTACCAAATTAAAAGGTTCAGAGAACCGCACAAAAGCTCTAACGACTGCGGCCAACTCAGCTACTTGAGGGGATCCTTCCACCTCAACAACATCTGTCTCCCACTGCTGAGTTTGAGGATCTTTCCAAGTCACTACTGACTTGTGGGACCTTCCGGACGCGTCTGTAAAAACTGTTAGAGCCTTTAAGGGTTTTTTGCTCCGAATTTGTTTTGTTGACTGAGTGAATTGGATTTCCGAATTGAAAATTTTGTGGGCCGGTCTCAAAACAGAAATTTTTCCGGTGTAGCTGTCCAGTGCAAACTGCAATGATTCATTCTCTTGCAGCAGGTGTTCCAACATTGCCTTTGTGAATTGGCCCGATTCCAATTTCAAAGGAATGTGGATGTGATCAAAGTCACACCCCGCCAGCTCCCGAATCCGCGTTCTCGCTTTGCGGATTAGCTCTGCCACCAGCTCTTGTGGCCGTGTCAACCTTTTGGATCGTGAATGACTCAGGAATACCCACTCTATGATGGAGAGTGGGTCCCTTTTGTCCTGATCCTTGCCCTTTCCTAGGGTGTCTGCCCATTGAAAGATGACACCGTGGAGGTGTGGCAGTCTGCCCAATATGATGAATCTGAAGGGCAGGCCCGAATCGTACCTGTGGGCCTGCCTGGCAGACATTGCCTCCTGAACCTTCTGCAAAGCAGCTTTGGCCTCTGGAGTGAGTTCCCTGGGAGAACTAGGCTCTTCCCCCCCTTTCAATAAATTGAAAAGAGGGGCTAGGTCTTCGTTGTTAATACCTAACCAGGGTCTCACCCAATTTAAAGACCTACACAGTTGCTGCACGTCGGCTAGAGTCCGAATTGAATTTTTTATGGCTAATTTCTGCGGAACAATGGTCCGCTTGTTTATCTCCAAACCCAGGTACTTCCAAGGTGGCATTCTTTGAATCTTATCTTCTCGCAGCTCGAACCCTACAGCAACCAACGCACTGGTTGTCAGTTCAAGCGCGTGTGTAAGTAAATCGCTGTTGGGGGCACAAATAAGAATATCATCCATGTAATGCTGGATGATCACGCCCTCGGTGGCTGCACGCACAGGGGACAGCAATGAAGAGACGTACCACTGGCAAATGCTTGGGCTGACTTTTATGCCTTGGGGAAGAACTTTCCAGTGGTATCTCTCCATTGGGGCTTCTCGGTTGATGGAAGGAACCGAGAAGGTGAACCGTGGCGCATCATCAGGGTGTAGGGGAATTTGGAAAAAACAATTTTTGATGTCAATGACAGCCAATTCCCAATTTTCTGGTAACATCGTGGGGGACGACATCCCTGGCTGGAGAGGACCCATGTCTTCTATTACATTGTTGATGGCGCGAAGGTCATGAAGGAGGCGCCACTCGTCTTTGCCAGGTTTTTTCAGGACAAAGACAGGGGAATTCCAGGGGGATGTTGTTTCCTGGATATTCCCTTTGGCGAGTTGCTCCTTCACGAGCTCCCGAAGCGCTTTTAATTTCTGTTTATTGAGTGGCCACTGCTCTACCCACACTGGTGTATCTGTGAGCCAATTAAGTTTCCGGGTGGGACGCTCCTCAGTGACTGTTGCCCGAAAAACCTGGGGGGTCGGGATGTTAATTGTGACCCCCCACTGGGCCATCAGGTCTCTCCCCCATAAGGGTTCCGTGTAATCTAATACGAACGGGCGTAAATAGGCCGATTGTCCGTTCGGCCCCTCAAATTTTATGATGTTTTTTGATTGCTTTGCCAATTGAGAACCCCCTACACCTTGAATTTTCCCCGCCACGTTTTGCAATTCCCAGCGTGACGGCCAATCCCGTGCGGGAATGACTGTCACGTCTGCCCCTGTATCCAGGAGACCGCTTAGGTGTTTGTACTCCCCATCCTTCCGCATATAGCAGGAGAGCTTTGGTCTTTCCTTCCCTATGACCTGGGCCTGGCACACCTGGTAGCTCTTCTTAGCTGACTTCTTCCATAGATCCTCAGGGTGTGTCGGGGGCCCAGATGCTGGAATGGCCTGGGCGATGATTTGGCCCTTGGGAAGGAAGACCGGAGGATGGGAGCAGTGCAGCCACACCACTAATCGCTCGGTGTTTCTGGATGTCAGGGATGGTGCAATAGTGACTTCGAGAGGCGTGAATTTTGTGTCCCCAAGAACGATGTACTTACTGTGGAGGTTCCTCCAGGTTCCCGGGTCCCCTGTGTCGACAGCGATGGAGTGACAGTCGCTGTCCCTTAGGTGCAGAGCCTCAGTCAGGGCCAACCTATATGGGGAGAAACCAGATACGATGTTAAGTATCGGCTTGGGCTGGTTCGGGCCTCGACCCAGCCAGGCAGTGGGAATGAAATCTACATCTTCCCTCATATAGGCTGGTTTGTCAGCCATAATCCGGTGTGTCAAGTCCAGTGAAATGTCCTCAGGTGGGCATTGCAGGTAGTCGTCCCTCCCCTCCTCTGATGTTATAGAACCCACCATATTTATGTCCTCGCGCAGGGAGGGACTGCGCTGATGACTCAGTTTTTTTGTTTTCCCCCCAAGTTGGGGGCACTCTTTTCTTGTCGCTGCTGTTTAAACCTAAAAAACTCGTCCCTCAGCGGGCATTGGGAAGCCCAATGTCCCTTCTGCCTACATAGATTGCAGGCCTGATGGTGCTGTTGTCCCCTCGGGGGTGCTCCTGTAGGGCGGCGATCTGGAGAAGGGGTGGCTGGCGGTGTCACGGCTTTAACGAAGGCTACACTCCTAGTAGGTGGTTTAGGAGTCTCTGGAATGTCTTTAGCAGGAACTGTCACCTTCCTCGCACAGACTTGCAGCATGCTTTGAAGGGTAGGCTCAGGGTCCAGGGGCAGACTGAGGATGGCTTGCCGGCACGCGTCGTTAGCGTTCTGCCTCGCAACTGTGGCAAGCATCCCCTCTCGCAGCCTCTCGTCCGGGACCTGAGCCTCCATCGCGTAATGCAAGCGATCCACGAACGCGACAAAAGGTTCTAGGGGTTCCTGCTTTAGGGACAAGAAGTTAATAACCGTACCGCTGGGTCTTAACTTAAAAAACGCCTTTTCTGCTGCCCTAGTGCTGACTTGCAGCGCCTCTCTGGGGATTTTTTCCGCCTGCTTGGTCCCCATTTTCCAATCCCCCTCCCCGCACAAGTGGTCTAGCGATATTACAGCCCCATCCTCATCCCTAGAGCTATCTGCATTGGCCCAGAGGTCAGGTAACACCTCTCTGATCTCCTGCTTCCACTCTGACTCCCAGATGAGGAATTCTCCGTGGGTAATTAAACAGGAGAAGAGAGTTCGCATGTCTGCTGGGACATATTCTTTGGAGGAGAGGGTTGCTTTTAATAAGCCTCGGAAGTATTCGCTTTCCATCCCGAACCCCTTCTTGGCCTTGCAGAGCTCTTTGATGGTCTGCTGGGGGATGGGGGACCACTGTGCAAGGGGCCTACCCCCCCGCCGCGGGGTACAGGTGACAGGTGCGGCCGAGAAGGTAGGTAGGGATTGGGGTGGATCGGGGTTCCCATGCTCCCCCCCCCGGAACCGAAAGCGTGGGAACTGGAAGTGGGGTCGTGGGAACCAGGGGACGAGGCGTGGTCTGGAGCAGGAGGAGTGGTATGGTGGGGACTCCCCTCCCCGGGGGTGGAGCTGAAGGGTGGGGTGTTGAATAATTCAAGGAAGGAGGAGTCTGCAGGGGGTGGAGGAGGGAGGTGGGCGGAGAAATCCGGGGAGCAGAAGGGGTTGGTCTGCTGGAAGGGATTATGGGAGGGGGGAGGACAGGGATCATGGGAAGAAGGAGCACGAGTGGCGGGAAAACCCACGCGGTCACCGCCATCTTGTGTCCTGGGGAAGGGGGGAGAAGGGAAGCCATTTTGTGGGGTTTGGGGATGGAGGATGGGGGATGAGGGATTTTCGGGGGTCTGGAGTAACTGAAAACGAACGGAGTCTCTACGGGACGGGGCTGTACAGCGCGGGGAAGAAGGGGAACGGGTAGAAGCAGATACAGTGCTTGCACCGCTTTGCGGGGTGTCTAGGGTATTCTCAGAGGGGCCAGAATCTGCCTGCGGGCAATGCCGGGATGCCTGTCTGATAATACCCAACTTCGGGAGAGAGGGAGAGTTTTGCTGCAGTTTTCCCGCAGCGCCTGCCGCAGTCGCAGCCTCGGGAGCAGCGACAGCAGCTGCCCTGCGCCCTGCCGCAGCCGTAGCTGCGGGAGCAGCGACAGCAGCTGCCCTGCGCCCTGCCGCAGCGGCAAGCGCCGCATCGTACTGCAGCGACTGGGCTGAGGGACAGGGAAGCGGAGTAGGGTTATATGAACTACCCGCCGAACTGGGGATCGGTTTGTTTGCGGCTGGCTGTGGCAGACTTTCGTAGCGATATTTAATTATATCGCGAATTTGGAGAGCCAAATGGGTGAATATGGAGAGAGAGAGATCCGACTGTCGCAGGATCTTTTTCTCTACCTGGTCCCAAAAGGGCACTTGGTATAATTTAGCTGGCGAAATGTCAGGGAAAGTCCGCGATAACCACTGAACGAACCGTTTTACTTCAGATTTTTTAACCTTAATTCCCCCCACTAAAAGGATACCCACAACTTGGGAATAAATGCTCTTCTGCGGCACGGACAGCCTTGCACCCATGCTGTTAGATGTTAAATCGTGCCGCAGCGCCTACGATTGGGAAAACACGAACGAAAAACAAAAGACCACACTTCCGGCTTTGCCGCAGTCCTTACGCTTCCTGCCCGGAAAGGGAAGCACCAAAACAGGAATTTTTTCCCCGAACCCCGGGGAAAAGGAAACCCACCAAAAAGGGATCCTTTCCCTAAAACCTAGGGGAAAGGAACCAACCAAAAAAAGGACCGGGAAAGCCCCAGGGGCCCCTATACTCACAAACCAAAGGGGTCCGAGAGGGAAGGGTGGAAAAGGAAAACCAATCGTAGGATTCCGCCGCGAGAGGATCGACTCCGGAGGTGCGTTCCAGAGCTGCCGATCCTGTCCCCGAGAGCGCCACCCACTAGAACGTGGGTCTGCTCCCGCCGGGGTAGCTGACGGCCAGGAGGACGATTCTTCGGGTCCGCACGACCCTAAAATCCTCAAACGAGGGGTCCAACGCCGCAAAAATGGGGCCGCTCGTTGGGCGCCAGCTGCCGCGCTCCCGCCTCGGTTCCCTTTGTCTCAGCCCCGGCTAGCTCTTCTCTGGGGCGAGAGTGGGCGATGGAGGCACCCTCCGCCGCTCCCTGCTGGGGTTTGGAGAGTGCCTTTGTGGGTTCCCGGCAGCGCTAGCAAGCCTCGCGGTGGTAAATGAAGAGCGGATCCTGCTGGGGGCTAAGTCCAAGTTTATTGTAGCCCAACGGGGCCAAATAGCCTAGAACGATGCCAGCCAACAGGAACAAGCACAAGGTGCTTGCACTGGCTTATAAACTGTAAGGGAGGGGTATCCAACGACCAATGGGGATAGGGATAGGGGGTGGCTCCGGGATGGGGGGATATGGTGGGGTCCAATGGGGGAAAGATATGGGAGGAGCCCCAGGTCCTCGCCCAATCACCCGGTGCCCTGAGTAGAAGCTTCTGGATGGATGGGAAGGGGCACCGAGTGATAGACAAGGCACCCGGGGGGGGGTAAAGGGAAAGACTGCGCCCCTTCCAGGGCGATGGACAGCCACTGGAGAGGCGGGAAGGGAGGACAAGGCGGGAAAACTGGGGATAAACCAAGTTGCACACGGGGGTACAAAGGAATGAACCAATACATAATACAGGGATAATAAAACATATACATAACGCAACTCCACAATTATCTATATCAAATAGAGTCATAGAATGTTAAGGGGTTGGAATGAACCTTGAAGATCATCTAGTCCCATCCCCCTTGCCTGGGGCAGGGGCACCTCCGCTAGGGTTGCTCAAGGCCTTTTTGAACTGGCTTTGAACTCTGCCAGCGTTGGGCATCCACAGCCTCCCCAGACAAGCTGTTACAGTGCCTCACCTGGAACAGACCCTTGTATCCTTTACTCTTTGTCCTGGCACTGCAGTTCTTGAAGGGTCTCTCTCTGGCTTCCCTACAGGTCCCTTCCCATGCTGGAAGATTGCTCTGAGATCTCCATGTAACCTTTTCTCCAGGCTGAACAGCTCCAACTCTTTCAGCCTGTCTTCACAGGGGATGTGTTCCAGTGACCTTACCAGCTTTGCTGTCCTCCTCTGAACTGGCCCTGACAGTTCCGTGTCATTCTTACACTGGGGACATCAGAACTGTGCACAGTACTCCAGTTGGGGATTCACAAGAGCACAGCAGGGGGAAATAATCACTTCCTTCAATATAGCTCTGAAATAAGGAAAAAATCAGTATCTAGTAGTCTCTGATAAGTAGTCAGAACATACTAGTTGAAAATTGACAATTTTCAGGAGTATTGAATGCATTCCTCTTGACTTTATCAGCACAATGAATTCTAGTCTTACAAATGGAGGGTGGAAAACATTTAATTATTGAATCTTTTTATCAGATTTTGATTCTCAAGACTAATTCAGGTGTGGATTGCATAAATCTCAAATACAGTGAATGGATTTGTTGGTGTTATTGCTTTTCTTGTTTGAGCAACAGTGCCTTGTGTACATTCAGTCCCAGCCTAGCACTTCAAAAAGCACAAGATTTGTTCTACATGAAACAGTATCTGCCATTAACTGGTAGCAAAATACCACCTTGGTGTAGAAACCAGGGAAAGTTCCTCTGGGAGCTTGGAGGGGTGCCAGATGCTTAAAGGATCTGAATTTGAGCTGTATTCCAATACTCGATACTAATAGTATATTAAACTTGCTAATAATTCTAAGGAAATCAGAACTGCGTCCTTGGTTTGTGATTTACTTCTTTATTCCTTGGAGCACAATGTACATAGTGAAGCTCAGCAGTACAGTGAGGCTGAATGAATATTCAAAAAGTACCTCAGGATCCTCAGATGAAAATTGCAATAGAAATGGAGATAGCTATTATTACTGACACACAAGGTTACTTTATACCTGGTTTCTCTACGTGTTCCACGTTTTTCTGAAAACAATGTGAAATCTATGAAAGAAGGTCTAAGTACTTTAATGCAAGACTAGTGAGAGAATGAGAGCTTGAATTTAATTCTAACTTAATTAATCGCAAAACTTGTTTCTAGTCCAATTGTGCACATTTTATATTATAGTACTTGATGAAAGAAATCTTGATTTTTATCAGAGTAAATGAAAGTAGAATTACATTTCACAAAGACTAATGAAGCACTGGTGGGAGGGGGAAGAGTGGAAATATATTTTTCTGCATTTGTGCAGGAGACATAATACAATGCTTACTGCATGTATGTAATTCAACATGTAACATCTGCCCGAAGGTGTTCTTTATTAGGCCAATGTAAAAGTGTAAGTAAGAATTCACAGGAATTAATCAAATTAAATAAAAAATAACTGGGAAATTACTCAAGGACTCTGACCAAAACAGAAGAAAAAGGGAGTCACATCACCTATACATTAGACTTTACATTCATGCCTTCTGGTGCAATGTGTGGCAAGGCTTTTCACTAGTGTTGCATGAATGGTTCATCAGAAGCAGAGGTATCAATGTTGTTATGCTTGCATATCCATTCTTTTCACCCTTTAAGACTAGACAAATCAAGAACTGCAGGCAGAAAAAAGGTTGCTGTTCTGAGCAGCTGCTCAAGTGATGGTGGGGACAGGCAGAGGTACAGGCAGAGGTACAGGCAGAGGTACAGGCAGAGGGCAGCTGGTGCAGCTGCTGCTGGGTAGGAAACGACCTGAGGATGGAAGCAGCAGCTGAGGCATGTGGAACATAAAAGGACATGGAAAGACATTCCTGTACTCCAGAGCAGTGATCACACTGAGGGATCTTAACAGCAGTGAGCGCTGATTTTCTGGGTTGTGTCCTGCATCTCTAGCACTAACAAAGAGCAGCAGCAGTTTGTCTTGGGACGGGCCTTTCCTAGAAAACTTTTGGCAGATCTCAGATACATTTATGCCTATTGTTTCAACAGTTGTGTCTGGGATAATAAAATGTGCAGAGAAACACTAGAAAAACTGTAAGGATGGTTTAAATCTTAGATTTGTTCTACATTGCGAACTTCAAGGTCAAATACAGTTTTCCAGAAAGACTTTGGCTATGAAGGAGCTTCTCTACAGATGGTCTCACACTAGAACTGTAGATTACTTTTATATCTAAAAACATTTCAGAAGGACCACACTGGGTTTAGGTGTACAATATGTATATAAAATATGTAAGACATCATTCCAAATAACCTGATGTCCTCTTTAACAATCATTGAAGGTTGAAAAAGTTCTTTGTTCTGTATTTAGCATCAAATACCTAAGCAATTTGTATTAAGTTTTCATGCAGTGAAAAATATTTTAAAAATATTAATAAAGTCAAGCTATTATCTCTAGATGTGAAGTGGAGCCACTTCTTCCAGAAGCACAGTTGGAGATCATGGACTGATTTTCACTTTTGTTAACAAAAAGGCACAGAGCAAGTGGCACATGTAACTTGAAAGTGTCTTGTTTTGATTGTTTGAGGTTTTTCAATTAATTTGAATAAATAGAGTAAGTATTGATTCTGTATGTCTTCATTAGGTTAAAAGGCTCTTAGAGCTTTTGGGAGACTGACTCTTTCCTTGGCTGTACTTCATGCTAATGTTTGCATGTTAAGAAATAGTTACATTTTTAGCAAGCTTGAAAACTTTCCCATTAACTGCAGTTAAAGTTTATATAAAGAGCTGGCTGGCTCTGGATGAGGGAGAAAAAGAAATATGGAAACATTCAAAAATAGTTTGGCTAAATAGAGTAAGTTTAATCTACCTTTTCTATTTTATGCTGTTGGTATTTTATCTCATGCTAGCAATTTTAAAGAAGATATGCTAATGGATTATTTGGCAGTGCAGTTACAGTACTGTCTGCCAAAATAAAGGAAAAAAATTATCTGTGTAATTTCCTTTTTTTCTCAGTGTTCATTATGAGAAATGAGAATTAAGCAACACTATATATTACTTATTTAAAGGAACCATAAACAATATGATTATTTTTAAATCAGTAGGGTTTTTCTAGTAATAAAAGTTTATGCAAATAAAAGGTTTTATTTTATACAAATAAAAGATTTTCTAGTAATAAAAGGTTATAATAAAGGTTTATGTAATAAAAGGTTAACAGAATGTGGGGAATTTGATTCAGTATTATCCCCATACTTAAAGATTTTAATAAAAAGTTCTGAAGTTCTTTTCCCTTTAAAAATATTTGTTTTTTCTAGTAAAAGCTTTTATGACTGTTCATAAAGTCTTAAATGTTCCTTGATGGAAGTTTCATTTACTAATCAAACTATAACTTGCAGCTTAAAAGTTACATTCTTCTAAGAAAGACTAATAGGTGAAATCTATTTAGCTTTGCTTTTAGAAGTATTTAGCACTCTGTATAACACTTTTTGCCCAAAGGAAAGAATATTTCCTATGTTTTACATAATACCCTAGACAGTTTCCTCTGAAGTAAATTTTTACACTATATTTTGAAGTCAATTTTTACACTGTATCTTGAAAAGTAGACCAGGAAAATGAACACTGAGTATGTCAGGGTTTCCAGATGTGGCCAAAACAGTCAGGTGTTAATGAATTAATTTCAGTCAAACCTTAACTGCTCATTTTAGTCCTCAGCAAGTTCCAAGGAGTTTGGAGATAAGCGAATATCATTGCAGCTTGAGTCCTAGCTGTGCAATAATGATGTTCTATTGGGATTTTACCATCCTGTCATGGATAACTACGATTGTCTGACTCTTAGAATTAGGTCACTACCATCTGCTAAAGCATTCTCTATTTTGATGGGAGAAAATTTAGTTTAAACATTCCAAAGTCACCAACTGCTGTGAGTAAAGGCCACTGGATGGAAACTGTTGTCTTTAATAAACATAATGAGCTCTGAAACACACAAAACTCTGAGTATCTTGGATGACTCTCTCCAGGGTATGGAAGCAGTGTCCTTGCTTAGTACTGAAAAGTTCAGCCTTAAGACAATATATTTTCATTATGTACCGTCATAATTGCAGCCAGAGAGCAATTAAAGAAAAACAACATGTGGAAAGAGGTGAATGTTATTTTTTCACTGGTAATTTTAGAGCTGGGTATAAATGTCAATTCTTGCTTATTATACTCTCAGGATTTGATGACTGAAAGGATTATTTTTACACCTCTTCTGGAAAATTGTCTTGTCCTTGAGACTTACTGAAAGCATCATGCAAATGGTCCAATACAGACTGATCTGCCTTAGAACATGAAGCTATACATATGGGTACACAAATGGATAGATAAAGTTATCCCTTTAATGGCTCTAGTAAACAAGTCATGTATCGGGGCGCGGCTCTCCGGTACGGAGGCTCCGCCGATACGGTGGTAATAAGAATGCGTACACCACGGCAGGTCGTCTCTCAGGCGCTGCTTTATTCGCTGAGGGCTGGGTGTCAGGGAGGATCCGCGACCCGTCCGCTCGGCAAGGGAGCAGGCTCCGAGAGCCCCGAATAAGGGGCGGGGTAGGGCTTATAACAGGTGGCAAATAGGAGGGACAGGGTACAAAGGGTCCAGTAGGAATGGGGTTCGGAGGAGGAGTTGGGATGGAATAATTGGGGTACAGCAAATGGGGATGAGGGAAGGGGGCGATAACCAGGGAAGAGCCAATTACAGACAGAGAACTTAGGAACATTCTGGAACTAAAGGCAAGTACAAAAATGATTGACATAAAGATGGACATAACTGACAGTTACATAACATAAGGGGAGTGGTAGATTCGATGGGCAGCTTGGAGGCGGGAATTTATACAACAGCCTCCTCCCAAGGCATATTCGGGGGGGCTTTTTCCAAGTCCCCTACCACAAAGTCATATAAATCCCTCCTATGTAATTCTCCATACCTATACTTTGCGACTAAGTGGTCCTTCATGTGTTAGAGATTTAGTAGAAGACCCTTAAAATGCTGTTATAATTTAAAGGCAAAAATTAATCAGTTCCTAAAGAATTCTTCTATTATTTTTTAAAAAGGAAGCAATGTAAAAATATTCTTAATTTTTTAATTTGTTAATTTTAATTTTTGGGTTTTTTTTTCAGCTAAGTATGCTTGCTCTCTGTAAGGTGTCCATATCAGTGATATAAGATGCATGTGTATGTAAATAGTAATTAACAAAATTTAACTAACATATATTACTGGATAAATTTATAGTACTGGACTGTCTTAAATGTCTCTTCCCTAAAAGATCCAAGCTATGTAGAGATAATAATTTTGGTATCACATCTCTTTAATTATTTCATATATATTCATAAGTAGAAGTGAAGTGTCTTGAAGGAGTATTAATATTCCTGAGAGATAGATCTAAGAAAGGGAGCACTCTTTAATGGAGATCAGTATATTTTTTTCAGTATTTAATGGTAGGTAGCTGGCAATTCCTTTGAACAGCTGAAAAAACAAAGCAACCACAATAAATAGCTGTATTGTGCTTCTCCCCATTCATCTTGATCTGATATTTTGATTATGACCTTTACTTTTTGTTGTGCAAAATCTTCATATTTATTCTCTATACATGTTCTAAATTTCCGTATTTATGGATGTCATTACTAGGCAGGTGCTGAATAAAGCATCATTCTCTTCCAGTAGGTGGATGTGAAATCAGTATTTCCACAGTGAAAGCACTTAGACAGAACTTTGGAAGATTTTTTAAAAGAAATTCTACTTATGTATGTCAGGTGGCACTATTTTCATGGACCCCCTACCTACATTTGTGTCTTAAGTGATGATAGCATTCTGTGACTTCATTTTTGATACAGGTGAGAGTGCTGTCATTTCAGTGATGTTTTTTAAATTACTGACATGTCTACTTGAGTGGGGATATGCTTATAAGAACAGCTGTCATATCATGTAGATTCAGTGTTCATTTTTTAATGTACATGACTTCCAAACCATTAACCTTTGGGTCAATGTCTCTAAAATCTGAATCTGTTTTCTTACAGGAGTTTTGTTTTTCTGTAGCAATGTCAGAACAACTGTAGTTTCCCTTGACCATGTGTAGAGTTTTGTATCAACAGCATGGGACATAGGGTAAATAGGGATTTTGCTAATTGAACAATCCAAAAGCATCTTCCTTCAAAGTAACAGAAATGTGTTCTTTTAATCCTAGTTTATAATTATGTCCTCCTTCCTCCCATTGTATTCCATAAGCTGTGATTAAAGCTCAGTCCTGAAAGAACTCTTCTGAAAGAATAATTTTTTAAACTGTGTTTGATTAAATTCAGTCTCAAGCATTGTGACTGGAATTTCTACTTTCCAAGTCAAGTCATTGACTTAAGCAGGATCTAAAGACCATATTTAAATGCTTTCATATATAACACACTTAATTCCACAGGTGGGTCTGACTAGAAGCAAGGTCTTTATCTAATTAGGACCAACACTGTAGCATTCAAATAAAATAACTGTGTTAGAAACCTGCTCTGATAGATATGTTCTTAGAGGGGAAAAATATTTTTGTTAGAAAACCAGTTAATATTGTTTTAAATATTAGTTCTTTGAAGATAACATTGAACTAGCTTGTGAACAATAAACACTATGTCTACTGGTACAAAACAAAAGTAAGCCTATTTACATACACACAATTTTCTTCTTTTTATTATAAGCTTTCTAGTAAATATGCTGAATACTTAGATTTATCAAATACTTGACTGTGGCCTGTACCAATTTGGTATGTAAGCAAAGATTTTGATTTGGAAGTTGTTTTTTTTCCAAAACGTTTAAAAGCATCAAAAAATAATTAGTGTTTACTATTACATCTCAACAACTCCGACTCAACATTTCTTTAAAAATGTAGATTAAGTTTTTGAAGACTGAAATGGAAAGGAAGAGCAAAATTATACGAGACCTCCAAAACGAGGTAAGAGGAACATTTGATTGTCATCTCAATTCAGATTTCATATTGGAAGAGAGTGTGGTTTGGCTTCATATGTAAAGCACCTTTTTGTGGTAGGCAAAAAAGGCACCACTGAAATTCTCTGAACAGAAATGCAAACAAAAATGACTATGTGCATATAGAAATAGTGTTTCATTGAATGCAGTTGTTGACTCCATGCTAGTGGTGCTTAGTTTGATAGCACACTTCTGTAACTTTAGCTACTTTTTCAGAAAGGAAGTTCTGTCGGTTATTGACACACAGTGAAACTTTGTTCTTATTGTTATTGCTTACTTTAGAAATAAACAGCAAGAGGAGGAAAAAGGAAATGCAATATTGGAACTGAGATTCTTAATCAAATTGAAAAAAACCTCAAACTCCTAAAATGTTTTTTTAAGCTTTGTGTGCCATGAATATCAATCCCAGATTGATTCCAAAATTCCAAATAAAGTATAAAACATGTTTTAAATAATGTTTATTGGTATTAAACTGAATTTATTTTGAAATTTGGTCTTCAAATAGAAATATAAAATATTTGAGCAGCATTATATTTCTTTCCCCCCTTATCCCTTTCCTTCCACACAATTTGCCTAAATCAGGATGCAGTTTCTCTTTCCATTCCTTCATTTTTGCAAAGGATGTTGCACTTGAAAATATTTTATTCATATGATGCCATATGATGGTCTCTTGCCAACCAGGCTTCTTGTCTTTATCTGCTTTGTTCAATTATTTTGCGTTTCTAAACTATTCTATGTTTATGAAAACTTGATCTCTTTAAAGCTGTCATATAAACAGGAATCCCTGATTTCCTTGGTCTATGAGATTGTAGCTACATATGGTCAATCTGAAAAATGTGTACATTGGTTTTTAACTCATAAATGTATCTTAGTTTTGGATTAATTTTTTACAGTAGTCAGGAAGGGGGCATGGATGAACCATAATGTTATTTGATCCCATTTCGCATCACTTGCCTGGGGCAGGAAGAGGAGACGCTCTCATTTCTGGGTCTGTTTGAGAGGGAAGAGCATGGTGACTGAAATGGTCTGGTACTCTTTTACTTGCCATATAATTATATTGTTGCTGTTACTGTTCATTTTCTTACCTTATTTCTTGTAAATTGTTCTTATCTTAACCTGTAATTTTCACCTTTGTGCCTCCAATCCCCAAATCCAGTCCTGGAATGGGAAGGAGGTGAGCGAGTAAGCTGGTTTGGGAGAGTCTCACTGGGGTGCTGGATTGAGGAGTATTATTCCCAAACCACAGCAACAGGAAATGTCTCTTTCAGTTGCTCATGTTATTTAGGTCATGCTTTCAGTTGCCTTTATTGACAGTCAAAAGTGCCTTGCTTTCTATTCTCCTCTGTTTTCATTGGATGCTTTGCAATTGAGCCTTTAATAAATCGTATCAGTCTCATCCTATTGAGCAGTCATTAAAAAAATCTTTTCTCTTACTGAATACACATATTGAAACTGTCTGACTGTTAATGATTTGCTTAGGTAGGTCAGTAGACTTCTCTAGTATTTACTGTATTTATAGCAAATTTTAGAAAATGTACTTTGAAAGGAATCTTTCTTTTGGCACTAAATATCAGCTATTCTGTGGAAAAGGAACCAAAAGATATACCTATCTAATGGCTTTCTATTAAATTTTTATACCATGTTTATTAGTTCCTTGAAAGTAACCACTTCTCTCAGTTTTTTTGAAATTTGACTGAATTTAAATTATTTGATTTTGAGAAGATGTTATGTTATTTAGGTCCTGCCTCCAAACATTGACTACACATTGCTTTTAAAAATCTCATAAATTTGGATGTGCTATATATTTAAATAATTGATAGCAATTGACGTGTAGGTTTTGAAACAATAATCTGCATACAGCTGTATAGAAACAGATAATGAAAATGCTTCCTTCATAGCTGCTCTTGTTCTTTCAAATATTGCATTCACCCTTATTTTATATTGCCAAATTGTGAATTTTGCAATCTTAGGCTCTTCTGTGACTGTAAAAATAATTTCCTGTTTAGTTCTGCTCTTTCAGCACATGCCCTAGTGCCATTCAGCTTTGCCATTTGGAGATACAAATAGATGGCAGCAGTCTCCCAGCTGAATGCAGCAGGTGTCATGTAGTGTGTGAGGAGAGGACATTGTACAGAAAGGCAATTTTTAGCCTATTCAAGGCTTTGGGGAAAAAATTAACACAAAAAATTGTCTTGGTATTGAGGAAAAAATGTGCCAGGTAGAGCACAAAGGATTAGGTGTCTTAAAATCATCTGCACTTTAGAAGGCTTTAAGTGCTTCCTGCAAATACCACAAAGTATCTGTCAGACTTCTAGCTGTAACATCAAGTGGATTGTGTTAATTTAGTCTTAAAGGATTGGCATGTAAACAGATATGCTCTTATTTCAAGCAATTTCTGTTACTGACAGAGAAACCTAGAAGTTTGGAAATGCAGAAGCACCAGTAGAAGTAAGATGCTTGCAAAAATGTAGAATAAAATAGAATATGTATAAAAAAAGATTCTTAAAAATTTTCTCCTTTGTAGATGGCCTGTTACAGAGTGAGCAGCTAACTTTTAGCATATAATATGGTTTGTGGGAAATTGTGCCTGTTTTGTGTCTGATAGTTACTCATATTTGCCAGGAATATAAGTCTGTAAATGTTTCTATTTAAATCCTGAACTGCTGGAAATTTGGAATGACACAGCTTTATCATCAAGTTTTGGACTTTGAGGAATAATTATGGGTAATGAGACATGCAGCTTTTGAGCAGTAAGTTCATTAAAAGATTGATTCTCTGAAAATTCAGCTGCCTTCAGAAATCTTGAAATATACTTTGCAGATAAAAATGTACCACTTTTAAATAATATGCATAGTCAGCTGTTAAGAAACGTTCATGAGAAGTACACTTGCTATGACCTAGACCCAGATCTTTACAATAATTCTGAAAGAATATAAGCATGAAAGTTAGGAAATTTCCTGGCTAGATGCATTACTTGGATTGTCTGCCTATGACTGACAGATCAATATTCAATTTGATATAATTGGACTGGATAAATTGCATTTTTATATCCCTTCTTTTCCAAAGAAGTATTAATGTGAAATATATGTCAAATTTGCTTTCATGTCCAAAGCTATTAATGATTAATTTCAAGTAAAAAATCTAGTATGTATTGAAATGTACCTATTGAAATAGATAATTTGGTTGAATTAAAAAAAGGTGAAAAATTAATCCACAGATTTTTGTGGGTATTCTGTTAGACTAATTGTCTTCAATGATTTTTTTGGTTTGTGCAATATGGAAAAACTTTCAAAGAGGGGATTAAAATCTCTGTGCTTTTTCTTTCGTGACTGTGAAATAAAAAAAAAAATTCAGGAGTAGAGCATCAGATCTGCACTCATTAAGAAGCCAAGCTTAGATCTTCCACAAGCTCATTGTCATGCAAGGTGTCAGCTCTCCTTCTGTGAGTCTGTGAGGTAAAGGTGAACTGCTGAGTTGCTGAATGCTGGTGAGGCATGACCTGCCCAGAGGCACTAGTAATTAGTGTTAGTGTTACTAACACTAGTAACTAGTGTTAGTAATTTGAGGTTTAAATACTGTGAATTGAAGGACTAGAGAACAGAGAGAGAGGGAGAGAGAAGATGAACTAGAATGTATGTATTTAAAGCATCTCTGAGAGTGGTTACAACTTTTTAGGTGTGACTTGTTTGGATTTTATATAATATTGAAAAACACAAGCCCAGTAAGACCTGATGTCCAACACTTGCTTAGCCTTAAATCACTGAAATTCATTTATCTATTTTCAGCTAAGCTACCTGACTAAACAACAATTATTCAGATCAATACTGAAGATTTTTTTTTTGCACTGTTTTGGGGTTTTATTTGTTTGTTTGTTTTCTTATTGTTTCTCAATCCTTACTAGCTAATTTTACCATTTTCGTGACGCTCCAGAACCTGCACCTAAATAGCATAGTTGACATGCTTGGTCTTTTGTTTTCTGTGTAAGCCTTTTCCTCTAACAGAACCAGTTTCTACGTAATTTACCTCCCCATGCCTTTGTAGATGAGGCATCACTCACATCTATGTGCACATGGGTTTCCTTAATGTATTTGTATTTCTTAGATACATAGAATTGTTTGGGTTGGAAGGGACCTTAAATAGCATCTAGTTCCAACCTGTCTGCACTAAAATTTCAGTGTTTAATTCAAGGCCCTACACAGGAATGATGGACCTGGTCCATAGTCATCTTAAGTAACCAGAGAGACAAATTAATCACTTCCCTGGCATCCTTTTGGTCTGACAGTTTTGGTTTGCTTTGAAGCTATTTTGTCATCACTGATGATGTCCTTGTGTCCTCACAGCAGTGAGCTGCGCTGCTGACTGGTGCCTGGGCAGACGGTGAGTGCAGCTCCTGGCGGACACAGCACACACTGATGCAGCCCCCAAAGGACAGACTGTATGGCTCTTTCTCTTGTCATTTCCTGGCCTTTCTTAGGAGAGATTTGTCTTTCTCTTTCTTTTGGTGTATGCAACACTTTTGTATTAACCAGATGAGGTTTTTAAAGTATCCATGATAGTCCTCCAGGTTCATAAACTTTATTCAATTTTTCCAATCTATCAGCATGTAGTGTTTTTTGTAATCCAGAAGGTATTTCAAGAAAGCACAACTGGTTAATTCTGATATAATTTTATGGATCAATTACCACACTCAGCAGATTATTTTGCATTTTGCTGATAATCTCAAGGAGCATTCTATATGCACATTCATAGGCCTCTGAATATTTTAGTGGCTTTGAGTTGAGGTAGAAGTGAAGAATTATTTCTCTCATTCACCAGATATTTTTGGTTCTATTTTTAGTATAAAAGGTCCCATGAAGGTTGAATCAAAACTCAGAATAATTGCTGTTACAATTAATAAGCCTATATTCTATTCAGCAAAATAAGCAACAGCAAGCTCCCGTTTTTCATAAAGCATGTTTAGAGACCTAAAAATGCCTTGCCAATGTATGTAGACTGCTCTTAATCTAGAGAAAACATAGTCAAGCAGATTTTATTAATACCATTTGAAAAAAGTACCGAGTTAAATACAGTTTTGAGTCATCACATAGTGAGAGTTGATGTTTTGCAAATATTAAAGTAAGGAAAGAAGGACTTCTAGAAAGTTTCTACCTGCAAACCACTCTCCTGTGCTTAAAAGACAGAGCAGACTAACTTGGAAAGTAAGAGCATAGCAGCATTTTACTTAGTATGTTGTTTACCACAATCTGCTTTGCCTGTTTAATATTTTAAACTATAACCATTCAAGAATGGATGTAAAATAATGCAGTTCCTTTTAAACTTCTTCAGGGAAGGTTTTAAATACTTTGCAACACAGCATTCAAACTCAAACCTTGAAAGCAAAGTCTTTTCATTGCTACCTAATGTAGAAAGAGTAGTTCTTGCCCTACTTTGCAGATCCTGGCAGCTCTGTTCTCTGTTATTAGATCTTGCCAAGCTTTCCACGTGGCTTTGGCTTGGGTATTTGTAGCCAGGAGAAGTGCTGTAGTCTCAAGGGAAAATCTAGACTCCTTTTAAGGGGCATCATGAGGAGCTGAACAAATGGGCCATTGTTGGTAGATAAAGTAATGAAAATGTTCAGCAGTCTGTTTTGACTAAGTGGTGGCTCCCATCCAGAATGTCAAAAATGTTGAAATTATAGCTTGTCATGGCAATAGTTATTTTCTGCTTTAAAACACATGTTGTCTTCAAGCATTTTGATCTGTTTATACAGACCTTTACATCTGTCAGATGACTAACACATGGTCTGTGAGGTGAGCAATGCTCTTCCAGTCTAGCCTCTCCTTCTGTGTGTATGGAGTTGAACGCATTTATCCTTGATATAAAAAGCTCATTCTTCTAATTAATAATTTGTCTTTATTACATTGTTTGCAGTAAAATTACACACACTGCTATACACAAAATGCAGTGTGGATATTTACACTAGATATGATGAAGCTAATCTAGTAGACTGGCTGAAATGCTGTATTTTTATTTTGGAAATTTCACCAAAAATGGAAGTTTTTTTGTTCTTAGCAATGCTTGCCAAAGGTGATCACAGGAAAGTCAAAACAGAGTAGAATGAAATTTATTTTGTCATTTCTCCTCTGCTTTGGGAAGGTGAAAGTATGTCAAAAAAGGGAAGATGCTGGTTTAGAGATGCTAATTCAACATGCCAAGCATTACAAACTAGATGGACTCATGGCTGAGCTTCTGACATATAAAGTGTGACATGCTGACATAAATTCAGTAACTTGAACTGAAGAGTTTATAATCTAATTTATGAAAAATAGATTTAGAGGAAATGTTGGTATCAAGCAGTCTGAATCTTGCTTTTTGTTGGGCATGGGGGTAAACCCCAGAGGCCTTAGCAGCTGTGAGGTATAGCAGACAGACATCACACACATTCAGAGTTTTGGCCACCTTGAATGCGTTCATGTAAGCGTGGACACATTCTCAGGTGCAGTGTATGCCTCTGCTCATATAGGACAAAGGGCTGCACATGTCAAACAACACCTAGTGCAAGCATTTTCAGTATTAGGGGTTCCAAAAATGATCAAAACAGATAATGGCCCAGTGTATATATCCAAGGAGTTTCTAGAATTTCTCCAACAGTGGGGAGTAGAACATAAAACTGGCATTGCCCACTCCCCCACAGGTCAAGCTGTAGTCGAGCATGCACACCAGATGCTCAAACAGGTATTGAAAAAACAAAACAGATCAGCTCTGTGGATGTCTCTACGAGAGAGGCTCTGTAAAGCCATGTTTGACATCAATTTTCTGAACTGCTCATTTGAAAACATGAGTCCACCTGTTGTACATCACTTTAACAGTGGCAAGCAGTTCAAATTGTCTCAGCATCCCCTGGTCTTGATTAGGGATCCAGAAACTTGGGAAACCAAGGGTCCCTATAAACTTGTAACCTGGGGTTGTGGCTATGCATGTGTTGCTACTCCCTCAGGCCCTTGGTGGATTCCCCAGAAGTGGGTGAAACCTTTTGTCCCCAAGAATCCAGGTCAGACAAAAGGGGACAGGAAGCAAGTAGCTGATGCTTCAAAGAGAAGACGTCGCCAGATGAAGAAGAAGAATGTTCCCAAGCGTGAATTCTTCCGGCAGAAACAGAAACTTTAATATGTTTCTAAAATGTTTGTTTTCCCCTTTTAGAGAAATCAATTTTGTTACTCCTTGTTATTTTGTTCCTTGTAACCTTAGCGTTCGGGATCCTGCGTCACTTGATTTTCAAGGCTATCAAGGGTCTTGTACCTTCTGCCTCAGAAGTCAACCACATAGGGCTGGCTAACCTGAGGAGGCCTGACTATGCCACCAACTGTAGGTGGTGGGAAACCCATACTCAGGGTTGAATTGAGCCCAGTGAATTCCTGTAACCTTGTTTAACAAATAAGGGGGAGGTGTTACAGTGAGCTCATGTGGGCACTCTATTTCCCCTTCCCTGGGACCCTGTGACTCTGATCAAGATAAACCTGGACCCCTCCTTCCTGCCCCAGCAGGGTTGGCGGAGAGCCAGGGAAGCCCATCCTGTCCAAAGTCTGTATAGACCCCTGATATTTCCTGTTTGTTCTCTTTTGCCCCGCTCTTCCCTTGGACACCACAGAATAAAGAGAGCTGAACCAATGTATTTCGGGGTAAGAGCCTCTTTTGGAAATCTTTGCCATCTCCTGATATTCCTCCCCTCACAGCCTCGGACCTCTGAGCTAGCCTAATATTTAGGGGGCTGTGCAAAGGGGGGGAACGTCACTTCAGTAATTATAGAGTTGTTTTTTTTACATTCAGCTACAGTAAATAGCTCCAGTACATGGAGCTTAATTTCTTTTTGTAGCTTTTGCATCAATGCAGCTGTTCAGAGAATATTATCTTTAGTAGGTGACATTTTGGAATGTGCACAAAAAGCAGGATGCCAGGAGATAACAATAAAGACTAATAGTCTGGTTAGAGAGGAAAAGACTTCTTTGACAGTTCCCTGTATACTGAAAGATATAGGAGAATATTAGTAATGCATTTTTCTGAAAACAGAAGCATGTGCTTTTCTTTTCTAGGCATAGTTCACTGTCAAACTGTGGAGGTATATCTTTGCCAAATATTATAGTGTGTTGGGGTGGAAATTCAGAATAGAAACCAACATATTTTCTTTGCCTATTTGGGGCTTTGTCCTTTTTAATATAATTCAGCATGGTGATCTGTCTAAATTCAGTGTTGCTGTGTCTCTCCCTCAAATCCACGGGGACAAAACCCCTGTGGAGCCCGGCCAGCTGGGCAGTGGGGTGAGGCGGGCAGAGGGAAGGAACTTCTCCTTGGATCCCGGGGGGCTTGGAGAAGCTCCCTCGTGAGTCCAAAGACAAGCTGGTCCCACAAGCAAAGGAAAGAGGCGCTCTCCCTCAGGATTAGTTCCAAAGTTTAATGAGAGCCTGAAGAGGTCCCCAGGCCACATGTGGCTTTGAAGGACCCCCCGAGAAAGAGAGCGAGCCCCGCCCAGAGCAGCCAGATATAGGGAGGGTGGGGAAAACTTAACAGCCAATGGGGGAAGGACATGGGAGTGGCTCACACAACACAACACAGTGTTATATAGTACAGCCTCTGTTTTTAAATAATACATTGTCTGAGCTAATGATCAACAAATTACCTTTTTCTTTGCTGAGCATAAGTAGTGAATCAAGACATCAACAGGAAAGGCTTTGTGGGAATGATTTTAAAAAGCTTTGGATTATCACATCACATGAAATACATCTAAAAATTACTAAGGAAATGCTTATTTCTAAATATGCACTTGTTACCATTTTCAGGCATGACCCCAATCTCCCTGAAACGCTTCATCGACTTTGCGGTTTTCACTCAGGTTCATATTCATGGCAGCATGAATGAAAAGGTGATATCCATGTCAGAACTAGGAACTGATCAGAAGATGATCAGACAGATCACCTTGTGTTCCAGTTGTTCTTAGCAGCTAGGTGTCCCTTCATAGATTAGGCTGGTTTATAAGTAGTAAGAAATGTCGTCTCCAGCTCTCTTTTATGCTAGTCCTTAACTTGCTCAGTTTTCTGCTGAAATATTATTTAGTGTGCTTGGTTTGAGGGTTCTTTCCTGAAAATGTTTAGTTTGCAAATACATGCTATTTACTCTCAAAAAAACAGAGAAGTTTAATATGTACTCAGAGCCTTCTTTTTATTTTTTCATAATGCTTAGAAGCCTGATACAAAGTATCTTACCTGATATTTCTGTGCTGAGCTTAAATACGGGGAAAGACTTTTCAAAAGCAAGGAAAAAATAGCTAATTTTAAATCAGAATATTCTGCTTTCTTACCCTTTTCCCAAGACAAGGGATTCTGGTATAAAATGTAAGTTCAGTATCATGGATAGGTCAATGATTCATGAAGACATAGTGTTAATGGCTCAAAAAAAGTCGGTTGGATCCTCTGAATTAGGTCCTACTCCTGACTTCACCTCGTCCTGTTAAATGTCTTTTAGGAGATCATTAAATATGAATGGTGATGAAATTGGAGTTCTGTGTCACTAGATTAAGAATACCCCTAGGTGCCCATCCACACAGTCCCACGTCTGTGTTTTCATTAAGTGAACTGCTGATGGACTTACTGGAGGATCCTTGCAGAGGACAGAGTTTCCCTGCTAATGCACTTCAAGGCTGAAGGTATCTCAGGTCCTCCCAGCTTTGAACACTGATAGAATGTGTTGCTGCCTGCACAGTAGGACATGGATGATACCTGGTTTCCACTCTTGATGTTTTGAATATACAGGGATTTAACTTACAGTTTTGGTACACACATTCTTACTTGTGGTAAATTGCCACCGTGATTTGCTTATCAAGATACAAGAGTATGTGACCTCATTTTTACTCCATTTGTTCCAAAGATGGAGCCAAACACCTTGCCTCCTAATGCCAACTCTATGCTGAGAGAATTCTCATCTTTCAAACATCGTAGCACTGGTGACAATGCTTGCATAGGATTTGTGAATTAAAAAGAATATTTTAGAAAGTGCTGGAATATCCTAATAGGGAAGTATTATATTTCTGGAAATCATGTGTTCTCTAAGTGTGGATAGACCATATCAGGATGGAAGTAAGAAGTATTATCTCGTACAAATTGTGTAGGTACTTACAGCTCTGTATATTGAATGACTATGGCACGGCGAAAATACATTTAGCGTGTGAATCAATCCAGTAAAACTGCCTCAGGAGTATCTTTTTTTTCTTACTGAAAGATATTGTAGTAGTTTCTTCAATACAGCTTATATAAATTTCAGATGTCTGTAGATTGAACTTGCAAAACTTCTTCTAAAAATTGTATATATTTGCCAAAAAGTTCTGTAGTAACAAATATTCAGTGTAGTGCTACTGAGAGAATTCAGGAGACAGAGCCTATTAAAATTAAAGCATAACTGAATGGTATGACTCCACAGAGAGCCACATAAATATATTCCTTAGTCATCTCCTGCCCTTCTCCTTTCATAACTTCTATAATATGTCATTTCTGGTTTAAGACAGATGTTTACAATTCTGTGTTTAATTCAGTGTTTCATGTCCTGCTGCTGTACATCAGAAAAAATGATGTCGTAGAAAGTCATGACCCTTTACTACTCGTGATAAAGGACCTAATTTTTTCAAAGTCGGAAATATGTTTTATATTTAAATTATTTTATTTACATATTTGTTTACAGCACATTATTCATTCCTGTAACACTAACAGATTTTTATTTTTAATACTCAACCTACAGCTTGCAGCAGCACCAACTTCTTGTCATCATTCTGTTCACAAATGTCAAACAAATGGAAAGACCTTCAGGTTAACATCTAGGTGTTCTGCTTCCTTGATCCTGTAAAACATCCACAAGACAATTAGCCACCACTACCAAAAGGAATGATCCGAGGATTGCTAGGATTTTTCTCTCAATAACCTTGCATGAAAGGCAATTGCCTTTCATTGCAAATATAAATTCTGTACAATAGAGTTCTGTATCTAACATGCTGCTGTTTCTAATTAGACTGTCTGACACAGAAGGAATTAGAAATAACATTTTTTTACCCATAGCAATCATCGAAATTATTAGAGCATCAACACAAACACAACCAAGACAAACCTCCTGCTAAAAGCTTGACTAGAAGATTTTTGTGTGCTGCTTATCAACTTGCTCAGGTCAGCTGGACTACATGAAAACAAGAAAAAATGAACCTCCTTTAGCATTAGCAGAGATAGGCAGAGAAAAAGAAATATATCCTGTTTGCTGTGGGACGCTTCGAAGCTGTATTCATTCCCCGAGTTGCGTTTGGTGCTGCGTTAGAATTGCAAGGTGCGATACGAGAAGCGGCCGGAGGGGCGCTGCAGCAGGAGCGTGACCACCTTGCTGCTTGCAAAATGGCGGCGGCGGAAATAGGTGGCATTGTTCACGGGAGCGCCATTTTTCCGTACGGAACACGTCGCCAGGAGCCGCCATTTTGTTGTACGGACAGCTCCTGCGTGCAATCTCTGCGCTAAAAGAAGAGGTCTGCGAGGAATTCCTGCGGTACCGCGGACTGTGCGCAGGGAAAGGCTGTCGGTGCTGCCGAGATGCCTGAGGACATCTAAGGACCCGGGCAGACCGCGGCGGCTGCCGTGTGGTCTGTCGGCGTTTGAGAGAAAGTAGGCAGCGAAGGAAGAGTTGGCGCCGGTGCTATGAGCATTAGTGAATCACCGGTTGTGATTTCTGGCTTTGCGTTTGCAACACCCGGTACGGAGCCCGAACCGTGTTGCCGTTCGCTCGGTCCCTGTTCTGCAAGCTCCGTCTGCTCCCAGCTCGTCCCCGCCGGGCTCTTCGAACTTGCTAAAGGCAAAGCTGTGTTTGTTGCGTTTAAAAATTGCCGCGGAGCCGCTGAGCCCGCCCCGCTGTCACTGGGCACCGTCCCACCGGCACCGGGCTGCGCTGTGTCCTTATTTCCGCTGTTTGCGATGGCTGCGCACTTCGCGTAGCCAATGTGCCTGTGCAGCTCCTGGCTGCGCTGTTTCCTTACTTCCGCTGTTTGCGCTGGCTGCGCACTTCGCGTAGTTTGATGCGTCCGTGCAGCTCCTGGCTGCGCTGTTTCCTTATTTCCGCTGTTTGCGGTGGCTGCGCACTTTGCGTAGCCGATGTCCCCGTGCAGCTCCTGGCTGCGCAGGTTGCGTACCTTGCGGCTTTCCGTGGTCTCAGCTGGGGGCGCTGTGGAGCGATGCGCCCGCTCTCGCCGGTCCCCGGTAATTCGGAGGTCCCTGTCTGTGGGGAGCGCTTCCGCAGGGTTAAAACGTCTCCCGTCCCCAGCTTTTGAGAGGTTAGCCCCCATTCTGGTTCCTTCACAGCTTACCCGACCCTCCGGGTCTGCAGTTCTTGGGTCTGGTCTATGCTGCGACCTTGGAATCAGCTCCTTCCACCCGGGTCTCCGAGTTCCAAACACAGAGATGTTCATTTGAGGAGGAGTTTTCCCGAGTTCTGGTTTTCCTCAAGGATTCCTGGCACAGTTTCTCTTTAGTGAGCTGCCACTTTTACATAGAAGCAGCAGTTAAGGGTTTCTCGAGTCGGGGTTGAAGGCGCTGGGGATGGTATTTCACATTCAGACTCGGGTGTTCATTTCTTACCTGAATTGCAGTCTCACCACTGTGAACTCAGCAGCTTTTTCATTAGCAAGGCACAGAATGGCTAACTAACTCTTGTTACAAGGTCTGTTAAAACTGAACTATCCAATTAAGAAAGGACACCTAGATTATTTTCCCTTTTAACCCAGTAACTGATCCCCCAAAACCTGCAATGCGGACTTTCCTGTCCAGTCGCGAAACATCACCCAAACCCATGAAGAACAACCTGCCTCTGCCCTAAAACCTCCACCTTGCTTCATATTTATTTCTATATTGTAAAATCCCAAACTCTTAAGTTTTCCACCCTGTGGTACTATGCACTTCTAACCAACTACACACCCGTAATCCCAGTGCTATTAATCAATTTTAAAAGCCTGTTCCACAACCTCAGGTCAAATGCAATGTTCTCTTGTGGGTCTGTACCTTTAAGCACAGAAAGTTTAACATTCTCAGCATCCAGGATTCCAACAGACAAATTCTGTGTGTGTATATATATATATATATATATATATATATATATATATATATATATAAACTATATACTTTTGGATTTATTTAGTTTATTTGGCACAAAATGTGGAAATTGGACAACCATCTAGTATATTGTGTTTCCTGTTGCCACACAGTTTTTCACATTCTGTGTTACTGCATGGTATTCTCAAAATGGCCTATGTAGAAATTACTTAGAAATGATTAATGTATTAGTAGAAATTATTTCTTATAATAGTTTAACACTGGCAAAAGGAAGATAAATGAATCAAAATGTAGTGATTACAATTGCTTCTTTCTTTGCTTCTGAAATCTGGACAGAGTGCTACTGAACCAACCATCACCAGCCTGTAGAAGGACTGGAGGATAATGAGTTAGTCAAACCAAAAGGATGACTTGCCATCCTGGGTTAATTAAGTGCAAGTCCCTAATGAAACAGTGCTTTTGGCACATCTGTTTTAACATCATCCCAAAAGGTGATGCTGATCTTTATGTCAAACCATTAAGATGTGTGTAAAACACATTCACTTTGTGTTCACAAGTACAGCGTGTACCCCTGGTGAGCAATAGATGAGTCAGGTGTGCTTCATGTCTTTGATTTTCATTTTGTTTATCTTTGCTCATCTTGTATCTGCTATACAGTTCCATTTTTTCAGAGCCAATTGTCTAATTCAATATTTTTATAGTGGTTAGTACAATAGGCTGTTTCTCTTTGGTGAGTTTCAACATAAATGTTCAAACAAAGAACTAAAATAGGTAATTGACTGTGACGCTTACTAGAACAACATCCAGCTCTTTGCAAATCATGTTTTCAAAGATAGAATCCGGATTGTTGGATTGTCTCATTCAAAATAACATCCTAATTTCTTTCTGAATTCTGAATCAGAGAACTATGGGCATCCATGTCAAACAGCTGGGAAAAATTTATTGTTTCTGCAGTGAAATGTGAAATTGTGTCAGCTCTCCTCCTTATTTTGAAATCATGAAAATGAGTTAGTTTCTTTGCATTTGCTTTTAAAAAAAAGTTGTGTTTTTTTTTTTTGTTTTTGTTTGTTTGTTTGTTTGTTTTTCCAAGAGAAACTCAAAGCTTCCAATTCTGGAATTAAAGCTTCCAGTGTTTCAGTGGGATGCAGACCCATATTTGAACTGGATGGAATTATGTTTTTTGCTCTAATGACAGCTTGTTCTTGTGCACAATGTACAGGAAAGCTATTTCTGTTCAGTAAGAAACATACTGAAATGTGGTGGGTTCTGTTTCTGTTTGTATATTTACAGTTCATTAACTCAGGAATAGTTGGGTTTTGTATTCTTTTTTTTTTTTTCATGTTAAGGGTGTTATGTTCAGCAGTTGTAGATCTGCTTATTGAATACTTACTGTTTTGACCAGTTTTAAAAGATGTTCACACTGCAGAGAAATCTTCACCTTTGGCTGTCAGTTATGGGATAATACGAGTGAGGAATGGAGAAATAATTACTATGAAGAATTAATTTTGTCAGGGTTTGTTATTTTCCCTAAAAATGAGAAGAAAAACATTTAAAACTCCTACATGAAAAACCAGATTGAGTTGGCAAAATGCTTTCAGGTAACTAACTTCGTACTGGTTTTATTATTTGCAGTTTTAAATTACAAAATTTAGCAGAAACACCCCTTGATTTTGATAATCAAGGTCAAGTGATGAGACCTTGGCCCTTTTACTCTGATGTTAAAATGATTTACAGAAAATGATACTGAGCTATGGAGTTGATAACAAGAAAGGATTAGAGTTTTTTTTTCTGCCCTAATGTGCTGCACCTCAGCGTATTAAATATAAGTTGCTTTCAGTTGCCAGTGTTCTGGGAAGGTTTCTATGGTCAGTCCTGTGCCTGCTGAAGCAAATTGTAATGCAAATGCCTTTAAGAATTCTGTAAGAGGATACTGTGCCTTGATTAACCTCTCTTGTTTATTTATATCTTTGTTGGTGAATTGAAGATGTTATCCATATTAAAAATAAAGCCAGTATTGATCAAATAGTTAAAGGGTCTCTTAATACTTTGTAACACTTACTAATAAATTATTTTGGCTTTTTTTGTCCTACTCTCAGAACAAAAGCCTCAAAAACAAGCTCTTGTCAGTAAACAAGCTTTGTGGTATGCACGCAGAAGAGGTAAGGAAGATTCTTCTCTGTTCTAAATCTATTTACCCAAAAATTTACATCAAAGTATTTTGTACTGAGGTTCTGGTGTATTATATATACACAAGAATATATATGAGTACAGAATATATATTATGCTTATATGGTGAGTGTTCCTGAAGTGCTGTCATCCCAACTTATTTTTGTGACTTCACAAGAAGCAGCTCAAATGTATTAGAAAGCAAGTTGCAAGCTCAAGTTTTAGACTAATAAAATCATCTAGGCGTGCCTATGATATAACTCTATAGATATATGCATCTATAACATATATAAAACTGATTTCATTTACATGAACTCCATGTCTACTCTAAGCCAGGAATTGCCAAAGTCCTGGTTTGAAATTAACATTGAGACAGGAACAACCTATTACTACTGATTCTGTTTCCTTATTTCAAGGGAAAAAAGATCCTATTTTTGGCAAATTCTACAATGTAGAAGTACCTGCACTCATATAAGCATTCTCTTTATTTTTCTTTTAGTTTTAAAAAAAGTTATTACATGTGAATCTGATTTACTCACATTACTTTAGTCTGGGTTTTTTGCATATATAATTTCTCTTAAGGTTATTGTACCTTGCCAGAAAGAAACCAAAGCATAAAAAATTTCCTCTGTACTAAAATTTTCCTAATAATGATTGAAAGCATTTTCTTCATTAGAGTCTCTGCCTTTTGAGATCAGTACTTAGAAAGTCAAGTTTCTGGTAAATTCTCAAAGGTAGGAAATAATAGGATTAGAAATATTTTTCTTAAGTCTTTCAAAATCAAAATTGTTTCAAAGAATTTTGCTGGACTGATCTTGGCTATTAGTTTCAGATTTTACAGAATACCATAACCATTTTGGCCTTACTATTTAAACATATAAAGCAGGTTCTAAAATTTTAGATTCCTTAGATTCATTCAGCCTTCCCAAAAGTCTGTCACTGAATTTGACTGCATCAATTGGTAAGAAATAAAATCTTTAAAAAAATTCCAACTTAAGATATACTACTTTTGTAATATATTATGTTTATGGAATGCTCTTTCAGTAAATGTGAAACAGACTTCTAATCAATTCCGAGGACTTCAAAACACTTGGCATTAATTAATACAAGAAAATGTATTGTGTATCAGTTGGGATTGTGGATTTTATTAAAAACAAATTATTACTTTGAGAGGATTCTTGGAAAAATGGTGAAATAATGTTCCTTGAATAGTTGAGTTTAGTACAAAAAATCAATTTATATTTATTTTGTTTAAATTAATAAAATAATATATAGACTACTACTTAGAATTATTTTAAGGCTGTATTTAGCAATATATAAAGTTAATATCAGCTTAAACTGATATAAATAAGCGTAACTATGCCTATACTTTCAAGGGCATGGTTACAAACTGAGAAGGTAGCTCCAAACTAGTTCCTTTGGATACCACCTGGAACACCCTGATCTTTACAAAGACTTTTATACGCCTATGGAGCCTTTTTGCTTCTAAGAATAAGATTGTTTACTTTGAAGTTGATGCCTTCAGTTATGCTTCATGGCAAGTATTAATAACAGCTCATGTCCAAAATGCGTAAGCCCAGCTGCTGTTATTTACAGTACTAACTCAGGTATGTGCTTTAGTTGTGTGCCATTTTGCATTTTCCTCAGTACTTTTGGTTGGTTTGAC
This sequence comes from Lonchura striata, assembly GCF_050655825.1. NCBI lineage: Eukaryota > Metazoa > Chordata > Aves > Passeriformes > Estrildidae > Lonchura > Lonchura striata. The sequence continues at coordinate 79,603,746 of NC_140705.1, read as the reverse complement.
TTGTGAACTGGAAAAGCAATCGACAATTATTTGGAGGGGGGCATTCTACATTTTAAATCTGATCTAGATTCTGCTGTTCTCAGAATTCACAATTTTTAAAATAATATTTAAAATTTAAAAAAACCCAAAAGCTGATTTGATTATCCTCATTTTCAGTCAAAAAACAGCCAAGCCCAGCTGAAAGAGCTTTGTTATGGTAAAAAGGATTTGATTTTTAAGGTAATTTTTATTTCACTATAGTTAGCTAAAGTATTAGCATTTATACAGCATTGTAGTGAAGTAGGAATATGATAGCTGCCTTTATTATTGCAGTTCTCAGGAATAAGTTTGTTCTGAAAAGAACTCAAAGCATCAAGACAGACTTAATACCATAATGCATTTTCAGAAATATAATATATCTATATTTTTGTGCTTGCAAAAAGCAAAATTCTAGGTTACTGCTGATGAATAAACCTGTTGCCCTATTCCATACATTCTGTAATGTCTTTCATCTTTTTAACTGAATTATATAATATTTTACAGCTGCTTCTTGTTCTTCCTTTAATTAGCACTCTTCCATGGCAAAGTCAACTATTGTTAACATTTAGAGTAAATCTCTGTGTTCATGATAAGCTTGAACAATGTAGTGTTCCTTAGGTCTGAAGATTTAAGAAAAAAGAAACATCTGCTGCTAAAACAATACAAATCAACAGTCTGCTCTAGCTAGCACATTTTAAAAAATAATAAATTTTTTTAAAATAAAGGAGGGCATGACAAAATATAAAGACATTGCGAAGGGCATCTAGTCCTTGTTTACACGGGGAGAAGCTAATCCCTGTTAAAAGGAAGAGGAGGGAGATGTGGGTCATCTGACTGATGACTGTTAGTGGAGTAGTCCTTTTATATATTCCCAGCACAAAGGATGGACATTAAGTAGTCATCTTCCAAGTTACTAGACCTAGAATTACTTACAAGTCATTCATGTCAATATGAGTTCCAGATTGTCTTCTGGAAGCATTTAACTCTCTCTGCTGTTTCTCTATTGTATATACAGTGCTGTGAATATGTAAATACAGAGAAATACAGAGTAATAAATATAGTGGGCCATTAAAAAGACAGTGTGATTTCTGTTTTTGTTTTTGGTTTTTTTTTTTTTGTTGGGTTTTGTTTTTGTTTTTGTTTTTTTTAATGCATAGGTTTATTCCAAGATTCTTCAGGGACATTTATTTCTGGTCTCTATAAGACCAAAACCAGGGAAACAGATTTAGAAACAAAAATTAGGTATATTACAGATCTAGACATTTAACTTTTAACGGCATCTAGTATTAATAAAAGTAACACATCTTTCTTCAAATTCAGTATCATGGAGAGCTTGAGGGGAGGTAAAGATCAAAAATTCTAATCTTGCGTTGCTGTGAAAGTTTGTTTTCTTTGGCTGAAGCAGTAGGATTGCTCAGCACTATTATCTTCCTGCTGTTTTCATTATGCTAATACACAGTGATCCCAAAAAAGGATCTGAGTTATGGTAGGGTGTTTACTAATGCTTAGCAAGGGAACTCCTGCCAAGTACTGCCCACCTGAAAAACGCTTACAGAAGATGAAAAAGAAAACGGGCACATAAACAAGTGAACATGGCAGAAAGGCTGTCCAGCAAGCCACTGACATACGTGCAGTGGAATCCACCCTCTCCTAAGATTGCTTCAGTGAACTGTGGCAGTGTTAAGGCACACATGTGGGGAACTGCACTAAAGGCAGGAAATGTGTCTCGTGTGAATGGGAATGGTTTCATCTGACTGGATATGGCATTCTCCATCATAGTCTCCACTTCAAATCCTTGGAGGGTTATCTTCTGAAGACTATGTCTACATTTGACCACATGAATTGCACCTTAAAGTCTTTGATTTTTTTTTGAATATACATGGTTCTTTATAGGACAATACCCTTTTCCTGACCCAGAGACGGGGCAACTGAGAGGTGTTTTAAAAACTTTTATTCCATTTTCAGTCTCATGAGAAGGGTGACACAATACAGATGTTTATAATTCACACCATCACAATCAGAAGCCAGATATTTCCTAATTAAAATATACTATAAGTGTTTCTTGGCCTAGCTTTTTGCCATGCCATGTTGTAGATGCCTTAAAGCCAATCAACTAAAACTACAATACATCTTTCATAGTTCTGTTTGTCCAAAGTATCTAGTCTTATTTGCAAGGCCATCTTTTGAAACTTGTTTCTAATTTCATTTCTCTCTCAACAATATCTGTCCTATTCCATGGCATTTCTAAATGAGTATGTCTTGTCTCAAAGTTTGCATATTGATGCATGCTGAGTGGACCTTCTGTCAGGCCCTGAGAACTTTCTACAAATCCATTTTCCACTGTTCTTGATTATGAATGAACACTAGAGCCACCAGCTGAGATGTAGGTAATGGTAGTGTGGGTTTTCCTCTGAGTGCTTTTATTGCAAAATAAGGATAGTTACTTGCCTTATAGGTAAGCTGTGATCTTATGTAATTTAAAAAACACTAAGAACTTTAGATGGAGAATGTTGATGAATTGTGAATTCCAAAGCCCCACATACTGAGAACTATGTATTATATATTTATAAGTAAATAATTGAAACATCTCTTGACAGTGTGCAATTCTGTATGAAACTGAATGCCTGCTTTGCTAATATTGGTATATCCTTTATATGTAACCAGAAATATTTTTTGCAGGTATATTCATAAATACTTTTCCTGTCCAAGAAAATTTGATTTGTGAAGCAGAGGGAGCAGCAACCTTATGCTGTTCTCCTAAATCATATGAGATGGGGGGAGGGTAGGTTCAGTGTGCTTGTTCATGTGTGTTTCATGTCTGAAGACACACACACTAAGCAGAGTAGAAGCCATTTAGTATAGTGTCCTGGTTCAGGGCAAATTTGGGGAAAGAACCCCAAAAGGGTTCCTTCAGGAAAGCAGATTCAATTGGCCCCTCCCCCCAACCAGTTTGGGAAAGATACCTCTTTGGAGAAAAAGTGGAAAAAAACTGTTTATTAAACAAGCAAACTTAAACAATATTAAACAATAAAATTTCTTGCCACTCAAAGAGAGAGACAAACTCAGAAAAATCCCCTGGGTTGCAGCTGGGCTCACTCAGTCTCTGATCAGTCCCTCCGGCGCTGGAAATGCCACGGCCCAGGCCTGGCCCGCTGGGCTACAGGTGTGAGCGGCTGCTGCTCTCCTGGTGTTCAGTCCAGAGCAGGTCCAGAGAAAGGGAAAAAACCACAGTCCAGGGAACTTCTTTGCCTCAGCTAGCTAAAACTAACTAGGAAAAAAAAACAAAGGAGAGCTCTGTCTCGTTGTCTGTCCATCTGCAGACAACTCAGTCCAAGAGCAGGAATGTGGAGGAGGGAGTGCAGTTCTTGAAAACAAACTGCGCACTTCTTCCACGCCCCACCCTGCCCCCCCTGCCCCTTCACTCCTGGAACAATGTAGAATGTATTATTCAAGATAAACAGGGCAGACAATTGGGGATAAAGGCATCATACAGTCAACCTAGGACATTCCACCCCTTATCCCCATATCGTCAGCTTGCTACTAAAATTAATATATATATTCAAACCCTACAAACACATACATTATACATCCAACATACAGCTATACACAGACAATGGCAGTAATATTCAGCAAACAGTGATATTTACACACAGTTCTCACCCAACAATCAGATCTCCCTGAGGTACACATCGTGTTCTTCCATCTTTCTGCATTATCCACCATATACAACCTGGTCCCTGAGCAAAGATAATCCCACAAATGGGTTTGTCTGTACTTGAGGCAGAATTGATCCACACTGTCTTCTCTAACAAACCTCTGACATGCACTACTGGGACTTTGTCTCCATCTACTATATGCAAAAGCTGAGATTGGGCAGGGCCCAGTCAACTGGTAGAGCCTCGGGTGTTAACTAACCAGGTGGCTTTTGCCAGATTCTGCTCCCAGTTCTTGAAAGATCCCCCACCCAATGCTTTCAAGGTGTTTTTTAACAGTCCATTGTACCTCTCCACTTTTCCTGCAGCTGGTGAATGGTAGGGAATATGGTACACTCACTCAATACCATGTTCCCTAGCCCAGGTGTTGATAAGACTATTCTTGAAATGAGTCCCATTGTCTGACTCAATCCTCTCAGGGGTACCATGGCTCCAAAGGATATGCTTCTCAAGGCCCAGAATGGTGTTACGGGCCGTAGCATGAGGCATGGGATAGGTTTCCAACCATCCTGTGGTGGCTTCTACCATGGTGAGCACATAACGCTTGCCGTGGCATGTCTGGGGCAGTGTGATATAGTCAATCTGCCAGGCCTCCCCATAGCTGGACTTGGACCATCGCTCACTATACCATAGGGGCTTCACTCTTTTGGCCTGTTTTAAGGTAGCACACATCTCACAGTCATGGATAACCTGAGAAATACTGTCCATGGTTAAATCCACTCCTCGGTCTCACACCCACTTAAAAGTGACATCTCTATCCTGATGGCCTGAGGCATCATGGGCCCATTGTGCTAAGAACAATTCCCCTTGTGTTGCCAATCCAAGTCTATCTTTGATACCCCTATCTTTGCAGCCTGATCTACCTGCTGGTTGTTTTGGTGCTCGTTATTGGCTCTGCTCTTGGGAACATGGGCATCTACATTGCAAACTTTCACAGGTAGCTTCTCTACCCTGGTATCAATGTCTTTCCACTCATCAGCAGCCCAAATTGGTTTTCCTCTATGCTGCCAATTAGCTTTTTTCCACCTCTCCAGCCACCCCTACAGAGCATTGGCTACCATCCATGAATCATTGTAGAGGTAGAGCTTCGGCCACTTCTCCCTTTCAGCAATGTCCAGGGCCAGTTGAACAGCTTTGAGTTCAGCGAGTTGACATGATCCACCCTCCCCTTCAGTAGCTTCTGCAACTTGTCGTGTGGGACTCCATACGGCTGCTTTCCATTTACATTTCATTCCCACGATGCGGCAAGATGCATCGAAAAGAGCATAATATGTTTCTTCTGCTGGCGGTTGGTTATATGGTGTCACTTCTTCTTCCTCTTCATCAGTGAGACCAAAGTTTTCACCTTCAGGCCAGTTTGTACTTATCTCCAAAATCTCACGGCGATTCAGTTTTCCAATCCGGGCGTGCTGTGATAAGGGCAATCCATTTGCTCCATGTGGCATTGGTGGCATGGTGGGTAGAGGGAAACGTTGCTTTGAACATCCACCCCAGCACCAGTAGTCGGGGTGCCAGGAGGAGTTGTGCTTCTCTACCGATCACCTCTGAGGTGGCTTGGACTCCGTCATAGGCTGCTAAAATTTCCTTCTCTGTTGGAGTATAGTTGGCTTCAGACCCTCTATAGCTCCGACTCCAAAATCCCAGTGGTCGGCCTCGAGTCTCATCAGGCACCTTCTGCCAAAGGCTCCAGGACAAACCATGGCTCCTGGCTGCAGAGTAGAGCACATTCTTCACATCTGGTCCTGTCCTGACTGGGCCAAGGGCTACCGCATGGACGATCTGTTTGATCTGGGTGAAGGTTTGCTGCTGTTCAGGGCCCCAGTGGAAAGTGTTGTTCTTGCGGGTGACCAAGTAGAAAGGGCTTACGATCTGGCTATACTTGGGAATGTGCAGTCTCCAAAAACCTATGGCACCTAGGAAAGCTTGTGTTTCCTTCTTGCTGGTTGGTGGAGACATCGCTGTGATCTTGTTGATGATATCTGTAGGAATCTGATGCCGTCCATCTTGCCACTTCACTCCCAGGAACTGGATCTCTCGAGCAGGTCCCTTGACTTTGCTCTTCTGGATGGCAAAACCAGCTTTCAGGAGAATCTGGATGATTTTCTCTCCTTTCTCAAACACCTCTGCTGTTGTCTTACCCCACACAATGATATATCATCAATATACTGTAGATGTTCTGGAGCTTCACTCTCTTCTAGTGCAGTCTGGATTAGTCCATGGCAGATAGTGGGGCTGTGTTTCCACCCCTGGAGCAGTCAGTTCCAGGTGTACTGCACGCCCCTCCAGGTGAAAGCAAACTGAGGCCTGCATTCTGCTGCCAGAGGAATGGAGAAAAATGCATTAGCAATGTCAATAGTGGCGTACCACTTTGCTGCCTTGGACTCCAGCTTGTACTGGAGTTCCAGCATATCCGGCACAGCAGCGCTCAGTGGTGGAGTCACTTCATTCAATGCACAGTAGTCCACAGTCAATCTCCATTCTTTGTCAGATTTGCGCACAGGCCAGATGGGGCTGTTGAAAAGTGAGTGGGTTTTGCTGACCCTACCCCTTGGCTTTCCAGCTCACGGATCATTTTGTGGATGGGGATCATGGCATCTCGATTCGTTCAGTACTGCTGGCGGTACACTGTTGAGGTGGCAATTGGTACTCGTTGCTCTTCTACCTTCAAGAGTCCTACTGCAGATGGGTTTTCTGATAGTCCAGGTAAACTGTTCAATTGCTTGATGCCCTCTGTCTCTACAGCTGCTATCCCAAATGCCCACCTGAGTCCCTTCGGGTCTTTCAAATACCCACTTCGGAGGAAGTCTATGCCTAAAATACATGGGGCTTCTGGGCCAGTCACAATGGACTGTTTCTTCCACTCATTTCCAGTGAGGCTGATCTCAGCTTCCACTGAAGTAAAGTCCTGTGATCCCCCTGTCACACCAGCAATAGAAACATGTTCTGCCCCCACATATTTTGATGGGATTAATGTGCACTCTGCACCAGTGTCAACAAAAGCTTTATATACTTGTGGTTCTGATGTGCCAGGCCAACAAATTCACACAGTCCAAAAAATACGGTTTTCCCTAGCCTCTACCTGGCTAGAGGCAGGGCCCCTCTAACCCTGGTTATCCGTCTTTCCTAGGGCATATGTCTTGGAGGCTCCTTCAAGGGGATCGAAAATATCGTCATCATCATCATATATGGCAGTTTGATTATGGGTCACTGGAGCTGCTTCCCTTTTGGTGAAACTTCCTTTCAGAGTCTTGCCTCCCTTCAATTCACGCACCTGTTGTGCCAGAGCACCAGTAGGTTTCCCATCCCATTTCCTCATATTTTCTCCACAATTGCGCAGGAAGAACCACAGCTCAGCTCATGAGATGTACCTTCTTTCCCCATCTGGGGAACATCTGTGTTGGGTACCAGGACCTCTGATCTGTATTGCTGAGACTTGGAGAAAACCCTCTTTCATCTCCTCCCTGAGTTTCTTATGAGTCTCCTCTATCTTGTTTTCTAGTTTCTCTCCTAGTTTCTGCAGACATGTTTCCACTGCTGCAATTCTGGCATGGGTTGGGCCATGTACAGCATCTGCATATGCTCGGAGCTTCTTTGCCATATCGAGCACAGTCTCCTCACCGTCATCTCACTTCATTACTGCTACAGCAGAAGCGTATTCATGTGGCCCAAGTCTTAAAAGTTTTCGCCACATCACAGATGTACACAGTATCAAGTCTGGATTTACAGTATCTACATCATCCAAGAAGACAATCTCTGCCACTGCCATTTCCCTCAAGCATTGAATTCCTTGGTCTGTAGTCTTCCACTGGGTTTGCTGCATATAAAGATCATCTGCACGCAGGTATCTTTGTGCTACACTTTCCAGAACCCGTGCCCAGAGGCTGCGAGGGTTAGCCCCCCTCATCATTCCTTGATCAATGACAGGATCATGTGACACGGATCCCAAATGTCTCGCTTCACTACCATCCAGAATTGTAGCCTCCCCTGCAGCATCCCAAAGACGGACCAACCAACTAGTTATAGACTCATCAGGTTGTCGAGTGTAATCCTTCCTTAGGCCACGAAGGTCCTTCAGGGAATAGGACTCAGTAGTGGCTTCTGATCCTTCCTCAGTTGCCCTAACTCTGGCTTTTGTGTCAGTAATTAGCTTTGAGGGTCCTTCTCCTGGATCATCATCAGTCAGTTGGCTGGTCAGTTTTGCTTTTCTTCTTTCCCTCAGTGACTGCCAGTGGTTTAGGTTCACTGTCTGGTTTAGCTACAGCCTGGGTAAGTGGAGGGTGTTGTCTGCAGCCTGAGTGACTGGGATAGCTGCTGGTTTTTCTCCCTGCCCCCCTGCCTCTGTCTGCCGGCCTACAGTATCTAGTAGTGTGTGATAAGCATAAGCCAAGGCCCAGCTTATTTCAATGATACTTTTCTCATTAGAGTCATCATGGCACTTCTCTTTCAGGTATTTCCCCACTTCAGCTGGGTTCTGAATTTGTTCACGTGGAAAATCCCACTCTACAGGGTCAGAAAATTCCTTCAGGGTCTGGCTCATATTTTCCCATTCTCCACACCACTGAGAATTTTCCACACCTGGGTGAGGGGTTTCATCAGCTCCTCTGGAACTCTCAACCTCCACTCTAGAGAAACTGCAGGCTGTATAAAGGAATTTTACCAGGAAGTTTACCAGAATAAATACTAGAAAGATGGTCTCTTTAACATTCAGAGGAAACTGAACATTCTCAAAAAGTGACATAACAGATTCAAAAGAGTGTGAGAACCCCAGCCTTGCTCTGGGGTCCCATATGGTGGTGAAATTTCTCCTCCAACCCGTGATTCCAAAGAAAATCTGTGCAGGCTCTTGCTTTTTGGTCTCAAGGCAGTTTATTGTTAGTTATCTAAAAGATTGTCTTCTTGGGCTGCGGCTGCTTGGTCAGCGGCCTGGGTAGAGGCACACACATACACTGACATCCTCCCTGTCTGCTGCTTTCTTCTTCTCCCTCCCCGCCCAGGGCTGCTGCTATCTTTTATATGATATATTACGTATTACATGTTTATAGTTTTCCCCCAATACCTACTACCTATATTACAAAGTGCTTTTCTGCTCTAAACCAATCTGTGAGTGCCAACATCACCAAGAACATGGAAGCAAGGAGGAAGAAGGAGGAAGAACAGGGTCAGCCCACTTTCCTCCATCTTAGAACTTCTGACCCCCATGTACAAAGTAAAAACCCCCCTGTACAAGTGCTAAAAACCCCTGTACAATACTAAAAAAAAAATTCCCTCTGTTTTGTAACTACTTTTACTATACTATCTAACCTTTTGTGACTGCTTGTTCCACCTCCAAAGTTGGTAACTCATTCCATGGCTCAAACTCAAAATCACAGCTGTTTCCAGCCACCTGTCAGGGTCTAAAATGCTTCTGACCAAGGCCTGGAACCTCTAAAAATGTCTGAGAGACATTCTGAGCTCCAACAAAAGAAAAGAAGGAAAGGAGAGGCTGGAAAACCTCGTGCCCTGCTCCTCCTCTAACAAACCAGGTGCAATTACTAATAAACCCCCAGAACATACTACTGGAACTAGGATGCAGGGTAGGATGAAAAAACCATAAACTATACATATCTTGAACAGACTCCAGTATCTTTACAAGCACCTTATAAATTACTATCACCAAGCCCAGCCCAATAGCTATTTTAATCCGTGCTCTTCTACTGTAAAAACTACGTGTAAGGGACAAGAATCCTAGTGACCAGAAAAGTACAAGAACCTCAAAAAAGCCTAGAGACCAGAACCACATGAAGGCTTCCACCCCAAGAAACATTATGAATGTAAGCAACGTGGCTACTGACTGCTTTAACCCACTACAAAATAAACACAACCAACATCCAATCAGTCAAGGAATAAAGTTTTTTTCCACTTTTTTTTTTTTTTTCCCGAGCCGCACATTGGGCGCCAATAAATGTAATTGTCCTGGTTCAGGGCAAATTTGGGGAAAGAATCCCAAAAGGGTTCCTTCAGGAAAGCAGATTCAATTGGCCCCTCCCCCCAACCAGTTTGGGAAAGATACCTCTTTGGAGAAAAAGTGGAAAAAAACTGTTTATTAAACAAGCAAACTTAAACAATATTAAACAATAAAATTTCTTGCCACTCAAAGAGAGAGACAAACTCAGAAAAATCCCCCGGGTTGCAGCTGGGCTCACTCAGTCTCTGATCAGTCCCTCCGGCGCTGGAAATGCCACGGCCCAGGCCTGGCACACTGGGCCACCGGTGTGAGCTGCTGCTGCTCTCCTGGTGTTCAGTCCAGAGCAGGTCCAGAGAAAGGGAAAAAACCACAGTCCAGGGAACTTCTTTGCCTCAGCTAGCTAAAACTAACTAGGAAAAAGAACAAAGGAGAGCTCTGTCTCGTTGTCTGTCCATCTGCAGACAACTCAGTCCAAGAGCAGGAATGTGGAGGAGGGAGTGCAGTTCTTGGAAACTAACTGCGCACTTCTTCCACGCCCCACCCTGCCCCCCCTGCCCCTTCACTCCTGGAACAAGTCTTAAAGGTGTAGAATGTATTATTCAAGATAAACAGGGCAGACAATTGGGGATAAAGGCATCATACAGTCAACCTAGGACAGATAGTCTGGAAAGTTTTTTAAGTATCTGCTTGTGCTGAGTGGAAGGTAAACCAGTGGAGGGAATGAACCCCACATAAGTGCTATGTGAAAGATTTCAAGTCAGGGCTACAATTTAATCGGAAAATTACAATAATGGCAATAGTACAGAAACACTGGTTTAAATTGACAAAGTCAGAACACGACCTGATACCCTGTTGGTCAGTCCGGCGCCATCTCAGGGCCAGGGAGACCTGGGCACATACTCCGGCCATTTGCCTCAGAACAAAAAGTCGCCAGTCAGGGTTCCTGATGTAATTTTGTAGTGCTCCCTTAGGTCTATCAAGGCCGCAGAAGTTTGAGGTGGGGGCAGCTGGGGTCCGGGACACATCCTTTGATGTTTGGATTTTTTGCCACCAGCCACCAGCTGAGGGCGAGGGGCCCCTGGGCACATACTCTGGCCCTTTTCCCTGGGAAAGAAAACTCGCCAGTCCAGGTTCCTGATGTCAGTTTGTAGGGCTCCCTTGGGTCTATCAGGACAGCACAATTTTGAGGTGGGGACAACTTTGGTCTGGGACACATCCTTTGATGTTTGGATTTTTGAAGTCAGCCGCCAGCTCAGGGCCAGGGGCCCTGGACACATACCCCAGCTCTTTTCCCTGGGAAAGAAAACTTACCAGTCCAGGTTCCTCATGTCGTTTTGTAGGGCTCCCTTAGGTTTATCAGGGCAGCATGTATTTGAGGTGGGGGCTGCTGGGGTCTGGGACACATCCTTTGATGTTTGGATTTTTTGCAGTCAGGCACCAGCTGAGGGCCAGAGGCCCCTGGGCATATACACTGGCCCTTTTCCCTAGGAAAGATAACTCACCAGTCCAGGTTCCTGATGTCAGTTTGTGGGACTCCAATGGGTCTATCAGGGCAGCACAAATTTGACGTGGGGGCAGCAGGTGTCTGGGGCACATCCTTCGATGTTTGGATTTTTTGCAGTCAGGCACCAGCTGAGGGCCAGGGGCCCCTGGGCACATACTCTGGCCTTTTTCCCTGGGAAAGAAAACTCACCAGTCCAGGTTCCTGATGTCAGTTTGTAGGGCTCCCTTGAGATCTATCAGGGCAGCAGAAGTTTGAGGTAGGGACACCTGGGGTCTGAGACACATCCTTCGATATTTGGATTTTTTGCAGTCAGCTGCCAGCTCAGGGCCAGGGGCCTCTGGGTGCATACTCCGGCCGTTTCCCTCTGAACGAAAACTCACCAGTCCAGGTTCCTGATGTCAGTTTGTAAGGCTCCCTTGGGTTTATCAAGACAGCACAAGTTTGAGGTGGGGGCAGCTGGGGTGTGGGACACATCCTTCGATGTTTGGATTTTTTGCAGTCAGGTGCCAGGGCCTGAGCACATACTCTGGCCCTTTTCCCTGGGAAAGAAAACTCACCAGTCCAGGTTCCTGATGTCAGTTTGTCGGGCTCCCTTGGGTCTATCAGGGCAGCATGTATTTGAGGTGGGGACTGGTGCGCCACTTTGGGCGCCACTTGTTGCTTTCGGGGGTTATTCGCTGACGTCCCCCGCCCCTCCCCCGGCCCTCTGGGACTCTCCGGCTAGCTGTCCCCTTTGGGGACTGGGGTTTGCCACAGTCCCGCTGCCCTGGGCTTACCAGGCAGCGGCTGGGTTAGCACAGTCCGAGCACCGGTGTTGCCTTGGTCGCCGCTATGAGTCGGGATATAGAAACCCAGAGAGACCAGTGGTATGCTTGTCTAGAGAGATTGTATTGCCTGAACAGTTGCAGGGACCAAAGGCCTCGGGCTATTGCCCAGATGCAGTTTTATACAGCAAAATTAAGAGATATGGTCTAAACAATGGGGATACTCTCCAGCTAAGGCACATCAGAACCACCCCAGGGGCCAGGTCCAATGGGAACTGCTCAGGGGTGGGGAGAGGGGGGTTTACAGAGGAATGCTGAAGCGGGACTTTCCCGAAACAGTGGAGCATACACAAATGTATCTTTTCCCTCAGTTTTTCATTCCCAAAGCCTTTCTAAAACAATGGGGCATACATGAATGTATCCTTTTCCTCAGTTTACCATTCCCAAGGCCTTTCTAAAACCTTCCTCCACACTACCATGCCAGCATGATAGCTACAGGGACAACTTTGGTCTGGGTCACATGCTTCGATGTTTGGAATTTTTGCAGTCAGGCACCAGCTCAGGGTCAGGAGCCCCTGGGCACATACTCTGGCCCTTTTTCCCTGGGAAAGAAAACTCGCCAGTCCAGGTTCCTGATGTCAGTTTGTAGGACTGCCTTGGAACGGTCAGGGCAGCACAAATTCGAGGTGGGGACAACTTTGGTCTGGGACACATCCTTCGATGTTTGGATTTTTTGCAGTCAGCTGCCAGCTCAGGGCCAGAGGCCCCTGGGCACATACTCCGGTCATTTCCCTGGGAAAGAAAACTCCCCATTGTAGGTTCCTGATGTCAGTTTGTAGGGCTCCCTTGGATCTATCAGGGTAGCACAATTTTGAGGTGGGAGCAGCTGGGGTCTGGGACACATCCTTCAATGTCTGCATTTTTTGAAGTTAGGGAACTGCTCAGGGCCTGTGGCGGCTGAGCACATACTGTGGCCCTTTTCCCTGGGAAAGAAAACTCGCCAGTCCAGGTTGCTGATGTCAGTTTGTAGGGCTCCCGTGGGACTATCAGGGCAGCACAAGTTTGAGGTGGGGACAGCTTTGGTCTGGGAAACATCCCTCAATGTTTTGATTTTTTGAAGTCAGCCGCCAGCTCAGGGCCAGGGTCCCCTGGGTACATACTCCGGCCGTTTCCCTCGGAATGAAAACTCACCAGTCCAGGTTCCTGATGTCAGTTTTTTGGTCTCCCGTAGGTCTATCAGGGCAGCAGAAGTTTGAGGTGGGGTCAGCTGGGTTTCGGGTTACATAATTTGATGTTTGGATTTTTTGCAGTCAGCCGCCAGCTCAGGGCCAGGGGCCCCTAGGCAGATACTATGGCCTTTTTCTCTGGGAAAGAAAACTCACCAGTCCAGGTTCCTGATGTCAGTTTGTAGGGCTCCCTTGAGATTGTCTGGCCAGCAAAAGTTTGAGGTTGGGGACAGCTTTGGTCTGGGACACATCCTTCGGTGTTTGGAATTTTTGCAGTCAGCCGCCAGCTGAGGGCCAGGGGCCCCGGGCCACATACTCTGGTCCTTTTCCCTGGGAAAGAAAACTCACCAGTCCAGGTTCCTGATATCAGTGTGTAGGGCTCCCTTGGGTCTATCAGGGCAGCACAAATTCAAGGTGGGGAAAACTTTGGTCTGGGACACATCCTTCGATGTTTGGATTTTTTTGAAGTCAGGCACCAGCTCATGGCGTGGTGCCTCTGGGCACATACTCTGGCCCTTTCCCCTGGGAAAGACAACTCACCAGTCCAGGTTCCTGATGTCAGTTTGTAGGGCTGATTAAAATAATAATTAATTAGTATTGCAGGTTTTAATTTCTTCTTTTTATTAAGCACAATTTTTGAAATTCAGGGCTTCACATTCACCATTTGTACAGGCACATGGAGTTGAGCACATATGAACTGAAATTAGCTTAGCATCTAATTTGGCTGTGTGCATAAGAATCCTCAAGCAAGGAAGTAGTATTATAGGAGAGAAATAGAATTTTACTTCTCTCCCCACCAAAAGCAAGCAACCTTATCTCAACTACAGCCTGTACCTTAACCAAAATGCAACTATTTTCTGAAATCCTGCAGTAGCCTTGTAGAACAAATATATATGTATGGCATCATGGAAAAGGGAAGTATTGGAACCAAACCTAGAAGTCAAAACTATTACTTCCCATTTCTCTCTGCACCATTTCAAGTCAAGGTTTGGAAGAAATTACTGATTTTGGTTTGATTCAAACCTTGTTTTTTTTTTTCTATTCAGTCTTTTTAGTCCTTTGGAGAAAAACAAACTGGGGAAACAGCTAAAAATCTGTTTCCCACAGCTGTAATCCCTCTCCCTTGATGCAGCCATGGTATGTATAACCACAGCCCTGCTGTGTGAGGCAGAACAGTTCTCTTTCCACACAGCTGATCTAATCTGAGGTGTGCAACACCCCACACAAAACAGATGCAATGAAAAAGCAAGTCCCTTTTAAAAACATCAATTTCCTAGACAGATAAAATGGAGGGCTGGATAGCCCTTCAGCATTTATCCAGCTCTTAAAATGGATCACACAGGGCTGAGGCTCTTTCAGCTTCCCAGTCAGCAACTTCAAAGCCAGGTTTTTGTACATGAGACTTTTAACCTAGGAATTAGACACCCTGGGGAAACAAATACCATCATGCAGAATAACTACTTGGGCAAAAGAGAATTAACACTCAAAAGTATTTGTTCCTTATTTGTTCCTATTAATGTTCAAATTGCAACACCTGACTCCAAAGGAGAAGCAGTTTTGTTGGAGCAGTTTATTTCTGTAAAACATAAAATTTCTGTATAATGTTATGCACAATGGTTAACACAAATGTTTTAATTACCCATTTCATCCTGAAGCACAGCACACAGTCCTGTGACATGGCCTGACTTGACCTAGCAGGTCACTGCTGCATGAAGAGGGGTGGTCTCCAGCCCTGCAGAGCTGAGCTGCCAGCTGAGCTCTGCTGCTCATCCAACATTGCCATCACTGTGACATTGTCACCCTCAGCCTGACAAGAAGCTGTCTGAACACAAAGGCAACTGTCAGGAGCTGCAGCCTCCAAGAGATGCACAGGATAGTGTGGATGGAAGTAAGACAGGGGGGCAGGGTGTCATTTTCAGAGGCAGTGACCTGTTTGGCCAGCTCAGCTGCTCATGCAAGTAAAAAAGCCTCAGCTCTTCTGCCTGGCCAATTTTCAAACTTACCTCATTTTTTGTTAAAAAAAAAATTCAAAATTTCTGTATATATTTTAACAGATCATTAAACTAATGTGATTTATTACAAAAGGACAGTTTCTTGGTGAATTCAACCTAATTCTTTTATCAGTCATGTTTATTAATTTTTATTAAGCTTGATTAGCTCACCAATTTAAATTTCTCTAGATGGGCTCTGAAATACATTTTTGGGGTAGGGAATATATATATAGCTATATAACTAGTATGACCTTACACCAGGAAAATCTCATTTCAGAGTACAGGGAGAAAAAAAGCAAAACCAAAACAGGAAACAAAACAAAACCAAAAACATCCAAACCTAACAAATATCACCAGTAAAGCCTCTTGAATACACCAAGAAAATAAACAAAAATCTTTCTTTTTCCAAACTTCTGCATACTGTCCAGGAATCTTCCTGCCTCCCACATCACACCAACCAACCAACCACAAAAACCAACCACCTCGGGGACAAAAAAAATCCTATTTTTCTATTTTCCTTCTGTCCTTACCCTTATAAAGGGAGACTGTATTTCCATAGTTGTACTTGTGTGCTAGCCCACTGATCATGACAGGAAAGCAAAGTCAAATTAAATAACCCTGCCCTGTACTGACAGGTATGACACAGCCTCTATCCTTCTGATGAGCTTCATTAATTTCTCAATACTGACACAGGGGAAAGGAAAGAGATTAAAGTGCAATATAAAGGTGTTAATCTATAGCTGCATACTGGTTTCCTGGCATCTTGGAGAATACCACCTTACAGGAGAACAACCCTTAGCAGCAATCAGTCAGGATCTGTGTGGTATAATCTATACTGCTAACTCTCAAGAGACTCAAATTAGAATCAGATAAAAAAAAATGGCTCAGTTATGAATTACTCTTACTAAAACATTTAAACTCAAGCACTGTATTCTCAAGTGCTGTTTCCCTACATAACTCCCTTTATCAGCTCATAGATTTTTCCTATTCATTTCTCTTTCTCCCACTGCAAAAATGACTATTAACTTTTCCAAAGTTAGCATTGTTCTTGCTCTTCTATATTCTCCCTTCTTACGCAATGCTTGACTTCTGTCTTTCAAAAAATGTTCTCTTCTGGTAATGCGAGGCCCATCCCTCCAGGCTATTTAATTAGCATTTAGGACTTGAATTATATTTGGATGCCCAATTCTCTTAATGAATACAGTATTTTCTAGATTACCAGTAAAATCTTCACAATTTTTTTCCTAAAATGGCACCCTAAATGTGTTCAAGTTTATTAATTTTCATGCTCTTCACCTTTCTGCCCCCTTTAAGAAGAAAACATAAAATGCAGTTCAGTAATTGAAACACTGATTCATTTCAGCAATATATTAATGTCACATTTAAATGGTAATGACAGCAGTAACATAAAAGAAGAGACATGCATGCACACATTCTCCATGTTGCATTCAGTGCAGGAATAGTCTGTGGATGTCAACTTTGTGTTGACTTCAAAAAACTGAGTAGTAAAACTTCTGTACTCCATGATGTTGATAAAGATAGTATTGGCTTTAAAGTAATACTGAGGCCTCTTATCCTCTAAAGCCATGCTAAAAGCTGACAAAATAAACCTGCCAGCTATGGATATATTAAATTCCCTCTAATTTCCTCTGCCTACTACATGCAGAAATCAATTACTTTTTTTTTTTTAAATCCTTGTATATGTGTCTCTCTCTAATAATTTCTGCTCAGTGCACTGCAGTAAGCCAAAGAATAATGTTAAGCAATTTGCAAAACTGCTCTATGCAGCATTTGCTAAAGTAAAATTTATTTTTTCTCTGTTTTTGACATCCCAGTGACTGCATTGCAGAATTGTTCTAACCACTTCCCTTACAGGTGTCAACATACTGATATCTTATTTAAATTCTTCAAGGGCACCATCTGCCCTATTTTTGAGCTATGAGTCTGAAATGCTCTTTATTCCAAGGCAAACTGGAGGTGTTTTACAGAAAATGATGTAAATTTTGTGGGGGTGGAAGGAACATGGGCAAGGTTTCATTTGTTTGAAAAATTCTATTGCACTCCAAATAAATAAAGCAGACTTCAAAGGATTCTTGGTTGACCACTGAACCTCTTGTCCAGATGCTTAACATCTACCAGCACAGCTGCCACAATTTACATGGAGGTTCTTACCAAACATGACTCTTGGCACAAAATTCCACCTTTAATAACCATTTTCCTTGTCAGTAACAGTAATATATCAGACCTTTTATACATCCACTTTCTCCCCTTATTAATCTCCTCCTGAACAAGGCACTAGAGTTTTTAATACACATGTATGGATACTGGTACAGCAATGTTCATTTCCATTGTCTGTTTATCCTTTCCTCCACAAACACATTCATCTTTCACACTGCATTATGGACAAACTAAAACAAAACCCTTCTAGGCCTGTCTGCAGTGCCACTTCTCAGCACTCTTCTTTTCATCCTTTTCCAGGCTCTGCCATGACAGCTCCTGCAATGTCCTGATTGTAAATACATGGAGGGTTTGCAGCAATTTCCATTATTTGTGTAACACTCAGATCTTTTCATTAAAAAGATAAAATCTGACAAGATGCAGCTGTTTACAGAGCTGACTTACAAAAATATTGTTTTCTCTGCCTTTTACTACATTAGCACTCCACAGCGTCTCCAAGTGTATCTTGTAACAACTCTTTCCATCTTAAACGCTGAAAGATTCTTCTCAGAGCCCCCAGTGCACTGACAGGCTTTGGTCTTAACAAGCCTGACCAGCCCCACCTGTGGCTTCCACACACCTCTGTTCCTATGGGCTCAAGAGTGCTATTTACACCCAGCCCAGGGCTAGTAACCTTTGCTGGGGCTGAGCTGGTGCTGGTTTCTGTCTCAGCTGTGCATTCTCTTCAACTGAAGCCCTGGGCTGGCTTGATCTTAGACCTGGTGAGTTTTTGTAATGACCTTGATTTGACCTTGGTCTGTGGGGCTGCCTTGCTCAGGTGCTGTGGGGGACACCTCCCCCTGCAGCTCTGTCCCCACCATCTCCTCTCCCACCTCACTAGTCCTGAGGAGTGACCAGCGCTTACTGCTGTCTGCCAGCCCTGTAGCAAGGACTACTACCCAAATCTTCTGTTGTAATGGAGATTTCTGGTCCCTGTTTTATTGTGGGCCATTAGAAATTACTTCTTAGGCAATGAGTTAGCAAAGCAGTTTGATTCCAGTGCTAAAATCAGACTTTCCATGGAAGTTACAAATTTCTTATGCTGTGTTTGTACAAGGAGTGGAACAGCAGGATCTAGCAGAGGCACAACCCTAGTATGAACAAACAGCAACACAGCTTTGGAAATGCAAAAAGAAAGGACCTCATTCAAGTGAGCTTAAAAATTGCTATTGGAATGATTTATATTAAAAAAATATATCTACAAGTAGGAGAAACTGCAAGTGCTCTGTTATGTGAGCACTATGTTTGTAAGCAAAGCTCAAGCTGGTGGCACTGAACTATATTGTTAACATCAGAGAAAAAGCTGTCACTGTCTTCTTACATAAACTGAATGCAGATTAATAATGTTTAAGATAAGTCATTTTTGGTTTTATTTCATCCTGTGGCTTCATTCAAGATACCCATAGCTTGTAGATTATCCTGTGCTGAACTTGGCAAATTTCTCACATTTGAATCTGCTGGCTGCCAGAATTATATGTAAAATCAGTGTCCTGCACCACAATTGTCAGAGACACATCTTTTGCCTCTTATATAGTCACTTCAATAATAAGGATGAGGATCATTTGCAAAAGCCATAAGATAATTCAAAGGCAGATATTCTATCTGAGAAAGCTATAAAGTTTTCCAAGAGCAGATATCTGACTACAATAGTATAGGAGCTATTGAAGCATGTGCTGAAAAAAGGCCCTGCAGACTGCTGCTGCATTGGCTTTAACACTGGCTTTGTTTAAATTTCAATTTTATTTTACTCAGTCTTCTTGAAAAAGTCATAAATTACAGAAGATGTGAATTCACTTATGCCTAGGGAAGCAATGAAGACTGTGGAAGTACTGGGATGTCATTATTTCCTAGAGCTGATCCTTTTTGTCTCAGACAATCCTTTTATCTTGAATAGATTCCTTGTTCACACATGTAGTTCAATGTGTCTTGCTTTTACTTCTGGTGTATAGATAAACTCATTAGGATGACAAAATGATCAAAGGAGGGATATCTGGGTTTGGGGTTTTTTTAAAAAAGGAAAAACAAGTCACTTAACTCACATCTTAGTCATACTCTTCAAACAATTCTGCTATGAGTCCTTGAGAGACTGGAGTTTTCCACAGTATGTCTTTTCCATGGTTATTTTTGGCCATGGTTGCTGCTTTTCGCTATACAGAGGACAAGGAGAAGAAAAGCCTGTCTTGCCCCAAGTTCTTGGTGGGCTCTTTTAGAACTTCTCAATGTCACCTAGAATCATTCTTACCATGAATTTTCCTGGGCTTAAATGTGAAACCAGCTACAAACTGATTTAGGAGTCGTGCAAGTTTTGCAGCTGAAGAGTGGTAACATCTTATGCTTTATAATTTCCTTTAGGGGTCTCTTACAGAAAAGAAATAACACAAAACATTTTATACTTGACTTACACTATCACCATCTCTGATGCCTGAGAGAAAGTGTTGTAAATAAATGTTCATAGGAAAATCTTTTAAACATGGTTATTTCTGATTGCCTTAATCTGCTACAATTGCTCAAAAAAAAAAAAAATTATAACCTCAGCCATCTGAAGACTGAAGCCTTGTCCTCTCCATTAGCATTTTAAAATTTGTAACTTGTTATGTAGTGAGAAACAGGAATGCCTTTCTTAAAGGAGCTCTGTTCCAGGATTTCACAGCTGTTTCTGGATCCAAAGGGAGCATTACATGTGAGCGGGAAGTAGCCATGAAGGGGGCCCCTGTGGTAGCAGTAAATTTTTATTTCATTGAAATATACAGAATTTAATGGCAACATCCAGCTGTCCTTTGCAAAGGGAGGTGTGGTGAGGGTGTTTTATGGGACTATTCCATTTTTTCCCTTTTTTATTTGATGATGCTACATATCTTACTCATATACGCCTATTAAGGGTAGTTGCTAATCAATGGTATTTCAATAAGAATATATATTATATCCCAAGTGAAATTAAGAAGATACCAAAAGAAAATCATTGTTAACTTTGCAATCCAAGGATTTTGGCAAATCTGACTCAAAAGAGAAAATGTCGAGCCTTTCTCTTTCATCTCTCGCTCTCACATTTTAATTTTAGCTAGTATTTGTTTAGTTGCTTTTTTCTTTAAGAACTGCACTAGTGACATGTAGCAAAGCATTCCATGTGTTAAAAATTTTGGGGCATATTGACAGTGATTAAAACCACAACCACTAAGACAGAAGAACTTTACAAAGAAGATCACTGTACACCGGAATGATCTTCCTCTTCTTCCTCAGAAAACACCAGCATGAGTTATGGAAACAAATTCTGGTTTAGAACTGGAACTTGGAGATTTTAAGATGCATGTTTTTATTGATGAAAAGATCTAAATGTAAACTGATCGTGAAATAAAGTCATATCACTAACTGAGATACAGGACAAAAGTGAATTATGACAATGGCTTGCATTGCCAATGGCAGCAGAGTTTAGCAGAGATGTAACATGGGTGCCATGACACAGAAAAATAGTGATAGGTGTGAGGACAAAAAAACCTACATTATGCAAAGAGAATTTAAGAGACAAAATTATTTACTGGGAGAAGTCAGGAGTTTCCAAATGTGTGGTGCTGTAAGCAGTTAAGGATCATGGTGCCAAAACTAAACCAGGAATTTTGTGCACAGAAGGGCTTATGAGCATGGCCTCCAACTGATTTGTGCCTCAGCTGACTGCAGGCTACAACCAAAACTTTTTCTGCTCTCACAGCCTTTAATGTTCCCCTTTCCCACACCCCTTACTCTCCTAAGGTTGAGTTCTTTTTTACATAAAAATACAGAAGTTTTCATGCAAGATGCAAACTGTGACTGTTACCTTTCTCTCCCCCTTATCCATCCAGCTTTTTCACAAACCTAGAAACCACTTAATCTTAGAGACAAGTTATGTCTCTGTTAAGTTTGGCTGAATTATACCAGTGCCTTCTGAGTGCCTTACCTAAGGGCAGTTGCCAAGATAAGATGGCACAGACTGGTTTTCCCTAGGAAATCAGGCTAATAAGGACAGTACTAAAGGGGCTGGACAACTTCTTTTTGCCCCCTTATGTAAAGTGTTCTCTTTTTTTTCAGTCACATGGAGGACTAAGATGTTGGCATTATCTCATTATTAGGGTTGGTTAATGTATTTTTTCGTCACCATCATCCCATAGAGTCTGAAGTCTACTGCCCATTTATTTAGGCAGTGAGTGTGAACATTCTTAGCCCAAGCTGCTGGCAGTCCTTTTTCCTGGAGGCTAAATGGCATCTTGCCAAATTGCATGTTGGCAGAGATTTTGGCTGTGCTGAGACCTGTGGGATTTAATTTTTTTTGTATTTCCAAGTCATTAAACAACAATAAAATCTTTATGGTATCTATGTATTGAATTTTATAACCACTGATCAAGTAGTATAATGATAAGATTAGTTTATAATGTCTCTTAAAATTTGCTATCATGTGCTGTATTACATTCCAACTTGTGTCAACAAACACTAGGCTTGATAGATTGACAAGTACTCTGTATATTCCAGGTGTGGGACCTTCCTGCATCAGGAGAGGGTGTGTAGTTTGAGCCCAGTCGCTACCATAAATGCCATCAGACAATAAAGTACCTACTATAGATGTTTTTAAGCTTCTTTTAGAAAGGTTGGAATAATGCAATAATATCTAAGACCAACTGAAATAACTCTGTACCAAGGTAACAAAGTTTTTATTTATAGCAACTGCATATAAAATTCAATAAATGATGCTAGGGAACACAGGTGACAAAAGATTACATTGTCAATGCCAGAGTTCAAAAGTCAGCTCCTGAAACAAGCTTCTAATCTGTCTCTCCCTAGTGTCACTTGTGCAAGTCTGAAGCAGTTAAAAGATTCTGCATTTGGAATCTGTCTGAAGTTACTTAAAAATGTTTTTAAAATAACTATTTGAATTAACTACTTTACATATCTAAATCAGGTATGTGCTACATAATAAACATGAAGCTTTCCTGTACTTAGGCCTATGCACTTCAGTGCAGAGACAGAATGCAGAATTTGGAATCTCTGAATGCTCAGCCATTAAAGTAAACAGGGGACAAATTCAAAACTCGGTTCATTTGTCAACCCGACAGCAGATGGAAGATTTCTGCATGCAAAATATAGGAGCATCTGGCTATCAAGGATATTTAAGACCTTACCTATTGATCTTTCATCTGCTTAAATTAATTCAAGATGTTAAGATGCCAAAAAATGGTGATTGAAGATCCCATGTGTATAAAGCTCAAATCCCAATAAGCAGTAAAGAGAAGATAATACAAATACTACAAAACAAAACTAGCAGCAAAGCTCCAAAATAAGTGATTAAAAATCTGGAAACACCAGAAACCTGACTGCCAGAAATTGAGGACAATATGGCTTGTTAACTGAGAGAGACACGTGTGCACAGAAAATGCATTCTAGTATTTTGTCAAGAAGGACTTTAAGGGAAAAAATATCATTACAAGGAAAGGTAAAGAACTAGAGGAAGGGGAAAAACACAATTAAAACCAAAAAAGAGACAATATTGCTTGCAAATATAGGCTGGTGTAACCTCTCTAACAAGGACCAATAGGCTGTGTGAAACTCAGGTTTCACATATTAAATACCCGAAGCAGATTCCTTTAAGTTCAGCAATTTAACAGATAATACATTCAAATAAGAAATGTTCAAGACCAGACTGGATGGGGCCCTGAGCAACCTGGTCTAGTGGAAGGTGTCCCTGCCTGTGCTTATGGTGTTGCAACTCAATGATCTTTAAGGTCCCTTTCAACCCAAACGCAAAACAACTCTAAGTTAGAAACTGGAGGGCTGCACAATGTAATAAACGTGTTTGCCACACAGACTAGGTGACTTAGGGATAAAAGCTTTATCTTACCTTTTTTAATTTTTAAGAGAATGGAAAAAAAGTTCCCAACACTACCTCCATTCTTCCAGAAACAAATGAACTATAGCAAGGGGGCTATCTTTTAACCTGTGCCTATTTTGGTGTTAGTTTTTGTTTTTTTCTGTGGTTTTTTGGGGTTTTTTTGTTTGTGTTTGGTTTTGTTTTTGTTTTGGTTTTTTTTGGTACTAGCAGGAATTTTGTGACTTGAAAATGAGATGTAAATAGAACTAGCTATTATTCTATGTCAGGAGCAGAAAGAAGACATTACAGGAGCATCCATCCACACTAGAAGACTAAACTAAGTCCCGACCTCTAAGACACTGTGATGCTATCAGAATTTGTCTCCATACCAGCCAGTCTCAATGTCAACTCTGCAAGTTAATTCAACTCTTAAAAAGTATACTTATCTAAAGAAAAGAAGGAAAGCAACACACAATGGTTGCTTATGTTGCTACATTTATAGAAAAGTAATGAAGTATTATTTCAGTAGATGAAATGCCATTAAAACTAAATAATACATAACTGTAAAAAAAAACACCAAGAAACAGTGGCAGCCATTTCCAATCAAAGCTGTAATTATGGCTCATCTTTTTAAGGTCATGCAGGTGTCATTCCCACAATGAGACTTATTAGTCATTTTAGGGCTCTGCCAAGGTGCAGAGTGGGGATTGAAGTAACAAGCTAAAACAGCAGAGGAAGAAGAGGAGGAAAGGTTCATTTTTGTTGTGTTTTTTTTTTTTTTTTTGTGAGAAGCCTTTGACTAAATGTTTTGAATAATTTTTCTAAAATCACTAAAAACTCTTACAGTATGATTGAGCAGGACTGCAAATGGGACACATAATTTAAAATCTATTTATCAGATCACAACCATCCATGACAGATCTTGTCCCCCTCTTCCTGACTACAACTTCAATGGAGCAGACTAGGAAAGATCTGTACTGATGAAAGTTAAGCCAGCATATTCTGTGCCACATGTATTTCATCATCATCAAATGTGAATGTAGCCATCTCATATTGTGGGGCTTCATGGCTCAGAGAAAAACTTCAGAGGAGACATAATCATAAGGAAAAACCTTCATCCAGAGATCATTTAGGCAAAGCTTGCAGCATCAGAAGACCATGAAAGTCCAAGTGTGTGCTGAACATTGTGTGTCTTTTTTACAGCAAATTTTACAAAGGGAAATACTATCATGAACTCCCCTAAAACTTCCCTTTTTTGACTTTTTTTTTTTACAGCCTAGTTCATAAAAAAAAAAAAAGAAAATGTTAAAAATTGATCATTAAAATGTAATGCATAAGTGAAAAATAGGTTTCATCACTTCAGCAGAGCTCTTGGTGGAATAAAGAATATATAAATGGGTTCTTAAAAGAATTATGTGACAATAAAGGAAAAACTGAACAGTTTTACAAAGTTTATCTGCATTGAAGGTTAAAATAGAATGCGACCATCCAGCACAGGAACGATGAATTTGTAGCTCAGTCTTAGAATTGCTGCCAACTCCAAAGAAAAATTTGAATAAAAACCCAAAGCTTCAATTTTCTGGGCAAGAAAAATCAAGACATGGCTTCACTGAGTTAAAAAAGAAAAATAGGTCTGGACAAGATCTAAGAGCACTATCAAGACACAGGTAACAGCAGAGACGCAAAATATATTCCCTGGAAGTTCTAAGAAAGGATGTTTTTATCTGGGAGGGCATTTGATTATGCCTCCTTGGCCTGATCTCTCCTCAACTTGTGAGTGCTTACCAATTTTCAGAAGCAAATCCTGTAGGACTTTTGCCAGACATTAAGTCATATGCTCTTAGCCCAGTGTGTTGACAAGAATTTGGCAGTAATACTAACATTCACCTGAAAAGTCTGTGTGAAAAATGCAGTGAGCAACAATTCTAGTGACTTTGTGGAAGGACAGATCACTGCTACGTCACTAAGGTTAGAGAATGATAAGCACTGGGGGTAGTGGAGGGGCGGTTTGAGATCATCACAATTTTTGGAAAAAGGATGTATTGAGTTCCCTGCCCTCAGCATAAATTTGGAGATCTGCCCTGAAAACACAATGCCTCATCTACATCCAGAGAGATTAGAAGAACATACAGTGAAGGATCTCCTCCATGTGTGCCATTCCTGGGTCACTTAATCTAGGACTGATGTATAGTGGCAAAACCCACAGAGTAAATACCATTTCATCCCAGGCTGGATAGTTCTGAGCTGAGTGGAACTGAATACAAAGAATTTGTAGCACTGGCTGATCATTTTACTTTACAAAGGCCTTTCTTTTGGTGTCTGCACACAAGATTGTTTTATAAGGATTACCATCTTTATTCTAAAGAGTTTAGATGTTACATCTATAAAACAGCAAAAATCAGCATTCCGCCTGTATTATCCTCTTGTGTGTTGGCAATGGAAGGAATTCAGTTACACCAAAGTCCCTAGAAACTGGAGGTAGGGTTTTATATTCCTTTTCCATTTGGAGGAGTGAATAACTGCTTCTAATAGATCAATAAATGACTTACTGCACCTGCAAAACAGTGCCTGTCTTCTTGAAGAAGGGAAGCTCTACTGTAGATGTCTGTTAGGACAGAAACTTCATTGGGCAGAGAAAACAAAAATGTGCCAACTAAAATTGCTACAAGGGAGAAACAGCAGTTCTTTCCCAGCAGGGATGTCAGTACACAACAAGAATGAGTCACTGTGATGCAGTTCTGTGATTCAGACAATTCAAATCCACTCTGGGATGTCAGAACACCAACATATTTTTGCTGTGTGTGAATCCATATAAAGATGAAAAGTATTCTCCAGCTCTTGATAAATTCCTACATCTCTAACAACTGTCTCAAAATATTTTAAAATATTCTTTTCTAAATTTGTTACAGCAAAGCTGGATTTCGACAAATTTGCTCCTTAGTAAAACATCTGTATTTGTTTCATATCATTCTTTATCAGGAAACCTAGAGGCGCTATATAGTGAAAAAGAGCCTTAGACAATTCAGACAAATATCCTAAAATTAGGAGTAGATAAGTACCAAAACCCAGAACTGTTTTGTTGTTAGTAAATTTTTTTTTAATTCATAAAGCTAAACAAGAAGAGCTCTTCCTCTGAGATAAAATATAAGTCTAGAGCACTTACTTTTCTCTCAGGTGAACAGGTTGAGAACAGTATGAATGTTTTACTTATCCTGCTGTTCAAAGTATGATCACAACAACCTGCAGCTTCTTTGTGGCAGAACAAAATTAACCTGTAGACATGGGATAATCCCTTACTATTTCCTAATCTATTTTTACTAATAATTGCTGCAGTCAGTCTTTGAACAGAATGGATGTATAAATAGATCAGCAGAGTTCAGGCAATCAGTAAGTATAAAAAGTCCTTTCTCATCATAAGCATTTCTAGTCATAACTCTACCAGAATGTTCCTAAATCTACAACATCAGACAGAGGAAAGAATTTCCCACAGCCACAAAAGTAAGGCATAATTTTGCTGCTGAGAACAGTTGGAAAACCTATAGGAACTTATTTTCATCCTACTAGCCACAAGAAACCTGGAAGACGACTGGAATATGATACCACTCACTGTACCATAGGATCTGAAAGATTGTACAGAAGTTCCCAGTTAAAGCCAAAGCCTGATTTTTTGATACCAAGAGTTTTGCTTGTGGAAAGTAAGAGATTGTGAATGACACAGGTTTCCTAATGTTTGTGGAGTCTAATGATTAACAGCAGCAAGATGAATGAAAAATCACTTGAGTGCTGG
Source organism: Lonchura striata (assembly GCF_050655825.1). NCBI lineage: Eukaryota > Metazoa > Chordata > Aves > Passeriformes > Estrildidae > Lonchura > Lonchura striata. The sequence continues at coordinate 79,576,752 of NC_140705.1, read as the reverse complement.
TTTTACACAGAAAATTTTTTAGAAGAATCCTTTGGACATCTTCAAGGACTGTAAAAGAATTGATTGATTTTGATTTCTTCAACTCTCTGGAAGCCTGCTCGGAACACGTCAGTTTCTCCTTTGGGCAGTCAGGGAAGTAAAGAGGGAAGCAGAAGCAGTCATGAAGGACAGGGGAATGAGTCATCCTAATCCACTGTAATGATCTCATCAATCCTTCACCATGTCAAGTTATAAATATATAGTAAATATTGACAAGCGTGTTGAGGCAGGTTTTGAAAGAGAACATTTATCTTATTGTTGTTCTTGCCAGGACAGATAATCCTCAAAGAAGCTAGTAGTTTCAAAGATTTAGGGAGAAACTCATTATGGAGAATATGAGAAATCATTGCAGTGCAGATTTTTGGTTGCTGAAGGACATTGAGATCTACTGGTGTTTTCAGCGTGAATACTTTCTCTCCATCTATTTCCCTCCACTATAATCTAGATATTTATCTTACTAGAACCTTTTTCTTTGCAACTTCTAACATTTTCAGTCAGTTTTGCCTGCCTCAAACTTTGGAGAACCAATAGCATCCACAGTGATGTCCCATATTGTCCAAAATAACATTTGAAATTACCATAAAACATCAACTTCCCATAAATATTGCACAAATTCAAATTAAATTCACTAGAACAGTTGGATTTCTCTCTTTCCCAGACACTTCCAAAATTTGAGGCCTCCTGCCTTAACATTTGGTTCTTTTAAGTTCTATTCTCCTGTGATTATAATTCTATCACACTGCAAAGCTATGCTGAATTTTGTTTTACACAAATTTAAACTGAGATGGCAAAAAGCTCTTCTCTGACATACAGGCCACAACACTCCCAATCACTAAATACCTCCTCATCCAAAATACACATTTCGGAGAAGAGTAGAAAATACAGGAGTAAAGAGATTAAAATTATCATATGTAGTTTAAATAAAATATTCTGTTTCCTGTGTGATGTAGTGTGACTGGAACCAATTTTGTTTGGCTTTCTTTCTCCAGCCTATCAAAGAGAATCCAATTAATGAGAGCCATTCAATATTTTTTATATCTAATTTTAAATCCTTCTCTCTTTTTGAAGCTAGCAAAGGGAGAAAATATTGCTGTATTAAAAAAAATAAAAAAATAATAAAATAATGCTTCTGTATGAACTCATATAAGGCATTAACTACTTTGCAAATGTCTACTTGGGCAGATATGACATGCTTATTTAATGAAAGAGCAATTTCTGAATTCTTTTGTTGAACAGTAAATTTAATTATTTCTATGTAAGCTTTGGTTTCTTCATCTGAAAACTCACAGATGTTACGTAGTTGAAACAGAGCAAATTTCTTCTAACTAACTAAGTAACAATTAATTCTTAAAAGATCAGATTAGATATGTTCTGAACAGAGCAACATTTGCAAAATGGTCAGCAAATTCTTATTCATGGACATCAGGAATGACAACAGATTTTCTGTTAAATGGCTACATTTTAGAAAAACTAATCTATTACAAGTGGGAAGACTGCACCTCAAATATTAAAGCTGTATTTTACAGACAGAGTATTTATTGGAGACCTACTTCCTCTTTTTCTACTCATCTCCTCATCCTGGATACCATACAAAAAGAGATACAGTAATATTAATACATAGTATATTCCAAATGATTAATGAAATTATTGTCAGCTTCTAGAAGAGTTGCCACAATGCCAGAGAAGAGCTGTCCAGGGTTATTTGCAACTGGCCATGTTCTTCATTTTACATTTCCAAAGAATGGTTTGAATCTCTCTTCCTGTGGTGCAGTGGCCTACACTAACTGTTAGTACTTCATAAAGTTGTGAAGAAGAGAAGAATTCCCTAGCCTCTATTATTTTAGCACATTTGAAATGTAGCTTTTTTACCTCCACTTCAGTGATTTTGTTCTTTGGGGTTCAGTGAAGCAAGAGTGTAAGTTGGCCAAGTGCTCAGAGAGACTCGAGGGATGCAGAGCTGCTTGGTGAGTGCACTGAAGCAATCTCAGTGCACGCCAAGCATCATGTCCCTGCCTGTGTAACTAAGGTATTGTAACCTTAAATATGATGAATCACAGAGACCAACTGGTTAGTGTGATGTAACTTGACTGAACTGACAGAGACAAGGCAAGAAAAACTGATACAATTCCCAAATATGAGCCTTGCATCTCCCTTACTCTCTCACCAGGTGCATCAAATGTGCTCCAGAATTGCAGAAGTTTGGTTGCGCAGTCATGCAAATTTTCATCCTGGTATACCAATGAGCTAGTTTTTCTTTGACAATTCCTCCCCTTTCCCCACTCCTCAAACAACAAATCTATTCCTGCTCAAAAATAGCACACAACACAATTGCTTCTCTCCCCAGCAGTACCAGAGACCTGGCACCCAGAATTCAGGATCAGTTTAAAAACCATGTAACAGCAGCTTTTACAAACAGCAGCTCACTGTGTCACTTAAAATGTCATAATAAAAAAATCTATGCTAATATTAATTGTTTGAAGCTTAATTTTTTCTTTTCTTTACAGTAAGCAGTGGTTTTTTTTGTAGTCCGTAAGGAGATTGTCTGTTTCAAAAGGCTTTAGGAAAAAAACCTGCAGAAGATAAATACTGCATCAACACAGCAGCACAGGTATCTTGTAAGGTGATATTAAATGCACTAATTCAGATACCACAGTAGCACATTTCATATGGATAATTTTCTCACACTCTCAGAAAAAAATTAAAGATTAAGGTTATTCTCTGAAAACTGTTGTGTCAGAAACTTTTATAATGTACTTCCTGCTTAGAAACAATAAGCAGCACTATGCTAAAATTTTGAATCTGCACTACACAGCACTGCAAAGACTTTCTTCCCCTTGAGCCATCTGGCAGAAGCTGTCCTTAGATGCAAAGAAAGCATGTTGATTGTTCTTTGAGAAATAAATGTATACTCTTCAAATAGTTTAGGGAAACAAACTTAAGCAGCAGATTTCAGTAAGTCTGTGGCAACTAACAAACATCCCAAACCATCTTTTACATCAGCAGTAACAATCTCCCCAGTGCCAGGGAGGAGTGCACTAATTCCTGCCAGAGGTACTCCTGCCCACATACCTGCTGCAGCTTCCAGATATTTCTAGATGCTCCCAGACCTGAACTGTAGGGGTGAAACTCCACACGCTGGGGTAACTGGCAGAGGTGAGGAAGACAGCAAAACATGCCTTCTTTTTACTGAGGAATTATACTTAGCAACTATTTATTCACAGAAAATGTTACTTTACTGGTTTTCCCTGAAAATAAAAAGCACAAAATCTCATAATAGGAATTTTAATAATATCAAGCTTGTGTTTGGACAGGTGCTGAAATCAACATTGGGATAAACCAAAGCACGATCCTGATCTGCCTGCCCTGAGCGCTGGGCACCTCAGCCTGCACCTGCCCAGGATCACAGAGGATTCTCCACAGAGGATGTATAGATATGTATAGATATCTGAAGGGAGGTGTGGGTCTCAGATTCAGTCAAAGAGAGAAGCGGAGAGTTTCTAGCCAGGCAGAAGCCTGGGAAAGAGCTGGGGAAGAATGTAAATAATTCTTTATCTCTCTTGTTATTCACATTGTTTATAGTTAAATTCTATCACTATGTGTCAAGCACTCTGCACCAATGGTGTAGGTTGTTTTCACTTCAGAACCAATGGATTTGGTCCTTGCGGAGCTCTGTATAAAAGAGTGGTGCATTTGAATAAACCAGAGTTTTACTCTCAGCAGCCTTCTGAGTCAGTCTTCTCATTCCCGTCCTGCCTCGACAGTGACAGGGAGGGTGTCAAGAGGATGGAGCCAAGCTCTGCTCAGTGGGGTCAAGCAATGGGACAGGAGACAATGGGCAGAAACACAGGAAGTTCCAGCTCAATGTAAGGAAGAACTTCTTTACTCTGGGTCTGATTGAGCACTGGAACAAATTCCCCAGAGAAGCTGTGGAGTCTCCCCCACTGGAGGTATTCCAGAACCATCTGGATGTATTCCTGTGCCATGTGCTCTGGGATGACCCTGCTGGAGCAGGGAGGCTGGACAACAGAGGTTGGACCAGCTGACCCACCGCGTTCCCTTCCAACCTGGCCCCTCTGGCGATTCTCCCCAGGGCACCGCCCAGGCAGTGCTCGCGCCCCGCCCCGCCCCGCTCCCTCACGGTCTGTTCCCGGGTCAGCGCCGCCCTCAGCGGTGGGCTGGGGCCCGCGCGCCCTCCCGGCGTGCCCCGCGCCGCTGTCATGGCGGCTCCCTGCGGCCGCTGGCCGCGCATGGGCTGAGGGCTGTAGCGGGCGGCACGCGAGCCTCTGTGGGAGCGAGCGCGGCGGTGGCGGGCCCGGGCGGCGGGGCTATGCTGGCCCTGGAGCACGCCCTGCTCAGGGGCTTCCTCAGCGCCGCCCAGTCCCTGGAGTGGAAGCAGGGCGAAGTTACGGCCGCAGGTGAGGGGAGCTCCCGGCCCGGCGCGGGGAAGGTGTCCGCTTCTTGTGCGTGTCCGGAGCCACCGGACTGGACCGGGGCCGCGGCTGGCGGCTCCCTGCTCCCGCGGGTGTTTTCACCTCCGGCGCCCTGTCAGATCCTCGCCGAGCTCCCGGGGCCTCCTGCCCGCGCGGGCTGCTCAGGCTGGAGGAGCGGGAGCGGCGCTGCCGGCAGGGCTGAGGCGGCCGCAGCGGCGGGGCCCCCGCAGGGTTCCCTCGGCCGCTGTCGGTGCCGGTATGGCGGACGCCGCGCCGGCCGCCTGATCTTGCACTCGGGAGGCCTTTAAGCACGGGGCTCCCTCCGGCTGCCTCTCGAGTGAAAGGCTGCCTGCCTGCTGGAACTTGGCAGTGGGGCGGAACGCGCTAAAACGTGGGAAGGAAGAGTCTGGCACGAGCTGCCTTTTCTATATTTATCAGTTACTCGGTCACTGTTGCTTGAGGGATAAATGGAAAATAGTCTCTTGAGGGCACTTGGTTAGACCCAGTTTTCTTGCAGGGGAGCTCAGCAGCTCTTAAAATGTAACTTTTGTCATGTAAAGGTACTTCCATGTTTCAAGCAGACTAGTTTTTGACATGTTTCAAGTCATGTGCCGTATTGTATGTAGTATATTGAAAATCTCATTTATCCCTACCTAACTTACAGATTTTTGGAAAAGAGCCATACAGAGCTAACCAGGTCTTATTTCGGTATGTGACTTTTCGTTTGGCCTTAATCATTGTACTGTCCAGGAATGGCAGCTGATGTGACTGATATCTGTCACATCTGTCTTTTCAGCAAGGGTTGGGCATGATCTTTACCACATAGAGTTTTTCTGATTGCTTTTTTTTTTGCCATATTGTTTGTTAGCTTTGGTTTGTTTTGAGGTGCTTTCAGTAGTGTGCTGCTATAAAATGTGGGGAAAACTTGAAGAAAGGCATTTTGCAATAGAAATAGAAAATAGTGGGTTTTGTGATGATTCTTAGTCATCATTTACATGGGCCCTTCCTATTGATGATCCTGAATATAAATTTAAAAGCTGTGACCTTGAATTTATATAGTGTCCTATAAAAAGCTACACACATAATCAAAAACAGATTTTATGTGCTTACAGTTATGTTACTGGAAAGAGAAGAACCTCAATATTCCTCATTCATCATCACATGTCCTCACAGCCCATAGTTATTCTACAAACTACAGCAGTCCCTGTCTGGCAACTATAACCCAATACAAAGAAGTTGTCATTTGGTGAGAGAAAGTCTCTCCAAAGAATAGATTGGAAAAGTCTCTTGTTATTTCTATTCTCTGTGAGGGTGTGATGTCAACAGCTCTGCTGAACCACTGGTGTACTTTTATATATGTCCTTCTAGGTATAGCTTAAAGTGTTTTTTAAATAATGCACAGCACATGTTATCTCTTATACCATTCAATAGCTCATTGTGGAGAACAGAAGTAAACTTTGGTCAACAGCGTGGTGCAGAGATTTTAGAATGAATGAGTCTCTGTCACCCATTCCTACAGAGTCATCCATTGCTGTTATTGAAGGTGGTTCTGCTGTCTGTGTTCCTGTATGTCTAAAATTTAAATACTTGTTTAGCTGGATGACTTTGGGGTTGGTATTCATATCAGTTCTTTGCACAGCTGCTGCTTGTGTGGATCCACAGTGGTGACAGTGTTAAATTGATTACCTTGGCTGCTGATTTTAGTGCAGCTACTGAGTGCAGGGAGCTGCAATCCCCAGCTGGAATCACAGATTGATAGTGAGGCGCTTAGCTTGTGTAGACCTCTGCATTACCTCAGCTGCACCATCACCAACACCTGTATCATCTGGTCAGAAACCAGTTAGTGTGTTTGCATGAGTTGTAGCCACAGCTGCAGGATAGGGAGATAATGGTTTTGCTCAAGAACAGCAGGTTTTAACATGGCCAGATTTTTCCAACAACTGCTGTATTGATTGCACAGTAGCATATCTGAAGATAGCTTCTGTGAATATAGTTGTAACCTGCATCAAGAACTTGATGGGTCTGAAGCTTCTTAGAAATATATAGCATTTCTTGGCTTCACTTCGTCTTGAAATCAGGCTTAAGAAATAGTCATGGGTCTAAATCCACCTTAGTAATTACCCTTAAGAATTTGCTCCATGTGCAAGCTTTTCATTGAGGTAGTAGAGTTAAAATAGGAAGTAATTCTTTTGTAAAGATAAAATCTCATTGCCCATTGTGTGTGGGTATTCTAAGCATGTAAATGAAGGACTGAGCAGTTTCTGAAGTTGTATATAACACTGAATTCTGCAAATATTGAATCATTTTTTGTTACATTTCCCCTAAGTAGATTCTCTGGTCTGTGAAATTACTGTCTTATCTATAGGACTTTACTGTTCATTTAAAATGTTTTGAAGGAAGAACATCCTGCTGTTATAACTGAAGTGTTTTAAAAGGCCATCCATTTATTTTTCCTGAAATTTCAGTGCAAGTTTTTGTTTTACATTCATCTGGTCGATTGTGTTTCACTGTAACTTTAATACAAATTATTTTGAATTAAGTGACACCTGCTAGTGATGCTCTTGTGTTTCAGTGCAACTGCACTTTCACTGCAGTGTAAATGAAAATATATTCTTTAGAAGGGGAGTGGTATATATTTTCACCTGAATAGGTTTAATAGGTCTTGAAAGACAAAATTGTTTGGAAGTTGACACTGATTTCAGTCTTGTTTTCTTTTTCTCTTCCAGAAAGTGGATCATTGTTGCAATTGATGCTTGATGGGAAATATGAGGCAATATTTTCACATTCAGCCATTCAGAATGTTTTCAGTGCATCTTCTGTGACAGAGGAGAACATGGACACTTACTTGGAGAAACAGATTCTAGCATACCTGGATTGTTCTGCAGAGGTTGATAGCGTGGAAAGGTGGAAATTGTTATTTGTTATATGCAAGTTTAATAGAGGCTATGTTTGGTTTTTACAAAAGGCATTTAAAAAATGTAGAATTTTTATAGGGCCTTCAAAATCTTTGTACTGATAGGAAAGCAGAAAACAAATTTCTTGTGTTATTTCCCTTGCTCCCTTGTGCATCTCTTTGTTACTGTCCAGTGAAAGAAACAATGATGTTGTGATACAGGGGTTTGTTGAAGACATTAGCTTTACCTCAGAAAGCTCTGGTATAAAGTCACACATGTAAATTCATTTGGCCATATATCATCAAACAATTAGCAATTTTCTCTCTGAAATGTTGTATTACATTTATGTGGCTGCTTGAAGTACTGTGTAATGTTACTGTCCAAGCAATGGCTGTATTTCTAAGTCTAACCTATAATGAGGTTGTTCTGCTCTTCTAATGTAAAAAGGCGTACAGTGTTACTCATGGGTGCTGTTCATCAATTAATTATTTTCTTCCCAAGACCTCCTCTGATAGAGTCTCTCTTAATTGTACTGTATGTGCTGATTGTTGCTGTTAAGGAGTATGAATTTACTGTTGACAGTTTGCTGTGTTAAATTATGAACAGGCTGAAATCTGACATGCTAGGCATAGTAGAAGCAGAAAGCTATGTGAGTTTTGTGTGTATATATATTGGTATTTTAAAAGGTAAAAAAGTTTCACCAAAAGATAAGAGAAGATAAAGATTAAAAACTAAAAGAGGAAGGTAGTTGTTACCTGTTAGTGTTGGCAGAGTCCAAATACGTGTGTTTTGGTATGACTCGCATGAACCTAAGAGTTTTTACTAAAATATCAGGGAAAAAAAATTAGTTGGCATGTTGGAAAAACTGAGCTGAGATTTGTTCATGATCATAGTGTGTCAAAAACTTGTCTTCTGATGTGGTGCACAATACAATGCACTCCTGTGTTCTGAGTTAGCATTCAGAGGTTTTTCCCATGCATGTTTTTTGCTAGGTGTTTCTTGTTTTTTTCCCCTTACTTTACTGTGCTGTTACTGTTAAATATTAGCTGGATAAATTTTTCAATATTTCTAGATTCTATCACCTTGCGGTAGTTTGAATAATGTGACAAGGAAATAAAAATCATTCAGGACTTGAAACAGACTCAGTCCTGATCTTAATTATTGCTTCAAATATGTGTTGCTGTCTTTTTAAGCCATTAAGTTTCTTGAATGGAATGGCAATCTATACCAGTGGAACTTTATATGTATCCTGTTATAGTGCTCTCCTAATGCAGACAACAAAGGAATTTGTTCCTTGGCTGCTCACGCTCCAGCTCTATGGTCTTTGTAGTTTTTCTTTTTTGCTCTGCAGCTCTGGGCTGTATTAGAAGCCCCCTTACCAGAATATATGGAGGCAGATCTCCAGTATTGAGCATTTCAGAAGCAGAGAGAGGATTTTCTGCTCAAAATTATAGCCTGAAGTTTTATTCAAATTGTAGGCAAAGGGTCTTCAAAACCTATCAGTATCTGCCAGAAACAGTTTTGTTGGTAGCATCCAAGTGAGTTTTTCAAGCTCCATTAGCAATAATTTAAGAAGTTTTGGGGATGAAGGATGTTAGTTGTGGCTTTCTCCTATACAAAAACTTCTACTGAAGTTTCTTGTCTGAAAGACAGATAATTTCCTGTTTTAGGTAGGTGCTGCACAGCACTTTGACCAGTACTATCTTGGTCTACAATGACTTTCTGGGTTAAAATGTGTCACATAATTATTTTTCCTACCTGCCGACCCTATGTCCTGTGAAGGCCTTATGGGAGGAACCTATGTAACCTTTGCATCCAGGCTTTCCATTGCTTATGATAAAACTGGGGGGTTCTATATTTTTTAATGCCTAAAATGTTGTTTTCTTTTTCCACTGAGTTATTCAAAGGGAGTGCAGCAAACTTCTTAAGTTCTAGCCCAGAAAATTCAATAAGACACTGATTTTCTTGTGACTTTCTGTAGATGGGATAAGTAAAAATAATTTTTTTTTCTTGAACTGAAAGTTATAATTCTGGATATTTAAAAACACAGGAGTTGAATTCAATTGGGAAGAGAAAGTTGGATAATGTGAGTCTTATTCTTTTTTGTGCAATACAAACAATTTAAAGTATGGTTTTGTAATATTTTAAAAGAACTCTTAAGGAGTTCTTTTTCTGAAGCTAAAACTGAGCAGCTTGAGGGCAAAACAGCTCAAAATTTGGATCTAGATGGTAATTTCTTTGGACAAGTACTCTGTAACTTTTTCCACTTTCAAATCCGTGGTTCTGTAACAAAAATGATTTAATGGCATTTTAAAAATTGGTGCAACTTTTCTATCCTTTTAACTGATTGTCTTCTTTCCCCTGTCCCAGACACATTTTCACTATGGCACTTTAAGCCTTTATGTCCTAAAAATTAAGCATTCCTTATAATAAATGTGTTGAATAGGATATTTTTTGTTTTACTCTTTTCCTGCTATCGTTGCTTACTTGAATGCTTAAAAGTGATTTTCTATGGAAAATGTAACTTTTGGCTTTATTTTAATCAGCAAAATTTGGAGGCTGGAGCAATAGGATATGTGTTAACCATGCAGAGAGGGAATGCCTTTTTTTTTTTTTTTTTTTTTTTTTTTTCCTTCCTGAGCTCCATAAGAAGGTGTATTCTTTGCCTGATGTACATTTTGTTCAAAAGACTGGAAGGAAATAGTGTGCAGGTTCCAAAATCTAAAGGAACAAGGAAATGAGCTCTGACACTGTTTTTTTTGAGTGTGTATTTACTACTTCTACCTTATTCAACACATAAATGAATACCAAACTTGGTGGAAGAAGTTCATACAATAAAGCTTGTTATGATTTCCCAAACTGAACACTGAATGGTATTCTCATGGAACATCTGATGGTTGGTTAACTGGTGTGCTGTTTGTAATAAAAACTGAAAATGAAGAAATTTTTGCTGTTTCTGCAGCTTGCTTTGATGTACATGAATTAACAAAATAGCAAAATTAGACACTGAATAGTTTTGGCTACTCTTGTGCAATTTCTGGTATTGCTAAAAAGAACAGAAACTTGTAACTTCTTAAGCAGAACCTGAATATTGAATATTTTTTATTTTATTTTGTTTGTAAATTCTAGCATTATATGCACATCATTTTTTTAAAATACAATTGCTCTGTTCATTATTTTTGAGGAGCATTTGATACAGCAATATGGATATTAAGCATGTGATTCTGCATCATGAAGAACGATTAGACTTGGTGTAAACAGTGTTTAAAAAAAGGCAGCAAAACACCCATTCACACAGAGAAAGGAAAAATGAGGTGAATGTATACAGACATATATCTAAGGATAAATGCAAAATAAATTATGTAGATCACCATAGCAAGGGGGACATTCGCAGCAGTCTCTGTATTGCTTTTCAGGCAGCCTTTTGGAGGTGAGCATCTACAGGTCTGCATTGTAAATTGAAGGGCAGTCAGGGAGACAGAATGCATTTTCTTGGAAAAAAATAGGGGATAGGCAATGGAGATCAGCATTTACAGGGATTACAGCTTGAAATTGGTTGTCTGATACAGAGTGAGTGATAAGGAGACTAGGAGTTGGTTATGAATCTGAAAATGTGAAAAAAAAAAATCAGTGATGACAAACAATGGAAAAACAGTATCCCAGCCAAAGTAATAGATTTTTTTATCAGTTGTTCCAGAGGCATTCTGCATGAATAAAACTGTCTCTCTTCAAGCAAGTTTGCTTTCCAGATAAATATCAGTAATGTTAAAATAGATAAATAAATAGTTACTAATAATTTACAGTATAAATTATAAAATAATGAAAATTATCTTCAAAAGACCATATAATAATATGATTCAATAGAATTACAGTTCAGGGATGGTTGATTCTTCTGTGTTACCTTTCAGAAACTTTGAAGTATAATTTCTCATGGGAGAAAAATTAGGAAATTTATACCTATGTAGATATTTCATGTGTAGTGGTAATAATTTAGTATACAATAATTGTTAGTGCTTTGTGTTCTTGAGTTATTTGGAAGTTTAATGGTGATCTTGGTTATGTATTCATATATTCGTATTTCGTAGCAGATAGTTACTGGCTGAATAATGACAGCCAGTAAGTGTTACCTTGTCTTGTTCAACAAGAGCTCATTATGCCAGTCCTTGTTCTCTAACTCCCCTAAAAGATGGTTATGGTTTTTTGTTGTTTTTTTTTTTTAATTTTCAATTAAATGTTCCCCACCCCTTTTTCCTATTGTTCTGCATCTTTTGTTGCATTCTTGCCCACCAGCTGCTTGTTTGTGTGCAGGTTTTCTATTTTGCTTTGGTTTTTAGGGGGTTGTACAACACTTTATTTTTTTGTTTCAATTGGAGGGCTCTTACATCTCTAAGTTTCTGTTTTCTGATACAAAAAGAGAGGACTGTGTTTTTCTGTTTCAGTTATGCTCCTTAACATTCCAGTGTTTATATCAAACCTGCACAGTTAAAATGCTAACTTTTTGTAGTTAGGCCCATTTTCTATGTGTTAGGGCCTTTGTCAATAAGGTTCTGAGCCATTAAGGTATCATAAAACAAACAAGAAGTTTGTATATAAATCTTAAAATTCTACACCTGTTAAACTATTACATTCTGACAGATTGTGCCCTGCCTTCTGCAGATGACATAGATTATTTGCTAAAGAAGTTATAGTAATGTAAAATGAGCTTAGTCTTGTAGATAAAGAAATTTTTGCCATACCTAGTTGGTATGGCAAAGAAAACAAAGTCTTTTAATTTCATCTTTCAATAAATTACTATTATTTAAAACAAAGGCCATGGCAAATAATATATTATTTATTTCCAGAGTATCTGAATGACCTTGGAGGGAGTATTCTGAATTTTTGATTTAATTTAATTTTTTTATTAGAAGGAGTGAAAATAAACAGTTATGTCAAAAGAAAAATAAACTTCCTCTTTTGGAACATAGACTATTGCAGTATATTTTCTGTGAAAGTGTTGATGTAGATATTCTTAGATGTATCATAAGAAACTATAACAACCATGCAATGTGCTAATACTGGATTATTTGCATCCTTTGCAAGTCTTCTGATCTCTTATAGTTGTGTACAGCGTTAAATTGTGAAATATATAAACTCCACCTCTAAGATGTTTGGCATTAGTTGCAACCTTTATAAACAAACACGTTTGGAGGACTTTGAGTTTCCTCTGTGCATTCTTGAATATTCCATTCATTGTACCATCCTCACAGGAGGGTGATTTTTTTTTTTTTAAGCTGAGGGTTTTGAGCTAGCACAAAATTTAATCAGCTCTTAAGTGAACATGTAATATGTTGCTAATTGCTGTTCTTATCTATATTGCAGGCAGAGGCTGATATTTCTGCTTGGTGTGGGGAGCTTGCAGCTCTTCGTTCAAAGCAATTGGACTGGGCCTCCTGTTCAGTTAAAGCTTCAGGATCTTTTGCCAGCTGCATTGTTACAGAAATTCTGTGAGGTTGGTTTGGATTTTAATAAGCTGTCCTTTTATTGTCACTGCTTTTCACAAGTAACCTTAACACTGTGTCAGTGAAGGCACATCTGCAAGGTGGGGTGCTAGAATGAGTTTCCATAATCATCAATGCTACTAGCTGCTATTGCAGCATCTTCACTTATATCAGCAGTGTCCTAGAAATAGTTACTGTTTCTCTACATAAGATATTTCCTGCTGGAAATGTTGAGTTTGGATGGAGAAGATACCTTTAATATAGGCATTTACTTAAAAGGCATTTGCAATAAATAAATTTATTTATGTGTTTATTTTGGGACACAGCTGGATCGAAGAAAAATGTTTATAAATGGCTTTTAAATTTCCCCTCCTTAAGGGAAGGTAGAAGTTGCATATCTTGCAAATAGCAGAGTATTTGGCAGATGGTAACAGTAGATTTAGATGCTCAGTATCCTGTTAGGCTCCTGAATGCCAAGTGAGTTGAGAAATGCTAATTTATATAGAGCTTTTGGAAGCAGAAGGGAATGTAGGAGATGAAACTATCAGTTTTATTTATTTTGTCATCATTTTATCTAGATTACTAATCAACACCTTGTCTTCTTTTAGTGGAGTGTGTGTGTTGTTCATCATGGCTATACCACAGTTCAGACTCTCCTCACATGGGGCTTTAGCACAGCTTCTTGATTTTTCTCTTGGGGTTAAAGCTTCAGAATACTGACTATTGCAGTGTGTCAGTGAAGAACGTATCAGTAGTCTCTGTTAATGCAAAATCAAGTTTGAATTTAGAATTTCGGTAAGAATAGGGTATGGACCATGAGCAATGTAAGTACTGTAAACTGTGAAATGAGAGGAAGTTGGAGTATATGAAAAGTTTCACGTAAACTGTTGGCTCTGCTGACTTACTGTGGCTTGTTTTCCATAATTCATAAAGTCTTGCACTTAGGTTCATTTGCAAGATTGTATTTCTAAAGAACTGTTCAGATACAGTATTGCTCCTGGTTTTTAAAACAGATGCTTTAGGGCTGGCACAGTATGTATAGATAGGCTTATTTTTTGCATGATTTTTGATACTTGAAATTCAAATCTCATCTTCTGATGACTAAATCGGTAGCAGTGGAAACCAAGTGTTCTAAACCTTTTAGGATGTGAATTGAGCAAAAATTTTGAAGTGTGCTACCTCTGAAGGGAAAAGTATTTCCTTTTGCCTTTATATGTAGTAAAAATAATAAAATCTAATTTAATTGTTTCTCTTTATAATTTGTTAATAATGTTTAATGTTATAATATTGAAATATTCTTACAGATTTTGGTTCTGTTTACTGGATAACTCTATATTCTATGTTAGTGTGTATGCATAGGTTGCAGTCTAATGCAGTCTGTAGCCCAAGATGATGCTCATAGGATTGCATCTGACAGAATTCAGAGACCTAGAAAATACAGTCTTCATAATTTCTATTAACCATTTCTTAGAATCATAAAATGTTTTGGTTTGGACGGGGCTTTAAAGACCATCCAGTTCCAAGCCCCTGGCAATGGACAGGGACACCTTCCACTAGACCAGTTCCATCCAGCCTGGTCCCCCTTTCTTGTAGGCCCCCTTCAGGTACTGGAAGACCAGAATCAGGTCACCCCAAATCCTTCTGTTTTCCAGGCAATTTCATTTAATGTCTGGAAGAATGAGATACTAATTCCCTGTTGATTAAGGAAATAAATGATCTCCTGTTTGGTTTCTGTTATATTTCTGCAGTGGCTGGGAATGTGATGCTTTGAAATGCATTTGCTTGTGCAGGGGTGGTATTGCAGAAATTAAACTGGCAAGAGATTATAAAGGAGAAGAGACTTTATTTTTAATGAGGGCTCCATCAGTCTTCCATATTGCTTCAAGGTTTAGCTATTTATGCATTCAGGCAGATGTTTACCTTTATTACTGGTATCTGTATTGTCTTCTAACATGTTAATGTTTTTTTTTCCAAGAGAACTACGCACACACATGCTAAAATATAATATCCAGTTCTCTTCTTTATTAAAAGTCCTAATTAAAAAGGTTTTGAATTATATTTTGAATTATCTTCATGTAGTTTTCATTCCAAGTATTCTTAGTATATGAACACTCTGTGAAAATGAACATCTCAATAGTGACATTTTTGTGTTTCCTTTAATCCAGCTTTCCTCTCATGTATATGCAGATATTCAACAAACGTGGGTTAAAGATGGAACTCATAACTTTCTCTGTCTGTTGTAACCTTCCATATTCTGTCATCAAGACTGATACAATCCCTTTTTAACCAGATCATCCATTTCCCAGGTTTTCAAACTAAAATGATTTTTTTCCCACATCAAGGTTAAAAAATTGTCTTTGTGTTTCTTTTAGTCTGCTCTAAGTAATGTCACCCAATTTCAGCTTTACAATGTCTCATTTATTTCAGGAATATTTTAAAAACTGTTACTGTTATTTTCAGAGCACTTTATTGGATTAGTCTTTATTTCCAGGGTATATAACTGCTGCTGTTTCTATCCTTGGAAAGTTTCACCTCTGGATTAGTGACATAGCTTCATTTTTGCTCCCAGATAACTTCTTTTCTTAGGACCACAGTAAGGTTGAATGAGACTGTAATTAATTTTACTGAAGAATAAATAAAATAGCCTCTTTAAGAGGACTTGCTAGTAAGGGCTTCTTGGATGCCTTCAATGGACAATATTAATGAGTATGTGTCTATTATTTCCCTTTCTTCAAATTCAGTCCAGCCTTCTCTCTAAATTATGGTTACATTCCTGTACTCTATTAAGATTTTATTTTATGTCCTGCAGAACTCACTTGTGATTTTCAGAGTCCACACAAAAGTAGCATTTTATTTATTAGATGTATTTTGGTTTTCTAAAGTAACTGTGAGACTTTACTGCACCACTTAATAGTCTGGCTGATACTAATGCTGCATTTTTTTAATGATTCAATGTGGTAAAGGAAGATTAAAAAGTACTGAATTCTAGTTAAAATGGATTAGCAGTTCTTGTTTTGAGCCTGTTGGGGCTAGACTAAAGCATTATTAGTGAGCTCAGTGCTTAAAATAAGTGGGTTACAGTAATAGGCTCCTTGTGTCTTAAAAGAGTTGTCACTGTCTCTGCATGTAAGGGAATAAAAGATACAAAACTGTTGAAGTTGGAGCATATTTATTCTGCCTTAGGTTTCAGAGCTTCTGTGTATTACCTCATAGAGTTGAGATTACTATTTTTAGTGGATGAAATGGAAAAGAATGTGTAGTAGTACTAATGAAGACCACTGATGATTAAGAACATTGAGAGGACAAGCTGCTTGCTGCTTTATTTGATGTCTGATTTCATATCACAAGTAGAATATATCTGGTAATAGTGAGAAGCTCCATCTGGAAGATCTCAATCTCTTAATTTATAATGCATGTAAACAACTGGTAGGAGTCCTCCAATTGTGTCTATCAACAGTTCCTGCTCTTCTTTTTGTAGCTTCCGGGTTGATCCCAAAGAATAAGTTTTGCAATACGTTTGAGTAATTTTTTTCCATGTGTTTTTATTACTGTTTCTTGTATGCATTATTTGATTCTTTTGCTGGAAGAGACTGAAATAGTGCCACACTTTGTTGGCATCTATAGCTATGTTCAGAATTAATATAAAAACACCCATGTACTATGTCTCAAATCCAGTATGATTCCTTGGTCTTGTTTTATTCAATCTGTTGTGAATTCCTTTTTCAGGCCCGGATGCTTGGCTTCTATTAGCATGCACTAGCTAGGAAGAAAAACGTCTGTGCTTGACCAGCAAGATATAGGCTTTGAAAATTATGCAGATTTCTCCCTCTTGTGGGGAATGTAAGGATGGATGATAAAGGCTAAATCCAGAGGCAGAGTCTTGTAAGCAAAGATAGTCTGCTAAAGTAGCCTACAGTCTTGCC
Source organism: Lonchura striata (assembly GCF_050655825.1). NCBI lineage: Eukaryota > Metazoa > Chordata > Aves > Passeriformes > Estrildidae > Lonchura > Lonchura striata. The sequence goes on along the minus strand of NC_140705.1, from coordinate 79,559,989 downwards.
CTGCATTCCCTTGGTATGAATATAAATCAGAAGGGGGAATCTTAATGCAGTCACTTGAAAAATACCCCCTTAAATAGCAGAGCAAAGTCACCCTCATAGGGTTTATGAACAAGAGCTTTCATAACCAAAATATTTATTTGACATGTAGTGCTCTCAGGCTGATTTCCTTGCACCTCTCCATGATTATCTTTAGTCTGGACCTCAGCTTTCCATAGGTTACCCGTTAGTGATTTGGCTTGTGAAACTGGAGACAGCCTCCTGTGTAAATCTTGCCTCCTTTTCAGCAGTTGAAGAGAAAAGCAGTTATGAATGAAAGTAGTATTTCCATTGCCTTCCAGTCTAAAGAGTGAATTCTATTTTCAAGGACCAAACGTTTGGCAGGTAATCTCTGTTAATGTGGAAGGTATCACCTTAGCTTTGCTAAATGACAAATTGTTGTGCAGTAGTCTTTGTATTTTTGAAAATATGAGAAGTCCAGTATATATGGCTTATATATCCACATACTGCAGCTTCCTGATCCGATAATTTGTTTGTCTACATCCCATCTTTGCTTCTATTTAATCAAGTCTTCCTGAGCCTTTAGCCTGGCTTTGTCTACTTCTTTATGTCTGCACTTGCCTTTTTATATATAGGGGAAGGATCCCCAAGACAGAAAGAGCTGATGAAATGTTACAAAGGCCACAGTGGTTCCCAATATAGAAGTAAAAACATGTTGAATGCTCACTTTGCTTCTAGTCACTATCATTAGCAAGAAAAGAACATTAATTCCCTAAAGTAGAATTCTCCTACACTCTATTTTTAGAGCTATTGAATGTGAATGGCAGGAGGTTTGTTTTGATTTTTAGCTTTACTCAGGTGGCTCCAGTTGTGCTGGGTAATACTTTTGAAATACTGTGAAAATTGGAATATGCAGGAGTACTGTCCAGCTTGCATTTGATTTAGGGCATTAGTAGTAGTAACTTAAAAGTAGCCATTAAGTTACGGTTTGGAAGTTGAATAGAGAAACAGCTGTGCTTCAGAGATTAAAAAATATGGATCTAGAGTTGAATTGAGCTTAATTTGTGTCTATTTTGTGTGTTAATTTTTGATGGTCAAACAGAACCACTTGCAAGTCCAGCAGAAGATGGATGACTACTCCAGTGATTTCTCTCCATATGTTATAAAGTAATTATCTAGTATATGTTTCTGTGTTTTAAGAACATTAGTCCTGAATAAAATAATTATACTTTGTGATGTCAAGTTTGATGAAGAGTAGAAAGACTCAAAAAAACCCCCCAGGTTTGCTAGGTAAGGAGCATTATATTAGCAAGTCTTGGGTTGTGGCTATTTTGAGATACATGAAATTTTGGAACTAAAAGATAGGTTCAACACATTATATATTTAGGTTTTTAAGCGCAAGAACACAAGCTCAGAGTTTCTTTTTGCTCTTAGCCAATGTTTTAGAGGTTTTGGTGGACTCCTAGTCTTCACTTTGCAGTCCTTGGAGCCATAACACTTTAAACATCTACTTTTTACTTATAGCTGTTCTCTCACCTTAAAGACTACCTCAGGGCAGTGAATTGGCATGGATAATGCAGCCTTAGAGCCTAGGCTGGAAAAATGAATATTGTTTAGACTTTCTCAGCAAAAGGTAACGGATGTCTGCTTTTCTGGACGGGATTTGTTTCATGAAAAAGGACATGGATTTGTTAAAATAGAAGATAGCAGTTCTTTGGCTCTGGGATTGTCAGCTTATTTTCAAGGTATTAATATGTCATCAACTTTCCCTTCTTCCTCCCTCATTCTTTGTCAGTTTTACATTAGCAGGACTGACTTTTGTGGTGAAAGGACTTGAAATGTGAATTTGAGATTAGTTTATTACTACAGTTCTTAAACAAGTCCAGATAACTCTAGCGTTGCAAGACTTGTTTTGAAAAAGGTTTTATAACTAATGTCCTTTGTTTACCCCTTGGGTATTTTAAGTGCGGTAAATTTTGATTGCAGAAAGAATCAAAAACATGCAGATAGGAAAAAAGTTTGCATTAAACTGAAAACTGTATTGAGTGTCCCGCTATGTGTGTGTGTGTGTGTTTGAAAAATTTAATCTTTAGAAATATTGATCGATGAATTTCCCCTCTCAAAATTACAGATCTTGATAAGGTTTTTCCTTTCTGAATGGCCAGAGGTGCAACAGATCTGGTATATTTCCAGTTGGCAGTTTCTTTCCTTTATTCTCAAGTGGTTGTGATCATCATTTTCCACAGTGGGATTGAAATGACTGCAGTGATGCCATACAGGAATTCATTCCCCTTTGTCCCAAATCATTGTCTACAAAGTAAAAGTATTTTCAATGCTAATGCAAGCTAAAAAAACCCCATAGTAAATCAGTATAAACTTAACAGAAGAAACTTAAAGTTTACTCTGCTACTAAAAAGTCATGTTGGAGATTCATAAAGCTTAACAATTTTTGTCTTCACTATAACCTGTTGATACAGGTATTGGAAAAAGGTTTGAAATAACTCAGGAATTACATTATATGTTTAGTTTAAAAAGCTGAAATATGATTCAAGTAACTTATACCTTGGTTGTGTAGATTGATTCAGAATCTTTCTCAGGCAAGTGACTTCAATGCAAGCAGTCATTTAACCTTCTGTTCTGCTTTCTCCTTTCCATTCCCCTTTCCTGCCCCTTTTATACCAACTGAAAAGTAAAGCCCTACTTTTTTGTTCATTAAGGAAATCTGTCATATGAGAAGCAGGAATAGACTGATAAATTGACATCTCCCTGAGCCTTTAAACTGCTTAAATGCTTTCATTGCATTAAAAGGGAGGGTAGAATAGGTGACTGTAGGATGCCAATCACCACTGAGAGAGTCCCTGGAGAGCTACCTTAGGGCCATTAAGTGAAAGAGTTACTGTAGAGAACATCATACAGGAATGCATCCAAAGCAGAGAGAGGTTTATCAGACAAAGGGAATAAGAGCTCTCATATTGCTGCTCTGATGCCACTCCAACAGGAAACTTCCTTCTGGGAAAAGAAAATGATAACACATACTGACAACACTGCAGGAATATCTAGTGTGTTTCAGTGCTGTAGGATTAATTTAATTATAAAATTGTTACGTTTTGGTGATTACAAAGTGAATGGCATGGATTTACCAAACATTTCTCCTTAGATCACAGGAGTGATTATATTACTGGAATGTGTTTGGGATTAGTTGTCTGGATGACACGTGCATTTCAGGTGGGAGGAAATCAGTGTCCTGCAGATCATGTTGATGTCATGTATCAGGACAGCAAGAAACAGTGCAGAATTTACCATGATTTGGTAAAAGGTTGAGACTCCTAGAGAGAGTTTTTGGTTTTGTTTTGGTTTAGCTTTTTGGGGTTTTTTTATGTTCTGAGAGACATTTTTCCCTAAATACTTTAATAGGTTTTTTTTCCTGTTCTATATGATGTTATTTTTTAATCAGCTTAAGTTTCCTGAAACTTGTCTTTTTTTTTTTTCCTTCTTTTAGCCAAAAATGCTGCATGCAACTATTCTGAAGATGCTGGTTCTAGATGGTGAATCAGTCTATACCTTGACTTCTCATCCTATTTTGCTGCTTATAGCCAGGATAATCCTTGTGAATTCAAGACACAAACTCTCATCTCTCCAGGTAAGAAGTATGTGACTGATGACTATGACTACCCGCTACTTACTCCTTAATTGGTTCTCTCATTGTTTTCTTCATACCTCATTGAATTATTCTGACTTCTATTTATTTTCCTGTAGCTCTGAGGCTCTTCCCTCTAAGAAACAATTAGGACAAAGTGATTGCAATTAATCACAAATATCTTCTTCTTAAAGATAAGCTATTTACTCACTGTCTTCTCCAAAAGAGAGGAAAGGTGTCTTCATTAGCTGGAAAAAATTAGAAAATTTAATACAACTAACTTTATCCAGACACATACTTCGTGATATTATTAGTCAGGGGGTAAGCTGGGAATGACCAATAATGCAGCTTACATGTCCTATACCCTTTTTAACAAGCTTTTGGATACCGTTAACTATTACTGTATGAATTCTAACTCTAAATCTCTGTTGTGTATGTGTGTTAAAAACAAGCAGACATGATGAAGCACCTCTTAGAGGGTCTGTAGCTCTCTTGTAGTTTGGCAGCAGCCTGGTTGGTAGCAGGGCTCTCTGGAAGTGGGGGACTTTTAACAGCAACTTCTTGTTATTGAATTCCAGTTGAACAGAATTTGGCTAGAGATCAAAATGCCACATGGCCTGTCTTTATGCTTGGCTGACAACATCCGTTTCCAGCTGGGTCTTTGTATGAGTGATGAATTAAACTGTGTGGGAGATGTTGGCTGTACTGCATTTCTGGAAGCCAAGTTCTCCCATCGTTTTCCTTCTTATTCACAGATGAGTGCTGTTGAATTTCAGCAACTGGGTCAGTCAGAGAAACAGAAAATCTACCTGGTATAGAAAATTCCCCTGATGCCTCCTCTAAGAATGACAAAATGGGGAAATTTATTCTACAAGGTTGAGATTCAATTATTTTTATCTACATTAAATTTGAATAGTAGTTCAAAGGCAACAGCTGATAGGACATACTTTAATCAACGGGTTGGTGTAACAGTTAAAGCTTGCCCTTCTTTTTCAGCTTTATTCAAAGGTGGCCTCGCAATACTTTTGCTGCTTTAACTGTAGTGCACATAAATTTAAAACAGGGTAAAAGGCTTCAAAATGTATTACCTAAAGCATTAATAAAGCCCTATATGTTATTTTGCATGTAAGAGTAAATGCTTAAAATAATCTGCTAATTTTCAATTTGACTCTCAAAAAACATTGCCAATAAAATATTGTACTCAGCTCCAGCTGGCTTATCTGAAATTTTAAAAATATATTCTTACTGATTCTATAATTTCTAAATGGTAAGCATAAGGTCTCAGGACATTGTATCATTAAAATGGATGCTCTGTTGTGTGGGAAAATTAGTACTTCATTGTATAAAGCTAAACTCAAGTAATTTGAAACTTGTTACTTAAATTGCCTTTAGGTTTCTAAATAAATGATGAAATGTTGGGATCTGACCTCTTTCACAAAGCATGTTTGTGTGCTTTACTCTGATAGCTTGATATCAAAAGTCGTCTTTCATTGCTCTTGGAAATAGATGCTATTACTCTTTTTGATAGTTCCTTTCTAGGGACATTAGAATCAGCTCCATGTAATTAGCTTAGATGTTTGCGCTTGAATACTGCACAACTCTTAGGTCAGTCTGAGGCATACCTGCATAAAAAGTTCAGAAGATGGGTGCTTCTGAAGCAATGAAACATCTTTCATAGAAAATGATTGGTGTGCTTGCATCACCAGAATAATAGCTCATTAGAGCCTCTGTAGAGGTGTGCTTTACATTCACAGATTATAATCTTTAGTATAATTTTGAGACTAGGGTATTAAAATTCATTTATCCATGCATTTTCTCCTGTTGCAACTAGAGAAGATGTTAAGAGACTGTAGGGAATTTATGCTTTGTGCACACAGCTTTCTAAACTCAGGTATTTCCTGGGCTGTAGTTCAACTCTGCCTGTTGTAGAGTGATTGCTTAGTTCAGTAACATCTTTGCCCTTCTGAAGTTCAACATACAGACATTAGGAATTTCAATTGTGGTTGTAATGTATTCTCAAGAGCAATTCTGCTCCTCTTCTGCCTCTTTCAGGCTCCTTTATGCTGCCACTTGAAGAAATAAAAAAAGGTCAAACAACAGGAAAAAATGTATAGAAGGATGATAGTGAATTATCAGAAATACTGACGGGCTTCCGTATAAAGAGTAACTAAATAGTTTAGGACTCTTCAGGCTGGAAGATTGCTGAAGAATGAGATCATGGCTTTCTACTAAAATAATCTAAGTACCACAAAAGAAGATAATTAGGAAACAGCTGGATTTGGGTTTTTGGTTTTATTTGGGTGCTTTTCTGTATACAAGAGTTAGGAGTTATGAAATCAAAGTAGCAAGTGGCTGCTCCAAAATAAATGCATACATCTATTCCTTATTTTTGCTGTTACAGCATTTCTTACCAGATGGTGGTACTAAAGATTTGCAGGGTTCAAAGAGCAGTTAGATAAATTAATAGAGGGAAAAATCCATCAAACCCTTGAAGCACTTTTGAACTGCTTGGATATGTTCCTCTTTATGCTAGTTTATGGGGTTTTTTTTTAATAAAACAGTTATTTTAGACAGGTTTGTATTTTTTAGAAACTAGAATTGAATAGATGACAAAATCTGTATTTTAAAACCACTTTCCTTTTTTTTCTTTTGTTTTCTTTAAGGTCTATAATTGTTATGAACTTGAAGTATCTATATTTTCTTTCAGAGTTTACCTTGGTGGACTCTAAGATGTATAAATATTCACCAACAGTTGTTGGAGGAGAGATCACCTGAGCTCTTTACTCTTGCCCAGGCCTGTATAAAACAAGGTATATTTCTACTTACTTGTTTTATTGGCTTGCAGCATCTCTTTTAAGTTATCATAGGGAGGGGAGTTTATAGTCATAACTGTTAAAATGCTTATCAGGCACTCATGTAACTGCAATGAGTGGAGGGGGAACAGAATTTCACTTAAGTTGGCATGGACTTGTAAGGCACATGCTGTTTTTCAGCCTCAAAGATGAAAATGTGATTGTAGACAAAGGTTTTTTGACAGTGACTAGTTTTGAGAGTTTTGGATATGGTTCTCACTTATAGATGATATAAACCACACCTGATTATTTAGCGAGTTTCTTTCTGGTAGATTTTGCTGTCTGTTTATTTTCTCAGTGAGGCCATCTGGTATTTCAAACAAGTGCCTTAATATTCCATAGAATAAATACTTTTAAACCTTTTATTGTCTTTGAGTAGGGCTTGAATAACCCACTTGCTTGTCTATATCAAGTTCTCAAGAAAACTGTGTTATTTACTAGAGAAAAAGACCTTCAAATTCAGGAGAAATTATGTTTTTCTCAAGTGTTAGATCAGTATCATCACCTGAATAGAAGACAGCTGCAAGGATTCCCTGCTATTCTGAAGCAGCTATTATGCAAAACCAATGGGACTTGGTGCAGTTTCCGATCGCTTTGGCCATGTGCCAAACATGGTATGGGGTTTCAGAAGGATGTCATAAATTTGAGACATCAGTGCCACATACTACATCAGTACTAGTAACGATGTGAAACTTTCCTCAAAGGTCCTTGAAGTCTCAAAGTGCTTAAACCACTGTGCTTAAGCACTGTGAGTAAATGGGGTTTAGGCAGTGGGAAGACTGTTTCTCAGTGTGCCATTTGAGTTCATCCTATGGCTTTAGCACAAGTAATCTTGTATTCAGCTCATTGAAACTTGCTAGCTGTGGAAAATCTAGTTGTAATGCACGATTAAACACAATAACCTAACTTTTTTTCCCCTTTGAAATTATATTGTGTCACTCCATTCAAAAGTTGCATTTTTGTGTGATTTCCACTTGGACCTGCATACCCAGTATTTTGTAGGCTTGGAGTAATATTTTTAAGTTTCTAGTTTGTGGATTTTTAAAAAGAATTTTTAAATCTCATCTTTGAAAAAGTTGTTACTAGGCAGGATTTTTCTATGCAAATTTTGATTTAGTGAATTTAAAAAGCTGTGTAAAAACTGTATTCAGACTTGGCAGCTTTCTGTATTAAGTGAAAGGTTTTGAGGATTAACAAGTACTAACAAAAAAAAAAACCTGCCTAGGAGATTTAAACAGTAAAATCTGTTTATGCAAGATTTGACTGCCAATCTCTAAATTTAAAAATAATCAAAAAATTCAGAGAAAATGTTTTAAAAAATCTTTGATAATGCTCTTTTTTATAGCAAGACTTTTTAACACCATTAATAAAGATTATTTGAAAAATTAAGCATCCATTGAGAAACAGAGCCTCAGTGCTATAACCAGGTAACCAGTTCTTTTTAAGTATTGTGATGCTGTAAGCTTTTTTGGAATTCTTATTATCTAAATATTTTTACAAAATGCAGAAATAAAGCAGGAAGCAAAAACCCACTTCCATTTAAGACTAAGTGGCATGAATAATTTTCAACTTAATGGTCTGTATTTGCAGGAATATTGTCTTGTAACTTACTGTACTTTGGTAGAACTTGAATATATAAGAAATACAATACAAATGCTTTTATGCTGGATGAAAAAACGTCATGTCTTCTTTCCTAAAGACTTCAGATCTGTTCACAAAAGTACTTTCTCCAGTTCAGATGGAGAACATGATCTTTATCACTCAGGAAGTCAATAATTATTAAAAATCAACTAAACAAAAACTCAACACACAAACAAAAAGCAACCAAACCAAAAATGTCTTATGAAACCTAAGGTACCATTCAATGCTCAATCTGCTGTTGAAACTTTAATTTGAAGCTTTCTACTTAAGGGGTGGGTATTAGCTCAATATTTTGTTCTTATGTTCTTTAGAAGGCCCAATACAATTAGAGTTGTTTATTTTCTGCAGAAGTGATATTTCCCAGTTCAGCTTTGCTGTTGAATATAAGCAAAAATTGAACTTTTCTTTTTTTCTGGTAATAATCCTTAGATATATAACTTGAAAAATGCTTTAAATCACACATCTTCTATACACTGTCAGTGAATTTTTAAATGTGTGAAGGTGTAAAGAGCAACAGACTTTCTCTCATGGTATATTAAATGTATTTTTAAAATATCATTCTCCTGAACTGCATTCTCATCTCTGTTTCTTAATTTGCAGTCACAGAAGCAGAAGATTTGTTCACAGATGGTGAAAGCTGGCACTTAGCAGTTCAGTTCCATCTTGAGTCTGCCTACACGTTTTTGTTTTACTATGAATATAAAAAAGCTAAATACTGTTTCAATATGGCTAAAGACATAACAAAACTGCAGATTAACCTTACAGGTAAGGTTTACTTTGCTTGTAAAGTCTAAGAGGATGATTGGTTGGATCAAACTAACTTACAGCTTGTTGGGATTTTTTTGTGACAGGAATAAATAACTGTACTTTGAAAAAGCTTGATGTTTAACAGGTAGGTCTTACCTAGTATTGCTTGGAAGAGAGGGAGTATTGCTTGGCTGCAGGGAGGGAGTTGAGTTTTGTGCAAATCTCAGTGACTGTGTCATATAATTCTGTCATAAGTTACTCAAGCTCCTTATTAAAGAGAGTGAGGCTTTCTGTTCCCACAGTCTACTTCTCAAAAAGACCTAAAAATTAAAAATCAGAACTTTTTATTTCTGCATCTTGTGTGTGTCAAATTCTAGAAAATTGTGTAGTAGAACCATGTGCTGCTTTGAGGAAAACCTGAGGTATTTCAAGTTAAATAATTTCTGAATGGTTGTTTGAGAAGTTGGGGCATTACAAGCCTTCTTTCTAGTGTCTCATGTGAAATTCTATGTCTGTTGCATCTACTGGTGTCATGATGAATATTTTTTGTTTTGTTTATTTGGAGACACTTATAAAGGTATCTGCATGATGATTTGATGCAGTCTTTCACCTTTTGTGCCACTAGCCTAGATCTACTCTGTATTAATAGCTTTTAGAAGTCACTCCAGGGACTCCAAGGGCATAATGGAAAATAAGTAGGGAAGTTAAATTTCTGATGAACAGAAATCACAAGGATTCAATCACTATGGAGTCTTTATAATTATCCTTTCAGAACATATTCTCTGGTGTCAGCAAAGATCAGAGTGCTGCACTTAAAACTTTCCATGTATAGGTATAGATCTATGGTCTAGCTGGTCCTGCTAGGCAGTCAAAACGACATAAAATCACACTTTTCTGTGTGTGAGAACTTATGATTGTATCTGAATAGAAATGCAAAAAATATTTATCTAGTTTTTTCTTAAACACCTACTAGTGGAAAGTGCTAAGGAACTGAAACTTGCAGCTTCCTTACTTATTGTATCAGTGTATGTCACAAGGCTCATGCTCCTTCATATCTAGGTTGGAACTGCAGCTATTTCTGTTTATACCATGAATAATTTTAATAATTTAATTTAAAAACCCCCAAGCCATCAGCAGCAAAAAAACCTTAAAACACACAAAAAACCAAATAAAAAGCCAAAGAAACACAAACTTTCAGAAATTTTGTGGAACTCCATGCTCATTTATTCAAAGGATTTAAAAGCTTACTTTGAAAGATGTGTAATGGAAATAAAACATAATAGTTATATCTGAAGGAAATCTATACATTTCAATTGATCCTATCCTCTTTTCCCTGTATGCAACAAAATCTGTGCATGTGGTGTGTACCAAGTGTGGCACTTACTGCCAACTTGGTGTTAAGTACTTTTCTTTAAAATGAGTCAAAAATCTTCTTTTTTATTATTAAAAGCATCAGTACCTATGATGATACTTGAGCTGTAAAAATGCAATTAACTGAGAATAAGTAGAATCAAAGATACAGTCTTCATGTTGGATTTTTTTTTTCCTTTAAAGGAAATCTTCAGATTTTGGATTAATAATTTCCTTAAACCAACTTAGAAAAAACCTTCTTGTTTGGAGAAGGAAAAAAAAGACTTGATGCAGTGGAAATATTTCTATTTTTTATTACTTTACCAAGAGGTTATGATAGTCCCAGAGAAAGATCATGGTGACACAGTATCTTGGAAAAATGTTGTAAAACTCTTAAATGTTCTGTGGTTTATCTCCATAAATCTATTAACATAGTTATGTCTAACCTGAAGGCAAATGAATTGAACTGAACATGTGGGAATTGTTGGCATTCTAGGCAAATTCATTTGACATGCATGTTTGGGCTAAATGGGAGGAATGTTGCATCATTGAAAAAGACTTTGGTTTAATGTAAAAGTTCAATCTCTAGCAAAGATATTTTTAAGGCGTTTGGGAGGGATTTCCTTTTTAGGAAAGGATTTGGAGAGGTTTATATGCATTAATGATTGTAATCCTTACTAGCTGAGTATTGTAGTACAGCATGTAAATATATATTGTTCTTCAATCAGAGTTTTTAGGACCAGGATTTTCCAAAGTTATTTCAGTAATATATGAATAAATCATACTTGGTTTGTGTAAGTTTTTAAAGTCCCATTTATCCAAATATGTATTGTGTTCATCTTTTACTAAAAAGTATGATTATCCTCCTCACACTGAGTCATAACCATCAATAACTCTACAAAACAATTTCCAATATCTTTCTTGCATATAAATTTAGTGAAATGAAGAGTAGTAATCAAAAATAAATTTAAGATGAACAGATCTAGAGGATTAATAATGCTGAACTCTGAGATCTGTTTATTCTTTTCATACCCCGTAATGCATCTGTGGGAACTTATAATATGAAACAGAAAACAAAGTTGCTGTTTAGGTTCCTTTTACTTTGTGAGGATATACCATAGAATGTTTAGGATTGAAAGGGACCTTAAAGATCAAGGACAGGGACACTTCCCAGTACAGCAGGTTTCTCAAGGCGTTATCCAGCCGGCCTTCAAGATTCCCATGGTGGTACTGGTATAAACATACCAAATTTTTTCTCAGCTTTAACACATGTGATACATATTTTTCAAGGAAAAAATAGTGTTTTGTCTGTAATAGCGAGGGATTCTTAGGTTTAAAAAATGGGGTGGGAGGTATGTGCATATGACAGCATAAACAAATCAAAGTTTCTGAGTGGTAGTAAGCCATTTTATTGGTATCCAGAATAAGTTTGCAAGTGTTTCCTTCAGGTATTTAGGCAGTAAGACATAAGAGGAAATGAATTACAGCATAGTGATTTTCAAACAGTATTGAAATAGAGAATTGAATGCTACTGTGTAAAATTAGTATGAATCATTACCAGTATTTCTCTGTGTGTCTCTCTCTGCAGTGTGATGTGTGATTTTCAAATTGATATTTTTAGAACCTTTTTCATTTCTTCATAAACTATTAATACAAGGCTTTTCAACTAGAAGGGGTAATTGGCAGAAAAGGAGAAATCAGTTTAATGTTTGGTTATGCTACTCATCTCTTTCCACTTTCAGGATAAAAATGTGACTGCTATTTAAGTCCCTCTGCTGGATGATGCTTATGGACAGTGGCCTAATCTTCAGGCCTTTGTCACATGAGTAGTCAATCATCTTTACCTCAAAAATTTTATATACTGAAAATTGTTCAAAATTAGCACAAAAATAAGAACTTTATTTGATCTTATTTGATTCTGCAAAAGCAGCAGTGGATTAGCTTTCATTCCTCCATTTCACACTATCTGTGCATTGTATCACAGTAATAATGAACAAGCAAACCTTCAAATTTTATAGAGTAATTTTGAGTTCCATTTTTGGCTCTGGTTAGGAACTAAAATTCTGTTATTTTAAGTTACTGTCTTGAAATTTCTCTTTTATTTCTCTGCATTTTGCAAGGAAGTGGCTAACAGAAGACAAACAGATATGTCTTTTCTTACAATTTGGTGTAAATGTCAAGTACCCCTTTAAAAACTAATAAAAATTGTCAGTAGGTCCAATAAGGAACTGAAGAAACAACACTGAGTGGAATTTCATGTTGTGCATTCTGCATATTGGTTAATTCATTATAGAGCCTTCACTGGTTTGCTATTTCACTCACTCACAATATTCGTTTTACAGTACCTTACATGCCATATTCTGGTAGCATCATGTCTGTGATCCTTTGTCAAAGGCCTACTCTTCAAATAAAGATTTGAAATATTTAAAATGATGGCCTGTAAGGTGTGGGATTTTCATTTGCATAAATGCAGGTGAATTGAACAATTGTTTCTGGTTTATTTCTTGGAAATAAGTAGAGAAGTGATGAAATTTGACAACTATGAGTTTTCAAAATGCTGGGTTATAGGGAATATAATTAAAAGCAGCTTTGCAAGACCTATATAGCTGCATTTGTGTGTTTGTAATGTACATTATTTTGTATGTTTGCTGGCAGTGAGAACACTGCAAAGAGATCAAGCAGACTTAAACCCCTGCTAAATTTCATAGGTTAATTCTCAATGTATTTCTCTACTTTGTCTGGGTTTTTTTTTTTGTTGGCAGTTATATGATTAAATAACTGGATTTTAGCGTTAATGAATATAAACATGTTTTCTGTAGGTGCTTTGGGAAAGAGAACACGATTTCAGGAAAAATACGTTGCACAGCTTATTTTGAATGTCCAAAGAACAGATGGATTCTTCATTCCTCACAGTGAACTAAGTCCAGCTCCAACACCTCTAGAAAGCTTAACAATAGTATGTATCGGAGAAGAATTGTTTTAATTTCTTAAAATGAAAATGTTCTGAGTCTTTTGTTGGGTGTCTGCTAGGGAAAAGTGTGTTTTGCCTAGAGAAACTTAGCTGGGGTTTTTGAAAGTTTGTAGAAGAGCTGTGGGGCAGTAGTTTGCCTGATATTAAAGGACATGGGGTAAAGCAACTTATGAATGTCTGCAAGACAGATGTGGCTACTCAACTTAGAGCATGTTTGCAAATACGATTTTCTACAGTTCATACATTAATTTTTAGTGACTAAGAATGATAGAGCTAGGAAAACAGGTGAGAAGCAGATTTTCAAAATAGCCCACAAGGCACCACAGGATTTCAGAGATTCCTGCAGACTGGCAGACGGTGCAAAGATAGGAAATTGCTCTACTTACTCCTATGGCATGAATTATGTGAGTTGATCCTACTGATCTTAAGGGTACACATCATGACTGCAATTATAAATTGCTTGAGAATAACTGTATTGATTTAGGATGGCATTTTTCCCTCATAAAGAGATGTAATTTATTTGAATTTGCTAAAGAAGCCAGACATGAATTGAGCCATTATGGTCCCAAGTTTATACTTCAAGTAGGAAAGCCTTTATTAAAAAATATTGTGCCTTGGTAGACTTCCAGGTCAAGCAGGGATCTTAAGCAAAAAAATTGTCAATACTTCTCTATTTCTAAATTGAAGGCATAAATATTTTAGTAGACTAATATAGATTTTTCTTGTTTGCCCATCCTTGGTGTTGCATTTGGTTTGATGAAACAAGGTTGACTACACGTGTCACAACTTAGGCTTATGGTAGAACTACATATGGCAACCCTTTATAGGATAGTGAGAGCTCAGGGGAGGCTGACTTGTGAATGTCACGCTTAGTTACAGACCTCAATTGCAACTTACCTATAACTAAATGATAGGATGATAGGACAGAATTGTTATCAGAGTTCCTAACTGGGATATTGTTTGAATGTTTTTTCTCAGTTACTCACAAATTTGCCTTTGTAGTCTATTTCTGATAAAGACTGTAGTTCGGAATAAAATTGTTTCATCATTTCAATAAAAATGGCTACACTGCCTTAGGCTGTAGGTATAACTCAGAATGAAGTATTTTGTCCTTGCTAATCAAGCATTGTACTCAAATGTCCTTCCAATGAACAGGCAAGGACTTCTGAAGTAAGTTTAGCAGAGAATTTGAGAAAGAAAATTTGGGTAGTTTGAACCTTTAAAAATCAGGCAGTAATGCTGATGTGATCCATACTTTCCTACTAAAATTTTACCGAGTGTAGCTTGAGAATAATGTTGGAGAAAGTAGACATATCTACGCTTTTGGAAAAGTGGAAAGGCAAAGCTAGAAAATATGTTCTGGCTGTAGGGAGGGAGTTTTTATGCACATCTCAGTGACTGTGTCATATAATTCTGTCATAAGTTACTCAAGCTCCTTATTAAAGAGAGTGAGGCTTTCTGTTCCCACAGTCTACTTCTCAAAAAGACCTAAAAATTAAAAATCAGAACTTCTTATTTCTGTGTCTTGTGTGTGTCAAATTCTAGAAAATCATGTAATAGAACCATGTGCTGCTTTGAGGAAAACCTGAGGTATTTCAGGTTCAGACATATTATTAACCTGTGTGAATGTTCTGCCACAGGCATCACACCAGATCTGGCTAAGTAGATTATTCAGTTCATGTATATACTGAATTACAAACGAAAGGTCTCATTTTGTTCCCCTTTTCAAAAAACATTTTTATTGATAATGTAGTATCAAAATACAACTTATTAATATAGTTTATCAGTACAGTGTAATTAACTTCAGCAGTGAATCCCAGTGATTCTTTTGCCAATCTGATTTAAAATTTGTTGGTCTTGAGTGTATCTTGAAGTTATTTTAGCTAAAATTGGAGTTAATGCTATTTTCCTTCTGCCAAAAACTACCAACAACATTATTGCATCCCTGTCTGAGTTTAGGGAGGATGCTTGTTGCATCTTATCTACTTTAAAAGACTACTCATGGCAATACATAGAAGTTAAGTCTCGAGAGGTGCTGAGAATCTCCACAGCAGTAGCATATGCATATGAAAAGCTAAATTTAAATAGGCAAATTGTCTTCCAATTCGCTCCAGAGTTCTTATTTTACATCTGCCATTTGCAGATGAAGGAAAATGCTGTTTGTCTCAAGATAGGATTTATCCTGGATGAGTGGAAAATTTCCTAAAAAAATTAAATTTCCCGACAGTTTGGATAAGTTGAGACTGGTCCCACCTAATTTTCATCTCCTATTTTGGGGTGCTTACCTCCATGGTCTTAAAGTTCTCCTGTTAGTCTTGTTCAGTAGGAAGACTGAACAAGTTATTTCACAGTTAAACGTGAGTAATTAAATTCCATTAAAATACAGTCAAAATAGTGATGTGTCCAACGGTTGTACCGGTACCTGTGCTGATTTCTGGTCAAGGGCTTTGTCCTTTCCTCTGGTGCCAAGCAATTATATTATCTCAGGTAGTGCTAGAAACAAAACTATTTGCATTTCAAAATAAATATTTGAGATTGTAAATTCAAAACTTTGCTCCCAGGTCAGTTGCTGTGAAAGGAAAGCCTCAGGCTTGAGGTGATGCATAAGAACTCTTGATATGAAGAGATACATTAAAATAGTTTGAGTTTTAAACAATTCAGAGCTGTTCTTATGTTTTGAGGAAGTTCTTTTTATATCTAGGAATGGAAGTCATGCTTTAAAGCTCTGGCATACAGTTACAGTTGAGTTCAGTTGATCAATGTTCATAGTGAAGCTAAAGTAATTAGTATGATTTATACAAGTTAGATTTTAAAAGTTATTTAAACCTGGAGGTGAAAATTTTAAACTAATTGTCGTATAAGTTAAATTGTAATTTATTTTACACCTGATGAAGTATCATTATACTAGTTCTAAAATAATTTTCCACTGGAATTGGTAGATAATCCTCATACTCATTTATGGCTAGTAAACAAAGAAAATTATGGTAATAAGTTTGACTTTAAAACTGTGAATATCTTCCTTATCCACTTAAATTTAAAAAAAAGCTTATTTTCTTCACATTCTCTGTCAAATCACAATTTCCTTTCATTTCTATAATGGTAGAATACTGGTGGTGAATGCAGATGACACTTCAAAGCATTCCTGTTTGCTCTTTGTTCTTCTGTGGAACTTCATTTTGACCTTGCCAATGGAAGATATGAATGAGAAACAGCTACGACTGGGACACTGAAGGGAAATTAATAGGAAATTTGAAAAACTGTTAATATAAATCCATTATCTGTTTTTAATAGTTTGTAAAAACTACTACTGGTTACTAAAAACCAGTAGTATGATAACTGGCTTTAGGACGAATTGTTTTGGATTGGGTTTGTTTTTCAAGGGAAGAAGGAAGAAGTAGTATTACATCTAATTGCTCTTTGCTTGCAACCAAAGAAGTCTTTTGTTGTTTTCAAATAAACACAGATTCTATGAACATGGTAATTTGTACTCTTCAGACATAGATTATATTATTTTCTTCTTCAAGTTAAGACTCTTTAAATAAAAGTGTGTTCCAGAAGAAATTTTATGGAAAATCACAGGTAGCTGCCCAGGAACAAATGTTTTCAGAATGTGCTGGCTCAGTGAGGTCTTTTCAGTGTCTGTTTTTTTTTTTTTTTTAGTTTACTGCCAGAAGTCATGGTTTATGTAGTTGGATTTTGCTGATACTTAAAAAGAAATCCTTAAATTCCCAGATGTCCAAGGTGGCTACCCTGAAAACCCACATTAATGACCATAACATCAGTCTGTTTCAGTTGTCTGTACGTGTATAATAGAGGATGAAGTTGTTGGTAATTCTGTGAGCAACAGTTTAAAAAGGGAAGTTGCCTTCAGCCATATTTAAATAGAAAATTGATATTAACTTAGAGTTGTTCTGAATGCTGTTCCTCATGCATAAGAAATAATGTATTTGTAGCAGAAATGTTTTGGGTGGTAATTCCTTGTACTGGCTTCATTACTTAGTTACTCTCTCATAATGGTAAATTACTTTGCACGGTGTCATTCTTTAATGGTAGTATTATCCTTTTCCAAACAAGTCCATATTTTTTCATATTTTGAAGGCATAATTCTATTTTGAAATATTCTTTTTTCTTCCAACAGAATTATGATTTAAATGATGACACAGTGCTTAATGAAATAAAATTAGCAGATGCTGATCAGTACCAGGTACCTGATCTGTGTGCAGAAGAGCTTGCTGTAATCCTTGGAATATGGTAAGTTATTTTATGGTTACTCTAAATAAAACTCAAACAACTGCATGAATTGTTACAATGAAATAATGAAATGGTGAGTTGATTGGACTTTTTTCCTTCCTTATTATATAGTCTGGCTAAAAGGCTAAAAGGTTTGCATTATTGATGGATAATAGAGTGAGCTTTAGTGTTCAGTTCAGAATTTCAGCAATATTTCATTAATAGCTATATTGTTGTTTTATCTTTAAAAAGCTTTATATTCTTTGTGCTTCAGGTTAATTACATTTCAAGTATCAGCTGGCATTAGCTACCATACAATGATAGCACTTCAGTAGATTTTGAAAACATATTTCAGATTCTGCAGTTGCCAGCTTCCTGTGAGGATTAACCATCAAGCAAAACACTGTCCTGCTTTTCTCTGGAATGGGAATACTTGGAAATACTTGTATACTTGTATAAATTCAGTGTCCTTTGCTGGTTAAAAGCTATAGTTATAAAGTCCTTGTGATTTTGCACTTTGTTTTTTTTACTCTGACTTTCAGAAATTATGTGCTACATGTGTTTTGTAATAGGAGAACAAAAGGTATGCTTGAGATCTGAGGATCAGAAATTATGGCATGTAGAAGTATAATTTAGTCAGTCAGTGACTTTGGTGCAGTGTTCACTATCACTGACTCTTAAAGTGCTTTTCTGATTTATGAGTTGCAAAATGATGGAATCTATTTGATCCAGTTCGAGGCCCATGTAGTGAGCAGTGGGTTGACATAAATTCTTAACACACTCACTTTTAGTCTTCCACACTCTGACTCAAGTCAAGGCAAAGCCTTTCCCTTCATGAGGACCATTTTCATGGGCACTTTTTTTTAACACATTATTGTCTTATGTTCAGGTTATATTATCCTTCCTGTTCCCTCCCTTCTAAAGGAAATTTTAATTTGCCTACTGCTCTTCTTCCTTTTATTTTTGTTTTCTTTTAAGAGTACAATTTGAGTTTTCCATTGGCTGGCTGCGCAGTAGGTTTCTTGATCACAGTGTTTGACGTTCAAACCACCATTGTCATGTTCTGAGCAGTGGTTAGGAACCATATTGACTGTCAGTTGTGTGTATATGTGAGTTTGGCAGGACAAAACTGAAGACAGCCAACCAAACAAAATTCAGTGTTGCTTCCCTATAGGAATGGTATTTACTATGGCATTTACTATGGTATTTGCTAAATGCCATTTAGTAGGTGTGATAACATTAAGTGATTGAAGCTTAGTCAGAGATGGAGTCAAGATTTGAGATCCAGCCATGTTGCAGAAAGAGTGTTGTAATAAGATGCCAGCTTTGAGAATTCTTCTTGTAACAGAGTAAAGTTTAGGCTTGGGTTGCTGGCTATACCCAAGGTGTCAATACCAGCTATTGGATGTCAGTTTGTGTGGAAGCATAGACATGTTAAAGCATTTAGCATTGTCTTTTTAGCAAAACATCCTTCTTCTGTAACAGATTCTGTGCTTTAATGAGTGAGGACTGCAGTTCTGGAAGGTAAATGTCTCATTTAATAATTAATAAGTTAGCTTTAGAATTTTTGTAAGCTGTTTAATTTTTAATAGCTTTAGCAATGCTCTTTGACATTTTTCACCTTTCAAAATCAATTTTTGAAACAAGTATGTACTCAAAATCCAGAAAGTGATGCTTTGATTGCTATTAATTCCACTGTTGCAAATATGGATCATTAAGTCCCAAAGTTGGCAACTCATTAGTTAAGCTGAATACTTTATCCATTAGCCTGTCAAGGTAGACCTGATCAGGTTTAAGAATTGGTTTTAAGCTACTGACAATTAGCTTTTGCTGTTTTACTAGAAAATACCTTTTTCTGCTGCACAGTACATCTTACTCCAAGGTTCTGTTTAATCTGTCTAAAGAATGTCTGTTTCTCATTGTTTTCTTTCCCTGTTTTATTTCAATAAACTCCTTAAGACAACATTCAAGAGTGGTGAGAAAATAACTTACAAAACTGAATGGTGTGATGATTAGTGACATCTCTTCATATTGTTATGGAAAGATCCCTCATCATAGATCTTACACAGTAGATCCTAAATTCCACTGAGATTTCAGCTCCTGAAATTCTCTGGGATGAACTGGTTTATCTGTCCTTGAAACTAGGACAAATACAGGTCATAGAAATTAAATTTTCATAAAGTAGTCTGACAAGAACTAACACAGTATTAGAAATGCTTAAAACTAAGGTACAGTTCTACTGTAGATTCAGATTCAAATTATAGCTTTAAATTGGATTTGATTCAGTATGGAAAATAATTAAAACAATTTAGTTGTTCTCCTATCTTTCAAGACTTACATTTCTGTACTGATTTGTCTTCAAGCTTTGTAAATGGATGTGGCAGAAATGGAAATCAGAGATCTATTTTAGCACTGTTTTGGTCTGGAAGAGCTGCATCTATGAGCTTCAAAGAGCAGTGACAAATACTGATCTAGAATAAGAAGAGGATTAATCCTTCCTGCTTGAATCAATATATTTTTAGGATGATGAAAAATAAGTTCTACTCTTGTAAACCTTGGTTTACCTGTGCTTTTCAAAAGCTGTGGCCATGCCATTTAACATTCGTGTTGCTTAACTGCTGTTGAGTTGGCATAATCCTTGAAATTTTCTTGGCGCCTTTTTTTCCTCTTTTTTTTTTTTTATCTCCCTACCCCATACATAGAAAAACTTGTTATTTTTTACCTGAAGTCAGTTGAGTTGACTACATCCAGCTGACTAGAAGTCTGTCTGCTAGCAGCTCACATTGGATATGGAAAATATGCTTAACTGAAGCTGAGAAATTCTTTATAACTTTCCTGTTTGCATGAAAATTTTCACAAGGAAGGGAAAAAACAGTGATGTAGAGTAGATATCCATACAGAGATATAGATACATATCAGAATTTATTTCCTAGCAGTGTTACCTAAAACTTTCAGAACAGTGCACCAACAGCATAGGGTTCTTTTTTTTTTATGTGGGAGATCAGGGAAAATGTATTGAAGCAATTAGCTAATAAACTTTCCTTTTTGTCCATGTGGCCACAGTCAAATAGTTTGCTGAAGCTGATGGTATTATGAAGCATCAGTGTAAATGGTATGAAGTGTGTGGGGAACCTTCATCATGGGAGGCGAGGGGAACAGACTAGGTAAAAATTTATCTGAAGTGAGAGGTTTGTAGTGCAGCAAGAAGAGCTGTAAGAGCTCTCAAACCTTCTAGGAATTGTTGTGAGTAGTCTGTGCATTTAAGTAGAAGAAATCATGCCTGAATAACTAGGCAAAATAATCTTCAAAGTAAGCTAAGTAATACAGAGGGCGTAATTTGAGTCTGTAATCTATTACCACAGTAAGTATATTTGCAAATTTAGCCTATAATATGAAGCCTGCTGCAGAATTTAGTGTTGTAAGTTTGGGCTTACGTATATAGCCATTATATGGGTTTGGTGATTTGGTGGTACAGTTTAGGATATATTTTCACTTGGTATCTTTGGTTTTAACAGGGAGCTTGAATTACAGCTTTTGTTGGTTGTTGTGCAATTTGGTGGTATCTTGTAGTATATTTGTAGATGTTGGGGAGCTGTTGTATAAGGAAAACATTCACCCACATGAGTAGTAAGCCAGATTTCTTTATCATCTCTGTAAGCATATCCAACTCTGAATAAAATAATTTTAATTCTCACCTCTGTGTTTTCTTCTGGTTTTCCCCCTGAGAATACTTCAAGGTAATGGTAATGCCAGTTAGTGAGAGATAGAGTCCTCTGGTCATGTTTTTTGAGTCACTAGAAGGACTTCTTGAGCATTAGTAGTTTTTTTATTTGTAGAATCTGCAATTAGTTATAGAATTTAAACTCAAAACAGATATTTGTAAAAGCAAACAATAGATTTTAAACTTTTTTTAGCATTAGTGACATTGTTATTCCAATAAGCTTAAATCAAGACATTTTACTTGAGCGTGGTGTTGGGAAGGTACTTATAAAAATATCTTAGTCTCCTAAATGGTTCTTTATTTCTGTGTGTTCTAGGTCTAGACCATTTTCTGCACATACCATACTGCCATTTGTCATTTCCAGAATATCCTTCAGATTTCTGCAAGTTTGAAAAATGTCTCCTGAATAATATTATTCTAAAGATGAAATCAGCATTGTTTTACTTTTCTTTTCTCTTTACAGTATAGACTTCCAAAAGAACAATCCAATACACAAATTAACTGAAGAGGAGCTTCTGGCTTTTACTTCAGTAAGTAATTTATCTGGTGCTTAATAAACATTTTTTCACTTAATATTTATGTACCAAGCAATAATATGTCAGTCACACTAATCAGGAAACTGTAAACCAAATTTGTATTAATAGTCAGATGTTTCATTAATTTTTTCATATTACAAGAAATTAAAGTATGCTGAATTTTAACATTATTCTCAGCTATCATCATGCAGGAAAAACTTGACATCTAAAAATTTAATTTCACCTCAAAACACATACAAAACATTTTCATGTGTTTAAGTTTGATTCACGACATGAATTATAGCATAATATGTGACTAAATTTTACAGCAAACTCTTCTTGTGACATTAGTGTTGAAGGTGCTTTTCTTTAAACAGCATTCAAGAAGAGTTCTAAAGCAATTTTGGCTTCATTCTGTCAGATTTATTCAGTCTGTATATTAGACATGTTTCTTCCCAATTCAGTGGCTGATTTGCTGCAGAACAAATGTGTAACTTCCAGTGAAGCTTTGAAAATTCTCAGTATTTTTTATGTAATTTTTTAAATTATTTTTTTATTTCAGACACAATTTGCTTCTGCCCTGATCTTTTCTGCTTTTGTGGGGTTTTCAACATTAGTTTAGATGGGAGGATGTAGGGAGAAAGGCTTGTCATTATGTTGTCTCTCTTTACCTAAATTTCACAATATTTCCACAAGGTTCGGGTGCAGGAAAGAGGACTTACTTGCTCTCCTACCTAAGCCTTGTAGTAAGAGACTGTATTGCAGTAGTAGTGTCCTTTGAAAAAGTAAATTATGAGATATCAGCAAAAACCCCTTGGATTTCACTTGAGCTAGAATCTTACACTGACAGTTGTAGTTATGTGAAAACATCAAGAAGAGTAATCTAAGGTTAACTATGGTAATGTTTGGCTGAGGGTTTTTTGTAAAATGAGGTTCTATCTGTAAAAAAAGATAATCCTAATCTTACTAGATAAATGTAAAATAGGCTGGTTTAAAAGTGCTGTTGGTTTAGTCCCTCTGCTAGTATAGTATATGTAAGAGGGGATGCATGAGGGAACTGAATGAATTGCTATAAAACAGTTTAGATTTTGTAGGTTTTCTCCTTGTTGGTACAATGAATGTAGTGCTATGATTCCTCATGATGTAATAGTATTTTGTTTTGAGCTACAGTTTTGTTCTGTGTTTGTTTTTTTTTTTTTTTTTTCCAATAGGTAGAACTGGAGAGGATGAAAAAGTTGACATGTAGAAAAAAATGTGACTGTGCACTGTCCTGTTGTAGTAATTGAAGTATCCAATAAGATTATTAAAGAATGATGACCATTAAAGGGGAACAAAAGGTTACAGAAATAATAAAACATATATAAAGTAAGGAAATGTACACATAAAAGAAGCCTGTAGGAGTTGACACCAAACTAGTGAACTGAGTACTGTAAGCTTTTTTCAAAAGTGGTGAAGCTGTTACAATACAAATTTCCCTCCAAAAGTAATGCTAATGTACGAATGTATGAAGTTTTAAGACATGCATGTAATTTCATTAAGACAAATTCTGCCATTTTTGTTGTTCAAATAGTGTTAAAACAGGATATAAAACTATAGAAGTAGGGTTTTCTGTGAAAACTCAGAATCTTGCTTCTCATATTTTATTTCCAAACTCATTATTGGGTGGAAAACCAGCTATTATATACCTGAATCTTGAGATAACTTATCCATTTATTCTATCACTTTTTATATTAAATGGAATGGTATTGTGATAATAGAGTAACTTTAACAAAGTTGACCCTACTCCTGTAGAGATCTACTTCTAGAATAAAGCACATAAATACTTTAAATATTTTTAAAGTTTTAGAGCAGAGTAGAAAAAGTCAAGGTAGGCTGAGCATTAGGGAAGAGATAATCAACCTTCCTGTCATCCTTTATCTGACATTGCTTGAAGCCTGTTAGATCAGATGTATGAGATCTGTTGGGGAATTCTTCATCATGATGGGAAAATCAAACTGCATTTTTCTGCCATCTAGTGGCTGATCCCTCAAAAATCACACGACGGCTGAGTAACTTACTCTTTAATTACTTTACTGCAATGATTATGGGGATCTTATGTTTTCATTTATTTACTTATATTTTTATAGAGCTGCTAAGTCAGCTATGGCTTGCTTCACACTTTTAAGACAGCAGCCACTGTCAGGTTAGATCTCCAGAGAAACAGCTGAGAGATCCGTGTAGGCTTCCCTATCAATTTGTGCTCAGAGTAGCAAAAAAGAAGGATCTATGGCAGTAGATGTATAGGAATGTAGATCTTAATAATAATGCAAAATTGAGTCAACAGCAGTGACATAAAGAAATAGCTGGTAGTCTAAATAGTAATTTACCGAAGAGTAATAATTCTTGGTATCAGAATAGTGTTCCTTTAAACTTTTGCATAATGTTTACATTAACTGGATGTAGGGACACAGTTGAATCTTAGAATTATTTTTTCTTTTGGTCTTGACCTGTGATCCCAAGATGCAAAAAGAACAAGCATGAACTGTAGTAACACCATCCCAGATCTTTCCTGGACGCCAAAAGCAGGAATCAGATATTAACTTATATGAATTATTTTCTGTAAGTGTACCTTTTGTGGCTCTTGCATCTGAGCCCAAAATTGTGAATAGTCACTGCAGAATTTCATAATGAAATCTCTGAGCTCTTCTGTGTATCAGATCTGAGTCATTGAGGCAGATCCATCACTGTGTTCCCTGGCAGTAGGGGTGTTCTTTGTCCATGTTAACTCCTTGGTGGGAGTGTTAACACAGCCTTGGTTCCTACAGTGGCTGTTAGCTGAGTAAGTTAAATTGCACCATAGCTCTTATCACTTGGATTTAAAGTATTTACCAAGCTTTGGTACTGCCAAATGAGGCAAATGAGCACTATATCAATGCTGCTCTAGTAATTTCTTTAGCATCAAACTGCTCTGTGTGTGTGTGTGTGTGTGTGAGCAGGCATCTTCTCAGCCTACATGTGGATTCCTAAATCTGCAGGCTGGTTAGATGGTTGTCATGCATTCATCTGATATCTACTGAAATTCATGTTTCCTCAGAAAAGCAAGGCATTTCAAGTTACCTTAGGAAACTTGAAAAATGACAAGGCATTTTTAATTGATCAGTGTATCATCAAAAGATCCTCTTGCTTTGGGCACTGCAAAATAAGTGCATGTGACATGCAATTTCTCTCAAGCAGAGAGTATTAAGATCTAGGTAGTACAAGAGGGAAAGGATAGTCAAATGGGTCTCAAGTAGATGATGTTTTCCTGCCTTGTACTAGGTGCAGTTTGGAAAACTGACATTCTTGACTCCCTTTTATATGTGTAAAAGTTTAAAATTATTGGACCTGGAAGAGATATCTATATATCTGTATCTATATCTATTAAACAACATAACTTGTAATGCTAAAAATAACACTTTTAATTCACTGCTTGGCAACAGCAGTCAACTACAAAAGGATTGCTGCATTTAATTTCCTGGAGTCACTTGGAAATAGTTGCTATTGTCCTAAAAGCACTATCTTTTGTTAAAAAGAATTGCTTTCAGTGTTGCTCATTTTTGAAGCAACTTGTGAGGGTGTATGTAGTCTCATTGACTGGGATAGCAGCTCTTGTAACAAGAATTTGGACTTAAATTTTGAAATGTTGTAATCAAATCTGAACCCATCAGTATAATATTTCAACTTCCAAGATGTTAATCCAGAAGTGAAATTAGATGCATTAGATTTTTTTCTTTTTCTATTTCAGTTGTTGATACAGTATCTTTACATGAGAAGTAGTGCAACTTGCATTCTACATTTTAGCATAAGGCTAAACACAAACCATTTATTTTTGAGGGGATTAAATATTTTTTTTCACACTTAATAGTTCAGCAGAATAACTATAAATTTTTAAAAATTCATTCTATTATAGTTAGCACTTGGTCTCCTAAGAAAGCTAAGATATATTTTAGCAATCAGATATCACTCAAGCCACTTGAGAGACACAGTTATGCAGTTGGTGAACTTTCTGATTATCTAACTGAATATTGCATTCAAGAGCCATTTTCAGAGAGGAATGGTGGGGACAGTAAAGCAGTAGTGAGACTCAGTGCTTCTCTGGTAGAATTACTGGTTTCTTCCTTTTAATAAAAATTTCCACTGGTGTTTTCTGTGTAAGATGTAGGAAGTAGATGATGCAAGAAACCAAAGAACTAAATCAGCTCTGCTTTTACATTGAGATTTTGTAGCTTAGTTTACTCCCAGGTCTCCAGATTAGTTTTCCAATGCTTAAATGTGCTTTGTTACCTTCTTTAATTTCAGTGGATTCTTTTCAATGTGAAAATACAGTTGTGAAGTTCTGCTGCATTTTATATTGCTTAGCAGTTTCCCCCTAGTATTACACAAGTACATCACTGAGCTGTAAATCAGTGGACAAAATACTTTTTTTTAGAAAAAAACCAATCCTTTTAGGAAATGAACAAAAGCCTTAAAATAATTTCCATTAAATATTTGTTGTTTGCATTATTTTGAATAGGTAATGCAGGTCAGACAGTATACCAAAGAGGTGATGAAATGAACAACAAGGCTATGTAAGTGTACATGGTGTTTAAAAAAAATTCAAAATTACATTTAAAGCTTTATAAAGATATTTGTGATGTGAACATAAGTTTTAGAACCAGGGACTGCAAACTATTTCTGAAATGTAGAAAAGTTCTAGGAACACATGAAGCATCTATTTAAGAATTGATAAATATTCCTTTGTTATTATTTTAATATGATGTCGTTCTTGCAGAGAAAAAGGGAAAATATCATACTGGATGGTGTATTTTTCTCTTGCAAAAGAGAATTTTTTTTTTTTTTTTTTAAAAAGGCAGGTAAGATTAAACTCTGCAATGCAAGTTCTTGGAGCTTCATAGAAAGCTTATACTATAGTTTATAGTTTACATACTGGGAAAGCAATTAAATGTTTCATAGTCTAATATGACACTCCAACAAATAGCCAAGACTAAGGAGCTGCAGCTGGTCTTTTAAATTACCCATTCCATCTGTCAAAGCCCTTGAACAGTCCAGGAGAAATGTTTTTTGTGGTAAATATGATGAGCACTTAGCATATTGTTGGAGAATATTACTTTTTGCCCTTATTAGAGTATCATGATCAAGGGGTGTTGAGTGGCAGCAACAGTATTAACCTGTAGGGGACTGAGAAGAGAAAGTAACCAGCAACTGTGAAGGAGATGCTTTGTGAGTCCCACATCTAAGACCCAGATATGGGTCTTAGATCCATATTTGTATCCTTTGGAACCCATGAAAGATGAGAAGGAAGAAAAATGGAACCATGAAAATTTAGTTGTTTTGGTTTCTTAAAATTGTGAGGCTTCTCAGGATTTATGGAGAGTTGAAAAGTTGGGGTTTTTTATTAGGTGGTGAAAGAGGGAAAAGGAAGCTCTGGCAATTCTTCTCTGTGGACATTTTGAACAGGTGAGGATATCTTTCTAAAGAGGGAAAAAATGCAGGGTAATAACTTGTATTTTGCTTGGACTACAAAACTGAAGTTATTTACCACCTTCTAACAAAAACAATGTATCATGCTGAAATTGTTCCACTAATACTGAGAGGGATACCAAGGTCTGATGGAGGACTTGGAGAATGTGGAAGGAGTCTGAAAAATCCGAGGAATACTATGTATTCCAAAGGTAGACTGGATGAGAATGTTTTTCTTCTGTGTTGAGCTACTGATTCCATAAGAGACTCTTTTTACTAAGGAATTTTAGAACTATTTGATTTTTTTTTCCCAGAGGAGGGCATTTATTGAGTGTAATAGAAGCCAATGTTGTATGGTACCTCTGAAAATCACAGTGAAGGATTACAGTGCACATTTTATTGAGTGTGTGTGTATAAATATGCATATATGAATACCTGTTCTGCTTTCACTGTCTAAGGGGGCTTTGGGAGGAGGGAATGGAAGGTGGAAATGGAAATGCTTTGTTTTTCCCATCTTTTCTATGCCATTTGCGATATTAATGTGAAACTAGGGAGCAATCAAATCATGGCATACGATATTTTTAATGTTAAGCCTTCCTATCAAAACTCTATAAAACTAACATGCCAATTTGGTTTCTAAAGAGAAATTGTTTATATAGCTTAAATAAAACCAGTGCATTTTTCTCTGCTGAGAAAATGGCTGCAGTTTTTTTTGTTTTACAAGCAGCAAGAGTATTGAAAAGCTCATTAAGAGTGCCATGTGTCTCTACTGCTGTAACTTTTGTGGCTTTATAAAAACTTTCTTTCACTTCTTTTCTAAGCTGTGTTGCCCATGTTGAATAGCCTCTGTTGGTTACAAGATTGTAACACTGCAAAGGCTTTCTCTCAGCGAAGCCCTGCTAGTTACTAGTGACACTTTTTAAAAGTAAATTAATTCAAAGCTAGTCTATTCTTTTTTTCTTCTTTCATTTATTTTTTTCTTCTAAAGAATTTTTTTCAAAAGTCTGAATCATTTTACAGGAATGTCGGGATCTAAACATTTGCTAATTTAGTGCATGTATGCCTTCTGGCCCATCACACAGTACTGGGAAATCAGATCGAGTGTAGCAAAAGAGAAACTGCCTCTTTCTGCTGCATGTGCAAAAACTCCACTGGATCTCTTGGAAGGTTGTTCCCAAAACATCTGGTACTTGAGTGTGCAGTGTTTTCGTGGAGGCTAGCCTGCTCTTGACATTTATGTTTGCTGCATTTAGATGTTTCAGGGTAAAGTAACTGGGTGCTGTAGTACATGTTTTGCAGGGCAGGGGTGAAGTTTGCATTCCATTCCAAAACTGGGATTAAGTAACAGTCTGTCTGAAGTTGGTTTATTTTACAGAGTATCAGATTTCAGCATAATTGACACTTTTATCCCGTTCAACTTTGTTCTCCTCTGTGGTCTGCATTCTTCCCTCAGTCAATGGGATCCACAGCTTTGCATGAATTCTATCTTGCAAGAGATGATTCCTGATTTATAGTGTGCCTTTCCGAGCAAGAAATTAGGGATAGCCTTTCCTTTCTAGCATGGTGTGCTCTTTTGTATAATCCGTAAATACTCAAGCAATAGATTTTAGTGGGCTCACTGTAACTGCACTGGTCAAAGAACATGGAAATCATGTTTAAATATGAATAGATTTTTTGCTTGTCTAAGGGTTTGAGAAGTTAAGCAGACAAATTTGGTTACAATTAATAACATTTTTTCCCACAGCAGCCTTTCTTCTCCTCCTGCTCCTTTATCTATCAGTAGCTCATTTATTTTTTCTAGCAGCCTCTCTGACAGCCATTT
The DNA here is from genome assembly GCF_050655825.1 of Lonchura striata. NCBI lineage: Eukaryota > Metazoa > Chordata > Aves > Passeriformes > Estrildidae > Lonchura > Lonchura striata. The sequence goes on along the minus strand of NC_140705.1, from coordinate 79,531,028 downwards.
GACATGTCCCAGGCTTCCATTCCCCCTCTGATGTCCTCCACCAGTTATAACTATTATAATTTACTTCAGCAAGAAAATTTTCATTGCAACAAGAAGGTGAAATTAAACCCCCTATTCCACAGAATGCTATCTGAGGTATCATCTGAAGGAAATAAGACATCCTCACTATTCTGTCTGATGTTTAGTAACCCCTTTTTGGTGATGTTATGATGATCAGTTCACGTGTTATCAGTTACTTTCTTTAGTGACTTTTATTCTGTGTAAAATTCATTATATTTAGTGATTGTTTTGCTGAAGAGGGTGCACATAAACTAAACAAGGCATAAATCCAATCCTCTCTTTTTTCAAAGTAAATTTTTTATTGTTTTACTACTGTATGAGGAAGAATTATTCTTAAAATTCATATAGCTATCATAATGTTTTGCCCTCATCTTCTCTATCTACCTAAATATCATCCCTTCATTTGTTTTTCTTCCTAACCCAATACCTCAAATATTATTGTAATCTTGCTTGTTCCGTAGCATCTGAAAAAATAAAGGTAGTTGAATTCTTGTTTGCTAGTGTCTAAACAACTTGAGTTTAATTTTCTCTGATGATATCATGTCTAGGTTTCAACTGGAAGTAGAACATTTTTCGTATCAGTTCACCAAACAATCTTTATGGTCTATGTTAAAGATGAAATATAGAACAAGTAACATATTTCTGTGACTTAATACACTTTAAGATGGGATTGATTACAATGTCAGTCTTTGATTGCAGTCATGAAATATTGCAGTCCCTCCCAAGGTGTCTGAAATGTGCAAATCTGATTCTCATTGATTCATTTGTCATCAGTAAAATGTCACTGTCCTGTTATTCTTGGTTCTTTTGGATGCAGTCAGTTACAGCTATTCTATTTGAGTTACTTTGCAAAAAATGCAATATGAACTTGATAAATAATACAACTATCTTACCCCATTTCTGCATGACTTTCTTTTCTGTTCTCCCAATATTTGTGATGAAAAACTGAAATGGCTTCAATGATTCTTCCTTTCCTTAATTCTTTTTTCCGTTGGTCTTTTTTCATATTGAAGTTGTAGGTAGCCAAGCGATTAATAAGGATTTCAAACTGGTACTTTCATTTGTGCATTTATTGACAGGTCAATATTTTTGAGGAAAAAAATGTTAATTCAAGTATATAAACCAATGGGCTTCTGAGAGGAGATGTAATGGAGAAAGATTTGGGGTAACTGTTTTTGAAAAACTTTCCAAAGAAACACTTACTCCTTTTATTCATGGAAATACCGTGTTACTTGCTTATCTGTCCTCATTTGAGTAAATCCTATTCTGTTCAGCAGTGATCTTGGTTATGGTTTTGGCGTTATCCTGCCCTTGTATAAGGAGTTTGTTGGCTCTTCGGTATGTTGTAGAAAAGCATGGTGCCCTCTAGGTTACAGAAGGACAAAGATTAAGGAGTTCTGATTCTGGTGTTTCCACAGTATTTTCTTTCTTTTATCAGAAGCGGCACATTTAAATAGAAAAATTGAATTTTGAAGTGCTGCTGGCCAGAAAGTAAGGTGTTACAGTTAAATTAAGTTGTGAAACATCTAAATGCATTTGTGTAGAGGGTGTATGCACATTTATTTTACATGTATTTATAGAATGCATGAATTCAAGTACTGATCACATATTATAAGACTAAAGGGGAGAAGCTTTTATTCTTATCAGTAGAACCCCATTGCTCACCTGTTTTTTTTTTCTTACAGAAATAGATTTTTACTTGTATAATTTATGGACCAATAAAGCAAAGTATTATTTTTAGTGTTTATTTGTAACATCAAATATTCAGGAAAGCTTCATAAGGTAATTCACATGCAGTGTTTATGAAAAGTACTTTACAGTTATGTGAATACATGGGTAAGAAAGGTTTATATTCTATTGATGAAGGTTAGCCTATTGCAACAGGAAATAGAACCAATGCCAGCTCATTTAGTGGACTGTTCAAGCAATGTGTATCATAAATTATATAAATTATGCTTACTGTGAGAAATATCAGACTTTCTTTGGTATAACTTACATGGCTAGAATATAGTGTATATATGATTATATGGTATGACGTTAATACTTCTGGCATGTTTGGATTGGCTGCATTAATCATAGCAAGTAGAGCTGTTAGTTATGAAGACTATTCAAATACAGGCCAATAAAATGTTTAAAAGCATCATGTAGTGCATGTTGCAATTTGGAAAAATGTTTTAAAATATTTGCACTAATGCTTTTCTATCTGGGAAGCTGAGATTGGGGCCTTTCCTGAAAAGAAATAAAAATCATGACACTAGGCATTAGTTGATACATTTTGACATATTTGAGATTTTATTGTCTTGTCTGTATTATCCTTATGCATTATTAATTAATGCATTAATTAAATTGGAGCTTGGGCTTTTTTCTTCTTCTTAAGACTTCATGTCTTGTATCAGCTAGATTTTTCTTAAGTACATTTGTCAGAATGCATTGGGAAACACATTCTCCAATGAATTTTGTCTAGTTTAGGCAAAACATGAGAGAGAAAATATTTTTTACAGAGTTCTATAAATATACTATGAAAGATTTTTCTGTACTGTAAGATAAGTTGTTTGATTTCATAATTGCAGCACCAGGAGAGGGAAAGCATATGCCTTGGGTATCGTACCTAATTTGGATTTTTATTGTTTGCTAGAAATTGTTTTCTTTGCTTTTTAGTTTAATACCTATCTGTCAAAGCATTAGTGTTTTGGAATAAAAGAATGAAATATGTTTAGAAAATTGTTTTTATTTTGAACAGTTTGCATGGTCTGAAGCTCTTAGTAGCTTAGTAGTAAGAGTCAGAGAGCAAACAGGACATTTAGTGGCTGGGGTAAGGATGCAGTTCTTATCTTACAGCTTATTGTGCAAGAACTGTAGTGTGTGTTTTTGTGTCTGTATATTGTATGTCTTTTCCCTATCTACAGTAGGCAAGTGTTTATTTCTGTATTTTGTAGCTGTAATAACACTGGGAAGTTGCAAATCATAGGGGTACATAACGAAAAAGATTGCCTCTTTTGTTTGTCAAAGTAAAATGTATTTGTAGCTTCTTCAGACTACACATAAGGTGGACATTTTTTATGAATATGGTGGTGAAGCACTGGGGCAAGTTGCCTAGAGATGTGGGAGATGCTCCATCCCTGAAAACATTCAAGGTCAAATTGCATGAGGCTCTGACCAACCTGTTCTAGTTGAAGATGCCTCTGATCATTGCAGGGAGATTGGACTAGATGGCTTTTAAGGGTCACTGCTAACCCAACCCATTCTATGATGCTTCGTCCTATTTTCATAATGATTTTAATAACTGCTGTGGTTTCTGTGCATAATACACTGGTCAGACACTAGCCTGTTGTGTTTGAATCTTAATCCAATACAGTTCATGCTTGTAGCTTCTTTCAAGTCAAAGCACAACCCAGACACTACCATTTGCCTCTGATAAATATATTCAGATTATAGTGTCTCTCTTCACAACTCTGCCAGATTTAGGAATGTTATTTACTTCGCTCACCAAGACGGGATTTTTTTCATGCTGTCCAGCAGTCTCTCGCTCTTCCCTCCACTAGTCTTAGTCACTTGTGCTTGTGTCAGCTTCCCTTTTTTTTTATTAATCCATGCCATATTCCTCTCCACCCTTCTTTGTCAGTTCTTGCCTGTTGTTTGTCTTTCACTCTTGCTCTTGTCTTCCCTAATTCTGTTCTTGCTAATGTATTGTTGACTATTTTTACTCTATTCCTTCCTCACTTTTAGTTGCCGCTTAAGGAGTTAGTCTTCTTTCAGGACTGTTGTGTCTTCTGGCTCTGAAAGGAAGATGGCAGTTTTGTTTTGCTCCTGGGAACGAAACTGTGGAGTTGCGTTATTTGTATGTTTTATTATCCCTGTATTATGTATTGGTTTATTCCTTTGTACCCCCGTGTGCAACTTGGTTTATCCCCAGTTTTCCCGCCTTGTCCTCCCTTCCCGCCTTTCCAGTATCTATCCATCACCCTGAAAGAGGCATTTTACCCCCCCCGGGTGCCTTGTCTATCACTCGGTGCCCCTTCCCATCCATCCAGAAGCTTCTACTCAGGGCACCGGGTGATTGGGCGAGGACCTGGGGCTCCCCCCATATCCTTCCCCCATTAGACCCCACCATATCCCCCCATCCCGGAGCCACTCCCTATCCCTATCCCCATTAGTCGTTGGATACCCCTCCCTTACAGTTTATAAGCCGGTGCAAGCACCTTGTGCTTGTTCCTGTTGGCTGGCACCGTTCTAGGACATTTGGCCCCGTTGGGCTACAATAAACTCGGACTTAGCCCCCAGCAGGATCCGCTCTTCATTTACCACCGCGAGGCTTGCTAGCGCTGCCGGAACCCACAAAGGCACTCTCCAAACCCCAGCTGGGAGCGGCGGAGGGTGCCTCCATCGCCCGCCCTCGCCCCAGGACGAGCTAGCCGGGGCTGAGATCAGGGATTTGGGCCGGGAGCGCGGCACGAAACATTTGCACATAAGGTTAAAAGCCAGGGTGCTAGTGGCCTCCAGCAGCTTGATGCACTTGCATGTGAGAACAGTAGCTCTTTAAAGAGATCAAATATTTCTGCTGGTGAAGTCAGGAAGGAACTGAATGAAATCAGAAATCAAGTATCTTTTAATGGATATTGAGACTTGCTAATGCACTGTTTCTCGGGAAATTGTTGAGGCCATCCTAGAAATCTCACTGAAATTATCTCCATCCATCTCCTATCCCCTTGGCCCACCAAGAAGTGAGTGAGGCATGCCTCTTGTGTTAACATGTCACATTACTTGTGAACACTAAGTATTGCAATGTGTAGACTGCCGAACTATAAGAGACCATTGTAGCCAGAATTCCTGTGGTGGATGCTGGCATTCAAAAAGGGGAAAAACTGGGTAAACACAGGGCTCCCTGTAGAGCCCTGTCTGGCATTGTGAGGTCTTTCTTTTGCTGTGTATCACTGTTCTATAGACAGCTGTTCTTACAGACTGAAGGTTGAGAGGGTGTTTTATAGAACTTCTGTAATTTGTTCTGACATAGATGAATAATAAAGTTAGAGCCAGCCTTACTATAAATCACTAGTCTAGGCATGTAATTATTCCTGATTTTTTTGACTCTGCCTGTTACAGAAAAAAATGTGGTAGCTGATTTTTACTAGTTAACATCATTATAGAACAGGTTCACAAATGGGACATGAGCAATTTATAATGAAAAGTTGTATGCAACAGTTATACTTTTTGTGCCATCGACTAATGTTAAACTTAAGAAATTATAAAAACATTTAAATTAGTTCTTTTCAAGAAAATAATTTAATGCCTTCTAGTGAGGCTGTGAATGGAACTTCTAATGCTTCATTGTTTTGTGTAATTTTATGGTTGTGCTCCAAATCTGTCTGAGAACAAGTATTTTTGCTGCCCTATATTCTCTTCTTGCACAAGATTCATAGTTAAGGTATTTTAAGGATAATTATTGTAAATGGATATTTCTACTGACATTATAATTTTAGAATTAAAGGTAAAAGTTGCTCTTAGAGTACAGATCTATGCAGTATCAGATAATAGCAGTATATAAAGTAGCATTCTTCCAGAGGCTGTTGATAGGCCAAATAAACAGGAAGTATCACTGGCAGTCTGTGGAAAAAAAACAGTGGTGAGCTCATAAATATGAGTAGGCAGGCAGAACAGACTGATCCCACCACCCTGGGTCAGTTGCATAAGGATGTAGGATCTGTCAGGCTAAAGAATTTTTCCAGTGATCTAGTTTTGAAAGTAGTGAGTTTGCCCTGAAAAGTTCAAGCAAGTAAAGCAGAAAAGAGGGAATGGGAACCTTAGTGCATAGTTTTACCTGGATTTTGCTGAGTAAGAAGTACTACTTAAAAAAAAAAAAAATTACAACCCAAAGAAAGTATTGAGAAATGATGGGTTTTGCTACAGCCACAGGCAGCAGTAACAAATGGAAAGATTAACAGTCATAACTGCCTCCCTGAAGAGTTAAATTTCTATCAGCACAGGATGAGTTAACCTGTAGCACTATCTGTTCCAAAAATGCTCTTTGTCAGAGTAGATGCAAGGCTGAAGGGGTGTAGAGCATGAAGGACAGAGGATTAAAGAGCCTACTGTGGTAGTTCGCAAAGGGAGTAGGATTTACTTCTCCCACATGCCCAATTCTAACAAGTTAGTAAATATCCTCCACTGACAGAGTTTTTCTAAATTTCAGCCTTTTTTTCAGTCATTTGCTTTGTTTGTCTTGAGACTAAACAGACTGCAAGTCCACAGATAGCATGTACCATTGCATATGGGTCTGAAATTGCCTAATTTTAAAACATTCTATCTAGCCATTGTCAAAACAGATTGACTGTTTTACTACCTGTGCAGAAAAAAAAAAAAAAAAAAAGATGTTCTGGTTTTCAGGATATAGCCTCAAGATCACATGATGTGTTGAGAATCTTGGCACAAATGGTGAAATTACAGAGGCTGAGCAGTTAAAACGAGAAACTTGCTGTTGTTAAATAACTAGGGAAATCCTTATTATTGGTACCAAAGAGTTAAAGTCTAGTCTTTTGTATCCAAAACTGTGATTTATTACTGTTGAGATTGGGCCTTAGGAAATAAATGCAGTACCGTGATGTGGTATAGAAGTTTGTTCTCATTCTGTTTCAGGAGTAAGTCCAAACCACAGACCTGAAAAAAACAATGCTACTACAGTCAAATCTGGCTGAAGTTGTTTGCAGTATAATACAGAATAAGTGATGTGTTTGGCACAACAGAACAAGTGTCAGTCATATGGCTAGACTCCATTCTAAGTGAAAATAGGAGCTATATCTTATGTGGTTTACCCTTCACTAGTCATTGAAAGCTGATTCCTTTAACAGTATCTTCTCTTTTCATGACATTTCCTTTTCTTCTCTAGTTTCTTTCTTCTCCTAAAAAAAAAAAAATGAGAACCTCCAAGGAAAGCTTGCTTCTGAACTTATATAGTCTCTTAAAATGGAAAGAAAAACACAAACTGAAATACAACACAAAAACCAGACTAGGCAACAGCATAAAAAAAGTACTTCTTTTACATCTTAAATGAGGACACAAAATGCATACCACTTAGTATCATAAGAGAGTCAAGCTCTTAAAAATCTAAATATCAGCCCACCAATGCCCGTTAATCTGGAAGAAAACTTATATAATTCTGGACATCCAGGATACATTTGCAGTGTGGTTGTATGAGTAGAACTGAATAACTAATTTATTGATAATATCTTTGTACTGTTATTAGAAAGCAGAAAATTCTAAAGGGGGAAAAGCATTGAAACATTTTCCTAGCCGAACGTGATCTGAGTTGATTATTTCATTGTGTCTAAAATTACTTTGAATTGTGGTATTTGTTTCTTCCATAGCTTTCTCTGCAAGTTTTGTACCTGCATGCAAGTTAAGTCATGGACTGCATTATATGGAAGCAAAGAATCATGTTTATAACTCACTATAAGTCTCCTTACTTTTATTTTTCTTCCATACAGCCTAATATGAGCTTGCTTTTTTGTGTTTCTGTTACATTTGAATCCATACAAAACTTTCTTTGAGTCTTTTGTTTCTACTGAAAATTCTCCAGTGAACATAATCTTGTATTCCTTGCACACAGCTGTTTTTGTGGAACATATGAGACTTCCTCTGAAAGGGAAGATTTCTCTAGTGCTCGTTTTCTCTGACCTTTTTCCCTGTGAATTGTATCATGTAGGGGACACGGGGTTGTCATTTGAGTTTTATCTGCAGAACTACATTCAGAGCTAGCTGGAAAGACAGTCATAATATACCTGGGTTTCTTTTATTTCTGAGTAGAGATCTGTTTCCAGTACACCCTTGTTCATATCAAAGGACACACTTTTTTTTTTTTTTTTTTTTTTTTTTTTTTTTTTTTTTAATACACACAACACTGAGGTGTTTCTGAGTTCCAGGGTTATGGTATGAGACAGGTTTTCCAAGAGAAGACATAGGAACATCCAACTTAAAAGCTGAGGAAATTCTTGATGTGTAGTCAGAGATGTAAAGACTACAGCAGGGGGAAGGAACAGCTATTACAATACATATATTTGGTTATGAACCTTGTTCTAACAGTGCTTAACCATTTCCCTTTACACTTCTGAGGAGTGTGGCTGGGGAGAAGGAGAGCGAGTTGTTTTGACTGCATGTGTGGAAATGTACATGGAATCAGAAGGAGGGAAAGATAGCAGACCAACATATTTAGATCTGTTAGTAAAAGCAGCAGATCTAGACCTTTTCTATGAATCTTTTTGCTCTGTGTTCTTCAAAAATAAAATTCATTGAAGAGGCAAAAATAATTGAGATTTTTCAGGTTTCAAATTAAATAGTGATGGAGAATAGAAAGAGAGGTTGAGTGTTCTCCTGACTAATGTTATTTAGAAGAACAAAGACAAGGGGTAAGGCAGCCTCATTTTACCTGAATATTGCTTATGTTTCCTTTGCTAATGAAAACAAATGGAACAAAGAAGCTGTAAAGTCTGAGTGTATTTTCTTTCGGGAAGTCATTCTTTTTCCCAGTTGAGACTTTCAGCTATATAGTCAGCTTATTATGCTGAGTCTGAGTATTGACTAACAGAGAAAAAGGTTATTGGTGAATAATGTTGATCAGTTTCTTAGAAGAGGCTGTACTGAGTTTTTCCAACCACAATTGCTTTCTTTTAAGGCAAGGTAGAAGAGATGGCTGAAGAAAGATAATGATGCGTCTTGCTAGTTCTAGTAAGGTTGGTAACAATATCTTTGAGCAGATAATAGAACTAACTTCCAAGAGTTCCTGCCTGATTTTTTTGTTTTACTCCAAAGACTTTGCATATTGTTGGTTTTTAAGTTCTAGTTGTCAAAGCCATATGGAAAAAGTTGCCTTTTAGGTTGCACCTGAAATTACAGTCCATTTCACAGAAAAAGGCAGAAATTTTGAAGATAGTTGTTCATGTGTTGATGTATATACACTTCTAATTTGCAGGATTAGTTGATAATATTTTGGTTTTGTTCTGGTCCAAAACTCTGTTAGAATGACTGCAAGTGTAGGACAGATTTCCATGTTCAATGAAAGTGTGAAATTAAAGAGATATTTCAAGGCATATACAGCACAGGCTTTGATAATTTTTAAACATACCAACAGGGCCTTTGATTTTTGTTTGATACCTGAGCAGTGCTTTTGACCTTGAGGAGGAAAGATGTAGTAGACTACAATACACATTGATGTGAGTATTTCTTCTGTTTAGATATTTTTTTAATAGAAAAAAGCAACCAAAAACCAATCTGTAAAGTCCATTGGCTACTCGATGCTAGGAACAATTTTCTGCATAAATTAGACTTATGTTTTCTTCTCTTCCTTCCTGCTAGCCACTAAACATATTCACTATCATAGCATTTATAGCAGCCTTGCATTCTCAAGGTATAAAAGTATTATTGTTATTGTCCTTGTTTGTGTCCAATGTCTTGTTTGTTTTGCTAAGTACACAATTATGCCAAATAGAGTTAGAATTTGTCAATTTGAAACAAGAATCATCTGAAGTGAAACCTTAATGTAATTTTTTTTCTTGTTGGACCTTAGAAAATATGAAGGTGTTCATAGCTAATAGAATGTGGCTGGAGGATATACAGCCTGATTGCTCATGTCTAAAGCAGTGCCAATGGTTATGGATGACAAAAGCTGGAAATAGAGGATAGTTTGAAATAATTTACTTCATTATCCTATTTCTTTGTTCCCAAGTTAACCACTGTTTTTTGTTTAGAACTATCATGTACTTAGGTTTTAGATAAATTGGGGACTGTACTGTGGATTCCATGAGTAGAAGTTCTCCTGTAGAAGCAGCAAAGTCATTAAGCTTGAACTTGATGTGTTGTGTTTTATTCCTGCCTCTTCCCATTTACTGTCCAAGAGGAAATCTATTGGCTGTCAGGTTTTCTTTGAATTTCTAACCTAAAGTGAAGTTGTCATGTGTTAAGGGGATATCCTCAAAGAAATGAAAAGTATTTCATATATATATTTAAATATAGAAGAATGGAGTTGTTTCCGTCTGAACTTCAGATTATTCAATTTTAATAAAATTATGATTTATGGAGAAACTCCCTGCTAGTATGAAAAAAATAGCCTCTCTGAAATGATAGCATTAGGTCTTTGTCTGGGATGAATCAGATAGGTGTTTACAGATACACATTTTAGTTTATGGTTCCATTTCAGTGCAGTTACATAAAAATACATTTAGAGATTTACATGCAGTAATTATATATCATTACACATAAAACAGACAGGATTTCTGTATAACAACAATGGAAAATAAAAAGAGGAAAAGTCTTGGGGATAGCATTGAACTAAGGATAATGGTGTATCAAAGAAAAAACTTTTTATTGTAATTATTATTCAGTGTTCTGCAATTCTGAAAGCATTTTTAGATTTATTGGAAATTTCATTTCTGTGTAGAAGGAGCATATGTACTGTGATAATTGTAAAATAGAAACTTTAAATATAGATACAAGGAGATAAAATAACTCAGCTGGTTGCTAAGCAATTTTTATTCTTTGTCACTCACATTAAATCAGCTTAAAGATCAAATACTATTCCTTGTCCCTTTTAATATGCCTACTTAGAAAACAATAATGAATTTTAGTTGTTTAGTGATTTGAGGGTTTGTGTAGGTGTGTAGTTATTATAGTTTCCTCTTAATTTGTGGTCACTGAAGGATTAGTAAACTGTTGAGTGTGTGATAAGAATAAAAACACTACTAGGAGGAATTTGAGTTCTGTGAAACCTCAGCATCATTTGTTAGTGATGCCATATAATAAAATCTTCTTTTGATTCCTGTTTATTTTAAAATCTTTGGGATGGGCATGTACAGCAGAATAGGTATGTATACTTGATTTGATCATACTTGATCTGCTTGAGCCAACAGGAAATTTTTACATGTTCCTACGCTAAGCAGAAAAGCTAAAAGTGGTCATACTGACTAACTTGTCCTGTTGCCAAGCCATGGTTCTGCTGCTTAATTGTAACTAGAAATTTAGTATTTTCTTGCCCTCTTGATACTTGTGCTTTTCACTAAAACATAAAAAGTGCTCTGGTACTGGAAACCTCTTAGTCACAAATGTACTTTAACTTACAGGGTTCTAACAGAATTATTGTTTAAAGTTACAAATCCCATTTCAACCAGATGCTGCCAGTACTGCTGCAGATTATCTGTATTTGAGCTTGGTTAGTAAAGGAGTTAATATTTTAATGACTTTTCTCAAAGCCTCTGTTATTTTTGCATCCCTCTGTACCTTGGATTGCCTTAATCTTTCCTAGGCAACTAAAAATAGTTCCATAAAGTTCATTTAGCTACTTAGGGCAAAGTTTTCTGTACATACTTTTTTTCCAGAAATGCATGGAGTATCTTTTATGAAACACTATTTTGTTGAAAAAACATAGATTTAATGAAAGGCAGTTTTTCCACAATAATGGGGCATCTTTCAGGTTTTTCTCTTAAGTTGATTATTTTAAATTTTATTTCATTTTGCTTTTTTGGTCACCACTTTAGTGCTAGGAGAAATTTCCAAATAAATTCAAATTAAATGTGATTTGAACATGATTTTTTAGAAGAAAACCTTGTATTAGTTATACAGAAACTTAAGTGTCAGATTATTTGGATGGGAATAGCATGTTATTATAATAACATATAATATTAATATTACATTATTAATATTATAGTATAATAATATAATAATATTATAATAACATTATAATAATATTATTATAATATTATTATAATATTATACTGATTTTTTCCTCTTTTTCTTAGTTATGAATTCCATAGAAGTTTTTGCCAAATCTTTACTTTGTACATAAAAACAAATTACACTTCTAAGTTAGCTTTCAGTAATAAAGTCATTCAGCAGAGATTAGCAACTATGTATACAAGGCAAATTAACATTTTCTCTGTTCATGCCTCTGTCATACTTGTGGGTTTTTTATGTACTCACCTGATTATTGTGCAGGATAAACAATGTGGAAAAGAAGCCCTGGTAATATCACATTTTACAGAAAAGCACAGAACAAGTTAAAAGATTACCATTTTGCCTTGGGATGTGTTGAAGAAATAAGGGTTTCATGTTAATTATCTGAATGAATTACTGAAAATCATCAAATAAAAATCTACATAGTTATATGAAACAAGTCTATTGGTAAGACTATTGAAAAGACTATTGGACTATGGATGAAGTAATCCACATGAGTAATTTGAAAATCTTAGTGTGTGGATTTTTGGAAAAGTAAACAACAAAGCTCCTGAAGTGTGTTAACTGAAATGGATAATATAAGGAAACTAAAAAGGAATATTTTTCATTTTTTTCTCTAAATCCACCCCAGTGTTTTGTGCTTGCTTGTTTGTAACTTAAAATAAGCTAGCAAATAACCTGAGCTGAATCTGAACTAAGGGTCATGTTTCTGGAGGCATGACAGAGGAACAGAGCTATCCTCAGGGAGTCTCATGCCTCTGACTTCAGTTAAATAATTTCACCACATCCTGGCAATTTGGTCAATAAGCAGAATAATTTTGGCTCACTGATGGACTGATGTGCAAATTCTTAGGAATTCCACAACTGGTTGCAATTAAAATTGCTTAGTTTACAAGTCCATTTTCAGATGATGGCTCCATCATAGCAATCACAGTGCTTTGCTAGGCTACTGATAGTTTATCACTGAACAAGCTTCAGGAGTAAAACAATAGCCATACTGCATAGATTTATCATAAGGAAAAATTAGAAAACATTAAAATTAATTTGGCTGCAGTTAACAACAATCATATTTACCTGTTCCAGATTTTCTAGCATGTCTTATATGCCCAAGTAAGCTCTTCCTGACTTTGATGATAGGAAGAATTTCTATAGGAACTCAGACTTTCTAAAATAGCAGATGCAGGAAGGCAAAAGAGTTGCTTTGACCAATCTTTACTTTCTGTAAGTCGTGACTGACTGATGCAGTTCTTTGTTTCTCTGACAGACATATAACTATATGAGTGATCAGGGAGTGCTTTACACCTAGGTTAAATTCTGAATACTGAGGCTGAAATTGTTCATTAATGGTACCTGATTTTTGGATTTGACAGAAATCTGTGGCTGAGATTGATCTGGATGTCATTACTAATGTCATCTATCTCACAATTCAGGTGTTATTTAGAATCAACCAAACCATTACTTGGGATGGTTTGGGTTGATAGGGATTTTAAAGGCCATCCTATTCCAACTCCCCTGCCATGGGCAGGGACGCCTTCCACTAGACCAGGTTGCTCAAAGCCCCATCCAACCTGCCCTTGAACACATCCAGGGATTAATAACTTCCTTAAGCATTCTGGAACAGGGTGCCTGGAGAAATTTTGTTCCAAGAACAAAACTTGCCTTTTGTTTTTACATAGTTATAAGTGTTATACAATAATGGACTACTTTGCTATTAAGACTTGCAGCATCATTTTGTTTCATTTGAATGTTATGTAAGGAAGTTATATTTATTAAATATTCTGGTTTGTGTAATTCATTTGTCATCTCCTTTTTTACATTCTGATATGATGGGAGAGGATGATATTGTTTGTAGGAAAAAAATGTGTGAAAGTATTGGAAAATTACTTTTCCCATGTGAAAATATCCTGTTCTCTGCAGAAAATGTTGCATAACCTTATTTCCTTTCATTTCTTCTCAGCCTGTCTAACCTTCCTGTCTTTCCTTTCCTTTATTTTATTGTTCTTTCCCTAAAGTAAGGACAACAATGACTTGTGAAGATTCTCAATAGTGGTTTTGCTTCAGAATTATTTTGTTAATTTTCTTAGCTGCCCTTGGTGCAGTATAATGAACTTACAAGTATGTTGACAAAACTTTCATGTTCTTGATTAAGTTTTCCCCCCCCTCCATGTGTTTTGTTTTAACCTATAGTCCTATTAACAGAGCCTAGACTTAGCTTCAGGTGAAAATATAAAGCTTTGGATCTTATAAGAAAGGAATTATCACCTGGAATATTTGGACATTTTGGGTATAAGATTAAAGCTTGCTTAATAGTTATGGTTAGATGTTTTTAAAATATTCTTTACAGCCTTTAAGTATAAACATTTGTGCCCTTTCTGCATGTATTATTTTGTTTTTTTTGTGGTGCTTTAAACATTATAATGAGGCAATGAAAAGGCGAGTATTTGAATTCTGGCACAGGATTGTGAGCTCTGTATCAGTATAAAATTACAAATACTTCTTAAATGCAAACTAGGTCTGCTTCTCATTGTCTTGTGCAGTTGCAATTTTTTTTTGTATCAATAAAATAGTTGGAAAAATTAATTTTTTTTTCTATAATTTTACAGCAGGTATACCTTTCATTTTATTTCATGAATACTTTTAAAAAGCAGGATTATTATTCAAAGTATGACTTGTTATTGCTCTTGCAGAGGAGTGAAATGTAATTATCTCTGCTTGTCTTCCACCCTTTTTCTCTTCAGATTTCCTCCCTTCCTATTTGACTTTCTACACAGCTCATGCAGCATGTTTGCTTAATCACTGCTTAGGTGATGGTGTGAGAGACACAGAGACAGAGGAGAGGCTTTCCTGAGCTGCTGGTTCTCCTGCAGAGCCGGGTGCTGTGGCAAGAAACTTTGTACTTTGCCCTCCATGGGCCACTTGCTAAAAATAAAGTGAACCAGTGAGAAAACAAGGGCAGCAATCAAACCTGAAATCTTTAGAAGCGTTATTAGCCAAGACTTTTAGTTGTCATTGTTCTCTGCAAAGTTAATACTGATGTCTACCACCAGGCAGCACAGAAAAAAATTCTTTGAAGTAAAAAATTAAATAGTAAGACAGAATACTAGTAGTGGAGAAAATGGGGGAAAGGGTGACCTTTCCCACAGAATAAGCTCTTATGGTAATGTTGTTCCAATGTTTGCCCAAGCAATTCCTTAAGGTGTTTGATTTAGCAGCTACCTGATGCGGCTGCTAAAAAATAAACTCAGACACCAATGTCCTGTGCTAGGAATACCTTGCTTTTGTTTGTCTTAAGATGAAACTAAAATAGGTATTTGGCTGAAGTTTGAAACAGGGGAGACAAAGCTTCCAGAACTAGGACATACATCAGTTAATAGATTTAGTGATTATAGTTTGTAAAAGGGCACTTGACAGTCTACTGTTCCCTTAATTAGTTCCAGATTTTCAGAACACAGAGGATAGTATAGAAGCTTTTGGGTGCCTCTTAATCTAAGACTGAGTCAAAGTCATGAAAGAGTCAGAATAGAGATTCTTGCTCACAAAGGGTAGGATTAGTTGAGTGTTTGGTTGTGCAAGCCTTCACACTGCCTTCATTTTTGCTTTCATTGTTGCCTCTCTATTGTAGTTTTGTTTGGAGGGTATTTTTCTAGATTGTTTCTTTCTGCTTCTTTTCCTTTGAAATCACTAGGGAAAAAAAAAAAACAGGTTACTACGTGACAGAAATTTGTCAGGCATTAAACACAAACCATGAGCAAATTATGCTTTTTAATGCTTTGGGAGTCTTTGAGAGGAAAGAATAAAACCACTGGGGATTTTTCTTCAGTTTACAAATATCTATAGACAAATATATTTTCTCAGAGAAGATGGATTGTATTTGCAGTGTCAATAAAATTAGCAAGGGAGCTTTCCTCCTGTCTCACTTTTCAGAAATGATATATTCTGTCTACAACCATACTGGAAAGAGTCCAGGCAGTCTCTAAATTATTAAGAGATACCAAAATTGTACTGGCTGTGTGTCTTCTATTGGACTTTCTTGAAAATCAGTGGTTGGAGACTGGCACTAAGTTCCTGGCATCAGTGCAGTGTGTTCCAAGTGATAACTTAAAATTATTTTAGGAAAGCTGCTTACATAGATCATTCCACAGTCCATGTACATTTACTAAAGTCAAAAATTTTTCCTGTCATTCTCAAGTCATGGCAAGTTCTAGATTAATTAATGTTCTTCAGATTCATAGCAAATTCAATGTTTTTTCATGTAGAAGTGCTGTTAATATGGACATCAGGGCACTTTGCATATGAGAAGAGGCCAAGAGAGAGCTGGATTTGTTTGGCCTTGGGAAGTAGGATCCCTGCAGCTGTCTACAGCTACGTAGTATGCAGGTGTGGAGAAGGCTGAGCCAGTCAGCCCAGGATCAAATTCTTAATTTTCCTTTGATTCCAAGTAGCCATTTTAATTTGTGCAGTTTGGCCTATGCACCATATGGGTACATGTAAACACAGCATTACACAGCTGAGAAGGAGGAAGTGGTTTTGAAGGCCACTTTTTATGTTGAAAATAGATTAAGGTAATTTGTACAGCCTTCAGTTCATCAAATAAGTCCTCCAGCCACATATTTGACTTTCAGAATAGGAAACGGCGTTCATGCTTGAAACCACTGTTAAAAATCTTACTGTCTTCAATGTCTTTAAAAGTGAAGTAATGACAACATGTTCTTTTTCTCCGCAGTGCTTGCTCTCCCAGCCAAAGTTCTGGGCCATTCAGACATCAGCCTTACTCCTTCGGACCAAACTGGAGAAAGGAAGCACTCGCAGAATGGAACGGGCAATGAAGCAGACTCAGGTAAGACTTCTGAGCTGCCTTATTGTAATATATGTATGTGTATATATATAGATTATATATATATGTGTGTATATATATATATAGAGAGAGAGATTATATATATATATATATATATATATATATATATATATAAATAAAATCAAATTCAAGCAGACAGGAGTTAGGAGGTTTTGAAGTTCCTGCCTGCAAACTGTATGAGATAATTTTCTAATTATATCTAAATTAGATTCATGAGCCACAAATGCTTCTGTGTCTGCTAGTCTTGAGATAAGCTTATATGTACAAGTAATGAATCATCACTTACAACAACATGATGAGTTTCGGAAGATTGAAATTAAAATCTATTTTTGTACCTGTAGTTTCTGACTTAGGATCTGAGGAGTGCATGCAGATGTTCCTGAACATCAAGCTGCTACTGCTATCAGATTTTTCAATATTTTTTTTCTCAAGTAAATCAGCTCTATAAAACAGCTAAACTTTTAAATAGTCAGTGGTATTTTGAGAACAAGAAAACACATTCATTCATAAACCGGCAATTTCAATTTACCATTTTCATGTGATAGTTGGTGATTAGTGTTTTTATTGCAAGTTTGAGGCAGTGATTATTTAAATAATCTCAGTCCAAACAAAGAGATTGTTTTTTCAAATACAAAAAAAAAATGTTAAAATCCTGAAATGTGTCTTCTAATAGAATTTTTTAAAATATATTTTTAAAAAGAAAGGTCTATAGGCCTTATCAATATTTTTTTAGATTCTTTTTTACCTTCATATTACAGTTTTGTTAGCTCTTTGTCATCTTTATACTGGTAAGTCTTGTTGTCACATGTGAACAGCAGGCATTTGTCTATGTCCATCAGGCAACACTCCTCCTGGCTAAACCAGCCAGGAATGTAGAAAATTATCATTATGGTGCTATGTATTTAAATCCTGAAAAGCTGATGTTTCATTTAAAATCATTATGATGCATGAGTCTCTGAAGAAGGGCATTTTGGATGTGGTGTTGCATTTTTCTTTTGCTGATGAAGACATGGAGTTGCTGTAGAGGAATTTCCTGTGGTCATTCATTAGGAGACTGTCAGGGAAGACAGGATTCCATATCTGGGAGATGTAGAATCTGACAGCACTTGGGAAGTGATCTCAGGATCCTTGATGCCATAAGCCATAGAACAGTTGGAGTGCCTCCAACATTTTTGTCTAGCTTGATTAAACCTGAAAACTGGAAATTGTTATATTAGACAATTTGACAGTCTCATGACAGAAGTCTTCATGAAGGGGTTCTCTTAGCAAGTCCGTTTATCTGACTTCTTGTGTGGCAACTGCATTAATGCAAAGGATTTGATTAGCATGGGCTGTGACATTTTGGGAGATGACCCCACAGTAGACACAGAATCTGTGGTTTTAAATATTTCCTTTAATCTTAATGGGTTTATGTTTTCTTTCATTAAGCATTCTAGTCATTTGGATATAATTGCCTATTTGTGTTGATCTGATGGTAACAAGCTCAGTTTCCAAAAATAGTTACAAGTTGATTAATGATGTATATGTACTAAATTAATCAAATAACTTGAATAACTTTCCAGTTAAGGTTTTCATTCCTGAGTTCCATTGGATCAGAATTTTTTTAATATCAGTGTTTCTAACAGTGCCAAGAAAGAAGCAGAAAAGATAACATGAATGGTGTTATTTTCATACACAGCACAAGTAATTTTTGATATATCATCTTCATGAAGATGCTGATGTATAATTTTCATTAAGATGTAAAAGAACAAGTGAATTCTGCAGCTATATATCAGTAGAAAATGGATTTCAAACCCACAGAATTTTCATACAAATGGATTTAATGGGTTCTTGTTTTACAGTTTCATTATTTACTAGTTCAAAATGCTGTAGAAAGATTAGTTATTCTAAATTAAGGGAGAAGGTGCAAATGTGATTCTTTGCAATATCAATCTTTTAAAGGAATTATAAAAAATCTTGTAAAACAGCTTGAATAAGACATGGTAAGCCTACATTCCTATAGGGTTGTCTGAAAAATGCATGAAACATTATAGGCTCTAACTTAGTGATGCTGGCATTTGCCTGTCTTACTCTACTCTAATTTTGCTTCCGTTCCTCATTTCCACCCTCATCTGCCCCTGTGCTCGGTCTGCAGCTGTTAAACATCTTTTTAAATGCATATTGCTAAGTAGGCATATGCTGCTTTTCAGCCCTAAAGCAAACCTGTCTACATTGTTAATTTGTCAAAGAAAGCATTTTTCAACTACCTTTTTTTGTAGGACTGGCTGTGTCTGCTTACATTATTTTAATTACTTGAAAATATTTGCAGCTCTTTTTGAAATAAGAGCGTATTGGTTAAAATTTGCTGCCAGACTTCAAATATTAACTATATCCCTACTTCATGCCAAACAGTTTTCATAAATTTGTTTAAGTATTTTTTTTCTTTTTTTCAAGAGGTATTGGAATGATCATTTTCAAAACCTTTTTCTAATTATTTTAAAAATCTGAACTACTAATAATGCAGTCTTTGGAATGATTTTTGAAGTGATCAGTCTGGGTACTCTGGAATGTACTTCAGCTAGTAGCTAACTGCAAGCGAGGCAGAGATGAATTTTCTGGATGCTGTGGGTTGTGTCTGTTCAGTTTTTGTTTAAATGGGGTATGGATCTGCAAAACTAAGGTTAAAGATTTCTAAAGCGAGTAATTTTTTCAATCATTTTTCTAAGAAAACAGCATATGAAAGCAAAACCAGTTATTTTACATTCCACTAGAATATTTAGTCATGACCAGTATAACATACAGAGAAATGTGGATAGAGGTAATGACAACTAAAATATGTCTCTGGATGCAGTATGATATTTTTAAGGTTGTGTGATTGTTTTTCTTCCATTTGGGTGAAGGTCCAGGAGGGTGAGTAGTACTAGAGCGGAAAGAAAAGTGGGAGGGAGAAAACAGGAGCAAATGGGCGTATGTTTTTGATAAAACCAGAAACTATTTGCTCTATCAGTTTGGGGATCTTCACCTATCTTTTACTGTAAGAAAGAAATTCAGAAACTGTTAATAGTGGAAATTAGGTTGAACTAAGCTTTTAAGCCACAAATTACTGCTGAAAGTGCAGTCAGAGCTCAAGTAACAGGATGGGAGAGAAAAAAAAAAGGATAATTTAGTGGTGTAGGAGCTATGAAAAAATGAGAAAAGTGAGGGATGATCTGAAAAAAGAAAACCAAAAGAAAAAACCCACCCACAACCAAACCAGTTCAAAATACATAGACTATAATCCCACTGTAGCTTCTTGATACATGAAATTTGGTTTACTTGTCCATTTCAGTGGATTTGAAAGTATTTTTAAGAATGAAGCAAAATGAATTAAAATGGTGGGATAGAAACAAGACTGTAAGTTATTTACTGCTGTATTATGCCAGCAGTGAAAGAAGAGAAGTTGCCATGTGCCTGGCACTCCAGCAGCCTGCTCAGGTTTACCCTACCTGGGATATCCCAGGGGTATCCTACCCTAACCTGAGTGGCTATGCTGGCTACCCCTACATTTGTAGCTTTTATCAGCTTGTTATGGGCCCCTTTTCTGACTGTGTTTTCTGCTGCTTGTTACACCTGGTGAAAGCATGCCTGCAAGCTGATGGTTTGGCTTTCCTAGTACGTCGTACAACATATGCAGTATTTCATATGGTTCCCTTCTGCTTGCTTTTCTTGGCAGTAAAGGAATTTGCCTGTTGGGGCAGAGGAATGTGTCTTGAAAAGGGTGTTTTAATAAGACTTCAGGAGAGCTGGGAGCAGACTAGCAATATTATAGGCTAATCATTATTCCTAAGATTGAAAGGTCACATGAGATCTTGTTTTATATCCTTAGTCATACACAGATGTATGTGGTTGGGAATCTGTCAACTGCCCTTTAATTTGCACTTAAATAATACTTCAGAGTGTCATTTTTGCCAGCAGCTAATGTTCTTCTGTGTGTATAGAAAAGGGAGGGTTTTTTTATTTAAATTATTCTTACTAAAGAAACATGCTAGTTAGTGTTCAGTTCTTTCAAATCTGAAAAAAAAAATTATGTGCCTCTGTAAAAAGGAAAGGCTGATAAAGATCTAACAGAAGTCTGACAGAGATGTAACAGAATGAGTGTCTGAGCTTTATGAGCTTGAACACAACTTTGCTGTTTTGTTAATTTCACATTGATGGGCTTTAAATGGTTATGCAGGAAAGTTATGTCATTTATCATAGAGATATATCCTTTTTATTTTCAAAATTAAAGCAGTCACTTGCCAAATTGCTTGTTCTGCTTTTCTTTATTTTGTGGTGATTCTACATTGGACAAATTCAACACTTAAGGGAAGAGTTCAGAAAGGAGAGGGGAGCAGTATTCCTCCCAAAAGGTTCATCTAGAGAAGTTTTAGACAAACAGATTTTTCCCTGTTTTTTCACTTCTCAAGTCATATATCTTTCTGATCAGGCCTCTCAAACCACAGTTGGAGTAATAGAGAGAGACATGTAGCATAACCAAGGGAATGACAGTACCTGTCTGTTCAGCAAAACTATTAGATCCCTCTACTAGGAGTTCCTGTTTATGGTCTTTAACCTCCTCTTGCTCTAGAAATACATTAAATAAGATTTTAATAGTTGCTTTTAGTTGTGGGTAGAAAGGGGGAGGGGAGGAAGGAGGAGAAAAATTAATAAATTTGTTTCACATGAAGTTGAAAGTTTTAGTGCAAAGTTACTGGGACCTGAGATGTACTGGAGAACTGAGGGAGATATAAATCACTTCCTTCAGGAGGTAATAAGTGGATCACAGCCCTCTTTTATCCTGTTGAAATTCTGCACTGATATCCCAATAGTTCTTAACTATTATGAATTGCATTTATTATTAGAACACATGTTCAAAAAAGTGTTTTAGAAGATGAGAAAAGCCAGGTGTCTTATAAAACCATTCATTACTGAATTCTATATAAGATCACAAGGTCTCCAGAACACTAGAAATAAACCTTATTACCTCAGAAAGCAATCTCGGAAGAGAGTGACCTCTTGGTGATGGTTATGATTTCAGTCTCAAGGCACACATTTCCAGGATGTATTTCATTTTACTTAAGCAGATGAGATATTTGACAGAAGATGTTATGTGACACAACTGAGTCTTGGGATACACCAAATTCATTAACACGCTTCACAATAATGTAGTGATGCTTGACTCCTGTTTTTCCTCTCCTATGTGATAATGAGTTGGAAGGGATGGGGAGGAGAGGGAATCAGAGATCCAGTCTGCCAAGAGTTATTCAGGAATAACCACAGTGGTTTTGTACCACTAGGAAAAAAGAGAATATTGAGTAGATTAATTTTCCAGGTAATGATTTCTGCCTAGAAGATTTTGCTGCACTCTTGGTTTTGCCAATTTTGGACAGTGTAATTAGCTGGTGTGGGGGAAAGAATGAAACCATTCTTTCTGTGCTAAAGTTTCTTCATATTTTCTCAACTATTCTTGACAATTATGTTCAAAACCTGAGCTGTTCCACTTCCAGTGTCAATGCATTTTCTAAAAGTAGACAAAAATATGAAGCCTCCATTTTTTCCCAAATGTTTCCCATTGAGCCTTAGTTCTGAAGACTTTTCTCCCTTTAGACTCTCTTCACTCAATGTTGTCACATTTTGAAAGGTGGTGATAGGAGAATCCTTAAGCCATATTGAACAATAATACTGCATTTCTTTTATAGATAAAGTGATGACAGGGAGTTGCAAAGAGAAATATGAGTACCAGGACACAACATTTGCTTCATTCTGCCTAAGCTTTGCTCTGGAATGCATAAACATTATAAGCTCCACTTCAACAAATTAAACAATTAAAATAATTAGTTCCATAGACCAGATGGCATGGAGGAGACCTATTCCTGTCTATTGCTAAATTGAATAGATAAAGACATACAGCTGTTGCTACATTTGAATAGATGAATCTTTACAGTTTTATGTCATAAGTATCATTACAGATCTGGAGATAGGTACCTTAAGGTGAGCTACTGAATCATATTTTGAAATAGCCTTGTGCTGGTAGTCAGTCACACTGTCCAGCACATGTGCCAGGTACTACAAACCAGTCTGCCTTATCTCAAGGCGGTTGTCTGCTTCTCCTATATAGTAATTCAGCTTGAATTTGACAATAATAGTTGTTCTTTTCTTTCTCCATTCTTGTCCTTACTTCCCCCTTTAGTGGAACACAGAAAGCAGAGCTGATGCAAGAGGTCTTTGGATTTATTTTTCAGCACTGACTGCTGTTGTGTCTTTCTCCAGATCAAACTGATTTGGGAACTATAAAAACAGTATAACCACAAAAGCTTGGAACTTACCACAGGCATACTATTTTGAATCATATACAGTTCCTCTGTGGGTTTTGCACCCTGTGCAAATTGTTTTATACCTGCTGTTCACCAGTGGCAGTACAACAAGTGGTCTGGTTTTAAATCCACCCTCTTCAAGTAAACTTTTAAATCTAGCTTGTTCTACAGACTTTAGAGGAAATCCTGCTTACATCTTTTGATAAATCATAAAAGTAACATAGTCAACAGGTGGAGTAGCTTTTTATTTGATAACAAAAACCTTCAAGAAGGTACATTTGCTTGGAAAGAATAATGCAATAACTATAAAATTGTATTTTATTTAAGTAACATAAATGAAAAATAAGTGTAAATGGCATAAAGAAGGTGCAACTAGTCCTTTTCTGAAGATTTTGTGCTGGATGTGGAGACTTAAAGACATTAACAGATTTTAACATTGCAACCCATATCCTAAGCACTGGCACTCAGTAACTTTGGGTTCAATATTTGTACAGAAGTAACAGTAAGCTCATAATTTTGGAAGTCAGTAATGCTGCTGTGCTATTTAAGACCACATGTGTTTTGCCACACTTCTCTAGGTGGTGGTATTTGGCTACAGCAAAACATTCCAAAGGGCAGTTGCATTGGAATGCTCTAAATTGCCTGGTATGCTGCTTGGCTCTGTGTTTCAAACAAAAAGGAAGTCTTACATCATGATTCCAATTATCTTCTACTCATGACCTTGACCTCTTGTGCTAATTTTGATATCAAAATGCTTTGTATTTAATTTGGGATTGTTCAACTCATTTCCTCTTAAGTGCTTTTCTTCCCCACCCACTACAAGAGCCCTATTATAAAGAAATTGCAGCTTTTTTTAGTAAAATGTCTGTGAACAACCAAAGTTAATATTGTTTTTTAGTTGGCTAATATTGTTTTCAAAGTGAAATGTACATTGGCAGGACCTGATGTAATGAACCAAAACATGCACATTAAGAATCTGCTATGTGACTTGCTTTAGAAGAAATACCGATATTCACAGTTCCAGCATGTGACTCCTGCCCCAGCATACTTCCTTAAAACTATCAACATCATCTTGCATCTTAGAAGTTCACCTTGAGTTAGGCAAAAACTAAGTACTGCTGTTTGTCTGGTGCCTGAAGTTCTTCTGTGTAGATGCCTTATGAAGTTTTGGCCTTCTCTTTTTCCTGCCATTAAAGTGATTGTATAGGTGATATGGGTATATTATGTTCATGAGGTAGTCTCTTCCTCAATAATTTTTAAATTCAAAGTAATTGTGATGTGAATAACTTCAGATGTTGAGATTGCTTAAACATGTAGGGGTACTTAAGGAACAAGTTAAAGTGAAGAATGAATTTGTTTGCCTGGAGTCAAGGTTGTAATGGGTGGCAAAAAATGAGTTACCAGAATATCATAAAGAAAAATGATTGGGAAATCTTCTATAGGCAGCAGCTTTCCAGTCTTCCACTATATAGAACAGAAAAATTAAACAGTTTGACTGGTATACCAAAGAATTATTAAAATTGGTAATTTAGTTGAATTGTTAAATATTTAATGCTTAAATATGTTAATATCTTGATACACTCAATATTTCTATTGATGATACAGGCACTACCTGTAGAACAACAAAGTTTAAAGTCCAAGTGATAACATGGTTATAACTAGGGTAAGAAACACAGATCTTTCAATTAATGTTTATACATTTCATTACTAAAAATGTTTTAAATTACACTTTTAAATTACTAATCTCAACTAATATACCAGCAAGGCATATTTTTATGCTGAGGTTAAAGGACCATAGTATGTCTGATCTGGTAAAAATCACTAATGAAGTATCTGGAATTGAGAGTGTGTTGAAAGTGCAAACTAGCCTTCAGAAGCTGCCAGGCAGGTGCAAAGGTGAATTTTCTTTCATAGATTAAGACCTAATTTATTCAGAATTGAGAAACTCCTTGGGAACTGATAGGGCAAAAAGACATGTTTTTTGTGTTTGCTCTATAAAATTAGGACTGAAACCCTAATATATATTAATTTTAATGTGTAATGAGAACCTGTGCATTTCTAAGATATCTATAAGAAAAGAGAAAATTTTAAATAAAAAACTCATTTTGATAGTCATCTTTTCATTATATGGCCTGTAATTTTGTTTAATTTGGATCATAATGTACATTTGCTTTATTTGCTAATCATACTTCCATTTCCATATCCATTTAAGACTTTAAAAAGTCTTAAAAAAAGGGTCAAATTAACTTCTTCGTTTAGGACATGAAAAATGCTATTTATCATACTCCAATGTTTAAAATAAAGAAACAGGAATTCTGTACTAGAGTTACTTTAAACATGTTTACATTGAATCCTTCTGGATTAAAAAAAAACTGATAAATAAGACTGTGTGAAGGACAGTCTGATTCTCACTACTGATGAAAATTCACCTTTTAAAGGAAGAGAAGAAAAGATGCAAATTAAAAAAAAAATCAGCAAAACCCAGATAAATGAAACAAAGAAAACCACATCAAAATTATTTGCTGACCATAATAGTATTGAAGTTTATTAATTCAAAATGCATAAATTTGTCATAGTTCTCTCTGACTCAATCATTCTTCACCTTCAATGGCGCAAATCTGTACGCTTATTTTGTTTCATTAGGGTAGTATTCTATTAAAAATATAGAAGCTATTGCATGAAAAGGGTTTTTAAAATCAAATTAAGACAGAGTGGATTTTGCATTCTTTTGAGTTTTTAATAATTTTCCAGAACAATAAAAATATATGCAGCAAAGATAAAAAATGTCCTCATTATGATAGTTTTGGAGTTACAATTCAGTAATGTTAATCATCTTATTACAAGGAAGAAGTTAAATCAGGTAAATTAAGAGCAGTTCTCTTTGTCCTGTTTCCTCTGCGGAATCTTGCTGTGAAAAGACTGCCAAATGCATGAGTTTTTCAATGCAATGAAAAGGCACTAAATGCACTGGTTATTGTAGTTCCAGAAGTTCCAGGACCATGGTGAACTGTACTGGAAGACAGAGAATGAATTCTGTATTTAATTCAGAGTCATGCATATAGTAGATAGTGCCTTCTTTAATGAAATAAAGACGTACAAAAACAACAGCTGGGTAATAACATCATAACAGTGAGATAAATGTTACTGATAGAAGTGCTTGTGTCTGTGTGTCTTTTAATATCTGAAAAATTATTTTATTAGGAGGTATTTTAGTGCTGCTTTACCCTTTGCAAGAAATGAGACTAAAGACTGCTTTTAGTTTTAAAAGTACCAAAAGTGAATGAATATGGAAATACTGGTTCTCTAATATTTGCAGAAGTTGGAATAGGTAATTAGTCAAAGCCAACTGTGTAAGTCCCAATAACTAGTGGTCCTTGGTCTTGCCCATATATATTGATTCAGGAAAAAAAAAGACTGAATAATCTGTCAGTAGGGTTTTTATTTTCTGCAGATACAAAATAAATATTTTACTTCCTCAGGTCAGCATACAAGCTGTGATTTTAAGGGAGGCCAATGCATTTATTACCAAAGGAGATTTTCAGTGGGAAATCTGATAAAAACTGAAAAGAATTACTCTCAGGTGTTTAGGGTTAAAAAAGTGTAGAGCCAAATGGGGTAGAGTTTCAGCACAGTACATAGGAAATACTTTACTTTTATTATGCAGGTCAACACTAAGGATAATCAAGGAGAATTCTTTGGAAAATTTGTTGCTTGTCCACTATTAAGAGTAAAATTTCAACAGATCAGTTTTCTGCAGCAAAACTTTGAAGTATAAGCTGTAGAGATTTGTAGTGTACAGAAATTGGGATGGAAAATAATGCCTGAGGAAAAGATAAAATAGGAAAGAATTAACTATTGTGTAATTAACAAAGGGAAATGTTATTTTTCTAATTTTAGATTAAATGATTGTACCATTTATAAAAATAAGAACTAATTTCATGTGAAATGAAAATGATGCATTTAAATTAGTTTGTAACTGATGGAGTGAGCAGTGGAGAGTGAGCACTACTTTTTCTGATAGTTGTTTCTACTGAAAGAAGTTCCATCATGCCGAGGGCTTCACTTTCTGGTAAGTTACAAGGAGGGTTGGGTTGTTAAAAAACCCTATTTACTATGGTGACTGCTGTGATTTCTAAATTTCTAGTATGGAGATAGAAAATTTGGAGAATCTTGTATGTGAAGAATCAGTTGATTGAAATATATTAGACCAGAGACAAAGTTTGCAGTGTGTGCTAGATGTGGCTTCTAAGCAGAGAACTGATTTTTCTGGCCTAAGTCAACTCATTTAGTTCCTCTTTCAGTTTTAGTTATGAATTGAGGAATATATTTGGATTCTGTACTTTCCAAGCTGATTTAGTGACCATTGATCCAAGTAATCAGAGACTGGCATATGGAGAGTTTTATGATCACAGAATCATGGAATATGCTGAGTTGGAAGGGACCCACAAGGATCATCAAGTCCCACTCCTGGCCCTGCACAGGACCATCCCCAAGAGTCACACCATGTGCCTGAGAGCATTGTTGAAATGCTTCTTGAACTCTGCCAGGCTTGATGCTGAGACCACTTCCCTGGAGGGCTCAGTCTGGTGTCCAGCCTCCCTCTGCATTTGATATGATAACGATTCTTTTCAATATTTCCATTTACTTTTGCAGTTAGCCAGCTTTTACAGTATTGCTTTCTGACTGAATATTGTAAATTATAGCACTGTGGTTTTGTGGTAAGATTTAGGGATTTTGACAAATGTGGAGATGTTTTTGTTAGCAATATGACCTTCCATGCCAGAATTAGATTTTTAAATGGCATAAATATTTTTGTTTGTAGCTGTTATGCACATTGCTGTGCTATACCTGCACATTTTTCCAGATACAGATCTGGAAAAACATTGAAGTTAACTAGAAATAGAAACATGTAGTAAATGATTCTACCACAGAACACGTCTCCATTCTTTCTGTTTTCCCCTTTGTGAAATGCACACAAGCTGAGGTCATTAATAATGTTGCAGGTTCAGACATTTAGAAGGTCAAAAATGCCAAATGACAATGCAATCTTTAACTATTTCAGGAGCTCCCAAGCTCTGCCTTGCCCTTGTCACTGATCTGAAATTTGCCTTCTTTCCTCTGGCTCTCCAATAAGGGTGCAGGTGAGGATTGAAAGAATGGCCAGAAGCCCAGCAGACTCCTGGGCTCATGTTCTTCTCTCCCCTGGAAAAAAATGGTAGCTGCAAGTTGGTGGTGGCAGCTGCTGCTGGAAGAATTAATTTGTCCTTCAGTACTCTCCCTCTGGCTCAGGTTAGAGTATTTCAAGTTAAGCAGGGTTAGCTGAAAGCAAAATGCTTCTGTTCCTTTGGCAACAGCGTGCTACCCCTTCCAGCAGATCTGCAAGAAAATTGCCCGCAATGCAAGAGTGGTACCTTTAGGACTTGCAGCTGATGGTCCTCAGTTCAGCAGTTGAAGATTGCTAACAGAGCAAAGGTTTTTTTGGGCAAGGTTTTTAGTGTCATAAGTCCAATGAAGTAGCAGAAGATTCTTTGTTGTCTCTGTCCATCAACCAGTTTGGTGTGAGTGACCAGCACAGACCATAAAATTTTGTCCAGCTGACTGAAATTTTTCATTTGGTCTGGTTTTTTTTGACTGGTTCTGTGCCAAACAGGCTCTATAGTTGTAGAAAGAACTGCGTTTTTGTGGATTCCACCTTCTATAATAAAGAACTGAGTCTTCAGGGGAGCTTGATACGCTTCTGTTTGAATATGCCATACAATCGGGCATGGAACATTTAATGCATAGAGTGCTTTTATTTTCTCTGGAAATTTAATTGATTTCAAACCTGTTGTTACTGAAGATGTTTATTTTTCCTCTTTGGTGAGTAGATCAGTGACTAACAGAGAGTGATAGGGGGTTTGTTTGTTTTTCCCTGATGTATAGAGAGCTTTCCAGAAACATGTAAAGAAGTGGATTGGATGTCTTTCAAGAAAATACATATATTGAAAACAGATTTCTTTACATGTGACTGCCTTCTTTTGGGATAGCTAAAGTTTAAATGCTTTGACTGTGTGTCATATTTCTAATGTACTTACCATTGTACACTGTATGGTTTCTGGGTCAGGCTCAGCTACTGGAAGAATGTTTATTTCCTGCCAAGTAATTATTCAACAGAAACTACTGGGTATCAGTCAAGGCTTCATTGTATAGGGCAGCTATTCTCAGGAAAAACTTATTTTCTTCTTGTAAGAAGGGAAAACAATGGGCATCCCAAGATGTTACCTGAGACATTCTGGCTGGATTCAGGACAAAAGAGACCAAACTTGTCTTTCTTTTCCCTTTATACTCCTGTCCCCTTCACCAAATAAGTAAAGATGTTCTTGAAGTTGTCAAATGAAAGAAAATAATTGAAAAACAGATAACAGCAATAGAGGACTTTGCTGGTGAAAAACCCCCATGATAAATTGACTATTTCAATTACTGAAAAAAGAGCTTCTGGCAATTTCTATGATTTCAGGTTATGGGTATCTGGATAAGACTAGACATGATTTTCTTTCATTTTTTCAAGTATCTTAGTAGAATGAAAGAATTACGCTTGGTGCAACTGCACTAAAACCAAATGCACTTGAGCCAGAACAGTTACATGAATACATGGCATTTTGTTTTGTGCTGTTTTATACTTTGATATTTCTTTTGTATAACAGAATAGCATCCAGTCTCTTCCCTAGGTAGGAAGCTGTAAATGTTTGCATGCTTGCAATTAGTGACAAGTCTTAAGAACTTTTCCTCTGGAATTTTTTTTTTTTTAAGTATTTGTTGTTTCAGAAATGACCATCTAATTCCAACTCTTTTTTGCCATGCATAAAGGTTTGAGTATTTATTCCTAGTATGTTTACTTATGCTTTATATTAAAGCTTGAATGAGGATTTTTTTTTTGCTATTTACAGATATTTTGACCTTTTTTTTTTAATTGCATGTGTATATATAAATTATGGCACAATTTACTATCAGCAAAATGCAAATGTGTGCTCTATGGTAGGTAAACCTAAGTCTACCAGCAACAGAAAATGTACAGGATATTTCTGATAGATTATTCTTCATGAGCAGGGTGTTCCAGTTGGAATACAGGATAGATCAAATGGGTCATAGTTATGAAAGTTTATGACTATACCCAAACTAACAATTATATAATGTATAGAAAAAATATTAAAGGGTTTAACTTGACTATCTCCTTCATTTCTTGGCCCTTCTGAGGAAGAACTGCATCTCTCAAAGAATATATCTGTTATATATACACAAATGTTTGATGTAACTTACTCCGTATAACAATTTATGTAATGTCTGATGGGGCTAGGGAGGAAAGATTGCACCAAAGCACAGTTTTCTAGTGCATGAACAGTCAGATCTTTATTAAAGGCTACACGCAAGATCCTCCTTTGCTGCAAAATAGACACAAACTTTGTTTAAAAAAAAAAGATTATTTGATTATACTTCTAAAGGGAAAAACAACTTTAAGTGCACCAAACTTGAACCGTGTTAGGAAATTATCTAGTTGTAATCTGTCTTGAAGAGAATATTGCAAAGTTCAAGTCAAGTGCTGACAGTGAAATCAAGCCTGTGTACAGATGCCTCAGAGAAAGCTGTCCTGAAAAAGCCTCTACTAGCAGTCCTCTCAGCCTAGAAACTTTAAGCTTTTAAGTATTTGATGAGAAATTCTTGGTGCCAAAAATTTTCTTTAGCTGTTTAGTGGGGAGAAGGAAAAAAGAGCTATCAGAGAAGAATCCATGTTCTTTATTCATAATCAGTACTATTGCTACTTACAGCCTTGAGAGCTGGAGCATCTTAACTGAAGAATTCATCAAGATCAACTGCTAGAAAATTTCTATGGGTAAATAGTGCTGAAGTACCAGCAGACCTCCTGTTTTTAGAGATCAGAGAGATTTCTCCATTGAGTCTATGGTGGGAGGGAAAAATAAGCAAAGTATTAGTTGGGAATTAGTCTGCCGTTTAAAAAGGATTGCTCTAATTTGAGAGAATATGCATAGAAAATTTTTGTTTTCATTTCAGTTAAAGGAAATCAGTGTTTTTCCTTCTGTGTGTAAAGTTGCTAGAAACTGGGACCATTTTCCATTCACAGACCCAGGAATAACCTGGGTCAGTGAACACTCTTTTCTCTCACTGTAGTGACTACATACTATCCAGAAGTTTTTACCAAAGCATTGAACAAAGTAGGTAAAACACTGCTTTCAATGCTAACAGACTTAGTTTTGAAAATGTGCATCCTAAACTCTTCTACTTGAATGTTTCAGTTAATTTTGTTTCAAGTTTTAATATTTTGTTAGTAGTTTTTCTCTGTGAAGCATCCTGAAATCTGATCAGTTTCTGTGTTCCAGACACCTTGTAGACTTTTATATGCAATACAAAGTAGGCAGTCAGTGCTATACAACATGGTAAAGTAAGTTTTCATAAATTTTAAACCAATTTTTAGTTCCTGGGGAGCGATGCGATACACAGTCCTCTAGCTGGTTTAAATAAACACACCAATTGAGGTCAATCCTAACAAGCAATAATTTGATTGGAAAAATGACTGAGAGGGCAAATTTGCAAAATGAGCAAAAATATGAGTCTTCAAGGCTGCAAGATTTTAATGAAACTAAGACTTCTATTTTAATGAGATGCAAAAACAAGGCAATTTTTTTGTGCTTTTAAGCATTTAACTTCTGCAGAGTTCTCACAGAACATTTTTATCCTCCTGAGAATGTGAATAATGTGAAATCTCTGGAAAGTAGTGGTCTTCAGCTTGGCATCTTGGCACAGTGTAAGAAATGGTCTATTGAAGCTTCCATGAATTACAAATTACAATTTATAATAGTGATAATTGTAATAAATTTTCCTTGAATATTTAATGTCATAATTCCAGTTTGAAAATTAGATAAATTAGTGAGAGATTGCTTCTTGATGTTGAAATGCATCCTTGCTTAATGGTTTTTGCTGTGTGTTTTGACACCTTAGTTCTTAGCTATTCAGAGATGGTTTCATTGTTTGACAGGAATATATAATCTATGAGCTTTTAAAAGGATAGCTTGTTATTTCCTTTAAGTCATTCTAGTTTCCAAGCAACGAAGTTCTGTCTGAACTCTCAAAATGCTGTTTTGAATAATGGATGACTGTAATATGACCCAGTGAACTGGTTTTGTATCTATTCCTCTAGTGATAAAATTGACAATCAATAAAGTAATCACTATTTCATCATAATCTCTGTCATGATGTTTGGACTAGGTCACAAATTGCTCTCTCCCATTATGCAAAACTTTATCGCATTGTTATATGAAAATGTTTAGTAGTTTCATCATTTCTGGCATTGCTTCACTGGTAGTTCAAGTTTGACCATTGGATTTTAGAAGTCTGGATATGTCTCAGTTTGTCCTGGTGGTCTTGGTTTCAGGAGATCTGTTGAAGTGTGTTGTTTAAAATGTAAATGTTTGGTTAAATGCTTTTTAAAGTAAGATTATCGAAGGACTGTAACTCAAGATCTAATTACATATCCACAAAGTACTAAAATAGTTATACTAGAAAAGCTTGGAATATCTAATACATATTTCAGAGGAAAGAAATAAATCTAATTATTCTGCATATTTAATTATCTCTACTTGTCATCTGTTTTCTAATAGGCATACAGTTTTCTGAATTTTGGACACTTGTGAGAACCCCAGCCTTGCTTTGGGGCCTCATGTGGTGGTGAAATTCCTCCTCCAACCCGTGCTTCCAAAGAAAAACTCCGCAGGCTTAGCTGTTCGGTGTCAAGGCAGTTTATTGCTAGTTATCTAACAGATTATGTTCTTGGACTGCGGCTATTTGATCAGCGGCCTGGGTAGAGGCACACACACACCCTGACATCCTCTCTATTTGCTGTCTTCTTCGTCTCTCTCTCCGCCCAGGGCTGCTGCTATCTTTTATAAGATATATTACGTATAACATGTTTACAATTATTCCCCAATACCTACTACCTACGTTGCCAAGTGTTTTTCTGCTCTAAACCAATCTGTGAGTGCCAACATCACCAAGAACATGGAGGTAAGGAAGAAGAAGGAGGAAGAACAGGATCAGCCCGCGTTCCTCCATCTTAGAACTTCTGACCCCCATGTACAAAGTGAAAACCCCCCTGTACATGTGTTAAAACCCCCCTGTACAGTACTAAAAAAATTTCCCCTCTACTTTGTAACTACTTTTACTATACTATCTAACCTTTTGTGACTGCTCGTTCCACCTCCAAAGTTGGTAATTCATTCCATGGCTCAAACTCAAAATCACAACTATTTTTCAGTTGTCTGCCAGGGTCTAGAATGCTTCTGACCAAGGCCTGGAACCTCTAAAAATGTCTGAGAGACATTTTGAGTTCCCACAGACACTGATTATGTATATGTTCTTCAGGAAGAATGAAGGCTTTTTTAGTACTTTTCTAGGTTTATGTAATATTGTGTACACTGTTGTGGAACAAGGTTGTGACAGTTACTGTTGTAATACATCCCAAATTAACTTGGACTGTAGTTCTTTCTTCTGCAGCATTTTTCAGGCTTTATTGTTAGAAAATGTAACTTGACAGAATACAATTTAAAAAGTAATAAAGCTCATTAATGTTTTGAAACTTCAAGAATTATTTAGATTTTCCTATTAAACAAGTATTTTAATATCATTGCCTCAAAAAATATTTTAAGGCATTTAGAATTAAGTCTTAGTATGTGTGAAAGTTTGAATCAATTAATCAATGAATCTCTGAAAGTTTTACAGAAGTCTATACATATTACAGGATCCACAAGAGCTTAATGTTCCATAAGCTTTAAAAAATGCCCACTTTTTGTTTCATAAATACTAAGCAGTAGAAACTCTCTGTGAGACCAACTTCTGCAGTAGGAGATCAAAGGAGCTTTTTGATGTTAAATTTTTCTATTCATTTTTGAAGTAAGCTTATGAATAAAAAAAAAAGAACAGTGTAATTCCACAACCAGAGTTACACATGTAGTTGTTTGGTATTTTTACAAAGCTTTCCTCTACTTTGTTTTTGAGTAAATAATGTAGGTGAGCTCAGTTCAGTTTGAACTGTACACCTGCTAAGTTCTTAGGAACCATAGTACAGCTGAGAGGGCAGGTTTGTTTTCCCTACAAATGTATTTTTACCATTTGCTCTGTTTTGTTTCCAGACACCTTTCTTCCAAGTAGCCGAACAATTCCAGCTATGTCTTGGTGCCGTCAGGCACTTCTGTGCCTGACACAATTCCATGACCCACCAGGCAGTCCCACAGCTGTTGTCCATATTTTGATACTTTAGCAAGTATATAAATTGTGTGAGTAGCTAAGGGAACAGCTAGAATACAAGAGCAAGAAAGTTGTGACACCAGCTTACTGCTTATAATTCATCCAGAGGTAATGTACAGAAATGGAAGAAGCACAAGGAAAATGGAAGTGGTTGTCTAGGTGGAATGTGGAAAGATCAGGGTGTTTTGTGGGACTTTTATGAGTCTTCAGGCTTGGAAGAAATTGAAGAAAAAGAACTCTAGATTTACAAGACTTTCAGGCAAAGTGTGTCTGGAGTTTCTGTGTTGGAAAAGACTGAAAGGCACTTTTCATTCATCTAATCAAGCTAAATCCTTGTCAAATACGGTAAAAACGTGAGAAGCAGACAGCTTTGAGGTACTAGAGAAGGGTAAAAGCAGGACAAGATAATGCCACAGACCCCTAATCCCAGTCAACTGGGATTAGGTGATTGATTAACATAATGGTTTATGGCTGGTGTGAGCATTCATGTTGAGAGGACTTCATGGGTGGACCATCACCAGTGGAGTCCCAGAGGTATTAACTGGGGATTGGTTCTGGCAGCCTGACAAGTTTGAGAAGCAGAAGTCTAGAAAAAACTTATCTAATCTTCCTGCCTATAAAATCATAAATAAAGAGGAATATCAAGGGTAACAGGATAAGTCAAAGGGTATGAGGAAATAAAGGAAGGGTGGTGATAGTAGTACTGGTAAATGCATAGTAAATGGTCAAGTAATAACATGGTAAAGACTAGCGTTTTTAAATAGGGTGTGGTTGGTTGAAAACAGCTGAATGCAGTAGGACAAGGCAGGAAAACAAACAAGCTGTGATGATTAACCCTGTGAAGCAAGCTATTGCACAGATGAAGGAAATTGTGTGGAGCAATTGTGACTGGAACACCAAAATTGGAAAATTCTCTTGTTGGAAAAGACAAGTAAAGGAAAAATGGTGCAGTCACAGCCTGTGTTGCTGATACAAAAACTTGGGAAGAAGTGAGATGAAATTGCGTGGATAAAATGGAGGTTTTATTTGGGCCAGCAATGTTAATTTAGATAGGAGTAGTTGTATCTTTGGGTTTTTGAGGTGGGAGATTCAGATGGAATTAAGTAGTTGCTGCACAAGCAAGGTGTTATGCTGTTTCCAGTAAGTTTTTGACAAATATTAAATATCCTGCTCTTTTCAAAAGATTGGAAATTGGGCTTTTTTGTTTGGTTGCAGGGGGATTTTTCCCCTAAGTAAGCTTGGATCAGGACATCCTGCAGGTGAAATGGATAGGAAAAAATGTTTGCATATAGTTAGTATTACATGTAAAGGGCATTTTTAAAAGCAAGTAAACTTTTGAATATGGAATAAAGAGGTTAAGATTAGAAAGAAACATGTGAAATTGTCATTTATTTACCTTAGATACAAAAAGCAATCTGAAGATTGTATTTTAACTAAAGGAACAAATCTTTGGGGGAGAGATTTCAGACCAATTGGATGAATAATAAATTTAAAAACTGTACTGTAAGTAGGTTGAGAAATCAAACAACATAATATTGTGAGAAAAGGACAACTCAGAAACCATAAGGGTGTAATAGTATTTCCGGAGATGAAGCACAGAGATAAGGTCTGGCTAAAACGAAAAAAAAAAGTTCTAACTCAGTGGCTGAAGGTAAGGATGGTAAAACGTGGAGTGGATGAAGAGATTGAAATTTTGTTCAGGCTTGAAGATGAAAGCTGATATTTTATCTTGAGGACCTTAGTGGTGTTACACATATTTTGAACATACGAGCAAAGCAGGAATATACAATGGAAATGAACATTGGAAAATGATGTCCAAGGTGGGAAAGTCCTTTACAAGCTTCATATACTTCAGTTGTGCATAATTACCAGCTGAGTGATTAGAGTGATTAGACTGAGGTTGATAAGTAAAGTAATAAAATCCCTACTGAGATAATTTCAAATTAGCATGGTGTGCTTATTCCAAACAGGCTGCCTATTGTACTGCTTAATCTCAGAGCAGACATTGGAGTGTGAGGTGGGGAAAATGCATTGCAGTTTCTAGAGCTGTCTTTTCGTACTTTCATGTGGCAATAGCATCATCTTTGCTCACGATATAAAATTCCATCTAAACTATCTGGTTTTGTTGTTTCCAGACTGGATTAAAGTGTCTCTATGTTGTGTTTTTTGACTTTAGAACTCATTGCTATGACACTTTAAGCCTTGGGAAGAGGGTATGTTACATGGTGGGAGAGGAACCTGTTAACGTTTTTAAATATTGCCTGTAGAAGAACTTATATCATTTAGAATTGTGAATTTTGACAGGTTTCTGCTCTATTTCTATGTAACAACTTGCAAGGCAGGAATCTGAGTCTCAAGTGAAACTAAATCACAAAATCTTTCATCTGACTGTGTTGCAAGTATTCTGTATTTACATACTTTTTTATTACAGCGTATTTACGTTGAAGGTTATTAATGAGAAAGACTGCTCACTTGATAGTACTCACTTGTTGAATTTATTGATTTATTGTTTTATGATCTAATAAATGTTAGATGTTACTTGTACAATAATGTTAGAATTCTCATTTTCTTTCCGTTATACAACACAAATATTATTTCTTCAAGCATTATCCAGAAACACAGAATTCAAAGTCTGAGTAACTTATTTTCTATCCTTCAGTAGTAGGCAGAATTGTCAAAGCTTATTTTTTCAATGTATTAGAGAGTGCATTAACCATGGATTTTTAGGACTTCTAAATTCATTGCTATTTACTCTTCTTAAGGAATGTATAATATTCATAAGTTCTACATACATTTTCAGTTTTTGCTAGAACTCTGAATAGAGTAAAGTATTGGTTTTTGGAAGGGAGAGAATTCTACTTGTTGTCAATCATATTCTCCTCTAAAATGTCATTTACATTAGGCTTTTCTGCTTTTGAAGTGCAGAAAAGATGTGGCCACACATTTTAAAATAAAATACATTTTTCTGGAAAAATGTTTTTCTTTGTAGTTCAGCTTTTATGTTGGAACAATAGAAATTAGAAAAAGGGGAGGCAAAAAGTTAAAAAAACCTATTTTGATTCACTTAAAACATTTCTTGCCTTTCATTTCCTGTACTTCTGAAAAAATTATTTTGCACGACATATTTAGGAGTTTCCTGCTTTTCTAAGGCTTAGAAAAATTATTATTTTTAAATTTTCTAACTGTATTTTACTACATTGTTTGTTCTTGTAAATGGGTATCCAAGGAATTGGACAATTTTTTGGTTTAATTTTTTTTACAACAGAGTATAGAAAAATGTGCTTCTGCATTGCATTAGAACATTTCGGCAGAATTAAAACAGAGAAATATAATGTATTATATAGCTTGTATTCAAATAAGTTCTAAAATTCAATAATATTACTTTAAAAGTTTTATTTTAATCTGACTATTTTTGTTTGCCTGAAACTGTGTAAAGGAATGCAATTTTATTAGTGTGTAATTTTCCTTACTACAAATACATCTCAGCCATTTGCTTGGCATAGGTTTCTGGATAATCTGTAGGAACAGGCCTCTAGAGATAATTTTATGAAAAAGAATGTGAATAAGATGAAATATGTGAAATATTTGTATTTAAAATTAGGAGGTTAAGCATCAAGTTAGAGCCTAAATTATTGCTGCATGTTGTGATTTCTTTTCTTATTAAAAGAATGAAGCCACTTAGTAAATCCCATTAACGTCACTAACAATTAAAATATATCACTAACCATTAAAATATGCTTAGCACTTTGAATCACAGAATTGATTTTTATGCAGCTGTCAGTTGCATTATTGATATCAACAATTGGGTTTAGAAAGAGAGAGAAAGAAATGATCCTATCAATTTTTTCCTTTTGCTTGGGAATCTTTGCATTCATTTTCAGAAAGCTGAGAAAATTCTGATCTGTGTAGCACCATGTGTAAGTCTTTGAATTATTAAAGAGACTTTAATGGGTGAATCATGTGGACACAAGTAATTTAATATTCCCTTATTTATATGCTGTCCTTAAATTTGCTACTTAATGGTGACTGGCACTTGAAGGGAGTTTCTCCCTTACCTTAAAATTTCTAACCACCTTTCTGGCTGTAGCCTTCTTTAATATTGTGGGGGTTTTTGCTATTGAATTTTGATTTAAATAACTTTGTAGTGGCTTTTCAGAGAAAAAAAAAAATAATGGTGCCGTTTTTCTCTGTGAAAGTTGCCGTTCTCTTTCAAAGGACTTCAGAAGAAAATATTTTAACAATCCAAAGCTCCACCAAGAGAAAGAAAATGGCCTGAATTGAATTGTATACCAAGTCACAATAATTTATTCTGTATTAGAGCTGTTTACAAAACCATGGTCCACTTTAATATGTTTGTCTTTCTCTTTTAAATAAGAAATGTCATGCCTAAAGCACATCAATTCTGTCTTAGGGGAAAAGTAGCTTAAGGACTGAAATGCATTGGGCAGAGTCAATAGTTGATGCAATTTGATTCTGCAAGTGTTTACTTGAGATTGTAAATTTGATTCTTATTCCTGGTATTGTAAAAAATATGTAACATATATAAAAAATGCCTAGAATTCTGAATACTTTGAATTTGTAGGGAGTTTAAGTTGATTAAATCTGAGTAAATACTAAATCAGGATATACTTTGCATTTACAGGCACTTGCAGACCAGTTTGAAAATACAAATATATCAGTATCTGAACGCATGAAGATTTTCTACTGTTGTGAGGTGCCTCCACATTGGGCCATACAGGTGTGAAACAATCCCATTTCAATCTTTACTTAAGAGTCTGTGGTAGTTATTTTTGATGCTGCATCACTCCAAAGTCAAGTGAGTGTGATGTGACTTTTGAGTTGAAACCCTGTAGAAATAGAGATCACCTAACATACACTAGGTGTTTCTGGAGAGGAGTCAAGCTCTACATTGCTTTGTCTTTTTCTGACATGCGCAGGAGTAATTGCTTTTTAGTGCAATTCTTTATTTTCCTTTTTCCTCCAGTACAAACTAGACTAAAACTTGCAAGCTTCAAAGAAATTTCCTATTAAAATAAACTTGCCACTGTCTTGCCTTATATTACTGGTTTACGTATGCTACTGTTACTTGCATCTTTCTTGTCTTTTAAAGTTCACTTTGGGAAGTTAATAATGGTGAAATCAGCCAGGTTGAGAGTCAATAATACACTGAAGAACTTGAGCTGAGAAAGCTTTTTTTTGGAGACAGTCCCCTCTTTTACTAATACTGACAGGATTTTTTTATACCCGTAACTACACTGATCATTTTCTAGAACAGAAGTCTACACACTGAACACACTGAAGTCTTATCTGATGATGCTGTATTTAACAAACTCAAGAAAACTGTTAACATTGCATACCTCCAAAGGTATTCATGTTGGTTTACTTTTAATGGTGTTTTATTCCTTTTTGATTTACCATCTCACTGCATGTTGTTTTAACCAATCATATCTTCTCCGAACATTCTCAAGATTTTTTACATAACCTTTCAACAGGCACTTGCAATATAACCATCAAATATGGTTTTCATTTCCAGTTGTCACAGTGGCATTTTCAATCCAAGCCAGTTTTCTAAGCCAAAGATAGAAATGCTAAAATAGGGATTTATAATGAAAGATGACTCAATCTTCAACTCATAGTAATGAAGACACATTGCATATATAAATTTTACCAAACATAACTGAGCAAATTTAATTAAACATTAATGAGATTTAGTTTTAGCCAATGGCAAAACATTTTTCATAAGTGATTAATACTAAGCTAACAAGGAAGTTTTCAGATTTTTTTACATATTTATATCAAAGAATTGTAGCCAGATGTTAATTTTTTTTACTACTAGTCTAGTCCCCTCTAGTAACTCCTTGGATTTGCAATAGATACTGAACTCAAAGATAGGTTCATGATATATGTAGACAATTTCACAGAGTCCATTCAGGATCACCAAGTCCACTGCAGAGGTTAACTATGTGGAGCATAAGTAGCTGTCCATACACAGAATGCTCCCATTTATTTTTGCAAACCTATTTGTCTGTCACACATAGTACATGTTACCCTTTCTTCAAAGGTTAAAACCTAGTTGCAATTTTAATCTTCTCTTAAAAAATAAAGACCAAAGATGACTTTTCAAAGTAATGAAAAAATGCCATGTTTGTTTTAAAATTGAAGACATTAATCATTTATTTTCATTAGTACACTGAAATAATAGCTGAATTTGAAATAACAAAGAGGCTGACTGAACTATGAGGAAAACTCAACTAGGGAGTTTAACCTAAATTCACTATTGGTTTGGGTAAAAACCAACACCCTTTGGAAGTGGCTGTTGGGACAGTGATTCTCACAGCTACTGGACAGAACTGTATCAGAGCCTTTCTCTCCATCTTTGTTTCTCCACAGGTGCAGATTACTATGACAAAGCATTGCTAGAAGGTGCTTTAATTCCCTTCTTTGACCTCTGTTTCCCACTCAGCATTCCCAACATCCTACTGCAGCTGTTCTCCAGCTGCATGGGCCTCATTTAAGGGCTGGAAGTTCATCTCTGTCAATTCACTCTTGCCATACCCATTATCTGGTTTTGTATTATATTGTTAAATTGTTCAAAGCACAACTATTTTTATTCAGTTGGTGGGGGGTTTTTGAGATATATACACTGTTTGAGGTTCTAACCTGAAGTTTCAGGAGAATAATTCCATATTATCTTGTTGATGTCAGAAATGCCTCTAACATATTTTGAAACTGTAGGCATTATTTACTATTTTCAGTTACCTGGATTTCTTACCTTTCCAGCGCCAGCTTGCAAACTTACTCTTTGAGCTGGGATGCACCAGCTCTGCATTACAAATATTTGAGGAGCTTGAAATGTGGGAAGATGCAGTAATCTGCTATGAAAGAGCAGGACAACATGGAAAGGTAAGAAAAATGTTTTACATAACTGAGATCCCATCTTGAAATAGCATCTGAAAGCTGAAGGACTGTCTGGACACTCACTTCTGCAGGGGTGTCATCACAGGAAAATATGCTTAGGAAAAATGGACACCTGGCATAAGAGCTTGTCATAACCTGTGAATGCTAGAAGAATTGACTTGGAGTAATAGCCACATGAAATAGAAGTTGATAAATAAGAAGCAACATATAAGTGGATAAATAAGAAGTAACTTGAGATCCAAAGAAGATTGTGATAGTGATCCTTGAAAATATTCAAGGATAATTGAATTAACTATTATGGATTAGCAGCAATATGGGCATTTCAGGAAAGCACAGCCATCATTCATGATGGAGTCTTGAAACTTTGTCTGAAGGGGATATTAATTTTCTTTCCCACTTGATTTCAAACTATTCACTGTAGTTTTTAAAAACACTTTAAATAGAGTAACATCAGTGTTTGATGTATTTAATTGCTTAATGCTAACATATTCAAATTACAGAATCAAACACTTGAGACAAGAAGTGGTGTAAGATTAAAAGGCTTTACTTGTTAAGTCTGTGTTGATGTTTTCCTGAACTTCTCCGTCATTTCTTTAGCACTGCTACCACTGTGTGTGATCAGCTTCAAAGACAGTTAAAAGCCATCACCTAAGTCTGTGTATCAGTGACATAACTGTTTAAAATTGTTGATAACAAGCTATATTAACCTTCCTATTGCTGATTATTTTGCTTTTACTATTAGAGCAATGGTAGGAAGATTTTAGAAAATCATACCTGGAAGCAATGCCTACTTTTATGTAACTCTAAATGTGTTCTCTTTCTGGTGCAAACTTTCACACAGGCTCTAGGAGGAACTTATGCTATCAGGCAGTATTTTCAGAATTAATATAGATATTCAGAAATACTCAATTTCAGACAAAAATAGGGTTTTTTCTTTTCTCCCCTCCCTTTCACTCTGTTTGGTGTATGGTAGAATTAAATGTATGGATGTACATGTGCCTTTATGATACCACAAGCACAAAGACTATGCTGTAATATAATTTAAGCTTAATGAATAGAGATATATAATTTCAATTGATAGGAAAAAAAGCAGAATGCCTTATACTTAAATGTTTTTTTCTAATTGTCATGCACCAAAGCATAGATTTTGCTCATTATAAACTGAACAGATATGTCTGGCTGGAAAATTCTGTGCCACATTATACATGCCTTGGGGATAGCATGCTAATATTACAATCTTCTCAGTACAGTGAAGAAATAGAGGTCAGTATTTTCCATTTCCTGGAAATGCATTCTGTCCTAGTTACATTCACTAACTGCCCTTAGGGAGTTATGAAAATGCTACTCAGGGAATAGGACAGGATATCTGACACAGGAAACTGCTTAGAAATGCTTTCAGAATGAGGGATTGTGCTGTGCTTTGAAAAAGAGAAAATGCTGTGTAAGTATGAATAACAGAATTGTTGGAAAAAAGCTAGTTTTGGACCAAAAAAGACAGAAAATTAGAAACATGTAGCTGTGCACCGAGGGGAATGAATATCTATGCACTTTATTGCAAAATGTTCAGAGTGTGAACTGCATATATTTACAAAAGTGTTTTGATGTTTTTAAACCTGGCGGTTATTTTTGTAGAAATGCACAAAAATCTCCTGGAGTAGTATGCTGGCCACTAGATGTGCAAATTATTAATGAGCTTAGCATATATCTGTGCAAAAGAACAAACTCTCTTTAATAAATTTCTGTATGTTTTTCATTCACAAATGCTTTTATATAGAAAACCTGAATTTAAATCATGAAAAATCTAATAAAAGTGCTAAATATCAGCAATACCAATGTGATGAATATTTACACATCAAAGTAATACCTTCTTCCCTCCTATTTTAGAATTACCTGCTGATAAAGAAACAGAGTACGTAGATAAAGCCATGTGAAGCTCCACATTCTGCTGTTAGAAAATACGTAATTCATTTGCTTATAAGAGGGCCATGTAGCAGTAAAAATTTTGCAGGGTAAGATGTAACTAACATTTAGCAAACTTTTTCAAGGATTTGTTACTGTTACTAGATTGGCTCTATATTAGTTTTTTTATAACTTGAAAAGAGTAGACTTATTACATGAGTCAACAAGAGTAATAGAGTGCCAAGCAATGAGCAAAATGACACAGAACAAGGAGAAGAAACTGTTATAAAATCTGAATGCATAGTATATTGATAGTTGCTGTGGCTTTCTGACTCACGTATTTTACTCACTGTATCCCTTTAACAGACTTGTTGCAAAAGGAGACATATCTGTGTGTGTAGTGAGTGTTGAAAAGTGCCCTTCTCCCTTCTTTTAACTGTGAGAAGTACCCAGAGGTCTCAAGAGTATTATTAACATTGAATAACTGTCTAAGGTGTAAAAGGTCTCTTCCACCTAACAATGGTACTATTTCCCTGCTAGAAGAAAAAGAAAGGATGAATCGGAGATGTGATTTTTCAGTTCTTCCAATTGAAGTAAGGCCTTTCTCCCTTGCAAGAATTCTGTAACATGGTAGCGGCTGACCTTTGATAGATTAATGAGATCTGCCATTTGCCATCAGGTGGATATTCCATCTTGCAATAGCCTGTTTTCAGACCTATCTCCATTCTATCATCTCATGAGAGTATACAGCATGATGCAGTCTGGTTTTAGATCAACATATCCCAGCAATACATATTCTGCAGGGTTATTTTTCTTGTCTTGTATGACACAGATATCTCAAAACATTTGAGTGAGGAAACACAATTATGGCAAGATCTCAAAAGCCCACCTTTAAAGTCAGGTATGACTTCCCAGATGTGAAGCAGTACTACACTGATTAGTGCATGAGCTCATTCAAGAACTTGATTAATTTCCATTCTACATAGTATAACAGTCATAGAAGGCAGATAAGCATTCCTATATATGGTTACAAAGCTAAGAAAGAGGAGTAAATGTCTTGCTCAGGGTCTTGGATGAAATTACAGGGAAGATGAAATGAAAACCTAAGAGCTTTCCTTTTCTCTCACTGCCTTTTTCCATGCTCCTCTATTCTGCTTCTTATCTGTTAGCCAAGCAAATTATGTGCAAGCAGAAAAAATAAGACTTTCTAGGAAATACTTTGAACTAGCAAAGGAATTAATTGTAAAATAATAGAATTGGTAGATCAGTGAAACTGAGGCTAATAGGATCTTTTAGGAAATATATAAAATAAAAATATAGGAATGCAGGGATGGGATGGCAAATGGATGTTTAAGGTTGGGAAGCCAGATGCAGGATGAATCATGAACTTGGTGTCCAGGAGTCTGCATAGTGAGTAATGAAAAAAAAAACCTTTTGTTAAATCTAGACCTCTCTTTACTGATTGGAGATTTTTGTGAAGTGTTGCCTATTTAATTCCCATACCACTCGTAGTAGTTCAGAAGATAAGATAAGAGCGTAAATCTTTCTTGTGTTTAAATCAACTGACTTTTGAAGTTAATATTGAATTCCATCCACCCTGCAGACTGTGCTGTGAAAAACCAGTGTTGTTATAAATGCACCTGATTCAGTCAATAAGGATACAGATCCTTTTTTTTTAAAGTTATATTTTAATTGATAATTTTAATATCATATCTTTCTAAATTTAGTTATAACTTTCAGTTAATAAACATACCTATTAATAATTAGTATCCCTTTAATGAGTAAAG
Source organism: Lonchura striata (assembly GCF_050655825.1). Lineage (NCBI taxonomy): Eukaryota > Metazoa > Chordata > Aves > Passeriformes > Estrildidae > Lonchura > Lonchura striata. The sequence goes on along the minus strand of NC_140705.1, from coordinate 79,486,194 downwards.
TAAATCTTTAGTGGCTGTATTTCTTTTACGTACATTACATGCCCTGTGTGAAAGATGTCTTTTGATAATATTTGTTGTTAAGGAAAGATTTGTTTTTGCAGAAGCGGGGTTCTTAGCAAAGATTAAATGTGATTTTTTTGAAAACATTTTACCACAAAGTTAGGAGAAAGGATTTTTCTTTCTTTCTTTCTCCCCTCCAGCCACCCCAAAATCCTAGGCAAAATGAAAAATCCAGTTTCAGAGTATTACGTGGTTTTGTAGAAGGCAAATATTTTGATAACACAAGGGTTTTCTTTTAGTTTGATCTTTGTACTAGCCTTTAAAGATTTAAGTAATAAAAATGTTTGCAACATGCCAGAGAGGTGATCAGATAGCTAATCAGATGAAGAAAAAGTCAGACTTCTGCGTTTTTAATTCTCTGTTTTATCTATGTGCTGAAGTATTTATGTTGGCAATGAATCATTGCAAGCTTAGACCAGAACATGATGTTTTTATGCTCTTAAATGTGAAACACCATTAGTGAGTGGTTGTCTTTCCAGTCCAGGCATTGCCACATTGTGAGAACTCTAGCCTTGCTCTGGGGTCCCATGTGGTGGTGAAATTTCTCCTCCAGCCTGTGATTCTAAAGAAAAACTGCGCAGGCTCTTACTGTTTAGTTTCAAGGCAGTTTATTGTTAGTTATCTAAAAGATTGTCTTCTCGGGCTGTGGCTGCTTGGTCAGCGGCCTGGGCAGAGGCACACACATACACTGACATCCTCTCTGTCTGCTGCTTTCTTCTTCTCCCCCCCCCCGCCCGGGGCTGCTGCTATCTTTTATATGATATATTATGTATTACATGTTTATAGTTTTCCCCCAATACCTACTACTTATATTACAAAGTGCTTTTCTACTCTAAACTAATCTGTGAGTGCCAACATCACTAAGAACATGGGGGCAAGGAAGAAGAAGGAGGAAGAACAGGATTAGCCCACTTTCCTCTATCTTAGAACTTCTGACCCCCATGTACAAAGTAAAAACCCCTCTGTATAAGTGTTAAAACCCCCCAGTATAATACTAAAAAAATTTCCCCTCTGTTTTGTAACTACTTCTATTATACTATCTAATCTTTTGTGACTGCTTATTCTACCTCTAAAGTTGGTAAATCATTCTATGACTTAAACTCAAAATTACAGCTGTTTCTAGCTGTCTGCCAGGGTCTAAAATGCTTCTGATCAAGGCCTGGAATTTCTAAAAATGTCTGAGAGACATTTTGAGTTCTGACACCACATGATAACAATCTGAGCTTGGGAGTGCCCTGCAGAGGAAGTGGTGAAGATGCAGCTTGCAATGCACTTTTCACCTCATATCTCCTATACAGCAACATTTCAATATTGTTTCTTTATGTGAATGGGGGAAAAAAAAAAAACAACTTATCTTTTGGTATCTAATGTGGTTACTGCAAAAAATCAGCTCACTCTGCTCTGGAAGAGAAAAATCTTCTTTAATGTGTGTTTTTAATATGTTATAGCAACAAATGGAGGCAGTTAAGAGGAAGTAAAGGGCACTTTAACCAAATCCCTGGAAGCCAGGCTGAGTGGGGCTTTGATTTAACCTAGTCTTATGAAAGTGTCCCTGCTCATGGCAAGGGGGCTGGAATTAGATGATACACAAATTCCCTTCCAAACTAAAGCACTCTATGATTCTGTAAGTACAGTCTTCTAGTTAGACAAGATTTTTCTAGTGCTTTGGCTGGGCTAATTCTAAATGTGAAATAATAGTTTCTTTGGCTTTTTTTTTACAGAGGTGCTTCACAGGCACTTAAAAACACTTGCCATCAAGTTATTTTCCTAATATTTTGCCACCAATTTTCTTCTTAATGGGATTCTATTTTTGTTAATTTTAAGATTCTACTGAAAATCTAAGCTCTTCTTCACACTTGTGCACTTCAAATACCTGTAGACTTTACTGTTACTTTACAAAAATAATAGTAAGAATGAGATGCTAAAATTACTATGCATTAAATATTTCAAAACAAGGTAAACCAAGCATTTTTCTAAAGATGATTTTCAGATAGGTTAGATGAATTTTACTGATTGGAGTGAAAGACTTCTCTTTGATCTTCAGATGATCTTTAGAGAAGCAAGCAATTCTTATGCAAGAAAAGCAGTAATAATTTAGATGCAGAGATGATGTTGGGTTTCCTTTTTGGTAAACGAGCTATGATAGAAGAATGACTGGAGTTACAGTGTCAAACTTTAATTCTGTGGCAGGCTGTGTTGGATTTTCTTGATGGCTCAAGTAGATCTTTTCCATGAGAAAAATTATCCTGATCTGAATGGTGTATATTACATTTTTGCAGTGGGGGACTGAGGTGACAGTTCTGTCTGAGTACCAGATCATCTGTCTGGTGTATTTATCTTTTCAAAAAGCCACAGAAAGCAGACTATCTCTTGTGTAAAAGAGAAACAATAATTTTATTGTTAGAGCAAAGATAGTGACCATGAGAAAAATAGCTTTTGAAAGTTAGTTACAGTCTGGAAGACACAGCCTGTGTCTTCTTTTTCATAGAGCTGTATATATTGTGAGTATATTTTATTTCAAGCACTTAGATAAATTTACAATTTCTGCATCTTATATAAAAGCATGGCATTTCCACAACCAACAGTATGAAAGTCGATGTGAGACACAATAGAATGGAAATCATTATTCTCAGAAAAGGGAAATTAGAGAAAAGGGAAGGAGAGTCATTGCAAGAGTACTTACTAGGACACATAAAAAATTATAAATACCGATACCTAGATGGTGCTGATACTGCATCGCTGTGAGTTACGTGTAGGTTTGATGTCCAGGACTGAGATTTATTCTTGGGATAGAATACATACCTAAGATGTGAAGAAAGGAATAAGCTTGTTTTTATGGTTTCATTTTCCTTGGTGTGTTAAACCAAAAGCCACCATATTGTGTTGAAGTATTTTTTAGACATCAGTTTGGAGCCAGTTTCTTTCTAGACTTTATCTTTGATGCTGTCTTGGATGAAGATACTGGTTCCTCACTAGCCCTACTTCTTAATCTTCAGCTGATGTTTGCAAGGTGCTAACGCAGTATTTGTTCACGTAGATAATTAACTGAAAATAAATAGTCTTATTATGCATTGATTTCTCTTTGCTCTTTAACAGGCAGAAGAAATACTCAGGCGGGAGTTAGAGAAGAAGGAAACACCAGCATTATATTGTTTGCTTGGTGATGTTCTTAAAGACCACCAGTATTACGACAAGGCCTGGGAGCTTTCCAGGCACCGCAGCGCCCGTGCCCAGCGCTCCAAAGGCCTCCTCCATCTCCACAACCGGGAATTCAGGGAATGTGTGGAGTGCTTTGAACGTTCAGTACAGATCAACCCTATGCAGGTTGGGAAATTATGTACATACAGCTTTGGTTTTAGTTCATGTATTCAATTTTGAATGATGACACTTCTTTAAATGACTGTTCTGGGCACAGTTACCAAAATAAGAGTTTATTACTATTCTTAGCAAAATTTTTACCATGTACTTGGAACACTGGCTAATACTTGGAAAATGGTAGTGTGAAGTGAAGACATCCTTTTGCATGCAGGTAAATCTTTGCCTGTAGAGCTCTTTGAAAGAAATTTTAACAAGATGAAGCCACTGCAAATTAATAACTACCATGAAATAAATTATGAACAAGGTATAAAGCAAAACAGTTACAAGAAGAATGCAGATTTTAATGAAAGTTTCCCTTCGCCCTATCTGAGTTTGCCCTGACTTTGAGTTACAAACTCTCGTCTCTATATTTCGCAGAAGTATTTTTCAAGTGTTCTGGTCCGTCTTGTTCTGGAGTCACTGAAAAGCACTGTGTTACGCTTGTGATGACAGTAACTTGTATTACAACAATGCATCAAAATTGAAACCACGGTGAAACGAGTTCTCTTGATGAGGCTGGTTTCTCTTGCTGATCTTTGCAAGCTATTCTGCAGACAACTTTTGTAGTCTTGTTTCAGTTTCTCAGACACCAGATCCCATCCCAATAAGGTTCACCCTGTGGAAGGTCTTCAAAAGTTAAAAAAGCTTTGTGGTTGTTTATATTTATAAATTGTGCTCCTCATAGCTATTTCTAGGTCCATGCAAAAGCAGAGTATTCCTCCATCTGTTCTTTGCCCCTCAAAGAACACTGCTGAAGCTGCTGTTTTAAGTTCCATGTGACTATCTGGACTTCTGCTTTAGAAAGATTTTAAAGGCCTCCAGACTTTGAAGTAATTTTATTGAAGCTTTTTTTTTTTGTATTTTGCTAATGTATTTTATTCCAATGAATCAGAGTCCTAGTCTTATTCAAATGAACTCTAGATAACTTATAAACATCATTAGAATGGAAAATAAAATTACCAAAAATGCCCACAAAATACATATTTTTCAGATAGGAATTTTATTTTAATCAAGAGGACTTCCAGATAATAAGGGGTTTCAGGAGATGGCCTACAGGGTCAAAACTGAGAAATGTTCTGCTGAAATGCTTTTTTATTTTGTATCCTATCCAAAGAACTTTAGAATGAAAGGAAATCCAAGAAAAATAGGCCAGTCTATATAGGAAAGTGAACATTTCCTCCTCCTGTTGCTTAGGAAGGTCTTTTTAAGATTCAGTTGAATTGTTTCAAATAAACAGATTGAGCAGCTAGATAGTGCTGATTGACATAACCATCTCCTAAATTCTGTCTGTATTCTGTAACTACAGAAATTAATTGTTTCCTGTTCCAGGGCATATTGTGGGCCAAATGCAGAGTGGAAATTTATTCTAAATGCAAGGACTTTACCACAAGGAAAATAATAATTAATTAAATTATTAACTTGTTCCCAGAATTTTAAATAATTTATCAGGTAAACAAAGACTCCCTATTACAAAGAAATTCTAATTTTTTGTGATTATTAGAAACCTTTCTGAAGGAAGAGACTTTTAGACTGCATCAAGTGATTCCCCAAAATATGTAATGGATAAAATAATTCTCTCTCAACCCTCCTTTAATCTTGTGTACTTTTTAGCCAGCCAGTCAAGTGTTGTTGAGAGCTTTGAGATAGGTGTTTGTTATATAAGCCAATCACTCAATCAGTCTTTGGGCAATCCACAAAGAAATGAAAGCCTTGCAGTTCAGATATACCTGAAACTTGTGTTCATTAGCAACTGCTCACAGAATTGCTTGTTCTTGTACATGACTGTGGATAACAGACATATTTCTCTTGTACTTTCACTGAACATCTTGCAAGGCTGGACAAACAATTCCAGAGGTCAAAGAGCTCCCACAGTCAGTTCTCCAGTGGTGAAAGCCTGCACAGTTCAGAAGTGAGACTGTGCTGCTGTTGCTCATTAGATTTGTAAGACGTGCAGTGACTGTTTTTCCTCACACCCTTTACAGAAGCACTGTATCCTTGTATCCTGAGCTATAAAGTTGGAGCTAACCTTCAGTTTCATACTTGATCACTCTGGTCTCTGCCCCCACTTTTCCTGTCCAGAAGTTACTGACCTAAAAAGAATATAAAGGGGAGTTAATGAGATAGCAGCCATATGGGAGGGCTGGTGGACAAAATAGCCTTAAAAAATTAGATAGACTATATGGTTATTTAGTATTAGGTTTGCCTGCTGAAATTTGAGAAACATAGCTTTTCTCTTCATGTGGAGTTTCTTCCTTGATTGATGAGTTTATGAATCATGAAAGTGACAGGTTGACAATGCTGAAAAGCAGGTTTTCATGTTTGCCCAGACCAGATGTAGTTGCTAATTCTATCTTCACCTATTTATCCACATGCTCTAGGGATGAGCCATCCACTTACACCCTCATAAGCAAAAGTTTGTTCAGTTCTTTTCTTAGTATCATGAAGCTTGCCCACCAGGCTGTTGGGTCTGACAAAGATCAATGTCATGTGTTTGTATTCAGGGATCTAAGCTTTGAAGCAGATTAATTATAAATTTTATAGCAGCTAAGTCAGGAGCAGATATAAATTGAGTTTAAGAGACAGGAAAATGAGTTTGAAGTGAACTGTAAGAATGTTTGCTGCACTTTGCAATTAGCCTGTAGAGGTAAAAGCTCCTTGTGTATGAGCCAATAGCATTATCCTCAACCCTCTAAAATCCCTGATTTGAAAAAAAAATTAAGGTAATGTTTTTGTGTTAAATATTTGTTACAATTTCCTAAGGAGAACCTGAGTTATCGGAGTTGTTACTTCAGAACGAGTACCTAAAACACAAGGGAATATAAACATTAAACAGACCCCTCAAGAAGTAATATGTTGTTGTGCAATATGGAGTTAATGTAACCTGGTTTTCCATCTTCCTTTTCCCAACCTCTTTCCCTCTCAAAAAAACTTCCCAAGAAAAACTGTTGGGTTTTTTTTGACCTTGGCATATAGAATGGAGAAATGGCTGAATTTATTGCAGCAGGGTAGTAGTACCTGGACTGATTTTGCAACACCTTATAAAATGTCCTGTTTTGTTTTGACTGCATGCATTTTAAAAGCATAATGCTGTCAAAAAAGGTTCTGTTAATGTACTTAGGGTTTAATAATTTTCTGAATTATGAAACTTTTATAAGAGGTAATACTGGTTAGCTTGCAGTTCTTTGAGAATTAACCATGTGGCAAATCAGGAACTTGCTGTTGAAGAGCTATAAAAATTTATTTTGCTGTAATTTATGCCATTATCGGATACTATTTAGAGTAGAACAGACTATTTCAATTGGAAGGGACCTGCAATGATCACCTGGTCCAACTGCTGACCAGTTCATGGCTGACCAAGTTAAAGCACATTTTTAAGGGCATTGACTACAAGCCTGTTAAACACTTGACAGCCTTGGGGCATCAGACACCTCTAGGAAGATTTGTTCCAGTGTCTAATTGCTCTCTAGGTAAAGAAATGCTTTCTAATTTCCAGTCTAAACCTCCCCTGGTGCAGCTTTGTACCATTCTCACACATCATACCACTGGACAGTAGTTCTGTGTGAGCCCTGGCAAGCCAAGAGGGCAGCAAATCCTGGGATGCATCAAACACAGCACACAACCAGCAGGTCAAAAGAGGGGATTATTCTGCTCTCTGCAGCTCTCACCTTTAGCACTGTGTGCAGTTCTGGGCCTCACAATTTAAGAAGGATGTGAGAGTCCTTGAAAGCATCCAAAGGAGTCTACAAAGCTAGAAAAAGGGCTGACTGGAAGGAACATCCTGAGAGGTGAGGGCTTGTCTAATTTGGAGAAAAGGAAGTTGAGATGTGATCTCAGTGCTCTCTACTGCTCCCTGAGAAGGGGGAATGGAAAAGAAAGGTGTTGAGCTCTCCTCCCTGGTTGAATCTTTATTGATGAGAGATACTTGGCTGTAACAACTAAAGACTTTAAATACAGAACTGTTGAAGGTCTGTTCTCTGTGCAAGGCATTATTTAAGTACATTTCTATCTCTAAACATTACGATAGAAACATGAGATGGTCAATGTTCTGACAAGTAGAAAGAATTGTAATTTTGAATTGATCCTGTTTGGTCATTTGAGATGTATTTTGTAAAATGTGATTACCTTGAAAAACATTTTCTAGTGTTTATCATCTGACCTAATTATAATAGTATAAAGTGAATGTGGATCTTTACAAATGAAAGCAAAATATGCAAACCTCTAAATTACTATCCCTTTGTTCTGTAAATGAAAATGGACTGTTAAAGAGCACTTCACAAATGGTCAAATGGTCTTAATGCAGTCAACACCTTTGTTTATCCATATTTATTAAAACTTTGAACCTAAAGTTTTTCTCTAATCAGCATACAGGATACTATTTTTTCCAGTACAATACCATCATAGCTGAAGATGGGTAAAAATCAACAAGAGTTGTGTGTTCTCCCAGGGCAAAGTATTTATTTTGTGCTGAAATATCCATGTATGCAGGTAACCATTTTTTTTTTCTCTCCAGCTAGGTGTATGGTTTTCCTTGGGCTGTGCATACATTGCTTTAGAAGGCTATGAAGGTGCTGCCAAAGCATTTCAGCGCTGTGTGACATTGGAACCAGATGTATGTACTTTTGAACAAATGATTCAGATGGTTTATCTAAAAGCAGCAAAGATGTTTTCATTATAAACAAGCAAAGCAATAATAAAAAATGTGTTTAAACCTTAGCCTTTTGAATAAATTAAGCTTGTTCATGAAGGATATATTTTTGTCATAAGGCATCATAAAAATACTTACCCAGTACTTAACTTTGTCCAAGTATGAGTGTGTGAATGTTAAAATATATTTGAAAAATTCTTTTATGCTTGCACACATTGCTAAAACAGACAAATGGGAATGACTAAATTGTGAGGAGAGCTAAAAATAGAGAAAACAAAAGTTACATTAAAATATTTAGTTCTCTAAGTAATCAAATTCTTCTGGGAAAAAAAATCAAATTCACATGTAACAAGTAAATTTGTAACTGTATATTTCATGAGCACAGGGAGAATGGAGCTTAGTCATATTTTTAGGATGCAGGGCATGCATGTGTACAATACTGTTGTTTGAATGTGCATTGAGACAGTGAAGGTGCCAGCTAAATTACCTGAGAAATACAATACTTTTGCCAAAAGGCCTGATTGTCAGCTTGTTGCTGTCTTAGAGTTATTGCCATCTACTCAATAGAAACTGTTGTTACTAATTCTTTTCTCCAAGAGAAAAGCAATGAGAGGGGACAGAATATTCTTTTTATTATAAAATGCAATAAGTTCCTTAGGGGGAAAAAATGTACATACAGATAACAATGGAATTCTTACTTTATAGATTGTTTTTTGTTGTTCAGTGCAGTAAATTTACTTCCAAGTAGATATTAAAATTGGGTTCACTTATCTCTCTAGGGCCTGTATTTAATTGTATTTGTATGACCAAGCCAGCTGACTTCTCAATGGGTTAAGTGGTGGGTTTTTTATGAGTAAAAGGTGCTGGACTGGCTCTCAGTTGGAGGCAAAACCTATCTTTATACATCTACAGCTGTAGCAATGTAGTGACCGTTTTCATTAATTAAGTCTCAGAAAGGTTTCCCAGCATGAGTTAAATGCTCTTTAAGCCTCGGGATAGCCTTCAGTACCAGAGTACATTTCATTGCAGTGCTCACACTCTATTCTCCAAATAATTTCTAGTTGTAACTTGCTGAATTCAGTGATGGGGTTTCACATTTACAGCAGTGTCAAACGAAGGGCAGGAATCATCTCTGCTCATCTCTGCTGGTTTTACCTGAGGTGTGTTAGGGGATATCAGATCACTTTTGTCCAGTAACAGAGAGTGGTGCAGTTTAAGTAGCTTCCAGCTAGTGAATCACTGACCTTTCCAGCAATCCCAGTTAGATCCTAGAAGGGGATACCTATCTACAGCTGAGGCTAAAGGCAAGAGCTGACTTATTGTATTGCAACCACAAGGCAGTTAATTGATATTTATATACCTGATTGTTGCTGATGTAGTCAAATATTTATATATTTCAATTTTAATATAATGATTTATATTTCAATGCAATATTTTAACTGCCACATAGAAGGTATGTGTCAATTTGTGTGATTAGCAAAATCAGTGATGTTTGGCAGTAGCTTCACTTGTGTATTTTTATTGAATAAGCATAATATAAGTGAATAAATTTTTTGGTGCTTCTCCTTTTATCATTCTAGAATGCTGAGGCCTGGAACAATTTATCAACTGCTTATATCAGATTAAAACAGAAGTAAGTACCTCAAAAGCTTTAGAAGATATTGCTTCCAAAACAAATAACTGTGGTTTCCTTTTTTTTTGACATTTAGTTTTTTATTATTATAAGGTGTTTAACTCATATTTTGCAATTCTTAGCCCTTCAGTTCTCTCTCCCAGGTTCAATTACTGGTAACAATTTTATTTTAGAGGAAATAATTTTGTAACTTTTATACAAGTAGCAGCCTCTCTCTACCCTTTTTTCTTGTTAGGTGTATTTATGATGTAGTAAGTACAATGAGTGCAAAATACTCATAATAAAGATGAATAATAAAAACTACTTTGACCATGAAGTTAAGAAGATAGGTCCATTTCAAGCAAACAATTTATTCAGACCTATGTAATTTCATAGGATATTTTCCTCTATAGATTTAAGGGAAAACCAGACAGTTTGGCTTTTATATACAAAAACAGATGGAAATCTGTACACATGCTAGCAGGCTTATTCTTTTCCCTCAAAACTAATGATTCATAGAAGAAGCTTTCACCTAAGTGGATTGCCACTCTTATTTTGTATTTTGTATTTCAGTGCAATGTAATAAAAATTTACCTGCAAGAATTAAATATTTAAGGATTTTCACATTATACCTTCTTACCAAGAATGAAGCAAAAGAATAAGATAAATTATTTTTAAAAACCCTACTTGAAATCTGACATCAATTTATATGGTTACATAGTCAGAAGGCAAAGTAAAAAAAGACAGAAAGAATAGTAAACTTATGTAAAAGTGTAAATTTATAAACACACTATGGGAGCAGGAGGGAGGAGAAATTGAAGTATTACACAAGGCTAAAAAGTCATAGAAAGCAAGAGTTTGTTTTAACTTTTCAGTAGTTCCTTCTGTCTTCAGCAGTGCCTTGAGCATTCATGTGGTAGTTGCTCCTTCTTTTCCATACAATTCAAAATGTCAGATGTTTAGTGTACTGGCTTATACTTCTTTCATGAAAGTATTTTTAATCAAAATAATTTTCTGTCTGTTAATCTGCTACAAGGCTGAGAAACTACTGAGTGATTAATTTCAGTTTACTGGTTTAATTTTATTATTCTTAATCTACTCTTGTGATCTAATATGCTAAGTACATACAAAACTTGTAACCTATTTGATACGGTAGCAAAAGCAATACATGGGGGCATGTTACTGAGCTTTTTTTCCCACAAGAATCATGTGAGATAGGACTCAATGTACAGTAAATTTTAAGTGACTATTATGTGTTGATAGCTGAGTGTGGCCTATACTTACTGAGAAATAGCAACTTCTTTGATTATTTGTGTAGGCACTTACAGGTCAAGACTGTGTGAGCTAGTTTAACTCTCTCAATACAGAGAAGATCTATAGCAGTACACTTAAATAATTTGTGTGGGGATACATAAGTTCTTATTTTTCAAGCCTGCCAGAAGAAAAAAAAAAAAGAAGTGAGGATTTTTTAAAAAAAGGAAAACAAAAGCAAGATATTTATTTCACTCTCTCAAAAAAAATCCGGCTTTACTCCAAACAGGCTTTTAATTCAGGCCCCCACTCATAGATTGTGGATTTAGCCAAGGCTTGGCAAAGTCTCACACAACAGACAAATATAAGTACATTTTTTTGAAAAGCATATGCAAGCAACTTGCTAACACCCAGAGGACAGGGGTTTTGTTGATTTTTGGGGTTGTTTGTTTTTTAAGACTAAACAAGTTCTGTGTATTCTGAATTTCCTCCAGAGAAATTAATTGTGATGAAAAGAGATTCCATGGCTTGGTTTACTAGCAAAACTACTCTGTTTACTGGGAGGTCTTTGAAATCTAGGTCTCACATTTCTCAGAATAAACTGGGACTGGCCTACTGTTCTTCATATGAAAGATTCCTGCTTTCCAAGACCAGATAATGCATTTGGGCTGCTTACTGTTTCCTGTCTGGGTATTAATTTACTTAACTGGTTAAGGATACACCATCATTATATGATTGGTTAAATACACAGGGGATTGTTTTGAGAATCTGGAGGATTTTATTACATAGAAAGAGTGATGATTTGTGTGTTGCCTTCTGCTGGGAAGGCAGGCGACCTGGTTTCAAGGGACAGCACGGCAGCCCAGCCTCACTCAGGCCACAGACATACACAGGCACCAATGTGGTGGATGGTCAAAGGCGTTTATTACCTTATCTTGAGAGGTTAAACAGTCAAGACGGCTTTGCTACGTCAAAGAAAGAAGGTAGGGTCTCTAGGGTTAGTAAGGGGTGGAAAACTACTGAGTTAGGAGGGGCTACATGTCTCAGGGGTGATGGATTACATATCACAGGATGAGGAGGGAAGGGTCTTACTTTCTGTTACATCCTGGAATTTTCTGTTCACCTGTCCCTATCTACCACATCTCCCCCCCCTTTTCACAAATAAATGAGGTAGTTGTGCTTGGTAAACCTGAGTAACTCTTGCAAGGCGAGTTTAGAAAGTTTCTGCGACTGGCAGTGTTCGCAGTTTTTGGTTTACAGCATTTGTTGCTGGCCTATAAACAGAATGTTGGCCTGTTCCAGACGGGCCTGAACAAACGAGACCAGCTTGTTCAGCAGGCATGTCCTAAGGTAAGAGCTAAAAGCAGCATTGCCAGTGGACCTATGAGGGTGGAAATTAAAGTGGTAAGACATGGCGATTGAACCAGAATTCGAACCAACTCTGTTGAGTTTCCCTGTCCTTCTTTCTCTGAACCAGTCTATCTCAGAGTTCTGCCATGGAGTCTTTAACGACTCCCATGTGGTCTGCATAAAAGCAGCATTCCTCCTTCAATGCGGCACACAATCCTCCTTGTTGCATGAACAAGAGGTCCAGTCCTCGCCTGTTCTGCAAGACCACTTCCGAAAGCAAGGAGACTGACTTCTCTAGAAAGGAGATGGATTTCCCGATCCTCTGCAAGTCTTCATCGATGGTCATTTGCAGCTGAGAAAGTCCTTCTTGTTGGGTCACGAGGGCTGAGACACCCGTGGCTGTGCCAGCTGCTCCCAGGCCAAGCAGCATTGCGATAGTTATACCTGTGATTATTTCTCTTTTGTGGAGCCTGCCAGGTTCCTCAAAAAGGTGGTATACCTCTTTGTCTGAGTGGTACAGGACCCAAGGAACTATTAGAACTTGGACACAGAAGTCAATAGAGTCATTAAATTTGGCAAGGAACACACAAGGACTCGCCCCAGATCACTGACAAGCCCACATCCCAGACATGGATGGGACCGCCCACTTATTGATCTTTCTGTTGGGCTTGACAACTTTGGTGCAGAAGTTGCCTTTCTGCTTTGCTAAAGCTGCATTGCCAAAACATTGCCCTGGCCTGTGATTTGACTCAGGGTGATTCCTCTGCGGGGAGTGTCCCACCTGCACTGGTGGGGGGCATCGGCTGTGGAGTAACTGAAGGGGGTGTTCAAAGCAATCCCTTCGTAGAAAGGGGGTTTAACATTGTAGCAAAGCCAGCAGGAATCAGGTTCAGGTTGGATTCGTTCAAGGATAGAAAGATAGCTTCTAGCATATGAAAGATTGGGTTTGGGTCTAAGCGGCCTATCTGGAAGGCATCCGTGTGGCCGGTTGGGATATCAGTGGCCTTTGCAGGCAAGGTTTTGGGGTGAGTTATGTTTTTCCCTCTCAGCACGTCTTTAATGACTTTATTGGGTCCTACCGGTCAGGGCGCTGGCGGTTGGAGCCTGATAATTTGTACATTCACCCACCTTCTTGGCCCTTTAAGGACCACATTCTGCCTGTGGCCCAACTAGGGTGATCTGGCTGTAAAACTGTCATGTTATAACTTGTGCATCCCCGATATCCGGGCTGTGCATGATAGCTGCTATAGACTCCTCCTAGGATGACGGGTTTTCTACAGCCGGTGGGTGCTCAGGTGAACTGTAAAAATTTATCGGGGTCCTGCGGTTGCCATCCATCTCCCCATGGTCTGGCATCTGTAACAATGGTTTCGTAGCCCCAGTGTGTCCGCAATATCCCTACCCCGGATAGTTGCAATACCTTTTCCCTGGGTTGGAGGCTGGGCACCAGTAGGATAGGTACATGAGCATGATATGTGGGTGATAGGGCTGTAATTTTGGTTGTCCTGGAAACAGGCTTGCAATGTGGAACATGAAGGATGGGGCGTTTGCTGTGGTGATTTCTTTGAACACCTTGTCACTTGAAAGATGTTGCATGACCCACCTGAATGGCTGATGAGGGTAATAGTCTGGGCCGGCTCACCCTCTGGCAACAAGCCCCAACAGCAAAATCACACAAAAACACTGTGTATGTCTGGGTCTCACCGGTGCGGGACTCTTGGGTGCTGTTTGGTGGTTCGTTATTTCCCTCTGGAACAGGGGTGTATGCGTTACGGGGACGCCCCACGAGCATGTTCTGCAGACAGAAACTCAGTTTTCATTAGTCTCGTTCTGAAGGTCAGGCTTGATTGACTTAAGTGGACACCACCTGGTTCTGCCCTCTTTTTTAACCGCTGCGTACCCTCGTCCCGTAAGCACCAGTCTCCAGCCCCGTTCCCATTTGCCTAGCTCGTTTTTGATCATGACCTGCGGGTCCTCCTCTAGTGTTCGGGTGACCCAATGCTTTCGAACAGGACTGTTTGTTTCATCTCCCCTAGGGAATTGGTTCAGTGCTAGCAACGCAGTTGTCAGCATACGCGCTTGGTCTCCTGGGGGAATGGAATTGGCAAAGCCCTATGCCTTTGCCAATACTTCCAACTTGGCTTTCAGGGTCTGATTTGCTCGCTCAACGGCCTATCCGGTGCTGTTATATGGGATACCATGCACTAAAGTGATGCCCCATTGCGAGGCGAATTCTTGCACTGGTTTGGAGATGAAATTGGAAGCGTTGTCAGTTTTAATTTGCTTGGGGATACCAAGCCATGCCGTAGCTGTCAGCCAGTGCTGAATTGTGGCCTTAGAGTTAGGTTTGAGGTACTGTGTGGCCATGATCACTCTGCTGTAATTGTCCACTGTCACTATGAGTCATGCTCGGGGCTTCAGTAGTTGACATAAAGTGAAGTCCAACTGCCAGATTTCTGAGGCCTTAAGACCTCTCAGGTTGACCTCACTGGTCCATAGGGGTGACTTCTGGCAGTGAGGGCAAGTGGCCACTACATGTCTTGCGTCTTCTGTTGAGATCCCGCATCTCTTTGCCAGTGCTTTGGCTCTGATGTGGAGTGACTTGTGCAGTTGATGAGCTTCCTGCAACATCGACACTCCCTTCGCCGCAGTGTCCACTTTGTCATTGCCTGTCTGGAATAAGCCCTTGACTGGGTTGTGGCTGTTGACGTGAATGACAGACACGGTGCCCCGTCACAAGGAGAGCACCTCTTCAAGCATTGAGGCCGCTGTAGATGTTGACACACCTGGTCCCGACATGGCTAGGCAAAGTTTTGCCATGAATATAGAGTCCATTACGATGTTGAGGTGTTCATCTTGGAAGAGTCTGCACGCCAAGACCACTGCTGCTGCTTCCAGTTGTTGCACTGACAGTGTGGGGTCACATGTGTCATGGTTTGACACGGGAAAATAATTTTTTTAGAAGGAAGAGGTTAGTTCAGTTAGGGGTCAGGTTTAGATACTGGCACTTGGGGTGACTAATTGAAGGTGGACACGCCTCTGAGAACACAGAGGGGTTAAAAGCAGAATTCTCAGGAGAACTTGCTCTCTTTGGTTCCAGTCATCAGAGAGTACTAACCTCCCCTGCCCAGCCATGAGCTGGGTGGGGGAGGGGAAAAGCCATGTGCCTGGGAAGGTAGGCTAGGGGGTGAAAGATCGGGAGCTGATCTGGGCTAGTTCTTGCAGACAGAAGGGTGGAAAACGTTTGAGATGTCTTTGTTCTCCTTCTCCCAACCTAGAGGGAAGGAGATAGAAAGCCTGCAGACACCTGGGAGTTTGCCGGCAGAGGAGAAGGAGGAGGGGGAAAAGATGCTCAGCGTGGGAGACAGCACAGCGTCTTGGGCCAGAGATTTTAGCTGTCCAGGGAATTTGGGAATTTTAACTCTTTCTTGTGAAATGAAAGCTTTGTAAAATATTGCTCTTCTTCAATTTGAAAGAAAGAGAGACAGCTGGGGACCTTAGTTGTTAGGGAAAGAAGGTTGGGGGGGGATGATTGAGTGGCTGTTGGCTGGACTCTTCTTGTTAACCATAGACTGAACTAACTTCTCTTCTAAGGGAGACTGCATTTTAGGGAGATGCAATGGTGAGCCAAAATACTCTTTCAGCAACTACCATTTCAGGGATGAATAGAGGTCAGCAGAGGAGGGTGTGAGGATATCCTCTGTCTTCAGAGAAGAAGAGAAGGCGATCTCTGTTCTTAGACCCCTGACCCCAGGGAAATGGGGGGGACTGTAGTCCCAAAATGAGACACTGGACTGTTGGTCCTGTTAGTCCTTGGCAAAGCATCCTTAAAGGAGCCCTATAAGCATTCTCTGTCCATGCACAGTGGTGAGAGCACTGTGACATGGAGAGTGTCACAATAGCAGATTCTCTCCGGGTGGTGCCATGTGTGACATGAAAACACAAGAGGTGGCAGCTGTGTTTCATGGGGGGGTCTGTGGTGCAAGGGAAGCTCCTCTCTCCCCTGATGGACTCAGGTTGTGGATGAGACGATAACCTTCTCCAGACCTTTTGGGGTTTAAAAATACAGGGGTGTTCCACGGGCTGGTGGAGGGTTCTGTGTGACCCTTTTGCAGCTCGCGGTCGACCAGTTCCAGCAAGGCTGCCATTTGAGCCTTTGACAGGGGCCACTGCTCTACCCATATGGGGTCTGGTGATTTCCAAGTCAGTTTGATTGGCAGCAGTGGGTGTACGGCAGTGGCCCTCATGATAAATTTGTGATCCTGACTCCTAACATAGCAAGGATGTCCCTTCCTATCAGGAGTGGAGAGTTTTGCAGGATGTAGGGGTAGATTGCTACTGTCTGTTCTGGTCCCTTTTTCGTGTGAAGTGTTACAGCCACCAACTGGGTGCTTTTCCACGCCTGGGACGGCCCTCCCACTCCGTTCACTGGGGGGACTTCTTTACATTGCCAGTGTCAGGGCCAAAGCGCTTGGGGCGTAACCGAGCAGTCTGATCCCGTGTCCGTCCAAAACTGAAGCCCTATGACGTGGGAATCCTGACTGCCATAAAGGTGGCATGTCCCACACACAAGGGGCTTACCAAAAATGTTGTCCATGATAGTGGAGAATGGTCTGAGTTAATCCCTTTCTCTGAAATGGCTTTGACAATTGCCTGTACGTCTTTGGGGTTTACTGGAGTGTATGTCCTTTGTTGATGCCCCTCCGGCCCAGTGACCCTTACTGGGAAGGTTTGAATTGTGGCTGCGGGGGCCCATTCAGCACAAGCTATTTTTGTTTTTCCCCAGTCGGTAAACTGAGCTGGTTCGCATTGTAATTGCCTTTCGGTGCGGCTTAAAGCTTCATTTGTTTTTGTCTTAAATCGTGTTGGCTCTGCTCTCTCCCTTTCTGAGTCACAGTCAGTTTCTATCAGCTCTTCCGAGCTGGCGGAGCTGCCGCTGCTGGACTCAGAGCTGGAAGTCGAATGCCAGCACACTTCCGGGCTTCGGTGCCTTTTTGTGCGGCTTTGGCCCTCCTCCTCTCTTCGGGGGTGGTGCTGCTCCCGCCCCCTGGGTTTGCTCTGCCTCCCGCAGGAGGAGGTCTCTCCTTTAAATGGTAGCAGCATTAGGTGTGGCTCCCGATTGGGTCTGCGCTCTCTGCCGCTCTCCTCCTCTTTTTTCCATGGATGCGCATTAGCAAAAACCTGTGCCTCGGGCTTTTCCCGCCGAGAGCACCCACACCCTGCCCATCTCCTTGGTCCCAGCGCCATGTTTGGCTGGGTAGGGCAGAAGGGCTGCCCGTGTCTCCTCCCGAGCCGCGGTTTCTGCATCTCTGGCTTCCTTCGCCAGTCCCTCCCAAAAGGATTGTGTGCGCTGCTGCACCCCCAGCACCAAATGGCTGATTGGCGACAGAGAGATGGATGGGGAACCCATGGATTTTTGGGAAGGTTTTGGGGGGGGTTTGGACTCTGGGTCGGGGAGGGGGGTAACACACCCGGCTCCCCCAGGTCCCCGCTCTCGGGCAGACCGCTTTCAGGGACGGTTTGTGTTGCCGCTCCTATCCCTAGCATGGGTGTAGCTAATAAACATGTGCGCACAGCGCTCCATGTCTCTTGTTCTTCCAGCACTCCGCGCAGGGCTTTTCCAACTTTACCCCACGCCTTGAGGCTTTTGCCACTGCCTGAGGATTTGGTATCCTCGGCCAGTGTGGCCGTACATTTCTCCCACACCTCCAGATGTAATATTTCCACGGGACATTCAATCGTCCCAAGCTCTAGGAGCCTTGCAATAGCAAGATAAAAATCCTTGAGCCTTCACTTAATTCCCCACTGTCTATGAATCGAACTCACGAGCTTCGTGATGACATCTATGACAGTCACTGGTCCGGGGACGTCTCCCCCGCTGAGAATCGGTCTCACCGCTCCAGCTGCTGCCTCTCGTCCAAGCGATACCCGCTACCCGAGTGAATTTTCCTGGGTTTCGGCACCAGATATGTTGCCTTCTGCTGGGAAGGCAGGCGACCTGGTTTCAAGGGACAGCACGGCAGCCCAGCCTTGCCCGGGCCACTCGGGCCACAGACATACACAGACACCAATGTGGTGGATGGTCAAATGGCGTTTATTACCTTATCTCATGAGGTTAAATAGTCAAGGCAGCTTTGCTACGTCAAAGGAAGAAGGTAGGGTCTCTAGGGTTAGTAAGGGGTGGAAAACTACTGAATTAGGACGGGGTTACATGTCTCAGGGGTGATGGATTACATATCACAGGATGAGGGGGGAAGGGTCTTACTTTCTGTTACATCCCAAAATCTTCCGTTTGCCTGTCCCTATCTATTTCCATCCCTTTGCTATCTTGACTACATTTCACATTTCCATCTTACTGGCATCTGCCCTCCACATAGCTCACTGATTTTCAGGAGGGTAGGGGTGATGATACAGACTAACCCTACAGATGGTGAAGAGCAGTTGCAGAAACAATACATGAGTAAGGCAGAGCACCTTCCAGCCTGTCAGAGAGTTGTGGCAGATCCCAACTTCCATTGTTGCAAAATCCACAGAAGGAACAGGACAGTTTTCTTTTCTAATTTAATCTAGTAAAATCTGGGTCTGAAATCCCTTAGTGAGATTGTTAACAATGGACAAAATGCAACTGTTTGCACATTTGTTCATCAGCATCACACCTATCAATATATCAGATAAGAGAGAAAAGGGGAGTGGATATGGGAAGATCCTGCATATGGACTATTCTGCTGTAGCTATGCCAAATGACCTGTTCTCCTTAAATAATTTTGCTCCATCAGTCCACTCTCTTTTTGTGTATTTGATAACTCTTAATAGCATGGCCTTAGATTGGCAGTTATTTATGTTTTTCCTCGACCAAGCTATTTCAAACTTCTAATGTCCTGATTGACTACTTAGATATTACATTGACTTGGCTGGGATGTTTACACTCTCTTGGACTCTCTTTTTGAAACTCAACCAACAATTTCTTTGGTCTGTCTTTCTTTAGAGAAGACTATTTTAACAACTTAGTCAAGCAATACAGAGAAAGTGAACTGGCCATCTTTATATGATATTTACTAAAAAGAGATGTATTGTTATGCCTTACCAAAGAAGATTTTTTTACCAGCCTAGGAAAGCTCCATTTCAAGTCTTAATTTAAAGGAATCCATTCCTTTGTGGTTTTTTACATATCATGACTGTCCAACTCTTCTCTAGCAGGGTTATTTTAAAGTTTCAAACTTATTGCAATTTTTGGTGATATGTTGAAGGCTTTAAACAGTAAGCTTACAAATCTTACCAACATATGCTTCAGATGGCATTTTCTTATCAGAGGATGGCATTACTGCTCTCCTTTAGTAAGGAAATGGTCAAGAGTTGACTGCAGTGGATGCATCCGAAAAACTAAAGATGCTTTGTAACTTGATGATGATTTTATAGGAATTGTAGTGTCGACCTTTATTCCACAATACTCTCTACTGTCAGTATGACATGGGTTAGGCTGGAGGACTCTAGTACTGTCTGGGGCCATTCTGACACATTTGTACTGAGCAGCACAGCATCAGGGATCAGAGGGTGTAAGTAAACCTTCCAGCTGACCTAAGGATAAAATCGGTTGAAAATGATGGGCTTCTGTGCAATGGATATGCATGTTTGCTGTGTGCAAATGTTTAAAATAAATATGATTTAAAAATGTGTGATTAAGTCAATACCATTCTGCACCTGTCATGAACTCAGTGATTTTTAATTTTTTATGTGTGTTACAACTGCAGCATGAGTAAGATTGTTTTCTCATGGTTCTAGTTAAAAATTTGGAAAGGAAAAAATTGACATAGATGGCAAAATTATGATAAATTTTAGTTTAAAAAAAAAATACAAGAACTAAGAAGTTACCTAGTTCGAACTACAAAGTGTACTGTTGTGTATGAACTAATACAAAATAATTTGCAAGAGAGATTAAGGAATTATCAGTATTGTAAATTATGAGCATTAGCTTTTGCATGGTAGTGTGTTCCAAGTGGGATTTTTAAATAAGCAGGTTTTTAGTTGATGCTATTCTAACTGATTTTAGTGTAGAAATCTGCAATAATTTCTGTTATTCTTTTATTATTGATTAGGATCAAAGCATTTCGAACCCTCCAAGAAGCTCTCAAGTGTAACTATGAGCACTGGCAAATATGGGAGAACTATCTTCTCACCAGTACAGACATTGGAGAGTTTTCAGAAGCAATTAAAGCTTATCACCGGCTCATGGACTTAAGAGAAAAGTACAAGGACACACAGGTGGGGAAATTTCCATATTTAGTCATCCTATATGTTCACTAATTTTTGTTAGAGACACAGAGATTGGTGATAGCTGCTGATAGTGGTATCAGTAATGATAGTGTACGTGCCAATGAAGTTAAGTAGGCAGGTGATTTAGACTCTGAGAATAAATATTTTAAATGAAACTGGACAAAACTGAAAACCTCTGCATCCAGATTGCATCAGACTTTGTGAAAGCACACATGTGAGCCTTGCAGATTCAAAACCTATTTTTATATAAAATGCAGTGCATAATCCCATCTTTCCATATTGTTCCTGCATATCTTGGTGTCAGAAATAATATAAATTATTTAGATTAAAGAAAGAGAAGTTTTTTTCCCATGTGTTGGAGAATTCCATAAATGAGCCTTTGAAAGTGAACTGAATGCATCCTGGTTATAATATTGATTCTTAATAAACAGGACAAAGGAAACTAAAACAGGTATTTTGCTTATCTTTCACTGTAGTTCAGTTCAGTTAAATTTTGTGTTTGTAAATATATGTTCTAGACAAAATCCAGAGAACCTACCTTAACAGCTTCAGCTGGCATGCAGCCTTGACTGAAACCAGGTCCTATCCTAGCAGGGTTCTGCACACTCAGTGAAACTGGCAACGTGAATCTGAAAGGCAAGCCAAAGAATCTCTCAAGGAGAATAATAAAACACCTTCAAGAGCCTTTGCAAAATTAGCAGATCTGGTTAAAGAACTTTTGAGCTCTTAGGGAGATTGCATAGTACCAGGGTAAGAGGAACCAGCTGCTGCTGCTCATGGATCCCAGAAGAATGTTTTGTTTCTTGTCCCATAAGAGGAGAAAAAGTAGCTTTTATGGATCTTGGGAATTTGAGTCCAGTGATGAGGAGAGAGAGCAGATAGAATTAGTTAAAACTGTCGAAACATCTCATTTGTTCATGAGGGACAGGGATGTTAAATACTTTTTTCACATTACTTTTTAATAATAAATTGTACATGAGTGCAATGCTTATTACTAGTAAAGGTAGTCGTATACAGGATAACATTCTGTATTAATAAAATCTTTCAGGGTTGATATAGCTAAACATTAAACATTAGCACTAAAGAGTGTCAATGGAGAACTATGTTATATGTGATAAAGATTAGTGTGTTTGGCAGCTAGAGTACTGTAGTACTGGTGGGGCCTGTCATGGAGCATCTTGTAGATGGTTGGTTTTTTCCAACTAATTTTTTTTCTCAATTACTACTTAAAATAGCATTTTTAGGAGTGCTTTACTGTATATTTAAAACAGACTGACAGCTGACTGGGAGTAGAGGTTTCTACATATATTTGCCCATTTGAGATATTTTGAGATTATACAGAAGCCTATTACTGTTGTCAAATTTTATGCAATATATTTTATTAAAGGATTTAAGGATATTGCTTGTATTAAATTTCTATTTTTATTGCATAACTTTTTTTATCTTGTTCTTATACATCTTTTATAACTTTTACAGAAGTATATATGGCATCTTTCCTAAATTATTTTTGCATCATCATTTTAACTTTGGCTTCTGATATGTGAAGTGTTTTATGGGTTTCATTGTAACTTCTAATACAGTTGCTTCAACTAGAAGGCTTTTACTAGTAGCCAAGAAAAACCTCAGGGCCTGATTACAGAATTTCAGGCTTGAAACAATTATCTTACAAGGAGGAGGAGAGTATTTCTGTATCAAAACAAAAAAAAGCAGATAAAAATAAAAGCTTCTGCTGAAATTGTTTGCAAAGTTCACCATTAATTGGTGAGCCTCTCCTTTTTTCCAACTGGACTGTTTGCAATAGGGATGATCTGTAACCATCTTCTGCAATTGTATTTTGATAATGTGAAATCATGAACAAGAGTAAATGAAAACATACACCATTGTTTCCATTCAACACAGTATGATCTTCTCTCAAGTTATATTTAGTATTTGTAGTCATCACAGATTTTAATTGATAGACTACTAAGCTGCATGACATAATGGTGAGAAACAAGGTAGGAATATAAAAAAAAAATACATACAGGACTGGAAGAAACATGTGGAGTCATGGATTCCAGTTCTTTGTGAAAACCAACTGCTTTTAGCATAATCATTGCTGCAGAATATCCCTTGTGAGACTGAATTTATCAATTACAAGTGTGCAACTGAATATACAATTTGAAATGCCCTTGATTTCTGTGGCTACATCAGACTTTTAAATTTTATTTTAGAATAGCATGAAGTCATATTTTTCTTCTAATACTAGTAAAGCATTCAGATTCCTCTTGGTCATTTCTGTTAGGCCATTGTTGTCATTTGTGCCAGTCTTCTGAGTACAGCACACAGATTTGGGAAATTTTTCTTCTGTGCTCTTCTAGTTACTTAACAATGCCATCCCTGTGGCAAAGGTTCTAATATCATGAAGCTTGAAGATATATATGCACAGATTCTACAGATAGAATTGGACAAAGAAGAGATAAAGGACTCTTTATGGATGAGCAACAATACAGTAAAAGCATGCACCAAAGGACAGTTTCAAAAGTCTCAGTATGCTAGCATTGCATATAAATGTAAAAAACACACTTTCTTACCTTCCCTCCTTACTGGTTCTTCATTTTCATGTATCTTTACTTATATTTCTCACAAAGCTGAGAAATATACCTGGACAATATACCTTCAATATATGTGTTATGTAATAAATCTTAAGACTGAATTATCTGAAGTTTCCACTAGTAAATCAGTCACTAAAAAGTACCCAAGCAGAAAGCCTTACCTCTTATAATAATCAATTTGGTCTCTGAATTATTGGTATGAGCTAGTAAATGTACTTGGAAGGTTTCTGTAATTCCTGATTATAAATTTCCATCATGTGTGCTTATGGAGGCAATCAACCTTTTTTACTTGGAGTGTTGCAGTCTTGTGAATGACAAGGTTATTTTGTGGTTGGAAAAACTGTTTCAATACAGTATTTCAGAAATCATATCTTCATTATGTGCTGTCAAAGATTATGAATACAGAAGGATGGACGAAGGATTCCACTTTGCAATTCTGTGCTATTGAGATTCTAGCAAAGTTTTTCTGGTACCCTTTCCATCAAGTAGCATCCTCATTTCAGTAGTTCATGTTGTCACACAGTTTCTAACTAAAGGCCACAAAAGCATGTTCCAAGGGGATTTTGAAAAGCAGGATAGGAATTTATAATTTCTGGATCTCTACTTCATTTAAGTAGCTTACTAATGACAATTGTCTTATATTATAAAATCCTTTATTTGAAAGGATAATAGAGAGAGCTCACAGACTGCAGATTTGTCATTTTGGATCTGTTATCTGAGGGTTCTCATCTTTCTTGAGCACTATCAAGTTTTATTAGTTTTAGTGAAGCATCTGAAATGGTTTGACCAAGAAAAGTTTTACATGAAAGGAGTTGTTGGGAGAACAATTGTGAAATTAGATTAACTGATGAAAAGTGCTGCATTTATAAATTACTTGGTTTATTTCTAAGGTTTTGTTTCACAGTGTCTTTTGTTCAGTTTGTAGTAAACACATGATTCACAAAAGCAAAGGAGAAGGAAGAATGTAGATGGTGTGATGTCATAGTAAACATGAACTTTCTGGTCATATGGTGCCCAGTTCATTAAAAGAGGCATGAAGAGAATCAACTAACTAAAAAAATCCTCTACTGCTTGTTTGGGATCTTGGGCCAACAGAGCATTGCTGTAGTAGTTTAGTGTGTATGGCAGTTTAAAATCTTTCAAAGATACAAATTTTAACATTTAGGGCAACCTAAAATGCAAAGCTCTGCTACCCTGCTAATACTTTTGGATGATTAGTACAATTCACTTGCAGTTTGAAATAACTTTATTTAACAAGTGTGGACAACCAAGCATTAATGATTCATTGCTATTTAATGGACCCTTTGATCTGGGTCTTGACACTAGTTTCATTTTAACTTCTGTAGTGCCAAAGCTTACACGATGGATTACAAAAAAAGGAAAGGGATTATTGTGATAGAAGTTTAAGCAAAGTCAAGATTCTGTGGGAATAGGGCTAATTTTACAGTTGCTACATCCTACTGATTAAGGAAACTTTTTTTTTCATGTACAAACAAAATATCATTGGCTTTAAAACTTTTGATGATTACACATGATATTCATGTGAATTAACATTTTGGACTTTGATTAACAGTTTTGTTAAACTGAGAAATTGATTGAGAAGTCATACATCTGTGTGTGAATCATGAAGACCAGTTCTAGGTCCTTGTCAAAAGAGAACATTGTTTAGCGTTTTTCTTGCACCTATGTTTTTTTATTACAGTGCTGTAGTAATGGAAATATCAACACTTGCTGGTGTTTTTCTATCAACTCATTAAAGAAGACCTGGTTTATGATGGGGTTTTGTGCCTTATATTCCAAATTATGACTATAAATGAATTTCAGACCTTTTGGACTATTAATAGTTCATAATATTTTCTGTTATCTTAGGTGATTTTTAACAGATCTTGAAGGAACTGCCAGTTTGTCATATCATTTTATAAGGAATATAAGTGATACTATGGTTCTGGGGGGACAAGCTGTTTAACTCATATTCAGATGTTACTGCAATATCATTAGTTCTGAAAAGATACCAGGTAGATGTATGTTTGTTTTCACTTATTGAATTACTTCAATTTATTTAATAAAATTATCAGCTATTTTGATTGATTTTTCTGCCAAGAATTTTCTGTATCTGATAAAACTGTTTCTATTTTGGGATGCTTTGTAATTGAGTCATTGTATAGGAGAAAAGTTATTTGGAGAAGTGACATCGTAAGTGCTAAACTGGGTGTGTTTTTATTCTAAGTGTAATATAATTTGATACTGGCATAATTGTTGCATTACTTTCTGCCAGTGAACTGTGAAGTGTTTTTGTAGGGTTTGCAGCTATTCACAGATCATCTTTGAAGTTAGTTTTATTACTATCTTGATATTAATTCTGCTGTGAGTGTGATTTCATTGTGTTACTGTCATGTGGACAAAAATGTTGAAGCATTAAAGTTGCCAAATGACAGGCTCACAAGTTAGGAAGTACCAGCATGAAGGTGTTTGTGCAACTATTACTGGCCTATCTTGAATGCAAGCCTGATGAGACTTCCATTTTTTTTCATCCTTATTTCGTCCACAGTCTCTGTGTCTCCTGCACTGCACAGGACAAGCATTACTCACTTGATAAGCCACAGCTTCTCTGGAGTTTATTATCTTCTTATTCATCATATCATCTACTGCCTTGATTTCCATTTGCTGTTCTTTATTTTGTTGAGGAGAAACTGAGGCAAAGTTTTCTAGTTTCAGTGTCCAGTTTGGGGCAAAAGGGCTGGTATGATGTAGCAGTTTTTGCACGCAAATTCAAGCTCCCACCAGCAGCTGCCCATGCTCAGCATTTCTGCAAGTGAGATATCACATTCTCAAGCCATTGATTCAATAAGTATGGCCATTAATGAGTATTTGTAGAAGAGTTTGATGGAACTGATTTAACTAGTAATTGACCAGGAGGTATTCCACTGCCTTTCAGTTTCCATCATATCCGCTGTCCATCTTTCACTTTCTGCAGATTGTTAAATAGAGGTCCTGTAAAAGACAGTGTCTCCCAGTACCTGAATTAATTTGCCTCAGCCTGTTTACTGATCTTTTCATAACTGTATTAGATGCTGAAAATATCTATAAGATATTTTCTGCTGCAATTTCCTTTACCCAAATTTCTGTCTTATATTTTTGGCCTCTTCACCCACACCAGCATAGAATCTTATAGGTGAGGTTTAAATCAATTGAATTACTCCATATATTTCTTAGTAAATTCTGTACCTACCATATGACACAATCATTAATAGAGACCAAATATTACAGATAACATTATATATACTGATGTTGATTTGAGTTGAAATATCAAGTCTCTTCTGCTGCTTTTTTAAGGTGCTGGCTATTCTGGTCAGAGTGGCAGTGGATGGTCTGGCAGATCGTGCTGGAGAGGTATCAAGTGGATTGAAGGGGAAGCTGCAAGAGCTCTTGGGCAGAGTCACTTCACGAGTGACAAGTGATGGGGCAATCTGGAGACTTTATGCCCAACTTTATGGAAATGGGGAGAATGATAGTTGTGAAGATATTGAAAAGGTAAGAACTATAGTGCTATAGTGGAACACGCTCTTGTTCCAGACCTGTTTTGCTTTAGTATTTTTATAAGCACATTGTCTTTTCTTCATGTTCCTACAGCACACGGTTTTTGTTTTACACAACAGGAGCAAGATGTTTTACATCAGTTTTCTTGGACTTAAAAAAAAAATCTCATTTTTTACCAGTGTTTCATTTCAAAACATCCCATCACATGCTACACAGCATATGTGTATTGTCCTGATTTTGTATTCTGAAAATTTTCTTGGAAACAGTCTAATGTCTATAATCAAATGGTGGTGTGGTTTTTTTTGTTTTTTTTTTTTTTTTTAATTGAAATATTTGATTCAGAAGATAATATATTGCAACTTCTGAAAAAAAAATGGAACTTAAAGGCATGATCCAGTAGCGGCATAAGCCATCTGTGTTCTTTGTAATCACTAAGGGAAAATGCACTTAAAATAATCTACACCACAGTTAGAGTACCAGAGTAGAAATTTTTTGTCCTTAATTAGCTAAAAATTGAATTAAATAATGGTATTTAATCCTTAGTCTGTTGAACTGTTGGTTTCTCTCTACCCACCCCTGGTTTTGCTATGTTAACTTATATTTTTTGTCCTTATCACTTCTTAGGGAATTAAGTTGATTGCATTTCCAGAATAACCATTCTGCACTGCTAGAAGTGTTTACTTTGTTGTATGCTTGAATGTGCTTTGCATTTGCTATTATATTTCAAAAAGTTCAAATAGCTTTGCACAGTTCAAAAATAATTAAGGGTCATCAAATCTTCACTGAAGTTGAAAATAGAAAAGGTCAACATTCAGTATATGTTCACCAATGGGGGTATGCCTTTGGCCTGAGAAAAAAATGCTTCTCTGGAGCATTGCTTAATATCTGTCTTGGTTTGACAAGACAGGAGTCTGTGAAGGAGGGCAAAAGCCTCCTGTGCAATGGAGAAGGTAAACCCCCTCCCTCCGAATTACTAGGATTTTTAAATTAAAAGGCTGTCAGGCAAAGATATGGGAATGGGAGTAACAATTCTTTCCTAGGAGAAAACTAGATAACAATTAAAAAAAAAAAAAATGCAATTGGTACAAACAAAACTAGTGATAAAGTCCACAACCTGAGGATCCGGGGTGTTGGTAGCAGTCCGGTTGAAATGATAGCTGCTCCTCTTGCGGTGGCTGATGAATTGCAGCTGCAGTGGTGATCTTTAGAAGGGTATAGTTTTCTCTGAAGATCTGGTGGCAGTTGGGCCGGTCTTCCTCTGCGCCGGGGCTGCCTCTGAGCTCCGCTGCCGCTGCCTCACCGTGCTCCAGCCACTTCTCTGGGAGTCCCGCCGAAGGAGCTGCTTCTCTCTGGAGTCCTGCCGAAGGAGCTGCTTCTCCGGGAAATCCCGCAAAAAGAGAGCTGCTTTGTCTCCCCAAAAACTACCCCTTTATGCAATAAAAGAGTGCTTGGCTTCCCCCTCTGGGTGGAACATCTCACAATTGGATGGTGTTAGGTTACCAGCCCTGCACTGAATCAGTCAATGGCCCATTAACAAACCATTACCTCTTTGAGCAAACCATTGTTCCTGAGAGATAACAAACCTGCCCAACTTCCAACAGATGGCAAATAGAATACAAGCTTATCTTACAACCCAGGACAATATCATGCAAGAAAGGTGGTTAGGCCTACAAATTGTATTCCTGTGGGCTTAAATTTACAATAATTTGTGCCTTTCTTATTGTCTCTTTGTGCTTTGCCTTGTGAAGAGCCTTGTTTAGTTATTGTTGGTGTCTATTATACCTCCAATTCCTCCCTTTAGTCTTCTCTATTTTTCTTTACAGCTGAACAGTAAAAGGGATTTGGCCTATTTAGAATGCGGAAATACAGACACTGCAATATCCTGTAACGTATCCTCAAATTCTTACTCAGACATGCAAAGCAGCAGAGGCCCTGTCTATACTATGAATGTAATAATTTCAGAATCTGGTTACAGCATGGTATTTTTAAGTAATGCAGTTAAAAACGTGGTTTCAATTTGTAGAGTATACAGTACTTTAACTGTGTTTCCTAATCAGGCTGGTTGTGGAACACACAGTCTAACTTGCCTGAGAGATGGAATGATGTTTATATATACTTAAGGTATGCTTACATGTGTATCCAAATATCTTGGTATGACAGATCATAAAAGAGCAAAACTGCTTACAACCACAACATATATTAATTTACAGTGTAAAAATTAATTTGCAATGCACCAAGAATCACTGATTTCTGATATCATATTATGAAGTAAAAATTATAAAACCTGTATTTATTTGCTTTACTGCCACAGGCACCATCACGAGTCAGTTATTCAGTGAATATAACTGTATCTGTAGAGAAATTCTAGATATATAGTCAATTTGCCACCCACATTTATTAGGCAAAAGGTCAATGAATCCTAAAAGGGCATTATTTACTATACTGTGGCATCAAAGGACGAAGAGATGGGAATAAACCTCTAAATGCGTCATGCACCTTCTTACAAATGTGGGATTTGACCTTTACTCTGTACCTTTCTATTCTGCACCTTATTTAGTGCAGATTTAATTATTTTTAATCATTTTTGTCCTAACATAGAAGATGATTCTTTCAAATTCAATGTCTGGCTATTGTAAAAGAGTGTCTTGGTTGCTGGGGATTTTTACTTTTCTGTTCTGCTGATAGATCTTATGCCACATGAATCATTAGGGTCTATAGTTATAATTCACAGCGGTGCTTTGTAAATGGAATCGAAGTCAGACAAGATTTGCAAGTTAGGAGTGTAAAACTACTGAAGTATTGGGTTTGTGGTTCTGTTTTGGAGTTTTTTTCTTTACCTTAGCATATATTTACTCTCACACTTCAATATGTCTGAACTGCCACCTCATTCAGTACTTCTTTTTTCCCTACACTGGATACAGTCCAGTCCACACCTTTCCCACTGAGGAATCTTTCCAGCCTTCAAGTTTCCTGCTGCTCCATCCCAGGCTATGAATCCCTTATGTTCCTTGAACTTTCCCCAGCTCATAACTGTTTCCTTTCAGGATAAATCCAGGTTCCAGAAGTGCAAATAAACAGCCCACAAGACTTTTAATTCTTTTCTCTCCTTGACATCTGTCAGCAAACTCCCCTCTAATTTGCTGCTCTGACTCATCGACACATGTAGACTGAAATCAGACTGTTGTTCCTTCTCTTTAAAATTCTTGCCTCTGCTTGCTGAACTACTACCAGTTATAACCTAGCTTATTATGAAAAAAAAAATGTAATTTCCTCTGGTTTGACTTAATATCCCTTTATTGCCATTTACAGCAGCATGAGCAATTCAGTCACTTGTGCCATTGTGATTGGAACTCTGGTGGGAGAGAGAAGGTGGAAGCTTCAGGGGTGACAACCCTCACAATCAGAAGTCTTTACTGTGTTTATATACATGTCCCACACTGAAATGTTTTATTCTTTTATATTAAACTCTTAAAAAAGGTAACTGGAGAGTTGTCATTGAACTAAGCCATGTAACTTCTGGCACGTATTTGTTTCATGTTTTTGATGCTGTAGAAGGAAAACAAAATTCAAAAGCAAAAATCAATTTCTTCTGTTAAAATTATTTTTCCTCTTAATGGGACCCTCCTTCCATATTGTTTACGTTTTTTTTCCTTTTCATACTGAGAACCAGAGCAGTATGGCAACTAATAGCTACATCTATAAAATGCGTATTTCCCAAGATTACATATACAGGAAGAAAGCTTTGATGTATTCACTTAAAATTTTTTAGATATGAATTTGCTGTTTGAAGTGTGAATGCAAGTATTTTTCTGTTTTTCATGTGCATTTAATTATGATGACTTGGCAAACATGGGTCACATCCATCAGTCTAGACAGATTTTTAAAAGATAAAAATTAGACACATGTTACTTTATATGCTTCTCATACTTGAGCTGCAGTGTTAGTGAAGAGCATCTGTGTTACAGCTGGTGCTTACTGCTGCAGAGGACACTACTCCACTCACAGGAAATCAAATATAGTAAAGATAGATTCATTTTCTGGATTCACCACTAATTTTGTAGATACTTAAAGCTATTTAAATTTCCTAATTAATTTTCTGACATACTAATTTTGTTTTTTCCTCCTTGCAGTCACTGCAGTATCTCACTAAGGCACATAAATGTGAAATTCAATCAAGTGATTGGGAGAAAGATGTTTCTTCTTTTAAGGAAGTGGTGAAAGGAGCCATAGAGATTGCACATGGTATGTTCTGCCTTTTATTTTTCATGAAGAGTGTAACATATTTATTAAGCTTAGTGGCAAAATAATACTCTACTTATTGTATTTATTCCTACTACTAGGAGTCCTATAACAGAGAATATCATCCTGATACTGCATACAAAAATATACTTAGAATGAGGCAGAAATTGTGTAGGGTGAGTCAATAAACATATGACTGGTAAACATGGAATCAATTAATTTTATGTTCCAGCAACTTCGTAAAGCAAGTGAAAATGCATCTGCAGTTCATCTCAGTCCTCAGATCATCACATAAATTGATTGAGCATACTAGTCAGGGAATGAATGAAACTTACTACAATTATTCCCTGTTCTGTGATACTTATGTTTAAGAAGGATACAGACACCTGTTGTGTCTAGAGTTGTCTTCTCAAAATTAGTTGGCTTTTTTTTTCACTTTTTGTTTTTTTGGGGGGAGATATTATATTTAAAATATAAATGTCTGTGGAGGGTATCAAGATCTTTACTAAATATTTTTGTTTAAAGATTATTGCTAGAGTGGTAATGCTTTATTGTTTTGGGGTCTTTCTGTGTTTGGATTCTAGTGGCTATAAAATGCAGCAAGAACAAATCTAATTGTCAGGAAGCTTTGCAGATACTTTCTTCAGCTCGGCTCAACTTACGTGGCTTGTCATCCAAGGCAAAGGTAGGAATATTTGAAAGGTAGTGTCTTGGTTTGACAAGACAGGAGTCTGTGAAGGAGGGCAAAAGCCTCCTGTGCAATGGAGAAGGTAAACCCCCTCCCTCCAAATTACCAGGATTTTTAAATTAAAAGGCTGTCAGGCAAAGATATGGGAATGGGAGTAACAATTCTTTACTAGGAGAAAACTAGATAACAACTTAAAAAGGCAAATGCAATTGGTACAAACAAAACTAGTGATAAAGTCCACAACCTGAGGATCCGGGGTGTTGGTAGCAGTCGGGTTGAAATGATAGCTGCTCCTCTTGCGGTGGCTGATGAATTGCAGCTGCAGTGGTGATCTTTAGAAGGGTATAGTTTTCTCTGAAGATCTGGTGGCAGTGGGGCCGGTCTTCCTCTGCGCCGGGGCTGCCTCTGAGCTCCGCCGCCGCCGCCTCACCGCTCTCCGGCTGCTTCTCTCGGGAGTCCCGCCGAAGGAGCTGCTTCTCTGGGAAATCCCGCAAAGAGAGAGTTGCTCTGTCCCCCAAAAGGTACCCCTTTATACAATAAAAGAGTGCTTGGCTTCCCCCTCTGGGTGGAGCATCTCACAATGGGATGGTGTTATGTTACCAGCCCTGCAGTGAGTCAGTCAATGGCCCATTAACAAACCATTACCTCTTCTGAGCAAACCATTGTTCTTGGAAGAGATAACAAACCTGCCCAACCTCCAACAGATGGCAAATAGAATACAAGCTTATCTTACAAACCAGGACAGGTAGGAATTTTTGTTTGAAAGCTACGAATCTTTGTTCTGTTGCCAGAATTTCTCTGTTTTGAATCAATTATAGATCAAATAATACCTGCCTGTCGCATCATCAGATGATGTTCATCTTTATGCTGTTGAGGATTCCAGTTTTAAGTAAATTTTTATTTCCCTTCTTCCTGCTAGGCTTTGATTACAATACTAGTGTAAGAGACAGAATTGACATTTTAGAGTAAGGTAGAACTTTACTTAAAATGTCAAGCGAACAGATTTTAATGTTTGAAAGCAGTCATTTCAAAGACCCATTTTTAATGTGAGTAGTCATAGGATAAACTGGGCAGTCTCAGGAAAAAATGGATCTAAACCAGCGGAAAAGACTCAGATGCATCAAGATTGCTTTGCATCACTTGGAGTGTTTAAGCAAGAGTTATTTATCATAAGACAGAGCTAAGTTTTAATTTGGTTTTTGTGGATACCCTACCAATTCAGATATCAATTACTTGAAAAAGTCATCATATTTGAATCACACTTTTTCTGTTAAAATACACATCTTGTCTTAAAGTCTTCTTCCTGACTGTGGAGTTGGCAACTGTGAATCACAGAGCTGAAGTTTTATGATGTGTGCTTGTGTTACAAAGTGTTGCTGTGTCATCAGTGTGTTAAACTCTATTAAACTCATTTTCTCTCAAGTCCTTTAATTTCAAGGATAAAAGCCTAGGAAAGTTGAATAAGTAAACACAAGCTGGATCTGCAACTCAGCTTTTAGATACAGGCATAGGTAAGACTTTCAAATGTGTTGAAAAAAGAGACAACATATGTTTTGCAGTTACTCACAAAATATGATTGCAGTCCACAGACTGAGCATTACTGTAGATAAAGCACTAAATGACATACATTATATGACTACAAGTACAGGTAGTTTATATTATGAAAGATCATGAATTATCTGAAAGATTTGAGTGTATGAGTCTGGTAAATTCTAAGTTCCAAAGGCACTAGTTAAATGAGCATCTATATTATTGGTAGCTAATGGTTTTATGGTACTTCTGAGAAAACTGTCATATTAGAAATGAAGCATTTTATGTGAACTCACTGGTTTTGCATCCCTTCCAACGTGCCATCTTACTTTGAATATGAAGTCATATTGAATATTCAAAGTATGTTGTAGTTTAAAAACTGAGTCATCTTCTGTCAGATCCTATGCACAGTTTAATACTGTTTATGCCTGCCCAGGCTTGACTGCATCTCATTTTGCTGCCCTGTGAGTCAATATTAGTGTGGGATTTTTTTTTCATTGTTAATTTCAGCTGAAAAACATACTTCAAAAATGTGCTAAGAGCAGACTCACTAGTTAATATTTCAGGAGGAATAAAAGAACAGTGAAAATAACTGATAAAATAAAAGATAAAATTCCAAAATTTTATAGTCAGGACATGCAATTGGAACAAATCAGTAGAACAGGTGAAACAATGTCACTGCTTCCAGGATCTCCATCTCTTGATGTTTGAGTTCCTGTGTTGTGCCAGACTCATGAGGCACCCACAATCTGCTGAAGGCTGCAGATCAGAAATGTGCTGCTACTGGGCTCTTTTCTGTACAGAGCCATGCTGTGGCAAATAGCACAGTGGTCCTTGTCCCAGTACACCATTTGGATCTAACATCATTTGTAAATGCATGAAATATGAGCACTGTTTTGGGGAGACATGGGGCACAAAGCCCAAAGAGTGATGGTCCTTGAAACTTCTCCATGCTGTCTCTAGCTGAATAGATTTCTCTAACTGTGTAGAGAAAAAAAAAAATTAAAAAAAGAAAATAATTATCCTGATTTATTTACCTGTCTTACCAGAAAGAACCAAATTTTTTTGTCACACTCCCAGTATGAGGTTTTTGGGCTGAAAGTCAATGAAGTTTCTGTACTTGTAGCATGAATATGTTCCTGTTTTTGTGTAAGATGTTCCTTATTTCAGTGACAACATTGTTTTGAGGCACAGTGAATACCTTACTTCAAGCCTTTTAAGTACATTTTTCTTTATATACATATCTGTATTATCCCGTTATGTTTTGATGAAATACTGAGGTACAGATATACTCCAGAGCAACTTTTGTTTTCTCGTTTTGTTTTTGCCTCTAAATGTAGGCTTTGATTGTGTCAAATGAAGTGTGAATCACACTCTCTTTATGTAATGAAGGAAAACATATGTTTGGGTGTCCCCCCTTCCCCACATTTCTGTGTAGTGGTACCTCACACAGCCTCAGTATTAAATAGATGAAGATTATGATTGCTTACGAGTTAGCTGCTTTTTTTTTTGTTTTTATTAATGTTTTAAGGTCTTTAAGAACAATCTATTACTCTGTAGTGTTTGTTTTCTCTAGTATAACCTAATTACACACAGGTGAATGCCTTCACCCATGCATGTCTTGACATCAAATGTGAAAAAATACTTGAGGTTTTGGAGAAAATGAAACAACAGAATATGACACTGGGGAAAACGGTCATTAAAATTCACAACCAATTTATCAGGAGGTGGGCTTATAAACTGCAGTGACAGAATGTGAGATGCTTTTCTAATTTGAGTTTCATGAAAAAGTCTTTTACTTTCAATGGAATCAGCAGTCAGTGTAGGCAGTCAGATCAGAGCAGAAACCCCACGTCCACAGGAGAATTTGACCCTATTGGCACAATAGCAGGTGTGTGGCACAGATTTCAGGTTTGTATGCAGGATGTGTGTCTATGTGTGTGCACATAACTTCTGTTTATTAGCCACAAAATGTTTTTTTTTTTGAGAGAGATACCATCACAGTTTACAAAATAATGAAAAGCAGTATAGAGATGATATGAGCTTCATGTATTCTGTCTCTTCCCTGAAAGAGAGAAACTGTATGTGTCTTTTAAAGGTATTTATTTATAAAGTACTTACAAGTATTTCTTTTCGTTGTGCAGCAACTTTTCATAGATGTAACAAGTAATGAGGTTCACAGTGAGATAGCTGATGAAGTGACAACTATGGACAACATGATTGCTGAACTTCAGGAGCTGAGCAACCAGCTGAGAGACCAGTGTTGACATATGGACCAAATTTTGGGATGGGATGACGATAATGATATGTTTCTTTCACCACCACTTTTACTGATGAAATGGTAACAATTCTCAGGCAACAACATCCTCAATAAACACATTTATTACAGTGCTGTTCTCGTGGTCAGCTTTTTTCAGAGTTCCGGCTGCCTTTTAAGATTCTTTCTTATCTGGTCCCACTGTCTTACAAAGTTGCATGTTTTGGTTCTTCAGCCCCAGATTTCCTGGAAGAGAGTTGCTGATGTTTGTAGGGTGACTCTGGAGTTATTCTGCATGCTTCATCCACCTTGGTGCTGGGTTGCTGGAGGATGCCCCACCCAGGTGGGGGAGTAGGGGAGGTGCTGGTCTGGAGGAGATGGAGAAGCAAGCAGCCAGAGGTGGGACCTGAGCCCAACCAATTTCCCGTTTTAATTCAGTGTTAATTGCTTACAGGGTGGGAGTGGGGTCCTGAGAGCAAGAATTTAGTCTTTTTTGTTCTTCAGGTAATGCAGTTAACGTAGAAAGCTGTTTGTTGCACTAGGATTTGCAAGCAGTTATTACTTAAAGCAGTATTGGTTTGTTCAATATACATAACTTGTGTCCCATGGGCAATAGACTGGTACTTCTTTTGG
Source organism: Lonchura striata (assembly GCF_050655825.1). NCBI lineage: Eukaryota > Metazoa > Chordata > Aves > Passeriformes > Estrildidae > Lonchura > Lonchura striata. The sequence continues at coordinate 79,450,173 of NC_140705.1, read as the reverse complement.
CTTTTTATAGGCAAGGGGATTTCCCCTACTGAGGAGCAATAAAGCTACAGTCTAATCTAAAATACTTATATCTGACTAGACCCAAGTGTCTTATTTTCATCTAGAATATTTTGCATGGTTTCATTCTCCAGCATCTTTGCTAATGCTCTTCTTAAAATAAGACTTTTTCCAGGGTTTTCCCAAAACCCATGTGAAATAATTCCCTCACATATATGGTTTTGGCTTGCTCCTATGAGAATGTTGTGATTATCTATATCCTGGCTTTCTACCGTCTGTGGTATGATCTGTTACTTAATGGTAAGAATTTTCACCCTGAAGAGAAAGCCAGAAGAAGATACAAGTAAACCAAACAATTATTTTGATTTGAAGCAGCAGTACATGCATGTTATTTTGGTGCATGAAGGGGTAAACCATCTTGACACAATTGTAAATCTCCACATCTTTGTAAGGCTTCTTAGAATGGAGAATAGATTATTTGTTGACAGTATTTAAACATGAAGTTCCCACAGAAATTGCCATCTTTGTAACAGATTTAGCAGCTAATGAAGGATAGCTGCCTCCAAAACACCTCTTTGTTGAAATTTCCCAGAAACAGAGGAGACAGTATAAATTTTTGCAGCTTCTGTTTTTCCTCACACATGTAATGAGGAGTTCACCTGACTAAAAAAAGGGCTGAGAATTTTGTGACAGACTGACACCACTACCATCTTTTCGATATGTCTTTATGTTTTGATGTGACTCATTCACAAAGGAAAAGAAAGTATCTTTAAAACTATTATTTTGTTCCCAATGCCAAGTTTTTTAGGAAGAAAAGGTTTACGTGTGAAATAGTTCAGTGGCAAAAAAAATCTTGAATTTTTGTAGTAATCTTATGGCAAAATTTAAACCAGAATTATATCCCATGACTAGTTTGAAAGCCTGAGATTTCAATTCTGTTGTCTTGATTTAAAAGACAATAATTCTATTGATTCTACCTGAGACACTTTTATAGCTGCAGTTTGGCAGTGGAGAACATGAAACCAGGTTCTGTTTTTGTGTAATGGTTTCTGCCTACCATTTTTAAAGGATAGATGGGAAGTTAACACTTCATGTGGAATATTAGAAGAGACTGTGAAAAAGCCTTCAAGTCCTTTTCCCTTTGATTTTGTTCTTTTGAACATTCTTCCTGTTTCTTTGCCTAAGGTGGTCAAGTGAAAAAGTCATTCTGCTCTTTCAGTCTCTTACAGTGCTTCACATGTTTCTTCAGCACAGATCTTTTACCCATTTGTGCCTCTCTGTCTTAGTAGGTGCATGGAATGTAAGCAGCTTTGTCTTCCACCTAGTACAGGGAAAGCTTGGTAACAGCAGACAGGGTGTTCCTGTAGAGGGGGATGGCACTAGTATTATGACAGCACATCAGTTTTCCTGTCACAATTAATGTAGTTGAGGGGAGATGTCTGCAGACACTTATAAATACACAACTGAAATATGCACAGACAATAGACATGGTGTGAAAGATGGCAAGGCAGGAGCTGACTCATCACTCGGGAATCTGGCTTTTCAGAGCAGATGATGCCAGAAGACCTCAGCCGCTTTATCCATGAGACTGAACACTGATGTAAATCTCTCTACCAGGTATGTACTTGCTACCTCTTCCTATGTATTGGTTGTGTTTTCATCTTACTCAGGTACAGGGTGAGCCCATACTTTGAGTTTCTTTGGAGATCATCACAGGCCTTTTAAAACTTTCCAGACACAAAAAGCATGTTGGTTTTGTGTGGTACTGATTTTCTGTGTTCATGCCAGCAGTATTTGGTTCAGAATAGCTTTAGGAGACCATTGTCATGAAGACAATGTCTCTATAAAAGCTCTGGCTGTCAAAAAAAATCTGGCTAGTATTGAAAGAGGAAGAATCATTTCCTAAACAGACTTCAGACTTTTCAGCTCTCCATCTCATGAGTATGTTTTCTACTTGGATCACTCTCATGACAACTGCAGAATCCTTGAGAGTTTAGCAAAACTGGACAGTCCTTTGCTGATACAGTTGTCACATCTGCAAATACCTCTATAACCCCTCTGTTATTTTCAAAGCTCTATGTACAGCACATGCTACCTATTATTCATTAGTGTAGCATGGACTTGATTAAGAAGTACGTTGCAGGAATTGCTTACAGTTCACAGTAAAACTTTGGGTACTTTCCAATCTTTTTTGTCTTTCTGACTTTGGAAGTATTGGGAATTCCCCCTTTTCCCGCTTTTGATGTCTGTCTGCCATTAATGTGGTGTGACATGGAGGTAAAACAGATGAGTCTAGATCTCTCAATTTCTACCAACCCAGACAGGGAAAGCAACTGTCTCAGAGTTTTGATGATGAGTATAAGCCAGGAAGTATGATGTATGAAAAATAATTAATTTCTGTAGTCTAGAAGGGTTTGTTATTGTGTCTTTGACCTAATATGGTTCAACACATGATGTATTTTCAGCCCCTTCTGGTTAGAACTTAGGGAAGATCTCTAATTCACCCAAAGGGCTGTGTCAGGCTGGGTGTGGTATTAGAAGTTTTTTTTTTTGGGGTTGGGACATTACTCATGAGCTGAAGTGAATGTTCTTAAGGTTGGTGGGGCCACTGACTCAGGCAGGTCATCCTAAGTACAGGCCAGCAAATGTGTTTCATGTCACATTGTCCTCGGTATTCTTCAACCACAATTATCAGTACATTCAGAAAGGCAGGCAGCTCTCATCCCAGCATTCATGCAGAGCTCTGCACTAAAACTACAGAAAGAAATAAAGCTTTGAATAATTTTTCACTTCTAAAAATGGTGCATGTTTTATATCAAATACAGAGGACACATTTACAAGATCAGCTTTTGGTTGTGTACATACATTGGTTAAAAATATGTCTCTTCAAATAAATAAGACAGAAAAAAGCCCAGGTATTAATTTTACCCTACTTTAGAGAAGCTGTAAAGTCTCTTTGAAATTATTTGGACTTAGCTCTTCTGTTCAGTATTTCTGTCTCAATATCAGTGACTGACAGCACAGATGGACTTAATGTATTTCAGGACATAAAAGGAAGCTAAAGAAACTCATTCTATTTCCAGAGGAATACAAATTAATATGCAAGTACCTTATTTTTTTCTTCATCTGCATACATGCAGAGCTCTGTACCAGAAGTGGATACAAACTAGGGGAAAGGTAACAGCTGATAGGGTACAACTTGGGTTCTCTGAAATTAAAAATAAACTGGAATTTGATAGAAAATACATTACTGTAAAGAAGAAAAAAATGCCATCAACTGTATGGAGTTGTTTTCAGTGTGATTACTCAAACTAAGTGCTTTGTGTTTCAAAAATTATTTCAAAAAAATATTTTAATTTTTGTTTCTATTGTGTATATATATTTGTAAGCTTATATGTGTACCTGTATAAATAAGCACATGTATAGAATCTTGTGTCTGTTACAGAAACAGTTATTAATTCTGAAGGTGTAAGAGGTACATTTACAGAAAGGTACCTCTCATGAAAGCTGTATGCCTTACAAATACTGAAAATCAGACCAGATGTAAGAAAGTAATTCCTGTACATTTTACATTTTGTGTTTCAGGCATAAGAATTGCAAATAAGGTGAATTTCACAAGTTACTGGCAATTAAATGTTTACATTTATACAAAACCTAGTGTAATACTACAGTAGGGCAAGTTGTTGCAGCATTCAGGAGTACTTAAAAATAGATAGGTTTCAATCAACCAGTAGCTTATATAGGCATGTGCTCAAATATAGTAGCTGCATTCATTAAGCAAACATTTCTACTAATCCTTCAGCTACACTAATAAAAGAGTTATCCTCTATGGGCTGAGTGTAGTAGCACAGGGTTCTCTTTTTAGCTATTAACATCCTTCAAAGACCAAGGTCTAACCATTATTAGTGCAAGTATTTGGTTTTCAGTAAATGAGTTAAAAATTGGTAACTTAACAGCATGTTGTTAGAATTCCTTACTGAAAATGGAGACAACCTTTTGGGATCAGCTTTTTGGAGCAGCTTATATGCTGTAGTTAATTTGTTTCTGCTCTTTAAGCAAAGAAAGCCAAAAGCAGCAGCTATCTTGTTGGACATTTTGGTTTGTTTTGTTTTACTATTTTTATAGCATTTGTACTTTCACTCCCACTTTTTCCTTTGCAGTTTTGATTCCCTTGTTAAGACAAGAAAAGTAAGTTTGTGGATTCAGGCTCTTCATTGAGCAAGACAAGGATGCCGAGTCAAGTAATTGCTGCTCTTCTCTGCTGTGTTAGATGAAAGACTTATTAAAAATTTAATCTACTAATACTGATATTAAGCTGAAATGATCCTCTGCAACAACAGAGTGGTTTAAGATTAAAAATCTGTGTTAAATAACTGCTTTCTTTATAGAACTGTTTTCCAAATTAACCTAAGTATGAATGTCCATTTTTCTGTTTCTAGTTTACTCTGACCTGAATGTTTTCTCAGAACACACCAAGAACCTTTTCATCACCAGTGATGTCATATGTCCCTTCTCAATTTTTTTCCTATTTATTTTACACCTCATTGACCTGTGAGTCAACTACAAGAGTTCTTGGCCAAAAATCAGTGTAACAAACCAGGCAAAGAAGTACCAGCCAAGAGCCATGTAATAGAAAACTGGTTTAACAGCATGAAGAGCTTCAAAACTGCAAGTTAGTCTATTAATGACATCACTGCTGAAGTGAGGCAGCTACATTTTTAAAGTTGCTTTTAGAAGTTAACCCCTACTATTCATCTCTTTTCCACTGCCATCTCTAGATGAGCATCATATTCTTTCTGTCTCAAATGCAAACATTACATCCACTTCCAAGGATTTTTCTGCTTAGGAACTGCTTTTCAGTTTCTGTTCACTGGAATGGTGACCTGGCAAGCACAGAAACTACCTTTGTGTTTCTTTCTCCATCCTCTCTGGCACAGACTTGACTTGCCTATCTTTGTGATCTCATAGCCTTCTGCCAGTTTTGGGACCTTTGGTCCCTGGAAAAACATTCCTAATTTTTATAGTACTTTATGTGCTTCTGCCTCACAGCAATTTCATTTTGTCCCTTTCCAGCAGCGCTATCTCACAATCCCCTCCCTGTAAAAGCTCTTCCCTGCTTCTTTAACATTTGTCTTTGAGGTCTTAATAGGAAAGCTGCTAGCAAGGACCTTAAGATTGCAATTATTGTAGAGAGTAGCTGGCAGCAGCATGAAAATTTAATTAGTAGTGAGGTGAGAATTACTTGAAGGAGTGGGAAAAGGGCATTTTCCTTTGTCTTGGCTAAGGCCCTTAGGGATGAGACAGAGTGCAAGGACCTTTATGTTTTAGGGGACTTAAGAGCACCATAAGTGTTTGCCAGAAAACTCAAGACTGTGGAGGAAGAACAGCAGTCCAGAGATGGTGATGATGGTCCCTGTGGATCTGCTGAAACAAGGAAAAAAAGATTAGCACTCTTCATCAGTCAGGAAAACACTGGTCTTTCCTTAGTGAAAGTTGGAGCAGTGAATAAGCAGACCATACATTGCCAGGGGGAGGTGGCATACCAACCAGAAGTAACAGATGCAGCTGGAGAGAAAAGTAAAAATTCACTCTTTGGCAATAGCCCAAAGTTGAAAGAACCAACTTCAGGCACAAACACCAGCATACTGCAGGACTTGTTAACAGCCCATGTGGTCTGAGGGAATGCTCCAGAGATACATGCAACTTTTTTACTTGTTTTATTTGTAGCAGTCCGTTTAGGTTTTGCTACTGTCTATACTATCACCTCCTGTTACAGAAATTTTTAATTTGACTAAATTCTATGCAGTCCTAAAGCTAGGCATAGTGAACACAGCGTCAATCAGTCTGCATTTTCGGTTTGCTATTGAAAAACAGGCAAAAAATTAATAAGCTTGGCAGGGTAATAAATTATATAATTTTTGTAGTCTTAATTTATTGTCATGCTAAGCAGAGAAGGGTTTTTTTGTAGCTGAAGTATTTCTTGTATTTGGTCTGTACTTCACAAGGGCTTTTACTGCCCTTTTTATCTCTAAGAAAGCTGATAGGTGCATAAAGCCAGTTGTAAAGAATTGATGTAGAATAACTTACACAGTTCCAAACAGAACTTTGAGTCCTGTCTAATTTATAAATTAATGGAGGAAGGAGAAGAAAGTAACTGGACATGGAAACATTGTGAGAAGTGAAGTCCATAAAATGAAGTGAAGCGGTGATAGTACCAAGGACACGCAGTGTTAGGACAACATTCAGATGTCACACAGGCAGTGAGATGCTCACTGCTGCCTGCATGTGCTGTTTCACTGCAGAAAGAGTTGTCAAATATGGATTCTGATATGTTCCAAATCAGAACTATAGCAAACTTCTGGCAAGCTATTAATTAAGAAGATTGGCACTGAGGTAGGTAGGATTTTTCCATGTTTCCTGAAATCTTGGATGAAGATTCAGTCTGAGGTTAAACCTTTGCTTATCCTGTTTCCTTGGTATCTTATGTCTATTCTACTCTTAAATGTGTCATGCTCTTGGATAAAACCAAGAGTTTTTTGCTTTGATTGGGTTACACCAACTGCCCAACTTACTGCAGGTATTGTAGACCACTCTTAGAACACACAAGCACACATCTCTTGCTTGTAGTGATCCTCCCTCCACTTCGAGGCAAAGCAAAGCAATCGAGAATGTTCTGCTTCACAAGGTGACTTGTCTGAAACTGTGGAGTTTTTCCTAGTTTATCATTCCTGCACATGAATGCTCCCACCTGCTACTACAGTGTTTGAATGCCTGCTGCATATATGTGATTACTGGCTGTAATCACATATGAGAGCTTTAGATTTATGCTCTTTCAAGTCTTCTGCTGGAGGCTAAATTTTAGAGTTTCTGGTTAAGGTTTTATTATTTCCATGAGGTTTAACTGAGTGAAAAATATACCATTTTGTGAATACCACAGTGTGATTATTTGTTTATTGGTTTGGTTTCTAAAAGGAATGTTTTGCAATTTTTTTTTTCTACAAGCATTTGAATCCTGTGTTGTTTTGCTGGCAATGCCTTTAGCTGAGTGATCCATTTGATGCCACATGGGGAAGCTTGGGGTACTGAGCCAAGGAACCTCAGAAGGTATTTAGATATTTTCTGGATATTTTCTTGTACATTCGTACTAGAAGTTATTTTGAACATTGTGAATTATGTTTATTTTTCATACAAGTCTACTTCTTCTGAAAGTATTGGGACAGCAATGAAGGTAGCTTACTGTGGCAACAGTGGACACCACTGGGATATGTTGTCACATCCTGCTTGCATGTGTTTTGGATGTAGTTCAGATATGCTTACCTTCCAAGGCATAAAATGCACAGGAAAACCTGATATCCTCCCTTATGCTGCTCTTGCTGAAATTACATTTCTACAGCAAGGTTCTGCATCAGTGAAAATAAATGGGGTTTGTATTATGGGATGGCAAGGTAGTATCTGTGCAGACAAGCAATTACATTTGAGTTGTTTCAAGCATTTATGCCTTGATTTATTGTCACTGAAATTTAATCTAGGGTGTTTTGGTTTTTTTCTTCAGACTTTCTCTCTAAGAGTTCTAGTGAAAATATTGCATCACCACTTTCAAGAATGGAGCAGTAGTGTTATTTTGATCTGTCAAATGCAGAGGCCATAAACTTCCCCTAAAAAACTCGGTGAAACAGCCTTTCTACTCACTTGAGGATTTGCAGTATAAAGAATGCTTCCTAAAACTGAGGCCTCAGAGTTTAAAACAGTAGCTCTCCTGACTTGTTCCACATGTGAGTCATATTTGTTTGCATATTCTCATTGGATGCAGTGGAGAAAAGTTACCTCTGTGTGTGTGTAAATTTATCAGGCCAAAACCCAGCAATATATATATATATATCCTTGAAAAAGTAGTGATTCTTCAAAGTTACTTAAACAGTCTTGTCAGCCTTAAATGTACCTTTCTGCAAGCTTAAATGTGTTTAGGCTTTGTGAGTATTTCAATACCTGTTTGGAAAAATATTTTTTTTAAAAAAAGTAGAGATTTAAGAGGAAAATATCTGAAATCATACTAGACATTTTAAACATATAAAATCCCCACAGCAGTCATGCATCTATTTGACAGAAGCTTAAAAATAATGTTTGCTGTAATGCTTGGCAAAATTGTGTGTGCGCGAGGGCACGTAAGTGTGTGGGTTTGTGCCTTTTAAAGGCGAACAATGCTAACATGTCTTTACAAATTACTGTCGCTTTTGCTGTTGATACCATCAGTGATCTCAGAACAGCTCTGGAGGTGGTGTTTAATTGTGGCAGAATGAGGGCACGGGTATAAAGTTGTTTTATAAGTCTCACTCGTAAATATTGACTGCAGTGCAGCCATGGTGTTTGAGAGGTTTAGGAGACGGGGGGTTGGAAGACCTCAGGGCTCAGCTCTGTGCCTGCAGTTGGAAAGGATGATGTAGCAATGCTGTCACTAAGAATCCCAGTTAAGAGAGATTTGAATTATTCTTCAGACTTTTCTCATTTATGAACAAAATCTATATAAGAATATGCACACACTCTCCTTGTCCCTATTTGCTTTTTTTGCCACTAAGCCATAGTAGCAGGAGAACCTCCATGAGCTATTATCAGAACCATGCAAGCAACAAGATGCCCAGTTTTCCAGGCATCAGTCTTTTCCTTTGCCTTCCAGCACTTTGATGCCCAAGAAAGGCATCAAGATATAAGTGTGTGTTGTTGACAGTAGGGGACGTGCACAGCCATTCTTGCTTGTCTTTTCTCCTTTCTTACTTGTGGCTTTTGCCACCAAGTTCTTCTTTATAAGGACCCATAAGAGACAGATAATGGCCTCCTAGTTTCCTATTTATCTTTCCTTCTCTTCCCTGGGCTCTGAGAGAGGCCTAACAGGAAGGAATAACTTATTTATCTGCAGTGACATGAAGGGGATCTTTGACACCCTTCTCCCTCCAGCATCATGGGAACACCCTCTGAATAGTGCAGATTTTGCAACTGCTAGTCCTGTTGCATCTTCCTTGCCTTCAATCACCACCTCACACATTAGCCTTCCCTGCTGCAACTCATTAACAGCTGACTTGTTTTCAGTATGCTTTTTGAGAGGCTGTGTACCTCCCCTGAACTCTCCTTTCCCCTGAAGCACAGCTTTTCTGGAATCAGGGAAATTGGGAAATCTCTTCAGGTCCCACTGCTCTGGTGTAGTCCCTAAAGAGGAGACTACAAGTTTCACAGGCAGAGTTTGGACAGAAAATCCCTGGCAGACTTGGCTACTCCCTGTTAACCCTTGAGTCAGCAAAGGTAAGGCAGATGGCTCAAGGAGGAGAGAATGGGAGTGCATAGACTTCTGATCCTTTTTCTTAGCTTCTTTCAAATGAAAGGGAGATTGGAATTGGGTTTTCTCACTGAAGTGTTAAGTAAAGTGCCTCTGTGCCTTAAGAAAGGGATACTCCAGTAATGTGGGGGGGGTGGGGGAGGGGAGGAAAATATTTTCTTAGGCACTCATAAAATCTTAGGAATGGAAAAATAAAGCCGTTGTTTAGTCACTGAGGTTCAGGCAGCAAGTTGAGATCTCAGTCATGGCTGAGATCCCCCAGGCATGGACACTGTGCACATCCCAAGCAGTGCCTGTCTGTTGCAAGAGCTGGGAATTACAGGAACGTCTGTAGGATGTCAGCCTGCTCCATGATGGCATAGCAGAGTTCACATCCACACAGAGAAATGCTTCTCTCCCCAAACATGAGACTCAGCTGGGAATGGTTCATGGCCCATCTTAATGTCCGAGCTTGAACTGTGCCCACATAATGCCTGGAAGTGAGTGAGCTGGCTTCAGCCAAAACCATGCCAGAGGCCATTCTACCAGTTCAACTGGGTGGGTGACTGTGCTCAGACACTCTTAGTTTGACCAGTCTAGACATAGCTGAAGAATACAGTTCCTACTCCAGGGAAACCACAGCTCGAGGATTGCCAAATAGGCAGAGGAATAAGAACGTCAGTTTCTAGTACATTCATTTTATGTACAAATTACTGTGAACTCCTGTGAGCAGCTGGAGGAGATATGAGGTAAGGCCGTGTAAAAAGCAAAGGGCTTTGCAGGTGACCTTAGACCCATTGATTTTACATGTAGTTATGCATATGGAAGATGTCCCAGAAGTGACCTTGGGGAGCTGACAAAGAGAAGCTTGTTGCCCTGACAGAAAAATAAGCCACAGATGGAAGAAGTAGTAGATAACAGAAAACATGACAAGAAAACATAAAAGAGGACAAGACTGAATTAAGCCAGGCTTGAAGGTTTTAATCTTCAAATGACTGATAAGAGAGAATAATTAAACAGGAAAGGGTAAAGAGATGGGAACCATCAAGTAATCAAACTTGCTAGTGAATAGTAACTACTAAAATTAACTCTTCTGCAGGATTTTAATCTTCTGCATTCATTTAGTCAGCTCCGATCTCCACCTTAATGGTATTTTTATATACTACACTTCTCTGAGAATATAGCAGAGGGTGAATATAGCAGCTGTAACTTCTATATACAGTCAAAGAACACGCATATATATGCAGCTGCACAGAACATACATTAATGGCTCAAATATCTTTAGAGAAATATAACCGTAAAAGGGTTTAATTTGCAGGAAGAAATAGAAATCCAAAATTCATGCATGCCTGTAGTCCCCCATGTGCTATATTCCAGCTACAGCTGACAGCACTGGTGGGACAGCCAGGCCATAGCTGTCTGCTTTGTAAAGAACCTGTAAATTTAACAGCACATGGCTGAGTGGCAAAGGAAGGTGTAGCTGTTGTCTTCTGTAACCCCATTTTATGTGTCCCTGGTCATGGAACACAGCCTCGTGATGGGCATGCTGCCACCATTTCTGTCAGTCTGTCCAAATCTCTACACAGAAAGGAAGAGGGATGCAAAATCTAACCCTCTAGAATATTTCCCTGTCTCCCTCTTGATATTGGCATAGTGCTGACTGAGCTATATGAAAGGTGCTGGGAAATAAATCCCAGTCTTTACTCTTAGCTGCATCTAGTGGGGCACTTCTAATGCTGTTTGGAAGATTTCAATTGAATTGACCTTCAGGCATGACTTATTTTTGTGCTCTGAGTATTTTTAAGATGAACACAGAGGAACTAACTCCTAAATAACTCTCTGATGAGAGTGGAGGAGGACACATGTTGTTGCCATTTCCAATAGCTTTGAAGGGTCTGGAAAGTCCCTGAGTGGTGTTTTCAGCTTGGGAGAGAGTTTTCTAAATGTAGAAAGTCTGAGCCATGAAGTAGGCTTTGTTGTCAAAACTCTGAGTGAGAGAAAGAGATTGTTTTTTGGCATGTCAAACCTTCCCTGTCCAACCTTGTGCAGCTGATGGCACCCTGCAAGGATCACTGTAACTCAGGTGTGGTGCAGTCTGGCTTTCAGAGCTTCAGGGAATCTGTGTGTGTTGTTTGTGGCCGTGCACTGGGGGAGAGCATTTGTATGGGAAGGTAGAAAACAGTCAACTTCCCACTTTAAGTATTGTGAGACTTTCAAATAAACTGGAGTGGAGAGAGACACACTGTAGGCTGGGGACACTGCAGCAGGTTTTTTGGTGCCACCATCTCAGCTGAGAAGTGTCGGCTCCAGGCTGGAAGTGTGATTTCTCTGAAGCAGGTACTTCTCTACCATGGCTGTGTGACCCACCTGCCCTGGGTCTGTGCTCTTCCAGAACAGTCAGGCTGAGGAAACTGCTCCTCACCTCTTCTCAGATGGTGCCTCTGGTGCTTCTGTGTGGTTGGCCATCCATGCCACACATAGAAAGGATGCAGAAGCTCACAAGTGCTGAATGTCTTCCGGCTGCCTGCTCCCAGTGGGAATATGCTTGAAATAATTATGTTAAGGGAAGGCTACAAGAGTGGATAGTTCGGATAGTCTCCAAATCTCACTAGTCTCAAGCTAGTAAGCAAAATATATTCCAGAAGGCACCCTCATAGTTTTTTTTCTTTCTGGGGAGTAAGGAAAGGATCTCACTCCTGGCTCTGTGCTGCATGGGCAGGGTATTTAAATACTATTTGTCCTCTCAGGACTGCAGGGGGTTTGCTTTCTTAGAGAAAAAGCAGAAGAATAAAGAAAGACACAGACTGTTGGGTAAATTGATAACTGGTAGTGGCTACAACCTAATTACTGTGTCTACATATCTGATTAACTTTTTTTCTGAGAATTTTTTGAGTAATCACTGCTATTACTTGTAAACAAAAATTTTATAAGGTGTGAAATTCCTATACTGCTGTGTTTATCATGATTGCTGACTTTATTCCCCTGGGGAAGGGTGTAGTTCAGCTTGGCATAAGCAATCCTGTGCCAGATGTGGGGTTGTTCATAATAAGAAATGCTATTTAAAAGATGGGAGGAGAGGGGAGAATCAGAGGATCAAGGTCCCAGAGAGGCTGGAATGTGCAGGATCAGATATCTGCATTGGAGCACTTACTGCCTTAATTTGTGTTTTACAGGATGCTGGACTCATGTGGATCACTTCTCTTTTCAATGAGCATTTGCCTACATATAGCTTATTGCCGTTCCAGTCATAGCCCTTGTTTATATCACTAACAGACATAAACATGTCACATTTGACTGTGTTATTTTTACAGAACAACTAAATCAGTAGAGGACCATGGAATATGCAGTGTACAAATTCTCATATCAACTTGAATGTATGCATCAATATGATTTACAAAATGGTGAAGGCACTTCGATGTTTAAGTGCCACAGAGTTTAGGTGGTGAGGGTTCTGGTGTTAGTTAACCATTTACAAGCACAGAAGCATTTAGGTTTGAAAAGACTTAAGATGATCAAATCCAACCATTAACTACTGCCAAATCCACCACTAAATCATGGCCCTAATAAATGCCCTGTCTACACATCTATTAAATATCTCCAGGGCTGGTGACTCAACCGCTGAGTTACAGACAAAGATTGATTAGGGAATATATCAATGCAATTCACCAAAGGTAGTGAAAAAAGGAAACAAAGTAAAAAAATAATTGCAAAATGGCTTGATGAATAATCTGTAAAGAGAGGCATGTATATATCGTCTAAGAATCTGTAATTGTCTGGGATTCAAGAGACCCATGGTAAAATCTCCTATCTAAACATCTCCAGTCAATGGAAAATTGCTTTTAATTGAAGCAATACCAGTCAGCTTTGCACAGGACATGGAAACTTGCTTATGGGGCAGTGCATTGTGAGGCAGAGAGTAGTTATGACATGCCAAGCTAGAAAAAATCAGTGGGTATTTCTTTCATTACAGAAATCTCAGTGTTTTCCCACTATCAGTGTTTCTTGTAGCTCATCTGGTATTCTGTTATCTCTTGTATTCTGTTGTTACTCCAGTCTTTTAAAACCTGGGTGGAGAGAACTGAAAACTGGATATGAAGGAGTTGTGAGAAGACATATAAAGCAGCTCTCATGGTAAGGGAATAAACTGGAAATGGTGGAGGTAAAAAACTGAATCAACTTTTAAGGTGCAAAGAAAAAGATTATGGGGATTTTAAAAGGGCAGGGAGAAACAAGAGGATTTAAAAGAGTAAAGATAAAGACTTGGTTTAAGTAAGGCTTAAGATGGGTAAGGAAAATACTAATCTACAGCAGTATTAATCTGGCTACAGCCATTAAGTGTTTTCCTGTCAACCTACTAACTGGGAACAATAGAGACTAGAGACTAAATTGAGGAACTTTTGATTTGTGTGACTGCAGACCTTCACAGACTATATTTTCTTTGTGAAGAAAAATGAAAAAAAAAAAAGAAAATAACAAAAAAATAAGAGGTATGGGACAATTAGTAAATCTTTCAAGCAATTGCTTTCCAGACACAGTGAGTGGATCTCTGTCCATACCAATATGCATATTTCATGTGTGGGACTGTGGTCACATTCACCCTCTCTATTTTCTGAGGCTTTTGAGCTAGAGTCTGATGAGGTTTATGGTGGTTTTCCACTAGGTTTGAGGTGAATTTGGGTTGTTTTTCTTTAAAGTCTGTAGCCTGCTTCCTGAAACAGACCTGAAAAATGTAAACCAGCATACATCCATACTGACAGACCAGCAAGAAAGAAGGCTGCTGAACCTTACTTTTTCAGACTGGTCATACTGGAGAGCAGAAAAGATTCAATTCTTTGACCCTGGCCCAAGTCTCCAGGTTGTTTTTGTGAACGTTGGTGCAATCACAATAGCAGAATCTTTCCAGGATATGGAGGGTATTTTGTGTGGGTATGTGTGAAATCCAGAATTTGAAGGAAAGATTATTGCAGTTTGTAACTTGCTTTAGTGTTTGAAGAATGCCAATCATCAAGAACACAGAGGGACTTTTGTGACTAAATTTCCCAAACGAAGTGAGAATTCCAAGAAGTGAAAAGGTATACTAATAACACTTGATTAGAAATAAAAGTTAAAAGATTTTCTATACTGTATTTCTGAGTTGGAATTAAAATAGGCTTGGAGGTTTTTATCTGTGTTTTCAAAGTTGCTCTCTGATAATTAATCTTGATTCAGATGTTTTGGCACGCAAAACCACTGCTGAAAATTTAGGACACTATATTCTGTTGAAAAGAAAATTCTGAACAGCTTGCTTTCAAGGCTTTTTTTTGTTGTTTTTCCCCTCCATGTTCTGCTAGAGATTTACTTGTTAAAATCAGGCATCATGTGTTGGCAAAGTAGGCAAGTAGTTTAAATTGTTCATTCTTTGTTCTCAGTAGATTTGTATCATGATTTGTTTGTGCAAACCTTTGCTCAACTCTCATGTGTTTCATAGGTCACCAATTTGTCTTGATATTGATGGTAGTGTGACTATACATTTTGGTGAGTTAGGCACATAACTTACAGCTTATTTAACAGAAGTTCTTAGTGAAAAAGGAAAAAAAAATCCAGACATGTGCATGCCTACAGTACAGTGCTCTTCTTCAGAAATCCTGGACTAGCCATTTTGTTTAACAAGTAAATTTTGTGGTAGCAGAACTAATGAAGCCTGGTTTCCTATAGTTTTTTGTCTCATGGGTGATTGACTTTCACTATCTAAGAGGATGTGAGCCCCAGGCAAAGCTTTTCCCATCAGTGGGGTGTTTATACAAGGGATTTCTCCCATGAGGCTTCTCTCATATCTTGAACTCACAACTGCAAGTTTTCTCAGAGCCAGGACTCTGATAGCATCTCTATGCATCTGTCTATTTTCAAGAAGAAAAAGGAAGAATTTGGCCATCTTTCACAAGTCTACCAGTGTTAGAAACTGGTTGGAAATATAATTAAGAAATAGATGGAATGAATACACAGGTGAATACAAAATGAATTGTCACACAGGCTCCAATTTTGTAGGAAATTCTACTGAAAATAATTTGGACATAACAGGATGTAGTCCTGCAGTGACTATCAGAGATACTCTGTGTGCTTGAAAACCCTGGTTCAAAGTTTCTTCCGTAAGAGAAAGCAGATCCAATAATTTATTTCCAGGTTTTCAATGTTGTGTGCAGAACCACAGATGTATAATGTGCCCCTAAAATAGTGCTTTTGTCTTTATCTTTTAGTGAGTCCATATAACTACCACCATCAGCAGTTGATTAACTATGGCCTTTAATCCAGATTTCATAGTTTTTCATCTCAGAACAGAAGATTTTCATTTCAGCCCTACCACAAAAACCTGTGCTTGCAAATGTTAAGTCTAATCTTTTAGTTTTCACGATTGCACACTCATTCATAATTGTGTAGGTGATTAGCCAGTCAAATGCAAAGTATGCACTATTATTTTTTTTAAGAACTGCATTCTTCAGCTCAGTCCACTGAAACAATTTCTAGCACTTCATGTATTTATTTAGATGGTAAAGGCAAAGTCATAAAGTGATAGTCCTAGTACAGCCAGGATATAGCAATGCCTATATTAAAGCCAGTGAAGTAAAATTCTAATGTGTATCCTTTGATGCTCTGCTTCAGTGATGCAATAAAAATGTACATTTTAATGGTACTTTTATAGTACTTGAACCATTGGCTGTATTGAAATGCAATTTTTCAATCTTGATGTTTTTGGAATGTGTTGAGAGTGTAATATGTGTGGGTTTTATAGGTTCCAGAGAGACCTTCCTCAAACTTTTCTTTCACCTACCCACAGAAAATCCTCCCTTGTTTGGGTGCTAGGGAACCCTTGTGAATTAGTCACAGGCCATGAGGTGAGAAGTGGAGTTTGAGCTAGCTGTCTGTATTTTAATTAAATGAGAAACTCCAGATTCTCACTAGACAGTTTCTTAGGTTTGGATTTTACTCCTTCTCCTTGGAATCTGAACTGCTGGAAATTTCCTGACTTCTTGTATTGTATACTTACCTGTATTTTTGAGAGTGTCCCATGCAATTTTTAAGAACTGTTGGGGAAATAAACTGCTTACAGTATCTAGAACATTTCAGACATCCATTTCCAGAGACATTGAAGAGGTCTCAGTAGCACCAGTTCACATATGGGAAACTTGAAGCACAAAAGATTGAAGTGGCTTTCCCCGGACCATCCAGCAAGTAAGAAACAGAACAAGAGTTAGGGGTTTGTGTTTCTACCTTGGGCCACATCCATTCAGACACATGCTGCAGCCATCAGGAGAGGAGAAGACATGTCATATGCTAGCAGTGAATAGCAGAGATATTGACCTTCAGAAATGGCAACCACTTCACCTCTGTGGTTCGTAAAACAGAGTGTCTGAAGAGTAGAAGGAGATGGAGATTGGCACCTTCTGAAATTCAGCCAGCTTGCACCAGTGTGCTGGCAAGGAGAAGTTCATGTGTCTGCCTCTATTAGGAAGAGGCATGCATCCATATCTGAGTCCATCTTCATGTGATTTTTTTGTCTCTCACTCGATGAAAAAATGCTTTTGTGGGTACAGAATGTGGTTGTACTATTTTCTTCCATGCTCAGCTGTGATGGAGGCTTTCATTGGAGAATGAATTGCTTTTCCTTCCCGCCTGTGCAGACACCTCATATTCCTTTAGATACTGTCTGGTCTCATATTTCACTAGATGAGCCATCTCATCATCTTACTCATAACCTAAACAAGCTAGTTTTTTCTCTGTGTACCACAGTAGGAGCCTGGGCATAACAGACCAAATTTTGAACTTCTGTCCTGGATTGTGCTGTTTTACCTGTATAACCAGAGATGGAGAAGTATTTATGCTGTTCTTCCTACATCCAGTTACTCAAATCACAGCTTTTCGGCAGCCAGAGGATGAACATTACTCATAAGTTTTTTTGCTTCTCTCACAGGCTTCCTCATTGAGATATGTAGGCAAAATAACAGCTTTACATATTCTTCTGCAAATGGGGAGGAACAGCAAGAAACTATCTTGGGGCATGATGAGAAACTCCAGACAGAGAAACTGAATTCTGATATATTTTTAAATGATTCTTTTTTGCTTATGGCATTCAGAATGCCATTGGAACCCATTATATAACATGGTCACAGCATAGGAACTGAAATGTGAACTCCAAGCAAACAGTAGAGAAGGAGGGGATCTATTTACATTTAAAGGAGAGCACTGTAAACATAATACTGAAATGTTCCAGTGGAATTTTTTTAACAGCAGTGAAGGGTAAGTCTGTATAAGAGCATTCCCCAACAACAGCTCCTACTTTAGTATGTCCCCAAGTCCTAAAGCTGTGCACTATTGTTTTGTGATGGTAAACCATCTTGTGTGTGTACTCAATTCTTTTTTCCACTAACAACCCAAACTATGGGCCAGGGAAGATTAAGATGAGATTTTCATTTCATTCAGAGCTCTGAAGTCCAGCCCACTGGAACTTGTATCTTTTGAAGCTCTAATAATTAACATTCCTGCATTCCCTAAACTGCAGCACTCACCAAAATTCCTGCACAGCTGAATGAGGGCAAGGAGGTTGTCTCACCACCAGGGAGAAAAGTGTGGCAACCCTTCCTGGAAGGATTCCTGCTGGTGTGGGGTTGATTGAAGAAGAGGATTCACCTGAGCTGAGAGTGGCCAGAAGGCTCCTGGCCCCTATACAAATACAGGAGGTATGTGCGATGTAGCTCTCTTTAGTCCTCTTTTTTTAACTTATCTAAGATATAGTCTATTTCTCACCCCAGGCCTCTACTTACTGCTCAGTGTCCCTGTCAATCCAAATTTGGAAGCATATTTAAGAGATTTTTCTTGACCCTCCAAAAAAGCTGTGATTTCTAACAACTATTGTGAGGATACAACTTTTGTTTCCAGATCACTTCCTCCCTCATGGGAAAGGAGGCCAAGGGAGGCCCTAACAATGACCCAACAAAGCCTGTCACCTGAATCAGCTCCCAGATAAGCAGAAATCACTTGGAAGTTGCAATATGTCAATAGGTAATGTTTCACACACATTATGTGGCCAAAAGAAGTACCCACAGTCCTCTGCTGAAGTGCCAAGGAATCCATTTGGCCTTTTAGCATGGCACAGTCCTTGCTCACTTTCATTCACATGTGATGTCTCGGGGTCTGTAGTGTGACCATGACACACAGTTTACCTCATTTAGAGTTTCTCAAGCTATGATCTCAGAAAAGTTGTCTCAGAAAAGAAGTCCAGTCCCTGTCCCAAGGAAGGGTCCGTTAAACCAACATCACTTTGCCATAGAGATCTGTCTGGTCTGTTCTTAAATACCACCCATAATGAGCTCTCCAGACAAACTCGCAAATGTTAGAGGACTCCTTTGCCCTTTGCCCTCCTTTGTCCTTTTTTGTTAGAGGACTCCTTTGCCCTGATTTCTTGTACTGCAAATGAAGCATATTGCTTCTTATCCTGTCTATACTGGACCTGGAAAATAGTTTGTTCCTCTCCTTTTCTTTTTGCAGCCTTATACACCAAAAATTGTTCTCAAGTCTCTTCTCAGCCTTTTTCTCTAAACATCTTGTTTGTTCTGCCTTTCCCTGTATTTCACGTTTTCTGATTTCCATCACTCTCCTCAGGGCTATCTCCATTTGGCTCCATCTGTGAAGTGTGGAGTCCAAATGGGGCAGAGTACTTCAGCTGAGCTCTTTCCCATGCTGAGAAGGGAAAGCATCTAACCTTTCTATGTGTTTCACAGTCCTACCAGCATTTGCCATTCCAACACTTAGGCCAACAACTGTTCCCTAATTTGAGGGTGAAGCAGGAATCTCTAACCCAGAAGCAAAGCAAAGCAGGTACTCAAACATCACATTTGGGATACTGCTGGCTCCAGGTGGACTGGTGGCTGAACCCACAGAGGGATCTCACTTGGCTGCCCTTCTTTCTTTTCTGTCTGCTCAGAAAGGGTGACAAGGTGTGGCTTGCCAAGGCAGGCTGCCAACAGCTGAAATTTCCTGTACAGCTGTAGAAATAAATAACTGTTGAGCATACCTGGTTCCCATCACTCCCTTTCCCTGGCTCTGCTTTGCCCTTTCTAGCTCAAATACCCTGCTTTGCCATCTACTTGTGGAGGGAGGTACCTAGGATCACAGAGTGCACGCCCAATCTCTTCCATCTCTCTTCTCATGCCTACCATTTTTTTTTTTTTTTTTGGAAGGACACAGATGAGATTTGTGGCATGTTTGGTGCTGCATGGCTAGTGCCCACCTCTCTTGATATGCTGGGCTTTTTCTGGTATGACCTGCTTAGAATCACAAAAGCTGTGGCTTGGCTACATATATGGGGCTTCATAATGCCAGAGATGGCTTTTCCTGTGTCATCTTAACTAATTAAGAGCATAAGGAAAGTGATGGAATGATTAATGCTTTGACTGTCCATGCTCTAGATGCTATTAAAGACTTTAATTCCATAGCAATTGATTGCAAATATCCAGTGACTGATGATGCAAATAATGCCATTATTTACTCTCACCATGGGCTTCATTTAGGTACCTAATGTCAGTCTGTGGTACCATACACAGTCATTGAAATGCAGCTTTTATAACTATTCATTGCTGTAATGAAAACCAGAATTATTTCAAGAGCTGAACAATAAAATTGTTAGGCATTTGTTTTTCTAGCTAACCTTCCAAGTGACAAAATATTTAAGGCATATAGTGCAACTGGTTTTCATCTGAGACATGAGATGGATGATATCAGGGTATAAAATGTACATTATTCTCTGTATGTACAATTTTGTATTATGTAAGTAAACGTATTTTTAAAAATATAGTGGGAAAACTTTCAGTCAAAACAAATAATGTTCTGTGTGTTTACAGAACCTAAGGATCTGCTCTTTCTGCCTTTTTGTTAAATCTTTGTGGCTTGAACTTGATTTTCAAGTTTCCATAAGACTGTCCAAATTGGTTTGCTCTTAGAGCCATATTTTAAAGTTTATTTTCAATTTCTCTTGCAGTCTATCTAGTATTTATCAGTTCCAGGAAAAATCTTGATAGAGAGACTGTGTCATTTTTCAATTCAGTGTGTTTTTAGTGGCTTTATAGTTCTTATAGATGGAGCATAATTTTATGATTATGCTTACAAGAAAAAAAGGCAGAGACACAGCATTCCAACAGTAAACCAAAGCTATAACAATGTCATGAAATAATGCAAATATAATTGTGATGAAATTAGCACATGAGATTTTATAGCTCATGTGATTAGCTGTCCAGCTGTTTTTAGGAGGCAGGGCTGGAGACCAGTTGTGGGACTTCTCACAGAACGTGACATAGGGATAATGGCTTCTGGGTTGAAGTGCCTCACACTAGTAGAACTCCAGGTCCTCTCCTTAGTAAGTTGGGGACAGGGAATGGCAGCAGTGATTCTCAGGAGGCAAAGGCAATATTTTATATGGAATTAGCAGGCAGTCTGGATGGCAGATGCTGGCAGCCATTTGATGTGCATCAGACTGGGACACTTGAACAGACACTTGAACACTTTTGTCTTTAAAAAAATGTAAAAATATATCAGTCACTCTGTAGAAAACAGTTTTGTGGGCAGCAACATTACTGAGGTCTAATCCATAACTTTCTGTCTTATGGGTAGATCTTGTCTGATCTATAGTGCAAATGCCAATGAAATCTGTCCCAGACCTAGGATTCCCATGATGTTTCACATTCACTGATGTCTAAAATGGTTGCCATTTTCCAGTGGAGCTTCTCCCCATTTCAGTTTAACAACCTTGTGGAACTGAACACATGTGACATCTCTGTTCCTCTTAAAAGGCAATTGAAGTTGGCTGTGTCCATAGACGTTATTAGGGGAAGACACATATCATGATTACACTTTTTCAATATCTTAGGAAGCTAGGCCAAGAATAATAATGGTATGAGTTTGCTGGATAAAATCACATCAGGATGTTTTTAGATACAAACTCTCCAGGTTTGGCAGGATCTTGTTTGGAAAATGAATTATGCATTTTAGGGGTTTGCTGTAAAGTCAGTTGCAGATTCCTTGGTAAGACAGATCTTTACCTTCTGCTCTCCCCCATATGAAGGACAGGTGATGAAAAATATATGCATTTATTTCTTTAGATTATAGGAAGTCAAAGGGGAAATTAGTTCAGATGGTTTATATACTTTGAACATTGTATACAGAATGTTACACGTCCCATGTCAGAGGGAGCTGATTCACTATTTGTAAAATTAAGGATGAAAAAAAAAGTTAAAAGTAGAATAGGATTCTACTTTTTCAAATATTGAGTAAATCGTCAACACAGTAAGTAATGCCTGCAGAGACGTTTAGCACATGCTCCCCTTGAAGTATCTTTTAACTGCTGAAACAAGTCACCTGAATATCTTTGAAATAAGATATTTAATTGCCTTTCAGAACAAAATCAAAGTTAGGCAATAGTAAGAAATTCTTTGTCCTATCATATAATGAATGCATAAAACCCAGGCTTGCATCCAAAGTAGACAAAGTCATGTAGTAGTTTAAGCAGATCTTTTGGGAAAAGTTGGGGTTTTTCTTATTTCATGTCCTTCCCTCTCTGTCTCCTGCCCCTCCCCAACCCCCACCACTCCCCCAAAAAAAAAAAAAAAAAAAAAAAAAGTGTAGCAAACACTAACAACCAGACACATGTTTTCAAATTTACAAGATTTTAATAGTCTGAAAACAATTGGAGAACTCTTCCAAAAAACTTGCTGACCTCTGATCACAGGTCAAAGAACTGGTAGATTTTAAAGCCAGGAGAGGTTCTAAATATTCATCTCTTTCAGCTTTCCTTACAGGACAAACCATAGAATTTTACCCTGCAGTTCTTGGTTTGTGCCTAGAGCATTTGAGCCAAGTGTAAAAAAAATTTATATTGACACAATTTCTTTTGTAGTCATGGGATCTTGTTATGTCATTATGTCCAGCATTAAATCATCTGTCTTTACAATGTGAACACCAGTGCCTGCACTGAGGTGAAGATATGAGCTCAGAAAAATGAGATTAACACCAAAATGTGTGTCACAAGCTCAGAGTGCATAATCATTTTCCAAAAGCTGAAATATCTCATGAAGCCCAGAAATGGGGGATCTGTTGAGTTACCAGCAACAGAGGTGAAAGATCAAGTTCTAGTGCCAATTACTGGTTTCCCATATGCCTCTCCTTAATGATAATATCCTATGAGAGACTGTGATTTAACATAGCCACAACACTGACACGTAAGAGCTACATCTAAGGAGATAGAGAACAGTGGTTCAACTGTTTGTCTCTTCTTTCCAGAGCTGAGAAACCAACTACGTCTGGTCCCTTCTATCACCAGAAACATGATCTGTTATTTTTGCTGGGGTTACAAAGGTAACTAATGTGATTCTGTATCTTATATGGTTGAAAATATGTTTTGGAAAATATGCTTGATATCTCTCATCTCCTTTCTAGCATACAGAGTCAGCATAAATATGAAGTCTTTGGTAAACAACAAATTTTGATGAAAATTTTGATGAAAATTCTCCACCTAGAAAGAGGGAAAAGGCAGAAAAGCATTCAAGAAATAGTTACAGTGACATTTTGATTTTGAAGGTCAGGATATCAGAGGACATCAATGATCTTCAAATACTGCAATTGAAAACTTGGGGCACACAGAATTCATTAATATTTTCTCTGTAAAGCCTCCGATTGATTGGCCATTACTACTTTGCCATTTTAATTTACATGGCATGCTTCCTGTCTGGTAACACATGCAAGGTTTAATGTAAGCTTTGAGCTTCACATTCAGCCCCATGAAGGGCATTGGTGTTCAAACTGGAAATACCAAAATACAAAGCCATAAAGGAGGAGCATTTTGTTCCTCCCTGCCCTATAGTCCTCAAGTCCATCTCTTTTTGAGGTGTCTGGATTTCTATTCTGCACACGACTGGAGCCTCAGAAGCACTTTTCTGAGCATGCTTGGCGTGGTCCTGCAGCCTTCAGAAGGGCCCAGTGCAATCAGCAAGCTGAGCACCTTTAACACCATGTCCTGGTTTGTAAGATAAGCTTGTATTCTATTTGCCATCTGTTGGAGGTTGGGCAGGTTTGTTATCTCTTCCAAGAACAATGGTTTGCTCAGAAGAGGTAATGGTTTGTTAATGGGCCATTGACTGACTCACTGCAGGGCTGGTAACGTTAACACCATCCCATTGTGAGATGCTCCACCCAGAGGGGGAAGCCAAGCACTCTTTTATTGTATAAAGGGGTACCTTTGGGGGACAGAGCAGCTCTCTCTCTCTTTACGGGATTCCCAGAGGAGCAGCTCCTTTGGCAGGACTCCCGAGAGAAGCGGCCGGAGCGCGGTGAGGCGGCGGCGGCGGAGCTTGGAGGCGGCCCTGGCGCAGAGGAAGACCGGCCCAACTGCCACCAGATCTTCAGAGGAAACTATACCCTTCTAAAGATCACCACTGCAGCTGCAATTCATCAGCCACTGCAAGAGGAGCAGCTATCATTTCAACTGGACTGCTATTAACACCCCGAATCCTCAGAGTGTCAGGTTGTGGACTTTATCACTAGTTTTGTTTGTACCAATTGCATTTGCCCTTTTAAATTGTTATTTAGTTTCTCCTAGTAAAGAATTGTTACTCCCATTCCCATATCTTTGCCTGAGAGCCTTTTAATTTAAAAATCCTGGTAATTTGGAGGGAGGGGGTTTACCTTCTCCATTGCACAGGAGGCTTTTGCCCTCCTTCACAGACTCCTGTCTTGTCAAACCAAGACACACCAGTTGGATCAGGCCAGTGCAAACATGGATTTGACTCCCTCAAATGGTGCTCACTGGGACCACGTGCCACTTCTCACAGTACTGAGGTAATGTACCCACCCTCAGACCAAAGCTCAGTTAGTTAAGTGCACATCTGTGTGGATATGTGTTTATGCATATATCTGTTGTTTATTAAAAGAAGCTACAAATAATCTCTGGCACAGTTACCAAGACCAGAACTCTTCTCCCAAATGACTGCTCTGACCACTTAGACAAGGGCAAGCTCTGTCCTGCATTTACTGTATATGGCTTGACTTTCCTCTAACCTGAGAAAAAGCCTGATCTTGTGTCTGGCCTCCTTGGCCAGCGCTCCCATCAGAAACCTGGCAGGAGGTGTGTATCAGTGCAGCACTCCATGGACATCTGATGTCCCTGTTCCCCCAGGTTCATGGGTAAAAGCCTCTGGGAGCCAGGATAGCTGCAAGATGGTATGGGACACATGGCTCTGAAGAGTCCAGGTCAGCTAGCAGACCATTGGGCAGCTCTGGTCACTGCCTGGACTTCAGCAGTGACTCCCAGGATGTTAGCTGGGGTATCTTGCTGTCCAGAGTCTAAATGTAGTCAAGAATTCCATTCCAAAAAGGAAAGATCAAATTTTTCAATTTCATCATTTGAAAGTAGGGAAGAAAGAGAATGCAATGAAAAATGCGGAAATTAGAGTCTTGTTGCATGTGTGGGTCAGTCTGCTTGTTTGTTTTAAACCACTTAATTAGAAAAGGACATATTAAAATTGTTTAAAAATTCCAAGACAATGTATTATTCTGTGTTTAGTGGAAGTTTGGAAAAGTTCAGGTGCTAAAATTTGAGTTGTACCTGTGTGACTGTGACTGAAATGGGAGGATTCTGCCTCTTACAAGGTAAGTTAACACACAGAGCATAGTGTCGTAATTTCTGTAGTGCAAATGGGACCATTCATCTGGAGAACTTGGCTGTGTGTGTGTTTGCTGTGTCACATAGGAGATGTTTGCTTTTACAATTGCTTTTCTCTTGTTTTGGTTTCACCCATTTACTGACAGCTATGGTGTCCTCTATCCTGGAGCAGGAAAACAGAGAATGCTTTTCAGTTTGCTGAATCTGTCTCCTCTTGTATACATTACTGCTTGCTTTGTCCATCCTTTGGTGCAGCAGCAATCATGTCAGTAAAAAAGAGGAAAGCATCAAAATTTCCTGCTGCAGACAGAGACTTGCACACATGACTAAACTGGATTTGTCCAAACTTCTGCCTTTTCATTCTTTCTCAGATGTTTTGTGGGGAAGTTGTTTGTGTTCTGACAAGCAAACTATTGTTTGTTTGTTTGTTTGCTTTTTAAGTGTTAGGCATTTTAAAAAGTTCATATTTTTTATGCTCCAATGATTACCCAAATTGCTACGATCCATTAGTATTTGCCTGGAGGATTAGGACTAACATTCAGAATAAAGTGCCCAGAGTGTCTCTTTGATTATTACAGAACTACCACAAAGTATTATTTGGTGGCAATTTTATGATGTGCCTAAGTGGAATAAAATGTCAATTTTATTAAAAAAGGAATGCACCCAAGGATACTGCAATGGGACCCTGCTACAAATGTTTTGCAATAGGACACATCCTCATGAAGTGACTTAGTGTCTCAACTGGGACTTAAATCCCAAGGAGAATTCCAGAATTGTCACTTACTGACACTGGTTTATTTTCAGTGGAGAATGCTGACTTCTCAGAAAAGGATGAGGGGCAAGAACCATCTCATTTGTTTTATCCTTGTGTTTGGTGGGTCAGGACAAAGTTATTTGGGGGCAATTGTGCTGCATTCCTTGTCAGATACTC
Organism: Lonchura striata; assembly: GCF_050655825.1. Lineage (NCBI taxonomy): Eukaryota > Metazoa > Chordata > Aves > Passeriformes > Estrildidae > Lonchura > Lonchura striata. The sequence continues at coordinate 79,424,262 of NC_140705.1, read as the reverse complement.
ATTCCTCAAGTGTTGAGCAGGGAATTTTAGTGCTTTCACTTAGGCTGGTTAAAAATAAATTGTGTCAGAGGCTAGGAGATGCATTTTATGTGTCTCTTCTAAACTTTGCAGTCAAAAATCTCTGTAAGCTGTGCAAATGCGCTGCAATCCTGTTAACATCTGGCAAGCAACAAATGGGAAAAAAACAGTTCAAAAAATCTTTAACATAATATTGCAAGTCAAGTTTTTAATTAGCTGGGGTTGGTTTTTCCCCCTTATTTTGTGTAGGCCTGAAGTGATCAGCAATTTCTTAGTCAGAAAATATGCTGCTTCCACTGACAGTTCTGGTTACAGTGTAACTCCAACTACTGGACTATCTCATTTGAAATGAATTGTTATTGCTGCATTTTTTAAACAGTTCTTGAGACTGATGGGAGTGGTACAAGCTTGCAGGACTGTGTCTACAATCAGCACATGACAGTAGGTGATGTAAAGATGAATGACTCCTTGAATTTTAAGTGACATGGAATGTAAATCAGGTAAGTCACAGGCAGAAACACATATTTCTGGAGAGCTATGTCAAAATTGGAAACATTTGAGTTCTAATTAATGAAATGAGAAAAGCCACTTTGGGCATTATTTTCCCAGCGAAGGATGCTTTTTAAATGATAAAGCATATGTTATGGCTGCTGTTCTTGTACGTAGGTGTGTCCATGAATACACATACCTAAGCACAGAGGAAACTGATCCATTTCTTCTCTTTTTAACTCATGCCTAAGAAAAAGACAAATTCTAATTTATAAACCAGACATATTTCTTCATGATAAATCCAACTTAGAGTTAAAACATGCTTTGAAGTTTTTCAATATTTGTATCTTTTTGAGAGAAGATGTCCATGCTTCATGCTCAGAAAATTGAGATGTCATTTAATGCACTTTCTCGTATGATAGAAAAGACTTTCCACGTGGATGATGCATTACATCTCAGGAGCTCTGAAGATTGTCAGTACCTATTTTACTTACATGTGTGTGTCTCCTTGGTACCCAGAACTGCCCATCCTCTTCTTTGCAGCGAATTAATGTTTAGCTTTAAGCCCAGCATGACTATAGCACAGCTCAGGCTGGACACTTCTTGAGTGCTGTGCACACCCCTGTGTGAAGTAAAATAGACTTCAGCAGGAGTCACTGCCTGAGACGTGCAGGTGGGTATTTCTGGCAATCCTAACTCACTATATCGGTGTGTAAAGTCTGTGACAATTTCTCTGTAGATAGCAGTAGTTTCTCATTACTTTAAAATAATTTACTGACAACGTGGAGCTCAGTTACTAACATTTAAAAGTAACAAGCTTGCTAAAAGTGATGGGCAAGATGGGCATCGTTAATTGAAGGGGGTCCATGGAAGAGGATGATTTTGGTTTCTCCATCTACATTGTCTTCCCTTTCCTGCCTTGCAGACAGACTCTCTTGCTGCACAGGGATGGCAGAACTGGTGAATGTGGGGGGAAGTGCAGAAAAGTTTGGGCAGAAGAGCAAAAGAAGAAGGGGTGGAGATTGAAAGATAGTGAGCATTATTTCCACTGCCTCCATGAGACATCAAGAGTTTTGAGAGGATCCCAGCTCCTTGAAGATATTTGATTTCTCTAAAGGCTGCTGAGAAAGAAAGGGAGAAATAGAGAAGGCCTGCACATCCTTACCTAATGGAATGTCTGACCCTGATGCTGGGAGAATGTCTCAATTTTAAGTTTCCTTTAGGCAGCTTCAAAGTACTGGAAACTCCAGTTGAGGGCCATTAGGGTTTATGACTTTTGGGTTTCGTTGCAGGTAAACTGCAAACTAAACTCCAACTAAGTCACTTGGGTATGTAAATTAGATCCTTCTTTCCTGAAGGATGAAATGTAAATGAGATCCTTCTTTCTTGAACATGCAACTAAACACTGATGAATCAGTAGCTGAATTATCATAAAACTAGTCAGTGATGCTGCTCTTGTTTCACTGGAATGGAATGTGGTGTGACCAGTTTGATGTATATTGTGATACACTGAGGGACTGAGAGACTGGAACTGCTTACAGTCAAGTCCAAAAAGTCAACTGCAGAGCTTAAAGTACCAGAATGCAATATAAGTATTTGGGAGCTGCAGTTCTCAGAAGAAAACACTCTCCAGTGTGTCTGTGCTTAGGAAATTTCTTCTTTCTTTTCCCTCACTATCCCCAAGGCTCTGCTGGGATAACTGTGAGGCATTGCTGTCGTTCATTGTCTGCTGCCTCTGCAGAGCCTTCTGAGCATTGAGATCAGGCAGGTGTATCTGTGTCAAGTCACAAAATATGGGGAAATTAAATCAGGACATTCTAAAGGTCTTAACAGATGCCAAGCAGCCATATTCAGAATTGCCAACACCTTTATTTTTATCTTAGTCAGTTTGTGTTCAAGCTCGAACATGTGTGTACACTAAGATTAGAACTATTTGCATGCCAGGTTCCAGACTTCAGTTATTTTTGAGTTAACTCTATAAAAATAAATATTTTTTAAGTGTGTGTCATTTGATCAGGAGAAGAAAGGGAGATGATTTTATTTAATGCAGAAATAAAAGGCACTTTTTCTTTCAAATTGGTTAATTAAACAAAGAAAAAGCAAAGCTATGCATAGACATCAAGCACAAAACAGGTGGTGTGGTTTGACAGGTGGTATCCTCTGTTGCCTTCCTCCCTTCTCCAAAGGTAAAAATTAATCTAATTTTTAGATCCATGAGAGCTGGTCCTCATAGTGTTTATGTGATATCTGCTATACAAGGAATCTGCAGTGCTGCAAGGGAAGTTATGGCCCAATGCACTAGTGCCCCATGCTTCTATACCAACATTTATCTATTTTTTTTCTAGTTTTCCAGTTCTGAGATAGATTGAAGTACACTTGAATCAAATATCTAACCAAACTTTTCTGATATTTAAGATATTCAAGGGGTAGATTCCATATGTCTTGCAGATAACATCTGCTTGCAGATGTAGCTTGTATTTGTGCATGTAAAAACAGGGCTTTCCACTCAACTAATAGATTTCTTAATAAGACTCCTGATGGGATAATCTATCTTTATAAAGTCCAATAGCGGCTTCTTAGGGCTAATCCTGAATTTATAGCATTTTTATGTATAAAGAAACAGGAAGAAGTGTTCTGTAGATTCAGGGAAGTAGTACAGCCACTCACTCTGGCTGCTGCTGTGTTGGGCTAGCTGCAGTTACAGCCAAGCTCCTGTAGAAGAGGGTCTCTATTTCTATTTGATTATTAAAAACAGTGGTCCAGATGCAACATCTGGCTCAGGAAATCCCTAAACTCCTGAATGTTGGAAACACAGAGGATATTAAGAGAGGGGGGTGTGTGGAGGGGGAATCACTCTGAATGCACCCTGTTCTTATATTCTTTTCCTAAGCATCTGCCTTTGTCTGTTGTCTAAGGCAGGATATTGGGCTGGATGGACCTTTCATCTACCCAGGGGTGGCAGTGTTCTGTGTTTGGGGAGTGGAGTGGGCTGTCATCATCCAGGATCTGATGATCCCAAATGTGACTTTCCTCTCCTGTCTAAACCTTTATGGCTGTAGTGCTTCATCTGCTTTCCTGAAATCCTGCTCACAGCAGAAGTGCAGCATAGGAGGAGGGAAAGAGTTGGCCCCCTCCTCAAGGGCTGTGTATTTTTATGTATTTATTTTGGCTTGGATGGAGATTTTTTTTTTCTTTTTGCCTCTGAATAGGAAATTCAGAAAAGTCACATAATTTTTAATCCCTGACAGTTAATGGGCTTTGAAAAAGATTCTGGATAATACTGAGCAATTAAGATGCCATTTTAATAGTTCTTTCAAGTGAAATCAAGTGAGTAACTAAATAAAATTGAATGAGGACCATGTCAGGCCACCCACAAGCTCTCATATCTGCTACAAATAGATGAATAAGTTAGAGTGTGGGACAAATGCTGTGTCTAAGTGGTCCTATTTATGTGTTATTGGATGACTCTAGGAATGAGGCTTTCAGCTGGAAGATTTGTTTCCTTTGAACAATGTTTCAAAGCAAGAACATGCAAGATTGTCAATTCCTATTCAAACAGCAGTAACTTTCCAATCTTTTATTTTTTTTTGTGGTAGTGTTAATGCTGTTGTTTTGTATAGACAGTGTGCTGTAAAAGTCACAGAACATAAACAGGATTTTTTGCATTAAATGCTGGATTAGAGTTTCTGCTGCCTAGTTATTAGTATGATGATATATGAATGCATTTTGAAAGTTGCTTTAGACTGCAAGCATGGAGTATGGCATTACACATGGTTTGTATTTGTTCTACACAGATTAAAAAAGCAAAGTGGAGATAAAGGGAAAAAATTACTTTTGAGATAAACAGTACAATAACTAAGTAGGTACTGGAAAATGGTATCTTTCAGTTGTAGATCAGTTCATTTTCTTAGGGTGAAAAAACCTTCTTTTAGGCTTTTCCAACCTTATATGTTAACTTTTGTGCTAGGATTTCTCACTATAATTAGAAGTATTAACTGGAAACTGTATTTCTGAAGTGGCTATTCTTTGTACTTTAACTGGATACCTAACCCTGTCTTATATCTATGCAAATATTGATAAAATATTGATGGTTTTAAAAGGTCCCATTTGAAGTTACGACAGAGATATTAATACCATGACATATGATAAGAGCCTTGAAGACTTGACTTGCATCTACAGCATTATTTTTACTGAAATGTGCATGGAGAAGGCAGCGATTAAAAGCAACAGCCAAAATAATCTCATTATATTTCACCTACAGATTCACAGAAAAAGTCATATTATTCCTCAAGAATTTCCTCTGTAGAATACCTTCTGAGCACAGCTGATGGAGTGGGTAGCAGATAGCACTCCCTGCTCACGCCACACAAACTTGTTTTCCCTTCATCCCAGGGAATGAACGGATTATTACCTCATGCCTGTAGGTGCTACCCTGGTACAAATACATACTTCCTGTTTTTGGTCTCTCCCAAAACATGCTTTTCTGATTTTGCTTTAAATTTGGGACAATATAGACCCCCTCTAGTGGTCAAAATATCTTCTGTACATTTCTACGGTATTTGACTCTAAAGATGTTTTGCTGAGGGGTCAAAATGTCTGCTTTACATTTTAAAGTAATACGACCATAGTTAGTTAGTTTTTCTAAGAAAACCACTGGAATGAGCCAAAACTGGAGGAGAAAAATGCGTAGGAGAGGTGTTCCAGTGTGTGTCAGGTCCCAGGAATGTGGTCAGTGGCACTGACGGGTGTACACAGAGAGTAACTGCAAAATTCATTGCACCAACTCTCCCTGCCCAGCTGGCACACAAGAGTAGAGATGGTGCTGGAATGCCAGGGCTGGGTCTGCTGCTGGAGGCAGGAGAGTGCTTAGGGACAAATGGGAAACAAAAGGTTACTGCTGAGGAAAAAAATGCCTGTTTAATTTCACAGGCTGCTGTTTCTCTGATCACTGGAAACCACAGGCATACTGGATGGATGTGTTAAGGTACAGAAAGCAAGAATAGGTTGATTTGCTGGTGTCAATGTCTCCTCTTAATTTGGTAGAGTGGTGCTAAAAATACCCAAACATTTGGACTTCCAAGAGAGTTATGATGTGCAACATTTAAATTTAGAGGAAGACTCTTCTAATCACTTTTCCTCTAATATGTTTACATGTGAAAAAGTGGCATTTCCCTTTGCTGTTTTGTTGGTATTGTCCTCTGTGGTAAGGTATTTCAGCAGCATCTGATTTCTAGGAAGCTGAGACAGTTTCTGAAACTGCTGGGGGAATCAAATGTTTAAAATCACTATGGCATCTTTAAAATCATCTGTGTCATCAGGAAGATAATCCTCATGGCTATCCCAAATCAGTCTCAACAGACACTAGACAGGGCATCTCCTTCCCTTCTGGATCTGGCTGATTCTCACACATTGCACAAGCTTCCACTGTGTTTCTTAGGCTCTTCCCTAAGCCCTGGACTTGACTTTTTGTCTGCTGCCTCCCAGCAGCCACACATACCATCTGCCACTCAAAGGATAAAAGAGTCCTGTCAACACAACAGCTGACCAAGAAAAAGAGTCATTCACCAATGTGTTTATTCACTGAAGAGCACTCGATCAATTCTATCAATGGTGACAAAGAGGATTGAATAGGAACATACAATAATTATGTTGCTGTTTTAAAACCCCACTAGCCACAATAATGGTTGCTGAAGCACTTATCATTGTCATGTGATTCCTATTAGCCTATTCTTAAGGAGGCCAAGGAAGAGGGATTGTGCTGTTTCATAAAAATACATTTAATGTTATTTAAAAGTTTGTAATGCGAGTGTTGGCTTCCCGGAATCCCCTGCTTTTCTTCATCTCCTAGTAGCTCTTCTGCATACCTTTGGCCTGCAAATAAAATCTCTCTGTGCCTTAATCCACTGTGACATTTTAAAACTGCTAGCAGGGGTCATCCTGGCTAAAGGCTTCTGAACAATTGTTTTTTTTTCTGTAGTAAGTCTGAAACCCTGCACCATGTACTGGTAGATATGTATGGTCAGTAGCTGTGTGCTGCCATCAAAAAAGAGACAAGTTGCCAGAGTAGCTGGATTGCTTAGAATTTGGGGTATGAGGTTTTTATTCCAGTTTAATTAATTTCTATGTCATAAATAGATACTTCCAAAGTAAAAGTTAGAAATAAGCATGAAAATTTTATTTGTTCTTTTCAATGTAAGATTAAGAAAATAATATTTTAAATTAAATTTCTCTTAGTTATGCAGCTATAGCCATTTACCATGTTAATAAGCAATACTTGCTCACCTGATTGTGAAGAGGATAATGGCTTTAAGAAAGAAAATGAAAATGAGATTATTGCTTGCTTTTATTGAACTTTCTTTTTCAAATTTTCAAATGCTGTATTATGTTCAAAAATAGTTTTTCACCTTAAGAAATGAAGACAATATTCATATTCAACCTTCAGAGTCCTTCCCCTTTACCGAATTGAAACAGTTGTTATCAAAATCTTTTTTATGTATCAGACTCTGAACTCAGTCCTTAACCTCCTTTTGATGAACTAAATAGTCATAATTAATGGGCTTCCTCATAGATGATGTTCATTTTCCAGGTAAATGATTAGCAGTGTTCCAGCTATATTAAATGGAAGTATTAAGGTGCAACTCCTGCCAAGACTGTGGCATGGTTATGGAAGAGGTGAGAGACCAAACTATTTTCTATCATGGCCTTGTTTCATCTTCCATGCACTGAGCAGTGGGATTTGCAGGGCACCAGTTTTGTCCTCTTCTAATTATTCCTGGTATTCCACATGGCTGACTTTTATTCAAACAGTGATTTTGGTATGGAGCTTATAGGACAAGGAAGATTAGTTATGTCCTTGCTAAAAACTCATATGGCTTTTCTCTGAAGTTACTAGAATTTATCAGCAACCCTTTTGAACTGCAGGCACTAGGTCAGGACAGTATTCCAGCAATATTTGCTCAGGACTGCGTGCAGCCATCCAATAGCTGTCCACTGGATACAACCCCTGGGTATCTGCTCATGTATCCAAGAGCAGCATTGTCTCTTTCAGCAGCATGTAACACAGGGAGCTCCTGTTCAGCTGACAGAGCAGCATGACTCCAATATGTCTCTGGTGACCTAAGGCTCATGAAAGAGATCCCTTTTTTCCCAACTTCAGTTAATCATGAAGGGAAACAAGATTACATTGAGGTCTTTTTAACCTTTTTTTTTTTTTTTCTTGGGGACTAGCTTCATTCCTGTGCCCCAGAAACAAAGACCTTAGGTATGAATGGCTATATGGCTGAAAAGATCCATTCTTTTGCTTTGTTCAGTCAATATATAACAGATGCCAGCAAAGGTATTGAAAGAACTTTTGGTATGGGCATATGCATTCCTTTGTCTGGGTGCTTGCATGCAAGAAAGTTTATGTAATTATGATAGTAAGAGCTCATATTTGAATACTATCCTTGCTGCAAACTACTAATTAAAGTTGAACAGGACTACCCTATTTATACTGCTGAGACTGAGAGCTGCTCCAAAATACTGTTCAAAACATCTGTGGAAAAAAAAAAACGTAAAGAAAAATAGAGTATGCAAGTGAGTATGAGTGTAAAGGGCATGTATATCCAAGCTGCTGTGAGGTTCCTAATTACTGTAAGATAGTGTATTCATGTGACAGAATCTGGCTGAGATTCTCCATCCTTCTTCCTCATTACTGCTGTTGGCAGCTCCTGCCAGGGAAATCCAGCCCCAAGGTGCTGTGTGCTGCATGCCTAGCAACCTGAACATCAGAGGCTGATAAAGATGTTGATCAAGGGATAGAAATAAGGAATTTCACAGCCACACACGAGGGTGGTACTGAGGAAGAAGGAATAAAGACAAAAAGGATTTTTCAATAGAAGTGCCCAGCTTACTGGCAAGATCAGCTGAGGACAGAAAAGGAAGTTGAGTTGAGCTGGTAGATCTAAACAAAACAAGGCAGAGCTGGGCTGTAACATAAGGGTGATCCTCCATAGCAGCAAGCAAATGAATGTAGAAGCATGCACAGGTTTCACTGCTTCATTATAAACTCCCTTGTAGTGCTCTGTACTTGGCAGGCTCTCAACTCACCCTCTGTGCCAGAGGCTTTTCCTGGCTAAAGCAGTCTGCTGGCAGATGCTCCCCCACCTCAGACCCAGAGATATCATCTCCCAAGCAGCCTTGTGACTAAGATGAGGATGACTATATTATCATTAGGGTATCCTGAAAAATATAGCTAGGAATGCTGGTTACAAGCTTTGAACATTGCCATGCTCGCAGGAGCAGAGAGCTTTAGTGTGTGAGGTTACTCACAGTGAGATTTTCCCTTAAAGACAGGGCTTCAGACCATCAGTCTGTAATACCAAGGTAGGAAAAAGTAAAACAAAACTCCTTATTAAAGCTACATTTGGAAAGCATCCTCTTCAAGGCCTTCCTGGGTTTGTGATGTTGCTGCTGGCTGTGTACCCCAGCTGTGGTGTGTACTGTGGGCACTCAGAGACATTGTGGCTTTGCATCCCAGGCAGTACCCCTGCCTTGGTACAGACAGCTTTTTCCAGCCAGGATGGCAGGACTGCTCTCTTTCTGCCTGCCTCTCCTGTTTTTCAGGGCACTGGAATATCACATGGTACTAAGGGGATTATTCCCCCTTCCTTCTGCCTGCTTCCCACACTTAAGTTCACTTGATTAATATTTCTATTGTGTACTTTAATTAGCACAATCCTGGCTGGGGGCTACCTTTCCCTGTTCCTGGCCTCTTTTAATCACAGCAGCTTATATAATATACATGATTTTTTAAATGTTAATTGTGCAAGGACATTTTAGGATTTTTAATGTTTAGCTTGCTGTGACCTTTGCATAGGATCTGCCTGTGACATAAATTCAGCATACAACAGTTTGTGGTGGCAGGCTGCCAAAACTACCCTGCCTCTTATCACCTCTTCCCCTTACAGTTTATTAGATTTCTGGGAAACCCTGCCACAGGTGTTAATGCAGTGAAACCCTATCTGTATCTGTTTCTAAACACCTATCCTGTGCTGTGCCAAATTAAAAGGTTGCCTTTGTTTGGCATCCGAGAGGGTCTGCATTTATGGCACAGCAGAGGCTGAGAATGCAGACTAGCCCAGTGAGCTGGAGTAGAGGTCTCCATCTCTCAGGAAGGGTGCAAAAGAGGGGCTCATGTACCCAGAGGGATTTGCCAGCCCCTCGAAGTGAGAAGTGCCTCTGATGACTTTCTACTGCTGTAAACTCTGAACTCTTGCAGCAGCCTGAGCCACACCGGTGGATGCAGGTGTTAGCAAGCCCACTGACCAAAGCAGTTCACTCTGTTCTTCACTGTCTGTAGTGTGAGTACCTACTGAGAGGTACCAATGATAAAGCAATCATGACACTGACAATTCTGTCATTTCACAGTGTCAACATAAGCATGCAGTGACAGAGACAGATCTCAAAAGAGGGTGACCTCTGGCAGTGAAAAAAACAAAAAACAACAGTGAGCAGCTGGGAGGGTGCCCAGGAGCTTCAGTCTCTGGCCCAGTTCAGCTGCAGATACAGCAACACACCCAGGCAAAGCCTCATTAACATCTTTATAAATTTCTGCAATAGCTGGGTGTTCTCTGAAGGTCTGCCTTGAGCACACCCACACAACTGAGCCTCAGCTGAGTTGGGCTGTGGAATATACAGGGAAAAGTAACGATGCTTCTTTTTAAGAAACAGATCAGCATCTGAAATAAGTCACTGTGCTTGACTTAGCCAAACCAAATTCCTGGTGTCTGGAGTTTTGTCTATCTGGTGATAGCAGGATTAGATACAATATGCACGAATATACTGTGCGACCATGCAAAACCAAATACGGCTGCAAAGTTAATTGTGGTTTAATTAATACAGTCTGCTGCTCCACCAAGTTTTTGATTATTTGTCCATCTTTAGATTTTCAACAAAGCATTCCTACACTGTTGGATGCCTTCAGAAAAAGAAGAAAAAATGTATCTTTCTTTCTATTTTGGAAGTTTGGCTTGATTTCAAGCCATTTTATTAAATAAATTTTTTTTTTTGGTTTATTAACAACACATTTGGCATTTTTCAGGCCTTTTTTAAGATTCTTAATTTTTGTGAATTTCAAAGTGAAGAACACGAAATATTTTTACACATGGCATAAAAAACTAAAGCAGTTTGAAAACATGTTTCAGTTAAAGACATAAACATGCTCCTGAAATATTAAATTTACTTGTAAACTTTGTTGAACAATTTCAATTTCATGTCTCAAACTCCAGCTTTTAAAAACATATCTGGTTTAACTACTAGATGGTACTTTTGCCCACTCACGACATTTGACACTGGGTATTTTTTCCTCATGGTTATTTGGTATAAAAGACTAAAAATAAAAGCATATTGTTCTGAGCATTGTGGATAGCTTTTCCAGACAGGGAAAACTGAGGGCTTTATGACTTAAGAAAGCGGAGTTCCCAGAGGGCTGGTCTGCTTTTTTTCCCTTCTTCTCTTTAGGATTTTCTGAAAACATTTTACTTACTGTTGACTCTGCAATACACTTACAGCCTTGTATTTTTAGGGTTTTGTGCATACCTCCCACATGCGTGTCCCATGGGCAGAGAGGTACCAGGGCACTTCTGTGCAATCACTCACTCAGACATAACCAAAGATTCAAACTGCTACAGGGGCCTGGTTTTGGTTTTCTCCTTTGCAAACAGTAGGCAGAAATTTGCTCTCTGCTCAGAATGGGTTAAGGTGAGTGTTCAGGAGGCAGCAGCCCTGGCAAGGAGGGGAGCCCTTGGAGGTGTCTGCACCAGCCTGGCGTGTCCCCTCAGCCAGCTCCCAGCGCTGTGCCCCTGCCAAAAGCATGTGCCCTCCCATCTTTTTCCAAAGCAAAAGCTAAGCAGAAGCAGTGCAGCAAGGTTTGAAAGGGTGAAACATGCCTTTGTCTGCTCCCTTGTTATCCTGAACAGCTGGGGTAGAGCTGCATGCAGCCCATGGCCATGAATGGCAATATTAACTTTAAAAATAAAATCCTAGTTTTGATTGGCTGAGCCAGCTGCCTGATGGCACAGCTTTCCAGCAACTTAGAATTTCTTTGTAACTAGGGAATTGTTGCAAAATAGGGAACAATAACATTATATGAAGACTGATACTTAAACTGGTATAGCCAAATTTACCTTCTAGTTGTATCTAAATTAATAATCTAATTTTGAAAGGAAATCAGAACCTAACAGCTGCTGTGACTTTTCTTAAAGTGTTTTAGAAAGTCAGATTATGATTTTTTTGAATATTTGGTCACCTGATAGCTTATCCTTAGAGTATACTTCTGCTCATTGTTAATTTTTTTTTTTTTTTACCTAGCAGTTGAACTGGTGAATGTACAAATCCCTTAAAACTTAAACCACATAAAAAGTATTTTGTTTTCAATAGAGGGGTCCAGTGTGAATTTCATGTTCAATACATGAGTCAGGATGTGATTGTCAAGTAACTGTATGCCAATATTTCATGAGTTTTTAAACTGATAAGCTTCACCATCAGACTAAACATTATAATATTTGGTGTTTTCTAAAATGTTGTTGAAGTGTGTTTTCTGTAATATATCTAATGATAAAAGTCTTAATGTTAAGGCTATGTTATTTAAATATTTTTTTAAGGCTAAAGCTTAACTGATAAATCTATTGGTCTAGTTAATAATTCTTAAATATCACACCTTCTTCAGTGATTTAAGTCATAACCGTTGTCTACACCTCTGTAAAAGAAATTTATATTAACAATTACAAGGTGCTAGGAAGTACACTGGATATAAAGTCCTGCATAAACATAGAGGTTGTTATTAATCTGTAAGTGAAGTGCTAATAGACTTGCAGATAACTTGACATACATATTACCCACTCAGGAAAAGCCTGAACTTTGCTAAGGTGGAAAGAAAATTCTCACATGGAAAGCAGGGAGTCAGTACAAAGTGGTGGTGCATAAATGGAGGCTGGAAATTAAAAGAGAGTGTCAGCTTCACAAAGTGGTGGGGCAATGGAAATGAGGCTAGGAAAATAGCATTGGTATACCTGTGCCGCAGGGCTGATTGGGTTGCTCCTGACAATGAGGACTGCACTGCTGGCAGTCTTACCCTGGGATCTTGCTTTATGGTCCTTCTTGTTCTTGTGTAATGAAAGGGGCTGGCTTCCTGTCCTGTTAAGCTTCCATTTACCTGGGCATAGTACTCAGGAGAACTGGACTATAATTCTGCAAATATTTCCAGCACAGGGCAAGAAAAGAGACAGACATATGAGTGAAAATGTGTTAAGACTGCAAAGCTCAGGTACCTTTGTATTCCAGCTCCTCAAATTTAAAAGGACACCTAAGCAATGCTTACATTCTTTGCTGAATCAAAACTTTCATGTATGAGGTGCAGCATGTCCCACCTCTTCTTCCCTGAATGTATTTTCTCACACTGTCCTGGAAGTTTCTGCTTTTTCCCCTTTTCACAGCCTCCCCTTCACATTCCCTCTGATCCCATGCCACTGACATTTCCGAGGCTGTGTCTCTCCCCTCTGTGTTTCTGCTTGTCCTTGTAAGGTGGGAGCAGGCAGTGGTTGGGTGCAGCAGATGTGCTGTGCCCGGGGCTGGGGCAACAGGGGATTTTCACACTTCAGGCTGAGCCTCTGCCCCCAAAACACAACCAGCTGTGCCTGCGAGACACGGGAACCCTGTTGAGCCTTCAGCCCCATAAATAGCTGCACACTTCAATTCCACTGTGCCTAATTAAACCCTTTTCCAGCACACCAGGGAAAAAAACTAAGTAATATCCGACATCCTTTTGCCACCCAAACTGCTGTGTGCATTAGGAAGTCAAGTGTTGGCTTTGCTTTCCTTGACTTTTCCCCTGTGTGAAATGGGGGTACAGATGTGCCAGTGTGTTGAAGTCTATAAATGAAAAGTGTTGCATAGGTGTAAGTATTATTAGCTGCTTAATAGAACTAGACAGTGGTACAAATGAACCTGATACAATGAGCAACAGCAGTGTCAGCTTAAACCCAGGTAACTTGACATTTTTGCTAATAACTGCTGAAGTATAAGGAAAAAAAAATTACTGTAGCATTCCTGTAATTCCATCAAAATTTCTACCTGAGTAAAATGCAGCAGAGACCAAGGCTGAAAATAACACTTTTTAGCCCACATTTTTTCAGTGTCTCTTTCAAAAAAATATAATTTTGAAAAGCTAAGCACCTTTTCTTTCTCTTAGAGCTTCACAGAGATTTCCTTACAGGTTAGTATCTCCTATCATACCTTCTGGCAGCCTTGTGCTCCGTGCCTTTGTCCCACACAGGTGCTTTCCTTGAGTCAGGATGACAAAATCAGTTTTGGAGACCAACAAGTATGATTTGCCATCAAGAAATGAGCTTGGAATCAACATGCCACCAAAATCTTTCTGTTTCACAGCTGCTCACTGAGAGTGGCCATATGCAGAAGTGACCGGGCTGTTACCCATGGCAGAATTATGGAGGGGGAAACTGTGACGCTAAGCTGAGAAAACACATTGGGTTTTCCAAGTCAGCTTCTCTGGGCTGAGCAGCACCAGGCTGTGTTTATACAGTATATCACAGTATATCACAACTGCAACCAACACAGGGAATTGGCTTCTAATGGGGACAAATGTGGGGTTTTTTCTTCATTACCTTGCACTGTTACTTTTTGGTACAGTCCCCTAACCTCTTTTCCTCTGACTCTGTCACACCTCATAAAACAAAGTGCTTGGTTGACTTGCTGGCTTATAATAATGAAACCAGTATATGTAACTTAGAGATTTTTCTTAGCCTTTTTTATTTGTTTGTGTTCCACCTGCCACTTCTGAATCCACAAGCTACTAAAGCATTTCCACTGCATTTCAAAGATTTTTCCCTAAGTGCCAGTTAGTTGTGCCTAAGCTTTAATCTGAAGATTTTTTTAGAGTATAGTAAGTAACAGCTAATTGAGAAATAATACATTGAATATATTTTTAGAGTATCTAGAGAGGTACTATGGTACAAAAAAAATTTGTACTGATTTTTCCTAAAGAACTTGGAAACAAAACAGTGTAGCCATTGTATTTCAAACATTAGAGCAATTGTTCAGTAAGCATGGTGCAGCCCTAAATTTCTGTGTCAAAACATGGTGCCAGCTCTTTTTTTGTAAATTGTGGTGCTGTGGGCATGCACATGTTTAAATAAGTGCTTTCCTATCTCCAGATTATCCAGTCATATTTATGTATATGGTTTGCAAAAGCCAGACAGCACTCTAAAGCAATAAAAGGGAATCTAAACCAATACCTTGGCTTTCACATGTTATGCTTTCAAAACAGAGCAAAACCTGTTATGGGGCTTTGATTTTTCCTCTAAGTACATTAGCACGTCCTACATAAAAATCCTAATGAATTAATTCTTGTATACCACAAAACATATAAGTAGAAAAAAGACCTAGTAAAACAAAGAGATAAACAGAAAATAATTAATTCCCTGCAATTGAAAGTGTTTTGCGACATAGTTTCTGTTACTTCAGTTTGCTCGTAATCCTGTGACCTCAAACATCTTTAAATTGTAGGTTTATGCAGCCACAATATTGGTGTAACTCCTTTTGGACTCAACAGGCTACCTAGTGGCTTAATCTACTACTAAAGGTCAGGAGAATGTCATTCATGTTCCATAATACCAGCTACACTTCTGGAGATATCTTGGAAAATGAAACTGCGAGAACATTCCAAGAAAGTTCAGTGGAATGATTACCTTTGAGAAGATTTTCTTGACAACACACAAACTTTTGTGCATATATCACCATAATACCCAATAAAAATCAGAAGTCCCCCTTGGGACTGCTCTGCTTGCTGTGCACAGTATTTCAGATGGGCTGGAAATATGAGGATTCAGCACTACCATGGAAACTAACTCATGGTTGCTCACCCACATTTTCAGTTTAAGCATTCTCTGTTACTTTGAATGTTATTTTCTTCCTTTTGAAGAAAGGTTTCTTATGTAGCCTCCTAAAATAACACCTAGGCCTGGAAGATGCTAATCACTGTATTTTACATCCCTCTTTGGATAAAATAGATTATTCTCCAGTCAGTGTTTCTGGTTTAGTAAGTCACAAAAGTAAAAACATTTTCTTATTTATAGTTCTCGCTGGAATTACACTGTGGAAACAATGGTTGTATATAATTGTTAAGACTATGCAAGACTAGTTGATTACAGGATCAGAAAATATTCTCAGAGTATTAGCTTTTCCCCAGTTTAAGAATCTTTATTCAAATTATAAGTGGACTTTAACAGGCAGTTCTAGCCCTTGAAACCAGGTTCTGTGTCCTCCACCACACTGATGCTGGTTTCTGTCTAAGCCTTGTACACTGGAGTGCTGCGAGGAATGACCACATGCCAACAGCATCATTTCCTGACAGAGACATGATCAGAAATTATAAGAAAAGAAGAGCAACTCCGTGACTAAAAAACTTTAAGAAGATTAGTGGCTACTTTAGAAATAATCAATTGAGAAGGTAAGCATGTTGTTTTGATTAGAGAGCCAGACCTAGGAAAAACAGCAAGAATAAGAGAGTGCAAAAAACTGCAGAAGGAAAGAAGAGATTTTGGGTTGTTACTGCAGAGGGCCTTTATTCTCATTAGTATTAGGGGTTAGTATTGTTTCCAGCTATGAAGGGTAATTTAGATTATGTTGATCTTATATCACTGAGACAAGGAACTGGACAGATTCTGCAGAAGAGAAGTGTGTGACTCATGGAAAGAGTAGCTAGTGAAGAACTTGCTCAACTTGAACTCTTGCTTATAGGGATTTTATTTACCCCTGGGGGAGGGTGAAGTTTTCCAGCTTGGCATAGAGCTAAACTACTTTACCAGTAAGAGAGAACTTGAAGTCTCATTTGCTGAGAAGATAAGCTTTCATGATACAGGCTAACATGTACTGAAGATTATTGCACAGCCAGAGAGGAAAAATATCCTTTAAAGGATGGGGATTTTTAGCTGTGAAAATTAGCTAATGAAATATTCAACACATATACCTAACTACATTAACTCTTTTTCTTTCAATACACAAGACAAACCATCAAACATTTATTTACAGCAGGTACACTTAATGAAAAATAAGGAGAAATTCTCCCTGCTTTGAGGATCCTTAGGAGCTCTCTCAACAATAACACACATATTCTCCATAGAGAATTAAAAAATTCTCCTTAGAGAATTCACTCAAAACTATTTTATTATTTTTATTTGTAATGTCAATAATAAGCAACCTGTCTATTGACATTACTATGGGTACTTGAAAAAAAATTAGCTGTGGAAGCATTGGGAAAGAGTAATATACAAGAAAATTACTTGCTAAAGAGGTTTATTTAGTTTAAATGCAAAGTCAGCCTCAGCTCATCTATACAAACAAGCTTTAAAAGAAGCCCCCCCCTTCCCCCCCCACTTCCCTGATGTGCTGATCAGAGCTCTTAATAGTAACCTACAACACACATAAGTTAAGAAAACTCCCCAGTTTCTCCAGAACAGGGTAGAACTTAACCCTGAGGTACAGCCTGCTTGGAAAGTTGGAGGTCATAGAGATAAGACAAGATTTGGATGCTGCATCAAAACATTTTTAATAGGTGAGTTATAAATATGGATCCTCTTTTTTTTTTTTTTTTACAAACCCCACATCAAATTGTGAGGAAATACTGAAGCTGTTTTTGTTAATATTTTGTTCAGCATAACTAACTATTTGTAAAAAGACTTTGTTCTACCTAATTGTATTCTTCAGTAAATGAGATCCTCTCTGCAATAGAAACGAATCCTAAATTATTTCAGAGGGGAAAAGCCCACCTCATTTTAAGACTAAGAAAGCCTAAGAAAAGGTAGCAGGTGTGAAAGTTCAATTTATTAGCCCTGTCTTTGAGAAGAGCTAAATCAATTAGTATAAATCTATTCTAGTCTTTGAAGGATATATGGTAATAGAGGACAAGAGAAGACTGAAGTGCTGTACAATTTTGGCTTGGAAAAGCTTCTTTAAATGCTGTAGATGAAGATGTCAGTACTTGATGAGTTTAACTAAAGAATCACAAGAGATTCCTGCAGACCCTGAAGATGTTATGTACTGTATCTTTCACAAAACTGACAAACACTCAAAAAACCCACTGGTGTTTTTGCCAGTCAGCACTTACATATGGCCTTTGTTCAGGTTTTCTTGACTGGAGAGGCTTTCTCTCAATTTAAATTGTTGGCAATCATAATTTCTGATTTTCATAATTGTGCAGTTGCCTTTAAACCAACTCTGGAAATCATCAAACTTAACAGTCCTGGAGCAGAATCCTGATCCTTGTCAGCCATGGCTACAGCCCTACAGAAAATGAGGGGGAACACAGGTTAGTTCAGCTTTGAAGGAGTGAAGGTACTACTTGATTTTAGGTCAGAGATGGACATCAATGTGCTTTGAATAGGAACAGACGAGAAGCTTCTGTGCAGGGTAGATAATTCCTTTTGTCTTCAGATTACTTCTTTTTCGTTCAAGATTGTACATACACTGATAGGTCAAAACTGTGGTCCTTGAAAATGCTACATTTGTTTTGGAAGAAATGGATAGGTACCTAATTCCTTTTCATTTTTCTTTTTTTTTTTTTCATAAAATTTTAAACTTTAATATGAACAAAACACTAGGATCTTGAATCTAGAGAATTTGAATTTTTTTGTGTGCTGCTGGCTAAAGGTCGACACAAGGAAAATGAGAAAAAGAGGCTGCATGAACTGAAACTTCATGCTACAAATGCCTGCTTACCTGGATGACCCTGTTCTGGACAGATAATTGTTCTTCGCTTTACAGCCCGCCTACACATGACTCAAACAAGAATCTCACTCACAGACAGGCTCTTTAGCGCTGGGGCATATCCTTCAGACTGTTTTTTTCTGATAGGAATGCTGATGTGTAGAGCTGAAAGGCTCTGCCTGCTGCTGGCGTGTGTCGCGTGCGATGTGATGTTGCAGACGCGTGCGATGCGATGCAGCCTGCAGACGCGCGCACTCCAACAAAGCATCCCGCAGATGTGCAGCCGTGGGGCTCGCCCAGAGACATCCGCGCCTCTGCCGGGACACGGAGCCAGCGCCGGGGCCAGCCGCACTGGGAGCAGGGAGGCACCGGAGGCTCAGGCTGCCCCTCAGGTGGCCCCGGTGGCGGCAGAGGAGCTGCGGGCACGGCAGGGTTTGCCGGTGGCGCGGCCGTGCCGGGACGGAGCACAGGCCCTCTGCTGTTTACATGCATCTGCTGCTGCTCATGGTGAATTACGAGGGCAGCTTTGAAACAATCTGACGGTCATAGAGACTTGTTTTAGATACAAGGGAGGATAAAAAAAATATGATTTTCATAATCATGCCTTTTTTTCTTAGGCGCAGGTGAACACTTCAAAACTGACTAACCTGAGAAAGATTCTAGTCAAATAGACCCTCACATCACTTTGATCTGGCTAATTAGGGACTATGTTTTGATTATCAGGCCCTACCATGTCCCTCTTGACTAAGCCTCTTTGCTATAAAGCCAGACTGAATTTGTATTTTCTCAATGCAGGTGCTGGGCTGGTGTGTCTCTCTACGGTACTATTGTGTTACAACCTGACTGGTGGCAAGATCAGTTCAGACTGTGCCTGGCATTATCTGTAATGTTTAGGTGTTTAGGTTTTCCTGGAGTCTGCTCATGGGCAGCAGCTGTGCTTGCTTCCACCTGAGGCTGCTTGTAGGTGTGATGCCACACCTCATCACAGATGCAAATGTTAATTAAGGGTGGAGGGGACCCTCAAAGGTCCTGCTCAGACCAGGGTCAGTGTTTAAGCATCCTGATGCAAAACACAGACATGCTACAGACTGACATTAAACATCTCTGCAGACATGTCTTGCTATTGGAGGAAAAGTGATGGAAATGAAAGCCCAGCATTTTATTAACGAACTACCTTTAAAAACGTGGGGAAAAAAAATTTTAAGTTTTATTTCGTCACCTTCCACCACAAACCTTGAAAGAGCAGTAGAGAACCTATACACATGCTCCTAACCTCTAGCATTGGTGTGCTGGGAGCTGCTCCAAGTGGATCATTAGAAGTAGTATTCTGCCCTTTTTTAATTTGGAGAGCCAGGATCTGCTGCTCCATGTGCCCAGCAAGTCTTTTAACTATTTTGTACCCTGACAATCAAGCTCAGGTGCTAAATAGGGCTGGCTTCCTGTCTCTGTGACAGGCAAAGCAAGATTAAACAGGACAGTAGATACCCAAGCTGTCCACCCAACTTCATCCCAGGCTGTCAGAGGGGGAAACAAAACAGAAAAGGCTGTGAACACATTACCTTTCAGGTTATTCAGCAGCTGCTGCAGGGGTAGTCATGGCTGGTGTTCCCACGAACCATGGCTCCTCTTTCCATAGTTTCATACTACTTCTGTCTGCTTCACTTCCATTTCCACTGATTTGCTGGTCTGCCTAGATTATGTACAATTATGGAAATTTTAAGACATTTTTCAATGCTAATTGCAGTCAGAAGCAGCTTTATTTTACACAGACTCTTTCTTTCAGCTTTCAAAAGTCTGAGAAGCACATGGTGCAACACTGAAAAATCAGGGTCCACTGCTGAAGTTTATTTTTGTAGAGATTAATATTTTTGGCATACAACATAGTCATGCTGCGAAAGTTTTCAAATATTAGTTATAATATTTACTTTGATTTTGTGAATAATATGTTAGTTTAAACATGACTTCTAAGGTAAAGTGAAATAATTGTATGCATTTTCTTATTTTTGTGGTCCTTTCCACCTAATTTCCTCTGTGGTTTATTTATTTTCAGTGTACATGGGGCTGTACAAAGAAACAAACAAATTTTAAGGAATAGTGTAACAAAAAAATTCTATAGATATTTTAATTGTTTTGTAGACAAGATATATTTATTTCCTGGAGGGGAAGAATAATTGCACCAACACAGTGTGGATATTTTCATATCTTGAAAAAAATCTTGTATTTCTGAATAAGTTATTTTCTGTATGTGAGGATGAGTGTGAAACTGCCAAATATCTTGGAAGGGATTTCTGCTGGCTTGGTAAAACAGAATTTAAGACTATACAAACCTATGTAACTTCTTTAACTACAGCTATTGCCAGTAATTTATAAAGAAGCTTACTCCTACTTGCCTTAAGTGTGTATTTTGTTGGATATGGTGTTGGTCAGTGGTGACAGACTGGCATTAGATTTTGCAAAAAGGATCCAACTTTCAGTGTGACTTAATGAAGAAAAAAACAAAGTCCGTATTGCATTCTCTTTTGGTAGTAGTCAGAGTGGGAATGATGACCCCTACCCCCACTATATTTGTTTTCTTTTCTCATCCAGACTTGTGGCTCTGGAATATCTGCATGCTAATCTGTCTGCTTTGGAAACTGAGTGCCACACAGGATCTGTACTGCTCCAAGGTGTGAATTCATATAATGGAGCAAGCTCATTATGAAAGCTTCTTGGCCCCTGAAGATCTAGGCTGCTTCAGGGGCCATGTGGCTCCAGTCAGAAGAGCTGGCAGGATTTGTTGCTTAGGCTGTGTTTACAGTGCCTAATGCAGCAGTCACTGATTGCAGTGCCAAGTGGGAGTGTGGCCTTGGGAGATGATGAGTTCTTTCAGAAAAAGTGTTTGGGTAGACACATTCATGCATCTTGGATTCAGCAAATCCAAGAAGGGGGAGACAGAAGATTGGTTACCCAAGGTAATGTAGTGTGAGTCTGGAATTACAGGGATGTGCCAAGTATGGTCACCAGAGACCTCCAAATCACAAGGAAGGTCACCATTAGTGAATGGGTTCAGCAAAGCTCAGCTGCTTCCTTCCAAAGCCTCACACATCCATCCAGGCCTAGTCTGAGTTAGTGAGTGAGTTAGGAAGTGAGTGTTAAGTACCTACATGAACAGACTGAGCAGGACTTGTCCTTTTGTGAAACACTATTAATGATACTTATACTGTGGTAGCACTCAGGAACAGGGCCTTAGGATCCTTGAGGCCTTAGGATATTAGTACAGACTGTAGAGTAATTGCAGTTTTTGCCTGAAGGAACAAACAATCAGAGTTGGAAGGTACAGTTCTGTTTGAAAAATAGCATGCAGAAATTATACCTACATGGTCTTACTCTGCAAATCACATATGGATTCAGAGTCACGTGTGCTATACATTTTAGTGACATAATAAACACCAATTACTTCTTTTTCCTGCTCTGATGAAAGCTAGACTAAGCTGTTTGCTTTTGTTCAAAATAAATACTCTCCACATTAGAGTCATGTTACCTGTACAGAGTTAAGGCTAAGGATGTAATTTATACTGTAAAACACAGGACTTTTTTTCAGATAATTGTATAGTACAGAAAAGGAAAAGAGCAAATACAGGTCTCCAGCTGATTCTCAGCTTACAAGAAATTATAGACTGCTTTTCCTCCTTTAGCTCAAAAGAAGTTTGAAGTAATATTACTGAAGCTAATGGAGCTACGGTACTGTAGAAGTTTTCTTAAATAGCCAAAATTGAGGCTAAATACAGCATTTAGCCATGTTAAACTCTAGTGTTAAATGTGAGCTCCCAGTCCAGCTTTCCTTACAAGCCAAGACTTGCTTGTAAGGATCTAGGAGCCCACCAGGGCCATTTACTGACCCTGTAGCTGGACGCATCAGGCATTGCTGATCATTCAGTTTACTGCCTGGCTAATGTGGGTATCAAGTCACAGGGAGATGTGGTGGCACTGTGATGCTTATTGCTGGCTCAGATGGCTTCACCCTCAGCATAACACACAGCACATCCAAGCATCCTGCAAAGGTCCCTGTGTTCTGTGAGCCAATGCCCCAAACACATCGTCCATGAGACAGGACAACAGTTTGATGAAAAGAACAGTGGAGGTCTGAGTGCTGCCAGCTTTGACAGCTCAAAACTATTGTCCTTCATTCAACTCATGGGACTGACCCCAAAGTCGTGAGACTTGAGCAAAAACATATATGGCAGTTTAGTTCTTCCTTTTCTTTTGGTTTGAATAATGCTATTTTGGGTCTTCTTATAGATATTCACACTGTCAAACTGGCTTCTCCTCTGTCCATTAAGCTTTCAAACCTTGAAGCAGTCATATCATCTCATGAGGGCAGCAGTTCTGCCTCCTGCATCTGTCCTGCTCCCAGTCTTCCTACCAGCTCTGACCTTCTCAGCCTCACCCTTACAGCAGAGCATCCAGAGGTCTGCCCCTCTGGTGGGTGGTGTACAGACTAAGGAACTTATGTTCCTTATGTCCACCACTTAGTCACAAACCACAGGGGATAAGAACAGAAACAGTGCAAACTGCTTTCCCAACTCTTCTTCAAAAAAGAGGGCTGTGCCTGAAAGGTGGTGTGAGATACTAATTCCTGTTTGTCACTGCTAACTCAAGTCTGTGTCTTTTCCACAGGAGCTAGGAAGGCAGCCAGAGCAGGTTTCCCACAAGCAGTGCCACCATTTACTAAAGAATCCTCAGAACTTTTATAGTCACCTGGCTTGATTTTAAAAGGGCAGCATCTTTCTGATGCTGATCTGTGCTGGATGAACTTCTTGTCCTTTGGAAGCAGAAACTTCTACAGGTGAAGAAATTTTGAGCTGAGATTTAGTTTGCAGTGGTGGTTCACTGAAGTCCTCTTTTAGCTGTCAAAACTTATGTGGCCAACCTGATGTGTTACTGAAGCCAAACCTGGTCCCTAACATCCAAGACCTTGTGGAAAAGAAGGAGAGGGAGGGAAGAAACAAAACCAGATAGCACACAAATTGACAAGTGTGGATTTCCTTGCTAGAGGAGAAAAAAAAAAAGAGAGAACACTGAAAATCAGATCTGTCATGTAAATTTGTGACAAGTGCTTGACCTCTAGCAATTAATTTCAGATAATACTAAAATGGTTTTATGCCTTGGTGACTCTATGCAAGGCATCCACCTTTATGGCTATATTTCCCTTTTTCCCTTGAGGTTCCTTACCATTTGCTGTACAGTAGCCAGTAATACACCACATTTGCCCCCTGCTTGACATGACTTAAACCTCACATTTCTTAAAAGCAACTGGCTTCTGCTGTGGAATGATGCAGTGTTTGCCCTCTGTGTAACAAACCCAGCCACACACAGAGTTGTGATCTCATTCTGGAAAACTTCTGAAGGACAGTAGCCTTGTGCAGAGCAACAGTCCTGAGTATCACATCAGTTTCTCACCACTTAGTCCCCACCTCCCTACACTGGTTTCAAGGTGGTTTTTTGTTCCCTAAATACTATAAAAACAGCATAGTAGGGATTCACAGTAATTAGCTTCTGGAAGGCTGAAGAGTTCACTTGCTGGGAATGTCTTCCAAGTTAAAAAGACAATAGTTGTATATGTTTGCTATGAGAAGAGGCAGTAGTCTCACAGTTAACTTCCCAGCTAACTTCAAACTGGGGCTCTGAAATGTTTAGGCTTTATCTTAGTTTTTCTCTGAAGCATCACAGAGTTTGATTCTCATTTAACCCACTCTGGATTTAGAATACCCAAGTACTTGTAGCATTTTCTTTTCAAACACTGGGTTTCAATTCAGTTCAGACCACTGGAGGCACAGAAGCAAAAGCCTTTAACATTGATGTGGATCCCTTACACTGTGACTATAGCAAGCTCCAAATCATCATCTATTTAAAACATCTATTTAATTTTGAGCAGTTTTAAATAGATGAGAACTGAAGAGGAAGGGACTGTTGTGCTCCTAACACTGGCTTTTGCCTAGAATCGAGTCAACATAAAATCCTCCTGTTCCCCTTGCCGTCTGTGTAGTTGTGCTAAGAGCATTTAAGAGCAAAATCTCATCAGTTTGGAGCTGGGGTCAGTGTCCTTAAAGTTCTGGAAAAGAGCAGAGGAGAACCCTGGGAGGAGGACCTGAATTCCAATCTATTGGATTTGCAAACTGATTCTCCACATAGTTTCTTGGAAAGAACTTGGACATATCAGCTTCTGAGTATTTTAAAATATGTACCTTCAGGTTAATTTGTGAACTTTTTTTGTTTACAGTGCTAAAGTGGTTAAGACACACTGGAGAAAAACGTGGGCAGTTTTGCTTATACATTAATTACGAGTATACAATTGTGGTTTGTATTTCAGTCTTTACTAATACATACTGCTTTACGAACATAAAGAAAAACAAGGAACAATACAGTCCCTCCTAATCCTGCTAAGAGCAACCTCTGGCTGAGACGGAGGAATGTGCTTACCTTAAACTTGTGTAAAGCGCTTTCATCGAGTCTCCACCTACAGTGAAGCACGTATATTACGCATTTGGGGCTTTAAAGCCTCACCTCCATTGAAATACAAGAGAGAGGTTCAGCTGTTGCCGAAGTACACGCACGCTGCCACAGCAGCTGGGGCAGCTGTGCGGGCCGGGTCCCAGGCAGACGGCAGGTTCGAACAGGTATTCCCGAGGCTCCGGAGGCCGGACCCCGCGGCCTCCCCCTCCCCACCCGCGGTCACCTGGCCCGGCTGGGCCCCTCCGCCCGGGAGCGCCCCTGACGTCACGGCGGCCCAGATTGGCTGCGCGGGGCCGGGGCCGGCACCGGGGCACCCTCCGCCCGCCCCCTCCCCTCCGCACACGCTCACTCGCCGAGAAACTCTTAAAGAGGGGCTTCGGAACAGCCCGCACTGGCTTTAGGGCCGTTCCTTACACACGCGGGCAGACCCCTGGCAGCTCCGGCAACCGAGACATCTGCTCTCCATTGCGACCACCCCCCCTCCAGCAAACACCCTTCCCCTGCTGCTCCTCCTCCCTTCCCGCTCCGGCTCGCAGCTCGGCTCGCACCCGTCGCTTCCTTTCTTCCAACGATGTTTTCGTGCTCTACGGGGCGAAGTGTTTGCTGAACTTTCCTAACAGTTTGGGGGGAGGACGGGAGGATCCTGAGGCTTTTTCCGTCTCTGCCCCGCCCGGAGCAGGTTGGGGGGCAGCGAGCGGAGGAGGGATCCGCGCCCCGGGCGCAGGTCGCAGGCACACGCGTCCTTTGGCGGAGAGAAAACCCTCGCACCACAGCTCCGCGAAGTTCGCCAGCTGCAGGGGCTCCCGCTGTGGAAATGGGTCGGATCAGATGGGGCTTCCTTCTCCTCCTCACTGCCTGTGCGCTTTTGTCACCAGGGCTCGCAGCTTCCGAAAAGGGCAGGCTAAGGAGGATCACGTACATCCTGCAGCCCGGTCGGGGGAGCTCCTCTGGCAGCCAGCAGCAGCGCCCGACCCTCCTCGGGGGGGAGCAGCAGCAGCAGCGTATGTTCAATGTGCAGCTGAACACGCGCTACGGTGCCGGCGGCGGACCCCTGGAGCGGAGCCGGCGGATAAGCAAGCCGGGCAGCGCCGCCGTCCAGCTCCGCTTGGGCCCCGCCGGCCAGATCCACTCCAGCTCCGCCGCTCACGCCTCCTCCGCCAAGCCGGCCCGCTTCAGCTCGCGGCTCAAGGCGCCGCCGGGCCCCCACGGCAACAGCAGCGCCGCCCTGCCCCTTCGCCAGAAGCACCAGCTGCCGCCGCTGCCGGGGTAAGGCGCCCTTCCGTCCCGCACGTCCCCCGCTCCACCGCCGCAGCTCCCGACCACCGCCGGCATCTCCGTCGCGGTCGGAGGGAGGGGGGAGAGGGCGGGGGGCTGTCCGGGGGCACGGCGGCATTGCCTGCCGGGCTCCGGGGGCACCGCGGCATCACCGGCCCGGCCCCTTGCCCGGCGCGCGCGCCTTGGGCGTGGAACACCCGCGGCACGTGAGGCGGGGCGCGAGGCCAGATCCCCCGTGCCGGGAGCCTGCGGCGGCCCCGTGCCCGGCTGCGGCGTCGCGTTCAACCGGGAGCGTCCTTCCCGCCTTTTGCCTCCCCGGCCCGGCGCCCGCCCCGCGGCCCGCCCGCGCCCCGCCGGACACTCGTCCTTGTTTGCTGTTCCCGCAGGGTCAATGTGTGCGGGGGGCAGTGCTGCCACGGCTGGAGCAAGGCCACGGGCTCCCAGCGGTGCATCAAACGTAAGTAGCCGTGCGGTCGGGGAGGGGCGTGTGGGGGGACCCGAGGTGACCAGGCTTACACCTGGCGAGGTGGCGGATGCTGGGATCCTCTGTGGGTAGAGGGGTGCTGACTGAGCTGCAGAAACCACAGGGCAGATCTTTCCATCCTTTTAAATCGTTCCTTCCTAACCTTCACCTTTGCTAAAGGGTGGATAGTGGGTGTCTCTTGCATTTATTTGTAGCACAGACAGTGACATTTTTGGAGAGAGCTTTGTAGAGGCTTTGTATGTGTGAACATCCCCTCCCCATCAGTTCTTGGTTTTTAGGAGTTTTCAGAATGGGGGGCTTAACAGGGTAAAGAATCTACCAGAGGAGCACAGGTGGGGAGCAGGGAATTGCCACCTACCCACACTATCCCTTCACCAGTATGACACATGAATGATCCTGTGCTTGCACCATGGAATTTTTGAAGCACTAAACAACATGAAAGAAGTAGGTTTGGTGAAGGTAGAGTGATGTACCTTTACTGGGATAACTAGAAGCACAAAATTTGTGCATAAAATAACACTGATTGAGTCAGTCCTCCTATGGTCCAATTGTTCTTTCTGATGGGAAAGCAGAAGAATTTCTGCTGTTTCAGCCAAGACTCAGAATGATTGCAAAAGGCTAAACTGGAGTGATGTCATGAGGTCAGGAAAGACTGGAAGGGCATAAGTCTTCAAGAAACTCCTTTAAGTATCAGTGAGATTGGATAGGTCTGGGAATATTGCTGTAGTTCAACAGGACACATTGCTGTCCCTGAGAGAGTTGCAGTAAGCAATGCTTAAAAGATTTTTTTTTTCCAGTGGTTTTTGTGCTTGTGTGGGATTTTTTACAATAGGGAGCAATCACTTTAGTCATCCTGACTAAGGTCAAGTACCTTTGACCTGCACGGACCTGTTGCTAAGAAGCAAAGACTTTATGACAGTAGTTAAAGACAAAACTTCACTATTTCCCTACTAAGTTAGACATGTATTTAAGATATTCTTCTAAATTAACATTTTCAAATGCATGTTGCTATGTTAGGTTAGTCACATTTTGCTTAACACCTTATAAGTACTACAATATTTTCCTTCAGCTTATAGTGGTATTTTTAGGCTAACTGCAGAGCTTGATAATTAAGCTACCTTAGCTTAAAGACTAGCTAAGAAAATCTCTTTGTAATTTCAGGACATTAGGTGAAAAATGTATTCACTGTGTTATTTTCAACCAATTTTATTTTCACTATTTTAAACAAGACCCAAACAATGTTTTGGGTTTTTTAATGTCTTTTCCTCTGTCTTCTAGTAACTTTCATTTCCAGGCAACTTTTTTTGTTTGTAAATTAAGTAATTTTCTTTGGTTTTTGTCCTTTATGTTTGTCTTTTTCACTTCTCTGATTATCATTCATCTTTTCTTTTTGATCCCCTTTTATTTTTAGAGTCTTCAGTAAGGACTAAGACAGTTGGATTTTTATGTAGAATTTAATTAAAATCCATTAATTACTTGGCTAATTCATACAGTTAACTGGAGGAATGGAGTAGCAGAGACAAAGTTAAAAGAAAGAAAGTAGCGGGATTTTCTCATTTTGTGCCTCTGATATTAGGCTCTCCTTAGCATTAAATATTTTTATTCCCTGGTCTGATGCTACTCTAATTCCTCCTGGCAGTGGTATAATACACTTGGCTTTGATTTTCTCAGTTTCACCCCTCTCTTGGCAGGCCAAGGGAAGCACTGAACGTACTGAAGTTGTCCGTTTTGTAGCTTAGGCAAACCATGAGACAGCATTGACTTGATTCAGCTATGGAAGATTAGTCTCACAGTCATAAAAGCCAGATATCACCTTTTCTGGAAGCTCCTGATGTTCCTTTCAGAAGAAAAGAAAATCTGTAACTGAACAACAGTTAACCCCTTTGTTTCCTGTAAAATTTTAAGTGAGTTTTTAGAATTCAGATAGCAGGCTCTGTTGGTTTTGAGTGGCTTATTGCAGCAATGGATTAACTGTGCCACAGATGCTGGCACACCTGAGCTGACTTGATGCAAAGTCAGTTTGATTCTGTCAGGGTTTATTAGTTCAGGCTCGGTATCACTTTAATAAGCTATTTAGTCTCTAGGGTCAGATTTTATTATTTTGCATGGTGCAAAGCCCGAGTTAATAAACCCCAGACCCATACTGGCTCTTTCCAGAGCCAACTTCCATTTGTCTGCATCATGCTTCCAGAACCAGAGTGCTGAGAGCCAGCTCTGATCAGCGAGGTTTATTAGCTCAGGTGTAATCCCAGGCTGGAACAAGTAGCATGTGTTTCTGCTCTGCTGCACCTGTGTGAATAAGCCTGCCTGGAACCCTCAGAAAGAGGGGGTGAAGGGTGGAGGTCTGGTCTTGCAGCTAGGCTGCCTTGCCTTCCCTTCCCTTTGCCTTGCCTGGTGGTGTTTGCCAGCCCTGCTTTCTCACGCGTGAGGCTGTGGCTGCTGCTCCCTTGGGTGACTTCTGCCTGGGTAGGTGGCAGTCTCACAGGGAGCAGTGGCAGCCACATTGCTTTTCCCTCAGTAGCAGCAACAGGGGGTGTTTGAAATGTTCCTGTGCAGGTCAGAGGGCAGCATCTGTATAGAGGAGGCAAGGGAACTTTGCAAGTCTTTTTATTTAAATTTTAGTCTGAAGCTGAACTGCCTGTTGTGTTTACATTTGTTCATGTTCTCTTGGAAGCCTGACAGTCCTCAGAAGGTGAGCTTCTGTCTTTCTGTAAACTGTATGAGAGTGCCTACCATATCCAATTTAGGCATGTAGGGTTTTCCCCCCTCTGTCCCTAATATTTGTTTTACACTGTAAAGTTTTAAGAACTTTTTTCAAACTCAAAGTGACTTAAATTATGAAGAGCTACATCATTCTAATTAAAAAGATGAAACGCTAACAGCATTAAAAGTATTCAGAATTGCTTTATGCTGGGCATTGATGCCTAACAATGAAAACTAACATTTTTGAAGCTTTCATAACATCATCCAACTTTGGGTAAAGAAAAAGGTGGGAAAAATTGAACCACAACAGTAAACATCTTGGAAAGTCAGAAGCATGTGAAAGGGTTTAGGATGAGGATTGTCTTCCAGTCATAGTTATCATAGGTTATAATCTGTGCAAGTGCAGTAATGAGATACCACCAAGGCTGGAAAAACCACTTTTGTTTAGTACTTGTTGCATAACAGAGCTTTATAGAAACGTTAATTAGCTCTGTAACATGTCTGTAAGGCAAGTAAAGCTTAGAGTGTGGGGTTTTTGTTATTTCATTTATGGAAATTAAGCCATAGATTAAATGTGGTCTTGGACAAGTTATAACAACTGTCAGAAAGACCTGTGCTGGAAGTCAGGAGTTCCCACCACCCAAATGCATGTTTATCTTGTTGAAGTCTGTTGTCTCCTACTTCATTACTTACTACTAAATTTCTGTTAGTTAAAGCTACTTCTACAAAATGGGCTCTTCTGCTTGTTCTGGTTTTGTTTGCTTAATGATACAAGGAGCTGTTTTTCATATTGGGAATGTAAGAGAAAATTACCTATTGCATGGAGAATCTGATATCTTAAAAAGATAAATGGGAAGAGCCACCTTGTAGTAGTAAACCCCTTGTGAAATGTATAATATGTTCTGTCTGGAGTATTAATAGCAGTTGTTTGTGAGTGATCTCAATGTAAACTGGATGGTTAAAAAAATGGGAAGGAGAGAGCCAGAAGTTTTTAATGGCATGAGTTTTTTACTGCAGGGGTGTAAGAAAGGCTCATAGGGCAAAGAGGCGAGGAAGTGGAATTTGAAGCAACACATTCAGAGTAAATTTCCTATAGGGAAAGAAATTGCTGTCTGTGTAGAATCCAGGTATGCCATCATTGTCAATTAAGATTAAAAGGGCGTTAAGTCTTTCTTAGCTGAAGGTGTTGTGTGTGTGTGCATGCGTGTATTCCCTGCATAGGGCTAGTACTTTAGTGTTGGAACTGGACTGAATTCTATGAGTTTGATCATGAGCTGTCTGTCATGTGCTTGGGCACCTTGGGAAGGTCATCAGAAAATATGAAAGCAGGAAAGAATTGGCTTTTTCTTTCTATTAAAGTATTATCTTCCTAATTCTCTTTTTAAAAAGGCTGCCTGACTCAATGTTAAATAAAGACATTACAGAGGTTTAATTTATTTTTCAGAATAAGAAAATGCACAGCAGTAGACTCTTGCTGCTGTAGAGGCAGGAGACTAGAAAATTGTGTGAATACTTGCCCTGAGGAAGGGCCCCTTTTGTTCACTTTCGGAATCTGCATGGCCTCTGCTTGTGTACTTCTGTTCAATTTGAGCCACCTCCTCCCTAAATTTCAAGAGCTGTACTTCTTGCTGTAGCTGAATAAGCATGCTACAGCTTTGTATCCCCTTCAGGACATGGGCACATGGCAGTGTAACCCAGAGGCTCCTGATCACCTGGATAGAGTGTGCCCTAAGTTCTTGCCACCTTGTGCTCCTGAATTTCTTGGGGAAGGTGAGGGAAAGATTGCATGTTTAGGTCTTGTCCTGGAATAGGGTTAGGATCCGGACCTGGAAACTTAAAAGAGTCCTCCAATTTAGATGTAAAACTGTGTCACTAAACATTTTAGTATGGGTTGCTCAGAATCTACTCTTTTTCTGTCTTCAGCTCTTAGAAAGGGGTATCCAGGAGAGCTGTATTTTCATCATCAGAACCAAGTACTCCAAATGTTTGCAGCTGTTCTTCCTGGTGGCTTTCTGGTCACAACTGGTTCTCGAGGCTTGTGCTTAATCAGTTTTGTGGCTTTGAATTTTACCAAGTTCTGTTTACTTATATTGTGTATACAAAGCCTAACTATAACATACTGTCCCCAGTGTTGTTTCTTCTCATTCCAAGACCATCATCTCAGTAAAAGCAATATCGGTCTCCTTCAAATCATGCCTAAATCAAAATTTAATATCTGAGTTTTAAAGAGACAAACTACTTTGACATTAGTCCTTTTTAATCTATCCTTTGATGCGATTTTTAAACAATTCAGAATTGAAAAACTGAAAGTTTGAGAAACTTGGTTTTGCCTTTGCTGTGCTTGCTACTGTAATATGTAAATAAAATTTTTGATTTTCATGTACTGTAAATGGGCTTTTGTAGTGGGAAAGCTCTTGTTAGGCCTTGGTGGTAATTCTACTTTGCTTTATTTTTTCACTTACTGAAAGGGTAGAACTGCAGGGTCCAAATTCTTGTAGTCTTTGTCTACATTAGCAAATAGCATGGAAACCCTTTGGGTTTGATGACGTGAGGCCCAGTGCACGTGTGTTTCAGGGCTTAGTGTTTTATTTTGGACAAGGTGTAGTCTGGTCTTGTGGAATGAACACCATTATAAGGTTGAAATACATTTAGGTGCATTCTTAGAGTGCTTGTGTTTTGAGTTTAGCTTTTTATTATTTCAACATATTTTTTTCTTTGCATCTTAAAAGAAATAGAGTGCTCACACCTGAAGATGGTCCCACAACACAAAACAAATCTCTGTAAGTGCAATTGGTATGACAGCTTCAGGGGAGGCTGACCTGAATCAGCACTAATGCAGACTTTGAACACAGTGTCTGTCTCCTAGCCATGGTTGGCAGCCAACCTCCCTCCTGTGAGACCTGGCTGTAAAAACACTGTGAGAAGATGGGGGAGCTGTTAGCTGCTGCCTGCTCTACACATGACCATGCCATGTGCCATTCCCGCATTTTGGTGAGGAAACTTAAGTCCACAATTAGTATGAAGTGAAACCTCCCCGGCCTTCTCTTTGTGAGACACTGGGGACTTTACTGGAAACAAGCTCATAATGGTACATAGTCTGTTTCATACAAGTGCTACAGGTGTGTATAAAATTAAGACAGAATGAAAAAAAAAAAGAGAACCTTTAAAAAAACTTGTCAAGATGATGTGCTCTCACACTGGAGCAGATGACAGATTGATAGTGAACTTGTTCAGCTCATTGCAGCAGACATTGTTAACAAAAGAAGCAAGACCTGCAGTAAAGTTGTGGTAAGTCTACAGTGGATAAAACCTCCTGAACACTTATCTTCTTAATAGAGACTCAGGAGGAACACTGAAAACTGAGGTGTTTTGGTTTTATTTTTTTCCCCCTCGCTTTCAATTTGTTGGCTGTTTGTTTTCAGTGTGTAACTTGGAAGTGGAGTAGAAAGCTGTGTATATGCCAGGGAAAGCCATAGTTTGTCCCTCAGTTGTGCACTGCCTCGTTCTGCGTGTGTGTAGGAAGAAAATGTTGTATTGATAGAGAAGTGATACTTTGATACTCACAGTACCAGTCTTACACCTTTCTCCTTACGGCCACTCTTCCTGAGAATGGAGAAGGGAAGAGCTGGAAGGAGGGGCCCTCCCCTCTCCTTCCTGTCCTGCAAAGTGGCTTTGTGTATGGGATCAGTGAGCTTCCCAACCTTGGGATAAGCAGGGCTGTAGTGAGGGGTGGGGTTCTGCTCTCTGTGAGGCCTTGAGAAAAGTGCAGCACTCACCACCAAGGGCTGCTTGTGCCAACTGATCCTGCCTTAAAGGAAGCTTGGATTGCCTGGGAGCTGTAGGATTTGTGGAGGGTAGATGAAAAGGGGCACACATCTCCCTAAACTGTCTCCTTGTTCAAACTCTGGAGTACTGGGTGTTAATAGATTATTGATGGTTCGTGTGGCCAAATCAGTCCATGCTGTGTAACTGATATGTTAGTTGTTAGATTGATGTTGGGTTAGGATTGAGGTTTCTTTCTTTAGTTGGCTTTTGTTCTACCTTTAAAAGCAGCAGTACTTGTGTAGTCTAATTTACGCCTAGAAAACAGATCCTGTGCATTGACTAAAGAAAGAAAGCAAATGTTTAGCATTTCTCCACACCTATGACTGCAAACACAGAGGAAAGAAACATTTTACATTTAGTAAGGCAAGATGTTCATTTAAATACAGAGCTAAAAATAGGTCTGCTTGGGCATGTTCTTTTTTTGTGAACTGCAGATAGTAATCCCTGCATGTGGGAAATTGGTTTGTGTCCTATGGCAAGATTTGCTTTTTTTATAATTGAGATTGGGTTTTTATTATCCCTAGATGGAAGTTTAGGCCTGGAATTTCAGAGAAGTTCAGTTGAATTATGAACTCTTATTGAGAATTGGTTGAATTTAGAGAAAACTTTATTGTGCTTACTGTTTTGTTACATTATTGTAATTAATAGTTTTTTCTCTAGTCTCTTTTTATAACACTTCAGTTATCTGAATCTTGCATCCAGTTAAATATTTCCAGTTGCCTTTTTACTGAGCTTGTCTTAGTTCAATTTCCTGCAAATTTATTACGAAGTATTTTGTAACAAAATGAGTAAGCAGTGTATTGAGAAACATTAAGAGAATTAAAAGGGATTGCATTCTGGAGTGTTAACCACTCAAGCAGCAAAACCAGAGTGTAACATGTAGATTTGCTGGTTTCCTTGGCTTAGTCCATTCTGTTATGAACAATTTTCATTTTTATTTGTGGGCACTGGAATGATAAAGGGATTTGTAGCATGTGAAATGTTTGTATTGTCAGAATGTGCAAAGTTATAATTTCCTATAATTTAATACTTTAAAATGTCTCTCAGATGGTACAGTCTTAAATATTTATATTATATAAACTCCAGTAAACACAACATGAATGAAAATTATGTAACAGTGTGTTACATTCTTGTTGCTGATAGAATAATGCATCCTTTTGCTAAAGTTAAGCTTTTGAAGTATTTGAGTACAGTTGCTATTCAATTCTGATGAGTCTTGGCATTCAGAGATTATATTATGGAGATACATAGAATATAATATTAGTAAAGTACATTGTTGACACTAGGTTAAGGGAGAAACTGATTTTTTGTGTGTTTGTTTTAAAAGAAATATGTATGCTAAAAGCATTTTTTTTTTCCTCCCTTCCTGGATGTCATGTTTACATGCCGTTGTGGGAATGAATCTGGTGGTTTGAAATGGACAGCAAAGAATTCCAACACATGCTTTCATTTGAAGTATATTTAGGGAAAGAATTCCTTAAGACCATATAGTTATGATAAAAACAAGTTCCTGTGTAGAAAGACACAGATGGTTGTAATACTACCTCCATTAGTAGTGTAGCAGTCACACAGGTTTTCTGCAGTTAATGTAATTTCTTAGGATTATATAGAAGTAATTTCTACTTTTTTTTTATATAATGCTTTTACAAGGTTGTATCACCCTTGGTTGCAAATTCCTCTCTCCTTAATTCTCAATGAATGTTTAGATTACTGGATAAATATCTGGTAAACTTTTCAATTTTTGAAACCTCTTTGGTGTGAGATACTCGGAGAACTAGGTCCCCAGAAAAATCAGTTCAACTTTTCAGTGAACTTTTGGGTTTCTAGACTCCAGTTGCATCCTCAGTCCTGGCAATGACTTAATACTTAAAAGGGTATTCAGAGTGAAAGTGAAAAAGTAAGTGGTGAGCTAAGCAGTAGCATAGTTTGGAGAACAGGAAATTCTTTGAAACCATTGATCTTCAGGATGTCAGCACCATATTCAGATTTTTCTGAGGCAAACTGTAATATGCCTCTGTACTTTCAGAACCCACAGCTTGTTGCTTTCCAAGGAAAGTGCTTCTCTGTTTTTCTTCTGGAATCCGTGGGGGATCATCACTCTGTCTTTCAATCCAGCAGGAGTTAAAGGTGCCTTTGTGTGGAGTTGCGGTTTTATATGTTTTATTACATCTTTATTCTGTCATGGTTTGTTCCAGTGTATCCCCATACTGTTTTGGTTTCTCCCTGAGTTTTCCCGCCTTTCCCCAAGTGTCAGTTTCCCTAGAAAATGCCAAGTCAGTCCCCTGTCCCCTCCCAAGTGCCTTGTCTGTCACTCGGTGCCCCTTCCCCTACCTCTAGAAACTTCCATCCAGGGCACCGAGTGATTGGATGAGGTCCTGGGACCCCTACCCTGTCTCCCCCTCACTGCATCCCCCAGATGTCAATCCCCACAAGAGTCACTCCTGTCTGTTCCCCACTGGCTGATCGGGCCCCCTCCCTCTCCCTATGTAACATGTTGCCAGCACCCCTCAGTTGCTCTTGTTGGCTGGCCCCCTCCGGTGCTGTTGGGTCCACAGGACCTCAATAAACATCGGATTTTTGCCCCCAACAAGTGTCTCTCCTCATTTCCTCGCCGTTGGAATCAGCAGCGACCTCAGGACCCACAAAGCACTCTCCAAAGCCCAGCCGGGTACAGCGGAGGGTGCTTCCACTCGCCCTATTCGCCCCGCAGTAGAGCTAGCTGGGGCTGAGGACAGTGCTCTGGGGCGGGGACGCTGCACCTTTGTATCACAGCTTTTTGTTTAGGATGTGCACTCAACCAAAATGAGCTTTGGTTTGGTTTCCTTGTGTGACTGAGGAATAAAAATCTTGCATTCATGCAATAAGCCAGTATTTGGTATGCTTTTAACAGTATTCCTATGTTGCATGTAAAGAAACTTGAAAACTCTACCATCAGCACAGACAGATGTGCACAGATGTCATAGTGTTGGTTTTTCCCCTTTCTATAAACTTGATGCATGCATCGTTTCTCAGTCATTTTGTGCTGGAATCTGAAACAGCCCTATACTTAAAATACTCTTTCCAATTGCTGTATTTTCTATTATTTGCCCTCTGGCATGTATTGTGCCTGACAGGATTTACACACTCCTGTGGGAGAAGTTGATACATACTCTGCCAGTGTGCACTGTGATGAAATTTATTGGAAGTAGTTGCATTCTCTTTAAACTGGTGCTGAATTATTTTGTGTGCTCAAGAGGAGAAAAAAAAAAAAGTAAGTTTCATGTGGAAAAAGAAATCTGGTGGATGGGTGTGTTAGAAATAGCATAAGACTCACAACACTGTTACAGTAATTGTGTTAAAATATTAGAACTTTAGGAATGACATTGAAAAATATTTATGGACTTTTAAGTACAAACCAGCAGCAATTGTTTGTTAAAGGAAATACTTAAAGGTGGAGCTGAGGCTAAAAGGCTAGATACTAGTGTGCAGACAATTTTTGGGATATTTAAATTTGTTTGTTATGAGTTTTGCACTGAAAAATAATTTTTTGTGGATTTCTGTTCTACACAAGGAAATAAACTTGTATATGTGTTGTTACTTTTGAGGAAGTTAAAAGAAGTGATTAGCATAGGAATGAGATTATAATGATCTTAATCCGAGAATTAGTGTTAGTTTGATATTATTTTAATAGAAACATTTTTAGGACAAGTAGAGTCAGTTATACTTGTATTTTTGTTCATTTGAAGTGGAAAAAAAAATACATTTTTATCTAAACTTCCATAAATGACAATATTTTATACTTACTGATGCCAGATAATAAATTGTGCTTCATTTAGAATGTATTGAAACAAATTACACTCTGTATATATAGAAGTTTTAACATATTTGTTTTGAAACTATTATAAATCTTTTATTTTAGGTCTTGCTTGTGCAAATATTTATATATACTTTAACTGTAATGACATGAGCATGTGGACTGAAAAGTGTATATGTATAGATCAGTCCCAAACCAACATAAGATGTTTTGGAAGGGGTGTGTATAAACCTAATGTTAATGTTGTTTTAGCCTTGCTTTTCTGAAAGAATGTCACAAATACAACCATGATATGCTGATAGGCATTTGTCAAACTTGATAGTAGTCTGTCTGAGAGAGTGGTGAGCAGTAGTTGATTAGGGAAAGATGTCTAAAAAGGATGAGCATATGGGATACAATTTTGGGTTTTCTGTGACTTAGGTACTCCCAAAGCAAATGTGTCACTGTGACTTTATTTTCAGTAGATTCAGATTACATGGTTTAAAACATAAACCAACCCAAGACAATCCTTGTTCCTTCCCTACTGCATTGGGTCTGGCTGAGCTGGAGCTGTGCTTTGCATTGGTACCTAGAAAGGTATTGGTAACATTCCCGGATTTTGGCTACCGCTGACCAACGCTGGCACAGCACCAGCAATGTCTCCCAACATTCCCTTCCCCCCATCAATGGGCTGGATGGGCAAGATTCTGGGGGAGGACACAACTGGGAAAGCTGACCAAAGGAATATTGCATACTAAATGACATTGGCTCAGATAGAAAAGCTAAGTAAAGGTGAAGAAACAGATGGCATTTTTTATTTACAAAGTTTGCCTTCTGATGCAGCCCCTACAAACTGCTGAAGCCCTGCTTCCTGGAAAGTGGCTGAACATCAGTTGCTGATGGGAAGTAAAGAATAAACCTGGTTTTTTTTTCTGCTTTATTTGTGTGCACACAAACTTTCTCTTTAGTAATCTGTACCTATGAGTTGATTTTGATCTTATTCTCTTTCCCCTGTCTAGTGGGAGACTGGTAGAGCAGCTTAGTGGTCACCTGGCATCCAGCCCAGGTCAACCACACCACAACCATACTTCTGGAAAGTGAGGGAAGATTGGATATATTGTCTATGCCTGGCCTTTCAATGTGGCCAACTTCTGTTGCACAGCAAGTTTTGGATGTTGCTGCGAAGAAGCTCAAAGGGCAGATCAGTCAACCTCTGACAGAAAAATCTATTGAGACTTATTAAACATAAAACTAGCACTCTTGCTCAGGAAGTTGCTGAGCCTCTAATTCTTAAAAGCTGTAGTGGTATAAACTCTTATTGTGTCTCACCCTGTCCTTAATTATCTACCTTAGTAATGGAGGGAGAACACTGGACAAAGTGGAGCTCTAATCTGATCCACTAAGCTTAGTCTCATTATCTGCATCTTTGCCAAGCTCCATTTTGAATTTCCAGTCATGACCTCCTTGAATTGAATAGGATGAAGCCAATTGCCTTTAACAGCAGTATATTGGCCTGCTTTTCAGTTTTGAACTTAATACTTCCATGCTTCAGTTTTTGGAAGCTTAGCTTTATGGAAAATACTGGTGTTTTCAGTTTTATGGGCCATTATTGTTGTCTTCAAACAAAATAATTAGGTCATTCATTTGGCACAGTACAGCTGTCTTCAACATTTTAGAAACTAAACTGCTGTATTATGTCAATTAAAATGTTCATTTTAATTATTTCTTAAAAACATGATCTTTTATCCAGTTGTGTGATCTTCTATAATGCAACATTAATGAAGAACTTCAGTCAAAATGTTCATTGCTGTGAAGATTTAATGGATGGGGTTTTCAGCCTGTTGTCACTGGTCTTATAGTTGCTGGATTTCCTGATGGTTCTTTTGTTAATGGCCAGTCAGAGTAATGCTGTTTGTCCTGCAGAGCATTTGCTTTATGTAAGTGTAATGTGTTTTAGGGTTTACATTACTGTCAGTGAAGTAAGAGTGTTCATGTCTGTGTGGGCAAAAAAAGATGAGGTAATTTCAAAACCGGTTCTGTTTCTAGCTTTATAGTTTTAAATTCTGCAACCTTCACTTTAATCAGTAGAAACTCAAGTGTTTGTAGGCTTCTGAAGCACAACTTTGGTTCTTAACTACAGGAAAAAGAGTTGCAGTCTTTCCAGGGTTGTCTTTTGTGTATCTATACATTGTTACTTCACTTTTGAGAGGAGATATGGCATAATCAGTGTCCCAGCAGAGTGGTTATTTTTTCATACTGACTTCTGGTGTGGTCTTCTTAGTTTACTTCTGTGTTGTCATTGGTTTTTAAATAATTTCTTGAGAAACTTAGAGATTAATATAGGCATGTGTCCATAAATCTCCAGAAATATAAGAATGCTTTCTTAATGTAAAAATGTGTCTTTTGAAAGTCTTGCCTTTTTTTAAAGATTTTTTTTTTGAGATGTTTTTCTGAAGCACTCTCAAATGGGCCCAGATTCTTTACTGTGATCTTTACACATTTTATACAGATGGCCCAGGTGATGGGGTCACTCTTCTGATCTCATGAGTCTCTCCGAAGTCACTGAAATTTAACTAGAATTTTAGGCTCCTGAATTTATTTTCCAAGATATGATTTATTTCAGTCATGTGCATATAAAGGAATTTTCACTGTTTATGGCAAAATCTAAGTTTTATAAATAAGGCACAAGGAAGATTTGGCTTATCTGTTACAGCATATGCTTGTTGCAAATCCCTTCTCAAGTTTACAATGAAAATAGTCTTCATTTTTTCAGAACTCAAAGACAAGACAGAGTCTCAAAAATAAATAGAAGTGAGCAAATTATTAATTTTGTGTTGCCAGGGAGGTGCATAATATGCAGTTAAGGTAGCCTAGCTAAGTATTATTGAAAATAAGGTAAGTTTCACATAGAGGGGAAAATGTATGTGAAAAAACCCCATGCAAAACTCAGATTTAAGTTGTAGGGCAATTCTGGTGTTGCGTGCAGCTGGTATATATGATACACCTGCCAGTGGATGAACTAGGCCTCCAAACTAACACAGTCCTAACCTATTGAGTTAATCTATGGTGTAGACTCCCATGTTCAAGATATTAACTTGCCTATTCTAGTAAAAAACTCGCCTATTCTAGTAAAAAAATTTATCACCTGACATATAATTTTGTTGATGTTAAAGGATCATTAACAATATTAAAATATACTTAGTTTGTAGGAACTAAGCTCAGCCATGCTTTTTTCTTATACATGCTTCATTGTATACCATCTTTAATGAGAATAATGAAGAATTATTTTCTTTCTTTTAATGCTAAATTGTGTCCTTTAGATAAGATAATTAATTTGTTTTTCCATCTTTACGTGATGGAAAAATTTCAGGATCCAAAATAAATCCTCAAGGTAGACATGCCTTTGCAGTATTATGTATATATATAATCAGCAGTTGCTTTTGCTTTTCTTCCTTCCTCCCTCCCTCCATTTTTTGGATGGGATTTGCTGCACCTCCAAGTTTCTTGTCATTCAGAGTGGAGTTGATATTGCATTAACTGCATCTACAAGCTAGATGTTGAGTTTAGGCTGGTTATTCAGACTCCCTCTGTAGTCACTAGATAGAGCAGTGTAAAGCAGTGTAATTATTCCTCTCCGAAGGCAAAGTGTATTTTAAATAATCTGATCCCTTTTCACTGATGAAACAAAGAATCTGTAGAAGCTGGTCTGGGATAATCACAAGCACCTGTCATTTCTGCCTAGGTGTAGCAAGTCTTTGTAGCAGCAGTTCAGGTCTCTTGTGTTATTACAGTGGGGGTACTGCAGGAAACGTCACTTGGGTTTTAGAGTGGGAAGGGTTGAATTGCTTCCTGCTCCTCTGCAATGTTTCGGTGATCTATAATGTGGCTGTAGGGTTTCATTCTATGTACCTATGCAGCATCTAATTTTAAAATAGTAGTAAAATGAATCCCAGCCTGAATCAGTAGCAGAATTCTGTATCTGTGTAGTATTGTTTCATCAGATGCAGTTTAGGTTTTTAAACTATGAGAAGGGATACTGAACAGAAAGGACTAAGATTGGAAATAATGCTATATTTCACTATTTAACTGGTGCACTTTTTAGATGCAGAAAATTACTTTTTGAAGTTGTTCAAATGTTGTGCAAGTCTGTTTTGCTAGAAATCAGTAGAAGCTGTACCAACTTGTACATTATTTTTTGTGGAGCTTAGCAATGTTTCTCTCTCCTACTCCAGTTAACAATAACAGTTAATACTTTTTTTTATTGTGGGGTGGGTTTGCATTTTCCTTCATGCTTTGTTTCACAGGTACTTTTTAAAATGTCTTTCCTTAGCTAACTGTGCACCACCATGCCAAAATGGAGGGATGTGCCTGCGACCTCAGCTTTGTGTGTGTAAACCAGGAACAAAAGGTAATTCCTGTGAGGATACAATCGTGCAAGATACATCTTCCACTGGAGGCCGGAGCCCTGCTGTTCCCCCGTGGCCCATACCCCAGCAGGCTGCCCATCAGACCTTCTCTCAGAAGGTGCAGGTCCCACCAAAGGTCAGCCCTATGGCTCAGATGGCATTCACAATCAAGCAGAAGCCTCCTGTTGGGTTAACTCAGCAAATGCAACCACAGTAAGTGTTTTCTTTGCTCTCAAAGTAGTTCAGTATGTCAGATTTATAAAACCTTGTTCCTTGTAAGTGTTTTCAAAAAATCTGATTTGTAAACTGTCACAGATTTTTTTTTAAATGGCTTCTTGTTTTAACTGTAAGATTTCAGTGGATGTTTAGACTGTTATTCCTTATGAGCCAGATTTCCTTACCTGAACAAAATATCCCATGGTATCAGTCAACATCTGTTTTCCTTAGAATGATACTGCTGTACTAATTTTGGAGGAATTAGTCTTAATTTACACTGGTGACCTTTTGGGTTTATCCTAGAACAAAGTCTGACATGGAATTCTGACACATTGTGTAACTGAGGAGAGTAAGATTTGGTGCTTCTATTCTAGTTTCTTCTATTTGCATTATGTTTTCTCTTTTAATAGAAGTGTGCGTGTCTGTGCTACAATGAATATTTCTGCTTGCTTGTGTTTGAGGTTCAGCATTGTGTCTGACTGCCATAAGCAGCAAGGAAATACCCATCTTGTTAGAGAATTTTTTCTCTTTAGTGTAGCTGGTGACTTAGCCAGTCTTTGATATTTTTTCTCTGAGCTTTAAATACTTAATGTGAGTTACAATTCTCTAATTGTACTGTTGTTTTTATTGATGTGTGCAACATTAATTTATTTCAAGATCCCTTTTGATAATTTGGGGAGGGAGGTGCACAAGAAGGTGGCAATCAAGTGGAATGTGAACAGTTTTAGGTGTTTTCAGCTACTGTTGTTCTTCTGCTTTCAGGTGAAGTCAGTGGCAAAAGGTTTTCTGTCCTGTAGGAGGTGTTGCTTTTGGAGAGGTTGCTTTTGCTTTTAAGGAAGGTGTAGTCTGTCTTGCTTCTAGTCTCCAGAGAAAGATAATCAGGATAATCCTGTGTTTGAAACTGTAAAAATGAATGTGGAAGGGTGGGTGGTATATGATTATACAATTCTGCACCTGAGTCATCATAGGCTCTTGACAACAAAGTGCCACTTCCTTTCCAAAGCTACATCTGAGAACAGAGATCATTGGACACTCAAGTGTTATTTGTGGTCTCATAACCCCTTTATAAGGTTTTTTTCCTCCTAAATCCTTCTATTTCTTTGTAATAACTGTAGATCCACAAGCTCAACTAGGTTCCTACATGTCTTGTGTAATAATAAGAGAAATTTACCTGAATTCTCTTGGAGTTCTAAGCTGTAAGCCAGTATGTTCTTTCAGAAAGGTAGAAGGTAGAAGGGGCTTTAGGACCAAATACACCCACAGTCTTGAAAGACAGAGGAATTGCTACCTAGTTTTAGTACTTCCTAGTACTCTGAGTCCAGTTTCATTCCTACCAGTGAAGCAAAGTTTATTGAAGTGACTAATGTGAAGGGGAAATTTCCAGTAAAATCATCAGGCTTTTTTCCTGTTCCTCTCCAGACCAGCTGGACTTATCACCTGATCTCTCTACTTGGCCTCATAAAGATCAGCGCAACAAATCAGTACAAAAGGCTAGACAATTCCTGTCTTATCAGTACTGATTTCTGTACAGTACACTTTTTTTTTTTTTCTCCCTCCCTCTACACAAAAGCATTCTCACGGATTTTTCCTTTCTCTTGCAATAAAGGCCAGTTGTCCAAACTGGGTAGTAAAATATACTTAAAACAAAAAATAAAAAAGGAGAAGGGGGAAGAAAGATAAAAGAATGTAATTTGTTCTTGCCTGAAAAAAAAGAATTGTCATCTTTTAAGCACTCTAAAATTGTACTCAGAAGGTTTGTGGCAGCCTCTAGAGAAGGCTTACTTTCCATTATTCCAGGAATAATGTCAGGGATAAAGGGTTCCTCTTGTAAAAAAAAAAAGAAAAGATGGTAAGTTGATATTTTTCTATGCTATATGATGGTTGTTGGGCTATGATGCTCAAAGTATTTTTAGAGGATACCTATAGCATTTTATGCTGCACTGAAATCTCTACCTGCTTGCATGAGATATCATCACAGATGTAGAGGGAGCAACTTCAGACTGACAAAACCAGTCCCCCGTTACCTGCTATCCAAATTGCTTCTGCATGCTTCCATATGCAGTGGGCTTTGTTGTTCATGTGAGCCTTATCAGCCTAGGATTTTTTCCTGTGGAGAGACTTTTTCAGGTAGAACTGTTACTCTTTGAGGTGGCATGAAGATGAATCTATTTCAGTCAGCTTAATATTGGCATGGGAAAATGGGAAACCGAGTCTCTGAGGTCCTGAGAACGCCAGCCTACAACCTTGGCTGAAGCCAGGTGTAGGAGCTGGAGATGGAGAGGAAAGGGACTGCACAAACCAAAGCTGTTGTATCAAGTGTAACAGAAGGTGGATGCTTAGATACAGCTGTTGAAATGTGTGCCAGTGATAGTTCTCATGTATGACTGTTAGGACAATTTACAGGGATGAAAGATCCTTCTGAGATCAGGTCTCTAACACTGAGAGGGGTAGACAGGCTAGTTCCTGTTTAAATTCCTTTTTGGGTATGTTGTGATCTTGGGTGTTGTGTGAGGCTGCCCAGATACTTTAGGAATGGCTTTTCCTTTTCCCACTCTTGGAGCATCCACATTGTCAGTGTGGTAGGTATGCTGATCTGGACACTGCTGCTCTGCAGCCAAGGGCTGGACTGGTGAGAGACAGGGCAGAACACAACCTGGAACACCTAAATTAGCTCCTAGAGGAGGCTTTCCTCAACAGAGCTTCTGTTTTGCCATCCTCTGTTAATTTTTTTCTGTTTTATATAGCAGTGCAACTTTTCTAACTTCAGTCATGAAGATATATTCATGCATGCTTTCTTAGGATCATGATGGCAATGATATTTAGGAAAGCAGGGAATTAATTTATTTCTTTCCAGATATCTTTTTTTGAAGAATAAGGTGCTGAACAGAAGGAGAGCTAGAGAG
Organism: Lonchura striata; assembly: GCF_050655825.1. Lineage (NCBI taxonomy): Eukaryota > Metazoa > Chordata > Aves > Passeriformes > Estrildidae > Lonchura > Lonchura striata. Next base: position 79,379,919 of record NC_140705.1, on the reverse strand, counting down.
AGATTAATTTCCTGGAATATCCTGGGTTCAGCAAGTCTGTCATAGCTGTGCTCTGAAGATGGATATACTGTCAGGTACAAGGTCTCATCTCAGAAAAATGTTAGCAGAAGGTATAGATTTCTGTAATTGAAAGCAAGTGGTGTTTCAGAAACAAAAATCTGCTTCTTATTGGCACCTGTAGGGAATTCTGATCTCAGTAACAGGCGTGCTTTGTGGGCCTTTGTGAATTCCTGTGATAGCTCTCCAGTAACTCTGGGTGTTCCTTTCACATCTTGTGTTCTCACTTGTTGGCAGCAAGATAGCTCCAACAGCTTGATTTTCTGAATTTACCATCTGTGTGAGAAGAACTTTTTTTTTTTTTTAAGGGATCTTTCTTGTACAGTTTTGGAAATGATCACCAGAATGAGTACAGCATCAATTAACTGGAGTCAGTAACACACTGAAGTGTCATAGCATTGCTCCTTCAGCCTCCTTTGGAGGCAGATGGTGATGAAATGTGAAAATCTGCTTTAATGGTGTACAAAGCAAAGCTCATCAAAGGAGTGGTGAACACACAGACTCCAGGTGACAGATTTGGACTTACTGGTGTGCCTTATGTGCCCAGGAATCTCTGCTGAGAGGTCCCTTCCAAACCTGTGTTCCTGGGTCACTGGGTCTAGTCCCATGATATGACAAGCAGATGTATTGTCTGCTGATTTCAGTAAGCTTATCAACTGATGTCTTAAAAGATGGTTTTTGACTTCTGTTCAAAGATGTAGTATTTTTTCCAGTTTAAACTATTTTTTCCCATTTTTAACTAGTTGATGGCAAATCAGTGTGAATTTAGATTGGAAAAACATGCCTGAAATAAGAACTGGGCATACTGTTGTGACCCTACTGAAATCAACAATGTGGGACAGTCATAACAGAGAACTGAATACATGCTTTGTATAATATATAATTTCAAGTTAAATGTTTACATATATATTTTAAATCTGTAGAGATTATTGATTTTCTGTTGTGCAAGTTCCTGTAGTCTGAGGGTCACTGTAAAGTATAAGAGACTGCTCTTTTGGCTATTTCCTTTCTTGCATAGCAGTATTTTTTTTTTTTTTTTGTATCTTTGCATGTAATTTATTTTCTAGAACTTTTGGTTCTGTGATTGGTTAATATGATGACATATCAGGTGATGATCTAAAAAAGATTATAGATGGGCTTTTTGAAGCTAGTGTGAAAGTAGCATCTGGAGGGCATCCTTTTTCACCACCATTATGATAGTTTTGTACTGAAGATGTGCAGAGCAAGAGAAACTCTTTATTTACAAGAGCCTTGCACTTGAACTTAAGTGTGAAATCTGTTTGAAAATAATTTATGGAAACTCTTGATGATATTGAACTTCTGTCCAAAAATACGTTGTCTTTTTTTTTAAGGGAACTTTTTTAAGAACAGCAGGGTTAAAACTTAGGTTGGAAGTATAAAGCAATTGGGTCCAAACCTTTGCTTATAGCAGGATCACTTACAAGAGGTTGCTCTGGGCTTTGTGTGGTTGAGATTTCAAGATTACAAGGTTGGAGATCTCCAATATTTGCAGATTTCTGTTGCAGTGTTTGACTACCATCAGAGAAAAAAAGTATTCTCCTTTTATAGCTGAAGTTTCCATTGTTGCACATTTATTGTTATCTGTGTCTTTTTGCTGTATTCCTCTAAGAAGTCTGGCTCAGCCTCCTCTACAGATTCTCAAAAGGCAGTTGTAGATTTCAGTATCATCCCTTTGAGCTATTATTTTTTTTTTAAGAACTGAGAAATCTTTCTCCTCTTATGTTGCGAGTCCATTCTCTGACAGTCTTGGTGGCCCTCTACTGGCCTTGCTCCACTGTACTGCTGTCTTGATTTGGGGAAACCAAAACTGGTCACAGTATTTGAGATGCAGTTTCATGAGTGCATGATGGAGGCAGTAATCTCTCCCTTGACCTGTGTGACTGTGCTGCTGCCCAGTATGAGATTGGCATTCTTCATGTGAGGATATGCTGCTGACACATGTTCAGCTCACCCATTAGGACCCCCACTTTTTGTAGGGCTACTTTTCAGCCATTTTGGTACCAAATCTATATACTCTTGCACAGAGATACAACCATGGATTGTTATCTGCTGCTTCAGAGCTTTGGTCTATAAGTCATGGACTTCTGGTTCTGCCCTCCTAGAGCCCAGTGACAGAGCTGTTTGAGCTTGTATTAGCACTGTGTGTTACTGTTCACAGACTGCAAAATTTAACTCTGGTAGTCAGAGGTGAGATTTTTCCAGCAGTTCTTAAGCTCACTGCTTTGTGTCAGGGAGATGCAAAACTGGCATTCTGTCTGCAGGTTATGCTTACAACTGCATTACTTCAGTATAGACTTCTAATGTGTAATGAACTCATGGCGTGCTTGTCTTAGGATTGCTAGTGCAAGGTGGCTCCAGGGAGAATCAGGAAAATAACTTTTCCATTGTGAGCTCTTTGGGGTGGATTCTGAGATGCCTTTTGCACAGTGTTTTTTGCAAGGAAGCACAGTGGACCCTATTAGCCATCAGGTTATTCATGTTCTTCCTAATAGACTTGTAAAGAGTTTATGCAGCTCAGTTATCCATATTATCCTGTAAGGCATGTTCCTTTTGAGAATGTCAGTGTACACTTCCCTCTCACAATCCCAGCAACTTGAACACATTCAATGAGGTAAAGTTGACTTTTAAGTTTGTGGTTTTTTTTGACTGCTACTGGAATATGTCTATGCTCCTGTATGTCAATACAGCAAAAAGAGTCAGTGATTTAGGCAAATTCCATGTGTGTGGAAATCATTGTCTGGCTTTCAAGGCACTGCTTTTCAAGAAAGAAAATTGCCTCTTAGCTGTAATGGTGCTGTCAGCTCAGTTGAAAAGCAGACAGTAAGCTACCATTTCAAACCATAGCATTTTTTTTTTCCTAGTTTGAAAACACATGTGCCTGACCATTTAGTGTTTAAATGCATAGGTGGGGAGGGCTTTAGTGAGGTGTTCTTAATGTTACTTGTTACTCTGTTGCAATATGGTCTGTTCTCTTCCAAAGTGGCTTTTTCAGGTTGTGGTTTGGCTTTTTTGGTTTGTTTTGCTTTTTTTCTGTAACTGTTGGAAATTACAGTATTTTACATCAATTAATTATTTTGGGAGATGTTGGGAAACTATCAGAAGAACTTCTTTCCAGGGGCTTGTGGGACTGAAGGAGCACAGCTTTTCTTGGAAAGCATGACAGTGTGTCTTCAGTTTCACAAAAATATATTTGTATTGTTAGTTTGGTTTGATATATTGCTGTTTGTGTCATTCACAACATTGTGCCATTTATAACCTTTGTTGCTAAAGAGATTTCTCTGTTAGCAAGTGTTTGATTGTAAAACAATTATGCAACAGTTTTATACTTAACTGAGACTTTTTAGCCAAGCAGATAAAAGTAACCCATTCTGGTTACTTTAATAAACTACTGTGCAACAGTAATGATTATGGGATGTGCCTGAAATAAAATCAACTCTTCAAATAGCTGTTTTCCTTGCAACAAGTGGGAATTGTTTTCATGTGATTTTTCATTCCCTTCTTTAGAGCTGTAAATAGACCTTAATAGCTTGATTTGGAAAACTGTGTCCTGTCAAAATACATCTGTACCTTAAACTTTCAAAGGAAGAAACACAACGTGAGAATAATTATCAAATGATCACTGAAGCAGGGACCTTTTCCTCTGTTTCAGGTATTTTGAACTTGTATTTGTAGATCTTTGGTCTTTGTGTCATAAATCTTGCTTAATATTTGATCTAAAGTCCTTTAAATTTTTAGCCCTTATAATTATTAGTTGCTCCAATTAGCTGATTTATATGTCTTGTGTATCAATATAACTTTTGGTATTGTCTTAAATTCCAGTTGCTATTGAGACTCCGTTGTTAATAACCTTATTAAGTAGATAACAAAGACACAAAGAAGCCCTCTTCAGGGGTTTTACTTAGTCTTATCTGCTACACTAGCAAAATGCTAACTAGATGGATTAACAATCTTCATTAAGGTGATGTGGACTGGCCTTAGACAAAGGCAGATGTATCTTCAGGCAGATGTATCAGCAGTATCTTAATCAGTCTGTCTGATTAATTACAAATGCCTCATTGATTTCATTATGAATAGCCTGTTCTGCTCATGATTTAGGAACCCTGAGAGACAAGTATTTCATCTCCAGTGAACTTATTTTCTTCAGTGCTAGAGTCCAAGTACTTAATTGAGAAGCAGTTTCCATAAAGCTTACCTATGCCATGTACCCTTGTACTTTTCCCAGGAATCCAAATTACTGTTTGATACCAAGTGTAATCAGTTGCTAATCTAACCACTTCTAAGGTGGTTTATTGCTCATGTCATCTTGTGCTAAAGTTTAGGGATTACTGTTCATCAGTACCTGTTGAGACTGGTATTTCTTTTTTTATAACTGGTGAAGAGCACTAGGCAGATGAAGGCAGTGGGTTCTTCTCTTGGTGTTATTGTTCAAATATACATTGAGACTTTGTAACCAGCCAGCAGTCTATTAGAGGGACTCTGCAGTAAATCCTTGTTTATTTCCCCTTAATCTAATTTTCCCTAAATTATCCATGGCTGTAGAGAGCAGTGCTGCAGGGCCAGAATGTGAACTGTTGGCTAATTTCAGTGTGCAGCACAGTATCGTTTCTGAAGATAAATCTGCAGGTGTACTCAGAAGTTTTGTAGGCAGCTGAATTATGACTACTTGACATTGAGTTAAGCAACTTCCTACACTAAGCAAAGGACCTGTTGTTGTTCAGAAATTACTTTTTATATGTTATATACTAGGAAAATTAATACCTTTGGAGTAATAGCTCAACAAAGCATTGTAATTATTGAAGAGAATTTCTCTGTACTTGGAAACATAACAAAGCTTCATTTCTGATGCTGAGACATGAAGTTTGTAGAACAAATAAAGTATATGCAATAAGCTGGCTTTGCTACAGTGTTTGCTACAGCCCTGTTTTTTACTAATGTAGTCTATAGCTTTGAAAATATCTCCTCCATATATGTACAGGAAAAAAATATTTTCTGATAGGTTTTATCTGTTGCATTTTTTTTAAGTTTTAAGTACTGTCTTTAAAACTTACCATGCAGCTGAGGTAGAGACTTTTAATAAAGCCTCTAGCACCACTGGAGGATATTAAAAGGAATTCTTTGTTAGCTTGGATGCTGTGAGAAATTATGTTTCAGGCTTGTCAGGGATTTTATAAGTGGTTTTATAGAAAAGAATATCCAAAAGACTGCTTTTGGATATTCCGTATGCTGGTTTTGTATTTTGTTTCATTAAAGAAACAAGATGCAGTTCTGTATGCTCTGTGTCAAGAAAAGGGATTTTGTTAAAAGGAGATAGACAGTATTAGTATATACTATTATGTCATTGGGCAGTAGGTGGCAAGCTTTGCTTTTCCTTCTACTTAGGGTTTATTTTCATGTTGCGGAATGCCAGAATTTTTAGAGGAGTGGTTTAAATTCACTAGATTATGTCATTTTTTGGCAGCACATTTCTTTAACAATTTCTTTTGTTCATTGTGGATAATTGTCTTGCTATTGAATACTGAAGGAAAGCCTCTTTTCAAATGATGGATGCAAATCAAGAAATGTGAGCTCTGTTGTATTGTCTCATGACTTCTGTGGGCAGATTACTAAAAGGAATTACACACATGAGGTGAAGTCACAGGCAATCTGAAATTATTTGGGATCTTCCTGTTCAGTTCTGTTGTGGACCACAGTACAGCCAGGGACCATCCTGGTAACTAGTAAATCTAAAGAAAAAATAATAGAATGTTTATTTGCCTTTGTTATGATTTGTCATGTCCTGTTCCAGTTTGTGCTCACATCCTCCATTCCATTCCCCCTGAATTGCTGTAGCTGTCCTCACAAACTCAGCCTGCTCTGCTGATGTGTTGGATTCAGCATTGGGACAGTAAAACAGCAGCAGCAAATTGTCCAGCTAAAACTAAGGTTGTATAGAAAGGGCAATGCTAGAGTGCTTGTCTTTAGGAACTTTCTATTGGGGGTGACTGTCTATAGCCTTTCTCTGCTCGGATTTCTTGCCTAGAGCAAAGGACCTGGCAGCTGATGAATTAGTGATCAGCTCTGTATCTTTACCAAGGATACCAGGGATGTAGAACCCCTGCTCCTATGCAGTTCATCTCAGCTGTTTTCCAACTTAGACATTCTCAGCTGTTCTCTGCTGGAGCTCACCTCTGGGTCAGGGGTGGCTCTGTGTGATGGAAAAATCTCTCCTCCAACCCGTGTTTTCAAAGAAAGACTCAGTATTCTTCTGTTGTTTGGTCTCAAGGTAGTTTATTGCATGTTATCTAAAAGATTTTCTTCTTGAGCTGCTGTTGTTTGCTCAGCAGCTCAGGCAGAGGCACACACACTCCTAACATCCTCTCTGACTCCTGACTTCTTTCTCCCCCAACCCCTGGCTGGTGCTATCTTTTATATGGTACATTGCGTGTTAAATGTTTATAGTTTTTCCCCAATGCCTATTACCGATATTAAATGGTGCTTTTCTACTCTAAACCAATCTGTGAGTGCCAACAAGAACAGGGAGGTGAGGAAGAAGAAAGAGGGAGGACAGGGCAGGCCCAAATCCCTCCATCTTAAAACTTCTGACCCCCATGTACAAAACCAAACCCCCCCTGTACAAGACTTAAAACTCCCCTGTACAGCACTCAAAAATTCTTCCCTTTACTTTGTGACTACTTCTACTACAATATCTAAACTTTTGTGACTTCTTGTTCTTCCTGCAAGGTTGGTAAATCATTCCATGGTTCAAATCCAAAATCACAGCTGTTTCCAGCTGCCTGCCAGGGTCTGAAATGCTTCTGATCTGGGCCCGGAACATCCAGAAATGTCTGAGGGACATTTTGAGTTCTGACAGTTCTCTAGAACAATTTTTATTCATTAACCAAGTTAATTATTTTACTTTCCTCATAATAAATGAGTTAGAGTTCTTCTTGCTTTGCTATTGAAGTTTTGGGAAAGTTTGTTCTGGATTAAAAAATGTACATGCCTCTCTTTCTCAGTCACTGCATCCTAGGTGTACTTTATAATTGCTTGAGGAAGATCAGCTATTTTGGATATCCTTGATCCCAGTCATCAACATAGTAATTCAATTATGTTGTTCTAGAAATTCTAAAACAGTAATTAACATTTTCTTCTTATTATGGTAGGGCATTCTGCAAGGAGAGGTCTCCTTATGTACATAGAGACTCCATATGAATTTACAGTTTCACTGCTGAAAGTTTGTCCTCATGAAAGAGGACAATTCCTAATGAAGATCAGATCTGTTTGGGGACTGATAATGCAGACCTGCGCTGTCAGTTGAGGGTGTGCAGGAGCACCAGGCTAAAACTATCTTTGACATCAACTATTGGTAAATTGAGACCAGAGTTTTGAGATCCTGATACTGTGGTTAACTCTTGCTTCTGTAGTCTTTGGCAGTGGTATGATCTATGTGTGCTAGAACAAAAACTGGTTCAAAGGTAGTTACTCATCTCTTTGTGCTGCCAGGCACTGAGTCAGCCCTCAAGAGCATTTCCATTCATCATTCTAGGGAAATGTAGTCATTGGGCTGCAGGAGCTGAAGTCACTGTTTAGTTCAAAAGGCTGGTCTCCTTCAGGACTGGGATCATTTGTGTTGGCAGAGAATGTGGAGATGATTTTTTGATTAAAATAATGTCAGTCTTGGTGTCTTTTTTGAACACTGCTAGTGCACATTTTAGTGCTAAGCCATTACACTAACAGATAATATGTTGTTACCTCTGCTGGACTGTGTACTTTCTGTTAATTGGGTTGTAGTAGACTGGGGTCTAAACACTATGGCCTAAAGTGTGGTGTGAAAGGCAAAAAACCCTGGGACTATTACAAAATGGGCTAATAATTTGATAGGTCTTGTTAGCTCACAATGGTGTGAGAAGTGGGCTGATCATTATGGCAAACAGCCTTGAGGAAGCATTTAGTGTTTAGCCCAAGTCCAGTCTGTTCTAATGACTGGTTTATAAGACCTTTTGAATGTGAATATTTGTGATATCTACCACTGTTTCTTCAGATTTCTTCAACTGTTTGGGTTGAAATTTTTGAGGCTGCAAGTATCCACTTCTGTTGAGAGTTCCACACAGACTCTTTTCAAGGGACTAGACCCACGTAGTATCTGGCCATGTCAGGTACTGTGCATGTACAGTGAACTTGTGTCCACCAGAAAAAGAGAGGTATCTTGGAAAGAATGTTGAAAATATAGGCTATCAGTACTGCAGCAGCCTGCAAGGCACTCGGGGGATGCAGCTGCAGTCCTATACTTCAAATTATTGATGTTCCTGGATGACATAGCCTACTTTTGCAGGAATGTCTTGTTTTAGCCACACTTTAGCTATCCTCTCGTTAAGTGAAGGTCTCACAAACAGCTGTTAGAGGATATTCAGTCTTTTCATTAGTATCTTTGACAGAAAAAGGATTCTCAGAAATAAAATCTTTTTGAAACAGAGACTTAAATTGTAGGGAGCCAACAGGGTTCTCAAGCCAGCCGGAGCTTATTCCAGACAAGAGAAGAAAGTTATTCTGTGTGATGGCAACAATTGGTTTTATGTGTCTGTGTGACATCACTGGCCTGAGTAAAGCTTTGGTGCAAGAAAAGGGTGGTTAGTGTTGGAGTACTAGCAGGGAAACTGTTGCCTGCCCATGCTGTTGAACAATTTCCACTACTAATTTCATCTTGAGTGTGAAGGAAGGATCAACTAAATGCTTGTAGGAGAATCCTCCACCCCTTCTCCTGTCATTCACAACTCATCTGTCAGGAAGCCAACATGAACAAGTTTCACTACAGTAAGAGGGAGGAAACAGCTCTGTTGAGATTCCAAGATTCCAGTCAGTCTCTTAAGAGTTTATTGCGTGTGATTAACCTCTCCAGGCACTGTGCATGAATTGTAACAAACTATACAAAAAACCTATGTTCCACGTGAATAGTAAAGAAAGTTAACACTCATCTAATTTTGGTGTGGTATTTTTTTTTTTTTTTTTGTTATTGAAAGTTACTGTATTCTTCTCTATTGGGTTTTGTTGTGCTCAGAGCACTACAAAATAGAGGTAGGATCTTGTTTAACTCCTACAAGTTTTGTATGATAATTACCTTGTCTTATGACCTATTGGTGTTTCTTGTCTGTTCTGCCACCTTCTCTAGTGCTTCAATCTGAAATAGATCCTGAGAATCCTTCATGGAGAAAGCATAAGAACCTTTCTAAGTGTATTTGTGAGCTTACATGAGAAGACTTAATTGGGACTGTCTTCTTTGGTCTTTCCTTCTGTGTGTTTATTTAATAGATTTCTTAATTGGGTCTAAATTTGGGCAGTTTTTCAGTTCATTAAACATTTTGAGCTCACTTCCATTTTATGTTCATTCTTCTGTTTTGGAAATATGAAGTGCTGTAGAGACTCTTTGGGTTTTTTTCACCTTCAGTGTTGTGAAGTCTGTTTTGCTTACTCTTGAAGCATCTGTTCAGTAGTAATATCTGAACTGGATCCTGTATACAGGTTAGGCCAAAGCAAGATTTTATTATTTTCTTCTGCAATCCTGAATGAGCTGATCCCTGAAGGTGGTGTTAATTACATCTAAAAATTCTGGTTTAGTGTTGTGCTGTTCTTTGGGGGGTAACTGAAATTTCATACTACTGTTGTTTCCTCACTTTCTACCTTTAGTGAGGTAGAGAGCTGTCACAATCTATGATAGCACTATGATAGCTGTTATCATCTTAGGCAGCTAGTAACATACTCCTAATGCTGTGGGTTTTTCTCCTTTTTATTGAAATTACAGATCACAGAGATCTTCTGTTATGACTGAAATGGTATGGATAACTTGCTGATCTAATTTGACAGGCTATTCTTTGAGAAGTAGCATCACTCCTTCTGGAAAAGGTAGCAAACAGGCATAAACTGTGTTCAATTGATGTATAATCTGATCTTAAATACTACTATAAAATGGATGCTGTTCTGGTTTCTGCATGATGGACAGGGATAGTTGTAGAATTGATGCCACTGCCAAATTAATAATGATGGTGAAGCAGAAATACATATATACGCTTATATACTGGAACAAAAGTTCTGGTGTCTGTCTTGCTTCCTGAACTGGAACCTCAAAGCTCTGAATTGAATGACAACTGGCCACTGGATTCCCAGCTCCAGCTGTGCCTCCTTACTGCTTCGAACAGCTTCTGTTGTTATTATGTAATGCCTGTTTGGGTATTCCAGCTGTTGCACACATGCAAATCCTTAAGAAGAAGCCAACTCCCCCCATTCCCCTTTTTGGCTTATAGCGGCTTTTTGCTGTAGAGTACACTTTGAATCCTGAAGAGTTTTCCTTCTGTTGCACCCTGGAGGGCTGTATCTATTAAACTTTTTATGTTCTGATGTTCTATTTAGAAACCCAGTGAATTCCTAAATTGGATTGTCTTTTGATGTACTTCTGGAAGTGATATTAGAAATAAATATAACCCACAGATGTACAGTCAGAACATTTCTAATGGGAATTCAGGTGATGAAGACTGAAGAACTTCAGACTGTAAAAGGAAAAAGAGGCGTATAAATTCAGCAATATAATTACGTATTTTTTTTCCCTTTCCCTCCTTCCATTCTTCTCAGTCATTGCCAATTTCCACTATAATTGAAAGAGTAGAGGATAATTCTATGTGCTCCTTGTAATGGAGATAATTTTGGGAAGATTCCAGAGTAGTCAGTCAGTCCTTTCTGTAGCAATCTCCTTGGAGTGATGGCATCACATAGGTTCTCCTTGGAGGAGAGGGAGACACACAGCCTGTCTATTCAGCCAAGTGAGTGGAAAGTCCCAGGCATACTGCCCCTGAGGTGAATAGAAGTCGATGGAAACCCTGAATTCTGTGAAGTTACACACTCTCGAGGCCGCTCTGTACAGGGTGGCATCACATTGTTGTGTGTAGTCTTGTAACATGTTGCTTTTTCTACGTGATGCATAGTTTATTCATACCAGGATGAGACTTTATAGTTGTTATCTGCTTTTTTGATGTTTACTTATATTGTGTTGAAATGAAGCAAACAGTTATGAAAATTACCTGAGGGAGCTCTGGTGACAAATTTTCGCTTGGTAATGTTTGTTATGCTCTTGGAGCATCTCTTCTTAAGCTCCCACTTGTTGTAGTGATCGTGTGGCCTGTATGATCCTTGCACTGTAATTTCTACACTTCTGGGTGTTTCTGAAGTGTTTCCCATAGCAAAATTGGAATCCAGGCTGAGATGCCTAAGGCTTATACTCTATTACAAGTAATATTATGAAAAAGGTAAATGCATTATCTACTTTTATTTTGTATTCTAACACTATTAGTCTTCTTTAAAAGTTTAAAGTAGCACCTGCTGCTGATGATTGTACTTTTTTCTAAATGCTTTTAAGTAGCTCTTTCTGAGAACAGCTGTTTTAATGTTATTCATAGTAAATAAGGTTGTTCTAAGAAATTATAAGAGCGTGCAATTGTTTAAAATGTAGCTATGGAAACTAGATTATTCTCAATTTAATATGAACATTCATTGCTTTCATTGGCTGTGCTCCCTTCTTGAAACTGACATACTTCACAGGCACTCTACAACATTTCTGATTAATCTAGTTTTCTTTAAATGGGCAAAATATTCATCTTGATTAAGATATGTTAAGAGTTTTAAAACATAGGACAGCTGTTTTCTTAGCTTTCTGTTTGTTTTTTTTAAGTCATAAATAGAATCTTTTTTTCTCTTCCAAGCTGAAAATATCTAGTAAAGAAACTTTTTGTTTTTGAAACAAGACCAAGAGTGCCAAATTACAGTTTTAAGTCATTTAAGACAGAAGATGTGTGTCATGTATGTTATAAAACATGTCCTGAAGGCTACAGGAGTTGTGTACCTAGACTTGAAGGTTCAGAGTTTAATGGGCCTAATTTCCAGTTTCTTAGATTATATTATTTACACTGCATATCTAACACAAATGGTTGAACAGTACCATTTTCTTAGATAATGACATTTTAAAAAATACTTGAGTAGTTATTTTCTCATTGAATGGGGTGGGGGAGAGATTCTTCCAGTTGAAAAGAATAAAACCAAAGAGGCAATAAAAGCTGCTAATTGCCACACATTTTTTTCTGTTAAGTCTGTGGTAGCTGCATGGTTCTAGATAGAAAATACTGTGGGAAGGCTCCTTAAATGTTTCGATTTCAAGAAGTTCACCTCAAACCTGGAGTTATTTTTTTGAGCTGAGAGGGGTAGATCATAAGCTCTGAACATACTTTTTGTCAGGCTTCCTGACATGTTGAATTTGGTGTGGCTTTCCTAGGTTTGTGTCTCTTGAATATATTTGTGAAGTTCGAAAACACCAGTGACTCACATCAGAAGTTGTTGCTGTTCTGATTCAACATCCTCCCAGTACATGGTGGAACATAGGACATCCCTCTGGCTGCCCTGGCTGTCTTGAGACCCTGGCAGGGGGCTTGGAGACCTTGGCATGAAGTCAAAAACACCTGTGGCTTCAATTTTAGCCTGTGGAAAAAACTGCCAACTTTGAGTGAGGAATTACAAGCCACAAGGATTTGAGTAGTGTGGTAGTTGAATTAACACAGGGTAAAAAAGTAGAATTTTGGGGCTCTTAGAATGGGGTTCCAGGGGACAAGATGGAGGGATTTGGGCGTGTCCTGACCCTCTTCTCCTTCTTCTTGTCCTCCATGTCTTGGTATGATGGTGGCACTTTTCTATTGGTTTAAGGCAGAGACACACTGCCTAACATAAATGGTAGGTATTGGCACATTATTGTAAACATACTACATGTAGTTTTTCGTATAAAATGTAAACACCACCTTGGAGGGCAGACAATGCCATGGCTGACTTGCTAGACAGAGCTCAGCAGGTCAGAGGAAAAATGTTAGAGATAAGAAAAAATAACCTTGAGAAGACAATCCTATGTATTCAGACTTCTTCTTTGGCTCTGCAGGCTGGGGAACAAGGTCTTTTACATTCTCGGGGTCACCTCGACACCCAGACCCTGAGAGGTACATAGAGTATAATGCAGTTAGTCATTCAATACAGATTTATTAGCTTTCCTAACTATACAGAAAACAGTATGCATGTGTTCTTAAAATCTTTTTAACATGGTAGTTTGTTAGAAAAGGCTTATTTGTCAACTTTTAGCATGCTTGACACATTATTTGTGCTCTTCTCTTAAACATGTGCTATGAAGAACCATAGCTGCTTTTGGCTGGGGCTACAAAATTCACATAAATAGTTTTAGATTCAATTAAATTATGAATTACAGTGGTTGTCTTCTGAAAGCATTTAATTTTCAAACTTGTTGGAGAGAATTGAGGAAGTAGTAGTGCCTTTATTGTAAAATTCAAATGTCAGCTCTTGGCTTTTCTGATCCATTCTGCTTCTCTTTCTCCCATTCCCTCCGATGTTATTGGGGGAAAAACCAAATGAAACCAGAAAACCCCAATATCCTATATAGTTTAAATCAGTTGCATTTGTTGTGTGCTATATTTATTGTTATTGGTTTTTGAAATTGTTTTATAATTTTGTAAAATTAAATAATTGCAGTTTGCATGCAGTACTCTGTGTCAGACTCATACAGAATATTTTGGCATTCACAGAAGCTGTAGTTAAGAACTGAAGTTGTTAACTACACTAGGCAGAAAAAGTAGTTATGGCTAGAAGTACAGCCCAAATTTTACCCTTTGGTATGTTGTTATAAAATACTGTTCTTTTTACTGTTGTGTGGTATTTCACAGTTATTAATATAGCATTCACAACTGGGAAACTGCAGAGATTCATATAGTACAGAACAAGAGCAACTAAGAATTAAAGCAACTTGTGGTGTGAGTTACAGAACAGAGAGCACGAACAAATTTAAGGGTACTTTGACAATCAAAATACTCTCAACATCCAACTGATTAATTATAGTAGGAAATTGCTGTGTGTCCTGTAGTTTGAAATCAGATATTTTTTCAGGTGCTTGGTGCATTTTATCTTTATTTCTGTCAAGGAAGATAGTTGGGATATTTCTTGACTAATTGTTAAGTATATTTGTGCTGTATCAAGAGTCAAGCTGAATAAAAAAAGCTGCTCTTTGATAACAAGTATGCACAGGAGATATTTTGCTGTAACTAGATTGCTTTAATTATGAAAACAAGACTCTAACAGTTTCTGTTTCCATATATGTAGAACTCTGTATAAGATAAAACTTCTTATAAGCTAAGAAGCAGCAGGCTCTAAAAATTGCAGGTCAGGAAGACAGCTCTGCTTATGAAAATCCAAAGCCAAATAACAGTGGTGTATTATGTCTCCTGTGTGGAACTTTTTGCCTTTTTCCTGCTCCCAACCTTGTGTTTAATTTCCAGCCCCTAGTCCCATTTTGTTCTGTTGTGAGGCTGATACTGGCAGCAGAGGATTGTCAGCTGCCTACCTAACAGAATCAGTAGTCACCTATCATTATCCTGAGCAGGGTGGTTAGGTAAGCCATCTCTGTGTGCAGGATGCTTCTGGTACCTCCCCATGGCTGGAATGAAGTGGGGGTCTTTCACCAATCCATTTCTGGGCATCTCCCCAAGCTGCAGGTTTGAGAAGTGAATGTGGGTGATTCAGCCATGTCCCACCTCAGATAGGAGCCAATCTCCACGTGGCAGGCTGCAGTAGGGAGCGCAGGACTTGGGTCACTTCTAGTCAGCTGGAATGGCAGACAGAGCCAGGGCCTTCATCATTCCAGCCTCCTGTCTCAGGCTGTGCACAGTGGAGCTGAGAGTGTTTGCTCATTGGTTATGGATGTGAGCAGCTGGGAGAAAGAAGGCATTTGAATAAGCTGAGTTCAAAGTACTGAGTTTAAAGTACTGGAGATAAGTAGCAACCGCTCCATCTTTCACTCTGTTCAAAAGTAGTGTGTTAAGCCCATGGATTCCAAACAGCTACTTTTTTTCATCATTAAATGTATAAGAGTGGGTGCCTATGGCATTTATTGCAGGAGTTTCCAAAAATAGCACTGAGCAGTAAGTACTGCCAAAAAACCTCAGAAAGTGTTGAGAAATACCCATCAGTTACAGGAACATTCAAGTGCTGGAAACGGGAAGAATGTGCTCGGTATCATCGTGATTCAAATTAGTGAAGTGGCCTGGGAATGCGTAATGTCGGTTTCATAGTACAATCCAGATTTTTCTGACATCCTGGTTGCTTTAGCAAGGTAGAGGTGAATTTGCCTCATGCAGAACCAACATGTCTCTTTGGCAGGAATGCCAGTTTCCAGAAATTCAGAGGAACAAGTTCAGCCAAGCTGCTGCTGAGCTTGTGTAATTTACAAACCAGCTGGCACCACAGAATGTTTCCAAAATACAGCCTATTAACAGTGATCCTGAGATGGTACTAATTTATTTATATTCCTACCATCTCAGCAGATTTTGTTTGCAGGTTGTCTGCCTTAGTATGTTCATGAGGTTGTTTCATCAGTTTAGTGAGTCAACGTATATTCGTCTATGCAAATATTTTGAAGAGTGAGTTTTCTATTCGTTTTGGCAAGAAGCTGTCATTGCCAATCATCCTACTTGAAAATACAAATTCTGATCTGTTTTATAATTAGGATGCCTCTTTGAGTAACAGAATAATTTTATCCTTTTCTGTGGAGCCAAAAATATGGCCAAATAAAGGATGGTTTTTCAGTTCCATTGAAACTAAATTTTAATTTTCAGAATTCAGTAATAGAATTCTAGAGGGTAATGCTATATTTAAATTTTTCAAGTTAATAAACTTAATTATAACACATGCTCTTGCAAATTATACCATAAACAAATGAGTTTCTAGAGGTAAATTGTACATCTGAATTGTTTCTTTGTGAAAGGTGCATAATTGTTTGCTTTTTTCTTTTATTTTCCCCCGTAGAAAATGAAAAGCATAAACAGTATGTCATGAAAACATTTAAAACAAATAATTAAGAAATACCTACTTTCAGTTTTTAAATTGATTTTTGTTTCTATGTTACTGTGATGAATAAATAGCTTTAAAAATTCAAATGATATGAAATATATATTGGTGGTATTCTTTAATTAGATGTGTTTATTTTGTGATTCATTATGCATGCAGTTCCCTAGCTAAATAATGTACTATTTCCAGAAGTGCAGTTTGCTTTTTCTGGTTTGCTAAGCAGTCACTGGATGTTTAAAGGTAATTTAATTTTAATATATTTAGGAGTTCAAGCATGTATTTCTTTGAACTCATTGATGAGGATAGAAAAAGAACTCTAATAGACAATTTCAATAACGAAGCACACAAATCAAAAGAATGTGAGGAGAAGATTCTAAATTGAACCCTAAGGATGTAATTTCAAACGCTATATAACCTGTCCTTTTTATAGTTTAGACTTGCTGGAATGACAGCATTCAGCTGATGCTTATAAGTTGTCCCTTATGCAACAGGGAGAAATATAAGTATTGTCAAATGTGGTTTACTGTTATGCCTGTGTATAGCCTGAGCCTTTAAGTCTCAGGATTCAGCAACTTAAAATAAATGCCTGGTGTTGTGTATAAATATTTGGTATATTGCACTAAGGACTGGGACGGTATCAGAAAGAAGGAATGTATTGAATTACTTTTTCTCAAAAATGACTATGAAAAATATTTCATATAACATTGCCTGTAGTTCTAAGGAAATAAAAAATTTACATGTAGAGAAAAAAGAAAAGTGACTTTTTGAGGAGAAATCGGAGACATCCTTAAAAACCAGAGGAATGCCTCACAGACTTCAAATGTATCAAATGCAAATAGGAAAACAAGCTATTCCTAGACCTCTGGAATGCAGTCTGGGCTTTTGGTCACAGTATATATTTTTTTTTTTTTTTTTTTTTTTTTTTTTTTTTTGTAAGTAGGCAGAGTGGTTTGGAATAGGAGATCCAAGTTCCTCCAGACATTGTTGCTTCAGCCGTATGTTAGAAATGCTTCATAGCTGCTTTCTTGCAAGCTGAATTTGAACTGTAGGTGGACTTATTTTTATAATAATGAATTAGATTGTTTTCACATACCCTATCCCTGTATTGATCATGGGCTGAAGTCAGGGATACAGTGCTCTTTATGTTTGTTTGCATTTCACTGTCTTCCAGGGTGACAAATGTGGGTTTTAGGAACTAGAGCTAGGAACCACAAGGAATCTCTGCTTTGGCATTCCAAGGCAGAGTAAAGAGCACTGAATGTAGCATCTACAGGTTTAAAGTCCAGGGATGCAAAGCTGTGTCTGACAAGTAACAAAGTCCTGGGATGATATCATGGCCAGAAATTAAATAAATCAGAGTTCTGCTGTTGACTTCAGTTAAATCAGGATTTTATACTAGTGTATGGGAAAACAGCTTGTATGAAGACCAGTTAAACTGTTTGGTTTTCTTTTGTGTATGGACCAAGCTGTGTACCAACCTTTCACTGTAAAAATCTCTGCAATCTCTTATTAGATGGTGATGTAGATCTTTGACAGATGGAGAAGTGAAAAAGAAAAAATGTGTGCCTATTCTATGCAAACTTCTCTGTCTCTGAAGCAATCTGTATGGCTCAGTAGAGCACTGTCAGTAGGAAAAATGAGAATTTCATACAGTTTAACTTTTGTCCTTGACCTTGATGCACTAGAAAATCTTACCTTTTACCTAATTATTTTAGAAATAAAGCAAGGGCATAATTATGATAGTACTCATAATTATAGCATTTGTTGGGCCCATTAACAGTGGGAGGGGGGGAGGGGTGAGGCACTACTGAATTGAAATCTACACTCTCAGCCCTGTAATTGTTGCTGAAAATCATGAACACTTCTCAGACAAAAATATTATTGTCTTTATATTTTCTAGGTTTGCTTTCTGAATAATTATTTTAAGACAGTTTTCAAGCAGCCAGTCTTTTTAAGGCAGTATTAAATTAAGCAAGTAAATTAGGAAAACTGGCCTATTTTTAAATCTAGATTCCTTGCATGCTGTTTTTAGATTTGCTAGCTGTATGAAATGTTGCAGTGGTCTATGTACGCCAACAGCTACTGTTGATGTACAAAACTTTTTCTTTTTTTAATGTCTGAAATGAAAAGGAATATGTTGTATCTCTCCTGATGCTGGGACACTAAGCCAATACAGAAATACTCCTAAAATGCTCCTATTAAGTCTTAAAGTGATTAGTCATGTAGCTAAAATTTACCATAGTTGGTCTCCACTATGAAACAAGCTTGATAAGCTGATAAATAGCATTGTGGTAGAGTTTGATTTTTTTTTAATGGTATCTCTAATAGAAGTATAAATAAAGCATGTTGACTTTAATCTGTTGTCAAGGTTCTTAGTCAAGGTTCTCTCTGCAGAGAAATGTCTTGGTTCATGAGAGTGAATAAGTGCTTTATCAGTTCTGTTATGTTTAGTCTGTTCTTTAGCTCTACTAAAGTGACCCTTTTACATCAGGGACCTTGTACTAACACAAAAAGGATGTAGGCACAAACTATTTCTCTGGATGTTGTTTTTCTAAAAATACATGATGATGAACCCATAGTTATAATGCACCATATATATGTATTTTTAGTGAATAAAATGTTATTTGGCTGAAATTCAACAAACTACAATTCACTAACAATTTTTGAAGTTGCTGCCCTCTGATCCTGCATAAGTTTACTATCCTAATTAATTAGAAAATCTTTTTTTGTGTAATGTTATGTTCAAAATATTTGTGTATATATGTTGCAAGGTTTTTGAAGTTCCTTTACCCCAAAATTAGGCTGTTGATAAGTGTAGCTGTCCCCTCTTTCTCTAGTTCTGCCCACAGCTGGAAGCATTCCATTTTGGTGGTGACTTAACATGTCTTTATTGCTCAATTTTGTGGTATGAAGAAATAGATCATATGAGTTGTTTATCTAGTTCAGGTAAGAAAGTAATTATACATCTGAAAACTTAGATGTTAAACATATTCTTGGCCTAATGCAAATATTATTTCTATGTCCAAAACTTTTCATCACTAATCTTTTCAATCTCTGGAGTACAGCACAACGTGTACTTCTCTTCTTGTCATGCATCATTTCCAGACTTCCCATATGTGGTAGGAAGCTTGCCATTGTTTCATCACTTGAATTTATGTGACTGTTGTGGAGGACTTGGGTAAACTTTGGGGTTTGGGCTTTTTCTGGCCCTCCATCTTTAGGATTGCTAAATTTTGTGCTGTAACTTAGGAAGAGCAGCCCTTATGGTGTTTCAGGGGGCATATCCTGTAGCCAGTACAGTCTGTCAGAGCTTCTTACTGCTGATTTCATATACCAGAAAAAGCTTCTGCTGATGAATACACATATTGAACATGGAATCTGGATTTAGTCTTGAAATTCTCAAGGCTTGTTCATCATAAATTATACTTCTTGTCAAGTATATTTAGAAAGCCTTCAGTTAATGTGGTGAAGATTCCTAATGTGCAGTGACCATTTTCCCTCTCAAATGTGCCGACATAATTTGTTCTCCTATGAGCACTTCTTGTGTATAGTACTTGGGCAAAGTCAGTATTGTATACATCTGCTAGTAGTTGCTTATGTAAGAAATCAGTATGTATTACAGAGGGATAAAGTGCTCCAACTTGCACACTTGACACTTCTTAAGCAGGAGGAAAGTAAGGTCTGTTTACATTTTTTCTGATGTTAGGAAACTGATATCCTTAAGCATAAGGATTTCTGACTTTCAGTGATCTCAATCAAATTTGAGGTTTTGTCATGAACGATTACACTGGCACTCTTGAAAGTAATAATGATCAATTATATCTTGTCATAGTTCTGATTATGCATTATGTGGAAAAAGTATTTATTTTTTTAGTCTAGAACTTACTGCCGTTAATTTTTAATTAGGGTTATTTTGTGTCTTTCTCTCATGTATTCCCTAAAGAATTTTCTCTGGAATTGCAGTCAGGCTTTTCCCTGCCTGTGCCCTTTCTGAACACTCTTAGATTTATGAATATCAATGCCTTTAAAAGCCTTCCTTGTTATTTTGCCTCAGCTCTTTGCACCTTAGTAATGCTTTGAGTTTTATCTTTTGATCCAATTCTGTACGCTGGAAACTTTGGGCTGGATGAGAGTCTCTTGGTTGTTTGGCTGCAGTCATCAGAGATGTCATTTACGTGTGTGGCATGTGCTTGGTTGCTTCTGATGCATATTGTCCTGTTCATCAGTGCTCAATTTCCTCTGCAGTCCAGGTACTCAGAGTCTTCACGTCTTCTTGTCTAGCCACCATTAATTGTCTTGGGGGTTTGTGTATTTGCCTACTTGTACATAGGTCTAGTTTATAAAAAGGTTATAAACCTATGATGTATTCCTTTATATCTTACTCCTGAGAAACTTGGTTTATGCTAGCAAGATCATACTTCTAAAATATTTTCTAGGCATAACAAGCAGTAGTAAGAAATATTTTTTTCTATTCCATCTGCATCTTTGCAAAAACTTGATGGGGTAGTTATTTGCTCTTTGCATTTATGTTTTTCATAATCATTAATGAATCTGTTAGAATATGAAAGACAGGCCAAGGTTTTCAGCTCTTTGCTAGCATTTTTACTTCTATTTTGGTATTATATTCCTAAATGAGAGATTTCTGCTTAATTCAGGCAAGGATATAAGTATATTCCTGGAGAGCATTTATCTTGCGTGAATATAATTGCTAGTCTGGAAGACAAAATAATAATTGAGGTTTTTCTGAACTACTGTAACAAAATTGTATACAGTTTTAAGTTACTTATTAACCTGAATTGAGGTATTATCAAACGATGTAAATGTTAATAAACTTCAAAAGGAAATATTATAATTACTACATATTCAAGAAAATGAATCTTTTATGTTCCATATAATTGCCCATTTTAAGCTTACAGCACTGTTTAATAATCTAAGATTTCTTAGTAGTCTCTTGTAATATAAATTTTCAAAGTTCTATTCAAATTTCAAATAAATCACATCAACCTACTAGATTCTTTGTCTCCTTTGTCTCTTGTTTAACATGCTCAGGTGTTGCAGATGATAGATAAATATAATTGTTCATAAATAATACATTGGGATGAGAACAGTTCTCCCAGCTAGCCGGACTATGCCCCTGCCTACGGATGGATCCTGGGGTGAAATGGACTGTTCCATCCCACCCCCCAAAAGATGTATGGTTCACCCCGCACCTCTGTACCCTCCCCTAAAACATTAGTATATGCAACCCCGTTGGATATGCCTCATCCCAACCCACCTCGGAGCCCCTTGATAAGGAGGCTTTGAGGGGCCGCGTGGTCTCTTGGAACTTCCTCCCCTCTTGGAACCTCCTCCCCTCTCTTGGAGCTTCCCCTCTCCTTGAGCATCCTTCTGTCTCTCCCCTCCCCACCCTCTCAGGCTCGGCCACGTGCTGTGCCTGGGAGCATGAGGCAGAACCTTCTGCACCCCCAATAAACCTCTTTCCCCAAGAGCAAACTTCAGAGATCTCTGCCTCCATTCATCTACACCGTGCTGGAGCCTGCTATTTTCCACACTCAGGAATTTGAGTAGATTAGTGATGCATGGTTTTGCTTCACAGCAGCTGTGCTCAGTTGCCTTTATTGTATAACATCCATTGTGGGAGTTTGTTTCTATTTTTAGTTTTCATTTTAACATGCTTTTCTAATACCAAAGTCTGTCTCACGAGTTGACAGATTAGAAATTATCACTAATTAATATGTCTTGATCCAAGTAACTTCTTTTTACAGTGTCAGTATAAGATGCCACTAGTATTATGGAAACAATTTTTCTGTAGAAAATATAATGTGAAATGGGAAAGGGAAAAACATACTTGAATTTACAGAAGGGACTATATTGAAATGACAGAGTGCTGTGGTTAAGTAAGTCTGCTGCTAACTAGCAAATTTCATCTTGACCCAGTGCTGCAACATAGTGGATGCTTGAAGGGCAATTTCTTGCTGCAGATGTTGGTGACATTAGCAGCCACTCTTTTAAAAGCTGAGTTTGATAGTGACAAAATATCTTAGCTGACTGTAGTATTATCAATGTAGCATCCTGGAAAATTACAACAAAAAACCTCAAAATGAAGAGTTAACCAATAAAAGCAGAGTAACAAGAACAAGTCAGCATGTAGGTTTTCTGTTGTGGAGTTTTTTTCTTTTTTGCCTCCTTGAGCTTCAATGATAAGAGGTGTCTGGAATGTTGAAGATACAGCTATGGCTGAAAATCTATACAGAATAATCCAGATGTCAAATTAATTCATCTGGATTTGTGAAGACTTCATGGGTTAAGTGTTAGTGAAAGTATGCATGAGGTAACAAATAATTTGTGACTCCTAGTTGTTCCTTTGGTGAGTGGTAAAAAGGGAAGTTTGTGAATTGCTGTTAATGTGGGACAGACTCAGCTGGTTTGTGCTCATCATTGTCTCAGACTTTTCTAGCCTTAATGCAGACTGTTTCTTTAATGGTGGTTTAGGATACTTAATACTACAAGAAGAGTTTTTAAAAATTGGTGTCACTTGTATCTTGATGGCACTTTGGGAGTAGGGTGGAGCAAATTTTTATACCTCTTTCAATGAAAAGATGCAGTAGGTAAAAATTGCCTTTTTTTTACTGATAGAATTAACACTTATAGTTTTAAGTTTTTACAGAAGGAATGTTCTTCAAATTTAATATTTGAATGCTGTATTACATGAGGAGTGCTTGCCTGCTGTTGCATAACTTGCAAGATCTGTAGCTTCCTTCAACTTGTGCCACTAAGCATCTCTACTGTTGCTCTGCATCTGAATATTTAACCATCAGATACATTTCTCTTGCCTTAAGAGCTCTTTGTGCTTTTGACATCTAGAAAATGAATCATTGCTTGTGATTCTGGAAAACTCAGCATATTTCTGTAGAGACCTGGGAGAATGTTTGTTATCTACACATTTCAGTTTGTGTTGTATGTAAAAAATTAAGTCATAGTTGGGCTCTTTTCAGAGAGTTTTGTTTCACAGAGCTTACACCAGGTTATGCTGGCAAATGGGATCCAACCAGTGAACAATTCAGTTGAGCCTGCGAATACAAGCAATCACTTTATGAGCAATCACTTAGGAGTTAGATAATCCCTGAAAGTATCTTGGACAAGGCTTTTACCACAGAAATTACATATAAGAGGGGCAAAACTGGTACATGTGGATAAAAGTTAATGTTTCACATTTCTGTGTGAACCTTTATAAACAACTTTGAATTCCTTTTTACCCTTTTTATCTTGGTGTAGATTGAATATCTTTATTAAAATTTGTTGTATTTCATTATCAATTTGATTATAATTGAATAAGATATTTTTTATATTATAAATAATATTCTACCTCTTTAAGGTGGTAGAAAAAGTAGAAATTAATAGCTTGATGGTATTATTTGAAAGCTATTTAGTCATATCCAAACTACTGTCTTTGCAAAATTTTGCCTGGGGAAAAACTGTATTGCAAAGATATAAATCAAGGCAGTTTTATAAAGAAGATATTAATGCAATGTTGTAGGGTTGTTCTTGTAGGACAAGCAGGTCTCAGTGGTTGTTTTGCAGTGTTTGCCCTGTATTTCAAGGACAGAGCTTTTTAATATGCCCTAAAAATACATGTTTGCACATAAAATCAATTTTTTGCAGATCTTTTGCAATGGTGAAAATAAAGAAAAGCTGAATGTTTCTCTTTTATGTTTGGTTACTGGTAGGACTTTGTAAAATAGGCCATATTTGATTAACGATGGGTATGATATTGTAAAGGGCTTTGGAGAAATCCCATCTGTTCATCATCACCTGGGAAGTTAAACCTTTTCATGTATCGTTAAAAAAAAAAAAAAATTAGAGAAGCAGTGGAAGGAGGAAACAGCTGGCAAAGGTCAGACTGAACTAGCAACTGAATTTTAACAATTTACGGTAGGGTAGGGGGTTAGTTCTATTTCCATGCCTTTTGAACTGGCCTGGCCTGCATATTTTCTTTATTATCTCATAGTTTTAGAAAATACTAGTTTTCTTCTCCTTTTGATATTTCATTGTGACTTTGGGAGGAAATAATGAAGAAGGAAGTAATTTGTACGTTCATGAAGCAGCAGTGTTAACAATTCATATTTTCTGAAATGTTGCTATCTAGGAGCCAGGCATGGGAGCATCAGGCTTTCAGTAAATAAAATAAAGAAAGCAACCTGAGTGAGATCTGTCTTAGTTTAGTCTAGACAGTACTTTTCATGCCAAATGTTGTCGATCTTATTTCTGCTTGCTAGAGTTATTCTGATACATCACATTCTTTCTCTGGTTTATCAATCGAGAGCTTTCTTTTGCATGATAGCTGAAAATGTTCCTTCTTCCTCTGTAGTGCTCTTGTAACCTTATTACTATTTATCATATTGTTCGTTTCTTGAAGATGAATTTAGACATTTGTTTATCTGCCTGGTGTACACTTAAGCAATGGGAAGTTTTTGTCAAGGTTATTAAGCTAATGTCAGTTATATACCAAGATAATCAAAGCTGAGCATAATTGTTTAAGAAAAAGGGCCTAGACAAGTCTTAACTTTGGTTTTGTGCGATTATTGTAAGCAGATAACTTGGTGATTTAGATTAGGTGGTTTAGTCTGCATTGAAACAAAAATTTAACAACTTGCATATCATGAGGAAGTGTTTCCTTTTAAAGAATTGGATTGATAAAGTTTACAGCTTTCCTGTGTAGTACTGAGTAAGCCACTCTTAGAAAACAAAGCTGTCTTAGCAGTAATTTATTAACATTAATATTTAATACAAACTAAGTTATAATACCTGAGAAGGAAGGAAGAGGCAACTTTTGTAAATTCGAGTTTAGTGGTTAAGCTTTCAGCCTCCAACATATGGCATTCATGATTTTGGTGTGGTATGGTGTGTTGTTGCATTTTAAAAATTATTTTTTTTTTAAATATAATTTCAAGTGTTATGATGGATTTTAGTAGGTTGACAGTTGGACTTCAGTGTGGTTGGATATGTGGCAAGATAAAGGGTAAATACAAATAAAAGGACCTAATACGAAGAAACAAGGAAGGCCTGGTTGAACACGTGAAGATTGGGCCAGCCTTGGCTACAGTGACCAGGACATGGTGGAGCTCAGTACCTTACACGAAGGAAGAGGGGCAGCAATTAAGATTGCAACCCTGGACTTCCAGAGAGTTAACTTTAGCCTATTCAGGAACTTTTTTTTGACAAATATCATTGGAATGTGCCTTCAGGGAAGAAAGATCCAAGACAGTTGGATTCTTCCAGCAACTGGTCAATATTCAAGGATTTTTTTTTTTTTAGGACTCAAAAATGGTGCATCCTTATGAGCAAGAAATTGACCAAAATGGGCAAGAGACCTGCATGGATGAATATGGAACCCCTGTCAGTACCCCAGCACAAATGAGAGATGCACATGAGAAGGAAGCAGGGACAGAACACTTGAAACATAGGTAGAGGTGTTGTCAGATTATGCAGAAATGCAACAAGGAAGGCTGAGGCCCATCTGGAATTAAAAACCTGACCAAGGATATCAAGTACAGGAAGAAAATACATCAATAACAAATAGAAAATTAAGGAAAATGTGGGCCTGTTTTTAAATGAAGTGGGGACTCTGGTAATAGAGAATACAAAGAAGGCAGAATTACTGAATGCCTTCTTTCCATCAGTCTTCACTGACAAGACCAGACCTTAAAGGAATGGTGAAAGGAAGACTTCTGCTTCATCAAGAAGGCTTGGGTTAGAGATCACCTAGGCAAACTTAACATCAACAAGTCCATGGGCCATGATGGGATGCATCCATGAGGGCTGAGAGAGATGGCAGACATTATAGCTAGCCACTCATGGTCATCTTTGAAAGGTCATAGCAGTCAGAAGTGGTGCTTGAGGACTAGAAGAAAGCAAATGTCACCTCTGCCCTCAAAAAGGGCAAGAAGGAGTGCCTGGGTAACTACCTCACCTCAGTCTCTGGAAATGTAATGGAGCGCCTTGTTCTGAAGGCCATCTTTAACTGTGGCAGACCAGAAAGTGAGCAGGAATAGTCAGCATGGATTCACTAAAGGTAAATCATGCTCAACCAACCCAATTGTCTTCTACAGTGACAAAACTACCTGGATGGATGAGGGGAGAGGAGTGAATATTTTCTTCCTGGACTTCACCAAGCATTTCAACACTGTCTCTCACAACATCCTTATAGGCAAACTTGGGAGGTGCAGACTGGAGGAGCAGACAGTGAGGTGGTTTGAGAAATGGCTGAATGGCAGAAGACTTGACCAGGTTCCATACTGTTCACTCATTCATCAGTGAGTTGGATGAAGGGGTAGATGCCTCCTCAGCAAGTTCACCGATGACACAAAATTGGGAAAATATCTCTGGCTGATATCCCAGAGTGCTGTGCAGAAGGATCCTGACAGGCTAGAGGAGGGGCAGAGAAGAACTGCCCATCCTTTCTGAAGTTCAAAAGCAAATGAAGGGTCCTGTACCAGCACAGGCGGGGGGCTGACCTGCTGGAAAGCAGCTCTGTGGAGGAGGACCTGGGGGTCATAGTGAGCAACAAGCCATCCATGAGCCAGCAGTGTGTCCTTGTGGCCAAGAAGGCCAATGGAATCCTGGGTGCACTTGGAAGGGCACTGCCAGCAGCTCAAGGGAGGTGATCCTGCCCCTCTGCCCAGCCCTGGTGAGGCACATCTGGAGTGCCGAGTCCAGTCCTGGGCTCCTCAGGTCAAGAGAGATGGGGAGCTCTGGGTGCGGGTTTGAGGAGAGGGCAGCAAACGTATTTAGGGGACTGGTAATAAGAGATCATAAGGAAGACTTGCTTGAGCAGAAGTTGACCCCACCAATGGTCCCTTCCAACCTTAACCATTTTGGGATTCTGTAATGCTTTACAACTGATTATAACCTTGACAGAAAATGCTCAGCCACTTAAATGACAGCGTCTGTATTTAGTATTTTGATCTCTGCTGTTAAGTTCTACTTCTCCATTCAGTATAGACACTCTTCTGTGTGTAAAACCAGGAATGGATGTCCTTATGTGTAGGCATCAAATGGGATCCATTAGGGAAAAAGAGGTTGTACAGGAGTGATTGCAGTGATTCTTCGAAAAAATGAAATTCATATGTAAGCAGTACTGAAGGCAACAACTTTAGCTTTATCTCAGGCTGAGGGTTTCCCAGTCATACTTCTTATCAGACTGTTTTGAATTCCAAGCCTGACCTTCAATAGCAGTGAAGTCTCTCTTTTGATCTTCTGGTAGAAGCCCTAAAGACAACATAAAAAATACAGTATTTTCTCTTAGTCTGGCAAAAGGACTTCTAGTGAATGTAATGAGACTGTGTAAGTACTGTATTAGAAATATTGACTTGGAGACAGCCTGAGCAGTTATGTTTCTGTTCTACATGTGAGGCTTAGAATGTCACTATTAATGAATGCTCTTGTTAATTTGGATCAGTTTGAGAAAAAGAGCATCTGTGTAGAACAAAACCCCATTGTTTGTTCTATCCACAAATCCATTGGCTACAGCAGTTAGCAAGAATCTTGAATAACATGACCAAGGAGTTAGGCATTGCTTTGGAGATAGGGGCTGGCTTAGACTCCATATGTCAGAAAACAATGCAGTAGTCATCTAAGTTCTTAGCTGAAACTCTGCAGTCTCCTCTGTGGGGAAGGTGCTGACCAGCTGTCCTTTTTAATATAGGGTTCATGACTTATTCTCAGAGGACAGTTATTTACCCTGCAGAACTGTGGCTCTGACGGATGATGGTTTCAAATCCCATAACTTTTTTCCCTATTTCCTCCATTTTTGAAGACC
Organism: Lonchura striata; assembly: GCF_050655825.1. Taxonomy (NCBI): domain Eukaryota; kingdom Metazoa; phylum Chordata; class Aves; order Passeriformes; family Estrildidae; genus Lonchura; species Lonchura striata. The sequence continues at coordinate 79,352,114 of NC_140705.1, read as the reverse complement.
AGAATAGTTACAGATCCTCAGCAGAGAATGAAGTAAAGGAGGCTTACAGCATTCCACTCTGTATGCCTTTATTTGAGCAAAGGATTATGTAGTCCTGATTGCCACTGTTATTAGGTTAGTAATTGATTCTACTCTCCAAGGAGTGTCTTGTCTGTACTAGCTATGGCTCCTTGAAGGTGTGTTATCAGTAAGGTTGTTATTTTTAAAGTGTGTTATTACTTGCTAGGTGATGGGATTCTTCAGCCTTGGGGCCCCAAAGCAGCTTGCAGTTTCACTGCATGTGGCTAAGAGCTGGCCAATCTGCTGCCTTATAAATTGCTGGAAGAGTGAAGGCCAGTTTGTTAGTGAAGAAATTATTCCTACTGCTGATGCTTGCTAAATAACCATGTGTTTTTTGATAGGGAGAGAAGGGAATTGTTATTGAAAGTTGGTAAGGCCTTGTGCAGTGACAAGCTAAGGTCATAGGGAGGAATGTAACCATATGAGTCAGGATTAACAGTCAGAGAATCCTGAGCTTGAAGGAATCTCCTTGTTCAGCAGGAAAGGAAAATGGCTTTGTTGTTAAGGGAGGCCATGTGGTTATGGGACACTTGTGGTTATAGGACATTTGTCAGAGATGTTCAATAGTGCAGGCAAAGACAAAGTGGACGGACAAAGCAATGTGACTCTGGGACACAAACCTTGTGATTAGGTGGGAAGCAGTCTGAAAAAGGGGAAGAGGAGTAGCACTTTGCTCTTTTGCTAGATATGAGATATGGTGAAGAGGGGAGTGATTTCTGGGAACAGAAGGGGAAGGGTTTAGGTTCTACTTAATATACCTTTGTAAGAAATGGAATAAGGTTTGCATGTCTCACTGCTTCTCTGACCTGCCTGGAAAGCTCTGTTTGTTAACAAATTTGTGCTGCATTTCATTTTGATCAGGGCTTTTCCCTGTTCATCCCTATTTTCTGAGCTGTCCATGATAATTCTCTTGCCATGTCAAAAAGAAAGTTAGTGTCATGGTTTGACACAGAAAAAGTATTTTCTTGGAAGGAAGAGGTCAATTTGAATATTGACCAATTGAAGATGGACACGCCTCTGAGAACACAGAGGGGTTAAAAGCAGAATTCCCAGGAGAACTCGCTCTCTTTGGTTCCGGTCAGGGCGCAGTGCAGCCTCTCCCCTGCCTGGCCGTGGCTGGGTGGGGAGGGGAAGGCCCATGGCCTGACTGAGGTGGGCCCAAGGGTGGAGGGGCTGGAACCGGGCTGGCCCCTGCAGATGGAAGGGTGGAGAAATCTGGGATGTCTCCGTTCCCCCCCAGAGTCTCTCTCTCTGGAGAGAGCAAGAAATAGCAGCAGCAGTTTTTATCAGCAGTTCATCATGGGGAAGGAGAAGAGCGGGGGGGCCACAAGGTGCCCAGCTGCCTGTGGGAGCTGGAGAATCTGGACAGAGAGCCAGCCAGGGAGTCGGGACTTTTAACCCTTCCTTGAGAAATGAATGCTTTATGAAATTTTTCCCCTCCTTGATTTGAATGAGAGGAAGAGAGATAGCTTGGACCCTGGGATGTTAGAAGGAGAAATTCTAGGTGGGAGGATATGACGGAGTGGTTTTTTGGCTGGACTTTTCCTTGTTAGCCATAGACTGAATCGATTTTTCTCCTCCAAGAGAGACTGTATTTTAGGAGGATGCCAGTGAGCCAAGAGACCTGCTTCAGCTGGGAAAAGACAGAAGTAGAGTGAACAGAGAAAAGTAGGGGGTTTGTGGTGGTGCCCCCTGTCCTCAAAGAAGGAGAAGATCTCTGTTCTTGGACCCTCAGCCCCAGGGGAAAATGAGGGGGGGACTGTGGTCCAAAAAAATGAAAAACTGAACTGTTGTTTTTTTCCCTCCTCTTGGCAGGGCATCCTTGAAAGGAAAAATCCTAAAAGCATCTGTCCATCCATGCATTGGTGGTGAGAGCACTGTGCATGGAAAGGAGAAGGGTCACCATGGCAAACTTTTCTCCGGGCAGTGCCATGTGTGACATGGAAACACAGGATGTGGAGCTGTGTTTCTTGGGGGGTCTGTGGCACAGGAGAGACTCTGTTCCCTCGATGGACTGAGTATCGATTGTCTGGAGGGTGGAAACCTGATTGAGGTCCAGATTGTGTCTCGCTGTGGTTTGTTGGAGTTGGGTGGTGGGAGGAGGAATGCAAGGAATGCTTTGCAAGGTTTTAATTTTGAGCTTTGTGTGGTTTTTTTTTCCTTTTTTTTTCCTTTTATAGTAGTAGCTTAATAAAATTTTCTTTCTGTTATTAAGCTTGGTCCTGCTTTGCTCTGTTCTCGATTTTATTTCACAGCATTCAATTGAGAGATTGCATTTTCATGGGGGCACTGGCATTGTGCCAGTGTCAAACCATGACAGTTATGTAATTCCTGTAGTCTTTCTTAGGTGTTTGAGCTGACAAGACAATGAGGGTGCTAAATGCTTGGAAAATTAGATGCTTACTTGTAAGGTAGCAGGTTTCCCAAGCTGCATTTTGAGAATTTGGAGTACAGTTGAATTTGTCTTCAATTTTTTACAAGTAATTTCTAAGTCTAATTTATTAATTCTTACATTGTTCTGTCTTTTCTATCTCTTTCCAAAACAGGATGATACCCCTTTCATCTCAGACATTAATGATGAATCTTCATCATGGCCAAACACAGGAATATGTGATTAAACCCAAATATTATCCAGTAAAAAAGGTGATTTCAGGAGAGCAGTCCACTGAGGGCTCATTACCACTGAGACTGGGCCAGGATCAACCTGCATCACCCTTGCGATGTGAGTACAAGTACAAAAAGCATACTGCCTTCTCTCCCGCAACAAAGCCCCCACTCCCTGATTTTTTAAGATCTTGACATTTTCTGCAGTAGCACTTGAAGACAGAGAAAGGTCAAAACAACTATACGTGAGAATTCTTAGATTAGCAAATGCTTCAATATTCAGCATTTTGTGGAGAAACAAAATGGATTTCGTGGATGAGAAAAAATATTGAACCTGATTCACTGTGGAAAATGTATCATTATTTCTAGATAATAGTTTTTTCTTCAGAAAAGGGTGCTTTGTGAATGCTTTGCTAGAATAGGCGCATCTATGAGTGTAGTCAGTGTCAGTATAATGGATACCTTTTTGGAAAGCTGGAGTTCAGGACTGTGGTTTCATTGGTGACTAATTTTCTCTATAATTTATTACGTGTATGAACTTCTGCACAGTATGGAGCTGCCTGAGAGTTTTTGCTTCATATTTATAAAAAAAAGATTGTGTAGGTGCCCAGCTTGTGGCCTTGGCTTATGCCCCATTGTGTGCAGAGCTTGAGGACAAGTTTTGGCTTAAGAGATTGAGTTTGATGAATTATGGATTAGGTATTACAGAACATCTGCTGGCTTGATTTGGAGAAAAGTTCTGCAGCTGAATAATGGACTGATTAACATTGAGACCTTAAGGTACTTGCAGTCTCCTGACAGACTTCCTTTGCTGTAGCACAAAGAATTAGATTCTGCTGAGGTTTTAGGGAAGAGCCTTTCCTTCTAAATCTTTAACTAGAATTCCTTTGTGTATGTTTGCATTTCTGTGTTGCGCATCTTTATGGTCTGTCCATTTACACTTAAATACAACTCCTTGCTTCCTTCAAGTATAAGTTTGTTGATGGTAAATGAGACTATTGGCTCTAATGGGAAGAACAGTGGGCAGCTGGAGGTCTTTCAAATAACATTTTCAGAGTGGTGAAGTATACTTCTTGAAAAGCACTATCTCCCTTTCTTAGAAGTTACAGAAATATTGATTTTTTTTTTTTTTTTAGTCACACTATCAATGTCAAGCAATAGTCTCTTTTGTAAATAAGATAATACTGCTTTTTTGCTTTTTTTCCAGTCAGCAGTTGTTTTCCTTCAAATAAAATATTAATGGCCACCAGGACTGGATTGTGACCATCTCTTCTGACTCTTACTTGTAAAAGAGTTTACAAATTCCAGGTTTATGGTTCTCCAGTATTTGGAGTGACTGTGCCAAGTTGGATTCTGACAAAAAAGAATCTTTCCTTTTGGTTCCCTTTTCCAGGCTGTTTATTCTATTCTAGTCTATCTTCAGTACACACAGTACTCACAAGTATCAAGCTGCCACTAAATTGATGGATTCTGTGAGGTTTTTTATTTTTCTTCTATGATAGCATAATGAGATGAGTATGCAGCTGTAAGACAAGGGAGCCAATGCTTCTGCCTCTCTAGCTAATTTGAGCCATACTGTTACTTACAGTGCTCTGAAGGACATGACTAAGAGAAGGACAACCAGGAGCTGAAGACAGGAGTGGTTTTTATCAAATTCTAAGAAGCCCCTTATTGAGCAGTGCATTAGTAAAACATTCTAGCCTTATTGAAAAGCTTAAGAGTCCTAAAACAGCCAGAGGACAAGTAGTAAAAAGAGATTCTATGGCCTGATAAGGTCAGCCATGACTTAAGTGTTGACTCAGAGGTAAAATGCAAGCTATTTGGATGGTGTCAAAATTTCTGATTCTGAGCTCTCTGTCAGCCTAAAAACACTGTCCCATTGCCTTTTTCACCTGTTTTCTACATCTGTGAGGTGGGAGTCGGTGACAGCAACTTCTGATGAAGCAGTTTAGATATCTGCTAGTACAGAGTGCAGTTCAAGCTGTATGTTGTTAGAGTCTAGCATTTTGTATTGCTGGCCTGAACAGGAGACCTAGAACTTGGTCAGCCATATCTGTTGGGGTTTTCTGGTTTCTGGAGGTGCTGGGATGAACTTGAAGATTAGAAGACTGCTTATTTTCATAAAAATTGAGTTCTAAATTCCAGTTGTCAATATTTTAATGTTAGGGATGTTTGAATTAACTACAGTGAGGTAAGATTAGGATGTGAATCTTTGTGTCAGGTGTTCTGTGATAACCACAAATATACAGTTCTTAGTCTTGTCTTGACCAGAGATGGACCCTGTGAATTAGCTCATGCTTATGGTTGATGTTCATTGTCTAGTTCATTTATGAGAGTAGTTGATGATCTCATGGTGCTTTGCCATTGCTTTTAAATGTATAATTTTATTTCATGGGACAGGCTCTCATTTCATTGAGCAGAGGATTTGGTAACGGCCATGTGGAGATACTTGAAAAGGAAGAGGGGGAAAATGTAATGATTTTATTAAATAGCAAAAGCCAGAAAGTTAGTACTGAATGCTTCATAACCTTTTATTTATGGTAACATTAAAGAATTATTTGTTTTTTTAAATGAGAAGAAATAGTATCCAGGCAATACTTGATAGCATGGCCCAAGAGTTCATACCTATCAATTAACACGGAGTGCAAAGCTACTCATTCTATTGGGTTTTTATGAGCATTTCTATGCATTTTACTTCAAAGTATTAACACTGTGCCAGAGACTGGCAATTGTGAAAAATGTACCCAGTAGAATAAACTTTTTTCTCTAGCTGTAGCTGGTTTTGATTTTTCTGAACTTATATAGATTCTTTCAATCCAGTGATATAAAATGGGTGGTCTGGAATAACTCTATTTGCAACCTGGTAGTTCATAAAACAGTAGGAAGATTTTTTTTTTTAGTAATTTAGTAATTCAGGTACATCTACCAGACATTTCCCACTAGTCCCTTAATGGCACTGTTAAATAGTAACCACTAATTATCTGAGCATGAATCCTCTAAATATCAGTGCTTGTATTCCTGGATTTATAAATGTAGTGCTGAAGAAAATTAGTTAAAGGAATTTGTGTGGTTTCTGTTGGTCTAAAATATATACGGTAGTAAACAAATTCTAAATGTAGTCTTTTTGGAACTCCTTTCAACATAGCTATTGTGAGAACTGCTTACTACAGCAGGAAGAGGCTAGGAAGTTCTCAATTTCACTCCATCCACTCCTGGTTGCTATATTTTTCAGCCTGAGATGTCTGTGGACTAGTGTTTAGTGGCATTGTGTGTTTTGCTCATTGAGCTGAAAACAGTGAAATTTCTGCTTCTGAAATCAGTTGTCTGGTGTTGCCTGCATCTGGAGGACAATTTTGTACACCCCCTCGCCAGGGTACAGTTCCTCATAAGCACAGTGATGATGCCACTACTTCCCTGTTGTAGAGGCATGTTGAGAAAATATATTAATTAGTGACTAAGGCAACTACAGAATGCACTTTGACAGCAGAAGAAAAACTCAAGAGTACTTTACCTACATCTGGAAGTGTATTATGTGAAGTAAATAAGGCATGTGTTTGTATAATGAACTTATCCCAAGGAAGAAGGGAGGATAAGAAAGAACATGAGACTAATCTCTCTATTCAGGAAGATAATGTGAGAAGTAAGTGAATTTTGCAATTGACGTTACATGTTAGGTTGATAAAATTAAGCACTACGGACAACTACTTTCTTCTAGGTAGATTGAATTGTTTAGATCTTCACCAAAATTCTTTATAAAATTCATTAAAGAGAACTTGTCTCTACTTTAGGTAGTAAATGAAAACATGTCTGGAATTTAAGTAGTAAAGGTTACATAAAGTTTAGTGAATTTGGGCTTGCAGCACTGTGTCTTAGTTGTATGTATTGTGGCTAGAAATTGGACAAATATGCCTGTATGGCTTTTGGACTATTAGGATCTGCTCATGGTTCTGTGGACAGCTCTTAAATTCTTGTGTAAGGCTGAAACAATATGAAAGTCGTGTAACTCCTCTAACTGTGGATGCATTATATTGCAGCATATTTTACATAAGTTTATACACATGAAATAAACTTAATGTGGAAGAAAAATGTCCCAGCACTTAAGAGTTCCGATGTGCAGAATACCCTGCTCCAAATTTGGCATAACAAGAGCTTTTCTATATTGGCAGCACAATATGCTTAGTGTAACTTAGTGAATCTCCTCTGTAAGTTTATATGTAATTACATATGCTGGCTTCACTGATGACTTCAGAGGTTGATTTGAGCAAATCCCAGGTGTCACTTTGAAATTCTAATTTAAACTACTTTTGAGGAATTGCCCCATTCTGACTTCATTAAATGACACTTCATAATAATAGTATTTCCCTGCCAGGAAGTATGGGTAAACAGCTGCAAAAGGCATAAATATTTTACTGCTTAAAAAAGTGCACACAGGGATATGATGTGTGTTGCATATAAATGTATCTGTATGATTTGACATTCTACCCAAGTTCAGACTTTGGAGGAAAAACTCCCTCTGGTCTTCACTGGGTCAGATACTCTTTCCACCATTCTTGATATTGCTTTGTGGAACTGCTCTTCATGAACAGCAAAATAATTCTCTCTGGCTTTTCTTAACTAGATCACTACATAGTGATCTTTGTAACTTGTGCCTCTCAATGTATTTATAGATATTAAATTACAGTGTTAGTATTCCCAGCTAGAAGTTTTGGTAAATTTGGAGATAAGGAGGCTCTTAAGGCCAAACTCTGAACAAGGTACAGCCAGCAGAATGAGGTGAATGAAACCAGAATGAGCACTTAGAAGACTAACATTAAGAAATAACTGAACAATTACAACATAGTCTTTTTGGGGGAATGCAGTCAAATTTGCTTCAGTCACTCCTGGCAACATTCATGTATTACTCCTAAAATTGTATATAGTAAGTTGCAAGAGAATGGGGTAAGTGCATAAATGTTGGGGACTTTCTTGTTTCATTTTCTCAAATGCATGTGTGTTCAAAGCCTGTCCTCTCATTCCAGAGGCAGAAGGGATTTTTAAAACATAAACTAAAAAGTTTAAGAAAAAATTTTGGTCTTGTCAGCATCAGGGTCAAACAGCACTGGGGCTTTTTCAAAGAACAATTTTAGTGTGAAGCATTATTTTCCTCTCTTCCATTTAAGAGCATTATTCTTCCTGCTATTGAACAGTATGGTGATTCATAACAGCCAGTTAAAGTTTACTTTGATTCCAGCAAGACTTGGAAACAACAGGATAAATTCTAGGTACAAATTGAGTTATGTAGATTCACATTAGTGCAGCTAACTAGCAAACCAAGCAGCAAATTTAGCTTGCTTTTTCCTCAAAAATAGAGTGACAAATTCTGAAAAAATAACTAACAAATGAATACAGTTTGTTTAGTAATTATAAAAGACTATAGACTTCTTTGAAAATCTTGGAGACAGAATAGCTCTGTATAAATGCAAGCTATTTCACTCAGTATACTGTTGCTCTAGGAATTCTAACAATACCCTTGCTAAGCTGTCTGTGATTGTTTTTGTATCCATAAAGGGCTCACAATTGAGGAGTCCAGAAAATCAGCATCCCCCCCCCAAAATGCACTGTATTTTTTCTCTTTGGACTCTGAAAAGATTTTATGGCCTGAGCTCATTAGAAAATAAATGTCTGCCTGACAGGCAAAGGCTGCTGGTGCTTTTATAGAAACTGTTTTAAATGTTGCATTCATCCAAAAATGAATTCTCATCTCTATGCTTTAAAATACAGAGACGGATGTACTACAGAATGAGGAAGAATGTTGGAAAACATGGTGATCTGGCAATCGGAATTAAAATCAGTTCAAAGCATGTAATTGCTGGGGGAAAATACAGACTGAGACAAATGCGTCTCAACTTCTGAGATGAAAGAGTATTGGCTCCAAAAGCAAAAATTTCTCAAGAAGATAAAAAGAGGTTGTCCAGAAAATTCTGTAGGGGAAAGCCTTTATGATGTTTTAAAAATGTTAATTTAGGTGGATATAGAGACCTATTGAACTCACACAATTAAACATTAAAAGTCCCTTAGCCTGGCTAACTCCAGAGTTGCTGTAATACAAGTTTTTGATATCGAGAATTGATTCCGATTGTTGCAAGTAGCTGAGTCTGGTTTTCTTCATAGGAGATATGAAAGTGCTCTTCTGTCAGTGCCATTGCCTATGCTAGAAAGAATGAACAAATGTAGACAAAAAAAATTACTGTAAGAAGGTTCATACCCTGTGAAGCTGAGATTTCAGAATCAGTGACATCCTTATGTCTGTTGTCATTTTTTCCCTCTTCTGAAAATTAGGGGGGAAAAAAAGATCTTGGCTTCATATACTGCTGAGAGAGAAGATTTTTAAATGATGATTCAGCATGCAGAGGTGGCTGTACTCATTTATAACTTAATTTCTTTATGTCCTGTCCTTTGTCACTGTTTACAGTTTGTTGACTTCCCTAGTGCTTTTTTGTTGTTTCCCTTCAGGAAATGAGATGTCATGTGGATATACTTTAGTAAGATAATATTAATTTAATTTTTATTCCCTATTCCTCCTGGAAATTATGAGCTCTTGCAATTTAGACTTTTTTCATTTGAAGGAGTTGTGTATGTTGGGAGGGGGAAACTCTCTCCAGAACTTATTTTCTTGATAAGTTATGTATTTTCTTGAGAAATGCTCTTCCAGCTTAAGATTTGTAATACTGTTTTCTAATATTTGTACTATTATTGTGAAAGAAGCCTAAATAATAACACTGGGGAAAAGGCATAATTTCAGATGAGTACTGAATTTAAGGTTGCAGTGAGCCTCATTCTTAGTGTATAAGACCGAATTCAGATCACCTCATGAAAGAGTCCTGTTGATAAAGTGGACAGTGGCATAGTATTTAGCTGATAATATTAAAGCTCCCATATGGTTGTAAGTTTGTGTGTAAAGATGTTGACTTCATTAGCAGACTGTGCATTGCAGCAGCTTTCATCAGTGGAAAATTGCTTGCGGTGGGCTGTAAAGTTACTGCTGCTTTATTACAGCCGAGATGAGGATTGTAACCCTAACCCTAGCTATGTGCCTCAGATACAGGTCTGTGTCTAAATGTGGCTTTTGGCATATCGCTCAAGTGAAAGCCTTTTGGCTCTAGGTATGCTTACATACCTAAGAAGCTGGATAATTTGAATAGAAGCTTAAAAAGCCTTGTTCACCTGAATGCTGTGCTTACAGCTGGAGTAGTATGCAGCCTCAAACCTGAAGCACTGATGTGAACTTGAGCATGAGATGCTTGAAGAACTTGAAGTTTTTTTTCAGGACAAGTACTTCACTCTGGGAAAGTTAGGCCATCTTGATGCTCATATTTTGTGTAATTAATATTTGAAATTGCAGCTGAAGCCCTTGACTGCCTGCCTATCCTTAGAAGTACACTCAGCTGAACTCTCCCACAGGATTAAGCTCCCTAAGACTGCTATATAGCATAGTGGTATCTGGAATCCAGCTGAAGTGAAGTCACATAGTTCTTCAAAGAAAAGTGTTTGAGCCTTAAACTAAGCAGTCTTGAACTAAGGATTTGAACTAAACAGTCTTAGGTCATCAGCATTTACTTCTGAATGGGTTGGGCACACTCCTCCTGTTCAACGTTCTGCTTGCTCCATGCAATCAATTTCTCTCATCCCTTGGAAAAGAGACCTAGGACTGATAAATGGTGTAACTCAAGGCTAAAATTTAGCTTTTTATCATCGTAACCATTTGTGGACCTAGTTTAAATATAATTTATTTAAACAAAATAAATGCAATACAGATTAAAATAATTATTGCCCAATAAGTTTATTGAAATGAGTTGAAGCCATTACATCAAACCACACTGCATGCTCTATTTGGATTGGTACCTTTTTCTGATCACTCTCAACTATGTGAAGGGAAATGATAGTTATGTATCTCATTACCAGGGAGAATGGCTGTAGTTTAAGATAGGATGTTCATTGCCTGAGGATTGTATATAAAGAATCCTTGTAGTGGTCAAAAAGACAAGGAAGAAAAAAGGTGATTCATAAACCTGTTGGCAGAGACCTCAGATTTCAAATCTGTGTGTGATTTGTACATTATAGGTTTCTACAGGACAAAATTGAATGTAATTTCTGTGAATTCCTCTCCTGCTCTAAAAGGCTGTGTCAGTGAGAAAATTTATCTGCACAGGGCTTGTGGCATGTAAACACAGTTAGGTCTTTCTAAACGATCTCAGCACTTGTGCCTGCATATGCTCCTTTGGTACTTTTAAGTGACGCCGTCCATAGAAAACACAAAAAACCTGTGTTGCAGATAGTAGAGAGCTTTTTGGGATTTGTCAAAATTAATAGAGGAAACCTACTTGAATGAAATAAGTGTTGCTGTAAATGACTTCAAACAGTACATTGTTCACACTCATCTCTATTTTAAACTGTGATTGAGATAATTGACGAGTGGATTCTTTGCCTCTCCTAGAATAGACTACTAAAAAATTGTAAATGTTTTGGAGGGTGGTGGGAGGTGGTGATGAGGAAGATAGTGGTATTCTCTGTTCTATTCCTTGACAGAGAGCAAGGAAGAGATTGTATCCCTTTGATAATCAGGAAGGGAAAAACACTTTCCCTATTTTCTTTTCAGTTACCTTCTTCCTTCCTGGAAGCTTCCTATCTAATGCTTCCTGGAAGCATCACATTTTCATTTGAAATTGTTTCTTTTCCTGTTTGTTAAGCATGCTGAAGAAGCAAGCAGAGCTTAAAAAGAGGGTAGAGAAACAAGAGTGAAATAGAAGCGGGAAGTCTGAGAGCTCAATTCTGACTGCAGGGAGAAGATTGTGGTAGGAGCTTCTGAGCAAGACAGGAGGAGGAAGTGATGTGAAGATGTAAAGACATGGCTAGTCAGAAATAGGTGTCTTGAGAAGTGTGTGTAATAGCAATAGTGGCAATAAGAATGGCAACAAAAATATCAGTGCATATCCCTCTTCAGTTACTGTCATATTAAGTAGTTGGGTCGTGTTTTGCTTTTTTGGAAGCCTTTTTAGTTTGCATCAAGACAGTGGAACTGAGTACTTGGAAAGTGATGAAATCAAAGGTTAAGCTGTAACAACTAATGAAATATATTTAACATCATACAAATGAAGCAAAAATATGAAGTACAGAAACAACAAAAAGTAGGAGTGCTAAACTAATTACATTTCAATAATGTGTTCCTATAGCTGTCTAGACATGTTAAATCAAGTACAGTTTGCCATGCTGTCATCTTGCTCACAGTGTTCGACTGGGTGGATGTGCACACATACACCTCACCTCATGCTGAACTGGGGGTGTACATGTAAGCATTAGAGAAGGCATTGGATCTTGGATGAAATAAATCTGGATCATCTTATTTTTAATTTCATTGTCATGTCTGATTTCTCCCAATGCTTGTGAAAAGAGAACTGGCTGTGAGATGACTTAGGGAACAGTAACCACATTTCTGGAAAGAGCAAAGGTAGACATTGCGTATTGAAGCCAAAAATGAAATTACTCAACAGCTGTGCCTTACCTTTATTTAATCCATGTAGTTTTCAGACTTGTTTGTGCTTGTGACTGTTACAGAATGATTAAGACTTATATTCTACATGATTTTTAGATGAGTGAGGTTTGAATGCAGATTTTACTCCTGTGCGCAGAGCAGAGTAAGGGTTGAGCTCAGTCCTGGTAAGGTTGTGCAGGGGTGTTCTATATTTGTTTTACTGGGATGATATCTGTATCAACAGATCGGAGAGGGATTTGTGAGATGTGTGCCCCTTTGGCCTATCCTGCAAATTGGTTCTGGATGTGAAGTATCAGTGCATTATTGGGAGACAAAAATAAATTAAAATCATAGAGGCATTTTAAGTAAAGCTGTGTTAAGTAATTCTGCTGCTCTCTACACCACTGCTCAGACCTCAGCTGCAGTATAATGTGGTTTTGGACAGGGTTTGTGAAGAAAAATTAGGACCAAGTGACTGGTATCAAAAGCAAAACAAAAAAGATGTAAATCTGCAAAATACAGGCTGCTAGACTGGCTGTTTAGATGGTTTTGGTCTGGTCAAAATGAGACTGAGGGAGATTGATGGCAGTGGTCTTCAAGTATGTTAGAAAATGATCCACAGATGAATAAAGTTTTGTTAAAGCTTGCTGTAGATAAAGCAGGACAATAGTTTGCTTGAGTTGCTACAGTGGAAATGTGGGTTACTTATTAGGAATACCTTTACAATAAGAGAGGCTGAAGTGCTGGAATAAGTTCTTAGGAGAGGCTGTGGAATCTGCATAATAGAAGGGGTTTGAGGACAATCTGGACAAATGTTTTGTTTAATGTTGCTGTTTTATCCTGGGAAAATGAAGATGGGGAGATCAAGTGATTTCTCAGAATCTCTTTCAGCCCTTTCTGTGCCTTTTAAAGCCTGTTTTTTGCTCAATGTGTAATCAAAAATTTAGGGAAAATCTGTCTCTGGCCTATATGTCAATCTACTGTGTCTTTATTTTTTTTTTTCTGTGTTTTTTTTTTTTTTCCTTTTTTAGTTCCTAACATTATAAATCTTCTAGATGATACTATTTCTAAGTTGTATGACAGCTAAGTTCAGCTTGTTCTGATCTTTGCAAACTAGGTTTTATTGTTGATTGGGTTTTTTAATTTTATTTTTAATTGATGACTAAGAGGTGACAAGACAGAACTTCCTCATATATAGTCAAAAGTGTAAAAAGGTCATTTGACAATAGTTCTAAGAGCTTAATTGTCTTACTTGTGTGGCTGGTTTTTATACAATGTCCTCTTTCCTTTTAGCTGAACAAGCATATCTAGTGTAAGGACTAAACCAGGTGGATTGGTGAAATAACCGGGATACACCTTTTTTAGGAAATAAGTAATTTCCTTCTGCTTCTTTTGTTGTGTTTTTTTTTTCTTTTTTTTCTTTTTTTTTTTTTTTGTTGGGTTTTTTTGTTGGTTTTTTTGTGGGTTTTTTTGGTTTTTTTTTGGTTGTTTGGTTTTGGTGGTTTTTTGGGGGGATTTTTTTGTGTCAGCATTTATCTAAGAAAAAAGACAGTGTTGGTCATCTAAGAAGTTAAAATGTTGAATCTGTTAGCTGTTTAAAAGCTAATTTGGTTTGATTTTAGGAGATTTAAATGATCTCCTCAGGCATCATGGTTATAATTTGAAAATGTGAAATAGCCTGAAATAATCTATTCTCATTGTGAAGAGAATGTAAGTTTAAAATAGATTCTTCAGGTCTGATAACACACTGTGTAGATAAACATATGAAAACATACTGGGAACAATGCAGAGGTAGAATGTAATGAAAAGAGAGTTGTGTATATCATTATTGGAGGTACTGATGGAATGCCTATAGTTCTGCTAGTTCTGTTTCCTTAGGATATTTACCTCAGGATGTTTGTCATAAGTGAAGGCATTAAAAAAAAAAAAAAAAAACAAAAAACAAGAAGAACAAAAACAAAAACAAAATCAAACAAACAAAATAAAAGAGAACAACAACCCCCACCCAAACTGGCTTCTTAAAATAGTTTTAGAAATGTGTGTACAAGGAGTATGGGAGATGTGTCCATAAGCTACTCTGTGTACCAGTGTACGCAGCTGGTAGAAGCTACTGCTTGTGAATTTTTTTTTTAATTGTGAATCCTTTTGGTTAGATCACTGTGAAGCACAAAACAATCATGAAAATAACATCAATGTTTTTGACACATTAAAATATTTTATTCTCTTTGCCCCTTGAGCTATGTAGCTATCTATTTAACTGAATACCAGTCCTGTTTTCACTATTGTTGCTAGCCTGTTGCCTTCCTGCAAAACAGGGACATACCACAAATCATCTGAGCTCCACTGCAGCTATTGAATACTGTCAGATTGTTGGAGCTGTGAGAGCAGCCATAAACCCAAGGAAAATAAGTGTTTATAGAATTTTTTCTCAGAAGAAACAAGTCTGAGTTGCATTACACAACAACTCAGGAGGTTGAGGAGGAATCCTTCCCCTTATACAGTTCTTTCCAGGCATGGCTGTGTAAGCTATTGTGGCCACTTGAACATAAAATCTAATACCTGCCCTGTCATAACTACTTCACCTTTTTTGCTAATGCAAAGGTAAAAAAAATGGCATAATGGATAGTGGGGGCAGAAAGGCTTCTATTAAGAAATCCTTTTGCTTGCATTTTCCAGTTCTCCTGCAGTTGTTGCTAAATCATAAATTTATCACAGCAGGAGTTTGCTGTGTTCATGATATCATAGTGACTTACAGAGATGGAAACAAATCACATGCATGTCATGCCAACTTTCAACTAAAATCTCATCACTTTACCAAGACATTTTTCTTTTTTTTTTTTTTAATCTGGCTCAATAGTTTTACAGATTTTGGAAATTATGGCTACATTCTTCCAGTGATCTCTTTTGACAAATGTATCACAGGGCTCTTAAGTACAAGAGAGCCTGGACTAGGAGGCAGGATGATGGCGCTGTTGGCTGAATCTCATTATGACTGTGGTGTCTGGCTGAGGGATGCAGTTTTATCCACTGTTAGTCATCTTGATTGTCTTGTCTTTACTGAAACAACAGTCTGTCTTTAGTTTGGCTGTTTTCTTCAGTATTTTTGCTATTTATTTGGTGTTTGCATCTTCTACTTTTGTTTTTTTATTAGGCTTTTTTGTTTATCTGGTCTCATATTTGTATTTTTTCAGTTTGCTGTTATACTTAGGAGCACAGTGAGGTGTTTCATTTGCACATGTTTAAAATTGGTCTAGATGAGTTTGATTTACATCTGTCTATATATGTATTAAAAAAAATTATTCCAGGTGTGTTGTTGCAGCACTATCAATTTTTTCCAAAAATGGATTTGAGGTAATCTAAGCTGCAGATTTTGTCATGCCTATGTCACAGTGGCATCATCAGTAGAGGTTCTGGAGTTTGAAGAAAATACTCCGTATGCTTAAAAATATACTGTCCTTTAATACGAGTTAGTCAAAAGAGCAAACTAAGTGTTTTTATAGTTTTCATAAATCTTAGACGAAGAAAATCTTCCCATGTCTAAAGAATATGAAGGTGTCTTTTTTCTGTCTCTTTGCAACTATCAAAACAGGAATAGCTGAGAATTTGCTTTATAGCAAAAATAACTAGCAGACAGCTAGATAAACACATTATGTGATGGTTTACCAACCAGCTGACAGGTTAAGCACAAAAGGTTGTAGTAAATGGGGTTACATCAGGCTGGTGACTAATGGGTGTCCATAGGGCAACATTTTAGGGTCACTGCTCTTCAACACAGTTTTGGGTGCCACACTATAAGAAGCCCATAAAGCAATTGGACAGTGTCCAAAGAAGGACCATGAAAACAGGAAGGGCCTTGAGGAGAAGCCGTGTGAGGAGCAGCTGAGGCCATTTGGTCTGCTCAGCCTGGAGAGACTGAAGGGAGACCTCACTGCAGCTACAGCTTCCTCATGGGGGGAAGGGGTGGGGCAGGCGCTGATCTCTGCTCTGTGGTGACAGTGACAGCACCCAAGGGCATGGCCTGAAGTTGTGTCACGCAAAGTTTTGGCTGGGTATTAGGAAAAGGTTCTTCTCCTAGCAGCTGGTTGGGCACTGGAACAGGCTCCCCAGAGAAGTGGTTACAGCACCAGCCTGACAGAGCTCAAGAAGCGTTTGGACAATGCTCTCAGGCACATGATGTGACTCTTGGGGTGTCCTGTGCAGAATCAGAAGCTGTACTCTGTGTAAGTACCTTCTAACTCGAGATATTCTATTAAAAACTTTGCTGAATAATGATTTTAATATTTGTAGAGGCTAGGGCTTTCATCATGTCGTTTTTAAGACTTCTTCCTGAAAAACTCCACTTAAACATTGTTTTACTCTTTAGATCTCTAGATATTAATCTGTGTTTTTGAAAGTACTGTTAATCCCAAACTTAGATACTAGTATTTTCTCATCCAAAAGCATTGAAAAGCAAATGTTACCATTTCTGTTGACTCTCATAAAAAGGCATCTCTTTTACTAAAATAATTGTGCTACAGGATTTTCTGGTAAAAATTATTTTAAATTTTTTTTTGTTGTGAGCACCATGCCCAAGTATATAGCTCAGCACTCAACATCATCATACAGAATACTGTGAAGGAGAATTAAATGATGGTTTAGTTTCATCTTTACTATTTCAAAAACATAACTCTGGGCCTAACCCTGGGTGTACAGACAGTCTATTGTGCTTTTAGTTTGGTCACATTCAAAAGAACTGCTTGTGTTCACAAATAGCACATTTTATTGAATGTAACACATGTGGATGGTTCTTCTAGATTGCTGGTGCCAAATGCATTAACTGCAGAGTAGGTGCATTTAGCACTAACAACACTATTGTCTTCATGAGCTTTGTGTCCCAAGTCAACACTCAGCAGAGCTGAGGGGTCAAGACATATTGAAAGGTGTCCCTCTGGGAGGGTGAGGATGACAAACCTGTTCGTCTGTCCCTGCACAATTTCATGTCGAATTCTCATCTCCTGGGGGTAGATAGAAAATGGCAGTTTCTTATAACTCAACTATGGTTGTGCCAGGTAGTGGGACTGTGGTCAAACCTTCTGTTCTTTGTGGACACGTTGTACAGAATATTTCTTGGTAGAAGGTGTACTTGTTTGTACAAAACATCTCTGGGGATCAGGTAGAAGAATCAGACCCGCTTAGCTTCCACTTTTCTCCCATATTCCTTCCCCATGCCATAGCAACACAAACCATGTGACCATTCAGTTTCAGTGTTTGCACTGTAAGCTCCATCTCGTATTGAGCTCTGCATTTTCTGCCCTTCCAACACTGACAAAGTCAAATTATTTGTTTGGTTCTATTTAGTTAAGCCAGAAAGCTTGTTTGGGTCCCCCAATACTGGTTTCTACAGTGTAGGCAGGACCAACTTTTCTGACTCAACTACTCCTGTTTTTTCAATTAGATCACATCCTAAAAGAAAAGTATTGCTAAAACATCTGAAAATATAAGTTATAAAATGGACTCTTTTCTAGGAAAATATATATATAAAACTATACAAGTAAAATACAAAGATGGCAATATTGCTTGTGAAGCTATGCTTTAAAAAACCTTAAAAATTCTACCCTCAGCAGTTCATAGATCCCTTATATCTGTTTAAGGTGTATTCATTTTTGTAAGAAATGTATGGCATCCTAAAATCCAAGATGTCTTTTAAATCGTAATATTCGGCTTTGATAAAAATATTTTATTCTTGTATCTGTCAAGGCTTTTTCTTTTCTAAGAATTGTTTATGGATAATAAGGTGGGAGCATCTGTAGTACAGCTGGTGTTCAAATAGAGGAATGCCTTTACTGTAGACAAAACAATTGGCACAATTGCTTAAATGTCTTTGTTTATGAAGAGCCAGAAATAAGGAGGCTCTATATTCTTTCAAAATTGGAAGATTTGTAAGATTTTCTTGATATTTTCAAAAAAGTGTTTGTCTGGGAGGTATTTAATGAACTAGGCTAGGCAACTATCCAGCAACTTTTTTATTTCTATGACATCCGGAAGAAGAGATTCTTCTCTTTCTGTGCATTGTTTCTTGGCATTCTTAGGTTTGATATGAAAGTACTTATTAATAGTTTCCACAAAGATGCTATGATATATTTTGAAGAATTTGCTGGATTTATTAGTTATATGCAGAGGACAAAATGTTTTCTTTTAAAATAATTGCAAATGGAATCTGTTCTTTTCCCCATTTTTCCTAAAAAGTAGTTTTAATAGAGGTTTTGTCTTCAGCTGTTAGGTATAGAATCAAATAAATCTGGTTTTGCATATAATTCTGTAACAAGAAATTCTTATAACTAGCTTAGTAACAAATTAGTGCTTATGCAGTCTTTATTACATTCATTTTTTTTTTAAATGACTACAGGGAAGTATATAAAAAAAGCGAAACTAGCCATTTTTTATCTTTGATCTCAGTATTTTAAAGCACTGGTAATTCTCACTCTTTTTTCTGAGCTATTTATTACTAAAACAAAGGCTGACAGTGGAGCTCAGTCTATAATATGTAAATTCTTGTGGAAAAATAGTGTGAAAAAACTGTGAAGAAAAAATGGGTCCAGGAAGCTGCGTCACAAGGTTTGACCACTTCAGGCTGGGGTGCCAGGAGATTTGAGACAGATGTTTTCAGACATGCCGCATGCCTAAAACATTTCCAGGGGTTGAGCTACAAATAGTGACTTAATAAGTGCAGAAACAGTGAAAGTATGTAGGAGTACACAAGAGTTTATTCACCTCTAGGTGCACAGCCAGCTCTTTACATTACATCTGCCTGTTAGGGTTGGCTATTTAAGCTGTCATGCCCTTGGTATTGCTCTTTGTCTGCCTGTGAATAAAGTGCAGCATTGTGATTACTAATCCCACTCCAGTGACTTGACTTTAAATGTGGTTTTGGAGCGGATCCCAGAGTTCTGTTTGCTAAGCTTCCTACTCCTGTTTCAGAGACACCACTGGAGATCTATGAGAGAGAGCACTGCAGACTGCCCTCCTCCTGTAGACCTGTCACCTTCCCCCCTCCCCGTGCCTTTTTTTTTCCCCAAAAAACTTTTTGAAGGAAATCAATGGATATCAAAGTGATCTGTTTATTTTTCTGTTTCTCTTTGCCTCTGCTGACAGTGGGAAATCACACTGGTCGCATCAAGGTGGTCTTTACACCCAGCATCTGTAAAGTGACTTGTACCAAAGGCAACTGTCAGAA
The DNA here is from genome assembly GCF_050655825.1 of Lonchura striata. Classification (NCBI taxonomy): domain Eukaryota; kingdom Metazoa; phylum Chordata; class Aves; order Passeriformes; family Estrildidae; genus Lonchura; species Lonchura striata. Next base: position 79,332,729 of record NC_140705.1, on the reverse strand, counting down.
CAACTGTGAGAAGGGAAATACAACCACCCTGATCAGTGAAAACGGCCATGCTGCTGACACTCTGACAGCCACTAACTTCCGAGTAGGTGAGTACCCTGAAACTGTATTTGTCCTTAGCTGTCCTCTCTTGACTAACAGAGGGAGGAGATGTTTTCTTATTAATACCAGTTGTGCATCTGTTCCTCTTTGTTTGGAGGGCTCTGCTGAGTAGAAACCATTGTATGCTAGACAAGCTTTCTGGTGTCCTTCGGAAATGTTCCCAAAAGTTCCTTTTGTGTCAGAGGAAAAAAGCTCCCATATTTTTCATCTGAATTTTAACATGCAGGGATGCAACATGCTAAGCTGAAGCTTTGGTAAAATTCCTTCCTCAGAGTTTGTGTTAGTAAATAGGGAAAATGACAGATTACACAAAAAGTTCTGTTTCCTCTTTTTTACATGTTTAATATGTATCAAATGCACGTAAAACCTAGTGAACAGCTAATAGTGACTCTGTCTTCAAAAATTTGTTCAGCAGCTCCCTAAAACTACAACCCTTCTTAAATATGCAGCAGCTTAAAACTTTTCTTACTGCTGAAAATAAGTCGGATTTCATATTTGCTATTTTTAGAAACTGAAATAATGTTAAGCCTAATTAAAGTTATTGAAGACAGTAATTTCTTCGTTTATTCTTTCTACTTGCTCAGTACGAATATCAACAGTATGCCAGACTAAACCCTACAACTCTTTGACTCTGTTGAAATAAATCCTGAAATCTACCTAGGATAATGATTAGCATATTTTAACTGTATATTAAATAGGTATTTGTGTGCAATTATTTACCTTGTAAGTTAAGATATACAGATATATGGGTACATACCTAAACACTTCAAATTTGTCATTTCACATTATGATACCCTGAGCTGCTCTTGGAAAGTAATTTTGTAGTTACCCTGAAAATATCAGTGTTGTTTTCTGGAAAAAAAAAAAGTGAATTTCTAGTCAAAGAATGCCAAATATGAACACTGTAATTTTAGTCTCTCTCTAGAATAAACATAGAGTTCAGGCAGTGCTGAGGCTGGCCAATATTGCTGTTTTTCAAGTGCAGTGTATTTCATGCTCTGAGGGTGGGGGGAAAACCATTTGAAACTATTATTCTTTTCTTCTGGACAGATGATACAAAGAGCAGTTCCCTCTTTTAACACTCCTACTAAACTGTCAGGCTGTGGGAAAAAACCCTTGAAATTACAAACTCATTCCTTCATAGTATGCATGTTTGTAAAAATCTATGTGTTTTGGACTAATAGTAAAATCAGTGTTTTAAAACAAGAATAGAGCAAATTTTGGGGTTTGTTTGTGGTAGTTTGGAGGTACCAAAAAAAAGTATTTTGATGAAGAATGGTAAACCTTATAATTTTAATTTGTGTTTACTGCCAATGCAGATTTTTACCAAGGTTTTGGCAAGAACCCTAGCTAAATAAGTTTTCTGTTTAATTTTCTGACTAGCATGAAAGGATAGGGTTATTCTTCCCCCTTTCATTTGACCTAATTTTTCTATCGAAATTATGAAATGCTGAGAACAGGCAGTCATGTAACTTGTCTGCTGTGTAAATCTGTGCTGTAACATGACCTTCTCTCAAATACTTGAAAACTTGGAGAGTGGAAATTGACCTGTGGAGACGTGTTCCACACCTTCCTTCCTGGCCTCAGGCCACGCAGCTCTGGCGCACTGGGTACAACGGGCTGCTAGAAGCTTTCAACAAAAGCAGCCTACTGTAGTCCCCAATGGAAAGATAAGGGAGTCTTCTGCTGAAAAATGTATAAAAGCAAGTTGCTACACTTGGATAAGGATTTTTAGCTTGGCTGTTAGGTATCTTCCCTATTACATTTAAAAGATGATAAGAATTTAGGGCAGCTCTAGGTATTGTCATTTTCACAGAAGAATAGGAAGGTCTGAACTAGCGCTTAGAGGATCTCCAAATAAATATAGAAATGCTGCATGAACGTCTTAATAACTAGAGAAGAGGAATCCTATAACTGTAGATTGAATTGTTTCACCAATCACAGTTTTCAGGAGCTTTTGAATCAGAGTTTTAAATACATACTACTGAAATAATTTTTCATATCTGTTCTCTAAGTATTGCCTCTCACTAGCAAAGTCCTGGTATCTCGTGATACATAAAGTAGAAGTAATTTGTGTCTTCTAAGATCATTAACTTCATATTTTTAACAGCTGAATTATGTTTAACTTATTTAAAATTCATAATTTTGCTTTGAAGTCCCTGTTCTAAACTTCCTTACTTACTGTTAAGCCAAAATGTGTGCAAATTCTTATTTAGATGACTTGGTATTTAAAATGCACCCATGAAACAGAATGTCATGTCAGGAAATACATATTTAAAGCAGTGAACAGCACTTTTTCAGTATGGGTTTAAAAATATATTTGTTCTTCCTAAAACTAGAAAAAACAGTCACATGCCCTATTTGGAAAAGTTTAAAATGCATTTCTTTAGTAGGAGCAACATTCTAGTACATGAGACTGAATTCAGGTTCTCAGATGACAGATTAGTTAGATATCAGTTTGCCTTGTTCTTAATAATAAATTATTTCTAATAATGAGCCAGAGTAATTTTTTTTGTTTCTTTTCAACTTTGTGCTGAACTTTGTAAGCACTGCATTGTCAGAGAGAATAAGTTGCAATACCTGTACTACAGCTACTCAAGCTTTGTCATGGATTATTTCAAATTCTTAAAATGTGTGCAGTTTGTCAACTCAGCTGAAGTTTGGTAGCAGCAAGCCCAGGCAAGGAACAAATCCCGTTTCCTAAAAATTTTATACAATATGGATAAGCCATTAAAAACAAAAGCCCACAACAAGGGAAGGACTAGGGGGAATGCTGCCTTTCTCAGGTAACTGAGATTTTTGGCTGTGGTGAAGAATAGCTCCTAGCACTGCAATTTAAGGTGATGAAAACTTGGTATTTAAAAGGAATGGCCTCTTTGATTGCCAGGCTGCTTCAGTGAAACTTGGGGGTTTTTTGCAGTTTCATTTTGTGAATGGGATATGTTGCAACTAAACTAACCAACCTCCAATATTTCATTGGCTTGGAGAATGAAAGCATTTAATCTGAGTGGAAACTTCTGCTGAATAGAAGTATCTTCTTGGATTGATGCATGTGCAGTTTATTGTGGGTCCGAACAGCAACAGTTTATATTGTATTTCAGTCCTGATACATCTACTGAGGCTTGTAAAACAGGGTCAATATGTGTGCATAGGAAAGGATGGGAATAGAATAGCACATGAGTTTTCTGTTTCTCTGAGTGTTGAAGTTACTCAGTGAGGTGTCCTGTTTCTACTCAAAATTATTCCACGTTCCAATTTTGAAATGAATTCTCTTCCTGTAAGGAGTGGGAGGGCAATGACTAATTTGTAACTGTAAAATAAAGCAATAAGGAATTAGTAAATGCCCAAATTAATATTTTCATGCTTTTTTTTGCTCCACCACTGTTGTATATATTTATTTCATTTTAGATTCTTCCCCCAGGATCTGTGCTTCATTCATTGAACAGGAATGACAGAACTTAATAAAGGAAGCAGTCATTTAATACTTAGGTTCATATTCACTGTTCATTTGCAGCCCTGCATCTCATTTAAAGCGGTAAATTCTAACTGTTATAAATGAGAAGTCAAAGTTGCATGCTTGGCAGTGGAAGTGCATATCTTTCTATAAAAAATTTGTGTCTGAGCACTTGGCATTATCTGGAAACAGAATCATAGAATTATAGAAGGGTTTGGGTTGGAAGGGACCAGCCATGGGCAGGGACTCCTTCCACTAGACCAGGTTGCCCAAAGCCCTATCCAACCTGGCCTAAGGCATTTCCAGGGATGGGGCATCCACAGCTTCTCTGGGCAACCTGTGCCAGGGCCTCACCACCCTCACAGTAAAGAATTTCTTCCCCTGTCTAATCTAAATCTACCCTCTTTCAATCTAAAGCCACTCCCTCTTGTCCTGTCCATGATCATGTAAAAAGTCCCTCTCCAGCTCTCTTTAAGACCTCCTTTAGATGCTGGAAGGTTGCTGTGAGGTCACCTTGAAGCCTTCTCCAGGTGAACATGGTGTCTTAAATAAAAATGTGTCTGGTCCTTCATATTTAATCATAAATTCTGAACTTTCAGCATAGATCACAGTAGCCTGGATATTCTGTACTCTTATTAATATAATGCTCAAATTATGTTACCTCTTGAATTTTGGTGCTTTTCCTATTGTAATTTTCTAACAAAAAATTTTCAAACTTTACTGTGTTGACTCTGTGTAAATGTTTTTAGATAATGGAGATTGTCCAGAAGTTTCCAATTATGTATAGACTGAAACTTCCAAGAAGCAGCAGAAGCATTTTGCTCAAATTTTATTTGCTCTTCTGTTGAAAGCAGTGAAAGAAATTTTGACCAATATATTTTAAAACAATAGGTTATTCAAAGGAAATTTAGTAAGAAGACCCACTATGTAATTGTTATTCTAACAGACTTTCCAATCTAGGAAAGAGTTTAGTAAGCATAATAATTTAGAATTGTGAAAATTTAAAGCAGTTATTTTACAGAATGTTGACAGAATTCCTGAATTTTTTTCAGACTTATGTGATCACGAATTACTGTAAGTGTTGTAGGAGTAGCATTGCTTTTTCTTCAAGCACTTCAGGCATTATCGAAGAGTAGTGTTGGTTAAAAATGGCAATTACCTGCAAGCAAGGCAGCCTGTTAGCAAGGCACCCACCTGCCTTTCTCTGTAGTTTAGATATGACAGATAACCCAAATCACTTCTCTTGGACTTTCTTGCTACCATTGGTACTAAAGTTGTTTATTCATTGCTCCTTATGATACATACTGCATATGTCCTACTACACTGAAGAGGAACTGTAAGACTGATATGGGAGGAGGATTTTCTAGTATCCTTTTGGTGAAAAGGCATATTTTAAACAGTATTGGAAAACTAATTTGATGACATGAAAATGCATACAAAATACTAACATCTTGAAGTGTTTGTGCAGATTTGTTGGAATTTATGGACACAGTCTCTTCTGGCAGCTTCAGTTTTTTACCCATCACATTTTACTCTTTTGTTTTACTGGGTTTAGTAAGAGTTGCTAAAAAGGTAACATGTTAGAAGAGATACTTTATTCTCTGTTTTGAAATGGTGTTTGCTATTTGGTGAATGGTGTCAGTCTGTGTAGGTAACTCATCGTGTCTGTCCTATGTAACTCTGCCCCAGCAAAACACTATTCCTGTGGCTTCATCTGAGACATAGCAGATAAACATGTGGAGGAATTAAAATAATTGTTAACACATGTCATGCAATAGTTTAAAAATTTCTTTTGGCAACATAAGTGAGAAGTGATTTTATTTTAATTTTTTTTAAATGCTTTTATTTTCAACTTTGTGTTCCATCAGGCAACTTAATTGAAGAAAAGCTTATTTCTGGAAAAACTACATAGCTCAAGAAGAGCACATGATAATTCATGCGGTTTTTTAGTAAATATTCTCTGTGGGTAAGAGTGAAGTGTTGCTTTGAAATATCTTGAATTTTGTACTTGAACTTGCAAATATGAAGAAGTTGTGGTGCAAGAACTTTAGTATTCCTTTAGCATTATCACTTTTGTCCTCTTACTGTTTCTGGTAGCTACCTTGTAGCCTTATTTGGTAAAAGCTTTGTTTCTTCTGTTCTTGCAGTAATTATAATTTGTGCCTTGTCAGGCTTAGTTGGTTTATGCTTTTTTTGCTGCCAGATGAAATATTATTTCCTTTAATATACACATAAAAACTTCAGAATTCTCGGACAACTTGGCTAAAAGAATAACTTTTTAAACTTTCTTCAACAGTAGTCAAAGAAGCTTATGAGTCTGCCAGTATATGTGTCTCAGGAAAAAAAAATACGAAAAGGACATTAGGATTTATCCACAGCTTTATCTAGTAATTTGAAATTTAATCTGTACAAATGATGACTATGCTAGAAATATTCTTGCAGCAAGATTGTAATAGCTGTAGCAGAATGACAGCCAAGTGTTTTTCCTCAAACAGTGAACTGACTAGCTAAAATAATGACAATGGTGAGATTATTATTATAAGTTACCCCATGCCTTATAGAAGATAGTAGTTAAAAGGCATTTCCTAGCCTGAAAAGCCAATGCAAAATTATTTGGGAGGAACCAATTATGACCATGAATTAAAAAGACAATTTTTCCAGTCTCCCTTTGTTCTGGAAATAAATCTGAGCTGACAGCAGAATTAATTAATTTATTTACAGTCCAGGTAGTATAGTATAGGCTTTTCTAATCTGAAATACTGGTGCACTACAATTCTATTCTGTAATATAAGTGTATCATTCTATAGGCTGAGCAAAGCTCAGGGTTTTAATGCATTTTCAATTATGGGCTTCCAGTGCTAAAGTTACTGAGAAAAATCGTATTTTAACGATTTTGTTGGTTTTGATATCCACATCTGTTCAAAAAGAATGTTTTCATTCCCCCATGTATTTATTTATCTGAACTTGTCATCATGAAGTAGTTCTGGTTTCTGCATGGAACTTACAGCAACTGTGAGCTCTTTCTTCATAATCTTAAAATAATTATTCAAAATAGACATCTTTACCTCAGATTCCAGTGGAGGCCAGAAGCTAATTGATAGAAAAGCGATTGTTCAGTTAGATGATTTTAATGAGGTTGAACTCATACAAGTCTGTTAGCAACTTGTTTCTGAAGCTTCCATGCTTACCTTAAAGATTTCAGACCATCACCATGAAACAAAAGTCCATCTGCTCTCAGAGTACTCCCCAAAACATCTATTACAGAGAGCACAGTTTTGGATGTGCAGTCGTAGGAAAAATCACAAATGGAAATGGTACAAAATCCACACCTGCAGCCATTCAAAAACACGTGGAGTATGTTTCCCTCAAAGTTAAAGCAAAACAGAACACTGAGTTAAAATGCATAATGTTTTATTTTACTGTATATGGTTTTAATTTATAGAAATTAGTTTATGTAAATCTGACTTGAAGTACTATAAAAAGAGAACTAAGAGTGCATTTGTGTGAATGATTACATTGCTGCATATTCATTAGACACACTACTTTGTACAGCTATAACTGTGCTATTGCTAAACTAAATGTCTTTGCACATACCTCACTGAAGATCAAGTATATGCCAACCTTGGCTTAGAAAAGAAATTGTCTCTAAATTATGCAAGTACAGAAGAAAGAGTCTGAAAATTTTCTCTACATGTTAAAATATGGCGTTTACCATTAATAGGTTTCTTAGCAAATGGGTTTGTGTTTAGTGTGTCCTTCTGTGCTTAGCACAGTCAGAAGGAAGCAAGCAACTATCACTGCTCTGTTGATCACAGTCTTTCTCCATTCAGACTTTCTGCTGCTTGTTCTGGTTTTTTATTCTGCTTCGGATAGGTCTCATCTCTGTGCCTGAGTAGTCTGTATAGAGTTCATCTATCCATTCCACTTGTAATTAGCTCTTAGATTTGAGTATCACTGTAATTGAGAGTCCTATTTTGTAGATGCACTGGGATTCCTGGATTTTTCTTTTGGAACATGAACTTTATCTTCATTATGTACACACTTAAATTCAGTGAGTTTTCTATATATCCATAAAAACCTGTTAAGAGGGTGGACCATGAATTTTCAACCAGGGTTATGTGAATGTGAATCAAGTTGAAATCTATGGGAGTTTTAAACTCTTTTTTTTTTTTTTTGCCCACTCATCTCTTGCTAAGTCTTGAGAAATGATAGTCAATGAATAGAAAGAAAAAAAGATATTTTCTGATTGCACAGGAAGTGGATTGAGTTTTAAGAACCCAAACAGAGTATTTCTCATCTATATTTTATTCATCCAAATAATTTGTTGATTTCTCATTTTGGTTGTATTTTCAGTTTAATTTAAAGATGCTAAGATGAGCTATTAAATCAATTTTTTGTATTTGATATTACTCAGGTATTTCAAGTTTAGGAGAACTTTTAGCAGCTGTTCATCTCATCATTTAGAAATGAGTTCTTTGACTTCTCCCTGAGAAGGACTACCTCCATCCATAGCATGTATAGGGCAAATGATTGCACATTCCTATCAGTAAAATATTTTGAACACTCTTTCCAATATGTATATATTTATAAATTATATATACCTACTACTGTATATATCATCTATTTGTCATTATAAACTATAGACAAAATAGAAAGTAAAAATGGATGAGAAAAAAACTAAGTGAACTCTTCTGAGAATTCATTTTATTTATTAACAGTGCAAAACATAGTTCTTTCCTGCATCTCAGTGCATTTTCTGGCACACTGTGTGGGATGAGTGCACCCTGCTTTGGAAGCTGCTGGTATAGGTAAATAGGGGAGACCAGCTTCATAACATAAGCTGTAGTACTACTTTTATGCAATTAACGTGTACATTAATCTATCTTATTTATTGAGTATATTAAATTGAGTCTGTTATGTTAGATGCTATAAATGTAGGTGCTAGAACATCTTCTGTCTAACCAGAGTTACACAGAAAGCCTTTTGTGACAAGGGAGAAAAGGGATTTTTCATACTTGTATGCATTGCAGCACACAGGGCTGGGAACAACATTGTGGTGTGAAGCTTCTCAATGAGGCTGTACACAGCTCAGGGGAATTTGTTGCATGGTTAAGTTGCTTGGAACTGGACAGACCAGGCATTGACTGTGCTTTAGGTTTACACAGCTTGTGCAACAATTTATACATCTATTATGGTTGTAAGAACTACAATGGGTGATAAAGTTGTGGGTTTTTTCAAGTGAATTTCCAACTGTACATTCTTTGCAGAGTAACTTTTATCCTTCCTATTCACTACCAGTGACTTTTCTCCTTTCCTCTCAGAACTCCAGGATTTGAGTCTCTAGCTTTTTACTGGTCTCTGATGACCTAATTTATTACTCAAACTCTGAACAATATCCATCCTATTCTCACATTGTGTCACTGCGGCAAGGTCAACTCCCTAGAAAACTTTCCAATTTCTTGTGATGTAGCCAGTGCCAGAAAAGCATAGCCTATGTTTTTCATGTTTTTTAACTCTTCCATGAATGCCTGGATTATGAGCTGCTATTTTTATGCTAATGAATATCCACTTTTAAGAGTCTGTTCTTATTTTATTCTTCTTGTAGATGTTTTTACACCAAAATGAGCACTGTGGTAATGCTACAGTAATCAGTCTCCTGATGTTTGGAAATTTTTCTAATTACTATGGTTTCTGTGGCTTTTCTTTTTATATTTTAAACATAATTTTGTTATTGTTATTTGTCTTGTGGTATGGTGGGATGCAGTAGATCAGTGTTTATAGACCATTTCGATCTAAGTTTGGGGGTTCATCTGGCTCACCAAACCATACTGAGATAGCTCAGTCAAGAGCCTAGTTGTGAGTGGGTGATGAGATGCACCTGTATGTCAAGTTGGCTTGTTGATGTCCTTATGGGTCTGCTGGGCCAGCCTGTCTTCACTGTCAGACCAGAAAACCTCAGATAACAGCACTCCTAACTTGTGTAGCTCAAGAACACACAAAAGGTTAAATGGGAATGAATCTCAGCTGTTGTGATTTAACCCTGGCCAGCAACCAATTACCACACAGCCACTCACTTCCTCATCAGTGGGACTGGGAAGAGAATTGGGAGGGTAAAAGCTGGAAAACTCTTGAGTTGAGATAAAGAACTTTAAGAGAGAAAGCAGAAAGCCATGCATGCAAGCAATGTAAAACTAGGAATTAATCCACTGCTTCCCATGGGTGGGCAGGTGTTCAGCCACTCCCAACAGAGCAGGGCCTCACCACATGTAACAGTATGTCCCTCCCTTCCTCCTTGTTCCCTCCAGCTTTTTACACTGAGTATGATATTATATGGTCCAAAATATCCCTTTGGTCATTTGTGGTCACCAGTCCTGGCTGTGTCTTCTCTGCTTCCTGTGTATCCCCAGCCTCTTTGCCAGTGTAGAAATGCACAAAAAAAAGGCCATGGCTCTGCTCAGCAATAACAACATCTCTACATTATCAACACTATGGTCAGCACAAACCCAAAACAAAGCCCCATACCAGCCACTGTGGGGAAAATTAGCTCTACCCCAGCTGAAGCCAGAACATCAGCTTAAATATCCATTATTCAGTTGCCAGAAATTTTAAGGATGCTGATGTCCCTGGCCAGTGTCAGCTTTGCTACTTCTGTGGTCTTCAGAGCCTTTGCAGAACAGAAGCACGGCCAGTGTTTCTCAGAACATGTTGCTATTTTGTCTGATGGTAATCAAGTAGTTAGATGTCTAGGAGGAACTCTTTTCTCTGCCTTATGCTACTGGCTGTTACTCCATGTTACAGTCCAGTCTGTTTTTTTGGAAATAGCCACAATAGGTGTCAGAGCAGAGAATCAGTTCACTGATGTCTTCAGATTGTAACAGTGTGTGAGCAATGACAACCTAGTGTCATTATAGTCAAATTAATCCTGTTGTCCTTAAAGGGGGGTAGGGCTGTTCAGCTGGCAACTGAAGGGAAGAATACAGTCTGGAAGGCTCCTGTAGCAATAAAGATGCTTGCTGTTCATTTTTACCTGTCCTTCTCTTGAATTCTTGGTCTATTGAAAATGGGTATGTTTCAACAACATTAACTAATACATGCTAGTATTACTCAGGCACATTGAACACTTTACATAAGGGTAAGTCTTAAAACCCCTGAGAACATAGGAAGGGTACTTTTCATCAGACACTGCACCTTGATGTCAATATTCCTACTTTGACGATGGCAACTAGGAAGTTATTCAGGACTGCTTAAATTAATACCTATAAAGTTTTTATACTACAGCACACTTGTTTTAAGCAAGGGTGCCAACTTGTTACCCTTCTAAAGCCAGCTTTTCCTGGTTATTTTATTTCTGAGGAAAATAAATATCAATACAATAGAAATCCAAATAAATGTCTTGAGTAGCTTTTTTGTATATGTTAGCGTCATTATCAAAGGTCTGACCCTGGCCATTTGCAAGACTTTAATTCCTGATAAACAGCAACTTGTGGGATTTTTGTTTTTCTAAGTATACTGAGTATAAACCTAACTGCTGTGATATACTCAGTATATCACTCAGGGTGATGTCTAGTAACGTCAGGAAATTTCCCACCTATTTATGATCAGTGTAGGAGTGACTCAGATGACTCCTTAGCAGTGTCTTCTTGCCTCCCAAAATAGTTTCTGAATCATCTCAGATACTGGGAATATTAGAAGCAGAGTTAGCAAGAATTGACTAAGCATCATGCCTGTTAGTAAGAATCTTCCTGTCAATCATTTGCAACTACCATAATTTTTGCTATACCCTTTCAATATTGAGTAAGCACAGCTTTAGGCCATTTTCCATGCTACAGCATGCATTTAATTTTTCTGCTAGTATTTGAATATTCTAAGACTGTTTTTCATCCATTCCGTATTTTCTAGACTGTAACAATAAGAGTTTTATTGGCAGCTGTTGGTCAGATGGTGATCATATCAGGCACCTACACAACACCTACACCTATGTTGCATTTGACATGGCTGAGGATAGGTGGCTCATTACATGAGTTTGGAAAGATCTGATACAGTGCCAATGAGACTTCCATCCCATTGGGACCCACAATGATGAATTAAATACCTGGAGACATATTGGATGTCTCTTGGTTGACTTTGTGAACACGTCTTCAAGTTATCAACATCCAACTTTTCTTCCTGAGCCATTTTAAAGTAGTGAGTTTAAAACTTAGGAAGACAGATGAGTAGTATATTGAAATTATCTAGTGCATGTTCATTCTGGATTTCCTGCTGATCATGATGCTCACTCGAAAAAATATATTTCTCTATAACATATTGCAGCCTTGTCCTTTATGATCTGAATTAGCTCCCCAAATTTCAGTATCAGGATGTTCCATAGTTGACAGTGTAGCCTCCATTCGCTCCAAAAAACATGTGTGATGCAGACTGGAATAGCACCACAAGCTTGCTTATTTTGGCAGTAATTTGGTTTACTTACCTGGTTAAATAGCAGTATTTATGATTCCATTCCCAAGTGGGGGGGGCATTACTTTTTTTAAAGGTCTCTTGGTAATATTAGTTGAAAAATATAAGGTAAGTTTAATGGAGTCAGTAATCATATTAATTTACAATAGCTGAGAACCCATTTTAGTAGCTGCGTGTTTTTTAAACATACCATTAGGTTTGAGCTAGGTTCCTGTTTAAATTTTCTCCCTGCATTGTTGCAGATTTTACCTCTTTCCGGAAGAAACATCTCAAGTGCTTTCAGTATCATGTTCATATAACTCGGCCAGTCACAGGAGCTGAGCATCACTTCACTGTTTTCAGTGGTGTAACACCACTGACAAATACAGAGGTGTTTTGGTGCTTTTGGAGCAGAAAAAATCATTCTTACATGTGGTGCTGGAGCTCTTGCTATCAGATCTACTTTTTAAAATTGCCTTTTCTTGTTGCAATGGAATGTTTATATTAAAAGTCAAAATACAAACATTAGGATAAATTCAGAGGTGAATGCATATGTATTGTACTTCTAAGGCCACTTAAAGATTTTCTTTTCTCCCTTTGCATCCCCAAGCACAAGTTTGTGATATCAAGATTATCTGAATGCTACTAAAGTAATGAAATAGTTAATTTTTAACTTGCAACTTCTTTACATAACACCTCTGAATTACAACCAGAAATCTGAAGAGAGTTTCAGATCAATTAGTTAAAAAGTTGAGGTACCACAAGTCAAGAAAAAAGGTATTGAAGAGTCTAAACCAGAGAGATAGCATCACTACTGTAGTTCACACTTCTGTGCCTTTTTTGAGTTAATTGTAAGTGTTGTTGCAATTAGAAAGTGGAAATAAGTTTAGAACAATTGTGCAGATCCATATGTGGCACCTCTGGATTTCAACTTTTACCTAAAGCTTGTGGTGTTCCAGAGCACTGTATTATAAGAATGTTGCATATGGCAGTGTGACAATTTGTACTTAGTAGGTCTGTGTAGGAGTCCCTGTGCTTTCTGTGTACTTAGTAACAGGGTGGATGAAAGATGCCCAAACAGCTGGGGGCATGTAGTAATACTGGATAACCGCAATACTCAGAGACAAAATTAATCTGGTCTTTGTGATGCATCCAGTGGAAATACTGTAATCTACATAAGCAGTTCAAAGTTTTCCTTGGCAAGCCTATTGGTGTGATTGAATAGTGCTTACGCATGAGTTGTTGATAGCATGCAAGTAGAAAAAGCAAAGGGTGGTAAGGGAAACTCATATGTTCCCTGAGGTGTAAAAGAAAAGGAATTTGGAGAGTCTGATGAGGAACATTTCAAAACCCATCTTCACTTTCTCTAACACTGGTTACAGGAAGGGAGTTTCCTTCCATCCTAAGGGCTTGTTTGGGTAAGCAAGGGCTATTTTTTAAGGATTAGGAGGCTTTAGGTGCTTGGAATTTGTTATGTTACACGTTGTCTTGATTAAATGAAAACATTTGGACTTGATTAAATTAGTTTATTTGGAGCTGTTTGGGGTTGTTTGAGTATTGAAAACAAATTAGATTATGTAATTACATGAACAAACTGTATTTATCAGTGGTTTCCCAGCTGCTTTGTTGATGATTTCATACCCTGTACTAGTGTTTCCAAGCCATTGCTGTGGCAGCTTTGTTGGAATTCGTCTTGGAAATGTTCTTTTTCTATGTATTGAGCTATTCAGAGATTCCCTGTGGGGGGATCTTGATGCACCTTACCTGCTTGGCTCATTTTGAACATTGATACCCAGCAAGCTGTGCCAGACTGGGAAGAGTTAATGATTTTGGATGCCAGAAGAATCAAAGCTTGCTATTACCAATTAAATGCCCAAGAATGGGAAGAATACTTAAAGTGTTTGTGTTTTCTTAAACTTGCCTCCACATTTCTAAAGGATGTGTCTTCATTTATAGTAAAAAAATAATTAAGCTTGTTCAATCATACGTTGGCTGTTCCTTAAGAGACCATTGAGAGATTTAGTTTACAGGAGACCTGAGTGAGGAAATTGTTGCTTTCTTATAGTTCCTTCCTTTGCTTAGTTTGTAAGATACCCACATGTGAACTGAAATTTCTTCTCATCCTATGCAGACATATCTTCACGTTTTTATCAAGGTCTGAGCTAGAAAGTTTCACTCCATAATGGATACTTGTATTTCTTCTGCTTTTTTTCTTTTTGGAGGAAATAGTAACGACCCAGTGAGAATCAGGCTTCAGTGTACCCTTTTTCTGAATGTCAGTTGAGAGCTTACGTGCAAACCCAGCATCTTCAAATGGTCTCTCCCAAAAAGCATGGGTCTGTTTTTTGTCAGAAATGTCCCTAATGCCTCTGGCGGTATTCTGCCATTCTGTTTAGATTCTTTAGCCTCAGTGACAAGACAAAACAAAGCAAAAAACTTAGAGGAGAGGTTGAGCTGTTCAAACATGCCCTGGCTTTACATCCTGTTTCTGTCTTAAGTGGTCCTTTCCCTGGGGCTCTTTGTTAAGCAGAGATTCCCAGAGCCTCGTCAAGGAAAAGTAGGGTTCCTTCCTATGCCTTTTTGAGGGCTTATGCTCCTCCAGCTCACTTTTCTCAAATGGTCTGTATGTATATTCCACTTCTAGTGAAGCTGTGTGCCTGTGTAATAATCGAATGCAGCCACTTTTCCTGGCCATAAACTACCTGAAGAAATCATGGAACAAGAGTGTGGGCTGCTTACACCTATTTAAAATAATTGGAAATTTTATTTCAGTATTGTGTGGGTTCTTTTCTTTATTTTTTATTTCATCTGTTGTTTTGAGGTTGTTTTGTTGTTTATTTTTTTTAAGTTCTCATATATTTGCTGTTTGAGAATGTCAAGTTTTCAGTTTAGCCTGGAAATTACATCCTATTTGTTTTTGCATGGCTGATTTGAGCTTACAATTGTATATTTCAAAATTTCGAATTTTTATTACAGAACTTTATATTCTCATAAGAGATTTCATGTATTCTCACTTAAACTTCCTTCCTCACACATTAGGCCAGAGATATAAATCAATATCAGTTAACTGAGTGATTTACACCATGTGATAATGTCCAAAGCTTGGAATTTTTATTTTCTGTTATGTTTAAATACTGAGGCATTAAATATTCTTAATTATTTACCTCATACTGTACCTTTTATTGTCATTTGTTCACACTTATTTGCACAAATTATTCGGGTGGATAGCCAAAGCAAACAGTTGTGAGAAGGTATATGAACCAACTCTTTTCTGTTGGCATCTTCCTTCCCAGTATTATTAGCACAAACTTGCTGCTCAAAAACAAAGCTTTTCATGTGCCTATTCATTCATTACCCACCAGATTCCTTCAGGAGAGGAACAAGTGAAGAGTGCCTGGTGGTGCTGGGATACCCATGCAATATGGCCTTCTAGATGCCTTCAATTGCTTTATAGGGATTGTTTTTAAATAGCACAGAATAAATTTATTTACTTATTTGGATTGAAATTCTGGATATATTTATGTTGTTTAAAAGGTGGATTTTGCATGTTACTTTGTTGCCTCGACCCTGAAGAGAGGGGGAAGAAAATCTATGGGGTAGACCTCTTGCACTCAAGGAATTCCACAGCAAAACTATTTTTGTTAGCCTTTGTTTCACTGTACTTCCTTCAAACACCACACTGCTCCACCCTTAATGCTATTTCATATTCTTTCATTGTGTGATTTTGCTTTGCATGAAAACCACCTCGGTGTTCAACCTTGTTCAGCCAGATCTTTAAAAGCACTCCAATTCTTTGTATGTTATCCCTTTTACAATGCAGCCACTTGTTTATGGCTGCTCAGGAAGAGATGGTACCACAGAGAGAGAGGTGTCTCTTATGCTTTAGCCCTGCTGTTGTCAACCCTCCTTCATTTTGCTCTGAAGTAACAGCAGTTCTGTAGGGATGCCTTTTATATACTCAAATGAATTCCCAACAAGGGTTTGGACCCAAAAATAAGGCTTTTGTTGTCATGGGTAGTCTTCCAAGGTTGACTTAGTACCATTAGCACAATGCTACAGCTTGAAGTACTTTCAGTCAGTTTATATTAAATGTAAATATAAGGTAAGACAAGAAAAATGTCAAATATACTTTTGCAGAACACAGTGAAGAAACAATTGTGGCAGTTTGCATTGTGTCTGGACCCATCCGACAATCAGGCGTTGGCGTTCCAAACCCTGTCCAGGCAATGTGAGGGTGCCCTGCAACAAGCTGGGCTGAGTGCGCTGTTTCTTGAATGTGTTTCCTGGGCCAAGGGAATTACACAGCTGGGTTGGAGCTCTTTGGGCTGCTGAGTGTTTTGCTTTGTCTTCTTGCAGCACACAGCATGCAAGTTCCTTTTCCAACACTGGCCTTCTATGGTTTTCATAACAGTAATACCCTGTGGTTGTCCAGAGGTCACAGCAATTGGAATAATGAGCACTAGGTTCTTAATTACCTTGAATTATCTACAGTTTGTAATTTTTATTGTAATTCCTTACAGACCAAGCAATATACCAGTCTAGCAAAATACCATGATTATTGCAAAAATTTTTATTTTTTAAAGTCAGAAACTTATCTTAAATCTTAAATGGATACTGAGCTCTATTTCTCAAATACTATTTGATTCCTGACAAAAATGACCTCTGTTTGTCTTGAACAAAAACTTATGGTATTTTTCCTGTTGTTTTCACATCATTAAGTTCTTGGAAATTCTGACAGCTCATTTACATTGTGATTGATTACAATGTCCCACATTATATTTTTTAGAAAGTGCTGAACCATGCCTATTACTGTGTGTATCTCTGATGAGTTGAGAAATATTTTTCATTTGATGTTGATGTTTTTCATGTTTCATCTGATAATTTATATTACTGTAAATGTGCAAGTGCTAGCTAGCACAGAAATAATTAGCCCTGTCTTTATATTGGAGTTACAAGGTTTTAATGCTTTGGAGTGTGTCTATGCAATAATTTCAGTAGAATCTCTTGATATTTTATGATCTTTATGTGTGGATACAAATAATCTTCTTTTATCTGAGAAATAAATGTTAAGAAAAAATCCAGATACTCTACAAGAAATAGTATTCTAGAAATAGTTTTCTAGAATAGTCACAATTTCTAGAGAGCAGCCAAGACTTGAAGTCAAAATGGAAAATTTGCCCCCACTACTTTCTATTCTCAGATGAGTTTTTTCACAGACTTCCAGGAAAGGGTAAGTAGTTCAGGATTTTCAGAAACAGGAGGCAAATAAGAGTATCTGTACCAAAGTGTGAATAAGATAGGTGGCCAGACACTATATTAGTTTAGTGTCTTGCTTAATAGCATGATGAAATAAAATAGCTGGGATATCTAAGGGAAGAGTTGCTTTCTGTTTGTCATGGAGAGAAGATGCAAACGAGGCAGAGGTCAGAGATCATGAGGAGGGGAAGGGAAGTGGTTCCTCAGATGTCTGAATGAGGAATGAAGCTTGCCAGCTCTATTCCTTTCCTCTTCAACTTGTGTGTGATACCAGGTCAGATAATGCTAAATCTAAAGTCATTAACAAAATTTTTATTTCTGGTTTCATTTCAGTTATTTGCCACCTTCCGTGCATGAATGGAGGCCAGTGTAGTTCTAGAGATAAATGCCAGTGCCCTCCTAATTACACTGGTAAACTTTGTCAGATTCCCGTGCAGACTGCCAGTTCTCCAAAACTCTACCATCACCCACAACAGGTGAACAAGGCTGTAGGATCACAAGTTATCCACTCTACTCATACTTTACCACTGACAATGTCTGGACAACAAGGTGTAAAAGGTAACTTCTTTCTTAATAAAGATTTTTAACTTGTTGGTTTAAATTAATTATTTTGAGTGTTCAACCAGTAACAATAATGCTGCATTTACATACATCAAGTATTGACACCGCAACTTGAATCATGAGCTCACCAGAATGTGAACATATTTTCCTCAATGACTGAAATAATAAGAAATAACAGTGTTATTGAAAAGAGTTGCTAGGTAAATTTATTTTGCTTTATGGTAGAATTTAATGAAAATTGTAGAGTCAAGGGATAATGCAGGGGATTTCTTCCAGAAGTGTAGACCTGTTCAAATAGACAGTGATTGTGGTTGTACAGAGTCCATAAATTGCAGTGTAGCTAAGACAGCAAGTTACAAGTTATTCCATGGTTACTAATTGAGGGAAGAGACCATGCTTTTCAACATAAAAAATGTTAAATCTAATGTAAAACTAAAAATATGAGCTGTGTTTATCTTATACTACTTGGTAGAGTCTTACAAGTTAATTTTGTCGTGTACTTTTTAGTTAAAAACTTTTTAGTTAAAAAGGAAACCAGTTATGTTAATCTAATTTTCCCAGTCAAAGAAAGTTCATTCAGCTTTAGATTACTGTTTCCTCTCATACTTTTGTTGTGAGGTGAATACTTCTGATGACTTTGAAGAGAAGTGTTGAATATATTTCTTATGTGTCCTATGAGTCTAGGTATCATTTTATCTGGGTGAAATCTTGTCCATATAAAGTGACCCCTGCAACTCAGATTCTCAACATATGACCTAATGTGAATTTTGTTTGCTTGTTTGATTGATTTTTGCCAGATTTATTTTTTTTGTCAAGGGTAATTTTAAAATTACCTCTCCAAGGTTGGTATCTCTGAGTAAAAAGAAAATATATAGGGAAAGATCTGAGGAGGCTTAGTTACTGGCATATAACTTTCTGAATAACTTTGCTAAAAATTTTTGTGATAAATATAATCTAAGGTAGTAACTCTGTATTCAGAAAGGGACATAGCTGTGAAGGAACTGTTGACAGTATCCTAGAAATGCAATGTTTTATAAGTACTTTTGAGTATCTCCTCCATCTGAAGAAGAGAATGTAATTACCTAAACATTTAGCAGAGCATCAGTTTATTTCTCTGCCTATGTAATTCCAGATGAATTAATTTTAGACAATACAGTGGCTGACAATCCCCAAATTTTTAAGACAGTTATTTTTCAGATTCTCTCCTAAAATGCACTATAGGTTTCTCATTGCTAAAGGGTCTGATCTCTTGAATATTTTTTCCTGACCTTCAAATCCTCATAGGAATCATTAGCAGTAACAATGCCTTTTCTTCTCTTTGTGTGTCCAAATGAGGATGTTGGATTGTTGAGAGACAAATATGTTATTTCTTTAAAGGAAAGAATAAAACAATTCATCCTGAAATGGCTGGCAGAAATAAAAATGAGCACATCTAGGCAGTGATCCAAGACCTGGAGAGGATTGTGATAATAATACTGTAGGGGAGAACCTAGCCTAAATTTGATGTTTTCAGCATCTGAACATTTCTGGATGGACTGAGACACTAAAGCAGAGAAATTCAGTGATTTCTTTTGAAAAACTATATTTTTAATCACTATTTCTTTTGAATCACTATATTTTTTAGATTTAGCAGCTAGAGAAACTAGTTGAAGGGATCCCTCTTCATACATAAAAATGTTGGGGTGAGTTTTGTTCTTTTTACAGACAGGCTAGGCTGTCTTGTCATGCCCTCCAAACCCAGTCTAATAGCCTGAAAAGGATCTCACTGCTTCTGCTTGTAACACTGAAGCTTTCCCCTGTGGGTTTGCCTCTAGCAGACCTCATGTAGCATACATTTTGCTTGTGGGTTGTTTTCAGCTACAGGCAAGATCTTTACCTGCAGCCATATTTTGCTGACTTTCTGCCATCTTCTTCCTGATGTTTCTGTCTAAGTATGTTGACAATTTTCATAAATTGAAACAATGCAGACAGTGTAAAAATAAGTCTGTTTCTTTTAAGGAAGTCCTATGTGAGACCAATTAATACTGATAATGTACCTAGAGAAATGAAAACAATGTCAAAAACCAAAAGCACTTTCTCCAAAATATTATAATTTTAAAGCATCTCCAATAAATGAAATATGCCTCCTGAAGAGTGGAGCTGAAAATACCTAATGAAGTTCAAAGGAACAGTTCAAACTTCAGGAGACAAGGAGAAAATCCAAAAGACTGAACAATGCAGTGTGCATTATAGAGATAGGTGTGTCAAATGGTATTTTTTGTTTCTTGCTGTTTGGAAGGGGTGCTGCCTCTGATGGATTGTGTGGCCTCAAGTAGCCTGTGCAGTACTCGCTGACGAGAGAGGCCCAGCCAGACACAGGAAATGCTAACTTAGTTATGCAGCTTGAAAACTCCACAGCCTGTTACACACCTTTTTTCCCTGCCCATCCCAATAATAGTTTGATTTACTTTAAAGGGCATTTTGTGTTCCAGTGAAAAGAGGCTTAAGGGTCACAAGCAGTTCTGTGAACTTGCATTGACTGGAGGGTCTCAGTCTACATACCAAGACTTAAAACTACAACCATATTTAAAAACGGAAGTGTCTGAAAATCATTTCCTCCCCCTTTATCTGCCAAACCCTGAATTCAAAGTTCAACAAAGGGAGTGGTGATTTTAGATGGTTGAGATGCTGGCAGCTCTTGCAGGGGCAAACCTGGGACTTGGCAGGTATATAAAGATGAAGACATGAAATCTGAAACAACTTCTGTGTTCCAGAGAAAGATGATGGGTCTGAAAATGAAAATAAACTTAGTATATTTTCAAAAATAACCTAGTAGAGTATGAATTCTGGAACTTTGAATGGGGTTCCTATTACATAGTATGACCACAAATATTAATGTCATACCAGCCAATTTGGACATCCATATTTATCTAGAAGTCTTTGCAGCAGTCCAGCTGTCTTTACAATCCTATAATATTGTTCTTTCCTTCATGAAGATTTTTCATTTTCTTGCTTTGTTAATGAGACTCAATGTGTTCTTTAGCCTTCCTTCTAACGCCAAAATTTGGGCTTCATTTATATTTCAGTTACTTCAAGGCACTCTGTAAAAATTCTGATATACAAAAAAGAATGTCTTAGAGGTGCCTAAGATGTCTTTTTCACATATTTTGTTACCAATTTCTCTTATGTGTTTTTCCTTCAATTATTTTAGTGAAGTTCCCTCCTAACATAGTGAATATCCATGTGAAACATCCCCCTGAAGCCTCAGTTCAGATCCATCAAGTGTCAAGGATTGACAGCACATCAACAGGACAAAAAGCGAAAGTACCTCAGCCAGTACATCCACAGGTCTCTTACCAAGGTCTTCCGTATCAGAAGGCCCAGAAAGGACATACAACTTACACAAATCAACAACCCATTCCTCATATGTTTCCTGTTTCAGTTAAAACTCAGCTTGGGCGCTGCTTTCAGGAGACTGTTGGGACACAGGTAAGAAATGTTTGCTTAGACTTGTTGAATTAGGTAGCTTTAAAACTCTCTTATAAAGGAATAGCAAAAAAAAAAAAAAAATCCATCAATTGGAGGGAAAGGACACATTTGAAATTCTTTTCTGCAAGAAAATTATTTTGAGAATGTAACATTTGTAACATTTTTCTGAATCTCTTTCTCCTTTAAGATAATGTCTTTATTTTCTGTGGACTTGAGTCCCTGACATTTTGGTTTCAATTATTTTTCCATAGCTTTTTCTCGTGAAAATTCCTATTCAACAACTTTATATGTTTTACATTATTTTAGACTAATGTCTTGAATCTGTTGAAATGTGACTATTGAATGGGGTAGAAAAATCATGAAAGCCAACTGATTGTTCACTAGAACATTAAAACCTTAGTTCACTTAAAAATAGTATGTTCACATACTATTTTTCATATGACTTTTTAAAATTGTGTATCTTCTTTCAGTCCTAAAAGCATTCTAGTAGTGACACATATTTTTATATTTGTATATATATTAGAATATATATATAGAGAGAGAGAATATAAGGATATGTGAAAAGATGATTAAGAAGTCAGTAAAATCCCATAATTTATTGCTGATTACCTTTCTGAAATTTGGCTTTTCAGATCAAATGTCTTTAAGGTGAATGCATGCTTCAGACTGAAATAATGTGTGAGGTTTCAGGAAAAATCACTAATTTTGGGAGGTAATGTTAGAGAATAAGTATGTTGTTATTCAGGCTAAAAATACTTTATGACTCTATCATTGAAGATGTGAATTTTAAGTATATTACAAGGGTTGCTTTGCTTTTGGTCCTTCCATTAATAAGCACCTAAAGTTTGCCAGTTTTCAAATATTAAATATTATGTGTATTTCCAGTATATTTCACAAATGCTTGTTAGATGTTGGCAGCAAAATTATCCAAAGAATTCACCAGCACAGAGCATGCCTTCCCCTCAAAGGGACATCACCCATTGCTTCTGAGATGTAGGACTGGAGCAAAATGCCCTTTACAAGTGTTTCTTCTGGCTGTTTTTTCCAGCTGTCAGTGAATTTTTTTAAAGGCTTCTAAGTTGTGTGCAACCCCTGCCTTCACCCCACAAATAAAAGAGGGAAGAGACCTCAATGCCTTACTCACAGATGGGCAAGGAGTTTGGAAAAGATCAGTAATGGGGAACAGACAGGAGCAGAAATAGGATGCAGTCAGAAGCAGGCTGAAAGCGACATAGTTGTCAGGTCCTAAGGTACTGAGCTCCACCTACTATGGGCAGAACGTTGAACTTGAAATCAAAGCTCCTTAGTCTCAGTCTCCTGCCATCTCTAACGAGTTGACATGAGGATGCTTGAAGGTAATCCATTCTGCAAAATGTAATGAAAGAAGTTAATTTAAATGTTATCACACACCAAGGATTTTTTTAGAAGACCAGAGTTAAGCTTGCATATGGAAAGTTAAAGGCTAGACTTTACTAATTTTCAAATGATTGGTTTGATATCTACAGTTTTAATTTACACTGGTGAGTTATTTTTGCTTGTCTGTTTCAAGCATATTAAAATGTTCATTTTTTTTTCAACAAGTGTTAAAGCACATGGTCAAATGAAAGTTCATGGATTTTACATGAAAAAATGAAAGAGAGCCTGTGTCAAACAACCATTTCTCTCTGTTTCCTGAAATGAGCAATCTAAGAAGCATGGCATCATAATGTGCAAGCCTAAAAACCTGGAAATAAGTGTGATAATTAATAGTTGTTTATTATTTTTTGATATTTGTCTTTGTACTCATATATAAAGGAATACATGTTACTTCCTTGGTCTTACACTTTGCAGTGGGTGCCGCTTTTCTCCCATCTCCTTTTAAAGGGCGAGAAAAGGGAAAATAAGCTTGTATTACCCTCATGTCTGACTTGGAATCCTACTAAATGTTTAGTCACCAATTTTTATAACTTTTTTTTCAGTATTTCCCTGGAAATACTCAAGAAAGGGTAGTGCCTCCTAGTTTAGAGCAATGCATGTTCTCAATTTTTACAGATTTCATTGATCAGTGTCAATCTTGAGGAAGAGCATAGTAAGGATTTCAGAGGCATTCTGTTACTGTGATTGTTTAATTTAGAATTGGAATTATAGAATGGCATTTTGTAGAATATTCATTTAAGACCTTGCCATAGATATAGATCTAAGTGGCTCATTTACCTTTCAAATTTGAATCTGAAATGTTGTTTTTCCTGCAGCCAGTCAGTACTAATTATTTATGTTAAATATGCCTTGAACTGGGAAAGACAACTTTTTTATTTTAAGTCCTTAGTAGACCTACTCTTAAAGAATTAGCTTTTCAGTTTCTTTCATATTTGCTTTACTATGTCTGTGGGTTCTCTCTTTTTGTTGAGATGCAATGCTAAAATGAGCTTTCCCTAATAGTAGCAATGTGATGCAAGTCCTTTCTGGAGTTGATGCTGGATAATTTTGATACCCATACTTAGTTCAACAATCATCAGTGTTTATACTTTTTTTTTTTTTGGTAGGGTGGATTGTGTATTTGGCTTCAGAAATGTTTTATTAAAATCCTGGGATCTTGAGATGGCTTTACTGTCTGTAGAGCAGATTGGTTGAAGGATTTTTGTGTGGCCTCTTGTAGACAAGTCAACTAAGTTGATTAGGGCTTGGCTGAACTTACTCTTGGTCCACACTAAAAGCACAGGATTAAAACTGTATCAGGATCTCTTTTGGGTTTTGTGTGCATGTGTAATTTCTACCATTCTGTGTTTCTCCCCATCCCTTGTTCTCTCCTTCTTATTCCTTGAATTTCAGCTGCCCTTCAGTTACAGGTCCTTTGATTTTAGTGCTCTGAGGTCTTTTTCCATAATCTTGTGTGGAATATTTTTAATCTCCCAGCACATTCTCCCTTGCCCCATTCAAAACCAGTAGGATACTCAATGTCCAAGTCAGAGTACATTTTCTGCAGTGAATTTCCAAGGGAATGCCTATTATTACAGTTGGCAACTGGAGCCACCTTGAACTGAATTTCAGAGGACATTGTGGCACAGACAGTTAAAGAATCTGGTCATACTGCCTGGCCTGCAATCACTTTTCATTAATGATATAGGAATTCTTTCAGTCCTTCTCTTTCGTTAGCTGTCTGTAGTACCATAAAAGACAGTAGCCATAAGAACAAGCTAGTTAAAGGTGAATGAAAAGATACCGGTCTACCAGCTCAGAAGGACAGGTAACGTTCCCCCCCTTGCACAGCCCCCTAAATATTAGGCTAGCTCAGAGGTTCTAGGCTGTGAGGGGAGGAATATCAGGAGATGGCAAAGATTTCCGAAAGAGACTCTTACCCCGAAATACATTGCTTCAGCTCTCTTTATTCTTTGATGTCCATGTGGAGAGTGGGGCAAAAGAGAATGAACAGGAAATGTCAGGGTTCTATATAGACTTTGGACAGGCTGGGCTTCTCTGGCTCTCTGCCAACCCCGCTGGGGCAGGAAGGAGGGGTCCAGGTTTATCTTGATCAGAGTCACAGGGTCCCGGGGAAGGGGGCACAGAGTGCCCATGAGCTCACTGTAACAGACAGGGAGAGTAGAGGGACAAGAGGAATGAAATTTCCTAGTTTAATAAGAATAGATAAATAAAGACATAATTTTTTGTAAATACATGTACAAATGTGTGTATGTGTTGTTCAATTGTGATTCTTTTCTGTTGTAGCGCGGTACGCGCTCCTCTCGCCGCGGCACTCTGAGCCGTGCCGTGCTGGGCAGTGAGGGAAGAGAACGGGCGGCCGCTTTCCCCTGCAAGCTCTGCAGTTCAGTTCGTGGCGCGCAGGGACAGACGAAGGCAAAACGGGACTTGGGGGTGAACGGGATGGTTTTATTCCATGAGCCCCAAGACCCCGGCGGGCGGGGGGGCAAAGGTTTTATACAAGAACTCAGGAGGACGGGTGTAGGAACAGCAACCAATGAGGGAATAGCAGGGGAGGAGTTTAGGGCAGAGGCTGAGGAGTGGGCTAGGGAAGACTGACACTGGGAAGAGGAGGAGATTGGGGGGTTGGGGGGGAAACAGATATTAAACAAATATTAAATGAAAGAAAAACACACCACCGCATCTCCTCCTTTCCTTTTACAAAAAGAAGGAGAATTTTGTGGTTTAAGCAGATTAATATAACATCTAAATAATATAAAATCATATGATAACATTGTAAATTACTTAAAGGACATGAAAGATACATTATTGCATTTATAGGGCAGGAAGAGTAGTAATATCCTAAATTAGACACAAGACTGCACAAAACTTGCTGTTTTGCTGCTCTGAGTAACAATCTAAAATAATGTAAATAATTGAAATAATTGAAATAGAATTGAAATCAGATAAAGTCAGGCGATTGAAATAAAATGAAATAGTTAACAGAAATTAAATTAAAAAATTGAATTAGAATGATTAAAATCACAATTATTTAATTTAAATAAAATAATTAAATGGAATTATTGGAATTAAATATAATAAAAAATCAACTAAATATAACTAATAAATTTTTAAATTTCGCAGCAATGCAGCAAGCCTGAAGCGATATAGTAGCTGAGTGATTCCTGTAGCAATAATGGTTAAACACAGCCTTTAAGTCAAAAAATATCAGAAAAGACTGAATTAATTATAATTACAACAAAACAACTTAATATAAAATCAAATTGTAACATTACATATTATTAAAAAAACATAAGTTGAAAGACATTAAAAAATTATAAACTAATTGTGATTACAACATATGAAACATATAAAAACTTCATCTGGAATATATAAAATTGTCCTAAATGAAAGTCCAAATTAAGGGTACAAAGCACAGTAGGATTTGTGACTTTATCTGATTTAGAATTTGCTTCGTCGCGGCGCTTGCGATGTTCAGCTTCTTAAATTCTTAAAGCAGAGTCAGCGGATAACGGCGCTTGTCTTAAAGTAGAGTCAGCGGATAGCGATGTGGTTTGTTCAATTTGAATGTCCGTTTGAGAGGTGGGCCTAATATCTTGAGTATTAATTAACTGAGATGATCTTTTTTTCTATAAAATATAACTCAACAAATAGATTATTTAAAAATAATCAAAAGCAAAAAGAGGAATTTGTAGTTAATTAAAAAGGAATATTGGGTAGAGTACATTAAGGAATAGGATAGGGGAATCAGACAATCACTTAATTAGTGATTGCCATGATTAACAGGGGGTATTGGTAAGGGGTGGACCGGGGCGCCGCCATTCCAGGGGGAAGACAAAATGACGGATCCTCAGTCCCGGGTTTCGGCTCCATTTCCTCGGGAGAAGATCCCTCCCGACCTTCCCCTCGGAGGACGAGCCCGAAGAAGGATTGGGGAATATCCAACCCCGCCTCCCCCAACAGGGACTAGCCTCGTGCAGGGACGGTGCAGGGCTATTGGGAGAGAAATGGGACTGGCGGGAAACCAGGGGCGGAAAAGAAGGGTCAAGGCGGGAAATGGGTCCCGAGCGGCGTGGCCAGCGCCATCTTGGGAGGGGGTGCCAGATACACTGCACTTGGCCTGAGCAGTGTCCGGCAGGGCACTTGGGGCGGCTCGGCCACAGCAATCCCCAAGGGAGGATAGGAAAGGGTTGTAGGAAAGTCCGAGGGGATGGGGATATAGGGAGCTTCACAGAAGCAAAAAGGGGAAATCTATAGGAGCGGGGGGGGGGGCCGCCCGACGCAGCTGGATGTCGGCGCAATGCGTGGGTGTAAAGGGCCCCGTTTTAACAACGCTCCTATAGCTAACGTGTCGCCCTCTTAGCTGTTCCCTACTGGTGTCTTTTCTACCCCCTCCATCCAGCCCAGAATGGGGAGGGGAGGATAGAGAAGACAACTTTTTCGAGGAGAAGAAAAAGCGATCCAATCTAGGTCCCCACAGAAGACTAGGCGAAGGATAGCACTCAGTGCTAGCTTCCCCCAGAAAAAGAAAACCCACCCGCTTGCCAGGGACATGCAAGGCTACAGCCCCAGTCTGGGCGCAGACGGGGGTTAAAACGCGGGAAAAAAAAAAGCGGCAAACCCAGCCGTCCGTCGGGGCGACCCCGCACCCGTATAGCCCACCTTACCTTGCAGGCTCGGACGGAGATGGCTTGGATCTTCTCCTCGACTCGATGGAAAAGTCGCGCTGAAAACTGGGGATGTTCCTTCCCGGTTTTGGCCCTTCCGGAGGCCTGGGTGTTCCCGTTAAACCAAGACTCGTCCCCGAAGCCTTGGTTTCGGCCACTATCAGCCTCCGGTGGTCTCGCTGCAGATGCTGACCGAGGAACGAACCTCTTCTCGGTCAGCCTTTCTTCAAGCTCCCCCGAGCCGCTGCCAAAACCGCTCTCTCTGTCCTCGGGTAAGTCTGCCCGCCAAAAAGCTCTGCAGCCCGGCTGCCCGTGCAGCGCGGCTGCTTCCGGGCGGGTAGATGGCGAGAACAAAGAGGGTCCCGGAGCGTCAGTTTTTCGCTCGGCGCTCAGCTCCTCTTAGCATCCGGCAGAGCTTTTACGGCCGTAGATGTTCCTCTTCCCTCCTTCTTCTTCTGTGAGGCAGGCGCCCCCACGAATTTGCCCGTTTTTTTTACAAGACGAAGGAGGGAACCATCCTCTCGCTACCATATGTTGTAGCGCGGTACACGCTCCTCTCGCTGCGGCACTCCGAGCCGTGCCGGGCTGGGTGGTGAGGGAAGAGAACGGGCGGCCGCTTTCCCCCGCAAGCTCTGCAGTTCAGTTCGTGGCGCGCGGGGACAGACGAAGGCGACACGGGACTTGGGGGTGAACGGGATGGTTTTATTCCATGAGCCCCAAGACCCCCTCGGGGGCGGGAGCAGAGGTTTTATACAGAACTCAGGAGGAGGGGTGTAGGAACAGTAACCACTAAGGGAATAGCAGGGGAGGAGTTTAGGGCAGAGGCTGAGGAGTGGGCTAGGGAAGACTGACACTGGGGAGAGGAGGAGATTGGGGGGTTGGGGGGGAAACAGATATTAAACAAATATTAAATGAAAGAAAAACACACCACCGCACTTTTCTGAAGCATCCTCAGCACTGTGAAGTAAAGTGGAAAGAAAACTATAAAAGTATCATTACTATTTGAATTTTTAAAAGGTGTTATAGGAAGCAAATAGTGTTTTGGATGGTTCCATTTTGTTCTCAAGTCAATTCATTTTTCCTGTTTGCTGTCTTTTCTCTGAGTGGAACACACAGCATTTATTTC
This sequence comes from Lonchura striata, assembly GCF_050655825.1. NCBI lineage: Eukaryota > Metazoa > Chordata > Aves > Passeriformes > Estrildidae > Lonchura > Lonchura striata. The sequence goes on along the minus strand of NC_140705.1, from coordinate 79,304,249 downwards.
TCCTCTGGGACATGTTGATAGTGATTTCTCCAGGATAGCTTGTATCATGTTACATGGTAGCCCACAATGATACATCCCACACAAAAGCTGTGGCTTATCAAACTCTTTCCTAGTAACACAGATATTTTTGCAGGGTATGTCATAAACCATGTTAAGCTGCAGCCCATAAACTTCCTGTTGGCATAAAGATATAGGAAACAAACCTTTACCTAAACTTGCCCATTGTTATATAGAAAAATTATGTAGAGGAAATAGAGACTTGAAGTTGGGAAACAGACATAATGGAAGCAGTAGGACAAAAATCCCAATTAAGATGGAGAGCAGTAAATTTTTAGAGAGCACTCTATAATGATGCCTTCAAAAGCTGGAGACTGGGTGTAGTGTCTTGCAAAATATTTTACAGCAATGTAGTCCTTTATTTCTGAAATCCAAGGAGTTGGTCATCTTAGACCACTGATTCTCTAAGTCCTATTTAGGAAGCAAACAAATAAGATATTGGGGTTTTTTTAATGCCTCTTCTTCAGATGATTTTATTTTTAATTCTAATAAAAATGCCTTTATTATGACACAGGATATCTTATTTCCCAAAATACTTCTACAGCATCAGTGGTACACCTAGTAAATTGTGTTGGTGTTTTTGAGTTCTGTTGATTTTGCGTATAATTTCTTTGCATTTAAATCAAGAAAAGGATGCATTTGCCATGAAAATCCATATAAAGATAATTGAGCACTACTTTTTTCACCCCTTAAGATCACTTTGAAGTGTTTACTAAGTATATTAGTAAACACTTGTGTTTACTACACGTGTTTAAAACACGTGTTTTCTGTTTTCCTATGGTTACTGCATTGCGGTATTATCACTAGAAAATGGGGTTTTTTTGGTCGAAGTGTTTAGGTCTCTTCTTTGCTTCAATGTAAAAAAATTTGCAAAACAACAAGAAATTGGAGAAGCTGGTACTGAAAACAATCTAAATCAGGCTCTTTTTGTCTAGAGTCACATGTAAAACTGTTCTCTTCTGCAGATATTTTTGGGTATTAGGTTTATGGAAGGAGACTTCTAGTGATCTCAGCATCTGTAGTTTAAACACAAAATAAAAAGCCGTTGTTATTCCATAGAGAAACAGGTACTGAAGTTGCTTACCTTGATGAAGGGACCACATGGCAAAATGTACAGAAGAAAAGCTGGCTATGAAGTCATGTCTGCCTATGCTTGTTCATTCCTCCTTGTGTAACTGCTGAGAAGAGCTGGACTGCTCTCTGAAATGATCACTGCAAGAATTTCAGAAATACTGTCTTCTGATCTCTCCTTCTTGTTGTGGTACTTCAAATTCAAGTCTGTTCCAGATTGCTGTGTTGGGGTATATGTTCCTCACTTTCCAGTGGTTTGCTGCATGATGCTTTGTGCTTCCCTTGCAAAGTGCTTTGAAAGGTGTTGCAGAAAAGGTCCATGCTTGTTAAAAGGTTACATGCTTTGTTCAAAAGGACACCTAAGTTAGAGTTGTTTTGGTATCATGAAGTGAAATTTGGTGGATTATAGTGATACTTTGAAAAATCGTCTTAAAGAAAATCACAATATAGCATCTATAGGAGACAAAAGAAGGGTATTTTGATAGATTAATGGTTTTAATTAATTTGTTTTAATTATTTAAATGGCTTAATAAATAACATTAATGATGAATACTAGGAAAGACTTCTGAAAATTTATAAGGATTGTCCATATTTCAGTGCAATCAAAACTCTCACATATACATTCAAATGTGATTCAAATGCTGCTTAGTATTTCTGATCAACAGATATTAGTTAACCAGCATCTCAAGTGGGATAAATTTCTAGGAGACAGTTTATTTAATACTTTGTTTCAGCACTGTCTTTTACAGGAAATATTTGCTTTGGTTTGAGCAACACATTTCTGTCTGCTGTCAGACTTAATAGAATACAAAATAGAGCCAAGTGATAGGAGGCAGCTGGAAAAGGTCAGAAATTATCAACATTGTATCATGGTCTTGACTCTGACTGCAAATCATTAAGTGTTTACTTCATTCAGACATGGGCATACACTGACTGGGAATTGACTTTGAGAATATGCATACAAGTTTTAAAAACTGAGCTTAGATAATTTATGAGTTTTTCCTTATGGGAAATATTAAACAAAGACACTGAAGTTTTTGAAATCAGAACAGCAAAATATATTGATAGCCTTTAAAGCCTAATGTAACCTACTGATACTGCTGTATGCAATACAATCATAACGTAGTGTGGAGGTGATGACAGTAGTACTATGCCTGTTGAAATTATTCATTCAACTGTATGAGCATCCCTGTAGAACTTCAGATTTAAGAAAACCTTTCCTGGGGAGATAAATTTCAGGTATTTTCTTTTTTTTGACAGCTGTATGAAATGAACTTTGGTATTTATCTTCTTAAGGCAGGAGAAGTGATACAATTTGTGCTTCATACTGGTACATTTTCCTCTTAGAGCACTTTTAAAACTTCTTTTCTTTAGAATAGTCTTAAAAATACCATCTCATAAAATTAAATAACTGTCTGGAATTCCTTGAAGCTCGTGGTTTGGCTTCTGACGTTCTTAAACAAATAGACTGTCAGAAATTGGTGTGGATTCATTTCCAGGATTAATGGTTCATTTGCAGTAGTTTCTTTTCAAGATCAGTACTCTGAAATATCAGAAGATTAAAGATGTATCAGATACCAAAAACGCCAAACATTGTTTTAATTACTCAAATAGAAGAAAGCTGGATAATTTTTACTTGCTTATGAAGAATGTTCTGCTTAAGCCAAAACAAATTCTTTACCAGTTCTTCTGGGAAGTCTGGAAGTATTTAAGTTTCTCTCCTCTGCTTATGAGACAATGCCTATTAGTGAGCCAGTGCTACATGGGAAACACTCTTCATTTGTAGCAACCTGTCATTCAGCTGGTCCGTAAGCTAATTAAGTATGTCTGTTAATTGTTTCAGTAATACAGTGTACTAATTTTGAGATTTCTTGCTCTGTTTGTCATTCCTATAGGGAAAAAAAAAGAAGCAACAATCCAAGGTCTGTGCCTGTTGAATAGTTTGCAGAAAGTTAAACAGTGTATCCATTCAGTTCTGCTATTGTGGTATGTGAAATGCAGTCTTTTGACCTGAATCCCAGAGTCATTAGCTATTAGCTCAGGCAAAGCACCTATCAATTTCAATCATAGTTAATAATGTGACACTCCTTTATTTATGCCTATATTGTGGTTTTATCTAACAGCTTGTGACAGGGATTTGTAGATGGGTCACACAGGAGTGGGAGTCCCAGGAAACCTTGTGGTCCCTTGGCCAGAATTCTCTGTGGTTGCCCTGAGAGTAATTGCCAGACTGGGCTCCCTATTGCACTTTACAGGGAGCTGAATAAATTTCCTCTACAGCCTTAGCAGATGAGTTGCAAGGATATAATCCTTCCTTTTCCCTGGCATTGGAAAATACGTGCAGCACTGGTGGGAGTACACAGCTTAGCACACTAAGACTGTGAAGATGGGGCAGAGGCTGGAGTCTGGACAGGGTAACAAAGAGGTGATGTGGCTTGGGGTGGCTTTTGTGCACCAGCATAGGGTCAGCCAGAATTTCAGTCTTCCAGTGGGAATATTCAGTACTTCGGTCAGTTATATAAAATATTGGCATAGGAGCCCAGGCACGCATGAGGAAAAATATGTGGATTTGAAACAATGCTTTCAGTGTCTCTGAGTGCTTTAACCAGTAAGAACTTTGTTTTATAGCAGTACCATGTGTGCATCATACTGCTGCTACTGCTGAGCCTCTTTCAGCACAGTTGAGCTCTTTTATACCAAACCTTCATGGCTTCTTTGCCTTCTGAATCAGTAAGACTTATTTCCAAATCATAAGCTTATGACAGAGATATCATTCATGAAAATCTGTACTCTTTTCCAGGAGCCCTCAGGAATACAGACTAGATTAGTTTAAAATATGTGTAGATGATGGATAGAAAAGTGTAAACCTAAGCTTAAAGAATGGCATTATCTTTATGCATAGTCAAGCATGCCTCTCTTTAGCTTTCCTGCTTATTTTAGGCTCGTAAGTATGCGTTGGAGTTGTGTAGAATGGTGAAACAAACTAAAAAATTGTTATGAATTTCTCCAAGTGACTTTTCCAGTCACTTGTGAGTCAGAGACTGAAAAAGACTGTCTGAAGAGCTAATGAGTTTGTCTTGGTAGTAGGAAGTGTGTTAAGACTTTTGAAGTGGAAAGGAATTACCTATAAAATTTTTGAGACTGTAGCAATCGAACTTCAGTTCACATATGCTTATGGTTGATGAAAGTAGGGATAGTCTTAAGAAAATGTAGCTGGCTAGGGAACAGTTTGTGCAGTGCCATGAGTGTTTAGAGTATCTGAAGCACTACTAGATGTACCAGAGAAATCAGGGTTTAGTAGCTTGGATTAGGACTTTGCAGAGCACTCATGTTCTGTGATGCATAGCTCCAAAATTACACAGATCTTGAGGCAATAGGAGCCCCATGTGGGAGGTGCTTTTCCTTGCTGCCCAGTTTCTACAATGATCTGGATGTTAACCAAATTATCATTGATTCTTCAAGCTTTAATTCACCATAGAGGCAGTGGGAGCAGCAGCTTTAATCATTGCCAGCTTTTACTGACAGAACTGCAAACCATAGCTGCCAGATGACTCAGACTTTGGCATCCTTATTTTTGCTCATGATTTTTATATGGAAATTCGAAAAAGTTATGACCACAAAGATCATGATTTTCAGTAGAGTGCAAATACTGTAGCACCACACCTAAATTATAAGTGGGCTTTAGTCCATCCTCCTCTTTCTCCCCTCCTTTCTTTTTTCCCTTCTTTTTTACCTTGTTACTATTAGATGATACCTTTTCTATTTTGGGGAAAAGGGAAAAAAAAATGGCGATGGGACGACCAATTCATGATGACACGTTGGCTCTCATGTTAGTGGAATCTTGCCTTGACACATACGAGCTCCTGGGATGTGTCCTTGAGGTTTTGACCTTGAAGAGAAACACTAGTGTTTAGGTAATGTGCCTTACTTCCCAAATGCTCCATTTCTGAGATCATAAGGGGAGATGCAACCCTGTCTTTGATTCCTCCCCTTTCTTTTTGCGGAATGGAGAGTTGTAAAACTGAGATACAGTGGCAGAAGAAGAGCTGGGTGCAAAATGCTTTAGCTGATTCTTGGTAGCTCTGAGTTGTACACAGGTACAGTGTACAACTTTAGCAAGTGGCTTCTCTGTCTTTGAAGCTCTAGAAAAGGGATTGAGCATCTGTAACTATGAAGCAAAGGTAGCTGTGGTTATAAAGTAAAATGGTCCTTCCTTGGAGCATACCTACCTGGGATTGCAGGTTGAGAAAGCCAGCATTGTGTAAAGATGTAACTTGAACTCTCTTAAGTTTTTAGGGTAACAACATAGAGGAGGCATTATGAGTGCTCTCCAGTTGAAAGATTTTTTGAGCTTCTGTGCAGCACAATCTGTATATTTTCTAGCTAGGGGCAGTTGGAAGAGTTTATTTCATTTTTGTAAACAGCAGAGCTCCTATGGCAGAGGAGGTTGTACAAAATTCCTCATTTTTGCATCTTGATGGTATTTCTGAAGTACCAGGCTGGGACCTACTTATGGGTGCAGAACTCAGTGGACTCTGACTGATGGTCAGATAGTCAATGGTCAGCCTTGTATTAATCCTACCAGTGCCTAAGCCAGAGGAATGCAAGACAGCTGAAGGATATGCATTCACCTAGGGTAAGCCTGGGTCTTCATCTGAAAGATAGGACTTGCTGAGATATTCTGCTATTTTAAAGCAGCCAAATACCATCCAGGGAAGGAGTGTTTCTCATCCCTTGCAACATAGGAAAATTTGTCACCAGACCCACTCCAGACAGTAATGTGAAAATATACTCCTAAAGTTGCACAATAACTGAGCAGTCTCTTTGAACCTGTTTGGCCTCTCTGTTCTTTTTGCTGTTCATGTGCCATGCCAAACTGAGGCTCAAAGCACAGGTGATGCTAACCTGTATATGGGTAGTGGGCAGAGGGACACCATAGCCATGCCAAGTTGCCCTGGTGCTAGAAACTTGGACATGTGTGGCTGGCTGTCACTGAAATAGAGGACACTTCACACTTCTCACACATCCCTTGACACAAATCTAAGCTTCACGTGCTGCACATCCTGAGCTGCAGTCTGATGTTTAAATATTGAACTGGTGCTGTTTTTATTTTCTTGAGATACCTCAGAATGAGTCTGGGGAGTATCTGTGAAAAAGGGACAGAGAAGATGGCTGGGATGATGCCTTGCTGGCCCTCTCCATGAAGAGGGGACTCTCTGATGAGTCAGAACCCTTGCAGCGTAGCTTGCTGTCCTGTTTGTAGTCACAGTGGAAAGCTACACAGGGTAACTTTGCTTTAGAAACATCATTGGCTCATGTGTGACAGTATGATTAAGAGCACATTGGAAAAATTTTGGGAAAGCTGGGGAAAGCTGTCAGTGCCTGTGCATTCAGCATGCATCTGCACTGCGGATAACTGTGTTACCAGCTGAGAGCAGCCACAAGGCCAAAGCCTGTGGCATAGGATGAGCCAGCTATCTTGAGCTGAAAGCTCTGTGGCAATGAACATTTGGGTCAGATGTTTATGTGCTGTCAGAAAGCAGAGTTAGATTAGGGAAAGTCTATTCACACCATATTGAGGATTCACACTTCAGCACATTAGAAGTGTTTGCTGCAGTGCCTATTTATATCACATTTGCTTTGGAAGTATTCCTGAGTGCAGCTGTTGTGGACTTCTCCTGGGCTTTGTGTGTTCTATTGTATACCTGATTGGCAGGTTTAGATGTTTGGGGGGGTGGGGGGTGGTCGGGGGTCTTTTTAGTGTCTGCAGCTGAAACACATTTAAGCTTTCTTTACCATGCAAAATGGAAGAAAATTGCAAAAGTCAAGAATATAACTAGTATGTTGTAAGTTTCCAAATATTAATAGTCTTATCATTATGAAGCATAATACATATGTTATTGAATGATGGGGAAATAGAAATTGACCTCAGAAATAATAAGATATTTGAGATAATTCATATAGTTTTTGAAAAAGTGGACAAGCATGTTTTTATGATGAAAACTATAGCTGCCAATGGTGAGTTACTATGCTAGAAATATGTTCAGTCATTCCTATGATATACTGTTTTCTTCTGTTTTTTTCTCCTTTTCAAATTGACTTGGGGGAAGATAATAATGTCACGTAATTTACTTATGCATGTGTAGAGAGCCTCTGCAATGTGTGAGCACCATTCAAGTTCATATAAGAGCTCCATTGTATCTTCAGTATCTCAGCAAGAGGTTGACCCAAAATGACTGAAAAAGAACATTGTGCTGGAAGTGAGTGTTGAACAGTATACTAACCAGAGTATTCTTTACCTGACTATTTCAGTGTGGCAAAGCACTTCCTGGCCTTTCCAAGCAAGAAGACTGCTGTGGAACCGTGGGTACTTCCTGGGGTTTTAACAAATGCCAGAAATGTCCAAAGAAGCCGTGTAAGTGCTATTTTATTATTATTGTGGCTTTTCCCCCTCAAGTAGTATTTTCCTTTTTTTCAGAGGGAAAAAATACCAAAGGAACCTAGTAGAAAAAATGTGCTATGATTTGATTAGGGACAGGTTGTAGAAACTGGAATTCCCTTGCATGCCAGCAGAATTACAATATGCAGGAACTTGGTGCAGCCAGCAAAGTTGATGTCATAGGGTTTTTTCCCCTGCTTCTTCCTCCTTTGAGTCAGTGATGGACTGTTGCATTTACTCAGTGCAGGAAGAGTAATCACATTGATTTTTCCAGCTGGACTTCTTCTTTTTTATTTAAAGTTTGCACAGAAATCTTGAATTATAGAGGCGCCAGTTTCTGCTTGGAGAGAATGCAGTGACCTCTCGGGACTGCAGATGAAATTTCATGTTTGGAGCCAAGGTCTTCCAGGCTCTAAATTGCTGGTTGCTTTTTTTTCCTCTGCTTTTGAAATATCTTCCCCAACAATTAGACAATGACAAAGACTTTCTTCAGCATTTTATTATGATTTGACATCATATTATAATGAGAAAATAATTTACAAGTATTTGCATGATTGGTGAGGATAACCTCTTGAACTTTTTGTAAATTACATTACTGTTGCACAGGAATAATAATCCTTCTGTGTCATGTCATATTTTCAGCATTAAATTAAAGATGGGAAATTATAAATATGATCTCTGTTTTGTGGATGGAGTGGACCTTACTGGGCCAAAAATAGGTCATTAAATTGCAGTAATTCTTACCTAGTTCTTCTAGGACACTGTTATTCAGGTAGAAATGCTGGAAATACGTTCAGTGTTTGATTTTTCTCTTTTGGAAGTGTGTGTTTCTCTGTAAATCTTAATGTGGATGTAAATACAATTCCAAAAGAAAATCTGCTATTACTCCTATTTCTCTGGCTCCTCCTTCCATAGGAGACTTCGGTATAAATTTATGGTGACTCAGTCTGGTTTTAGTTTCTGAAACATTTTGTGCATTTGAGTATGTCTATCTTCTGACATGCTTTAGAAGGAGACCCTCCTTGGATGTTTGAATATCATAGTTAATAAGACTCAGGTATCTGTTTTATTCCTGTAGCATGTAAAAGGAGCATATATGCCAACCATGTAAAATTTAACAAAGACAAATGCCAGATTCTGCACCTGGCCCTGGACAACCCTGGATGTACACAGAAACTGCAGAATGAGAGAGCAGTGCCAGTCAGAAAGTTGAATATGAGCCAGCAGTGCCCTGGCAGCCAGGAGGGCCAACCCTGGCCTGGGGGGCATCAGGCACAGCATCGCCAGCCGGGCAAGGGAGGGGATTGTCCTGCTCTGCTCTGAGCTGGGGCAGCCTCACCTCGAGTGCTGGGGGCAGTGTTGTGTGACACAATGTAAAAAAGACACTGAACTGTAGAGAGTGTCCAAAGGAGGACCATGATGATGGTGAAGGGCCTTGAGGAGAAGCCGTGTGAGGAGCAGCTGAGGCCATTTGGTCTGCTCAGCCTGGAGAGACTGAAGGGAGACCTCACTGCAGCTACAGCTTCCTCATGGGGGGAAGGGGTGGGGCAGGCGCTGATCTCTGCTCTGTGGTGACAGTGACAGGGGCCGAGAGAATGGCCTGACATTGTGTCAGGGGAGCTTTAGGTTGGATATTAGGAAAAGGTTTTTCACCCTGAGGATGGCTGGGCTCTGGAGCAGCTCCTCTAGGAAGTGGTCACAGCACCAGCCTGACAGAGCTCAAGAAGCATTCGGGCAATACAATTGAGCTACATCTGAAATCTAGTTCATCAGAATCATAGTGACAAGTGAAATTTGCTTATTTGGGATGTAGGTGTGCTATGAGAAAAATCACAAAAGCCTGAAATGTGTTTCAACCAAAAACTGGTTGGAGCTACTAATACAAATTTTTGGTGCCTGGTTTGAAGGGAATCACACTTGCTAGTTCTTCACAGTTCAGGTAAAATACTGATTGCATCAACCTGGAGTCTACAGTTGTAGTGTAGATCAGGCAGCTGCTTAATGGCATGCTGCTCAGCACAGCATTAAAAGCAAGCAAACAGGGAAACTGAAAAACTTCTGATCCACAGATGCTTCCTAAGTGGATACAGAGAAGTGCTTGAATCCAACCTAAAGACCTCTTCTAAAGGGAAGTCCACCATTCTTTTTTCAAAGCACTGAATAATTTGTCTAAATGCTAATGACATGAGCAATGTCCTTTTGTTATAAAAAAGTTCAATGACTAGCATGCTTGCTCAAGATGGGACATTTCAGAGTTCCTTTATCTGCCAGAATAATTTCTAATCTACATTTTATACCTATGAGGAGATGCCCTAACCCATAAAATGTAGAAACAATTCTTGGAACAGATCTAGGAACCCAGTCCCTTTCCCAGAGCCCTTAATTACTCACAGTATGAGTCACGCTCACTCCTGCTTTCTGGCTCAATTTGGAATTGCTTTTTTGAATGTAACGGAATGATTTCAGGAAGAGACAGAGCATGGTGCCACTTGGAATAATCCTCTTCTTCTGATTAAAGCACTCCTGGAAAGTTAGGATTTGTGTTCTCCTAGCCATAATAGGACACATTTCTCATCTTTCTAGGTGGGTGTTCTCACTGTATGTTAGTGTTTTAAGAAGGTAGGAGGAGAAGGGTACACTACCTATTTTATCCAGATTAAAATACAGTATCATTATATCAAGAGTGTGATTTGGTAGGTGAATGTGTCAGGAATATCCATTTAATCTGTCAAGAAGGTTGAGTAGCAGTGTATGTATTTTCTCTAGGCTACATTTGATTTAGGAATGATTCTAAGCATGATGCTATTTAATCATGCATCTTATACATACATCAATCTTATGCAATTCTAGATGGATGCAAATGGTGAATTTTTAGATTTTTAAGAATTGAAGGTAATACATTTAGTGTGTTGCAGGTGTTTAAGTGATCTTACAGCATCTTCAAATGTTATAGATGTTCAGTTTGAACTTTGGCACAAAACCTGAAACCTAAAAATCTCTTCTGGATCTCAAAGTGTTATGGTTCTGTCGAGTTAATAATTTCCAAAGATAAATGTAAATTTGTTAGAAGATTTAATGGCAGTCTAGAATGGATGTTGAAGGATTTATATTCATTAAGTGTTTTTATTTTTACAACACTGTGAATGCTTTAGTGGTAAAAAGTATATGCATATATTATAAACATAAATTTATATGATATTGGATGGAAAAACTTGGGAGTCAAGTTAGTATGTTGTCAGTGAAGTGATATCTATGCATGTGTCTCAACAGGTTAAGTTAGTCTCACAGTCTTCCCACATAATTCTGACCTGTCTGATATTTCATTAAAATGGTATTACCCTTCTTATTGTAGATGTTTTGGAAGAAAACTTCCTTTGGAAGTAGACTTCCTTTGGAAGCAAACTTCCTTATGGTTTTATGCCTCATAAACTTCATTAAAAGTGGACATGTTTTTATAATAATACATAATCAGATTGTAATCTTCTGCATAACCCACTTCAGCAAAATATTTGAGCACATAGTTTAGTGTCACTAGCAGGCACTTCTCTCTTCAATCAACTACTTAAGGACATGCATAAGTTTGCATGTGTCTTGTTCCTGTGGTCTTAGAGAGGGTTCTGTCATCTTTGTAAGGACTTGAGTATTTTGGGTAACAGCCACTGCTCAGTCAGGGCTTCTGTCCTATTGCAAATCTAAGTGCCTTGGCCTGAGACAGCTGCCATATCTGTAAGTTTATGGGTTGTTCAGTATTATTGAAAACCAAAAGAAGTTTTAGAACAGATCTCCATTGTTAAGGGCTTCTAGCAGAAGACAGCTTTTAAGAAGCAGGGTCTTTCTGTGTAACATGGGGGATGTTGTAATTGGTCAGGCTTCTTGCTAACTTAGTAATTACAAACAGGTTCTTTAGGTGAGTAAAGGGTAAGTAATGTTGGACTCCATCCAGCTCTCACATGGATCACCAGCCACCACTGAACAAGCTGCTTCTCTACTGTGACTTGCTTACATTTTTGCTCTTTGTTGAAAGGAAGAAAACAGCTGCTAGTAAGCTGCCAGTTTCCTGTTTGTTGTGAGAGTAGGAGGATGAGGAAGGGAGGGAGAGGTTAAAATCTCTGACCTCAGTCCACCACTGCACTTTCTAGAGCAGCTGAGTCACCTTGGGAGGGAAAATGTGTTGCAGCACTGGAAAACACCTGGCATAGGTTATGGGCTGGTCTTCTGCAACTGGAAGCTGTTTTCATTCAGCAGGCTGCACTAAAGGGTACCATTCCTGCCCACAGAAAGTTACAGAGACTCTTCTGGTTTTAGTGTGGATTAAATTAGGTCTGTCATGGCAAAAAATAGATTGGTTAGGACATAATGAGTGCAATTATGAGTTTGGATCTGCCAACAAAAGTACTAGGAGTTTCATTGACACTTTTGGGGATCAGAAGTAGAGTAATGCATTGTGCTTTTGGAAGTCTCCTTAAATTTCAACTGATTTTAATATTAACATTAGGAAAAGACTGAAAAATCTGCCTTGGAAACGAAATGTGTAGCTGCCACTTGAGTAACGAGACAAAATTTTCAAGTTGTAGTTGGTGTTAAAATTATTGTAGTCAGTGTTAAGATGGAAAAGTATGTGTTCAGAACCGTAATAACATTGCTGTATTTTTACTATGTGTGTTTAATCATTTTACACTTTATGCAGTATCTAAGGAGAATCTCAATGTTTTATTTAAGCAAGTATTTTAAATAATTCACTGAAATTTGAAAGAAAACTATCTCACTCCAAAGCCTGCTATTCAAGATCATCACTTAAATTTTTCCAAATAATAGGTAGAGCTTTATAACTAGTTAAAATAATTATCTTTTTTTTTTTTTCCCCATCATTGCAGTCAACTAAGCTCCAGTTTTAAAGTAAGCTGCAGGGATAAATGTGCAATTCAGGCATTATGTGAAGGGAAGCCAATCAATGGCAACTCAGTTGTTCTATCTTCGCTGTTTATATACAGTAAAGATGGAAAGGAATTAATCTGGTGGGTTTTGGGGGGGTTTTGTCTGTTGAACATTTGGAACACTTTTGAAATGAAGCAAAAGATCTGACAAAATGTAAGGTATCTCTGTTGTAACATTCAAATTATGAAAAACTCTCTTGACTCTTATTAAAAGCATTTATGTGCTCATAGTGCCAAAAGTTTAGTCCTATATGCTTAATAAAGTACTGGGGTTTGCCAAGAAGTTAGCTTTTAGTGCATAACCATACAAAGAAGTTACTGCTTTCATTCATGATGTTTAATAAATGGAGGAAAGAAACAATAAATAGAAATAAAAATCTGGTTAACTGAAAGCTTTCTAGTTTGGCAAAATTCAATTCAGTATTTGTTTTGCAGTGTTGTTATATCTGTGACTGTTTACACTGATCAGCCAGTAAGTGAAGTGAAGTTTATTATTCTAAAATTCAACAGCTCTGTTGGGTAAATCCTAGATGTTTCCATAATGAATCTTCAACTTTATCTTTTTCAAACGTGATATTTGTGGCTGATTTGCTAAAGTAATTATTTGAATATTTCAAAACAACTAGGATGAAAGGTATCCTGATTTCACAGATTTGTTTAGTTTTTTAACATAAATTTGGCTGGATAACTTAAGACTTTAGTGGTTGAAAAAGATGGAATTAAGTTTGCCTCTACAATCTTTAAATTTAATTTCTTTTTCTTTTTTTCTTAACCATTTTTTGCAAAAACCTTACAATTTTTTAAATATAGTTATATAATAAATTAGCTGTTAGGCTCTGCAAGCATATAAATTTTCAGTATTTAAATAATTGTTTTTTTTTTTCAGCTTACCATGGATATGGTCCTATGATGGAATGCCCACAAGGCTACAAGAGAATCAATGCTACATTTTGTCAAGGTAAAATAAGTACCCAAATTGGTTGTGTTTATTTTTAGTACTGGCTTTCTGTGACAGCTTCTTTGATATTGATGATTTAGATTAATTAGTCCAGCCCTTTGATTTATATTTGGGAAAAAACTTTGAGTATATTTTTGACTCTTTCTAAATATTGGCAAGTCTCTAAGAGTGAGTTTTTTCCTCCAGGGAAAATAACTTCTGAAACTTCTATGTATACCCTCATTTTCTTTGATGATATATAAAGATGACTTCATAAGGATTCTTTTACTTTGTTTTTCTGTAGAAATACACTGTTTTGTCAGTTTTTTTGCTAAACAGTGAATCTGTGTAGTTATTCAGCTAAGTCAGATGAAACTAGCAATACAAAACTATTTTTGTTATCATGAAAGTGTAGAGTAATCAGAGAACAATTATTTTCGACTCAAGAGGCTAGGCACAACAGTACTGAGAAAAACCAGATAACATCCCTGGCAAGTGGAGATGAAAAGAATGAGTACCTGGTTATGTAAAGTGACCCACCTGTTTCCAGAATCTGCATAGTGCAAGTGAGGATGTATGGAATTAGATATGGGCTAGTTGTGTTACTCTGAGATTATTATTGCCGGGTGGCAAATACAGAAGTTATCAAAACATACAGGGTTGTGGGGTCTGCATGATCATGCAGCTAGAAAGCAAGACTTGGGACATTTGGATTCTCCTGGTCTATTGCATCTCTATCTGACAAAGCTGAAGAGAGGACCACAGTGTACCACAGAGGACCTTTCTGTGTATCTTAGAGCACTGCACAGAGCTGCCAGGTGAGGATGTAGGTAAAAGCTTAATTATTTGTCTGACTTGTTTGGCACAGCACAGGTAAACAAGAACAAGGAGCTCTGAGATAATGTAAGCGATCTTGCAGTACTGTTCTGGACAGAGATTTGGGAAGAAGAGGAAAAATGAGTTCAAGTGAAGCTGATACTGCTGTGGCCAGAATTCTTGATCAGTGTTGATATGCAAGAGATAAAGAGGTCCCAACAAATAGTACTGATGAAGAGTCACCAAATGAAAGAATAGTTGATGTTAAAGGATATTTGTAGGCATTTTGGACATACATTTAATCTTATTTAACTGAAAATTTTCACTTTGAATGCTAGTGAGGGAATGTACAATAGCCAGGGTGCATAAAGACATTATTTGCCCACCAAAATAATAAAGTTTTTAGAGCACTAAACACTAACATCTTGCTGTTTCACTGCTGAGGGAGATGTGATCTACCTGAGCCTACCTGTTGCTCAGATCTCTACCTAGTAGTTTACCAGCTTGCAGGGTAGGGGCATTTGGAGGACTGGATGGGTCAAAACACTAAAAAAGTAAATGGAGGAGAGCTGCCAATTGCATCTTAAGAGCTTGTTCCCTGCTGTGCAGTGGAAGACTGTACAGTCCTGTTAGTAAGTAAAAAGAATAGGGAGATATTGATGGCAATTTGCTAATGCAAAGTGAAAAGGAGAAGGAAGTGAGTGTCAGATTTAAATGAGCAGCCTTTTTATTCCTCAAATTAAACATGCAGATGATGGATGTATTTCAGCAAGACGGTTCCAGGTATTTTGAAAGAGATTGTCTTGTTCCATGTATCAGTCACAAGGTTTTTCAGAGACTGCAAAAGAGAGGTTTTCTAACTTTAACCCTGGAAAGTGTCTAGAAGATGCTATGATGGATTGGTGCCCTCGTGCAACCCTCTGAGCATGATTCAGGAGAGACCGGAGCTTTTAATATCTTCAGTAGTCACATGTATACCCCACAGAACACACAATGGTTTCAGACAGCAGCAACCCAGCAGGCATTTAAAGGCAAATAGGGCATTCTGTTTGTTTCAAGAGGTTGACACTAGGTGTTGGCAAACCTTATTTCATGGAAACTAGGATAATTTTCAGAGGTTATGGACAGTTAGAAATGGTCTGGTGCTTGTGAAGGTTGCCAGAAATAGGCCAGGAAGTTGTTTCACTGAGCAGTGACAGGCTGATAGAGAGAGAACATATGTCTCTGGGTAGGAGCACAAGAAGGAGCTGAATACTGCCATGGTAGTGTACAGAAATAGATCTGTACCTGGTAGGCTAATCATTAGGTTTTGCGCTGAATTTTGATAATTCTTCTCCTGACACATTTTTGTACTACATGACTAAAACTGCAAGAAATATGAGTCTTTTAACAATTTGTTTTATGCTGCTATCCCAGAAGAGAGTGATCTGTAGACTCTAAATATAACTTGTAGTTGATACATGGAAATATATTATGTAGTGTTTAATCATAAAATGATAGTAGGATTGTCTTACCAGCCTGTTGATGAATTTAGGATGGGGACAATCTCCTAGCTTTCTGTAGAGGGATTTGGTAGTGGCTGTTGAAGGTTCCCCTTATTACTTTACTGAGATTTAAATAGCTCCTTTGTAATTTGCTTACTAACACACTCCAATAAGGAGATACAAATGGGAGAAGGAATGCCCATGAAACAAAACTACGATGGAATTTAGTCCTATTGAAGTAAGTAATAAGATTACCATTTTTTTTCAGAGGGTCAGCATTTTAACCTCTGTTTGAACACTGTTCAGGAAAGCTAGCTTCATTTGTGAAAGCTGCTGGCAGAGTGCATTTCAGCCCTGAAATGGTTATTAGCATGTGCTACTCAATGGGTCAGCCAGAAGTGTCCTGTTTGTTTATCTGAAGCAGACATGCTTTTCTATAAGAAAAGAAGTCAGGGCTAATGAAGAAAGAGCTGTCCATATCACTAACAAGGACAGCCCCAGATGGCAGAAGGAAACTGCTTAAGCTGCTGGTGTGGGAGGATTCATATTCCTTTAAGAATCCTTACAATTAAATTGGGAGGGAGTGGAACAGCATGTCTATATGCAAGTGTAAGTTTTAATTAGATTATTCTTTGCTGAAAGGGTACACAGGCTGTGTTGTGCTTAGAAAGGGCCAGGGCTGCCAGACCAAATAGTAATGGGGATATATTTCTGAATCCTTGCCTGCAGCTAAAAGAGATTTTTTTTTTCACCTAGATGTTGTCCAACTTTCACTCCCTTTGAAAACTCAGGCCTAAAAGCCTAATTAACCTTTTGTTCTACTTCGGTTTTGCAGTCAAAAGACTACATAGGGTTCATCAGCTAAGGAGTATTAGTGTGAATAATTACTAGATCATTTCTTTTTTCCTTTCAAGTGAGTGAACTAATGTAATCAAGCATTCTTCTCTCTAATGTGTAAGTAGGACCACAAAGAACCATCTGTGGGTATGTTAATTCAAGCAGTTTAGTGTAATAACTATCAAGAAATCTTTTCCCCCCATAGTAATTATCTTTTCAATTGGGTGATTTATTACATGTACACACATGGATGCCCTAAGGTTGTCATTAGAGCCAAAATACAGCTTATCAGTGTTGCAAGTTCTTTGTTAGAATCCATGTGCAATGCTAATTTCTGGTTCAGTAAATTTATACTTACTGTTTCCTTAGTCTGCTAATGGTTTTCTTGGAAAACTGAAATAGAATGGAAAAAACAGCTGGTGAAAAGGTTTGATTCATTTTTCAGGAAACTTAGCATATTGCCAACAGAACACTTTAGAAATCTTATCTTGAAGAACTGGAAAAATACCTGAATGCTTGTTGTTTTGCAATGGAGTAAAAAGTGCATGGAAGTTCTTGGAAAGTCCCTATATTCTTAAAATTAAATGTTTATGAGCTTGCAGAAACTAGTTACTTGTATGTTGGTAGATCAAATTCTAAAGTCAATGCTTGGGGGACTTGAAGCACTTTTCCCTTTGCTTCATCATGATTTAAGATAAATTTTGAAAGTGTATTCTTCCCTCCTACATTTGTCCCTGAAATTCAGTAATAAATTTGTTTTCTCTGCATGTTGCATATTTATTTTACTCCTTTTAAGTAATAAAAGAGCTTCATTAATAAGAAATGCTGTTTAATGTTACTCACTAAAACAACAATCGTCTTTCAAAGAAGTTCTTTTGTAATGATCATAATAAGAAATAAATATATCTCCAGAAACTGGGCTGGGTTGCTGTTTGGACACTGATTATGTGTTTGAGAAGTGTGGCTCTGCAAACTTGCGTTCTAGTAAATTCCATGCAAAAGCACAAAACTAGTTGGACTGATTTCCTTTGCTGCTATTCTGCTAGCTCACAGAAATCAGTGGGTCATTTTTTAGAATAAGCAACTGGTTTTTCTGTGATTTTAAAAAACATTGCAATAGTCTATTTAGAAAGAAAGCCTTGTTTTTTGTTTCTTTTACCCCTCATTCTCACTAATAAAGTTATTATTGAAACAATCAACTATAATGGAGGCAGTAAAATCTGGACATTGTATTTTTCTTAGAGGATATTAATAGTGGTTAATGTAGCTATAGCAGAAACAGTTGGAAAGGTATTTTCTATGGTGTTAATAGGTAATTGATTATAATTGATTTTCATAAGGAGAATAAAATCTGATACCTGCATATTGAGTCGATTCGGAGGTCAGACAGATGGCACTTGCAGTGAAGCCTAGTATTTAACTTACCAGAAAGTATCAAATTTTCACAATTGACATAAATTAAATGTTGCAGTCTAAATTTACAGCATGATTTATTATGCATATTAAAGCACTTACAGCATGAAAACATTTATCAAGGCACATATTACTAAATAACATTTAATGACTGACCACTAGGTCATTTTTAATTAAGAAGTTGGCTAAATACTTTGGCAAATTCTACTTAGTATATAATTGATCTAGACGTCTTTCTTTGCTTAAATATAGCAGAGTGTTTTAAGGGTGTGTGGGTCTTATTGAAAGGCAAGTTGTTCTCTTTGCATCAGAATGGGACAAATATTTTCCATTTGGTTTTATTACTTAGTAATTTAAACAAAGTCAGTCAGTTTTTGATAAACATAGAGGTAGGATTTCAGAGCTAACTGTAGAAGTCCCCATTCAGAAATGTATCTTTCCACAGTGCTTAGGCCTGTAGTCAGCTATTGAGATTGCTTAAAACAGGTGTCCTCCAGCACCAGCCCCTTGGGACCAAGGGGGTGAAATGGGATGCAGTCTCTAGCCACAAGTTTATTCTGAATAGTTCAGTGATGTTACCAGGGCTGTGGTGGTCTGACTAGAAATCCTTACTTCTAGAAGTTCCTATTCTTGGTCCAAATTTTATAAGAACCTTCTTGATATCATGACTGTCTTAGCTGAAAGTGGTTGCATATTTAGTTTTTCATGCCTTGTTATGTGTTGTATTAAAAATGGTAAAATTATATGTTGTTTTCTTCTAATGCATGTAATGTGACTTTGAAAATTGGACTTAATTGTTTTTTGAGTCATATTCATTCATGTAATCAAAAATTACCTACCAAATTTGTAATACAGCAAACTCAATGATACAAGAGAGATCTATTGTTTCAGAAGAGGCATTATTTTTTTAACTTATACTAAATCACTTAAAATTTTCATAAACAAGTCTGAAGAATGTTAAATGCCTTTTTTAGTTACTTCAGCATAAAATAGTAATAAAATCAAACCTCAGTCCCATTTTGATAGTGGAACCTATCCTTTCCAAGCTGTCAGTTCTCCTGAAAAGAAATTTGACTGCATTATTTACATCAATAATAGCAGTGGTCTCTTTCAAAAAACAAAGGCTATTTTTTTGTATTTACTTTGTTCAAAATTTTTGCAGTAACCCCTGACCTTCTTTAATTCACAGACTGCTTTTCTTGAGTAAAAATGTTTTCTTTAAAATTAATAGATAGATTTAAATAATGTAATATCAGAAGATTGCATAACAAAATAATAAACATGTACATTCAGTTGTAAATATAGTTAAGATTTCCAAGCAGCAGTGATTTTCATAAGCACAAATTCAATGTGCTAAGCCTGTAAATGAAAGAATTAATTTAATTTTATAGGAATGTTTCAAATTCCTGCATTCTGTGACCAAATATGGGCATTGCTCACCATCCAAAAAGGGTGGGCAGTGGCCTTGCTCCGTGTGTCCGAATGACTGACTAGTCTGGAGGCAGAGAAGACAGCTTTACACCACCTCAACATTTCTGCATTGGGCCAGCTGGGCCTGGGTGGTCTAAAAAGATGTTGTAATGGCTCACACAGCCAAAACACAGTGAACTTCTCTTCCTAAATTGTTTTACAGCTGGAAGCTGCCAAAGGGTAACGCTGCAGAGCTGATATTCCAACTATCAGCTTTTCTACTGTGCTCTGTAGCAGAGCAGCTCTCTGCTGATCAGCAATCCTTCTGCACCCCTTTGCTTGGCTGTAGCAGCCATCACCTTCAGGCTGTATTGGCCTGTTAATGTGTAGAACAGAAGCAGGCTGTAAGGCATTTCCGTATTTGCTTGGTATTTCAGTAAAAGGGGAAATTAAAAGAGGTTAATGTTGTAGTAAATAACTGCATGTTTTACAGTAACCAAGCAAACATATTCTTTAAACAGTAAGTGACAGGTACAGATCTCATTTTAAGCAGGCACAAGAATTTTTCCTAGGATTGGATGTTTACACTTAGCATGGTTTGTTATTCTTGGATAGAGGATACTCATGCTGTGTTAAATGTCATTAATCCTGGAATAAAGCTGAAATTATTCACTTCCTGGATGTGATTGAATTAGGTATAACATTGCTCAAGGAAATGTGAGAGAACTTGCTTGTAGGTTTCCAGTAAAGAACCAAAGTACTGCTGAGCAGTAGATAACGCAGTCACAAGCACTGTTTTAATCTATTTTAAAAGCCAGTGTAGAATTGGAGAATGCAAGCAGAATATTAGAAGTTAAGACCTTCTGCAGCATGTCCTCCCCTCCAGCACAGAGTTCTGTGCTTTGTCATTCAGTTGAGAAAGAGATTGTACTTTTCTGAACATAAATACCTTTACATTAGCAAGAGGGAGACCTTCCATTAGGTGTGAAAATGTTTGTCACTGAAATTTAAGTCCCTTAGGACAGAATTTGAAGTTTTGGTTGATGCATTTCATTTTCAGTCATCGTGTATGTAAGACAGTTGAACGAGTAAATCCATACTTGAGGAAATATGGGGGGAGATTTGAAAAATCACTGGGGATTTTGATCTTTAGGCAAGCAAGAGCTGTTTAGAGAAGAGTAACAGATAAGAGTCAGTTTTTTTTCAGAAGCTTCCTGCATTTTTTGTTTCTTCTGGAGTGTTCAGTCCTTCTCTAAATTGCAGTTATTAGAAGAAAATAGGTGATATTAACTGCTGTTGCCTGCACTTAGACTGGATGAAATTTAGTTTAGTAGTGTGATACTCAGCTCATGCAAATGTCTATGTGTGGTCATGAGTAAGAACATCTGATTGTGTTAAATATATGTGGACCAAGATTCTAGTAAAGTGCTTTGGGATACTTCTAATATGAAATCTTGACGATTGCCCTACACTGGACAAAAATCCAATTAAAATTTCCTTGTGAACATTCATAGAAAGCAAGAAATAAAAAACATGAGCAAAATAAATTTTCTTTTTGTTATCTGACTTACCAATTCATTTTCATCTTTTATCTTCTAACGATGGATGTAAAGTTCTTAGAAGATAAAAGATGAAAATGAATTGGTAAGTCAGATAACAAAAAGAAAACTTGGTTTTGCCTTAGTAAAGTTATATAATTAACATGATTTATAAGAAGTTCAATATTACTATGTGCTTACTTGTTTAAATGAACACCATGTTATATTGTTCCCACCTTCCTGCTTTGCTTGGTTGGTTTTGATAGTTGTTTCTTGTAGTTGTTGGAGTTTTTTAATTCACAAAGATAGTACTGTGCTCATAGTTGTACTCTCCATATAAGCAGACAGGCGTGCAGTTAGAAAATGGCTGTTACAGCTTGCTTTTTTTCACCAGGAAATTCAGTGGCAGTGAGTCATTCACACACTGCATTTTCTGAGAGCAGGCTGACCTAACACCCAGAAGACCTATAGAAATATTTCTATAGAAATATGTGGGAAGGTATCAAATACCAACTGTTGTTGTTAAGAGAGCCTGTTTTAAATTCTCCTTAGTGGGACAGATTAGCAGAAGTTTAGTTAGTGTCTGGGTTATTTGAAGCTCAGAGCACGGTGGTGGCTCTGGAGAGCATGGTGGCTGACCTCACCATGTATCAAGCTATGCTTAGAAAAGGGTATAGGAGGAGCTGAGTCACAGCAGACTCATCTGGGCTGCAGCATCACTGTTAAGACCCTGGTTGTGACAAAGGCTCTGTGTATTTGGGTGAACTTGTGAGAGAAGAGTCACCAACAGGGCCACTGGAATGGCATTTGACTTCCACTGCCATCTCAACTGATTGTAAGGATGAGTCAGACTTCCATGGGGATGGACTACCAAATCCAGGGACACAGTGTGTCAAGGACCAGTTCCACATGTTTGACATGGATAATACTAAAGGGTAACAGCAAAGGGTTAGGCTGTCAGTCAACACAGAATTGGCAATGCTTCTTTCATGCCAGTGGGATTATTCCCATTTATTACCATTGAGAAAGAGTCAAGTCATTCATATTATCAAACACCAACTGTTAAAAAGTCAATTCTTTATTTACCAGTTCTGTATAAATTATAAATGACAGCGCTTATTTTAAGACCTCATTATGGAGCCATGTGAGGTGTGTGGAATATTTCCTTGTTTGAATTCTCAGATTTTTGTATCACTGGTAGAGAGGCTTTTTACCAATGGATCTACATTGCTCTGCTTTCCTCAAAAACTTAAAGTCTATATTGAGTTGTTCTTCAGAAAGCTTTATTTGCATATGTGTGGTTTTATAGTACTGCTACCTGGCCCCTTAGTATTTCCTCTGTGTAGATGAAGGCACTTGATCAAATTACTCCTCAAGTATGCCACCAGTTTGTGCTTCTGCACAAAACATAATTCAGACATTTTTCTCTAGTTTTTACAATGGAGCAAATGAATTCTTATTCCTATTCTAATGTAAAATTTAAATATTTTTAATGTCCATATACAAGAAATAGAGGGCTAAAAAAAAAGTCTTCTAATCTTGAATCAGATTTCCTTTCAAGCTGCTTGCACATGTTGATTCCAATGCAATTTGCACAGCTGGGCAGGCTGGCAGGTGGTAGGAAACAGTTTGGATAGGTGGCCTTTTATCACAGCCTGAAGTGAAGCAGGTAGTAAATCTGGGAGGAATTTTTTTTTTCTGCTCAAGTTGTTAAATAAACACTATTCTTATTTGTATATATGTTTCTTTTGAAAATCTGAGTTGTTTGGTTTGGGTTTTTTTATCAGCTTCTGGCTTGTTTCTGTGGAATCCCTAAATGAGCTTGTGTAATTCAGTATAGAGCATTAGCTCAGGTATTCTATGAGCTCATTGAGTAGACATGACCAGGAAAAGAGGCATTAAAGTACACTATAATTAAGTTATGCAGAGGAACTGGAACATGCACGATGAAGTTAACTTTAAAAAATTGGACAAATTTAGAAAAAATAATGTCTTTATCAGTAACTCTAGAAGAAATGTTAGTTGATATTTACATATGTATGAGCTGGTTCTTAAATGTAGCAGTGCCCACACTAAATAGCAATAGCAGAGCTCATGTGAGTGGGGAATTATGTTTTTAGTATACATACATACAAGAACAGTTTATCTGTAAAGAGATTGAATACGAAGGCAATAATGACAGCATGTATGAATGTTTCCTGCAGAATGGTTGAATCATTTGGAAAGAAGGATGACTGTGTATTCTGAATTATAGGAAAATCTCATGTATCCACAAACCAGCCACTCCAGGAAATAATGCTTTGAAGAATTCATACCTCTAATATTCAAATAATAAAGTCTGTCCATATATAGGTTTCTTAACATTCCTTTAAATGAAGATGGATGCAAATGAGTAAAGTGAAGAATGCATCATTAATAATTTTTAACATTGAAAATACACATGCACTTATGTTAAGCCATATAATTACTTATCTTGCTTAAAAACATACAGAACGGTGGATTTATTCTCCTAGGTAGAAAGAAAAAGTTCCATGCCATTTCATGCTGACATATATGTAAATAGCAATGTATTTTAATGATTAACAAACAAGAGACTTAGTCTTTTTACTGAAAATAAGAATTGTAAAATCTAAGTCAAATTGTCATTATTTAAAATAAGCTGTCTTCTTTGCTGATATAAAACTTAAATGCTGTTTTCATTAGACAAAGCATTCTTGCTAATTAGAATTCCAGAAAAAGTCATCAAAAAATTGATACGTTATGTGTATCACTTGGCATTTGTCTTCCATTTTCCTGCAGTCATATACGTTAATTTTCCTGTAAAGAAAAACGTATACTGAGAATTTGGAAAGGGAGAAAGTTGTTTAAAAATGTCTGGGTATTACAATGTAGGAAGTAGAGAAATTATTTTCATTATGTGTATCAATTTCTCCTGTGTTTTTCCTCTTCCTCCAAAATCTGTATGTGGTTTCTGTTCATAAGTGTATGTGTAATTGTGTTGGTGACTTTCATTTTGAAATGAACCCAGATAACGACATTTTTGCTGTACTCAGAGTAAAGGATACTGTCTCTTTCTCTAGCTTATTTCTGGCATTAGAGAAAATGCTTTATCAAAGTAAGTAAAATCATTCTGTGGTTTAGCATTTGAAGACTGATCTGACAACTCAAATTGCCAACAGATAGAAAATTCAATAGAGGGTTCTTGAGTGTTCCAGTATTTTCTTTGTATTAGCTTCTAGATATTTCAGAGTCTTTTGTTCCACCAGGTCCTAGTTGAGCCTAATTTTAGAAAATTGAACATTAGTGGTAAATATGTCCTTTCCTCCCAACAACTTTACAGCAGCACCCTGTGTTTCTATTTAGGGATGTTTCAATAATGTCTTTAGTTTACTAACTTTTAAGATTTAAGTTTATTTCTTTAATGCTCACAAATTATAATGGTATTGAAATGGTGCTAATCTTCCTTCTGGTATCAGTAGGGACTGGGTAGATGCCTTCAATCATATTTTGTGATTTCAGGGTAAAAGAACCTAGTCTGATGAAGAAACTTCATAAAATTCAAGTGCATCTGAAAGTGTCTAGCTTTATAAATATTCTGTATTAATGCAATCCTTATATAAGATCCTCCTGTTCTTACATGGGATGTCATCCTGCTTAAACATTGGACAAGACAAAAAGTAGAGTGCTGTACAAAAGTATTTCAGCTGCTTTTTCTGCTCTTTTCTCGTACCATTCTCCTCTTTAAATAGTCCACTCCCTCTGAGGTCAGAAAGCCATATAGTCTGGGAATTTCACTTAAAAATTCCGTTGAGGCAGAGCTGATCCTTTGTAATTCATGTGGTTTCCATCACATTTCATCCAAAGTTCTGGGATATAAATTATTACTGCTTGTCATATGCAGCTAAGTGCATAGAAGTGAAGTTTATCCAGGTGGTGTCAAGATACTATATTAGGTATAACACTGGAAGAGCTGAGGGATAAACTCAACACAGTATTTAGAAAAAAAATGTGCCTGATATGGCAACTGCCAGAGTCTGCTGTACTGTGCACTCTTGTATCATTGGACAGGTAGCCAAACTAATGGAGAAAAATGAAAAAAGAATCTTTCTATAGGTTTCCAAATGCAAACTTTGGCACATCTGTTATGTTTTGTATATTCAACCTCTTACACTAAGTGATGGTATTGAGTTAGGAAGCAACATACAATGAGGTCAAATATCATGAGGTTGGTATTATAAAAGCTAAAAGGAAAGATAATAAATATTATATATTTTAGGTAAATGATCACTAATACCTGATTTTCAAAGAACTAGCTGAAATTTCTAACTTCCACATGAAGTTTCTTTACCCAGCAAGGTAAGTCATTTTTCCTAGCCTTAAGGGTAGGGAAGAAAAGTCTGATGGAAAATAATAGATGTAAATATTTTAAGGTAGGTCTATTTCAATCTACTCTCTCAATTTTTGTGAAAGAAGAGATCACAATTTATGACACAGATAATTATAAATTACATTATTTTTTAATTTTCTTTTTTTTACTCTTTTGATGTTTGGATTATCAGTGGAAACTATGTTGTTGCTGTCCCCTGAAATAAAAACCTAGTTTGGCTGACTTAGTTACAGATGGTGTCCAGATGATTATTAGACAGGTCCTGTTGTAAGAGTAAGTGAACTACAAATGCAACCATGAGTGTGATATAGACCTGAGGCCCAGTGCTTGGGGAATGGGAGGATTATTCAGTCAGACCCTGAAAGCAACACTTGCACAGGCGGCCTAGTAGCAGCAAACGTTATTAAAGCAGTTCACAGAATCACTGAACATGCAGAGGTGGAAGAGACCCACAAGGGTCAGAGATTCCAACTCCTGGCCCTGCACAGCACCATTCCCAGGAATCACACCAGGTGCCCAAGAGTGTTGTCCAAACACTTCTTGAACTGTGTCAGGCTGGTGCTGTGACCAGTTTCCTGGGGAGCCGTTCCAGTAATAAACCCTGTGGGGTGAAAAACCTTTTCCTAATATCCAAACTAAACCTCCCCTGACACAAACTCAGGCCATGCCTTTGGGTGCTGTCACTGTCACCACAGGGCAGAGATCAGTGCCTGCCCCTCCCCTTCCCCCCATGAGGAAGCTGTAGCTGCAGGGAGGTCTCCCCTCAGTCTCCTCCAGGCTGAACAGATCAAGTGACCTCAGCTGCTCCTCATATGACTTCTCCTCAAGGTCCTCCACTATCCTCATGGTCCTCCTTGGGCTACAGATTATGTTCTTGCATTGCTTTTCTTTCAGTATAATGGACCATTGAGCACTCTAAAATATAAATACTAATAAAAAACTTTATTAAAGTGTGGCAAGCAGTGTTCTACGCTTTGTAAAATATATTAGATTGGGGAAAACTTGTCTCTTTGAATGTTCTTGTGAGCTGTGTTGAGCTGTGCAAGCAATCGTCTAGTCAGGAGAAGAAGGGTTGATAAGCCGCTCAAAGTGTATTTGTTTTTCTAATTCAGAGTACTTAAGAATGATGTATAAATATAATTATGTTTCTGTTATGTTCTCAGCAATGTTTTAAAAGGTTATAAATCACATGTTAGTATGGGGAAAAGTGTTGATTAGAGTGTTATTAACTTGTAACAGTTATCCTTCGTATATTTTTTTAAAAAAGAGAGAACTTCTAAAGAAAGAGAAATATTAGTACATGTTTCAGCATCTAATTTTTTTCAATTTTCCCACAGACATCAATGAGTGTCAGTTACAGGGAGTATGCCCTAATGGTGAGTGCTTGAATACCATGGGCAGCTACAGATGTACCTGCAAAATGGGATTTGTTCCAGATCCTACCCTCTCAAGATGCATATGTAAGTAATACTGCTAGTCAAAGTACCAAATTAGATAATTAGTTATCAGATGAAGATTTGACTGGCCCCAATTATTCTCATCTGCCACCTTTCTTTTTCTGTCCCCAACTCATATTCTCAGTTTATTCACTTTATTTACTTAGTCTCAATGCTCCTGCCTCTTTTCTGTTTCTTTGTCCTGGAAACCTTGATCTCCACTGGTGGCTGCCCAGGATCCTTTCTATCTTTTCCTGATTTTCTTGTCACCAAATCTTCAAGGCCATCTCCAGCTCCCACGTACATTTTTCAGTAGCCACTTTTTTCTTCTACTCCTCTCTCTGCTAGTCTCAGCCAAAATAATCTTTGTATCCTGCTCTCCCCTTTTCCACCTCTGCAGCTTTGATCTGGGTTGTTTCCATTAATAAAGATATAGCCCAGGATGGCCTTTGGCACATTTTCCTTTTAATTAAGAAGATTTGAAAATTAAGAGATAATTAGGAGAAAGAAAAGATTGTGAATGACATGAATGCAAATATTTCCCTCTATTAGTTAGTTTTTATTTTGGTTGCAATCAATGACATCTGCAAGAAGAAAAGACAATGCAGAGAACAACTAAATTTTTCACTTTTTTTTTTTTGTGAAGAATATGTACAAGTGAAAAGTAGCTATAATACTAAGTTCTTTCTCTGAGCTATCTTTAAATTTATAAAATATAGTCTCAAGTCATAGGTGAGGTTTTTTTTCCTAGCTTAACTATCTTATGCTACTAGTTAATGTCACTCAATTGCTGACAGAGTTTCTCAGCAGTTTGAAAAACTTCCTTCTACTTTGCAGTTGAATACCAGAAGAAAGGAGTTGGTTGTTGGGTTTTGGTTTTGCTTTTACATGTCATGTTGAAAATCAGGTGTCTGCCTTTTTTGAGTTATGTGAACATGTTATGCAGAATTGTTAACTGTATGTTAATGTAGATGCATAAATTAGAAAGCTGGATGGACCTTAGCTTTCTGTTACCTCATACTAATCATAGCTTATGTCTCTTCCACATTAAAACTAAGCACAACAAAATGTAGATATGTACTCTTTTATGAAAAAAAATGTCATATATGATATTTAAAGCTTTTGCAGACTTACTGACTTAGCTTACTTATAGATGGACATTCCTTTGGCTTTACAACTTGACACAACTGTGTAGTAGTGCCGGTGGCTGATCTTCAGAAGCTGTGTGCAAGTGAGAGAGATGATTCTCACTCTTTAGTGTGACAGCATGGCAATTGCTGGTTTTGAATTTACTTTTTGTTGTTTTTTTTTTCTTTCAAATACTTCTTATCCTTAATCTAGAGTAAGCTGGAGTGTTTGATGCAGAAGAAGTATTTTTAATGTTGTGATTCTCATCTGAGATAGGTGTTTGAAATAAAACTTCTGCTGACAGAATATTGATCTGTTTAAGTGGTGTTGGAAGTCTAGTGGTGTTTCTCTGTTTTGCTTTTCATGTGAACAGTACCATCCTCTCTTCCACTTTAATTGCAGCTGATAACCCTATAGTTGCTGAAGAGAAAGGACCCTGCTACCGGTTTGTTAGTGCAGGAAAGCAGTGCATGCATCCTCTTTCTGTGCAGCTCAGCAAGCAGCTTTGCTGTTGCAGTGTTGGCAAAGCCTGGGGCCCACACTGTGAGAAGTGTCCATTGCCAGGAACAGGTAAGAACTTCCCGCTAAAAATACAAGCTCTTGGCCCCTGCCCCCTAGTTTGTTACGTGTGCTTATAGAAAAACCAAAACAACCACCAGAGTATATACTTAAGATAGAGGAAAAGTAACCCAAAATGTAGTTAATATTCTTCCATGCTTAAATGCTCTGGTGAAACAATGGCAGCTTTTGAGAATTCAGTTACAGAGCAACATGGGATGTAGTTTGTATTACAGTGAGCAGGATATGCACGGTAACATCTCGGCTTTCTCACCTTCCTTCATATCTTTATCATCCATTTTGAGGAATATGCTATTCCTTACTTACTTACATAAAGCTCTCTTGTGTTATGAATGTTCCCTTGGAGTTCTGCTGTTATTTAAATATATAAGGAGTTAAAAAATATCAATCTATTTGGTCACCACTCTCACTTTGGCTGGTTATTGATTAAGATACCACATATTATAGATACCGATTGCTAGTTTTCAAATACTTTTTACTCCCTGATGTTGCTTAAAACTTAAATGCCCATGGAGTCTTTAATGAAAATCAATTTAATATTATCTTTTTTCCCAAATGTATGGTCAAAATAATCTGTTTTAGAAGCATCATTGTTTGTTTTAATATACATGATGTCCAGTCTCTTGAGTATTTTATCCCAGGTATTTGTAGTGACAATCCACTGTGCTTACTTGAAGTTGCTGCTGCAGATGTCACTGTCATGATACAGGTCATGTATTTCTCTGAAGTATTTTGTAAAGATTTACATTTTCAAACCAGCTAGCTGCTTTGGGAAATCCACAGCTACTATCAGAGTTATTGTGAGATATGATGAGCAGATACCTTACTTTTTGAAGTTTCACTTACAGAAATGAAAGTGACCAACAGTTCTGAGCATTTCAATAGATTTCTAAAGCCACTGTTTTCTTCATGACCATTGGGTCACTAGATCATTGATAAGGATCTTAAAACACCAGTTCACTTTTGGATAAATAATATTTATATGGCTTTTTAATGGAGAAAAAAAATCTATTCTGATGAGATGACTTGCAATTTAAGTGCAGGTGTCTTACATCTGTGAGAATATTGCATGAGGCTTTATGCCCAATAGTGTGTATAGTGGAGCACAGAATGCATCCTTATGTTGACTACTATATAGTCACAAAAATATATTGAGTGCCATATGGAATTGGTTATTTTAGTGATTTTTTTTTTCTTAATGGAAAGACTTTAGAGAGAAAATCTGTTTGTAGAAAATTCTGATGAGCTTTTCCCTTTAATGAGTCCTTGCATGATTTAAAAACATGTTCCTTTCTGTAACAGGTTAAATTCATAGTGTTTCAGAGTTTTCTATGAAAAATGTGTGAAAGTGGGATACTCCAGAAGGGGGTAATGTATTTGCTGCAGCATCCCATGTTAGTATAAAAGCCACTAAAATAAAAAGCTTCTAAAATATTTGTACAAAGTAAACCATCTCCTAAAGAGACACTTAGAGACCAGATTTGTATGCCCAGGTGTTGAGAGCTCTTATCAGAGCTGTAGTAGAATAAGGCTCACATTTCTTGTTTTCATTTGAGAGAATATGACCTGAAGCAAGATTTCCTATGTCCTAAGTATGCATCTGAATAGATGGACATCAAATTTTTTTGTCTTATTCCTTTGACCGGAATTGCCACCCTCAGTAGTTGGGTGCTTTAATGGCAAGTTTTGGTATTTGTTGTCCCAGCAAAAAAAGTGTTTCCTTATTCTGAATCCACTCAATTTAATTAGTTTGTCCCTTCATATTTTCTATTACTAAGACACCATCAGAACATATTGTGCAGGTAATGCATACTGTGATTAATGTATAGTTTAACTCATCTATAGAGTGCTTTTAGCTAGTGCTTTCTGCTTTTACTTTAGATGCTAATTCATTTTAAAACCCTGATGTGTTCAAAGCAGAATTTGTGAACTTACCAATGTCCCACTTGGCTCATTCCTCAGGCAGCCATAAGAATTCCCACACGGGAGATTAAATCTTTTTTGTTTCATCCCAACATAGCTTTACCTAGAGCAATAAGGACAATTAAGCACTGCCCCCTCAAGACTCCTAAAGGTTTCCCTGACCCTGACAGGAGTATAACTATTCCCTTTGATGGGGAGGAAGACTGACTTGTGTTTCTTTCTCCTTTTACTCTTCCAATAGAACTGCAAAACACGATGCTCATATAGAGCAGCTGTAGAGATAGAGCAGGTGCTGTTGCCTGACTTTAATTAACTTTTTCTGTAGCAGCTTTATAAATAAGGTTATTTCCCCTCTCCTCCAGTAATGAGTTGACTTCTTATGATCCCCATCTTGTTTTTAGCCAGCCTTTTTCAATTCAGTGGAATTTGGATCTGGACTGGTATGAGGCTTCTTATGTAGTCAGGTGGGATCTTTTGGATCAATGTGGATACTGGTTGATAGTATTCCACTCTTATAGTACAGGACCTGTGAGCTTTTTCCCTTTGATTTCTACAAAAAAGAAAATTATAGCAGTAGTAGTCTTCATTCATTATGCAGTATAGATGTTAAAGACTATTTGCACATTTAAATTAATACACAGATATACTGTTTGAAGGGGATTAATTAAAAAATAATCTTGATATATTGACAGATAAGCATAACTAAGAAAAATGGTAAACCGGAGTGAAAACCTCCTGGGAAAAACTGCCAGAACATGCTTTTGGGAAAATGCTCAGTCATATTATCATGCTATGCATAGCTTCTGTTTAAAAAGTTTTTGTGAATATGTATATACAATTTGAGATTAATATTCTTAGTGGTAGTCATTATATTTTCCACTATGTCAACATATTGCACTTTTAGACTCCTAAAAGGAATATTTTCCCATCCCAAATCTAGCTGCTTTTAAGGAAATCTGCCCTGGTGGAATGGGTTATACGGTTTCTGGCCCTCACAGAAACAAGCTATATCATCACCCTGCAGTTAGAGTACAGCCACCTGCCATTGGCAAGACCCCGATTACTCAGCCTGTTGCTAAAGGTACTTCTCCTCCACCTCTCCCAGCAAAGGAAGAGCCAGTGGAGGCACTGACCTTCTCACAGAAAAGTGAGACTGAGATGGCTGTACAAGAAGGTGAGAGTGGGGAAATTTAGTCTTTCTCTGTTTCTGTGCATGTGTCTTCATTGTGTCTTTGCATGGCAACTGTGGACAGTGCAGGGCTGAGAGGCACCACTCCCCACAGCAGAACATTCTGTGATAACCAGTGTGTTGCATCACGGGATTTACTTCTCACAGGTTGTGGGTAGGTCCTGCCAGATGCTGAGACCATGGAGAGAGAATGAGACTGCTTTAATCTCAATAATTTTTATGATCAGAAATAGTACATATTTGTTGTAAGACTTTCTAAAAAATTATATATATAGATATATAGATTAATGAATTCTAAAAAGGAAAACTGCAATGGAAAATAAGAATTCATATGAAATTCCTACCACTCCTTCCCAGATAAAAGGTCATATTTGTGGGGAAAAAAAACCCAAACCACTCTTATTTGTCTAAAGAAAATTTAAAACTTGATTTTGTTTTTCTTCAATAAATCCTTGCAGATTTGTTGGTGGCAAATTATACATCGTTATGACATTAGTTTACCTTTAAAGTGTTTACAGATGTTGATATCCCTTGGAAGGAACTGAAAAGGTTTAATCAGTGAGTTACCTATGTGCTTGTCAAATTGCTTCTGAGGAAGCAGGTAAACAATTAAGAAATCTACAAGGGAGCTGAACACTGAGTAAATAAACATTAGATTGTGTGTAGAATCTTATTCTGGTTTCAGGTTAGTTTTTAGACTTGCTTCAGGAACATCATTTCACGTTTCCACTATTTTGGAATGAAGTTTGAGCCTGGATTTTTTGTGAGATGGCGACAACCACTTTCAAATGTGATAAAATATAAATTGTAATAAAATATTTTGTCAAAACTGATTAATTCTCTTTTTTTCTTTCTGATTTTAGTGGCAACTGCAGCTCCTGATCAGGTAAAACATGATGTAATTTAGCTAGGAATTATTAGATGGGATACAGAAAACTGGAAGGATTTAGAATTTATGATGAACAAACAAGTCACTGTGGACTTTTTCAAACCCTGAGGCAAAAAGAGCTCCTTGGTTATAATGTACAATAACAAGCAGATAGTGAGGTACAGGAAAGAGATTACTTTAACCTCTCTTAGAGACATTTGGTGGAGGGTGTAGTATATATCACTCTATCTCATTCTGGAGACTGTATTTTAAAGAGGATACTGAGAAATGCAGAGAATGTGAAGAAAAGACACAGGTACTAACAGCTAGAGAAAATAAATCAGAGAGAAACATCATTAAGCTCTGAAAAGCATTTGTGACACCTGTTTATGAGACTGGTATTAGTGCCTAAGTTAATTTTATTGCTTAGGGTGTCCTGTGTTCATTGGAGAAGAGCAAGTGTATATCTGTATTAAGTCCCCCATTCTGGAGGTTTCAGGTTCTCTGTGCTAGAGAGAATGGGATTTGTTGTGAATAATTGTAGCTGTGCTCCATTTAATTTTCCTACAGACTTAAAAACATCTTACATTTCTATGCAAATAAGATGATGGGTTCAGTATCTAAGAAGGAACCTTTCACAGTTGTCAGACACCTAGATGTGATTGTATACTTTTGTGTGATGCTGAACTGCATTCAAATGCTATTTGTAAACAATTAAAGACCAGAGAATGGGAGAATTATGGAATGACAAAGCCAAAGATACAATTAAAAACTCTAGGAAATGGCTGCTTCAAGTGAAATCAATGTTAAATTGTATGCTGTTGTATAAACATAGTATTTCATGTTCATTCAGATTTAAAGTGGTGGTGGTTAATGATCTGCTATCTAAAGCAGATTCTCATGTGGGAATTTTAGCAGTGTCTCAAGCCAGGAGTTTGTGGGTAGCTATGATTTAAGACAATGTTTCCAGAATGTTTCAGATTTTTTTTTATCATTCTAGGAATTGGCTTCCATTGATCAAGAAAAGCAGCCTTACCTAGAGCCTGGGCAGCCTCAGCTTTCTCCTGGAATTTCAACAATTAACCTGCATCCACAGTTTCCAGGTAACTTATTTTATCGTTTCTTTCAGTATGAGAGAGTACTTACGGTTCTTAAAAGAATGGGAAAATAACAATTCTAACAGAGGTTAATGAAAAAATTATTGGAGCTTCAAAAGCAATTTCTCCATGATCAAAAAAAAAAAAAAAATTGAAGCAGAAGTGGGAGAAATCGAGAGGTTGGCATTGGCTTAGTGACTTATTTAGGAGATAAAGACATATTTTTAGAAGGAGTGGTATCCACAGTGCCTAGCTTATTCACATGTGAATTCTTGAGGGTTGGGTGTTTTCAATGCTTTAAGATGGGTTTTTTGGATGCAATTGATTTCCATTCCATGTCACACAGTAGTGATTGAGAAAACATCCCCTCCTTTGCCTGTTGAAGTTGCTCCCGAAGTGTCTACTTCAAGTGCAAGTCAAGTTATTGCACCTACTCAAGTTACAGGTATTGTACTTCTCTTTTAGAACTGCAGTAAATTAAGAAAAGGCTGAGTTCTTGACACTATTGTTCTGTGCTGTTGCTGAATTACCATAGTGAAGATAAGGTGGTCGTAGAGCAAAAGGAATATTCTGGAGAAGGTGCAGAACAGCCCAACAATCAGACTACTACCAAGAGAGCCAGGCCCAGGTCCTTCTAGGATGTACCTGCTGTTTTTGTGTCCACAAGTAAAGGATAGAAGATAAAATTAATAATTCACCTCAGATTCAGTTCTGGACTTTCTTTGCAGATCTGCAAGGCAAGTCCAGAACTGAATACTTCTTGAATACAAGTCAGGTTGTTAGACAGTCTACATGTGTTTTCATGAAGTATAAATTATGATGTTCATTGAGGATGTAGAGTTTAAGGGATGTAGATCAGAATGTTCTACAAAAAGTAGGCGAGCCATTACTATAAGGTCTACTTTGAAACGTTCTTTTGATGTTTGTGCTTCATCCTTTTTTGATGTATTATAGTTGCCTCATCTACATCTATGTGTCACGAAGTGAAAATAACAGAAATGCAAGTAATGCACCTGCCATAGCTGAAATTTGTCTAAATGACAGCTGTATCAAAAAGATATCAAAATTTCTTTTGCTATACATTTAGAAACCAAAAGGTGAATGTCCTATATTTGTATACATGAGAGCATTACAGTTCACATTGGTTAGAGTGAACCAGAATGAACACAGGCTTTGAAATTATTTTAATATCCTGATAAATACTCTAAGATGCATTCTTGTATATTGTAGAGATACTTAGACCTACAAAGAGGTTTCCTGGTTTCCATTCAAAGTGAGAAATTTCACATACTTTAATAAAAAGTGATCTCTTCAAAATGGCTTTCATTTATGCAGGAATGGATTTTTGAGTTGATGCAGTGCACATGGGGTCTAAAGCTGTTTGTACAATTCTGTCAGTTAAATCCTCCTGAATATACTGTAAGAGTAGAGAAAGTATCCTGTCCATCTGTAAGTATTCAACTGCTGCCTTCAGTTTGCTGTAATTACAGTTTATCAATCCCATACAAAGGTTCAAATAGTTGTGATCATCAAACTAGAACTTGGAAGTCAGCTCTTCTGTGACTGTGCCCCATCTGCCAGCCAGCTCCCAGCTTCTTTACAAGGAGAGAAAGTTAACCTGCTGGAAGCTAACATCAGTTAGTAAAAAGAAAATAGAAATTTTCCATGTTCTGTTTTTTATTTCTTCAGGAAAATTAGTAGTTCTAGAAATTGCTGTGTGCTGTACATTAATATGTTGTTCAGAGATAATAAAGTAAAAATGTAGTAAGCTTTGTAGGACAAAATCCTAAACAGGATTTTAAAAACTGACTGCAACTCAAGCTGAGTTGTTTTTGAGTGCCTTATTTCTGTACTTTAAAATTTAGTTAAATTTAAATGTGACCTGTTTCTAAATTGTCTAGATAAACAATTCTTCTATACACTTAATTTCTTCTTTTTCAGGAAATACAGTTCCATACCACAGTATAACCTTAGTTTGTTGCGACTGAAGACAGTCATTAGTATTTTCTGCAGTAACACATATACTTCAGGAATTTCTAAAACTACTGTAAGGATTTAACATCCAATGCTGCCCATATCTGAATCTCCTTATCTTACAAAATACATCCAAGCCATTAGTAGATGAGTATCCTGTAAATCAGGACACCCACTGTAATCAGAAACTCATTGCAGTTATTTTCTTAATGTGCAATGCAAAGGTTGAGCCATATATATTTTTTTTTATTTTATCTTACCTTCATTGTACTTTAAATTTTATGTACTGATTTATAGATCTTGGATGGGACATAAGATTATGTCACTAGGAAAAGTGCAGGTGGTTTCTAGATTCTTCCAGATAAGGTATCCATTAGAGAAATTCAGGAGTTGCAAACTTGATTTACAGTTGTTTTCATGCCTGAGCTTTCTACTTGGATTATGGAGTATTGTGCACTTACTGAACTATGTAAGTTTAACATTAAATTTCTTTGTTTGCTTAGAAATCAACGAATGTACAGTTAATCCTGATATCTGTGGAGCAGGACACTGTATTAATTTGCCTGTGGGATACACTTGCATCTGCTACAAGGGGTACAAACTTAATGATCAGCAGACGAAGTGCATTGGTATGAAATGATGCTTTCAAAAATCTGAAATAATCATGCTATTAAATGCCTGAAATGAAAAATCTGGTTAGGGGAAATCTCTACAGAGCAGTCAGGTGTTCTTTCCTCTGTTGAATGTTTCCAAACTACAAGGCATTTTTTTTCTATGCCAAATAAAACTTGCAAAGTAGTCTCTAATACAGCCTTCCAGCTGCTCTGCCAGTGTGAATTTAACTAAACTGAATGAAAATGTCTTCCATTGTGATGTGAGAGAAAAAGTGATATAGGCAGTCCATCTCCTCTCAGCTGTGTATCAGGTATCTAAAAGTTAGACTACTAGGAAGAAATACACTTCAGTTCAGAAAAAGAATGAATTTGTGCCTGTTTCTCACAATGATTTACCCAGCTACCAGCTCTGCAGGCAGACTAAGTCCAGGCATTTAGTTAGATCATTCCTTTCAGCCTGCTAGTGAAAAGAGAAAAGTATATCCTAAACAAACTCAGAAGCACAGTGAGAGATCTGCAAAGTAAGGTCTTCACCCCCTTTTAAGCTAGTAAATTCTAGATGATGATTCTCTGATGAGCATAAGACAGAGCACAAAGGGGTCCTACATGAGCCATTTCAGATTTGGAAGCAGCTATATTGGTATCTTTTCTTCATTCAGAGTATACTGGTTCCTCTGTAACTCGGATCAGAAAGAGTGTATTGTATCTACAGATTAAATGCTATAAAATGTTCATGACACCAAAGCTCAGTAGTATCACACTGTAACACATGCTGTCAGGTGCAACTGCAGTATTGAAAAATAAATTATGCAAAACAGCCAAATGGCAACTTAAAATGCCTTTACTTCGTCCAAATTTTATTAACGTTCCATGCTTGGAGCTTGTGCTTATGTTGCACACAGTGTAGTGATTTGAACTGTAATCATGTCACGTTCTTCAGGCCAATGCAATATTCTTACAGTCTAAGCCAATAAGAGCATTTTTCTCCAACCAAAACTATTTAATGCATATTTTTTTCATCTCTGAGAGAAAACATATATATCTTTTCAAATAGTTAAAGTAATTACAATATCAGTTCTTTTCAAATGCATGGCATAGAATGCGCAAAAAGAATAACAATTATATACTTTATTCTATAGTCTAATGTTTTCATTTCTTTTACAGATATTAATGAGTGTGATCAGGCACCACATCTCTGTTCCCTTGGACGCTGTGAAAATACAGAAGGAAGTTTCCTATGTATTTGCCAAGCTGGATTCATGGCCAGTGAAGATGGAACTGACTGCATTGGTAATAACTAGTCTCCTTTATAGAAAATAAAAATACCAAAATTATTCAGGAAGCAAAGCTAAACCCTCTTAAAGTCCCCTTTCCAGCTCTTTTTTCCTCAGTGTCAGTGGTACTGGACTGATTTCTGGAAGTATATTTCACTGTCTCTCGCCAGGTGTTGTGGTGAGCAAAGCTGATACAGCTGTTTAGCTGATACTCCTTTTCAAAATGTTTGTTTGTTGAAAAACAGTAATTTATTCAGTACATCATTATTTAGGAAAACTACCAATTAGTAAAAACACCTGCTGTGTAAAATAAAAATATTCAACACTCTTTCAATGAGTAGAAGCTGAAACAAACTATTTTTAAATACAGCTGCAAACAGCCACAGACTTCACAAAGCAACACAAACAGCCTGAAGGGGCTGTGGTCTGCCTTAGCTTAGTGCTGCCTTGGGCACTGCATACATGCAGCAACACACATTGTGTTTGAAGCCTGGTTTTCTATACCCTGTTTTTTTCTCAAATTCACTCTCTCTGTGATTATAAGCAGTGACGTGGCTTGCAAACAGCTTCAAAAATCCAAACTTAATACCTAGTGTTCAGTTAAAGCAGAGTTTTGAAGAGATGCAATAATTCAATGCTTTGATGGTGAAGCAGCTTCTCTTTTCTTTGTCATCTGCAGATTTTGATGAATGTTCAAGACCTCACACTTGTGGAGAAGGCTTTTGTATAAACATTCTTGGCTCATACAGATGTGAATATTGTGATAGTGGATACCAAATGAACAGGAGAGGGGAATGTGAAGGTAGGTTTGGACTCTTCCCTAGTGCCAATGATGATTGATACTGATAGCACTTCATTGCACCATTTATCAATAGCACAAAAACAGTGACAAACTACTCCTGTTAACATTCCCTGCTGTTCAACGGAGGCTTAGCACTGCAGCTTGAGCTGCAAAGGGACAAATCTTAGAGGGTGCAATCTTCAACAAGAAGCCTTTGTGAATACTCTTCAATCTTTGTTTTTATTTGGTGTCTGGAACTGCAGTTGAATTCCTGCTATTTAAATTTAAAATGCTGCAAATTAGTTCCCCCACTGTGTAAAGAACCATCTTGGAACAGCCATTTTATCATCTCTTGCCAAGGAATCACTAACTTCATTGTTAGTCCCTGCCTGCTTGCTAAGTTTTTGTAAAAAAAAAAAAGTTAATTTTCCATATATTATATCAGGTAGCAAGTGACAGGTTGACTTTTTAATATCTATATCAAGCAGATATTTCATGTAGCAGGAGATCCTAGCAAATCTGACCTTCAAAGCTTCACATTACTTTTTAGTGTGATATTTTTGTCTTTTTTCCTGGAATTTTTTTCATTTTCAATTTTTTTATTTATTTAAATGTTTCACAGACTTTGATCTTAGAACTAGTCTTTGCAAATCTCTGTGACTAGGGAATCTGTAATTCAGTTAGGGTAGAAATCAGACAATTACATCAAATTTGTTATTAAATAATGTGGTGGTAGTCCTCTATAATTTAACTTAACAAAATGTAATTTCTGAAACCAAATTCTCTGTTGAATTTTTTAAGGTTGCTTAAGGGGAAAATCCACCTACATTAATCCATCAAACCAAGGAAATTACACATTCAGGGAATCATTTCACCATGTCATCACTTTACTGGCAGATTTTTTATTTCACAAAAAACTGCCTTCCACTCCCTCCACAGTTCAAAAACAAAGGCAAGAATCCTCCAAGCTGCACACAATACAGTTCACTTGCACTTCCTCACCCCATCCTCATTCTGCCTTCAAGCTGTACTCACACAAGCTCTGTCACTGGCCTAGCCAGGGGAATGTAAAGAGTGCATATATGTTGCTGTAGAGTCTGTTGATTCTGTAGAACAGTGTTGTAGTCATAGCAGAACATCATTGCGTAGGATGAAGAATTCTTATAGAATCTTTTTGTGATTTTTTTATGCTTTTCCACATTTAGACTTTGACTAAAAATCTCCGGACCAAGTACATCATTCATGTTTTGAAGGCAGACACAGTTCAGACAGTTTTGAGAAGAAATTACAGCAGAAGTTTAATTTTCTTTTTTAATGAAATAAGAAAACCCCAAAACTCCCACAGTACTTTCAGGAGAAACTTTTGCAGGTCTGCATTATAGCAACTGAAGAAGCCTGTTGGTGTTTTTACGAGAAAGTATTCTAAGCTGGGCAATTGTGATTCTATGAAAAATTGTGATTTGCCTACATCCAGTGAGTTGTTTGGAGCTGGAATATTCAATTCTCCAAGCTTGGAGTATTGTCCAGTTAAATTATGGCTGTTGGGAGCTCTTTGAGTTTTGTGAGCTTTTTCTCAAAACTAGGAGTGAATTTCCTCCCTTTGACCTGTGCTCAAGCAGTCCTTAATTTCAGAAGACAAAACTGCTAGGCCTAGGGCAGGAGAAGGATGGAAGCTTAGGAAGCTGAGTTTAGAGGTGACTGACAATTTAATTAGTTCTGTGCACTGCATGAAGTATTTCATGGGAAAGATTATAATTATTGTGTAATTAAATACCTTATTATTAAATCATCTCACACATGTGAGCAGACTGCAAGGAGACTGCCTACACAGTTTTAATTCCAAAATTTCCTGATCATTGGTCACTTAACAGCAACTTGTCATTGAGTGTTGTTTTTTTGTTTGCAGTCTCCTCTAGATTGCATATGTTGGATGTATTCTGGGTTTCCTTGGGGCAGGATAAGAAGTTGTTCTTGCTCAGAGCCTTAAGATGAGTTCCATGACTTTTTCAGGACTTATCTGCTCTTGTCATGGTCAATCTAGGACCTTGCCTGATGCAGAAAGTCCCTCTTTCACCCTGAACATTGCCAGCCTCAGTGATGTGGCTTGTGCCTTCTTTCAGACAAAATTAACTCCTTACTCCATGTAAACCTCTTTGATTCTCATTCACACAATTATGTTTTTAGTCCCAATAGCACTTGCATGCTGAATAGCTCTACAATGTTGGAGAATACTAAACTGTGCTTTGCTTTTGGAAGGCAGTTACAATTTTACTGTTGTTCCAATGAACTTCTGAAATCTTACTATAGCAAGAACCTCAGGCACTTCAGTATGGTAAAGGAGTAACATAAGGAAAGTTATTTTTACCCTGGTAGCCAGAAATCTGATATACTGTATGTTCTGGAAGACCAAAGATTTTTAGTATAGCAGAGTATTCAGATTCAGTTGCATGTATTATGAGCTACTGTATTTCTCAGAGATGCCCCTTCACTGGTATACATCTGTGTGAACTTGTTCTTTCCTATGTCTCTAACAGATAAATTACACAACTCTTTAAATGCTTTAGTATCACAGGAGGAGAGTCAGAGTAACCAGATTATTGTTCAGTGTTCTGCTATGGCTTTGACCAGTTTTTCCTTTTATCTTCTCTTTTGAAGACATCGATGAATGCCTGACTCCAACTACCTGTCCAGATGCACAGTGCCTTAATACCCCTGGCTCTTACCAGTGTATTCCTTGCAGAGTGGGGTTCAGAGGCTGGAATGGACAGTGCCATGGTATGTTTAGTACTCTTTGTCTCTCTGCTTATAGTTCTTGTTCCGAGGTGCTGTTTTTCATATTCAATCAGTGTTGTGACCTGATGACAGCACTGTGCCCTGGGTCCCCATTTCTTTCAAGAATAACTGAAAATACGAGATTTTTGAAATTTATGTTCTCGGACATGGTATATAAGAGGAAATCTTGTTTTACTGTAGATAAATGAGTACTGAATCTAGACTACAAATGATATAATTACAAAATAAAATTCTTGAAATAGAAAGTATGGGACAGAAAGGGGATGTATTGTCAGTGAAATACTAGTAGGTGGTTGTTTGGAAATGGAAAGGCAAGTGAGTGATAATACATCAGTGTGACTCAGGTTTTTCAGTAGAATATGGGACTTTGCTCATGGAGCATTTTAATTAAACTTCTTTATTATCTGTACTTCTAGCAAAACGTTAGCATATCCTAAAGCCCCTTGTCTAACCTTAGGTTGGGGTTTAGGACAGATTTCACACATTTTACTTTTGTTGATTTGTTTGTAAATGTTAGATTAATTGTTTTTTTTTTTCAAAATCAGTTTTGACTATTTGAAATAGAGGTGAGAAAGAGGAAATTAATCCATTGTGCGAAAAGAAATAATATTTTGCAGTTTTGGAGTGCCACTTTTTG
This sequence comes from Lonchura striata, assembly GCF_050655825.1. Classification (NCBI taxonomy): domain Eukaryota; kingdom Metazoa; phylum Chordata; class Aves; order Passeriformes; family Estrildidae; genus Lonchura; species Lonchura striata. The sequence goes on along the minus strand of NC_140705.1, from coordinate 79,262,633 downwards.
AGACACTAACAGAAACTTACATTTAGCATCAGTTGTGAAGGATCTGCTGTCTGTTGCGAATACTCCTGCCCATGCCATGTAACACATGCCCTGTAATTTGTGATTGTTGGAATAACCATGTTGCTTAAACCGGTGTGCAGTAACATACACTGAGGGGGCGTTTGCATTACTGTTGTAGGGCAGATTGTCAGTGGCTTATTTTGTAATGGCTCCCAGTGCTGTGATTCGGTTCAGTTCACAAAGCAGTCCAAGAGTAGTGTTTGGTTGAAACAGCTCTGTTGGCTGGGATCTGCTGCAAGTGTGGTGCTGATCTAGGGATCAAGATTAGAGCCAAGTTGCAGTGAAGCAATGGCATGGCTGTCAGAGTCCCACCACCAATTTTGCTGTAGAGATTACACTGTTTTCAACTACCTTATCTTCTGAAGAAGTCATACTGTCTCAACAGATCTGCCATGTCATAGCTGCATATTTGGTCTTGTCATTTGACTTACTGTGGAGGAATGTATTTCTCAAGTAATTTCATGGATTTTAATGAAGTTGTAACAAGCTACGAAATGTCTGCAACAAATTAATGGGTTTCTTTTTGCACAAATTACTCCACATTGATTTTTGTTTTGTTCCTGCCCACCTGCCTGGATTCCTGATGCCCTTGCAAAGACCATGGCATATGTACTCTGTTAGAGTGCTCTTACTTAACTCTATTTTTTTTTTTTTGCAAAATGTTGGCCTAATTTTGCCTTCTTTTCCAATATTAAGCTTCATTTCTGTACCTATTTATGAAAATAGCTTGGTTGAAAATTCCCTGGCATAACTTCCAGCTGTTTCATTCATGCTAACCAGGTTAATAGGAGGGAAATGAGGGAAGGCAGTTCTTTGCTCAGAGCTAAGTCATGTAAGGAATATGTCTTGGTTTAAAGAGATAATTTTTTTAATTGTATTACTGCATGTATCTTCCCTTTTTCTCCTTTGTTTTATGAAATGTTCTAAGCCTAGACATTCTTACTTCATTAGCGATGTGATCAGTCCGTTTTTTTGTTTATCCTAGGCTTACATCATGTTGGAAATGAGCTATATGTATTTTAGAAAACATAATGCAGACAATTTTTCTTTTATCTGTAGTTCTACAGCATGGCACCATTTAAATACACCAAAAAGGAAAATATTTCCCATTATCTGTGAAGGGTATTTAAATCCATTGTTCCATACATTTATTTGTTTCTCCTGTTAGTTAGATCAGTTGCAGCTCTTCTGACTTTCCACAGTGCTGTTTTCAGTATTTTTTTACCTCACTTCATTTCTCTGCCTGTGCTTTATGCCATAGAAAATCTAGTGTAACAATCCTACAGATGGATCTTTGATGCCATTTATATTGTAATCTTGCTGAATTTAAAGCCAGGAACATAGCCATTTCTGTTTCATTAAGCCAAGTCAAACAGTTCACTTCAAACTTGGGTAGACTATATTGAATTGGAGTTTAGGTGGGAATGTTCAATGTATGTTGGAAGAAATGGAAAAGGACACCTCCACAGCCTGCCTCCTCATTGTCTTGAAATTGTCACTGTCCCAGGCCCCTCAGTGCATTTATGTTGTACAGGGACTATTTGAATAATTGGTTTTTAAGTTACTTTCAACCACTGATTCATTTTTATTCAATTTTTCTCTCTGCACACTTTTGCATTCAAATAAATTCATATATCATTATGTGTCTAGAGCACACTTCTGTGTATTGATGAAGAAATTTAAAAAATAGGTTGACAAAACTTTCTAGATCACTTCATCCTTGTGGATATCACTGTGGTGGGTTTTGAAGCTGCATGGTTAACTATCAATATTCAAATTGTACAGTTTTAAGGATCCTGTTAGAAGATACCAAAACTAATACAGAGGTAACCAGAGCTAATCCAAATACTTCTAGCCCTACTGTAGGGAGCGCCAACAGAATCAGTTATAATTCTGGATTTCATCTCGAAAGATTGAAATTCTGTTCCTGGCTTTTCTGTTGGTTCTATGGGGAAGTTTCTTGATCTTTGAATGCCATGCAAAAATCAGATCCAGTATTCCAGATTTTTTTGACAAGCAGCTTGGAGATGAAAATGAATCTGTAAGAAGCAATTTTGTTGTTTGGTTGGAAATTTGTGTGCTTGAATTGGGTTCTCTGTGTTTGAACAGATTCTTCAGTTAGAGCATTGGATATGTACATTGAGAGCAAAGATTGTGTTTTGTAGAGCAAACACATTTTGCAACAGTAGTGAGCTGAGAAATAAGCCTTGGAGAAAGGAATAAGGAGTAACACCTACTGAATGCCATAGCACAGCACCTGTGGATCTGTGCTGTCACCTCTCCGAGGGTGTCACTTCTGCTTGGCCAGGCTGCAGCAGGACATCTTATTTACAGAGCTAGAGGCTCAAGTAAGGAGCTGAGAGTTTTAGGTCAGTGGGAATGTGGATGGTAATGGTGATTTTCGTGTGTCTGGGGGAAAGATGGCTTTTGCCAAAGGCGGGTGGTACAGGAGCTTGCCAAGAGCCGTGCCTCTAAATACATGTCAGGAAAATAGTTACTGCACATATTTACAGTAGCTAATAAGGGTTATGGTGATGACTTAAAGGTGTTGAATCTTCCAGCTCCCCCTGTGCCACAGCTGTCTAAGTGGCTCAAGTGCATCAAATACTTAGCTGATGGGTTTTGTGTGCTTTTTTTATGCTGATGGGGTTTGTGTGCTTTGTGGTGGCAAAAGACAAGATAATTGGGAGTAATGTGATTTCTGGCACATAAAACCAAAGAAAGGGTAGTTCTTTTCCTGCATCAGTGAAGATAAAAAAATACAGCATTTTTCCATAAAACAAGGACGTGTGGTGACTACTGCAACCCTGAAATAAATAAAATTTGAAAACTAATTTTTTTTTTCTTTGAAAACCACTGCTAGAGGAAGACCAGTAACTGTTATTTTAGAATACAGAACTAATTCTGGCTGGATTTATAGCAAAATATGTTTCTTATTTTATTTTTATGTTTGCTTTTTGCTTTGTTGATTTATACAAATTGCATTCAGAAGGAATTCTTGAAAATTACTATTAAGTAGCAACACAGCAATTTTCATGTTGGCTAAAGAAAGTGGCCCATTTAATTAATGCCTTTCAGAGAAGGATGCAAGAAGATGTCTATGGTATACCATATAGGAAATAAAAGCTGCTTTCAAGTCCTTCTAAAGAAACGATGGTTTGTAACTAGGAAGAGAGATTTTGCACAATCCAGTTAAGTTCCTTGATGAGTATATAGAGCAGCCTTACAAAGGGACCTGTATGAAGTGCTAAAATCCGATTGAAATAAATTCCTCAGGAATAATAATCATGCTTATGATATAATTTTAATATATTCCCAAGCTCAACTGAAAGGTGGTTGTACCCCAGTTAATTTCTTGCACTTTCTTTCTATTCACAGACATAAATGAATGTCAGTATGACAATCACTGTACAAACGGACGCTGTGAAAATACAGAGGGATCCTTCAGGTGTTTTTGTGCCCAGGGTTTCAAACTCTCTGCATCAAAGGATCAGTGTGAAGGTAAGAAAGAATATTATAAAAATTCATAAGTTTGCACTTACCTTTTAGATAATATTTTTAATATTTTTTTTAATCTTGCTTTTAAATGTACAACACTGATGCTAAAAACACAGAAATGTAAGAATGTGTATTTGCATTTTATGGTTTATATGATCACATTGTAGATCTTGACATGTGTTATAAAGTCAGTCAAGAACATGTGGTAATATTTATATTGCTACACTGGAATTTTTGCAAAATCCATGGCATATCTGGCATTTCAGAGGTTTAAGGAAAGTGGCTTTTGCTTTTCTTTCTTTATTTCTTTTTTTTCTACCATGTGGTTGAGCAGAATCAAAAAGCCTAGCCTACTCCCCTTTGGAGCCCAGCAGTATCAGTTACACTGAGCGGTTAACCCTGCCAGCACTGGTGTCTCTGTATTTCCAGTAGTGTACTGACCGAGAGAGAGCTTGGTGGTGTATTTCTAGGAACAGTTCCTGTACCTCCAAAATGTCAGTTTCCCCATTTCTTCCATATCTAAAATTCCCATCAGGACTGCTCCAGTGGAAAAAAATTAGGTCTAAAGTTAGAGTGAAGTAGTCTGAAGGAGAACCTAGATCATGTACAGGAGGTATGAATATTCCTCTCCTTAACTAGAGGGTACTTTAAACTTTTCCCTAATGGTGAAAATCTGGGACAGTGTCTCCAGACTGTGGAAGTGCACAGAAACCTACCTGTTTCTTGTCAGATGTTGGATTTCTTTCTTTTTCATTTTCCTTAGCCTTCCCTAAGTATTTCTGTACAGCACCAAACACTTTCAGACTTCTGAGTGCTAAAAGTAATATAGTAAAACTAAATGATCATTCAAATATAAATTTGTCGGGAAATTTGAAACAAAACATCAGTGTAAGTTAAGTGTCTTGAGTGAGTTAAATGTGCTGTTCAGGACACACAGCAGACTGATCTTGGGGAAAATATGTAGACAAAATTTGACTGCTTCCTCTGAGCCTTTCATGGAAAAGAGCCCTTGCCAAGCTGAGCTGGCATGTTCTTCTTAAAGTGCACCCTTCTAAAGTAAGGTCCTGTACACATGCTCAGTGCTTCATGGAGCCCCACAGATTCCAGTGATCCTTAAATTCTAAACTTCTGTGGTTGCAAGGAACCGTTACTTAAGAGGTTAGACTGTACAGCCATAACACAGACCTGAAAAACCTCATTGAGTAACATTCTCCTGTTTGAATTGAAGTGTATTGCGAGAAAGACATTCAGCTGTGCCAAAATGCTAGAAGTGACCAAGAACTCGCCATGTCAATTTAAATACTGCTTCTTAATAGATATTTTACAAATAACAGAGGGAAAATAGGCTTCCTAGCTCAAACAAGGCACGTGCTGTGTTCTGAATTCAAACTGCCACTCGCCTCCAATACTTTGAGTTTTCCATAGGAAAATGTAAGTTTGTTGTTCAAATCCATTTGTTAGCTCAGGCTGACCTCAGTTTACGAGAACTGAAACACAGAGGGATTAGCAGTGTTGTGGAAGCAAAGAGACATTTCCCCACTGGTAGATGATTAATACTGCTACAAGGCAAGAATTTTAAGGAGCCTTAACTTAATAGGGGATTAGCCTGTCAGTGTGCATCTGAAAACCACACCCTGTTAAAAGGTGGTGATCCTGCTGGAAAGTATTTTGTGGGTTTTGCTGATTCACTGGAGCGGCTGACTTGTTACCTCTGCCAGATACAATAGAAACAAAAGCAGCTCTCAGGCAGCATGTGTGTGCGAATTTGTGAGTCTGTGTGTGCCCGATTGTGCATGAGGAATAAATTCTTGTTACAGGAGAGAATGTTGAACACAGCCATCTCAAGGAAAACACATGGTCTGCAGTTTCATATAATTTTATGACTGTCTGTATTTAATAAATACAAACAAGTTAAGCAGGTCTGAATATTGATACTGTGCTTTACTGTTTTGTTCAGACTTGGTCTTTGTACCATTTGATGAGTATTTTCAGATGTGTAACAAATCACTGTCTCTGCTGCTGCAGATATTAACGAATGCCAGCAGCGATCAGTCTGTACAAATGGACGCTGCAGAAACACAGAAGGATCTTTCAGATGTATCTGTAGCCAAGGCTACTCATTGTCATCTGCTGGAGATCAGTGTGAAGGTAAGCTTAGGGACTTCAGCTACTGACTCACATTTTTCAATAAGATCTTGACTATTTCAGCTATAGGAGTGAACTCTCAAGAGTGGAGTAGAAATATATGTTGCCTCTCTTTCTTTCTGTACGCTGCCAGCCATTTGTTCCCACCAACACAGCTGCATATTTAATGGCTTCTTAGAAATAGTCACTGTCATCTTTCCACGTACAAAAAGATTGTGCTTCCAACAGTAAGACTGGAAGACTAGTTGACATTATTACTGAGAGTAAGTTAGCCTTTCCAAACCTTGTTGTTTAAGTTCTGACACAGAGACTCTCTATTACAAAAGCTTCTGCCAGCATACACTGTTCTCATGGGGGCCTGCTAGTTACAATTTCTTCTCCAGCTGGTTTTGGGAACCTGCAGCCAGCCACCACAATCACAGTGCACTGGCAAGAGAAAGTATTTAGTAGATGACAAATTCCAGGACGATCTACTGGAGCTCACAGCTTGCACTGTCTCAAAATGCAGTCTAAGTACTGAGCTTGCAAAAACAAAAGTAAGAAGTGAAAGATGTACAATATATGTAGCAAGAAATGCTGTGTTATAGAAAAAAGCCATTCTCTTATCTCTCAATTAAAGGAATTTAATCGTCTAGTAATTGGCAGCTGATATATTTTTCTAATGAAGCATTTCAAAGCTACTCTCTCTTCTCTGTTGCTGGCTATACCATCTGATGCACTACTCATGGTCACCTTGAGAAGGTAAGATTACTTACTAGTGAGCTCCATGAAAGATTCTACCTTAATTGCTTTCTTATCTCACACTAGCAGGGAGATGTAGCTCTTTGTTAAGGTCTCACTGTACATGTGGCATTAGCTCATGAAAGCTTTCTGGTCTCTGGTGTGCTTTCTGTAATTGCTGATACCTTGCAAGATACAGCTTCTTACAGCTGTTCCACCAAATAGTGTTCTGCTGCTAGGTTATCTTCCACACAGCACTTGGAAAGCAATTCTCACCTTCTCCCTCACAGAAATAGGTCAGGAATCCTCCACTTCAAGTGATGCATGTAGAAGAGCAGTTCCCTCTGGGCTAACCAAATGCTATTTTCTGAAGACAAACTTATAACAGACTTTATCACAACTGATTATATTCAACTGTCCACATTCCATGAGTGACAGCATCTCTTAAAGTTCTCATCAACAAAGAATAAGGATATCTTATAAAATCTCCTCAGCACACTGATACTCTTTGGTCCTGAGCTATTTGGAGAATATTCATGGAAGAACTTAACACAGTCCTCTCATCATCTATGCTGAGTACCAGCATCTCTAGCATCAGCTTCAAGAAATGTGGGCTGATGATGCAATGCACTAGAAATTTGCATCAAACAATTTTGCTCTCATCTGGCTTCAAGATCTTCATTAATTACAGCAGATGTGGAGATACTCTCTCAAGAATCGAAGAAAGATGTGATGTAATGGATCACAGGTCCTTCTGCCTCCCAAAGACAGAACTGATAATATGGTATCGTTCCTGACAACTACTCATCTGACTTGCTCTGAGTAGACTTCAGACGAGATTTCAAACTTCTCTTCAGACTGCTTTGGTGCAATTCAAACAGCCCAAGAAGTCATGGTACCTATTGCAGCTCTCCATCACCTGGACTATCAGGATAAGTCCATGCTTTATCTTTAGCTCTTTCTTGATCCTGCTCAAAGGCAGTTTTCAAGACAAAATAGTTTCAGACATTTTCAAGGCAAAGGAAGAGGGATTGTATCAAACAAGGAAAAAGGCTAAAACCATTCCCTTACCCCAGGACTTTTGTCTAATTTAAAAGTCTGCAACCAAATTTACAGCTTTTCCATCCAGTGACAGAGTAGTCACGTTTTGTTCACTGAAGACATTGCAAGTCCTGCAAAAATAATTAATCTCTTGAAGTGGAAGAAGTTCTTCTGTGCTTTCATTATATCCCCTCAAAATTTTCTGAAGTACAGGATGTTATAGACTGCCTTTTGCACCTTGGAAACTAAAGAGAAAAATCACCTTAAGAAGACATGCAGTGTTTCTCCACATAACGGCCTCTGATTTTTGAATTAGCCTATTTACATGAATGTTTTATAACACTTCATAGAGAAAGCAGAAAAGAGATGACAAAAACTGTGAGCATAGCACAGCACAATTGTCTGGAAAGAACAAATTGGTTCAAATTTTGTCCAGTTTCTCTAAGAGCCAGGTATGGACATTTGTCATATCAGAGGATACCCAAAAAATGTATGATGCTGTAAAACAAATGTGATTAGCAAACCACTTGCAAGAAATGTGTTTGTTTAATTAGGTTTTCTTCTGGTGCACACGTTTTCTTAAAGATATTGCATGCAAGAAGCATTTTGCTGGTATGATTGTTATAACTTGTGCAAACTTCTAGGGGCATTGCAGAATTCAGCAGAATTATGCTGTTCTCATTTTCAGCTATGCTTTTTGCAACTCCATGGCTGAAGTTATCTGGAAGCCCTTGTGCAGTGTTTTATTTGTGTAAGAATGAAAGTTATTTGCAAATAACTTGTATATGTGGATGTATACAAGTATACATGCAGTATATCTTCAAGATACACACCCACATGCACATTTATCTTCTGCCTTAGTCTGTCATTCAGCATCTTGTTCTTGAGATGAAGTGACATTGACACTTTCTCTCTTTGTTGTCCTGAATAAGAGGGAACACGAAGTGTGAGGGCATCTGTGAGGCCTTGTCTTAACCAGAATATGCACGAGCAGGACTTGCATACAGACTGTACATCTCAAAGAACCTGCGTTACTGGAAGGAAGTCTGAAGCATGAGTGTCCAGTGTTCTCCTAGACTTCCAGAGATTTTGCTAGCCAAATTGTTCAAAACATGCATGTGAAAAGAGTGGTGGAAAAGCATTGTATGCCTCAAGCATGAGTTACTGCCTCTGATTTTCCTGGGGATTCTCATGCAGCACTCATAGGGTCTGTAAAGGGTTGCATCAGAGAGAGAGAGGTTTGCATCCTATATGGAAAATAATGCATTTCTACTGAATTTGGCAGAAGACACCTTCTTGTTGTGAGACTTGGCATTAACTTAACACAAAGGAGTCATTAATCTTTCTCATGCTCCTAGTCAAAATTAATTGCTTTTTAAATAAGCCACAACTTAATTAGTTGTTGAAAATGGTTATAAAACATGTGGTTATCTAAAGGTCACAAATTTGTCAACATTAAGTGCAATATTATCTTCAATGACATTCATTTGTTTAAGAAAGCTTCCCTATTTCTTACTTTTCTTAAATAGAATAAATCCCAAGGAGAATGATATAGTGTGGGCTTCCAAAGATAAATGTAGAAATGAAGTCATGTCCTCTTTTTAATTACAATTGCTATTCATTCCTGCAGTACAGGAAAAAGTTACAATTCTAATCAGCTAAAATCCATATTTAGAGTGAAATATATTTAAGAAACCAGAATAATCAAAGGTACTGGGAAAAGTCTTTGATTACTGTTTTTCAAAGCTAACTACTTTATCAAAGCAATAGACTGGGTAGATTATTAGGTAGGGCTCGGTGGAGGGTGAGGGAAGTTGCTCATGAGACAGTTTTTTTAATTCAACTCTCTTGCTTTCTGTTTGCTTTTAAAACTTAGAGGCACAGGCACCAAATACCTTGTGATCTTTAGCTGCAATGAAACCAAAACTGTATAATATCACTGGAATGTCGGCACTTGCTGCCTTAATCCTGTACCCATAGTAGCTGTACTCCATTTCCTCCACTGAGCTGCCTTTAAGCCCTTTGAAAGAGAACGGGAAGAAAAGACTTTGGGTGGAGACAATGCCAGTTTCCCGTTCTTGAAATATTTTATTATCTCATGTCTAGTTTGTATCCTGAAACTATCCCTGCTGTGTGTCAGCCATTTATCTCATGGATATCCAGACACTAGGGCAGAGTGTACAGGCCTGTGTCTTGATCCTGAACATGGTGTATAGGCAGCTGGAAAACAAGATTCTGTGTGCTGGGACGCTGGAGCTGGATTTATTGCTGGGGTGCAGCACTGTGCAAAAGCAGCCATTCATCTGCATGACCCAGCTGCCAGAAGCCTGTGAAATGGCTGTGTTGCATCTCATGAACCACATGAAAAGCCACACATTTGCACAGCAGTGCCCACGGTGTGGTCCCTCTCCCACGTGGTTGTTGTGTGGGCAGTCTCTCCAGGCACATCCTGTCCAGTGTGACACACCAGCTGTGCTTGGGCTCGCCCGCTCTCAGGGGGTGCATGAGTCAGGTCACTTCCAGCTCAGGGTTTTCTGTGTGGAGGTTTAAGCATGTCCAAAGAAGACTATTTTAAATTTTCTTTAGTAGATATTGTGTCTGTTTTCTAAATGTGCAGCTGCTTGGATTTCTTTTTAACTGCATTACTGTTATGGTGTGCTTTTGTGAGAGATGCAGATAAGTCATATTTGCTAGGAATAAAACTCAAATTTCAAAGCCCTCTAGAAATATGAGAATTTGATTACATGATGAAAGGAAAATAACGAAGAATCCTAAAGCGTAGTAAACTTGGTTTCTGTGTGTGCGCACAGTTGCTTCAAGTTATGTTGAAACTATTAAAAGTTTCATCAGTTCTTACATCAGCTAATAATTTCGTTGCCTTTTTATTTCAGATGTTGATGAATGCCTTCAAGACAGCAATGTTTGCCTAAGAGGAAGCTGCATAAATACTGAAGGGTCTTACAAATGCACTTGTCCAGATGGTTTCCAGCAGATAGCAAATAGGGGATGTCAAGGTATGAAAGAGGTGTAAAAAACCCCTGCATCATTATTATAAATGTGCAGGTTTGTATATGTAACTTGTGATAGTCACAGATCATGCTAAGGAAGAGAAACTCATTTATCATTTGTAGTACTTTCTTACTCTTCTTATTTTCTATTATCATGCATTCTATTCTGTCTGTAAATATATGCTGAGAAATTGCTTCAAGTGGCTGAAGTCTCAGCCTTCATAACTTGAAAGAGAATCTGTGTTAGAACTAATAAAGATGCAGTGCTGCTTTTTTCCTAAATCTTGAAAACATTTATTTTGACAGAACGTTCTATGTATTGTGAATCAGAGATGTAACAAGAGCTGCATTGTTAGGATCAAGTCACATTGAATATCTCCTCTTTAAAACGCTTGCAGTACTTTGTGGAGGACGGGTGGGGACAAAGAGAATATGTTATTTGATATTGAGTTAGCATTGCCAAACCCAGGAAAACACTTCCCAGTTTTTAACACTGAACAATCCCATCTTCGTGTTGGCACAACACCCAGGCATGCCTCATCACTTTTGCCCACCATTTTTGTGCGACAGAAACCACAGTATTAGAGCTGGAAAGTGATAACATGATCATGTTCTAAATGGCCAAAGGACCAGAACACTGGACTTGGCTGTGACTGCTTACTTATGCACAGTTTAGACTTGAGGTGAGAAACTGAATTCCAGCCCAGCCACATTGAAAATCTTCTGCAACAAATGCTAAATTCACTGTAAAAGTTCTGAGTATTCTGTGTGACTGCTTTCTAATTCAAAAAATGTTGCATTGAGCATACAGAAGTGCTGTATTACACCTTGCTTTAGCAGATAAAAGAGAATTGACCACAAGCTGAAATTAATGGTAGTTTTGATACCCCTCTAATCTCTTCACTTTGCCATCTAAAGTAGTAGATATATGCCTCATATTTTAAATGGATAAATATAACAAAACTGAAAGCACTTATGAGCCAACTAACGGGCAGACAGTCCAAACAGAGACTTATTGAATTAAACTGGCAAATTTATCACAGAGTGCAGTGTCTGCAAGTTGAATCTGGACTAGACTAGAAGTTAGGGATATGTGTTTTGGTAAGGAGAAAGTGGAAAATACTCCAAAACATGAGGAAATGCAGTTTGCTCTTTCAGAGGTATTGTACCAAATTTCCTTGACATTGCTTTTTTTGTTTTCCTGTCTTTTAATACATCATTCTACCTTGTGTAATCAGCTGTTTCAGTATCCAGTATTTTGTGGCAGTTTTAAGACAGCTAAATCTTGAGTACAGTATGAGGAGGTACAATACTATCCTTGTCATTGCTGATCTCCCACCATTCTTGACTTTGAGAGGGCTTCAGGAAGTAGTTGTTGGTTTGCATTTGCTAAGAATTCAGAGAAAGCTTTATATATGTAGGTGTTGTGTTCACCACAGTGCACTTAGTTTTCCTTAGGCACCTCATGCAGATACAACTTCCCCGAGCTGCCTGCCTCTTTTCTTTCCTCTTATGGCCATGATTTCAGGACACTGGTTGGAAGGTTTACACACAGGCTAGAATCTGTTTGTAGCTAGAGAAAATTCTATCATCAATGTCATGGTTTTGAGACAATAATATTGAAACCATAATTTCTCTAGTGTATCAAAATTGCTGGCTACTTTGATACATTCTGGATGGCTGTAGGCAACAAAAGGTACAGTTAACAATGAGAAATTCTACTATTTGGATAAGGGGTGAATAAACCTCATGGGTAAGTTTTGTTTGTAAATTTGTGTTTGATTTCAGCATGGTACTGAATGCTTCTTAATGGGTTTTTGTAAAGTAAAAGATACAAAAGTGCAATTACAACATGAATGATAATGGATATAAAAGTGGTAGTACCTTCATGAAATAATAAAGTCCTTAAGTTCTGAGGGCAGATTTGATTGCTGACATGAGACATCAAAAAAAAGGAAATACTTGTTTTTCAGGTTCACAAGTTTGAAAAATGCTTTCTAAGTTAAAAATAGAACCAAACAAAAAAGACTATGGTAAGCTGTTATACAGCAATCTTTTGAGATCATTCCCACTCCCCATCAGCAAAAAAAAGAGCATTTGTCTTTAAATTATGTAAAATCAGCCTTCTGGGAAAAATGCAGCTCCAAACCTGCTAGTAACATGTAGAGTCAAATACCCAAGTTGACCAGTGTGCAGCCACCAAAAAGCAGTGAGATGGGGCTGAGAATACCTGTAACGTAGGAGAAATGTTGGTAGGATGGCACTTATGCTGATTTCCCCCAAATCACTCTCTGCTTATCCTCATCACAGAGTGATGTGGCAAGAGTATGATGCAGCAGAACATATTGACATCTATGCAGAGTTTAAGAATGATCCCAGGATATTTGGTTACTCTGGAAGATGAGCCGTTCACATGGCTGTTTACATAGCCAGTGGAAATAGAAGCTGCTTTTAAGATTAATTGAATTTAGGCTTAATATTAAGGCTGTGATGCTTTGCAAAGCTCTTAATGTCTCTGTGCTTTCAGATATCAATGAATGTGAGAGATCTGACCTCTGTTCACCACATGGAGAATGCCTAAACACAGATGGCTCCTACCAGTGCATATGTGAGCGGGGCTTTTCTGTGTCTGCAGATGGCCGAACATGCGAAGGTGAGACAAGTTATAATAATTCATTCCCATTGATTTGCTGTTATTAGGAGGGTGAGAAAAATAGCCAGTCCCTGCCAACTCTAAAATCTGCCACTTAAGGGCCATTTGTTCTTTTTCTTGTAAATAGATGATGTGCAAAGTGTGTTTGGAACTCCAGCTTCTGATACGTTTCTGTGAGTAAGACACCACATGAATATTTAGGATTATCTAATTTGAAGCTTAAGTGCTTTATCAGCAAGCCTGAGGTACCTGAATGTTCTCATTGCTGTGTGGAAGACAACAGAACCTTGCTTGTCCAAACTATTATTTAAAATATACAGATTAAGCAGCAGAAAAGTATTTCTAGTGAGAAGTTGTAGTGCAATACAGTAGTTCTGTTATAGAACTTCAGGGATTTTGAAATGGCAGAAATTGAGTAAATAGCAGTAATTAGATCTTTATAGAAACACCAACTGGGAGCCTGGAATTTAGGGTAACTATGTTTTTTATGTTGCTATGTCATGAGAATATATCCTGTTGCTAATGGTGTACACACATTTGCAACTGATGCTGCTCTCCTGGACTGAATTTAAAACAGGACACTTGTGCTCAGTGATACCAAGACGGAATGTGTCTTTGTGAAGTCAGTGATGCTTATAGAAAATAAACACTCCCCTGACTAGATTAAGAATGGCTATTCTTGTGGTTAAGAGGAGTGTTCAAGACAGTAAGGCTTGTGGGAAAAGTTCAGAAGGGCAAAAAATTATATGGTAGTATTTCAACTGGATGCATGCTGAGGAGAAGCACTGAGCCAATGATAGTTCAGTGTTAGAACCAATAGGTAGTGGATTTTAAGCACCCAAGAAGTAAGCAACTGTTCTCTCTCCCAAATTATCAGCCAGTTAATCCATATGTGATTTGTTTTCACAGGCCACTTCTCATAGTTCACTTAGTAAACTGTAGTGAAAATGTTGTCCTTTGGTGGATGAGAGTTCTTTACACTGAAACTTGTGTCTGACTGTTGCATCTCCCTACTAATACCAGAGGAGAACGAGCATTACAGTTTTATTACTGAAGCTGGCATATCACCTGCCATGTATTTAGTAATGTGATCTCTCATGAAATGAAATGCTTATGCTGGCAGGAACACTGCTATGCTTGATGTCAGGGAATAAGTGCTGTATATTTAGATATAGCATAACATCAAACATACCACTTGTGTTTTAACTATTATTGATAATTATAAAAAATTCTCCAGTGTTCTTTAGTGCTTTTTTCTCTCTAAACATTTACTTCATTTTGTAATCATGGCATAAGTTGAAAGAAATATTCTCTTACTGCCAAGACAAAAGCCTGGCCAAGTAGGCTAGAGAGAGTGAATCTGAGTAACTCCACTGATTCATGGAGGAGGCAGTATTTTATGATTTGAAATAATGGGGATAATTCCAAAGCATGTTTGTGGACTTTTTCATCAGCATGTATACATTTCACCTAGTGTTCAGGAAGGATATGGCCACATATCTTCAATTGCTCTGCAAGAAAAGTAGTAGCAGGTGTTTTGCCTCATTCTTGAGCATAGAGAGGAAAAAAAGTGCTAGAGAAGAATACAGGCTTCTCTTTGTCAAAGCCAAACACTTCATCTAAAAATGAAGCTAGAAGAACACTTATTAACCTTGTGAAATCAAACTCCCAGAAATTAAAAAAAGCACAACTGAAAGGGAACACAGCTTTAAAAAAAATCCAAAGTCATTGGCATCTACTGTTAGGAGACATACCAGAAACAATGAGGTCCTTTGCATCTCTGACATTTAATAAAATAGCAGTTTCCAGGGAAAGGTTGCTGTCATATATGATGAGGTAATACAAAGTTAATCTCCATTAGAACAAAAAAGCCAAACCTTTACTAAATAGAAAAATATGAAGTCACAAGATCTTATTTCCAGGATTGTGACTAGTTTTGGAACTTTTTAATGAAGAATAAAACAAGTACAAAACCAGTTGAGCATGCTTCATGAGTAATTGGTGTTGTGTATGGAATACAGATCAGACTTTATATTCAGCACTTGGAAAAGAATTTTAATAACTTGGCAAAGCAAGGGTACTTCTAGTCCCTGAAGCAGCAGCACTCCTTTTCCACCACAATTAGTTTCTCCCTTCTGTCATTTTCATAAAAACTACTCCATAATTTTGAAAAAACTCATTTTAAGAGAGCACTGATGGCATCAGTGTCAATATTTGTAGTGGTGTCAGCTTCATGCTAAACAGCAAGATGGAACAAAAGGAATGTGTGACATTCCAGGTACTGAGAAAGCATGTGGCTTCCAGCCGCAGGAGCTACTGTTCTTTACACTAAGACCCTCTGAATTTAATTCTAGGTAAGTCAGTGAAAAGAACTGTTTATACCATCAGAGGAAGAACCTGAGAAAATTTTCCTGGATTCACACACCTCTCTGTACCTGGAGAGTAGATTTTCCATATCTCCAGACTTTTTTTGAAGTTTGAAACAACAACAGCATAAAACATTTAAGAGCTTCATGTGGTTTAGTTCTGGTATGGAGTTTTTTTACCATTGACCAAAGTAAACTGAACAGCTGTGGAAACTGTTTCTTCTTCCAAGGTGTGGACAAACTTTTGTTGCAGCAGTGACATTCCACTGCAGCCTGGCCCCAGGCTCAGAAATCTGACTGCACTGGGCTCTCTGAACTCAGAGTGCTCCTTAGGTCCTTGTTGAGCTCTCTGGGGTTCATGTAAAAATGGTGTTTTACCCAGCTGGCTGCTAGTCAAATATGTTGGCAAAACCTCAAGTTAGAGGTTCTCTGATGTTTAAGTCAATACCCTGCCTCAAGCATCTCTTCTGTCTCCATGTCCCATCCCATATGTCTCTCACTGCTGCAACAGGCAGTCCAAAAAAACTTATTCGTCCCACCAGAGCTCTCCGACCTCTGCTTCTTCCTTTTTATGCATGCATGTTATGGGTAGCCTTGGAAGTTTCAGAATCTGAGCTCTGCTTCTATATAATCACTTTACAGACCTGTCTTAGGAGCCAGTTCCTCTTCCAGACATATTGTTATGTTAAGTAGATTTCAGTGAGATTTAAATATCATGCTTGAGGTTGCCTTCAGCTTGTACAGGTAGTCAGAAAACAGGAACACAGTGTTGAGCTCCACAAAAGTGTGCATGAGTGCACACATCTTGCCTTTTGTTTAAAGCAGGCAGCACTGATTAATGGATTCTAAAATAGGTTCTAATTACAGAGAACTGTTTTAGTCACTCTATAGACAGAGGATATTAGTTTCATATTTTTTTTTCCCCTGACTTTGTTTCCATGTAGCAAGATAATTGCTGATTACAAGCCTCACTTTTTATGGGGTGATTTAAGAAACAAATGTCCTTTCCGGCTGTAAAAAAGAGTCCTTGGAGTGAACTGTCTAGACAAGGAAAAATATTTGGTGCTTGGACCTTCTCTGTAATATCCCATGCACTGAAAGATGTTCAGAGTGTACTTTATAGAAGAAAACCTGTCTTCTGTGGCTGTATTATACATTGAATGAGGACACTTGCTGCAATCACAAGTTTTGTTTCTGTGACTTTTTTAGTTAATTACCTTGGGTTACCTGTGAAGATCCAGCTTCATGAACCATCTCCCTGTTACCTTTAACATTTAGGTTTTAAGAAGAGTTCTGTAATTGGGGTCATTCTAAAATTTCCAGTTGTATTTTCTTCTGCGTAGGTTTTTAACAGTAGCTGTTCCGTGGCTCAGGAACTTTTTGTAGTTGTTCACTGAAAACACAAACACTGTGTTATTGTCTGTTGTCTGAAATTCCAGGCTGTCAAGCCACCATTGTTTACGCATTTTGAATTTATTTTCTTAACAGAGTTTTCTGATTAAGAGACAGAGTATTCAGATGTTTTTACTAGATAGGTGAAACTCTGCTAATCACATGAGACTATTAATATCAGATATGTTATGCAGTGAACAGCAGCAAGAAGGAGGGACCAGAAAAACACTGTAAAAATTTTTTACTGTCTTCCTCCCACTAACTCTGTATGCATCATTTTATAATTTTGTCACTGTGGGGGCTTGAAAAGAAAAATGTATAAAAGGTAGCTCTTGACCCTTCACTTCTGACAATCTTTAGCACAGGTAAGTTGTTTATTCGTGTTGCTGAATTAATTCTACTGAAAGGGCTTTGTGGTAGGTTTCAATAAGTTCAATATCTAGAAACCATCCAAATTTTCATATTCAATTTCTTGAGAATAAGCATACTGGCTATTGTATTCTTTGCCAAATACAATAGCCTTTCTAAAGTAAATTCTTTGAATATTTTTCCTTTGTTTAATAAATCAAGATGAAAAGATCATTAAAATCTTTTCTACAAAACTTAAAAACCAATTTTTCTGCCAGTTCCATCTGCAACTTTTTTATAACCATCAATTATGTATGTGTCCTAGATTTTGGTGTATTTAGTACATACAGTTGTTGCCTGCATTTCATATGTAGGCTGAAGTTTGTTAACCAATGGATCAGCTCAGTGGGACAAGTAAGTTTTCTATCACTTAAACACCCTAACATGAAACTATATGCCTTTCTGAGAAAAATGTTAAAATTTCACAGTTTGTTCCAGAAATGTCCAGTTTGTACAGAAATTGCCAGGGACAGTTTTTTAAACCTTTTTAAGATGCTCTGGATAGACTCTTCTGGCCTTAAAAGTCTACATGCGATTCCAAACCTGTTCAGACCCCACCACAGCACACAGGAAAAGCTGTTTTTCAAGATCCCTGTAGCAACACATTTCTTCCTCTCTCAGGATTTTTCATAGAAGTACGCAGAGAAAAATAAAGAATAAAAATAAAAATTATTTTCTCTGTTTATTTTTCTCTGTGTACTTCTATGAAAAATCCTGAGAGAGGTAGAAATGTGTTGCTACAGATCCCAAAAACACCACTCCCTGAGGCATGCAAAGCTTGTATGGATGAATTTGAGCACTTGGGTTGCAAGAGGGCTGCAAAAGAGGTAACAGGTGTGGATGGTAATAACATGCTGCTCAAATTTTGGTACCTTTGGTAGCTTGGGGGATGGTGACCACATGGTTCAAAGACCAAGAGTTCCCTTTCAGCTGAGCATAAAACACCATTTAAAAGTGGAAAAGTCCTTGCATGGTGAGTACTGTCAGGATAAGAATGCAGTGTATCTTTGTATCTTTGCTGACATGTCTAGGTTTTTATTTGACAGCTGTGAAGAGCTGGAGGAGTTAACAAGACTACATTTCAGCCCTTCTCTGTTCTTACAGAAAAGCACCAGGTGCTGCTCACCTGTTTGGAGAAGCATTCTCTCTGTGGCATTGCAGGATTCAGTTCCAGCAGTTCTTTAGTTCAGGGAGTGCCACTGGAGGTAAAATGACAATAGAGTCCATCAGATGAAAGGCTGCCAAAATGTGCAGAATTAATGATAGTTACAAGCACTGAGATAAATTCCCCATACTTTATCCCCATTTAAAATGCAATTATCCCTTGAGGACATGTGCAGAAGGAAAGCAGACAGTGACCTTACTTAACAACATAATGTTTTTTAGGAAAGAAATACAGCAATAATTTCTCTGCTTCAGACTGCAGAGGAATATAGATGGTCGAAGGTACTAATCCTAATAATTCCCTGGAAGGTTCACAGTTTCAGCTGATCTTCTTCCTCTTGAAAAGCACCTCATGACATCTTTAATGACCATATATGGCCAGGGTTTTGAGTTTAGGTCTTACTTTGAGTGGAGATAAAAATAATGCATTCCTAGCACTTGTAATACACTTACAAAAATAAACCACAGTCTGCCACAGGCAGCTCTGCTTCATTATAATTTGATAGGCAGATGAGTCAAAGAACAAACTGAACACGTGCAAATGACTTACTTGTAAAGCCAGCAAACCAAAACTGCACCTACAAATGAAAAGGCCAGAACAGAAAACATTCCAGCACTGGAATTACTTTGTGTACCTGAGTTAGATGACTTGTATGTGTAAATTTACAGGACTTCAGACAGAAGGCTCAGTCCACAGATATTTATCACTTACACTATGAAACTGTGATCTGTGCTGAGAGCCAGAATGAAATCTGTGCAGCACTTCTGCACAGGGGATGTAGCTATACCCTTGAACTCTTTCTGTAGGCACAGTGAGTTCAGTTTCACTCACATTGTTGACTATATAATACTAGAATCTATAAGTCAGTCAGAGAAATTATTTAAACTATGCCTTAGTCTGTGGTATGTAACATCATGTTGTGGTTAGCAAGTTTGGTGAAATAGATGGGTGGAGGCAGTTGACCATTGCTGACATTCTTACTGCAAAGCTAACACTGAAGCAATTTCTTAAACTGTTTGTGTGCTTATATTAATTTTTTGTCTTGTCCTTATGTTCCTTCCCAATGTGTTGAGACATAGGTGCATCTGTTTGCAAAATGGCCCATTTGTGGGTGTTCTGCACTCTTTGTGAATGCCTGCCGTTGGCTGTCACACAGCCTGTCTGATGTTAAAATTCTTCCTTGCAGATGTGGATGAATGTATGAATGGAACGGTGTGTGGCACCCATGGGTTCTGTGAAAACATGGATGGCTCCTACCGCTGCCTCTGTTACCAAGGCTACCAGGACACACAGGATGGGCAAGGGTGTACAGGTGAGCTCATGGGTGCTGGTAGTCACAGCTGCAAAGTTCAAGGGAGCAAAAACAGCATTCCAACAAAATGCATTTCACATTTGTTTTCTGACATTTTTTATTAAAGTTATGCCACTTACTAGTAAAATAGGGTTGAGCTCTTCTTTACTCACTGAACTTTGTGCCAGATGGAAACTTTACTTTGTATCTATTTAATGAAAACATGTTATTAGGACAAACAGGAGGCAACAGCAGATAAACTGAACCACTTATTTTATTTCTTTTAAAAAACCCAAGAAACCTCCCTGTTTGTGCATGTCAGAACCATTCGCAAATATAATTGCATGAATTTAATATCTTAGCCTATTTAAGTGCTACATCTGTTTAGTCTCTTAGTTGAGTAGCCAGGACCCTGCATTACCCCCTGCAGGAAATAACATCTGGAATGTGGCGCAGCCAGGCTGAATTAGATGGCACCTCCCTAGGCATATGGTGTTTAAACAGATTTTAACATTAGTTTCCAGCTTCAGGAAAGACACCTATCATCCTGAAATGATGTGGGATTTTTGTAGGTGTGTAAATACTGCACATTTCTTTTGTGACTAATAGGTTTCTAGATCTGTTGTTAATAGTGATGGCTGGAGAACTACTTGAGGCAGCACAAATTTGTAACATAAAATTAATATCAGATCAAGGAGATGTATTCATTAAGCAATTTCTTCAAGGCAGACTCAGGATGAAACACATTTATCAGTAACAGAGACCTAAATGGAATACCAATCAGAGAGGAGGAATTAGGAGTTTTACAGAGTGTTTGTATGCATTTTCTAATATATTAAGTAGTTTTGTTCAAAATTCTTTATGCCATTTGACATTTACTTTGCTGCATACCAAGGTATATTTTGTCATATAGTGACTTTTCATGGATGAAAACAAATGAAGCAGATAAAAAATAAAAGGGGAAAGGAAAGGATGGTGTGAAACTAAATTTAATTTTGAGCATGCACTGAAGTAATCCTGAACCACAAAATAATGCATTTGTTTATTTTTTTCTTGCATAATACTTTATAGTATAAAATACTCCTATAAATTTTGAAGTGAGTTATCAGCCAAAACAATTTAAGGAGAGCTTAAGTCTCTAGTTCCTGACTAGGCAATGTTCCCCAAAGAAGACTTATGCCCTATGACAGTATGCCAGTAAAAAGATAAAAAAAACCCTGAATGCATTTTTTTAAATGTGAGCATCTTTATATAAAAACACACAAAAATCAACATTTATTGAGATAACTAGATTTTGATAAGCAAGAGGTAAAAAGGGTGAAATACTGCTTCACAAGTTAGACCATACTCAGTTATAGGAATTTCTAAATTGTGATAAAGAAATTACTATTTCTGATGCTAATCAGCATAATTTCTGTCTACTAATGAGGTTCACTCATTAGAAGTAAGTTTTCAAATGTCAACGTTAGCAACTAAAAAGAAAGTAAAATTAAATTATCTTGGTAGTATTTGGTAATCCTTGTTTAAACAACAGACAATTCTATCAGTCAAAAAAGAATTTCAGGTTGGCTCGTTAGCAGGTGTATGGAATCCAAATTAAAAATATGTGGAATTTTTTGGAGGGAGGAATTTTGCAGTGTTCAGCCGGGATCCCTGGGTGACCTGGGCACAACTTCTGTGGGTCCCAGAGCAGCCTGTGAGTCCATGCATAGACATATGGTGGCAGTGGGGCTGGGGAATTCTCTGTTTGGTGGTTGTTTACAAGAAAACTGGTGTTTTGGAGAGGAAATTCTCTTTTTTGTAGTGCAGTCTGAATCTCACCAAAACCTGTTCATTTTGCTCCTTGAGTTTAGTGAAAGTTTGGTAATAAAGATAAGAAACCAAATGAATCACTCCAAGTCTTAAATGCCAATAAGAGAATACACAGATAAACAAGTATTTAATAATGAGAAATGTGTTCTGATCTACAGTCAGGACCTAATCAACACAAATAGTCTATAAACTGCACTGTGACTTTCAGGGTTCTTTATTTCAAAGGACTTACTACTTGTTTATGAATCCACTTAGGTATTAGTGAGTTTTTAATCCTTCTCCAGAGATCACATCTGTAATCTGGCAGATAATATTGACACAGATACAGCAGATAAAAGAGCAGTCGGTAGTGGGTCTCAGTTGATTTATGTTTTGGATTTTTTCCCCAGATGTGAATGAATGTGAAATGTTGAGTGGAGTATGTGGCGAAGCCCTCTGTGAAAATGTTGATGGTTCTTTCCTGTGTCTGTGCTCTGATGAAAACCAGGAGTATGATCCAATGACCGGACAGTGTCGCTTCCGAACCTCACCAGGTAAAATGCCAGCAGATTTTTGCATGCTTGGCATAATTTCAACTACACACAGAGCCATTGGAAAGGCAAACCTGGTTCAAGTATTGGTGTTGCTTTAACTACAGCAGAAAAATTTAAAACTTCATCATTGTCTTGAAAGTGTGTGCATGAGAGGAAGATTTTCTAGGATGAAATGTGTTAGCAGTGAATCATTAGCAGTGAAAATACAGCAGAAGTATCTTCTAAATGTTATACATCAAGAGACTTGGCAGTGATATTGAGCAATTACTACAGGTAGGAGTAAACAGTCTCGCTGACTGTACTGTAACAATGAAATCTGATATGGAATCAAGTCTATAACCTGAGTGATTTTGGTTTTTGCCCAAACTTTTACAAACACTCATCAGTATGTTTAAGAGAGCATTATTAAAACCAAGAGTTATATTTAGTTGTTGTGGTTTCACCCCAGATGGCAACCAAGCCCCAAGCAGCAACTTACTCAGTCCCCTAGAAAGCTCATGGGTTGAGATAAAGACAGATTAAAAGGGAAAGTAAAAGCCACACACACATGCAAAGCAAATCAAGGAATTAATTGACTGCTTCCCATGGGCAGGCAGGTGTTCAGCCATCTCTGGGAGAGCAGGGCCCCATCACACATAATAGTGACTTGGGAAGACAAAAGCCATCACTCCAAGCATCCTCCCTCTTCCTCCTTCTTCTCCTCATTTTATATACTGAGCATGATGTCATTCAGTCTGGAATATCCTTTTGGTCAGTTTGGGTCACCTGTCCTGGCTGTGTCTCCTCCCAACCTCCTATGCACCCCCAACTTCATCACCAGTGATGAAAGCAGAAAAGGCTTTGGCTCAGTGTAAGCCCTGCTCAGTAATAACAAAATCCCTATGTTATCAACCCTGTGTTCAGCACAAATCCAAAAACCAAACCCATAGCAGCCACTCTGAAGAACTCTGTACCAGCCAAAATCAGCACAATATTCTTCTCTTATTAGCATTATTTAGAATTAATTAGTCCTGGGAGAGGGTTGTTGGGAAAGCAAAAACTCAAACCACTACATTGGTGTCAATCTACCTCTGTTGTCAGTCTCTCTTGAGGTGTCCTTGCCTGGTTTACTCCTGTTTTTCCTACTAGTCCATTGTACTAGATTTTTGAGCTTTTCTTATAAAGTGTTTTGGGTGTTGAAAATACTACTAGAAATATACTAATTGAAAATTAGTGCCTTAAAGCTGCCTTCACATTTCTGCACTGATCCAGTTTGGAGATCCACAGGAGGATGAACAGATTACAAGAAATGACAGGGTTTACTTGCATAGCTTTTTTCCCCTCCAGAATGCAAATCTTAGTATTTTTTTTCCTTGTTTTCTTATACTGCAGGCTGATGTAGCTTCCAGAAATCCTTAGAGGAATTGGCTTTTTTGCCAGAATGCTAACTTTATAGCTTCCAGACTATGGCTGTTTTCTCCTATCACTCATGCTCTTTCTGACTTGTAAAGAGGGTTGAAATATCCATGATCTAATTGTCACAAATATTTAGATCAGTAAATGTAGCACTCAGCAGCACTCAAGAAGTTGCCTGTGCAATACCATTAACAGCTGATTGATTAATGTTTTGGGCCTGTGAGGAGGCAGTACTCAGGAGAGTTCATCTAGCTGATGAAACAAAACCAGAACTAAAAAAATACCACAGGACCTGAGTCATGTAAAAAGAATTCGCATCCAAGAGACATTTGAGGACATACCGTAACATTACTCTGGGGAGGAAGGGGATGAAGAGCACAGTATGACCGACTCTACTGTCAACAGATGGATACTCTACTGTCAGTACTAATTCCATTATGCTATCAGCAGTGAGCACAGCTTTGCTGTGATCAGTCTGGAGAGTAACTGTTCTTCCTTCCCCTCCAGGATTCATCAGGCTCTAACAAAACACATGCTTTGCCTTTGTCTCTTCTCTGATAAGGTCATCAAGATCTCTCATAGGAAACCACAAGGAGCTAATGAGAAGTACTTCACATCATACGGTGTTGGACTAGAGTAAGGCAAAATGGCAGTACCTGGAACAAAGATCTTACTCTCCTTTTTTCTTCCAAAGTAAAAAAGGAGCAAAGACTGTTATTAGTTATTCATATAAACTATTCTTGCTGCAAAGAATGCTGGAATAGCCACACATCCTCTCCGGCTTTGACAAGCCACATACTCAAGTCAGGCATGGTGCTTCCAGAGTTCCTGTGGTGCATATGGACATCATCTGTCAGCATTAGTTTGCACCATGCCTATGAAAGGCAGAACTTAAAAGGCAGAAAGGAAGAACTTGATCTGTGTTATCCTGTTGCAGATATCTGTAGTTCAGGCTTGTTCACCCAGCTCTTGTTTATTTCTCGTTCTTTATTTTTGTGCATAAAGCAGTGTTTGTCCCCCTTGTATGAAGTGCACATAGGTGACATTTGTTCAAATGTTACTTTAATTTGGGACTTTTCTTCCATGTGGTTAAAAGGCTGTTGGATTTGTGGAGTGCTGTGTGTTCACGCTTTTCTCTACTTGTCCTTAGGGCTCTCAAGATTTCCTTTTATTTAGATTCCACTTGGTGGAAATTTGTCTGTTGTTAGCTGTGCCTTGAAACAATCCTCCCAGTGGATATATCAGGAATTTAAATCCCTATTGTCACTTTCCAGTCAAAAAACCCAAAAAAGTGCAAAAAATTGTTCAAGACTTAGATTGTCTCATTCCCCTCTTCTCAGCCCTGCCATTCATAGATGGAGGAAATGTTTCAGAAGTAATCAGATTCTGAAAGTGAGAATTGTTACTCAAGCTGTTTACTCAGAGTCATCTGAGTATTTGCTGAGTTTTTAAAAGTCACAAAGCTATAATGACTATTTTTCATTTTTACAACCAGTTTTCTGATTGCATCTGTAAGCGTTGTTGATACACGGTTGCAGTATTTAAGATCCTGTTAGTTCTATGATTTGGTTTTTTCAGATCACAGTTTTTAACAACGCTATTTAGACAAACATTTCAGTGTATGCTGAAGTCTAAGCGTATGCTAATCTGTCTTATCCACTGAATCTTACTGATGCATGATTTTGCATCAAACATATTGTAGGATTAAGGTTATGCTAAGATATATAAATCTATTTCTAAGAGATACTTAAGAATCCAATTCAGCAGCAACTAGAATAGAACAGTTATATCAAAAATGTGGTAAAATTATTTTCCTTTACCAGCATGCCTTAGGTATAGAGATATTTTAAATTTTATAACCAAAAAAAATAAAAAATAAAAAACCAACAATGATACAAAAAATAAACATTCATTTTCTGTCATGTTTTGTCAACATACCTAGTGAAATCACTTTCAGAAACAGCCTGTTTGCTAAATGTTTACTAATCTATGACAGAGAAATTATAAGATTGTAGACATAGACTGGTCTTAGTTTAAAAAGAATAAAAGAATACTTGTGTCTCATTTGCTTTCCAAACATTCATGACACCTTCTTGACTAACCCTCACTTACAGCTGTGTAAACAGCCATTTAAGCTGCTGAATATATAATGGGAGGAGAAACCAACACATCATATGTAAAATGGGAATAAACAAAGACATGATGAGACTGTCTCCCCTTCCAGGGCAGCTTCTGATGTTCTTTCTCTGATAAACACCATGAAAGCAGCCATGCTTTCTCTTCTTATGAAGATTTGGCTTTAATTCAGTTAGACAGATGGCAAATGGCCAAGGAAAAATTATAAATTGGTGACTGAAGTACTGCTCTCTCACCTTGGAATGACAGATTTAGTTCAGCTGCATTTCTGTGCTGTGATAGTCTTAATATAGTTCCTATTGGATAGCAACTGATACTACAAAACCACCTCAATTGATGAAATTCTACACATGGAAAATTGTAATTATCAGATGAGGGTTGGCCACAGGCTAAATAACAAAGGTGAAATAAGCAGCCAGCTGGGTGTATCCTTTAATGAACAATTTAGTTATATTGGCAAAACTGCAAAGCCTTGTAGGTGGCAACATTATACTAAATCTGAATGGAGGTGTCTGCCAGCTCCTCAGCCTCCCAAAACTGAAGTCACTTTTCTGAGGAAAATAGAAGTAAATCCAATGGTCTGTCTCTAATTAGAAACCAAAAGAACTATTACACATGTTCATACTATTGAAGTTCAATAATAGGCGATCCATGCTGACATTTTAAAATCTTTTCTCCGAATGGATCTAGTATTTACATGCACAGTAAAGTTCCCTTGTTCCATCTGCTTTGGGAAACGTGGGTGGGCAGTGATAACAGGATTGAAATAGCAAGAGCTGGAGTTCATTTAATTCCTTCAGCATTTGTTAGACATCACTCTCTTCAAGCTCTACCTCACAAACACTTCTTAAGTGAGATCTTAAAACCCACTGCAGAATTGCTTGTCTTTTGTTTCAAAGGTGATTCACTTTTTTTCCCAAGTTTTTGCCAAAGGTCTCTGTTCAGGCAGGCTGATCATCTTCCCTCTTGAGATCATGGTTCACATCTTTCAGCACATGGGGATGGCCTGCTCCTGCACCTTTAAGATTTTCTTCCAAAAGTACATCCAGCCCTCATGGACTCTTATGCCCTTCAGGACTGCTGCCTTAGGGAGTCTCTCAACCAGTCTCCTAAAGAGATGAAAGTCTGCCCTTTGGAAGTCCAAGGTGGCAGATCTGCTAGCACCCCTTCTCACTTCCAAAGAATCAAAATCACTATCATTTCCTGATTGCTTTTCCCAAGACAGCCTCTGACCATCACATCACCTGCCAGTCCTTCTCTGTTCACAAACAGCAAGTCCTGTGGGGCACCTCCCCGGGCTGGCTTCCTCACCAGATACGTCAGGAAGTTCTCTTCCGCGCACTCCAGGAATCTCCTAGACTGCTTCCTCTCTGTGTTGTATTTTCTAGCAGACATCTGGTATGCTGAAGTCTGCCACAACAGTAAGGACCAGGGATCACAAGATTTATCCCAACTGCTTTTAGAATATTTCTTCTGCCTTTCCCCTGATTCTTACTCATAAACATTCAACCCTAACATCCTCATTGTCTAACTCCACACAACTGAGACACTCCCTAACACACAGAGCTACTCCACCACCTCTCTTTCCTTGTCTGTCCCTTCTCAAGAGTTTACAGTGGTCATTGCAGTGCTCCAGTTGTGTGAGTCATCCCACCATGTCTCTGGAAGCAACTCTATTATAGTTTTCCTGCTACACAATGGAGCAAACATTTGTTGCAGTTGTATCTTGAAATGCTGTGCCACTCTGTAAAACAGAGGTTCTGATTCCTGCCACAATAGCTGTGTTTCTTGAGACATGTCTCATGCTTACCTTATTGTGCAAGAGCCTGGGTAAAAATCAGTGAAATCTCAAAGAGTGAGAAATCAGCCAACATGCAATAATTTTAATAGGTTTTTTGTGAGTTAAACATATGTTAAGTACTAAGCATAAAGAATTTCCCTAGATAAAAAGGAAATGAACTAGTCACCTCAAGATTTATCTATCTCAAATTCCTGAATAAAGTTTTGAGTTTGATTGATAAATGTGGGCATACATAATTTTAGAACTTGGTGACTTCACTAAAGACCTGTGAAGTTTCTCATATTGATCAAGTGTGATAACAATTTTATGTGGTAGTTCCCATTTCTAAGCCCTTGATAATAATTTTTGTGAAGTGAAATATTAGGTAGACAGAGTTCTGCAAACACAGAAGCTTTTTAAATAGGTACTTCTTTTCAAGATTGCTTCTTGGTGTATTTTAGGAGTGCTTTGCTTTTGAAAGGCCTTTGACTATTATAGTAATAGGGTATTTATTGGATCTGTGGGACAGACTATTTTAGCCTCCAGTCCATATAAATATTGTGAGAGGACCCACTTGATGCTTAAGGCAATAAATCTTCCTTCTTGTCTGGATTCCTATTTTGAAGTAAAACACAGAGTCAGTTAACTTGACAGCTGTATTATATTCCTCTGCTTACCATGAAGTCAGTAAGTTACTTTTGCAAAAATCATAAAGGGTGTTGTATTCAAATGTGGAGCATGCTTTTTCACAGTGAAAATAAAAGGGGCTGTAAATACTCTTGAATGCTTTTGAAAATTGAGTGTTTTCAGGTCATGCCTTGGCTTCTTTATCTGAGAAGATGAGACTGTAATATTTTCTTAACTCTGCAAAGAGCTTTTGGGTTCATACATGAGGAGCATCATGTCAAAAACTGGCCATGTCCATTAGTAGCAGAACATGAGAGCAGGTACTTAATGCATTGCTTGAAAATAGAGAAGTGCAAATTGGAGAAACCCTTTTATGGCCAAGTTGGAGAACAAGTCTGAAAAAGCCAAAGGAAAGTCATCAACTTCTATAATTCTTTCTGATATCAAAAAGTTAAACTAAAATTTGTACTTAACCATTTTCTTTTCTGCTCTTTTGACCTCCTGGAAAAGTGACTAATTTAATGTGTCATCTTGTGTGGTTTATGTTTTCTTTTCTACCTTAGAAATGCCAATAGAGGCTGATCAACAGGAAGATGGAAAGAAGGAGTGCTACTACAACCTGAATGATGCTAATTTCTGTGACAATGTGCTTACATCCAATGTAACCAAACAGGAATGCTGCTGTACCTTGGGTGCTGGTTGGGGTGATAACTGTGAAATCTTCCCATGCCCTGTCATTGGAACTGGTAAGAGGAGGCCTTCTGTCCCTTTGCAAGCTTTTGAAGCATTGCGTTTGTGTTAACAGAGTGTGCTTTCCCTTCAGAGAAGGGTTGCCCATTAAATCCCATATTTTGTAATATTTAGTCATGACTTATCCATAGGAACCCTCAACAGAGGAAAGAGTGATAAGAATAATTCGTACCTGGTATAAATCCATTGGCTTTTCTGTTGTTGCCCTAAGGATAAAAAGAGCCTATTACTGAATAGTGATTTTAAGTAAATATGGATTCTCACAAGAGCTTTTTCCAGATGCTATGGTAACATGTTAGATTTTTTCCACAAGCTGGAAAACAAAGGTAACCATTACAACATTTTTGAGACTGCCTCTATTCTTTGTAATGCTGTTTCTACAGCACTATAGCTTGCCAATATATATTATGGCATTAGTTTTATATTTTGCAATTTACAGAGCATCAGTTAATAATCTTCTCTGGAGAACATTATTAACCTCTAAATTATTGTTTAACCTCTAAATATTAAATTAGACACACAGAGCCATGTGATATTTGTCACAAATTTTAAAAACAGCACTTGAAACATAAACAAGGATGGCTGAAATTCAGAATCCAGCTGGAAAAAAATCACAGGAGAGAACATGTGTCATCCTTGAGATTAAATGCTGAAGATTACTTTTCACAGAAATGCATCCTCATGTTTAATTCCTGTTTTAATTACACCTTAGAATCTGTCAAATTGAAATGAAATGCAAAATGAAAAAGGAGCCTCTCTGCTTGGATTGGTTTGTTTGATTCTGTATAGTCTCCAAGACACTTGAAATAATTTATCTCTGTAATGTACACCATGTTCTCCTGTTGCAGTCAGTTAGTGTTTTTCCTGTATGAGGACTGAAGAATGTTGACAGGGTTTGTATCTCAGTTGGAGTATGCCTAGATTACAGCTCGCAGCATAGGTCAGAAGGCCCATGCTAGCTTTAATTAAGATAATTTGGCTACTGGTATTGTTATAACTGCAGTGCACCATGAAACCTAGTAAGAACCACATTCTCCTGCCAAAGAGCAAGAGAAATGAGTTTGCCTGAAGCTATGTGATGCTGTGGGCACCCCAGCGAGGTTTGTGAAAGCTCACTCTGCAAACTGAGAACAGGGGAAAGTCAGGCTGCAGCATTTAACATCCCTCATTAAACTAAAGGTGTGTATGATTGCCTGATAGATGTAAACAAGGCTAATATCTCAAATTACCCTGAAATACATGTAACACTACGTATGTGAATACCTTCTTCTTAACAACATAATATTTTTTTTCTTTCTCTCCCAGCTGAATTTACTGATTTGTGTCCTGAAGGAAAAGGTTTCATTCCCTCTGGAGAATCATCTTACGGGCTTCTTGCTCAGAATTACAAAGGTCAGTACTGACTGTATTAAGTTTAATTATTTCAGAAATTTTGGTAGTTGATTGACTAGAAATGTGAGCCAGGAATGTAAGCATACTAATTCACATTTTATTAGGTGATAAAAACAGTTTGTAGTACAAAAACATTACTGAAAATCATCATTCTACAGGTTGTTAAGAATGTCAATTACACAGGCTCTGTAATATTCTGGTTTAATTTCTACTAAGTGCTATATACTGTGAGACTACGTGCTGTGACCACAAACCACAGATACTTGTTTACATATGGAATACAATGCCAGCTTAAATTTGTAAATATATTATGGGGAGTTGGAAGAGGGGAAATAGTTCTGTTGAACATTTGGCCTGCAAGGGCAAATGAATATTAAAACTGAAGAGAAGTTCAGGAACAATATTTTCATTACAGAATTTAATGTAATGGTGGTAGTCCAGTGGTAGTAAAGAAACCAGAGTGATAAAAGTTGGTGAAGGTGGAGGGGAGCTGGCATCACCAAGAAGGAAAAGTGAGATCAGCAAAATTTCTTTTCAGTTTTGAGAAGTAGCCATCAATATTAATAATTTTTAAGACTGTCACAGAGCTCATCTTAAAGTCCCTGAGAGTATTTTTGTTGAGGGATTGTTTAAGGTTGTTGTTTATCTTTACAGATCTAAGATTTCTGTGTATATTCATAATGGGGGTTTGGAACTTGCTGTGTGTGCAGCATATCTAAATTCATCTCAGATAAAATCTGTGTTGTTTTTGTGCTACGAGGGTTAGTAATATCTCTAGCTGCTATAAATACTGAAATGTAGAAATAGTTCACCTGGAAATATCTTCCATAAATCCCTGCCATAATAAGACTATTTCCCTTTTCAGTAAATTTATATTGTGAAACCTTAGGAATGGCACAAAGGACAAACTCTAAATAGATAAATAACTTTTTACTAAAGTGCACTTTTTGTAATGTGTTCTTTCTCTGTTACACTAACTTAAATGTTACTGTTGCTTTTGTCCACAAGTTTCTGCTTGTAGGGGCAATTCCTATTTTCTTACTGGAATTTTTTGTTAGAAGTGAATAGCCTGCTAGCTTTCCTTGGTTTTGCTTCCAGGCTTTCCCATTTTTCTCCAGACACAAATCTGTGATCCACAGGAAAAAGAAAGATGTGAACATGACATTTCTTATTAATCTTTGTATTATTCTTGCTGCTAAACAGTCAAAATATTTAATGTTTGTAGCCACTTAGTGGCTGGAAGAGCGGATGTTAAAATAAATCGTTTTCTAGATCTTTCAGTTCTTCTTGAAAAAAGGAAGCATTTGAAAGATTCACCTTTAAAACTACTGTACAGTTGAAAATTACAGCTTTGGTATAAAATCTGTGGTGCCCCAGAATAAATGGAGAGTAAATATATAGAAGACAGTGAATTAAAACAATTGGTATTGAGAGAAGAATGACCTACTTTAAGTTGTGCCTTTTATAGTCAGTTTTACTACCAACCTAGCTTTAGCAGATTACTCTAAGTAAGTCTAGCAAATGAAAAGTAGTCTGGAAAAAAGGAAGTGAATGGAATTCCAACAGTAACAAATACATAAATATAAGACTGGGAAAAAATGTGTACAACTGTGAAAAGCAATATATGAGCTGGCATGTATTTTCTATGAAACTTCCCTGAAAACATTTAGCCTCATTTGAAATCATGATAGATTCTCTTTGTCAGGCATTACTAGTTCTGTAGTGATTGCCACCTGTGTTCAGCCACAGACACAATTGGTCCTGTGAGGGGAAAGGCTGCACTGAATTTGTGCTTTGAGCAACAAAGCCATGAGCAGTGCAAATAGGAAGATTTCCTACTGTGCACAGCACAGTCACCAAACTGTGCAAAAAGAAGAGCAGTCAGAGAGTCCATCCATAAGCATAACTGCTTAGTTAGTTTGGTAACCAGATGGTGTACTTAAATTTTATCCATGGTGAGAATACCTTCAGTAAAGCAAATTATATGGGAAAATACAGGTTATATGGTTCATCTCTTTTGCTTGGAGTTGGGAGCAATGTGATACTAAAGGAATGAAAGGGAAACTGCAGATTATTCCAGTCTCTGTGTGCCATGGGACTTAGTTCTGAAAGGGGAAGTAATGGTCCACCAATTTTTCCTTTTCCATTCTCTCTACATAGCCTCTTTCACACTAGTTGTCTGATGGGTTTCTTTTTCTGTGGATATCTGTGTTCCTGGTATTTTCTGTTTAAACAGAGAAGTGTATAGGATTTATTCCATCTTGCTTGTCTACATGGCATCACAATAAAAATGGTAACACAGCCTTTAATGTTTTCTCCCCAGATGCTGATGAATGCCAGCTCTTTGGACAAGAAATCTGTAAAAATGGCTTCTGTTTGAATACACAGCCAGGTTATGAGTGCTACTGCAAGCAAGGAACATACTATGACCCTGTTAAGCTCCAGTGCTTTGGTAAGTTTATTTAAAGTGGTCTTGTCACTATAATGGTATGCAGATGGGCAAAACAAGCAGACTCCTACAGCAGGATTCCCATCAGAGCTGTGGCATTTCCAGTAAGGGGAGAAACACTGGGCCTCTGGACTTCTGTAGCAGTTTTGTAAGATGCATTGGGTCATTTCCCTTTCTTCTGCTTGGCTGAGCAGCAATTCTGGATGACATAGCTGTGGCATGTGGAGCAGGGTTTGCTTTATTTGCCTCCTTTTCCAGCAAATTACTCCCAGGAGTTTGCATCTGCAGAATAGCCTTTTGTACTCCTCTGAGTGTATAGTCAAGAGCTGGTGCCAGCCTTAATGTGGGCAGCACAAAGTGATCAGAGGGGGCTCCCTTCTTACATGCATACTGCTGCTTACTCTGCCAAGGTACAGTTTAGCCTTCTTTCTTTCTGTATGGGGTGAGCAGTGAAATGTTGAAGCTCACCTTTCATTTGGTAAGTGTTCTGGGTTTACTATATTAAATGAAATTAATGCAGACTTTTTTGTTTGTTTGTTTGTTTCAAGGATAGCTATTTTCCCCAAGGAGTTAATATGCAATGTGAAATTACAGTTGAGGTCATTGATAAGCCCATTTTAGCCTGCAGAACCCTGTACTCCTTTGGTTCTGGTATTCAACTGAAAATTACTCATGACTATGACCCTGGCTTTTACTTTGTAAGCAGAGCACCATGTATAATGTGCAGAATAGCAGAATGAAAGGAAGCAATTTTTGCAACTGCAATAAGAGAGCCTTTTACCTTGGGATTCTATGATTATTCTTTACAAAGGGTGGGATTTTAACTGATTAAATGTAATTTATCTGAAGTGTCCTGCCCTTCTGTTGAGCTAAATTTCAGCTTTTGCTTTCCAAGACAAATTAAGAAAAATAACTACTATGGCTAGGTAAGGTGATCCCTTCTTCTGACAAGCTCACGAGGAATCACTAAGAGTATGCCCAACTCTAATGCCTGCTGGTATTGTTCTAAAGGGAGACAAATGTGGGAAGCAGTGGCAGCAGGGTGCAGGGTATTCCTGGCACTGCAACCCATGCAGCAAGCCTCCTTATCCTCCCTAGTACTTCTCTATACGAGCTCCCTAAGACTTGAGGATCAGCAGTTAGCATCCTTCAGATGTCTGTCTTTCTCCATGGGCACAGGCAGGATTTTTTTGCCAGCAATGGGTATTTGTGGTCATTTATAGAAGGCATGCAGCGGAAAGTCTGCTCGTAATACAGGAAAAGAGAAACATAGATTAACACAATGCAAATACTTTGTGCTGGCTTTCCTTGATACATTTCCTTCCATTTTAAAGACACAGATGAATGTCAGGACCCAAACAGCTGTATTGATGGCCAGTGCATTAACACAGAAGGATCTTACAACTGTTTCTGTACACACCCAATGGTTTTGGACACAACAGAAAAGCGATGCGTCAGACCAGCAGATTCAAATGGTATGATCTGTTATACATATTACTGAAGTGAGTACACCTCTACAAGGTGGTGCTGACATGGCTACAGACCCCAAGTCTATGCTTAGACTGGGTCATCCTTGGATGAGCCTGCTCTTCTGGAGGATTTTGGAAGGCAATGCTTGGCCCATCATCTATTGATCCAGAAGGCATCATGATGTAGGATTCCACAGTGCTCCACTTTGCCTATACAGACAGGACATTGCTGGAAGTATTGTGAGATTAGGCTCGGGCTGAGGAGTCTTCAGCCAGTTCACCAGCTCTGCGTCTGCCTTGTCCAGCCTTGTAGGTAATGAGACTCAGCCTGCTTTCTGTCTCAGTAAGGCTGGAGTTTGGCTGCAGGCTAAGTCTTGCATTCAGTTCTACCAAAGTAAAATAAAAGCAGGAATGACAGGGTATAGGAGGAAATAGCTAAAATTGTATGTGTGCTTTCAATTGATTAGCTTTGAAGGTACATTGAGCTCACAGTTTCAAGCTGTGGGCTTCAATGTCACTGTTAAAGTAACATTTTTGTGTTCCCTTTTAATTTCAGTAGACACTGATTTCAGAAAAAAATGTTAGATATTATGAGATTCTTGGAAATGTCTCAGAAATCCAGATCATTATGCAGTCTACACAGCTTTGTCTATGCCACTCATGTCTTCGAATGAAGTGTTACAATGGGTTTGATTTAATGCTGGCGCTGTATAACCTATAAATCCAAACCTCTTGTTCCTGCAACTTTTCCTGAGATGCTTGTGTAAAAGGAAATGGGAATACAGAGTGAATGCCTGCTTTAGTCACTCCGAATTGTAAGGCTGATATTTTGAGAAGTAATGTGGTTGCCCTGTTGTGTGGAACTGTGAAAGAACCACAGCATTTCTATTGTTCTATCTTCACTTAAACAAACCAAGAGCAGGATTGTCCTTTGGGTTTATCTAGGATGTGAAGAGAATGCAAGAGCCCAAAGGGTCTTCTGTCATGAGACATTCAGCTGACACAGTAGTGATCATCTCAGCCAGCACAGAGCACTCAAGCCTTGTATCCCTACTGGCAATGTCCTCCTCATGCAGAGGGAGAGGGGGCAGGCTGGTTCTTTTGCTGCCAGCAGAAGTTGGAGTCGGTTGCAGAGACCCACTGCTGCTTTTCACTGCATATTCTGGCAAGTTCTTAGAATAGGTGTCTAAGTTGTGATCACCTTTGTAGTTTCAGAACTCAGTTTTTCTCTTGAGCAAGGTTTCAGTTCTGTACTCACCCATGCATAATGTAAAAATGCAGGAAATTGATATGCACAGACAAAACAGAACCTTGGTTTGTGACAACACTTATTTTTCACTCTGTGTTGGAACAAAATCAAAACTTTGCAGATGTCTTCACAAAATGATTGTGCTGAGGTTTTTACATTCCAAGTGGAAGATTAAGTTTATGGTTCCTCTCCTTCCAATCAGCAGTGATCAGAACTTGCTGGGACTGGGAATGGTCTCTTCTGAGATCTGTGTCAAAACTATTATGCCTCTGAAATATTCCAGCCTTGGAAAAATACAGATTTTTGTTAATGTTCATAAGAATGTGACAGTAGTTCACAGCAGTGTTCTGTCTTTAACAATAGCTGTAAGTGAATGATTAGAGACCAGGAGAGCAGATAAACAATACTTCTCTTCACTCTCCCCAGCACTTTCTCAGCCTCCAGCTATTTTCAGCTCAGGGGATTTCCTGAGACTGATGTAGTTTGTCTGTTTAGTTAATGAGACTCTCTCTTCCAAGTATTTGTCCAGTCTCCCAGGGAGCCCATGTAAAATTTTTGTTCATCTCTGCCCCAGTTGTAAAAGTTCTTTCAGATGCATTGACAGCAATATAAGAAAAAGCTAAATAACAACTTTTAAAGATACATTATGTGGATGAAGTTCCCCAGACATTCACCTCTCTCTCTCGGTGCTGGTTTTTGTCAAGCTCTGTTAACTTCCATGGGAGCTGAGCTGAATCCGTGTTAAGTGTTCAGCAATGACTATGATTTAGAAAGATCTGGTTTTTGGATATCCAACACAATGTGCTTTTAAATTGGCCTAATGTGACCTCTTGGAGACTTTTAAGATTTTTCCAAAGCTGAACATACAAAGGATGAGCCACCTCAGGCACTTTAAAAAGGTCATGACTTCTAAGCTTAAATTTGTATTCAGCAAGTCTAAGTTATTTTTCTAGTCTAAATTTATAAAATGTATCATTATACCAGTGTCTTATTTTAAATAACAATGCTGTAATGATGACCTAATCCTGTCTTTTCCATCAGAACAAACTGAAGAAGCTGAGGTCTACCAGGACCTTTGCTGGCAGCACCTAAGTGATGATTTTGTCTGCAGTCGGCCGCTGGTTGGAAAGCAGACCACGTACACAGAGTGCTGCTGCCTGTATGGGGAGGCCTGGGGCATGCAGTGCGCGCTGTGTCCTATGAAGGAGTCAGGTAAGGAAACGCACACGTCGCTGCTTGGAGCCAAACCTGAAACACTTCATTGCTTCAATCCCTTGCATTTGTACCTGCACCAATAATGTGAGAAAGAGTAAAAAACCCCTATCCACTCAAGTTAAGAGAAATGGGTTACCAATAAGGACTGAAGAATTTCCAGGGAATATAATTTAGTGTTAAAAAGAAAGCTGGTTGATGTATTTTGTTCATGTGTTAGGGAATCAGATACTCTTCATGATATTTCAGGTAGAAGGTGTTACTTGTGGTGACTACAGAAGCTGAATGTCAATGTCATTGACACAGATTTATTTCTGGGGACTGGAGAAGGGACTAGTGGAAGCAGCATAGGTGTATGTTGTGCTTTGCCTGAGATACATCAGCCCTGGTTACACAGTCTGATGATATGATACAAACTTCTCCCCATCCTATATAAACTGTTCCAACGTCTAGTTTAGATGCAGCTTTCTTACTACAAATGTGTCTTTCAGTGACATATCTTTCCATGTAGGAATACCAACCTGCACTGATAAAGCATTTTATTGTGAACATTCCTGGATTTTCACTTGGGCCTGAGTTACTCTATGGTAATATTGTGGCTAAAGCAATACATGTTTTACTTGTAGGAATAACGCAGGAGTTAAAAAACTGCAAAGAGAAGCTCAGTGAAGCATTAATGTGGTTGTTTCTGTCTGCTTGGTTTTATGCTTGTATAATTTACTTGCAAGGTCCCTGAACCTGTTCTTAGATACCTTTACTTGTTTGAGTTTTCTTTGGAAATGCAGCAACTGAAAAAAAAGCATCTGATTTTGATGATGTTAGCTGGAGTAACTGCTGGCTGATGCTTACTTACCCCAGGAGGAGACTGAAGAATAAAAACAGGGCATGACAGCAGCTTGATTTATAAGATTTGGAAATCTCTGAAATGTCTTTGTCAGAACAAATCTTTTATGAGGACATCAAATTACTATACCTGCTAGAATAACAAATGCAGTGGAAAGACATGTAATGTTGCCCTGTATTTGAAAGATAAATACAGGGCAACAGCTAATAGCAAGAATTGTTGCTATGGCCTGGAACTCCTCAAGTGGAAAGATTGAGCAGATTAAAGGAGTTTTTCTTCGTACAAAGTTCATCACCTGGTGAGAGTGACCCATCTATGTCATGCAAGCATGCAATCCTGAGGGAGCAAAGAAGAGCTGTTCCTGTTAAATTAGGTACAAGATTTACTTCTGGAGATTTCTAGATAGGTACATTTACAGCAGGATAAATCTGAAAAGAAAGAGAGAAGGACCACCAGCTTTGGTCAAAGAGAACCTGCCTCACAAGAGAAGATGAAAAATTTCAAGCATAGCTATCAAACAAAGGCTGCAAATTCTAAGAATCTTCTCTAGAGCACAATTATGGAGGACTCCCAGAAGCTTTTAATTTAAACAAAAGTGCAGGGAAAAAAATTGGAACTATTTCAGTCTGAAAATACTAGATGTATTTTGATCATTAGGAACACAGGATTCTAGATCCTGTGCCAACAGTAGGGTGCAAATCCCCACTAGCTTGATGGAGAAAATTGAAAAATTAATTTCAAAATCACATGGAGGTTCCCAGTGGATGACATCCTAAATATCAGTTGGATGATCCTTAGTCAAAGCTGAAGAGCATTATGTTGGATAATGAAATCTTTCTCCCTCCAGACACAAAATAACTTTTGCATTGAGAAGTAGCTGCTTTAACTGAAACTGAGGCATACTGTGATCCCAAATACTTTAAATTATCCCTAGATTGGAACAAAGCTAAAAATAAAAGCATGTTTATTATGTCAGAACAAACATACAAGCTCTCATTTCTTTAGTGGAGATGGTATGTGCACATTTGTCCTCACATACATGTGCACTCACCCACACAGAAACCTGGAAGCCTTTTTCTGTGTCCAGGAATGTTTACCAAGAAAAATGTAAAGCTGACTGAACTGAATAAATTATTCGTTTGACATGTCTTTAGTCTGTAGCACTTAAAATGATATCATTGGCTCAAGAGAGTGCTTTCACACCTCCAGGCCATCAGGTCACAGGTTCAAATCCTGGCTGGGGAACCTGGAATTTCTCCATTTTTAAATACTTAGGTATTGTGTTGGCTGGGTTTACTACTAAAGGTGTTTGCTTATTTCCCCACTTAGGGGCTTTCTGAAGCTTTTTAACACATGTTAAAGAAGACCTGCCGATGTGAAAAGCATTATCACCACAAGACTTTCACCATTAAATCACTTGGATCATAGTACAGATCTGTGGTTTCCTTTTACCTTGTTTATAGTCCCATTTGTATTTGAAGTCCCATGTATTTGAAGATCTAGTCACCACCCTTAGAAGGAAATACAGGCCTGCCACCGTGATACTTTTGCAAGTCCCTTCTAAAGATATTAATGTTTTATTAAAAATAACCTCTAGCTTTTGTAATCCAGCTTTTCTTTAAAGTGCTTCCATTTTTTGTGATTAAGATTTAAATATCCTTTTCAAGTAGGACCCAGCATAAAACCAGTGAGAAGATAGACCACTTTTGTAAGAATTATCCATATTAAGCAAAAAGAAATACAATCTTAAATCAGCCTGAAAACAGAACTTATATGGTTGCTACTGTTTCTAAAAACTACTAATCAGTGCTTAATTAAACAAACTCCACTGAAATTACTCCAAACATTCAGAGACTGAGACAAAAATAAGTAGTACTGTTTGATATTGCAACAAATATTAATAGCAAAATCTTAACAGTAAGACTGATAAGTATTTTGATGACAACATTGAGGAACAAATTCAAAATATTAGTTCAAAGTCCTGATCAAAATACTGCAAACACAAGCTGCAGTGCTGTGGTTGAGTATGTCTGACTTGTGCAAACAAGGGATTGTGAAGACATTGTTTTCACTTACATTATTATCTTTTGATATCACCACTGCAGATAAAAAGTTTCACAGATTTCATCAGTACCAAAATGTTGACTACTGAAGTGTATTCTCTCTGAGCTCATATGTCATTAGTCTGTATTTGCCCAAAGAGCAGTAATAACAGTTTCGTAATTATTCTTAAAAAACTCCCGTGTTTAAGGTTTGTCAATGGCAATCTGTAGAAATTAACCAGTTGAGGAAAATTAGAAAATTGGATACTTTTTGGTTTAGAAAACAACAGAACAGGAAACAACAGTAAAGCATCCTTTCTTAATTTCACCCACCCATAAAAATGCATGTTGGATGCCTGGCCTTTGGAAATTTTGCTTCCTTGGTCAATTTCCTCTTAGTGCCTACCTGCCCAACTCTCTCCATCCAGAGTCCATGGTCTAAAAACTGGTAGCAGGACAGGCACCAAGAGGTTTAGCAGCTGGGTCAAAGCTTCCATGCCAGAAAACAGAGCAACTGGCCCAGACTGAAAAAAATCTGAAATCTAAAATAAAGCGATATACACCTCAAGCTAGTTTGAACTTGTAGGACCTGAACTGTAAATGTTCTGAGACTCCAGAAACTCCTGTGAGACCCGTAGGGGACTGGAATGAATTTTAGGCAAGGTGTATGTTTACAGGAAATTTGAGGAGAGGAGATAGAACTAACAACTAGAAAATGTTGAGTAATGTGGTGTGCGGGGGGGTCAGCATTTAATTTACAGAGACAGCCTATTTTCATATTTGCAAAATGATAATTTCGAGGCTATTGTAGTGCAGTACCACCTTTGCTTCAATAACACCTTAAGGTGCTGGTAAGGTGGTATTAGGAGCCCCTGAACCAAAGAGATGTTAATCATTTTAAGGGAGGGTACTTCCTTTTCTGTAGCTGGCTGCCTGGAGAAGCTTTCGTACAGAAAACCTGGGTGAGGTAGGTCTGGGACTCATCAGCTTTAGCAGATATTTTAATAACTGTTGAGAGTGGGGGTACATTACTACATCTGTAACTTAGACTTTTTTGGTGTGAGTACTAAGATAATGTCATGAACACATTCTTAGGCAACTGGAAAAGGCACCAGCAGTCAGTTTATCAGCCTGCTTATTTGTATATCCTTAGAAATACTTTTTCTACTCTTAAGTTTTAAATTCTATTACTTGGTGGGGTTTTATGGAACTGCTTTATGTTTAGAAGATCTGCAGAAAAGACAATGGTAGATCTTCAGTAAGTAAATGTTTAAGATGTTCTGTCGGATTAGAAGTCACATAAAGAACTGCTGTTTATATTGTATTTGAAGTTTCTATTTATTTCCACCTTAGCATTTGCAAAGACCATGCTGGAAGAGCACTAAGAGTAGTGGGTAATGTGGATCACCTGGGCTATTGTATAATGTAGGATTTCTCTTGGACAATTTCATATTGTGGTTTTTATACAGAAACCCATGCCAGTGCTGGTCCTTCCAGTTTTTCCTTCCATCAGGAAAGATAAATTAGCACCCTGAGCAATATATTCCCCTAACCTGTTCTAGACACATGCTTTACAATGTGATGCTGTCCCAGAAGTGGTTATCTCTTTCCATGGATCAAAATGGACAATGAACAACTAATTCAGATGCAGACCCTTAGAGATGCCTACATGGAGTTGAATACTGCCCATTTCTGGCAGAACAGATTGTTTGGATTGCATTTTTGCTGGAAAGGAACTCTGTGTATCCTTTGTAAACATTATGAGTTAGTTCTGGGCTGAACTTCCATATTATGAGAACATAGTGTTCCCTTTAAGTTCTGGCTAGTTCATGAAGATCTGGAAGTACAGGGAAAAAACAATGTGTAAAGGATAAGTTTTCATCTCTCCTCTTCTGGGATGGTAAAGATCAGCAGGAAGGCACTGGTTCACTTCTGTAGATCATTGCTCATCTTTCTATTTAGAATGGCATTATTCCTCCTTCCTTTGTGATAAGGACTCTGGTCAAATGGATTATCCTCTGGGCTTAAAATATTGCACTAATTGGGCCTTGAATATGCAAATTCATGTGTTTGGTTGTGCAGATTTTTGGCTCATTTAATTTCTGTTGATGAAGAGTTTCAGTGATTTTTCTGAAGGTTAGGAGAGACATACAGAGTAGCTTTGGCTAAAGGTTCTTTCTCATGGAACCTCACATTCCAAGTGTACATGGAAATCAGCAAGGAGTCAGAAGGTCATGTGCAAAGTTGTGCCAGAAACAACCTGACTTTTACTACAACTTTTAACTATCTACTTGGAGCAAAAGAAATGGGAAGATCATTTTAGAAAACTTGAGCAGCATTAGTAGAGGAACAAAAGATCACTACCAAGAAGTTTTGAGACAATCAATTTGGTAATTATTCCAGTTTAGCAAGTGCTTTACATCCCCTGTGAATCTTTTCCAGGGATTTCATTTAGAGTGTGTTCATGAGACAATATGAACATCCTTCTTAACTAATGAAAAATAACCTTTAAGACTGACACCCTTACCTTTTTCTTGTGCTGTAGAATAGATATCAATGCTGTTCACTGCAAACCTTAGCATCTATCCATGGGCAACATCAGTGAAGCTTTCAAAGCTGTGAAATAGCACAGTCTAAATACAGAGCAGAAATACCTTTAGCTTTGGTTCTCATGTGATGCAATCTCCTGAGACAGCATAAACTTAACCAATTCAGATTGATGTCCAGAACCTTTGGTGAAACT
The DNA here is from genome assembly GCF_050655825.1 of Lonchura striata. NCBI lineage: Eukaryota > Metazoa > Chordata > Aves > Passeriformes > Estrildidae > Lonchura > Lonchura striata. The sequence goes on along the minus strand of NC_140705.1, from coordinate 79,220,453 downwards.
GTTGCATTCTTAAATAATTTGAAGAATCTGATTTGGTTTCTTAGTCTTGGCTTCTTTTGTGTGTGTGATGGTGACAATTCTGAGGAGCTGGAACAGAAATAAAGGTTTCTTTATGGGCAGAGCTGGACTGGCTGTGGTGTAGTTGTTTCATGGTTGTGTCAGGAAAAACTTCTATATAATATTTTGCTTTAAATACTTGAAATATGGAATAATGTTTCTGACATTAGGATTTTTAGGCTTCTGGGTACAAGTAAGATTCACAAGGGCTTGCTCAGTTACAACTATATGTGCAAATTAGATGCACATTTTCACAGCTGCATTTTTGCTAACAAACACCTAAAAGCCATACAATTTATATTGTGTCGTCTCTGTCAGCCAAGCTTTCATCACCAATTACAGCTAACATCTGTGCCAGTACACATGTGTGTCTAGATGTAATCCCTTAACACTTGTTTAATAAACAATACTTCTGACTTTAAAAATGTCCTTTACATTTTTGGAAGCGTATATCAGCTTCCTTTTATTGTAGCCACCCTAAGTTATACAGCAAGCTGTCTCAATGTTTCATTTGCAAGTTATGAGAAAAACTTAGAAACCCATAGACCAATGTAGACTAGCTGTATTAAAAACAAAGAGGTTTTTTTCCTCTTGAACTGTAGTTATATTGTCTGTCCCTGATCACAGCCAAGAGATGAGTGAACAGAAAAAGGCAGAAAAAGGTTTCTTCATTCATTGTGAATTATAGGGTATTTTCTTTCAACTTTACTTGAAAGATTCATTTCAAAGAGAACATTAATTTCTGTGACAACTAAAATGCTTCTGTTATTCAGGGGTAGTTACCTGTTCTGTCTTGGTCTCTGCCTCCTTACTGCCTTCTTGCTCTCAGTTTCCTGTTCTCATTTCCCTAGGGCAATGTCATGCTGTTCTCCCATTTGAATACTTGCCTGCAAGTTTCTGTGCACCAGTCACACTTTCACCCACACACCTTACAGCACTCTGTTCATGTCATTCCCTCCTCTGGAAAACTGTGACTAACACACATCACAGTGACCTAAAATACATTATTTTTAATTTGAACTGAAGGAACATAGCATAAAAAAGGGAAAATTTAAAACAACAGAAATTGTGATTGCTGTAACTTATTCTATCCTCCACAGGGGCACTGTGATGGGTTCATTTCTGTCAGAGATCCAAGTCTCAAGTCTACCTTATTTAAAAACACCAGTTCTCATGACCTTTCCAGAACGTGGACCCCTATATATCTTTCAGTCTTTGTACTCAGCTCTCTACAAACCCTTTTTTACCCTGGGGAGAAAAAAAGGGAAAAAAAAAAAAAAAAGAACGAGAAAGAAGAAGAAAAAGACAAGCTGAGAAAGGTGGAATAGATAACTTACCATTGTTATTGATTCTGATTTCTACTGTTGGTTTCTTAGGTGAGTTGCTGTTGCTCCCCTTGTGTCTATTGCCCAAGCACCTAGTGACTGAATTAACACATTATAAAAGACAAGAGATTTATTCTACACTACTTGGACAGCTAAACAGAACATACAATATTAAGAGAGTATTACAGGTATAAGACCTAAAAATGCAGACTTTCAGAACTTGATTTTTGAGGGACCAGAAGGGCAGGAAACAAGTTTTGTTGTCAACATTTCTTAGTTTTTTGCATTGCAGACATGCGATATAAAATAATCTTGCATAATCTTTGGACTATGCAACCCTCATGTATGTGAGAGCTCCAGCTCTATGGATTTTCAAAATTTCCAACTGCTTTCTTAGAACTAAAACATTGTTTATAGTACCAGTATCACTAATGGTAAAAGTAGCACTGAGTAATCTGGGAAGCAGTGTACAGGTTCTGCTCAGGCCTTCCCATCAGATCACATTCATGTAGAAGAGGCAGTGATCCCTAAGAGCTGCTTGTCTTGTCCCTCTGCCTTTCACTGACTGTTTTTATGGAGTGGTTTCTTCCACACAAGCCAGATGAATTAGTATTTTGTGGCAGAACATAGATTTCCTTTGCCAAGAACATTTGTGGGCATCTGTGAGGAAGTGTTTTTACTATTCTGCATAGCTTTCCTGTGTGTCCATTCCATATGAATGAAGGGATCACTTTGAGGTGATAACCTGTCCCCATGCATGGATGTTAATCTGGAGTTAGATGTGGGGAAGAAAGAATAGGGTGTTTCTGGTCCTGTGACAACTCTTAAGCTGTGCTCACAGTATCTCAGTGGGAAGCTGTGCAGTCAGGGATGTAAGTAACTTTTGCTACATGTTGTTTATTTTGCCATGCTGGCTTTGTTTCCTGTGCCCTAGGATGTTGCTCTTGGGCAGCGTACTTTGTTCTCTGGGAGAGTAAAGTGGTGTTTTAATATTATTGCTGTATATAAATATATTCTGGAGGACATAGCTCAAAGGAAACCACTTTGCTCTTGCAGCAGAATGTGGTGGGATTTACAATGATTTTTCAGTTCTCTGGGGAGTTCATGGTGCAAACTTGGACTGTCAGCCATGGCAGCTCTGGGTGTGCACAGACAAGCTTTGCCTGTACTGCTCCGTCTTGTGCTCTCAAAGGGCCAAGTTGTTGACTACAGAATTCAAACAGATTGTTTGAACACTTCGGTGTTTTCAGTACAAAATAAAATCGTTCCAGGTGGAGGAGATACTACCTGTAAAAATAAAACTACAGTGCTGGACAGCAAGTAGGGCTGTGCTCTGTACTGTCTAGAGGCAGTCTGGACTTACCCAACTATTTGCTGTCTGGGACAGTTCTACACAGCATGAGGTTTCTGGCTCTGCAACCATCTGCAATTCTTGGATTCTGTATCTGCTTAGGGCTTTTTTTCCTCCCTCTCCTTTGGTGGTTTTTCTTTCCCGTCCTTTCTCTGCCTGATTCTCAGAACACCAGGCAATCTTCACAACCAGAAGCTAAATAGACTGTAGCAACAGTAAGGGAGCACCTGGGTTGCTGTATTTTAACAATATTTCTGTTTTCGAATAAATTTTATGTCTTTTAGTAATGGGTAGTAGAAACAGAATTGACACAATTTTTATTTTATTTATAAAAGAGTCAAATTCTACATAAGCATTTCAAACATGGACTCTGACACCTAAAATGAAGAGTTGCTTTGGTCTCAACTTGTGTTGTCTAGCTTTTAGAGAGACACAAAATCAGATGTAACTCTTTCTCTTGTGTATTTCCCCATGTTCTGAGCTTCACAGCCAAGGAGACTTTGGACAGCACTGACACTTCTAAGCCTGTGGGTTGAAGATACAGTTTGTACATAAGTGTGGGCTATTTTAGAAGTATTTTTCATTCTCATTTATCAGGTTGGCTTATAGTGCCAGAAATATTGGCTGTATCCATCCCAATTTACTTCCCCTGAGGAAGCTTCTGCTAGCAGCAATGACAGTTTGGGATAGCCTTTGTTCCACAGAATGAGGAGTATAAACAGAGATAACCCTGGAGAGAATTCTGTGCATCAGCAGTGCACTTCAGATGCACACAGCATCCCTCAGCTCTTGCTTCCCATGCAGAACAGAAAAACCTGACCTATAACTTTTTGTACTGTTATTGATGCAAATCTATCCCTGGTGTTATCCCTATTATGACTTAATAGTATATATTTGGCTCATTAACATTTTAATGACATCTTTCTTGAAGAGAGAATGCTTTCTGGAAATTTTCTTTCCTGCAGATTTGTGGTGTTTCTAGGAAGATAAGTTTATTTCCAGCAAGTATGAACCACAGCTCACTGGGACTAATGTAATGCAGCCTGTGTTACAAGTGTGTTTACTTTTATATCTTATTTTCTTTCCCCCTCAGAGGATTACGCCCAGCTGTGCAACATTCCTGTTCCAGGATCTCGACGGCCATATGGACAGGATGCTTTAGTTGACTTTGAGGAGCACTACACTCCAGAAACCAATCCATACTTTGTTGAAGACCGTAAGCGAGATTCTCTGTTATGTAAAAGACTTGAAATGAGATTTTTACTTCAGTTTTTTCTCCCTGTAGCCAGTTTCATTCTTCTCTTGCTTCTGGGTAGAGTGGCCTATTTATGTTTTAGTTATTCCTAAGACACTAGCTTTCAGTCAAGTGTTCCAGTTCAAGAGCCAGGTTTGTATGAGAGTACAGTTGGGCTGAGTGTACAATCAATATTTAATCTAGTGAAACAGTTTGTGCCAAGTATACTAAATTTGTGTTTACCAACAGTTTTACAGCTCGAGGTCAAAAGGCTTGCCAATTTTCCTTCTCTCAAATTGGGTTTCCTTTGGAGCATGGGACAGATTTCTCCAGAGTGCATTAAATTTATAAGAAAAAAAAAACCTTAATCTTTCCATGATTTCCCCACAGAACTTGTATGAGTGAAATGAGAGCAAGTCATTCTTGCTCAACAGAGAAAATGTACAGCACATTGTGATTAGAGAATACACATATGCATGGACTTCAGGCTGGATGCTATGGCCTGCCAAGCAGGGTGTGAGGGATTGTACACAACATCTCATTTGTACTTGAGGAATATCAGGGCTTTTTATGTTGGGTTGGGCCCAACAGATGACTGTTAAAATTTGCAGGAGATAAATGCTTACAGATTTCAGCATCTTCCTCAAAATCAGGCACCCTGTACAGGTCCAGAATACTTCATGACAGTTTTAGAGAAGAAAAGTGGAAGTATCAGAAGGAGATTATAATTTCCTCATGCTTTACATACATATGGCCTGCAAGTTGCCACTCTGCACTTCCCCAGTCAGTGTTACTGAGTGTTGATGTGCAACTGAAATGTCACACAGCTGAAAACTACAGACTACACCACAAAAAACACAGAACAATGACTGGGTAAGCAATCTTAATGTACTGTTAATCTGGAAAGAAGCATTTTGCAAGGTATAAACAAGGTATATAATTTAGTGGTAAATAAATACTATAAATTGTGAAAAGTTTTGAATCCACAGCTGAGACCACATCATAGAATGGCTGCAGTGGGAAGGGACCTTAAAAATCATCTAGTTCCAACCTCTTAGGGACAGAGGCTTAAGAACTCATGGCTCTTGCTCCAATCCTATCACTGAACCAGATGGGGCATCCTATTTAGGGCATCAGAGAGTTCAAGATCACAATCCTGCTGCAGGCTGTGTGAGGAATACAACAACACATCCCATGGCAGGGCCATGTACTTCAGTGCAATATTTGTCATTGTGCATTCAATTTCTACAGAAGCAAATACATGCCTCAGAATTAAAATACAGGTCCCATTGAGCGGTTTGAACTAAAGTATATTTTGTGAAGTAGAACTTGCTGTGAGTAATACATATTTTAGTTTTAGCTAGTTGAAATTACAACATTCTGTATTCATGACAGAGAGAGGGAGAGAAAAAATGTGTATATATGTTTATGCATGTGTATATATGCCTACATATAAGCTATATTTCTGGTAAATATTTGAAAAATATCTGTGTGTTTGGGAGGGCTCCTTTCTGCCGCACTCCTGCCCCAGATCCCTGGTCTCTCTAGCCCCGGCTGGCTGTTCCTGGGGCGAGAGTGGGCGGTGGAGGCACCCTCTGCTGCTCCCGGATGGGGTTTAGAGGGTGCCTTCGTGGGTCCCTGGGCGGCGCAGGCAAGCCTCGTCGGTGAGGAAAGAAAGGGCGGATCCAGCTGGGGGCTAAGTCCACTTTATTCTGGCCAACGGGCCAAACGTACAGGAACAGCGCCAGCCAACTGGAACCCCGAACGGGGGTCTGACACTGGATTATAAACCTTTGGGGAGGGGTAAACCTTTAGGGAGGGATATCGGTAATCCAATGAGGAGAGGGGAAGGGAGTGGCTCCGGGATGGGGTGATCTGACCTGGTCCAATGGGGGGAGGATATGGGAGGGGGCCCAGGCCCTCGTCCAACCACTCGGTGCCCTGAGCAGAAGCTTCTAGATGGAGGGGAAGGAACACCGAGTGACAGACAAGGCACCTGGGAGGAGACAGGGGAATGACTCTGCACTTTCCAGAATGATGGACAAGTACTGGAAAGGCGGGAAGGGAGGACCAGGCGGGAAAACAGGGAACAAACCAAGTGGTAATAGGGGTGTACAGGAACAAACCGATGGGTAATACAGAAATATTAAAACATATAAATTGCACAACTCCACACCTTTCCCTTTCTTTGCACTGTTTTCTAAATTAGAAAAGGTCTTTACTTTAAAGGTCTCTCCTGATTTCTCTACAAGTTCTGGCAAAGGACTCCAGCAAGTAATGAAACTTGGTTACCTACATCATGATGGTGCTCAATATCCTCAATACTATTGCACTGAGAAGTGATTTACTAGGCTTATGAAAAAGACTGCAATATTTCCCATTTAATGTGCATGTGTATCCATCCTGTGTATTATCTATGTTCTTGAGATGTGACATCTGTCAGCAAGTACTTGCTTCACATTATGTGTTCAGTGTCTGCAGAATCCATTTAGCCTATTACTGACCAGCTTGATCCTTACTCAGAAGCCCACCATGCTAGAAAATCCAGGATAGGAACAGTATTTGTAGTCAAAAAGGGAGTGGAAATGTCAGTATGGAAGTTAAATGGACAAAGATATGGAAAGGGCAGAGTAGAAAAGGAAAAAAAGCAGGTCAGTAGAAAAGAGGGCCTCAAGGACCAAGACAGGATGGAGTAAATAAGAGAAAAAAACATAAGGAAGGGAAAAATTCATATTCCTAGGTAGCTTAGCAAATACATGTATCACAGCTGTTGCAATATGAATGAGTAAACAGCTTTTCAATAAGTTGCTGGCTTGTTGGTGGAGCCACTACCTGTTACAGGACAGATGGGGAGATATATCCTACTCTATTCCACTCCAGCTCCAATTTCCCCTTTGTATTCACTGTGATATTAAACTTATGACTCAAACAGTCTCAGCTTTTTCCACAGAAGTCTGTTTGATGTGATGGGCTGCCATCTGCAGTCCTGTTACATCACTGCTCCATGAACAGAAAGCTAGTGGAAAAAAAACTTAGGACTTAGAGGAACAGTTCAGTCCTAGAGACAAGCTCTGAACATGTAAAAATGTAAAATAATTTTGTAATTATAAATTTTTCCTTATATATAAAAGCATAACTGTCGCAAAAGCCCTAAGGCAGGGAGCACAAAAAGCATTATACAAACCACTGAATACAAAGACAACTCTTTGTATAAGAGGGAAAAAAAAAACGCTCAACTCTTTGAGCTTTGACTGCTCACCATCTAGAATTATGACAAGGAGGAATTGGTAGATTATAGGTATTTGTACTGGCACCAGTCACTGAAGCACAAGCCAAATGGCTGTTAGCAAAAAACCACAACAGGAAAGCAGTCTCTGAATTCTTATTTTCCTTATGGCAGCTGGGATTGATTTTTTTTTTTAATATGTTTTCTTCTGGATAAATTATAATGCATCTCTTACCCCTCTACACACACACCTTATTTTTCTACAATCCTGTTTTAAGAAACTTTCCCAATTTGCATGACCACTTGTTTCCTTAAAGGCTGATAAACATAACAATTGAAATAAAAGGTGCTATTTAGAAAACACTGACTTACCCTTTAAAAAATAAACAATGAAATTATGGAGTTTCCATTCTACAAAAAAACAAAAAATAATCACAGATTTTTAACGCAAAATAAACCCTAAGAGGTAACCAAAGTATTCAGTTTCCATCTTGAAGTGTATCACAGTACTTTTCTGGTACATTTAAAACTCCAGATGGTGCAGCTCTGCTAAAGCTGACCTATTTTCTGCAAAGTCAAGTTACATTCCAATAAACTTCTGAGAGAATTTCAGTCTTCCACTATATATTTGGGTATACTGATTCAATAGCTCTGTGACCTACTTGTTTGCAATTCTTTCTTCTCCCAGGTTTTCTGAACAGCTTTGAGGAGCTACAAGCAGAGGAATGTGGTATTCTGAATGGATGTGAAAATGGCCGATGTGTAAGAGTCCAGGAAGGCTACACCTGTGACTGTTTTGATGGTTATCACCTGGACATGGCCAAAATGACCTGTGTTGGTGAGAATAGCATATCAGCTGTAATATCCCCTGTTATCTCCTGATAGTCTGTCAGTTTACTCAGTCACTTGACCTTAGGAGGCCTCAAACAAAGGATGTAAGGATGATCACCTGAATTGTATTAAAGATCCAAGCTTAGTTTTATTTGCTTCAAAGGCTAGTAATTATTGTTACAAAAATATCTTGGTGTTCCTCAGTGCATCTCGGTCATTACAGCTGTGTTCAGTTTAGAGAGTGGAAGTGAACAGACACACGTTTGTGGAATAAAGCTTAAAATTATATCAAGATTTTAATGTGCAGACCAAATGTTTTTCAAAGGCTTTAGTAAGCTAGGAGGATGGAACTGGATCCAGAGCAGAAGAGTGATTTTAAGAATGGATTTTTAGAGTGGATTCAGAGTGATTGCCTAAATATGCATATAACCAGCTGGTGAAGTTTGGCCCCTGATTTTCAGAAATTTCAACAGTCAACAGACTCAACTATTTCTCTCATTCTCAGACTAGTAAATCTGCATGTTTACTAACCAAGACATCCATATCTTCAATTAAAACTACTAAACATGGGAACTGCAAATGTCAGTGAGAAGATGAAGCAAAACAACCACCCCTAGGTGTAGAAGCCTAGTACAAACAGTGTGCTTATTTCAGTTTAAGGTCTGCACTAACCTTGTTTAGCATTTTGCTTTGTGACACACAGCTGAAAACCCCCAGCTCTATGAGGAGGAGCTGCCTGTGTGCCTTGTAATCTTCAGAACTTTATGGCAAGCTGGCCTCCTTAATAAGAAAAGATGTGGCTGCTTGTATGTCTGTCCAAAGCTGCATGTGTTGAGTGCAGGTAGAATGTCCTCACAACTATTCAGTCAACAACACCAGTAGCTCCTAAAGTATTCAGCTGGTAAAGTACATATGTTATGCTAAGAACTTCAAGATTCTTTCTTAAAAGACACTTTTCAGTCGTCAGATAAACACATGTAAGTTGTTACTTAATTTTGTTGTGCAGCTGGGCTGAATTTGGACTTGGTAATCCAACAGTTTAAGGCCCTTTAATATTCTATTGATTTCCTATGATAACTTCCACCTCTTCCCAATTAATCTTTTAGAGCCTTGGCCCAGCCTAATTCCACCCAGTCAGAACTGAAAATAAAGTTCTCAGGGCATTTGTGCAGATTGTTCTAGTCCTTACAGTGCTGGAACTAAATGAGCATTAACTACACACCACACTTAAGTACATGTGTCTTTTGATGTCTCCATTTTGCAGATGTGAATGAGTGCAATGAGCTGAACAACAGGATGTCCCTCTGCAAGAATGCCAAATGCATTAACACGGAAGGGTCCTACAAGTGCTTGTGTCTCCCTGGGTACATGCCTTCAGAAAAGCCAAACTACTGCACACCACTGAACTCAGAACCAGAGAGTGAACTGGAGTAAAGGAAAAATCTCTACATCCTAAGCCCGTATACTCTGCACTGTATAAAGAAAAGGAAGAAAAGTATTTAATTTGAGAAGGCACCAGAGTAGCAAACAAAAGGGGAGAAAAGGGTTAAAATGTATCAAAGGTGAGACATGATGGGTTGGTTGTTTATCAGCTTCACTGAAATGACAGACCAAATGGACACATTGCTCTGTATGAAAGAAACAAGTATATAGTGTGTTCATAAAATTTTTTTTAAATAATCAAAAACAGTGCTGTTATTTGAAACAGAAGAGCTTTGGTTTTGTTTTTTTGTTGTTGTTGTTGTTGTTGCTTTTGTTTTGTTTTGGATTTTTTTACTATTGCTTGATTAATTTGGCATTTAAATGCTGATGGAAATATTTCATATTACTATGTCATTTTTTTGATTGTTCATTTCCTTGCCTACTGTTTCTTTTCAGACCTTTTTTCTGATCAGTACAAATTCTATGATACAGATATTCTTAGTCCATTTTATAAGAACTGTCACACAGGGTGATGCTCCTCCTTCCCTGGAACATTGGTCAGTGACTTTTTTTTAATTTGCTAGTTGTCTGCCCTGTGGAGCAGGCACCATTTGTTTTCAAATGTTTATATACCTTGGCGAAAAGTCCTTATATTAATTTTGTATCCTGTATGGTTGTTACTGCACTTAAAGTCTTTAAAACCTTTCTTGCCAAGTTCAAAGCTGCTAGTGGACAACATTGGATTCCTTTTTGTACATTAAACCAAAAGATTTTAGCTCACATCTCTATTGTAATGTGTAAATTGAACGCAAGAGAGATCTTGTATGATTACCCTAACATATTAAAGCTGTATATTAAAACTCAATAAAATCACATTTTTTTAGAAAAAAAAGTACTATTTACTAATTTTGGCTTATTTCCTCTGCTCCCCACCCTCTTTTTTTTTTTTTTTTTAATGTTGTTTCACAAAAATCAGCTCTCAGGTGTTTACAAAAATCAGACTCTCAGCACTAAATTTAATTTACATTTCAATAGTTTTAGGGAGTTGTCTGGCTGGTTTTTCCTTCTCATTCTGTTTTAATAAGACCAGAACCTGAATTAGTTAATGCCTGAAGTTAGGCTTCCAGGGGGAAGATTTCAAACACAGACCTAAAGAAACTGTTTGACTTGGAAGCTGATTCACATGGAATTTTTTTTCTTTCTTGGATTAGGCATGTTTCCCACTTAATCTGCAAATAACACTCTACAGTATGATGGCCTGATTTTCAGAAATACTGAGGAGAAGGGAGAGAATTTCCTTTTCTTGATGAACTGTACCTTCCCATCAGCTCTTATTTTTCAGTGGAAGGGGAGAAAGAGATTAGGAGACTGAGATGTTTCACTTTGACCTTCTCCAGAGTGCAAGAGTTTATTTCAGAAATCCTGAAAGAGGTCCTTTTCATATTTCTCAAATGAAATGTTTTGCTGTGTCTTGTAGACCTGTCCTGAATTAAAAGAAGGATAACTTGAGATTTTTAAATTCAGTCCAATTGTCCAAAAGTTAGGTTATTATTGCTCATTTCACAAAAAAAAAATCAAAAGTTGTTTTGATTCTGAATAAAATTTATTTTTCAATATTCATGTCATCCACTGAACCAAAAATATAAGGTCTATCCCTTTCAGTTCTGCACACTACAGTAGGTCATACTGTAGTGTGCATACAGTCCATGTGACTGTAAATGTGCAGGAGCATCTGTCCTTCCCAGGAACCTTTTCTCTGTCTGCTGGAACCTGACACTAGGACTAGTGGAGATACTGTAAAAATGCATTAAAACATTCTCAGTAAAACTCTAGAAAGGGGCATCCTTAGGGAAGAGATTCTTTGTGAAGTGCCAAACTCTCTTTACTTTTCTAGAATTGGGCAGGAGAGGGTGGAGAGCCAGTTACTCTTCTAGTCAAAAAGAGGTGGATTACAAACATTAAAGCTGCTCTATAATTCCACTCACAAAAAATATTTTTTTGCGTACCTGCTGTGGTTAAGGAAGAAGGAAGGAAGGTCTAGTCTTACTAGTGAATGCTGTAACTATAAAGGGCTCTTAGTTGTCCTGCTTGAGTTAATCCTATGATCTTAATAAAGAGCAAGGTCACAGTTACAACTTTCACTGGGTTCATTCAGGATGAGCCCTGGGCTGCTTTCAGCCACCACGAAAATTCATAGACAAGACAGTGCTCTCCTGACTCCCACCTCCTTCTGCTTCAGTAACCAGATGTGTTCATCTCTGTAAGACAGCCTAAGTCCCAAGCCACCACTGCAGCTCTCACCCCAGCCTCAGATTTTTACCATCCCCGTACTCCATCAATCCATAGGCAGGTAGCACCTCTTTGCAGGTGTGAGGGCCAGACAGGCTGACAGAGGCAGATGGATTGGCATGACTGCTGCTACACTAGATATTGTCCATGCTCTCAGCAGGGAGGATTAGTTGGGTCATTTGTCTCTAGCTGTTCATCGTAGTTCACAGACCTCAGATTGGGCTGGACTTTTGCTCTAGTTTGCCTTATAGATATGGTTGAAATTGGTCACTGCATTGAAAGCTACCAGTAGGTTCAGAGTAATGCCTTATGCTGGCTCTGGTTCCATGGAAAATAAATCCCCCAGCAAACCTAAACTATCTCTTCACCTCTCAGTTTCTGTTGGCAGCAATTATCAAAAAACCTTTTGGTGTGTCCAGCCATCTTCCATCTCCCCTACCTAATTCAAGAGGGCAGCAGTTGATCCAAGCCCTGAATGAAGCTTGAAACATTCTGCTGGTTCAATAGCCATGTGCTTGTTACAGCCACACACTTCTATCAATTACAGACACTGCATAAGCAGCAGACTTTGTGCATGCTTGTGCCTTTCCCTTCCACCTCTTTGTACTTCTAATATGCCTTAAAACACACGCAGGGAGCCAAAGGCAGACCAAGCAGCCTAAATCCCACTTACATCCCAGTGTTTAGTATTCCACATTGCCTGGCTCCAGGTCTTCAGAAATGCTTTGACAAAGGAACCACAATTGAAGGAATTTAGTGAAATTCAGCCTCTGGAGCCCACCTACTTTGCCCCAGTATAGCAAGGCTGGTTCTGTCATTTCACCTGAAAAGCCGCAGGGCTTAGGAATACAATTTTGATTCATAGTTAAACAAACATTTTCTTAACATGATTAAGACAAGGGATTGGACACCATGGGTGTAGCCATTTTAGTTGTTACAAGAGCTGCGGTTTAGGTGAGAGCCTTCAAAATACAGAAACTACCACGTACAGTTCCATGATTCAAGTTTCTGAGTACAGCAGAATCTGGAACTGATTACAATTTATACTAAATGGCACCAATACTTTATATATCCATATGGATCCTCTAAAAAAAATCAGTCCTTTTTCAGGCAGACATTTCCTTGCTACAAAAAATAAAATTGCTGACATGGTAGAACTGAATTCTGCTAGTTCCCTTTTAATGCTGCCATGTTAATGAGAATGAAGTTACTATGGAACTGGAGTTATGTGCATTTCAGCTAGAAAGATACTTGATATGAACAGATACTTTCATGTTGGGATTCTATGCAGTGAAAAAAATAGCCAGTGTTAAAACTATCAAAGGGAACACTAACATTCCTTGGGAAAAAAACTCACAGCTGGACAGATCATTTGGATCCAAGAGACAGAACTCACAGTGATGACAAATATTCAGCTAGTCAGTGGCAACAGACATACTCAAGTAAATTCCTGACTAAGAGAAATCCTAGAATGCTGAAGGCACCAAAGGAGTTGTCATGACCTATTAGCTCACATTGTTACCCTCATGTGGGTTGAACCTGAGTTTGGAAACAGATGGGCTCCTGGCTTTGGCACTTTCCTAATTCCTCAAAAAGAAAGGTGGCAGACCCAATTAGAGCATGTCACAGGCCTGATCTGGGCAGCAACTAAACCACAGTGCATTCCTTCAAAGTGCATGGCGAACTTAGGAACCCTGCTGCTGCCTCTAAAAGACACTACAGTATTGTTCTTTTAACAATGCCACCCACTTTGAAAAACAGTTTTGCGTGCTGGGGTCTCTTTTAACACCAAGCAGGCCAAGGGAGTTATTAAGGAGCCATTCAAGCAAAGAAGGGGTGAATTGCTGTGTGTAACAGAGGCTATTGTTCACTTCTGAGACCGTGACTGGTGTAGTTACTGTCCCTGGAATGTTTTAAGGAAAGACTGGATATGGCATTCAGTGCCATGGTCCAGTTCACATGGTGCTTTTTGATCATAGGTTGGACTCAATGATCTCAGAGGTCTTTTTCAAACCGATTGATTCTGTGATTCTGTGATTATTTGGTATTTTTATAGCTTTTTCTATCAGAAGATCTGAAATTTACCTAGGAAGCTGAACGCGAGGCATCCAAAAGAGAAGCAGAATAAATGAAGGAATGAGGAAGATCAGCCACATGCTGAAGGTTTCTCAATGAATGGCACCTTGTGAGAGTAACAAAGGCTGCTACAGGACTGGCCTACTCACTACTTTCAGCAGGACTAGAAAATCTGGACCCATCTAGGGTACCACCTCCACAGCTGGCACAGCTGTGCAAGATCTTGAATCCAAAGACCAGTTTGCTCCTCACCAGCCTTCAGTGCCCGTGTGCCAAGAGAACATGTAATGAAACAGGATTATCCTGTGACAACCTGTATTAGTAAGAGATTGTAGTACCTGATGGGGAAAGAATGGCATAAACCAAGGAAATGCAGGATGTCAGCTATGTCAGGTTTCCTTCAAGACCACTGGATCACCAGATAGATATTTTGACAGTCTTCAGGCTGCATGTTTTGCCCCACATACATCTGAGGCCTGTGCTCATTTTGCTCTTTCCCCTCTAGACTGGAGATATCACTGCTGTGCCTCAGCACCTGAACAACCTCACGGAACTCTGAAGCTTTCCCTGCCAAAGATAGGAGATTGCATTAGGGGCCTCCAGAGGTCACTTCCAGGCTACATATTTCCATGTCACCTGGCACAGCAGCCTCTGTGACCTGCCTTTATATGAGATAGGTAAGGGGACAGAGGGAACATGACCTCCTCTCCTACTTCTCCCACACCTGAGCATGTGCCAGGTGCACTTTGGAGAGAACAGAGCACCAGCCTGCTCAGACCACGTCAGAAGAATCCCATCCAGAATGAGCAGTATGCACAATGTGCACTCTTGCTTGCAATTATCTCATATGTTCTTGAAGAGTTAAATTACAATCTCAGGAAGAAGGGAAGTTCTGCAATTTTTGTCCTGATAAAAGACACAGAGGAGGGGGAAATCAGGATATTCTTATTTTATTCAGCACTGACTTTCCCTTCCCCTCAAGTCTTGCTTTGCTACACACTGCTTTCTATTAGCTGAGAACCGAGGAGGATGGAGAGGATAATGCTAGCCAGCATGGAAAATCTCTACGTGACAATTTCAGCATCACCTCCAATCCCTATCTACTCAGGCTGCCAGGATCCATTCTGAGTTGCATTTTTCCAAAGCACTCCATATTGATTTAGCTCTCCTCCCACTGAAACCTGTGGCACCTACATGGATTCCAGTGGGATCAGGGAAAAGGCTGTGCCAAACTATTTTGAAAAAAATCCCACCATGTGTTTTAATGAGGAATGTCTCTGGCAGAAAAATTTTGAGTGCAGCTAAGCAGATTTTTTTGTTTCTTTCACATTAAAAGTTCAATTTCTGCCACTTCTCATCCAGGCAGTAGCTGCCCGGAAGAGTGGGTAAGATGTGCTCCAAAATCCCCAGCAGGATTTTGTCTGTTTTCAACTAAAACTGAATGAAACTTTACTGTTATCAGGGTTGTCCCTGTAATTCTGTGAGTGGGCACCCTTCTCAGGATGTGACACACCTCTCCTTCTTGCTGCAGGCAGCCACCCAGCTCATCTCTGGGCACAAGGGCATTCCCCACTTTCTGTTCCATTTGATAACCCTTTCCAGGAGCTGACTTCACTGAAATCCTTCTTTTGCTATTTGCCTCCAGTACATCCTGTCATTTGCTCATGATCCAAAGCCTCAGCATCTCATGTATCCCATCCTTCCTGTTCATTGGCATTGGAGGCCACAAAAGTAGCTTTCAATCTCTAAATAAAGATTTGGCACGTGATGAAACTGATAGCTTCTCTCCGGTACTTAGGAAAACCTTCCACCAAGGTAAGCCAGTCGTTTCCCCCACAGTGATCCCTGTCCTCACAGGAATAGAAGCCACCACCACCAAGTAGCAAAACTACCCAGAGAGATGTGATGTCTTTGTCCTTCTTTTACCATAAGCAAGAAATTTCAAATATGCCTTTAGCAATGAATGTGTTTTTTGGCCTGCAGCATCACCAAACTGAGCTGAACAGCAAACATAGAATAAGGAAGTTTCAAAACTAAGGAAACAACAGTGAGCTGAATGAACACGGAATTTTCATTCACATTTGCTCATGATTATGCTTTTTTTTTTTTAAAAAAAAAAAAGGAGAATTAGTATTTTTAAATTCTCTTAGGCTGCTAAGGAAAAAAAAGGAACTACATTAGCTGTATTACTGATTGCGATGTTGATTCATTGTAGCACACTGGAGAAAAACCAAAGCAGATGATAGGGAGCTTTTGAGGATTTCACTGCTGAGTGCATAGTGCATTTAGACATATATTTTAATTTCACATCTGGTAATAGTTCTGGTATTGGGTTATTTCACCAGAAGGCAGCAATAACTATTTTTAGCCAAAATGGACCTTACCTCATCCAGTAAAATTCCATTTATGTTTAAGGCTTTGCTAAACACATTACATCTACCATATATGAGGCTTAACAAAACACTTGCAAATGTGTACCCCAAGGACAATAGCCTAGGAGAATCTAACACCAGGGGTATTTTCCCTGTCTAAACCCCTAACTTAAAACAGGTGCTAGAGACCCAGGAACACTCAGGTCTCAAGGGCAAGGACCACAAACAAGATCCTCTGGCACATGATCTACCAGTCTTGAGGGCAGGCCAAACAAAAGGTCCCTGCAGTGTCTTTTTCACATTTTTATTCCCTTATACTTCTATTGACTCTGGTGTATTTCCCTGTGATTTCCACTGTCATCTCTTCATTCTTCTGTACAAGTACAGGTGACAGTATCTGTTAATATGAAGACTGTCCCACCTAATTTTGGCGCAATTCAATTTTTGGTGCACTCAACTGACTTCAGTGACTCACACAGGGAGTAACTGCTCCCAGTTTATAGACAATTTTCTAACACTTCAAAACCCAAAAAATTTAAAACTGTGAGGCATGAAGTGTCTAAAACTTTTTGAAAGACATCTATCAACCCTAGAGACGTTTGCTAATTATAAACTCTTTCTCTGTGTTTCATAACAAGTAGCATCTCACTGAACCCTTCCAACTCCCCTGTTGGCAACAAGACATATGGACTGAAACGTAGTTAAAAGGCAAATTGTAAGAGTCAAAACAAGCTTTTTAAACTTTGGGTTTCAAGAGTTATCTTCATATAAATAATTTTATTGTAGGATTATAAATTGAATGGAGTATCATCAGCTTGCAAAATGTGTTCATTTTTAAATTAATAAGTATTAATAAAAGTTAATAGAATTCTGCCATATCACAGCCAGCAGAAGATCTGAGTCCAACACCAGCTGTTCAGCAACTGGACAGAAATTTAGGCAAATATTATAAAGGCTTGAAGATACTGTAGGAGAGATGAAGCCCTTAGGATTTGTTTGGACTAAACACTGCAGGAAAGGGGGATGCTCCGAGGGAAGCTGCTGGCGGTGGATTTGAACAGCAAAGACGCTTTCTGTCCTCCTGACCTGTCACTAGAGGTCAGCGCAGTGCCCCTGCGCCAGGCTGGTCCCTTTAAGGAAAGCTAACAAAAGCCCCAGCTCCCAGAGGCAAACAGTGGTCTTAAGATAAAACAGCTCCAAGAGGACAGAATTTGTGCTTCTGCAAGGGGAGAAACGGGAGGCCCCGGAAAAAGAAGAAAAGCTGGTACTGAAAAGCCGGAGCCCAAATCAGCATAAAAGCACACTAGATGTTGAAGGTTTCCCCCAGAGCTAAGTGTAACAATGGCTGTTTTAAAACAGCCTTTAGTCTAAGGTAGAAGTTGTCACCTAACAGTGCAGCTAACACTCCGAGGGTTCTTCCTGATGCATGAAAAATAAATTGCTTAATCTCCCTGCATAACAAAATTCTTACCCCAGGCTGGGAACAGCTGGTTTAGCTCATGTAAATCTAGCTCGAACAGGCAGGACAAGGAGAGGGAAAGCATTAACTGCTCTGGAACAATTCCTGAATAAAAAAAGGAACAGACAGTCATCTTCCCAACATAACAAAAGAGATATCCACTGTGATCCTTGATGTCACTGAATAAACCTTGTGGTTCGGGACTCTGCCATTAGTCCTGTCCTGGGATGGGCTCCCCTCCAGCCAGGAGGTGACAGCTATCACAGCACTTGATAGGAATCGTGGTGGAGCAGCTCTTCCTCTTCCTTTTAGAAGAGGAGACTGGAGCAGTCATCTGCTCTCAAGACAGGTGCAAGGGAGAGAGGTTTGGCACTGAAGAAATGTCACCTTGTGGCAATCAAATTAGTTACTTCCCCTCCTCACATGTGTTCTGGTAGAATTTCTGGTGTTCAATCCACCACTGTAGCAGAAGAGCACAAGTTTGCAAGCATGACTTGAGCAAAGAACTGCATAGCAATACTTCCAAAAGCCATTTAGAACAGGCTGCCCTGCCTCAAATGGCAGCAAAGAGACTTGGGCTGCAATGTTTCCATAAACTCACACAAAGACATTTATCACAACTTAACCTGTCTCCCCTGCTCTTGTAGATGCAGGAAATCAACACCTTGAAATCCAAAAATATTTGGTTAGCAGTTGGTTTCTCCTCTTGGCATAGTGGCAAAGGAAACCAGGAGAATAAATTCATACAGACATATGGGGAAAATAATTCATCTTGGTCAATGAACTATAACTAAGTGAAACCAGTGCAAATAAGAACCTAATTCCATAACCCAAAAGAAAGCAGAAATATTTTAGCCATTTAAAAATATTTTCTTCCCTAATCTATATCTGACTCTGAGGATAAGTAAAATGATGTACACACAGCTTCAAGCAACCATGAAAAAGTCAACCTATTCCTGTAGGAAGCATTTTTGCCAGGGGTGCATTAGCTGTAAAATGTCTTATCACTCATTCTTTAATACATTATATACAAAGGAGGAAAAAAAATGTCACAGCTATGTGCTTTGTCACTTTTTTCCCTTGGAAACTTCAATTCTAAATGACACACATTATAAGAAATGCAAGAATAGAAAAGATATAAAGTTTGAAGTACAGGACTGTATTTCCTGAGGTCATCTACCCATTACTAATACCTTTGAGTCATAATGTTTGGGAGTCAAAAACAGGCACCTTGCTGAGCCAAGTGCTGTAAAAAGACTTTCTCTCAACAGAGGTATCAAATGAGAAAATAAGATGGATAGAGGTGGAAAAAGTACGCAAATAAATGAGATAACACTAGTAACAGTGAGAGCAGCTGCCCACCCTGTACAAACTCAGGATGCCATCAGGAATGGGGATTTCTGACATGGCATCCTGAGCAGTCAGAAGAGCAGAGACACCACCCAAAAAGATAGGCATTACCAGAAGAACCTGTTTGTGATAATTTCTGACAGTCCAGGAACTTGTTGAAATTTTATGTAGCCCCTTTTACATTCCTGGAATAAAACACCACCTGCTGCCCTGCAGCAGCAGTGTTGACATTTTTGGAGGATGGTGGCACAAGGAAAAGTTTTGCCAAACAGTGCTGTAATGTGGCAGTTGTTTGTAGCAGCTTCTCATGAGGGGGAAAGATAGCACATGAGTACTTATATGACAATTTTACAAGTGGAAATAACATGAAATTTTCAGCTGTCTGGAAGCAAACCAAATTACGCACACCCTGAGCAGGACAGAAGTACAGAAGTAGCACATAAAGAACCTTGATATAAAGATGTGACTGAAAACAGAACAGGAGAAACACAAAATACAATTAAACAAGAGAAAAAAAAAAAGAAAGAAATATTAAAAGCAGAAGAAACAAACAGCATAAGCTTTCCAAATAAAAGTATTACATCCTGTGAGACCTTTGGCAAATTATTTCTCCATCAATACCATGGAGATAATATTTCCTGCTGTCATCACATCCCTAAAAACTTTAAACTCCTGATTGTTTGCAGAGAAATCAATCACAGAGAAAGATGGTGAGGATATACAGAAGGTTTGGGCCTTAAGAACTTCAGCATTCTGTAAGTGAACTTTTAATTTTAATATTCACTATTATGCTGCCATCAGGTTTAAGGCATGTTCTTTAACATATGGAATGAAAAAATATGCATTCTGTTTTGGTAAACAACCAGGTGAAGAATAAATTAGACTTCTATTTGTGGTCACCCTTCACAACCACACAACCAATCAAAAGCACAGAGAGATAGGTTATGGCATGAGGAATTACAGCCCCCAGCTGTGCTAAACTCGGGAGGCCGCACACAGGAAGACAATCAGTCTTCTCTACTTGTATGCTGACACACAGCCTAGAGTCTGACCTGTGGTTTTCCCTTCCTTTTTTTAAGATGACCATGAGCATTCCTTCACCTTGCCCCATGGCTGTCTATGCTTTGATGATTTGCTTGAGTGGCAGAGGGGAGAAAACCAATAAATCTTCTATGCAGTGAACATAAGCTACAGTTAGAAAGGCCCTTAAATTCACAGCTCCTCAGCTGATGTGAATTGGCACACATGCATTAAAACTAATTGGCAGGATTCCTCAGGCAGCTCAAATCAGTGTCACTCCACTGAAGCTTATGGAGCAGCCCCAATGTGTAGAAGCTGGGGATCTGGCCCACAGCCTGTGCTGCAGTCCAGAAAGACAGCATCAGAAATCAAAAGGAAAGTCTTTATAATTTACTCAGTATTACTGAGACAAGTGATTAAGAGACATGGTGTTGAGACATGGCATTAAGTTAGGTAGACTAAACAAGAGCTATAGAAGATAAAAACTAGTTCTTTGTTTCTTCCTCTGTATAGTTTTACCAGGAAAGGTTATGTAATTTCTTGCAACATATTCCACGAGGCAATGAAAAGTGAAGGCAAGGTGACAACTGAGGAGGTAAGAAGGACAGGAATAACAGAATAAGGAATCCAAGCTACTTAATGAATTGCAGGCACTAAAGTGTGCTTCTCTGCTTATGTTGAATTGATGTCAGACCCTTTCCCACTGATGTCAGTGGAAAGAGTGGCATTACACAATGATGCTCATCAGCCCAAGGGAGGGGCAGTGTAAAAGCAGAGGAGAAGGTTCAGGTAGTTCAGCTTTTTATTTTGGAAGCAATACTGAGAATCTTCTGTATTCAGCGTTCATGGAATTTGGATACCATTGTTAGCATTCTAATTGTTAAAAGTCAGATGCAGAGATAAAACTAGCAGGTGCTCACAGGGAAGGGAGAGGGGAAGTGGTGAGGGGAGAGAATATCAATACATTTAAATTCATGTTTTGCGGCTCAGTGGTAGAAATCTGTATTATTTTTGCAAAGCCCTTCTGGGATGTCCAGCAAAAAGCAGTGCTTTTGTCATGCTGCCATGTGATAACTCAGTCTTAAGTATCCTGTGGTGAGAAATTTATGATTCTCTTTACTTTGAAGAAGCTGCATCTGCACACAGGAACTCACTGAAAAGAAAGTTTGTTTATGTCAGTAACACATGCATACATGCAGGTATTTTCAGGGCATGGAGTGTAAATGAACTGCTTTGAATTCCAGGGGACCAAGAAGATCTCAAAAGTTCTAGACACCACAGTGTTACCCTGTATCTGCTCATGTAGTCATTGTTTGTCCTGGAGGCTCATCCATAAGGATGAGTGAAAATGAGACACCAGAGAAAATGCATCTCTTCAGCTTTGACATGGGAAAAATACACTGCACTTTACAAGCATCTGCCCTTGGCAACAATTTCTCACCCTGCTCCAAGCTCTCTTTTGGTTTCACCAGCTACCTGATCAATTCCCATGGGAAAGTCTGTAGTGAAAACTCTTTCAAGACAGACTCTTCTCAAGACTGAAACGGTAAAGTGGGAGTGAGAAAGTTTGCATACCGGGTGGGAATTTCTTCCGGCATGCAAAGTCAGAACAACTGAGGAGAATAATTCTGCTTTAATTTTGCAATCTATTTTTAATGTTTAGAGATGTTTTGAATGACACTGAAAAAGTATGTGTGTGGTTTTGAAAGAAGGGCTACCAGCAAAATTGTGCAGTCTCGTGCAATTGGGCTCTGCTGGCACGAGGCAAGCAGCTATTCCAGACTAAGCCTCTCCAAGGCTCTGGCACTGCCTGGTGCTAACAGCACACAGAGCATGTGTGATGCCAATTCAAGGCTGTAGCCACTAGTAATCATTGAGGGGATTTAAGATTTCAATTCAACTACATCTGAATAAAGGTATGTGCAGGTTTATTAGTGCTAAGCAGCTTTGCATTTCAGTGCTGTTATACCATGGAGACCAACTTTGCAGAAACAGGGTTGGTAAGGCCAATTCCACAGCTGCTCAATCAGCTTTTACACATCAGCCTTGGTCTGAGGTACAAAAGAACCAGAAAGACTGCAGCTTGCCTTCAGTCATCTCCATGACAGAGTCTTTAAAGCAAAATCTGCTTCCATGTCTCACCTGAAGTTGGTATTTGATCCACTGTTCACTACAAAGAATTATATTTCTCTTAGTCAGATAAATATGATTATTAACACAATAAAAAAGTACTGTAAATACAACTTTCAGGTTCTTCTATAAATTAAAGTATTGATTTTGAAAGGAGTTTTTCTTGCAGCATTCCATTTTGGTTTAACTTTATTTTAAAAGGCACTTTCAAGAAAAACCTTGCTCCTGGATTACTACTGATTCTCAAAAAAATCAACAACAATGTTTATTCACACACCACTAGTATGTCTCTTCTTTATCATAAACAATCACGTTCTTGTAATGGCAGATGGGATCTTTGCAAAGTTCTCAACAAGGCAGGCACTTTCCTGAAGATGACTTTTATATAAATTACTCTGGTATCATGTAGTCTACCTAAAGTTAACACAGATTTACTGATTTGTACACAAAACAGCATACTGGCTAACAATAGTGATCCTTGCCTACATCATGTCTGAAACAAAAGGTTTAACATTCTCCAAATTCCTTAAGTGCCACAGGTCCTTAACTCTCACCACTTTCAGCGTGACCTCTCATCTGTATATTTCAGATACAAATCTTAAAGAGAAGAAAGATTTTTCATCCACATAGCAACAGCTACCTTTCAAGTCTCTACCTTCCCACTAAAATAATCACCAATCCCAAACTATGCATTAGGGTCTTCAGTAAACACACAGCTATTCTAACACAAAAACTACCAATGTAAGAAGCAGCAGAAAGGTATTTTACAGCGATTTACTTAATTTATATAAAGTGAAGGAAAGACATGTACTGTTAACAACAGAAAATGTCAGGGTAGGGCAAAGAGATAAAGAAATACCCCACTATATTCCCATCTTAACTGAGTAGAATGTGAAAATCAATAATTTCGTTTTTCAAGATTGAGAGTGTCTTGGAAGCTTGGTATGTATTTTTAAGACCATTAAGCTGAAAATAATTAAATTGGAAGCTCTGATTTAAAAAAAAGTATCAGAATAATTATTTTCTTTTTCTCAAATTAATTCATGGAACATATTTGAGGATTTCAACATAGTTGCTATCTAACAGCTATAGCTGCACAGCCATCTTCATTGAATATATGCACAGCAATTCTGTTTCCCTGCATGTAAACCCAGTTTGCTTAAATACTTCTAGTCTGCAGGATAAGTTCCACTGAAGAAGAGAGTACTCAGACAAAATGAAGATTCATAGACTTTAAACAATCACTCTTAACCATGGGAGATTTGCAGATCCTGTGAGACCTATTTTGTCTTCTTAAAGTATGTCAGCCAATTTTGTCCTCTTTTCCAAGCCAAAAAAAAAAAAAAAATCCTTTTTCCAACACTCCAGTCCCAAAGAAATTCAAATATTTAACCATAATGAAATCCTTTAAAGAAGTAATAATTACCCAAGAGACTAAGGCCTACTACTGCTGTGCCTCCTCAATTTTTTTTTTTTTTGTGGACTACAAAAGATGACACCTTAGCATGTTTTTGAGCAAGTTATTTCCTCATGCAAAGAGAACTATCTGCAGAGCAGTCCCTATCAAGTTCTTTTACTTGTCTTGGCAGGGGAGGGCAAAACCCTCTAAGATCTTTCCTTTGTTTAAATGCATTTCCTGCCTTCCTTACTGCTATAGACTGTGTTGTGACAGGCCTATTTTTAGTCCAAAGAAAGGAAAAAGCACCACTGGAGGCAGGAAAACTAAGTTGGGAAAGAATAGAAGGAAGTGTGGCTGCCATTTAGCCAAACAATCTAGAACTAAATGAGCTCAAAGGAGCCCCAGCCTCAGTGAAGCTGCTGGGAGGGAACAGAGCACAAATCCTGCTTCTCTCTCCAGCCCTGCCAGGGCTGCTGAGTGGGATAGCCATGGGCAGGACACTGCTGGGAGCAAAGAACCTCAGCATCTCCAGATCCTGAGAAGAACTCTGAAATAAGGAGAGTGGTGTAAGTTGGATACCTATCAAATTAAGGTAAGTGCCTCCTTCTGGCATTTCTGCTTGCTGCATGCTCCAGTTCTTTTCAGGTGTGGCCAGGCTGGTAAATGAAAAAGAATGAGCTTTGGCAAAGGAATGGCAACTGACTTTTAGATAAAGGTTTGGCAGGATGTCTGATTTTTAGATAAAGAAATCTGAATTCACTTATGGAGTCCTCAGAACTTTTGTTAAGCAAAAGAAGCCTTTGCCATAAATCCATGCCATAACTGCTGTTTTTCTGACTTGTGTCATGTTCATCTTGCAGATTGTGATTAAGTACTAGAGAAAAGTTATGCTAAACATATGCCCCAAAGGAAAATATTATGTCAACTCTGCATTAATTTAAAAATATAGATTTAGAGAAAGACAGAGGGAGGGAGAAGTATATGAAATATATATTTATACAAGATGTGTTAATATGGAATAGAGAAATACATCAAAATGTATATAATGCAAATTTTGTGATAATTTGGTCTTATGATGTAGATTTGAAGATAGGAACTTAGCCTGAATTAAAGTACCCGAAAGTTTCTAGAGTTTTAGAATTTATTATGATAGGTAATTCATGTGTGTGTGCATGCATATATACAAAAATATGCTACATAGAGATACCAAATCAAGATATATTATTCATTGTTGCTTGCATTGAAATACTACATGTTGCCATTCTGAGGTCTAATTTAAACTGATAGTAGAATATGAGTGGAAATTTCTAATCTGCTGATTTTCAGATACTATACACAATATCACACTGTCATGACTGAGTGCGTCAAAAGTTCCATTTTAAGATAGATCAGTGTACAGACCATATTAATTTACTGAGTTACCATCAACAAGACAGACTTTTAAGATGGAAAAATTGAGGGGTTTTTTAAGATTGTGTGATTTCTTCAACTCTCAACATATCCTTTGCACTTCTAACAAAGGAAATGCTGTTGTGATTTGCTGGCAGCAGAATAGAAGCTGTAGAATAACAGACTCAGGTTTTCATCATGCAAATTTTATCTTCTTTGAAAGATCTATGAGAATAACCTTTGTATCCATCTCATTTGTGTTAACACATTGCCTCTAAGCATATGGTATTCAGATTATTAATTTGTTATTCAGATGTTGTCTAGGATTAGCGGTTTATGGCAAAAGGTTGCTGGTGACTAAAAGGAAGTGTGATGTGTTGTTATTCTGCTGTATCCCCATAGGATGCTATTATGTTTAGAGTCTGCTATTGTGAAGATAGCAAGGCAGGATGTCCCCCATGTAGGTGAAAAGCCACGATAGGGTCATTGTAAACAGCAGCAGTCAGCTGAAACTCTGACCCAGGGAGGTGCCAAGCAGCAACTCCAATGAAGCAGATGTAAGCCAAGGCTCGTGGAAAGGATGGGGCTTTTCTTTGTCCAATTTCAAAGTACTCAACAGTTCCAGTGATTCTCAGTAATTTACAGTAGTTCTAGGTGGTTATAAGCCTGGTTTTGTGAAGACTAAAATGGCAGTACAACTAGAAGCTTGTACAGATATTTGCAAGAGAAAGCTCTCTAGATTGCAATTTGATTTACTAGCATAGCATGCTCTAATGCAGGTAACATTCTTTGTTTTCAATTTCAGTAACTGGTTGCCCTGCACAAAAACTAAGCAGAAACAGAAAAAGAGTGATTTAATTTAAAATTTTAGGAAGCATTGCAATTTCTGGAGCTGAATAAATACAATTGTTTCCATGAAATGTCAGTTGCACAGCGACTGCAATACAACTAAACAGTGCACACCGTGTCATTCAGATTTGTTTATTCAGGTCAGCAGGACTCACCGTGGTTTTTTTAAAGCTTGGTACCACTGCATAAAAGTAGCAAAACAGAAACCATTCCTTAGCTATACGGAGAAGATCACTTACAAATCAGCCAGTTATAGTGTAGTTTACAGGAAAAGGTGAACAAAAACATACTGATGCACTCTCACATTTGCCTTTGGAAAAAATACTACAGATGGCAGTATTAAAAAGCCCCTAATTGATGGGAATTCCCTAATTATTTTTTAAGATGGTACTTAAAAATTGCCTAATTAATACTCTTAATACACACATATAAAGATTTGTTTCTAAACTGCAAGAGTTCACATGTTCATGAGCTCAAAGTTTGCAAACGGAGGGTTTTGTCCTGAAGATAAAATCATGAGGAAAAAATACTTCACTGAAAGTGTGACTGAGCACTGGTATGGGCTGCCCAGGAAGGTGGCTGAGTCACTGCCCCTGGAGGTGTTTAAAAAAAAGACTTGATGAGGCACTCAGTGCCATGGTTTAACTGATAAGGTATTGATAGGTCACAGGTTGGACTCCATGATCTCAAAGGTTTTTTCCAAACTAGTTTATTCTGTGATTCTGTGTTTTCAGAAGGCCTTAGAATGAAATTTACACCCCTGAACCTTATAAAACATTACCACCTGCCAGGGTCTAAGTACTCTGCAGGAGATTCTTTCTACATAAACACTTTTGAGTGTTCACAAGTATTAACAGGGCTGCAATTATGAAAGCTCCAAGCTAAAAATTAAATATGAGAATTTGATATACCAGAAGGAAGTTGAGGTTCACATGCTTCCTACTCTGACATTTTACCAGGTAATTAAAGAGGTTTAGGGTTGTAAAATAAATACCTCAGTCAGCTGTCACTACTGTGTGGGCAGTATGGATTTCTGGTTCCAGGAAAGCTGACTGACTTGAAGAAAAATCACATGACTTAAAAAGTAAAGCACTTTGGGTGACAAGTCATGCCTTGCTTTCCTGCAAATCTAGTCCAGGTTTAGGAAGATTTATTATTCCTCATGCAATTGCTCCAGTGTAAGTATCTTAATTTCTCTCTAAGCCCTTATTCCACTGTACCAGACACTCTTACAAGGAAGCTTTGTGCTCCAAGTCACCATTTAGTCAGGCCCACTAACATTACAACAAAGAAAAGAGCAGAGAATTACAAGTGTTTGGAGTAGTCAAAGCAAGATTTTTGAAGAACACATGTACAGTCTACAGAACTCTCGCTCAAGAGGGGACACAAAAAGAAACCCAGTTAAAACACATTAAGACATCAACATTCAGTATTGGATAGCATCAAAATAGTTCTACAATGAGATGCAGCTATTCAACACAACAGAAATATTAGTGTTAACAAATAATTTTTTTGATAATGTCTAAAACACCTAGATCATAACTATGTGCAGAATAACATCCTGACTCATGAAAATCTTTATGCAGGTGCTTAAATTTAAGCTTATGGGTAGTCTCATTGATTTCAAGCAAAATTATTTCAACAGTATGATAAAATGTGAAGCTTGGCAGAGTCATTAGGCCATCTAGTCTGACTACAAGCATGTTAAATTCACCATTTCTTTTATCCAAAACCCAAAAGCTTTCCTGCTTACAACAGAAGAGTATGGACTAAAATTTAAGGGGAAGATCACAATGTTCTACACACATGAGTAGCAACCCACAACAGTGAGAATTGTTCAGACTGACACAAATCCTTTAGCTCAAATGGGAATTAAGTGTGCAGACTTTGCACCAACTTACTGCACAAGAGTGAAGGTCAATGTGTGTACGGACGATGGACTGTTTCTCCCAGAAGTCTCTGTGCTATCAGAAAAAGCCATTAGCTTTATTTTGATTGCTTTCCTACTCTTCTAGTGGACTAGAAAAGTACTGTTGCAAAAGCAAGGAATTTAAAAAAAGCTTCTTTAAAAACAATCTTATGCCAAACTGCAGATATATTTTTTTACCTTAAATTCTCTCATTCACCCCAGGCAATGTGCAAATTGTGGTACAAAATTAGGAGCCATTGTTCACAAATAGACGAGACATAGATACATTAATCAAATCGGAAAATACATCTAGAATGAATTTGTCAAATCCCTTACTTGGTCACACCTAGGCAGTTTAAAAAGACTTACTACCTGAACAATATATGAGAAAAAGTAGGAGACTTGACCTGGGGTCTCCTTTCCAAGGATTAGTAGCAGTGGGTTTCTGCTGCATGAACACAATAGTGGCAGCAGTGGTGTTGAAGGATATGTAGAACATATAGTATTAACCAAAAAAAAAAAAAAAAAAAAAAAAGACTGTCTTGGAGTACAAGTCCACCTGGTCAATAACTATACAGGTATCTTCATGTCTTAGGTTACCACCAAAAACAAACAAACAAACAAACAAAAAAATTGGCTTTGAGCAGTATTTTATTTTTGTCTTCATCTTCTTCCTATTTACACTGAGTTTCAGGGTTGGTAATCTCCTTGTTAGTTAGTATAGTACTTCCTGGGAAGTAGAGGGGTTCCCTAGGGGAAGGAAGAGCTTTTCCCAGCTTTTGGCAGTAGGGGGAAATGGCACACACTCTACCTTATGTAGAGGTAGATTCAGTCCTCTGCTCTTCTCTAAACTCCCTGCATCAGTTTGCTCTCATCTGGATGTCATCTCTGACGTGTCATTTCCCAACCCCTGCCTAGTAATGGCTGCAGACCCATTTATCAAAATGGTCCCAAACAGACTCTGTGGACTCAAAAAACTGCACAGTGCAAAACACAACCCTACTCTAATGGTTCTGTAGTGGAGCACCACACAGCCCCAGGAAAATGAAAATGCCAAGTGGCCAGTGCTAGTATTGCAATGAAGATGTGCCACTTGGTCAAGATAGCATAAAAGCAGTGAACAGCCAGAGTGGTTATGGTGTGACACAGAGCATTGTGTGCAGTCTGCTCTGCCAGCATGGTCCAGCCATGCACCAAATAACTCCATTGGTGGGGCTGGAGAGAAGAATTTAAAGTCAAGCTAACTGTCTCACTAATTGACTAATGACTTTTCATTATAGAGCTGTAATTCATTCAAGTCAGAAAGAACAGAAATTAAGGTGTACCAACATCTCTGTTTAGACAGCTCAGCATTCTTAGAATCCCTTATATTCTAATACACCTTTTTTTCCAGCACAGTGTTCCAGCATAGTGTTCCATTGTTATTTCGGATTATTACTGTACCACAATTATCTTGGAAGGCTGGAGACAAAGATAAATCTTCAAAGATGAGGTCATTACTAAGTGGAAAAGGAAAACTAAACTCAGTCTCAATTGAACTACAGAATATGCTTCATAACTTCATAAATGGGAACAGGCAAGAGAGAGAAGTGGATTAATGCTGAATTTTTCCATGCTGCTTGACCTTCTTCCCAAGCATGGGTAGTCTCTTCTTTCTCTCTTAAAAGAAAGAACTTTCATACTGCTTTCATATAATGCTATAGTTTTATACTGGAACACAGCCTGTGTGGAATTCTGGACCCAGCAATATTGTTCTGTTCATTCAGATATGTTCTATTAGACATAACAGTCTTAAGCAATAATTAAAGCAGTAAAAACATAAAAGAGCAGGATAATGTCTTTATACCACTAAAAGAAATGGAACTGGAACTAACAACAGAGAAGGGCCCAGAGTAAAACAAGTGTAATAAATCCAGCAGTTAAATATAGAGACCTTGGCCCAAGGGGCTCTGTCATACAAAATATTAAGTGTTGTGACTATAATAAGCAAATCTCCTTTCAACTAAGGGGCATGGAAGCAATAGACTCTCTCTTGTCTTTGGTCTAAATACTTCATACATAGTAAAGGCACAGATGGAAGCAAATTCGTATGAACCCTCAGACATTTGCAGCAGATTTCAAACAGGCTACTGGATAACAGAGTCTGGCTGATAAACATGCTCTTTGTTGGACTAAGTGGAGATCCTACCTGACAGTTCTGGCAGAGTAGGCATTTGTGATCCATGCCTCATTTTACAGTGCATAAAAATGCTGCTGTTCATAAGCAAGCAGTGCATTAATTTTTAGTACTTTGACAGAAACTGTTAAAAAAAAGGTCAGTTGTTTTTTTTTTCTAGAGAGAAGAAGGAAACAGGCTTTTTTTTTTTTTCTCTTTTCTGGGTCTTTTACTAGTCTCCATTGTTTCCACTCTTGTAATGTCAATGCAAATGGACTATGTCATGCTGCAATGTGGCATGTAGTGCTCTAAGTTGATACTTAGATACTCAGTACCAGCCTCTGCTGAGTCACTGAGGAAAGACTGGCTTACCAAACCAAGAACCATTGTGACATCAGTGGTGACAATATGTTTATCAAAATTAATAAAGTGAAAAAAAGTTTTTCACTATTCATATGTAATACAAATTTGACAGATAATATTCTCTCTGTTGTAAAATTTGAGTGAAAATAATTCTCAGAAATTATTTATACAAGACAAAGTTAATATCAGTTGAACTTATAATAGGAGAGGCAAGTAAAATGCAGAAAGCTAGGTACTTTGAATAAAACAGAAATAAGTGCATTTTAAAACATGTTCACTGAATTGAAAACTTTCTGTGTAACTACAATTTCATTTAAAGTCTGAGAGAGGATGTAATGAAGAACTTGGAAAAAAACCCTGATGTCATACTCATGATCTCTTGTATTTGTTTGCACCAAGTGTGGGAAAAAGCCATAATTACTGGAGATTTTTAAATGGTAAAGGAACTACTGATTAGCTCAAACTTACCAGATGCAGAAAAGACAACAAAAACTGAGATCTGCTGTGCATTCAACATTACAGCAATGGCCCATCATTGTTCAGCACATCACTCGCAATGAGGAAGGCTAGAGAAACCCAGAGAACAAATTTCTTCCAAACACACAAGTCTGTTTAGAAATCTTCAGTCTAGTCAGTATTGGAAAAAAAATCCCTTTATGATAGATGTGCTTTTGTGCCACTGTATCTAAATCTAGAATTACTGGAACACACTCTTCAAGCTTTGTTTCTGAAATGAGCATATCCACGCTCTGGAATACAACTATTCAGTGTAGTTGGTAACAGACAACGAAGAGCTTTACTGCTTTAGTTTTTTGGGTTTTTTGTAATCATGGGTCTATTGTCACTGCTGTCCTTAGTGCCTGCTATCACTGCATGGCACAAAGGACACCCTATCTCTTAGTAAGGGAGATGCCATCCCGCTTTGGCACTCAGAGTGCAGAACAACTTTCATTTTTCATTCGACCTCTCTACTTCAAGGTTAAACAAAACCAAGTAAAATGAAATGGAAATACAAAACAGTGTTCTTACAATAATAGTAACAAGTTTAAAATTTCTTACACCTGTCTTTATGAGGACGAAACTATAAATTTCCAGCTTCTCTGTGAATACTGTGGGCTTTGGAAAGGCAGGAATAAGTGTGATAAGGGTTGTCTTGTGGATGGGTGTATTTTTGTTTGAGTAGGCTTGAGGTTTTAATTCATCCCATCAGTCATTGTCATCTGCCTTTTAAATATGAGAACCAAGGATAGAGAAAAAATAAGACCATCCCCTATCTTTCATGCAAAATTTGTAATCCCTAAAATCTGGTATCTCCCTATACTTCTTTAAGGAAAATATCACATAAATTAAGAGACAATCCCCATTAACCTGCAGCTGTGAGTACACAGCATTTCCACAAACCAGTGTACAGATTCCAAGCTGGACATCAAGAGGAGAAAAGAAAGAAAAGGAGGGAGGTCCCACCAGTAACATATATGAGAGAAAAGGCTGCCTTCCACCTTTATCATTAAGCTTCATCCTTACACTTCCCATCTCCACCTCTTGGATCCTCTCCTCTACTCTTACAGTCTGTGCTACATGGTTGGATGATGTTCATCTAAAGAGGCAATCCTCACAAGTCCCTTCAAACTGAAATATTCTATTCTATTCTATTCTATTCTATTCTATTCTATTCTATTCTATTCTATTCTGTTCTGTTCTGTTCCGTTCCGTTCCGTTCCATTCCGTTCCATTCTCTCTCCCATTCCTTCCATTCCAGGCATACTGCTTCTGGGTTTTCCACTAAGCAGACCAAGTGCTTAGGAGAAAACTAAGAGCTATACAAAAGTAGTGGTAAGACAGCCTACAGGATAAGCCAGAGCCCCTGTGGAACATGGCATAAGAAGCACTGTGGGCACAGACTACTGGCAGAGTTGGCTTAAGTCCCAAAGAATTCAGGAGTCACAGTAACAAGTGAAAACCTTTGTCAGAGGCTTATAGCTGGGCTGAATGTTTGCTAGTTCAACAAAAAAAAAAAACCCACTGCCTGCCATGGTGCAGCTGAGCTGTCAAAAAAGCAGGTCTGTACTTCATAGACTAGAACTATTACAGTTTTTCAACTTGAAAGAAATGTTTAACAGAGTACAAAAATTTTTTCCATCCATAATTTCTGGCAATAGAATTATTGGATACTTTGGCTAAATTCACAAACTCTGAAGTTCAGATGGGTACGAAGCATATCAAACTTCCATTTAAATTATTATTTTCTCATATACTTAAATCACTGAAGGGCACTGTTTGCCAATGAAAAGCAACCAGAAGCCTTGACTCTAAGTATTGCTCTAGACTCACCTTATGACATTTAATTGATGATATAATTGAAGGACTGATTTAAAGCGTCATATATAGGGATGGCCTAATTTGATAACTTATCCTCTCACCTCTTACTCTCTTAGAGGTAATGTGACTACTGGGTGCACCCTTGGGCACGAAAGGGGAGGTACACTGGGCATTTGCAGTACTCCTGTGCCTCCTAGAGCATTACACTGAAGAACCTGGAACTGACTTAGATTGCTAGGGATGTAATATAGCCCATAAATGTTTAAAACTGATTTAATGTAATGTAAGGTTGAGAGCCTTTTTGCAGCATTTTCAGCAATATTTCCTATGTGATATGCTCCTCACATGTCCTTTAGCTGGAAGCTATGTATAAGTAATGTTGCACTACTTATAGCAGCCCCTTTAATCAGACTTAAGTGTTTATAAAACATCCTGTCTGGTGAAGACTTCCATGGTCTGCTTTCATTCACTTCAACTGATAGTGAAGGCTGTATAATAGCTGGGACAGTGAGGCAGACCAGCAAATCAGGCAGTTTCTCTGTTAGGTTTGAGTTCCATATCTTCTAAAAGGCTGAAGTCCAAAAGTAGTGCAGTAACCTGACATTATGTCCAGTAAGAGTCTTACACCTCTTCCTTAAATTACAGAGCATGTTAACAGAAAAGAGACATTTCCAGGAAACCCACAAAACAGAGGTCCATAACTGCCATGTGCAGAAAATAACTCTATAGTTCAAAATTCTGCACAGTATCAAAGCACTGATGTTGAGATAAGATCTCTATCAGTGATCAATTTCTAAATTAAAACACCTACAGTTAATTAAATGACACATAAGCTAGACACACCCATGTGCATCTAAAAAAAACTAAAAATAAAAAAAATGAGAGAAACAAGAGTTAAAAACAAGCCATGAAATAAAGCTTCTCCTACAGTAAAGAGAGGCTCTTGATCCATTTATCCAGCATCAGTAAAAGCAAAAATCTTCCTGATCTTGACCCAAACCAAAATGGACAATTGTTCCATTCTTTAGTTCCTTGAGGCTATTCTAAAAGCTATGCATACTATGTGACATAAAAAATTTTACCTTGCATGTGCACATCCCTATCACAATTCAGTGCTAACTGTGCTTATTTTTTATTGCTCCTTTTCAGTATTTCTCATGTCACATTTCAGCATGACTGAGAAATCTGTGTTCATCTCTTAGTTTTTATTTGAGGCATCAATCACGGAATCTTTTGAGTTGTAAGGAACCCACAAGGATCATCATGTCCTACTCACAAATTAATGACCATGGAGAAAGAAATGTACCCTTTTCAATCCAGTCTTAATTTGTTTTCTCAAGAAAAAGAGAAGGCAGAATACTGTTGTATTCCATACAACAAAGATTTTGTCATATTTAAGATGCTATCTGATAAATGTAAAAACACTTAATTTTTTCTAGCTGCGTTAACTACCTGATCTTCTTTTGTATGTCAGTATTTCTATTAAAAAACAGGAAAGAATAGAAACAAAGGAAAAACTTCCACAAAATTGTTAAGACCTTTATTTTCAGGAATTACACCCAAATTATTTCTCTGTTCTGTTTCACAAGGACTTAAAATTGTCTGTGCTATTTTATATTTTAAGGCATTTTAATGACTTAAAATTGCATGAGGATAAACTTTTTCCCACGTAAACTGCAGTTTACGACAGTATTTACAGAGCCATAAAAATAAATTTATTTGCCGACTCATTTCAGAAAGTACAAAGGCTACTTTTCTTTTAAGGGAGTGTATCCCAAGTGGTTTGTGGGATATTGCCATTCAGTCATTTATCATGAAATTATGTTCCTGTGTGGAACATGACTACCAAATGGAGAGAGCTATTCAGTGCAGTGTGATGACATTGTACTCTCTGCTATTTCAAATGGCCCAGGTACTACCAGTATTTAATACATTATATGAACGGTTGCTGAAAAAATGTAAAATAGTGCAGTTGACACTGCATAATCAGAGAAATAGACAAAAATAACAAAAATGGTATTTGTGAACAAATAGATTATTTTGGAACACACTTCAGTCAGGTTTTCTTCAGTATCAACAAGGAGTAATTTTGTACAAAGTTGTAAAGAAATTTAGTTGTAAAGTAATTTTAAAGCTTCATGTAAAGTTCTGTTATCCTTGATCTCAGTGCATTTTAGGGGAAAAAAAATGGCATTTATCAAGGATAACTCATTTGGTCAATGGGCTGTGGCTTAAAGCACAGTGAGTACTTTCTTCTCTCTCTGAGCGAGGCCTGGTGTTTACACCCAGTTCTGAGATCCACAGCCAGAATCTGCTGGCACTTCCAACTCAGTTCTGCCAGGGCAGCTCTCACTCCCTTTTTGAAATTGCCATTCCTCCAGTGGCTTAAATTTAAACAAACTCATTTCTCAAGGGCTAATTTCTCATTTTTAAAGTCATCATTTTTACAACCTCATTTTTTAAAGCCTCCTCAGCAGCTGTGCTGGGTCACAGAGCCCCATTCCCTGGGACAGTCTCTTGGAGTCTCCCAGGACACCACGAGGAGCAGCTTGCTGAGGCTGCCCGGCCTGACTGCGTATCAGGGCACACCCGCAGCAAATATTCCCTGTTTCCAGGCCTTCCTCCTCCCTCTGCACTGACCCCCTCACTCAGGCCGAGAGGAGGCCAGGTCTCATGCAAAGCTCAAACCCTTTTGAGGAGGAACCCCAACCTCCCAGCTCCTTGGCCTCCCCACAGCTGGGTGCACCCGTGCCTGGCTGGGCTGAGAGAGCTCCTTTAAGGCGGGAGTTGTTCTCTGGAAACTTGTTGTTCAAGAAACAGGAGAAGCTCACAAAGGCAGGCATGGGTAATTAGCACAAGGCCTTCTTCCCTGCTCCAGGCTATGCTGGCAGCACTGGTGCCTGCATGGTTTTGTAACCATGTGCTGGTTTATATAATATGAAGAGCTGGGTAAGGTCAAAGGAAGCGACCTGAGTTACCCTTGACACTGCAGGGATTTGCTGGCTTTCAATGGATTCTGACAAATATGCCAGTTAGATATGCTGTTCTATTTTAACAATTTTAAAAACAGGCACCTGGCTCTGAGAAATTCCCTTTATTTGCCCAAATCTTGGTTACAGCACTATGTATTGGTGCAGTTTGTATTTCAGAAAAATGCCCTATAATGCCCTTTGTAATCCAATGAGACCATGCTGTCTTGGAGGATCTGGATTGCTTACCAAACATCAAAATACCATTACCACATCCTATACTGATGGACAATTGCCTGTGTACTTTCAATCTTGCCAATTTGCAGTACTGCCAGGATTTCAGCACAGTGTATCCTTTATGTGGGATGGGAATTTCAGAAATTCAGAAAATTATCTTTTGCATCTCAGCCTTGAAATATCGTTGACTGTACACCTTTGTCCTTAAATACCTAAATATCTTTAAATATGTGACCAAGCTAAAGGGAGTTAAGTGTAAATTCTCAGTTGAATTTCAGTAATGTGTGACTACATATCACCCTGGAAAATTTCATCAAAACCTGTTCCTTTCTTGACTTCATAATTTCTCCTTCATTTGTCCTACATCTGGGAACGTGGGGATAAGGATGCTTTTTTTGCTCTCTCTGTTTAGACTGATAGTCCTCACCCCAGAGGGTCTGTCTCAGTCTGACTATACAATGTCTGGCAAAATGCAGCTACATAATCCATGATGTAAAAGTACCAGATGCCAAAATTAAAAATTATCTCCAGTATTAATATTCACCACTCTACTGTCCAAATACAAAAGTGTGTAATGTTACCCTTAAGAACAACTAATCCCCAAAAGTGGGATTATTCATGTATTTTGCATGATCACTGGAGTGGCCTGGTGTTAAAGACACTAGGACTGCAGCAGTGTTTTAAATGTTACTGTTCCTGTTTAAATTCCTGTATTAAAACGCAGCAAAGTCTGAAGTCAGGAAAAAACCTGAAACTATCAACAGGGATGTGTTTAACTTTCCACTTGTGCTGCCCCTACTGTCGATTAAGGCTTATCTACTGTGTTAGTCATTAAAAACAATCTATCAACAAAAAAACAGAAGTTATGGAGCACATAGCGCCACGTTCCAGTCAAATGCTTTAGCAAAGGCTGCTATTATGAAAAGGATTTTTTAATACGGGGAATAATGATCTTCAGATTCTAACCTCCTGGCACGGCAGTGAGGTTTATCAGGAGGGGCATGTGACTAGTTAAGACACACAGCCCCAGCTTGAAGGAAACAGCTGCTCATTTCATGCTTTAGCACTTGGCAGCTGGACAAGGAAGGGTGATGTTTGTGTTGAATACCTCTGCAGAACCAAGTACAGTAAGTGATTTTCCATGTTTTTGATTTTTTTTCTAAACTGTCACTACTTTCCCGTTTTCGTCCTAGACCTTTCATAAAAATATTTGAAAGAGTGAAGCATATTTTTAAAACTTCATTGATAAGCAGTCCTTCATGCTCAGATTTCCTACATTTTTCAGACCTGTGATTAACAGCATTGTTTTTGGGCTTGTGGGAACAAGGCAGGTACAGTGTTTCGCACTCCTGCTAGCCAGGAAAGGACTGTGGTGCTTATTTACCCAGATGATGGAGTGAGGAGGTTGTTTATGATGATTGTATTTTCCTTTCTCTGTAGAGCTAGTCAATTGGTAGTGATGCAACTTGAGTATGGAGAAATTTCAGTGTTTGGCTTAAAAGTATTAGTGTAAGGAATTTAGAGGGATACTCCCTCAAAACAGTATGATCAATCTGAGCAAAATTGCTTGTGACTGGTTACTTTCTGAGGGTGAATGGAGAGATTTTTTTAAAAGCAAAAGGTACAAGTAGAGAAATGCAGGAAGACTGAAGATGTACTGATTAAGATACTATTGAGCTATTTTGAATAATAATGCATAATTAGACTGTGAAGATTGAAAGATTGCAAAGAACAGGGAAGGAGTCTCCTAAATTTCTCCAAGTTCCTAATTCAATTTATTTTTGGGTACTTGAATGTTTTGTGGTTTTACTTCATGAAAGATTGATGTCCCTGTCTGATAATTTTTGACTCTCATGGTCTGAAGATTTTTTCAAAGCCAGAGTGTAGGATACATAAAAAAGAACTTTTGATCAATTATTTATGTAGAGATGAATCAGGTTTCTTTGGAGGAAGAAACTTAGAGGTTATTTAGGAGTAACAGGAACAGGTGAATGAGTGATGGATCTTGAGATGTGATGAGACTAAGGTGCTCTGGGGAAGGTTAAAGAGGGGCAGACAGAGCAGTGGGGTCCTGTTGAGGGGGGTCTAAGAGTAAACACTGACAGGTTGCATGCAGTCTCTCCTTTAAAGATGAGGAGAATAAGCTTTTCAAATATTTCCTTCATAAGAAAGTGGAACATTATTTATCTTTTAAGACTTTTACTTTTCTTTTAAACCACAGTTTATAATTTTGACAGTTAATTAGAAATTTTATAGGAAAATACCAATTGGTTTCAACTGTTCACAAAACCAGAAGTCTGTTTTTGTCCTGCCTATTTGTGTCTCCAAGGGTAGACTGCAATGGGGCCCCTCCAGCCTGTCCACATCTCCATTCCATGTGAGGCAGAGAGAATAACTTTTTTCCTGTCACTTTTTATTCTGATTCCAGAATAAGTTTATTTTTCTTCAGAACTGTAGGAATTCTGATTTTGAGTAGGATTATGCCATGGTGTGCTTGTTTCCAGACACTGCATTTTGTATTTGTAGTGAGTGCTTTGTGTTAAGCAAACTGTCCAGGACTTGCTGTAAACCTAAGTTAAACCCCAAATCCACCAGAAAACAGATACGAGCTCAGTCCATACCTGCTGTAACTTCTTCCTTCCTGCTTCTCCACAACCACTGTGCCATCATTGGTGCAGAAGGTTGATGTAAAGCCATATGGCCCTACATCAGCTGGACTGTGAGCCAGCTATGTGTGCCTCTTGTGCAGCTGATTAATTCTCTGGCAGAGCTGGGAGTTAAGCGTGATATAAAAGAGACAAAATTGTGATTACAAAGTAAATATTAAATAACTGCAATACTGAGCTTGTCTTCAGGTAATAATTTCTGAAAACATCTTGCTACAGTGGTAACTGAATTGTCTCAAATAAATGTGGTGGGAGAGGTCAGTTTTGTACCTCTTTACTGTTGGTTATAAAGGTAATTTGCAATCAAGGAGAATAACTCATCACTTGGATCTGCAAAGTTTAAGGAAAAAAAACCCTGCTTTATTTACTTCCAACTGTCATTACTGTATCTGATTCTGAATTAAATTCAAGACTCATGGCTAGACTTTTAAATTCTCTGTCTACAAAATGAAGAAAGCTTGATCAACATCACAAGATTCTCAGGAGTGTAATTGTTTCAATCCTTATCACTAACTCATTTTGGCAAGGATATTTACTGTTAAACACAGCCGGTGTACTTTGAGAAATAACTGCAGTCTTCAGGCTCTCCTCATTTTTTGGCTTTTCTCATGAATTCTAACTGCAATATCTGTCACTGCAGCACCAGACATGGAACACCACTGGGGCACACACTGATTTTGCACTTGTGCAGAAAACACAACCTCTGTTCCACCACCTTTTTATATTATTTTATAATATCCTGATCTCATAAAAAACAGTGCTCAGCTTCTTGAATATACACCCCCATTATGTTCATGTAAGTCAAGGCAGGTCTGCATAGGCATGAAGCACATTAATTAAATTTCTGCATTCTTTGTTTGGGGAAGGGCTCTGCCCTTGCATTTCCCCTTGATGGGTCTCTAGAAAGCCCAATATATAACTGAAAGTTCATCCTGGATTGTTTTTTATTACATTGTACAGGAGATTGGGTAACAGTGCTGTCCCTGTGCAGAAACTCGGTGCATACCCTTGTCACTGAGAGTGTCACAAGGTTCCTGTTAATTTTTTTTCCCTTTACTCTGAGGAAATGATCAGGGCAGCCTGGCAGTTCTCTGAATGGGTTTATTTCTGCTCTATATCAAAACATGTAGCTGAGGAGCAGCTGCAGTTGTGCTAGCCCCTCTCTCTAGCTGAAAATGCCATTGTACCAAGGAGCCACTCCCAGGATATTCTTGAATAAAGAGAGGAAACTACTTTTAAAAATACTGTAAGGGCACTTGTGTCATTTTCTTTTTTTCCTAAACTACCCAGGCCTGGCTACAATACATTTTTACAGGTACTCTAAACAACTTGCACTGAGTGTTTTCCTTTAACAAATTTATGGCATATTCACTTTTCACTGCTGAATTTGATAAATTTGTTTTCAAGTTGGCCCTTCCTTACAAGTCAGAAATATCAAGGTTTTATACCTAAGAGTTTGAATCAAAAGCCTGAAACAAATTCTCAGGTCTTCTGGTTTTCACTCTTCATTGCTTTTCTCTGTACTTTTTCTATTCAATGTGAATAGCCAGTGAAGTAGTACTTTATTATTAATTTTTTTCTTATTGGTATAACATATCTAAAAACCACCTGACCAGCAGAATAGAGGTGTTGTGATGGGGGGGGGGGGGGGGTGCTTTCCCTTTTCTCTCAACTACAAGCACCAGCAACATCAACAAAACAGATTTGGTGAGTCCAGTTCAGCTACAAAGACTTGAAGTCTTGAGAGATCCCATCAGAAAGCTCAGCTAACCTCGAAGTGTGTA
This sequence comes from Lonchura striata, assembly GCF_050655825.1. Lineage (NCBI taxonomy): Eukaryota > Metazoa > Chordata > Aves > Passeriformes > Estrildidae > Lonchura > Lonchura striata. Next base: position 79,180,272 of record NC_140705.1, on the reverse strand, counting down.
TGAGGCCAGGATCAACATGTGGGTGTGTGGAAATACCCACAGGGCTTATGTTTACAGCTCAGCAGAAAATACAATTACCCCTGAGAACTACTCTGGTTGTTTTGGTTGGCCATCTGCTATCTCACTTCTCTGAATAACTGCTCCCCTTGACCATATTCAAATAAGTGAAATGCTTTGACTCTCTCTACAGAGTACTCTCCCACCTGCCATTTATGCATATGCTTCTTGCTAATAATCTGGAGTTTCTCAGGCAAGGGGAGTGGGCTTCAGCATCTTGAGAATCTGCCAGGCATAATAATACATGCAAAATTAGTGAGACATGAGCTATTCTTGTTCAGATACCTCATATATTTAGTTTCTGCAAAGAGAAAATAACTGTATCATCTTAAATTAACACAAATTTAATACTAATGATTCAGGAGTATGTCTGCTTTGGACTACCACAAAAGTCTTACCAAGCTTAATATACAGTAGCTGATATACATATATTGATATAACATTATATATATTGATACATTTCCATATACAACTCCTTCCACTCCTGTTAAAACTGCCTTTCTTTTCAACCCCATCTATGGAAGCCTGTTCCACTCAGAGCAGTGATGGGCAAGGGGTCAGGAATGCAAGTGTGTGCAGGGACAGGATCTCTGAGATGAACAAGGATTTTCCATTATTTCTGAAGTATGTTTTACTCCCCATGCCTGAAATAGGTTGAAGATTTTCAACATATAAATCAGTCTTAGAGACTGGAATTTAAGTAAGTCGTACATGATATGGTCAAATAGACAGAACATGGCTTGTATATGGGGGTATTTGCATGCTTGCTAAACATGCTGATAAGGCTGCCTTGGACACATGACCAAAGGTTCTTAAATTCTTTGTTGTAATGCTGTTCTTGTTCATGTTGTTTAGAAAGATGAACATTTCTCCAGCTTAAATTCTGGTCTCAACAAATTGAATACCCCTAATCTGAAGTAGCATTATTACAGAAAGGCTTCTATTCATAACCCATAATTCACTTAGGTCCACCCAATTCATAATCTTGGTGCTAGTTCTTGTGGCACACATTGGTAAATTGTTTGTTTCACAGCAACACATTGTTCAAGCCCAGAGCTTGTTTGGAAATTTCTGGTGTTGCTAGTGAGAAGTAAAAAAAACCCCATCTTATGCAAATACATAATTGATTACCAGTCAGGAAAATTACATCAGAAAAAGTCTGCTGAATTAGGGTTTGAGTCAACTCACTATCTGGATATATAGTGGTTTTTGTCCTCCAAATTAGAATAGCCATGACGTTCCAGCCTTATCACACTGTTCATGAAATAGCTTCCTTAAAAGACTAATAATCTCCTCTGGTAAAGATGTCTTGCCTGCTTTAGCTTGCTTACTCATAGTCTACTTTGCTGAATTCATGAACACATACTTCCTGGAACAGCTGTCACCCTTCCTAAAACTCTTGGTTTCCAGACCCTGCCCTAATTACTGTCTGTAGAGTTTTATCTTAAGTGGGAATTGGGGCAGGAACTAGAATTCACCTTTTTCCCCTCTTCTTGAGTGAATGCTCTTCCCCTTAAATTACACAGTCGTGCTCTTGCTTGCTTGCTCCCTGCAGACCAAAGAAACTTCATTATTTCAAGCAACATGAAATTACATGAGATTCTGAGGATGATAAATCTCCTCTGTAGTCTCAGCCAAGGTAATGAGAGACCTGCAATCCTTCCATTAAGTGGAAGAGTTCATCCTGTACCTGTCATGGCTTTAAGGAGTGCTCAGAGCTCTTGGGAAAAGAATTTGGGCATCATGACTGCACCTATGTAGTGTGGGATTGACATGTTAGGTGTGACTAAAGGATGCTTAGCACAGACAAGGCAGAGTGTACAGTGTGTACAGACCCCAAAAGGATTTAGGAGTGACCTAAGTAGGGAGCTTCTTGATGTTACTGACTCAGGCTTTGATATCAAAAGTGAAGAAAGAGGTTACAAGTTCTAGACAGTCACCTTCTGGGGTGAGGAGGTGAGAAGTGAGACTAGGCTGAGAAACATACCCCTGGAGCCAGGCTGTAGAAGTAAAAGGCAGCCAGAATTTGGGTTCTTAATCCTTCATTTGGATCTAGTTCTCAACTCATATTGCAGAACTAAAAAAAGAGACGTGGTTTTCAGATTAATGTATCTTGAGTTTGCTTCATGTCTGCTTCAAAACCATCTCCTTTTTGAATACTTGTACTGAGTTAATGATACTAATTAGAAATTGGTGTAAAATTTGACTTGAGTATGGTTACCTGGTATACTGGTGCTTATAGAATTATAGTTTGCTCCTGTAAGTATGCTTGAAAAGGACTGAGCTGTTTTGAAAACTTGACTTCAACAGTAGCCAGTGTTTCAATGCTAAATGCCTGAGGAAGAAAAACAAGTCCCTAAGCCTCTAAATCAGCTTTTAAATCAAGATCTTCCCAACCCCTTCACCCTTTAATTTCTTCCTCTTACTTGACCACATTTTTCACTTGATATTAGCTTTACTACATAGCCACAGGTTTTGTTGGTTTTTTTTAGAATTATTGGAGTTTAGCAGAACTGTAAGGAAATTCTGATAACGTCCTTAAATTTGATACTTGTATGCTAAGGAGTAAAGAGTTATGGGTGTCCTCTATAAATTCAAAACAAACAGGTTTGGATTAATTCAGTAAGAGTCTTTCAAGTTGTTTGGGATGGTCTGAACTGGCCACTACAAAGTTGTTATACTACCAATTAACTACCACACAACAAGTGTACTGGGTGCAGTATGTGATTCTCAGCTGTTACAGCTACAACAACTGCTCTTGTTGCTTTTCAAATAATGGTGGATCTTTAGCATCCATGAGCTTTAAAGAATTACCGTGTTGTATCTTAAGACGTGAGCTTTTCAAACTCAACCAAAGGGTTTTGATAAGGTTTTTTTTCTGAGTTCCTATGGTAGTAGTGTGTTCTGTGGCTGTGGAAGTGGGATATTTGTGTAGCTGCAATCCTGTGATGAATATTCTTTCATACAATAAATATATAACTGCCAAAATAGCATTAGCAAAATAAATAGCAAAGTTACTTCTTTGAAGTATTACTTATTAAAGCAGGAACTGTAAGATGCTTTTCCTCTTTTTTCTTTAAGATTTTGTTTTTACACTGCTCCTTCCCCTTTTTCTAATTGTCTTGCTGTTCTGTATATTTTTATATACAGCACATTCTTACATTACTCTCTTTTTAAAGAAGGCATTTAACTTGTTGGCTGCAAGCTGTCTTATTGTCAGGAAGGTTTGTGGTTATTAATAAAACTCACTCTGGCCCAAGAGCTTGGATATAGGAATATAGGTGACACTGTTCTCATATCCTGTACTGTGGTGATTCTGTTCTCATATCCTGTACTCTGTAGACTTCTTGTATCATAAATAGCTTTAGAGGTTTGCTGTTTCTTCGTGTTTGTACTAACCAGTACATGTTTCTTAGTAGATTGCTTTGTGAGGAAACAAAGTTTACTCAGCTCACTAATGGTTGCTTTGTTACCTCTGAAGAAAGAGTACAAAATCTAGTCAGACGCACTGAAACCAGGTAATAATCTCTTTGCTGCTCTTCTCTGTTGGAGGCTTAGTATTTAAAAAAACCCTTAACTGACCTAAGAAGCACTGTATGCCTGTGTTTAAAATGCTCTCTTCCTGTTCTGTATATTTGTATATACAGCACATTTGTACATTATTCTCTTTTTAAAGAAGGCATTACTCTTGCTGGCTGCAAGCTGCCTTATTGTTAGAAAGGTATGTGGTTATTAATAAAACTAATTCTGGTCCATTATTATTAATTATTTCAACATTAAAAAATCTGAAGCTGCCATTGTTCTACCCATATTCCCAAGGGAAACCCAAAAATAATAACTAGAGGTGAGAAACTGCTTACGTGTTTTGATGCCCAGCATCTGCTGACAGAATTCCACAAAGAAAGATACTGGATCTCTCCTGACCTTGGGGCTGTGTTTTTACTCTACCAGTTTCTTGCAGGCCTTCTTGCCTGTGAGTCCTGAGGCACTGATGACTTCTGCAGCTGCAAAACCTCAGCACTACCCAAGGCAGAGCCCTGCATGGTGTGAGCATGCAGGAGCCTGCAATTTGCACGGGCTCCAAGGGTCATGCAGCAGGTCTGGCTGCGCCGTGCACGTCGTGTCATTTTCATTTGCGTTCTCTCCCCAAAGAGCAATGCTCCCAAAGAATGGCAGCTGCCACCAGGGGCTGAGAATTGTTGCTGGCCATTAGCAACTGGCCCAGCCACACTCCTACTGTGGGACCTATTAACAGGTCCATGGGGAAATAGCAGTTACATGTGAATCATTTCCTACGCTCATCAAAGGGAAAACAAAGGATTATCCGATCACAAATGCACAGTAACAGCCAAAGGAGTGAAAGCAGCCAAAGCTCTGTCCTGTCCTCTGTCCTTTTAACTCTGTCTTGCTCCATCTCAGACATCAAATTTCCCATTACTTAAGTCTCTGAAAGCCTCTTCCTGCCTTTATTGTTTTACCAGTTGCTGCCTTCCATTTACTGTGCTGATAAGTACTTCCCAGGCTGTAAATATGTGGTTGAGACATTTCTGAAGCCAATCTAGGCTTTGATTGTAGTCACAGGAGGAAAGGTCAGCAGCAAAACTGCTCTCACTACACAGGGAGGCCACTCCTCACACTAGGGTGGGTATAGATTGTGAATTCATGGGGAGAGATGCCAGGGAATATAGGGGTTAACAGGACTGAAGAAGAAAAACTGGAACATGCACTTAACCTCCCCTTTCCACAAGGTGAAAAGTAGATGTACAGTAACTGCAGTTTTTCTTCAGTTTGTGAAAGGCCAGAAACCAGAAAGAGTGAGAAATAAAATATGATCATCATTGCTGAAAACGATAGCAGGTAAGTAGGAGGTGTTGAATTCTCCGTAGTGGTATCTGTGACTGCAGATAATTATTTTGTCTTACCTTGATATAACATAGCTGCAGAGATGGCCAGTGGAAGAAGGAGAGTGGTTTAAAATTTTACCTTTTGGGATACTTAATTATAATCTCTACTACTGTTTGGGTGACCAGCAGAAGCCTGTAGAGCTTGGTGGGCTTGAGAAACTCCTTATGTGTCTGCAATTCCTGTGGCATCAATACAAAGGGTGGCACCAATGTTTGCAGGGTGCCTGTCTCCCATTGTGGGGCCCAGAAAGTACTGTTCCATGAGAAATTTGTCTACAGTGGGAAACAATTGGAAATTACAAAACTATATGGAGTGAAAAAAGCTTTTTCTAAGGCAAAAATTATTTAGAAGCTATGGGTTTTTTAGACAAGAACTTGATACCTTGATAACTTGCTGAATTTTAATAGGAATTACATGATCTTATGACTCCTCTTTGCCTTAAAATTGATTGAAAAGTTGTATGAAACTAAAAGCAGTGCTGACTTCTAAAACTGTCCTAACTCTTGGAATATTTCACAGCTTGAAAAAGTCACTACCCGGGGACTATGCTACTACTGAAAAATTTTGGCTTAGTTAAAAATAAGACATAACAAGTGTTGTGATAGATTTTCAAGCTGAATATATAAGAAAGTCTAAGCAGATAAGGCCTAGGATTTCTTAGTAATCTAATTAATAAATGTGATTTTTCTGGCTTGTCTTGAAGAGAACATAGCTGGTTAAGGTAAACAATAATAAAATATTAAAATATTTTGTAACAGATATATGGTAATAAATACTCCGAGGGTTTGTCTTTCAGAACTGAAAGGTTGATTACTTCATCAGATGTTTTTATAAAACAACTAAAAGAATTGGTTTTCACTTGGGATGGACCAGCCTCATTATAGGCATGTAACAGTGTAATGAGTTGTTAATATATGCTGATAAATATGTATTTTAACCCTGACTTGATAAGGCTAACAAAGCAGACTTACTCTTGAAAGATGCTCTACTCAAGTCTGTGAATAGCAAAGGTAATTGTCAAGAGTTTCTCAGAAGGCTTACAGGCAATAGGATAACTTGTAGGAGGTTTTGATAGTGTTTTGCTTGGCTTCTGAAAAAAGATCAAGTTAGAGTGTGTGAAACTCTTATTGCTATTGCTGTCCTCTCCCTCAGTGCTGGAGATTGCTAATGTGTCTGAAGCACAAAGATTCTCAGAAGATCTGTACCCACTGGTGTCACACATGTTAATCAAATGTCTAATATTGGTAATTTGACTTTACTGGGAATAGCAAAATCATTTTCATCACAAATCTACAGAGAAGTATGGCTGGGAGTTTTCCTGCTTTTGAAAACAAACTAAAGTCTTCCTTAGTGCTCCCTTTTAACCTGATGCATTCTGGACAATTCTACTACCTTGATGCATGGAAAGTGGAAGATGTCATCAGCATAGTATATGGAACAAACCAAGCATGTCTGCTCAGATTTTCCTGCCATTTATTAGCTGGAGTTAAATTACAGAGGCAAATACTAACAAAGTATATAGAGGAAACGAATTTAGAAATGGATGGGACAAACATAAAGTAGGGTAGATAACCAATTCCATAAAATGCTAGTATTGCTATTAGGAATGTAACCTTTGTTGTTTTTCCAAATCTAGTTATTAAGCTGTCTGTTATTTTAGGTGAATTATAAGGGAGAAAACCTGGGGGTGGTAATAGTAGAGCTGGTCTGTTGTCTCTGAAATCTTCTTGGTTATGTTTCACAGGAAGAATGCTAGACAAAATGTTATCTAAGCAGCTCAAGCCTTAATCAAGTGACTTTCTGATTACTGAAAGTTTTTGGTCGTGTGACTGTCTATTGGTTTTCCTCATTATTTCTATAAGCTTCTCTTTTATCTTAGGTCAGCATGTATTGTACTCCATATGCTATTTTATGAACTTGTACAAGACATAATGGTCTTATGTGTGTGGGTGTGAACTAACACCTGGGTAGTCCATGGGAGTGGATCCATATATCCACTTGAGATCTTACCTGTGACCCTATTAATTTAACCTCTGTTTCCATAGAAGACTAGATGTTTAGGGCTTGACATGGCTTGTAATACTCTTCTGTGTTGATTGGATGACTTGTGAAAGTAATTATTAAGCTTAGTAGAGCCTTCTCTCAAAATTAAGCATAATAAAATATATTTTGAGTATTTTTAACTTGAATACTTTTGTGCTAAGGCACAAATGCTCATCCCTTAGAGGCTATACTGGATGCAAATAGCAAGGGTTTTTGGCAGCAGAGAATGGCCTCTGTGGGAGAAGGCATGGGGCTGCCCTGTGTCAGACACAGACACTTCCAGCTGTCTTTGCAAGGGACCCCATGCAGCTGAGACCATCAGCTAAGTTTGTGGCACCTCTGGAAAAACATATTTAAGAAAAGGCAGAAAATTCTGAGGAGGGGGAAACACAGAGACAACAAGCAAATGGAAAGGAGGAGAGAAGAAGAGAGGGAATAATAAGGTCAGAGGACAAGGAGGCGCTCTGGGGCAGAGCAGGTATTTCCCTGAAGAGCTTCTGGCCCATTGATAAGTTCATGGAGGAGCAAGTGCACCTCGGAAGGGACTGTGGCCCTCACAGAACCCATGCTGGAGCATAGGACCAGAGTAAGAAGGGAGTAACAGTGAAGAGAAACTGCTGAGTACAGACCCTGACCTTGTTCACTGCTGGCTGTCTCACCAAAGGATTGGCTTTGGCTAGCCACCAGCAGAGTACCTGTCCTATCTTCTTTTCAAACACAGATATCCCACTCTGTTGTTCAGTGTCTTTTGAAGCTCCCCTTTGATCAAAAAAAAGAAAAGAGAATCAAAGCAATAGGAGGCTGCAGACAGTTGCTGTAGTTTATCAGTTTATTGTATAACTACGATCTGAAGGTGTGCAACAAAGGTGAACGAGTACTGGAAAGTCAGATGAGCCCCAGACTCCCATATTCCATCTTCATTCCTCTCCTGCCTACAGCAAGAATTGCATCCTGCGTTCATGGAGCAGTGCCACAATGTTCCCCTTGTTCTGTGTCCCTGCTCCATACAACAAATGTCATTGGCAAGCTAGATGTGCCATCCTGCAGCCAGCTGCATGTGCTGGCTGAGGTCAGGGGCTGAGCAGAAGCAGGGGCATCAGGCTGCCTGACAGCCCAGCATCTCTGCCCTGTCCTGCCTAGCTCAGCTCCTGCCTGTGTCACACTGGAGGAACCTGAGCCCCCGTGTCACTTGCTCGGAGTTTTCTAGAAACAGCCCCATGTGCACCGTAATAAACAAACTGGTACTGAGCAGCTGCAAGAAATAGTAACTGCTGGGAGAGAGTTACTCCAGGACCACACAATAGGCAAGCTAAGGTCTGTGCTGACTTGAGCCCAAACAGATTAATTGCTTGCATCTGTGTAGGCACAGGTGCAGTCCCACCTGGGATTTTTATTATGGTAATTACACTAATATTTGTGTAGACTAGTGAGAGAAAGGGTCTTACTGTGAGAGCTTCCATTACATCTACAGGGTAGCAGATAACATCTGTCCTGAAAAGCTTGCCCCTGGGTATGATTAAGACAGAACAATGGCAAGAGTTGTAACAAGGGAAGGTACCCTTAACCATTTTCATGAGACTAATGATTTCTTCTCAACTTCTTTTTCTGCATACTACTACTGATTGGATTTCCCTGTTGAGCTGCTCCCACTTAGCAGTCCTCCAGCTGCCAGGTGAAGTTGTTTAATGCAAGCATTCACTGATGTGTTGTGTAGGCTTGGAGGAGGGGAGAGCTGCCTTATTTAAAGCCCCAAGAATGTCCTAACCTTGTAAAGAATACAAGTCTTATGTGTGCAGGCATCTGGAAAGTTTATAGATAAACTGAGACCCATAGAGGTGCCTCTGTATCAAGGTGGGACTCTTTGCATGTGCTTCTATTTATTGTCTCTAATTAGAAGGAAAATAGCCCACTTTTAATAAATGGGGGAAAATACTACATGTACATTTAATTTGGCCTGGCTAAAAGCTGCTTGAATTTAATTTAGCTGAATAAATATTAACTTGTATGTCACATTTAAGCTTGTTTAAAACTGACTTATTGAATTAGCTTGCACCTGTAACTGATACAACTTTCCTGAAATCACCTGAGAATGCCCACACATGGATTTGTACAGGCTTGGCATTTTAATATTATTTAAACTGCTGTAGGTTGTGAGTGTGGACCCCCTCCCTTAGTAGCCTCCAGTGGTAGAAGTGAAGTCTTTTGATTTTACTAATGACAGTAGCCAACATTTAAACCTTGGCTTCATGCTGCCCACCCTGTTTACATCACTTGGTTCTTTTGCATAAGATTACAAGTTTGCTGGCAGGGCATCCTATTTCTTCTAAAAACTAATGTATTGCACCTGATCACATCTCTCTCAAGAGGTCACAGCCTATATGCTTGAAACAAGTAATCTATCAGGACAGTCAGTCCACAATAGCGTCATCTCAAGACTTCCAAAACGTTGAATACAAAATGTAATTACACTGCACAAAAGTACTAAGGAAACCCATCTGCTCAAAGGAACCATGTGCATGTGGCAGTCAGGGTGATGGCAGGACTTGGAAGGAACCCCATATTTTGTAGTTCAGTCCACAGCAAACATCTAACCTCTGAGCACATCACTGCAGTTGTTTCTGCTTTCCCCCTAGGGAGAAAGTGCACATCCCATGATAGAAACATTGCATAAAATAAAGCACAACCTGCCTGAAACCATGACTTGGTTCATACGGATATTATGGTTGTTTCTATTGCTTAAATGAAGGGGGAAAAAAAAGCTGTTGGCTTTGAGTGAGTGCTAAGGTCTATGTTGATGGTATTGCTGCTGTTGCAGTCTTCATCTATTCCTGATTATCCCCTGAAAACCCTTCCCAGCATGTGGTGGGTTACGAGCAAAACTTGCAGGGGAGATTGTAATTCCAAGTGGCTTGATGAAGAAATGAGAATGAGTGGCTGTGGAGGACTGTGTGCCTCTTGTGTCCTTAACAGCCCATGTTAATCACAGTAAACCAAATCAGATTTATAATTCCATTGTAAGGCAAAAAATTTATTTGTTTCATTATAGTGGGCAATTATTCCCTGAAACAGCTGGTTGGCAATAAGATATTTCAGTGTTATGCTGGAAAGCAGCTGAGGGCAGAGATCCTCAAAGTGATCTTTGTTTGAAAGTCCAACTGCACTTTTGGCAATCAATTTTTTAATAATTCCCACATATTAAAAACATTTTTAATTTTTTATTTGTAGAAATACTCTGTGATGATTCTGTTTTATTTTTAATTTTGTCTTTCTTGAGCTGAACTGTTGGCAGAATATAGTTTATTTAATTTATATAGATTCAGTTTAGAGTTGTATTTTACTCATCCATCTCTACAGGTGCTGGTGTGTAGTTGGATACCATTGTAGCATGATTATAGACAATTCCTTTATTGTTTTAGTAGAACAGCAGTGCTTTATTACACAAGTAATGATGTAATGGTTGTGGGGTTTGGAGTCTGCAGTCAGGAGATGTGATATCAGGTTTTGACTCAGACCCAGTCAGCCAGTTCTTCACTTGGTGGAAATACTTTATTCTTCTTTAAGAAGCATTATTATAATAATGCTCTGACCTTTAGAGATCAGATAGGCTATATGGGAGGATAGCTCTGTAGTGTCAGGTTCTAGGTGTCTGATACTTAAATAGTTGTAAAATTGAAGAAAACCACCAAACTTTCAATTTTACCCAGGACATTATTTATTTATTACCATATGGCTGCCTTTATACTGTTGTCAGTGGAAGACAGAGATGATACTCTCCTATGCTATATTTTATGGATGATGGGAATACCAACAAAAATTTAAAAGCCAGATCAAATTTCTTACACTCCTACATTTCATGCTCAGCAATTTTCTAGGCTTAGACAGAAAATGCAATAGTTTTTGCCCATTTAATTTTCTGAAGCACTGACTAAAATATATTTCAAAAAGGCAAATTATTTTATTTTTCTCCTCTTGAAAGCAGACCTAAGTTAGATGAATCTGGAAGAGCTAGATAGCTGGCTTTGTGAAAATTACACCAATTATTTAAGCACTTAGAGGAGGATTTGGGTATGACCAAAAAGGAAAACCATGCCCGAAGTGGGATTCTAGCAAAAGTTAAGGGTACAAGGTTGTGATCTTGAAAAAAACTGCACAGCTTCTGGTTAACTCAGAAAGAAAATGAAGCAAATGTTCTGATGTTCTGCTTACTTTTTTTTTTTTTCCACTTTAAATACGTAAACAGTCTGGGAAGAAAGATTAACCCTAGAGTAACCATAGCTCTTGTGGCCTGACTAGCAGGGCAGAGAGTCACACAACTCTGCATTATCTTGTTCACTTCGCACCGCTTTGGGTTTCAGTGTTAGCCCAGCTCTAGCAGGGAGGGTTGAGGCCAGTCCAGCCCCAGAGCCAACCCCTAGGACAACACCTGCTACACAGGCTGGGAAGCCAGGGACCACTGTCTACTCACCTCCCCCTTTTTCTTAAGTGCATGCTCTGTATGCTGTTGTGTGAAAGGATTTGTTTCGTTTCCCCTTGCTTCGTTGCAAGTAGCATCTCTGTATGATTCCTAGAAAAACAGGCATGTTCTTTGAAGAGGGGGTTCTGCACCACCAGATTCAGAGGAGAGTACTTTCTTTCAGAGGAGGAAGGGGCAGGATCCAATGTCTGCACCTCTCTGATCAAGTTTCTTGTTGGCTGGCTTGGACTGAGGCATTGTGTGTTCACTGATTGATCCATGAGTTGTGCTTACATCCTCCAGGATCCTCTTGTCTTCAGGGAAGAGAGTGTCATGTCCAAATCATTGCTGTATGGGACCAGAAAGAGCCCAGCTGTAGGAACACATCTGAAAACCATACTACAGAATCATAGGATTGTTTAGGTTGGAAAACACAAATGTAAGATCATCAAATCCAACCATTAACAAAACACTGCCAAGTCCATCACCAAACCATGTCCCTAAGTGTCACATTTACGCATCTTTTACATGCCTCCAGGGATTCAGCCACTTCCCTAAGCAGCCTGTGCTTGGCCAGCCTTCCAGTGAAGAGATTTTCCCTAATATCCAATCTAAATTTTTCCCCTGGAGGAACTTAAGACCATTTCCTCTCATTCTGTTTCTTGTTCCCTGGGAGAAGATGCTGACCCCCAGCTGCTACCAGCTCCTTTCAGGTAGTTTTAGACAGTGGTAAGATCTCCCCTCAGTTTACCTTTTTACAGATTAACAATGCCAGCTTTCTCAGCTGCTCCTCATACGACTTGCATCTTTGGCTGAATAGAATATTTTGAAGCTCTTCCAAGCAAAACACTGCTGCATGCTTCAAACAGGCTGAGCACTGCAGGACTCTGAGGTTGGGTGTGTAAAGAAGTGTCCAGTGCAGGACACATTCCAGCTGCTGGGATGCAGTGCACGGTGCTGCTAGAGCCCCCCTGGCCTGTCACTGGTGTCCTAAATGGTGATGAGGTGCAGGTGGGATCTAGCATAGGCCAGGAATGATCAGCTTACATATGCCATGGGCAATGACTTCTGAAAATTAATTCCTGTGTTGTTTCACTTTAAGGACTATTTTAGTTCTACTCTTGGCTTTTTGTTTTCTAGATAAGTTGCTGGATGTACTTGTCACATTTCAAACACTTGGTGTGATCAGGCAGTAGTAGGGCTTAGTCACAGATATGTAATAAAGTACTGATTTGTTCTTTAAATGTAACCTGTAAAATTACTTCTGAAAGCCTATAACAGAGTATTCTGTGCATCTTCAGGTAAATGGATATTTGATATTTAAATGCATAGTAGATGTATAATAAAATTTAGAAGTTTCTGTATGTGTTCAGGTCTCAATGACTGCCCAGATACTGTGGGAAGATTTATTTTATTTTAAAAAAGGTGATCTTAGGGTCCTTGGAAAAATTGCCTCCTAGTTTAATGTTTGCTATGAACTTCATTAAATACTTTATGCAATCTGTGCCAATTAAGACCATTAGTGTTATCACAAGCCAATAACCTCAGGGGAAGATGGTTATGCTTAAAAACATAAAAGAAGGGTTATTAACAAAAAGTGACTTATCAAGTGTAAATAGACTGACTTGAACAAAATGTGCGTCATTGTACATGCAGGCCCTCATTTGCCATCTGGTTTCTGTTTGATGACCCTAGCTATGAATTTATTTTGTGCTAGTGGACAAACAATTGGACAAGGCTTAGAAACACAGGCTGGAATGTAGGGAAAGCTTATGGCAATCTTTCACATGCTCTGTATCATGTCGGGGAAAAGCAGTTTATAGAAAAGATGAGTTGAACTGTAAGCATTGCATCCTGAGAATTCTTACATATAGTCATATAATTATGATTTCTTTTACTTTCTTCAGATTTTCATTGAAGTCCAGCTAAGAATGCAATCAACAAAATAAAGTGAAAAAGCTGGGCATTTGAAGAAGCATCCTTCTACTTGGTGAAAATGTCTCTTATTTTTTGACAACGATTAAAAGACAATGGGGTCAAACACTCTTGGAAAGGCTGCAACATTAGATGAGCTTTTGAACACTTGTATTGAAATATTTGGTATGCTCTTTCAAATTTTTATTTTGTTGTTATTGAAATTAATCTTTTAATATAAATCCTGCTGTTCTCCGGTTTAGCCAGTCTTTCTCTTGGCTAAGAACATTTCTGTTCTGTAAAATTTTCCATGTTTCAATTTGGCACAGAATCATGCAAGCCAGAATTTTAATCATGTGCATACCGTATTAAATTTTCTTAATACAGATAATGCACAATTGTGGGTATGGTGGTTTATACAATGCTGGCCTTTACCAAGAGAAATGTTTAGATGAATTATTCATGGAGTTATTGCTGGCATTGATCTTTGTCTTGAGTAGTTACACAGCTGTGGTTTTGGCCAGTCATTTTTTTAAAGGTTTTCCAAATCATCATGCAATAATTGGTAAGAATATGACCTAAGGCTCATGTAATCTTTTTACTCTTATTAAAATGTGATGTACCAGGTCTGAGTGAAAGAAGTGATGAAAAAGACCTTGATCCATAACACCATTAATCATGCCATATATCACATTACAGTCAAATAAGTTCATGGATAGGCTTAAGTGTTTTCAAATGGGGCTTTGATTCACAAAGCTACATTTAGATTCCCTGGAGATGCAGGACAGATTTTGATTGGAATGAAGTATTAATTTCATATGTCATGTAAAGAGAAACAACTATCTAAAGGCGAGAGACTTTGAACAATTGATGGATGGACAGACCTTGCTGCAGTGAATCCCATGCATGTGCTTCTGTAGGCCACCAACTGGTTGCTCTAGAACTTCATTTAAGTATTAGCAGAGCCCATGCACTTGTTGCTGCTAGAAATAGTGTCTCTTCTTGTATACACATTCTCTTGACAAGCATAGTCAGTGTGTGGCTCCTGTTTTCATACATCACATCATCTACAGTCTTCAATAAAGTGACAGAATAATCTAAATCGCAGATGTTGGAGAAGACTGATGGTCAGCCAGTCTGCCAGGGAATAACTCTGTGTAGTTTCAGTGGCTACACTGCAAAGACACAAGGGTCTCTGTTAGGCAGCTGTAGATGTGACCTTGGGCACAGGTATGAGGTTCTAGGTACTGCTTCAATATTGAATTCCTTGCAGCAGATCCATTTTTCAAAATAATTTAACTGCTAACTTAAAGCTATAAAGTTGCAATAAAATAAATATTGGAAGCAGTTGTACAGTAGTTGTCCTCTTGATGGACTAATTTTGGATTTGTCCCTTAGATTACTGGCACTGTCTATATAAAGTTTAGCACAGTGCTGCCCATGCCCTATTTTTTTAGCTGTGGCCTGTTATCTGAACTGGTTTGGGTTTTTTCCTCTGTTTAAATAACTGTCACTGCATTCTAGCAAGTTACAGTTCAAGGGGCATTCTTGTGCTCTGGTGTTCTTTCCTACCTTTTTGTTAGATAACGAGCCAACATTTCCACTTTTGATCCTTTCTGTCTGACTGTGCTTGAAGAGTAAAAGCTGCCCTCTTTTATGGTGAGGTTAACTCATTGTTTCTCTTTTGCAGATGACAAAGGAAACCCGTGCTCCAGCCATTTGCCAAGAACCTTTCTTTTAATGCATCGGTGGTATCTGCCTTCCACAGAGCTGGCTGGCAAGCTTCTGTCCACATATCCTTTCACAAAGTGCTGCAAGTTGGCATTACAGTGTCAAAAGCAGATTGTTTTCCTGAGTGCTTGTAAAAATGTGCTAATTAATTAATGACAAACAAGGTTTAGAAGGTGAATTTTTCTTCAACCTAAAAGGTGGGAGTTTGTGAGCTTCTTTATGTTCACATAAAGACTTTGTAGGTTTTCTACATATGTACAAGAATACTAACTGTGCATCAATCTTGAATAACTGCAAATAGGAGGCCAAGACAATTTTTCAAGCGTATCACAGCAGGTTGACCTATGAATGCTATGAATTTTCAGTGATATCTAACTACATACATGTAATTTATACCTCTTAACACAGTAATCATAACTATTATCATATTTGGTTAGCCAGAGCTGGCAAGAAGCCTTTCAGTAGAATATTCAGAAGTGTAGAATAGAGGTATTTTTTATGGGGGGGGGGGGGGAGGGGGGAAGGAGCAGCCAGGAAATAGCCTCTGTCCCCTAGGATGTTGTGAAAGTGAATGAAATACCAGAGGCATAATGTGGTTACCTCTACAAGAAAAGTTTGATAATTTTGTAAATTCAGCTGCTCTAGTATCAACCTCCAGTGAGTAAAAACAACATTGCTGAGTCAAGGCACACAAAGCTTTCTTTAGCTGACATACTTACAGAGATGCTGATGGGGAGAACAGCAATGAATTCCGATTGAAAATCTGCTACTTCATGAGGTAAATGCACTTCTGGTCCTCTAGCCTTTTGGTGTTATGGTTCTGTTAATACTATCAATGTAATTTTGGTTTTTTGGATTTTTTACTTGGTCTCCATTCTACAGAGAAGTGGGAAATTCTGTGTGTGTAAAAGAATTAAGTTGAGCTATCCAGCTTTTAAGACACCTAACTGATTCGAGCTAAAAAACTGACAGAGAATTTGTGTTATTATTTATCTGGCTCATGAGTGTTATGATTTATCAGCCTGTCAGAGGGTGACAAGTTCAGTGCCACAAGGAGGAGTGACACATTTTGCTTCCAGCTGTAACATAGTGTGGGAGAAGGAAATTGTCTCTGGATTGTAGACTTCATCCAATCCCTTGCAATGCCTACATAATTTATGGTGACAGGAGTGTGTTAGTGATGACAAAGTTGTTACACATTGGGTGTATTCCAAACCTTGCACCACCTGCTCTGACCTTGTTTCCATGGGAAAGCTTCCATGTGTTGGGCTGTTCTGGTGTAGGAACATTTCTCTGTAAAAGTATGAATTTTTAAGTAATCATGATATAACTTGCTTCACTCAAACAAATGCTTTTTCCTCCCTCCTCTGGATGATGTTACATCACTGATAAGAAAATGAAGAGGGCTACTCAAGTCAGGGCTGATAAAGCCTTTTCCACTCCCCCTTACATAGAGGAGGAGGCTTGCATGTTTTACATGTAAGCTTATGTGGCTTACATCTTCTTTACACAGTTATCCTGGTGGAACTGCCACTCAAATGCACGTTTGCATTTTCATTGACAAATATTTTCTGAGGAGACAAAGTTGTCTCACTTGGACAGGGACTAAGTGCAAGTGTTATCTGAGTGCCTTGGCAGCCTGAGTCAGGACACTGTGTACTTCTGTGGGTCTAACTTGAGACATCACTTTAATTTTGCATTTCAATAGAATGCTGCTTTGTTGTGCTGTTGTGAGTTAAGCAAAAAAAAAAAAATTAAAAGATAAAATAGCTTTTGCCACTTCAGTGTCAAAAATAATTACAGAAGAAATAGGCTGAGTTCACTCTCTGTCTAAATAAGTCCTGAAATAAATCCTATGAAAAAAATGTATGTAAAATATATGCAGGCACTGAATATTGTACCTTGAGTCTCTGGGCATCTCTTAACTCCTGTCTGTGGATTTCAGATACTGGATTTTGGAATTTCCTGCAGAGTTTAACTTGGATCTTGGGCTGATTCGTTTGACCGAAGAGTTTCAAGAAGTAGCCAGCCAGCTTGGATATGAGGATCACATCCATCTTATTGATATCTCTAGCATGTAAGGATGTCATGTCAAAGACATCTTTATGTCTGGAACAGCAGAATTCTAGTTCTGTACAAAGTACAAAAATATCAGAGCCCATCTTGATCTTGAGCAAAAAAAAGCACTTGCAAAATTGTCTTTAAATTTGAAGCTACTAAAAATTTGAAGCTATAGTTACACAATAACTACACTCCTATATGTATGTGAATTTTTCATATAAACAGGAAATAAATGATTTTTCTGACAAAGCAAGTGCCAATTAAGTGATTAGTATTACTTTTCTTGTACAAGTTTTCATACAAAATAGCAAGCAATGTAGTGGCTAGTATGCTGTTTAAATCTTAGATCTTCTCAGGGAAGCTTTCTTGTCTTCTCATCTGTAATTTTTTCATTTTTTGCAGTATTTTCTATTATTTAACTGGAGAACTTTTAGCATTCACATATGTAGTTTTATTACATCAAAATGATTACCCCTACTATTTCCTTGGCAAGCTGGAATGAACACCAGGCATGCTTTTGCATCTCATCTGATATTTTAGATTTTATTTTAAAATATGCACAGTATTTGGCTGTCTCTGTTGTTCCATTACTTTGGGGACCTGTGGACTTACAGAGGAAAATTAATCCTTGATGTTTTTCAAGTATGTTTTTATTCTGTATCAGAATTTGTTTTGAGCTCTTCTTGTATTTTAAAGCATCTTTAATTATGGCATCCTGTATCATGGGGAAGAATATGCCATCCTTTTGTTGTGATAGAAACCTGCTACTACACATCACTTGGAGTAGTGCATGCAGAACTCCTAGCTTCTGTTACCTCTGGAACAGGTCTCATTCTAAGTGTTTGTAATGTGCTGGATGTCACGGACCCAAAGTGTCATGGTGCTTCTGTGGTCAATTTTACATGACACGTTCCAGCTGTTGGCTACACTGACATACACCCAAACAGAACTGAGACTTTTTCCTATTCTGTTGCAGTCCTTCCTATGACTGGATGAGAAGAGTTACACAGAGGAAGAAGATTTCCAAGAAAGGAAAAGCCTGCCTGCTGTTTGACCATCTGGAGCCCATCGAGCTAGCTGAACATCTCACTTTTCTGGAGCATAAATCTTTTAGGAGAATTTCTGTAAGAAGCCCACAGCTTTGTCACTTGCAATTAGGAGCCTGTCTTTAAAGAATGTTCACATGGTTTCACATTCATGACTTTTTTCTCAACATTTCAGTGTAGTGAATCCTTATACTCTCTCATAGGATATACATAGCCATGCTCTTCCTTGAACTTTTTGTGCCTGATGATTTTTGACACTGAGGGAAATTCAGGCACAGTTGCTTTTTTTCACAGAGGATTGTACAAGGACAAGAGGCAAAAGTGGATGAAAACTAAATTTGAAGCTAAAACAAAACGAGTAAGAGAAATGCCAAAAGAAATGCTGATTTCTGCTGGCAAATATCTATATGAAAGGGTCATGTGATGTTACTGTATCATGTGGCAAATGGAAGCAGTAAGTTCTCAAGATGACAAATCAGTTTTTTTTAGAGTGTTCAGAAGCATGAGAGAAATCAAACTCCCAAACTAAGAAAAATGTATGTATGAGTTTTTTTGTTTGTTTCAAGGGAGGAAGGAAAAAGATATCAATGAGGAGCTGAGACCAGTCTAAATAGAATCACTTTTGATGTCACTTAATAATGTTCAAAGGTTAATTACTCTAGGCTTCAAATCGTAGGAAAACACCCTACTGTGATCTGTGCAATGCTAACCTCAAAGATGGAGGGAAGGACAGGAAAAAAAGCATGGATTTCTAATTAGATTTAAGATGCATTTTCGTTCCTTTGGGGATTCCAGGAAGAAAACTCAAACCTGCAATGAATTTTCTTTTTTTTTTCCTTGCTGTTTCTAGCTTCTTTGTTAATTCTTAAGCTTGAATTTTGCTGTCACAGATGATCCTCTGCAACCAGTGAGAGTTAATTGATCTTGTACCACTTGTTCTCTCAAAGATATGTAATTGTAGAGTATGATTAGTTTGAATCCTGTGTTTGGTTTTACTCATTAAAAAAAATGGGGGAGACGGAAGGGCAGCGTTAACTCTAACAAAAAAATATTATCTGAACACTAAAATACTGTCTATCTGCAGCTGGGAGACAAGTATCTGTTGTGTTGGGGCATATGCCCTCATGTTTTTATAGCAGGCTGGTTTTGAACAGCTAAATCCATCTTGTCTGGCAGTGCTAGCAACTCCCTAGACAAGCTAAAATCATGTCCTAAGTTACTTAAAACCTCCCTTTATGGGACAGCTGAAAACTGTTTTTCAAACATTTAGGAAAATTCAATTTTTGGGATCCTATAGAATGCCATGGCTTGAAGGTGTCAAATATAGCTACAAAGAATAAAATGTGTTGAGCAAATTATGGGAAAGATGGAAGCACCAATCACACTGATCTTGCAGGTTTCTGTATTTCCTGACACACAAACAAATTGTAAGTCGTTTGTAAGCCACACCAAAACAGCTGCAAAAATATTTTAAGGAGGAGATATTGTGCAGCAGGGTCTGCTGACCCTGAATCATGATCACTTTCTTAACAAGAGGAGCTTTAGAAAGAAAAGTATCAAAGTTTCAATTGTTTCTCCAGTTTGTCCACTGTTTTACTGAAAGTGTCTTTTCTCTTTTAGTTCACAGATTATCAAAGCTATGTGATCCATGGCTGCTTGGAAAACAATCCTACTTTGGAGAGATCTATTGCTTTATTTAATGGTATCTCTAAATGGGTCCAGCTCATGGTTCTCAGCAAACCAACACCCCAGCAAAGAGCAGAAGTAATCACAAAGTTTATCAATGTTGCACAGGTAAATCTTGCAGATTAGTCTTTTTCTTCCAGTACAAAGCAGGAATATAAATGGAGATTACAGTAAACAAATTAGCTGTTTCTCTTTGTGCTATCTCCTCAGTGAGCAGCCTGTTCAATATCACTGGAGATTATTTGTTCAGGTGTGATGTGCCTGCAATTTTTAACTAGAAGACATAACTTTATAATAATTTTTCTTTGTTGTATTCCAGTTGGCAACTGTCACTATTGTGTGCTTCTTCTGGACCTAAGCTAATTTTAAAACAAAATGCTGAACCATTCTGTTATGTGGCCTGGTTTATTGATTTGTGTCTTAGCCATGATGGGTTGACTCCTTTAACTTGTTGTGTATGACATTGAGTAGCTGCTACTTGTATTTTGTTAATTTTTAATTATGCGTTATTAATCTCTCCTGCAGAAGCTCCTTCACCTCCAGAACTTCAACACACTGATGGCAGTGGTGGGAGGTCTAAGCCACAGCTCTATTTCTCGCCTGAAAGAGACTCATTCTCATCTGTCCTCAGAAGTCACAAAGGTATGGTGAACTCCAGAGTACAGACATATTGAGGTGAGCATCACCTCTTTGAGGTCTGATGGGTTCTACAGTGCAGGTGTCTCACCAGCACAATATTTGGATCGAGGCAGAGCATCCTGAAAGGCACTAGGTTGCATTCCTCTCAATGGAGCAGGATAAGCTCACAGAGATCCTCTGGCTGATTGCCTCTGCAGAGAGGAAATTAACACTGTCGACACCCTGACAAGAGTTGTGTTCATTTAAAACAGATTAAGGAAATGCAATGAATGCTTTCACAGGGACTTGCTTCTCTGTCTGTTTGTAGGACTGGAACGAAATGACAGAGCTGGTCTCTTCCAATGGAAACTACTGCAACTACCGCAAGGCTTTTGCTGACTGTGTTGGCTTCAAAATTCCTATTTTAGGAGTCCATTTGAAAGACTTGATTGCTGTCCATGTCATTTTTCCTGACTGGATAGATGAGAACAAAGTTAACATAGTGAAAATGCAGCAGCTTTCCATCACCTTGAGTGAACTGGTTTCCCTGCAAACTGCTTCTCATCATTTAGAGCCTAATTTGGATTTAATTAACCTGCTAACCGTAAGTATTGAACATGTTTCAATTCACTCCTATGATTCAAGTGTTGAGTGTCAGAATAGGAATACTCATATCTATAAAGTTAAGTGCATATTTTTATCTCAGTTTTGAAAAAGAAAAGGGAAAAAATATAAACCAGAAACAAGTTCACATGAGGTGCTAAGAAAATCAGAGTTTTAGTACGGTCGTATGGGATGGCTGGAAGCAGCAACAGGATTGTTATAAATGACCTCTTTTAAGAATGACAGATGGAGGGCTGTATTTATGTCAGAAGAAGTAAAACTCAGTTCTGACTACTTAGAATGGAGATTTATGTCTCTTCTGGAACAATTCGCAGACATGCTGGTATCAGCACATGAGAGAAATTCCAGCCTGAGCATCATGCAATTTTTGCTCCCCTGTGCTTTCCTTGTGACACAGTACCCTTCCTGTCCAGTCAATAAAAATGTGATGGATTTATACTGGGACTGATCAGGTATAGAATTTTACACTAAGGAAGCTGTCAAATATGAGCCTGAGTTTGGAGAAACCAAGCTGGTGTGGATATAACTATGGCTTCATTGTAATGAGGACTGGGGAAATTTGGGGAATTTGGAAAACCTTCTTCAGTTGTGCTTTGTGTGGAACAACCTGGGAACAAGTCTTAATCCTGATTAGTGACAGGAAAGAGCAGGCCCCAGATGTTGAACCCTGCAACAATCCTTTAACTTAAATTTTGAGCTATAAAGGTAGATATTTATTGTTTTGTTTTTGTAGTGACTGAGAGCTGCTTTCTTGTGGCCCTCTTTCCCTTCCTGGTCATTTCTTACAAGCTTGGCTTTGAATAGGGGGAAGTGGAACCTCAGGCTTTAGGGAACTGAGCAATAAAAAAGTGAGTCCAAAAGGATAGAAATTAGACAATGTGAAGTGAGAGATGGAAGCTGAACTGCCGCTACCACCACTTTCATTAGCTGTTCTCTCTTCTTGGTGACAGCCTTTTTTCCAAAAGGAGCAAAAAGCTAAAGGTTTTTTTAAGACCTTGCAAGTCTTCATATATTCATCATTCTATCAGCCTAAGCTCATATAGCATATCTGTTTTTCAATTTTTGATTTTTCCTTGTTTTCTTTGTTTTCAGCAAAATGACAGGGATTTTATTTGTATTCTTTCAGTGTATTCTATTTACTAGAAATAATTGAGTATATGATGGGCACTTTCTCACTTATGATAGATACTGTGATGCATTCATTCATAATATAACTCTGCTGACTTTTTTACAGTTGAGCCAATCTGATCATAAGAAATGAAGTTGCATTCTGCAATGTTGATTACAGACCTGATCTAGGGTTATAAATAAGGTAGACAGGTGTAGGTAACCTAAACCCTTTCCAGGCTAATTCTGTCTTCATATAAGTCACTGGAAGTGTAGTTGTAGATCAAGTACATTTGTGTCAGAGTATTGATTTAAAATTATGACTTCTGGAAAGAGAAAAAACAACAGACTTCTATGAAAAGTTCCTGGGCCAGGATTTTGATACATGCCATAATATGAATATTCTCATTTTTTTTCCTGTACGTAGATTTTGTCCTTATCAGTGTATATGAACACAATAAATTTTTTTTTGTGCTAATCTCTTAAATAGAAATAATGGATTTATGTTGAAGATTAAATGTTTCTGTCTATCTTGTTGTTGAAAGGAAAATTTTAGATCATTGGCTGGGTTCAGAGAAAGAGGGCAAGGAAAGGATTGCGACCCAAAGCTGACAAGAACTGACAACTAAGAACAGTTGACCTTGCTATGTGCAAATGGTCTATTAGCAGATTTAGCCTCCCCTGCTACCTACATCATCTTCAGTTTTCAGAGCATGAAGAATTAACAATTCATTTTATTGCTAGGTCTTATCTCTCTAAAGTCAACTGTAATTTTTTTTCCATTTTTACCTTATTTAGAGAAATTCCCTTTCAAATCTAGTAAATTAATATAAATGTGTAGAATGCTTTCCAGGTGTGTGTGAATTGGCTGAGCCAAATGTTTCTTCCTTTCTGCTGTTTTGCCATTGAGCAGCTTTTATCTGAGCAAGCTTTTAGTTGGTCTCTTGTCCTGATAACCAATGTGTAAATGTCTTGCCTGGCCTCCCTCCCTTGCAGTGTTGCCTTTTACACCACACTGAGCAAGTGCCTCGCCTGTGCTTGCTTCACAAATAAATCACTGGTTTGTTAGTCCAACAGCTTGCACAAACAGATAAAATGGGCATTTCATGGGCATGTGGGAATTTGGCCAGGTTTTTCTCTTCCCCAGTGGTAGAGTCCTGTTTGCTCTAGGGGAGATGATACCTTTCAAGTGGCTTGGAAATGGTGGTGTTTGGAGAGACTTTGATAGGAGCTATGAAGTTGGGTTAAATGCTTGGGTGAGAGGTGGGTAGTAAACTTCAGGCCAATTCCTCAAGGGACGTACAGGCATTTTAAAGATGCTATTTTGAGTATAGACCAAAAGGGTTCATGGGGAACAAGAGGACACTTGGTTTCAGTGGTTGCTGCTGAATGGTCAGCAGTTTGGAAAGTTGATCTTCTCGTGCCTTGGATATCTGCACACAGAACTCTGCTTTCACCCCATTCCCACACCTCTCCAGCCCATCTCATCTTTTTGTAAGCATGAAAAGTCAGTTTCTAGCTCACAGAACTTTAGCTTTTAGCAAGCAGCTGCAAAAAGCCAGCATTTTGCATGGAAATTAGCATGCCACAAACAAGGGAAAGTTTTGGTGCATGGACAGCAGGGACACATGACAGGTTTACTGGCACAGGAGACTACGAAAGCTGAGGGGGATGCAAGTTCTGCCTTGGGCTGTGTAAATGAGTCTGAGTTACATGGACAAGGGAAGTAAATGTGTTACAATTCAGCTGCCAGTGAGCCAGAGTATGTTACATGATGATAGACTCACTTCTTAGGGCATGATTGCTCTTAGTCTGTGATTATTCCTCTTTTCCTGATTTACCAGCCACACTTGCTCCACCTTCACTGAACCTTGTACCTGGTTCTGTATCGCTCCCTGGAATCCAAAATGTGGAGCTAAGAGGTAGTAAAAGAGGACCTAAATACAAGCTTGGCAGTGCAACATAGAGGAAAAGCAGCTTTAATGACAGTTTTGCCTTTAGAAAACTTATATTTAGTAAGGATACTTAACCTTACCTGCTGTGCAGTATTTCCACACTGTTTGGTTTTTTTTCCCCCAATGTGAATAAAAACCTGTGCATACATGTTTCATCACTTTCTGTGGATTGGAAGTGGATCTCAGTTTCTCAGCTAGACCACAGTGTATTTATATGAACTGTGTTAAATCTTATTCAGTGCCACCATTTTTCCCTTGCTATTTTTATGTCTCAGTATCTATTTATCTAGCCTGCATATAGTTCTGAGACTATATGCAAATGACTGGAAAGTCCCAGGCATTTGTACAATCTGGTGAAGAGAATGAAAACTACCTAAACAATCAAATTGAAACTCACCCTCCCTAACTTGTGTTCAGTAAGTTCCACTTAGGTAAAAAAAAAAAAAAAAAAAAAAAAAAAAAAAAAAATCATGCATTTCTGATCACTCCCCTACCTTTCCCTATGCCATTCCAAATTGCTCAGAAAAAAAATAGGACAGCAATGATAGTCAAATTAGAATAGAAACTGCCACTCACTTTAAAGCTTATTCTAGGAAAATTCTTATTATATTTTATTTGTCATAGCAAAACTGTAAATAAAATATAAAATGAATGCTTACATAACTGCATAATCATCATGCGTGTAATTTTTGTGCTAATGGATGAAACTGCTGACCTAGACAAGCACTGCATGTTTACACATTGTGCCTAATGAAGTTATATCCACTGCTTAAGATAAGGTCATATAATTCAGGGAGGGAGAGCTACAAGCTTGCTCAATAAATACTAATACATTTCCACTCCTAAATCCACACCCAGCTCACCTGGCCTGCTGAGAAAACTGTGTTCTTTCACAGGAACCAAACAACACCTTTTGAACTACCATTTCTGCTCTCCCAGTCTGACCTGACAACATCATGCACCCGATGGAGTGCTGCTTATTTTATGCCACCAAGGAACCTCAGAATACAGTCACTGAACATCTCACCACATGAACAGTATTTATTACAGCACTTGCTGGCTCAATTTTGTTTTTAGGACAGGCCCTTACCTAATCCTGTGACAGCAGCATGCTGGCTGGGTAAAAGAACCTGCAGGATGCACAGCCTTTCATTGTACCCTTAATTACAAAGTGCAAAAATCAGCAATGTTTCTGCTAGACAAAATGAATCATGTGATCTCCAGACTTCTCTAAAGCCATGTGTTTGCTTTGGAAACTTATCTTGGGAAAGGGCACAACTTTTGTCTTGCTCATCACACAAAACTGTGCCTAAAAGAGGGTGGTTCCTAGAGGTGGTTCTGCAGTAGATGTCACTGGTTCTGCTTGCTACTTACTTGGCACTTCAGATTTTCTAAAAATAACCTTCTGTCATAGTCACTTAGTCAGTAGTAATTCTATCTGTCTGCTCGGGAACAGCACAAAATCCTTTTAATTCAATCTTAGCTTAACTGGGGATTTGCAAGGTGGATGATAACTTCAAATCGTGTCAATTCTTCAAAGCCAGTTAATGCAGGAACACGATCGCAGGAAACATCCAATCTTTGTTTCCTCTCCTTGTAAAACATTAGCTACAGTGTTGGTTACCTTTCTCCTTCATCACTCCAGAAGAGTTCACTACAGACATTGATCAGTACAAGACTCCAGCTGACAAAGTAAAAACGGATTCATCCTACTTTAAGTATATTTGTGTACCTTCTCTTTTTTTCCTCAATAAATCCTCCAGGGAAAAGAATGAGAATGTGATAGAAAAATCTTTCCCTTATCTAGAAACAGCTGGAAGGCAATTTGCCTGACTTGCTGAGAGGTGACCAGGAGCAGGCCAAGCTGGACTACACTGGGACTGCTCTCAATGGAGCACTTTTCTGCATCAGCAGCAGTGGCAAACCCAGCCTGCCTCTCCCAGGTCTCTGTCTGCCCAGGGCTTTCCAAAGAGGCATTTGCTCTATGGGCTGATCTTTGTGGAAGAGCTGCACTACTATGACCCTTCTCGAGGAACAAAATTTGACCAGAATAAAATCTGAAATCCTTCCAGCCTAGCCCTCCTATGACTACTGTCCTGAAGTTTTTGCATTCACCGGGTTGTTTCTCTGAGGTCTCTCATGAACATGAGCTGCTAGAAGACAGTGGTTTGTGTAGGGGTGATCTTTGGAGTCCCTCTGTGCATGAGGTGAGCATGCAGCCCCTCTCACCTGTGGGGTCAGGTTGAGGACTGTGCCAGCCCTCAAGTGCAGTGCCTGCCGTGAGCAGCAGCGTGTTCTCCACCAGCCTGGCTTGTGTTCACTCTGGGAAAATCCACTTCCCCAGCAGCTGCATGCAGCTTTGGCATGGCTCCTGAACTCAAAGTAGCCAACCTTGTGTTTACCTTCAGTGGGAGGCATAGCTTAAAAGGCTGTCATATCCAGCCCAGTCTAGTAAATATTACCATTTTCCATTCTTTCTTATGTATAGCTGTCCCTGGACCTCTACCACACTGAGGATGATATCTACAAGCTCTCTCTGATGCTGGAGCCAAGGAACTCCAAATCTGTATGTCATGTTTTACTGCATTTTGGCATCTTGCTTATTTTGTCTGCATGCAGTTGATTAAATTTTTAAATGACAGTTAATGTGTTTCCTTATTCATATGTATATAAAGCTTTTTAGTGTTTTATTTGTGTGGAAAACACAGGAACTATTTATAGGTTTTAGTACATATTGGGAGCAATAAATAGTGGAATATACCAAATATTATTGTTAGTTACTTTTCAGAAATACCTCTGCCAGTCCTGGAAAACAAAGTTCTGCTTTTGCTATATATAATAGTTTATATCAATTATTTATTGTGTGACCCTTAGCTGATTTTTTGGATACTGGTGCAGTTACATAAAACAACACTGAGTTAAAAGGTTTGTTTAAGGCAAGGCAAATGATTACTGTAGTATTTTAGAACTGTTATAAAAATACTGTAGTATTTTTGTACTGTTTTAGGTATAATTGGCTGCATCTTGGGCTCTCAAGCAATGTTTAAACAAACAAGAATAGATATTAATCTTTATTTGGTTATGTGCAACTAAAGATAATGCTGCATTTATGCATTTTCCTTTATTTTTGAAAGTCAAAGGATACAGGTAAACCTCATAATTAATAGTTGAATTTCTCTTCAAGTATTAATTATTCACTTTCTTCTGCTGCCAAAGGTTGGAGACTCTGCTTTCATCTGAGCATTTCTTCAGTGTATTAAAATTCTTATTACCTTTCATATCCAGCCTATGATGCTCTCAGGCTGAGCCCTCTCAAGTCTGAGAGCAGCAGAAGATGAGAGTGGCTGGAAATGCTTCACAGGGGATGGGAGCAGGGTCCAAGAGTCTGATTATGCATTCCAATGCTCTTTAAGGTTTTGAAGCATTCTTAAAAGCAAGCAAGGAAGCAGAACCCTTTAATTTCCAAGTATAAGTCTTCTCTGGGGTTTAAAATTGTTCATCACTCTCGAAGGCCAGTTTGAGGACTGTGTGTGTGCTCCCAGTGATGTATTGTGAACAATGATAAGGAAACTAATGAATCTTTCCACAGTCAACACTAGCTCAGCTTGAACATTTGAAATTGCATTACTGAGTCTCCAGTCCTTGTTGGATATGATTTGACCACAACAGTTGTTTATTTCAGTCTTTCTGGGTCCCTCATGCTCTCATTACTGCCAGCAAAGTTGAAATGTTGCAGCCCTGGGCTGTGGAAGGACTAACAGACTGCTTCTGTAAATGAAGAAAATTATCAAATTGCTGCTTTGATCTCCAGCCTGAGCTTTAAGCAGGACAAAAGCAATATAAACAATGCTGTGAACTTTAACAGTGCCCAGCAGTTGTGGGAGACTCCTACATAAGGATCAATGAATAGCCAGTGACATGGAACTGTTGCAGCACCCTGATGGGTAAAAAGCTGCAGCTGAATCGACAGAAGCCACAGGATTTGAAGCTTTCCTCTCTTTGATGGAGTGCCAAAGCACACAGGCTCTATTACAGGGGAAAGAATCTGTAGGGCTTTTGTATGTGGAAAAACTTGTCAAAGGCAATGTGACAGCATAGTTATGTCAGTCCAACTGCTCCATGATTTATTGTTATATGGGTACCACTCCCATGCAGGTGCACTATGGAGGAAATGCCTCATGCTGCTGCAATCATTTTCAAGGTAAAAGTGGAGCTGATCTGTTAGCATATGAGTCTGCTGTCAACAGGGTCTTGAGCAAGACTTTCCTTTTGCTAAAACTGGGAGGAGACCCTCCAGTCAGTATAGCAGCCTAAAAAGCTCTGAGGAATTACCACCAGTCATAGTATAGCACCTCATTGTCAGTCTCCTGCTTTTCCACACCCATTAGGTATCTTGCTGGGGGTTTTCACTAATACAGCTATTATCTAAAGGACAGCTCTGCCTGGTGCAATTATGCCACTGATGATGCATTTAGGTAATTTTTTTGGTTTTCAGTAGAACTCACTTCAATGCCAAAATACATAGATGTTTGCAAACATCCAAAAATGCTTTCTCAGTCTACAATATCATGGTCCCTGTGCTGGTAAAATAAATGGGAGATACAGTCTGAATCACAAACTGCATGGCCAGATACAGTGTTCTGGAATGTTTAATAAGTTCAGCTTGGTAGTCTCTGGACAGGCAGTTAGCACCTTTCCTCATAGGATGCATTTCAAATGCATAAATAAAATCACCTTTGTTCATTTGAGTCTATGAGTGCAATAGAAGAACAAATCATTCCCTTTGGTTAGTGGTCAGTAACATGAGGATTTCATTGCAACTTGTCAAAAAAGCATAAAAATTAAATGAGACTTCAAATTAAATAGCGCAGAAGGAAGAGGAAGGCTCCAGTGAATTCAGTCTCTTTCTGCAACTGTTCACTCAGACTAGCAGATGTTAAAAGCTCCCTGTAAGGTGTTGGTAGTCTAGCACCACACTGACACTTTTAATATGGATGCTTTGAGTCCGTGCTTTTGGCAGATAGAGCTGGATGTTCAGGTCCACTGTACTTCTTATGAAAATTTAATTTTGTTGATATAGGGATGTTTTCCTCCCATACTTACTTGTGCACATTTGTTTGGGTCAAAATCTATGAAGGTGTTGATAAAAGCTGTTCTAACACTTTAAAAAGGAAAAGCCAAATTAATAAAGCAACTAACTAACAAATCCTTTTTTCCTTTTCCAACCAAACACAGTAAAATATGAACCTTTGACTATTTCTCATCTGGATGTCAAAGGCTATACACCATGATACCTGTAACATCTTTACAGGTCTTAATTGTCTCCCTTTCAAGTCATGCCAATTCAGAGTGAGACAAATGAGCCCCAGATTCTTTGCTCGTCAACTAACACAGGGGCCTTCTGAGACTGTGGACCCTCTCCCTTCTGATCCAAAACACACTGAATTTTTTCTGCTTGACACTGCTTCACCTGCTAGATGCCCAGTGGCAGATAAGGGAAAGGCCAGTTTGTCTTGCAATGTTTTTCATGCTAACTAGTTATTTTTGAATCCTTACCTGAAAATGTGTTCAGGTTTGTCCTGTATTTTCTACTTGAAGAGTCTGAGCTGCATTCCAGGGCTAGTCCCAAAGCACTGTAGTGGTGTGAAAAGAGTCAGGTTGTGAAGTCTGTGCATCCTGTGAGTTGTCAGCTACTGTTCTGTCAAAACCAAGATTTTTTAAAATAAAATAGTCTGGCTAGTGTTATCTGCAGAAGAAGGCAAAGTTTAGAGCCTTTCTACTCAAGCTGCCTAGATTAATCAAGATGTGCATCCTGGCACATCTCAGCTGGAAACCAGAGGGATTGCTGAGAACAATTCTGCCTTGCTTCTGCATCCTGCTGTGTTGCTGGTGCCACACAGAGCAGGAGCATGAACTTCTTCTGGTTGAGGCAATCCCTCGTGGGGCTTCTGGGCATGGTGCCTCCAGCAGGGAGTTGAGGGCAGACTGTCGTGATCTCCTCAGAGTTTTCACTGAGGAGCAAAGCAGTTTCTGGTCTCACCTATTTCCGATGCTCACTGTGTTGACAAACCCTACAGACTCTCCTTCCTTCCCTCTTCTTTCAAGTCTCATTTCTCTTGAACCTTCTGGAGGTGCCAGTGAGGAAAGACTGCTTGGGTTTTCTTCTGAGCTCGCTGGGTGGTGGCAGTGTAGCTACAAGGTGCCACAGAGAGCCTGACTGAAGCTGTTAGTGAAGCCCTTTAAAACCTTGCCTGATATTCTGCTAAGCACATTTTTACAGCATGAGTACTCTAGTAGTTTTCTAGTTATAGCTCTGATATTTTGAGCTGCGTTTACTGGGAAATTCAAATTCTTAATTCAGATTTGAAAATCCTTGTGTTCTGATCCATCTCTTAGCAGCCTACCTCCCCAACCACCCCCAACAAGCCAGTAGTGCCACTGGAGTGGGCATCTGGAGTGGTACCTAAACCTGACCCTACAGTCATCAACAAGCACATACGGAAACTGGTGGATGTAAGTATTTGGAACATTACACTGGCCTAAGAGAATGGTAGATTTGATATTTTCATCATTACAATTAATTTCAAGCTTATAATGAGATTGTTATGGTTGGGGTCAATTTCAGACATACCATAACATATTTGAGCCATTCAGAAATACTTATTTTATTCCTGCAGTCAGCAATGGGACTAATGTAAAGAGGTCTGAGTGCAAAGGAGCAGACTTTCAGAAACATCCAAAACCTGGCTGCTGTTGAATAGATTTGTCTAGCAAATATAAATTCAGTGTGCAAAGTTTAGTTTCTACAGCTCTAGCCACACAGTTCATGTCTGGTAGCAGATAGCTGAAAAGAAAGCAACTCAGAAACAAGGTCTCAGACCTTGTTGGACCATAGGTCCAATGAACTTTTCTTGAAACTCTATTTCTGATTTTGAACTTGCTGTAAGTTTACTGCCCAGAGCATGTTATGTATGGTCAAGATAGCGTTGTCTTGATGTCACTTAAAAAATGCAGACACAAGGTCATGCAGAATTAGAGCTCCAGTTTAAAAGGTGATGTGTTGTGCTAGGTAATGCAAACAGCACCTCCAGATTCCTTTGCAGAGACTGAACTTTTCTTTCTGCTTTCTATAAGTTAATAAGTATCTCTGAGAGGAACTATTAAATTCTGATTTTGTCTGTGTTACAGATCAATAATTGGGGTCATGTTGTTAAGATAACCTAAACAAACTCTCCAGTTCTCTCACCCAGATTTCAAATATATCTTGTAGTTTACTTTTTGTACATGCCCTTTTTAAAAAATAGTTTAATTTTTCTTCTAATATGGGATGCCAGAAATGCACATGCTGTTCCTGAATTGCCTTTGTCAGGGCCATATGTGTTGATAAAAATTACTCCACATCCAAACCTCTCTTTGATAGCTTGTTAAATAGGAAGTCTGTCAAAATTCCTTAATCTTTCCAGAATGTGCTGGGTGGGAGTTTGTTCCTATAGTTAAGGGAGTTGCAGATCCCCATTCCACAATTTTGGCCTGGTTCAGGACATGTGATTTGAGTTTGACAGAATTAAAACATGGTTTGGAGCTACAATTGTTTTCACTTTGCCAGTATTTGTTGTTTACTTGCTGCTTTG
Source organism: Lonchura striata (assembly GCF_050655825.1). Lineage (NCBI taxonomy): Eukaryota > Metazoa > Chordata > Aves > Passeriformes > Estrildidae > Lonchura > Lonchura striata. Next base: position 79,148,441 of record NC_140705.1, on the reverse strand, counting down.
AGTTGTGCTTTTAGCCATTGTTTTTATTACAAGAAGTGTTGAATACTACTTGAGTTTGTGTTTTAGTTCCTTCTTTATGATGTTTTTTTGAGGTCTGCCAATCATCAGTAACAGTCATTTCATAGAAATGGGTTTCATCAGGTTCTTGTTAAAACAAGGATACTACAGATGCCTTTCATGAGTCTCACTATATTGATGTAATGTCTTTATCAACAACATTTTAATCTAATGAAGGACCCTGTACTTCATTATGTGCCTCTCAGGTAGTCATGTTGACTTTGACACTCATTTTTCCCATCAGTATCGCACGTAACTTTAACACCACTTGCACATCTCTGCAAACAGGAAGACAGAATACAGTAGCTCCTTAGCAGCTAAGGAGGGCACCCATCCCTGTATGTGACCTTTAAATTTTATCCAATGTGTTTTTACTTAGTGGTGGATTGGGATGGGTTGATGGAAGAGAATAGTTGTTAGACACAAATTGCTCATGATTGGGGTGTCAAAATATTAGTAAACAAAATAGATTGAAACAGTACTGTGACAGAGGAGAAGTGACCACCTAAAAGAAAAATGAAGCCAAAACCATCTGAAATACTCGTGGGAAATCTGCTGTTGTTTTTGGTTTATTTCTTCCTTTTTTTCATTATTAAAAAGTATACTTAATGAAGCAAAAGGAATATGTCATCACCTGGGGCAAAATTTTAGTGACATTTCCATCAAAGAAGAAAAGTAAAGCAAGAATAATTATATGAATACATGTGGAGGATCATCACTAGATAAATGTTGATGTCAAATTTTCTTTAAAAATCAGCCATTTTTCCAGTAGAGTCCAATAATATGCATAAGGAAAATAAAAGGAAAAAAAACAGATGCAACAGAGCATCTGAATAGCTGACTAAAACATTAGTTTACATGTAATTATAATATTGAAGAAGCTGGTATAGACTCAGGATAAGCTAAATAATAGTACAGGATAAGCTAGATAATAATACAATAATATTTTTTCCTCCCCTCCAGTCTGTCTTTAGGAACTATGATCACAACCATGATGATTATATATCTCAGGAAGACTTCGAGAGTATAGCTGCCAACTTCCCCTTCTTGGACTCTTTCTGTGTGCTGGACAAAGACCAGTAAGCTTGGAAATCTCTTTGTGGTTTTTTTCCCCTTTTCCTCAATTTTAAAATTCAGAAAATACAAATATTGAAGAAACAGCAGCCTCCAAGTTTCTTGTGCCTGACAAGGTTACTGAAAGCCAAATTCTATTATAATTTAAATTCTTATACTCTAGTCAGTTCTTTAAGTGCTAGGTTGGAGTCCTGCTTTATGTGATAATTTAAAAATCATTTATATAGTAACTTCATGACAAATTCCTGCTGGGACTGAGTCAAAACCCTAGAGTACTGTGAAACTGCAGTGGAAATACTCTATCCAGACCAGGCATCAGACTGAAGAAACACATAAGTTCTGTACAGCACATGGGAAATGAGTGCATGTAGCAGAGAGGGGGTAACAAACACTCTAGAAGGTATATATAGCATCCATTTCCTAGCCAATTTGGCTTGGTAATTCTTGTTATCAATAATTTATTTGACTGTGAAGGCTGGTGGCCAGCCAGAGGTATTACCACTTGTTCTGTGTGAGTAGTAAGTCAAGCTCCTTCATTTAGTGGCCTGGTCTGTGCTCTCATACCACTAACAGGTGAGATAACAAGGTTCAGTGTTACTGTTTAAAGAAATATAAGCACCACAAAGGCTGTAAGGGTTTTTTCCTTCCAGGACTGTTGCAGCTCTTTCAAAGGATATGCTTTGTGTGCAGCTTTCTTTCTGCAATGAGAAAACCCCAAATTTTTCAGTCCTATGAGCAGTGATAGATCTACTCTACTTTTTATTTCTCTTACAGAGATGGTCTTATAAGCAAAGAAGAAATGATGGCTTACTTTCTGAGAGCTAAATCACAGTTTCAGTGTAAAATGGGACCAGGGTTTATTCATAACTTTCAGGAAATGACCTATCTTAAACCAACTTTCTGCGAGCATTGTGCAGGATTTGTAAGTATGATTTTAATGTAGCCTTTAATGTATATGGAGTGGAACTGGCTCCATACACTGCTAATGTCTCTTGGCCAAATAATATCTCATGGTACAGAAGCACAAAACATTTACTCATGTTGTAGCTGTGTATCCAGTTCTGATATAGTGGTTTCTGAAAACTGCCATTTGTAGGAATTTCTGCCAAGGGGGGAAAAATTACATTAGCTAAAGGATGTTAGAGACTATATGAATGGTCTTACTGGTTTATCTTAAGTTCTTTAATTTGGCTTGATTTCCCATGTAAACAAGCTCAAGAGAAAATAGATGTCTGGAGCAGAGGATGTAGATGAGGCAAAAGCTGTTCTTTCTTAGGAAATTGCACATGGCAACATAGATATGTTCATAATTCTCTGAATGGCTGTAACAGCCCTAATTTTCCCTGTATTGGATTAACAGATCTTCTAATTTGGTAAAGAAATCAAAAGTGCTTCCAGTAGTTCTGTACAATAAGAATTTTTAGAATTTATTAGTTGGAGTTTTTTTAATTTGCTTTTTCTCTCAGCTGTAACTTACCAGATGTCACTTATAAGAGTGCTCTCTACATATCTGGGAAATGATTTATCTTTTGGACATTTGTGTTGCTTGTAAACCTTCTCTAAGGTTTCCACTTCAAACCAAATGTAGAGAAGAATTACTGTGATATAGAGGTTACTTTAGTGGACACACTTGGCTGAAATCAAATATCCACATTTAGACAGCTAAAGCAGTAAGGGCAGAGGGCCATGTCCTCTGCTTGTGCGTGGCTCACATAACAGGCTGTAAGCTCAGACCCTGTCCCTGCTCTCCAGAACAGATCTGCCTCTGCACTCGGCAGTAACTTTATTCCGTTATCTTTTCCACTAAGCAGTATTCCTTCATGGTTGAAAGTAACAACAGCAGCACTGCAAAGCACAGAAAATATGCCTCCTTTCAGACTTGCTGTGGCTTTCCTGCTCTAGCCCATGCTCCCATTTTCCACTCACTTCTTTTGCAACGTGTCACTTTTGTTTGGATGCTTGAAGCCCCTATCGCAACCGCTGCCGCTGATTAATGCCACGGGGAGGAAGGAATCCCACTTATTTCCGCTAGAGCTGCAAGAGCTCTGGTGGTGACATGGCCAGTGCTGAGTAGGAGCGTGCTGGTGGGTCTGGAGCTGACAGCTCCAGCAGACCCGTGGGGCAGGGACAGCCACTGGCCTGAGCCCATTGTTCCAGGCTGCCTTGGGAAGACGTCATGGTGTCCGTGACACTCAGTGTGTGTTTGGGAGGTTTCCACAGCAAAGCAAGGCCCAAGGACTGCCCTGAAATGTCCTCTCCTGTAGATATTTTTCTCCTGCATCAATTTGCTAATTGGCCGTTGTTAGATTTTTCACGTCTCCCTGATTACATCCAGTGCAGGAATACAAAAGAGTAAGGGGTTGTACAGGAAATAGAAATAAGGTCATTTTTCCTGTCAGCTAACTGAAGTCATTGGCATTGTTCTGTGGATGAGTTGGACTGATAGGACAGGAACCAGCTACAGAATATGCTGCACATTTGTTCTTCATTTCAGGGCTACTCATCCACGGGTGGAAACATAATTTCAAACCTATGCACTGATTCACAGTCAAAATAATGTGCACTGACCATGCAGCAGGATAAATTGACATGACAGTGCAATGCACACAATGCTACAAACTTTGAAGGTCAAGCTAAGACCTAATGCCATTAAGCAGCACAAAGTTGATATGCCCATGGCCAGTCACAGTTCCGTCCCAAAATTTGAGTTGCACCATGTGGCAGGATAGGTGACCGGCCATCCTGCTAAGCTTTATAATCTGAATTTGCACAGATCCTCTTACCTTGGAGCTGGCTCAAGCCAGTTTTGCAGCAAAGCTGTGTCAGACACACTCAAAACTTTAGGTCAGAATTCATGACATGACACTTCAGCTAAGCTTCCACTGCAGTGTGTAATTACAACAGTGGTGCCAAATTTGAGTGGGAAGAAGGTACAGAGATAAGAAGGTGAGAAGGGAGGAGAGAGATCTTACGTGGGAACAGATTAGAGCTTAAATTAAATAAGTAAAAATCCATGTCTCTTAAAGTGATCCTGTGAAAGAGATCTGGGAAAATAGGTCATCTCTGCTCTTTCAAGGGGGACTGGGGTGCTTCCCTGTCACTGCCTGAGCACAGCAACTGTGATCACTGTGCACATATATGGCATTAGCAAAAAAAGAATAAGACACAGGCCTTCTATGGACCCAGCTCCCACTGTTGTCCTTTCTATTCTTTTGTTCACCATTCTTCAACCTTGTCCAATCTATTTCTGCTCTCTCCAGAGCCCCATTTTTGCTTGCTACTTCTTTTGTGTAGTGTGTGGGGTAGTTTTAATTTCACCCAGAATCTTTCTATCCTGTTTATTTTACTCTTTCCTTTGTATTCTGAATGATCTTCATCTCTTCCTTTAAACCTTTCTTTAATGACCATATTCACCCCCTGCTTTCTGTGCATGAATACTTATAAATCTGGTGAGGAGATGCACGCAGTTTCAGTTGGCTGAATGTGCTCACTTTCTCTGCTGAATGAGTTCAGGAAAAATAAACACCAAGGTCCTCAGTTTTTTTCCTTTTATGCTGGTTAGAAAACCTGCCCCTTCCTCTCACTGCCTCTCAAGAGTGGAAATGCTTGTTTTTATAATGCTGCAGCTGTAGATACAGTGCTTCTGAGTACATAGAAAACAATTTACTAGGGAGTTTCCCTCTTTCCAAGCAATCCTGCTCATGTGGCAGTGAAAGCTTCCCAAAACTGGGACCACAAACACTGGCCCTTGGATGTTTAGCATTTAGTAGTTGCAAGTGTATGTCAACAAGAACAGCTTCTGAGGGAAGGCAAAGATGGAATTTAGTAGCTTTTCTGCCTGTTTCATTCTTCATCTGTTTGGGTTGGATTTTTTTTAAGTTGGAAAAGGCAGGTGCACAAATCAGATTGCTACGGCTAGGCATGTTGGCAACCAGTATGGGAACCAAGAACCTAGCTTTTATCCCAAGTGGTGTTTTCTTCTGCTGTGCTTGAATGTTACGGGTCAGTGATGTATCTGGAGAATGGATGTACACAGGAAATTCTCCTGCAGATAACATGAAGGGAGCCTAGAAGCAGAATGTGCTCTGCTGTTTTCACTAAGCTTGATATGATAGCACATTTTAATCCATTCCTGGAAGCAAAAGTCATCTGTGTGTCTGCTTCTCTGGCAGTCCCATTACTACAAGTAAGTAGCAGAAGTAAGGGAAAAGCCACACAAGCCTTATCACAAATAGAGGGGGAGGTCTGCCTGACAGGAAGGGTGTTAAGAGCAGTTGCATCCTGTTTGTGTTTTTGTAGCCATTGGTACTTCCTCGTTGTGACCTTGTTTTCCTTCCAGCTTTCTTTTCTAATTCCTTGACGTTCTTTTGTCTTTCTTTGCAGCTCTGGGGTATAATCAAACAAGGCTACAAATGCAAAGGTAAATAAATATTACAAGGATTTTTTTCAAGCTATTGGTGGTAGGTTTAAGAACAAGATAGTCAACCATACCTTTAACTAAAATGGTATATGTTCAAACACATCCTGCATCTACATTTGGTATTGTCCACGAGCAGTGACTGCTGGCACACTATGAAGTTTCACTGCATTACAATGCACTTTACTATATTAGAATGCAGTAGGAATGCACAGATTCTTTGAGATAAAGGTCCAGAGCAGCCACTGACTCCATAAGCTGCCACTTTCTACCAGTAAAGACTTTGTAAATTGGAAAACCAAGTATTCTTATCCTAACATGGAGACATCCTAACATGAGATTCAGGTCAGGAAAAAGTCTGCTGGCAAACAACAAACTGTTGTTTGTATATCCATGTACATCCATGTGCCTGTAGTGAAGTCTACATGCAATAAATATTTCTCTATTTCTAGGCTGAGCTAGAAATAAAGAAATATTTAATTCTTAGACTGCCCAGCAGATCTTACTGCAAAATCTTCTTCAGACATTCAACTCATAAAAAATGCTAGAGCTCTTACATCCCTCTCCTTTGCCTTCATAAAATACTTAATTTCTTATGTACTACTTGTATCATATTAAGCAGGTCAGACCAAAAAGGGCATTACAGTGGTCCTCATTGGCTGTAAAATCCTGGACTTATTTATTTCTCAAGCAGCCCAACTCTGGCTGAAGGGCACTGTTGATTTTCATAGCTGTAGCTACATCTCAGTTATTCAAAGGGGAAGATTCACATTTGCACTCTTTCCACTGAGTCTTACATAGACTCCAAGGAAAAGGATAAAGAATTTGCAGTAATTTTTTTTTTAGGCTACACCATACTCTGTGTCTCTCCAGCCACAAACTTCTCTTCCTCAGAGTGCAATGGGGAAAATGTCCATGGCTAAATCAATATATGTAATTCAGATTCCTGATTAATGTCAGGAATAATAATTCCTGATTACTTGAAATTCCTTGATAATTCCTGATTACTGTCATCTTAGAAACTTTGAAAGGGCTGGTTGCTGTCTATAGTTTTACTGGTAGGATGAGGAAAGGAAGGGAAAGTTTTGTCACACTGACCTGTAAACTCAATCTGAAATCTGAAAGTTTGAGCTTCTGTCCTGCATCACTGCCTGTAGCAGTGGCCCAGTGGAGACTGAGCAAAAGTGGTTCTGTAAAGTCAAAGTTACAGGCAATGAAGCATGAAATTAGGAGAGCAAAGCTGCTCAAATCCTGCACTGGTCAACTGGTGTGACGGTGCCTGCCTTTTGTTGCAGCAGCTACCAGCTGCTCTGTGTTCCAGCATCACTGCAGTGTGACACCCATTAGGGATGAACTCTGCCTTTAACACAGAGCTGTCATCCTCAGTTTGAACACAGCAGGGGGAGGGAGGGAGTTCCTCCTTCCAGGCCTGCTGCTTACCCCAGCACTGTGAGTAATGAGATAAAAGTTAGACTGCATGGTCTGCAAGTGATAGAAGGAGTCCTGCACTTCAAGAGAGATCTTTAGTATGTGAGGGAGTGTGTTACCTTTGAGGCAGAGAAAGCCAGAGCTGGGCATGGACTGCTGCATTAGTCGTATGAACAAGGTGTTGTTAGAAAGCAGAACTCTCACCCATCATGCAGCACTGCTGCCCTGAGCAGAGTGGTTCCTACAGCAGAGCTGCAAATGCAGGACCTTGACAATGCTCATCTAGAACAAAATGTTGGGCTATGGAGCAGCAACAGAGAAATAAGGGAGATGGGAATTTTTAAACAATGAAAAAGAATACAGAGAGCAAGACAGTGTTTGGGGCACATGCTCCACCCTTCAGTCCTTTCTTGCATATAAGATTCATACTCCAGCCATACTTCAGATAAATGTACCTAATGATGATGTATCCACAGTGATTTAAATCCCAGCAGAGGCCTGGAGTGCAGGAACTCAAAAAGTCTTTTCTGAGTATATGATACACTTCCACAGAGCTCATTCATGTGCTAATGTTGTTTGCTGAGCTACTTAGAGTAGTTTCAACCTACAGTAGTCTACACTGACCTCCAGCAGTCCTTCCAGATGTTCAGGGTGTGGATGCTCTGGTGTCTTCTAACCAAACCTGTTTACTATAATGGGCCCTGCTGGGTCAAATAAAAGCCAGCCAAATAAATAACCCCCACTCTTGGGGAGACTCATGCAGTAGAGCAGAAGTTTTATGTAGGGCATACACAGGATCATATCATTCCACATCTCTTCCTTGAGACTATTTTATGATTAAAATATTATCCTTCCTCTTCTCTTTTGCTGCCATTTTTCTACTAATGGCTGTCATGGAAATTATCAATTTTTTTTGTAATGCACTTCACACCAAATGATCCATTTTTGTAACATCCTTCACACCTTCTTGTCAAACTTTTTTGTTCCTTCAAAGTCCTTTCTTGGTATCTGCCTGCTGATAGCCCTGAGAGATTACCAGATAGTTGTGGCTTTCCATTTGATGATTTGACAATTTCTTTTTTTACAGATTGTGGTGCCAACTGTCACAAGCAATGCAGAGACCTGCTTGTGCTGGCTTGCAGGAAATTTTCCAGAGGAACTTCAGTAGGTAGCAACCATGGGTCTCTGCCTAGCAGTCCATCTCTGCCTCCAGGTAAGAACAGTTTTCCTCCTATTTTAAACCATTTCTGGAATCCTCTCTAATGGCCAGTATTCTTGCTGCCATTTTTAATTTTCCCTTTGTATCAACACACAAAGCAACACCTGTCCTTTTTGCTGCACTATGGCTTGTGTTCACTCCTCAAATTACAACATCCTTTTCTCCAGTGATGGCCTTAGTGTCCTGCCTAAGGCTCACTACCCTCTTACTGGCACCCCTATTCCAGCTGAAAAGAAATGAAATTATATTTCTCCTTTTTTGTCACTTAGGAGGAAGGAGACATAGGGCACAATTCTAGCACTGTCTTACCCCCTGAGCATGCAGATGGTGAGGCAATAAGATCTGTGCACACAGTGTCAGAAACAGTTTCCAAGCAGCATATAAATATTAATAATTAGAGCACTGCTTCATTCCCCACCCTCCCCCAGAATACTTAAACAAAACAATTCCACTCTCTCTTTCAGTCCAAGATGAAGTATTTGAATTTCCTAGCGTTGCGGCAGAACACCAGGACCTTGATGGCAGAGCTATCACCCTTGTCACTGGCTCTTCACAGAAAATTTCTGTGCGTCTGCAGCGGGTGACCACCAGCCAAGCAACACAGACAGAGCCACTCTGGCATGAGCCAGGTTGGAATGATTCAGGGTCCCACACTTTCCCCAAAATGAAGTCCAAATTCCATGGAAAAGCTGGGAAGAACAAAGGCTTTGCAAAGTGGGAGAATGAAAAGCCCAGCATGCAGGCTGATGTAGAGCTAGAAGCCGAGGCCCCACAAGATATACAGGATCATAATGGAATAGAAACTCTCCCAGAAAGACAAGACTCCAAGGTGAGTTCCAAAAGAAGCCAAAACAGTTTAAAATCTGCTAAAGTCTGAAGTCTCATAAGGTTATTTGATGTATTTCAGGATGCTTTTTCATTCAAATTTGTCATTGCTTCTTGCACAAGAGTCACTTTCAGAAGAATGCTAAATAATCCATAGATCCTTGTTTTCTACACTGCACTACACGTGTACTATGACACTGTAACTGGCAGTTTGGGTTCTGGTGTCAGTATGTGCTTTTTAGTAGTTGGGTAATTCTCATTTTGAAAGCCATTAAAATAAACTGGTGGATATCTGGCCACCTTCTGTGCTGTTGTACCCTCGCACTGCACAGTTCAGGGCTCCATGAGAGACTCACAACAATTACCATTCTGACAAATATAGGAGTCCAGGCCAGGGTACTGATCTGATGTCTCTTGCTGTCATCCATAAAGTTTATACTTCCAAAGCCTCGTGCTTTTATTGACCATCTCTGTCAGCACATAAATGCTTATTTTCTTCTGCTTACAGGATAGCTGATTGCGCACCCTGAAGCACAGAAAACTAAAGATGACAACTACAGCAAGTGTTGATGGACGGTCACAGACCACATTTGGCCATAAGGGGTGCTCCCATACCTCATTCTTTTAAACCCAACCATTGCCCTGTTTTCTTAGCTGAAAGGTGTTATAAGGCACTATTTATTTTCTCACGAGTAAGCCATTTCGATGAACATTGCACAGCCACAGCAGAACAGATCTCTGTGCTCAGTGTTTTCTTTTGTATGACTTCTGTGGAAACTTCCTCTACATGCCAGTGAGGATATATTCGGCCTTCTTTAAATGCACTGCATCATTTCAGTATGTCTGCCAGCAACAGCAGTGGTGAGGACAGAAGCCAAGCATCCAAGTTTGTTCAATAACACCCCTTTCCTGAGGCTTATAATGATAATTTAAGGAAAGAAGTAGGTGTGTGTGTTGATTAAATCTCAAACAAAAATCTCTCACAAAGTCCTCTATACTGAAATTCTTTATGCACCTGGAGTTTTGAATTTTGGCCATGTTTACATTGCTACAGTGAGCATGTTGGTGTTCAGCACAGTGATATTGGTTCCCAGACTGGGGATCCTTCAAATAGGCAGCAGCTGGCTGAGACTGAAGAAAATCCAAGACACTATGTGTTTTTCTGGCTATATCTTTGCCAGCACTAATTATGGTAACAGTAGCATGCAATAAAAACTTTAGTTTTGAGTGTGTGTGTGTTTGTGTCTGTGTATCTATGTGGATGTGGTACTTTTCTCTGGTTAGAAAGCTGTACATGTTAAGACTAAATGTTCTGAAGAGCAATCTCCAAATCAGCAGATTGCTAAGGTAGGATCTAGCACCTGAATTATAATGGTCTGGTTTGAAGTTTCATTTCCCAAAACTGTTAAGTTATTGAAAGAGGACAGTGTTCATCTGGAAAAAGAGAGAGAAACAAAACACAAACCTGAAAAACTGGCACACATGTTAGTCTTCTTATCCCATCTCCCCAGGGGGTGGGTGTGTGCAGATGTAGCACACACTCTGATATAACACCTAGTTGTAAGATGTAGCACAAAATTCAAGTTATTGCACCCTTCAACATGTTATAAGCCTTCAAGATAAGAGTACTTTCATAGACTTCCCTAATGCAAAACTTACAGCTGCACTCCTCTGTGTTAATTTGACTGTAAACTGCACTGGGACTACATGATACCCACCCAGGTTTGCATCTCGCATCCTGCAGGTTTGTTTTCCAGCACAACCAGCAATAGTAAATATGTGGAGATAAAACCGTTCTCTTTACTGTTGTAAACTCAAGAGGAATAAGTACTGGCTTCCAAACTGGGAATGAGGGCCAGAAGCAACACTTCATTCTTATACTTCAGCGGGCAAAGCACAAGCATTAGCAAAAGCATGGTCTTTATTTCCTGTGGCGGGTCAGCTGACAGGTCACAGCCAGCTGGCCATACAGCTACCGTTACAGCTCACTGTTACAGCTCACGGCTGGCTCACCGTGAAAATGGTGTGGCGGAGAATTTGAATAGAGAAATTTGGTTACTGTTGATGGATCTGTTGAGATAAGCCTCTTAATGCTCTATAAATGAAATGTTCATGAGCAACTTCATTTTTAACATCACATAGTTTTGATCAGCATTTAGTCTGTAAACCTCAGCTCATTTCTTGCAGGCTTTTAAAAGTTATTTGTAGTCCTTGACTTACTCATCTCATCAATAAATCTCTTGCAAGCCTGGTAGCTTCAGTCAGTTATATGCTAACCTCAGCAGCAGTTGCAGTTCAAGGATAGTCTGCAGGCTCACACAACTGATCCTGCTAAGCAAAATACTGCAGCCTCCAAGGAGAATCACAAAATCATTAAGGTTTGAAAAGACCTTATCCTAGTTTAGGGCAAATTTGGGGAAAACCCTCTGGAAGGAGCCCCCAGAAAACAAATCCCCACGGCCCCTCCCCACCCACCTGGTTCAGGAAAAACAAATTTCTGTGAGAGAAGTGGAAAAGAACCTGTTTATTTAACAAACAAAGCACTCCCCAGCACCAAAGAAAATGACAACACCAGATGACAACAAAACTCTTTCACCACTCTGAAGATATGAACAAATCCAGAAAGTCTTTCCTGGGAGTGGTCGCCTGGGTCTGGACGCTGGGGATTGCTCTCCTTCACTGGGGATGGCTGCTGCAGATCACGAAATGCAGGCTCTGGGTGTTCCTCAGTGTTTCCAGGTCCCAGTCCAGAGCAGGATGGATGGTATTCAGGAAAAGGAAAGGAAAGGAAACAGTCCAGGGAAAGATTTGGACTGCTTAGTTAAACTAGCTAGGAAGCAAAGGCAAAAGCAGAAGCAAGCAAAGCAAGCAAGCAAGCAAGCACCAGCCTTTTCTAGACTGCAGACCATGGGGGGAGGTGAACCGGCTGATAACAAGGCAAAACAAACCTTCACTTTCAGAGTCAGTTCTGAAAGCACAGAACATAATATCAAACATAAACAGAACACACGATTGGAGATACAAACACCATAACATCACCCTTGGACAGACCTCTAAGATCAGCAAGTCCAACATTTGACTTCACCTTGTCAACTAAACCATGGGACTAAATGCCACATCCAGTTGTTTCTTGAACACATCCAAAGAGGATGACTCCACCACCTCCCTGGGCAGTCCATTCCAATGCTTAACAACCCCAACCATGAAGAAATTCTTCCTGAAATTGAAAAGGATTAGGTGAAAATTTCAAGCACCTGGTACAGCTGGAAACCCTTTGCTACAGGCATTTAAGGAAGGGGAGCACAGAGTGTATTGTTGGCAGTAAGTGTTCATGGCCTTTGAAAAGAAGAAAGACACTGGGTAGAAATGCAGCCTTTTTTTTTTTTGTGCACACACACCCCTCACTGCCCAAGAAGCAATAGATTTCTTAGACAGTGTAATAATATATTTTGAAAAGCATTCATAGGCTGTTTACAGAATGTGGATCTCCTAGTTCCACAAGAATCTGACTAGAGAGAGCTGACAGGGCTTGAACATTTTTAGAAGTTGATGTAAGATGAGGTTTTTGGGGTTTTTTTTTTTGCTGTGGGGAGACCTGAATATACAAAGCGTAGAAAATCTTTTTCTTATTTCAAGTGGTCATCTTTTTCTGAACAGGGGAAAGACTTTACTTCACAAAACCAATTTTAGTTCCCCAATCTAGGCAAAGGAACAAAGACTTTATTGTTCACTCTCTCTAACTTAAGAAAATGCAGAAAGCATCAGCCATCAGAGTTCCTGCCTGATCTGTGTGTCTTTGCTGGTCTTGGTGAAATCCTGCCTGCTAGAAGTACAGCAATTCCAGGAGAGTGTCCAGGAGAAAGTGTGTCATAATGACAAGAATGCTGGATTAATGAATTAGCTAAAGTCAGATACAATCCCAAATGATGCTGGATACTTCCACCCCATCCACTCTCTCTTGTCTCATGATCTTTTAAAAAACATGGGGGGAGACTGAGGGATTGTTTAAGAAACAGACTCTCCAAAACACCACAGTGGAAAGAAAGAAGATTATGTCAAACCTTATTTACAGCTTGATCTGCAAATGCCAAAAAATACAAGCAATAAGAGTAGGTGAAAAATACAAGTGCTTGGACAGACCATGTAAGAGATTATTTGGTTGTTTGAGCCAAACCCAGTAGGACTTTCTGTGCTTATTTAAAACCTCTGCAAAGCCTCATGTTGCACATAAGGGAGCTTCAGCTTTGCTTCCAACTTTATGGAGTAGCCCTGAGTGCTTCTTAAGGAGTCAGAGAGACATCTGGCTCCCTCAGAGGGAAATGCAAAGTCAGGTTTGAACCCCACCTCTCTCCTCTGCTCTGAACATCCCCAGAGTCTTGCCCTCCTCTACCCCCTACCCCCAGTTCTACTCAGCTTTTGGGCTTTAAAAGAATAAACTCAGCTTTACAAAGAAATATCTTCCTAGACAGAAGGTATCTTCTCAGAGGCACCTTCTTCAGGCAGGTGAAGTCTTGGGCAGGGAGAATATGCTTGCTGATCAGAACTAGTCTGAAGCATGGATTTTCCCCAGCTGGGAAAGTTGAGCCATATCCCTTTCAGTACAGCAGATCAACTGAGCTGCAGAGCAAGGTTGGGGGCAGCCATTGCCTAAAATTTTACATTTTTCCCAAATTAAACAGCATGTCACCTCTGTGGACTGTTGTTCAAGGACTCCTCTACATGCCTTATGTGCCCCCACAAGGTCTTCCTCATGGGAAGCCTGGAAGCCTTTGGCTGAGATGGCCTGAGCAGCCTTGGACACTGGTTCTAGAAGCTTTAGGCATCTGGGAAATAGATTTCACAAGAAAGAAGGCTGCATGTGAAGTATACTGGACAGAGGCTGGGAAAAAAACAAAACAAAACTCACCAAAAAGAGAGAACAAGTAACAAGACAAAGAGTAAATGCAGGAACAAGTACACTCTTTCTCTATGTGACACGAGGGAAGGAAGGAGGGAAGGAAGGAGGGGGTTTTGTAGAGGCAGGAGAAACAAGGTTTTGTTTGTTTTGTGACTATTATAGCCACAAAGAAAATCTAATCAAGGTTTCCTTCCTTCAGCATCAGCCCGCTAACTGGTGAACATCTATACAGCACAAAAAATAGTTCCAAGTACTTCTCAAGAAAGCCTTGAAAAAAGAGCTGGCAGGGTCATTGCAGAAATGGATGCAACTTTGGAAAAAAGTTTTTGCGTTATCAGCACTGATCTGGATTTTCAAAATAAGCACTGCAGCCAACAGGGTAAATTCAATGGAAAAATCTGTGCGCTGAACTTTAAAGTGCTGTTTACAGCCACAGACAATCTGGTCCTAGGAGACAGAAAAGCCATCAGCAAAGGGCTACTGCTGGGGCTGTATGAAATTTAGCCAAAAAGTCTGCTTTTGCCATGAGTGGAGCTAATGCCGGAAAGTTTAAAGAGGCCTTTATCACCTTCATCTCTGCTTCATGTGTGAAAACAAGTCATGACCTTCCACCTGCCCACAGCGTAGGCAGACTCCCTCTTTCTTTGGTCTTACAATAGCGTTTTCCTACTTTTTGTACTTGTTTTTCTTTCCTCTGTTGTGGGAAAGGCCCACGTGGACAAGAGAGGAAATTACTGGACAATAAAAGGGAAACAATGACACTGACAGCAGTCAGAGCTATAAAAAGCACCAAGTAAACACAAAGGAAAAATATTTTTTCCCTTCTACCCTTGTTTGTCAAGCCATTAGAGGTGTGACCTATTTTCAGCCAAAGAGGGGAGAAGGCAATGTTTACAGCTGGTAATAACACTTGCTTTTTCAGACTGTGTCCCCTTGAAAAGTCATAACCTGAAGCAAGCACGCACGTGAGTATGCTGAGAGCCTGCACAGGGGAAACACCTTGGTATACTGCTCTCCAATCACAAAACTGCTGTGACTCTAATCTAAGGGTTTGCTAGAAGGCTGATAAAGCAAACTTGGAGTTCACCATGAGCCGGCTTGTTTGGGACTGATAAATCATGCTCAACACCTTAGAAGTGCATTGATACATCTGTACCATTCCTGTTGTCCAGGGAAAACAGAAGTTCAGAGAGAGCCTAACAGTCAACACCTGGATTCTCTCCTGCAGACTAAATGTGGCAGAACTAAGACTAAATTATGTGCAATAAAAAGGTGTTTGAGGGCTTTGTTTGCAGGCCTTCATTAGCCTAACAGGGAACTGAATTAACTTCTAGTACCACAAGAATTGACAAAAGCCTTTTGGACACTCAAAAGTCTGAAAATCCCAGTGAGAATCCTTATTCCCCACTGCATTCTTGCCGCTTCAGCAGTTTTTCATTTCCTAGGTGCATAACCTGTCACGGGGAGTACTCCTACATCACAGGACTTTTCAAGCTCCAAAGACTTCTTGTAACTAACTACTGCCATGAATCTTGCTTCCCTTCTCGCCAGTCCTATCTTAGATACTTGGCTGGTAAGTCTCTAGGTTCTAATTGAGCCTGGGCTTGGTTGGGGCACTTGCCACTTTCCTCAATTCAGATGCAAATAATAGTTTCATGGAGACAGCAAGCCAAAATCTTAAGGCAGGTTACCCACAAGCTCTGGCCTTGAAGAGCCCCTCTGGTGCCATCAGCCATCATGGTACATCACCATGGAGCTGCACAGTTCAGGATTTTGGCTGCTGAAGTAGAGGAATCTCATCAAGTGAGAGATTACCAGCCAGCTAAGGAGAAATCTACTCAGGGAACAGCTACAAGCCAAAAGGCTCTCTGGGGTGAGTTATGTATGGTGCAAAGCTCAGTTTGACCCACTTTCCCTTGTTGTTACTCACATCTTTTCCTCAGACCTGCAAGGAAAACCCAACTATGACTACAGTGCATATGGATCATGGTATTCCAAGTCAGGTAATAATGCACCTGGTGTGGGAAGCAAGTGTGCCCCTCTCTCCCCATAGTTATGTTACTGCACAGTGACAATGCTTGAGAGACAGTGATCCTAACCCAGGGAATGGAAAGTGAGTGCAAGTAAAGCCTTTAGGAAACAAAAGCTGCTAGAGAAAAAAAGGCAGCTGTAAAAAACAGAACAAGATGTCTACAGCTTGTGGGAGAAGAGTGGCAAGAACAGGAAGGCCAAGAGGAAGAACACTGCTCCCCTTGCTTGCTTACTTGCCTTTTTCATCTGCTGGAGTCTGCTTTTGATCATGATGTACAATGAAATCAAGCCATGTATATCCAATCCACCACAGTCTAATAATATCCACAACCCATCTCTCCTCTCCCAGCTTCTATTTAAGAGATTCCTCCCAGTGCAGCAGTGCAGAAATGGTGTTTAGAAAACAGTAAATATAAGAGCACCATACAGAGAATAACAAAGCAGTGGCTGTTTGCTTCAATTAATCAAAGCTGCTCTCTTCACATACACAAAGCTTGTTTTCTCTGGGGAACAAAGAAGTCACAGAACACTAGAAGGAAACAATAGAGTAAGGAAAAACAACAACAGCTGGCAGAAGCAAAGTGTTTTCTTTCCTGTTGGAAGAGTAAGGCCTCCTGGTTTTGACTTCTGATTTTTTTTTTTTTTTTAACTTTCCCCCTCAAACAGGAATAAATTGGGACTTGGCTTACCCCAAGTCCTGGAAGAGAAAGGAGGAGAAGCAACATATTTTGATGAGAAAAAGCTATCTGGAAGGGGAAGCTCCTACCCCACCTCAGCATCAATTCACCATGTCACAGCGTGCAAAGGTGAGACTCCACTGCAGCAACAGCTATAGTCTTGCAGAGGAACTGGCAGCTCTGGCACAGAAAGCAATCTCTGAAGGCACTGATGTAACTCCAGCAGGGGCTCTCTGAAGAGTCTCCCTCTGTGTTCCCACTTGCTAAGGACAAGTTTACAGCACTGTTAATGCACTGACAGAAAATACCATTCTGTTTGCAGTGATGGGTGTGAAGAAAAGCAGAAGCTGTTAGCTTGAAGAGATTACATTCCCAGCAAAAGACTCTTTTGTCAATCTCTTTGCATTTGCTAGTCCAGGACTGACCCCCCTGTAGAAACCCTAATTCTTAAAAAAAAAAAAAAAACAACACTAATTATTTTTGCAGGAACGCAGCTAGTCACCAGCTCTGGAGGCACAGATCTGTATCAGTGATCCTCAAAGACCTGGATTCAATACAGAAAGCTTTTCCCTCATCAGGTTTGTTAAATTTGTTTGAAACACTAAAGGAGAATAGCCCTTAAGTCAGATTCCCAAGTGTCTTTCTCAGGGACCTTTGCTTCCAAGCCCATGAATCGCTAGCAGCATCTAGTGGCTGCAATAAATCAGATTTTTCAGGTTGACTGTGTCACAAAATACAGGCTAATCAGTTCTAAATAGTGTTTTTTAACTTAGTTACGTGACTACCAGTTACTACTACTGGCAGCACCAGTGTTACAGAGATTCTCTCAGATACTCATGCTATTACTGTAAGCCAAGGAAGTTCTCCTGCCTGCATCAATCTGGATTCATCCCCAAGGACAAAACAGGTAGACTGCCATCACCACAGCCTCTGCTACAGTGATCTGAGTACAGTAACAAGAACCTACATTTCCACAAGGCTGGAGAGCATCATGAGGTTCCCAGAAGCAGCATACCAAGTTCACATGGCATGCCGGAGCATAACCTGGGAGACACATGCTCACACAGCCTAAGAATAACTTTACACAGCAGGAGAGAGTACCATGAGCTGCTACACCAGGTCAGAGGGAGGAACAGAAAAAAGTCAGAGCAACTGAAGATTAGTTCCTCCCAACTGCTGCTGTTCTGACAGCCCTCAAAGGGCAGAATACATGGTACAGCCAGGACAACTACAAAGTACAAAACAGGTAACAATAAAAAAAAGAGATGAAGAAGACAGAAATCCCCATGAATTCCCAGCTACTGCAGCAACTGTTTTTTACTGTCAAGGAAAAGAAACTAAAGCAAACAGAACATACAGATACTTTTATTGCTCACCTTTTATACAACGGCACACCTTCAGCCATTTTCTTTCACAGCTTTTTGACAATGTTTATGTACACAAAAAACCCAGCAAGAAGCATTATGTGGCTTTCAGTAAAGAAAAAAACCCAAACATCAGAACACCAAACTCAGCCAGGTTTTGTTTTCTGCAGCAATAATAAAAGGGCTTCCTCTAGGCAGGAACTAATCTTCCCAGGCCGTAGTGCATTTCTTTAAAAAGACAACCCCCAAAACAAATTGCCCTAGATTTGCTGAGCCAGTGGTATTTAACTTGCAAATAAAATTCAGTTTGTCATTTCTTCTAGCTGATTTCAAGTAAAAATTAGGTTTGGAGGAGGAGCAACTTGTTTTGGATGGATGCAGGTCAGTTTGAATTGCTACACCTAACTACAGGCCTACACACACTATCGGTTCACAATTTAGCTTAGTTTGAAATGATCTTTGCAGATTTTGGTGGCGGTCAGTCTTCAGAGTTGAGCAGGTGGGAAAACGTGGTTTAGCAGGAGATAAGGCTGCTGAACATGGCATCCACAGTAGAGCTCAGATAACACGAAACCCTGCCTGTCAGAGGAGTTGCCTGTGCACATACACACGCGCTGTAACGCCATTGTGATTGAAACAAGAGGTCAGCAAGAAGAAAAGCAACACTCCAGACTGGTTTAGAACATGTAACTCAACGATGATGTGGGGGGAAAAATACAGAAGTTTTACTGTGTACTGTAAGAGACAAATTTGACATGTCTTTGTATTTCTCCAAACCAAAATAGCGGCAAACACAAAAGTGTTTTGAGCAGAGGGAACCATCCAACATACAAAAAGCATGGGTATTAGTTGATGTTTAGAGTGTAGGGGGTAGTGACAATGTCTTTCATTCAGACAGAGGTGGGTGGAAAGGACAGGTCTACACGAAGTTGTGCTTTGCTCTATGCCAAACATCCCACCCAAAAGATTCTACCTGCTGTGTACAAACCTGTACTAATTCAAGCAGCATTTAAGTCAGGCCTCTGAAACCAGGTTTCTATTATGTGAGCTCTGCTGAAGTCTAAAATTTTAGCAGCCTCAGCTAGTGAAGTGTCTTCCTTGTCCAAAGCCAGACTGATTATACTGATAACCTCCATGCTGGAAGTGCTGTTCAAACTGCCCTCCTTGATTAAAGCTCTGTCCACCTCTGCCCCCCCAGCCACCTCCTTGACCTCCTCGGCCACCGCGACCACCACGGCCACCCCTTCCTCCTCCACGCCCACCCCCTCGGTCACTGTGGGACCCACCATCTTGATATCTGTTGTCTTGCTGGTAACCACTGCCACCACCCCCTTGGTAGCCACCTCCAGAATAAGAAGACGACTGGTAGCTGCCATAGCCTCCTCCTTGGTAGCCACCACCACCATGGTAGCCACCTGTTTGAAAACCTGCATCTCTGTAGTTGCTCTCCCTGTAGCTGCCATCCTGGTAGCCACCACTTCCACCATCTGTCCAGCCTCCTTGAAGCTTGTTTCCTCTTCCTCCTCTGCCACCATGATCATAACCACCACGTCCTCCTCGTCCACCTCGATCATGGCTTCCTTGTTCATGACCTCCTCGCCCTCCGTATGATGGGTCATAGCCTCCTCTTCCTCCTCGGTCATGACCCCCGTGGTCATAACCTCCCCGCCCTCCATAGGAAGAGTCGTAGGCACCTCTACCTCCTCTGCCACCACCTTGCTGTGAGCCACCCTCTGGTCTTTTCTGCCACGGTGGCATCTCAGGAGGTGGAGGTTCAATTTCATTGGGCCTTCCTCCTCTGTCAGGCACTCTGCCCATTAGCACCTGCAAAGGGAAAGGGAGAACTGCCATAGGAGCTGTGACACCTCACACAAGAGTCACATTTACTGAGACACACCACAGCACTCACTCCAAGGCTTTTACATCCAGGCAAATTCTGTGTGTTTGAATGTGACAGACCTCTGTGTCCAATTAAAAGTTAAATAGGTATTATCTTGTACTTGACGCACTACTAACAAGACAAGTCAGGAGACCTGTGCTTTGTGTTCAAGCAGCAGGCACACCACCAACACAGTCTTTCACTTAACTCTATATTAGTGCAGAGTGCTAAACTCAAATAAGCACAAGTACAATGCAACATACTATCTCTCCTAACTAGTGCTCTGAGTTCCTGTAGAAGCCATTGATTCAGTAAATAAAGGGAAAAATTTCTATTTTTCAGTGGGGATATGCAGAAACTTAAGAACAGATAGATATGAGGCAGCACCAACCAGAGTGGAACACGACTCTAGAGGTCTTTAGCTGTCTAAGGATGGTCTGACCTTAAAAATTTAGCAAGGCAAAATGGGACAGGACATTTGTACTGCTTGAAGTTTTCAAGTAATATAGTAAAGGAACTTCAACAGAAGTGGGCTACTTTGCTATTTCATGCTACTGTCTTGGAAAACATTCAATATTGATATTGGAGATAAGTTAACAGATTATATACATCAGCAGCAGGACAGTATTGCATTCCTACTAAAACTTACATACAGTCTGATGGTAGAATCAACCTATCTTACTACTTAATTTCTTACACACCAACAACACTAAAAAGGTGCAGAAATTATTTGGGTTGGATGGGCTGTGGCCAAATCAGCACACCACTATTCTCTCCTAAATTAATTAGAACTTTATCAGAGGTACAGTTGGTACTCAAAAGGTAGAAGAGAATGCACCTATACCCACAATTTTGAAGCGCCAAGTATGCAGCTGTTACATAGCTATTGAGCTGCAAATTCAGCACATACATTTTTTTGAGCCTATTACTCTTGTAAAATCATAATTTTTGAAATAAGGCAAATTGTTTTGTCTGAGTCATGTTTATCCTATGGCATTATTAGAACTATACACTTGACTGTAATTTATTTGTGTACCCAGGGCAATCTAATTAGTGGGATCCTTGCCTTGTGATCTTAGCACATTCTATTTACACAACCAGAAACACAGTTACCATGTAGATGTTATTTTAGACATGGTGGCAGAATCAGGTAGCAGTAGAGTAATGGCTTCTGTAATTCTGGCAAGACAGGGCAGACCTACTCCCAGTGAAAGCAATCCGAGGTATTTCAGCAATTTTTACTGCCCCAAAGAAGGGACACTGTGAACCTCAACAGCTGAAACTGCACTATCCATAATCCACTGATGCGTTATCTGCAATATATAAACACCAAGTTCCTTATCCTTTATTTCCAAATTCTACTCACAATTCTGAAAAAAATCAGGATTTACTATTACATTCAAGTTACTTAAATATTCCTAAAAGAACAAGGCATTTGTCACCAAAGGTACCTTATTAATGGCACATGCAGTCTTCTCTCGGATGGATCCGCTGCTTGTTCTCATAATCTTTGACAGATCCTGCCGAGCTGCCAAAAGATTTGCAATTGATATAGTGCACTTCGTAGATAAGAGGGCACGTTTCGGCTGGTAGACTTTAGCCAGTTTTTCTGTTTGACTCTGTTGGAGCAAAGAAAAATAAAACCCAGTCAGTTAAAGCAATGGGACATTGCATGAAAACAATCAAATCAGCACTGAATAACAAGCCACTACTGCAAATAGAACAAAAGGTTAATATAAAATCAGTGAGAACCATTTTATTACTGATGATTACTTCAATCAAACTAGTATTTGTCACATTAATTTATTAAGTAAATAGGAAACACAATTGAGCTGACAATTTCAACAACATACACATCAGACTGCATTACTTCCAGGCAGTCAAACACAAAATAGAAGCGTGCTATATAGTCATATCAATAACTGCCAAAATCCAGAAGATACTGAAAGCGAAACACATCTGTGTTTAGCCTCCAGACAGCCTTCTGTGCTTTCACCCTGGCCTGCACCCATTCCAACTGGGCCAGCATCACCCCATCTCCAACACTTATCAGCAGAAAAAGGCCCTGTTAACTCATTTCACTTGTCTTTGTGAAGAAGCTGACTGGGCTGAAAAGTCACCAAGAGGGCCTGGCAGAGTTAGAAATGAGATCCTACACTCAACTTTGAATTGCATGCAATGTCTCTTCCTCTACTGTCTTTCAGCATTAACCATTCCAGCCTTTTTGAACGCCTCAAAAATTTTCCAGCTGAAAATTTCCAGCAGATTTCTCCACAGGAGAAATCTGTGCTACCACACAGGAGTTACTACACAAGTTACATCTCCCTTCAGTTATCAACAGAGCGTGGTGTGTAATGCAGTTAGGATAAACCACATTGCTATCTGAATGCAGATGACGGCAGTGGGGTCAGGCAAACCAGGTTTTTCAAAATACCTTAACCATGCAAAAACTTAAGAGCATGTTTTAAAATCCTAAAATCTTGTTTTCCATCCAAAGGCAGAAAACTGGAATATGGCACTGGGTAAAGGTAGGAGAAGCAACAGTATTCACCAGAGTACTACTGTGTTTTTCCCTGGTAAGTTTGACTGAGCTCCGAGCACAATATTTTGGTTCTATGATACCGTTTTAGGTAAAACTCCAAATTTTAGCTTTAAAAAAAACCCCAATAATAGACTGCAAGGGGTTTTTTTCCCTGGTGTTTCCACTATCTGGAGAAGTGGCTATTTCGTCATACTACTGTATTATGATACTTTTCAAATAAAAAAGAGAATTATTATCTTGCTAAAAGTTACTGTTAAAACAAACTGTTTTATATGTCTGGAATAATACAGCAACATTCTCCAAATATTTATTGTTACACCTCTAAAAAATATTTGCATTCTAATAGATCTAAATGCATATACACAATTTGTGGGTTTTGTGAAAAGATTTTGTGTAGCTAGTCAAGTCATTTTTATTCTCTACTAAAACATTTAAACAGTAAGCTAGTTCTTCAGTCATCTACTAAACACCCTGAAGAACATAAGGTTTAATAGAGAGTACACCAGAAGTCCTTTTCAGATGATGAAACAAAATGGGACAGGTTACAGTTTATTAGTAAATTATAGCTGCTTTTTAAAAAAAAACACTTATCAAGAAAAAACACTCAATGATTTATGTGTCACAGTTTAGCACTAATAACTCCATCTCAAACACTGTCAGCAGCATACTTAATATTATGTTAGCAGATCTGGTTTAGTCCTGGAAAATAAATTCTGTGTACTATTTCTAAAAATCCTATAATTTATTTCTAAGATATAGGAAATAAGGAAACCATGTAACTATTTCTAAAAACACAATATGTATCATGTACCCAAGGAAGAACAGATCTCATGTCACAGCCACTTGCACGGTTCAAAGACAAAAGCATTACCCTGTCTATAAGGTAAGAAGAAGTGCCTTAGCAGCTTCTCATGTGCATCTGTGGAGTTGTGATTGCAGACACACTTTGAGTTAAGAAAATCTGGTCACTGTGGATAGCACAAAGTAAGAGAAGGGACAGTCAACAAGAAGATACTCTTCTATCATCACACAAGACACAGCACTTAATGGTTCACATTATGGTACTTGGAACATGGTTGGATCAGTAATCTCTACTTTTTCCAGTGGCTTTGGTGTGTAGTTACACACACTCTGACTTCTCATTTTACAGACTGATTTAAAATCCAACAGATCAGTTCTTAGTAAAATATTTTTAATCATATTCCATTGTCATAAATTTCTTTAGAAATTCAAAACAAAACCAGACAACTGCGATTATTTTTGACTCACGAAGGACAAAACAATGACGCAGTTTTCTAGAGAGACTCATTATAAAGGGTTACCAACAACCAGGACTTCACAGCAAGTTGTCTGTACCTTAGCTCTGTCTGACCAGCCAAAGGATTGCACAGTAACATCCAAACGTTTGACTAACAGTTTTCTTCGGACTTCGTATTCGTTGGCTATGGCTTGATTAATTGCTTCAATTTTTTCCTGAAACAAAAATTTGCAAACAATCTATAGATTAAAGTGTTTCTACTTAATAAACTGTGTAGATGAAAGAGAGTATGATACAGAGATAATATGCATGGCTTAAGACTGCAATTATCTACCTTGTCAAATGGACTCACAGCCAAGCTGTGCCTGCTGATGTTATTTTCCTGAAGCTTCCAAGGCTCATGCTCAGCCTTCTACCATTTCTAACAGCATAAAAACTGCTGAGCCACTTCTCAACATCCACCAGGACAGAGAAACAAAGGTGAGAAGATACTACACGCAATAAGCTGAAGCAAGGGCATACGTAACTCCTAAGAAACAGATGTTTGTGCCTTCTTAAAAAGCAGAAAGATTAAGGATAAAGATAAAGCAAAGATAAAGGACTAAAATAAGTACAGTACTGCAAGAGGATCTTGATTAAAGCAGTCTCCATACAGGCAAAACAACAGAGTGCCCTGTAGGAAAAACTCATAATGAGAAATACCTTGTAGCAGACAGTGGTTCGGTTAGAGCAGCAGGTGAGACATGCACCATTAGAGAAGTAATATACATATTTAAAGAGGCCTGGCTGGAGGGAGGGCAGCAGGCCCACTTTCAGTCTCAACAATACAAGCACTGAAGGAAGCAGACTGCTGGGGAATTATGTGCTTCAGCCTTAAGTGAAAGAGACAAGAGAGACCTGAAGTCTTGCAGCAGCAGCCATAGCATTGAGCTTGGTGCAGCAGTGATTAACCCAGGACTGTGTTCCTGGTACAGCAGGTGACAAATCCCAGCTGGAGAACATCACAGCTCTGCAGCCTGGGTGTACAATATCTCTCCCAGCTCCTACCTGCATACTCATTGCTTCTTGGAGAGGCTATGCAGGAAGCAGACTACTCCAAGTGAGAAAAAGAGGGGGACATTACAAACAGACCCACGGCTTAGATAAAAAGAAGCCCCAGAAGCAGACGTGACACCATCTCAGCAGGACTAGGCCACACAGACAGTGCTGGTAAAGGGCAAGAGAGGAAGGTTTAAGCTACTGCACAAGCATGCTGGTCCAGCATCACCACTGTAGGTCTCTCATTTTGGAAAAGTTTAGCCTGCTCCTGGACCTAGAGGTTCATAAGTCTAAGATCTTACAGTTGCTGTACATTTATTGCACCAACACATACATTGTACCGCAAGAAATCATCTTCTTGTCTTCTGAAAAAAAAAATCATTTTGCAACATAGAGAATCAAGATCAATACTTTGTACAGTTGAAAAAGGTAAATGGGCTCTAATACCTGCATCTACTCACCCAGTGAGCTGGTCCCAGCTGTTTCTTTAATAAAGGTTTTCCAACATGATTAGGTGGAACCTTTGCTAGAGTTTCCTTCAGCTGTTAGGAGACATAAAAATAGAAGCTTTGGCTAAAAAAAATAGTTTTTCAAGATTCAAATTAAAGGAGAGGACTGCTGGACAGTGAAAGACATCACACAGAAACCTTCAATATCAAGTTATTTTCTCTGGAACAGAGAGCCAAGCACACTTTTTGGAAAGCAACTGTTTTTAGATTTCTGGTAGTCTCAGCTATAATTATTTTAAAATTAAGAGAAGGGACTATAGAGTAGATCAACAGTAAAAACAAAGACAACATGAGGTACCGATACTCTTGAAGCCAGAGGGATTATTCTACACATCATCTCTTTAATCCAGAAAAATACCCACATTTGTATCAAAAGGCTTATTTTAAGCTGATGTAAAATATAACACAACCCAGAGAAGGACCCCTCTTTACAATCAAAAGGAGAAAAATCTTTGGTATGAAATTTTAACTCTAGCTCACGTTTTAGGAGTTTGGGCACAATTTAAATTATCTATCCCATCTCAAAATTTGTTAGGACTTCAAGGGGGAAGAAATGGAGTGGCAGTGACAAAAACTTCCAAAGGAGTTTGGAAAAAAACCACCAACCTGTTCATTCCAGCATGTGATCTAACACATTCAGAGACCTGGTTTTCCAATGATACTGAATCAAATTTATTTAAGATTTTAAACCTAAGTGCATTCAAATAGCACAGGCAGTTCATTCAAGTATCAGCAGTCCCTTTTCTTAATATGATGGATCATTAACAGAGTCAACTACACAAAGATCCTCACCCCAACTGTATTACATATATGTGAAGAAACAGTTTGATTTTCACACATTCAATCAGAATATTGCCATTCTACGACTCATTTTTTAAAACCAAGAACACTGTGATGTGTTCATTTACAAAATGAAATAAGTTTTTCAGTTATTAGTCAGCTTTACCGTCTCATTCTCAAGTACTGCTAGCAAGTATTCAGACTGTAAATACAAGTTATATACAATTTCTGCTAAAACTATAGGTTAGAAATTCCTGACTGTACTTCATTACGCTGTAAGGATGGTTAAGGAGGAGGGAGGTTACTGTAAATCATTAAGAGAATATTCATTTAACCTTACCAGACAATGTAAAACAGAAGTTAGGAAAACATAACAGAATCCTCAGATTAAGAGGATTTTAATCTACGTTATATTCTGTATTTTTAGAGAGTCTCTTTCAACTGCAAAGCTTCCTAGCATTGTCCATTATTATGATTATTTTCTACCTTTTATATAAAATAGAAGCACAGCATTTCTTATGCATCTGTGTAGTGCTCACAATAATTCCAAAACTAGAAGAACTGCTTTCATTCTACACCTTGGACTTCTAGTGGAAAAACATACTCCTCCTCTTCTTAAACAGGTCAAACCAAACTGATATCTTGCATAGAAACAAAACACTATTTTGCGTTTCTTGGTTTTGTTTAAGTAAAATGCAACTAAATGGTCTGTCAAATTCAGAGTGTTTTGGGGAGCTTTGCATTAGAAGGGACCCATATCTGTTCTTTAAAGTTAAGGGCTGTCTTCTGTTGTTCCCTATCTGCTGTTCTCCTCTCCCCTATCCTGCAAATTAAGTCACTAAATGTGATTTTAAAACTTTCTGTCCTGGACCCTTGGTGTGTGAAGTGGACAGCCCATTCCATTTAATTTCTCTGATTTATAAAAGTTATTCAAAAGTAAATTATTTTTTTTAAAAAATCACAACAGCCTGGAGAACACACACGTGCAAGGAATAAAAATAAATGTAATCACAAGAAATTATGAAGTCTTAGGGAGAAGCTGTTAAGTTTTACTTTAGTTACACCACCTTTTAACCAAAGCATCTTTAAAACATTAGGTTCCCCATACAAATTTGTTTAGGTGTACTTCTTGAAAAACATTTCTCTTTAATGTTCTTCCTGAGGCATAAGATGAGCATTTTCTATGTCTTCTGCAACAAGTGATGGCATCAAAACCTAGAGCAGTCACCCTGGAAAGCAATGATAGCAGAAGTCCCTGACCTCATGCCTTGGCATGGAAAAAGCCTTCAAAACAATTTTCAAGATTCTGACTCTTTGTATATGCAGTAAAACACATTAACTCTCCTTCACAATTCAAACACTGGAGTTTCACAAGAGGCAAATCTCGCCCAGGCAGCAGAACTATTTTCTATCAAAACAATAACATCATAAATATCCAAATTTTTCTTCCTTTGGATCTTACTTTTTTTTCAATTCCGCTGAAGAACTGGAACATCGTTATGTTGGCGGGAGGCTTGGACATGCCTAAAGCAATACAGATGCCTTTTAGCTCCTGAAAGACTTCACTGCCACCCCCTTCCTGGGCTTTTTTAGGAGGGGCATTCACACACAGCATTCTGGCAGCTTCCAGTTCTGAGATGAGGTATGCTGAGGTAACAAGAATTAAATTTGACCATCAGATATAAAAGAGTTATTTTAGAGTTAGTGAAAACTCAAGTGCTTACAACCAACAAACATGCAAATTGACTGTTTTAGATAGTGTGGGATAGAAATTTTGTATCTAAGAAAACTCATATTTACAATTACTGAGTTCAGAGCTAGAAACACAAGAAACAGAGGACAGGTTTAGTACAACCAATTAAAGCCTGGAAAAAATCCCTGATTCCAGCAAGTATTAATCCCAGAGTTCAACGAAGCACGGTTCTTTTCCTTCAGGTTTTACCCAGCAAAGACAGGAAACCAGGAACATGGAAACAAGCAGGATGAGGGACTGAGCTGTGCATTTTAGGGTAGACAAGCAAGCACTTCTTGAGGGTCTAGGAAACAAGCAAGGTAACGAGTAGAGAAAAGTGAAATGTCAGATGAATCTCCTCTACCTCCCCACACAAAATATAGAGTGGAAGAATAATCCCACCAAGAAGCACTATTGAGAATTCATGTTTATAATAACTTCAGAAAGGAAGGCTGTAACTGATGAAATAGAAGCTAGAATAGAAGTTAGAAGGCTGAAGTTTTCTTCAATATCAGAACTGTAAGAGCCCACCATTACATTTTAACGCCTTCATCAAACAAAAAGAGAAAAAATCAAAATCACAATTTCTGAACATGGTCTATGCCCAGAATTTCAGCATCAGGTGTAATTTACAGGGATATAAGTTTACAATTATATAAACAGCCTCTGTTTGCAGGTGTCACAACTTTAAGGTTTGAATTTTTAAAAAAGCACAAGTTTAACAATACTTTTGTCATTAATCATAGTGAGTGGCCATAACAATAACATACATAAACACTTCTAAAAATAAGAAAAACTGATACTGCAGACACACTCATGAGCAGGGAAGTAAACCCACAGATATATAAGAGAATCTTATTACTTATAAAACTGGGACAGATAAAAAGATTAAGAACACAGCATTTTTATGATCTCTAGAATGTCATCTCCTAAAGACACAGAATACCTTATAAATAAAAATCTTCTTAGAATATGTAAAACAATGAAGTATCCTTCGTAAGTTCTTTCAGCAACACTTTATGTAGTTTTTTCTTACATTGACTTTTCAATTATTTACACTCTTTTCAGGTCTACTGAAAAAGAAACTAGCAGGAGAATTTTGTTTCAAAAATTTAGAGATCGCATTTAAGCTATCTTCAACCTCCTCTAACAATGACAGAATTTTTTAAGTCTATTACTAAGATGAATGTTTTTTAGATAGCGATTATTTTTTTGCACACCCTTTCTGAACCAGCCTGAAACTCTTGTACTTTTGTTTTGTAGATGGTAGTGCCTAACACTGTATTTTAGTGATGCTGCACAGTAGACAATCAATCCCAACTACTTGGGCTTATTTGGTGCTTTCATCTCCCAGCAATACTGCTACATCTTCCAAGTGACATAAACTGTGCTGCATTTCATTAAAATGTAAAATACCCTGGCATTTCACTACAGAGGGTTATCCTGTTTCTCCTCAAAAAACCTAGTTTTATGGCTCACACACAACAGGATATCTAATAAGCTCACTTAACACAGCTGAAGAAAGCTATGCAACTTTAGTGGTACAGAAAAAAGGAATTTGGCACTACTGCAATTTCACATTTGATAGTAAACACAGCATCCCTGCTAGATGGAATACCAGCGTCCAGCTCCTGAACATGGCCTTATATTACCAAAATGTACATCCCAAAGGACCTCTGTGATAAACTGTGTGTCACAGACAAGCCAAATTTATTGAACGGCTTGTCTTACAGAAAACAAGCTGAAGAGAACATAGTTTCATTTGAAGTAGTTTGTAGCTCAAACTATCTCGCTTCATCTGGGATTTTTAAACATACTATAAGAAGCATTCAGATTAACTCTAATCATCTTTCTCCTACTGCTGAAATACAAGAACCTACTCTGTAAATAATTTCTTGTATCTCAGAAGAAGGCAGAACTAAATTTCTATTTTGAAAAGTTAAAGAATCAGCAGCAACTGAGGAAGCAAATAAAATATTAACTCATCTTGATTTTAAAATTAGTACTACAGCTTCTAACTCCAGCTTGTATTTTTTTTATTATAATGTGAATTAATATCACACACCTTTTACAAATTCCACTACTATTTCTTCTCCTCTAACATTTCATAAGGAGAAAAAAAACCAATTTATCTATTGAGATCTGATGGGTGGAAAAGGGAAGACATCACCATTGCTAACGTTAATTTCCTTTCCATCAGCAGAAAGCAACAGTGAAGCTATTTGCTAAGGATGTTGATCAAAATAACTGGGAGGTGGGTTAAAACATGCTCTCTTTAGTAACAATTCCAATTGCTGTCAGTGTAGGAAAATGTAAGTTTTGTTGCACCTTGCAAGTCATCACAGTGGGAGCCTCTAAAGTTATGATGCACCTGATGTTAGTGATCATTTTTACAACCATGCTAAGTAGAGTTCAGTGGGTAAATTCTGGCAGAAATCTTCAAATAATTCCTTCTTTGTGGTGCCTTTTAAGAAGTAATAGGAAAGGCTTTTTGTTAACCTGTGAAAAATGTTAACACTCAAGAGTATTTTCCATCATATACTGGGTACATATTGACTAGTAAACACGGAAGTATAATATTCTGAAGCTGTAAATTACAGTAAAAACAATGCATATTTTTAGGTAACTATAGTGTAGTACATTGTGGTAAAGTAACCAGTATCTCATTAAGTGTAAGAAACAATACTATAAATCTTGCAGAAAATCAGGTTTTCTTGCAAGCACCCTTTAACTTACTAAGCAGCAAGAGACAGTTCTTTTGATTATGAAGGCGTTTTGTCACATCTCCTGATGTTAATGACGCATATGGACAATTCATTTCAGACAGCAACCCACTCATTTCAAGCTGAAATTCTTCTGCTTCATTTGGACCTTAGAAAAAAATAAATAAAAATTCATCCATTGCTAATATATAGGGGGTATGATTAGAATAAATTAGCTATTTAAAAATATGTATTTTGCTCAAGTTGCTATTTAAGATTAAGACCCATTTTTAATGGAGGCCAAGCGCATTTCTTGACACAGCACAACCTATCTGAACCCACTATATGCTCCATTAATATAAAATTACGTTTCACTGACTGCTTTTCCAAGCTACAACAGACAGGCACTGGCAACTTCTACAAAGAAAGGGGACATTAAAAACTATCATGAATAATAAATATGGCTTATGAGTTCTCACTTTTTTTCTATTACTTCTCCCTGTAAGCTCTCATTTGTCAACCGATTTTATTTCATATCAATATCCAGTAAAAATAAGGAAGTCGCATAAACCAAACCTTAGACCGATATTTCTGTCAACAATACTGACATTACTCAGAATTTATTCAGTCGAGATTACTGACATTAATCAGAATTTATTAGGTAAAAAAAAAAAAACAGTGATAAGAAAGAATTTGTTAGGTAAAAAAAAAGTGATGAGAAATAGCATTTTTTGATCTTTTGGAAGGAGACTTCAACCCCAAATTTCTGCTATTCCTAAACTTAAGACATACAAAATGAAGGTAGGTAGGACTTGATGGTACTCCAGCTAACATGTTTCTGTCACGGTGTTTAAAGAATTTGAGATAGGTGTTGGAAGATTTCTGGATTGTATTTTTACACAAAACAAATAGGAACCTTTTACGACTAGAAGGGGTGAGATACTGTATTGTCACACAGAAAGAATATGAAACACACTCAAAGAAGAATGAATGAATATGTCAAAAACAGAGAGAAAGGAAAGTAACAGATGCTGAGCTAAAAGGCAGCAACCTTTGGCCACTGAGTAAATACAAAGCT
This sequence comes from Lonchura striata, assembly GCF_050655825.1. Lineage (NCBI taxonomy): Eukaryota > Metazoa > Chordata > Aves > Passeriformes > Estrildidae > Lonchura > Lonchura striata. Next base: position 79,116,934 of record NC_140705.1, on the reverse strand, counting down.
TAGCTCACGAAAGCATTATGAGTTAATATATTAGATACTCAGGAATATGGGTTATTACACCAATTTAATAATTTAATCTGTAGATTGTCATGACTAGTTGACCAAAATTAACTTTTTTTCCTGAAAGCTACGGTTTGCTTCCTCTACCAAAAACAGAAGCATTGAAACAAAAATATTTTATGATCTAGTAAAAACCCCACTAGTATTAATGTTTCCCTAAATCCATCTAAGAACTTTAAAAAAATAATATGCTTGAAAAATTAACAGAAAAATCTAATTTCAGAAGACTGATCACCACTATCATTTCAACTTCTACTGGCTGTTCATTCGGCAAATTTGAGGTGGAAAATACCCAAAATCTGGCAGCGTGAAGACAACACTCCATGGTACAATACACAGGCCAGCCCTAATCTCTGTGGCATGCAAGAACACAAATTAAGTGCATGTTTGTGCTGGAGTTATGACTACTTACTGTTGGTTGCTTGCACATTCTCCTCTAGTTTACAGAAGAGCCGTAACTCCGATACCAACCAAGCGCAGAGTTTGGTGAATTCAGGGGAACTGGCTCCATGGGAGACTGCCTGAGCCAGTGCTCCGTCAACTAACAGTGGACCTTTGTAACTGAGAAATAAAACAAAAGCACGGTTTATTAATGTTTGCTGTGACCAATGTCCTTTGACAGATTTATTTTATGCTGTATACATATTTAGAAATACAATCACAAGACATCTGAAGTGCTGATGTCATGGAATGGTGATTCCTGGACTGAACTGTATCAAGAACCACATGGAAAACATCAGAGTAAACTCAGAATTTGTGTGCACATTAACTTACCATCACAAAAACTGTCACAAAATTGCATTGTCAAAAGTTTCCTCCACAATATTACCATGTATAGTGGCAACTTCACTGCTGCCACCTCCTGAACATGTTACAGACAACAGACCTATCCAGGGCAACTGCAGTCTCAAAGAATCCTTCCTGAGCTCTACATACTGCTTTACAGTATGTTAAATAATTACTGCTGAACAAGTGCATCTTTACTGTCATTTCCTATCACATATGAAAGGGCTGCCTTACAAAACAAAGCCTTTGATAGAAATATTACAAAAGTGATCTGCATAACAATATCATCTCTTGAAAAACCAACCTCCCTAAATATACACAAGAAAAATTAATGGAATTGGTTCTTTGCAAAAGCAAAATAAGCCAAAAATCAGACCTACCGAAAGAAAGCATGTGTTTACAGATCAGATCTTAGAAAACTGAGTTTTCAGAACATCTGTGTACTGACCATCTCTCAGGGGGAGAATGAAGAGTAGAGACAAGGCTGCCTTATTAACCAGGTAGAAGCACAAGTCAGAGTTTACTTCAGTATTTTAGAAAAAACACGTACAATATAATTTTGATATACTGCCCCCAAAAGACAAAGACATCCAAGAGTGCTCATAACTAAACGAAATCTCTCTTGGGAACTTCTGGGTAAAGTCATCCACTACCTCACAACAATCCAACAAGTCCAGGCAACTCTTGCCAAACCTCGGCAATAAAAGAACATCTCAAATTGAAATGAAATTCTCCTCACTCTGCTCCTGTGCTTAATACGACATACAAAGGATTTGGCCTTCACTGTAGTGGCCTGTTACTTCAGCCAAGTAAAATAAAGAAGCCACGCTCAAAAATAACTTTTACCTCACAGAGCAGCTTGATTGGTGACACAGTTAATCTACTGGCAGCTGGACAGAAGCTGTAATCTCATGTATTACAACCCTACTGCATGACCACAGCAGGCTGGACACTTCAAGAAGCTAATCAGAGCAAGTTTCAGTCCCATCCCATCTCTACATGTGTAGGTCTAGGAACATCTGGGACTCAGAATAGAAGCAGCCAGTTACAGGTCAAAGTAGCAAGGAAGCAATGGAAAGCCTTTTGCTTTGGCAGGATTGGGATTTAAGTCCCTGCTCAGATCTTCTAGAGGCACCTTTTCTAGAAAGTTTTTTTAACAGAGGTAATGTCTTGAGTGTGTAATTTCTTATAATTATGACTTCAGCTACACATCAATCTGGCCAATAATCCAACTTGCAGATTCCTAATTGCAAGCAGCTTTTTCCTTCTGTTGCTGCCAATGACATGTGTTCCAGAGCTATGCTCTCTTTTGGTAACTTCGTGCTATCCCATCTGTTTGCTCTTTCAACAGTTCAACAAGCTGATGTACAAGACAAGAGGCCACCATCTGAACACCTCGAGCACAACTAGAAAAAGAAACAGCTCTCTAACATGTACTGATATAAGAAAAAAAAATCAAGTGATATATTAGGAATATCTTCAGTATCTGATGAGAAAAAATAAGATGAACCATGAAGACCATGGAGCTACTGCCAAAACATAAAGCCTCAAACACCTGTCTTTCCAGACACCAAAAATCAGAAGTCCTTTAGACACGTGCAATAGTTTTCCCAGTTGTTCCCAATATTGCTGGGGTCTTATGTCTTTCATCCTCAAAATTTTCTTTTTTTTACTGTTGTCAATTTTGCTTCATATAATTTATTTGTTCATCTACTTTCACTGTTCGCTTTACGCATTTACGTCAAAAATCAACAACACTTTCTGTCTATAACTGCACAGATCAGAAGCACAAATCACCTTCAAGCCACTAGTGTCCTTTTAAACACAAAAAAATAAGCCAATCACAGTATTTTCATTGTGAAAGAGATGCCTTTTCACATTTCAGTCAGAGAAATACCTGCTGAAACAGAAATCTATTTGTCAAGCATTGCAACTATCACTAATGTAACCTGAAAATACAATCTTTGTTGGAGCATAATGACTCTAGTCACAAAGTGATTTATGGGAATGGGGCCAATGTGAGTAAATACAGCTGTTTGCATGGAACTGGCAGTAGAGTGAAATTGTAGCTGCCTGTCTTCTGAACTCTTAGCAGGTTACAGACTTGGGAGCTTACAGCAGGACATGTTCTCCACGCTCTTCCTTTCATGCTTTTCTTTTTTTATGCAGCCTTTCCTGACTCTGACAAAGTAACAGGTTTACACAGCAGAAGTTTCCTGTACTATAGTACCCTTTAAAATATGTTAAGAAGAAAAACACTTGCTCATTTGCAATGCTTTTTACTCTTTCTCCGCCCTCCCCGCCAAAAAATACTAAGCTTGAAGGCTTTTTTATTGTCTAACGTATCTCTTTATCCCACCCCACCCTCAGCTAGGGCCGCTGTGCAGAACAGAGCAGCAACAGACCAGATGGCATCCAAGAATCGAGGGGATCAGCTCGCACGGAGAAGCGAGAGACTCGCCAAGGCCATGCAGCTACAAGCCTGCGCGTCTGGCTTGGGGCATCAGCAGCAGCCCGGCCCTGAGGCCGGCTGTGACCAAAAGGACCATTCCATGCACTGCCCCGAGCCGCGGCCCTCCGGAGCGGCAGCGGCCCCGCCCGTGCGGGGCGGAAAGCGTCGCCGTGTCCCTGCCGGGGCCGCCCCGCGCCCCCAGCCTCGGACACGTACCCCAGGTCCTCCAGCGACTCCAGCACATCGTTCTCCAGGAACTCGAACTCCATCCTGCGGCGGGGCACGACAGCTGGACCTGCGCGACAGCGGGACTCAGCGCTACCAGTTCTCGCACTCCCACCGCCCGCCGTTCCCCCTTCTCCAGCCCATCCCGGCCTCGTGGTGGAGACTCAAGTCTCACCCCCTGCCCCGCGGCGAGGGAGAGCTCCCGGCGCCACAGCCCCTGTCCCGGGCCGCCCCAGCCCGCTGTCCCGCCCGGCCGCACGCACCACGCTCGCAGCTGCGCCGCCAACTGCCGGGCTGGCATCTCAGGGCGGGGAGAGCCGCGCCGAAGGCCCCCGGCCTCCCTCTTCATCCGGCTGCTCTAGGGCCGCCAGCCCCGCTGCCTGATCGGCGCCGCCCCCGTCCGCGGCGGTGTCCGCCTATCCGCCGAGCGGAACACCATTGCTAAACTGGGACGCGGATGCGAGGCCGGACAACAGGCCGTTCTTGCGGGAAAGGAGCCCGGGGCGAGCCGAGGATCTCACTTTTGTGTTCAGGCGCCGGTAGGGCAGACCCGGAAGCGCAGCCCGCGCAGGAATGTGCTGCGGCGAGCGGCGTCGCGGCAATGGGCGGGGGCAGGGGGATAGGACGGGGCGGCAGAAGGGTCAAATCGTGCCAGGGAACGAGAGTCCGTCCCCCCCTTTCAGGACCCCGCGCTACGGCCGGGACCACAAATCCCGGCATGCCTTGCGCACGACAGGGCGGGAGGCGGCTGGCGCCGAATAAAATTAATAAAATTCATAAAATTAATAAATCGATGCCGGGCACGCAGCAATCCCACAGAAAGCACGTCAGTGCTGGAAGGGAGGCACGGTGAGAGGTTATGTTGGGATGGCTACACCACGCTGGGAAAAGCCAAAACCATTCGTGCCAAAAATTATGCCAGTCTGTCACCAGTAGCGAGCTGGTGCTGCAGGACCGACTCCTGTTCTTCATGAAACTGCCCTTGGCAGGCACGGTGAAGAAAAGCTGCAGTCAAAATATGAAGGATCTTGTAGCCTCAAGATAGGTAGGAAGATAAAGAATAGGCATTGTAGTCACCAGTTATATTACTAAAGACATGTCAATTTACACATTTGTAGGAAAATTGCCTCCTAAAGACTAAAATCTTAATGTCAAATGAATAATACAGGCATTCTGCTTTGTGTATTTGCTTTTAGTTGTATAGTGGTTAGTATAGTGTGGCCGCAGCCCACTCTGATTTTTTAAAAATAAAAGAGATAAAGGCTTCTGGCAAGCTGCCTTATCACTGCTGAGCTCTGAGAATTAACTGATTTTCCCTTTGTCCATTCATTTTTGATCCAAAGTATCTCAGGTGTTGTGCTTGGGAGCCTTGGCAGGGTGGGTAGCCTAAACTGGAGATCTGGGCAATTAGGATTTTCCTCACTAATTCAACACTGCTCCTGAAAGCTATGACCTTTTGCTTGTTTGGTCGACTTGGCGGGTTCTGTTTGGTTTTTGTTTTGTTGTTTTGCTTTTGTTTTTTTTTTATTTTTATGTAATGGTTGGATTCACCTTGCTTGCACAGGTGGAAGTATACAAAGCTGGGTAGTATGTCCACAGAGTGTGGACTCTGCTATGCTGCTTGTTGTCATGATAATGTTTACCCCTTATTTCTGAACCTTCTTTTTTCTTGCCCTAAATATAGGGTTTAAAAGCATTCATAGGAGCAAGCAGTACATGAAGTAATTAATTTTGTCACATTGACACTGTTCCTGTGTCCACTCCTGAATCTGCACATGTTGAGATACGAGGATTTTGTGCTAATTTCAGGAGGACATTTACTGTCATCTTACATTTACTGCTCAGATGAGCATTGGCACAGAAGGGTCATATTCATCTTGGCACCCAGCTGATGACATCTGCCTTCTGAAACAAATAAAAGTATTTCTCTCAGGTTCAGTTGTGCCAACACTGCAGGGTAGGGACAGTCTGGTAGGCATCTCCTCCAGTCTGTATCACTCAGTTCCATGACTGCTTTAACATCCCTTCTGTGCTGTGAGGACCAGCAGTTTCTTGAAAAACAGAAGGATCTTGTGGCTGGGGAGAACAGTTGGAGGTGTGATGCTAGCTTGGAGCAGGCAGCTACAATTTTTTCCTGGGGACAGGGATGAGAGTTTTGTTTTGTCATTGTCTCTTATCAGTCATGACTTTTTCTTTTCCTACCAGCCTAGGGTTTTCACCACACTAATTTTGGAGGCATGGGAGGTGTGAATGGCCACTGTGCAGCATCCTGACCCCCTAGAAGAAATTAATTTTGCAATTGGACAGTTTTTGAGTACTTCTTGAACAAAATAATATTGTCCTGAGAAGTTTGCTGTTGCACAATGAGATCCAGAGCTCTGCAGACAGGTTACTTCTGAAAGCAGCAGCCACTCGGGCTATTGGCTCAGGGAAGAGCTGTAACTGGCGTAGATTTCCCTAAGCTACACAAGGCTCTGCAAACTTGTCAACCTGCAGAACTGAGCTCAACTCTCCTTGGGTTTGTTCTCTCCCTGGGGTAGGCTTGTTACATCTACTTCCCTCCCCACCCTGACTCACAGAGAGCTGCACGACTGGGAATCCAATGTCCCTCAGGCAGCTTGACCGCAATGCCCTGGCTGGAGCCATCCATGGCTCCCTGCACTATGTCACCACTGGAAAAGCCATGTAGTACTGATTTCTCCTATGGGAAGAAGAAAACCAGCCCAGACTGCAGCTGTCCTCTTCATGGAACCCCTCTAAACCCCTCCTGGCCCCTTTAGCCCTGGAGGGATGGGGATGATGTGGTGGATATTGGTCAGGTGCTTCCAGGCTGTTACATACAGGTTAAGGAAAAGGCAGTTCATGCATGCCCTGAAGCTCTGCAACCCAAATATATTTATTCTGAGAGGTATGAGGTGCTCCACTGCTTGGATGCCAGTTGTCATTAAACAAAGACAATTGGTTTCCTGTGTACTTGCCTTTTGTGATTGATTTGTTTTGATGTTTGAGATGCTGTGAGCTCTGACTGAAGATAAACTACTTCCTCCTGTGCATATTCTCTCACAGGTAATAAAGTAAGGCTGTAGCCCCTCCTTCAGCTTTGCACCAAAAGAACCTGTCACCAGTGTGGAGGAGGCTTGTTGAATTTGCCCAGGTCACTGAAGACACACCCTGATGGTTTAAACCTCACTTCCACAGGAAAGCTAGCCAAAACCAACAACTTTAAGGCAGGGTTTATTTCATTACAGACAATTTATTTTCACAGGGTTTACACCACCCCACCTCAGGTTGGCTCTGTGGCTGTCAAAAATCCCATGACAGAGACATTAAATATGAAATCTGTACTTACAGAATAGCATGAAACACACATGAGTGTTACCAGATGCAGAGTGGTAAAGTGCTGCTAAGCACTTTTGTATCAAAACCGATTTTTTTACTGATTTTTGCAGGATGCTGCAGTTTCTTCAGTGTCTGGATGCAACAGAATCCAGCCACTGTGCTGAAGCTAAAAGCCCACTGTCTGTCAGACATACAGCTGGATTTGCCAGGTATCAAGGAATGTCAGTTCTGGCTCAGAGCATGCTGGATACCATGAAAGATCAAGAGCAGGACAATGACAAATGGCACTTCCCCTACTACTCACCCAGCTTTTGACTACTTTCAGCTCTCTGGACTTTCTTCAGTCCTTACTGCTGTGCCATGAGAGGATCAGAGGATCTGACCAGAGGATCTGCCTGAGAGGATCAAAGACCAGAGGGTACCAGGGCCAGCTAACAGGGGAACTGCCCAAGGCTGGATATTGAGTGGATGTGCAGTCTGTGGGTGCCAGCAAACTAACTGGGGCAGTGAGCCTTGAGGTCTTGCCATGATCAGGTATCTGCAGCTGGATGGAACAAGGATCCAGGGCTGACTACTGGATAAACGAGCATCTGTCCTGTTACTAAAAGGCCCATGCTGTATGTCTTCTCTGTATGTTCCACTGCACACCTTCATTCCAGAGAGGGGAAGAGGATTATGGCATTGGTCCTGTTTCCATTTGCAGAAGTGCTGTTTTCTAGTTTTATATGTGTTTGTCTGTGTGGCTGGCCATGTGCACACACATCAGCGTGTTTGTGTGCTTACTGGGAGTACACACACAGCCTTCATGCTGCCTAGACCTGGCGAGACAAAGATGCAGGCAGCTTCACTTCTGTTGTGCTACCAGGTTTATCAACTCCAACCAACACTTCTACTGCAGGCAGGAGGTAATTTCTGCTAAAGAACATGGATAAAATGCAGCCTTTGTGTAGCAAATAATTTTTTCACAGACCATGTTCCCGAATATTTTCTGGAGCAGCTGGATCTCTGCTGCTGTGATGCTTTAATTATGATTAAAGTATTGGTAATCCCTTCTAGGCAGGCTGTTTGAATCCACCTCTGCATTACACCTCCGTTGGCCAAAAGATGTCAGTGCTATGGTAATCAGTTTACCAGTCAGCCTCTGCAGCAGCAATGAAGGAGAAAGTGGATCTATAACACAACAGATGACAATTCAATACTTAGGTTTATACTGATGGGTATGACTTGACTGTGTGAAGTCTGTGTGGCAAAAATAAGAATTTCTAAAATGTTCTTCCCTGAGTAGCTGCAACAAGCTAGTTTGTGGGGTTTTAGTCATATATAAAGCAGGATGAGTCTACACACTGTAAAGCCATCTCTCACACATTATTTTTGAGAATAATCAACAGTTATAATAAATCTTTGGGGAAAAAAAATAAGCATGGACTGTCTTTATTCTTTTACATGCCTGGCAGCTGCTGTCAGGATACTTTTGTTGGTGAAACACAACACCACTTCCCTTGAGATGAAATACTTGTGACAAGAGTTAACAAGGCACTTTTGTGAAAACATGACAAAGAAGTTTGCATGAATAATTTAACAGGGTAGCTGAGTTCAAAAATAGCTGCAATATTCCAAATTAAGTATAGAGACAGGAACTTTAAAAAGCCTTTTCCTCTATTTTAAGCAGCTTTTCCAAGTGATACAAAAAACCTATGAATCAAAAAGCTTCAGAATCCAGTGCCACTATTAACATCTTGTAGAAGCCTGCACTTTTAAAATCCTCTTTAGAGAATAATTTTTAAACAAACACTCAGCAATCAGTATAATTTCAAAAAGTTTAATGTTTGTTTTTAAAATAACTCTATTTAATCGAGAAAGGAATCCACACATACAGTCTTCTTGGATGGTGGCAAAAGAACTTAAATTAGAGCCATACCCATGACCAGCAGGTTTAACCAGTAAGAATATAGAGAAAGTCTCACTGATTAGTTGTTGTGGCGCGGCATGATCCTCTGCTACCATATGTTGTAGCGCGGTACACGCTCCTCTCGCCGCGGCACTCCGAGCCGTGCCAGGCTGGGCGGTGAGGGAAGAGAACGGGCGGCCGCTCTCCCCTGCAAGCTCTGCAGTTCAGTTCGTGGTGCGCGGGGACAGACGAAGGCGACACGGGACTTGGGGGGTGAACGGGATGGTTTTATTTAGTGAGCCCCAAGACCCCCTCGGGGGCGGGAGCAGAGGTTTTATACAGAACTCAGGAGGAGGGGTGTAGGAACAGTAACCACTAAGGGAATAGCAGGGGAGGAGTTTAGGGCAGAACTAACATGACAGGGAAGGTTCCAGGGAAAGGGGCAGGGAAAGGGAAGATTGACCACTTGGAGATGAGGGGGGGGTTAGGGGAGAGCTAGGGAAGACTGACACTGGGGAGAGGAGGAGATTGGGGGGTTGGGGGGGGGAAACAGATATTAAACAAATATTAAATGAAAGAAAAACACACCACCGCAATTAGTCACATTAATAATAAGAAAAAGAATGTGCCCTCCAAAGAGAGGAGCAAAGGATACCATTCCAGTCATACAAATCTGCACTCACCTTCTCAGAACAGGTTTCCAGAAGTCTGGAAATTCAAGATAACATTTTCTTAGCTCCTGTGCAAAGTAACAAGAGACAAAGAGGCAAAGACTTCTTACATGAAAATATGTTCATCCTAAAATCCCACTTGCTGGAGCATCTGGTGGATTTGACTGTTATAATCCCAAATCTTAGACCCTTTTAATTGTTTCTCTCCCCTCTGCATCAAAAACCTTCAGTAACAGCTAGTCTGGAAGGAATTTGTCAAGCTGTTAGGCTGGAACCGTTAATGGACAATGACTCAAACAATCAGCCACTTGGGTGCTTTTGCTGGATGTGCATCTCACAGCCCAGGTGCAGAGGGGGCTACAGCTGGGGTTTGAGCCAGATAAGGGACAAGGCTGATAAAAAGACCCTTTGGAAGTGGAATAGCTGGGGAGGTATGGGGCATTCACACATAGGCCTGAAGGTGTTCATCCCTCAGGGCATAAAATATGCTGCCATGTCTTAGAAGGTGTCATAAACCACAAAGACCCCCAAAGTGCCCTCAAACTAATTTGAGGCCTTTCACCTATCCTTTCTCTTTTCTTTATACATTTTCTTATGTGTTATTTTTATGCATCTGTATTGTTATATTTCTACAGATAATAATCAAACCTATATACCTCCTATCCTTTGCAACCAAATTGTTCTGAAATAAACCTGGCATATTTATTTATTTATTTATTTTTATAAACACTGGTCATTTAGTGTCATTTTACTCTAATCCACTCCCCAAGGGATGGATTATTAACAAGAACCTCAGTTACCTCACCTTCAAGGATGGGTCATAACACAAGCATAATACAAAATGAAAACAGCTGTCAAAGAACACACTGTGAATGTAGACAGTTCACTAGGAGAAGGGATTTGTAAGAAGAATTATAACTAAAAGCTGTGTATTTGATGCTTTAGTCTAGGATGCGAAACATATAAAGCATAAGGTTTCATCTTACAAACCTGAAATAAATGTTCAACCTGTAAGCCTTTCTTGTATTCTGAACCACAAATTCAATTCCTGGAGAAGTAATTGCACTTACTATCTTGGATGATCTCTCTTCTGTAAACATTGTAGCAGTTTGAGGCAAATTGTCCGTGCCTGTATCTTGTATCAAATGCCAGATAGATCAAATGTGAATGATGAAGGACTATAGCAATGCAAATATGGGATGTTTTTTTCACCCAGCCAAACTGAATCCATTGCATGACTTCATTCCAACTGAAAACATACAATAGAAGTGTGAATTACTTTTGTAACCCTAGTTTGGACTCAACGGGGATACACTGATTTTGAACCATTCCTCACCTTGGTAAAGCAATATAACATATTAAAATAATTAGCAGAGGACATGAAATTTAAACAGTACCTGGAAGGCAACATATTAAATTGGTTTAATTGCATTAAGCTTTCAGTTCTTAAGAGAAAATGCAGTGACAGATATTCCTTTGCTAATTGACTTTTAATTGTTTTCCCCACTAATCAAGCATGTCTAAATACTTATCCTGCAGGTGCCTAGCTACAAGACTCCTCTCATCTAATTACTGGCACTTACATTTAATTCCTGGTTTTTTCATCTCTGATAGGATATGAATAAAGCTTAATGCGAGTGAGATCTGATATGAAGACCATCCCTGTAATTTCTTTACCAGATAGCTATTACAAGGGCTTTTTATCCATCACAGCTACCATGGCTCCTCCTAAAGTGTTATTTTGTTTCTACATTCATCTAAAGTTTGTAAACAAATGAAACAAGGTGGTAACATAAATGGCTTGTACTATTTCAGTGTTTCTAAGGTTCTGGATGAAACTCCCCCACAAAAGCAGATTCTTGAACAAAAATTGTATTTGATTAAGAATTGAAAACATTACTTTGTGTGCTCTACTGTCTGTAAAATGAAGATTCTTCAGTCAGGCTGCTGGAAAAGGAAATACTGTTTGCCTTGTGTTATGAACAAAACAGCCTGGCTGAGACACTTCGGCTTGAGCTAAATACTGACATTGAAATGTTAGCCAATTGCTCCTGGGAATCACCTACACCCCCACCCACACTAGGACTGGGATGCAAAATAATCCAGTGGAATCATGGGAGGGGATTTTGGGGATGAAAAACACCCCTAAATGAAAAATATGGGCACAGTGGAGGGGGCTGGATGAGTGTGCGGGTTGGGGAAAAGGGAACCCCATCCCTAGTCTGTGTTTGACCTGTCACCATAACCTGAGGACCAGACTGGACTGGCCTGTGGGAAGTGGGCACAAGGAGAGCAAACACTCTTCCTAGTGCTACCAGGAGGGAAGGAGAGGGATAGCTGCTGCTGGGTTTTGGCAGCAGGCTCTGCCCATCCCCTCACACTTTGGCTACCAGTGTGCCAGGAGGAAAGGAGAGGATGGTCTGCTGGGATTTCAGATACAGACTGGACACCTCTTCACCTCCAGCTACCAGTGTGCCACACACCTTCTCCCCTTTCAGCTACTGGAAAAGCTACAACACCCCCCTGCCAAGCTGACTTTTTAATAAAGAGCTGAACTTTAATAAAGGCATAGACCCCGTTCATTTCACCTTGGAAGCAGCTTTGATGCAGGTTTTATTACCTGTAGGTGCTCAACTATTCTCCACCACCTGCCCAACCAATTCTAATGGCTCTGCTCTCTGCATCCAGCATTGATGCAGACAGCTTCATGAGAATTGTAACAGCAGCTTGACTCATTTTACCAGAGCCTAGAACTCCTAAGATATGGTAATCAGCCTTCTCATCACAAGCAAGATGACAGCCCAAGAAGAGGTGGAGGTGGGATCAGAAAATAAAATCCAGAAAGTAATTTTAACTGTGGAGCCTTGGATTTCTGCTCTAAGGCAGAATGTAACCATCTGCAGCTGCGTTATTCTGCTCAAGTTGGTTACAAACATGAATACATCCACATTGTCTGAAAACAGCTGACAGAAAGGATAGTCTAGCAACCATAACTTGCATCTCCCTCTCCTTCTTTCCAGACAGAAGTAGAGGAGTCAAGTAAAATAAATCTTATGGCTGCTTTGTACTCCCACACTGCTGGCACGTAAGCTGGTTGCACATAACCGTGCAACAGGCACAAAAGAGCTGAGGTCTGTCTCAAAGAATGATTTTGCTGCCTTTAACCTTTTGTAATGTTCTGAGGGAATAATAAACCACCACAGTATTACATCAGGTGCCACATGAAAACCTGTCTCAGGTGACTTCTCTTGCCCTCTGCACTAAAGAAATATAGCTTTGTCATGCTTTAGGATGCAATGGTTTGGTGGGTGGTTGTTTGTTTGGTTTTTTTTTAATCTTCTGCTATCATCACTTACTTTCATAGGTATTTCTAAAACCTGTTTGGGGTTTACCAGGATAAAAAAAAATTGACATTTGCCCACATTTCCTATTGTTTCCATGAGAAAATTTAAGTTCTCTGTGAAGCTTCTCTTAGATAAGAATTAAGCATTTATTTCCACCCTTGGCAAAAATTAAGGAATCATAAAACCACAAAGACTGGAAAAGATTTCTAAAATCATGGAGTCCAACTGTTAACCCAGCACCATTGTGTTCACCACTGACCCCTGTCCTCAAGTGCCATATTTAAGTGTCTTTTGAATACTTCCAGGGATGATGATTCCAGAAACAGCATGATGATTCTGCCAAACAGCAGAGACCTTATATCTTAATCTACTACTTATACTTTTTATCACTAGAGCATAAATACATTTGTAAAAAATTTACTAACAGAATGATGGTTGCTATATTTCTCACCTGCTCACACACTATTTAAAATTCTAAAACAAACAAAAAATCCTCCCAAAAGCCTATGTATTGCTTAGTTAAAGCTTAGTCAAAAACAAGATTCCCTCAAGCTAGAAGCAAGGCTTACCTACATAACAGACTACCCCAGAAAAAAATAGTTTTGCCTAAAACATTTGAAGGTTTTCTCCTCCTTTCCAAATGTACATTCAAAAAGACTTGAAGAAGTATTTAAAACTCACCTGGCCTTAAAACAGACTGATAGCATGACTGCAGCTTTTCTATGTCTCTTCTCCAAGTGCTTCTTAATCAAGCTTGGCTTTGCAACAAACTTCATCCAGGAGAAAGGATGTACCAGCCTCCATCATGACAAACTAAAAATTACAGCATCAAATCAGTTAAGAGTTAATCCACTGTTCTTTAGATTTACTAGGTATTTGTGCCTGGTTTGAAGTAGTGTAAAAATAGAAACATTCAAACTATATTTGTTTCCTTCCTATCAGAAGCTTTCTGAAAACCAGGAAAAGGTAACTTCTTGTGCTTTATGCAGATTTTAGAGAAGTATGTCAGGAAGGAGAGGTAAGATATTACACCACTCAAACAGATAAATAAATCCCCATTAACTCACCCCTCCTCCTGAGGATCTTGAAGAGTAGAAGGCCAGCCTAGAAATTAGGCTTCCCAGTCAGTGCACTATCCTACAGCTCTGCCAGCACAGGGGATGAGTACAGTGGATAAATTATTTACTGCAAGCCTCTGGAAACCACAGGGAAACACAAACAAACAAACAAACAAACAGGAAAAAAAAAAGAAAGAAAAAAATACATAAATAAAAACACATGCCATTTCATGAAATTACAGTGCTAATGATTCTTGTCTGCCAATCTGCCCAGATTGGCAGACACCACCCATTATATTAATGTCCATTCCAGAGGTTCAAGGATTACCGTTTACTTCTTTCCCAAAAGAGACCAAGTTAATCTTCCTTCCAGGAGTAAAGAGCTCTACCTCCCCTCAGGGATAGACTAAGGGCATGAAGAGAAGTAGTATTTAATTTAGACCACAGGAAAGTGGTCTAAATATTCTGGAAAGCTTTAGACATATATGGGTAACAACTTCCAGTTTCTCCTTTGCAAAGTTCTTGCTTGCCCTTCGTGCTAGCCCCTCTCCATTCATGGCCAGCCACCTTCAGCACTGACCATGACTGCTATTTGTAGAAACAACTGTAGAGCACAGAACAAGGATAACAGAATTATATTGTCCTTTCCCCAAAAATAAAGTTAATTTTTAAAATTAAGTTCCACACAGGTAACACAGCATTGAATAAGCTTGTCTGAAGAACACTGTCCAGATTAATGTTTGCCACTCTATGCACTGAGACCTTCATAAAAACCAATCTACAGAAGGAAACTAACCAGAAAGCATGTGTGTATTTCAAAACAGCACCATCTAAAGTGCAGAACTCTAGAAAAGTTCATATTTAATAATTTAATATTTACTAATTCCCTTCCCTGCACTTATATCTCTCAATATAATAATAATAATAATAATAATAATAAATTTTCTTAATTCCCCTTCTCCTGTGTGGATTTACAAGAAGCACTTTACTGAAAAAACTGGAAAGAAAACGTGGGGAAAAACTTATCTGTCAAATGTAAACCAACAAACTCAGGTATATGATAAAAAAATAAAGATGAAAACCAAGAAGCAACTACAAAGGATTTTTTAATAAATCAGGATTTAAGCAATCTCTACTCATGCCCCAACTCCATTTTAAAATATCAAAGCATGTCAAACCTTGCTTGCTTTGGTTTTGACAGTCAATCAGCCATCTGATGGAAGTAGGGCAACAATGCTAACAAAGATTTCCTATATTCAATGCAGTAACTGCTTGACATCATAAAACCAGCTGCAAGAGATTTTCTCAAAACTCTCTTCCCTTCTTAATTACCTTTTTATTGTTGACTTGACCATTTATACTAGATTTCCAAATGCAGCTTAGACAGTTCATACATTTCTTATATGGAAACATCATAAAACTCTGAGAAACAGTTCGTACCTTCCTCACACAGTCATGGAAAATGAGACAAACGGTGATTTTGCCTTCTCCAGAAGTCCATGCGCTGATTACAGAAATTCAAGCTCTGCTGGGGTCAACCCCTGATGCCCCAGCTCTGGTTTTACACAGGGTTCAGGACTTCAAACAAACTTCCACTGATGATGTTGACAGTAGTTCTTCCATTGACTTCAGCTGGGAATAAACTGGTTTTTATTGAGCAGGCTAACTGTTGAGTATCTTCATCCTCTACAGTTTCTCAATTTTATCAACTACTACAGGAGTCAGAAACTAATTTAAAAAAAAAACACTTTTACTGAGTTAAGGAAAAAAGAAAACCAAAAAGAAAGTTTTGTTGACCTCCATGTTTATTTTTAAAACCATTTACAAATAAAAATGTTATATTTATCCAAGGAAACACATTTAATACTTTAGTCTTTAACAAGCTACACAAATGAGAACAATAACATTCAATATCTCAAGGACCATTCAGGGCAGGCATGCATGTGTCTGTATCACATGAAGCGAGTCCAATTCCTGACACCAGGGTTCTCATCTTCTACTTCTTCAGAGCTGGTCAGCTGCTAAATGATTTAACACAAATAGTTACTGGATCACAATAAAATTAAAGAAAGCCCATTTCAAATCATGTAAGTGACCTCAATACGTCTGGTCCAGTTGTCAGGCCACAGAGCCTTACCGAATAGTTTTCTTCTCCAAAAGCCAGTCGGGACAGATTTTCTCCCCTTGCTTAGTGATGTGGCATCCATACATGTGCTTATACAATACAGTGAAACACCTTAAGTACAGATGTAATACAACAGTAATTACAAATCACAGAGACAGATAAACAAATAAAATTAACTCTAAACATTCCTGCATTTCAAACAAAAAAGTAAACAAACCCATGCATTACAGTTCAAAGAAATGATCAGTTTAGGTCTTCTGCAAGTCTCCATTTCCTCAGTTCTAAATTGCTGTTCTTGTGCTTGTCTCACCAGCTGGGCTATTCACGGTGCTACTGACACAAACTGGGTAAGCTGGAAATCACCCAGGAATGGTCAAAGAATAAAAGCCCCCAAAATAAAGACGACGTACGCATTGTAAATGAGAGTCCATTTTAATAGCAGTGTGTAGAAAAAAAATTGGCAAAAAAAATTCACATGAAAAAGCATTTTACACAATTAATTATGTACAGAATTAAAGTATGTGGCTACCTTCTGATGATTTACGTTTCACTTTAGTCAAGTCCTACCACAGAATGCAAAATACACCCAAAACTCTCAGCTGGAGCAAAAAGAAAAACCATATACATAATCCCAGCTCTGGCTCCTCAAATATTGGGACTAGCTGGGTTTACTTCAACCCACTGGGCTTTCTGCTATGCTTTTAGCAATTCCCAAATGCATTGTAGCTTCCAAACTACTGTCAGGAGCTTCTGTTTGCTCAGTCTTCTTGCTCCAGATGGTGCACATTCCCTTGCTTCCTGAGCCACCCACCTTCCCATGTATTTCTTTGAGCCCAGGCATTAAAGTTTCCACACAGCCAGATGCCTGACTTTCTGTGCTGCCTCTGTCACAACTCAGTGACAGCATTTCAACAGTGCCACCTTTGGTCTCCTCCACTGGCACAAGTATCTCAGACGTGGGAGAAATGCCCTGCATTTCTAGAACCGGCGTGACCATTTCTTCAGTGTCACTACTTGAGGTCTGTGATCCAGGCTGCAGCATAGGTTTCTGAGAAATTTGTGTGCAAATTTTATCTTCACAACTACCAGAAGTCAATGTAGCAAAATCAGTAATCCCTGTTTCATTCACTGTTCTTTCAATGCCCAGTTTTTTAAGTTTACTGGACTCCCGCCTAATGGAAGCAATAGTTTCTGGTTTTGTGACTTCTTCTGTATTTTCCTTTAAAAGTCCTTCTGAAAGGATGCTGAAACATTCACGTTTTACCTTATTGCCTCCCAAATTGAAATCAGTGCTTTTCACCTCAAGGTCTGCTTTCTGGGAGGGAGTCTTCATGTGTTTCATATCCTCTGATGGTCTATTGAAAAGAAGATTATCTGCTCTTGCATCAGATCCAGTGTGTCCTAATGACTTTTTTTCATTTTCAGCTACTAATTCTAGACCAGATCTGAATTCAGCAATGTTCAAGCAGGTACTGACTAACCGTTCAACTCCCTGCTTCTGGGTTTGGTTGTCTAACACGGTATGGCCTGAAGGTTTAGGTTGAACTTTTTCTTGAGCTTCTAATAGGGTGTTTTTCGTTTCTGTCTGTCCTTCTGTCAATTCTGAAGCATTAACCTCATTAGAACCAGACTTTATTTCTGGATTTGAAGTACTTGGTAGATCCCAACCACTTTCAGAACAAGAATCAGTTGTGACTCTCTGTTCTTTTCCATTACTAGTTCTGGAAGTGCCCCAGAGCAAGTCTGGACTATCAGTTTCTGAGTGAGTTCTACAGTTATCATTTAACTTTTCCTCTACCAAATGGGAATTTCCCAAACTTTGAATTTCGTTCTGCATCTCAGGTGACAAGGTGTTTGGGTGTAGACTATGCTTAGGCTTTACTGCTTTTATTTCCCAGTCTTTTATCCTTGTCTCCAAGGTACTAGGAATATTTGTGTTTGTAACTGGAGTTCTATTTCCATCTTCCTGTCCAATCTTCTCTTGGACCTCAGTTTTCTGTAGAGCACAGTATTCCAGACTGCCTGCCTGCTCTCCACTTCCTGTATCAACAAGTCCAATTTCTGCAGACATCTGGATACCAGAAACAGGGTTTTTTTCTGCTAATTCTATGACTGACATTTCTGATAGGTGAGGCTGAAGTGATTTCTTGTTCATGTCAGCCTGATTTTCAACAGGAACCAAACTCCCTGTCACTTGATTATTACACTGTGAAGAATCCACATTCTCAGAATCCTCTTTCAATGAGGATGAACTACTGTTTGTTCTATGATTTGCAGATAAATCTGCAGGTTTTGTTATGTTAGGGTTTTCTCCATTTGGAAGCGCAGAATTTGCAAGCCTGCTGTCAGCTGAACCCTTTCCACCACTACTGTAGAAAATATCATAGAGATCTTTAGCATTGGCTGTGGCCAAGCAAGAATTTCGTTTCTCTATCTTTTTCGCTTGTTCACTGAAAGCAGTTGAAGGTGGTGGTGGTCTCACAGGCATTGCCAACATTGTCTGTTCACTTTCAGACACACCTGGAGCTACTTCATCTGCGGGGATGAGAGCTGCTGGCTGGACTGCTGGTGGAGGACAAGGTGGAGGTAGTCTATCTGCTGTCTGAGAAGACTCATTTTTCTCTGCTGCTTTCAAATCCTCCTCTGAGCCTTTTAAAATTACTTCTTCTCCTCCAAAAGCTTTTGATATGATTTCTGGAGGCAGTAGAAGATCTGCATTTGTTTCTTTTACTACTGGCAGTGGTTTGGTGGTAGTTCCAGAGGATTTTATGGATAAAAAGGTGTTCAAAGGTGGAGGTTTACTAACTGTTGCAGTACTAGACTTCCTGAAAATCATGGTGGGGACTGGTAGATTGGGAAGAATTTTTGTTGGTGTCGGTGTGGAAACAACTGGTATCCATGGGCTAGTGTGTGGAATAACAGTTTTCCCAGACAACTTGATTTCAATGGGCTTGATATGGGATTTCACAGACTGACACTTGTTCTCCTCTTTGTTTCCTTCTGTATTCTCTTCTTTTGCAATAGCTCCTGGTGTTTTATCCTCTCTCTCAGTCTTTTTCCAGCTGAATTTCCCGAAGGAGGTCTGGGTTGGTGATTCCTTTTTAGATTCCTCTTTCTTTTCTTCTTTTTTCTCCTCTGTCTTCTCTTCCTTCTTTAGCTTTACCGTGATACCCATTTTTCGCCCAGAAGAATCTGTTTTGCCTTGAGTTTCATTATTCCCTTCTCCAGACTCTGGGATGCTCTTTACTTCCTCTTTCTTTATTATTTTTGGGGTTTTCTCATCCTTCTCTTCCTTCTGTTTCTCAACCAGTTTCCGTTTCAGCTCGTTTTGCCGCCTGCGCTCTGTTTCCAGAACTACAGCCAATCCAGCCTGACGGTCTAGATTTCTCCTCTCTTCATAGAGTGGGTTTTCATCTATGTATTTCTGTGGAAATAAAATAGCAACATTTTAGCCACCATTTCCTTGAAAAATAAATACATAAATGCATCTCTCTGACACTTTTGACTTGCTCAGTAAGTGCCAACTCAACACTAAGAGAACAGGGAACTTTCTCCTACCAAGAAAGTGAGGTACTACAAACTGCATGCAGTAGTGCTGTCACTTTACAGTAGACACATTTCAGTTTCATGCAGGTAAAATATCTCTACATACTGGTGTAGTGGGAAGTTCTGCTTATTTAGTTCAGTAGAATGTAGTAGAGATAACCAAATACATACACTCCAAGGAGTTAAATGTGATTCTTCAGGAAAGGAAGACAGAACAAATGGAACCTAATTTAGGGAATGTCTCTTTCATAGTACATCAGTTACCAACCTTATACTTCTCATTGTGGGGATGACTTTTCACATGCTGCTCTGCTGAGATCTGATCTCCAAAAAATTCATGACAGAGCTGGCAATAATATCCAGTGATGGGAATCAGAAACTCAGAGCCTGAAAAGGCCAAAGAATATTATCAGAGAAACAAAACCTAATAAATGCCAAGCTCTTAACAAAGCTGGTCAAAGAACAGCAAAACCTCCAGTAATGTTCTTTTTGGAACAGTTAATGCTGCTCTCTTTACAGTTACACAGGAACTACCACTACCAGAACAAACATGCAAAGTGAAGAAGTTTATTACTATGGTTCAAGATTTAGGTGCTCTCCATCATATTAAGGTAATTGAGCATTCAAGTAGGTTAATGTTTCCTACAGCTTTGATCTATTTTCCATCTTTGTGGTATAGCCTGCTCAAATACTAAATACCTGGTTTATAAACAGAACACAAATATTTTCTTTGACATTCAGCAAGATTGCATCCTTGTGCCTATAGAACCTGCTACAGTTATCTAAGCAGGTTCTGTAGGCACAAGGATTCTGTAGGCACTGCCGATTCTTCTTTAGGAGGCACTACTAGAAATATGTAACAGATTAATAAAAGGAGTTGATCACTGGCAGGCCTTTTAGACATTCATATTTTAAGTTCTATAGTAATTTTCAACTCAGTTACAGCTTCTTCCGTATTTCTGTATCAGATTTCCTATATCTGCACTATAACAAGTACTTACTGGTCAATTTTCAGGGAGACCTCTGCTAAAAATGTACTGAATGGAAAAGTCTACTACAAGACTGTGTGGAATACTGTGCAAGATCTACCCAAACACTGACAACTATTGTGGTTATGCTCTGAATTCTAACATGTTGGCAAAAATTACTTCAGAACTACACTGAAAGAGAAGAAACCACACTTTTCCTAAACTCTTGCTTCAAGACCTTTTCCACAAGAACAGTCAAGAAACTAAATACTTTGCCTTTTTCCTAATAATACAGTATCTGTATGTGCTCCTATACCAAGGTAAAGTTTTGAAAATTCCTTTCTCTGACCAAGTGGGACTTGCTGGAGGGCAAAGATGGATGATAGCCAAGTTAATAAAAATTAACATACCTTTGGCAGGAACCGTTATCTTATCAATGCGTTTTATGGACTCTTGTTTGGTCTCGCTCTGGGTCTTCGAAGCCCAAGGTCTGTTGTAAGGATCCAGGGTCTATTTGCACAGTGATAGAGGTATATAGGCTCATATATTACACTAGCAAGGCAAGTACACTTGTCTTTTTTCTTTTTAATATTCTTTTAGAACACTGAATATCAAAATCAATGTGCAAATATTTACAACAATTAATTTTCCTCTCTTTTCCCTCCCATTTTGCAATTTACAATGACAAAATAACCTGTGGAAAGTGTAAAATATAAATGACCACAAATAACACGTAAAAATGTGAAACACAAGTGGCAAACCCGAGCAAACTGAACACATTTACACTATTTGGAATACACCAATAGCTGTACAACTGCTCAAGTCCAACATTAGGGGAAAAGAATTTCATAAGTTACTTCTTGGGTTCATTATTACTTCAGGTTCTCTTGTAAAATGTAGTTCCGTGATGTATGTTTTAATGTTAATACTCATAGCAATATGAAATGCACTTAGTGAAGGAAGCCTGCAACATACCTGTCTGTGTTTCTTATTATGCATGTGTGTGAAAAAGTCAAACATGGTCCCGCAGATGGTATTGCAGTCTTTGCACCAGTGGTTCCCTGCATCATAATATTCATAAATATTGGCCAACTGGAAAGGATGTTTGGAGGACTGTGAAGAGGATTCTGCTGGCTTCGGGCTTCTACCTCTGGATTTTTCATTAGTAGTTTTTGATTCCTAAATTGAACAGAAGGAAACATTTCTCTAAGACAAGGCAGGACAGGCAAAATGCTCAAGAACTCAGAACCTGCCTCCAGCAGAAGCCATACACACACAAAAAAAAAAATATATCACCTGCTTTTCAGCGCCCAGGTTAATTCCACTGTTTCAGAGAGCTGGTATTGCCGACTAAGATGCTGCGTGGCTGCAGTGAAGCGTTTCCAATAAGGGTCCCAGATGTAATGGCTGGATGGTTGTAGGTAATCAAGGAACCAAATGAACAAATTCCCTGTGGCATGCACCCTTCCTACTTTATTGGTTTCACATAACAGTTCCAATTTACCATACTAGCCAATCAGTGCCCAGAAGACCTCAAATGGTTCCCCTAGAGGCATTCAGAAGTTACTGTAAAAGTAGCTTGGATGAAAGCAGAATGGAAAAGGAAGCAAAAATCAGGTGACTACAAGTATTTAACTACATCAGCTTTATCAGATTATTTGAGTGTTCCTGAACTCTCCAGAAAACTTATTGCTTAATAATAAAAGAAAGATGGTGTTTTGTTAATTACCTAAGTATAGAGAGTGAAGGATCTTGTGATTTAAACATGTGATGTTTGCATTTACATTGATCTGTACAGAAAGACGCCATATAGTGATATACAGACATTTCAGAACTCTATCGAAAATTAATACTAAACTGAACTTGTAGCAAAACAAGTATTATCTGAAATATACCGTTAATGAGTCCTGGTAATTTAGATTACAGTAGTAGTAGATGTATTTTGAGTTCTCAGTTATATTTTCAATGGCATAAAGTCCATCATGTTATCATTTTGCAAGGCAGTCTGGAAAGAACAGCATGTTAATTTAGCAGATTCAAGTTGGTTGTATGATTTCCAAATTATTCACTACCAGCACTGAACAAATTTATTTAAGTAGATTGAAAATTGTCAAATAATATCTGCCTTACTTTAAATTCCTTAACACCACCCCGCACAACATACACTGCAAATCAAAGAATGAAGACACAGCCAGGCCACTATGCACACCACAGATACCCATATCCCAATATAATCTAGTTCTTGGTAGCAGAATAAGAAGTGACCCAATGAATATTTGCATGTATTCTGTCAGCAAGAACATAGCATACATTTTCTTTAACAGTGAGATAAACTTATGATCTGCAGGAGGTTCATGGAAGGATGTTCACAATGCCACACAAGGATCAATGTTTATGTTATTTATAGACATACACCTATAAAAATACTATCTCAATCAAAACTTTAAAAAGACAATGCTTCTCAGCCCACTCTTAACTCCAGTTTGTGCATTACCCCAGCTCAATGATGCCTTTAAAATTTGCTATTATTTAGAGCCGGTCTGTTTAGCACAGTAACACTGGCTTCACCTCTGCACTGACTGTATAACTACAACACACAGACACAGGGTCAGCAGCAAGGGACCACAAGGTGTCTTGCAAATAAGCAGAAAGGCAAAGGCTTTTGCCCTCAGGTTGGCAAAGTCAGCCAATTTCAGTGTTGAAAGGCCAGCACCATCTTTCTTTTCATGAAAAAAAAAATTATCAGAACTACAATATGAATTTTAGAGGCTAAAGGCCATGTCCTATGTGCCTACATATGTATGAAAATAATAAATGTTCCTGTCCAGGACTCACAATTTTCCATGTTAAAATAAGGAACTATGAAAAGGAGATCAAGTCATTATGGGTTTGGATGACACAGACAATGCAAATTAAAATAATGAGAAATATATTCATACATGCCATATCTCAAGAAAAGAAAACAATATAACTTAATGCAATGTAGGACTTAACAAACATTTTGGCCTACTTTAGTTTTATAAAGTGGTGACTGAAGCAAACCGTTTGTTCAAGTAAGTGGACAGTAAACTTCAGAGATGTTTCGAGAAACAATAAAAAACTAAAAGCAAGTCTCTAAATTAAATGTACCTAATGAGTTCTCAGACCACAGTAAAGCAAAAGAAAAACTTCAGATTTGAGTGGCTTTGGAAGAAATACAGAATCACAAAATGGGTAAGGTTTGAAGGGACCACAGTGGGTCATCTGGTCCAACCTCCAAGCTCAAGCAGGGTAATCCGAGAGCACACGGCACAGGATTGTGTCCAGATGGTACTGGAGTATCTCCAGTGATGAAGACTCCACAACCTCTCTGGGCAATTTGAGTGTTCAGTCACCCAACAATGAAAAGTTCTTCCTCACGTTCAACTGGAACCTCCTGTTCATCAGTTTCTGCCCACTGCCTCTTGTCCTATTGCTTGACACCACCGATAAGAAGAACCTGGCTCCACATTCTTGACATCCTCCCTTCAGATAAACTGATGAGGTAACCCCTCAGTTTTCTTATACCTCTTACCCTACTAACATTTTCCTCGCTGCAAAAAATATATATGTTAAGATCTATATAAAAATAATCTACAATTTCCCATTAGCTATTTCTGTTACATATTTGAATAAACATCTGAAAAGCAGGATAATAGATTTCCTGAACACAAATATAACCTTTCAGATGGTAGTATCCATCCTACTTTCAAAGTAAAACTGTCTTCTGGAATGCAGTAAGCCTGTTCTGGTACATCCATCACAGAGTAGTACAGACCACATCAGAGAGACCATACTGATACATACTGGTATTTCTTACAAGAGAACATATGTATACAAAAAACATCTTATGCTGACCATCATCTTTGTTACAGTGAGAAAACCAATGTGCATCCCAACTTTATTAATAGCTCTGCTGCTATTAATACTCCTCCCCGAAAGGCCATGACAGAAAATATGTAGAGAAAAAAGAAGTCTGTCCTCCTGGTATGGTACTGAGACCAAACAGCTACACACACTCATGATACTGTTCAATCCAACCAACACCTCAGCAATACCAAGATAAAAAACAGTAAGTGGTGCTGAACTGCACAAAACCTGAAGGACATTATATACACTGATACATTGACTCTCACCTACGTGCACCATCAAAGCCAGTGTATGAGATGTGGTAACAAATGACATTAAATGATCCTTCAATAAATGTTTGGGACCAGCTGTCTCTCCAGTGCCCTCTTCTCTTAGTGGGAAAGTCATTAGCACACAAACTTTAAGACTTTACCTTGTTGGCGGAAGATGTTTTCTCTACACCTTTTGCATTTTCTGACTTGCTGTTCTTTTCTGAGGAATCTTTAGTTTCCACAGATGGTTTCCGGGCTTTTTCAAATATGTTAATCCCCAGGATTTGTGCTACTTTGTCAAGCTCAGACTGCTTCTTGTCAGCTGCATCAGATTCTTTATGCAGCTCTGCAATCTCCTTCATAATATTCTCTTGTAGTCTGTTCACCTCAACCAACAAGGGGTCTTTGTGTCCGTCCTTCTCACGACGTTTTTTCCTCAACATCTCACCTGAGCCAACCAAGGAAGCAGAAGAGTCAGAAATGCAACAGGAAAACTGACTTTATATCTGTACAATAATTCCAGCAACAAGTAAAATACTAATATAAAATGTTATGGCTAAATCTTCACTATAAAGTTGTAAAGATGGAACTGACTCTCAGGTACAACATCACTAAATCTGCATGATGTGCCTCTATAGGGACTACGATAACACACACCCCAAGAAAGGCACCTTCAGAGTTATCCATTTATAATCACTGTTTTCCCTGTGTGACAAAACAAGCAAAAGTTAAATTGCCCATTTTAACCTGAAATTATAATTTTCCAAAGATGAGGAAATTAAGTATTTACTCGGACTAAACAAATTTTAAAGACGCAAAAAATTAACTCTCTTGAGAGAGGACTTTTCCATCTCCAGATAAGATTCATGAAAAATTTAAAGACACAATTACATCTTCAGTCACTATTTCTCACTTCTTCTGAAGAATCACTAAAATGCGTAAAGTACAATCAAGCCAAGAAGATGCAAGAGCAATTGTCTGCTTAACTAGGTCACTGCTTTTTCAAGAGTTGTGCATTGCCAGGAGTATGAAAATACATTATGGACTATTCTTATTTTGGTCCTCCTTCTCCTGTTAGATACCAGGACTTGTGATACATCCCAATGGGGGAAAAAAAAGAAGCAGGGGGTTGAAGAGTGGTAATGCACTTTACCTTGCTGTTTACGAAGCCTGTCCAATTCAGTCTTAAGATAGTAAAGCTTCTTCTGCCGTGCTTCTCGATCACTCTTCAGTTTTTCTCTTTCTTCTATCACCTAAATAAATTGGAAGGTGTCTGGATTTTCTTCTCTTCCCAACACAAGTTAAAAAGTCTTGCAAGAATGACAGGAAGAACTCAGCTTTATAGACACAGAACACTCCTCACTATTCCCAAAATGTTCTTGAGTATTTTAACACAATAAATACACCTCTCCCTCTGTATCTGAAAGTAACTGTATTGTGTGGTCATGCCTCAAGCCAGTTTGTAGGATTTTTTTTTCTTTTGGGCAGTGTTTTCCTCTAAACTGCTCTGTTTGTTGTAACACTTCTAAGGCCCCTGGGCTCAGCTGACTGTCTTCTACAGAGCTAATCAAGATCAATGACAAATGGTTGTTCCAAACTCATGCAGAATCTCTACAGCAAGCATATTCCATCGACCTTCACAGCCCTTCACCTTGCTTCCTGCTTTGACTCTGACCCATTTTAGCTGTTAGGTTGTGCTTCAATCTGACATTAAACATCAGGATGAAATTTGTTTCTTGTTCAGTAAGGTAAACTGTGGCATGAGAAGCTCACAAATCCTTTTTTTATTGGTTTTCATTGATTCTCATAGAGGAAACAAAGCAATATGCTAAAATTAAATCTGAAAAGTTCTTTCAGTTTCTTTTCCAGGTTCACTTTTCAAGAGAAAAATCCCATTTTTTTACCTTCACAAGGCTATTAAATCTTATTACAGACTCTTCCCTTAACAAACAAGTGATCTTGACTTCCCTAGACAATCTCTTCTACTATAGCAATGTCAACGTTGGCAGGATCCCTGAATACTTCCTGAAGTAGTTCTACCCACATAGTTAAGCTACATCTTAAACAACATAAGGAGTTTTTAAAATTATTATTATTTTGGTTTTGTATGCTATTTTTTTTTATCATCAAAGCACCATTCTCTCCTTCTGAGTTTTCTGCAGCATGGGAGCATCAAGTGGAGCATGGCAATTTTTATACTCCAAGTCATCCCAGCAAAAACCCAGTGGACTAAGCCCAAGACAAAGATTTCTGTACTGCAAATAAATCCTTAGAAGTTTTACCAAGATTCACAAATGAGCTACCAAGGTATGTCAGGGCAGGAGAAAACCATACACCTTCAGCCAAGACAGCTCTTCCAAAGGTACTAAATTTCATTAAGAACAAAATTTCAGCTATGTCAGCTGAATAAATTATTCCTGCAAGAAGTGGAAGCTCACTTATTTGCTGACGTGGCACTTCATACAAGTGAATAAAAAGTTCTTATAATAAAAGATCATATTGCAGCCTCCAAACCTAAAGTGGTTTGAAAGAAAAATGCGTACAGATATTTTACCAAGGTCTGTAGTGACAGGAAAAGTGGTAACAGTTTCAAACTAAAAGAGGATAGATTTAAACTAGATATAAAGGAAGCATTTCTTTACAAGGTGGATGGTGAGGCATGGAAACAGGTTGCCCATAGAGACTGTGGACTCTCCAGCCCTGAAGTCTTCAAGGCCAGGTTGGATGGGGCTCTGAGCAATCTGGTCTAGTAGAATGTGTCCCTGTCTATGGCAGTGGGAGGAGGAACAAGATGTTTTTAATTGTCCCTTCATACGCAAATAATTCTATGCCTTTATTTTAACAATAAAGACCAAGTGGACACCAGTCTGAAAACTCAACTTTTGGGAGTCATCCAGATTTTTGACAGTTGTGTAAGTACATTTTAAAATACATTCTTTCCCACAACTCTCTGATTATTGTATAAACCAAGATAATTAAAAGAGGAAAACACTAACACATGTGACCTGAACTGGTGTCAAAGCCCCTAGGTAGTTTCCCCTAAATTCTTCTCATTTTGTGATTTTTTTAAGAGAATTAATATAAATTTAGAGGGAAGGTTATATGTGATGGTGAATGATGATATCCTTTAGAGTATATTTAAGAATGTAACCATGGTATTTTGTACAATGTAGCATGTCCTGATGGAGCCTCCTATGTTTTAGTTTGTGCCTCCTGCCTCTTGTTCTGCCACTGGACATCAGTAAAAAAAGCCATTTAATTTTCTTTACACTGTCCCTTCAGATTTTCACATATCCCCAGGTATCTTCAGGTATTTCAATATCTAAATCTCACCAGAATAAAGCCAAGCTGTGGCCAACGTGTGTTTTCTCTGTAAGATTTTGGCTGGTTCAAAGAAATTCAACTTTGTTTTAGATTTCATCTGCTCTGTCATAACCAATGGCATACAACTTCAGGAGATTTACAATGCATTTTTTACAAGTGTCACAGATTAATACAGACAAATACTTAGAAATCTTCAACAGAAGTAAACTAGGTCAAACTATTTTTAAACTGGAGCAGAGGGCTGAACTGGAGCAACTCAGAAAAAAAAAAATAAAAGGTGCACCTGAAGAGAAAAAGCTTCCGCCCCACCAATCACGCAGTCCAACACATTCTGAAGTACCAGAATACCTAACATACCTTCTGCTTTTGAGCTGCCCGATTTTTTTCATCCGACATCCTTTCTGTGGTATTTTTGAGAGGGTGTGACGACAGACGAAGGGGTGCTTTGGAATGAGAAGGAGTGGTAGGGACTTGAACAAGCACAGAACCATCTCTTTTTACATCAGGGACATCCTTTCCCAGAGAGACTGTCTCAATCACCCGGAGATTGGGACGTGTGGGGTTCGCTGACATGGCCATAGTAAGAAGACCATGAGCTTCTGGTAGTGTAGTATTAGGCTGTTGGGCAGTGGGGTACATGGGCCAGCCAGGAGCTGCATATGCCATATAGTGCCCATATGCATCGTATCCTGGAGGTGCCATTGTGGAAGTGGGATAGTTTTGGGGCATTTGAGCAGCAGTGTAATGGGAATAGCTGGGAATCTGGTATTGGGAAACAGAAGTAGGTGTAGGTGGCAAACTAGCAGGAGTTGGTGGAATTGAAGGAATGAGAGAGACAGAAGGAAGAGGCTGTTCTGGTGCATGTGCAGGTATCTCCTGTCCCACTGGCCTGTTCTTCATATAGTCTGATTTCTGAAAAGAGGACGCATCTTTAGGCTGCTGGAAAGAGCCTGGAGGTGACACTGAACGCTGCTGGCCCGACTCAGGAGAACGAGTGTCACTGCGGCTGCGGCGCAGCTCCCAAGCGTCCAGCCTGCGAGTGTCTGAAGAACGACGATCTGGAGAACGAGATGCCAGCTTTTTGCCATGAAGGCGTTCCTGGGTACGAACAGCCAGTTTTCCAATTTCAGCAACACCAATGTCAAGTCCAATGGTTTTGAGTAAGTCATGGATCTTTGCATACTCTGCATTTGGCTCTTCTGAAGGATCCATCTTGACAGCTGGAGCAGGAGAAGGAGGCGGGCTCATTTTCTGTATTATTATCTCATTGCCACAATTAACTGGAGGCTTCTCTATGGGAAGAGATTCAATTTTGGTCTCTTCATCCTCATCACCATAAAGAAATTTTTCTTCATCCTCAATGTCAGGAAAGCTACGCCTCCTCTTCTCCTGAGCACTGACAGAATCAGCCATCATGCCCAGAATTCGGGAGAAACCACTGCCATCCTGACTGGCCCTCTCATGAGGCAGCAGGAAGTCAGTATGGCGATCAGTGGGCTCTGACTTGGGTTCTACTTTTTCTTTGTGACTTAAGAAGCTTCCAAACTTCTCTTCAAACATCAAAGTGTCTTTAGGAGGCCCAGAGGGGGGGTTCCACTCACACAAACCTTCACACAACTCCTTGTTTGAAGACTCCACAAGAGAGCCTTTGTTAAACCGTTTGAGAAAGTTTTCCACTTCAGAAGCAAAAGGAGCTATGTTGTTGCTCTGGGGCAAAGAAGACTGACTAGAAAGAAGAGGAGGATCCTTGCTGGGGGCTGGACTGCTTGAAAAGCCCTCAGGCTGAAAGAGAGAAGATACTATTTACTTCTAATGCACTATGCACCTCACAGAACAAATGAAAGTGTTCATTGCTCCTTGAGTTCACAGCTGAATAAAACTGTTAGAAGAGACAATATGCAGTTGAAGACATATGCAGAGAACACAGAATATTACAAACCAAGTTGCCCAATAATTCTGGAATGCTATGCCCAACAATGAATGCTTATCTCAGAGAACACACAAAATAAGTTATATTTCACACATTTTTTGCAAGCATAAGAACTGAATTTTTAAAATTGAAACCCTGTTACATCATTTTGGATATGCTTTGAGTTTAGTCATAGTCACAGGGACTATGGACATAGGATTTCAATACCTTAAGTCAGATAAAAACTACTGCATTGGGGTTATTCCCAGATATTCACTTCTTTAGATATCCATAATTAATGCCATATTAAATAGCATTTCCATTAATAGGTATGGAAAGGGATGCTCAGTATCTGAACACTCCTGAGATAAATATGTCACTGTCAAACCAACACTGATCAGTAAAACAGGCAAATCAAAGTGATATGTTAAAATACAAAAAGTCAGTTTATCACAGTAGTCACAACCACTTATCTGTCCACTGCTTTAATTTTGAGACTCAGTTGGTATAGGTTTGATATAAATTAAGTAGGGTTGATCCTAGTCTGTAGTTCAAAGAGAAAAAAATAAGGCAATTTAAAAGCTGTTTTCAAGCAGAGGTACTGAGGATGCATTAGGCAGTTCACTAAATCTACAAAGAAACAAGAAAGAGACACTGTGACAGGGGAAGAGCTTCAATCAATATCCTGACTGCCTGTGGTACTATGAGAGTCAGCTTTTCTATGAAACCTGGCCCAGATCTCTGCATCATGGGTTGCATTTCCACAAAGACATTTTATGCCATAACCATTTAAAGTTTCTAATCCACTTCAAACTTATACTGCCCTGCAGAAAGATACCTGTCCTCTTAAGGAAAGGTACACAAAGATTTGGCTTTCCTATTTTGGAAATCAAACTAACATTCTGTATCATGAAGTAACTGCTTTGGAAAGTAGAAGCACACAGACAGACACATAGACACCAAACCTGAACAGCAGAATCTACTTCCATCTCTACTCGTTTCTTCAAAATAGATTTTTTGGGCATGGGTGGGATTTCTTCAGGCCTGTATGTATACCGAGGCTCAGAAGTCTGTAATGTGTTAGTCAAGCCAGGGATCGTATAGCCAGTGCCTGAAACATCATGATTCAAGTTTCTACTGCGCTCTTCTTCTTCTCTTTTCCTCCTTGCACGGTCAAGCTCTCGGAATTCTTCATTCAGGTACGACGGGCTCAGGCTTCTACTACGGCTGCGGCTTCGCCTGCGGTAGTTTCGCGTTCCTGATGAGAAACCTTGATGCTCTCCACTCACACCATGCATCTTCTCATCCTTTTCGTACCGTGGACGCTTTATTTCTCGTCCCCTCTCCTCTGCCCTCAGTGGGTAGGGGGATCTCCTCAGTTTGTCACCATCTCTGTCAGACCCACGAGGCAGCTCCTCCCGACGGCCATAGTGTGGACTGTAATCTGAACGGTGGAGGAAAACATCTCGGTTGCGGTAGTCTTCATCATGCCTCGGAATGAAGGGACTTGAAGGCTGATCTTCATGTGCTGGGTATCTCTCAAGGCCACGAGGACATGTGAGGCCTCTAGTGAATATTGGGCCATCAGCCATATCATCCCTGTGTGAGAGAAACACAGAATAGAAGAACCTGAATCAGAGTAAACAACTCCTACTCAAGGGAAAGAAATTTCCAAACCAGTTTCAAAATAACATCTCCCTCACTAAACAGAACCAACATTTTATGTATTTAAAAGGCAGGGTAGAGAAGGAGACTTTTATTTTTAATAGTACTGTACATCCCTCCAGGAAGTTACCTGCAAACACAGTCACATGAACAATTCAACTCATACTGAAGAATAAGAGCCTTGAAAAATGACAGGATGGATTAGTTTCTGTGAATGTGAGAGACTACAGGTTTTAAAAAACCCTTACTATTGTATTTCAGACCACAATCCCTTTCCTTGCCTCTCCCAGTAAGATGCCAAGGTCAGATTTGCTATGAATTATTCAAGGTATAATTCAGTTTCACACTGGCAAATGCAACCACATCCTCTTTTTATCCTCAGCTGTGGACAAGGACCACAAATTCTATCAACATTTTCTTTTGCAACAGATATGCAGACAGCACTGTCTCTAATCACACAAACCCCCTACATGAAAGAAAACACAATTTCTGGTATCTATAAACCAAGGAGATTAAGCGTAATGGTACCATTCTTCTGTGCCAGCCCCTGCATTATTACACATAGTGGATGTGCAACTGTCAGAGCATAAGAATAACCAGCTTCTTCTCTTGGACTATCTACTTTTGGACCTATTCCTACAGACACCTAAAATTAGGGGTACTTTTTAAACTAAGGCCTTTTTCTGTATGCCTAAAAACTTTTCTGGGACTTTTCTTTAAAATTTACCAGCTGCTGGTTTTACTCATTGATATTTCAAAATCTAGCAAGATCATCCAAGAAACAATATGTGCTCCCTAATTGACATCAATGAGACAGAAGACTTTCCTGAGTGAATCAATTTGAGATAAACTACATATAAGGGCCTGAATCCACAAAAATCACCTCCTCCTACTCAAAAAGGTCCCTCCATAAATTTGAGAAGGGACAAATCAAGCAATGCCAGAAGACATCTTCAAAAAAATCTGCAAATAAATTACAGCCCCAGTTTTTCACAACAGACTAAAGAAAAGCAGAGATACAGAGATGCACAGATAAGGTCTTTTGGGTATTTTCATAGTTTACACATGCATATTTAAGAACAAAATCAACACAAACCTTCATTTTACCCTGCATCATTGCAAAGCATCTATTAGATATTTTATCAGTCCAACACATAAAATAAATCTGGCATGCACTGTATTACATGGTGTCTTTCCAGTTTTCAGCAAACTACACATATCCAAAAGCAAACTACACACATCCTCCTCCAAAAGCACAAAAGTATCTACAAATAGCTAAATTAAATTTCATAAATAAATGTTGTTTTCACAACCTACATAAAGGTGTCTATTCCCAGTGGCACGTTTTCTGAGAGCCTGCTAAACCTGTACAAGCTGCATGAACACACTTGATGGAGTAACAGATGTGCTTCACCATACACCTTCAGCCGATTTTTGTGCAAATTATTTAGATGCGTGTCTGGCCGCTGTCACCTAAAATTCAAACACACTGACTGAGGTGACAAAGCACAGGAGTTTTTAATCATACTTTGGAAAAAAAGAAACAACAAATATACTGTATTTTAAACTAGCAAGAAATTCCAAATATACTTTGAACAGCTAAAATGCAAATTTAAAACCTGAAAATTAAATACAGCTGTGGGAAAAAATTATTATTTGCCTTACAGGATTCTTTGAAACATGTTTTCTGTGCACAGTCCAATAGAGTTACATCCCTCTTAATTGGTTTGGGTGCTTTCAGCCAGTGATGTCCACTACTGGCTACTGCATCCCTGAGAGAGGATACAAGGTGGTACCACTGTGACCATCCCACTTCCTTCACTAACAAAGAATCCATGAATCACTGGAATTTGCTGTTTCAGAGGTGGAAAACAAACCACAGGCTACACATACATGATGCCTCAGAGACCTACAACTAGTGTAAGGTAATTTACTTTTTGGCATGTTTATTCACATATGCAGAAATAGAAATAAATAGTGGCATTCTGCTGTCAGCAATCATCAGGACTCCACTTTAATACACAGTATTTGAATAGGGAGCTAGATGAGTTGCTCATATTCAGACCAACTGTTATTCTTGATATCATGCCAAAAAACTCTATTTCAGAAGACAGCTTAACACAGACCAAGTCTCTGCAGTGATTTGGTCTTTCGTATTAACCTCAGATGAAAGAATTGGTGGGATGCTCTCCAGAACTTGTGCCAGCTCAGATAGTAGTAGAATGTCTTAAAAATACTGAGAGCTGGACAGATGGAAGATTGGGAGGGAGAAAAAGATTTATTTTTCACTTTGACAGATTGAGATTCTGGAAGACAAAAATACACTTATTGGTCCAAGCAAGAGAGTGGAGCTGCTTAGGAGATCTTGAAGACACAGTCCAGCAGCATTCAGTGTGCCTATTTAGACATGTGCAGGAGACCAGCTTCCCTAGAAACTTGTGGCAAGTTCTTACAGATGTTTTAGGAGAGACCTGCATGGGAACATACACCTTTAGAAAGTCTCCTCGGGCATCCTGAAAATCCACTGCTGCAGGAGACTCTAAAAGGCTTTTTTATTTCCTTTATAGACTAATGAACATCTCTACCCTCCCAAGGCCCTACAAATTACAGAGAATAATGTGTCAAAGTGATTGCTTCAAATATCAAAGTAGAGTACTTTTAGCAAAAATAACTGAGAATAACTAAATTCAGAATTATTTGCTCCAATTACTTCAAAATTTGAGGAGACATCTTCAGGAAACACTTTTTTTCTTTTGCCTTTTTTTTTTTAATTAGAAAGTACCACATGGTAAATAAAAATGTGATATGAGTAGTAACAATAAGGACCATTTTATGGCCCAGTGATAGATATAAAGTCAGTGTTCTGATACCAGGGCAGCCTCTCAGGGAGGGGAAAAAAATACATGATGAAAAATACTTGATAAACAAATGTCCTTAACCAAATACCAAGTGTCTTTTGAAAACAAATAAAATAGCTAGCAGTGAAGAAACTTCTAAGTTTCTTCAGAAGTAGTACCTAGATGATTTAGGAAAATTAACAGGTGACTTGGTTGTCACATAAGGGACAAAGAGCATCAGTCAGTAAAGTGCAGCCAGCACAGATCAGACAAAAAAAAAAAAAAAAAAAAAAAAGCAAATGTAACAATATTAAGTTCTCGCATACTTACACTACAAATACAGGGAAATCACTTAAAGATTAAAGTCTACGTGGTCTCTTTGTTTTCTTTTCATTCTAACTCATCTGTCACTTTTAAACTTTCTCTGGAGTCTATTCTTACCATTCTGTTTCACATATATGGGTTCTGTAACAAAGAAGTCAACTTCTGTGATTTCTCACTCTTACGCTAAATAAATTGTGCTATACCTGATGTTACTTGTAACCATGCATCAGCACCACAGAAGAGATCAAATCTAAAATCTCACCTGAGAACATGAAGCAATGGGACAAACACCATCACCCCCTGTCCTCAAATGTTCCCAATTTGCCAGAGAAGTGCCAGTTCCCAACATACAACTTCCTTTTCCTTCCAACCACTGTACCCTCCCTGAGCATACACACTCATTTCATTTAGAAGACAGCAGACTGCACAAGGGATTTACAAGTCAAACACTGATGCCAAGAGAACTGAGGCAAAGGCATAACAGTGGCAGTACTAAAAACCAAACTCTCATTTTGTTGTCTACACCTGCTGAAACTTAACTTCACACCTGAGAAAGACAGGAAATTAATTTATTCTGCTAACTTCCCTCTCTCTCATCTTTTTTTTTTTAACAGTTGATGATATTTACATCAAAAATGGAAGTAGTAATGTTTTTTTTCTGTGCTGGATGTTTATCCTTGACCTGAAAGTGCAACTGTATGCTCTAGGGCACAAGCTATGCCATCTTGAATTTTGCCATTCAAGACAAAGAGAATTATTTGCACAGTTTTCTGATTTTCTTTCACCAGATTTTACCAGTTCTCCTACTGAAGGCAAAGAGTTCCTAATCGTATCTACTAAAATTTATATTTCACTGTTAAGAGCAGTGAAGTATTTTAACATGAAACAATTCTCTCCATTAACTGTTTCCTTCCAATTTCAGTCAAGGGATCTTAAGAATTCTAACACTTCCTTTATAATGTATCAGACTGTCTATGTTCTCTTCTGCAGGGTTTTTAAAGTCAAAATAATAATCTCCTTCAAGCTGTTTTTAGAGTTTTCTTCTAGACAAGTCTCAAAAATCAGGGAAGTAGACAATTCCTCCCAATAAATGAGGAGGTTGAAGCTTTACACTATCCTTATATTAAACAACCTTCCTTTAAGTAAGGACTAGGTAGTTCATAAGAAACAGAAGGTGGCTGAAGCAGTAAAATGTCAAATGAATTTTCTCCATGTGACATCCCTCCATTAAGGGGAAGGAAGCACCCCAGGGATTGACATCAGACTCCTTCCTGCAATATATGATGTGCATGCTTAGTTTATATGGGATTTAGAAGCAGCTGACAAGGATTAGAGAAGAAGTATCTATTTAGAGTTACACAGGCAGAGACTTTCATTCAGGAATTCTCTGCACCACAACTTGTGAGAGGCTGGAGGAATATTCCTGGGAAGCACTGCTATGTGCTTACCCTCATTCCCTAGGCATTCAGTGGGCTAAGGAGATGTTTGGTCTCATCCAGTAGAGCCACTCCCACACTGTTTAACCCACGTGAATCCCCACCTGCAGAGGACCATACCTGTCACTCAGGTTATCAACTGGTGAGCCCAGTCTATCAGGCAGTCTCCTTCGCTCTGGCGTGCCAATGCAATACCGGTCATTACCAACAGTAATCCGCAAACTGTGTTCCAGGGAAGACTCCGAGCGGAGACTCGGTGAGCGCCTCTGTAAATTGAAGAAAGAGTGCAAGCCCATCAACAAGGGGATTTTAATCTCAGGTACAGAAAGGAAAGTGATTCTGCTGTGCTTAATAAATTTGACTTGAGGGGATGGATCAATTAAAAAAATCAAACTAGAAGAACAACTGTTCCAAATACTTAAATTCTATTTAGTTACTAAAGAAAGGGGAGGGTATTTACTGCATTTAACGTCTCATTCCAGGTGCTGATAAACATGCTCTATATTTAACTTATCTAGAAATTTTCAACTCAATAGACATTTTATAAAGCAACATTGTGGAAAATATAAAACCAAAGAGAAAGTCACAAAGTGCCAAATTTGCTGCTGTTCTCCCTTCTTTGTAGAGAAGAAGCAGCTATATAAAAATAGCATAAAAAATAGTGCCAGGAATTCCTGAACGAAGTGTCTGTATTTCTGGTCCTTTACAACTTTAGTAACAACATGAACCAGTGTAAACAAAGATTTTCCTAGCAGTTCTGGTTTTAACAGCTTTCCTCACCTCATGCTGCTTTTTCAGCAGATAAGCACAACATAATACTAAAAACACCAATGCCACTAAAAACACCTTCTATAGGTGTCTAACATTCACATTACCATTATTTAAAGCTGGTAGAGATAAACCATAGTAAACTAAATAAAGTTGCCTCTGAAAAATCTACAGCAGAGAAGACCTGAGCTCATTGCCTCTGCACAGACCTTCCTTCATACACATACACAGTACACAAAACACCATCACTGGTAAGTTATGTTTAACTAGTTATGCCTCACATTATTCTAAAATACAGCAGTGGAATACAGGACTGGTCAGAGTTAAGGGGAGTTCCATAAAAAACAGGTGAGACTCCCTAAAGACAGAGATACCTGATTCGCTTTTTTAAACAAACACTAAATAGATTCTGACTAACACGAAGCTGTGAACCAGCTTCAGTTCTGCCAAACCAGTCATGCATTGCACTCTGCTTTTACTGCTGAAAACTGCAGTAGCAAGCAGCAGGTGCACTGCATCGTCCACATCCACCCTGAGAACATGCAGCAGGTTCAGCTCAGTCCTCCAAGAGACCATAGGAACAGTACATAATCTCCAACAAAAGCAAAAGAATTCCTTTACAAGTTTACCTAACAAAATCCACTTGCAGTACAAACCTGTACTAGAATCCATTGTGCATATAGCTTTATTCTAAGGTAACATATTAGTGATTTCTGTTTTGCTTATTAAGCTGAATCCCAGCAAATATAAGAACACACTTTAATTGCTTTTGAAGACCAACCATCCCAGCACAATACAATCCTGCAACAGCCTGTCTGAGATACAACATATTCAAGGTGCATGTGTCTCATACAAACACATTCTAACTTGGGCCCATTGTAACACTGAATTTTGAGGGCTGCCTCAAGAAATTGCTTTCTTCAAGGCCATCTTCTTGTCATCAAGACTGTGGGCATACAGATGACAATCACCTCCACTGAAGACAGAGAAGTGATGATTACACCTCAGAACAAACTCTGAGCAAAGGAAAAAAATACTTTACATTAAGAATGTTTGGGATGTTTGGATTGCTTATGACTGATCTATACAAATTGTCCAGAGACAGCAGTTAGGGCAGTAAATATTTGAACTTTATTATTTTTTAATACTATTTTTTTAAACTGGAAAAGTTCCACTTTTAAAAGGTTTAAAAGTATATCTGGAGCACTGAACACCCCCACTAGCCATACCTATGTGTACATTGCACTGCATTTTTCTCCCTTCCTGTTCTGTCACCTAAACCACAGTTACCACTGCCATATTACTGAACAGGTTGCATACCTGCTTGTCATTTCTCCATCCTCTGTTGACCCCACATGCT
Source organism: Lonchura striata (assembly GCF_050655825.1). Taxonomy (NCBI): domain Eukaryota; kingdom Metazoa; phylum Chordata; class Aves; order Passeriformes; family Estrildidae; genus Lonchura; species Lonchura striata. The sequence goes on along the minus strand of NC_140705.1, from coordinate 79,078,710 downwards.
CCAGTCCTCTAATCTCAGCCAATTTTCTTACAAGAAAGCAAAGAAGCTAAAGCATACCTTTAAAAAGAACAAGCACGCAGGTCAGCAGGGATAAATAGAAGCAGTACATGTCAGCCTTGCAAGAACAAATAAAAGTCTGCCAAAATCTCTCACTGTAAAGCCCTGACCTTCCTCTCCTCCATTACATTTCTCAGTACTCACCCCAAACCTTTGCTGTTACTCCATGTTCTTCCAATCACCACAAAGTTTTCCTCAGCTATTAAGAAATTAACACCACTCCTACTTATAACACCCAATACATGGCTCCACTGCCAGCATCCCAGTTATGCACAACAAAATGTGTAACAATGCTGTAGCCTGGAAATGCATTAAATCCATCTCACAAATAATAACCATTTTTAAAAAATCACAACAACAACAAAAACAAAACAACTCCCAGAAACAAGAAAATGTAGTAAGAAATCTCTAAGGCTGCTGCTTTCATACCTCAATTCATATGTAGGATAGGGACAACAACCAGGAACTTGTACTCAAATTTATTTTCTCCATATCAACCCCATGCCCTTATCCCATCAGTGTCTTCATTCTACATATTACATCTCCCACCTTTATGCATATATTCCCCTCTTTCAAGTCCTCTTTCCTTGTTGCAACCTAAATTCCTCTTCCTTGGGCTTCTGAATTCATGTCCTTACAGTGACAGCTCCAAAATGCCACTTACTTATCAGTTATTTGTGTAATTTCCCATATCTACACATATCGTATTCTCAAACTTCTGAAGAAAACATCTTAAGTCATAAAATCCTAAAAGTTTTATTAAAACTTTACCCCAGCCAGTCATGATAACCCAACACATCTGCTGTCTGCTCTGTTTCCATCATATTTAGTGCCATTCTTTGGAAAATGACAGCATAATCCCAGCTTTTATCTTTCTCTAATTAACATTTATTTTGTAAACAGTACCTTTAAAACATAAAAAAAACCTACATACGTATTTTATGCTTTGTAACATTACTTTTGAAGAAATAGTGCCAGTTGTCAAACACCTATTGGGGGACAAAAGCTTCCATGGAAAAAATGTGGATGTTACATTCTAAGAATTACTTACACTGGGCTTTAGCAAACACAAGAGTCAGCACAATATAGGTGGAAGAACTCTACTTAATTGTCTCAAGATCTCTTATTGTGACAATTGCTTCCTACAGAAGGGCTTTCCTTAAATGCAGTAATCCTGTAAATAAACAAAAAATCCATTTGGCTCATCAGTACAGCATTAGCTAAGGCCTACTTAAATATAGGATAAATATTTTTTCAACCCTCTGAAGTTAGAACACGCAAGAAAAAAAAACATTATTCTGTAACAATTTGCTGAGATGACTGATTTAACTTGAGCCAGGAGGATGTAAAGTAACACTAGAAGCGTGGCATTTGTAAAAAATAATGTTTGTGTAAAGTGGATGTTTTTGGTGGCCTTCCCCCCCACCAAAGAGGGGTTCTAGTCAAAACTCCTAGATAAAATTTCACCAAGTCTGAACCACCAATACAGTCAGCATTGAAAGTTTTCTTACAGCCAGCACAGGTTCACAGCCTACCGTGGACACAGTGAAATGGGTAACGGACTGATGGTGAAGTCAGTTTAAGAAAGTTCTGTCCTGTATCCCAGGTTGCCACCCATCAGTTGTGAACATGCAACTGTCCATCAAGTTACAACACAAACTGACATTAATCCAATAGAAAAACATTTCCTTTTTAAAAACGACTTATTTTCATCGTGGATGTTACTAGTAATGCAATTTGCAAGGGTACCATACAGGAAGCTAAAGAGGATGGAGATAAGGGTGAAATACCACGTGAAAACAAATGGGCAGAGGCAAGTTTCTTAGCCTGGCTTGGCTTAACTGTCCAAGACATTATCTTCCTGGATCTCCAAGGCAACTCACCTTGCAATAAGAAATAACACCAATACCTGAATTTTAATGTCACTACAATCACTCATGACCTCTTCTACGGTTGCAGCTCCAAAGAAATCCGGTAAGAACATGTATCACCACAAGAAAGGGCAATCCCCATTCTCTCTTGGGAGTTCCACCAAGCAATGAACCAGCAGATAAACACATTTTTGTGGGACTAACTTTCAGCTACATCGTTTCCTCACATCAGCCCACCCTGCAGCTCACAAATGCATGCCTGAGCACACAGGAGAGGGCAGAATATACTGCAGAGCAAGAGGGAAAGGCAATTATACCGTTTTTTGCAACTGTATGTATTCTGGATTGAGTGACCATGCAACCACTGCTTAGAATACCCCACTATGAAAATCTCTTCTTTCATGGTAGTTCAAATGCACAATGAACTCCACAGCTCAAAGTCACCAGACAAAACAATCACTATGCCAAGGAGCAAGAAGATAAAACCCAAGTGAGCGAATCCCACTCACACACACAAAAAAAAGTCTTCACACACACACACTTTGATTTATTACGAAGGTGTCGGCATCCCAAGATGCCATCCAGCACAGATACCAAAACAGAGCTTTGCATGCCCAAATCAGACTTTGCCAAGAGAAAGTGAGAAGATTGGAACACCCTGTGCACAGCCTCAACTACAAAGCAGTGCCTACCAAAGAATACCTATCAAAGATGTAAATCAGTAAAAGTCCTCTTTGTACGCCCGCCGTGAGAGCAGAAAGAATTCAAAGTACTCATTCAATTTATGCTATCTAGAAAGTTATACTCCCATAAGTTAAACGATATTTATGTAGTAACACAACCCAATGTGTTGAATGGAGGAAAACTACATCCTCTGACTTCGAATCTTCTCTAAAATGGCTCTAGCCAGTAAGACAAATAAAAATGCAATGGAAACGAGTGAGAAAACATCACTTAAAATGGAAATCAATATTTTTTTCCCCCATTTGGCTCTCTAAGGAATAGGGGGGAAACTGCCGCTCTCCGTCCGCATAGGGAGAGCCCGGGGCTGGTGTAAATTCGCAAGGACTTGGCCACGCCGAGCCTGGGGCTCTGACAGCCGCCAGGGGAGGGGTCAGGGCCCGCACCGAGCCCCTCGGTGCACGGCGGTATTTACCCGGCTGCTGCCGCCGTCTCCGTGCTCGCTGCCCCGGCGGCCCCGAGGCCCGCCGAGCCCCGCTCCTCCCGGCGGCGATGGCAACCTCCGGCTGCGATGCGGCGACGGAGAGCGGCGGCAGGGCCCGCGGTGGCCCGACGGGGAGCGGTGGCGGCGAAGCGGCGGCGGACGGGGCGAAGCGGAGCGCGGCGGCGAGTCGGCGGCGCAAGCGGCGGCGGGCATCGGCGGGGGAGGCCGGCCGTGGCCTGGCCCCGGCCCCGATGTGCTGAAGCGGGAGGCGCGGGACGCCGACGAGCCGCCCTCCTTCAGCCGGTGGGAGGAGGAGGAGGACGAAGGGCCGGAGCGGCCGCTGCTGGAGCGGTACATGATGGCGCCAGCGGCCCGGGGGTCCCGCGGCTCCTCCGGGCCGGCCCCCCCACGGCGTGCGCGCTCCCCGCCGCCCTGCGCGCCCCCGAGCCGGGCGGGGGAGGGGGGGCCGGGGCGGGGGGGCGGGGCCTGGGGACGCCCGCACAAAATGGCGGACGCTGGTAGGTGGGGGTTTCTGCTGCTGCTGCGTTCGGCTGCGCCGATCCTCTTTGCCTTCCTCCGCGCTTCGGCCCCCAGCGACTGTGACTATGGCACGCTGGGCTTTGGTGGTTTTTTTTTTGTTGTTAGGGATATTTTTTGGTTGTTTATTTGCTTGTTGTGGTTGCTTTTTGTCCCCTCCCCTGCACGCGCGCTGTGCTGCGGAGCTGGTCGGTACAGGTGGTGTTGTCTTCAAGCAGAAGTGCGTTCGAAAGCGATCCCTGCCTGATGGATCAGGCGGTGCCGGGGCTGAGCCTCCAGCTCAGCAAACTCCTGAACGGATTTCCGTGCTCCTGGCTGCCGGGGCAGGGATGGCAGGGCAGGAAATGGCTCCCGCCTCCTCCCTTTCCTGAGCCTGCTGCCCACCGACCGCGCTGCCTGCTGGACCGCGCCTGGGACAGCTCCGACTCTCCTGCTACGGCTGAAACACTTCTCTTACATGATTCTGGGGCCTGTCTCCAGAGAGGAAGCGGGTTTTCAATTTACTATAATGGGGTATTGGTCAAAAGTAGTGAAATCAGAGGAATGAAGGTTCTCATAAAACTCTTCAGCTTCGTTTCCAAAATCCACAAGCTTCTGTATCTTGATTTGTAATTTAGTCTTAGCTGACTGACATGTGAGGGCTTGTATTTGAAGAGCCAGTCGATTTTTGGCTGAATTTTTGCTTGTGTGTTTGGGAATGTATTTGCTTGAACATAGTCACGATTTTGAAGCATACTATTTATAAGCAGTAGCAACAAAGAGCAGCAGGATGGTGATCTGTCTGATATTTCTACTGGCAATAGTATGCTACAATTGTATTAAAACTGACCCCCTTTAAGATTTTCTGAATGAGTGCATCACTACCCAGGCTCAGAAAATGCACTCAGTCGCCAAAACAAGCATGAGCTATATAAAGACTTATTTTCTGTTACCATTGTCCTCACCTTTCTGTCCTAAGGCTTGCAGTGTTTATCAGTGACCTTAATTCAACTGTAAGAATTCCTGGGATAAGAATTTAATCTTTGAGGATGTGCAGCAGGCTGCGAATATACTTCCTGTGGGACCAATGGATGCTCGACATGTTCTAATTAACTACCCTAAGCAGCAAACTCAGTGCTGCCCAGAGAAGCAGAACACTTTGAGAGAACCACAAAACTGTTATGCATTTTGGAATTTCCCCTCTAGTGTTTTGTGGTAGATCACATGCTAGTAGTTTATCACTGTAAGAAATAGACATACAGATATGTTCTGTTACTTTATTCAAAGGAGGAACATGTTTTCATGCCTTAGTGCCAGGTGTCTGTATCAAGCACTCAGTTTCACCAACTGAAGTAAATAAAAATAGCTGAATGTGCTAAAAAGAGTGAGAAAAATTACTTGTTTGGTTTTTGACATTTCTTCCATGCTGTTGCTTTCTTTACATCAGTTTTTAACTATAGTTTGGTTTTTAAATGGACAAGTAAAAAGCCACAAACCCAAGAAACTGCAAAATATTTTGAAATACGGTTTTCTATAATAGTTGTGCATCTAATAACTAAAAACTTTGCAAAATGCCAGAAAATAATTTTTTCTAACTTTGTTGCCTTGGAGCCAAAGGCAGTCTACAGGAGGTATTCTAGTGGTTTCTGATCATAGATTTTAGTGGCATTTAGAAGGTGAAAGAATCTAGATAATAAAACCTGAAGAGAAAGTTCATTAAAGTGGCTTATCTGCACACCAGTAAGAAATCTGCTCATGGGAGAAGGGGTAGAAAGAAAGCAAACACCCTGTGTGTTGTGATGTTAAAAGAGTTCCTAAGAGAAAAATTCCATTTGTTGGAGACTGACCAGTGCTCATTAGCATTTTCTAGCACCCTGTCATCTTACTGAGCATTGCCTTACAATTACAATTTATAATTGCAATTTGTAAACTTATATTCAACTAGATGTAGTATCATCTTTTAACCACATACCTTAGAAGCTAAGCTTTTAAAGGGACTGAGCATCCATAGTGGGATCCAGTTAAATTATTCCTAAATCAGTACTGAAATCTGGGCCCATTAGTGCAGAGCAAATTGAGACTTTTCACATCTTTGGAAGAGGAAGCACTATAGGTTGTCTCAGGGATTGAATAAATCAGGCAAGAGCCTTACCTGCTTTGCAGAGGTTTTGGTAACATCCCTGCAATTGGTGTTCTAGACAATCCCTGGATGACAGAGATGCCAATCAGTCTGTTCTGGTAGTTCAGCTCCTAAACTCCTCTTTGGAATTCCAAGGCTCATAGTTGAGCTTGCAATTAGCTGCTGCTTGAAGAGGCTTTAGCTAATTGGATGCTGAGGGCAATGTTGGGGTAATAAGATTTTTGAATTCTCATTAGGCCCCAAATAAGAAAGGGGAACAAATGACATTCAGGAGGAACAGAGTAAGAAAAGTTAGGAGTAGCTTTGTATGAACAAGTAAACAGAAATCAGAATTGAAGTTAATTCAGATTGGACCATTAGGTTAAGAAGCAGAACAGTGGAAGAGAAAAACGTAATACCTTAATTATAATTTTTTACCTTCTTGTCTGAGTCAAGACTAGATCCAGGGGCATGAGACAACAGTCTAATGTTGAATGGCTAGGTTATGAGTAACAACAAAGACAGTTTCTGTGTTTCAATTACAGAACTGGTGTTCTCACAAGGAGGTGCAGTAGAAGATACTCATCTCTCTTCTGAACTTGGCATTAACTTTTTCCCTGGAAAACAGGGCACAGTATATATCTTGTGCCTTCAGGTCCAGGCAAAGCAGCCTGTTCATGGAATTTGTCGTCATGGAATTTGAGGATGGTTCAGCTGATAGCAGAGTCCTGGCTGGGAGCACAGAAAACATCCAAACAGACAATTGCTTTCAGAGATTTTACATCTATAATTACAAGGTTGATATTTCTGAATTTAAGGCTTGTCTAGGCTGGCTTCTGTTTCAGCTCAATATTTACTTACAGCTGGGAAGTAGAATGGGCATGTAGCCTACACTGATTCCCCGAGTCCTGGGATTGGTATTAAGTAATCTGTTACAAAACAAATTCATCAGAAAAGGGGGGGGGGGGGGGGGGAGCAGTCTCCCTTTGCCAAATAGGGCTTCCTCACTTGGGATTTTTCAATCTAGAGCATTAACAAACTCTGGATAATAGTAAATAAAATCTGGCCTGCATGGTCTGTGGGGTGAGTTAATTTACACCTGATATTGGTGAGGGTTTTTTAAAATTTTGAATGCTGTGATTTTTTTATAATTGCCAGGTATATGATTATTTATAGTGCGCAAGGTACTTTGTATGCAATAGAGCCACCACTCCACGTGCCCACACATTTTAAATCTGTCAAATATATAGCAGTAAATGGTGTAGGCAGCAATATTCAGAAACAGAAGAAATAGCCAAAAGGAAGCAGGAAAAGGAGGAATGTCTACTTAAATTCTTGCTGTGATGCTATTTAAATGCATTTATTCAGAATAGGCAAAGTGATTTCAGATCAGTTAGGATGGACTGGTATTTTCCTGGAGTTCCTTTTTTAATACCCTTTGTGTTTATTTTCCCATATGCATGTAGGCAATGCTGTCTGGACCAAAAAGGAATCTGAGGCATGTGAAAGTTTTCCATCTTTCAGTTGAAGTGATAAAGCTCATGGTTTTGAACCTGAAGAGGTTAGGAGAGTTGAGCAAGCAGAATGCAGCTCATGAAAAAAGATAGCTAAAATACAGTGTGGCTGAATGGAAAAGCTCCGAGGGTGATTAGTCCAGGGGAGAAAGGTTGTCCTTTGTTGATATCTGAGAACTTGTCTGGTATCTTACTAAGAATGTACTTGTCCGATTGGGGTTGTGGGTATTTTGAGGGTATTTGGTTGGTTGGTTTTTTGACATTTCTAAGTTGTTTGGGTTTGTTTGTTTTCATTTGGAAATAAATAAGACATCAGAACCATGAAATTGGAAATCAGCTTCACTTGTGTGCAATTCAGTGCTTCAACATCACACAACCCTACTTGCTGTTTTGAGAGTTTACTGCTTTCACAGCATTTTCGTTGAAGGGAAGCTTTCCTGAGCAGAGAGGACATAAAGCTTACTCTCAAGGCCTCCTCAGGAAAGTTTAGTCTAGAAACCTTTGGATGACCTGTGGGGGAAAAGACTAGGTTGGCCAAATACAGTGTACAGTATGAGTAGCTTGGTCATATAAAGGCAAACTTTCAACTCTGACACACAAAGATTGCTGTCAGGCATGTGAAAAAAAGATTATTAAACAAGGAGAGAGAGAGACTTGCAGAAAATGCAATCTCCTGCTCCTTTCAAGGAAGCTATGATTAGAGAGTAGTGTGGCCACTGAGCTCTTGGTCTTAGCTGCTGTTCCACACTCCCTTAGCCAGATTGCTCTGTTGTCTCGGGAATGTCACTGATACTTTCCTTCCTCAGCACAGCACTGATAACACCTCCAAGTTCAGAGAATGCTTTTTGTATCTCTGGTGAGCTGCATGTTGAAAGTAAAGTTTCCTACCTGTGGTGATTATATGCTTATTTTTCCTGTCAAGAGAATACTGAGGAAGGGTTTGGGACAGTTGAAGCATTCAGATAATCTGCTATAAAAATCACCAGTAGCAACTAAAATTGCTAGGTAGTGTGGTGACATTCACAGCACTCTCCTGGTACTGTGTAATAGTCCAGAGCAGATGGAGCTGGATGTCCTCTCCAGATTGCTTTCTCTCATCTGCAAAGTTGCACATTTACTCCCCCCACATCAATGCAACATACTCTTACAGTAAAGAATGAGCGTCACATTTGGGGGTTCTGCTTACATGTGTGTTCATGCTCCAGACCTGAACACAACATAGGTGAAACAGAGAGGATTCCTGTACCCTGTGTTATTCAGATGGTTGTGTTAGGTTAACATCACGATCTCTCACTGTGCTAGGAGACCTCTGCCATTGTGAGTAGACTGATGTGTTATTGGCAAGGTGCTCTTATAGTAATGTTATTTTAATCTAGTAGTAATGTCTACAACCAAAGAATGCTGTACCTGTAAAAGTACATTTATACCTGTAAAAGCACTGCTTGTGAAATGAACAGAGTCTATGCTTTTATTAATGTTCAGCTCTTTATTAAAAAGCCAGCTCGGCAGGGGGGTGTTGTAGCTTTTCCAGTAGCCAAAAGGGGAGAAGGCATGCAGAGTCTGTCCCTGGAGTCTCCGTGGCACACTGGTAGCTGGAGGTGAAGAGGTGTCCAGTCTGTATCTGAAATCCCAGCAGACCATCCTCTCCTTTCCTCCTGGCACACTGGTAGCCAAAGTGTGAGGGGATGTGCAGAGCCTGCTGCCAAAACCCAGCAGCAGCTATCCCTCTCCTTCCCTCCTGGTAGCACTAGGAAGAGTGTTTGCTCTCCTTGTGCCCACTTCCCACAGGCCAGTCCAGTCTGGTCCTCAGGTTATGGTGACAGGTCAAACACAGACTAGGGATGGGTTTCCCTTTTCCCCAACCTGCACACTCATCCAGCCCCCTCCACTGTGCCCATATTTTTCATTTAGGGGTGTTTTTCATCCCCAAAATCCCCTCCCATGATTCCACTGGATTATTTTGCATCCCGGTCCTAGTGTGGGTGGGGGTGTAGGTGATTCCCAGGAGCAATTGGCTAACTAACATTTCAATGTCAGTACTTAGCTCAAGCCGAAGTGTCTCAGCCAGGCTGTTTTGTTCATAACAGCTTGGGCTATACCTGCTGATGTTTGGATAACACAGTGGTCCATAAATAATCCTGTGCTGGTTGACAACGGTGACACTGCAAGTCTGTAATGTGCATCCGGTGTCTGTCCGTTTGCAAACTGTTCAGATGCTGTGAGCCAGAAATCATAGAAGGAATGGAGGGATATGATCACCAGGACAGAACTAGAGGAATTTTGGGGGAAATCACTCTTGTTCATGGCTGGAGCCTAGCTTTTAGTTTGGGTAATTTATATTTTTTAACCGGAAGGTTGAAGTCTGAGCGGGCTGTGCGTGCTGCATTGGCTCGGTGTTTTCCTCTCAGCTGCTGCTCCGGCCGGGACGCTGCCGGGGCTGCGGCGCGTCCTCCGGACCGCCGGGGGCGCGCGGGGCCCGCGCCGCAGGGCAGCGGCGGTACCGGGGCGGCACAGCGGGGGGGCGGGGCCCGCGCGCCCCGGGCACGTGGCGGCCGCAGCGCCCGCCCCCGCCCGCCTGGGATCGCCTCGGGCCGGCGCCGGCCCGGACCCGTGCCGGGGCCGCCGTGCCGGGGTGCTGCCGTGCCCCCTCTGCGTTCCGAGCTCGGTGCGGCACACTGCCGGTGCGCTCAGCCGGCCTCGGGCTGGAGAGGGGACGGGGCTGGTGCGAGCAGAAATCCTTTTAAAGCCGAGGCCTTGCCAGGTGTGCTTCAGCCCGCGGGGCGGCACACAGGGGGCTGGTTGGCCAGCCGTGGGTGGATTACGGGTATCGCCTGCTTCTCAGGATGGGCACCGGCATCCTCCCTGCCGACTCGGGGTGTTTCATGTTACACGCTGCCTTAAGGAGTACCTTGGTGGGAAATGTGAACATGGAAATAGAATGGATACCAATCCATAGACAGGAAGATATTTCCTTGTAATATTTACAGAGGATAAACTCACCATGGGAAAAGAAAAAACCCAAAACAAAAACAAAAACAACGTGGAAATAAGAAAGCGTCAAATTCCACAGGGCATTGCAGTCCCGCGGTGACTTAAGGGAATAAACAAGATAATTTATTTTCAGGTGGAGCTTGATCATTTTATGAGATCGATTATATGATCATGAGTGAACAATAGCCAGGGTTGGACTATGACCCAGGAACTTGCTTCTAGCTTTATGCTAATTACTCATCACTCCATCTTGGACTGGGGCTGTAGTTCTTATGTTTTTTACCTCATGCTACTTTTTTTTTTACCCTAGGACATCCTGTCTCACACTGAATTACCAGCAAAGGATGGAGAACATTCTGGCTAGTTTGTGTGGGACCAGCCCAGAAGATCCACTCCCTGTGTGGGTTCATGGCAGCATTGGCCATTGCTTTAACCAGCTGACACTAAGTGTGATTCCTCATGTGATCCTTGCAGTGGTCAGTGCCTGCTTCCTTGGCACTCCAAGGTATGACAACTGACTTATCTGGCTTCTTATTACTGTGTGGGACTGGAGGTGGGGTGAAAAGGCTGGAAGTTGTATCTCCCTGTCATGTGCTGTATATATAATTAGGGAAGGACACACTATTATAATGCTATTATATTTGTCAGAATCTGTTTTAATTCAGTGTACAGAAAGGAATGGAGAAAGAGTAGAGGGGATTGTGGGCATTAAGTCACAGAAAGTAATTAAAAACTTTATCAGTGAATGAGGACTGGGGAAACTGGGCGTATTCTGGTAGAGGATATAAATCCAAGGTGGCATGGAAGATGTATATACGGCAATAAGAAGTTTAGAGAAATGCAAATGCAAAATTGTTTTTCTGTTTACCCTCTTCTGAAATTCCTAAATATGATAACATTCACTGATACTGAAAGGCCACAAAGAATCCAGTGATAATTAAGTATTTTGATGGGCAATAGATTATAGACTTTACAAGCACATCATCACTGAAACTCACAGTGATAAAAATGATGTTTCAAGAAAAAATAACCAACAGACAAGGAAATCAAGGATCAGAGATGTGACCAAGAATTCCATCATCCAAAATTTGTGTTAAAGAGGTTAAATATACTTTTTCTTGCTGTTAATCCTCAAGGATTAGAATCTGATTTGACCACAGAATATCATCGTTTGCAAACAAATTTCTGTAAAGAAATGCTTTTCTTTGGTAGCATCTAAGTCTTTGTTGTTGACCAAAGAGTGGGCTATATTGACCTGATGTAGTTTAGCAATGCCTACAGTCAGAAAATATTACAGATCTAGGGAGGTGTATCCAGAAGGTTAAGAAGGAGTGGATTTATAAACATGGGGAAGAGGAGAGGAAGAAAGGACTAACTGAGAGGTAGTGGAATTCCAACTAATTTATTTCACTGGTCTTTCCTCCTCAATGTCTAGCTCTGGTGTGCCTTGCAGGCCAAGCTGGGGATGGAGAATCGCTACCTCCTTCTTACTTGCTGGCTTGTTCCTTGCTGACACCATTCCAGCCACCATTTCCCAGCAGGAGCTGGGCCCTGTGTACCTGGAAGTGCTGGCCAATGGCACTGCTGCCGTGACGTGGCTGGTGCATGGCTTCTCCCTTTTCATGCTCTGCAGGTCCATTCATGGCTTTACGAGGGGCCCTGCAGCCCTGGCTCTCCTCACCCTCTCGCCTCTACCTTCCTTCATCATAACGCTGGTGTGGTATTGCCAGAGTGGGATAGCTTGGTCCCCTGCCCACCCTGGTGCCTCCACCAGGTTCGCCATTCTCTGTCTGCAGCTGGCCTCTCTGCTTGCCTATGTGGTCAGCTACCTCTTCCCCACTGCTGGCAGGCAAGACTTCCTCTCCATCAATTACTCCTGGCAACAAGACCAGCCCATCTCAGAGCCAGGGATCCCAATGCCTGACCTGCAGAGAGTGGCAGAAGATGGTGAGAGCTGGCTCTCACACTTCTTTTATGTCTGGATGAACCCCCTTATGAAGCGTGGCTACCAGCAGAAGCTGAACCAGCTGCAGGACGTCTATGTGCTTCCTCACCAGCTCCAGGCTGCCAGGGTCTGTGACCATTTCTACTCTTGCTGGCAGAAGAAGGCAGCTCTTCAGCAAGCAGATGAGGAGACAGTCTCTCTTACCAGCCCAATCATTGCTGGAGGTGATGGGAGTAGTGATGCTTCAGACAGCCCACACCATGCCCAGGAAGCTGTGTGCCTCTTGTCAGTCCTTCATGCAGCCTTTGGGCTTCGTTTCTACTCCCTTGGACTTCTCAAGTTGGCTGGCAATCTGCTGGATTTTTCAGGTCCTCTGCTTCTGAACTTGCTGGTGAACTTCATGGAGTCGTGTCAGGAGCCCCTGAGCCATGGGATTCTGTATGCCCTTGGGCTCTTTGCTGGCTCCTTCCTGGGTGCTCTCTTGCGGAGCCAGTTCAGGTATGAGATGAACAAGATGGCGCTGATGGTGAGGGCTGCCGTCATCTCTGCCATCTACCGCAAGGCTCTGCGTGTCAGCAGCGCCAGCCTTGCCCGCTTCACTGTGGGGGAAATTGTCAACTTCATGAGCACAGACACCAATAGGTTGATCAACTTCTGCCGCAGCTTCCACGAGTTGTGGAGCCTGCCTGTCCAGTTTGCCATTACCCTCTATCTCCTCTACCAGCAAGTAGGTGTAGCCTTTCTGGGAGGCGTGGCACTGGCGCTGCTGCTTGTGCCCATCAACAAGATCATAGCTAACAGCATCATGGAGAGCAACAAGAAGATGCTGAAACACAAGGACACGCGAGTCAAGGTGAGGGGCAGTGGTGTCTCTCTGGATTTGTGTTTTTTCCCTGTTTGTCCCAGAACGCTGGCTTCTTGTCCACTAATCATAGTCCAAGGCAGATTAATTGAATCCCAGCTGTTGAGAAAAATGCCAGAAGGGGCACATACACACGCTGTGGTCAAAAGTGTTTCAGGGTGATGTAGTTTCACCACCCATAAGATTGTGACCCTTTAATGCTTGTCTTGTCCCCTGGGCTAATTTAGGTTCCCTTGCAAGTTTCTTTTCTGTGTATAGTAAAGGTAAGGCTCCCCATGGCTTCCTTTAGATATGCACCCATCCTATTGCTCCAGTGATGCCATCAATGATGAAGTGGCTTTCAGTCTGGACAAAGGCAATGATCATGGATGTAATTTTATATGGCAATGATCATGGATGTAATTTTATATGGCTCTAGGCTTGGCACTCTCAGTCATCTTTTCCACTGCTTTTCCCCTATTTGCAGTGCCATCTCTTCTCTCCATGTTAGACATTTGATTCCCACCTTTTAGCATTGTATCTCTAATTTGAGGGGACAGCCGTTTCACTCATGCTTTGGGAGCATGAAACATAGGTGAACTCCCTGTAAAAACTGTTGGCAGCTTTAAAAATACTTATTTTCTCAACTTACTTTCCATCTTACGGAGTTGCATCTGATTATGTTGAACTTTCTCCAACTGTTGTAAGACTGGTTTGCTGAATAAAGTTGCTCTTGTTAGTTTTCTTTAATGTTGGGCAGTCCGCTTGCTCTACATATGCTGACCTGAGAGCAGAAATGACAGGACTGCATTGTGCATGAACACCAGAGTTCTGGAAATCAACCAGCCAGGCTGTAGATACAGACTAGCTGTGTCAGAGCAGGACCAGGCCTGAGATTCAGATGTTATCTCAAGGCACTGTAAAGTCAACACAAGTAAATAGTATCCAGGCTGGAGCTAGCAATTCCACACATCCCTTCACCTGTGTTGTTCATCTTTCATTTGGAAAATAGTGTAATACGATGCCTTTTCCTTGGTCATACGCAGCATGGGTAGCTGAAGAAGCTGGTGGGATAGATGAACACAAAGATTCCAGTAGTTGTCACTTAAGTTTATGCCTTTGTTAGCAATAAATGGTTCCTGACATGTCTAGCCTGACCCTTAGCAGGAGAGAGCTGCACACCCGGGCACAGCCCAGGCTGCCTGGGCACTGTTTGCTTAATGTTCTTTTTCTCGTTGCCTGCAGCTAATGACAGAGTTCCTGTGTGGCATTCGTGTGATCAAGTTTTACACCTGGGAGAAGCACTTCAGCACCAGGATAAAATCCTGCCGGGCTAAAGAGCTGCAGAAGTTACGGGCTGTCAGATATCTGGATGCTTTGTGCGTGTACATGTGGGCAGCACTCCCTGTTGTTGTCTCCATTGCCATCTTTGTCACCTATGTCCTGTTGGGTCACCAGCTCACTGCCACAAAGGTGAGTAGGTAGTAGGGAGAGCTCTGAACTTTTCTTGTACAGAACACAGTCTACAGTGGAACTTCAGTCCTGAGGCATCTTCTCTGGGAAATTAATCCATGTCTCTCCACAGCTCTTCAGGCTCTGACTGGTGAAGTTGTTTGGAGGATACAGGGGAGGTATGGGCTCCAGCTGATGGCTGTTTGCTTACCCATGCAGGTGTTCACAGCATTGGCCCTTGTTGGGATGCTTATTCTACCCCTCAACGGATTCCCATGGGTGTTGAATGCAATCCTGGAGGCCAAAGTTTCCCTGGATCGAATCCAGCAATTCTTTGAACTCATGGACCAGGACCTGGAAGCTTATTATGCCCTAGGTAATGGTTAAGGAATCTGCCAGGCCTGAGACTCTGGTCAGCAGATATTCAGAGCAGAGAGCTGATATGTGAGGCCCCAGGCCACTGTTGAAGGGCAGCTGGCTGTCACCCTGTGATTCAGGATGTTCAGTTGGGTAGAGGTGGAGTGGATACACTTCACTTAATTTCTGTGGAAAGCAGGAGACAAGGCTATAACATTCTATTTACGAACCATAAGCTGCTGCTTGTCCCAGCAGAGCTATTAATATCCCAGTAGAACAAGCAGCTCTGTCAGAGGGCAGGGCTCTTCTGACACTGAAGCCATCAACAAACTTGGCTTCATGTGGCGGAAAGGCTTGAGTGGCTGCCCCTCTCCTGAGCCATATTACCTCCCTTTCCTCCTTTCATTGCCTTTGGCCAGCTCCCTGCCATTCTTTTACCTTCACCAATAATAAAACCAGGTTATATCCTTACAGTGTCTCCCTGGCAGCCATGTGAGCTGGAGGCAGAAGGGTTGAAAGAAGGGATGTATAAGTTTAAGGACAAGTCAGTAGGCAAGAGTCTCATTCTGTGGTTGGGTCAGAGGCATCATGCAGTGCCTCATCCATGGTCTCTGCATTTGGGAACAAAGCTGATGATATTTGTGATGCCAGGTGCCTTTAATTTTCTGGTCTTCTCATAGCAGTGCTTTGTTGTTTGG
The DNA here is from genome assembly GCF_050655825.1 of Lonchura striata. Lineage (NCBI taxonomy): Eukaryota > Metazoa > Chordata > Aves > Passeriformes > Estrildidae > Lonchura > Lonchura striata. The sequence continues at coordinate 79,063,184 of NC_140705.1, read as the reverse complement.
CTTTTCACTTGTAGATAGCCCTTCAGATACTGCTACTGCCATGGAGATGCAATGTGCAGCCTTCTCATGGGTGCCAGTTGAGGAGGAAAGCACCAGGCAGCCCTCATCCACAGGCACTCTGCAACTACACATCGAGAACCTGTCAGTCAGAAAGGTAAGCAAGATCATGGGAGGTAATATAGAAAACTGGCACTACAGAAGAAATACTGGAAACTAGAAATAGTGGAGCAGAGGTGGCATGTTTCCTCAGTCTAGGAGCTATGCATCAAAATCTTCTCTTGGTCAAGAGGCACAGGACACATATTGCATCTCAGAGCTGAAAGGCGCTAGAGAACATCCATGGCTTACAGACAGGAGATGAAATAGTTCTCTCTGCTTTCTACTATTGCTGCTGGAAGCAACTAGACAAGGAACAGAGCAAGGCTCTAGAGTTAACATGCCTTGCAAATCTGTGTCCTGTCATATCAGGAGTCTGGTTTACCTGACAACCGTACCCAGCTACACACTGCTGAACATGAGATGGTCCTAGCAGTCAGCTTCCTTACAGGCTACATGTGGCTGAAGAAATCTGGACAAGCTACCCTGTATTAGCACATCAGGTTGCTTCTTTTTATTTCCCTTTGCAGGGAATGCTCCTGGGGGTTGTTGGGAAGGTTGGCTCTGGCAAAAGCTCTCTGCTTGCAGCCATCACTGGAGAACTCATTAAGTAAGTAGCCTAAAGATTTTTCTCTGACTGGTCCCTCCATGCTATGGCAGGTGGGATTTGTTCAGTGCTATCCCATCTTGTAGGTAATTTTGATCTGCCAGCAGTTTTACTTTGTTCCCCTTTAATACCCACTTCTGTTGTGCTTGCAGACAAGGTGGACGAGTGTATGTTTGTGACCTGGAGCAAGGATTTGGTGTGGCCACACAGGAGCCTTGGATACAGTTTACCACTGTCCGCAAAAACATCCTTTTTGGGCGGGAATATGATGCCAGACTGTACGAGGAGGTGCTGGAGGCCTGTGCCCTCTCCGAGGACCTAAATGTGAGTGCCTAGGCTGGAAACCTGCCTGGGCCTTCTTGGCAGGCTTTTGCATCCATCCTGAGCCTCACTGGGATCAGTGTTTATTGTTTCAGTGTGCAGACTGCTGTTCCAATGTCCATTCGCAGTGTTGCTCCGATTACCAAACCCACACCATTCCTAGTGTGCCCATACTTCTTTAAGGTGTGAAGTCACTCTTGTAGCACTTTGGCTGGTTTCTTCTGCTGCTGAGCCAAAAGCTCTTCATGCTGGGGAAAGGAGTTGTTCTTGCAAAGCTGATGACTGTTGGGTTTTTCAGGCAGAACGTATCAGCAGCTGATGCTTCTTTGAGGGGAGGATCAGAAGCAAGTTCTTTGCAGTTTTGAAGGGCTAAGTCAGTGCTCCTGACATATATTCTAAATTTGAGGTTATGACTTTATTAGCCAGTAAACCTGGCTGTATATATGGTAGGAATCTAGCCTTCTCCCAGTTTATAAGCTGATGGCTGATGCATGATTTTCTGAAGTGCCAAGCTTTAGCAGCTCCTGTTTATTTTGGCCGGAGCTATGAATACTCTGTAAAAGCAAAATTTTTATTTGAGATTTTGTAGAATACACCTATGCTGCCAAACTGAGAGCAAACTTATTTCCAAGTACTGAAATTCAGTAGTTTTTACTGCTACACTATTTGGAAGGACCCTGACATAATTTTGATGCAGGCACAGCTCTTGTTCTCACAGAAAATTACTGTGTGCAATTACCTCGAACCAGAAGTTGCTCTTAATGGGTAGTTCAGATGTGACCACCCTTCTGGAGTGTAAGAGATTTTCATTGCATAAATAAAGCTCGCTGGTTGTCTGTAGAACCAGTGTATAAACTGTTGCATTGTTTAATTGTTGGTAAGGTGTCAGCCTTAGAAATTACTGCCAGAAACTGGAGAGGGGCCCCTGTGTCCTGGTTTTGGGAACCCCAGTAGTTTCTTGTCCCTTTCTAAATCATTTTCTTGACTATTTCAGATTTTACCTGCAAGTGACCAGACAGAGGTGGGTGAAAATGGTGTGACACTCAGTGGGGGACAGAAGGCTCGAATAGCCCTTGCCAGAGCCATTTACCAGGTAAATAACAAAGGAGTTACTGTATGGCAGATCATGCTGAGTCAAATATAACAAGGCTGGAAGCACTGGGGTGTACAGTTCTGGTCACATGTCTTTAAAGCACATTGTACTAGCCTAAAGGTGCTGCCACATGGAGACACTTGGACTTTTCTCTACAACAGGGCCAGCAGCTGCATCCTTTTTTCTTTTGTCCTCCTCCCAGGAGAAAGAACTTTACCTCCTTGATGATCCCCTGGCTGCTGTTGATGCAGATGTAGCCAACCATATTATGAGGAAATGCATTTTTGGAGTTCTCAAACATAAGACCAGGGTCCTTTGCACTCACAGGACAGAGTTTTTGGAGAAGGCCGATGCCTTGTTGCTGATGGACAATGGCAGGATAGTTAAGACAGGTACTCTGTCTTCTCAGGGATTCACTTATACCTATGTCTTGGAATGGCTTGAGGGGATTAGGATTAACTAGTGGGGAACCCTGTGATAAAAGAGAACACTGCATGTGGGCGAAGATGGGGTGGAAGGGAATGTGCAGATGTACAGATAAAACAGGACAGCCCTAGATGTGGGGAGTTGATGAGGCAGAAGAATGTAACAGGTTGAATGGAGTGGAGCCTTCAAGGGTACAGTTGATGTGTAACATAGGGAGTGTTATGAGAGAACAAAACTGGGTCATTTCACAGCAAGAGGAAGTGGGAAGATGAAAAGTTGTCACCTGCTCCTCACAGATACTGAAGAATTTGTATGTCTCTCTTTGCAGGCACACCAGCTGATATCTTGCCACTTATTGAAGCCTTCCCCAAGTTCAAGGATACAGACAAGGGGCATAAGGATAAAGGTCTGTTCCTGATGAGCTTAAGGGGTAGCTGGGGCAGCACAGCTGACCGTCCAGACAGAACCTGTACCTGGTGGCTTCTGGCTTTAGAGCAGAACTCCCACCATCTTGTTCTGCTGTGGCAGTGCTGATATGTGAGTGGTGTATACACAGAAGGACAGGAGGCCCACATACCATTGGGTATTGGTCTGGAGCAGTATTTGAAGCTGTTGTTCCACAAAGAGCTGCCAGGGTTAGTGCACCTGTCTTGAAAGAGTAAAGAGGAAGGGAAAAAGTGTCACTCATAGTTTAGACTTGCTCTGTTCACATTTAGGAACAGCTGCAGGAAGAATTTAACACTTCACTGACCTTTACTTTTGCACCCATACCCACAGCCCCTATTGAACAGGGACAGGAAGAGGCCATAAAGATAGAGACAGAAGAACCAACCCAAAACAATAATCTCATCCACAAGGAGGAAGAGAAGAAAGAAGGGGCAGTGGCTTTTCAGGTGTACAAGGCCTATTGGATGGCAATGGGCAGCTGCTTGGCAATATCAATCCTCTTCTCACTGTTCCTGATGCAAGGTGAGGCAGTGACCCAGCAGCACATCTCTCTTTAGACACTCCTCTCCTCTTGTCTCATTCCCTGGTTGCATGGAGTCCGGAAGGAAAGATGCCAGAGCTTTAAACACTCTCCCTGTAGCAGGAAGACCGCTTTTCTGTTCCCCAAATTACAGTAGCTCAAAGAGCAGGGAGGGGGAGGCACCTGTGGGAACTGTACCTGGCATCTCGCTGCTGCATTTGCATTATTGTACTTCTGTAGCAGTGCTGTGTTGCTGCTGCAGCTCAAGGCTGTTCACTTGCTCCAGCTCTACCACTAACAGGGGGAAGACTATACTGTGCAACAAGACTATGCAAAAGTTGTCCAGCAGCTTCCCCTTCAGCTTGTCTGCTTCATGTTTGCTGATTCAGAGGTAGAATTTCTCTTTATATAGTCTGTCTTTCTCTGTAGTATCCAGAAATATCTCAGATTGGTGGTTGTCATACTGGATGTCCAGCATATCCCAGACAGCAAATACCTCTGTGATGGCCTGCTCAGCTTCCCTGCCTTCTCCAGAGCTACTTCTCTTCTCCACTGCTGGGGTTATGTAAGTGAATATGGTCCAGAGGTGCCAAAGGAAGCAGAAAATGTCCTTAAGTGCATTTCCTGTGAAGATCTTGGAGAGCAGGGATAGATAAACTGACCATTTCACTTCAGGGGATATGTGTGGCTGCTTTGACAAAGAATCAAAATCCCTGACCCCATGATGTGCCAAAAAGGCTTCTGTCTGGGGCTGATGGAAGACCCCTAGCTGCATAGTATTCATAGTATTTGTCCCAACATGCCAAAGGGGTGTAACAGGAGTCCCAGGCTAAAGTATCCTGATTTCCCTTGGAGTATGTTCTTGGGTTCTCATGCCCTGTCCGTGAGTTTACTGCCAAGAGGATGTTGGCAGATTCATAATCTTCCTCCTTTTTTCTAGCTCCCCCATTCAAGAACTGGACAAGACCCCAGCCCCTCCCAATAGCTCAGTGGATGTGAATTTCTACCTGATAGTTTATGGGACCATTGCAGGGGCCAATTCCCTCTTCACCATTATTCGGGCGTTCCTCTTTGCTTATGGTGCTCTCCGTGCTGCTGCTGTCATTCACGACCGACTGCTCCAAAGGGTTCTAAAGGTAATGGGCATAAAGTCCAGAGCAGGCTGAGGCTCCTGCAAGCTGCCCTTCTTCTCATAGCTGGGAGTACAGGTGTGGGAGATAGATCAAGGTTTCTGTTGGTATTGGCTGGTAGGACTGTGTTCAAAAAGGGCTGCACCACAGCCAGCACAAAGGGCCAATAAACTGGAGTTCAAAATGTGTCCTGTTCATCCCATGGAAGGATGATTTATGGCTCCCACCTGCATCTGTTCACTCATTAGCCTTGGATGTATAGCCAGTCAAGTCAAAGTAGCTTTTACAGAATGGTGAGTTCAGGTTTACATGAAATTGGAAGGAGTTATTAAGCAAGATCTAGGGCTGATGCTGGCATGTGTCAGTTAACTTTAGGTTTTTGGCTTCCTTGGGTCCTTAGGCTAGAGTTAGGATTAGGGGATTGTAAATTCAGATTAGAGGCTAGATGTGCCTGGCTACTGTTGGGCCATCCTGGTGTCTGAGTGCTTGTTTTCTCAGTAGCTGTCAGCTGTTCGATACAGAAGGAGTGCTTCCTTCTACCAGCATGAGTTGTTTGGCCACTAGTGGATGCTGGCTTTGGAGGCTGAGGTGAGGAAGTGGGTTGTGGTGGCCATCTCCTTGTGGCCTTATCTGCTCCCCTTGGTGCTGCTCTCGTGCACACTGTTCTCTGTTCATGCTGTGGTTGGATCTCACCACAGCTGACTGGCTCTCACTGTCTGGTTCCTTACAGGCCACAGTCACCTTCTTTGACACTACACCAACAGGCCGGATCGTGAACCGCTTCTCCTCAGACCTGTACTGTGTGGATGACAGCCTGCCATTTATCCTCAACATCTTCCTAGCCAACATCTATGGGCTCTTGGGCATGCTGGTGATAATGACCTATGGCCTCCCTTGGATTGGTCTGGTCTTGCTCCCTCTGGCTGTAGTCTACTTCTTCATTCAGCGCTATTACCGATTCACATCCCGGGAGCTCAAGCGCCTCTGCAGTGTCACCCTGTCTCCCATTTACACCCACTTCTCAGAGACCCTCTCAGGACTGAGCACTATCAGAGCCATGCGGGCAACAAAGAGGTGAGCAGGAAGCACAAGCACCCAGAGAGACGGCGCTATGGCTTTATAGGCCAAGGCCTTCCCCTTATGGGGCTGGTTATAGGGTGTCATTATTACCTTGAATGCCCTTTGTCTGGAGCAGTGGGAGAGGAATTTGAGTGATGCAAAACTCTGTTGTGTGCCTGACAGGTTTGAGTTGGAGAATCAGCTGTGTCTGGAGCAGAACCAGCGCTGTCTCTTTGCCAGCAACACAGTGATGGAGTGGCTGGACATCCGCTTGCAGATGATTGGGGTTGCTGTGGTTACTGCTATTGCAGGGATTGCCATCATCCAGCACCAGAGGAAGCTGGGAAATCCAGGTAGACTGCCATGGACTGATCTATGTCCTAGGCCATGCCCAAGGGTTTCTCCATTCCCAGCCCAGAGCTAAATATTTTCCTACACTGGGGTAAGATCCAGAGCTCCTGCTTCATGTCCCTAGCAAGTCACCCACAGTGTAGTGCTTCAGCTCCTGTCTCTGCTCCTGTATGTCCCCAGCCTCAAGTATGACCCCAGACTTCAGAGTCCTGACTTTTCCTTTGGGTTTTTTTGTCTACCCACCAAGATGTCAGCTCCTTCCCTGCCACTGACATTCTTGCTTGTGCTTTTGTCCTCACAGGACTTGTGGGCCTGGCACTCTCATATGCCCTGTCTGTCACAAACCTGCTCTCGGGCCTCATAGCCAGTTTCACTCACACAGAGATGCTGATGGTGAGTGTGGAGAGGACAGAGGAGTATACCACAGACATCCCCATGGAGCCCCAGGAGAAATTGGTTCAGGTAAAAGCTCAAATGTGTTCTCAGGTACTGGCCCATCTTTTCACCCTTTGCCTTGCACTTGCCCCCTGGGGAGATCGCAGGGTTCCAGTGAACAGATGGAGGGCCCTCACCACAGAAACCACCTTGATCATTCATCTTTTGCTAGTGTATCTCCTGGGGAAGATGAATCTCTGGCAGGAACTGGTGAAGGCTGGAGTGATGGGAAGGAGTAGGGAAGCAGAATGGGTACTAGATACAAGCTGTAATGGAAGAACAAGTCTAGGAATGAGCTGGAGGTGGGACTGGGCTGTGTGTTGTTTCTGCTCAGAAGCCAGGCAACCATCTAAAGGGAAGGGTGGGACTTGGACTGTGGGGAGGTGATGCTGAAGATGACAATCAATCATTATCATACCCTTTCTCACCTGTGTATCCCTCTTAGGTTTCTGCTGACTGGCCAAGTGAGGGGCTTGTGGAGTTCCAGCAAGTGGTCCTGGCATACAGGGCAGGCTTGCCTAATGCACTTGATGGCGTGAGCTTCACTGTTTACCCTGGAGAGAAGCTGGGGATTGTGGGTCGCACAGGATCTGGGAAATCCACCCTTTTCTTGGCCCTTTTCCGTATGGTGGAGATTAAATCAGGCCAGATTCTCCTCGATGGTGTTGACAGCCAGCTGGTGGGCTTGGAGGAGCTAAGGTATGGCTGAACAGAGTGAAGGGTAGCTGATAATGGCTGAGAGCTGTCAGCGGCTGGATGCCAAAGTAAAGAGTGAGAAGCAAAGGACTCACTGTTGTGGTACTCTTTTCTGATTGTGGCAGCTTTTTATGAGTCTCTCTGTTGTTTCTCAATAGTTGTGCTAAGGAAACCAGGCTGGATATGTGACCTATGTCTCTGTGCCTCCAGGATTTGTAGCAAACTAAGACACCCCATGAAAAAAGAAGTAGCAGATCTTTGTTTTTCTGCAGAACCCATCCCATGAGCCCTCAGCTTTTGTTTGCTTGCAGATCTAGGTTGGCCATCATCCCGCAGGATCCGTTTTTGTTCAGTGGCTCAATCAGAGAAAACCTGGACCCCCAGGGAAAATGGGCGGATGCTGAGCTCCGCGAGGTGCTGGAGCAGTGCCACCTGTGGGATGCTGTTACACAGATGGGTGAGTTGGAAACCAGTGAGAAGCAGCTGATGAGTGTGGGTTCTGTGAGAGGAGGGAAGGCCTTAGCTGGGGCAGGGAACTGAGGTGGATGCAGTAGGGAATGGGTTAGAACCAGTGTGGGAACAGGTCAGTGGGACCTGGTGGCATTATCTGACATTTGGAGGTAAATGGACTGGCAGGTGATGGATTGGGTGGCAGAAGTTCCCTGGTGAGACCAGCGGTGTTAGAGGAGTAGCTGAGAGATAAGCCAGGCAAGGGAACTGTGCCACATGTTGCTTGTGTCTAAGTGTAAAGGCTCCAGTTCCTAAGGCCTGGGCCTGAGCAGAATTGGGATTTTGTGTGCTTCTGGGAAAACCTTGGACTGGTGGAGCTGTTTGGGGCCCTGTGCAGATGATGCAGGTGACTGCTGATCTTGATCCCTGCAGGTGGACTGGACAGTGAGCTGGGAGAGAGGGGAAAGAGTCTGTCTGTGGGACAGAGGCAGCTGGTGTGTCTGGCCAGAGCCCTCCTGACACAGGCCAAGGTGAGTGCACTGCCTCCATCAGAGCAAGGGGGAGGGTGACCTGCTGGTGGCTGTCTGGGGATAGCAGAGGAGAGTGCTGCAGAGCTGGAAGTGTAATGGGAACAGATATCCTGTCCTAACTTCTCAGGCTTTGTCTAGCCAGGGAGTGGGGTCTCTGCTGGGGTGTTTGGGAGCTCCCTTCACTTTCTGTCACTGGCAGGTGCTGTGCATTGATGAGGCCACAGCCAGTGTGGATCAGAAGACAGACCAGCTGCTGCAGCAGACCATCCGCCAGCGCTTCGCTGACAAAACTGTTTTGACAATTGCTCACAGGTATGGAAGAACCTCTGTGCCTAAAGTCATCCTACCACTCACGGGGAGAGGTGGCTGCACATGCCATGCCTGGGCCTCAAGATGAGCATGGAGGTCTCTGTGATAAGGTTTTTCAAGTGCCAAAGCTGGACCTTCCTTGCCTTTTGCTTTTTCTGCTGGGTGCTGGGTACAACTGGATGTGAAAAAGGGAAAATGTTGTACCCAGAAGGTGGTGTCAGCAAAGGGCAAAATGCCACATCATATCACAGATTTCTCTTCCTGGGCACTGCCTGCTGGCATCGGTAGGGCAGGTGAAACCTTCCTTGTGGTTCTGCCACATAGGGCGAGGAGTAATGGAGAACTATCCTATGGAAAGGGGCAATGTGGAGACAGTGGAGGAGCAGGTGTCCTTGGCTCAGTAGAGGGCAGTGCAGGACAGCCAGCAGCAAAGGGCTGCAGCCAGCTCCTGTATAGCTCTGTCTTCCAAAATCCTGAGTTTTAGTTTCAGCCTGTACCTTGTGCCAGCAAGATAGACACTGCTCAGGCAGGACAGGACAACAGTGATTGCCTCCCATCTGAGAGACTGAGAGTACAGTTGGTGGATGGTTGCAGTCAGAGGGAGGAGGGCAAAACATGAATACTGCAGAGAAGGGATGGATCAGCATTAGGTGGTGTTCTCTGCTCTTACTCTTGCCAAGTGGAGGAGCATTTGGAGGAGGGTTATGCAATTGTAAGGAGGGTGTTTTCAAAGCACAGAGGTTACCACAAAAATAAAAATCAAATGAGCAGGTGACAGGGGCTGGTGTCCTGCTGCACAGGAGTGGGAGTGATGGATGACAGGCAGGGTGGGCTGGGCCTGGCAAGGGAATCAAGTGGGTCTTGTTAAATACATTATGTAGGAGGGAGATGGGAGGGGTGTGAAGGGAATGTGGTTCCTACACTTGGGATGTTAGCCATAAATAGAGTAGAAGTGCAAGAGCACTGTGAGCTGTGTATTTGGGTTGGGTGTGGGGAAGCCACCCTTAATGGGAGAGTAATTAAAAAGGAGAAACAGCAGAGGAAGGAGTGGCAGAAGGCAAAGCAGCAAGACTGAGCTGAAGATGGCCCCAGCCCCTTTTCCACTGTGATAAAGAGCAATGGGGGAGAGCAGTAAGGAGAGAGATGGTGGGGTTGTTTTGTATCCATGGTTTTTCCATGCCATTCAGCTTTGGGTAAAATCCAGGATGGGAGATGACTCTGTACTTGTCTCTTGCCCCGCCAAGTCACTTCCAGTGCTGCAGCCTGCACCCTGTTGGAGATGAATGTGTAAACAGAGCAGAATCTTGAACTCCATAATGCCTTTTACCTGTTCAAATCCTGTGTAGTGTCTGCCTTATGATTTGCAGATTTGTAGGGCTGTAGTTTCACACTAAATGGGGCACGACTGTGCAAAAACATTTCTGCTGCCCTGTCTTCCCTATCCAGAGCCAGAGGTTGCTGCTCTGCTGGCAGTCTGGGTAGACCTGGGCACGTATGTGTGCAGTGGGTCCTGTGGTTGGCTGTCTGGCAAGTACAAATCCAGTGGTGTTGGTAGCATAAGCAAAGATGCTAGACTGCAGGGGAATAACAGCTGATGCACAATTTCTGCTGCCCTTGGGAGGTGGCAAGTGAGGAAATGTTGGGGCAAATAAAGTAACTCACTAACCTCTGTGGGGATGGAGACATTTTGTATAACCCCAGAAACAGGCATGCCCTGAGCTTTCCTGAACAGAACTTCCCTCTGTGCTCCTGGTGCCTTGCCATGCCCAGCAACTGGAAGGCATCACTGTGCTCTCCTAAGAGGTGCTGCATTTCAGCAGCAAGCAGAGGCTCTTTGGGGAGCTGCACTGCACTGTGACCTTGAGTGGAGAGGGAGATCCTCCATAGCTCCTAATGCTGGGCATGTCTTGGGCCACCCTTAACAGCAGGGGAAGCAGTATCCAGAGGTTCTCCTCAGATCCAACAATGTGTGTCCTGGCATTTGTTGTCCACAGGCTAAACACCATCCTGGACTCGGACCGTGTGCTGGTGATGCAAGCTGGGAGAGTAGCAGAGCTGGATTCACCTGCCCGCCTAAGCCAGAAAGATGGCTCCTTGTTCCAGCACCTCCTGCACAGCAGGCAGCAATGATCTCCCTCCTGGGCTCAGCCCAGGCAGCCCATCAGCTGGGTGCCTGGCTTTCCTCACCTCAGACACCAGCCCTGTCCCTGCAGGTCAAGGACCTGCTGAGATGAGGGAGGGGCTTATTCCTGCCTGCAGGCAGCAGTTGTGTGTCCTCAGGGATGGACTGGAGTGTGGCACTGTGGCCTTTGCTTTAATAGGGAAGATGTGACCTGCTGTTGAGAGTTATGCAATCCTGGTTGGTGGGATCCTGCTCCCCTCCAATGCTTCCCTTTGAGATTACAGAGGGATTTTTTACTCATGGAAGAATCAGTAACTCCTTGTTTGAGACTTAGTCTGACATACACAATGTAAAATAAAGTGGAAATATCCTTGTGGAGCTGTTGATTCAGGTCCTTGGCCCTTTTCCTCATCAGACACTTATATTCTTATGAGATACAAGAGTGGTGCCCTCTACATGAAGACAACCCTACCTACGCTCTACTATTCCCAGAAGGCTTTTCCAAGCCCAGAAGGTTGCACCCAGGAACCTTGCTACTTTTCCTCTGGTTTTCAGTGGAGGTCTTTCCCTGAAGGGGCTAGAATGCAATTGCATTAAAGGCCTCTAAGGATAGTTTATTTCAAGACCACTCCCTCAAGGGAAATTCTCTATCCCTCCTGCCCTGCATCCAGCTGCAGAAAACCCACAGTTGCTGTCAGTTTTAGGATCTTGCTTTTGCCATAGGCACCTGGGACTCCTTCCCAACACTCTTAAGGCAATGTCTAACCCACATCTTTGCTATGCTGTCCAGGGGTAGGTGCCATTCCTTCCCCTGAGGCTGTAGGAGCCATCCCCATCCCTGCAGGTGGAGAATAAGGCAGGACAACTGTACCACAGTCTGGGTTTGCATTCTTGAGGAAAGTGATGGAGATCTTCAGCAAGTTTCTGAGCAACCTGATCTACATTGATCTGCTGAGAGCAGGAGGCTGGTGTTCAGAGGTCCCTCGCAACCTAAATTGTTTTATGATTCTTTGATACACTGTTTCTGAGCTTGTACTTATTTTATTTGATAAAGGTACATAATCCATCTGTGTATTAAAAAAATAATCTTTCTGATGAAGTCCCAGTCCCCTCTCCCAGGTCTTACTCCTACCTGAGCAGTCACTTCTTTGCTCACTTCACACCACCTTGAAACTAGCTCTGCAACCCTACAAGCCAGTAGGAGGGTTTGGGTTGTGGGGAGTTTTGCCCCACTGCTTAGCCACTACATCCATGAGGAGGCACAGAAATCCCTGGTCTGGGACAGAGACACTGATTGCTGCACACCAGACCAGCAGAGGCAGGAACAGACCTCATACAAAGGGTAAGTGACCCAACCATCTGCTGCCTCTCAGCCATGCTTTAGCAATGGTGGAGAAGGCAGTTTTGTGTCTGCTTCCTATGTTCATCCCAGGCTTACATCCACTGTGGGGAGTTTAGCCTTTCTTTGTATGAGAAAAGCTGCAGTGACTGTTCTGAGGTTAGAGCCAGCTGCTGCCTGCCTTAGAGTGAATGGGAGAGGAAAGGAGGACCTGGATCCTGTATTGCTCCTGAACCAGCCACAGCACAGCCTTGGCATCTCCAGCTTCACCTATGAGGACATATGAGAAGGATCAGCTCAGGCCCAGAGGAGAGCAAATAGTGAGGCAGGAGAGCCCACTGGAGAGGCAAAGGATCTTGGTCATTTGTGGCCAGACCAGAAAGGACGGCTTAGTAAGCGAGTCATAGAGATCTCTGGATTATCAGGAGGAAAGTACGGAACATGTTTGTAACCCCCAAGTCTGACAGGAATAGGAGGGTGCATCAGCCAGGGCAGAAGAAGGGCATGAGACCTGCAATGATTTTTGAAGTCTCTTTTTACAGAACCACAAGGCTAGGGAGCAAGGGTGTTTGCTCACTCCCTAGGGACATGGCGTCTGAAATGACAGCCTCCAGAAACAGCCAGGAACTACCCCATACAGTACTGTGGCAGGGAGACCCATGCAGCTATAACTGTCCCAAAGGCCCCAGAAGAAGCATCCCAACACCAGCAGAAATGAGGATAAAGCCCCTTCCTGTAGTCGCAGAGAGGAGTTACAAAGGGTCTGGCAGTATTTGGGCTTGCAAGAGGGCTGTGCCCTCCTCAGCACTATGTGTCCTGTTTCTGAGTGCTGGAGTCAGATGACAGTGGTGCCTGCATGGCACGGGCTGCTGCAGGCAGCACACCACAACTTCCCTGCAGGGCCGGCCCAACACAGCCCTGCCTTCAAATGCCCGTGGGTGCCAGCTGAGCCAGCCAGCCAGGAGACAGCTCAGACCCAGGCAGGGCCATCACACCAATGCTCAACACCCAGGGTTTTGTTGATGCGTTTGCTGCCCTGGGAGCCCTTCCCCGCTGCCCAGTTGGTGCCGGTGTGGCTCTGCAGGGTGCAGTTCAAGGGGTTTGCCAGCATGATGACCTGCCAGGGCCTGGTTCAGAGTCCTCACAGCTCTGTGGTCTTCCTTGGCTCAATCAAGATGGTGTTGAGCATGCCCACCTGACACTCCTGGTCTTGGAGCTTTCTTGCAGCCTGAGAAGGGCTTTGGCACCAGTTCGACCTTTGACGGCCTCTCTGCCAGTTCCTCAGCATTAGCAGGACAGTGATGAGGACCAGCACTGCTGTCAGCACCCCAAACACCAGCACTGTCACCAGCTGGGCTTCACTCAGCCCTGAGTCCCTTTGGGTCACCACCTCCTTCACAGAGATTTTCAACAACCCTCCCCCTGGCTCTTTCTCACTGTGGTTGGCCACACGCCGCCCTGTGACCACAGTCCTGATTGGCTCTGGCTGTGTCACCCCTGGTGTCTCACTAGTGCTTTTCAAACCTCCAACATTCTCATGGTTTGCAGGGTGGTAGGGAGGAGACCAGGTGGGCTCAGGGATAGAGATCTCACAGGTTTTGCCAGTGAAACGGTCAGGACACAAGCAGTCATAGTCATTGATGCGGTCATAGCACTTCGCTCCATTTTTGCACGGCTGGCTGGCGCAGTCGTTGATGTTGATGGTGCAGAAACGCCCTTCAAAGCCCACCTGGCACTGGCAGGAGAAGCGGTTGACACCATCGTGGCAGGTGGCCCCATTAGCACAGGGGCGCATCAGGCAGTCATCCACATCATGCTCACAGAGAGCCCCCACAAAGCCAGCGAGACACCGGCAGGTGAAACTACTGGCAAAGCCATTTTCATCTTGACATTGCCCACCATTCTTGCACGGAGACCTGTGTGGAGAGAGCGAGGATAGGTCATGGTCCTGGAGACCAAGCGGCTTCCCCCACCCCAAGTGTGTACCTGAGGTAAACACGCAGAGCTGCTTGCGTGGTCAGTGTGTCCAGTTCTTTCCATGGGAGCAGCTATCTCTAGGAGAAGACTGGATGGGAGTTCCTGTTTCCTTGAGTGAGAGGCCATGGGACCTCCTCAAAGGCTGTGGCTGTGCACAGGCCCACCACCCACCAGGGAAGGTCTTCAGCCAAATGATCTGAAGAGGAAACATGCCCTCCTGATGCTCCCCACAGGCATCATGGATGTCAGCTCATCACACCTACAGCAGTTTGGCTGCCTGGGAGATAGGATGTCCCAGGCATGATGAATAGATTCCTGTCCTCTTACAGCAAGGCCAGGAATCTGTTCAGATTGCAACAAAGCCGTTACCCTGGTGGGACCACGCAGTGCATGCTGCTAAACCAAAGCCAAAGGTGATTTTGGCTTAACTCCATTACTGTATGGAAATTCACAGGTAATGAGCCAAGCTGGGCCTCTACTTGGCAGTGTGTGACCCAAAGTTAATGCTGTCTGTAATCTCACTGCAGTGTCTCACCCTGCCTTCTCACATGGCCCTGTCTTCATCTCACAGTCTTTCCCGTGGAAACCTTCTGGACACAGGCAGGAGTAATCCCCATCTCGATCGTAGATGCACTGTGCCCCGTTCTGGCAGGGGGACTGGTGTTGACAGATGTGTATGTCTGAGGGGAAAAAGATAGTGTCAATTAGAGAGAAAAGAGGGTTGATGTGGCCAACTCAGTGCAAACACAACCCACAGAACCCCCTGGGGATGGATAAGTGGCAAGAGTTTCTCTCTTCTCCCCTCCAATAGGCACCTGCAGCAACAGAAGTGCAGTGCCTGCGTGGTTGTGAAGATGCAGTGCATGCCAACTGTCTGACCAGTGGAGATCCCCTTGTACAGACAAGTCCCTAGGGAGAAGGGGAGAAGTGAGAAGGGGAGTCCCCCAGATGCCTGCTGAAGGCAGGAAGCCTTGGGGAAAGCAGGGGATGATGCTTGGAGTCCTGATGCAGCATGGGAAATGCAAGGAATTAATCTGCTCCATTTCCTGAGGCCAGCAAGCTTCACACCAGCTCCTGCCATACAGCCATGGAAAAAGTGTCAGCAGTCTGACCTCTCTTGCAGGAACAGAATGGTCCCAGCTGTGGCTGCCAGGCAACATCCCATCTCCCAAGCAGCCAAAACAGCATCACCCAGGTGGCTTCTGGCTATGCCAGCTGATATATCCATGAGGGTGTGCTGGGCTTCTACTCTCAGCACCAGATGTGGGGATGCCCAGCCCACAACTCACCTTTGTCACAGAACTTGCCAGCCCAGCCAGTGTGACAGATGCACTGCCAAGGCTGGTGGCATGTCCCATGAAGACAGCCTGGCATGCGCACGCACTCCTCACAGTACTCCCCCTCCCAGCCTGGATCACACCTGCAGGAGGACAGGGCATAGCAGCATAATCAAATCAAATCAAATAATCAAATCCAGCAGGAAAGCTGGCTACGTGCTGTGCAGGGCCCCTACAGAGACAGCAGTGCTCGGATACCCTCCCAAAGGCCCCATGGACCTCCTAGCTCCTTCTTCCAGAGGTAAGTACTGGCATCTCATCTGTCCGAGGAAGCAAGCAGACACCCCCTGCAGCCAGGGATGGTGAGTGGCCAGCAACAGAGCTAAGCAATTTCACTTTCACTGCCCACATCCCTCTGATCTCCTCCAACCAGCCGCTCTGTATACACCACTGCACTAGCTCAGCAATTCTGCCTCCCACAGCAGGCAGCCACTCTGACAGGCAGAGAGGAGCCCATCCCTAACCCTGAGCTTCCTGAGGGAAAGGGTCAAGAGGCTGCTGAGGTCCGTGTGTTTCACTGCTTCTCTCTGCATTATAATGTGTGTCATTTTTTGTCTGGAGTGCACAGTAAGCCAGCTGTGAAACCTTGCTTGCTATGGCTGGTGCACAGAACAGTCTTATCAGCCAGCTCACAAGGGCAGTGCAATGGGAGAACCTGCAGCACACAATGAGTCTTCTGGCCCCAGAAGAGCAGGGCAGTGGCAATGCCTAAGCAAAGCCAAGCTGTATTGCTCCAGGGGCAGGCATCCCTCAGACCTGCCAGCTCCAAGGCAGAAAGCAAGTGATAACAAGATGAGAGCTCAGAGGAGGTGGCACCAAGCCACAACAAAAGATATACTAAAACCAGCACAATGGAACCAAACAAAAACAACACAGTTTCTAGAGTAAGGAAGGGAGTTCATTTTCATGGCTGGGGCTCATTTAAGCACAATGTGTGGTGACTGCAGTTTTTTTGAGCTGGCCTACAGCTGCACTTTCAAACCTGGGTTGGCTGTTGTTGTATGTTGTTCCAAAGAGATGACGAGTGAGGAAAATGGTAAAAAAAAAAAAAAAATAATATATATACATACACATATATTAATTAGAGGCTTTTCAATGGGACTGGAAGTGATACCATGTGCCTGTTATAGTCTGGGGAAATACATTAATACCTGGACAGCCCTGAGCAGAGGGATGTTTACACCCCTACCCCCAGTACCTGCAAAGAGCAGGTGCTACCAATTCTTCCACTTCTCCAAAAGGGAGCTGGCCAACCTAAAATTTGCCAGGAAGGGGGCCAGGTAAGCAGCCAAGTCTCCCTGAGTTTGAGGTGATTTTGAGGTACTACCAAGCCACAGGATTCAGCAAATGCTCTGAAGGCCTGAAATCAGCAGCAGCAACTCATGTGTGGAAAGATCTGCAGCTGGGACACCTGTCACAATGTGACATGTGGCCTTTCTCATTGGGGCTTGCAGCACCGTGCTCCCCCAACCAGCCACAGCTGCTGAAAGGGCTCAGGGAGGAGCTCTATGCAGCTGCAAACGAGGCCCCAGCCAAACCAGAGCTGGACACTCCCTGATGCAGCAGCCAGCAAGAACAAGTGGCCCAGGTGTGGTGTGACAACAGGGGTTGTTCTGTGAAAGGGGATTGACCATGCCCTGGTGAGGAGAGCAGTCTGCCCCTTGCAGCCACAGGTGTCCAAGCCAGCCCAAAGCCAGCCTTTGCCTCCCGGTGCTGCCTTTTAGAGTGGGGCTCCAGATGGCCCTACAGTGGGACAACAGGCAGTGGGTCTGGGGCAGCCCAGAGCAGGTATATGGGTGCTCCCCAGACTGAAGTGCAGGGTCAGGCTCTGAGCTTTGATCCTGCGGGATCTGAGCACCAGCTGGAGCTGGGATGCCAAGTACCACCTCTGCTGCTGTAGCTCACAGCTTGCTGGTAAACCCTTTTTGAAAATATCCGGAGATCCCCATCACAGCTCAGGCTTCTGAGAGGGGACCCCTGAAGCCCTCAGTTATATGGATGGCTGGAAGCCCTTCTCTTCCATGCCTCAGGGAGAGCACCTCCATCTCAATCAGTAAGGAGGCCAAGCAAGCTGATCAACCCTCATGCCTGCCCTGCTGCCTGATGACATTGCCCCATCATATCTGAGCCTAAAGGCTGCTTCCCATCACCCAGGCATGGCCAGGCTATCCTGGGCTTACCTCTAGACAAAAAGGGCTCAGCAGAATAACAGTGGTCAGTGGGTGAAGGTGGGCACCCTGGAAGCACTGGAGCAAAGGCTAGAGGGGACCAGCAAGAGGCTGAGGCATCAAAATCTCTCACTCCAGAAAGTGTCAGGTAAGAAGAGAGCAGAGTGATCGGTTCCAGGTGTGGGTGGGTGGAAGAGGAGGTGCTTCAGCTCCAGGCAGGGGAGTAGGCACCAGGGACACAACGTCAAGGGAGGGAGAGCAGTTACAGTCAGGAGCAGCAGAGAGCCAAACACAAGCCATACCTGCACTTCCCATCCTGGTCACAGCAGCCATGGGAGAGATTGCAGCGCTCACTGCAGTCATCCCCTACAAGACAAGAGACATGTGGACTTGGATTAAGCAGAGAACTATAGATGATTCCAGATCTGCCCATGGCCCTAAGTGTTTCCTTAAGTGCTTAGCCTACCTGTCCCCAGAACTGTAAGGTGGGGGACCTTCCTTTCACTCACTGGATGCCACACAAGAAATGAAGATTTCACAGTCCACTGTCTATAACACTGTCTTTATTGAGAAATGGGGCTCTGTTTCAAAACTACCCAGTCTCTGGTCATCTTTCCCACCTTTTCTCTGCTGCCTCCCTTAGATTTTGGGCCCTTCTAGGCAAGAGCTGGGGTTGCCTGTGCATTAAGACAACTTGTGTAATAGGGACTGACCCACCTGGGACCTCCTCTCAATAGTCTTGCAGTAAGTATGGTGAGAAAGCTCAGAGCCAAGTACTGCAAGGGGCGCAACGGGACCAAGGATGGAAATGGAAAGAATGGTTCTTTACCTCCCAGGATGTTACCATCTCCAAGGACAGCTATTGGCAAAGAGTGGTGTGACAGGGGCTCCTGCCCTCTTCCAGGACCCAGTTGCCAGAACTCCCCTCCCAGCACAGGGAAGCAGGACTTGGCATCACATGGGGCCAAGTATCCAGTTCTGTTTATTTATTTAAAAGCCATAGAAGCTGTAACTGAGCCATGGCCTCACTGTGCCATTTCTCATTCTCTCCTTTGTGCCAGGTGTTCCCTTTCATCTCCACCTTCCCCTCTTCCCCACTACTCGCTTGCATCTTAGCTCCAGAGGTGAGCTGGTTCACTCTGGCTCCATAAGCAGCAGAACTAGAGCAGATGTCAAGAAGCAGGGGGGTTTCTCCAGAAGTCTTGTGCAAGTCTTGTGCAAGCCAGGCCCAGGAGGTGGATGTCCTTACCTGAGCCCCTCCATCCTGGACTGAAACAGATTAAAGCCCCCATGCCTAAAGATGCGCTCAGGCTTTCCCAAGCAGCATCTTGTGCTGCCTGGGAAAATGTGCAGGGGAAGAAATCCCCTGTGCATGCAATTTTGCTGCAGTAGGCAGCAGGTCCCACTGCACAGGGTAAGAGCCTCCTAAAACAAGTCACTATGGAGCTGGAGCAGCATCCTGGAACTGCTCAGCCCCAAGCCTGGGTATTGCCACCTTTCCTATTTGTAACCATCTCTCCTGGCACAAGGCTTTGGGAATTCATTGCTTACCCAGAGCAGGGATAGAGCAAACTAATCTTTGGGAAGGATTTTGTCTCACTGAACCCAGGGTTAGCTGTTCACTTTAGGGACCTTCTTTCCCCTGAGCAAGCTGGAAATTTGGGAACCCATTAGCCCTAACTGAGAGAGCCAGAGCAGCAGGAATATCTCTGTCAGTCTGCTCAGGCATTGCCACCCCTGTGGGTAAGAGTTTCCAGTGTCATACCTCGGGTGATTCATGACTGGGCAGCATTTTCTGCTTTTCCAAGTCAGACCATCTCAATTTTGCATGGAAAACTGAGGAGACTTCAGCAATGCCAAGGACAGGTTTGGAAAGATGGAAATGAAAGAGAAGGACCCATGTGTACAGAGACTCACCTTGCACAAGCTGGTGATGGGCCAAGAGGATCCAAATCAAGGACATGAGCTGGAGACAGAAGTTCCTGAGCATGGTCAGTGTGGCCCCACCGAGATGAACACCTACAGAGAGAAAAAGAGCAAGCTCAGCAAAATCCCTTGGCTGACACCACAGCTCCTCTCTACTGCCTGGGAGTTTGAGTTGAAACATCCAGTTTTATACAGCTTTGTCACCACACTCCCCTCTGTTCCATCCAGACTCCTTCCTCTAAGTCAGTGTTGGGGCACTAAGAATTAAAAAGCTTTTGAGAATGTGTATATAGCAGAATCTAGGGTGCACACTCAATCCTGAGTGTGTAATGGCTCAGGCTGTTACAGGACATCTTGAAGCTGCTGTCAGGAGAAATACCCACCCAGCTGTGGGGACCTTCATCTTCCCTCCCTAGATCTGGGATGCTTCAGCTTCATGTTAATTAAGGTCCTCCTGTGCACATTTGAATGAATAAATGGGCTGAGTGTTCTTCACAGTGCCCAGGCTGCTTTTCAAACCCTACAATGAGAGTAGGGAGTCCAGCAGATCTAGCAGAGGAGCAGGCAAAAAAGCAGCAGCCCTCTTTCATTGTCCAAGCAAGAGTGTAGCAACAGGCACTATTGCTGGGCTGCAGCCCCAGGCAGGAAATGTGAACACACACTTCTCACTAGGTGGGGTTCGGTCCTTTTCCTCAGCTGCCCTACAAGAGAGCCCCGTCAGCTCAAGGTTCCTGCACCCATCTATTTTCCAACAGCCTCCTGCCCTCTTGAAGTAGCATTAAATACTTTCCAAAAATGCTTCACTCCCTCCCAGCCTTCTGGGATTGTTAAGGGCAGGAAATTCAAGGGTTATATCATAAATATATTACTGTAATGAGATGGGAGGAGTTAAACAGTTCTGTTAAGAGAATGGCGAAGGTATGGAGCAGACTCTATCCAGCTGCGTGGGTGTGATGAACAGGGGCCATTCCACTTCCAATTCTGGAAGGTTATGTTTGGTCCATAGTTGTGTGAGAGACTTCCAAGATGGGGACATAAGTCCTCCTACTCACATGTACACATGAATTGTAGGAAGAGGTTTTGGGGTCCCTGCTAAGAGCTTCACCTGCCTGGACTGGACATAATAGCCCATAAAAGCAATGATGTTGTTTGAAGCATCTTTCCAGCAAACAAACCACCACCAACGAAGGATGCAGCATTTTCAGAGGGGCTACAGGATGTTACTGCCACTGCCCCAGCCAAGTCCCACCATTGATTGCTGCATCTTCCCTCCCCACAGTCCCTTTGACAAAATGCTTTCAGGACTCTTCTTCACCTCATGCCCCTAAACACTGGGCAGTGTCAAACAGCTGCTGCATTTCAGGGGAGGGTGAAGCAATTGCTATGAAACTTATAAAATAATTTAGGGCTGAAGAGTATAATATTCCTTCAGGGCTGTGAGAAGCATAAGCTCCAATCATATGCCATTGCAAAGGCTGTTTTTTTTCCCCATTGCAAAGGCTGATTTTCCCCGACAGCTCCCCACTTCAGGCATAGCCTCTCAGGCCTCCCCACCTAGTCACCCCATGTGTGCTGCTCCCAGCAGAACCCCCAGGGTCAACCCGGACCCCAGCATCCTGGGAGGCAGCTGGTGCCAGGGAGAGGTGTGAGCAGTTCCCACCTGGGCAGGCCTGGCTTTGGGGGTCACAACGACATGGGTGAGGGAGCTCCCTCCATCCCACTTATCCACCTCTGCCTGGCCGGGCTGGGAGCTACCAGACCTCCGGGTGCTGCGAGTATGACCCCGAGTCTATTAACCTCCCTTTCGAGGGTATCAGAGACCTCTGTGCATTTGGGGACTAGCAGGGACATCCCCAGGACTCGGGCTATCAGCACTGCTCCAAGTCCGAAGGCTATCGGGACCCCTCCGGGCTGGTGTCCGGGGGCAAGGGTGGGAACCTCGAGGGGATGCCGCGCCGCTGCGTCTCGCCGCGCCTGTCCCCCCGCCCCATCCCCCCGGGGCTTTGGGACCACCCCAAGCCCAGTGCCCCCCGGAGGGGCACGGCCACGGGGGTGCTCGCCTTCCCCCCAGTCCCGCCCCACCCCAGGGCTGTCCCCGGAGGGGACCCTCCGCGGAGCCCCGCCGGTGCCCCTGCGGCCGGGGCGGCGGCAGGTAAAAGGGGGTCGGCGGGGCTGGGGCGCTGTGGGTCCCCGGCCCCTGCTCACCTCGGCGACACGGCGGCTCGCGGGGCTATCGCGGGGTGCGGCGGCGGGGGACGGCCATGCCCGGTGCGGCGGCGGCCGGGCTGGGGAGGCGCGGGGCTGCGGAGGGAGCTGCCGCCGCGTGTGCCGCGCCGCTCCGCCCGCCGCCGCCGCCGCCGCCGCCGTGCAGCCCCGGCCGCCTGCCAGCGGCTGCGTGTGCCTGCACATCCCCGCTCCCTCCCCGGGACATCCCGCCTCCCGCCGCCCCAAACCGCAGGCAGCCCCCGATTCGGCCCGCCCTGCCCGCTCACCCCTGCCCTGCTCCCGCCGCCGGGGGCGGGGGGACCCCGGCACGGCCCCGCCCGACCCCACCGCCCCGGGGAGCTGCGGCTGCGAGGGCTCACCGGCCCCGGCTCCCAGCACCGATCGCAGAGCACGGAGAGGTGTCCCGGGCTGGCGATCCCCGCAGGGGCGCGGCCTTGCTGGGGGCACCCCGCCCGGGGCTCCGTGGGGGCTTCCGCGCTCCCCGCCCTCGCCGGGGCAGGGACGCGGTCCCGCGGGGCACTGAGTTTCTCAGCCCGGCGCCCCTCTCAGGAATAGGTGCGCGATGATCCGAGCCTTCGTTTTGCTCAGATTATCTGAAATAATACTAATAAGCAAAAACACCTCCTGCAGCCCCTCCCTGATGTCCTGGGGTCCACTAAAACACCTCCACTGGCAAACTGTAGAAGCCCCATCCTTAAAATAAAGGTTCAACTTGTAGTAGTCACCCCACAAAAAAGAAGCCATCCAGAGAAGCTGTTGTCCCCAACATTTTTCTCACTTCCACTCATGGGATTTGGACATCAGCACTTCAGTGGACAATAAGGAACAATCAGGAAACTATGGGAGAGGGTCTGGGCTGTCACACCTTCAGAAGAAACAACTGCTCCCTCTCCTCCTCACCTTGCATGGCCTTTCTGCTGCTTGACAAGATGATATCCATCACCTTCAAAGGTCCTAGCAATCCTTAATTAAATTACAAGTTCACATCAGTCAGCTTTTTTCTACCCTTGTATCCCACAAGGTTTGCTTTTTTTTACCCAGAAGGAAGAAGAACCATGTCCTACAGGCACTTAATGGATGTTTTCATGCTCCATCTCATCTCATCAGACAAAGCTCAACAAATCCCTGCTCTCACCTTCTCTAGTCCCCCCAGCCCTCTGCAGTTCCTGACAGCCCTGTCAGTCCCCTGTGGCAACCATGGGTAGGTAGCTCTGCAGGCCTCAGGACCCAGTAAGAGCCCAAGCAGCAACCCCATCAAAGCCAAGGTCTCTACCAGCTCTGAGCAGGGACCCCTACTTTCTCATCCTTGGCATGCCTGGACAACACAACATGATTGAGCGATAAAATGGAAAATGGAGGCCTACCACCCTGCCTACCTGTGCAGCAGCTGCCTCCTTCCTGCCTCCCTCCTGCTCTCCTGTCAGCCAGGAGCCCTGTTCCATCCCTTGCCTTCTTCCTCCTTCTGTCTCTATCATCCCACAGACAGAGGGACAGAGAAGTCCAAACCTCCTGCTTAGGTTGCTCCATCAGCTCTTTGGATATTTATGGGACAGGTGGGCACCAGCTCCATCCTGAGATACTTCCTGTGATTCTACATCCCTTCTCATCCCCCGATCCCTCACAGCCAGCTCAGCCTGCTTTTGAGCCCTGATTCCTACCATGTCTAGAGCTTACAGCAAAAAGGAGAGGGGAAGACTGAGGGAAAAGCACAGCTTGTGGTACTTGGTTTAAAACCAGACAACATCTCCTTCCATCGCTACAGCTCTAGGGTCTGGAACGATCCACATTTCTGCTCTGACACCCATAACACCCTGCCTTGCACTCTTAGCCAGTCATGGTTGGAAGCTAAGGCAACACCTCCAACACTGAGTGTAGGCTGCTCAGCCTCACCTCACCTCCTCCCTGAAATCCTACCACCTTCACTAAATGTGTCAGATAGAACACCACCTACTGCAACATCCTCATCTGCTCCTGTATTCCTCTTCTGGGATCTGCCCTGCTCCTGACCGCACTGCAGTGCAATGTCATTTCACAGCCATGCCCCGGCGCTCTTAAACCTCACCTGCTTAAATGTCCCTAAAAAACCCTCTGGATGCCATGTGTGCATTTGAATGGGAAGACAGGAGGGGGCCTGCAGAGGGGCTCCGACATATGCTGATATCTAAGTGTCTGAGTCCACAGCATGAGCACTGTGAGAGATGGAGATGGGGCTAGGTTGCAGCCAACAGACTCGGACATGTGGCTCTCCCTGTGCTGCCTCTCTTGGAGGTGAGAGCTGTACCAGCAAGTGAGGGCTCTCCAGGCTGAGGAGATAAAGTTGGTTGCTGAAGATCTGAGCTCCAAGGAAGGGGAATGAAGAACAAAATCCAGGGTGGGATTTCAGAAGGTGGGATACTGAGGAAATGTGTTTAGTGGTTTGAGGTTTGGCTTTGCATTTGAGTATCACAGAGAGAAGCAGGCAGGGATGGATGGAGTAAAAGGGGAATACAGAGGAGGGAGAAGAGACCCATGCAATGGGAACCTTGGGTGCACTCCTTCTTCCACTCTGAAGGGCTCCAGTCCCATCCCAGGGCACAATCCTGTCTCAGATTTGCTGTGTCAGTCTGTGGACTGCCTAGTACTATTTAATCAGAGCAGCTCTACTTGCAGACCCAAGAAATGGGCATTGAAGGGATTCCTGTGGTTGGCTTAGACCCTGCTCTACCAGGCTCTGATCCGTGCCGTGCCATCCCTAGAGGCGTCTCAGATGGAACAGCTGCTAGATCAGAATTAGGGAGCATTTTTTCCTAGCCATAAGAGTACCTCCATGACTTTTCCCTCCAGCAAAGGAAACCCCACAAAGCAGGGACCTGGAGCGGGAACAGGAGCAAACTTTTGTCAGTGTTTTCCCTCCAATGCATGCCAGATGAATACTCCCTCCCCCACCACCATCCCAACACACCTTCACCACTCACAGACAGAGGGAGGAATTACCTGTCAAAACCAGCTGAAGCTGCTTCCCTTTCTTCCGGAGTCTGGAACCTGCACCTTGGAGGCAGCCAGACATCAGGGACAAGAAGCAGATGGTGAGCTAAGAAAACAGATAATGATGCCTCTTTTCCTTCACAAAGAAGCCTTCTTCAGAGCAGCAGCTCTTCCCTGTGCAGAAGCCCAGAGAAATTCACCCCTTCCTGCTCATTCTAATTCCTGAAGAAAGGTGGAAAAGCAGCACAAAGAAGCTGGAGAAAGACTGCAAACATCTCTGAGCTGCCAACTCAAATGATCATCCTCTTCAGCTCTTGCTCTGGGTCACCCTCTCCGCCTTACGTACAGCACCAACCCGGGGTCTCTAGGTTAAAACAAATGTTCTCCCCCATGCCACCCCCCTTGTTTTTCCAATTCCACCCCAGCCCACAACAAACAGCAGCTCACTGGCCCTACAGCCATGTAACCCAACCCCAGCCATTGTTCCCCTTCCACAAGGTCTATATTTGACTTTGCAGCAGCACCGTAGCTGTGCATATGTGTGTGTGTGTGTGTGCATGTGTGTGCACTCTCTGCACACACACGCTCTGATATTTGTTCAGAGCCTCATTCCCCAGATGCCCGGGATTGCTTAGAAATAGCTTCCATGGGCAGTAGGTGTTTGTGCCTTCAGCAAGGAAGTGGAGGGGGCAGGAAAAAGAGAAGCAGGAGGGGGTGGGATTTGAAGGCAGAAAACCTCCTGGCTCTTTTCTCACAATTTGCACCATCTCGACGCTCTGCCACACTGTGGAGCATGGCCAGGCTAGCAGACAGCAATGCATGCACTCAGCAGTGGAACTGATGGCATATCTGGGGAATGATGGAGAAAAGGACAAGCTGTGGTCTCAGTGACTCTCTCTGGTGTTACCCTGCCTCAGGTTTTGCTCTCTGGTGGCAAAAGCACAGTTAAGCCTCCAAAAACTCTTCAAATATTCCTTCAAATCACCAGAAATGCCACTTGGAAGTACCCAATTCCCCTGGCCTGGTGGGTTTGCAAGGGGTGCCTCAGGGAATGGGAGCTGCCCTTGGATTCACCTTCGTACGTTCCAGTACTGCACTAAGAGTAGCCATCCTAGGCTTCCCCAAGATGTATTTTTTATTTGTCCAAAGCCTCCAGGAATGCTGCCCAAGTCCAATGTCACGGTCTCTGTGACCCCAGAGAATCTGGGAACACTGCCTAGACTTGGCATGAACTTCTTTTATTTGCTTCTTTTGTGACCTGACAGGATATAAGACAAAATGAGAAAAAAACGCAATCCAAATGAATGACAGGGAGGATTACTTTCATCCTAAACACTGATGATCCAGTGAACTTATTGCCACTGGGTAACAAGGAAAGGCATTCATTAAAAAAAAACCTGACTAGACATTTATATAGACAATGAGAATAAATAGGAATGAACTCCAAAGAGCTATAAACCCTCTTGCTCCAGGGCATTGAAGATGAGTTCTAGGTGATGGTACAAGGAGCAGCTTTCCACGAGGGCAGATTCTGCAGTAATTTTGTGCAAGGCAATGTTTGTACCTTTCCCTGAGCCATGGAGGCCCAGCCCTGGGAGATGAAGGATGCTGGGCACGGGTAAGCACCATCCATGCATACCCACTACACACATTTGCCATTAGCGAGGCCAAGGCAGGATGAGCTGTGTCAATGCCCTGGTGGTGCCTGTGAGATGTCCTGGAGAAGTGATTCCCAGCTGCTCAAAGCCAAGCATCCAAAATTCTGATCATCAGCTTGCTTCTTCTCTGAGAGCCAGATGCAGGGAGTTCTCATCTCCAGGGCTGCTGCTTCCTGAGGGGCGGTCTGCACTCTCCACTGGCCTCCAGGCAGCTGCTCTGTTGGGACTATCTAAAATCTGACTGCCTGCTCGACTGCTTCACTAAAACAGATCCTCTGAGTGTGGGAGAATGCATGTGTCATTGTGATGGACTCGAGTTCAGTACCTGACAGCCTTCAAACCTGCTGTGAGGAGCAGCAAAAAAGTAAGCTTAAATCACATGTTATTTTGAGATACAGATTCCTCAAATCCACCCTCACTACTTCAATCCAAGACAAAACAAAGGTATCAGGGTAAAAAGAATTAAAAAAGAAAGATTAAATACTAGAGGAAAAAGACCTAGACTTGAAGAGGGGGAAAAAGAGAATGACGTATACATGGAGGGCAGTTAGAGAAAAGAGGTTTTACCTGTGTCCCCACAGCTCAAAAGGCTGAGTAAGCCCCCTTCAAAAAACCCTCTGAGTTCATGAGAAGGTGTAGGATCTTGTTTTGCCCTGTGATTTCTGGCTTCTCTCTGGGTGCATGTATAACAGCTAATGTCAGGGCTCTCCCAAGGGCACTGATTCAGGGAGTGTATCCGTTCCCCCTACCTGCCTCCTGCTGCCAGGAGGAGGTCTGGAAGGGCTGAAGTGGGAAGGAGATGTCTGCCAGGCTTTCCCTTTGCTGGCACACACCCATGGGTTCCTCAAAGCCCGTCTCCAGCTATGCAGTCTCCCTTTGCCTTTCCAGCTGGCAGTTCTAGCAATGAAACCTCTCAATCTCACCAGGATCACACAAGCATTTAATGGGAGACTCTTGAAGCAAATCTTTTGTACTTTCTTAGTGCTTGCCTCTGAGCTTGCTCTGGGGTGTTTACAGGGGGTGGCATATCTTGGTGTTTGCAGTGAAACCTGGCAGGAGAGCCTGTTGCAGAGAATGTCAAGGTCATTTCATGAAACTATGGCCTGTGCTTAGAAAGACTGGAACCACGGCTGCAGAGAAGTCCATAATTAGCAGCCCCAGGGGATGTGGACGAGTGTTGGGCGGGAGGCTAATTGTAGACTGGCTGTCTCCTTGGCCTTCAGCAGTTCTCGTGAAGCGGAGAAGTGGTGAGCTCAGCCAAGCACCAAGCGTGTCCTAGGGAAAGGTAATTCCTCCCTGGCCTGCCTGGACTCGTCCCTATAAACAACAAGAGCTCCACAGGGAGAGCAGCACTGCAGATTTCATGGAAAAAAAAAAGTCTTTGTGAGTTGGAGGTGCATGCTAGCCACACAGAAGGGCTCTTTGAGAGACAACACACAGCCATGTGTGTCTACATGATAGAGACTGTGAGTCCCTGCTCTGCCTCAGAGGGCCTGGAGGATCAGCTACTCCTTCCCCATTTGTGTACCGTGGTGAAGTGCCAATCCCCACACCCCAGTGTGTGGTGTCCTCCTCTCGCACATGGTAAGCACTGTGCTCAGACCTGGATGAAGCCCTGTCTATCTGCAAACACCAAGGAGAGCTGGTGTTACACCTAACTCTCTGCCACCTACCCATATGCTCCAGTAGACGTCCTCCCCCTTCCTCTCCACATACTTTTAACTCAGTTCATTTCAAACACTTTATTAGCATGACAAGCTAAACAAGTTTTGACGAAGGGGAAGGGAGGCAGAGCCCCTTGAGTCTTGGTCTGAGGCTGCCACAGTGACTCCAGCCTTTGCTTTCCATAGGGTTTGCCTTGCATTGGAGCAGCCATCCTGTCTGTCAGGCACAATCTCTCCACTCCTTCACCAGTCTCTGGTGCACAGCAGCACTCATGCTGGATTTAGCTCCCAGTGGGATGAAGAATTTACAGTGACCTTTGGTGGGGCTAAGGTGAAGCTGCAGGGAGGAGAAACTGCAATGCTGGGGCAGCTTCTTCTGTAGGGAGTTGACCTCGAGGAACAGTGGTATCTGTGGTATGGATCCCAGCTGGGAACTGAATTTTTCTGGAAAAAATACCCTGTATAATGTTATAGCCCAATACTGTTCTCTTGCAGAGCCCTGCAACTGTGCAGAGTAAGAGTTGGAGGCACCTGTACAGGGCTCAGTGCAAGAGCTGGGATCGTGGCATGGAGCTGGTGGTGAGCAGAGAAATGAGTGGGATGCCACAAACAAATACTTGAGGTCAGAAAATCCTGATTTCAGCTGCCTGCCCCCAGGAGTGATGCAGCCAGTACAAAGTGAGTGCAAAGAGCAGGAATATACCACTGCCAGACTCTGCACTCTGTGCCTCACATCGAATACTGCACCTCAGCAACAGGCAAGAGCTCACTGTTGCTGCACAATTTTGTGGCTAGTTAGAAATTGCCAGTAGGGGTCACTGATATATATTTATTTTATTCTATTTTTATACACACACTTTTATAAATTTATAGAAGACTTGCATAGGCAGCAATTGCAATGGGCAAGCATTGAAGTGCAGTATGTTGTTCAAGCATAGAGGCTGGGGGAAAGTGCCCCTATGTATGTCTGAAATACCACTGTGAGCTGTACGTCGTGCTCTGCTCAAACCTGTGATGGCACCAAGCTGTGCCAAGCACTGGGATGCTGCAATGGTGGATTTTTGTCATTGTTCCCCAGTTCTGCCTGCATCTTCTGTTTCATATTGCCAGAAGTGCTTTGAGAGAGATTCAAAAGATTCAGAGATTCAAGCCTCAAGGGCAGGATATTGTGTCTGCTTGTTTTTCTGTGCAGTGCCCAGCACAGATACATCCCAACCACAGTGGGTGCCTTTGGGCAGTCCCCATAAGACAAGCAGCATTTTGTGTTGGGTTGGGTCAGCAGTGTTTTGTTCTTCAGCTGCCAATGCTGGGGAATATGTTTGCTTGTGAAAAGACTCCAGTGTTTTTTTGATGGTTGAATCTCCATTAAACTGAAAATTGAGTCTACCCTCACTCTTACATGGCGGGATGGCCTGAACTATACACGTGGGTATGTTTTTAGCAACTGTTTTATTGGCGGGCTGGTTATATTTGTCTGGTAAGTGTATGCTCCAGGCATACTGGCAGAATGTGTTTGGCTGTCCAATTCGGCATCCACAGACTTGTTTGACTGTCACAGGCTGGCAGTATTTCATTGATCTTATTGTTCCTGAAATGCTGTTAGTTTTGTGTGCTGAGCTCCTCTTGTATTGACATATCCCAGAGTGAAAACTGGGATATGTCTGCTCAAACTAAGTCTCAGCTCTTTTTGGTTTTGGTGGACTCATCCATCCAAGAAACATCTTTTGCTTCTGAAGGTTTCCCAGCTGATGTCTACTGGGGAATCCTCTGTGCAACTGGAGTTAGAGAAGTAGCTGAGGAGACATGTGTTTCATAGAAGTCTCTTTACCACTGCAACTCTTAGGCAGGTGACAGCCTCCAAGTCAGCCACCAAGGGGCTGTCCAGCACCCACCATCTTCCTCACTTGATCAGGTTTGATGGAAAACTTGAGAGGACCAAGCCTGCACTGCCTTCTTCTGGTGGGGAGACATTATTTCTGGCATCTCCTTTTTCACTAGCCAAGACCATAGGCACTTCAGAGGGATTTGTCCTTCCACAGGGTGGCACCTGCCCCTCCAGGGGTTCCTTTTATTCAGTTACAAGGGTCTATATAAAGTGCTGCCAGCTGGAAAGTATTTTGAAGAGATTCCTCCCTGCTCTTCACTAAGGGTCATAAATTCAGCTGGTATCTGAAAGAATCTCAAATGTACTTCCAGGATTGTTTGCTGAGGGCTTTACATCTGCCAGAGGCCCCTTAAAATAAAAGGATTATTGGGAGTCAAGTGTTAGATTACCTGGTGCTTGTTAATTGAACTTCAGAGGCATTAGTGAGCAACTGGCTCTAGCAGGGAGCTGCACTTTGGTATTAATGGTGTTATATAAATGAATATAATGTAACCTAGCGTCATGCTTCTGCATCATGTCACATCTCTGGGCTCAGGGCAATGGTGAGTCCAGCTCACAAGCATATCAGATATAGGGAAAGGTAGGGTGGATGTATGTGGAGAGGAAGCGGGATTGGGAATCAAGGCCTTTGGGATCTGAGGGAAGAGTGTGTTTTGGTGCTCAGAGCAGGTGATTGGTGCTCAACCAGCACAAGATGAGTTCCTGTCTTTCTTGGTGGTCTGACCTTGAGATCTGATTTTGAGAAGAGTTTAATGGAAGCAGTAAATGACAAGACCATTTGAAAATCAGCCTCTCTTCTTCATTCAGGCCTTATTTCACCTAGACTCGTGAAAAGTTTGAAGATCCTACTCTGACAAGTCACTAAAAGAAAGCAAAGCACTTTAATCATTGCTGCCATCAGTGCTCACCCACGGAAACCTGAACAGACCACAGCTGTGAAGGCTCCAGGGCAGCAAGGCCTGGTGGAAATGAGAAACCTCATCAGCTATGAAAATTTCATCAGCTGGCGCTGTGGAAGCAAGAATCTGGAAGTGCAGAGCAGATGGGCAGCCTGGATTCTTGGAGCCATTGTCCTTCTGCTTGTTATCTGACTCCAGCACAGGGAGGGTTTGGAGAATGTATGGGGGCACAAATACTGAAGGCTTTCTTGAAATATCCCTGGCTGACGCGTGGTGTTGTGCAGACAGCCCTTGCTGGGCGCTCAGCAGACGTTTTTGCACAATATTCCCAAGGTCATGGAAGTGGGGTCCTGCTGAGCACCTGTCTTTTATTGTGTAAGAGAGGGGACCACTTGGGCAGAGTTTGCAGTACTGTGAGCCTGGTACTACCTGAATGTAAATCTGAAGGCTTTGTAAATGTAGTAGTACATTGAAGAACATCATGTAAGTTCTATCAAAACCTTTTTGAACCGGGAAAATTTCCTCAGGACTAGGCTTCATTTTTTACTGTGTGAATCATCAATTCATGAGATGTTTGTGAAACAACAGGATATGGAAGCAGTGGGTAAGTCTATGCACTGGGCATGAAAAGCAATGGAAAAAGTACCTGTCTGATCTCAGCATTGAATAAATGGGGTGATTTAGTTAGAAATTAAAATGTACTGATTTTTCAAAACCCAAAACTAGAGCAACACAGCAGAAGATTTTGCAAATGAATACCAAAGCACATTCACAAATTGTGTCAGGGTTTGACTAGCTCTTGCCTGGCACACGCTGTCCTCAGCATCCCTCCTTTAAGAAGCAGAGAGTTGTTCTTGGGGGTTTTCAGGTGGGTTTCTCCATTTACTACTCTACTTTCTCCCTCCCTCTCCACCTGGTCCCACTGTTGGGTTTCTATTTCTCTAGAGACAGGCTGGGATACGCCCGAGGCTGTCGGGTCGTTTCCCAGAACGCGGGACACGTAGGAAGGGGCAGGGGCAGGAGCGGTTCCCGGCCCCCGACACTGAGGGCGGCCGCTCCCGCCCCGCCGGGACTGCCCCGCCCCGCCCCTCCGCGCGTGCCGTCCGATGACGCAACCGCGCCGCGACGTGGGGATTCCGCCGGATTACCCGGCGTGCCCCGCGGCAAAATGGCGGCCTAAGGCGAGAGCGCGGGCCGGGGCCGGGCGGGGGCAAAGTTTGGGGCGGGCCCGAGGCGGGGTCGAACCGAGGCCGAACCGGCCGCAAAGTCACTGGGACCCTTGGTGGCGCCGAGCCCGACCGGGTCAGAGCCGGGCTGGGGCTCCGGGGGCGGGGAGCGGGGAGCGCGACCGGCTGGGGACGAAGCCCCGGGCGGGGCCCCCTGCGCTCCTGGGCCCCTGCGGGCTTCGGACGACGCCCAGCGAGCGGGGTGGGCCTTTTCTGTCCACGTGTGTGGCGAGGAATTGTAGAATTTCCGTAGGACAGCGGGTTCGGGCGAGTTGCACCGTGGCCGGGGGGGGGGGCGGGGTCAGCCAGGTGGGGCGGGGGCTGGGTGCGAGAGGACGGCGAGGCCCCAGGGAAGGGACGGTGTCCGTGAGGAAGGGTGGTGATGCCACTGCCTCGGTCATCAGGGCGTTACGGAGCTCCTCCTCCCGGGGAAGACCCGTGTCAGAGAGCAGCGCAGGCACGGAATCAGCAGGGAGAACCTGGTCCTCGCAGGGTGTAGCTGTTCCTGAGTGATGGAGAGTTAGGTGGTGTGATGGAGACTTAGATGGTGCGGAGGATGAGAAAGCAGTATCTCTGCAGGGAGCGTTGCTGGAGTAGGAGCTGCAAAATGGAACAAGTCTGGACCAGCAGCTGTGTTAAAGAACCAGAGTGTTACTGGCAGAGGCAGGGTTGGAAGAGAAGAATCAGCATTCCTCTGGTGTCGGACTCGGCAGGGGTTAATGGGAAATTCTCTGCCAGCCTGGACATCCTCTCTAGTGCAAGGGATGCCTTCCCCTGTAGAACCAGTGTGCAGCCTCTGAGAAAATGGGGAGACTTTAAAGGCAAACAGGTGAACAGTAAATGCTGTACTGCTTCTGGCTCTGAGCTTGAGCACTGCATGGAGCAGAGTAAAGGATTGAGTGCTAATACACAGATTTTTGGGTGTGCGTGAGGTAGGCATCAGGGTGTGCAAATGATACACAAATCTGGCAAGGCTGAGAATGACCTAGATCTGAGAGATGCCAGGTGGCTCTTGTGCACTGAAAAGAATCACCCATCACAGGTAGATAGTTCTGTGCCAGTGAAAGCTTTTCAGAGCTATACTTTTCTGTTTTACAGATTCAGAGAAGGAACTGGGACCTATAAAGGACCTATATAAAATGAAGTAATGAATTTTTACTAAATCTTCAGATAGCAGGTAAGAAAGTCAGGAATGAGCTGATGCTGAGTCAGACTGTGGCTTTTTTGTACCACTAGTGGAATTTTTTTGAGACCATATGAACCACATACCTGAAACAGTAACCCTCTTTGTGGTGTTCTCTGTATCATAGTAGGCCTGTGTTGCCAGAATTGAGAGGCCAGGGGTGTTAGTGAAATGGGAGTGACCCTGAGAAATTCAGCAAGAGCTTCTGGGAAGAAAAGTTCAATTAAAGATGTAAGCCAGTGCTCTTGACATGCCATCTGGGAAATCAAGCTTAAATGTGCTTTATCAGTGCCAAAGTAGCCATGCTGGCCGTATAATTCACAAGGGATCTGCCCAGCCATAATCCAAATGAAATCCTTTCTGACCATCCTGCTCTTGCAATAGTGGCAGTGTCAAAGTTAGCTGGTTCTAGTGGCCCTCTGTTCTGTCAGGTTATTTATTCCACCATGTTATTTTTCCACACAAATTTTAACTGTGCCTGTGATGGGTGGTGCAGGTGTACCTGCACTCACTGTTGAGATCCAGTTTAGAGGAGCAGTTGTTTGGTACCCAGCTGGTTTTTTTATTGTACACTGTCAGATCACCTTTATAACAACTCCTTTCTCTGCAGAAAGTACCTAGATCCCAGCAGTGCTTTGCATACAGTGTGCTTTAGCTTCTGGGTGCTAAATCAGCATTTAAGCTACCGGGTCTTAGCTGTGGTATCAAGAGGAGTTTTTAATTCCTTCCCAGGCACCCAGTGCTCATGAAATCTTGAGTGCATTTCAGCAGGGCCAGTGGAGTTCTAAAGGGCAGCCCGTGGTTATCTTCATCTTTAGTATTAACAAGGCATTGGGTCAGGAGGGGATGAGTTACTTGCCAAGACCTGTTGCTTCTTCACTCTCCAAACCAGCTTTCTGAACTAAAGATGACCTTGCATGCTTTTCCACTCTGTTTAAAGTTGTTTGTTAGCTGCTGCTAAGTCACTTGCTTTTCAGCCAACAAACCCTCAGTTCTTATCTCTGCCATCCACCCTAAATACAGTCATGGTATAGCTTGTCAGGGAGATAGGTAAAAGCTTTGAAAAAGCTGTAGTCTTTTGCAGGTCTGCCTGCTTCTTGTCCCAGCACAGAAGAAATCAAGTTAGATGGGACAAATTATTTTTGTTCAGTGTACTGGTCTGAATAGTATCAGAGGTGGCTTGGAAAAAGGGCTTGTGGCAGCTGGTGTGGCATATAAAGTGTTTTTAAAAAGGTGAAGAAAGCCAAGCTATTTGAGAGGTAGCAAAGAAGACAAATTTTAGAAAATGTATCTGTATATTTTGGTGGTTGATTTCATGCTTGTGAGTCTTAGAGGCTGATGGTTTTTCTGAAGGTGAACTCCCTAACCTGTTAAAATGTCTGCCATGTTTTATGGAGAATCTACTGAAAACTGGATTCTGATATTTCCATGTGTCACCACATCTACAGTGTAGATCCAAGAATCAGTTCTGGAGGTTAGGTCCTGACAAATTTACTGTGTTATGTTTTGTTGTCACAGGCCTTGTTTCTCCAGCACAGAGTGACAACAGAACTCTCTGCCTTACGTATTGCTGGGGAAATGCAACATGTAGAGGTCTCAAATGAGCCTGCATGTGATGCAGATTGAGGGTAGGATTCCTCTGCTAATAAATGAGGATCTGGCTTGACACCTTTTTGATTCATCTTGCTCTTTTTACTGGGCTTGCCAGGATCTGTAATTCTGATAATACAGCAGATTTTCTTGACCATTTGACTTGATTAATGCTTTGAGAGTAAATTTAAGGTCCTGAAACTGGATATATTCATCTCCTTGCTTGAGGGTTTTTGGTGGGGAAGGTACCTCATTTCTGTATGACATCCTGAGCTTCGGAGAGAGAGTGCTTGTTGGCATTTGTGCCAGCTGTGTGTATTTCAGATCACTAGTAACTGGGTAAATACGATCCTCTCTGAGATTCTTTTATGCAGGACTGCAAAGGAACTATGTGTGCAACCTATGCAAACAGGACGAATGCCTTAGGGCACGAAATCATCCATCCTGTTTCCCTGCCAGTTCCCCTACCTGAGGGCTTTTCCTTAGATCTAGATTGGCTGAATCTGTAACTGTAGTAGGAAGAATGTTACTTTTTAAAGTTGAAATACCTTTACAGCTCATTGGAGGGGAAGGGCAATGTTATGGTCAGAAAGATACCTAATTTCTGCCACAGATTTATTGTGTTCAGATCATTACTGTTTCTTACTCTTCATTCTTTGCTTGGAAAAGATTAACACCATTCATAGTAGGGATTTGAGGATGTGTGTAGATGCTTAGATACTATGGTGTTGAATGCTTTAGTAAAGCTTGGTGGAAGAGAAATGAAATGGTATTTCAAGCTCTGACTTTGAAATGAAGCAGAACCCTATGTGATCTATTGTCCTGTGTATTCTGTAGTATGGTGAAATTGCTATGGAGTGCAAGCCAGGCGCTACCTTGTTTAAGGCAAGTAGGCACTCTGAGACCTCACTGTTTTTGCCTTCCCAGGAACTATTTGCTTGCTTTGCTCATGTCTAACCTTGCCTCAATCATTTTGACTTCAAGGACAATTTTCTCCTTTTTGCTTCATTGCTTGTTCCATTCTCAGAGTAACATTCTCTTCATTGTCAGGATGTTCATGTATGGTTTTATTCCAAATATGCTCAGCCAGAGAGGGCCAAAAGCAGCAGCTTACAGGATGTTTTGTAGTTGGAATGACATAAGCCAGCCTCTCCAGAGGGTCCTCCTGGGACAAGCTGCTCTTAGGAAGGAAATGGCGTGGAAAACCATGTAGGAGTGTGAGAATAGCTTTGCAATGGTTGGAATGCAGTATAAGCATCACTTGGGTGGGCTCAGTTTTCCTCTGCTTTTCAACAAAGCCTGAGGAAGACTGCTGTGCAGGGGTAAAGGAGCTGGAATGTATTCTTCAGTTGAGGTGAATGCAATTCAGTGAAACTGATAGGCATCAAACTGAATAATGATTTTAAAGTATTTTCACATGATGTCTAATCTGTGGAAATTCACTACCACATAATAGTGCTGAGGCTAAGAGCTGAGTGGGATTCAGAAAAGATCAAGCACTTAGGAGTGGAAATGTTCAGACTTGCTTTACTTAAAGAACATGTTTTGGAAGGTGTATTTTTCAGACCTAATCCAATCTCTTAACAGGTAAAGGTTTGAAGAAATGGCAATGTGTTCCATAATTGTCCACTAAGGCTTCTTGCTCCAGCTACTAAAACACCTTAATGTATTGGCCTGTGTCAGGGGCAAGGTATTGAATCACTTCTGTGCTGTGTTAGGTTGCTTGCTGACCTTGCTTTTTGTGGTAACTGCATTAGGGGAAAGAAAAATAAAAGCAACAAATCACCAACCAAAGAACAAATCCACAAAGCACTGCAGCTGCTCTGATTAGTCCTGGTAGTTGAGGATTTTAAGCTGGTGAAGAGCAAGGTCTGTGGAAGGATAGTGTGGTTCCTAGAGGAGAAACATCTTACTGATAAACATGGAGATGTGCAGCTATTGTCTTTTCATGCTGAGTGGTCAGGCAGAGCACTTGCTGCTTCTTCCCTTTGTTTGTAAGGGGAAAGAATGTGTGGAGTTTGGCCTCTCCACGTTGCAGTCTTGTTGTGGACTTTGGTCTGTGAAATGTCTGAAAGACAGGGCTTTAAGGCTGTTCAAGTGAGTTCTGGTATGTTGTAGCATGAGCCTGGATGTACTAATGTCTGTGAAGACAGTTCGTGTCCTGTACTCTCATGTCCAATCTGTTGAGGATCAGGAGATTCATCAGTGCTGCAAGTAGGTATAAATTCAATTTGATGCATGGGCTAATAAAGATGAGTGGCAGTGGCATGAAAATATGTATAAAAAGCTGTGTGTTTGTAATGTTTGCATAAATGCAAGGGGAACTGAAGGAAAGTGTCTGTATTTTCAGAGAAGCACAAGATCCCTGTATGGGTCCTATGGGTGTCTTTGGGAACAACAACATGTGCTTTAGGGCACATGTCTTTAACCCTTTTGTGGCAGGGCTAACAGCTGAGAATAAACAATTACTGACTGTCACAGAAGTTTTGTATTGCTGTTAAAGTAAAATGGTCAGGATTGGAAAGTAGGTTTTCCTGCAAGGGTTGGACGGATTTTTAGGCAGAGAGTATCTGACCAGCTTCTGGTGGCAAGAGAAAACTGGTTTAAATTTTTGATTTCTTAAGGGTTAGGAAATTCAGACGTGCAAGTCCCACAGTGATTTCTATGTCTCTGGTTGAGTTCTCTATTTGTATTTTAGCTCTGTGATAAAGCTGGTTTTGGGAATGTTGTAGGAGTCGTAACTGGATTTTCTTACTCTCATGTTTAAAGTCTCAGTTGTCCAGCTGTGTTAATGTAACACTCATGCACAAATGGTTCTGAAATCAAAAGGGACAGATGAGATAGTCTCTCTAATTATTGAGGAATTACACATAGGCTCATAAAAAGCCTTAGGCGAGTTTTACTTTGTAGCATTTGTTTCAAAAGAATATAAGTTATTTTCCCAAGGTAATAATTAGATAATTGTTGTGGCTGTAAGGTTTTTGACCATTATTTTGGCATATGCTACTCAGAGTAACTGATTTTGGACCTGCATATGTCTTACTTCACAAGCTCTCTGCAATTCTCAAAGATACATTGCTGCTCTGTCTCCTACATCAGATTTCTTCCTGCAGCTTAGTGTTCATTAGTGATGACTCTGCTGCTGCACAACTGGAAGATTAAAAATATTCTAGGGAAATGAGTTGAGATCTGGTGTCTCTCACAACTGAATAGTGATTGCAGTTAAAGCTACTGTTCTGGGGTTTTTTTCCCTTGAGTATTTTATTAATATTTTTTTCATTATGAAGAACTCTTCTCCCTCCTCTTTTATCTTTAGGAGATTTGTACCCAGTGTATTGTATGAAAAGCATTTTCAAATGGAGAAAGAAAATGAAAAATGATAGGATTTTTGTGCTTAAAATTAAGTTGTTTTGAGTAACCTTCCTTGAGAATGGACTTCAAGCTTACATCCTGCCTTTAAGTGCATTTAGTTTTGTGAGCAGAAAGTGTTTTGTGCACTAAAGTATGGAAAATATCTTTATTTCCCTTTTAAAATGTAAGCATTGCTTACAGCACAGTTATGTGAATACTGGGAAATGAAAACTTTGCTCAAAAGGGTTTTCTCAGGTAACTACATTTTGCTAGAGATACACTCTGTTATTAGATGTCTGTGTAGGCACTCAATCCAATTTCTTCTACAAGTGATGTGGAGAGTCATTTTTGGCAAATGTCTCATACCAGTTTGGTTTTACTCCTGAAAGCAAATCACCCTTGCTGGGCTACAGAATTTTGGTAGATTCTACTTATAAGTGTATTCATTTTCCCATGATTAGATGATGCCTTTGCAAAAAGGTCCCCAGGTTTATCTGAAATGGCTGTAACAGAATTCAGTGTTGTCAAGGCCCCAGCTGGATGGGGCTGTATTACTGTGCAGCTCCAGTGATGATTTACTGCCTGACTGACAACTCACAATATAAACATTAGTCGAAGCATGATCTTGTCCCAAAACCCCGCCTACTCAAGGAGCCAGGAGTCTTCCTGCCACGCGCCATAAATCGTTTATGGTTTGCTCATGCCCATACATTTGAAAAGCAGCTGTGGAGTGGGGGATTAGCAGTTTGCAGAAGGCCCGTGCGGGGCTAAATTAGGGTCTCTTGCTCTGATGGTGAATACCAGTATTGGAATAGCAGGAGTGCTTCTCAGCAGTGGAAGGCAATTTACTCTGGGAATGGGGGTGGGTACAGGGTATCTGTGAGGGTACAGCAGCCAGGAGAGAGTGTTGGATTGCAATGCTCCAGTTTGAGCTTTGATGCCTGATTGATAGCTGCCTAGCACTGCATGGGGTTGAATAAGTCATGGTTAGTTCTGTGGGCTTAAGATTTTATTTATGTATTTATTATTTCTATGTATTTTGCACATATATAGAGAGACACAAAATGTAAGCCTACTTCTGTCTCCTAGGAGCTGAAGGATGATAGAGTTTTTCAGTGGTTTTTTTGTTTTTTTACAGTGTGATGAGTGATTTCCCTTTTCCTAGCCCATGGTAGCAGAATCAAATTATATGCAAGGCCATTTGGGGCTTCACAACTAATTTTAAGCTTTTATAAGAAGTTTTACTGTGCCACTTGGATTTATTACAGCTTTGCAACTTCAGCTCCCAAAGGAAAACTATTTTTGTTCTGGCTGCAATAATTTAAATTACTTCCTAGAGCTTCTAATGACTAACTCGTGTTTATGGTGAAAGCTTCCATTTATCCAAACCCTGAAAGCACAATCTGTTTAGTAGCATAACTCTAAATGTATTGATGCTTTATATCAATGGCAAGTACATCAGAACCTAAAGTCAATTGGTACCTTCAAGTCTTCCTGTAATAAAGAGAATATGTAAGTTTTTCTGTACAGATGGGACTAGACAGTACAGTTCAGAGATCTGTGTGCTGGTTGAAGGCCCAGCTGCTGAGTAAAGCAGATATAAGTAGATCATTTTCAGCTGGGTTGGTTACTCATTAACAAAGCCTTTCTTGGGTGGGTTGGGTAAGAATCCAGATGGAATGTGTCAGCAGTGTGTCCCTTCTAGATGCATAAGCTGAACATGAGTGCTTCCAGACTGTACCATGAGCATCCATGGGGCCACAGGCAAAGACAGTGGGCTCTGGGTAAAGCAGGTGATTGTTTCCAATACAACACAATTAGGAGACTTCTTATTGTTTTATTGAAACTTCTGCATGGGCTTCTCTCTCAAACGTTCCATGTTCCTGGAGCTTTCTGCTGTGCTTGCTTCTGTTGGAGGTTTGGGGAGAGTAGCTGGAGGGGCTTATCCTAGGCTTATTTTTCTTACTGCTTTTGGTGAAAGGCTCCATCTGCTGAGATGGAGGCCAGATAGTGCCAAATATATTTGTGGCTGTTTGTGTGGGCATTTTGAGATTTGGAAGGTTCTTTGCTGATGAGCTGTAGGTCATTTCATGTCAGATTGGCTGAGTTTCCATTGAGCTGGTTCTTTGTTGCAGCAATGCATACGGACTGTGTATGTTTGGGGATCCCTATTACCTATCTCAGATGGAGAGGGCTTTCCTCCTCTTCATTACCTCCTCTCTCCCCACAAGAAAAAAATCATCACCTGGAGAGCTGTTAACCTCCAGATTGAATTAGATGTTTTGCTGTTACTTATGTAGACCTTTCAGATGCATACTAAGCTTAGAGAGGGGTGTGGATATGTTATAGTATTTTGAGCTTTCCCTCCTTTTCCGTGTTTTTGATACTAAAGTTGAAATTCACCCTTCCCATTCCCTGGGAACTGATGCAAAGGAATTGGT
Organism: Lonchura striata; assembly: GCF_050655825.1. Classification (NCBI taxonomy): domain Eukaryota; kingdom Metazoa; phylum Chordata; class Aves; order Passeriformes; family Estrildidae; genus Lonchura; species Lonchura striata. Next base: position 79,022,758 of record NC_140705.1, on the reverse strand, counting down.
GTCACCCAGAGCAAAGCTCAGTCCACTTTGCCTCGAGGCCCTGCCTCTCCAGGTTAGGACTTTGCTTGACTTCTACGGACAGCAGTTTGTTTATGAGCTTTTGTTACCTGAATCTTGTGGTGTGGGTCTGAGGGGTAATACCGTTCAGGGCACTGGAAGTCTCAGCTCAGCCAGAATAGGGAAGGGGAGGGATAGAGTTAGTACAGTTAACTCATCCCCCCCAACCCCCCCCCCCCCCCCCGCACCCTCCTTTCTTCCCTGTTTCCTCACCTGCCCAGCTGTGTAGTAGGTTAGCAGTACGTGTCTGTTCTTATTCTTATGAAAGTAGACTTTGTTCTCTGAAGACTGCTAATCATGCCCCATGGGGGTGTAATCAGTTATAAAGTATTTAATACAGAGCAGGCGGGAACAGGCTGCCTGGCTGGGCTGGCAGATTGCAACACTACAATTATAAAGGGCCCCTTTCCCCCACTCACCCACCCACCGGTGGCAGGATGAGGGTACCGTGAAACAGTATTGAGTCTATGAAAAGTAAAGATGTAGTGGGGGAAGGGAGAGGAGAGGCTGTAGAGCCAGCTCCTATTCTGGGAAACAGGCAGACCTACATTCTGTGAGAGCTGCAGCCATTGCAGGTTGCACTGTTGAGACTTGTGGAGTTTGCCTGCTGTCACCATGGAAGGGGATTGCACAGGGATGGTCCTTGGCAATGTGTAGAACAGCAGGGGCTTCCGTCCTGTCTGAAATGGGCTTTCTGTTGGTGCTTGGGGTTGGAGAGGTATGGAGTGGTTAGAAGCCCATTCTCCTGCTTGCAGTGATTTAGACACCTAATCTGCAAATCCTGCCAGACTTCTATTTATATCTTTGGATATAAATCTATTGGTAAATTTGCCTTTCATGCCTCATTCTTCCAAGTACTGGAGCTACTGCAGCTTATGAAGGGAACAGGTAGCCTGAGGCCTTGAATTTCAACAGGCAAGAGAAAGTCTACTGGACCTCAGTCTGGTCTGTTCTTGTTACTTAATCTCAGATCATTTCCCTCTGTGAGGGCCTTGAAATGCACATGTGGGGTGTGGAGCAGCTGTGCTGCAAGCCTTATAAATCATCCCTGCTCCAGCAGCCTACTAAATGGTATGTCTCTGGAGTTTATGGTTACATTGACCTTTCACTTTTGAGGTTCCCTAGAGGTTACAGTGTTTCAGCCCTTAATTGGTTTTCTCTGAATTTTCTGACCCTGTTTTCTGTCTGTTACATTCAAGTCGGGTTATATTCTTGCTGCAGTGCTCTTGAGAGTGTTGGTTTTCCTGTTTGGTGCTGAGAGAGCACTGGTTGTTGAGTCTCAGAGTTAGTCCTTAGCACTGGGATGGATTTTTAAGGTTATCAGGAGTGGGTTGTTGTTTAGTTATGTTGCACAGAGTAAGTGCAGATTTACAATGTGGGGAGTTCACAATATAGACTTGAGAATTCTGCTGACAGTTTCACATCTGAGGCATCCCTCAGAGTAACTTCATATTTGAGAATGTGAATTCTTTGGAAAGCTTTAGGATTTGTAGGATTGCCACATGAGGGAGGATTAATGGTTTTTTCTGACTAGAGCACAGAGTCTCTTTGCAACTCTAAAATGATGAGGTTCTGAGATAAGAGGTTACCTGGTGTCTTGGGTGTTTGTACATTAAGTTTTTCTTCTCTTGATCACTGAAATGACCCAGTGTCAGTGCTGTAATGGAAGAATGTTGTAAAGTGAAGGTCAGATCTGTATGTGTGGGCAGTGGAGACAAGCATTTACAGAACAATTTTTGGGGTAATGAGGAAGGCCCTCCATCCCAGAAAAGCTACTTCAATTAAGGTAGGATGGTTTTCTAGGGATAGAAAAATACCTGGATCCTTCCAAGCATCCCTGTTGCCCAAAGTCAACTTCTTATTCAGCCCTGCCCCATCAGCACAAAAGGTGTCAGTGTTAATATTTGCCCCTTGTCTTAAAGGAAGAGTCAGGGAAATTCCCTTCCCAGGCTAGTGCACAGAGCTGTTCCTGCCCTGGACTGTGGCTACTTTCCAGCCTGGGTGGCAGCTCCTTCTCCCTGTGGGTTTCGTGCCCAGTCGAGAACTCTCCTGCCTTGCTCTGTTTCTCTTGTCCTTTTGGATCAAGAAGTTGCCTGGAGAACTTGACCTTCACACAAATGAATCAGGGGCTGAAGTTGTCGTTGGGGTCCTGACGGTGGCCACGCAGGCAGTGTGGAGAGGGAGCATGGTGGGTGTCAGCGGGGTGGGTGTGTGGGCTTGCTACTTGTTTTCCTTCTCTGCCTGATGAGGAATGCAATGTGTTTGCCTTTCTTGGCCTGTGGTTGCAGCCGCATTCCTGCAGTGGGAGTCAGCACGGCGGCGGGTGGCGTGCTGTTCATGCCCCGTGGCTACATGCTTTCAGCTCCACATGAAAGGTGTATTTAGTGTGTAGCTTGTGCCATTCCTGGCCACACCTGGTGGCCTGCAGGCATGCAAGAGGTGGAGTCTGGCTGTGTTTGCAGATGGCATTCAGGGTTCAAACTTCTTGCTTGTGGAAAGGCTGGAGCTGAATCCATGCTAAACAACCCCAGGAATGCACCGGGAGAGCTGAGCGGCACAGTCACTCCAGGGGCATGTCCTAGCAGCAATGTTTCCTTTATAGCTGCAGCAAAATAACTCATGCCTGCTTTTCCAAAGGAACTGACTGTTTGCTTGGGTGTGTTGTACGGTTTAATTTACACCGATAAGGCAAATTAAGGTTGGCTTTTTCCCCCTGCAGCCTGTGTGCTCTTGGCAGTCAGTAGATGATTGAGTGGTTTGTGCCATCCATCTCTGCTCAGTACATGAGGTGTCTGCCTGGCTCTGAGATTTAACCTGGGCAGGAGTGCTTCCCCCAGTCGGCAGGTAAATATCCTGTTCCAACTTATTCTGGAAAATCTTTCCTTTTCTAGCTGGTACCCCAAGAACTGAGGACAGGAAGTTTGCTGAAAGATGGCAGATCAGGATGTAGCTGTTGTTTTGGGATCCTTGTTATGATATATGTTTTGAGAAATGGTCACTAGTTTGCTATGCACCCGTCATGCAAGCCATCCTTGTCCTCTATACAACTCTTTCATTTGCCTGGCACAGGGAAACGTGATCCTGTTTGGTAGCATCACTATAGGCAGCCCATAGGTAAGGCTTGTGGAAGTAACAGCAGACCATCTTCTCTGTTCTGGGTAAGCCCTGGGCTGTTCATTATCCTGTTTGCTTGGATCTTTTGCAGTTTCCCTTTTGGCAAATTCTAGTAGCCTGAAATTCTGTGACCTGCCAGTCACTTCCTTATTAAAGTTAGTCTTTTGCAGAGGACCTCCTTACTGCCATCCTTAGACAGTAGCAGGAATTAAAGAATTTGCTCTCAAAGGTTCTCTGGCTTTATAGCTTAGTTTTTGCTTTTTAGCTGTCACCACACTCACCACGTGAGTCACTGCAGAGCACGCTGCAAACAGGTCCATGCCACCCTCTCTCCAGAAGACTGTATCACTTTTCAAAGCAGGATCTCAGTAATAGTGTTTAAGGGAATGCTACTTGTTCCAAGGCTATTAGCATCATGAAACAATTGGAAATTATTCACATTGGACTCTCTTCTCTTTTGGTTTCATGTAAAGTGTGCATTTCATTTCAAACTAGTTGCCACTGACTCCATACATGACTATTAGGGCTTGGATGCTGAGAGAGTGTGTTGCCTGAATCTTCATTTTTCTTCCTCTGTTCTGTAGTGGCAGATTGGACAATATGCCCTGCAGCAATGAGAGGTGGTAGCAAAATATAAGTAAGTCCAAAATTGGATTGTGTGGCAGGTTACTGACAGAGCATTTTAAGTGTGTATCATCATTGCCATACTGGCTGTTTCAGCTTTGTCATGCAATATGGGCTATGGCTGCAAAGATGGAGGTCTCGTTTTGGATTAGATACTGCTTCTGCTGACATTTTACAGTTGCCAGGAAAGGAGTGAGGGAATAAGAATGACATGGATGTGGTGTTGGCCAAGGAGGAAGTACAGCTGATTATTGGCCTTTTTCCATCCTGTCGGTGAGTTTTAATATGTTATGGAGAGAAAGTCACTAACTCCTTGTTTTGGCTTCCCTGCTCTGAACTTCAAGACTCTACGAATCCAGGCCTCTTTGCAGCCGTATCCGGGCAATGTGTTCCTGTGGCTAGAGCTGTAACCCTCACAAGCAGCTAGATCTCCCCCTGGTGGAATAGAGAGTAGAAGGCACTGCTGCGGCTGGACGGTAAAATAGGGAATTGGTCTGATCCTGGGCACACTGAGCCGTCAGCAGATGTGGGGTTTGTCCAGTTGAGACATTCCTTAGTCCAGAGTCACAGACTTAGCAGAGCTGCACTCGTGCAGCTGCATGAAGCTGAAGGCATGAGTGAACAGCTCATTGTTGATACTGAGCAAACACCTTGTTTGTGCAACATCTGCCTGGCTATATGCTGGCATTGCTCCATGGTCTTTACCCTTAGATGAGCAGTGAGCTACTAGCTCTTTGGGTTCTTGTCTAACACTTGACCAAAAAAAGGTACCTGGAATGTGATGGCTTGCTTTCTTTAAGATATCTGGGGTTTTATTAGTCCTCAATTAGAGCCCCTTTGAGGATAGGTGATTTCACTTGTAGCTCAAATATTTTGCATTCCCTGCTTGTTCTCTGAAGAGCTGCATAGGGTTTACTTGTGGAGGATCTACAGGAGGGAGCCCTGTGTAGGGAAGGAGCTTGTCTGTTTAGCATTACTAGAAAGGAGTGGTTTTCCTTAACCTTAGAATAATTAATGGACTTATTCTATCCCAAAAGACAACAGTGGTAAAGGCATTTCAGTTTTACAAGAGCAATGCCAGGCAGGGGATGTGAAGTAGACTGGAGAAGCTGACCTTGTGGTAAAACTTGTGGTGAAAGTAAGTGATGGGCCTTTCCTGCAATTGCCCCTTGAGACAATTGATGCTCATAATGAGCTCCAGCTGAAGAACAGCACTGGTGCTAGCAATGATGACAGATGTGGAAGGAGGTAGTTAATGGGAGCTCTCTCTGACTCATGCCACAGAGAGAAGTTGTGTCTGGAGGAAGTGCTGAAGCAGCCCAGCTTGGTCACAAGTGGGGAATCTGTGGTTATCCCCCTCCAAGGGAGGAAGGTGAACCTAGGAGGTACAATACAGTATATAAAGGACAAGCAGTGCAGCCTATGACTGAGAGGCAGCCTCCCTGTGCAGGGCAGGGGGTGGAGGTGTGAGTCCCCTCTGCTGTGGCTGGGATCCTGCTGTTAAAAGGACTGACTGGAGCCCAGGGGAACAGGGAGGGAGGAGCTGTAGTCAGTTGCGTGCTTTACACAGGTCATGAGTGAAAGATAGATGGGTGGATCTGTTTGTTTTTCCTAAACTGGATTAAGCCATGTTGCATTTCTGTGACTGAATTCAGAATGAAGTCTCTCAGTTATTCAGTGGTGCTGAAGGCTAAGAGACTCATTAAATAAAACCCAACCAAAACCAAAGAACCCAAACCAAACAAATGAGGCAAACTGAAGCAGATTAACTACAGGACCGCACCATAAAAAAGAGAGAAGATGCTCCAGGGTTACATGGTGCTTCAGGAGCCATGCTGCTGTGTTGTTTACAGAGTTGAGACAACTTTTGTGCCTATTCCTGCTCCTGGCTCTAAATATGCTAGGCCAAAAGCATGGATTTGAAAGCCATCTCCTTGTTCTGCTTTTGTGGCCTATTGAGATGACTAGTGCCAGTGTGTACAGGAGTGGATGCTCTAACACTCAGCATTGTGCCTGGATACAGAGGCTGAGTGGAAGTCAATGAGGAATACTTGTTTTAGCCTCCAAAGTAGGCAGTGCCTGTGACATGGGTTAAGTGGGAGATCTCTGTGCCTAGTAGGAATCCTGCTTCACAAAGGAGTCAGTAGCAACACCACTTGTAACCTCTGGGAAGAGAAAGGGCCAGGATTTAATCAGCTTTGGGAAAGGGCTGTGATGACCACTTTTCTCTTTCATCCCTTTGGCTGGATAGTTTCGTTCCTCAAACACCACTTTGCATCTCTCAGTGCTGCTCTGCTTTTCCCTTCCAGCTTACAGCAAGTTATTGCTCATTGTAGGTGATGCAAGGTACAGGCAGCTTGATTGAAGAACACCCCGCTGCTATCCTCACACAACACTGGTGTCACTAGTTCTACTTCATTATACTGACTACTGTATGTATTCTGTGTTGTAGAGATCATAAAATATTTCTGTGCTAGATCTTATCTGATGACTAGCATAGAGGATGTTTCAAGTTCCCATAGCAATGCTTCTGAATGTGTTTCAGTCATCAAAGAAAGAGGGACTTCCAGATCATGAAGGTTTGAGGATTTTGTCTGAGAAAGGGGATGGTGGTGAAGCTGCATATTATTTGTTTGCCTGCCTTTGGATGTGCCTCTGACTGGTATATAATCTGGAAAAAGAGGAAGCTGACATTTGGCTAATGGCAGAGATAGTCTGTGTCATGCAAACAGCTGGACCCCTGGGCATGCTTAACTGTTCAGCTACAGATGCAGCTGCACAATCACCCAACAGTTAAGCCTGTGCCATTCTCTGCCTCATATCTGACCATCTGCTAGGGAAATGCTAATTAAACCAAAATGATTCTTACTGAGATTAAACCCCAGCAGCAGAAAAAATTGAGTATAGTACAAATATTATCAGGGATAACAGGGATCAGGGCTGCTGCTTTATTTGTTCTTATAAAGAATTTCAGGCTATTCAACTCAGTTGCTGTCAGGTAGGTTTTAGCTCATGCACACTTTCTCTTTTCTATCTCAAATCAGTCTTGTTTTACGTGCAAGTAATAAGATTGTCTTGCTTTTTTTTTTAATTTTTTTTAGTTGTTTCTTATGTCAGCTGAGTCTGTTTTTCTTTAACTTACAATTTAATGCAAAACCAGTGCAAAAAACTGGTTTTTTGTACTAGTGGCTCAGTTCCTTTACTTCTGGAATGGAAATTGTTCCTACCTTCTTTGCATGTATTTATGGTGACAATGAATCCTAGACTTGGTGTGGGGCCACATAACTTTATAGTTGCACCAGTGTGAATCTGAGACTTAAGACCAAACAGTTTATTGCAAAAATATATCTGCAGAACTTTGAGAATTGAAGTTTAAATCTTATAAAACCAAAAATGTGTCTGTTTGGTTCCTTTAGCAGCCAAGCTCTTGTGTACCTAAAATCTTTGATGCCATGTAATCTGGGCTTCAAAATAGCTCTTTCAAAAAAAAAAAAAAAAGGTAAGAACTTACAACTGAGGTTGATTTCAGGGCTGCTCTGTGTACTTAAGTTACAGTTCACCATTTTATTCAAAGTTGTGGCACAATTTAGTTTCTGAAGGCCAATGAGGGATTTAGTTCTCTTCAAGGGGCTCTGAGAGGATTGTTGATGATGTCTTTCTGTGCTAAACTTGGAAAACTTGCAATGAAGAAGAAGTTAGTTCTACACATGGTAGCTCAGAGACAGCAGTAGAAGGTGGCCCTGAGGAGAGAGAAATGGTTGTGTTGCTGGAATGGATGTGAGGTAAGCTTGAAGAGGCACAATTGAAAAAGCAGGTAGACATGAAAGAGTACCAAGAGAATGAAGATAAATTAAATCTTGATATCCAGGAGGAAGAGTTCGTATAGTTTTTAATGAGCAATGGAAAGAACACTACTAATTTTAGAATTGTTGAAATTTAATTTTTACAGATATGTTTCCTGGGGAAACGCTGTGAGAACTGAGATGAGAGATGATGTTAGAGTGTGGGTTTGTAGCATGTTAGGTCTGTGACCTAAGATTTAGTTTGTGTATGTGCTTACCCCACAGTTAACAGGAGAACATATTTCGGTAGAGGAGGGTCAGTAGTGAGGCTGTGCCTGGAGGCAGTTAGATAATGTGCTCTAACTCCACACTCCAGTTCACTCAGATAAACTGTTGGTGAGCCATACCCTTAGGAATGGGCAAGTGGGAACAGTGTCTTCCCAGAACTGCTCCAGGGATGTTAGACATCAGCAAGCAAAAGCTGTGTGGGAGTATGGAAAACAGTGTACAGTGTGAGTATTTGGGATCACCTTTTCCATGTTGCTTGGGGAAAGTAGAGAAAGTATTAAGCTACGCTGGTCTGAGCGTTGTTATGATGTTTATTTGGCATAGGATTATTAAAACTTTCAAGACATATAAATGTTGATACCATTAGTGTCTTAATATACCTTGTATAGTGTAGTTAGTTTATTTTGATCCTGAGAGAGGCCACACTGTTGTGGGTTTGGGTTTTTTTGGAAGAAAAAACCCCAAATCAAACACAAAAACAACAAAACCTTTGGAAGTAGAAAAGAGCAAAAGAGGGTTAATGTCAATATTGGTAAGGACTTCACCATTGCAGGGAAGTTGTACTGATTTAACTTAATCAGATTAGAGACAGCTGTGATTATATTAGTGCAGCATTCCTGTATAGGCATCCTTAATTTAGTTTGAGTCTTGTATCTATCTATTTAAGTAGTTTCAGTATAAAGTGCTCTTAAACTGAATTAAGAACATTTGCCCAGGAGCGTTATACTGCTTTATATTATTTTCTAAGTCAATTTAATTTAGTACAGTGTATATGTAGACAAGACCTTGGGGAAAAAGCTGATCCCTTTTTTTACTTGCTGTCATGTTTGGCTGCAGCCATGTGATCATGGAATGAAAGAGCCTGTTGTGGTGCATGTTGGTGGAGGATGGGCGAACTGATCATTGTGAGCCTTTGTACAACATGGTCATTCTTAGCTGTAGTGTTCAATTAAAGTTGGTTGATCCTTCTTGTAAATGAGGCCTTTTCCTGTCTAGAGCAGATGTGAGACCCTTGTAATGTTAAGTTTCATTCTTAGCCTACCAATGAAAGTGCCTGCAACGTGGTTAGTGTCCTGTCTGTTCAGTCAGCAAAAGCAACATCTTAAAACCTGGCACAAATGTTTAATGTTTGAAAAAAGTCAGATGGCTGAGCAGGTTTGAGCTGAATTTTGCTACTTTTCTTCATCAATAGCTTGAAATAAACGTCACCCAATTTTGTTTCTGTTTCCTTCCTGGTCTGTGTCTCCCAACAGTATGTACCACCTGCTATATGTGGTGACTTACACACAAACAGAACTTACGGCCAAGGAATAAGTAAGTACTGCAGATGTCAGTTCTCTTTCTGGTGGAAAAGGATAAATCTAATCAATACATCTTGTGTTCTGCTTGCTGGTAAAGGCTCTATGGGAACAAAACTGGCATGTGAATTACTCTGCAAGTGTGGTTGTAGTGATAGCATTTCAGAATAAAGTTGACTGTTGTAAGCAGCCGTTCTATTTTTTGAATTTGTTTTTGTCAGCACCTGCAAGCATTAGACCTGGACTTAGCGCCTTCTCAGCACTGCAGATGCTCTGCAGGCTAGGTCACTGTAGCAATTTGTCCATCTGTCCTCTGTAAATAATGCAAATAATGTGCTCTGCTCCACTGTTCCTCTATGTAGATACTGCACAGTGTGTCAGCCATCTGTGCACCACTGAGAGTCTTGGACAGAGGGCATGTTTTAGACAGTGGATTGTGGCAAGTGCATCATTGAGTGCTCCAGCAATGGAGCATTCTCTAGCATTACTGTGTCTCTGTTAGAGGGACAGCTCAGTGACATTCAGTTCCTGGCACTGAAGAGATGGAGATTGCCATTTGCCCAGAACTTTGGAACCAAAGCTTGAAACAAGAGGACTGCTGATATGAGTTGCTGGGAGCTGTGTGAGACTCAGGGAATACTTACAGGGGCTGAGAATCTGCCTTTCAGTAGTTGAAAAATTTAAGCTGCTTCTACCTTGTCCTAATTAAATGCCTTTTGATTTTATGCTCTAGGAAGGTAATGTATGATTTTCCCCCTCTTCTTCCCCTCCTACACAGCACAGGATATGATGGAGGTCTGGGAAAGGAATTTCTGCATGATGATTTTCTACAGAAATCTTCCTCTTCCACTTCTCTTTGAATGTTTGCTTGTGGTAGCCATTCTCTTGCTCGTGTTAGAGAAAGTTTAAGGCCATGGCTCCCAAATTTCCTTCATGTGACCTATCAGCTTTATCCAGATACATGTTGTTAGAATATGAAGATTTGCTTTTTCTAGCTGGGTTCAGACACTTCCAGAAACTTTTGAGAGTTTTCCTAATCTCCGTGAGTTTTTATCTAATGTTCTGGTATTTCTTTAAATTTCTGAGCAATATACTCCAGAAATCTTCTCATGGGAGATCTTAAAAGAACATAGGAAGACAAAGTGAGGAAGGACATGAAACCTAGGGTGCTAAGATGAAGAGACTGAAAGTTTGTAGCCTAAACTACCTTGTGAGAGTTGGAAGGATCACTGAACAAACTAAACACGCTTCTGATGTGTCAGCAGTTCTGAATGAGAAGCTGTTATTAGCCCTTGATGTAGCTGTCTGTGCTAAAGGTAGCTTGGTAAATGACCTTTTGCTGAGCTGGTTCTTGTGCAATTTCAGGTGTAGCCATTAAAGGTGATTCTATGCTTTATATGTATTAAAAAGCTGGTGCTCATTTCCTGGTCAAAATCTCCCCTGGGTATTTTTATTCTCCATTAACATTCCTTCTGGGGATTGAATTCTGGTTCTTTGCTTCCTGTCCTGTTCCTGTTCAGATGTTAATCAGCTGTTGCATTCTATTCCAGTTACATGTTAGTGATGCTAGCATATCTTGGTCAATGTTGACCAGTCCTGGCTTCTGTAAAAGAATTAGGGAAGCTAAGCTACTCTTAACACAGCAGAAAGTAGATAATAAAACGCACATTTAAGGGTGTGGAGTGCAACTGAATTATGGGGACTGAGATCTATGTGTTGTGGAAGGAGAGAACAGGACTGTCAGAAAAGAGATAATTTTTTAAGAGAATTCTGCATGGTGCAGTGGATGTGACTTATATGTGGTATGTCCTGTGGTATTTCCATTCAACAGGAACTATGTATGACTGGAGTCCAGGGATTTAATTTTCTTTGGAAATGTGTTAGGTGTTAAGTAGGGCTAGTTACATGGACTGTTCAACAGCTAGCCTGATCCCTTTTTCTTGATAGTTCTTGGAATTGTTCTCATGTAGAGAACAGAGTTTTCTGCCTAACAGTCAAGGTTAAGTGGTATGGAAAAGCAGGAATGAGCAATAATCCTCCTGAAATTCTATTTTAATCCAAGAGTCACTATAATGCTATTACTCAGATCTGAATCGTGATCATTAACATGCAAGCAGAACTGAAATGTGAGTCTGCACTTGGAGCTGTCATCCTTTTATTTTAAAATGAGCTTCAGCATAGCCAGCAGTAGAATGGATCTGAACATTCTTTTGAGGTGCCTTCTCTGAATGAAAAGATCTCTCTCATTAAATGTTAAAGGGCCCTTTAATAACCTTGCAGTCCTTTTCTATTGTGCTTGGCACCAGCAGTCTAGGGGTGCTGATTTTAATTTCACACAGCTTGTTTTCCTGTCCTGGACAGACATCCCTTGGTGCAGTTATTGCATTGTCCATCTCCCTGTTTAGTTGTCTTGGACAGGCTTTCTGCAGGAGCTTCTCAGGTAGTGTGGCTTGAGACCTCTGAAATCTAAGGTTTCCTCTATACATAAGCACAGGAAGGCAACTAGACAAAACTCTCTTGTGTTTGCTTTTCATGAAGCTATTGATATAGGAGCTATAGGAAATATTGATACCTCCTAAAGCAAGATGTGCCAATATCCTGTATTGGATATGTGTGCAGAATATAGGTTGGCCCACGGAGAGCAATATTCCAGATTAACTGTGGTGATCAGGTATGTGTCACAGGACATTTGGTTTTTTTTACTTGTGGGTATTATACCTGCAAGTATTTGGAGTGTGCTGACTCTGATAGCCACAAAAAAATCTTTCTGTAGTGTTGCATTAGAAACAAATGTGACTGTGATTGTGTTATGGGATGTGTTTTTTCATTAATACAGGTTTATCTTTCTGAATAAAAAGCAGCACAAAAGAAATGCTGTTAAGAGGAAAAAGCTGGAAAGGTGATACAGTACCTGAAATAAAAAACTGTATCTGCATCATAATCACTGTATTTCTCTTGAGGAAGGGTCACTGCTGACCCTCAGCACTGGCAAGAAGGCTGTTTTACAAGATCAGGAAAGGCAACACAAGAGAAGGTGATGATGAGGAAAAGCCTGTAAGTCCTCTGCCTCTTTACAGGGAATGTTCAGCTGCTGCAACTACAAGCAGGCAGAAGTTGTGTGCATCTTAGAACCAAAGTGTTGGCTACCTTAGGCTTCAAGGGATTTGCCAAATATGAGGAAGACACTAGGTGCCTACAAATGTTGCTTTTTTTATTTCTCTTGTTCTTTCCCTTTTTGTCCAAAGCATTCCTGTTTAAACCTTCCTTTCTCTGCTAGGGACCTCTTTCTTGTTACTGGAGATAAAGCAATGCTCATGGGTGGTGGTGTGGTTTTTGTATGCATGCCAAGTGGCTGTTTATTCTGTACAAGGCCCACAGAACTGTCTTAAGCAATTCCGTGTGAGATGACATCTGTTTGTGGTGTGTGGTAAAGGTTTTGCTTTCTCAGATCACACAGAGAACAGAGCTACCCTGCAAGTGGATTTTACACTGAGGGATGCACTCTGGTAAAGTCACTTAGAGTTAAACTTGCATGCTCCCTGTGCAGCTGCACTCTGTCACTGTGTTGTGGTTAATCCCAGCTGGCAACCAAGTACCACGCAGGCACTTGGTCACTCTCCCCTCTGCTCCCAGGGGGATGGGGAGGAGAACTGGAACAAAGTAAAATTTGTGGGCTGGGATTAGAGCTGTTTAATAATTTAAATAAAGTAAAATATAATAACAATTATAATGGTGAGAGGGAGAGAGGAATAAAACTCAAGGAAAAACAAAGGATGCACAATGTAATTGGTCACCACCCGCTGACTAATGCCCAGCCTCTTCCCAAGCAGCAGTTGGCCCTTCCCAGCAACTCCCCTCAGTTTATGTACTGAGCATAATGCCATTAAGTGTGGAATATTCCTTTGCTTGGTTTGAGTCAGCTGTCCTGACTGTGCTCCCTCCGAGCTTGGTCAGCTGTCCTGACTATGCTTCCTCCCAGCTTCTCATGCATGCACCTTGTCACTGGCACAAGAAACTGAAAGTTCCTTGAGTTAGAGTAAGCACTGCATAGTAACAGCTAAACCATCATTGTGTTGCCAACATAATTCTCATCCCAAATCCAAAACCCATCACTGTACCAGAAAGAAATTTAACTCTGTCCCAGCTGTAACCAGGACATGTTAGAAAGAGAGTTTGTGTGTATTTTGTCAGTGTGAGCCTTGTGGCCCTTAGTAAGCCTTTCCAGTGAAGCTGTTACTATCAGTGACCTTAGAAATCGTACTGGAACAACAGTGGGTAATAGCTAGAAGACAATAGAATTGGACCTAGTGCACGTGATAGACTGGTAGAAAGAGGACTGTAAATGTTAAGGAGCATTACTGTTGAGAGGTGGAAAGGATGGATAAAAAGAACGAGGAGTTTAAGTTTCCTCTTGCATTACAGTGCTAATTGAAATAGCTGAAGAGCTGTCTCCTACTGTAGCCCCAGGCTAAAATTGAGCTTCTGCAGGATAGTCTTAATGTGGACTTGACAGCAAGCTCCTTCAGAAAGAGACTTGTGAGTAGTGCAATGAGCAGAATTAGTGCCTTCTTCTATTTCTGGATATCACCTATATCCATTTCTGCTTTGGAGCACCAGATCCATCTGTTCTGGAGAGAGTATCTGCTCTTCTCTGAACAGAGGTGTGGCGAATGAACCACCTTGGTATTCTCACTCTGTGGTACCAAGAGATGCTCAGGTATTGTAGATGAGGAGGCTTCGGCTGTGCTGTTCACTGCCGGGATGTCTGCAAAACAAAATTAGGTTGATGCAGAAGAGTGGTTAGAGCAGAATGACAGTGACTGGATTCTTGATGGTGGACAGGAAAGCAGGTGGGGAAGCAGGGACCCCTGGAGCTATGTAGAAAAACCAGCTGCCTTTTTGAGGTCAGTTACTGGTCTGCACAGGCATCCTGCTTAGTGGAGAAACGGTTAAAAGACCTGTGCTTTCTGGGATACAGTGAAGACACAGAGCTTTTACAGTGGAGGCATTTTACTTGGCATTAGATAGTAGTCTGATGGTGCAGCAGTTTGCTGTTGACTTCTGCCCTGTCAGCTGGCTATGGGTTGCTCTGAGCATGCCTGGTTTTTTCCATGTTTTGTGCTGATAGGTGACTGACACCAGGTTTCCTTTCTCACGTTTCAGGAGCTGTTGGCCAGATGCTGCTGAATACTGACAGGAGAAAGCTGATTCAGAGACAAACGACCAGAAATGTTTGGACATGTCGTCACTTTGGATCTGTAAGTCCTTATTTGAGGGAAAGTTGCCTGGCAGTCCTGTGAGTTTTTAACTATCTATGGAAATTCTCAGATCATGAGGGTAGATTTCAAATCCTGGTATGTTTTCCAGTTAAGTGGGGATGAGATGGCAGGTAGCATAGTTGCTGCCTCTAGGATAGGAAGCAGAAGAGTTCTGTTTGAGCCTGAGGAACAGTGTGCTGAGAGACAGGAAGGCCTTTGGCATGTTCATTCTGAGCACAGCTGCAATGGAAACATGTGTGGACCCACTGGTGCAGCTGTTCCTGGAAACCTCTGTCTGTCTGTCATGTGGCTGGTGGTTATGCCCTGATGCTGAACCAGCTTCTGCTGGGAGTTGATGGAAAGCAGATTCAAACTATGCTGGTATGCTGGTCTTATCCTTCCTGGAGGTGCATGCTTTCCCTCTCTTTCTCCTGTCATACTTTACAGTTTGCCCCACAGAGCAGTTCCACTGTGAAGCTGTTGTGAAGCTGTTTTTCCGTGTGCTAGTTGAGACCCGACTCCAGCATTGTAGCAAGGAAGATGGCCAGATAGCTTGTTGGGGCAGGGCCAGTACTGGGGCACCTCTTCAGTTTGTTTTGGCAGAACTTGATTTTGCATGGTCCTAGTTGCCTGCTTGTTCCTTTCACCTTCAGTCTGACTCTCCGTGCGCATGTATAACTGGTCCACACCCTGGCTCTTGTCCCACCTTCCAGGGCTTCATGCCACTGACATGGAAAAAGTAGCACAGCAGCAGTAGTGCTTCAGGGAAAGGAAGGCTTTAACTGAAGTCTCTCATGCCAGTGGCAGAGTGATGTCCACAAAGCTACTCTCTTAGAGCTGACTAACCCAGATTACCCATTCACTTCTTGTAGTGATAGGTACCTTTTGTGGTTTGATTTCCACTGGCAACTAAACAACACACAACTGTTGGCTCACTTCTCACCCCTCTCACCCCTCACCTTCTCAGTGGAATGGGGAGAGGTTTGGAAAAGAAGTAAAATTTTGTCAATTTTTACACTGGCAGTTAAATGGGACAGAAAAGGAAGGGGTCATAATAAAATAAGTGGAATATACAAAACAAGGCATGCACAGTGTAATTGCTCACCACCTGCTGACCAATGCCCAGCCAATTCCTGAGCTGTGGCCTGTGGCCACCTTTCCCCCTAGTTTGTATATAGACCATGATACCATATAGTATGGGACATCCCTTTGGACAGTGTGGGTCAGCTGTCCTGGCCATGTCACCTCGAAGCTTCTTGTGCCCCTCAGCCTACTCACTGATAGGGTGAGAAGCTGAAGAATCTTTGCCTTAATGTAAACACTGCTTAGCAATGTCTAAAACATCAATGTGTTATCAACATTATTCTTATCCTAAATCCAAAGCACAGCACTTACTAGCTACTAGGAAGAAAATTAACTCTATCCCAGACAAAAACAGTTAAATACCCCAGGCATTAAATACCCCAGCCAGAGAGGAAGGTTGTTTCTGAACTTGTTTTGTGTCCATGGTTGGCTGGATATTTTACAGAAGCCTGTTAACAGCAAGGTAGAGTATGATATGTTGCTTGATGGCAATCAGAGAGTAGCTTGCCTTCCTCCCTTGTGGAGGTGTGGGTTATCACAGCTCTAGGCACAAATGTTTTGACTCAAACAAAAGCCTAATAATTGCCAGCTCATTTGTGGGTGAAAAGCACTCACTTAAAAGGATGAGTGAGATCATTGTTAGCATCACCAAACCTCTGTACTGAAGGCTTCACAGTTAGTATCCCTCTAAGAGGCAGGGAAGATTAGCTGGGAGGGTCCCATTCTAAAGGAGATGTGTTTAGTCATTTCTGGAACCAATGTTGCTTTGAAGCCATTGCTTCATGAATTGTGAGTTGCCCGAGTGCCTTGAACATTTCCTTGCCCTGTGCCTTTCCGGCTTTTGCTGCGCTATATGGCCAGGTATTTCTAAGTTCATTTTCTTTACATTCAGAAGATCTGATGTGGGTTGAGGCAGGTACCTGGAATGAGTGGCCATCCCAGTTGTCCTTGGCCGTAAATATTCCCTATGCCTTATATATTTATGGGATGAAATTTCAAGCTGGCTGTTTTGGTGGATGCTTAAGCTATTTGTTTCTCTTCTTCAGGTCATCTGAGTGAGTGTCCTGGCTTCATGAGGCTTTGAATTTGAGCCCAGGCTGGTAAGTGTTCATGTCCTTATGAACTAGAAAAATGATTGTGATTTCAGCTGGGCATATCTTCATGCACATCTCCTGTCCTTAGCCTGGCAGAAATTGAGAGAAGAGTCCCCTAGAACCACCTGTTTGATAGTGGGCCATTTAAAACCTTCTTCTGGCTTTTCTCTTTGAAAAAAGAGAAATGTCTTCGCAGCAAATCAGACCTATTTTCTTTGCTTAGAGATACAATGAACTGTGCATTTGGCATTATGGATGTAATTTTTCTAAAATATTAGATATTTAGAATCTCCACTATTTAAAAAATATTAGATATTTAGAATCTCCACTATTTAGAAAATATTAGATATGTAGAATCTCCACTTAGGAGGGGTGATTTTGTGGAAATTACTGCAGCAAGGGGAAGTTCCCAGCATTCTGATGGGGAAGATTTACAGGTCAGTCCTAGGAAGTTGTTTGTGTTTGTGGAAAGGTGTGAGAAACTTTTGTGAGCTCGTGTTAATAGCAGAGTAAAGGATGGTTTGTAAATATACCTGTGAAGTGTAAAGCCTGTTATAGCTTGGGACTGCTCTGTGCTTGGTGCAGACACCTCCCACTTGCCTTCCTCTCAGGGGACTCAGTCTGGATGTCAAAAGAGGCAGCTAGGTAAGAATTGGAGAGAATTTGCAAGGCTCCATTTAGACTCTTACCATGTGAAATGCTGCTGTCCAACACACAAAGCAAGTGAAGTCTGCTGGGTCATGGGCCCCGTGGTAGTCATCGACTGCAGAAATGTAAAAGGGACTTGTGTGGCCCTGCTTGTTGAAGTAGGGAGAGAATGTGATCTAAATGGACACAGGTCCTGCACTTTGAAGGGCTGCAGGTCAGGTGCTGAGGATTGCAGAGATGCTAGGCTTGCTGAGTGTAAGGGTCCCACAAGGGGAATGAGAATTGGGCACTTACTCCAAATACAGGACAACTATGAATGATGCACATGTTGTCACTGAGGGAAGTCTGATATTGGGCTCTGCAGCACCTGCTTGATAGCTCTAAGACTTCATGTCTTGTGGACAACAGAGTGGTTGACATTCTGGCTGCTTGTGGGGAAGTCTACCTGCCTACAACTGCAGACCTAGAAGATTGAAAGGAGGGTGTTTTTTCCATATATACAATACAGCTGCTTTTCTTCTACCCTATTTTTTGCTCTTGTACTGTTCCTGCAGCAGGAAGAATCCCAGCATAGCTAGGGTGAAGAACCTAATCTTTCCATTAGCGGTACAGCTGCATGTCTACATACTGTGCACTTATTCCCTCTAGGGGTGGTGAGGCACTGTTACAGGTTGCCTGGAGAGGTTGTGAACTCCTCAGCCCTGGAAGTTTGAGGCTGGATGGGGCTCTGAGCAACCTGGTCTAGAGGAAGGTGTCCCTACCCATGGCAGGGGGGTTGGAATGAGATGATCTTTAAGGTCCCTTCCAACCCAAACTATTCTATGATTCTGTGTTGCAAAATCTGGCCTTAAGTACCAAGGGGTAAAAACCATTGCTCCCTAATTTGATGCCACCTGTGACTTGGGGGTTGTCTTTGTCTTTTCTGACAGAGTAATCAGTTCTCCTTCTAACAAATCACCTGTGGTCTGCTGCACTGGTCCCAGTGTAAGCCAAAAAATTCTGGGCTCTTTAATGGCTGAAGTCTCCTCCCACATAGTCCCTGCTGACAGTGACAGGACATGATCAATAACTCCTGCTCCAGCTGTCACTGCTTGCCTATAAGGCTTGCAGTTTCCATATTGAAAAAGGCCTTTCCTAAAGAGCCTAATCAATATGCTGCTGTGAGGTCTGTTCTCATTTGCTATATATAATCTGGACACACAACTACGTGAGTAAGCGTGTGTAGAGGGGGGAGAGGATGTGCCAGCCCTCTGCTCTCACTAGCTGGGAGAAGGACACAGCTGCCTCTTACTTTGCTCCCTCTCCTGCAGTTGCTGCTCAAGGCTTGTGGCTATACCCTTTACCTGCTCTATTAGCACTCTGCATGGGGACCTGCTCTGGGACTCCAGGGGAGCCAAATTCCTGCTGGGTGACTTCTAGGGTTTGATGGAGCAGCTGTGACTCTCTCTTCTGTGCACTTTCTGCTGTTGGTAGGTAACCTGCTTTCAGAGCCACGCAGGTCGGAGGATGTCGAGCACGGCCCCGTCAAAGAAGCCTTACCGCAAGGCGCCCCCGCAGCATCGCGAAATCCGACATGAGGTGCCCATCATTCGTGATGACCAGGATGGAGTGATCTTGGCTGAGCAGAGTCAGGTAACAACTTGCCGGGTGACAAAGGGCTTAACACCATTGCACCAGCAAATAGGGTTTAGTTACACCGAGGCAGGCCAGCTCGAGCAGGCAGAGGGGTTTGAGGTTGGCAACCTGAACTTCTCCTCATCGTGGTCCCTGGAGTCCAGCAGTGAGAAGGAAGTGGCAGGGCGCAGAGCAGAGCTGAACATCAAGAGCCAGACTATCTCTCCAGCACTTCAGCGTGGTGGGAAGATGGGGCAGCGAAGTGGGAAGCGGTGCCCGAACCGCAGTCGTGGGCACTGCAGCAAATTTGTGAGCTGTAGCA
Source organism: Lonchura striata (assembly GCF_050655825.1). Lineage (NCBI taxonomy): Eukaryota > Metazoa > Chordata > Aves > Passeriformes > Estrildidae > Lonchura > Lonchura striata. Next base: position 79,003,576 of record NC_140705.1, on the reverse strand, counting down.
TGGAGACAATTCTGGTGTCTGGAGATGAAAGACACCGTCCCACTTGCTCTTTCAAGAGTAGAAGCCTGGAACGCTCACTTATATTTAAAGAGCCTCCTGAACTCCTGACACCGAGGAAGTTTCGTGTCTCCTCTACACACCTGCCTCTCAAAGGGATCCTGAAGCAGACCAACATGACTGGCTCATGCCCTGAGAGCTTATGCAAGTCCCGCTCAGTAGAGACACTTTGCCATGGTCGTGGCTCACGCAAATACAGTGATCCTCAGCTCTGTCTCAGCCCTAGGGAGAAGCGCTCCCTGGAGCAAAGCAGTACCAGGGCCGCTGACTCTGTCAAGCGCAGGGAGAAGATCACAGAGGAAAAACTGCAGTTCTCCAAATTCCTGGATGAGATTACCCAGCGGGTGCTGAGTCCCAGCCGCTTGCACTCACTGGGGAAGAGCAGGGGAGCAGAACAAGACCAGAACTCTCCCCTTTTCCCTAGAAGCTCCATGCAAGAAGGCCAAGGGGCAGGTCGCCTAAAAGGGGTCAAAACCAAGCATGCAACGGAAAGATCCCCCTGTCCAAGCAGAAGAAAAGCAGAAAAGAAAAGCGAGGGGCTGGGAATGGCTTCGGGCCAGAGAACATATGCTGAGGAAACTGAGAGAGTTTCCAGACTAAAAAAGAAACCTGTCCTTGGGAGGAAGGACAGTAAGGGAAAACTCCTTTCCTTGGAGAGAAGGGTAGTAGATGTGTGTCAGTATGAGCTGCAGCAGCTGGCAGACCTGGGGCTGGCAGGGATATCCTCTGGGCAGCAGCATTCACTGTCTTCATGGAAAAGCAGTGCAGAGGGCAGAAAGGATGAAAGCAGTCCCTGTTCACAGCTATTACAGCCACACCATCAGTGTGTTAAGCTTGGGCAGAAGCGTACAGTGGAGCCACACTACCCAGAGAAAGGATCCTGCTCCACTCCAACATGCTGGAGTCCGGAGGAGGGGCCTACCCCATCTAGATCCTCCCCTTCCTTCAACCTGGCACTAAACAAGGTAGGTGCCAGGGTCACCGACTTGCAGGCAGGGCTCTTACAAAGGCCAAACCCCTATGTGGATCTCATCTAGTCTGTAATGCCAGGGGCAGAGACTGAGAGCAGGTCCCCAGACCTCATGTTGTGGGTGCTTAATCACCAGAAGTTGCTCTCTTGTGGGTGTGTTAGAGGTTGGGTATATCTTCCTGAGAGTAACCAGCTTCCCTTTGGCCCCAGGAGTTAAGGAAGGAAGGTTCTCCCCACTGCAGACTTCCCAGGTGTTTGCTGGTTGGAGGCCCTTCAGGCTGCTGAGTAGTAGATGTGTGCAGGAGGCAGGCAGCTCCATTGTCAGGAGGTGCTGGGGTGTTCCTAGTGCTTTGTGTGTGCCCTGTGCCTCAAGGTACTTGATCTTTGTATGATGGCTGTTTCAGGTCCTTTAAGCTTTCTCCTCTTTTCTTTAGCCTGCTTTGAGGCAATGCCATTACATTGTATTAATAAGAATCACATTATCCCCTTTGCCTGGTCACTATCATCTGCTGTTTGTATATTGTGGGGGCAAGGGAGGCAATTGGTAGGTAATTCTGTGTGAATTAACTGATTGCCATGTGCAGTCATGAGGTAAGAAAATAATGAATTGATGCTTTGCTCTTAGGAGCAGGAGGGTGTATGCAGGTGTTAAAGACCATTCTTTTAAAGTGTGAATTAATGAAGATAGCAGCTCCATGATGTCTTAAGGCCAGAATTGTGATGCTGTATCTTATGGAATTGTTAGCAGCTCAACAGCTTCGTCCTTGGCTGTCTGACATGGTCTCGCAGCCCAGAGCTGACTGTGACACTTAATAGACTATCAGAAGTGTGGCTACACTTGGCTTTGTGAAGTGCTCTTGGTATCAAGTACCAAAAATAATCTATAGGCAGTTTGGACTTTGTGATAATGGTCAGAGACTTGGCTTTCACAAAAAAAAGTTGTTTCTAGTGCTAATTAAATATCTCCCAGCCATCCTGGCAGGCAGCAGCCATCTCATGGGTTAGCACAAAGAGTTCAGAATAGCTGAGCTGTGTGCTCTTGTCACTGCTCTGTCTCCTTGTTCTGCAGGGCTCTGATCCAGCTGTCTCTGGGGATCTTGCCTATAACATTATCTTTTACAGGCTTTCCTGACCTTTAGTGTTTCTTCTGCTATCCTAGAATAGTTACAGTGGTTGGTTTCAGGTCTGCAGAAAGAAACCTTTTTTTGCAGCAGAGTCTGGGTCATATAATTGGTAGCCACATTTTTCAGCTCCCAAATGATTCTTGCTCATTATTTTTGTGGGGCTTCAGGGGCTCCACAAGTGATTGCTGTGGTGACTAGTGAATCCTGTGTATGCTGGCCTGTGAAATTCCTGCTGCCCACCAGCTGTGGATGTGGAGGAAGCTGAAAGACCTGCTAAGATGGTGATGTTACCAAAGAGATGCTGAGAATGCACCATGGAAGGGTAAAGTTACCTAACTTGTGTGGTGGTTTCTAGTCTTCTACCCTGAACCAGAATGTATAGTGTGTTTTGGTCTCAGACAGATGAGCAATGTGTACAAATTCTTGTAGTTCTAAGCTTGCCTAGTATGAACTGTCAGAGCAGGAGAGGAAGAGTCACAGCTGGGGTGTAGCAACCAGGACTGCCTTTTAGGACAGTGTGAGAGACCAACTCCTCTTCTAAAAGAATCTCACAACTGTTTTCTCCCTGTGCAGGAACCCTTGACGGATGCAGAAAGGATGAAGTAAGTGTCCTGCTCCCCCTTTATGCCTGTCATACTGCAACTGTATGGGTTCTGATTCCTCACATCCTGCTTGTGCCACCTGTGCAGTGAAGCTGACTGGCCCTGCAGGCTCCTCTCAGATCTTCAATCTTCTTGGGGCTGTGTGGGGAGAGCTTTGGTCTTTGCCTTGCCAACCTGTGCCTTGCATGTCCCTCCCGGTGGAGGGGGAGGGAACATGGATCCCCAGTGCAGATGCAGGCAGAGGAGTTGGTGGGTGTGAAAAAAAGTAGATTAAGTCTTTAACAGAGATGGAGAGAGGATTTTTCCCTTCTATTCATCCAGCCAGGACGGGGTTAAATTATTGATTGGTTTTCATTCATCAGTGAGGGACACTGGAGCTGTGCAGCTCATCTGTCTTTATGCAAGCACTGTAACTCGAGAGGGAGCTGGGAGCCATGGCTGGCCAGCTGGCATGTACTTCTTTCCCCTGCTCCAAGAGTGTTGGTCTGTCTGTCCTGACAGAGCTGTACCTCTTGCTTCATGCCTTGGAGTCTCCTGAGGGTTCAGTTCCTGACTTCCTGAGGCCCCTGTGAGGGCTCTTTGGCCCTAGTGCAGGGCAGTGGGGTGGGGGTGCTGGTGTGGAATACTCCTTGTGCACTCAGTGGTACCTTGCTCCTGGTTCCTGCCCCAGGCTACTGCAGCATGAGAATGAGGAGCTTCGACGACGGCTGACATATGTGACTAACAAAATGGAGGCAATGGAGCGGGAACTGGAGTCAGGTCAGGACTACCTGGAGATGGAACTGGGCCAGAACCGTGAGGAGCTGGAAAAGTTCAAGGACAAATTCCGTAGGTATGACAAAGAAAATGAGAGGGATAGAGTTAGATCCCTCACACCAAAGACTCCCTCAGCTGGCGTGAGCAGGCGGTGCCCTGTTGTGCAAATCAAAGATGTGCTGCATCCTTGAAAAGGTGCACCTCCAGACTCTAGGGGAGATGAAGGCTCTGCAGCCATTATTTCTTCCCAAGTACAGTGTAGGAATGCTGCCAGCATGAAAGACTGATGACAGGGAATTCTTCATCTGTTGGATGTAAGCGTGTGTGCAAAAAAAGCCACTGGTGGCTGCAAGAAAATACATCCTTGCTTTACCTGAAAAGTATCTTAAAAATCAGTGCCAGTCACTGGTAATGTGCTTGGATGTGACATAGCTGAGAGGAGTCCTCTAAAGTCATCTACATCCCGTCCTGCAGGATCCTTTCACCCTGCCAGCCTCATCTTGCCTCCAGTAACTTGGGGTCTGAAAGCCGTCATGTGTCAGAGATGAGGCATAGTTAATATGCAGGGTTGTCTTAGTAGCAGTCTTTCTGAGTTCTGGAGTTGGTGGTTTTCTTGGCACCTACAAAGCCAACTTGAATAGGTGTCTGAGATCCATTCCCAAGCGTACAAACTTGTTTCTATAGGTTACAGAACAGCTACACTGCTTCCCAGAGAACCAACCAAGACCTGGAGGAGAAGCTGCATGCCCTGGTGAGTGCCCTATTAAGTCAGTAGAGAGATGAAGTGGAAGAGACCAATGTGTGTTAGGAGCAGATGGGGGAAGGGGCCCTGTCTTTACCCAGCAGATGTGGCAGTGAGTGAGGGGTGAGATTCTGGCCATGATCATCTACTCCCCATTCTGGCTGGTGTCATGAGAGGTTTTCTTGATTTACTGAGCCCATACTTGGTCATGCATGAGAGCTTTGGTTCCTCACAACAAAATTGCATGTTGTCCTGTCATGTTGCTTCAGTCCCTCTCAAAGTGCCAGGGATGTGTCAGCTAGTCTTGGGGTGGTCATCCTGGGAGGACGGGGCAGTTGGAGCAGAGCCAATGTGTGTGTATGTCTGTTGTGTGCATTCATAACACTCATGGCTGTTTCTTTTCTCTCCCTCCCCCTCTCTTTCTCTTTCTCCTCCCCACGCTGCCGCTGGCACACTCTGGGTGCACTCACCTCTCAGGCCTCTCTCAGCCAAAGCTGGATTTTTGCAGTTGCGTCTTTTCGTTTGTGTGTTTTTCCTTTTTCCTCTTTATGTGTCTCGGCCTGTTGGTCTCATTGTCAATCCCACATACACCATCTCAGATGGAGGGGCCCCAGCCCTCGTCCAGCCAAGGGCTCACCTGGTATCCAGCAGCTGCCCGCAGATGCAGCAGGTCCTAGCTTGCAGGGCTCCATCTTAACAGTGTTTGACTCTGAGCCAGCTGGAGCATGACATGTTGGGAAGTGGTGCCCATAAGCTGCAGCACTGCATAAGGTGTGGATGGCTGTGAGCCTTGTTTGCTCCCTTTCCTTCCCTTTTTGAGCTGTGAGCAGGCAAGTCAAATAGCTGAGGTGCTGATTGCCTTTGTGTAGCCCAGGATGAGATTTCTTTGGTTCTAGAACTTGAATTTCTTGGATTAATATTCACTACCAATTATTCATTGTGCTGGTGCCTGAAGAGACTGTATACTGGTGAAGTACTGGCTTCCCTATCCACTTGCCTGTTGCTGTGCTGTACCTGTGATGCACAGCTGGCCCTGCTGGACACAGCCTCACAACACCCTTGGGCTGTTTAGAAGAACTTCTTGAGACAGCAACAGCTTGGTTGTTCTGAGCTGCTGTCCCTGTACCTGAACTGTTAGAGAGTCTGAAGAGACAAGGTTGCCTTCTTTATGGAGGACATTAGCTGAACTTCAAATGAAGCGACAGGTTCTTTTACTTACTAGAGCAAGGCTTAAACTCTTGTGAGATGGTGCCTCCCCTTCCCCCTTTTGTCCATTCAGTATTGACTGCTATTTTCAAGCAGTATTCTTGTTTTGGTTTCCCCAGGAAGGAAGGCTACTGAGTATCACAATCTGAGAGGTCTTTACTATCAGTGGCAGGTTGGGATTGATTGCTCAAGACCACTAGCTTTTTGTGAGGCACCATGGGAACCAGGGACAGAGAGGAAACATGCTGGTGCTGCAAGGATACTGCATCAAGGAGGTTCAGACTCAACCTGTTGTCTCTGTAGCTAGCAGAGCAGCTGGTCTCATTTGGCTTTTGGAATCACCTTCTTTGAAGAAGGTTGTGTCCCTTGTCTGTCTGTCTGTCTGGAAGTTTTTTGTATCCCAGCTGTACATGTCATTGTGCTATGCTTGGGCTGAGGTGGGTGGAAAAACCAGGTTCTGTGTTTGAGAGTTTTAAACCTGGTATTCTTGCATCCCAGATCAAAAAGGCAGAAATGGACCGCAAGACGCTGGACTGGGAGATTGTAGAGCTCACTAATAAATTGCTTGATGCCAAAACCACCATCAATAAGCTGGAGGAACTCAATGTAAGTGTCATTCTGCAAATGACTGTGAAAGTGTGTGAGGCGTGGGCTTTTGCTTTTGTTCAAAGTCATTAGAGTAAAGGAGCACATGAATGACTCCAGTGTGTATGGGAGTGCAAGAGCTGTACAGGATAGCAGGGACAGACAAACAAAAGAGGGTCTGTGGGGTTGAACAGGGAAGAATGGATCTTCAAGTTTGATGTATTTGCTCTTTTAGGCTTAGGGTCTGACTTTTGTCTGGGCTGTACCTAAGGAGGGGTCATTCCCTCCAGAACTAGGAGGGAGCCTTTTCTACACCATTAATATAGAAGTTCCTGGATCCAGTGCTTGACACTAACTGCTCTCAACTCCTTCCAGTCTCTCTGCATCATCAGATATAGTTGAGCTGTGTGATGGGAGAGAAAAAGTGGGATTTTTGGGGATAGTTAAAATCCCCAGAGGAAGTGGGGCTTGATACACTGACAGTGGATATGCCAGGAACAAAGACTTGAGTTGAAAGGGACACTGTGGCTGAGTTGTAAGAAAATACTTAAAAGTACAGGGAGGAAGGAATGGCAGTCCCCTCATGACAATTCATCAGCTGCCTCTTCTGGCTTCTGTTCAAGCAGTATTTGGCCAGTTGGTGCCTTTTTGGGTAAGAGTTTGGGCAAGTCTGACAGTATTGCACACCTGTGCCCTCTCTTGCAGGAGCGCTATCGACAGGACTGTAACCTTGCAGTACAGCTGCTCAAGTGTAACAAGTCGCACTTCAGGAACCACAAGTTTGCTGATGTGAGTAGCAATCCTGATGAAGTGGAGAAGGGTTCATGGGCTTTGACTGCATTTTGCTTTCTCTAGCTTTCTCCACAGAGGCCTCTCATCCTTCAGTCTCAGAGGTGGAGGGAGGTTCCTGTTCCCACTCCCACTGAGAAGGCAGCACAGAGCTTCTGCCAGCTCCCCTTTCATGACAGCTCCATTTCACAGTTCAGCCAGGAGCTGTTATAAAAAGCACAATAACCTTGAACTTGATAGTCTGCTGGGTGCATGCTGGTAGCTGGCAGGAGGATAGACCTCTCTCTACTCTGCTCCATCCTTTTTCCTTCCTCACCTGGCCACATGGAAGGGCCATACTGCCTCATAAGAAGCAGCAGTAGTCTGATCCAATGTCACTTATTACTCTGAGGAGAAATGTGTGAGGCAGCATTCAGGGTTTTCTAGGCCTTCTGAGCAGGAGAAGCTGGTAACAACTCACTGCCCCTTATGGGGAGGGATGAGGGTGGGGGCAGGTCAGCTCATCCTGCTCTCATCTTCTTTCACATTAGTAGTATCAATTCTTTGGTTGAAAGTATTGTCCAGGCTTTTAACCCTTCCCTCTCTTTACCATACCTCTAGTCTCTGTCCCTTCTTGTGTTCATCTCAGCAAAAGTACATGCTTGTCTTTTTTATCTTAGCAAGTGACCACCATGTCACCCTCCCCCACTGTGTCTCAGATTAGCATTCTTGAGGTCAGTGTATCAGTTACTGCTGGGGTAACCTTGACCTCTCTCCCAGCTGTCCCCCCTCTCCGGAGCTTTGAATTCTGCCCCCCAGAGCAGAGTTCCACATGGCTGCCACTGGAGGGAGTTTGGTTCTGAGCAGCTATGCAGACAGCCTGCCTCACAGCCAGCTGTTATGCAGTGTGCCCTGCACACCCAGATGTGGGTGCAGCTTCCTTCTGGCTGTGATGGGACAGACCTCACTGTGCCACTGAGTGGCTTGGGGTCCTCTGTGCTCCATTTCATACATCACTTACCTGTGGTGACCCAGGTGAGGACAGTTTGGCAGGGTGATGGGGAGAGCAGTAGTGCCCATTTGCAAGACTAGGGGTAGTGCTTATCCCCTGGTGAGACCCCAGACCCCAGCTGGTCATAAGCCCAATGTTTGTCTCTCTGAAATGGAGAGAGTGAGGAAGCAGGGTGAAGTGTTGAAGTTGGTAGGAACACAAGAAGGCATCGATCCTGGTCTGTGGGCAGGCTGCCAAGGCAGCATGGCTGCAATTATGCATTCAGGGAGCACTGTGGATCTCAGCAGTGGGGGCTGTACAGTCACTTCAGTGCAACCACCAGCTGATTTTCCACAGATCAATAGGTCCCTTCCTAGCATGTGCTGGCTGGGCCTTATCTCTGTGCTCACAGACATGTGGGACTGAGACCATGTGCTGTCTTTACCTGTTTGCTTTGCCACATGGGGCCTGTGAACCACAGCCTACAACCATGACTGCTGTGACAGTTAGAGAACCTTGTTAGTCACTCATGGGGCAGGTGTGCTTTAAAAAAAGATACCCTTCTGAAGGCAAGGTAGGTGAATGTTAGGTTCAAGATAATGACTACAAAATACACATGTAGGTTGGTTGGAAAAAGCAGATTCATTAAACTAAATTGCTTGCATGACAGTCCCCTTCTAATGTTCTTTTCCTTCTCTCTAGCTTCCCTATGAGCTGCAGGACATGGTGAATAAGCATTTGCACAGCATGCAAGAGTCTGCAGGCCCTGGCCAAGAGGCAGCCCACACCTTGGCTCCATCTGATGTTGTGCCCACCTCAGTCATTGCCAGAGTCTTGGAAAAACCAGAATCTCTGGTTCTAAATTCAGCCAAGTCTAGCAGTGGCAGCTGTCCCATGGCTGAGGATGTCTTTGTTCATGTGGACATGAGTGGAGCCCTTCCTGATGGCTGCAGCAGTGCAGGGCAGATGGGGAAGGAGGGAGGAGATGTGGGGAAACAGCAGAATGGTGGCTGCAAGCCACAGAGCAGTGTGGAAGGGGTGCCTGAGGAGGTGCCTGCCTTTGAGAAGCTAAGCCCATACCCTACTCCCTCTCCTCCCCATCCTATGTACCCAGGGCGCAAAGTGATTGAGTTCTCTGAGGACAAGGTAAGGATCCCAAAGAACAGCCCCCTGCCCAACTGTACGTATGCTACGCGCCAGGCCATTTCCCTCAGCCTGGTACAGAGTGAAGATGAGAGCTGCGACAGGCACCGGACAGGCCCCAGCAGCCCTGCTTCAGAAGGGCACCGCTCAGTCTCCAGCTGTTCCTGTCAGCAGTCCCCCAAAGCAGCCAGGGCACACGGCTCTTCACAGAGCAGCCCATTCAGCAGCCCTCCCCAAATCCCGAGCGCCTTTGCCAGCTCTGCCAGCTCTGAGGAGGACCTGCTGGCTAACTGGCAGCGTATGTTTGTGGATAAGGCACCCCCCACCTCAGAGCGAGTGCTGATGAACCGCACGGCTTTCAGCCGTGATACGGCCCCCGAGCTCCAGAAGAGGTTCAGCCGCTCCATGCAGGAGCTGGGTAGGGCAGCCTCAGCTTACTCAGATGGTGAGGAGTCTGCACAGAGCTGCAGCTGGACTGTGAGCCGGGACTCAAGCGTGGACACAGACAGCACTGAGTCCAGAGCCCGCAGGAGCCATTTCTCCTCAGACTATGGTACAGATTTCTCCCAGGATGAAACCCAGAAGCTGTTGCTTGAAAGTGGTGGAGGCACTGCTGAGCCTGAAAGCCCCTCACCAGAAAAGCACAAGGACTATGTAGACCTTGGCTTTCCTGAGAGCCCAGCTGAGGAGAGAGAAATGCTGCTCCAGGGAAACAAGGAGAGCAGCCAAGGAGCTGTCCAAGAGGAAAGTGGAGAAGGCAGGGTCAGGCCTCATTTCAGTCGGCCGCACCGCAGCCCCAAGAGGATGGGGGTGCACCACTTGCATCGCAAAGACAGTCTGACACAAGCCCAGGAACAGGGCAACCTTCTCAGCTGAAGCAGAGCAAGAAGCAGCCATGCTTAGCAGAGCTGTGGGATGCCCCCATCAGTCCACCTGAGGGAGAAGCCTCCCTTAGTACCCTCCTCCCAGGGGAAATCTCGGAGATTTTATATTTATTCTCTTCTTTTGCTACCTGGAAGAGTTGGGATCTCCCTTCCCTGGCACCTAAGACCCTTAGTACAAGCACACACAGTGTGCAGGAGCACACCCACTGCCCCAACACACCTGCAGCTCTCTTCACAGCCTCACACTGGTGCCTGTACCAGAGCTAGTTCTTGGTACCCCTTGTCCTGGTGCCTGTGCCTCTTTTTGCTCTCATCTCCCTTCCCACTCAGGTACCTGAAGCCCTGGGTGCTCTCGTGTTGCTTCCCTGCAGCTGTTCTGCTCTCTTTTAACTTGTGCCAACAGGGCAGAGTGCCTTTGTGGTAGTGTCTGATTCCCTGGGAGCCCCAGCGGCTGTGAGTGGGGCACGAGGACTCTCCCAGCAGATGGCTGTGTGCCGTGGGGATGAGCTGGGATTGCTGCTGTCTCATTTTCCTCCTGGGTTTTGTTTTCCCCAGCCACCCACTGGGTGGGTCTCCAGAGTCTGCCTCTGCAGGTTGCTGTCGTGTGTCTCCAGGGCTGGGCTCAGCACCTGGTCCCCACTGAAGCAGTGCACAAGGGCTGGTGCTGTGGTGTGGGGCAAGGGCGCTGCCTGCTGAGGTGGTTTGGGGAAGCAGTGCCTGGTGCCACTGGGGTTTGTATTTGTGTGTCTCCTCCCTCACACCTCTTCCCCTGTTCTCTGTGCTGTTGTTTTGTTTGGACAGTGCTGATGCTTTGCTCTTGGGTGGGCTTCTTTCTTCTTTCCAAGCCTTTGGTTTTGGGGTGTATTGTTTTTTTCTTTCCCCCACCCCGCATAAACAGACACAGCTGTTGGCAGCCGGTCCGATGCCTGCACTGAGGGTGTGTTGAGGAGTCTCAGCTATCAGAGCTGCACTCCCCTCTGATCCTGGCCTCCAGCCTGCAGAAACCCCTCCAGATTTAGGAACAAGGTTTTTCCCCAGGCAAGCAAGGCATGAAGGATGCTACTGGGCTTTTCTGGGAAGGGCTTAGTGCAGGGCCAACAGGGATGCGAGGGCAGCACACTGAGGAGCTGCTCCCTGCAGATACACTACCTCATGTCTCGGCAGCAGCCCTTCATCAGGGTCTCCTTGCACCCCTTCTCTAGGGAGCTCCAGGCTCTGGTTCCACTCTGGGGCCTCCCTTCCTGGGTAGGGCTCTCTGTGTGTTTTTCCTAGCGTAGTGTGATATTGCGTGACTTTTCTTCTCAGTCTTGTGTGCTCAGTGTCTTGTTGGGGGGGGGAGGGAATGGGAGGGGTCTGTAGATGTAGGTATTTTTTTGAGAGCTTACAAAGCCCTCCTGTTTTAATTTTGTCCTGTGCTCTTATCTGTCTGGTGTTTCTTGGCTTCCATGGGAGTGCAGGGCAGAGAACAGCCCAGTCCCCCTTTAAACCTTGCGCTCAGCCTGCTGTCTGGTTTTTGAGTTGGATTTGTGTTGTTCTCCCACCCTACACCATGCAGGCTCTTCACTGAGCTGGAGGGAGAGCATTCTCTCCAGAAGGGAGCATCTGTTCATATGCTTACATCAAGATTTGCAGCCAAGAGCTGTCTGGGGGCCTGCTCCCCTCCCCAAACCTATGTCTCTGTAAAGGGCTTGCAGCTTGTAGCTGGGGCCAGCCAGGGCCTCAGCTTGAGCCTGGAGGCTCCAGGGCCAGTGAAGGGGAGCTGCAGGCCTCTCTGGCAAGCTGTGTAGATTGTTTTATGGACCCTGGGCAGAGCTGCTGCCTACACACTCACCTTGTTTCCCACCTGGAACAGTTGTAGAGTTGGATGCCACCCTCTGGTGGGCAGGTGGGACTCGGTATTTCACTGCAGTGTTTCGCTGTGCAGACAGGCTGAGAGTGGGAGCCTTCTCTGAGCCTGCAGAGTGTTTATCTCCCCTATCCCAATTGTGGAGGGGCAGGGAGTTGTCCTTGGGTTTGCTGCCATCAGTCACTCCACTGCTGCATTTCTTTTGTTCTTCTGCAGCACTGCTGAGGATTTGCATCTGCAGCAGCTGCCAGATCCTGCCTCACAGATGTCACCTGGGGTTGGCTGCTCACTGAGTGAGCTCTGAGGCTGCTGGTGGCCTGCAGTGGGGGTGGCATTGGCCCCCCAGGGCTCAGCCCCATCTCCTCTGAATCCTAGCATGCTGGTCAGTGGACAAGACTCTTGCTAAGGCAGCTGGTGCTGATGATGCTGAACAGAGCTGGCTTCTCTCTGCTTTTTGTCAAGGTACACTGAAAAGCAAAACAATGAAGTGGAGGGGCGGCAAAGGTGCATGCCCACCACCTCACCAGGCACTTGGGCTTTGCAGCATTAGGATGCTGGCAGAGGTTGAGGGGGAGTGGTGGCCTCAAGCAGCAGCGGAACACTCTCTTGCCCTGTGGGCGTTGTGTTCTGTGCACTCCTGCCCACCTCCAGCAGTATTGGCTCTTGGGCCTTGAGCCCATCTGAGTTCCACTGTCCCAACTCCAGACTGTTAATCTGTAACTAATGTGTTTTTTTCTGAGATTTTCAAACTGATGTATATTTTAAGACCAGAAATAAACTATTTTAAAAGTAGATGGCAATGGTAGAATTGTACTTTATACTGAATAAGACCCGAACCGGAATGATCCTGAGTATGTGAAGGCATAGAGCTAGCTACTCATGGTACAGTGTCCCAAGTTTTTTGAACTGTGTGTGCCACCCATTGTCTTGTCCAGGGAGAGCAATCCTGTGACCTGTAAGCTGATAATGTAAGCACCCCTCAGTGTTACTCATAAGATTCTGCTTACTCCATTTCACATATTTTGCTGGTTGTACTGGCTGATCTGCCTTGGCCCATTTCCACATTCTCATCTAGTGTAGGATATGGTGTAGCTAATCCTTTTAATAGTTTTTGGTTTTCTTGTAGTCCCAGCTTTTGGAGTCATCTGAGAGTATCATTTCACTTCAGAAACTGAGTGACATAGGACCACATAGCATACCCCCTTGCTGGGGTTCCTAAGAGGTTTATAATTCTAGATTCAGTATTTTGTGTGAGGGGATGACTGCACATACCCTAGTCAGGAAGCCCTCCAAACATGAGGCAGAGAGTTCCTGCAAGATGCGGATACAGACAATTGAAGTGTTTCCACATTGAAGGGTGATGCAGAGGTCAGAGGGCTGTGAAGAATTTTCTTCCATCTCCCAAGTCAGGTTCCCTGTGCCTTTCTGAGCTGGCTGCATGCAAGGCTAACACCAGAAAGAGTGTCTTGTTTCTTTGTCCCCATAATTAATTATTTTATTCCTTGTTCCCTTGAGTAGCAGCTGCTACCACAATTTAATCTTCTAGCCTAATGTGAGCCTTGAAACACGATCTTCCTTGTCAGCAAGGGACGCTTGGTAAAGCGCAGGCAGCGCAACCCACGGTGCTGGTGCGGGCTGAAGCCTCCACCAGGGTGTGCACGGCTGGTGTCAAGCTCCCTGCAGAGCTGGATTACCCCAGCGCGCTTCCTCCTGGCCCGAGGGAGGGCCCAGGGGACAAAAAAATCGGGCTGGCACCGACCTGTCCCCGGCGCCGGGATCGAGTCGGGAGCGCGGGCGAGCCGGGGAGGCAGCGGGCGAGCGGCTCGCGCCCCCTGCCGGCGCTCCGGGCCCACAGCGCCGGCACCTCCCGGCCCCGCCGGCACCTCCCGGCCCCGCCGGCACCTCCCGGCCCCGCCGGCACCTCCCGGCCCCGCCGGCACCTCCCGGCCCCGCCGGCACCTCCCGGCCCCGCCGGCACCTCCCGGCCCCGCCGGCACCTCCCGGCCCCGCCGGCACCTCCCGGCCCCACAGCGCCGGCACCTCCCGGCCCCGCCGGCACCTCCCGGCCCCACAGCGCCGGCACCTCCCGGCCCCGCCGGCACCTCCCGGCCCCACAGCGCCGGCACCTCCCGGCCCCGCCGGCACCTCCCGGCCCCACAGCGCCGGCACCTCCCGGCCCCGCCGGCACCTCCCGGCCCCGCCGGCACCTCCCGGCCCCGCCGGCACCTCCCGGCCCCGCCGGCACCTCCCGGCCCCACAGCGCCGGCACCTCCCGGCCCCGCCGGCACCTCCCGGCCCCGCCGGCACCTCCCGGCCCCACAGCGCCGGCACCTCCCGGCCCCACAGCGCCGGCACCTCCCGGCCCCACAGCGCCGGCACCTCCCGGCCCCGCCGGCACCTCCCGGCCCCGCCGGCACCTCCCGGCCCCACAGCACCGGCACCTCCCGGCCCCGCCGGCACCTCCCGGGCCCACAGCGCCGGCACCTCCCGGCCCCACAGCGCCGGCACCTCCCGGCCCCGCCGGCACCTCCCGGCCCCGCCGGCACCTCCCGGCCCCGCCGGCACCTCCCGGCCCCGCCGGCACCTCCCGGCCCCGCCGGCACCTCGCGGGGTCGCACAGTGGCGGAGGCGGACGCTGCCGAGTGGTGCCACCATAGCTGTGACCTTTATAAAAGTCTCATCGCGACAGCAGTACAAGCGATAGAAAGGACATCTCTTAGGCGCATCTGAATAAATACAGCCCGCGCCCTGCGGGCGCAGCCGGGCGTGGGGGTGGCAGGCGGCGTGAGCTACACATGCGGCGACAGGGACAATCACAAGCGGCCGACGAGGCGTGTGAGGACACAGACGTGTGTAGAGATTCGCTTGGAGCAGGCTCCTGCGCTCGAAGCCGAGGGAGGCATCGACAGGAGGTGAGATGTGTGAGAAGAGGGCTGGGCAGCCCAGCGGAGGCTAGGGCTGGCAGGTGCACGGGGCTCTCTCGGCAGAAGCAGGCAGGGTAGCCCAGCTACATTTCTGTTTCTGCTAAGAGGCTGTCACCGAGGCCTGATGTCATCAGGACCATCTGGGAGCTGGAATCTGCGTGGAGAGAGGGAGAGAACCATGAGCCATCCGGGCTGCCAGAGAGTGCAGGGGCTGTACTGCAGATCCAGAGGTGAGGATGAGGAATTAAAACACAGCAAGGCAGGAAGAAAACTGCTGAAAGATGTGTAGGAACTAGGTAGGAACTAGGCCTGCTCTGGCTTCACAGCAGAACAGAACCAATTTTTGTGAAGGATGAGAAAGCAGAGAGAGCAGCAAAACGCCAGAGGAACATCAGGTCTGAGTACCCCTGACATGCAGGGGGTGCATGACCCAGCCCTGCACAGGCCTTGAAATCTACACTCATCAAGTGTTTTTCAGCTGAGAGACAGTGTCCAGGTGGGGCAGCCTTCAGGCTGCAAGCCAACCAACACCACACAGGGTGGTGGTATTGCCTTCCCAAGAGCAGGGAATGCTGTGGGCAGTCAGCCATGTTACAGCAGCAGAGGCCTGGAAATAGTGACTTTCTGCACTGCATGAATGGAGGGTTTGTGCAGCTCTCCCCTGCCTGCCTCGGGGAGGTGAGAGCAGCTTGCTGGCTCTGCCATGGCTCAGCGCCACAGCCAGGAACACTGCAACTCTCCCCACAGCAAGTGAATCAACTGCAAGGAGAATGGGCCTGCATAGCAAGTAAGAAACTTAGCAGGGTACCAGTTTCCCATCCAGAAGCCTTTTGAAACTGAAAAAAAACCTGTTTTTTCCTGGGTGGGAGGGAGGAGATCTCTAGTGGCAGCCCTGCACATTCAAAACTACTGCAGGGGAATCTCTATTTCAGGAATCAATTTCTGGAAGCTAAATCCAAAAGTTGGCCAAACTGTCACTGAATTATTTTTATGGGTTTAACAGATGACGATTCAGATGTTTTGAGGCTTTGGGAGGATTGGTTGTGCGTGTCTGCTGGTAGTCTGATATGAGAATTGTGAGGGGTGAAGGACAAATGAAGGTAAAAAAAAGCAAACCCCCAAACCACTTGGATCACAAGGTAGGCATGACAAAATACAATATCATATATGCAAGCTACACAGAACAGGCTACTGCTATCTCTGTAACACACCTTTTTTTCATTATAAGCAACAGACAGACAGTGGCACCTGGCTAACCCTTCATATGTTTGGGACATAGAGCTAGGAACAGCTGATGCTGTGTGGATTGCAAAGAGGTTCTGGAAACAGTGAGGAATGACACAAGTTTTGGCTAGGATATCTGGCAAAGGCTTCCAAGATCTTTAATATTCCTGCCCTTGAGTTTTAAGACTTTCAGATTTTGTTCCTGCAGCATCAGGAAAAATGTCTCAGAGGTACCATTTCTACTCTTTGCAGCAGCTGCATTGTCCTTGGAGGCTGCCTTTCCAAGAGAGGCACAGCCCAATGCTGTTTAACATGAAGGTCACACCTGGAGGCGTATGTATTCCATGTAGGTTGTATGTATTCCAGTTCATGGGGAAAAGGGACAGGCACATTCAGCAGCCCCACTGCAAGAGGCCAGTGGCACTGCAAACACCCAAGACACCCCAGGAGCCCCTCAGCTCCTGCCCCCCAGCCCAGCTCCCAGAGCTCTTACTGTTCTGGCAGATCCAGGGGTTCTTCTCCCTGGCTGTGACTTCATGGACCTCTGTCTCCTCCTCTTCCTCGCCCTCTGAGAGAAGATCAGAGATCTGCTGCTGCAGCTCAGGACTAATGTTGTTCTCTGCCAGGATGAGTGTTCGTAGGGCTGTGGGGTAATTCTCTACCATGTCCAGCAAGGTCTGGGGGGAGAGTAAGATAAACAGGCTGACAAGCATCTCAAGGACTGAGCAGAAAGTGTCAGTGCTTTGTCTCCCTGTGAACTCCAGCCCTCCTCCCCTTATTCCTGCCTTCCCTTGACCTCTCTTCATTATGGTTTATGAGAGACTGAGAACTTCCCATCTTCCTGTGGGAAGAGCCAAGTTTGGATTTTCTCCCTCTGTCTAAAGAAAGGAGTGCTCTACACTGTTGCTGTTACATATCCAGGTCCATTCCCTCTTACCACTAGAAGCTGGAGATCTGAGAGTCTGTGCAACTGAGCCTTGGCCTGTCCACAGAGATTTAGTTCTGATTCTCAGTCAAAAATCCAACCTCATTTCTTCCAAGAAAACAGCCACAGAAAAGCAAGAACCCCCCTGGGTGCAGGGAGGGAAGGGGATGCATGTGCTCTCCAGTGTGTGGTTGGAGGCAGGTGTGAGTCCTGGGGCCTCTGCAGACACCCCAGACCTGGGCCCTTGAGGTGTCTGTGATGCTGTAGAGGAACTGTGGGCTCCCATACCTGAGCTGACTGATTGGTAAGTCCTGTTCCCTCCAAGTCCAGCACTTCGAGGGTTCGACTGGAGGCCACAGCGACAGCGAGCATCCCGGCTACCTGGTCACCTGTGGGAGGAGCAAACCAGGGCTGTCAGCAGTGCCTGCCTTCCCTCATGTAATGCCACATGCCCTCATGTGCCTGAAGCTGTCGTGGGAACATCCTCTGAGTATATCTGCCTTCAGACAGCCTTCCAAATCTGTTGCCTCATGGTGGAAAAAATAGCTGTTAACTGAGAAAAGAGACAAGGAAAAGGTGCACCAATTTGTGATTATGGGAGCAGTCACTGATTATCGAGGGAACACAAAGGAACACTGTGAGATTGGTTTTATTCCCCAAAGAACCATATCTTCCCAAATCTCCTTCCTACTCAAGGAGGTAAGAGCCTTTTAACAGTCCCAGGGCATCCCAGACACAGAATAGCAGCTGAATACTTCAGTCTAGGGAAAGACTGGAGTCAGAGGACTCTGCACCAGCTGGCTGACTGCCTCCCTGGGAAGGGGGTAGACTTTGATGGGGGATGCCACAGGATGAGGAGCATTGAAGATTTATGTTGGTGAAGAGAGGACTCCACTCTGTCGAGTGTCAAAATGCCATACAACTGAGACACCTTCTCTTGGAACAAAACCCAGACTGCTGTCAAGTAACACGTGGGGCTTTTCCTGTCCAAAAGGAGATACCTGGTCAGAGAAGAGGGCCTGGGGGAGGCTCTGCTGGCAGACAGGTTGAGGAGGGGAGTGTCATCCTGATGCTCAGGCATGGCCCAATCTCCTCCTCACCACCTTGCAGCAGAGCAGGAGAGAGTTTGTTTCTATGGCAACGAGTGCCAGGCTCTCCTCCTCCTCCTCCCTGCTCCTCCAGGAAGATGAAGGGGGGAGCACGGGGACATACTGCATCTGCCAAGCCAGCTTCAACGTTCAGGGCTTCAGGAGAAAGGGAGACATGGAGGGTCAAACGTGATGACAAAGGCAATGGAGTGGGCAAGGTACAGCCTCCTCTCTGCACCTCCCTGCAGGGCATGTGGCCACCTCACAAAAGCAGAGCAGTGAGGGTGGCTTCTCCTACAGCTGAAGGTGCCTGGCAGGGTGAACTTGCTGCTGGGGAACAGAGGGCACCTATGCAAGGAACTGCCCCATCCTGCTGCTGAAGCTCTACCACCTTTCCAGAGCTTGGTCCCTGGCCACCCACTGGTGCAAATCACACAAACACAGAGGAAGGAGTGCTCCTCCTCCCCAGCCCCCAGCTTACCTAGGGGGTTGTAGTCCAGGTTCAGCACACGGAGCTGTGAACTGTGAGCCACTGCAATGGCTAGGCGTCCCCAGCCTTTACTTGTGATGCCTGGGTTGGCGCTCAGTGTTAGCTCTTTGAGGCCTGGAGAAGAGAGAGAAGCCAAACCAGAGCCTTAGGGTCCCCAGAGCAGTCACAGAACTTGTTCAGCTCACCAGAACACCTTTGGGTTGTGTCCCCTGTACTCTGTAGGACTTAAGGGCTTGGTTTGCTCTGACAACTGTCATCACATATTTCAGTGATCAGTGAAATGTTTCACTGCCTTCAGCTGCAGCCCTTCATTTAATCATGCTGCAACTGCCTCATTTATCTGCTCTCCCAACCTGAGTCCTGCTTACCCTAAACAGCAAACTCAATGGAAACTAAGGGGTGTGTGAGACAACTGACTGGGCAAAGAAGGTGACATGAAGTGACAGGCTGGAGAGAGGATAACAGGGACAGTAGGCTCTGAAGCCTGCACCTGAGAGGGGTGCCCAGCAGAGATAACAGCATCGGTGGCATTGTGCTCACACAGAAGAAGGAGGTGCTGGGAAAAGGTGGAAAGCACTTTGAGAGTCAGAAGAAAGGAGTGGTATTACCTCAGCACATGCCAGCTCTCAGCTTGAATAAGTCACTGGCCTCACACCACCAAAGATCATTCCCTGCAAAGACCTGAGTCTTGGCATGAAGTCTGTCACTATGCAACTACATGCTCATGGAGTGCACCCGCGGGCAGGGACAACTCCCAGGCACTGATAATAAAGCTAAGTGCTCAGATAGGGGCACACAATATATTTATCTATAGTGATTATCAACACAAAAATGCAAAACAATAAATTCTAAGTTCAAGCTGTCTTCTCCTCCAGTTTCAATGCTGCTGACATGAACCAGAAGCAACCTGTTAGTCCCTGAGCTCCAAACTGCTAGCAGGATAGATCAGTAGTAGAAAGCCCAAACCTGCCAAAGGGAATCACTCATCTATTGCTTGGCTTATCTGCTTTTCTTAAGTTAGGGGAAATAAATCCTTAGCCCTGGCAAACCACAGAGCCTGCCTCCTCCAGGGCTGAGGATTTAGTGCTGCATACATCTGATCTATGTGAAAGCTCCACCAGTCACTGAGCAGCCCACAGCCCCTGGTGCTTACCAGACTTGGCCCCGTCAGGCGGCAGGAGCCCACAGATAAGGTTGATGCCTTCATCACCCAGCATGCAGTCTCCTAGATCCAGAGCCACCAGCGAAGGGTGGATGGAGAGAGCAGGGTTGAGTAGGGCCAAGCCTGCATCTGTCAAGGGACTCCCATGGAGGCTGTGCAGGCAAAAGGGAAAATTACTACGGAGCCTTCTTCCTGAGGGCTAACTAACCTGACAGGGAGGAAGAAGCAGCCAATTGAGGTGAATGACAAATACTAACCCCAAGTGGGCAAAAAGCTTTGGGAAGCCTCTGTCGCTAGGGTCGGCTGGCCGCTACGGTGGCCATTCTCTCCCGGCCGGGACGAGGCGTGCAGGGAATGCCAGCGTTGAAGGGGCAGCCCCACCACCGGGGCTGGAAGACCGAGACGGAGAGGCAGGGCCGTGCCCAGCCGGCGGGGGCAGAGGTGGCTCCCTCCCAGCCAGGTGATGGGCAGGGGTTTATCCTCTGCAGCATCAAGGGCATTTTCCCTCCGACAAGACTCAAATTCAGGGACTGGCCCAGAGCTGAGAGTCCTCCATAAGAGCCGTCCCCGCCCGGGAGAGGACCGGGACCCCCTCGGCAGCCCCCCGCCGCACTGTACTCACAAGAGGGACTGAACGGAGCGGTTCGTCTTCAGGGCCTCGGCCAGCTGCTTGACGCGGTTGATATTGGAGACGATGCCCAGGTTGAGGTTGAGCTGAGCGAGGGAGCGGGACTCGGCCACCCCGCGGCAGACGTGCCCGAAGTCCCGCTCGGAGAGCTGGCAGCCCCGCAGCGACAGCAGCCGCACCGAATTCTCCCGCAGGCTCTCGCAGATGTCCCGGATCTCCGCCCCCGACAGCGTCTCCCCGGAGATCTGGATAGACCCCGGCAGCATCTTCCCCCGGCTGGGAGCGCCGCCGATCCCGGGGCCGCGCAGCCCGGGAGCCGGGGGAGAGCCGCGCTGCGCGCCGGGGCGGGCGCCGCCGCCGCTGCCGGGCAGTCCCGGCCCGGCCCACCGCGGCCCCGGGGGCGGCCCCGCACTGCCTCACCGGCGGTGGCCGGGCCGCCCCGCTCCGCCCGGCGGGGCAGTGTGACCCAGGGCAGCCATCGGCGGGGGCTGATCCGCACCGGGCCGCAGGGTCGCGCCGCCCCGCAGCGGCGGGCGGGGGCCGGGCAGTCCCGCGGGTCCCCGCCCCGCTCCGCCCGCACCTGCCGGGCCGCCCCGCCTCCTCCCGGCCGCCGCTCCGAGCCCTCCTCCCGCCCGGCCAGCGCCTCCCCGCGCAACGGAGCGGGCGGGGAGGGGGGTCCGGCAGACTTCATCTCACCCCGGCATCCCGCCCGGCATCCCGGGCCCCGACGCCGCTCAAAGCCCGCCAGGGGCGACGGCAGCGCCCGCTGGCACCAGCCCACTGCCCTGAGGAGGTGCGGGGCCAGGGCCGGCCGGGTTGAGTCCCAGCCACTGGGGGTGATGGAAGCACCTGGGAAAGGCTCTCCATGCCAGCCCTGCTCCCCACCTGGCGAAAGGGGCCCCAGCCATTGGGCCATGGTGCACTCTGAGTGCTTGGTCTGAGAAACTGTGGTGTTCCAAGGCTTCAG
Organism: Lonchura striata; assembly: GCF_050655825.1. NCBI lineage: Eukaryota > Metazoa > Chordata > Aves > Passeriformes > Estrildidae > Lonchura > Lonchura striata. Next base: position 78,982,494 of record NC_140705.1, on the reverse strand, counting down.
TGGCGTTTAATACTTAAACTCGCTAAGCCTGAATCCTCGACCCATGACTTAGTGGCGAGGTCAGTCTGATCTGCTCCTCACGGCCCAGAGTGTGCAAGAGCCAGTGCTTGGAGGTGGAAGTTGGAGGGCTGGGGAAGGGCCACAATGTTCCTTATCCCCGACTACACAGCCTCTGCCCTCAGCCTGACCTGAGGTATGTAGGGCACACCCCACCTCCTGCTATCACAGGTATGGATCACAGGGATCTGTCCACTCTCTCCCCATTGAGTAATTCTGTTCTTGGAGAGAAATAGGAAGCAGGGCCCCTGCGTTTTCAACTTCACTGAGCTGAAAAAGGAAGGCAGTGATGTGGAAATTAGGTTAAACCGCCTAAGTAGGCAGCTTTCTGCACGTAACTAATCTGGCTGCTGCATATAGCAGTGCTCAAATGAGTTTCAGCCCAGTGGGTAACACTGAGACAAAACCAGGCTCCTCTGCTTGATTTGCAGGCCAGGGCTCCAGAGAGTGGATGGAAAGTGAAGAGAAAAATAGGGTGTGGAGGTAGATATGGAGTACTTCTCCACTGAAATGGAGGAGCAGATCACCTGAGCTGAGGATGCATATTAGGTCCTGGACAAGGTTAGAGAAGCAACAGCTTTAAGACTTTGGTTTAAACTCTCAGTGTGGGTATCACCATGCCCTTTAATCCATTACTGTTCTCTAGAGTACCTACACACCCTCCTCTTTCTTTCCCTGTTGCAGAGATGCATGACCTTGATACTGCTCCTGCAAGAGCAGTCTACAGAAAGAACAGACTACTGGCCTCGCAATTCATCTGTGCTGCAATATGAGCAGCAGCTGCAAGCATCCAGTTGTGGTAGAGCTGTGGTACTATGGCTTTCAGAAAAGGAGCAGCTCATGTCTAAGGTCACATTAAAAAACCCAGGTGAGAATCTGATCCTACATACTGCAAAATGGTGAGAAGGCTGGTTTTCAGAGTTATAGGCAGGGGGTAGCCAAGAAAATCCCAGCTGCTGCTACTGCATACAGGTCAACTAGAAGGCTACACTCAGACTCACTTCTCAATTACCTCCAGGCACTACTCAACCCATGCTTTTTTAAGCAGACTATTATTAGAGAGGTGCTTGGAGGAGAGCCCTTGGGACATGTCCCACTTCTATTGACAGCAGCAGTTTCAAAACACTGAAGATGCCCTAGTGCCTCATCACTACCTGTTGTCAGGAGCCAGAGCACATTGAGGAGACAAGTATCCCACCTACTTTATGCTCAATTAATTGAGAAAGTGGCACGGGGCCTAATGGTCCAAAGCTTTGGCTCACCAAACCAATGCAGGGCTATGCAGAGGGGACTTTGGCAATGCCCAGCAGGTATGAGGAAGGTCATTTATTGTTTACCTGCTGGGGGCAGAAAGAGTGATGCCATTGAGAGTTAACACATAAATAGAGAAAAATACTGGATGAACAGCAACTACAGTGAGAGTAGACCCAGGAAAGGAAACAAATGAGAGAAGAAAGAGCCTACCTGTAACCCAAAATCACAACTAAGGTGACCATTACTGCAACAAGGATAGACTGTAAGAAGAGCTGGACTCTCAGGTACTGCACAGAAGAGGAGGAGATCATAGATGCTTTAATATTCATTTTCAGCTTTAATATACAGCTTTCTAATCTGACAGCTTTATATGTTTGTTCCATATTTAATAAAGGGGGGCACAGAGCTACCTTTACGCAAAAGGGGGAAGAGGTGAGTGGGTTATTTCAGATTTGCTGCAAGGGAGAACGGCAAAAATGATCTGAGATTTGCTGAAAGACCTGCAGCAAGAAACAAAGAGATAGTATTGCACGATAGGGTTGTAAGGCTTGTTCTGGCAACTAGAAGACTTGAGTAAGCATTGAGATGCCCTCCCACAAGGACTTCATTAAGCCTGCATGCTCAGCATGCTCCCTGGAACTGCAGCATGCATGCATTTCTCTGAAAAAACATGTCCTTCTCTGTCAGTGAAAGGCAATGCTGAAGCTCTCAGCTGAGTACTGAATTTCTGGCAGTAAAGAACAGTTCAGCTTCCAGCTGCTGCTGCACAAAGAATTAATCAGGGCCAAAGAACTGGAGCAGAGCAAGCCCCACAGATTCCAAGAGGGTGGTTGGCTGTCACCCTGATCATGTCTCCAGCTGACACAACACATAAGCTTCTCTAAGCTTCTCAGGGGAAGCATGAGGAGTTCCCTCACTGCTCTCCTCTGTACTTTGAGTGAAAACACAGGGCACAGCTTCACCCCTCTGGTTCAGCTGAGTGGCTCAGTGCAGGAGGGAGCACCGATGTTCTCCAATTATGTCATAAGATTAGCAATGGTCCAAGCTTTATGCAGAAAGATTTTTTCCTCTCAGCTGAACTTACTCCAGTGACAATTGTGTCTTTCTCCTTTCCTCCCCCTCTGCCAGTACTTCCAGAGTTTGCACCAAGAGAAATAGATCAATTCTAGGCTGCCAGGGCAAGAACTTGGAATTCGAAACAAACCTCCCATGGAGATAGAAAGAGGGAAATACCAGAAGCAGCATTACAAACTAACACTTCCATTTTGTCAAGTTTTGAAGTAATAGAAATTCTAGGAGCTTAAAGTGGTTCAATTGATCCAAAAACCCCCATGGAAACTACTAGCCAAAATAATTAACAATTCCCCCAAGTAGCTTGCTCTGAGTGCTGTTCTTCAGCCAAAATGTTTCCCAAGGAAGAGGGTCAGGAGGGGAGAAGAGAGTGAGGGAACCTGTCTGTTATGCATGCGATTGTTAGCAGTGCAGTGAAGCTTTCTGCTCTTGAAAGGGGAACAAATTATGAATGTGGGAATAAGCAAATAGTGAAAAGTAGGTCTGTGACTGAAAATAATCAAGTCCTGTCCAGTGACATTTTTTTTCTACTGAAGCAGTTGAGAACCGTGACTACAGTAGCTGGCACTATCTTCCTCTCTTTCATTGCACCTTGGCACTAGTCTGAGTGCTACTACAGCTGCATCCTCTCCCATTAATATAAACAAGGGACCAAAGAGGGCAGTTCTGACATACTGCCTTGTGCACTTGTGGGCACACCAAGGCAGGGCCGTATCTTGTTTTTTTTTTATTGCCCGAGTTTAAAGATGAGCTTCTCTGAGGGGTGCCTCCTCTCCATCAGACATCTAGAACCACAGGAAGAGAAAAGATGAAAGCCAGTTACCAGCTAACAGCTTCTACTTGCAGAGCAGTAGAAGTTTGAGCAGTGGGAGAAGGCTGAGCTCCTCAGTTGTGAGTTGCTAAGCCTAGACTGGGCTGCTCTGCTTATCCATCCTTACTGGAGATTTCCTGCATCAGTACACTGGAGATTAATATGGCCACTCTATTTCCATTACACACTCTGCTATTTCTCCCTTTGTTAAATGGAAACACCAGAGAAAAGATTGCTGGAGACCTTCAAGGCCCGAAGAGCCCTTTCAAACAAAGGCCTAAACACAGCTTGAAAAGCCAGACAGCACACAGCAGAATGGGTGTCTGGGGAACAGAATGCCACTCCTGCCCAGAGGTGGCAGTCCCCTGGCTGGGAGACATGATGGCCAGCAGAACAAGGGTGAGCTGAACTGGCCTCCTCATAGAAATATCCACTGAAGACACTGCACAAACATGCTGCCCTGCATGGACACAGAGTAACATGGGCAGAAGGGTGGCAGGAATAAAAGGTACAGTGAAAGCATGGGGACAGATACATTTCTGACATACAGAGCAGAAGGGATGCTGAGGTGAGACAGCAGCTTGGACCAAGTGAAGAGAGAGAGATCAATATGGAACACGACAAGAAAGAGCATGTAGTTAAGGACTGTGCTGTTCCTGAAAATCACCAGAGAAAATGAACTTCTTGTGCCTTTTGAACTACTATGCCTTTGAAAAAGGTGCCCAGAACAGGACATGTAGCATAGAACATTTGAAGGACAGCAGAAAATGCAAAGAATCCTGCTTTGGGCCTAAGACAGGACAGATGAAGGCGCAGAGACCCAAACACCACGCTCCCATTAGACATATAGGTTCAAGCATAAGATGTCACTCAGCACCAACATCAATTTAATTCTTCCCTCTCAGGACAGGAACAGGGCAGATACTCCTGGAGTTACATCAGCAAGCGGAAAGAGGGCTAAGGAACAAAACTGTGCTGGGAAATCCCAGCTAAACATGCAGGCAACAGAACCACTCTACTCAAGATAGCCCAGACCTGGATGGGGGAAGAGTGCAGCTCTTCTGAGTCACTGAGGTGTGACTCACTTCCACTGAGTCCACTCAACTGCCCAAAACCGCAATGCAGAGGACAGGTCCAGGAAAACAAAACCAAGTTGTCTTCTTGCTGTTCTGTCCTGTTCCTAACAGGCAGCAGGTTACTGTGGCCCTATGCAGCCCCAAAAGTAGTGAAGGAAGCAAGTCCAAGTCTGTAAAACTAGAGGGTCAATGCAATGGCTTTGGCTGTTGTGTTCAATACAGCATTGGAAACAGCTGGAATGTCTCGGGCAACTCTCTGAAAGGGCGGCATGTTGGGTCCTTCCAATGTGTCCAGGATACCTGGAGAACAGAAAAAAGGGGAGAAAAGCAAGAATTAATTCAGATGATAGCAGATAGCACATTTGTTTTTGCTCTTCTCTCTGTCCAGGTAGTGGTTGAGGGTGGCAGGGCCTGTACACATCAGAACTTGTGCTAGGGGCATGAAAGCTACATGCTCCCAAAAAGTACACAGATCCTTTTACTTTGAGGGTGTCAGACCCAGTCCCTGACATTTGACCTGAATGCAGGTACTGCCAGAGATGTTGCCCTGCTGAGGGAAATTGATAAAATCCTGTTTCTACTTCATTCCAGCACAGATCTCACTCTTAGACCAAGACTTTCTTTTATCCTGAAATACACTTGCAGACTCATATCAGGAACTGCAGCTGTGCTGCAATGTGGAATTTTTGTCACTGCAATGCAAACAGACCATGCTTGGCAGGAAATACACAGACCAATGCAAATGTCCTCAATTCTCTGTCAATTACCCTCTCAAGATTGATAATCAGTTTTGGAGTGCTTTGAGGAAAATTGCCTGGAGTATATTTTATTCTATTTTATCTGCCAGAAAGCTACAGGTCAGAACCTTTGCCATAAAAACAGATTCAGGAAGGACAGGATTTATATCCAAAAGGACTTGTAATGATATTATGCTAATTACGCAGATTTATCACAAATATCACAAACACTGCCTAAACTGGCTGCCTAAACTCATAATAGACACTTGCAGAATTGCATATTTAGGGATCTGGAAACTCTCTAGAGATGGGGTAGGAGAAGAGTTCTGGTTTTGTTTGGTTTTTTTTTAAGGAAGTTGAAATTTTGTTAGGAGAAAAGAAGAAGAGATAGAAGGAGGACATGAAAATCCATGGCCTGGTTAACAGTACCAGCTGGGGAAGATATAGCTTCTGCTATCTGTGCTATACAACACAAGATACAATAATATGTTCAACAAAGAAGTAAAAACGTATGATACATTTCCTGATCAGAGAAAACCAACCTGACTTCAACAATATTCAGGAAGGGGCTGGACATCTGCATGCAAGAAGAGTCAGTTACACTTCACTTGTGGGGAAATAATTAGGATCCTGCCTCACAAATTGGGTCTTAAGTGCTAAAACTCAGTGCACAGCAACTACCCCAATGTTTACCTGCTGCCCTACTTGAACAGCTTCTTCTAAAAAGCTAGTGATAGTGATTTTAGAGTTGGAAACTGGCACAGATGCCCAAAAGGACAGATTCAAACTGTCCATCCTCTCTCTCAGAGAGAGAAAAAACAACTTCTCTTCCCCCAGATCTAACAAGATATCTTTGTATCTCCCTTGCTTACCTTCTACCACCTTGTGATAAGCAAAGTGCAGATAGAGGAGGAAAAGCATATGCAGAGCAGCAAGAGTCCCACACAGGATGAGCCGCTGGGTATGTCCCACGGTGCGTGAAACCAACACAGCAACCTAAGAGAGAGGAGGTGATCAGAGGCAGGGCACCTGCTACCTGAGCCGCTGGCACTGCAGTCAGAAACACATGGAAGAACAGGTCAGGCAGTGAGAATCTGCAGGAACACCACACTAAGTCTTTTTTGCAGTTTTCACCAACAAATTTGGAGAAATTTGACACTGTTTTGTATAGGTGAACATTGCCCAGTCTTGCCAAGAGTTCAGGATGCTCAGGCATGGCTCTCCACAGCAGCAAGAGCTGTAAGGGAGTAAATAAACCTCCTGCAGCTCTTAGAATGGGTGAGGATATTAATCCAAATAGCACTTCCATATAGCAGTGGCCAAATTATTCAGGAGCATCATTTTCTCCAGAGCAGTTCATCTGGCTGTGAAATGAACCACCAGGCCAAGGAACAGAAAGCAAACACTTCCGTCCCTTTTTTTGTCCCAGAAAGACCCCAGGCTGCTTATCCCTTACCATCCGTAGTGTAGAGAGTCCACCAACAACCAACCAGAAGATATAGAAGAGGGAGTGGAAGTGAATATTATAGGTGACAAAGAGAGTGATGCAGTGTCCGAAAAGACCGTAGCCCTGACAAAACAAAAATGTCCATGTTAGAAGCACCGGTCCCACACAAAGGGCCATTGATCAAGAGCACGAACCGCCTATTCTTGCAACACTTCACCACAGCAAAGCCTCACAAACCACTCATTCACTGCCGAACAGTCAACCAGAACAACAACTTCAACAGCAGCTCACACACAGATAATCTAAAGGATTCACAGGCATGTCAGAGATTGTGACAACATGGGAAACAGAGGAAATATCCTCCAATCCCAGAGAAACTGGAGTTTCCTGGCTTTTTACCACCAGGTTCTCAAATCAGCAAGTTCAAAGCAGGAGACCTGCATAACGAACTGCCTCTTTGTACTATTGTTGTGCCTGGGATGGTGCAGGTCAGAAGAACATCCCAGAATTCCAGGTTGTCCCAGTGCAGTTACCTGGGACCAGCAGTTTACAAAAAGACTTTGCCTGTTTTTTGGGAAAAACTTATTCTGGAACATCATGCAGCCAGTGTGCATCATAGGGCAGCTCCATGAGTACATACCAATAGTGACAGCATCTGCACCATTGTGATTTGGGCATTGCACAGATATGCCAGGAAATACATGAAAGATGAGACACCCAGCCAGTAACCGAAGCAGGTGCCAATGGCTGTGCCCATCAACGTGCCTTCCCTCTGTGGAGACAGTGTCAGGATGAGGAGAACTCAAAGAAGTGACCTGCCAGTACCCAAATTAACCCATGGGAGTCCCGACACTTTGTAGGCATTATTAAACAGCTGCCCAGCAGCATTCAAGGGGCCACAGGACCTACACCCCAAGCTCTCCCAGCAGCATAGTGTCAAAACTTTCTGGTACATCCTTCTTCCCACCTCCAAACCAACATCCTCAAATCAATCTTCATTTCAGCAAGATGCTTATTCAGTTATAGAAGAGGTTTCCTCTCCTTTTCTAGTGTCATTATGGCAACCCAGAGCCCAGTCAAACCACCACTTATCACTGAAACTCGACGTACAATGATGGTGTCTGAGGTCTTCATTCCATGCAAAAGAATGGCCACCAGTGTGAAAACCAGCATGAGGGGTCCATACAGCTCGCCTGCAATCTTCTACAGGAGGAGACAGGTGAGGGAAAGTTTGGTTAGAGCCCCAGAATATCAGGGTTCCCACCACAGGTGATGTGAAAAGTGCACTGGATGAAGTTTAGCACCCAGGTTATCACCTGAGGTTAGGTGACAGCACGCTGAGGTTTGGAACAACCATGGGAAGGAGCCACCAACATTTTCAGGAAGAAGAACATCTAACAAACTTAGTCCTTAATAACATGGATTATTACAAGTTTTACAAGGTGTCTGTGGGACAGTCACTTGGCCATGGAGTCTGATTCAGCAAAAGGGAACTCACCTGTGGGAAATTAATCATCTTCACAGGAATCATGGACTCCAGCAGTCTGCATCACAGGAAAGCAGGGAATGACAACAGGAGCAGCGAGAACAACAGGAGAATTAACAAAATACTTCATAAGTAAAAGACACCATATACCCATTACCAGTGTTTGCTATTGTGTTGACAGCCTTTGAGGGACAGTGGATTCTTTCTAAAGGGTGAGTCAAGGTCACTAAAGAACGAAAACCTTCCTGTCAAGTGGGTTAACTTTGCTGAGGAGGGGCAGATTTAATGAAAATGTTTAGGGATCCACTCAGGGATGAGAGATCATTGACAGAAGAGCAGGAAGGAAAGGCAAGTTTCCTCATAAAGTCTCACAAAACTTTGCTTCGTTGGACACAGCTGTGTTGCAAACCCAACAGAAGCCACATAGGGCAGCCAAGTACAAAAAGAGTCCCTTCTCCTACACTCAGCAGCAATGCCAGGTGACAGGGCTGCCAGCCCAAGCACAGCACCTCGCTAAGGCGGGCAGGACAAGGCACGATGTGTCTGCCCATAGGTGAGCGTTCCTGCGGGGGCAACTGGCGCTCACTCGGGCCTGGCAGCCAGACTGCTGCGGGCTCGGAGCCGCTGCCTCCCCGCAGCCCACCTGGCTCGCACTTGGACGGGCTCCACATCGAAGTAGGGCCGGAGGATGTCGATGTTGGCGTAGAGGCTGAAGGCCCTGGAGGCTTGTCTCTTCCCCACCTGCCACATCTGCGGAGAGAAGGAGCGGGCAGCGGCCGGGCGGGCAGGCAGGACCCGGGGCCGGAGGCTGACGGGGGACAGCGCTCACCTGGTCAGCGACCTGCCGGCCCAGCTGCCCCCGCAGCCCCTTCATGCCCAGGAACTCCCCGTCCTCCTCCTCCTCGCCGGCGCCCGCCTCGCCCTCCGCCTCCTCCTCCTCCTCCTTCATGCGCTGGTGCATCTCCCCCATGTCCTCGAAGCTGGAGCCCGACGTGTCGTCCATGTTCTCCATGTCGATGACAGCGGAGCCACCACCCTGCGCCGGGGCAGACTCGGTGTCAGCACCCCCTCGGCCCGGCCCGGCCCCGCCGCCCCCGGCCCGGCCCCACCTGCATGTTGTCCTCGAAGCCGCCCCATTCGGCGGCGGGGGCGCCGCTCCTGCCGCCGCCCGCCGCCCCCGGCGCGGCCATGGCGCCGCTCCCGGCCCCGCCGCGCTGGCCCGGATGGGCGGGAGCGGATGTGACGGAGCCTCCCGGCGCAGCAGCACCGCCAGCAGCGCCGCCCATCGCGCTCATGGCGGCGCGGCGGGGCACGGACGAGATGCGGGACCGCGTGGTGCTGGGCGAGTTCGGCGTGCGCAACGTGAGCGAGCCCGGCGGGCGGGACGGGGCGGGGCGGCCGGCGCCCGCACCCCCTCACCCCCTCACCGCCCCGCCTTGCCCTCTCCCCGCAGGTCCACACCACCGACTTCCCCGGGAACTACCCCGGCTACGAGGACGCCTGGGACCAGCGGCGCTTCGAGGAGGTGGGTGAGCGGCGCCGGGCCGGGGCTGCCCGTGGGTACGGGGCCCTGCAGCCGGCTGACCCGCGGTGCGCGGCTCCCACAGGCGTTCCGCGTGGACGTGATCCGTGAGGAAGAGGACGCCCTGGAGTTCGACATGGTGGGCATCGACGCCGCCATCGCCAACGCCTTCCGCCGCATCCTGCTCGCCGAGGTACCGCTGCTCACCTGGTGGTGCCGGCCTAAGCCTGGCTTGACAGGGAGCGTGGAATGTCCAGCATTGTCAGCCCTTGCGGACAGCTGCGGGCTTTGGAAGAGAAGCACACGTTCGTTCCGCATGGGTGCCAGGAGCCCAAAGAGAATTAGGACTTTAGCAGCATGGGCAATAGCGCCTGCTGGTCCTAGGGGTGCTTTGGTAGTGTCTGCGGGTCAGCCATTTCAACACAGCTGCGTGGCCAACCCAACAGAAGCCACATGATGCTGCCAAGTACTAACAGGTTCAGGATGCCCCAAAGCCCTTTTTCCTGTCCTTCACCTCTTGATTGTTTAAAAAGACGGGGATAGGAATAGATGTGGTGTACGGGTATATTGCATAGCCTGATTTGGTAGAAATACCACTCAAAATAGTCTGCTTGGCAGTTATTTGTGGGAGAGGAGGGACACTTGAGCTGCATAATCTCTTGGCATGTAGTTCAACTATTGTCTTAAGCTGACTTGATCTCTTGTCTCCTTGAGGTGCCAACGATGGCTGTAGAGAAGGTGTTTGTGTACAACAACACATCCATTGTGCAGGATGAAATTCTGGCTCATCGGTTGGGCCTCATCCCTATCCGAGCTGACCCTAGGCTCTTTGAGTACAGAAACCAAGGTGAGAATCTTGAACAGAATAGAAATATTGAAGGTTTCTCTCAAAGTAGGAAATCAGGGTTGTGTAAACTGAGCAGAAGTGTGATTTCATATGCTTCTTCCCAGGAGATCAGGAAGGCACTGAAATTGATACTCTGCAGTTTCAGCTGAAAATCAAATGCAAACGAAACCCTCAGGCTGCCAAGGAATCATCTGATCCTGATGAACTATATTTCAATCATAAAGGTGAGATTGCTCCTAAAAATAGGTGCTGTTTTTTCTTTTTGGTTTTGGGCTGTTTTCTCAGCCCTGTGTGCTCACAGGGAGAGTTGATTCCATTCTGCTAAACTTTCTTTTTGCTATCTCCAGTCCTATACAGCAGCTGGCTGATGCTTGTGGCTTCTCTTTGCAGTGTACAGTAAACACATGACATGGGTGCCCCTGGGGAATCAGACAGACCTTTTCCCAGATGCTGACTTCCGACCTGTTCATGATGACATCCTCATTGCACTGTTGCGACCTGGACAGGAAATAGATGTGCTTATGCACTGTGTCAAGGGTATAGGTGAGTCGTGGCTCCTGGGGCAGCGGGAATGTTTGGAGTAGGGCACTGCGGTGTGATGGGGAAGGGTGGAGAACTGGCTTTTCCCCTGGAACTTCAGGCCTGAGCATCCTTGTTCCCTGAGGCCTGCTCTCATCCTTGACTCTTAACTCTTCATACAGGTAAGGATCATGCCAAGTTTTCTCCTGTGGCCACAGCCAGTTATCGACTGCTTCCTGACATTACTCTCCTGCAGCCTATTGAGGATGAGGCAGCTGAGATGTTGCAGAAGTGCTTCTCCCCTGGAGTCATTGAGATCCAGAATATCAATGGTACTTTTTTCCTGCGCTAACTGCCTTGTTCCTTGCAAGCTTTAGATTGGAGCTTAGAGCCAAACTTTGCAGAAACAAAACCACATGTAATGTTGCTGTGCTGATCAATGGTTCATGTTCTTCCGAGCCTACTTTTATGGATGAGTAGCTGCCATGTGCAGCATGTTGGGTGACAAACACGGATGTCCCTGAAATAAATTGGATACCTGTCCACAGAGCTCTGCAGCTGTTGACTGCAGCTTGCAGTGCTGTTCAGTTGTGACACTGGGTAGTGAGCTGGAAAAGCAGCTGAGTGTGGAGACTTCTTGTATCTTTCTGGGGTGCATGTACGCTTTGTGTTTGGGTTTTCCTGCCAGGTTAGACTTTCATGTGGGGTATATGCTAATTCTTTTTATTGGTGTCTCCCAGCCTTTGGTGAGGAGGGAGTGCCTGTTTGAGGTAAGCACATGTTGTGACCATAAGGCATCCACCTGCTGCAATTTGTCCATCTCGTTTCATCTTCCCTTTAGGAAAAAAGGTGGCAAGAGTAGCCAATGCACGGTTGGACACATTCAGCAGAGAAGTTTTCCGACATGAGAGTCTGAAAAACCTCGTACGCCTGGCAAGAGTACGGAACCATTACATCTGTAAGTGCCTCGTTTTCCACAGAGTCCTGACATGGTTTGTGTGAGCAAGCAGTGACTGACCAGCATGCATGGCTGGCTCTGTGCCTCTTCCTACCCTCAGCATCCATACATTCAGAACGCAGTGAGTAACTACTTGCTTTGGGATTGAATCTCTTGGTGCTTCCTGCTGGCAAAGGGAGCCGCTTGTCTGGCTGTGAAGATCTGGCTTGTTGCTGTGAGGTGCAAGGGAAGGTGAGGGCCAGCAGCATGGAGCCAGGGGCATGGAGGCTGAGGCTGCCTCGTGGCTGTGCTGACTTGTGTCTGTCTCTCTGCAGTTTCAGTGGAGTCGACAGGTATCTTGCCTCCAGATGTGCTGGTAAGTGAAGCCATCAAGATCCTGATGGGAAAGTGTCAGCGTTTCCTCAATGAGCTGGACTCTGTGTCTATGGAGTGACCGGGCTGTAGCTGGGAAAGCAGAAACCTGCGCTGCTGTTCTGCGCTTCCTGCACCTGCCTCTAGGGGGGATTCCTCTTCCATAGGCAGGAGGCTTGTTAGGGGCTTCTTGCTAGGAATCCAAGGACTATCTCTTTGGATTTTTCTGATGGTAATGAGCTGTAGTGAGAAGATGCACTAAAATAAAGGCTTTTTTTTAAAAAAGCTGTCTCCTATGCCATTCACAATTGTGAAACCATAATACATGGAGGAGAGAGCGGCAGCATGTCTAAAGATGAGTAACAGCATTTATTTTAGATGGTATGCAGTGAGGAGGACTGATAGGGCAGCATCATAAAGCACTTCACAGTAGGTCAGTGAGGTTCAGTAAGTTGCTATCAGAGCACGGCTGTTTTGTGGGCATTTCAAACCAGCTCAGGGATAGTTAATATAGAAAAGGCTGTACTGGCAGAGGACTGGAACACCTCTCTTATGAAGAAACAGAGAGCTGGGATTGTTCAGCTTGGAGAACAAGAAAGCTCCAGGGAGACCCTGTTCTGGCCTTTTAGTATCTAAAGGGGGCATGAAGAAAGACTTTACCATGGTCTGTAGTGACAGGCTAAGGGCCAACAGTTTTGAACTGGAAGAAGGTAGACTTATATTGAACATTAGGTATTTTTTACAATGAGGGTAGAGGTAAGTTATCACAGGTTGCCCCGAGCTGTGAATGCCCCATCCCTGGAAGTGTTTGAGGCCAGGTTAGATGCAGCATGTTAAGAGTTGAAAATGTCTGGGAGTATTGTTGTGTCCCAGTTGCTGAAGTCAATGCACGCTATAGTGCTAGACCTCAGCAAGTAAGTAGAACGAAAGTTCTGTTTCGTTGGGGTAGAATTACTTAGGAGTGTAAACATCCTGTTAGGCTCAATATGCTGTAGGGAGGAGGTACACTTGGGATCCTGGCTCCAAACCCAACCTGTCCTATGCCATGCTGCAGACCCAGGCATATGCTGCATGTGCCTATCACATGTTATCACTATCTATCTATCTGTTTTTCAGTGCCATTACTTCGCATGCTTATGGGACAGACCCTTGAAAAGCCTAAGGGTTTTGCTTTGATAGCACATACCCCTCAAGGTGTAAGCTGGGACCTAGAATTAAAATAAACTAGCAGTGACAAATAAATACTTTAAAAATGCAATTTCACCTATTAAACTATATAGTCTGGAATGGTTCATCCCCTCCCTGACAATGTATTAACCACCAGCAAAGATGTCCCCTTTTTGGTAGCTGGAATAAGGAATGCTGAGAAATCTCCAGGCAGGTAGTCTGGTCTGACCAGAGGTCCCAGATCTTATTGAAACTGATAAAAGAATAAAAATGTAACATGACACCATGTGTATGAAACTGGAATAGCTTTACTTGACATTCAGGTGTAACACAACCAGTTCAGAGACAGCTTTGGATTTAAACATTCCTACAAAAAAGGTTTAAAATCCATTTTACAAAACCCCCTTGTGTCTAGCATGAAGTCACAGAATGTTAAAAATATCACAACACAATAAATACACCCAGCCTTTGCTAGAGCCAGGAGCCATGTTAGCTCAGAGGTTAAAAAAGTTTGAGGTTAGGAAAAAAGTGGAGGGTGCTGGTGGAACAGCAGGGGCAGGAGGGTGAGTGGATGCCCAAGGCCTGCTCTTCCTATCTGCACTCCCACTCCTCCCAACCCCAGCCTTTTTGTCCAGTCTGTCCATGTGGAGACATCACTTCTCCACCTACCACAGTTTATTACTTGTTCTGTCCCCTGGATGGCAAAACTGCCAGCTAGCTCTGGACAGACCCTCCTAGCTCCTGTGGTAACTCTAGGATAGATTGTGTATATTTGTCATGTAAGGAGGACCAGCTTTGCAGACTGGAGTGGCTTCATAAGAGTCCCACCACATCTAAAACCCAGTTTCTGACCTGGCTCCCTCCTGAAAACTGCAGTATAAAGCCCACCCCTCCTGCCCCACCATGCAATTCTCTGGGAAGTACCAGACTGGGTAAAAACGGGCTACTGTCACCTCCACTGCAACAGGGCAAGGAGATCCTTTTTGGATTGCAGGTGCTTCAGGTATTGGTCCAGATTTTATTTACCCTGCACTGGCCAAGTTCTAGTCTACAGGGCATGGAAAAATGAAAAAAAAAAAAAATTAAGAAAAAAATATATCCTGCTCCCCCTGAGAGATGTCCAAGAAAGGCTGGCTCAAAGTAAAAGCCTTCCATTTGGCTCTGGGTAGAACAAGCTGTATGATCATATCTATACATACATATGTATATATATGACAGTGTCTGCCTCTTTCTAGAGAGCAGTTGCACCTTAGAAAGGCTGATCTCACAGGAGATCCTAGAGCACTGCTAGGCTTCCTGGCACGCAGCCCTCAGCCCAAGGCTCAGCATCCTGGAGGGAAACGGATTCAGCAGAATTCCAGTCCGCTAAGCACAAGTGCTGATAAGCGTGACAGGAGTGTCCAATGTGTTCCCTACAAAGCCTGGCTACTAGCACCCAGAGGAAGATTACATTAGGGTAGCCCCTTTTCACATGGCACACTACTCTGCCTTTTGCATTAATCCTAAACTCCAAGGGCTGAAGAGGTGGAGCAAGAGTGACCCAAGGCTACAAGATTATCAGGCTTTACCCTAACGAGGTCTATGGACTCAGCTCCCACCTTGCAGAGAAGCAGAGGTCTAAAGATTCTCATACAATGGAGGGGAAGGAGTCATGGGAAGAGCTTAATATTGACTGGTTCAAATGCCACCACAAGCCCCATACCAGTGTATGGAAGAGAAGGGGACAGGACCCGTAAGGGGCTTTACTCAGATGAGTGCTTGTGGAGGCAGTGACAATGAGAATCTAATGTGCTTACTATGAGGAGAGACAAATTATAAGGTAGGGGAGGAGATGGTTGCAGCATCCCAGGCTCAGGGTTCAAAGAGTACATTGAAGGCCTCTCCATCCTCGTTTTCTAGCACGTCTGTCTCCAGTGATGGCTTCACCTTTTTGAAGAGAGATGGAAGGTTCCGAATATGAACCTCCTTGCGGAACTGCTCCCCGATGGGCTTCTGCAGAGGACAGACAGGCAGACATCAATCATTACTGTGTTCATACCCCTACTGAGCTCAGGGGTAGTTTGCTTGCACATCAGAGGCAGATCCTAGGTTCTGAGCAATCCCTAGGCTGGACCTTGTTGTTATATTTTGAGGAATTTCAAGCCTGGCTTCTCCCAAGTGCCAAGTTACCAAGTGAGGTAACCTTTAGAATACCAGCTCCCCAGCTTCTGATTCAGTGTCAAAGGCTCCACCACCACCACCCTCACAGAAGTCCAGTTGCCCACCCAGCAGCTTCAAACAAACATTTTAACACCCTGTTTCCCTGGGCACCCTTGTGCAAGGCACCTGCTGCCTCTTAGTGAGAGGCCATTGCTGGAGGGGCTGCTCAGTCTGCTGGACCTCCAGGGTGAAGAGAGGCAGAACCAACACTAAGAACAAGCTGTAATAGCCTCCTGGCTGGAAAGGGGGGTGGTTGCTGAGAGGAGGCAGGCTGGCCATGCCATCTCTTCTGCAGCATACAGCTGTGAAATTTTCATCCAGGATATCACTTACCCCAATGCAACCTGAGATGAGGCGCTTGAAGTGATCCTTCCGGCGCTTGTCTGCCGTTTTTTGCAGTGTTGGGTTGAGAAGCTTTGAATCAAACTGCTCCAAAGAGTCCAGCTGGATGTCTGGAATCTGCTCCATCACTGCCTTCAGCTCACCATAGCGAGGGCGCTGCATGGAGAAGTACCATTAACACAGCTCTGCTAGAGTAACAGCCTTGCCCTCACTGGGGGCCATTAACTCCTCTGCCCCTACCCACTAGGCAAGGGATTACTTTTCACCATTCCCCTCATATTCCTCAACCTCACATTTGGATGAAGAACAGAATTTCTCACCAAGGCCTCGTAGATCTGGAAAGCCAGGTGGACAAGAGCTGCCATGCAGCCATCATGCTGCCCATGTACCTGTAAGCCCTTGAGCACACTTGTGAAAAACCAGGACACAGCATCAGGAAGGAGGTTTCCTGGAAGCACCTGGAGAAGAAGCATTGTCAGCACTGAAGCAAGACACTGGTGGTACACAACACCACCTTTTCTGCAACAGCTTGCTCTTCCTGAGGGAGAAGGTGCCCAGGGGTGAAGGAGCCACACTTCTCACAACATTTAGAGCTTCCTCTTCCAACCCTGCCAGAGCTAATCCCTTCTTCCTCCCAGAGATACCTGTTTGAGCAGTGGCCAGCAAAGCTGTGTTGTGGTTCTTTGGCAGGATAAGGTGTCCTTCCAGGACAGGGATGTGTAGGCAGTGATCAGAACTGCAGTGCAAACATCCTGAAAAGGAGTCAGAGGGGAAAACCAGTCAGAGGAACTATTTTCTACTTCCACCATTCAAACCTCATGGGAGTCAAGAAACAATCCAGAGAATCTGCAGGAGCTTCTGAGAATCCTGCATCTTACTGTTGCTCACCCAGTGTGCACCATCAGAACCATAAGGTACCAGTGTTTAGTTAACCTGCTCCCTTCAACTCCTTGGGAAAAACCCTGGAGCACTCATGAACTCCCCTCAGCTGCTACTCTCAAGTCACTACAAAAGCTTCTACAAGAGCTTCTGAGGCATCCACAGCAGAGAATACAGAAAAATAAAGCTGGATGAAAACTGGGGCCCAGGATAAAGGTAGAGCCAGGGAGCACCCTGGGGGCTGAATATCCAGGGCCTCTTCCCCAGGAGGATTGAAGCTCTGTAGCTGTGTGTTTGTTATAACTGGATCCCGGCTCCCATTTGCTTTGTGGCTTCTGCAAGGCCCCTAGAAGCCATGTATGTACCTAAGAGGTGATTCCCACATGGGGAATGCTCCAGCAGCCTAGATCTCTGCAGCAGTGTTTGGCTGCAGAGCAGACAATGTGACAAAGAGTACAGAGAAAGAATGGTGGCAGTCAGAGCACATGCTCTTACCTCTTGCTTCATCAGACACTTGCCAAGCTCAGTGAGCTCTGCGTTGGCAGGGGGAGTCACCTCCGTGGCCATCGCTTCATCATCTGCAGAGCAAAGGCTGCACTGTGAACACGGCCTCCCAAGGACTGAGGGGGACTTAGGGAGGCTGCAAGAACTAAGCTGGGAGCCAGGAGACAGCACACAGAATCAGTGTCCTGGCACAGCTTACCCAGAGTATCTCTTTTCAAGCAAAAAGCACCCACCTTTTATGGGGCAGGAGGGGCATGCAACTGGCTACCTTCAGCTCTTGGGAAGCTGTTCACATCCCACTCTGCTCCTCAACCCACTTCTCAGAACCTTAAGAACCAGCTGTTCCAATATGCCACTTGAATCCTGCAGGACATTCATTTCCAGGCTAGACTAGGCTTTTCTGTGGCCCCCAGGCATACTGGGCAGAACAGAGCTGAAGGCTTTTTTCCAAACCTATGCCCCTGACACAGAACTTCCAGCATCAGCCCAACCTCCCCCTCAAGAAACAGAAAAGGAACAGCATTTGTGTACTCCAAGGGCAGGAAAGCAAAGGTAGGCATTTACTTACCATCCCCATCTACAGCAGCAGTAGTGTTCTGTTCAACACCTTTCTTAGAAACACAGCAAACAGCTGCAAAAACAGTTGCAGGTCAGAGGAGCAGAAAAGGGAAGATCCTTCTGCAGAACATGCAGAGATTATCCTACAGACTCTGTTGGGCTCACAGCTGCTTCAAGCTCTCCCAGCTCTTACAGGGAATCAGAAGAATCAGAAAGCCCAGTATAAAAGCTCAATACTGCATTAACTGGAAGGCTGTAACACCCCACCCACAGTACCTTCCCACAGTGGAACCTGCTGCACAGTGGTTGCTTCCTACTACTGAGAACCAGGAATGTGCAAAATGATCTGAAGCCCATAATGCAAGAACACTGATTTAAAGCAAAAAGGCTAGTCAAGAAAGGAGACAGAAGATTGAGATCTGTAATCTCCATGGAATCAATTTCCCCAGCCTTCCTGTACAAAGCCATTCTGACACAAAAATGTTGGAGAAGGCAATACAAGGGAGACTGCTTTGGGAGACGGACTCTTCCCTTACGTCTGGTTAGAGACATGGCAATTGCTAGCAACAAAACTGCTCAACACTTGGCTTGTCCACAAATCCATGGCCCATATAGGGTTCCAAAGCACAGAATGGGAGAACCCAATTCCCTGCAGGACTGGATTCCTACAGGAATGGTGCCAAAACCATGGAGCCCTAAAAGCTAACAAAAGGAGGAATACCTTTTCCATAGGTTTTCAATTATCTCATACTAGGTTTTAGCTAAAATTTTGGCAGGGCTGTCTCACATCTGCCTTCTCATGGGTATGTTACATACTAATGATGGTTCTAATTAAGTTTTACTGCACATTGGGAATTCCTGTTGTGCACTCCAAGGAAAACTTCCCACATATCTCAGGAGACCTAATCTGATTTCACTTACTGGCAAGATCCATGACTTCTCGAGTCAGCAGCCTGACTAGCTGTTCCTCAAGCATCTCCTGAGACTCAGGGTTGTCATCTGCAGCATCATCCTCACTGAGGAGAACAGGTTTTAGTTTGACAGAAGCCAAGGTCTTCAAATACCCCTCCACCCAAACACAGGGAATGAGTCACCAGTGTGTCTTTCAGCCCTTTCTTGCAGGGATGTTCCTGGGCAAAGGGCCACATAAAGGACACCATTTCCCTCTGTACCAAGGGGTGGAAGCTTACCAGAGCATGCTTCGCTGGTTGATCACCTGCCATTTCTGGGACAACCTCTGTTCAAGACAGAAGGAAAGATTAAGTCTGGAGACAATGCAAGGAGACCCAAGCAACATCTGCTGGCAGACGCACGAGAACTTTAAATGCCAAGACCCATTTTGAATGGCAGGAGAACTGGTATCAAGTGTGCTGGAATGTGAATGAGCTGTCATGAAAATGAGAGGATACAGGAAAAAAAGCCAAAAACAGACCCAAAAATTATCATGGCTGCAGGTTGAGGAGTTCATGTCCACAGGTTTGAACTCACAGCAAGGGCTGCTGTGCAACAGCCAGGGTTCAATGCACTTTAAAGCCTCCCCCTGCAAACATCATCAAAATCATAAGCATCAAGACTCTGCCTTCGTCTCTGCTGGCTCTGTAGAGACAGACATTCCCACACATTCCTGCCAGCTCCTAAAGGGAGTCAGCGCCGTCAAGGAACAGGCACTGAACAAGCTGTTTCTTACCATGTGCAGATAGGTAAAGAGTGGTCCCAGCATGGGGCAGACAAGGGTTTCGTAGTATTCTGCAGGGCAGGAAAGCACCAAGGGCTTCACAAACACACCTGCACAGACCAGTTAAGGAAGAGATCCAACACAGCCAGCTGCTAGGGAGACTGCAGCACACTGCGCAAGCCAGCCCATTCCACTGGGAGCCAAGGGACAGACACTTGGAAGCCCACCTTCTCACAGCCCTAAATTAACAAGTGGCATCTCTGTACAGCAAGAACTTCAGTTATTCAACTCTTTCCCCAACAGTTCAGCTGAGAAAGTTAAGGGTACTTAGCACCCACTTCCTAGCTGTGAGACTGAATATCTAGCCTGGGAAAGCAGGTTTGGAAACCCACATGATCTCCCAGAGATGCACATCCTAATGTCAAGTTCCTCACTATCCAAGCTGCCTTGCCCCTCAGAAGGCACTACTCCCCTCTCACAGTGCCTCCAGAACCACACAAACCCTTTGCATTTATTCAGACCCCATGCACTGCTCATTCTCTTTGTGCCCTCCTATCATCATACCTTACCCACACCAGGTGTATCCCTGTTTGTTTACCTCCTCAACCACCCTTCTTTGTCTTGGCCATACTGAAAACAATAAAGGCTTTAATTTTATGTCTTCAGAGCCTCCCAGGCTGGCCTGAGACGGTGATGGAAGGATACGGAGCATGGGACGCAGTCTGTAATCAGGAATGTTGTTGAGGTTGTTGAAAGCAGAGCTGAGGAGCTGGGTGGCAAGACCCTCAACAGTGTAGAAATCCTGTTGCATGGAGGGGCCTGCATTTCCCAGGATGTGAAAACTTCAATGAAAAACAAGTTAGTTACAAGTCTGCCAGATAACAAGTACGTCTCTGATCTGCAAAGGCTACAAGTTCTATCATCTTGAGACTACACAGTTGTCACATTCCTAAACAAATACTCTAGAGGAGTTTTAGCACAGTATCTCTTTTTTTCTGGGATACTTGCAGAGGGACAATGAATTAAGCATTTAAGCACTACAAGGTACTTCCAAGTGCTGATGTACCCTGACACATAATTAGAAGGGGCAAAAGAGACAAACTACATCAGGATATCAGGCAAGTGCTCCAATCTGACTACCTAACTGCAGGAGAGCAAAAAGTAGATCCCCATTTTGAGGTACTATTTCAAGACTATTCCATGTCTGTGTGGCAGGTTACAACCACTGTATATATATTTTATATATATATATATATGTATATATATGTAAATACAAGCTGCATGCCACCACTGCAGCTTGTACCTGGGCATTGCAGGATACAGCTCACATCAAATGTCTACTCTAAAGGAAGTTAGGACCCCACAATAACCTACTGCTCTGGCTGTGCAGTGCTGGAATGTGGTGAGAGATGTAATACTCTTACCAGTTGTCGTAGAGGGTACAAAAGAAGCCCTGCATCCTTTCTAAGACTGTTTTGTAAACAGGAGAGTCATAAAGCTCCAACAAAGGCTGAGGGAGACCTGTGGGAAGGAATAAGCTTCAGTTACATTAATGAGAGAGCACAGTGCACCTTCAGAGCATGCTGGGCAGCCCCCAGCCAGCTTGACATCAGCAAGGGAAGCTCTTGGCAAGAGCCAAATAGGAAGTGGTGCAGCAACTCTGGGGCAGAAAGTCAGAGGTCAGCCAGGTTCAAGCTGGTTGCACCCAGAGCAGAGGTGTTTTCACTGAGGTGGTTGTAGCTGCCTCATTTCTGAAGTGGAACCTGAGCTATCAGAACCCAGTCAGCAGCAAAGCTGACAGTTGTTGCAGCTCTTCTAATAGCTCATCTCTTCAGGTTTGTATTCTCTGCCAGGATAAAAGCTACTGTAGAACTATGATATTAAAATGTTTAGAGCAGAGATCAAGGCCCTGCTCCTTTATGTGCAGGGGCTCACAGACAGAGTTTTTAAAGTGACATAAAACAGGTGAAGGAACCATGTTCTCATTTTATAGCTAGGAAATGGAGAAAAAAAGACATAGCAACTTCCCCAAAATATTTCACTGTCTGTCAACCTGACATTAAACCCCAATTTCCAAAGTCATAATCCCCACTTCATCCACAAGGCCACTCACTTCTGCTTGGCGGGAAAGGCTTCTGTGCTCACAAGCTCCAATCTGCTTTAAGAAGGTTCCAAAGCCTTCTTTCTAAGATGCTGTCTAGAAACAAGTGCCAGAGCCACACTGCACAACTTGGCTCTTGCCCTCCAGGACAGGTCTCTGCACCAGCATTCAGGGCTCCTTCTGAGCACTAATTCTGCTCAAAGGCAGACAATTACAGCACCCTCCAGCCTCTGCAGCCTGAAATGCCATGTTGCAGAGACCACCACCAACCCAGGCATGGGATAAGCAGCCTGGAAGTGTATCCTTCAATGCATGCAGAATAAACCAATGTGTCTGAGACCAATAACTTATTTACATCTTAGTTTCAGCTGGTTCAAATCACAGCTGAACTGCAAATGCTATGAAGAAGCTGGTCTTCAGCACTATTTCACTGGACAGATCACTAACTCACGTATCCCTAAGAATCTGCCATTCCTCCTGAAGAGAAACCTCTTACCTAGAATGGCATTCTTCTCCACATCCAGCATGTCCAGGGCCTTTGCAAATGAATCCCCCAGCCTAGCCACCATCTCTGGCATGTAAAGGTTGTTGTGAGTCCTGAAACAGAAGAGCACTTGGTTTATACTCATGTAAATCAATCCCTTTTCACCCTTGACAGTGGAATCCTCTCCTTCAGCTTGTGGACAGCTCTTCTGAAGCAGATGATGAGGAAGGTGAGACCATGCATGTGTGCATGGGATCCCCCTTCCCCACCTGCAAAAACACTGGGGAAGCTAGACAGAGACATGGAGTGACTCCACCTCATGTCCTGAATCTCCTGGCTGCCCCTTCTACATATTTCAGTTCATCCCACCCCTTGCAAGCACCAGCAGTAAAAACTCCCAGCAATTCTCCAGATGATGCTGGGAACAACTTATTAGCTTGGCCAAAGGGATGAGAGAATGTATTTTTAGAACTGACAAGACATGGATTTTGTCATCTCAAAAGACTGCTGCACCTAAGGCCCCTGCAGAGGGAGGAGCTGTTTCAGCTCCATACACACACTGCTCCTCAGGGTTGAGTCACAGTCCCCAGAATAGCAGGTGGCATTGGAGAAACTCTAGTGAGAACATCAGTCCCATCAGATGTTACTCATGGCAGGCACACCGGCCCCCTGGACAACACATTCAGCTGGGAACAGTTCCGTGTCATAGGAAGTGGCCACTGTCAGCTGTCTGCAAGGGACACCAATTCAGCCATGGGTGGCTGGTTCTTGCCATCTAGGCCAAAATGAGTCCTCTCTCTTAGCCAGGGTACTGACACTCAGAGCTGGAGTTGGCAGGGGCGTCTCTCTCACCTACCTCTCTCCTTTGAGACCTCAGACCTCCACTCTGGGTGTCGCCAGCTGCCCACAGCACAAATCCTGCAGCCTCCTCCAAAACTGCAATGCCATTGTACCTGCTGCTAGAGGTGATCAAGGGCAACTCAGTATCTCCTCCTTGAGCAGCATTTCCCAAAGCAGGCAGTACATGGGAATGGCTGGGGGAAGGGAGGGTGGACAGACCTCAGGATGTTCTCCAGAGTCTCAGCTTTCACTCATGTAGTAATTACTGGTTTTTGGTATTTTTTTTAAAGGTCTATGTTCATAATTCTGACAACTGTGAGGCAGTGATGTCTGTCTGCACTTGCAGAAAGCTCCAAAAGCGCAACTAGCCTCTTTCTCTCTGCAAGTGTTATATTCCCTGCTCACTGCACATGAGGAAGGCAAGTATGTGAACTTCATGAGAAAGAGCTATAGAAATGACTTCCTAATGACTCATACTCTCATTCTGGGCTGGATCTAACACCATGCAACAGGCCTCAGAGAGGCACAAGCTGATTCTGCTTTGCCAAGAAGGGCTAGGGAACATCCCAGCTTCCACACTGATTAATGCTGCCCCACTGACTCAAAAAGCTGCACATTTTTGCTTGAGGTTATCCTGAAACTTAGCCACTAAAATAATCTCTTGTCTGTCTCTTGTCCACTCCATGTCAGTGTTGGCTTTGCCTCATGCTGGGCAGAAGGCCAGTGGTGCAAATGCAGGGACTGTGGAATTGCAAAGGTGAGCCCTGAAATCACAGTGCACTAACTCCAGCTGGACAGGCCAGACAGTCATCTCCTGAAGGTGAGGTCATGGTCCTTAGTTGTTCCAGAGTCCTTGAAGCATTTTCTTAAGTCTGAGAGTTAGAAGGCAGATATTCACTTACAGGGCAAGCTCTCTTAATACTTTAGCAAATTCCCAGTGGGAATGGGAGAGAAAATGGCCAACCACCCACTCCCTGTGGGAGTTAAAAAGGCATCCAACAGCCCTCATGTGTGATGATATAGCTCCTAGGCATGTTTAAGCTGAGACTTATCAGCATTCCTGGGCACACCACACACAGGAAAACAAAGTAAAACTAATTTCAACAGACATTTATGCTTTAGAAAAGACAAGCAAAGGATATGGCAGGACTTGCAGAATTTTCAGTGATGGTCATAGGTCGGCTAGAAAGAGTATCTGATGCCTAGAGAGAACAGCTTGTAAACCAGAAGATGAGTCCTTTAGGACAGTCCATTACTGAAGAATCTTTTTCCAAAGCTGCAGTTCTCTACAATGAAAATGCCTACAGCATCCATGTCTACCCAAGAATTCTTTCACCAGCATTAATGCTTTGGCAGTGTCAGCATCTCATCATCAGGAGTTCCAAAAAAGCTTGTGTCTAAGCAAAGCATTTACTGAGCGTGAGCACTTAATTTGCAACAAAACACGAGCAAAATGCCAGCACAATAAAGGCTCTGCACCAATCAGGTCATGCAGCTACTGACTGCAGAAATGCACCAAGGTGGCTGAAAATCATGATTTGGGTTTAAATTCAGGAGTGAACATTTTAAGCTAGAAAACACCTAAATGAAATAAAGTACCACAGAGGACAGGAGAATCATTACTCTGAAAACTGCAAGCAGTGATTAATAAAGCAATCTCAAAATAATTAATTTAACACCGCTACCAACACAGAGACTATTGTGGATATTCTCAGTTCAGTCAGAGATAAAAGCAAGAGAATTCTTCCGGGCCTAGCCTGGGAAAATTAGGAGAAAGAATTCAAACAATTGTTATCTCTCTTTCTGTTCATATTGTTTATAGATATGTTCTACCACCATGTGCTATTCATAGTGCACCAATGAGAGGTTTTCACTTTGAGACAAATCATATTTCACCTTAGCGATCCTGGTTATAAAAGAGGAACGCTACATATTAATAAAGATCATTCTTTGCCTTCTGAAGATGGAGTCTCTTCATTCCTGTCCCTGCCTCAACAGCAACAAGAGACAAATACAGATAGGCACAATAAGATGCCGCTCAAAGCTACCTTATTTTTCCATTACCTTGACTACATTATTCTTCTCAGTTCTTTGATCTCACCCGTGACCTACCTTCAAGCTACTTACTACCCTAGCAAAAGCCCAGTGGCATAACAGCTTCACTGCTTCTGTCTGCTAACACAGCAGCAGAACACATTATCCAGAGAGCAGTGGACCCATCTGCTCAGCCTGAAAATCCCCTCTGTTAGCACACTGGTGCCTGACTTGGTGCTCAGTTCAGCTGCTCAGCAGGATCCATATTACTGCTACTTGCAGATCTGCTCACACCGAAACCAACACGGCCTGCAGGGACTTCCATAGCGTTGTCCTAGCGTTGCACGTGGGCAACACTGGCTGTTGCTTATCCATACAGAGAGCTGCCTAATGGCACAGATCCCAGGTAGTAATGTAACTATGTCCCTGAAGGCATCCTAAACACAGGCAGCTTTCCTACCACGTAGCTGTCCCCATATCCCCATGCCTCCTGCCTGCTGACAGGTAGCTACAGATTCCATATTCTCCTGTGTGATCCATATTAAATAGGGCCTGAGAAAGGCATCTGAAGTTGGCAGACAACACAACAAGAGCTCCACAGCACAAGATCCAGCTTTGCCAAAAAGACTTAAGCATCATAATCAGCACCTGCACTGAACAACTAGGAGCTTGCAGTTATCAAAGGCCTATATATCCAACAGCAGCAATGGAAAAATATGAAACATAAAGATCTACTGTTCTGAATACATCATTTATTAGTTCTTGTTGGAGCATCCAGCTTTAAGAAAAGCCCAGATACCTCTGAGTGAGGTATGGGTTTCTCCATGTACACAGAAAGTATTTTAGTCTGCAGGTGAGATGCTTGAACAACATAGATGCATTATCTCAAAAAATGCCCAAACCAGCTATGGGGCCTGTTCCTTTATATCCTGGATAGAGAACTTAGCTCATGTGTTCTCTTGGAGGTAGTAAAAAACAGGCACAGAATTTCTACTTCTTCACAGAAGTGATAACAGAAGTTGGATGACAGCTTCCTAAGCTTGTTGCAACAGAGATCCCAAGTGATTATACTGAGGCACAAGTTCTGGTAGGGACAGTTGACTGCATGAGGAAAAAGTTGTCTGTTGCAACCTGTTCGGTACCTTGGGCACTGGTTTAGTTGGTCTCACACAATATGACACATGGCAGGCTTTCACTGGAAGAAACAGCATGAGGCTACCACTACTCAGGGCAACTCTACCTAATCTCTCCCAAAAGCTCATCAATAGGATCTTCAGCCTTCCAGGATAAAAGGCAAAAACACTTCAAGCACAATTCTGTAGGTCTACATGGTCACTGGCCAAAGTACCACCACTGTGCTACAGTTTAGTGATGAGAAACACTGCCAGCGTGGGCCATGATGGCATGTGCTTGTCCCAATAGTCCAGCATGTTGCTCCTCTCTGCAAGCAGCACATTCCTGAGCTCAGTGACTACTAAACATACTTGACTAGATGGAGCTCAGGTAACAGGGCTCCTTCCCTTACAAACCCAGGAGCTGAAAAATCTAAGTGGATCTGGAAAGATTCTTTCTCAAAAGGCCTCTGCCAATGATAGAGTAGCAAGTTTTCAAGTATGCAACATGCTATCTCACAAAATTGTCCCATAAGTCTGGCAAACTACCAGTGTCAGGAGTTACCCTGAGAGACACTTCTCCTTTGTAATTCTGGGAACTGTGTTCTTCAGTATTTCCCTTTTCTGTCTTCACTTGCTCCCTCCCCTGGCTGCCCAAGACCTACACACCACTGGTGACACACAAGAGAGGCACTGCATGGTAGCAACAGCCTGAGAGTATGCATCCACTGATTTCAAGAGCAGACAGTGCTTCAGGAGGCTGCTGCTCATGGGTCAGCAAAGCCAGCTTAATTTAACACTGAAGAGAGAACAACATGGAACGGGATGCGATGAGAGCTGGGACTGCCCTAGTGGTGACAGGAGAGGTGGCCTTGCAGGGGCTGAGGGCAGAGCAGAGATGTTAGTAGAGAAATCATTAACTGGGTGGCAGAACTATAGCAGTGGAGGTGGGGGAGGCAACTCCAGCACAAGCTCCCATTAGCTTTGATGGCCTCTTGCAGGCCAGGTCAATGAATGGTCAGAAGGCTCCAGTTTCCACAGTGCCATTCCCCACTATGAACAGTCAGTAAGAATACTTGGGCACTGGCACCAGCCCATATTCCCACTGGCTTCACTGGGCAAACCATGCTCTGAGCATTCCACAAATTTATCACAGTTTGGCTTTCAGAGATTTATAAGCCAACATAAATTATTTCAAATCAACTTGACCCACCTTATGAGAGCAAGTAAATTGTCAAAAAGCTTCAGGACCTGCTCAGTGCAGGGATTACGGTACATTGGAGTTCCACTGGGCAGGTATCCCAAAAAGAATCCTCCAGCTTTTGCCTCTTCAGTAGCAGCAGGCCAACGAGCTCGTTTCACAACCCCCAGGATGGTGTACACACAAAAGCTTATCTGCAGCAAGAGATGTGGAGAAAGCATTTCTTAGCCAAATCAAAGTCTGAATCAAGAGGTTTTCAGAGAAACATGTCATCATCCCATCTTGAAGGGAATGTTATATAGTGAGCCTAACCTGGTAATAGGAACAAACCCTGGTGAGTTTGCTGCCAGGAAAATGTAGCAAATGATTGTGCTGTATTCCATCACCTTCAGAGAGCCCTGGCCATGGCAGGATGGCCTAGGAATTCACTATCAGACAAATCACCAATGCATATCACCTCAAGAGCATGCAAGCAGCCAGGTAGACTGCTAAAAGTTAAGGATCTAGACCATCAGCTTCCCATGTCCTTCATGTGCTGGGACAGATGCAGGATCTGAGATGACACAGCTGCATTAGCCCTGAATCACAAGCACATCCCTGTGGACTGCATTTCAGTGTCTTCTACAGATCTGAGGACAGCAACTCAATTTGCAGTTCAAGTGAAGACTTTACAGTAACAACTCAATACAAATCTCCTCAGATGAATTTTAATTGTATTCTGTGCTCCAGTCTGAGCATGATGTTTTCCATACTGCCTGGTTTAAAAAGCACAATTCACTGTGCAATATTTCTAAAAATTATGTAAATCAATTGCTTCTCCAAAACCAAACTCTATTAAACATAGACGAGTAAACAGTGTGCTTCACTCTGATAAATAATGTTGTTTTGCATGGCCTGCATGCTCTTTACTGTAGCTTAAAGAGCAAGGCCAGCCTGTTATTCTGCAATCTAAAGAAGTACATGATCAGGAAACCTTGTGTGCAATCACAAGAGAAATGGGGATGGAAGGAGGCAGGTCTCTTTTCATTAAGGATTACATCTCTCCTGGTAACATACTCACTCTAGACCGGTTCAGGCCACTAGGATCTTCCATGACTGGATCAGCAATTTTGTTGTCTGCACCCACATAGGATATAAAGGCTTCAGGATCTGAGAGGACTCTGGCAGCAGCAAAAGACAGCAATGGGATTATTATTTGTACCAGGGAATTTAAGCAGAGCTTTGCACTGTCAATGAACACAAATAAGAGCAGGATAAAGAGGCTAGGTAGCACTTCATCCTGTACATGGGAACATGATTAAAAAGCATCAGAGATGTGTACATTTCCCAAACATTATCAGTTCTCTTGGGCTGTGGGGATCTAAAAGATTATTTTATGAAGACAGCCCTGTTTTTTGTATGCTCAGCTACCCAGAGCTGCAAGACATCTCAGCTTCCTACCTTCTCATGGGGATGAGCAAGGATGTCTTTCATTTCTCATTTTCTACAAATGCTTTGAGCATGCTGGGGAATGTTCCTTTATTACCTTAAAAAACACTTACCCAGAAATTTTCAGCAAACAGCATTTAGTCTCTTGGCAGTTTCTGTACTGTAGGAGAACTATTATCACAATGACTTCCCACAGCACAGGAGGTCAAGAGGCAGCCCACCATCCTCCTATGGGTTGTGTGTTTCCTTACTGGGCATGACATTACCTCCTCAACACCTGCAGCTCAAAGTTGGAGAAGAAATGACCAACAGAAAGAAAAATAACCCATACCTCTGCATCTCTGGGGAGAGCCATAAGCCAGCCACAGGAGCCATGAGCTCCTCCAGGAAAGCCTTCTGCCGCTCATAGTCCTTAAACTGGTTGCTGATGAGGACAAGAGCCTCCATAAGAGCACACTTCTCCATCTGCGTCAGAAGTAGCTCATTTGACAGTAGCTGTTTCACGTGGTTGTACAACATCTCAAAGTTTGGCTAGAAAACACATCCAAGTGGAAAAGCGTCATACATTTGGTATGGAGGAGGGCCACTGGGGGAGGTAGAGAAGGGGTGTACTGCACAGCTGGAGGAGCATGTCTGTCACCTTTTCTCAAGATAGCCATCTCCTCCTCACACTCAAATTTCTCTGCATGTTCAGTCTAAGGGAACTTCTGTTTTTTCCTACCCCTCTATCATTATCCTGCATCCACTTTAACTCTCCAGAATGACTGAAATAAGAAGAAGAAATCTCTCCCTAGGTAGTTATATCCCTTAAAGCAGTGTCACACCTCAAAACAGTTCTGGTGTTTTTATTTGCTCACAGAAAGCACCTTGCTTCTTTGGCCAGACTTAGGATTCTGCCATTTCTTTGCTTGTGGTAAGTAACAATTCATATGGTTAAAATGAGTACCACAGGAATTCTTGCATTTATTCCCTTTCTTCTCCAGCTGTCACCACATCTACCCTAATTTTGTAAAAACATTAGCAATCATCCTCTTCAGCAAAGTCCTCTGAACATCTTTTGGGGCAACTGTGTGTCCTTGGCTCTTCTTGTAAGATGTCTGGCTGGCCATAGGAAAGAGACAGCTATAGCTCAAGGACCAATAAAGTGGAACAAAAACCAACCCATTCATTCTTAGCATCAATTACAGAATGCAGACTGGAACCTCCAAATTACCTTAACTAACATCCTTCAAAAATGTCTTTGTTTAAATCAGCCATGTCCTATGGTCCTCCTACAATCCTAGGTCCCACTCCACAGAAACACATCTAAAGAATGTTGCAGGCAGAGACTGTTTACTTCATAAAAAAAACCAAAACACAGCTCATGGAATTTAATGTATTTGTCTTCTAATCTCCTCAAGCTCATCCAGAAAACAAACACTCTCCTTTTTCTCCTATATTCTGTTAAGTAACAGAAGACAATCTAGTGTTAGCTATGTTAGTGTCTTCAGCAAAGGACTTAAATGAGACCAGCACAGGTGAAACATGAATATTCAGCGAACATTCCCATAATACCAATGCAGTGCTGCTTGTGTCCTCCTCATGATCCCTTTTACATTTAACCCACCAATCTACAATTCAACTTCTCAGGCAGAAAGTTTTTCGGCAGGGAAAAAAAGAGGTACAGGGAATGAACCACTTTACCATTTGTGTAGCAGAAATGCTTCCTGCAAGGAAAGCAGACTGTAGACATGGGAGCTGAAGATCCCACAAAATCCAACTGAAACTGAGGCAAGACTCTTCATGACAATTGCATTTACATACCAGGACAAGCTGAGGGTAATCCCGGCACATCTTTATGATTGAGGAGCACGCATGCCTTCTCACATTTTTCACTGCTCGAGTTCTAGGAGCCTGGACAGACACAACAAACTTCAATGCAACAAAACAAAAGTTCAGCCAAATGCAGGGTATCTTCAAGAGACAAATTCACTACATATAGATTTCTGCGCTGTTGAGCACAGATTAAAAAAACATTTCCACACCTCCCCTACCCCCTCCAAAATAATCATGCAACAACCAAATTTCCTCTGAAGCAGGAGTCAACTCAAGCAGTCCATGTTCAAACAAGCTGTACTTAGGAGTGAGGATGCCATAGCTCTTACTATTTCAAGACTCCAGGCACTTCTTAGGTAAATGGCAGGTTTACAGCCATCCTTCAGAGCCATTTATACCAAGTACTGAAAGAACACCCAGAGCTAATGAAGGGATTTCACTCTCAGGAAGGCCAGCACCGACTAGGGAACTAAGTGTACTGGCCTTAGAGCACACCTGTGGCCTTCTAAGTTAGTGAGCCAAAGCTTAGTAGGCTATGTCAACTACAGAGAACAGCAATATCTAGACTCCCCAGCTTTTTCAGGAGCAGAACTATACTTGAGAAGCCTACTTCAGCAGAGTCTTCATACTCAGGATGCTGGCTCCACTAGAATGTGATTTGATCCAACTGTTATAGCTCATTAGTAGATAATAATTCAGACGTACCTTACTTTCTTCTACAACTTCAAAGGTAACTGAAGCAAACAGCTGTGAGAAAAGGGAGGAGAAAATTTTTTAATAAAAGTATAATTTGTTAATATTTAGCACTCATGTCTCTTTGAGCTCAAGGAACAGGTAATATAGATTTTAATGCAATTTCATTGAAGTCAGTGAAGAACCCCTGAGTGAGCTGAAAGATTAAATCATCAATACAGTGACACCTTGAAATAAAACATGGCCAGAGCATGTAATTAATACTAAGATTTAAGGCTGTGAACTACAAAATTTAGGTTAATTGACATTACTCTTCTTGTGACAAGCCTCAGTCTCATTTTCTCGCATCTTTAACATAAAGGATAATCCTTCCCTAACAGCAACACAAAGAGGATTGACCCCTGCAGTTTAGTCCAAGAGCCCTGCACTACAAAAAGCTGATGTGATTTTATCAGGGTTTGCACATACCTACCTTGGAAAGTACTTGTGGGAGGTATTCTGGTCGGTAAGTGACAAATGGAAAGAGAGCAGAGACATTGGTGAGCACACAGGACAGGATGAGAGGATCTTTTGTTTCAAAATTAAGGACAAGCTGCAGCAGATCTATGCCATCATTCACAGGGATTTCCTACAAAGGTAGCAAAAAGAAAGGAGAAAGGGAGGCAACGCTCAATACTTCAACTGTAGTATACTTCTTACAAAACCTAGGAAAAAGGCTGAGGCAAAAAGGACAGCAGCATTGCCACTGTTGATAGGACAGTCTTGAGACATAAGTCTCTAGTCCTCATACTATTGCTTGCACCTCTGGGAAAGGCAAATTTCCTCTCCCACTCTGCCTCCCAATACTCCTCTTGACATTGTCCAACAGATTCCAAGCTTAACCAGCTGTATTGACCTACATTATTCTACTATGATTAGACTGATGAGTACATGAGCAGCTTTAATCTAATTAAAAAATCAAGTCAGTCTACATCAAACTGATCCTTCTGATTTGCCTGCTGTTGAACAAAAGAGAGAGAAAATGCTTCTGATCTCCTACTCTCTAGGAATAGTTCCTCTCATTTAGTTACAAATTAAAATGTAAAAAATCTAGTAAGAGGAAAATTAAACTCAAGAAATTTTTCCTTAAGCAATCTCTTCTCCTCTAGCAAGGCATTATGTAAAAGCATGTCACCTGAGCACTCTCCTATGACTTCTCATACCATAGTGTCCAAAACCAAGACACGCCAGTATGAGTTTGGTGTCATCAAAAGAAGGGTCATTATTCCTCGTGAGAATGGCTCACCAAACATTCTGGGTTTTGCATGGAGGTAACCAGTTACTAAAAACTGCTCAAGGATAACATAACTGCAAAAACCCTGGTGTCGACCTAGAAGAAGCCAGGAGAGAAGGCAGAAGCATGGGATACACATACATCTTTATCCATGGTTCGAAACATCTGGCTGATGACGCTCTCTGAGAAGAAGGTCATGGCATCCCACTGCACAAAGGATGGAGAGAAGATGGAGCAGAGACCTTCGCCTGTCTTAGCTGAAAGGAAGAGAACACAGGAGCTCTCACCATGCTCCTCAACAGCAGCCTGGTAAGCTCCTGTGCTGCACTTAGCACTCACAGATATTTTAAGCACACAGCTCTCCCTGCAGATGCCTGGCCGGGATGCACTGGGAGCAATTAAGGTAATCTCGTGTGATTTGCTTAATTCAAGTGAAGGCTCCCGAGGTGTAAGTCTTTTGAGGTACTGTGCAGAGCAATAGAACAGATCACAGAAAGGAAAAGAAGGGAGACCACATGCCCAGACTCAGCACTGCAGGCAAGACTGTCCTCGGTGTGACTTTGCAGAGCACCAAGCAGATGTCCTTCAGAGCAGGGAAAGCAAAGTGAATGGCAGGGAATTTGCCAGATAGGCATAACTTCCCTAACAAAAATAATAAATATGTTACAAAGATAAAATGCCCCAAATAATTGTAAAATTGTATTAGGAGGACAGCTGTACCTGTTCTGCAGAGCAATTTCAGGGAAGGAGAGGAGGAGCCAGGGGCTTTACATTACATATTCCATATGTAGACTCCAAAGGGATAAATTAGGGAAGGGGTGGGTTTGACTTGGTTTTGCTTTTTAACTTGCAAAAACCTTAAAATCCTGAAAATCTAGCATGGAGTCTTGCTTACCACTTAAAAAATTTAAACAATATCAACAACAACAAAAAAAAAAAGCCAAGAAATTTCTTCTTGGCTTTAATTAAAAAACAAATCCCATATCCCTAATTTTTTTCAGGTAACTTACAGTTCATGGGTCCAGTATCAACAGGAGCTGTGAGTTGGTACCTCAGCCATTCACCAGCCATTTGGAAGCCAGTTAGAGGGTCCAGACGACAAGCCATCCTAATTACCTCTCCTTGCTGGGCCCGGAAAGCTGCAGGGAAAAATCACACACCAAGAAACCAGCTGATGCTACAGATTTTGCAGACCCACAAACATGATGGACTTTTGCTTTGGCAATAGCTTTGTAGTGGGCACAGATACACAACCAGTAGAGCAGGTACAACAGGATGGGCAATTTTTGAAGTGATTTACGTGGACTAAAAAATGACAGACTAACATATTTAAAAGTACAATTAAAATGCAGTACGAATTATGAAAATCTATGCTGATGCCTTTTCCTGGTCTTAAAAAATTGAGAGCCAGATACGGTTAAAGGATAAGGGGTTTTTACCTCAGTATTTTAGTAAGGATGCTTATTGGTGCACCAATTTGCCAAGGTGCATTGTGACACCTTTTACCTTACCAAGGTAAAAATCCCTTATCCCTTAACCATGCCTGGCTCTCAATTTTTTAAGACCAGGAACAGGCATCAATGCTAAACCAGATTTATTACAACTAAACCTCTATTCTTCATTTAAAATATGCTTCAAACTGCTGCTTTGACATTTGCTGCTTACAGAGCATCTTGGGATACTGAGATTAAATACCAGCATTAGATAACTACCCCTTCCTTTAGCTAAACACACTTTTCCTAGATTATTCAACTAATGACAAACAAACTTGATCTCAAAACCCAGCTGCCTTGTTTTCAAAGATTCTAAAAACAAAGTACAGAACAGGAATTTCACCTGTTCCAAAATATTCCAGTGCATGACCACACAAAAGAATCAGCTCTGCTGACTACACAAATGTAACTTGGATTGTTAATTAAAGATGTGTTGCCAAGTAATTTTATTTTGTGTTTCAAATTAGTAATATTTTCTTATATATGTAATGTTTCAGTATAACTTAAACCTCTAAAACTATTTCAGATTCTGGCTTTGTCCATTTAGCTACTTTATAGTTTCTACCCAAAAGGGTTTCTTACAATAAGTAGAACTATCTAGTAAGCAATAAAAATGCAACACTTAAAATCTTCAGACATAAATATAAAAAGTAAAAATGTATGTAATTTATTCAGTGTATCCTCCAACCCACCAAGTTAGTACCAAACTACCAGCCAGTTAGAACCAGCTTCCGTTTTGGGAAGAAAAATACAAGATGAAAGAAAAAGTAAAATCATTAATATCCTGTGGTGGTTTAAGATCCCAATTGAATTTGGCTATTTTAATTGCTCAACTCTAGCTATTGATACCAAACCAGAAACTTCCCACCAGGGCCAAGACAGATTTTCTTTATGGAATGACATCTAAAGTCTTTTGTAAGCTGCCCTCCTCTCCTAACCTGAGCATGACTTGAGGCTGTTTGATTTCCTCCTCTAGGTGGCCAAAAGACACATTTGCTTTGACACCAGAATGCTATTAGGCTATCTATCTGACCAGCCAGCAAAACAACAGCAAATACTAAAATTAAACACATGAGCTACCCCAGGAAAATCCTAACTCAATTTTTACTCCAAGATCCAGACTTAAAAAGTTGAGAAAAAAATGGAAGCTGCCAAGCCAATTTGGTAGGCTCCAAGCTCAGCCAGTGACTAAAAGCAGGAAGAAAGGACAGACAACAGAATGTACAAAGAGTCATGGCAACTTACAGTTGAAGAAGGCATTGAAGTCCTCATCACTATCAAAATCAAAACGGGAGTATTCACAGCTGGGGCTGTCTGCTTTGGAAGGAAAGCCCACCTGGAGACAAAGCAAAAAGGTCAGGAAGAAAGAGAAGTCAACCATCATAGCTAACACCAGCTTCAGGGAGATGAAGGCTGGAGGCAAGGAGCAAGATACAACTGTGCTCAGCAGCCTGGAGATCATGTTTGGCCACAACACAACAGAAGTGCAGTTTCTTCCCCCGTGACCCACAGGCCATGTTCACCAGGCACCTTCTCAAACCCAACTGTGATTTCCACATACCTTCACCAGGTTGGTCATAGATGCACGGAGATACTTGGGAACGACAGCCAGCAACAAAGGGTCATGAGACAGAACTTCATGCCGAAAGAGGGCTCCCCATGTGATCTGGGTGGAAGAGCGCAGAAACTGGGGGAAGAAGAGAAGCAAAGCAAGATTTCAGTGCTGGAATCTCCCCTGCTAACATTAAGTGTTGATATCAGAAAGCAACAGCAAATTATACTGACTATTAAGTTCAGGCCAAGGCACCTTGAAGGCACACTGCAAATTCCCAGAAAGCCAAAAATCGCTAATACTAGGTCTGCCTGCAAGTTCTGCATTTTCTACCCAGTTCTCTGTGTCAGGAACTGCTCCTGATGGTGTGGTAATGCAGTAGAAAATACTGTGCCTTCCAGGCCTTCAGCTGAAATGGAGAGCCTAGAGAGCAATATTTAGCAGCTGAAGTTCTGTAGTTTTCTATACGCTACCTCAATTATGCATTCACACACACAGACACACGAGATTTTCAGCCCTTTACATACCTGGCTGGGATGGGTTGTGAAGGCTAAAAATGACTCAAGGTATTTTCCAAAGTTGGCTGGCGTTTCCACATCACAATCTGAGCCCTACGAGGAACATGAAGTATTTCAGACAAAATAGTAACTTTATGGCAGGCTGGGCTCACAAATGGTATGTTTCAGGGTAAAGCAGGAGCACTAGATCCAAGGCCATAGACTGTAAAGGAGCAGAGACAGAAACACTGAACAACTGACTTTTTTCTGAAACCAGTATAGTCCAAGGAGCATCAAGTTCTGTTGACCAGTCTGGAGGTGCTGGAGACACCACCACCACCCTTATTCAAAAATTATGGGTGACTTCTCAACCACTGCTGCTGCCGTGAATCACAGTTTCAGTCCTGCTGGGTCAAACCCACACAGCAGTACCAAAGTAGTACAATTCAAACTGGATTTCACAGGAAAACACACCCAGATAATTGCACTCATTTTTTCCAAACATTTTGTGTATTTAACACAAATATGGGTATCCATGACCAGTAACTTTCTTAGAAGTTTGTCAGGAAATTAAGTTTTACCCAGAGCCATAAATTCAAGGTTTTGCTTCTTCTCAGAAATTGTAA
The DNA here is from genome assembly GCF_050655825.1 of Lonchura striata. Classification (NCBI taxonomy): domain Eukaryota; kingdom Metazoa; phylum Chordata; class Aves; order Passeriformes; family Estrildidae; genus Lonchura; species Lonchura striata. The sequence goes on along the minus strand of NC_140705.1, from coordinate 78,945,885 downwards.
ATAATCTGGTGCCCTCAAGATCCCTGAAATTGTACAGCTTAGTGCTGCTCTCCCAGGTGAATCTGAAATAGCAAGCTTCGTCTCCTTACTTCATTATGGATTAACAGCTCCTATTGCCTAACAGCAAGTGGAGTCACTGCAAACAGTAATGCACTCTGTGTGCTGTCCATTCTTTTTAGGGATGAATTCTCAAAGGCTGTTTTTGGTTTTTTCCTTTCTCTCCCTATGAGACATTACTTTGCTCTATTGCTTTTATAGGCTGGTTGCTTCAATATCCTCACAAACAGCACCTCTCAACAAGCCTGGCCTCTTCATTGTAGAAGCATTCAGCTGAACAGAGGGAGTGGGAATTCAGTACCAGCATGGCATGAACAGTATGAATTTGCATCTTCATCCCAACATGGACACAAAGCATTACAAAAATGAACATCAGGAACAGAACCCATTTCTTCCTTCAGCTTCAGAGAGTCTTGGTAGAAGAACATACAGGTATACTCTCTGAGTTATTTTTCTTGAGAAATTTAAAAGTCTTCCAATAGAAGAGTAATTTCCTGGACTAGATTTTCTGTAGCAGTAGTCAGCTAAAAACCTGACCAATTTTCAGTGAAGCTCGGCATTTTACAGAGGTTATAGGAAATGTTTCTTGATGACAGCAAAGCCCTGGCATCAGCCAGGGTCCCTCCAGTTGACATTCCTAAGACTTGTCAGGACACAGTTAACTCACTTAAAAGCAGAGCCATTTCTGCCTTTTGGAAATGCACAAAGAGAATCCTGCAGCTGCCAAATGTGCAGAGAGAACCCTGGTCCTACCTTAGATCAGGGTTGCCTCAAGCCCCAGCCCTAAAAACTAGCCCTGCCAGGGTTGCTGCTGGTATTAATAAAGACTTACTAGCAACGCACATAGCTGGCTGCCCAATGCGCACAAAACTTGGCAAAGCCTCTTCAAGAAAACGTAGTGCTTCTCCACCAGGCCTTCTCCATCTGCTGTCCTGGGAATGAGGGAAGGGGGGGAAAACAGGATCACAGTTACTCATGCTGTAGGTGACAGGCACACTGCTGTCTATCTTGTAGATAGACCAATTTGTTTTTATCGCAGTGGGATCTTTGCTATTATCAACAAGTACTGCTTTATTGGCATCTAAAACCTCTGAAATTGCCTCTTTGAAAGAGTCCCTCCTCTGAATCAGTTTCAGGCTAAAACAGAAAGCCAGGGAAGCTGTGATATTTACACCTCTTTGTCTTTCAATTATGGGTTTTGAAAAAGAACCAACCCTGGTTTTCTAAGTTTTGCAAAAGAAATGGTGATTTTGCTCTCTCCTATCCAGTCCCTGCTTCCTTTGCTTAAGCAGCAGTATTTTTTGCACCTACAAAGCCATTTGTATGCAGTTTCGTGTGAAATCACAGCAGCACCAGGGTACTCACTGGGCAGCAGAGAGGATGCAGTGCATGGCAACATCTCCAAACAAGACCATCAGAGGCTTCCGATCCTCCAGCTTACCCTGTGCACAAAACACACCAGACACTTCAATTAGAACATAACTATTTATTCCCATCTACACAAATATTTCCATCTGCAAGCATAATTAGGAGATTCACAGTTTTCTTTCCATCTGTGGAGAGGCTTACAGTCCACATATGACTTAAGTAAAAACTTGCCAAAATTCCAAGGCATCTGATCTAAAAAAAATGTCTCCAAGCAATCCCACCACAGGAAGTTTAAATGGCAAAACTGACCCTGAGACATTATCTTTTATTCACAGAAGACTGGCTAATTATTTACAGGCAGCTGATAAGCACTCAGCCTTGACACTCAGCTGCTTGTGAATGAATGGGTCAAATCACCTGTTTAGATCCTGCTGTCATTTCTCTGAGCTGCCAGGTGACACAGCTGATGACACTATTTTCCACTTCACAGTTGTAGGAAGTGGGGGATAAAAGGTCACTGAAGCCCTCCAAGTTCAAACTGAAAGGAGAAGCACGCACAGAATTTGGACAGGCTTCTAATGGTTGCTCTGTGTATTGTGCTGACATGACATTCACACCAAATATCATTAACAGAATCACCTAAATTTGAAATTTGATTCTCAGATAAAAGGGCAAAGATAGCATTGCTCAGTCTGAAGAATTATATAGGAGAATAGGCAAAAAATAAAAGGGAGCCAGAAGAGCCAGAGAGGAAGAACTCACTTTCCTGCTGACAGCAATCAAGAGACACTCTGCTGCTCCAACTTGGAGTTCAGGCTCATTTAGGAGTAGACACAACATCTCCAAGAGTTTGCAGTTGTCTGCTGTAATATGGCTTAGGGCTACCCAGTCAATGTAGCCAGCCAAAGTGTTAAGTGCCGCTATCCCAACACGACAGTTTGCCTGGGCCTGTGAACAGAGAGGAGGCACAGGATCAGAGCCAGAGAAAAACAGCAATTCCCATCTAAAGCCACCCACTCCCTGAAATTACAATACCAAGAACCCCCCGAGAAAGTGAGAGATTTGGACCCTTCTGCTGCCACTCCTCACTTGTCTCTTCTCAAGGGGTTAGTATTAAGAGTGAACAAATCCATCTGCATCAAACTGCAGGCAACACACTCAGATGCCTGGGAAAAGCCTAGTTCTAAGTAACCTTAAGATTAAGAATTACTAATGAGCTAACTCTCATATAGTTGCTCTCACCTTTGGTTCCTGAGCCAAATCAGTCTTCTGAAAAAGAAAACAAGAGAGGGTAAGTAACAGCTACAGCACACATTTCCAACCAGCCACTGCTGTACAGGCTTATCCTCAAGGATACAGCCAAAAAAGAAGACACATCATAGTTTCTAACTCAGGACATTGCTGCAGCAACAAAGTCACCTCGGCAGCCCCCAGCTAGGTAAGATAAAAGGACCCTGAATTGCCAAGTTAAGCCACAATTCCCTTCTCATCCAAAAAGGTAAAACTCCAGTCAGCAGGCACCAGGGAGAACAGGAAACAAGAAGCAAAGGCATCTTGGTACCTCCTGGAGGCTTCCAGGAAATAAACTTTTCACCTCTTAAGAGCATCTTACACCCAAAAGCCAGACTCTGAAAATATGCTGATGGCTTTTAAAATTCAGGTCTGAAGAGGTGATTGGTCCATGGTGAGAAAGGCAGCTGGAGAGAGCTGGAGCAACAATTTAAAGCCTGACTCCCAGGCCTAGGACACTTAACAGCAACAATGCACTGCCTATACCACCCTTTTGCCTAATGCAAACAAGTCCCTCAGATACTCAGATTTGATTTGTTTTTCAGATGCAAAGAACCATAGGCATTTCCTTCTACTGCAAGCTTTTGGTTTGGACTATTCACTGCAGTGATTTTTTAAATTAATCACCCTGAGTCCCAAACATCTCATATATAAGCCACCTTATAAACACATTTCTCTATTAATCCATCATACTTTTAAGCACTATACAATATTACAGTCTTGGGGATCTATCCATCATCTCCCCCAGGCTGTGTGCACACAGATGAACACCCAACCCTCAGAAATGACCCTGTGCATGAACAAAGATCTGCTAACCTGTGGACTCGTGAGGTCTTCTTGTTCCTGGGGTGCTCCAACCTTGCCAATCAGAAAGATTCCACCATTAGCGGAAGCAGCCACACTTCAGAGCCTCAAGCATTGCAATGCAAATCTTACCTGGAAATGTATTTCAACCAGACTACGAAACACACAAAGGTCACGCTCCCACCACCATGAACTGCACAGAAAACTATCTACTCTACAGGGCAGGGGTTTGCTCAGCCTGACAGTGCATCAGGAAGGTGTATAGAAGACAGGTAGAAAAAGGGTTTTTCATTTCATTTCACATCTGGATATTAACTCATGGAAAAAAAAAAAAAGAATATGAGATATGACTAAGCAACTAGTTTCTAGTTTGGTTTCTCAACCGTGCTTCGCTCTCAAATCCACTTCCTTTTCACAGCCATAGACTGGGGTAGAGACTCCCCTTCATCACCCATTGTGACTGATCTGCACATCTGATTCTAGGTAAGAATTTAGGAAAGAAGTCTGTTTACACAAAAATAGAGCATTCTTCACTACAACATTGCTAAAAAAAGGCTTCCTGACTTGAGCTCCTGGAGAAAAAGACCAGAGGCCCAGAAACATGTTGAGACATCAGAAACTCATGCATTTTGGTGCATCACATCAACTGTAGCACTGCACTATGAGACAGCAGACACAATTCCTGGATGGCATCTCTTAATCACTGTGTATTACATAAACCACTCTGAATTACCTGTTTGTGCCACAACCACACCTTCATTTTGCTGAGCTGTACACCCCTGATGCCAGCACACATTCCAACAGCATGCATCCACTCAAGCCATTTATACCAGCAAAATCAAAATATCAACACTATCAGCCTTGTATGTTCAGTCTTTCTGATCAGCACCAGTTTCACAGGCCACAGCAGATCCCTACCTCAGAGTGGTAGCAACACATTTCAGTTTCTGCACTTACTTCCCCAACAATTCATGAGCTGCATCCCAATTCCTACATGCCTCCAGCACAAACTAAACCAAAGGGAAGGAGACTCTTACCATGCATCTGTACTTGCTGACATTCTGCTGCAGGGCAGTTAGTAGGAAGCTGAAGATCTTTTCCATGTTCTGGGTGAGGGTTTGCTGGATATCTCGTCGCCGCTGGGTAGGTAGAGTTTGAAAAGTCACTACATCCTCTGCCAAACGTAGAAGGATGAACATCACCAGTTCTGTCTGAGTTTCCTGATGTCCCAAAGTGAAATACACTCCATCAGCACAGTCCAAACATTAAAATCTCTAGAGACCAGCTCAAAGATGTGGAGAGAAAGCAAGCATGCATGAAGTATGTCTCATGTTGAGAAAATAAAACAGCAGGATGGCCCCCTCTCTGCTAGTCATCTCAAGATAGCATAATCTTACAGGGATTTTTGAGTCCATCACCAACCTGTCTCACTTGACCATGAGTGAGTTAGATTTTTCTCAGGATGATGGAAGACTGAACCCCACACTAAGAGCAAGCAAAAGAGACCAGACAACTGTGTTTCATACCCCTTGTTTGGAGAGGGTATCCAGCTCCTTTAGCATGTCAGGCCAGTGCTGAGGCCATTCCCGCTTGATCATCTCTACCACAATGCGAGACAGCACATCTTTAATGTGACTTTCCTCCTCCAGGATACTTTGAGTTCCCTGTGACAGAAAGGGGACTGTTACACAGAACAGCAAGCTTCAGGCATTTATAACTCTGACCTGGGAAACAGTGTTTGCAAACATTCTAAACCACAGAAACTAAAACCAAAACAAAACACAACATTGGGCAGTGCTTCATTGCAGCTACCTTAGATGACGCTCCTATGCTCCCAAACATTATAGCTCCATAGACAGACTCTCCTCAAAAGGTCACTTGGTCACAAGAGCAATCACAACAGGAAAAAAAAACAACTAATACAATGGGTTTAGTATTTTTGCAAAAGATAAGAACATCCACAGTTAATGAATTTCCTCCTAAGAAAAGTAAAAGTATGTTACATACGCTATATAAGCCTCACAACTTCCTGCCATGTGAGGTAACATGGCTATTCACCTGACAAGACAGAGAAAAGCACTGAAACAACCAGAGATGCAAAGCAAAAAAGCAATGAAATGAAAAACTGAATTCAGATCCTCTGTGTAAATTAACTGCAGTAGTTTTTACTTTTACTCTCACATTTCACAACAGCCTGGGGCAGCAGGTACTTACACTGGATATGAGGCCCATAACATTGTTCTTTAGATAAACTTTTTCTAAGCGAGGCATATTGTTCCAACGGTATCTGTTAAGAACATATAAACAAAAAAGAAATAAAGTAAAAACATCTGGATTTCTGACTTGATTCTCAAGGAACCATTTGCTTCTTTACCGAAACTGGAGACACTACCAGCTCCCTGCCTCTGCCAGCACCCAATTCCTTAATAAAAGGGCTGAGTTAAAACTGCTGCTGGCAAATGGGCATGCCCCACCGAGGTCAACAGACACGAGAAGCAGCAGCAAAAGCACAAAGCACCAGGTCTGTAGAGGCAGCAGAGAAAGGAATCTCAGAACTGAACTAATACAAAGCCTCTTTGTTAGCAGGAGGCCAGTGACAAAACTCTGCAAAGACCTACTGGTAGCCCAGTGTGCTTGTTTTCATCTTTTGATGTTAATGTGTGTTACAGCTCAGTAAATTCACCATCCCAATGTGCCTGAAAGCAATTCTATCCTCTCTTTTACAGAATAAGAAAAAAATCCGGAGTAGGACTGCAACTGTCCTCTGCTGCAGAACAAACTCCCTGCGTACTGAAAATGCCTCCCTGGGGTGGGAGGTGCCGGAATGGGCACATATCTCACCAGAGCTGGCAGGCTGGGACCCTTCCCCAGCTCGGCGGCACCGGGCGAGCTGACTTACTTGACCACATGCTCCAGGATCTGCAGGCCGAAGTGCCGGACGATGGCCGTCTGCGTCTTCTCCGCCAGCTTCAGCCCGCAGGGCACGCAGATGGGGCACTTCTCCTTGAACTCCTCGCAGAACTAGGGGAGGGAGGCCCAGGACACGAACACGCAGTTACACACCGGGGCAGGAGGTGGCAGCCCCATCCCTGGCGCAGCACGCCGGGCACACGCGGCCGCCCGGCCCCCGCCGCCTGCTGACGGCTCCCGCACTTCAGGCCACGACCGGGACCGGCCCGCCCGGCTCTCGCCCGCCCCGGGGCCGTGCGGACGGTGTGCCCGCTTGCCGGAGCCTGGCGCCCTTCCCGGCCGGGCCGTACCTTGAGGGCCTCCAGGCGGTACCGCTGCGTGGACGCCGGGTCCATGATGACGGTGACCGCCTTCACCAGCTGCTCGCAGAGGCCGCTCACCTGCTCGGCGGACATGGCGGCGGCGGCGGGCGCGCGCCACCGGCCACCCACGGGAGGGACGAGCGGGGCGGCCGGGACGTAGCTCCGCGCATGCGCCCTGGGGGACACGGGGACACGGCGAACGCGGGCGCCGCGCACCGTCGCGGCGGGGACACGCGCACGCCCCGCCGCGCCCTGGAGAACTACGACTCCCGGCGGTCCCTACGCAGAAAATACGGGTGCCGCAAAGCGACGGGCCGAGGCGGGGCTCTCCGCCCCACCGAGCGGGCGGTTATTCAATCATTCACTCAGTCGGGCGGGAGCTGGTGGCGGCAGCGGGATGTCTCGGGGCCGGGAGCGGGTGGTGGCCCTGGTAGACATGGACTGCTTCTTCATGCAGGTGGAGCAGCGTCTCGACCCGCAGCTGCGCGGCCGCCCTTGCGCCGTGGTGCAGTACACCGAGTGGCAGGGCGGCGGGTAGGTAGGCGAGCCGGCTTGGCGACTTCGGCTCCTCGTCCCACCCCGATCCCCGCGGGGCCGGGCCCGCCCTGCACTTCACCTCTGTGTCTCGGCAGGATCATCGCGGTGAGCTACGAGGCGCGCGCCTTCGGCGTATCCCGCGGGATGTGGGCGTCGGAGGCGCGGGCGCTGTGCCCTGAGCTGGCGCTGGCCCGGGTGCCGCAGGCACGGGGCAAGGCGGACCTCACACGGTGAGAGCGGAGGCCGGGGGTGGCGGCGGCGGCGCGGGCCTCCCCGGTGGCGCGGGGCGGCGGCTGAGGCGTGCCCGTCGCCCGGCAGGTACCGGGAGGCCAGCGCGGAGGTGATGCGGGTGCTGTCGCGCTTCGCCGCCATCGAGCGCGCGAGCATCGACGAGGCGTACCTGGACCTGACGGGCAGCGCGCGCCTCCGGCTGCGTGAGCTGCGCGGGCGCCCCCTGCCGGCCGCGCTGCTGCCCAGCACCTTCGTGCAGGGACTGCCCGGGGAGCCCGGCCCCGATCCCGCCGGGAAGGGCATGCACCGAGCGGATCCCGCCGGGAAGGGTATGCACCCACCCCCGCCCCCCGGGAAAGGCCCACTCTGCCTGCTCTGACTCCCCTGGATCGAGAGCGTCGTAAATGGGATCTGCGTTTTCCGCAGTGAATGGCTTTTAAGATGCCTGTGGTGCTTTTAAGGTGTTCTCGCTGTGGCTGGAATGCGCTTACAGAAGCCTGCGGCTGCTGGCTGGACTAGCTGCTGCGGGTCCCTTTGCTGGGCTCAGCAAGAAGTGCCATATCGTGTCCTCTTGAGATCCCTTTTGTGTCCCTTTTCTAGAGGAGCTGCGGCAACGTAGTTTGGACGAGTGGCTGGCGTCGCTGTCTTACGATAACCCAGATTGTCCTGACCTGCAGCTGACCATGGGCGCAGTAATTGTGGAAGAAATTAGGGTGGCAGTGGAAGAAGCTACCGGATTCAGGTGTTCAGCTGGCATCTCGCACAACAAGGTATGTGCATAACACATCAGCCTGATTTCTTCTGGGCTGCAGAGTCAGAACATGCTGTAGATGCTCTCTTATACTTACAAGTTTCCTGTAGAAGATGAACCAAGTTGGGAATGCAACCATGTGTGATCACACCTTCAGAGAAATGATAAGACATCTGGAAATGGGAGGAATTGTTTCCCCAGAGCTATGGCCTGGGCAGTCAGCAATCCACACATTTCCTGCCTGGATTCCTGGTGTACCCTAATGAGTGAGGTCACTAGGAACAATAGGGGTTTAAGTCTTCCAAAAGTGGTTTACGTAGAAAAAACAGAAGCATAAAGCAGGTAATCTTCACCTTGAGTTTCAGGCAACAGTCACTGTAGCCAGTTTTACTGACACAAATACTCAGCGGCAAAAGAACACCAGATTGGGGCACTGAGGTGAGCTGGGTTGCTTTTCCTCTTTCTGGTGAGTCAGTATTTACCCTGCTGGCCATGGGGATTTGGGTGATGCTCAGCCAACTGCTGAGAGCAGCCACAGCTGCACTTGGTGCATGACAGCAGCTGCAGAAACAAACGGACTTTGATGCTGTAGCTACAGAGGATTTCCTGCAGGGTGGTTTGCTGAGACCATCCCTTTTGCTCTGCAGAAGAGAGGCTTATTTATACAGTAATGACTTTTTAAAGGCAAGCTATGACTTAAAAAAAAAAAAAAAAAAGAAAATGAAGACTAAATGGATACTTTGGAGTTCAAGGAAGATATATTTCATTTACTGCTGCAGAAACAGCTGGTACTATTCCAGCTGTACACAGGGATTGGAACTGGTTCTGCACTGGCTTAGTCTGAAACTAGCAAAGACTATGAGACAGAAATGAGCTAGCTGAGGAATGTCACTGGTGTAGAAATTTGTAGTGGCAGTTATGTAGCAACAATGCAGAGATCACCACGGCATGGTTGTGGCTGTGCAGAACACTGTGCTGTGTTTCCACAGTCAGCTCACCTCGGTGGGTACAAACCTTTTCTGCAGAACAAAAGAGGTGCTCCCACTAAACCAGCTCGCCTTCCACCCATCAGGAAATCCTCTGTAGCTACAGCATCAAAGTCCGTTTGTTTCTGCAGCTGCTGTCATGCACCAAGAGCTCCTGTGGTTGCTCTTGGCAGCTGCCTGAGCATCACCCAAATCCCCATGGCCAGCAAGGTAAATACTGACTCACCAGAAAGAGGAAAAGCAACCCAGCTCACCTCAGTGCCCCAATCTGGTGTCCTTCTGCCACTGAGTCACTGGGAATTGTGCCGGTAAAAACCATTCTCAGGCCACAACAACTGTTGCCTGAAACTCAAGGTGAAGATTATCTGCTTTATGCTTGATAAAGCATAAAGCTTTTTTCTACAGAAAACTCTCCCACAGAACTGCTTTTTCCAATGAAGCACCTGGTTAGAGTACACCAGGAATCCAGGTGATGAATGACACCAAAAAATTTGGAAGCACCTGGAGGATAACAGGATTGTTTTCTCAAGAACCACTCATGCCAAATTCATTTATGTGCTCTCCTTGATAGTGTAAGTGACCAAATGTGCAGGAAAGACTACAGATGTGAGGTGTCAACCTTAAGGTTTCTGACATACCTCACCCTAAGCTGAATAACCTGTGTGATGGCACTGTAGCAGACAACATGGCTGAAGTTGCCTGAAGGGCATGTATCTAGCTGAAGAAAACATTACTGTTTCCTATAATGATTTTGTTCAGTGAGGTGCACTCAAATTGGGATGTTGAGAATAGGATCTTGGGGGGATCTGTCCTAGGTCTGCTAAGAGCAAGTATTTTCACTGAAGCCTACAGAGAGGGAACAGCTGTATGAATTCAGGTGTTGCACAGATGAGGCTCGGCCTGGGCTGTAGAAGTTCTGAAATGAAATTAGCATGGAAAATTTTGAACTTGCAATAACTTAGAATCAGTCCAAACATTGCTTCTTATGCTCCTTTTATGCTCATTGACAGTTTTTGTGGTTTATAGGAAAAAAGCAACCAACAGGATTTTGGCTAAGTCACAGTAAGTCAGGAAGTAGCCTGGAGTTGTTGTGGACAAGCAGCAGGATGAGTCAGTAATATAAATGCTCTTGTAGAAATGCCAAATCCCATTTCAGCATGTGCAGTATACAGAAGGTGTCAGAAAAAGTAAATGATTTCTCCCCATGAAGTCTCAGTGATTGGTTTCACTTGCAGCATGTCACTTTATAGGGTGGGTAAACTTGGAAGTCTCCAGCCAGACAAGAAAAATAGTGATTGGACTTCTGAAAAGGGATCTACTTTGTTTAGAAATTATTTCAAATGTACTTAAGCCTGTAAAAGGGGCTGTTAATAAAGGTGCTCAATAGGCAGACAAGAAATTTTGCTTAGTTGCAGGATGTGTGGAAAAGCACTGAAAGAGAAAGTTATTAGAGTTGTTCAATAAAAACCTCAAATGTCCAGTTAAATGTACTTCAAGCTGGTCTGTGTATTTTTGACCCGGTGGTAGCTTAGAGTGAGAAGGGAAACTGTATAGGAGCACATGCTTTCCAGGCTGTTCTACTCTTCATTTTGAAGGTTTCTTTTGCAGTACTATGCTGTTGCAGACCTCACAGAGAGAAGATTAAAATAGTGACGTTAAGAAAAAGCAAGACAAACACAGAAGATGAAGGAAAAAGGCATAGTGAGAGACATAGCCTGGGGGAGGACTATGGGCATGCTGCAGAAGCTCTAGCATGCTTGCCTGATGGAAAACTATAGCAACCACAACAGATGAAAGATGTTTATCTGCCTGAAGCAGGAGTCCAGCAATTCACAGAACTAAAGTCTGGAAGCAGCTTTGCTTTCAGAGTACCCAGCTAGTGCATGTGGAATCCTGAGGTGGATATTGCCTAAGAGCAAACAGTGGTGCACCCTGTACATATTCCTAGCAGCTATTCTGAAGGCAGCTCTTAGAGGTGATGCAGTACAAGCTGTTAGGTAGAATCACATTAGGCCAGTGCACAGTGTATAATAACAGAGTTTCCACCCTCTTCTGTGTTACAGACACTGGCAAAACTGGCCTGTGGGTTGAACAAGCCCAATCGCCAGACACTGGTGTCTGCACGATTTGTGCCGCAGCTCTTCAGCCAGCTGCCCGTCAGCAGCATGTAAGTACCAGGGAGCTGCTGCTTAGTGCAGCCTGGGGCTGCTCCCGGCCACCTCAGCACAGCAATATGATGCTCACTGATAGCAGCCAGCAGAGGCTCTCAGCTCCACAGTAACTGCTTGTCAATGCTCCTGACAAACAGAGGGAATCCTGCCAGTGGTCTCTCATGGCTGTGAGCGACAGTTCAGGGGGAATGTGCTTTGGAAGTTGCAGCCCTGCTGCTGAAGGGACCACAATCTGAAAGCCCACTAGCAGCCTGTGGGCATCCTTTCCCAGGGTAAGGCTGTGCTCAGGATGACTGCTGGAGTGCATAGGTGTAAGCCAGAAGCAACTGTGAGCACGGAGGTGGTAGCTGTTCCCCAGTGTGAGTGACAGCTGTCCTCACAGAGAGCAGATGTGGTTTTCTTTTGAGCATCCACACTGTGCACAGGTACTTTTCCTGGGGAAGTATTACCAGTACTGCTGCTCCACAGGAATGCATCCCTAATCATGCTCTCCAGACCTGCATTGCTGTGCTCTGCTTTCTGTGTCATGCAAGGGATGGAGAGGGATGTGTGTGGGAAAGGGTCCTGTCTGTGTAGGAAGAAGGAAGCTGTATGCAAGGCATTCTTCAGAGCATGGTTTGAGATCAGATGGAGCTGAGGGAGAAGCACTAAAATTGGGGGACCCAAGGAGCAGTTCCTACATCAACTCCTACGTATTCCTTTACTATGAGCAGAAGAGCCAGGTGTTCCTTTTGTCCTGCTAGTTCTTAGCAGCTTCTAGCTATCCTTATTTCAGAACAGCTGCTGCAATGAGACAGTCTCCACATGATGCTTCATTTGTGTTTTTTTCTTTGTTTCTCTGCCGTAGCCGTAACCTGGGAGGCAAGCTTGGCACTGCTATCACAGACATCCTGGGAGTAGAGTACATTGGGGAGCTGACACAGTTCAGTGAGACTGAGCTCCAGAAACATTTTGGAGACAAAACCGGGTAATGATGAACTACTCATCATAACTTGGCTCTTGGCAGGCATTGAGACTTCCTTTTTTTCACAGAACCTTGTTCTACTGTGATTAGGAGGGTTTGGAGGTAAAACTTCACTGACATCTTTGGGAAGCATTGATCTATTTGGCCCAGCAACAGGTTTCCAGTCTCACCTGCTCCCAGGCACCCTCCCCAGGATAATATTTTGCTTGTCAGCCAGCTCCACAGCCTTCCTCTACAGCATCCAAGGATGGGGTCAAAGGGCTGGTTCTCTGCAGGCTGGAAAGATGGCAGTCTTGACAGTCTCATCATAGAGGAAATTACAAGGCTGGGCTGGAGCCTGAAACACAACTTCTGGGCTCACAACAGCAGTTGGACTGCCCTGCAGACTGGTGAACTATTGCCACTTCAGGAGAAGACGTGGAGGAGTTGTGCTGACAGGCAGTTGTGGCCTGAAGGAACCCTGCTTGTTCAGCTGTGGCTGCAACTGTAGAGCTGAGGATGAGAGACAGTCACAGCTTGCACTGAGTTGAAAGCAGGGCTCAGCAGGAGACTGATGTGCTGCCCAGTGATACCTGTCTGTAGCTACCTTAACCTCATGCTTTCCCTGTGGCTTTCAGGTCTTGGCTCTATGACTTGTGTAGAGGAATTGAAGAGGAACCTGTCAAAAACCGGTACCTGCCCCAGTCTATTGGCTGCAGCAAGAATTTCCCTGGGAAGTTAGCCCTGGCCACACAGAAGGCGGTAGGGGAAGCCTCCATTTAGCATAAGGCTTGACTTTCACACTGGAGAAGATAAGAATACTAAAAACAGACTAGATTGCAAAACTGCTGCTTTTCTGCACAATTATACCCTGAAACTCAGACTAGAGTGGGAGAAGGTGGTTTGAGCTCTGGAAGTCCCTGTTGATGGAAATGCATTGACAAACTCCTGCACAAAGAGGTCCATCCCGGTTCTAATTTCTGTGAGCAGAACTGGGCCTGTGCTGTTGGAAAGTTATTCACAGTGACAAGCTTCAAGAGCATGGTTGCTAGTAGGAAGGTAACTAGCCCAGAGAGGCAGGATGCACTTTAGCTATTAGCTGAGGAGAGGTTCACACTGACCTGTAGGAAGATGGAAAGAGAAATCTGGGACAGGGAACCTAGATTACTTGGCAAAGTCTAATAGTAATGCAGGATTTTTATGGTATCTATAATGTCCTTTCCTGCAGTGCTGAATCTCAGCTGGACTGATTTTTCAAGGTCTGCTATGCATATGGGGCCTTATAATAGTCAGTCCATTCCAGTCTGATCCCGCACCAGCATTCCCCTTGTATTGTGCTACTGCTATGAGTAGAGGCCCAACCTGTCTGTTACCCCTGCTTTGTCCAGGTGCAGCACTGGCTCCTGCAGCTGGCATTGGAGCTGGAGTCCAGACTGAACAAGGACAGGAGCCAGGTAAGGAGGGGAGGCAAGAGGACACAAGGAGGCACATAATGTATTTGTACCACGAGTGGTTTGCAGGAGTTTAAGGGTGCTATGTGGGAGGGGAGGAAATCTGCTCACCTACAGATGTGTGCCTGTATGCTGAGGTGTCCCAAAAAGAGCGGTGTGCAGGAGCATGGCCAGGCAGGATGGTTTTGCCCCAGAACACTGCAGAGTTGAGAACAATCCTTGTCCCATGCTTTAGGATGCAGGGATCTGAAAGCCACTGCACCTTCCTTCTGCTGCACTGGTGCTCTCTTGCAAGCCTTTTGCTGACACAGGTGTGCCTGTGGGCTGTGAGAGAGAGTGCTGTGCTCCTATCTGGACGGTAGGCTGTAGGCCAGGGCAGAAGCAATCCACCAGCTTTGGCACTGCAGTGGGGCCAAAAAAACCGTGGAGCTGCCTTTGAGGGAAAGCAAGGACTATCTGCTTCCCATCCTGTGTGGCACAGCTGTGCAAGCACTTGTTATTGTGTAACCCATCCCTTGGCAATCAGAACAGGCAGGACATGTCCCACCCCACCCTGGGAAATGACAAGGGTTGTGGGGCTGGGGAGGTCTCCAGGCAGGGAACAGTCCCCTCGGCTGTTCCTGCCCCTTCCTGCAGGAGTCGCTGGAAGCACAGCTCTACTCTCCCGGCAGAACCACCGCGTGGCCCGGCAGCTGATGGTGGTGATCCGCCAGCAAGGGGACACCCGTGTGTCACGCCTGTGTGCGCTATCCCGCTATGACGCACAGAAAATGTGCAATGACGCCTTCACCCTCATCCAAACCTGCAACGTGGCTGGGGCTCACCAGGCAGCATGGTGAGTGCGTGACAAAGTGGGTCACCTCTGTCAGGACTGGTTCTGACGTGGGAAGTACTGGACGATCCACAGACCTATTGGAAAGGAACTCAATTTGAGTGGCAGGAAAAGTGATTTCCAGCACCCTCACAGTAGAGTGCAGAGACCTTTTAGCAATAGGACAGCCTGGCCTCTTCTGAGCCTCACATCTGTGAGACACTTCTGTACCTGGAGTTAGGATTGCTACTGGCTGGGGTTTGTCCAGCTGAAGTGAGACTGTCCTGGCCCTCCTGGGCTTTAGAAATTAGCTATGCCTTGTTGTCCTACCCTAAGGACAAAGGTTTTTGTGAGAAAGCCATTGGGGCAGGAAGAAAAATGAAAGCACACAACTCCTGTCTTCAGCATTTTCTTCCTTCCTTCCTTCTGCTCTGCAGTGAAGGCAAGAAGGTTGTCTGTTAAACTCTGACAAGGCTACTGCTCCCTTAGCGTGCTCTCATCTCACAGCAGCTTCAGCCTGTAGTGGACTGAAAGTCCAGGCTGGCAGTTGGCTATTCCTGCTCCAATGCCCTGCCTTTGGGAATTGCTGCTTTGGAAAGAGGAGTTCTGCTTTACCCAGCACAGTTGTGCTGGAGTTAGCACAACAACTGCTGGGCAAAGCAGATGTCTGTTCTGGAGGTAGCAATACTAACTTTGTCAGAGCAAACATCTGTCCCAACCCTTGCCAGATACTACAGTTCCCATCTGTGAATGTTTTGTGTTGCTTAAAGTCTTACCTCAAAAGATTTCTTGCTTTCCAGGCTGGTGTCTGAGCTGATGTTGGTCTGTCCTTTGCAGGTCTCCACCGCTGATTTCAGTGCAACTCTCAGCAAGCAAGTTCTCGGAGCCTGTCACCCTCTCTACAGGCATTGCCACCTTCCTGACGGGTGATGCCCAGCCTGATGGCACTGCCACCACCAGCCAAAACGCCACATCTTGTGGGAGGGCCGGGGTCAAGTTCTTTAGGAGCCCGAGCAAAGAGATTCGGCAGAAGCCAGCTAGCACTATTGAGTCATTCTTCCAAAAGGCAGCAGAACGGCAGCTGTCACATGCAGTGGCAGCGACCAGCTTGCCCACTGCTGCCACTGCGGAGCCAGCTGTGCCCAGCTCCCCAGAGCACCAAGAGAGAGCTGCTGTTGGCTTGCCTGTTGGACTTGCCTCTGTACAGGGTGACCTGGAGTCCCCTGTGAAGCAGGGTCCTAGCAATGCCAGCCCTACTTCTCTGTACAAGAGGCTTTGCCAGGAGAAGTTGCCATCGGATGCTACACAAACACCCTCAACTCCACCCAGCTCCAGGACCCTTCTGAAATTACAGCCTGCTATGGAGGGAAATGAGCAGAATTTTCCACCCTCTCCTGAACTCACCCTGCTGCCTCCTGCCTCTCCAGGGGACCAGCAGCGCTGTGAGAAGTGTGGCCAGCTCGTGCTGGTGTGGGAATTCCCAGAGCACATGGACTACCACTTTGCTCTGGAGCTGCATAGCTCTTTCCTGGAGCCCAGCCCTTCCATGGCTCCAGAAGCAGCTCCCAATGCAAAGGCTGTGGCTTCCAGGTCTCCTGCCAAGGCAAAGAACAAGCCCAAGACTCCAGCAGGATCTAGTATTAAACGACTCAAAGAAGGTGTGACAAGAACTTTAGATTTTTTCTTTAAGCCCTTACCTCCTTAACTCCCAGCCACACTAGCTGTTTTTAAAGAATCAGTATTTTTAAAGAATTGGTATTTGTAAATAATCAGTGTTTTTAAATAATCAGTTTTTAAATACAATTAAAAGTTTTTATACTGTCTATCAGGTTTTAATGCTGAAAAGTCTTAATAAATTATCTTCAACCTACGTCTAAGAGGAACTGGAACTCATGAATTGTGTAGGTGTAGCCAGTTTAGCTGGTGGCAGCTAAGCCTACCTCTGACTCCCTGATGCTACTAGAAGCTGCATGGTACTCTCACCTACACTTCTTAACATAGGTATTTGCATGCCATAATTGCTCAGTAATTCTGTTCCTCCTATAAAAGCAGCCACTCTAAGTGCAGCAGCTTGTCCCAGGGAATCTCCAGCTAAGCCTTGGCTTGAACCCCTGTCTAATCACTCTGTATAAAACTTTCAGCTCCTGGTTCTACTCTGGCTGCAGTTGCAGGTCTTGCCCTTACTGTGTAATTTATATGTGGTAGCTTGGCCCAGTTGTTCCTTCTCTCCACTTGGAAGACAGTGATTTTTATTCCCTCCTTCCCACACCCCAGGATTTATGTTATAGATGGTTTAATCCCTCTGTGTAGCAACCATTGCACAATGCTTATCAGCAGCTCAGCAGTGCACAAGGAAGACTGCTCCTGTCATAAAAGATTTAAGGAAGCAGTAGCTGCATGGGCATATTTTTTGGTGGGCTCTTTGAAAACTCTACATTAATTAATAAAAATTGCTATTGACACATAAACAGTAAACTGTTAGAGCCCTCACTGGAAGGGACAGAAAACATGCCAGGAGTCACAAAGACCACCATGAAAGCTTTTGTCCAGTGTAGAGTGCATAACCACATTTTTCCTCCTTCCCAGACTGAGTGATACTAGACAGGTACCTGTTCGGACTGGGCTCTGCCAAATGACTTGTTCAGCTCTTTGAGCCACAGGCCACAGTACAGTGGCCACTCCAGAGCTCCACAGATTACAACAGCCAACAAAGCAGAGTATCATGGAGGGGATGGGCAGGCACTGAGAGAGGGTGAAACTGGCTTCAGGACAAGAGAAGTGCTTGCCTTCAGCTGCCTAGCAGGGCTCAGCTCTGCTACACTTTGAGCTGCCGGAGCCTGCCAGAACCTCTGCTGCCAATAATTTGAACGTGGCTCTTTGGGCGGGGCGGAGAAGAATGTGCCACGTCAAAGCAGCTCTGGGTGGGGTTAGGAATTGCAGGGAGTTTCATCAGCTGCAGGCTTCGCCTTCCTTGGGTAGGGGGGGAAGAGAGCCTTTCAGGCAGCAGATGATGCAAACTGCAGCTCTGTATCTATGTGCTGTTCTCTGAACTGCAACATCCTAAATGCAGCTGTAGAGCTGCTTTCCTTCCAGCAGACAGCCTGTGCTGGGATGCTGCTACATTACTGTCAGTGGAGTCTAATACATGACAACACAGTCATGAGATTTCAAGAACAACAAGAAACTCATTCTGATATGTGCAGCTTTGGTAATCAGTAGAGGAAGGAATTATGAAGTCACTCCCACTAATGACAGTCCTAACATTGCAAAGTGACAAATTTCCTAAAATCTTCACGTGAAAAGAAACAGCAACCAGTCTGGCAGGATTGTCTCATCTCCTGTGACAGTGACACATCTCATTTCCTAAGTGTCTGGCAGGACTGGACTCTGCAGATGCCACTATATGACACAAAAATCTAGAGGAGGCAAATCCTTTTGGTCACAAGTGATCTCCACAGGGAAACCTTTCTGCCTCTACTTGTCCCAAGGGAACAACCTGTTCTCATGGAGACAAGGCAGTCATGACCTCTTGATAAGGTCAAAGCTATTTTAGAAACAAATCACCGGTTAGATGTGTGCCCTAGAAAGCATCTCTTTAATTAGGCTCTGGGGGAGTGGGTGACTCTGAGGAGGCTCTCGCCACAGCCTGTTCCGCCCACAGCAGCTCAAAGTGCTGTGCTCAGGGTGACGTGGCTGCCCGTCACCTCAGGCTGCACACCCAGGCTTACTCAGATAAGCCGGGAGCGCAGGATTGTAAACAGCAGCGCGTGCATTCTTTCCACACCACGGCGCGGTATTTATAGGGCTGAACGCAGGAAATTTAGGAATGGGTGAAGGGTGGCCAGCTCCAACTGTGACCCAGCTCCAAGGGCAGCAGGGTGAGAGCCCAACTCCACCCTCACTCATTGTACAACTCAGCCAGCAAGCTCAATAAAACATCTTTATTCTGTACATTTATATAGATGCTTGGAGAACAGGGACAATCCCCAGCATTAGAAAAATTCAAGACAACAAAACAGCAATTATGAAGAGCATGGCACCAAGAACAGTCATGCCACAGATGGCAGGGATGAGGTGAGACCAGCCATCAGCTGTTTCAGAAAAGGTCACAGCACCCCCCTTTGGGGCAGAAAACACCAGTGCAAAAGAGTGCAAAGAGTTGGAGTCCCCCACTCCCAGCCAGCTCTCTTTGTGACCCACTAGCACCGAAGGGAAGAGCCTGCTGGCAGCTGGGGCTTGTCCTTCTTGCAGGCATTGGTGAAAAGACCATGTCATTGGAATATGCAGCCCACTGCCAGAATGGGAAAAAAGGATCCTGCTTCAGCAGTGACCCTAAGCCAGCATCTCCTTTCTGCTGGTGATGCAGAAGTTTTCAGCTGGATTGGTGCTCCCTCCAAGGGGCAGGTCACTCCTGCAACTATTAAGCTGCCTTCCCTTCATTTATGCCACCACTTGACAGGCTTCCCCTCACCTCAGCATGCTCTTGGCAGGGTGCAGCCCCCACCTTCCAACCCTGCGATGGCCTTGCCCAGCAGAGACCCATGGCCCCGCACAGCAGCGCCTGTGCCAGCAGCCCAGCAGCAGAACCTGCTCTCAGGATGGCACAAGGGCCACTTGGGTGTCCAAGTGCTACCACTGGCCCTCACCCTTCTCTTCCGTCAGGGCTAGCAGGCCATCACACCAACCAGCAGGGCTTGCTGAAGGCCTTTTGCTCACAGCAAAAGACATTTGGTCTAACAGTCAACAATAAAACCAAAAGCCTATGTACAGCTTTACAGACCCTGCTGCACCCTCCAGGCTACACAGCAGAGCTGCAAGATGGTGGGAGACCTGTGCTCCACTCTACATACAAAGTCCTTGATGGCAACATCAGCTTCCCTCTGACCACAAACACCAGTGGCAATGGAAAGAAAGGAATTCTGCTCCGAGAGAAATAAAAATCATGCCACTGTCAAAACAGAAGTCATCTGGTTTTGTGTAGGTAATGCAGCCTGTCCTCACGCATTAAGGCAAGTGTGTGAGGAACAAGGTGGGCTGGGAACAACCACACCAGGGAGCCCACTGCAAACCACTGCTACCAATGTGCAGATGGCACCTTCAGGTGAATGTCCGTGGAAACAACCTGCTCACACCAGCACAGGCCTGGGCCCTGCTCTGCTCCACAGAATGGCCTCCTGTCCAGCTGCTGCAAGGAACAGATTCAAGTACAAACTGTCTTCATGATGCTATGTGAGGAGGCTCTGCCACTCAGAAAAGCCACAGCTTCCTGGAAGTCATAAAGAGGGATGCTGAAGAAATGAGTACTTGTGAGTGGAAACAGGACATCTGTCCAACAGTAAGACACTCAGATTGGAGTAACGCAAAACCAATGCACAAATGGACACACAGCAGATTAAAGCCAACCAAGATTCAAACAGTTAAAAAGTGTCCTGAACACATTCTGAAAGGTTCAGCCAAGCCCCTGATGTGGGTAGCATGGCCTGTTCCATCCCCTGCCCAGAAGGATGTACTGAAGGATGACTTGAGAGAACACTGTTATCAACTCAGTGCTCAGAGAGCAAAAATGGGACCAGACCTTGTGTCAGAGATGGAAAAACATCCCTTCACTGCTTGTCTTCAAGGTTACTGCGCCTCCCAACCAGCAATTTTCAAACAGTAAACGAAGTCAATACTTGCTTGCCCAGATCTGCAGGTACCTCTGATCTATTCTGAAGGAATCTTATTCCAAATGAAAGCTGCAGGCGATGTGGAGAACATGTTTAACTTGTCCCACATACAGCACTGAATGCAAGAAACTCTCTCATGCTCCATCTCACAGTGCAGAGGAGGGACATCCACACTAGAACGGGACAGCAGCAGCTCCAGGCATTGCTCAGAAAGCCACAGGAGCTTCCAGCCTTCTCCCCAGGTGCTGGTGAGTGGAGATTTCTCTGACCTACTGGTAGTCAGAAGCTCAGCTGTCCAGACCCCAGGGACTCCTCCAGGCCATTTTCTTTGGTAGTGATGGCTTGGAGGTCAGTGACATGCCCAATGCCTTTGGTGACTCCTTCACGGAAAAGTAGTTTGGCTCCAATCTTCAAGTATTCAGGATGCTTGATGAACCTGAAACAGACAACTGCCTTCTCTCCTGTCCGCAGCTTGTCCTGAAAAGAAAAATGGGAGAGCTTAGACCCATCTCCCAAGCCGATGCATGCAGGAAGGAGGTACATGTGGATGATGAGGCAAATGAGCAGCCTTCTTCAGACTGCAAGGCTTGAGCCCTTTCCATTACTGTATACATAAGAAGAAAAAGGAAGACACAAGCTTTGAAGAATAGAGTTTACCTCTCTTCTTTAACATGTTTGGAGGAAAAGCAACCAAATGGGCAGGATAAAGGGATAGAGTCTGCTCCTAGGAAGTGACACAGCTATTCAAAATACCAGCAGCCCCCAGCTTTACTAGAGGGTGTGGTGGAATCTTAACAAACTCAACAAACCCCAGAGGGAGGTCTATCTTCCTCCCACTTCTTCCCATGGCCTACCTTTCCATGGATCTTCTCTACAATAGCTGTCTGTCGCACATTCCCCACGTGCACCGTCACCTGAAATCCCTTCCGGAAAGTTGTGGCATGGAATAACAACACAATCTCGGCTTCAAACACTGAGCAGATGGTGGGGTTCATTTCTGGGCTGACCATGACCATGCCCTGCAGAAAAACCCAAGGCTCAGACCAGTTAGGACCAGTCCCCTTGCTTCTGAACAGCCCCCAAAACCACAAATACACCTCCACTCTGCGACTTGGGTTTACATCCCATTCTCAGCCTTGTATTCATTGTAATTTGTAACCTTTCTGCAAGTTTCCTGCAAACATTTCTACTTCATTCCCACCCTACCAATGGGGGATGCCTAGGGAAGCCTCCAGCCCTGCTCACTGGACCAGTGGATGACCTGCAACAGCAGAACTAACCTTGCGCAGCAGGGAGCGGTCGAAGGGTCCGAGGGCCAGGGTGGCTGCCTGCCCAGCTCGCAGCACGCGGCAGGCAGAGCGGTTCCGCTGGATACTGCACACTTTCAGCCGAAGGAACTTCCCATCATCAGTGGGACCAACCACCAAGTTCTCCCCTTCTCGGCAGATCCCACTGTCCAGGGCAGAAGACAAAGACATTTCACCCTCCAAGATTAACCTGAACAAATTCCCCAGGGCCAAGTCTTTGGACTCTTACCCTGACCAAATAACAGGGAGACAAAGCTGCTGAGAATCAGGATTTCTTACAGCAGAAGTCAAAGTCACACTAGCACTCTTAAGAATCCCAGGTACAGACAGGGGCCATTGCACCCCCAGTGCTCTGCCACACTGCTTTGTTTCTGGTGGAGAGACTTCAGATGACACTCCTTCAGTGTGAGTGTGCTGATGGCCAAACTGCTGTGATCACCCCTGAACATGGAGGGACAGCTGCCTTTTCATGAGGTAACATGCAGTTAACCCCTGCTGGAATCAGAAAATCTACCTTTTACATTTCCTCCCCCAACCTGAGGAAGGAAGAAAGCAACTCCTTGGGATCATGCCTAACCTCTGCCAACTCTAAATTCCAGCATGCCTTCTTTCAGTATGCTTCAGGACACATTCCTAATCCAGCAACTTTTAAGCAGACTGTCTGCTTGCTACCACATGACCAATGGTCTGCTCATGTCACTTTCCAACACCCTGTAGGGCTCTCCTCTCACTTGGCTCAGTCATCTGGCAGCAGTCAGGACTGAGCCTCACACAGCTTCCATTTCTGCAGCAGGTGACTCTAACCATGTGGGAACTCCAGCAACCATTCACATCCACACGTATCTGTCTAGGCTCACTTACCTCGACAGAGTTCCTCCCACAACAGTCCCCACCTCTGGCACCGTATAAATTTCATCAACCTGCAGCAAGGCAACAAGAATAAGATGCTCAGACAGACAGCCGTGAAACAGCACTCCAGAATAAGGACAAAGAGCGTGCCCCTTGTGTGGAAGGAGGTGATCTCTCTGCTAGTCATCAGACACCGTCTCAGCGCTTCACCAGCTCCCACTACCTTCCCATTAGAGGAACAAATCTCTTCCTTTTAAATGGCAACCAGAGAAATTATCCTATCCCTAGGACAGACATCTCATGGTTAGGACAGATTCAGCCTATCAGGCTTTTATCAAAGACCAAGTCCTTTTTTTAATGTGTCTCAACAGTCCAGGAGTTCACCACATCTCTACCCGTGGTGTCTAAATTCCCCAGATGTCTCTCCCATGGCACAGCAATGAGTCCAGTATCAGAGCTGGAAACAAACCTTACCCACCTGAAATTCTGTAAGTTGCTGCATTAATTCTTCCTGCTCTTTACTGTTGGTCAGTGGAGGGAGGATGTTGAGGAAGACTTTCAAGAGATCTAGATTCTCCCCAGAAACACTGGACAGTGTGAAGATTGGGGTGATGCTGTCAGACACAATTAGACAGAAATAAGCAGAAGGCCACAGCACAGCTCCAGAAGGTTTTCTGGAATTCTGAATCTACTGAGACCCGCAGGAAGATGGATACTGTACCAGTAAGTGGCTAAAGCAGGAAGGCTAGATACAACTCCACAGTAACCCCTGCCCCAATGTTAGGTTGAGGCACCAATCCCTTGTCAACACACACCTTTCTCATGAAGAAGTAACTCTAATGTAGCCTTTGCTCCCAGAGCCCAGAAAAAAGTTTGGGAGGGGAAAATGCCTTCTTGGTGAATGCAAAGGTAGGGAACCTGACAAGGAGCAGAGATGTTCAAGATGTAGTCACCTCCCCTGTGTTCACCCTTCCCCAGCTCCACATGGCAGCCCAGTCTGGATTGCCTGCTCCCAGCAGAAGAAAGGAATGGTCCCTTACTTGGGAGACTGTGCAAACTGTTGTGCTGCTGTAACTGCATCATCATCTGAATTCACAAGCAGGGGCAGCTTGTTGCAGCCTGGCTGCTTCAGGATTCGCTCCAGCTGCTTCACTGTCCGTTCCACGGTGGCTTTTGAACACAAGTCGACTTTGCTGATGACAATGAAGAAGGGGACCTTGAGGGCCATGGCCAAGCCCAAGTGCTCTCGTGTTGTGCCCACTGCAGGAGACAAGTGAGAGTGTAGGTGCAGCAGCAGTCACAACTGTAGCTTGTTTATGCCAACAGCTGTGTCGCCTGGCTATCCCACAGGCCCATTCTAGAGACTTCACTGTAACTGCTTAGTTCATCATGCATTGAAAGTAGTTATTCTTTTAAATAAAACTAAACATCAGTCCAGAAAAATAAAAACTACCAAGAAATTTTGTGACTGATCTGTCTGCTTCAGAAAGATGCAGGAGGTTTTAATTCTTTGACCAAAGTCTGCCAGAGAACAGTCACAAAAATGCCAGAGATAGATGCAGGAGAACTTGAGATGCCTTTTTACAAGACTTTGGGATCCAGCACCCCTAACAATATGTCAAAGTAGTTTTCTTTTCTGAGAAACACTGCCCCAAATCCCAAACAAAGCCTCTCAGTCTAGGGTACAGTTTAATGTCTATAGTCTACAGCTGGTACGAGGACCCCAGATCTACTCCCCTACCAGGCACTCATAGGCACTGGTTCACAAGATACCAGTAGAAGCTTACAAATTAATAAACCTTTCTGAAAGCTATTTACAGCTGACAAGGACCCATTCCCCTCATTCTCCATTCCTTTTCACATGCTGCACTCAATCCATGGAGGCAGGGCGACACTCACCAATGCCAGTGTTGGCACTAACCACCAGCATGGCAAAGTCTGGGCAGTAGCTGGTGAGGCCAAAAATGGTTGTTTTCAGATACTTGTGGTGGCCAGCCAGGTCAATGAAAGTGATCATTTTGGAAGAACTCTCACAGATCTCTTCTGCTGTCCGGGAGTCACTGTAATTTACCACCTAAGGGATAAGGAGCTTGTGAGAGAGGCAGCCCCAGCAGGAAAATAAAGAAAACCCTTATCTACCCACTTTGATGTCAGAATTACTAAGTAGAGATCATCCATCATGGGTGCAAGAAACAGTGTCTGCTGCAAACATACAACCAACACACACGGTTCAGCTTAAGGGACAGAGAACTCTGCCACCTCTCTTCCCTCCTGTCCCACTCACAGTTCTAACAGGAGGGTAATCCTAGTATTCTCCAGCTTTCTGAGTTCAGCAACCCACTCTCTCTTACCTCTCCTTTGCTGTTGAAGCCAAGGATCTCAAAGCTGATGCTTGACGTTCTTCCTGACTGGATTTCATGGAGGTGCCGGAAGAGGTTGAGGCGTGCTCTGCCCCGCCCATTGTCCAGCTCTCCTTGTGTTAGGACACCCAACAGTGTTGACTTCCCTGAGTCCACATTCCCTAGGACAGCTACTCGAAGGTCTAGGAACTACAGGAAAAAGAACAAAATAAATCATTAAACTTAACCACTGCTGAGCTGAGTGCACAAGCACTACTGGGCAGTGGAGATGCAGCTCAGAGAGCTTCCCTACATCAGGGACAATGTACAGTTTCATCTTGCTCAGATTCTGCTCCTGCTCCCAGCAAACCACTCCCCAGCAGTCGTGATACACTCTCTAGAGTTCAGATGTGACATATCAGGCTCTGATATCACAAAAAAGGCTATTTGTTGCAGTAGACCTCTAAATCCTTTCTTGTTTGCACATGGGTCTGCATCAGAACCACTGCCATAGAAGCGAAATAATTTTCACCTCTGCTCGAGGCAATGTCCTGCACTGACATCTGCCTCAATCACAGTCTTGGAGATAAGAAGTGTTATCATCAAGCCTCCCTCTGGCAGCCCTTCAAAGCATCTGCTATGGGCCAACCTATGACAAAGTGCCTCTAGGGTTTTGGCTCCCATCCCAAAAGGAAGCTGCTTGTACTAAGCCTCTAGGTCTCAAGCAGGAGAAGATAGCCAAACCACAGGTCCCTACCTGCTGGTTGTCAGGCACCTTTCGGACAAGCACCTCCGTTATCTTCCTTGGAACATCGCTGTCATAATCGACCTCCCTCTCCCGCAGCACCGTAATGTCAGCCCCAACCCTGCCACAAAGACAAAAGGAAGGAGTGAGACACATTTGTACTTGACAGCTCTTGCACCTCTACCATAACAGCTGACAAAACGAATGGGATGAAGACTGGGGATAGCAGGGAAAGAGCCTCAAGCTTCCAGACAAAAGCCCTATAACTTTCCTCATGTTTCCAGAGCCTCAGGACTGAAGGAATGTGAGTCATACAAGGGCTTTGCAGGATGGAGCCGCCAGCTGCTCAGGGGACTCCAGGGAATCATGCTTTGGGCCCTGCAGACAAAAGGGAGCACGTACTTCTCTGCCATGCGGCGCAGCGTCTTGAGTGAGGCTCGCATCTCCTCCTCTGAGAGGCCCACCAGCAGCCCATTGTCCTCCACACCGATCTGATAGACGGCCTCACCGCGGCCCTCCTGCAGTCGCCACTTCAACTGTGTCACTAGGTGCTCAAAGCGATACTGCGAGGGGTTCACCAGCTTTAGCTGTTGAACAGAAGGGTAGTTCTAGTCACAGCCTGGATGGAGAAGCAATCCCATTGCCCAATTTTGTGAAGCAATGTTCCCAACTCTGATACACCTCTAGAAAGCACAGCCTGTATTAGTGTCTGAACAGAAGCCATGGAACAGGTGAGAAGGGGTTTCACAAAGGTACAAATATATGGTAGAAGAACTCTCCTGCATCCTGACATAGGGATTTGTACCCTGGCTGCTGCAGGATTAAAGACAGCACTCTGGGACCAATCTGTGATCCAGGAGCCAATAAGTGCAAATGACAGAGCAGCCACAAGAAAGTGGCAAATAATTTTCAGCAATATCTGCATCTCTCTCTCAAGAAAAATACAGTAGGCATCACATGCTAGAAGAGATTCCTAAAAATCAGTACTGAGATCCAGCTTTACCAGCTCAGCAGACTGGTTAAAGCTTGGCACAGAGACACAAAAGATGAATGGTAGTTCCTTAGTGCAGTGTCCACTCTTCCATCCTTTCCTTGGCCATGTTACCCATAGGCTGTCTTTGGTGAAGTTAATCACTGCAAAATAACCCTCTGGCAGGAAGACCTCCTTCTGCAACCTCAAAAGACTCACCTTGTACTCGATGTTCCCATCTTCTGCCTGGTCAGAGAATGAAACAAGACAGAAGAGTTAGATGCTGTGCCCACAGGGACTTCTACAGGCACCAGCTGCCCATATATTCTGAAGCTGGTGCTGAAGATTTCAAAGAGAGGGAAAGTGGCAGAAAATGACTGTGTTAATCCCAGCTTTCTGCCATTCTTTCCAACACTCAACTAGAACTTTCCAAATGATTTGTTTGTGCTGTTTGTATCCCATATCATGAACACCAAAGGACAAAACTAGAGTGGGGTACAAGGGTAGTACTGTCCAGGGGGGAAATTTTTTTCTAAACAGTAAAGAATAGGGCCAGCCTAACAGTCAGAGAGAAAGTTCCAGTTTCAAAAAGGTACAGGCCAGCATATGACTTACAGTGTCACCCCTCACCCATCTGTGACCCACAAAATGCCACCCACAGCATCCCACTCCCACCCTATCCAGCAGCTTCCATCCATCCAATGTGCACAGAAAAAGGGCCTGAGAACAAAAGCTTCTGCTTCCTCTCCTGCTCAATGATACTCTCCCTCACTCAATTAATTTTTTCATTGACTCCCTTCTACATCCTTATGTATCTTCTCTCTACAAGGAAGGACTACAGACATAAAGAAGCATGGTAATGACTCATTTGCTAGCTAGTCACTGGCCAAAGTTCTGGAGAGCCAGACCTGATTGGGACTGTCTGTACCCAATATGTTCAGAAGTACTTTCTCAGGGAAGGCTAGATGGGGTTGTAACAGAAAGGTCTGGGTACTCATCAAACTCAATTCAACCAAAACAGGCTCCAGCTTACCAAAGAGAATTGTATCTAATTTTAAAATTAGATATACAATATTTAAGTATTTTTTTCCCAGTGATTCACTATAAGGACCAATAAGAAAGGGCTGGAGCCTGTAGGAAGCCATATACTCTGTCAGACTAAATGGGGCTGGCAACAGTAGGCACTTCCTTTTCCTCTGGACACCTATTTGCATGTCAGGAGAGGCAACAGCCCTATCCTTGCCTTCCAGCTCAGCTCTTAACCACAGTGGCACTTACAGTGGCAAAAGGCCAACAGAAGTTCTCAATTGTCAGCTCAGTTCTCTGGCTGCAGAGCTATGCCATGAGAAAAAGGTACTTGTAGCAGGTTTTCCCTTCTTGCCATCTACCAGTTCTAAGCAAAACCCATTCACCTACTGCACTGTCGTCTAAATAAGGGAGTGGGTCTTCTCCAAGGCTCTTGAGACTAGAAAAGCAACGAGCCTAGACTTGCTGGGGCACACACTGCACAGGGTAGCCAGAAACAGGAAGCTGAGTTGAAACCACAAGAGACTCTCCAGCCTCCAGCTGAAAGGAACAACTGCGGCTGCAGGGCACAGTCCTGCCCGTGGAGAAGATCTAACACTAGCAAAGTACTGTTTTCACATCTTCCCAAGAGTACCAGGTCTGTCTTGTGGAGGAATTGCTTGCTCCCAGCACAGGCTATTATATATTTTACAGAAAGTTCACTGACAGGGGCCGAGCAATGGAGTCTGAACCAATGTAATTCCCCCCACAGTGACAGTTCTATGAAAGCGGTGACAACTGCCCCAGCTGAGCACACATCCACGCTACTACCAATGCCACTTCTTCCTGCTGCAAGAGACAAGTGCCCTACCCCCTGTCCATACCATCTGCAGCCCTGTGCAAGGAAACAGCTGTCAAATTAGCTGGGGAGTCACCTGTAAAGGGGCTCAGACCCAGCAGAGCAGATCGCCTCTCGGGGAGAGATGCAAATGAGATGCTTGGAAGTACGAGGCGAGCAAAGCTTTATTTTCGAAGCTTTTCGATGGGAGGCGGCAAAGCGCCCGCAGACAGACGCCAAGCAGTGCGATACCACTCACGGGCAGGGTCCGGCGGACCCCGCCGGGAGCTCGCTGGCACCGGGTGCGCGAGCACGGCCCGGAGGAGAGCCCGGGCAGGCGGGCACACGGCTCCCGGGGCCGTGCGGCTGCTGTCAGCCCGACCCCGGCACAGGCCCGCACCAGCACCGCCGGCACCTCCAGCCAGACCCAGCCAGCGGGGTCCGGCCGAGGTACCGACCCGCTCTGGGGGGCACCGGCCCTCCGGCCCCTCCCGCCCCCGGGCCTGGTCTCGCTCCCTCCGCGGCTGACGGGACGCGGCGGCCGCCGGAGCTCACCTCGGGCGGCAGGAACGGGGGGTTGTTGGCCTTCCCTCCGCGGCTCCGCCCGTTCTTCTTCTTCGTCTTCGAGCCGCCGCCGCCGCCAGGCGCAGCCCCCCCGCGCCCGCGCAGCGTAGCACCTGCCCCGCCGCCCGCCGGCCGACAGCAGCCCCCGAACAGCTCTGACACCCGGGAGTCCATGGTGGACACCGCGGCCCCGCCGCCCCGCTGCAGCGTCCGCTCCACTCCCCGCCCAGCCCCGCCGGCCCGGCTCCGGCCCCGGCGTCACAGACAGCCGCGCGGCGCCCCGGGAAAGCGAGTCCCGCCCGCCTACGACGCCAAGAACGCGCTGCGCGCCTCCTGCTCAAAACTACATCTCCCGGCGTGCCCCGCGGCGCGACTTGCTCGGTCCCGTATGGGTTCCACCTGCGGGGGCTGATGGGAGCTGGAGTCCAACGGAGAGGGCGCCGCCTGTCGGCCCCGGTCGACAACGTGCGGGATACCGCCGCTCCCCGGGCCCCGCTGCCGGGATCTGCGGACGCCCGTGGGTTATCCATTTGTCAGTTCACAGCCCCGGGTTCCCTAGTTATTGATATCGAACGATCAGTCATTCTGGATTCAGTAAACTTAGGCACTTTCGATGCTGTTTGGCCTTGGAGGTATCTCATGACTACGCAGAGGCAGCAGCCCGACACAGAGCGATCCCAAAGCCCACGTTAAGATCCAACGAGGAGGGCGGCCGGAACAGCAAAAGAACCTGTAGCTGTGCGCCGCATCCCCTCACTAAGTGTATTCCCAATTTCCAGTTCCACGGCCACTGCGCCTTCTCTTTCCTCGCCGCATGCCCTGGGGAGAGCGACCCTGGATCACTGTCGGTGTAGAACTGACACAGGTGGCCGCGGTTCCTGTAAAGCAGTCTCAGAAAAGCTCCTCTCACCATCCCGCCCTCCACTCGCCATGCGCTGGAGGCGGCACCCAATGGGGCGGCGGGCACAATGTTTCCAAACACGGCACTCCCTGCAAGCTCCCCGCCTCCGCCACCCCGCGGCACCGCGAAGGCGGCTCTTCCGCAAGACAGCGGAGCCGCCAGAGCTGCCGGGAGCGGGGCTGAGGAGAGCGGAGCCGCCTCCTGCGGATAGCCTTGAAAGAAGCACAGCCCAGGTCCCGGCACGGCCTCAACCGAGGGGCCCCGGGCCGGGATCGGGTTGGGAACGGAGGGGCGGGGCTACGCGGAGACCTCCGCCCCTGCCACGCCCGCCAAACTTGGTGGCGTCGCCGCCAGAGGGCGCGCGGTGCGGTCCGTGCGCCCTTCCCGTGAGGCTCGGCGGCGGCGGCATTCAAACGCGGCGGCCGTTGGGGCGCTCGCTCGCTCCGCGCTCCCGGGCTGGCGGGCCTGGGCCGCGGCGCGATGGGGCCCCAGGGGGACGCCTCGGTGCCGGGCGGCCCCGCCGTGGCCGTGGCCTTCCCGGGAGCTGTGTGCCGGGGCAGCGGCTGCCGCTTCGCCTGCGAGCTCCTGAAGCACGTCCTGCACCAGCGGAACCAGCTCCCGCTGCCCTACGAGCAGCTCGCCTTCTTCTGCCGGCGGGCGGCCCAGGTGAGGGGCGGCGACCGCGGGTCAACCCCGGGCCGGGGGACTGGGTGGGCCGCGGCGTTTGGATTTTGCTTGCGAGCTTCTGTTCTCGCTCGGGGACTCGTACAGCAACGTGTCGGTGCCTTTAAAGTAAAGCGCTTGTTGTGGCTGCATCCCTAAATGCCTTTGCCTCTTCTTTTCAAAACGAGGCAAAGGCAGCGTTAAGTTCAGGCTGCTGAAGGTGCCGACAAATTGCTCTCAGTTGATTGTTTCATACTTTCCGCTCAAAGCGTGTCACTGCCTTGTTTGTTACCTCTAAGCAAAAAACCAAACAAAAATACTATTAAATGTTTTCAGAGAGATGGCTGATCTTTGAGAGATGGGCTTCTAATTCCTATTGGAATTAATTAGTAGGGCGATTCAGATTCCAGCTGAGTAGCTATGGATTGTGCTTTCGTGTTCCTCTTGCCATCTCGTGATGCGGAGAGATGTGCATCCTCCCCATGTGGGTACCTGTAGCTCTCAAAATGAACACAAGCTGCTTGTTCCTTGACTCTCTGGGATGGGCCATGCTTTCTGCAGCATATAATACATGTTCATAACTAACTGTGTTAATATGAATTTTTGTCTTCCAGGATGGAGTTGGAATTGGGAAACCACATTCCCTGGGCCTGGCAAGCAGAAAGTGCCAGCAGCTGCTGATGGAGCTGGAGGGATTGTTCCAGCACCTGGAAGTCATGTTTAGTCTGACGCTAGTTCCTCGGGTTCTTTTCCTACTTGGAGGCAATGTCATCAACCCCAAGGAGCTCTATGAGCTGAATTTGGAAGGGTTCTGTGAGGGCTCTGCTGAAGAGAGCCTTGAGACTGCGCCCTGTGTTCGCCAGCTCTTTCACCGCCTGTTTGTTGCTGACGTCTTTAGTGAACTTAAGGCTCTCCCTGTCACAGTCACTCTTGTCCTGGTCCAGGGCCACCGTGACTGTGGTGTTGAGTGGTTCCGGCCCAAGCTCAACTACCAAGTGCCGACCCGAGGGAGGAAGCTGACTGTTAAGTTGTCCTGTGATGGAGACCTCCATGTTAGTGCCTCACCTCCACAGCACACAGTACCTGCTTGGGAGGACTACGTCTGGTTCCAAGCACCAGTGACCCTCAAAGGCTTTAGTGAATGAATGGTTTCTGTAGAAATTTAATTGGAAATATTTAATTGGAATACTGATTACCTTTTTTCTTTAGGTGTTAATTTTAGCAAATGTAACCATGTATTTTTGAACCATGTCTGTCTGAATTTTTTTGTCTTCATGGTGTCTACTGCCTTCCTGTATCTTGCTGCGCTCTTCTATTGTCCATATTTCCTGAGCTGTTGAAGGCAAATCCTCTTTAAGGAACAGTTGCACACAGGTCCAGCGATTCTTTAGGGACCTGATCTGTGACATGGGATGAATTAATGTGTTGGGAGTAAAACTTCCATGCTGTATGCTTGCTGAACTGGTAAAGGCTGGATATGTACAATCTCCTCCTGAGTTTTAATATGGCTATTTTCTGACACTGCCTCTGTCATGTTACACATAGGCTCTCTTAGGTGAAGTTACAAAATAACTATCTGGAAGGAAAACCTGTAGTCCTTGAAAGGCTCCCTATAGCAGGAAAACCAGCAGGCAAAACTGGAGCGGGACACAGAGGTAAAATTGTTGCGGAAGAGAGATTTATTTCCAGCTGGTAAAGAATGGGGCAGGATGAAAGCTGCCAGGGCTGGGTGGAGATGGACGGAGCTGCTTCCAGGGGCCCCCTGGCAACCCTGCAAGCAAACAGCTCTGCAGCTCCTGACACTGCCTCAGCTGCAATGGTGTGTGCCCTACTTGAGTAATCAAGTGCTTTTCCATCTATTTGATAAAATTACACTTTCCTATAACTCACTTTCTGTTCCTTAACACTCCAAAGTAAGACTTCTCAGTTGCTAGTACTGTCTTGGAGAAGGAAGGAGACTGGTACTGTGGAGGCAGGGTAGCAATAAGCAATTTTTTTTTTGTACTGATGTTTGCCTAACAGCTGTCACAATTGGTTGGATGTAAGATTAAAAGGGATAAAAAGATTAAAATTTCTTTGCTAACCCTCTTCAGAGAAAGTTAAAGTGCTGTTGCAATAATGGAAGATTACTCGCACTCAAGGAAGAAACTTTGACTTAAATGTTTCTGAAATGCATAGAAATCAGGGGAATGTGATCAAGCTTAGCACTATCTTTACCTGGCAAATTCCTGTTCTTAGTCAGACTGTATTAGAATCAGAACTTGAGCCTGTTCTTCTGGGCTGGTGTCTACTGCAGAACAGGACAGGGAGAGAAGCCCTGAGAGCAGTGTGTTAGAGCTAGATATCTGCTGCAGTTGTCTTCAGTCAGCTGGTCTATAATCTGTGCTGTAATGAGCTTTCAGTAGCTTGAAATAACTTCATCCCATTTGAAGAGAAAGCTGAACTTACTGGTAGTGAGGGTACTTGCTGTTACTAGTCAAAAATGCAATGGGGTGGTAAAAATCCTTTGTGAAGAGGGTGAAGGTTGAAGTAACCATCTACGCTTGGTGCATATTTTAACTTTGACCTTTTGGAATGGAATGAGATGAAGTAGTATGAATTTAATTTGATGTTTTTGAGCTTGGAGAACACTAGAGTGCCCTCTCTGCTGTAGTATCCATTAATATCTGTTTACAATGTGCAGGAGCTGCTTCTTAAGCTCATTCTAGGGGAAAATATTTAAGTGAAGAAAGCTGCATTACGTGCAGCTGCCCACTTGAAAATGAAACCTCAGGTCTCTTGAAGGCAATATAACTTGAATTTAGAAGTGTTTGTACTCAGGAGATTAGAACCCTTTATGCCTCCACCAAAGATGCTTGTAACACATGTTTAAGAATGCAGGTGCCCAAGTGTTTAAATAAGCTTTTAAACAGAAGCCTTGACCAGTTCCTTTCACCTCTCTTCCTCAGATGAGTGCAATGTTACTGCAATAAACTGTTTACAACTTCTGTTTTACTTGAACTATGAATGCAACAATGATATGGTGCTGGTGACAAAGGAACACAAGATGCTTTTTGAACTTTTTTTTTTATGAAAACATTAAGAATTTGATTTTAAAAATCAGTACTGTAATTATTATCAAAATAAAATGCTGGTTTATATATGTGATTATTTTGAGGGATTAAACAAGTCTAGTCTAAAGGTTCTGCCACTGGTAGAACCACTTGTTTCCATTCTGTGCATATACTTCAACTGCAGGCTCACAGCTGTTCCACTTTTCGGACAAACTGCATGATGTCTTGTGCCAGGAGCTTTGGTTCCTCAAAGGCAGCAAAATGCCCTCCACGTGGCATGTAAGTGTAAGTGATGATGTTCTTGTAGACATCCTTTGCCCAGACACGTGGTGCATGTAAAATCTCCTGAGGAAAAGCTGCAATCCCTGTGGGAACATATACTCCAACCCTAGAAGACACAAATCAATTGCATTGTTGAAACAAGTCCTGGGGGAAGTCTATAAAAACCTCTGTCTCTGGGATCACATTCAGCTGGAGAAGTTTTGCCACTTTGTGCAGTGCACCTCCTGGTCTGCATTCCACTGAGGTGTTTCATTTCTATTCAAGTATCATTGAGTTTTTTAAGATGATATCTGTAGAGGTGCAAAGTAGAGCCAACTTTGTACACAGGTTGCTCTTGAAATGTTCCCCATCTTTGAGCTTAACTTTTGTAAGCTGCCGTGTTGTGCTACATGACACCTCTAAGAATTAGCCAGCTCCTGTTTGCTTTAAAATTTGGCACCAAATGCATAACAAATGACCCTCTGGAGAGGAAAAGGGCTGGTTCAGTCCACCAAGGAAAGGACTCCCCCACATATTCAGATGCTCAGTTACTTGGAGAAGTCTGTTCAGCAACATTTTGTGGTCATCCTCTCTTAGCATCATCTTAATGTACCAGCTGTCACAAGGTGCTGGGTTTCAAGTACTGCTCTCCAAATTGCTACCCCAGGTTTGTGCTTAACTCTTGTAGTTCTTAGCTTATCCTCCAGCAAGTAGTAGCCTTCCTAATTCAGTTTAAACTTCTCTCTCAGATGTGCCCATGATCTCCTGTTTTGTTTTCACTGAACTGGGCTACAAGTCACATTTATTAGGTGAATAAGTATATAGACTTGTATTTTGAACACAAGAATGCACTTGGTGCTTAGATAAGTCTTTTGCATTGTCTTGGCTGCAAGATGCCTTGTGTGCATTATAGGTTCAAAAGAAAAGTGACCCTTAACTATATTTATCAAAAGCAAGTAAGAATTTGGACTTCCATTTTTCTTAGAACTAAGTAAATGTGCTGTTTTAAGTGATCTAACTGTTGATATAGGCAAATGTTTCAACCTCATTTGCAAATCTGCCTTGTGAATTGCCACATAATTACCTGTTATGAATACTCGGGTTCTTGGAAAAGTTTTCCTTGTAGTATCGCATTGAGGACACAATGGAGGATGTCACCCAATAAATCATCACATTGGTCAAAAGCTCATCAAGAGAGTATTTGCTGTCAGGAGAGAGGAAGAAATTTAACTGGAAGCTGTTCCTCAGTGCTCTGTACTGGGCTCATGCCCTGAAGTACTGCTGTCTCTTAATCTCCACTTATTTTCAAGCAGCAAATTAATTGGCACCTGTGTGTTCAGAGCAAAACTACGTGGTATTGAAGCAGTAGTGTGCAGGCAGTCTGCTGTAAGTTTAAACTAGTGCTTGTCATGTCAGCCTTTCCTCCTTAAATTTCAGCTTTGACAGGCCAGTATTTTACCCATATCATCATACTAGCTCCCACCAGTCATTCTTCTAATGAGACTTCTCACGGAATAAGGTCACAAACTAACATCTTACCTTTCCAAGCCTCCATCATCTTTATGCAGAAATGATTTGTCTGTCCAGGTTGAGAATTTCTCCATAATATATGCAGCAAGCCCCACTGGGGAGTCATTCAATCCACAACCTAATTGAGGAGAAGAGCTGTTGCAGTTGCCTGGCATTGCAATACTTCAGTGCAAGTTAAACTGAACTTTCATGAATTGTTTGGATTTTTCTAGAGAATTCAGTAGAGTCTGTATTTATCTATCCCTTACAGTGCTTTATTTGCAACAAATTCCCTGTAAAGGAATTCTGTCTGTAACTGAGGGCACTACAAATCCACCTGATTCCTATACGAAAAAAGCTGAGAGCTAAGGAAGTTCCATTGGCTTCTTGGTGATGTGTGGTAGAAGGAGTAAATTCAGATGTAAAGAGATGACAATCTGAAAAGAAATTTCAGATAAAATATTTGGGAGCACTGTCCTGCTTAGGATGGGATGTATTCTGATTCTAATATATATTTATGAAACAGGGCGAACGGGAATGCAACAGATTCAGAATATCACGTATATAATGGATTCTGTATTTTTGCTTTTTGTATTTTTTTTTTAAGAGTTTGTGAAATTGCCTTAATCTTTGACCCAGATGATTTTTGAGAGCACTACCCTTGACTCATGGATTCTCTCATAGGGCAGCAGCCAAACTTGAACCCAGTTGAATTGTGACTTTCTTAAATTGCTTTGAACTTTGTTGATATTGGGTTTTATTGGCAGGTTTTATCAACCAGTCACTTAGAAACTAAAGCTTGGATAGCTGTCAATTTTACATCTAATTATTAACTTTTATTCATAGAGAAGTTAGGATCTTGTTAAAGGGCATAGGTGTCAGCACAGATTTTTGTGATTCTCTCCCTCCACTGGAACTTGTGGATTTATTCCTGTGCTTGGATTCTCACATTGACTAGTTTTAATCCTTTTCTTAAGGAAGTTCAATTTCTTAAGAATTATGGGGAAGTGGTCTCTACAAAATATTTTTTGTAATTATATAAGTTCCATTAGTGGGTCTATAGTTATTTGATTCTGCCAGAGCTCTGATTCTTGAAGCATGATTTCCCTGTGATATTTTCCCCTGTAAATCAATTCTCCTTGTTTAAACAATTCTGTCAGATTCCTGATCAGAGACAAGACATACTAATCTTCATTGTTCTGTGGATACCTACACTTTTTGACCCTTAAAAACACCCAAGCAACCAGAAACACCACCACCACAACTCTCCCCCACCTGGTATGTTGTTTATCTCCTTTTAATTATTTGGGTTTGCAATTACTTCAAGCAATAATCTAAGCATTCATTGACATTCCAGTTTGAGCTTCTTCTTCTCCTTTAGTGACTTGCCAGGATGAGGGACTGTTTGTTCTCTAGGATCCAAATCTGACACTAGCCTGAGACAGCTCTGCTGTCTTTCATGATGAGGGATTATTTCAATAAAGCAATACCCCAGAATCCTCTCTAGTGGGGCCTGATGCAAAGAAAGCTTTATGAAATTGCCATATCTTTCTTCACAGTCCTTATCCCCTGGTCCCAGGACATCAGCATTCTGGCTTTTCAGGTGTTTGAACTCTGTCTACCTTTTTGCAACTTTGATATTGTACCTCTTTGCTTGTGATATTTTTCTTGTTTTCAGCCCCATTTACTTCTCAAAGCTTCAATTTCAGAACCCTGTGTTTACCTTTTGAGAAACTCTATAGAAAGGGGTTAATTCTCAAGGAGAGTGCTATTGAAAAGACCTTGAAAAGTTATACTTGAAATCTCCATCTTTTTTTGAGTGGTTTCTTTTGACTCCATTTTATACAGTTCTCATCCTCATGAACTCATTGC
Source organism: Lonchura striata (assembly GCF_050655825.1). Lineage (NCBI taxonomy): Eukaryota > Metazoa > Chordata > Aves > Passeriformes > Estrildidae > Lonchura > Lonchura striata. The sequence continues at coordinate 78,908,671 of NC_140705.1, read as the reverse complement.
CCACGTAAATCTTGTACTCAAGACACCCGAACTCATTGCTTCTTAAATTTGGCTGGTCTTTGTTTTTGTGTACCATGAGTGATTAGTGTACCATGTTCACAGGGATACAGAGAAGGTACATTACCTGCAGTGTCTGGTTTCGTGGCTTGGATGTGTAAGTATCCAGACTCTCGCAGGACATCATATATGTTCTTCTGCATGAAAGGGTAGAGACGTCGAGCATCTTCCCTACTGAAGCCTACAAGCCATGGTACATAAGCCCCAAGCATTATACTAATCACCTTTCCCAAACCTTCTAGGGTGACGAAAACAACATTCAGATGAAGCCCTTTCACAGACCTAAAAGTAATTTAAGGAGTAGAGGGTTAAAATAAGCAATTTTCTGTCTCCAAGTTTTCTAGAAAATAAGTCTGACTGCAGCTGGGAGAGAAACACTGGACTGAATCAAATACACCAAGCCCTTCAGATTCATTATTAAAAAAAAATGCAATACAAAGCATACGAATGCAATTGAATATGCAGGATGGGGTTGTCCCTGAAGGAAACAGAGCAGAAGGGGATGAGAAGCAGGCAAACAGAAAGTAGGACTGTGGATCCAGAAAGTAGGGTAAGAATTGGAGCTTTTCTGCACTGCTTTCCTTTGCTACTTACTGTGGCAGCATCTGGGCCATGTTTGTGGTAATGCGAGATCCCCAGTCTCCTCCCTGTAGATAGTATTCCTTGAAGCCCAATCTGTTCATCAGCTTATGAAATATCCGAGCAGTTGCTATGGAGTCAAACTCTGTGGGTAAAGGGAAACACAGGAGACCTGTTGGTCCTAGTCTTCCTCCCCTGGCCAAAGACTGTGACCTGACCGAGGCATGTGTGTGTGGAGCTGTGGGAAGAGACAGTGTGCAATGCTGCTCTGCCTCACTTCTTGGAAAGAAAGTGAGCACACGATGAAAGAAATTCAGTGGAAAGCGAAATCAGACCTGACCTCCAGTTAACATTGTGTTGCAAATCTCCACAGCCAGCCCCAGAGCCTCAGCCACATGGGCCTTAAGTGAAGAGCCAAGCATCTGCACTACAAACTGTGGTGCCCCAGGGCTGCCTGGGATGGTTGAGGTGTTACTTCAGAAACTGCAATTCCAACAGAGCTTTTCATTGCTTACCTTTCTGGTGAGGGGCCTCTGAGAAACCGTATCCTGGGATGGAGGGGCAGATGACCTCAAACACCACATCACCCTCATTCAGGCCGTGCTTGGCTGGCTCCGTGAGCAGAGGGATGATCTTGTAGAACTCATAGAAGGAGCCGGGCCAGCCATGGACCATCAACAGAGGTCGAACAGCTTTACCATGAGGAACATAAGATGGCTTCACATGGATAAAATGGATATCAATCCCTGCCAGACATCCAAGAAAGAAAAATTAAAGCTCTGGGACCACAGTTTCTGCTCTGTATTCTGTAGAAGGAGGGAGGCAAAACTTTAATTAGCATCTGCAGCAGAAGTTCCACAATCAGCCCACTGCAAGAAGATGCCTGGCTGAAAGGGGATGCCTGGCATAATATCAGTTGTCTCATCTTTTACATACAGAGAGAGATATTGACCCCAACCACAGATATTGGGGTCATTGGAAATTAGCATCCATCTCCTGAGAAACTGGTCTCACTGTATATAAGTAAGAACTGCACTTGAATGAATAGCATAATGTGGGTAAGATACATACAGTACTTAAAAGAGAAACATGAAAAAGGGCATGATAGAGGTCTAACATAGAGATCACTTATGTAAAGACTTTCTTCCCTAGTCTAGAGATCATTTATGTAAAGTCTGGCTAAACTCACCTGACTAAACTACTGTGTGGTGGAGAGACATATTTCAGCTCAATCTGGCTAAATTTCACAGTTTTCAAAGATGGCTTCAAGGCAATCACGGAAGAGCACCTCATTGTTAGTTAGCATGGGTTTAGAACTAGATGAAGCTCATCTTGAATCAGACCTAATCTTATTGCCACTGTGTAATGGTCTTAATCCCTATAAAGTTATTAATAATAGAGCCTCCACTAGTTATATTTCACTTGTATCACTAAGCTGTTATGCATAGGTTATCTCAAATATTGTCACTTTTTACATCTCCCCCTTCTTGCTGTGCATTTCTGAGTGAGACCTATTCAAGGCACAGAGGCCCCCTCACCTTCAATGGTGGTGTGGAAGTGGGGGTATTTGTTTAGCACTTCCACTTGCTTGCGCCAGTCAAACTGATTCCTCCAGTAGGCCACCACCTTCCGCAGGTAGCTGGAGTTGAAGCCGTAGTGGAAGGCAGCTCCTTCCACAGGCGGTGTGAAGCGGAACCGATCCAGGCGCTGGTGGAGATCCTGTGGAAGGAAGCCCTTCTTGCCAGGCTGGCCAGCTGCTGGCAGGTGCCCTGTGCCAGGGCAGGCACAGACAGGCTCTCCTGGTTCTGCTGGCTTTTGTATTGTTCTCTGGGACACCACAAACCCTCCTGAAGAAGTGCCATACTCTAATTGACTGCCTGAATTGTTTATATGGGGAATACAACTTTCTACAAGTTCCCCATCGGCACCCAGGAGTACTGGGTCCTAGTCTTGGCTTGCTGCTAACTCACTTCAGGGTTTTTGGTGCTAGGAGCTTGGCAGCACTGCTGGCTGTGAGAATAAGAATCTCACCTTGAGCTGCTGGCTGCTGCTTGGTCAGATAATTAGAGACAGGCATGCAGGGATGGAGGAGCTATGACTCAATCAAGACACCATCCTTCTTCAGCCTTACAGCCCTTTCCTCTGAGGAAGCCCCTCAGTCCTACCCTACTGGTGCCACTGCTGTCCCAATGCCCTCCTGCCCTGCTCCACCATCCACAGACCCACTGTCACAGTCTGCTGCTCAAAGCATGGCCTTTCTGCAGGAGAAGCCCCAGCTTGCACAGAGGGGCTGCTGTCTCAGAAAGTCTTTAGGGGACATTGCAAGGGACTGGAGCTCAAATCCCCTTCGTAAAGAATGGTGAGCCAGAGCACCATCTAATGGATCTGGGTAGCTGCCCTGGCACATGGTAGTGCCCTGCTATCACCCCCAAGGCATCACCTCGCAGCAGTGAGGTGGGTGGTGGACTGCCTCCCCTTGCAGCTTTCTGCCCTTCCTTATCCCCCCGGGCAGCGGTACCTCGATTTCTTTGTCAGATGTTTCAATCTTGAAGGGATGGATGCTTGTGTCTTCTTTCCCTTTGGGGGGCCTTTCGCCTGAGCCCCACCACCCTTCGCCCATGTCAATAGTCTTGATCTTGCGTCCAGATCTGAGCCAGTAAAGCAGCATCCCTCCAACTCCCAGGGCAGCCACAGGAACCAGGACTGCATTCTTCTGAGAATAGTCAAAAGGCCTGGGGAGGCACAAAATTGCTTGTGTTCAACAACAGCAGTGTCAAAGGGACTTATGCTGAGGCTTGTTTGCACATCCATAGGGAATGAGCAGGGACAAATGTCTCTAAATCCCAAGCAGTCAGCATAGACTGGGCATTTCTGTTATTTTTGAAGATCACAGGCAAGATTTGGGGCAGTGTTCTATCTACCAAGGCTTCTTAGGGGTCTCAAGTCTTTGCGGATCAGGACTTGCTGATCACAAGTCTTCCTTGTTCCCTTCCTTGTGAACCAGGATGCCCAGGGTGACAAAGTTCAATAGGATATGGGCCAAGCTACTTTGAGGCAGGTACTGCAGTGAATGAGACAGTAGCAGCTGGTCTTGTCCAGGAATAAAAACTGTGGGCTGAGGAGCAGGAGGAGAGACAAAAGTCTTCAGCTGCTGAAGAGAACTGTATGTGCTGAACGTGCTCCTCTTGCCAGTGTTTCATACACAGCTCCCCTACAGATTCAATCATCTCTTTGGGCAATCCTAGCTCTGCCCCGTAGCTCTCACGTAAGGAGTCTCTGCTGGCGCCCCTGTTTCTCTTCTGAACAGCAAGGTCCCACACTTGAGGTGTGGGAGCCAAGTTGCCAGAGCTGGAGTCGACAGACATGCAGTCCTAAATGTAGTGTACCTTCTCATCCCTCTGATTTGTGTTTCAAGTTCTCTAGCTTCCCTTGGGGATTAGTAGAGATGTCTGGGGCTCCTGGAGGGGGCTGCAAGGGGGCTGTGAGTGAAGATTTTTTCTATTGTCATCCAGAGTACAGAAGGGATGATGCTGTGCCCCAGTCAGGGCACTAACCAAACAAGGAGACCACAGCACAGAACAGCTATTCCACTCACCTGATCTGAGACATGATGCTCTCCCTACAAAAGGGGAAAAAAACAAAGATCCTTACAGTCTGATAACGTTGTCCTATTCCAGCCCTTCTGGATGGTGCAAAGAATGCCCCCTGCCAGCACCACTCATTGCCCAGGGATGTGATCACAGGCTCTTTAGCCACCTGGCAACATCTGCCATTATTTTTCCTACTCTTTGGATTGGATGGGTAGAGAGGGGCTCACAAAGCACGGCCTCTGTACAAAGAGACAGTGTTTCTGGGCTGTGCTTTAGCTAGATAATTTGTTGCCATAATATTCCCTCCTTCAGCACAACTTAGATGAAAGACAGTGAACAACTGCGTAGGTGTCCTCGCACTGTTTCATCCTGTGAGCAGCTGTGTATCTTCAGCCAAGGAAATAGTTTACTTTGGCTGCTGTGTTGCAATAGGTGCACAGCCTCAGCAGGGCAGTTCCGGGCTCCAGGACTGTTCTGCTCCCAGCCATGTAGTGCTGATCGTGCTGCAGGGCTGGCACCATTAGAGGCTTATGGATCCTTCCCTGTCCAGAGTTTAAGGTGCTGCTGTACCTTTGATACTTTTAGCTACTCCTGACTGGATATCAAGCCTTTAGGTCTCCCCTGTCTGCTAGGAAAAGAAAGAATCCTCCTTGGTTCCCTTAAAGCCTAGTAGCTTCTGGTACAAAAGCACAATCTAAAATCTAGCAACAATAGAAGCAAGTCTTGTTACTCTGCCTTGTGGGAAGGAGCTACGTTAGGAAGTTCTTTGGTACAATTGTACTTTGAGAAAACAAACCAGAACAAAGACCAAAAAGGAAAAATACTTGCTAATCCATGAAATACTAACTCCACTGGGTGTTTTTATCACCTAGAATTGTTTCCCTCTGTTGTTTGAAGTGCAGAGCCTGGAGCCTGTACTGGGTATTTCAGTAACCTCCAAGGCAATTTGCTAACATTTGCTGAGACAGCCTATTGTGTGATTTTTTTTTTCCTTAAATCACTTCCAGACATGGAAGAACAGGGCTCCTAAGAACAAACAGCTTAGGCAACAGGTAGGAATAGCCCCCTGCATTTACATCCTGGAGTCGATGAGCAGAGGTATGAAACCAGCTATCAAGGCAGTAGCACAAACCCTGCGCTGCTAGCAAAGCAAGCCTGTCCCAGAAGCAGCTCTCTGAGCGACACAAAACAAGGCTCAGTCGATCAACACCTCCTCCGCTCTCATGCTCAGGAGAACTCAGCTGCCTGCTCCCAGTCTCCCACCACCTGGTGACCCTCCCCGCCCCAAGCCCAGGGAGCCCGGCCCGCAGTCCCTGCTCCCGTGCCCGGGAGATCTCTCACCAGGCGTTTGGAAGGGTCTCCCGCCACATGTCTGCTCGTCCTTGCCTGGCCGCTGCTCCCGGCGAGGCCGCGATCCCAGGTTCTCCTCTCCGGCTTTCTCTTCCTCAGTGACGTTTTCTCGGGGACAACGCAAACTACATCGTCCATCAGTGCCACCTATTGCCCGCGTCTGCGGCTGCAAACTGAGCTCGGCGGAGGCTTCCTGCATGCAGCAGGAACAGCCCTGTGCCCCAGTGCAGGCTGGATGCCGAAGGGATCGAGAGCTGCCCTGAGGAGGCTGCCCTGAGCTCCTCGGCTCCGGCTCTGGCGGCAAAGGCTTATACCGCTCGTGCGGAGCCCTGCAGCGGGAGCTTCCGCCAGCAGCCTGAGGGAAGGGATTCTTCACTCTCCTCAGCGCTCCCGAGACCACTCTTGGATTGCGACAGCCACTCCTGGCCTTGCTGGTAGAAGACAGCCTGGAGTGGGCCCAGCCTTGGAGGTACAGGGCCACCAAGCTGCTGGCTGGGACATGGTGGTGTATGAGGAAGGCGAAAAAGCATCTTCATCCTGGAGAGGAAAGAGTAAAGGGTGGGATCTTATTGCTGCCTACAGTTAACCACTGAAAAGCTGAGGGAAAATGGACTCAGAGTCATCCCGGAGAAGCAGCAGGTGAAGGACAAAATGCAAGGACCCAAATTGTAACAAGAGAAGTTAAGATTAAATGTGAGGAGAAATTAATCCTCCACTGAGGTATTCAGATGCTGGAACAGGGGTCCAGAGAGGATGTGGGATTTTTACCCTTGAGGGCATTCCAAATTTGACAGGAACATGGCACTGAACAATCTGACATAGCTGAACCTGTTTGGAGCAGGTGTTGGGATGAGCTCACCCCCAGGTGTCCCTTGCAACCTTGAAAGTGACATACAGGTGTCCCTGTATATCACTTGGCTGTATTCCAAGCGCACACATGATTTTCAGCAGCCAAAACATAAAGGAAAAGTTCAGTTTTTAATTTTCTACAGAAATCAATGCTATGTTTTAATTCAGGTACTGAGATTTTATTTCCTTGTGGTTGATAAAATAGTCCTGGATAAAGGCTTCTCCTTCATAGGAATTTGACAGCTTGGGTAAATAAGAGTTCAAAGTCTAAGGAGTATTGGGTGGGGGGAAAGTGAGCAGAAGAGCAGTATGGAAAAAAGAATGCATACATAAAAGTGGAAGGTGAATCACTGAAATATTGTGCATTATGCTCAGTATTGTGCCTTTTACATTTTCAACAAGAACATGTACTTCAGTAAGGACTACTCTTCTTGCTTCCTTAAGTGGCAGAGCAGTGGCAGGGAGACTGCCACCAGGGTTTTATTTGCTTACAGTCAAGAAAGACTGATATTCATCCTTCTGTCAATTTGTTTTGCCTCTCAGAAGCCTCTAGTTAAAGATTCTTTTATACTCTGCTGTATCTGTTATTAAGCTTCCAAATAAAATACATTAGTGGAAGGCTTTATAAACAAAAGATAGAATTACAGGAGTAGGAGGAACAAAAATGAAACACAGCTTTCTAGCTTTTTTATGTTACAACTTAGGTTCCCAGGCAAGTATATAGTAAAAGAAGAATTTACACTGCATAAAATCCACAATAACCCTGTGGGTTTCCTAAATCAAAATGTTGTTGAATCAAAACTTAGTAATGTGCCTAAGTAGTGACTCATGGACATGGCTTCAGTTATTTACCAATGTTTATTTATCCAGTCCCCATGGCAAAAAGCACATGAAACACTCTCAAGACCTCCACAATCGGGGAGTCAACAATGGTCCAAAACAAAATATTTGCTTTCTTCCACATAAATAGTTACCTCTGATTATCCAGCTAGCTACTAGGGCTGATGATTGCTACCTCTTGGTACAAACTTGCTCCCACTTTGTTGTTTTGTGCTGCAACCCTTGAGTACTGGTGCAGCCTGCCTGCCTCTCCTTCCAGCTCAGCACAGCAACTCTGAGACTGCACGTACCTGGGTGTCCTTTCTGCTACATCTTCTATGCTTCTCTGGCTTCAGGATGTGAGTTTGGATTTGAACAACCACATTGCCATCAGAATGTGTCATGAATGGCATTGGATGCAAATATTCCAGATGTGAAGGGACACCATTACTGCCTCCTGCCATGAACTGTGGTCAGTTTGCCATTGTTACTCGGACAGTGTCTCTCACTAGGAGGTGCCATGTGAATCTTGACTGGCTGCTGACCATTTTTGGGTAGTCAAAGCTTCTATGCGGAGTAGAACTTGAGAGGTGCATAGGCAATCTCCAAGCTATTTTCATTCAAACAGAACATAGGAATTTTTTAGCATGTGGTTGATTTATCATTATTGATTTTGTAATCATTATGTGCCCTTGAACAGTCATGCTCAGCCCTGCCCTTCTGTTAAGGAATTAGCATACCAAACTGCAGAGCTGAAGGTGATAATACCACACCCTACAACAGAATTGGTTAAATTACAAAGACAGAGACTTTTTGAAAATTTTACTGGGGAAATGAAATAAAGCTTTCTGAAGAGAAAGCACATGGTAAAGGACTCTAGTCTTTTAAGCATACTGTTTCATACTGTTGCATGAAAATTTAAGCTTATTAGAGAGAGGAGAACTGATCCCTCTCCCCAGTCCAACATGTTATAAAAGTCCTGGGAGTGTGTGGAAAGTGATGGGCTTCCTAACAATGCCCAAGAAGGAGCTGATACCCTATAGCCTTCTCTCAAATTATTGTTATTCATTCCAAAATTTAGAGATCAGGCCTGAGACAAAAAAACTCTTGGAACCACCCCCAGCTTGCAAGTTCAAGTATCAAAAATAGTTGTGTAAATTATCTAATATTAGATAACGTTAAACTTCACAGAAGGAAAGTGTTGCCTTCAAGAACACACTGGAAATCATGGATGATCTTTTTGACCCTTGGGTGCTGAAAGATTGCTGCATGTATTCCCCCCAGGCCCCGAGCCTGATTGAGTGCAGATTTTGCACTCAACAGGTGCTAGAGGAAATGAATTTCATAAAGGGATATTAACTAGATTTATGAATAGCAGCTGTGCCTTACAGGAGTTTCAGCATGCTTTCCTCTTCTTTCCTTTCTTCTCTATCTACAAGATGGGGGCAGGAAAGGTCCCAGTGCAGCGGTTCTGATCTATTGTACTGAGATATGGGGTGGCTGTCAGAGGCTGCACAAGCTGAGTGTCTCAAACCAATGCTGGTGCATGTGTGGTTGAGGATGGGTCAGGCCTTGCTTCTGGTGAGACAGTGCCCCACCCCCAGACCCCCAGCCTGGCTGAGCTGTCAATCAATCAATCAATCAATCAATCACTAGTGGCTGTGCTAACCCAGCTCCTGATTCTTTCCCGCTGTAGACAGGGAAGGATTAAAAGAAAGATTTAGGTTGGATTCAGATAATTTTAGTAGTATAATTGTACTGTATGTCATTTCCCATGATGTCCACTGACCTTTTCTCTCTCCCTGAGTACAGGTTCTGGGAATCTCCCTGAAACCTGCTTGGTGGGAGGGATAAGGATGGTGATCTGGGACATGTGTATTTGTTTGGGTTGTAGGGATACCTGGACATGTAAGATTGTGGAGACCAAAAGGCAAGGTGGCCTAAACTGAATTTGCCAAGCTTTTTTTGGAACTCAGTTTACAAGTCCAATAAGTATCACAAATAGTTGTGTAAATTATCTAATGTTAAAGAATACTAAAACTCAAAGTAGGAAAGAGATGCCTCCAGGAGTACAGGGAATAACAGATGATCTGCTAGATTTCTTTAGGTGCTGAAAGACTGCTGCATGGACTCGCCCCTTAGAACCTGAGTATCCTGTGATTTTTGGATTCATGTGATGGTGGGGGGAATGGACTGCATAAAAATATGTTAATTAGGTTTTATTGATGTAACAATTGCCCATTGTCTCAATATGCTTTCCTCTTCTTTCCTTTCTACTCTGCCTTCTAGATGGGACCAGGAGAGGAAAGGTGCACTGATTAGACTGAAAGAAGAAAGGTCCCAGTGCGATGGTCCTGGTTATGTCTTGAGAAACACGATCATTGTCAAAGACTGGGTAAGTTTAGTGTCTTGAGCCACTTTTTGGGGTGCTTGAAATGCTTGCTTATGTGCTGCTAGGTGAGGTGGTGCCCTGCCCTGCCCCCAGACCCCCTCAACCCTGCAGAGCTGTCAATCAATCAATCAATCAATTAATCACTGACATGGGAGGGTGGTGTTAACCCAGCCCCTGACTGGCCAAGCAACTGGAAGTCTCTCCTTAGGGGAAAGGCCCATGGAGACTTAATAGATGCAGCACAAGGCCTGCACATGGTCTTGACCCTGCCAGCTTCCTGGAGTTCCTATATCCCCCTCAATGGAATCCTAGGAGGTAGTAGATCTACCTGTGTTCTTCCAAATCTCTTCCGTCTTTCTGTCTTTCTTTGTCTCTTTCTCTGTCTTTCTCTGTCTCTTCTGTCTTTCTCTCTCTCTTTCTTATCCTAATTCTCTTTTCATTGAACTTTGTGGGTAATGTCAGATCTCATAGGTTTAAAGGTTTCTAGGTGAAATGGGCTAAGTAAATGCTAGGTACTAAGTTAATGCTAAGTAACGCTATGATAAGTGAATATGTTGTCATCTTTAATCCTTTTGCCAAAGTCTCTTTATTTTCTGTGTTTTTGCCAGTAAGCTTTTATGTGATTTTTCACCTCTTAAGAGTATTTGGCTGGAATTCCTCTTTGTGCCAACTAGTGTAAAGGAACCTTCCATTTAATTCCTGGGTTTAAGTATTTGGGTGTAACAAGGGTGAAGTAGCAGCTTTACAGCTGCTGTCACATGCAATCATGTTGACTCACACAGGTACAACACGGATATTCTGACAGACAGTAGCAATTGATCAGCTTGGCTACTGCTTTGCAATAGCTACTTACACTCAGCCAGTAGTTGTATTTATTGAGGATTCCTATGAATTATCACATAATTTTTAAAACCAGTCATAAGACTATACTTGGAATGTTGTTTCTGACACAGGGACTGCTTTCCAGAAAAATTAGCCTGCATCCAGATTCAGTGCGAAGACATTGCATTCTTGATCCAAGAAACAAAACCAGGAATTTGGACAAAACCAGGCTTTGATGGCTGGGTACAGTCCAGTCCCCAAGAGGTGGCTCCATATTGGACAGATCTGTTCTTCTCTTGGCAGACCAGAGGTCCTCCAACTTCAGCCTAGGGAGGAAAAGAGAGTGTGAAGTAACTTCTCTAGTAATAGGGACACTAGGCATGCAAGCAGCAATACTGGCAGGAATAATATTGTAGCTTTAAAATGTGACTGACACAAGGACTGCAGAGAGAGAAAGTATTTTATTAGACCTACTGGAGTAAAAGAATGGGTGGGGGGGAGGAGGGGCCAGGAGAGAGGGGGAAAGTCCTTGTCTGTAAGCATCCAGGCCATGCTCTTGGTCTGAAGATCCACCAATTATGGATGTGAGTACATCCCCAGGTCACCGTGAAGTCAGTTACACACACAAAAATTGAACTTTCCTAATTTTCCACATACCCAAGCTACATGATCTGAACAAAAATAATTTAACTGTTTTAATGCTGCTCCTTGAAATGCAGGCATAGCAGGATATGAATACCTGTGTCTGATGATTTTTGACTCTACCAATGAACCCACTGCCTACAGTCTCTTAAGTCGAGGCAGTATATTACAGGCTTTGCTTCAAGTGAGTGGGGTATTCACAACACTGGGCTAATATGAATAAGATATTACCTTAAACAATGATCCTGTTATTGTGGTTGACTGTGTGAATTAAGAAAAAAATTTGCTGTGAATACCTCAGTTCTTAGGCTTCATGTAGAGACATTGAGCTTCTGAAAGTATTTCTGAGCTTTGAAAGTCCAAATTACATGCATTTATCTGCTCATAGTCAAAGTTAGATTATTCTTGACCCAGTTATCTATGCTTCCCAAAGTAAATTCACCACAAAATTAATGTTTTTTAACACCTCCATTCATAAATTCAGGGTGATCATATATATTCATATCAAGGAACTTCAGGCATTTTCTATAACATATTGCAAATATCTGGAGAGATTTCAAGGTTTTTGCTAAATTGGTATCAGTAAGCGCTTTCATGAGAGAAGCATATTTCAGTAGCCCATTAGACTGAAGGAGCAACTTTTGCTTCCAAGGACTTTGCTACAGGTAGTTCTTTTCTGCTGCATGTAAGAAGAGCACACAAATCAGTTTAGGAATGTGTCTTTTGTCCAACCCTGTCACCTTCCTTTGCAAAACAAGTAACTCATGCAAAGCTCTACTATACTTTAAGATATGTCATGCCACTTTGACCAGTGTGAACTATTAATTAAGGAAGTAACAAAACAGAGTGAAACCTTATTTATCTAATTTTACAAAACAAAGCTGCCTTTGAACAATACAAGCTATGGTCACCCTCCTGAAAACATAAAGCACAACACAAGCAAAATTCTTGTGATAATAGCAGTCACATATTTCAATAGAACACAACTAGAGAAATACTAGAAATGTCTGTTTTCCTCTTTTTCACCTAAAAGAAAATGACATCCTTCAGAATACACTGTAAAAGGACATAGGCTACAGGACATATACTAACTAAAGAGAACTTGCTGCAAAATGCGGCAGTACAGATCTGAGAGCTGCAGGAGGGATGTAATTGCAGGCCTAGTCAGTGTTCTGGTTTTGGCTTAGATAGAGTTTTCTTCTTAGTAGCTGCTAGAGTGCTGTGTTTTAGGTTTAATAACAGAATAACAATTATAACACTGATATTTTGGTTGTTGCTAAGTAGTGCTTACTCTAAGTCAAAGACTTTTAAGTTTCCCCTTCTCTGCCAGTGAGGAGGTGCACAAGAAGCTGGGCAGAAGCACAGCCAGGACAGCTGACCTGGCCTGGCCACAGGGATATTCCATCCCAAAGAACAACATGCTTATTACATACACTGGATGGAGCCACTAATTGCTGCTCAGGAACAGGCTGGGCCTTGGTCAGCAATTGTATTGTGCATCACTTTTGTTCCTTGGGTTTTGTCTCTCTCTCATGTTTTCATTACAATTATTATTATTATTGCTGCTATTATTATAGTTGTTGTATGTAATTTTGCTTAAATTATTAAACCATTCTTATCTCATGAGTCTTACTTTTTAAAAAATATTCCTCCCCACCAAAGAAAGGGTGAGGGAATAAGTGAGCAGCTGCATGGTACTTAGTTTCTGGCTGTGGTTAAATGATGTCACTCAAGAATTATTTGATAGGTTGCTATTTCCTGTACCCACAGACTCTACAGGACATGACACTTAGAGCCAGCTGTTACCAGATGTGGTGAGTGTAGTCAGGCCAATGTTTTGTTCCATCATTCCAGGGGAGGCATTCGGTTCAGACTGTTGTGTATGATCATCACACCTCTTGATATTGCAGTACTCCCATATTGTGTTGGGGTCAGTGGTGAAACACCACGGGCTGCTGTCACCATCTGGGTTTCTACAATAGTTGTCCCTCAAATCCCTGCACAAATAAAATCAACAGTTATGCTGCATAAGACTGAAAATAAGCATAGGAATATCTTGACAAAAAGATGTACTATGTACAAATAAATAGATTTATTGTTGGTTTTACTTATGGCCGGATATTCTATTACCAGCAAGCACATCTGTCGTTGTGATGCTAGTGAAAAGTTGTATTTCACATGTGCATTGGAGTCTTGAATATATTTATACATAAGGAAACAATTCAACTACTGGCTTATTCTCTGGCTGTAATATTTCAATGTACTGAGTACCTAAATAATTGCCCCATATAGCAATTTAAAAAAAATTTACAAATAGGTGTGTGCAAGCATACACAATTGTGAATTAGTACAGAATGTGTGAATTAGTAATAAATATACATGAAAATTCATACTACTGGGGGGAACTTAGGCTTTTCCAAATTTTTTTAAATGTCAAAATTCTTTCTCATATTCAGAAGAATGGCAAACAAATGCTCATGCAATTGATCCCATCTTACACCCCAAAACTCAATTTTTACTGACTTCAGTGAGACCACTCCTATGCCTGTGTTTGCTGGGGCATGGGGGAGTAGAATTTATCTTTTCAATAATTTGCAGAGTTGCAGTATTTCCCCCTCTTAAATCACAGCATGGTTTCAGAATAGAAAAGAACCGCAATGCTTTTTCTCTGAATATGACAGAACACATGAATGCCACATTTTCCGAGATTGATTTGAATTTTGAAAAATATTTTTGAATTATATCATCCCCCTCTGAGGATATTCCTGTTTTTTCATGACAAAATGTAAATTAAAATTTCAAATTATTTAGGGTGGCAGCATAAAAAAGGCAAAAATTAGAAAAGTATCAATCTTCCTTCTTATAATCCACTAAACATGATGAATTTCCTCACAATTGCTCCTGTAACTGTAATTCTGTTACGCTCCTGCCCTTACTAAAAACTGGCACTTTAGTGATTTTGATTAGCTTGGATTAGCTTGTCACTGCTCCAGTCGTTCCTGGTGCAGTTTTGTTAATTTGAAGAAGATAAATCAAGTGGAAATTTCAGTGTACACAATTCTGGGTGCCCAATTCCAACTGCAAAGAACACTTAGTATTTCTAAGCATGACATATCTGACTGCATGCTTTGTATAACATATGCTGTGTCCTCTCCAGATTAAATCATTAGAAAGGCCACAACAAAAAGTCTTAAATTCATAAATGAAACACATATTTCAGTAGGTGCCTTGTCTCTGGATGCAAGTCTCCTGGTGTTGGTTGCAGAAGATCATATTTAAGAGTAAGGGACACAGCTGTATTTTACTCAGAATTTAGATAACAAGGAAACACAATTCTTACAAACGAGACTAACAGAAAACATTTCTGTATCTTAGAAAAGTTCTCTTTTAGTAATATATTCCCTAGCAGTGTTTTAAAGCATAGCTGTGCAAAGATAATACAACCAGCAACAGTTATTGCCAGAGAAAGCAAGAAAAGGTGAGATAAACGTACGCGTGTGGGAATCTGTCCGGGGTTTTTATATGCATGTGCGGGAACATGGAGCTCCAGGCCTGGCACTTCTTTCCCGATACAGTGACAGAAGTTGTGCCACGATAACTCTGCCCTTTGCCTCGGTAGCACTCCTCTGTTAGGGGAGCTTGTACAGGCACAACTGCGGCAAACAACAGAAACTGGTCTTTGGCATCGTAATTTTAATGTTCTTACTGAGCAAGCACAAGAAAGCCTCAAACACACAGGATGACAAAAATGAAGTACTCCTTTATGCAGACAGTATCCAGTGAAGTCATCACACCTGCAGCAGAAAGGCATTTCCAAAGATACTGAGAAAACTTTCACAGTTTTAACATCTTATGTTAGATGTTTTTAAGTGAAGGGTTCACCAGTTAGTTTCATTTTGGCATAAGTGAATATATCAGAATTAAAGATAAGAAAGTTCTCATGCAAAATCCTCAAAGATCAGATACTGGTGACTTTGCCCATGATAGTTCTCAAACAGATATTATGTTAAACTTCAGTCTCTCTATTTTCCTTTTTATTGTGCTAAGACTTTCTTGTTGATTTTGTTCTTAAATGAATGAATGTTTCATTGTGATTTTTAGTTACTTTGAAAGCTCTTGTCCTCTCTTTTGTGGCTTCCAAAAATAGGAGTTAATTTTGTTTAACAATTTTTCATCCCTTTAAACCTTTCAATTTTTCAATGAATTTGCTATAATTGGCCTACCTTTGGGAAGAAAGGAGTGTGAAAACATAAATATCTTTCATCCTGTAATTCTTCTGTTGAGTCAGCTTATGATTTGCATCTTTCACTGTATATCCCTAACCATTGAAAATTTAATATTTGGCAGATTTTGCAACATGACAGGCAGACAAACATTAAGCGTGACAAAGTGATTGAAAAAAAATAATACATTTACAATATGAAACAATAAATCTTTCACTGTTTTAAATTCCTTATCTCAAGTACAGTCCACCATTCATACCAGCAATCCCTTGTTCTGTCCTGTCACAGGGAGGAATAGTGCAATATTCCCATCTAATGCTGCTGTTGGTAGTGTAGCACCAAGGCTTCTTCTCTCCATCAGGGTTTCTACAGTAGTTTTCCTCTAAGCCCCTTAAAATAAGAAACAGGAACACTGATTTTAAACCAGTCATAGAAATCCAGAAGAGTTGTGTGCATGACTATTAACAACTACTGCATGCAGAACTCAACTTAGTGGTGTATTTATTCTTTTTGGAGATTGATTAACCCATGCATCACTCCTTTGGGACTAGTCAATGGCCTTCAACTTCACAGTCTGAATGCTGGAGATATCGGAAGAACTTTTCCAATGCTTACACTTTCTGCTCTTGTTGTTGAGGTCAAGATGCAGCAGTAAGAGCACACAAGGCACTGATATCCCTGAGATTACAGTAAGAGCCAGGCAAGGCTGGAAGTGTGTAAATAGGAGCACTGGTGCATGCTGCACTCTGCCCTGTGAGAGTGAACAGGTTTCACTTCCCTAGAAAACTTGCAGGCTCAAAATACAGAGCTATAAACCAGGTCAGTCCTAGCTATGCCTGCACATCGGTAGTGCTCTGCAAACTCAGCTCCTCTGACCTTGGAGCACAAGGATGTACTGGAGTATGTTGTCCTTGGAGCATCACTCTTCAGAAGAGTAATGCACTGAAAATGCGCCAAAAGACAGCCAAGGGATTTTTAACATAAAAGTAGTGAACTACTTATAGCTCTCCTGTGGGATATGGAAAAGACAAGTGAGAAAAATACATCAGAATAAATAGGGAGGCAGAAAAAATGAAGAGCAAGATCTGAACAGAAGTAATGAGCACTGACAACTAGTGAGAATTACAAGTTAACAATATAAATTAGGAAAACCTGTCCTCCTCTTGCCTCTGCATCTGGATTGATAGGGAATAACTGTTCCTTGGAATTTGTTAGAATGATGAGGCTCAGCGTACTTGCAGGGATATCTGTCAGGAACCCAGCCATGCTTGTGAGGAAACTGCATGTTCCAGTGTTGACAGGCATTTCCTGATTCGGTGGTAGCTATCCTTCCTCGATAGTTTTCACCTCTCCCTGAAAGACACTGGGAGCCTAGGCCAGAGTCTGGTGGGGGTGTAGCTGTAATGGGAAAATAAAAAAAGAAAAGGAAAGGGAAGGGGAGGAAAATACTGGTAAATTGTGCTTTCAAAAATATATAAACGCCTTTGTTTCTGTAATGTTGAAGATGTGCTCTTTTTTCTTTCAGCAGAAGTTACACTGGTTAAAAACCATTTCAAAATCAAAGAGGACATTTTTATGGGCCTCCAGACTGCCAGATGGATGTCCTGTGTCTGCCCTTTTCCAGCAGCCAGTAAATAACTTTGCTGGGTTGAGACACACTCTGTGCCTACTGTCCCCTGAGACCAGAAAAGGAAAGGCAGTGAGAAGTCTTGTACAGTCTTGTAAACCCAAGTGAGATGGAGTACAGTAATGTAATATACACAGGTAGAGTGGAAGGCCAGAGGACCAAGAAAAATTGTGAGAGAAAGCCTTCGGAGCTGAACCTCTGGAGTCAGTGAACTGGGGAAGAGGGACAGAAGATATAGTGGAAAAAAGAAAGAAAGTGAAATGTTCTGCCATGTGGGGAACAGCACAGAAAACAAGAGTAATGATCAGAGGCATAGAACCGGCAGAGGGCAAATGGAAAATGAATTTACAGCACATACCCATAATATACAGAATTTCCCAAGGACATGAGTATGACCCTAAAAGTTTGATATGTTCCTTAAACTTTAAGCTTTAAGGACATGATGCAAATGCTATGGTAATTGTCACAATTTTCATACAAAAGTCTGTAAATAGTTATTCTTCCATCTGTAATTAAGGATGCTGAAGAGAGCTACATCTAGCAAACACACACCACTGCTTAGAGCACTGGCAAGTGTGGATACATAAGAAAGCAATCGCTAGAGAAAAAAAACCTACACTTATATTTTTTTTTTTTCTCAAAGTGCAATACACTTGTACAATTGGGAATGTTATCTCTTAATTCAGTGCCTTGGAAATATCCAGATTTAGTATGCTCAGCTTAATGGGTTAAGTCAGGTTTTTCTCCTGAGGCCTGAACCTGTTTCTCAGGATTCATCCCTTGCTAAGAAAAAGGCAGTGCTGGCTATGCAGATCACACCCAGGTAAAATATCACAGTATAGCCACATGCTAATTTAGATGATTTCTGAGTTAGCAAATCAGCAGTAAACTACCACCTGATTAAACCTTAATGTCTTGCCTCCCAGGTGAGTTGAAAAGTAAAGTGGTTAAGGGCAAATTATGGTTTCCTATAACATCTTTGGCTGTACTGCACTTTGTGACACCTTCATCCTCACTGACCATACATGATTTTACATAATAGAAGTTTAATGAGTGATTGTGCTTATAAATGTGCACTTTTCCTGATTCACAGAGATACCTCTAGGTTACTCAGAACTGTGGTTTCTTTTCTTTCCCCTCTCTGCATTATTTTAATGAACTATCCTCTGGAGTGATCTCAGGAAATCAGACTCACTGCAACGAGGAATGTTGCAATATTCCCAGCGTTTATTTGGGTTGGTAGTGAAACACCAGGGCCGAAGTTCACCATCAGGATTGCGACAATAATTCATCTTCAGATCCTTCTCTGGATAGCTGTACATTGAAAATGAAGAGAAACTTGTGAGTCAGCAACAGCCATGTGTAGCAATGAGGCTGTCTGCAGGCAGGATCTTCCAGCCTCTGTGGGAATGAATTTGGTGTTGAGTGTGACTCACTGTTTCAAGATAAATCCGTGCATATGAGGTTCTTGGACATCCCAGTGCTGGCACTCCAGTCCAGACTCTGTTCTCGAAAGTTGTCCGTGGTAATCCTCACCGTTACACTGCATGCACTCCCCCGGAGGTCCTAGGCAGAAGGAAAACCGCAAGGAATGCTCCAGCCTATTCATGGAAGATTATGCTGAAAGGACAAGTGGGGTTTGCTCCAGCTAACAACAAAAGGAATTCAGAAATCTATGCATTACAGCCCGGCCAAATTAATAATGCTTCAGGAATATGTTTCACTTGCAGGGAGGAATTTGTCATGTGTCTGTATGTACTGTTAGCAATGGCAGTTCAGTGTGTTGCACAGCACTTGGGTCAGTCTTTACCCTTGTTACAATTAAATAAATTGCAGGTGTAAGAGCAATATAAATCCTTATCCAGATCATCCTAGTTCTCTGCCAGTAGAGTTAAAAGTAACAAGACAGATGAAGATAAAGCAAACAATATCAGCAAATATAGTTCTTCTATGTTTACAAAATAATTTTGAGAACTCAAGCCAGTTAGGAAAACAACCTCTCTGTTGAGAACTTCTTAAGTTCATCTTGGTTTAAATTCTAATTTGAAAAAAAGTATGTAAAAATAAAGCACAAAAATGTAGCAGGAATAGTGTTACCTAATTGAACATCTCTTTTTTGAAAAGTAAATATACCTTCTCCAGTGTGCATGACCTGGTCCTCACACTCTGGGATGGCACAGTAATCAAATCTCGTAGTAGGATCTGTTGTGTAACACCAGGGTCCACTTTCATCTGCATCAGGGTTTCTGCAGTAATTTTCTTCCAACCCTGCATTGGGGTGTTTTCCAGGTGTATAGCTGTAATAGTATTAAAATTCTATTTTAATGCCAGTACTTTAGTGGCACAGAAGGGAAACGTCTAACCTGCTCAGCTAGCTGTGAATTTTATTCATTCACAGTTAAAATTAGAGAAACTGATTTCCCATTGTAAGCCATAAACGAAAACTGAAAAATCATTCCTAGCTACAATTATTAGTAGCTTTCTCCCTAGCCCCAGTTGCTAGTAAGAAGTGAACTTACAGCCTTTAAGGACAATGACAGTCTCAAGGGACAATTGTTGTCTTTAATTGTGCATCCAGTTGATCTCATCAGCTCACTACAGACCCATGGCTCTGTCACATGTTTGTCTTAATGGAGCTACTTTAAAAGTTGTGTATTTCTAGAGATTATTCACCAAACATATCTCGGTCTCATAGAGATCTGAAGCAAGTGAAGCTAGGCTTCTTCCTGCAGCAATCTTCCCAGAGAAGACTAAATTACTTTTAAATTATCTGAACAAGAGTATCTGAGTGTATTTAATTATAATAAAAACAAAATATTTTTTAAAATAAAACTTCAACATAGATGAGAAGACACAGGACCTCTGCTTCCCCACTTGTTTCAGTGAGTCCAATGGCAGCCAGGCCTGAGAAGACTCTGCCTAGTCAGATCCATTTGGCCCTTGGATACTTCTCTCAATTTTTTTTTTACTATCTGTATGGCAGGTGGGGGAGCAGGGGGCTAGAGTTGCACACCTGTCACTTTATTCAGAGGAGAGTAATTCTGAGCCCACTGTTACCAATAGCAAAAATCTTAATTGTGTTGAGAGAAGGAGCATTTAAGCTCACATTTAGACACAACTTCTCTAGCTGAAAATACATCCTTTCCTTATCCAGATCATTGCAGTAGTGTCAAAAGTAACAAGACAGATAAAGATAAAGCTGTTTTTAAAAGTCACCTGACAACAGGATTTGATAACTTGCACTATAAATCTGTGTATATATATGAAGATGAGAAAACTTGAAGAAGGTTCAGAATAGTGAAAAGAAATGTAAATAGGGACATACTTTGGTTTGTGGGGTATTTCTTCTGCCCACTTCTGGCATGGAATACCCCTCTGAGTCTTGGCTTCTGTGCCTCTGTAGTCTGTCCCAATACCTCTTTTACACTGCATAAGGTAAACTGAAATGGAATTAAATTTGTTAATTCAATGGTGTTACAACATTCATTTCCTGGTACTGAAAATTTGCAGATATAACTGAAGCTCAGCTGTACATGATGAACCATGTTTTACTCATGTTTTACTCATGTTTTGAAGCTCTTGTGCCTGCAAACATTCTATAATGTATTTCAAAATAAAAGCATCTAAAGACAGAAATTTCTGAAGCATTGTTATAAAGCTATATAATTAGGTCAAAAGAACAGCTATATCAAGTTTCTGATAAGCAAAGAATAATACCAGGATAAATAGGAATGTCTTTCAGCAGCAGCTGGGGATTCTTGGAAAGGCCTTGCTCATAAGCACATTTGCAGTGTGGGCCTCATCCAGCTATCCCTTTAAGCCAGAAAATACTTAGTTGTCAAAATGCACTTGTCATGTAAGTGGTCCCCAAACTTTTGATTCATCTTAGACTTGGACTCTCCCAGGTATTTTTCTAGTGGAACTCTAAGACAGAGAATGCAAATCATGTCAACAGTGCTTTTATTGGCAACAGACACAGAAAAATCTCCATTTATTAGGTCAGTGATCTTGACTTCCCCTTCCTTTTTCCCTTTTTTGTTTAAACAAGAAGAATCTCCCAAAAGCTCAAAATATAAAATGAAAATGTTTAAGTAATCCAACAGGAGACCAATCTGCTAGGAAAAATGTGTTCCTCCTAAATTATTTTAGCCTGTCTAAATAATAAAGCTGGGCACATCTGACACCCAGGGAGAGCAGGTGAAGACTATAGAGCTGGGTCTGGAGGAAGGCAACAAGTAAGTTCCAGTTCGAATGGCACATGGAGACCACCATGGGTCTAGGCCTTGGTATTTAATCCTTCTTTAACAGCATTTTTAGTAATGTGGCTTCTTCATGTTTGCCCCCAGATTCTCTATTAGTTTTCTGCCCTATACAAGAATTTGCTCCAGCACTGCAGCAGAGAACAGAAGGATGCCATTAGAATAGGCTTGATGAATAAATATTTAACATCTTACTGTACACATACTTCTCTTCTCATAAAGAACTGTGTCTGTGCTGGTGAATGTCACTGTCATTTTAGCATTTTCAGCCAGTGTTAAACACTGTAGTTTTTTCCTGGTGAATAGGAAAGCCCTGTTGAAATTGAGAAGGAAGCAATATTGACATAAGAAGCAATATTTTAAATTCAATTAAAATTATTAATCTCATAATTATTTTTCTATAAATTATTAATTTACTGTCTTATAATCATCTTTATCTTTCACAGATACTGCACTCAATATTTTAGACAAGTAAGAGGTTAGGGTTATCTACTACTCTCAAGTGGCTCACTTATTCAGGATATATGACTACATGAATAAATTATTGTGTGGGAAACTAGAAACTGCATTGGCAAAACATTATCAACATCATCCTAGCTGCTCAGGTTAGTGACTGCCCCTACAATGAACTAGAAACTCTTGTGAAAAAAAAACAGCATCCAGCCAGAGAAGCTCAATCAGTTCTCCATGTAATGTTGGATACAAACAGGAACTCGAACATTTACTATAAAATGAGTAGTACATTGTAAATCCACTCTTCACTTGATCCTGTGGTAATTTATGGCTGGAGGTAAGTCACAGGCTAAAGGCACAGCATGGGAGATGCTGCTCTAGGCAGAGCTGCAGCAGAATGGGGATATTGGTTCTGAGTAAAGGTAGGAATGTATCATTGATATGCAGACACCCACAATGGCACAGTTTTAAGATTCAACAGAAATTACCTGCAGGTAAAATTTCTTTCAGCTTCACATTTGTCTGCACATTCTCTTTCATTATTTGTGTTGTAAAACTGTTTGTTTTGAGTAAGTATCCAAACACCATCTGTTTTTGAATAGTCATCCAGTATATCTCCTTTCACTAGAAGGTAAAGAAACGGATCAGGCATTAAAAATGAGAATTCTGTAGTTAAGAAGATCTCTGGATTTCAGTCCCATTTTCCATGTAGCTTGGACAGGTGAAGACACCATTTATTTTGCATAATTCTGGGTAAAAGATGATAAACTCTGAGGTTATTTCTATCTCCTGACAGAATGCAACCTGTCATGTGAAGAAAAGAGACAGAAGAAAGATATAGAGGCAATTCTGATTAGAGTTATGCATGAGTTTGAAGTTAAAAGCAAAAAATGGGAAGCAAGAATGAGGGGGAATGGGGAGAGAGACTAAATGGTGTCAACACCAAACAGAGAAAGATGGAGGGAAGTGATACCCATATCAAGGTTTTGGAGAAGCATGAATTAGGTGGATGGGAGATTATGACCTGTCATGTGGATTGTGCAAGCCCTGCAGCTTCATTGGTCACTGCTTAGTTGTTTGTCCCAAGATGTCCTGCCCTAGAGCAAGGCACCTCAACCACAAAGTTACTCTATAGCCTTTTACAATGCCCACCATTGTTTTATTGCAATGGGTTGAGCAGGCTGAGTAATGAAATTGTCAGGCTACATCTCTGTTGCAACAAATTAACCCAAGATTTTAAATTAGTAAATAAGTTAGTATTAGATTTGAAAGCTACATATGCGTAAGTTTTCTATTATCTACCGGCTAATAATTCTAACACACCTCTAAAATACTGTAACTCACAGTTTACCACCTAATTGATTTTTTCTTTTTATGTCTAAAAAGGTTATATATTTCTGTTCCTAATTTCTACAAGAGTTTATTTCCATCTCCAGCATCAGGTTACAGTGTTGCACAAGTGAGCTCAATTTGCTATATGGTTTAATTTTTTCGGTTTTTTTCAATATAGATTATTATTGACAGATGCAGGCAGTTAATAATTTTGTACAGCGTGCTCACAGATAATGTTTTGAATCTTTCATTTACACACTCATATTAGGGCTGAATTCACTGCAACATCTCTCTGGTGTTACTAATTCCCATGACATATGGGCCTTTCATTACCTACCTCCATGTGACACAGATTCACACAAAATAAAAGATATTTTGACCATTAATGAAAATAAGATTATTTATTGCCTGAGAGCATTTTCTGTGTCTCTTTGCAGAGTTGGCTCAAGGCTATAAAACCTGCATATCTTAAGAAATCCCTGACACTGAGGGATCTATAGTCCTGCTGTTACAGCAGGACTATGTAGAACACCAATAGCCTAGCCTACTAATTTCTCCTGATGGAGTTAGTAAACAAGTGCTTCCTTTCCTGAATATTTTCCTAACTTAACTGAGGCCACTGTTCCAGGGTTCTAGAAAAAGAAAATACTCCTTCCCAAACTTTATTTATTCATCTTAAAACTCTGTATTTTTTCAAAGAGCTCTACTTTGGATACTATTCCTTTTCAGTGACTATAGAGAAAAAAATTATTACAGTTGGATTGAGAATGAATACATGGGAAGTTGGATGGCATGCACAAACTAAAAATTAAAATAGATTGTCAGAAACTTAGAAAAGGTGATCCTGGTTGCCTGAAAGACACTGCAATGTGTAAACTTAAGAAAAGAATATAAGAGATTTTAAATGCATCAGGGAATATATTAGTCTGACTAAAATCTATATAAACCCAGATATTGCACAGGATAACTGAAAAGAATATTCAAATACATGTGAAAAAGCAAATTTCTTCATTTCCATAAGCATCATTGCAGATTTGACCAGTACTAACCCAGAAGATGTAAAAATTGGCTTTAAGACAGTTGTGGACCATCACTTTTAAGCAAGTCAGCTAAAGGCTGATAAAAAATGAACAAATAAAACCCCCCAGTTTCTCAGTTGTCTTTTATAACCTTGTGCAGTCACAAAATGATATGTCCCTGGTATTCTGACCTTGAGTGTCTGAACTATTAAAAATTCATAAAAATTGTACTGATATGTATTTATAGTTCTTTTAAAAAGTAATTTAAGTACCATGTAATTATATGTAATTTCAAAGTACAAGAGAGTATGGTATCTGATTGAAATCTGATTGAAATACATACTACACATGTAATACTTATTTACAGAATTTGTTGATAAGCTTGAGATCCATATATTACCATCAGTAGAACATTTATCTTCTGTTGGGACCATAAGAAAGAATTCTGAACATATGCTTGGAAAAGATGATCTAGGTTACCGGGGAGTAAATTTCTACTACTGCCCTCAGGAAAACAAAGGAGAACATTTTTATTGTGTTTGACAACAGAAAATGTGAAATTTCTGGAATATTAAGGAGCCTGTCAATTTTGTATTTGGTTTTAAATATTCCATTTCAAAGCTTTAAAACTCCTGTCATAAAGGATGAAAATCCACATCATTGTGCTTAACAATGCTTGGCAGTAAACACAGTTTTACCTTTAGCATTTGATCCAAAGCCTGCTAAAGCTAGAGAGAACTTGTCACTGACTGCTGTGGGTTTTGCACAACCTTTGACAGGTGCTTCCCAAGGGTGCCCACATCTCTGGCTATAGATCTGTTCTCCTGGGGCCATTAGCTGCCCATGCAGGCACCAAGGTCTGCTGGTGTTGCTATGAAAACAATCCTGGGGCAGCCACAACTCTCACTTTACCCAACAGCAGCTCTTTCTGACCAGCAAGACCCAAACCTGTCATTGTCCAGAAAACGAGTGACACGTTGACTGAGGGACCTACCTGCACCACACACAGCCTGCTAGTGTTTGGCCCCAGTCTCACCCAGGCAAGCAGAAGGCAAAGGACTCTTACCTGAGCTGAGCAAGAAAAGAAGGAGAAAGGCAGCTTTGCTAATCCCCATTTTGGCCCAGCTGGTGGGTGCTGGAAGTTTGGTCTGTTGGTGCACAAAGTTTTATTGACTTGCACTGGAGTGAGGCAGCATCAAACAAACAAGGCAGGAGGATTAAGTTAATCATTCTCCTGTGTTGTGCTCCCCTTGCCATGGTGTGGCTATCAAAACAACCTTGAATTGGATGGATTACCAAATCAAGCTCAATAATTTCTACTGGTGTCTTGGTTCAACAAGACAGGAGTCTGTGAAGGAGGGCTAAAGCCTCCTGTGCAATGGAGAAGGTAAACCCCCTCCCTCCAAATTACTAGGAGTTTTAAATTAAAAGGCTCTCAGGCAAAGATATGGGAATGGGAGTAACAATTATTTACTAGGAGAAAAACTAGACAACAATTTAAAAAGGCAAATGCAATCGGTACAAACAAAACCAGTGAAAAAGTCCAGAACCTGAGGATTCGGGGTGCCAGTGGCAGTCCTGCTGGGACGATTGCTCCCCTTGCAGTGGCTGATGAACTGCAGCTGCAGTGGTGATCTTTAGAAGGGTACAGTTTTCCTCTGAAGATCTGGTGGCAGTGGGGTCGGTCTTCCTCTGCGCCGGGGTTGCCTCCGAGCTCCGCCACCGCTGCCTCCCCGGCTGTTTCGCTGTGAGATCCCGCGAAGAGAGAGAGGGAGAGCTGCTTCTCTGGGAATCCCGTGAAGAGAGAGAGCGAGCTGCTTCTCTGGGAGTCCCGCAAAGAGAGCTGCCTCCTCCCCAAAAAGCTACCCCTTTATAAAATAATAGAGTGCTTGGCTTCCCCCCCTGGGTGGGACCCCTCACAATGGGATGGTGTTACATTTACCAGCCCTGCAGTGAGTCAGTCAATAGTGTATAAACAAACCACTGCCTCTACCGGGCAAACCATTGTCTTTGGGAGAGATAACAAACCTGCCCAACCTTCGACAGATGGCAAATAGAATACAAGCTTATCTTACAACCCAGGACAACTGGATACTGGGAAATGTGAAAGTACTTTCTTTATTGTGGGACATGTTTGGTTTTTTTTCTCACATTGCTTGGCATCACTTTGTTAAGGTAAAGACAAGGATCATAGTGGTAGAAAGTATCATGGGAACAAGACACAATCCACACACCTAATTTTATATGTCCTGGATATTCAGCTTTAGGTCCCAATAGTATTTCCAGTCAGAGACTTGAACAGCTTTAAATTGGAACTGCTGCTGATTTATGCACCCGTGTAAGTCAGTCCTCCAAAACAGACCCTGATAATGCTAACTCTGTATCAAAATTGTTTTTAACAGCCTCCAATGACCTTTCTGGAGGAAAAAAGTTACTTCCCTCAGCCTTTTTTTTTTTTTTCTTTTTTCTTTTTTTTTTTTTTTTTTATGACTTGGGAGGCATCATTCACTTTGGTTCAGTGTATGATGTGCCTTTGGCCTCTGGCAAAGCTGCTGATATCTCAAGTTTGTCCACACCTCAGGGTGTGTGCAGGGTGCCCCATGCATTTCAGCAACATCTGTCACATCTGTCAACACCATAGGGCTCAGCTAAGACAAGCCAGGAGTTCCCAGCCATAGTGCCTTCGGGAGTTTAATCTGGTTTGCCTGGCTAGTCAGAGTAGCCTTTAGCTGGGATTGGGAGGGCAGATGAGGACACAGTTGGGAGGAAAGTGGGAGTCCTACATATTCCTCTCTGTGCTGGGAGTCACCTGGGGTAAATGCAGTGGTCAAAGTTCCCTCCAGGGTGAGAAATGCACCCTGGGCTGCTGAGGAGGCAGTAGGGAAGTGGCCTTTTTGTGGGCTTTTAGCCTCAGCTTTGTCATACTGCAGAGGTCTCTTAGCCAATGTGTAACTTCAGTGAGAACAGGAAGGAGTGGCACTAGTAAGAAAACGAGTCTTTGGTTGTAAGTCTTTTGTGGTGAGCTATGTCTATATGGCAACACATCTCCAGCTCATCTGCATCCCAACCTACAGAGTCAGGGTTTGTGCACATCATTCAACCTGTATTGTATTTGGCAGAAGGATATTCCTACAGGAATGTTCCTACAAGGCTTCAGAAAATTGGTGGTTGAACAGAGAAAAGAACCCAAAATTTCCATGAAGATACTCATGGTGGAAGCAATCGCCACTCATCTCTGCTTGGCCAGCCAGCCAGTCTGTACCCTCCAACCAGCATGTCAGCACATGCATTGGTGAATCCTGGGGCCACATGGCTGTGGAAGAGACAGGCTGTCCTCGTGGAAGCCAGGAGCAGCTCACACAGACATTATGGGGACATGAATGGGAGGGAGCAGGACTAGAGGACCAATTGGGGGAGGTGGGTAGAAGGGCATGCAGGACCTGAAGGTTTCCCAGTTTAATACAGCAGAGAAGTGGAGTAACCAAGAGATGCACTGGGATATGATGAGCAGGGAAATAAATTACGGGGAGCCAAGCCTCACTTTTTCTATCATTGGCATCACTGCCTGCTCTGTCCTCAGATTCCAATAGACTACAGGTGCAAAAGTCTGAAACCACTCTAGATCTGCTAGCAAGTAGCATGGAAACATCTTTTCTTTTGGAGTTAATTTAAATCTTAGAACAATCAAAAGCTGAGAGATTTTTATGCCCATGTTCTAATAGGATCAAATAAAATCACATCTTTGCTGATGAAAACTATGCTGCAATCCCAATTCACACTGGGTGAGGTTTTCTGGAGAATGTGCTGTGCTGACAACATCCAGAGGGGTGCAGCAGACGATAGCTTTTGGAAAAAATGAGTGACATTAAATCCGCAGCATGGATAAAAGTGTCAGACAGCACTCAAGATACGGTGTCAGGTGATGTTTGTCCACAAACTAGCTTATATTGCAGCTCAAGCTTATAAGGAAATTTGTTGTATGCAAATATGCTTTTTTTTTTTCCTACCTTAATACAACAGGTTTCAAGTTGATTGGTTTGAACTTACAAAAATAGGTTCAAAGGCTTTATTTTCTCATTGCAATACTCTGTGTAGGAAAGACAGCATCAGTTCTGCAGCCAGTTCTGCAGCTGACGAGGGAGACTTTGTGTCCTGCTGGCATCCACCAAACTGGGCTCTGGTTCCTACCCAGCAGCTGCTTTCCTGCCTCAGGCTCTCATACACCCAGCTTCTCAGCACCAGCACCACAGGCATTACCAGCATACTCTCAGCACTGCTGAAAGCTTTTTACTTGGAATAGATGGATAGTAGCATTATCAGATAATAAAACACTTTAGGAAAACATCTTTACTAAAATGACCTTGCTAAATAAGAGACTGATAATCAATTAGTTTATATGACCCTAACATATTGGTAAATGAATGAGATCCACTCAAAGGACTGAGTATTCTCATGGAGTGTACTGAGAGGAACAATGCCCTTGTCAATAGTCATAAACAGCTGGTTGTCCAGGCAAAACTCCTTCCAAAACTGAGCATCACTATAGCTCTTTGCCTTTGGTAAAGGTTTGAGATGCAGGCCTAGAGCTCATTTCCTTATGCAATTGTTTGTTCCCCTATTTTCTTCCCCTGCAGGTGAATACCAACAACTGAATCTTTACTTTGAAATGTAGTGCATACACCCAAGTTTGCGCCTTTTCCTATACCAGCTGAAGTAGGAATGAGTCCCAGAAGCCACTTAGTCACTCTCCCTTCCTTTCAACAGAATCAACTCTATAATATCCTTCCTGACTGCTGCTTGAACAGCCCCAGGTTATAAACCTTGCAGGATACCCTTCTTGCAGGAAAGCAACTAACAACTATCCTTACTGTTAAGGCTTTCCTATGTCTAACCTAAAGGGTTTTGCCTTAGTATAGTTCTTTCAAATCTTACAGTATGTGGGAAATTAACAAGGCATCAAATAGCAGAATTGCAAAAAAAATAATAGTACAAGCCAGAATAGTACAAGCCTCATAGTTTCTACAACTTCCTCTGCATGGATGGGTTAGGTTTACATAATACAGTAAATATAATGGTTGTTTTTTTTGCAATGCATTCAGACAACTGGATGCAATACGAAGTTTGAAGGATATTCAGAATACTTCAAGTAAACTGTGCAAAAATAATACACATATTTAATATTAATGTAAATTATTAATATTCATTCCATATTAATGGTTGTCCTGGTTTGAAAGCAAAACCAGTGAGAGACTCCAAGTCAGAAATACAATTTATTGGGAAAAGGGGAAAAGGGGAAAAGGACAAAAATACATGCAATAATACAAAGGGAAAAGCTACTGACAAAGTCAGAATACAACCTGGCCAGCGTGCTGGTAGCAGTCCGAATTGGAGTAGCTGCAGTCCTCTTGGGATGGCAGATGTAGTTGCTGTGTCTTCTCAGAGAACCTGTGGAAAGGCTCCGCTCTGTGTAGAAATCTCCAGTTTTATCCAGGTGGGAATGGCTAGCTCCTCCCCTTGGGCAGAGCATCTCACAATGGGTCATTATGAGTCACAAGGTGTGTCCTTAATCACCTCCTCCTCCTGGACGGTGTTATCTCTCAGGCATTGATGGGGCCATTAACAACAGATAAGGAAAACTGCCCCAAGGCAACTTCTACTCAGATGGGAATTGGAAAACGTTTTTTTTTTTTTTTTTTTTTAAAACTTGGACATTATCCACCCCTTTTTCCTATTTCCATCTTCTTTGTGATGAAACCTTACACATAGTTCTCACTTAAGACCAAGTTTCCCTGTGGTACACAACGGGTTTGCCCATCCTTCTGCATTACCCACCAAGTATAACCGGGTCCTTGAGCAAAAACAATCCCACGGATGGGTTTGTCTTTGCCTGGGGTGGGATTAATCCAAACAGTCTTTCCTAAAATACCTTTCATATGTACCACAGGGACTTTATCTCCATCCACTGTCTGCAAGGGTTCAGATTGGGCAGGACCAGCTCGATTTATGGACCCTCGGGTGTTGACTATCCAGGTAGCTTATGCCAAGTTCAGTTCCCAATTCCTGAAAGTTCCCCCACCAAGTGCCTTTAGGGTGGTCTTAAGCAGTCCATTACATCGTTCAACTTTCCCGGCAGCTGGAGCATGATATGGGATATGATATATCCACTCAATCCCATGTTCTCTGGCCCAGGTGTTGATGAGGCCATTCTTGAAATGTGTTCCATTGTCTGACTCAATTCTCTCAGGGGTGCCGTGTCTCCACAAGACCTGTTTTTCTAGGCCTAAGATGGTGTTCCGGGCAGTGGCATGAGGCACAGGGTAGGTTTCCAGCCATTCTGTGGTTGCTTCCACCATGGTCAGTACATAGTTCTTGCCTTGTCGGGTCTGGAGAAGCGTGATGTAGTTAATTTGCCAAGCTTCCCCATACCTGTATTTCAACCATCGCCCACCGTACCACAGAGGCTTCATCCGTTTGGCCTGTTTGATGGCAGTGCAGGTCTCGCAGTCGTGCATGACCTGTGAGATGCTGTCCATAGTAAGATCCACCCCTCGGTCTCGTGCCCATCGGTATGTTGCGTCTCTTCCCTGATGACCAGAAGCGTCATGGGCCCAACGAGCTAGGAATAGTTCTCCTTTATGCTGCCAATCTAGGTCTACTTGTGATATTTTCACTTTGGCAGCTCGGTCTACCTGTTTGTTGTTGTGATGCTCCTCAGTAGCCCGACTCTTGGGTATGTGTGCATCCACGTGTTGAATCTTCACGGTCAGCTTCTCTACTCGGGAGGCAATGTCCTGCCAGATCTCGGCGGCCCAGATGGGTTTCCCTCTGCGCTGCCAGTTAGCCTTTTTCCAGCGACTTAGCCATCCCTAGAGAGCATTAGCTACCATCCATGAGTCGGTGTAGAGATAGAGCCTCGACCACTTCTCTCGCTCAGCAATATCTAGAGCCAGCTGGACAGCTTTAAGCTCTGCAAGCTGACTTGATCCACTTTGTCCCTCAGTAGCTTGTGCCACTTGTCGTGTGGGGCTCCACACTGCAGCTTTCCATTTCCGGCTAGTGCCTATGATTCGGCAGGAACCATCCGTAAAAAGGGCATATTGTTTTTCAGTTTCTGGTAGCTCATTATATGGTGGGGCCTCCTCAGCACGTGCCACTTGCTCCTCTTCTTCAGAAGACAATCCAAAAGTCTCCCCCTCAGGCCAGTTTGTTATAATTTCCAGAATCCCAGGGCGATTCGGATTTCCAATACGGGCACGCTGAGTGATAAGGGCAATCCATTTACTCCATGTGGCATCAGTGGCATGATGTGTAGAAGGAACCTTTCCTTTAAACATCCACCCCAGCACTGGTAGTCGGGGTGCCAGAAGCAGCTGTGTTTCAGTGCCAATTACTTCTGAGGCAGCTTGGACTCCTTCATAGGCAGCCAAGATTTCTTTCTCTGTGGGAGTGTAGTTTGCTTCAGAGCCTTTGTAGCTCCGGCTCCAAAATCCCAGTGGTCGACCCCGAGTCTCCCCAGGCACTTTCTGCCAAAGGCTCCAGGACAAACCATGGTTCCCAGCTGCAGAGTAGAGTACATTCTTGACCTCTGGTCCTGTCCTAACTGGGCCAAGGGCTACAGCATGAGCGATCTCCTGCTTGATCTGAGTGAAGGCTTGTTGCTGCTCAGGGCCCCAGTGGAAATCATTCTTTTTTCGGGTGACCAGGTAGAGAGGGCTCACAATCTGGCTGTACTCGGGAATGTGCATCCTCCAAAAGCCTATGGCACCTAGGAAAGCTTGTGTCTCCTTCTTGTTGGTAGGTGGAGACATAGCGGTGATCTTGTCGATTATTTCTGTCGGGATCTGACGACGTCCATCTTGCCACTTGACTCCTAGAAACTGAATTTCTTGAGCTGGTCCCTTAACCTTGCTTCGTTTAATGGCAAAACCAGCTTTCAGTAAAATCTGGATAATTTTTTCTCCCTTTTCGAAGACTTCCCCTGCTGTGCTCCCCCACACAATGATGTCATCGATATACTGTAGATGTTCGGGAGCCTCGTTCTTTTCCAGTGCAGCCTGGATCAGTCCATGGCAGATGGTGGGACTGTGTTTCCACCCCTGGGGCAGTCGGTTCCAGGTGTACTGCACTCCCTTCCAGGTGAAGGCAAACTGAGGTCTGCATTCCGTTGCCAAAGGAATGGAGAACAAGGCATTTGCAATATCAATGGTCGCATACCACTTTGCTGCCTTGGACTCCAGCTCGTACTGAAGCTCCAACATGTCTGGCACGGCAGCGCTCAGTGGTGGTGTAACCTCATTCAGGCCGTGGTAGTCCACCGTCAGTCTCTATTCCCTACTGGACTTGTGCACTGGCCATATAGGGCTGTTGAAAGGTGAATGGGCCTTGCTGACCACCCCTTGGCTCTCCAATTTACGAATCATCTAATGGATGGGGGTCACAGAGTCTCTGCTGGTACGATATTGCCGATGGTGCACTGTTGTCATGGCAATTGGTACCTGCTGTTCTTCAACTCTTAGCAGTCCCACAGCAGAAGGGTCATCTGAGAGACCAGGCAAGGTATTCAGTTTCCTGAAGTCTTCTGTCTCTACAGCAGCTATCCCAAAAGCCCAGCGATGTCCTTTTGGGTCTTTAAAATATCCATTTCTGAGATAGTCTATGCCAAGGATGCATGGGGCCTCTGGACCAGTCACGATAGGGTGTTTCTGCCACCCGTTCCCAGTTAAACTCACTTCAGCCTCTAATACAGTAAGCTGCTGGGATCCTCCTGTTACCCCAGAAATAGAAATTGATTCTTCTCCTACATATCTTGATGGCATCAGGGTACATTGGGCACCGGTGTCAACCAAAGCTGTATATTTTTGTGGTTCAGATGTGCCAGGCCATCGAATCCACACGGTCCAATAGATCCGATTGTCCCTGTCCTCTACCTGGCTAGAGGCAGGGCCCCTCTATTCCTGGTCATGGTACACGTTGCTCTCTTCTGGTAAATAGGTTCTTCAGGTTCCTTCAAGAGGATCAGTTATATCATTATTCTTATATTGTCTGGAACTCTGTGTTTGAGAGACTGGAGCAGCATTGACTCTTTTTGTGTTAGGTGTTCTTTTTAGTTCACGTACTCGGGCTGCTAAGGAAGAGGTGGGTTTTCCATCCCACTTCCTCATGTCTTCTCCATGCTCCTGAAGAAAAAAACAGAGGTTTCCTCGTGGAGTGTATCCTCTCTCCTTGGCTTGGGAGCGCTGGCTCCTAATGGCAGAGATTCTTCTTGGTTCTGGTGAAATATGGTAGCCTTCTTCCTTAAGTTCCTTTTTTAGTTTCTTATGACTCTCTTCAACCAAGTCCCGGACTTGCTCAGCCAACCTTGTTTCCACGGACGAGACATGGGTACGAAATGGGGCAGTGACCGTATCCTCGTAAATTCTTAATTTATTGGCTAAGACGCCCACCCTGTCCTCGCCTTCTCTCCACTGCAGTGTTGCCAGGTAACGAGAGTACATCTCTGGTCCAAGCCGTGCAAATCGCAACCACATTTGTGATGTGCACTGGACACAGTCTGGACTCTTAGGAAATCTCTCATCTTCTGCGAAAATTATCTCCAACACAGCCAATTCCCTCAGGCATCGGATACCTTGTTCCATGGTATTCCATTTTCCTTGGAGCACCTGGAGGTCTTCTTTACAAAGGTATCTGTCCCTCACACTTGCGAGCAGTCGCCGCCAGAGGCTGAGAGTTTCCTGGGTTCTCCCAATCCCCTGGTCAATGACCACATCTCGGGATAGTGATCCCAGTTGTCTGGCCTCACTTCCATCCAGAATGGTGTCATTGGCTGCAGCGTCCCAGATGCAGAGAAGCCAGGTCAGGATGGACTCATTTGTCTGGCGGGTGAATTCTCTCCGCAGGTCACGTAGCTCACCTAGGGATAGAGAGCGAGTGATGATCCCTGGTTCCGTCTCTTCCGCTGGGTGCGAGGGTCCTGCAGTGTCCTCATCAGTCACTATGCGGACTGATTTGCTCCTCGATTTCTTCTTCTGAACGGGGGCAACTACTATGGGTTCAGGCTGCTCTGGTTTGGTGATGGTTTGTGTGGAGATGCTGATGTTGCTTTCGGTTCCTTCCTCCTCTGTGTCGGTCTGTGTAGACATAGACACTTTTGCTTTGCTTTTTGTTTTTTCCTCCATTACAGTCTGCGTAGACACGGACACTGTTGTTTTCCTTTTGGTTTCTTCTTTCTCTATGGCAGCCTGTGTTGACATGGATGCTGTTGTGGTATTCTGTACAGGCACGGACACTGCTGCTTTCCTTCTTGTTTCCTCTTCCTCAAGAAGACGCTGCACCACACTATGTAGTGTTTTGTTTCTAAGCATGTTGCAGATTGTGCACAGAAGACAAAGAAGAACTAACAACAACATTATGCTGTCCTTGGCATCCAGAGGGAACTTAACATTTTCAAAAGCTGCTGTGTCAAGCCTGAAAAGTTTGAAAACATCAATCTTTACCCCTCCCCCCAGGGGCTGGGTGAGGTTGCTGAGGCCCCAAATGTAGCAGCCTAGATTAGGACAAGCAAACAGAATTGGGTATATATTCTAAATCATGTTCATTGCCTCAGAGGTCATAATGCAATAGACATAGTAGACCAATAAAGCAATTCTCATACCATACCCTGGTCTACACATGAGCATTACAATTGCCAAATAATTCCCCACATTCGGGAAAATATAGAGAGCTAGGTATAAGACCCAAAAAAGCATGTTAAGCATCATAGTGAAGAGGTACCCTCTACAATACAAGATTGTAATTCTGACTTCTCTCAGTAATTTCTTGCCGCATGTTGGGCACCAAAAATATGTCCTGGTTTGAAAGCAAAACCAGTGAGAGACTCCAAGTCAGAAATACAATTTATTGGGAAAAGGACAAAAATACATGCAATAATACAAAGGGAAAAGCTACTGACAAAGTCAGAATACAAACTGGCCAGCGTGCTGGTAGCAGTCCGAATTGGAGTAGCTGCAGTCCTCTTGGGATGGCAGATGTAGTTGCTGTGTCTTCTCAGAGAACCTGTGGAAAGGCTCCGCTCTGTGTAGAAATCTCCAGTTTTATCCAGGTGGGAATGGCTAGCTCCTCCCCTTGGGCAGAGCATCTCACAATGGGTCATTATGAGTCACAAGGTGTGTCCTTAATCACCTCCTCCTCCTGGACGGTGTTATCTCTCAGGCATTGATGGGGCCATTAACAACAGATAAGGAAAACTGCCCCAAGGCAACTTCTACTCAGATGGGAATTGGAAAACGTTTTTTTTTTTTTTTTTTAAAACTTGGACAATGGTAAATATCAGCACTGCTAAAGCAAGCAGGCATGTGATGGTAGTGCCTCAAAAAACTGTTTGATAACAAGTATCTGAGCTTGACATGATTGTGATGACTGCTCAGAATGTCTCATAGCCCTCTGCAGAGCCACAGCCTTATGGCCACTACTGTGACATTTGGCCCAAGACACTTCACTTATGCCCCAATAGTACCAGCCGTGCTGCTCCTTATCCCAGCAAAGCTTTCACACAAGCAATGCAAGAAGGGCTGCCAGGGCTACATCCCTGATGTTTACTGTGTTTTTCTTGTCCATCCTCCCACAAGTCATCCTCAAGCATCTTCACTGTAGCCGCAGAAAAAGCCAGAGACCTGCTGGTGCTCTGACATGTTAGATGATAAATTCCCTCCTGGCAGATGGTAAATCTAGGGCTAGGGGCTTACTTCCAGAAATTTAGTTGATAAAAAAGCCTGTCCTGGGATGACTTTCCTACTCCTACTGTGAAACATTCTTAGATAGGGAGCATGGCAGCTCCTGCAGAGCGCAAAGGTCTCTGCATGGCCAGCGGGAGAAGGCTGTGCTGGGGAGCTGCCTGGGCCTGACAGGTGTCAGAATCTGAGGTATTGATGATTCTGAGATTGCAGAAAGTCTCTGTCTTTCTGCCCCGTTGCCAAAGAAGAAGCCATAATTCGTCTGTGCTGATTTCAAGGTTGTTTATTCTTGCTCATCTCTAACATGTTCTGCTGCCCTGCCGCAGGTCTGTCCTGCAGGGCAGCGTGTGGGGCTCTGCCCTCAGTGGGATGTTACAAACATTAAATACCAGAAACTACCTGTGCTATATTTACAATAATGTGCCAATATCTGTCAACTACGTTGAACAGTGTGTCCCCAGCCTAAACCAATAGAAAAATGCCAACACCACAGTGAAACATGGAGGGCATGAAGAAGGAGAAAAAGGACAAGACACACACAATTTCCTCCATCTTGTACCCTTTGGACCCCTAATCTAGAATCCTAAAATTTTACTTTTGCACCCGTGCCACACTTAATTATTACTTAAATCAAACACTCAGAGCTTGTAATTCATCCTGTAAGATTGAAAACTCTTTTCCATGGACAGAGATCAGAGACAGTGTCTCTGGGGGCTCTGTCCAGGGGGGTTCCTGACCCCCTGCCAAGGTCCCAGGCCTTCCAGGGCAGTCCTGGATTCCCACAGACAGGCACTTCCCTTGCTTTGGCTCCTGCACCATCCCTGCTGCAGGCATAACTGTCAGGGATCAACAACCAAGGTGGGAGCAGGGAATCAAACAGCAAGGCACAAACCCTTTCCAGATGCAAGGACCATGGAAAAACCAGGAATTCTCTATGGGCCTGTCCCACCTCTAGATAGGAGCAGCAGCTGGGAGTCACAGGGCAGTCCCAGTGCCGGGCATCTGGCACATCCCTGGCTTTGAGGGGCCCATGGCTGGTCAGGCTGTGGGGAACTGGAGACCAGCCCTGCTCCAGCATCCTTGTCAGCCAGGGGCTGACACAGTGTCCTGGACCATGGGGAGTCCTGTATGCCTGTGCAGGGACAGCCAGGACAGGGAACTGAGAAAACAGGAGCTTATTTCTCTCCATCTTGCACCCATGCCATCCTCTGCACTTCTCCTTAGACTGATCTGCCATTCAGCTCTGCAGGAAAGAGTTCAAGGTCAGAGGCATTTCTGTAGAGAAAAATCTGCAAGCGCCGTTTTATTCAGCAGAGAAACTGAAAGTTTAGAACACCTGAATGCCTCTTTGCTTGCACAGATGCATCATGAACAAGGACCCTTTTTCCTTATTTCTTCTGTGCTTACGTCTGTCTACTCTGACTTTTCCTGAATGCTGCTGGGCAGGGATCTGGAGTGGCACAGGGAAAACTGGCACAATCACCTTTTACAGACCTCGGGAAGAACTTACTCATTTTGTGGAGAATTTCACTGAGCAAAGAGATAAAAATCTGCTAAGACATCTATTAGTACGTGTTTTATTTGGTTTCAAGTAAATGTCAAAATTGACCATAAGAACAAAACAAGCTACAATGCTGGACAATATTTTACATGCACATTGTATAGGTTACATAGCTCTACCTTCACCATGTTTCTTTTGTATTTCTCAGGTATTATGTCATAGTTTATTTTTCTGTCCTAAACTAAGCTTCCCTGTGAGGGAATTCTTGTTCCTTCTTATCTGAGAAGAACTCTTCCCACCCAAAACTCTCCTTTCTCCCTGAGAGACATGGTAGTGATAAGCTGCATATGCTGTCACAGGTTACTTGTCAGTGACTGAGATTCACCAGCACAAAATAAATACCAAACAAGTGCAGTGGCAATGTACATTTAATTTAAATGAACTGCCAGCAATCAACTGAGTTCAGAGGTAGGAGCTAATGTTGTCTGGAAAAATTAAGACATTTGTTTGTCTAATTGTAACTAAGAGTGAAGGGATGTCTGATGTCTTCAGCTTCTGCTCTCCAGCAAATATGAAACTTAGCTTGTGATGTTAGCAACTGGATTTTCTAGGGGAAAAAAAAAAAAAGTAGTATCTTTTTTGTAAAAGATAAGCTTTTAGGAAATCACAAGAACTGAAACTATTTCACCTTTAAAACCACTCTAGAATACATGTTTTTGGATATAGTTCCTTTCAAGAGCAGTCTTATTTTCCATGGAAACCACTTTATTTGACATTAAATTCCTACAGCAGAAACTACTGCCCCATTAGGACATGCTGCCCAATCCATGCTGTAATGAGCTATTTTTATACTCTTCCCTCTTCTGACATAAGGTCATGCCACGTTCTTCCCTGATGAGTTAGCAAACAGCTTCACAGCGCCACTGTCTTCTGTCCTCTGTGCAGCTGCTGCCCAGGCTCTCCTCTTGCTTCTCCTCTGCTTCTGGAGTTTCACACTGCCAGATTAGGCAGATTTGTTCCTTGAGACACTGTGGTTTTTTTCACAGCAGAGACTGAAACAATACAGTTTTTAGCTCTGTTGCTTCTTGGCTAGAGACACTAGGAGGAGGTAAAACAGATCTAAATAGGCTGCCTGTTGTGAGAGTGAGGAGACACCTACCTATGTAAAGGCAGGACAGGTCCAGAAAATGTCCCTTTGGACAATTACAGAAAATGTCTTCCTTTCCTATTCCCCTGCAATCAAACCTCCATGTGTGAGAACACATCCAGACACAGAGTGCTCAGTAAATGGTAAAGAAAGCAGTGCAACCTCTCAACCCTCTGCAAAACTTGCAGTTTTTGGGACTTACAAATGCCTATTTAAAATTTAGCCCAACATTTGCAAATTCAGTGCATACTTAGATCCCCTGGGAAAGAGGCCTTGATGCTCAGAGACATTGTGCAAATGTGATTTGTATTCTGCAGCCAGGCTTCGCATTAACAATGCAAAACAAGCCCACTTGATCTGGTGAACCAGAAATTAATTTAGCTGTCCATCTTGGGTATACTTCCAGAAAGAATATTAGCTTTTATCACCCTTTTCACAGGGAGATGAACTGTTGATCATGTTTGAAAAGTATCTTTTCTTTCAGCAACCTTACCTGCTGCTAGTGGAAGGGAGAAAAGAGGGTTGTTACTAAAGCAGCATCTATACTTTTGTTCACAGTCAAGGGTGTTTGGTATTATGATAATGTCTGGCAAATAGAGTGTGCAGTTGGATCAGAACACTAAAATTCAACAGTTCAGCTGTGTGGCATGTTTAACACATTGCTCCTCACACTGAGAAAAAAACAGGCTTCTTCACCCACTTTTATGGTACACATTTTAGTGGTCAGATTAGCAATTTTCCATGTACATCTTAAGCAAAAATTTATAGATAAGCTATGACCAGATTGTCTTTAGAAAGCTTAGATACTCAGCATCAGTAAAAGCATTCATAAAAACAGGGCTTTAGGAGTAAAGAACATACACAGAAGTGCAGCTTATGCTGGGCAGGGCACAGCCAGCACCTGCATTGCTGTGAACTCTTCCATAACTACATCCACTTTTGGGTATTTTTATCACCTTAAGTGCATGAGAACAAGTAAGGTGGAAAAAATCTATCCATTTACTTACCTTCTGAAGATGTGGGAATCATTTTGAGGA
The DNA here is from genome assembly GCF_050655825.1 of Lonchura striata. Classification (NCBI taxonomy): domain Eukaryota; kingdom Metazoa; phylum Chordata; class Aves; order Passeriformes; family Estrildidae; genus Lonchura; species Lonchura striata. Next base: position 78,869,244 of record NC_140705.1, on the reverse strand, counting down.
ATGAGAATCCTTTGATTCTCAGGGTTCCACCCCTTGCAAATCAAGGTGGAAAAGACTTTATTTGCTTGTTCATGCTGTAATGGTGGTCTAAGAACACGAGCAAGACAAGATTTATAGGTGGACTTAGTATTTTTCTCTTAGATCAACTATTTCATTTGAAAAATAAGTCAAGTTTTGTGCACACAAGTCCTTCCTTGGGCCTTAAAGCCCATATAATTTTTACAGCCTTAAAGCTCACCTAATTTTTACAGCCATGCCAGCTGTAAAAATAGGTTGGGCCAATGAAAGAAGTAGCAGGAGAATCAAGAGATATGCAGGAGTGAGACAGAGCAGGTTGGTTCACACACACTGTAAGACCTCTTTATTTACTTTGCAAGAAGTCTTTTTGCAGGCTTAATCAGAATACTAAAATCTGATCTAACTAACCAATTCAATTTTATAATAAATATACAGAGATCAATATGTTTTATATGATCCTGGAATTACAGATAATATAGAAATATTGAAATGTTGTTTAAATATTTTTTTCATTAATTATCTAAGAAAAGCAGAACTTGTAACAGATTCTTATTTTCTCCCTAATGCAACAGATCTCATACACAGGACATCAAACTACTGACTGGATTTAATATGAAATTTTTTAAACAAGAGCATCTGATTGAAAGAGGCTAATCCCACAAAATTTCTGTTTAAGAGCAAAACAGCATTCTGAACAATTTTTGACTCTTGTAAAAAAGCTGGTATAAACAAATGAGTTCATTAAAAGTAATTGATAATATTAAAAGCCACCACCAATATCTGAAATTTATTTTTAAAAATATTTGTATGCTTCAGATTTAAAACCATGATAAACTAGAAAACTTAGTTTACAGGCAAAGATGAGATTGACAATTCAGCAAATGAGTTAATAATTAAACTAGTTAATGATACTATTGTATCTGTACCCCTGCCACGGAGAAAGGTTTTATGAGGAAGGTATAAAATCCTTAATATATTACCTGACATGCCAGATATTTCTGACTATAGATCAAAAAATATAGAGTTATGCAACCTATGTCTTCTAAACCAGTATATAACACAGAAGTATGCAGGCTATCATAACAGAGTGCACCATCCCTGAAGACAAAACAGACTGAAAAAAATTTACAAAAACCCAAATCAGATTAGTAGTCTTAAAATAATCTAATTGCCTACTGAATTGTAAATACTGATAATCAACACTGCCTGGGTAAATAAATTATCCTTTATCAAATTATTCTCGTTTTCAAAGTATTTTTTTTTTATTTGAGTTGTTTGGGTTTTTATCCCTCTCTCTAGCTCCCCATTTTATAGGATTTTCATATGAGAAGTAAAATGAATATCTATGCACTGTTAGTCTTTGTTAATTAGAGTAAGTTCTTTAGTAAAAATGGGAGGGAAAATCAACATAGAAACAAGGTAAGTTTTTGAAGGACCTAGTTAAAAGGTTTATCAGTTTCTGTTATGTAACGTTGTCAAGCACAGCACGAGTGAAACCACAGACACTGAGTGCATAGTGATTAAATGAAAGAACAGTGATATTTTTAGGGGAATGATATAGATACTTATTTCTGTAATGACTTAATGCTTTGAATTTGAAATCTTTGTAAGTCAAGTAATGAAAGAAATTTTACTCTTGCACCTTTTTGAGCTAATGAAGTCAAGACACTTGAAAAATTCATGTTCAACTATGGCTATTCTAATAATAGGAGTGCTGAAAGTGCAGTATTATCCAATCCAATAAGATTATGAAAGTCTCCTGAGTATATCCTCTAATGCATATTACATGTGTAAAGTGGAATCTTTAATGATAAATTCTGCAAGTTTGGTGTTCAGTTAGAAAGTGAACAGTTGGACTAGTGCTCTCTCTGATACATAACATCTGCTTAGCTCTTGCCAAAATGTTAACACCTGTTAGGTTTTATTTTCATTGAAAACTTACTAGATAATAATACTTGTCCTATGGATTTATAGTCTACAAATGTGCATTTCTTATAATAAATAACCCCTATACATATTTTTAGGAAATAACTATTCAATTGCTCTTTTTCATCTGTACAGAATATGCAATGTGGGAAATAACCAATGCATTAGCTCAGAAGCTTTTTCAGCTCTACTGAACTGAAGCAAAAGTAGCAAATGAGGACATTGGATAAAAGACAGCAATCTCTTGACTGATAATATTGTATAGCTAGCCTGGCTTTAGAACTGCAATGAAATAGTGCACTTCTACCATATGTGTCATTGTAAGCAATAAAAATTTAGCCATTGGAATTTACAAAACAGATCCTGAAGAATTGAAAAAGGAGTCAGGCTGGCTTTTGATGTCTTTGTTGACTCTACAGAGAAATTAACAAAAAATGCATTGAAAAAAAGAAGTAAATTAATGTTACAAACAGCAAAATTCAGCACTCAGTGAAAAGTAAAAAAAAAAATATTTCTAACTGTTCTGTGTTCTCCAAGGAGAAGATCAAGAGGATGAAAATCTTGAATTTGAATCTAGTCCAGCGTAGTAGTTACTTAAACACAGGGTGAAAATTACTCCTGGGGCTATGAGTGCAGATGATTTTTTGGGCATATTGACATTTCTAAATGGCTTGTCAGTCTTCTTCTTAAAGATGATGCTTCATTATGTTCTCAGAAATAAAAGCAATGCTCCTTGTGTTGCATTCCAGGAGTGGTATTGTTTGTGTACAGGGACAAGTCTCATTGGAACGAAGCACTGAAGAATGAATATGTCAGTGCAAAACAAAATATTTAAATAACTATACTAAGATTTGATGGTTCTTCAGTATTAAACTGCATGGTAAAAAATTAAATGCATTATAGCTTCTTTGTTTTCTTTTCCTCTATTTGCATGTCTTAAATTATGAAGAAGTAAAGCCTATTTATGTATCTTTACAGCTAATGGGACAATCTTTCACAGCCTCACTGTGATATAAATTCTTTCCATATAAGGCAGAAGATTTACAGTTGGGATGTGACTTGTTTAAGCAAAGTACCTATTACTATTTTAGACTCCCTAAAGAATTCTCATGAGGCTCCAGCTGTCACTTGATAAAGAACTGGGTCTCCTTCATGTCCTGTAACTTTTTTTGCTGGCAAGAACCTGAAGTTTTCTAAATGACCCTAATAATTTCTTTCTGGGTAGTTAAATCCTGCCTCTGATGTGTACAGAGTGAGACAAGGTGGGTACTAAGGGTCTGATACCATTTTTGCTTTGCACTGTAATTGGTTGTCAACAACAACACTGAAGACTTGCCTCAATCTGCCCGCTGGAGAAGTCTTTGAGCTGGGCACCCCATATGTTACTGGATCTTGTGTCCTAAAATGCCGAGACTCAGGAACGGTTCTGAATTTGCCATACACAAAATGGAAGAAAGAGTCCCTTCCATTTGCACCAAGTCAGACACTGAAAAAAATCACACCTAGTGCCAATTGCAAAGTATGAGAAATTTCTAAAACAGAAAGCTTCTTTTCTCACTCTTTTATTTTGCCTGCATAGCATCTGGAGAGGAAAATAATCCTCGTGCCTGGCAATTTCTGTGATGGCTGCTAGGTAAGTTCTAGAGGATGGAGATTACCAAAGCCATGTACTGCTGTCTAAAAGGCTTGCACAGCCAAAGCCTGACACTGGGGAACCCCTCTCCCATAATTTAGCTTGATGTCTTCAAGTCTATGGGAGTCCCTGAGAAAAAAACTGGAAGCATGGCCTTTAATAATACAGCAGATCAGTGAAAAGGTTGAGAGCACAAAGGACCCAGAACAAACACAACCTTTATGAGAGCTAGAAATAGGTGTGAGATTCAGCAGCACAGAGAAGGGGGTATTTTAAATGGATGCCTCATCTGTTTTTATTGTAGAATTCACTGAAATACAGAGCATACTGAAAGTGGGGAACAAACCATCACATTGGCTAATTATTAGAATATTAGTTTATTTTAATTTATAATGGATGATTTTTCCCCCTTTAGATTTTTATGCAATTTTTTTTTTTTTTGTAGCAGTTGAAATCTTGTATTTTGAGTATGCATACTGCTTTCCAGGAGAGGGCAGTCCATTCTCAGGATAAATTGGCTCCCACCATGTTCTTAATCTGAGAAGACTCGGAGGAAAGGGCCAGAGTTTGTGCTCAGGGCTCCCTGGCTCTGAGCCTGCACGTTTTTGCAAAAAATCGGAACATCGAAGGATGTGTCCCAGACCGAAGCTGCCCCCACGTCAATCTTGTGCTGCCCTGACAGTCCCAAGGGAGCCCTACAAAGCAACATCAGGAACCTGGACTGGCGGGTTTCCTTTCTAAGTTCAAAGAGGAAGTTTTTTTGGCAGGGCACAACCAAGACCCCAAGATGTGGCTGCATTTCATACAAAGCTGTCTTGGATGAGGAAAACTAAAGGTTTTCCCTGAAGGTTTCCACTGTCTCCCTGAAGAAGGAAGAATGCAAATATGCTACTGGAAGTACATCAGTAACCAGTAATATGCAAAAAGGAGGCACCGAAGTGGGATGAATGTATAACCACAGCTGTGTTCTCTAACATTCTCACAGGGGGAAGAGGAGGGGCAGGTATCTCTTTTCTATGGTGACCAGTGACAGGACTCAAGGGAAAGGCTTGAAACTGAATTGGGGAGATTTAGATTGGAAATTAGGAAAATATTTTTCACCCAGAGAGTGACTGGACACTGGAACAGGCTCTCCAGGGATATAGTCACAGCACTAAGCTTGACAGAGTTCAAGAAACATTTGTACAACACTTTCATGGCCCATGGTTTGAGTCTTGAGGTGTCTTGCACTGGTCCAGGAGTTTGACTCATTGATCCTGCTGGGCCCCTTTCAACTCAGCACATTCTATGAGTCTATGATTCTTTGAGGGCATAAAAGCTCTGAACACAGACAGGAGCTAAGACTGAACTTTCATTTAATGTAATTTTGTTCTTCAATTAATTGCATTACTTTTCATATTTTTACAGAAAAATATCAGGTTTTTTTTTCTGAAAACACAATGTATTGAGTCAGACTGTGTTTCTTCCCTTACAATCATGCCTGTGCTTCTGCTTGTTTCTGCCAGGTATGTGATTCACATAAGAGACCTTTGAAGTCTGCTCTGGAGTAAAAAGCAGGGTAGCCACATCAACAAGATACAGCAGCTAAAGCAATTAGCCCTAACAGCGTCTGGAGGAGACACTCCCGAGCTTGCCTGAGATAGTGTGTTCAGGAATAGCATTTCAGGGGACTGACATCCACAGCAGATACTGACTCCTGAGCTGGTGTGGCAGCACTAGTAGAGGTGCTCAGCAGCAGTGAGTGAGTGCTCTTGTGGCACTGCATTGTGACCTGCACTGCAGGATGTAATAAATGTAATTTATAAATGTAATAACACTCAAGGAAGGAGAAGGTGATTTCTTCCACAAAATGTCAAAGGAGTTGAATTTACCTCTTCAAATTCAATCTCTCATGAAATCCATTTGCTCATGCTCCTACACACAGGCATGTGAAGCACCTCTTGGCCTGGACCTCTGCATCCAAGTGGTCTGCCCAGGATCACTGGTGGGGCACAAGGGATTCTGGCTCCTGAGTCCTCATTATGTCTCTATGGTTATTTTTGATTTGCAATGGCTAAAAGGTTTTTGGACAGATATTTTACATCATTTCAGAGTCAGAAATGTAATGGGGCAATCCTTTTCTGCAGCCTGTCTTCCTGATCAGTTACAGAAAAAGGAAGGGCACAATAGGGTGTGCAGTCTTGTAGTTGGAGTGCTGTAAAAGGAAGGTCAAAGCACAGTACAGCTCTCACATTTTACTTGAAGGCTAAAGCATATATCACCTGAGTAATAATCTAAGAATTGAACTGTAAAGACTAATAGAATATTTTGATTTGCTTGGAGAATCAAACAGAAACTTGAAATACAGTGATAAACAATAGTACAACAAATCAGTGAATATATTGACAGGATCAAATTATTAGAAAAATAGACTTCTAAGAGCAATGTACTTTCTGCAGGCTTGTAATAAGGATAGAAAAAGATAATAATCGTCGTGGGCTAGGATGAAAATCTTTGTACTACAGACATAAAGAACAGAGGAATTCATTACCAGGGAAGGGTACACATTGTTTTTATTAGGAAGGCATTATTAGGTTAGGAATATGTATAAAACTTTGTATTTAATCTCAGTTCACTATTTGATCTGGAAATTAGACCTAGATATTTCCTAAATTATTTTTAGTGCATTTGCTATTGCACCATCTACCCACAGTACAGTCAAACCCACTTTCTACAAGTTCCTTCACAGTCTGAGACAGGTCCTGAAGGTAGGAGTGTTTGGTAGGCAAGAGGATGTATCCTCCAAAGGGCAACAGTGACTGTACCACAGTCTCTGTTTCCTCCTACTCTTCAGTAGTACAGTGTGCTGTCTAGGTGGGCAATTATAAATAATTATGCATGTAAATAAGTGTGCATAAGAAATACTAACTTTTTTCTTTTGCAGTACCTGAAAGGAAATTTTTGTAAGCTGAATTTTCCTTTTCCAGAGAATTTTACCTTCTTCTTCCCCTTTATTAAGAGTTTTAAATCCTGTGAACTTGAGGAAGCACTATGGTTTCTGTTTGTTTCTGAATTTGCTTTCATTAATCTATGGTTGTGCCTTGTGACATCTGCCTTGCCCTAGCCCACTCTCCAGTCCTAAACCATCTGCCACCCTTGCCAGACCTCAGGTATAACCTGCCACAGTGCCAGTATCATTCTTTTGCTGATTCAGATAATTGCACAAATGCCCATCTTCTCCTCAGCAACCTTTCTCAGAGGGCCATCTGTATCCCTGCCGAGAACTGGGTGTACTGCTAACTCCCTAGATAAATATATATAGTCTTTTCCTTGTATTTCACTCATCCCAATGCTAGAATGTCTGTGCAATGATCCTAGTCCTCCCAGTCCAACTGGTAATGATTTCAGTATTTCAGGATATCCTTTGTAGAAGAAGGGACACAGACTATGTCTATCCTAGTAAATTAAAAATGGACCTGCACACTATCCCATGATGCTGCAAGCTGTTCAAACGTTAGCACATTCCCTGGCATAGCTCTGGCCCATGCTGGCCAGCATGGTCTCACAGAGTGCCAAGACATAGTTTGGGAGTTGACAGAGTTTGGGGGCTTTTTTAGTGAACAGGGCAACTGTCCACTTCTTTCTTGATAAAACCCAGCAGTATTGGTAGAGTCTTGACCACCAGATGTACAAATGTTCTGACTGGAGAAGCAATGCCCCACAACGTGGCATTCCTGCTTATTGACATTCATGAGAACATCTATGTAACTGTGTAAACAAATTCTCTTTTTTTTTTCCTTTGAATTCCCATTTAAACTGAACCACTTCTCTCATAAGTAGGATTTTACCATAGAAGGAAAAAGGTTCTTTTTGTTTATCAGAACTTGAGAAAACAAAAGGCAAATCCTGTATAATTTTTAGGTTGAAGGACACATGAACACATATAGATGTGAATTTGAGTGAGGACTCCCAATCAACAACAGTTATAATGAATTCAGGGAGCATTTCCCCACATAAGAACTTGCACTGTGATGACTGGATAGGACAGCAGTCACTGGTGGAACAGTGAGGGGAACAATCTTTCTCTCCCCAACAACTTAAAAGAGCTCAATTAATTTTTGCATTCTGAATCAGATCAGGGATGGGATCTCCAACAGTTTCACAAGCAGAATCATTTAATACACACAAAAATTGTTGACCAGAAAATAGTGATTTAGGATAGAACATAAAATAAGAGATGGGTTGTTGGCTGGTTTGAACAGAGATTTATGTGTCAAGAAGTCAGAACACACTGGGAGGATTTGAGGAAAAAAGACTGATGAGAAAGCTGAAAAAGTTAAATTAACATATAACATTTAAGTATTTGTCTTATCACTGCCATTACAGTTTACAGCTAATGGTAGCCTTGCTACAAATTGTGATTACTTTGCCATATAAAACACAGTCCAGGCCACTGATGAATGACAAGCTGTTCAATTTTTCCATCTATTACTTTCTAAAGCACTTTAAAGGCTATTGCAGTTCTCTCAAATATTTATAAAGAGATGCTTTTGGAAAGCAGACAGCTATTTTGCCATATGTCTGAATTGCTGTTCTTCAGTATGTTCCTGAAGAGTAATGACAACTCTTAACATTTCAAGGGCAATTTAAAGGGATCCTCTTCATTTACATTTAGTCCACAATTTGTGAAAAAATGACTGAAGGGTCATATTTAATATTTGAAAACATTATTTTTTTTTTTTAAATCCAGCACATTCTCTTCTACTTTTACATACTGTAAGGCAAATGTGTGGAAAGTAAGAGCAGCTGGCTAACAAAACACAAACAATGCAAACCAAACATACACATTTGGGAATCCCCTTAGTATTCTGTTGTGACAGTGTGGCATCACTAAGCTCCAGGCTTGCCATTTCTTTCCTGTGAAAGAAACTGACCCATGGTAATTCAAACTTCTACATTGACATATAGCGTGTGTAATGAACAGCAAAAATCAATCCCTTAGTTTCATTTATTATTTAAATTTAAAAATTCTCCCCTGCCCTCTCAGTATTTAACAAATATGTAAAAGTGAGTTAGAAACAGCAGACAGATTAGTAAGCAGTCACAGCAATGATTGAGAACAGAGACCAGAAGGCATTTTTAAGAGTGCCTGGAACAACGTCATGCAACAGATGGTACTTGGTAGGAGCACTTGCATTTCAATTTCACTTTGGCATGCTGCACTTGTTTGCATGCAAATCCTTCACATACAGCTCAAAATTTATTGAAATATAATTTTTCATTAGTAATATTTAGGAGATTAATGTCCAGGATTAAAAAAAATATATATTGTTATCCTTTTTTTTTTTTTGCCTCATTTTCACTTTCCCCCCACCCACATGAAATAAGAAATGTCAAGTCCAGCAGTTTAAGTTAACCACATATCTTTAATTGTGTTCTTTCTGATAAATAATTGTATTTTCTTACAGATAAAAGGAAAAGTAGAAGTGTCTAATTTGTCAATCAGCAGACTCGAAATCTTCAGTGTCAGATCAAAAATCTCTTTTTTCTAGCCCTGAGAAAGATTTGCAGCATGCACACAAGATAAATAAACAATCAGCTGAGGACAGTTTTAGTAGAAACTTTTACATGATCCCACTCCACCAGGCTCAGAACTGTAGCTTAGGGAGGTTGAATGAGAGGCTGAAAAGAAAAATGTGAAAAGTCAGTTGGAAAAGCAAAACTGGAGAGAGCAGGCAAAAGTGAGAATAAGAGACAAGAAAAATGATGAGAAGCACTATCGGCTGCAGAGAAGTAGAAGTACTCTACCCTTAGAAGAAGCCAAACTTAAGTCCTTTCTTCCATGCACAGTTACTGGACTTTGTCATACTACAGTTTAGTGATTCAGATGAATAAATCCAGTCTTAACAATAAAAATGCTCTAAATTCACATATAAAAATAAATAAACACAAAATAAACACAAAATAAAACAAACACAGAAGGATCTGAATGTTGTCCCATACTTAAATATATCTTGTTCTCATGTTTACACTCCAGGATGCCACAGTAATTCAGTGTGGTGTCAGGACCAATTGTGAAACACCATGGTCTATTTTCAGTTCCATCAGGTTTCATGTAGTACTTTTTTTCAAACCCCACATGAATGAAAATTTAATCTCTAAAGTTGTAATAGAAAGGAAAATATCATTATAGAATTAGTGAAGCTTTTTTTGGTTTTATTTTTTCCAAATATTTGTGGCTCAGTTCATGTAATTTGAAAGCTAAGAAAATGGATACTTCCCTTGTGGATCCACTGTGTTTGCCTGCATATTTTTCCATAAGATAAGCTGTCATAAAGAGCTTGTCTATCACTCCATTGCCTGCCCTGAAAGAACTACCAGACACGCATCCACGGGGAATTCAACAGTGTCCCCTGTATTTTTTACATTAGAAATTTATTTATTTATTTATATTATTATTATTTAATTTTATATTACTGTATGCAACAGTACTCTGTATTTTCATGCAGCATCAGCTATTTGACTTTTATTGCCATATATATTGTTCTAACCTACAAGGTTTAAAAGAGGTTCACATAAAGAACTGTTGATTTTTTTTTTGACAATAGAGAGAGCAAACTGATTTAACAACATAATTTTCCAGTAACACACATCATACCTGTTTGAATCCACCTGAAGAGCAAGCAGGCCTTTGTTGTGGCGCGGCATGCGCTCCTCGCCGCGGCACTCCGAGCCGTGCTGGGCTGGGCGGTGAGGGAAGAGAACGGGTGGCCGCTTCCCCCTGCAAGCTCTGCAGTTCAGTTCATGGCGCGCGGGGACAGACAAAGGCGACACGGGACTTGGGGGTGAACGGGATGGTTTTATTCACTGAGCCCCAAGACCCCGGCGGGCAGGGGGGCAAAGGTTTTATACAGAACTCAGGAGGACGGGTGTAGGAACAGTAACCACTAAGGGAATAGCAGGGGAGGAGTTTAGGGCAGAACTAACATCTGGAAGCTGAGGAGGGGGCTAGAATGAATGACAGGGAAGGTTCTAGGGAAAGGGGCAGGGAAAGGGAGGATTGACCACTTGGAGATGGGGGGAAACAGATATTAAACAAATATCAAATGAAAGAAAAACACACCACCGCATCTCCCTCTTTTCCTTTACAAAAAGAAGGAGAATTCTGTGGTTTAAGCAAATTAATAAAACATGCAAATAATATAAAATCATATGATAACATTGTAAATTACTTAAAGGACATGAAAGACACATTATTGCATTTATAGGGCAGGAAGAGTAGTAACCGCCTAAATTAGACACAAGACTGCACAAAACTTGCTGTTTTGCTGCTCTGAGTAACAATCTAGAATAATGTAAATAATTGAAATAATTGAAATAGAATTGAAATCAGATAAAGTCAGGCGATTGAAATAAAATGAAATAGTTAACAGAAATTAAATTAAAAAATTGAATTAGAATGATTAAAATCACAATTATTTAATTTAAATAAAATAATTAAATGGAATCAATAAAAGATCAACTAAATATAACTAATAAATTTTTAAACTTCGCAGCAATGCAGCAAGCCTGAAGCGATATAGTAGCTGAGTGATTCCTGTAGCAATAATGGTTAAACACAGCCTTTAAGTCAAAAAATATCAGAAAAGACTGAATTAATTATAATTACAACAAAACAACTTAATATAAAATTAAATTGTAACATTACATATTATTAAAAAAACATAAATTGAAAGACATTAAAAAATGATAAACTAATTGTGATTACAACATATGAAACATATAAAAACTTCATCTGGAATATATAAAATTGTCCTAAATGAAAGTCCAAATTAAGGGTACAAAGCACAGCAGGATTTGTGACTTCATCTGATTTAGAATTTGCTTCGTCGCGGCGCTTGCGATGTTCAGCTTCTTAAATTCTTAAAGCAGAGTCAGCGGATAACGGCGCTTGTCTTAAAGCAGAGTCAGCGGACAGCGATGTGGTTTGTTCAATTTGAATGTCCGTTTGAGAGGTGGGCATAATATCTTAAGTATTAATTAACTGGGATGATCTTTTTTTCTATAAAATATAACTCAACAAACAGATTATTCAAAAATAATCAAAAGCAAAAAGAGGAATTTGTAGTTAAATAAAAAGGAATATTGGGTAGGGTACATTAAGGAATAGGATAGGGGAATCAGACAATCACTTAATTAGTGATTGCCATGATTAACAGGGGGTATTGGTAAGGGGTGGACCGGGGCGCCGCCATTCCAGGGGGAAGACAAAATGGCGGATCCTCAGTCCCGGGTTTCGGCTCCATTTCCTCGGGAGAAGATCCCTCCCGACCCTCCCCCCAGAGGACGAGCCCGAAGAAGGATGGGGAATATCCAACCCCGCCTCCCCCAACAGGGACTAGCCTCGTGCAGGGACGGTGCAGGGCCATTGGGGGAGAAATGGGACTGGCGGGAAGCCAGGGGCGGAAAAGAAGGGTCAAGGCGGGAAAGCGGGTCCCGAGTGGCGTGGCCAGCGCCATCTTGGGAGGGGGTGCCAGATACACTGCACTTGGCCTGAGCAGTGTCCGGCAGGGCACTTGGGGCGGCTCGGCCACAGCAATCCCCAAGGGAGGATAGGAAAGGGTTTTAGGAAAGTCCGAGGGGATGGGGGCATAGGGAGCTTCACAGAAGCAAAAAGGGGAAATTTATAGGGGGGGGGGGCCGCCCGACGCAGCTGGATGTCGGCGCAATGCGTGGGTGTAAAGGGCCCCGTTTTAACAACGCTCCTATAGCTAACGTGTCGCCCTCTTAGCTGTTCCCTACTGGTGTCTTTTCTACCCCCTCCATCCAGCCCAGAATGGGGAGGGGAGGATAGAGAAGACAACTTTTTCGAGGAGAAGAAAAAGCGATCTAATCTAGGTCCCCACAGAAGACTAGGCGAAGGATAGCACTCAGTGCTAGCTTCCCCCAGAAAAAGAAAACCCACCCGCTTGCCAGGGACATGCAGGGATACAGCCCCAGTCTGGGCGCAGACGGGGGTTAAAACACGAGAAAAAAAAAAGTGGCAGACCTAGCCGTCCGTCGGGGCGACCCCCACCCCGTGTAGCCTACCTTACCTTGCAGGCTCGGACGGAGATGGCTTGAATATTCTCTTCGACTCGATGGAAAAGTCGCGCTAAAAACTGGGGATGTTCCTTCTCTTTCGGTTTGGCCCTTCCGGAAGCCTGGGTGTTCCCGTTAAACCAAGACTCGTCCCCGAAGCCTTGGTTTCGGCCACTATCAGCCTCCGGTGGTCTCACTGCAGCTGCTGACCGAGGAACGAACCTCTTCTCGGTCAGCCTTTCTTCAGGCTCTCCCGAGCCGCTGCCAAAACCGCTCTCTCTGTCCTCGGGTAAGTCTGCCCGCCAAAAAGCTCTGCAGCCCGGCTGCCCGTGCAGTGCGGCTGCTCCCGGGCGGGAAGATGGTGAGAACAAAGAGGGTCCCGGAGCGTCAGTTTTTCGCTCGGCGCTCAGCTCCTCTTAGCATCAGGCAGAGCTTTTACGGCCGTAGATGTTCCTCTTCCCTCCTTCTTCTTCTGTGAGGCGGCGCCCCCACGAATTTGCCCGTTTTTTTTACAAGACGAAGGAGGGAACCATCCTCTCGCTACCATATGTTGTAGCGCGGCATGCGCTCCTCTCGCCGCGGCACTCCGAGCCGTGCCAGGCTGGGCGGTGAGGGAAGAGAACGGGCGGCCGCTTTCCCCCTGCAAGCTCTGCAGTTCAGTTCGTGGCGCGCGGGGACAGACAAAGGCGACACGGGACTTGGGGGTGAACGGGATGGTTTTATTCACTGAGCCCCAAGACCCCGGCGGGCAGGGGGGCAAAGGTTTTATACAGAACTCAGGAGGACGAGTGTAGGAACAGCAACCAATGAGGGAATAGCAGGGGAGGAGTTTAGGGCAGAACTAACATCTGGAAGCTGAGGAGGGGGCTAGAATGAATGACAGGGAAGGTTCTAGGGAAAGGGGCAGGAAAAGGGAGGATTGACCACTTGGAGATGGGAGGGGGGGAAACAGATATTAAACAAATATCAAATGAAAGAAAAACACACCACCGCAGGCCTTCTTTCATGCTTCTCATATAGTAACATCAACATACTGGCAGAAAAAGGTGCAACAATGTAATGATGCTATTTCAGTTTCATTTGTCACATACTATCTGTTACCTAACCAAAAAAATCCTGTCTCCATTTAAGAATGCCTTAAGTGTCTGTTTTGCCTGAACAAGAACCACAAAACTGGAAGCATATGATACCATTTTAATCAAAATGGGGTGAATTACACAGTGTCTTCAAAGCATATTTGTCTTTCTTACGTTTGTGTAAGAGACAAGAATCAGAGTGAGAGATATGTGGAGGAAATTATTCACTATAAATTACCTCAGCAAAAAGCAACTGTCTTTGATAATCTATGGTATAGTATTGCTTAAACTATGCTAATAATGGATATTTCAGAAATGATCACTCATAACATTTAGACAAATATGACAAGATCAAACAGTGATGTGTGGATTGTACTACCCACCCAGTTCTGGCACAGCACCCTCTTCAGAGTTCTGTCTTTTATTCCTCTATTCCTCTATAATATCCTGCCCCCTCCTTTCTTTTTTTTTTTTTTTTTTTTTTTCCACTCTAGGAGATAAACTGAAACAAAACACACCACTGATGAATAACTTTATGTATGCTTTATCTGACATTCTGCACTTGTTCTAACATATTCAGCAAATTTCAAATCCTGGTCCTCCAGAAACATGCATCTTATTCCACCACCATCAATAAAGTAAAATTAATGATATTGAGTACTTATGAAAGGAAACTCATTGAAGTTGTATTGTTTTCAACAGGAAGATCCTGTTGAAACCAAGAGAAGGATACACATAAAAATCAATAGGCTGTTTTGTTCAAGCTGTTCTCCTGCTACTTTTGACAGCATGTGACTTTATCTCCAGCTTCCCATGTAGCATTTGCATTAAAATGTTATTTCTTTCATTTGCATTAATGTGACAAACAGAATAAAGCACATTCTCCTGGGAGTGGTACAGGGTAATGTTGCTGGAATAGGCAGTGGGGAATACAGAAACAGGCAGGGCAAAGACAGAGGCTTTAGCAGTTCATTTGAAGAGGAATATTAGCTTAGTGGATAGCAGAGTTCTTCCCAAAAAATGCCTTGACACCTTGTACTATGACATTTTAGATCTCACTTCCAGTTACCTGGCATGCCTTGTTCACAGCAGAGCCATGAAGACAAATATATACAAAATTATAAATTAATCAAATGTGATATGAAGGAGGGCCTTGGAAGTGTGTAGACAGTGAGGCAGAACACTTCTCTGACAACCCCTTACAGGATTATAAAGCAATGAATTTGTGAACCATCTGTGACTCTTTGAATCTCTAATCTCAAATTCTGTGTGTGCTTCAAAATAGTTCCAGTTCAGCTACTCATTCATTTTTTTCTCCTAAAGGAATGTGCATTCTGGCTGGCTCAAGCTGAACAGAAGACTATTTGGGTGGGATGCATACTCAAGTGGAAGTGAGAATTAACTGAATCTCTAAGCAGCAGCAAGAAAAGGAAAATGTGGCTTAAACACCTGTCTGACAGGAACTTTACAATGTAAAGAACTGATTTCAAAATATCAGCAATACTTATCATCATGGTTTGAAGCCCATTCTATTATAAGCATAGGAAAATTGATTATGACAACAACAAAAATAAATGGATCTATTTGTTTTGCAGACACTTCTCTTAGAAAAGAAACTGGATAATCAAAGATATTTAAGTGGCACAATGTAGGAGGATGGATTGTAGGAGAATAGAGACAGTGCTGAAGGCAATCTTACCCCTGAGGAATTGCAGCTGTACAAATTACCAAAGAGTAGGAACAGGCTTGCCTTTAATAGGGCACAGCTGTGTCCAATAAGGATGGTCCAGGAAGGATGGGTGTTATAAAAGAGTGGGGTAGCTCGTGGAGGGGAGAGCTGCAGTTTGTTGGCTGTGCTGCTGTGGGGAGTAAGGGTCAGGTATTTGTGTTAGGGACAGTAGGGGTTAGTGTGTGCTGCTAGGGACAGAAAGGGTCAGGTGTTCACGTTAGGGACAGTAAAGGTTTGTGTGTGCTCCTAGGAACAGAAAGGGTCAGGTGTTTGTGTTAGGGACAGTTGGGGTTAGTGTGTGCTGCTAGGGACAGAAAGGGCTGGGTGTTCCTGTTAGGGACAGTAGGGGTTTGTATGTGCTGCTAGGGACAGAAAGGCTCAGGTGTTTGTGTTAGGGAAGGAAGAAGTCAGGCAGCTTTGTGGAAGAAAGGAAAGGATTCAGTGGTGTGAGGAGCTGCCTGTGGGAACTCGTAGAGAGAAGGTATGAAAGTCTTACAGCAGGATAATAAACTAACAGTGACAGTTCCCATCCACTGCTGAGTGGTGCCAAGCCCTGACACCAACAATTGGTCGCCTGTACAGGGATGGGTTCTGACAGCACAATACTGAAATAACTGGAAGTGATAAGGATAATCAGATTTAATAACAGCTTTTTTTATAACCCAATGTATACAGAGCACATCTTGCTATATTTTATAATTTTCTCTTTGTTTTTTTGTCACATGGTATGTCTGAGTTACTACAGAATTGTGCAAAATGTGTTTACCTTCTTGTTGCTCTATCTTAAAAATGTAGTTGCCACAGCAAAATAGGCTTTTTAATGTTAAAATGAAAACATACGTTTTTGATGCTACACGAAAGCTGATTGTGTACTGTGTTCAAGGAACTATTTACCCCAAATGTCCAAAACTTTTGCTGAAAAACTAGAAAGCCATATAAATACTCTGAAAAGTTTATCAGATTATTTAGAATTTTGTAAAGGCAATTACATTTCCCAGAAACAACAAATGCTGCAAGATCTTGGTAACTGTAAATTATTTTTAAGTCTCCTGAAGTCTATTATGGTCCTATTTTTATATGCAATAAGAAATCTTCATCAATATGTAGCCAAAGAAAAGAGTGAATGGTTTGTGCCTTTACTCATAGTGCCTTTAAAAAGTTTGGATTTCAGAAAAGGAGAATTAAAATTAGGGTTGCTAAATTGTGAAACATTTCTTAGCAACAGATGAGCAGATACTGGAGAAGTTCCACATTTCTGTGGTGGTTAATAGATGTCATTTTAACTGAGATTAAATAGAACTTTGTTTTGGACTTTTAAAAGTCTCATTCCAAGAATATCAGGGACACACTGGCATCTAGACTGTATCTCTCTACCCCAAAAGCAAGTATAAAGGAACAGCCAGGGAAGTGACCCTGGATAAAAGGGTATCCAAATAGGGCAGTTTCTCTAGCACTACCCCAGCCAGCCACTTTCATACCTGTGTGATTGCATCCTAATTTCTCAAGCCTGATACCACTTTAGTGGTACTTGGGCTCTATATCTTAATCCCATTCTGAAATAATAGGGAATTTTGCAGTGGCTTGTTAGGAGCATGGCACTCATTTTCATGCCTGTGCAAGCACCTCCAAAAGTTATTTCTCAAAGAAAAAAGCTATATCTGCAGATTATGTTGATAGGTCTTTAATGTGGAACACAATTACTAATATTTATGCATTAAATCTAAATATGACTATTTTCAGAAAATAGATTGATAATTTAATAAAGACTCTTGATTTTTGTAATTCTTAGCTGCAATAGGTCTGATACTCTGGCAGTGACTGGAGTTGGTCAGCAAATCTGAAAATCACAATGTGACTTCACAAACGTGGCACTGAAAATACCTGGGTTTGACTTTACTAATTCAAATGTAAGGGCAAATAAATATTTCCTCAGCATAGAAATGCAAGAGAAAGGCAGCTTTCCTCATCCCTATTTCAGTCCAGCTAGCTGGGCTTGAAGATGTGTGTTTGAGTGCATAAACTTTTATTGATTCCCACCAGTGTTACACATCAGCAAACAAATGTGATAAATGAAGTTAATAATTTCCTCTGTTCCAATCTCCAAACATGCCCTGGAATGCAGATGTTACAAAATAATATTTAAATGTTTGTACTAGGTGTTGGGAAAGGTAAAAGTTGCTTTTGTCTTAATAAATATGCTTATTTATCTTAACTAAAATGTAAATAATATTGCTGAAAATCATAGACAATGTCTCTGAGCGGAATCCTGGTCTCTGCATGTTCAAGCCTAATTGTCTGTGCTATAAGTGTTACCTACATGATAAAGAAAACAGGACTGAAAAGGACCTTCAGTCTATTACCCTGCAATTGGAGAGCTGTATTGTGCCATCACACATACAAAAATTATCAAAGTTCATTGTAAAATGGTGTATATTGAAATCTTATCTCCTATATACTATTTCAAGCAGGAAGGCTCCTTTTAACTCTTACATACCTGGTAAAAACCATAAAAGCAAGGACTGAGGCAAACTGGGAAACAGTCTCTAACTTAAAACTTCTCTAATAGTATCTCCTAACAGAAGTTTGTGTGCTGAAAACACACTTTGAAAGTGCCTGCAAAGCCTAGCATTGCATGGTCTCCATAGAGACAGGCTCTCCCTGGAGTCCCAGTGGCTTATTTAAAATCTTTTTCACTTGTGGAAGTTCCTAGCTCCATGAACAGAGGAAAGGTGCTTTAGTCTAGGGAGGTAGGTGCCTCCTGGAAACCAAGCTCATGGTAGATGGTGAAAACCAGTTCAACAGAGGGAGGAAAAGTAGCACTTAAAGTTTAATTCTCCTTTGGCTTGTCAATTGCTATGCAACTGTAGTTGTCTAGAAAGAAGGATGGAAAATACTGCAAAATGCACAATAGCCCTGTCATTTGACCTCGGTGGTCAAATTTACTAGCCAGGCTCTCAAGCACTTAGGCTCTCCATGGATTGGCTGTATGATGGAATAATTAACATTGATTGCAAGCTTGACTGTGTTCAAGTATGCTCAAGGACAGCAGTAGCATTCTACATTATCTTGACAAGCTGGAGGTGCAGTCAGGGGGAAAAGGGCAGTATAAAGTCTTTAATTTTATCCAGGTAAAATAATTATGGAAAATAGGTAAGTATGTAGGAAATGTGTGAAAAGGAGGCTGATCACTCTGCTCACAAACTAAAGAAGAGTTAGTACCAAGATACTCCAGTTTTGCCATAGCATTTCCAAAGGCAGTGTGAGAGAGGATGCTAAGAATAGTCAATCTTGAAATATTGTGAAAAAAGCCTGCAAGATAGGTTTCTTGAGAAAGAAACTAGCAGTTCTGTGGCAGTGGATAGGTAGATATTCAGATGTTCAAGAGGCTCTGTTTTCATGATGGATAGAGTTAAATTTAAATTGGGAAGACTCAAGGCAGACACAAATCATCACCAGCTGGTCAAGGGAGGTGATTGTCCCTTTCTGCTCTGCACTGGTGAGACCACCTCGAGTGCTGCAGGCAGTTTTGGGTGCCACTATCTAAGAAGGATACAAAGCTATTAGAGTGTTCAAAAGAGGGCAACAAAGATGGAGAAGGGCCTTGAAGAGCAGCTGAGGGCATGTGGTGTGGTCAGCCTGGAGAAGAGAATCCTGAGGGGAAACCTCATTGAAGCTACAACTTTCTCAGGAGGGGAAGAGGAGGGGCAGGCACTGATCTCTGCTCTGTGGCAGAACCAGAGGGAATGGCCTGAAGTTTTGTCAGGGGAGGTTTAGGATGGATATTGGGAAAAGCTTCTTCACCCAGAGGGTGGTTGGGCCTTGGAAGCTCCCCAGGGAAGTGATCACAGCACCAGCCTGACAGAGTTTGAGAAGCATTTGGACAAATCTCTTGGGTAGCTGGTGTGACTCTTTGAGCTGGTGCTGTGCTGGGCCAGGAAGACTGACTGGATGACCCTTGTGGCTCCCTTCCAACCCTGCATGTTCTGTGATGTCATGGCACAAAAATAAAATTCTGGATTAAATCAGATAAATAGATGTCTTAAGGACAGGTTGAAAACTTCTCATAGGACTGATGAAGAAAAGTTGCACTATTGTAGAAGAGAAGGACAGAAGAGGTGGACTTGAGTTTTGGAATGGACAACCAAAAGAAGATTTTTTTTTTTTTTTTTAAATTCTACTCACAAAGTTCAAATAGTGAAACCTCAGAATTCTAGAGGGGAAACATTACCCAAAATAAAGAGGAAGATGAAGGGACTGTCTGAAAAATAGATTAATAGGGGGACTTTCTGAAACTCAGGACCTCTCCCAAGCCCCAGCATTAAGTCAGGTGAAATGACAGCACCTGGAGAATATACAGTAAAATTTTTGGCACCTTACTTGTACTAAAAAAGAAATGTAGAGTTCAAACCACTTAACTTTATATAAGCTAAGATATTGGGTAAATACTTATTTCTTACTAGTCTGTAACTAATTAGCCACCATTCACATTCCCTTTTCAGCTAGCTGAGGAATGATATTTGGAAACAGTTTGTCTGAGTAAACATATATGTCTACTTTGGGATGAGCCACATTCTGGGAATTCTCATTTCTCTCATTGACTACAACAGGAATTTATTGTGATGAACTTGCCAGGAGACATCTACACTGTAGATCTCTGCATTTGATCAGATAAATCCACCTACAGTGTACCTACTTGCATTGAAGGAAAGCTTGCTTCATTTCCATTTGCTCTCAAGAATATGCTGAGCAAGTTCTCATTCTACTTCAATGTGCTCAGCATATTGCCATTAATGGGGTGGGAAGAGCTGAGAACCTTTGGACATTTTAATTTTTTTTTTTTTCCTGTTGAGATACTAGGTGAAAGAACTAATTTCTTACAGAATTGGTTTGGGCTGACCATACATGCTTTCTTTGAACCAGGCAGTCAAGAAGAATCTTTTCTACCATAATGCAAGCTTTTATATATGACTACATATTCTTATGTGTGCTACATTTCTATTTTTATTGATATTTCTTCTCTCTTATAACTAGGTAGTTTCAGCCATTACATTAAGTTTTGGGGACAAGTACTAACAGTCATGTGGCAAAAGATAGCTGAGAAAACAAAAAGGTGAAGTACTTTCCCTTGCCTGGGGAAGAGATTCTGAGGGAGAGATATTTACAGGAGTGAGAGCAGTTTTACATTATAGGCAGGAGTCACAAGCTGGCTTTGAAGATCCACAGAAGCTGCTAAAGTTTCAGCATTTTGACATTTCCTTGAAACAGGACAGTACATGCCTGTGATGTTTTCTATGATGACCTGTGGTGCAGGCTATTATTTATGATTGCAATATCTAAGCAGCTTTGCCACTCAAAACCTTTGGTCAGGATGTAAAATTGATAGAGCATTCATTTGTGCAGTTTTCCATAGTAGTAACCCTCATACACACTTTGACAAAGCTTCCTTATTTTCAATATTACGGATATGTTCATACTCTCAAAACAGGTTTTTGACATTTCTATATGTTAAGCTTATCACTAACTGCTTTATTCTTTTTATTATTTAGCTTTTATTGTCCCATCATTAACAGGTAAGATATTCTTTCCTCTGCACAAACCAAAATAAAAAAAGCTAAACAGGCAAATGAATGAACTGCTGCTATATTTCATTCAATATGTACATGAAAATGAGATCATAGAAGTGCTCCTGCAATCAAAGGGAGTTGTTACAGACTTCAATGTAGTCAAAATATCACCACTGGCAATATATACAGATAACTGACCACACTTTAAAATGTAAATGTGTAAAGAAGAGAAACTGAATAGTAGCTGGTCTATTTGCAGTGCTTTATCAATATTTTCAGTTCAAAGTTACGTATTTTTGTGTACTTCTTCTAAAGCATTGTTATGAGCTTAACAAAAAGATTTTCTCCAGAAGATCTGCTTAAGGTATGGCATCCAAGTGTAAACTCATGCAAACTTGTAAAACTCAGGTTAGTTCACTGAAGCATCTTGGATGTTATCATCCATCATTTATTTCTTTAAAATAATGGTGTACACTGCTACTGTTGAGAATATATGTACAGATATTAAAAAACCTAGAATATTATTAATATTTGTGGATTAATTCAGTTCATGTTTCAACATATCTTGATTCAAACTTAACAAAAAATATCTGTTTTACTATACACTCAGAAATTTACTGTACTGAGAAATTGACATACATCTTTCTGAAGTTCTCACAGTATCTCATCCAGTAATAATATCTGAGCACCAAAGAATAATGTAAGAAAGTAAATATTTTTCCATTGGAAGCACACACACATACACATGCATGTCACATTTCAGCTCTTTTCTGTGGCAGGCATTGTGTGAAACTATAAGGAAGAAGAGCCTTTTCTTTCAAGGAATCAGGAGAGCTCTCAGTTTAAGGCTGCACAAGTATTATAGTAACACTGACATGCTAACTTCCATTGTTACTCTTTCATTTCAATAGTTGTGTCCATTTTTAAACTATATTAATTTGTCATGCTCACTATATTTGTTTATTACTGAAGATAGTGAGGATTGAAAATCACCACTCAAGAATGTGTAACATCAATGAAAATATCTCCCTCCTCCACAAATTGTTTTCATTTCCTGAGGGAAGAAGCAAAAATAGGAGTAAAATGCATACCTTCCATATACCTTCTAATTGTTCTACCTCAATTTACAAAATACTTTACTGTGGTTGCAATTAATGAGCATGCTATAAGGAAAGTGATAGGCAGCCTTTTGTCCTTATGCAGCAAAAAGACATACAATGTAAGTACAGACATGTGATCTGAAATCATACAGATTTGGGCAGAAGATTGTACTGAAATTTGTTTGCTTCTGAATCTGCCTTGGTCTTTGGATCAGCCAAAGGGATGGAAGTTAAAGTAGGCTTTCCTTTTAAAAGCACTGAAACGGAACTTTTGCTGGTCCAATTCACCCTTTGATCTTAATACATATCTGCATAAATTTTCCTTAAGAAAGGGCTGTTCTGTGCATGTGTGGAATAGTGCTGCTTATGAATTTTTATTTGGAAAAAAGGCATTAACAGGACAAGTTCAAAAATTACAAAGATCCTGGTAATCACAACATTGCATGTAGGCAGGAGGTATTTGGTTTCTAACTGAGCTAATTTCCAACTCCTTTGCTATTTCCTAACCCATTCCACTGAGCTAAATTTATATGGAAACTTTACTCTAGTCCCTTCTCTTTTCCCTTCACTTCTTTCTCCCTTGTTGAAATGATTAAAAGGACCAGAAAGGAAAAAGAGGAGTGACTCAAGATTGAAATGTCAGTGCTGATGGAGAGGAGAGCTGTGCAATGGAGAATTTAAATATGATACTCAGAGAGAGACTTTCACCTGCTTTTATTTGCAAAGTCACAGAAACATTGCAGAGCACTGTAGCAGTTATTTCCATAGGAGTTATTTCCATGGGAGATGGCTCTCATGATACAAGTGGTGTCTTGCTAATTTGAACTGGCCTGCAGTGATATGCAGAGTAACAACAAGGAAGGTATGAGAAAAGGTAAGAAAATTCAAGGTCTTCTTATCTTGCAGCTTGTGAGATGGATAATTAAATCACTGGCACTTTTCTTCTCTTCCCAGGAAAGTAACTGGTTGTTGAAGTAAGGACAGCTCACTATAGTTTTACCTTGAATATGTCCTACTCTTGAAGGTACAAAGGTGTGACCCTGGCAAGTGTATTGAAGGACTCCTGCGTCATTAAAACCAGGTGAAAAAATAGGTACAGACAGGAAATAAAAAGCAGAAGACTAAACGCTTCAGAAGACAGTGACAGAAACATTGGCAATAAAAGGACAATAATAGACAAAACTATGAAATGCATTAAATAGCAAGACAAAAATCAAGGTTTCACATCCACTAGATCTAGAAGACCTCAGTATACAGTAATTATAAAAGCCTTAACATTTTATGTAATGTGCAAACATATTTTACAAAAAAAACCTGTACACACAGCATATGCACCATGCATACACACTGACATGCATACTGACACACCATGTACATTCACTGCTCTCTCTGCCAGTATGACCTGTGGTCTCACTCCAGTTGCTGCACTTAAACTTCCATAACAGAATAAAATGTCACCATTTTCAACAAGCAGAAATGGAGTTTTGTAAGGTGATGGATAAAAGGGTAAAAGTGAGAAAACTTGCGGGCTGAAAAGTAAAGTTTGACAAGTAAAGTTTGCAAGCAATGCAAAACACTGAATTTATTCACCACTCCCCATGGGCAGGCAGCCATCCCTAGGAAAGCAGGGCTCTGCCACATGTAACAGTCACTTGGGAAGACAAACAGCATCACTCTGAATGTTGCCTCTTGCTCCTTCTTCCCCCAGCTTTAGATGCTGAGCATGACTCCATATGATACAGGATATCCCTGTGGTCAGCGGGGATCAGCTCCCCCGACAGTGTTCCTTCCTAGCTCCTTGTGCACACCCAGCCATTCACAGGTGGGGTGGTGTGAGAGGCAGAAAAGGCCTCAGCTTTGTGTAAGCTGTGCTCAGCAGTAACCAAAACATCCCTGTGTTAGCAGCACTGTTTCCAGCAGAAATCCAAACCACAGCCCCTTACCAGCTACTGTGAAAGAAAATCAACTCTATCCCAGTCTAAGCCAGCACTGGAGAAAGCAAGTGCAGGGAACATGAAAAGAAACAATAGTTCTTACTAGACAAGTAAATGGAAAATTTGACACACAGCTTCTATTTTAAATGTATTTTATTAGGGTAGGAAAAATCATTTCAATACCCATCTTTTCATACATTCTCAGGCAGATGTTATACAGAGCCAGTAGCAAGTCATGGTCACCATGGAGTGCAAGTACCTGCACAGCTTCCTTCCACCATGCACACGCAGGCAAAGCTATTTCCTTGGCCACTCTGCATTTTTTCCTTCTGATATCTGATGTTTCTACAGCTGTCCACTGATAAATATATTGTAGTAACAGTGAAAAAGAAGTAGGATGGCAGTCATGAGGAGTGGTGTAACAGACAGTAGGCACAGTGTTGTTCACAGTGTCGCAGTGTTCACTTGTTTTCCAAAGTGAATGGGCTTGGTGACCTTTAAATCTGTTTCTGCTGCTTCTGCAGTTTGTTTTTTACCCACTGCCACACCACCCAAGCAACTGGACCCTGTTACATGTTCAACACATGACAATTCTGGAACAGGCCATTATATATGAATTAAGTAGAAAGGTTTTTTTAAACTTTTGTGGTTTGCTTTCTTTAGGTTCCAGTCTTGCCTGGGGTTTTTGATTGCTTTGGTTGCTCTTTTTTCATTTTGTTGTATAAGATCTGAAAGAACTGTATATTATTAGTTGTGACTATCATCCTGGTCAGTATTGCTATGAGTTCTCCTGCAAGTGATTGGGACCCAGGGCTTGGAGCCATATAGCTCAGCATGGCAGGAGAAAGGGCCTTGGAGGTAAAATGGAGTGGAAAGGATAAAAAAATCTTGATCAAGCTTAGGTGACAAGAAAGTGGCAAGGCCGAAAGCCTTGGTCACTTACACCCTTTGCAGAGCTCTGTGCATCTTCCTTACGTAGCACCTGTCACAATGCCATACCACCTACCCTTCCATCCCTGCTGGAAGCCTGCAGAGGAGCAGGGGTCTGCTGTGTTCTGCAGATGCCCCTGGTCTGGACACCCCTGTGGGATGGCACCCCCAGTCCTGCACACTGAAGTCCAGCAGCAGGTGACCCACTTTGCATAAAGCAGCATTCGGTGCACTCCCTGCGGGTAAAGCAAGGGTGTCAACATGCGCTTATCCGATTCCCTGATTTGTGATTAGTGAGGTTTTCCTTGTTCACAGCTTCAGAAACGAAAAGTATTGTCTGACTGCTGAGAGTTCTGGTAACATGAGTTATTGGTGAGCCTCAAGGCGTGTTCCTATTGAATATGTGGAGCAACAGGTATTTTAAGTGTCTAGCCTCTATGATTGTGTCCAGATCACTGAAACTGAGTTCAACTTAAAAATAAATGAACCTTTGTGTTTTCAGTAGAAAATGAGTTATTTTCTGGTCATAAAATTTTATTTTGTACTTGTTCATGCTTTCCTGATCTGTGAATCCCAAAGGTCTAGTATATTATCAGAGGTGCTTTAGGCTAGGCTGGGAGCTATGTCTTAGGGGAAGTAAAAAAAAAAAAAAATTGTTTCTCTTTCATTTTTTTCTTTCCCTGGTGTTTGGGATGGGTATTTGTTATCCTATGGATGAGAACAAGCTATTAGACTGGATTTTTTTAAGATATCAGTGTCCTCTGGATTAGAGAAAAATTGACTGAGGTGCCTGCATATTATTACTGTACAATATTACAGCTACTTACATCAAGGTTATCTCAGTGTAGTAAGAACTTAAATAGGTTTTGTATTTAGAGAGGATTTTGCTGGCAAATAAAACCAAGATGATGGTCTGCTGCAGTTTTTCTTATATATCTTATGTATGCAAATTCAAAACTTTCAGGGACGTATGAGGGCAAACTTAAAAACCCCATTCTATATAAAAAAAAAAAATTAAAATATATTTTGAATTTTTAAAACTACTTTCATTAATTACTAAAATATTCCTTTTCCAAGTACATGGAAAATTCAGATAATCTGGAATTTAAAGTGCCAAACAGGATGGCTTAACCTCCACAATACAAAAAGCTGTGATGCTATTGCCAGTGTTGGACCACTTGGTTTCAGCTGTCTGCTCTGAGGAGTCATTCTCCTAAAAGCGCATATCATCTAAGCTCTGCATGCCAATCTCTGGGCAAAGTTGCTTGGCTGATTTTAGAAGCCCACATGTGCTGGGGCTTGGCCCAAGCTGCCTGCCTGCACTCAGGCAAGCAACCTGTGGGTGACACACGGGTAGAATGGCAGCAGTCACCTGCAGCAATCCCTGAGGTGCAAGGGACAGCTAGGAAATGGTCACTTTTCAAGCAGTTACAGCTTTTTCCAAATAAAACCCAGCCAGATAAAATGTTTCAGCTGTCCCTCAAACCAGATCACACCTCATGTTATTCACAGACTTAACCCGTCCCTCCATTCTGCCATTAATGGGCTGGTTTGTTTTCTTGTTCATACAACATAATGGAAGAGGGCAGCTGGGCAGGAAAAGCACTGGATGGTGAGGCAGCAGTCAACAGCTGGGATGATAATATTTTCATCCAGTCCATCATAAGGGTTCACCTCATTCTCCTTTATGGAGCACATAGATGGGACTAAGGCAGCAGAGGAGAGTGAGAGGTGGGACTTGCAGTGGTAGCACATGTGCCTGTGGTACATCCATACAGTCAGTCCCTGGTGTGTGACTGCCAGGCTGGTAGGAATGAGGCCATCCTCAGCTGGCCAGAGATGTGACTGCTTCCCACATGTCTGCTTGCCTTCTCACAGGCTGCTGTGAACTCCCAGACCTCTCTCTGCTTATCAGCAGTGGATCACCGAGTGCTCTGCCCACACAAAGTCCGTGAGCTCGGGCCACAGGAACTGCTTAAATGGGCAGAGTTGGTGCCAGTGCTGCTCTGTATGCAGACAGCAGGGTGGTGGGAGCCAAGGGGAAAGGGAGGTGAAGTCTCCCTATCCCCAAAGACAATTCCACAGCTCCCATCAGTATACTGAGGAATTCCACACAGCAGTTGTGCCTCTCAGCTGGTCATCCATAATAACTCTGGTCAGAAGGGCAGATACTGTCAGAGACAAACTCTGTCATAAGTCACCTCAGTGAGTCACCTCTGTCTGGCCTTGCTGCTGGCTACGGAGCTCCCAGCTGCAGCCCAGCGTGGGAAGGCACAGTCTCCTTTTGTGAATTGTCTTTTCTTCCAGTGTCCTGCTGCTGCTGGTCTCTTGGCTCCTGCCCCAGCATGGCTCACCCAGGCTTGTCTCTCTCTGGGGTGCCCCAGCTGGCTCCCTCTGCCCATAAAAAGGCAGCAAATCATTCCTTGGAGAGTGGCAAGCAAACATCCAGCGAGCCTGGTTTTTACTTGTGTTGTTATAGGGTTGGAGGAAAATTACTTGGGCTCACCATGTGATGCATTTAGATGGACACAGAGGTGCAACTTCTCCTGCTTGAGTGCAGAACTGCAGCTCCTGGCGCCTGTCAGGCTGCTCTGACCAGGAAGTTTGGTGAATGAGCTGAACCAATGAGCCCATCCATCCGTTTCACTGATGAGCAAGAAAAGGGCCTTACACTCAGCCTGGGCTGCTGGAGCCAGTTCTGCTTCATGCTGCTCCTCCTCCAGGGATAAGCAGTAAAGAAAAAAGGGACAGAGAATTGAGGGGTCCAACACAGACAGTAAAGCCAAAAAATTTGCAAACAAGTTAGGAAACACTTCATAAATATCAGGAATGGCAGAGAAGGCTTCTACACTTTCAGCCAGTTTCTTTGGGTCATATGTTAATGCAGATTCAAAAAAAAAAAAAAAAAAAAAAAAAAAAAAAAAAAGTCATACCATTTTGATGAGAACCTCCTCCTGCCATTCTAATAGCTATTTAGTTTTACTTGGAGATGAGTCTTTAAGGCACAAGAAGGGCATTACAAACAAAGGAAATTATTTAACAGGAGTAAGATTATCTCGTGCACATGCTGAAGTGGAGTAAGATCTGCCTCTATATATAATTCAAACTTCCTTTTCTTCTAATTGTCTGTCTATCCAGAAGAAGTTCTTATAGTTTTATGGCCTTTTAAATCCCCTCCTTTTCAAGGAACAAGCTGGCATTCAGCATCATAGGAAAGAATTCAAGTTCAGAGATGTCTTTGTAGAGAAAAAAAAACGTGAACGCAGTTTCTCTCAAAGGAGAAATTGAGTGTTCAGGACTCTTGTCGGTACAGATGCACAAATGTAACACTAGCAAGGACCTTTTACATATTTTTTTCCATGCTTCACTCTGTTCATTGTGACTTTTTCTGCTGGGTACAGGGTTGGAAGATGGACTGACAGACTGTGTGTGAGTATAATCACATTTTTTAGATCCTCTGGATGAACATATGAGTTTTGCATTTCACTCTAAAGCATTTTATTAGGCAACTGAGTAGCATAATAGCCATTATCATTAATAGAGTGTTTTTTTGTCTTTAACGTGACAGAAGTACTAAATATGCTAATATCAAAACAAAGTACAACCAAGTATTTTGCAATTCTTTATATCTAGTTTGCAGTTTCTACATAGCTAAAAACATATATATGTGTATATGTCATGATATCCATATCTATATATCTATATATATCTCAGCATCAGGTTGAAGAAACTCAACTGAAAAAAAATCTTACTTAATGGTTTTTAGATAGTCTTGAAAGGGTGACACATCACATGTGGTTACCCAGGCAGCTGGAGAGAATGTTGACTGAAGGGCAGAATTTCAGTTCTACAGAGACAGAACCCACAGGAGGACAGAAATCTCCTTTTATTTCTTGCAGGGCTCAGACCTGTTTGCTTTTCAGTTGATGGCACAGCTTGCTGACTCTGAAGAAGGGAGGAAATTGGAAGGAAGTGCAGCTCCTCAGGTCACAGAAGATCTTTGGAGGAACTGATGCAGAAGGGCTGCTCTAGCAGGTCACGTTGTGTAGTTATTGTATAGCTCACTCTGCATATTTTTTTAATTTTTCATTTTACACATAATTGTAGTTTCTAGTGCTAACTGGATAAATCAATGTGTCTTAACCTCTCACTGATACCCTAATAGTGTAATATGGAGTGATTCTAAAATAATTTCTCCCGAATAAGGGTAGCCAATTCCTGGAGGACACTAGAGAGATAAAAATCAGGGATTTTTCCATGCTATTCCTGTGTATACTTAATAAAAAGTTAAGGACTATTGAATAATGTGCAAGAATCTGCCATGCAGGAGCTATTAAAACATCACAACACAGCCAGCTACTTTTGGCAATACAGTAATCCAAACCAGCTTGGGCATAATTTAAAATCTGTTAATCTTTAGATTCGTTGCTGGAATTGCACACGCCAGTGTATTTTACAAACACATCCTATTAAAGTATAGGTAATGTATTCATCGGGGTATGTACAGATAAGAAGTGTACAGATATCAATAAATAGCAAACAACACAACATATGAGTTCTGCACTACAGAAATAGGATGATGCAAGTTTTAGAAAGGAAGAACACATAGGAATTCTAGGCAGAGTAAGTTACTTAAAGTGAAAATGAGACATGGAGAAATTTCCATAATAGTATCTCTGAGGCAACAGCATGGGCACAGGCTTGTTTATGGGCCAGAGTATTGCAATATTGCTCAGTTTTATCTTGGAGAATCCCACCAGGACTCCCTGTTATGATTAAAGCACTGTAAATTCTCTTTTTCTAGAGTTTTTTTTTGTTTGTGGGTTAGAGGGTTTTTTTTGCACTGATCAATACAGTGACAGACCTACCTGTGGTCTGTCCTGCTCTCCTGGGCTAGCACTCAGGGAAGAGCTGGTGCCCTGTGGGGATGCAGCTGGGAGTGGCTGGCACTTGCACAAGCCCTACTCAGGTGAGAGAGGCTGGCTGCTACTCTGAGGAAGTGTTGGGAGAGGCTCTGATTCTGGACATTAAAGAATATTATTTGGAATTTGTAGTGGAGGAGTTGTAAAGAACAAAACAGAAAAGGAGGGGCACATTTTTAACATAATAGTCTTAATTTACATCTTAAGTACATAAATGTGTCAGGAGACACACATGGACAATAAGAATATTTACCTGTATCACTCCAAATGTCAGCTTTAAAACTCTATATTCTGGAATGAGGATTTCTTCCAGATAGAAACCTAACCAAATTGCTTCATTTGCTTATTATAGCTTTAGGCTACAATAGCCCAAAAGGAGCTAGGTGAGGCTAGGAATTGGCCAAAATTGTTATTTATTTACCACTTACAGTATAACAAGTGAAAAACTTCAGTCAGATGATCTAGCATTGTTATTAAAAAAAAAAAAAAAAAAGTAAATGGTGGTTTCAGTCCCAAAGGATGTACTGCCTAAAAGATAAGACATATGTGACTGGATAAATCAACAAATAAATCAGACCTGGGCAGAAAAGAGTGGGTAATTGGTTAAGGCTTGTCTGGTCTATTCTCAGTCAGGAACACCTTCTACAGTTTCCCAAATATGTGGCTTCTGAGATCAGTTTTTTCCCCACTTCAAAAAGAAATGAAGTTTTTGCCTGGTGATCCTGCCCTTTTGGAAGTGCACTGTTGCTTTATGCATCACACTTAAAGGATAAGTGATAGAAGATGAGGAGGAGTGTCTCAGAGCAGCTCCTGTCAGTCTCTGCTGCTGCTGAGGGGCAACAGAAGAGAACTTCAGATCCAAGTGGCAATGTTGCATATTGGTTTTTGTGGACATGCTCTGCTAACTGCCAAGGGCTGTGTTTCTTTTTTTAGCAACTTAGATGGCTTTTACAAAGCATAAATATAGACTGCGCAAATAGTGAGAAGCTATTTTTGAATATTTTGGTCACTGCTAAATACAGAATTGGTAATCCAGGCATTCAGAAGTCATGATTCAGATCCCCAAAATGAAAAGGCTGGCCTAAGTATATGTAAATCCTTTTTTATTTTCACTCTGGTTTGCTTACTGAAACTTCAGAATATTTCTGAATCATGTCTTCAAGAACAATTCTACAAAACTGAAGACAATAATTTAATCTGAGTTTATATTTGTCTCTAATTCACATGGTTCCTGGAGCTGTTACTTAAAAAAAATATTCCCAATTCTCTGAGGCAAGAGAATTTCTTTGCTTATCTGCCTGTCTGTTATAAAAGTAACTGAAATCTCTTTAATCAAAAATTAAAGAGATTAAAGAGAACCAAATATCAACAGTGAGCAGACAGAGCAGCAGAGGACTGAGGCACCATTCATCTCCCACCTTCCTTTGTCTTCACAAATGAGATGTGAGGGGAGCACAGTGCCTGTCCTGTGCAGGGCTGACAGTCAGCCCACGGCAGAGCAGCAGCAACCTTCTGAGCCAGGCACTTGCTCATAGGGCAGAAACACATTGTGAATGTCACCCAGCACACAAATATCGTGGCACAAATGTCAGATCCTCTGAGCAATTCTTACAACAGGAATTAGCATGAACTTGTTTGATGAATGTTTTGTACAAGTAATTCCAATTTGTGACGCATTTGGGAGGTTTTTTTCTGTTTTGCAATTTTAAAAGCAGTTCATAAGCAGAACATGGGTCTTTGTCCAGTGAAAGGAAAATAATATATTGCTTGTTCAGTTGTAACCTTAAGCCCAATATGTTTAGTACATCCTCAGCTTCTACCCCCAGCAAAATTTAAACTTGGCCAATGTTGCTACTGCCTGAGACTTCCTGCAAGAATGGTTTATTGTCTCGTCATTTCTTGTCATTCCCTTGAAACAACCCATTTTTAAGCCATCAGCGTCACAAGAGCTGGTGACTCTTTCAAGTCTAAGAGCCCTTGCAAATATTTTTTTGTGGACAAAATACCCCTTCATTCAGTATTGTAGTTTTCCTGGGAACAGCTCGAAGCCACATGCATGGAGAATATAATGACCTTTTTAACAGGGCAGATTAGCAAATTTCTCTTTTATTAAATACTTCCAGCATCCCTTTCTACTCCAAACTTGCCTTTGCTGAAAATTAACAAATTTATTCTAGCGCCTAATATCTATTATTTGTTCAGTACTCTGTCATCAAATACCTGTTCTAATTTCTGCTTGCTCTTGTGAGCTACATGTTTTTCTTTACAGGGGCATCCTTTTGCCTTAATGAATTGACTAAATGCATTTCTGTAAAAACAATGCCAGGCTATTTTTGCCTGCAGCTCTCAATGATGGTTGCGTGTTTCTTTAACCGTCCCTCCTGCTTAAAAGCTTGGGAGTTTGCTTGATACCTTTGAGGAAACAAATAGCCTGACAGGGAAGGGCAAGGGCAAGGCTTGCATCACCCTGACCCGTTCCTGCTTGTTGAGCCAGCTCGACAGCCCAAGTCAGAGGTTACACCTTCCCTAAACAGGTGGAACTTGAATGCTCCTCCTAGTGTACCAGACAGTGGGGACGTAAGAACCAGAGTCCCTGAA
Source organism: Lonchura striata (assembly GCF_050655825.1). Taxonomy (NCBI): domain Eukaryota; kingdom Metazoa; phylum Chordata; class Aves; order Passeriformes; family Estrildidae; genus Lonchura; species Lonchura striata. Next base: position 78,836,754 of record NC_140705.1, on the reverse strand, counting down.
CAATTTCTTCTGGTCTTTCTTCTTGTGGCTGAGTGCTGATGTCCAACCAGAGGCAGAGCCCTTCCCCGTCATGCTGTGTGTGCCCTGCCCTTGCATATAGCACCCAGCTTGTGGCATGGGTGTGACTCACCCCAGAGCACCCTGAAAGTCAGCTGGGGCTCTGCCATGACCCACAGAGGCAGGGATGGAGCGCTTGTGCAAAGGAGAGACGAGCAGAAGCTCTGCAGCACAATTCCCCTCAGGCTCCTGGCAGGTCAGCACTCCACAGACCAGGAGCAAGGCAGCCTGCAGCAAACATGAGCTGGCCCAGGACAAGCCTGGCCTTCTGCTGCAGCTTCACCGTCCTGCAAAACCCACGGGCATTTCTTGCCCAGTCACTGCTGAAATTGTAGTTCTTTGATTTTGCCAATATTCTGTTTAAGTTTTGGCCCTACCAAATGCAGATTAAATGCATGCCTACCTACCGTTGCAAAGGTGTTCACAGATACTAAACATTATATTTACTTCTATCCATTTTACACAGAAAATGGAAACCAGACCAGCTTGATTTAAAGACCTTGAATTAAAATGAAATTGTATGTATTAATTATATTATATGGATGGAGGCTGGGGGGTTGGAAAATTTCTAATCTAGCACTTTAAGGAAATATGAACCTTGAATATCGAGGTTGTTAGTGGCAGAAAAAAGTACATGCATGCTTTTGTTTATAGCAAAAGAATCTGGGTACTACTCTGATAATATATTTGGCTAATGGGAAGCATGCAGCTGGACAAGCATTCAGCAGCTCAACCATGCAGCCTGCTCCTCAGAGAGTCCCTTGCCCTTGGCAAAGAAAAAACTATGCATCTTTCTGGCTCTGAAGATGGGACTTGGTTTATTGACCAGAATAAACTTTTTTCCTTCCTGTAACCACAATAAATGACACTTTCACAGTAAGCTAATGATGGGTGTCTATAATGTAAGGCAGTAGCAGCCCTATTATTGATGTAGTTATACTGGTAAAAAATGAACACATTATTATAGTTTTATGTTGCAATAGGAAGAGATTAAATTATGTTCATAAGCAATGCTGGAGTTGTATTCATAGCTCTGCCTGTTTGCCCCACTATAAATACATCAAGAAAATTTTTTTCAGTTGCCAGATTGCACAGAAATAACGGCCACTCTCAAGGTGAATGCTTTGGAACAAAGTGCCATGTAATCCAAGCATGTGGAAACTGAACAAATTCAGCAATATACAGAGGTGAGAAGCATGGTTCATAAAGGCATCATAATAAATTACATAATCTAAACATCAATCAGTTATTTTTAAGACAGACTTCTTACTTTGAAAAAATATCAGTTGAATTCAGTGGAAGAAACCATTGTTAAATGAATACTTAACCCAGGTTAAGATAAGGCTCAAGTAACACCAGAATGGCAGTACCTACAACATCCTCTTGTTTCTGCTGTTCCATCCTTTTTATATCTGCTGGTTATAACTATGATTACTAACAGAAGCTACCACTAAATACCATGCTTAGATGTGCCCTGTCATGGCTGTAATTGTATTTATTACATATTTCTTAAACATGCCCCCATTTCCTACAACAGAAACATTACATTTCTAAATTAAAATGATAGGAAGTGAAATAAAATAAAAATAAACTTTAAAGAAGGATGAAATATGTTACAAAGATGCTGTTAGAACACCTAGCAGACTTGCTTTGTAAACATCTTGTAGGTAAGATGGCCGATTCCTTATGGCTCTGAGTACACAAACTGTACATTTAATTAGTGTCTTTCAGATTATTTTTATATGCTCACAGCCACATTTTCATAATCAGTTTCTAGGACTCTGATGGCCTATATGAGCACAAACCTTCTATACTGAGCTTTCATATTTATGCAGAAACACAAGGCTCCATGTTCTGGTTTGTGCTAAAAATTGCAAACTGTATAATGCGAAGAAAACTTGTCAGTTCACTTTAAGTTACCAAAATGCTGATTGTGGAGTTGTGTGATTTATATGTTTTAATATTTCTGTATTACCCATTGGTTTGTTCCTGTACACCCCTATTACCACTTGGTTTGTTCCCTGTTTTCCCGCCTGGTCCTCCCTTCCCGCCTTTCCAGTACTTGTCCATCACCCTGGAAAGTGCAAAGTCATTCCCCTGTCTCCTCCCAGGTGCCTTGTCTGTCACTCGGTGTTCCTTCCCCTCCATCTAGAAGCTTCTGCTCAGGGCACCGAGTGGTTGGACGAGGGCCTGGGGCCCCTCCCATATCCTCCCCCCATTGGACCAGGTCAGATCACCCCATCCCAGAGCCACTCCCTTCCCCTCTCCTCATTGGTTCACCGATATCCCTCCCTAAAGGTTTACCCCTCCCTAAAAGTTTATAACCCAGTGTCAGACCCCTCTTGGGGTTCCAGTTGGCTGGCATTGTTCCTGCACGTTTGGCCCGTTGGCCTGAATAAAGTGGACTTGGCCCCCAGCTGGATCCGCCCTTTCTTTCCTCACCGACGAGGCTTGCCTGCGCCGCCCAGGGACCCACGAAGGCATCCTCTAAACCCCATCCGGGAGCAGCAGAGGGTGCCTCCACCGCCCACTCTCGCCCCAGGAGGAGCTAGCCGGGGCTAGAGAGACCAGGGATCTGGGGCAGGAGCGCAGCAGCTTATGATCAAGTAGGAAAGACATTCAATGGTATATTTAATAGGCTGCTTGTTACTGGTTTCTCAGGCAAAAATATTTTAAATTCAAATAAAGATAATTTCGCAGTTCACAGGAAACAAGACTCTGTGATGATGTGACATCTACAGCTTGTAACTTTCTAGGACACACATACTCACTGCATTACATCAGAGTAATTCTGATAGCTCTGCCCTTATCCTTTTTAGACAAGTGATGAGGCATGCAAACCATCACTTTCTGCAGTCTATCTCAGCTTGTTACTTCATGGAGAGAGATCCATTCACAGTTAAATCCTCTTACACAACACCATGGTTGGCACGCTGCTGTGGATACAAGGAGATCTGGAATGTAACTCTGAAAAATAATGGTGATATCAATAGATGTTTTGTAGCTATCACACTAAATGTGCTTACAGGTTATTTTCAAATACAGATAGTGTTGTAATTAGAGTACATCAGAAATCTCAGCTGAGGTACAGTGCCATGAATAGGGAATAGCACGGAGCCATTCATCTTTTGGTCAGGCAAACCTCACTGAGTAAAAACAACTTCTGAAATCAGAGGAGTCTAAGATTTTCAGATTCTGGCTTTGTAGAAATGATTATGGGTGTCCCATTCACTCTTTGCAGAGCAGTAAAACTGACCACATTCAAATAATTACAAGCTTGGATTATGTGACATGTAAAATGCAATGGTATATAATTTTTACAAATTGAATATCATGATTCTGTATCACTTAAAATACAAAAGCATGGTTAATGTTACTTGTTTTTCAGAAGTTTCTTAAAACAACCCATATTGTTAAAGTATAATTTTTTTTTAAAGGCAGTATCATTGGTCTTGCTGTAAAACCTCATTAGTCAGAAATGGAACAAATTTGGAAAGGAAGGTGCTCACAAAGCTGTGATTTTACCCACATATTTGGTATTGCACACCTTCTTCTGACAGAAAGTTACAATTTAGCTGGCAGAAATGGCTACTTAACAGCATTATGAATTATATATTTTAGAACAACTTAATTCTTACCAGCAATAGTTCTTTATTAAAAATTCATCATTTTAAAATCACCACAATTCACAACAAAATTATAAATAGTAACAAAAGTTTTGGTGCTGTGTGCTTTTAAATAGTTATGTTTCCTAAGGAACTTTCTGTTTAAGAGATTGCTTGTAATTCAAAAGTATTTATAACATCAGCCACAGAATGGCTGTGGTGGGCAGGTTCCCCTGAGATAACCTCATCCCAACACTGCTTAAAGCAGGATGAGCAGGAGCAGGTACCTCAGGGCTACAACCACTCAGGTTTTGAATATCTCTAAGCATGGTGAATACACAACCTCTCTGAGCAACCCATGCCATTGTTTGACCACTCTCACAATAAGTAAAGTTTTTCTCAAGTTTAAACAGAATTTTTCATGGTTTATCCACTGCTTCTAGTCCTTTCACAGGACATTACTGGGAAGAGCCTGGTTCCATTTTCTTTACTCTGCCCCATCAAGAATTTATGCACATTGGTAAGATCCTTCCTGAGCCTTCTCTTCCCCAGGCTGAACATTTCCATTTTCTCTCATCAGATCTCGGATGCTCCACACCTTTCACTACCTTTATGATCTTTTGCTGGAATCATTCCTCCATGTACCTATCTCTTTTCTGATGGGGAGCCCAGAATTAAGCTGTCATTTGGGGATGGTTTAGAAAAGTACAAATACAAATTTTAGTGTAGAAGTTTGAACTGAAATGTTATTGTCGACATTTGAAATCTAGGTAAGAATGGCAATGGAATTCTTCTGTTAACTGTAACTGTACATTTAGAAATATAGTATGTATTAATCTTCCACAGCTCATAGAATACGTAACCTTGTTCTGTGAGTAGTCATCTATGCCTAATGAAGACCATAACTGCCTAGGACAGATGGGCTATAACCCAAATATCCACCTAAAGAGTTAGCTGGAAGATTACTACTTCTGTGATCTCATCTCAGGCAGGTTACAGCTATCCAACATATGATAAAGTTTTGCAGCTGATCCATATTGAATGCTTCAGACAGGTGAGCAAACACACTCTAGCCAAGAATCCTTCTCCAGTACTACTGAACAAATAATGTGTGCTTGCCGTGTTGAAAACTGGGTGCTGAATCTCCAGATAAGTGTTTTTCTCCAAGCTCTGCGCCCCACAACATGCAGGCATTGTTGGAATACTGGAGTCTTTTAACCAAGTTTAGTCTGGTTTGTGTTGCCAGTACCTCAACACCTATGCCAAGTAGTAGAGCTAATTGACTGGTAGCTCTACTGAGATTAGGAGTGGAAGAGATTTCTCTCCTGGACTTCACACTATCTATAGATAAGCAGCAGAAGCAGGGCTCAAACATGCCATAGCATCGAGCCTGCAAGAGAGGAGGAACCAAGCAATTACAGACCCTCAGCTTCAACAAGGTCATCTTGTTCTTAAACAACATATTATCTCATTCTATTTTCTTTGGACAGGAAGAAAAACTAACAAAATTTTCACCCCTTTGTATTTCTGATAATCACCATGGCTGAAGAGCAACCACAGAGGATTTGAGAGGCTTTGGACTGAAATACAGAATTAAAATAGCTACTCCTAAAATTTATCAATGCCCATTGTATCCTGGCAGTCATAGAAAAATTCAACCGAAGGTGTCGAGGCAAGCCATCTTTTAAACAAACAGCTCAGCAGAAAATATCACATGGATCTCCTCTCCCTAACACAAAGGTCATAATCTGGGTTCCTCAGCTGGCTGTAGCTGGAAAGACTGCTGTGCCAGGACATCATATTAGCTCACATCGTTCCACAGTTATTTCAAGTGCTGTGTGCTATGTCTCCTAGCATGGATGTGCCTTAAAGTAAGCATCAATTCCTGTGAGGAAGAGGAAATCCAAATCAATTATAGAAATAATGATAGGGGCTAATAGGATTCAAATGAGAATAAAAAACTCTGAATGCATTGAAATAATGTCAAATGGCAGGCAATTACCTCTTTATACTGTAGGAACTGTATAAGTATTTAAAAGGATGAAAATAGTTATGTTAACAATGAGGGAACAGCTTTTTTGAAGTAATGAAATGGACAGAAATTAAAAAATTAAACCTCTGGCACTACAGAATGAGACACAACTGGGAGTTATAGAATAAGATACTATTTTACTATGCTGTAGTTAGGAGGGCTTTGCAACAAATGGGGAATATCTTAATTCCTACTGATGTTCACCAGAACTGAGCCATCAACAGGATTACACCACAAAATTCACCTTGTGAATCAGATGATTCAGAGCAAAAGGAGGAAATGAATCCTATAAACATTTATATGTATGAGTAACTGTTCTCCCAGGGTTGTCCCACTGATTTCAGTATGCCTATTATATAAGTGAACTGATGTGTATGTGTTTGTAGGGATTAACATTTAATGAAGATTAAAATTTTCTCATGGCTGTTTATGACTCCGTCCAGCTGATACAACTACCAGGACCTGCTGGGATAAAGGAAAATGCCAGCTACTTTTCTGTGATTATTCTCACTTATAAAAATAACAGTGGGAAAGAGGAGACATGGGCAGCTCCAGCCTTCCCAGACAGGGAAGTTTGATACAAATCTCACAGCTGCTTTCTGCTGGGATAACGCAGCTACTAAAAGGCAAATCTCAGCTGCACAACCAGATATTTTAAAAAAATATAGTTTGGAACTTTTTTTGGTGCTTTCTGGGATGATGGAAAGAAGAAGCATCACTTTATACATTTTGGTATAAGTAACTAGTCAAACTTGCAAGATGCTTGAAAATGTTGAAAGAGTTGCGTGCAACAGTGCATTGGATTGCACTGTCAAGCACACACAGAAGATAAATAGATATGCTCTGAGCCTACAAGTAGGGTTGCAAAGAATTGGCCCCAGCTCTTCACTGGAGCTTCTTTGAACATGAAATTAATGCAGTGAACACCAATGCAGACAAGCATTTGGTCGTGTTTATAAATGCCCCATGGCTTCTCACTGAGTATGTCTATTATACGCCTGGGGAAAGAATTAAAATATGATTTAGCAGGAACCTAGCAAGCTTAGTCTGTTGTTGATAAGCAAGTTCAAGTAGCATTGAATTCAGTGCAGCTGATTTTCACAGGTCAAAATCAGTTATTGGGAAGATGTAAACTGCTGTAGCCACACTGCTATACATGTGTCAACATTTTCAGTTTCAGATAATTTCTAAGTCTAGTGCCTTGGTATCTTTGAAGAGCAGACAGTGGGTTTAGCTATGCCCAGCTTTATAGACACTGAGCCCAAAGACCAGCTTTGGGCCAGACAGTAAAAGCATACAGCTTTAAGCACAACTGGATTTTGTACTTGTCTCATTTGGGTCATGCTGTTTTAATAATGCAGAGGCAGTGCTACATAGAGTTGCTTTTTAGGACAAGATGTACCTAAAAAAAATAATGTGATGCCCATTTGCAGTGATAAAACAATAATCACAGGAATGTCTCTGACCTCATGCTACTCTTACTAACAAATACTCCTCTAATAGTGGCGAATTAATGGTATTGAGCCCTGTGCAATCCGACATGCAGCCTGTGAGATGACAGTGCTCAGACAGAAATATTCCACCTCCGTCAAGTTAGCCAGCTCCTATTATAGCACGGGTGTCAAACCATGCTGCTGAACAAGCTTTGGCAGCTATCGTGCCAGCTTCCCAAGTGAATGAATCACAGCAGTAACGGGTGATTGAACAGGCCTATATACAGTGGGACTCCTTAATTTCTTTCAGCTTCACACTTCAAATCAATTGCAGAAATGCTCAGGTTAGATAACACTGAAAACTGGGTTCTGTTTCTTTCAATGCCACCCCCAACCTGATCTTCTGTGAGAAGAACGAAACTGTATATGGAGGAATCTGCATATGCCCAGGTAGAAATACATCTTGGTATTTTATTTGGACTGTGGAGATGCTAGTTGCAATGTCTACATAAGAAATGGTGTCAGGATGTGTTCTAGATATTAAATGCATGTATTGTTCATGTTTTACTCTTCAATGCATTGCAGAAGAGCATTTCTAACCTATGACCAAGAAAAAATGAATATTCCGTCTTCAGCACATTTTACTAAATCTAGACTAACTATACCTAGCAGACTGTTTTCTAATGTCTGATTACCTCTGCTTTTACTTTAAAATAGATTTTATTAGAATTAAAATAAATAACTTATTTGAAGGAAAAACTAATTGTACAAAGCTGGGTTTGTTAAGAATTTGAAATTTTTTTGCATGTAGTTCACACAGTGAAGAAAAATCTGATTATTAGATTTCATTTACTGAGATTTCATTTACATGACTTAAGAAAACCCAAAACCAAGTTGTGCCTTATTCTGTGCAATATTCATAGTGTGAAAAAAATGTTTTGAAGTTTGGCCTTGTGACAGGTAGCAGAAGAAAAATTTTCAAATATATTCTTATAATGTATTTATTTACTTAAATGGACCAAATATTTCTTTGTCTAGATTAGGATATTTTGTATAGAGAAAATACCTGGAGAAATGTCAGATGGCAAAAGCACAGCTGCATGTACAACTGTGTCTGATATCTGTGATGACTCGAGAAGGAAGGAACAACAGCATATATGCCCCAGAAATCGACAGAAATTTCAAGGGTACTTGCAGTAGAAATTTGAAAATGCTATTTTAAAGATATATTTTTGTTATTAGGATGCTATTGCCATGTCAAATTTCTATTGCAAATTCTAGGATTGCTACTGTAATAAAAGGCATGTTGCTAGAATAAAAAGTAATTCCTAAGCAATTGCAGCACCTGCTAAATTATAAAGCCAGATGTTTCCTGAAGAAAAAGAAGAAAATTAATTCTAAAACTTCTGAAGACAGAAGTTAAACTGAAATAAACTTGTCTATTTTGACAGTTACTTATTTCCTGGTTTGTTTTTTTAAACTGGAATTTTGGAGTCATGATTTTGCCACATCAGACAATAAAATAAATTCCTAATATTTTAACTCAATTTTATTACAGACAGGTGCTACTTATTGTGATGTGTATTTTAACTTTGTGACTTCTTCTGTTCCAGTAGTAGGACCAGAGAGAACAATTTCATTTATCAATTTCCATGCACCTTTGAAATATTGATTGTTTAGACTCAGAAACTGGTAGTCAGGGAGTCTGAAATACGATGATATTCCTTAAAAGAAGCAAAAAATAATTAAAAATTTTTTGCATATCAATTTTTAAGACCTCTGTGTTGCCTTGAAATTTTTTCTTTGCCGAATATATTCCTATATAGGCTCTTATATCATCTGATGTTCTTCCTGTACCATCACCTCCAAATATTCCTGCATCTCTTAATTTCTTCCCAAGTTCTCTATAAGGCCATTTATAAACTTCTTCTCTTACAATGTTCTCCTTTATGCCAGGAGCTATGTTGCTCACCATGGTCAATTGCAGTTAAAAAAGCATCTCTGTATCAAATTTACAGCCTTGCTTTTCTTGGCCAGTATCTGTAGTTCTATGATATTTTCTGTGATATACCACAAGAATGTGACGAAATGCAATATGCTGGGTTGTCCTAAAGGGGAAGGGGAAAATGTGTACAGGGAAGAGTTTTCTGGACCACCTTGTTTGAGAGGCTGCAGTGAACCACAGTTTACTCCAGTAAATTATCTTAATATTTACAGAAAGTAGTGGCAGTGGTTAGTCCCCATTCCTCCCTTTGCCAGGGGGACCTTGGGATGGCACCGCCTCCACAACAACACATCTATGGCAAAATGCAGTATCAGATTTAATGAAAACTTTGTGCTTCTAAGAGACCACTGCATTGATTGTTTTAATAGAAAAAGCAAAGAAGCTGAAATGTTTTGCCACGATTGCTAAATACATCTTTGCTGTGCAAACAGCTGCAGAGATGGTGTGAGACAATGGTCCCTAACTGAAAAGAATGTTCAAATTCAAACTGTAACATTGGCTTTTTTTATTTGTGATCATACTAAAAACACATGCATACTGTGAAGTAAGCAGCTTTACCTTAGATAATACATGCTTTTTATGGAGATGACAACTAATTTATTAGCTTAGCACTTTAGAATTTTTGTCCTTCAGCTATGGTTTCTAGGTTTTGTTCACCATGACAGACTAGTGGGACTGTATTGTGTGCATCTGCCATTGGAACTGCTTTATGGTTTTGGGCTTAAGTACTCAAGCAAAAATCTTCGACATGATAAATACTGCGTTTTTCCATTACATGAAGAATGTTAACTAATAATTCTTGACATAAATCTTGAATGTCTTGATGTTTCAATATCATGATCATCAGGGTCATGGTGATTTGGGTATCTTTCTTGACATATGGAAAAGTCTAAGTGGCTTCCTGTATAATGACATTTATCTGGTCCTGGATTTTAAAGCATGAATTCATTAAGATGATAAATAGTAGATACAGTAGAAGTATACCCTGCATTTCAGCTTAAAAAAAATTTCTTTTATTTCAAAAGGACTGTTGAATTTGTTTCCTAAACTTCAACAGAGAGGTGGACAACTTTATTTAATGAACAGTGACTTTACAGCTGAATTTTGGTATCAGACTAGAAAGGTGCAAATTTCTTGAGCTAATGAAGAAACTGGTGCAAAAATGGAGAATCTAGAACTGATTCTAGTCCAAGCTCAAATGTCACCCATCAGAAGTAAGGCGTGTGCTTTGTGTACACATTACTGACCCAAGGTTTGTTGCTGTGCTTCCAGTGCTGTAACACACAGGAGGACACTCCCTCTCACCGACCCTAACAATTAAACGACCCGTGGCACTTTTCTGCCTTTGACGGGAATTAATATTGATATTGATATTCCAGCCAACCTTAAGTTCGGGAAGTTACATTTTCCTCGCTGTATTTCCAGCCGCATAATGTGGCTCTAGTTCTCTGTCCGGGGCTGATAACCAGTGCTGCTGGAGGGTTTAAAAAGTCCAGGATCATAGATTCAAACAAGTTACTCTGTCAGCAGCAGAGTCTAAAAGATAGAAGGTTATTCTTCCATGCATACCCCAAAGGGGCACTAAAGGGTCTTTCATGTCCTCCCCTCCTTGGAGCCGGCCGCGGCCGCTGCAGCCCCCGCAGGCGCTGGGCTTCGGGCCGGCAGGGCTGCAGGCAGCAGCACCTGCTGCAGGAAACCACCTTCCCCTCCGCAGTGAGACTTTTCCTCTCTCGCTGTGTGCCGGCGCTGTGGGAGCGAGCAGCGGCAGGGACGGCGGCACCCGCAGTGAGCGGCCGTAGGCAGCGCCCGGCAGCTCCGTCGCCGGGGCACGGAGGGGACGGCAGCGCCCGCCGCGCCCCCACCGCCGCGCCGCCTCGGGATAGACGCGGCCCCTCGCGGGGAGCGCGGAGATGTAATTCGCACGGTGCGGAGGGAAGCGCCGCTGTCCCACAGCCTGTCCCGACCCCGCGGCGAGCGGCGAAGCCCGCACCGGGAGCCGCCCCTCGTCCGGCCGCGGCGGAGCGGGCGCCTCTGGTGCGGCCGGTCCCTCCTGGCGCGCCGTAGCGATGCTGCCGGCGCCGCTGCCCTCGGAGGCTGTTCCCAAGATGGCGGCCGCGCGGGCGGCTCTGCGCGGCCGCACTCCTGCAGCCGGCTAGGGACCCGCTGCCCTCCTCCTGCTGCTCCTGCTCCGCGCTGCGCCCCCGCACCGCGCACTGGGGCCCGCCGCCATGCCGGCCCCGGTGCATGCATGAGAGACGCCGCCGAGCTGGTTTGTGCCGCCGCCGCCGCCATGGAGGAGCCGCCGCCGCCGCCGCCGGGGAGGTCAGTACCCAGTGCTGCCTCAGCGCCGGCTCCGTGCAGGGAGCGATGCCGGGCGGGGCTGCGAGCGCCGGGGCCGGGGTGCACGCTGTGCCTCCCGGCCCCTCCGCGCTGCTGAACCCGAGGCTGCTGCTGCTTCAGCGCTTCTGCGGAGCGCCACGGAGCGAGACGGTGCTTCGATAAGAAATCTCTAGTGGCTGCGGTGGGTAAGGCAGTGTTTTGTGGACGCTTTGCAATTAAAAGCAAATAGTTTCCTTCTCCCCCAGCCTCGCAGTAGTGCAAGCGGTGTGTAGGGGCAGTGCCCGCCCGGCTCCCGGAGGCTGCGGAGCGGAGCAGGAGCAGCAGCTGGAGCCCGCGGGAGGCGGACGGAGCGTGACCTGTGCTCCTTGACTTGTGAGCTGCAGCGATAAAAGCGCTGCCCTCCTGCGAGGCTGTCTCGTGTTTATGGCAGCCGTGCTTAAGATCGGGTTCTCTTTGGCGTGCCCGTGAAACAGCAGGGTCATGGAGTATCGCTGCTGGCAACGTTGCAATCGATAGTTGTAAGAACATAGGGTTAAAAAAAATCACAAAAAACAAAAAGCGTTCACAAAGAAGTGTTGTGATGCCTCAAAGCTTTCTGCAACTGCTGTCACCTCCTCTACAATTGGCTTTTTGCGAGTCTCCATCTGTGCTCGGCTGAGAGATGGGGATGCAAATTACTTTATGGTTCAGTTTTTCCAGCTGGCTGCAGAAGTATTGCATAAGTCCAAGTTATTAATTCCGTGGCAATTATTTCTCATTTTTAAATAACATCCTGTTGATGCACTTCACTTCTCGCTAGGAGGCATTCAGGAAACCTTTTTAAAACGCTTGTGTGATCAATTAGTACTGTAATGTAGTAGTCGGGTGCATTGTGTTCCAGGTGTGCTGTGCAAAATATCTGCTGTGGTGTTGCTGAGATAGTTCTTGAGTATTGTGAACTGTTGTTCTGTACTGATGGAATAAAAGGGAAGTGGTGATGTGCTCCTGTGTGGGTCAAGGCTATGGGGTTGAACAGTGCCTTTGAGTTTTCATGAATGTGCACTAACGATTTGTTTTTCTGTCATGCCAAAATCGGAATATATATAAAATTAGTAAGATTTAACAGAAATATTATGAAATATAAATGCTATAGGGCAACGGAATTAGTAAGCTTCTAAGTTCCTTTTTAAAGGACTCTTCAAATACTAATACTGCAGGTTAAGCAGAAAATGATTTAAAATAAAGTTTGTATAACAGCACGACACTACACTTGAGCTGTCTTCATGCAGAAGAGTAATCTTCAGAGCCTGAATGGAAAACACCCAGGCATTTCCTGTGCAGGGCCATTTCTGACCTCTGCTGGATTCTGCTTATTACAGGACAGTTTATATGAGTCGGATGTGGGTGTGGATAATGTGGTGACAACTTTACCCAGCAAATGAAAATTGAATTAGCTATTTCAGAGTGAGCTGGTAGGTGGGTAGGGGATGTCTCAGAACAATTAGGTAGTCTTAATTTGTGTAGGGTAATGCATGTACTCCATCCACTGTGATTCACTTCTGCGTGTACTTTGTGTCCCAAGTTCACACCTGCTTCTCTGGCTTTATGCAGCACTTGCTTTAACTTAAATGTAATACAAGTAAAATATCTGATTTTCTTTTGGTTCAAATTTTGGAGCCATCATTAGTTGTTTATTCTTGGGGCTGTGAGGTCAGAATCTTGTTGAAATCAGTTTATTTTGCACAGCCTTGGGCGTTTGAAGTCCATTTGATGGCAGATCACTTTTAATCCTGTTTGTAGACTATGAATGTGTTCTTATGATAAAGAGTTCTGGCTGCTACTAAAGTGCATTGCTATAATGCATTCTCTTTAAGTTAACTTTAGTTCTGGTGGAGAAGTATTCAGTCATTTGAATTAGCAATACACCTACATTTGTTTAATAAACAAAACTTACTGATTTGTTGTTCTGAGACTGCCTGATGTGAGAAATCTGCTTGTCTTTGTGTGAGGAGTCTGTCTCTTGTTAGAATATAAATGCAATGGTAAATTTTGTAACTGAAGGCAAACATAAAATATATATATATATATATTTAATTACACAGTCCTTAGTCAAAAGCTTTTGATTATGAATCCCTCTCCAAAAACACTGTGTTTTTCCCAGGTCTTATTTTCATTCTTGAAACACACTTTGGTGGGGGGAGAGAGGGGAGACAGCTCTAAACTGAAAAATGCTCAGGGAAGCTATGAACAAATGTTGATTTTGAGGTAGAATTGCACTTTGACCCTGGATAGCATGCAGTGGTTATGGATAAGTGAAAAGATACTACTGAAAGATTTAGTGAAGAATTCACGTTTAAGTATCAATCCTTAAAACAAGTGGAAAGTTTTCAAGCTAAAATGTTTCCACTTAGATAATTTAGAATGGCAATTAAAACAGATGTGTTTAGTGTTTCTTGACCATTTCCCATAGGCTTTATATTTCCCAAGCCCAATTTTAGGCTTTCCCAAGAATTTTCTGGCACAAAATCCACCGTAGAGAAAAATGAGGCCTTAAGCATGTCCTTTGTTGGGACTCTGTCCTTTGTTTGGGGGCACTGCAAAGGCATGAAGAGACATAGGGCTACCCTGACTTGTGCTTTGATTGCTTGTAGCCCTCTTTTCTCCTAGCACACATCCAGTGCAAGGGGTGAAGGAAGGATCAAGGCTGTGAATAAGGTGGGACAGAATTGTGAATTATGTGGAGGCTTCCTCCTTGCTGGAGAGCTTGTCAGTAGTCTCTCTGCCAGATTTGTTGTCTCTAGGATGACAATGAATTGGGGCTGTCAGTCTGCAGCATCTGTGGTTTGGGGAAAGCCTGAGGTTATGTCATGAATTGTGCTCAACATATTTTCCTGCTTGCCAGACTATCTGTATGGCTGATAGTATATGAGCAGTGAAGGAGCTTATTTTATTAAGATCATAGCTTCAGTGGGAAAAATGATTTAAGTATATAGAGCTTTGCCATAGTTTTTTTTCTCTCATGCATTTAAATGAAGTGAGATGTAATCTCTATTCTACATGTATTGCATTTTCTTGTTTACATGTGCAAGACTGGAATGAATGACTGATTGCTCCACCTACGCACAAACACACATGAAGTGCTCGTTGAGATGTCTTTGGCATTGGTAGCAGTAAGGATTAGTCTGTGTTGTGTGGCTGCTTGGGTTGTTTTTATGTCTGTTAATTAGTGCTGTCTCTGTCAAGGTTGGTTTTGCTATTATGTAAGCTAGTGATATTGACCTTTGTGGAATGCAAACTGTGCTGTGATGAAAACAAATCTACTGAATTTAAAGGAAAGCATAAGAGATATGCAGTAATTCTTACTTCAGGGAGCTAATTGGGATTTTTAGAGGCTTATAAAGATTTGACTTCCGTGACAACCACATTTCTTAAATTGCATACACACCATTATTTTAAACTGCAGCTAAAATACATTTAGAAGACAATTTTTCATAGTACCAACTGCTAGTCAATAGTGTGTTGACCTCTGTCAGCTCAGGAATCTCAGCTCATTTCTTCAGTTGTGTGGTTGGATTTGCTGTTGTCTACAACGTTTATGTTCACAAAACTGTTACTTTCCTTCAGTTTTATTCTTCTCTCAGAGATGTTAACTGCATTGATGCTACATTTAGTCTGTAATTTATTGACTAAATAATTTTTGAATTTTAAAAAATAACTTAGAAGCTTATTTATTTGAAGAGTTGACAGGAGTCCCATGCTCACTCTTGGCTTACTGGAAACATAAAGCCAAATGAAAATCTTTTAACATCTGAATTTGAGTGTTACTGAATTGTCAAATGTTCACTTGTGTCCAGTCCAAGAATGCTGTATGTAAAGTCACATTAATTTATCATGAAACCCTATCAGGTTTATTCTGGAGCCAGACAAGATAGGCTGTAACTATTGTGCTGATGAATGTCTCCTTCAGTCTTAGGGTAGAAGGAGGAAATTAGTTCTGTTCTGTCTGTGTCCTGCTGATATTCAGTGGTACTGAGTACCATGTGTTGCTTTTTAATGTGGTGTGAATATATGGTTTATTATGCCCTTGGCTTACTTGTGCTGCTGGTTTACTTGCTGTTGCTTTTTCTAAGAGCAGTATTTGTAAAGGTTTTGGCATTTTGGCTGTAGAATATCCATTCAGTAAGTGATAACAAGGCCACAGTTACACATGCCTCGATTACTTGGCTTCACTCTCTCCATCGAACTCTCTGTGGGTGTTACCGCTTAGCTTTTGGGATGCTCCAAATAGTGCAGAGAACTGAAGTCCCATTGCATTACATGGATTTTCCAAATGTCACAGAAAAGAAGTCCAGCATGCCATGCTCAGACAGCAGCTTCCATTGAAGATGTATTTAACTTTTAATGCTTCACCTTCAGGGTTCTTGTAGGCTTTGAC
Source organism: Lonchura striata (assembly GCF_050655825.1). Taxonomy (NCBI): domain Eukaryota; kingdom Metazoa; phylum Chordata; class Aves; order Passeriformes; family Estrildidae; genus Lonchura; species Lonchura striata. Next base: position 78,820,868 of record NC_140705.1, on the reverse strand, counting down.
TTTGTCTAAATGATGAACTGGAACTTTGGGATCATAACCAGTTGTTAGTTTTTTCTTAACTGGGAATGGAACTTTCTGCCAGAAGGGTAGAGTGTGTGTGGGAGAGTGGGGAAGGAATGGCTGTTACAGTTTGTTTTATTTTTTATCACAGGTCTGTGCATTTCCCATTTTATCACTTTTATATATGATATATTTATAGTTGAACCTAGCAACTCTTTTCCCAGTAGTATGTAACTTTTCTTGGTGTAGCTTAAGTTTTCCAGAAAATCCATGCAGGTGTGTTAGTACAGATTTTTCATCAGTAGTTCTTAATTAAGTCTTCTTTACTGTATTGGTGTGTGGCTTGAGACCTTGGGATCTGATCTGTGCAGGTGCCAAGAGCTTAATCATTGCAGCACTTACCCTTTGGATTGATACTGTACTATGTAGTGCTCAAACATCATTAGTGAGGAAAGCATATTTCAGATATTCTTCCTTGAAAAAAAACCAGTTCAAATTCCCAAATATGAGCTAGGATATAGTTGAAGTTGAAGTAGTACTAATGGAGAACCATGGAGTCTAGAATCAATGAATATTTTAACTTTAGTTGTTAAGTGAAGAGAGTTGGATACTAACTGGGCTGGGTAAAGATCTCTGAGCTCCTGTTTCTACAGTTCTAACCTTTGATTCACTTGCAGCCTCACTGGGCAGGCTTAAACGTGGATGTGGAAACCTAACAAACTCATCAACACTTTCACACTTTATTGCACATTGTAGAGCAAGGGTAGAATTAAATAGGCTTTTTTTTTTTTTTTCTTTTGAAATAAAATATGGCATAGTTTTAATCAAATAATCTATTTGGAGCAAGCTCAGAAATGAATTTACTGTAAATACTGTAGATTCTGTAAATACTGTAAATTCATGGTTCAGATTTGTATGAAAACTTATAATAATCCAAGGTGAAAAAATTAGTTAAGCTTTCTCTGTTTTCAAATTTGTTAGTAAAAAAGAACAGAAAGTTCTGAGTATTTTTTTTCTGAGATGAGAACATGAAGATCTGCCAAAACTTTTATAAGAGCTCTATTTTATTAATGTTTTATACTTATTTCTGGTTGGTATAACTTGCAGAAGAAAAATTACTTCCTGATATCATTTAAATATGTCTCAGTAGTGTTTATCACTACTTGCTATAAAAAGATGAGTACTACTTTGCATTCTGCTTAATTTATTCTTGAATTAATGTTTGCCAGTTTCTTCTTTTGAGGTTTACCATCTTGTTCTAATCAGCCAAAATGTGCTTCAATGCCTTACCACTCTTTCAATAACTTTTGTTATATTTTTCTGTGACATTGTCTTTTTTGTTTGTAAATACAGTAAGCACATTTAGAAGCTTCTGCACAGGAATATAGGAGCATTTTGGGAAAAGTGCCAAAGTAGTAGTAATTTGCAGAACTGACTCTGGTGTCCAGATCTTGAGAAGGAGAAAATTATGTTAAAATTTTTCAGTTAAATTTGATAGTAGGTACATTTGTGCTCTAAGGACATTTGTGATACCCAGTCAGACATGTGCTTGAGGTCTACTCTAGAAGTGTGTTCACACTTGCTGGGTCCTTCCATTCTAATTAAACAGCTTAATTGTGAGTTACCAAGGAGGAAAAATTGTTGCTGAGAATCAATTACAGTTTAACTGTTTAGCTCAAAGCCGTACATTAGTCTTTTCCCAAGTAATGACTTTTATTTTGTCCTTGGTTTCTGGAGAAATAGTGGTGGTTTTCTCACAGTGAAGTCTGACTCCAAACCACTGTGTTGCAGCAGAAATACTTGCTTTATATTGCTTCCTCAGTTGATGTGGAATTTATTGTACTTGGTTCTTAACTGTTGGCAGGGTTGTTGTAGTGTAAACCTGTAGTTTGCAGTGGGAGGCATGGGTTTCATAGCAGCCTTGAGTGTCCACATTTTTGCAGCCCTGCTAAAGCTTATTTGTCAAAGAGAAGCAAGGTGTAAATTGTGAACATAGCAGGGCTTTTCAAGGACTTCTGTTACATACTGACAATTCACTAATGAAGTTTTAGTGTTTCTGTGTTTATTCCTGTTCACAATCCCTTGTTCATAGGTTAATTTATAAGAAAGCTACTGGAATTATGTAATCAATCAGTTCTTGATGGTTACACCAGTATCACCTGAAACATTTTCCTGCCCAAGTATTTTGCTTTTATTGTTGCTGCAAGTAAAAATCTGCATTAGTTTTTTGGCTGACTTAGCTAAAAATTACTGTTCTCATCTCCTAACATCCCTCGCTTGCCCTCCATCAACTAGGAGTGTCTGCCACATGAAACTTGCTAGTGTGACATTAAGTACATTTAGCTGCCTAATCAAAATTAAAGTGGCTGAAGTTGGAAAAATCCTACTAACAAAGACATTCCAGTTAAGCTGGATTTTTTTTTGTCAGCACCAGTGAAGAGGCAGGGTTGGTACTTTACGTTACGCCTGTGCATCTTGGGTGCTGGTGACTTCTGACAAAGTGTCTGGAAAGCAGAAGGGACAGACAGTCCTGTAAAATTGCTTCATGTACAGCCAGAAGAGAGTGTCTGAGGACATGATTTCACTTAGTACTCAGCAGGTTGCCTTCTTTACGCTGGTGTCTCTACAAGAGAATGCCAGGCTCAGGAAGGATGTAATGGAGGAGCTTGGCTGTTGCGTGGCTGTGGGGTTTTCGCTTGTGGGTATTGATTTGACAGGTAAATGGTGCACCAGAAAACCAATGGGTTTTTTCACTGTCAGGTTGGTAATTGAGTTCATATGATCTTGCCTTCTGTGCAGAAGGAATGGCATAAGGGGCAGAGATGTGCAACCTGGGAAGCAAAAGGTGCACTGGAGCAGGTTCGCCTTCTTACTGTGTCATCTACTGTGACTTTAGTGTTGGTCATTTCTGAGAGTCTTCACTGTAAAAAGTTGTGTGAACAGCATTACATTTCATACTTGATAATTTGTTTTTGAATATTACTTCATTTTTTGTGCTCTTACAGTCTGCTGTAAGCTGTTTTAATGCAAACTTAGATTCTATAGGATTTGTATATGTAGACATACTAGATGAAAGATGCAAGTCCTTTTTTGCATTTTGTGTCAGGAGTAAATGGTAAAATTACTATCTGTTATGAATAAATTCTTTGCTCTCCTTTACTCCCGTCCATATATCAGCTTTTTCCCCACAGTAGGCTGGTTGTTCATTCCTAGGCTGCAGAGATAAATGATCACATATCCTGCCATCCCCTGATTCCTCTGGGAGAAAAAAATTGTAGCTATGTACAGCTGAATTTGAATTCAAATATTTATTTAAACTGAAATTTTTATGCTGGTACTGTATCTTCTAATTTGAAATTGAAATTTCCTTCACATAAGTGCTGTGCCAGACTTAAACAGGGTGCATATATAAAAAAAAAAGCTTCATTTGTATATACTGTGTGCAAATTCCTGCTGTGCTGTAATAAATGTAATTAAAAAAAAACCCAACAAGATCATTTCCTTGCCTTCTACTGAAGACTTCCTTTTGCTGCACTTAGGGCAGTTTATAGTAAATGCAGTAGCATCAAACACTTCATTTTTGTATTCACATGTGTAGCAGATCTTTGAAAATACCTTATCCAAAGCTGGATTTTTAGTTGCTTCTGCTTTTGGTTCAGCAACCTTTCAGAATCATGTCCATTTATTTAAAACTTACAGCTTCCCACAGAACATAATGTTTAAAAAGTGGTTAAAATATAGGGGTGCATGATGCTTTCTTAACATTGGAACATAACACTATGTGTTTACACCAGATAACTGTCCAGTACTGTAGCAGAACTTCAGGTTTTTCTATCTTGTTTCCTGATTAGGTTGTCTAAACCTCAGTCTTTGATACCCAGCATGCTACTGATTGTTTAGTGAAGTTCCTTCCTTGTGCTGTTGGTTCAGGACTACCATTACATTCTCTTCTGCAACAAAATGAAACCTAGTACTGCCCCAAAGAAACTGCAGCGTCCAGTTTTGTTGTGTGTGGTGTTTAGCAGCATCAACTGAGTACTTTATGGTTTTTTTGTTTTAACAGGTGCAAAGGTGGGTACCTAAAAATTCTGTTTGCTTTTTGCATTACTAGCAACTGTTGGGTGGTGACAGTTCTTGTCAGAATACTGTTTGAAATAGACTGGTTGCAACTACCTTTAGGGAGAGCTACCTTAACTTTAACAGGATATGTTTGGCAGTGTGTAGTGCCTGTGTTTTCTGCTGCTTTTGCTAACTGGGAATGTGCATTACTAAGAACAGACTAATGCAGCTTTGTCTTCCTCCATTAATTATTGAGCTGAATCTGAGTTAAGGAGTATATATTTGAAAAACAGACACTTTGCTTTTAAAACAAAGCCACTGAATGTCAAGAGCTGGTACTTGGTGATTTGGTGCTGGACCCTGTACAGATATTGCAGTTCTTTAATACAAAAGTGTCAGGGTAAGTAAGTAAGAAGTGTTGAGAAAGAGCCTTCCTGATTCCTGCATAGTGTGATGTCTTTGAAACTGCAGGAAGCTGCTTACATCAGCAGTGTCTGGAGTGCACAGCTTCCAAACAGCCCCATTGTGGTGGGTGATGATCCTGGCTCCTGTGTGGCAACTGCTTAACTCAAACTTATTGCCATGTGCTTGTAGTCCAGTCAAGTGACCTGTACTGCTCTGGTCCCCAACAAGCTTCTAACCTGCCTGTGGGATGATGAGCAATGGCTGAACCTGAGCTAATGATCTAAGTGCCTAATGTATTTGAACTCCTGCTTATGGCAAGGGTAGCTGATAGAAGGGAAGAGTAAAAAGATGTTTCCTCCATATAGCTGTCACAGTTTTTAGGATAATGTCTTATTAATGAATGTTACAAACTTTGCAAGTTTGCATAATGCTTCAGGAAACTGCAACATTTTGTACTGGTTAAAAATCGTATTCCTCAGTGTCACTTTAACTTAATTAATTGTAATGTTTCCATGTGATCCTCAGTGGTGTTGGTTTTTTTTTTTTTTTTTTTTTTTTTTTTTTTTTTTTAATGATAAATGAATGTATTTTTCCAAAGGTTGTGGCCTTTATCAGTACTGGTGGTTACCAGACTTTTTGCTTCCTGCCCTGCTGCTTCAAATGTCATTGAAATTTGATTTCTGTCCCCTCTTCTATTTTTGTTTGCAGGCCTTTGAAAATCTAGAAATATTATCTTGATTTTCATGACTGAACTGGAGTTGTAGATACATTGCCATCACTTTTACTTAGTTAAAAAAAAAATCCTGCTGTCACCTAGAAGTGCAAATTAAAGAAATTATGTATTCTTTCTTTTCAGCTTCTGGTTGAAATGCACCCTTTTGTAACATATAGTAGTTACTCTCTGGAAACATTCTTGGTTTGTTGAGTTTTTTTGGTGCATTTCAGAGCTGTCAAGGTGTTTTGCTTTGGTTGTTGTTATTACCATACTGCTCTTAAAGCTTTCCCAATATTTGTGATTTATGCATGCTGGATACAGTCTTTCTTATTTTCCAAGAAGCATTTTTCTCATTAAAATTGAGGCTGGGAACCTGTAAATAGAGTATGAAAATTACGCTCTTCTAGTTTTCCTATAAGGAATTTGGCTTAGGCTGCTATTGGCAAATAGTAGCTGCATTTGTCACATTTCTAGCTTTCACTTTTTGTGTGTAAGCCTAATTAAGATTTGGATGGTTCTCACTGGCTGTGGGGGAGAAAACCTGCGTATCTTGGTAGCAAAGAAGAAATTAGTCTTGATTAATGTTTCTCAACACTAGTTGCAAGAGTATTTAGGAACCAACAATTCTGTCTAATAACCAACACTATAATCTGATTTAGGTTTGCCAGCACTGCATTTTAGAGATTGGGAGGTTTAATTAGTCTATGGTTTGTTCATGACAGTAAATAACACACAAACATTGCAAATGCTGTGTCAGTAATCTGTAAAAGTCATAACTGATTTTAATACTACAGTGTTGCTACTGCAGATCATGCATGTCTGCTGTTGTCTGGATTAGGAAGATAGATCCTAGCATGTTAAAGCTAATGTAGCTGCTTTAGTGCAGACCCTGAATATTTAGTACATTGTTTTACCATAAGGCTTGCGCTGGTAACTGATTCCGTGTTGTAATTGATGCTGATTTGAGGTCTGAGTTGAGGTATAGGATTTGCACACAAACCCTAAACAGAATATGCTGGATTTTTGAAACTTGCTTTGCAACCTGTACCTTTCTCTCTCTAAGCAGACCAGCCAGCTTTGGTAAGATCATCTCACCAGCTGCTAATGAGACTGCATTTGTTGTTATGAATGAGAGCATGATTGCTTACTTTGTGATATGATTTCAAGTGCTGCATGTTTTGTGATGTCTGCTGTGCTTCTTATCAAAGAGAATCTTACTAAATTGCCCAGCAGAAATAGTTGAATGTTAAGTTAGTCATACTGGATGCTGCTGTATAGGTACGTATGTAATTCAGGTGTGAGGCTGGAGGGTAGTTTAGATACTTCAGGCACTCATGGCCTGTCATCAGATATAGGAAGAAACAAGCAAGGTAGAATTACAAAATCATTTAGATTGAAAAAGACCTTTAAGAATGAGTCTGACTGTACAGTAACATATTCAAGTCCACCAATAAACCATGTCTTGTAAGGGCCACATCTACAGATCTTTCAAATGCCTCCAGCAACAGTGACCAAAATAATCTAACGTTCTTTAAAGATCACTTAATATGGCTTGGTGGAGAGGTTTGATCATTAAGTTCTTTGAAGAGGTTGCTTACTTATAAACAGAAGGAAAATAGTGCTTTCACTGATCTTTCCTAATGAGGTAACTTGTCCTAGTTTAAAGCTGCCTTGGAGACCTAACGTGAGTGCTTGCAGGATCTGTTCTGCCAGCCTCTGCAAGAGCATCAGCACCCCACTCTGTGCCTTGCCAGGCCAGTGAGATCACTGAAAAAATAAATGGCTCCATAAGCACTGGAACTAATGACTTCTGTTTTATGTGGTTTAGTCTCTTGTGGTTGATTTGTCTTTGGCAAGATCAGAGGGGTGTTTCTCTGCCTGAAGTGTTTTTTGCAGTAGAGCTGTTTGCAACCAGTCTCAGAAATAAAGCTCTTCTGGTGTCCAGAAAAATGTAAACTTGAATTCCACTTTCCCAGCTCTGTGCTTACAAGATCTGTTTCTCCTACTCATCCACCTATTTTCACAAAATCTGTAGGAACAATTGTAAGACTTTTTTTTAAACAGTGGGGGTTGGTTACATCAGATTGTGAAGATATAGTAGAAGTATGATGTCCCAAGGCAAGGAAACCAGACTAAAAGTATTGGTGATTTTGTGTGGTTGTCACTATGACCAGATTGTAGGGCACTTCCAAGACTCCAGGTGGTGCTGCGGTGCCACCTGGGTCATTTTTATTGGGCAACCAGTTGAGGTTATCTGCAGAAGTTGGTGGACTTGCTGTCTTCTCAAAGTTGAAGTAGTAGAGTGAGAAGAGTAAAGTGAAAAAAGTATTTCATGCACTGTTTCTGTGGCTTTGTAGAGAACATAACTGTTCTGCATGCTAAGGTATTTATTTCTGTTTATAGCTGTAGGGCAAAAAAAAGAACAGTATTTGTGTTTTGTTTTTGTTTTGTTAGCCTTACTGCTTTTCTACTAGCTGTCAATATTCTGACATATTTCTTGCTGCAGTAACTCAGACTCATTTCACTAGAGTATGAGTAGCTTTCCTTGTCTGTCCCTAAAATAGTAGCAAGTAAAATATAATTTGTGATTTGAATGAAATGGAAGTTATTGGATACTGATGCTATCTTGCACTGATTTAGATTGACTGTTTCATTGCCTCAGTGTCTTTTACTAAAGTCTAGAGTTACTGAGAGTTCTGTAGAGTTGTTATTTGCACACCTGCTTCAGAAATGAGGGAATAGAGGCAAACCATTTATTTTCTTTCTTTTAAAATGGTGTGTGTTCTTCTCTCTGATATGTATTAAAGCAAGAGAATTCTATGTATGGCACCACTGGGGAATGATAATATTTGTTTATGATCTTAATATTAATAATATGCTTGATGTTAAAATCTGTGAATATTTCCAGATCTCCTATGTTAGATAAAAGTTTTGTGAAGGGTGGGAGAGTGATTTTTGAAGTTGACTTTGTGGTATGAGGGATTTAGGGGGTGGAGGATGGAAGGGAAGACCTGCTGTTGTCCTTGATTAGGTTGAATGTCTTGTGTTACGTTTGTATGTTTGAATTTTGTTTGTTTCATGCACCTCTTAGTTTGGGCTTGCTGCAAGGTTTTTTGAGAGAGATGCATATATCTGTATGTTTACATTGTGTTCTTCTAGTGACGTTGCCTATACCATCCTCTTTATGCGTTGCCTATTATTTATTTGACTGGAAACTTATCCTTAGGGATATGAAAAAAATTGGGGTAAGTATACATGGATGTGACAGTAAAATACAGAAGGTTGACTGTGGTTGGGATTAATGGATAAATTAGCTTTTTAAACAGATATTGCAAGTAAAATGTTTTTATCTTGAATGTAATGGTTTATCTTGTTCTCTGCAGGAAAGAGTGCCAATCAGATGCTACTTCCAAGATCTCTGAATCTGACCCTGAGGAATTATCAGATGAAGCAAGTGCTGACACTTTCTATGGCGCTTCTCCCCCTAGTACACCCCGCCAGATGAAGCGTATGTCAACAAAGCACCAGAAAAATAATGTCAGCAGACCAGCTGGCCGCTCCACTTTGAAAGGTAAGTGTGGTGTCTTGGTTTTTTTCCAAAAATGCCTCTTGTTACCTGGTGGAGGGGTTATACAGAAGGTGGAGCTGGATACTGAAGATATAGGAGGCAGCTGTTGTGAACTGCAACAGGAGAAGGCTCTTAGGTATTAGAAGAAAAATTTTGCTATTAAGAGTGCTTCAACAATGAAGTTTACCAGAGGGATTGTTGGTTTGTGGAATCTCTATCTTTGGAGATTTCTAAAACATGTTAAGATCATAAGCAAGCTAAACTAGTTTTGGAATAAACCCAATTTTGAGAAGAAAGCTGGAAAACATTAGTTTCAGAAGTGTTTTCTAATCACTTTTTTCTGCGATTCTGTGATCTGTAGTAATGGTGTAGTTGCTTTTCTGCTCAGTTTTCATGTTCTGAAGCACTTCACAGGCTATTTATTGCAAAATACAATTTTTAGTGATGATTCTTTACTCTTTGATGTCAGTGAAGCACTTAAAGTGTAGGTAGTTCTGCTTGCTTCTGATGCTTCAGTATAAGGATACTTGATGTATGTTTTTTTCCTAATGTTGCCAAGTAATGGTACCAAATAATAAAACCTTTTAGCTTAAAGTGATTTTTTTGTTGTTGCTGAAATTGCATGGGTGCAAAAAAGCCATTTAAGATTGTATGTTCAATGTTTTCATGCAGAATACAACTAGGTTTTTGTGGGTTTGTTTTGTTGTTTGTTTCGTATATTTTAGACAAGTAACAATGTCAGACAATTATTTGCCAGAGTTATGGCAGCTTGACTATTGCCAGTTAATGCTTTGGAAGCAATTTTTAAAATTGCTTCACATGAAACACGGAAATATTAGAGTGTATAGCAAGGGTAACATTTTTAAGGTAAAACTTAGGAAAGAAAAAGGTGCATTGTTTGGGGTGAATAAGGGAATATAGTAAATTGTTTGGTTGATAAGGACTGTGGAATGCAGTTCATAATAAAAGAAGGGCCAATACAAGCATTTTCCAAAGCTTTTGCTTCCCTTTCACTTTGTGCAAACTCCAAATAACGTCACTAAAGACAGCATTCACCAAATACCTCTTCCTTATATGAAAATACAGAAGAATCCTGTTACTATTGCCAGTTAACTGTAGGCATTAGAATTATTAAGCCTCTTTAACTTGGCTAAAAGGCACATTTAAAAGCCAGTAAAATTCTTCTGTTGCAACATTAACTCTATTTTAACCCTGTATATAGTGGCGATGTTAACTTTTCTTGCTTTTGGTGATTTTTTGTTGTTGTTTTTTCATTATGTGCTTTAAAAATAATTTGGTTCTAAATGGAGACATTGTGATACTAAAGAAATATAATGTATTTTTTTCATTGTTAGCCTTTGCTTCTGAGCACATGTGGAGGATTGATACCTTTATGAGAAACAAGGTGTTGTTGTTTATCCCTGCTTATAGATTTTGAGTTTTTGGAGTAGGGCCTTTCTATTTGTGAGGGGAATGGTTCTTACTTCTGGTATGATAATATTATTTTCTTTGTTATCATGAGTAGCTTAAAATATATTTGAGTTGTTTTTTTCTGATTAATTGGATATTGTTGTATAAAGTATCTTTTTCTGGAAAGTTCATGTTTTTTTAACTTTGCCTATGTCTGCCATCTCAGAACAGTTATTTTGTACTGTGAAGAGGAAAAAAAAAAAGCCACCCCAAAACCTTGTGGAGTAGTTCGTTGACCTTGAATGTTTATGCCTCTGCTCTTACTGAGCTTGAATGGTTCAGTAACAGAAGTCTATCAGAGGTTGGTTGGATGTAACAAATCATTATAAAATTAAATTTATAATTACTTTTTAGATGTTTACAAATAAGATTTAAGGTATCTTTCAGTTATTTAGATAACGGAAAGATTATTTAGATCTTCAGTTATTTAGATAACTGAAAGAATTTTGGGAATTAGGAGCTTGGCTTACTTGTGCTTCTGGTACTTGGTTGTTTAATTTCTGTCACACCATGTTCGTTGGCATACTCAAGATGAGAATTTTCTGAGGTCCTCTCTGCAAAAAAAGGTAAAGCAAGATAAAAAGAAAAAATCCTTTGGTTTAAGTAACTTCTTCCACTTTAGGTGGTGGGTTATGTTTTAGGTAACCACTGCCACTTTGGCAATGGTAACTTCTAATAATAAGACTACATTTTACCTCTATCCATGCTTATTTTGTTTTATTGATATTAAACATTTTTATGCTCAACCTTAGAAAAGTGGTTGGAAACTGAATTGAAATATGCTTGTTCTTGTTGTTGCAGTCACATTCTTTTTTATTTGCTTACAGAAAAGATGAGTGTGCCATCTCAGACTTTGCATAAAGACAATGGGAAGACCATCGAGAATGTGGAAGAGCACAGCTATAAGCAAGGAAAAAAGATCAGAGATGCCCTAAGGACAACAGAACGAGATCACAAGAAAAATGTGCAGTGCTCATTTATGTTAGACTCAGTTGGTGGATCTCTGCCAAAAAAACCAATTCCAGATGTTGATCTCAATAAGCCTTACCTCAGCCTTGTCTGTAGCCATGCTAAGCTTCCAGTCTCTGTGCCCATGCCAATACCCAGAACTACACGCCAGACTTCTAGGACTGATTGCCCGGCAGACCGGTTAAAATTCTTTGAAACCCTCCGGCTTTTGTTAAAACTTACCTCAGTCTCAAAGAAAAAGGACAGGGAACAAAGAGGACAGGAAAACACCTCTTCTGTCTGGTTGAACAGATCCAATGAGCTGATCTGGCTGGAGCTGCAAGCTTGGCATGCTGGCCGGAGCATTAATGACCAAGACCTCTATCTCTATGCAGCCCGTCAAGCTATCCCCGATATCATCAATGAAATCCTCACCTTCAAAGTGGACTATGGAAACTTCTCCACTGTAAAAAATGGAGCCAGTCTCAATGGTACTTCAGGAGAAGGAGTTTGCAAATCAACACATGGAACTAGTGCTTTGGGTTACTCAAATTACCATGAACACCTCCATCGCCAGCGGGTCTCATTTGAGCAGGTAAAGCGAATAATGGAGCTGCTGGAGTACATAGAAGCACTTTATCCATCTCTGCAGGCTCTTCAAAAGGACTACGAAAAGTATGCTGCAAAGGACTTCCAAGACAGGGTGCAGGCACTCTGTCTATGGTTAAATATTACAAAAGACTTAAACCAGAAACTAAGGATTATGGGAACTGTATTGGGCATCAAAAATCTTTCTGACATTGGCTGGCCAGTGTTTGAAATTCCTTCTCCTCGACTGCCTAAGGACAATGATCCAGATGATGAAGACATTGATAGGGAAACAGAAGTAAAGGAATCCTCAGGAACATGCACAGAGGAGAGTGATGGGGAAGAGCAAATCTCTGAGGAGAATGTTGATGAACTTAGACAAGCCATCAAGAACAATTTTACTAATAAGCCAAACTTTGACTTTCAGGACCATTTTTCAAGGAGGCTTGATAGGCTTGAATCTGAGGATGACTCTGCTTCCTGGGTTATTCCAGAGTGCAGTGCTGAGGGAAGCTGCAGCCAACACTGTTTGACCTCTATTTACAGGCCGTTTGTTGATAAAGCACTGAAGCAAATGGGGTTGAGGAAACTAATTTTAAGACTGCACAAGCTAATGCATGGTTCATTGCAAAGGGCTCGTATGGCGTTGGTAAGGAGTGATCACCAGCTGGAGGTAGGTTACTTGTATAAATGGATAACAGGAGCACCTCCTTGCTGTGTTGTTCCTAAGTGAAAATGTAGGATTGGGATCTTACGAACATTTTGGTTACTTCTTGTTTTTTGAAAAACAGTGTATATTATTATTAGGAGCCCGGTTCTCCTTCCATGGAAATGAATCTGTTGTTTGACTGCATTTGTGTAAAGCCCAAGCTAGTTCTCTGTTCTTGATTGTAATTGAAATGACATTTTTGTGATAACATCTTTGTTCATTATATTTTCTAATGTCTAAATCAAAAAGTCAGAAAAATAATTGTGGAAAATGAGGCCCAACAGTTGAATTGTGAGAAAAATTAGCTATGGAGGTGATAATATTTCTTGTCTTCAAGACTGGATGTTTTTCTGCAAGACATTCTTTATAAAGATGCCACTGTTGGGTTTTTTTTTGGTGGTTTTTCTCATCTACACAAATGAAGTACTGTGGTGGCACATTATGCTTGAGGAGAGATGGGATAAATGAATGGACTTAACCTTGAAATCTATGAAAACAAATCATGTTAGTGTGTTGCATTCTTTAGCCAGCTTTTAGCTTATTGTTTTTCTTTGGGTCATTTTATATTCTTAATTAAGAATTGAGTGAGTTAATAAAACCAATGTAGGAATTAAGCAGTAAGTGAAGGACTGTAGCTTCATATTGTAAGATGTGGCCACTAATTCTTTCAAGGCAGAGTATTGTTTCTTAATTTAAACTGCTATCTAACTTTGTAGGCATTTTTATGCTAGGAAAAATTAGTGGTAAGGATTACTTGTTCTCCTTGGTAATGTGGCACTGAGAATTCTGGACAAAGGTATCTCTTAGCCAACATGGCCATTCTAATATGGATACCATATATGGTCTTTAAAATATTGCAGATCTCTTAATGTTGACAATCACGTTTGCACAAGGAATAAGAATTGTTGATTTCTCTTAGAGGTTATTTTTTTAGGATGAATAAATTTATAAATATAAAGCTATTTGATTTTGAAAGTTTTTATTTGTACTGTTACTAGTGTAGATATTACTGTAGAAATGAAGCTATTAGTTGAATTTTTATTTATTCTCTAATTGGTTTCAGCTTGTGTTTTAGAAAACTTTCATTAGAAATGTGCGAACATTTCCTTAGAGTCAAGTGCCTAAGCAAAACTTGCAGGTATGTTGTTAGAGTAACCAAAGCACCCCCAAACCATGTACACTTAGAAAGTTCAGCTTAATATATAGGTTGAAATAAAATTAAAAAAAAATCAAATTGAACAAGACATAGTATGGGGATATTGAAAATGGACTTTGAATCTGTTTTTGGAACTGCTAAATACTTCAAAAGCTTTTTTTTGTTTTTAAAACAAATTAATGAAACATTAAGTAGCAGGAGTTTTTGCTGCAGCTTCACAGAATTAAACTTCCTGGTAATGTATATTGGATGACTTGTATAAGATGTAAGGTTAATATTTTCTCCCTTCTCTACCCTTGTAACTACTTTGAATATTCATTTTCAGTAATTATTACCTTTTCTGTGGAATAGTATTCTCTTTTAAGAAACGGTTGTTAGTAAAGGTGAATGTTATAAACTGTAGACTTTATTCCTGCACCAACATTTAAAGGATGTTACCAGAAAAAAAACCACAAACAACTCTTTGTCAGAATTGTTGTACTTAGTGCAGCAAAAGATGACTTTATACTAAAATGGAAGAGATGGGTTTTAATTGCTTGGCCTTTGCACCTGACAATACTTTGAATATAGTGTCTTTTTTTTTTTTAGTGCAATTCAGTTTGGTATTTGTATGCAGACAAAGTTGTTAGTATTCTGTTAATCTTTATTGTTTTTGTTACTTTACACTATGTTTATGTGTATACTTCTAAGTCTCTGGATATACTTTTGTTTCCATTGTTGCTTAAATGGTGTCTAAAACACATCTAAAATGTGCTTTCTTGATTCTTCCACTGTATACATTTTAATGCTCATTTCATCCTAAATATGTGTAAATCTTTATACAAATTCCTGGTCTTAAAGTTTTCTAAAACATGTTTGATTCCTTTGTAGGCTCTGATACTTTAACAGGGCTCTAGGCATTATAGAGTCCATTCTGTATAGAAGTTGTACAGTTTCATTCTTTGAGAAGATGGATAATATTTCTAACTTTAGAATATGAAATCGGACATTCTTTTAATAGAACTTATTTAAGCTTGTGTACTCTGTTTATTCAACTGACTGGAATTTTGAGTGTGTTTTTTTATATGCTCTCAATAAATGGCTTAGAGTTTTTCTTGAGGTTTTTATAAGAAAGATTTGAAACATTTCAGATTGGGCCTGCAGAAGATTAAGATTAGTCAGATTGATCAGTAGTAGTTTAGATGTCTGGTACTAAGCCCTAATGTAATTTACTGTTGTCCTCGATAATAGTAACCTTGATATCCTTGATGCTAGAAAAAAATAGAACAAATTTATTCAATTTGGCTGTGTAATTCTTGTTCATAGTTCATGTTCTTGTTCTTAATTCTAATTTTTTAATATTTTTATAAGACCTGAATTTCCCCAAACTATATTTGCATCACCATGAGGATTTTATTTCTTAAGTTTGTTTTGTTGTACTGTGGAAGTGTAGTATTTTCATGATCTGTTTGTTAATGAAAACTTCTTGTAAAAAGCTCTAATGCTATTTTGGTACTATATGTTCTTTTTAAAGAGTGTAAAAATAAGACATTAACATTCTATCTATGAAGATATGCTTGTAAATATGTGTTAATTTTCTGCTGGATTATGAGCTTAAAAGGTTTTTTAAACTTTTTAGGCAGTAGTTCTATCATTATCTTACTGTAATTACTGTAATTACTGGTAATGTTTTTCCTCCCTTTTGTAGTGATGTTATTTAAATTTGGCTGAAGAAAAACCTAGAAAATGCTTGACTGAAGAAAAACCTAGAAAATACTAGTTGTGTTTATATATGGATGAAGGATATTCAGATGTCATAGTTAGTAGCTGAGAAATGAGAATAAGAATAAAACAAATTTAATCTGAAACAAATCTTATCCTTAAATGATGACTAATGTGTTGCTGTCTTTAGCAACTACACATTCTGCAGTCCAACTTTTCTTTCTAAATTAAACTCCAGAGTACTTCCATGTACACAAGTACATTTCTTAGAATGTTATTACAAGGTATATAACTTAGATTTCTAGAATGTTTATTTCACAGAGTCTCAATTATTTTCTCTAATTAGAAAAGTAATTTTATTTAAATTGAATATTAATTTAAATGAAAAATAAATATATTATTAAAAAACAAACAAAAATCCCTAAAACAACAAATCAGCTTGATGTCTATATTTCATCTTCCTTTTTTTAACAGTTTAAATTTAAAAGCTAGCGAAATTCAAAAGTCAATTTTT
This sequence comes from Lonchura striata, assembly GCF_050655825.1. Taxonomy (NCBI): domain Eukaryota; kingdom Metazoa; phylum Chordata; class Aves; order Passeriformes; family Estrildidae; genus Lonchura; species Lonchura striata. Next base: position 78,805,035 of record NC_140705.1, on the reverse strand, counting down.
CAGTACTTTGGTTTAGTTTAGCTAGTGACATTTTTTTTTAATATTGTGTTCATTTACAATGTGGAGTTTTATGTTAATATATGCATTATGTATTTGAAAGAGAATGAGGTTATGTACCTGATATAGCTTAGTTTACACTTGTTTCTCTGGATAATGCCATAATAGAAACATAAAGTAAGTGGTTTTGCTCATTCCAAAGGATCCATAGTTGTTTTTCCTGAGACTGATGATCCTTAAAAAAAAGTTAGCATTAAAAATCTCCCAATGATATAAACTTGAAAATTGAGCAATTGACTTGCCAGCTAATAGACTATTACATTTTAAAAACATACTTCTGTGCATGCTATTTTAAACAAATCCAAAATTCTAAAGACTCGTAAGGTTCCTTTTCATGATACCTATTTTTTGTTACAGTTTTCAGAATTTCCAGATCCCATGTTGTGTTCCGATTATGTGCAGTTACTAAATTTCCCACCTTGTTGCGAGCAAAAATGCAGTGCTGTATCATGGGAGGAGTTGAAATCCATGGATTTACCATCTTTTGAACCAGCATTCTTGGTTCTCTGCCGGGTCCTCCTCAATGTTATCCATGAATGTCTCAAGCTGAGGCTGGAACAAAGACCTGCTGGGGAACCATCTCTTTTGAGTATTAAACAGGTTTGCTTCAATTTCTTTTTTAGTATGTATTTCCTGTTTGAAATATTTTGTCATTTCATTATGATATGGTTCAGTTTAAAGAGGATTAGTGTAAGAAACTACAATATATAATTATGCAATAAGTTTTGTAAATAGTATTGTATTTCATATGGAGATCTACTTTTTGCATAATACATAACAGTCATGTATAGCTCTCTTATTTAGGCTTCCATATCAAAACTGGTGATTAAAAATATTATTTGCCAACAAAAGTAGACAGTATTGGTTCCATTTGCATTATAAGCTATATAATATTCTCTAGTACATCTTCCTCTGGGTTTCTTAGGCAATGTAAGTAGTTTTAAGGGTCTGTATTTCTCTTTTTTCTTTGATTGATTTTTTCTCTTGTGAATGTAAGACATCTACTAACATGCAGGAGTTGCATAGTGGAAGTTAATTGAGAAGAAAAATGAAATAAAAAAAAATCTTCCCCAGCCTGTTGTATTATTTTCTGTGGACAGTGACCCAAGACTGTCAGTCTTGTCACTATTTGAGAGTATGGTATAAGGATTTATTTTCTGGAGGCTGTCAAGTGCAATGAAGGCTGTTTAGATCAATGCTAGGATCTACTAAATTCATCTGATGTCCCTGCATCCTGGCAAGCATACCCAAATCGGGGTTTTATCAGATGATCTCTAGGAATAAACATGTAAATAAGCTCTTGGACTAATTATGATCACAAGATTCTGGTTATTTGCTGATCCTCAATCCATTGCTGTTACTCTGTGGTCCCAAATAAATTTTCTGCTCTTCCTTCCTGCCCTATGCTCTCCCTTGTTCTCCCCATTGATTGAAGCCTGCACTTTCAACCTTAACAGTCACAGAGTAATCCACTGCATAGCATGCTCTGTTATTAAGCACAGTATACCCTTCAGAGACGGGGGTGATTTTGTTTTTTAACCCCCTTAACATTTTGTGTGCTCCTTCTAGACTCTTAACTTAAGTAAAAATAACACTTTATTCCTGGAAAACAATGTGTTTGTACCAGACTGTTGTGGTGGTGGATACTGGCTTTACTAATGACATTGAAAAAATTAATTCAACTCAGCAAATGTTTTCTGTCGCACTCAATATTTCTGAGCAGGCAAAGGAGCTGTGGAGGATGTTTCACAAATAGATCTGTTAGTTACCTGAAGAATAGTAATTCCTAAAATTTTCAGCAAGCTGAAGAGTCCAGGAGTCTCTGTTATTCTGCATGTTATCAGAGTATTACAGAATTACAGAGAAGACTGGATTAGAGATATTCTGGTCCAACCTTCTGAAAGCTGGATCCTACAATTAGATTGATCCCCAAATTAGGTTGTTTTATTATCAGAGCATTGCCAGCAGGTTGAGGGAGGTGATCCTGCCTCTCTACTGAAGTCCTAGTGAGATGCATCAGCACTGCTGTCTCCAGTTCAGAGCTCCTCAGCACAAGAGAGATGTGGAACTCCTGGACTGGGTCCAGTGGAGGACAAAGGTGATTAGGGGCTTGGAACATCTCTCCTGTTAGGGAAAGGCTGGAGGAGTTTGGCCTGTTCAGCCATGAGAAGAGACAGCTGAGAGAGGACCTCATCAATGTCCTGCATTACACTCTGTAGCCCTCAGAAGCTGACCATCTGAAATACGATCAGCTCACGTATCTTCAGTCATGCTGCTCTCCTGGCCACTGGGCAGGGATGCAGAACTTGTACACAGCTCAAGACAGCTGAGCCATCTAAACTGCAGACATAAGGTTTTTCAATTCTTTCAAGGTATTATTCAGGAAGGAGAGCTGGTGCTGCCGCACAGCCTTCTGGAAGTGGCACTGCTTAATTTCCTTCTGTAAGATGGTCTTACCATCTTGATTGTTCTTTGTATGCAAGTAGCACAGCAAAGTCAATTTTTTGTAGTGATTGACCTAGAGAATATTATTTGAGGCACTGAGACCTTTGTGTCTCTTGCTTTTTGGTACCATTTGAAATATATAGCAGTACTTTGTGAATGTATCAGGTATAGTAGTCTTGTTACTCAACTTTTTCAAGGTGACATTAAATTTTTGTATTACTACCAAGTCAATTGTATTAAAAAATTAATACTACTTTCAATAAAATGTATATACACAAAAAGAAAACTAACACAGATTACAGGCCTCTTACAATGTGCCTTTTCTTCTGTCCTTTCTTGCTACCTTCCTCCTTTTTGTCCATGTTTCACTTTCAGTACTAGCTTTTGTAATCCTGAAAATCCTGTGTTATTGGAGAGAGCTGTTCTCTTTTAATGGCAGTTTAGTACCTGAACAGTTCAAGATGGTTCACAAATTCAGCATTCATGTTGAGAGGTGGATGTGTGTGTATGTGTATGTGCATGTGCATTATTTCTGTTTCGTTGTTATTTTTGGTATTGTTTGTCTTGCCCCACCGGCTTTGAGAAAATAATTTATTGTATAAACTACTTAAACAAAAAGCAACCCATCAAACCAATAATAGTGATAATATTTTCAGTTTAAGCTGTGTATTCTTTCATGTGCTCATTATGCACCAAAAGTTTGGCCACTGCCTCTTGAATTTCAGTTTCAGAAGTTGACACTAAGATTAGCTCTTGTTTTACAAAAATCACCATTGTTTTTTGTAAATCCTGTATTCTGTTACTCAGTAGCATACCCCTGTAGAAAAGTATTATTTAAATAAACTCAATTTTAATGAAGCTTTTCAAGTTTATTTCAGAATGGATGTGCATTGAGGGTAAAAAATAACCTCATAGCTTAACAGAAAGTACACTGTATGTAATTGATTGAAGAAGGACATTAATTTTAAAGTATATTACATGTTAGGGATATAAAAGTGTCCATTTGGATTTCCATGTTATAAAAAATTACCTTTTTTTACCTCTTTTCACCTAACTTGGTAAATTTCAAACTGTAGAGTTCAGACTATTATCCTTGTTTCCTCTGCACATCAAGGAGCACAGTATAAGGTGTTCTGGCCTGTAATGGTTTCCAGAGACTCTTGTCATACTAATAGCATTCTTGTTCTGCTTTTGTGCTATTATAATTTCTCATACATTGAGTCCACTATGTTGATATATTTGCCAGGAAGGCCATTGTAGAAGATTTTAAAAAGCATATTAATCAGCCAGCAATTCCATTCCCTCTGACCTTCAGAAAAAAATCAGGGATTGTCAAAACTGAAGACTGATGATGATGATCTCAGAATACACACTTAGCACTTGAAGGGCTTCTGAAAGAAAGGCATTAGCATGTTAATGTAGGTTTGAAATGATCATTGCTCCTTGTGTGCTCCTGTACCTGTGGTTGTGCATGTCTCTTGAAATAAAGCCTAAGCTTTCAAGGAGAGGTCACAGCTCCTCTGAAGGCGCCCCCTTCTGCAGTTGAAAAGAGAACTTTCCTCATGTTAGCTTTGCCCAGGGAAGCAGCAAAAACCCATTAATTGTTTTCAGTCTGATATGGATTTTGGAATTCAGGGCACCTGCCCAGGAGATTGACAGTGAATTCACTGTAGTAAAACATTTCTCTAAGCATATGCTAAACACATTGCATATTTTGCCTGACTTGCTTCCATTGAAAGTGGTGATTTTGTGACTGTGAGGCCTTTTGCCCCTTTCTAAACTAATTATCCGGTAAGCTGCTTGCTGTGGTATTGTGCAGGGAGTAAGTCTGAAACATCTGCCTGCATCTCCATTTACATTGATGTGGCAAATAATGGGAGTGCAATAATCCTGGAAAACTAGTCACACCTTTCTTGCAGATGTGTAGAGCAGCTGTATTTGTTTCAAAAAGCTGTAGAAATTATTTAGTGGCAAACTAACATATTGAGACAAACCGGGCTGACAAGGGGTGAATTTGAGAGTAATGTCTAGACTGATGGAGTTTTGGGGTTTTTCCTTGCAGCTAGTGAGAGAGTGTAAAGAAGTTCTGAAGGGTGGACTCTTAATGAAGCAATATTACCAGTTCATGTTACGGGAAGTGTTAGATGACTTACAAAAGATTGATTGCAACATTGATTCTTTTGAAGAGGATTTGCATAAAATGTTAATGGTAAGCTTCAAAAAGGAGCGTTCAAGTAAGTGCATTGATCTGAATACTGCTAATGGAAATCTGTTATGCCTTTTAGGGATGGTTGCAATTTTTTTTTTTACTATTTCGATACAATTTTATTGTTGTAATGGACTTGTAAAGGTAACACAGAAACTGGTGCTGTTTTAGCAATACTGAGTTTTTTCCTGTGGTACAGTACACTTGGAAATTGCCTGTATTTACAAAAAATAATTCATATATAGAACTTTAAATTCCATAAGTTTGAACTAAGCTTTTAATAACCTTTTTAATATTGAATCAAATATAATTTTTGACTAACATTAATTAATTATTAATTGATACAATGTCTTAGTTTTAATGTGTATTTATTGTTGCAATTAGTTAAAACAGTTTTTTTAAGAAAAACACTTGACCTCTGAAAGTTGAGGGTTGGAACTAGATGATCCCTAAGGTCCCTTTCAACCCAGAAAATTCCATGATTCTATGATCTTGGCATTTTTACAGTGTAGTCTGAAAATATCTGAAACCAATAGAAAGTACCTTAACCATTTTTGAGGAGGAATGTTATGGATTATTGAACTGAAACGAAAGGTAATGTTTTGCATTCAGTATAATCCTGAAGGGCAGATGGTTAAAGAAAAATTTAATTTAGTGGGATTTTTTTATATTTTAATGTTTGTATTTTAATATATTTTGTATTTTATTATTTATATTAAAACAATAGTAATTAAATAAAGGTGAGAGATAAGACTTGATATAAAGGAACACCAAGTGTAATGTAGAATCTCAGAAACCTTTTCATGTTACTTATCCATATCTGGGAGAATATGTTCAGATAAGACCTTTTGACAGTTAATAGAACATTTAGAAACTGTTTTTCAGCAGTTCAGCATTAAAAACTCTGGCTATTGTGATTATTCATTACTACAATGGTAAATAGCAGCACAACAAGCAAGGTGGTCAATATTTTCAGGAAGGTATTGTGAAGACATAGAATTTAATACTTGGTGAACCATAAATTGCACTTTCTGTGTGAAACCATGGACCTCATTTTCAGTTGGAGCAAATGAAAATTATTGTAAAGTACCTTCTAAAAATTCTATAATACTGAATTTGTCTGTTGATTTGAGAAATTCTAGTCTTTAACACCTTGTGTAACAATTTCTGTTTAAATTATGTTTCATTGTTCAGGTTTACTTTGATTATATGCGAAGCTGGATCCAAATGCTGCAGCAGTTACCTCAAGCATCTCATAGTTTAAAAAATCTGTTAGAGGAAGAATGGAATTTCACCAAAGAAATAACTCCTTATATAAGAGGAGGTGAAGCTCAAGCTGGAAAGCTATTTTGGTAGGTTTTATTTAATTCCTTTGCTTATGGTGTTGTTTTATACCAGAAGGGTATTCAAGTCAGCAGTTGTTTGGGATTCCCAGATGGGGCTTCTTGAGATGTCACTAAGCAGCTGTTAGTTTTTGTGAATGTTTGGATTATTGTAGTGGCTGTATGCGTAGAACACAGTAGGTGCAGGTGGCTTCTGTGGGCCCCAAAATGCTGCTTGTTTCTGTACATGGACTTGGAAACAGCTGTCTTGCACTAAGAAGGAAGAAGTTGAGATGCCGTGCTATCTCAATAAGACTCTGAAGTTCCACCCTTTCTGTTGCTACAGTGATATTGCAGGAATGCTGCTGAAGTCTACAGGAATATTTTTAGATTCTGGACTACAAGAAAGTTGTGATGAATTTTGGGCCAGTGCTGATGACAGTACTGCATCAGATGAAATCAGGTATTAAAAAATTCTTTTTGAAATCAGGTATTCCTTAAAAAATTCCTTAATACTAACGAAACACTTATATATGTTTCTCTGCCTCTGACAGATACATAATATATTTTATTACTTAGGATGCAAACTTGGTAAATACAGACTGTATCTCTGTATTTCTGTGTGCATTTCGTTGGTTTTTTTTTTTTTTTTGTTTGTTTGTTTTTTTTTAAAGCCTAGTATCCTCTGTAGGTCAGGCTATGAGAGGTTTTTATGTAATGATATTTGAATTAGATTTTTGTATTCTTACAAAAAATGTGCCTACACAAATTCAATTTATTTGTCAGCTGCTTGCAAATATTTATGTTCTTCTTACTAACATATATGTCAATAATTATTTTCAATGGCTGTGTAAGTGTAATATGATTTATTAAAACATTGTCATTTCATTTCTACCAATGTTTCAGGAGGTCTGTTATAGAGACCAGCCGAGCACTGAAAGAGCTGTTCCATGAAGCTAGAGAAAGGGCCTCCAAAGCTCTTGGTTTTGCTAAAATGCTGAGGAAGGTAAGTTAACAGAGTCTCCTCTTACTTATATGCTTTAAAGAAATTTAGTCTGAAAGCATATTCCTTTGTTTTGTTATTATTTGTAGGACCTTGAAATAGCAGCAGAATTTGCATTGTCTGCCCCTGTGCGAGATCTTCTGAATGCTCTGAAAACAAAAGAGTATGTGAAGGTAAATTCACATAAGTAATAAAGTTTTAAGGCATGAAAGTGAACTGAGTATGCTAAGCAAAATCTCCAATATTGGCATGCTTTAATGTTTTAATGGAACATATTTCAGCATTTAAAATTGTGTGTATTTAATATTGAATTGTGGTAGTCAAATTCTGTACTTGTGCTTGTATGAGTGGGAGTGCTAGTCTGTTTTGGGAAATCAGTGCCTTAATTCCTTTTTTCCAAAGATCCTCTTTGTGACTGAGGAGAAACCTTTCTGTTTAATAATGCTTAGCAGTGAAACAAATGTTTGCAAATCTATAAGGTAAATGTATACATGTCTGAGTAGATAATCTCAGACTGTAGACCTGTGTTTAGCTTTTATAAAGCAACAGTATTATAGTGGAGGTCTGCTTTAGCAAGTTTCCTAGAGAGAATTAAGAACCTGAGAAATGCAGGGACTCTGTTCTGTTCGAGCGTAATTGTTGCTAGGAAACTGTTACCCTGCAAAAGTAAGTTAAGCTCTTGGTGCTCTATATTTACTGTAATGTAGAGTCCCATATTAGTGTTTTTTTCAAAATTCCTTAAAAATTTAGCGTCAACAGTTCAATTGTATTTGGATTTGCTGTTCTTTTTTGTCCTTCCATGCATTTAATATATACTTTGCAGTTGTGAAATAATGCACTAACTTTCATTACATGATTCCTGTTAGATTTATGTACATGTTTGCTAAATACAGAACTTTGTTGAAGGGGACACAAATTCACAGGAGAGAAGTTCATAAAGGATTGTAAATACATGGACAAAACAACTGGCTCAGCAGGGCACTGGTCTGTGAATTGTTTGAGTTGAAAAATAGCCAGGGAAATCAGTATATGTTTATTTAAAAAAAATATTGTCTCCCAGGTATGTAGTCTTGGCTGCTTAAGGACACCATATTAGTTTCAGTAGACCTTTTAAAGATTGTATCTTTTTCTTACATACATTTCTGGAAGAAAAAATTGTGTCTTGAGTTTGACACATCTGTTATACATGGGTTAAATGACACACATTTTGATAATGAACACTTTATATTCTGGCCCTCTAATATCATGTAGGGAGCTTAAATTTTTAACAGCCTTTTCAGGCAGATGCTCATTAGTTTTGGGGATTTAATTTAGCTTTTAGTAACAACCATCTAGTATTTTGTGTTTGCATACAGCTTATAGACCTTGTAGTTATAAAGTATGTCTGCCTAATGGTAGAAGTGCTGAGTGCAGTATTTTGTCTTAGCTTGATAACATTGCACTCAGAAAAGAGAGAATTTAACTCCACTGTGAGTTGTCAGGTTAAAATAGTGGTTATTTTACAGTCTGCTTCAGATGCCTGACTTGATTGTAGTATTGCTACCAATGTGACAGATATAATTGGAAGTAGTTTTTAAGTAGTAGCAGTGGTATTTTGTTAAAAGAGAATGCTCTAACTGGACTTATTCTGGCTTTTATGAAAGTAGAAGAATAATTTAATAATAATTTAATAACTTTTTTAGGCAGATTTTTTACTCTTTGTTTTTTATAGTCATTGAGAAGAAAAATTCTCAAGGAATTTTTCTTTAATACTCCACTCTTTGTTGACTAATTTACTTTTTAAAATATGTGTATATATATTATATACTCATGTATGCATACATATATAGTATATATGTTGAAACTGGACTTCTTTTATAACAAAATTCCTTTAGAAGAATATGTAGAAGGATTACCTTGAAGTGCATAGAAAGAAGTCACTGAAAATGGTGATCCAGTGGATTTCTAAAGAACTCATTTATAATGCATTTTGACTTCCAATGCAAAAATAGCTGAAGGTATTGTTTTACTGTATATTGTACAGCCCATTATTATGGAGATTCTTCCTGTTGCTTAAATGATACTACCTATTTTATCTTTATTTGACATACTGACAGTGATATTCACTCATTCAGTGTACTTCTTTTCTGCAGGTGCAAATTCCCGGACTCGAGAGTTTACAAGTATTTGTACCAGGCAGTATTGCAGGGGAAAAGGCTGTGATTCTGCAGCTCCTCAATGCAGCTGCTGGGAAGGATTGCTCCAAGGATTCAGATGAGCTTACATATGAGGCCTACTTGCTAATGACCAAGCACAGTGACAAAGACCATGAATTAGATGACAGCTGGAGTGCGTGGGAGGGCCAGCCAGTCAAAATAGTGCCACAGGTAGAAACTGTTGATACGCTGCGCACCATGCAGGTGGGTGTGCTCTTATTCCCCCACTGTTACCTCTACACTTCTATGAATGCTTATCCTACCAGATTAACTGGAGTGATTCAAGTGAAGCTTGTGTCCTATTATAGGTAATAAAAAGTGAAATTCAGGAATAAGATTGATCTTCATTGTGTTAAATGCAAATATTAAATGGATTGTAGCATTTCCTGGCAGGATCAGTCTCCACAAATGTGCCTTTTTCAGAGTTGTGCTTGTATAATAGTATTAAAAAAAAGAGGTACTTTTAATATTTAGTTGGGTGTTCAGAAGTGTGGTAAGACTTGAAAACAGGACATTTCTTTAAGAAATCATCAGTCTTCAAGAACATGTGATGGTTCTGTGCTTTCCACACACTGAGGCATGAAACCAGTTACTCTTGATCTTGGATGAATTGTGACATTTAATGTTAAATTTCTCTGGAAGTTACTAGATGTTCAACAGTTCTGCAGGAAGAAATGTTTCCAGTCATACTTTCCTTCTTCCCAAGCCAACTGGGTTTCCCTGCCAGCAGTTCTGCAGCACTCTGACAGCTGAGCCAGCTCCACCCCCTTGTGTTCTCATATCCTTAGTGTTAAGCTGTGTGAATTTTCCTTTTGGTATGTCATGTAGTTCCTTGGATCCCTACCGTAAATGGGCTCTACTGTCCACAAAGAGAGTGACTTTCCACGTCACTGTGCCTGACCTTTGGCATGGAGAGGGTTCTAGCAATTAGAGGCAGTTGAAAAAGTCACTTCTCTACATACTGCTGCTTTTAACTTGCAAATGTGTTTTTTCTTGTTTGCCTGTTGTTCCAATTGACAATAACAAAACAGCCTTTGATTAAGTGCTTAGAAGTTCTTCGGACTTCTATCAAAGTTAGTAGTTCATTCAGAAAATGAAAACAGCAGTAGATGAAAATTGGTTTGCAAATGGTTTCTTCCATATGTAAGTGTACATAAAACACTAGGTTTGTGTGTTTATATGTCTATAACACTTACTAGGTTTTTTTTTAATCCAGGATTGAAAGGGTAGGAAATAAAAAGTCCTTCAGAAATATTCTGTCTTAAAAAATGCATTTTGATTGCAAACTAGAGAAAATGTAAGGTGTCAGTTAAATACTCATCAACACTTAAAGAAGTTGAGCATGAAATTATTCTTTGGGGAGAAGGTATTGAAAATCAGGATGAAGTAGGTCTTCCTTTATGAGTAACTTGTTGCAGATGGATTGTCTGTAGTTTGAAATCAGCAAAGCTTAGTATGGCAGCACCATCTGTGACTATATGCTTTTATAGACTTGTACAATATCAGAACTCTGGTTTCCAAAACATATAATATATTGATAATTTTCAAATTTTGAGCAAATACTGTGTGTTAAATCTGTGTTTTTCCCTATTCAATAGCGGGCTTTTGTCCTGAAGTATGCTTTGTTTCTTTGATAAAACCTCTTTGTTTATGTGATGTTTGTTATTTCCATCTGCTTTGAGAAAATAGAATTATTTTTTGCTTAGTTGTTGCTTTTTTTCTGTGTAGCTAGTCTGAAGATAATTTAATGCAGTGTTTCCCATATTTTCCAGAAATGAATAGGGCCATATTCCCCATGACAACTTTCTGTGGCATTTACCCTAGTGGAAATCTGCCACTAGATGGGAGTTTTAGATGCCAGCATCAAGCTTTTCTGTGTGAATTTAGATTTTAATGAATAGTGACTAGAGGTCTTTCATATATTGGAATTTAAAAAATAACTGATTGGAAACTGGTGATATTGGATATATTTTTACAGAGATTATTTTCTTTTACAAGAAGTAAGTGGTGTCTTGTATTCTAGGTTGATAACCTCCTCCTTGTAGTCATTCAGTCTGCCCACCTTCTGAGTCAGAGAAAAGCTTTCCAGCAGTCTATTGAAGGGCTCATATCTCTGCACCAGGAACAGACATCCAGCCAACCAATCATTGCCAAAGCTCTACAGCAGCTAAAGGTAAGCAGGTTTGGAGATTATTTATCAAAACTGATGGTGCTTTGCTCATTGGTAAGTAAAAAAGTGGAAGAAGATTTGATTGCAAAGCTCATGGCATATTCTGCAATTTTAAGTTATGTGGCCGTCCTCTATGGACTTTACTTTCAGTACAATTTTCACTCTGTTTTTGCAAATGACTTGTGAGTGTATTTTTGAGCTATATTGGTGTAATAATTTCTGCATTGGGTAATTGGGAAATGAGTCCATAATGCAGATGAAATACCATAGCAACAGAGTGAATACCTCTTTGGGTGACAGCAATATTCAATTGAAAGAAAGTGTATGATTTTCTAAAACCAAGTTCTATCAAAATCAGTGATCTGCAACAAGCAGCTTTTCTTCCTGTATTTGAAAATGCAAAGGTGGGTAGTCTATCTGTCTGTTTTCTCTTGGATTTGGTGTGGGTTTTTAAATCTTTCTTTGCTGATTTTGTGTGTGTGGTGTGGGGGTTTTTGTTTGTTTGTTTTACTTTTGTTTGATGAGTGTTTTCTTTGGTGAGTTTGGTTTGTTTTTTTCTTTGTGAACCTTTAAGTGGCTGTATCAAATCCCTGCATTCAACAGAGGCTGTGTCCAGACACCAAGGTGAAAATAGAACCAAAAGCTTGGCCATGCTATAGATAGTAGAATTAATTTTCTCCTTTCTTGTCTGTCTGGTTTTGGTTGGATGTTTTTGTTTGTTTTGTGGTTTTTTTGTTGGTTCCTCACTCACCCTTTTGCTGTCTTTGTTTTTAAAGTTAATCACATGCAAGCAAACTTTATTATAATACTTGAGTTAATTACAGGACTTGCTTAATGCAACTGCTGGAAAATGTTTGTTTTTCAAGACTGAATGAATTTTTGTGGCATTATTGTACCTTTTCATTAAAATACTGTAATTGTTAGATTCGTATTTGCCTTATATTCTACAGTTGACAAGACTAAGTAATATTTTCTACCCCCCCACCCTTTTTCTTGTTACTCAGAATGATGCATTACAGCTATGCAATAAGATAAGCAGTGCCATTGATAGAGTTGATCACATGTTCACATCTGAGTTTGATGCTGAAGTTGATGAATCTGAATCTGCCACTTTGCAGCAATACTACCGGGAAGCCATGATTCAGGGTTATAATTTTGGGTTTGAGGTAAGGAAACAAAAACCAATTGAAATTTCTGGTTTTGCATTGGTGCAAATAAGGTAACTAATAACTGTGGAAATACAAAGAATTTGTGGAACTGTTGAATTATTTAGGTTGGAAAGGACCTTTAGCATAATCAATCCCAACTGTTAACTCTGTTAACTGTTAACCACCAGGTCCACCACTGAACCATGTCTACATTTACACATCTTTTAAGTAACTTCAGGGATGGGGACTCAACCACTTCCTGTGGCCTGTTCTAATGCCTGACCACTCTACCAGTGAAGAACGTGTTCCTAATATGCAATCTAAACCTCCTCTGGCTCAATTTAAGGCTGTTTTCTCTTGTCCTAACACTTTTTACTTGGGAGAAGAGACTGACCCCCACCTCACTATAACTTCCTTTCAGATAGTTGTAGAAAACAATAAGGTTGCACCTGAGCTTCCTTTTCTCCAGGCTAAACAACCCCAGCTCTCTGAGCCACTCCTCCAAGACTTGAACTCCAGTTTTGTTGAGCTTCCCTGGACTTGCTCCAATACCCAATATCTTTCTTGTAGTGAAAGGCCCAACACAGTGTTTGAGGTGCAACCTCAGCAGTTCCCAGTGCCATTACTGCCCCAGTCCTGCTAGCCACACTGTTGCTGATAGAAACCAGGATGCCACTGGCCTTCTTGGCCCCCTGGGCACAGTCTGGATCATGTCCAGCCAGTTGTCAGCCAGCACCCTCAAGTCTTTTTACCCCAGGCAACTTTCCAGCCACTCTTCCCCCAGCTTGTAGTGCTACATGGGATTGTTGTGACCTAAGTGCAGGACCTGGCATTTGGCCATGTTGAACCTCACACCATTGCCTTTGGTCCAGCAATCCAGCCTGTCTGCAAAGCCTTCCTGTCCTCCAGCAGATCAACATGCCCACTCAGCTTGGTGTTGCTTGTAAATTGACTGAGGGTGCCCTTGATCCCCTGCTCCGGATCATTGATAAAGAAATAAAACAGGGCTGGCCCCAAAACTGAGTCCTGGGGAAACCCCAAAAGTGACCAGCTGCCAACAGGGTGTAGCATCACTCCTTAGGCCTGGCCAGTTTTTTACACAGCAAACAGTGAACCTCTGTCCAGACCATGAGCAGCCAGCTTCTGCAGAAGAATACTGTGGAAAACGATGTCAAAAGCTTTACTAAAATACAGGTCGATGACATCCACAACCTTTCCCTGATCTGCTAAGTGGCTGACCGTCTCATATAATGAGGTCAGGTCAGTCAAGTGCTTTTCACAAACCCATGCTGGCTGGGCCTAATCTCCTGGTTGTCCTGTAGATCCATAACCTTCAGACTGACAGGTTTGTTGTTTTCTGGATCCTCTTTGCAGTCCTTCTTGTAGATGGGCCTCACATTTGGTAATTTGTAGTGAACTGTGACTTCCCAATTTCAGCAGAATGTCATAAAAATGTGTTGCCTCAGAAATTTTACTTGAGAATAATTGAAAAGCAACAAATGAATCTGATAAATCTGTTAAATTAGCAATGTCTGGAAATCTGAAAAGCTTTTAAGAACTTCATGATTTCAGGTATAGTCTTGTAAGCTCTACTGCTTGGCAGCATTTTATGATTATTAATATTAATGTCTATATTGAAATCATTAAGGTTGGAAAAGACCTCCAAAATCAAATCCAAACTTCAACTGAGTGCCACCATGCTCACTAAACCATATCACAAAGGCCATATTTACTTATTTTTATAATACTTCTAAGGATGGTCACTCCAGGATCCTGTGGTTTAACTTACCTTCTCACCATTTTTCAGCCCAGAATAGCATAATACTGTAACATGAGACATTCCTTCAGAGTTTGTGATGGTTCTTTGATGCAGTACAAGCTTTTGAGTGCTTGCATTAGAGTGCAGACATTCAAAATGTTATGTTCAGATGTTTTAGATGTTTTGCTATTTGATTCCTCTGGGCTATGTAAAATTTTTTAGAGATTGTGTCATATCCTAATGTACTTTTAGGATACTCCTATAAGAAATAGCTGGTATTTGTTTGAGTTTTAAATGCACATAGATAACTTTTTTATCCCCTAATGTTATTGAAATATAACTAAAAATAAACACTACTTTGCAGTTCAATCTCTGGTTACAGAGCCGAGTGTTTTATGTAGGATGTTTCTTCAATGATGTGTATACTGTCAAACATCAGCACATGCCTGATGCACACAGAAAAATGCAGTGTGGCTCAGTACTGCCTCTCAGTGTATCGTATTTTATATCATTTTCTTGATGAAATTTTTGTGTATAAGTAGGCAACTGCTTAAATAAAATAATTTTGTGAAAATTATTAAATAATTTTGTGAAAAAAATAATAGGATGTGACTGTTACCGTACTGTAGAGTTTTGTTAGCTTGCAAATAACTTCAGTGCATATTGTTCTTCTTATTAATATGTGAAAAGTAATCTTTAGTTTCTTTCAGTACCATAAAGAAGTTGTTCGTCTGATGTCTGGAGAATTCAGGCAGAAAATTGGAGACAAATATATCAACTTTGCCAGAAAATGGATGAATTATGTGCTAACAAAATGTGAGAGTGGCCGAGGCACTCGACCCAGGTAACAGCCAACTTGTTACTGCCATGGTAGTTTTTGGTAGAGGTGAAGGGTTGGGCTCAAAAAATTGGAGTAAATAAAGTGATGTCTGACTGGCAGCCAGTCACTAGGGTGTTCTTCAGGGCTCAATTTTAGGGCCAGTTTTTCTTAGTGTTTTTATTAGTGACCTGGATACATGTACATGCTAAATACGTTTGCCATACTAAATTAGGAGAAGACATTAATTCCCTCAAGGGCACAGAGATTGTACAGAGAGAACTTGATAGATTATGAGGGCTGGACAATAACCAACCGTATAAAATGTAACAAGGACAAGTGCCAGATTTTGCACCTGGTGTGCTGTAACTCTGGGTATCCATATAGATCAGAGGTGAAGAGATTGGAGTGCAGCCATTCAGAAAGGGACCTCAGAATTCTTGTTCATTGTAAGCTTTGAGTCAGTGATGTGCCCAGTTGGTGAAAAGGGCCATCTATATCCTGGGGTGCCTTAGGCACAACAGATCTAATCAGCTGGATGAAGTGATTGTACCACTGTGTTCAGCATTGGTGCAGCCTCACCTTGAGTACTCTGTGCACTTTTAAGCTCCTCATCTAACAAGGACATAAAAATATTGCAGCAGGAAGGTCAGTGAAGATGGTGAAAGGACTAAAGGACAAGATGTAATAAGGAGTAATTAAGGACACTAGGTTTGCTTAGCTAAGGGAAGGGGAAAATGAGTTGCTATCTGCAACTTCTTTATGTCTTCTCTCTGGTGACTGTACAAGAGAAAATGGCTTAAAAGTGGCTTAAAACCTGCATTTGGGGAGTTTTTGACTGGATATTAGGAAAAAGTTCTTCACTGAAAGGTGGTCAAGCACTCTAAAAAGCTCTCCAGAAAATGGTTGTGGCCCCACGCCTGCTGGTGTTCAAGAACCATTTGGACTCTGCTCTTAACTTCTGTATTGCCCTTTGTGGAGTCAGAAGTTCAATTCTGATGAGCTGTGTGTGCCTCTTCCAACTCAGGATATCCTGTGATTCTCTTGTATTTTGTAGGTGGCAGCTGCTAGTTCAAGTAGGTCAAAGGGGGAGGCAGTGCGGGACAGCAGGTAGCTGAAGACACAAGTCACTCCAGCCAAGTTACTTACTTTACTTTGCCATTCTAGGCCATGAAACCACTGATACCCAGTCATTACTAATCAGATAGTCATGAAATCTTAACTATCAGTCTTGTTTCAGAAAGGAGACTTCAGGCAGGGATTACAGTGGTTTGGCTTGTTGCTCTGAAACAAATGATGGTTAAGTTGATAGCATATATATGGGTGTAGATACATAGCATGGCCTGCTCACTTTATTTGACAGTGTCCTTGCTAAAATCAGTCTTTATCCCAATATAACTGGATAAAGACTAACATTTTTATGTCTTATATATTAGTCTGGTTTTTTTTAAATGAGGATTTGATCATATTTTAGAGAGGAAAAATTATTATCTGTTATTTGTTGTTCTTGGATGTAGTTGAAACTCTAAATGATGGCTTTAGCCAAATACTATTTAATTTTCTGTCTTTTTCTTTTACGTAGATGGGCAACTCAAGGTTTTGATTTTCTTCAAGCAATTGAGCCAGCATTTATTTCAGCTCTCCCAGAAGATGACTTCTTGGTATGGATAAGTTTTTCTGCTGGTGTTTATTTATAAATGCTTGTGAAGCTATCAGTATACGTATTGCAGGGATACTTCTTATAAAACAACATCTGAACACAGATGCAGTTCTGTAACAATTGCTGTTGTATATCACTGTTGATGCTGCTATCTCTTCTGTTAGATTCTGAAAACTAGATTTGTGACCACTGGCAGTGATGGTTTCAGTTTGCTGACAAGTTGCTGGTACTGTCTTGGGAGGCCATCTCCCTTTGTGTCTTGGAAAGTTGACAGCAGCTTTCTGCAGAGATTCATAGTTGTGATAAATCAATTTCTAAGCTTCTGAGGCTTAACTAACACCCAAAGTTCATCTGTGACTATGAATACAAAATCCCTGCCATTTACAGATTTTTTTATTTTCAAGTAGTTCCAACACGAAACAGATTTTAAAGCATCTCTCTTTTGTTTTTATTATGAAAAAACTAGTAGACTAAAGCTGGCTCTTTGCTTGCTCTGCTTTCCTCTTTTTCTGTTCTGAGAATATATTTCTCTCATCTTGGTACAATACTACAGAGAAGTGAAAGCACAGCTGCCACAAAAGAGCAGAATGTGAGTGTCAGCACCTCTTGATTTTTACTTATTTCAAAATGTGTTATGACATGTCAACCACATTAATCTTGCATAATCCAGAAAATACATTATTTAGTCTTTTTTTCACATATATTTTTATCAGGATTTCTCTAGTAAATGATAAATGATGTATTAGTCCTGCATTTGTGTTGCTGGGAAAGGGTTGTCTGCCTTAATGACAGAGTGTTTTGGAATGTTTTGCTGGTGTTTTGGAATACGCTGATATTTCAGCTTTATGAAGTAGCCCCTCAATTTCTTCTGCTTTGACACAGTTTCTGAAACAGACTTTGAACAAGTAAGGGGGAAAGAAAAGGCGGGAGCCCAAAACCTTAACTGCATTTTTGAACTTTTTTTTCTTTCTTAAACTGGATTTCAGTTTTTTGAGATCATCACTTGAAGCCACTTTGATAAATCTGTCACAGTATTTTACCTAGAGATGGCAATGTCAATCATGATCTCTCAGATACTACATCCTGTAGTGGAAGAATGATGATCTATATTTAGAGCTCTACATTTCAAGATTAAATTCTAGCTCAGTCTGCATTGGTAAAATATGCCAGTCTGAAGCTCAGTGCTTCTTTAGTTTTATAATTCAGTTTTTTCTTAGTCCTTGAAGTTCCTGGTCTTTACAAAGTTTTTTAATTTCTGGAAGAAACTTTGGCTACACTGAGTGACTGGCATATAGAAGTGACCTTCATAGCAGCTTTACTGAAGGACATAATTTTACT
Source organism: Lonchura striata (assembly GCF_050655825.1). Classification (NCBI taxonomy): domain Eukaryota; kingdom Metazoa; phylum Chordata; class Aves; order Passeriformes; family Estrildidae; genus Lonchura; species Lonchura striata. Next base: position 78,786,915 of record NC_140705.1, on the reverse strand, counting down.
GCTTTGTGAAGATGGATTATATTTCTGGTGTTCTGACAAGTAACTTGAACCAGAATTGTCACAGCTTGTCCAGAATTACATACCTATTGAATAGTACACCTAATAATTTGGCTCGGATTGTTTGAGGCCCAGTTCAATGATTTTAACTTCTAAATCCCTTTCATGAAAGTTTTGATAGCTTCATGGGTAGATAAGGAAAGTGCATCTCTTTTAATATGTGGGGCCTAATATTTTTTGTTTTAACAGAATTTAATCTTGAGATTCAGGCCATCATATTCTCACTCAATTTTTTTAGGTTTTTTCTTGGGATGTGAAGGGGGAGAGCAGAGAAGGCTGTTATAGCTTTTTTCAGGAAATGTGATTTTAATTATATTAACAATGAACATTAGGTTCCAATACCTTTATATTTTGAAATGTTCTTTATGATATGCCACTGTTCAATTCTTACAGTGATGTAATTTTGACAAGGACAAAAGGCAAGACAAAGCTAAGACTTCTAACTTTTAAAAAAATCAGTTAGGTCAAAATGCTTATGTGGATCCATAATTTTAATATAATAGGTTGACTATAGGGGTGCTTATCTGACAGATTACACACTTGAACAATGTAATTTTGTTACTGTGAGCTTTGTCACCATCAACCTTTGTAATAAAACGTTGCAACTTTTTATGTTTGTATTTCCTAGAGTTTACAAGCTCTGATGAATGAGTGCATTGGCCATGTTATTGGAAAACCTCACAGTCCTGTTACAGGTTTGTACCTTGGTAAGGCAGAAATTCTGGAGCTTTGCTGCTGCTGTTACAGAATTTTGGTTGTAAAGTGCTTTTAAAATGCAAGAAATACCAATAAAAATATTTTCAATTTGTGATTGTTGATGTGAAACCATTACTCCTTGAAAAAGTGTAAATATGTGGTAGTTTTACCCAAGAAATTTCAAGGCTTTACAGATTCTCTCCTCTCATTTTATCATTCCTGTGAAGTCCTGCAAATCTTTTGGGAAAGGGCTGTGTTGTTTAAAGCTTGGGTAAAGAAGTGATTTTAACTTTAAGAAGGCAGTTACAGCTCCCTCTCCCAAAGTTTCATTGTGGCACTGCAGTTATTTACACTTTGGCACTGTGGATTTTTTTGCTTCTAATGGACTTTATATTACCAAGTACACATGAGTTATACATGGGAACTATGCAAAATAGTTCTCTGCTATAAAGTATGGCATAATGTAAAATACATTTTTTAGATATGAATGTTGATATCATTAGAGTGAAATCAGCATATTTGATGATGCATCTTGAGAATGTTTTGCCTGCTCTGTGTGCCTTTTACTCATTTCTTTCTCAGCACTGTTTCTGTCTTTCTCCTCTCAACTCCATTGACTCATTTACTTCTCAAAATATTTTGTCATCTCTTTTATCCTTCTCCTGGTGTCCATGTTTTGGGTGGGCTTGATGATAGAAGACATGAGGGAGGTGTAACCTGCCCTCCAGAGGACATTTTCCACTTTTTCAGGAAAGCTTGTTTTGATATAATTTTGATGAGAAAGTCTTATAGGTGACAAACTTTTTGCAGTGAAAGTCAGTCAAAGAAGCAGAGTCTAAAATAAAATCTAGCCAGATTCTGTACATGATGCAAAACCTGTACATATTGAAACTCTTATAAATGCTATTGCAGACACTGCAGATCACACAACTTAAATTGCTCAACAGCTTTTGTCTAGGAGGCATGCAGAGGAGGTGACACAGATAAGTGCAGACTTCAACAGCAGTCTGAAACCTTAATACATGTGAAATTTAACATAAACTGTATCCTGGCTGCACATATTGCAGATACCCATTCCTGTCTCCTGATCAGGAGAAAAATAAGACTTCCTAGTTACATTTGCATACCACTTTGAAGGACTTAAACCCACTGTGGTATTTGCTCCTTTTTCTGAAGCTGAGAATCCAGCTATGTTTATGCTGTTGCCTCTAGACACATACCTGCCAATTACAGCAGGACAATGAACATCTGGCCCTGCCGTCTTTTGCTTACCCTAGTAGTGCAAACAAGACAGAAATGGAGCTCCCTGAGAGGAACCTAGCCTGGCAGAAAGTACTGACTCATAGCTTGGTGGGCAACCAGCTGTTTTGAGATGTGACTGCCACAGTGTCTTTCTTAGTATTTAAGGAGGAGTTGGGGGCAGATGGTGCAGTCTGCTCCTGGAGGCATTGAATTAGGCATAAAGACAGTGACTACCATTTAGGTTTTGTCTTGTCCATTTTTACCACTTCCTTGGGGCAGACTGTCATGGGTGACATTAGTTTGGGTAAAACTGTCATATGTGGGTTTTTTCCACAGCTTAATTTGCTTTCTGTTGCTGTCTGAGAAAGCTTAATTCTTATGGAAAGGAACATAATATTGCTCTTTGGTTTGCTAATTATTATTTGGTTAATATTTATTTTGCAATAAGATTAATTTGTGAAGTAGGAATAATGAAGTTTTAATGAAGTATGTACACATTTTCTAATTGCTAGTTTTTGACTATCTGGGGAATTTTCATTATTTTATGGATGAGTTAAGTAATACAAAAATATGAAAAGCATTAATACATAAAATTGATTTATTTAAAATTGGAATAATATGTATTTTTATTAAAGGATAAGAAAATATGTGCCAGTTCACACTTAACTCTGTAAATAGGAATTTGTTTAAATTTTGTGTCTTGATAATGGCCCTTAAGAGAATTTTTCTGATATCTGAGTAAACATCATCTGTTTTTATGTTTGCAGCTGTTCATCGAAACAGTCCCCGTCCTGTAAAAGTGCCTCGGTGCCATAGTGATCCACCAAATCCTCATCTCATCATCCCCACACCTGAAGGCTTCAGGTATTGCGCATTAGTGCAGCATTTTAAACTGTTTTATTCTGCCTTGGCTATGCTGAATATCAGTAAGTAGAACGTCTTTTCTTTCCCTTTGAGGGCAAAGCAGATAGAAAAAATTAGCACATAAGTGATCCGGAGTTTATTGATGTGCTTTTAAGGACAATACAAGTTTCTTTTACTTGCTGCTTGGCCACCCCTCTTTCTGTTGGTGCATGGGTTCTCACTTTGAAGTCATTCTCATCCCTTTATCTTTCCTGAAACCAGTGTTTCAATGTAAAACGCTTTAATTCAGTGAAAACTGGTCATTAACAACACTTTTATTTCCTTCCACACTTTGAATGCCTGCCTAAGTTCCTGTGGCAGTGCTTTCTGGAATTTACATGCATGGAACTTAAAAATGTAACATTCTGAGATATGGTGGCATGTCTGCATCATTACCAATCTGCTGTGAATAAGCTTAAAGCATTGTATCTTTTCTCTTGCCTTTGAAAGTGTTGACATGAGAATTATTGCAAAAATAGCTTAAAAAAATTTTTGAAATAAACATCACCATGCATGATTTTACACAGAGGGCCCTATTTTCCAAGAATATATTAGTGAGAAACTCTACAGTTGACTTTTCTTTCAGAAGCCACTTAGCTTTGCAGAAACTAGTAGTATTCTAAAGATTTGAAGATTTTTATTTTGAGGATTATTACTGTATACATTAGCAGCCACAAAGCTTTTGAGACCCAGAGATATTCCACAATAAAAATTGTTATGCAATTGAAAAACATCTGAAATTAGGCATCATTATACACACTTCAATATTTTGTTTCTAAAACAAACTTTGAACTCCATACATTTTTCTTTTTAACTGTTTCCTGAAGTTTTTCTTCTTGCCACAGCACGCGGAGCGTCCCTTGCGATGCGCGGAGCCATGGCAGTGTTGCTGTGAGCCGCCCCGCTCCCATCGGGAGCGACTCAGCCCAGCCCAAACCTCTCAGCAGTGCAAATGAGACCAGGTAGCTGCGCTCCGTGATGTAGCAGACTCATCCTCCCTACATCACCACATAACTGTTCCCACATGCATCCTAATAGCTCGTTTGCACCGTGCTCTTCCCTCCCATCTTGTCTTCCACTGGCTCCTTCATTCATGTTCCACTTGAGCAAAATCACGTGTCTTAGAAATCAATAATGAGACCACTTTCAGATTCAAAAAGCCTGAACATGTGGTAGTTAAAGCATGCAGTTCTGACATAGGTTTGCTCGGTAAAATGTCCATGCAATGAACATATGCCAGTCAGCTTATTGGTATAACTTCAGTAAATAATTAGTACTGATAACTAACACTTAGAATGATAGAATCACTTCCACTAGGATAACTGCAAGATACAACCAAGGGCAAGGATTTTCTTTTTTTTTTTCATGTTGGCTAACAGTTTTGGTATTGTTATTGTCTGTCATAAGTATTTTGAAATAATGTATAGTGGCAAATGCAAAATTAAACACATGAGGATTTTTAAAAATCATTTCTCCTACACCTATTTTTAGGGTGGTGCAGAATAAACTTAATATGAAAGAAACAATTCTTGTATCAGGACATGTAACAGAAACTGCTTCTGTATCATCATAGGTGATTCTTTTTGGCAGACCTATGTTAGTATCTTTCTTGTTTATTGATGTTTGATTTGGCTGTTGTAATTTCAGATTCTTGCTATTTCTTCTTGTATTACAAGTCAGATCACTGACATATCTCCCAACTTGATTTAACCATTTTATTCCCCTGCACCCCTGACTGTGAAAAGCCTGCTCTTAACACAGTGGTGTTATCTTAGGGTTTAAAAATAGCTTTTTGGATTTTTATTTCTACTGCAGAGTACCAAAAGTTCTTTGGGATAGAAATTCATATGAATGGATACACATATCTGACTGCATCACAAAGCTGGTAGAGAAAAAAAGAGGTGGTGACGGAACAATAGATTGGTGGTGACCAAAGCAAACTTGGATATAACTTGATTATAAATTGTTTTGTAATAAATAATTTTTGGTTGTGAGCCAGAAAACCATCATAGTTTGATTTGTTATCAGATGCATGGCACAAGCATCCATTAAGTTGCTAAGAGGGAAGTAAATTGCCACTTTTTATATGCAATCTTTTCTGCAAGTTTTTTATTGCAAGATGTGACTTGCACCTTTTACAGCAGCCTCCAGATGTATACTTTATGAGTCTAAGTCTTTTTTATGGTTGAAAATACATCTTGAAATTTTTGTCATTCAAACATAGACAATAAGTAATACGCTAGAAAATTTTCACTGAGATGTTCTGGCAGCTTTACAAGCTGACAGTGGGATGGATAATTAGTGTTTTTCAAAGACTTGTTTTTTCCTTAGAGTTCTCTTTTTTTTTTTTTTCTGAAACCATTTTTCTGATGGTTGTTCATAAAATATCCCATAATCTTGGTTTTTTAAATGCACTGTCTGGATTTTTAAGTAGCGTTTAACACCCTGTATGAGCTAGGAATCATTTGAAGAAAAAATTTATGAAAGCAGAGACAGAGTTCTGAAGGCTGTTGGGTTTTTTTTAGGGGTTCTGTTTATAGCAGAAAGGAAAATACTACAATGTAATATATTTCTACAATTTTTTTTTTTTTTGTTTTAGTATAGTTAAAAGAAAGTTGCAAGCTTTGATGCATTGTGGTTTTAATTATGAATTTTGTTTATTTGTGCTCCAAAAGAGAAATGGAATCCTTTGGATCAACGAATTGTTTGTGGTTTGGCAAAGTGCAGAGTCAGTGCTGAAATAGCATAAAAACAGAAGCTTTGTATGCTTTCCAGAAACCCTTTTGACATTTAAGACATGATTACAGGCATTAAATATCTGTGAAGAGTTGAATGTAGGAACTTGGTAAATCAATTGTACTAGGCAGTGCATAGTGCACTAATGCCACCATAGTTCTAGTAAAGTTTTTTTTAACAACAAAAATCAAAAGAAAAACAAAACTCACTATAGTATAACTAGGAATTAAAATCGAAAGCATCAATACCTGGTTGTTTACATAGAGCTTTCTGGTAATTATACATTTATGCTAGGTTTATGTTTATGATCTTTAAAGATGGTCAATTTTTGAGCTAACTGTGGTTGTGGTTATTATTCATAATTTTGTTACTTAGCCAGGGCTGGAGCCAAAATTTATCTAGCATTCTTCTCTTTTACTGTAATTTTTGCCTAATAATTTGCATACAGACTTTCTGGATCAATAAAAGGTGTGGGTATCTAAGATAGGCCTGAAATGGGGTTTAGGCACCTGCATTTGAAACTGTGATGCTTAGGCTTGTTCAGCTGCTGCCTCATTTTAGAAGTGATGTAGCTTTGCTTGTTTTTAAGCATTTTGTGCATCAGGTATTGTTGCTGTTATATGCTGAGAACCACTTTACCCTTCTTGCTCATTAAAACCTCAACTTCCTGAAGAATAATGAGGTTTTTCACTAGTTGAGTTTCAATTCCTGCTCAAACTTATAAAATGTGGTTGGGCAGTAGTAGGAAGTGCAAAGCAAACATTGTATGAAGAATATTTGCATTGGAATAGGTTTTCTGTGGTTTGGGCTTCTGTTCTCAAGGTTGTAGTGGTGTTTTTCTGTTATTTTTGCGCGTTTTTTTTAAACTATTTTTAGGTAATACTCAGATACAATTTGGAAACAGCTATGGGACTAGTAGTTATTTTATAGGTGTGTGTGGACCTTGTGATGCAAAGTATCTTTCATCTTTTTGTAGTTGTTAGCTTTCAGTGAAGGATTTAACAATGTTGCCCACTTTTCAGTAACCTGTATATTCAGTATTTTGGCTCATACCTCTAATGTAGTATGGTTAAGGAGACATCAGTCACAATTCTTCCCCATCAAACTTTAAAAATTGAAGGGGAACCTTTTCCAAAAGGGTAGAAAGACTTTCACAAGGAATTTACGTCTTTAAAATGAGTGGACTAATTGTTGTTTGGGGCTGGAGGAAGATGGCTAAACACCTAAGAATTTAAGTCTTATTTCTCTTAGTATTGTTCTCCTTTCTGTTCAGCCTTCTTGTTCATCTGGCTCTTATTCTGAGGCATCTGATTCCACTCTGTGCTGTCTGGAAGAACTGAGGCCTCTAAGCAATCAGGCTGCTGTCCTTTAACGGTATTCTTCCTGTCAACCAGCTTATATATCTTTCCATTGGTTCAGACTTAATGACTGTGGACTGTGACTGTATTTGCAGTGCACTAGGCACGTATGAATTCAGTTACTACATTTCATCTGATGATGTGGTTCACATATAACCCAGCTGAATCACATCTGATTGTATAGCCAACCTTGGCACAAGCTGCATCTTGCAGCATCTATCTTAGTAATAGGTTACAACTCATGAAAATGAATTCTGTTGCTACAGGCAAGAAACAGTTTGAAGTAGTTTAAGCTTTGGAAGCTTAGAGCTTTTTCATACAGCAGCATAACTAAAATAATCTAAAAAAATCTTCATTTGAGGGAAAAAGAGCATAGAGTTTTCTGTTTACCTTTTGGCATCAGTTTTTCTGTCATTTTGTTTTCATGGTTCATATCCTAGGCTTCAGAGGTTCTGTCTCCTAAAAACTGCAGTTAAATTAGCATTGCACTAAATAAACACTAATGACAAGTTAATTAGTATGATGGCTCTTTTTAACAGGGGTTCCAGTGTCCCTGAAAATGATCGACTTGCTTCAATAGCAGCTGAGTTGCAGTTCAGATCCCTTAGTCGTCACTCCAGTCCCACTGAAGAGCGAGAAGGTGATTGTCACAGTAACATCTTGTGACCTGGATGTGCAGATACTTTATGTCATTACCATATTTCTCTCTGTTCCCAGCTCTTACCCTTTCCAAAAATTTTTCACCTCATCGCATTCAGAAATCTTAGATTTTAACTTGTGGGCTTATATGGTCAGAGGAAGTCCTTTTGTTCTCAGATATATTCATTATTCTCTTGCCATTCATATTGTTTCTGAATTGTATCTGAAGGGATTTCCTGGTGCTTTACTGAGTTCCAATGTTCAAAATTAAATCAGTAATACAATTTCTGAATTATATACCCCATTTGATAGTAAATTTCAACGCACTGTTAATGGGATATGAACTGGATCTATCAGGACAGTGAAGTTTTTTATTCCCACAGTATTCTTTTTACAAATACTTGCTCTTGTTTGAATCCTGGAAGAAGGGACAGGATGTGTGACTTGATGTCCTGATCAGGGCTTCTCTGTCAGGTTTCTCCAGCCCCTGTATATGTGGTATTTGTTGCAACAAATACAGTGAAAGATTGATTGTGCAAATTAAAAGGAAGTACAAAATCTGAAGCAAAATTGAGTTGATATTGTGGACATCCACACTGGATTTCATAGAGGGAAATGCCTTAAAAAATTATATTAAAAGGTGTGGGAGATTTTTTTCATCTTTGTTAGTTTTTAAGCAAATGTTGAAAATACTGTCTGCCTCACGTTTATTCAATTTTTTTAGTATATATATTAAAAGGAAGGTGTCTTAGGTTGGAATGAATACAAATCTTATTCTAAGGAACCTTAGAAAATTGTTTTCCTACAGATCTCTTGCATATTTAATTCTGAGTGCCCTGGCTTGGAAGTGCTTCCCTAAGTTGTGGAAGGAGATCTCTATTTCTATACAAATGAAATTCTATTTTATAATTTATTTTCTGAAGAGAAGTCGGTTTTGATTTCAAGAGCATATGTTGCTATACATGTAGGGCTGTTAGTCCTATATGTAGGACTATTTTTCAGCTTCTGCTGGAAATAGCGGCATAATCTTTAATACGAGATAAAACTGCTTTTGTCTTCACACATTTCTCTAGAGCCATTGTATCCAAAAGGAGATTCCAGTGGTTCATCCCGCCGGAGCTGGGAGCTCAGAACGTTGATTAACCAGACCAAAGGTAGGTGTTTAGGAGTCACTGTTATGTAATGTCTGTTAGACTAGTGCTGTACTGAAAGGTTTGATTTTATTGTGGATTGTGAAGAGGTTTTCACAGCTTTATACACAGGAAACAGAAAAAATAGAACCCTGATTGCAGGTATGGGATATTGCTAGCAGAATCACAAGGTTTACTTTTTGGGAGTAATTAAACTTTATAAAAGTTAATTATTTTCAGTTTCTGAAAAATACTACCAGCGTTCTACAAAACTGAGTTCATTTATTAGTATATAGAAATAGCAGAAGTTTGCTATCCCTATTCAGTACCAAATTATGACAGTAGGAAGCACTTCCTCACTTCCCAAGAGCTCTCCCCAGTGTGGAATTTTCCAGCTTTAGGTGTCTAATAGTGTGTTTCCACACTGTCTCCTAAATTTAAGGATATTGTGGGGCTCCTTCCTCTCTGTCTTACTACTGATTTTCATGAAACTGAAAATAAGTTATCATTTCAGACACTTCTGTACTGTATGGATCAATACATGAAGCTTGTTTACATATATTGTGGCAAACATAAATGTGAGAGTAGAACCTCATGAAACACGAGAAAAACGTTTCTGCCACATTGGAAACTGGCCTTCTTATGTGTATTACACAGAACACAGGAAGAATTACAAATTCTTACTCTGAAATCTAGAGGTCAGAATATAAATACTGAATGAATTTCAGTTTGTTTAAACTGACAAAGAAGAATGAAGGAAAACTTGAAAATTTCTAGAAGATTGCTGTAACGGGAACTGGTTTTACTGTCCACTATGAATAAGACAGATTTTGATCTAAAACTATAGCAAGGCATATTTGGTATAGCAGAACTAGTATTGACTGTGGGTAGGGGAGTAGAATATATAGAGTTTGGGAATATCATCTCCATCCTTTGGAGACTTCCAGGAACAGGTTAGGCTACTGGTGTTAACAGTGACAGATGTATAATTTTTGTGCTTTACTAAGAGGGGATGAACTAACACTGCCCTGAGATCTCTTTGGTCTCACTCACTAGGATGCTGTTTCACTATAAGACTTGAGAACTGGAATTTCTAATATATCTAAATCTTTGAAATAGCAGATGCCAGGGCTCTTTCAAGAAACCTCTCATATTTCTGAAGACAAAACCTTACCTGTCCTTCTTTCCTTAGTGATTTTATGACCCTAACGTATTTCCGCTCTCAGAGGTTAGTTGCAGGTCAAATGCAGACAAGTGTGCTGCATTTCATAAATGTGATTTCCTTGAATCAAGTAAGAGATGATTAGGAAAGCATCACTGTTCCCATTTTACCTTAGTTTCATATGTGATTTGTAAGTGATAGTTTCATATGTGTTTGTTAAAATGCCTCATTCTTTTTCTATATCTTAATTAGACTCACAAAATAGTTTTAACTCTGGTTACTTCATGTGATATCAAAAGATAACACAATAAAATGGTGAATATTTCTCAGTCAAGGAAATTGTTCATCACTCTCTTTAGACACTGCTTCCAAGCAAGCCCCGATGGAAGCTGTTCAAAGGTCTGTTCAGTTGTTTGAAGAAAGGAGATACAGAGAGATGAGAAGGAAGAACATCATTGGCCAAGTTTGTGACACACCGAAATCTTACGATAATGTCATGCACGTAGGTTTGAGAAAAGTGACTTTCAAGTGGCAGAGAGGAAACAAAATTGGTATGTTCTTTATGCTTTCATTTATCTAGCTAAAATACCAAACTTTGTATTTTTGAAGGAAATCAAAGACTGTGTTTAAAAATCTTCTGTCTCTGCATAGGTATTGTCAACTTTACTGAAATCAAAACGTTAAAATATAAAATACTGTTTTGGCTAGGATTTTCTTATATGTAGAAGGTCACTGTCATTTTCATTGGTCAAATAACAGGAAATAAGGAGAAGGACTTGGTTAGGACTATTACTGAGGTATGATCTTGTGTTACCTCCTTGTGTTTAAACCTATAAAATGTTCAAGTTCTACATTTGGAAGAACCAGGAATATAAATGGAAATTAGTTGGAACTCTGGGATTTAATTCACCAATATTATTGCCTCCCCCATATTATCATATTTTACTCTCTGGTTTGGGATTTTGGGGGAAAATATTTGTTCTTGAGAAGTTTTCTTTCAGGTCAGCTGATTAATGTTTTTACTTTCATTCAGCTTGAACTCAGGGCTATGAATATGGTATTGTTACAGTTAAAAGCTACTTGGAGTTGTAAATGAAAAGGAAGGTAAAAAGCAGTGATGTTTCCTCATTGCAGTTGGTGTACTTGTTGCTTGTTGAAGGCAATGTACTGAATTTTCCTTAACTTAACTTTGCAGGTGAAGGCCAGTATGGGAAGGTGTATACCTGTATCAGTGTTGACACTGGAGAGCTGATGGCTATGAAGGAAGTGAGTACTGTGAATACGAGTACTGCTGCCCTTGTTTTTTTCCTAAACCAAATGTGGGTGATGTAGGGGTCATTGAGGGTTTCTGCACACTGCTGTTAGAAACGGGGAAAGGATGGGAAGACAAATTGTTTCTTCATGTAGTCATAGCTGCTGTTAGCACTTTTTCCTCAAGTTGCTTTTGGTTTATAACTTTCAATTTAAATGTTTGTAAAATGGATAATTTTTTTTTAGTGATCCCATAGGATGGTTGTGAATTTAAATGAATACTTAATATATGTGAACTTCCTTTAAGAGATTTTAAATAATTTTGAGACATTAGTGAAGACTGTACACAAATTTGTATTTTACTTTGCACTGTTTCCTCTCACATTTTATTACTTTTTTCTTCATTCCTTAGAGCAAAAGATAGGAATTGTGACATCAGATGTTTTTCAACTTCTCCTGTAGTGTGTAGGTTATATATGTCCCAAGGTGTAGAAAAGCAAGACTGAGCTTGTGCTTAACTTCTTGTGCCATACTCAGTCACTGACTAATACCAACACTTGAGATTTTGTTGCTGTTGTGTTTCTCTCCTCCTGATAAAATAACATTTCCATCCCTCCCCATCAGCTGCACTCTGTTTCTATAATTCAGAGTTGCTTTCTAGGTGCAGGTGCTGTTTAGTATGTATAGATTAGTGTGTATCTTCTCTTTAGCAGAAGCTGAAGTAAGCTCATAAATAGATCTTGTTTGGGAGATGTTTCACTAGGCTTGAATGAAAACTCTTGCAACTTTCAAATAAAAGACTTTTCTGTATTTCTTTAAGAATAACTTGGGGAAGATAGATTTATTGATTTTTTTTTTTTTTAAACTGGTTAAGAATACTGCATTCCCCTGTCCTTGCACCAAGGACACTCTGGTTGTATTACCTCAACCACAGTGTCATTAAAATGACTTCAGATTATAGTGGACAAGCTTTACTACAAATACATAGTATTCAACCTATGCATTAGGGAGTATGTAAAATACTTGAATATAATTTGTCACCTTTTTGTAATCTTCATATATTTAATTATACCACTGCTTGAGTACAAACTGTAATCCTGGAATTGTTACACAGAATGTAACAATCATAATATCCTAGCAACTGAAGGCAATATATGTGCATTTATTTCTTTAACAGTTGTCCTGTACTCAATTAATGAAGCTTCTGTTTTCTAACAATATGGTAAAAGTAGCATCTTCCATAAATTGCTTATCTTTGCATGGTTAGAAGCTTTAAATCAGTTTTTCAGAATACCTGATGTTTTTTGTCATTGAACAGTCCATCACAGCATATTGTAGAAATAATGAAAACCAGTTTCTTTCATCAAAATTTTTGATTGTATTTGTTTCATGCCTCACCTTTTCTTTGGAGTTGTCTCATTCTCATTGAATAAACTCCTCAAAGAGATCACTTAGACTCTGGTGATGAAGTACCTGGCAGAAAATCCTTGTTGAATGATAGCTCTCTCTGATGTTGCTTTCAGATTCTGTTGTATTGTGTCTGTCTACCACATTTAAACTAGAAAGCAAGCACAGAAGAGATGTATGTGTGCACATGAGTGTATTGGCACATTTAAGTAACATAATTTTGCTCTTCTAAAGTTTCTAAATCATCATAGTTGTAGGAAATTTTCCAGAAATAGCTTAGTGGGCTTCATTTGTTTCAGTTTGGAGATGGAGAGGGGTAATTTGAGGCTTTTCGTGTGATATGCTATTTAACAACAACAACAATAAAAGCTTTTTGTTGCGTTTGAGTTTGGGATGGGTTATTTGCTTTTTTTGTTCCTTATTAATTTGAAATAGTAGCAAAATAATGACAAATCTTTCTTGCAGATCAGATTTCAACCTAATGATCACAAAACTATCAAAGAAACAGCTGATGAACTGAAGATTTTTGAAGGCATCAAACACCCTAATCTAGTTCGTTATTTTGGTGTGGAGCTCCACAGGGTAAGAAAACATAAATTATTGGGCCTTTTTTATAAGGCAGAGTGAAAATTTTAAGAAGCTTTGCATTATTGGAGGTTTTTGCATGAGAACATTCTAGTTAATCTTGTCAGGTTATCTCTGTGAATAGCAGTGTGTCTTTTTTCCTCTGGATATTGAGGTCTCTGAAGCATAGAAGAGACTTCTTGGAACTGGTACATAAACAGAGGAGGCTTAAAATAAGTGAATAGAGTGAATAATGCTGGAACTATTCTATGCTGCTACTCTGTTGAACTGGTCTAAAAGCAAGTTATATCATATATGGTATGGTAATTTCTGTATGTAGATAAAGACTAGACAGGCTAAAACCTGTCCCTGTTAGCAGCAAAAGTTGTACTTGGATCATGTTGATTCCTGGAAAAATCTTCTGCTGGCATTTAAATCTTGATTCCAGATAAGTATTGGAATTTGGCTAGCATCTCTTCAAAAGGAAAAGGCAAGTTTTTGTGCTTGAGCAGCAGAAGTAATGAAATGTATTTTTCTATGGAGTTGGATTCCAGAGTTGTGTGCTGGGATACTCACCTTGTTACTGCTCTGTGCTTTCTACATGCTCTTCCCCCTTGTGAGTCTCAAGTCCTCATGTCTTGCTGGAAAGTGCTGCTTGGATTTGACTGGTTTGCTCAGTATGGAAGAAGTTGTTTTGGTGACCCATTGCTGGTTTAGAAGGGGATGTAGGCTGCTTTCTGCAGTTCTCTATTTGAGGCACAGATTTGGGTGTCTGTGCCACTAGGTCATTGGTTTTTTGGACTAGATTCTAAGTCTCTTTGGTGTCTTTGACATCTTTTTATATTAATTCAGTCTGTTTGAAATCAGCTGGGCTTGGAGACAGAGTGGCAACAGAAACCTAATTTTTTCCTTAAAGTGAGTTAGAGTTGGTATGCTTGTTCAAGCCACAGCAAAGAACAAAAAACTTGCCCATTTCAAGCAGTTAAGATATGATACTGCAAGAACTGAGTCAGAGAGCAGGGATAGAAAAACAAGCCCAAAACATAATTTGGTGCCCCTTTTTCCCCCCTTCTCTAAATAAGGAAAGAATCTCTATAAATTTCTGTGTAATACACCTGCAAGGTTTCCAAAGTATCATTTGCTTGATGCCAAAGCACTGTATTTTTATATCACTGAATAGTATCAGTTATGTAGAAATGATGCAGATAGGCATGTATTAGAGAGTTTCCATAGCTGTGCAGTAGAATATTAGATACTTCATGGTGATATTTTCATTAAGTCATTACATGATACTTTTGTTATTTATTTCATGAACAATGAAGGATGTAAGGAAAACTGTATTTTAATTTTGTGTTTAAAATATAAAAATTATACCCAGTGAAATCTGGTTTGCTTCCCAAAACAGGAAGAAATGTACATCTTCATGGAATACTGTGATGAGGGCACTCTGGAGGAGGTATCAAAACTGGGCCTTCAGGAGCATGTCATTAGGCTGTACTCAAAGCAGATCACGATTGCTATCAATGTACTACATGAACATGGTATTGTTCATCGAGACATTAAAGGTAATATTAACCAAAAAGGTAATGTTGTGGTTTCAGTGTGGTAGATGAGAGCAGGGGGAAGGATGGGGGCATGTATTTGTATATTTAGTGTGCATTATCTATGCAGCCATTATTTGTATAAAGCCTTCTATTATTTTTTTCAGTTTATGAGCTATTGAATAGTTTCATGCTTTTTCTTTTATGTGTAGATTGTAAAAAACATCCACAATTGTCATTTCAAACTCATAAATTTTGCCTATGATTTATACAGTTTTCTTGGAGGTTGTTAAGATTATTGGGGATTTATCTAAACTCAGTTATTAGTCCTTGCATTTTTAGCACTAATGTACTGAGTTGTGTAATGCTGTTTTCCTTCTTGTCTGTGCAAACAAGTGGTGTTTTCTGGAGCTGACAGGCAGTGTACAGTGCTAGAGTTGTGCATCAGAACTTTTCCTTGTGATTCCATTTTCCCAAAGAGTTTTGGAATTTCAGATGAATGGCTGATTAAACTTAGTAACAAAGCTGTTGGTAAAAGAGCTTAAGTGATTTTAGGATATTCCTTTATCTAGTGGCTTTTTTCCCTACATTTATCTTCTCGTGCCTGGCTGTCAGCATTTGCGTATGTAATTAGCGGACTGAAACTACAGTAACCAAAGGGGGGTTGGGCTTGGCACTTAATATACCCAGTGTCAGTCCTGATTTCAGGTTCATTTTTCTGCGCCTTCCAACAACATCCTCCATGTCTGGTTATCTTGGTTTTGTTAGTCTGGCATATTTGGCTCACCGATGGCAGGAAACTTAGACGAAGGTAGGGGAAGCAATGCACACAATATGCCCTGTGAATGCTCATTTTGTTACAAGGCAGTGCAACCCAACGATGCTGGGTTTCTATGTCCCTCTTGCTCACAGGGTTTTGAATCACCGCAGCAGTGTAGGAGGTTCCCAGTTGCTCTTGGTCCTTTGGCCTCGTGCTTCTCATTTGGGAAAAGAACTATCTACGATCCAGAGGCCTTCCACCCAGGTAGGCCACTCTTGAGTCAGTTTTGGCTTTTTTTTTTCTAGAAAACACTTTCCCTCATTCCCATTCCCCAGCAATCTTACCTTTTCTGGTTCTCCTTCCTCACCAAAGGTTTCTCTCCAGTTGTGGATATCCCTTGTGCTTTTCACAGTTCCCTCTTTGCCCTTTTCTTGATCATTCCTTGTCCAGGTTCTGCTTAGCTGGATTATGCTCTCCTGGAAGTTCGTTGTGATCAAAATCCAAGGCTGGCTGACAGGGATTTCTTTTGTGCTGCTCAGTGTCATTGGTGATATCTGGATATATTTTCAAATAGGTCTTCTGCTCTTCAGGGAAATGCATGGAGTGAGAAAAGCTGTTTAACAGAACTGTAATACTGTGTTACCTGAGAGCATTTCTGTTGAAACAGGTTCCTTATGTCAAATGTTGGAGTGTTTCTTGAGAGTAACAGAGGGTCACTGCCGGCACATCTGTGTGTAGACCTTCCTGAAACTCCATGGCAGAATGTAAAGACAGACCACAGAGGGTATTTTGACAAAGGTTACTTGATGCATTGGAAGTCTTCTGCTTATTGACTTCTTTCATGCTAACATTGCAACCCGAAGTTTTCAGGCTAACAGCAGTAAAGAACACTCTAATTTTAATTTTATCTCTTGGGTAGACTGGTACTCTTATTTTTCTGATAGGGAAGAATGACATTCAGACTGTTAAAACTACTTTCCAATGAAAATCTTGCTGTCAGATCACACTAGATCTCTCATAGCCAGTGTGTTTAACATCACTGTCGATCTATTTCTTTTAGCAGCAGATAAACAATTCTTATAATGATTGTTTATCTGTATCCTGCAAGACGCCTGTACTTGGTGTCTGCAAATACCTTGTGCTCAAAAATAGACTTTTGATTAGTAGTGTCCCTTTGTGCCACTGTTGTCTTTCAGTTGCTATTAGGGCATCCAGCTCAATGTGGGTAAAAGACAAAGCAAGATACAGCTGCCAAAAACATTTTTCAGCCTGTGGTGGTGAGGGCAGATGGAGGGTTATGTCGACATTTGGCTGCACTGCTTTTGCTTAATCTGCATCATTTTGAAAAGCAGGTGGTGCTGGTCTGTAACAGGAGATAGTCTCTTATGATACTCTTTTAATCTCTATTCTAGGTATTGAAGTTTAATTCCTGTGGCTAAGCCCAGTTTCCTTGGTTAGAATTATTTATTTTTTTTTAAAGGAAGCTGTTCTGGTCAGTGATGCAGGATGATGGACTGTTTAATGCTGGAGGGAACCTGTGCACATCTCTGAGCCCTCTGCCCTAAACAGGGCCAGACTTAGTATCAGATCCAATGACAGATCAGATCAGATTGCTCAGGACATTGTTGAGGTGAGATAAATGTGTATCTCCAAGGATGGAGATGCCCTGTTCCAACGATTTACCTATCCCCACTGTGAAAAGGTTTTTCCTGATAGCTCCCTGGAATCTGCAAAGGTTGCTGTTGTGTCCATTGCTGCATGACCATTTCACAGTATGCCTTTGAGGGAAAAGTCTGTTTCCACAGTCCTGCTATCCTCCCGTTAACACAGCTGAAAACAGCAGTAAATCCCCTGCACACACACTCCCCTGAGCATCCCTTCTTCAAGCTCAGCAAAGCCATCCTGCAGCCTTTCCTTGTACATTGGTCTCACCAGCCCTCTGAATGTCTTGATGCCACTGTCCTGAGTTTGCTCCAGTGTGTCATTGTCACTCTTGTGCTGGAGAACCTAAAAATAAGACACAACACTCAAGGTGTGATCTCATAAGTGCAGAATTGAGAGGAATTAATGAGGCCATGCCTGGTGGATTCTCTTCAGGAGAGAAGGGCATGTTCTTGAAGAGTGCTTGGATGAATATAGAAAATGAAAAGATTGTATCTGTAGCTTTAGTAAATCAGAAACCTTGAATGAGATGCCCTATACAAAAAAGTCTTCATCAAACTGTTACTGCATTATTGTCTTATTGTAATCTTGTTGTTAGCTGAAAACTTCTACTATCCTGTCTTCCCGATGAACAAAAAGGAAGGAATGTCATTTTGCAAGAGCTGGAAAACTGCAACAGGAGTCTCTAGGCATGTGTCATGCTCTCTAAGAGACTGAGAAAGAAGAGTATGCGGAAGCTGATTTTCTCATCCAAGGGTAGCATTTGGCCTGCTTGTTTCTTGAATGAATTTGGCTGCTGCACTGCTTAAGCACTGGCTGTGGAATGTCTGAGCTGCCACTTTTTCTGGAATTACAGCACAGCCATTAGTGGGGCTTTTTGTACTGCTCCATGGATTCACAGGATTTCCATCAAAGCCTTTGGACTATCATGCTGGTGCAGTTTTTACTGCTCTTACTACGGGGCTGATTTGGCAGAGGTACAGGACATGAGACCTGAGTTTAAATGCTTTAGGTTTGGGCTGCTCTATCAGGAATGTGGCTTTTGACACTTGCTTCACAGTGTGCCCAAGAGGACCTGTGGTGTAACAGCAGGAGGGCTGTGCACAACTGGGCAACCTCCTGCCTCTGCCAAGTGCATCCAGTGATGGTGCTTCAGACAGTGCATGTGTAGGGGGAGAGAAGGAAAAGATGGGGGTGGTCTCCTTCTGTCATTTTACTCATAGTCTTTGGTTGCATTTTGCCTATTAACCATGTGTATGTGTAGGAGCTTCATTATTCCCAGTAGTGTTAACTGTCAAAGGTAAAGAAGCATCAGACATCTTCAAAGTACTGACCTCTTGTCTGCTCTTCTTACACAGGTCCTGCTGGCTCTGTGCAGGTTTCATTTACTGCTTTTACAGACTCCTCCTGCAGTCTGGTCTTGGTTTTTGAACAAGGAGTTTACAAAACAAACTCCAGTGATACCACATCAGTGGAAGCTGACAGAAAGTGTCTGCAACATGAGTCTTCATGTGCTGTCTTGGGCTTCTTGCTGAAACTGATTCAGTGCCTTATTCCATTTGACAGTTCCAAGTGCTTTCAGGAAAAAGGCTCACAGGAGCTTTCATGGCAATACTTAGGCTAAATTGTCATTAGTTCTTATTAGAAGGGATTAAGTCTAGTTTGCAAGGCCTTGGAAGAAGATTTTTAACTGTATTAAACAAAACTATTCCAGTAGCCTAAATTCTGTCAGAAGAGATATTGTTGCACTTCAGCACTGTTGTAGTTGGAAACACTTTGTAGCCTTCTGTGAAATTTTCATGTTGCTTTCTTGAGGAATGGAAACAAAAGTTTCCAGAACATCCTTGAAAAACTGGTTGCTAGTGAGGACTGTTTTTCCTAAGCTCTTGTTTTAGGCTAAGTGCACCTACTTTCTATCTGACAAGCAACTGATTGAAAACATTGGAAAAGCAGTTGACAGTTCAAAGGAAGAAGAAGCTGTCACTCTCCTAATACATTGTCCATACTCAGTGTCCCATCAAGTACTACCTTCTTGTACTGCTTTGTGTCTTTCTGTATCCTTCATACAAGGAGCTGAGGGATGGTCTACCCAACTCTATTAGACACCTGTGATTGCAGAGTTACTCTGAACTTAGGTGCCACTGATGGCAAACTGCAGAATCCAGTGAAAGAATTCTGGAGGATGTCCAAGCATCCGAATGCCCGAAGTGGAAAACCATTGCACACAATGTGGAGATAAGTGGTATTCCCTGAATGTTAATTCTTTCAGGACTTGTAAAAATCTACAGTAACTAAAGGTTGGAATTTACTTCTGTTAATGATTTTGCTCACTCATCAGTTGCAGTTCTATGTAACACCTCTTGGACTAAGCAGTTATCAACTACTGTCAGAGTAGTCAGAGTCCTTTGAGAAGTGAGCAGGGTTTTGGCATCATTGACCTGCACTGCCTTATTTTGAATTGAGCTTTTTGAAGATTCTTTGTATTCTTTATTAATATCTTGATATTGGTTGGGGATGCCCAACCAAGTGAATGGGAAAAGGCTATTAACTAAGATTAACACAAAGGAGGAGCAGCCAAGAATTTCTGCACTGATCAAAGTGGAACAAAAGTGAGAAACTGTGGAAGGTTCCATTGAGGTGAGCCGTTTTTGAATTAATATTTTGTGTGACATGGGAAGAGGTTTATGTGTAGTGAAATCCCCAACATCTGCCTACTCCTGTTATCTATCTTTGCTCAAGGAAGACCACAGCTGAAGCTCTATTTCTGCCAGGTGATACTTGCAGCCTATTTGTGCTTTCATTGTGATACTTGAAGAGTCCAGAATGTGGCCTGACATAAGGGGCTCCTTTTGCTCTACCAGTTTTCTGTTGCTGTCAAAATGAATATTTTGGCAGGATGTTGAATGAAAGAAAACCACAGATTGTCAAAACCACTTGGTTTATTTTGTATTGTTCTGTTCAAGAACTCACTTGAAGCCACTTGCAGATTTCCCTTGGAGATTTTTAACTAGGCTAGGGAAGTTTGTTCTAGTGTAAGCTGTCAGTATAGCAAGTTATTTTAATGGTAGTCCTACTCCAGAAATTACTCTGGAAGTAAAGTGCAATAGGAGCAGGCACTTGGTAGTATAAGTAATAAAATGCTTTAAACTCTGTTTTGCAAGTCAACTGTGACCATAGGGTCATTAAGGTTGGAAGAGACCTCCAAGATTGAGTCCAACCTTGGACAAACCACCACTTTGTCAGACCACCAAACCATGGCACTGCCTTGCCAAGTTGTACTTTGAACACTTCCAGGGACGGCGACTCTGCCACCTCCCGGGGCAGCCTGTTAAAATGTCTGACCACTCTTTCAGTGAAGGAATTCCTCCTGATGTCCAACCTGAACCTCCCCTAGTGCAGTTTGAGGCCATTTGCTCTTGTCCTGTCCCTGGTTGCCTGGTAGAAGAGGCAGACCCCCACCTGGTTACCTCCGCCTTTCAGGCAGTTGTAGGGAGCAATAATGTCTCCCCTGAGCCTCCTTTTCTCCAGGCTAAACACCCCCAGCTCCCTCAGCCACTCCTCAGAAGACTTGTGCTCCACACCCTTCACTGACTGATGCCCTTCTCTGGATGGGCTCCAGCACCTCAATGTCCTTCTTGTAGTGAGGGGTCCAGAGCTGGACACAGAACTTGAGGTGCAGCCTCACCAGAGCACAGTACAGGAGGATGATCCCTTCCTTTGTCCTGCTGGCCACACTATTTTAATTGGCAAGTATGATATCATCTGTCTTGACTCAGAAGAACTGAAGAGGTACTAGTGGGAGGGACACAGCAATGGCCTCTGACAGGAAGCAGTTTCTTCTGAGTTTAGTGCTCACAAGAAGCACTGGAATTCCTGAAGGAATCATTCCTTGTTACGAGCTTGTATGGAAAGCTGTTGAATTTGCCTGCCATACTTTTTTTTTTTTTTTCTGAAAACTTGTCAACTTCCAGTTCAATTCATGTTAGCACAAGCCCACCAGAACATCTTAATGCCAGAACATCTTAATGCTGCCATATTCCACACTTAATTCACTGGTAAAGATCTAAATGTGAATTCAGCTATTATCCATTGTGACCTCCAAGGCTATACTGAGACATCCTCAAATTCAGCTCTGGCTTAAACAAGTGTGTCCCGTGTTTCATTGTGTTTCCTAGGAGCCAACATCTTTCTTACCTCATCTGGACTGATTAAACTAGGGGACTTTGGCTGCTCAGTGAAGCTGAAGAACAATACCCAGACAATGCCTGGAGAAGTGAACAGTACCTTGGGGACTGCAGGTGAGGAAGCTTGTGCTAGGCAGGTACTTGTCTAGTTATCATAAAGGAAGATACATCTGCTAGGAGCCTGGAATAAAACCATGTGTTTCAGGGAAACTTGATTTTACCTTAGCTAGTTTTGTGCTTTATATCCAGAAGCCAAAACAATGAGTGAATGCTATAATGTGACAGTTAAAATGGTGTTTGTCTGTAACTATAGAGATGCTGGAGCATGTGTTTTCTGGGGTCGTATTTTTCTCTGCAGCCTTACTGAAGCTGCAATCTGAAAGAGTACTTTTCACCAAACAGCTGCTTAATAGATTTTGAGAAAATGGCAGTCACTAAAAGCATGTACTGTAACATTTTCACTACCACATTTTGAAGTGAAAGACAGTTGTGCTGTAAACATGTCAAAAAACAAGAAACCAGCAAATGGCAAAACTTAGCAAGAAAACCTGAGTAGTAATTCATAGGGTATTTAAAAAAGCATTTGGTTTTCCCAGTCAGTCATTTGATGTATATGGTTCCTTCTGCTGTATGAACTGATGGCATCATATATGTTGTTTCAAAGCATACATGGCTCCAGAAGTAATCACTAGAGCTAAAGGAGAAGGGCATGGACGTGCAGCAGACATCTGGAGCTTGGGCTGTGTTGTCATAGAGATGGTCACGGGCAAGGTAAGGATGTTTCATGTATTGATGAAAAGCAAACTGTTCTTGGCAGTTTTTCTGCAAATTCTGGTCTCAGCAGTTTGTCACACTCATGTCTGAAAGGACTGGGATGGTTTTTTATTTCCTGGAGCACAGAAATACATGCTGTAGTGGGTAGCAAGTTGTTTACTAATGCTTGCACTTAGCAATGCTGTCACCTATTGCAGAGGCCTTGGCATGAATATGAGCACAACTTCCAGATCATGTATAAAGTGGGGATGGGTCATAAACCTCCTATTCCTGACAAAGTGAGCCCAGAAGGGAAAGACTTCCTTTGCCACTGCCTGGAAAGTGACCCAAAGATGAGGTGGACGGCCAGCCAGCTTCTCGATCATCCTTTTGTCAAGGTTTGTCTGATGACTTTGGCTACAAAAACTGCAGATGGGAATGGGGAACAGCTTTTAGTTGGCTTCTTTGTTCTCAGTGATGCCACAGAGGTTGGTACCATGGTGAGGGGCTGCTAGCAAATTGATGCTGTCCAGAAAAAATGGATTGGCAACTTTCCAGAAGCACATGGGGTTGTTTTCAGCATGTTGACTATAGGATGTGGTGTGCACCATGCAATAAACTTTTGACTGCTGTTTTGAAATGCATTATGTTAAAAAGGCAAGTCAGGCTTCAACTAATTAGATCTAAAGGGCTTTGCAGCAAAAACTTCAGCAAGTACAAGTGCACAGGTTTTTAGAGATAAGGGCCCCTCCATAAAAAATGTAACCAACATGTGCTTGAGAACGCTCCCATTCTTCTGTGCAAAGAGCTGCTTTTCTTTTAAGTTCATACTTAAAACATTCATACTGAATGTTTTATCTGGCAGCTGTTGTAAGAGTCTTCAGTTCTTCCATGAACTATGGTGTGATGCCTTCCTTAAGAACAAGCAAATATTCACAGCTACAAATTGAGCTGTATTTGTAACTTGTTTTTTGATGGAATAGGAGCGCAGTAGGTTATTGAATTCTGTCTCATTTTCCAGCATAAAGTTGATCACTTTGGTGTTCTGGTTCAGTAGCAGTGTGTTTGGCATCATCACCCATCCCTCATCAGTGCAGCTGTAGCAGATCCCATCCATCAGAGGTGGACACTGCTTTAGGCACCTAAAGGATGCAGTCAACAGTGGGAATGTCAGTACACCCATACAAACACTTGTAATGCATTACTGTGGAACAAGGGAGAGAAAAAAACTTCAAAGATGTGAAGGTGCTAAAGAAATTGATCCATTATCATCTTGCTGCACGAGGGAGGTGGCTGAATTGCCTTTTGCTTCCTTCACAGGTTTGCACAGACGAAGAATGAAGTTACTCAATCTCTAGCCTTTTCTATTCTGACAAGATTTGAATCACTACTGTATGTAATATTTACATAAAGACTGTGCTGAGAAACAGTATAAAAGTTGACCTTAATGAAGACTGCACAAGTGACAGTGTCACTTCCTCTGCTGCTCCTGTACATTTTACTTGGCACATGTTGCTCATGTGATGTGTCTGCAAGTTGGAAGAAGCTGCATGTTTCAGTGAAAGTGCCATTACTACTGTATATGGACCATACCCTTTTTGTTCCTTCTCCTGTTTCTCATTTGATTGAGAACTCGTATTGTTAATACGTAGTATTTTTGAACTCTCTAGGTTCAGAAAAATGCTGTAGTGTTACATCAGGCGTTATGGACCTTGTTTTTTAATCTGAGTGCACTGACTGTGAACTTTTACTGGGGTTTTTGTTTATTTGTTTTTGGCAAGCTTCAGATTTGTTATGCACAAGGCTGATTAATGAAATTTAAAAAAAAGAAAAAAAAAGGTTTTTCTCAATAAAAGGTTTATTTTAGGAGATGTTGGTGAAGGGTTTTTCTTACAAAAATAGATGTGGGACTGTGCCACATTTTAACCTTTTTTGCAACATTGGGATAAGACTGCTAGGCTGACCTAACTGAAATAAGCTGCTCTTTTATTGCAATAGGCAATGTCTTGTCAAGTTTCAAGATGACTACTGTGAGATGCTTCTTACACAACAGAAGTAAGGTTCCCCCTTTCATCACCTTCTGAGAAAAGAGGGTAATGGACAGTTCCTGACACTACCTTTTAGCAAAGGGATAACTTCTTGAATGTATGCACTGGAATAGGGAGTACTCTGCATGACATTTTTGTCTTTTAGATGAGAACTCTACAAGGTGATTCTTGTGCTCTGTTTGGCAAAAGCAAGAACCTACTGTTACTTTTCAAAAACTGACTTCCGATTCTGGGCTTTCATTTCCCCACCTCACCTCAGTTGTCATCAACCTCAGAAAAGGAAGAGAGATTAGAAGTGGTTAGCAATTGGAAGAAACAGCCTGCAGTACATGATCTAGGTGATTTGTTTTTTACTTGCTACTACAAACAGGTGACTTAAAACTGTTACTTGTAAACATGAATGCAAGTTTACATATTCTTGTTACAGCTTTAGATTTAAAATAGGTAAATTAAAACTTGCTGTAAATATTTGATTTTATATTCTAGTGTCTTGTCTCTCATCTTAATCCACAAATCCTTGATTAATCACAGGTGTACTGTGAGTTGTTAAGGAGGTACCAAAAAAATCTGACATTTCTATCTAGATAAAGTATGAGCCTTGCTGTGCATGTCATCTGTGCATGTATTTAGGCTCTCAAAAAATATAAATTTAAACAAAGACGTTCCCCTCTTTTCAGTGCTCTGTCTTCAGTTGTGTGATAGGAGGGGAAGTATGTTGTCATCCTCAGTAAAGGACTATGAAAGTACCTGAAGTAAAAGTGTCCCCCCAGCTTACAGTGTGCTTCACTTTGCAGTGTAACAGAAGTATCTGAGTTGTGTCCTCACTTGCCTTGCTTCAGGTGCCCTTGAGCACAAACAGGGACTGTGGACAGCTTTTAGGAGTCAAGATAAAGGTCACAAACTTACCAGTTTTTTCTTGCCAACCAAAAGAAAACTCATTCACTGCATATTAGCTTTTTATAATTTTATTTTTGTATAAACAAACATTAAGACTAATTTTGTTAAGGCAGTTTTTGAACATACAGTTGCTTGTGGGGATGAGGGGCAAACACTGCTTCCTAATAACCTATGTCATTCTTTTAATACAGTGAACTGCAGAAGTTTAACTTTGGCAAGGACCATTAAGCTTTCTCTGTCAGTGAGTGCTGGAAGGGCCTCATTGGTGTGCCAGGACTTGCACAAGTGCTTAGGAGGATGGATCCAGGCGTGGCATGTTTGGCCCTCAGCCTGTTCTTGGTCCCAGGGAAATGGGTATAAAATCATCTTAGCACTCTTTCAGAAATATTTACTTGTTTGGTGCTTTCCTCTGGGAGAAGGGCACTGTACACAGCTGGAGGGGAAAGGACTAAGATTCATAAGGAATGCCAGATGTCTTCCTTACTGCATGTTAAATTTGTGGCTCTCAGGAAGGCACAAGAGCCTCTGTTACTCCAGGAATGTGTATTTGCTGCTCAGAACTGCTCACCTACCACCCTGAGAAAAGGCCACTGGGCCTGCCAGCTAATGTTCACAGTAAAATGCTGTCCTGGAGAGGCCTTTCCTTTCTCCCCTCCCATCCATTTTCCAGCTCTTGTGTACCATGGCTTCAGGTCTGGCTTGTTATGTGCCTGATCATTACTACAAGATGCAATACTCAGTTTTTCACTGTTAAGAGTGTTACAGGGCACTCTAAACATTACAGTATTTGTAAACATTACAGTATTTTCTACTCTTGGGCTCTAAAAACATCTGAGCCCATGTTTCTGTTCATGACATTGAACGAGATGCTCCTGAAAGCTTCAGAACATAGGGAATGCATGTATCCACAAGATGTGTGAGGCAAAAAGCCCCTGAGAGCAGTCCCTCACACTGCCTATGCCTTCCTTTATCTTGTAAATGTTACTGCCTCCACTATCCCTAACCTTCACTTACTGCCCCATGCTAAAAGCACTACTTCATCTTTTTAGGTGCTGCACATTAAAAAGGTGAGTTTCTAGATTATCTGATGTACTGAATAGCAAATACATATTTCATGGAATGATTCATATTGTTGTATTAGCCTGTTTCTTCTGGCCTCAGTCTTACTACATGAAAAGAGCAATGTTTTTATACCAGCTGCTGGAGTAAGACTACTCACTTTCCTCACTAAAGACTACCATGGTTTTAGCTCTATGCTGAGTGAATATGGACTGTCTTTGAAACTGTCAATCACAACCGCTACTGCTCAGTGTCAGGATCTGTAGACTTTAAAAAATTGTGATTTTTTTCCAATCATATTTGCTGTTAGTTAATGTCCCCACTTTTCCTTTTTTTTCTTCTGCTTTAAACAAGTTATTTTTTAGTAACCTGCAGATCCTTAACTCTGGAAGTTTAAAAACAGGGAACAGTTGCTCTGAAATTGGTGCTGGGAATGTCATAGCAACCGCTCTTTCCTCAGAGCTTGATTCTAGTTTTATTTAATTTAGAGGGGTGTCAGATCAAGACAGACAAAAAAATCAGCCATAACCACTGTCCTAGGTCTCTCTCCTAGATCCCCCTCCTCCTCAGAAGAAAATAATTTACTATTACTTCAGGCTGGCTGTTATGAGGCACCAAGTAAACTAATTTATCAGAAAAGACAGACAAGCAGGTTAATTAGGATCACAACAGTATGGGTATAGGGAATACATTCTGCACACTTTGCATTATTCCACTACACCATGCCCAGTTATTTTCTTTCTGAAATTATTAAGATGGCCTGGAATTTTAAGTAGCATTTAAAGCCAAAAGGAATTTTACTACTTCAATTTTTCCAAATTAAAAATTACATTTATTCTGAAGAACTACAAGTTTCAGCTATCCCTCAGATGTATGGCCTGGGGAAAGAGAGGGCAATGGGTAACTTAGCTCTGCTCAGGCCACAAGGCCAAATTCTAATCCAGGTTCTGCTACTGCCAGGCTCCGATGTCTGGATGTCCAGGGTCTGGCTGAAGTTTTAAAGGACCCATGTAGTGCACACTGTGGGAATAAGTTCTGGATGTACAAAATCTCCACTGTAGTTCTGCCAGTTCAGCAGAGCTGCTTCAGTCCAATACTGCTACAACCAAGCACAGCATCCCGCTGTACTGTATTTAAACACTGACAGATTATGGTTGTTAAACTGTGTGAGCTACACAACTATCAAGTTTAATCATCTTGTAACAATCTTCTGACATTAAAGCTTGTACCTCTGGTTAGTTTCCAGGTAGAGTCTCTTCATACGAGCACGCTGGAATTTTTTTTTTTCTTCAAAACTTAAGACACTTCATAGGAAAACAAACCAACCACACATGTGCAAATCTGTTGTTGAGAGTATACGAAGGAGTGCATCTTTCCAGCATGTCATCCAGCCCAAACCCCAGAGGAAAACAACAGGAGCACAAATTCAGATATGCACGGCAATTATTCATCCTCTGATCTCATTTGAAGAACTGTGATACGCACTTAAGAGTTTTCAGCAGTTGCATTTGTTCCCCCTGGATTGAAGCAGTCTCTGAAGGTGCTACTTTTGTTTCTGCTTGTTGTCATTGTTGCCATAGGTGGAGCCCTTGTTAATTTCTGTAACCGCGATCATCCATCTGACACCAACAGAAGCTGCAAAACAAACACAGTTAAAGCTGTTTGAGGCTCGGCCTGAAGATCTGTACTGGTGTAGCATCATGAAAGAGACCTTGGATGAAAGGTGCATTTGATGCTCCCACACCTCCACATCAACTTATTTGCCTATGACATTTCATCAAGGAAGAGCCTCAGGCTGGACACGGATGGGTGTGAGAGGCACAGGCGTGCACGGCTCTGCATGCCACAGGAAGGGAATTCTGCTGGCTTTCAACAGCCCCACGTGTGAAAGAGCACAAGCAAGCACAAGGGAACTTCAGATCTTGATAAACGAAAAAAAAAAGTAATTTGTGGTATTTGTTAATGGTAGTTCATTACAAGAAAACAGGTTAATTTAAAAGACTTTTATAGATTATTCAGTAATAATTCACCATGTGCAAAGATTATTTTATTTATCTGTAGCACTTAAAGTGACTAAGTTGAATGCGACTTAACCTAAACTCCTTCCCTCACACATCTGGTTTCTCTGTAAAGGGGCTCAGCTGCCCAAAATCTATTACTCTTCAAGCTTCTTCTCAGCTACCGTACATGTTCAGAACTGCCATGCTTGTTTCAGGCCTAAACCTATTAGGAAATCACAAACATCTTCCCTCTGCTCAGAATGCTTTCAAAAAAAACCAAACCCAAACCAAACAAACCTAAGAAAGCCACAAACCTCCCCGTCCCACTCTCTTTCTGACTGATGGTGACAGTAAGGTGAGGTGCTCTTAATGTCTTGTTCTCATCAGTCTTTACTTCTCTAAGATGACTCTGGATTCTCACCAGCCAAAGGACTTGTTATGGTTAAGTCAGTGCCTGAGCTCACCAAGAGAATCCAGAGGTTTCATGCCACTAGCAGGCATCCCTTGTGAACCGCAGGGCTGACACAAGGCCATATCCTGGCATTTGCTGCTCTTTAGGCCTGGAAGGGGAGGAGGCTGGCAGCTGGCAAACAGTGCTGCCCTGTGCTTTACCAGCTGCTACTTGGCACAACATGGGCCACGAAGAGCCATCACTACAGACTCGTGTTGTGTAGTCTGTCAGTAAATTGGCAGTTTTTAGTGTGCAAGCGGTAACTGGATACCAGGGATGAGTCACAGTAATGTCACAGCTTGGCTGGACACTGAGAAGCTGGTCTGCCCATGGGGCTGCCCTCAGGTCCTGTGGATGCCAGGAAAGCAGGGCCCTCTCACAGGCAGAGCTGTGCAGTGAACAGTCCAGAAAGGGAGCTGGCTCTGAGGGCACTCACTGTCACTTGCACTCCACTGTCAGTCTATGAACAGAAACACACACCATTTAGACAAGCTAAGGGCTTCACTCTCATAGACAGACAAGAAAGAAAGCAAGAAAACCATCTCTGACATTTAACTGGCCATGAGCTGGGGAACACAAGAGAAAGATTCAACATGGAGCCTGCAGTCTGGGGTCATGAGATAACAGTAAGCATGAAATCATTAAGATTTTAACCACAAGGGATAGAAACGGCATCTGGAGATGGACACAGAGCAAAATAAGAGCAGCTGTTACAGCAGCCACACACCATACTGGGGATTTAATCCAGTTCCAAGAATGCCTAGACACAAAACCCAACTAATTCAGTATGTCTTTTTTTGTCCTTTGCTCCCTGGCAGAAGCTGCCACTGCTTTCTATCCCCATTTCACCCTGTAGCCCTCAGCAACCTGGGGAAGGTGGGGTGCAAGGAGGACTCCTTATGTTTGCCAAGCATGTGGAAGCAAAGTGGGGCAAGGCTGGGCTGCCTCACTGCTCTGTCCCTGCACTGCCTCCTCGCCACAGCTCTCCTGGAGCTTCAGTGTAGACCTGAGAGATACCTTCACATTTAAGGATTTTTTCACTTCTTGTTTCACATACAACTGTAGGAGGAGGAACTTCAGGCTTTTTACTTCAAGAAAGAGGAGAAAGGGAGATGAAGCAGTAACTAATCAGCAGTGCCTAACTTCATAGCTGTGTTTAAGACCACCCTGAGAAGTACATGAGAGAAGCTACTGGCTGAAGCATTCTTGTAGTACTCCACAGCAAACTGAAGTAACTGAGCTTCTGCATCTTTGTGCCCACCATTTCTCAGCATCCAAAAGATGCAGGAGGTTGCTGACGACCTGCTCTGCCTCCTGGAGTGCCAGAGGCTCAAGGAGGGCAGAACTGACACAGTCAAGAGAGCCAAGAGTGTAATCACTTTCTTGGAACACATTTTAGCTCCAAGAAAATCACCACCTCCACATGTAGTAGCTCATCCCTCAGCAAAACCTAGCTCAAAGTATTTCCACCTTTTCTCTTACAACTAAGGATTTTTTCCTCATCTGTTGCCCTGCCTTTATACTGCACAGCAAGTGCTATAAACAGCACAGCAGGCGGGGGCATAAAAATTTCCCACATGTAGTTTGCACTTGAATTATATAGGTTATGCATTGGAATTGAAATTTGTACAACTAAAGACTGTATGAATGGTAGACATTTCCACTGAGGCCCTATCCTACATACTATGAAGTAGAAGAAACAAATAACACATTCACATAAAAAAAGTAAAGCCACCCCAATTCCCCCAATTTCTAGGCACCAGGCTGAAAGGCCAGACGATATGGCAGCTCCACCAAAAGGCAGAATTGACACAGGCATAATCCTGCACATGGTTTGTATCCTGTTGTACCACTTACTACAAAACCCTGCTGGCTTGTCCCCTCCTCACCTTCCATTCATCTCAGCCTGCAGGCATCACCAGCCTCGCTGCCGAGTCACACCATGCTCCAGCCCTGTGCTCCACACTCCATGCCCGGACACTGCCACGTCCCCAGGTGTGCAGTGTGATCCCACCCACTCAGTGCACAGCACACACACAGCGGCCCATGGCCTCCCAACTGGCTCCCAGCTACTTGCTCTTGGTCAAAGGGAACGCTTCTCTCGCCTAGGACTGATATGTAGCTGCTGGCCCCATGCTATCAACCCAGATGCCACCGTGCTTTTAGCACTAAACATGGAATAGCTGCTGCTCCCTTTAAAAACTCCCTCATCTTTTTCATACAATCCCCTTTTAACTGCTGTTGACAGCTTTACAGTTAATTACTTCTAGAGCATGAAGGGTGGGCGTTCTCCTCAACACAAGTTATCAAAACATGAAAGGCAATGCAGTATTTGGTTCTTTGAAGCCAAATGAGACTGGGGAAGCAGGAGGAGGAAAAAAAAAGAAGTTGCTGTCAAATACAGATACTGACATTTGACAGATGTGCTTACTGCTTCAACACCAAAATATCAGCACCAAGTTTTAAATAGCTGTTGTGAGCTAAGTACCTACATCTCTTGCCATGTGTCCTGTGAAACTAAAGCTGGTTTTCAGAACACTTTTGTCCCTCAAACTATGTGAGTATTTATCCTCTGGAGCAGCAAATGCTTTGTATTGATTCAAGTAGTTTCACAAAGGGCTCCCAGTCCCAGAACAGCAGTAAGGTACGAGCACAGTGTGATGTCTGTTGGGAGTATAAACGGCCAAACTGCTGCACAGCAAAGCACAACGGGACAGCATTCACAGTATAAAGAATGTCATTTATTTAGGGCTGAAAGAGTTTGAGCTGAACCAAGCAGAGCTGTACATACATTGGTTATTCATGCTTAGATCTCAGAGTTAGGGTCTGAGGGATTGCTATCCTTCTACTCCAGCTCAAGTGGAGCATTTTTCTTAGGAGTTCTTTCTACCTGAACAGCCAGTTACTTACAAGCCAGTCAGTGTTCTCCTGGAGAGCACAATAAGCAGAAACTTACTTATCCAAAGGACAGACTGTCATTTATCCAAAGGATAAATTACAATCTAGAAACAATGCAGAGGGTACCAGGTAAAAGAACCTCCTAGTTACTCTGCTCAATCACAAAAGGTTTATTTTGTGCTTACCTGCACCTTTATCAGGTCCTGAAGCCCACCCTTCAAACCAGCAATCTACTACAATGGGTACTAGGGACTGCAGTAGAGTTCCTGATTCTGGAGTATCAGGTGAGCTGTCAAAGTGCCATAGAAAAAACCCAAACCACTACCTGTGTGCTTCAGTTACAAACAGTAAGAAAAGGTCTGCTAGGAGCAATGGGAAGAGCTGATTTTGTCGTCTGATAAATACCTCCAGTCTGCAAAAAAACCTTCCTTTTACATTGTTAAGCCACCAGGCACCAATTACCACTCCCACTGAAAGGCAGCAAACGGAGTCCTCCCTGCTTTGCTACGCACTGGCTGTGCTGGGCAGACAATTCCAGCTGCCACCAAGAGCCACAACCTCCAAGCTGTGTTTGTGCCCATGCTCTGCTGTCTCCCAGCCACTGCAGGAGTCACTCTGGAGACTTGCCTAAAGCTGGAGACAAACTGCGGAATAAAATACTGGCTGCTCCTCTGTCAATAGATGGCTGCATCACATCCAGAACATTCATGACAGAGATCCCCCTCAGGATACAGGACACAGTTAAGGGAGAATGGTCTTCCTACAGAAACTCAGCTCTTGGCTACAAAAGTCAATGTGACAGCTTGGGCTGAGGTTTTTTCCTGTTTCCACAGAAGGAGACCAATTATTCCCAAGTAGCAATAACATTGATTTTAAAAGAATATGGCAAAACACAGACTGCAATATACTAAAGTAACTGTTGCTTTTTTGGCACATAATGACACATCCTGTTTTAAGCAACCAGGATAAACCAGCTCTGTGATTTGTCCGGTTTGACTAATGGCTGAGCTTTCTTCCACTCCCATGGATTCTCTTCCCTCCACAGCTTCACAGTGGCTGCTATCTGCTCATAAGTGACATCATCCTTCTCATTCCCTGCTCATCAGCAAAAGATGGCTGAGTCTGATCGGGCAGCAGCCTCTACCACAGGTCCTCCACTGCAGGGCAAATCCCAGGCAAGTGGGATTGGTCAGGATTGGTCACTCCAGGTAGGAATGAGAACTCAGCTGCTGCTGAGCACAGAGGTGCTGCAGAGCCAGCAGAGGGCTGCAAGCTGCACCAGCCCACAGGCAGGGTAGGCATGTATGGGGCAGCAAAGCACATCACACACCCTTCAAGGTGTTCTCTGCTGGGCTTTGGCAGCCTGGGAGCTCACCCCTAGTGCTGCTGTTCATTCTGGCAGCAGGCTGCTGTAGCCTTCTGGTATATCCAGTGTTACAGATAACCTGAGAATAAATCCTTTGGATTATCACTGCATTCAAGAGATGACTCAGAGCAGCCTGCTTATTAACATTTCCTTGTGGCTAGAAACAGAAGAAAGTTAAGTGGGGAACAAGAAAAGGAGAAAGAAATGAAAAGAAGGTAATTCTTGCCGTCTATTCTTGGTAGCATCATAGCTTTTTTTCTTTACAGGTTCTTTCTTTCACTTCTTGATAAACAAAGATGTGACCTAGGTCACTAATGGCAAGATTGCATTAGGCTTAGGGTGCAGGGTGAGGGTGTGATGTCACTCAACTAAATGGTAAAGGGCTAAATCCAAAACCATCACAAATGATAGTGCCAAGCAGTAAAGCAGTCAGCCCTGAGGTTAAACTCCAGAAACCCTGAATAATGGTGTGAGGCTCCCTGTGGAGGGTACACAAGGCATGAAGCACTCTGAAATGGCACCCAACCAACCAGTCTGCTGAATGAAGAAACTGAATTAAGAGGAAAATGCTGAAGGAAAGATGAAAAATTCAAACCATTTTACAATAGCTACGACTCAGTGCACCATTCCACAGGCCATTGTTCCACAATCCAGTGCCAACAGACTATGCCAGCACTTCTTCCAAACGCAGAACAAATGTCCTCGAGCAAATTGCCAGGCAGTAGCATTTACAATGGTGTCACACCTCATCCCACCCACTGCTGTTTACCCACTTTGTAAAGGAGCACAGGGGAGGCTGATTCATCTTTCAGTGCAAGCAACAGGGATTTGAACCCATTGCCTCCCATTCCTAGCATACCCCAACCACAGTGCTCACTCTACACTCCCACTCTCTTCACCAGTCAGAGAAGAGGAAGAGGCACCGTTTATGACTTCCAACAAGCAAGGTGGGTAGAAAAAGAGGCTTTTAAGTTGTAGTTGCTGCCCCAAGGAATTCTTACACATTTTACACAAAGCATTTCCAGGGTAACAAGCACCAACAGTTTCTCCAGATGAAAAAAAGAGCTCAGGATTCCCTTCTCTTTTCCTCTACCCTGCTCACCTAATCTACCAACTATTATGCTGGACCTTACCCTTGCTCATTTTCCTTCCTCTGGCTCAAAGCATCATGAAGGAATTTTCTGCCTGCATACACTCACACACTCACACACACACACACACACACACACACACAAACTGTTCCTTTTCCAATTACCTCTATAGGAAGCATCAACAGGAGCTTAATGCAGCATTTGTTTTGGTGGGCAGCTTCTGAAAAAGAGTATTGTGTGCCTACCACATCAAACTTTTCATAGATGGCTAAAAGGATGTTTGTTCATCTTGATTAATCTAGCTCAAGATTCAGACTTCTGAGAATGCAAAGAAATGTTATGTGCTAGGAACAATTTCCTGAGTAGAGAGCAAAGATCCACTTCTGAGACAAGGAAACGTTCCACATTTTCCTATCTCCTGTGTTGTTATTCTGGACATGGCTTTTAAAGTCAGCTCTGTATCCAAGTTCTCTCAGAGCCAGAAAGAATGTGAAGTTCTGTTTCTTTTTCCAAGCTTGTATGTAATAAACACAGATGTGAAGGCGATGAAGTAATAAATACCTGTGATGGTCAGTGCAGTAACAGACAGTATTTGCTTTAAGAATCTATGGCTTATTCTGGAAGGGAACTTATTCTTCAAACCAGCACTCATAGACACCCAGATATGATGCAGTTTGCTAAACTGACCTGGTTCTTGCTTCCATGAAGAACACCAAATAAGATCCCCCTTTCTTTGGGCCAGCTCCTTGTTTTGTTTTCCTTCCTTGTCTTAAATGTCATACTAGTTGAAATATGAACCAAGGCAGTTCAGAACTGCCGCAGGAACTATACGAATCACTTGTGACAGGCCATGCCCTGTGCTATGTAAGTCAGAGTAGATGGCCACAACAGGCTGTGCTTAAATCATGAAACTGTGGGTTACCAGTGCATGACACATCAGACTATGATTAGACAAAAGCATTCTCAGAGGAATAAATTATCCTTGTGCTTCTCTTCTAAGCATTTTAAGTAGAACACAGCAGCACACAACACAAGAAAAGAAAGCCTTTTGTAGGCAACCCACCAAGAAGTCACTGTTGAATTCTACAGAAACAGAACATTTTCTATGCAGCTCTTACAAAAAAGAGTACAATTATAAAAAAATAAACAAAAATAGAATCTTTTTAGCCTAGTGCAGGCTAGAGTGGACATATTAGATGGGCTGTTGAATCCACAAGTCATCCTTATATTTAGCAAATCTCACGAAATCCTATTACAGTTACACTCTAAGTAATTGTTTTGAATCAGAAAACTTACCTATTATAATGACAAATGCAAAACTAGCCAGTGTCAGTGATGATCCACTGTTGATCATGTTGATGAGCAGCTGGAACAAAGGATATAGCAGCAATAAGGCCCAGAAAAGCCAGTTCAAAAGTGTCCATGGTCGACGGGGTGGTATTGTAGGGACTGCTGGGTAGGTTCCTGTGCGGTAATATTCTTCCTGGAATGCATCCTAGTAGGACAAAGGAGGGCAACAATTAAATGCCCATCTGCGAACAAAACTGGCTTTGATGTTCCTCTTTCTGGAAGCTTGTAACCACAGGGGAAGATCAAAGACCAGCTGATTGCTGGAAAGCTTGTACTTTGAAGTCAATGAACACAGAGTCAAAAAAAAAAAAACAACCAAAAAGGAAAGGGGAAGCATACACTGATGTGCAAATACTTTCTTTCTCCTACATACAGCAGCCTGAAAAATGTCATACCTGGAGAATGTAGCAGCCTAGGAAAGCAGGAGGGATGATGGGATATACACTCCTGCAGCAGTGCAAACATCACTGCTGAACCTCCTGCAGGAGCCACAGCCACTGCCCAAGCACTGCAGGTAGGCCAGGGAAGTGTCTGGGCTCCATATTCAGCAGCATCCTCTATTCCCTCTTGTTTTCTCCAACTGCTGCTCTCAAACAGCACCCACAAACCTGTCAGAAAAGATGACCAGGCATAATTTTGTCCTACACTCTGAGGAACACCACCCCTGCTTCTGCCTTTGTCCCATGGATGTAGTCTTGTTCACATTGTTCCCATGATGCTTGTGGTAGGAAGTCTGGCTGCTGAACCTCCCTAGAGGCAGTTTGGTGTGTAAACATCACAAAATCTCTCACTGGCTTTGAGCAAATGACTTGACCTTTAAGCACAATACAAGGATGATAATGGAGTGGGGGTTGTTTTTTTCTGTTTTGTAGCAGCTGTTTTTTAATGCACAAGTGATTTTGAATTCAGTACTTTCCTGTGTAAGACACATGGGTGAATAGCATTACCTTTACTGATCTCACCAGCCCAAGATATAAAAAGTAGTTGGGGATAAAAACCCCTCCCTCCTGTTAAAAGCAAAGATTATTAATCTGCTATCTATTAATCTATGTTATCACAAAAAACTGGTTAATTAATGATGTCAGCATTAGACTGACATAAAAAAAAGAATTTTATCATAATGAAGTATGGTATTTATTTAAAGAAAGGGTTTTTGGTTTCTAAAACTTCTAGGAAAGCCAAGACTAATCAACCAAAAGACTATTTTTTCTACTATGCCATAACTTTACACTTACACTCCAGCTGACACAAACAATTCTTTACTTACTTGATAGCAACTTGAGCAATTACAAGCTGTTACCACTTTATCTATCTCAAAATGAACATTCAGCTTTTAACGGATTATGCAGTAATTAAAGCACTGTAGTCTCTTTATTGAGATTACAAAAATTATAAGTGTTTTACTCATGTGAGCTGGATTGTAGTGAGATCACTGTGGCCAATTACTGAGCCATCTTCACCACAGTTCACAGTGTATAAAGTTCTTTTCACAGTGCAGTGATGACTGCTTTAGAATGCAGAGCTACTCATCATTAGAAAACTGAACTTACTATATGTGGCAGGCACACCCTTTTCTCTTTCAGGGTTTTTGCTTCCACCCCTCAGACGAGAGTGGGACACAAGAGCCGCCCTGAGGGGCTGTGGCTGCAACCACGGCCGGGCACGGTGTGGGACAGAAAAAATCCTGAAAGAGAAAAGAATGTGCCTGCCACAACTACACACAGTTATGTTTCCAAATACTAGTAGTACCCAGGAAAATGAAGAATTCCTGACTACTGCTAGCATTGCCATTAGAGGGCCTGCTACTACAGAGAGCAGAACAGGCTTGCTTGAAAGCAGCGTAGCAGGGTTTTCTTTGTTGGCTCTTCGTGGCATGGGGGGCAGCAAAACCACTGACCACACCTCAGTGAGAGGCTTGAGACAAATGGAAAACAAACGCAAAAGGCAAAACAATGTCAAGGCTAACAGCTCCACCACATTTCCCACTGTCTTGGGGAACAGCTCTTCAGTCACAATTCCTTACCCGTAAATGCATTTATTCACTTGCAAAGACATCTATGGGGTCATCAGTCTTAAAGCTTTTGCGAGGGTGCCTATGATACCCAGCAACAAGACAGACTTTAAATAAATAACAGACCTCACCATTTCCCAAAATCACCTTACTCACATTAGGTTCCTTTCATTCCTCTGCCTACAGAGCTTCTTTTCAGTTTGTAATAAATTCCATTCACAGAGGTATCACACATTCTGACGTGGAAACATGCTCCCTTCTATTGCCTCTACCAAATTTAAGTCACTTCAGGCAGTGAGGGGAAGGGGTAATACAGTGAGGAGAAATCAGGGAATATCCATCTCCTTGTGAGAGGCTAACTGGATTCTTCCTCCTCGTTCCACCAGGACATCTGACAGCAGAGGTATGCTGCTGCCCCGTTGTGAGGAAGCCCACAAAGAACGAGTATGCAAAAATATATTCTTTGTTCCCAAACACTGGAGTTCTGTACACTTCTCCTCTTCAGTTAGGCTTTGCTGATTCCCTAGGACACTTCTGCATATATTTTCAGGCCCTGTTTTCCAAGTTTATTTTACAAGCAAGAAGAATTAGAAGCTTGCTCTCTTTTTAATGAAAATTAAGATTCTCAAGCAGAACTTCTACTTCAGGCACTGAGGCTATAAGGAGATTTAAAAAAGAAAACAAAAACATGAAATAACGAGCAGAGTTGTGACTACTACATATTACCTCTTCAGACCCGGCAAAAAGATCCTCAGCCCAGTCCTTGTTAAAGTCAAAGGGAGCCTTTCTAGCAATGGCAGTTAAAAAAAAAAAATAAAAAGAGAAGGCAATGTGCAACCCCAGTTGAACTTCTGCCATAATTTAGAACTAACTGATACAGTGCTGGCCATATGTGGAAGGACAAAATCTACCCCCAGTGAGGAAGAAGCATATGGAGATGGTACTTACTGTAAACCTGGGAAAGAATAGTGTTTGGTTTAGAGCAGCAGCACAATGCCACTGTTTATCTGGCAGGACTCTGTTGAACTGCATTTGTAGCAGTGACTTAAGCCAAAAAATGAAGTGATAACTAGCAAGAACATAAGCACAACAGGCTCTCACAGAGAAGTAGCTCGGAGGTAAAAATCAACGGAGTAAGATTTTCTTGAAGACTCTCACTCCTTTACTAATGTCAATATGGGGAAATAAATACATTAAAAATAAAAAAAAATCAGTGTCCCTTCATGTCCAGTAACTGCTGATTTCATTATTTATTCCAACAGCTGTGCACTCCTGATCAGCTTGGATGCACAGGCCTTGACCTCAGTACCTGTGGCACTCTCCAGCCACTAAATCAGGCTACTACAGCATAATTCAGTACACTGTATGTGAGTCTTGAGAAACTACTGCAAAATTATTAAACTTCTTGAGAATAAGCAACAGAACAGGGAACCATAATGTGTGTTAAAATAGGGTCTCTGCTTTCCAGCAGCATGCACATCTTGTCTTACTTTGAAACAGCAAGTGAAGTGCTGCAGCCAAAACAGACAAAGCAGGGGATGAGTGTGTACCTTGCAATGAATTATTGCCCTTTGAATAACATTTTTTTACATTATATCATAAATATTTTCTGACTCTGAAGATAATCTGAAACAGAATTAAGTTTTGGAAACAGCACCTGGGTGGGCACTGCTTTTCGTTATCTGACCTAAGAGCCTGTCATCTTTCTAAGATGCAGGGCAGAAAGGTGAAACAAAATTGTATTTTTACCCTGCAGGTGGGCTTTCACCATCTCAGAACTCTGGAAGAAGTTGTCCCTGCTCTATATTCTGCCAGTTTGATTTTACAAAGACATGGGCTTCAGTAAACCAGGAATGACTGCAATGAAGTAAGTTTCACTAAAGTAAAACAGCTGCCTTCAGAGAAAAACTAAAATCATCATCAAAAATCCCAAACCAAAACATTAACAAACAACTCCCTCCAGCATTAATCAATCAAAAATATTCACATAACCAAAAAAGGTTTTAGTGGAATGGAAAACTGAACAATGCATACTTCACTCCTTGATGCAAAACTTCACTCCTGTACTTAAATAGGAAACCAGAGACTTAACCAACCAGCAAATGAAGTTGTTGTAAAGAACAGATATGATGAATACTATGATATATTGTACAATATAATATTATGAAGCATAGATGCAACTTCTGGTAGCACTAGAAGCAACTGAGTGTCTGCCAAAGAGGGAATAACAGAAAAATCTTGGAGTAAATTACTGCAACTATGTAATAAAGGATTGAGGAAAACAATCCCCACATTTACACTTACGTTTTTGTCTTGCAAATGTCTGAATAGTTCTCAGGGACATGAAACAGGGCTACAAAGTCATAGTAGCAGAAAGTGGACTTCTGCAATGCTGAGCAAAAAGACCACTTACATGTACATGGGCCCGTGGGTAAAGCCTGCTTTTCTGCAGAGGTGCTGGGGGCTGTGCGTGAATTGGGTGTTAGGAGCACAAACTATGAGAAGGGGGATCAGAGGCAAAGGGACTAGAGCTACACTTGAGGCTTCAAGACACATTTCCTTTCCACATTCTTGTAAGCAAGCTGCTTAGAGGAGCTATGAATTACAGCAGAAACAGTCATGGTTTGAAACTGAAAACTGCCAGGGCACTGTCAATACAGAAATGCTAATGTGGTGTACTGGGAGGAGCAGGACACAAATGGCACAGCAGAATTTTGCTGTCCCAGTAAGAGGAAACCAGAGCATAGCTATATTCTATAATTTCTAAATCCAAAGCCCTGCTGCATACCAGTCTGAATATATAACTTTGATCAAGGTATTGAAGCAAAGTGAGCTGCCAGGCCCTCATGCTGTGCATACCTATGACTCCCACTGATTGAAATGGGATTGCTGTGTGCACTCAAGAAACACATCCCCCAACAACTATCTCTAACACTCTAAAAACAGCCCAGAAGAAACAGACTGTGAAAGAGGAAGGATTCATATGAAAGCATTTGCAAATGAAAAAAATGAAAAAAACCCAAACTACTGGGCATCTAGAAACACAATAATTATTCTCTCCCAATCCTATGAAATTAGGAATCTTAAATGCATGTCTTCTATACCCACAGTGTGAAAACAATTTATCAGCCTGTCCTTTTCATGGTGGATGTCTGCCTTAGTAAAAAAGGTAGGGTAAAACAAGGGACAAAAATTATAATGGTGGATGTCTGCCTTGGTAAAAAAGGAAAGGTAAAACAAGGGACAAAAATTTTAATGAACTAAAGAAAATGTCTTATTTAGCCTGCAAATTACTTCTTGATTTAGAATGTGTGTTTTAGGGGAAGGGGTCTTTCTACCAATCAGAAGGCAGTAAGACAATTTTGATTTTTGTATCCTTATGCAACTTTCTAAAGAAGAGGCTTAAAACTGCTCTAGAAAGACTTGTTTAAGCTTTCTTCCATGTTGCTCTGTGTACAAAATGAAAGCAATCATAAGCACAGGATCAGTTTGCACATAAGGAAACAGAGCACTCACCCTGAAAACAAACTCAGCCCAAGCCTCCAAATTATGCACACTGTACACATGAACACTGCAAAGGTCTACTGGCACTACAAATAACCATGCACTAGTGGCTCACAAATGCTGTCTTGACAAAAAAATCCAACCTTTTCTTGATATAGTTTGTGGAGCCAGATAGAACATTCCTGCTCATCTTCTGGGATATCCTCTAGTGGAATCCGCCTGCCAATGGTAAACAAGAGAAATGAAAGAATATTAAATACTTTGACTTTCATGAACAGCACTAGCATTGTACAGACAGATTATCTGACAGAAGACTAAATACATTTTTCACCTTTTTTAACTTGTGCAACACCTACAGCACTTCAACAAGCAAATACAGAGGAGATTATGAAGAAATCTGTGATAGTCCCCAGCTAATCAACAAAACAAATTTAGCCAGGTTTACCCTGCATGTAACAGCTTTTCAGGATGGGTAAGCAGCTACCCCTGAGTTGTGAAAAGCAATTTTCATGCTATGGCAGGTTGGTAGAGATCTTCTTTCTGTTACCCACTTGAAAACATTCCCTTATTTGACCAAGTGTGATTTCAAGTACACGCTCCAGCTTAAAAGGAATTAAAATATTGATTACTTGCCTTACATATAAATCTGCATGATACTTCTTTCCATTTAGAACTCCCAGCAATGTTGGATTTTCATTATTTCTAAAATTAAGGGTAGAATCATAGACTGCAGAAACTACAAGAAGAAAAACAGGTTATGTAGTAATACATAATTCCATTATGTAGTAACACCATGGAAATAAGTAATTATCTCTCAGACAAGCAGCATATTTAAGTAAGTCATCAGCAATACCACCACAGTTTGAGCTGTCACCAAGATAAAAATGACAACAGAATATTCAACATGCAGGTTTTCAGAAGCCAAATAACCAGTGACTTTCAGGAACTGCACGAGCAGAATGGAAAGGTTTGATCTCCATCCACCCATGCCTCTTCCTCGTCAGGTGAGGTATGATAGCTTCTGACAGAATACACCTAGGACTTCCTAGGAGTCAAATGATTGCAGAACTGCTACCTTTTTCAGCTCGCTGGGAATCAACAACTACCCCCTAAATCTGAAACAACAAGGCAGATACACATTTTATAAAAATGAACTATACCCTTTGACCAAGAACAGGTGAAGTGTGTGTGAGAGACTTCTGCAGCAAGAGGGCTTAGTACAGCTGTAAATGAAAATGGCCGGGGTCCAAAGCAGCCCCCGGGTCATGTCCATTGTTTGGGAACTCAGGCACTTCCTCCAGGGCAAAGGCAGAGAGAGAATGACACACCACATCTTGTGTGAGCTGCCTGCTGCTATGAACACATGCAGATGTGAGGGAGAACATGGAGGTTCTGCTGAGCAAAACTTCCAGCACTGAGAAAACTGCGCAGCTCAGGACTGGGTGGGAACAGTAAAACCATTTGCAAAGGCTGATGGCAGACAAACTAAAAGAGCAGTAACAAGCAGCTGCTACAGAAAAAGCATTCACTGGTTAGAACCGCGTGAAGTGCTGCAAAAAAGTTTATTTGAACACATCCCTAGATACACTATTTTCCTGATGTCACAAAATTACCAGAGAACGATTCTTTTTCCTGACACTGAAATCAGTTGTGCATAATGGCACGAACTCTAAGTGCAATGACAGCAAAAAGCTTTCCTATTTTTTGTCACAAATGTGACTAAGAAGCATTTTCATGTGTAGCCTGTTGTATTTTAGGCTTTCTGCTCTAGAGTTTTGCAATTATTAATAAAAATGCATATGGTGAACCTTTATTGTCAGACCTCTTGACCCACCTAAGAAAGATTTATTACACAGGACAGATTTGCTCTTGGTTTTGAAACCTCTCTAGCTATGAGAGATAAATATGGTTTGGTCTCAGCATTCAGCTCCCAGAAACTCACCATATCATTTGTTACTGTAAAACTGAATTCACAGTGGAGAAAAGAACAGCCTGGCTTCAGTGCTGAAAGGAAATCCTGAAAACAAAGGCCAAACCCCTGTCAGTGCAAAAGGACTCTGTCCCTCACTAACAACTCCATTCTTTTCCTACTACAATTGGGTTCTCAGCCCAAACTCAAAACTAAAAACAAGACAGAATCTACTTCAAGCACACTTCTCTCCTTGTAAAATGCAAGTATGAAATTACTTTCTTTTAAATCAATTATCTGCCTCCATTTTTAAGCTTCTTAGTGTAGAAGGATTTTACTAATCTACTCTAATTTACTAATCCAATGTAATTGAAGGAAAACAAGAGCTCAGTTTAGTTTATACAGTGTAAGCTTCTTAGTTTATTCTTTAATAGCATGAGATTATTCTAAGAACAATAGGGATGCAATAA
This sequence comes from Lonchura striata, assembly GCF_050655825.1. Lineage (NCBI taxonomy): Eukaryota > Metazoa > Chordata > Aves > Passeriformes > Estrildidae > Lonchura > Lonchura striata. The sequence continues at coordinate 78,743,816 of NC_140705.1, read as the reverse complement.
AGCAAAGTATGATATACACAAAATTTTTTCTTCTATCTCTTACAAGGCATCTACATTTGAGTTTTTATATTAATTGGGTTTTTGTTGAGACACATTGGAAAATAGTTCTCCTGTTCTAAAAAATACTGCTGTGGAGATGGACAGCAACATCTTCGTGTGCTGACAGTCTTACACAGAGCTTTCCTTTTCTCCAGGGGAAAAAAAAAAAAGCTATTCCAGTTTCCAACTGGTATGTAGTTTAATATTCAGTCTAGTACCTTTTAATAACACAGTGAATCTTTTGGTGCAAAGCAGTGCCAAACCCAAGACAACAAGAGCAATGTGCAGGAGTAAACAGACCTTTGTTATAAATGAAGATAACTAAAGATTTTAGCTTTCTCATTCTGAGAGTTCAGGAAAAGAATAACAATGTAAGTGTCCAAGAAAAAGGCTGCATGAAATTAAAATTTGCCAGAAAGCATCCAGAGTCAAAGAAGCACTAGCATGCTGTATGATACACTGAAACTGGTTATCATTAAACATGGATTATGTAATTGCATAATTAGAATTGGACATCTCATGACTTTCTCACCCAAAAGCTGAAGAGTCCAGAAAATTCACAATTCTAAAACAATTAAAAAAAAAACCTCCGTGGTATCTTGAAAACATTGCAACTGTCTCACTCTCAGGCTAATACAAGCAGCAATTGCAAAGTTTCCCTTCAATTGTGAAATATTTTTTCAAAGGAGTTATATCTCAGAATTGCTTTTTCATTAAAAACTAAACACAAATATTTTAAAGCTTTTTCTTTCTGTCAAAAAACCGATTAGTTTTTTTTGGTTTTGTTTTTGCTTTCTAATCTCTGCCCAGATTTTTTGTCATATCTTTAACTTTGGGTTTTGTCTACAGAATTCTGACAGAGAGCTAAATACTTAAGAATTTAAGATTTAATTTCTTAACTTCAACCTAAAAAAAAAAAAATCTTCAGATTACATATCTAGAGAGGATTTCTCTTACTTTGATTGTTCTCTTGAATTTCACGCATTACTTTGTGGCCATGGTGGATTATGCCAGGATGATTCACTGACAAAGCGACCCACAGGCAATGACTATGGCTACATGCATCTTCATGATAGCACAAAATGATCTGAAGACTGGAAAAGGGAGGGAAAGTACAGTGACATTCACTGTACTGCTGATGTGACACCACCTTGACACAATCCTTTGATTTAACATTTCATTAATTGGCCAGCTTAAACAAAAACCACTCATCCTCTTGAACTTGGTTACTTGCTCTGGATGATGAATAGAAACCCACTTGACAAAAAATTCCAGGACTAATATACAGCTTATGGGGGGAAAAAAGTAATTGCAATACCCCCAAACACTGTCATAATGACCTCTATGAGAATATCACTCTGAAGTTTATTCTCATGCATTCCCTCTGGGACAGCAGTTCCTAGCATGCACAACTGGAGGAAAAGGTGCACAACAAAACCTGGGCTTATCTACAATCCATCATGAAGAACATTTTAAAGTCAAAGTCTTTACTAAATAAAAGCAGCTGTAAGGAACTGCCTGATATACAACCAGACAGTAAAAGTAACAGTTAAATATATTTTTTGCAGTATTTGATAAATCAATTTTTACTGTAAGTAATGGATGAATGTTTTAGAAACAGATTTGTATTTTCATTTGCTTCTATGAATAGTACAGGTAACAAACAGCAATTTATTAAGAAAGTTAACAGCTTCTAGAAATTAAATTCCTGAGGACAGCATCTGTAAAACCATACTGGTACAAATGGTCACTGACAAAAATATCAGGACAAGTTCAGAAAGTATTAAAAGTATTTCTTTAAGAATCAAATTATGTATGGAGAGCTGAACTTCTATAAGCAAGTTCTGAAGAAAAAAAATTCCATTATCTCTTATGAAAGTGATTAGTTAGGAGGGAAGGCTCCAATATATGCACATTAGGTAGGCTTACCAGACTGAAGTCACCAATGTCTATTTCCAACTACTTCAGAACTGTTTCTAGAGCAACTGCAGCAGGTAGCATTAAGACTTGATACAAAATTTTGAAGAGAACCAACCTGTGATCTCTGCTGCATGGGTGAGTCACATCTACAGCCAGAGAGCCAGCATCTACCCATCCCATGGTACTACAGCCTCTGACAAGCTGAATCACACCCTTGTCAGAGAGGAGGAAAAAAAAAAAAAATGGGACAGGAGCTCTGTCACACCCAGCTGTGAACTGGTCCCAGACCTGTGACTTGGCTCCACTGCTATGTCGTGCTGCAGCTACATCCCTTAGCAAGGCACTCCAGCCAGGCCCATCCCTTTGGGGGAGAAGAGAATGTGCATCAACCTCAGTGGCAGAGCCCAAAACAGGCTCAGGCCACTCAGCACTAGTCCCTCACTTTCAGAGATACACAGGGATATGACCTAATTTCTAGACAGTATTACATTTCCAGATCATGGACTGTCAAAAAAGACTGCTCCCACATTCTCTATTCAAAAATCCACATGGACTTATTACCTTTACATGATAATGCTACAGGGAGTCCTGGAAAATAAGACATTGTTTTCAAATGCTCTTTACATAATTCCCTTGTCTCTACAAGAGAGAAACATACAGCAACCCAAGCAGTAACCTTTCTATCTCCCTCTCATTGCAAAAAATAACAAGGCAAGTAAAGCAACAAACCTAGAAGAACCTGTAACACCAGTCTGGGGTCATCCAACTCTCAGAGGTTTGTTGGTTGGATTTTTAAGCTCAAGTTTTTTCTGAAACTGTGTATGAGAAGTTATGAGTACTTTTTCTTGAAGCCTCACAGGGAAATACTGCCTTCTTACAGGCTTTACACTAGTTGATCTAGCAAATTACAGCTTCTGGATTGAGGCAGTGACATATACTCTACTCCCCTAAATAAATAAGTAATGTAGCAACTTCAGTCTCCTTTTTCTGAAGGTATTTCAACTATTTAGAGTACTAGTAAGTGTTATGGTAGTATGTGGTATGAATGTCCAAAACTTTTTATGTCACTTGGATTTCCTAAAGTTGTTTCCTTTTGGAATGTTTTCCCACAATCAGCTGCTTGTCCACCATCACACTGTATTTTGTTTGCATTACACAGAGCAATGAAAAGAACAAAATCACCACCAAAATAACCTGTTCCTGATTCCCAGCTCAGGGCATAGAAGCCACAGAGTTTTGACTCAAGTCTTTTTCTGTGCCTCAAGTCTACTACTGCCTGCCCTCAGCAGAACAGTCACCTATATTCCAAAGGCAAGACTAAACTGTGCTCTTTGGGGGGTTTCTGGATGCTTCACATAACTTACCGCTTTTTCATGGATCAGAAAGAATCCAAGCTGTGCTCTCCATCTTGGGGGAGGGAAGTTGTGGGTGCCTGCGAAGCTACAACAGTGGTATGATCTACCTGGCTTGCCAGAGCATATTTAGAAGAAATACACGAGATAGCAACCCAGCTGACTGGGAAGTTTTTCTTACAGCAGCTTTCCCAGATATGCCACATAAAAACATGTCTTCAAGGACAAAAGAAGTTTTGACATTAATTTCAGTCAAGCTGGAACATTTTCTTCTAAACCAGAAACCACTTTTTTCTTTCTTATACATCAGCCATCTAACACACAAATCTACCAGACCCCAAAGACCCTGTGACACTACAGCTACTTAGCACTGGCTTTCCTTTGCCTGTGAAGTACACAGCAGAAGACTCTGATAGTAGTATTAATCAAATAATATCATATATAGTATTAGTCAAAGAATATCACTTCAAAGGCAACATGTGCAATCTGATGTCACTTTAAAGCTGGCAAATGCAAGTAACCAGAAATAAATGGCGAGCTCAAAACAATGTTAATGAAGAAAAACTTACTCATGTTCTATAATGTAGAAACTGTAAATTTCACCTACATGTATCTTCAGTCAAGGCCTACTCCCCTTCCTCAGCTCCATTAAGAAACTCTAAAGGGCAAATCTATACAGAAATTTCAAGCAGAATATTTTTGATCTTAAAATGGCATTATTTCAGGTAGTCATTTACCACAAAAAAATTATTTTAAGACACACCGTCTCAGATTCTCTACTGATGCATTTGCTTCATTTAGTATTTGCTAAGGGATTCTAAAAAATACTATTCTTTGGCAATAGGTACAAAATATGCAACAAAATACATACCAATTGGTACCAAATATGCAACTGAGACTCCTCAACACAGTCACAGTTAACAAACCATTACAATAATAAAATAAAACAAAAACAAACAAACAAAAACCCAAAACAAAAAAACCCCGACCAAAATCAATCCAACAAACTGATTCAGGACTTTGTAATTAAAACCAGAGAGTAATGAAAAAACCAGATGCTTCTGAAAGCATCCCAGGATTTTTGTCCTAGGACACATGCTACAGGGAAAAGAAAAGCATGGCAAACTGTCAGCAGTTACAGGAAATAATCATTTAGCATTGTCCCCTGTGACTTTCCTTACCTACATTTCTCAAACACTGCACGGTGACAGCAAATCCTTTTGTTCGTGGCAGAAGGTGGTACTTGAGCTTGGGCAGACCTTTGGCTTCAGCTACCTTCATGCTGATCTGGTGCTTCTGTTCAGTGAACCTTGTGCCCTCACAATGAATCAGGAACTAAAACCAAGACAGAACTACGGTTAGATAGAAGCTCAGGTTTTCTGCTGACTGAGCAGAGTTCTCTCGAATTCCCACCAGCACAACCCAAATTAACACTGCTAGCCGGGACAGGTGTAGCTACATACACATTTATGTAATTTATTTGACTGAAGTAGCAAATCCCAATCAACCAAAAAAGAAACCAACCCAAAAGCCCAAATCCAAACACTCATCCAACTTGCCATCCAGTCTGAATCTCGGCCTTTAGGCTTTAACGTATGCTCTGCTACTTGCCATCAGAATGACTTAATTTCTCTGAGTCACTCCATCTCTAATAAGCTGTTAGAAAACACTCAAAACATAGTCCTGTTGCAAGTCTCTCTCTGATGGTTAAGTGTTCAAACATCATGGCATCTAAAACTTGCTAAGTGACTAAACCAGAGGCATTTCTAGGAAATGCTTCAGTGCCCACCTTGCTTGCCCTCACTCTTTTTGCTTTCTCTATGGCACTCAAGGTCCGTGGAAAACTTCAGGCAGTAACTTTGATGCCAATGAGACAGCTGTTAACAGAGGTAAGGCAGCACATGCAGGACAACTGAAAGGCTCATGCTCTTATGAACTATACAGTAGAAGTGCTCAGATATGAATAATTACAATCTTGCCACTGGCAGGCAAGGGGAGAGCACACAGATCTCTGGAGATTTACCACTTGCTCCTCTGCTTTCTGCCAAGAATGAATGCAAACTAACACATCAGGGAGCACTGCCAAATGACACAAAGTAAGTCCTCATAACCCACAGCAAAAACGTAGCCAAAAAGACAGAGATATTGAAGAAACTAGCCAAGCAGCCAGCTTCAGTTCTAGCTCATCCAAGAGTGCTTTTACTCATCTATTGCATGCATAATGTTATTCTGATTGATGAGACACAGAGAAACTGATGAGAAAGTGTCTCTAGTTCACTTAGCATGCTTTGCTTTGTCTATTTTCCAAGGTGCTACTGTTACATCTTTTGACATTATGTCTTCATACAAAAGCAAATTAAAACTCCAGACACTGCAATAACCCCAGGTGTACATCAACAATTATCTCTCTTACATAGGTATAGCTTCTTTTTAGCAATCCCTCTACAGGAGTATCTACAGGATGGTGGTGGCTTGTGCTCACTGATTAGAGTTGAGCTGCCTATGTGTATAGAAAAGTCACAGAGCACAGGCAAATCTCTGGAGAGAAACTGAAACTAAAAGCCCAGAATCAACCCTTTGCTAGACAGGCTCCTGCCTGGAAGTCACTTAAACACTGAAGCACAGAGATTAGTTTTGATTGCTTAGTACTCATTTAAATCAATGACAATTAACAAAAGGAATTTGTTTAAGAGCATGAGAAACACAGCATATACACTTTCATGAGGAAACAGCAATAGCTTCTGTAGGGCCCAGGGATGTTGCTTAAGATTCCATTTCTTTAACTGAATTGCACTCTTGCCATTGCTAGCTCAGAAGAACTGTAATTTTTATTATTCTTGAGAAGAGGAAAAATTCAAAGGCTTTTCATTCTCAGATAAAGAAATGCCAGGCACGGTGAACACTAAAAAATTATGGTGATGCAAAAAGTAAGACTTTCTTGTTACTGAAAGGTGACACCAATCCTCTCCCTGGAACAGAGACAATGGCTACCTCAGGCCACTCCTCTGACCAGGTGGCTTCCACTTCCACTGGGCCATGTCTAATCAAACACCTTCACAGGAATGGCAGAATCACAGGGAAGGAGAAAACTCTAGTATATTAACTCTGCAATCTAAGGTGAAAGAAGAGCTTAGGTAACAAATATAGCTGATGTACTTCAGTACAACACTGTCAAATGCATCTGTTACACAGCCATGACCCTTACATCTACCCTTATCCAGCACCTGTAATTAGAGAACCACAAAATTTACTGAGTGGATCACAGTGCTATATTTATTGTATTATAATATTATTTTTGCAGCAATATCTGCAGGGCTTCATACTACAGAGAAAGAAACAGATAACAAAGTACTTTGGAAACTTCAAAGAAAATTCAGTTGAGAGTATTCTACTGATACTCCCATGGAAGCTAATGAATCAAAAGTCTCAGGAACAACCTGGCAAGCATTACATATTGCCTGTGCCTCTCATTCCTGCTACCTCACACTCCATTTGTTAAGCATCACTCACCCAAAAGTTTTCAGGGTAGTCACGAAGATTGAGCAACTTCTGTACCACAGTTTTCCGATCTTCCTCCCACTTGCGCTTGCAGAAGACTATCTCTAGGAAATACCACATCCAGCCAATGATAGGCATGTAGGAGAGCTCCTTCTTTGCAAGAACTTTGGAACTCTGCAAGACAGAATCAGAGCAAGTCAGAGTTAAACCACCAAAAGAGTGCACTGTGGGTACGAGACTTGCATAGTTTAGACACAAAGATATCCATTTATATTGACCAGACCCAGTTTTAACATCAGTGTAAAAGCAAAACAAAGAAAAATAAGTTTCTCTCATCTGACAGAACAGTCAAATCTAATATCGGGTATCTGCATGGAAGATTTCTAGAATTTAATGAGTGTGCGTTGCTCTCTCCTACCCAAACACTGCAAACCAAAAGAGAAGCTGAATTCCTTCAAACATGGAGGAATCCATGCAAATGACCTCAGCTGTATCAATCAAAATTCTTAATTCAATCAGATCGTGGCAGTGGCAGCTCAAATTCCTTTAAGATACCTTGAAACAATACATCTCATCATGGAAAGGGAAAAAAAAGAGAGGAAAATAAAAAGCAGAATCACAGAGACACTGCCGCACAACATACTGATGCTATGCACACATGGTTTACCAACAGAAGAAACCTTAAACACTAGAAACAACAGCAGCAATAAGAATACTTAATTTTTGTTCAGTTTTGTTTATGAAAGGGCATACTTCGAGTAGCACATTTTTCTTCAAAGCATGCTTCTGGAGTAGGAAAAAACAAAAAAAGCATTCTTACTGTCTCACAGGAGTGACAAGAACACTGAAGTGACTGGTCCAGACATTCGACAGAAAGTCTGTGATTTATCAAGCATTCAACATGCTTTGTAAATTAATCCTACTCCAGAGTTTAACTCTGTGATAATCTCAAACTAACATCGCCTAGGGCAGGAGAACTGACTCTATGTGCTCCTTTTGCTCCTTTCCTGTCTTCCAAGCCAGCCTACCCTGGTGAACTGTCTTACATTTCATTTGGTTATTTAATCAATAAAATAGCACATGTGTGTGTTGTGTTCATAAAGAAATTGTTGCTTCAGCATTTCCTAAAAAACAGTGACATTTCCTTAGAAGAAAGATAGGAGTAATTACAGTTCAGTTTCTGACCATGATATTACTATAAATTAGCCCATCAAAAAGCTCTGCAGATGGATTCCAGGACATGGCATTTGACAAGAAATTACTTATTGGTAGATGTTACCATCAACAGAAAATACTTCCTTTAATTTTTTAGCCTTGTTCATTTGGTTGCTACAGGAAGAGATTTGACCTAATTTTTTATCTCAGCTAATTTTTTTTCATCTGCTCTCCTTCTTTGAGAAGGAAAATACCTTAAATAATTAAGCTATCTAAAAGCTTATAAGACTGGAAGGCAAGTGCACATCACACAGCTTCACCAGCAACTGTTACACAGAAGCTGAACAGAGGATGACAGAGAGTTCCATTTCTAAGTATGCAGGAACCATCTCTATCAAATTATTTAATACTTTGTAGTGCTCCCTCTTGAGCATTTGAGAATTTCATAATTTCAGTGATGGGCTCAAATCAGGACTCCAAACACACTGCTCCCCTGAGAAGGAGCTGCAGTAATTTCAGTTTCAAGCCATCTTGCACATTAGTCTCCATTACATGACAGAACCAAATACAGCCTCCTCTTCCAGCTCCCCAAACTGGGCACAGAGAAATAGGCTTGCCTTTTACCACTTTCCTGCACAAGGAGGTCAACAGTAGCCATATCACCACCAGCCCCACTCCACAGAAGAGAAGAAACCTCAATATGTTCCTAAAGTTTATTTAAAGTAAGTGTTCAGTGTCCTAAGAACTACTACAAACTAATCTGAGTGTACTCTGCACAGAGTACACAAGACCTCCAGGACAGTGTCAGAACAGACAGTGTAATAGTCTTCCTACAGACTTTAAAGTGCAGAAATTATAGTCGAAAAAGCTAGCTAAATGACTATTTCACCATAACTATTTTCTAATACGTTACGTATTTTATTAAGAGCATGAGTTACACAAGAGGCAAGAGAGAAGTTGCACCTGGCTCAGTGAAACCCAAGAAATGATACTGTGAGATAAGGTGTTCTGTAGCACAGGTACAACCAAAAAGCACAACAGATGTCTGAACTCTTCCCTAGGGCACATTCTTATTCCTTCTCTGTGCTGATGCATTTTTAAAATTTAAAAGCGCTCTTTCAGACACGTGTGAGTATGACTCCTTAGATGCACATAAAAATAAACTAAATCACCTCACAGTATTTTATACACCCATCTGTTCTAGGAGTAGAAGGAAGGCTAACGACAGAACTAATTAGACAAAGGAAACTCCTCAGTGCATTATGCTGGCAAGGCTGTTCTTGTGAGGGAGGAATACATTAGGCCTCCCCTCAGCAGCTGCTCTGTATACTGGGGAATGAGTCTGGAGAGCAGTGCCACAGAAAGGGACCTGGGGTTCCTGGCTGATGGCAAGTTGAATTTGAGCAGTGCCCTGGCAGCCAGGAGGGCCAACCCTGGCCTGGGGGGCATCAGGCACAGCATCGCCAGCCGGATAAGGGAGGGGATTGTCCTGCTCTGCTCTGAGCTGGGGCAGCCTCACCTCGAGTGCTGGGGCAGTGTTGTGTGACACAATGTAAAAAAGACACTGAACTGTAGAGAGTGTCCAAAGGAGGACCATGATGATGGTGAAGGGCCTTGAGGAGAAGCCGTGTGAGGAGCAGCTGAGGCCATTTGGTCTGCTCAGCCTGGAGAGACTGAGGGGAGACCTCACTGCAGCTACAGCTTCCTCATGGGGGGAAGGGGTGGGGCAGGCGCTGATCTCTGCTCTGTGGTGATCAGTGACAGGGGCCGAGAGAATGGCCTGACATTGTGTCAGGGGAGCTTTAGGTTGGATATTAGGAAAAGGTTTTTCACCCCACAGGGTTTATTACTGGAATGGCTCCACAGGAAACTGGTCACAGCACCAGCCTGACACAGTTCAAGAAATGTTTGGACAACACTCTTCGGCACCTGGTGTGATTCCTGGGAATGGTGCTGTGCAGGGCCAGGAGTTGGAATCTCTGACCCTTGTGGGTCCCTTCCACCTCTGCATGTTCTGTGATTCTGTGATCCCTCTTACAATAACTAGAGGTATAACTAGAGCTGTTCTGTTTCCATCATCTACCCATGCACTGCTCCCGTGAAAATACCTGGGGGGGGGGAAAGCAGAACTCTAGATGACTTCAGCCACTAACTTTTCCTTTACTAAAGTGCTTTGGTAAACATGTGACAGTTGCCTTTAATATTAAAATTCAGCTTGTTCAACAGAAAAATAATCATTAAAAAGTGCTGATTTGTTCCACTGAATTTGACATCTTGAAGGAAGTCAAACATTTTCAGCTCTCAGAACTGTGCAATTTCAGCAGATGTTTAATGAAATTACCACCGAACAGGGACAACTTATCTACAATACTAACATTTTAATCCAGATTAATTTATTTTGGCCAAGCTTGTTCAAATGAAATACCCATGAATTTTTCCTTCGTGAATGACTGCACCAACATCACCTTAAAAAAAGTATTTTTACCAACTTGCTTTTGTGGATTTGCCCAACTATGCTGTCAAAGAAATAAAATCTTGATTCTGTATGTCCAGCCTCAGTTATTCAAAACTTCTTGTTTAAAGAACATAACAAACAGCATGAAATCAACGTGAAAGCTGGAAGTGCTCAACAAAACTTTTTCCTGAGTTTTGGAACAAGCAAACCATTAGCAACAGCAATCTGCCTTGTAAGTTATTTACTCTGCAGGCTGCCTTCAGCACTGACATACTTTCAATGATTCTGACTGCTCTACTTTTGTAATATATCACTCCTTTGTATTATACTCTCTGGGACATCATGATGGCAAGGTATCTTTCTTTGGTCACTCAAAGCCATTATTCCAGGAATTTAGTTATGCTCCTAATTCCTTATGCTATTATATTGAATAAAACTTCTCCATGTTGGAAAGGTTACACAGACTTACCACTAGTAAGCCTGATTTTGTCCCTTTACCACTTCAAATCTAGTTTAAAAATGTGTGAATATATTAAAATGCACAAACAACCTATTGTACCCACACACCTATTAGTCTCATACAATAAGATAAAAAAGTATCTTCTCACACATTTAAGGCCACACTCAGCTTTTCAAATAGCAAGCTTCAACATAAGCAACTCTCAAATAAAATTAAGTTTCCTGACATACGGAACAGGTAGTTAAGGTTAAAACCAGCAGGTTTAGCTTTAAAGCACAGGCAATTTTGCCAATATTAATGTCTTCATCTCAGACAAATGGCTGTTAAAATTACAAACAAAGCTATTTTATTGCTGCTTTGTCAGACAGAACACCAAAGTAGTGAATCCAGGCAGGGAACATATTTAAGTACTTTTTGTAAGAATCCTGAATAATAGCTCCCTCCTCAGAACTTGACCATGTCCTGATTTTGAGTTCTGGTGTCCAGTGGGTCTTTTTTCAAGAGGATGGTTAGCAACACACCTTGAGGAAACTAAAGGCTAGTAATGCATTTGAATGCAGACACAGTGGCTAAGCTGTCCCAGCTAATAAGTTAGATCCTAGGACTGGGTTGTCACAGACAGGAAAAGGGAAGGACACTGCAGACAGCAGAGAACCTCATCCATACATGTGCCAAGATCAGAGTCCTTAAAAGAACACTTAGGTTCACAAACCTAAAAACAGGCAAGAGACTATGCCACTCCCACTCTATCTCCAAGAAACATCAATGTGGTTTAGGATTTGGGTTTTTTTACCCAAATCCTAAACCACATTGATAAATTGAAGCCACACTGATAGCACGGATAGAGTTTTATAAAATTGTAGGGATTATCGAAATTTGGTTATAAGGAGAAAGCCAGCCAGAAGAGAGACAAGAAAAGTAGCAGACAAATTCACAGATTGAACGTTTCAACTAAGACCAGGAAGGATAATTTTCAAAAGGGAAAGACTTATTTTGTTTTTTGGAAACAAAGGGGCAAGACAGGTTTAAGGATGTTTAACACTGTTTTTAAATAAACAAAAACAATGCCTGGATTTCAGCTGGAATAGAGCTAATTTTCTTCCCAGTAGCTGTGTTTTGAGTTTAGGAGAAGAATAATGTTGATAATACACGGATGTTTTAGTTGTTGCTAAGCAGTGTTTACACTACAACAAGGACTCTGGCTTCTCACCACCCTGCCAGTGAGTAGACTGGTGGACACAAAGAGCTGGGAAGAGACACAGCAGGACAGCTGACTCAAACTAGCCAAAGGGATATTCCATACCATTTGATGTTATGCTCAGTATATAAACTAGGGGGAAGATGGCTGGGGACTGCTGCTAAGAACTGGACTGTGGTGAACAACTGCATGGTGGATAATTTGTTTTATACACTCGGATTCTTTTATCACCATCATTCATTATCATTATTTGTGTCCCTTCCTTTTCTGTCCTATTAAACTCTACCTCAACCCCAAATTCCTTCCCCTCCCTTCCCCAGTTCTCTCCCCCATTCCACGGGGGGCAGGGAGTAAGCAAGTGGCTGTGTGGTGTTTAGCTGCCTGGATGGTTACACCACAACAACCAAGCAAAAAATTACATTTAACATTTAAAGGTCTTCATTAAGGAACTGTTCAAGCTGTAAAATACTGAGAGTTTGAACATGCTTGTACACTCTTAAAAGCATTACTGTTGGCTGCCAGAGCTGCAGGCCACAGCTGGATGTCACAACAAAGCCATTCCGCCTGCTGAAGCCAAGCACAGTCAGTTCCAACTGCTTTGGCTCCAAACTATCTTCACCTTCTCCCTCTTCCCCCTCCCCATCATTTCTCCTCTCTTCACTGGATTAGTTAAGGCAGAAAAGAGACAGCAAGTTTCTAAAACATGGCCAAACAGGGCAGACAAGCATCATAACTGACACAGGAGACTGCATGTGCAAGACTTCCTTTCCAGCAGCAGTGGACATGAGATAAGCTAAGTAAGGTGTTGGCTGATACCCAAAGTTTGCACAGAAACTCCATGGAGCATACAATTAATCATCCTTAAATATAAACACCCATTGGCTCACAAAGTCCCTGAGCTACAAAACACTGGAGGCTCTGACACCTCAGAAAGCCCCTTGTCCACTTGCCTCTTTCCTATAACTCTTTCCCTGCATGACAGCCCTAAAGGTTCTTATGTTCCTAACTGTGCTGCCACAACTTGCCCTGAAATTTTGCACAGCAGAAGCTCACATAAGGCAGCACAAGTCAAACCAACCTACACTCCTCATCACTGCACAATCACCTACCCTTCCACTGGCCCATAAGTACCAGTATAGCAATATAGGCAATCCAATCAGGAAAATCACTGTTTAGCATTTCCCATTCTTTATGTTTTTTTCAATTTTTTTTTTCTTTATGGTTTTTTTTTAAACCTGGCTTAAGAAGAACTTGGGCTGGTTGCCCCAAGAGGGAAATGCACTGCTTTGTTAAGTAAAGACATCTATGCAAATTAGAGCACGTGTAAACTATTTCTTCCAGGAACAGTTTCTGGGAAGTAAAACCACAGTACATTACTCAAGACTGAAAAATGGCTTTGTGCTGGTTGTTTGGGTTTTTACTTGTTTTTGTTTTGTTGTTAAAAAAAAAAAAAGCAAAACCACAACCAGCATATATCAGTTCCTAAAATAATCCTAAGATTAGCATAAATGTAAACTGAGTAATATATGCAAGCAACCAAAAAAAAGGAAAAATTATTTTCTGTTAGTGCAGCATAGTAATTTCAACAGTTGTTTCTACATTGTGGTTTCCATATGGTGTAAGTAACAACATAAAAAACTAAACCAGAATCCTTAGTAACTTGGAAAACTATTTAAAAAATTGCAGCTGGCCAGATTCCACCCAACTGTACAGCAACAATTTAAAACAAGATATTTTGACCTTGTAGGCTCCTATTACTTTGTACAGAAACAATCCCTCCATCTTCTACATTGGTGTTTTCTGAAGAAGCGCCTGACCCTCAAAAACACAGCTTTATTTAGAGAACTGAAGCCATCTGGCTTACAAAATTAGACAGACTATACTACAGCACCACTGCTTTTTGCACTTACATTTGCCTGATAGGAACAGGTTTCCCTACATCTCCTACTGTCCCATGCCATCCTCCAGCTCTGTGCTCAAGTCCCAGACAATATGGCAGATGTTATTCAGAAACCAACAGCCATTTTAGTTACCCAAAGAGCCTGTAATGCTTAGGTTGACTTTCCTCCACTTTTAAGGCCCCTTTTAATGTTTCTTCAAACAGACTGCCATTATTGTAATTTCAAAGTGACAGGAGTGTTCCCTAAATGTCCCGAAAATGCAAGGAGGCCAAAGGGAAGGCCATAAAAATCAGAGGTTCACACAGTCCCAGATCAGGTCTTTTGACAGTGGCCAGCATCAAAGCTAAAAGGATGCTGAAGAACACTGCCAAACTGAGTCACTGGTTATCTTCCTTATTAGGGAGAAATCCTTATGTAAATCCTTTATATACAGAAAATACCATTACCACCACAGAATGAAGTCAGGTTGATTTAGATGGAGGCTTGAATCATCCCCATGATCTGACAGGGGAAACAAAAAAGCAGCCCTGAAAACAAACGCACATGAACTCCTAGCTTAATGCAGCAGTGTATTCAAGCATGAATAACTCATTCCTCCCCATCTCTTACTGCTTTTAGCTGGTCACTGCTTTCACTTAAGATGGCTGCTCTTTCATTCTGAGAGAGGCAGGCTACACATCATTCAAACCTGAGCTGTGGATTTGTAAGACTACACTGGAAAAAGCAAACAAATTCTGTAATTAAACTGGGAAAGAATCACAGGATAGCTCATCTTTATGCAGCACAATGAACTGCAATAGTTACTTAGTAAACACACAGAGATAAATAACTGAAATTATCTCCACAGGTTAAGAAAATATTTCCTCGTCAGCTTTAACGGCAATGCTTTTAAAATGTCTGTGGTTTCCTGAGCCATCCTGTCTCCAAATACTTGCACTGCACTGCCTTAGGTTCACCTCTAATTCTGGACAGCAGCCAGGTGAAATTCAAGCATGGGGATCTGTTAGTTCAAAAACACAATTAACTTATTTTGGCATTTCTTTGACATCCAAGGAGATTTATCTTAAATACTAAGTAACTCACCCCCAAGACCCCAAATCTCTCACAAAAGTTCCAACCACAGAGAAAGTCAATTTCAAAGTTGTGATTAAGGATTACGATGGCATTCTCCTTCCCATACTTGTGGTAACTCTCTGGGTCAGTGTAAAGGGTGCAGTCGGTTCCTGACCACCATTCCAGCAACATCACCATCTCTGAAACAAAGAAGGAGAAATATGTGAATGTACACAGTATCTGCAAAACCACAAATCAGTAACATGTTGAAAATATCAGTCACCTCCAATGGCATGTGGCAAAGAAAGTGCTGCAATGAAGAACACGTAAAAGGCTGTTTAAAACACAGCTATCTTTACAAGCTGGAAATTGGCTTCTCAGCAGTATCCTAGTGACTATCATATGCCTTTCATTTCCTATTTGCTTATCCCATTATCAAGCACAGGCTTGTACTGTACACTTTGTATTTGTTTTGCTTGGAACTTTATGTCTGACCACAAGACTTGTGAATCAAGCCTTTATTTAGCGAAATCACTCTGGTCTGGGGCACAGGAAGCTGAGGTGAGTCAGTAAAGCCAGGATACTTGGAGAGCTCTATCTCCACAGAGATGGAAAAAGAAAACCTAAAAGCAATGGCTCTCCTAAAGCAAGCCTTATCTTCAGCAGAGGGTACTGTGGGACTAAATGAAACCTGTCTGTCTGAGACTAAAAAGGAGTTAAGGAACACATTTGCCTCCTGTCAAAGCTGTCAGGAAAGTTCTGAACAAAAGCACAGGTCTAATGCAATGGTTATTCTTTGTTAAGTGAAACATATCTCTCTGGTGCCACATGAATGCCTCTGCTGGAAGGATGAGACATTCAAGATGTTCTCTTGGCTTAAGATAAGCCTGAAGGCACCAAAAATGCTCATTCACCTCAGGAAAGAGCAAAACCAGGCCAGTCTTAGAAACACATTTGCATTTCTCTCCATTTTGGTCTCTTACTGGTCACATCCAAACCAGACAGGAACAGGTCTACATTTCCATAATGAGTAAAATTATCTGCCTGAAGCTCTTGGATGACATTGTGCTGTACACTGGCATTAATGATGTGAATGAATTCATTCTAACAGTGCTACAGGCAGGCTAATAGACAATCTCTATTCAGGTAACATTACCTTAATATGACACATGTGTTTATGACAGATAAATGACCAACTTGTCAGTCCACCTGCTTACTTCTTATCAGGGAATGTGACTACTACTACAGCAGGAGTACATTATTATTTAATGCATGCTATTATGCATCAAAACAATAGCCTGAGATGTGGAGGGATACCTAAACTGCCATATGCTAACCAGGGAATGGCAGATTTCACTGACTGTAGGCTAATTTTTCAGTGAAAACCAAAGATGTTCATATCTCAGTGAGGCAATGTGAAGATACAAAAGCAAATACTTTGAGGACCTGCCCTGCAAAGAGCTGCCTTGTGAAACACACTTAATGTTATATCTTTCTAAGATCGTAGATTTCAATTGGATTTATACTGGAAATAAAAGCCATCCACTCCCTGAAACACAGCAAAATTGAATAATGGCCAGAGGAAAAAACCACCCCATTGTAATTTGCAAACTTCTGCAGAATCTACATTCATATCTTAGGGCATCACAGAAAATAAAGGAAATTAGTGACAGGACTAGATCTTTTGCTTAACTAGGAATGCAACTAAGAGAAAAAAATGACTGCCACATGACTTTCCCCCTTTTTAACACTTCCTGCCATGAAATCTATTCCCTGGGAAAGAAAAACAAAAAGGCAGAGATGACGATGGTAAGGCTGTCTTGACAAAAAAGCGAACTTTACACCTGAGGAAAGTCATCCCACTTCAAGTATGAATTTTTTTACTTTTGTCTTTTACTAAGGAATTTGAACAAAACTAGTAACGTACCATGAATTTCACTACACAGGTGTGCCACATACATAGAGCTCTTCAGTTTTATATATTCAGTTTTAAATACATTCTAAAAAAGCACATGCAAAATTATTTCTAGATGTGCTTTGATTTTTCATGATTTACCTAAGTCGGATTTTTGTTTGAATAAATATTGCAGAAATAGATCCCTATCCCTCACCTCACATGCCATTTGTCACTAATGTGCTCAGGCAGCTGTTGCAGGAACACAAAGCAGGAACTGAACACCACCATATTTAAATACAGTAAATACCATCTGCCAGTCTCTAATTTCTTAACATGTTTCTTTCTCTCATCCCTACTCTTTCTTTCCCCCTCTTCCTAGCCTCCTTTCTCCTTGTGGATCTCAAGCAATGATAAGTAGTGTCAGTTTGTGCTACTCTTGCATTGTGTCACCAGCTTACTTCCACAGCCTTCTGCAGAAATTTATTACCCAGCAACCTGCTGTGTGGCTCAGCCACACAAGGTCACCCATTCACACTCTCCTCCCTCTTTCACAGCACAGAGATAATCAGAGGAAGTTTCTTCCTTTGTACACCAGTCATACCGTACAAGCAGAAATCAATTGCATAGAGGGAAGAAAAAAACTATTCTTTTGCCCCTTTCATGTGGTTTTGGAGTTTCAGCACCACAAGTGAGCTGGTAATACATAACCACATTGTGAGGGTTCCTACCTTTCAAAGCAATTCCTCCAGTGACACTGTCAAACAATTAAGGCAAAGGAAGGAGAAAAACCAAAGGAACTTGAAATCTCTACTCCCTGCTTTGAAGTCAGACTCCTTGCAGTGCATTATAACTAGTTTCAGAAGAAGCTGATGGCAGAGAGAAATCATTACTTCAAATACTTAATGTGGATACCCTGTGTGCTTAGGAATTTTGAGCTTTTTTACCTCTGAAATAAAAAAAAAAAAACCACTCATCTTGCTTCAAAAAATACCCCTACCTCCTGCAAGAATAGATTGTTTCCGTGCCTTTCACTGGACAAATCTGAGCTGTTCCAATGCCAGCACTTCCAGAACAAGTAACTAGGAAAAAAATCTCCAAGGCTTAGCTGAACTGTAAGTCATAACATGAAAAATAACATTTAAAGGAAGAAGGAAAACACACAGAATTTAGTGAGACTTCCACCTCAAAGTTTTCAAGAATGAGTCACTAAAGCAGTTAACATTTTTACTCTGTAGAAGGTGTTAGCAATTCCTTTAACTAACTATTCTTGATAAGGACCAGATGACCTGTTGTGGCTCCTTCCAACCTTACCTGTTTTGTGATTATGTGATACCTATGGAAACATTTGCTTACAAGATTAATTATAAATTACCTGTTTTAAAGTTTCATTAAAAGTATAATTCTGCATTGACTCAACAGGAACAACAATTTGTAAATTCTCAAATACATGCATCACCTTATTTAAAGAGCGACAGTACTGTTTCTCTCCATTACATTCTTCATTTCCTTTAATCTCTTCATTTTCTTTAATCTCTGAATCAAGGCAACACCAAGAAAAACAATTCGGAAAATTCTTATGGGAATATATGGTAAAAGCATAGCAAAGTCTCCAACACAAATAAAAGCATGACAAATGGGCAATCTGTGACCATCATTTCAAAGAGCAAACAGGGTGAACTGCTGCGTGATGAATAACTGCACTGCACAGAACACTGAGGAGAGCATTCTAAAAAATGCAAAAATAAGTCTAAAGACAGACTGACAGGTAGCATAGTCTACAGTCTGTGCCTGTCTGTAGGAGAATGACTTGCAATACTACTACTTACTACCTCTCCAGATTTTCAGACTACACCTATTTAGGGGCACTTCCTAAGAATTTTCCACAGAATGATGTCTAAAGGTGACTAAGAAAAGCAAGTTTATATCTTCCCTAGACTACTTAAAAGCCCTTTGTGCATCAAAGACAGGGTTAAACCTCTGAATTCACTGCAAAGCTGCCTGAGAGGTTTTCTAAATACTTCCAAGTATTCCTTACACAGGCTATTCTAGTGTTTCACTCTGCCATCTAACTTGACTGCACACTTATTTCTGGTCCCTACTTCCTTCTTCTCTGCAGAAGCTGCAAGTAATTATGAGGAAAACTAGAAGGCAGGAATTCTGCTTGCATTGATTAGGTACATGAAACTAGATATGAATATTCCTACATGTCCACAGAAAAAATGTTCAAAATAACTTATTAAAAAAAAAAAAAACAAACCAAAAAACAACAACAACAACAACAAAAAAAACAACCCATATATACCTTTCCTGTGAGGGGCAACAAAAATTAGTTCTAGGGGGAAAAAAAACCCTGCAGCTGGAAAGTCAAGCAATACCTTTCCCCCTTCCCCCAGATAAGTGGGAAGTCATAGAAGGAGACCAGCCAGACCAAGCATCAGCTTTCCAGCTTCAGACTCTCTTCCATGCACGTGTTGCACCAACGAAGTATAATGGAGTTATGGGATTCACTTCAAGACAGAAGTCCTGCTCTTCCACCTGTGGGAAAATGTGTAGGATTCCTGGTTTTCTGTGATTTTGTGAGTTTAAATAGAAGACCAAAATCCAGTCCCCTCTTTCCTTAGCACCACAACCATGCCCCATTCCCTACCCCCATCATATACTACTTCTTTCTCCCTCCCTTAAAGCTGTCTTACAGCAAAAGTACTGGCTGATGGCAGGGAGGGGTTATGGGAAATAATACACATAAATTTAAAAGGAAAAACAAGCAAAACCCTTCTCTCTTGCCTTCAGATCTGTTTTTGCAGGTTTTTGCCCCAGTCTCCTTAAAAGACCCTATAAGCAACTTCCTTGAATAATACTTAAACTAATTACATGTCCATGCTTTTAAGGACAGAAATCACCAACAAAGAGGAAGGAAGAAATGGTGACTTTTAATTCCCCACTCACCACAATGAGTTACTGGATGTGCTTGCAAGGAGAAAGATAAGAACAGCACAGCCCTTTCATATATTCAGGTTCCAGGTCACATTCATTTCAGCATTAGCTTCCAGGAAATTAATTTATTTTTCTTCAACAATCATATATTCCAACACACATAATATGCTGCATTTGCCACAAATGACTGAGGACAGCATAGCACGTGCTGATCAAAGGAGTTAGTACAACACACAGTGAAAGAAAACATGCTGATGGCAAGTTCCTATAACACTGACATTTGTTTTGTATACGCATGAAATCAGGCAGTTGCACCTCTTCCGGATGTGGTTTCTTGTTGTCCGAACCACCACTGTCTTTTCCTACTGTGTGCAGAAGCAGCACCACAGAGAAACTGCTTAGCAAAGAACAAATGGTTACAGCTCATTCACTGCAAGTCACTGTGCAAAGGAACACCAGTCTCATTCCAATGCTTTCTTTTAAGCAGTTTCCTATACACATGCACACACACCCAAAAATATTTTTTGATTTAGGCATCCTTGGCCTAATTGTAGGTTTTATTTTTTTTAAGCCTGCATATCTTTAAGAAATACTGTCCCTTCCAAGCTATTTGAATAAAGCATTCACTGTTACGAATGGCACATCATGACCAGTGGGTTTATTACAGTGACCTTAACATTCACTTCTTCACGACAATTAGTTCTCAGGAGAAGGGAGATGACAGCCTGAAATGAATTGACAAAGCTATCAACCCCAGCTAGCAGGTGATCCCAAGAAGCTCGTGGGAAGAAGTCACTGACCCTCTTACGGTGGCAAGTTGAGAAGAAGAAACAACATTTATCTGTTCTAAGAACACATATATGTTTTCCATGTTGGTGGATTCATATAAGTGACTTCTTCCTCTTAAAGAGTACCTAATCTATAATACTCTAAACCCAGTCAGAAGATAGCTGGGAAAGGATGATTATGACCCTATTGTTAATGCCACCCCCACGATGCCTGTGTACCTCCAACACACTGTTCCACAGACAATTCTGTCACTGTCTGTTCTGTATCCCTACTCTACCTAAATACCTACATACCAACTCTCCTTCCTCTGACAGGCTAAATGGGTAATAGATAAATTAACCTTCACTCAACTGTTCTCAGCCTTAGTTTAATCTGAATATTGGAATTTCTCTTTTAAACTTGCAAGAAGGCTTTCTACATGCAAATCCTTTCCCTTTTTTTCAGGTATGTCACAACTGTTCTAATAAAAACAATACTTTTGATGACAGATCATTTATGTGATCCATTTTCTTTAATCCTCTCCCAACTGTGCTCAACCAGACAACATCACCCCAAATAGTAAAGACCAAATATGCTAGAGCCTCCTGTTAACCATGAGGACAGGCAGTGCCTGTCACAGTAGTTCACAATGTCTGTCCAACAGCACTGCTCAAAAGCAATTCCCACCAAACCCACAGCCTGTGGAGGAACCCCACACCAGAGCAGGGGGATGCCTGAGAGGAGGCTGAGACCCATGGAGAGAGGGGCCCTGCTCCCATGCTAGAGCAGCCTGTCCTTGAAGAACTGTACCCCATGGGAGAGTGACTCATGCTGCAGCAGTTTTGGGAGGATTGTTGCCCATGGGATGGACTCACATCGCACCAGTTCACAGGGAGCTGCTACTCGTGAGATGGACTCACGTTGGAGAAGTTAATGGAGAACTGACCCCTGTGGGAGGGACCCCACAGTGCAGCAGGGGAACAACTCCTGTCACTGATCAGTGAGAGAAACCACAGGTGAGAAACTGGCCATAACCCCCATTCCCTGTCTTCTTGTACCACTGGGGCAGGGGGTAGATCTGGGAAGGAGGGAGGGGTGGGGGGAAGTGTTTTTAAGGGTTTCTTTTACTTCTCATTATCCTGCTCTCATTTTGCTAGTAAAAAATTCACTTCATATCTCCAAGTTGAGCCTGTTCTGCCTGTGCAATCTCTCTCGTGGTTCTTACCTCAACTCATGACCACTTTGTTTAATTTTCTCTCCTCTGTCCAGCTGCAGAGGGGAATGAGTGAGAGGCTTTGGTAGGTGCCTGACACCTGGACAGAATTAACCCATGACACATGCACATCAACAATATGTTCTGCTGAGGTGGCTTGTTACGATGCAGACGAAACTCTGGAGAATTATACTCCGAGTGGTTACGTCACAAATGTTACATGACGTCTGCACTACAAAGTGGATTTTCTGGGTAAGAAATACCATGAAAATTTCTGCTCTGTCCTCAGTAGAAGGAAGCATCTTATCTCAGCAAGCAGTAGCTGGTGTCAGGTTCCATGAATAGTAGATTATGTTTTTTTAATAAATGATTTAGTATTTGATGTACACAAACCAGGAAGCCTAGGACATTCATCTGTACAAACACAGACAGGCAGAAGAGATAAGTGCTGAGAGAAGAAACCAGTAGGTGAAAAACTTAAAATAAGGTGTTAATAAGTGTTCTGCAGTGATCAGTAATGCAGAATTTGACAGCCCTTAACTGATTAGTTTGGGCTTGAACAGCAATCACTTTCTAAAGAGATAAACAACTTTATTATTCTGGCACACAGACTCACCTCGGACAAAACAAAACATCGTGTGATGTACCACACATCCCTCTCCTGTTGCGCCTTCATTAAATATGACCCCACATTATACCTTACCCCGGGGGTAACTTCTGTGTCCCACTGATGGAGATGCTGAAGCAAGGAAGCTTAAAGTGAACAGTACATACTATGTTTCTCCAGTTCTCATTTGTATGGTTAGGGTGGCATATTGCTGTCTAAATCCCAAAACAGAAGCCTGAATGAAAGCAAGGTGACCTACATTAATTTTAAGTAAGTGTCATCTTAAAATGATAGAATCAAAAAATCAAATCTAGTAGGTACAGAGTGGTTACAAATCTGGCCTCATAAAACACCAAATAAAAAAGTACTCACCATCAGGTATTCAAGTTTCTACCATTTCTTTTCAAGTATTTTGCTGATGCCAGAAAGGCCAGGAAAAAAGAACTTGAAATCTACCACTTCTAAGCAATGTAAGGCCATTCACGTAGTACAATAAAATAAATTCCTATTAATAAACTTTGTGAATGATACAAAGTCAGAATAGAGTTTAAGAATCAGATGACCTTGAGAGGTAAGTTAACATAAATGGAATTAATTTTGATGGGATGCATCATTGCATCATATCTTGCAGAACTAATAAAAATAGAGCCTCATAATTTGGACATGAGAGAAGAGAATTATCTGGGAACATTATTTTGCCACTGAACATTTCTGCTCCATTTATATTATGCAGTCCTAAGACTGAAAATGATGGCATAAGGATGTTTGCTCTTGGAGAGAACGGAATTGCATTGCATCATGGAGAGACTCTCTGGGCCGGCACACCAGTACCAGACATCCATGCTCAGGAAGGAAACACTGGAACAAAGCAGATGCAGATCAGGTCTGTCAGGATGACCTGAAAGCAGAAAAGTTTGGGTCATTGGAGCTTTAAAACAAATGCTAGAAGAGGACTGGGTGGGGTCCCCACAAATAAGGCTTAGGGATAAAGAAAGTTAACAGTACAGAAAAGGAACAATTTAAGCTAAATACCACTAGCACAAGAACATTCAAGTCTAAAGTGACTGAAATTACAGGCATCCAATATTCTGAAGATTGTTCTGATTACTTTGTCAGATAAAAAGGCATAGCAGCTTTGTAAATTGTAAAAAAAAATTAAATCATCTTTAAAACACTGTATGATACCATTGCTAGAAATCCAATGATTCAGGAACTCCTTTCTAGTCCTATTCTCTGTAACTAGGAAAGAAAAGGAGATTTTCCAAACAGACTGCCTTACAGACCTTTCTCCTCTCTTCCATGACTGCTTGAGAAGCACACTGCAGACTGAGAAACACTCTGCTACCCCAGGCTACAATGAGTATTCACTGGACATGGACAGTATCTTGTAGCAATCGGCAAAGGCTTCTGTATAAGCAGGGCAGCACCAGACAGAAACCTTTCCCAAGGGAATTCTCTACTGAAAATTACCTTCCAGGAGGCCAGGACCTCAAAATTTGAGTATCCAAATAAGCAAACATGAACCAAGTTTATAGATGTCAGACTTAACTTGCATTTATTGAATCATGATTGACTTCTTTGACATGAATCATTAGCATGTCCTCAATTATAGGGTGATCAGCACTGTCCACACTCAGGTCTCACGCTTTCATTCAGAACAAAAGTACACACACTCATGGGACTGGATTTATCTTGCCATATGCATTACGGCAGTTATTTGACTCAAGTGAATCATGTTTAACTGACGTATTTAGTAAGAAAACTTCTTCTCACACAATCTTTCTCCTTCTTGCATGTATTCTTGCAATAGCCTTTATTTCTATATCCTCCTTAGTTTCAAATGAAAATTTTGGGCTTTAGAAGGAAAGCATTTCAGAACAAGAGAGAAAGTCCTATTATTTTGATGCTTTAAATCCCTGCCATCATCACATTTAACCTGCATTTTCAGCTACTCACAAAAATTGACATGACTTTATCTCTGAGAAAAATGACTGATGTTACAAAAATCTGAGTTACCAAAGCAAGTAATCTTCAGCACAAATAGGAAAAATGAATAAAAGAAACCAAACAAAAGATTTATTAAATCCTAAGAAAATATGCAGTGTTTTTAAATAAAACCTCCTGTTATCAAGAATTTCATTTCCTAGAGTTGTAAATAGATAAAAAGAAGGAACTATGGTGTCTGCAGAACAAGAAAACCAGGGCTAAAGGCTTCCAAGGTTTCTATACTTTTCCAGTAATGTTTAAATTTGGATTTTGATTTTAGATAACTGGTGCGCTCAGTTGAAATATTGACATATTTCTAGATATGATATTATATTTTAATAGCAAATTATATTAATAACAATAATATTAAAACTATTAATATATAGACTCAAGTCAAGGCATATAACTTCTACTTAGCCTTCTTATGCACAAGTTATTCTACCTGAATTTTAATAATGGAAGAAAAAACATGACAAAGCACCTGTACTATATAATCAGAATTAATGGTGAATAACCATAGAACCTCCATCACTGAGAACACTGTTCAGAACAAAACCATTACTCATTTGCACTTGCATTCTATGAATTCTCTCTCTCTGCCTGTAATCTTACAGCATCTCATCACGTGAGGTCTTGAGAGACAAGAACTATGTCCCAGTGCTTATTTTAGCTTCTTAATCCCTCTATCAGTGACTTTCACAAAATGTTCTTTAAAGGAACAAGAAGGTCAGAAATTACAAATCAAACAAATGGCTTTCATGAATTAAAAATAAAGTACTACGGATCAAATATACCTATCAAGTATCAAGCGGTGATTTTTGTCCTGGGTGCAGCCTGTAACCTTTCAAGACGATTGTTACCCAAATATATAAATATACAAAAATCCCCATTTTTCTCACTGAAGGATATAATACATATGAGAAAGTGCACATTCTGTTAAGACAGACATAGACCCAAAGTATACAACAATATTACACCACACTTAAGGACACTAGTGCCTCTCAATCCACATTTAGCTTGATTGTGCTTGCCCTTCTCTTTCCTCAAAGCTTTTACACAACTAATCTACTACTGGAACATCACAACCTGCTCAGATAGCCTGCAGATCATGTTCTCCAGCAGATGAGGATGCAAATGAGTTATTTGCTTGTTTAATCTCTCATTGCTTGAACTGAAAGGGTATCCACAAAAAAAAAGCTTTTACCATCTTCCTGCTTTGTAGTCCCAGTGGCTCAGTATAAGTGCAAAAATTCTGCAAAAAGAGGTAATAAGCTTTTTGTTTTGTCATATCTGGTGCAAGCAACAGTGTTGTACTCTTAGAACTATTTGTGTTGAATAATCTTCCTAGAAAACAGGTTTATCTTACATAGTTCACTGAAGTCTTGCATCATCACAGGCTTTGAGCTTACCCTCATCTATTCATTTTACAGAAAGAGAACCTATGGAAGTTACAAAAGTCAGGCTGTGCTTCTCTGGCAACCCAAGCCATTTTCATATTCAGTGCTTAGAAAATTATGAAGAGTAGCAGCCAGACACACCATTCCAGGTTTATACAGGAGAAACAGTTTAAAAGGCACAATCTGACTTGTAGTAGTAGTAAAATAAAGATCTGTCATACAAAGAAGTCATGCACATGTCACGAGTAGAGAAGTATCACAAAATTATATGCATATGCACTACTGATATTTCTGTCAACTTTATCACAAGTATTTTTGGCATCACAGGAAAAAAAAAAAAAAGAAGGAAACTTTTCAAGATTTAACAAAGGCATACAATATTACATAAAGTATACCACATACCAAAATATTATTCCACAACAGACTGAAAAAACTGTAAATGAATCCCAGGAAAAGAAAAAGGCAACCCATTGCAAGTCAATTTCCTTGAATTTAGATTTATTCCTTTCTGAATTACCTTTACCACCTTCGTTGCCTCAGCTTTCTCAAAATGAAAGACACACAGGAACCATGTGACTCACTGACTTGGATGCAGCATTTACCAGCTTGCAAAACAACAGGGGCTTCCTACCTTTCAGGCCATACACACTACTGATTTACTATGGATCAGAATACTCAGCCTTTAACTCATGCAGGCTGACACTTCCTCTTTGCTAAGGAACACCTACAGCTTTTTAGAAAGAACTCTTCCTGAAGGCCATCCAGACTTCTCACAGGATTTCAGACAAGCAAAATTAAGAGAAGCACAGTAACAGGATCAGCTCTATCAGATCTATCAAGTGCAGACCGCACCTTTCAGGCTGTCAGCTGGCACTGTGTCAGAGGTCCTTGTGGTTCTATGCAGGCCATTTGGATCTCCTCTAAAGTCTTGCATAAAAAGCTGGAAAGAAGAAAGCAAATCCAAATAAACACTATTTAGAATTTGAGTTGACTGAGCTGTATTTGAAGGCTTAGACAAGAACCTCCTCTGGTATCAATACTGCTGATTAATGTCTTTGCCACATCTTGCACCACAGTAGAACTAAGAAAAAGGAACAGGAAGAGCCTTGAGGTCCTGTCTAATTAGGGGTTTGTTACTTGAAAATGGTGTAATTTCAAATCTTTCTTTCTTTCTTTTCAAACCAGTTCAAATCTTTCTCCAAGAGGAATTGCCAAGTAATGCAATTGCAGTGAAAGAAAGATCAGCTTTTTCAGCTAAAGGACAGAAATCACTCATGTCATAGGCTGCTGTGATCATCATTCATTTCAGCTTTTTTCTGACTGCCAAGGGTGTGACTGAGAAGCTTGTGAGACAACCTTCTAGCTTCAGCTAGAAGTCATGCAAAGGTTTTTCCAACAGCCTGCCTTTGTGGGATAAAGCTTGCATGGAGGCTTCCACAAGGAAAAACTCAACCCACAGCCTTCCAAATCTACACGTTGCAGCGTATCAGATTGTTCCTTGATATAGTGAAGGAGTGGGTAAGTGAGCAGATTTCAAGGGTCAACATGGAAGACGCTGAGTTTTGAACTTAATGCAAGAAGCACATACTCCTGAAGAGAAAGAGTAGTCTTCTACTGAGGGTCCAGCATCAAATCTGAAGAGCAAGGCCTCTCTCCACGCTTACTGAAGAAGCTGAACAGCAATGAAAAAATAAATCTAAAAGAAGATTCAAAATGCTGTTTTAAAATACACCTCATTTTTGCAAATCAGAGCTGGCCATTTATCAAAAAACCAACACAACAAGGAATGTGGACAGGAAGGAGCATTTCACCTGCCATCTACCATTCCTCGGAAGGGAGACAGAGGGAGTCCTAGGTTGGCCAGAGCCCACTGCTCACCCCTTAGATGTAGAGAGCTAATGCAGGGTGTGCAATGTACAGAACCAGTCTTCAGGTAAACATGCAAGGCAGAGCACAGGGCACACACAGGTTGCTGAAAGAGGAGCTCACAGGTAATTGCTTAAAGCCATGCACTACACAGAAGCATCCTGTGACTAGAATGATATGCTAAAGGAACACTTCATGAAGTGTGGCATTTTGAATATTAAAATACAAACAAAGCTTTCATTTTAAAGTTGGTAACAAATCACCTCTACCCAACACTTACTAATTTGACAACATACTTCAAGATAAAAATCACAGATAAGGAGAGAGCCCAAATGTATTGTGTGTTAAAAACCAAACCACAGACCGATGGTATGCAGATTTTTTCCCTTCACTGTTCTTTATTTCCCTCAAACACACACTGATATTTACTTAAACTGGCCAGATTCTCAACTGGCATAAAAATAAACTTTGTCTCTGGTCTAGTTACTGTTAACACCATGCTGAGTTACACAAAATAAGGATTAGACTCATCACACCTACTACAAAGCTAAAGCTGTATCTGTGATTTAATCTTCCTAGCAATTTTACCTCAGTGCTTACTTAGTCGTAGAATTAAAGCATGCATATACATGTGCATAAAGTGGCTAATGCACTAAGTGAAAAATATGTTGCTTTATTGAAATATTATGGCTATATGACACAATACAGCCTTTATGCTTGCTGTGTCTCAGCTCCATGACCAAGATCCATTTGATTTTCTTATAAGATTAAAACAACAAAACACTACTGATGAAAAGGGGATTCATCCTTTTTAATGGGTTGTCATCAGTGGTTTCTCAATGAAACATACAAAACAAAATAAACTACAAACAGTTTAATATGGCCAAGCCAGCATTCCTGTTATGCACCCAAGATGAAATTGCTTTGGGAATCAAGATTAGAATCAGATTTAATGCAAGATCTTAAATGCACAAGCCTTCATGACATACAGAAAGCCAGGGTAGGCTTTCCTCATAGGGGCTATGATAGGAGTCACAAACTTGTGGTTAAGACCTGTAAATTAAGGCATGTCTCCAGTATTTGAACCAGCATTTGATCTGGGCACAACCCTTGCACAGGACCCTTCCAGTTCTGGCACACCACCTCACTTGCAAGCTTCACTCCAGTTCCCATTCCCATTCTGCCTTCCCTCTCAAAACACATACACATCATTCAAGTTTATCAAATAGATTCTCTCCTCCTAACCTAACATCCACGAAATGTAAAATCCAGTATTTCTTCACATGAAGAAGAAATTTTAAGTCAGCATATGTATTCTTGAAAAATCTTTCAAGTGATCCTTCCTTCTCTAGTGTAATTCTGAACAAGAGGAGTGGAGAAATATGGAAACAAGTTCTGTTCATTTCTTTAACCACTGTTCCTTTTAAACTATCTCCATGCTGCAAGTTATAAAGCAACCATCCCTTCAGGAAAAAAAAAAAAAACAACAAAAAATAGCTGCATACTTCAAACATTTAATTTCACAGCTTTTTTTCTGTCTTTTATCCTGACACAATCTGCCTACAAAACAGCTTCTTCTCTCCAAGTTACACAGCATGTGGAACAAAGCCAGCCTCACAAGTACAATGGGTTTAATACACATACAGATCTGCAGCAGTGTTCTGAAATGCTCTTTTCAAACCCTTTGGGAAAATTAATTATTTAACAGCCACGTGTCAGAGATATTTGTCTCACATCTGAAGGCTCCCCTTATCCTTCTTCCCCAATGAATTTTGCAGTACTCCCACTTTTCAACAAACCCGCAGTTCCTGGCATGGTAACGGGACCAGTCAGCGAAGATGACAATCCACCATGCATTTCCTGCTGCTGCTTTGTCCACCTGGACAGCCCACAAAAGTCAGCACAAAACTCCTTGTTGAAGGCCTAAAGAAGCAGTGAAGAGAGCAGCAGAATGACCCTCCAAACACAATACCAATAATCAGTAATGGTGGGCTTCCAGACAGACAACTTGGTCTTAGAGGTTTCCTCTACTAGCATTTATTTTTTGTCTCAAGAAAAGGCATCCTACAGAATCACCCACCTGCAACAGGCACTGCTCATATATGAAAGCAGACAATCTTCCTCTTCCTTTTTTAAGTCTTCCTTGCTTAAAAATGCTATCATGATTCCAGGACTTTTGCCCAGCAAGAAATCAGTGACACAAGTTGGAAATGAAGGAGAGACTCCAGCATCCTGACTCTATATGAAGGTCAAAGACAGCATTATCATTCCCACACTATTTAGGGTAAAGCACTCAACATTATTTTCCACTTTCTAATACCGTTCACAGGAATCACCTTTGAAAAGTAGTCCTGAAGATTCCTATGGCACTCCAATATCCTATGCAACAGAGGAGGAACTTAGCATACCACTCTCTTAAAAGAGGTCCCATTCCCATCCCCACCTGTCCAACACAGAAAAAGAACTTTTCAAGGACTTATTTACCTGGTACATACACTGAGTAACAGCATAGGACAGCTCTTTCCCAAAAATATTAAGTCACTAAATCAAACAGTGTAACCCACAGAGCTTGGGCTGCTTCTGGGACATTGTTTGCTGCTCTGCTCACCTGCACTTGCATAATTATCTGTTTCTCAACCATCATTTCATTTCCACATGAAGAAATCTATCACACCTCAAAGATTCATGGATATGCCATTCAAGTTTTTCTAATTCTCACCTGACAACTGCATGTACCTAGAAGAAGCTACAAGCTATCACTGTGCAACCAAAGAAATTTAAATCACCTTTCAAGAAACCCTGAATTTTAAGCACAAATTAATGAAGAGCCTATGAAGACATAAGAGAGACAAGTTTCATGGTAAGTTTTAATCAAAATAAATATTTTCTGAACTCTTTGTATTTAAAAAAAAATTGAAAAGATACTGTACTACTAAAAGGAAAATGCACTATGGTCTCAGTTTTAAACTAGATAGATTAAGTACATAAAGAGGTATGTCAATTATTTTGCCTGTATCTCCCTCCCTCAT
This sequence comes from Lonchura striata, assembly GCF_050655825.1. Taxonomy (NCBI): domain Eukaryota; kingdom Metazoa; phylum Chordata; class Aves; order Passeriformes; family Estrildidae; genus Lonchura; species Lonchura striata. Next base: position 78,713,088 of record NC_140705.1, on the reverse strand, counting down.
GTGCACAAAAGGCAGTATATGCTCAAACAATAAAGTTTAATTGATATATTTAGGTAGGTAAAAATATAACCCAATCCATACAATGCAAGCATTTTTCTGAATACTGCAAGCTTAACATCTCTCTCCCTATTTTTTGTCTTTGTATAAGGAATAGCAAAAGTGGTTAAGCTTCTAAAGGAAGTGCTATCAAGAAACTGAGTTGGTATGATCACTATTTATATTTCCTTACCTAACGCAGGCAGATACATTCACTCATCACAATATTTCATTAGCAGTACATATTGATCTGGGGACCATTTAAACAGGGTCATATAAGTACACCATAAAAGCAGTGCAAAATTTATGTATAACAAAAAATCTCTCATGTATTAGGAAGCCCACTTACTTTTCTTTTTTTTCAAAGAAAACGCACACCTGGAGACGCAATATACAGGAGATACAATTTAGAAACACAACTAAGTGAACTTAGAATCATGAGAGAAAAGGAATGTTAGTTATTGACACTCCAGTGCAATTTGCATGAGCACAGAAAAAAGCACACAGAAGAACCATACTAATAAAGGTGTGCTAAGTGAAGAGCAAAACAATCTGTACACAAAAAATTGCATTGCAATTTCCTTCTGGTTCCTTATTTTGTTTCAAATTGCATTTTGGCAAGGAACAAAATGGGTCTGGAAAAGAGGTAACTGCCTTTCTGACACCAAGTAGATGAAAAAATTATTTTGCACACATTTTTATTTGGTTTCTTATTCGCAGTTAAAGGATTCCGCCTTCTGAATATGGTGTTGGATGAAACATGTTTATCATATACAACTCCAAAATCGATGTAAAGATGTAAAGAAAATTCAGCAACAGTCTCAGAAGTGAGAAAACAATACAATCCTTATGTAAGAAACCTTCATCTGAAGGTTGCAAGCAAGTCACAGGAAACAAACACCTAGCCACATAGGGTGCCAAGCATGTGCACTCAGAAGCTCTTTCGTCTCAAGTGTCACACTGAAAAACCTCAAGTATCTGCTGAAAGGACATACTGGTTCCTATGGGCTTGGAAATCCTCCTGCAAGAAAGTAGTCAGATACCAGATACTTTCACTGGCCCAGCTGCTGAAATTCCCATTACAGGACCTGAAAACCTACTCCATGAAAACTTGCTGGTATATGACTATGATTCTGGATGAGGAAAAATCACTTAGACATACACTTTCAGGGATGCACATTGCCCAGAAGGGAGTGGGAGGGGGTAAAAGATGTAGGAAACCAAGACCAAATGAGAGAAGACAATGCACCTCACTAGGACATTACACCAGCAGATCTCTTCCCTGACTGAACACCAGGAATTCAGAGTTCCCAGACTAGTCCTTCCTGTGGAGGTTCTGTGCTTCCCTGGAGAGGGCTGGATTACTGCTAGCTTGTAACTGGTGATGACTGAGCTGCTCTCTGCATCTCGGCATGAAGTTTCCACATCATCAAGGGACTATTCTTCCATTTCAGCAATAAGATCAAGCCTATTCCTAAAATGTGGTTTCTACAAATAGGAAATGATCTTTTGATTGTGATATTCACCCTTAATGAATAAACAACTGTAGCATCAGAACATCTTCAGATTCTGTGCTATGTTATGTGTGATGCTAGACACCGAACAGAATGCTGTTCACCCTGCCACCTCTTTCCAGTCTGCAGACTATCAGCATCATACTTCTTCAGGAATCAAATGCAACAACAACAACAACAACAAAAAAAAAAAAAAAAAAAAAAAAAAAAAAAAAAGGAAAATGGGAAAATGAAGACAAGTGACCTCTACAAAGGCTCCAGCAATAACAAAATAGTATCAGTGACAGTGGAGATGCCCTTTTCATTAAAGGCCAGACTAAATGCCTCTCTAGCTTTTCACTAGTCTTGTAGAGAAAGCATCAGTATCAAAAGTTTTTTTCACATTTATTTTCAAAGAAAGCAGTCCCTTTCTCCTGAGAGCTGAGCATAACAGATCATATCCCTTGTAGGCTGAACGAGGAACTCTGGTAAAGGTCATGCACAGATGTCATTCAAACACACCTTCACCACACTCACACAGTATGCCTGCAATTAGCATACAGTCTTCTATGATCCATTCAAGCTCACTGCCAATACTTGAACGTCTATGAAAAGAGAGTAACAATCACGTGCAAGTGACACAAAATGAGAAGGACTGAAATGTTATTAGTTGATACAGCAATTTATTGACAGTAGGGAAAATATGGAGGCATATGCTAGGCACTGAGGAGGACTTATTCATAGCAATTAATGCAATTCCACAAACACAATCTGGAAAAAAAGTTCAAGCTCTGATGGATGCAACCAACACATGCACACACAGTGCACACATACTCTACCAGTAAAAGAATGGAAAACCTGGTGCAGTAATTCCTCCTTCTGTCTTTCCAAATTAAAGTAGAGAAAGTCAAGGTTTAGGCTAAGTGGAGAATTGTTCAGAAAACCAGAAGCACTGTCGTAAGTACAAACAGGTACAAAAAGGTTTAGGAGACAGGCTGAAGGAAGACATTAATGAATTAGATGACACTTTAGGGTAGATGATTTCTACTAAAGTTTATTTTTTCTAGAGTTTATCTTCATTTAAACTAATATGGGCTTTTAGAGAAAAAGAGAAGGCTAAGGTGATGGTCTAGTTTTCTAACAAATAAAATCAACATCTTCCCTTTGAGAGACTATAAAATCTGGCCTCCAGCTTTCCCCCAGTTGTTGTTGTAAACTTTACATAATCTTCACCAGTGGCTTTGTGTGGATGTGGCGTGTAGAACTAAGATAACAAAGGCTTGTGTAGAAAAGCAGCTCTTGAGAAAAAACACATTTTGCACAGATTACTCAAAACAAAATTTCAGAGAGGTTAAGAAAGCAGTCCAAAGTGTCCTTCAAAAACTCTTCGCTATATCAACACTGACAAGCATAACTCAGGTTGCTTTATAAATAAAATACTATAGAACTGTGTTAAGAACACTGTGACATACTTTGACAATAGCAGACTACTTCCTCTGCAGCATAAGATGGTGGTAAGGAGAAGTGGAAGAAGAAGAAAGTCATACTTCTCTGTGTACCTCTTGCTTTCCAGCCCTTCTCAACTACTAAATTGCACCAGAGGCAAGAATTCTCCCTGCCTCAGCACCATCTTCATACAAACAAGTAAAATAGCTGAGGGCTCCTCTAAACTCCAAGAAACAAAGGATTGAGGATTACCATGGCCACATACCACCACAAAGCCTCACTCAGATATTCAGTCTTCACATTGCAAAACCTAGAGTAGTACATGGAAGGAATTAGCTTTACTGCGTTGTAAGTCAGACAAGATGATGAAACTTGAAGCAGTTCTCAATTTTGTCTGGTTTTGTTTCTAGGAAGCTCAGTTATAAGAATAATGAGTTTCCATCTTGCCTTTGCTGCAGTCAATGAACAGGCATCAGGGTGCCTCATTCTATGCAAACAAGCGCCTTCTCCTCAGCAGGATCTACAAACTGCAGCCTATATAATGTAACTTTACCCACAGGTGTAATAGCATCCCTTTCACGGCACAACAATAGGTATTAGTACTACTATAATTTATTTATGAAGGCAGATTAGAAGCTAAATTGGGTGATTTTAAGGCCCTTGTGCACACGTCTACATGACCATGTCATCACTGCCAGGTATTCTGTTTATGCAACATTCACCTGGTGCAGTCAGTAGGAAGCCAGTCTGCCACTCACCCTGGGAGCACAAGAAGCTCATTTTCCCCCAGTACAGTGGCAGCAAGAGGACAAGATAACAACACTGCTCTACTCACAGGCTAATACCTCCACTCAGCATCTCTAAAGAAGCCATGTACCCTGTATTCTCACAGTCCAGGCACATGTCCTGAACAGTCCACAGGATCCCAGTACACTCTACTTTACCTGGGGTTGCACTTTAACAGCCAAGCAAGCACAAACTGATTTGGGAAGCACAAACCGCTTTCCCATTGCCCAGCAAGCTGAGCAGCCATGTGTACATATAGCGTGAATCCAAGTTCCTTCTATGTGTTTGGCCAACTTTACAAGCTACTGCAGAAAAAGCTGTGTGTACCCCTTGGGGTGGTTTGCTATGATGTAAGAGGGAGGAATAAGATGTATTTCCAACTTTTCCAATTCAGGTACAATCAGCTTCTATGAGAACTGTGATGTATTCCATACTAAGTGCTTCCTACCTTGATTCTCTGTCTTTTAGAAGAAGAAACTGAGGACAAAATGTTCCTAAATTATTTCAAAATAAAACCCAAGATGGATTGCTTGCCCAACCTTTCCTCTTAAGCCAACTTCCAAGCATGCTTATATTTGAAATTTTTACCGTTATCACCCTATTGAGGCTTGTAGTGTTCAATTTCCTTATTAGGGTGCACTCTGTTGATTTCTGTATGAGGGATTTTACCCGGGTTGTCATTTTACAAAAGGGGGAGTTAACAGGCAGCTGAACCCATCCATTAATATATATTTAAAGCCAGAAGATATTTCCTGCAATTTAGAAGCCCTAAGATTTTGATGTCCTGTTTTTATTTTGGGAGGATTATTAGGTTCTAATAATTGTGTGTGTGGTTTCTTTTGCTCTTTGTTTGTTTTGGGTTTTTTTTTTTGTTTGTTTGTTTAAACATGAAAGAGGGTGCATAACCCTTACCAATGATTTGGCTCAAGCACAGACAAAAGTTTGTTCTTTTGAATCTGAATGTCCACTCTTTGCAACAACTCTCTTCAGTAAAGATCAAGACATACAGAGGGCACAGGACTAGAACTAACCATTATTCTGTACATATTTGTCAAATGGGATAACAGGATCAAACAGGACGAGTTTATTCATAGTAAAATATGAGAAGTATCTTGGAGATATAAAAGCAACCCAAACCTCAATATGGGGAATGGATAACACACCCTTTGGCGAGCATCCCCAATGCTATTACATATTGGAGTAGGTCAGTTGAGAAGCTAAGCTCACCCTGTTGTCTCACAATTGGTTTCAAGAATGGCAATAACTTCGCATCATCAGCTGCTGAAGGCAACTTGGTATACGCCATTATACCTGCTTTGTTTCATTAAAAGCAAGTTATTGCTCTAGTTAATCCTTCTGTCAATTCAAACTGGAAAACAGGTTTTTAACTCTTCAACTTGCATTGATGAGAAGTTTGACGTGTGTGGCTTTAGCCTTCTGGGCTGTCAGCAGTTATGGTAAGAAGCTGTAGTGCAGGTGCCAAACTCACAGCAGAGAAGCAGCAGCCTGCACAGCTACCTGTGCTCAACTACCAAACCACAGATACTCCATGCAGCCAGTTCATGGCATGGAGCTGCTGTAGGGTCTGTGGCACAAGTCTTATGAGGAGCAACTGAGGGAGAAAAGGAGGATCAGGGGAGACCTTATCATTCACTACAGCTACCTGAAAGGAGGCTGTAGTAAAGTGAGGGTTGGCCTCTTTTCCCAAGTAAAAAGTGACAGGACAAGAGGAAATGGATTCAAACTGCACCCAGAAAGGTTTAGATTGGATATTTTGGAAACATTCTTTATGGAAAGGGTTATCAAGCATTGGAACAGGCTGCCTAGGATTGAGTCATTATCCTTGGAGATATTTATAAGATGTGTAGATGTGGCTATTAGAGACATGGTTTAGCAGTGGATTTGGCAGTTCCAAGCTGACAGTTGGACTCAGTCATAAGGGTCTTTTCCAACCTTAATGATTCCATGAATACTTTAACTCAAGCTAGTTTGGTTTGATCCATGTGAACAGAGAAGCAGTCCAACTCAAGCTGTACTACTCAAGTGAGGACAAGTCATTAATCACAATAGAACTTTAGCTTCCCATATACATTATGACAGCAGACAGTGCATGAGGAGAAGTAAGAATATTACGTCCTTATACTAGGAAGGAGGTAGGAAGAAAAAGGGTGTAAGAAAATACCACTACTTGAAATACAAAAACCCCCACCTTGCCCAAAGGGCACAGCATCAAAGACAAAATAACTCTTCAATTTCATGGAGCCATTTATCTCTACCGTTGACATCAAATGGAAAACAACTGAACTTGCAGGATCTAAGGACAACTGCTGCTTTCATTTCATTTTTCAACTAAACCATGCCTGCTCTATTTCACTCTTTGGTTGACTTGGTGACTCAGGCTGTATCAAGCTCTCAAGACAACATGATTCTTGTCACCACTGCAAAAGCACATGCCTCTTTATATTCTCCAATGCTGAGCCTCATTGTCTCCAACTGTAGGCTGTTTCCATTACTTTCATCAGACCTATATAGACCTGACTTATTAGTCACCACATCAGTGGCCCTCAAAAACACATCTATTTTGATTAATTGGTCTTTAGTTATTTGAAATAGTTTTTCAAATTAACTATCATTTTCCCCTTTCCAAATATCACTCAGCTAAGGGTAACTCATCAAATGCTAGCTTGCTCTGTTGTAAAACCAAAATAAATGGCTTTAACGTAGACATGCTTTATTCTGAGCATGACTGGGCAAAAACCTCACAATACAACCTATTCCAGTGACATCAACACTGAAGACTAGATCAGCAACCCTGAGCACAAAGCCATCTGCCCCACCAAGGACAAACAAGCATTCAGGATTGCTCCCTCTTCCATACTGTCCATTCCCTAGATCAGACTATATTGAGCTAAACTGAAGGATTCAGCCTGAAGATTGTAGAATATCTGGTATCTCTGCACTAAGTAGCCAAAAGCAAGAACGGGCCAGATGGCATTGCATGAAAAATAATAATATATACCTATATACAGCTGTACAGTATCTTCTACATGCCATGGCTACAAACATACACTATGCTGCCAGGCTAAAGGTAAAAACCTGGCCAGATTCAATACCACACTTTGTACATGCAAATGAATAGCACTTGCAAACTCAATACTTCAGGGACATAAACACAGACAGCAAAAAAGAAATTTTTCAGAAGGAACATCTTCTCTCCATTACAGAAATAATAAAACAGCATCCCCAATTTATTTGGGACTATAAACTCTGGCACACTTGAAATTTAAGTCAAAAGTATGTTTTAAAAATATGCTTTGAATCATTGCTCATCAGAGTCACTGATGAAAGATAAATAATCCCAAGTAGCCCCCAAGTTGAGGCATGTGACAGATTTCTACTTCACAGTTTATTTTGAATACTAACAATGATTTTCTATTTCAGGTTCCTAGTAGTAGAAAAGGTTACTTGAAAGAAACCATTTTGATTCATTTCTACAGCACAACTGTTAAATGCTATATGAGAGGGTTGTTTTCCCCAGTATGAAAACATCCAGAAGTCACTTAGCATTGAAAGGGACATCATACCTGAATAATCTTTATGGAGCAACAAAAAGCATACATTTTTCAACAGTTTCCTTCTAAGAAAGTACTTCAGAGGTTCAGAGAGGTCCAGGGAAATATCTCTGGAAGGTGAACACATTTAACAGCACACTCCTAAATACTGAATGTATTTCTATAGCATTCCTATAGCATTTCTGTAACAGTTTCAGTGGAGAATTCTCTCTGCTCTAAGTTAAATGCAGTTATGTGGAAGACAGAAGCAGCAGTACAATAAAGTTGCTGAAACTGCAGTTGTAGCTCTTTCAAAGTAAATATATAAGCAAACTGATTCTAACAAGAAAACTGCACATGCTGCATTAATGCACTGTTGTCAGGTGAAGATCCCACAAACAAACAGGTACAGCTGTCACTCATTCCACTGGAATTACCTGTTTTCATCAAGTGCAGTAAACTGTCACATCTCACAGCAGTGAGCTCATGCTCCCATCTCCCCCGGAAAAATCAGTATCATTGCAATTCCTGCTTCTTTCAAATGATTACAGGCTACCTGCTGTATTCTGCATTATAACTACATGCATATACTGAATACATACAGATGCAGCTTAAGATCTAAAACCGTATTTAAAGAAAACAGTTTATAACTGGCATTAGGAAAAAGCATATGGAATTGAGGCTTTTTCCTTTTTTTCTGTTATTTCCCAGTCCTGAATAGGATTTGCACATGAAACATTTAAACCAAGATCATAAACAAAATAATGGGTGATAAAAAGATTGAAAGAATTATTGGAAGTCATTTGTTAACACTGTAAGCCTACAGGTAATAGCTGAACTTGCTGAGATGCATTATTTGGTCAATATTTCTCATTTGGTTTAATGAAACATGATGGATAACCAAATGAGAGGAAATCTTACTTCAACATAGTAAGTCAAGCAAGTATCCCACTATAAAACAGCAAAATATTTCAGCACAAGAAGACATTTCAACAAGGCATACACACATCTCTTCATACAAGTGCAGGTGCTGTAGGAAGCAGACATGACCTTTATAAAGGCTTTGAAATCCAGAACTTTTCTACCAATTCCTCAAGACAAAATATGAAAATACTTAAATTAAAAAAAAAAAAAAGAAATCTTACGGCTTGAAATGCAGTAAGCCAGCCTGCAGTTGATCTTCCTGAACAGTTGCTTGTTGATTGGCCAAAGTATAAGTGTAAAGAGTTGAATGAAGTTAATGATCAGTCCTGACACTATAAATATGTAGCAGATCAGAAGGTGGCAAATGAATTGAGACTTCAGAAAGCCAACGATGTCCATGATTTGCTGAGAAAGCAAGAGGATACCTTCAGACACAAAATTCAGAAGACAACCTGCAAAACCAAATAGTATCAGCAGTTACATAGTGCATTTATTTCTATAGACAGACTAAAAACAAACTTCATGCTTATACTTAAATTAAAAATAAGTCCATTGTAGGAAAAGGCCTGATGCCAGTATTTGCAAAAGTAACAGTGTAAAGAGAATACTGTATTTGTGAAGCAATTCACATTTGGATTTGAAAACAAATTCTTAAGTTTCAATCTTAACTCTGTAAAACCTGTGAGCATATGACTCCACTCCATGGACAACAATACTCTCCTATAAAGTTTTCATTGATAAAATATGAGCAAATATTTTGGTTTGAACTATATGACAGCTTTAATATGAACTTATATTTTTATTTGAATTGTCTGTACTTCATGAGACATACACTGCCACCTCTGTAATCTTCAAGAGCAGCTCCAAAGTAAAGGCAAGCTTTAGAGCTTGGTTAGATGTGCTTTTCTCTACAAGCTATCCCAGCTATGGTCCCCAAACAAGAGGTAGCAGCCCCTTAATTCTAGCTTTATTGTCTTCTTCTCCCCTCATACTCAAATAACAGTTGATTTTGGCAAGAAAATAATTAGCTTTTATGCTTGGCTATGCACAATACACACAATTTCTTCAATTATTCCTTGACACTGATTCTGTCAGTTATAATCCATAAACCCAGAAATGAAACATCAATAACAGTACTAACCCGTGACCCAGAAGTGTTTCCAGAAAGGAATCAATCCTAAGGTTACTTATGAAATGTTTTTGTAATTTTGGAAAGGTCCAGTCCAATGTTAGCAATTGAGCATTCAGAGGAAATGTCCTCTGCAGAGAATTCTGACTTATCAAATATTGTACTGACCTCCCCCTACCATCACTACCACCACTGCTAGAATGAACACTCATCTCTCAGTAAACACAACCCCGGTATTCTGCATACAGTTAGACAGGAGGTGCTTCTGCCATCCTGTTCCACTCCTCCACTGCTTCCCCCTCTGAGGCATGGAATAGTTTTCCCAGGGAGGAAACCCTGAGACAGTATTTCTGAATGTGCCAGTCGCATGCAATAACAAAACAGCAGCCGTCAGCAGCCTAGAGAATTAACTGATGAAAAAAATCTTTATGCCTATCCTTTTAGTTTATATGAGACCCCATTATGTGAGGCACTGAGTCTAGATCAGTGACCTGAAACATTTATTTTACTGCTCTTTGCTGACTCTGCTGGCCACAGCGAAGAGCACACACAAGAATTGCTGCAGCGCCTTCGGAAGTTATTTAGCCAGTTTTTCAACCACGAGGAAGGTGAGGAAAAATTTAAGAAAGAATCAGTATTATTGTATAATTTATATTAAGAGTATATGGCAGTCCCCAGCCTATTATCAGCAAGCAAAGTGTGCCCTTTTGTTCCCTTTATCTTGCTGTACTATTCAGTACCACAGCTGACACCAGCTGTCGCTCAGAATGGCAGAACAGGCCTCTATTCATTGTAGTAACCACTGTCATGATACACGCAAAAAGCTTTTCCAGCTTTAACAAACCTTCCTATTAAAGATATGATTCTTAGGGCAGCAGACAATTTACTAGCTTGGGCTTTGATCAAAGGCATTGTTTTCGAAGGCCAAGCAGAATGAGAAATGTTGTCTAGTAGGAACCACTGCTGTCTTCTCCAATCCTTCCAATGAAGACTCAGAAGACAAAGCCAAACAATTAAAGAGAAAAAGGCAGAAACTTTCTTTAAAACAGTGAAAATAGAAGAAACCAGCTACCTGCAACTGGATGGTTTCAAAGACTCTACAGTGTCCAAGACCCTGATGACTGGGTTTATCCTACTGTCCTTGGCCAAAAATGATCACAAGTATTTTTGTGCTAGTCTGCCTGTTTAATTCTATCCCACAGAATCACACTAAGGTAATTCCCAGAGATCAGTCAGCCATGGGATAAAACATAAAAACAGCAGCCACAAATAAAAACCAGAGCACTGCTTATTTACTGAAAACCTGAAAACTCACTATTTGATATACTCAACATAAATCTACTGTAGAAAGTAGCTGACAGATAGACTTTGTAACAAAAATAATTAGTCTTTTTTCCACCAATTAATCCAGTAATTTTTTTTGCTACCTTTTCGTTATGACAGATGCCAAACTTTATTAAAATGTTACGTTTATGCAAATCATTTACTTCCTGACATGTCTTTAAAATAAAACTTCACAGAAATAAAAAAATATTGAGATAACCCTGATAAAACATAATTATTGCATTACAGTTTTATTAAGACACAATGGACTGTCTGAAAGTAATTAATTCCTCACTTTCCTAATTCAGCCATCAAACTTCAATTCAGTAAAGCTTCAGAGAGCTGTTTTAAGGCAAACTAAATCTACTTAAGCAGTATCATCCAAAGGCAACTAACCTCGCTTGCAAAAGGAACAAGAAATGAGACACTGCTTAAATTATTTTTTTCTGAAAAGTGGAAAACGACACAGAGAAATTTTCTCTTTTGACTATCTATAAAATATGCAACCTAAACATTGCATATGGAATGGTATCTAAGTTTCCATTTCTCAGACAAACTCATCAGATTTTTTTTACTGTTTTCATCACCCAAACTCCAAGAATGCAATTTATTCTCGGTACAAATAACAAAAAGAATCAGTTTTGATCTCATAAATGAGGTCTAGAAACATGCTTTTAAGAGTCCACTGGAACACCTTACACTTTGTCTTTCAAATAGTCCTCCTGGGTAGCATCAACAAAACACCAGTTTAAGTGATAGAAGAGTCAGGTCTTTAATTCTTAATCCATGATGCTGGTTTAATAAATTAGGGATTTCCTTATAGATAATGACTGAAAATTACAGCAATCTTTTAAAAACAAAAGGGCTAATCAATGCATTTTCTCAGAAGCTATTAAGATCAGAATGCTGCCAAGAAGCTCTCTTCTATCAAACACCTCTTTAAAATTAATTAGGGGAAAATGGCTAGCTAGAGCATCTAACCCAGAGAGGGACATTCTTTTTAACAGTTTTTCTTTGGAATGCAGAACAGAAGACTCAAACCTCAAACCTCTGTTTAGGGACCAAGTCAGCAAGCATCTATTCATGTGACTAAGAGGTCACATGTTCAGGTTTAAAAGTAAATTACATGACTATTCATTCTAAGTCTTTTCCCTCCAGCTTCCATTCTTCAGCAAGATCCACTGTGATTTCTACTTCAACTACTCTCAGCATTTCCTTCTGCTTAGACTAACTGACTGGGAAGACATAGAAGTTAAATGCCAAGCAAAGAACTCTATGCCAGCAGAACCTGCTCCCAATGAACAGCTCTATTTCATACTTCCAAGTCAGTAAATGTTTTGAGACTACAACTAGAGATCTCATAAAGAACATGTGTTTGCACTTTTAGAGAAAGCACACGATTGAAGCAAAAAAACTGTCACCCACTGTTTCCAAAGTTCATGTAGTATATAGAGTTATTGCAGTGTGGATAGCAACATGGTGTGTATCTGACAGCATCTAGATTGAGCTGATATCAACCACCTAGAAAGAGTCAAGTCAGCACTCTACCTCTTTTTTCAGTATATATTTCAAACTTACATGAAAGTTTTCACTTTTTATCTATTCTTTGATTCAGTCTTCAAATGCTTTGTTGCAACTTAAAAACAACCAACCAGATGATGATGAAGAGTATTCTTGCATTTTGTCATCTAAACCAGATTCTTGGATGGATGAATTACAAAAACTATTATGAAAATATGCTCAGGTCAGATTAAGCAGCTTCAGTAGTGCCTTTTAAGTCAGTTGGCACCAAAACCCCTGTATTTGGCACTGGTGAGGCCACAATTGAGTACTGCGTTCACTTCTGAGCCCCTCACTACAAAAGGACATTGAGGTGCTGCAGCACAACCAGAGAAAGGCAGGGGAGCTGGTGAAGGGTCAGGAGCCTAAGTTCTGTGAAAAGTGGCTGAGGGAGCTGGAGGTGTTTAGCATGGAGAAAAGGAAACTCAGGAGTGACCTCATCACTCTCTACAACTCCCTAAAGGAGGGTACAGCCAGGTGGAGCCAGCCTCTCCTCCCAGGCAACCAGAGACAGGACAGGAAGACACAGTCTTCAGCTATGTGGGGGGAGGTTCAGGTTGGACATCAAGAGGAATTTCTTCACAGAAGGGGTGATTAGACATTAGAATGGGCTGCCCAGAGAGGTGGTGGTGTCACTAACCTTGGAGGAGTTTAAAGGAAAGACTGGACCTGGCACTCAGTGCCATGGTCTGGTTGACATGGTGGTGTTCTGTCACAGATTGGACTCAACCTCTGAGGTCTTTTCCAACCTCATTGATTCTGTGAAAACAGCACAGACAGCAGCACTGCATATACATCAGAGTGTATTTAACAGCACTGCTGAACATGAAATACATATACAAAGGAAGTCACAGGAAGCCCCTGTGCTCTTCTCTCTCAGTCAGTGAGCATCAAGCTAGCAAAAGTGAGGTTGCATCCATGTATGTATTCATCTGCAAGGAGACTGTATCTGTACACACCACACCAAATATCTACTTGCCTCATGCTTAATTAGGGTTTCAATCACTTTCCACCTCCCCACAAAGACAACTACTAGAGCATTCTTTCTGAGCAACTACTAGAGCATTCTGCCCTTCTTTGTTATCAGCTGATGATAAGTTGTATTAAACTTCCCCAAGTAATGGCTATTTTGACTATGATGGTAACTACTGAATGACCCCGTCTTTACCTCTATGCATGAACTTTTTTGTCCTATTTTCTTCCCTTGCCCTGCTGAGGAAGAGGAGTGAGGAACAGTTTGGTGTAAACCAAGTCAGCCAATATCAACCCACCACAATTTCTCCAAAAATTCCCAAATTGGGCAATAACTTGAGCATATCTTAAGACTTTTCCCCAAAGTTAAGAGAACTTAGGAATGCTTTCAGATTTTTGTAAGAGTCCTGCATTCCTGAGCTGCACATTGTTACAACAGAGAGATCAGTCAGTCTGGCTGTTTCAAAAGCTGAAGAATGCATACCATCTACCAGCAAGATTTAGAATTTCAAATCTCTATAACTGCTATAAAACTGACTTACTGTTTGTCTTCTAGTGAGCAGAGAGATAATTTGCATAACAAAGTGTAAACTGAAGAAATAGAAGTAATAATCTGTGAGTTTTCAAATGGTTATCACAACATAATGCTTTCCTGTTGCAGAGGATAGATAGATACGATTGTTATTTTAGCTAGCCGGATGTCACTTCTACCCTTGGATGAATCCTGGAGTGAAATGGACTGTTCCTCCCACCCTGCAAAAGATTGTGGTTCATCCCGCACCTCTGTACCTGCCCCTAAAACAGAGTCTGTAACCCCATTGGCCCATGCCTTGTCCCAGCCCACCTAGGAACCCCTGAAAAGGGGGCTCCGAGCGGCCATGCGGCCTCTTGGACTTCCTCCCTCCTCCCCTCTTGGCCCTCTCCTCCCCTCTTGGACTTCCTCCTTTCTCCCCCTCTGGGGCTTCCCCTCTCCTAAACCCTCCGTTTCTCTCTCCCCTCCCCCGTCCTCCTAAGCCCAGCCACGTGCTACGCCTGAGAGCACGAGGCTTGGGCATCCCTGAATTCTCCAATAAACCTCTTCCCCCAAGAGCAAGCTTCAGAGATCTCTGCCTCCCTACACCCCAACCGTGCAAGAGGAGCCTAATCATCCCTCAACTGGCGCCCAACGTGAAAGAAAAAGGAACCCAGGAATCTCGACACCTCCATGCACGGTAATTACCTGTGATAGCCTCCTCTTCGCTCTGAGCACAGGCTGTCGTTGCTAAGCAACGTAGAAGCCTTATCTCTTTAAAGTTTGCCGAGGCATTTTACCCTCGAGCACCATCGCCTGTAAATAGCCGGCTTTTGGAGCTCTTGGGACTGCCCGAGCAAGGAGCTGTGAGCTGGTGGCACGTGGCCACGTTAAGAGAGCGCACCGAGCACTGCCTAGCACTGCCTGCGCTGGAAGCCCCGAGGGGGGAGGTCTGAAGGTCCCGAGCACGGAAAAGCCGTCCGGAGAGACGCCCGGAGCTCTGAGGGGACCTGTGCAGAGTCCTGAGGAGAGGATCTCTGCTTTTGCGAATTTGAGGTGAGCTACACAGGTCTAAAATATGGGACAATCCCACTCTACCCAAGATAGAGATCTCTATAAACAATTGAACCATCTGTTACGTAGTCATAATAGTACTTTGCCCAAGAAAGAGTTAAAATCCCTCTTGGAATGGGTCCTGCCCCACTTCCCTCATACTGATCGATCAGCCGCCTTTACCAAAGAATTCTGGGACTCAGTAGGTGATAAGCTTTTTATTGAGATTTCCAGGAGAGACGCCGTTGCCTGCGACCTACTCCCAGCATTTAGAGCTGTGGCCGAACTGTTCGTTCCTCGAACGCCGGTCCCGGCCATGTGGCCGGCCCGCGCGGCTGCTGACGACCGCGCCGCGATCCCCTTCCGCCCCGCCCCTCCCCCTCCCGCCGCGGCCCCGGCCGCAACCGCCACGGCCGCGACCCCACCCCCTCCCGCCGCGGCCGCCCCCCTGAGCGACGCGGTGCCCGCCGCCCCCGCCCCGGCCCCTGCGACCCCCCACCCAACACCCCCACCGCGCCGCCGGGCGCCGGCCCCCGCGGCCGCTCCCACCCCTGCCGCTTTTACCGCGACCGCGAGCCCACCCACAACCGCCGCGGCTGCGCCGGCCCCCGCGACCACCCCCCGCACCCCCCCGATCCCCGCGCCGCGCCGCCTGCCGCCGGGCTCGGCGGCCCCCGCCGCGGCCGCCCCCGCCCCTCCCGACTCCACCATGACCCCACCCCCAGCCCCCGCGGCCGCCGCTCCTGTCCCGGCCCCCGCTGCCGCCCCGCCCCCCCTACTGGCCGCGGGGCTCCTGCCCGCCCCGGCTCCCCCCGAAAACCCTCTAATAGCAGCGGCGGTTGCTACTTTGGCAGGCTCCTTACAAAGCGCCCTCGCCGCGTTTCTACACACGCTCGACCCGGCTCTCGCAGCCGCCGCCTTGCCGCCGCTGCCCACGCCGGGAGAGCGCGTGGCCACGCCCCCAATCCCGGACGTGCGGCAGGAAGCACCGGGAAGCCCGGCGCCTCCACCCCAGCCTGAGCCGCGGCCACGGGGGGACACCCCGGGTCCCCGCGCCGCGACTCCGCCACCCCCCGCCCCCCGGCAACCCCCCCGCGGCGCGGGGCCTACATCAGACGGCTCCGGCAGGGCGGCAGACGCGGCCGCCATCTTGGTTCGGCTGGCGGACCACGTGGTGCGCCCCGCGCATGCGCAGTTCGCGGTGCCCCCGGTCCGGCCGGTCCCCGTCGCCTCTGCCGCGCCGCCGATAGAGCCTGCCACTCCCGCCGCGCCCCGTGCCGCGACCCCACCACCCCCCGCCTCCCGGCAACCCCCCCGCGGTGCGGGCCCAACATCAGACGGCTCCGGCGGGGCGGCAGACGCGGCCGCCATCTTGGTTCGGCCGGCGGACCACGTGGTGCGCCCCGCGAATGCGCGGTTCGCGGTGCCCCCGGTCTGGCCGGTTCCCGCCGCCTCTGCCGCGCCGCCGACGGAGCCCGCCGCTCCCCCCGCGCCCCGTGCCGCGGTGTGCGATCAACCAGAACCCCCGAGCTCAGCGGCGGCGCCGGCAGAACCCCCGGAGCCGCCAGAAGGAGCCCCACCGCCGACGCCGGGGACCACCGAGTCGCTTCCGGGTTTGCCGCTAAAGCCCTCCGTGCCGGGTGCCCGCCCGGAACTCCGGCCAGCCGTGCAACAAGTAATTCTCGTCACCCCACCGCCGCCCCTACAGCCCCTGGATGCCCCCACTTCCTCTCCTAGGCTGCATCCACATTCCACAGCTGCAGCCTCAGCTTGGAGAGATCCCTCCGCATCCTCAGGTTTCTCCCACGAGCCTTTGCTGACAGTCTCCACTCTTGCCCCTCTGCCCCAGCTGTTGGCAGCTGCTGCATCTAATTCACAGCTTAGCACGCAGCCAGGGAAAGAGGAACAGCACCTGGCAGCTGCTTTGACGAGTACAGGATCCACAAAGAACTGTGCTAGCCCTACCAGTACCACCCCTGCTGCCTCAGTTTCCCAAGATGCTCAGGGGATCATTGATGGCCTCCAACTGATGGACAGGCATATATCCAAGCCTCATAGTCCCAGAGAGTGGACAGCTGTCCCATCTCTGGACGAGAGAGAATTCCTAGTAGTGGCAGGAGATAGTAGCTTCCCTTTCTCCTATGGTTACCAGCTGTTGGGTACCATAGAAAAGACATCTAAAGCCCTAGAAAGCAGCTTATTAAAACAGAAAAGGGGAATATATAAGGCCACACCCCAAAATAGGTTCAGCAAAGCCCCATATGCATACAATTTTTCAAATTGCTGTATAGGACAGCCTGACATCCCCATTTACAGACACTTTCTGAACAACAAAAAAGTAAAAATAAAAGTCTTGATCAAAACCTCAGTCACAAGAGAAATAGAAAGCCCATATAACCTTGTAACATGGGAGAGAGGGTTTGCTTGTGTCTCTACAGGTGAAGGACTCAGATGGATCCCGGCAAAGAATGTAAAGCCTTACCATACACCAAAATCTGGCAGTGCCCTCACCAGTGGCAATGACTTTGCAGGTGCAAACCAAGAAGCAGGCGCTCAGATTTGAACTGTGCTAAGACGAGATGAAAACTACCTGCCAAAAACAACTCAAGACTATGGACATTTGTTTTCACATGCATGTTACTTTTGTACACTTGTTGTTACATTTGTTCTCTTATTTTTGTATTGAAGTTTCACCTATAGGTTAACCAAAGACAAATGCCTGGGTAACTCTGGCCAAGACTGCAAGCTCTGATACCATATCTCTAACTGATACAAAGCTCTAATAGACTTTTTCAACCTAGTCAATTATAGAACCTTCCCCAAAAGGTTTTTATAACACTACCTCAGTTAAATTCTTCCATTAGACTAAAGTATTCAAATGGTTAAAATGCTCAATCAGTAAAGAAATAAACGCCACCTTGATTACAATTAATAATCTAGCTAAACAGTTTAACTGAAGGTTTGAGCTCTGCATCTTGGCTGAAGGAACTCTGTAAAGTAAGCTTGATTGTTTTTAGAGTAATAAGTGTAGTTTCATTAGCAATATGTTATGTACCCCAAGTTGTGCAAAAATAGTAATTAAGTCTGTATTTACCTTTTCAAAAGTTTAACGAAAAGGGGCAATTGTTGCAGAGGATAGATAGATACGATTGTTATTTTAGCTAGCCGGATGTCACTTCTACCCTTGGATGAATCCTGGAGTGAAATGGACTGTTCCTCCCACCCTGCAAAAGATTGTGGTTCATCCCGCACCTCTGTACCTGCCCCTAAAACAGAGTCTGTAACCCCATTGGCCCATGCCTTGTCCCAGCCCACCTAGGAACCCCTGAAAAGGGGGCTCCGAGCGGCCATGCGGCCTCTTGGACTTCCTCCCTCCTCCCCTCTTGGCCCTCTCCTCCCCTCTTGGACTTCCTCCTTTCTCCCCCTCTGGGGCTTCCCCTCTCCTAAACCCTCCGTTTCTCTCTCCCCTCCCCCGTCCTCCTAAGCCCAGCCACGTGCTACGCCTGAGAGCACGAGGCTTGGGCATCCCTGAATTCTCCAATAAACCTCTTCCCCCAAGAGCAAGCTTCAGAGATCTCTGCCTCCCTACACCCCAACCGTGCAAGAGGAGCCTAATCATCCCTCACTTTCCCCTTCTCCCTTTTAAGTTTTCTTCCTGATGTGATCTAATGTAGGGAAAACACAAACTCTGCATGCCTGCCAGGACACAAGTCCTCTGTGTACACATACCTTACTTTGCAAAATGCACAGCAGAGCTCCTGTTAGACTCAGTGTTTATACAGTAAGGTGAGGAGAATGACAGCAGTTCGAGAGAGGCATGCATTGTCTGGGAAGGAGTGGGAAAGATCGGGAGCAACTGCCCAAATTCTAGTGAGAAGAAGTTTAGTCTTGCTCCTTTCCAGAAGCATGAAATATTCACGGAGGAGGGAGATGAACTTAAACACATATCAATAAAAAACTCCTTGGAGATGCAACATTTAGAGACTGAACTGCTTGATGCTGAGAGGAGGCATTTATTTGGAAAATTAAACCCCTTGAAGTTAAGGGCTTCTGTTCAAAGTTTCTAAAGAGATCCTCAAAAATATGTGACGGTGAAGTACATCAGTTATCTCAGGTGCAGAATATGAAGTTCACAAAAATAGGACTGGAAGGCAAGTTGCTTTTTTCCAAAATGCCAAGTGTTGCTGTTCAACTGTTTCCCACACAGATTTCTGTACTTAAATACATATAAATATATATAAAGCACAGTGATTTGCAATTTGTTTGGGAAAAAATTAAATAAAGAGCTGCATTAAGATAGCGAAGATGTAGATGAGTTTATCAGAGTTCAGTCCTGGGGACCACCGAGTCCCTCTGTTTCCTTTTTTACTTCATTAACTAAAAAGTCACTTGCACCAACAATAAGGGCAGCACCATACACAAATAAAATTTAGGGACTAAGCAAATCAGCAGGACTAAACAGTAAAAAATGACAAGAAAGTATACTAAGAATCTAAGCAGGATGTGGGCTAAGCAGAATGCTGTCACACTAACAAAAGCAACCTGAATAATAGTTCCTCAAAAATAACTGAGGTGAATAACCACAAGGGTGTAGAACATGCAACTATATCACATGTTTACAGACAATTTAATATTTGTTTTCATGGTCAACATTATGTGCTTAATCCAAGGCAACCAGACACGTATGTTACTGTCATCTGGCACTCTATAAAAAACAACCCCCCCACAAACATGCTTGCACAAAGTCACTTCAGGGACTTACGGTATTCTGCAAAAGTACAGGTGGTTTGTTAAATTACTGATTCTGAATGCTTTCAACAAACAAAGCCTTAGCAAATATAAACACATCTATGTATGTCTCTAAGTAGAGATGCTTTTGCATTTGTGATGTATGAAATTTTGACATTTTGTACAGAACAGTCACTGACCAATTGGGCAACTGTTCATTTGAAGTACAGAGATCAGAGTCAGTCTAGTTATGGCACTGATCCTCAGTGCACAGCCTAAGAAAAATCACTCAAGGATGAGATCCACACCATCACTCCTTACACAGGAAATGAACACATTAAAATCTATAGAGGCAGCAGGGGCAGTACAGCAGGATGTTGCCACCTGCCTTTGTAATACTTACCCAGCATCAAGGGCATACTGATCACCTCTACACTGGGCATTTCAGGAACAGATCCAACACAAGAGTAGCCACTTCAGTAGTTATTAAAAAAACACTTCTTTTAAAAGAGCCCAAATAAATGGGGGTATGGAAGAAGGTCAACAAAGGATTATTTAGGAGCTGGTAAATAAACAGGGCTACTTTTTAAAATTGTGCTGGGAGTCCAAACATTCTCTTGATAAGAGATAAGCTTTGGAAAGAAGGCCACTCCTATGAAGACTCATAGCTTATGCCACTGACTGCCCTCATCTTGTTTTAAGAACTATAAATTACATTCACAGCAACATAAAGAGTCAGTACAAGGTACAAGAACTGCTTACACAGTCTCAAGAGACAAAATACTTCTCCTGCATCCAAACCACATTTAGGTGTGAGACAACACAGAAACATGGATCACATTTACTTCAATGCTTCAAGTATTTAATCCTCCTATTCTTACCCACAATGAGTTGCAAAGTTAGATCACAAAAGTATCACCTCCTAACTCCAGTTCTGCAACAGACAAACACAGCTCTAACACATAAGCAGTTGTATCCAGGCAGAAGAGTTTCATAGCCTCTCAGCAGATTTACTAACATGAGCAAGTCCATTTCTCTATGCAAGATCAAATCCTTCATGTATATAGGATTAGAAAGCAGTTATGGATTTTGTTGATTTTTTTTCCTGTACTTATCCATCCCGTTGGATAGGAAAAGCCATTCAGAAGACACTAATACAACAAACCTGGAAAGATCCCTGTTGCTGCTCCCCTTTACCTCCCCAGGCAGAGAGCTTGTGAAAGTTACACGGTAAATCTATGGAACAGCCAACAGCAGAACCACAACCTGCCACTTCCCCAGGCTCCAGTTTTCAACACAAAATGGTACTCTTCATACTCCTTTATTTGCCTTCTTGCCCACCCTCATATTTGCCTCACAACACCTTTTTAAAGGCCACACATAGAGAGCAGAGATGGAATGGACACATCCCACAAGGACCTTCAGTGGAAGCAGATGATGCAATAGGCATAAATGTTACTGTACAACCCAGGATGTATGTGCTGATCTAATGCACTCTGCTTTCCCTTCCTTTCTTCATTCCTCAAGAAATGCAAGTCAAGTATTCAGCAACTTGGATGGTTCTGTACCATAAACTACAAGTTACAACTTTAGCACCAAGTGGGCAGTATTACGTGCATGTGCCCACAAATATACCTCTTTCCTATTATTCTTACCCTTAGAAGGAATTAAAGGCATTGACAAATGCTACGAAGACATCAATTGGAAGATAAAAATCATTAGCACTGGGAAAGGGGTTAACTTTCTTTCCTTGTTCCCATATAAAGACCTCTTTATATTTTCTGATATTTTGATTTTCATTTTAGTAATTTTGGGCAATGTCTTTAAGCCTTTTCCTAGGAGTCTAATTCCTAGCTCATAGGGCTTTGTTGTATTGGTTATTTAAAAAAAACCAAAGTGCAACTACAGAATAATATAGAATTTGTGGCAGCAAGATTATTAAAAAATAATAATTGTGGCAGAGATTGGGCATAACAAATGAGCTGAGAACCATGGTGACAGCACTGCTGGTTTCAAGTGCTTCCACCACTGAGCTGTGGGCCAGTAACAAATTTTCTACTGTCCCCAAAACCCCAGTATGGCAACTTCTAATGTGGTGCCTCTCTCTGAGCAGCTGTATGGCCCCTGGTGGAGACAACTGTCTTCTCCTGCCTGGCCCTAGGTCTAAGTCCTGCTGCCCATGCTGCCACAAATACAACAGGTACATGGCACAGACAACATTCTTTGTGCTTCCAAGTCACACAGTATGAGCCGACAGCACTGACCTCCATGAGGGAATCCAAAATCTTCCAGTACAAATCACAAGATATTGTTCACCGTGCTGGAAACAAGAAGTGCCATTACCTGATTACAGCTCCAAGTGAGCTGCTTAGGTTTTTGTATCTTCTGTGACAGGAGACAGCCTCCTTCAGCTAAGCCATTTGCATATATTTAATTATATGAAGCAACATTAGTATGCTCTTTGAATACTAAGGAAACATCAAACAGAAAAAAGACTCACAAGGCCTTTTTTTAACCTTTAAGTATTGATTTAATTTGTCTGTATTCTATCATAAGATGTTGAAGAGTATAAAGTAGCTGAATCTCTCCTTTATGAAAATCACATCCCAAAACTGGAAATGACAACACAAACAAAAGATGTAGCCACACCAAGACAGAGATACACAGGATATTCGTACTTATTCATTAAATACTGTTCAATGATTGTTTTTGTAGAAAATAGTTCAACTGAAAGAGCTAACACCCAATACTTAAAACATCTTATAGCTGAGATCTCAGTGGCATGGTTCCAAAAAACAAGATGCCAGCTTCAGAGAAAGGCTCAGATGCACCTACACAGGAAACAACCAGACATCAGGTAAAAACCCAAATAAACGTGGTGACAGCTTCACCCACATATCAGCAGTCCCATTCTACATCAGTTTTCACTCACCTCTGCCTTATGAGTGTCCAGAACTATTCTGCCACAGCACGAACTAGGAATTCTTCTAGCCTCCTCATTCTGTCTGACCATCAGTCCCCTAACAGCCTAATTTAATTTGAGAACTTCAGAGAATTAAAGCCTTTATCACAGGCACTAGTAATAAAGGGAGGTTTCATTTTGGAACCGATTCAAATGAGCCAGAAGAAATCTCTCAACAGGTTTCAATTGTCTTTGTTGTTTAGCAAACATTACGACTCTGTAACAGGCAAATGTGATGTAACTAATTAATGATCCTGTATTCTCAGCACCTACAGCCAAGGCTAGTCAAAACCACCTTAAATATCGGCAAGATCATTCAGAGAGAGTGTTTGATCTGACTGCATTTACTTTACTGGATGATAAGTGTACAGATGTTAACAGCTCCTAAATATGCAGCTAAGAATCCAGGAACATTTATATAAATTTTGCACTCAATTAAGCTTTAGACACACCAACACCTACCTGGATTTTCTACAGCATCACTGAACGACAGCATGTACCCAGGTCCTTTTAAAAGCCTGGTTTTGAGCATTACTCCTGCTATCTTTAAATATTTTTGAGATACTTTTACAAGGCTTAAATTCAAAATGAAGTTTTTTTCTGTCTCCTCCTTGGGTGAAATGCAATATTTACACTCAAAAGGCACAGGCACGTAAAAAACATACAGTGAGACAAAATCACGGGATTAACCCCTTACAAATCACCTGTGACTTGAAGGGGGGAATCTCATAAATTATTCAAGTTAAATTGTAGTCTGCTTGCAGGCAGAATGCTTCAAGATCTTCCAGAAGTGCAAAGCAGTATCTGCAGTAGAATTATTTTCCAAAATGCTCAATAGATATGATGGAGACAGTGAGAGAAGCAGGATACAGCTTAACTTTCAGAAAGCAGCTGTCACTTGAAATCATGTGCCATTTCCACATATAGACTCCCGCACAAATATATTTATTTCCCTGTCTTTAACAGCAGATGTTGAGTTTCCAATAGGTGAAAAAAAACCTGTATTATCTGCCAACTGAACCAGCATGGACAAACCTATACATCTACCTGGATCCTGCTGGGAAACTGTGACTGAAATTTAACTTTGCTGGTCCAATTAAAAGGCAATCTGGTGCACATCAGTGGTTTTTTTTTCAGATGTTAATAAGCAATCCCACATGCAACTGAAATCAGTGTGCTCATCTTTGCCTGCAACTCCTAACCTTCTGGCAAGTAAACCTGCTCTCAGTGACCTCTATCTCTGACTTCTTTCCAGCCTAGAACTGGTTAATTACCTTTCACTGTTCCTGTTATTTATGCTACAGGAGAAACCTCAAGCCAGGTCAGCCCTTTTGCAAAAAGCAGAAAATTATTTCAGTGTAAAGCTCTTTGTGGCTGAATATAACATGACAGACAGAAGAAAAGAATGTCAAAACAGTAGCATAAGAAGCAAAAAGGCTTTAAGTTCAAGTTGAAGAACAGACTACTAGCAGGCCCATAACCCAGCATCTCCTGGTGGGCTCACTACAGTTGTTACACTGCTGTGCTCGGTTCCTAACACATAGCTTACGTGTCTTTTCAGCAAATCCATTACAGCTACCATATTTTTCTCACATTATTAAAGATGGGTCTTTGCAGCATCTTCATCCTTGCCACAACACACAGTTACTCTCATTCATTTCTATTGCATCCTTCTGACCTTACCTTGGACCCTTATCACCTTACTAGTTCGAGGCACTTGGAGAAAGACAGGGGAAAAGCATGAAAACAAAGTGAGTCAGCACTTTCTGAGCAGCACACAAGCATTATTCAGAGCTGATCAGGGTACTCACCACAGTCAGATGAGCATGAGCCCAAGACCACCAAACAACAGACTGGTGAGCAAACTTTCCCAAACACCTCAAAATGAGTCACTGGGCAAGGCCACCCCACAGACAAAGCACTTCAGGGAAAAAACACACTCTCAGCTGCCTCGTACCAGTGCTAAAGGGCAACAAAGCACAGAGGGTACTGTTCTGTCACACTTCTACTTCCCTTACAAAATGCCTACTGCATTCAGTACAGCTGAATCAAACACACCTGATGAGACTATTGCCTTGACTTGTATAACATTCTCCCTAAAAAGCAAGGCTCACAGCTGCAAAAGCTTTTCCTGAGTAAAGTACATGCACAGTGTCTTACTATGCACTGTTGCCCTCCTGCTCCCTTATCAGGACACACTGACAGCAGTAGTAGTGATGATATTAGTTAGGGAAGTGGTGTTCCACATCCTACAGTGGAAATCTGAATTCTTATAATTTAAGACCAAATTACTGATAGAAGGTCTAAAGGTCACAAGTGCTCATTTGCCACACAAGAATAGTACCTTGCTACTCACAGCACTGCTGCGACAGTATCTTCCTACAAAAAGAGATTTGAAGGGGTTTTGTTCCCAGTCTTCATCTTTCAGCAATAAAATTAAGGGTACATAACAGGAAAAAAAAACAATCCACTCCTTTCAGCATGGCAGAGTACAGCTGTAGGATTCTCATCCATCATCTGCAAGAGACCTCTTCTACAAAACTCCCGTCTGTTATGGTACAGTAAGTCCATTAAACTGTGAGTGATGTACAACCATCACTCCAGGATAGCACACCTCACTCGAGAGAGATGAACACTGCTTCAGTGCCTCTGCATTTGCACTGGACAGAACAAGATTTACTGTAAAAACAGCCTCCCCAGCAAAATGACTACCTATTGAGTTACAAGAAACACAGTTAATTATTGTACTCTGGCCACAGCATTCTCTGTTCTGCGACTGTGAGCAAGTGCTAACCTCTCTGTACAATTTCTCCACGCCTAAAATACATTACTTCTACCTTGTTGTGAAGCACCTACTAAAATCTGTTAAAGTGCTTGCCAACAACACAATTAAACTTTACTTAAGGGCAACCTTTATCCATAAGCATCTTGCAATATGTTCTCTCTTCTCTGCAGGCTTCCCAACATATTCTTCCACAGGAAACCTGGCCCTGTCATCCATAAAATAAAGTTTCATTTTTTGATAGAGCTTATTCAGGCATGATTAATGCAAAATATTAATAGGGAAGAGGAAAGCTACACATAACATTTACACTAATTTCTAAAGTGAATCAATATGTGTTTTAATCCATAGCGTTTGGAAAAGCACACCATTGTATCAGATATAAGCAGATAAAGAAAACGGCATCATTTAGAGCACATCAACTCATTCTACTGATCCATGCAGTCAGTCATTACACAGAAGTAGTCCTGGCATATATAAACAGACCTCTGTATGTCTACACCAATCTTATCTGTCACACAAGAAGTTAGAGGAAAAAAAAAAGCTGCAAATTTCAGCTTAAGTTGTTTCACAACAGTTTCTCTACTCCAGCAGTTCTTAGTTATTTTGCTACTCACTCTAGTGTGAAGTCATTATCAGTACAAGCTGAGGCTATAATCGCCTGGTACAACTTCCTGTGCAGGAGGCATCACTGTTTTTAAATATATGCTTGGGGTTTTTTGTTTGAGAGTTTCTGGCATCCTTCTACCTTCTTGTAAAGCATTTTCAGTTTTCCTGTAGCAGCAAGGTTGCAATCTCCCACACAAGCACCTGCATAAGGTATATCATTCTTAGATGTCTGCACAAGGACTTAAAACACGACTTTTAGAAATACGTAACAAAGATAAGGATCAGAAGTCTTGGTGTGACATTGCTAAAACAGATTCTTTCGTGGGTTCTTTTCAGCCATTCCAGTGAGTGCTCACTTGTTGAAATAAATGCTAAAAAGCATTACTTGTCATTTAAATAATGTTCACCACATGGTATCAGCCGAATACACACCTTAACTCAGTTCGCGGCCATTATTTAATTCGGCTTAAATATCTTTATGAACAGACGCCGATAGGCGAAAGGCAGAGCTCCTACAACACGTGAGCACGTCACCAGGGAGGCAGCCTGCCCCTCTCCCCGCTCAGCTCACGGACTCCCGGGTGCGGCGGACGGAGCAGCTGCCACGACCGAGCCGCGCCCGCTGCCCGCTCCGGACCCGGCCGGGGCACGCCGCGCTCGCTCCGGAGCGGCGCCTTCGGGGAGGCGGCAGCGAGCGGCGATGGCACCCGCCCGTTCCCGGGGCAGCCGCACCGCCCGCCCCATCCCCGGCCACCGCCAGCCGCGCCGAGCGGCCAGCACCGAAGGGAAAGTGGAAGGGGCGGCACGCCCGCCCGGCGCGGCAGAGCCGGGCCGCCGCAGCTCCGCCGTTTCCACGGAAACCCCGGCGCGGGCAGAGCTCGCCACACAAAGGGGGCTCGCAGGCGGCAGGAAAATTCTCGGCGGCCGCGGGAGACACGGCGCGGGTCCGGGCGGCGGGGAGACCCGGCCCGGCGACGAATAAATCAGGGAACTTGTACACGCAGCCCACCGCCCGCCTCTCCCGCACGCCCCGCCGGCGGCTGCCGGGCCCTCGCCTCGCCGCCACAGCGCGCCGGGGGGCAGCAGCACCAGGGAGGGGCTGGCTCGGGGCTGGTTTGTCCGCCCAGAGCAGCGCGCCGGGCGGGGAAGGGAGGGCGGCCTCGCACCTGCGGAGCGCGGAGGGCGCCGGGGCAGAGCACGTACCTGGCGCCGGCGGGCCTGGGCACGCGTGCCGCGCTGGGGCGCCGGGAGCGGGCGGCGGCCGAGCCGCACCGGCTGCCACTACTTTGCACGCGGCGGGAGCGGGCGGGCGGCTCGGGCGGGGCCGCCAGGCTCCACCCGCCGGGCGGCTCCTCTCCGGGAACAGGGCCCCCCTCGCCTTCCCTTCCCGCCGTCATCATGTCACTTCCTCCGGGGGCGGTGGGAAGGGGCGACCCCTCCCCGCACCGCCCTCGCCCGCCCTTCGGGGCGCCGCCGGAGCAGAGAAGGAGAGATCGCGGTGCCGCGCCGCGACTGAGGAAGGGCCGTGGGCTCCGAGGAGGGAAGGGGAGCCGGGGAAGCGGCGGCCCGGGAGAAGGAGAGCGGCGTAGCGCCCGTCCCCTGAGCGTCGCCGGCCCTGGTCGGTACTGAGTGCTCTTCATCCCTTACCGGGACAAACGCGGGGTGATGCGCACCTGTGACCATCTGACCCTTCAAGTAGAAACCGGGCAACAAAAAGGAGCTCCATGGCCTGGATGCTGTGGAAAAAGATAAATGCCGTGGCAGCCATCCAAGCACCGAGTACCCTGACACACAATATTCACTCTATGTGAGAACGCAAACATTTGCTGCCAGGCTCTGATTGTGGGGTGAAAGGCAGCTTCCATGAATAGGGAACAGCAGGAACTGAGTCTATTATAAACACCCAAAACGTTGGAAGGTGATGGTGACTGGGATGACACATCACTGGGACAGCACTGTCAGCTGCTGGATGTGTGATTATATAGCAGGGCTGGAGGGTTCCTGAATCTGGGGGCTGGCAGGCAATGAGCTGGATAGAGCAAAGTCCTGTTTCAGTCCCAGTCCATACCAGCCATGTAGAATCCCTTTCTACCTTCCATGTAAGATGAACTCAAATTAAACACTTGTTTTGGTTTAACTCCAGTCATCAGCTACTGGCTAGGCATCTGTCAGTGTCTGGTGAGCACTCATACTGTGCATCACTCATTTTTCCAGGGTTTTACTCCTCTCTCTCCTTTTCATTATGCTTATTGTTATTGTTGCTATTATCACTACTGCAATATCAAGGCTGCTGCACAAGGGAGGAAAGCCTGGAGCTGAGGGCAGCCACACCACAGGCAGTGTTCTCACTGGCCAGAGCACTTTGCCACAATTCCTGAACAGGGCAGTGGCAGCACAATGCAGCTTCACTGACAGTCCTAGACAAGATGAAGCAACGAAACAGGTCTGAATATTGTACAAAGAGCATAAGGCCACAGCTGGACACAGAGCTACAATAGCAGAGCTACAATAGGGTTGGGAAACAAGGACCAAACAAAACGTGCATGTATCTACTAGAAAGCTCTGATGGGACTAAAGGCCCAGAGCTGGGCTTAAATGGAGCTCTGGCCCATGGGCCGTGTGTGTGGATCCCAGGGGAGGCTGGTCAGGGCTATCAAGGTGTAACTGTGCCATCAGTGCCCTGGCAGGCTCCTGCTGATGGGGTGTGTTGAATGTACTCTTTGAGAGGTCAAGATTTGGTTACCTTCTTCCCATTTGGTTATGGAGGAGTTGAATCTAGCTCACTGACCCATGGTCTAGCTGCTGAACTGCTATGTGGCAAGAGATTGGTAAAGGGAACTTCTCCAGCCATATTTTAAAAGTATGACCCTGTGGCTGCATTTTGAGAAAGGGCTAATTCCAGGCAGAGGGAAAAAATGAAAATCCATGAATGAGGCACCTAATTATGGAGAATGGCTGGGTTCGTAGCACAGCCATATCCAAAGCATCCCCAACCACCTACCTGAAGCAGCTTTGTGAACTACATGTACAGATTCTTGGGATATTACTCCAAGGTATCTTATTCAGCATCTAGGTAACATCCTGAGAGCCAAGACTCCAAAAACCAGTGATACTGAGTGTGCTGGTTTCTCAACATGTTTTCCTTAATTTTCCTTGAAACTAAACTCTCTGTAGCTGGTTATTTGTATGCTCTGATTTTCTGTGAACCCATAATAAAAATCTGACTTTTTGCTTTTGTTAGTGTTAAGCTGCAGCTGAATGTAATAGGCTTTATGGATGCTTTACACCTGAGAAAACTTTCCACTGGAGAGGCAAATTCTAGTTTTGATCCAGTACATCTATTTTTCAAAAGACTAACCAGGAATATATGAGTAATAAACCCCTCTTATTTAAGTTGGGAATTAAAAAGTTAGTCTTATGAAACTGTTAGATACTATGATAATGACTGACATTGAAAAGCACATAGAAAAAATTACTTCTGAGCTAAGAGCAGGCCTTGTGATGTTCTCACTGAGTATTTTCCAGGGGTGGAAGAAGGAGGATAAAAAGGAATCAGATTCTCTTTCTGTAAGCTCTGCCCTTTAGAGCACTGAATGGAGTATGTCTCAGTTTTGGCATTCTTTGTACTGAGTGCTTGGTTTGCAATCTCAGTGCAGTTTTGTTTTTTTTTTTCCTTGTTGCTGGTGGGGATGCAATACTTTATTTGCATTGGGCAAGATTCAAGAGTTGAATCAGGAACTTAGACCAGGCAGTGATGCCTCCCTACTATTCATCACTGTGTGAAATGGATGATTTTCAGTGAGTTTCCCTGTAAGAAATAAACATAACAAAAACATGTTAACAATAACAGTAACAAACCAAAACCACAAAAACAACCCCCAAACCACTCTTGTCCCTCCAGTCCCACTGGGCAAAGTGTGCCCTCCATTTGGTGACGAAGCCAGGTATCTGTCATAGCTCAAGCAAAGTTAACTGCTTGCTGGTTCTCACAGCTGGACCCCAACCCTGCTTACCACATGCACTTTTAAATGACTTGTGACTTTGACTTCAGAAATTTCATTGCAGGCAAGAGCTTGTCTGTTCTGGAAAGTTCTGCAGTGTTACTTATGCCAGCCTAGAGAAAAGAGGCAGCACCCCAGCTTTGGATGCTGCCAAACTGATAGGGTGGATACTAGCATAAGGATATACTGGGATATACTGCCATGAGCAGCTGGACTCAAGAGGTCAAGAGTTTGCTCTTGATGCATGTCTTATGATTAGAATCTCCAATATCTAATAAGATGTGGGTTATAAAAGCCTTGTTTCCTGCATTTAAAAGCATTCATATTGGTCCTCTTCTGTGTAGACTGAGTGTAATAAAGGCTGAACTGCAGGCTGTCCCTCATGCCAGCAATAACAGGAAGTCTTTCCTGTACTTGGCTTATCCATCTTTATGAAAACTGTGGGAAAGTAATTGTGTCTGAGATCTCTGCTGCTTTTTGGGATTGATTAAAATCAGCTAACAAGGTCAGGCAGGAATTATAGTAAGGATTGATGTCTATAGTATGACTACATAATCCTTTCCCACTAGGAAACCACATGAAAATATCTATACATAGATAGGTTAATATAGGCTGACAGTTTATATAAGTATGGAAACCAAAACTGATGCAATGCATTGTAGTAATGATAGAAGTCATAATGTGGATGCAGATGGAACAGTTTAAATAGGCCAGTGGGGGAGTGGTATTGAAAATCACACCCACTCCCTGTGTAAT
This sequence comes from Lonchura striata, assembly GCF_050655825.1. Lineage (NCBI taxonomy): Eukaryota > Metazoa > Chordata > Aves > Passeriformes > Estrildidae > Lonchura > Lonchura striata. The sequence goes on along the minus strand of NC_140705.1, from coordinate 78,682,466 downwards.
TAATTTTTCTGGGCAAGCTTTTGTAGTGTGGACTAACCCCAACTGTGACACCTGCAATCTTCTCCTCTACCTCAGCTGCACAGAGGATCCAATGGTTTCATATAGAAACTCCCACTTCCCCTCACAGAAGCCACACCGTGTTCACAAACTGAAGATTCGTGTTAAAACTAGACCCTGTGGCCACAATTAATTTTAGAATAGACTCATTCTTTAATTGAATAGGCATTATCAAAAGAGCTGTATGAGATGAGTTACAGGAATTTAATCTCCAGACTGTCCAATCTGATCTTTTACAAAGTCTAGTCCTACAGAAAGAATACTGTCTGAGATGCCAAAACTTGTTTCTTTGAACATGCTTATTCTTTCAGTATGCTTTATTTTCTGCAACAAATCTATGATTACTAATCAGGTATGTGAATTCTTCACAATTTTCAAAGAATACAATTCTTTTAGTAATACCAAGGATCCTACCATACAAAATGTTTTCCAAGTTAGTATTTTCAGAGTTGCACCAACTATTTTCATATCTGCTGACATCCACAAAATAAATACTCCTTACACATGTGTAAATATTATTTCTGTAGCAGTTTTAAGTATTCAACTTGAGCCTACCTAGGAGGAGAAGAGGATCCTTTGTTTCTCTTTACACATGTATCTACTATAAACGTCACAGATTTGTTTGTCTTGTTTTCTAAAACTTCATTAAAGTGTTAAATTGAAGACTTCTGCATGGACCACTTTGGGCTGAAAATTCATGACGCAGGTGACATATCAGATATTCTAGACACACAGAGACATGCATGCACACACATTCACAGGAGGAAATCTTGCATCTCTGATTAAGCGTGGTTCAGAGTGTAACAAAATGGTCAGGGCTTCAATAGCACTTTGGAAATGCAGAGATGCAACATCTGTTTCTGGCATGGTCATGAATGCATGTGGGTGGAATTTCTCTCAGATCTTGGAAGTCCTCTTTGGAGCTGCAAAGGTAAGGGTTGTTTAGAGGGTACTCAGGAAACTGCAGGAAAGCTCAGATGAAGAACTGTAGAAGAAAAATCTTGGTCTGAACACTTGGAAGCTGGAGTAGCACAGACCCTGTAAAAAGAAATGCTGTTTATGCATAATTGTTTACATCAAGGAAGCACAGCACATTGGCTTCTCTCCAGATTTTCAAGGGCAATACCTGATTTGCATATGTAGTTACAGAGACATTTACAGTCAGAAACAAATCACACTATTATTGTTGCTTGCATATGTACATTTCCTCACCTAGAAGAAGGCATAACTACTTCAGTATGATGAGAACAAGGCTGCTTTATGCCACAGTAGTGTGTAGAGATGAGCTATGTGAGCCTGCCATTTTGAGCTTTGTACAAATTTACATAAAATGGCAATACCTGCAATAAGTGGGGTCTTCTTGATCTAACTTGTAATTAATTCTGTAGCATTGTTCTCACCCTGTGAATGGCTGTATCCTCACCCCACCCATAAAAGCAGCTTTAAGCCACACTCAGAGCATTCATCTTCATTCTGCAACTCTAGTTCCATTGTCAAATTTACATTGAAGTTAGTATTTGATTATCTGTTCAATTGCACAGAATTGGAAAGATCATTTTAAAAAACCTTGAAGAAGAGCCAGGAAAAAGACTCATCCTTATACATTGCTCACTGAAGAACATATTACCTGCTGCATGTCCTCTCACCAACCCCACATCACACTGTTCATACTGGAAATACAGGACAGGACTAAACTCTCATCTTACATGCTGATTTTGTAAAGACAGCTTTATCTGAAGGGATAAAAAGAGCTATTTCCCAAGAAGGGTCTACTTCTCAGGAAAATTATGGGATAAACCATGGTTTGAGCGCTAGACTATAATCACTAAGCAACAGTATTTATATAGGGTCTTCGTATGGACAGTAGGTATAATTTTTTCAATTTCTGTGTAGTCTTATGTATTTGAAGAGCAGATTTTTAATCTGTATACTTTAGTAGAGCCCACTAATGATTCATAAAGTCTTACACTTTAGAGACATTGTGTCAAGTACGGTTATTGGTCACTCAAGGGTTAAATTTATTAATACACCGTATAGACTAATCCTCTGTGTTAGCAAATTCGACTCCTCAAAAATGGAGCTAAGTGACATTCTCTACTGTTGCTTTCTTTCTCAAAATGAGCAACTGGTTGATTAAATAGATTTTTAAATAAAAAAGCATTAGCTAAAATCTAACTGGGTAAAAGCTGGATACTTACAGTTTTTGTAAATGTCTGTTACACACATTAAGGAATAAAAAAGTTTGAAACATCATTTTTGGTACTAATTTGCAAAAAGAGATTGCATGATACTTGATAACAGGAAATTCAAGCAGCATTAGCAGCACAGGAATTAGAGAAAATTAGTAAAAGAGCCAGGTAAGATCTTGTACTGGTTTTGTCTTGGGCTGTCAAATATTTGTGATGTGAAAAATACAAGTGAAAAAATACAGTACTCTACAGACTGCTTCAGCCCACTAAATGGAGCAAATCTGCATTCTGTGAAAAGAGTACGGGACACTGTATTTCCTCTGATTTCTTCCTATTGACCTTTCCTCCCCACTGAAGTGATGGTTTAGGGAACCTATCTATTTCCAGTGTCCCAAGAAGTCTTAGTTCTTCATTTTCTATAATTTGGCCTGATCTTGCTCCCAGTGGCATTTCCTTGATTTCGTTGATGCAGACACAGCTCCAGAACTGGCTATTGAATAAGGATACTGTATTAAGAAAATTACTACCTTCCAGAAAAAACAAAAAATAGTTCCTGAATCTAAAACTTATAATTGAGTATGGAAACCTTAGAACAGAAGTGTTTTTACATAAAATAGTTGAAAATCTCTGGCTTCTACTAATCATTTACCTGTGAAGACTAATCATAGTGTTTTATATATGTTTGATTCCAGTTCTATATCATGTCGTGCTATCCCACAGCCTGTTCATAGGGCAGAATTTAAAAGGATTTGCCAGGAATCTATGAAAGGCATGTAGTCCAGCGATTCATTTTGGTAGAAGCAAACTAGGTAATATTGCCATACCACTTCAGGAGTTCTCTATAACCATTATCAGACACAAAAGATCAGGCCATTTTTGTAAGAGCTTTCTTTTACCTCCAGCTGCTCCCATGTGATGTCTATGTTCTTGACCACCTCAGTCCTGTGTGGCTTCCAGCACAAATCACAGCACCCCCCCAGGAGAGTTTCAGTGTAAGGGCCCTGGTTCCCTGTGTATGCTAGAAATCAGCCTTCCATCATTTTGGTTTGAGCTGGGAGGGATCTTGAAGATCATTTAGTTCCAACCCCCCTGCCATGGGCAGGGACACCTTCCACTAGACAGGGTTGCTCAAAGCCTCATCCTGTCTGGCCTTGAACACCTCCAGGGATGAGGCATCCACAGATACTCTGGGCAACCTCTGCCAGTGCTTCACCATCCTCTGAGTAAAGAACTTCTTCCTGGTATCTAATCTAAATCTATCCTCTTTCAGCTTAAGGCCATTCCCTCTTGTCTTACCACTACATGCCTTGTAAAAAGTCCCTCCCCAGTTTTTTTGTATGCCCCTTTCAGATACTGAAAGACCACAATGAGGTCTCCCTGGAACCTTCTCTTTTCCAGGATGAACAACCACAACTTTGTTGGCCTGACTCCATAGGAAAGGTGCTGCAGCCCCCTCATCAATTTTTTTTTTTTTTTTTGGCTCTCCTCTGGACTGGCTTCAGGAAGTTCACATCATTCCTATGCTGGGGGTTCCAGAGCTGGATGCTGCACTCCATGTGGGGTCTTATGAGAGTGGAGTAGGAGAGGAGAATCACTTCCTTGGACCTGCTAGCCATGCTACTTTGGATGCAGCCCACGGTCCATCTTTCCTTACTTAATGGCACAAGCTTCCCCATGGTATCTTTTTCTCTACTGTTCTTTGATTCTTTAAAAAGCAAGCTGAAGCTAGGGGATAACTAGGGGTATGAATGACAACAGGCCATGGAGGTAGTCAGCAGTCTGGATCCAGCAAAAGACAGTGGCAAATCAGAGTCTGTTTATTCAGGCAACTCCTTTGTAGTCAACGTGAAACTGTTATGAATTTGAAATTGCAATCCACTTCCTTTGGGAAAAAACCACTCCAATAGATAGTAGATAGAAGGCTCTTACAAACCATTGGCAGGCTGTTCTGAAACCAGTCCTCAGGTTCCTTGAGCATCATATTGCTTGAAACTGCTGGGTTCCTTGTCACCAATTTAATACTTTCATCAAACCCAAGGCAAAGGCCTTGCTTCAAATATCTCTCCTACAGGAAACTGTGCTAAGTGACTTTATGGCTAAATGCCCAAATAGCTCAGCCAGAAATTGGTCAGTGAAGTGGGAGCACTTGGCCCTGGAGGAGTGAACCTCCTTGAGATGGCCACCTAAACCTGGTACTAAGATACCAAGATGGTACCTTAGAACAGTCACTACGTGTGGCTTTATCAGAGGGCTGCCTGCTTCACAAATCCTTCATGGAACATTGTTGGATACAGTGCACAGAATGGATTGTTTTCTGAGAAAGATTTACTTTACAGCTCAACATCAGAATTGCTTAACTAGGCATGTGTTTGTATTAGATGGTACAATGATGTTTTACAGACAATGCAGTAGGAAACGCAGAAGTACCAAAGCTGGATGCAGTACATGTCAGATCATGCATGTGTGATGTATTAAAAACTCATGGGGACAAAGGACTTGGGTTGCTGTTAGGGGGAACCTCTTGCTCAATGGAGAGTCCTCAGTGTCATCTTACTGTCTTTTTACACAGGAGTTAGGTGCCCTAACCTCAAGTCATCAATATTAACAAAAAAACCGGCTTGCTGTGCACCTGCACATCCTGGTGAGCCTGTGTCCTCATCTGTTTGGTGCAGGTTTAGCACAACCATTCTTAGAATGATTTGACACTATTTAATTTGCATGCTCACTTCTATGCTAGCTGTATGTTATTAATCCTACAAACCACACTGATTTATATTTTTTTCCCAACATGAATAACCTAGCCAGTATAATTCCTACTCATCAACTGCCAGATGACTAAGAATCACTGGTCCAGGAAACTGAGCTCTGGGATCTGTCAGTCAGTCACCTGGCAATTCAACCATAAAACAGTCTACATAAGCACTATTTATCTACTGCTTTTTATAAATTTTTTCAATCACAGGTGCCTCAAGTATTAACAATCAAACAAACAAAGCCTGCTGCCTCCTAGGCTTGGTATCCATAATGATAGCATGAATCAGAATTGGCTACACTAACTGCAGTAAATCGACAGCACTGAGCAATCCCATTTCATTAATAAGAGCATCTCATCACCAGCTGCTCCTTGGAGACAAATGGCTGCATCTGGCTTCCTAAATATTGCTTTCTCTTGCCACCCCAAGAGACTAGTAGCATTTGAGACATCAGTGACCTCATAGTATGAGTTTTTTGTACACTGGAGTTTTTTTTACTCTTCTATCCTGATATCTGATTTTTCTGTTCTTTTTCTTTACAAGGGGAATCAGAAACAGTAAAATTAAAATAAAATAAAATAAAATAAAATAAAATAAAATAAAATAAATAAAATAAAATAAAATAAAATAAAATAAAATAAAATAAAATAAAATAAAATAAAATAAAATAAAATAAAATAAAATGTATTTTTCCCAACACAGATAGACTGCCAAAACCCATGGCTGAAAAATCTCTACCTCATATTAGCACTTTTCTAAAACCTACATCAGGCAGTGTGATATCATCCTGACAACTATTTTAAAAGTCTGGTGCCAGAGGGACAACTTACTGCTTGGCAGGTATGAAACGCTTTTTCCTCTCTCATTTCAAATACCTTATTCAGGCAAAGAATTTAACTCTGAAACCAAATCCCATGCAATGGCACTTGTCAAATAATTGCAATCCTAAGTGGACTTTCCCTCTTGCATTGATTTGTGCCTCAGAATCTTTCCCCAAATCCACTTGAAATTATTAAAGCATCTACAAAGGTTTTGCCAGTCCTCAATTTAGTGCAGTGTAAGGATCTTACAGTTGGTGTTACATTCACTTACCAAGATAAGTGGACTTTCAAACAGCAATTCCCTGCACATGCAGGAGTATCCATCATGTGATAAAACAAGTGACGTCTGCACAGCCTTATGGTGAGAACTTCTACATGGAGTAGGCTTCATCCAGAAGCCAAAAGAAATTCCTGGGCTCCTGTGCTGGATGCCTGTGTATCACAGGTGAAGGGGTCCAGCTGCTTTCATAACAGTTTGTGGATTTTGCCACTGAGTTTCAGTTCTTCTGTAAATGGAGCAGGACCTTATGGGAATATGATCTCACAATGTGTCTCTGAAAGTAAGTTGCTCTCTGACTGTGCTTACAACTGAGCTTACAGAAGTGAGCTGGGAGGGAGGAAATACCAGCCACATGGCTCATGATACCTTAAGGGTATGAACAGTCTTCTCCTAAACACTAGACAATATGAAGCACAATAAGGCTTTGTAAGAACTACTAAAATTTTGCTAAAAATACTTCACAGCAAAATGGAGGCAACAAGTGACAGGTTTCGGCAGCAGAAGTTGTTAAATTATGTGGATGAACTACTTTATTCTAAATATCTTTGGGAACCTAAAAGCCATTTCTGAATCAGGAAATGGAGGCAAACAAATAGACAAGATACATCTTCCCACAAGAAGGTAGTTCTTGAAAGCCTTTGCCAAATTTTTTTCCTTCAAAGTGATTCAAGTTTGTTTCACTTTAGTTCCCTGTATCCTAAAATTATGCCTAGAAGCTGGTTATTAAGAGTACATTTTTGGAAGCAGAATAATCAGTACTTTAAAGTACTTTAAAGTAGTTTAAAGACAATTACCTTATACTGGATATAAGCGGAAGCCAGCACAGTAATGGCAGAGGGAGTGGGTTACCAGAGAGCAAATGCTCAGGAGGGAAAACACAGTAAGGTAAAACTTTTCTGAATGCTGATATCAGCCCCGATGATTACCTTGCACTACTGTGTGTGTTACTCAAGCTGATAAAAATGTAGTTATTAAGAAGATCCCTAAGTGTTTGTGGAACAGTTGATTGCGTCATCTTAATTAGACAAGAGCAGAATTCCTTAATGTTGTGTTCTTCTCACTTCCTGGGTGACTGCAAATCACTTAGGGGAAGGTTGTGGCTGCTCTCTTTGGAGTGATTTGGGGCAGTTGGGAATGGGATGGACCTGCAGCTCTGGAGGGAGGAAGCTCTGGACTGGCCTAACATGTATTTAGTCAATGTAGAATGTAGGAGTTTTGCCTTCTGATGGCTAAATATTTATCAGGCCCTGAACTATAAATAGGTTTAGCTGTTTAATTTATGTCAGCCTGGTGTAGCATTATGAATTTCTATGACACTAGGTACTAGCTTACACTAGAGGAGACTGGCCCTTGATCTTCACTTTGCCAATGTATCTGAGGGGCTTTTGAGCAGAGACTCTGGGGAAATTTCACAGGGCCACTTTCAGATGTTATTGGTCTCCTGTCTGTCTTTCCTACCCTCTTGGGTTATTGATCTTGTGGAAGATAAAGGAGCAACGTGTGACTGTGTCTTAACTGTCCCAAGGCATAGGCCATATTTTCAATAAAATCACCCCTGAAGGTGAAGTGCTCACTGCTCACCATTAATTGGGAAAAGACAAGTAACAGAAGAAGGACAGGGCACTCAGATGGGCACAGGAGTGTCTTCAGCCACTTCAGCAAAATTCTTCAGAGGACATTTGCCAAGGTCCTTGCTGACATTGGATCTATGCAGAGAGGTATAGAAGGTACAGTGACTGGCTTCCCACACTCAGCTCTCACAAGGAGACAGGAGAAGGCACAGATGTGCAACAGATCTTGAAATGATTCTGGGTAGTAAAACATGGCTACAGCATGAGATTTCAAGCTCTGTAGAACTAATGTGTGTTTTAATGTAGTGTTTCAATTTTGATTTATATGTGTGCTACACACACACATAAACAGCTAAATGGATGCTTCAAAGTCAGCCACTCAAAGATGGAAACACCAGAATTCAATTGACCTTTGCAAATTTACTGCCTCCTCTTTGGGTCTTCACATGTTGTGTAGGTTTCAGTTCACATGGCTGCCAAGTCCTTTTTCCACATTCAGAACAAAGACCAAACAAGCCTAATCTAATGAGGAGTTGTTAAAACTGTTTTATCATCCCTGTTTAATGTTTGTGGCAGCAACACTAGCTAATATTTATGGAGTTCTGTTTAAACCCTCATGGGTGTTTTTAATAATACTGTTACAGTGTTCAAGTCTATTTTCACAAATTTTCTGTGAATTGAAGCCAGGGGCATGAGTCTGATCCTGTCACTGTTACCCCAAGTGGTGAGTAACTTCCTTCATGATTACTGGTGCTGCTCTTCAGAAAAAGAAAAGAGAATTCAGGTCTGATTTACAGCTGGTGTTTTGTACTGCTTCTAAATGCTCCCCTCCTTGCACCAAAGGGTATGTGGGAATGTGACAGTCATCATCTGGGATGAGTTAGGTTCTCATCAGAGATGTTGAATGAACTTAAAATCAAGTGCAAAGAGGAGGAATCAGGACTGTCAGTGAGAGAGGGGTGTGTCACTAAGTCTAGATATTGTTCTGCAAGTGCAGTTTTTCCATTACCTTTTTTACAGTGTCCAGTCATGTAATTCCTCATGTGCAGTTCCTTTTAGTCGAAATGCTGGGCCCTCCTGGCTGGTAGAGACTGAAATATACAGAGGCAGCCTGAACAACAGCAGAGGAAAGAGATGATAAAATTGTTTTATCATGCTACTTAACAGCTTCCTCTGTACTATACAGGCAATTTGATAACCCAGCCATTTGTGTGTACAGGGTCAAAACATTGTCCTTTAGCTACAATAGCTATCATCATAATTAATGAAAATTACAGTGTCGGGATCTAAGAGATTGTAATGGCAAAGGGAAAAAGCATGCCTAATACTTTCCTTTATAGCCAAGCTCTTCCAAATGTGTATAATCCTAGACAAGTTTCAGCTTCCAAACTGAAATTTCCTACCGCTGCTCACTCTTCAAGCAATTATTGGTGAAACAAAAGGATGCTTTTTTTGTTTATTTAAGGGGATAAGAGGCTAAAACTGAAGCAAAAGAATCTCCTGGGGTTGGTTTGTTTGCATTTTTTTTTTTTTTTGCTATAAAATGAGAAATGTTGACTAATATTTGGAGCAACTTTGCTCCTCAGCAATTTACTGGAGCTAGAGAAGGAGCTATTTTGTCACAGAATAACTCTGCCAGAGATTTCTGCAAGTACACATTCATGCATTTTGCTCAAGGCTAGGCAAGTAATCAGATGTGGGTAGAACGCAGATTCCAGTATTCTTAATTTTCTGTGTTGGTTGACATGTCTATAACAACATTCATTGTTGATGCAAAGACCTCAACATTTTTGATTCAAAGAATGAAATCTGACTGAAGTGTTGCTCCTGTATTTGTGGTAGTTGAGCAGGTTTTTGGTACCACCACTTAGGAACTTTGCAATTCAAGATTTGCAATGTCTGTAAGTAGTAACAAAGGTAAAAAGTTGTAATAAAAAGCTTATTTTTTCCTTTCTTACTAAAGTAGGAAATTATCAAACTGCACAGGATATATAGCTACATAAGAAGATTTTAATATTATATTTTCTTTCAGAGTATGGAAGTCCTAGAGTCTCTAGAAACAATAAACCTTGTTTTAGGGAACTGGGTTTGTGAAAAGCCATTGCTGTCTGCAGAGCAGTGGCTTCAGGTGCACTGAAGTCACTAACCTGGTAGTACTGCCATTTGTTAAAATGTTATATGTGTTTTTGAATAATTTCCTGACCAGTGAAGTGGTTTTGTTTTCTTTCTGGGGAAAAAAAAAAAAATCTGTAAAAGAGCTTTGGAGGTTTTTGAAAATTTCTTTCTACATTAAGAAATGAGAACTTTACCCATGGTATAGAGTAGTATATATTCCAAGAAGCATATAGAGGGGATAAAATCATACCTGCTATACCTCCTTAATATTCTCCTCAATGTCTATAGAATGCAATTTATTTTGGCCCTATTTGGTGGTATAAGACAGAATTCTGGGGAAAATGCTGAAAAGTGAATAAATGACAGAAAAGGCAAAATACTATTTTAACTTAAGGTTTCTTCGGTGCTGCAATAAAGACTGGCAAAAGTTCTTTCAAAATGTTTCTCATTTAAGTTTTTAAAAAGTTATTATCTAGCAATATAGTTTATATTCTGCCAATCACCATACTACAATGATTTCAATAAAAATGAAGCAAAACACACTTTTAAAACCCCCCTGTGAGATGCTAAACTAAATAGGACAATACAAGGATGTGATTATGTGGCAGTATTTCAAACACTAGCACTTACTGATAAAAAGCCATTACAATCCACTCTGGAAACTCTTCCTATTCCCTCCTTGCTGATAAATGGGCCCAGCCTGGAATCTGGCAGACTGAAGAACAAGATCACTGAAAGCCACCTTTATGTCTTCCCTGCTCTCCTCTTTCCTCTGAGTGTTACATTCTTTGAAGCTGCATGAAGTGATAAAGTTGGTTCTATAATCTGAGTTTCACTGGGCTACTGGCACTACAGAAACCAGTTTGACTGTAGTCAGCTGTGACTCAGATGTCCTCCCTGGTGAGCTGGGAGGTGCACTGCCTTTGTCCTGATGATCTTTAAATAGTAGCCAAAAGCAGGCAGGCTGCTGCTGGTGTCATCCCACCAACTTGAGATATTTATTGGAGATACCAGAGTTAAGGCATGTGATTGCTCCAAACTTCATTTGTAGTCAAGAGAGAGGCAGGCAGACACTTGATGAAAATGAATCAGATAATTTATAACATTTTCATCACTGATGTATTTTAATTAATGCCAACCTTACTCTCCCCATGAATCAGTCGAAACATCACTCAATAACACACAGGAAAGGCCCAGCTTTTGGGTTGAATCCAACAAACTTCTTCATTGTTGGAACTCAAAATGTCTCTCAGGCATTTTTAGAGGTTCCAGGCCTTGGTCAGAAGCATTTTAGACCCTGGCAGGCAGCTGGAAACAGCTGTGATTTTGAGTTTGAGCCATGGAATGAGTTACCAACTTTGGAGGTGGAACAAGCAGTCACAAAGGGTTAGATAGAATAGTAAAAGTAGTTACAAAACAGAGGGGAATTTTTTTTAGTATTGTACAGGGGTTTTTAGCACTTGTACAGGGGGGTTTTTACTTTGTACATGGGGATCAGAAGTTCTAAGATGGAGGAAAGTGGGCTGATCCTGTTCTTCCTCCTTCTTCTTCCTTACCTCCATGTTCTTGGTGATGTTGGCACTCACAGATTGGTTTAGAGTAGAAAAGCACTTTGTAATATAGGTAGTAGGTATTGGGGGAAAATTATAAACATGTAATACGTAATATATCATAGAAAAGATAGCAGCAGCCCTGGGTGGAGAGAGAGAAGAAGAAGACAGCAGACAGAGAGGATATCAGTGTGTGTGTGTGCCTCTGCCCGGGCCGCTGACTAAACAGCTGCAGCCCGAGAAGACAATTTTTTAGATAACTAACAATAAACTGCCTTGAGACCGAACAGCAAGAGCCTGTGGAGTTTTCCTTTGGGAGCACGGGTTGGAGGAGAGACTTTTCCACCACACGAGATCCCGACCAAGCCCAGGGTTCTCACACTTCATCCTTCCTGTACAGTCCCAAAAGAGGGGGCAGAGTGGGTGTGTCTTAATCTATATACTAGAAGCACCTATCCAAATCTATGCAACAATTTTCCCCTTAAATTAATGGGGAACTTCTGATCTCAATTTGGAGCAGAAATTAGGACTGGACTGGGAAAGCTTAATGCTTTGTATTGCCATCACTTAAAGATGAAATGAGGTTGTTTAGCCTCCTCAGCTTTATCTCTCTAATTCTATGCCAGATGCCCCACTAGCTTGGTGAGAATTTCATGTAGCTGTCTGCGGTTTGGCCTGCTTTCCTTGCTGTCTCCATCTGTCTGTCTGTGCAGCTGTCTGTCAGTCCTCCCACAGAGGCTTTTCAAAGTTAGCCAATTTTTGCTAAGTAATTTATAAAAGTAGCCTGCCTGTCAAGTACAGAAAACCTGTTAATGCTCTCACTGAGAAAAACAGCCCTTAATCCTTAGTTCAAGCCATGTTTGGCTCAGAGCATTAGGCTACTCCTAAGGCAGGGGGGATGCATGGTGCTGTGACCCCAGGTGTAGCAGCATCGTGCTGGCTGGTGTAAAGAGGCATCCTTGCACTGAGTCTGGCTGGTACAGACCTGATTCTCCTCCTAGCAGTTTGTATGGTGCTGGGTTTTGGATTTGTGACTAGAACTGTTGATAACATGCAAGTGTTTTATCTGATGCTGAGCAGTGCTTGCACAGCATCAAGGCTCTCTGTTTTTCCTACTCCGGTACTTAATTGATTAGGCTGGGGCTGGGCAAGAGGCTGGGAGGAGACACAGCTGGGGTAGCTGAGCTGAATTGACCAAGGCAATATTCCAAGCCATATAACATCATGCCCATCAATAAAATCTGGAATGCTGCCTTTCTAAAGCAGCCATTGCTCAGAGACTGCCTGGGCATCCATCTGTTTGTAGGAGGTGGTGAGTGATTGCTTTTCTATCACTATTATTACTTTATTCATACCTTTAGTTATTAAACTGTCCGTATCTTGACCCATGAGGTTTTCTTGCTTTTGCTCTGCCTATTCTCTCCCCCATCCTGCTGGATGTGGGAGTGAGTGAGCATTGGGTGGGTACTTAGTTATCAACCCACTACATTATTTACATCTACGTGAGTTCTACCAATAGCAGCAGAATTGAACCTTCAGGATAAAAAGCTGAAACATGTTTGACAAACAATTAAATAATTTGCCACACTGGAGGTATTCAAGCCCAGATGCATTGAACATAGCAGATTTACAGTACTACTTTTTACTACTTTAAAGTAGTAAAAAAAATGTTCGTGTAGCACATCAAAATAACATTGAGAATACAAACACACATTAGGTGTGTTTCAGAAACATCAAGGATGTTTCTGTACTTGCTGTACTTGTTGTTCTGTACTTGTTGCTGTACTTGCTCACTTTGCAGTAACTTACCTATATCCTGAGATGTACAGCAGCAGCCATATAGAACTGTATAAATGCAGAAACTGAGAAACAGAAAGCCATAAAGAAAGTGTAGATGCCTCATAAACCAGAAGCACATTACTTGGAAACAAGGTGAAGAAGGTTTTGGGTGAGGTAGACTATCATAGGATGATTATGAATTGCCAGCATGATGTCTCAGTGAACAATGTGGTATGATCTGGCATGTGTCAGGAGTGGTTCCACTAGAGACATGGATGCATGAATGTCACAGAAGGTGATGGTGCAACCACACCTGTATCTTATGCTAAAGTTCATCATTAATACTTTATTCTAGGATGTTTACAAAAATGTTTATTCAGGCTTTTAAGCTTGGCCTATTAAGCCTAATAGAATGAGAGTAAGGTGGAAATATGATTGCTGTCTACTCCACCCAATCAGGGAACAAAGGGGATAGGAAACATTAACAGGAAAACAAAAACATTAAACTTACCAATTATATTGATTACATAATTTTAAGGTGACTATTAATACCTTGGCATGAAACGGTTGCTCATCACTAGCAGCTCGGATCATGTTTCACAATTGCTTTGCCATGAAAGCAAATGGGACTTAAAACCTGCTTGCAATGGCACTCTGTAAATTCATGGAAAAGACTTGCATAATAAGATGCCCATGATAGTAGAGGTATATTACAAACCAATAAGGCCTTTGTACTCCTGAGATCTTAATAGCTTGAAAGGGAAAGAAATTAGGAGATGTTAAGTATCAGGAAAACCTCCTGGTATGGAGATCTCTCTGCCAGTGACTAGCAAAGGAAGCTGCTGGATCTGAAACAACTGCATTAATAGGAAATGTTTCTGGATCTCTTTTTCTTCTTTCAAGCAATTAAATAATTCATTTAATACTTTGAAAAGTTGGAATTTTAATTTGGGAGTAGGTGAACACAATGCTGTAGGAACATATATGAAGGGACTTTGTAAGATCATCTTACCTGTGAAGGCTTAACTGCTTGTAAAAAAAGTTGTCTCTTCCATAATGGAGTGAAGGTAGTAAGAACCATTATTCCTTTGGGCCAACCAGTGCTACATAATAATAAGTATTCATCATTTATCTAAGACTTGCTGAAGTTCTGCTAAGGCCTTTTACAATCTAATACAAATATCTAAATAAACACAACTAGCAAAATACTCTGACATTTATACTGTTCGCTAGAAATATAACAGGAAAGTGACACTGTGTGCTGTCATTACAAAGGGCTCTGGATCATGGACTTCTTTGTTACTTGAAGAAGCATATGTATTGATGTAAAGTTTTTCAGGGCCAGATTTTTCCATCCTGCACAGCATTCAGAATCAAAGAAAAAGTTTTAACTGTTCTCTTTTTTGTATGTGCACTACCTTTGCTTAGACACTCAAATAAAGTATTTTTTTAAAAGCACATGTGATTGTGACCTTGGACTCCCTGACCTGTTTTGGTAGCCCAAGTGGGAGCCGAGCACCTACAAATATCAAGCATGGCAGCAATCTGTGCCCCAGCTCACTAGATGCTAACACAGTTGATGTGTAAAGAGTTGGACTGCCTCAGCCATCACTCATTGTAGATATCTTTTGGAAGGAGTCCTTCATGAGGAGGGAAAGGGCTTATGAATTTTATAGACTGGCAAAAGCCTTAAAAAATACCCAATATAATGGCATAAGTAAATATGTACATTTCGTGACCTACAGCTGATTTTCTATAATGCACTTATCTACCAAGCCTTGTGTCAGGTAGGTCTGTGGCACAGCTGTACTGGAACAGCTAAAAAAAGTAGGCTTTCAGTTGTGTAGACTTCACTTTATATTTTTATTTATTCAGTTCTACCCCAGAGCTCACACAATAAAGAGGACTAAAAATGAAATGCCACTGATCGTTTTTAATTTGTGCACAGTAAATGTCACTGAGAAGAGATCACTACTTCAGGAGAAGATATTCGACCATGCAGGAGCTTATTGCTCACACTGGTTTGAAGCCCATGTTTGCTTTCTGTAAAATCCAACAGAAATAGCCTTTATTATTGTACTTTTGAAATAAAGTAAGGACCTGAGTGACTTCCAGTCAGTTAATTAGCACCTTAGTATTTGCTAAGCAAATACTGAATAATATTTTGGTAAAATGTTAGATTCAGTTACATCTCCACTTAAACTTAGAAGATTGAATCAAAACTGATTTCAGCTTCATTAAGTGACTGAGTTTAACATAAATATCACAGTCATTCTGGCCTTTAAAAAACAGATATAAAAAAAAAAGCAAACATGGCATTTGTTGTTCCACTGAGTACTTGAAAAATGTCAGCGTAGCTTCGTGTGATAGTTTGGTTTTTTCTGATTTTTAATTTGATCAGCTATGGAACACATGGACTTCAGCTTTTCATTAAAAAAACTTCAAACCCTTTGATCATGCTGTGATCTCTTTACTTTGGAAAAGCACAGTGCAGAGCCTTCCAGGTTTTGCTTCCAGGCATAAACAAACTCAGTTGGCTGAACCTATTCAGGAGCATTTAGTATCCATTCCAAGTAAAACATTATATTGGCCCCAACAGAAGTGTCTGAATACTATTTCATTGTATAGACTTCTCTTTCCATTTTAGCATTATCTTTTGAGCATTACTTAAGGCTATCATTCAACCAGCTTTTGGCCTGGTAGCCAGCAGCCGAAGCTGGCAGGCTGTCAGGATTACTGTTTATGAGGCAGACAATACAATCATCTACCAAGTAAGAATAAATGTACAGTGTGTTGCTTCAGATGTACTTAACTAAAGGTTTTTAAAAGCAGTGTGACATCACTATTTAATGGATTTTAGTTTGGACCAAAATGAGGTGGAGGGAATATGAGGTGGGCATGAATATGTCTTTTAGATTAAATATTTAACTAACAGACAAAATGAAACTGGGACATCATGTTCTCCCAGAGATCTCCAATGCACTGCTCAAATGCCAAAGTGAGTAGTGTTTTCAAAGTCTAGATTAGTCTTCTCCCAGTGAAGCCAGCAGTAAAATTCTCAGTGGTTGCAAAGGATGTCAGGTTAGATCATTTTTCATTAGGCCACTGAAAATCCTATATTTTAAAAAAATATTTCTTTGTGTCCCTAATATCACCCTGGTATTCTCTGGACCTTAAACTTCAAACTTGCTTTCTGTGTCCCTAAGCCCATGTCAGCACCATCCCAGCACACAGGTGGCCTCTAGTTTGGTGCAACCAGATTTTCCCAGTTGGGAGGAAAGGCATGATGTGCATTTGAGCTGTTGTCTAGCCTTCATGTGGTCTGGCTGTTCTCTTTGGACTGAATTCCCTGACTGTAAAATACAGATAGTGGCACTTCCTTGCCTACATAGATTATGTGAATTCCTCAAGCATTCTAGGGATAAAAGCCAGAAAGTAATGTAACAGGTGATGTCTTGCTGCATATTTTATGTACTGGCATAGAACCATTACTCCATTATTCAGAAAAATGGAGACAGAGACAAGAAAAATAAATTAAAAGAAAAGAAAAAAGCACTATTAATAATAATGAAGAAAAATGAAATAGCATATGGCCTGATTTCTAAAAAAAGATATTCCTACAGATACAAAAAGCACTACATTAAATATGATTCTCCATATGATTAAATTAGCTTCTCTCAACTTGCCTACCTTTTTGCTTCCTTAAAGCCACTGTCATTTTTTCTGACAGCACATACTTAACCAGAATATATGAGAAGACACTATTGACAGCATGTACTTCAGTAGTTCCTAGACAATCAAACCAACTTGTAGAGCATTAAACTGTCTGAAGATGAGATACACACAGCTGGAAATCAGTAGGTGACACAAAGGGAACCACATGAGCAAACACATAAAACACATATACAAATAAACATAATAGGAATCAGTTGACAAACATGTCTGAAAAGAAGGGAGAGGTGCTTTTCTAAATTTGCTAAATAGAGATAGAAATATTTATTTAAAATCTGTAAATAAATCAGAGAAAATGTAAAGCAGTATATATGTCTCATTGTTGAATCACTGTTAGTTCTGTGCTGTCAGATACATCTGGGTGAAGCTGTTGAAGGACCATCAAGAACCACTGGACATGGAGTTTTCTTCTCCCGGAAACTTTAATCTGGTGTTGTCTTCTTCAGGCTTTTTGGTTGCTTAAGGAGGAACTGAAGGAAGAATGAGAATTTTGCAGCCTGGAAACAAAACCTACATGTTAAGAGGTACTGCAGCTCTCTATCTTTGGGTAGGGCTTCTCTCCATCAGCCATTACCATATGTCCTGTTTTCAGCTGGGATAATGGGATAATGTTTTTTCTAGTAGCTGGTACAGTGCTTGTGTTTGGATTTAGTATGGGACTAATCTTGGAAACGCACTGATGTTTCAGTTGTTGCTAAATAATGCTTAAGTCAAGGACTTTTCAGTCTCCCATACTCTGCCTGTGAGGAGGTGCACAAGAAGCTGGGAGGAAGCATGGCCAGGACAGCTGACCTGGCCTGGCCAAAGGGATATCCCACAGCACAGAAGGACATGATCAGTATATAAACCAGGGGAGTCAGCTGGGAGGAGCTAATCACTACTCAGGGCTGGCCTGGGCATCAGTCTGTGGGTAGTGACCAATTGTATTGTGCAGCACTCATTTATCTTGGGTTTTATTCCTTTTTCTCTTTTGGTTATCTCCATTTTCCTTACTATGATTTCATGATGATGATATTTTACTTTTTTTCAATTATTAAACTGTTCTTATCTCAACCCACAGGTTTTACCTTCTTCAGGTTCTCCTCCCCATCCTAGAGAGGGGTTGGGGCATGGTGCATGAGAGGCTGCGTGGTACTCAGTTTGCTGACTGGTTAAAGCATGACATCAGACTCATCAAACACTGTATCAGACAAATTAGATCAGAATGGGGCTGACCAATTTTAAGATTTGGTTTTATGCTTTATCCTTCCAGTCTTGCTGCAGGTGTTGCTTCCTGAGCTTCCCACACATGATGATTTACTTGTGTAATGGTTTGAGCAGCACAGTCAACACAAGGAACGTAACAGTGGCTGCTATTCAAAATGTGAGAAAGTTTGGCACAAAGGGCTGAATTTTCCCAGTCTTCCAGACCAGCAGAATGTCTTGGAATTTGGCCTCTCACCTCCAAGTGCCTTATGTTTCCCTCCACAAATACCAATTTCGCTCCAGCTTACATGATTGACAATATCTGCAGGCAAAATTACCACGCTGGTTTGCAATAGAGATGGTGCCTTACTATTCACATGCACATAGCATTCACACTGCTTGCTGCTCTTTCAGAGCTTGACTGTTCCCATCAGTGGCATAATGTTTCTTCTGGAGTGCCATTTACTGAGTTTTTTCTTTAAAGTGTACCCTTTAAAGTGAAATAATTTAGCTTGTGTTTTGTGACAAGACAAAACAGACATATAAATGATATTTTAGTCAAAGTCACAGTTCCAGAAGTATTACTTACTTTAAACTTTGAGATATGCTTTTTCCTGAGGAACTCGAACTGTTATGCATTTTCTTCTTAATATACTTGGTATTTTTATTTAATTTCCAGCTGGATTTAAATATTAGAGATCTTCATTGTAAATACAGAGCTGAATTATTATCATGATAACTATTATTGAATATTTAAGCATACATCCTGTACTTAATCCATTTAACATGCACTAAAGGATCCCAGATTGCAGTACCAAGAACAAGTCTGTAATTGTTTTAATCTGAAAGATGTAGAAGGTTCAAGGTAAAGAGAATTCAATTAACAAAGCCAAACCTTGATGTGAAGGTACAGACTTCTTTTTTTTGCTTTATAGCTCCACAATAAATCACCTTCTTAGAACATACAGTTAAATGTCATTGTTTCCAGAATGTATTGCTAGAAGAGAACATAAACCCAAAAACTCTTGAAAACTTTTCATCTGCTTAAGCCCTCAGGTTTGTTACCTTCTTTCATGCTTGAGTCCTGTTTGTCTTCATTAACCCTCCATGGCTGCCCAGGACCACTTCAAAAAATGTGCGTGCCAGCCCCGAGGAAACGTTTGCCAAGGCTGGCTTCATGCATGCCAGCAAACAATGCCACTGTTAAGTTTTTAAAAAAGGAAGATTCCCCTCCTCATGCAGCAACTGAGCCAAGAGTGTACAGGAGCACACAGAACAGGTCCTGTGCATTCTGTCTGGAGCTGTGCCTTGTCTCTGGCAGGGATGTTGCCATCACACCTCTAGCCATGAGCAATTGTACTAAAAACTCAGCAGGCTCCACCATGCACATGCACAACAACCTTCAGAAGCTACTGAACTAACTAGAGAGCTAAAGTTGAGTGAGGTGAATTTCCCTCTGATATTTCAAAGCTGAAATAAGAAGAGCAGTCTGAATAGACACCGAAAACTTGATTTGTTCTGTTCTGTTTTGCTTCCAATAGCAAAATAAATTGGATTTTTCCAAGATATTTTAAATATATTTTTAAAATGGCACTTTCCATGCAAAAAAAAAAAAAAAAAAAAAAAGTTTACCAGTGTAGGAAAATTTTTAGGTTCAATTCACACATCTCTATAGGAATTCCAGCATTCTTATGGTGTCAGCAGAGAATTAATCCTGAATTTTCATGCCCTTCAAATTGTGAAAACTATGAAAATCTTAGTGTAAAGAGAAATCAGATTAACACCCTGTACCATCTCAAAGTTTGTGCATGTATGCGTGGGCACATATAGTACTAATACAGAGAAGATCAGGACATGTTCTGTTAAATTCTTCAGCAAACACATTTGTTTTTGGCAGAGTGCGAAATCTGGACTGTGTCACACAACTTTGAGTCAATTCTGGAACTCCTTTCTTTATTCTCCTTTCCTGTCCTTGCTTACGTCTCAGACAAATGCTCATAATCCTGTTCTCTGACAAGTTCTTCCAAGAAAGAGGTGTTTCTATTCTAGCCTTATGACTCATGCCTGGCATGCCCTTCCCAGGCCAGAAGGAAATACAGGAGCTGGTCTGTAGTCCATTGACCTCAATGGACCTTGATCCAGGGGCAATAAATCACATGTAACAATTTAAACATTAATATGTTAGGCCAGGCTCTAACTCAGTGAAACTGAATTATAGTGAATAACTTCTTCCTATATGAGAAAGACACTTAAAAAAAAAGGAGATTCAGACTTTGATTCTGAATGTTTTTGAATATGAAGTATAGTGACGAACTCCCATGTAACACATGATCAAAGAAAAATTAAGCATTGTTACTTTCCCCTAGCCTGCTGGAAACTGGCCATATACATTGAAAAATAGACCCAAATATAGGAAATCAAATAATGAGATAATCAGAGCTCACAGTAAAATACCCCTGTCAAGACAAAATACTTAAATGAGTATTTTGTGGCATTGTGGCATTCAATTGCATTCCTACACTTCAGTGTAGCAAGTCCTGCATAAATTTCATTTCAGCAGTGTCAAATAGGAAAATTACCTTTAGGAAATGTCCATTGTCTTCTCATTGCCACTTCTTTTTTTTCTCATTTTCTTAATTCTACCAGTTCACTCTCTCATTTTTGGTACCTCATGCCTTCATTCTTTTGTTTCCTTGCACTTTTAATGTCTCTTCCAGTTTAGACAGATTAAGATTTCACTGCTTTTAGCAATTAGACATGTTTTCTAGTGAGCCTGGGATTTTTTTCATCCCTCAAGCTTCATGCTCTGCACTGATATGAGGCCCACCCATATTTCAGGACTCTACAGTCATGCCATACAAAATATTAGTTCAAACTTGATAAAAGAAGACTATGGTTGTGGAACTTATTTTGTGCTAACATTATGTCTTGATCAAAGGGCTAGCCTCTCAGCTGGGAGTTTGAATCCGTGAAGGCAATGCATGACCCACCCAATATTTTTGTACTCATTTACTTTGTATTCAAATAAAAAAAAAAAAAGAAATAAAGTTTAAAATTCTGACCACTTTATTTATTGTGGTTTTTTTTTTTTTTCCCCCAGAACTAAATTGTGTAAATCCTTACATGGTGTGTTGGATGTGGACATTATCCATTTCATTTCAAAGTAAAACATCAATGTAAAGATCACAAACAGTAAAATTGTTCAGACTTGGAAATGCTATTAAACTTTACTTGCTGTGTTGTAAAATGAAGCTGTCCCTCTGCCCCACACCATTAGAGCAATAAATATATTTTCAGAATAATACTCATATTGTAATTCAATTTAGAAGAATCATGGTAGAGAAAAGCCCTGAGAAGTCCCCTCCTGCTTCACTTTGCCACGTCCAAAGCATTCCATAAGTACAAGAAAAATGAAGCCATGTGAGTGTAGCTTGCACAACACATAATTGGATCCAGTCACCACTGTACCAACAGCCATGGACAGGGCTGAAACGGCATCCTTAGCTAATCTTCCCATAGTAACAAAGTCTGTAATGAGTAGGTAGGCTGGCTTTGTGTTGTATATCACAAATACACAAGCACGAGTATGGCATAAAGCTGGGTGTTTCCATGAGAATTTCATTTAAAGCAAAACCCCTGCAGAAAGCCTGTTAGGAAGAAACCCTGAGAAAACACTGAAGAGCCACAGCCTTCCCTCTGCCAAAAATGCTGTTAAGAAATACTGCCTTGAAATCAAAAATTGTGTTGAATGAGTGAAGAAGTGGTCAAAGAAAAAAAGCAGATGATGCAGGGAACATCTTCCCCCCTCCTTGATGCTTGCGCACTCAGACACACACACATATGCAGGTTGTTCCTGCTTGCAAGAGTTATGGATTCATGACTATAAATGTCAAGTAAGGTTTCCTCATGGTAACCCTGCCAACTCTCCATGCTGATATTTTGCAAGTTCAAAAAGTTGCAATTTACCCCTCTTTGTACCATGATGAGCAAGTCTGTCCATTAAAACAATTATTATTTTAACTTAGCATATTTAAAAGCCTTGGCATAACTTCAATGTGATTTTGGTATGATTGCATATGCAATAAAGCCAAAAGCCAACAAACTAGGCCAACTTCTGAACTCTGTGTCCCTAAAACCACTGGGATTTTTGTTTAAGCAAGTGGTTCACAATTTGACCCTGATAAAAACAAGCTTTAGCAGCAACACGGACTGGCCTCAGCCCTGCTACTCAAACCAGTGATCTCCCATGCAGGTTCTGTTCCACTCCAGGCCACAGTTCCAGCACCACTCAAACCTGCACTGAGGGCGAGGACATTTCATGTGCATGCAGCCGCCTGCAAAATAGCAACAGAATGGCTTTAGTACTTGGAAAATACTTAGAGATGTTAATCAACAATTAAGAACATTAAAACCTACTTTCTCAGACTAATTTACCAACTAAGTAAATTATTTAATAAAAGAAAAATATAAACCTGAAGAATATTTCCTTGGGCTTTCTAAATACTGCTACTCCTGTTACTGGGCTTTAATGTGCTTTTCTCACTGGAGGGACTGCAGAGGTAGGAGGAAATTTAAAAAGACTATGTTAGGGATAGGGAAAAGAGATGATAGGCTGTAGCCTTTCAAAGCAGTCCTGGAGGTAGCTCCTCAAGGTTACTCTACACTAGCCCAGCTGTGAGCCAGAAGATAAACAAAATTAAATCCTTTTTTGAATTTGGATTCAAAGATTTGCAAGGTTTGCAAAGTTGGTAAATCAGGAGATAGACTTTGGTGGCTGACTGCTGATTATACAAAAATTACATTAGTAAGTTGATTTGACCTTTTTAGTATCAGAAGCAGCCTTTTGATCATATAAATGTTTTTTGCATGTTGGGTTTCTTCTCCATACCATGAGAGCAGCTTTAATTTTTCTGCTCATAACCTTCATCAAAAGTTTATTTTGTAATATATAAACATTAACATTGTCAAAGGTCATTACAGAAATACATTTCAAATTGAAATTATGTTGCTTGCCACACAAAGATATCTTTTGTACAATTCAAACTGAGAGAAGAGCATGCACTATGAAGAAATGCTGAAATGTCATCTTGGTTTGACTCCAAATGGTGATGGGGGGTACAGGAAGTGTGTGTTCCCTACAGTACGAGCTGCTACCCTTACACCATGTTTTTAAAAATGTCACTCCATAATGTTTCTCAGAAGGCAAAAACAAACAAGGATTGGTTTGTTAAAATAGGCCTGTCTGCTTCACCTGACAAAGAGAGAAAATCACTTGTGATAGCAAGGTCTATTTGTTAGTTTATATCTTTGTGTAAGAAATGCAATGTCCCAGAAAGATTTTTATCTTATTTAAATGTAAACATACAAATGGCCAGCCTCCATGTTATGGTTTATTTAAAGATTAGTTCCAGTCCTCTCTTACAGTTTGTATTAAGCCATCACTGGGCAAAACTCATCTCAGTCCTGGTACAGGACCCAAGCCCATTTGGTGGCCTCTGTAAAACATGTGCGCTCCCTGCTAAGCTACATAAATTATGTTATTCTCTGTCTACATGGCAGCTGAGATCAGCAGTCAGGAGTGGAGCGTGCCTCAGGCAATGGGACCTACAGCTCTGTGAGTACAGCAGCCCTCTAAGAGACATGGATGGGTGTCTAAACTCACTCAGACTGGGACCTTCACTGTGGGAAAGTGTTTATCTCTTTCACTTCAGCTATTGCAGAAAAGTTACTGGCATCCAGAAATATTCTACAATGCCTGTAGTTTATATGGGCATTACAGAAAAGTTATTGTCATTGTCACTTTCGCTTGTAAAAGACACTGTCCCACAGAATATGGGGAAGGAAAGCAGAATTATTCTCCTGTGTGGAGTCAGTGTACTCTTCCCAAACGAGGACTGCTGGCAGACATCAGGATGCAGTTGTCAGTGTCTTGACAGCAGCTTTACTTTGGCAGCTCTGAAATGCTTCTTTAAGTTTACAAATGGCAGCCTAGAAGCTGGCATGTGCAGTACCCATGACCAAAGAAGAAGACAAGCACTGCACTTTTTAAGCTTCATGATTTTATTTGCAAAATGACAGAATCACTGAGGTGGGAAAGTCCCTTAAGAGAACATCAAATCCAAAACTCTTCTCAAAGCAGGGCAACTAAAGTAGGTGCTCAGAGTCTAAGAGAAAGTAAAGGTCTTACCACTACTTCAAGGCTAACCAGGTTTTTGTTTGGCTGTGCACAAACTCTTGAATATAAATGGTCACCATTATAATTTGCCTACTTCTAATCAGATTAAAAATTCTTTTTTTCAGTCTGTTCTAGAAATCTGTAAATAATTTTTGACTTAGGCCTCTGTTCTCTCTCTTCTGCTGCCCACCTTGCTCTCCACACTATGCCAAATCTTGCCTCACCTTCCCACTCTTCAATTCAAGCTTTATCTCCTTCTGCCTCTTGTGCTTGAGGGTGTCTCCCACTTTCAATCTGCCAACTGCCTTTTCTTTCATCAAGCACCAGATTTCAGAATTTTGTCCTATTTCTTCCCCAGTAATATTTCTGCAGTGTCAATGCCCAAAGTATTCTCCCCTTGCAGTTTGTAGTGCCTTATTTGGTATTTTCAGTGTCCCATGTGAATGCCACAAAACAGGGAATCACCCTCTAAGTATTTGATTAATATTTAGACAATCATGTTAACATATTTTTATCAACATAAATACAATTAAGTCTTGGAACAGTATTAACCTATACAGTACAGCCTATTTATCAATCCTGTTCTTAATTTTAAACATCCCAGTACCAGCAGATTACTTTTCTTCCTACATGGTAAGCACTGATTAATGCAACTGTTTGTTGCTTTCTCTAACTTGCTCTGCTACCATGGGCATGTGGCTGGGTTGGGATTAATCTCACCCAAATTCAGCCTTATACTGTGTAGACATCTACAGCAGGACTAATTCTTTACACCCCACTTTTAGGTGTGATTTTCTAGCCTACATATGTTCTGCTTCATCAGAAGACGAGTTTTACCCTACAAATGTCTATTTTTCCCAGTGACAATGGAAAGTCTAGATAACTAGCTGGATATCCAGTCATATGAATGCAACATCCAGTGCCCCGTTTCCCCTGTCTAAAAAATAGCTGGACATTTTGTGAGGCTTAATTAGTGGTTTTAGAACTGAGAGATTTAGTTAGTGTTTTCAAGATAATTTAGATAAGGTGACACAGGGAATTCTTCAAGCTTTTTGTGCTCTCCCCCTTTTGAAATAATATTATGCATATGTACACCTGCGCATTCATATGTTTATACTGTAAAATTAATTTTAAGAGACAGGTAAGTACAAGATATCTAATAAACTTACCATTTTTTTCTACTGGAATATTGCAGTTGGGGCATGGCTTGGTTGTCTTCTTGATTGTTTCTCTAGATGCCTCTTCCCATCGAGCTTGCATGGCTGCATGTTCATCAACCACATACCCCTGCAAAGAGAGAGGAAGAGCATCAAGCCGTGCTGCAAATACACCAAGACAGGCAAAGCAAAAGGGAAGGCAAAGGCAGAGTCAGGTGAATCTGTCTGACAACATCCCATGTTAGACACCACAGGTTTGATTCTGCTTCAGGGATTAAAGCCCTTCTTGCAAGAAAAGCAAAGGCACCAAGGGAGTGCAATACATGGTCATGCAGGATGGTGGGGTGCCTGGAAAGAAATTGTTTTTCATAATAAGGTGTGTTCTGTTGTACTGGAGGTCTGAATTTCATTCCAATGTAACTCTACACAAATGTAACAGGCACAAAGAATGAACAAAAATTTTGAAAAAAAAAGTAAAAAAAGCCACTCGTGAGCAATGAAAGCTCCCCAGACAGAATGACACAGAAGGAAAAAGTCATCATGAAGAGTATAAAAGGGACTCCTGTGTTTGTCCTATTTATGACTGGGACAAAATTACATAATCTACACAAGTGGCCTATTTGGCTATTTCCTACCTAAAATGATAGTACAAAGACAAAAGAGATGGCAGTGCCTTGGGTCATTTCCATCACACAAGGTTGGCAACCATGTGAATAGCACCTATAAACAATGCATGTTGGTTCCAACTTGAAGCTCTGCTCTCTCCATTCATAATATGGTTTTATTCAAGCATATGGGAAAAGGATGAACTTAAACAAAACTATTTAATTTATAACAATTCCTGTAACTTCTTAATGTATACCTTCTAAATACTTATAGGCTTTCATGTGGATAGACCTTTATATTTATTTTTATGGATAATTTTTTAATATATTTATTCCTAGTAAGACAGAAAAAGGAAATTGGCCCAACTTCAAACAATGCTACAAAGCCATAACTCTGCTTGAATTCTGGTCATCTAGTATTGAGAAAACATATAAGTTCTGTCAACAAGTAGTGCCTCAAATTTCATTCCTGGCTGAAATGACCTGAGTTAAAATGGAATAACAAAGACCACCATCTGCAGAAATTTATTTCCAGCTCATCTAGTGGCTGTTGTAATATGCATTTAGGAAAACCAAACCAAAACACAAAACAACATCAACAAAACCCCCCCCACTGTCTTCTTTTAATCAGGAAACATCAATAATATGTTTGCCATTATTTATTTTACAACCTACATCAGTGTCCTCAGTCTGTGAATGTCTTGTGTTGCTCCACACTTAACAGTCTCCAGTTTGCTTTTCTTTTTGATGTAGAGGTGACAAAAGTGAACAAAATCTTCTTATCTGTATCCTAGAAATGACTTTTACTTTTGTCTCTGTTTGTGAAGAGGGAACTCGGCCCTGCACCCTGCTGGATTATTCAGCAATTTGGCAGAAAGATGACCTCTATACAACAGCACAATAGTAAATTCTGGGAAATAGAAAAAGCTGCTCAAGCTAATAGCAAAGAACATAATCTTGTATTGATTTTTCAACACCTACATCCTTAAGGAAAGATGACTTTTGCAAGCAATCTGAGCTAGCTCAGGGAAGCAGAGTGGGAGAGAGGAGAACACTTGACCTGGGCCTCAGTTTTCCCCATGACAGAAATAAGATGGTATCTCATTTTAATGGGACTGCATTGCTTAACATGCACACAGTTGAAAATCACTACAGCAGTGACAAAACAATGCTATTCTTTTCAGAAGCACTAAATGAGAAGATCAGAAGTATTTTAAATTTTTGCAGTCAGTCCAGAAGAGCTTCACAGTTGGCTCTATTTTCTCAAATAGTCCAAATCCAATGTTTTAATACTTGCAAACATGCTTTTTTTCTCCATCTTCATGTCTTTGTTGTGACCTAACAACACCTAACAGCAAAGGACACTGAGGCAAAATTTCACACATCAAATTGCTAACTTTATTTATATAAACATTTTTGATCTTAGTTCTGCAAAATTGGGAGACCTTAGAAATAACTAAAAGAAACAACTTCTAGCCATACACATGGAGTTCACTAAGAACAAACTGCTGAAAACAGCAGTGAATTATTATTTTAGTATTTTCCATTGCAAAAATTCTAGCATGAACTAGCTGCAGCAGCATATTTCAGCCCATTGGAGCTGAAACACCCCTCCTATGCCCACTCTTGCTGAATGCTAAGTTAAAAACTTCCTGCTGCATGAACCAAATGCAGAGAAATGGCACATTGACGGAGTCCCTCTGATTCAGTGAAGAAATCATACCATGCAGATCTACAAGCCTTCAGTGTTCATGTGCTTTATTTAGTGCTTCTCACCCAGTGATGGCAAGCACACATATATTTAATCTGCATTTTTTCTTCAAACAAAGAAAAGGTGTATGGCAATTCCTCATTATCAGTGTCTATTTAAATCATGTTCTTACATCCTAAACTAGAAAACCTAATCTCCTTGAAAATGGCCAAGGTCTGTCAAGCAGAAGGGTCTCTAACTTTGCTTGTTCTGCCTGGTCTTGGATAGGACATTCAGAGATGCTCCAGGTGTGCATCACACGTCAGTTTGCTGAGGACAGGAGACTTGGATCACTTCTGATGCTCACTCAACATTATATGCTCTAGTTCCCCAGTTAGTATGAAACATTTGTCCCAGCACTGTGGAAAAGTGACTAGATGCCATCCACGCCACTTTATGAATATTTTTTTAATCCTCAAATGTGCTGCATCTTATTACCAGGAATAAATACCCATAAATAACAGCAAGGTATAGAAAGGGTTGTTGTAAGCACTATTCAATATCCCCCCCTGCAGTACTCCCTTAGGGAGACAAGAGCAAAAGGTTGTCTTATTATCTCTGGGTCATACTGAAGGACATAGATTTACTTCTGTTTCTATGCTGAGTCTTTTGGAAAAACTAACAGGGATAAAGAGACCACAGAGACTGTCGAGGACCATACAACAATAATACAAAAAACATGTATATGGAATGCTTTCTTTGCAGTTAATCAATATCATGCAGTACTGGAAAGAGATCTACAGGGACAGAAAGTATCTTGAAATAGAAATAAAGTGTCCTTAGAGCAGCATCTCATTCAGATGATAGAGTACACATCGACCTGTCAGTAGAACTACATTGAAGCTAATGAAGAATGTGTTCACAGACAGCAACTAAGCAATACCATCTAGATTGAAAACATTAATGCCAAACCTCTTGTTCAAAATACTGGAAGTCTTAGATACATAATGTTAAATTTTGACATCCACTGAATTATAATCTGCCTTATATTAGCACACTTCTTTAATGATCATGCTTATTTTGCCTAGTATAGACAACATCTCAAAACTGAAGACCCTTAATTCACAATAAAATATGCAACTTTTAACCTTCTTTGTGCTTTGCTTCAAGTGTATGTTATTTCTGTATTCCTGCTTGTTTGCCCTTGGTGCTTCATCTCTCCCAGTAAGAAAACAAGCTGGTAATACATAACTTAAAAAAAATATATCTTAGTGAAGCTTTCTTTAAATACAAAATACATTTGATTTTGAACAGAAATGCTTGGTTTTAAGAGAATCTTACTTGCAAAAATAAGCTTTTTTTATTTAGGGGAATAGAAATACGTAAAATTATTTCACTTTATGTGAAATACAGAATTTTAAAAAGGTTTAGATGTCTCAAAACAGGAAGTATTACTCATTTTCTAACAAGAATGTGAGAAAAGCTATGTATACTTGAAAGCATTTGAAAGGAAGACAAAGAAAAATTCATTTTGCATGAACAATGTTCATCCCACCATAATATTTAGGTTAACACAGCCCACTAGAGCTAGAGCTCTAAGCAAAAGCAGTCTCAGCTGTTGAAGCCTGATCTACAATGTGTGGTGACAGTCCAACTTAAATTTGTCTTCTTGGCTTCACCAGGACTGTTTTATGAACATGATCACATGAATTAACATACTGTCATATTTATTGGTGTCTTTTACTGCAGGGGGTAAAAATAGCAGGTGTCTAGTGCACTAGATAGGCTAGAGGGTTTTGGAAGAAAATGGATTATTTGAGCCATTTAAGACTCAAAATCTCACAAAGAGAGATGTGCATAGCTGTGGGACTATTGCTCTATTTTAGAGACAGATTAAGGCTAATTCAAAATGCTAAAATGTGGCTATAGATAAGGAATAGAAAATATATTAATTCAATGAGAATAAGTTTCACAGGAAAAATAGAGATGCAAGTACTACAATGATCCAGTTAAATCCACATGAAGCAGCTTTGTGTGAGCCAATTTGTCTAGTGTGCCTGGGGAATTCTGACACAAAATGAAAGAGCTGCTTTGTGATGACAGCAACTACTTAAAATCAAATTGATATACACAGGGTATTATATTGGATACAAGATGGAAGAGTGCTCTGGTTTGGTGACACTGCACAGCAAGATTCTCACTCTGTGTGTTGCAGCCATTCATATAATGAATTAAATTCAGGTAGATGGTGAATATTGAATTTGCACTGCTCTAAAGCAGAAAATCTAATCTAATACAGGTCATTCTTATATAACTGTTTTCCATGAGTAGACTAAAGAACGTTCCTTCTCTCATAAGTGGCAACACTGCTGAAAATGACTGTCAGCTGAGCCTCATAAACAAAAGTAGTCTGTCACATTTTTTTTACTTTATTGCTCCCCAAAACAGGAAAACTAAAATTTTCTCTATATAGTTATCATCTATTTCTCATTAGACAGGAAATTAAGACCTATTCTTAAATTTTCTCTGGTGCATCTTTATTTATAACACATAGATTAATTTTATGGGACATTTTCTGGTTACATTATTTTTCTTGCTCCTTTAATTAGGCTGAAATGTCCTGAGCTTGACATTGTGAGTATACCAAACACTAAAACCCTGAGCCTCAGTTTCTTTTTCAGTAGTTTAAGATATTTTAGAACTCAAGCTAGGTGTGCCATTCCTTGTACAGTCATGTTTTATTTAACTTTTAAAATTTATCTGATGGGAAAAAAAAAAAATCAATGGCCTAATAATAGATGTTCCACATTTCATACTGTGACTCAGGTCTCATTGCAAGATACTATGTATGATGAATCTTTCCAGTAGCTTTTCCTTTCACTAAAATGCAGGGAAATAATGAATGTTTTCTGTGGTTAGCACTTACTATTTATCATTTAGATCATCATTAGCTGCTTAGAGACCAGGCTTCACAACCCTACATGCTTGCTGGAAATTTGTAGCATGGGAGCTCAGCATCTGTCATTCCACGATGGAGAAGGAAGCCCGGCAGGCAATACCTGTGCATTTCATACCCCCTACTGTCAACTCTGAGACCTGCACACAGGAGGAAAAGATGGGCTGCAGGCTCACCTGTGGCCCAAGTGAGCTAGAACCTTTTCCAGGAGCTACATTCCAACATCCTTCAGCAGGATGCCAGGTGCTGTGACAGGCTTTCCTGGATGTGTGTGTGAGTGCATGGATGTGCCTTTAGGTTGAACCTGTGCAGCAGAAAACAGGTCTGGGAGGTGATCCAGTGAGTCTGCTTTGAGCCAGTTGTTTGCCTGAGACATCATGCCCGGGTCAGGTTTGAGCCCAGAAGATCTGAAAACTGTGAGGGCTGAATTCCAAACAAGGAACAGCTGAGGTTTGATTTGAAGGTGTTAGGTCTGGGAAGGGTTTTGGGATTTAGGTGACAAAGGCCTCCAGCTTAGGGCTACAGCCAGGACAGGCAACATCCCACAGGTTAAGAGCAGAGTTGAAGGCAAATTTTACAGCATTAGCTATAAATTTACACTGGAAAAGACTGTAGATGAAGGTTTAGAAGTTGTATCTTGATGCCTCAGTAAAAATGGTGTTGCTGTTTATTGTAAGGGACCACAGCCTTTGTGCCAAGCCAGCATCATGAGCCTCAGGACCAATCAGGCTTTATCTGAACTTGTTTTGACACGCCTAGAGATTTGGTTTAGCCTGTGACAGCAGTTATTGAATGACCTGGTGACTATTCCCCTGTTCTACTTTTGCTTTTGTACAATTTTTGTATTATTGCATGGTTCAACAGTTCCATGTATTTTTGTAACTAACAGACAGGAATGACTATTGTAGGTCCTATCAATCAGAACAAACTGTCTTTGACCCTACAATAAATTCTGCACAAAGGAGTAACTACATGGGATGATAGGAGAAGCCTTGAAAGCAGAGGCACAGGATGATATGGGAGGTCCCACCATTATAAACCACATTCAAGTGGTCAGTTACCCAAATACAGTCTTGAAGGAAGGGTAAAACAGTTTTGAGGACAACAAAGAGAACAAAGTATAACTGACTTGGGTAGAACACATCAACATTGACTTATGTATCAGAGGAGTCTGTTAACAAACAAATAAGACTGACTCCAAGTGGATTATAGAATAAGAAGGAAAAAAAATCCTTCAATATCAACATCATGATCCTTCTGGTAAAGGATTCACCATACCAGCCCATTCCCAATTGCAGCTATTGAGCCTAGAACCCAGAGAAGCAGTGGAAGGTTAAAAATAACACCAGGGAAATGGGTGTTACTAGAAAGTTTGCATATCCTTTATTTTAACTCTAGTTTGAACTGTAAGTCCTAATGTTATTGTAAATGGGCTAAAAATGCATCATTGATAAGTTAAGACTTTTCTAAAACCAGCAATATATTTTTTACTTTGCATATTCAGTGAACATGATCTGAAATGAACACCTTTAGCAGATAATGAGATTTCCAATGTAACAAAGTGGCAGAAATTTACACCACTTAGTCTGTAACCAGTGTGCAAGAAATAGGTAAGAATTTTTAGCTGCATCAGCAGCTAAAGATGAATATTTAGAGATGGATTTTACTGGATTGCATGGATTGTAGGGCCAGACTTGCCAGAACAGACTCCTTCTCTGACTAGCTGGAATTAAGGCTTGGTCTAAGACTAGGTATATTCAGACAGGATTTTTAAGGAGTTTGGTAGGACAAGATAATCAGCTGCTTCTTGGAGAAAGTTTGTCCACAGAACCAACTCTAAAACATACTTTTTAAAAACACATTTCATCCAGGTTGTGTTACCTTTTTTCCCCCCAAACACTTACGAGTCAGTGCCCCATATTCTACTCATTTATTTATATAGGCTCCACTTATACATCAGTGTCACTGCTATTACAGTTTACCTTGCCAGTGTCTCATCAACATGCCCAGCACCAAAACCATCCTGGGAGCTACTCTGAAAAAGTTCAAATCTAATATGTGGCCACATTTTCTTGTCCAGTTAGCGAACAAGAACGTGTATTGCTTATTGTTGTAAAAGGAAAACCATACAGAAAAGTTTTTTTGAAAGCTAGGCTAATTTTAAGGTGGAGACTTACAGAGGAAGCAGGTTTATGTCTAGATTCCCCACCAGCACAGGCTGTCTATGTGTGAGGTTAAGAGGTCAGGAAGCTTGGTTTTGTGGTGTACATTGCAGGGACTATGTGGTTATTTCTAAACCTAAATCTGCGTGGAGTCACCTTTACTGTGTCATTGATTCCATCATGCACACTGTGCCTTTTAATTCATCAAATATGATTTCTTCTGTCATCCCAAAGTTCAAATAGCTCCAGGAGGCTGCAATGGTTTTAAAACAAAGCTTCTCAACTAATATTGCCATAGATAAATTTTATTTTCCCTGAAATAATGTAATTTACACACTAAGATGGGAAATAATCAGTCCTGCACCAGTAAGTAAATGTTTAAGATAAGCTTCCAATGGCCTAGCTGGGCTAAAAGTAGACATTTAAGCAGAAAGAGAACATTTTATCCTTCCCAATGGGCCATGCAATATCTGTGCACAGATCTGAAAGGTCATGATATGTCAGTAGTTAAAGCTATGCTGCTGTCTGCACGCTTGCTGTCGAGTCTGCCTTTTCTACCCCAAGCAGCAAGTAAGGCCTTTTAGCTTCCCTAAAGCTTCCAAATCCTCTATTTGGAATAGGTGTTCAGAGATCCACAAGTGGCTCCTGCTTTATCCCTCCTATGTCCTGCAGTTGTTGCTGCCCTCTTCCTTCCTCCTGCCAACTTACCCCTTGCGCCTTCCATCCTTCTCTGCCCTCCTTCACAGTCCACCAGCTTCACTCCCCTCTCTTTACCTCAGGCTTCCACCTCCCTCCTTTTGACATCTGCCAAGCACAGGCCCATTTAATCACCACCATTTATGTTTCATGGACCTTCGTAGCTGTGCCATGTCATTTCACATGTCTCTTTCTTTTCCTCTTTCTGGAGCTTCTGCTCCATCTGACAGTCTCTCCAGTCAGCTCGGCTTTCGTGGACACTCAGATTTCTCTGTATCAGGCTCTGTCTCTGCTTCTGAGGGATCTCTTTCTCCAAGTCTTCCCAAACTGGTGTCAGGCTCTGAGAGTACCATCAGACCTTGCTGCTCCAGTCCTCTGCTAATCCCTGTGTTCTGCTCATGGCTCGGGAACCCATGTCGCTTCCTGGTGACTCTGCAGCAGGGCCTGTCTCCAGCTGCCCACATCCCTGTCCAGCCCAGTCACAGGGCACCTGTGGACCCACCTTCCAGTATTTTGGCTCATCCCTGTCCTCAGGCCCTGCCCTGACACATGGAAAGTCCCCAGGAAGTAGACGGCCCATGCAGTGCCTTGACACACCTTAGGAGAGCTGCATGGAGTGCCAGCACAGCTCTTCCTGTGCCATCCAACAACTCTCCTTCTTGGATTTTCTTTCACCTCTGTCACACTCCTCATGCTCCACCATGTTCACCTCTGTTGCGCTGACAGGCCGGAACCTGTCCACAGTGTTTCATATTGCTGAACGCCAGGGGCCTGCAGGCATTTGCAGAAATGTGAAGGCAAGAGAAGGTCCTTTCGCTACTGCAGCTACTACAGGCCAAAGCAAGCCCTACATTTTTCTTATTGGAACTATTTCTCTGAAACTGATTGTGCATCCTGAACCTCTTCTGGAGAGGAACAGTTTAGTTTGTTTGATTTGTTGCATTTGTTTGATCCTTAAATTTGACTGGCAGAAATTGTGTCAGTAAGATGTCTTGATAAAATAAATGATATGGAAAGGATCCAGACAGGAATCAAATTGCATGAGCTGGAGACAACTCTGGCAGTTATTATTCCTACCTTGAAGCAGACCATAAGGCAAAAATAAAACAAGCCTTCTCACTGCCTCACCAAGCACTACAACCACAGCAAGTTAGGTCTGACGCACTGTCCTATGCTCCTGGCAGGTGGATAAATGTTTACACTGATTTCAGGGAGAGAGATGGAAACTGTCCCTGCTCTCCCTACACGCCCCCGGAATGGTCTGTGTGCCCGTACGGGAGCCCTGTGTGTGTGCAGGCGGCTCTGCAGGGATGCTGCCCGGGTGAAACCAGAGCCTCAGCAGCTTCTGAAACGCTGGGTTTGCTCGTCCGGCTAAGGAAAACGAGGGAAAACATTCCTTCAGTGGCACAGCACCGCCTCGTGGAGACGTTTAATTAGTGCCGCTCTCAGTTTCTTAGAGGAAGAGGAGGCAGACCTAAATCAATTAACTTCGGTTTAGACTGGAGTCTCACTGACTCGTGCGTAGTCTGTGGTCTTGTCTGTGCAGGGGACCCGATTTGTAGAGGTGCAGGAGTTATACTGCTACTATCATTGAGCTATTCTGGAACAATTCCTTCAGAGTACAGGAAAATTTTCAGGAACAGCGAGAACATTCACGTGACACTAGAACTGCAACATTGCTAAGTTAATAGGTCTAACTGGGTGCAATTCATGCACTGTGAGATTGAGTCAGATGGATGAAGTGCTCCCATTGTTACAAGGAAAAGCAACGGCAATATTCAAATATTTAAAATAAATTACTTCTTCCTATGGTACTCTGATTCTTCCTGGCATACCTTTATCTTGGCCTTGGAAAATAAAAATTACATGAACTCTAGTTTTCACGTTGTTGAATTCACTTCTAGCGTGCCATGATGACTTTTAGTACTCTAGGCAAAACTCTAAGCATAAGTAACTTAATGAATATAGAGTTCTCTGTTCATGTTGAGATATACTCAAGTTATAGCTCAGTTTGATTCAGGTAAGGCACTGAGCCTTGGTCTCCTGCTTTACTAGGCTGTTAGATGCTTTAAGCATCTCTCACTCTCTGTTGAAGTTGCTTTTTTTATATATATAATTGTGAATGGGAACCATAAAACTGCTCTAAGGCTATTGCAAATTAACCATTCTTCATAGAGGGCAGCTAAGATGCTAATCTCGTTATTATATATACATATGGATTAAAAAATGGGTTGCACAAATTCATGGAAAAAAAAGTTGCTGATAGCTACTAAACATAAAATACCACATGTGCATCACAAATCACTTGAGGCTGGGAAAGTAGATAGATTTTGTGTCTGATACAATACACAAGTTCCAGGTCAACAGAGATAGGAGATACCCTGACTGACTAGGAGGATACAGGCTGTTTCATTCTGTCACAAGTAGTACTAATTCTTTTTATAAATTAGAAGAGCTTCACTAAGAAAGGTTAAAGAGAAGAACCTCTACACAGGTCATGACCTGGTGCAAAGTCTGCAAAGTATAGCATATGAACCATCTCTGGTAGCACATGGCAAACACTTCCAGTAGAATTTCAGCTCCCTGCCAGTCTGTGTTCAGTGAGTCCCCAAAAGCCAGTCTCAGACAGAGCCTGCCTGCAGGCAGTCACAGGAGCTTGGCTCACCTCCCTGAGAGCTGGTTGGATGCAAGCCCTTATCAACACCTGCCCACAAACCTTTATCTGCCATATTGGACTATGTAGAGGCTCAGGGTTTGAGTTTTGAGCTTCTTAGCAGCAAACCTGCCAGATATCTGAATACCAGTTTTCTGCTTCCTAGAAGTGCAGCCTGGGCATCAAGCTGTGAGATATTTAGGGGGATGTCTTCTGCTCTTTCTCTCTCTCTCTGTCTCTTTTTTCTTTTAAGTTGGAAAGACTGTGGTTTACACAATTTATTTATTTCAAGGAAAACTTGAATCTCAAACAAAGAGCAATGCCAGGAGAGAAAAACTATTTCCTTTCCTGGTCTATAACTACAATAGCTACAAAATTATAGAACAACCTAGAATAATTATAATCTAACAGCTTGCAGCCTAGACAATCTATTTTTTATTTCTGTAAGCGAAAACAAAAATTACCAATAGTATTTTCTGCATAGGCTTTATAAAAGCCCTATTATTCGGCCCAAACTCACATGATTTCCTGACCAGTGCACTGAAAATAAGCTGAAAGGCAAAAATACTATACAAAGCCTTTCAAAAGTATTCACATTGAATAAAGACAACCCTAGAAGCCCACTGGGAAGGCTTTTTCTTTATCAAGAGATGGCAGAGTGCTGTGTGTTCCTGCTCTATCAATCACAGAGACTGAAATCTGCCGCAAAGCCAATTTGGCAATTCTGATGGCTGGAGTAATTCAGCATGAACATAATTGCTTTTACTTAGGATTATAATTAGGACCCATTTGACAAATGTCACTCTGGCTGGGCCAGGGATAGTGATCAGGAGTTGTGAGATCCATACCTTCTGGGCCATGGCTCCTGGTGGGCTGAGGAGAGAGTTGCACTCCCCTTCATGGAATTCTTCTTTACATTCACGGCAGAACACAGACTGAAAAACAAACCAAAGCATGCCAGTCATAAAAACACATTAGGGACATAGACAGCAGGTTACAATAATGAAGAATCATACAATAGATGATCCCTTGCCCTTCTCTTCCCATTAAATTTCCATAATCCTCCTAATTGTGCATCTTATTATACACTCTGATCATTAACACAACAATTTTGCTGTTATTATTATACATTTTGTCAATGAAGTAACATAAATGCCATTATTAAAAAATGAGATTTTGCAACATGGTTCATATAGGGACACAAAGTCATACTAGTTAGTTATGGGTATGCTTTTCCTCCTGTGAAATCTATTTATAGAAGAAGGGTGATAGCTGAAAAAAGCTGTTCTGCTGTATGTGTTTGCTAATGGAAATAGTCTATTCATAGTTCTGAATCAAATGCCTTCTCTATAGAAAACTATTGCTGACTTTGCTAGGGGACAACCACTTTATAAAAGGCCATATGAAATACCATTTTCTAGGAAATTACATCCTTGCCATAGGCCTTTATAGGATGGTTTACAAAAATCCATAGAAAAAACACAATGATAGGATACTTAACACATGGTTTAGGAATCTACCTCTAGACCTTTACTGCATGTTTAGCAGTTGTTCTGGTTTTATCCTCCTTAAATAACATTGTTCTTTACATAAGGCTTCATTGAAAGTAATGTCTTTTGCAGGTAAGTGAAACAATTCTCCCTAAATCAGTCTGTCTGCCTCTGCCACCTAAAGTAGTTCATATGTATCAGGTTTGATGCCTTTTTTAAACTCTCAAATGAAGATATCTGACTTGACATGTGTCAAATCTTTGACCCATCAATGCTACATTAAATTCTGTGTCCTTGCAGGTAAGGGGGAAAGTCAATAATGTAGAATGGGTCTCTCTTACGCTGTTTTAAAGCTATGCTGTCTTGATGCAACTCCAGACTTTAAAAGTTCTCTCAGAGGTAAGCCATTCTGACTGGCATTATAAGCAAGACTTATAAAACAGCCTTGATTTTTAGATACAGATCTGCATTCACAGATAATGAATAAAGGCTATCAGGAGGACATGACACTAGAATGTTTGTCTGCCAGTAATCCCAGCTTTTGTATTTTCATTTTGAAATCTTTCAAACTGTATTTTCACTTTTCAAAGAAGCATTGAAAATCATATTTTATTGTCATGCTAAAGAAACCACCCTTTATGAAAAGAAGAATAGTGCAAGTGCAAAAGGATTGATCCTGTTATTTAGAAAGGCAGGGAAATTTGGAGCAGTGCAGTGGAGTGAGTGTTCTAACTTCCAGAGATATCAAACCTAATCGCTTGCTTTTGGGTCACTTCTCCCTCTATTTTGTCAATGATCTAAAATGCTTTGTTTTACTTCAACCAACACTGATTTGTTAATTAACTTATGGTTGTTAGCAGTTTCACAATGGAAGCACTTTTTTGTGGGTATATTGCAAAGAGGCTGCATTGTTGTAATAGAACATCATGTAAATACAACGATTTGTAGTGCATTAGTGGTCAAAATTTTGGGCCTGTTAAGCTCTGCTCAAACACGTAGAGAATTTTCATCTGGATACCTAGGGTTTTAAAGGTCTATCTCTTAACACTTAAGGTTATGCCTGGGTTTAATTGAATTTCCAACTGTGTATCCTATTCTCTTTTTCCTTTGTGACTTTATTTCCTTAAGAGCACATCTGACTGACAACATGTGTCTGATAGTGTTTTGTATACACTTGCTTTATCACTGCCTTATTACACAATGCCTCAGCTTGCTTTCCTTACTCCAATCTCTCATTTTCCATGCAAGCACAATTTTAAACCTTTCATAAACATTGTAGAGGAAGAAATAATGAAGAAAGAGAAGAAAAATAATCAGGGCATATATTTTTTGCAGAGACATTCTGGCTGGCTAGTTTATATGGCATTGGTGTTTATTACAATAATAAAATTCATAAGCTCCTGTAGTACTATTTAAGATGTGAAATGCATTTTCTCATTATAGAGGCCATATTTTATACTTGCCTTTGAAATAAATGATCTTCAGTACCAATGTTACCAATGTTTTCCCCATAGGCCTATTTGAAACATTCATGAGTGTATAACTGGGCCTTTCACTAACAATTGTATATCCTGCAAGTAAGTCTGTGAGTGGGCCTGCCACATCCTTGTAATGAAACAAAGCCTGATTTTTTTTTGTAAGACAGGATACTCTTTTCACATCCTATTAGATAATGGATGAGATGTAGAATTAGTTCTGTGGCAAAGAAACACCCCGAAGGCTGATCAGTTTGTCAGAATAAATAGGCATCTCCCAACAGAAATGCATTAAGCACTCCCTTTTTATGGCAAAGCATGCATCATAAAGAAAAGGCATGTCACTTACAACAAAGAGCAGTTTGTGATAGTTTTTCTCATTTTGTACTTTCAGACATGAAAAATACAATAAATTTTCTGTAACAAAATACAATTGCAGTAAGCAACTGCAAAAATGCTGTCAGTTAACTTGTATTTTATGGCTCCATTAATATTAATACAGTTACTTTGCCCTTGGAAAGGAAAGGATTTGATGTTCAGTCAGGATTTAATACTTTTTCATAAATTTAATATTAGTAAGTGTTCAAAATTACTATAAGTACTGTAATTACTAATAATAGTTAGACTTTCTTTTCCTTCTTGTGCCAAAAAAAAAAAAGACTGGCAGATTGCTGTGATAATATAAACAGCAAATAAACTTTCTATGTCTTTATGCATTTAGCACTTGCTGCTGTTACCCTTGAAAGATTCTTTGGTTGAAAAACAACCAACACAAAGAATAAATCCCAAAGGTTCAAACCTACCCCTGCATTAAAAAGAGGATTAGCAGGGAAATCCCCAAAGCACTTAAGGGATTTAGGCACTGGAAATTAATATAACCTGTGTGTGGGCTATTACAGGCTTTTGAATATCTGTAGAAGTGTATGAGATAGAACCAAGCAGAAATCCTAAATCCAGTGACCTCAGAATAGGGGGTATTAAAAACCTCAACAGGGATTCAGAGCCTGTTTTAAAAATCCTCCTATCATTATGATTATTCAAACAAAAGGTAAGATCAGAACTAAACTCTAGTCACGTCTATGGAATTCAAACCCCATAGATGATGTCTGCAGTGATGCTGAATAAAAACTGGGGTGATAAAGTGAAGCTTCAGTCTCAGTTACTCCTGACTGGCCCATTGATAGTGTTTTAACTTTGGAAGTGTGAGCAGAATGTAGCTCTCTTTTTTTTTTTTTTTTTTTTTTTTTTTTTTTTTTTTTTTTTTTTGGATGAAAGGAAAAAGAGTTTGTCACTTGCATGCTATGCTGCTTGGTTTTTTAGAAGTAAGATTTTACCATTACTTTTTCACAACATTTCAAATATTTGCTTTCCCTTGGATTAAGCACCACAGCTCTCATTCTCTCCCTTGCCTACTGCAAATGCCTTTTCTTTGGTCTCTGATAATATCTCCTTACAGTGCTTATAAATAATACTGTTAAAATAATCTTTCTTCCAACTTCAATAAAATACTCCAATTCCCTGCACAAAGCTTCAAGTTTGAGCTCCCTTCTTTTATTTTAAAACTACTCCTCAACTCAGATATTCCTTTTCTTTTTCATCCGTATGTCCTTCCATGTGCCTGCACAGAAGAATGCAGGGAAGTTTGCAATGAGGCAGTCATGGACAAGGTTTAATCTGCAGCATTGTAGGTGCACTGCTAGGGACTTCTTGCTAAACTCAAGCACATACCCAGATTTCTTACCAGCCTTTTGCAATCCATGTTGAAATCTGAGCTAACATTTTTTCCCTCCTTTAGTTATCACTCTTGGATTTGTACTGAAGACAGACCACGTTTTGGTCAAGGTGTGCCTTCCAAAGCCAATGTTCATATCGAGATTAAAGACATCAGGTGAGGAAAGATGCACTCATACCTCTAGTACAGTGTTTTATTGGGCCTTCAAAATCACTTTTAAAATTTGTATCTAATGTCTACTTTGACTTTTTCTAGTTTCAGCTTCCAGACATTGCTTCCTGGTTTGCATTTCTCTGCTAAAATAAAACGTCTTTCAGTATCCCATACTTTCTTCCTGTGAAGGTGCTTAGGTATTGTAATTAAGATACCTCTGAAGCTGGTTTAACCTACTCAGAGAATCTCCTAAGCTTCTCACTGGCTAAATCATTCATCCTCCCTCTCTCCTCCAGTCCCAAATCATATTAACTGCACTTTTCTGAGGATTGTCTTGTTTTTGTCACTAGTTATATTTGACTAATCTGTATCATTGCTCTGCTGCATCAGCAAAGTTTTTTTACATACTTCTCAATCACTGTTGAGTATTGAATCATGACAGGTTTGATGACAGTCCCTGTCAAATACTGCTACCAAAACCCTGATTTGCATAGATTCTTCATAGCAAACACTGCTTTCTGTGCTCTGTCAGTTCTTAAAGCCCCATGATCAAAGCACGATGAGGCATTTATACTGCATCACCTGACAGTGATGAAACAATGCTCCTGCTCAGACTCCAACCACATCATTTGGAACCCAGCCCACTAACAGCTTTTATTGATATAATATGGTGATGAATTCCTTATCACAATATTCTCTAGCTTGATGTCTTACAAAAAGACTTGAAGAAAATGATTTTGTGCAATTACTTTTTCTTATCAAACCTGTAATTTCATTATAGAATGAATCAGTTTCTTCTGTTATGACTGTTGTCACTGAGAATATATTGACTTGTAAAATCTTATAAGAATCACTCCTACTTTTTTGCTCATCCCTCATTCAGTGGTGACTGTCTGAACCCTTCACTACTGATGAGAACTGTGAAAATTAAAAGCTACTGAATGCAGGCAGGATCAACATCTTCATCAGTACTGGAGCAAAGCTAGCATGCAAGTGATGCAAAGGTTCTCAGAAATCATAACTATATGAATTAAGAAAACCAACACAGATCTCCTCATCTTTCATTTAAAATGCAGTACTTACAACTTTTACCTTCTTTCTCAGGGAAACAAGTACATCAGAAATCAACCTTCAACGCATCTACCTCACTCTTTCTTCTAAAATCAAGCTTGAAACCAAACCAAAAAAGTGCTACATTATAATTCATGATAAGGCTGAAATAAACCACAGCTGACAGGTGTTAATTCTATTACTTATTGAGCTGCCAGAAAATGCACTTTAAGTGCTCTTGTAATGTGAGAAGGCTGTAGTATAGTCTAAAGAGAATCCCAGAGAAGCCATGCATAATCTAAGACACGTATGAACTAAGGAGACATTTTTATGTCTTTAAAACCAGTCTGGTTATATATTACACATCAAAGGAAAATAAGCATTCTAAAATACTTGCTCAGCTTTGATAACCACAGCATCAGAACATCTTGGAACTGTAAGAAAACCTCCTTCATTGCATACCAGTAAAGCAACAGAGGACTGCTATTACTGTTTTAATGACTGAAACCTGATTTGTAGAAAACCTGGGCCACAGATCTCTAAAATCTGAGGATATTAATTCAGTTGATATGTGTACCTAATGCCACTGAGGATCCACACTAAAGGTATTTGTCCAAGATTATATAGCAGCACATAATGAAGCTTTTAGGCATTGGACTTCCCCAATAGCCATCTCAGATTATTCCTCTAAAGAACCACATTCTGGTTTCATAAGGTCAAAACTTTGCCTAACAGAGGTAATCTGTGAAGTATTTCCATGCTTTCCTCCTGCTCTCTTTTGCAAGTGAAAATATAATGGAGGAGTGAAACTATGTAGTCACCAATCACACAGAATATCCTGAGTTCCAACCATCAAATAATTGTATGGCATAGAAAAAAAATTTAAAGTTGTTTGCTCTTTATCAGAATAACAATTTTTTTTTTTAACCAGACTTTTTTAACCTGAAGAGTGTTTTATTAAATAGTAGTACAAACAAGGCACTGGATAGGTAAAAAATTAATTATATTCACTGGACAACATCAACATCTGGTTAGAAAACTTCCTTGAAAATGTAAAATATTATAGGGCACCAAGTCTCAATCCTAAATGAACTTTTCTAGTCAAACTATAGGCTGCTGATTGGAGCAAACATTTATATTGAAAAAGTGAGTATGCCATATGGAAAATCAAAGCAATCAGGAAGTGATAAATAGAATGACCCAAGTCATGTCTCTATTGTGTTTCCATTTAGAAAAACATGGTTTCCAAATGCACTTTCCAAAGTACAAATGGTGTTATGTGACCAAGAAGTACATATAGATTTTTTTTCCTTCTAGAAAAGCCTGCAAACCCCAGATTTCACAGAATATGACTTTATCATGCCACATGACTTTCAAGTAAGACAGGACTTGGATCTTGGTGACAGTTCAGACCTCCATAAACACAGACTAGTTTTCACTCTAAAACTATGAACTTCATTATTTATTTCCACCCAAAGTCAATTAAAACCACCCCCCACCCTCTGCGAAGGTCATGCTGCTGCTGTGGACCAGACATTTCAGGTATTGGATTGACTTTGCCTCTGGCACTTTGTTATATCCAGAACCATCATCCACACACCCTGTCTTTTGATATTTTTTGTCCTTACAGCAGGAAACTTTAAAAGCAGAGTATTTACCATCTGGAGAAAGCTATGTTTACTCAGAATTTGTGGCTTTGCCAATTGCCAGTTACAGAAAAACCTGCAAATACTACAAT
Source organism: Lonchura striata (assembly GCF_050655825.1). Classification (NCBI taxonomy): domain Eukaryota; kingdom Metazoa; phylum Chordata; class Aves; order Passeriformes; family Estrildidae; genus Lonchura; species Lonchura striata. The sequence goes on along the minus strand of NC_140705.1, from coordinate 78,638,702 downwards.
GAAGATAAATGCCGCAGTACAAAAAGCATTCATTTCTAATGACACCAGTTTTATCAGATATGAGGCAATTGCAAAGCATAGTAGTACTTGCAGAGCAATTTTGGTCTTTTTCCTTATAATAAAGTACACACATTTACTATGCATATTTCAGCTAAAATCAAACTTTTGTGAGAAGCATGACAATCTGTCAAAACATGGTTTCAAAAATACAGCTGCATTCTCTGTGCAGCTTTTGCAATCTAAGGGCAATTTGCCATCAATACTATAAGAGGCAATTCTCTATAAACATAAAAAGCTTTAAGCATAGGACTGCATCAAGATTTCAATGTTTTCCTTTTGAATTTGAAGGTAAAAGCCTCCTTTCTGACTCCTGCAAAACAACCTGTGGGCCCATTTCCTAAGAACTAGATTTACATTTGAAGCCTTTTCAGTGAGTGTTGGTGAGTTTGTGCCCATAGTCAAACATACTGTCTTGGAGCTTGCCTTACATTAGGCAGCATTCACATAAAAGGTGGGCTGGTTAAACTGACAGCATAAGCTCCGAAAACCTGTTCCAGACCTCCCCAAATCTAATTTGCTGATGTATGTGGATTGGCAATCTTATTTCTGCTTCCCAGCCCCCTTCTTTGTTGCCTTGTAGTCTAAGTGGTGCAAGGGATAGAAGAGAAGAAAAAAGCAGGGTCAGATCCAGATACTTCTCTCAGAAGTGACTTCAGGCCTCTGTGAGAGAAGAGAGAATGCTCTTTCCAGATTTCTCTACCCATACCTTCACACAAGGGTATTACACAATCTTGTTCTTAGCATGTTGGCTAGGATGTAAGACTTATTAGCCCATCCAGAAAATAAGAAGGAAAAACCTATAAAGCAGAGTTAGTAACAAGATTCTGTGGTATACTCAAAGTGTGAAAAACTGTTGGTTGTGCTATTATGTGCACATAAGATAGGCACATCTTGTTACCACTGAACAAACCATCTGATAGCTGACTACCCAAGCAAATGTGAGTTCAAACACTGCACAATTTTCAAAGCAGACTACGGCTTTGGTTGTTGAAACAGGCATAGATGGCCCTGGCAGAGGTGCACAGCTTTAACAGGATGCAGAACAATATTGTGCCCTGAAGCACTAGGAAGGGATGACCAGTTAGGTGCCATCCAAACTACTGCTGGAAAAGGAAGCCTAACAAGTTTAAACAAAGAAAGCAGCTGCCTAGAGCAGCAGGCTGCTAAACCCTGCAAGGCATTTGTGTCCCTGTTACTTACCTGTGCCAGAGCTGTGGACGGCAAGCAGAGAGAGCAAAGCTTCTAGCTTGTCATGCTGCAGGAACCCTGACAAGACCTTAGATGTTAAACATTACTACTTTGAGGAGCTCTTCCTAGCCTCATAAACAGCTGCTGCCACAGAGTCTGACCCCTCCTTCAGGACCAGCTGTCACAGCTACTTATCCTCCTCTGCTCTTAATTCCTTTCTACTTGCTTCTCCTCTCTGCCTTCTCATTTCTGTGCAGCAGTAGCCTAAACTCTTTCTTTCTTCAGGTGGAGAAATGGAGTTTTACTTGCAGGTTGCAGTGCTGAGAAGCTTTGGGGTAACCCTGCTGGAAGTCTCACGGCCATACCAGTAATCTGCAGCTAATGCACCTGTAGTGTGTTTGGGACCTGGATTACTCTCTCTGCATGGTGCTGTAGAATGCTGGGTGGAGGTTTCAGCGCTGCTTGGGGATGCAGAACTGCAGAGATCCCTTACGTCGCTCTGCAGTACAGACATGACAAAGGAATTTAATTAAGTATTAGGTTCTTGCTGACCCCATTGGAGAGAAAAAACAATTGTGTATTGACTTAAATGTGTTCCCCTTTAAGTAACTTTACTAAGTAGTCCAGACACCTAATCACATCTATCTGGTGTATAATGTTTAGCAATTTCATGCCTGGATGACTAATAAAATGCAAAGTGGATGCAGATTAATGTAAGATTTCTACAAATGATTTCCATAATAAATTACAAAGTATTTATATGAGGAAACATCGAAAAAACCCCAATATCATTGCCACCTTATAATTTAATGGAATATCTTATAAAGTAGATGCAAGTGATAAGATTAGTAATTTATGAATAAGAGGAACAAATTTAAAGTTGTTGGAGTTGTAAAATGTAAAATGGGGATTTTTAAAAGACTTTTTGTAATCTAGTGCCTATAATTCCCTATTTTATATTATAAAATAGTGCAGCATTCCACTTGAAACTGATAAAAAGGAAAAATAAAAGTAAAATAGGAACAAAAACCAACTATGTAATATATATAGGTACATATTAAAACACAAATATGTGTCTCTCCCACTTATGGTGGTAGAAATCCTCTGTCACTTAGTGGAACAATATAGTATTTACCCCAGATCAGATAAAGTCAGAGCATTAGTCACATTGTAAAGAAAATAAAGCTATAGTGTATGTTGTCATCACTTAAATGGATACAAAGTAGTGAAATTTTACATGGAAGAAAGCATTATTCTTAGGAACTGGGATGCAAAGAGGGAAAGTGACAGTTTTCTTCAGATGCCTTCAGAAAGGGTGAGACAATGCATTTTATAACAAGAATAACTGAGTGACTATTTTCTCCTGCAGAACATGCAGCACTACAACTGTGATGTAAAAACTTGATTTTTTTCAACAAAGTGGTTGAACACTACATTAAAATATCACTTCTCCCAGGTTTGAAAAAGATGTTTTGTTGCTGAATGCATAAATCAGTTCATAAGGAATGTCATGAGGAATGAATTTTACTACCTGTGGCTTTAGCTTCTGCTTTAGCAGCTTTAGAGTTCTATTAATATGCCCTTAAAAAATACAACAAACCTATTTCCATATGATAATACTGCTGCTCTGCATGCATGCCCTGGGCATTTGAGCATCCAGCTGCACATTTATGTGTGCAAACAGACCTGGAAATCTGACGGTTCGTTAATGTGGTTCTTGAAATGAGCTACTGAACATGCAGGCTGGGAAGCTGATGAAAGCTAGGCAATTACCCAGTGCTTAATTCACACCAAACTGCAATAGAAATCAGGACTCTCCTTTCCTTGAATGTTTTTTAAAATATCCCTTACAGAATGAAGGCATTCCACATACAACCTTTCATTCTCTGTCTTTTGGATTGTGTTCTTGTAACAATGTGCGTGATGTACATTTTGTTCGTTTCCCGGTCGCTGGAATTGATCTACATTAAAAAAAGCCCACCCAGCAATATTGAAAACTTCCCAAAGATGGCAGCAGTGACATAGGAATCCACACAAGCTGGCTTGGCTAAGCTTTTGCAGTTGAAAAAGATTCTTAAAAATCATAGTCAACAGCTGTGATCCAGTCCAGGGTTACTAACAGCTGATACATGCAAAACCAGTCCTGACAAGACAGTCTCATAAAGAAGAAATGGTATTCAGATGCACTGAAACACATAAAAAGGAGCAAGGGATGCTCCTTGTTTCAAGGGCATTGCATCTTTTCTTGAATCTGGTAACAGCTGAAGCCCTGTAAAAAGAACACCCATCTGAATATGACCATTGAGCAAATGAAATAGCATAAATAATGTATCTGGGATTAACTGGTGCTGTTTTAAGTGTTTTATAGGGTTCATGCTATCTCCTATTTGTAGCACTTGCTTTTTAGAACTGTAAACACACATCTAGTTTGTGTACTAGGGTGAGCATAAAATAATGATGAGATTTGTGTGTCTCTGTGTTCTCAGGAAATGCCTAGCTTCTGCACAAGGAGCCAGTGAGTATGCCTTCCCTCTTAGTGACCAGATTAAGGGTGTTAGGATTTCTCAGAGAATTTTTTTTTTTTGTGTTTTTTTTTTTTTTTCTTGAGTGGGGCAAAGAAAGAATGACCTCCAGTCTTTATTCTACTTCTAATTTGTTTGTCTTATGAAGAAGTAAATATTTTAAAATTAGCGCATAACCTACAATCATCAAATCCAATCCATGTGCTCGCCAAAGACCAGTGCCACTCATTTTAACAGCTGCTTCTTTCAAATTCTGAGTCTGAATAGTACTTTACAGGACATACTAAAAAAAACCCCACAAAATCAAACCAAACCAATCAACCAACAACAACAAAAAGAAAAACAAAACAAACAAACAAACAAAAAACCAAACCCCAAGCAAAACCAAAACTAACAACAACAAAATCCAAACAACCAACTAAAAAACCAAACCAAAAAAACCCTTGTATGAAAGGGTTCTATTTGGAGGTTTCTCTATGTCTGAATATTGACACTGAAAAACACTGAGAAACTTTGGATAAATTTCAAAGACAGATGAAGACTTGGTGTTAAACCTCAGTCTAAAAGTAGATGTAGACAGACCTTGGAACTCCACCAACTCCAAGCTCTGAAGGATGCATTTAGACCAAGGATCTACAATTCCAATTAATCTGAAAGGGGAATAAATGAATATAAATATTGTTCAGAAGTAAAAAAGAAATTGCATGTGTTTTTTAAAACCATCATATTTGGTTCTTCTGAATGGAATATCATCTTTGTGAAATGTTCTATAAGCACTGCTGGAGAAAGCATTGGAATAATGATGAAAATACCAAGCTTCATCTTTCAAGGAACAAAAGCAGATGCTTCCTGAAAAAAAAAGGCCTAATCAAAAAGCAATGATAGCTGGACTGGTTTTTGCCAGGAATACCCTGTCACAATCCAGAGCTCCCATTAAGGATACCTCAATTTCTGTACCTTCTTTTTGGTGCAAAGCCTAGCTGTGTGGTTTCAATTTCCTTTATTTTGAAACAAGAATGTTTTTTCAAACTTACAGAATCTGTGCTAATTGTATTCACAATGTATATACCAAGTCAATAATGTGACTTCTTGTCTGACCTTTCAAACTAATTCTTTTCTACTTTGTTGATCCTAGACATTACTATAAAGTAATTACACAAACTACCAAAAAATGATCCCTGAAATGTGAGCTCTGAATATTGCCTGGTTTACAGGAAATACAGTTTGGCACTTGTCTCAGCACCATTTTGAAGAACCACACAATAAACATTTTATTGCAAAAGAAACTCCATTCAGATTCTGAATAAATATACATGTGTATAAAACCCACAAATATTGTCCTGTGTCAGCTTATACTGACAGGTAGCAAAATCCATACAAAAATATGCGCCACAAATACTTCATGTTTATCAAGATAATTTTACCACTCAGCAATTTTCTTACTTTGGATTTCTGACATCTACGAATCACCCAAGAAGCACTACATTTCTCTAGTTGCCTGGGAGGCAGCACAGCAAGGCACAAGAAATTTAGAGGGTTTCTGCAGTGCATTGATGACAATTCCTTGACACAAAGGATGGAGGAGCCAACAAGGGGCCATGGTCTGCAGCACTTCTATCAAGGAAGAACTAGGTGCATATGTGAAATCTGGAGGCAACCTAGGCTGCAGCAACCCTGAATTGATGGAGTTTGAAATCTTGAGAGGAGGGGAAAAGGCAAAAAACAAGACCATAAATGTGGACTTCGGGAGAACCTACTTTGGTCTATTTAGGGCCAAAGAGTGCCAAGGTAGCTGGCCCTGGAGAAAACAAGGGACATGGACAGTGGCTGATCTTTAAGGATCACCTCCTTCGGCTCAACAGTGATCCATCCTGACCATCAGAAAGTCAACTAAAAATAGTAGGAAACCTGCTTGATGAATAAGAAGGTCCTGACAAATTCAGACATAAAAATGAAGCATGCAAGGGGTTGGAGCAAGGATCCAGAAGAACTATAAAAACTCTATTCAAGTGTGGGCTTAGAAAAGCCAAAACCCACCTGGACTCAAAGCTGGTATGGGACACAAAAGGCAAGTACATTGGCAACAAAAGGAAGACAAAGGAAAGCTTGGGCCTGGTGGTGAATTGGGCACAGAATCTGGTGAGAAAGTACATGAAAAAAGCCAGTGCAGTCCTAGAACCTACAAGTAGCATAATTTCACTGCCATTAAACATATGATAAGCAATTACACTCTAGATGGCACAACAAATAACATTAAACCAAAGTGCAGATCTTCATAATTTCCTCAACACAGTCAGAAAAGCAGATGCAATCCTTAAATCCCAAGGAAATGTGTATCTGCATGTGCATGAGTATAGAAGGACAACTCCAACCTGGAACTTCTGAATAACATATGAGTACCCTAGACCTCTGTATAAAAACAGTTTATGATTGACTAAAAAAATATACATGAAACAGTTTTGTTTCAAAAGATCCACTGCAAGAAGACAAATCTAACATAATGCATCCGAGTACCAGTGCTGGCTGAAACAAATTCCCTGAAATCTAGGAAAGCATAAACCAGGCCCTCCAAGTACCTCTAGGACATTCCTTTGCCTACCGACAGGTCTTGTTCTCAGAACTCTGAACTCTTTATTTTTTTTTAGTTCCTGGAATTAATGACTACAATGCAAATTATCTAGGCCTTTAAGCATGCATGGCTGAAGAATTCTTCATTCATGTAGTGCTTCTAAGAAACCAATGTGATAGGGCTTATTGCTTGTTTTTAATAAGAAAGGGAGTTCAAGAATTCATCATTTGTGATAATTAGATTATGGTCTGATGACCTGATTATATGCAAAATTTTTTGCTATCATGGTCAGTTCTTGGGTTTATGCAAATGAGCATGACTCCATTTTCTCCAGTGGAGCTACATTAATTTACAGCTGCTCAGGATCAGAACCTACCTGCCTGTTTCTGACACCTAGGATATGAATTAATATGGCTGTATGGCACCAAGATTCACTACTCAAGCACAGCACATACCTAAATATTTCTCATTGAGATATTCTCCTGCAGCAATGGACCTCCTCCTGGGCTCCCCCCTTCTCACTACTCTTCTTGTTCATTCTATCCAAAGTCACTTTTTCCTTCCATTTCTCTTGCTACATTTACATCTTGGCTCTCTTGATTTCATTCCTGAAACAAAATATAAGCTATTCACTTTTTTTTCCCCAAGCCTTTAAAAACCTTTTGTCTTAAAGTTATTGAAATTGCTCCCTCTCTCCCACTACATCCATTCTCCTTTTGTTAACACCTGGAAGCACTACTCTTCTTACTTTGCTTCTGAAGACAGAAAGAACTTCATAATTGCTGCTAGAACTCCTTAAAAGCAATAATATAACAATGCTAATACCACTGTACAAACAATAAAGAACAATACCACAAGGTGTATCATCCCTTCCTCTCATCCACTTCCCTGCTCTCAAAAGACTCAGAAGTAGCCACACCTGGAAGCCTTCCAGCCACCAAGGCATATGACTTTGGATTCATGTGATAGGAACAAAAAAGTATGTGAGGAGGGACTCACCCTTTCTGACTCTCAAGGTACATCCTTCAGGCATTCTATGCAAATGAGCCAATGGTAATTAGGGTAGCATGAGACAAATTCTGTATTCAGGACCCACATAGAAAGCAGATAATTAATCAAGGAGGAAAAAGGAAGAATAATTTTTTAATATATTATTCAGATATAATTGATCCTGAGGAAATTATTAATGCGTGTCTAATCCCCACTACTTAAGCATACATGTGGTTCTATTCTGTTGCTAATCATGGTATTTTGGGTTTTTTTTGGAAGGGGGTTATTTTTGCACAAATCAAAGGAAAAAGTAGCATACCCCTGGGTCACTCATAAATAGAAATGTATCATTATCCTTTAAATAATTATAATCTAAGGGGAAAATGTTGTAATTTTTTACCTTTTCCCATCAAAATTCAAATTACATTGCTATTGGGAGTTTAAGGCAAAGACAGGAGAAAATAGCCACAACTAGTATATGACTCCACTGAATTTTTATTCTTTGGCTTCAAAGATAACCTACCAGCTCACACAGAAAACAAAAAAGGGTTACTTTTGCAAACTGTCTTAAAAGCACTCAACAATAATGACTCCAAACCACTGCAGCTCTCTGTTCTCTTACTGCTGTATTTGGGGGCTATTACTCTAGCTTGTTGACAAATAAGGATAAATAAGAAATCTTTGTTTGGAGTCTTCTGATGTCTTATCTTTGTGTAGTATATTTACTTCAACTGTATGCTACGATCTCTTTCTGATTTCAATCTCATCTTTGGATTCATAGGAGGTTGTAATTTTTCAATAAGCAGCCAATCAAAAAGAGGCAAAACATGCCTGCTTGTACTGAAGTGGCAAAATCACAATTGTCAAATAGAGATGGACTTTAATTTGCTCCTGTAAGTTGTGATATCTGTTATTTTTCCCACTGGAGAATCAAGTGCGCATCATTTTTCTCAGCTGCTTTATGAGAACATTGTAGTTCATGAAAACCTGGGAGGTATTAAGAGAAAGAGGATGCAATTTGACTTACAGTTCAAGTTATCTCTATTTTCCTTTAACAGAGAGTGCTGTGCTTTTAAATTAGAAATGGTCCAAAGCTACAAAATTCAAGGTTTGTATCAACATTTTGTTCAGTCCCATGTTCGAGGAACAATTTGAAAATTTATCCCACACTTAGGTTCAGCTCATTTTATACAGCCTCTGCTTGTGGACTCTAGCTCTTTGAGGAGCCAGTGTCCACTTTCAGGAGTTTGTTAAATGCTCATCAGTTGTTAAGATTCAAAAGTCAGAATTAGCAACTATTTCCTATAGCCTCTCACCAGCCTGGATGCTTGAACTCTCTACCTGTTTGCTCAGTACACATATACACACATGCCCCTCAGCAGAATTCCATGACAGCACTTGTTCTTGATGAGACACATACAGGCTTCCAAGGGGAAACAACTTTACATGATGCAAACCCATGTTTTTCTGTATTTATAGTATGTATATACCACCAAAACTATTAATATGAGAATAGATTAAAAAAGAGGAATTTTAAGTCAAGAATAATGCACATATTTGCTATTTTTTGAAAAGCCTTCCTCTGAAGAAAAGGAATTTTGCTGATTTTTGACAGATGCCTCTGCTGCTGTGGGATCCAATACAACGTTTCATCTTGGATAATGAGTGCTAAAGATACATGGCATTACACAAGGAATTAAGATGTATAATTGCATAATGGCTGCTAGGGATGCATACACATGGCATTACACAAGGAATTAAGATGCATAATTCTTAATGAGAATGATGTCTAATGCCTGAGAGTAGCAGGCTAGACATTAGGTCCCCATTAAGAATAGGCTTAATTTAAAGCATTTGAATAGCCTCACTCAAATTGAGCTCAAGTATAAGCGGATGCTTAAGCAAATTTTTTCATTAGGACTTTATTCCTACTGCACAGCACATTTATTTCATTCAGATTTTCTAGGAGATTGTATTAGAAATATATAAAGCCAAGCAACTAAAATACATGATTATCTATGTGAAGCCTTCCCAATACATCATTTTTTACATCTGAAAATTGATGAGTCAGCCTACAGCAAGTCTTCATAAATCTTTTTTTATTCATGCCTTCTCTACTGAATTTCTTTCTTAAACAAGAAAATACTTGGACATATTGGCAGTGCTCTTGATGTTCCTGTTGGGCCATCTCAGCCCACTAGAAACTCTGCATTCAAAAGGTGTCCACACTTGTAGGAGTTTTTAAAGGAAACTAGTGCTGTGCTTATCCCTTTCTTGACTTTGGTGTGAGTGCCTTCCCACTATAGACAGCCGGGGTAGGATGGATGCTGAGCTGTAGGCAATGAGAGAACCAGAAACACAAGGAAGCAGCACTTCTGTTAAGACCCTGTAAGGACAGTATCCTTGTCAATCAGCCACACAAATTGTAAGGCTTAACAGAACGTGTGCTACTCTGAGATAACACATGCCTTGTGGGTGCTGAGGAGTGTGAGGCAGAGGAAAATGCTTTTAGTGACCTGCCAGTGTTATCTTGCAGCAACATACATACTTAGGATATCCAAGAAAATTATAAAATAGCCCCAAACTCACAGAAAATTATTTTTTTTAAATTTATCAACCAAACAAAAGAAATGATGTATATAATAATTAAATGGCCAGTAAAGTGTAAATAGCTTATGAAAAGTTTCATTTCTGGACTGCTGAGGAGAACAATAGACAGGGACACAGGTGAATGAAATAAAATGTCATGTACATTTTACATGCTATTCAAGCATAGCAATTTCCCTGAAAGGTCCTCCATTAAAACAAGAATGAAATAATGGCAGAGATAGTTTGGAAAATTATTTTTCTTCTTTTTCATGCACCTTAATATTTCTCAAGACACACTTCTATTTATAATTCTGATTGGCATTTAAAATGCCATAGCTTCTCTAATGGATCATACCACAGCCCTGTATAGACACAAATTTTGCAGCCTGGAATTTAATTAATATATCTATATCTATCTATACATCTTTAACTATAATAATTCAGTGTTTCCAATTAAACAAAATTCAAGTTTTCTAGAAAATATGGAATATTTTTCTAGAGGATTATTACAAACCAATAATCATCAATATTCATTTATCAAACAACAGAAAGCAATGTATCAATTTCCTTGGAAATTTTGCAACTGTACATAATGTTTTAGCAGGAATCAGGTTATATAGTGTTTTGTCTTTTGCATTTAAGGAAAAATAAAAGCCAGTTCAGCTATATGGGATTAAATACTAAGAGATACTAAGCCAGCAAATTCCAGTTCTCTCTTGCAGAAACCTTTCAATAATGACAAAGTTTCTAAATTTTACTCTTTGGAAACAGAAAAAGCTTTCTAATTTTGTTGAACAATAAATTACAGATAAGATAGATGGCAAACTTGTCCAGACCATCGCAAAGAGCAACCAGTACTTGTCCTCTGTGTCCTGTGAGTACATAATGATCTTGTCTGGCATAACAGCCCAAATATTGATTGCAAATCAACTTTTAAAAATATCTCAGCAGAAGACTTGCCTTAGTGTCCTCTTGAAGTAGTGGGTTCCACACTAGTGAAGTGCTTCAGATTCCAGAATGAATTTCTTTTGTGTTTTTTTTTTTTCTTCTGTGAGTAATTGTCATATCAAACCCATACGCAGGACTAAAATACAGCTTTGATACAAAAGCAGATGAATGAACCAATAGCTCAAAATTCAAACAGCATACCATAAAGACTGTACATCATAAGAATTTCCTAAGATGCTATTTTAGCTGTAAAGATAAAATCCACACCTGATATTTTCTCCAGTTATTTCACATGCTATTACCTATCTCATAAATATGACATAAATAAATATGACATATGCTGAGATGAAGTATCCTGCTCAAGAGCAAGATTTTTGGAGACAGTTAATAACTTTTGCTGGACCAGTTGGTACAGGTAGAATATTGAGCAGGGCTGTTGGATATATACTGGCTTATTCAGTCTGATCCAAACCCAAAAACTTCTCCATTTTAAGAGTTCACTGAAATAAAAGAAATTAAGGAAGCTTTTATGTGAAAATTAGTAATCAAGAAGGGAGTTTTGCGGATATTTGTATAATGAGTTTGAAAGATGAGATGGAGTTTCTGATGTTTAATCAGGGTTGAGGTTATAATGCAGCTTGGGACACTTTAAAATTCTCTTTTTTTCTTCTATCCCACTACCTATTAATGAAATTTGTGGAAATATATCTGATAATATACAGTTAAAATTGGCCTCATAGGTTACCAAGTTCCTGAGGAGGTGTGAAAGATCAGCAAAAACAGAGAAATAGTGCTGTTCCATGAGACTAATTTCCACACAAAAACAGGATTAAAAAAGTGAGCTCATCTCACACTGACAGGCAAAGTCTGCTGAGAAAGAAGGAATAGGAACATAGAACAGATACACAGTGATGAAAACAGGGTAAGCTCTCACACAGTAGAGAACAGAGTGACATGTCCCATTGTTAAATCTGCTCCACTTTGTGCTCTACATATCATTTTCCTTCGTGCTCCTGTAAGTCTCTATCCCTTTTTCTGCTGTGTATTCTGAAAGGAAGAGAGATATCTTTTAAAGGCCTTCAATAGGTTTTTGGGAACCTATTTTATGTGATCATTACCCTTCATTATGCTTCCATCATCTGATTTTCACATTACTGAGCTTCATTTTTGGCTCTCTCTGACTGTGAAAAAAGAAATGCACCTATTCCCAGGTTAGCTTTTTGAATGCTAAACCCAAATACTTTCAACAGATTACTCTAAAGGTGTTCTTTTCGTCTTTTTTTCCCCATTGAAAGAAAATTTCCTATTTTCCAACATTTCAGTGTTTAACTGTTTGAAACTTGTCATCATTTTAGTTGTTCTGCTTTGTTCCTTTGTTTCAAGAGAAATTACACCCGGAGGAGCAGGACACAATAGGAGTTACAGCATTTTTGATGCAATCTAAGTGGTGTCTTATGTAACAAGACCATCCCCTCCTAGGCTTTGCTTCACTTTGTTTACCCCAGTAATACAATCCAGCATCTGATTTGCTTTCAGCACTACAGCTGTTTTTTAGTCCAAAGGCTTTAGGGACTTTTCTATAAACAACTCCCAAATCTCTCTTATATCAAATAATCCTCATTCTGTTTGGGAAGGATTTTTTTTCTGTAACTGCTGATTAACAAGGTTGCTGAGTAGAAGTTGTTTCCTTTCAACCTTCCTACCAATTCATTCATGATAAGACCCCAACACAGTGCTTGCAACACTACTGCTATTTCCAAGAGAGAGAATTTTGATGTCATAAGCAAATGTAAGCTCATGGGCAAAACCTATCAAGAAAAAGCCAGAAGAAAGCTAAATATAGGCTCACTCTCATGCCATTATCAGCTAGTGGTAATGCATGAATCATCTATGTCTATTTAATACTATGAGAGCTCATAACTTAAGTTGATCATCCCTCAGAGATGACAAAACAATAACATTTTAAAGATATTTGTTTTATGGTTTCTTGATTAATGAGGCTTTGAGCTGATTCACTGCTACACTCACTGCAGCAGAGGGTATTGGCAAGTATACATGATGCAAGGGCAAACAGATTGACACATCAAACATAACCCATTTACCACACACATAAAATGCATAGTAAATAAATATCTTAGGACAGTGCTACAGAATGATTTCCATATTACATGCACAACAGAGGGTACAAACATCACATTGTTTGTAGCTGGCTCTGTGTTCACAGCAGTGTCATGCTTTGGTTAAGGAAGTTCAGAATGGAGAAGAGGAAAGCTGCATTTTGCCTTGTCATGGTTGCTGCCCTCTGGGTCCTGTGCTGCACTCCCAGGGGAGCAGAATTTATTTACTTGCTCTCCCAGTGCTCATGGATGTGGGGCAAACTCTGGGAGTAGGGAGTGGGACAGGGAATGAGAGCTGGCAGCTAGGACATGAATACAGGGTGGGAATCTCCCTGGAGGCACTGAGGACTTATATGAAGAAGGGAGCAGACCCACAGCTCACAGATAGCTGATGAGTTCTTAAAGAGCTGGAGGGCTCTCTTCAAGGTTGTTGCATCCTAAAAAGCCACTAACTCTAGATGGGCTGGAAAGCAAAATGGAAGTAATGGCACACTTGTAATGACATGCTGAAAGATTTATCTTATCCCAGATATATTTATTTAATATCTTGGCCACTGACTCTTGTATGTTTAAAATTATTGCATCATTCTACTTCAGTATATGAGACATAAATATACATATATAGTTCTGAGTGTATGTGTGTGTATGCATAAATATAAAAAGAGTATATGTAGTATTTGGTTTGGTATATTTTAAATAAAATCTCCAAAAGTGGAACATTATTTTCTGATTTTTTATTTTAATTAAGCATGCTTTTCTTTTTAAGAAAAAGTGGGCCAGTTCAGCTTTACAGCTTCTGGATAGTTGGAGGTTCTGCTATAATATGCAGTAAGAATTCATTAGTGTCCAGTTAGGGTAAATACCTGTAGGGTTCAAAAGATAAGTCAATTAGGACTCTTTCCTGTAATTACTATTTTATAATGATTAATCTTCACTGTGTTTGTCTTTCAGTCTCTTTATGTGAATCATCTTTTAAGTAAATAAATGAATTATATTGAAACGAAGTCTAATCATGGGGGAGAGGTTTTCATATAATCTGAACAACATGAAACCATTTATTAAACTGACTTAACCTCTAGGATTATGCAATCCATTTTGATTTGTATTTGGAGAGGGCTTTGTGAAGAGAACCCTGTGGCTTAAAGTACAGCAGACACAGATGAGATCCACCTGCAAAAAACTGAGAGTGAGATGCCCTGCAGCAGGTCTCATCCAGGGTCCAAAGCATGTCTAGTTCTGTCTCCCACATAAGCTTCCCCATTTCAGTGATACATGTCTTCAGAGATCCAAGACTTACTGATGTGAGAGAAGTATGAGAGTGACCAAAAGAAAGGCTTCAGCCTCCTGACTGTGCAGACATCCTCAGCCCAACATTTATCAGTCTTTCAGAAGTGTAGCTGGGTTCCTAGTAAAGGACTGTAAAAAGGTAGTACCTTCAAATGCTTTTCTAGTCTTTTTCTGCACAAAGGAACAGTGTTGGTGTGTACTTCAAGCTACTTCAGATAGTGTCTACTTCAGATCCAATAAAGAATGTGGGTGCACAGAAGTTAAATACTGCAGTATTAAATGCCCTAGAATGAAATACAGACCCTTGTACAGCACAGGTACAGCAATATGATATAGGTGTTTAAGAGCAGCACAGAGGCCTACACAGAAACAAATAGATATTATTTTGCAGGCAGACAGAACACAGAGAAAAAAAAAACCATCAGACAGCCAGTTTTTGCAGTACAAGTGTGGTGTGAATGGAGCTCCCTGGCGATGCTTGCCAGGAGCTGCTGTTTGTCACACCCTGCCAGGAGTCTGCAGCAAGGTGGAAGAGTTTGCAAATGACAGTGCATTGTTTAGAGGCAGGGATGAAAGCTGATTGTAAAGACCTGTAGGAGAACCTTGGAAGATTGGATGATAAAGTGGTGAGTTAAATTCATTGTATGTTTTTGTGGCTATGTACTCTGATTCAGTACCAGATTTAGGAGGTATCAAACAAAAATAGTAAGAGTGAAATTCAAAGCAGCTGCCTGGAAGGAAGCGGTTCCTCACGCCATGCACAGTATGTTCGTGGACCTTTGTGCCAAAGGATGCTACACAAACTGAAAATCTCCATCTAGCCAAGAGAACCTGGTCGAATGCACAGCAGACAAATCCAAAGGAAATAGTTACAGACACTGTCTCAGGAAGTAGCCTTAGCTAACTGGAGCCTAAGAAATGTGAAAGTATCCTACTTGCTTCTTCTTATCCTACTCTGTCCTTGGGACCCGCCTACAGCCACTTCTGGTGACACCAGAGCTGACACAAGAGTGGCCATTGTGCCTCTGCCCAGGTGCAGAGTCCCCAGGTATGTGCCAGTGCTTGGCCTGGGACAGGGGTGCTGCAGGGCCAGGTGGGACTCAGTGAGGATGAACTGTCCAGAGTGGCACAGGCAGGAGCACAGGAACACTGGCTGCCAGTCACCGTCACACAGATTTAGAATTGGGAATTATTGTGGTACTGGTACCAGGGCAGTGGTGCTGGCATTGGTACCACCCACAGCTGCTGTCAACAAGCTCTGGCAGTAGGAACTTGTTGGGCAGTAGAGCCAAAAGGAGATCCTATGACAGCTACACCAGGTGACTGCCAGGGCTACAGTGAGCTGATCCAGCCTTAATGGGTTGAGGGTTGTGTCAATGCCAGAAGTAACTCAAAATGAGAAAGCATGTCTCACTTCATTTGCACTAAACTGCGTTTTCCGTGATGCCCCTGCTGGAGGAGGAGTCAGAAACTCATTCCTCATATATGAGATGCTGACTACATAAAAATAGATCTGGCATTACATTAAGCAATGAAAAATTATATAAGGAATGAGAATTTAAAATAAAATTTAAAATGCAGGGCTTCAAAACCAATTTTTCTCGCCAGTCTGTTATAAATTATACAGCCTTCAGTATAAGCTTAAAGAAACAGACATTACTGACAGCAGGTAACCTCTTTTTTCATTACTGGGGCTCTTCCAGTTCCTTCAGATCAATAACATTCCTATGTATCTTTATAAATTTGAGTACCAGAAGTTGAGTCCATATTGCTTTTCTGCTGAAAACTAGAAGCAAAAAATACTTTAATGGATGTTTGAAACTGGAAGATTAAATTCTCTCTTAGTTATACCATGAACAAAAGGCAAAAGAGAATGCTACATAACTTGGGACATTTTTTACCCTTGAACGTCTTCAGATCACAGTTATTTTTGTAATTTCTTTTTACATTGACTTTTACAATCCTGAGAGTTTTTTAAATGTGAACTGACTAGGTTAAAAGGTGCCTATATTTCATGACCTATTAAAAAACCCCACCCCTCTTTACTTTATAAAACTGACATTGCTTTTACATTTTGCAATTTTCTTTTAGACAGCTGGGGTAATTAGATGAGGCAATCCACATGTATTCTCCAGTAAGTTTCAAACCAAAATTTAATCCAAGATCTTTTATACCAACATTGAACTTTTCCTTCAGTGTTGTAAGTACTAATGTGGAAGTTAAAGCAAACAGATTGTTCACTGATCAATGGGTATTTTAAAAGAACAAAACCACAAGGGAAAATGTATATTGATTTTAAGATACTTCAGACATTAATTTTACATTTATGATCTGATAATTTTCTTTTAAAATTAAGTTATACTTTATATTAGTATTTTCTATCTAGATATTTCTCAAGTGGAGGAAACCTGGCTAGTTATGTATGTATGCCTTCATCTTTTTAACAGTTTTGTAGAAGCTTGGTCACAGTAGATAGAATTATAAAAAGCCAATTTCCCAAGCCAGCTAACACTTGTATGTATTATTAACTATAAATATAGGTAAATATACACCAGCTGAATTTTTTGACTATTCAGATAGCCAAGTAAAAATGCAAGTTGCTATTGAATAATTTACAACTTGATTACTTTTTAGATGATGACAAGAAAACAAATGCAATGCTTTGGTCTCCTTTTACTAGGAACATCAGAAAAACCCAGCATATCTTTCCAAAGACAACAGAGGAGTTTTTGACAAGATTCTGCAACAGTCAGCATACACATATTAAATTCTATTTACTAGCAGGGATTCTTTTCTGTGTGGCAGCCATTTTGACTTCTACATCTACTTTTGGAGCTCAATGTAACATATCCACGGAATTATTGTTGTTATGGCTTATTATTACTATTATTAATTCAGTTGAAATGACAGTGCTCTAACATCAGTTGTTGAACTAGTACTTTCATCATAATCTCCAGGGTAGCTAACAGCAGCCTGAAACACTCATATGATTGCTATCTGAGAAGAGGAAACTGAAGGAACATTGACTTCTGATTCTGGTTCTGCTTTTAGCTGCTATCTCTGGCAAGTCACAACTCCCAGATCTTATCCTTTGCACTTTTGAATGACTCTGGGAAGTACTTCAGAAACCTCTGAAATGTGCAAACTGAAATCCATCATGTGGTCTGCCAGAGGATAGATCCCTTTAACTTCTACCCATGGCACTAGCTTTCAGTCTCCTTTTTCCAGGAATTCCTACCGCTCTGCCTATAAGAATTTGGAAATTCAGATGAAGGACTCATGAACTGAAACACTTCCTAATGCTTGAAAAATGGAGTTGAGCCCTGCAGATTTTGGGAAGCCCCTGTGAGCATCTGCCCTCTGCTGAGAGCAGAGAGAGCAGAACCTCCCTCTGCTTGGCACAGCTGGGTCACACTGGGGCTGCCTGGGACACCTCCTGCTTGAGGTGACATGGAGGGGACGATCATTTAGCAGCTTTTATAAGGAACTTGGCACTAGCAACAAAGTGGAGCCAACTGTAACCAAGGAAACTGCTGTGAAATAAGCACAGAGCAACTGAACACAACTGCTGCACATCAGCACAGACATCAGCATCTAGAAATTGCCCTTTAAACTACCAAAAAAACCCCAAGGTTTCTCATTAATGAGCTTTAAAAGGAGCTGTCCAGGAGCTAAGACCTTGGCCTATGGCTGCTCAGCAAGACAGGAGCTCTTGTAGCAGAAATCAGCGGCTTTGCTGTCTTCCAAAAGTGGGGCTCCAGTGCAAACATGACAGCAGCAGCTCCAATTCAGGGCCTTGGACATATTTTCATCTTACCTGTGAGGTTTACAAGCAGTTTTTTAAAATTTCTATTACAAGGTATATATTCCATAAAACCTTAGAAAAAGCCCGTGACCCAGAAAGAATGTGTTAAACAAAAGAGCTGCAAGAGAAAGAATGGGATATGCAGGCTGCATGGAAAGGAAACGTCTGTAATACAGTTTGCACACCTTTACACAAATTTCCTCCCATTCCTCCCATTGTTTTGTTTGTTTGGGTTTTTCTTTTTTTTTTAGTTTTGGTTGGTTGTTCTGTTTTGTTTCCCCTAATGCAATTAGTTTTGAATTTCAAAGCTCTAGGATGTTCCCTAGGAGCACACCATCCACGCCCCCCAGTTCCAGACTCCCCTACCTGCTACTCATCTCAACAGTCCTGCTAAACTTAACAGAATCTTAAAAAAATTCAGAAGTGCTTCCCAGCACTAAGAAGGACTCAGTCCCTTTTGGATAGAAATATCCCAATGCCCAATATCACCTGTAAATTCTTCAATGTCACCAAGCAATTCGGAACTTATATACCTTTGCCACATGCAATCTCTATTCCACAATTAATTTTACTTCTTTATTTCCTTACCAGCAAAAGCCTTTTGTAAGCATTCAAGGTTCTGGCAAATTATGAATGCGATTATTTCTTCTATTCAATCATCAGGAGCATATTCTATGATTGCCTATCACACAATGGTAGAGTAGAAAACCAGAATCTGTATTTTCATTTGAAAGACCACTCCTTTTACATTTTCTTAGTCTCATTCCCTTTCTTCCCAAAGTGCAAAATACCAGTGTCCTGTGTACATATTTATTTGAAATTTATAAAACACAGAAATTCTGAGTTACAATGGTTGCAACCAGAAAATCAGACTTCGAAGATTTCTTACAACCCAGTGAAGCATAGGCTTTTATAAAACTCTCAGCAAAAACAAGAGAAATTGAGCAAAGTTTTGATCTGGTTTTAACTTCTGCCTACTGATTTTAATACTCAGTAATACTATAAACAGTGGAATTTCACTTCAAAGACCCATTTTTATGCTGACTATTGTTAGAAACACAAAGTACAAAGTATATGAAGACAGCACATTAACATTATCAGGAATACAAGGCTTTGGCACACATAGTGCATTATTTACCGCACTTGCTGAACTTTTTGAACTGTGGTAGGAAAACAGATCAAACAACAGGCAAAAGGCGTTGGATTTTTAAGACTATTTTCTTAAACTACTTTTATACACAAGAACAGAATTGTTTGAATAAAGATTTTATTTATATATATATAGCATAATTTTTTTTTTCAGATGAAGCTCAGGGCTGGTTATGTATGAAAGGCAAATTATTCTCTCAATCAACAGAGGATGGTCTCTGTAGATCAGAATATCAACAGAGAACTGTGGTAAAATTCTTCAGTTGTCAAAGGCTACATTATATATGGGCTGTAGACAAATGGATTTCAGTTCTAAATTCAGACTCTCTTTCCATTCACAGAAAATTAAACTTATTCTAAAAAGAAGGAATATTGAGTATTCACTCTCTTTCTAAAATTATCTGACAGCTTTACTGGTTAATGACATACAGCCTGTCATTCCTCCAAAAACCTGTGAAAACCACAGCTGCTGTGTCACTAATGCACCGTTCTCATAATTAATAAAACCATAGGGATGGACCAGGCCTTATCAGAAACAATATCAGCATACTAAAGGCCTTGTATCCTGCTCACTTATGATACACTGCCAGTGCCCATGACTAAGAAGATAAATGCACATATTATCGATGCCTGTGCAGCTGAGTTTAGGCTGTATATGCTAATACGACATTTTCTTAACTTTTGACTTCCAAGCTCTTCATCCATAATATTTTTGTAACAGATTTTGAAAAGGAACTTATTTATCTTTGGAAAAGCTAATGTCCTTTCCAGGTCTTGGTTATGATTACTTACTCTCCTGAGGCTACACAGTCTCAAGAGAGCTTAGCTGTAAGTGTTGACGATCACAGATGAAATAATACGTAGAAATAATCTCTAAAATGAATTTTCTTCTGTGTACAAAGCAAATGCTTGTCTTGCTTAGTTTGTCAAGCTGTATTTGTGACTAGAAGTACCTCACTGATTCAACACTCTATTGCCTCTATTCAGTGCCATGTACCAGCTACATTTGTCATGAGTGTTTTTCAACTATAGATTGATCTATTTTAAGAAATTCAGTATAAATGTGGTTCCTCTCCAAATGCCCACGTCTTTCCACTGTTGTAGCCAGATACAAAACAAATGCTTCCCAGTGGTTCAAATGAAGCAAAGAAGAATGCATGTAGAAACTTCCTGCATTGCTTTGTGAAATTTGTACATCTTTTACAATGGATACATCAGACTGCTCACAATTTAGATGCCAGGCACAAGCCATGCAGGGAGCATCCTCATCTTCCAATGCTCTAAATGTGGGTCAGATTTTATAGGAAAATTCTACTCTATTGAATGTCAAATTATGTGAAATGCAGATTGAAGAATAAATAATAGCAGTTTATCTGAATGAGGAGATTCTCTTTCATGACACTCATTTCTATTTCTCCTTATCAGTTTATGTCTCTGTTCTGAGCAATACATTTGTCCACTTGCTGGACTGATTCTGAAGCATTCCTAAGCCTGGCAGGAACTTATCAAGGTGACCCTGTCTAGACAGGGCTGTTGGGCAGCAAGGAGCTGCTGTCTTCCCACAAGATTTGGTCAAACTGCCTTAGAAGACATTTAATAGGGGTGAAAGCAGATGACAAGAGCTTTTCCTTTAGCCTCCGGCTTTTCTTGGCCTAGGGCAGCCCTTGAATTTACAAGGGCACCAGCTGCTAGAAAGGCTTAAAGAGAGGCAGAGCTGAATAAAGAATATCCCCAGAAGGTGAATGCAGCCCTGGGCACGCTGGGGAACAGACATGTTGCTGAGCATATGTCTAGGTCACAAATTTGAAATACCAGGATTTCAGTTTCCCTTGGGGAAACTCTAGTCCCAGAGGGAAAAATCTCCAACTGAACTACCAGGCCCTTCTCTCTCCCTTCCACCCCAAAAAATAAACAAAATAATGCTTCCCCTGCCAAGTGCAAGAGGAAAAAAAAGAAAAATGAAGGAGATGACATTTGTCCCTAGCCACTTAACAGCAGTATAGTCCTGCCCCCACACTCAAATAAAGGCAAAGTCCAGGTATGTTTGAATGGCAAAACTTACTTCAAG
Organism: Lonchura striata; assembly: GCF_050655825.1. Taxonomy (NCBI): domain Eukaryota; kingdom Metazoa; phylum Chordata; class Aves; order Passeriformes; family Estrildidae; genus Lonchura; species Lonchura striata. The sequence continues at coordinate 78,617,410 of NC_140705.1, read as the reverse complement.
AATGGCCTAATTCAAAGTCCTTCAGTTTTGTGGTACAGGAAAACCCAACTCCAAGTATGACTAAAATAAAGAATTTAGTTCTGAAAAGGTTGTGTTGGCTCACAGGATGTCTGCCGAGGGAGTGTGCAATCTGTGTGTCTCTTTTTATACTCTTGACACCAGAGGAGAATGGAATGAGGGAAATTACATCTGAAATAGCAAATGTAGGGGTTTTGAGTCACTACCCAGAAGCATCTTTTTGTAGATGAAAACTGCAATTGTTTTGACAAGCAAAGTGTAGTTGGGTGTTCTTTGTATAATTTGACTTATCTGGGTTTTCTTTTTAAAGATCCCTTTCCTGCCCACAATGGCAATTTCCTGTTTACTGCCTTTTCCAAGTACCACATTCATTTGTTTTCATTTGTATTTAAGACATTAAAAATTACAGCAGTGTTCAGTCATAAAAGCTGAATACTGTTACATGTTTTACCAGTAGAATTGTTTTGTTCTTAGAGACAATGGAGGAGAAGAGAGAGAGAAGGTAAAAATAGGTATTTGTTGTATCACAGCAAGTATGTTCTCCAGAATGAAAATAACCATGAATTTCTCAATTCTTACTTTTCTGTTAGAGGTCAATTCTATTTACAAGGGAATAGGAATTGTTATTTGTGACTCTTTATTGCTAACAAGTTTAATGTGTTCTACAAATATTTCTGTGAAGTATGACATGACATTTATTTCTGTGAACATTAGCACAAAAAAACTTGATGGAATATGTTTGCAATGGGAAGTGAGCAAGCCCAACCATACTTAAGATTAAACCATATTTATTTTTAAATTGAGTTACTATTCTAGAGAAAAAGCATTGTATAACATTACAGCTCCAAAAAGAAACATCACCACTACAAAAAGAAAAAAAAAAACCAAACCAAAAACAACAACACCCCCCAAAAAACCCTAATCAACTAAACAAAAACCTGTATTCCAAATTCAGCAATAATTAACTAACTCAGATGTGGAATATTTTCAATATTTTTAATGCTCTTATATATCTCAGCATTCATTCGGAGAAAATAAGATAGAAGAGAGAGACTGTACCTGCACTGTTTTGCTAAGCTCAGCATGTTGAATCCAATACTACTAGTTATGTAAATCCAAAATTTGTATCATAATTTGTGAAAACCAGCTTTCACTAATTTCACTAATTGCACAAATTTAATAACTGGGTTTTTGAAAAGCTATATTGTGCACAATGTCTTCCAGTCTTAGTACCATTCAGTTTTGTTTGGCTTCAGTTTTCATACACTGGTTCTTGTTAAAGTCTTACATTATTAGTTTTAAAATCCTCTGATGGATTAGAAAATCCATTAGTACAGTCCCCAAGAAGAGGATCAGTCATCCCTCAGTATCTTCAGCTTACTTAAATGAATTGAGCAGCCTCAATTTTAAGGCATTTTTTTCCAGTTCTAAAATAAATTCTATCTATCAAATCCTCCTCAAATTTTCAGCTGTTTCCAGTCAACTGTTCCCTTAGGTATTCTCACACCCAAGATTCAGCTGTTTCGGTTGCATCATTCTGGGAGTGCATGGATGGTTGAATGTTCCCTACAATGCAGAGATCCATGTCAAGGTTGCCTCTTTCTTAAATGTAATAAATTTGGGAGGTAATTGTACAGCTGTGCAGGTATATTAAAGTACATTTGGTTTGTGATCTCAGTGGCTGAGAATGAGTGCATCTGTGCCTACAGTTCCTATCAGTCTTTGTGCCATCCACCAGTTCCCTGGTGGGTCATTTCCATTTATCTCCAGATCACTGATTAAAATGTGGCTTTGTACCAATGTCTATGAAAGCCCAATGAAATCACTGCCATCCAGGATAATTCCTCATTGGCAACAGGTTTTTGACATCTGTTCAGTACATTAGAATGTCATAAGTCACAAAGTCAGACCCCTTGCAATAAATCATAATGTAGCGTTTCTATCCAATTACATTCATCAACCAAATCTGCCATGACGTCTGAGATTTAAATCAAGTTTGTTGACAAGAGTTTCTCTTTAGAAAGTCATGCTGTCTGAAATGGATTACTTTCTTGTCCTTTGGGTCTTTATTAATTTAATTTCATTGGCATTTTCTTGTTTTTGTCAGGAATAGGTGTCAGCCTAACCAGCACTTGGGACATCCTTCTTGACATTTTTAATAAGAAAAAGACACTATATACTGCAACAACAGCTTGTACTTCACCAATGCTATTATTTCATTTTACCAGTCCAAGATTAACTAGAAAGAGCACCAACAGACTTTATATCTCCTTATCTAGGACTTCTGAACATATATTATAGAAACTACCTGTTTAGAAATATTAATGCCAAGCGCAAATTTATGCAGTCCTCCCAAATTAGTAAAAGACTGGAAAGTCTGTGTGAGAAATAAAATGCCTTATACTTTTGTCCAAATACAGAGCTAAAATATTTATGGTGCACTACTGATAATTTTGCTGACTAAGTCTAAAGGTGAGAATACCAAACTTAGGTTTTGCTAACATTGGCTGTACTTATCTTGGTTATTCTTATATTTTAGATTTTTTATATCTTTAGAAACCACATATATTTGTTTAGCTCAATCTCTAATTTATTTTACTGATTTTCTATTCTTGATAAATTCTAATTGATATTAACAAGTACCTGTTTTTTCTTCATCCTATTTGTCACATACTGCTCTCCAGTTCTGCTTAATGTCTGCTTTAGATAAACTGTAAACCAAAGCTGCCTTTACACTACTATGGTCAGTAAAGAATTATGTTTCTTGAATAATGGACCATTACTATCCATTAATCAATTTTTAATAATTTATTCTACATTTCAAAAACAGTTTATGTAATGCTTATATTTATATTTGAAAACATGAAACATCTGTACTCCAAATTTAGCAATCATCTTTTGAGAAAATATTCCTTCTTCATTGTGCTCTAGTGAACACATGATAAATTCTGTACCATTTAATATTTATGTAAGCAGTCATGCTTGCAAAACCTACAGAATAAAGTGCTTTAGAAGGCAGGAACAAGCCTGATGGGTTTGGCCTGTGCATTTCAATATTATGATTACTTTATGACTGCCTGCTGGAATTTTGAAAATATGAATAAACTGGTTTCCTTACTAAAATCTCTAACAATTCAATAAAATGGTTTTCTTCTGTAACTTCTTAATTCAGCCTTTTTGCAACTTCCATGAAGAATTTAAGCTTTATACCAGTTATTGTCAGGACAACAGGCTGAGAAATTTAGTTAATACCTTATTCCCAGTTAAGGAAAATATGTGGAATTTATTAAAAAAGCTGAGAAGTTAAAGTTGCTATTATAGCTGCTAAGATACAGTTTATATCTCTATGCACAAAACAATTTATAAAGGAATTTATCTGTATCTTCACTGGAGATTGTCAGGGTTTGAGATAGACCAAGATCTGGATTGTGAACTGAGAGTACTGTAACACTGAGTTTGGGCTTCCTGAGATTAGACAGAGCACACACATAAATTGGTATCTCTAGAACTGAGTTTAAATCTAATACTTAGCATAGGGAAATGTGGCTGCCATTGCTGCTCTGTGCTAAACCCTATCCTCTGCTGAAAAGAAAACGGGCAGCTTCATATTTCCTTCTTGATACAGTATTTTTTACATGGTTAGCAAATATGGATTCTGGTAAAAGCCTTCTATAAATTCTATGGATGACAATAGGGCTGGATATTGAAGCATTTGCCTATTTCTGCAGATAGCTGATGGTCTTCAGTAGAATTTTTTTCCTCATTGATCCTCTTTCTGGCTGTCTGTGACCACACAGAAATCAATGAGACAGGATTGCAACTGCTCACCAAATCCTTGCAGGTCCTTGGTGACTAAGTGCCATTTTTCAAAACTCTCCTTGAACAGACTACAAAGAACTACACGATAATGTAACTGTAGCTTCTGAAGCTTTTTGAACTCAGTCTGGATGAAGCACAGGGATCAGTAAGAAGCAGTCTGCACTGGCAGAAGGGTGAACTGGATGGCATTTCCCAGCTCTGTCATTTCAGAGCCTCATAAACTTATAAAAACTATCAGTGCTTAAAAAAATCAGTCGCTGAGAACTAGATCTCACAAGTGCTTATGCACACCTAACAGGACTCATCTACCAAGAAATGAAAAACTTTTTCTTGATTTTATAAGGCATTTTGATGTGCAGGGTTTATAGTCATGCTCATCCATGACCAAAAGCCATCTATCTCAGAATCAATGCAGCTTCAGAACAATTTTGCTTACATTTTGCTGCTCGAGGTATCGTGTACAGTGGGAGATACTTCATGACAGCATATTTCAATAAAGTGTCAAAACTGTTGGTCTGTGATGGGACAGCACACTATGGAATTAACTGTTAATTATTAAAAGAAGAAGTGCTTGCCATGGTTCCACCACAGTCCCATGCATGAGAGAAGGTACTGAGCATGGCATTGCACTGCTGAACTTCATTCACCTATCCCATTTCTTAATCCAGACTGAAGCAAGCAAGGGCTATTGCTTTCTACAATCTAGGCTAATTTGTACAGCCAGCAATTTGTGCAGCTCTCTAGCACAGCTGTTTAGAGATGGAATAAGATCCAGCAACTCAGATTTCCTACTCCCATTGTTATGCAAGGCCCACACAGCACAAAGCACAGAGAATCAAGCAGGGCAGGTTATTTCTCTTTTAATCAATTAGAATGGCACATAGTCTAGACAATAACCTTCCTGCACACTGTGTTTAAAGGAAAGTAAAGCTTTCTGAAGGATGAAAAACATATACTTAGCATCTGCATTTCAAGGATTATAATTATGCACAGTTATATGCAAGTGAGATAAAAATAAATCTTAATTTAGTTTTAACAAGATTTAAAGGTGAAAACAAACGGATCTCCTTAGAACTGTAAAATATGACTGAAATAAATGACAATTTGACTGGTAGCAAACAGGTGAAAACAAAAGAAGGAGAATAAAAAGAATAAGATTTTGCTTGTTGTTTCAGTTTTGAACCAATTTAAACAACATGGAAGATCCCCAAAATAAGTTTCACAAGCCAACTACTTTCACATGTGGAATCTGAGTTTAAAAATTCTCAATTTTGATCTCTGTTTGGGTGAGATCCTATCTCAAATTAAACTAAAATCACACACTTCTGTTGCTTTTTGAGAGAAAATAATAAAAGCCCTTAAAAGTTCTGACTTATGCACCTTGGGAAAAAACAATCTTACACAGTCACTGTTCCCACACAAATGTAACTAGGCTTTCACAAACTATCCATTTGTTCTCTAGGAAGAAAACAAAATTTTGAAAGCACAGTTCAGATTAAGGCTTGAACTTGCAGGTACTTGAACTATTGGATTTTTCCTATGAAGGTATTTAAATTTAGCATCTTATCAATTCTCTGAGAGATGAAGTGACAGCTAGAAAGTCTGTGATGCATCAGAAGCAGTGGCACAGCACGGAAAGAGTTGAGAGCACTGATGTCCTTGGCAGCAGGAGAATCCTTAATCTACACATACCTTTCAAAGTTTGGTTCAGTTTGATGTCCTCAATCAAGAAAAGATGTCCCCAAAATTGCAATCTCATTTTATTAAATTCACAGTTTTCAGAGTTCACTGCCATGCTAGAATTTTCTTAAGACATTTGAAGACTTGTCAGATCTTCAAATGATCAACAGATCAACTGCCTTGTTGCATTGTCCTATATACCGAGATGACCATTGTAAAGATGATACTATAAGGAAGCTTCTGCTTACATTTGTAATCATAAAGAATGTGAAAATTTTTACTTACAAATGTCCCTTAAAGCTAATCATTATTGCTTCAGAGATGCAAGGTGTTGGAAATAATTTTGGGAGGAGATACTACACTACACCACAAAAATTGGCATATATTTTTTAGGTGTCATTAAAGTAATTAAAATGTCCTAAACATGAATTGAAGCCAAGGATGTCTTCCAGTTATTCTTAAAACTGTTTTTTCCTCAGTTTTCTCTTCAGTCTCATTTTTTTTCTTTCCTAATCAAAGGTACAGATAATGATTTTGCATTTTTCTCCGTTTCCAAAGCCACTTAAGAATATTTTTTTGCAAAATAACAGAGCACTTGTTTAATGTCCCTCCCTCCATTTTGGCCTTCATTAGTTGTACGGTAAAGTCATCCTTTTCCTCTTAGCCTAGTCCAGAACTGTGTGTGGGTAGGTAAGAATGAATTAAACATTGGTTTAATATTGTTTGTCTTAGCTGTAACAGGGTTTAATATAGACCTCTTTGTGGTTTAAAGTGATTTATTTGTATGCCTTACAACAAGGGCCTTTCTTTGAGAGTTGCTCGTAATGAGAACGAAGAGAAGGAGAAAAAGTTGAAATGGGCTCAGTGAAGCTGCTTAACACACTAGGAATTAGAAGTCATCCAACATTTATAAGAATAATCTTATCCATTCAAATGTTTTCTTATTTTTGTGCTCTATTATGTACCTGCTCCCACATGGTCAACCTATTGGATCATTGTTTCTTTATTGTAGTAAAAATGGGATGAGAACTAAAGAATTATAGCATAAACACTAACCTGAGCTATTTATTTACTTTTTCTAGCAAAATGAATCTACATCTGCAAGCTATTTATTTTTTTCTAGCAAAATGTATCCACATCTGCCACTTCTACCACAGGAATGTCAATTTGCAGGCTGACAGATTTGCTGATGACACCATTCTGCTATACAGGAAAAGATAGCAAAAGATGTCCTGCCCAAACATGTAAAAGTTTACCACCACTATATGTCATTTTACAAGTTTGTATACATTGGACTTCAGTGATTTTCATTTGGCAGACACAGTAATCTTTGAATTTCATAAGGCTACAAAAATAGCTGCAATGTTTATATGAAATTTACCTACCCAAACTATTGAGTAACTAAAGTCTCAAAAGTTCTTGAAGAATTTTTGAGATATTTTCTCTGTACACCACCTCTAAGTGAAGGTGACAAACTAACTCTCAATTGAGTCTGGGATTTTTGATAGTATATTTCCAATTTCATAGAGGCTTTACAGGTGCAACAAGTAGCAAAACTCATCCATTATTCTAAAGGATTACTGCTGGAAGCTCCCAATTCCTCTCTTTCAAATTCAATGTCTTGACATAGGCTAAAACCATGAGTAATGCCTTGCAGTCATTGCAGTCTTGCATGGTTGAATCAGGCAGCACTTCCTAAGTGTCCTGAACTTTGGTCCCAGCATGATAGAGAATGGACTTCTCCTTCTGTCTTCTTTTAAATCAAATATATTATAAGCAACTAAGACTTTCTCAAAGCAATCTCGTTTTCTTCCCAAATAGTGCACTAAGTTCTTAGCATCTGACAAATCAAGAATGCCAAAAACATAAAAGCCTGACACTTCCCCAGCATATCTAAGAAAAGCAGACAGAAAATATAGCTGGAGGGTTTGAGTGGAGTAGACATACCCTGTGTGACTCTGTCTGACTTTAATATTGAGCAGATGGAGCTCTATATCACTAGCTGTTTCTATTGTTCAGCATTGATTCTAAATCTGTATGCTTCTTTACTGTAGGCTTGAAGGTTTAATTTGCTGTAGTTTTTTAAGTGTGTTGAACTATAACTCCATTAGAGTATTTACAGGTATTTTTCTATAGGTCTGTCTTTTAATTTCCAACAGCTATTTTTCTAGCCACAACCTCACATGCACCATAATAATTAGTATTATTAGTGCCAAAAACAACAACAACAACAATAATAAAAAAAAATCTCTGAAGAGGCACTGAAACACCTCTGTTTATATGATGAAAAAACACCATGAAATTACTGATCATGCTATATTCAGTCATCAAAGCTTCCTACCACAAATAGAGTCCTTAAAAGGTGACAAACAGAAAAGGAGCCATTCTGTGGGTCTGGCATTTTCCCTACATAATTTAAAGAGATCTCTTCCAAAATTTAAGGCTCTTGCTTCCTCACAACCTGGTTTAAGACAGTCAGTCTTGCACAGCTAAAGGAGGCATCAGGTTTTAAATACAAGTATTTTCCATGTTCCCAAAGATTAGTAATGGAGTAGTGTTCTTCATGCCTGACACTGCATATTATGACATGCAAAGGCTACTCCTGATAATATTGACCTGTAATCTAATAACAAAAATGTAAAAAAGTGATCTATCTCTGATCCACATGACCACATGTGGACATCTGAGTTCTCAGATTATTGCAACAGTTATGTATTTTGCCTTGAAAAATGTCAGAATATTTCCATTCAGAAATATTTGTTGTACCTGCACTGACATATATCTATTATTGAATCATAGGAATATAAAAACAATGCTTCACTCCAAATTATGTGAAAGCAACAAAAAAGTTGGACTATTCCAAAAGGTTAAAAAACATAAAATTAATACAGTGATTCTTCCAAGGCACAATGCTGAAAAAATATACTCCTTTATCTTAGTCATATTTTCCAAACATTCTTTTAAACATACAGATCTCTTTTCAATATTTGATACCTTATCCCAGAGATAATTATTTAGCTATTCAGATTGATTTTTCTGATAGACTTAAAGCAACACCTTACTATAAGAAAAATAAATATAAATGTGATTTTTCTTTGGCTGCTTTATCAGACTCCTTTTCATGCTAGTGAGACCCCTACAAAATCTCAGATAAGTCCATTACTGCTAAAATGATTTTCTTTCTTGATCTTCATCAATTGTATGCAGAACAACTTAGAAGTCATTGTTAAGTCCCCAGCTGGGTAATGAACTGAGCTCCTCATTTCTTCCCACCAGCATCAACCTTCCTGACTCTACTCTTTTTCTGAGGTACAGTGGGTGACAAAAGGATATTAGCATTCTCATAGTCTTTTTTCTCAAAGGTATAGTATGTGTTCTCATCCTCCAAAGAACTTTTCTCCTAATAGGCTGATGGGAATGGTTTCAATAGAACTCTTGTATGTTAAAAGACCAACTCATGAAGTCACTCTGTGTTTCCTTACTAAAAATTGAATGGGTATGTGAACACTGCAAGTGCTGATAGCAGGAGTTGTAGCTTACCCTAAAGGTACCACCTTGTTAATTTAAAAACTGTGTGCCTTATAGTTTCAAAACCGTATCTATAAATTCCTACATGTGCTGAGCTGAAAGCTATAAAGAGGAGTAAGAATTTCCTAAGCTACAAAACATCTCATTGTCTGTGCCCTTTTTAGAGTTTCCTTAGTGGGAAAGTCTGCATTCCTATAGTCATGGAAATAGGCTTGTGAGGTCAGTGACTGTCATTGTTGACAGATTAACTGAGAAATAATGAACTTCTACCATATCATAAGATGCTTAAAAAGGCCTTTCAAGCTTAAATTGACCGAATTAAATAGACTTACTTTATATATATATATATATATATATATATTCTTCCACATAACTTATTTAAAAGCATCATATTTGAGTAACACATCTCTTTAATTTAGATTATGTTCTTTAATGCAACCTCTTTGGGGCACTGGAAGATCAACCTAAAACAACTTGAGTGTTTTCTGAGGTGTTTGAAATACCTAAGTAGAAAACTGTTTTCTTTGTCTCTTTATCACAATAACATCTTAAAATAATTATGACATCTCTATATATATAAGCAAAAAAAATACTTGGCAGGGGTAGCAAGGACTCCTTTGTTATTTCCAGCTAATGCTTCCTCCTGATACAATTCCACCATTTTGATAGGAACAATAGTATTTTATCTAGAATAACTTATTTTTCCCATTGCATTACAGCCAAGAAATTAAACTTTCTCTCTGCTATATCTAAACAGATGTGATATAGCTTGTCTGGGTATTACACACAGAAATAAAACACTTAGTATTGTACAACAGCCTATTACAGAGATAAAATGGTGCCATCCTGATAAAGATATAGAAAAGAAACATTACTTCATTGTGAGATGTTTTGTGGATAACAAGCAATAAAGCAACATTTATTCCATGTGCTATAATTACTGGACAGTGCAGACTGCAGTTTTTTATCTTTTAGGTCTGTGTCATCTCAAACTGTCTTTGTGTTTTTTTTTTTTTTTTTTTTTTTTTCTTTTTTTCTTTTTTTCTTTTTTTCCTCTCTGCAAGCTCCTTTCTTGAGATTCTATTTTATAACCAAGTTTGGTTTCCAGTTTGGCCTCTACTGTTGTTTGGAAATCTCTACTGTGTGCAGTGCAAGTAGCATTTTTACAGAGGTAACTCTAAAAATGGTTACACAGTGCAATCATACATCTAAGCCACACTTCAAACTATCCATACATATTTAAAAATACTATGACTTGGAAAGGCACCCCCTGAGAAACTGTAAAAAAATTAGGAGCAAAAAGGGCTAGGTAAAAGAACAAAGTTCTGGGAGATCAGTAAACATGGAGATATGGAAAAAGAGAACTCAGAGCTAACTTTCGACTGTATGAATGGCATTGGTGGTGAATGACAGGGGTTTCTTTTTTTATTGCTTGTTTTTAGAGGACAGAACAGGGGGAATGTCTAGGAAAATGTAATGTTTGATGAATTTTTCATAACTGCAATGCTTTATGTGAGAACCCCAGCCTTGTTTTGGGGCCACATGTGGTGGTGAAATTCCTCCTCCAACCCGTGCTTCCAAAGAAAAACTCCACAGGCTTAGCTGTTCGGTCTCAAGGCAGTTTATTGCTAGTTATCTAACAGATTATGTTCTTGGACTGCGGCTATTTGATCAGCGGCCTGGGTAGAGGCACACACACACTGACATCCTCTCTATCTGCTGTCTTCTTCGTCTCTCCCTCCGCCCAGGGTTGCTGCTATCTTTTATAAGATATATTACGTATAACATGTTTACAATTATTCCCCAATACCTACTACCTACGTTGCCAAGTGTTTTTCTACTCTAAACCAATCTGTGAGTGCCAACATCACCAAGAACATGGAGGTAAGGAAGAAGAAGGAGGAAGAACAGGATCAGCCCACTTTCCTCCATCTTAGAACTTCTGACCCCCATGTACAAAGCGAAAACCCCCCTGTACATGTGTTAAAACCCCCCTGTACAATACTAAAAAAATTTCCCCTCTACTTCATAACTACTTATACTATACTATCTAACCTTTTGTGATTGCTTGTTCCACCTCCAAAGTTGGTAATTCATTCCATGGCTCAAACTCAAAATCACAGTTGTTTTTCAGCTGTCTGCCAGGGTCTAGAATGCTTCTGACCAAGGCCTGGAACCTCTAAAAATGTCTGAGAGACATTTTGAGTTCCCACACTTTAGACTCATTTAAAGATACAATATAGAAATGTCTTGAAAAATTCGTATTTTGAAGTAGTATTTCAAAGATTTAGTAAACAGGTGGGAATATGTACACTTTCCTCTTTTGTTTCTCTTGACCAGCTTGTGAAATAGATTGAATAAGATGGATTTATATATTCTGGTCTGAAAATAAATTTGCTACTGCAGGAAAAAAACCCAAATGTATGGAATACCCTAGGAGTTTAGGCTTCAGGTGAACACAAACTAGACTATCAGGTGAAAATAAATCACATACATAGAACTATGAATATTTAACCTGGGGAGTATGTGCCCCAGGATTGGAAGGAAAATATTTGAGAGTGTGGGGTTCAAATAGGAAACATGACCTATTTCACACTGTAACAACACTGGCCACTGCTGAGGATTTGCATAATCCTGAGCTCACAGCTGAAGACTCCACAGTCATGGACAGTGATGACAACCGTTAGCATTCTTATCTGAATTAATAACTGCCGCGCTCCCGCCCCAGATCCCTGATCTCAGCCCCGGCTAGCTCTCGTCCTGGGGCGAGGGCGGGCGATGGAGGCACCCTCCGCCGCTCCCAGCTGGGGTTTGGAGAGTGCCTTTGTGGGTTCCGGGCAGCGCTAGCAAGCCTCGCGGTGGTAAATGAAGAGCGGATCCTGCTGGGGGCTAAGTCTGAGTTTATTGTAGCCCAACGGGGCCAGATATCCTAGAACGGTGCCAGCCAACAGGAACAAGCACAAGGTGCTTGCACCAGCTTATAAACTGTAAGGGAGGGGTATCCAACGACCAATGGGGATAGGGATAGGGGGTGGCTCCGGGATGGGGTGATATGGTGGAGTCTAATGGGGGAAGGATATGGGGGGAGCCCCAGGTCCTCGCCCAATCACCCGGTGCCCTGAGTAGAAGCTTCTGGATGGATGGGAAGGGGCACCGAGTGATAGACAAGGCACCCGGGGGGGGTAAAATGCCTCTTTCAGGGTGATGGATAGATACTGGGAAGGCGGGAAGGGAGGACAAGGCGGGAAAACTGGGGATAAACCAAGTTGCACACGGGGATACAAAGGAATAAACCAATACATAATACAGGGATAATAAAACATACAAATAACGCAACTCCACAAATAACAGCAGCAATAGTTTTTTCTTCTAGGTTGCTCATCTAGCAGAAAAAAGTGGAGACAACAGCTTAGGTACCAAGCCCATTAAACTCACTGTATTGGACACATAACAAAAAATTGCTGATATGTCAATATTTTCATTAGAATATCCTGCTAATATGGCAAGAATGAAAATACACATATCTTTCCTAACATAAATCACTGGCTATTTCTTATTCTTTATTCTTTTTCCTGCTTGCTGCTCATTTCAAACATGTGGTGCTTAGTTGATTGTAATACATATGTAGCATTGCAATCTGAATCTCATCACACCACATTCCTTCACTTTTAGCCATCCTGTAATCATGTAGTCATCATGTAATCCACCAAATCAGCTTTCTCTACTCACACCACAACTGAAATTTGAAACACCATTTTGTATCTATTAATACAATCAGGTGTGTTTTTAATAAACTTTTGTCATATATTTAAGGCAATAAGAATACTGCTGATAGGAAGACAAATTTTTCTCTTTCCAGGCCAGACTATACTCTGAATTCATCTTACTGATACTTGGGCAGCACGGTTTATAACCAGACTGTACTTTTTGCACTAATGACTCACCACACAATGAATGCTCTGTAAACATTCAGAAGTTATTTAAGACTTATGGTATTAATTTATTGGTTTCTCTATTTCACAGATCCAGAGCTGATTTCCAGTAAGTTTTTAATATCAGGTAGTCCTTTTGTAACTCATAGGATAAATAGCTAGCATTTAAAATATTAAGATTAAGGCATTTGAAAATTTTGCTGATACCTCATACATGTATTTAAATAATGTAATATGTAAAGATAATAATTAAAAAAAAACCCTTAACAACTTCATGGGCCTTACCAGCATTTTAAGCTCTGATTTGACAGATAAAATGAGGTATAGATTACCTAAGGCTAAATATTTGAACATGGGCTCCTGACACTGAATACCTGTTTCCACGTTTAAATTTCAGGGCTATGTGAATTAGTATTTCCCAAAAGAAGATGCTTTTGCAATTAAATAACTCTTGGGGATACTAAAGATATTATTTTTGTTTCCATTTCTCTTGGGGATTTTTTTTGCTATTCCACAGTTCCCAGAGGTACTGTTTTAACACACAGGTTGGGTAGAAGCCATCTAATGTGAAAAATGCATTCGTAAGCCAAAGTGACAAATACCAGCAAGAAGCTATTGACAAATTCCTACTTATTACAATAGTGAATAATGCACTATAATTTTATTGTGCCACCATTTGGTTTTTGGTAACTATTTTAGATAGTCAAGTGAAAATATGTCCCTTAGGTACTTTTCAGTTTATTTGTTAACTGTAGTAATAGCAGAAGCCATAAATCTTAAATCATTGCCTTTGTCTTGAAAACTAAACCTTATTTACTCTTAACAATTTTCCTCTTATGGAAAAAAAATTTAAGAGTTAAAAATATTAAAGAAGCACAGAAGAAAAGAACTAATATGAACTCTTGATTCTTAACTAATTAATGATTCAGTTAACTACACCAATAATCTGAAACTATCAATGGCTTATATAATATAATGTTATTCAAACATTCTGAAGGAATACAATGGGTATGCAGTTTTCTTATTTTTCTGGTGTCACTATCAAAATGGACAAAAAATGTATAGCTATATTCATTTGACCCCCAGGCAGCTCTAACTGTAGTATGAAAAAGAAATCACGTGTGGTAATAAGTATCAAACAAATGGTACCAAAAAAGCCTGTCCATTTATATTAAAATCCTTTTTGTGATCTGAAAGAAAGTAATGAAAACCCCAGAAAATACCGTTTACAAGCCTATGTGAGGCTTGAGACTATTTGTCACATAAGCTCAGCCTCATCTATCATTAGAGGTCAGCAGTGAAAAAGAAAACAGATTCCCAGAAGCCCCAAAGAAAAATGTTCTTGAAAGAAGCAAGGTCATGCAGCAGTGTGTACTCGAGAAACACAAAGGTCTACCACATCAAACAATGGCAATGAGTGTGCCATGGAAACTTGAAAGATGGTGGTGGTTAGCCTCAGTAAGGAGTGCTGAACTTCCTCTGTCTAGATACATATTGACAGCTTTTCCTTTGGTCACTCATGCTAAAGCCAAATCTAATTAATTTCCTAGTTTGGCTAGTTCAGTTTTATCCCCACAGGAGGAAGCACAATTTCAGCAACAAAACAATTTGCCCAGCAACACAAAAAAAGCATGCATTATGAAACCCTCCCACCCCAAAAAATCATGAAATGACAACATCTGCTAATTATGAAGAGTCCAGCAAAAGATCTTTGTACCACCGAAATATTCCTTAAATCTTCATGCTAAGCCTCCTACTCAGAAGTGAGTTACATGGAATTTTAGCAAAAGCATGAGAAAATAATGGGGTAATTCACAGAAATTCTGAAATATATTTCTTTATTATTAGTAATAGGTCAGCATGACTAAGGTTAATAGTGGGTTAATCTCTGTGTATTAATCAAAGGCCTGATTCAGGTTCCTTCACTGAGAACTGCTGAGCTGCTGTACAGGCATGGCCATGGCCTTGGCTGCTGCCTCAGGTTGGGGTTCTGCTCTTTAGTCCCAGGTGATTGCCTCTACAAGGTGAAATCACTTCACTGAAGGACTCAGGCTCCTGGTTTACTGTTCAGCTCTGTAAAAATGTGCAGAGAATTTGTGGAAGGTACAACTCAGTTACTTTTTATTAAATACTTGACATACAAAAAAAGCCTACAGATATTTGAGAAGAAGAAATTCTTTTAGCAATGGTATTTGCTCTTGCATCCCCTTCCTTTAAAGATGAATGATTCACTTGTGATGAAATTGCGAGGACTTCCTCTGCCTCCATAGGGCCCTAAAACACATCCTCTCTATTTTCACTGAGGAAAATGATCAGAGGCATAGAACTGCCTGTGCTTTTATAACCTTACACTTTTCTGTGGCATAGACTCCTGATTCACTTTGACAGGTTAATACACATCACTTATAGGCAATGTCACCCCTGCTAAGCTAACTGTCTTGCACAGAAGCCAACCTATTGCCCTGAATCAATTCTTTTCAGAGACAGAAGACCTGAAATTGAAGACTCATTCTTGTCAATCCTGTGCCCATGCTTCCTGAGGCTCTTATCCCACACAATTAAAACAGGGGGGAAAAAAACCCCAAGAAAGTAAAAAATGCTCTCAGGTTCATATGAAAGAAATAATCCTCAACATCAGTCAGAACTCAGAAACTGATTGTAAAGAGATTATACAAGTCATCACCATTGCTATGAGCCATGAATTTCTTTTGGGTTTTCTGTTCTTGCTTTTTGGATGTGTAAATTCCAAAATAATGGTCTCCTAAACTATTTTTGGTGAGATTTCAGCCATGATCAGCCTCTTAATGATATTTTGCTGTTCCTTATGCAATTAAGTATTCCTTTTTACTTTTCTTCTGTGTTACATATTTCTACTGGCACTTGAATTATACCTACTTATTACTATCACTTTTCCATGTCAAACTACCTTATTTTGGGTGATTCCTAACTAACCACGGTCAGGCAGTTTGAGTGTCTTATATAACTATCAATAATGTAAAATACAGTATGTGATAGATAAGTGAAACTAGATCTAAATATACTGACATAAGCATTAAGTGCTTGGCATCAGTATTAGCACAGCAGTACACAAAGAATGACACAGTTATATTACCATAAGTAGCAAAGAAGATTAATGTGTTTTATCTCTTTATGTCATCATGCAGAAAATCATATCTTAATCCTGCTTTTACATGGGGCAAGAATATACTGTCAATTACTAGTGCTTCTATTCTATTTCGTGCACATTTGCTGGATTGCTATCAGCAGTAATAGTGCAATGCTTGTTTAAGATTCTCTCCCATAGAAAAGCTGTTAATTCAACCTTCTCTCATAACAAAAAATACACTGTGATTTCCCCTCACTTTCACCATCATACAACTCCTTCCTCTTCCCCTGTTAATCCTAGGCATAATCAGATATTGTCCTCTTCTGAGCCCTCATTAAATCTTTACCCTAGTCTTCCTGACTGCTGCCATACTCCCTCTTTCCATTTTCACTCCCTTTGATGTGTTTGCACTTTAGATTTTGCTCACTCTTCTCTAATCTGGTGTCATTTCTTTGTTTCCATACCTCTGTCCTCTCCATGCCCTCTAGAAAAGCACAAGTTCAGCTTAAAAAAGCACAATTCCTTCAGCTTAAATGACCTCTTGACCCATTCTTTACTGGTTTTGAGTGCAACAGTTCTAAAGATTCTGTTCCATATTTCCTTCTCTTTGTATAATATATTTTTGGGTATTCAATCTGTAGATGCATATTTAACTTGACAATAGGCCTCCTTCTCTACTACATACTTCCCGTTTCCATCCACACTAAATTTTTCGTATATCTCCAGTCTTCTCATAGATTCATAGTCAGGGTATAAAGATAAATATGTTTAAATTAGAACTCCTTATTTTAATCCCTACTGTATCTTTTGACTTCCATGGGAAAGAGAACTATATTTACATGTGTAACTTGGTACTCATTGTTCATTTTTACCTCTTTCATTTCTTTGTGATGCTTTCAAGTGTTTTTCCTATTCATACATGCATCTGGAAACATTTGATGAGAGCTATGCTGGCTTGTGTTCTGGTTAATAAAATATCCCCTTTTCTTGCTTGCATTGTGATTGCTGTTGCAGACATCATCTACCTAACCAATAACTTTAGTTATGTCCCTCTCCCTCTGCATCC
This sequence comes from Lonchura striata, assembly GCF_050655825.1. Classification (NCBI taxonomy): domain Eukaryota; kingdom Metazoa; phylum Chordata; class Aves; order Passeriformes; family Estrildidae; genus Lonchura; species Lonchura striata. The sequence continues at coordinate 78,600,261 of NC_140705.1, read as the reverse complement.
TCCTTCATCTTTTTTTTCTTTACATATTTAAGCAAAAATTATCCATCATATTTGCAAGACCTTTCAGAGATTATTATTTCTTTACATACCATCTGTCATTCACCAACAAAAAATACTGATTCCCATCCTTATCAGTCCACTGTGATAATGTCAGCTTCAAAGATCTAACTGTATTATTGCTTTCTACCTCAGTACACTTCCAGCTCAGAAAAGCTCCCCATAAATAGCTGCAAAGAATTTCTTCCTCCAGTTTCACATCCTCCACAGTGAAGCATCTGCTTATTTTAATGTCTACCTACAAAATACTTGAGAACAATTAGGACACTTATCTACTGAGATTCCTGTTTGCAGCCCTGTCATATAATTTCCCAAATACCTTCACTTCTTTATCTCTATCTGTTTTCTAGTGTCTTGTCTTTTTATTGCTGTTACCATTTTTTAAAATATGTTTCATAGTGGGATTTATTCCTTGGCAATTCCAAATAATGCACAGCAAAAAAAAAAGTCTACATGTCTGAATACAAGTATGAGTTGGTAGCAACACTATATTTAAGGTCAGAGGGAGAACAGAATTAGATAATGAAGTTAAGAGTTTCAAACTCAGTATTACACTTATGTTTTTCTTAATTCTACTTAATGTTTAAAGCTGCTTTCAAAACAGTTTAAAATTGCAACCACTCCAAAAAGATGGATTTATTATAACATGCACAGAAAGAAAATTTTATATTAAGAAATAGACTACACTCAACAAATTCAGTTTTAAGAGACAGACATGTTATGGGGTAAACAACAACAACAACAAAAAAATCTCTGTTCCTTTTCCCATCCATTCTTGCAAAAACCTACTGAAGATACAAAGTAGTTATCAGTGATTTCCAAAAAAAGATTATTCCAATACTAGTATCATGGCAATTGCCTATCACTATCCTTAGTAAGCCTATAAGAGACATTGTTTAAAATCTATAGCTGTATTCTTAGGAAAATCAAAAACTTTCAATACCATCTTGACACACATTGGTTCTTTGCCCTGAATGACCAGGCTGAGATGCCCAAGATACTTTCCAACCAGACAACAGAACAAAAAGCACACAGATCTATAATTAGGTATAAATACTTTGGCTGAATGAAAGGCTATTATTGAGCCCAAAAATGGAGTTTGGAAATCCAGAGTGCTGTATGTGCAATGCTACACATTATAACCAAGAACGTTAGGGAGTCTATTATACAGAGGCAGCCACACGCCCACACAATAAAAGCAGTGTGCTTGTGTTGTCTTCCCTTTGTAAAGCTTTTTGGAAAAATGATAATAACAAAAACATACAGAGCAATTTTGAGTCAGGAATTCAAAGGCTGAAAAATCATTATCTGACACAGGGAGAACTATCATATGGAAAATTACTACCTTTAGTATTACCTTGAATGCTTGAAATGCTTTATAGAAAAATGAGAAACATTTTTTTCTTATTACTAAGCTTTCAAAAAAAAAATTTGTATGTGCAATACCATTCTACTAGAAAGAGGTGTACTTAGCTCTACAGTGTGCCAAGCACTCAGATGCTCAGATACAAACCAGTATCAGCCAGTCACAAAAGTCCTGGGAGTCTGGCTTACTGTTGGCAACTTCTGATACAGTTTTCAGAATTTAGAAATGGCCTTTCATTTTTATCATCTTTGTGAAAAAGTAAGACTGAAATTTCAATTAGTAGAGTAAAAAGAAATGTAAAACAACCTTTCCACACTAATCCACCATTCAACAAGACATTATCTAGCTGTACTTCCTACAATCTTTGTGATCCTGTCATGTTACCAGGGTGATATAACTTAAGTACCACAAACAGCAGCCTGCCTATTCACACCCACAGCATCTTCTTAAACATATGTCAGCTGCCCTAGCACTTTACAAAATCTAAATCTGAAGAAATTATTCATTTTATTCTCCTCTATTCAACTTAAATCACACTGACTAGACTTAGTGACAGGAACAGGTCTGTCATGGCCCCACAGTGTAACTGGAGACTTTGCCCCTTTGAAATTTAATTCACAAAATTGTCTCTGCAAGACATGACAAGGCCATGCTGATATTCCAGTAGTGGGCCACATGTTTTGAAGTTTGTTGAGGCACTTCCTAGAAGTCATTTTTGGGCCATGAAGATTGAACAATCATCAGAAAAGGAACAGGAGGAAAAAAACAGACCTGTTTCAGTTCAAAAAATTGTTTTAGTGACAGAGAAAGGTCTATATGAGTTTTTACTTTCTTTTTTTCTGGCCCATAGCCTTTAGAAAATTATTTCTAGTTTAGATTTCCCTTTTAGCTCTAAGGCAGCTACAAGACAGTTAGAATAAGAATCTCTCTCCATTAATAGATCCAGATTACACTTTAACTGACAATTTACAGAAAATTATAAAATAATGATCTTAGACTAGTTACTAAAGTATTATCTTTCAGCTGTAATAACAGGTTAGCAAAAAAAAAAACCCCAAAACATAAAACAGTAAGAGATCAATATCCATACTGGAGCTGGATGTTTGGATTCACAAACTATTACTGGCTTTAAGTTAATCAAATTATTTTATCATGTTTTTCTTGTAGTGGTGATGTGCTGCTTCTGAGTGAGTGAAAGGAATCTGGTAGGAGCAACAGCATGTTTGGGATACTGCAGCAGGAGATACCATCTTTACTATAACACACTTCCCCATCCCTTTAGGATACCTTGTGGGTTCAGCCTTCAGCTGGTGTCAAGTTCTCAGAGGCACAAGGCTCTGAGATTTTACTGCAGAAAACAAGGCCCTTTCTATGTTGGGTTTTTTTTTGTTTGTTTGTTTTGTTTGGGCTTTTGATTTTTTGTTTGTTTGCTTGGTTTTTGTTTTAAATATTAAATAGTTAGAATGTTTTAATACGGGGAGCAGCATGTTACCCAGCAGGTCTGAAATCTCAATGCTGTCCTATGTTTCTGGAGCCAGATCTTCAGCTGTTATAAACTGATATAGATGTTCTGTTTTCAGTGAATCAAAGCCAATTTACATCAACTGGGAATTGAAACTGCATCTGGTAAAGCATTCTTGGATCTTGGATACATAATAAAAATTAACATTCATTCAACAGATAGTTACTGTAGATAATTAATAACTTACTAAATTTTCATCTGTCAAGTGGAGAAGAATCTATTTCAGTCCTACATCAAATAAGCAACCAGTTTCAAACAAAAAGAAATACTCCTTGAGTAAATTTTTCATTCATTTTTGCTAAGACTCTTGAAAAAATTGTTTGAGAATGCTCTACTAAACAAAATCAAGGAGGGTAAATTAAAGTACTAGGTGATGGATATTTTTTAACACGGTTTTCCTTCTTGTTGTTCATGCGTACCCCTTGGATTGTACAGTTGACATTTTTCATGAAACATGCTGAGGCCAGAGTGAGTGAAGCTTTATGAAATTAAATAGAAAGACTGTGTGCTACCACTTCCTAATTCAGTCCACAGGAAAACCCAAGCAAGCAATGGTAAAAGACAGCACTAAATCTGATCATGTTCACAGGTACCTTCAGAATGGAAAGACTGGCTTGAACTCATGAGCAAGATGCAAATATATATATTTTTTAATTTACAGAAAAATAAAAGGAAGGATAGTCTCTGTGACTTGGCAATGTGTAAGGTAGTGTGAAAAACGCATTCTTGCTGAATAGATCAAATCATCAGCAAGACTGAACATCTCCCGCCATGAATTATATATTTATGAACCAAATGAAGAGATACAGTTTTGCTTTATGGACGCTGCAGCTTCACAGTCAGAGGATACAGTGTTCTTTTAGGACCAAGTGATAATTTATTTACTTTGCATTTCCAGTGGTAGAGTAGAATTGCTTATCTGATTTTGCATGCACTGCATGGATAACATGGCATATGCTTTCCTATTAGGGAATGGTTAATGGCTTTCTGAATTATTCTGAAGGCCTAAGGCAAGGAGTGGATGGGTAGCACATTTGACCAGTCATTAAAGTGTCTTCTGCTGCAAAGAAAACCCTCTAAGCCAAAATATTTCTTGGGTTTCACATTAGCAGGCTTATGTGATCCCTATATCAAAGTTTTAATGCAATAAGTAGCTTTTGAATAGTTCTGTTAAAATTGGAGAAGGAGGTGGAAAATCCTCTTTTCACCTTGTTGCAAGCAGGTGACATATCCTAAAATCCAGACTGTATGTTAAGGACTGCTGCAAGGATGTTTTCAGTAAAAAAGGGGCTATTTTCCAGTAAAAAAAGCACCCTATTTTCTGTAGATAGATGTAAACTTTATATTTATTAAAACAAATACTTAAATTTACCATTGAATTCAACAGGATAAGCTCAAAATCTTGAGCTTTTTCTTATCACTTTTTACTTTTTTTTTCTGTTCATTTGGAGCAGATTTCTTCAGTGGTGTAATCTAATATTTGAAAAATTCAGCAGTTGGTATGGGAGACATAATGTCCACACTATTAATGTTTCAGGAGCTTTATTTCAGACTAGCTTTAGTCTGTCTTTGTGGACTGAGTGCTCATTAGCAGAAGGAATGCATGATATAAGCTCCTGGACCTCATCCTTCAGTTTAAAGTCTTCAGGACAAAAGGCCAGTTGATGTACCCTGAGATCACATGATGATGTGAATCAAAGTGCAGTGAGTGGGAAATAAATTTACTTAAAACTTATTCTTCTGAGATGAGAATGCTAAGGCCAACACACATTATGATATTCTGAGATATTATTACTTTTGAACAATATTATTTCTACTCTGAAGTTTGTAACTCTTTAAAATAAAAATGTTCCCCCTGCTGCTCTTTTCCACCATTATTCATCTTGAGACTTTGTGCACAATTTTAAATTGACCAAATATTTAACTAAATGAAAGAAATAAAGAAAACATATTTTGGTATTACCATAACAGTCTAAACTCTACCTTTTAAAATCTTTCTGATACAAAAAATTTAGATGAGGACACAAAAATTATGAAAATTGTTTGCATGAAGCAACCCAAAATCTGAAAGGAAAACAGTCTAATTATTATCTTTTGATTATGGATTAAATTTGTTTGTTCAAATAGTTTGCCATCTACATGAGCTAGGGGATCTACATTATAGTTGTATGGCTCAGCCTGCCTTTGAGCCAATAAGTGCTGCCCAGGACACTGGAGAGCTGGGAAGGATTAGCTGGCACTACATAAAACACCTGCAATAAGAGTTTGAACACTCAGATGCATAATTTTCTTACTACTTACTTCACCATAATCAATGATGAAACAGAAAATGATGCATATAATCTAATGAGATCAAATTTCATTTAGTGTCATAACTCAGCTGCCTAAACTGTACCTAAATTCAGTGTTTAGAGCTTCTAGTTACCAAGTTCCAGGTCCATTGATTTAGGCTGGATTTAGGTAGAGATCACAGTAGATTTAGTTAATGACTAATCTTCACTTAATCCTTATCAGTTGTGTTCAAGTTATTGTCCACTTTTTTTCAGAGTTATAGGAGGCATGGGTATGTCCATTGTTTTACCAAAATGAGAAAACTGCAAAGGAGCCCATACAGTTGTGCACATATTTTTCAAAATGGCTTACCTAGGGACTGTGCAAGGAGGTGTCCCATTATGGCCAATATCAGCTGCTTTGTAAGAGAAGAGACTTCCCATAACACATTTTCCTTTGGCTCTGGCTTATCCTGGAAATTTCTATTTTGGCTTCTGGTCCCATCTTTTAATCTCAGAATTTTTTTCAAAGCAACCATAGATCAAGCTTCCCTGATAGCAGTCTTCTTCAAAGAAAAAGTGTATCTGCTCACCACTCCTGTTTTTTACAGCTAGTTTAATTTTTTCCTCTTCTACTGCTTGTTAAAGCATCAGGGTGCTGCCTGGTCTATGCTGGGAGTTTCATTGGAGTATATGCAGCTCTGCTAATTTTCACCTTCTCAGATGCAGGCACATGACAAGTCCTTAAATTCAGGACAAAGAGCTGGAGATCTGAGTTGCACTGCAAAGACAACTCACCCGTGTGTATTAAAAGCTTTTCTTTCTCAAGGATGTGTGAATGTTGTGAATATAAATTTTACTACTGCAATGTTGATCTTGATTGTATACCAGAGATGGCTAAAACAGCTTTGGACTTTGCTTTGCTATTCAAACCCCTATAACTACTTCACATATTTCATATTCTCAGTAATTGCTTTGACAGATAACAATGGGAATGTTTTCAGCAGAATTACTGATGTCACTCGTTCTAGAACAGAAGGACTGGGATGATTCTGCTTCCTCAGCTATCTGAAAATGGAAAGGTGTCAGAAACTGATACTTTCTCTTGACTTGCCACAGCACCTGCACTGCACTGCAGAGTCAAGGTACCTACATCTGCAGAGGGGCTATACTTTGAAAAGAAATTTAAGCAAAAAATAGATTTCAATCACATTGCATCATTGCATTTTAGCTCTCAGTATATGATACAGGAACAGACAGCTGTTTGGAAACTCCTTTTTGGCTTGAAATCCTATTATCTACAGCACCACTTGATGCTCCTAGATGGACGATCTCTTGGCTCACTCTGGGTGGAGCTGTGCCATCTGAACACATGTGCCATCTAAATTACTTGGACAATATCACTAGAGGTTCAGTGCCAAATGACTGTGGGTTTAGACAGGCAGCATACCTAACATTGAAAGTGCTGGCTCCTTCACAAAAAATCCTGTTCTCGCTGACAATGGTGAAAAATTTCCTTTACTTTCCATACAATATGTGATTGCACCTGTTGGTGCTTACAGAGATCCTCTCCCTCCAGCCAAATCCTTGTAGCAATAAATGACCATTCAAATGGTTTTAAGCAAGGAGGTTCCTCATTGACCTAGGAAATTAAAACCCCCTTTATTTAGATATTAGAAAACTAAGCAGGTGTATTCAAAACTGAAAGGTCTGTAGGGACTCCCCAGTACAATCACAAATTCTCTTTTGGTATGCCTGGCCTCATTGTGGCAAGTCCAATTAAATTAAACATCTTTTAAAAAACACTGCAGAGTATGCTATCAGGACGCCATTTAAGGAGCCACACCTAACATGCTGCCTACCTATGTTTATATTCATACTCACCCATAAAATCTGGACAGCTACCCAAATTATATTTCATTAAATCAGATGCCCAGAAGAGATGAAAAATTGCCAACACTTCAGAAAATATTTGACTGCACCAAAATGCTGATGGGAATAAATACTGGCCAAATTGCTTATGAAGGCACAGTTCTGTGAATTTTCTGCTCTACAAAATAATTAGCTTATTAAATCACTTACTGGAAGGCAATCAAATACCAAACCCTAGCTTCCAGTGAAGACATAACAAAGCTAACTGCAGTGGTTACTATCACTTTGTTACCAAGGTTGTGTGTATATGTTAGGTGCAGATTTGCAGGAAGAAAATCTTACAATATAAAAAACAACTGCACTGCTAAGAAATCTTTACCTCTCCATCAAAGTTACAGATGTACCCAGCCTTGGATGATTTACAAACTCAGTCAACTAATGGAGTCTTTGAGCAGTTCTGCTTGGACGTGGAATAAAAGTCCCTAACTAATGATCAATCAGATGAATATCTGAGGGAATTATTCAGGAAGAGAACAACCCTGTATTGATGAATATGGTACAAACCCAACTTCTTCAGACAACTGATTTTTACAGTTTCCCAGGAAAGTTGCTAAAGAATAAGAGAACAGAGATGATCTATGATTTTAAATCCCTGTGACTATTAGTAAAAGTGAAATTGCTAAAGACAAACCCCTTCTACTTTTCACTAGTGAAGGATGTGTTTAAAATGAGTACAAAAGAGACAAAACCTTTCCTGTGTATGAAAGTGCTGTGGTCCCCTGTAGGACTCATTGAATGCCGCCACTGCCATGGCACAGGGCTCAATTGTGAGATGCAATGTTGTGCCAGCAACAAGCCGCAGCTGCCGGAGCTCAGCCTAGGTCAGGGGTAGCTCTGTGTGGTGGAAAAATCTCTCCTCCAACCCGTGCTTTCAAAGAAAGGCTCAGTCTTCTTCTGTTGTATGGTCTCAAAGTAGTTTATTGCAAGTTATCTCAAAGATTTTCTTCTTAGCTGCTGCAGTTTGTTCAGCAGCTCAGGCAGAGGCACACACACTCCTGACACCCTTTCTGTCTCCCATCTTCTTCTCTCTCCCCTCCCCTGGCTGGTGCTATCTTTTATATGGTACATTGCGTGTTAAAAATGTTTATAGTTTTTCCCCAATGCCTATTACTGATATTAAATGGTGCTTTTCTACTCTAAACCAATCTGTGAGTGCCAACATCACCAAGAACAGGGAGGTAAGGAAGAAGAAAGAGGGAGGACAGGGCAGGCCCAAATCCCACCATCTTAAAACCCCCCTGTACAGCACTAAAAATTCTTCCCTTTACTTTGTGACTATTTCTACTACAATATCTAAACTTTCTTGACTTCTTGTTCTTCCTGCAAGGTTGGTAAATCATTCCATGGTTCAAATCCAAAATCACAGCTGTTTCCAGCTGCCTGCCAGGGTCTCAAATGCTTCTGACCTGGACCTGGAACATCCAAAAATGTCTGAGGGACATTTTGAGTTCCGACACGCAGCCACCGCGACTCCACCGCACCGCGTCCTGGCTACCGGCGGGACATATGCCACGAGAACAGCGGTGGAATGAACTCCTCATGGTTGTGCATCCCCACCAGTCACATGCAGGAGAGACACAAAAACAAAAACCAGATGTCAGCTGACATGTTATTAACTGAAAAACTACAAAAAACTACTGGGTGAGTTGAGGTGAACTTCAATTCAATACAAACTGGCATACATTATCCTAATTAAATAGTAGGACTCTCAATAAAGCAATGAGGTTTTTTTAATTAAGTTAGATGATGCTTTTCCTGAGGAAAATCCAGAAGCACTTAATATTCCAATGCAGTGAATTTTCAGAAATATGTATTCTTTCTATTTTCAAAAATATAAAGTATGATTTTTAACCAAGTACAGAAAAATAGCAGTTCTGGGTTTTTTTGGAGGATTTTAAGCCACACTTGTTGATTTAAACAACATTGTCTACATCCAGACACTGAAAGGCAGTTAAAGGACTGATCATCAGATATCGCATTATCCACTAAAAATCCATTAGATGTTTATTTTCTGCCTGTTGGTGGAATTTAAATATTACTACAATCAAATATAACTATTTTTAATGCATAACAATACAATTTCAAGCAATTCTGTTCCATTTTGCTATGTTTTTATTCACTGCTCAACAACACTGTTTTTTTTGTAACTTTCAGGAATTCAAGGCCCAATGCAGGTAATGTTTCATACCTATTTTTCTTCCTGGGGTATCTCCACAGGGAACTGGTTACATGGTATTGTTCCAGTAGGAATTTTTGTTTTGCTGTTTAGATTAACAGAAATTTATATATATACCAGGGGAATTTATATATAACTACCAGGGGAAACAAGGTCAGAAAACTGTCCCTCTGGAGGAATGGTAAGCAGTATGGTAGTTACTTATTCCTTCAAAATGAGAATCAGAAAGGAAAATATGTAGAAGTGATGAATAGTAAAACATTTTAATCTGTTTATGTTATGAACAAAACAGCCTGGCTGGGACACTTGGCTTGAACTAAGTACTGACATTGAAATGTTAATTACCTAATTGCTCCTGGGAATCACTTACACCCCCACCCAAACTAGGACTGGGATGCAAAATAATCCAGTGGAATCATGGGAGGGGGGTTTGGGGATGAAAAACACCCCTAAATGAAAAATATGGGCACAGTGGAGGGGGCTGGATGAGTGTGCAGGTTGGGGAAAAGGGAAACACATCCCTAGGCTGTGTTTGACCTGTCACCATAACCTGCAGAGGACCAGACTGGACTGGGCTGTGGGAAGCAGGCACAAGGTAAACAGACACTCTTCCTGTGTTACGAGGGGGGAAGGAGAGGGATAGCTGCTGCTGGATATCGGCAACAGGCTCTGCACATCCCCCCACCCTTCAGCTACCAGTGTGCCAGGAGGAAAGGAGAGGATGGTCTGCTGGGATTTCAGATACAGACTGGACACCTCTTCACCTCCAGCTACCAGTGTGCCACGGAGACTTCAGGGACAGACTCTGCATGCCTTCTCCCCTTTCGGCTACTGGAAAAGCTACAACACCCCCCTGCCGAGCTGACTTTTTAATAAAGAGCTGAACTTTAATAAAGGCATAGACTCTGTTCATTTCAGTTTACACAAACAAACAGACATCCAGACTCACATTTTATGTATGGAAAAACTGCCATCTTTGAAGCCACAGTAGAATCATTTCCCAAGATGAGATACTTCAAACATCTTCAGCTTATCACCTAAATACTGTAAATTTCTATTAAGTTCTACAGAAAAGAACCTTGAGACACATGTAAAGAATCTGCTTTGCTTATTCCTTAACTGTGTTTTGCCCATAACCAAACAACAGAAAGACAAACTGACCACCTAGAAAGAGACAATGTGTCATGGGATAGCAACTTCTGTAGCACCAAAGTAATTTAGGAACACAAAACACATTCAGGTTCAGAAGGATACGTACTTCTAAATCTCATTGATACTTTTAAAAATCCCCTGCTGTTTTGTTTTTATTGTCCCAGAGTCACCCAGGCAATTCCTTTCACTGTAATGGAATTGTTTGTGATTCACAGTGGAGTACATAAGAGGAATATGATACCCTTCATCTCTGCATGACAAAAGAACTTCATCTTTTTCCAAGGGAGAGTTTTTTAATTTAAATGGTTAGACTCGGAAACGGGAGTATGGAACCCTTGAGGTTTTGAACAAGTTTCTTAATCTTGCAATTCCAGGCCTTCCATCTAATATCAACTGGAGTAATACTTTCCCTCACAGTAACAAATAGCCATTAATGAGAGTGCCTGCTGCCTCCTGCCATGGGACAGGTGTCTTATTGACAGGGTCAACAAAAGAAAAGGGATTTCTTACTAAAGCATTTGCTCATAATGCCTATAACAAATGCTATAATTCAAATATGTAACATATTCAAAATGTGGGTTGAATAGAAATACTGTTTTGGGGTGTAAAACCACTGCACTACCTGTCATTCTATTTTAATGTAATTTCCCAGTTCTTAATGTTTTAGGGCACATGCATCTTTTCATATTTTTCCATTAAGAGTTATATTCTTACTAAAACATTCCTGGCCTGCACCAGTAGGAAATGTAATTAGTACCTTCTAAACCAAAGCAGATTCTTGTGTTAGTTTAAGTTTGAGATGCTGAAGTAATGTGGCAAGTCCCACAGATCCTCTCCTACACCATGTTCAGCAAAAACAACCTTGGCACTATGCCCTGGTGGGCATAGTGGGTTGGCCTTTGACCTGCTGGCATTGCAGCTTGTATCCCTCCCCAGCATTGTCTCATTGACTCATCCCTGAGAGGGATTTCTACTTAGCCATCAAAACCATCATGTATAACCTGGAGATGCAAAGCATCACCTATGTGAAAAGAGCCCCATTAGCTCAGTAGTTATTGTCAAACAACTGGCATTTGAATCAGCTCTCTTCACAGTCCTCTTTTTCCTTCAGAGTGATGTGGTAAACACAACTCATTGCCTCTGAAAAGGAAGATACTTTCCTGCATGCCTAGGAACACCAAAGGAGCAGAATCTTTAAGTACTCTCTGCTGTCTTTCCCTCCCAGAGCCAGAAGAAACTGTAGGGTAAATACAGCAGCCTTCTAGCATAAAATGAGTACAGCATTGCACTACAGTATTAAATTAAATTCTTTAGCAAAGCAAACTGATAATCAGTATGAAACTTTGTATCTTGACTATTCAAAAATTTTTCACACTTCCTATCAAGATATTTTTAAACATATATGTTTAAAAAAATCTTATACTATACCTGAATTAAAAATTTTTAAACTGGGGAAAAAAAGCTTCATGTTTGGATGAAAATGAAGCCATAAAGTAGGAGCAGAAATAACAGCAGGAAAACAGTCTACCAGCATAAGTTGGATCCTTTTTTTGGGAACTCTTCTAGTTAATCTTATAATTCAGTAACTTTCACCTACATCAGTGAACCATCATTCTACCATTTATTAAATTCCTCTGTAGTCACAAAATCCTATCAAGGCTCTCCTTTCATTTTAAATCTGTCAGGCTTCATTCCTAGTCCCCACAGACCATTTTTATGATGATAATGCTGAGAAATCTATATTAAGTGAGATAGAAAGAAAATGGAGAAATCCTTGAAATCAAGCAGAGTTCATCTTTCCTAAACTACTGCAATAACCTACTGTACACTTCAGCTGAATATTGTTTGTAATATCTTCCCTTGAGTACTGCAGTAGTGTTGGAAACTTGTACTTTAGCAAATTGAGCAGAAAATATAGTATATCTTTTGGCTCTACCTTCTACTGATATAATGCAGTCTTGTTTGTCTTTTTAATTTAGTTTTTAAAAAGAAACAGCACACAAGAAATATCTGCTGCATTTCCACATCCAATATATAGCTACAGATTGTGACACAGAAACTGCACCTAGCTGCTCCAGAATTATCTTAAAAAAGCAGCTCCTCCTCTCCTACAGTGTAATGGTGGCGGAGTAATGGCAGTGTCTCACAGAGAACAAGAACAAGAACTGTTACAAAAAATGTTTTGTTGGAAGGATAAAGACCTGTCAAAACACACTTTACGTCCTTGTAATAAAAAAATATTTTCCAGTCTTCTTAGATAATGGAGTAGGACAGCTGTTAAAAAGTACCTTTCTACTGTTCAACCTAGGCCCTCAAAGTTCCTAAATATTGTGTCTGACCACTCTTCTTTCATGACTGTTCCCTTCCTTTCCAACAATCCAGCCCCGAGGCCAGCACTGTGCTCTGCTGTTTATGGGAAAGGGAAGTTGGGCCATGGTCATACTTACCACCACTTTTCCAGCTGATCTTGCTACCTCTAGCTGGTCTTTCATATCTAACCTTGGGCATGTTTCTATGATTAACAATAATTTGAAAATAAAGGCAATATTGAAAGAATAGATAAAATATAAATATGTGCAGGGACAGCTTTTTTGTTTGCTCAGTGATATGGCTTTCAATACTTTTTTGAAAGCAAGACTTTGAACTATACCTTGTTTAACAAAGAAATTAAACTGAACTGATTCTTGACCAAAAAAATTCTTCCAAGAAAATATGTAGAAATCCTTGAATGAACTCTTTATGTTTCAACTAACAAAACTAGATTTTCCCAAGGGTTTTTGTGTACTTCAAAGACACTGTAGAAGAAATTAATGCCTGTTGTCATCCTTGCACCACAATGTGGTAAATAATGGTCAAAAACATTTTTTCTGTAGGCTGAGGTACAGGCAACAGAGAAAATGTCATACTTCATTAATCCTCTGAGGAGCTGCAGTGGGTTCTTATGGGAATTTAAATACAAAAACAATGAGATGAACCTTGAAAAGATATGCATGACTGTTAAATAATGTAAACAAAATGGGATGTCTTGAATGTATAATGCTGAAAGAACTGTGTTTACTTGGTAGAGCCAAGAAATTTTTCAAGATAATTTCATCCTTGTGTAATTCTTCACTGTTTATGACTGCTAAAAATTACTGCTTTGACTAGAACAGACAACTTTTCAGGGAAAAAGCTAAATACTTTGCATTCATGGACTGGAAGCTTTCACTCTTTCAAGCTGTCCCATCAATGTAATCACCTGTTTTTTGGTGTGCAAATTACCAGACTTGATAAATCCTTGTTGGATTCCCTTTGCATATGACAATTTTGTGTAAATATTTCAAATAAGTTATTATAAAAACCACTAAGCCATGCAAAACCATTGCCCTATATATTTGCAGTGTATTTCTAGATCAATGACTCCATGAGCAAGAGTCATTTACACAGAGGAAAGCTCAGCTTTAGTATATGCCACAGTTTGACAATGAATGAACAGACATGCAAATGAATTCCTGACACTGAAATCTTGAAGCTTTTGTACAAATGAATCCACAGACAAAGTTGAATCTACAAAAGAATATAAACACATCAAATGGAGGGAAAAAAAAATCAAGGATGCATCAACACGAGCACTGTTATATGGAGCAAAAATGCACTTTTAAAGCAGAACTCCTAGCCACCTTCACCTATCACACATTGGTTCACCTTTTGGTTTTCTTACTACACTGAACTGAAAGATGTACTCCAAGAGGTCACTTAATGCCATATGCTGCTTGTGGACATTATGTCTATAGGATGGATTAGAACTAACCTGAAGCAGAATCCCTACAATGTTAATAGTACAGTATTTCATTTTGCAGATCCGTTATTGCAACTCTGTTTGCTAACACAGACAAAGTCGGTGCTGGCAGGACTGTGAACTATTGAGTACTCCAGTAGAAAATGATCCTCTGCAGCTTCTGAGGAGATTCAGACCTCAAATTGGTATGTGTTGCAGTCTGTAGATTAAACTTCAGTTTTGTGTACATACAGCTGCAAATATAAATTCAGGTTGAGAGTCATAATGCTGCCACCTGAAGAACTTCAGATGTGAGCTGGAAGTCTGGATTCACATTTTTGTCTTGGAGTCTCATCTGCTCTTTTATTTTCCAGGCCTGCCTGAAATGAGAGATGAAATCTCAACCTCACTCAACCTTATGAGAATTTTGCCACTAATATCAGTGGATCAGGGATGTAATGATTAAAATGCATTTCAATGTAATCCATAGAGACCATTTTACAAAGCTCCTACTAAACTGGAGTTGAACTAAGTGAAAACACATCACACAATCATCTAAGAGCACACCAAACAGCAATTTTAGGATATTCCCCCTTAATATTGTTAAAGTTCTAGGTGTCCTCTGCTCCATGAACATTTGAATGTCCAGTACACTGAAACACCTCCCCTTACAGACCTCAAATAAGGATATCACGTATATTAAAGTTGTAATATCAGGCACAGTCAATGAGTTCCAAAAAGGAAAATTTGCAAACTTCTCATCAGCTACTGATAGCAAAATACATTCAGAGTTCATGCTCTCTCCCACCAAAATACAACGAGGCTCTGAAAGAATTTCTTAGGCTGCAAGCTCTCATTACTTGCATTTATAAGCATTACTATTTTCACAAGCAAGGAAGTTGGAATAATGTTTTAGAAGAACCTTCTCTTAAGCACTGAGATAAAATGGTATAATATATAATGCCAGCTGGCTAAATCCAATATCACTGATGGATTAACCACCAAACATTAATAAGTAAAAATGGAATAAGAAAACCACTTTCATTTAGAAGGGGCTCTTAATAATCCTACAAAAAAGCAATGATATTTTCTATATGCTGCATAAATATGGAAAAATGACACCTTACAGCTACAAACATAAATTTATGGGAAAAACAAACCCAAACCCCCTTATTTTGTCCTATATTTAATCATAAAACATATTTTGAATTATGGAAATCTGTAATTCACAGAAATTCTATTCACAGAATCCTATTCACAGAAATCTGTGGCCTAGAGGTGTGGCTCTAGATGGTTCATGGAACCATCCTATCATCACTAGATCATTAATGCAGTCCTAGCCAGAACTTTAAAATCTGATTTTTGCTCAGTAGGTTGCATGGAATGAATTAGTTTCCAGAGGAAAAGGGTTCATGTTATGAGTACCAAGCACACAGAGAGAGACCAAGAAAAAAGAAAAGAGATTTGTGACTCAGCTAATTTGCTCATTCTAGAGACAGTCTTCAGGTCCGACACTAGCATGTTGACATGGCACAGCCTACTATTTTTTGCATGACCCTTGCTTTCCAGAGCTCTCCACTAACAGTGATTAGAATGGCTGCAACTAGCTTATTAGGAAGAAACAAATTTAAAGAGACAATAATTCGTTACCTTTAAACCAGATATTTAAAGAGACGCTGGGATTCACTTGTAATTTATATCAAAAGGAATACAAGTTCTGGTGATGTGACAGCATTTCTCTACTACAAAACACAACTGAAAAACTCACTACTAAATAATTTTCATTTAATTGTAATTCTGCTCCTTACTGATTATTATTTATTACAAGATTGCTTCAAGAGCAGCACAAAATTAACCAGCTGGCATCAAAGATGCAAGTATCCACTTTTGTTCATCAACAACATCAACATCTAAACCACCATGAAAAGCAAAGCACACACTTTACTAATTAAAACCTTGCCACTATACAATGTATCATGATTTGTTATAAATCACCAATTCAATTTACTTCATGACTTGTATTCTTCTTTTTCTCCTTTCCATGAAAGCAGAGAATCCATGAAAAGATCACTGTCAGAAGATCTTTTCATAATAAGGAAGTTTGGGTTTTTCTTTAGAGTATGTAGAAGACTAATGTAAATAGCATAAATATACAAGAGTATATTTGTATTTATATTTATATTTGGATTAAAGGACTGTTCTTTAAAGGGGTTATTTCAAATAAGTATGCCCTGAATTAGTTCTTATAATGACATTTTTTTACTATTTCACTTTATTGACAGGGTCATGAAAAATATCATGTACTCTCCTCTCCTTCCACTATTTCTTCCAGTGAGAAAACTGCCTTATAAAAAGAGTACTCATTTCACAACTTAACAAGTTTTTGTTCTTTTTTGATAATTATAATTAAGTCTTAGGTGTTTATTTTCTTTTCTCCATTTATATATAGTTTAGTATCTCTCAGTATATTTAGAAGTCACTTAAAAACCACTCATTGCTCTAACATGATTTTCTTGTCTTTAACACATTATTATCTATAAGAATAATATATTTATTTTTAACCTCAGTTTAACAGATGAGCTCTTTGATTTCTTATTCTTTAGCAACTAAAAGAAGCAGCCTTCTTTTTAAGGGATCAAAGACCAAAGATCAGATTTTGCATTTTTGTATAAGAAGATGCATTTAATGACATTCCATTTTCTACTGTTCACCAAACTTCCTTTCCATATGCTCCCAGTGATAGCAGCATTAATCTTCACATAGCATTGAAATTCTGCCTAAGCACATCTGAATAATCTTCTTCTACAGCATTTCTGGGTGGCAAAGTTTTCAGCAAATTAATATATATGCATGCTCCTTAGTGTCTTTGTTCCTAGCTGGTTGGGGGTTGACAGAACTTATTTTTAGCCTGTACTTCTGCTTATCCCACACCTCTGTCCATTTTCTTGGAAAAAAGTATGGATAAGAATACCTTCACCCACAGACAGACATGAGATGTAAGCAACTCACAGAATTACTGTAATTATGCTACCAAACAGAGATTCATTTTCTGGGCTACGAATATGTCAGAGAAACTTAGAGAGAAGAAAGTGGTTTGACAAAGTCTTTTTATTTTCAAGTGATAATGCCAGTAAATCAACATTCATTTAACACAGAGATACTTTTAATGCAACCCTTTATACTAATAGGAGGAACATATAACTAATCTTTACTTTTTAAAAATGTGGGATCTAAAAGTCCATTAAAGCACATTAAAATGTGAGGAGTGTCAAAAAGTCGTCCAGTTAAGGCTCCAAAATATAAGTCAAGTTTAGATGCTAATATATGTGGGAACAAGATCCCTTTTACTCTTTGTTAAGATATAAGATAACTGACTGAAAGTTTTAGTATTTTAATACTTTCTAAAATATCCAAAATAATTTTTCTCCTGTCAGCTTATTGATGTATCTCCATGGCATTCCATGCTAGTATTCAGCAGTGTTTTTTTACACAACCTTCCTTTATTTTTGATATTTGTCTATTACTCTGTTTTCTGCTTATATATTGGATGAGTAAATCCTTTAACTCTAATTCTCTGCCTGAGAACTGAACCACTCTCTGAGGATGCTCAGTCATATCAACAGTGGAAAAAAGCAACAACTGTTGCTCCTGCTGTCAGAGTTTTAGGGGACAACACAGCTACTGGTAATAATACTTACATACTAGATAATAGCTGTGGTGATCCTGCTTCTAATTCTCCTGGTGCATAAATGAAATTGTTCAATGACTTCCTACCAACTATATCAATAAATTACATTTGAGGGAAAGTTTTGCATGATGGGGCAGCCTAGTCTTTCCAAGAGAAGCGTCATCACAAAGAATGGCCTCTGTGGATAGCACATTCATGGTGGTATTTTGAGTCTAGGCAGAGTTATCAACACACACAGACTCTTCAGTTCAGGGTGTTTGCTTCATGGATGAGTATCAGTGCAGGGCAGCGGATGAACAGTAGCACCGAGAGGTCAGGATTGCATTATTAGAGGCATCTAACAGACAGGAAATACAAAGGCAGCTCCTAGCTTCAGTAAGCTTAATGCAGTACCAAGCATGGACTCCCACAGTGCCATTTTTGCAAACTGTTCAGAGTTTATCTAACTGTGTAAGGAGCTTTATTGTTAATTCACCTTTTAAAAATGTCGGACATTAGGCATACTTTTTACACATAGGCCTGAAAATTGATGCAAACAAAAAATGCAGGTCATTCAAATTAATTAAATTTAAGTGCCTATAACGACTATAGAACAGGCCAACAGGCTTGAAAAAAGCTGATTCCCAAAGAGTTTAGGCTACTTTGCAAATGCATTTCTTTAATAGTAGAATAAGGACTAGTGTGAGTGCAAAGTGAAAAGTTTTATACTTGGATATTGAATTTCTAAATGGTTTTGAAAAACTTCTGTGATTTTATTCAGGGCTGCTAAATGTGCTACTAACTTGGAATCTAATAATAGCAAAATTTACCTAGATGTTTTAGCACCAGGAGCCACCCTATTAGTTTTGATTTAAAACAAATATATATTTTAAAAGCTTGGGGACATGATTTACCTGTAGTCTAATGATTCAAAGCTCATCTTGTCAATAGAAGTACCTGATCACTCATTGCCAAAATACCATGATCAAAGCAGAAAATATTCTTTTAAGCTATTCAGCAGCATACTAGTAGCTTCCTAATTAAAAGTAAATTAACTGCTGAAGACTGTACTAAGTCATATCCAGAATAACAAACCTTTTTTTCAACAGGAAATATTTTTTTTTCAATTATCTTCAGAAGCCCCTTAAAGAATTTGTGCATGATGAGTAGACAATTATCACTAAATCTTGAGAAACATACTTGCATAATTTCCCCTGGACTCCTGACACTTCTTGTTGATTGAAGTTAATTGCTTGTATGACCTCCTGCAAGCCAAAAACCAATTTTATTTTTATAAAGGGCACTCTTTATAAATCTGTTCTTTTCCTGACTACATAAAATGGGAATCTGGTTAAGTTCATAAAACACAAAAAAACAGAGACCAGAAAGCTTTATAAAAGAGTTTCTCACATATAAATAATTGAAGTCCAAGTACTCCTCACTGAAATTTCTTTTCATTAAGTCTTTTAGAAGCAGAGAATAGTTCCACTACAGAAAGCAGACCAGGGCTGTGAAAACTTTCTGAAGGCACAGAATGTATGCCTGTTTATTCTCCTCTGCTCTATGGGAGCTGTACTACTGCATGCCAGTGCTGACAACTGGAGTGCTTTCCCCCATCACATAGAGGGTGACAATTGCAAGGACCAAGTATTCAGAGAAATCCAAGCAAGTTTACAGTGACTTAATGATATAATTGACTTGATTTTACAATTACTGTGTCATGGTGCAGTGTGTTCCAGTTAAAGGAGAGACTCGGTTCTAAAAGATGAAGTAAAAATGAGTTCAGTGGGTGTCTGACATGGAAATATGTGAGTCTCCAGATTATAAGGGGTTCTGTAAGATTTTCCATGACCTATAATACTGTCCAGAATGCCAGTGGCACTGCAGGTGGTGCCTGTCTGTTTAACATGCCCCTACTTTCTTATGAGATTTACAAAGAGCTTCTTTAAGACAGCCATACAGACATTCTCTGTATACCTGTACCAGGCTGCCAAACTAAAAGAGGAATATTTTATTAGTACACAGAGACAGGACAGCTAATGATGGAAAAGCAGCCTAAGGATACTCTGCAAGACTCTGATTGACTCAGATGGCACTGAGGTTGAATACCTACTCTTAGTCATTAGCAGTTGGAGTTTCATTAATCTTCTTACCTTAAAACCACAGGCAATACAGTAACATTAGCAATTTCTTTTATCATGGTATTATCACAGTATTCTGACTTTGACAGCTATTCCTGTAGCTGATTTTTTTCTGAATGATTGTCCTGGGTTGTAAGATAAGCTTGTATTCCATTTGCCATCTGTCGAAGGCGAACCGGTTGGACAGGTTTTTGTTATCTCTCTCAGAGACAATGGTTTGTGTATACACCTTTGACTGATTCAATGAAAGGCTGAAAAAATGTAACACCAGTGAGGGGTCCCACCCAGAGGGGGGAAGCAGCTCTCCCTCTTCTTCGCGGGACTCCGAGAGAAGCAGCTCTCTCTCTCTCTGCGCGGGATTCCCGGGGAAAGCAGCTCTCTCTCGCTCTCTCTTCGGCGGCACTCGCAGCGAAGCAGCCGGCGCGCAGAGGCGACGGCAGCGGAGCTCAGAGGCAACCCCGGCGCAGAGGAAGACCGGCCCCCACTGCCACCAGATCTTCAGAGGAAAATTATACCCTTCTAAAGATCACCACTTCAGCTGCAACTCACCAACTATTGCAAGGGAAAGCAATTGTCCCAGCAAAACCTGATACTGGCATTCCTCAGGTTCTAGACTTTTTCTTTCACTAGTTTTGTTTGTACCGATTGCATTTGCCTTTTTAAATTGTTGTCTAGTTTTCTCCTAGTAAAGAATTGTTACTCCCACTCCCATATCTTTGCCTGAGAGCCTTTTAATTTAAAGATCCTCGTAATTCAGAGGGAGGGGGGTTTGCCGTTCTCCATTGCACAGGAGGCTTTGCCCTCTTTCACAGACTCCTGTCTTGTCTAACCAAGACAGAATTTGGCGCATCAACGTGAGGCCCGAGGGCATTGAGAGGGAAAAAGGATTAACAGTTCTTAAGTAATTTGGTTTTGTTGTGTGTAAAAACATCTTCAGCATCACCATGTGGTCTAGTTTACCTTGGTTTGGGTGGCATGTGATCGTAGCTATACTTTTCCCATTTGCAGACCCTTATCTAAAAATGGGTCCTATGACTAAGGCTACGGTGTCTGTTATCAAGTTTGGCTTCTGGGTTAATTGGGTGAGGAATTCATGGATCTTTAATTTCCTCTGGAAGGCAGGTACATGGATTCATAGCTATCACACGTTAACTGTATGTTTTTGGGGTTACTTTAATAACGGTACCTACTGCGAGGAAATAGCACCTGGGCAAACTTTCTCTCAACCTTTTAACCATCTTTTTGGGTCTGTTCCACCAGTTCTCAAAGGGTTAAGATCCTTTATAAGTGCTAATGATACCATACAATGGGTGGTGTTGCTGATAGTCCTGTTATATTTAGCATTCAGAGATAAGGGAAGATTAACCTGGATAACTACCCTCACACCTACACCACAGACTCGAGATGCTGCTGCTCCAGAGCCTGACCCTGCCCCACAGCCCACCTCAGAAATGAACCGCCCAGATTGGGTGAGGGTTCTGGTTAAGGAGATACGAGAGATGCTGAAGGAGTGCATTTCCCCAGCTGGTGAGAAACCGGCCCTTTGCCTTGAGGAGGGACAGTCTAATAGTACAGCTGTGGAACCCACAGATGTTACAACTGTCCAGGTTCCAGCTGAACCACAAAGGCAGTCACGGTCAGCAGCAGTGGCCCCGGTAGAAACAAGGAAGTCTAAGGTGAAAGCAGAGCACCCTGCAGATAGGGACAGGAATGGAGGAACCTCACAACCCACAGGGGAGCCAGAGATTGCTATCATCACCGAGTCCCTGACGTACGAAAGTCTTCGCAATCTGCATAAAGACATTGTGCGACGAGGGCGTGAGGCTTATGCTACCTGGCTACTCCGGGTTTGGGATCTTATGGGTACAGGCGTGCAGCTGGACGGTGGTGAGGCAAGGAACTTGGGACCCTTGACCCAGGACTCGGGTATAAATCAGGTTTTTGTAAGGGAACCAGGGTCCCTTTCTCTCTGGGAGCGGCTCTTAATGAGTGTCAGGGAGAGGTTTATCCACAGAGAGAGAATGCAAGAGCACCATCATAGAATGCGCTGGAAGACCCTCGAGGAAGGGATCCAACAGCTGAGGGAAGTGGCAGTATTGGAGGTACTCTTTGGGAGGGATGGACGACACAATAATGACCCTGACAAGGTCAGGTGTACGGGACAAATGCTGTGGAGTCTGGCAAATCTTGGGCCATCTCAATACGCCACCTTCATTGCAACGATCAATGCTGACACCCACCGGGAGACAATAGGTTCTGTTGCCAACAAACTTAGGAATTATGAGAGTATGATTAATGGCCCAATGCAGGCTCATATCTCAGCTGTGATTAAGGAGTTTAAAGAGGAGATGAGGGAGGAGATAAGGAAGGTTAATACAGCACCCGTGAGAGTCACAGGCCCCAGAATCAGCACCCAACAATCCCCAGCTAGAGAGAGAGGGTACACCCCAAGGGCTAATCTGTGGTTCTTCCTGCGTGACCATGGGGAAGACATGGGGAGGTGGGATGGGAAACCCACCTCTGTCCTGGCAGCACGGGTCCGTCAACTCAAGGAGGGAAACTCTAACCGGGGGAGTTCCACCAAAGTGAAGGTAGCCTCAACCTCCCGTGACCAAGCTTGTGGGTACGATCTGTCAGACCCCCTTGAAGGGACCTCTAGTATGTATGCCCAGGGAAGGAATGATAACCAGTGTTAGAGGGGCCCTGTCTCTAGCCAGGGAGAGGCACGGGAAAACCGGATCTTCTGGACAGTGTGGATCCGATGGCCTGGCACATCAGAGCCACAAAAATATGATGCTTTAGTTGATACTGGTGCACAGTGTACTCTGATACCATCGGGACATGTGGGGGCAGAGCCTGTTTCCATTGCTGGTGTGACAGGGGGATCACAACAATTGACTCTGGTGGAAGCTGAGGTGAGCCTGACTGGGAAGGAGTGGAAGAAACACCCTATAGTGACTGGCCCAGATGCTCCGTGTATCCTAGGCATAGACTTCCTCCGGAACGGATATTACAAAGACCCAAAGGGACTCAGGTGGGCTTTTGGAATAGCCGCTGTAGAGGCAGAAGACATTAAGCAATTGAACACCTTGCCTGGACTGTCAGAAAACCCCTCTGCAGTAGGACTCCTAAGGGTGGAAGAACAACGCGTGCCAATTGCGACCTCGACAGTGCACCGCCGGCAGTATCGGACGGATCGAGATGCCGTGATCCCCATCCACAAAATGATTCGGGAGCTGGAGAGCCAAGGGGTGGTCAGCAAAACCCACTCACCCTTCAACAGCCCCATCTGGCCTGTGCGCAAATCTGACAAAGAATGGAGATTGACTGTGGACTATCGTGGCTTAAATGAAGTGACTCCACCGCTGAGCGCTGCTGTGCCGGACATGCTGGAACTCCAGTACGAGCTGGAGTCCAAGGCAGCAAAGTGGTATGCCACCATTGATATTGCTAATGCGTTTTTCTCCATTCCTCTGGCAGCAGAATGCAGGCCTCAGTTTGCTTTCACCTGGAGGGGCGTGCAGTACACCTGGAACCGACTGCCCCAGGGGTGGAAACACAGCCCCACCATCTGCCATGGACTGATCCAGGCTGCACTAGAAAAGGGTGAGGCTCCAGAACACCTGCAATACATTGATGACATCATTGTGTGGGGGAGCACAGCGGCAGAAGTGTTTGAGAAAGGTGAGAGGATCATCCAGATACTACTAGAAGCTGGCTTTGCCATCAAGAAGAGCAAAGTCAAGGGACCTGCCCGAGAGATCCAGTTCCTGGGAGTGAAATGGCAAGATGGACGGCGCCAGATTCCCACTGAGGTCATCAACAAGATCACAGCTATGTCCCCACCAACCAGCAAAAAGGAAACACAAGCTTTCCTGGGTGCCATAGGTTTCTGGAGAATGCACATTCCTGAGTATAGCCAGATTGTGAGCCCTCTTTATCTGGTTACCCGAAAGAAGAATGATTTCCACTGGGGCCCTGAGCAGCAACAAGCCTTCACCCAGATCAAGCAGGAGATCGCTCATGCTGTAGCCCTTGGCCCAGTCAGAACGGGACCAGAGGTCAAGAATGTGCTCTACTCTGCAGCCGGGAACCATGGGTTGTCTTGGAGCCTTTGGCAGAAAGTGCCTGGGGAGACTCGAGGCCGACCACTGGGATTCTGGAGCCGAAGTTACAGAGGGTCTGAAGCCAACTACACTCCCACAGAGAAGGAAATCTTGGCTGCCTTTGAAGGAGTTCAAGCAGCCTCGGAAGTAATTGGCACAGAAACACAACTCCTCCTGGCACCCCGACTACCGGTGCTGGGGTGGATGTTTAAAGGAAAGGTTCCTACTACCCACCATGCCACTGACGCCACATGGAGCAAATGGATTGCCCTCATCACTCAACGTGCCCGTATTGGAAACCTGAATCGCCCTGGGATTTTGGAGATAATTACGAACTGGCTAGAAGGTGAAAACTTTGGTCTCACTGATGATGAGGAGCAGGTACAAGTGGCAAGGGCTGAAGAAGCTCCACCATACAACCAACTACCAGCAGAGGAGACCTGCTACGCTCTTTTCACTGACGGTTCCTGTCGCATCGTAGGGATGAACCGGAAGTGGAAAGCAGCCGTATGGAGCCCCACACGCCAAGTTGCACAAGCTACCGAAGGAGAAGGTGGATCGAGCCAACTCGCTGAACTCAAGGCCGTTCAGCTGGCTCTGGACATTGCTGAAAGGGAAAAGTGGCCAAAGCTCTACCTTTATACTGATTCATGGATGGTAGCCAATGCTCTGTGGGGCTGGCTGGGAAGGTGGAGAAAGGCCAACTGGCAACGTAGAGGAAAGCCAATCTGGGCTGCTGATATATGGAAAGACATTGCCTCTCGGGTGGAAAAGCTGACGGTGAAAGTCCGTCATGTAGATGCCCATGTCCCCAAAAGTCGGGCTAATGAGGAGCACCGGAACAACGAGCAGGTAGATCAGGCAGCAAAAATAGAGGTGTCAAAGATAGACTTAGATTGGCACCATAAGGGGGAGTTGTTCCTGGCTCGATGGGCTCATGATGCCTCAGGTCATCAGGGCAGAGATGCCACCTACAAGTGGGCACGAGACCGAGGGGTGGATCTAACCATGGACAGTGTTTCCCAGGTTATCCATGACTGTGAGACGTGTGCTGCCATCAAACAGGCCAAGAGGGTGAAGCCCCTATGGTATGGTGGGCGGTGGTCCAAGTACAAGTATGGGGAGGCCTGGCAGATTGACTACATCACACTGCCCCAAACACGCCAAGGCAAGCGCTACGTGCTGACCATGGTAGAAGCCACCACTGGATGGCTGGAGACTTTCCCTGTACCTCATGCCACTGCCCGGAACACCATCTTAGGCTTGGAAAAACAAGTCCTGTGGAGACACGGCACCCCTGAGAGAATTGAGTCTGACAACGGCACCCATTTCAAGAACAGCCTTATCAACACCTGGGCCAGAGAACATGGTATCGAATGGATATATCATATTCCCTATCATGCCCCAGCTGCCGGCAAAGTTGAACGGTGCAACGGACTCCTTAAGACTACCCTGAAGGCACTCGGTGGGGGAACATTTAGAAACTGGGAAATTAACCTGGCAAAAGCAACCTGGATGGTCAACACCCGGGGGTCTGTCAATCGAGCTGGCCCTGCTCAGTCAGAACCCTTACACGCAGTAGATGGAGATAAGGTCCCTGTAGTACATATGAAAGGTATTTTAGGGAAAACTGTTTGGATTAATCCCACCTCAGGCAAAGACCAACCCATTCGTGGGATTGTCTTTGCTCAAGGACCTGGTTACACTTGGTGGGTAATGCAGGAAGATGGGGAGACCCGCTGTGTACCACAGGGAAACTTAGTCTTAAGAGAGAACTGGGTGTAAGATTTCATGGTGTGCAGATGGAAATAGAATAAGGGGTGGATAATGTCCTGGGTTGTAAGATAAGCTTGTATTCCATTTGCCATCTGTCGAAGGCGAACCGGTTGGACAGGTTTTTGTTATCTCTCTCAGAGACAATGGTTTGTGTATACACCTTTGACTGATTCAATGAAAGGCTGAAAAAATGTAACACCAGTGAGGGGTCCCACCCAGAGGGGGGAAGCAGCTCTCGCTCTTCTTCGCGGGACTCCGAGAGAAGCAGGTCTCTCGCTCTCTCTTCGCGGGATTCCGAGAGAAGCAGCTCTCCCTCTTCTTCGCGGGACTCCGAGAGAAGCAGCTCTCTCTCTCTGCGCGGGATTCCCGGGGAAAGCAGCTCTCTCTCGCTCTCTCTTCGGCGGCACTCGCAGCGAAGCAGCCGGCGCGCAGAGGCGACGGCAGCGGAGCTCAGAGGCAACCCCGGCGCAGAGGAAGACCGGCCCCCACTGCCACCAGATCTTCAGAGGAAAATTATACCCTTCTAAAGATCACCACTTCAGCTGCAACTCACCAACTATTGCAAGGGAAAGCAATTGTCCCAGCAAAACCTGATACTGGCATTCCTCAGGTTCTAGACTTTTTCTTTCACTAGTTTTGTTTGTACCGATTGCATTTGCCTTTTTAAATTGTTGTCTAGTTTTCTCCTAGTAAAGAATTGTTACTCCCACTCCCATATCTTTGCCTGAGAGCCTTTTAATTTAAAGATCCTCGTAATTCAGAGGGAGGGGGGTTTGCCGTTCTCCATTGCACAGGAGGCTTTGCCCTCTTTCACAGACTCCTGTCTTGTCTAACCAAGACAATGATGTTGCATTAAAGGCTAAAATTTATTACTCCTCATTTTTGCCTCTCCAGAGAAGTGAACCAGTATGCAGGTTTTTTTTCCTGATCCTTGATTATTATATAATTTCTACAAATTCTTTTATATTCAGAGACTCTTGTTATTCTGTAAACTTTAATTTATTTATCTGATAAACTAATAGCTGTGATTTTCCAACTTGCAAAGTTCTATACATGGCATTTCTGAAGCATGAGTGAATAAGCAGCAGAAAATACAGCAAAGTAGTTAAAATAGCAAAATCCCTAAAATTCCCAGTTAAGGATGCAATAGCTTAACCAACTTGTCAAGTCTGTATATTTTACAATGTATATCGCAGATTCAATTATGATCTCTCAATTAAATGTTGAAAGAAAGACCGTTATAGATAATACCTTCTATAGATAGCATCAGTTATTATCTTGGGAATGGATAGAGTCTATCTCTATGGATAGATACATTAATCTACTTTCCTCTTTTGAGTTCTTCCCTGCTACCGCCCTTCAACCATTCATTATGCAGCTTTTGTGAACCATTTATTGGTCTTCGAATCTAATTTCTCAAGTTAGAATGAAGAAAACATTTGCAAACCACTCTCTAATTTTCTTAGCAACTTCAGGAGCTACAGGGTTGACCCAGCTCAAAATGAACCATAATAATCCAGCAGGAACCATTATATAAGCAAGAATCAGCCAAAATGCAGAAGCATGTCAAAGGTCCTCCCCAGGGCATTTTCCAGGTGTTTTACACTGCCCAAATACTGCAAAGCAGCAAAAAGTTGAGGATCTGGTTCTTAGCTATTAAAAACCTGATCTCCTAAAATATTTCTGTATCTGGGATGACAGTTAAAAACATTTACTAGAGTCAATCCCCTAGGAAACCTGTCCTGCACATTGTAAGTCTTGAAAGAAAAGAAAAGGAAATAACTAAGCAGAAAGCAAACTAAACTAGATAATTGGAATAACATGTTACTGTAACCCTCTTGCTTCCTTCCCCATCTACCCCTCTTCTGGTCAACACTTCCTTTTTCATGCCACTTTCCAAGTTTTAGCTCTAAGGCAAAGATTCTAAGCTTTCCATGGTATTAGTGATAGAGACAGACTGAAAAATGGAGACAATTCCAATGCCAGAAGTATAGAATTGCACACTGGAATTATGATGATGCTACTTCAACACCAGCACAGTGACAGACACCCATTATGTTCAGTCATCCCCTAAACCACTCAGTTTAAACTCAGTTCAGATCCAATTGTGCAATGAAGCTGAAGCTCCACCAGTGAGACATGTATTTGTACCTATGTAAATATTGGCTAGATTAGATAACGCACTATATAACAAAAAAATTATCACTCCATGCTTTCCACTTTTTATCTGACTGGTTTAGGGCTTCTTTTTGACTGATAAGTGCTTTATTACCTTTTTTAAATGAAAGCAGCTAGTCTGATGCTACTTGTGATAGGAGATCTCTAGTTAGATTATGCTTATTCATTGAACAAATTAGCCCCATAGATACTAAAGTTTGCTTTATCAGACTGTTTTATCAGAATTAGGAAGGGAATTATCACCCTATCATGTGAAAGAGCATGTGTTCAACTCTTTCTAGAAAGCAAGGTGGAGTAGAAGTTGGTGTGAACAAACGCAAACCAACAACTTAAAATATGAGACCCTGCTGAAATGTAACCTTGGGAAAAGTTGATGCAGGTACTATATAATTCAGGGATTGTGTATTTCTAGTAACTGTGCTCCCAGCTCATCCCTGTTTCTGGCTTTGATGCAGTTATTGTTTTAAAATGTGCCTGAGGTAAGCAGAAAATCGGAGGACCAAGAACATGAACACTTAGCGCTCCATAGTACAAACTGTGCCAACCAGGCAGCGCTCTCCAAATAACAATAAAAAATTACCAGATGCATTAGACAGACACTACTCAGCAATTTGGGAGATTTAACAATTTTTAGCATTAGTTTAGTATCACTTTTCTCCTTGTGGTGTAAGACAGACTTCAGAAAAAAACTCCAAACCTATTTAGCTTTTACAATAGGTTTTATTCCCTTGACTACTAGATTTAAAGAGTAATATTATGATATATTTATTCACCAACTGAAGAAATTGAGAGATCTTTATTCCAACACTATTAGTACCTCAGGATATTATGAAATGTATCTCTAATAATAGTGATTCTTGTTCAAATGCACAGGGTTCAATTTGTTGCCCTGCATGAGATTTAGAAAGGAGCAACCTAATGACTTTGTTTCTGTTTCTGTCTCTAGATTGCTGAACAGTGATTATGCAGAGCAGTCACATTAATTGTCTCTGCTCATAAAACATAGAAATAGAAATATTCAATTATGTTCACCATTTGGAAGTACCAATGAAGAAAAATATCCCAAAATCTTCAAGTATACATCCATTTTATAACAAAAGTAAATTCCTAATGAAATAAACAGGAATAACTACTGATTAAAAAATGAACAGTAATTTTTTTTGTTTTGTCTTTGAAGAGTTGACATTTTTCAGGTTAGGAAGGTTTCTAATCTTGGTCAGATATGTCAGTACAACAGTATCAAAGATAATTTAAAATTAGAAAAATCTTAGCAATTTTAGTGAAGAGAGAGGTTTGACCACCTTCACATCCTAAATCACATTCTGTAACAGTTCTACTAGAGCCAGTACAGTTCCTGTTATTGCATATCACTGATAATATAAAATAATTTCTAGTAGTGAAGTCAAGGAACCCCATTCATGAGCAGGCTCATGATGTAGCAGCCACTGAACCAACACAAAACTTGCCACACATTTGACACTCATAAGTAAAAGGATGACTCAAGATATCATCACTGTAATAATGCCACCATAGCCTAACTCTTGGGAATATAATTACCCCCTTGAAAACACTCAGCCCAACCTGTTTATATCACTTTAATCCCATATAAACTGTAAAATTATTAGGTGTAAGAACATCTGAAAAACATGAGGATCTCAATCCCTTGAGATCTGACCACCAGCAGCCCTCAAAGTGTCCTATATAGCCTCAATTTCCAGGAGCAAGCACTGGGATGGCACTTCTTGTAAGTCTGCAGACCAGTGACAGTAGCTGCCAGAATTCCTGTGTAGCAGAGTCACCTCGCTGAACATGAGTGAACAACTCCTCTAGCTCCCCAGTAGCACCTATGGTCCACAGCCCACTGTCCACAGCTTGAGCTATGCTCGTCCTTATTAAATCACAGCAACTTCTAAAAATGCCTGCTTAGTAAAGGAGTGACATGGAAGCCTACTGCATGACTTTTTGGGATCCTGGAGACAAAATCATTGTCTTCATAAGGCTTCCTCCACAGTCCTCAAGATACATTGAAAAATTGCTAGATTTCTTCAATCTTAAGGTCTCAGTGTCTTTCTCAAGAGTGTGTGATTTTAAATGGTCTTTTACTCTATTATTATCCTCATAATATTCTTTGTTTAATTTTTAGTGAATTCAGAAGGAAAAAAAGACTGATGTTATTTCTCTGACCCAACAAACCTAAAAATCGGTTAGATAAACCTATTATACCACACCATATGCTTCACAAAAGTGGGTGTTTAACACTTGTGCCAAAGTTCTCCAAAAATATTTACAATAATCCCCAGTTAGTTGACTAACATGAACCAAACAGGTTTTATTTCCTGATAGATTTTATCCCATCCTGTGATGAATATCTTTTCCAAATAAAAGGAGGAGAGTGCAGCTCCCAGCATGTGGAGGGCTTTCAAATAATACCAAGATAATTCTTGTTTATAACTCTGTGCCAGACTGGCTTTGTTGATACGCTGCTAGTTATCTTAAGATTCTATTATCTCTTCTCATGCTTATTCTTTCAACAGAGACCCTTGCTGAGAGCATTACAGTTGAGGGAGAGAATATGCTATCTTTTTGTTCAAGCCATCTGTCTGTTTTAACAAATTTAGCATGGCCGCTTTCATTTACTCCTCTTTTAAGTTTCATAGACACCTTTGGGATATTTACTGGATAGACAGAACTGCCTGAAAGGCTTTTTGTTTGTGTGCTTTTTGTTTTTTGTTTGGGTTTTTCTTTGGATGGGTAGGGACAGAACCTTCTGAAACTACAGAATAAATAGTTTCACCATTCAGTGTTACTTGGTAATATCAGAGAAGGCAAAATCCTTTCCCACATGCTCAAAAAGAAAAGCAAATTTAGCAGGTGTGAATTATATTCATATACAGTTGATTCAACCCTGTGGGTCTCAGATTCAGCCAAAGAGAGAAACGAAGAGTTTCTATCCAGGCAGAAGCCTGGGAAAGAGCTGGAGAAGAATGTAAATAATTCTTTATATCTCTTGTTATTCGCATTGTTTATAGTTAAATTTTATCACTGTGCGTCAAGCACTTTGCACCAATGCTGTGGATTGTTTCCACGAAGCTCTGTATAAAAGAGCAGTGTATTTTGAATAAACCAGAGTTTTACTGTCACAGCCTTCTGGTCAGAGTCTTCTCATTCCCATCCTGCCTCAACAGCGACATCACCCCACCAACACTATTTGTGAATTTGGCATGGGCTTAAGCAGAGAGGTTGCACAGATTCTCCTTTTCTGGCTAGATCCACAAAAATCAAACAAGCATGGCAGCAGATGACAAGGAGACAGCAGTTCTCTCTTCTGTCCAAGGAGCCTTGAACCCTCATGTCTCAGAGGAAATTCCTGAACACCACTGTATGTTAGGATAACTTTCCTTGAAAGTACTTCAAAGATCATCAGATGAACAGCATTGGAAAAATATTTCCTACCTCCTGGAGAGAGGGGGAGTTCAAGTTCCTTTTCCTTCTTTGTTGATTTGACTTAAATCTAGCCCAAATTTTCTGTTACTTTGTTTATAACAGAAATGCTCTACAGAAGTGAAACAGAGTAGTTTGGGCCAATAAAACCTTTCTACATGATACGATGTTGCTTTCCTTTGGTGAATTGAAATCTTTTCATTAGATGGCCAAACCAGAAGATCAGTCATTGATGTGTTCCCTTTACTGATCAAAGGATGAAAGTAATAAATTCTGACTCAGAACACACTTTAGAAAGATGATCCATCACTGTCCTCTGTGATTTTCTGAGCAAACTGAGCTCCTTGACTGAAAGGAGAAAGCAAGGAAGCAAAGGCTTACAAAGGATAGAGTTCAGTAAATTGATTTTTTAAATTCAGTAGTATTTAAAGTAAACCTGACAATTTGTTCTTTTGTTCTTTATGCAAACTACATTTACCAGACAGAAAATTGTCCATCGCTTAATAAGTCATGCTAAGAAATACTATCACAAAAAAAAAAACCCAAAAAACAAAAAACAAAAAACACTACCTCAAATAGAAAATAATCCCAATAAAATCAAAAGCAATTTCAGGAGCCTCAAACTTTTCAGTTTCAGTGCTCCAACTCTAATGATAAAATAATATACATTCTGGATAACTATTCCTTTAAAACTGTCACAGAAATGCTGTGAGAATTTCTGTTAGAGAGAACAAAGAATTAGATGTGTTAACAGGGAACAGTTTTGGGGGGGACCACTAATTTCTAGAAGATCCTGAAACCTTTGATGACTACAAGTATCATCAGTTGCCACACACCATGCTCTGAAAAGAAATATATGCAATTATTTTCTGGATTGTGTTTTCTTAAAGTCCTCTGACTTTATTGCTTAGCTGCAATATCACTGAAGCACAAATACCTTTGATCACAGGTCAAGATGAGAAACAACAGTACAAATAGTGAGTTGCAAAGTTACTGTGTGATTCAAGGAGCAGATGGCTTGCTTTCTAAAAAACACCTGCCATTTCTGCAGGAGAAATGTTAGACTGGGAAAACAATACTTCAGTTTTGTGGAGACAGCTTCTATAATGGCATTCATTTTTATCATGGCATGAACTTTGTCTCACTGTGAGCTTTCAGCTGCAATACAGGTGAGAATTTTTAAAATTTACTCTTTTTCACACACACCATGAATACCACTATAAAAATTCTCTAATATGAAATCTTCTATTAATATGAGTTTTTTTACAGTTTATAAATGTAATAAATCTGTACCAAAGCTTTAAGTTACAGGTTCTCAAATAAGTTTTAACAAAGAGGTGCACTTTAATGATCTGGACACATGCAGTGTCATAAGTGTGGTCAGTGATGAGATTCACTGCTAAAAAAGTCAACACTATTGGGAGAGCATTCTGCTATCATTTCAATAACAATTTACAAGGAACAATGAATGAAGAGAAAATGTACATGAATTACTGCATTTATTGTAGGAACTATTATCGGCTTTCAATGATGAAGACGTACATAAGAAAATGTCACATCTGAGACACTGAGATATCTTGTTCTGCTCATCTGCCTATCTCAGGTCCACTGTTTAAACATAGCCCATACTCTCTGTTGCTATAAAGGAGACTGGAAATAAAAGAACAATAAGAAAGATGTAGGAAAGCATGAAGATTCATCTAAGAATACTGAGAATAATATTAATACCAAACTGTTCATAATGAGCCTATTGAAAAAGAGCAGCATTTAAACTCTGGAAAATCAAATGGCTAAATTAAAAAACCTTAACAAATTAAAAAAAAATCTGTCACTTGTATAATATATGTGAATCAGCAGAATTATCACTGTCAGTAGGTCTACTGAAAACAAAATTTCCAGAAAAATAGGAATTCTGTGAAAGGGTACCTTTTGTGTACAAGGTATGCAAGAGGATTTACCAAAAACCTGAAAAATTTCTAAATTATTTCACTTTCACTTTTAGTCTCTAAACTTAGAATTGTTTGACAAATATCTCTATGCTGCTTCTCTTCACATACAGTCTCACATCACTTTCGTTTGGAAACTCAGTTGTTCTCAGATTAAAAACTAAGAAACTAAACTAAAATTTTCTACTTTCATTATTCTCTATTTCATCCCTTCAAAAACAAAATGCCTTAAAGTTGACTTAAAGTCTTTTCTGTGTATAATGAATAATAAGTCTATGCTCAGCTCTATACTGCCTCTACCTTAAGCATTTCCAATGACAAGAGCAAGAAACTCCACTGGAGAAGAAATTGAGCAGAGAATTTTGTTAATTCTTATCCAGCTTCTGAGCAGTGCACAAGGAGAAAAGGTGATTTCATATTCTATCAAATCATGACCCAGTCACTTCTGGGCCAATCTCAGACATACTAAACTTTCAGTGAGGCTATTTTATCTTAAATTGACTTTGCCTAGTGCTAATCTGATTAATACAGTTTTACTGCTGTGAACTGATGGATTAGTATAAAGAGATCAGCAGGGGAGTTAAGAAGATAGCCTGGACTGTTTCAGCTTCTCTTCTATTCCATTAATTTGTAAATGCAAACATTAAATCAAGTCAGGAGTAATTTCCATTAAAATCTACAGAGTACTCAAAGTCAAAGTAATCATATGCAGTTTCTGAGTTCTTTGTATTGTGATGATTTTTTAGGTAGATGTAGAATGTAAAGTTTGATTTAACACAACAGCAAGTAAATAAGAGCATGCATATTGGAAATATCTACAGACTTACCCATCAGCATCCCAGCCCCTCAAGTTGTAATCTCCAAGGACTTCTCTTTTAGGTTACTGTCACCTTGACACCTTTAAATCAATCTCATTTTGTTCCTTCTTAATAGAAAGAATTCTCATTCCTTCCTTCAATGCCAATATGTTAATGAAAAATGCATGAAACAACATAATTAGCACAGGACAAAAGACATAGAAAGTCTATTTCAAATAATGGTACACGTTTTTCATGTTCAGATGAATTCAGTGTATTTCTAATAGGGAATCGTTTGTCATCCATTCCAGTAAGATGTAAGATACAAATAATGGTCTGGATAGTACAAAGTCCTATATCTAGAACCTGAATTATATTTATAACAAAATACAAAAATTATGATAAATATGCAAAACGTTCCTCTGGCGCAGGAACATTAGTTAGGAAGTAAACATAATTCAGAATGGAACTGTGAACTGGGAACCTGCTGGAGACATAGACTTGTTTTTTTTTCCTTGTGACTAAAATAGGCACATATATGTGTAATTCAGTATTCACCCGAGTTCATGGAAAATCCTTCATAATATTTACATTAAACTATTTCTGATGTGTTTTATTTTTCTTCTTGGCTTATGAGTAAAATCATTTATGTCCTAGTAAGTAGAGGCCCAAAACTCCCTGATATTTTTGTCACATTTAAAAACATAAGTTACTGTTTGGTTTCTTCTCTTTCTGTAAAGTTTGCTGTTTTATTACTGCATCTACTGGAAAATCTTACATGTAAGAGTGAAATATATACTTACATATATTCAGTTACATATTCACATATGCCTTTAATTCTTAATTCATTAAGCACAACTTTTAGGTTTAGGAACCATAGGGTTCTATGCATTATACAAATTAATGACACAAAAAAGATACCTAACCAAAGAATACAGATAAAAATTGGAAATTGTAGGATAAATTATGTAGTAAACATTATTACATCACAGCATCCATAGGCAGAGAGAAGAAAAAACCCATCTGTCAGTATTTGGAAAACAACTCCAAAAGGATACCTGTAAACAATAATTTTGAGATAGCTGCGAGCAAGCTAAATCTGAAATCAAGCCCTATCAAAATATTAATCCTAGATCCAGCCCTTGGAGAGGAAAGGATTCCCTCAAGGGACAGCAGGTAAATGCTGGCAAAACCTTAGTCATATAATGTCCATATCAACATCCTTAAAAAATATAGATTAAATGATATATTAGGTAATGTTTGGCTTCTTCTATTTTTATAATAACCCTACTATGGAAAACATGTGTCAAATTAAGAAAAAAGACACTGCTGTGAAGAAATGCCTGTTAAAATGAACCAAAAAACCCTTAAAATTAGCTGAAATAGTCTAAAAAAATGTTAGAACTAAAAAACAATCACATTAAAATCCATTTTTCTGTGCTTCAAAAATTAACCATCACAGCCTTTCATAT
Source organism: Lonchura striata (assembly GCF_050655825.1). NCBI lineage: Eukaryota > Metazoa > Chordata > Aves > Passeriformes > Estrildidae > Lonchura > Lonchura striata. The sequence goes on along the minus strand of NC_140705.1, from coordinate 78,564,505 downwards.
ACAAAAATTGCATTTTATTGATTAAATAATGATGAGTTAGGGCTAGGGGACTTTACACGGTGCTTTTTAAAGAATTTCTCTATCTGATTAGAATAAATTGTAAAATTAACTTTTCATCCTTCCTTGCTAAAATAAAGGTCCTTCCTATCTTGCACAACATTATCCATTTTGCTGAGCTTCAGGCTGTAGGTCTATGATAGTTTACATGATCATATCAGGTATAATCTAAGTAAAATCAAACAAACCTTTCTCACTGATATCAGGAAAGAGGGTGTTCAGGTCAATATGAGCATTTACATTTTCAATGAGCACGTCAACTCTGGAAGTTAAAACTTAATTAATTTTTGAACTTCCAATTTCAAAACCTTCAGAAAGACACTGAGAATGAAAACAGGTAGCAGGGGAGTATTTAGAAGCCTCACTGGTGTATTTCATAATATATATATTGTAAGTGGCTGTTTAACGTAAAAAAAATAGTTGTCATATCCTAGGCATACCCTAGTGAGTTTAATTCCTACTAAAACCTGACAATCCATTTAATGTTTATAAACTATTTCTCAGCAGCTTCCTTCTGAAAAATGATGTAGTTTTTGCAGTCCTAAGAGACATGTGGAAGCACTGAGGCACAATTAAGTAAGTTAAGGTTTAAGACTGTTTTCTTTACTGAATCTCATTACATTGAGAGTTCAAAGTATTTTGTGGCATCTTAGAAAGAATATGATTTTAGTTCTCGCTGACCATTTACATTCTCCTTTTCCCAAAATTTGTTGACAGAATATCTGATTTTTTTCTATGACATTACAATCATGGTCTCTAAGGGAGGTTTGCTACAGTTATGTGTAGCCTTTAAGAACTTTTAAAGAACATCTAATTAGTAAGTATGCTTTAACATGCAGGCCCATTATTTATTAGCATTTCTCTTTCATTAGTTGACTTAAAATATAATTTAGAATATCAATAAAAATAAAGGCAAACTGATAAAAGCTATTCAAGGGGTTAAAAGTATTTTACGGAATGTGTGCAAAAAAAGAAGAGGAACAAAAATAAACCTCAGTTTGTGAGAATCTCTCTCTCCAAGTGGAGGCTTAAAAACTGGCACTTAGCAAGAATTTTCTGAAATTGTGTCTCTGTAGGGCATTAAAAAAAATCCATTAATAACACGTCTTCTGTTGTCAAAGTGTCTATTATGAAGCTCAGGCTGTGCAAAAGCCTGTCTCTCCACAAGAGAGTTAAGACAGGCTTGTCAGATGGCTGAAGATGGATATGTGCTGCCCTGTTGACAAGTTGTGGGGACAGGCAAGGAGATGGATCAGTAAAAATTTCCATTAAATCAAGAAAAATACAACTTGCCCCTAAGATCACCTCTGATAGTTTCTTAGACCAGCTGCTTTCCTGACACCCTACTGAGGAACAAATTGCTTTCCTAGCAGGACATTTGGACACTCCTGCATTAATAGATATGGATCCCAGCATGCCAAGCCAAGCAAGAAGGCAATTTAATATGAGCAACACTGTCATCTCAATTTAGGACAACAGTTAGGATGCCCTACAGGGCATTGGAACAGCTTCTAGAAGTACACAGTGTAAGACATTCTTTCTGTCTTAAGGCTATAGAAAGCTGGTATTTCTAGTAAATAGCCAAGCCAAGGAGAATGGAAAATGTAAATGCATAGATGACAACAGCATTGCACTGTCTAGGAGCATCAGTTTCAATTCAAAGGCCTTTCATTTCTCTAGAGAACTGCAGAAAAATTTGCAAGGAAAGAAGAGAGAGAAAACCTTGAGGAGACAGGAATAACAATAAGCAGGCATTTCATTTTCAGGTGGAAGTGAATTTCAGAACGAAAATGTAGCCAGTTCAGACAGCTGTCTAGCATAACAGGGTAACAGTATTGATAAACAGTGAGAGCATAGAAACTTTTAGTATGTATTTTCTGATTGTGAATGCTTTTAAAATATCTAAAATGTGTGTGTGTTTTTTTTTTTTTTCTTTCAGAATCCAGTTTTCATTGCAATCTGTAGCAAATTTTTAGGAGAGAATGATGTGAACTTGTCATACTTTGAAAACAACGTGTGCTACAGTGGGGCAAGGTCTCCACAACTATCTGGAAACAAGGATTGGGAATCCCCTAGGTTACCAGCACCTGCTTTCCTGCAAGTCTTAATTAGTTTTGTGAAGCAATGATTGCTTGAATGTATTTGGGAAGAGAAGGATGAATAGTGGAATCATCAGATGAAGAGGAAAACAAGACTTTTTCTGACTCTGACTATTTATTTAGGAAGAAAATATCCTCAAAATCTGAGGAAGATGTTTTAGGATTAAGTGGCATTACAGTCAGACTGCTTTGAAAGGCAGTTTCAGAAGGAAGTCAAAAACTTAGGGCTGTTGGAAGGGACTTAGGGGTGTTTATAAGAGAAAGTGTGTCCTAAATGGAAAACAGAAGTCTTTCCTTTATCCTATGATAAATGAAAGTTATGACCCCTTATCTAGATATCTTGATCAAGGATGCTTTAGAGGAAGTATTCCCTGATAAACTATCACAAGTACAGATATTCAAAACATTTCCATCAGCAGTGCAGGCTCAGTGTTCTGAAAATGTTCCCCTGTGCACAGCAGTGCATGCTCCTTGGTGCAAGTGTGGAGTTACATCACATGTCCAGACATGTAACCAGGATCAGGAAGATATGACAGGGAGATTTGCTCCCTGAGAAAAACTTGACCAATACTAGATAAACCATTTCAGATTTTCTCAGGTTTAACAGAAAAGGGGTTTAACAGAAGTGCTGAGGGTAAGTTTTGTCTTCTTTCTTCAGAGGACATACTCCAGGGTTCCTCCTCTGACTGGTGCCTCTATGCTCCATAGGCAGGTGGTACAAGCAGAAACAGCACCATTATTTGATTTGCAATTTGCCAGTTCCCAGAGCAACTCTAGGATGTCTTGATAACTCCTACGCTGACAAAACCAGCAGCTGCAAGGGAGGGCCAAACACTTTTGTCAGGAGTATAATTGAAAAGGGGACCCTTTTGATTACAGTTCTCTATTGTTTTTACAATTTTCTTATTCAAAACAACAAGAAAATAGAAGATTGGATGTTCTGGTGGCTCTATACATTGCAAGCCTATTGCACAGCCAACATATGTTGCAAGAGACCTGTGCTGTCTCTTAAGAAGAAAGAGGATGTAGATAATTGTTGACTGCAATGCTAAAAATGTGATTCTCTGGCTCTACTGGTAGCTTGGCTGCAGGAAGCTGTTTCTGGTCTCCCATGTGTCACATGTGTTAGTCAGATGGTGTCATTCAGGACTCTATAACTTTGAATTGATGTTGAGCAGAGTGAGAATACAGGTTTGTGGAAGCAGTGACTGGAAGAAACCCCCCTTTCCCCAAGCCCCAAAGCATTATGAAGAATATGAGAACAATAATAAAAAAAAAAAAAAAATCCAAATATTAGAGGCTACAGAGTTAACCACCTGTGAAATTATGTCATAAAACCTAACGACTTCCTTCTTGGTAGGGAAATGTCTAGACATTTGCTTTCTATTATCTGAGCTCTGCTCAGTTCTTCAAATTGTCGTTTTGTATAACAAAAACAATCAGTTGCTTGTTAAAACATTCCAGGATAAGCAGCAACTACCATTTTCTCAAATCTTGACTAATCTTCACATTCAAAATGACACTATATGTGACAGACAAAAACACACAGCTGATACTGCCAGGTTTTTTTCACCCTTGCTTCAAAGCACATGGAATGAAACAGCTCTCTGAGTAAACAAATCAAAGTGGTACTCACTTACTCAAAATGTGCGGTAGAGCAAGTCACAACATCAGGAAAAGTCTTCCACTTTCCTTTGCTGACAGGCCCACATTGAAAAATGAAATAATTCAGAAAATTTTAAAGAAACGTTGACAGAATTTCTCTAATAATGTAAACAAGGAATTTTAAATTTAATGAATAGTATTTTAGTGGAATGATCTTGTGCCTTGTAGCTGTTTACAGAGCTCACTTGTATGAGTAACACCAGAATGTTAACTTGAGAAATTATTCCAGTCCTTTCCTTTAATCTTATTGACTACACACTTAACTGGTCACTGATTTCAATTCCTTGATCCACAATCAAATGCTAAGCAGTTTAGTACAAGCTCTAAAGACATGACAGCTGCAGTTAAACTGTGCTACATGCTGGTGCATCTGAACTAGATAAGCTACTTACTTCATCTGACTCTACCTATCATGGTCAGAAAGGGTAGGCTTTGCTACTTTAAAAAAAATATTAACTTTAAATAAAAATGCAAGCTTGAAAGTTGGATTGCTGGCTTTTTAATGTCCATTTTCACCTTTCTTCACCATATGATATTTTCTGGTTTAAAACAGTAAAAAGGGATGAAGTTTTCCAAAACTTGTCCTGAGATATCAGATCTAAAGAAGGCCATATATGAACTGTTAATCAGTCCCTAGAAAAGATGCTGCTCAGTTGAGTGAAAAGCTACATGTCAGGAGGTGCTGCCATTATTAAGAAATTTGAACTACCATGAACTGCTTAAAATATCAAACAAAGGAGATGTCCAGAAGAATGAAAGTAGCCAATGCTAAAAGTGATGTTATGGGAAAAGATAACTCCCACCTAAGATTCCCATTACTGTTTGCCATTTGCCTGATGATTCAGGTTTAAAGTATCAATGGCAGCTATTGCATCAGAAATAATCATAACATGACATAATGCCATTAAATATTAATAACACTTATTTTCAGAAGCTAAGTTTATATTATGGGGATATTGCTTGCAAGCCACACAACCATCCTTTCAATACCAAATGAAAATATTTTCAGATTTTTGATAAAAACACATGCTTTGATATGCTTTTCTAGGCATAGTCAAATGTATGAGTCAATACAAAATCTAAGAATTTTACTCCATTCCTAAATACACTTCCAGCTTATAATGAGATTAGTTGTTCTGGTATCAGTAAGATAAAGGGGTTTTTCTGCTCTTGATATTTCCATGCAATTTCTATCAACTGTTTACAGGTATCATCTATGCATATGTACAAAAACACCTTCTTTAATTATTGAAGAAACTTTGAAAAATTACATTTTCTATTCTGACTGCTGTCATTCAAGAATTTCTTAAACTTCTGTTTATGATAACTTCCCTTTGGCTATGGCATAAAATCCTATACTTTTAATATAAAACCAGCTTAAATAAAAGGTGTGACTGAACTTGATTGCCAAATTTGTTTTATCTGGTTTAAGAGACTATTTTGAATAAGCCTCACATGAGAAGGAGACTCAGATATGAACACTCCTAAAAGCCTAACACTTTTCCTTACTAGTCTTTTCCACATATTCAAATAGAAAGCTTTAGCAACAGAAGTATAAAAAGCAGCAATACATGAAAAAAAAAGAAAAAATGTCATTGCAACCGTTCATTGAATTCCAAAATAAAAGTAGGATCTGTGAAAAGGATTATGTGATTCACAAAATAAAAATATCGCTGGTAAAATGCCATAGAGAACACAGTTATACTACAGGAATTCCTTTAAATTAATACGACTTCTCTGGTGCTTGCAGTTATTCCAAAATGCAACTTTTGCGGAATTGTGTGTATACAGGTATTGTCCTCCATATAAATTCACAGATAAATCTTAATAAAGAGATGAAATGGGGAAACTGTGAAAAAAAGGTCTTCTAGAAATTAATTCAGCAGGAACAGAGTTATTTAAAAACAGTAATAAGACTTGAGGTAAGTGCTGCATTTCAGAGGATTGTACGAGGTGAGAAAAGGAACCATACGCAAAGCAAGATAAAAGAACACATACACACAAGAACTAAAAATGCTCATGAATAGCTAAGTGCTGAAGAATCAATACACTACAAATAAAATACAGAGGGAATTAAATGAATCTAACTGTTACCAAAAGATTTAAGATAAATATTAAATTTCCTAAAAAAATTGAGAGTATTTTTCTGTTTTAAAACAGAATTAGTTAAAAATAGCTGAAAAAGACAAATTTAAATACTTGCTTGATAACAGCTCTGGAGGCTTTACCTCAAATGTATTTATTATAGAACTTGGTAAGGAAGGAGGGAAGGGTGAAACCACAAGACAAATGACAGAATTCAAGGCATGGTAAACCCACATGCACCTACACACACACACCAGAGCACAGCCATGCATCTTTAAATCTGAGAAAGACACCTACAAGTAACAAGTTAGTCCAAAGGACAGAGGAGAAAATAGCTCTGAAGAACTATCATGCATAAAAAGGTTTCTGGAGCTCAGTGACGATGACTTGCTTCCATACTTTAATATGCAGTCAAGGGGAAATACAATAAAATAATTGCAAGATTTATGTGGCACAACATGTGAATGACCTTTGTTATTAGAAAAAAGAACAGGAAGATGGACAATTTCCTGCATTTTACAGTGCTATACCTTAAATTCCACATTTTCCATGAACATTTTCAACCAAATCAGTTACTGAATGGGACCAGTTACAGTGCAGACTTTTCTGTGTCATTTCCAGACTGTTCAAAGAACTGGGATATGGATCAAACATTTCAGAGCTCTGAAACTGTGGACTATATGAACTAGATAGATTTCTTTCTTTAAAGGTTAAGTTTAATGTTCCCTTCCTCATAAAACATCTACAGTGATTTTATACACGGTGGCTAGTTTATTCTTTGTTACCATGAAGCATCAGCAGTGCCATTTCATAAGCAGCTAGCTATTTGAAGGAAAAAAGATTATCTAATCAAATCCTGGCAGTGGGAACTCACAAGAGTGGTGAAAGAACTAATGTGACTCTGAGCTAGGACTGGCTTTCTGTAAATCAGTATTTAGAAAGACTCTGTAGGTATGAACTCTCCTTAGGTTTATGTGTGTTAGTCACTGACAGCATATCGGCATTCTGCAATATTGCACTGATTAGTTTTTATCTGTTTCAGCTGGCTTGTATTTGGGACTCAGTATTTCTAGAGCAGAGTCTGCTACAGATTGGAATGAGCAGAGTCAAGCAGCTATGGAGAAGTTGTTGATGGCACATCTCAGCAATTTATCTTCCAAACCAAGAGGAATGGGAAGAGGCCAGGAAAAAAGCCCCTTTTTTGGATAAGAAGCATGTTAAAATGGACATCTTCCTGCCTCAACTGTATAATAACATCAGAAAAAAAATCTGGGCTGTCATTCTTGTTCCCTTACTGTGTTATTTTGGATTAGCAGAAATAATTGCTGTGATTTATATATGTCAGTCCAGCATTTTTCTTTTCCACACTGCTGATTTAAGATCAGGTTGTACACCCAGAACATCTTTTGCCCCGTTACTGTCTCTCTATGCATTTTTTTCTCTTAACATACAGTTGTTTGCACCTGTCTACATAAGAAACTTTACATTTATTCTGACTGAATTGCTATTGAATTCCAAACTGTTTTCTGTCCCCCTGCTACATATCCTATGCAAATTTAATAACCTTACTCTATAATCACTCTTCAAGACATCAGAAAAAATATTAAAATCTATCAATCTCAGGACAGATTTGAAGCAACTCTCTGCTTTAATTGTGAAATGCTGATAAATCATCTATACACAGCTTTCCAAGCAATTATATATACACCTAATGAAATTATCTAGTCTTGTATTCTTAGTTCACCTTTATGTATTTTATATGAAACAATGTAAGAACCTTTGATGGATTAAATACAGAAAACTATCTGTTTTGTTTATCATCTACTTCTCTCCTACCCAGAACTCCTGTTACTCTGGCAAAGTACATTAGATTGTTGTGATAAACTCTTGCTAAGCCCACACTTCCTGAGACTATCTTCCTGTCCTCTTTCTTATTACTAGTAGTTAAATTATTTGCTACATTTTCTCCTCAGGAATTCAAGTTAAAACCGCTTGTCTGTAAATCTCAGATTATGGTGTTTTTTTCTCTTTTTAGACTTAGATTTCATGCTTTTGCCTTTTGCAAAATCTTTCCTATCCTATTGTTAGAGGTGATGACTAATACTCTGGATTTTCTTCAGCTATTCCTATAAGAAAAAATTTCATCAAGTGAAGTGCATTTGAAAACATGTCTTTATGCTGCCCTTTCTCCACTATAGTGGGTATTTTGAATTCTGTTTTACTGGTTTTAGGTCTTCTAACCATCTAAGCAGGCATGACCTTTTAAATTTAGATTTAAACATAAAAGTAAACACTTTTGCCTTCTTGAAGCATTTTAATGATACAGATGCCTCTCAGTAAGAAGCCAACTAAAAGCTTCCTTATCTTTCATGTTACTGTTTCACTTCTTCATGGAAAGACTTCTGAATACTATTTGATAGATTTCCTATTAAAAATATTTTATTTTGTACCTTGCATTTTCTGACTGCCCCTGTGTTTCTTTTGTTTTTCTAGCTGTTCAAAATGATACAACCTGCTTACATTTTGCATTTATTTCTTTCTTGCTTTTCAGGTCATAAAAAGATTAATTGTCCAAGCAAGTTGGTCTCTCCTTAGCCTTCCTAATCCTCCTTTACATTGAGATAATTTAGCATTATGACTTTATGATTTCTTGACTGACTTGTCAGCTCCTTTTTTCTGCTTAGAACTGATTTCTTACTAGTTAGACAAGAATGCTTAGTCCTAACTTTCAGGTGTCACTGTTTTCCTCTTGCCTATTTTCCAGAAGTATGTTTCGTTTGATTGATTTGTTTGCTTTTGTCTAGGGGACTTATTCTAAAAAAAAAAATCTATCTCTAAAAGATTCAACCTTTTTGTATTTCAGGAATTGACCACTGGTCATTCATATGAAAGAATTTAAATACAGTTTTTTCTGAAGCATAATGAAGGGGAATATGCTTGAATTGCACTGATAACATTTTTGTAATCACAAAACTTTTGCAAATGTTATTAGGGCAATTTATTTCTGCCATGTGTCGCCTCTTCAGCAGGAATACTCTGCATGGGTTAAATGTTTTTTAATGCAGTTTTAAATAGTTATATGTCATACTCTGAAAATAAAGACTGAACTGTTCATTCTGTGTGGACTGAAATCATGCAAGAGATCTTTGCTAATAATTAATGTCACACCCCACAGGGACAAACACTATTTGCATGGCTTATAATAACAATTCAAAAACACTAATGTGTTTCCCTGAGCACTGAAAGCTTGTGATGCATTTTATGAAAACTTCACTGGTGAGAACCACGGTAGCATATAAAAGCTATTATTGCATAGTACATTTATTGTACAGTTTTTTTCCTCTTTGATTTATTTAACTCACCAATTACCAGTTGTTGTCACTCTTCTCATAGCAGGATATGGTGTGTTTCTAGTTCAGAGCAATGCTATTGTTTGGCAGCTACATTTTTTCCATCTCCAAATCCAAAACATTTTCCCAAATAACTTTAGGTAAATAATTCAGGTCCAGAAAAAACTTTCTGTTGGCATAGAAGGATTTTAAAATATGATGTAGATACTTGCAAACACAAAATTTGGTATCCAATCAATATACATCCACAAAAAAATTCTGCAATACCCAGGAACTCATGTAAAATATCACGGTCAAGTGGCTAGGGCACTCTTTATACAATTGATGCTCACACATCTTTGTGAAGCTTTCACTCACTAAACAGACTCCTCACTCTGTACAAACCTGCAGTCATTTCCTGCTCCTTTCCCACCTGTGTACCACAACTTCCACACAAAATTCATGAGATCAGAGAATGGGGAGGCTTGGGGGGGACATTAAAGATCATCTAGTTCCAATCCCCCTGCCATGGGTAGGGATGTCACCCACTAGCTCAGGTTACTGTAACCATCTCAATTCCCTGTTCTTTTCTACAAAGGTTTGAGAGGTTGTTTCCACATAATTCTGAATACACGCAGCCAAGGCACACATACTCCCATCTATACTTTTATTCCTTTATGCCAGGAATACATCTTTTTCACTCAGCAAAAGATGTAACAAATTCTAGGTTTTCTTTAGACAATACACACTTTTAGCCCCTGCTTGGGATCTCTGGAGAACCCATCCCCCTTACTATCTGCTATTCTCCATCTCAGCCTGCTTACTAGGGATCAAACAACCAACCAGAGGTGTGGTACCACCTCACATAAGGTCACAGCTCTCAGCAGAGGAGGCAAGTTAATGCTGCTGTTTCCTTCCAGGCTGTTTCCATAAAATGGAGGAGCACATTCCTCTCACGCTTCGAGTCAAGTAAAAGGAGTGAATATATTGGGGCATAGGTGAGAGTTTGGAGTAAAGTTCCCACCTTGTCTTCTCAGACCTCACCTAAAGCCTGACCTCACTTTCCTGTTTACTCCTCCTCTGACTCCAGTGTGTTACCAGTTTTGATCCCTGGTGGTTTTTAAGTTTTCAGCTTTCTGATTTAGGTCAAATCTCATTGAAAGTCTATGCCAACAACTGGTATATCCACCTATTTGTCTATTTTGGGTTTTTTTTTTTTCAGAATGATACTTAATTAGATTTTAACAAAAGTATCCTTACAATAAAAACTAAGGAATTTCAAAAAGCATGTTTAAGAGACCTAAAAGAAGCTCCCTAAATAAAACAAAGGAATAAAATATACATTAACTTTAAATTGAAGGGACAAGGAAGTAGAAAACAAAGCTTTCTTTATATATGAGAATACTGTAGTACTGTGCCTCATACCTGTTTTTGGTTTGCGGACTGTATTGACTATATTTAATAACAAACACTGGCTTTACACTGGTGGTCTGAACTTCAATACCTTTTAATACAACAATTGCAGGTGTGCATGAGACTTATCAATGTCATTATTTGATTTTACATACGTGAGCGTTTTCACTGGTATAAAAATAACAGAGCTTTATACAAAATTTGTTACTGCTATTTAATATTTCTTAAGGGAAACAACGCCTAGTTTTACCACCCTATTTTACTGCTCATTCAATTTAGTCTCAACAAGTGAGCCACCAGTACCTTTAAGCCTTTCTCTTTGTCCCTTCACTTATTCCTCATAAGTGTCAGTAGAATAGATTGGCTATCATGGTAGTGATTGTCAGCCAGTATAATGTGAGAGCTTTTGAAAAAAAAAATCAGTGGCATGAATTATTTAATTTTTGTGGAATATAAGGATAAAATGGAGTTAACTGTGTCTTGGTTATCCACCCATGATTTTCTGCCCTTAGTCAAGGCCTCCAGTCAAAGACATATTTTATTACCCTTATCAGAATTTTTACTTCTCTCTCTCATGAGGATTTTATGGGCACATACTGCATTCTGGTTTTCTATTATTTCTCACTGAATTGCAGTTGGTCACTGTTCTCCAAATCTATGTCCTTGCTTTTCATTCAGAATAATATTATTGTGTAAGGGATATCTTTTATTTAATATGGTCATTATATTTTCATTTTATTTTATTTTCATACCTTGCCCTTGACTTTGCAACATTTTCTTTACTCCCTTTTTTATAGCTTAGTGACCTTAATACAATTGTTAAAGTTGAGATGCAACTTCTATTCTAAACTCACTTTCAGAAGCTTATAACTTTACCCAGATATTCTCTTTTAGGCTGAGTGTTTTTTATGCTTTGTTAGAAGGGGGTTTTTGTTTGAAGCTTCACAAGCATTATCTATTTGTTTTGAGTTAACCAACTTAAAAAGACTGCAAGTTTGCAGCAATCAGGACAGTTTTCAGATGCTTTTTTCCGACTCTGATAATTGAAAATCAGCTTTGTTTCAGCACTTCAAAATCAGCTTTGATTGTGGAATGGTGGCTTTGCTATCTCTTTGAAATAGTTTTGAAATAATTAAGTTTTGCACGTGACATCATTATTAAATAACTTACTGAAACAATACTGGTGAGGGAATTGATCTCAGAATAACTCTGTTCTACTTAATTTTATTTTAAAAAGGTATTAATTTTTGTATGAGAACTACATTTAGCTATACTTTAAATATTTTTAATGCCAGTTTCACCCCACTCTTCATGGGGCATAGTCCAAAGAGATGCATTACAGTGTCCAGTCAATCTGGATTCTCTATAGTACATAGAAGCAATGCAACATGTGCAAAGGAAAATAAACATTTCTCTTGTACTGGTGAAATGACAAGCTTTGCTTCATTCCACCAACATATTATTGTAACTGTAATGTGTTTGAAAAAGCTTTTCCTTAACAATCCAGTGAGAAACCCCATACAACTGTAAATCCACAAGTAGCACTGGGAAGCTTTGCACAGTATCTTGTTTGTCATCACAAAAGAAATATTCTTCAGGAAAATGTCCGTGCACAATACCATCCCTATGGTATGCTTGTACTCTGTATTTTATCACAAAGACTTTCATAGTCTCACTAAGCTACCATTTTATGCACTCCACATAAAAAATGGTGCTGTAGCACCTTGGCTGATCAACAGAGATTTTATGTATTTCCAGAGTCAAAGTAAAGTTGAGAAATATATTCTTTGGGCATTTCTTTGATCTGCTAATAAAGAAATACAAAAACTTGCAAACATTTTTAATTGAGGGTAGTCCTTTTAGTAAAAATATATGTCATTATTTGTAAGCTCCAAACAGACACAAACTGCTGGTTTTCATGTTTCTACTTACACCAAATAGACTTAAACCCCAAATCTCTATTACACTTTTTACTCTGACATCCAACAACATGAAGACTACAAGTGCCACAAAAGCAGTAGAAATACATGGTTTTTCAGCATCTGTGTGAGCTGCTTACTTTAAGAATTTTATGATTTACTTCTGAGTTGGGCTACAGGCTAGAATTATACCAGACACATAATGAGGACAATTCTTCTTTAACATTCAGAACTTTGAATTTTTATCCTGGCTAAGCTAAAAATGCCCGTCAATAGATTCATTTTAATCTAAAGTCCTATTGTTCTGGTCCTAGCTCTTTACTCCATCATTTTGCATTGATTAAGCACCTCTTGCTTTTTTACAATAATGTAATAATACACTGCTAAGTGCCTCAGGTGACCTTCATATGAAACTTCATATAAAAGGCAATAAATAAGCTTATTTGATTCATATTTATTTTCCTTTTCATTTATAAGTGATTTTCTGCATTCAGTCCACGTTTCTCTTTCCTGTTCAAATACAGAAATTTTTTAGAAGATTGCTCAAATAATCCTCTTGCACAATTAGAATCCTGCCCTTGGTGTCTGCCATTCTCAAGCAGCATATCCTATCCTGATTGCATTATTGTTTCCTCTTCAGTGATTCAGTGATAGATCTCTTTATTCATATCAAATCTTCCACTAACACCTAGTTTTGATAATTTACAAATTAATTTATACTTCTCTTACTGATTATGAAACTGTAGTCAGTATATATAAGCAAGAAAGCTCAGGCACCTCTTGTGGTCTGGGACAGGCTGCTATAACCAGGACTTTTTCATCTACTAGCTGAAGGAAATACAGATTGATTTAAAATGGCTACACTTTTCTATCATGTGCAAAGTGTTTCTTTCTATAAAATGAAGGAGAACAATCTTATCCTGTATGTCAGTGAAATATGAAGATAGAATACAGAGCTCTGTTTTTCATACCTGCAGAATTAACTAGCAAATCCCATTAACAATTTAATTTTCCTTATTGATTTTTGCACTCCGTGTCTTTTCTGATGGGCCTCATGATAATACCCTGTCACACACATTTCTAGTCACTTTGCTGAAGAGGAGAGGAGTAGTAAGAAAAAAGTAGTTGCAAGTTCTCTCCAGTAATAAACTTCCATTGTACTTAAGACTAGATAAAATTATGAGTTCATCTAATATAATATTCTGAGCATCATAAGCCATTAAACATCATCCAGATACTGCTACATGGAGCCAAATTACTTTAATTAGACAAGAGCACTTCAGTTGTCAAGAGACTAAACTGTGCTGTGCCACAGGCAGAGTCCAAAATAGACAAAGATGTCATCGAAGCCTGTGGTTCTTCAAATAGCAAGGAATTTCTAGGTGAGAAGTGCCCCCTAAATTCCTGGAGATTGTATTTAGCTCATTCACCAACTCTGGCACAGAATATCAAGTCTCTGACAATAAGCCCTGAGAGAAAGTTTTGACTTTCCTTAAAATTCAGTGATCAATTTATCCTGACCTGAGCATGACAGCATGATACACTCAATGGGCACCTAAAAGCAGGAATCTCTCCAGAGAAGGTACATTTTTTTTTTAAGTCTTTTTTCACATCCATGTGCTAAAATCAGTTTAGGGTAAGGCATGGATATTAAATAATGCACATTTTTGCATTGCATCTACTGTAAAATGCTGTTCTCTCTCACAGGTGAAGAAAATGGAAGCCCAGGCATCTTTGGCTCTGGAATCTAAATACTGAAAAAGTGACAAAGTTGAGTATCCCTAACTTGTATCCCAAATCCCAGTTTGGTATCCCTAATATGAAAATCCCTTGCACCCTTTCAGGGGATTCTCTGATCTAACAGTTTACAAGGACTAAGAGTCAGCTGATAAATCCTAAAATCAACTACCAATGTGATTTTTAAACCCACCTGCTATTTTATCTCACCACTCAATTTAAAATGGGTCTCATATGCTTGCAACTGTAGCTCATTCCTATTTCAGACAAATTGGTTAAAGTTGGAGCATTTTTCTTCTGTAAAACTATTGTTACAAATCCCAGTCTGAGCTGGTTTACATTGACAGACATCAGTTTTATCCTCTCTAGTTCCTAGGTCTGTGTGTCCAGTTTAGACTTATCTTTACATGCAAGAATTTGATTTTATCCTTGTTTTCTCTAATACAATTTCCCTGACTCAAATACAGTGTTATTCTTATATCTGTGATCTCTCTAGATTACAGGGAACATAATCTTGAATTCTCTTTTGGGTAACTACCTGTTTTCTCTGCTTCCTTGATCCTGTCTTAGAACACATATGACAGATTTTAAATCATTTTAAATTTTACCAAGTAGGCCACAGAATAATAAGTCAAGCAAAAACAACTGAAGACACTGCACTTTCAATCTGCAATGTGTAAGTACAAAGCCATCTTCCAGATGTCTACATGATGCAGAAGTCAGGTAAAAGCTATACCCTACATAAATCAAGGGATATAGAATTTTATCAAATTATATAAGTCATCCCATAGTATTCTGGACATCTAGCAGATGAAACTAATGAAATTTCAGTTTCAGCTCACATAGAATGGAAGAGACTTGAATATTTTCTAAATGTATTTTTCTAGCTAATATTTAATGATTTTGGATGTAAAAGAAAAAGCAGTTATTCCACTATTAAACCAAGTGCAAGCAAAAAAAAAAGTATTTATTTTCTTTTGCTAGTCCTGTGAACTAATGTGATCCATATTATTAAAAATGGACACATTCTCCAGATTGCTTTATCCACTCACTGCTTACAGCTGAATTTCATATCAGATTTATGAATTGCTCTGTGCTGCAGGACATGGGCAATGGAAATAATGCACCTTGGCATTAATACATAGCTGGTTAATTGCAGTGTGCAATTCTGCAGTAAGCACTTTATTACAACATTAACATTCTACATCTTAAAAAGCCTCATGCTTTTACAGTTAATTTTAATCTATGTAAAACAGTACCCCCCCCCCTCCCCCCCCAAATCCAAAAAGAATTCTGGTCAGCCTGTCATATTTTAGCAGTTGAGCAACTTGCTCAGTGACTGAAGCATAATGTGTCAACAAGATGGAATTCCACTTTCTAAAGGCTAGAGTGCCCACTCAATAGAAGAAAGCAATACATGATTACTACTTAGAGCTTGTGGTGCAGTGCTAGAACTCAACATTTAGCAATAATAGAAAATGTCTGTCTCATTTTCATTCCCATTGAAAACACTCCCTATACAATATTATGAAACACTCCTGCTGTGAGTTGGTTTCATAATTGCAGCAATATCTTCAGCTATTACCTTTTCCATGGTCACACCTTTCTGGTGAATTATCTTAAAAGCAAAAATTTAATGACATACAGAACAAGGACAGATACCTGAAATGTAATAACAAGGAGTAACCCTTCAATTTTGCAACAGCTACTAGATAGCAGCAATCTCCTATTTCCATTTTAGTGTTTTGCAAATGATACAAAGGTCTCAAGGTCTTTTCTTTTCTGAATTACTCCTGTTTTTCAAAACTGTGAAGACTTTATTTTCTGCTTCTGCTTCAACTTCCATTTCCACCTTAAAACTAAGGGAAAAATCCAGACTATTGTCCAGCCATTTTTCATCCATGACCTATTATTAATATGATTATAAAATTGAAAAGAGTTTTTTCAGTGCAAGTACCTTCAAAGGTTGTCTTGAATTACCACTACTCATCTTGACTACCTTTATATCTCAAATTATTTTAGAAGTTGCCTATTTTCTCTTTATATACATTGAACATTTTCCTGGTACTACTAACAAAGAAACAAAGTACATGTTCTGAGCCACACATTTAGACCTATATATTTATTTGAAAATAAAGTCTTTGAGGTTAATCAGACTTTTAAACATTTTGATCAGATAAAGTCTTTGAGGTTAGACTTTTAAACATTTTGATCAGAGCAGAATTAGAGGAAGTCCATATTGATCATGACAATGCATTGCATTGAAACTGAATTGCATTGAACTTTGCAATAAAAGATTTATAACTTCCAGGTGTTTTTTACTTCAAAAACCCTTGTGCACTTTCACATATATGAAACAGTATTTGTAAGTTGGTTCGATTCCAGAGGAAGTATAGGTGCATTTGCATAGCACTTCAACTGTCATATAAAAGCCTAAATGAAACAACTCCAGAAGTTTAGAAGGACATACACAACTAACAAAATCATCATTTGAACTATCAGAATTAAGTGGATAAGAACTGATTGCTTGGAATTTTTATAATTCACATTTGTCTCCTCAAAACAAAAGATCTTCCCCAATCATTTGGGGAAAATGCAAATCACTTGGTTCAATAAAGACATTACTGAAGATGAAACACGTCTGCTAGAACATGAATGAACTCATGATGATGAATCACAAAAAAACCCAACTTTGCAAACAACAGGAATATGTATTGCACTTCTCATGTAACTACTTTAGTGTCCTCTATTCTATTAAGCTTACTGAAAAGGCAGACAATTATTAATCCTACAAATATGGTGCAATTGCTTTTGACATGTGCTTCCTTAGTCATAGAAGACGAACACAAGAAGAAATCAATGAGAAAAAATTGCTGGGTAGACTGAAGTTGCCTTAGGGATTTTGTTTTATGTAATACAACAACCTAGGAATTCTATTTATAAGGAAGACATGGTATTTATGTCTATTGATTTTTTTTCAGGGACCTCTTGTAGTCTGCAGCCATCAAATTTCACCTGTCCTAGATGGGAACACATCTCTTGATGTTCTTCAATGCACTATGTTTATGGAAAAGTAAATGCGATGTAAAATAGATTAAATAACCCCAAATTTTTTGCTCCCTTTGCAAAGCTATAAAATTTACTTTGTCATTGCGCTTTTAATACACTACATTTGAATACCCACTTGCAGATTGGAGTTTCACATTAAGGGATCTCAAAGAAGAATCATAAAAACATCAATTAGGACAGCTTATTCCAAAGATCTTTAAAACTGTCACCCAGACCTTAATATAGTTTAGAGTGGTCTCAGGATCTCAATGAAACTTCAAGAGTCCGGTCTCCTAGCCAGGGATTATCAAACAACAGCCAGTCTGTGAAAATACATTCTTCTTTCCGATTATATATGCTATGCCAGGAATGAATAAACTCAAGGGGAAAAGACCAGCAGAGGCTCTGTCTCCACTCTCCTATATCTCCCTTCTTACCACATTTCAAGGGATATGTCAACTGATATTGCATGCTGCAAAACATTTACCATTGTTGCTGCACAATGTACCACTGTGGAGCAAAATCTGGGCTGCAGTTCCACATCAGTCAGTTATCATCCCACTGACAGATACTGACAAGAAAGGTTTTGCAAGGCAACTGAGCTGTATGTGTAGAAAGCAAGGCACTTCTTAACAAACAAGTTGTATTTTTCCTTTTGAAGATCCATTCTAACCTTTTTTTAACTCCAAGCTTCTTTAATGTGTAGTAAATAATATGCCAGTATAATATAAAACAAGACAAAAATGTTTTATTCATGAAAGCTTTTGTATGTCCTGTTTACCACAGCTTTTCCTGTACCTAGGCCAGCTGGTACAATATGTACTATCTACTATATTTTGTTGCTGTTTTCCAGTATTAAATATGTCAGGATTTTATAGCTGAGCAATAGAAGTTAGTAACATAAGTCTGATGCATAGTAATGAAGGTAGAATAGTCTATAATGGTAATATTTTAGGAAATGAATTAGTAAGTTTATGGTGAATAAAAAAAAATATGAAAGATTAGACATCAGTAGAGTCAGTCAGTGGTAGCACAATATGGCTTTAGGTGAGGACTACCCATAATCATTAAGAGGATATCTGCATGCTTCTATTCAGTCAAAATAAACCTTTTCTCTCTCTCTCTCTCTTTTTTTTTTTTTTTTCCCTGAAAGCCTGAATGGATAGCCATGCCTGTCTGCAGAGGGTACATATGGGGATGCTTACATTTAAACCTCTTTCTTCATCTTTTTGGTACAGTTCTGTGTAGGCATTTACCAGACTGTTTCTAGGCCCTGCATGTTGTTTCCAAGTTTCCTGAGACAAAGCAAAATCCATCTTTTAATGATACCGAAGGCCCTTTTAGCAAACTATATGCATTCTCCTGGAGATTCACATTTACCTTTGATACCAATGGCAGTTCCTCTGCAAACGAAATTTTAGTTCCTCATGCCATGTAACAGAGTAAGACACCAAGGAATCCAAAAGGTCTGCATCCTAGCCTGGCACAGTCACCTCTTCATTTTTCATTATTCCTTCAGTTTTTTCCTTATATGCTTGTGACTGCCTCACACAGTTATCCCTCTGAATATCAGAATATTTATTTTGCTTCATTACCTAGTGCCTACCTTATTCTCTTATTCTAAATATCAGGATATTTATATTGCTTCATTACCTCGTGGCTAGCTTATTCTCTTTTTGGTTTCTTTGCTTTTCTAAAATGGCTGATGAAACCCCTTCTCATTCACTGTCTTGACTTCCTCTTGACCACATGTCCTTCCTTGCTCCCCTGAGTAATTTCAACCGTAAATCAAAATCTTCAGCTACGTGACAGTTGTTAGCTACTCTAACATGCCAATTCAGACCTGAACAACCAATTTGTTCTGTTCAATAGGCAATTATTTCTCTGCAAGGGCTTTTGTGTAAGTAACAGACCACTGATGTTGGATATAACTTCTGCTGTTATCAATGAGAAATCCAACCAAAGATGGAGGTTCAAACACCCTAAAAGAGACGCTACATTAAGAATGATGTAGATATTAAAAAAGAATCTCCAGATTCACACTACTTACCTTATTTCTTTGCTTACCAGCTTCAGTAAGGAATGCATTTCTAATCTAAGCTGTACAGGTTAAGTATTGCAAGACATCTTTTGCAGTCCTTTTCAGATGGATAATAGAGACATTCTTCATCTTGGGCCTTTCTTTGAGCTTGTAAATCATGCACACACTCATAAGGGAATACTGAGCTCTAAAATGGATCTTTCTAGATTCCATAAAAATTAGTGGACGGCCTTCACACTGAAAAAGGTCAGGTTTTGACTGGGAAAAACCACATCACAGTTTAAGAATAGGAAGCACTGAACATGACTTCATAAAACAGGGCAAAAATAAATAGCTTTTCTAGCTGTCTTGGTGTCCTTGCAGGTGCATCTTTACCTTTAGCCAACTTTATCATCAGCATTTGATTTCAGTGCTAGGACCCTCACCACAGGAAGTCTGTGACAAATCCTCCTTGAGGTTACCATTTTTTAGGGTGCAAAGAAAGTTTCAAATGCATATATTTTTATTTTATTTCATTATGGATTCTGAGGAAGAGCCTAACTGTTACCAAAATTTGGCTTCCAGACCAGCCTCCTACTTCTCATTTCAGCCTAAGTGAATTGTACCCTGTAATGCTCAAGACGTCACATAATTCAAAACAAAGGGTGAGCTTACACTCAGGGCTGTAGATTTGATCACTACCAAGCCCAGTGCAGAGTCCTTAGATGGAAACAGAGCCGTTTGCTAAACCAGGCAATAGATCAATCCTTTACGCCACATACACTTTATTTACACAGCATTTGCAGATTCAGAATGATGATGAATGAAGCTGCAAAATACCATGTGATTTTCATCACTTCCTGGCAGAGACCTGAATAAAAATTACTTGTGATTTTATCTTCTTTAACCAATCCCTAATAGTTAATCCAGAGGCATTCCCTTTTGTTTATGTAGTCATGTTTCTTATTACTTTCCTAGATGCTGCTTTATTTTATAGCCCCATGTCTGCTCAGTGAATTTGGGCAGTGCTCTGTTTTACATGCACCACTGCATGGACAGATAGAAAGTCTTACCAAGGTCGACAGATGCTAACCTACTCAAAGAAGACAAGTTACTGCGACTTCCTAGTTGACCAAACTATTATTCTTCTACAGTATCAGTTTAGGCAATATCAGAACTGCACTAAAAAGTGCATTTTCCAAATGAAAGACAACAGAAAGGGCACCCGAGTATTTGACAAATAAATATATTTTATCTTCTCTCATAGTGTTCGTGGAATTCTGCCGTAATGCCAACTATGGAAAGAGTCACATAGTGCGAACACCAGTTGGTCACTCTGACTGAACATTTAATAGGTTCTGTTATATATAGATTTATATCTATGTATATCTGTTTCCCACAAAGTTTGATTCTTGTCAAGTACTTGCTTTTTTTCTACTGCCAAAAATGTTGATGGTCTATATGATGTGATTTCTTAGCAAAAGTATTTTCAAGTTTCATCTGATTTTGATTTCCATAAATCCACCATTAATTGCTCATTCTCCTTGCTTAAAAGAAATTTTAATGAGTAAGCAAATATATTTCTATATTTATTTTCATCATGTATTTTAACGTGCACAAGCAATATCACTACAGTGTCACAAACAGGCTATTCTAGCTCTCCTTTTTCTGTAAAAAATACTAATATGATAATGAATGGTTTGCTTAAGATTCTGTTCATTTTTGCTGAGTTCTAGGAGAAGAAAATCAGAGTGCATTTGGATTTTCATTTGCACAGTTCAATTTCTTACTGTAACTATTCAGCAACTTTTTAAACCAAATAAAGTAAAGAAATATAGAATGGACACATTCTACATGATGAAATCATCATTCCTAAGCCATTGCCCTATATTTAAATTGTTTATTGAGCTACATTAACCCACTCTGGTGGGAAACGCAATTCAGAGTCACTGACAGAAAACATAAAAAAGCCAGCCACATTCTCCCCCTCTGTCTTAGCGTTCGTTGTACGATATAAATTATTTCCCACATCACTAGAAGGAAAATGTAGGTTCTTACCCCACAGCCTATTCCATTGCCTGGCTCACACACGATTCTCCTCAGGCCTGGCTCAGGAAGCAGACCTGCCCCACAGCCGGGGGCTGGACACAGCACTCCTCCCATCTGCAGCACACATTCCTCGGCCCCATAGCGCTGGTAGCGATTGTACTGCAACACAACAGAACACACTGGTGTCAATCTCCGGGCAGCATGCAAAGAAAACTCCCAAATATTTGAGTTTGTCTCTATCTCACATCCACTCTATCCCAGTCAATTGTCCTAATGTCTCACATGCTAAGTTCAGGTTATTTGTCAAAAGTCTAAAACTCTGCAGTGTTATTAAATGGGGCGTCACTCTGCTCCAACTCACACCATGCACGTAGTTTTCTGGCTTACAGCCATTTGCATCACCAGAAGAATGTGTGAGATACTAAAATCAAGAAAACAGCAGACTGTTTCTGTAAGTAACATAAAATACACTTATATTACTATAAAATATTGTAAACATAATAAAAATAGTCCAAAAGAGAAATGAAAAATTCTGTATACAGATTGATGAGAACACACAAAAACCCTTCAGGGATCTATACCTAGAAGCAGTGTAATGTTTTAGACCTTAAGGGCTGTAAAAATTTGCCTGGGCAACTTTATTTTAAAAGCAATCTGATCACTAAATGATCAGCAGAATAACTCTCTTACATGCATTTATTTCAATGCTAGATGTATTTTTTTTCCTGTGTCTCCCATGAAATTTTCTTTAGCTTTTTCACTTTTCATTTAATTCCATCCTGATAGCCTAAAAGGCCACAGAAATGCCTCGATTTTAATGAGGACACTGACACACAGCAATATTAAGTAACATGCTCAGTGTATGCTAACTGACAAAAATGCCTGTTCTAAAATGACTGATGTCACTGCAATAACTTTCCCATGTCTAATTTACCCTGCTTTCAGCCAGAGGTAAGCTGAGCTAGTACAAATCATGCTGTGTACATGTAAATCACATCCACTCTAGGGTTCTGTGTTGGTGCAGTTCCACACCAGTGGCTGTATAACCACTGTAAACCAGGCTTCAGTTTCACCAATAAATCTGCTCTACTGTGGAAGGAAATAAATGAAAGCATTTGATCCTAACAGCCCCAAAGAAAACAGGCAAATCCAAAAGGCCAAAGAGGAAGGGAGTAGGTATGAATTTTCTCCGCGAGTAGACTTTATGGTGTGCTAAAAAAACAAAATAGAACTTTATGTTACAGCACTCACAACAATATTTAGTGCTTCATAAGATTTTATCCCATAATGGTTCATGAAAATCCTGTTCCCTTTTTTAGGATGATAGCAAAAAAAAAATTATTTCTGCAATTTACACCCCCCTCCAAAGAAATCTTTAGAGGAAAATGGAAGTTTTAGGACCTCATACACCAACACCTCATACACACAGCATAGAAAAAAGAATTGTAAATTACAAAGAAAGCTCTACATCTATTGGGTACATTTCAGAAGATTCTTCTGCAAATGCTGTCATAATATGTCTGGTTAAACTGGCTTCTTAAAATAATATTAGAGTTCTTAAAAGACTGTAACATATAGTTACAAAAGTTTGCATCACAGAAAAAAAATCAACCCAAACTTAAAGTATCCAACTTTGTAAATTAACAAAAAATCTAAACACCCTCTGAAAAGAAAAGCAAAATCTAAAGGACAACAAGATTTCAAAATATCTTTCAGTGTATGAATGAAATTCTGATTTAAGAATCTTGTATTTGGAAAATAATAGTATTTTGAGAAATGTGCAAGACATGTCTGCAGCCTCCTTGAATGTGGGGGCTCAGTAAGTTATTATGCTTGAACCCAGAGTAATGCCATAAGTATTTAACATTGGATGCTTTCAATTTTCAGAAAGCTTTGTGATCCGTCCACTATATACGTGTTGAGTGCTCCGAGTCATTTTGCTGGCCTTTATAGAAATATAGGTAACCATAGTTCCAAAACTCTCTAGCAGCCTAATTTATCTTCAGTGCAGACTGGACCTGAAAGGTGAGGATGGTGATTGTCTTATCCTATTAAGAGGGAACTTTGTGCTGCATGTGGGATTGTTAACAGCTTCTCATTAAGAAGGCAAACACCAGTGACACTGTAGCTGAGGTTCTGTCAGCATTTACATTAAAAATTCTCAGTAGAAAAAAAAGAATATGCATTCCAGCCATTGACTTCACCTAAAAGGACATGAAGAGATTCCCCTAATTTCCTTTTTTTATTATTTTTTTTTTAATTTATCTTGTTAGGGAGAGATACAGAATGTAAATGTCCAGTTTACCTACAGGCAAGGTGGACAACAACATTGTTTTCTGTCCAACAAATTTAACATTTTATACTGGTTCAGCACAGGACTCATTCCAAATCGGTATGGCACCCTCCCCAGTGATTTTCATACTATAACAGCCAGAAAAATGATCCAGAAAAGATCCTGCTAAATTCATTTGCATATCTTGATATCTAGTTACCAGCCAGTTTTCTACCTTCAAAGTCCAGATACATTTATGTCATTTTCCAATTTCTCTTTCCTTGTGTCCTGCTCAATTAAAACCCAGCAACCAACTGAAACACAAAGTAGCAGAACATACACATGTTTGCTGCCATAGCAAAATCTACACAATGTATGTGGATTTATATTCTTTATTCAGTGATGTGAAACAAAATTACTCACTTTATATTAAGGGTGCATTTATAAAAAATTGTACAGGACCAAAACTATTGTCCTGAATTATTAATTAACTATTTGCATATAGTGATAGACCATATCTATTAAAGACATTTTTTCCTATACACCATAGTCATACATATCATACTGGACTCATGTAACCAACATCCATTAATCAAGTCAATTTTCAGGAGCCCTTAAATGTCTTTGGAGCCCATGATGTGTTTTGATCATATGTCTGAATGAGACATATGTCTGAATGAGACTTAAGTATAAGGATACTACAGCACACAACACCCACTGGTTTACTTCACCTCTTAACTGAAGACCTAATGTAGAATTCATTTAATTTAGTTTTAATTTCCACAGTGATGATGCCTATAGTTGCACAGGCTGTGAAGACTTCTTTTATAATCAACAGGAGAGATGGGATGCAATTCATCTTTACTCCTTAGATTTGTACATCTGCATACGAACTGAGAGCTCAAGTGCCCTGTCTTTTTCAAAGATAATGAGAAATTAGACAACTTCCTAGATAATGTCACCTGAAATTAGGTGGCTCTTACAATAGCTGGTTTAGTTCCAATGATTCTAACTCACCTGCCCTAAGCTATTTTTAAAACCAAGGTTTAGGTATCTAAATAGCTTAGACTGTGAACCACCTCACAGAAATTTTAGCTCATCTAAAATTAAACATCTAGCCTAGACAAGGCTCCAAGTGAATGAGCAGAAATAAGATCTCAAGAAGGGCATTTATCCTGACATACACATGATGTCTAAGATAGGTAAGATCAATCACCCTATGGAAGTGCTGTAGTTGAAGCTGAGAAAACTAACTTAGGTTAGATATCTAACACATAAAGAGCTGTCACTGAAAGGTGAATCTAACTCTTCTGTCCATTCAAAGTATTTCACAGTATCAACTACTCAGTTTTTATCAGTGTGCCTCCTATTTAGAGATGAACTCATCATGTGTACAGTTGTTCTGCATGCTATAAGGAGGGAAGTGTCTCCAATTATTTTAAGGAAAAACCTCTCACAAAGTATAATCTATGGGAAACTTGATGGAACTGGCATTCGTGGCACCTAATTTCATTCCTGGCAGCAGTACAGCCATCCTGTGGCTTTCACATAAGTAATTTAATCTATGCTTATCATCAGTTCCCCATTTATAAACAGGAAGAATGATACTTGCTGATTTCAATGTACTATTAAGAGGCAAAATCCATTAATAGTCATGAGAACGTCAAATGCTATGGTAATAAGTGGCATAAAATTAAACAGAAATCACCAGCCATCAGATGTGAGAAAGCAGCTTCCAGACAAAGCATGTCAGGTATTTATGTGCAACTGTAATAAAGTCCTCAGAAATACAGGTTGGTAAATAGTTACTGGATTCCTCCAGAGCTATATATTTCAACGCCTATTTGGAAAAAAACCCCAAAGCTTCATAAATACAACGTACTCTAAAACATTGGTGCTAAGATAGCTAAAGGTATATGAACAAGGTAGTTGTAAAACATTCTGTTTGTTCTCTGAAAACTACAAGTGAACTTTCTTCTCAAATTGTGAATTGTCCCAGTCAGCCCAAATATATACCTTTCAAGGAATAAAATTTGGAGTGGAAAAAGCTTTACTTATAATGTCTACTTATGGTATTTCAACCATAGAATGAAGTTATTTAGTGTAATCTTTGTTAGTAAAGACTTGTCAGGGCCTTTAGATTATAAATTACAGTATGACATAGACACGGAGGCTGGATAATTGTAGCCATTTATTCCTTGCTCTCCACTTTCCAGGTTAGGATGGTTTCCCTTGAGTCTTCGAATGATACTGGGTTTTTAAGCAGTGGAAATTCAATCATTTGATGTTGTAAATCAAGGGTAATATAAATGAAATCTCTGGGTTGACAGAGGAATAGCAGGTTAATTACAGATTGCAGCCTTTTCAGTTACATTGAGATTCAGATACTAAAACAAAACTGAAATGCACCTGAACGCACAAAACTCCTGCAAAACACACTTAATGAACACAGTGATTCCTGGCCGTGTCAATTAATTTACAAATTATGATTTAATATCATAGAATTATAGAATGGTTTGTGTTGGAAGGAATCTTAAAGGTCATTTATTCCAATCCCAATCGCGCCATATCATGTATGCCTTGAACCATTTTAATTTTGCTTTTACACTTTGGGTATTGTTTTCTTTATTTCCCTTTCCCCTTGCCCCCACCCCCAACATCTAAAAGCAGCTGCTCAGTAGCAGTCTTGCAGACAACTTTGGACAAAAGCATAACAGTAGATGTAAAGCCCAAATCTCTGAAATGTAATTCAATTACTTGTTTCTTTAACTGCATGTAAGAGTCTCATAGGAAAGCAAATCTACTTTCTGCAGTCAGGTTGTTTTTACTGCTCCTATAAATCAAATAACCATCTGTGTGTTTCAAAATTAGATTGTGGAGGCTATTAGTCCATAGTGGAGACTAAGCACTTTATTTATATGCATTATGCACATACAAAAACTTCAATAATTAGTTCCATAATGTAATTAGGCAACTTACAGTACAAAACCAGTAGTACTCCTTTGACTAGTAAAAATACTTACAAATGTGTCATCTAAAATACAGATTAAAAAGTGATGGACTGATATGGCTGTTCATGGAGCACCCCTAATTTATTGTTCCTGAATTTTTGGGCTTCTCTGCTGGTCCCTGATCAAATTGAAAGATCAAGTTCAGAGGATCAGCTCCTTGTTACCACAGGAGCACCCAAGGATACAAGAAAGACAACTACCTCTAGAGAGGTGGAATTTGCCTGACTGGAGAGTCATGGAAAAGTGGGTACAAACAGTTGTTTGAAGGAAACAACTTAGAGGTAAGAACAACTTAGGGGTAAGAAACCTCTAACTGTATCAGGGTGCCACAATTCACAGACAAAACAAAATGAGTAGGGATGGGGAGAAAAAAAGAAAGATTGCAGTTAGTGGAATGATATGAAAGCAAGCACAAGGTGATGAACATGAAAATAGAGAATACAGAACAGAGGATACTGGATCAGGTTGTATTGGAAACCAAACTGAATATACAAGGGGCAATATGATACAATGAAGAAAGGGGAACGAGCACAGTGTACGGGTTAGCACTGTATTTACAACTACTGGAAGTTTGTGGTCTTCCAGCAGGTATTTGGGGGATCAGCCTGAATAGACTGAATGCCAGAAATAAACATTTAGTTTTTTCTGACTCTAGTGGAGCTTCCTGCTATAAGTAACAGCCATCAAAGCTGTAACTGATGCATGGAATTCTGTTTAGCTGATGCTACTGCATTTCAGTGGAGTAGATACTGGGTCCCAATTCTCAGGTCAGAGAGTGAGCACATACATATTTCCTGAAAGCATATCAAAGCTATCCAAGGGATGGAAGAAGTCCTAACTTCCACATGTACCTGAGATCATGAACACTGGGGTTCAAATCTTCATTCTGAAATAAATAAAAGCTAGGTGGAAGAGAAATTTGAATTCTATATAAAATGACGCTTTTTTTTTTTGGTTTTAACAGAAAAAGAATCCTTTAAATTTGTTTTGACTAAGTATCTTCTACTTTCTTTCCTTTCATTCTTTATTTCAGCCGTTGAACCAAAAATAAATGACTTTCACTTGCCTACTATACAGTAAGTTCAAAAAGTGTAAGAATGTAGAGATATCCTGCTTATGACAAGAACTTAAAGGGTAAAGTTATCATAATCCAGAAGAGACAAAACTGAGAAATTTTCATGAATTCAAATTACCTCAGAGTTAGGGAAGAGGGTGGTTAGGAGACATTCCAGGCAGGTATAGCATAGGAATGAAAGAGAGTCATATGAAGTTGCAAGGCTATAAAGTTTGTTGTGAAGTCCCAGCTATTAAAAAAATAAGGGTGGCATAAAGAGGTTCAAGAGTTAAATGCAGCAGCTCAGTCTTAGAGAGCAAGTGATGAGACTGTGGTGACAAATCCAAAAGGTGAGCCAAATGAGATGGAGAGAAAAGAGATATTAAAGGGGCAAAAACTGAGAGATGTGTGTAGGTATCACTTACACTGAACTTACACTTACACTTACACTGATGCCAGGGGACTGGGTGGGAAGCAGCAGAGGTACAAGAACTACACTTGTAAAGATAAAAGTTCTGGAATACTAACAGAATAGTTTTGGCTTAGTAATTATGAACGGGAGGAATCATCCAATGAAATTTTATTTTTTCCTTTAACTGATTGGAATTACTGAGATGTAGCTTATAGTTCTTCCAAGTGTAGTTATCAAAAAAATCTTAAACCAGAAATACTTCAGAAGCACTTTGCTGATCATATTTGACAGTTTCCTGTACTAAACTCAGCTGATTAATTAGAATTGTCATATGGCATTACTTTTGCCTGAATGCGTAAATATATATCAATTACTTTAAGACTGACTTTACATGAATATTCAGTAGCATGCATTTGGAAAAAAAAAATCCTCTGGCAAGTATTGCAATTAAAAAAAAAAATCAACCTTGTCATACCCACACATTGTATATAAAATCCTTCCAGACCTCAACTAATGTTAAATGATCTCTAACCATGCTGTGTTCATTTCATACTTGATTTCTCTATCTCCTAAAGTTACAGCTCACTGTGAAAACTAGCACAAGCCCAAATCTCTTTTGAGGAGCATGGACACGTGTATCTGCAGATTTTCAAAACAGGGTATTCTAGGGTATTCCTTTGTGTAAATTTTCCCTAATTGACAAGGAAATGTGGGAAAAAAAACCCCTACCCCCCCAAAACCAAACTAAAATACCACAAAAAAATCCCAACCAAACAACGCCCCCCGGCTCCACAAATGGTCCCCATTCAGGTTTGCTCAGATTCCAGGGATATAAACGTTCACAACAGTTCTAAAAAAACCTGAGCAGTGATATGAGTTTCAGTAGCAGCTGATAGGAGAGATCTGTTAAAATTGATCGTTCCCCTGTCAAAATATCAAGGAACTGGCCAATACATTCTGCAAAGTTGTCAGAGCAGATGATGCAACAGAGAAGCGCAGCTATACATTACTTAGCAGCTTCCTTTGCTGCCACTAGGAAGTCATCCGCTTCATCTGTGCTGTGACCTGTTGGGGGCACTCAGGTATAGCAGCAGATTACTTGCTCTTGTGCTATTTGTTTTCCCTTCCGGACTTCAGATGTAGCTGCTATTTTATTAATGTATCACAATATTCCATTTAAACAATTAAACAAGATTTTTTTTTATCACTTTAGGGACAGGAGGGAAGTTTCTCATAGAGTCATTAGGGAGACTCCATAACAGTTCACTGCAAGTCATCTTGCTATGCTTGGAGTGTTTTCTTTGCTGTCTCTGGCATTGGCTTGTAGAATTACCTGCATTCCACTGTATTTGAACAGAGCCCATATTTGGTGCATTTTTAGCATATACTTGTAAGCAGCTTGTACTATCACCACTTGTAGAAACATTTACTTGCAGAGACAGGCAGCCTGACAGGGCAAAGGCTACTGCAGGAGATTTTCTTACATTGTGCTATTTTTCAACAGCTCCTCATTTACTAAATCTTCCAATCCAATTCTGGCTGTATCTCAGCTATTTAAGAAATGGAAGAGTTAGTCATGAGATTGGGCTGCACCCATTAAACTAGAAGAAATAGATGGATTATGAAAAGTGACAACAAATTGCAAGCGAAAGCTCAGCAGAGCTTTGGGCATTTAGAAAGCTTCAGGCTTCACCCTTCACCTGGGACCCCATGTGCAGGAGACTTTGTTTTGTCTTGTTCAAACCTCTGTGGACTGGGCGAGTCTATGACAAGGGGGTTCAAAAGAAACCAGACAAAGCTGCTTCTGGAGACTCTTCCTGGGTCAGGCTTTCTGGCACCATCTCAGAGTCAAGTACCAAGTGGGGCAGCAATCTGTGGCTGTATTTGTGTTGCATTTTCAGCCAATTACTCTGGAAGCTGTTTTATGTGGAAGGTTAGGTACCCACAATGCATACCATGTGTCTGGGAAGCTTGTACTCTTCTATTTCAGCATGCAGGTTATGATTTTGTCTTTCCATAAAGTCCAAAATTGATTCCCTCTTTAAAAACTATCTTATTGCCATCAGCTAAACCTTAAAAGAGAGACTTTCCACCTAGAATAAATTTCCCATAATGTATGTTCCTAACAGAACAGAAGACAAGGAAATTTTACATGTACAGGAGACTACCAAGAAGTTTGATTATTTGAAAAAGAGCCTTATTATTATACAACTCCTTTAAGAAAATATTATTCATCAACTCTTCACACTCCTATTTCTCAGCATTAGTTTTTCATTAATGCTTACGTTTCTATAAAGATATTTCAGATAGTCAGGCAGACGTGTTTTCAAGAGGTTTGATCCTGAAAGCCACTAAAAACCTTTCTTTCCTAATGACATCAACAAATGTTACATAAGGTAAGTATTTACATTTATAGGGTCAGTTTATTTATATTTTTATTTACAGGAAACAAATGCTCAGTGAAGAAAACAGTGACACCAGGGTTTTTTTGCTTGAACTCTGAGGAATGGGAGATATGCAACACAGGAATCATGCTGGTGTTGGTAGAGTGGAGGAATGCAAAGAGGCTTGGAATATTTTGTCTTTCACTACTGAGAAGTATAATAGGATCTAAAGTCTGCAAGTGATTTGTAAACAAATAATAGATGTTTTTCTAGGCAATATATTGCAGTTTAAACAAGAATTAATCCAAAAAAGTAATGTAATGTGTATTGTAAAGTAGATCAGAACAGATTATCACAATAGTCCATTCTGCTTTTATAATCCAACCTTAAATACATAAGCACTTTAAAAATAAATCAAGATTGGATATGAAGCAGGAACATGTCCCTGTTTCTCTTTGGCTATTGCTTGGAATGTAAGAAAATATACGATGGTTTATAATACTAAAATTGTAAGAAGTCTGAATAAAACAATCTTATAATTTAATGTCATTTTTTCTATGTAGTGTGCATAACAAAAAGAAACATTTTATATATTTTTAAAATGCAAATATCTAACAAAATAACTATAAGAAATAAATAGATCGTTATATGAATAAGGACTTTGCCTGTAATTCCTTTATTTCTTCATTTAGATGTATTTTTTTTTCTCTTGCTTTTGCACCAATTTCCTCACTATCAAAGTGTGTGCTAACTTCAAACAAGAGCTACTGTGGTCTTCAGTAGACTCATGATAACAATGCTTTTGTAGGGATAGAATATATTTGCAACAATCCTTATAAATGTATGGGCTAATGGAATAATTCATGCCTCATGACAATGACCACTATTTGCAAAGAAAGTCCATCAGTTAAATATTGCTCTGTCAGTGATCATTAGTCAGGCTAAGGTCCGCAGCTCCATTCTAGGGTTTTTCCAGGGGAGCTGTCCGGTCTCGCTGATTCACTAATCTCTCTCATACTTGCAGCTTTTTGGTTTAGCTGTTCCTTACTTTTCCTCCGAATTTCTCCTTTTGTCCAACTCTTCCTAGATTGCTTAGCTTTACCTCTTCACACATCTTAAGTGCAGATCTTCCTTTATTTACCAGTCTCTTCAGAAAGCTTCTGTATTGGGTCTTTCCCTTCCCGCCCTTGGTCCAGGCTCCTTGTCAGACCCTGGTTTCTAGTCACAAACCCTTCCATGAACCACCCCCATCTCTTTATTCTACCCAAGCTTCATCTTACTCTGTCCTCTTTTTGTCAGGTAGCTCTAATCAGTCTCTTGACCTCATCAATCCTGGTCATAATTTAATTTATTTTCTCTTCTTAAGTCCTCAATCTCATCATATTCCTGCTTCCAGTATCTCTTGCAAAGGCAAAGCTGAGTCCCTGAGAAACATGACTTGTGACTCTCTATAACAGCTGAAGTGGGGGGCTGGTGGAGGAAAATTGGAAGTCTAGAAATTGTAACAGCAGCCACAATTGTAATAAAAAAAGGGAGAGTGACAGGGAAAGGAGAAGCAACAGGATGTTCTTGACAATACAATCTAATTTAAAAATGATGAAACATGTCTTTGAATTAATATCTCAGGAGTTGCTCCTACCTCTGTCACAGTCCTCATACAACCTTGTGCAAGCCCCTTGGTGTCAGGTTCATTAAAAGATGTGGATAGTGTCATGTACAACACACTAATGCTGGGCTTTCAGCCCCTTGGTCCCTAGCGTCTGCAGCTCTGTGTCATGCAAGTCAGGCTTTGTAACCACTACCTTAGGAAGGATACTTCAGAGAAAAAGACAACTTGAATTTCAGAAGACTAGAGTGTATGAAAATTCAACTTGTCTTTCAAAATTTAAGGCCATTTCTCAATACCTCTGTATGTTAATTTCATTACTGACAAAATAATAACTGACCTTCTTGTGAGCGATGTATAGCATACTTCATTTATGCTTTCCTAAGGTCCCTCTACAGAAATAGTTTTCTGAGTGCAAAGCACAGCTATAATTATGAGAAACACTTTTAAAAGAGAAAAAAGGACATACAAAGGGAGGGATAATATCATGAGTAGCTGTAAGCACCAATCCTGTAGTCAGATTGTTTACCTGTCTGCTGCTTTAGAGAGTCTGTTTACTGCTGTAGTCAAAAGCTGAAAAACTGTGGCAGGTAGCAGATGTACCAATTAATAACCTGTCACGGCTGACGGATAGAATGAAAAAAAACCCCAGCTCTCACATATAACTCCTGCGTAGTTTTTTCCCCCACATTTCAGGTCTTTGGGGTCATGAGATATACTCTGTTTCCCTGGAGAGAGATGAAACTGTCTCATTAGCGTCTCTCTTTCATGACATTAAGACGCTGCCTTTGAGATGTGAACTCACCTGTTCTTCTCCCAGAATCCTGAAGTGATGAAGTTCTTTAATCAAGGAGTCTGGACAGCCAGCTGTTGGAAAGAAACAAAAATGGGTGTTTTAAATCTTTCTGTCAATGCAGTTTCAGCATAAGACACATACATGCAGAGACAGAATATACAGATTACCTTAGATAAAGAAGATTAGAAAGATTAACCATGGCTCTGCAGGCACCAGAATACTGAAAACCATCTATCAAATAATCCTTCCACATTTCTGAGCATGCTACCAAAAGCACTTAGAAAGGTTATATTCCAAATATTTTAGCCCTTTCCCCAAAGGACTACAAACAAAAGCAAGATGAAAAGGGCAGCACTGTCTGCCAGATACCGCCAACCCTTCATATAAGCCAAAAAGCCTGTTAAAAGAGGATCTTACATCAAAACACTGGAGCTGCCCAAAGTTGAATTCTGATTCACAGAATAGGTTTGGACTAATTTCTAAGAATAATACATGTTTTCCTTGATTCTCTTAAGGATTTAATAGGATCCACAGATCGCTTTAATTTTAGTTGTCACAAGTATAACCCATTTCACATATATATGGTTGTTACCCCCTGGTGTTAAAACACAAACCAGGAACAGAGGCAGAGGAGTGATCTATCAGAATTTCGCAATGAGATTAATTTTCAATCATTACAAACTTTCACATCTGTACCACCCAGTAAGAAGGAATATGTCTTGCTAGCTGCCATGCACTCTAGTGACCTGTTCAGACTGCGGTTACCTTCCTGGCAATGAAGTCCAAGGCTGCTGTATCTGTGTACTGCTTTTGTAAATGACTTGTGTACACTACCAGACTAATTCCTGACAAGGGATGAAGGAGCAGACTGCAAGACCTATCTGGGCTTTACTCTTTTTACCATAAATTGAAGCATCTCTTTGTGAAAAGAGAAAATTTCTTAAAAGGAATAAAGAGCATAGCTCCTCTCAGAAAATGGGAGAAACCATGGTCTTTATCAACCTGATTTTCTGCTGACACTACTACAAATAGTTACCTTTCACTCTTAATGACTGCCATTAAAAGAATACAAATGAATTTGGATGTAACTATCAGGAAGTCTCCACCAGCACCATGGTTTCACTTAAGGCCAGTGAGACATGGCCTACATTCACACTTTCTGTTGGCATAGCTGTCTTAGAGATGCAGAAGGAAAAGACTACACTTGAAAGCAACATAACTAAAAAGGCAAAAAATGAACAATAGACATACAATACAATTACACTAGCACAAGTCTTGTATTCACATATTTTTTCCACTTAGGGAACTGATTTAAATGTTACTGAAGTCAACATTTTACTGATGAATATTTTATCTTCATTCCGAGGAGAAATAGGTGAAGAATGCACCATCTACACAACTTCATCAGCAAACCCTTACAAAGGTAAGACAAGGTTTGAAGTTGGTCCAGGTTTAAGTATGTAGTAAGAATTGCCTATTAATGAATTTTCTCTTACTAAATATTAGTATTTCTTCCTATTTAATGAAACCTATGATATTCTTACAGGCTTCTTTTCACCCATGTCTTCCTCAAGCACAAGGGTATTCACATATTTGAATGTGTGCTATTTCTTAATCAGATTTTGTTCTCCACAACTTCTAGAACTACAACCTGGTTGTGTTCACTTAAAAAAAAAAAAGTGTATCACTTTTAAATTACTTTCCTCATTTTCTCCATGCTGTTTGTTCTTTCTCTTTCTCAATACACCTAATTGTCCTTGCTACTCCTACCACAGAATCTACACTTCTACACAGCACTGTCTTGTGTTCTCACTGGGGTTTACATCTCCATCTAACTCTGTCTCACTAACTTCCTGACCTGAGCCCTGAGTTGTAGTTCAGAACTGTTGTCTTTGTGCCTCAAATCAAAACTTATTGTATAAAACATGGTTCCTGTCTCTTAGCCTCAAGTTCTTACATAATTAGCAATATATTTTCTTGCATGTGATTTTCCCCAAAAATATCTGCATTGATTGCATACTGCCATAGGAATTTCTAAGTGCAGAGCATAATTATGATTTCATGTAACACTGCCTGTTAATCTTTGACAGATGTTAGCTTTAGAACACCAACGAAACTGCATTCTGCCTTTTGGAGTCCTTACAGCTTCTACTTCAATCAAGTATTTATTTCTTCCCTCTTATCCTTTCCAATTTATTATTCACTAAACTCCTTAAAACGAGAAGGTTTCCTTTTTCTTCCCTAGCAAGAACTTTCTCACTCCATTCTCCTTGAAATATTTCCTGAGTACTTTTTTTTCCCCCCAGAAATTCATCCTGTTCTGCCCTCACACATAAATTATATAACCTCCCCTTTACCTCTCTTTCTTCCATCCAAGCTGGGGATGAATGGATTAAGAGCAGCCAGGCCAAGAAGAACTTGGGGGTGCTGAGGGTGAGTGGTTGGACATGAGCTTGCAAGGAGAACTTGCAGCCCAGATTCCAAATATGCCCTGGGCTGCATCCAAAGCAGTGTGGGCAGCAGTGCCAGAGGGAGGATTGTGCCCCTCTGCTCTGCTCTGGTGAGATCCTACCTGCAGTGCTGCATCCAATTCTAGGGTCCCCAGAACATCAGAAGGATGTGGTTGTATTGGAGTAGGTCCAGAGCAAGGTCACTAAGATCAGAGGGCTGGAGCACCTGCCCGATTAGGAAAGGTGAGAGAATTGGGATTGTTCAGTCTGGAAAACAGAAGGCTTAGGGGAGATATTATAGCAAGTTTTCAGAATTTTGTGGGGGCTTATAAGAAAGATGGAGATAAACTATTTAGTAGAGTCTATAGTGAAGGGACGAGGGGCAATGGTTTTAAACTGCAGGAAGGTTGATCTATATTAGATGTGAGAAATAAGTGTTTTTATGGTGAGGATGGTGAAACACTGGAATGGGTTGCCCCATTCAAGGTAAGGCTGGACAAGGCTCTTAAAAACCTGACCTACTTGAAGGTGTTGCTGCTTTTTGTAGCGGAGCTGGACTAGATAACTTTTAAATGTCCCTTCCAACTCAAACTATTCTATGATTCTATGAAAAACATGCATGTTTAAGTGTTACTAGTCATCCACTGCTGCATGCTCTTCCAAATGCAATATTTTGTATAGTCTGTTTTTCAGAGACTTGCCCAACCTAGTTTTCAATCTTTTCATAGTTCATATTTTCACTGGATCTTGCTTAGCTGATTATACAACAGATCCTGATACTAGCAAAGAGACAGAGCTTAAAACCTATGTCACTGTTGGCATGATTTTTTCCAGCAATGAGTTCAGAAATGTCAAATGCATACAATATTGAATTATACTGACACATCTTAACAGTCTGCTGTCTGTAAGAAGTCATCTCAGATTGTCACATTTCAGAAGCAATAATTTCAGGAAAAAAAGAGAAATATTTTCTTTTTTATTTTTAAATATTTCTGGGCCTATGT
This sequence comes from Lonchura striata, assembly GCF_050655825.1. Taxonomy (NCBI): domain Eukaryota; kingdom Metazoa; phylum Chordata; class Aves; order Passeriformes; family Estrildidae; genus Lonchura; species Lonchura striata. The sequence continues at coordinate 78,528,095 of NC_140705.1, read as the reverse complement.
CTATTTTTAATTTCTTCTTTTCTGTAAGTGTTTGTAAAAGATGTTCTAACACTATAACCTATTTTTACCAGATATCTGTGAGTTTTGAAAAAGTCTTGGATTATGTTAAATTCCTGCACTGTGACATAACAAACATTATGGCAAATAACCATCCCATAAATAAAACATAGAGACTTAAAAACCCCTCCCTGCCCAAAATGATTAAAAACTATTCTTAATCTCACCCACAAATTCCTCCATATATCCTCACCATATTAGTGTACATTTATAGAAAAGTATATTTTCTAAGGCTGATGTGAAACTAGCACATGCCAAATGACATAAACTGTGCTTTACAGATTTCTGCTATTTTGTATAGAATGAGTTGAGGATAAGTTTTTATGCCCTCTGTCCTACAGAACCCGTTAATGGTCTCAACAACTACCAAAAATTTTCACTTCCCTCTTCCCAATTATTACTTGAAAAGTACAAGCCTTCATGAAATTTCCACAGACATAAACCAAACGATAGGAATATTAAAAAAATAGTTGATAATAATTGCACCTAAGAGTTTGAATGGAAACAGTACAAAAGCATGGACAACTGGCTTCAACCAGAAGCCAAAACTCAGGATTGAGGACACCTGCAGACTGATAAAATGGCAGCTAAATTGCTTATTTGTTGCCTCTTTCAGCTCACACTCAAACCTATGTGATTCATATGTTCTCAGCTGCAGTGACTGTTACAGGTTCTTGCTACCTATGATGGCAGAGCAAAATATAAGAAATACAAAACTGATGCAAATATTTAATACTCTTATACCACTTTTAACTCTGTCCTAGTTCCACTGACAGAGCAATCAGATACTTAAAACTAATTTAATGTTTTAGGAATGAGCCTAAGTCTAAGCAAGAAAATAATGATGGGAAGATGCCCAGTTCAAAGGACCAGCAGCTTTATAAAGCCACAAGTAATTTCGTTGCTTCTATTTAAAGTTTTATTACTTAAATTAAATGTAAGCATTTTATTTGCTTCAACACATTCTATCATACACCCAGTTTACTTGTTTTAATAATTTTGTTGTTATGTGATTCCCATATTGCCTTATAATTTAACTCCAAATTCTGTACTTATGAATGAAAGGTGCATTTAAAGCTACAGAAATGTGTAACTGTAAACTTGCAATTTACATTGTGGTATTCTCTTCACAAACATATTTTTAATCTGTTCATATAAGTACATGTATCTCCGAGAGAAGAATGAAGCAAGATTCAGGAAGGATGGTTTGATGTCTCCTAACATCATAAATACCCTGATTTCAATTGGTCTGAACACACATTTTCAACTACACTTGTAATTAAACTATGATTATAACTTCTACGAATTTAATTACTCAAATCTTCACATATTTTTTCTCAGACAGAATTAGCTTCTGCTTTTTATTCTTTTTCTTTAAATTGTCCCTCTGTATAACTTATGTTCTTCAGAGAGAAGGCAAAGAAAAAATTAAACCAAGCCTTTAACATTGCATAAATAGCAAAATGGAAGCAAAATACAAGAGCTGCTACAAATAGAGCCAACTGAGGAGTAACAGGAGTGTTGGTGCCCCGATGGCACCTCCAGCCCTGCCTCACCCAGCTGCAGCCGGGCTGGCATCCTGCTGGTGTCCCTCACAGCCCTGCCCTGCCCAGCCGTGGCAATCCTGCAGCTCAGAGGTGCCCAGCCCATCCCCAGGGAGTGCCCAGTGCCCTGGCTGCCAGCACCTGGATGGAAGTGCCCCGGCTGAATCACTTGGAGCTCCAAGAAAATCACAAAATGCCCTCACTGACCACAGTTACAAGCAAATGTATCCCCACTGCAGGGTTGTGGGCTACATCTTCTAACATAGGTTTGCAGTATTATTTACTGCTTTGCATTTAACATTTCATCTTTTCCCAAACAGTATAGCAAAGCCAGGGACCTCATAAAACGGGAAAGCTGGCCGGACAGAACGCACATCCAACCAATATGATTAATGCAACGTTCTCTGTTTATTCGAGAGAAGATGGCAGCTTATATACACTTCTACATAGTTTAAAAAGGCACTCTCATTGGCAAGTGAACATTGTCTTAAGGTGGCCCAAACCTTACACTATAAACCTATACTGCTTCACACCCAGACAGCCCAGTGCTTCCCATCACACCTTAATACAATTTCTAACTGTGCCACAAACTCTTAATTTCTAACTGCGTCAGAGGCTTGAAGGCCTCACAAGGCCCAAATCTGAGGCCTAGACTGGAGTAGCTCAAATCTCATTCCAAATGTAAATCATGCCCTCTCTCAGAAATTCTGTAACAATATAGTTGTGTGAGATTCATTTCAATACATTTAAGCATTAAAATGTTGGCTATATGAGTCTAATATATTCCTTGCATGCTTCCTTTACATTTGATAGAAAGAATACATGCTTTCACAGAGTAATTCCCACCATCCAAGATTGACACAGAAAAAGATCCCCTTATTTCCATTAAGTGAGGAGTTTAAGGCGACTTGGAAAGATTTACACAAGTAACTTTTAGACTTTTTAAGTTAGAATATTTGAATTTCACTCAACAGCTGCAATTCCAATAATTTATACACATCCTTAACATTGGAGCATGTAAATTGTAAATTTCCCCCTCACATTTAGCTCCATGCAAGCTAAGCATTTACATTATGAGCACAATGCAACTTCCACTTCTCTCACTTAAAATTTATGTCTGCATCAACACTTGTTAATTCTGAAAAATCCATCCCTTTTGTGGGCTCTGAACATGACCATGCACGAATATCTATCAACGTCCTTCAAAGGATATCTTTTCACAGTGTTAATTGCTAAACCGAGAGTGCCACTGGAAAACGTTTTAAATACTTGAAAATAACCACTTCTTGCTTAGAAAATTAATGGATATGTTAGCTTCTTTTTTTCCTGACTTTAGCATAGGTATTAAAAATGTTCTGTATTCAAAAACATAATCCTAAAAATCTGGCAGTGCAGCACTCTAATGGCAGGACTTGCAATACAGCAACACATATATATACAGGGAAGTGCAAGCTGGCCTGCCATGCATGCACAGGAAGGAAAGGTGCACAGGGAATCCTGCAGCTCAGCAGTGCTTGTTACGGCAGTGTCCATCCAGAGCACAGCCAACTGCAGCTACAGTGGGACAGTGACTGCGACTCCTGGTGTCAATACAAGTTACTCAGCACAGCACAGGCATCACTGTTGAGTGAACAGCAATGGCAGAAGAGCACAGCCCTGCACTGAGTATAACAGCAATGGGACTGTAAACAGAGCAGTAAGAAAGCTGGGCTCAGACGAGACTTTCACACAAAACTTAACAGGTTTGGAGTCCCATAACTAGTGTGCATTAATTCATTACATCACTTTCCCAGCCTCCTCCAAATTGTTCAACTAAACGGAATATTGCTGTAAACCCCACACCTTTCTGCTGTCTGCATCTCCTCCAGGGATAAGCTGGTGACAGTGTGGCCATTCCTGTGGGAACGGACCATGATTTCAAAGTATGGAGTGAATTCACTGCGCTTGTGTTAATTAAATGTTTAGATGTTACAGGTGACCTTTTCTCATTTTTGGTGTTATGTGAATGTGAACAAAGACAAAACTAAGAAGAGTGTCTGAAATGCATAATTATTTTATTGAAAAGAGAAAAAAGATATGAAGAAAATCAAGTAGATAATTTATAAAATATATGCATATAAGATTATATTTTGAATGCTTCTTGTGCACTGTGAAAAGATGCTGAAATATTTTCTCACAGATCCTACGGAAGGGATATACTTACTGTATTGTAATATAGCCATTTTCACTATTTTTCTTACAACAATCATGAGCAGTACTCTGGTAAATAGTAAATTATTGAGATTTTTTTCCTTGCTGCCCATACAATTTCATAATGTAGACAAACTCAGAAATTAATTAAATTGTATATGTACACTTAGATTTACATACCTTTTCCTTTGCATAAAAAGATTTAATTTTTAAAAAAAGAAAGGTCATAAAACAAGTCCTGTGAATAACTTGTCATCTCAAGTCCCATGCCATGCCTTACATCTGCAAGTCTGAAAATGCAGAGGATTCACAGGGGCACACAGCTTCATCTGGAGCATCAATTATTATTAACCACCATCAATCATAAAATCACATCAGACTGAAAACCCTCTCATGAAATCTGTCAGCCGTGTGTTTGAAAATTGGGGGACAACCCTTTAGTATCCAAATTTCTTGTATTGGCCACCTTACAAGTGGTGTAAAAACTACCTATCCAGCAAAATCAAATAAAGTAAGCTAAAAATTTAGATGAGATTCTTTACTGGTACTCATGACATTTTAATAATCATCAGTTTGTAGATTATATTTTTCTGTACAATGATCTAGATGAGTAGATGTACAAATATATGCCCAAAACAAGACACATCAGAGTGCTTCAATATTATTGATTGGTTTTGGGAAAAAAAAAAAAAAAGCTTATTTCAAAAGCAAGAAGTATTGAATTCTGTCTTTTCAAAGCCAGCAGTCATGTATTCAGACTGCAAAGCTCAGCTCTGCACTTGGGCAATGCTGAACCAGAGAATATGACAAGCAATGTTCGTGTGTGGTTTCTGTACCTAGAGTTTTCTGACCCTGGTAAGGTCACGGTGAAAATCTTCACACGGTGAAGATCTTTCTTCTAAGTCTTTAAAAACCTCTCTAAAACTACAAATGGAGGAGCAGTTCTTCAGCTCAAGCAAACTATCACAAACAGTCCAAAGACACAGAGCATATTTTTTAGTCTCATGAAGTGTTTGTAAAATAATTGTGCAAATGGACTGCATCAGAGTTGGGAAAGGATCACATAAAGTGATTGTAGCCAATTCTGCTGGTCTGGCTTTCTCACATTGCACACAACTCTGACTTTCACTGTGCTGTTACTCACTGCTATTTTAATGATCCTTTAAAGCCAAATGACTAGAAGTAATGAACCACATTAGCCATTTTCTGCTATGGTCTTTCTTTTAATCTTTGTTACAAAAATAACCAGCAAGAATATTGACCTGCCATTTCAGTTTAGAAACAACTTCCGTATTTCCTTTTCACACATTTAAAACAACATTTACACCACACTTGAACAAATAATGTTTAGTTGCATCAGCATTCAAACCCTGAATTGCATTGAGTTCTGCAATGCCAGCAAGCCACTGCTTGTTATTTTTGGGAGGTTTTATTTGCATATTCTGCACTGCTATGAGACAAACTGCAGAGAGTCTTTCAGAGGGGGGAAATTTTCTAAGAAATAATATTCAGTCTTGCCCAAGAGACTGACACATCAGGGCAACCATGCAATAGTGCAAACACATTTGATGAAGAGTCTGTACCATCTGCTTGCTCAATATTCCAATTTAAATTATAGGTGTAAATTCACCCACACAATTCTCAGTAAAGTCAGTGAATACCAAACTCATGTAACACAACAAATTCCATACTGTCTATATGTAATAAGAAATTGAGCTATGACCTTTACTGCTCACATACAGAAGCTCCAGAAGCAAAAAATAAAAAAGGAAACTCCCTTCTTCCCATGCAAATGGGAAGATTTGATTATTGCCAAATGAAATTTAACAGAAAATCAATTTTTTAATGCTTCCTAATTAACAGAAGTAATTTCTACAGTTTCTTTACATCAAAGAGGACAAGTCTAGGCTCCTGCCATAACCAGGTGATTTTAATTTTTATTAAGTTGAGATATAGGAGCGCTATTTTAAACTTCTTTTGGAAGACTCACACCTTCTACCATAAAAACCGTGGAAGTGAAAATTTCATTGCGGGGATCTGGCCTGAAAGGAGCTCTTCACTCTCAGTTTGCTAGGTTTTTAGCTCTATCAGCTCAATTCATGAAAGGTTTTCTCATCTTTTATTCAAAAAGTAGTTGAAGTCTCTAAAGAAAACTCTGTTCTCTCAAATTCCCGCCTTCATGCTGGCATTGGCCTTTGATTATGATCAGTACCTTTGAGAAGGGAAGTGAGAGGTCAGGAGTTTTCAGCATGTGGTGGAAGCTTTAGGAGGGAGGAGATTGTCTTCTCAGGGAAAATCCAACTATCCTGGAATAAAGGTCAAAACAAGGCAAAAACAACTACAGAAGAATTTCATTTGCTAGTTACTGAAGGGCAAATCCTTAAAAGATTCAAATTTCTGAATACAGAACCAAGCAAGTATAATTCAGAACTGTGAAAAGGTTTCCAAGCTGAAATTAAGCTTAAATTTACACCAATGTTTTCCAACTGATGGCTCAGTAACATAAATATATTTGTCATGGTAAACAATATTGTAAAGCACAAACCCTAAGAATTATATTTTGAAGGTAAATATTTATTCTTTTTCCTTTTAAAAGTTGAATTAAGGAAAATGTTCTCCTATAATTTTGGGAGTTATAGACAAAATCCCAGTTTCCTATTGCAATAAATTTCCATCTAATTTGTATTTACCATAAGGTTATTACGCTGACTATGCAATATAAAATAAGCCACTACACCATCAAGAAAGTTGTGGCCAGGTGCTAGAGAAAAAACACAGCTTTCCACCTTTTTAATTCCAAAACTACTGTTTAAGGATATTAAAATACAATTTATAAAGGTTATCTTCTGTCCACAGTACAGGAAAATCAATATGCCAAGCTAAAAAAACCAGCAGAAAAACCAAGATGCACACATGCAGGTCTCACTCTCTTACTCACACATGCATAAGCATGCACAAAATTACTATTGGAGAAAGTAAAATGGCAAACAATATCCAGTGACCCAGAAACAGCAACGCTTTTCTTTCAAATTTTGCATTTATTTTTTTTTTCCATGAGATATGACATCATTCTGTATAAACAGTATATAAAAAATGCTATTTCTTTAATCTATGAAGCATTTATAAATCTTCAACATGAGCCTCTCACTGAGAGCTTACACAAATATTTAAATTGCTACATAAATGACTCAGACTACAAGGCAAGCCCAGGCTACTCTAAAAATAAATGTTCATGGACAATAAGCCCATCCAACCAAAAGAGAATTTTAAAAAGCCACAGAATATATAATGTCTCTCAGAATAGTACAGACATATCTGGATGAATGGCTACGATTCTGTCTTTTTCATGGAGATTTTAAGACAGAAAATAATTTTCAGAACTCTAAAGAAAGAAGCAATTGTCTAAAAGCGACCTGCACTCTGGTAAAGGAGTTCAAATCTTAATTGATATCTAATTGTAATATTTTTCTTTCTCCTTTGCAGCAGCAATACATGTGTGTATATCTTGCTGTTCTCTATGAGGGAACATGGAAAAGTTCCACTTATGAAATGAGGACAGTTTTGCATTTCACTGTAATCATATCAAATTAGGGCAGGTGGCAACTCTGCAGGCAACATAATTATGAAAAATGCCTGTGTTCAATACAAACTGTCCTTCCAGTCTTGAGGTCTAATAGGACATCAGAGTGCAATCTTTTAACATTTTACTGGCAGCTCAGAATACAGAAGACCACTGAGGTGGGACTACATACTGCTCTCATTTTCTGTCTGTGCAAATCTAGACAAATAATACATATGTTCTTCAATATTTGCTCTAACATAAGAAGCAGAGTGTTCCTGGGAGTGCAAAAGCTGGTGTGGGGTGAAAACTAAAGTTAAATACAGAAAAAAAAGTAATTAAGTCACTAGGCAGGTCTAATTCTAATAACATTGTGTGAGACAGGCTAATCCTGCATTGCAAATAGTGATTCGTGTTTCTACTGTAAAAAACCTGACAGGCAGGAATAAATACAAGAGCTCATACTGTCTGTTCATCTAACAGAAAAGAATTGAAACGACCTGAGAGATTCCCTAAAGAGAAAGTGTTAAGGATTTTTCTGATTTTATATTGATATACTGGCCCTATACTTGAACAGATCGTTCATGATGAACAGCTAGCAAAACACATTTGAAATAAGCTGAAAATTTAATGCAAAATTCTATTCTACATTAAAGGGATGATACAGCCAGGTTCATTTAGAATATTACTCCTCTGAAGACACCCCAAGCACTACAGTAACAAATGTTATATCAAAGAGGCGTTCGGCAACAAATGCAATATGAGTCTCTGTGAGGCAATTTTTCAGTATGTCAGAATTATAATAACACTCCAAGGAAACAAATTAAGCAGCACAAACTTGGCTGTTGGGATCACTTTATTAGCAATACAGTGTTTTCTCATAAAGAATGTTTTTCTTTGGATCTGTCAATGAAAAGCTCTATCTGTTTTATTGGTGCACAACTTCATATTTAACTAGGAAATATAAGAAACAGTCTTTCTGCCACATTAAAAAAAAAATTGAGGAAAGAAAAAAAAATTCCTAATCATTTTTACTCTACAGCTGATGTCCAGCCCAGTGTGGCTTTTCTTACGCAGCAGGGATAAACACTTTAATCACAAGGGATAAAACTAGTGCACTAGTACCAGTGAGGAAATAACAAATGATTTCTACCTGGTGGAGGAATATTTATTTTTAAAAACCCATAGGTTTCTAAAAATATTGACAAAATATTGAAAAAAAATTTGCTCTGGTTAGTCATCGTGTTGATGTAAAAATTGATTACATTTTTTTCCTTTGTGCATAAAAACCAGCACTTGCCAGGTGGACAAGCCACAAGTCCTTTCAATGAGTCGGAGGAGACTGTGCTTGCACTGTAGTGATACAATTCCAAGAATGTCACAATTTACCTAAAGCTCAGTGGCTGCAGTGGGCCAGTGGGAGATGGATATGCTTTACTATGTGCAGGGCAGGAGAGATCCCCCACAGCTCAGCATTATGCCATCAGACTCATTGCTACGCTGAAGTGAATTAGTGCAAGCAATTTCATGAGATTATGGCAGCAATTTGGTACAGAACAGCTGCCACACCACACTACAGGATTCTCCCTCTGGTTTTTACTTACATGACCACGAATAATTTCTGAGTTAACCCAGAGCAACAGAATCTATCCTTGATTCTTACCACCTTACACAGATATATGCTATGCCTTATAATTAATTGTTCTACACTTTTTTTAAACTAAAAATAATTTCATTATCACAAGTCCAATGAATCTTCATTAAATCAGCCACTTTATACAATGCTATTTCTTCTGATATTTGAATTACTTTCCCTATCTAGACCATGCCCATGATTTCCCTCATCTACACTTTATTTTCTGTATTCTTTTAAGAGTGTAGGGTTTCTAAGTTGTGGGCCTGAAGACAGAAAAGACAGGTAAGTGTAGGACCAAATCTCCAGTCTTAGTTACTGCATATACGAAACCTCACCGGGTACACAGTCCAAGTGCAGATGGCTGTGAGGGTGTGAATGTGGTTTTTTTTTCCCCCCTCCATTTGGTAGTAGATATTATTGCATCAATCATTTCCAATCACCAAAGAAAAAAATGAGAAAATTTATACTAGTGGGATTTTAAACTGACAGAGTTTGTCACTATGAAATGCTGATGCAGACACTAGAAATCAAGACTGCAATGTCTCTGAACCTGATGCTAACATTTAATCAGGTTGATAAGCCATGTAAGTAAGGACTGGTGTCCCCCTGGGAACACCCTCTGCTTCCCACATGAAGAGATCCTCCTCCCAGCAACAGAGAAACAGAGCTCAGACATGAGTGTCTTCTGTTTCTTTTTTTCTTTTACAAAATGGAAAGTCAAATTATTGAAACTAATGATAAAGTTAAGCTTTTTTCTTTTTCCTCATGCTATTAAAATGCTCCCTTGACTTTGCTTTATTTCATGAGATCACTGAGTTGCAGTTGTAAAAAATAACACTAGGTCTCATCACTTGTACATTTACCTTTTGACATCACATTAACTAATTTTTCTGTTAAGTACTTCTAAGCAGTCATTTATATATTAAGTATTGAACTATGTATCCCTTCTGCCTCTCAGTATTACACTGCCTGCTATGTATTTTCCACTTGTGACTGTTATGTCATGGATCAGAAATTCATTCCTTGTACTTCTGTCTGGCTCCAGAATACCATCATGCATGACATTCCAGAGACACTTTCTTCCTGACTGAGAATTATTGGATATACAGCTATAAAAGCACACATAAAAGCTAAAAGCCCTTAGAAATACTTGGAGGGGAAACAAAACATCCCTTAAGCATCAAATTGGTTGGAAATTCTTCATGCTGCTCTTCTACACCAATTCCTGCAGGATTTGCTTTCTATTGTAGCTTAGGTCCTGTCTGCTTCAGGAAAAAGATTGTCAATTATGATAAATGATTCTGCATGGAAGGACTTAGACTCACACTACAGAAAACTATATCTAATGAGATTATCTGATTCTTTCTTAAGGATCAATAATTTATTTATAGGCAGGGGCCTCAAAGGTTAATTTTTAGTGCTTTACTCACCAAGCTATGCAGCACTCAAATGACTTGTAAGAGACATACAATCAGAATTGGCTAATCCACCTCAGCTTGTTTAAAAAAAATTGTCAGATTAACAAATCAATGATACTTACACACTATGAAATTGGTTTCCACTTAAAAGCTGACTGGATTTACACAGTTTACATGCAGCACAAATCCTGTTTTCATGTAATTTAGCAAAGATTCTGGGCAAAGTGATTCTCCCCTCTCTTGTCAATTTCCAAGACACAAAGTGGCCAGCAGAAATCCTATTGCAGTTTGATGGATGTGTATTGAGGGAAAGGAGGAGAGAAAAAAGAGAAATGTAGGAATTTTGATGTTTGGCTATAGGTTGCTGTCACTGATCAATTTCCTATCTCTGCTTCCACAGATACCTGTGACTTTCCATTTTGAGAATTTTCTCCTGTTTTGCTGGTTTTACCAAGAAGTATGCCATGCCTAACCTGTGACACATTGATGCTACATCCATTCAACAGCCCACTGCAGGGGTTGCATGAATGCAATAGCAAAGAGTGCTACATTCATGTTTTTTTCACCCATTTCGGCATTTTAATTCTGCTCACACCTCTTGCACTCATTATAAGAGAGTCAAACACATGGCTGCCATCAAGCATTCTCTGGCCTTGAATGCAAAGTAAACTTTGCTGCAACGAATTATTTGCACATGTTGTTTCTCTCTCTGTCTTCTTCCATTTTTAGCTATGTATTTATAGTTGTCCTTTGAAGGCTGTGGAGCATTATCTAGTTTTATTTTTATTTTTTGTTGCTTTTGGATTTTGATCGAAAGTGGGTTTTGGGAGCACAACACACTTCAAATCATTAGGACTATATTCGCCTTCACTGGGACGATAACAAATCAAGGTGGCAAATACCTGAAAACTACAATGATATTTTTTGTGCAATGATCACTGAATTAGAGCAGTTATGATATAAAACTGATTCAGATTACAGGTACTTGATCAACTGAAACTCCAGCAACTTTAGTAATAATTTCCTAACTTCTTTCTATACCTGGAAAATATCATCAGAAGACAAATGTAAATATTTGCAATGAAAAAATATACCATAGTGTCAGTTTGCATTTTTTTTCAGTCTTGTATCTATAGATCCTACTGAACTGAAGGTTAATGCTAACATTCAAAGACAGACTGTGCATAATCTAAGAGGACATGCGACATTTTTATGTTTCAGGCTAATGCTTTGTGTTTTTGTTCTTCAGGACAGTCTCATAGGAAAGTAAGCTAATGTCATTGACTATCTTAATATTAAATAGATAAATAAATAAATAGAGACAAAGCAAATACAACCAGAGTGGCTGAAATAAGTGGCATGTACACCGTACAGTAAACAATTTTACTGAGCAGCCTACTAATTTGCCCCAGTTTACCACAACCAATTACTCTTGCCTCGGAGACTCCTTATCTCAGATTTTCCAAGCCAGCTACCCACTATTTCTTGATAAAAGACATAGCAGTATTTCAGAAAATTGCAGATTAGATAAAGAAGAAACCCAGTGCTAGAAGTAATTGCCTGCATTTCCCCCCTCAGCTATCCAATCCTCCATCCAAATAGTTGAAAAGCTACCTTCCAAGTTAGGTCTTGGTAATCCAACTGTATTGGCTACAAAACAATACACTTGGCAATATTATAGAATCGTTGTGCTTAGCATTACTGTCTGCTAGCAGAGGATGGGAAAATAATCTTTGAAAGGTCAGCAATAGCAAAGAAGGACTGTGTTGAATTGGACCCCCACAATACTGGCTGGACATAAAACACACTCTCATGACAGAGTTGCACAGCTAAGCTCCACAATGCACAAAAGTAGAAATCATTCAACCCTGCTTCTTCCTCCTTCCTCTTCCTTCTCATCCCTCTTCTGGGAAAGAAAAGGTATCTTGGTTTGGGAGAAGCAGGAGCTGGTTGTAAGTACTGTAGATAAATAAATGTACTGAATCTAACACAAAATCCATCTCTCAGTACCCTGTCTCCGTCACAGGTCAGTTACAGATGCCTTGAGAAATGCATAACAAGAAAAGGGTTAAATATGTCTGTATTTCATCCTTATCTGCACACTGCCATTTAGGGACATTCTATGACATAGGATGCAATCAGATTCCTCCCTCTAGTCACTTTGAGAATCCTGAATACTTTTGGTCTCTACAATGTCCTTAAGCATTATGTTCCATAATTTTAATTTGCAGGATGTGAGGTTCCTCTTTTCACCTTATAGGTGCTACTTTATAGCATGGCTATCTCCAGTTTTCACATAATAAGAATGGGTAAATTCCTACTACTTTTTTCCATTCCCCTTATGATTTCAGAAAACTTCATCACATCTTTATCCAAATGAGTCTTGTCAGAACAGAAAAAACAAGCATTTCATCACACACAAACTATTCCTTACCTCCAGCCATCCTTGCTGCTCTATGTTTAAATGATAGCTAGCACTTTATTTTGCAGAGACAATAACCAAAACTGCTCTGGGAATGTGTAGAACAGGCTGTATTCTTGATTTTCCATGGGTAAATAACATTTTGTCATTCCTAAAGTTCCTAAGATCTGAATTGCCCTTTTGAAATCTGATCTGCCCTTTTGATTTTCACTTAGTTCTCAGATGATATTTTCTGTGAGCCACCAAAACAAGAGGCCAAACAAATGAGGACGGAGAGGGGAGACCAGTGCCACTCTGTCTGCTTTTACCCTTGGATGCTCCAAATGGTTCCACCTCTCCTTTCTAAGATGGCTTACTGGAAAGCCTGCTCAAAACCACCAGCAGTGTTGTGCTGACAGTCAGCTCTGCAGACTGAATTGCTTTGTTACTCCATCCTCACACTTGGGCAGTGCAGCAGCACCCTTGCAGCCAGCTCAGGATCTGGCCATGTACTCCATAAACCTAAATCACCTTCATGGCTTCACCTCAGCTTGCCCCAGCACTGGGATTTCCCAGTGATCACAGGGCTGTGGTTAGCCCTGGCACACCCCATTGGCATGGCATGGCACAGCCGGCCTCCCTGCTGCCCCAGAACCACTGTGCTGCAACATCTCCTGCCAGCAAGTAGTCTCTAGACAAGGCTGCAGTATGCCATACCTAGTCTATAAGGAGTTAAGAACTTGGGAGCTAAGCTGTGGTGTGAGGTATGAGGGCTGGGAATGAAATGGACCTAAGTCTGATAATCCAAAACTAACACATGAAAACCAACAACTAAATGCTTCAATCTGAAAGTTGAAACCAAGGGACAAAAGAGCAGGATAGCAAACAAATAGAAAGAACAAAGAAAATTACCACCAGCCTCCTTTTCATCTTGCAAAGGCACTGTATTCTGTATGCTGTATGGGATATGTCAGCTTCTTCTCTTTCCATCAATGCAAAGAGAAATGGAGACAGAAAGCCCTTTTGCATAAGTGCCTTATAGACTTGAATCTCTAAACTATGAAGAATGATCTCTCTATACCCCAGATGTGAAGCCCTGTAGCTTCATAAAGAGACAAAGTTCCTTGTAAGCCAATGTGAGTGTGTACCTTACTGGAGCATTCCTGAGGATGAGACAACTGAGGTGCCCTCAGTTTTCTTCTCTGTGATAGAAGAAACAAGGATTTCAAACTTAGACAGCATTTGACTCATAATAATTGGAAAATGAATTCCCTTTTTGTAGCTTAGTTTTTCATCTGCAGATCCCTTTGCAGGTTTTGTTTGTGGTTTTTTTTTTTAATCTGTTGTCTTCTGAGGAGAAGCTCTTTTTTGATTACAAATCCTGGTTATGTAAAATATGCTGCATCTAGCTGTGCAAAGGTGATATATTAATTTTTATTTATATCACAGCTGATCTGAAAGCCTCCCTTCTGTTGATAACCCCACTGTGCTAAATAGTGGATGAACATGTCACATTAAACAGATGATACAGTCATTTGTGCATCTACAAGAGCATGCCACTTGTGACAGAACGTGTGATACAGAATGCATGATAAATTCCCCAAGGGAGGGGAAGAATAGCTGCCCATTCTTTTGTGCTGTGGATATAATGACCAGTACTAAACTGATTTTAACTTTGTCTCTCAGCATTTTAAGCTGTGAGTTTGGCCTCACTTGGTGATCTTACATAAAAAAATATTACCCTGCCGAAGATAATTCTCCAACTACTCTTTAGAGAACACCATAAATCCCATATATTGAACTTACAGAATATATATACCAACAATCTTTAGCTGACTCAAAGCTGTGCTTGACAATGATAAGTCAGTGCTGCCATGCAATTACCTTAGGAATGTCAACTGAAGGCAATGACAATTGAAACTTAAAACATCTGGCTCTAAATCCTCACTTATGACTTTGTGGAGAAAGAACAGCCCCAGCTGCATGACAAAACATCAGTTCCATATCTTCTGAGTTTTCTCTTGAAGTCTTTGCAGTATTTAAATATGGATCACTCAACATTAATGTATGTATTAGATAAGACGAAAAAATACAAGATCTGCCTCCCACAAAGTTTTTTATGGTATAGATTAATGTACATGCTACTCAAGAGACTGAAGTTTTATCTTCAAGAACAGTTTAAATTAGCAATTTAAATAAACAGTTTAAGCAGTTTAAATTAGCAATTTCTGTGCGCTAGGTACAGTCTGTTTCTTTTAACTTTTCTTTAGTTAACCTAAATAAGCCAGGCTTGTTTACCTGGCTTGCTGGAAAAGAAGTTATTATAGTCCAACCATTACTAGCCTTGAAGGTTGCATAAAAAGCCAGAGGATGCCATTTAAGTACCAGCTCTCACATAATTATTCTGCTTTAGCAGTACAACTAGTTTTAAAGGAAACTTTAGGACCTGGAGCTCTATTTTAGACATAATTTCATTAATAAATTGCTTCATTGTTAGCATGCAATCTGCAGTTTATTTGGTCCATAATATTCTGTGATCATTATGATAAATCTGAGTTCAGTGGTCAGAAATTAATTCTCTCAACTTTGAAGAAAATAGGGCTTTACTGGACAGGATGGCAGATCATAACCCCAGCAGCCAAAATAATAATTTGTAGCTAATAAACAGAGAAGACCAAATGGGGATGGTTTCAGTAGGAAATTTGATGGTAGCTGTACATACAGGATGAGGAGACAGGGATTGAAGCTTATAGAAAAAACAGAGAACACTGAAGATACACACTAGCAGCAGAGCTATTTTTCATGTCAGGTCTTTTATCTGCAGACTCTCAGGCCAGACCTATTAGCACACTGACTGTGATGCCTTGACCCAGGCACTGGACTACATTTGCAAGACTGAGGCCAATATTTTCCTGAGAAACACGGCCAGAAAGTGGGTGAGTTATACTGAGGCAGCTGCAGTTACCAGCATCCCACTCACACAAGGAATGATGCAGAAAAAGGGGGCTGTGCTGAGACATAGCTGTAATCAGAGAGACCTCACTGAGAATAACATTCATACAGGATGTGGGGAGGCATCCAAAGACAGAAGAGATGAGTGCACATCTCCCAGGTGTAAATGGCCCCTCTGCAGGAAAAAAAAATGGTCACTCTGCTGGTAGAGTTCTATACTCCCTAGTAGGAACAGATACATGGAAAGAACTTGTAACAGACAAAAATTAAACCAAGAATTAGTGGCAAGCATGAAAGTGACAAAAGCAGCCCCTTGCCACATATGCTAGACACACAGCTCATATGCTGCTCATGTGATCACTGAAAGATTGCTAGAGCACATACAAGTGAGCTCTGTCCTCGCCCATGTCGGCTTGCAAGGAGATGAGCTGTCCAATATGTGTAATGATCTTGGGAATATCAAAAGAGTTGGAGGGTCTGTAAGCACACATGAAGAGATAGCAGCTCTGGGGCTATTCCCATTATTCCTTTTGGAGAAGTGTCAAAGATCAGATAAAGATATATATGATCCACAGGTGGTTTTGACAGGAATATTAATTCTCTCAGCCAGGGAGTGGTGTTCCATGAGCACAGCTTCCCAAAATCATCTCAGGATAGTTAAAGAAGTGAATGAAGCAAACTCACAACTTGCTGCAATGACCTTTGAGAACTCAGGGAAAACAGGTTTGCCTAAATAAAAACAGTGAAAAACATCTTCAAGTCCTTGACTTATGAGAAATAAACAAACTTAAAGAGCTGGACTGACATACACTCAATGACAAGATCCTTGCCCCTAAGAAGAATTTTGGCTGACCTATCACTCAAGATCCTCTGTGGAATCCAACTGACAGTGATAGCTGCAGGGTCTGTGCACAGTGTTTTTCATTTCTCCATATTTCACATGCAATTTTTCTAACAGTGACATATATTAACATTTGTGCATCACACAGTGTACAATTCCACTCAGGAGGACTGGGAATGAAGAGAGGTATTAAGAGGTACAGTCCTTGCCCCATCTACCCCTAACCTCTACAGCCAAACAGCGGCTAATTTATCTTATGGTGTGATTCAGAGCAGCCTATGGAGTATTTTCATTTTCTGTCAAGTGCAGTGTTTTAAATACATTTTGGCATTAAGAGACTGCTCAGTGTGCCTTTAACAGACACCTCTTTTCTACTTGGCAGTCCCTAGAGTCTCTGATGGCAGTTCCACAGCTCTGTGCCACCAGCCAGCAAGGGAAATCTTGGCTAACTACATGATGCCACCTCAATTTATCACTCTGAGGAGGGGCCTGGATGTACTCCATGACAGCATGTCAACATTTAAAAAGATAAAGAAACTGCTGTTGTAGAAAAAGGTAAACGGAAATCACCAAATACAAATGTGAGCTGCATAGTATTTCTGAATCTCTTATCTATACAAAACATACAGGTTTACCTATCACAGAGGAAAGCACTTCCTCAGCCTCTGCAGAAAAGAATGTGCAAACATTTCTTTGTTTGTCTAAATTCCCTTTCATGTGCATTATACATGATTTTTTTAATGAAATCACATTTGTATCACCACAAGGTAATACACTAATAAACATTTAAAAGGAAATATTTTTGGAAGAGCATATCACTGACCTAAAGTCAATCAGTAATGATAAACTAAAAATAGATTTCAAATAAATGTAGGGAATTAAAACACAGCAAAAAGAAAATTAAATTTTCATCCCCATAAAAAGAAATTAAAAAACCCTATCAATATACAGCAAGGTGAGTACCCCAAGACTTTAACCAAATAAATCCTAGCCCTTACATCCAGACGTATGATTCTAATCAATAATCCACAGCATTTATGTGTAAAGAAGTCCAGGGGGCTGTGATTGCCTCACAAAAGCTCTGGACAGAAATAAATGAGGACTTTGCCTTATGTGAACTGGGATTTGGTGTGACCTTCATGCTGCAGACCTGTCAAGCTGCAGCAATGATGAATGCAATCAGACAGCTATTAGACACTGTTCTAATTTAGACATAGCAAAACCTATTGAGTAATGTCAAATGAAACAAAAAGCAAGACTGGAGTGTGAAAGGGCTTTAGTTCCCTTTAGGTAAAATTCAAAGCACTTTGTAACATCAAGGCCTTGCTGAGCTGGGCATGAAGGCCTTGGAAGTGATGAGGCAAACTATTGACTGAATATGGCATAATCCTGTCACAATCCTCAGAGGAAGCTTATAATTTCTACAGGGATGCTGTTTTTGCACAGTTTTGAGTTAGGCAGCTAAAATAATTTTGAAAGTTTGCCGTTCTTTTGTTTCCTTATCAACAATATCTAAAAGATTCCTTAAGCAAGAAACATATGAAGCAAAGCAAAATTTATTTCAAGAGTGCTTAATCATCTCAGTCAAGACCATTCCTATTAAGAATACTAAAATAATTTTATGTGCATCAATATCTAGATAAGCAAAAAGAAATGGGACTGAAACCTTCTCCTCGAATCTAAACTATTATCAATATTTAACACATGGTTGAATATGGTCTCCAAGCCCCTTCAAACTCTTATGTGGAAAGTTCAGGATATAGTCAAGTGTGAAATATTTGAAACATTTTAAGAGACTATGAAGCTGTTACTATAACTGTATTTTCACTTACACATTGGCTCAGTGTAGTAGAAATTCAATTTCCCTCTTTCATATTTTTTAGGAAAATAGAGGATGTTTTAGGCTTGGAAACAAATTTCTGCTGATCAGATATGATCAGTTATTCAGGATGTGCCAGAGTGGAGAACGTCTATAGAAGAGTTGAGGTCTAACAGAGGGATTAAATGGAGCTTGGAAATAATTTTAAGGACAAATTCTGGATGGGACTTAGAAGTGATCTTACGGTTTAGCAAGCAAATGCCTGCTGGACTCACCATGAAACTTAAATTGTCCCCGTCCTAAGTCCTAATAGCATAGCTATTAGGATGGAATAAATAACATGATGCCAAATGCACAAAACAAGATCCAACAAACTATGACATCCCAAAAGATCAGAAGTGGAGGAAACAGGAGCTGTAATCCTTTGAGGATTACCTCCTGCTGATTGTGACAATTCATTAGAGAGTAGAGCAGGTCTGCACACAGCTGATCCAGCTGGAAGGTGCACACCTGAAAGGCAATGGGACTCATTCAGCCCTTCAAAGACATCAGATAGTCTAAACCCATTGAGTTAGTCTCTTCAGAAAAGAGACAGCATTGTAAGCAGTTTGGGCTTAAGATTGCCTGAATGGTCTTTGCAATGTTTGCTAAACACTGTCAAACTAGTCAGAACCTCAGCTTTACTAAAGGAAAAGTGCAAATCTGGACACAAACATTTCCTTGTTTATTTCCAGAAATTATGTCTCAGCAAAGGAGTAATCTACCTGAGGACAAATCTACTGAAGGGAGCTTCAGCAGGTCTAACAATATGTTGATGCTAGATCAATATTATAAGGACTACCAATACAGACAATTTTGCTGGGGCAAAAAAAGTCAGGCAAAACCTCTGGAAATTTAGGACAACTTCTAAGAGATCAAGAAATAGAAACTGCGTTTCATCTGTGAAACAGATTCAGGTCCTCCTATAGAAAGCTAGGTGACACACTGGCTACTTTTTCACCCTTAAAAAATATGATAGTAATTTATATAAATTTTCAGAATGGGTCCTGGTGTATTTCTGACCCTAGGACTGAACTAAAATTGTACGTGAGAATAGTTTCAGAGTGAGAACATATCAGGAACCATTTCCCAAGGGCTTTCTGCATGCAGATGCCTGGATTGGAGGTTTGAAATCTCCCCAGCATAGTCATAGGCACCCTTCATGTGCCCGGCTCCCCACCTTTTCACTTTTAATTCACTACTCTAGTATTGTAGTACTAGTATAGTACTCTAGTAGTGAACTTAGTAGTAAACTTACAAGGCCAAATCTGTGGAAAAAATTTGCTACTTCTGCCCAACACCACACATGAAAAGCTCCCGTAGTTCAGGAAAAAATTCCTAGTTAGGAACCAAAAGTTCCTGATGTTTCCTTATGGATCTCTAGTGTTATAACACAAGAATGGACCCGGACTAGAAAGTGATCAATTACTCCCTCGTTGGAGTTGGTCTTAACTCACTATTTAACTCATTGAAAGGAAAGTTTAAGCTCTCATTGTCCTGAAACAGAAACAGAGTTAGGTCTTTTTAAAAGATCATACAGATGTGGTACTTATGGCACAAGGTAAATTCTTTTCAAAGAAAATTTCAATCCAAGCAAAGAGTGGAAACATAATTTGCTATCTGCCAAGTCCTATTAGTGAAATTCTGTACAACCTACTTTCTGGGGTGAAAATTTCAGAAATCTAGTTTTGATTTATGTCCTGGGGATTAAAACACTAAAGATTTACAATAATTGTGAGAGCTGGAGGAAAGAGAAGTAGAATAATTTGATATGCTAAAACTTCTTGTGTATGAACTGTTGTATTAGCTTACCATTCAATTGCTTTAATGACTAAACTCAAAGGCTTTTATCAAAGAAATTACCAGTCTTAATAACAGTATGAATTACTAGCAGTTTGCAAATTATTCATTTCAGTGGCCATAAGTTCCCTTTCCTTTGAGACCTTATGAACTTCAACTGCAGTAAATTTATGACTCTACTTTGGAAATCAGTACTTAAATTTAGTTAGGACTTATTATCTTCCCTTGCAAATTGTTAACATTATGTTGCCTATAGTGAAAGGTTTTATTATAGAGAAAAAGTTTTTAAGTTTAGATTTAATAAGGGCTTCATTTCCCCTGGACAGCAGATATGCAGCAGTATCAAGTCGTAGAAGCAGTTTAAACGACTGCTAATTTCTGAAAAGAGACAAAAGTTAAACTTACATTTTTTATTTTAGAGCTTTCTATTCTGTTCCAGAATGTTTAAATGTATAAACTACACATAATTACGAGTATAAAAGTAGGGTAAATTTTTATACTTCACTGAGTATTTCAGTACTTGTGGAGGGCTATGGCAGCTCCAACACAGAGCTCCTTAACTCTGCCCTGAGGGCACGGAAGATTATCATTAGACACACTCAAGGGGTTCAGCTCTCACTTCCTTTCTAAAAAGAAGAAAATATTCAAAAGGATAAATGATAACACAAGAAGTTACAGTGAAGGAAACGCACACAGCACACATAGCTGGAAAGCACTGATGTACTTCTAGCCAAGGGTACTGCAGAAACGTTTAATGTTCAGTAATCATGTGAATGCTTGTGCCGATGTATTTGCAAGTAAAACAAACAGCAGATCTGGCCACTTTCCAAACAGAATAAGCAACATCATATTAGAAACATTTATTTTCCCAGCAGGTGAACTCATATACCTTTTCTGAAAAGCAGGAAGTCAAGGGGCAGCACATGAACCTGTTTAAAATTGTATATTTAAAAATAATGCTAACTTCTGTTCTACATGCATGCTTTCACAATGACACAACCTTTACATGACCTATACTGCCTACAAAAACCTGCTCTCTTACTCAAGCCTGTTGGTTTGTTTTTGGATTTTTTTTTTGGGGGGGGGGAGGGGAGTTGGGCAAAGTAATTATTTATGACACTGCCAAAGCTGTATATTTTCCAGGATTATTTAAAAATTTTAAATGGAATGGCCATTGCACTATGAAAACAAGTGACTGCATAGAAGTTGCTTCTAGATGCCTTAGCCGTGTTTCTCATATTTTGCTTTAAACATAAATTTACTGCTGAATTTTTCTAGTTCTTGATTTTGGAAGAAAAGATATCATCTCCATAATTCAGGAGAGTGCACTTACTAGTAAAGGACCTTGCAAAACAAAACCTTTTAAAATAAATATTTTAGATATATAATGAAAAGAAATTGTTAGATTGTTAGTGTAAGCAACTGCATTCAAAGTTCCATTGTAAAATTATTGTCATACAATTGGACAAAAATATATATCATGTAAACCATCAAAATTCTGCAAACTTAGAATAAAAAATACATCCACAATACTGCTTATAAGGCCTACAAAGAAACAAGTTGGTAAAAGGATTTGTCCAAAAATTCAGAAAACAAAGGGTCTTAGTAGTTTTTAGACAATTCACAATCATGGAAAGGTAAAAGTTAGAAAAAAAAAAAATTATATATATAACCAATGATTGAGCTTGGCCTGCAGCAGAAAAGCAGCAGACTTGACTCTGTCTGAGGAGTAATTTTCCTAAATTCATACCTTAACTGGTTCTATTATAACTATAGTGTTATGATAGCTTAGAAATGTCACTGGGTGCATAACTGTACAATTACCATTGAATATTAAATACATTACCATTACAAGACTAAAATGTTAAAAATCTGAAAACTGGGTATATTCAAAATAGGAGCATTATCCTTAGAATCTAACAGAGAAAGCTTTGCTAACCAATTAGCAAAAAAATCTGCATCACCTTACTTTTTTATTTCAATATTAATCACAATGCCCACATGTGAAAAACCCCTTCACTTCAGTAAAAACTAGCCACATATTCAGCTGATGCTTTTATAGAACAGTCATTTGTCATTCCAAAGCTCCCTAATCAAATGTTGGAGTGCTACCAAAATAGTTTCAAATGTCACTGTATTTTCCAAATTCTGATTATTATTTCAAAATGGTACTTGACTGATATTTAAGCTATTTTAAGAACAAAATTTCCCGTGATGTATTGTGACCTTGAATTCTCTTTCAGCTACCCATGGAAAAACAGTAATTTTCTGCTTTAACTCCCACAGGTCAGACCATGAAACAAGTCTTTGCAGATCTTGCCTCTTTCCTCAGTAGTTCCTCTCCCTTTTCCCCTACTCCACCCTGTAGACAGGTTATGAAGTCATGATATTCAATACATCAAATTTTCTTTTTGTACAAATCTGGACAATGTAGTAATCTAGCACAGAAATTTCACAAAGACCTCAGATTGTCAAGTTAAAGCAGTTTTGCTAATATTTCCCAAATATAATTACCTGTTCTGAAAGTGAATAGAGTGTACAGCTGGAGACAGAATGCTTGCCATAGCACACTACACCTGCATTGTTTTCACTCGCAACAATGCTATCAACACAAAATGGTAAGTATTCCAATGGCCATTTCAAATAATCCATGTTTCTTTTATAATTTTAAATGTTAATAGCACTTCGAAACCTGTATTCCTCAAACTGGCCACTGAAAAATTTCAGTTTAATGGAGATAATCTTAATAATGAGTTTATAATCCAATTCGGGTTTGGAGGGCCTAATTAAAATTGGGTGCCATTAAGTCCATCATTATCTTGTCAAAATACACAATAAAATGAAACTAAATTCCTTTCCTTCTGGCCATTTTTCTAAAAGACGGGTTTTTAAAGATCATCCAAAATTTGAAGGACAATTGAGTTTCATCCATATCCTTAATGGTCTAAAAAGATAGGAGAAAAATTTTCCCTCTCTTTGTCACCTTTATGCTATCCTCACAATAAAGTTAATAGATTGTGAAAATATCCACTTTTTGAGAGGTGTGCAAGAAAAAATGTGTTCATTTCTGAAGGAGGCACTGACATAGTACTGGTCTCCCACCCAAACAAAGCAGAGATGACTGTGCAAAGCAAAGGCAACTATAGCAGCAGTTGACAGTGGAGAGGCTTTCCTGTTTACTGTTCTCTGAAGGGTTGGGTGTAGAACAGACAAATGGGAAACGTGAAAAACACGATCCCACAGAAGATATTTTCCTTGCTGTGAGCAGACATTATGAATTACATAAGACAATTGTCCATATTAAAAATAATATTGCAAATCTGTCAACACAACCCTGTTGGAGCCAATGCAGCTAATTCCTCTGATTTACATCTCAATGCAGCCCCAAAAATGTTCTGTTGCTCCACTTCTGGAGGTGGCTAGGAGCTGGGACCTGGGATCCAGAGGCAAATACTTCAGGCATACATTGCTGTCAAAAAATGGTGCATACAAGTGCAGTGAGAGAGAGAGGGAGCAAGGCAAGTCTATGGAATACAGCTTTGAGAACAGGAAAATTCCTAGAATTACAGCACTGAGTAATTGAATAATTGAGTAAAGAAATATTCTTAGAAAGGAATATTTTGTGATGAATGCTCCCCAAAAGGCACTGGGCACCATGAAAACAAAACAAGCCAAAACACGTGCTCTTCTTTTGCCTCTGAATAAACAAGGATTTTTCCATAAATTGGTGAACTCTCCCAAGATAGCAGCTCAAGCTTTAAGCATTCTCCTATCCAGAAAACTCACAGGAGCAGGCAAGGCAAGTGCTATCCAACTGGCTTTTCAGTGAAGTGCTATCAAATATTCCCAATGATAATGCAGATTAAATATCCTTGTACAAATATATCCCAGAAGAGGAATTCATTAAATACTTGGTCCTGATGGGGACCAATACAAGTGGTGTGTATGATGTTGTAGTCTAGACTTCTCAAAGGACTGACTGCATAAAGCAATAAGCAATGGTAGTAGCAAGGCTAAAGGAACAGGTTTCTCCAGTCCATTATCCCCTCAGCCATGCCAGTCCAATCACTTGTAAACCTGTTTACTGAAACATTCAGATCACGCATGCTTTCTTGCTTTGTTTAAGGAAAATAGTGATTTGCTTTCTTTCCTGAACTCAGAAAGAACTGTAACAACACAACTGAAGAGATAGTAAAAAAAGGTGCAAGAGTAAAAGGGGCTGAATTGAAGGGAGAAGGTGCATATGAATGACTTGGGATGTTTTTACTAGAGAGTACATCACTCCATCTAAGCATTCCCTTAAACTTTGGTGTCACAGTAGAAGTAAAATAGAGCTCTTAGGTGAAGTGTTGCTGTAAAAGTCATCATGGATGAAGGAAGGCAGCAGAAGAGTAACAGAGGTCAGATTTAATTTAAGCAATGCTATAAATCAAATCTAGAATGAAAATATGAGTCTCCCCTGCTGGGAGAATCAACTTCTCAGCCCAAACCCATTCTTTTCAATCATGCATTTCAAAAGGAATTTTCATGTGCATTTAAATGTGCATTTAAAGTCTAATCTCAGAGTATTCTTCACTCCAGATTTAGTGTATTTGAAAATAAAAAAAACACACCACTGAAAGAATGTTTGAGGAAAGTGGGATTAGCAAGAAGCAGAGAAAAGACTGTCTCAAGAAATAAGGGGAATCAGAAGTAGAGGTGTGCAGTATGAAGACCCTGATAGTAAAAGGGTTTTAAAATCATAGGGAGTAAGGGTTAAAAGGAAAAATAAGCTTAGTAGGCCCTGGAAAAACAAACACTCTAAGCACATGGAGAACTCGTACTTGCTAGAACTGCACCGTGTAGCTAGTACATGATAATTGATATAATTGTTAGATGTGATGATTGTTTAGTAATTAAATATAATTGCTGTTTAATCATAAGAATGATCATGAGAAACTCTGGTCAGTGACCTAAGAAAGATCACAAGAAACTTATGTCAATGTATACAATAGAACAATGTAAGTTTAATAATTAATATGTAAGTTATATAATGATAGAATATAAAATACATTCAGCTCGAAAGCCATGTCAGAGTCAGATTTGGGTCTGTACCCCTGATTCCCAGAGCTCTTAATAAAAGCACCTGCATATAATCATATCCCGTGATTATGTGTTTTTCTGAATGCTAACAACCCTAAGACCAGAACAATAACAGTAATTTAAAGGATAGTATTTAAAAAGCATAAAAGGTGCAAGATTAGGAATGTTCAGGCAATTTCTGCCTGCATGTAATTTTTTGGCTCATCATTAGAAACCTCCAGTGGTGTGGTAGGTCTCATATCAAAAAGGCAGTTGGCAAAGAGAAGGCTCATTGCAGTCATGAGTATAACTTAAAAAAATTAAATCATGACACCTAAGAGATAGATTCGCATTCTGACTCCACCACACTCCTGCACAGAATGAAAGATTTATTTGAGAGACTGAGTGTGTTATAAATCCTTCGGCTGCTGCAAGGATATCTACCTTCTTAGAATGTATTTGTTTTACGTAAAACTCATTAGAATGAAGAAAGAAACTGACTATTTGCCCCTAAATCTGAATACTGCATAAAATATTGTGTCACACTTGATTGGGTCATTTTATTGCCATGTCAGCTTGTGAATTAATATTTCAAAATATTCACTGCGGCTAAAAGAGCCTTCCATTTTATACACTCAACTCATAAATACCTCAGCTTCATCTCTTTTCTCAAATATTTTAGTGTGTAAAGGCAAATGGTAGGGGAGAAACTCAAATTTAAGAGGTGTCATTAAAGCAGTTACATGATTTGTCAATACTTATGTTGAATTTCTTGAGCATGAAATACTGTACCAGGGAGGCACTGCCCAGTACAAATTTTACTCCCTCCACCAGCTTGATTTTTTTTTTTTTTTATGTTTACTTCCCTTCCACCAAAGGAAAAGCTGCATTAGAGGCTTACACTCAGTTTTATAACCTAACCCTACCTTACAAGCTATACATCAATACAGAACTAATTGTGCATAAAATTTAAATTCCATTGCACTGCTACATAAAAATACAAAATGCTCCAGCGGTATAATGGCTGGTGCAGAGTTCAATCCAATAAGGGTTGCCCAAGGCAAGTCATACAATGCAATTACCTCTCACATACTCGAACTACTTTCTTTCACAACATTACTTTTATTATGCAAATGTATAAATCTAATTTTAATCCACAAGACCATCTAGAATATTAAAGGAGCACTCATGTCTTACTTTCACTAAGTGTAATTAAAGATATTTAAAAATTGAGTTTGGAGGAATGATTCTAGTGCAAGAAAGAGCTAGATATTGCCCTCAACCTAGATTATAAAATAGATATTAGAGGAAAGGAAAAAAAAAAGGCTTTGATTCAGTATGCTCACTTGTTCTCTCTTTTTTACTTCCCCTTTCCTTCTGGAACAAGAGGTGGTTTTTTTTCCAGATGAAGGTAATGTGGAAATAGGACTATGGACAAGGAGATGTCCCTGCTTCAATATGGGAGGCAGAAGTGCTGAATATTCATTGCTCTGCACCCTGTGCATTCATTTGGATGGCTATAGTGTTGCTTTCTGCCTAGCAGCATTTATACTCACCCTGCACAGCTGTGACTGATGATGGAAAGTGCTGAAACAATGAGTGAGCCACACTGGCTGTGTCAGCAAGAAACCAGAGCTGAGTAAAAATCTCTGCAGGAAAGTGCTGGGATAAAAGACAAAAAGTAAAGTGCCACTCACAATCAAGTGGGATGTGGAACTGAAGAGACTTCTGCTTTGATCTGGCACCCCTCTGTATGATACCATGAGTTTTTATGACCTGCCTGGGGAGAGGGTTTATTCCAGTGCCAAATGGACCTGCTCCTTCAGCAGTAACAAGGGATTTTAGAGCCTCTTCTATCAAGCATTGACTCTTGACTGGTGAAAAGACATCATGGATAAGAACTGTTATCTTAATAATCCCTACTGAATATTAACAATTTTTAATGAACCCATACAAAATGCACTCTGATCTGGTTGTTATTTTGGGTTCTCTGGTGCATAACTATTATATATGTGTAAGGCAATGACAGGTACAATTTAGGTTTCAGGAATTCAGAAAAATGAAATAACAGAAATTTTATTCCTGCTGTTTAAACTGAAATACTGAAGAATCATTTTTTCAATAATAATTAGAAAAAAAATCTACAGGAAATGCTGTGCTAATTCCAGGAAGAACCCAAAAATGTAAAGTGCTGTGGCCCTCATCCAAGAAATCACCTAGTTTATTTTCCTGCAAAGAATTTGCTCTGAGTATATTCTGCATTTTAAAGAGGTATCCAAATGCTTCTGAATTGACATAGCTAGCTTTTGTCTGGATTAGGTTGGCAGATTTATAAAGTCTTCTCCCTTTTCTTTATTCTCCAACCTTGTTTAGTAAACTAATGCTAATACCTGAAAGTGTCTCTTTGTTAATCTAAGTGATAACTTGATGCAGATAAACAGGGCTCTCTTCTCAAATCTCAGTACATGTAAAAGATAGTTTAAAGTTTAAAAAGCTAAACATAAATATTTACACAAAATATACTGTCATTTACCAGTTCAAATGTGGACATATTTCAGATTAAATGGTTCTTGAAACAGCTACACAAAGATCAAATAATGAAATACACAGGTGACTAATATATTTTTATGCTTTGTGACAATTTTTCTATTGCCATTGTTAAAATAAGGATTACACATAATTTTTAAATTCCATATTTTTTCTATAGTTTCCCATTCAAATGAATAAAACTTTTATATATTTTCTGGTCTATAATATTTTTTTTGCTTCTATCAAATACACCTTTTTAGGCTTGTCTCTTTTTATATTACTTTACAGAAAATGTAGTAAACTGTAATAAAAGATCAGTCAAATTATATTGACAAGCAGAAAGGGACTAAATAATTTTGCAATATATCCTGTATAATATATATCTCTTGATCCCTAACTCTAATGGAAGAGCTAGAAAATGAAAGCTGTGTGCTTTAGGTGATTAAGTTCCTTAGTCCTTGTCCCAAACCTCACAACTTCATGCAGGAAAGAATTTTTCCCAACATGCTCACAGAGCATGAAATTAATTAGAAATAGGATTTTTTTTTCCCTTTTGTCTACTTCCCTGTAAACTTTTGCAGTCATCTCACTCCCTTCTTCTTCATATGCTTTGGAAAATCTTCCCCACAGCAAGGACTGCTGTGCTTTTCAACTTCCCCATAATTTTTTGGTGTCGCTTTATATAATCTTTATTATTTTATAGTTTTTAATTAAACTTCCTCAGTCAAAGAGGGAGTAGGGTAACTGCAAAATACAGAAAACTCATAAAGTGCTATAATCCTTGTAAACTGAGACAATGTAATTTACCTTGTGCTATGTTATGGCATATCTGATCTCTGGCCTAATCCTATAAACTTTTAATTGGGTTAGTTCTAGATGCATCATCCCAATGGCTTAATTATAAGATTTTTGGTAAAGAAATGACACTTCTAGAAAGCACTTTATGTAAATACAGCTTAGATACAACTTTAGACATGAAAAGATACCATTAACTGAAAAAACAAAGACTTGGGAATTTTAAGGTAACCTTGAAGCATTGGGGGCAGTATATTTGCTGAAATAACTAGAGCAAGAAAATGTGAAAGTTTTGTTTTGTTGCCATCCAATAGACAAAAATTACATTTTGAGAAGATGGTCTCAGTGGTTCCTAAATATTAATATTGACCTAATACTGGTAGGTTTACTAGCCAATAAAACACAGAGCTTGGATATAGAACTATAAGCATCTCTTCTTCTCCAATACAAAATTATGCAGATCTACCTTGACATTCTCTTGGTGCTATCATTAAATCCCTAATGATCCTCTTCTTTCTAGGCAAGAGTTTATCATTCTGTTACACTGTTGGTCTGAATATGGGTAGGAAAAATCAGATGATAAAAACTACAGCAGTATGGGTCCTCCGTGAGTTGCTTGTTTCAGTGAGGGTCCTCAGTAAATCATAATAAACTCTGTGGGTCATCTAATAACAAAGATCTCAGAAGATTGGCTTTTTTTCAAGCTATGAAAGAGCATCTGGGTCCAAAGCCATATGTTAGAGAGAAGGTAAACATGAGCTCTTAGCTGTAAAAAACGCACTATTACAGCTATTTAAATTTGCAGAAATGCACGTAGTGATCCTGGCCAAATGCAGCTATTTCCGCTTTGTATATTACAGCTCCAAGACTAACACTAAAAATTCACATCTGTGTAGTGTCTCTAGTCTTAAAGGCATGTTAAGAAACTGAACAGAGGGGAGAAAAGATCTACAAGAATTATAATGGCCTGAAGAAAATCTTACAGTGATTAATTGAAGAGCTTAATCTGTTACTCTTATTAAAAAAGAAGATTGAGAACTGACTTGATATCAAAGGATAAGCACTGCCATCAGAAAAAAACCCAAACAAACCAAGACAAAACCCCCTGGATAATGCATGATACTATAATCTAGTGGAGAAACACTTAATGAGAACTCTTGCTGGAAGCTGAGGCCAGCCAAATCCAAAAAAGGATGAAGCAACGAAGAAGCTGCAACGAATCCTTGCAAGAAGATGGCTGATTAACCTCCTAGAACAAACTAGAGAGAAAACTAGCAGCTCCCTTGTGACTTCCCAATACAAATCCAGTGTCTTTCTGATAGTTTTGATCTTGCCAAATAGTTATGCTTTGCCAGATTATGGGATTTCAGGAGTGATACATATACAAATGTGCAAAATACAATGGTCTATGACACCTAGCAGACTAAATTACTTAATTATGTGTCTTAAAATTAAAATCTACTAATCTATTAAATCGGAATACTAATTTGTGTGGCTACAGTCCAAACAATGTGATTCAGAAGCTGATGGGCAGAGAGGATCAGTAGCAGAGGAACCATTGAGACCCAGCCATGTAAAAGGGCTAAAAGATACCAGAAGTCCTTGAGGGGTGTCTGAGGAACATTCCCCTGGCACTGACAAAAGTGCTGCATGACCTATCACTAAGGCATTATACTAATTGCTTAAAGGTCCCATTCATCCTTAGGGTGACTCAAAGTTGCCAAGTTAACAAACAGTGAACACTTCCCTCCTTTGTCCATCTTCTATTCCTAAAATTCACTTGGATATTCATATTAAACAATTTGAACAGAAATTGAACAGACCAGGGGAGCAGAAAGGGAGCCTAAATAAAAATCAAGTTTATAATGTGATGGACTTCTGAAATCAAAACAAAGCAAATAAAATATAAAATAATTTGTTGATATAGCTAACTAGAGAAATAAATTTATCAGACTAAAGCTGACAGTCTATCTTTATTCTTAGAGATGAAAATATACTTCACCACATGGGAGAACTTAGTGCTATGAAATTAATAAAAAATGCGACATAAATGTTCAGTCTCCACCTTGTATGTTTCAATAATTTAAAAAACAGTCCTTTCCAAACTTCCTGGATCATAGAGTAATCTATCTTCCAAATTAAAACTGCAACATTAATGTCTAAGTTGTGAATAGGTAGTAAAGGTTCTGTGGACCAACTGAGGGCTGCTGTCCAGCTGGGTCACTGCTTGCCTGTTTACAGAATAAGAAATGCCATCTAAGAACAAAGTTACCTCAAAACCTACAGCCTCAGAAAGGCAGATACTCCTTTACACTAAAAATTGGGGTGTTTGAAACTATTGGTGCAACGAAGTAATTTTCACTTTTCATGACATGGAGGAATAAAGTAGAACAATTAGCCATCCTTCTCATTGTCAATACTTTAGCCTTCAGACTGGGTTTTACACACAGTTTTCTCTGATAAACACCGATAAAATGATGCAGTTGATTATATAAAAGGTTTCGTTTTACAGTAGTATGAGACAGAGGAAAATAGGACTTGCCATACTCTGCTGATTGGAAATCTAATTGGTTGGTATGACAGAAATATGCATGGTTTATGCTTCAAACAATACAAATAATTTTTTAATTAGCTAAAAGATGAGAAAACACACTGCCATGTTATGTGCTAATCTGTCAGACTGAAAAGTCTTAAAAGTGATGTGGAATTGTAGTGATGATATTCTAGCAAGGTATTTGTAGGCTAGGATGTTGTTACATCAAAGATTTTGATAAGATATAAGTAGAGTCAATGTATCCACAGAGGATTTCAATAGAATATTGAATTAAATAGGTCACTGTGCACTAAATAAAGCTAAACATGCAGAAAGAATATATAAACGTTCGTTTTAATTGATGAAATAAAGCACACCATGTATTTTGAAACATCTCTAATTTAGACACTACTGTATGCGAAAGGATGTGATTAAAAAATAGCTTTTTGTAATAGTTATTGGTCACCTTGTTGCACCAGGTCAAGAAAACTCTATGAAAGGGCTAAAAAATTAGTATCAAGATCTGGCTTTCTAGAAATGCTTCTTTAGATGATGTTAATTCCTCCCTTCCCCTTGAGTTTGCTGGTGGCTCTCTGCATTAATTTTAGTGTGCCTAACACGAGTTGAGTCTCACAAAATTAGCAAGTGTGAACTACATTTTACCAGTCTCAGGATAGTCTGATGGTAAGCAGTCTATTTTACTAACATCCAAATGGAACAAAAATCATCTTTATGCCAGTGATGGTCCTGACCCCTGACTCTGCCAGACAATCTCTATGGGATAGTTTGTCATTACTGCTAATAGATCATCTGTAAAATAAAACATACAAATAAAATACATGCACATACACAAGCATCTCTGAAGACTTGCTTACAGAAGAAATAATTGAAAAATAATGATATTTTGCATAAGTTAAAAATTAGAGTTTAAGTAACAAAATACTGTACAAAACTAGTTACATAAATTATTCTGATACAGAGCAAAGGGACAATTTTAGACTATTAAGATGTGATTTTTTTCCCCTTTAATTAATTAGATTCAAACTTTAAACTATACTTTTTTTTCTCTTTCCTGTTTTCAGTTAAGTTTAGTATTTGCTCTATTTAATGTGTTTTCACAAAGAAAGTGGGCCCAATAAGGAGCCACTGCCTCCAAACATACTTGCCATGTTTTGGAAGGCCTGAAAATAGATGAAAGGTAAAGGAAGACAAAATGCAAGAAAGTGATAAAATACCAAAAATGATAAATGATACTTGATAAAATAGCAAACAATTGTGTCTCATACATAAGTAGTTGGGTAAGTTTGCTTGAAGTATTCACAGTAACCTTCATGCATAAGCAGTATCACTCTTCACTATTCATGGTCTGTGTTTACTTTTTACCCTCCTCAAATCTGCAGCAATTTCTTCTTTGTTTGCATGTCACAGGAGCCTTCTGGCTTCTCCTGTGTTGCAGTCTGTACTGCAGTGATATCTAAGAATGCATTTCTAAAAGCATTTGGTAAAAATTAATGGGAAGCAATGTCATATACTGTAGACACTAAAACAATATAACCTCTGTCAGGGATTTAGATTATAAGCTCAATGCAGATGACTTTGGGTTAATTCTTCTCAATGGTATTGCCCAGTATAATCAGAGCTAGACAAATACACTCACTGGGAAAAAAAAAATTGGCATGGAACATATTGACTTGGTTGATTTGGTTGAAGAAAATAGAATTTTAATCGAACATTTGCTGTGTTTACTCTAATTTCTACAATGCTCTTGTGTACAATCACATTTTTCACTGCTGCATGAGCTGGAAAGCCATTTTCTTTCTTCATCAATTACTGTAACACCTGCATATTCACTCAAAGCTGATGGAACAACCATTCATTATTTCCCTAATACTTCAGGAAGTCTATTTATGTGGAAAGCCAAAGAGCTTAATGAATGAAAAATACATGAGACAGCTTGTTAAACATAAAGGAATTGCATAATTTCCATAACCACACAGACAGTCCTAAACTTTTCTGGGCACAACTGAGACTATTTAAAAAATCTGCTACTAAACTTCTTGACTCGCTGGAATGGTAACATACACTCCAAATGGGGCTCATTCCTGTTGTGCTTTATCCCAGTTCTGATGCTTAGTATGGGTATTATGACAGCGAAGACATTTCCCACAGAGGGAAATTGTGTCAAATCTCAATCTGCTACAGTACATTAAATTTCATAGGTTTAATGCTGAGTCCTGTAGACACCAGCACAATTTTATTTGGGTTGTTATTTAATAGGACATAAAAGTGTTAATATTTTGACTTGATGAACTTGCTTTTTCCTTTCAGGAACAGACAGTTATGAAAAGTTATGGTGGTACATTAGTTACAGTAATTTGGTTTTGGGACACAAGCAGAAACAAATAAAATTCATTAACAGAGCCAATAGCTATAGCCAAAGCTAATAAAAAGGGCTAAAGGCAATTTATAAAAAGGAGTCTTAAACAACTACAAAAGACAGAAAATTTAAAGTGATCTTAGGAGTAACTGAAACAATATTGTTTTTCCAATACTTTGGCTAATGCTTTTGATTTTAAATCACTTAGCAATATATATAAGTAGGGTAATGCAGAAATTCCATTTGTTATTCTTGGTTCCATACATTTATTTACTTAAAATGTTTATAAGACATTTTTTAACAGGAATCAGACATGACAAATGAACCAGTCCAGAAAAATTGACATTCCCACTATAATTCTGGGTCTATATCCAGTTCTGAATTCTCTTTTCTTGTTAACGGTGGAATAGCCAGTGATGCATTACTTTAAAAAAGCAATTCTATGTTGTTATGCATGATTTTCTGTACCATTTTCTTTTTCTCTTTCAATCATCTCCAGATAGAGCTGAATCATGATTCTGACCTCAATAATATATTTAAATTTTTTTGAAATGAGTGAGATGGATCCCAAGTAACAATGCTGAGGACACTACAGTGAAAAAAGAAAAAGAGGGATTCTAGAAGAGGCAGCAAGAACTAATAATAGTAGCAGTAATCAGTATTAATTTAAAGCAGAAAGAGACAACCTTATTTATAAATCAGTATGCTACATGCCAGATTCTTTTCTTGAATCTGGAAAGCAAAATACTATACTGTTTTCACTATACCTCATGCAAAAATAGCATGACAGGTGACCTGAAAATGGAGTCGGGGACATCATTGGGTACATATCATTAGTGAGAAGACATACAGCTTTGTGTTCCTTGTGTTATCTGGAAAAGAGTCAAGACACTATGGGTTACAGAAAGCATTCTAATGATATGATGTGTGTAGTCAGCGGAACCAAGCCCATTAGGAAAACCACCCACCACACAAATTTATGTGCCACTTACATTACTGCTTCTTGGCTGTGGGTGGGATACTATATTTCCTAAGGGAAATAAGACCAACATTTTATTGCTCTAGGGACTGAAACCTGAAGCATAAAAATCAAAAATAGTTATAACTAAAAGCAGGCTCTAGCACAGTTAGCTCTCTCCTCTTTAATTGTCAGAATGTTAAAAATGCCTGTGCAGGCTTATCTAGACAAAGAGGACAAATCCCAGTAAGCCACAGCACGAAGGGGCAGAAGATCTATAAACACTCTTGTTTCATTTTGGCCACTGAGTATGTATTCCTTTTGGAAACTGCAGTAATATGCCTCATGCAGATGTAATTTTAGGGTATGGGACTACAAATTTCCACAGCAAAAGCTATCAAGGAGCACACAGATTGGTAGCTGTCAAGCAGGTAATTGCCTACTCTCTCTGCTCTTACATTAGGGTAAAGTTAGCTTAACCATACAACCATAGTCCATGAATATTCATAACATTTCACAATTACAACACCAGAATGTTTCCCATGCAATTCAGTAAAAGGAGTAGATCTTGTAATACCAGCAGGGTTCAGGAAACTGGCAGCACACCATCTATCTAGTGAGTATTGACACCAATAACAAGCTTTTCAACTTTTAATGACTCAAGAAAAAAACTGGAGAAAAACAGAATGTCACAGTTCATATCCACTTTCACAGTACAAAACTGACTCTTTGAGTTAGTCGGTTGCTCTGAAAGGAGCAGAAATTTCTCTGAGAGCAGGAACTGAACATGACAGCAGCACTTAAGACAATAACAGAACTCCTTTACACATATTACAATGAGTGAAGGCTGTCATCTTCAGACACTATCTTATAATTTAAAATTCTGCCCTTTATCAAGAGATGTTTGTCCTTTACCATCACAAGACACAAGCAAAAAGCAAGGGGGAAACCACTCACTTCTAAAATAACATATTTAAATTTCACACTGCACTTAAAAAAGCCTTAGTTTGATGACCCAAGCAATTGCCACAGAAAAATCTGCCATGGGAATTACCAGAACATCTACAATTTTCATCCATTACTACATGATGATACTGTAGTTTTGTTTCAGACACGCAACACTTAAAGAAGACCCCTATATC
Source organism: Lonchura striata (assembly GCF_050655825.1). Classification (NCBI taxonomy): domain Eukaryota; kingdom Metazoa; phylum Chordata; class Aves; order Passeriformes; family Estrildidae; genus Lonchura; species Lonchura striata. The sequence continues at coordinate 78,492,444 of NC_140705.1, read as the reverse complement.
TATGCTCACACTCAGATTTTCAATTACTAGCTTCTAGACCAGCTAACACTTCTGGAGTACCTTTCTTCAGAAAAGGTCAGAAGGCTACAAAAAAAACCAACTAAAGCAAAAACCCCAGCTTCCAAATTCAGTGCAATTCTGATTTCATTTTGCTGGACATAACATTGGCAGATGCAAAGTGAAGTGAAAGTAGATTCCCTGGTCAGGGTGTCCTAAGATGCAGATGGCTGGAGAACCATCTTCCAGCCACAAATGGGAAGCTGTAGAGGAGGAGGAGGCACTGCTATAGGCTTGCTCTCACATCCTGATGAGAAAAAAAATCATAATTTTCTCACAGTCTTTCTCTTACTGTTCCTTGAGGGAAAAATGTACCCAGTTGCATAGGAGGACATCATAAGAGACAAGAACTTTGGGTTTGACTCAGTATGTAAAAAATATAATAAAAGGGGAAAATAAAAAGAAAAGAGAGAGAGAATCAATCCCAGTAACTTGATAGCTCCTACTGTACAGTTTGGGAGAACACAAAACATTTCCCTTATGCTTTCTGTCACTAGAAAAAGAGTTCTATGAAGTGAACCTAGAAATCATACATTGTTTTGTAGAATTGAACCTGAAAGTCACTGCAAAGAATTAGTGATTCTTCTCCAGTTAAGGAGATTTGCTAATTGTATAAAAGATGCTCTTCAAGTTGGAATTACTCTGAAAATCCTAACTCATACCATTACATTTTCTGCCTCTCAGGGTGTAAAAAAGTTAGCTTTAAGATCTGTCTTATTTGAGTCAGAGAGATCTTCAGCTCAAGGATAACACCAATTTTGCTCTGGTAATATTCAGGAGGCTAGCAATAAATAAATACAGGTAAAGTATAAGATTTCACACTAAATAATAGGCACACTTGGCAGTGCTGTAGGGTCAAAAGAACTCAGAGAGAGGAGAACACTGAGATGAACTGAGCAATTCACAGCTGCTGGAGTCTCGTTTCAAATAATATTTATCTCCACTAGGTGTTTTCAGATATAAACATCAAGGTATGATTAAGAGACTGCTTCATGTCTTCTGGCACCTTCTATGCTGCAGACGCTGGGTCTCATTTTGAATAACAGTAGATATCTAATGTCCTAATCCTTGTCCACAGCTGATGTGTGCACTTACCACCATTCTGCTTGCTTTGTAAGTTTACTTCAGATGTGGGATAGCAAGAAACTGGCTGGCAATTTGTCCATTTTCTGTCTTTAAACAGCTTGAAATCCCAGAGAGCAGAGGTGTGGAATAGAGTCCTTCTCCAAGTTCCTGCCAGCATACATCCTTCCCTTACTCCATTAAAACCTTTTCCTCTTTATTCTGTTTGAAGATACTGGGAGAGAGGGGCGTTGACTTACAATTGCCCCTTTAGTGAGAAAACAAAAAGGTCTTGCAAGTAATAGTAAATTAACATATATAGTTCCTCCTTTGTTCAATTCAAAAGAGCTCTTGGAGGAAATGGGGGAAAACTGGGCTCTGGTAAAGGTGAAGAAGCCAGACAATAAAAAATGAGAATGTGAATGTTAGAGGTAAAATCTTCAGCCTTTTATAAGGAAATTAGTCTGTCCATGAATTCAGATGTGAAGAGTTATAGACAAATACCTGCAATACATCCTTCCAGATCTGTTTGTTCAGAGCAATGACAAAGGAAAATATTCATTTAGAAGAAACCAAATTCCAGCCTGCCAGCAGACTGTCAGAAAAATAACAGAGAAAGGATCCCATCCCAACATTATTCTGCGGAATTAAAAAAAAAAACAAAAACAAAGAAAGGCCTGGTCTCACTCACTAGCCTTTCACAAGACCCAAATAGATCTTAGATAATCAGAGAATCAGACAAATGGTTAACAAATTTGGAAGTAGACAGTATCATAAGGGCAGAAGTAAAAACAAGTAAAAGTAGTGGAGCTAAAAATCAAGAAAAAGACTAGAGAAGAGTATGAAAGCTGTTTCTGCTTGTCTGTCTCCCTCTTTTCCCACTCCAGAGTTAAAAAACCCCTTTTTGTCTTTGTCTTCTGATGTATCTTGTACCTCTGTTGCTGCAAAATTGCACTGCTTACTCATGTATTAATGAAACTGTTGTGCTGCTACACAAAAGGTGAAGTTAAATTCATTTGTTTATATATTGTTACTGAGAAGTAATTGACAAAACAGTAATAAATCTAAGGAAAGGACAAGATTTACACATAACATTTGATGCAGTTACCAATTTATAGATAATTTGGACTTCACATGCTTGACTTTTTAATCTTAATCATATTAACATAATACTATTTAATATATTAGGTAGCTTTATATGTCTTATGTACAAATATGTACAGTATATAACATTATCTATCTTTATGTCACTCCACTGAACCTCTTATGAGAGCAAAAGCTCATTGTTGCTTAAATGGACTGAACTTTCTGAAAGGGAAGAGAATTGATGAGTAAACAGGCTGCAATATTCTAATACAAATAGGTGCTGAGGGAGCACCTGCAAGAAATCAAAGCAGTAACCTGGCATTCTTTTGCTAAACAAGATATCAGTACTAGGAAAAAAGGAAGAGCCAAGGAACTCCCGGGATCTCCAGTAGCATTTGGGTTATTGCAAATGGAAAAATGATGTATTTTTCTTCATTAAGAAGGGTTATCTTTATTTTCAATAAGTGTTTCAATGTGTGAAGAATGCGACTAACATTTCCTTTCTCAATGTGGTGGAAAAGAAAAGGTGTCTCCTAACAAGGGGAAAGGAGAAAGTAATTTCAACAACTATCACTTGATTTTGTCCTTAGAATTAATTTGGCCACATAACCTTTACTGACCACTCACAAGGGCCCATAAACAATAATCATGTTGCCATCAGACTGTTGATAAATCCCATCTGGGCACTGGCCCTGAAACACTAGCTAGAATTCAGGACTGAAATTAGATATATTTTGTTCTTCAAGAGGTACACACACCATTTACTGTATCAGAACAAAAACTTTACACCAGTCTGCTCCAGATAATCTCCTTCCATCACTGAGAAACAAGGAGATAGAGAAACAGAACTAGGATGATACAGTGAAGAAGGCACCATGTGTCCTGACACCATGTTTCCTGACTTTTTTGTTTCAGTTTGCATCATTTAACTCTAATTATTTTTTCCTCTATTCATTTTTGTTACAGAGTTTTGAGTACAGGTCCCACTATTGGCAGAACTCAAGGTAGCAAGGGTGACCCCAATTTTGAGTAGCTTATCTCAGCCAAACCCAGACCTACTCTCAGGTGAGATTCTGGCAATTGTAAGGAACAGCCAATTTGGTAACTAACGTATTTTCCTTCAGAAACAGAGAAAAACCCCACAAACGCCACAGATTCAGTTTGACAATGCCTCTCTATCTTTACACAACACTGTCATTAATATAGATGAGGCCAAAACTTGTGAAAGCAGAGGAAGAAGTAAAACTTGATTGTGTCTGGGCAATATGAGTTGGAAAGCACAGCATAAAAAGAAATACAATCAGCTCATTAACTTTCAGATGCACACTATGTAGCCAAACTCTGTAAGGTTTTGTCATGTCGAATCTTTATGTTTCTAACTATTGGATCAATTTGTTAGCTGATTAATCCAAAAGCTATTCTGGTCTTAATTTTTTCTCTGGGGCCTGCAGAAGTATATCTGACAAGGAAAGCCCTCTACAATTTTCTCCAAGGACATCCTGATTTTCTTCCTCAATTTCTTCTGTGGACAAATGCTAGAACTAAGTTGGCCAAACAGATTATTGTTTTAAAGGAGTAAGGCAATCCTCTTGCATGAGGCTAAAGCCAACAGTTTTAAAGTTAGAGGCCTATAGACCAGCAACATTATCCATTAACAGGCCTGATGATTTTAATCCTTTATGGGTCTAATGGCTTGACAAAGCAGTGAAAATAAAGTATTTTAAATGAATTTAATTATACAAACAAATATTTTGATGCAGGATATAATGTATTTTTTTTTCTTTTTTATTAACTGTAATAGCTTTGTGAACAGTCACACAAAAACAGAATAGGCTTTTAAAGGCCTCATATGCTCCTGCCTATTATTAAAGACTTGGAATTAGAATAATGTTCTTATGGCATAATCTTGCCACAGCAGCCAATTATTTGTATCAATTGCATTTAGCAAAATAATAAGATGAACACTTAAAATTCAAACTCAGGTAAGTAACATTATCATTTAAAACAGGAATACAAAACTACAGAAAGCATCTCTTTGTACAGTGAGAACAGTCAGTAAATACACAAACTCTTCTCCTGTGTCTGCCATGAAATGCCAGTACATTTAGAAGTGAATTGACTTTTTGTATTATAAATGACTACATAGACTGGGAGGAAAACTCTTTCAATCTCAACTCCAATCTTCAGTATTCAATTGCTGCAGTGCATCTTTTCAGCTTAACGGGAACAAAAAAACCCTCTGCACTATTTTAATGTTTCAAACAGAAAAATGATGGCGGATTAAAAGAATAGAAAATAACTGGACAACATTCCTTTCACTATTTTTTACTCCTTACATCAGGAAAAGTAGCTTATGCACATGCATTTTACCAAAATGTTCTTCCTAGTAGCACCGTATTTGATCATCCGAAGCAGTGTAGTGTAAATTACTTTCTTTTTCATTATTTTTACCATCCAAACCTCTCAAATCTTTATCTTTCTTATAAAGAACAATAATCCTGTATGGATACAAAACCTGGGTGGATTTAAGCCCTACATCACAATCAGAAAGTATTGTGATCCTACTAAACATGAAATGCTGCTGAATTGATCTGCTGGTTTTGATACCATTCCCACAGTTTCCCTCTAGTACATATCAACAATTATCCACATGGAAGCCCTTGAAATATTTTCACTTGGAGCATTTTAAAGAGAGGTCCTCAGCCATTATCAGAGTGACATTTGCAGCAAGTGATCTACGTGTCTCAGACTTTCCTTTGAAAGTGCTAAGAGGCTTAAATAGCTCACACTACAAAACAAATTAGACCCTCTAGATACTACTTAAAATCAAAGAATTATCATTTTAGCTAAATCCACAGTTCATAGCTCTTTATTAGAGTACCAATAGAATGAAGCCTTAAAATTGTTTAGCCGATTGTAACTAAAATTCAGCTTCTAAAAGACTATTACAATTCTTGCACCATTCTCCTTAGTAGCATTTTCTATTTTAAACATCTGTTAAAATCAGTAGCATTAACTTAATGGCATAATCTAGCTGGGCTTTTTTAAAATTAATCAAACAAATTAGCATTATGGACTTTTAACAGAGACTGAAAAGAGCTGATTAGAATGCCACACATTAAAGTAACAAGCACATCTGTACTGGGGCAAAGAAGTCTCAGCAAAGAGGTTTCCATGGTGCAAAGCACATTTAGGATCTTATGGCTGATGTGTGTTCGTGAAGTGATAAGAGAAGATCCTGTGACATCAACTGAAATATATTTCAAATAAATAATAGGCAAAATAAAAAACATTTCTGTCCTTCCTGCACCTTCCCCTGTCAATGAGGAAGTCAAATAAGTGCATAAGGATAAATGACTGGGATACTCTGTTCCCAGACATTCATAATGGCTCATATAATACTGAGATGTGCTACTATAAGATTCACCCAGTGGAAAAAAACCAGCAGAGCAATCTCAGTTCAATCTAACTATAGAGAATATCTACCTTGCACATTCATCCTCGATTTAAAATTAAAAAAAAACATATATTGCAGTTATACTCAAAGACTGCTTAGTTATGCAAATTCTCAATCCACAAAGCTTCAGATGTAGTGTGTAATATTGATTAGACAAATAGCGATAAGAAATTTTAAAATGTCATCAGATTCAATATGCATCAGCAATCAAAATTCCAATCTGCCTGCAAATATCTCCCAAACGTGAAATGCAGAAACAAAATCTCTTCTGAAATTTCCAGTTCTTCCAGGTTAGTAATATGTCAGTATAGGGCTCTCTCTACATTACATGTGAAATTCCCTTACTTCTTGGACCTTCTTATAAGGAGAAAAAAAGAAAGTAAATAAAAGATAAAAACTAGGGGGGAGTAGAGTTAATGAATTTATTTAAATTTTTTTTTGATGGAAGTAAAATAGTAATTTAGAAATAAGAGCAAAAAAATGAATGAAAATTCAAATTTATGTATTCACTGCTCTTCTCTAGTTGCTGTTTCTATTTGCATTGCTATTTCTCTTTCTCTTTTGAGGCTGGCATTATGGAAGGAGATTCAATATGGCTTGTGTTATGTAGGAGATGAGATGCTTATGACGGTATATTTCTGATCCTAAAGTCTATTTCTCTATCAGAATACTAAGGTTTGCATTGTTTCTCATGTAGTGGCAGGTATATGCTGCTTCATCCCTTGTCCCCTCAAAGGCTTTTGTAGCTGTTGGTCTTACAGTGTTAGAGTCCTCTTTTGCCATCATCCACTTTTCTTTCAGCCTTCTCACTTAGCTTTGTCTCTCTTTTTAATCCATATGGATTCAAATCCAGTCTTCCATCCACTGTTTGTGCTGTTTGTGTGTCCTCTGCCTTCCTTTCTTACCTCAAATTGGATCTGTTCAGATCAGAATGTTTGCTACTCTCCTCTGCAGGGGCCAGCATGGCAGGTTCCAGTTTTAACTTTATTGCACAGGACAGAAATAAACATATCTAATGACAGTATTGGAACAAAGTAGAGTTTTCTTTACATTAAAAAATGTTAGAGGCCACAATGCACCATACAACTGAATGTTAATCCCCTCACTGAGTGTGCTGGAAAGCCATGGCTAACCACTGCACAAGCAGTTGAGCCCAGATAAGGAAGCTGAAAAAGAGATGTTACTTTGTTGAAGGACTGTTGAAGGAATTTCATAAAAGTTAGAGCCATCACTGCTTTTGGCAGGTGCTTTATGAACAGATTTTGTCCAAAGTGTCCCTAGTTACCTAGCAAGAAAGAATATAAAGCCGAAGAGATGAACGAATCAGGTCAGAAGGACAAAGTTCAGAACAGACCAGAACTGAGCAAGTATTTATGCATTTGAATGTCAGACACCAACCCTGATGCTGGCCTTTCAGACTGTTAACAGTAATGCTACAACTCACAGTGGTACCTGACAGCTGGAGCAAATTCTGAAAACCTTCTGACCGTGCAAATTTGTATCAGAAAAGTTCCAGTAAAGTTCAACATCCACAAGTAATGTTAAACAAAGAAAGTTGCAAAGCACAGGGATAATGAATCAGTTCACTGAACTCTTTAAACATTATTGCTTATTTATGATCTTTCTTAATTATTTTAGATAAGAATGCACACAGAATTAACAGAGTTAACAGCATTTACTGAATAGTCTTTGTCATATCACACAAGCATCTTATGTGAAAGAAATAGCAACTGGTGGAGTATGAGAACTCTCATAAGAGTTAATAGAGCATAACCAAGAACAGGATGGGAAATGGGATTCTAGAATAAGTGAGGCTTATTGAATAATAGTATGAATGAGTTTTACAAACTTGCAGCTTTGTGGCATGTTTAGTTGCTGGATCATTTCTATTTTGTAGTTATACTTCTGCAAGCTAGATCCATGACATTCTTTTTATCTTGCTAATATTACTTCCCCCAGTTGCCCACTTAAATTTACTACATATAAAAGCTGAAAGCACATTACCTCCAAGAGCTTTGGGAAGTTACATAATCTGAATCAATTTAATTACCATAAATAAATGTCAAATGGCTGAAATACATTTTCTCTGATTAAACTGTCAAGGGCAAGAACATGCAGGAAGACTGTGCCATTGTTTTATTCTTCTTACAGTAAAAAAAGGAAAAAAGTGTGAAAAAATAGTATTTTATGAGTGATCTATGCATAAAAAAAAAGTGAAGCAATACTTTCCAAAGACAAAGCAATGACCTAGTAATCCACTTCATTAGTAACTAATGAATTCTGATAATGGAAACAGAAATCTGAATGCTTGAATCATACTGTTCTACTTTCAAGCCTTGTTTTAAGATTTTCTGCCCCCAGTTTATGAAGAAAACACACAGATGTTTCAATTTTCTACTCATCTAAAATAAAACATAGAGGAGTCCAACATGCTTGCTCAAATAATTGACCCTGTAAAAGTGAATAAAATATTTTTGAGAACTGTTTCCTAATGCTTTACACCTTAAAGACCTCTAAAACATCTATTTTTCACCTTTAAGGGTAAGGAAATTTGAAATGACAGGTCCAGTTGTCAACGACTGCTTTTCTTGACTGAGGTCCCAACTGAAAGACAATCTTTCCTCTGGTAGCAGATTTACAGATTCACAGGTTTAGTAAAAACCAGCACCTTTTAAAAAAACCTTGGATTTCAAAACAGTCACTTTTACAGTACTAACCTTTACATATAGTAAACAAATAAACAAATTGTAGAATAGTGTGATTAAGTTGTAATGTTGATTTTGATATTTGTTATAGAATTTCAAAGACATGATTTCTAGTAGCAATAGAGCACTTGGGACTCAGATATTTATATCCTGTACATGTACCTCTTCCCAAAATGCTTACTCCTTTCTGCGACTTTAGCTGCTACAAAATACATATACTATTGAGTACTGTTCATTAGTGTCAAAAACAAGCATACTTTAAATATTCTTCTCATGCATTATGCATAGGAAAGGGCAGGCTGAAAGAATGTCAAAAATAAATGGATTGAAAATAACAGTTAAGCGTTATCTAAAGAAGATGCAATTCCTCAAAGTGGATGTATCCCTTATTTAAATGATCTCTTAATCAAAATTGCCTAAGGAAAAGTACAGTTACATTAGCCAACAAACGTAGTTAATTTGGGTTATTTCCAATTTACAATCTCTGAGCTAAAGCTTAATACATTTGTTTTGAAAAAACCTTTCTGGAACAAAGTCAACCTTGTTTGTTATGGATTTAAAATCAGGAAAAGGTTGAAAATGTGCATTTTGGAAGACCAGTGATCAGGAATTGACTACTGCCCCTTTGTATTACATTCCATTAACAAGATGAGAATCAGCAACCACTTTTCAGAAGGGGCAGCACAGGATGGCGCAGTGCCCCACTAGGGGTGTAAGACGTGGATCTTGAATAGCAGGAGTGGCAGCTCTCACTTGTGATCTTGTCCCCAAGGCAGGCCTCTAAAGACCCAGAGGAAATGACCAATGAAGAGCACTACAAAAAGCAGCTTCCACAGTTGTGCTACCTGTGACCAGGTCCCTCTCCTGTCCCAGCTACACAAATCCCTGACTTGTCTAACTTTCAAAAGGTTAGAACTAGCTGTGCACCACTCTGGCATAAACTTTGCTTGGGTTCAGTTTAAAGAATGTTAAATGTAAATAAATGTGGATATTGTTTAGTTAGACTAATGCAGACACCAAACTACTTTTGAGCTAGTGTCAATTTATATAGCTATATTGATTTTACAGATTTGTCTTCTAGGCAATTTCCTTTGGGTTTGCAATCTTTTATTATTCATCTTGTGCTGGGTCCCTGCTGTTCACTTGTTTCTCTGTTAACAACTGTGTATAATATAAAGCACAATGAGTTTTTAACTGCAGTATGAAAAATTGGCCCTGAGGAAACTGAGGAATTGCTTACTACCTGCCTCCAGCAGTGCTCCACAAAGAGCACAGCAAAAAGTACAGAAGAGCAAACTAAAATTCTCTCTGCATTAGGCCTGTCCTACAACACTGAATGGGAGAGGCAAGAGAAAGCTTCCCTTTGTACTTAAGATTGCTGCAATCTCCATCATCAATACAGCACTGTTGCCACACTTATAAAAATAAAGGAAAAGAAGTAGAAAAAATAGAAAAAGTTTTCCTCCAACTGATAGAGGCATTTGAAAAGGAGCATATGTGAATAAGAAAATAAAAAAATTAAAAGGAAAAAAGTGTCTTCTCTCATTCAGAGAGAACTTCAGCTTGTTCATTTGCTCAGCATCTCTTAGCTGACCTCACTGGATGAGAAAGTGGCTGTTAGTTAGACAGCTCACAGCCTGGTCAGGTGTGGCATCAAATCTGAACTTATAAGTCCCACTGGATATTCAGTGAGTTAGGGGAAAGAAATGCACTCCACTGCAGTCCGCAGCTTATTCTGCCATACACCTGGTCTTTGAACACTGATTGCCTGGTGCCTCGGTCACCAGGAGGCCAACTGTGCAATGAAGGCAAAAAAGCCCCAGACCTCAGAAACCTACATGGAATCCCAGAAGCATATATTTTACTATCCTAAAAGAAAATAGTTTATTAATTTTTAAATGTTTTGATTAATGTTTTCAAGATTACTACAGAATGAAATATAGTATTAGAAACATTGTTGTGCTAATTTTACAAACATGTAACAAAGTGTTGAATTTTCTGTAGCTCTAAGGAGTTTAATGAAGAAGTAACTAGAAACTAAGCCTTTTCTAAAATCCCAATCAGAGAAATAAAAAATGAACTATCCTTCCCCTTAAGTAACCAACTATTATTGTAGTCACTATTGTCGTTGGCCACTGTTTACACCATATTTTGCTAAAAAAATTTCCATCAAGGCAAAATTCAGCCTAATGCTGGCATAAAAGGAAGAATTGTATCAGTGTTTAAAATGTAAAGTACATTAGAAAATTGAGTTGCAATTTTTAAGACAGAAAAAGATATAGCACATGTATGTGCTAACTCCAAGGGCTGAGATGAACTTTACATGCCACCACTAAGTGCTGAGAACACATTTGTCTGATGAAGATTAGTTTAAATATCCTCAGGGCAAGTTATTACACATTCTGTATTGGTGGAATTTATGACAAGCAAAAAATAAGTGGCAAGAATAGATGCTGCATAATAACATCAGACTGCATCACTTCTTTGTTACTGTGAAGAAATTATCACAGAAGTTTGCCAATACAACTGAAAATGGTGCAGCCTATGTAGTTACTGAAAGCTAAGTTCATACTGCCATAGATATCTGCATAAGCCATACATCAGAGAATGGGGGGAAGAAATAAAAGTAGGTTAGAAATCACAAGTGATTTAAAAATGCAACATATTCTGAAAATGTTGATAGGAAAATGAAAAAAAAAAAAAAAACCCTAGAAAATATGACTTAAGGATAGTTCTCTAGGCAAGCTTTCTGTTTACAAAATCAGTGCACTACTAATTCAGCTTCTTAAGTTTTTGGCAAGGGAAGGTTAACAAAGAAAGTAAGATAAGCCATTATACTTAGAACAACTTGGATTTTAGCAGCATTAGCTCCTTTTCTGCTTCTCGAAAACATTCAACAAAAAACAACTTACAAGATTTGATATAGAAGTGTGAAAGACTTTATGGGATAGTCTAATTGCATATGATTATGAAGGAATATATTTGAATGGCCACAGAGACATATGCAGATGATGCAGAAAGTAATTTTATATTCAGCAATGCTGAAAAACTAGATATGATTATTAGTGCCAAATAGACAATATCAGTTCAAAAGGAGACAGCAAGTGTTGGCCTGTCTAATTATATCACTTTTCAGTTGAATAAAAAATACAGATTCCAACATCTGCATGGACTAATATTGAATGTGCACCACACTTTTAAGGATCTTAATTTTACATGTTTTAAAACCTCTTGAGCTTTTAGCAATAGAACAGTTTTCTTGTGATTAAAAAACTGTCACAATTATCCAGGTTTCTCATCCCTGAGTTCAAAAGGAGGAGACAAATGTTCAGTATTAGGTGACAATTTTACTTAGTGATTAATAATTAATATTTTAGTAAAGCCCTCCTATTGGAATATGATATTTGTGTGTGTGGCAAAGTAAGATTGCACAAGACCTATTTCTGAGCCTAAGGCAATAATTTCTTTTGTAAGTACATAGCCGCGTGTTTTTCTTTTAATGTATATTTTTATTTTATGCAAAGAATAATATACCCTCTTATGCAAAATTATTATAGTCTGTTTAAATATCAAGAATACTTTAGGAGCTCAAGAAAAATTTATTTATGAAAAAAATTCACCTACTAAGAGAGGCATATAGTCATGAAGTTATTACAAACTATACCAGGCTCTGTTTTTGACAAAACTCTTCCAACCATGAAGAACTGACACAGTTCAGCATGAAACTCAGGCTAAAACATCTGAATGCTGAGCAACTTGCTATGTAGCTCAGGCACAGGCCATAGAGGTTGATTACCTGGCACAATTTAATGGAAGATCTTCTATCTGGAGACATTTTGTGTGATGCTGTTACCCAGTGGAAAAATGCTATCCTGTCATGCAGAACCTGAGAATTAGGCCCAATTAGGAAGCAATGCCAGATGAGAAAAACCATAATCCATGTTCAGGGCAATGTGGCATTTACATCATTGCTGCTGTAAGAATTGCTGCTGCTTTTTAATTGTGTGGCAAAACTCAGCCTTAGCAGTGTTTTTGTACTAACTGAGATGGGAATGGCAAGGTTCAGTCCTGCAGCAAAGAGAAAGAAGCTGTGGACAGCCAGTGAATGTAAACACAATTATTGGACTTGAGGGAAAAGCCTGTATGCTGAATAGTTACTACAATTAGCCAAAACATATGTCTGCAAGAGATCTCACTGCTCACCCAACACTCTTAATGGGCTCCCCTGACAATGCTCCTTGTTAGTACTTTCTAGGATGCAGACAGACATGAGGAGAGGGGTCATGGAAACATGCACTGTATCAGACCAGAAGTTGAAGAGAAAGATATAACCTCAGAGATTTCAACAAAGTCTTAATCTCCAAGGATAAATCAAATAAATTAATAGCAATTTCTGTAGATAATTTTGTCAGACTTCAAGCTGCATTTTGTATTATCTCTTTAGGCAATCATTTATCTGCAAGTCTCTGTGGCAAAATAGGTAAGCCAACTGACACGAGAAAATTGACAGTTCACAATCAATAATATTTGACCACAGACACCGTTGTCAAAAAAAAACATAATGGAAGGTGAGGAACCCTCTAGTAGATAGAAAAAGATAAGACATGTCTAACAACCATGGTAAACAATACTGTCTCAGCAGAAAACTATATGGGGGATATTTGCCCACTCTTAGGGAGATTTTCTGACAACCAGTGTATTTGTGAAACAAGACTCTTCTACCCTAAAAGGAACATGTCATTATTAGATAAACTGGATTTTGAATTATAGAAATCAGTACAAGATCAAGATCTCATTGAATAACACAACTCCTGACAGGTAAAATAAGTCTAATAAAAGACCTCAAAAACTACAAGTAGAAAAATTAATAAAATGGGTAAAAGATTAATTTCAGGATGCAGAAGACAAACAACACCTCAATGAAACTTGAGGAAACTGATAAAAGATAAAAATTCTTTAGCCCCAGTGAACAATCAAGAATTTCTAGAAAATAATTTCTAGGGATTTTGTGAATGGAACAAGGACCACAAACTGTCTTGAAAATGTTGCTTCATTGGCTTGTCATTGGGGTTATCAAAAGTTGGTCTTTTCAGTTCCATATGCAATAATTCAGGAAGGAAGGGAAGTGAAGGAAACATGCACATCACTTCTTCCAACAACAAAATCAAGAATCCGTCCTGGACACCCAAGAGGAAGTTGGATTTTGGAGCAGGATTTTGTTGTGTCTTTATTGATTCTTGAATCAAAGAGAGAGTAGTTTTATGGTAGACCCAGAAGAAAAACCTTCTCGTAAAAATAATTTAAACTATATTTTTAACTTTTTACTCATGATCTAGCATCAGCAAATAACTGGAATTAACTTTTGCAATTTTCATCCTTGAGTGGTGATGGACAAGGAGTTGAATTTGATGACTTGTGCACCAAGTCCAAAGACAAAATGCATAACAAAAGTAGAGTTGAAGGAATCTAACAGTAGCATCATTTGAGGCAGGAAAATGATAGTAATATTGCCTATTGCCTTACAGATTTTCTGTTCTGCAAAATGTAGTATAAAGTCTTGACTACAATATCTTCAGGCACACTGAACTTGCTTACAGCATAAAATCTTTGAGCTCTTGGTCCAGTCAAATGGGTTCTTAGGTATCAAATAAAATTGTTCGCGTTCTCTGTGGCAAGCCTCTCAGGATTTTTCATAGAGGTGCACAGAGAGAAATGAAAGAGAAAACAACTTCTATTTCTGCTCCTTCTTTTTCCTATGTGGAATGTGTTTAGAGAATTGTTTACCTAGAGTGAGTGCTTGATTAGATTCTGGTGAGGATTGTTTGAGCCTGATGGCCAATCCAATCAACCTGTGTCTGGACTCTTGAGAGAGGGTCACGAGTTGTGTTAGAATTAAAAAAAGAAGTATGTAGTTTTAGTCTCTTCCTTTTTATATAGTATATTAATGTATTTTAACCATAGTTATAACAAAGAAATCATTCAACCTTCTAAATCGAGTCAGACATCGTCATTTCTTCCCATTGAGTTCACCTACATTTACAATAGTTCTACATAAAGTAAGAAAACAAAATTATATTTTTCTTTAGATATCTTTTAGTATCTTTGAATGGCATGTGGAACTGTGAATGTTAATTACAGTAATTACTGTGGTTTGCATCAAGCAAATTATGGACTGATGGATCCAGATTTTCATTAAGAGATGTCTGACAAAAAGATATGGTGCTTACAAAAACCATGTTGAAAGTCTGCTATACATGAGCTACACCAGTACAATCATATGGCCCATCCAAGTGAGGCAAGACTTTAATGCTAGCTAGAGTTAAAAGATTCAAGAGACTGAAAACACAGAAAAAAAAGCTCCTTCTACTGATGAGCTACTAAAGAGAGGCTACAATCAAGTCCAGTTCTGCTACCGTAAATGTCAAGCAGCGACAATGAGCCAACTGGTAGTTCACACTTCAGCTTGACAAACTTGAGACATTTAGAATGAGCTTGGCAGATTTCATCATTTCATGAAAAAAACTATTCTGCATCAGTCAGATAGAATGATCACAGCTTTCTTTGAACAGTCAGAGCCAAAGTAATTGTGAAGATATTGGGTGCTAAGACCTAAAGGAAGACTCTGATTTGTTAACAATCCAAGTCTCCTTCCAGTGTTAGATGTAATCCAGTGTAAAAACTTGATAGCATCTTGCTGATCAAAAGGTGCAATCCCATCCACCTTGTGGAGCAATAGAATATTACTCATTGAGGTAATCTTCAGTATGATAAATTTCTAATAAAATGAGCTAAATTTTCAGTACCTGGGAATGCACTCCAATCTCTGCTCTTTTCTGCAAATGGAAATATTTGCTGTGGAGCCCTTTCCCCTGAGAAATGAACTCTCACAATTTTTTTTTATTTTGGAGGTACAAGCAGAACTGACACTTCTCAGTGTCCACTGGAGAAGATAAGAAAGTTCAGACAGTGGCAATGCCAAAAAATCACTGAATTTTCCATCTGTTTCACATGAAATGTAAACTAATTTGGTTAAAAGAAATGTCAGTCTGCTTACCAGAGGTTACTAGCTTGAGATACACAGGAGTTTTATAAAAGAAGGGAACACTACTCTGTGCCACTCTTATGTGACTTCAGGTGTGTCTCATTACTCCTGAATTTATCCCTAGTGAGCAGCAACAATGGAAACATTTCTGTAAAGTTTTGCAGACTGTTGGTGAATCAACTGTAAGAAAAATGATAGACCAGAATATTGGCATCTGACTCAAATGGAATATTTTTCGTTAAATCTCCTCTTCCTGTGTGGTTTTAAAAAGCTGAGGTCCCTAGATTGCTCTAAAATATCCATGTGAATGAAGTATCTCAACATGCAAATAATGATAAAGTCTTTGCTCTCCTAAAAACTGGGGTCAAACATCATACCTTCTGGAATCCCTTGCATTTATTACTAGAGATGCCTTCTAAAACCACTGCTACTTACGGATTGTAGAAAACAGCTGCAATTACAACAGTTAAAAAAAAAAAAAAAAAAAAACCCAGAGTACTTTTTAAAATTCTTGCACTAGAAAGCCTCCCAAAGACAGTAAGGGTAAGAACTTTAGGGAATAACAGCTCACTAAATACAGCTCAAAATTGCAGCACAGCACAGCCACAGAAACCTGTCCATGCCATATGTCCCCCAAACTCCAAAGAAGAAATACGTGAAGCCTTAGTTTCTGTGCTCTTTTCAGTGGAGGCAGAAGCTGCCAGTGAGGAAGGGCTACAAGAAATTTAGTATCTTATCCTGGAATGCAGGACCCTCCTCCTTCTCACCCAGATTTTTTCTCCTGCCCATCTTTCCTGTATTGTGTCAAATTACACACACTGGAACTCTAGCCCTGCATTTAACAGCTGAATAAAAATAGTAACTGAATTAAAAAAAAAAAAATAGAAACTGAATAGTGGTAGAGGTTCAAGACCATGCATTATGCAGAAGCTTATTCAAGGGAAATAGTCAAAGAGGAAGATAATCTATTTAAAAGCTACAGGAATTACTAGTAGTATCATATGCCACAATATGAAAAACTGCAGCTCCTACTGGTAATTAAAGTGTGCTTTCATGGAAAAAAAGGAACCTGAGGGCTTTGAGGCTAGCGACCTGATAGTCCAGAACTCCCTTTGTAGAGTTGTTACGCTGAGAGAAGGTGCAATGGAGCACTGGAACATAGTGTGATTTTTCATCAAGATAAAAACTCAGAGGAAAATCTGAATAAAATGGGGTCATGATACCATGGTAAAAAGTTAGAATTAGAGCTTCACCTGTAGTACTGCCAGAGACAGACCATTTTAATGGTTGTACTGGTCTATGAGGAGCAAAAATGCATCCCCAAGGAAGCAATAAGTGGTTTTCAACAATAATGAAATACTGAGGGCACTCTGCTTTAGGCAAGCACAGAAGGATTGGAAAATTGGAAGAAAGAGAGAGGAAACAGTATTCCCCACTCCTTTAAAAACTACAGAGGGACACACAAAGACAAGAGGCTTAGTATGTACTAAGCCCTAGTAACACTTGCAGATGCAGTGTAGGTATGCACACAGATAAACACTCAGAGAAACTCTCTTATATTTTCTTTCTCTGCCTTAAAGAAACTTTGCTTAATATGTTTCAAAAGCCAGTCAGTGAACTTAAATGTCTGAAGCAGCATTTTTAGATGCATCATCTGAAAAGCACAGCATTGGTTGATGTTTTCCTCACAGTACACAAGTAACCTGCCCCTGCCACACACATACTTCCCAAAGTAAAAAGAAATGATGGGTTAAAAAAAAAATATAAGAACTGTTAAATTTAACACCCAAGTCTCAGGATTATACTGACTTTTGGCAGACAGACTACAAAGCATAGCATAAAATATCATGATACATGTAGAACAAAGGCAGAACATCATAGTATTCCTGGTGCAAAAAGAAGAATACTTATTGAAAACAAAACAAAATAAACAACAAAACCAAACAAGCCTTCCTGTATATTCTGGATTAAGTATTCAAATGAAAAATATATTAATCATAAGCTAACTAACCATGCACTCCTTTCACATATGATGTAGAACATATGGATTCATACAAAAACTGCAACATGATTCAAATTTTATCTTAAGAAGTCCAATAAATGAATAAATATGATCACACTTTTGAAATTAAAAGTTATCCACACATTTCAAAGTGGATTGGAGAAGTCATTAGTAATTTTGTTACTTTGTTTGAGAGATTTTATTAAAAAAAGGAATTTACTCTGTGGCTTAACATTTTTAATGGGTGCTTGTGTTAAAACTTGAAAATCTTTTATAATTGTTAAACCCTACAGAATTATTTTTTAAAAAATATCAGTGTGAATACTGCAGGGTACCTAAGTTGAGATAACTAATACCTGCTGCTGTTTTCTACTTGTTATTGCAAGCACTATTTTATCAATTAGTTTTGAACACCCATCATCTGTTAGCAGCAAACAAAATTCAGTGAATGTTTGGCAAGAAAAAAAGGTGAATACAGATGACAATGAGAGCCAAAAAGACAATCCAGGAAATTAAATCTACCTCTCCCTGGAAAATTAATCACTTCAGTTTATAATGGGTGTGGGAGTAGTAAGGAAGTAGGATGAAAAAATAAGTGCCAGCAGTAAATAGATTTTTCCTTAAATCAGTATAAAAATTGAAGATTTTAAAATGTTTGAAATGCTGACTGAGGCATCTCTTTTATCATTTCCAGGAATAGATATTAATCTTCTAGATGAGGAACGTGCTTAATGCTTTTAATGTCTCAACCACAGAAAAGACCCCCTGGTTTTGTTTACTTACTCAAGTGTTAAGCATATTTTAAAACAAAAACATATCTTGAAAATTTTGTGTATTTTGAGCCTATTTTCAGTCTTGTGTTTTTAGCCTTTTGGTACTCTTTATTTTTAAAGCATAGTTCGCATGAAAAAAGAATAATTTAATTGAGCAATAAAGATACTAATATTTTCATGCATCTAAGACATTTAATAGGCTCTGAATTTCACTGAAATAAAATAAATTCAATAAGGTTTTGCTATTCCCCAATTATTGTTTAATTATGCCTTCGTTACCAGTGTGGTTCTCATAATGGTTAAAGAAATGACAGCACAGAAGCCTGAGTCCTCTACATATGCAGCAGCTAGGAATAGTTCAAGTGGAAGCAAGGCGAAGTTATTCCACCAGAACAGATCCACTTCATATCTGACTTAAAGTGCCATTTCTTCTAAAGAAAAATGGCCAGTCAGATTTCAAGTTCACCCATTTTTTTTACAGTCATGTGGACTTCCAACTGTGCCAAACTGTGTGTGATGTTTCTATAATGTTCTTTCCAACATACCAACACCCAAAACCTCAGAAGAATTTCAATAAGAGCTTCCAAATCTGCATATCAGGTATTTTCCTCATGAAAAACAGTAGAGATGAAGAGATAATAAAGGCCTACACAAATAAACAAACACTAGTCTGACACTTAAATATGTATCTGTCAATGTGTAATTTAACTTTGATTCAGATGTCTACATTAGTTGCAAGGCACAGTCCTTTGTATTTAACTTAAAATCCCTGCAATGGACTCTTTCAGCATATTTTGTAGTGCAACATTATGTCCTGAAGCAAAAATCAAAGCTGCCATGCAATATGTGTCTCTTGTGCAAGTTATGACCACTGCTAACAATTATTTAAGGTATTATTGCTATTGATATTATTACTATTAGCATCAGCATAACATCTAGGTACAGATCATGTGATTAATGCTGAACAAACACTGAATAAAAATATAGTCTATGTACTGTGGATCTTGCAATCTAATTCACAGAAGACAACTCAACCAAGAAAGAGAAACAACAAATGAATAAACAGCAGGAAAGACAAATTTACTAGCACAATAGCCAGTAATACTGCAGAGGAGTTGTATGAACTAGCTAAACAGTGCCACAAACTGTATTCACTTCAAGGACCTGTGCCAATGCCATCTTTTGGCATTGAAGCTACAGCTGCTTCCTCCTCCTTTCCATTTCTGCCTGCTCAGAAAATTAAATTACCCACTTGCCATAACCTATTGCAGCTTCTTAAGGATTCATGTCAAAAACTACTAAAATGAAAGCAAGAGTAATGTAAATCATATTGAATTTTTTATGCATGTGAAAGGAATATATATTAATGAGACATCTCTATCAGCCAATTTGAGAAATCTGATACATTTATTTGTTACAGATGAAAGTTCATAAAGGAAGTGCACTAAGACTAATTACCACAAACAGCTGAGCTCTAAAACCTACCAAACCCAGCTCAGTTAAGACATCTGGCCAGAATATTTACTAACAAGGAAATCAGCCCAGGGGCAAAAATTTAGCACCCATGCAAAGAGAAAAGCTATAAGGATATAAACATCAACAAGAATAACCCACTCCCCCTTTCAAGTACCCCAAGTGAGCCCCCTGCTACAGATATTTTGTGGGTCTTGGCTTTTGATGGAGTTTCTGAAACATGACACTTTTGCTGGATGTGAGTCAAAGACTATTGGAGTCTTATTTTGTCTGAAGTCCTCTGCAGGTATCTATAGCAGAGCTCAATTATGAAATGGAAAGGAAACCCCTCAAAAAAATGTGATATATGGTGAGCTCCTCCCATGCCAGAAATGGTGTTTTTTATTGCACTCTGATTGTTGACTCCTCTTCAGAAAGCACTTGCAACTTCTGTTTAGTCACTATGAATGGCATTGGAATTTTGATATTTAGGTGCACAGAAGAAAGATTATGCTTTTCATGTAACAGTCATGTAACACAAGTGAACCTACTACCCTACATAATCTCCTTGCAGATCATATTTTGATTCATCAGGTTACAAAAAAACCCAGAAGGCATTATTTAGACAAAATTTTGTTTTTAAAGTCTTTTCAAGCTCTTTGTTTCTGTGCAATCAATTTACAAATACAGTGGGCAATATTTTGACTACTAAAATAAGAAAATGACACTGTAAAAAAAGGATGGGGAAAAAATATTAAAAGGGAAAAAACCCATAATCCTGTTCTCTGAAAATATGCTTATGAAGAAAATGCTCACAACTCAAAACCAGAGAAATAGCCAGTTAAAAATAGATTCTATCTACTGGCATCCATCATCCTTTCCCCTGTTTGTCAAGACTCTATGGCCTTGAACAGTGCTTTAATTCATAATGGTAAATTAAGTTCATCCTTATTTAATCTCAATTTAATAAATTACTGCTAAACAGTCCTTCTGGTAATTTATTAACATAAAATAATGGCTTTACAGGAGGTCACTCAAAGCCATTCTGAGCTGGAGAAGAGCTAGTCCACACCATTATAAGGTTTTCAATCAGTAAATATGGATCTACCTCACCATGAATTTTGGGGGTTTGGTTAACATTTCTATATGATGATATTTTTCTAGGAATACAATTTTTGATGGTTTAATGAGAAAATTAAAATTCAGTACCAGATATCTAGTTTTATTACAGTTCATGTTGATACTCTTATTCAACTGCTGTTCTCTAGAAACATAGTATTAGATAAGAGTCCTAGAACTTCCCCTTTAGTCTCTTGGTGTCCTTAGAATGGTCAAAAAAAACAGCATTAAACAGATCTGTTAAAGAATTCTAGACCTTACTAAAATACCTATAGTTTAAAATACCTATAGTTTAATATAAAACAGTCTCAAAAGGCAGGTTGGAAAACTGTATTTTAATGCTCTGGAAAAAGGTGTTCTGTTAGTCCATTCAGCTGGTGTGAGATCAGAGCCATCCAGTTTAATCATGTGCAATAATATCTAAAAATTATTCTGGTTTAGATTTTGATTTGGATGTAGTTGTGGAATATTTTGCGCAAGCAAGAGTCAAACTGTCTTGCTGTCCCTGTTCTTCCTAAAAGTCATGACAAATGAAAAATAAATAATGCTAATGAATAAAAGCCTCTATAGAGACAGCAGAGATAGAATTAAAATCTACATTTTTTTCAAGAGCATTTGTTTTTTTTTTTTGAAAGAACTTTAATTCCCAATTCCTGTGCATTGGTAATAGCAATGTGTCTAACCATGGACAAGAAAGTCCCCTGTCTCTAATGACATTAGTGAAACCTACACTAAATTCACAAAGTTTAATAAGATGCAAACTAAGTGTTAAATGTAAAGATAGTTGTAATGTCCCAGATTTCAGCTAACCATATTACTTTTTTTTTTTCTTCATCCTGACTATCTTGTTAAATATAAAAAGTCTTGGCAGCTATTCTAACAAAAGTTTAAAGAGCTATACCTTCCAGCATCCCAAGATGAGATGAAAAGTTTAAACCACGAGAAATACCTTACAAGTGAAAGATGTCTCAGAACTCCTCCTGGCATAATTTGAAGTTCCATTTGGTCAACTGTCCAATTTAAATATTAGGATGCAGGAAAATATTTTCTCCTCCCTTCACCTTGATTCAGTTGGTCCTCCACAAAACCAATGGATGCAAGAACTTAGACATATCAGGTGGTAAAAATCACACTCCTTAAAAATCTTCCTCCCTACTTTGATGGGAAATGAAATAAGAACAAGATCAGAATGATTGAATAGGCATTAACTGGAAATTTGGCCAGTTACTGCATATTATACCTTCATATCTCAAGAGAAGATACACTATGTGTTTTCTGGTTTTGTTTTGGCTTTTACATTTTTGCTTCAACTAAAATTTTATTAATCCCACTATTTAGCTTATAGTGGTACAAAAAAGTCTTTTAGAACATCTGAAAAGGAAATAGGGGGACATATTCTTAATAAGAATAACAAATCAAAAATTGCTCTTTAGAGGAAGTTCTAGGTGTGCAGGCAGGAGACTTTAGATAAAGGTTAGATTTTAAATTATAATAGTTATGCATTTTTAAAATCACAGATTCTCTCTGTCATTGGAATTAACATAGAGAATGAATTGAGGCAGGGGTCTTTGTGTTGTTCTGGACCTCTAACATTATTAAGTTTATAGAATTTATTAGTAGAGTAAATTTTGATTGAATGACCCTGTCCATGTTAAATGCATAGCAATGATCACTTCTAAGGCTAATAGTTCTGCCAGATTGGTCAAATCTGAGAATGAAACTTGAAGCTTTAACATCTTCTGTCTCATGGTCAGAACTCAGAAAGAAGCAGCTTGTGGGCAGTCTGTGTCTTATAGCCCTCAATTACCTCTGATAGTCAGTGTTACAATATGCACCACACAGACGGCACCGTGGTGATAATAAAAAGATTAAGTAGTTAAAAGGCAGACAGCAGCAAAAAAAAAAAAAAAAAAAAAAAAAAAAAGCTTTAAATAGCTTTATGCTTTTTAAACCGGAAAAGGAAATAAAATTCTGTGATAATGAACAAACAAAAACCATCAGAAAGGTTTCATCTAAGTTATATGAGATGGCATCCTAGCACCTATTAATCAGCTTTTCTGATAGCGAGAAGTATTTGACCCAGATATTCACAAAGTCAAATCTCCTTTTTGGGTTTCCTATAATTATGCACTTCTAAGTGCCTTAGTGTTCATAGGAGAGAATATTTTTCTGCTGTCAATTTAATGTCTTCTCTGCTCTCTGTTTCCATCACCCCACCCTCCTCAACACAACAACAAAAAATTTGAAATGCAGTGTGGAGTTGCGTTATTTGTACGTTTTATTATCCCTGTATTATGTATCGGTTTATTCCTTTGTACCCCCGTGTGCAACTTGGTTTATCCCCAGTTTTCCCGCCTTGTCCTCCCTTCCCGCCTTCCCAGTATCTATCCATCACCCTGAAAGAGGCATTTTACCCCCCCCGGGTGCCTTGTCTATCACTCGGTGCCCCTTCCCATCCATCCAGAAGCTTCTACTCAGGGCACCGGGTGATTGGGCGAGGGCCTGGGGCTCCCCCCATATCCTTCCCCCATTAGACTCCATCATATCCCCCCATCCCGGAGCCACTCCCTATCCCTATCCCCATCAGTCGTTGGATACCCCTCCCTTACAGTTTATAAGCCGGTGCAAGCACCTTGTGCTTGTTCCTGTTGGCTGGCACCGTTCTAGGATATTTGGCCCCGTTGGGCTACAATAAACTCGGACTTAGCCCCCAGCAAGATCCGCTCTTCATTTACCACCGCGAGGCTTGCTAGCGCTGCCCGGAACCCACAAAGGCACTCTCCAAACCCCAGCTGGGAGCGGCGGAGGGTGCCTCCATCGCCCGCCCTCGCCCCAGGACGAGAGCTAGCCGGGGCAGAGAGAAAAGGGAACCGGGGCGGGAGCGCGGCAGCGCAGTAAATTGAAAAGCAGTGGCACGTGGTACTTTCTTCTCAATATGAAGGAAGTTTGTTGTGTTTGAACCATAACAAGCCAGGAACAAAAGCAGAGGGTAGAATCCAAAAGAGAATCATTTTCCATGGCTACCTCTCTTTGAATACATCACAGTAGGACCAAAAGGAGACAACTTCTAACATTTAAAAATATGTCTGAAAACCATACCCAACAATTACAACCATATTTACTATTGTTTAAGTTCCGTGAGCTTTTTTCCAATTCCAATTCACTCAGTTTCCTTTCAATACCAGTTCACTCCAGGACAGTGATTGTGCTTCCAAGAGGAATCCAGTACACAAATATAAAACACTTCTACTTTATATCAAATATTATCAGATTCTTCCTGATGTCTGGATGAAATTTTTCACTTGCAGTCTACACTAGATATATGCAAGTATTAAAATACTCTATAAATGTCTGTTATACTTTAACAATGAAAATTTACTTGCAAGTTTTCCTGAATACACATTAAGTTCAAATCAATATCCTTGAATGACTTTTATTAGCTGGGGTAGTCCCTGTATCCACTTCACTCAATAAAATCTATTTACATTGGAAGGAAAGGAATAGTATAGGATTGACGTTGTGCTTCTGTTAGGTATCATATTCTGGTGGAAATTTTTTTTCTCTTCTAGTGAAGCCTGTGGTCTAATGCTTCCTTTGTGACTTAGGTATGAAGACTAGCAACATCAACAACCACCTGTGCAGGTTGCACAGCCACTTTCTGAATGCAAAGCAGTGGTTACTACAGCTGATGGCAGCTGTGCTCTCACAGTGCTGTGCATTTGTAGATAATATAACGACATAGTGAGTTACTAGAACAGCCTATTCTGTAAGGAGCACTGACAGTCAGAGATCACACCCTTCCAAAACTGAAATGTGTATTTTCAGCTCAGCCATTTGCTGAAGGAAAAGAAAGAAAAATCATGTTACTGGATAAAGGTAAATCATAAAATAGCATAGTATCATGGGTGTGGTGAGAAAATTCCCAGCCAGACCTTGTACACCTAGTAAGTATTGAATAAACAAATGAAAGGAATTTTCTACATAATTGAAGGAATTCCACTGAAAATGCTTTTGCTATAATAGCAACATGGGGAAAAAACCTATTTTGAAGCAGAGGAGATGTATTATATTCCATATGTTCAAATGAATGAGACCTTAACAAAAAAAAAAGCAAAAAAAAAAAAAAAGCCAGGAAATAACAAATATAGCAGCAGGATAAAAGAGTGTATTTAGCAGAATGGGCAAAAAAAAGCTCACAAAAACTTCTGGATTCTAGTTGCAGCCATAAGGAAACCTTCAACAGCCCAAGGCCAGGTCAGCACAGCTCTTCAAGCCACAAAACCAGATAAGAATTAACAAGCAAGCTCTCTCTTGGCATTATGGCTCTTATGGCTGCTGCTGATCCTGGTCATGAACAAATTTCTTGATTCCTTTACACATCAGTTTCCCTCACAGGTAAAATGTGAAGAAAAGTACTAGTTTTCTTTGTCATAAATTTTTGTATTTACAAAGCACTCTACAATAATGTGAAATACCATGCAGCTCACTTTCAAGGACTTCAAAATTGAACTGATCTGGGTGAGAGAAAATAATATCCTTATCATGTCTTGTTCCAAAAGCTTCTGTGTCATACACTAAGAGAAAAAATTAAGTTTCAATTGCAAGACTTCCAAAATGTATAATTTTGTCAAAAGTAATAAGAATGAAATTATGAATGAAAGTATCAAATATTGCAACTCAGGATAATCAGGACACATAGTGGATGAAACTGAAGCTGAGATTTTTGTAACTGTGTTTGGAATTATTCTCAGGATGTCTTATATTAATATGGATAATATCTGGTAAGCAAACCAGTCAAAAATTTTCAGTCATTGATTCTCTTCTAGTTTAGAAAATCAAGAATATTGAATACATTAATCCACACAGAACAAGCAGAATGACTTAGCATGAGAAAATCCATGCTATTAGCTATTATAGTTGGCATGCAGGCAGTTTCTGCAACTTAGCTTGCACATACATTGTAGCTGACATCAGCACAATATAGAAGGGATTTTTCTATTTCCACTCCCAATTATTTTTATAGATCACAACTCTAGGATTAATCCTTAGTTTGATTTTTCAGGTTGAAATCCTTTTCTAGATCTTGTTGTTTCTGTAATATAACACTTGTCTCTCAACTGATCTGACTTACAGATCTACAAGTCAAATTGGTAGAATAAAATAATGAGAATATTTTCAAGGAAGATTTTAAAAACTTGCTTCAACCCTCACAGTTACATCTCAATTACTCTTCATCTTCCTGAGAAAACACCCTGTAATAAATATGTTAACATTTCTCTCAGGCAAAAAAATGATGGATGTTTCTATACGTGATGAAATTTCCAGCAGGGCTAGAGTGCATCCTTGGCCAGAGCAAGGAAAGGACACAAAACTGAGCTGCTTCAGCAGCTGATACTGCGACATTGTCCAACTCATGGCCACAAAATCTAAATTTCTTTTTTACCTGAGTAGGTCTAGAATTCCTAAATGGGAATAAACAGGGTAGAGCCATTGATGTCTAAACAGGAGTATCACATAGATCAGGGCAGCCTAAGATGCCTGCCTTCTATTTAGGCTCCTAAATAGCCATTGGCTTTAACACATTGGTAGGATTTCCAGTATTTCTTTGTTTCATGCGTAAGAACTGCAAAATTCCAGCCAAAATTCCAGTCAATAACAACACCTCTCTCTTCTGAGATAGAAAACAAATTTGAGAAAGCTGAAATCACATCTGATTTTTAACTTTAAAAGAAATTTACCACATCAAAATACAGTGAACTTTACTGCATTATGCACGGGGCCATTAAAATAGTTCCTAAATTACTGCAATATCAAGGCTGTTAATGCTGTGGCTATTGGTGCAATGAAAATGATGTGATACAAAAATTTATTGTATATATGCACCAGTATTCCAGTTTAAAAACTTTCAGACATTTTTGTTTCAGAAGCCTTAAATTGTGCATGGAAAAATGGTATTTTTGGTGTAACATTTGACATCAGTTGCCTTTGCTGTCATAGCTGTCAATTTATAAAATGTTGATGCTGCTGTCTCTGTTGCTTAAATGATAATGTGATTTGGTAAAATGGAACCTAGGCCATTTTGTGCAAGGCAGAGGAGGAGAAATGGGAGGGATAATTCCTAGGCACAGTGTCAAGCCTATACAGAGACAAAAAAATACAGGAGTTTACAAGGAAGGGTTAGGGTTAGGTTAGGGTTAGTTTCAAGTGATTATGTTCTCTTTGCTCTCCACCTTCTTCCTCCATGGTGTAACTTGTCCAGGCTTTAGTCAGAAAAGAACTTCTCACTATTTTTAACTCTTCAGTTTTACGAAGTAGAGTTCATAGTGCTTGTCTCTCTGTTCAGAACAGTTCTGACTGTCCTCATGGCAGGCAACACTGGCTGTTTGTATGAAGTTATTCAAATTGAAAGTCTCAAGTATTAATTTTTGAACCAGTCTCTTTCTGTCTCTTGATTCAGTTGAAATATAAAAAAAACTCCAAATGCATTTCTCTTGGACTGATAACTTTCTTCAATGCTATTCCTTAAACTTAGATCGCTTTATGAAATACTTTTTATGGAAAAAAAACTCTTTGACTTTTATTAGATTTCTCCTCTTATTGGGGCCAAGTAAAATGTTGATGCTTACTGCTTGCAGTCACTGGTTTACCATTATGAGTATATTAACAATAAACAATAAACAAAAAAACACAAACTTACCTCTATATACATATAAAAAAAAAATCCTGATAAATATGTAAAAATAAAATAGAATAACATGACCTGCATGCTAATATGATATCTTTGACAACAGTTTGTTGGCTGAAGGGGTAAATAATGAGACAGTCATCTTCACCTCCATGGAGATTCTCTAAATACACTCTTTGCTGGGAACAAACCAATCTCATTAAAAGCCCTAAGACATAAACCAAGTCTCAGACCATATAAAATGAGACCATGCCCAGTCAAACTGCTGTCTTCAAAGTGCTCCATGCTTCTCTCTGTCAGTGTTGGGGAAGGCCATGGATTGCAAGACAGTGGGAGACAGACAGACCCTTTTTTCAGATCTGAACAGAGGTGTCCTGGCCAGGCCAACATGGAAAATGTTATAATATGTAGTACCCAATTGGTACACATAAAATTAGCAACAGAGAACTCCAGTTTACAGTATTTTAAATGTGCCACGTAGGACACAGTCCCTAACAGACAAAGCAACACCCTGGATTTTAATGTCAACATTTTAATATCAAAATTGGAAATTTTGATAGTCTGTGTTTCATCTAATGCTTTTGGCATAATAAAAAATGAAACCAGCTATTATGCTCTCTACAACAACATGCAGCAAACAAATTAAATAAATAATTCTGATTAATTTTACAGAAAAAAATACCCCATTACATTTACATAACAAAGCAAGTGACACATGATGAGCACAGCATAAATCTGCTGAGATTTATGCTCAACTTTGATAAAATCCACTGAACCCGTCAGCCACAAAACCAAGACTATGAAGTTCCAAAGACATTTTCTGCTATAAACAGCAACACTGAGACATGTTGGTAAACAGCACATTTCATTTTAGCATTAAAAACTTATCTATGTCTGTATAGAGAGGTCCTGGAACAAAGCCTTCATTGTGGGCAGATTAGAAGCTATTATTGCTCCCCAGATAGAAATTCCATCTCAGACAGATATACCTTGTTAAGTATTATATTAGTTTTCTGTTTCAAATAATTACATAAATATAATTTGGTATGTTGTCTTAGTTTACCAGTTTGGAAATTGTGTTTTCTGAATACCAGGAATTCTCTCTCTCTTGGTTATTTTACACATACATCCTACACAACTTTTTTCTGTCTTTTCCCCTCTGACACACACAATATTTTAAATCTGTATATTTTTCCACTACTAAAAATCTGTTGCCTTCTGCTGTAAGAAGAATTAGAGAGAGTTAAAACCAGTGGAGGTCTTTTGCAGGCATTACATATTTTTATAGTTTCAGTGTAACGCAACCACCCAACATATTCAGTTGTCCATCTACTGTAAAATTTTTTCTTTCAGTTGAGAATAATACTTAAGTACAGTAAACAGGCATTTTTCATACCTCTATATTATTGTTAAGGAAAAGTGTTATATTACATTCTTGTCTGTGATTTCTAAAAGACTGCTGAGAATATTTCTAAATTTTAAATTGGAGTTATAAAGCCTCCAAACACTTGATGATCTAAAAGAAAGAAAGAGGAAGAAAATAAAAAAGCTAGTAGAATGATCAAATAGCAAGCAAGTTCATCTAATTTTTTTTCCCCTAACACAGCTATATCTACATTTTAAAATGTCTATATTTGTTGCCAATTAAGAGTAAAATTAAACATAAACACACTGTTCAGAGCCCTGCTGCTTGTCAAACTGCTACTTCATACTTCACCCCTATCTGTCAATGTTGGGGAAGGGCACGGATTGGAAGATAGTGGGAGATAGCCAGACCCTTTTTACAGATGAGAACAGGTGTCCTGGCCAACATGGAAAATGCTACAACCTTCAGCCTACTTCCAGTATGTACAACCTCATATTTGGCATATTAAATTTAATTTGCTTTCATGTTTTCATCCTCCAGCTGCATTAGAAGCCAGCAGAGTTCCTTGAGATTTTCTCTGGCCTGAATTTTTAAATTTCATTTTAAAATTTAAATAGGCAATATTCAGAGTATTTGAATATCCACAGTGCCTCATAATTTTAGTCATGGAATAGACGTTCTGTACTTGTGAAGACCAATTCTACAATATCTGATATCACGCTGTAGCCAAAAAGTATTACAGAATAAATTAATGCAAAAAGAAATGTCATGCATGGAGAATGCAAAGTAATTCTTCCAGTCTACTTAGCCAGAATAAGATTGACTCAGATGGACTATGTTATGTTTTGCATAAGGCAGTCCAGGACAGCAGACTAGGGAAGCAACAAATGTTTATTTATTCATCAGGGGCTTTTTTTTTTTTTTTTAATTTTAGTCTAAAAAACAAAAGTGAGGAAAAGGAAGAAAAGAGCTTACAAATATGGATAAAGAAACTTCAGGGAGGTGAGAAATACTTTTCTCCATAAGCATAGCCATTATAAGACAATGCAAATGAATCATAGCCAAAGAGATCCAGTTAATCTCTTCCAGGAAGCCTGCAAAGGACAGGTGAACACTGGAGAAAAGGTGACGCTTGTGTCACTGGAATTTTTCTGAGAGCAAACCTTTGAGGCATGGCATAGTTGACATGACATGACTGTCTTGCCTTTGGAAGGTAGATGGACAGAGACCTCTGGAAGTCTAGACTATAGATTCCAGACTCTAAGATTCCAACTCTGCATGTAAGGCTGTGATTTCTTTAGTTTTCATACTCATCATCTTTTCACAGTTTTACCTCTTGGATGCCTGACAAGGCACACCAGTCAGTTAGAGATGCATCAACAATGCAGCTGCAACAATTGCCATGGTAATTCTCCAAGAGAGAAAGATGGCAGCAAATGGACATGGATGGATTGCTGCTATTAATTCCTTTAGAAAGGCAATGCTAGGAGGATTACCAAAATGGAAACATATGAGGGCATATTTGAACAGTCACTAGGAGGCATTAGGTTTTCACAAACCCTCATATGGGGAGAAAATTCTGCTGTTGTACCAAATTTTTATTCTCACAGTACCAATATTTATTTTAAGAGGGAATAGGAAGTTATGTTCATTACTAAAAACATTTATATTCCTATTTATTTATGTATTTAAGAGATATCAGTTATCAGCTTAACTGGGCAGATACAAGGCACACCTTCCTATATATTCATAGTTCCTAGTTGAAGACAGATAGTGCTACTATATATTTCTAACAAAAAAATCAGGATATCACAAATACAGGGCCTCAGAGGTATTCTTTTCCTACCCATAGTCCTACTGGGTATCTAAACTCTTAACAAACAGAAAATTTGTTCTTAACATTTGCATAACTCATAGATTTAGCCACTCAGCATAAACATTACCATCTGACACAAATGGTAGAGATGCAAATACTGTGGAAAATCTGTCTGTACCCTAATTAACCAGAACAAGATGTTAACCAGGACATGACTGTTGCTTCTTTTCAATCATTAAATACGTCACCAAGAAATACTAGAGCATAAAAATATATTCAGATATATCATTATTCTGCTTAGCCCAGAAGCATTTGCACTAAATAAAAGAAATCACTATAAAGATTGTGAAACATCAACTCTGGCTACTTTGCCAACAGTAAATGTCATTACAAGGGAGATTAATTGATAGAAAAGACTATCTGATATGGCTGGAAATACCTTTAACCCTTCTACTTTCCCTCATCTCTTACACTTTTCATTCCTCCTTACTTTTCCCACGTCTTGACCTGTCTTAAAAAGAACGTGGAAGCAAAATCCAAGTCCGGGAAAGTAAGTGAGAAGCCAATTTGTATCTTCCTTGCTGGCTATAATGGCAATTGAATTTGCAAGTTTTTAAAAGTTTAAAAAGTAATTTTCAATTACTAAAACATGTTTGGCAGAGTTTAACTATGTATCCTGATGTTTCCATTGCAGCTCAGGCCCACACAGAGACATTAGGGAGTCATACAATTCACACTTACAAAGAAACCAGAAGGATAAAAGTATAAATAAAGGATAAAATGACTACCTAGTTTTCAACTAAAAAAACAGTTTCATTCATTCTGCTAAGAAAAGAACAATGGAGTTAGAATTTTAAATTTAATTATTAAATAAAAACTTTCTACCCCTTATTTCCCCTGCCAATATATTGGAAAATAATATCTGAATTGAAAAAGCTAGTATGTGCAAATTTTGGACAAATTTTATCTTCCCCCTGAACATCAGTTTTTCCTAAAGTTACTATACCAAATTACCAGATCAGACATTTTCATTTCTATCATGATGATCACACCTCTGTGTTCATTACATTATGCAAGGCATTATAAATTAGAGATAGCACGTCTGCTTTTGTCCTGTCCCTTTTTTTTACAATCAGTCTCTCTTTGATTATAAATAAAGTTAGAGTTTGAACTTTTATAAGACCTCAGTTTTAATAAGCTTACAAATAAATATATTTCTAGCTGTACATGCAGAACACTTTTTAAAAAGCCTTTATATTAAAATTTAAAAGACTGTCAGAATGACAGTAGGCTGTGGTTGCACCATTTTCCATTTCCACTATAATTATCATCATAGGTAAAGATTCAACCTACTGCATTACTCTCGTTGCAACCCATGGCACAAGAGCAAGCTATCAGATTTTTAATGCTTCATATAGTCTATAAGTTAAGTACAATCCTGTATGGTTTTGACCTTTTCAATATTCCATAATTTGATTGACTGGCTACTCTAATTTTTCCCCTGTTTACAGTCTCAGAAACCTGTGGGGAAGAAACAAAATGTCCAGCCAATCAAAATACTGAACACTGAAAAGATCAAAGTAGTAAAACATACTACAGTCTCTCACAGAATATATTAGACATTAAAATTTTCATATCACACTATAAAAAGATAACATTTCCCCCTGAAACTCTAGATTCTATTAAAGTGGATCACTAGCACAGCAAAGGTGGCATCACTAAACCAAATAACACAATTTATACTACTCATACATTCTTGGTATAGGTTGTTACACATTTCCTTAAATAATGAGCTCTTTCCTAGCACTGAATTTAAATCATATTTAACTGTAGTTTCATAACTTTGATACAAACTCATGACTTTCCAGAATGTCTTCCAGTTTTGGAAACTGCAGGGTTAGATGGTTCTAAACAATAATCAACATTTCTGAACTAGTACTACATGGAAATTTTTTATTTTCTTTGTGACACTGGGTAAGTCTAGTAACATAAAGGTAATTTTATATTATTTTTGTTTACATAACTCATTTTCACTCCTCTAGGAGTGAGCAAATAGCAGTGGGAGCAGGTGACACAAAAAATACAACTAGAAACAAATAAAAACAAAGCATCTTACCATGTCAAATATGTTAATGGTATACAATGAATGCAAGAGATTAAAAATTAAATGTAAATAACATTGAGATGATATAATCTGAATCCTTTATGGATTCATTTCCATGTAATCAGTGCAGCTTAATTGGCTTATGGAACTATAATGTATTACTTTGTTATCACAATGCCTATTTCTTTATGTACTTGCTAATAAAACAGATGCAAACAAGATGAAGAACACTAATAAGATTTGATTTATAATTCTTTCCTTGAAAATGCCCAAAGAACAGATATTCTCATTATTGATATTCTTATAAAACAGAAAATAGGTTGTCCTATTTGATAACTTTTGAATGCAAATTGCTAATATGTGTCCTTAACAAGTTTTGAAACCAATTCACAGTTAATTAAAAAAGTTTGTCCCTATAATCTGGATTTATCAGAATCTTGGCTTCCTACTCTTTAGCAGCAGGCCACTGTTGTTAACAAATATTACACATAAATTGCTCATCCTGCTTGCAAGTCTGCATTTTGTGGTATGATCAGACAGCAGCTGCAGTCACCAAGGAAACAGAAAGAAGTTATTTCAATATCAACCTTCACACTGGAACAACAAATACCTTGTATAAGGCAATAAGAAATTATAATATTTGCAAGTAGGATAATATTTAGTGTTATAAAATTTATAACTGCATAATTCTAGTTGGCAATAAACCAGAAAAGGGTGTCATCTAATTCACTGCACTGTGCTGATGAGTGACGTTTACAGGCAATGATGCAGAGCAGCAAGCATGAATCTTCCTCACCTACTCGTCACTTGGTTATATGATCTCATACTGTGCGCCCTGCTATTCTTTCTCCTTTCCTCTTACATTACAGTTATCATGGATCCCATTCTGTTATTTTTTATATCTCTCATGACTGCTTCTTTCATTGTCTCATTGAAATGGTTTAACAGAACTACAAGTGTCACGTTCCTAAGAAAAACCCTATTCTAAAAGTTGTTCTACATGTGAACTGGAAAGAAATATCTATAACAAGATGTACATTAGGACTCCACTGAGTAAGACTAGTGATTTGAGTGAGATCAAGGAGAAATTACCCAAATGCTCCTATATCACTCTCTACAATGACCTGAGAGGAGGCTGTAGTGAGGTGGGGGTTGGTCTCTTCTACCAGGAAACATGTAGTGACAAGAGGAAATGACCTCATGTGTGCCAGTGGATGTCTAGATTGGATATTAGAAAAAATCTCTTCACCAAAAGGGTTGTCAGGAATCAGAACAAGCTGCCCAGGGAAGTGGTTTAGTCACTATGCCTGGAGGTAATTAAAAGTAGTGTAGATGTGGTACTTATGGACGTGGTTTAGTGGTGGCCTTGGCAATGCTGGGTTAACAGTAGGACTCAATGATCTTTGAGGTATTTTTTAATCTAAAATATTCTATGATTCTATGATTATCAACACAGATTCCAGGCAAGTAGATAGAAAGTTTGGCAATTTGTATAAGACATGATAATACACAATAAATGCCTGGCAGGAAAAAAAAAATTAAATCAACAAATATTTTATAAGCTGTCTATGAATAGACTTAGACTGGGAATTGAGTGATAGTTTTTGACAATCAGAGGAATATGTTTCTGCAGAAAGATCCAAAAAGTAGCAAATGAAAAAAATTATCTCTTCCTTGAAAAACAAAGCAAAAGTAGAATGTCAAGTGGTTTTATTGCAAATAATTTTTCTGCATCACTTTTTACAGCTTTGGTGAATAGAAGAATTACTTTTACTCCTGAAATCAAAAAACAAAGGAAAGTTACTCCTATTTTCCAGGTATATTTGGCAAAATTTAAGAAGGTATAGATAAAGAGAGATTTCTCATTGAGTTACACAATGCAAAATTAAGCTTGATATTGTGTGAGACAATCCCTTTCCAAAGCAACTGTAATTGTTAAGAGAAATATGGACTGGAAAAGAGACTATTTCCCATTTGAAAGCATCTGTAATTGCTCAACAGACAATAAAGAACATATAATTTCTTCTGTCTCAGATGCTGATCAGAAGAAAGTCTACACCGACCACTGACAGTCCACAGACTTGGCAACATATGTCTAAAAACCCTGGGAACATCCTCCAAAATACCACCAGAACATTTATGCTACCATTTATAAAACTGCTAACAGGAAATTTAGAGTTACTGAATTATAAGCACTGTACTTTATGGAACAGCTGAAGAATGAAGATGCCAAATCTCAAGCATTACTAGCTGGCAGGTAGCCTAACAGAAATCAATCCAATTCTAAAGTAAAATCTCCTCTACACTAAGTGGAGATATAAAGAGAGATGACAAGTAGAAATGGGGTTCCGTTCCAAGTCAAGTTGTTACTGCAATCAAAAAATATCTGTTTGTCACTACTCCATAAAATTAGTTGCTTGCTGACTTGTTGATAATGTACAAGACATTGGTAAGAGGGACCCTTTAATCACTCCTATAACTGCAGTTGGGTGTATGGAAACATGGTGAGTTCTCCAACTGAGTCTGTCATCCAATACCTTGAGCTGTCCTCACAATCCAAGCTTACAATTTGCTCGTCTTACTATTTAACTGAATGTGAAGGAGGGTGTCATCAAACATGTTTTGATTTAATACGTTAATAACGTTACATACGGAAGATTAGTCTTTTGAGTTTTTCTCTCTGTGGCTGATGGTGAAAGATTCATTTCTCCAGAGCCCAGTTCAAAGCATAGGCCTAATTGGTGCTCAGGGTCATTCACTGGAGAACTTGCCATCCTTAATGATATTGGAAAATATAATATATATATTATATATAATTTTGACTCCACAAAGCCAGGACTATCCTTTGTAGATATCCACTATATTGTGGAAGAATATTTTCTCAAATGAGGACTAGGGATAAAAAAAGCTAAAGATGGAGGAAGAAAATTACTTAAAAAAATTATTATTATTACATAATTCACTGAAAAACTTGAATATTAATTTCTCAAAATAGTCTGTTTTGTGAGACTACATGTAAAAAGCCTCCAAAAAACTCCCAAAACCACACATATTTTTCCCTGAATTACTCTTAGGTTTTGTAAATATCAGGTCACTATAAAAACTTTGGATGCAGAAAAGACTATAGCAGGAAGAGAGGAGGGGTTGGTAGAATTTATAAGAACCTTCTCTTGTATCATCTGCTTTTACAAAAGGTTTTTACTAAATTTTATGATCCATCCCCTTTTCATTTAGGAACTGAAGCCTTAGTGAGATTTGAAAATATTCTAAAACATTTTTCTTGTGAGAAAAGCTATTTCTATTGTACCTTGCTCCCCAAGTTGAAGAATTAATGGCTTTTTCTCAAAAGCCGCTTGTAGAGAGATTTCCAATACCATTTAGTAAACTCAAGAGGTCTGAATAAACATCTAGATCTTTGTTTTCAAACTAGCTAAGCAGCTTTTAAAGTTTACTGAATTGATGCCACTGGGACAGGTAGCATTAAATAACCTTAGTGGATTAGCTAACCTGGGACTTACTGTGAAATCCAAGTAAGAAAAATATTCACAAGGATAAGTTTAGGCAAAGGCAGTTTTCTGGTGCTCCCTGTCTAGTCAGTGAATGCATACAAAGGATCCTTCCAATCTGACCAGGAGCCTGGCTACACAATTCCACATCTCCCTGAATACTCAGGATAACAACTGCTCTGTTGCTGGTTGTCTCCTCTTCTTGCCATCCCTTCAGCAATATGTAGGTGGAAGACAAATACAAGGCAAGAGTTAAGAAATAAAATAGCTTATTTCAGAGTAGAATTACCAGAATGAATGATATGTGTATCGCTAATAATAAATTCAAAACATTTATCTACAGTGTGTGTTTTCCACATTATTCCAGTGAGGATTCAATGATATCTATGAGCTTTTCAGATGGTTCATGAAATGGCATATCAAAATGAAGCTGTATTTGAAAACAAGACCACAACTGATCACAAACGAGCAAAGAATTTAAGGACACAATGAGTGGGAGGATACACGCAAAGGAATAGCATATGTCAGCACCACCAATTAACAAGTATCAAGTGTGAAGCTGGCAGTTTAATTACTTGTTGAAATAACTCTATTTTTGTTCCTCTTTTTGCCTGATTTCCATGAATATTTCCTTTTCTGTGACACACTAATATTTTTTTCAAAACTTTTCCTCACACCACCCATTCCCTGGGATGATGATTTCCCCTCACTTATGGGGAAGGGGAAGAAAGGAAAAAGTGGAACTTGAAAAAAATCCAGAAATATAGATTTTTAATATTATAATAGTGTGAGGGGTATTACAAATTCTGATATATTGAGACATTCACTAGTGTTCTGATGCAGATTTGGAGTAGATATTTTTGTGTGACGGAAGCCTGTTACAGAGACACCTCAGAGCTAAACTGCTTCCCTGGCTTCTACATTCTGCCTCTCCAGATTTTGTTTGCCATTTCTAGTGAATTCCCATGTATTTCCTATTCTATTTGCTTCATAAAAGCCCTGTTTTAAACATGGTTAATTTGTCTCCTGATAATGAGCATACAGTCATATGATAACAAGCTGTTCAAAATCTCTCTGTAGGAAGTAAGCACACAGCATGAATTTGATCTCAGACCTCCTCTGCTCTCTCCTTTTTGTCTCATGTAGCAGACGCAGAAAAAGAACACAGGTTCAAGAAAACAAATTAAAATTCAACTTCTGGGCATTATCTTTGACAACATTACTAGTGAGAACCCTGGAATATAAACCATACTTTCTTGATAATGATGGTATTGCTAGTTGCTGAAAGAGACCACAGAAGATGTTGTCACACAAGAGGGAATGACTGTAGTGAAATCAGCTGAAACTCA
This sequence comes from Lonchura striata, assembly GCF_050655825.1. Taxonomy (NCBI): domain Eukaryota; kingdom Metazoa; phylum Chordata; class Aves; order Passeriformes; family Estrildidae; genus Lonchura; species Lonchura striata. The sequence goes on along the minus strand of NC_140705.1, from coordinate 78,454,863 downwards.
GCTGTTCCTGAAAAGCTATACAGACCAAATCTTCTCATTAATTAATTCATCCTTATTCATAAAATATTTGAATATACTATGGGTAAGTCTGAGAATTACTATAGGGATTTACTTATATCTCAACATAATAAACAACATTCATTATGTCTTCAAATTAAATCTGCATAAACACAGTTCCATTTTTAACTGTTACTCTCAAACAAACAAACAAACATAGAAAAGTCAAGCTGATTTTATACATGATGAATGAAAATGGAAAGATTTATGTAGCAACTCTGGTTTGGTTTTTATGCTGTTAAAGATAGACTTAAATTCAGACTGGATGAAGAACAAAATTCTGCGTAGGTGGGCCTATGCAAGGAAATGTCATAGTCACATTAACTGCATCACCAAGGAATAGTTATAGGTACAAGTAGGATGTCATTACTGAATTTCATAATAAAACATTTGGTAACTTCCAAGACGAAAATAATTAACCATAGGATGAATTATTTTAATTGGTTTTACACTTTTCACCCAAGATGTCTATGCTTGTAGGTATCACATGCCTTCCTAAATTTCCTCTCCTACATTTTGTCTTCTTTTCATTTTCTTCCCTTTTATCTTAGAAGACACAGACTATCTCTTTGGGGCCTGAAAGATGAAGAAATGAGATCACAGGGATGTACAAAAACTCTCGTGTTGATGTGCTGGAAAGATAACGCCAACCATTTCGCATCTGTTGACTCCATCTTCCAGGGAACCAACAGCACTGCTGTCTAAGGAAACTTTCAGTCCTCTACTTTCTGTTTGATTCTAATTACTAAAACTTGTAATATTTTAGAGAAGACCAGGAAACAACAGATCTTCTTTCTCTTTCCATTTTCAAGTTATAGAATGTCTGTTACAATAGGGCTAGATCTCTATAAACTGACCATGAAACTTGAAGTGCTAGGTAAATTCCATGGCTGTAGTAGTCAATAACTAGCTGTTCCAATACAGCTGTTCCAATACCTGCCAAAAAAAGAGATGCCCCTTTTGATCAAAGATAAGGTAATACTGTAATTAGTACTGTGAACATGCTTCAGAATGTGCCCATGCACAATTTCAAAATCTTGGATATCATCAGACTTGAATGCAAAGGTGAGGTGTTTTGTCCCACTGAGTTAACTGCATCTTGGAGAAACAAAAAGATGTCACAGCCTAACAAACATGTTTAGGTTTACAAGAAACTGGAATACTATGACTTGCAGAACTAGAAGGGAGAACTATTACAAGTCTATATTTATAACACAATACTTCCTTTCCTGCTGAAAAAAAGTAAAAAACAACAGCAAAAAAAATTTTTTGCACCATTTGTTATCTATAGATGGGAAATCTTAGCAGCTTTGGAAAACAAAGAAATATCAAAAGATGTAGGGGGAAAATATTGGTGCCCCTAGAAACTCAAAAATAAAACTGGAAGTAAATAAAGAAGATCAAATAGCAAAAATATAACATTTGACTTATTAAGCACTGTTTTCTCCCCCCTTTTTCCTTCTATTATAAAGTGCAATGAATATTATGTTTAATCTTCTATACTCCATGAAAGTCAGAATATTTCAACTGATTTTAGTGAATTCAGAACAGTTCAATTTCTGTGCCATACAGGTTTATGTGCAGTGAGTCAGGGTAAATGTACTGCAAAATCACTGTACAATTTACACAGCTAAAAAAAAGATGGAAAAAGTGATGACCTCACTGCTGAGAAGACAGTAAGAGTAAAGAGCCATATCTGACTCGTTATCTGCTGCAAAGACAAAAGGGTTGGTACACATAGTGTGGTGCTGTACTGTAAACACCCACTGTACATACAACACAGTAACCTTTCCATATGAAACGTTGTGCACCAAACCTGCAGGAACAATTTCTCTTTCCTCTATTGATTAGGAAATGGTAATTTGATCTACATGTATCTACTGCTCTGTTTGAGGAAATTATCAAAGCCAAAATTAATTTGTGCTTGCTTATTTATCAAAGAATTCCATAAATAGTAATGAAATGTAGGACTACAACAAATAATGGAAAGCCATTAGAGAGAAGGAGCTGACTACAGGTCAGCAAGAGATTTCTGGTATTCTGAAAAAAACCAACTCATTCACTAGAAGTCCAGAGAAACATGTGCTAACAACTATAACTCATGCTGAAATAAGATGCATAGGAGGAAGATGGACTAAAAACCAGAAGCCCTTAAACAACTCACATTTCACTGTAAACCTGGAGAATCAATGTATAATGCAGAAATTAGCATGAGGAAATCAATTTAAAAATGAATATTCACTAATTCAGATACTGAAGCAGAGAAACATTCAAGTTCTTTGCCGTGATTTATTAGATGTCTTTGGCTTCCTCAACTACAAACTAAACAGTGCATAATCTGAAACCATGAAGAACTCAAACTAACCTAAATATCTGATTTCCAATACTTAGGCTTTACAATTTTCCAGACAGACAGTAAATTTTAAGCTGGGTTAAATTTTAGGAACTTTAGGCTTCAAATATGAACAACACTCAGACTTTAGTAATTCACAATTAATGCTTTTCTTTGTAATTCAGATCACTAAACACTGGAAATGTATTTTTGAAATTTGTTGTACTTTCTTGTTGAAAAACACCACACTTGCTGAATGTTCTAAATAGGCATATCACCCTTTTAAACAATATCTCAACCTACAGTCACCACATGCTGATGCAGGCATTATGGCACATTCTGGCCATGGACATTATAAAATTTATATTCCTACTCTGTCACATGGCACTCACTGAAGACATCATAACACTCTGTTAACGATTTAACAAGTAAACTGACAAATATAGGTTCTGAATATGAACAACTTGTGTCTGTCCCCAGAGACAAGTCATACATTTTTATGTCACACATTTTTTTACTCACCTATGATTCCTCCTCTTTTTCATCCAAAGATTTGTAATATATTTTGATTCTTTTTCTTATTCCTTTGTGTGCTACTAAAATAAATCTGTATAGTTTGTTTTATTACTTTCTATCAATTGTCTATCATGCTTACATATTTAGATGCTAGTTAGTAACAAAACAAAGAGTCAAGATAGTACCTATAGACTCAGTGATACAGCTTATAGGTGGAAAAATAGAATGGAAATTTACATTTCAGTAGTGGATGACATCAACTATAGACATTCTTACTAGTGTTTTTACTATTTGAAGCTTTTGACTGTTTCATTTAAGGCTTTGCAGGCTGCTTGGATGAATCTTAACATTCCAGCAATACACTGCAAACAGGATCAAGCCTAAAGCTGAAAGATCTGCAGCTCATTTTCAAGAATCAACTCAAGCAAAGATAAGCTTAGGATCAGTATTACAAGTCAACCACAGGTCAACCAGGTATTAGAAATACACCTACAGGAAAATGGAAGACAAATCTCAGTTATTCAGCAAATTTCCTATGCTGAAAACATAACAAATATATTTTATGCTGCTTTAGCCTATTGGCAAATAGTCCCTTTCTCCTTATAGAAAGTATTTCTTTTAAACTCATTTTGCTCCCGTTTATGAACCAGTTTCATAAGCACGCAGAACTTAATGGAATACATTCAAGCCAATGTGTGATTCTGCAGAGAAGGAAATAGCTGACTAAGCAACTTCTAAGTTGCAATGACCCAGGAAGTATGTGACAGGTAAAAACAGCAAGAAAAAAGCAGATATCAACCAATTGTCTTTGGACAGTCAATAGATTTGGAAGACTATTATAATATGAATCCAAAACCACTACTTGTTATATGCAAATAATCTTATTTCCTTTGCAATGTATTAACTGAGGGAATCCCTTTAATATTTTGTAGTACAGCAATAATATTTCATAGTTTCCAATAATTTACAGCCACAGTGTTCCAGAAACCACCATCACTGGAAACCTACAAGAAGGTCGGACACTAATATTTTCCTATGTTTTTCCCATCTCAGCATTTAATTTCTCTAAGCTACTGACTGAATTAAACTAAAACCTGAAAAACATCATGTAGAGCTGGTTTTTTTTTTTGGTTTTTTTTTTTTTTTTTTTTTTTTTTTTTGTCACATAACCACTTTTCTCAGCAGTCTAAGCTGCAACTGTATGGAATGAAACAGACTTCATAGCCTCCATAAGCACCAGATTTTTACAATAGTAAAAAATATATCCTTTTCCTGAGGAGAAGGCCATAGATGGTATATACAGAATCTTCATTTAGATGGCTCAAAAGTGAGTTAGAATCAACCATACAACTTAAAGTTCTTCACTAGACATCAAAGCACTCTGGAAATGAGAATCATTCACTGTTCCCTAAATTCATAGTAACACAGACTCTGAGACAACTGGCTGACTGGGTTGTTCTGTCTTGAAAACCATGCATCAGAGTGAACTTTTGTACAAAGGCAATTTTAAGTTTTTATCTTGTATTTTTCACTATTCAGAGGCCGCTTTTTCTTGGAATTGCTCCAGATGCAGTACCTAATGAATATTCTTATTTTTTTCAGATGGAGACTTCCAAAATCCAAAGAAAAAATGCCTTTATACTGTAGGGGAAGAGAAGCCTACTACTTCCCAAGTGTAGGCAGAATAACTAGACTAAGTGGAAGAGACTCAAAGAAATATGAATATTTAAGTGGGTCAAGTACTGCCCATATTAGATGTCTCAAAAGGATCACGGGGCACCTGAGAGAAAAAAAGCAATGAAATGAAGGTGTTGCCACTGCCATTAGTAAGGAGGAAGCAAAAGCCTAGGCCTCACTGCCTGAAACGTAGTTTTAAAGGCATCCCAAGATGAATTCCTCTTTTCTCTCTTTTCCAAGCATTTTCTGCTTGGAAACAGTAGCTTACTCTGGTTCTGGTGCCTGCTTTTCAAGAACAGTGAAAACAGAATTTCTTTGCTTGTGTCTCAACAAGGAAGGGGAGAGAGCACATCTGGGTGTGGGGAGGAAAGGATGACAGTATTTTCACAAAATTGTGATGGATACAGAAACAGCCTTTCATAAAGCATGGCATTTTCTTTAGTTATCCCATTTTCTACAGCTGTACAGTAATGTCAGATTACAATCAGGACAGCATGCAGTGTAAATAGTTAATAGGAGATACCATAGCTTCAGTTCAGTGTGAGAGAAAAGCCAAAGTAGTGTAAATAGCCATGTATTTTCATATAGATCAGTGGACTTAGCTCCCTGCTTAGTTTTTGCTGAATCACTGGCTATAGAATTATGACTAATGAACCCATAATACTGCAGAGGGGTGATTAAACTTCAGCATGACAAATGTTTATGTGTTTCTGTACATTCTATAACATCTGCAAGTACTGGCTTCACTCATTAAGAGAAAAACACACCCTAATTTCTAGAAATCGAAAGTTGCAAAATCAAAATCATCACTCATAGCATGAATAAATTGAGAAAGGTATTTCAAAATAAAGGTAATTATTGCAGGGATTTCTGAGTCACACCCTGATGGCACTCATCTACCTGAAAAGTAACATAATTTGTGACACCAGCTACAATTACAAGACATAAGCTACTTTAAGAAGTGTCTATTCTGATTTAATCCCGGTTGATGAATCTCAGAAAAATAAAATACTCTACTCTTTAAATATTTACCATATTGTTTCAATAGATTAAAGTTTTAATCTTGACTGCCAAATCAGTATTATACAGATTGGAGATTTGTTTACAGTGCCTTACAGTAGGAGCACTACCTGTCAGTGTCAGATGATAGCGTTTCCAAGCCTCTGGCTGAATGTGACAGCTTTGTTTCTGTAACATGACAAGTGTAATTAAAACTGTTTTCAGATACATTTGCATTTTTTTCCTGCTGAAATGTATTTTACGAATCTTCAGACTGACCAGCAAAAATACTAACTTTGCCTATAACTTTGGCTTAGGATTTGCAGACTGAAGTGAACATAAGGGTTGAAAGACCTTCACAATAATAAGGTTACTATTTTGTAAAAGACCAAGGCAGGAAAAGCAACGAACTTACGCCAAAGTAAAATAAAGATGCGAATAAAGTTATTTTTCTCTGACTGCAGTCAGTACTTTTCACAAATATTTGGAAACTCTGAATAAATACTTCAAAATAACATTTGCTAAATAATGGTAAATATGAAGATGTGGGAAAAAAGTTAAAATCAAGTAATTAAGCATGACTCATAGTCAAGGTAATGAACAAAGCAAACTCCATTTTGCCAGCAGATTGAAAGAAATTGCATGCTTCTGAAGATACCAGAATTAACCGGAACCACACCTCTAGTGCTAAATAAGCAAAATATTATGAAATTTCATATCTGCATCAAAGCTCCACTGCCAAAAGCTACAGATCTACACGTTTGCAAAAGATGTAGATATTCTATTCTAAATCAGAAATACACAACTCAGTCTATTGTAATGCATGATGCTTTAGGAAACTTGACACTACAGGGTCACTGTTACCAGGCAAGTAGGGAGGAAGTTATGTTGCTGAAGAATGATGATACATTAGCTATCATCTGAGAAATGCCCATTTGAAACTGTCATGACTGCAGGTAGAAAAAGGAAGGTATTTTCAGTTGATAGTTCAGTGGAATTAACATATGAAAAAGCTGAAGAAAAGTGGACCTCTATCTAAACTTCTAAAGTCATTCTAATCAAAACCTTTCACAGAGCTTTTCATTAGCAAATTATTTCAGCCAAACACAAACCCACAGATTATATCTCTAGGGAAAAATGACAGATCCTCCACTCTTCTCTCAAATACAAATATGCAGGAGGATATTTCCAGTATTTCTGCAAGAGAAACAGATACTGTTCAATCAACATAAATGATTAGTTATATTTTCATATCCAGCAATGCATTACATTCTTGTGCTCAAGAGTTCTCAGTATTATAGGATTTTATGTGATATTTATAATTTAAACACTGACCAGTTTTGATTCTAAATATGCATATCATAAACATATAAATAATTCTCTGAAAAAGCCATTATTTTCTACATAAAAATGCTCATTTTTATTACAACCACGGATTTTTTATTATTTTTTATTATCTTTTATTAATTTATATTTTATTGAGTTATAAAATATATTTAGGCAGTTTTGATTTTAGGACATTGATACATTGTTTTGCAAAACCCTAATTTTCCTGTAATTAAGACAGCCCATGGCTGAAAGTCCTTAACTGCATATGAATCTCTGAGAATCAGTTTTTAGGAAAACATCTACCCATTTTTCTTACAATACATGCAACTTGGGACTTAGAGGAAGACAGGGACAAAGTGGACCATGCCAGGTTAGACAACTTGTCTAAAGGAGTTTGGAGTTAATGAAGACTCAACACTTTATCTGTTAAGAAATGCAAATCTTTATATATTTCTTGATTCTTTCCTGAACTGTTGATGGTGGCTCTTGAAGAGCCTGGCACTCACAGCAGGTGGACTTTATGTCCACGCCACTCTAATGGCTCTGTGTTCTATGATGTAGACATGGAGTTTTCAGGCTTTATAGATTATTTCTAAACCTAACAATTACTTCAGGGGAAAATAAAGTATACTGCAAGTGTATCACATTATATGCTTCCAGATTCTCTTATACTCAGTCAGTGTCTTCAGTTGCATTTTTAATCCAAGAGATAAAACAGACATCTGCACATTCACTTCCCTTGCCTTCACAAATTTTATTAGCAAATCAAGAAGAAGCAACAGATGAAAAGTCTCATATATTGAGCAAGGTTATTTTGCATCCTCCTTATCCAAGGAGATGTAGTTCTTGTTACATTCCTTATTTTACAGTGGGGAAATGAGAATGTGAAGGTATTCAAGGGAGAAGGTCAGACAAAACAGAGGGAAAGTTTGATAAACTCTTTGGTAGAAACCTGGAAGGTATGGCTGAATGTTTTTAGACAATAATTTGTAGCATTAATGAAAAATACCAAGGTTAATGTATGTAAATAATCAATTTAGATTTACATCTTAAATTATGGTAACCTAAAAATTACAGAACTTTCCAGACTTTCCACAGCATTTCCTTCCCTATGTTTCCTTCCCAGTCCCCTCATACTGGGGTTGCAGAGGACTATTCAGTATGAAACTTAGTTGGTCTTCAAGCCCACTGTTGCTACAGAACTCGGTTTTGGCAGAAAGGGGAGCCCTTTCCAACACTTCAGCCTGTTCAGTTGGTCTAAGGGACCAGAGACTGATCTCTGTCTCATGTGAGCTGTGCCAATGTCAGCAAGTCACACCTCACACTCAAGGCTTAGCATCCCTGCCTCTAAGACAGTGATGGTGGCACTTGCTTTATCAAGTTTAGGAGAGGCACGGGTGTAAGACAGCTGACAACAACTCATTTTTCAGCACAGAAGACACTTTCAGTTAAAAAAAATTCAAAACAAAAAAGCCCTGATAATAATGAGATCCAAATTTTATATGATTTTATATGCATACACTGTATTTTATTGTTATGGGGACAAAATCATACTATAGCATTTTCAGAATAATTTTGGAAGGCTGACCTGCTCTTTAAACAATAACTTGAAGAGTGTCTAGACTCTCAAAAGTATTAAAATAAATTGTGTGACTATAGATCACTGTATCATACACTAGCCAAAGATGGTAATTGCAAGTTAGTATTCCATCTACATCTAAGGCTAACAAGATAAAATTGCAAAAAAATTAAATTATCTGACATCACTGTACATAATAAATAACCTATGTTCTCCATTTCATAAGGGAATTAAAAGGGCATACATTTATTTTAAACGTACCAATCTCTCATTCAACTGTATGGAATTAGACAAAGAGTGACTTGGCCAAATACCACATGAAAAGAAAATAGATCAGATTTTATGGCTAGTGTCTAAGCACATCCAAAAGTCAATGGGATCAGTCTATGCCTTCATTTTCTGAATAGCATTTATTGTCTTTATAGTGGTACCCACAAAAACACACTAACTTCATGCTACTGCAAAAACCTAATATTTCAGAAAAAAAAATACTGCATGTTTTTGTTATCTTCTTTCACAACAATGTCATGGCAGAAGCTTAAGCTAATTTGAAAATTAAAAAGGTCTTTTTAATACTTGACACCAAACTTGAAGGCTCTGCCTGTTATACATGATTGAAGAAAACTCATAACATAAAGCCAAAATTTTAATTCCTTAGAGAACATCAGAATTAAGCCCTCTAATCCTAAAAAAAATAAAACTCCAAAAAATACAGAATGCGTCATAAATGCATGCCCACTTGAAAAATCTGTTAATCTAAACAAACGTCCATCAGAAAAAATCTATTTGCAAAGATCCCAGGGAAGCCTGAATTTCTCCTTTCTTTTATTTTCTCTTTTGTTTGTTTGTAATTTTTTTGTTTTTGTTTTTCTTTTTTTTGTGAGATGAAATTGGAATGGTACAGCTCTCCAACTAGTCCTGTACTAGGCCCTTGGCTTGAAGAGCAAGAGAAAACAATGTGCAGCAGCACTGAAGACAAAAGTTAGTGGTAATTGTTTAGAAGGAAGAGGAAATGTACATTAAGAGGAGGTCTTGGAACTCAGAAATCACACTGGCTGAGGAACTCCTTTGAGCAAAAACAAAAGGAATAATAAACATTATTGCTAAGAGCTGACTCCATTCTGATACAGACTTGAAACAATGTGAACTTTGCAGAGAGAAGCCTCTGGAACAAACAAATGCACCCCACTGCAGCAAGAAACCTGAAGGCCACATTCCCGAGGCTCAAAAAGTCATTAAATCCATAAATGTTGGTGTTCCTATTTATATGTAATGCTCAGAGAGCCATGCACTTTCTGAAATTAATAAGCAGTATTTCAAACTACTCCAGCTTCCCCAGATTTAATCACCATTAAAATACTTCTGATGGTTCCTCCACAAGGGACTTAATATTCCTTGATATTCTTATGTATAATTACTTCTTATAATCAGTTCATAGCTATTAAGTGATGTACTGCTAAACCTCCAGGTTCCAAATGGATAAATATTAGCCTAATGTGCTCAATCAATGCATAGAAATAACTTTAAGCACTTTTCCTGCAAGGGAAAATATTTACCATATATCATAGTTAGATTAGCTTGAGGTACTAAGCAGCTGATAGAAGGGATTTAAAGCCTGGAAATCACTTTAAAAGTCCTTGCATTTCTGTGAAGGACATCTTCAACAGAGAGGGAGAAAAGAAGCAGCAAGATCCGTTACCTTGAGCTTCCGATAAAACAGAGTACTTAGGATCAGAACCATGTCAGAATATTTGCTTCATAAGACACAAAATGATCCTTTCCATAGGAAAAAATTACTAGAGGATACAAAGGGCTTTGCATCTTATAACTTTACTGATTTTTTCAATCTAAATTATTCCAGCAGCTCCGGAGTAAGAGCTTACACTATAGCTGAGATCATGCCCAGTGGGATACACCATTAATATGTTAGAGTTAATTGTACAATTATTAAACAATATTATTATTGTTATTACTTCTAGTAATAGCACAAATAATAATAATTGAAAGATAACCTTCTGTACTTCTCAGTCAGAAAATGAGGGGCAGTTGGAATCATTCCTATATAACTTAGAGAAATTGCAATACTCTATTCAAACTGCGGTTTGATTTTTTTCTTTATCTCCATGTGATAAAATAAATAAGGAAATGCAAATAATGTTTTTCAGGTTCTTTTTATCCTAAGAAAAATTCAAAGGTAGTGTTATAATCCAGATAATGCTAAGTTTTGCTAAAGCTGCAAGTACATTTGAATACAAAGCTAGAAAACGACACAGTTTCTTTACTGCTGCATAAATGCAAAGCTTTCTTTATCAAATAAATCACATGTAAACAATAGTCTTAACTTGTTAGTTACTTTTATATTTAATTATCAAATTAAGTCTTATTTCCACAAATGTAGCAAAAGCAAGATGATTGGTAATTGGATATGTTAAGTAGACTAAATATAATTTCCCAAATTACAGGCTGTTTACTATCTAATTACTGTTCTTCCTTTTGTCTTTTATTATTAAAGTTGAATATTTTCTTACAGAAATTCAGAATTCACAGATCTTATCTAAATACTCAGTAGCTCTGGTACAATTCTTTTTCCATTGCTGTTCCTACTCCAAACACTCAAAAGCTGCTTCTGCCGCATATGATTTAGCATTCTGTACCTTGCCCTCTGATTTTTACCTTGTGATATAGCACACAACTGACCATATACAGATAAAACACTAAAATACGAACTAATTTAAAATAAAATACTCATTGTTTCCCCTTCTTTTGAATTAGTTCATGGCTAAGTTGTGAGCAATTACACTTTACAAATTACCCATATTTCAGATTCTTGAAAAGAAGTTATATTTTTGAAAGGAGTATATTGTTCTTTCATGAAAGGAGTCTCCTTCATGAAAGAAAAGTACACTTTCTTGGGAGCTTGATTTAACCTAAACAACACTATTCTTCTAATAAAAATAGTTCATACTGAACAACATTGATAAAATGGAGCAATTAATTAAAAGCAGAGTGCAAGAGGGTAAAACAAAAATTATCTCAACCATGGTTTTGAAAAGAAAGTTTTCTCAGCTTTTGAAAGGTAGATACACAATGTGAAGAGAGAAGTATGTTTCTTTTACCTCAGACTCTTGCTTTATACATTATTTCTTATTTCATATACAGTGAAATTGCTGTCACCTCTAGTAAATCAGAGCATTTCTTCCTTTTCTTTAGCCCTTTTTTCAGTGCTTTCTTAATGAATTTGATGAGAAGCTAAAATCAGCAAGTACAGAAATTTAATGTTCCTGTCATCTTAGCAAAGATAAGGACAAAAAAACCTGCAAGAAAAGCTCCTTACATTACTATGGATCAGCCTCAGAAATCAATGGAAGGAGCAGGACAAAATCAGAGTTTTGGTGCCTTAGTTAAAAGCAAGATCGACAAATGCCAATTTTCCAGCACAGTTTTTGCCAAATTTGAATGTGACTGAGTATTCTCTTCATTTTTCAGGAAAAAACAGAGGGTAATTTTCAGCCAGAATTTCAAATACAGATAACAAAATTTCACATCACTGGATCATGAAAGCTGGAATCTATTTCCTGAAGGCATTCTTCATCTTTCATTAGCCAAGAAAATTTTTCCAACCCTGATATCTGCCAGCTCACTGAAGAAACCAGCCAGTGACTGTAAATAGACTAATTTCTTTTATTGCAGAAGACAGTTCTTGTTCAGAGTTGAAACACATTGACTCACTAATGTAGGAAATTACTGGGATTCATGGTCATTACTTTTCTGTTAATGAATACAAATCTTTATCCTCCAGGTTTTCTGACTGGGTTTTCTGATGTAAGATTTGCATGAAAAATATCTAATTTCCCCCAACCAACAGAATTGTTGCAAGGTTTTGAAAAATGTATATACATGCACTGAGCTAAATTATGTATTCTGGAAAAAAAAAAGGCAATAAAAATTACTGTAGAACTTGCACAATTTCATCTAATAGCAGATCCAGCATACATATGCAAAAGCAGAACAGGACAGGAAACAGCTTCTGGTGAAATAATCAGTTTTCTTCCATTTTCTGTGCTAGGTATATGACATTTATTTCACCTTCTCCTGCCCCATCTGTTACACTAGTTAGTTACATCTTCAAATAGAAAAGAATCAGGTTCACAGCTATAACACTTGGAATAATGCATCTCTTGGAAGAACTGGTTTTGCACAGAAGATGACATAGATTTTTTTGGCAAATATACTTTAAATTCAAGTGATATGAACAAGAGGCTAGAGTGTCAAAAATGCTTACTACTTATCAGGTCTCACCATTCTCAGTGGGAACTGCTGGGTACTGAGTGCTTTTGAAAATAATTTTCTCTCTACTAAATGCCTGACATGGAGCTGCAGCATTATGAAGTCATTTTTAAAGCCTGACCCAATGTTATTTACTGTTTTATTATAAGGCACAACATAAAGGATAAGATCCTTTTTTTGGGACTATGTACTCTACTGTTGTACAGTACTATCAAGAATTAGAGGAACAAGCAGCAAAGATAAAACGTGCATTCATGAGTGTGGTTAACATAACCAATTAACATTATGCAAGTAAATTAGCTATTTGTTATTGCATTTCAAAAGAAATAATATTTGCATGCTCAATTTACTTCATACAAAAGGATCTAATCTGCTGATTCCCAAATACATCGTGAAAAGAAATGTGCATGTGAAATCAGTGGCTAATTGCACACATAAACCCTATACTGGCTTAATTGTAATAGTTCCTTCTTCCCATAAAAGTGCAAAAATTCAGTTTATGCATTCAAATAATCTAATTTTGCCAGGTGTCTATTAAACTGAATTTGCCATTGCAAGATGCAGTTAAGGACATTAAAAAAACTTGCAAACTGCAACTCCGTAATACAGAAGAGACTCCATATGGATTTTATACTGTTCCACAACCAATTTATTCAGATTCTACTATATTTATTAGATTCTATTTCTAAACTCATTATTGAAGTACAGTTCAAGAGTGAGTGAAATACCTTATGTTCTTGATTTGTACTCAGAATTATTTAATAAATTCTTGCTACAGGTCTACCATTGTGTTAGTCACTGATAAAACAAAGATTTTTGCAGAGAACATCATCACTCAAAAATTATTTACCTATGTGTCCTAGAAACAAAATCTTTGCAAGATCAGCCTAACGTACTGGGGAAGTGGGAGGGTACTACTGAATATAAACATCTCTTTCCCAGTCTCATTATTTCAATATTCTCATTATTTCAATAGTCTCACTGCAGGTATTTTCCTGATTATTCTTCAAATAACACAGAATAAAAAAGAATTTTGTATGAATATAGATTAACTTTTTCTTGTAATAAGTTGTATAACTCTCATGACTGTGAATCTTTATAGGAAGAAACATGAGGTTCAGAAATGTCTATTAGAAGAATCTTGCGGAAAGGGCAAGAGGAAAATGGTTGGAGCAAGTTTTTAACAGCAGCAATAATAACAAAAAGGGCATCCAACCAATATTTATTTTCATATTGTGGGCTAACTACTGAATTTCCAGTGTTGCTAAAGAAAACGTTTGGTTTAGTTGCAGACACAGTATATTTAGCAGTACTCAAAACCACAATAAAGACTGCACAGCAGTGCCATTGTTTCATTCACTATTCAGAGTGCAAACATAACATATAGGGTGCTACACAAACTCCACATTTCTGGTGGCTGTTTCAGGATCACAAACTCCATAGTGAATCCATGTGAAAAAATCTTAGAACAGCCCTTGGAATGAGACAACTGTATCAGGAATTCTGCACCTGGCATGACACATGACCTGCTTATCCAGGGAACTGGCAGCTTTGTGATTTGCAAGCATGACCTCATTATGCAGTGATGAACTAACAATAGTGTTAGCTGCCCCTGCCAGCTCCTCGGACAGATAGAGTTAGCAGCATCACAGAATGCACACATTAAAATCCTTGTCCCTGCTGCATGCAGAAATGTAACCTGCAATTTGTTTTTCTGAGGCCTATGTCAAAGATGGACCACAAGAAAAAGCCTTTGCAGTACCCCATTACATCTCCATCTGCTAAGAACCCAAAAACTGAAGAAGTATTAGCTCTGCTTTAGACCTTTCTCCAACATCCCTGAAATCAATGTTCTTCTTTATCACTTGACCAAAAAAAAAAAAAAAAAAAAAAAAAAAAAAAATGCCCATTCAGATCATCACTAGCCCTCTGGGCAAAAATGACCCTCCAGGATTCAGCAATAATCTTCTTTCCAACCTGTCTAATCAGGACTGAGCTTCTGGTCCTCTTCTAGTCTACTCAAGCAAATTCACTTCCGCAATGAAAACCTGATATTCTAGAGGAAAAGTCAGAAATCCTTAATTCCCTGTAAATATGGGAGAATTTACCATGCTGAAGCATTGAGGAAATGTTTCCAAGGAAACCTCGATGGAAAGAGAACTTCATCTGATTTCCTTTTTTATATCAGATGTCAAATAAATAAGGGGTGTCCTAAGGCTTGCAAACCTCTTCTATTGAACTTTGGCCAATTCACAACTTCAAAGAAACTGCAGCTACAACTGGAAACTAAGTGTCAGACTCTTGTTTGATTGAATGCGTGTACATGCTACAATTTTTAGAGCACAAGTAAAGCCTAGCAACAGTACTCGGGAGTTAGGTAATTCTGAATGCATGTAAATTGAAATTAAAATTAAACCCAGATCTACCCTTTTGTGTGCATGTACTTGAACACATTGCTTATAGATTCTGGTTTCAGTGGAGCTGAATTACTTTTGGAAGGCATCACATACGCATCCAACTTCAAATGAACTGCTAAGAAACAGTTCTGCAAAGCCTTATTACAGGGCTATTCTATAGCGCTCCCTCTTCACAGGCCTGGAGTCTTGATGAGCAATAGCATCTGGGAAACCAGCGACTGGTTTTCACTTGCTCTGACAATTTTAAGCAGCTAGCTGCAAGCTTCATTTTAAGTTCTTCCCCATGCCTTTCTTCATTACCAGCTAGATATTTCAGAATTAAATATGCATTGGAATAATGTCTAGAATTTCTAAGTCTGCCGTCCTGGTCAGACTCAAATAGCTTTTCTAGAGAAAACAGCTTTCATCTTCTCAAGAGAGAGGGGAAAGTCTCTTGTGAATGAGTTTATGAGGTACCTTAGCGTGCCAGATAAGACAATTCCAACAGTAAGGTATGGTGTCCATACAAATTACACACATAGATAGCTTTTAAAATCCCATCATGACAAGGAAATAAGGAAGCAAACCAGGATCTCCCAGAAACTAGAGAATTCAGAATTAATAGACTACAGCATTTCATAATTAGCAGCAATTCCACTGACAATGTTTCACATGATATTTAGCCTATTAAAGCAGGATCTGGATTTCCTGTGAGGAATGTAAAAGAATAAGAACTAATAAGAGTGGGAAGGGAGCATTGTTCTACTCTGTACAAAACTCTCCCCATAGAGGCCAGATCTGGTTTCTTTGATAAAGACTAACTTGAGTAGGATTTGTAGGATTTGTGGTTTCAGTAAAAGAATTGCTTTTCTGAAAAGTAAGGCATAGATATACTAAGGACTTTACAGGAGGCCATAAGTAACACTGGAAAGCAGAGATTTTATGCTGGACACTCTACAGACATTTAACTTGTTTTAACAGTTTGTTTGGAATTCACATAGAAGTTGTGAATGGTACGCTGCCTATGTGCCAAGGATTCTGTTACAGAAAATGAGCTTTTGTGATAAGGGGCACTATTTGGGCTATATTTTTTGGTACACTTACACCTCTCTGAAACTCAGAAAGAGTACAAACATATATATGTATACACATACACACTTACACACACATATATATAAATAAATTATTCAGTATACATTCTCTAAGCATTCACACCTGTAACAATACCTTTAAAACATATTTCACTTTTCCATTATCTACAAAAAAACCCTCAATTAGAAATGACCTTCAAATTGACTAGGCATTTAATTCAAATTGCCTATATGCTTTAATTATCGGCTAGGCACAGTGATTAAGGGAATGTCTGTCATTTTAAAAGTGAAATATAGTTTTCCACTGCAGGGTGTAACATGCTTGTAAACTTTGCTCTATCCCCCTTTTTTTTTTTACTGTTTAGACAATATTGTTAACAATGATAATAATAACTACATAAACGGCAACAAAATCCTCTAAACCAGCTTGGTTACAAATGAGGTTCCATATTTAGCATCATGATTACAATTCCTTGTCTGAAATAGAAATCTAAGCAGCTAAATGTCCTAGAACCTGGCCAATAGGAATGCATAGGTAGTTTCTTTGAGACTCACAGAGATTAATAGAAGTAAATAAGAAGCATATTTAAAATATATATAATGAAATAATATTCTGTAAAGTGTAAGTGTATGCAGGCTGGAAAAAGCCTTGTCAGCAATCAATCATATAAATATTTTTTTCTTTATCAGCTAAGTATCTTTCCAGGAACTCTTGGGTGCAAAACAGACCAGTATGCCTTTTCCAACATTCCTCACAAAAAAAAAAGAGAGAAATTAAAAGACTGTCTCAAAAGGGAGAAAAAACCCCACAGGCCTTATCTGAAAGATATTTACTTGGAAGAAATACTGTTGTGTGTCAATAATAATCATGAAAAAGAGAAATGGTAAGGAAAAATAAAAGCAAATAGGAACTTCTGTGACAACACAAGCATTGTCCAAGCTTTGAGAAGATAGCAAAATTTGCCATGGGAAATTTCCAAGCATTTTCTAAAACATTATTTAACATAATCAAAGTTGGGCACAACTAAAGCCCACTTTAAATTAAGAAACCAGATAATTTAGAAATTAATCTCTGGATAGACTAAACTTCTATTTATTTGAAACCAGAGATGCTCAGAAAAAAATTTCATAAACTTATGCCTGTCAGGTAAGAAATATAAAGTGCAAAATGATTAACAGGCAGTGGTTTTGCTTTTGTGCAAGGAGTACCTTGGAGGTCACGAAAAGCAAGGAAGTGCTTTAGGAGGGCTGTTTTCATCTACATGATTACCACTGTGCCAAAGGTAGCAATCACTGAGTGGGATCAATAAAGAGTCCTCAGCAGGTAAATTCTATTTCTCCAAATTGTGCAGTTTACTTTGTGAAGGGATAAAAGCACAGTTAAAGATTGCCAGTGTCTTCTAGCAGTATTCCATGGAAAGCCAGTGGATTACGTGAGCAGTACTATATAGTACTATATAGATCCAGCTTTTTGGCTGATGAAATTAAAAAGGCTGGTAAAAGACAGGCACAGAACTCAAGAAATGAGATATAAGTGTGACTATGTCTAACAGAATTGCTAGAATAAAATAGAGTTATCATGCAATTTTCTCTTTACACAGAAGATTTACTCCCACGAGCTAAATTACTACACTATTCAATAGTATGCAGGAATAAATGCGTGACCACTTTAGAAAGACATCAATTACACTGAATCCTTGAAATGGTCTATGTGTTTTACCTCTTTATGTTTTTTTTGTTTGTTTGTTTTTGGTTTTTTTTTTTTATTTATTTATTCCAATGGTGAAGAAAAGGACAGGAGAACAAGATTTTCACTTGTTAATCTTGTCTGAAATTTTCTGCCACTAAATGCATGAAATAGCATGTCTTTCATCAACTTAGATCTCAAATAAGTATACAATGGCCATTCAAATAATTCCTCTTCAATCAAAGGTGTTGGCCAAAAAAGCATAAATGCCTGATTCTTCTGAGGAATATGACTTCCTACAGAAATAATATGATTTGTGATACTTTGGAAAGAGGGTGCTGTAGGAAGCTGTCCTGGGAATAAAGAGAGCTGTATTTTATCAGGCAAATGATTTCACCTCTCCATGCCTAAATGGAAAGTGAGAGTAGAGCACACTATTTACTTTAAAAAGAGGAAAAAAAGGAAAAGCATTTTAGAAAAGTGTACATAAAATTTTAAAATAGGGCTATAAATATGCTTTTTGTAGAAAGCCCATGAAGCAATCAGAAATGGTTATGTTTAACTGATTGACATATTGGAAAATAGAAAGAACGTCTATGTACTTGTGGCTTGCTATACCTTCCAAAAAACTAACTGCTTCAAATCAAACAAAATTTTGTCTCTTAAGAGAACATTCAGCTTTTTTAAAAAGATGCTTGTGATGAAGAATCCATCACAAACCTTGATAACATGAAATGCTTAATTTCCTTCACTCTTAAAGATGTTGTATTTTCTTGTCTTCAGTACCACTGCCTGATACAGCAAAACCTACTACTATCAAAATTCTGTCTCCCAAACATGAAGCTATATTCATTAAGTCATGAATTGAGACTTTCACAGTCACACTAAGAAGACTTGGCCAATTATTTCTTTGTACTCCATGAAAATATTTTCCTTTATATCTTGACATCCATTATCCCTACTGATGAGATTTATGGGTCTCTTTACTGAACCCTCCACAGTATTCAACTTCTTCAAGCACTGAATTCAAAACCACAGAAATTCTTCAGAAGAACTGCTGAAACTCTTAGCACTCTGCCAAAAAATGGGAGTAAAGGTCCTTTTTTTGCTTTATGTGATATCCACCTGATTATACAGGATCACTTTAGCTCCATGTACCACAGAATTGCATTGAGATCAGTGCCAGACTGATTACTCAGTATGACCCATGGAATCTTTTCCAGACTCAGCACTTTTGAGGTATGTATTCCTTGTTTTTATAAATATAAGTAATGCTCCTTTTCAATATGTATTTCCCTAATGAAATGCCTACATTCTCTTTTCTTAATTTGTCAACTTAGCAAAGTTGTTCTGCATCACTGATATTTTCTCTAAATTTAGTTACTCAATCTATAACTTTTCTGCATTGCTTGTTTCATAAAATTTAAATACAACCAAGAATATTTTCTCTTAAACAACATGTTTCTGATGATGCTGCAGTTTAATTCCTCATTTGACTTTTGAGACCTTTCACATAACCAAAAAACTGTGCCACGTATTTTGTAGTCTTCTAGAAAATTAAGATCTGTTGCCTTACTAAACTATGTTGCAAATCTGTTTTTTTCAAAATTATTGATTTTCTAACAAAATCTTTAATATCATGAAAATGATAAATATAGTTTTTAAAATAGATTTTCCACAAATAATTTTAACATTATCCTCCTCTAGGTCTTCATTACTTGAGTCTGAAAGCAAAATGATAAGACTTTCAGTTACCTGAGTTCTCTGGTTTGTCCTTTCTGGACTATTAATTAGTTTCCTTCTCCCTTTAAAATTGTTCCCCAAACATTCTTTCATATGAACATTAGAAGTCTGCAAGGCTTCTCAGCTAGTCCCCTTTAAATAAAGCTGTGACATGAGGGGTTTCACCTGCACCACCTGACCCCATTCCAAGAGAAAAATATCAAAATATAATAAAAAAGCTTTTGTTGTTTTAATAACTGGAAGATGTTAGAAAACTTGAAAGTAAACTTTGCATTAGAAAACAAAACAGAACAAGAGCAGAAATGTATTTTAACACTTGTCTAGTAGAATCTGGTTCATTTTATTGGGAAACTCCAGAAAAACAGATTCAAAATGCTTCTACAGGGAGTAATGACAAAATACCTGAATATGCCAGGAAGTCTGTTTATTTACAGCCTTTTCACTCTGTTTCTGCATGTCAGCCTGTGGTATGGAGAAACACTACCCCCAACCCCAGAGTCTCCCTGAGCATGGAAACTGTAGTGGTTGAAGGAAGGAGGAAAGCCTGTTTTTGAAGCCAGTAGCCATCCCCTTGAAAGGTGCTTCCTGCCCAGGATGAAGGTCTCCCCCAAAGCAGGATGCCTTCAGAGAAGTGCTGCAGCAGCAGAAGCAGCAGGGAGGTTTTGGGGGTCACCCTAACACAGGCTGGGGGTGGCCGCAGTTTCCAGGCACTGCTGCCCTGGGGCCACCTGCCTGTTGCCACCCATTTGGTTTTATGTCAACAGCTTTAGCTCTTCTCATGCTCTAATATTTATCATATCTGCAACATTTGTAGGCTGGGGCAGTGGCAGCCACCCATACATGGTCCCACACGTTCGAGCCACCACTGCCAAACCATTTCATGCCACTGCAGGTACACTGCACGCTGGCTGTTACGTGTGATCAAACGGCCTTCATACAATGTTTAAAGCAGCATATTGTAGGGCTGAATCAGATGTAGCACTGATGAAGCACATTTGGGATAAACCATAGCACTATATTCACCCCATCCAAAGAAAACTTATGGTTCTGGCCCTTTTTTAAATACCTTTCTATTTACATTTTCTAAGCTTCAATGCAATTACACTCCTTAACCTAGGCCTCTCTTTTGGTTTTAATTATAGTTACTCGAGGTTTCCTGTGTGGAAATTATTTCTATGAATCAGTAGCATCTGCTTTTTAATTTTTTTTCAGCAAATATATATTATAACTGTGATAGTTAACAGGTTTCCTTCCCTAAGCTTTGAGACCTGTTACTGGTACAGATCTGTTTTGTTAACATGTTCTGAAGTGTAAGTATTAATTATACTTTATCAAAGACTGAAAAAAGAGGATATATTTTGGCACACTGTCCATTTCTCAAAAGTGTGTTTAACTTGGAAACAAAAAAGAAATATTTCTTAATAGAAATATAATAATAATAATAATAATCAAGGATGAATTATTAATATAGCTTAATATGACTAAACAGCTTACAAACAATATTTTTTTGTTCATTTTTCTCTACATATTCAAAGGTGCTTAAGTAAAACAAAGTTCTCAGATGAGAATGACAGATAAGTTAAATCAAGAGAAAACATAAGCTTAGGTACTTAAAAGCTAACAAACCCCTGAAATAACAGATAGAGAAGATTCCTAGATCAATGCAAGACATATTGGCAACAATTATTTTCTAGAAGGAAAGCCTGAGACTAATTTCTTAAAGAATTAATATTTAATAACTTTGCATTTGCATTGGCTTAGACTGCTACTTCCAAATTAAATTGGCTTATAAGTTTTTATAAGAATTGCTCATCTGACAGACACTTAAAGGTACATTTTCAGCACAGTGCCTAGGAATTAACATTAATGGGATTTATTCAGCACAGTCCTTCAGCAACACTTTAAATATTAATCTGCTGAGTTACTAATTCAGTGTGGTTGTATAAGTGTAAATGGAAGGAGAATTTTGATCTAATAATTTTATACGATGAGCTTAATATGCAGAAGTTTGATTCTCCCCAGTATAAAACAGCATAGTTGCATTAAAGCAGTGATTTGAAAAAATTCAACTCCCATTTGAAGATTTATGCTGGAAAACAAATTTCTTTGTATAGCAAATTTCACCAAAACAATATATCTACCAGTACAAAAAAATTGGTCTTTTGAAGCAGAGCAGTTGTTCAGGGCTGCTATGCAAGAATTATCTGGACACAGAAAGTTCAGGTCTTGGTTGAAAATTTTTCCTGTTTTTGAACACTTTGAATATTTTTTATTTATCCCATATCACTGGCATTTTTAGCAGAGAAAATAGCATTAACTTCATCAAATACAAGATATAAAAACAATTTAATATTGTATTAATTTGGTACTGGCCTTTTAATAATTGAATTACATCTTATATTTTGTTTACTTTTATTTTGATACAATATTGATATCTTGGTTTTTAAGGTGGAACCCTATCTATCAACAAAGGAAAAGTTTTTTAAAAATAGCCTCCAGTAAACCCCAAGCCTACAGGAAAATCTACTGTTGTGCCTCTTCTAAAACAGAACTTATAAATCTCAGGATTGCTTTCCATACATTTTTTATCCCTTCACTCTAGATTGCTTTGACTACTGGGAAGAAGACACAGAAACTAGAGAAAAATAATTACTATATATAAATAAATAAATAATTAAATATAAAAACTGAAGTTCAACCACATCACATAAACATACTTCCTAAGTCATCAAGTAAGGATATTTACATCTATAGGCAGCTACTTTTTAAAATCCTTATCTGAAATTTATCATGCTCTATCATAGAAGTGTTAAGGCTGTTAACATCCACACTTGTTCTAGAAAAGCAGTTTTCAATGGTTAAAAGAGTTATATTTTGAATCCTAAACTGATCTTTGGACAGTTTATACCCATTTGGTTTTATGTCAACATAGTTCTTTAGCTCTTCTCATGCTTTAATATTTATCATCTCTGCAACATTTGTAGGCAGGAATTATATTCCCTCTTCGATCTTCATTTTCCTAAGTTAAAGGAAACAAATTATTTTGGCTTCACTCCCACTCTCCTTTCAACCTCACAATATGTTGGTTACATCAGATTTCCTGAGCCAGCAACCAGAACATGTGGTGAGATATGAGAACCTGCACAGACTATCACGAAATAAAAGCTCGCCCACAAATTTGCACAATCTCTTACATTTATTTTAAATTGCTTTAGCATTTGACTCTGTAATTATCTATTACTGTACAAGGCTTAAAATATATCACATAGTACATGTAGGTGTGATATCATTAGCTGATACTCAGTTGATCAGTGAGAGCAGTGCTGTGATAACTGGGGGCCCATCCAACACTTGCAAAATGGTGCTGCACACCTCAAAAAGGTTAAGCAAAATGTCACTGCTCTCAGCTAAGAGCACACACAGACCACTGATCATAGCTCAGGTAATGCACTGCAATTCACAGAACAAAAAGTAAAGCTGTAAATTCTTCAAATTTTACCGTGTTTTATCCCTTACTTCTAACTTCCACTGAATTATTAAACCAGACAGTAAAAATAGTCTGATGGAATGGCCAGCCACCAGCAGCAGTTTTATTGCCAACTGCTCAGCCAAAGGCACTTAGAGTTCAGTAACTCAGCAGAGTCATCAGGCACATTGGTTGGTGATTGGTTTTGAATAGTTTGCTGCTGTTACAAGTTCTTGTAAATAACAGCACACTGGGACATCTAGTCCTGCTCTAAAGTGGGACATGAGAGTAAGTATTTCCCTAGGAGTTAATGAAATTGTTTTTTCTGCAGTTTGGAACACAGGTATACACTTCCCTAAATTTGTAATTTCACTCAGGCATAGGAAAACACAGGTAGCTAACCAGTGCTCTACAGAAGAATCATGGTTTTCAAATACTATTTGAATACTGTTCAAATACTGTGACAAATACATCAAAACTATGTTTCTGAATGTCACGATTTGACCAATAATAATTTCACTGACATAACAAATTCAATGCTCAAAATAATGTTCCTGAAACCTTAGTAGTAAAGGCAAGAAAGACCTCTGATATACCATGGATACTTCATTCTGAAGAGTTTTTTTATCCTCTTCTCTTGAAATTATCCTTTCAATTTCATATATGCAAACCCATGGCTTCTCTCTTGACCACTCTTAGCTATGGCATTAATTTTCAATTCTGAAATTTGTATATTTGTACTGTAGAGGCATGAATTCACTCTCTTCATTCTTTCCATGCTCTATATTGTGCTGATGTGCAAGACCTTGTCGTCTGGAACATAGATGTTCTTTGCATCACACCACATGCACATAAATAATTATCCATGTAGCAATTTCTCACTTGTACTTGCTTTAGGAGACTGAGAAACAGAGAACAATTAATCTGGTGTTACACATATTAAATAATTTTTCTAACATCCTAATAATCCTAAAATCAAATCTAATGAACTGTAAATTAGAAAATGAAGCATAATTAATTGTATAATTTAATTTGAACCTTTACTTGTATAAGAAAAAAACTCAGCAGAAAAAAACCACTTGAACATGTATATTTTCACACTCTTTGTTATTTGACATATCAGATAAATAATATTTACTAGTAACTTGTGTAGTAAAATTGTTGTTTCCTCAATACAAGAACATTCTATATATTGCTACCAATACACAGCAAATACTTTCAACTTTAATGTCAGAGATAAAGAAGTAATTTCCCTTGGAAAAACACTTGTTTGGGCTGCTGCTGTTGAAATACTGTAATTTCCCAGCCAAGTATCTTTTAATAAATTTGATAATGCTTTGTCTCACTTTAATGCTATATATGTATTCATTATTTCTTTTCTGTGTATGTACCTCATATTCAATACATGGAAAAAACAAAGGGCAATCCATAATATACACATAAATGTAACACATGATATAGGCTATAAAGAAAGTCTTACAAAAGCCTCATAGAAACCACACTATGACGTGCTTGTGTTCTACCTGGCAACAGCCTTGGAAATGGGTAAGTTCTCTGTGGTAATTATTTCCAATGGGAAATGAATAATTCAGAGACCATAAAATGGTGATTCCAGATTTGGGAATTACAAAAATACTCCTCAGGGGACCTACTCAGCTGTTAGCTTCCTAAAGTTAGACTTTAAGCTAGACCAAGAATTGATGCTTCAATTTCCCATCAGTAAAGTAAGAATATTGATATTGCCCTTTTTTTATGAGTACAATTTAAGAGCAGCAATGAAAGCTGTACAAGAACACAAAATAGTAAATACATCTGGAAAAAGATACTATTCCTATTATCAATTAATATGTAGAAGCAACCCTAAACCTGTGGTTTACCTATCTCTCTCTGTTGGGTCATGTCTACTAAGTATAATTTTAGAGATTCCTTGTGCTTGCTATTCAAGTATTTGGCTAAGATAAAGAAACACAGATTTCTCTTGCTGTGAAGTTTGAGGCAAAAAAAGTAGGTATTACTCCTACTATAACTTCAAATGTATGAAATATGGATGAAAGAAAGCAGGAATTTGTTATCAGCCACAAGGCAGGTATGAAATGCACCAAACTTGACATTTTTGGAAGAATTCTTTCTAATGGTTATGAGGAGAGACAGATTTAGGGAAAAAATACTTTAAAATTATGTGCTGTAAAATCATTACAGCAATGTAACCACAGTCTAATTTTTTTACTTAGCATAGCTGAACAACTGAGCTTATATATCATATTAAAATAATAACTATACAATGTGTGAAGTATCCTAGATATTGACAGACTCATGTGCATATAAATGAAGAAGGTAAGAAGCTCATTGTGCTTACAACTGCTTTTCCAACATGTTTGTGTTTACTAACAAAGAGTGATACAAAGATCAAACAAATAAAAAAAATTGAATTGCTGTACTGATCTATCTAAACCTTCCATTTTTAAATGACAGATATTGCTATCCTAAACTTATTCTTCTTCAGCCAGCATAATGGCAACCCTCATTGATTTTAGATAAAGCTATATCCACATCTAGTATATTGGTACTTATGTCATACCCTATAGATGGGACTGTTTTCATAAAAAGTAATGAATGCAGAATGAATCACTTGAATTTTTATCCACATAAAAGAATCATTCTTCACAGGTAAACATTTTTATTTTATAAATTTTTTCCCTCTTTTTTACCCTTCTCCAACAAATGGAATCACAGGAAATCTGTTCAAAAATGCAGTTCTGCACAGATTTTGGTAGAGAGATAACATGTTAAGAATCCCTGGAGGAAAATAACAAGGATCCAGACTTTATGGGACAAAACGAAACCTGATACCCTTATGGTAGGCATGGATCTACTTCAGATCTGAATGTCTACAGATGACTGTGAAGTACATGGAAGTGCTCGCATTTCTTGCAGTAAATTCCTGTCCTGCTCACCCTGTCCCAAGAATAATGAATGTGAGCCACCATGTGTAAGGACTGATAGCAGCAAATTATATTACAGCACAGTAGAGTCAATAGTGCTGCCAAGTCTCTCCTGATGGAATAAGGAATACAAATACAAAAGTACATAGAATATACACACATAACATATATACAACCTGCACTAATACCTCATAAAGTGAAGCACAACTATGTGCATGAAAGAATGGTGAAGAGAACAAAAAAACTCTTCTACATAGAATCAATAGCTGACAGAAAAAATACTGTAGCCAAGTAAGCAATAATGAACAGATACAGGGGATCTCAATGTGTAATTTCTCCTCATGTTCAAGAACAGGGCAGTTTTCACTTCTATATAAAAATAATAATTTTAATAATCCAAGCATTTCTTACTGAAACTAAGTAGCATCAACAAGATGGCTCCATAGGATCCCGTCCTCAAAACACACAACAGCACAAATTTGTCAATTAACATTTTAAAACTATTTATTCCAGAATACCTTGAATAGAACAGTAATAGACACAAAACCAGAATGACAGCTGCATAGTGCTGGCTGAGAATTTCAGCAAGAATGTAAGCATTGTTTCAGCTGTGTGCTGGTTTTGGCTGGGGTAGAGCTAATGTTCTTCACAGTAGCTGTGATTTGAATTTTGTTGGAATCAGTGCTGATAACACAGAGATGTTTTTGTTATTGTTAAGCACCACTTACCGCATCAAGGGCCTTTTCTGTTTGTCACCCCACCAGTCAGTGGGCTGGGGGTGTACAAGTAGATGTGAGGGGACATGGCCAGGACAGCTGGTCCCTACTGATCAAAGGGATGTACCAGACTATGTGGGGTCATGCTCAGCATATGCAGCTGGGGGAAGCTTGGTGGAGGGAGCTGCTTCTTGGGAGACTGCCTGGGCATTGGTCATTTTGTGGTAAACAATAATTTTCATTTGCATTGCTTGTATTTCTTTTGGTTTCTCTCTCTTTATCTGCCTTTCATTAAAATTTATTATTATCATTATTATTATTGTATTTTATTTAAATTATTAAACTGTTCTTATCTGAACCCATGAGTTTACTCACTTTTATCCTGCTAATTCTCTCCCCAGCCCCACTGCTGGGAGACAGTGAATGAGCAGCTGTGTAGTACTTATTTGCCGTCTGGGGTTAAACCACGGCAAATAGCTTTTAATTTCTGGATACAATACAATAGAATGTGTGCTCATATGATATCAATCTCATCCAAGGACCTCAGAGACATGCCAGCTGAATGCACCTGGCAACACTTCTTGAGCTTTTCTGTTTTTCCAGATATTAAATTTACAGGATTTGGCTTCCCACAGAGCTGAGTCTCTGAATGCCAAGACTGAAGCATTTACTTCTTAAAAACAGCAACCTCTGTCTCCCAGAGCATTTTCTACTTTTTCATGAAGCGACCTAATAACTGAGTCTAGGCAGAAACTAGTGTTGCTCCCATAAGCAGTTCTACATCTGCTCACTTTCATGTCGAAGTCTATCAATCACAAACACAAACAAAATGTAGACACTTTTTGGACTTTAATTTAAGCTTACAAGATTTCTCATTAATGATGTCAGGCTCTGTGCTATACCTAGATTCTATACTCCATCTCAGCAGCAGGAACCACAACTGTTTTAACAATATTTGTAATTAGATGATTTCATGAAATACTACACTCCGTTTTCTCAAAATAACTGCCACAAAGCATTACTTTGTTGGTTTGATAATACTTGTCCAGATATTTGATAGATAGCAGAAGTGCAGCCAAGGTATCAGTACTTAGCAGTACAGACATCGGGTGTCAGGACGACAGAGTGTCAAAGGTACTGGCAAGCTCAGTTTTGAAATATTGGCCTGATTCGGGGAAAGTGATAGCAGCAAGCCAAAATGCATTGGTAATATATTCTTTCAAACAAATATTTCATCCAATACTGAAATTGCAAGCATAAAGCATCAGGAATTAGTCTGGTCTGTAAATGAGGGACTGCTGTTAATTTTGTGAACTTTCTGAAAAATAGCTTAAAGGTCCTAGACACAGTAAACAAACCACTGAGAAACAAATTGCTCAACAGCAGATTCAACTAAACTCAGAGCCACATGTGATGTTATCTTGGTACGCTTGGCAATAAGTAGGACCTTTGTTCCAGCAAACAAACAAATATAAAAATTACTGAAAGGCATTTGAAGATATGCTACAATGAAACTAAATTACACCCCATATCAATCACTGAAATGACAGATATACCCAAAGATAGTATGCTGTCTTAAGGATGATGTCCTTAAAAAAAATTTAGAAGAATGTTGTGATTAAGTCTCAAGGTAAGTTTTGAGATCCACTCTTGAAAGTGAATATATGGTATATGCTTCCTGAGCATTATCTTTCTTGGTGTCCCCAATGAAGGTGACAACATGCATGCCAAATAAGACAGTCGATTAACAATCAGAAACATTTTTCAGAATATTTATATCAGAGAATTATAGGGAAAAAAAAGAGCATCAAGTACAAATTGCTGACATTGATGCTAGCATGCAATTTCATGCAAGTAACATGGTAATTATTAACTGTGGAGAACTTCTGCAACAAATCTAGAGTGTAAAACCCACCACAGCCAAGAGGACAGTAAGTATACTATGTTCCTTGACAGACTCTAGTGCACCAGACTACTAAAAACTATTTCTGAAGTAGTATATTTTTCACACCACTTTCATGGCTTTTGAAAAGGCTTCATTTCCCAAAGAGCTTACATTCTTGTCCTGGTTTTGGAATGGTCTTCCCCAGTTTAATGCTCCCACTAAAAAGCCCATGAGCAACAATATTAATAACAAAAGTATACAAGAGAGACATTGATGCACATCCAAAAATGCTAAACATGGACCTTGAGCCAATGAACAATAGCTGAAAATGCACCACATTTTTAGGACCAGAAGCCATGCCCTTCTTTGGAAGCCAGAGAGTCACCCCTGGCAACAATGTGAGATGTTACAGGGCCCTGGCCAAATCTATGAAACATTCCCATTGTAATATGTCAACATAGGAACAAAGAAAGGACATTGGAAGATAAAGCAAGGATCATGCTAAAATGCAGGAAAATAAGTGGCTTATATCACAAGCAAACAGTAAAGATGTAAATATTAATAAGGCATCAGATTTAGTGTGGAAACATAAAAAGGCAGTGGATATACAGGGACAAGAGAGGAGGTAAGAATAAACAGGAAGAGCTGTTTGGGAGGATGCAGAAGTTCACATGAAGTAGAGTTCAACAGTGCAGATGTAGGAGGCTGGGACCCGTGAAGTCTGACAGCGAGATCTGATGTTTCAGAACAGCAGTGTGCTGACACCAGACTGATACAGTTTGACTGCACCTGCACACATGTGGTAAAGTCTAAATGGCACTACCTTGTGCTTCATGGTCTTAAAAAATATCTAGGACACTGTCTGGAAGCACATCTCAGTTGGATTCTAATGTATTGGCTGACTCAAATATCCTGCCCTATGGCCTCAGAAGCATTGTGTGCTGTAAGAGTTGTCAAAAGGTTTGGTTTTACGTAAGAAAAGAAAATATCTTGACTTGGTTTATGGAAAAGCTTCCTTCTTTTAGTGCTGTATTTTTCATTTATTACATGGCATCTAGGACAGGCATGCTTATGAGGATGGATAACTCAGTGAGTAAATACACTCCCACAGCTGCAAGTTTTGTCACTAAACCTCAGGCAATCACAGAATAGAGCCTGCTTGTGACAGTGAGTTCAGACCTCTTGATTGCCAATGCAGGACACTGTGATCAGGATTCTTCCATGACCCAGTTTCTTTCAGAAAAAAAGGACAATATCCACCTGGGTGCACAGAAGGTAGGATTCACAGAAATGCCAGTAGCCTTTCAGAAGAGAAGGCAGATTTGTTCAGATTGAAAGGCTGATACAGAAAAATTTGATAATATAAATATGGTCTTCATGAGGAGATAACTTTCAGAACTTGGAGTACATGCTAAAAAGTGAGAGGTGCTCTTTCACTCACTCTTTGAGAGGACTGGTTTTATTACAGCTTCTCTGATAAGGTGAACTCCCTACCTTTAAGAAAACTGGGATCTGGAAAGACTGTATTCAGGTCAAGATGCACCATATTGACTTTGGTGTACTTTGCTTAGTACTTTTAAAATTATGTCTTTATTTTCAGAAGAACATAATTTTTCTTGAAATCAAATTAATTAGAGTTTTGTGCAATGGACTCCTCCCTCTGTAATTTTAGAAATAGTTATTCCCTCCCTTTCAAGAGTAAATTATACATATTTCTTTTCAACCTTCTCATGGAAACTAGAAAATCCAAATTTTTGCAATAACTCCCACACAATCTTTATGGATCCCAAACTCTTCCACAGGTGTTGAAGAGGCACAGGAAAAAGCTTGTGTTCCTTCCTTAGATAAGCATGTGCTATCTGGCAGTTGAGAAAAATTACCTCATCTTTTGTCATCAGAGAATCCTTCAGAAAGATTAATGTTGCAATAGCAGAGCATTTTCTCTTGTGTTGTTTTGGCCAATACTAAATTTGCAGCAAGAGGAAGGAACCGTAGGCACATAAGGACATGTGGACAGGGAGAAATGTCCATCTGCTATTGACATGGCCAATTAACAAGCTGAACACACTTCGAGAACCTTTGTTTATTTATCCTTTATGTACTTGTGCTCCTAACATAAATTCATCAGAACATTCACAAAAGAATTTTAACAAAGATTGTAACAGTTTTATCCAAAATAAAAAAATATCAAAAACTCAGAAAGCATTTCTCTTAAGGAAAGCAAAAAATTTTTAACATGGCTACAAGAAATTATCTTATTCATCTCTCTACAAAATTCAAATGCTAATTTTGGATCCATATGCCACCTGTGCAATTTCTGATATCTCAGAAACAATCATACTACAAAAAATTGCTGTTATGGCTACAGTTTAAATCCATTCCAACCTCTAAGGGCTGGAATGGATACCAAGTATAGTAGACCACATTTTAAGCACAGCAAATACAAAAATAGTGTTACTTAATCTGTAGCTGATGCTTGAGGGTCTCTGGAGCCTGTTCCTAGTGCCTTGTGTACCTGGGAGATTGCCAGAGCTTGTGTTTATGGTAGTGCTTCAAGTCAGTAGAGATTAATGGCATTAAAATTTTGGCAGAAAACAGAAACGAAATTCTGTTCCAAATCAATTTACAGCAGCACTAAAAGTCATTTCAAATCTGATTCAAGAAGGGCTGGCAATGTCTATTCCAAAGAGGTTCATTCAGTTCTGCAGTGAGAATAAACAAAATGCTATAGGAGCTTGTGGAGGGCTCTATACCAAACTGGCTGGCAACAACTGTTTCAGGATCCAACAGAATTTTTCTCTATCTCAAGGTAAGATGCTCATAGAAATATTTGAATCGCCTGCAAAACAAAGCCATGCCCTAATGTAAATGGGAAAATCAGACTGGACAAGCAGATTAATACTACACTTTTCAGAGAAGCCCACTTTAAGCTTTCATTTCACTTTAAAGCTATATACATTTGATTCCCAAATGCACACATTTGGAAGAAAACTAAAATCTCTTGTGATATTTCTCATTCTTAGAGAAATTTAGGAATGACTTGAGGAAACAGTGACCATGACAGTAACAAGTCTGTGACACCTTTCCATAAGCAGGTTATCTCACATCTGGGGATGTGGTTTAGGCATCCCCAGGAGCAGCAGTAAGCATCATCTATAAGCACAAAAAAAAAAAAAAAAAAAAAGAGAGAGAGAACACCACACACGACAAAAAGCATGAAAAGCAGGAAAACCTGGCACATACATTAAAAAAATTTATTTTCAGTTCAGGTTTGGGATTTATGCATGCAGAATACTGGTTTGTACTCTGGATTCAATCTGTGCTGGACAGAACTTAGTGCTCCAAGTCAGTGAAGGATGCTCAGCATCAGAGCACCTCAAAAAAGGACAGATCCCTATAAGTTTCCAAATTTTACTCTAAAACCAAGGGGGTTACCCCTTGCTCTCCAGGGAGAGGTCTACTGAAAAGAGATGGAGTGGGAGATTAAATGTGTTGGCTTTCATCATAAATCTGTCAGAGTTTTAATAACTGAAGATCATATAGCATCATCAACCACAAAGCTAGGGAGAGGCCTGAATTTGATCTTTAGAATTTGCTCAAATCTCAGTTGAAGGGTAGGATCATTGGTTTTATAATAAGACATCTGAAATTTCCAGGTTCCTCCTGTCTTTCCTCTTAAGCCTTGAATAGGCACATAGATGCACATACACTTCCTGAACAAGTTTATTCAAAAAACTATTAAATATACAGAAGCACTGATATTGTGTAGCATATCTGAACAAAGACAAAAAACATTTTGATGCTCAGTTCACTGAGGTCTATATCAGTGTGTTAGTAACATCATATTATAAAAAATATAGAGTGAGGGACCATAAAAGCAGAATACTACGGTTGTGTGATTGTAACATTTAATGCACAATTTTCAATATTCTTTCACTTAATATGAACCCATACTTAGTAGCAATAAAGAAAGAGAATAAGGGAGAGCACATCTAGTACTTCTAATGGAGGAGCTGAGGCAAACAGTGAAGTGATCAAACCTAGAGAAAAATAATCCCATACAGACCATACTATAATGTTACTAAATGGGACTCAAACACAGTCATAAATAAGTCACATTTCTTTCCAGTTTGAAAAAAAATAGACTGGCATTCTTTACTAAATGAAGCATTTCAATGCCTGTTCTTTGTTCAGCCCTTCATGGAACAGTGTGGTGTGTAAAATCTGTCTAAAAAAGCAGTCCCTCTCTCTCCTTTTGTCTTTCTGCTACCATGGATATGACATCATTTTTTGCCAACCGTTGCTAAGTCATGAACAGAAGGAGCATTTCCTTTTCTCACACAGAGGGCAGGGTATGAGCCAGAGCTTCTAAGAGACACAATGTTCTCTTTATGCAGCCAGGGAAAACAGTAAGAGAGGGTGGCTGATGGTCTGGGAAATGGCGGGCAGCCATCGAGCACACAAAGCTCACAGCACCGCCTGGCCAGACTCAGTGCCCACTAAATTGGTGGCCTATTTTCTCATTTCAAAGAAGGGAAAGAGAGGGAGAGAGGGGAGCAAAGAAAAAAGCCCTGTATCTTTGCCACTCAAGCCTTGCTGAGGCAACCACTGGTCCATTGCCCTTCCCAATGAGAGATGTTCACTGTTGGAGAACAGGAGAGGGAGTGCTCATGGTGGACCCAGGAGCTGCTTCTCCTAACCCCCCTCCTAACCTGCTGCACATGTGAAGTGATTGTTTTATGGCTAGGGAAAAGAGAAGTTTCCAAAATGAAAATATATTTGATCCAAAAAGGACTCAGAACTCAATTATGGTCAAATAAGGAACTGCTATAACAAATATATTTTCTGGGTATTTGCAGACTTAAATGCAGGTCCTGAAGTCCTAAGATTTTTTCCTAGCAAGTAAAAATACTGTTATGATCCCTGAAAACATCATACAAAAAAGGATTTTCAGTATATGAGCTCTGGTTATTTCACACACTTGCATAGTTACACTGATGTAGATTATGGTGTTACAGCTTGCAAAGTTCAACACACTAAGCATTTTGGTAACTGAAAAAAGTTCTACATATTTATTTTTCAGAAAATCAATTAATGAAACCTATTTTCTGTAATATTTAGGAAAATCTTACAATAGAAGGCATAGCTAACTTTCTTCCAGGTCTGAAAATTTTCATAGGTCACATTGTGTGACTTAGACTAAGGAAAGGCAAATCTTCACATTTTCTTTAATATAAGAGATTATTTTTTTCCTTATTGAAGCTATTCATCATTTCCTAATTTAACTTACAAAAGACAGACTACAGTTACTTTTACTTAGCTCTGTCCTAGATAAAAAATAGAATTTCCTGCATCTCAGATAATGGCACCAACCAGGGAAATCAATTGTCTTTTGCTTTTTGAAGAATCTGAGTGCAAAGGAAAAGGGATGACATTTCTAAAAGAAGGTGGGGAGGGTGGGGGAGAAGAAGAAAAAAGATGCTGCTTCCATAAAACAGAGGATATATTTAGATTCAATCTAAAGTACTACTTTTCCAGTCCACCCTATCTAAGATTTCCATAGGCTGCCATCTCCCCTTGGGATAAAAAGTTACTTTAGCTAAGTTACCTTTGGAATAGGTAAAGGTTTGAAATACATGATTCCATTTCCTCATAATTCCAAATTTGTGCAAGAAAAGAAGAAAACACAAATATGCATTCATTCAAACCTTGCTTCCAACTAGCTGTTTCTGTAAAAAAACATCAGAAGAGGACACTAAATGAAAGATTTTTATACTCACAGACATGTAAGGTTGTTCTTAACATAGCTAATGGTAGCAAGCTCATACATTAAGAAGCAAAACCTCTCCAAGGTGAACCTCCCCTTCAATGATTCCAATATCTTTACCCTTCCTATAGAAATAATTTAAAATAAATGGATTTCATCAACACTGACACAGGCATGTTTTGCTAACTCATGAAAGAGTTGATATGTGGTGCCATACTCTATAAATTGGAAGACACTCAGTGTGTGTTTGCATTTCTGAACAGAGATGTGTAAGTTCTGAGAAGTTTTATGTGTGAACTTTTTCCAAACAACTGTCATCAATTAATTAAAAATTGAATCAAGTAGTTTGACAGGATGGGATTAGCATATAGGATTACCCTGTGGCATAAGAGACTAAACTTCTAGCTCCTGTTCACACTTAGAGCACCATGAATAAGCAGTGAGATTCTGTCCTCAGTCATCAAGACAGGGCTTGATCCTGCCTTCAAATATTATGGCAGGTGTCTTGTAAAATCCGCTACTCTACTAGGACTGCATCTGACATTACAAGATACTGAGTATGTGTGCTGGCTTTCAGAGTGTATAAAATAACCCTTCTCCAATAAGCCATTCTGCAAAAACAACAACAAAAAAATATATGAGATGTGAATATAGGCATTTAGTGCCCCTATCCTCAGTGAAAGGAGGAAAAAAAAGGCAGCAGAATGCACATATAAATTCCCAGAGTTCAAGTGAAGCACAGCATCAGAAGCAAGGAATTTATATTAAGCCTTTTAAAACACTTTGGAATCAACTGACGGCATTTGTTTTGAGTTCACTCGCGCCTGAATGCCCAGGAAGGAAATGAAGTGAATGTGCAATGTTGAGCTTGCAGGATATGTTGCTTGATAGGGTGCTGGCATCAGCAGGGTTCATTTTCTTCTCAGACCCCAGAGATGCACAAGCGTATTATTGTGTGCTTTTGTGCAACACCAGGGAAGCTGGAACAATTCCACAAACTATATGGATGAAAAGATGGAATGCGTCATCCCATAAAAATGCGCTCTTTTTTCCTCTTCCCCTCCCAAGAGATTGCTTAAAATGGGGGAAAACGTGATCGCCTTTGTAAATCTTTCTC
This sequence comes from Lonchura striata, assembly GCF_050655825.1. Classification (NCBI taxonomy): domain Eukaryota; kingdom Metazoa; phylum Chordata; class Aves; order Passeriformes; family Estrildidae; genus Lonchura; species Lonchura striata. Next base: position 78,419,277 of record NC_140705.1, on the reverse strand, counting down.
AGTCCTTTATTTTCTGTTTGCCCTTAGTTTCCTTTAAGCAAACAAGAAGTTGGAACTCAAATATTACAGTAATGTAAGGAAACTGTTCTTGCTGTGAGATTTCCCAGAACTGAAGATTCATGTCCTATTACACATGCAAACACAATGCCTTAGAGTTTTGAAGAAGAGTTTTAACTCAGTTTAGCTTTCTGTTGTATTTTGTAGGCATTAATTTGTTAAAAAACTTAAATTTTGTCCCCCTCTTCCTCAACAGACTAAGGTAAAATCAGATTTACATGAATCAACACAAAAACCAGTGGATTAGCAGGGAAAATATCTAAATCAAATAATCCATCTTTGAGAATAACTTCTCATCAAAATTCACAACCCTGGAAGTCTATTTGCATTAATTATTTAGGACAGTTTACTAAGGAGAATATTAATAACATGTCTGCTTCTTTTTTACCAGATGAACAACTTTTTGTTAATTAGCTACAGAATAACTAGCATCATCAGGACAAAAAACGTGCCACTAGGGGAAAGAATGCTACTAATGTAATGAAACATTAAAAAGGATAATGAACCTAGTCAAGAAATAATCATGAAGGTTTTTATCAATGAAAAATATGATTTTTCATATTTGATGAGACTGAAGCTTATGGACTCTTCGAGAAATTGCAATAAACCATTAAACAGAAGTTCCATAATGGATACAGACCAAACTGGTTTATAAATGGATTTAAAAGAATGGAAACAGGAATTGGGCTGCTTCCTCTTTGTTTCAACTGACATATATGGTGGCAGGGTAAAAAATGAGCATAAAGGGTTTGATGTATTTGCAGCATGATTATATCGTATTCATGGAATAGAAAAAGTTAAAGCTAATGAATCTTTTCAAGTGAATTAAATAGGCTCTATTAAATACTCAATCATTTTCTAAAATGAGTACATTGCAATATCTGGAACACCTCAAAAGTGTTAGCAACTTTAAAAAGGAAAGGGGGAAAACTGACTAACTCTGTGCAGAAGTCTATACTCACTGCAAGTACTAGTAACTTCAGTAGTTTGATCAACAAGCAAAAAAATATTAATAATTTTACAATAAATATAGAAAAAAATGATCTTTAGACTCCTCAGTGTGGCAAAAATATATCTTTATATCCATGTTAGAAACTTCCAGTCTGCCATTTTAAAGAACCATTAGCCCCTAGTGTTAGTTGCTGCATAATTCAAAGATGAAAAATCATAAAAAATAAGTGAATTATGAAGTATTGTTTGAGGCTGTACCTTTTAAATACAGCAGTAATTTCAAGAAGCTTTGTATGAAGAAAGTGTTTCAGTATTCATCTAGACATTTACAAAGCAATTTGAATATAAAAGCAGTGAATTGTATCTCCCTAATCAGACCTTTCTGGGACAGTGACCAATCTCCCCAAATAAAACAAGATGCAACAAGATTTGTTATATATATGGTCTAGAAGATTTTTTTTTTCACACAGATTTACTTCTCTTTTATTAAGCCATATCGAAGTGGCTCTGACTGGCTCCATTTCTTATGCCAAATAAACTAAGTTTCAGACATCCATTACTGTCCCTTCCAAACAGCAGGGGCTGCTGTGTAGTCAGCTACTTTGCCTAAAGGGTAAATAAAAGGAAATGGAAATCACCTAGACAATAAATAAATTAAATTTTGTAGCATAGCCCATGTATTAGAAAGGGCTGAGAATAATGAGACATCTCATCAGTGTAAGAGTAAAAGGAAAAGTCATATTAATATCAAATCCTCTTGGAAATGATCCATCATAGATAGCTTGCTGCAGAACTTTGAGAAGAAGCTCCTCCACTATTATTTCTTGGACATTTTTCATTACTGCATACTGCAAGGAATACCTGAATGACAGATTTTATGAGTTATGATGGCACAGATTTAGAACCGTGGATGATATCACATACGTCCAGCTTACCCCTAGTAAAGTCAGACATCACAAGATGACAAAGCCCACGCTGGTCTCTATTTTCTGAACCTAAAACTGCATTTCCACTCAAAAAAAGCAAAGTTTTGCTTTCAAAGAAATCCTCAAACATATGTCAATAGGAAGGCATTTACCCCATAAAACAGCCAGAATTTTAGGTCTAGAGAATAAAAGGTGTTTTCCAGGAAAAATAATTTTGCAGTAAATAAAAAATTACCTCTCAAATAAAAAATTAGTTTCTCATACAAGTCAAACAGAATGTGGATCCAAAAATCTACATTACTTACGCATTTTTCCATTCAAACATCTTTCTATTTCCTAGCCTTAAACAGAAGCAGAGAAGCGCTTTTTAAATAAATATGACCATGCCTCAACTGAGAGACAAAAGAGTTTTGAAATCCAATTTCCAAAACAATCCACTTTAGTTATATATTTTTCCTGAACAGCTCTCCCGATTGAGTGTTCAATTTTCCAAATATTTCTGCTTGTGTTTCCAAAAAAAATTTAATAATGATGAACTTTTTCATTTTCTTTCCTCATTATTCACAGTTCTGGTGGACTGCTTATCCTTTCTTTAAACATTTACATCCATATTAAACCCTACACACATTCTCTTTGATTATGAGTGCAAAAACAGTAATCTTAAATGCAGTTAAGTAAGGAAATATTTATACCTCAGATGTATGGCTGCTGGTGGTGATGCTAAGAAATTGGGTGGTACCTGGGCTATCTAATATATTTATAAGAAGGATTGGATTGGATTCTAAAAAAATAGACATTCACAATACTTTTAAACCATAACTTTAGATAGAACTATTTGGCATTAGTTTCCTTTTACAAATCTCTGTTGACAAGTCTGTATAATGAGACATGTGGAAAACAAAATACAGCTCCAGGTTACAACCTGGAGGGAAAAATATAATCTGAAGAAAAATATTATTTCTGGTAGAAAATTTTTATTATTTGCATTAACTTAAGGATCAATTCAATAGACTCTCTCTCTACTGTTAAAGAACATGTCACAAAAGTAAGGCAAACTGGAACACGTAAACAAATCAGCCTTCTTTCTCTGGCTTATGCCAGCATGATATACCATTGCGATTAAATTATTATTGCCCCTTTGAAATGAAAGAAGATACATTAGCCAATTAATTATTAATTAAAAAAAGAAATATCACTGGAACTAATCTGGTCTAACTAGAGATAACTTGCATTTGTTTCCTTTACGCTGTAGTAGTAGTAACCTCATATAAACTTAATTACCATAAAACAAGGTTAAGTATTTTCATCCCTGAACCATGAGTTAAATTTCTGTAGAATTATTGATTGGATCACACTACTATTGTACAACCAGAGCAAGTTGCTGTTTGAAATCCGTAGATGGTGCAGAGTCTTATCTTGCACAGAAATGAAAGGAAAGCTTTTCTGTAACTATTGGACCCAAACATATAGGTGAGGCATGTAAGGTAAAAAGGGTGACCTCAATAGACTGTACAGTATCAAAAGCTCATCTGGAGAACTCTACTTATCAGTGAACACATTCCCCACGCAGTGGTGTCCGAAATGGCAGAAAGTAGCCATTTTTGTAATTTATTCATATTAGCTACATACAAATTCATTTAGACACAACATACATGATTGAAAAAAAGTGTGAAAATGTGTGTGCACTTGAGTACAGATACCCATATGTGCAGTCCTAGAAAAAGAAAACAAACTTTTTCTGGTTGCTGATACCGGCCACCTCCTTATGGCTTCTGGTTTATTTAGGGGTTATGTTTGTACACAACTGGAAATTTCCATCCATTTTTCCCTAAGTTACATATCCACCACTAACTTACAAGCTAACCCCTGGTCACAGCTGAGACCTCCAGGTTGTGAGGAGATATTTTATCTTCGAGGACTGACCTTAGTCCTCTGCAGTGAACCTGGTGGGTGACATAAATAACTGCAACAGATTCTAGTGCTCAAGTGGAAAATTCTGCACATCAGTGAAAAAAACCCCTGAACCAAAACAAAACCAGAAACAACGAAACCCCACAATCTAACAAAATCCACTGAAATTCACAAGTAAAATGCTATTTATAACTACATTAAAAAAACAGTTTATTCAATAGATCTCATTTTCCTTTGGGATCCCACATGACTGTTTTATGTTCTAATTTTACTGAAAACATGGTCTGACTTGTTTTCATAGATAAGATACTGATTTGTAGCAAGTAAGTAGTGTTTTTACCTTACTGCAGTGCACACTCTTCAATATCTAAACAGGACCCTGAGTTTAAAATGAAGTTCCATGCCTTGCTTCTCAAAGTTGTGCTCACTCTTTACTGCAAAGTTGTGCTCACTCTTTACTGCAACCTGAATCCTCTTCTTGATTTAGTATGTGATATAACATATGAACCCACAAGCAAAACACTTCGCCCTTGTGCTCTGAGAATTGTGTCTCAAAAAGCAGAAGGACTCTTACCAGAAGACCTTATAGGAAGTCTAATTCTGCAGATAAGAAAAATGTGAAGTAGGGATATGGAGAAGGGAAGAGTTGTGCTGAATCCTTTTAATCGCTTGGATGATACTGTAAGCTCTTCAATTTATTAAATTTATCTACTTTTCACATCTGGTTTACATGACTAGATAAAATCTTCTTTTGGCATTTTGATGGAATCATACAAAGGGAAGAGACTTAAAAAATAAAATCCTAAAGATCCCCATAGTGTTGCACTGAGATTTTCAATGTCTTTTCCCTTTTAATTAAAACCCATAAATAAGGAACCATAGTGTGGCATGGATTTATATGCAGCACTCTCAATTGATTTCAGTGGGGTTTGCTTTGAAAAATCAATGGTGTGACACACCAAGAAAATAGAGATTAATTTCTTTGTACTTTAAAAAAACAAAATACATTAATTATGACAAATTGCAAATTGGTTTTCAACACTAATTTTCTTGGATTATTGTAGCAAGTGCTGCCTACTCCTGGACAGTATAGATGGATGGAGACGAGACATCTCTGAAGGCTGCTCTTGGGGTATAAGGTTAATTGGGGATGCAGAAAGGTCCTGCCTTGAGCTGCCAGACGCAGCACGTGGCAGGGCTCGAGAGGGTGGGTGAGGGGAGAGACAAGAGGATGCTCTAGGAGAGGGGAAGTTTCAAGAGGAGGGGAAGTTCCAAGAGGGTGTCTGGCCCCTTGCAGCCCCCTTTTCAGGGGGCTTCAAGGTGGGCTAGAACAAGGCTTGGGCCAATGGGGTCACAGACACTTGATGTTTCAGGGGGGGTTACAGGTGTGGGATGAACCATACATTTTGGGGGGTGAGATGGAACAGTCCACTTGACCCCTGGACCCACCTGTAGGCAGGGGCATTGTCCGGCTAGCTGGGAGAGCTGTTCTCATCCTGGCTGTATTATTTATGGATGATTATATTTATATATCCTCTCCAACAGATTATGGCATGTACTACTTAGAACTCAAATAAAAATACACCCAGAGAAAATGGATCCTATTTCTTACTTTGCAAAAGCAAAATGGTATGTAAAAGACAAGCAGTAGAAGAATAAGATAAAAACAAAAGTAGTGAAGGCATCAAAACATTAAGTAGATAAAAGCATCACTAATGCATTAAGCAAGTAAAATAGGAGTTCATATAGAAAATTATACATATCAAAGAAAAAATATTTAAAAAATATAAAACTAAAATCAGAGTGAACTTCACGAAGTTAATTTGTTTATTGTTAGCTACAAAAACAAAAACAAGTAATATATTCATGACAAGAAACTGCCAAACTTTCCACTTGGACAGTTAGCAGAAGTTCAAAGATAAGCCTCTGGTGCATTTTCTGCTATAGCACAGGGGCACAATCATTATGAACTTGGAAACAAATCCTGTACCACAAATATTGAAAGCTATGACAACTGAATTCATCAGATGGAGGTCAATATAGCATACCAGAATGTTTAGCCTCAAAAAACAAGAGCAACAACAACAACAAATATTTTTAAAAAAATTAATAATGATACAAAACTACAACAGCTACTTTGCTTTTTCCTTTTTTTGATATTTTTTAAGTACACAAGGAAATGCTAAATTATTCTAGGATGTACAGAAATAGGACACACAGTATATAGTCTTCCAAAAAAGCACTTAATATTTTTTTTTGTTTTAAAATCTAAATGAAAAACATTGCACCAAATTCAGCTACAACCCACATTTCAATGTTTTCATGCCTGAATTCCTTGAATACTTTAAGGGGTTCTCAATACCTGGTTCACTTAGAGACTTTCTGCTGAGCCACACAAAAGGGTGGCTTGTTAGTGCTAGGTGGGTATGTCTGGTGATAATCTAACCTAATCATTTAGCAGTAATAGAGAGGAACAACCTAACTTGTTTATTCACTGTTTTTGATCCAGCAAATCAGTGTTCAGACCTTTCAAAGGCTATGAAGATTTTTAAACTGGGTAATATGATTTCTTGCTTCAACTGTAATTTAGGGAATAATTATTTGATTTTTTTAAAAACACTTCTATTTCTTCAGCTTACTGAAGGAAACAAAATGCAGGATTCTCTTATCAAGAAAAGCAAAAGACATTAAGACAAAAGGGCTATCTATATAAAAATATTTTTTTGGTTTAAAGCAACCAAAATTCTAAATACTTATAAAAATAGCATTCTATATAAGTTACATGAAATGTGCATGAAGTTGTTATGGCAACTCTGTTTTTTAACAAAAGGAAATAAAAGAAGACTCTACCTAGGCAGAACTAATAGAGCACCATCCTGTTGAGGATCTTAATAAAATACAAAGCCACTTATGCAAAGTTTTCTTGTAATTATTATATGTTAGTGTTACCAACATACTCTTTTGGGGAAAGATACCATGTCCCCAGAAAGTACATCTTTATGACCAACATGTGATCTCGCTCCTTTTCCTAAATTGAACTTGCCAAAATTATTGCATATGGTTGGTTGCCACATTTCAATTTCACAATATCAGGAGCAAAAATGAATCAACTCATCTTATCTCTAATGGTCAATGCTTTGCTGAGATAAGGATCATGGGTGTAGATTATAATGGTGCCTTGGAAATACCTCCTTAATACCATCAAATTGGTTTTTAAATTACAGATTTCATTCCAGTATTAATGGTACAATATAAATGATAACATTATAAACTTGGTATTTCTATACAAACAAGTTTCCAGAACTTTAACAAAGATCACAGTCACTAGATACCCATGTTCCTTATTCATTCTAGTGGAGAAAATGCATACACATTCATACTTCAGAGACTGGTCTGGGAGAATGCTCAATTGAAAGGGAAGGGTTGCATATTGCTGAAGATCTCCATTTTAGCACACATACAAAACCAGCAAAATCCTACCTACATTTTTTTCCCTTTCCTTTGTTCTCTTACATCCTCATAGTTTCCACAAAGTCCACTTAATCTTCAGGAGAACAAATGCCACCTGTGAGTCCCTTTGCTTTGCTTCATTAATTATGCTTTTTTAGCTTTTTGCATAATACAGCCAAGAAGCAGGTTTGTTCTGGTAGCCACATACATTTGTGATAGAAATGGTATGTTACAAGCAGCACTAATGTACAGCAATAACAGAACTAAAAAAAAAAAAAAAAGAGTAGAGAAAATTAGAAAAAGCAAATGTGGCATTTTTCTCCTGAAGTTTAAATGAATAAGGTCCAAAACCAGTAATGAGGGAGCAAAGAAATACTGTGAGCCAACTCTGTTTTAATGTAGACAAGAAAAAAGAAGGAAGAACAAATCAGTCAGAGCCTGCATTCCATTGATATTTCTAAGCTGTACTGGGGACTATGCTCAAGATTGGGCCCAGCAGACAAAGACCCAAGTTAAGGGCAAAGCAAAGACAAACTGGCCAAAGGGAACTCCAGGAGGTACTGTGCCTCACTGCTTCTGTTTTACAGACTCAGGGGCAACCCTTTAGTCAAGCTATTCAAAAAGCATTAACTCAGAGTCTCATCACTTCGTTTGAAAACTGTGACATCTTCTTAGAAGTGCAAATTCACAAAAAAAAAATCTTCCTTTTGGTGTAAGCTGAACAGTGATTTCATTGAGTAACTGCCAATTTTTCTACTACACATTGTTAAAAGCAACAAAGAAGTATGAGGAGGAAAGGAAAAAAGAAAAGAGTTCATTGAGCTCAGCAAATTGTACAAAGCTGGGTCTAGAGAGTAGTTCATTTAGCCCTTGCAAAAACATTGGATTGCCTCCAAAGCGGAGACTCCACAGACTTTCTTCATAGCAGAGTGTCAATACATCCAGGGAGGTTTGCCTTCCCTGGGAAGAAATGGACATTTGTCTACCCATTTTGCAGCCTATGAAGAACTACTGTTCAGGCTTGTGACTGAGCTGGCATGGGTTATATGCAAGGGCTGCCCAGGATCACTGAAACTAGAATGGAACCACGAAAGGGATCAACAGTGTGTGTCTATTCACCAGCACCATCCCACCCCACCCCCAGCTTTAAGAAATGGCAGGTACGTAATCTCTGTTTGTTGTTAAATAGAACTATGAGAAAATTAGGAAAATTCAAAGTTCAGCACCAGAGAAATGAGAATTCACATGGAAGGCAAATTCCATCTGTGTGCATAGTGCATACACTCACTTTTGCTATGCCAAGAAGCACTGCTTTGTTATTAGTCATGGAAATTTTAATTCTATGTCATAGGAGAATAAGCTGTACACATATAAAAAAGCATGTATCTTCAGATAAGATTTTTTTTTGAGGTTCAGAGAATATGTATAAACTTTGCACACCTAGAACTGGATTTATCTTCCAGATTTGTTTGGAGAAAAAATAGTTAGCATTTAATGGGAACAGTTTATCTCCAAAGACTACAAATTAAAAAATTAAAAATCAACAAAGAAGGAAAGGGGAAAAAAAAATATCAGATCCAGAAGAACTTATTCAGCAATACAGCAACAGTGACTGTGTCCTTGCTTTGGGCTGTACAAATATACAAAATCTTGTCAAAATCCTATCCTGTGGAAACATGTAAATTCTGCTTCTTTTGCTGCTGGCATCACTAAATCTGAGTTTTACCCACACTGTGTGGCAGACAGTAATTTTTTTTTGTTGTTCATGGAGAAACAGAAGCCACAGCCCATTCACTAAAAATAGCAATTTGTGTGGACATTATTCAAACATTTGGCACCATAGAGGGATTCTTTTGGTGATGTGTTTTCTCTCTGAGAGCATTTTGTACTACCTCTCTGAGAATGTACTGAGAATTTTTACATGGTGATTGTCTATTTTCATGGCAAAACCATGTGTGGTTCTCCATGTGCACAAACCTAGTCACTTATGTACTTGGTTTTCTCTTAGACATACCAACGGGAAAATATAGTCCCTTCTCAAAGCTGTATAAACAATGAGAAATCACATAAATATAGATCTACTATTCTTACAGTTTTATGACTGTTATAACACATTTTATTTGGGAACTTTGCCACATAAATTAAACTAAATTCATAACTTGGTAATAGAAGGCTGTTAAGGAAAGACTGTATTTACTAGGGTTCATGGATCATATTCAAAGAAACAGCTAGTTTTATTGTAATCAAGTCTAACCTATAATCTTGGCAGCAACAGAATTAACTGGCAGAATAGAGGCAATTTGTGATATTTTAGGGAAGTATCATGCTCTGATTGGAAAATGTACACAGGTTCAGTGGACTCAATTTTACATTTAATTAAGGTGACTTCCAGATTGGACTTTTAAATTTAATAATCATCTAAAAAAATGACTTTTTATTTTGTACTAAAGTTCTTAATTTCAGTAGTCTACTCTGAAGCCTAAAGCCACTCATACTGATACAACAAAAATTAGTCAAAGGTTACCATATGATGATGAATTGGAATGGCATTTGTTCTTCTGCTCTTTTAATATAAGAAAAATAAGTGACCTTCTAATCAACCTGTCCAGTGACTTAAAGACCTCTCCTTATTTTATAGGATATTACAGTTAAACAAAAATTACAGTTATACAGAAAGCAGAAAACAGCCATGAGATTTTAAGACTAAAAATGTATGGCAAACAACCACAAAATGTAACCATGATCTAACTGCCAGTAAAGTACTAAACTGTAGTCTTTACCCTACTGGGAGCTAACTAATGAAACAGGTTGGAATCTTTGATGAGACATGCAGATTTGGAGAGCATTAGGTCTTTCTGTCCAACATAGAGATACACTTGACAATGTGGAAAGAGCAGCATGGAAAGGAAACCAATTCTGGGCACAATGTGAAGAAATGCACCTACCCTCATCATGCCCCTCACATGCCCCCTATCTCTTGTTGGTCTTTCTTGGGCTGCTGCTTCCACCCTGGCGTCAGAATAACTGGGTGTGTCTGAGGCCACTCCAAAGGGGTGGAGCATCAAAGAGAGGGTGCAGAAGGATTGCCCAAAGGCTGAGGGGAGCAGGAAGCTGGGAGAAGTGACATGTGCCTTTTGAGATCAAAGTTCTTTTCTACATCCCTGTGTACTTCATGAATGATGAAGTAATTTGCTTGCACAGATGACGCTGTCATAGATCTATAGAAATACCATTGGCCTGACACTGGCTAAAAAAGGGTGAAGAATCAGAATAATTTGTAAGGATAGCAAATAGTATCTAGAACCTACAGTGCCAGTGTGAGCAGCATGTGCAGTGTACACAGAGCCTTCATAGCTGCATAAGATGTGGTATCTTTAACTGAAAGGAAAAATAAAGGGCAGGTGAGACTGAAGTGAAATAAAGGCATCCAGAATCAAGGAAACATCTCAATAGCTCTCTCTCCTATTCTCTGTCATCAAAGATATGTCTGTAGATCATTATCAAAATGTACTCACCATGCTTTTTAACTCACACAGTATTTTTCATCTACAACAACTTGGTAAAAATTCCAAGAAAGTAAAAGAGAATTTATCCAAACATTGCAGTCTTAAAGAAATGGGGCAAGTTAATGCATCTCTCCTAGTAGTAATATGAAAATCTGCTGTTGCAATACCTTGACATGCTAGGAATTTAATTTTTTCTAAAGTGTCCTGCATCATTAAGTGATCCCAACTACAACTCTTTTGCCTTAAAAGTTTCCTGAGAATAGTCTCAGTTTATGAACCTCTATGAATTTCTTCATTGCTGCCAAATATTAATTGAAACAACTGTGAAGAACACGTGGGTGCAAAAATATTAGTACCACATAATTCTTTCTACTTAAGAGGTCCTTACTGGATTATTGCAGAAATGCTCTGGAGTTCTAATTACTTATGGAAGTCCCACAAGGTTATTGCAGAACATGGTAATTAGACAGTTGTAATATAAGGTGTTAGCAGGGGATTGAGGATTTGTGTTAAGAAGCATGGTGCTTTCATGGCTATTTACTTTGCAGAGTACCAGAATTTAATGGAATTTGGTGGAAATCTCCAATGACAAATGCAGTTTAAATGTGAGAAAAATATCTTAACAGGGATTCAGCAGCTGGTGAGGGGAGACTAGCTGTACTACACCATGATCTTTACATTAATACAATTTATTCAAGTGTTAAGATTATTATAGATTTTTTAAAAACCCTGATCACATATTCAATGCAAAATACTTTCAGTTTTGTACACAAAGTGTTTCATACGAACAAGAGGCCATTTGACCATTTCTCTGTCACTGGTCAGAGAAAATAAAAATAGGCCACTTTCTGAGGCTGATAACACACAATAAAATGATTCAGCTGATGTATGTAGAAACCTTTGATTTCCTACCTCAAAGGACGTGGTCCCCAGTGACAGAGTGGTGCTAAAGCAAAAGCTCAGGACAAGGTTCAAGTTTGGCACTGCAGCAAGACACTTGAACTATTCTGCTGTGACATCCCATTCAGCAGAAGCAATTCAGTATTACTAGTTTTTAACTACATGTGACTGTATGGATAAAATAGTGGTAGAAGGCTATTAAAAAAATACAGAGGAGAATGTTATTTAATTAAATGTTATTTAAAATAAAGAGTAAATTTGGAATACATGAAATTGAATTAGGTAGCAGTATGCTAAATTAAGACTGATAAGCAGGAGAGAAAAATGTGTTCCCAAGTGTTTCTGTTCTATAGGGCTTAGGAATTGTAAATATGACTTTGTAGGTCTGAGCCATTCACATAACCCGCTACTGAGGGAGAATGGGAGTGAGAAAACTTGACACAAAGCTTCAGCATGTTTCCATCTTTATAGCTCTGTGGATATACAACTGTACAGATGGAAATTACTGGACAAAGTGCAAGGTAGAAGAGAATCCATCTCTAAATATCTTCTTAACATTTTACATGACAGTTATAACTCATTTTCACATGATGGCTAACATCCAATCAAAAAAAACAATCTCCCACAATGCTATAGGAACAGTCTTCAACAAGACTGCCTGTATAAAGGTGAAATTCACCTTTCTTAGCTAAGCATACACCAAGGTTAGATCACCTTCATTATAAGAATGATAATATTGTAATTTAATCTTCTTTATCCTCTCCTGTCAGCAAAATACATATCTCAGCTTTGTAATTCAGGCTGAATAATAGAAAGTTTACATAACTCTGAGGAATATCTAATACTTAATTTTTGAATTTAAACCCTCCCACAATCCTATCTAGGTATAAGTATTTGAAAACCATATATTCTATAGCTATTATTTCACTTAAGCAAATAACCACAGAGATGCACATACATCACAAACTTCTTCTGTCACACATACCAATTCATATAAAAGCAAAAAACATATAAGAACACTCTAGATAAAACTTTCCCTAGTATTTTTCAGCTGCTTTTTTAAATCACAGCAATGTTTTTTGTTACTCTGATTCTGAGTACATGACCTCTTTTGATTTGTGACAACAAAATAACAATTGCATTTGTTCATGATGGTGGCCCATATCTGTGGAAGTTAAATCCTGGCTCCTAAGATCCTGGCCAAATTAAATAATTATTCTGCCATTTTAAACTCAATGTTAATCAAGAGCTTGCTACCTTCTGCAGGTTTTCTAATGGGACTGCTGTGGAGCTGCCAAGATATAAAAATCCATTTGTGTCTATTTTTCCATGGATTGAGAAGAGATTATTTTCCTTGACAGAATTTAAAATAAATAAAAAAAAAAAAAATTAAAAAAAAAAAAAAAGGGAGGAGAGAGGAAATTCACCCTCAATGACTGTTTCCATTCAGAAAAGCCAAGGTCTTTCCAAACATTAAGGAGTTAAAAGCAAATACAGAAGAAAATGCTGGGCTGACATTTTTTACCAAAGGACTTATCCTGAAAAACTGATCTTTTCATTTGATATAAAAGAATAGCCAAAGGACCAAAGGAATAAGAAGCCAGAAGGAATGATGAAACTGCATGAAAGCAGGAGCTGGGCTGAAAGCACATGGGTCCTCTAATACAACAGAAGGACAAGATGTTCAGAAGTTTAATACTAACAATCAACCTTCCCTGTCCCAACTGGCAATGTCAATAAAGTGGCGATTTTCTCCTCTCCAGGGACAAAGTATCTCACTTTAAGAAGTTTAGAAAATACTAACATATTCATTGAAAGTCACTCCTTTCATCCATTCAATATGTGCATGTAAAAGTTTTGCAGTTGTTTATAGTATCCACCTCTTAATGACAGAGACAGCACAGTGTATCAGTGTATTTTCCTTTTTTCACAGCTTTCCAATGGATGCTGGGAAGTTTTGTTTATTGACTTGTTGCAGTATGTGAAGTGTAAACTGTTTTTCTCATTATTTAGATGTATGCAAAGCTTTCATATTCTTGGTACTGACAAGATGTAACTGGCTAGCAGTCTTACTAAGTAACACATTTACACCTTGGGGAAATATCTTTTCATGGTATATCCTGGAAGTGCTAATTGTCTTTTATTTCCTAATAACTGTTGAAACCAATAGGTTTAGAAAAGCTGGTGATTTCAAAGAACTGTAAATTAGACACCAAGACATCTTTCAGCGTGTCAAGTCTACATGTGAAAATCTTAAAAAAGTAATTTTTAAGCTCTTGTCCTCTGAAATGAATTAATGAAGTCATCAATAAGTCAATCATAACTGTCCTAATGCAGGATGTGAAAAATCTAGTAACATCATATGTGTAATTACTACTACTTTACGTCATCAGGAAAGTAATGCAATTGCCTTTTCCTGCATCAGCAGAATGGCAGTATGAAAAAAAAAAAATCTGTGCTGCAGCTAAGAAATTTAGGACATTTGACATTATGCCTTAGGAGCTGGACTTTAAAAAAATGATATGACAGTCTCTTCCCTCATCTTCCCATACCACACATTCACACTCTTTTTTAACACATTGAGTGATTATGCATAGAAGTATAAATTAAAATAATCACAAGTCCTGAAAAAGTAAGCAGATGGACAGAAGAAAGGTACCTGGTAAGTATCAAAGAGAAAGATGAATATAAGAATTTGTAATATATTAGACAGCAGAGAATCCACTAATACAATTGACCAATTCTTTTCCTTAGTGAGTACTTGTGCATTTGCCAGTTATTACAATCAATTGACCAAGTATCACACAAATCCCTGGGAAACCACTCTATGATTTCCAGCAATTGAGAGAAATCACTGCAGTGCTGAGCCTGCCTAATACAGAGTCAAAACAGATTCCTTCTTCAAAAGTTCACAGACAAAGACTATGCTGAGTTGGAAGGGACCCACAAAGATCAACAAGTCAAACTCCTTACTCTGCACAAAACCATCCCCAAGAGCCACACCATTTGCCCAAGAGCATTGTGCAAATGCTTCTTAAACTCCGTCAGGCTGGTGCTGTGATCAGTTCCCTGGGGAGCTGTTCCAGTGTCCAACCACCCTCTGGGTGAAGAGCCTTTTCCTAAATCTAAACCTCCCCTGACACAACTTTAGGCCATGCCCTTGGGTGCTGTCACTGGGCACCACAGAGCAGAGATCAGTGCCTGCCCCTCCTGTTCCTCTCATGAGGAAGCTGTAACTGCAGGGAGGTCTCCCCTCAGTCTCATGTTCAACTCCCCATCAACCAGGATCCCCAGGTCCCTTTCTGTGGCACTGCTCTCCAGACTCTCATTTCCCAGCCTGTCCCTACATCCAGGGTTGTCCCATCCCAGATACAGAATCTGTCACTTTCTCTTGTTGAACTCCATACAGCTGGTGATTGCCCAACACTCTGATTTGTTGAGATATCTCAGCAGGGCCTCTCTGCCTTTGAGGGAGTCAACAGCTGCTCTGAGTTTTGTATCTTCTGTGAACTTGCTCTGTATCCCTTCCAGTCCTGTGTCCAAGTAATTTATGAAAACGTTGAAAAGCACAGGGCCGAGAATGGAGCCCAGTGGAACCCCACTAGTGACAGGTTCCTGGTCTGATGTCACCCCATTCACTGTAACCCTTTGTGTCTGACCTGTCAGCCAGTTGCTCACCCATCCCATGATGTGTTTATCCAGCTGTCTGCTGGACAATTTGTCCAGAAAGATCCTGTGAGAGACAATATCAAAAACTTTAATGAAATCCAAAAACAGTACATCAACTGGCTTCCCTTGATCAGCCAGGTGGTATACCTTGTCAGAAAAGAAAATCAAGTTTGATAAGCAGGACTTCCCTGCCCTTGCTTCAGAGGTGATAATATTTTTTTTTTTTTAATAATGAGAATAATTAAATTTAGGATTGGGAATTAAAATAATAGGGAGAAAACAAAGAAAAAGTAAGACTCCATTACTGAACCCCACTTTTTCCCTTCCAAAGAAAGTCCAACCCAAACCCTGAAATGTACAGATGACAGTATCTGTGCCAAGAAACACTGCAGGGAACTTTAATGTCCCACAAGGCCACTGAAAATGGTGACATTGGGAAATATGATTGGGACCCATGCATTTATAGAAAGGACAGCTTGACCATAATAAACTGGACTACATTTCATTCACTCCGTAGGTTCTGACTCATTCAAAGGACTTCAGCACTGACAAAGCTATCTGCTGACTGTTTCCCTATTTGGAGATTCTAATAGGAGTGGAGGTGGTAGATGATAAAAGCAAGGAAGAGGCATAAGAAGACCAAAGAACAGAGTAAAATGTAAAGCTGGCAAATGGAGTTAAAGAAAGTGGATGGAAAGCAAATTAGGCACCTTATACTGCCAAAGCAATAAAACAACAAGAATCTGGAAAAGAAGAGAGAAAAGAAAATTGGTGAAGTTCAATCAGGAATGAAAAGGAAATGACCCAGTAAGAATAAAATGAGCTACAGAGCACACATAAAGAGAGTTACGTGGGTGGGAATTAAAGAATGGAAAGTGTCCCTGCACTGAGGACATCAGGAGATCTCAGCTGACTAAAAGTTAACAGTAAAAACACAAAGGAGGGGGAGAGAGAAAACAAGGGGAACTATAAGGTTTGAATTTGAAGAATTGAAAGAACACCTGCCATTTAAATATTCCAGTAAACTTGAGAGGAAATACTGC
Source organism: Lonchura striata (assembly GCF_050655825.1). Classification (NCBI taxonomy): domain Eukaryota; kingdom Metazoa; phylum Chordata; class Aves; order Passeriformes; family Estrildidae; genus Lonchura; species Lonchura striata. The sequence goes on along the minus strand of NC_140705.1, from coordinate 78,402,864 downwards.
AACAGAGCAAGCTGAATTGGCAAGGTTTGAATACGCACAGAAAGGATGCCAAGTAGTGAGACCAAGGGACTCCAGGATGTGTGTACATTGGCATGATGGCATGACTTGTAAGATGATCTACTCAGTGCTGGATATACCAGCATACATGTCTTTGAGTTTTTCACTAAGTAACTCTGATTATAAAGTATATTGAAACAGCCAAGTAAGGTATAATTTCTCTAAGTGCAGCATAATCCTGCAGAGAGATCAGATGCAAGCAAGCAGTAAAGTAACAGAATTAATTTTCAGTTTATTCTCTTAAGTCTATAGATCTGATATTACATTTTATGTGTCAATACAAGTTTTAAAGTAATTTCAGAAAAAACCATGAAGTATATTTTACTAATATTTAATTAATGGTCCATGCTTCTTACCTGAAACACATGGGCATACAGAACCAAAATATGCCAGAATCACTTTTGACAGCTTTTTTTGAAATCAGTATGTCTTTTCCAATGGACAGCTCTTTCAGGACTACATATCTTATTGATGCTTCCATCTATCACTAATGTTCTTTCTCCCAGCTAGACCTCTATTTATAGGTGTCTTACTTCACAATTAAGCAAGACATCCACATTTCTAACAGAGTTTCTTTGCTTATGAAACTATGTTTAAGAGTTATAAAACATTTTGTAAGCCTTAGCTCCATTCTGGGCACTGTAGCACCATATACATCAGGATCTGTTACCATATATCAGGATCTGTTACATATGTATGCTATTTTCCTCTAGAACAGACATCCAAGGTAACGAAAGTCCTTTCCCAGCCACCAAGGATTTTATAAGCATTATCAGTAATGTAGTTGATTGCACTATTTGGAGAGAATATTCACCCATTTACAGTGAAGAAATAGACAGATGCCATGCTGACCGCTTCAGAGAGCAGGAAAGGACTATTAGAAATGGAGGTTCTAATAGAGCTATCGTGTCCCATTTCACTTCTAATAACTGCGATGTCTTCGTGTCCTTCAGCAGGGTTTCCAAGATGCTAACCACCCAGAGCTTAATAGGCATATAGATTCTCACTAGCCAGCAAATTTAGATGACAGAATAATTTTCTACCAACTTTTTCTTGTGCTTATATTTATCTCGATATAATTCCCACAATATCTAATAGTATTGCAGGTTTGCTTCTGTTTTTCAAAGATGTTTAGTGACTCATCCAGTTATCTTTAAGTCTTGCAACACTATGCACTGTTTGATTAATCTCTCTTTGAATATTTTAGTATTGTTCTCACCAAATCTCTGTCTTTTAAAATGCTTTCTACAGTCTTATAAATTTCATCTTTTTTTTCCCCTTAGGATTTTCTTTAACTGCCTTTTTAATTTCTTGTGGAGATTCAAGATTACAATAGTAAGGACCAATAAACCTCTCCTTGAACTATACTGAAAAAATCTTTGCTTTATGTCGAATATAATTTATTCCTTAAATGTAGTTTAAGGGCATGGAAGAATGTCTTTAGAAGATATAAGATGAAAAGAAGAAAACTGAATGGCCAAGTAGTCCAGAAGAAAAGGTGAATTAATAGGGTGTGCAAAAAATTGGCAGCTATGGGATAAAACTAAGGAGGTGGCTTGAGAAAACAACCAAAAGGAAGATACAATCACAGCAAAACAACAACTGTCTGAAAGGCCCTTTCATTTTCCCAGAGAACACATAGTGCCTTGTATATCTCTCCAGCCTTAACCATGGAGACCAAAAGGTGAAGAGAAACAAATTATCAGCGACACTGCAACTTTCCCCAGAATGCGGTAATCACACCGAATCACACGGTTGTGACCCTCTTGTTGTGAGGAGTATGGAAGAAGGAGAACACTGCCAATTCCTTGCCTTCTTCCTGCAGCCAACAGTCTCTTTTTGACTTCTAGAGCAGTTCTGACTGGTTGGAATCCACTTCCATCATTCCTTTATGTTTGCTTATTTATCTTAATGTTTATTCTCACCTTCATTCCTCTTCTTATACCTACATGAGTACCACAGTGGTAAAAAATCTAGGGTTTGTTTGAGGTTTTTTTTTGTTTCCTTGTTTGTTTTTTTTTAAGAAAATTAATAACGAGTTAAAACAAAACAACAGGAAAAAAAAGAACAGAATATTTCAGGAGGGAAAGAATGTAAGAGTGAGACATAAAAAATTTCTGAAAAACACAGGCAGAAACTCCTACCACAACTAACCACTTGCAAAGTAGGCATGCTTAACATTATGATGTTAAATGTTTATAGTTTCTTAGTAGTCAGTGGTTCAGCTCTTCTAACATAACGCATAGAATCATATCCAAATGACTTCACTGGAACTTGTGAAGAAACACTTTAAAGGAAAATATGACTTCATTAAATGAAATAGTAAAAACAAAACAATTTCTGAGATTTCTTGACTTCTAATCCAAAAGCTATACTTTTCTATATACAATTATGTGCATGTATGAATATGTACACATATGTATTCTGTTTGAATATATATGCATACTATTCCCTCACATATACAAATATTTATGTTTACATAAGATGCCTAACATGAATTTGTAATGGATAGAAGAAACAGTGGCAAAATTATGAGGGAGATATTCAAGCCATCCTGGGTAATATTAAGACATAAAATGGCATAATTTATCCTGTATTCTATATATATTTTACAAATACATTCCTATAAAAATGTTTAAAAGAGTTTTACAAATTTTATTAGCATTATTTTTCATATCCATCTGCCTGTAGAAACAGGCTCCTCTAGTACTAAGATTCCAACTGTAGAGGGCCTTGAGGGAGAGGAGTAGTATAATATTTTTTTAAAACCTCTCAAATTATGCAAAGAAGATTTCTAACATATAAAAAGTGTCATAAGCCTAAAGTCTGCTGTGAGCTAAAAGTATGTGCCAATGGAAATCAAGGATTCTTCCCTTAGAGCATAAAGTTTCCATTTTCATTCCTTAGATTTGCAAGATATCTCTAATCAGCACCAGCATTGAACTGTGCCCAGACCTGTTCTTCAACAAATCTAACTTTTAACACTGTTTGTGCACATTTTGAGAAGACAAAATGAGAAAAATAAAAAAAAAAGTTTCTCTTACAAGTTTTACTAAAAACGGTACAACTTGATATTCTTCAGAGGTCTGGAGTGTAAATTCACTCCATTCAGTCCCTTTGGGACAAGAGCAGGGGAGCTGATTAAAGTGACTACAGATGAACAGAACTTGTAAATGATCAGATGAATACATAATACTTTACACAACGTGACGCACAAATACAGTAAGTGACTTTTCCAGGAGTCAGCCTGGCTGAGCAGGCACACGAGGGAAACTGCACACAGTGGGATTTCGGAGCAGGCCCACGGGAAGCATATTGCACAAGCTGCCTTTAAATGTGTCCTCCCACATATAGGCCATCAATACCTCCTATAAATAACATAAACAAAAGCCAGAGTTTTATTTTATACACATAGAAATGGAAACAAGTGTTTTGGCAACACATTTTGCAATTCTGGCTTTGAAAAAATGAGTTAAGACTGCTAGAGGAGGGCAGTTTCTGAGTGACGATTTTTAAAATAACCTGGAAAGTCTCATTTCTCCATGGGCAAGGAAAAAAAACATTCTAAGCCTAATACACAAAGTTACTTTTCTCTAGTCACTTAGAAGAAATAAGGGACTTCTAAAATAAGGGAAAAGCCCTATGTGAAAGAATTTAAGAATATACAACATGTGCTTAAGAGAATTGTCTTTCAATAATATGTGTTTAAACATGAATAACTATGGAAATAATTCACCCTTAAAAAGCAATCAGTTTGATTCTGATAATACTTTACTTTCAGCTGTGATTATTATATATATATATATTATATATATATAATTATATATATAATTATATAGTGTATATATATAAAATATATATATCATATATATAATTTTATATATATATATTCAATATCAGTAGGTTGACTAGATTTGAACTGCAATGTAAAGCCATTCACTTAGCAGGCTGAAAAATTCAGAAAAGTTCACTGATTTATACTGAAAGAAAAGGTCAGAGAAATATTTACTCAATATAGGCAAATTTACCTGGTAAAGCAAAATAATAAATGCCCCTTAATGAAAAATATTTTAAAAATTAATGCAAAGATAAATAAAGACGTACCTGTGCATTTGAATTGCATTATCCTCCCAATATAAATTTTTTATCACAATGAAGTTATGATGACATTAAGTGAAAGCAAAATACAGATATCTGCACACATATCAAACATGATAGACAAATATCAGAAATGTATATCTAGAGTAATTTTAGTTACTTTCATAAGTACTCAAAGCAAGTCAGGACTACTCTTTGCAGATACAAATCATTGTATCACATTTTGCTTAGATTTGCCAAACTTATTGGTGTAAGTCTATGTCTACACGCTGCCAGATCAGCAGTTTGTAAGTGGGAGGCTGAAGCAAGCCAAGATTTCAGTGTTATCTCTTCCAAATTTTTCTGGTGCATTAGCAACCATTTTCTGGTGCAAACAATACAATATTGTATGTGTCATATTGTTAGTACTATGCCTTAATTTCAGATGGAAAACTGCCTCTCGAAATAGAGCAGAGAGTGAATTAAAAAAGAATGTCGTCATACCAGAAATGAGAGATATTAGAAAAGACAGAGGACCATACTTTCAGGTTCCTTGGATATATCACAACATATGGTCTAGAGAACATTTTATATTTAAAACCTCTCTAAGATACTGAATTGTCATTCATAAGAAGACTCTTCTGTGCTTTTGAATTCTGAGGACTAGAATTTAATCTCATTTTGTCTTTATTGTTGGCATAAATCCACATTTCCCAGTAGTAGTTGAGGTAAGAAATTTATCTAAGAAGTATCCTTTGTTTTTTGGTCTCTATTGAAATGGCCAGGAAGTTTCCTACATACAACCCTCAGCATTTTGAATTTGGGAGAGATGTGTTGCTGTGGGGAATTGATTGTAGAGAATTTCCATGTTTTGGTTAAAACTAAAGAGTTTTCCCCATCCAGGATATTTTTCAACTTCAAGATTAAATGACTACCTTTTCAAACCCTGGGGAAGAAGGACTTTAAACCATGAGTATTTTAGTTTTTATTTTCAAACACCAAAATCTAATCCAAACTCATATTAGTTTCACTGGGAGCCATCCATCATAACCCTGCCTTTTTAAAAATATGTAACTCAGGTAATTGTGGGATAATGTTATCCTTTAGAACATTGTTCTAAAAGGACTATAGAGATTTCTAGTACAAACAAATAATACTCTCTTGGTTGCAACTTAATGTTGCTTTCAAATATTTAACCAAAGAGATAATATGAATTACATGATACTTTTAATTACCATGCAAAGCAGTAGTCATCTTTGAGAAAATCTTAGTCACACACTAGTCCTGATTTCTGGAATACCAAAACTGTAATTATAAATCTCCTTCTATTCCATATAATATCACTTCTATTATCCTGCTTTCCTCTCAATCTGTACAAGCTGCTTATCAACTTTTGGCAAGCTTTTGGCTGCTTTGTGAGAGATACAAAAAGTGACCTTAACACACCCATAGCAGCCACATGAGGAAGTCAGGAAACTCTCCCAGTGCAACAGGAGCAGAGCTACCCTGGATTTCAATGTCATAGTCTGTCTGTTGAATGACATCACTTACACAACTCCATTGGCATCTAGAGAACAAACCCAGTGCAGAGGTATCCCATTCTAAAGGAATACTTTTCCCTTACCAAATTTTAGTTAATGCTAGGCTCCAGTAAGGCTAAAATAAAAGCATGGGCTAAACCATCTTACATTTGCTCTGAGGTTGGACCTTGCTATCTGCACTAAATCCCAATGTTGTACTGCTTCAGTCAGTAATCAAAGAGTGAAACATCAATCCACTGTGTTACATATTTTTTAGTTCCACAAATGCTATAAATGCCTACTATTTTGTAAACAAAATTAGAATAATACATGAATTGGAGGTTGTTTTCTTGAAAGGGTTTTATAAGTCAAATCTATTATAGAGTGCTGCTTAACTGAGACTTAGTATAAAAGCAATTTAACAGAAGAGGCAAAACACTTTCATGTTTTTCATCCAGTACATAAAATTCACTATTATGCTTTCTGTGCATTTGGATAGTCATACAATGCATGAGGTGTTGAAATTACTTTTAAATACAATGTATTTTGTAATAAAGTGTTTTTCAGGTTAGGATGTATTTCCATATATGCTGTAAAAATACAAGGAAAAATGGTTTACTTAGAAATAATAAGCCAGTTCACTGAATCAGTCCACCTTGATGACACTGATGCTATCCAGCAATGAGGTTGATATATGAAAATTTCTTTATCCAGAAAAGTATTCAGGTCCACGCATAAACATAACCATTTCAACATAAACCAACCAGGTTAAGCATGGGCTAATTATGCATGTTCCTTTGCAGAAGAACAATATTCCTTTCATTGGTGAAGGACCTAATATAATCAGCAGAAATACCAGAATTTTATGAAAGGAAGGAAACAAAGGAGTGAGCTGCAGGTTACCTGTAATAAGAGAAATTAGTAAAAGACGTGGGAGTTTGAGGTTACCCTGGAATGAAACACATCAATGGGTACAGAATGAGATTAAGAATTGTCTTTTAGAATTTCTTGCTCTTATTTATTGTGGAAGACATCAAACTCAGGAGAAGAGCTTTGGCCCTTTAGAGGAAATGTTCAATAATAGGCATAATGTGACTGTTTTGTCCTGAACTTTTGATTTTTCTGTGATGGGAAAAGGGTTTCATTTAACATCCCCATAAATCCTGATGAAGTCAGGAGGAGATACAGAGGCCATGACCAGTCTTCCAAATCAATACACTAGGTTTTTTTTACTGAACAATATTTTACATTTGTTTTGATAATAAAAATATTCTAAATGCTGATAGGATTTTGCATATTTAGCAGGACACCATATTTACTTTGTAAGAAAATGCAATGTCAAGAAATTGGTTCTTCAGATAATTCCTCTTGACAATATTTTTTACTATGAAAATTCTACTTATCATTAAATAGGGTAAATATATGATTTGTAAATACTTCTTACTTAATGTAGTCTCTGCCAAAAATGATTTCTAAAATTTTAGAAAAATAAAAACTAGTTTCTCAAGTGGACTTCCATAGAACTTAAAAATGCACAGCAGATACAGAGTCACACCAAATAAATTTGGGACATTGTTAATGATAGTCTATGGAAACTAGTCTATAAATTCTTGATTAAGGAAAAACCCAGAGTTAAAGGCACAAATTGAGAGTGGAAAGAATGTATCCTAGTAGAATAATAACTCCCTGTGGACTGGCATGCACACTGAACAAAATTACTTATTTTAATTCTGACATATATTAGACATTCAGTTCTCTTGCTAGTAACTAGTTATGGCCAAAGTATGCTATCCATTATTCATACCATCATAAGAGAAAACCATCACGTCCACTGCAAAGATGCTATGGAATTTCAGACTTGAAATGTGCTCTAGCTTTTAATAACTGCTGACTAGATTTAGCTTGATTGATTAGTGGCCTCAAAACTCCCTATTCAGACAGTATGCCACATAGAAATATGTCTGCTTGCACTTCACTGCTCATCCTTCTATTGAGAATACTAAGAAGATGGCTGTTTTAAAGCAGAATAAAGTTTGAAGCCTTTGTAGAAATACCAGAGCACTGGTTACAAAAGTTAAAAAACCTCACCCCACTGCATTAAAAACATTTTTGCATTGTCTTGGTTTGGTATTTTGAGATGGTGGGGCATCAATTTGTTTTTAAACACATTCTCAAGCATATCAGATCTGCACAAAAAAATCAAAAAATCACACTCCATACCCTAGAGTCTAGAATTACTTCTTTCTCAAATAAATAATTAGGCAGACTTACAAAATGCACATTATTTTCCCAAGTGAATGGAACGGCACCAAGCGATTAAATACATAATTAGCTTGTTTTTCTAAAATGCTTATTATTTACCTGAGAGTCTCATCACAGACTCCTGGTAAATACTGTCTCCCTGCTAGCAGTTATTACCCAAAATGCCTCCATAATTTCCAGCCTTCCTCCAGCAGTGATATCAACAGTGGATATTACTTGAGGACATAGATCATGAAAAGCCAAATCTGGCTTTGCCAGGCAGCCCATTTAACTGACAAGTTGAGCTTCCTTCATACCTGGCATTGCACTCATTTTCCAAACACTGAAGAAAACAAACAAAAGAACTTTTTAGTAGTTTAGTTCATGTTTTAGCTGGCCAGAAATTCTGCTGAAGAGTGCTTATGTGCTTGCAAGGATACAGAGAAAAAAAAGAGCAAAAAAACCCCGAGTTCTTACTAGCTGTTTTCTACCTGGTAATGATAATAAAAGGAACGTGGTTTTAATAACCAAGCCTTTGATCCCTGCTCTCCATTTGACACAAGGTTCTCTTTCCCAAGCAGTTCTTGGGCCAGGTTATCAGAGCACAGCAGCCTTCACTTGTAACTACTCTTATTGCCTCTCTCCAGGGGACACACAAGCCACAGTGCCAGGCGTTCAACCCATCAGTGTGAATATTCCTGATCGCCAAGTGGGAAAGAAAAAGGTCAGAGAATAAGACCTGGCTGCTTCTCCTATGCAGCTGAGGGACATTACCAAAAGCCCTTTTTCTAGTGATCACAGACAAAAAGCTGACCCTCAGAAGCAACCCCCTTTTCAGTACTCCACCTTCAGACTCAGTTTTCCATAGGCTTTCATCTGCCCAGAGGCCTCACTGCTTTGTGGTCCTTACAGAAGACATCAAGAGTGACTGGAATCTCAATCAGAATAAAAGAGGGCAGGAGATGGAAAGACATGACAAGGTGAGGGAGAGAAAAGAAAGACAAAAAGCGAAACTAAGAGCAAGAGAAAAATGTGGTAAAGAATCATAGGGTGTTCCAGCAATATTTAGGGATCAGTAAATAAGGCAACAGAGATGGCCAGACAACAAAGGCAATAGCAGTGAAGGACAGAATAGAAAATATATTTTACTTCCCAGAAACCAAGAAATAAATAAATAATGAAAAGAAATAGAGTCAAGAGAGGTATATTCTTAGTGAAAAATAAAGTAAAAGAACAAATAGAGGAAGAAATCAGAACATCTAAGCAGGAGAATTTTAATGGGCACACCTTTGTCACTGTATTTCCCAGTTGTGTCATTTGTCTAGTTTTTGATACCTTCAGCTAAGTGATTTACATTTGACACATAGCTATACATGTATGTTTTACATTTATATGTTTTGTACAGGTATATATGAATTCACAGTCACAACCAAATATCCTAAATGGGGATGAGAACTTCTTCAGATTTCCAATTTGGTATTAATACAGTAAAACTCTGTCATGGATATTTTGATTATTTCTGTAAAAGCATTCTTGAAGCATTGGTATCTCATGCAGTGTTAGCCATGAAGCTGAAGGTGGAGTAGCTGAGGTGTGCACCAAGTGGCAAGAACTGCACACTTTGCCAGGTCATTGCTTTTATAGCAGTACCTCATTTTTTATGAGGTTTAAAAAGAGACATCTAGGGCAAAGGGTAACAGAGAAGAGAAGAAAGCAGGTACTGACTGACAGGCAGATAGTGTGCTTGCAGTCACCCACTAGGATGTTGATAGATAGTCTCAGTTTCAAATATGACCATTTCCTAACATTCTGATCTCTGTTACAGATAAATAGATTTTAGGACTTATCTTCAGTCTAGCCCTGCTCAAGCCACTTAAGGATTAATATTCCACACATTATGTAACAGGAAAAGTGTGAATATTCAAACTTAAATTGTTAGTGAAGGACCTGACTAACAAGGGTCTGTAAAGTTTCACTTCCACAGGTGTTTCAGAAATCGGAAAGTCCTATAAGAACTTCATTCACCCTTATTTAAACATTGTATAAGTAAAATATACATTTCATTGTCATTCTCAACTAACTGTTATCTCATGTTCTTTATTCCTGCCTTGGCTATGAATCTGACTGAATGATATACTAGGAAAGTCCTTTCTTAGAAGGTGTCCCTGATTCTGTCCAGTTGTGCTCAACAGACTCACCATACTCTGCAAACTCCTTTTAGAAAAGTGTTAGTTTCCTTATAGATATTTATATGTTTATGCTTAAAAAAATGCAGTAAATATAGGGATATTAAATTGTTCTGGCAAATCCTATTGTCCTATTAGTTTTACTGAAACTACATTGAAACTACTACTGAGGCTACATTGGTTTTAAAATGGGAAAATGAAACACAAAAATTTCTAACTAGCCCAAATTTATCAGGCATCAAAGCAAAAAAGATAACTGCAAGCATTCTAATAATTCATTTGTAAGAGCGTATTAAAACTCACCATCTGATTAAGCACAAATATTTTCTATCTTAAAGAATCTAGAATTATTTCCTAATTAGACTACTCTGTTATCTTGTGGTGGCAAGTTTATATAAGCAACAGATAATTATAGTTAATAATTTCCATGCTTATAAGAATGGAAGGAAACAAGGCTATCAAATGACACTAGGTGTCATGATGGCTTTTTTCATATGAAAAAGGATTCCCCATAGGCCAAAATGAGAATACAGACATTTCATCCATCAACAATTTAATTCACCATTATATTGGATTGTATTTGATCCAGATATACAGTCAAAACCTCTTTCCTAAATTACACACCTTATCTCCCCATTTATTTGTTGTCTTGAAATAAATTTCTGTGGAGATAGAATTTATTGAGGAGTTTGAACCATGTTACTTTTTATAACCCTCACTTGCACCTACATTATGCAATCATTTGCCACATCTGCTAAATGAAGAACAAATCTGATTTAAGAGTTTTAATAAGACCTTGCATCAATAAATTATAACAGATTGGTGATTAGTAGTATTATTTATATGCAATGTTTTTGTATTTCTTATAATGCTGATGTCTGCTTCACAGGGATTAATTATTTTCATAATTTTGTCTAAGTAGTAATATAGAAAATGTCAAAAAGAAAATTAGATTTTCACTTCCCAGACACAGAAATTTAATTAAAGCCAACTCCTTGTTGAAGGGGAATGTCCTTAGCTGGTTCTGTGATATGGCAGCAGCTCTACATGCTGCCATGTGGGAGACCAAGGCTCACAAGGTGACTCAGGGAATATTAATCACTAGGCTTCAGAGACTAAACACATGCTGCATGTGCCACAGTTGGTCCCAGCAGGTTATTTATGCAGTATATAAGTTAGCAGACAGCAATGATTTCTTCTAAAGGCTGCTGCTTGCACAGACCACCTCAGGGATGAAGTTATACTTAAAGAAACCCTCTACTTGGATAGGAACTGATGCATTAGGAAATTTCTAATTATCCAAACATGAAAGGTCAGCTTCCTCTCATGCTGCATGAGTGCAAGATAAAGACCTCAGACAAATTCCAGCTGTAAAAATCAACATCTTCTTCAGTCTCTTGGACAGTTTTAGGACAAACATGTGTTTCCAGTCTGTGCAAGAACAGTCCACATATAAACTAATGATCTACTGTCATGGAAAACTAAATTCCCAGCTTTATGAGGAGGCATTATTTACTCATTTTACTTGCCGTTGCCCCTTAGATCTTTCCTATTTCATGCCTTGAATAGCCATCAACACTTCTTTATTCCCAGCCTCTTTGGTCTCTCAGTTCCTTCCCTTCATGACTCTTCTTTCCACTATTCCCTATATTATTTTTTCTTCCTTCTATTAATCTCAGTTGTTCCCATCCTTCACCTGGACCTCCTCATGAACATTAGCTGCCTATGGACTAGCATGGGAGCACTGAGCAAGGCCATTCAGAACTTGGAACACCATCCATGGACAACTCAGATGCAAATATTCATTGCATCTGTAGCAATGAATATGTTCCTTTTTCAGAAGCTGACCCTTCTTTCTTAAATATATATATTTTTCTGCAGAAAATCAGCATTAAGGAGGTACAGTCAAAAGCATTGTACTTGCTATAGCAACAACTACATAAGATAAATTAGAAAATTGCTTGAATAAAAACCTATCCAAGAAGTTCAGTGTAAAGTTGGTGACTAATAAAACTGTAGGACTTGATTTTACTGAACATGTATGTGATAATTTTTCTCAATCAGATGGCAACATAAAAGTGACTTGTCAACCAAATACCCACTAATCAACTAATCATTGTAAGGTAAACGAGTATAGGCTGAAGTGCTTTCGGTCAGAGCAAATATCTTTCATTTCCAAAGACAAAGTCACAGCTTTCACTGACTCCAGCTGAGACAGAAATTCACCTCTGTTTCAGCCAGACATAGAAATGGTGAAGGACAGATAGACACCTCTGCATGCACTACTGCCACTGCTCCAGTATGTTTGTTTTGTATTGACACAGGCCAGCTCATTTCATAGGACAAGAAGTGTGCTTTGAAAGTTCATTTCTAGTTCCTTTTAAAGTCAATTAATTTCCATGCAAGATTTTTTTCATTATCTCTTGTCCTTCATTATTGCTAACCAGATTAAGTCTATGTGCACTGTCATCTCTATGCAATTTAAAAATGAAATATATTGCAAGAGAAGGACTAGTGAGAGATAGGGAGAAAAACAACTATGAGTAAGACATCTCATGCAAAATTTAATTATGGCCACTCAGATTTCTGTAAGTATCACACTGTATGATTTCAATATAGTTGTTCCCAGAGAAGAATCCACCGCCTGCTTCAAATATACTATGGGATCAAGCTCTCCTTGTTTTGTAGATTTGAAGGCTGTTTAGATAAGAAGCTGGCAATCTGTAGCTACATAAACAGCACAAAGACTTGAGGAAATCAACCTCAGATGTCACTGCTTGAACTTCAGTCAACACTGAAAATGGAAATGAAAGAGCTGCTGTGACTTCTATGTCCTTTGAGCTAGTCTCATGAGCTTGTGCTAGTAAAGGAGCACAAAAAAGCACTTGATACACTGTTAGTTCATGTTTATTTTGTGACCACAGTGAGAGGAGAATGCAGAAGACCATAAAAAAATTTTCAGGAAGATAGTTCAGGACACTTCTGCAAATTCAACTAATCCTTGAGAGTAAAAATCTGGTTTATCTATATGTTTTTGACTCCCTTTTCTGTCAAAGTCTGCTTCTGTATTATCAGATATTTCAGACCATCAAGAAATTGCAAAAAGTTTACTGCTGCCAAGAATTTAACAGCTCCTAAACATAAAAGAACACTTTGCATTATTTCCTAAATCTGCAAATGTGTATGTTTTGATCTCTTATTTTATTCCTCTAACAATCACTTCTATTTCCCAAATTTTATGATTTCCTAAGGTATCTCAAATATGTTTAAGCAGCATTATTGGAGAATACAGACTTCAGAAACTGTTGACATATTGAGGTTTCACACCAGGAAACTCTTATTTCTTATACCAACTGGCTCACTTTAGGCCCCACCAAACTATACATGCTTCTACGTTACACTCCTGAGAAGGTTCTGTTCCTAGAACAATGATTCATTTTAAACCCCTTTGCATACAGGCACCTTCTGAAATTTGTTAAAGCTTTTGTCCATAACAGAAAAGATTCAAACACACTATTTGGTGTGCTCAAATCACAGTTTCCCTCTTCCCTTCTACTTGCAAGCTTTGCTTAAGCTGTTCATTCTTCTCTTTTCTACAAGGGTACTAGGATTTTGAAAGATGATTCAGAGATTCATGACTGCATTGATGTACTGTTATTACACAAATAGCATATAATGTGGATAAAAAAATTAATCTAGCCCTAGAAGCTTTCCTTTAGTGGAACGTGGTTCTTGAGGCAATTTATTATACTTTAAAGCTTTAGTCCTTTTTATTAGCAGTTCCATACACAAACTGGGGTAATTCTACTTATTTATTTATATATCTGTGGTAAAATCAGATTACTTCCAGATAAAATAGTGTTTTACAGTCATCAGGAGAACTGCATCTTTTATCTGGACTCCTTTAAAATACATCATGCATATGATTACTCATAAGAAATAAAGTGATGCAGAGATATTTTTGCAAAGTGCCTACAGCAGCGTAAAACCTTGCCTTTCCTTGGTATCACCAACTTTGCTACTATCAAAAAACTGTGGAAGTCTATTTTACATTGGGAACCAAGATTCATAATGCTCTAATGCTATTTTAAAAGTCCAACTGTGTTCACAGGAAAAGGATGTGTTTAAAAGAGGTAATACAATAAAAGATTGTATATTTGTATACAATTCCTTCTTTGAGGTAATGCTTTAAGATTCTTTGGCCTGCACATTAACTAACCATAAATGATCTTTCGTGCATATGCAAATCCATCCCTCTAATCACCTTATTAATTATTTCAAAGATACTTGGAGGTCACCACTCATGGAAATTTCTATGCATGAAGCCTCATTAATACAAGACATCACACAGAGAGATGGGATAGATTTTTGTTGCTCTTTAACAAGGGCAGAGAGTATAATCTGTAACATTTACTTTTTTAATTTTAATGGCCAATGGAATTTGGCCAGCTCCTATCTGGAAGAGCTTCCTCTGAGGTGATGCAGTGGGTTTGAGTTGTGGGGCTGCTGCCACGCTCCTGTGAGCAGCTAATCCTATCAATGCACTGCTACTGTGCTCAGAGCTCTGGTCCTCAACACTGGCTGCTCTCAGCTGGAGCACTGCTGCCTGGCACTCCATTAGCAGCTGAACACTAAGGAATAAATGTTGTTCTTCCAAAAATCACGGCAATGACACATTTTGTTCTGGAACAAAGGGAAGCCACGGCACTATTGAGGTGATATAGCTCATCAGCTCAGATGATAGCTTTCTTTTGAAACCTTCTTATCTCCTGCTTAATTAGGCCTCATAACAGAAATCAAAGCAAAGCAAGGATATAACCACACAAAATACCTGAATGCAATGAAAAAAATGCATCCTCTGGCACATATGTGCCAGGAAGCAAGAAATTAAACCTACTTGAGAAGCCCTGTTTATCTGAAATCCCTAGATCCTTTCTAGCTCAAGTTATCATACACTTGTGATGATAACACTGATCTTGTCTGTCACAGTGACCCTTTGCTGTAGCAGCTGCTGTTTATTTTTATTCTGTTATGTGTATGGTGCTTTCACCTCTAGGTTGATCCAATAAAAGATATAAAAAACTTGCTATGTTGGTACATTCCCTTGATAAAAATCGGGAACAGTGAGTCAAATGTTAATGGAAACTGCAGGCTATGTTCATTATGTTATCTCTATTTTTGAAAAACACTAGAATGAACAGAACTAATTGGAAGTGCCAACTATTTAACTATGCTTAATTACAAAATCAAACCCTCCTGTATAATTTGAGGGAAATGTGTGTACATATGCCTTGAAGAAATGTGCCAATTTTTAAGTAAATCTACTCTTACATGGAAATGATCAAATAACTTCTTAAAAGTCCAAACCTCTAACGTCAAGACATCACAAACACTATTTCAGCATTAGTCTGCGGTGTTTAAAAATACATGTTTTAATGCAGACTCTTTTTGAGCTGTCTGTGCAGCCTGGTCAGCTACCATAACATAAATCTTATCAGAGTGAATATGACATTGTATTCCTTTTAGAAGAAGGCTCAAACAAACCTCTATCTTTTCAATAAAGCTCAGACCTAATTTTTTTTTTTTTTTTTTTTTTTTTTTTACTTTTAGTCATTCTCTATTAGATATAACATGTATTAAACCCACATTGCCAGAATAAGAAAGGTCTTTTCTTGGCATGTCCCATGGTGTTCATTCCTGTCAGGGAGAATTCATTTGCGGCTTCATTGAGGCAATTAGAAAAAGCTGTGTCAAATAGTGCTTTACCATACCCACATGTAAATATAAACTGCAAATTGCAGTTGCAAAATGAAGATTATGAACTGTAGACTGTAAAAATGCCATCTTATGCTATTCAGTAGAAGTACTAGGATATATGGAAAAGAAAATCACATTGATGCTGTTGTGAAAGTTTCTTAACTGAATTCATTGATGAGAGCTGCTGCATCCATAGCTATGAAGGAGGCTAAAACCCTCTGGGTCTGAGCATAGGAAGAGGTTGGAAATGCAGGCATGCCTCCTTCTCACAGGTATGATGAAACTCAGTCATATGACTTTCTCAAAGAACAAAAAATAATCATTAGTTACTGACTCAAGTATAACTTAATACTAGAGACAACCAAATGACCTTGTATATCAGAAAGTTAGGTTCAGATAGCTGCAGAAATGAACCATGAAGTTACAGCATCTCTCCTTAGTTTCTTCACTCTGCAAAGCACCTTGAAAGAGAATATTTCCAAGTGCATTTTTTTTATGGAAACTTGCTAACATAACAAAGACAACTGGTGGAGGTAGCAATCAATGAGAGAGAGAAAAAGTACTGCAATTGTATTACTATTGCTACTGCTATTAGAACTGCTTTAAGGTAGAGTACTTTAAAAACAACTTTCCAATATGGGGAGTTCTGAAACTATGAGATTACCAATATTTCAGTCTTGCCATATTTAGCTATTATAAGACTTAGAGCACAACACAGCTGAGGCTAGACTGGCAGCAGTAGCTTCTTTCCCATTGCCTCAGCTGAACTCTATCTCACTTGAATAGCAGAAGTACACCATCCTTTGTGCATCCTCTACAGCACCCCGTTCTTAAGTTAAACCCATGCCTTCCTCACCATTCCAAGACTGAAACTGCAATCCTGAGCACCCCAGCACCATCTTCTTGTGTATTCTCCTCATCCTTACTCTGCTTCCACTGTTCAATTCCCATAATGTTCAACTTCAGCAAACAGAAGAGAGAAAAAGACTGCTTGGCAACTGCCAGTCAGGGGTAAAAACTTCTGGAAACTTCTTAATCTCCTTTCTGAGGAAAAAGAACTTCTGAACTGGAGTTGAAAATATATGGAAAAATCCTAATACAGGTTTAGTGCAGCATGACTAGCAATGGGTTTACAGACAGAAGAGGCAGAAGGGTCATTAGTTTGACATATCAGCCTGAACTGGAGGAAGTTCTCTGACACCAGCTGCAGCAGCAAGGAGGCCCACAAGTGAGGAGAAAGATGAGCTGCCTGCTGCACCACTGACATAACTGATTAACCTATGGAACTAAAAGTAGAAAATGGAAGAAAATCAATAAAAGAGGGGAAAAAAGGAAGGATTCTACTCAAGTAGTTTATTAATTTGTGTGGGAGCAGCAAATGGATTAACAGCTGGAGAAGCAAGAAAGGAGGCTGAGAGCACAGACTGACCACATGGTAATATGCTAACGTAAAGGTCAAGGAAAGAGCACTGGGTATAAACTTCCTGTTCAGTTTCTCATGACAAGTTTTTCTAGAAAACATTAAAAACTATTTTGTATAGGATGACATAAGTGTGTAAATTTAGTAGCTGTTTAGGGGGAAGTAAAATAAGACCTGGCAACACAGCATACAAACAGCAATTCTAGTGAAAGTGAAGAAACATTGGTTGCTTGTTCTTGAAGCAATTAAAAATAAATAATTTTAAATATTTCTTACTACTGTACTTTCAATATCCTCAAGGCATGTTCTCAGATTAAATAGATGCCACTCTACTAAGAACTTTTGTCAATTTTTCTCCCATCCAGTGGGGTTTGAAACTTATTTATCAGCTATTCAGGTAACCAGGAAAATCCATCTTCTATGCAGCTTCTAAGATGCTGTAAAATTATTCTCATACCATGATACAGCACTTGAGACAAACATATATACTCCCATTCTAATTTAGCACCAAGAAAAGGGCTATGTATAGAATATACTTCTTCATAGCAAAATTTTTGACAATTTTGCAGTCCATATGCCAGTGTAATTAAATCAATACTCAAAACAAATCTTCTATATTCTATTTAACTCTTTATTTAGATAAGTCAAACCTTGCTCTTTAGTCTAGTAAAACATGTAACTACATTTCATTGAAAGAGGTGATAATTAGCACTAATAATTTCACCAAATAGGGAGATTATTTAGAATTCCTGTTTCAGTCTTTTTTTATTAGTGCTTGAAGACAGACCAAGAAAGTTAATAATTTACTTAATTTGAAATTGAAAATGTGGAGGTCAAGCTGTTTATTTTTTTTTTAACCAGAGTATAATGCTGTCATCTGCTTGCACTTCATGATTATAAAATACTAATGTGAAGAAAGTAAACATTTGATTTTAAAAGAAATGCCCTTTAAAATCCAGTCAATTCTTCAGTTCACATGCTTAGCATAATCCACTTCAATATTCAAATATTTTCTCCAACAAATTGAACAACTCCTATGAACGCAGTATAATTCCACTGATATACACAAAACTAAGAGGTGTTAAAAAAATCTTACCCTGAAATCAAAATCACATTAAAAAAAAAAAAAATCACCAGAAACATACCTACACAGGAGAGGGAGTAGCCAAGCTCTGGGTCATGGATGAACTGGCGGTCATTCAGCATGGTCACACAGTACAAATGAAAGCAGTCCAGGCAAATGACATGGCGATGCACACATTGGAACACAAGCACAGGACTCCTGTTAAAGATGAAGCAGTGAGAGTGATGAACAAGGACTGGACAGAATTCCACAGAAAGCTTAATTTCAAACTTCTAATTTAATAATAATTTTTAATTCACAGTACACAGGATTATTACATACGAAAAACCAGAATTTACCCTGGCATATTGCAGCACTTTTAAAAAGGGATGGTTTCTAACATGAATCAGATATGAGGAAATGGAAGCAAAGTTTTACTGAAAGTTGAAACTTTACTGAGAACTGAAACCTAAACCAAGAAAAGGCCTTTAGTAACAGATATCCTTTGTATGAGGTGAGGAAAGATCATATATGGTAAAACATCAAATAGCAATAGGTAGGATAAAATAGGTATGTGACCATCTAGGAAAACTAAATATTTTGTGAAAACCATCATGTGCCTTCAGCATCTCAATGCAGCCATTTGAACCCTGCGACAAAGGCATTCTCTTAGTAATAATGAGTAAAGCAATTCAGCTTCTGGTGAGAGATGTGGGATTCAATATGGGAGCAAGACACCGAAACTTAAGTGCTGGGCATAAATAAGGTAATTGAGAAACTCCATTTGGTGAGTGAGGAATTCCTGCTATTGTCAATACACTTAGTGGACACTGGAGCTGATCAGCCTCCAGGTGCCTGCAGTAGGGTGAACTGAATCACCAGTTTGTCTCCATTGCCTGTGTGGGCTAAGACTTCATAGACCATTACAGGAATGCAGACACCCATCACACATGCAGAGCCTAAATATGGCTATCACCAGCCTGGGAGAACACTGCTTGTGGAGATGCAGAGAGGAAACACTTGAAATAAGTGAGGACAAATGGTTTTAGTCCTGAGTTGGTCTGCATTCAGAGACTCTCCAGTGATAGTTACAGCAAGAAGAGCCAGAGAGTCAGTGGTCTCAAAAAACCTGCCCAGGATCAGTACACGGAAGGTGAAAGAAAAATTGAGTAACATAGAACATAATGCACACACATGAAATGTGCCTTCACTGCAGTAACATGCTGATTAGACCTAATGGTTTTGCTCTAATATAAGGTAACTTCTGCTAACCCCTGATGGATATAACTGTCTGTTCCAAAGTAAAGTGTGCTATATGTTACTTCTTATCTTTCAGAGCTATTACCAACCTCAAGTCTGAAAATCACAAAAAATAGAGATGTGTTAAATTGAACACAACAATGAGATTCCCATTCAAATGCTGAATTTCTTTACTCTTTTAATTTGCTTGTGAGTGAACACAGGCAGAAATTCAACCCACATTTCAATTTTTTTAGTAACTAGGGAGAATAATTATTTTTAAAAATAAAAGTATGAACTCTCACACATTTATGGTACTCCAGGAGACAAGTACTGAAATACAAAATTAAATACAGCAAGACTAGTGATAAAATCATTAGAGTTAGAAATACTGTTATATTTTCTCTAAAACCTGAGATGATTCTTTGAAAATCCCCTCAAGAGTAAAACACAAAGACTTCAATGTGGAAATAAAAATGTAATCAGTAAATTCACATACTGTATACAAGCATTAATCTTCCATGAAAATATGTTTTAGTACTGTACATACTATAGAATTCATGGCAGTGTGTTAGTATCTCCAAAAATATAATCTGTGTTTTAAGGATTTTCTTGAATAAAGCAGCTTAAAACTGAATTAAATAAAACCTCCCCATTACTAATCCTTATTAGTTGCCCACTTGCTGTTCTGAATGTACCAAATAATAATTTTTAAAAGACAGCTGTAAGGCAAAATGAGAAGCTGATCTCTACGAGTTTAGCTCTGGATGGTCCCTAAATCATTATGGAGAAGTAGAGAAGCAGTTACCATGTCCCTACACTACAAAAGTCCCTATGGTCACCAATCAAATGTAACCTTCAGACAAACTAGAAACACTTTAGAAAAACCCCTAATATTTCTTCTTAAATTTCAGAAATAATCAAATTTGCCTATAGTTTTAATGGATGTTTCACTTTGTTAATTGCTATTTTTTATTACTTCAGTGTCTGAATATCTTTTCTAGTTTCATGGGAAGCTCTCTGGTTTGAAATTCACACCTCTCTGACCTTCACTTCAAAGACAAAATACATGTGTTTGGTGAGATGCATAAGAGAAAGCCAAGGAAAGTGGAGAATCTTAAAGCCAGACCAGAAATGAAAATAGTGTTATTAATATTTCCACCTAAACTTGTACAAAATCAATACTAACAGCATTTCATTATGCAAATAAACTACTATGCTCAGTTTCTGCTGTAAATTATTTTGTGATAATTGATTTTGCTTCTTAATGTATCACAACTGTCAAAAATCAAACCTAAAGTCTCCAGAAGGGACATAGCCATACATGTACATATTTAAACTGCATCTTTCTTTATCTTAAATTTATCATAAATAAATAAACTACATATTTATTTTATCTTTAAAAATGCTATATTTTAACACCATCAGACTCCAAACAATGTGTACAAGATAGATGTAAATCTGTTTTCTGACTGTGTCAGAAAAAAAAAAGTTTAGCTTTCACAGCTCTTACACTGCCCCCTAATTTTCAGCCAGCCCCCTAATTTGAGGAGTTCAATCTGTATGCAAGGCAGATTGATTAAAATTCATTTGGCATTGGAACAATTACTGCAGTCCAACATTTGCAGATTTTGTATCAAAAGAATGCAATTCTAGTTTAAAAGGGGCATAAAAGTCTTGTTCCTGAGATCAGTAAAGATGAAGATGTAGAGATTATGATCACAATGCCCAGGTGAAGTTAGTGAATACTCATTTTGGATACACCCAAGGTTATTGATAGAAGCCTTATTTGTACCAAACACAATTTATTTTAGAAAGGAGTATTATGAAAGTAAAAAAAATTGCCACAGTGCAACAAGGTCCCTTCCTCAATCTAACACAACAGGCTAGTAATGCAAATCTGATACATATTTTAGAAAGTGTTTCATAGGTTCCATTTACATAATGTGTTTGGCTGAATTAGAGGCTTCATGAGAATAATATATAAGAAAAATGTTTCTCACAGCAAGGGATAAATTGGTCCTTTTTGTTCACCAATTAGGAATGTAACCACTTTTAAAAATTGAAAATCCAACATTACAATGCATCACTGGAAATTTCCATAATAAGTAACTCACTCCCATGCTTGGATTCCTTTTTGTTAGAATTTTATCAACATGCATTGACTTAAATGAAAAAGAAAGGGGACCCTAAATCTTTCTGCTTTGTGTTAGTACTGTTGGATAACTGTGGCTCAACAACAGCAGGGGTGGAAGTGATTTCTGGTCCATAAGCCCTTTCCTCCTTCCCTCCAGAGCAGCAAGGTGCAGGTAATTCTCAGACTACCACCACAGGATACTGGCTAAAAAAAGATACAAAGATTTGATCTTGTTTAGATAAGAAGCATTCTGAGAAATTCATCGTTCTAGTACATGCTAAAAATCTCATAATGGTTATTATTCTATAGAGATTGAGTCCAATGGATGTGAGGGACTACTTAGCAAAAGGAATTATTTGTAAACATAAAAGTGGGTCAGTCAATATATCTTGCAATGCCTACTGAAAAAATACATGGGGCAATTTCTCTCTTTCTTGGTCCTTACTCTTAATGTTTTGAAAAAAGCTAGATTGAATAAAGGTTAAATAGCACACCACATATATGAGGCCATTATTTTTTAGAAAATGTGAGTAGCCACAGTCTGAAGCACTTTGGGGCAAGGAATACATCTAAGCCTGTAGAAGTATGTGTAAATCATGTTGGACAAATCTGTGAAACTGCCTTGAGGTCATTTCTTGGTGACAGTTGGATTTTTGTCACCTCCTCAAAATCTTAACCAAATAATAATAAAAAACTTTAGAAGATGTCTATAAAGCTGCCTTGATGGGATTACAGTCAGCAAAGCAAAAATAGCCGTGTGGAGTTCCTTTCTCTGCAGTATATATGCACACAGCTATATCAGAGTCTTTAACCTCACCTATGAGTACTATATTTATCATAAAACACTTCTGTATTTCTAGCACATTTTTCCACTTTGGCAATCTTCCTGTACTTCAAAAAGCTTCCTATATAAACACTGAAATAATTTAATTTATAAGTGGATCTCCATGTCATTCCAAAGCAGATTTGTTTTAGGTTTCAGGTCAGCACCACTCAAGAAAAGGTGAATCCCTGACAAAAATGTGTAAAGGGGAAAAAAAAAAAGGAAAACAAACTTTACTAACACAGACACTACAGGCACTCTCCTGCTTCATAAACAATCAAAAGAATTAAACAGAAATAATGTCCTTGAGCAGCAGCCAATCTGTTTTGGCTCTATCCTTGTAGCAGAACAAGATTACAATGCCTAAATAAGCCAAATTATTCATCCATCATGTGGCTTACTCATAGAACTGTATGTAGGAGAATACCTAATTCCTACAAAACTGGAGACACTCTGTGTCTTGGTTTGACAAGACAGGAGTCTGTGAAGGAGTGTCTGGCTTTCCTATATACTTTCTTACATATTATATACTGTATACTTCCTACAGAAAAATTGCCACAGTCATTTGTAGTTTAGAATTTATACAGTTTGGAGGAAAGTAGAACAGCAAATCCTGCTTTTTAATGAGCAATATGCTATTATGGATTAGTAGAAACAGTGACCTATCAATTACAGGCAACTTGTGAGTAAAAATACAGGCCCCAAATATTTAGACAGGGGTAGGCATTTGAAAAGGGTATAGAGACCTTACCTGAGCAAAGGAAAAGCACTAAGAAAGTAATATCATATATGACTTTGCAGTCAAGAATCCATCCTTCATGGACTTTTAGGAACAAAAGAAAACACATCCCTACTTTTCCTTTCCTAAGGGATGAAAATACATCTTTACATAGACTGTGCTAATTAAAAAATCCAGTATAAAGAAATATAGTGTTATCAGAAAATAAGCATGTCAAATATCTTAAAACAATAAAAACAACAACAACAAAAATCCCTGTTTTTTAGTCTTTGATCATTTGCCACACAATGCATCAAAGGTCATGAAATGAAGAATATAAACACCATGAGACATCACTGTGCAAGCTTAAATTTTCTGGCTGTGCTTCTGTATAAAAATGTATTCTGACCCACAGCTGTTAACTTAAAGAAGCACTGGCAAGTGAAATCTGACCTATTATCTCCTCTGTTACATGTTTTCCTCTAAGATGCGCTTTCATATTTCTTATTTCTACTGGAAAGCAGTGCCAAGAGGCTAGAGCCCAGAAACAGTCTGACTAAACTGCACTAAACCAGAATATAAGAGGAGAAAACAGGCATGCTTAAAATTAGTGCACATGATGGCAAGAGCTCGTTTCAGCAGTGTTCCTGTTAACTCTGTTAAGGGTTTTCTCAGAGTGTGGAAATGACACACATTATTGCCAGTAAAATCTCTGATGTTTCTGGCAGGCAACAGCATCTGCTGCCTGAGGACAGGGGCAAGGGGATTGTTTGTTACATGCACTGGTATATTCAAATTAGTACCTGGTACTGTGTGTTTGTTCTGCCTGCTTGCTCAGACATGCCTTGTCTGTATGAGCTCTGAGTTCAGACACAAGAACCACCCTTCCCACTGGATCTTATGATATCAAGGAGTAGAAGGTGATCCGGCTGTAGGAGAAGCATCCTGTCATCTATCAGATTCAGTTCACATTACTCCTCTGCACAGCAAATAAGCAACAAATCACACATGCTTTGAAAGGAGATGGGTAGAACTTCCTCCTTTTCCTCCATCTGTGCTTTTAAAACCTCACTAATGTTCCACTGGAGAGAAAAGGAAAAGACCTCGGTAACCGAAGGAAAAGACAAAAAATGTGAACTACCCTAACCTAAATCCTGGTTTGCTTGATCCCTCCATACTGACACTTTGATATGCAATGTACCTATGAAACCTGTGTCACTTGCACTCTCAGCTTTTGGCACCAAAGGGTGGCAAATGTTTCTTTCACTCCTCCCTAGATTTAAGCCAGGTCACTGCAGATTTTCTTCCCCTCTGAGGCAGCACCCAGTCCTTAGCAGCACAAGCAAAACTGCTCATCTCTGACAGTCCATAGCACTCACACACTCCTGTTAGCCCAAGAAGCCTTCCTTTCACAGACTCTTTAACTTTCTGACTAGAGACATACAGTATGAAATCAGTATCATTTCTTTTTCAGGGAAAAAAACCCCATCAAGGTAACCAGTGAAGCTGGGAGAATGATGGGATAAGCAAAATAAAAGGAAAAGCCATTTTCACCTGTACCATTTTCAGCACCAAACAAGCCTTCAGTAATTAAGGATAAACAAATGAAAAAAGTAAAAATGCCTAATGACATTTTATTCTCTTGATTGGTCCCACTGGGCCTAGTGAAGTCTGTTGATTTCTTTCAAGAATTTAAACCTTATTTAGTAATGTTATTTTGGTTTTTACCCTCAACATCTATGCTAGTAAAATTAATATTGTCAGAAAATGTTCTTATGCCACAGGAATGCAACTGTCTATGCTGTTAAATTGTTAGAATGGGACCTGACATGGTTTTTAGGCTTGCCAAATAGCAAAGTCCCTAACAGTTCTTGGGCATAGTCCAGGGGTTATTGTGTGCTGTCTTTAACAGGCAACAGCAGTCTGCATGTGGATACACAGGTTTAAAAACTAAGAGTCTTGTAATACAGATTTATGACAATAGAGCTTCAGTTTGGGACTGTTTTCTTATTACATCCTACCAATTTTTTTTCCCTTATTTTCTGTTCCCAGAATCAAGCCTTTTGAGATAGCCTGTGAAAATCAATGTTTCTGTAAACACATTATACAGAAGAATTGTTTCTAACACAGAAGAGAAGACACAAACATGAGCTCCTTTTTGCCTTCTTTGGATGCCTAAATCCCTGGAAAAGGTACAGGAGAAAAAGAATATTGGATATTATCTTAAGGGATGCTATCGTATTATTATTTTCATTCCCTGGGACTCCAGGAGGGAATAGAACTTTTGGATAAAAGTCTCCACTGTGTAAATTTCAGTTATTCTCTTCCAGTTAGCTTTGAAAATACACCCTAGTGCATGAACTTTAGGACTGTATTTCTTAATATATAGAAGAAAAAAAAAGACTGGAAAACAAAGGAAGGTAAAGAAGCAGAGAAGAGGGGAGAGGAAAGAAAGATGGAAGAGGGAACAGAAGGTAGAAGTGCATTTGCTCTTAGAGAATTATCTTTCACCAACTTAATATTATGTTTTATGCTTTCTCATCTTTCTTTTCAAATCAGGATATTCAATTTATATGTTGATCCAAACAATAACTTGAGGGTGCTTGCCATTAAATGAGTCCTCAGTCTGAACCAAAGATATGATTATTATCTTATAAAAAAACCACCCTAAAGCTATTGTTATAACAAGACATTTCTTTATAGAAATCCCATTTTTTAGCTCCTCACTGTCTTTAAAATATACAGCTAATATTTTATCCTTTCCTCCTCAAGGCAAATACCTTAGCATAAATGTCTAGATGCAGTTATCTGAGAACACCTTCTACATCAGCACCTCCACTCAAAGGAAAGAACAAGCCTTGGGCTAGCAAGCCTCACAGAAGGCATTCTGAGTTGGCAGATTTTAACTGTTCAAAACAGTCAATTATCTTTAGCAATCTGAAGAAAATAGTTTGCAACATCCACCAAAACAATTGTACTAGCAGTGAAAGTGGCTTCTTTATGTCATAATTCCTACTGTGAATTTCTGTTCCTGATTTTATTACAGCCCTGTGTCACAACTGTAGAATTTAAATACCCAACATGCACTCAACTCTATGCTTAAATTTAATTTCCCTCCTCCTTCTTCTTCCCTACATGCCAGCTTCCACCACTTTCAAGAGTAAATGGAGTCAGGTTTTTAACTAGGAAAAAAACAACAAACACCACCACCATCACACCCTCCCCACCCAAATTAAGTTGTAAACCCAAACAAATTGTTATAAAGTTTGGGAAGTGTAATTTCTGAATTTGTAACTGGGACAATAAAAATTCTCAAGATGTATAGTTCTTGAACCCAATTCAAAAGAAGATTCTGGAAGCTCATATAATTTTAGGTGCCTGTTTTCTATTTAATCTCCACATCCATTTTCATTAGTTTTATATTGCCTAATTGGAGGCTGCCTGGCCGGTCTCAAGGAATGTATTTGTGTATGAGGTCCCAGGTAATGTACTGCTCTTTGTACAGGAGTACTCAGGAAAAGACTTCAGCCTACCTGACCTAATATTCTGTGTATCTCTAAGGAAGACTGACATCAACCTAAATAGAACTCTGCATTCCCATAGGAATACCCAAACAGTGCCAGAGTAATGTGAAAGTCAATAACAAATAGACCCATAAGATTTATCCCTCTCCTACACTTACTGAATATTGCAGGAATGGAAGAAAGGGAATCCACAGTACTGCTTTATAATATCATCTCTGAAAATCATGTGGAAGCTGTTTGTGATGCTAACAAGAACTGACTTATGACAGAAGACACATTGTAGGAAAAAAAAACGTGGTGGCCATTCCCTCTGTTCTTCAAGCAGAAGAGGTTTTCAGGAAATGAAATAATGATATACTATTCCTATAAATGTCACAGAACTTATACAAAGACTCTTACTGGAAAATGAATGTGCCTGAAAGGGCATGGATCTCAGGGATCTCACTAAAACTTCACTGTTGTCCAGCTTTCCCTTTTTTGAAAAGCAGGTTACTTCCCACTTTACACATAGCTAGTGATGTGGGCTGATACCAGGTGAGGGAAAAGGCATATGGATTTTTGATCTTACCCTCTCCTTGTCCTCCCTGACCATTGGCTTAAAATAAAGGATGCAGCAAATAAGCTCTGCAACTGTCTCAAAGGGAACATAATAACCACAAGTATCAGCACTAAGGAATAGTTTTGACTCCTCATGTCTATCTATAACTTTCCCAGAACACATGGAGCATTCCCACAGAGACTACTCATACTGAATCTTCTGTTACACACCCTCTCTGCTGGTAGAAGTAACCTGGCCTTGGGAGGTTATGGGTGTAAACTTGATATATCCCAGAAATTCCTAAAGAAAAAAAAAAAAAAAAAAAAAGAAGATAAATTCAAAAACATTAAAACATTAAAAAGCATTCACTAAGGTGAGTTATCTTCTGACTTCTGACTTCAACTTCCTTTTGACAACTCCCTGAACACACCTTATTAACTGCATATGGACTGAGGTCTGGGTTATAGTATAGCTCTCAGGAAAAAAAAAAGGAGGAATAAAAAGAAGAAGGTAATAGAATAGAAAACAAGGACATCCACACTTTGACACAATAATAAATAAAACATGATTGGTATGTGACATAAGGACCTGGAGATGTCCTGCAACCAATATGAATAATATCACTACTTAACTTCATAACCTATCTATATTTATTCACAGGCTGATTAAACCATAAACAATATATAGAAATCTTTCACTACAAATTGTGGATTTCTTCCATTCCTGTGGCAAAGACCATATATTTCCACATGAGTTCTAAGAGCTGGCTCAGCCCTAAGAATCTGTTCACCACTACAATATGTCCAAGGAATACATTTGGTCTCTTTGACAAAACCCTTTCTACTCCTTTTTTTGTTCAGTGAGAAGATACTTTATTATGCAAAACATACTGATGAAACAAACAAATAGAGCATCATTTAATTAAAAATGTAGCCCAAAAGAACAAACATTTCCCAACACAAAAGCTTATGGAACTCTTGCATTTTCTCTGTTTCAAATTACAGAACAACACCTGAAAAAAATGACAACCCACCTTTGTGTTTACCAGTGATCATTGGAAATTAGATCATTCACCAATCCCTATCCTCTACTTTTAATGGAAGCATTCAGACTATTGCACTTTCTCTAATCAATTGAAACATTAGATGTGAAAGCTGTACTCCAAAGTATAGTTTTTACCTTTAAGATTTACTTGGAGTTTATATAGTCATAAGTTCCTAAAAATCAGTGCTGTTTAAAAGAGGAAATTCACTTCTTTGTTTCAGAGAAAAACCTCATACCGATCAGAATACAGCGAAATTCTTTTATTAGATTTTGGGTTTTACTTCAGATGGCATGCAAAAATAACCTCTGAGATTAAGACTGTATGTGGTAAAAAATGAACAGATTTTTCTTATGTTAGCAATTGAGAAAATGTACATTTGGTAAACCTTCGTCTGTAGATTGTCAGATAAAACAAGGAAAAAACCCAAACCACAAAAAAATGCAGATTTTCTGCCTTGAAACCCTAAAAGATGCTTAGAAAAAAGCTATTCTTAAACTAGGGGAGTCTCAATTCTTTATTATGTTTCAAAATAATCAAAAATGCCACATGGTATATGTCTCCATTCAGAGAATAAACTGCAGTAATTCCATAGGATATTAAATTCCATATCCTAAGTTACAATTCATGTACATGACACATGTAAAACATTATTCAATTACACTATTATCAAGTTCACATGTAACAATACTGATAAATGAAATGTCAACAGATGCTTGATAATTTATTTTTAAATTAATTCTAATTCATGTATTTTCTACCACATATATCATACACTATCAAACTCTAGTCTCACAAAGACAGAAACTTTTCTGGTAATAATGAAAAGAACCTTGAAATTTACTGATGAGAATTGGAGGGCATATAGAAAATGCAGCTGTGCAAATTATGTTAACAAGTAAAGACAGGGAGAGAACAAACTTGTCTGAAATCATAAATCCTCCTCTCAGTACCATTTCATGTCTTAGAAAGTAGCTCATACATAGGATTTATGCTTTCTTCAAGAGCAAGGGTGCTGTCTTGAGCCCAACCATCACACTAATTTCTAAACAGATGGACACAGCATAGGCTTTGATCAGCACAAAAACAATGACTGAATCTGGTAGGATTTTAATGTTGCTTCTCTGCAGTTAAAACAGAAATGCACTGCATTTCTGCAAAAGAACAATTATATCACAGCAATGAAAAACTACACAGAACACTGGGTTCCAAAATGACTAACAGAAAAGTTAAGACTTGTCGTTTCTTTCCTCGATCTGGTTCTGTTTGAATTATAACCAATTGCTAAAACATAATTTACTTTATCTGACCACAATTTGGCCTTACACTTCTTTGAATAATTACAAAGATATAATTCAGTGTGAAAAATAGCATCTTATATTGACAAGGTCAGACCAGGTGTTTTAATCACATCTAAAAAATTTAATTGCACAGCAGCTGCATACAGAAAACATGTTTGCACCTGTACATCTGCTTAATTTTAGCTGAAAACATTCTGCTTTAGCATTCATTGGGCATCTTTGCATTTTTAAGTGGAGGGTGACAGAAAGTTCATTTCTGAAATAAAACTAACTGAGAAAAGTTTTACCAAAACTTCTTTGTCTGTCAAAATGGTATTTTTCTCCCTCCACCCCAAATACTATAATCAACCTGTTTTTCATATCAGTTATTCAGGAGTTTGGAGCACTGGTTGAGGCCATTGAATCTCACTGCTGTACCTTGCCTGCCCGATTTACAGCTCAGAATGAGTTCAGAAAAAAATGCATCAACCAAGTTAAATCAGTAATTGCAATATGGCATCATTTTTTAGGATGTTCACAGTACTACTATTTGCACCAGGCTTCCTAGCAGTTACATCTTTGGCTACACAGGTACTGCCTCACTCCTCCTTTGTGAAAACTTCACAAGCTGAAGACACTTCTCAGTGCAAACTGAGAAGGAAAAAGAAGCAACCAAAACTAATATAACTCTTGAAATGACAACTACTAGGAACAGTCAGGAGTCCAACTGTATAGTTTCAAGAAAAAGTTCTTACAGAAGCTGCCAAATCCTGAGCTTGGTTGATCCCCCAAAGAAAGTTCAGGCCAATTCTTATCAAAACTGACTCACACATTCCCCATTATATAAGGTACAAATTATGTTTCTCACTCTGTGGATCATTAGCTACCCTGACAGTGATCTGTTCAGCCACGTGTGATTCATTAGGTTTTCCTTCTGTTTCTGAACATGAGGTGTAGAAGAGAGCAGCCCTTGAACCCCAGCCTGCTTTGGCAAAGGGTGAGGAGTCAATGACACTTCCTTGTCCCGTGGCATCAAAAGCCCTCAGCCCCCAGTGCTCTGAATCACTGCCCCACACTGCTTGGCTGCACGTGCAGTGCTGCAGGTTTTATAAATAGTGCCCACACG
This sequence comes from Lonchura striata, assembly GCF_050655825.1. Taxonomy (NCBI): domain Eukaryota; kingdom Metazoa; phylum Chordata; class Aves; order Passeriformes; family Estrildidae; genus Lonchura; species Lonchura striata. The sequence goes on along the minus strand of NC_140705.1, from coordinate 78,372,116 downwards.
GGGTTTCAGTGCACTTGGGCAAAGGACATTTTTATTTGAGGACTGGCCTCACTACAGACAGCCTTGTTAAAAGAGATGAGGTTTATCGGATTAGAAACAACACTGTTAGTATTCAGGACACATTTCCAAGTGCATATGACATGTCAGCTGCTTACATATCTTCCAATTCTGCTTCACATATTCCTTTTAAAGTTAAACATGAAGTGACAGAAGTGTAGAAATATCTGTGTCCTGCACTCCGTGAACATAACAGCTAAAAAAACCACCTTGACATGTCAGCTGACAACAGGAAAAAATATCCCTAATCTCTGCCGAGGCATTGTGATTCCTAACATTGACTACTTGTAACAGAGAGGAGAATTGAAAATACAGAATCATGAACTTCATGATTAAATAAATATATTAAAAAGAGTGAAGAAATTTGTTTGCTTGCCCGCAGTCAGTGGCAGAACCTTTGTTTCTCTTTGTGTCTGTACATCTACCTATTGTAAGTTACAGAGACATTGCAGAGATTTAAACATATGGCTAGCTAGTTGTTTATTTCAGGTCTTTGTAGCTATTTTCTTTTTCAACACATTTTCCTGCATTTTCCATTGACAGATACAACAGTTTCAGCAGCTAGTTCTTTAATGATTTGAAAAAATGAAGCACTCCCTGTAGCAACTCGCTTTCCTTTAACATTTATTTCCTAATACTTTGGGGTTTTTTTTCTCTTTTCTCCAAGTTCCTCCTTCAGCATCTCTCTAATTCTATCTTCAGCTATCATTTTCCAATCGAGGCCAGTTTATTGTACAAATTCCAACTTCTGGGAACACAGGGGCAACAGATATAGCTTAATTTATGATAAACACAGTACACTGTACATTGCCAAAGGATTTCTTAGCATTATTCATATTTAATTTTACATCCAAGTTACTACTAAAAGAACGCCGACCTTTTATTATTCATTTTTGAGTAGCCATATGATGAAATAAGATCTTTACCTAATAGTTGGATGGTAGGGTTGGTCATGTTGGCTTGGGGTAGGAGTCGGGGTGGAATAGAACTGCACCTCTTTAAAAGCCACATATGCCCACATGACCTTCAACATCTTGCACATGCTATAAATTCCATGGAAGACCTTTCTTATGTACCTTGAAAGGTGAAGAGCTTGTCAAGATTCTTATCTGTACTCAGAGGATTTGGCCTAAATTTAATCTTGCTTAGTTCTGCATTAATCAGAAATGACTACACACTGAAGAGAGTAAAACTGTAGTCAGCTGTAAAACCAGTGGGAGATCAAAATTTTCTGGTAAACAAAGTACTCACAGCTCTCTCTCATGGTGTTTCTCAGAAAATGGTTCACAAATGAAACAACTGGGAAGTTGCAGTAAAAATGTCACATGTTAATGGAACAATCTTAAGGAGGTCAAAATCTTCAGTCAGGTCTTACAGGTAACAACTGTGCACATTTTAAAGATGAAATGAAAGGTAGCCTATTACAAAATTAATTGTCTTCAAAATGGGCAAAGTAGTCACCTGAAAAGTTTGAGGAACTCCTAGCCATTTTATTCAATTTACTTGTTTTTTAGTTATTATTCACTATACTTATTTGTATAAGTATCTTATATTCTAAAATGTCATTATTCTTATCTGTCATGGATATTGCAAAAAAGTCTAGCTGAAATAAAACTAATGTACCGTTTTTTGGGAAGCAAGTACCTTCAAATGTTTTCTGATGGTACTACTAATGCTCCACAGTAAAGGCAATACTTAATCACCCTAGAAACGAACCGTGTTAGTGCAACATGTAGTTGCTAAGTGAAATGTACAAATGTGTAACTTGCTGGTCCAAGTGACAGAGAAGCAACAAGAAAAGGTGCCCTGCTAGCTAGCATGCTTTTAAAAATTAGGAGCTTGTTGGATATGTAAGGGCTAAAGGCAGCCTTGGCTTCAGTGCCTATGAGACAATGGAATTCTGGATCCTGAAAGGAGGCAGAACAAAATGCAAGACTACAACCCTGGGCTTTAGGAGACCAGACTTCAGCTTCTTCAAGGACACCGAGTTGAATGTGAGTCAGCAATAAGCTTTTGCCACAGAAACAGCTAATGGTATCATGGGCTGAGTTAGGAGGGGTGATGATCCTACTGCTCTGCTCAGCATTGATGAAACATATCTGGCATGCAGGGTCCAGTTCTGTGCTCCCCAGTGCAAGAGAGGCAGGGAGCTACAAGAGAGATTCCTGCACAGAGCCACTTAAATGATTACTGGATGGGAGCATCTCCCACAGAAGGAAAGGCTGAGGGAGCTCTTCAGCATGGGGAAGAAAAGCCTCAGTGGAACTTCATCAAAATAAAGGCTTCTGAAGGGAAGGTATAAAGAAGACAGGCAGTCTCTTTTCTGTGGTGTATGATGAACCAGAGACAAAGGGCATAAACTGAAACACAGGAGCTTCTACATAAGGACATAAGGAGAAACACTTATACTGTGAATTTGACCAAGAGCTGATGCAGGTTGCCCACAGGTTGTGGGGTCTCCATCCTTGGAGATATTCCAAAGCCATCTGGAAATAGTGTGAACAACTTGTTCTAGGAGATCCTGCTTCAGCAGGGGCCTGGAACAGAGGACCTCCAGATGTTCCACAACTGATTTTTCAGTCTGTGACTTTGTGAATTAGATTACAGTAGAACAAAGCAAGCTAAAAATTACTACGTTTCATAAAAGTAATGCAAAGTTGGACTGTTCATTTATAAAAGGCGACTAACTTCCACTGAATATTGCAACCCCAAACTGAAAAGTGTACAACCAAAGGGGTTTTGGGCAATGTAATTTTTAAACAGAAGAGAGTTATGAGAGCAGATTATTTTATTTTGGTCATGTTGGGATCACACTTACTAACTTTAGCAAGCACATATCCTTTCACTCCCATGAGAAACAAAACTGCTTGCAGGGCTCCTCTGTACCCTTGTTTAATCTGTGACACTGCAATTGGAATTTGTCACTCTAGGAGCTACATCTGATGTTACAGCCTGAAGCAGAGCTCAACCAAAATAAACAATCTGCTCTATTCTGCTTAGACTAATACGACAATGATGTAAGCCCCAGCACAGTGGAAAATGCATAAATGGGCTGCCACACAGAACATGCATGTATAAAAACAGCAATAGAACTCACAAGTTTTATTGCTAATACACGTCATGTGTACGAAGCCTTGCTTGGACTTTGGCTTTGCTCTGCAACGGTATTTTTTGTATGTGTTAATGTGGAAAATATGCTTATTATTTAAAAAGACCTGAGGAACTTCGTGCTGCACAGAGAAAAAAATCTTTTTCTTAAAAAAAAAAAAAAAAAAAAAAAAAAAAAAAAAAAGAAAGAGTAGTTGAATCAAGAATTTGTTTCATCACAACTTGTGTGCCATTATTAGGATGGGAGAGCTGAATAGGATTATTTTATCATAAACATCCTACAGCGACTCAGCTGTGCAATATTTGTCCCAATATCTTGTGTTTGAATACAGTATTTTCCCTTCCCTCCCTGTATTTCTCTCTCTCCCTGGTATTTGATTTAGGGTCTCTGGAGCTTTGCCAGCGCTAGGCTGTTTGTTCTAGTTACACATACTGGCTCATTTATGCAAATAGTCACGTTGAAACCCTAATCTGGTTATTCCTTCTACTCAGGATCACTCCATCAGAAGGAGGATAGGGAGGAAAATGCTGTACATAATTCTGTTAAATTCATCAGACAGAGCGGCTGACCTGAAATCTCAAGCCTTACATGCAGTCATTTTTCCTTTTCTCTGTCCCCAAGCTAAGAGAGCCCTGCAAAAGCAACTGACAGAGCAGGTCACATTTTTCAATAAAGTTACAAGAGGTTATCCTGTTCAAATAATTTTATTTCAGGGAAAAAAAAAGAGGATGCAGTGAAAAGGAAAGCAACAAGGTCACTTCAATAACATCACAGAATATTTTGTAACTGCCTTTCTATTTATGTATTTTTATCTTCAAAGATGAATTTTCACACAGAGTATTTTTATATGAAAAGGCAAGAAAAACCAGCAGCAACAAAGATAATTATGTAAATAAAGTAGCTCATGACAGTTAAGGGCTAAAGAGCAAAACCCTGCTTTCTGGGCATCAGGCACAATTTATATAGCCCCAGTGCAAGCTTTCCCATGTTGTCCTGCCAGTGACCTCAGCCCTCATCCGTAATATCATTTTCTCAAAGGACATGAGGTTATCTGTTCTGGGTGAGAGCTCAGCTCCTGTGTTCTATCTCACCACGGACTTCTACATGAGCCCATCTAAAGCACAGGCACTGAAACTCAAAATGAGTGCTGTGCAGGACACTTCAGAATCATCAGCCACCCGCTGACGCCTCGCAGAGCCAGCGGCGGCCGTGTCCCAGCCTCCCGCCTGCTCCCGGCTCCCTGCCCGGCCGCTGCTCGTCCCGCCGGGGCTGCAGCATCAGCAACCCTCGAAACCCCCGTGGTTTTCCCTGCTCTTACTCTAAACAGCTTCTTCCGCTACATCCTGCTACGAAAGGCACCGCGCTCTGCGTGCGCTTGTTTGCACTGCCGAGCTGTGTCTCGGCCTGGATGTGGGTATTTCCCAGAGCCTCCCTTCCCCCACCAGCAGCTCCCGAAGCCAGACACATCCTCGCATCTGCCCCTAGATGGGGATACTGTCCGCAAATCGCCGCGCTGGGACTACAAATTCCCTTCTCCCGGCACAAGAAAATAAAATTAAGTACTGACTATTTATTAATCTCTGGCCCATTTATGAACCCCCTCATCCTTCTTACATACTTCTCTGGCCAGGGCTGGCACACACCAGGGATCACGTTAAGGCCTTTAACCCTCTCTCATCTCTTTTCTACACTGCAATAAGAGAAGTTTTCCAATCATGTAAGACTAGACAGAAAAAGGAAGATCTAACGGCTGCTGCGAGAAAACTCTGGATGCTTCCTAGATAAGCAGCAGCCAACAAGTGATGTAGGGACAATTCTGTCATAAGAATTGACATATTTCAACAAGATATAACATACCTTGGTGTTGAAAACACCAAGGGGATGCATGTGTTAATTTTTTGGTTTAACTCATATGATACATAGTGTCTTTCACGTTTATTGCCAAATGAGTTATATTCTTCATATTAATTTATATTTTCAGTTTGATACTTTTCTCAGTTAGTTACAATTAACTAGAACTATATTGAAAAGTCAAAGCAAATCCCCACAGAATACGCTTGTTACCCAAACAAAAGAATCCCATTTTTTCCCCATGTTTTTGCAAGATATCAAGAGTCATTTCACATAACAGAATGAACAGATATATATATAAAGAGATCAAACAATTTAGCTGGTGTACTCACAGGTCCCTTTCCACTTCATTGCATCAGGAACCTGTTTCGTGCTGGCCTGCTTCCTCTTAAAGTCATTTCCACTTACACTTAGAGTACAACTCACTGTCATATAAATTGGAGATATTTTATATGCACTATGTGCTAGAATTAATGGACAAAGGCATGAAGCAAAGAATTTGTTCCCCTATGATAACTAGTCTCTGCCAAAGTGATTATTATGGTATTTTTTTCTACTCTAACTTGAGAGATGCTGCAGTTTTTTTCCTAGAAATTCTTCTAGAAAGTCTGTATGTTCAGCTTTTTGTAGAATAAATTTATAGAAGAGCTGAGAGTTGTTGGCACTCTGTTTGAAAAAATGAAGTGATTCCATGATAAGGAAAAAAAAAAGGGGAAAGAAAAAACTGAAAAGAAATAAAGAGCAGGCATAGTGAAACAAAGCAGACCATCAAATAGAAGTAGACAGAATAATTATAGATGTCTGAATAACACTCCAGATGGCATTTTGGGCATCACAGTTAATAAGCAGCCTGTTTCAGGGGACCAGCATGTTAGCACATTATTGCAACAACTGGAAACCAGCAGCTGAAGCATGTCTGCCTGATTATCCAGGGAGAAGGCTACATACAGTAGCTAACCTAAAAAAAATATGGTGCCTCAATGCTTATTGGTATGACAGGTTCATGAGCCCATTTTTCTTAACAGTAATGTGCTTAAAAGAAGTTACCAGAGACATAACTACCACTCCCTTCATGAATAAGAGGTCTGAGGCCAGTTAATCTGGTCTAAGTTTGAGCATTTAGAAAAGATATCTTCCTGGCATTAATTACCCAAATCTATATATTTAAATTAAAATGTTTATACTTCTGCTTAGATGAAAATCAAGCTGGTCCCTATGTTCTTCTCTCTCTGTGCAAATTAACTTTAGTAAAAGCAACCATTACAGCTGAAAGGGAGTTTACAGTACAATTTCATTTTATTCCTCTTTTCACCATTGGAATCTGAAAACGACTCCTTGCAGTTGCAACTGTTGGGGTTGAATGTTAAATTGCATGCCAAAATAAGCTTGATATCTTGTCAGTTATCTTCTCAAATGAAATACATCATCTTCAGTACAGCAAAGAGTCCCATTGCTGATATGCAACCCTCAGGAAATGTATTTCAGGGATGGAAGGTCTGATATTTCCATCAAGTAGAAAGACTCTTAGCAACACCCTTACCACAGTACGTCCTGAATCTATTCTAAAATGGCAATTCTATGAAAATATAATATATGATATTCTCACAAATGTCAGAAATTATGTCCCTTTTTATTTTCAATTTCAAATCAAGGTCACACCATAGAGCTCTTACTGATTCAAAATCAGAGAATGACTCCACAGTTTTAGCTCTGGAATCAGAAGGTTCAGAACTGAGTATCTTCATTCTTTTTCTAGGATTCTTGTGTTTAGGTTTCCCCATTAATGACTCCTCAGGTCTCTTGAACAGATCAACACATAAAAATCCTAACCAGAAAGCCCAAAGCAAACTAACCAAACTCTTAAACTGAATCCTAGAGATATTACCAAACTAATACAGGTATTTTTAATAATTTCTATAGCTCATGGTATGTTTTTAACGGTTTACATTAAAAATGCAGATCTCCACTGGGTTTGCAAAAAAATCCCCTTATAAGTGCTGTAGAACACATTTGTCAATTAAAGCATTTGCAGAGCCCTCCTTCATCCCAAAGGACATTAGATGCTTGTTCAGAAAACATGAAATAAACAGGGTGTGATTTTTTTGGTTGTTGCTGGTGATGGTGTTCTTGTTGTTGCTGGTTTTTTTTTGTTTTGTTTTGTTTGTTTTTTGTTTTGTTTTGTTGTTTTTTTTTTTTTTTTTTTTTTTTTTTTTTCCTGAGATCATTATTATGTCACCATTTCAGAACGCACATCCTTATGTACATCCTGGGTGCAAAATCTGGCATTGTCTTTGTTAAACTTCACACAATTGGCAATTGACCAGCCCTGTCATTGTCCAGGTCTATGCACAGGGCCTCTCTCCTTTCAAGGGAGTCAACAGCTCCTGCCAATTAAGTATCACTGGAAAACTTACACATTTGAGTAGCTTCTCTATATTTCTGCTAAAATAAAGTAACTAAAAAAAAAAAATGTAGAAAGACTGTCATGAAAAAAGTACAGGTGGGGGCTTTCCTTGATAATTTATACTGGATAAAATGTGCATCCTAATTTGACAGGGTTCTGTGGATGGCAAGATCTTATAATTTCTCTTCACACTCCATAATTTTCACTGGCAGAGAAAAACAAACAAAAAATCCAAATTAAAGGAAAATGTAACCTGAAAAACTAAGAAATTCAACACAAGTCAGAAAACAGAAAAAGGTATTTGATCTCAAAATGTAAGTTTACATTACACACACTTTAAGCATAATTAATTAAGAAGTGAATTCAGCAAGGAAAATCAGAGTACTGAGTATTATTTATGCCCAGCTTGATTAAGTAAACTTTGTGGAAGAGGTTTTAGCATTTCTTGGACTAACTGAAACATTGCATGCCAGATAAGCCACAAGGGAAAGAAAAGGCATAAAAAACCCTCAAAAATTCAAATGCTGCCAAGTTCTCTGTTGTCAGCTCAAGAGTTCCCATCCACCCTGTACACAGAAATTTCCTTGAACAGCATCTAGACTATGGAAGTAAATTATGGAAACGTTAAAGAAACATTAAAGAAGTGTAACAGGAGTTTAGTTTGCCAGCATCAGAGCAATGCATCACACACTTGCTCTCTAGGTGAAGTAAATAAGAAATGGCCCACCTCTGCTAGACAGGATTTTCATGGAATTTGGATCCTTATATGCTTTGGCATTTCTCTGAATGCCTTTATATTATGAGCGTCTTGTTCCTCTTCTCTCTTTATCTTATGCATCTCCCTTTATATGCTGCTAAAACATTTGAGAAAGCTTCCAGAGAAGCTTCTGCCTTCTACTATTAATCACACTATCAGTAAATTAGTGAGTTAAATTAATATCCCTTAAAAATTGCAAAACTTTTCCTAAAGCCCAAGAACCCAAGAAATGCTCTTAAAATATGATTAGAATCCTGTCTCGATTATTCTTCTGCTTTTATTTTCTTCTGTTATTTGTCCTAAAAGTATTTCTTGTTCCCCAAAGTCCACAACAGAATTTCTTGAATTGTTAACCACATATAACAAAGAGAAGAAAGCAGAGGAAATGTTGTCCTCAAAAAGGTAATTTTCACTCAAACTGCATCAGCAGGAAATCAGCACAATCCTGAAAGAGTACATAAAGCCATATCATGGACTCTGCTTAGGCACAGCAATATACTGTCTGAAGGCCATCTTCAGTGGAAGTCTGAGATTTCACTCAGAAATATTTATTTGAATGGGTTCATCAATCCTCAACATTAAGACCACTTAGAAACTACTAGCAAAGATGACTTCTGAGTTCCAGAGTTTTTCAAGATTTTTCAGTGTGAATCCCATGCAGTAAAATAAATCAAAATATTTACAACTGAAGGAAGATACTCATGGACCTTCTATGAATTATCAGCTCATGAAAATGCCACTGATTTACTCAATGTACTTAGAGAAAGGTCACTACTACTCATTATTTGAATTATAGACATACCTAAAGACACCGGGAAGAATGATGACCCATCATGCTGGGGACAATATAAAATAGGAAATGAAAGACAATTCCTAACATAAGATAGATAAGATAAGAATCTAAAGAAACGAAAGAGCTAAAAAGTGATTGGGGAATGAAATTACTTGTATGGATAGATAGGCACCTTTTTTAACAGATGACCAACAGAGACAGCATGTGGGTAGCCAGAATCAGGATGAGTGCCTGATACCTGTGGTTCACAGTGTCACAGTGGGAACAGAATGAGTGTCTTTCACAAACAATCTAAATCAAGACATTTATCTCAAACAGAGAAAAATAACCAAAGTCTACAATTACTATGATTGCCATGGTCACAGGCCCAGGGAATGGAACTTCTTACAGTCTCAGGAAAATTTAAACTGTGAAAAGTAAAATTTACTTTTCTTTACCCATTTCTTGGAATGACAGGCAAAAGAAAAAGCAATTAGGCAGCCACCATTATCTGTGGAGAGATCTGCATCATTACCATACAGTGATGGTGGATGAAGAAAGATGATCCTACAGAAGCTTTCATTGAATGGTTGCTGGGAGCAGCAATAGGAGAACAGATTATCATGAACTCAAGGGAAACTGAATTCAGGGACAAACTTTGAATAAGAGTGTTTTGCTGAGGAAAGTAGCATTTACAAACACACAAGATTAATCATCTGTTAGAGTAAAAAAAAAAAAAGGAACTAAGATGGTAGCTTAGATTACTAATGAACACAGTTTATTAATAGTTAATCTTTTCCCTTGTTAGGCACAGTAAATCCCACAATTTAGTATGATTAGAGGCCTTTTTTGTTTGAGCTCCACATTGAGAACATTGATTTTGAATAGGGGAAATTGCTCAGGATAAAAGAGTCTGTCATAGTGCAGGTGAAAACTTTTCAAGTTCACAATTGCTCTACATGTCTCTTTGGGCTCTCTGTCCCTCATTTACAACATATTCAAATCATTGTGTCATCAGGATTTTTGTTAGCATAATGCTGTAGAAAAGTGAGCCTGTAAAATGAAACTGCAAAATCCTAGCTTTATTCTCTAATGACTGCCCATCAAAAATGTTCAGATTACCTGTCAAAGAAAAGGTGTTCTTAAATTTCTGCTTCTTCAAGCCATTTGGGAACCCAAAAATCCCAGCACTGCTGCCTTTGATAATCACACTACTAAGAAAAAACAAGCAAACAGAACGTAGCTGATAATCACAATAATTATGCCAGCAAAGGCATAATAACTTGCACCTTTATAGCAATTCAGTGTTTCCCAAAAAGAAAAAATGCCCTACACTTCTCAATAAGTATATTGAAATACATTACATAGTTAATCGTTATATAAAATGGTCTTTTTGTTAAACATTACAAGAACTCAAGAATTTGTAGCATGTATTTTCATGAATGGTTTCATGATGTCCCTGCAAATTACACAGAAGCTTCAGGTTCAGAAGAAGTATATTGAGGTTCTTCTGTCAGAGATATGCTCGACATTCACAGAGAGATCTTTTCTATAACACAACTAACTAGAACAGATACTGAGGAACAGTTACCTCACAATAATAATCCTTATATAGTTACCATGTTTGTAGTCACTGTATTATGTAGATATTCTGCTCCAGAATGGTAAGTTCTTGTTTAGAAATACAGTAAGACATACAGACTGCAACAGGTATTATGACAACAGTTTTTCCATTTAAATTTCTTCTTGCAAATAAGCCTGTAACATCATTTATCCATGCTTTACTGATAAAGAGCTGAGCAAATAATATTTTTCTACCTCAGAAAGGAGAGTAATTAAAGAAAGAAAAAATCTCATTTGTGAGTATTTTTTTAAACTCCTTTAGTAATGAAGCCAGTAGAAAGGATTTTGAGTAATAAAGTCAATAGTGAAGTAAAGGATATTAGATGTATAACTTATGCTACTTACTTAGAACCAGTGGAAATATAAAGAATAAAACCATCAGCTTTTCACTCCCTAAAAATAAATTGCTGTGTGCAACTGTATTATACTTCATTATATCACTGCACTATTTCAGAAGCTAGGGACTGAAAACTTCTAGGAGGGTGCACAATATAAAAAGTATTTGTCAATGGAATTTCCTGTAGTGCAGGGGTGATCCTTACAAAACCTAAAAGGTGTCATCATAACTTGTTTTGTTGAAACTGCATTTGTACCTACTATTTATGACAAAGATTTCTTTTTATTTATATAGGCATCTTTTCTTAGAGGCCATTTTACTGAATATGACTTTCTGCTCAAAGATAGAAACTTCCAGGGCTCTGATATCCATAAAGGTAACAAACAGCTTGGTATCACTGTCAGATGCATCAGAAATCTGACAGGAAGAGGGAAAGGAAAAGGAAGGATTGATTCTAACCTGTTCAGACTTTAAAAATTTTTAATGCAGATTATTTTTCAATATTATATTTTTACTAAAGCCACACAAAATACACCAAATACTTTTGCTAATATTTGTTGTCTTTCCTCTTTTATGCCTCAATTCCACTTCACTAGGTCCTCTGAATTTTACTATTTATACATGGCATTAAATTACAGTATTACAGGTATTTATGGCTGCAGTTCAGGTAATCAAGAATACTGCTGATTTTCAAAAGCAAATGAACCTGCATTTTAAATTTTTTTTTCTTCTTTTTAGAGAGGATAATTTTTGTTTGTTTGTTGTTGGAGTAAAAGCTTCCAAAATACTTCCTCTGGAATATTAATATTCTGGATGGTAATACAGATAATTTTCTAACACTTGTGCATTTCCAGATGAAATTAGAGAAAACTAAAAGGAAATCCCCGAGAGAAAACAGAACAGGGTCCTGTGCACTGAGGGGAATTTCTCTGACCTCCACTGCACATCTGTTCTAGAGCTGAAGCAGTCAGAATGCTTTGAGGGACAGTGCTTAGGTGTGTGTTAGCTTCGAAACACTGTATGGTACTGGTGCCTTGGAGTGGCTACCAAGAACAGAGGCTAGGCAACATTAAGAGAATAAAAGTGGGTGTTTATCGAAGGACTTCAATAGGTTCACCTTGGGCAGTCAGAAGCCTCTGAGGGGTTGCACCCAGGATGGACAATGGTTACAAGTTTTTCATACAATCGTAAATTTGGTCCATTTATGTATCAGGGGTTAATCCTCCAATTACAGCTTCAGGTAATTAAGTAATTTACTCCAAGTTTGCCCCTCCAATTCACAGTTATTTACATCTCTCAGGGCCTGAGACAATAAACTGTCCTTGAGTTTCAGGCCTAGAGAGGAATTATTTTGTCTAAATAAAATGGGAGAATAGTAGTTGAGAGGCTATGGAGTTTTAGAGTTATACCCTAAAACAGTATAGGATCTGAAAAATATAAAAGCTAAATCCTAAGGCATCAATATAGAAATTCCCTTAAGAACATGCAATAAACTGCCCTCCATCATGACAGACAGACCTTAGACAAGTATCCTATGTACAGAATAAATATTCTGAGAGTACTGTATTTGCATACATGATAAAGACATCCACTACAGTGATGAAAATATACTGGAGTCAAGCACTACCCTAATGTTCAAGTTAAGTACATTATATGTTTTATTGGACAGAATTTGGGAGCATAAGCAGCTGAGGCTTTGTCTATGTACAAGGCAATACAGAATTTACTCATAGAAGGAACTCAGCTAGCTTAAACCCTCCTAGATACATGCTGGGAAACTAATGACCTGGGATAAGACCAGAGTCACCATGCAAAACATTAAATTGTACTTATTACTGTTGCTTTTTTTCAACTTCTCAGCTTTCAAAAAGTATTTTGAACATTGTCTAACAATTCCATTGAAATTTTTAACCAAACAAGTCTGTACGTTTTTTTCTCTTAATATTTTCAATCCATAAAGGCAAAATAGAATTACATAAGAAATTAAGTAATGCCTATAGAATAGTACCTGTTGAGGAACAGTGCTATCCCTTAAGTACTCCTCTTCACTAATTCATGTTCTGTATAATGATTTTGTCCTGGTTGTTTTCTAAAAGATGCTGTATATGTCATATCAAGAACATGGAGGTAATACTTCAGTCTGTTTAAATGAAACAAGAACTGGCATAAGGTTAGCTTTACTGTTGTTACAGCATAAAGTTGTAAAGACAAGCCAGTGACTTTAAACCGTTCACAGTATTTATTATCTGAATGCTGCTGCAAAATACATTTTTATAGCTTCAGTACTTGGTAGGCATTAAATAGCTGTCAGAAGAGATTTCAAGAGTAACCTTGTTAAATTTTAACACAGATTTCACAGCACAGCCAGCCTCACCAAAATTGCCTAGCTCAGGTATAAGCAGCTACACACAGTCCTACGTAAGTTTAGTGTGTCCTTCCCTGCCTTTACAAGGCTGGAAAACTCTCTGCCACCCCTTGTCTCCAGAGGAAACACATCAACCAATCCTTTGTGCTTCAGCACACTGAACTCCCCTCTCCATGCACATGGAGAAGTGAAGGAGTGTGGGACTCAGATTCAGTCAAAGAAAGAAACTGAGAGTTTCTACCAGGCAAAAAGCCTGGGAAAGTGCTGGGAAAGAATGTAAATAATTCTTTATCTCTCTTGTTTTTCACATTGTTTATAGTTAAGTTCTATCACTGTGCGTCAAGCACTCTGCACCAATGGTGTAGGTTGTTTTCACTTCAGAACCAATGGATTTGGTCCTTGCAGAGCTCTGTATAAAAGAGTGGTGCATTTTGAATAAACTGGAGTTTTACTCTCACAGCTTCTGAATCAGAGTTCTCTTCATTCCCGTCCTGCCTTGACAACAACAGAGAAGGTCACTGGGGAGTTACTGGACCTTGAGTGGCTTAATTACCACCCTGCATACAAATAGTCCAGGTCCACACTCTAACTGAATTATCCATCTGGCTGTTCAACACTCCAGGTCATACCAGCTAAAAGCATTTGGAACATGGACATGCTATACCTAGGAAAAATCCTAGTCCAATTCTTTACCTGAGGAACAACCTGACACTTGTAAAAAACCCCCCAAAAAAACCCCAAAGCAAACCAAACCAGAACAAAAAAAAACAAAAAAAAACCCAAAAAGAAACCCAAAAAAAACCAAACCAAAACAACCAAGAAGAAGAGAAATATACGAAATATACTATATTTATACTTCAGTACTCCATAACATAAATAGTAGATATGCACAAACCAAGGGGGAAAAAAGAAAATAAAAGAGAAATAAACAGAGAGCACATAAACATGTGCACTCCCCCCCCCCCCATCAATATTGTTATACGTAACAGGGATGGAGGAAAATAAGTCTGAATTACAAAAATTCCATGTTTAGAGTTAATTGGTTTGCAGTTCACAGGAACTTACTATGTCTGCTTTTCATTGGTTGTAAATCACCAGGCTGCAAGACTTGATCACAATGATCAATGAGGCTTTAAGTGACAAAGTGAAAATTCAGAATAATAAGTATAATCAGAATTATAGGGGAAATAAGCAGACATTTGTACTATTTGGACTTCATCAAATGTATGGATAAGGAATCGTGCAGCATCTGCAATTGATTCTCATAATTATATTGATATATAAAGAACTTAAATGAAAACCATTTCTTCTAATACCAATACGTTACTGTAAAATAGTTGATCAAGGCTCTTTGACAATTGCATATAGTTTAGATTTAATTTTGAGACCCTAACACGTTGCTCAACAGAATGCTAGGAGAGGAGGACTACTTATGAGCAATACTTTGGAAATATTTGCTATTAAGGAAAGAGTAAGAAAACTGGCGAGAAGGAGGTTGCAGTTGCTAGCACTGGTGATTTAGAAAGTAAAATAGAAGGATACTGACAGATATTTTCTCTAATGAGGAAGAATGAGAGAAAGGACTAGATCTCAATTAGTGTGGAATAATTCTTTAAATAGAGTAAAATATTTAGAATTTAGAAAACTACCATATTTTCAATTTTTGTGTGTTATAGAATACAGAAAAAAACCCCAGAAAAACTCAAGCTCTATCTTGTGAGAAAAGTAGGTCTGAGTAGGTAGAAATTTGTGTGGGCCAGCTGCAGCTCACAAGACCTGGGACCCAAGCAGACAGTGCTCAGTGGGATTGTTTATTTTTTAAAATTAATTGAAAAAATAAAGCTTACTATGTGTAATGTTTCCTTTTTCAGAGTACTGAATTTTCCTGCTAGAGTTTCTTTAGTGGAACTTTGGACATCTTTTATTTCAACTCCAGTTTTGGGCAAGTCTCCTAGGCTGACTGATTCAGGCACATGGTTTTGGAGTGGAAGCTCAGTTGGCAAAACTAGTGAGGGTTTACCAGGTGGACAATTTGGAAAGCAAAAATCTTACATTACTTTGATCCATGTTAATATGAGAAAAAGAAAATTTCCAGGTGAGTTAGGGAGGGCTTCTCCCATGGGAGACAGAATGAAGAAGCAGGTATAGAAATAATTAACAAAGAAATAAAGAGGTAAAAGTAGAAACGAGGCAACAGAAGTAGTCAAGAGCAAAATCTTAAAGCATGCTAAAAGACTTATACAAGAGAATATACAAGAAATGCCACTAAAAAAAGAGAAGAGTGATAGCAGAGCTGAGTGAGGGCTCTCAGGAGAGATTAGATGATAAAGGTGCTGAGGAAGAGAAAAAGTAAGTAGCCCAGAACAAGAAAGCCAGGCTAAAGTTTTTACGGAGTTAGGGTGGACTTAAAACACTGATACTGAGCCAGAATAAAAGTAGTTATGGCTGCATTACAAGCAGATTCTCTGGAGTGGAGTGTGTGGCATCTGTTGAAAACACACAGGGCAACATGGTCTAATCTGTTCTGTACAGGTACTTACACCATACTCACCACCAAAATGCAAATGCCCTCCAGCAGTGCATTAAGCTACATGATTAACATCTGCTAGTAGTTTCCATCATTCTAAACCAGTGAGAGTTAAGCAAGCTCTTAAAAACAGCCCTTTTCAAGGCAGGAAGGCACTTAATGAATAGTCAGATTAATATATATCCCACTGATATCTGTCAAGACTGTAAATCACCATCCTAGGATAGATTTCTATTTATCCAGAGACTACAGTGTTCATTGCAGGTAGCATCATGACATAGTCCTTGTAAGGCTAAGAGTTACAGGAAATTATCTTCCAAGTTGGCTGCCTACAGTTTACAGAATTTCACAATGAACACATTTAAGGAAAGGATCCCTGAGGCTTGACTCTTTTTTCATTTACAAGTTGATCTCTATGTGACACCCAGTACTTTCAGCACTTTATTTTACCCCTGCATAAGGAAGAAATAAAGGTTTTCAAAATCATGGCTAACTTCTCCCAAATTGTTCAAACTCACAAATAAATGATAGTGATATGTGTATTTTGAACTATAGGAAAGACTATTTCCATAAGATCTAGGACTTGAATAATGCCAGCTCAGATTTGTCTTATTAATATCATGCAGATTGGACCATTCTAATGTGAAATAAGTCTATATTCTGGGCTGACACTAAAAGGAGTCACTATATGCATTGAGAATTCTAAATATGAAAAGAGGCACAGCAATGTCATGAAGGCTATACCTGTTTTTCTCACTAAATTTCTCAAGGAAAAATATATACATCACATTCTTATGATGTTCCTTTAGAACTGCCACAGAAAGATTTATAAAGTTAGACGTGGAGATTGACTAACATCCATGATGCATATTCCAGTGTTTCAAAAACTGATTATATCTATTACATTGGGTTAGAGACTTATACTAAGCTGTCAGAATTGAAGATCTGTTCTGCTTTGAAAAGTGTTATTAATCAACATTACAGTCTAAATAAAAATAGTTTCAACAGGTAAGTACTTTTTAAATACTTCCACTGTATGGCTTTACAGATTGAAAGATGCCTAACTCTAAGTTACAGCACCGATTTCTAAGCCTTCTGATATCCTCATTATCTGATTCAATAAACATGACTGCATTTCTCCTTTTAAAGCACTGGATAACAAGGCCTCCCCCTAACATTTAGTTTCAACTTGCTGAACACAAGTCAAACCCTGGATCATTGGATCCCAGACTGTGATAAATATGCCACTGTTGGTTTCTTTACTCACCAGTTAACTTTTCAGTATCTTTTTGAATAGTACCTGAATCAATCAGAAATCCAGAGACTACCAACTGTCCTATAATTGCAAGGCCATATGTATTCTATTTGCCATCTGTTGGAGGTATGGCAGTTAACTTCTGTTAATTGGGCAGTTTTCTTTATCTCTTCCACAAACCAATCCTCCTCCTGGGGAGACATCTGCTGTTAATGGCCTATTGAATGTCACTGCATGACTGATAAAAGTTACAGCATCCCATTGTGAGATGCTCCGCCCAGAGGGAGGAGCCAAGCATTCCTAATCTGAGTTTTTGGGACACTAGACTCAGCCTTCCCACTGGATTCCAAGAGGAACAGCTGGGTTTTTCCACTGGATTGTCAGAGGAAAATTACACCCTTCTACTGGATCACTGCTCCAACAGAACCACATATGCCCCTCCAGGACTGCAGCCATTCCAATTTGGACTGCTACCAACACACTGACCAAAAGGGTGTCATGTTGTATTCTGACTATCAGTGGTTTTTATTTTGTATAATTGAATGTATTTTGGTTTTTTCCCTTATTGTAATAAACTGTATTTCTGACTTGGAGTCTCTCACTTGTTTTGCTTTCAAACCAGAACACCAACTTAGACATTTTTCTGTTACCATTTACTCCTAAAGTCATCTGAAATCCCTGTATCATGTCCCAGCTAGCAATCCCTGTATCATCTCCAGCAAGTTAGCATAGAAAAGGATTAAGAAAGGGACCATCCAGTCTAAAAGACAGCCTATATCATTTACTGAACAGTCACTTAATCACTGTGGCCATTCACTTTGCAAGTATTGCAAAGAATTGAAAGTAAGCCTGCGGTTTTCCTACAAGGTGCCTGCCTACTACATAACAAATAATTGTTCCTGTCCATCACAATTCAGATGATGTTTTTATGATTCAAGGACCTTGACATAAGGGTTTTTTGAGCAGCATATTATTTTTCTGATGAGGCGGGTACCACAGAGCCATACTTCTAAAGGGCTTCTCTTTACTCCTTTCAAAAGGAGACAGAACAGCATCATTATTGTCCTCGGGATCAGCAGAATGTGTGGGTGGCTGCATGGAAACAGTATTATACAGTGTGGGTAATTGCTTAGTCGTGCCTTTCAGTTAACTAAGCTTAGGCTTGTTTATTTGTCTTGATTAGCCATGCAAGTCAGCTTGAATGTTTCACTTCTGCAAGAAATTTCCCAAGCACCTCAGTCTTCATTTTATTGTCTAAACAGGAAATTGATAAAGAACCCTTTTTGACAGTACGTAACTTCACTCCAAAACCTTTTTCTGTGATTTTTACATCTCAAAGAGAAGGGAAACCCCATAACATTACTAGTGTGTACACTGGACTTGATAACAATTTTATTTTTGCAAACTAACTGGAGGAAAAACTCCTAAAGAAAGAAAAAATTTCAATAAAGCTCATATACAGAAAGAAATATCAAAAGGCTTAATAAAGTTCTCTTCCATCGGATGACTCTAACATCTATGGCACAGTATATCCTAATACATTAGGGAAACCTAAAAGAAAAGAAAACAACTGTGTTTCCAAAATTAAAACAGTTTCCAGCATTAAAAACTAGCTCTATTTCCCCCAGCTGTCACCTGTGCTAAGGGAAAGAAAGACTGAAGCTCTTTTTCTTTTCTCCTGACAGCTCCTATACCACAACAGGCTAGCTATCCTGCTGTGGGCTGACACCACTTTGTCAAGCAGGTTGCTTCCTAATGCTGCAAAAACTGGAGGACTGGCTGAAACAGCAACACAGCCATGATGATGACTGAGGATAAGATTTTTGAAATGTTCAAGCCATTTATGATCACCAATCCCATTGACAGGTAATGAAGTCTGGTATATACTTTTAAGAAAAATCAAACAAATGCTTTTAAGACAAATAAACAAATCTACCTTCAAAAATTCATGATAAGATTTTCTGTCACTTTTTAATAGAGTGTAAAGAAGAACACAGATAGAAGATGGGGTAGTGTTTTGTAACTATGATATTAAACTTGTTTCTATACCTTGCATCCTTTTCTTCTGAAAAAAAAAAAAAAAGTGCTTTAGGTAACTCCTTGTTGGAGTTAAAAATATATTGCAAATATTGCTTAACTGTGTTTGATATGAAGTTTTTTATCCTTTCTCTGTAGTTGAATTTGACCACGTAAGCTGCTTGTCCAAATAAAGGACAGTAAGGATAAAGTAGAACTGTTCCTCTAAAACCATCTGTAACTCTCTTTATTAGTATGGAATGCAAATGATGGGCTTATCTCTAAAAACTCTCATAAAAGATAATTCAGTCATTAGAGCACATGTGAAGATTTAGGAAGTACTTTAAAAATCCTGGAAGTTGGATGATGAATAATGATAGACATCTTTAGAACATCCTACATTTGATTTCCAAGCTCAAACCATATCAAATGCTAGAAGTAAAACTATGGAGGGAAGACTTGCTTTCATGGCATGCGGAATACTTCGGTCCTGTTCTTACAGCCATAGATTCAAGAAACTGTAAAACTTTTCAGAGAAATGCCAAAATACTGAGCACCACAGACAGCTGCGAACTTCTGCATCCTGGCCATATCTCCTCTGATGGTAGCTTGACAAGGTGAGGCTAAAAAGGACCATTACCTATAGGTTGCCCCAACATGAAAGAAGAAAGTGAAAAGTCTAGTTAGACTTGGATACACAGTTAATCCTACTGAGACAACAAATGCAAATGGCAGAACATAATCTCAGCTGGGATTCAGAGTAACTTGTACAACTTCCCTTGCAGAAAACCTTGAAAGTGCATGCTGTGCTGGTTTGTGCCTTCCTCTGGAATATCAAATGCACTAGAGAGCACAGAAAAAGGTCAGAAAGAGTTTGGGGCAAAAGTAATGAAGATTTAATCCTGCTCTTCTAAAAGATATAGTATGTCCTGTGCAGTTCAACATGCCAGTCTGTATTTTTTGCCCCTGGTTAGCAAAAGCACAACTTTACCATATCTCAGTTTTTGACTGTGTGATAGCCAGCTTCAGTTGCTGTCAGTCATGCATCCCCTAAGGAAATTAATCATAATCACAATTTTGCACTGTGACTCTACAAAGACTTTTTTATTAAGAAGCTTGATTATCCTTCTTAGTGAGGTTTTTAAACTTTTACGTATAACAGTTTCTTCTCAAGGCCTGGTATTGGGAAACACTTGTTAAGGATAACTAAGTTAGCAACTAACTCACATTCTTTTTCTTTCCTCTAGTAGAATAGCTTCTTTATTCTAATTAATTAATGTGAGAAACCATTGCAGCTGCCACAAAGATGTTATACATCATATATTTTTAATAGAGGGGAAAACTCTGAGTCATCTTGCCATGAAAAAGGAGCTTTCTATTTAGACATCAGTGCTATGCAACAAGTTTTGAGACCTTTTCTACTGTTTGGTGTTGCCCTGATTCTTAAGATTTTCTAAAGCCTTTTGAGTTTACATTCTGTTAGAAAACTTTCCCACACAATTTCTATAAACAACATATTGTTTTGCATTCCTTCATGGGGGTGGAGAAACTTGATGTACTAGTGGTTTGTCCAATGTCTTTGGAGAGGTGGCCAATTCACTCTCCAATCCAATGTCACCTTTGGAAAAGTATAAAAGTTGGAGTCAGAAAATAAGCCTTCTTCTTTACCTTGCAAATAGCAGTGGCTCGCGTTGTGCTTTCACGTGTCCTATAGCGACAGTTTGGCATTTTGGATGAAGTGATGTGGAAAGGGTAAACTGATTTATACCCTAAGGTGGCATTACTAGTATATAGCTCAGACCAAGCTACTGTCAGAAAAGTAAGGTTAAAAGGAAAAAAAAGTCAGAGAGCTGATGCACCGCCTCAAGTACAATGGTCAGCTGGACATCCCAGCTTCTGTCTCAGGCAAAGCAGTGTGAGAATGCTGCAGACCCAGTGCACAGACAGACTGTAGCAAAGTGGCACAGGGCAAACAAAACAGCCTCCAAAATCAGAGCAGCACAAAAACATCCCTGGGCCCTGCAGCCCACAAGTAAGGTACAAAAGCAATTGTTTGTTATTGCTTGTTTCCAACAAGTACACAGCTTATCTTTTCAGACCTCAGAGCCAACAAAGAGGAGTAACTAAAATCAGCCTCAGATTTTTCTGGTGGTATAATGCAAACTGGGCTTGAGGGCTGGAACAGGTACAGGATCCAAACAAGAGAGCAAGGCAGTGCAGTAATGTCCCATGCTGGAGGGAAACTAAATTTATATATCCTTTTCATCTATGGTGCATAGGAGTTGCTATTTCTTAATCCATGGAGATAGATGCAAAAATGCCAGAATGATGAAACAGGGAATTATTTGGAAAATGTGAAGGAAATATCTGTATGCCCGCTTTAAACCTGTAATATTGTGCAGAGTCATTTTACACTTAAGTGAAATTGTCCCTGATCAGAATTTCCTGCAATACCTTAGGGGGAAAAAATACATGCAAAGCCACTTCAACAAATGTTTCTGAATACAAAGTTCAGAGAAGAACCAAAGTGTTTTTAAGATTACATTATCAGGAAAGATTCTCAGAGAGAGTGAAGCATCAATAAAGAGTCCTGAGAATACAAGCTGAAAATTATTTGGTTGCAATTATTCCATTTATTTTTGTGATGTGCCTTTCTCTTGACCCATTTATCCCAAAAGGATACTCAGTTTTCATGGTGGAAATATCATACAAAGAATATGGAATTTTCTTGTAATAAAAACTACAGAAGCACATGCTAAAAATACTGAAAATTAATTTCTGATGCTCAAAACATGGAATCTTTACTTCCCTGGTTATCTCTGCTATTCAATGTTTGAACAGCAGACAAAGATACACTATTTTAAACAAATAGTGCAATTAGTAACCTAACCAATGGAAGGGGGGAACTCTATTAAGAATTCACTAATGTATTTATTCACTAATAAGCAGGTGTTTTATTTTGCAGCCTGTACAATTATCTTAATGAACAATTTCAAAATATTCAAATATTCATGTCTTTGTCTTGAAGACTATTTGTACATATTTCATATGAACATGGGCAAGCATTTAGGTTACTATTCAAATAATCTTGTCCAAATATGCACTCAAAATATCTTGTCCAAATAGAATGTCTACACATGCAGATCAGGTACCTGTGTGATCTTTTTCCATATTTAACCACCCAATTTTCTCAATGTAAAATATGAATTTTTAAATTTCTGGTAGAAATAGATCATAGATAATACTTCATAATTGAGGTACTTCAGCCTAAACCTAACAGAGCAAACCCCAGTATCCACAAATTATTTGAAGCACAAGAGAAGAGCTTTTAACAAAAAAACTTACTGACACTGTGATGCTTTGCCAGGCAAGTTGTTATACCAGGAAAGTATAACCTAGAAAGTGTCTAATCTTAAAAGGTGTTAGTCTCAACTTCTCTCTCACAGTCACATGCAGAATTTTAAAGAAATAAACTGCCAAACATTTTATTAATACTGCATATTAAGATGAACATTTTATCAGTTCTGCAGATTTTTAAACAAAAATAAGACATTACAGAGGAAGACAGATGCCTGGACTAACAACTGCTTTTCACTGTTATCAAGTTTGAAAATGAATCTTTATCTTTTGTCAGAAATCAGTTGATGATTTTAAATGTGCTGCTATTGGTAGGGCTCAAATAGTCTCTTTTCAAGGATTTTAAGGACTGAATTCATATCTCTCCTTGAATAAAATTAGTTTCTAGTGTTTTCTAAGGATGCTCATGTCAGTCCCTTTACCTGCCCTACATTTCCAAACATAAACTGTATACAGGGAACAAATAGGGCCGCTCTACAAGAAACTCTGACCCTTCTGTATTTAATATTGCCAAAGATAACTGTTAGTGGTTTCTAATATTTTTACATTAAACACTAAGTGGTTTCTTATTTTTCCTCACTTATTCACAAGTATCAATGAATACCTGGATACTGAAAAACAAAGTGAGAATGCAGAGCTCTTTGTACTCTGCACACCACTGAAAAGCAGCTGCCTAATCCCTTCTTCCATCTAACATGGAAAATGCTGCCTAATATGTTACAGAGCATCTAGTCAAGATTGAAGCATATTGCTGAAGACTAGCTGGTAAAACTAGATCTCTCAGAAATGGATGTGATACCAGCAGAGTGACAGAAGCTATGAGAGTTAATGTCAAATTTATACATGGCTCTTTTTCTGAGACTTTGCCTACTTTTTACTCAAATTTGCAATTTGGGAGTACTCTGTCTCTTGTTGCTACTAGAGAATCAAACTGTTCAGATGTTGCAGCAGAATTTTTTGTAGCTGCATGACCAGAAGAATGGAAACTACCTGTTGCTTCCATCTATTTCCATTGAATTCCCATTCCTTTCCAGTGAGGTATCCTAGCGACAAGTTTACATATCCATTAGTTATAACACCAGACCTGCTTTAGATGCCTTTAGGATGCAATATCAGGTAAATCCTGAATGATAAATGACTTCCATTAACAAGCACTGTATGGCAAATACGACTTAGTATTTGCATTACAGTTGTGCCTAATAATCTGCATTAACACCAAGGCTCAGATTTTCTAGGTAGTGAAGAAAAATATTATTCCTCCAAAACCTATATAATGTAAAAAGTTACAAAAAAGAATAGATTAACTTAGGGACATGACATTTTTTATGTGATAACATGCAGAAAGAAACATTTTGCACCGGTCTTGTTTTCTTGTCTTGTAAACAATACTTCATCCAGTGGATTAAGTTGCATTGCTGTGAACAATTCTCCTGATGCAGTTTTCAAGGTATGATTAATTTTGCATAAGCCATTTACAAATACCACCCTAAATCTTATAAAGCAGGGACTACAAGGTAATTAGTGCAATTTAGTTCTTCTTTGAAAGCATACAGAGTGTATATTTAAGAACACATCCTGAATTTCATCCATGATTTGTGGAACACGATGATTGTATCTAGAATTTGAAACCACTTAAAGACAGAAAATGAAAGTAAAATATAAATTATCTATCATCAGAGCTGCAATATAGGAACAAAAATATTTAGAAAGGAACTGATGATGCATGAGATTCATACCAATTTAGCCTTTAACAGTCTGGCATGCTTTCTTTTATGGTGTAATATAATCACAGTGGCACTTTTTTATTGTTCAACTCTTTCGTATCCTGTAAATGGCATTAGATAAGTCTATAAATAATAATGTGGTAGCTAATTGGGCCACAGACTAGTTTTTTTTTCTTCCTTAATGCATTGTAGGCTATAAACCCAGAGTGAAGCTGATAACACCAGGAAAAATAAGCATGATTAGCCTTCTCTGTGTGTAATTACACATTTGAATAGCTGGTTAAGTGGGTGTGTGTTATACTTTACTGCCACAAGTTCAGGAAATACAGATCAATTACATAAAACCAAAATGAACAGTAGAAAAATTTTCTTATAATACTGCAGCATTTTGCATTCCATACTAATAAAGAGGCTTACATATGTTTTTGTGGGACAGTTCTCCTTTATCCTTACTGTCCTCTATTTGGACAAGCAGCTTACATGCTCAAATTCAACTACAGAGGAAGGATGAAAAATATCAAACAAAACCTGAAAAATGTTTTTAGAGCATAATAGTATAAAAATATGTATGATAAGTTTCTCAGAGTCTTCTAGGACAGAAGGTAGGTGCTAATGACAGACTGCATTAGCTGGCATTCCTCTTTTCTATCCCCATGTCAAGAAAATAGGCATTTTTTCAGAAGGCATAAGATTAGGTACTGTGGCAGTAAGACCAAGTGGTGTGTCCTACTTTCAAGAAAAATACTACCAGTTTGAACATACATGGACTGCTGCAGTGTTTGAGAAGGATTCTCAGTCTCATTACTCAGCATATTACTTAACCAAACTTTCTCTCATGCTCTAGCTATGATTTTCTGAATGAGAAGACAGAAAACTCAGCTAATTCATAGGCATAGCCCTATAGGTTTATAGATGGGGAAACTGTATGGTGATCATAACATCACTCTGATGGTCTTTACTCTTGCTTCAGGTGGTTTGGTTTTTCACGCCATTTTATGCTAACTACAAATGATGGGTAAGCAATCTTTTGATGAATGTCATTTACAGGCTGTCATTATAAAAATCCCTCATGTTTCCTTTATATATTCTTATATAGATTTCTTTATATATAGTTTTTCTTGCATTCAGGCAAAGAAAGAAGATCATCATCCTCTATGAGCTTGTCAATGATACGACTCTCCAAGGATACAACAGTAAACACAGGATACGAGGACACAGCCAGAATTAGAGGAAGCCAGCAAGCTATCTAAACAACCCAGAACAGTATCTCCTTGGTCTCATTTAGGATGGAATCTCAATATTAATTCTTTCAACTCTTACTCCTGTGTTTTATCTTAATTCCTTGAAAATAAATTATATGGTCATTTTTTCTGTTTTGTTTCTTACTTATCCCTGAAGTCACATTCTCCTTAGCCATGGTACATGTCTAGTATGTTGTACACTTTAAAGATTGACTAAAGTACAAATTGACTGCCAGAGAATATTGCCTGTTCAATTCAAAATTTATTCTGGGTACCTTAGAAATTAGGCCTTTTCTCAACAGTGTTCCCAACAACAGTCACACAAGCTATATGGTAAAACAGAGTTCATGCAAAATTTCTATTCTATGATGACATGCACATATCATTTAATGCTTCTCAGAGTAATTATCAGTATCAGGCCTTGAATCTTCATCTATCCAAAGTTTACAACATTCAGTAGGACTGACTAAAGAACACACCTTTCACCTCTAGCATTAGTCTTGGAGAGATAACAAAGGATCAGACTTGAAGAGATAGCCTCCAAATGAACCAGACAAAGGAAGAAGAGCAACTTCAAAGAAATAAGTTTGAAAAAAATGCAGAATAAGTTATTTGGCTGCACTAAGGCATAAATAAAAACTTGAGTACCTCCTTAAATAAGTACAAACTATCCACAAATTATGCAGAGCAAGAGAGCAAGTGGAGACATACTTCAACATGGCATGTATATGCCATACATAATATACCAAGGGCAATTGTGCTCTATCCACTGCTGAAGAATACTCTGCCTAGTTTTGAGCACCCCAATTTAAGGAAAATATGGCTAAACGAGCTTTTTCAAAAGAAAACAACAGAGCATTAAGTCTTTTGGTAAACATGAGTTATATAGAGAGAAGGGATTAATTTTGTGCAAATCAGCAAAGAGATAAAGGGGATATAATGGAGGGTTTCCAATAGGCAAACAGACAGAAGAACACAGTGACCCTCTGCTCTTAATGTCCATAGGCAGGAAGACTTAAAAACATCAGCTTGCCTACCAGAGCAGAAGACACAAGACATCCTTTCTTATAGTAAAGAACAGATATTCCATGGAATAAACTGCTTGGAAGAGACACATATCTATCCTCAGAGGTTTTTAGGACCAAGCTAGGTAAGTATCAGTCTGGATTAATTTCAGCATATTTGGTCCTGCCATGGATGACAGGTTTGATTAAGTGGTCTCCTGAGGTCTATCTACTTCTACATTTCCATGACAGTCTTCATTCTGACTTTTCTTAATCAAATGAAGTCTTAAGCTTTTGAGTTCTCATCTCCCTGCAGACTCACACAGGTTTTACTCTATTTTTCCCTTTCTAATGATAATATGCTAAAAATCCCTGTGCTTACCTCAAGTTAAACAACTTCTTTGGCATTCTTAAGTAATTTGAGCACCTAATTAGTTTTTTTGTTCTAGTTCTCTCTATAACAGTGGAAGTAAATAATCCGGTTACTGGGAGACATAAAATGAACAAATGCATCTAGTATTAAGGACAAACAGGTAATTCAGCAAAACTGAAAGATTATAAAGAAAGAAATAAATTCTACACCAGTGGGGTGTGAAAAGTTTTGTTACTTGACCTTGAAATAATGTTCCAGAAACTTGAAATTTTGACTCCTGAAAACTCACCTTTTAAAAAAATGACAGAAAATATATGAAGCTGTCTGTGAGGAGATCCTCCTTATAGCTACTTAACAATTTTTAATATTATTTCAATAATTTTATGAAATATGCCTCTTTTTTACATGAACGTGCCAAACTGTATAGCAATGCAGTTTGGAGGCACATAGTTGATAACTACTCATATAGAAATTGAGCTAGAAGATGTTTTGATTGAGCTAGAGTTTGTTATCCAGAGTTCTTCATTATATGGACAGAATACTTTGTGTACCATAAACAGTTTAGCAAATCAACTGGAGGTGAAAACTTTAACAACTAAAGAAGCACTGTCATTATTTTTTCAAAACTTATCTCAATAGTTTTTCTCCAATCTACCTAAGAACACTAAATACATTTTACTAACACATGGCGCTTTGCAGCTACTTTTCAAAAACAACTGAATATATGATAGGAACAAGAGCTGGTCTGATACAATAAACACACAAAGCCTGTAACTCCTATTAAATTTGAACATGAAAATTTTACAGGGATAAGTAGAACCAAACCAAATACATGAAGAATAATAATTAGGAGAAGTGACACTAGTAGAAGTCTACCTAATTCTTTCAGCTATACATTTTGTTTGGATTAAGTTTGCAATCAGCATACTTTAATTCTGTGTTTGCTCAGGCGTTGGCAACTTTTCAAGAGTTTTTTCAAACACAGAGAAATCTGTGTCTGTAACAGTTTAATACTAAAATATAAATTGAGGAGAGACAATATTTTTTAATGCTATTAAATTATGATGTTTTAAGAGCATTATCAAAGAAGATGTGTATAACATTGAATATGTAATCAAAAATTATTTTTCTCTTTAATTTTAAAGTTTAATAAAAATAATGACACGATTAAATGACTGACTCAATGCTCCACTTTCTAGCAACACAAATACTTTCAAATTTGCTAAATGGAGTTATTTGTGATATTAGAAAGATGCAACCTGTGTTATGAGTGAACATAGAAGTGCATGACTGAAGTGCATTCTTGCATGCATGACTTCTCTTAATATGATTCCCTTAACAACTTTTTCTCCAGAGTAGTTACAGTGGGCAGGAAAAATCAGGGGTCAGCACAATTAATGTATTACATATTTCAAGTTCATCCTTGCTATAAAATTACTCTTTATTTTACTAACCTAAAACAACTCTTTTTCACCTTCTCTTCACATTAACTTGCAATCCAGGTGTACATTAGCACCATGCAAAAAGAAATGGAAGGTATTCTGTGGGCTTTCTCAAAGAGTGGAAATGGACAAATTCTGTCTCAGCACAGAGACTGTTTATTTGCACAGTCCATCCCCAGTAGGGCACACCAATTCTGTGTGACTGCTCCTAAAGCCCTAAGTCCATGGATTTACCAATACCATCATGTTGCTCAGAAAACCACAAAGCAAACCATAAAAAGGATCTTTATCAATACAGAGTTAACAAATATATCTGACAATCTCTCCCTGTACAGTACCTAGTTTATTCATCTAGGCTTTCTAGACAGTTAAAGATGACCTTAGAAGGCAGACAAAATCCATCTTTTATTGTAAAAAACACATTATATTATCCCACTAGTAATAAGTGGGGTTTCCCAGCACCATTCTTACTTAGAAGCTCTTCTCTCATGACTGGAAGCTCCAAAGTTTTTCCTTAGAACTTATTCTTGGCCAGCCTAAATGAATTTCCTTATTTTCCTTATTTCTGCCCATTAATAAGTTTTGATTTTTTTTTAACTTCAGAGTTATCAAATTTTTTTTAATCTTATTTCCTAGAATTAATTTCAATAAAATATACTATAAATACGATTCCAGTTTCCAGTGCAATGCTGATCTTCTAGGAAATCTTGAAGATCAGTTCTAAATTAAATAAATTATAAGCAACTCATAAAGAATCAAGGAGAATGTAAACAGCAGACATGTAGTAGGTCTTTCATAAGTGGTCCTAGGCTAAGTGAGGAAGTTCCTGCTGAACTTTGTATCTAACAGAGACTAAAAGGCTTACTAGCAAATAAAATCTGCTGTTTCAGCTTCTATCAAGGGTTAAGGAAAACACTGAAGACATCTTTCTATATTCCTGGGGTTTCAAGTGTTAATTTTTGGTTTTCCTTTCCCTATGATTCAGAACCTGCCACAAGTGTAGTGAAAAAGGGTAGCACAAATGATACAGATATCCATGCATTAATATGAATGGTGGGAGGATTAATGTGGAGAACTAAGATGGATATTAATTAGATATTACTGCATACACAATAGATGTGCATCCCATATGTGGTTGAGCAGGAAAAAATGGTGTAATTTTTAAATATAGGACACCTGATCAAAGTTTGTTATGATGGTCATACCTCTGGCTTATACTACTGTAGAGGGAATTTCAATACTACAGAAGTGGTGATAAAATAGCAAAGGTAAACAATTAAAAGCTGGGGTTTGAAAGCAGTGCAAGTAATAGGGACTTCAGACCAGGTGTCCTGTTCAAGATTTACATCTGATTGAAAGATCACTGGGTGCATGGATATCAACAGGAAACATATAACCAGGTCCAAAAGAACAGGAAATGAGAATATTCAAAGTTCTTATCAAGTACTCTCAGCTGCTTGACTGAACATGGTTCAGTAGAAGTAATTTCTGAGTAATACTGTGACAAATGGAAGGAGGAGTGCAGGAGTTGTAGGACAGCTTCTTTGCTCTTATCAACACTTTCACTTATTTACTGACAAGGTTACCTGAAAGTATTTGGCTAAAAGAAAAAAAAAAAAAAAGCATGGAAAACTGGGAAAGGAAGAAGAATCACTGGAATCAGGAAAGATGAAATGAAATTATTAAATTAAATGATTCCCCAAATTTTAATTCTCTTGTTGACTCCTATGAATTGATAGAGCACAAGAAAATGGGCAGCTATGGTAATGAATGTAATGCAGATATATCCACAGAGGCAGACACAGCTGTGCACAGCTGGCACAGATGTTTTAGTGTTATTTTTGTTAGCTCTCAGTCAGATTTTAGGGGGACATTACTCACAGCTGTTGCACACAGAAAAATAATGTACTGGCACTAATCCCCCTCTACAGTGGCACTCACAGCACCCATCCTAGAGGTAGGGTTACTTGCTGCTCTAGGCAAAGAGATAAATGCTCATTTTCCCCTCCTCTTTCAGACAACAGTCATTAACTGTTGAAGCCCCAGGTGAATGTTTTCACAGTGCTGTACTTGTCCCTAGGAGGTACTGCAATGACACTTTAGATGAGTAAGAGCAGTATCTGCAGTTGCTTTCAGGAGAATGAAAATTATAGGTCAGAAAGAAATTTCTCCCTGTGGTCCAGTATTACAGAATGTAGTGTTTCGTGGGCTTTTGCAGCTTTCTTTCAAACATCCTTCATTACTCATTTCTGGAAAATAACATTACATGAAATGCAAGTGTTATCATATACAATGAAACCTACATTCTTATGATGTTTTGTTACCCCTATCATCTTTTTGCTTGAGTTAATATCAGGTAATCAAACTTCTCACAAACTAGACAAAAAGAAGATATACTGGATTCAGTTGAGTTAGCATTTATGATCTCAGATATGTTTGGTGTTCAGGACATGCCATAACACTTCCCTGTCCAGATTGTCTGCTGAACAAAAAAAGAATTATAATACATTATTACATTCCCACAGTTAAAACTACAATTTTATTTTTAAATTTAAAATGCATCCAAGCAAAAATGTTCTGCAATAAAAATAACTAGCATCACTTACTGCCTAAGAAATTACCATAAAAGATCTGCTATTTTACATGTTTCAGCAGAGTTCTTCATAGGTACCATAACAGTCCTACTAGAATCAATTAATGCAATTCAACTGTACAGGAACTGATATGGTTTAAAGTTAATTGATGTAGCACATCAGTACAGAACTCAAGAATATGATAATTGCTGAACAGGTGAATTCTGGTGTGTAAACCTACCCCAACTACTCACCTTTTATGCCCCCTATACAGAAAAAAATAATCATACATATGCTCCAACAGCTTTCAATAGTCAAGTAATAGTCAAGCTGCAGTGGTCCAGAGTCCATCTATTCCCAAATTCTTCAAAAGTTAACAAATATGCATAGTATGACATCACTCATTTACATGTATGTGTACATATCCACTCTGAAGTCAGGCATGCAATTCACCACCTGCCTCTTCTACCATTCCACTACTTTTGCATTCTTTTCATTGATAACAGTTTTGGTATGGCACTTCTGTCTTTTTAAAATCCATTCCACAGTCACAAATCAAAACCAAAAACTATCTTCTCCCAAATGAACTGCTTCAGTCATGAATGAACTGTTGTCAGTTCTTCCACTAATAAGGGTACATATCTTCTGAGCATTTGAGATCTGCCTTCTCCTTCCCTTGGTCTGATTCTTAAGCACTTTGTGACTGAATTTTTGGGTGAACAATAAGAACAACTGCATAATGCTAATACCTGCCCTGTGTTCTACAGTGAATTTCAAAGTAGGGAAATGCCCCAGTACAATAAGTGCCACAGTGACACAACAAAGAAATCCCTATTCCTGCTGCTGCTGTGTCCTTTCAGAGATTGTTGATTGAATTCTTGCTGCTGGCCACCAAGCAGCACAACACATTTGTCCATCTGTGGCCTTTATGCAGGATGGTGCTCATAAGAGAAAAGAGCTTTATAAAATCCAGTGTGAAATATGAAAAGGCATCACCAGTGTGTATGATTCCTACAGAGATTGTATAGGGAAAGACAAAAAAACAACTCCAGAGGGAAAACAAATTGAAGCTGAAGGCTGACACTGACACATTTGGCCACATACAGATTTTTCCAGCAGAGAAGTAGTCCTCCTATAAATTTGTAAGTAAGTAAAGTTCATACCTGTGTTATTAAAAAAAAAAACCAAAACAACCTATTTCAAAGAAACTTGTTTTCCACAATGACATTTCCAGAAAGTCCTAAGCTATGCTTGTGAGATTGTTGTGAAAAAGACTGAAGAGAAAAATGGGAACTTTTATATGGATGCCATCTACCTTGATTTCAGAAAGACTTTTGACACTTTCTCCCATAACATCCTTGTAGGTAATCACAGGAAATGTGGGTTGGATGAATGGACAGTGAGGTGGATCAAGAACTGGCTGAATGGCAGAGCTCAGAGGGTTGTGATGAATGGAGCAGAATCCATTTGGAGGCCTGTAGTCACGGGGTTCCCCAGGGATCAGTACTGGGTCCAGTCTTATTGAATTTGCATTTATCAGCAACCTGGATGAAGGGATAGGAATCACCCTAAGCAAGCTTGCTGTAGACACAAAACTGGGGGGAATGGCTGATCCACCTGAAGGCTGTGCTGCCATCCGGTGGGACCTTGATAGGTTGAAAAGTTGGACAGAGAAAAACCTAATGAGGTTCAACAAGGACAGGTGCAGGGTCTTGCACCTGGGGAGGAATGACCCCAAGAACCAGCACAGGCTGGGGACTGACCTAAAGAGCAGCTCTGCTGAGGAGGACCTGGGGGTATTGATGGATGGCAAGCTGACCATGAGCCACCAGTGCTCTCATGGCCATGTGGGTCCATGGGATCCTGGGGTGCATTGGGAAGAGTGTGGCCAGCAGGTTGAGGGAGCTGATCTTCCCCTTCTAGTTTGCCCTGGTGAAGCCACATCTGTAGTATTGTGTCCAGTTCTGGGCTCCTCAGTACAAGAAAGACAAGGAGCTACCAGAGAGAGTCCAGTGCAAGTCCACAAAGGTGATGAGGAGGCTGGAGTAGCTCTGTCCTGAGGACAGATTGTAGGAGCTGGATCTGTTTAGTTAGAGAAGATTGAGAGACCCCAGACCTCATAAATACAGACAAGTATCTCTAAGGTGGGTGCCCAGAGGATGATGCCAGACTCTCCTGTGTGGTGCCACCTGCTCTTGTGAGCCTGACTTGGCGGTGGAGCCGGACTTGATGATCTCCAGAGGTGCCTTCCAACCTAGACTATCTTAAGATTCTGTGAATTCTGTATTACCTGTATACATTGTTTGTAAAGCAAGTTGCACAAGGTAACAAGAGTGAAGGTTAATGCATAGGACAGTATGAATCAAGAACTCTGTTTCTATAGGATAGTCATGATAAGTTTTAAATATATATATAGAAGTAATTAGTACACTGAAAATGTTATTTTAATCTTCCACATAAATGAAGACCAACACCCAAATTTTAAATACTATTAACTTCATACATTTAAAGTAAAAAATCTTTCAATCAAAAATGTGTTAGAAGAAATAATTTTCTAAATCATCAAGGCTAAGATCCAACTCTTGCATAAATATATATTTAAATTAGTTTATTGTTTGTTTTACCAGCAGAATTTCAAAAGAGATTAGACTTCAGTATCATGGTTTGTTTCTTTCATTTGAGACATTACTGAAAGCCTTCCTAATGATTATCAGCTTTCTCTGGCTAGGTAAATTTTATGGAGTACTGATGTGTCCTTTTTCTTTTACAGAATAGCCTACAAAGCAGCAAGGTTTAGGAAGAAGTTAAATAATTCTATTTCCTTCAGCATGACAGCAGAAAATAAACTCTATAGGAGTTTATGTCTCTAAAGGAGACAAAATGTGCAGCTACTGAACTCACATAACCAAAGCAAAAGACAACCCACTAAGGTTCTGTCTTTATTTGGTTATTTTCTCAATATTCTAACATTTCATTTGAAAGGAGTTTGACAACTGTTTCTTGTCACCTCAATGACTAGACTTAATTACTTGATAGTCAGATGCTGTGGCCAGTTTCATAAGAAGGCATGTATCATGAAAATAAGGCATAAAGGTTGAATTCCTCAAATTTATTTCAAGGAAAGTTTGCTTTTATGATATATTCTTTCCCAAAAGGAAATTTTTCATTGTTAAATTCCTTTTCATTTGTCAAAACATGCGATCTCACCACAAAATTCAATGATACATTTTTATTCCCTATTATTTTTATTCTGGTTTTTTTACTCCCTGCCTTATCATGAAGACTTAACCTTTTCCTTATTAAATCAGCGGAAGAATATCAATTGAGCTGAATGGTAAAGAGAGTGAGCAGCACCACCACCAATGTAAGTATTAATTCTGATTTACCATTCACAGGGAAGCGCCTTACAACATGCTGTATGATCACAGAGGGAGAAATCATTGCCTTAGTGAAGGCAGCAAAGGCAAAAGTTTTCTGTGATGTGCCATTCAAAAAACTGCATATTAAGTGAACACAACAAATTCTAAGAACAGCATGCATATTTTCTAGTGATTCAATACCCTTTTGAACATTTACCTAAGAGGAAATCCTGGTGGCACTATTTTACAATTTCTGAATGGACTATATCCCCTGCAATACAGAATTTTTAGAGAGTTTAGAAAGGAAAATGCTACTGGATTTCTTTCCCTGCATGCTCACACTAGCCTCTATCTAGACTCATACATGTAACCCCATGTTATGATTATATGCAATTATACCACAGAAGGAAATAATGCATGTATGAAACCTGTCCTGTAGATACCTATTGTGTCATTCAGATTAGGATTCAAAAAGAAGTTGCAAGGCAGCTGCAAGGTCTTTTCTCTTGCAGTAAGAAGTACCGAGGTTTCTCCCAGAGACCATGTTCATATTACCAGTTTTAGATCTGGTAATATTTATTACTATTCAACCCCAATCACATTTTCTGACTAGAGAGACAAGAATCACTGTTACTACAACAAAATCACCAGAAGTGATATGAGAATGCAACTGTTTCTGGGTGTTAGCTGTCAACTGTTCTGGAGTACCTACCTCCCTAGAAAAATTAGCTCATCCAATCAAGAAAGGGAAGCAAAATGTAAGCGGACCACATAGAATAGTCAAAGTCAGTGGATCTGCAAGCATAATGACGAGCTCAGGTCTGTTTGGGTTAGACAACTGCATCAGTCCATGTTCAAACCAAATATTTTTAATGGAATTTTAGAAACACATATACATTTCAGACACAGACAGGAGCCCTAAAGACACAATAGGAAATGCAACCCACCAGGTATTTCACTTCCTACACTGAGATAGTATTTCAGTGACAAAGCTGGATTAAATATATATATTTGAAAGGATGCTTTTATTGTATATATGTTTCATATATGTCGACATTGAAATACACTTTAACATGTAACATGGCTGTTACTGTTACATGAGAATGAGATTGATTTCCATTTTTGAGGGAGAGTGTCACTCTAGAAATTTTTAAGGGAATTATTTTTCAGGGGAGGATTTACAATTCAAAACGTTTATTGGTTTAAAGATTGTGAATCAAATCTCTGACAGCATTGAAATGCTTTTCATTTATGTGTTGAACAGTTTACCATAAAGGGAATCAGAATATAAATTGTCCTTTCTTCATCTGTACTGCTATCTAGTTCATGTATTTCATAACAATAAAATTGGTATTGGTAGGTGTTAAGACCAATTTAAAAGATACAAGTCATTCAGGGATGACTAGGATTTTAAACACAGGCCAATTATGACAAGGCAGATTTTGGGTGAATGTAGTTAAAATAGTGAAATACTGCCTATTGTAGGCAGCAATCAAAATGGAAAAGCTTTATCTGAGATGTCTAATATTGAAGAAGTCAATCAGATGAAAGATTTAGTGATGTGAGACTGAAGAGGTAAAACCTGTATAGGGGTATGAAACCATTAAAAAGAATGAGTGATGCTCTTGCAATCTTTGTTGAGAAAACTACTGCCTTAATCTGTACAGAATAACCACACTAAGAGACTAGATATGCATAGCTGCTCTAATTGAGGTAGAATAGCCTGCATACATGTCCCAGATGACCTGCTACGAGTGAACTACATTTAGATTCAGAAAAATCTGAACATATTTCAAAGCATTTGAAACTGAATACGTACAAACAAGATAAAGCTCTCTAGAATTTCTTGCAACGTATGGTGATATTGTGTTCATATGCAAGTTTAAGGTGAAATGTTATCTCAAAATTGGGGTTTTTTTTAGTTACAATTTATTCTCAATTTCCATTTTTGGCAGTTTGAAATTCACTGTGAGTTCACTGAGGCAAGCATTAAGTGCCCAGCTTGTGTTAGTAACTCCATGACTCTTAAAATGCATGTAAAAAAAGCACTATCATTATGTTGTGCAGCTAAACAGCTGTTTGGTTTTTTTTCTCCTACACTGACTTTTCTATTTCTAGATGAGAGCTAAATGCCATTGCAAGAGTTCATGTAATATAGAGGTTTATTTATTTTTTCCTGGAGACAGCATTTTTGCTTTTCCTTTATTTTTTACCCTAGAAATTTTCTGTATTTTTCTAAGATAAATTCCACTAATACTACTAAAACACCTTTGCTTTTAGTTTTTTTAAAAAAACAGGAGATTTCAATATTAAGGCTGGTACCAGGAGTACCAGCTTCTGCTTAACAAATTAACCCAATAGAACTTCACTAATGTCTTCCATTTAAGAAGTTAAATAACAAAACTAGCAAGAAACCCCTACTTCAAATTGAACCCAAAGTCCAGATGTCAACTAAACAACAGTGAAGTCTAACACTTTCATCCACATCAAATATGCCAAATATATCGGCATGATTTTCACTGTAAACAACTGTTTTGCTACCACAACACACTCAACTGTTACTTTCCAGAAAAGCATTCATTGGCTTCACAATCACATTGATTCTTCCATGATGGACCACAGCCCCTTGTCCTAGTGATATTAAAAGTACATGAATGACAGTGCTAAAATAATAGAGAACAGCAGGGATATTAGACAAATAGACTTCTTGTTGCCACAAGGCATTGCATTAGCATTCCTTAATAAAATATTTTGGATCCTTGATTTTTAGTGAAAAGAAAAATAGCCACTTTAAACGTTTTGAAAATTGAAATTATTTTTGAAAGGATTTTGAGGGAAAAAAAGCTGTGGTCAGTCTCCTTTAAGATTTCTTATTTTCCAGTTTTGGAGTGCTTGTCTTTTCTACTCTCATAGTGTTTTGATGAAAACAAGAAGACATAATCTATATAGTACCTTACAAATTGTGAAGCATCTCAGAATATTCTTTTTGAGATAGGGTTCAATTATAATAATTTGCATACTATCACAAATATGTGACCTATCTTTAATTATCTGAAATTATATACATAAATACACATGTATAATATTATAATTAGATTGAGTACTAAAATTCTATATGGCAATGACTTCATTGTACAACAGCTGTAGTCCTGTGGCAGTTTTAGAACAGCTGTAGCCAAGTACTGAAAGACAGAGAAAGAGCCACTCAGTGAAACTGCTGATCATTACTGAGACATTCAGAAATCTGCAGCTGTTGAAGCAGTATTAGTGTTAAGTCTGCTTCCAACAGGGATGACAGGTGAGAAAGATCTGGAAGATGGCAATAATTGCCAAGGTCAGTCCTCATATACCAACATGAAGGGATGCAACAAGTCTCAGAACTACCTCTGCTTGTGAAAGCAGTCACTGAGAATGGCCACTGTAGTTTCTACCTGGGAAATGAATGGAGCTAGAGCAGCCAGTGCTAATACTGGCATAATCCTGGGAATGCTACAGCCACCCAGAAGAAAGGGTAGACTTGGTAAGTATTAAAATAATTTGCTTCTTAAAATGTCACTTGCCATATCAAAACACCTCTCCCCATCATTGTTTTTAAATAGCTTCAGCCCATCCATCCTGCCTTTCAAATGCATTTCTGCATTTTTTTAATTCTCCTCCCGAATCCAAACACCTTTTCTGAAAGTGTTCTGTTCTCTTTTCTTCTAGATATCAAGAATAAGCTAAATATATGACAATGAGAAACATGTTTGTCTGCAGCAACACATAAATAAATACTCTTTATCTGAAGAGCAGCAAGCACTATGAAGAGGAATTGTGACAGATTCTTGCCTTTGTTAATTAAATATTCATTTTAATTGACAACAAACTAGGTTAATCTTCTCCAAAGTGAAGCCCATTTTTTCCCATGACAGTAACTGTAAAGGATCTTTCTGTCTTTATCTTGATTTATGAGCTTTTTTCCTCTGGTTCTTCTTTTATAGCAGAGAGGGAATAAGCAAGCAGCTGGGTGGGAGTGTGGCTTTTAGCCAAGTCTAACCCAGCACAGAGGGATATCTACAGAGAAAACTGCATTACTCTTAGTATGTCCTGGTTGTATGGCAGGGGTCATAGCAAAACACCAAGTGATTTTCTCATGCCCAAGCAGAGTTGCAGTTGAAGTAATTACACAGGTATGTTTTACACTAGGCCACACAAAAGGAGTTATTCACTCTTTACAGACTTGGGAGAACTAGCATCCCTAAGATTAATATGTCTTATTATTTGTTCCCTCTCTTATTGTAACTATCTTAATGTTTTTCTGGAGCTCATAA
Organism: Lonchura striata; assembly: GCF_050655825.1. Taxonomy (NCBI): domain Eukaryota; kingdom Metazoa; phylum Chordata; class Aves; order Passeriformes; family Estrildidae; genus Lonchura; species Lonchura striata. The sequence continues at coordinate 78,333,660 of NC_140705.1, read as the reverse complement.
CATGTAAAAGTTAAGTATCGGTATCTTTTTTGTTCCACAATTTAAACCTTCTCCTCATTCTGTGTTGCCACAACCTTCTGCCTTAAGTCCATTCCTTAGCTTGTGACCACAAGTTTGGACAAGAAATCAAACAGCAGACCACATGTCAGAAAATCAAACAAAAAAGAATTCTGGAACAGAAATATCATTACAATCCCAGGCGAGACGCACTTGGACATTATGGTGCTTACAATTTAGTGTTAATAATAAATAAAACTCAATTTTTTTTAAATTCATGCTGTTTTTAAAAGGGATGATAAGGGATTGATATGGCTACCCTGCACTCAGACACATAGAACTCATTGCTGAGAAAAGGCAGCAGCTGCCACCCCAATGCTGCACCAGTCTACATACAGATGAACAGCAGCAGCGCATTCACTTTGCTATGCTATTTTTCCTTTGTTGACAACATCACAACTGTGTTTCTGAAACCCCCAACGGAATACCAGGAGCTGCTTCAGCTGCTGAAAAGAATAATATAAGTCACTTTCCCTCCTTTTCTTTATTTATTGAAAGACAGTTCACTTGTGTTAAAAGAGCCAGGCGCAAAGGGACCAGGATGTATTGCCACTTGCTCTTTACTCCCACCTATCTCCCATCATTCAGTGTGTACAGTATGAAAAAAAAACAGGCATAAAAACAATCTTAGAAGAGGCAAAGATGAGATCAGACATCATGATGCCAGAAAAGAGATCTTCCCACGCAGACTGAAAGAGATGCTAAAGACCTCTGGTAGAGGGAAAGTCTGAAAAAACTCAACTGGCCTTTCTTTTTTCTACCCTAACCTCACCTTCCCCCAGCAATGCATCGGTTCAGTGCAGTGCCCTGCATTCCAGAACCAGATCCAGGATATCACATTACCAGTTATGCCACACTGTCATGGCTGTGACATATATTTAGCCATAAGAACTACAATTATAAAAGGTATGTACACTTTGCAATACAAACCAATATACAACAATTTTTTTCTAGTGCTTAAATAATAATATACTAATATCCTTGAAGAAAAAAAAATATCTATGATACAGACCTTTATGTTTTAAGTTAGGTTGCAATATCAGCCTTTCATATTAATGCCACTTTATTTACCCTAATAAGTTGCTACTTCAGTAAACAGTTAAAATTTCATTGATGACTGCTATAATTTCTCTGCATTTTTAATGAGTTTACAGGGAGGCATTAAGAACATTATATGATAAATCTGTAGGCTAAGTAGATAGTACCACTAATCCAATTAGTTTTAGAGATCTGTTAAAGGATTTTTTAATATTTACTACTGTGATTTAAAAAAATGTTATGCTTAATTTTAAAGTGTTCTCAAACTTTAACTTTCAAGATTTTTTTTCAATCTTTGACAGATACATTGGAAATCAATTAACACATTAAAATGACATTAACATGCAATCTCTTTTTTCACAGAGCAGAAGACAAACTATTCTTTTTTCTGCAGTATTAATTATTTTTAAAGTATTTTAAAAAATTTTATTTTTATATATTTTCTGAGTCTTGCTTGATATTGGGGTAAATTATGAAACTTATTCTGCTCTTTGTATATTGCTGCTGAAGAAGCTGAACAGAGGTTCTGTTGAAACACACAAAATATACCAGATACAGATACTAAAGATGCTTTTTGGGAAAATGATTTTGAAATTGTTATGCCAGAAGGTATATAAAGATGGCTGTTCCCAGCAAAGTTTGATCTAATCACATGAGGAGCTGAAAGCCAATTTACAAGAAAATGCAAAAATAAAAAGCAGAAAGAATTTTTTAAAAGTAAGTTTTACAAACCACGCTCACTGATATCTTGCACTGTAACTAACACATCTCCCTAGAGAACAGAAGTGCTAAGTGTCCACCTGGGAATACAGCCTTTTTACTGTGGAAGAATTCACTTTCCTCATATGAATACCTGCTATTTTGGCATGATGAATAAAATAGCTAATTTGATTTCAAATTAACTTTTTAAAGTTCCATTCAATGGATATGGAAAAAAAAAATAAAGGAAAAATACCATCTTCAGAATGATCTCTTGCTTTTGCTATGTTTGTGGCTACACTGGCCAACATTTCACAATTAGAAGGAGACCTTTACACACCATTTCCAATTGACAGTTATTTTGGGACTTTTTAAACTATTCTGTCTATTGATATGCTGTGGATATTCTCATTTAAGTCAGAGAGAAAGAGAGAAATATTTCTTCCAGGCTAAGCCTGGGAAAAAGTCCGAGAGGAATGCAAACAATGTATTATCTTGCTTTCTGTTCATATTGTTTATAAATATGTTCTACCACACTGACCTAAGTCCAGTGTACCAAACAGGTGAAATGTTTTTATTTTCAGGCCAACGGAATTAATGTCCATGATGTTCTCTATAAAAGAGAGAATTTCTTTTAAATAAATGCTCACTTTGCCTTCTGAAATCATGTGAGTAATTTTACCCGTCCCTGGCTCAACAGTGTCAATATGCTATTACAGAAATACCACAGAACATATAACACACTTTTGTGTAGCCCTAACTTTAATCAGAAATGTCTTCTCATGATCTGTAGGGCACCTACATTCACAACAGACTGTCATTGCTATTCTGCTGATAAGGACCTCCAGCTCAGATGAGACAGCGAAAGTTTTGAAGGTCACAGAAGCCTGTGTCAGAGAGAGAACATGAATGCAAGCTTATCCAGATCTAGACTGGACACTTGGGCATCATCTTTTCCTTAACTCTTGCTGACATTATTTATAACCCTGTGGTGGTAGGCCACAGATGGGCTTTAGGTTACACAGACATTTGTGAAAGAGAGAGTTTAAAGTAACAGATCTGTACTTCCAAGCTAAAAGAACCAACCTTTCTCAGTAAATGTCAAAAAAATCCCTGCTCATGTTGTGTAGGTTTATTCTGATAGCATGCGTATACAAGAAATAATTTAGAAAAAAGAAAAGGAGATACATAATTCCTATTTTGCAATTGATGAAGGATTACAGTGCCTCCAAAGTCTGTTTGGTTTTATCCATTTCCTTTTCTTGATTTTTGTGCTTTGTCCCTCTTCTCAACCTATGCCCCAGAGAAAGAGTAAACAGCTGCTAAAAGTGCCAATAACATTCAAGAGTTCATGTTCCCTTACTCTTTACCCAGGCTGAAGTAACCACATTTGGTATGCATTCCACTCTGCGGCATCCTGGAAACCTGCAGTTTGAACCCGTTTTTCAATTTAGCAGTAATGCACTCTGAACAGCAATATGTTACAGAGCCAGCTGCTCTTCCTTAGCCTTTTACCCTCCTTTAATCTTTTAGTGTTCCATGGACACCTTGTCTACTCGGACCATTGTTTCCTTCGATCATGTATTATATTTGTTTGGTTTTTTTTACGTAGCCTTAACCTTCCTATTTTGAAAGGCAAAGGCGCTGCTAATAGCATTAAAAACTAATCTGTCAATTAGTTCAGATTTGAAATAAATATGCCAGTGAAAGAATGTGAATCATCATTGGCATGTATTTAAAAAACAAAACAAAATCAAAGATAAACAGATCTAACTAGTATATATTTTTAGCGCCTTGTTAAAGAATTTCATTCATGAGCACATGTATAAATATGCATATGTAAATGCAAGTATTTATACATCTACTTGAATATACTATACAGCCCCACACCTGCACAATTATGCAAATGCACATGCACTTGTTCACAAAAACATGTGTACTCTGCATACAAAGTTATAGAAGAGGAAAACTAATTTTTTACAAAATAATTTGGCTATTAGCACAGCAAGAAATTAACAATAATAGTAGACAGGAAAGCAAATACTATTTAGAAATTTATACAAATTGGCCTCAAAGTATAGAAACAAAACCAACCAACTTTGCAGTTAATCAACATAATTCAGAGATAAATGTGGCAAAGTACTTAAGTCGATATGAAGTAAGAATCTGAAACTTCTCAGATCTTGTGATACAGGAAATATTCAGGCTTCTTTCTGTAAAGTGTCTTTGTTGCTGTTTTGGTATAGCAAAGATGGAGAATCATACAGATTTCTCTACACACATTAAAATTTTAGGAACAGTGGATATGATATTAGCACAGTCATATATCTGGTTTTACATAGTAGCATGCTTTTAATGCAGTTATCCTAACTCTTCAGCAATGCATCTGAAGGAAAGGATTTCCAAAGAAAGAAGCATTTGTACTGTTGTACTGAACTAAGCATATTAATTCCACTTCAAGTGATCATCGTTAGACTGCAGCAAAGAAGGTACAAAATTTGATTTTGTGTGAGCTTGTTATAAGTAAACATGATGTTTGCACTTTTTCTTGTAATTTCAATTTTCTAGCAATCAATATGAATCAGGAATACTTAGGAAATATAATTTACATTTTTGAAATTCAGAGTGTGGTCCTTTTTCTCCTAAGAATTGAAATCATCAAACCTTATTTGCAGCTTTCACATTATTACTGTTTGAAGCAGCTTGTGAGGACTAAAGAAGCGCAATGGGAACTGAGGGGAAAGTATGTCTCTTCAGCAGCTACTTAATTGGCAAAAAGTGACTAGAACATCGCCAGTTAATGAAGAATCAGGTGATGCTGTTTAAGTTCCAGTATTAGTTTATACTTTCAGACAAAATTCTCAATCCTTCAGATTAAGAGCACAAATGTAATCATAAGTACATGTACAATATAAGAGTTTTAAGCCTGAAAATCTTACATACAAAATTTAATATTCTAATAAACATTCTGGAGTCTCTGAGACAAGCCTATATAGTACATTCTTGAATTAAATGCTAGCAGTAAAAAAACATGCAATTTGTGTGCCAATAATGTCTCTTTCTATTTCTTATTTTAGCCTAACATCTGGTATCACAGCAGACTTCTGCCACCTGCAAGGTCAGGAAAATGCAGACATCTCAATGTTTACTGACTATAGCATTATTGGAAAAATTTTATATGGGCAGGATGGCTTCTATTTCTTCACAAGTGCTTCCCATATATAAAATAATAACGGTGAAAAAGGCATTCCTAAAGAGGTACAAAACTGGAAACAAGCATTAAAATGATGGTTAATGAAAGAAACAATTATGGCACACAATCCTCAACATGTATCTAAGTCAGAAAGCCCTCATAAACCCAGACATAATGACTTCCTAGTTTGTCATTCTGCCATGGTACACACTGGCCTATACCTGCAGAGGATGCTGTGTGCCAAGCGCATCTGTAGCAGCTCGACAGTATTTTGCACCCAACCTCTATGTCAAGAACAGATCCTGTCAGCCTAAAGCCTCCCATGAAGCTTTCAACTCCCCAGCTTGTAAAAAACCAACATCACTCTGCTACCAGCTATCTCAAAAAAACCCAACAAACTCACACACTTCTGAGCAAAGAGGCTTCTGGGTTCATTAAGTTTAAAAAGTCAATTGTTTCCTTTGCAATCTGCTAACATATCCTGAAAACTCGTCTCAGTCTCATCCACCATGGTTACTGGAATAGCATCTGTCTACCTGCAATCCTGACAGCTTGGAATATTTTTAGATACTAATTAATAAAAAGTCATGTCCAAGAGAACTTCCCTGACCTTGTGCTGCCATTTCAAACTCTTCAGCTGCGGGCCACCAGAGAAGCCAGCTCCACTGAAGCAGCAGATACAGGAGCAAGCATGATAATGGGGGAAGCAGCCAAGCCTAACCTGGCACACTCACTGATGAACAGCCAATATGCTATGGTCCCATGAGGCTTCTTCTCAGAATACTCTTTTTTTTCCTGGTAGGACAGCAAATTTCCTGACCTCCATTTCAATGTGATATGTAGTTCTTTGAAAGAGTCTAAAAAACAGAAATAATTTATCTTGTTTTTCTTTTAAAAATTTGTTTTTCTTTCCAATGCAATTCAATGGCCAAATATTTTGTGTATATATATGTGTATATATTTTGTACACATATATTAGTGTACTAAAATTCTCTTTCTAACACCAAAGTAATTTTTCAACTGGTATAGTCACTTTTTTGTTTTCTCATGCAACACTGAATTCTAGTTCCTATAGTCTCCACTGGCCAAACTGAACCTTGCCTTATCACTGGAGCTTGGCAAAATTTTAAGAAGGATCTGGACCAAACATTACTGTCTAAGATACAGCAGCTGGAAGGTATCCAAACACCATAATTTATCCCATATATTCTTGAGCTGAAATTCTAAAAAATCTGTTTCTACAAAAACACTAAATCTTGACTCTAAATATATATTAAAGCCTGTAACAATTATCAAAACCTTTTGAAAAGCAAGTAATTGTTGATACTACTGGAATAAAAGACACTGAGGAGTAGCTCTGTGATCATCCTGGCCAAAGCCTGACAAAGGTAATTCAGCTACAGAAAATACATCTGAAGTAAACCTAAACCTAGTTTCATGTAATGAGTTCTTTTGGGTTACATTTTTTCCATTCTTTGTTCCTGCTGCTTGATATTTAGCTGTAGACAGAAATTCTATGCATCCAGATGGACTAAACACCCTTAGATTTTTATTATTTTTTGTTTTTAAATTCAAGTTAGTCTTTGCTTGGCCACAAGAGTCAAATAAGAAAACAACAGCACAACTTCTATGTTAATAACATTTGCTATTTGTTGTTTTGAAATAACCAGATGCCTCAGTTAGGGAGCTACATTGCTGCTGTAGATAAAATCAAAGGCAGAGGCACAGATGATATTTCTCTTGAGGAGCTAAGTACTAAACTAAAGCAGGATGACAAAACTGAGCATTGTGAAGTTCGCCCAGAGCTTGGGTTGGATTTCTTTGCCATCTGGTGCCTGCAGGAGCTGTCCTGCAGCTGCCTGCCATCACAGCACTGCAGGAGCCCCACGCTGCACCGTGGCAGGAGGAGTTCCTGAATCCGGTGGCCAGCAGAAGCAGCAGTGTGGAGAAGACTTTTGTCCCTAGTCTGGAATTCCCTGTGTTAGCTGGGGAAATTCTCTAGACTAGTAGAAATGCCTGAAGATATCAATGTCCCTGGAGAGTAAACAAGATCCCCAAGGGCTCAGCAGTTGTCAAACAAGCTGCTTACTTCAGCATCCCCCTGTGCTGGTTCTGGCTCCTGTTACACAATTTTTTGGCACGGTAGTTTGGTTTGTTTCAACTACCACAGAGCATTTGAAAAAACCAAATATAGTGTAACACAATACAGCATACTCTTACTTACTAATTCTTGCCATTGTTTACATTGCAAAAGGAAAAGCAAGCGCAAAAGCCTTCCACGTCTAGAATACAAACTTGGGACCTGTGATTCAGGATGGTTACAATTAATCTTTTAAGAGACAATGAGGCAAACTGACTTCCCTCACTTGTCCATGGAAAGCCCTGCCACAAAATGGAGGGGCAGGAGTATTTTCATTGAAAAAAGCCAGTAATTCAGCAGAGACTGCATCTGGAAAAGTATCTACAGAGGGCATGACTGTGCATCTTCCTATAGTAAAGATAAGCAGTTAGCCAGTTAAAGCCACTGGAGACTACTTGCAGTATTGTTGTTAACATATGCCTGTGAAATCAGGATCTAATTTCTCACAATTTCAATGTTCCAGTATCTTAGACTTCTACTCTGTGGGAACATGATTGTTTAGGGCAGGATCTCCCCTTGGGATGTATGTCCTTAATTTATTGCTTCAGGGTTGAGTAATGTACCAATCACAGAATCATTCATGTTTTATTAAAATTAATTTCAAGGGATTGTTGGTTTTAGGAAGCATGTATAGGACTGTTCAGATGCTTTGGCAAAACAATACCAGCAACAAAGAGTAATGAAAATGTTTCCTTTTTTCATTCCTTTCACTGTTAGACAAATGAATTCTAGCCTCAGAATATACCAAGAAAAAGAAAAAAACAACAGAAAACTCCTGCTATTTTGTCCCAGTTCCTCGGATTTTTCATGTCTGTCTTGCATTGCTGTTTCTGGAAGGAGTCCCCCTTGGCTAACATGTATCTTTAGGCTCTATCTGCACATCTGGGTCAACACTATAAAAAGTTGTTTGTAACACCTGGCTCTCCCTACCAAATATAGATAGGTTTTCTTTATTCTCATATCTGATCTTCATAGAAATATTTATTTTCAAGTGTTTTCAGATACTTTCTAGGCATGTAGAAACAGTAGAAAATAATTGCTTCATCTCATATAGAATTTATTGTCTGAGACTGTTTTAATGTAAAGAGACACCACCATAAAGAGGTCTTGTTTGCTATGTGATAATTACAGGCTGAAAGCAAAAATGGAAAGAAAGAAATGTTGTTGGCTTCTTGGAATATTTCAGCCACTTTACAGTGAGGCTGAACCAGAAATTCCCATTTTACAAGAAAAAGGAAAAAAGAGGTGGGTGAGGAGAGCAGTCTTACTGCAAGAACTAGAAGAGAGCAGAGGTTTTCTGCTGCACAGCCAGCACTGTGCAGGTGTACACAAGACAGAGCTCACACCTCGCCATGTACAGGTGCACACCATCACTATGGGCACTACAAATGCACCAGATATGGTACCAAGATGGTCTGTACAGAAGAATCACTTGACAATGCTGCATTTTCTGGAACCAACTTTTATTGTGACCAACAGCTTTTCCTATAAGGAGGGCAAAACCATTAATTTTGTTACTGTGTCACAAATCAGAGAAAAAGGAATAAAATTAAGGTCCAAAATGACTAATCAAATTTGCTTGACAAGTACTAATTCACTTTGATCTATTCCTCACCATAATTTCATTGGCAGGTAAACCATACATATTTATAAAAGTGGCAGCAGGCTGCTGTTGTTCTGTTTGTAATTTACAGTAATAAAGAATTCATTTAAATTACCATACTTGAAGTCCCAAGGTAACTCCACAGTGGTTACAGGCCCCCTGCTATGCAGGATACCTAACACAATAAAGAACAAAGGAAAACAATTCTACACTGAGACCAGGGCTCCTGGGTAATCAATTCAGGTATTTACAGCTGAAACAATAGCTCTGTGCAAATCAGCATCATTACTACAGTTTGCTGATAGAAACCCCAGGGAACTAAGGAAGTGTCTGCCTGCAAAGCAGCTGATTACTCTGAGTTACTTATGTTTTGTTTAAGCATTATTGTTTCCCATAATAATAAACAGTAAATGATTGTTTAATAAAAGGGCATGAGAGGTACAACCAAATGTGCAAGGTACACCTCTCCTTTCAGAATGTTGGCTTGCCATATTGGTCAGCAAATGCACCTGTCAAAAAAAGGACTCCAGTATCAACCTTGTCCTTGTGAAGCACCATTACTAGATTCACCTGTTTGGGTTGGGTTGTTTTTTTCTGTTTTTTTTTTGTTTGTTTGGTTGGGGTTTTTTTGTTTGTTTTTAATGCTTGTTTCTAATCTTACAGACTTTAGAAAAACAATGCAAGCATGGACTCGGGGAGAGCCAGTTTATTCAATCTAAAAACCGATGCTTATGGTTTTGGCACATAGATAAGGCTGCTTGTCTCCCCATTTTGCTCCTACTGGAAGATCAAAGCAAAGAAAAAGCAACCTCATTGGCACTGTCTCCCCTCCCTTGCTTTGCTTCATGAAGGCAAGTTGTTCCTCAAGACCACATCTTTAACAGTAGAAGACACTAATTCTTCATATCCATACATTTCCTTAATATTTTACTACTACAAAGAAAATTACATTTAGGCACATTTTAGAATGTTTATTTTCTGAACTAGCAATTCATCTTTTAGAGAGGATGAGGTAGGCTGACTTTCCTTGTCTGTCCATGAAAGTCTCCATAAAACGGAGACTTTTCACATTGAGAGTGAAATGTGCCTTGCACAGATTTGTGAGCTGTTCAGAAAAAAAAACTGAAGAAGAAATTACTTCTTCAGTGAGGGATGTTTTCAACACTTCCCAAAATAAAATGCTACACCAGTTAATTTAAAAAATGTTTCTACCTACAGAAAAATTAGATGGTGTAGTTGATACACCATTGCCTGTGGCATCCTCAGAATAATGATTGTTTAAACCTGCTTTTACCTCAGCAGATGAATACTCACTATCCAACTGTTCTCCACACCTTCTGCAGGCTGCTGTTGAAACATCCAACTGTGTCCAAAAACATCTGAATTTCATCTCAGCTACAAGAACGTTGCCTTTTACAGTGACACACATCCTATATCTCAGGCACTACCTTATTTACATGAAGAGTATCTGAGCTGCTTCTGCTGTATTTTTTCACAAACATGTCTTCCACATTAGTTGGCTGACTGATCAAAAGTATGAGACCAAAACAACAGGAAACACACAATTGTCACCATAAACTGAAATTTCTGTAATACAGCAATTGCGGCATGGATACATTCCAAGAAACAGGACTCTAAGGAATTCAAGGAGAAAAAGTCTGGCAACATCATTTCAAATTGGGAATTCTTTAGTTTTCAAAAAATGATGCCCAGGATTCATTCATATGGACTTGGCATCTGAGGAACCTTTTTATATCCTGGATGGAACTGAAAAATATTGCAATATGCATGGGGAGTCTCTTCACATCTGAGTAGTCAGATTACTTAGTGAGAAGCAGAAACATTTTTCCTTAGGCTGAGACTCTTAGTACTGGCTTTATGGGATGCCCATATACACATGTCCAACAACTTGGACACTGCACAGAGTGACACAAAAATGAATGATCTCTCTTCATACACTGCCAGGAACAGCAAAGTTCTTTAATCAGTCACATTGTCACCACACAACACACCACAGACTAATTATGAACTGAAGTGTGATTGCTAAGTTTCTGGGAGAACGAATATCTGAAAAGTATTATGGAAAAGAACAATAAGAATAATACATTCCTAACAATAATTTAAGATAAGAAAGAAAATGAGAGTTTTTTTTTAAACCCTAACAATAGTTTATCTATAAATCAATTACTGGAGAAAGTAAGACACTTTTAAAATACAAGGGATGGTGGTAACATTTTGGAAGGCTACTACTATTGTTTGAGCCCAAACTGCTGTGGGATGTAGAGTAAAAAAATGAAAATAGAAAAAAAGATATACGTGATAGTTTTGTCTCTATGTCAATTCCCTACTTCTACTAAACTGAAAGTGCACATATTCAGCTCAATTACCCACAAAATTACAGTGATTGTGAAGTCCCTCATATTTTAATTTTGTAACACTATGTTAAAGGCTGAAAAAGAACTATGCTATTTCATTTAGTCATACTTCAAATATGAAATTGTAAGAGAACTGGGTTTTCAGAATTGCTACCCAACACCTAGAAGTGCCAACTATTTAGAGAAACAAATTCTTGTAGAAATTATAAGCAGTGAAGAACAGAACTCAGTTCAGTTCAGAGAGGACATATGGTAATTTTAAGTTAATTTTTCAAATGAACAGTCAGTCACTGCAATGAATTTGAAATGAAGACAGGGCAGAAGAAATCTGTCAAAGATGGAAAATAAGAAAAAAAAGGACATAATGAAGTATCAAAAGTGAAAAGTCGAATCTGCATAATCTCCAAGAAGGTATTTACTGGAGAAAAGTAAATTATTTTTTTGTCTTTAAAAAATGAAATATGAATGATTTTTTTGTGAAAAGTTGTTACCTAGCAGTTGGTCCAAGCTTAACTCCAAATCCAAATGCTACATGCAAAAGAAGATTCATATGGAAATAATTTTCTTGAGCTCAGGGTAAATAGAGCTCCAGACAGTAAATAAACCATAAATGGGATGCAAGTCTTGATTCAAAGCATTTTACTTTTAGTTTAAATCAAACAATGCAAGCTCACATAAATTGCAGAGAATCAAAAGAAGAAAAGAGAGAAAAAAGTCTACTATGGCAATAGATAAAAAGAAGTCAATCTAGTCCAGAGAAGTAGAGTAAATGAGAGCTATTAAAAACAAACAAACAAACAAAAACCCCAACAAACTCCAAGCTATAGATTTAAAATAAAGTATGCCTATTGTTTTGGGATTGAGAATCACCAGCTACAAAATATATCCTTCTACAGGGACCTGATAGTAGGAAACAAATAAATTACATATTGTTTACTAAGAAACAGTTAAGTAAAATGGAGTACCAAAAATTTTAGGGTGAAAAATGAAAAGAATTCTTCAAGGTAAAACAGTGATGTAGAATACAAACTTCAATAGGATATTCTACAGGTCCTGTTCTAATGAGTTCTTTAATCTAGACAAAACTTTAGGGGCTTTCTTACAGAATAATCTTACACTGGAAAGGTAATCTTGATAAGCTTAACAGTTTTGTTGTTTGGGGGGTTTTGTGTGGCTTTTGTTTCTTGGGGTGTGTTTTGTTTTTTTTTATTTCTGAGCACATGTAGCTAAACCTGATATATGTGACATTATGAAAAGCTAAGTTTTGGGATATAAAGAAGCACAAAGCAAGTGGAACAATTTTGTAATTAGCACCAAGCTGGATGTGATTCTGGTCACTAGAATGGTCTGTCCAGATAAAATATAAAGAAGTACACAAATGAATGCAGGAGATCAATCTGCTTTTGCGGTGCACCTTGGCAAGCATTACCTTCAGTGCTGCAGCATCCCACAGCTATGAGAATTGCAGCTTTATATTTGACTAAATTATTAGGCATTTAATTTAATAAAGCTTTACATTCCAAGGTAAATATGTCTCTGTTTTGGTATTTGGTTAAAACATTTGGGAATTTTTTATTTTACTCTCTTGAAAGGCAAAAGTATTTCAACAACCTTGATTGTCAAAATATACATATAGGTCACAAAGCAAAGCTTCAGCCACAAAGCTCTGTTTTCAGAAGTTCCCATGAAATTATCTCTACCTAGAAGGCATCATTAAAAGAGATTTAAAAAAACAGAATAAAATAAAATGAAAAAAAAAATTCTGAAGGCAGAAGTTCAGAAGTTGTTAATAACTCACCCAGCAGAGAAAATTTGTCACTGCCATTTAAGATTATGACAATAAAGCTATACTCATAAAATCAGCACATAAAATATTTCACTCTATAAAACTTTATAATTGCCTTTTTTTTTTTTAAATCAAACAAACAAAACTGAAAGTTGCCAATCAAATACAAATACACTAAAGCTCTTGGGTGGTTTATAAAAAGGAAAAACTTGCAAATCTAAGAAGAAATAAGGTCAGGATTTTCATGGTAGAATGAGTTGGAGAGGTAGGTACTTGGCAGGGACAGAGAGAACATACTAAAGCATAAGCACACATAAGCAACAAAGCACCAAAAATCTGATAACAGTGAAGCAGGCTAAGGAAAATAATATCACTTGAATTAAAAATTATAAAAATCCAGAATATATTTTTCTTTAGGTTGCTCAATGTTGAATGCATGAACTGTCAATTCTGTATAAAAACATAGTTGAAGACTTTCCACTATCTTTAAAATTCTTTGTCTTGGAATGCATAAAGATGTTGGTGTTGATTGTTTTGTTTTTTATCTCCTTGTCTAAAATTGTAAGAAATTTTGTCCAAGCATCTAGTTTTTCAGACAAATATTTTCTGGATCCTTTCTGGTAAAAACATGAAAATACAGAAAAGAGGTATTTTTACAGAAAAAAACCCAAAACAAACCAACCAATAAACTCTATAGAACTCCCTCCACCAGGCCTCAAACCCAGAATCAAAATCCCACCCATGGGAGCAGTTAACATTCTCACCAGAATGTGCTACTTAATCCCTAGCTTCACACTGGTGAGAAATCCATTAAATCTTTCAAAGCAAGGGATAAAACACTTGCAATTTGCTCTGTGCATACTTTGATTGGTTTAACAACTTTTGACCAGATATTAATTTTTACCATGAAAGAATTTGCCAAGAATGAACAGCAACTAATTGTATTTTAAAATTTAAAACTTTTCTGGGACCTGAACGTATACCATATTCTTGGTTGTGCAACAACCCTTGCTGGCTGCTTGCCTCTTCCAACAATTTGCAAGCAGCCAGCCACCTATGTTAGCTGACTCAGTGAAGTCATGCCAATTTTATGTTAACCCCACTAGCTGAGCAAAACAGCAAAGTTGCATAAATGAAAAAAAGCACATAACGACTGCAACCACACAGACAAACTTCTCACATCTGCAAAATGTTGAAAAACAAGAGGCTGTTCTGCATGGGAAAATTATAATTTATCAAGGTCCCACAGTTAGGAAAAAGTAGGCTCCCTCACTTTTCTGTGCTGTAAGTCAAACCTTGAAGAAGGCAAGCAAGCAAGCCTTCCAATATTTCTTTCAGCACACGAGGGAAGCAGCTGGCATAATCAGACCCAACCTGATAGCAAAACTTTCTGCAATAAAAAGTTTGAAATGCTTAGAGCATCAGTCAAGCCACAGTACATGATAACCTTTAATGTGCAAAAGGTACTCATTGCAGCTCACAGTATTCAACATGTCATCACTCAATGATCACTCAATTTTCAAGCAATATCAAATTATCTGAAGAAACCTCATACAGGTATAGTGGTTCCACATATTTGTGCTTTTCAGCACTGGTCAAATTTTTTTAAAACTTTTCTGGTTGTGGTCCCAGTATTGTTTTCTCTGACAGGCAATGAACACTCAAAAAATGTTAGTATAGGTCTGAGTTTGGAAAGTCTTAATTCATTTATTTTCCTTTCTACATGCAGCTATTGCAATGCCAGTTACACAAGCAGCCTTTCAGAAATCCAAGGCACAAAGTGTGTCAATACATACAGAATATTTCACCTACAGGCAACTGAGTGTAGATCAAGTTGTTACTTCTCTGGTTTCTGCTGTTAGTTAAATAACAATTTTTTCCTACAAACCATTGACTTCATGCTTATTACACTAACTGGCACTGTAACCCCACTCTAATTAAATTTAAGAAAAGTATAGTGTCATTAAAGTAATAAAGAACGTTTAAATATCAAAAAAACATGACAGTGTATGGAGACCAATAGTTATTTTTTTAAAAGGAAACATCCACAAGAGATTCTCCAATAACCAAACAAGGAAGGAAGGTTCCAATTTTTAGTTCCCGAATCAGTTTTGTATTTTAAGCTTATTACCACTGAAAATGTAATTCTTCATCTGCCTCAGGTCTTGAAACTCACCCACCTGGAGACAGAATCGCCCCCACTGAGATTTTGCAAATATCTCCTCTTATGGTATCTGTGTACCATACCTCTTATAGTATCTGCTCTAAAAATTTAGATATTGTGATGTAACCTTGACAAGACAAGCCATTAGAGAAGAAAAAATTTGTAACTGAAAAAAACAAAACAAACAAACAAACAAAAAAAAACCAGATGAAAATAAGCTTTCTTCTGTTGGCATATTTAGCCACAACTCACATGTTCCAAGTCAAGCATATGTGGTTAAGTAACATCCTGTTCTAGAACTTGAGTACTCACGGCTTTGCAGAATCAATCTTTCATTGGCATATGATTATATACACAGCAGGAAAAGCCATGCTAAAATAAAATAAATAAAACTGCAATGCAATGTTCAAAATGCTACCGAACATTAAAAAAAAAACTCAATTCAGAAAAATAAACCTTTTTACCTGTAGGATGATTTTCACTCTGGCATATGGTAAACAATAAGACAGCTATCAATAAATGCTAATGGAAAAATTCTTTTAAAGATAGCCATTTCAATGGAATACTCTGCCCAAGTGTCAAAAACTATTAATTAACATTAGTACTTAAAACCGAGGTCAATACAATAATGCTAAATCTGCTTCATACTGCATTTCTAAAAAATCTTCTCATAGTAAAATTCAACTACATGACTGTGTACTGCTTGTATAAAACAATTAAAAAACAATTTTCTTTTAAGATAAAAAAAGAATTAAATATGCTTGCTGGTATCAAAAATGACCTCGAACATTCTTGGCAGGTCCTTCATTCTCTTTTTCCTCCTCCTTTCCTTTTTTTGATTAAAAAAAAATTATTCTTTGCAGAATCTATTAAACACAGCAGGAAGAAGGAAAGAGACAAGGGAAGAAAAGAATTCAAAGGATATTCTCCTGACTTCCTTAATACAATTTTATGAATCTTGTAGAAAAAGAAGAAAAAACATATTCATACATTTGGAAAAAAACAAATTCAGAAATAGGAAAGGAACACAAACACAGAGTAATAGTATCCTATTTCTTGATCAGCAACTAGAATCCAAAGGAATTCTCACTTTTCTGTAGCATATTTTGAAAGGCCAAGAATATGGTTCAACATGTTAAGAAAAATAATCACTTTCATCAGAAAGATTTCTAGCATGTTTTAGTACAAGCAGTAATGCTTTAACCCTTAGATAAATACCATCTGAACTGCAAACATGGATAATGTATTTTCCAGAAAACAGGAAGCTCTGAGACAGTATGATCAAAACCATAAATATCTCTGAAAACAGGGGGTTATTACAAGGCACCAGGACACCCAGAAAAGTGGATGATAAATCATACAAAACACATTTTTCATATGCATACAGATTAGCTCAGATAATCAGAAAGATAGCAAAGGGTTGAGACAAGAGCTCTTTCCAGTGAAATTCATTCTCATGACAGCAGACATTTCCAGAACTGACTTAGTCTCAAGAAAAAGAAAGCCTGCTGAATATTCACTCTGCTTCCTGTGATGTAAAGCATTATAAATCCTACCTCACACTGAGAGACTCATTAAAGACATTCCATGACTACTTGGATGTGAGGATATCACTCAGAAAGTGCAGGATGATTAACGTGGATGAGTCTAGGCTCTGACCAAGGAAAGCACATACACTGGCATTTATATCCTGTTGGTTTTGATGGGATTATTCAGATGCAGCAAGCACAGGTTTAACTACTCACAGATGTGAGGTCACAGATTGGTTCTGAATGTTCTGTGGAACTCAAACCACCATAGAGACCCTAACAACACAGTAAGGAGACCTCTGTAGAAATATTTTATTCCTTGCTATTATAAACAACACATTTTATTAAATGAAAGATATCAGAGAAGAATAACAAAAATTCCCAGGAGATTCAATCTCTTTGTCCCAGATAGGGAAACACACTATAACCAGAGCAGAAGTTGCCAAGTGGCCAGCAGGACAGATATTACTGTATATTGTCCTGATTCTTTCTAGCTTCAGAAACTGGAATACCTTAACTTCAAGAGACTAAAAACCCAATAAAACTGTCCCCACTTTTGATACTGGATTTTTTAACAAGGAACACAAAAAAGCAGGGGTGCAGGGAAAGCTGCATTTTATACTTCTGTACCTTGCCACATTACAGATATTTAAGACTAGCTACTATTCAGAATTGCCTTCTGTTTCTTATTTTATCACTAGCAAAAATTCTTTTACTGCCTTCTACTAGTTTAATGACTTATAAAAATAATACCTTATATACCTATTCATGTAATATAAATTTTATTTTGAAGACAAAAAAATTGGCAGCAAGATTGAGAGGGATGCGTAGAATGCTTTAAATTGTATTTTATTTCTCAATTCTGATTTCCAGAAAGTTGTGTTTCATTAACCAAAACATAATTAAAGTACAAACTTAGAGAGTGAGAAAGTCAAAAGTACAATAATCTACGATTCTCTACTTAATGAATAAATTATGCTTTGAAATCAGGTTTTCAAAGCTTGCCAATGTTCCTAAATAACAATAAATGTACTACTTTTTAGAATGTAGCAAATGGCATATTTTCAAATAGTCCTTCTTATTGTTGAAGGAAATGAGGTCTTAAATACAGGGCACTCTACATGCTTTTCACAAGCACCACTTTGTTTTCAGGTTTAGACAATCATTACTCTCCTTAACCTTTTATTTTCTTACTGTGCCAAAGTTTATGCCATGTAAAATCAATAAAAGAACCCAAAATATCTGAGCAGCTGAAGAAGACACTTAAACATATAGACACCAGACATACCAGACACCACTTTGTCTTTAAAACATGAAACAGGGGTTGTAATAAGATAATTCATAAAATCTGTGGCACAAAAATTAAATAAAGAGAAATGTACTACCAATTGCTTCAAGCCAGAATCACCTAATAGCTTTAAAATAGAAAGGAATTACCATTAGAGTCTATGAGATACTCTAAGCACCCCTCAAGGGCCTGTACATGCTTCACTTGCTTTATGCGAAGCCTTGCATCCCTTAGAGTACAATTTTGTTAATCAGTTTTCAAGGTCACAGCTGAATGCAAGAGGGACAGGCTGTGCATCTGTAGAAGATATTTATTTCTGGAAAAGTCATAGTTCTATTTATGTGAAAATGATCACAGTTATGCAGTACACAAGTCTTAACCTGAAAACACCTATAAAAAATACTCAAACACACAAATTTGTTTGCAGAATCAAAGTCTAAAGGGCCAAGGTGAGAGAAATGTCTTTTTAATGAAAATTACTTTAGCAGATACATGGCTAATTATGTTCCCACAAGACAATAATGACTATTTTGCCTGACATTATGGATATATTTGAAGGATAAGAGAGAAAAAAGAGCTATTTCCTAAAAACTCAATGATGAGGGTCTTCAAAATGATTTTTCTCTCTTGTTCTGGTATTTTACATTAAAAACAAAATTAAATTACAAATGCATTGAACTGAATAAATTACTTTCTGAAGCTGTTTTCTATTTTATATAACCGGACTGATCCATCACTCTCCCCACCTGCTTTCCGATCAGGACATGCTCTGACACCTTCTGAGGCGCATATAGCAAAAGTGAAAAAATATAACTTCTTCTGTCAGGAAAGACAACCTCCAGCAAGTTTAGAGAATCCATAGGGAGCAAAGGCATAGTCTTGCTCATGACTGCAGTTCAAGATTGACATCAGCATTGTCAGCCTGTTTCCAAAGAGGTCGGACAGATTAATAGAGGTGACATCTGAGTGCAGTCATCTTTCCTGCACTGTGCATATCAGTAGGCTGGTCCTGGTTTTCTTGGCAGTTGTTTGGATGACACTGCCTTTAGTGGTTACACAGAACATACCTTATGGGAAGTGGTATGAGTGTTCTCTTTGTTGCTTCAAACAAAACAGAAAGAAAGAGTAATTTGTAAAATACAGATGGAATTTGCATGCCAAAAGAGCACTGTCTGGCTCCTACTTTCAGCAGAAATATCACCAGATTTGTCTCCTGCGTAAAGTGAAGTAAGAATAGCATGGGGGAAAATGTAATGCACTTCAAATAACTGAAGATTGCTTGTAGAGAAGAAAGACCAAGAAAGAAAAGAAGTACATATACATAAGAATGCATATATGTATACACACACACAAGTAAGTATGAAATAGCAATCAAAATTCCATTTTACTTAGTAAGCATGTAGGAGCACATACCCTTAAAGGAAAGCACAACTGAAAGTGACTGAGAGGAGGGGTTTGTAAAAGCTTGCTGTGGTAGAAAAACTCTTGAATCTCTACACAGAAAAGCAACACTTATGCTAACTCATTCACTAGAGTAGAGTAGGTAACTCATTCAGTAGAGTAGGTATCATTTTTCTCTTATCTTGCTATCCAGCAACACATTTTCTCTACTATTTTACTCACTTTTCACTACCACTGAACTCTTTCAGGAGCAGGTCCAGCCACAGTCACAGTTGATCCTTAGAGATCAGCTGTAAGACTTATTTCCTCAGCAAGAGAAAGTTATGTCAGTGTAATTGGAGAAATATAAAGAAATAATTCAAACACTTTTGATGGAAAAATGTACTTGTTTTCATCCTGCTTATTGCAGTTCAATGTACAATAATATGGAATTACTTTAACATAAACTAAAACTAACATGTCAAGTGAAAATACAAGTCTTAGCACAGGACTTTGTAGCATTATAAAAATGTGTTTCTATTGGTGTAATGTTTCTAGTAGTATTCTTACACTGACATGCCAGTGCAGTATCATTACCATTTACAAACTTGTACTGGGAAAATCTCCTTAATTGTGTACATTTTCAACCATTTTCAAATATCTGCACACAGCTCCCTTACCATGTCACAGATATTGACAGAACTTAACAGATTTTGGTTGGCTTTGATTATTATGTATTTTTTGTAATTTTCAAACCACACTGCAAATCAGCATCTTTTTGCACCAAGTTCATAACAGTGATGTATTAACTATTTAACTTGACTTTTGTCTATCTCCACTATGGGACTGAATTTATTTTTTATGCCCCTGCTTGAAATATGCTATGGAATTTCCCTTTACAAGGAAATTTTAATTGTGCTGGTAACACAATAGTTGATAAAGAAAAAAACACAAAAGTTGATAAAGAACTTTGTGCATTACAGCACAATTGTTGCTTTAAAGTAAACATATAATTAAGATTACTAAATGAAGTTTTATACAAACACATTCATCAGGAGGAAGAAAGAATTTCCCTGAAGATCTAAAAAATTTAGATCCCTACTGGCTTTTCTTACAGAACAGAATAAATAATAGATTCTTTCTAAGACTGCCTTCAGAAACTGTTTTATCTTCAGAAGCAACTATTAACAACATCCAAAGAATTAACAAGAGGAAAGAGAACAATCAATGACCATGAGTTGCTACCTAAAATGCAAAAAACGTAATTCTAATTATTAAATTCCATTACAATTCCATCAAGTTTGTAACGTACCAAGAGCTTTGCATGCTCAGTGCAGACTGTCAGTAGAAAATGTGTGAAATATTTTCCTTATACTGTTGTCAGTCAGTACACTGCTATGACAATTCATTCTACACCATGGTTTAGAGACAAATATAACAGTAGGTATCCCTATTTATTATATATACAAAAATGAACATATTTCTCTAACATATTCCTCAATCCTTCCCTTGTTTTTCCAAAATGTTGTATCCATAAGCCCCTGAATGTGTTACACATCAAAAATATAGTTATAGAATTTCAGAGTAGTACCTTTCCCCAGACATCTATTGAAAACAGTATGTAAACACCACCAAATTCCATCAAAATGTTTATCTGAATTATGTATTTTTGAAAACTGATAACAAATGCTATGGAGCTATTTGACCAAGGAACTGAATGGCTCTCCAAGACATTACCCAGGACAGCAGACAGTGTTCCATATTAGATCATTAAGTGACTCTATGAAGTATCAAGTAACATTTCATAAAGTTCTCTACATATTATGACAGGTTCTCTGTCTTATGAATAGTCCTTCACCTATTTGATTTCAGAAATGATGTCCTGGCACATCTGCCCAATACCGCTATTTTCAATTTTTCCTAAGTTCCTGTAGATGAAATTATTCTGTTGTGTGCATATTTAGGTTTTTGCTGCTGGGCAGCTTCATTCTTTCTTGGATATTTTCACTCTTGTTTCCCTATGCTGTAAAAGCCAACCACATCTTTCACAAACACTTTCCATTCCTTCCCCTTACTAAAGTTCAAGATGTCAAACCACTGGCCACTCAGCAGAGAAAAACAGTTGAGTTCCTCCCCAAACCATTCCCTTAATGCCTCAGTTGAAGCCTGAAAGGAGCATCTCTGCAATCTGTTCACCTTGTTCCTTCAGACCTCAGGTCTCTGCTGAAAGGATGAGGCTTGCTAATTAGTATTACTTGTGATGGTGCCTTTGCAATATAGATATCTCTCCAAAGACAACTGGATTGTGACCTCCAACAGCAATTCTCATAGGTCACTACACCACTATCAGATGGTGAAAATATTCAGCTATTACTAACCTTGCCTGAAGCAAAACTAACCAGAGATGAAAAAGTTAATTCCTTTCATGTTAAGGAATTAATTTTAAAAAGAAGGAAAAGAAAGTCCCAGACACCTGAACTTGCAAACATCTATGGGAGAAAAAGCACACGGTGGGCTTGCAAGTTTCAAAAGAGTCTCTTTGTACAATATTTTAAAAGCATTTGCTATTCTGCTTTTCTTGGACCTTGCAAATAAATTCTAACTTGAACATTTAAATTTACAATACTTGAACAGAATTATATTCATTATCTATCATTTTTCATTGATTATATGCAGGTATTCATAATCAGGTCACACAGAATTCATAAACAGGTCACAGAGAGGGGAAAAAGTACATCAAAAAATATTCTTCATAATATTTTGGAAGTGAGGTTCATGAAATCTTGGATATGTTACATTTGGAAACCTGACACATTAAAACTACTGACTCATCCCAAATAATTTAAGCTTTTAAGTTTTTGTGTCTTGCAACACATAGACATAAACACATAGAATAAATTATGTAAGGGAAGAACTCTACAAAAATAACTAACTGTATTAATCACACCTATATTAGAATGCCAGAAAACATACAACATATAATACAGACCCTACTGATAAAATTCTGGAATCTGCAGGCCTCAGGTAAAATGTCAAATGCAATATGAAATTAATGACATTTATTTTATCCCAGGTATATCAGGAGATGCACATTATTG
Source organism: Lonchura striata (assembly GCF_050655825.1). Taxonomy (NCBI): domain Eukaryota; kingdom Metazoa; phylum Chordata; class Aves; order Passeriformes; family Estrildidae; genus Lonchura; species Lonchura striata. The sequence continues at coordinate 78,311,310 of NC_140705.1, read as the reverse complement.
AAACAAATTCAAATCTGAAATGAACTGAAATGAACTTCACATAAAAATTCTCACTCATGGCTTTTTCAAACACTCAGACATACCACATGCCATTATATTTATGTTCACAAACATGTGGGCAAATGTAAAAAAACAAACAAAAACAAAACAAAAAAACAACTCAGCAGGCAGTCAATACATTTCCTTACATTTGTCCTTTCTGACAATTGTACTCTAACATATACGCCAAGCAAAGGAATGACATAGAAAAAAATCTCAGCCTCATAAAGAAGGAAAGGTAGACAGGCTTTAGTCTCTCAGATACATAGAAATTCATGCTTTATGTCCAGCATAGGACACAAGTGAAGTTGTATAAAATTCTCCTCATTTGTCCCTTGCTGGCAAAGCATATGTGTAATGTGACAGTACAATAGCTGTCCCAACACACTCTTCTGTGCCCAGATGTGTTGCAGCTGGAAGCTGTCTCACTGAGATGCAACTGCAGTGCAGATCTTAACAGATTCAGAGGCAGAGCACTAAGAACTGCACTGCTGCCCTGTCATTGCCATAGGGGGCTGTGTACTCTAGCGATTATAATTCAAGAGAAAGATCAAGGCAACTAGATTTCATGGACAAGGCACATCTTCCAGTAGCTCATGGTCCAAGTCTTTGAGTATGAAATCCACAGTGTGCACCTCAGAGGAAACAAAGGTCCCTTATTAGCATTTTCAGATTTGGTTCACATTTCAAAAAATTGCCCAAATTCTCAACAAAAGGTTTTCTCTGCATGGCTTTGCTTGTATCAGAACTCAAATATTACAACTGAAACAGGACTATATTCTATAAGTTACCTTACTGGGGAAAAGAAAAAAAAGCTCAAAATCAATTAGTAACAGTTCTTAGTTTTATATCTAATTTCCTGCTTTAAGTAAGTAATTCTAAAGAAATCTCATTAATTTAGGGAACATTAGGGAATAAAGCAGTAGACATTGTCCCTGATGGTCACAGTGCTTAGACAAAGTAGATTTAATTCTTAGCACAATCTTTTTCCACTCCTTTTTGAACTGCTCAAGGTATATAAAGACAACAGAATTTAATAGAGATTTGGAGCAGAGACCACATTACCAAGACAGGTCACAGAGAGGGAAAAGTACATCAAAAGGAATAGCTAAATATAGATTTAATAACTTTTTTGGATTATAATAGCCCAAAAGGGTGAATTTAGGATCCTATGTCCCAGAAGCAAAGAGAAATAGTAGTTATAGGTCTAGAATAAGGTGCTATTTACTCTTCTGAAAACGTTCCGTGGGTATTGTCTTTTAATGGACATGGTCTGCATTTTCACCTCAGAAAACAACAGAAGGTCCCTGGTAAAACTCTCTCCAAATAACAACAAACTTGATCTGAATCAAATTTGCACTACAGCTTCTTCATTAAGAAAATATTAACAGTTCTCAAACAAATCTCAGAATATTCTGAGTCGAAAGAGATTTGTAAGAATCATTAAGTCCAGCTTTTACGTGAGTGGCCTGTACAGAGATCAAACCCACACCGCTGGCACCACTCTAACCAATTGAGCTAATTGGTGGATCTCTATCAAAAGCTGGATTTTGCAAATTGTCTCTTCAGCTGTAGCATTGGATTCAAATAATCAACTAAAGATTATTGAATTATTTGTAATGTAAAGGTTTTGAATAACATGGCTGACCTGCTCCCTCATGTACTTGTCATAGTCACTGCTATATTTCTCCTCTGATAGATACACTTTCCACTTTTTTTTTTTTTTTTTTTGAAACCTGCATTAATATCATATATCTTTTACAAGAAGAAAGAAAGACAAGGAAAATTATTTCAGGTGTCTCTAAACAATATTTAAACTGTAATTTAACAAATATTTTACTTCAAAGCAACGTACAACATTAATGCACAAAACTGTACAAAATGTAGGTCAATAAGGAACATGGCACAACCATATCAGCAATAACATCATAAAGGTGAAAATCCAAAATAGGAAATTAGAAAAACCCTGATCCTCATAATAAGCTTGGGAAAATGGTCTTCTTTTGGTGTATAAACCCTACAGGTAAAAGCCACAAGATAAAATAATTTATATATGTATTTATTGAGAAGCAAACAATTTTATCTCTTACCAATTTAGGAACACTATCCCATTAAAGAACAAACAAAAAAACCAAGAAACCCCAACTCATGTTTCTCAATTCTGACTCTGCAATAGGCGAAATGTCACAAACTGCTGCTGGAGGGAAAACATTTCTAGCTTGTATTTTGACTTCAGGAAAAAAAAAAAAGACTGAAAAAGATAGCTTGTTAAGAGCTAGTGAGAAACTTAGGAGGCCCAAAGTAATCCCACACAAACCAGATTAACACACTGTTATTACCAGCAACATGCAGCCATTCATTCTTAATTGTCTGAGGGACAAGAGAGCTGCCCATTGAATTTCCAAGAGGACTTCCTATAGTACATTCATTTTTTTTCCCTCTCAATACTGACCTTCTCCATTACTCTCCTGCCCATGAAATTTAATGTGATCACAGTCTAAATTGATTTGCCTGAAAAGAACTATGACAAAACTTTACACCAAGAGTTACCCTTGAAGAATAACTAGCATATGCACTATTATCACCACTAGCAGTTCTCACTCCCAACTCCAGTATTAGAAAGTCCAAAGAGCAGAACAGCACAAAGATTCCATGGTTTAAAGAAAGCAAAATATTTCTTTGTTCAAGATTATGAAGCAGGGATTTATTAGATTAGAAAAAAAAATCTGATAACACCAAATACTTCTCCTTCTGCAGAATTCCACCTATTAAGTGACAGTATGTCCTATATATCTTTTACATTTATCTGTATCTGCTGAAAGCTAAAAATAATGGTGCCTTTAGGAATTGTACCCTACTGAGTTTGTGAAAGATGACGTGAGGCATTTCTGTTCTACACATTTTATTTTTACACTGCTTAAAACTGCTGTTATTCCTGAGCCTGATTTATGGGTACCCTGGGGTAGTCCTAACCCCTTTTGATGTTATTTCTACTGTAAAGAGTTGACAAAAGCAGATGTTCCCTTGAGCATTGCACAATTTTAGTATTTGTTTCAACTTCCAGCCATTTGCTCAACCTATTAAAGCTTCTTCAAAGACATAGAATAGCAACCCATCACCTTGAATGCTACAGGAAAAAAAAAAAAAGAATAAAAGCTGCCAATTCACAATAACTCTGCTGTAGATAAGCAGAATACATTGGAAGGCATTACACTACATGGAATACCGCCTATGGATTTACACATAGCCCTACAAGGGTGTTTGGCTTTCAAGTATTTCACTCCAGTGGTCAGACTTGCATGAAAATATTTATATAAAATATAAACCAAAGGCAAACTAAGTGCATCTAATGTGAACTTAAGAATAAAAACTGGCAATAGATTATCATTGCTTCCACTTTGTATTTTTTCCATATAGCAGAGTACACTACTGCTTTATATAAGATTTTTATAAGCTTTGCTAACTTTGCTAAAACCATACAAATGTGCCAAGAATCTTGGAACTTAATTACTCTGCCTGTGGTAGACTAACTGTCAATGATAAATCGATGGAAATACCTAGAGATATGTTGTATGTTACTGCAAAGAAAAATATTTAAGAAAAATGCTAATAGTAGTTCATTGTCATCTTTTCCTGTTTGGTGTCTTGTTGTTGGTTTGGAATTTTTTTTCCAGAAAAAAATGGAAGAAAAATCTACTTTGAAGTACAGACAAATTTCTTATCTTACTATAGTGAAGCTAATACAAAGTAATAGCTAATGTACTGAATACAATTAATCCTCTTTTTCACATGAATGCTACAGAAGGATGAAGGTAGGTTTCACAAAATAAACTGCAGAGTGCCCTAAATGCTACTTTTCCACTGCAGAAGCATATTAGCAAGTAACTTCCAGTAAAATCACTTAAATATTTAACTGAAATAAAAAGATTATGGCTATTTATGTAATTTTTTGGAATTACATACAAATATTACAATAATTTTATGTTGGAGAAAGGAATTAGAAACTAAAAACAAACAAACAAACAAAAAAAAAACCCCAAAAAAACAACTCAGTGGAGACTTTTTGAGTAGCCCAAGATTTTACAATGACATTTTCATAACTGATAAATGTTTTCATTGTATGATCTTGCTCTTTCTGATGGTCAAAACTTACATTTGACCCTAATTAAAACTGGTAAAAGACAAAATCAGAAACTAAACACATTTCTTGCACACCTTTAATTGAAAAATTATTTCATCCACCCAAAGATACATGTTAAATTCTATTTTAACCACTTGTGGGATTTGCCATACAAAAAAATAAAATAATATCTTGGGTTTTGGTATCACCTACAAATGTCTAGTATTACACAAAAGTGCATGGGAGTCTTTTATGGCTTTAAAAAAATCTAAATTCTGAAAGATAATCAGAATGTAATGTATGGATACATTCTCAAAAATTTAGAGTTATCATAGAAATGTGTATCAATATTTTGACACGATGAGACAGAATAAATTTCTTACACTTTGCTGCTTTTAACGAAAAACCCAGAAAGGGGATTTTAGAGTAGTTTTTTTTCCTTATGTTTTCTTGGTTTCTTTTGTTTTTTTGGTTTTGTTTTGCCTTTTTTTTTTTTTTTTTTTTTTTCTTTTTGAATGCTTGTTGTTCTTGAGAGCCCTGTGGACACAGGTCCCAGAGATAGGTACTGTTTATCCCAAAAAGCTCAGCTATTCAGCAAGTTTTATCCCTTTCTTGTACTTCATGTAGTTCAGTGAATGCTTCTGAAACTTCCTGGGCCCCATACAGGAAATATGGGGATGTGCAGAACCCTTTTCCATAACATCTTACTGCTAGGATAAAAAGTGAACTTTCACTGCAGAGCTACAATGGTTGGGTTTCTGCTCCACAACCAAGCCAAGCCAGCTATGATGAAGCACCAGGTGACACACAGCTTTGTGCAGGACATCTGTCAGGCATTTCCATCTGGCTTGGGATTTGGGATCAGCCCTTGGCCCTCTTATATTTAGCAGTACAGACATGCATTAGGGGTCTGCACTTCAGTAAGCCAAACCATTCTCTTGCCCAGGGAACTTTTAGAAGGGGCACGAGAACCAGCCACTTTTGAGTAGCTGAATCTGCACCTTTCCTGCAAAATGTTGACGTCCTAATTTGACAGAGACTGATATTTGGTCTTTGTTTAATCTGCACCTAGGAGCCAGTTCTGTAAATACACCACAAAGGATACTTCCAAAACCAGCTCCTTCCAGAAGACGCACACCATATGAATCAGTATAGAGTTCAAGTATCCTTTCTAATTTCTCCCTTCTGACCAACAACTACCATTTCACAATTCTCTTTACACTTTCATATAAAATATCTCCTAATCAGTAGATAAGTGTTTTTCAGGTAATTCTTCACTACAATAGTAGCTGTCTTTTTCAGGCAATTGGTTTTTAATCCATGCATTTGCAAGTAATGGATATTCTTGAATGTATGTGCCCAAATACCACATGCAAAGATGAATTACAGTGTTTCAAACTACAATAAACACAAACATGAGAACAGATTCATTTCCCTTTGATTTATAGAACAAACACCAAGAAGTTAATTTCTTCAGGAACAGTCTGTTCCCTGCAAAAATCCAGCTCTTTCCCAGGTCCTTGAATACATATTACCAGAAAATATCTACACACTTATGCCACTATCTTGAGATCTCAGTGTTTTAGTTAGAACTTAAGCAGTCAGATTTCCACCTGCAACGTGACTAAGGTACAAAAATATGAACTGCAATTTTACCAGCTAAACAAATAACACACCTGAAAATATGACCCATTTTTCACCATGTTACCAGGGAAAAAACTACCAGCCTTTAAAAAGGAAAATGAATAGAGAAAAAGAGGCTCTTTGGAAGTGATAAGTACTCTGAAGCACTGAGACTGTACATCTCTGACAATTTTTGTTGTACTTACCTAATATCTGTGCATGTTATACATGTGATACAGCGGCTGTTTGTTGTAACGAGGTTCAAAGCCACAGATGTTTCACTGTCAGTGGTTGGGTGTGCTCCACATTTAAAGTAAAACTCCTGAAATATTGAAGGAGAGATAAAGAGAAGATTACATACCTGCTGCTCAAGTCCTTCCTTTATCTTTGGTTAACTGACATTTGAGGGAACAGACAAATCACCACTGCCAACAGCAAAGGAGGACAATCATTAGGAAAGGTTTACAATGGAACCCTTGCAAAAATACCAGTCTAGGTGTGCATTTTGTTCAGCGCATTTCCTAGCAAAGATATCAGTATGACACATTATGTGATCTGGATTTGCAAAAAAAAAAAATTACTTCATCTAGAGTTAGTCTAAGTATAGCCGGTCAAAGGAAAAATACTAACCAATTTCACAACGCATTAATATTGGAACTATATTTTCTTGTTACAGATATTACCATTTTCTGAACTCTACAACATAGAATTTTAGCTGTAAAATAGTGAAGTCTGCTCTTGCTTTTGTGATGTTGGAAATCTCAAAGATACAATTTTACCATCATAATAAAGGAAAGCTCTACCTCTCTTGCAGCCCATATTACATTCGCAAGTGTACAGTGTTTGAATCAAGTTGCTTTAGCTTCTTAGACTGCCTTCATTAGCATAATATTTTTCAGACAAATGTGTGTTTTGTTCTCTCTCCCACTCTACTGCACTCCAGGGAAGGCTACTATTGAAGCACACTATTCTTTGATAAGATTTTGTTACAATAAATTGTTCTAAGTATACAAATCACTCTAAGCATACATATATAAAAGCAGTCTGAAGACACATGCTTTGCAATAGGAGCCACAGATTAAAGTTTGTAATTTCTTTGTTGCTATGAGAACTTCTTTCCAGTAACAAATTGTGGAGGTTTATAATGAAAACAAAGCATAAATGAAATGTGAATTGGAACTTAAGGGTATAAAAACATTGGAAGAAAGGATAAGAAGGCATAAAGGAATGACAATTGCTGACATCAAGATACATCACAGTTTATTCTCAAGAAACCTGGCCTTGGTAAAAAAATACTAAGAAAACAAGGAAAAAAACACCAAAGTAACTGTAGCAAGGGAAGAAAAAAAAGGAAAAAATCAGCAACCTATGCTAATGACTCTTGAAGGTGGGCAGGATGAAGGAATAAAAAATTACAGCTACTGTCAACTTCTTTAGAGTAAAAAAGTCACATCCAGGCCTCACCATCAGGAACAATCCAAAAGCCATGAAAAAGACATGCTACGTCATGCTAGGTGTTTGCTAGTGTCAGTCCCAGTTCCTGCCTAGACAATGTGGACACCTATTACAGCACCCACTAATACATGAGTACAAGAGGACATGTGGATGAAGGAGAATGAAAAAAAAATCAGTTTTGTTTAATACAAAAACCCCTTTCCCCCTCTAAAACTTCGCACGATTTCCTGCAATAGTGTACTAAAAGCAGTCCAGGCAGACTTTTACTTTCTCATACAGCTTTGCACTATGGAGTTCTTTGTCCACAAAATATCTGTAATTTACTGGTTTGGGTTTTTTCCTCTGTGGTGATCATCATTTAGCCATATTGTGCATTTCTACACAAGACAAATATAGTACTATGCAATACCATGATACTCTAAGGCAGACTCTGGTAACTGGGATATGAGAACTATAAATGTAACCTTCCTCTAGGTTAGTCACTCCTGTTTGTCACAGAAGTGCTGATATACGCAATAGATCCACCAATATATTCAAACCCCTCAGTATGTGAAGGGCACAATGTCTGATGCATGTCTTAGTAGCAGTTTAGAGAACCATGTGGCCAGAGTACAGTTTAAAGGCAAGCCTGTTCTTTAAAGTAATTATTCACAGGACTTTTGAAATAAGTCACCAATACACATTTCTACACAGCTAAATTATCTTTGTGTTGGGAGGGAGGGAGGAAAGGAGGGCGGAAAGGAAGGAGGAGGGAGGAAAGGAGGAGGGAGGAAAGGAGGAGGGAGGAAAGGAGGAGGGAGGAAAGGAGGAGGGAGGAAAGGAAGGGAATACCAGGCAAGAAAATATGCTAAAAATCATCCTTAGACAACACTTCAGTCTTCCCAAGTTTGTGCTCTTGTTCAAGACACAGATATATAAAAAACTTTTAAATATCAGCTTAACTTTAAGCATTTCAGCTTCAAATGAGTCAATGGAACTACACATTCATCTGGAATAGATGATAACCTTAACCAACCTGCAACTTCAATTTATTTTCAACCTTTAAAAATGTATCCATTGATCTTTGCATTATTTTCTAATAGGTTTTGGAGCTTTAGTTTCTTTGCCCTTTAATTTGAATTTATTTTGTTTGAATTAAATGTTAAGAAGGATTTATTTCAGTGCAGAAGATATATATTTATTTGCTTCAGTACATTTTCTACATACAACTAAATAATATTGACAAATCACAATTCAAGAACAGGTAAACTATGGGCAAGGAATCTTACAAAAAAAATTTTGATGAAAGTACTTACTCATTATAATAAAAATTTATTTGGACCACAAACAAAAAGTGCAATAAAGGTATTAGGATCTGAACCGATTGAAATAGATTTAGATGTCTTTTTGTCCCTAATGAGCATCTGTTTGGTGATTCTTATTGCTTTTGATAATACCTCATGATGGTTTTTGTCATGAAAGGTACTTAACGAAGAAGGTAAATAAAACTACACAATTCTTATTCCAGGGAATGACAGAAAGGGAAAAATAGCAAAGAGTCTTGTGCTACAGTCTAAAATACTTCTGCTATATCATCAGGAAAATTAATTCTCAATATTTCTATTTATCAGCCCAAACACTTCTTTAAGAAAACCCCTCCCATTAAATTTATGATGTGCTTCAGTGTTGCTGAATCGAGAACATTATAGAATGTGAAAACACCATTTAATATGACAAAAGAAAATCTTGCCAGTTTCCAAAGCTATCCATTGAAAGACTCCCTGCTTGACTAAACTGCAATTAAAGAAGCAGTAAATCTTAATATTAAATACAAACAGAACACAGGGCTCATTAAAAATATAGGGAAAAAAATCCCACATGATTATGTGTCAAGTACTTTTTCAGAAGTAATCCTGAAGATTAAAGAGTAAAAGAGTTATTCACAACAGATATGTTGAGACTAGCACTATACCCTTGGAAAATCAAAGAGTATCAACCCACACAAAGCACAGTTCTACACAATCAATGCAATAGTCTGTTACTGGAGATCTGAGGCCTCAGTGCAGTGCTGGGAGTTCAGAAGTACAGGGAAAGTTTGGAACCAAAAATGCAGTATGCTCTGAGTGCCTGACAATTCTGCAGTAGTGTGGACTTTATTTCCAGATTTTTTAATGTTTCTTTCTCTCTGCAGTAATACACATTCCATCTGTTTAAAAGCTTTTAAAAGTCCCAAAACCAATTAAGTTTCCGGTTGCATATAAAAGTTTATGTTGCCTGGTTTTGCACATTGCATAAATACACAATCCACAAGTATTTATTTGTTCAATCTACCAGATTTTCCAGAGACTTAACATACATATGCCCTTTTTATGCCATGGCATATACCTATGAAGTTATCACTACATATAATCCATCAGCACAAGTTGCTTTTTAATTGCTTCCAGCAATGAAATTACAGAAAGTAAAATATAAGATGGAGGAGTGTAGCCACTTCTCACTCTTTAGCCTTGCATTTCAGGCATGTAAATGTAGCTATTATTTTACTTAGTCTTTCACCCAGTGTATGGAAGCCTAAGGACAGAAATTTGTCAGATTTCTTAATCCAAATCATTTCTGTTCCAATGTTATTCTCCGAACAGGCATAGAGAGCCAGGAGCCAGCCAATTTAAGACTAACATAATAAATTAGCCTCAAACTCTAAAAGTCATACAAGTAGTAGTTATTTCTTAAGATAGATATCAAAATGTTCCAAAACTTATGCTATATGAGACAGTATTTTCATAATGTTGACTTCGTAATAAAAAACCCCGAACCTTACAGAATAACACAGAAGGAATGAGCAAAAATTAATGCAATCTACATCAGTATCTGACTACTTCTAAATTTTTTAGAATAGAAGAAATCACATTATTCCTTCTTTCTGCACATGTGTTTTTAGGCACAAAAAACTTTCTGATGATTGTAAGTATTGCTGTTCAGCCATGAGTAAGGATGTCAAGGAATTATTGCAAGAGCAGAGACAAAATTTAGTGCTTTTCTTAGTTCTAAAAGTGAGTAGTTTTATGGTCGCCTACTGCAGTGAATACCTTTAGATCATTTTCTTGCCTAAAGGCATAGGTCCCATGAAATTGTGAACATTCTATTTAACACTATAAATGTCTTCCTTTTGGCAGTGTATCTGATAGATTGTTATTCAGAGAAGGGAGCAGGCATCACTCTTACATACTCTGTCATATTCCTCACTCCCGTTATCGCTTTTGTGTCACACAACATCATAAAAAGTGCACGAGGGAAGAAAAGGTTCAAAGATACATGGTCAATGTTAGCTCCTTTTTATGAAACTCAAGAACAAAATGTTCAGATTTTTCAAAACTCCCCCAAATCTTCTTTGATATTTTACTAAAAGTGCCTCTCTGTAAACTCTGTCTTTTCAAACAGGGGGTTTACATACCCAAAACTTTTATATATATATATATATATATATATATATATATATATATAAGTTATATATATACACATATATAAATTATATATATATATGAGATAACTGAACTGTCTTCTATATGGTCAAGTAACCACCATAAGTAAGATCAAAGTCACACACAGACCATTGGGGAAGGCAGTCTGAAATAGGCCAAGAAGAAACTTTACCCTTTTGATATATGTTCTTAAGTCCAGTTTACTGCACTGTTAAGAAAAAATCCTCTAGTCTTTGTTAAGTACCACCAAGAAAGCCTGCACCTTGGCTGGTGCACAACATATACATCTAAAAACACACGTTCCTCCCCTTGCTTCTCATTTTGTGCTGTGCAAATTGGCTAAACTAAGGAAACTCAGAAAAATTTTTATTCCAGGTTCTTAAAAAGCTATAAAACATGAGAGCCTCATGGTATTTTCCCCTCAATTGTCCACACATGTGGATTTATAGGCAAAGCCATTTATGAATATATTTTATAGCCATTGAATGTGTAGTTTTTATTTTTTTTTAAATTATCAGTAAACTTGAATCCCATTTCAACTATATTAGCATAATTATCCCCATGAAAGAGAGAAAACTTCAATGCTCTTGTCACACACCCCTGTAACAATGATGCATTTGCTTTTGAAATTGAAAAGTTTAGTAGATATTCAGTGGATCTGGGGATAGATTAAGGGAGACTCACTTCTGTGAGCTGTGGAATCAAATATTTCTTCCAGGATGTTCTGTGAAAGACTGAGCTATACTCTGTGCAGAGATATTTTCAGGTTCTCACATCCCAGAACTACAGGCAGTAGTTTTCCAAGTCATAGAAATATCTCTGTGAGAAACAGATCTAAAACATCACTGTTCACATATGGAACAGGCACTGCTTTTAATGTTACATAAGTAAAAAACATCAGAGCTACACTGGCTAACTGCTATGAGGAAGGCTGTAGAGACAAAGATCAATTAATCAAGATTTAAGTCCTAAACAACTTTATGGGAGACTTGTAAATGCATTACATACACAAGACTACTCCACTTTATTCTGTGAGCAAACAGTATTTTGACCATCTCTGCTTATTGGAAGGTATCTTGCTCAAAATAGTGGCAGGGTCCCCCATGCACCAAATACTACCAAGAACCTCAAGTCAGGCACTGAGCATGGTAAGCATCACCTAGAACCATTTAATTGGTGACTGCTACTCTGCATGGCTTGGCTTTGCTAAGCAAACACTGAGACCTAAACAGCTGTTAAGATCAAAGGGAGAAAGTTATTATTACCCAAATATGAAATATTTGAAATAAAGTTGGGTTTAAAAACTACATAAACAAAACAAAACCATTCCTATAGCTACCTGCATTTTAAACAAGCAAATTCTTCTGTCTCCTCTACGTTTGGAATTCATCTGGAACTGTTATAATACTTGTAGATGAGAAGTAAACCTTAGGTTCTACTCTGTCATCAGTGCTATTTCCTTTCAAGATACTCTCCTTTCAAGAAAATTTTTCTCCTACTTGAGATTCCAATTAAAGTCAAACCTTTTCTCTGTGGATTTCCTGTGATTCTTAAACTCGATTCTTGATCATTATATCACTGATGTGAACATTATTCCCAAGGGCAGCTGACTTCCCTAAACTGAAAAATGCCCAGCTTCCCTGGGGCACAGCTAAGTGGATCCCCTCCTAGGCAAACAAGGGATAAATACAGCTCTCATGCCTCAGTGGTTAAGGACAAATAAACAGTTAACTCATTTTAAAGGGAAAAAAAATTAAATCAGCATTTAAACTGAATCAGGTAGATCCTTAAGTCTCTTCAATGTTAAAAGAAATACACTAATTGATCACTACAAGCAGTATAATAATGCATGCGATTAGTTGCTAATTTTCTATTAAGATTTAGCAGAAAAGTATTCAAGGTTATTAAATGACAGTGGATTTGAAGTTCCTTAGCATAGATTTTAGGAATAGTTCAATGCAATTATTAAATATGTTGATCACTTTAATAATTTACATTAAAAAAAAAAAAATCTCTAAAAAGCATAATCATTACACTCAGACAGCATTTCCTCACCATAAAAAACCCCGCAAACTTAATTTTTCCTCTTAGAAATAGAAGACCCTGTGAAAAATTCAGTAACTGATCTCAAACCTAAAAATTCAGAAAAATCATCAAGAATGAAAAGACAAGCACACCACCAATATCAGCATACTTTATATACATTTCTACAGAAATTTCCCCATCCCTTCCACTTTCAAATTCACAGAATCTCTGTTGTTGAACATGCCAGGGATGGCAATTCATAGTCAAAAGTGTGGACTTAAAAAGAAATGCCTTTATAAGATGTAAGGAGAAAAACTGATATTCCAAGACAAATCAAATGCTATATAATAAGCCTTACTAAAAAACTGCCAGTAACTAAATTACCTCAAAGATAAGTTGAAGTATCTTCTGATGCAAAGAAAGGCAATAAAGTGCTAATATATTAAATTTAAATGTCTGTAAGTACTATGCGCTTATTTAATTTGGCAAGAAACAAAAGCAGCATAAAAATGTACAAGAATGATAAGCATTTCTCTAATATCTGCTTTCTGACTGAACCCCTTTGCCCTTCTCAAAATGCCTCTGACTAAGAAGATCTGGTATTCATAATAAAAGCTCTTCAGGATGAGTATCTTTTGTCAACTCTGCTCAGGCTTGGTCTTGGTGAAAATACCAACTTTGACCTGTGTGAAGGATGGAGGGAGTGAACTTTTAAAGTTATTATTAGATTTTTGAGATGAGTAGCATTCAGGGGCAGAAGTGCTATCCTCCTGTGTTTTTAAAGACTTTTTCTTCTTTTCAGTTATAACACTTGCAATCTAAATGTGTCCAAGTGACTAAAGGAGACATATTTTAGAGAAAAAGTGTCAGTATCTTTTACAATATCTTATTTTAATTTTTGGTTGACTTTAATTAAGTTCATATAAGAAAAACATTAAAAATACAGAGTTCCACTTCTTTGTCTCAGAACTTAACATATTCATCATGCCTTTTATTCAGCTGAGAATATCAAAACCAATTTGTTGCATAACAATTATTTGAACAGAAAGCCTTTGATATGGAAAGTACTTGAGTGTAGCAGAATTATGGGACAGGAAATATATGCACTATTCATGAATCTTTACCAGACCTAGCATTTCAGTTCTGACCACTTAATCACTAATCATTTAAAGCCAAGGTTTAGGAATATAAAAATATATCCAAAACTCATAATAAATCATTTTCATGAGACATTTTTAGGGATGGAAAATAATAACAAACTATTATCATCATACCCAAATCCCACTTTTATCCACATTCTTAAAAAAAAAAAAAAAAATCAAGCTAAAAACAAATCTATGTATTTATTACCCTTGCCAAGAAAAAAATATTTTTCCATTTCATTTTCCACAATTCACTGGAAGAGCAGAGGTATTGTTCTAATTTTTTAAACAGGACAGCTAGAGTACCATTCAGTTTTATTCAGACATTTAATGTGATATACCCAAGATTACTGATGATTGAAGAACAGCTTGCCTATCTATTGTCCACACTAAAACCCTGTGAAGTCATTGATATGTTTTAAAATACAAAGAGAGGAGAAAGATATATTTAAGATTCAAATAACTGACATGATGTGTTATTAACTATACAAGTTTATAATGACACCTGGTCTCAACAGAACATGAAACTATAGTTTTCTAGGAATTTTCTGTATAAGGAAAGCAATAAGAAATGGAGTACCTATCATGCAATTTTCTTGTCTACTAGAAACAACACAGAGGAAAAATAGAACTCAAGTGCCTTGTGAATCCCATAGCTGCTGCTGCCTACACAACACTACTTCTACCACGCAGGAAAATACTTTGTGGGAAAGTGACTTTTCACATTATTATCAGCAACATTTCTCATTTGCTTTTCTCATATAAAGGCAATCTCACAACACTCTTGCTTTATTTCTCTGCAGGTGGTGACGAGCTCAAACAATTCTGTCCCTAATTCTGCTCTCATCCCTTCAAGTAGCAATGTTTCCATGACACAAATGTAGAACAACCCAGTTCTTCTATCACCCATTTTCTCAAAGTATAGACAAAGAAATGAAGGCTGTAGGGCATTGTGTGTCCTTATAATTGATCTTTGTCTGGAATGTTACCTTGTAGTGGAATCAAAGGCCTTATAGACAGCCAAACCCAAAAAATGCCTACCTAATAAGTCAGAGGTACTGCTGCAATGCCTGTGGCATGCAAAAATATAGTAAGACAGTTTAAGTAAATAACTTTTCAATCAGAACAGCCATGCTTTCAATATAAAGTAATATGAAAGCTTTACACATTCCTTTCTCTGAAAGAATGCAAACTCTCCCACTTCCCTTCTCTTTTCATCCATACATCTATCCAATGCAATCTCTGATCAACACTAACTTTGGGGTTGAACCAAGACTGCAGGTGTCAGGAGCCCAGACCAAATTGTTGTGTTGAATTTGCTTATCAGCATGTATGAAACAGATTATTTTGGAAAAATTTCCTTGAATTACTTGAGCCACAGAAAAAGTCTCGGTTGCAGAGTCACTTCTTAAAACGTATTATAACCATCATATCCTGAACACTAGTGCTGATTCCTAGGACTAAAACTTTCCCATCAGCCTCTTCTAAAGTAAAATCCAACTGTCTAAATTTGTTATCAAGTGTTTCCTGTAGAGAATAAACTCTTTACTTTGAGCTTAATTTCCTCTGGCAATCAGATTTGAATTTTTATGTGAACAAAAGCCATGAAAAAGGCTCAAGGAGAGAAGAAACTAAGACTACTACATGATAGCAGAGCCTCAGGCTGTGCTTCTTATGGCACAAAAAGTTGCTTGCAATTAAATGTTTGAATGATTTGTTTATCTTCCAACCATGTTAGCAAGCACTTAGGGTAAAGACAGTGATCAAAGCTTCAAAATTCCGACAGAAAAAAACTCTAAGTACAAGAAACAGGACTTCTACACTTGAGTTATAAATATTGCACAGGTGACATTTGATTGTAAGGTCTCTCAAAGAAGCTTCAGAAGCCCACATAATTAATAAATCACAATGCCTAAGTAAGCTGCATAATTTCTTTAATTCACTATTACTTTTTCTTGAGTATTCTATATGACAGGAGTAATTCCAGGAGTCTAGTCTGTTAATACTGATGGTTTTTCTGCAACATATGCAGTAGATTCTCATCTATCTGATCCTGTCACTACTGAAAAATTTAAGTTTTATCCATGCCTTGATATTAAAGGAACTGGACAGGTTTGAAGCTTCAAGAAAATGTATTTTTTACCCAATAGGCATTTAAAAAAATGACTGTTATTTTTGGGTTTAGGTTTCCAGCCTTTAACTAATATCATCTATGTCCTAGAGCCTCACACCCATCCATTAAACATATAGATGATCTACAAGTCTCTAACACAGCTGAAAGACAGTACTAAGACACCTTTCATTTAGCACTATGGCTGCCTCAGGGGGAGCATCAGTATTTATGTGATGACACTGGGCAGACAGAATTAGGCTGTAATATTACAGGAGGGGCTCTTTGCTTCATCTCTGCGTCTTCATCTTTGAAAAATTGGACGGTTTGTTGTCATGTTCCCAAAGCCTGCCATAGATCAGGATATGAATGAGAACAAACCAGCCAAGACTGCCCAGTTACAATGGAAACAGTGAGAGGAGGAGAGGAAGTAAATGGTAGAAATATTATTCTCTCCCTCTGTACAAGGTATATTTGGCTTCTCAGAATATTCAAAACTGTTTGGCACCTCCTGCATGTTCTTTGAATAGACAGTGGGGAAGTTTTTAGTTCTATTTGCCACCCAGAATTTTGTGGCTTTTTTTCTGATGCATGTTCTTCGTCATGACAATACATTGTTAGCACAGCTACAGCTATACTGTCCTTATGTCTTAACTGAGTTCTACTAAAGTATTTGGTTTAATGCTCCTAATATTCTCCATTCTACAAAAATGCTAAGGAGAAGGTCTTGGGTCCTACCAACAGAGGTAATGTCTAACACACATAGAATGAGATACATTAAACTATAATATTTAAGAAAACTCCGCAAAGTTTTTCCAATAGTTTTTTCCAAGTTTTTGAAAAATAGTTATTTTGTTCAATTGCCAGAGTTGACGGGGTTGCAAATAATTTTAGTAAATTTAGTTTTTTTTCTTTTCCCCTGGTTTCCTAGTTTAAATGCTTTCTTCTGCAAGGACTGAGAAGACAGATGGAATATTTGTGCAGTAGCACACAAACAAAAAAGCAACCAAAATACTTTGTACAATAGCCAAAATATGTGATATTCAGAAAAAGGAGCAATTATGCCAGATGTAATCACATGAATATACTTATGCTAATAGTTGACTCACATTGCCATCTTCCAAGAAGGGGAGAGGTCTATGCACATGTTTAGCTAATTTTATTTGTTTCAGCTAAATAAAACCTGTATATAAGGAAGGAACAACTATTACACAAGGAACAACTATTTCTTCCGCTTCTGTGCAAAGAGAAAAAGAGGTTTATTGGCAAGTATTTTAGTCAGTATTTTAAATAGCAAAATTTGAGCTATAATTTCTAAGCACCTCACAAACTTAAGAACTACAAATATATGTCCAGCATAACCCACACATTAAAAAGCCCAAATGTACACAGTGTTGCTTTAGAGTTGAATAAATCCCTATCTAATAAAATGGCACTATAGCCTAAACTCTTGAAAGATTTCCCCAGAGGTTCTTACAGGCTACTAGAAGCTCTTGAAAGTTAGAGGGCTGCAGGAAATGTAGTGGGTAGAAGGGACAAACAAAAAGTCCACAAAAAAAATCCCACCAAAATCCACTTTTGTCTTTGGCTAATCTTGTACTGCAAAATCTCTAAAGTCTTTGCAGCAAACTTACAGTTTTCTGGCATTTAGTTTTATGCTGTCATCACCCTTTTTTCAAATATATTTTCTACACACAATATATACTGATAAACTAGATACAAGATATATGCAAGATGAGCTAGAAAGCATAAGTCACAGTGGGAAATTAATTAGCTCCTGTATAATATTGTTGGGGAAAAATAAATCTATGTTTGCATACTTTTACCTATATTTTACAGCATAACAAATCAGAAAGATGCAGTAAATACATTAAGCAAGCATTTAACACAAAAGCCATATTTCATGTACATACCAGTACAGAAGAAGCCAACATTTTTCAGTAGATGACAGCACAGTGTCATATTTGAAAAGGTATTTTGTGCTATTAAAGCCAGAAAGATTCTTCTGGACATTCTTCCTTTAAGACAATTTAATGCATAGATATATTATCTAGTTTAATGGCTGTTTGCTTAACTTTAGTATAATACTGATGAAGTCTTGATACACTGTTTTTACTAATGTGACTTAATTTGCTTTTTCTAACAAGCCATTGTCTATTTACATTGTCTTCACTGTAAAAAACAAGTACCAAAATACCCCCATGTTTTTTCCTAAAATAAAAAATCCAGAAGAGAATAAAGCTACACCTACACTAGCAAACAGCTTGTTAAAGATTATCCAAGGGCATTTTAGAGTGATTGAACAGTCACCCATACAGTTGCAGGGTTAGCAAGGTCCCTGACATGCTTTAGATGATGCCAACCAGCACATCCAGAATAGAACAACCCAGGCAGAACTAAGGAGCAGGCACACCCAGGCAGGTCTGTGGCTTCCATCCCTGTTTTAGGGACTGAGAAAACTTACTAACTATAGATAAGCTACATTCTTCAGGCTTGAGGAATTTTCCCAGCAATATTTGACCTTGTAGACCTCCAAGGAACACTAAATGGGGCATGGTTTTGCATATCTCTCTACTTCTGGAAAGATATTATCTTCCTAACTGCTGCTAATTCCCAGTTCAATTTCCTCTAGTCTTCTGACCAGCCAGGCAACTGATGGCAGGAGCCTTGTACCCTCCTCTATTGCAAAACAGTTTCTGCTCCATAATTCTTTTAAATAGATTTCTACCTGCAGAAATAGCATGCAAATACATACTTAGTCAAAAGAATTTACTTTAATAGAAATTCATGCTCTCACTCCAAAAGCAGTGATTTAGTTTGAAAATGTGACTAAAAATCAGTTTACACAATAACAGAATATTTAAAAGAGCATAAACACTACTGAATGATTTCTCCAAACAACATACATTAAGTTCTGCATTTGACATTTTGAAAATTATTTTTATTGTAAGATCTGTCTTACAAACTAAAATGGTCAAAGTTTAAAGTTGAAAATTACCTCAAGAATCTATTTAAGAATAAAATAGAAGAACCCCTACAACTTTAAAATGTGTTTATTACTAAACATTTTTAATACAATTTTATGTAAGGAAAAGGGATAATTTGAAAGATACAAATGCATGACCAAAATCATTGTCTTGTAATGGGATACCAGGAAAATAAAAAAGGACAAATTACCAAAGACATTAAACAAAAACAATTGTCTACATGCATTGTCTTAGTCACAGAATTTCAAACACACCATGCTGAGTCCCCAAGGCTGTGAATACATGGATTTCAAGCTGACCCTGACTTACAGGTGTGTGGTGGCAGAGCCAGACACAGAAATACTGATCTGTTTCACTCCACTTCCTGGGTAGGATGTAGAGCTTGCAGAGATAGCTGAGCCAACAGCACAAATTTGGTCTCACAATGTTTTGTTCGTGCAAACATAACAAGTCTATTATAAAATTTATGACACATCTTTTTTCAGACTCCAAAATTCTCCTATAGATGGTATAAACAATTAATCAGCCAGCATTCACCAAACACTGCCCTCTGCTTACCCCTGCCTTCACAGTTTCTTTACTGCTCTTCTTTCTGTAAAGACATTATCTCATTTAATAGCAGCAAGCTCACAACTTGGAAACAAACTTTCCATCATGCAGCCTACATATTCATGAATATGTAGTAGAGAGGTAGGAAGACCTTGGACAAGTACATCACATAAAATAATCCCTTTGGGGCAATTAGTAGTCAAAATGAGAATTACAATTGTCTGTAAAACACACACTTCATTCTAATATGGCAGGCCTGCAAATTATAAAAAATGTATCCTTTGAATTTCATAGAGAAGTTATAGCTGTATATCAGGTTTTGCCTTGTCTGCTTCATATGTTTGGAGTTTTAACTACTCAGTTAACCACTATCACACTGTGATCCAGTCTTGAGTAAATAAACCTCACCACTTATACATGTTCTACCATAGAAAAGATGGTCCAGCCCATACAGTGATAAATAGTCTGCCCAGTCACATTTTTCCAATCCATAATAGAATCTGCCTCAGCAACACCTTGGAAAACACACACATTTATCCAGAAAGTAGAAAATCTGTATTTAGCTCGTTCCTGAGCACACAGAGCTCTTTACTGAGCTCCAAGCAGGGTGGGTATGCAACTGCATTCCTACAGACAAAAATATTTAGCTCATGTGCTCAATATTTTATCCAGCTTGACACATTGAATACTTAATTAGTGCTGAACTCAGAGACTAGAACACAAAACAGTACAGCCCAGGCACAATGCACTCAAGATTACCATCTGCAAAAGATTCCCTGTGTGCTGCTCCCGTTGGTGATTCTAGTGTATTTCAGACAAAAGGCCAGAACTGCCTTCAGTCACAAGCCAGTAGTGAAGATGGTAACAGCGATTTTGCAGTAACTTAACAGTTAAAAGCACCTTTTTCATCATGGACCACATGAAACAAGCAGCAAATGTTTCACTTATATCAAAAGACCACCCTCAATAGAAATTAATTCCAAAGAAGTGGATACTCCCTCCAAACAAAATTGGTTCAGATCCCTGCATGGGCTGTTATCAAGAACAAGATGTGGGCTGTGGCTTTACCTTGTTGAGAGCTGGGAGACCAGTAATATTGAGTGCAATTTTTCCAGATGGTGTTTCCCTTGCTCTTGAAGAACATAAGCAGAGAGAACAGAAATTCATGGACAATAGGATACCACAGATATAACACACCAATGTTTACATGAAACTGAGAGCTCCAGCTGTGTAGTTCTCATCCATCTATAAACCTGAACCAGGCTGTAACTGAGATTCCCTACAGGCACCCTAAAACATCATGGTCCAAAACTGGGAAGGCAGCAAATCCATCCTAATGTTACAAAAAACAATCTAACCTTCTCTAGATATATAAAACATAAGCAAAGCACTAATACAGAATAATAAATCTTGTTGCTACAGTATGCCATCTCCTAGGTAACTCACACTGTTCATTCTGATCTTCTCCCAGTCACAGGAACTTTCTCAAAACCAAGTTGAGAAACAGGCCTTCAAGGCACCTCTGCTTATGGCAGGTAGTTGGAACTAGACAATCTTTAAGATTCCTTCCAACCCAAACCATTCTATAAGTCTTCAAAGCATGTTCCAAGATGCTATTTAAAATATTCAAAATCAACTCAGTATCTGAAGTACATGACATTTCTATAATATCTAAAATTTAAAAAAAATTAACAGAAGAAATAGTGTAACTTTAAATACAGCTGTAAATATTATGTTAATGTATGTGGCTTATTTAATTTTAAGAGCTTTCAACCTGGCAATTTTTCCCACTTTAACTTGTGGATGCTTTTTTGGCATTTTGGTGATTAGGGTTTTTTTTTTTGGGGGGTGGGTTGAGGGGAGAGGATAATATGGATCAAATGTCATCATGGCTCTTCTCTTGTTCACATACTTTGCAGTATATATATTCCTATATACTTTCAAGGAGTAATTATGACTTTTACAGTTACTAAGAAAAAATACTTTAAATCAAAGTTTAAATAAACTGTACAAATTTATTAGGTCAGGTTTCTCTAAGCTAAAAAAATGGTAAAAGATTCTCACAGAATACAAATGCTCCAGTAAAACCTGTAAATTACAAGAATTAAGTTATCACAACAAATCCTTATTGACAGGTTAGTGATTCTGCATGCAATGCACTACTGTCTTAAGTAGTATTTAAGAATAAAGTATTTAAGAATAAACTTCCAGAAATAAATTTGTTTGTGGGTGCCACCTCTAGCACATAAAAGTCATAGCAACTTTTATAGGTATCTCCATAGCAAATTTCATTACATTTCCCAATTTACAAACTCAAATTCATGTGGGGCTAATACTTTTGTTTGTAAAAATAAGATATACACAATTACAGCTCCTCCTAATGGCATTGTAACAGTGCTGTTTGGTGAAAAGTTACTTAGTAATTAGTCCATAAGCACCAAAAAATATACATTTCTTCTGTGCAGCAGGTGACTATAAAACTCACTGATGCAATTTGAAGAATTCTGTGCCATTTCTGGTGTTGCAATGGTGGGGTAGCAGGAGAGTGAAGCATGTTTATGTATCAAATAGTGAAACATACTTTTCACTAGAACATGACTTTCTTCATTTCCTGGCAGCAGTTTAACCATGTAGCTTCTAAGAAGAATTCATAAACACATTTAGTTTGCCCACATACATTTAAGTGCCACAGTGGAAAAACTCAGACATTTCACTTTTGAACGCCCCAAACATTTATCAAAGTCCCAATGAGCTGCCATGATGTACAGTACAACTTAAAAGCAGATATAAATACCATGAAACACAGTATTATACAAATATTTGAAAGCAAACTGTTGCAATCCTTACTGTCAAAAACTGCGGAAAAAATATTCTTTAAAAGTTCTTGGGTTTTTTTAACTACATATTTCTAACCATTCATTGTGCTAAAACAAGGAATACTTAACTTCTGAGTATCCTCCCAGCAAACAGGCCAAAATACTGCGTATTTCTAATGACAACTGCAAGACCTTCACTGAAGGAGTTTTTGTATTTATCCAGTCAATTATTTACACATTCAGATTGATGTCCCAAATGGGGCAGGTGCTTAAAACATAGAGCATTGTTAACCTCAGCAGAATCTTTGTATCTTTCAAGTTGGGTATATATTTTAAGTATCTTTATGGGTTAGGCCATTAAAGCAGAAGACAGAATCCAGAAAACATTTGTTATTACAACTTAAGCCTTCTATACTAAAAATAATATAAGTTTTCCTTATACTTGACTTCTCTGAGCTAGAAACACATATTGTAAACTGAATACAACCCCTTAAGCCTTGCCCCAGGTAGCTATACTAGGAGAATTCAGGCATTTCTGACAGCAGCTACTTACAGATAATTACCCGTCACATTAGCATGAACCATGGGAGACAGAGCCCATAATATGTTGCAGCAGTTCCAATATGAATTACCTTGCAGCCCCTGGTGAGAGAAGCTCACAGGTAATGCCATTGACTGCATTATCTCACACCACTACATCCTATAAAACAGTGCATGCCTATTTTAAATGCAGTTCTGATTTGTAAAAAATCTGCTAATTTCATAAGGTGCATGCGCAGAAGCAGACAACACAAATTCAAATTTACAAACTGATCCTAAATCTGTTACAGGCACAATTTTTAAGAAATATTTAGACCAAAAATATAGTTAGATCAAATTTAGACAATGGTTAATCAAAATCTAATGCTTTCACATTTTAGAATCCCAGACCAGAACATTAAGCATGAAAACTATAGGTGGGAAACAGATTTAATGCCAAGGTAAATTTTACAGCAGCTTTACATCTAAGGGGATGTCTCACAGTGTGTCAGCCTGCAAATTGACACAGTTATTAAACAATCAGTAACAGTACTTGCCACATGTGAATGAAGAAATTCATTCTTGCATTGTAAATGCTGCCTGACATTTGAGTAGAGACTCCTCTGTAACCATACTGTACCCTAACAAAATCACCTTCATCTGATTAGATTGCTGATAGATGATTGCAGGAACATGTTCCATGCTTGAATAAAAATCCAATCCAATCATCAGCAATGAATTTGCAGCAGCTGCAGACAGTAACATTCTGTTTAAATGTCATGTGCAGTGAACAACAAAAGATTCAAAGTGTTACTGAAATCCATTGAATTACAAAAAAACTATCCCTGAACACGTTAGACACATTGACAGAGTACATGCAAAAATACGTATCAAACAGGCTTTGTTGGAAAGAAAATATGGGTCTGATTTGTGAAACAAGTGACAGAGCAAATACAATGGGTTTGGATCTGACTCTGCTGGATGTTCATAATTTTCAATTACTGCTTTCCAATTTGTTCAGGTCCCCAAATACCCGCATGTTCCCTACAATAGACAAAATATATGAATGGTATAATGGCCACCAAATAATATGTGAAAATAACTTGGTCAACATTCAACAAAAATAGAGTAACTGTAACACTGCTCTCACTACTAGGCTCAAGACCATATAATGGAAACAACACCTTCTCATATGGAAGGTCTCTCACACCTTCTTCCCACGGCAGCAGAATGCAAAGTACTGAATTTGGATTCTACTTGCCTATTGTGTTCATGCTAGGTGAAACTAAGACTTGAGATGGATGGATGGGTGTAAATTGAAAAAAAATTACATGGATTATGAGAAATATTGGTCATATTTATCCTTTCTATTTCAATCTGATGATAACCATCTTCCATAAGAGAACTGTTGGTTACATGCATTTTACCACATGAAATCATAGAGCAGTTCATTTAAGATGGACTAAGATCTTGTTTTTAGTAGAAGTTAACATTAGATGCCTAGAATGTGTGCTAAAAAAATAAATTTGAAAATAGTATTTTCTAAAAACCTGTTCCTAATCTCCAGCAATTTGTTGTTCAGACACTTCATAAACCAGGAGTCTTTTCACATTTAATAGTTCTCAATGGATTTTTCTTCCATTAGTTTGTCACTTTTTGAACACATAGCAGCTTCCACACTATAACATGGTAGAGTGCGCTGAAGTTTAATTATGTAATGGGCAAAGAGGAATCTCCCTGAGGTTGATTTGAACATTACAATAACAGGAAAAAGATACTGCATCAGACTAAAATAGGAAGTTATAATCATACAATATTAACTTTTTATGATAGCCAACACAGCATCAGTACAGAATAAGTTCCTTACTGCAATGCATCATCAGCTTGTTTTTCAGAAATTTCCAGAAGTTAAATACCTTTAAAACATTAAAGATGAATTTACATTCAGTTTTCGTTTGCAAATACAAAATCTACCTTTCAGCACAGTCGAAGGAATTATCACAAGAATGATCAAGGATTTGGTCAGATGAACACAAGCTGTGCTCTGGTAACTTTCTTTAACATTGGGCCCTTGATACTGACAATCTCAAGGAGGATATAGAAATGATACTTTATAAAAATGAACTTCTTTTTCAGTGAAACCAGGGACATAAATAAAAATTGAAGAGAAACTGTTGGCTTATTAGTACACAGTTATCAGTCTTTCCAGTGGTCTCACGATTTCTGCTACAGGACAAATTTTCAACTCATCTGAAACAGCCTCTCATCAAATGATGAAGCCTCCACACTATCTGAAGAATTTTTCAAGAGCTCTATCATTGATGAAAATACCAAGCTCTGTTCAAAACAACTGCTTATTTTTAAAAGGCCATTGTGAAGAGCAACGAGACCCTAGCAGCTGAGTACAATCACATAAATTGCTCATATAAGATAGAATAATTCACTGAAAGCATGCTTAATGTTCATGTTTTCAAGCTAAGGTTTTCTGTAACTGCACTACAAATGCAAAAATAAAACAAGCAACAAAGATAATGGTGGTTGTGGTGTTTTTCTCTATTTGACTGTTAACAACTGAAAAATGACAGCCAAAAGAGCATAGGATTTGTTTGAAAAAAGCATTATAATCTTCAACAATTTTTGTTCCGTCTTTTACAAAATGATGGCATTTCCACACATGCAAACAAAAACGGTGGCATCAATACAGGAAAGATGAACTTAATTTCCTGAGACCACTCAACACAGAGCAAAAATAACTGAGTTCCTTTGGGTTTTCCAGAATGTGTATGAAAATTTCAGCTCAGAAAAACTATTAGCAATTTTTAAATATTGGTGAGATGTGAAAACTGACAAACAGTTCCAAAGAGCTGGCTTGTCTCAGTTTTAAGACTTCTATGGGGAAAAAAAAAAAAAGAAAAAAATGTAATTAAGAAATATAATCAACTGATCTAAATCATACCTGTTATGAGTGCTAATTATGGGTTTTGATACAGACACAGTCTGTGGCCCATAAAAAACCTAGTCAATATACTGTAGAAATATTGTGTTTACACTGATGAAGACTGAATAAGTATTCACTTTTTTTTGAGGACAGATTTTAATTATAAAAGCTTTAACTTCTATTTCTAGATAAATAATTTAGCTTTCTGTCCCTATATAGAATTAATTCTATTTTATAATTCAGTTTTTCACCTAGCATTGATTTTTCTGAACTGAGAAGTAGAATAATAGAATTTCTTTATAAAGGAAAAATTGATCTACCCCAGAATGAGGTTACTTTGAGAATAAATGTAAAAAAAAAGTTCTAATTATGGTTTCCTAAAGAAGAATCTAAGAAGAAATGTAGAGTTGACATAATTTGGAGCAAGAACAGAAAGAAGCTCAAAACATATTAAAAAATAACATTTTGTTTAACATGTTTAAACACCATGGTATTACCATGTTTAAATACCATGGTACATGACCTGCTATGTGTCTTTCTTCACAATCATTTGAAGTAAATATTTTTAATCTCTATTTGCTTTTAAGTATATGAATTTAAAGATCTAACCAAGATCAGCAAAATACAATCACAACACCTTCACAGGCTATTCCAAAGTCTCAAGGTGTTGTTTTCAATATTATTCATCTCTTCTTTACTCCTCAGAAAATGCACTGCTGGCTATAATAACCCACTCACATTCGAAGACAGTTTAAAATACAGAGCTTTACAGGAACACAACCACATATTAACATTTAGGGCAACTTTATATGAGGTAATCTAGGCAAATATCAGCATGGAAAACTGACACCAGACCTTCATACAATACATAGCTAATATAGTGCCTGATTAATAAAAGAGGGATCAGTAATTAATGCCAATCAATGAGGATTTATTCATTCTATCAAACTAACTTGACACTTTTATGAGATTACAAATTTAGCAGAATATCATAATTGCAATGTGGGAATTTAACCAGATTTATGTGTAGCATTTGATACGGCACTGACATTTCGATTAAGAAACTAAAATATTATGAGACCAGTATTAGAGACATTTAACTGATATATTTCAAAATGTAATTTCCCACAGCGAATCATCCAAACTCTGTTTTTCAAGGTGACTTGCAATGATCATCTCCTAGCCCTATGCTATTCAAAAACATTTCTTAATGATCTGAAGGCATAATTACTCATAAATCAGATGGCCCAAAAACCGAGGGAGTAGGAATAATATAACCTAAAAGTCACTGACAAAGCCACATAAACAGCTCATATAACATCAAAAACATGTTATGGCATTTTAAAACAGCCAGGAATCAAGTCATACCCTTAGAAGTAAGGGCCGTTCTGTCCAGTGAGGCAGCAACTTGAAAAAGCTGAGATTTTTGGTAGATGATCAGCCAAACCAGAAACCTCAGGATGACATAATAGTTAAATTAGTCTAATTAAACAGCTGGATATCAACATATGTAAGCAGAGTGTATCACTCTTGTGGCTTGCATCGGTGGCATCACTACTACTGTGCCATGTTATTATTTCATTTGGTGAATTGATAGGTTTGTGAAGAGAAACAGCTTGAAAAATAAAGAAATAAAAAGTCTCTGAAATTGTTTGCTTGCTCTCCTTGTATCACAAAATATAAAAGAAAACAAACTACAACAATGGGTCTGGTCTGCTTGTTATTTAAGTTGCATTTATGCTTTATTCCTTTTACTTGCCACAGTACTGGGCATAAAATAATAAAACAGTTTTTTAATTGTAAAAGCAGTGGTCAGAGAATCTGGTAAATATGAAAGACTCTCAAAATTGTCTTGTATTGTATTTGAATAAATCTCCTCCTAAGAGAGTCTCTCTCATATATGGAAAACCATGAGGACTCAATGACTATTTCTGTCTTCAGCAATGCTCCATGCACCTCACCCAAATCACAGAAGGCAAAGTTAAGGATTGGGAGAATGAAGAACTACCCACTGTGGGATATCAGGTTTGAGACCATCAAAGGAACCTGAAGTTTCAGAAGTCCATGGGACTTGATGGGATGTATGTATAGGGTCCTCCAATGAATGACATTTCTAAGCCATTATTCATTCTACTTGAGAAGTCATGGTAGTCCAGTGAAGCTCTCACTGACTGGACAAGGATAAATACAACCACCATTTTTAAAAAGAAAAAAAAGAACTGCAGGCCAGTCAGTCACACCTCTGACCCCAGCAGGGTTAGGGAGTGGATCTTACTGGAAACTGTACTAAAGCACACGGAAAATAAGGTGATTGATGATAGTCAACATGCCTTCACTAAGGGAAAATTATGCCTGACTGTGGAGTTGCGTTATTTGTATGTTTTATTATCCCTGTATTATGTATTGGTTTATTCCTTTGTACCCCCATGTGCAACTTGGTTTATCCCCAGTATTCCCGCCTTGTCCTCCTTTCCCGCCTTTCCAGTATCTATCCATCACCCTGAAAGAGGCATTTTACCGCCCCTGGGTGCCTTGTCTATCACTCGGTGCTCCTTCCCATCCATCCAGAAGCTTCTACTCAGGGCACCGGGTGATTGGGCGAGGACCTGGGGCTCCCCCCATATCCTTCCCCCATTAGACTCCACCATATCCCCCCATCCCGGAGCCACTCCCTATCCCTATCCCCATCAGTCGTCGGTTACCCCTCCCTTACAGTTTATAAGCCGGTACAAGCACCTTGTACTTGTTCCTGTTGGCTGGCACCGTTCTAGGATATTTGGCCCCGTTGGGCTACAATAAACTTGGACTTAGCCCCCAGCAGGATCCGCTCTTCATTTACCACCGCAAGGCTTGCTAGCGCTGCCCGGAACCCACAAAGGCACTCTCCAAACCCCAGCTGGGAGCGGCGGAGGGTGCCTCCATCGCCCGCCCTCGCCCCACAAGAGCTAGCCGGGGCTGAGAGAAAAGGGATTTGGGGCGGGAGCGCGGCACCTGACAAATTTGGTGGCCTTGTGTGAAGAGGCCACAGTGGTGGTGGGTGAGGGAGGAGTAACTGATGTCAGCTACGTGAACCTGTGCAGGACATTTGACACTGTCACACACAATATCTGTGTCTCTTAACTAGAGAGGCGTGGATTTGATGGATGGCCCACTCACTGGATAAGGAATTGGCTGGATGGTTGCACTCAAAGAGTTGTGTTTGGTCTCTCAATGCCCAAGTGGAGACCAGTGATGATGAGTGGCTTTCCTCAGGGACTGGCATTGGGATTGGCACTGTTTAACATAGTTACTGGCAACATGGACAGTGGGATTGAGCATACCTTTAGCGAGCTTGCTGGTGACACTAAATTGTGTGATGCTGTTGACAGGCTGGAAGAAAAGGATGCCATCCAGAGAGGACAGGTCAGGCTTGAGAATGGGGTCCAGGCATACCTCATTAAGTTAAACAAGGCCAGGTACAAGATCCTACACTTTGCAATGCCAAGTACAAGCACAGGCTGGGAGGAGAATGGGTTGAGAACAGCCCTGGTGAGAAGGACTTGGCAGATGAGAAGAAAACCCAGCAGTGTGTGCTCACAGCCCAGAAAGCCACCTCTGTTCTGGGCTGCATCCAAAGCAGCATGGCCAGTATATCAAAGAAGAAGATTGTGCCCCTGTACTCTGCCCTCATGATACCCCACTTGGAACACTGCATCTGATTCTAGGGACCCCAGAACAGGAAGGGCATGGACCTGTTGGAGCAGATCCAGTGCAAAGTCAGTAAGATGATCAGCACCTGGAGTGCCTGTCCAATGAAGACCAGCCAAGAAACTGAGGTTTGTTCAGCCTGGAGAAGAGAAGGCACTGGGGTGGCATTAGAGCAGTCTTCCAGCTCCTGATGGGGGCCTACAAGAAGGCTGAAAAGGGACTTTTCAGGGAATGTAGTGACAGAACACTTAAACTGAAAGAGAGTAGTTTAAATTGGAAATTAGAAATTCTTTACTGTAAGGGTGGTGAGGCACTGGTACACGTTTCCCAGAGAATCTGTGGATACCCTATCCCTGGAAGTCTTCAAAGCCAGTTTGGATGAGGCTTTGAGCAACCTGGTCCAGTAGAAGCTATCCCTGCCCACAGTGAGGGGGTTGGAACGAGATGAACAGTGCCTTCTACCTAAAGCCATACTAGAATTCTATGAAGACTGGATAAAGGAGCTGTCATAATGGCTGAGGGAACTGAGATGGTTTGGGCCTGAAGAAAAGGCTCAGGACAACTGTAGTCTCTCTACAATTCCCTGAAAGGATGTTGAAGCCAGGTGGGGCTCAGCCTCTTCT
Source organism: Lonchura striata (assembly GCF_050655825.1). Classification (NCBI taxonomy): domain Eukaryota; kingdom Metazoa; phylum Chordata; class Aves; order Passeriformes; family Estrildidae; genus Lonchura; species Lonchura striata. The sequence continues at coordinate 78,281,219 of NC_140705.1, read as the reverse complement.
CCCAGGCAACTGGTGACAGGACAAGAGGACATAGCCTCAAGCTGTACCAGGGGCAGCTCAAGTTGGCCATTGGGAAGAATGTCTTCACAGAAGGGGTTGTTAAGCATTGGAACAGATTGTGGTGGCACTTAGTGCTATGGCCTAGTTGACAAAGCAGTGATTGGTCAAAGGTTAGACTTAATGATCTTGGAAGTCTTTTCCAACTTAAATCCTTCTGTGATAAGAATCCTTGTATCAATTTAATATTTCTAAAGTAAGATTACCTGGTATTTTAATTAGCATTCTTACTCCATCATACTCACTGTGATTTTTTTTTAATAGCATATATTATCTGGACCCCTCTCTTCTGCATAAGGCAAACTAACATGAACAGCACTGAAATAAATTAAAAATGCAATTTTTCTTGCTATTAAGAAACATCACAGAATTTAAAAAAATACTCATAGTAATATTATGACATTTAAAATGTTATAATTGCTCCAGGGATGGACAGGCATAGCACCTTAAACAATAATCATTGTACACAAAGAAAAACAAATAAATAATATATCAATGTATAAGACCTTTCCTATAATGAGATGATAGTCCTTTACTGTATTCATATTTTGATAACATCATTAAATTTACTACTTTGCTCCTGATATTTTAACTGCTACAAGATTTATTTCTGTTCTCAACTGAAACAGAGGTCTGAGCTAATCAAAGCAAAATGAGATGAAAAATGAAACATATTTCATCTGAACAGTGATGTTTTAAAAGAATAGCTTTAGACACTTGAAAGAAAAAAAATCATTTGCTAAGTTGTGTATTTAAAGCACACAAGCTGAATACTGTTCCCTTGATTTATTAGTCCAAACTATTTCAGATGAGCACAGGTTCCCTGTGGAACAGACTATGAAAGTAATACATAATATTGCTGTCTTCAGTGCCAAACCTAATGACAATAAACAAGCAGGAAAGGAAAAATAGGAGAAATGTTCAAAAATTTCAATATAGTAAAAATAAAATTTCAGTATTCAAAATCACACAAGAAGAATGGCAATAATAAGAAGAAAATCTATATAATTAAAAAAACCAAACATGCTTCCTATGGCAAACTCTTTGCTCTCAAGCATACTCTACAACAGTGAGACTATTGTATAATGGAATTGAACTATTTAAAATCACATATCATGGCCAATACTAAACATTAAAAAAAAAAAAAGTGACCTTACTTGGAATATAAATCCTTGCCTTCGGCAGGGGAGATTACTATAGAGTTTGATAAGAGGGGTGTACTGATATTTAAGAAAATCTAGTACTTAGAGATGCTTCCAAAAGTTCACAGACATCCTGGTGCTTCTATTAGAAATGGTTTGTTCAACCTAGCATGTTTCAGTAACTGGAGCAGAGACAAAAATGCTATTCAGTTATGATGACAGCTGATACAGTCTTCATCAGAAACAAAGAATTCAAAGTAACAGTAGTGAGATATATCAAACTGGAAGAGAAGTACATTTATATTTCTATTACAGTGATTTTCATTCTTCCTTATTCCCAATAGTTTAAACCATATCTGACCCATAAATTCTCTTTAACCCTTTCATTTCTTCTGAGATTTTCACATTTCCAGCAACTCTTTTTGCACATCAAATGAGAATCCCAAGAACACATACAGAACATTAATACATTTTCCACAGGTTTCTACAGTTCAAAAAGGTTTGCCCTACATTTTGCCCTGGGGACATGGAAATGTCTTTCAGAAACTGATGCATATACACTGGAATGAGGAACTAATGTGAAGCTGATTCCTATGAAATCATCACTTCAGTGGTTAATGGTAGTATTACAGCCCTGTCTCACCATGAAAAGATACATTCTTTCTATGGCTCTTGATGACTTCTAAAAATCATGAGCCTCCATGAGACAGCAAATATACTATCATTTTTATATACAAAAGTAGAAATAGTCCTTAATCAAAAATTTACTTCAATGGACGATAAAGAATAAATATTCTGTATGTATTTCAGAGAACTGTAAAAGTCTAACAAGAACACTCAGTAATATTTAATTTGAATAAGGAAAGGCTAAATAAACACTTTAGTATTACATGTATTCTGGTCACTTGTAAAGATGAGCATGAATCTACAAAAACTCTATCACAAATACCCTTGGGACCTGTTTTAGTGGTGGGTTGGCAGTATTAGGTTAATCAAGTTGGACTTGATTATCTTAAAGGATTTTTCCAACCTAAATGATTCTGTGGTTCTAAGCAGTAACAAAATAATGCTCATAAAAAAAGAGCATCAGGAAATTCACAGGACCAAGGTGTTTCCAAGCACACCTGCACAGCTACATACAGTGTTTCTGGCTGAAATTGTTTTGAGACAGACACCAAAAGTACAAGGTTGTCTTTCATTTAATGAATGGTTCTAATTTGTGAAACAGTTTGAAAGTTGGATTTAAATCCGCATTTAAAACAGCTATAGTTGACTCTTCCATTTCTGAATAAATATAATTAAAGTTTGTTATAAAAGCAACTTTTCTACAATTGCAGCAATATAAGTGTTCACAGAAGCTTCATCTTTTTGAAGCTGTAGAAGTTCAGAGTGATTCTGATAGACTGTAGTTAATGTGAAAAAGCCCCACAGTGACCTCTGCTTGGGAGCACATTGGAACACATATCGAATCACAGTGCACTTAAAATTAAGATAAACATTATATTTTCTATAAATCATTAGAAATTTTATTTAACAGAAATGAAATTTGATTTTCATTGTTTTCTCATATAATCAATTATTTTATTTACATTTTTGCAACCAAAAGAATTAAAGTCTGTCATTCTGTCAAGAGACTAATTTCATACCAAAATACATACAAACTAGTATTTTGGGGGAAAACACATTGCCTTGTGTTTTTTTATGTTGCAAATTGGTGCTTACAAAAATTTTAAATTGACAAAAAGTTAATTTTTATCTGAAACATGTCTTGGGAGAGAAATATTGGAGGATTTTTCCCCCCTTAAACAGCAGTATTTGCAGTTTATTGATAACTCACAACCGACAGCCTTAAAGCTTCTTCATTGAACATCATGGTAAAGAAGTACATACACTGTGGAGCTATTTGAGAGACATAACTCCACAAACTTTGTCATAACAATGCAAAAATGAATAGTTAATGATAAAACATGACTTAATTTTCTGAAGATTGTAACAAGCAAGAAAAGCCTAGAGGTTTTAATCCATGATTTAGTTAAGATTATTTTTATTCTGTTCCAAACTAACTGTTCTACTAGAGCAGAAAAGAATGGCAAATCCTTGGAAACACATCTGTAGAATCTATATTATTTCCTGCTTGGAGCAAGACACAAACCAAAAAACTTAGTGATGTAAGCCTTTGAACTGGAAGATTTCCCAGAAAGTAAAGATGTGCTTTCACAATGACTGAGGCCAAAGAAAAACAAACCATCCCAAAGCACAAGAAAGATGTCTTTCGGCAAGTAGAGGATCTCAACAAGCCATCAATTCAAACATCTGATGCAGGGTTACCTACCTACTGAATAGTTAGGTAAAAAAAGAAGTTAAATACACTTAAGTGCTTATTTTTTCTTGACTGTATTGATATTGCTGGAAATTCTGGCTGAAAAATCATAAAAATTAGGATTGTTCTTGAACCTCAGTCTGGTTTCATTCTAACACTACTGAATAGAGTGGTTTGTAGCTGATAAAGGGAAAATGTGTCAGTTTGGAAATAAACAGCATATTTCTGCAGTAACAGCCTCATGCCAGTAGTTCAGGTTGTCTCAAGCTGCATTAGCAACATGACTGTCTAATATAGAGTGTCTTCTGAAATTTGTTCAGTGATGCCTCACTGAAAGATAACACTGATCCTTGGCTCTGCTAAACATGCAACTTGCCAGAGGAATTGACAGCAACTGGAGTCATGGGGCTTAGTTGTTTGCCACAGCATCAGATTTTAGTTTTATGGTCCTCTCTCTCCACAAAGATGGCATTTTGTTTCATTTTCTGTTTTTAAAAAGTAAGAACTGATTCAATGAGGAAGTGGGTTATAGGTCAGGAGGCAGGGTTGTCAAAAGTGTAATTATTTCAGTACCTTTTTCACAAATACACTGGATAACAAAGGCTGTAAGTTGGCAGCTGCAAGCCAGTCAGGTATATTCTGCCAATAAGGGACAAAACTGGGAATTGTACTGCCCAGAGAATAGCATTTGAATATCGAACACCTGCCACTTTCAAGGTCATGGTCTTTGTGGGTCCCTTCCAGCCCAGGACATTCTGTGATTCCTGGGTGTCTCAGCCACTACTACAAGGTGCACACCAAGAAGCAGAAGCCCAAAGGCTGCCAGTTCTCATTTTCTGTTGGCTGCATATGGACTCAGCCATAAATTCCATACTAGTAAAACAATCATTTGGTATCTAAATTTAAATAAAAATATTTTCTGGCACCATCTGTGGCCAAGCAGGAGACACATACAGAACTGTGTGGATGCACCACTGCACAACTGTCTTGCTAGGGTAGACAAAGAGAAGGTTACACCAGAGTAGGTGGAAAAAGCAATTTGTGTAGCTCTAATCTGCAAATCATTGATGAATGGAATCTTTTCATATGTAGAAAATTCAAGTAAAATCTCTGTCCTGTAAAAACACTAAAATTAAGCTTTTTACTGAGAAGGAATTACCTCTAAGACTTTAGTATTAGATGCTATAAATATCTAATACATGTGAAGATATAAGTATACATAAATAATATTTGAGACATCTTTATTAAGAATTTGAGAAACCTATGCTCCTTCTTACTCAGTCTTTTCATTGATGTCACTTCAGGAAACAAAGGAAGCAACAGCAATAAGATGTGGGAGAAAAACTGCAAAGTGATCATCACGAAGAGCCTACTCCTATGGACAAAGTCCAACATGAAGTTCTGATGTGTAATATGACATGGAAATTTGAAGTTTTCAAGGGAAAGATATACATAACAATTATAAAATAAGCATTGACAGACACATTTAAGTATTACATTCCACATTTAACCTTTCCATACTTGAAAATTTAAGAGTTATACTTCAGTGCTAAAGATGAAATAAAATAATTTCCTCCTTCATTTCAAACAGCATCTGACCAAAATTCCTCCCTTTTGCAAGACAGAGGTTTGTTATCTAATGCTGTGCAGCTCTTTTGAAGTGTACCATACCTGTCTCTTCACGTTTGTTACTGTAATTCTAACATGGTTAGAATTGCTACAAAAAAATTATTCTTATGAGTACCACAGAACTTGGAGAAACATGACAAAATCTTACCGCTACATTTCCATTGCATCCTTGGGACTGGCAAACACCTCCTATTCTGTTAGGAATTAGCACGTCATCCCAGCAAGATGGGCCCTTCAAAATAAAACCAAAACATGCAAAGATTATAATTTACTTCATAAATAAACATAAAACTTGGTTTTGTTGCTGCTTTTCCTACTCTTGTTTCTTTTAGATTTTAGCTAGACATGGAGAGATCATTCAGGTTATATAACAATATTCACCAGTAAAGCTCAGTCACAAGCAGGACATGTGGTCCCTCAACTTTAAGGTCAGTGCTGTGAACAAGTATCGATAGTAGGTTACATTTTCTCAACAGGTACTGAGTTAATCATAACTAAAAAGCTACAAATATTCATTGTCTGGTTCAACACTGCTTACACATGGGTCTGCAGCTGACTAAGGGGAAAAGGGAAAAAAGATAATAGTTGGAAGCAGAATATACAATTAGAAAAACTGTGAATAGTTTTCTTGGCTCTAGATAAAGTCTTAACTGTAATACAACATAATGTAATTGTTAAGTGAGAATTGTTCTTAGATTTCTAGATATTTATGTTAACTTCAATATTTATCAGTCATTATTAAAGAAATTTAAAAATCCCCTACCCCCCACAACATAAATATAAAAATATAAAAAAAATAAAAAAACCTGACAAAAATTCCTTATCAAACTTTATAATGACTTTTTGAATATACACAGTTCATATATGAGTATATTACCAAACAGAAAAAAAAATAAGGATTGCAAATCATCAATATTCCACAACTGCAAAATAATGTAATTAACAGGATGATCTATCAAAGAAGAAAATTTACATATATAGCATATATAGGAACTTTTACAAAAAATATTTTGCATCACAAAAAATTGATACTCATATGGTTTCTTTTTTATATTAATTTCACACCAATTAATATTTAATTTACAGACAATAAAATTAATCTGAGCAATAGATAACAAGTTTACAGGTATCCACATATATAGTAGAAATACACAACTAAGGTATCAAAAAGGTGAACATTTGGTACTTAGATTACTCAGTGTTTGGGATAGAATTAGTGCCCAGGCAATAGCAGAAAATCTTCATCCAGAAGAAAAATTATGGCAGTGAAGACATTAACCACATTAGTGAAATTAGTGCCTACTCAAAACACAGTTGAATTACAAAGTAATCCTGTGTCACATTTAGATCCATCCCCTTTCAATTCTGTATCAGGCGCTTCTTCAGCATTGTGTGGGCACAGTGGAAATTATTTTAGAATTCTCTTAGTAGTGTGAACTTAGTGATAAAATGTTGATCCAGCCTATCTGGAAAGTTGAGTAAAACAACTTGCTCTTCACTGAGCTCCACTTTCTAGTGTCATCCAGTTTAAGTGCTGGCTTTTGAGATAAATAAAAAAAAGAGCTTTGACACATGTAAGTTGAAATGCAGGCAGACACAGGGGTGACAAATCATAGTTTTGAGTCCTTGGGTGAACAGAGCTGCAGTGGAGTAGTGTGAAGTAATAATACTTGATACTAGGGGAGGGAAGGGGAAACCACCTTGAAAGAATTATTTAAAACATTTGAAAAATAAAGTTTGCCATCAATTATTCCAGTGAATTTTTACCTCTCATGAAGTTATAGCATTCCAGAAACTTTGCAGGAAGAATAGTAAGACCACCTTGAGATGCTGCACAAAGAGTTACTTCCTTTTAATTGCTTTCAACTCAGTAGTTCAAAATTTTGTTTGATGCTCCCCCCCATTTATTCATTTTTCCCCACGTCATCAAAGATTGTACAGATCTCTAGCATTCCTTCCACAGCAGTTTACTTTTCAGGAAAGAAAGTCATCTACCTTCCCATTCCTCATGTAGGTGCTGTTCCTTATATTTTCTTTTTATCTTTTACTAGCTCTTCCAACTCTATAATTTTGGAATATAAAGACCATCACACAGTACACATGACTTATGTGTTGGACCAATTAATAGGAAGATGATGTCTAGAAATTTGTTCAAGTCGTCCTAAATACTTATTAAAGTGTAATTTACTTTGCTGATGCTTACTAAGCACCAAGGCAGCATTTTGGTGGAGTTATCTATCAGAGCTCCTAGATCTCATTGCTACATATAACATCTCAAAATCCATTTCATATATATAACATCTGGAGGGGTTTTTTTCCCAGTGCACATCCCTTAATAGTGACATATGTTAAATTTCAACTGTGATTTCAACAGCAGTTGTCATGTGCATCCTAAGGTCCACAGACAGGCTTCTAGCAGGTACTTTCTACGTTCTCCCATACTGAGCCCATGTTTGCTTGCAAGGATGAACCAGTTATATACCTCACTCTCCAAGTCTATGGCAATCACCTAAGGCACCTTCTGTTCCTGTAATAGTTTAAATGGACTCAACAACAGTTTTTTCTGCTCTTTGCAGGTAAGACTCTTCAGTAGTTTTGTCCACCAAATTGCATTTTTATATTTAAAGTGTTAGAATTATGGTGGTTTTTTTGCTTTCTAGTAGTTTAGTTATCACTGTTAAAGACCAGATCTTCATTAGTAACATTATAAAGCAGGTCCCCTTTCTCTTGGCAATTCATTAGTCAACCTTTCCACAACATAACCTGATAGCATACAGAAGTTTACTCTTGGGATCATGATTTGACATGATACTTACATAACTTACATTAAAGCAATTTCAATACCCAATTATGACAGCTTTTCCTACACTTTCAAGCTTTTGCTTTTTCCCAAAATGTTAGGCTTGCTATCATTATCCAGTCACACCATTGTTATGAGGCGTAATATGTTTTCCCCCTTTTGAGGCCTGGAATTTTAATCCATAAGGATGACATCTAACTCACTGACTTGACAAAGACAACCAACACTAACAAGTTAATATTTGATTAACCCCTATCCCTCTTCCTTCATACTTATATGTATTAACACACATTTAATAAAATACTTATTTTTCTAAATTAGAGGAATTCAATAGTTCTGTTTTTTTTTAGCATTGCCTAATCCTTACACGATTTCCATTTGGCAGGAGGTTACTAAAAAACTAACAGGATGAGAAATAAGAAGCAAGTGAGTTTTATAAAACTAGAAACATATTTACTGAAACCCCAAGAAAAGCCTTTTTTTTTTTTTTTTTAATCTGGTACTGGTAACATGGGACAATGATTTTTCATGTTTCTTCATCCTGGTGTGATTAATAGGAGACTCCCAAAGTTAATGATGCTACACCAGCATAAACACAAAAACAGTCACACCAAGATACACACCAAGATAATTTAAATGAGTGTGTAGAAGCAGTTCCACAGGTATGATATTGGCTCTGGTACTAATTATTTTGATTTTATAAGAAGAAAATATTCCAAGCTAAACTTCTTAGAGGAATTGATGCTTTACTTCACTGAAGTTATTTCAGGTGAAAACTTCCCAAGTATTCATTAGTTTGCAGGTCTGGGTATATAGTCACAAAAAGGTAACAAGGCATATTAATTCTCAAGCTAGAAAAAAACCCCAAAACATTCACAGGATCATTTATAAGGTTGAGGTTCTAGAGAAATGCATTTTTAAAAGAAACCATAAAGGGGTGACTTGCTGCAATGTTGACTACCATTAGAATGAACTACTACAAGTAACACTACATCAGGTCCAAATAGGCTTACTATGAGAATATTTAATTAATTAACAGTAACAATATTAGGAATAATAAGAATTTCTCATTCACCTTTAAGTTCATATTTCCAAGGGAAAGCTAATGTGCTACATGGCTTGATATGAGCTTGCAGTGCTCTCCCTCTCTGAAATCATTTCCTCATGATGTTTCTCACGAGGCTACTTTGCACAAAGAAACTCACTGTTTGAAATAAAAATGTCATCTTTCACTAAATGCATGTTAGAGCATATACACAGGGAACTAGGAACACAGTTCCACATTATCAGCAACTATCAACTGTTCACTCACACTGTAGCTAAGAACTTCCTATTTTTTCCTTCATAAAAACCCCCACAATATTCATAACTTCTTTATCTCTTGTGATGTACATAAAACCTGTAAAAAAGTCAGATGCATTTAACTCTTTTCATAACATTAACCAGAACCAGCTTTAAGTCAACATTGGTTTCTTTTTTTCTGTTCTAGTAAAAGTCAGATCAAGTTCTTGAGGCACAAGAAGGCATTGATCCAGCAGGAATTATAGACTGACAGAATAAAATGGGTTTCAACCTGTTTAACATTGATGAATGGAGAGAAAAAAAGTAATAAAACAATAAACCCCAATCAACCAGACAGCCCCTATTCCACACCTCATTTTCCAAATTAGTAAGAGGAAAAATCTCCTTTTCCACATCTGTTCTTGGCATTCTTCATGGCCACATTTTATTATTAATGCTAATCTAACACGCTTTCAAAAGATTTAGTGTGCTTGAAAATTTTAGTTTTCCACCTTCAAAACAAAAAGAGAAGAAAAGACATTTGTCCTTGAAAAACACTGTGCATTCAAAATGTTAATGTTTCTGTAGCGACAGTACTACTAAATGTCATTGCTATAATTGCATCAAAACACAATTAGGAATTCTGGCAAGATAAACACTTTGAAATGCAATTTTTGTATCGTTCTTTCTTGAGTCTAAGAAAAGCCTGTCAACCTGCAGGCCAGCCAATCACTTGTGGTGTTATAACACTGCAGGCTCTAGTGTTTGTAATTATTAGTTTGCAATAATCAAGAACATACTGTGAGAGGAACAAAGCCTTCTGATTGCGAGATTAAAGCAACTGCCCCTCTTGTACCCAGCCAAATGGCTCACAGGGAAAGCTGTGCATTAAAATAAACACATCAGAGAAGGCTTTTCCGGTGTATAAGTGGGAAAATGACAGAATAAAGAAAGAAATAGAAAGAACACCACTGAATAGAAAAAGTCATATCAAATGTACTTGAGTATTTTCCACATAAGTAGGTATGGAAAATTCTGTGCCTTCAGCATATATGGCAGTTGTTCCTTTCCTTTTTGAGGGGGAAGACACGAAAAAGAGTTGGCAAATGTATATTAAGCTTGAAGTGAAACTCCTATGCAGCATATGAAGAACAGGGAGGACCGATATGTTTATTCAATGTATGAGGGAAGTACTGGAAGTCTGTATACATTCCACTAGTTTATTGTACTGATGCCCAGTACAGAGGGCAGTACAGTACACACTACTCCCAGTGTCTTTTTATCCTGTAGCCAAGATCCAGTTTTGTATTGTAGAACCAAAAGTAATTTTTCATCAGAAACATCTCAAAAAAAAATTTTAAAATAATTTTAAATTCCTCCCCCCGACCTTCCCCAACCAGAAATTCCATCTAGAGACCTTGGATGACATTATTCAAAACATGGTTGCTGACAGAACTGTTGACCTGTAAAGTCAGGGAAAGGTCAGAAGCAGAGGTCAGCAATAGAAATCAGTGATTCATCAAAGGCTCTGAATCACTTAAAAGGCTGGAGGCTATCCAAGTGTTCAATGCTTTGTATTTTCCCCACTTTATATTCTCCTCTAGTGAACAATATGCAGCATAATATCATTAAAACACATATTTGTACCTGCTACTATCTACATAAGAGATATAAATCATTAAAATGTTGAGCAAATGACCCAACCAAGGAAAAACTATTAACGCAGAAGGATTTTTAAAGCTATGTAAGAAATAATTTAAGGTCTTGAGAGAATGTAAAAATCAGCGTATGGGACACAGGAAAAATGTTAAATCTGGTGCAAATCATGCAAACATTCAGGCTTCTCTGCAAAATTATGGCTACTGACTTGTCTGTGTGAGAGTATTTGAAGAGCTAGACATTGTATAGGGAACCCTCAGCATGATTTTGGCATCTTGAGACAGTATGACAGAAAAAAACCTCCAAAAATATAAGGCTTACAAAATAAAAATTTATTTCCTTTTTGCCACTCTAACAGCAATACCCACATCAAGCTACCACACTTCACTGCTTCCAATGCCAGTATAGGTAGGCAATTCTGCCTCCCAGACACAGTAGGAACCAAGATGTATCCTAACGGTAAGCATGCATCTCTCCTATGAGAAAAGACTTAAAGAACTAGAGGTTTTTTTCAGCCTGGAGAAGTGAAAACTTATGGGTGATTTAAATACAGACTTTCACCACCTTAAGGGCACTTACAGGAAAGATGGATGGGGACTTTTTACAAGAGCAGGTAGTGACAGGACAAGCGGGAATGGCTTCAAGCTAAAAGAGAGTAGGCTTAGATTCAGCATGAGAAAAGAACTCCTTACTAGGAGGGTGGTGAGGCACTGGAACTGGTTGCCCATAGAAATTGTGGATACCCCGTCCCAGGAAATGTTCAAGGCCAGTTGGAAAGGGGCACTGAATAACATGGTTTAGTCCAAGGTGTCCTAGTCCATGGCAGAGGGCCAAATGATCTTTAAGGTCCCTTCCAACCCAACTTATTCTATGATTTCTACTAAATTCTTAAATATTATTCAGATATTTTTTTCTCCTAAGTAAAACTATGAAGCACAGCATCCAATCTAGCATAAAATGCATTTCTCCAAATTCCCAAAGACCAGCCTATCAATATCCCACATGAGAAAGAGAAGATACAAATAGTTTATAAAAGATGTCACTATTGAATTAGCCAGGAAGTTCTTGCTAGCCTTTTACAGATGTTCTACTTAAAACACTGGAAAATTTTATGGTAGATAATCTATTAAATGGAAAAACTGTCAGATTAGCAATTTTTAGGACCAAAATCATACGCTTAACACAAAGGAAGAGGTAATTAAAGTTTACCTATAATTTATACAGATCTAAAAGACCATTGCCAGCAGGGAGAGATGAATTTTTATTCCAAAGCTATGTGGTTTGTTTTTTTTTATATTTCTGAAGAGACTGATGACAAACTGACTAGCACACAGGGACACATTATTGCAGGCAAAGCTAACCAATTTACTGTGGACTGACTTTAACAAGGAATGTCCCATACAGCAGGGAGCAAAGTATAGAACAAGTCTACTAAATGAGTTTTGGGGTTGGTTTTAAAGAGGTTTGTGATATAGAACTGGGAGGACTGGAGTTAACTGGTCAGTCAAAACAGCATATTAAAGAATCCATCAGAAGGAATGTTCTTATTATTATTGACTTTGGTAATTAGGCCAAATCAATGAAGCACATGGATAATTTTGTTTATATGAGAAACTGAAGAAAAGTGAATCACGTGCTTTAAGTCTTTGTGGGGATTGAACCTACTGGTTTGATTTATAGTAGGATCTTAGAGATGAAATTTTCCTTTAAGAGTGAACAGCTTAATTATTAAATTGACAGTTCGATGTCAATAGTTATAACGCTTCCAAAATTAAGCAGAAGACAATTAGCTGAACTGCTTGCAGACGTGTAATTATGAACATTTCCTGCATGATAGTTATTTCAAATGAAACATGAGAGGATCACATCTGTAACTGAAAATATAGATAAGTATAGAAAAATAATAATGTTGTTTTATTGATATTTGCTTTTTCTTTCTTAACACAGGTTTCTTTCTTAACACAGGTCATGTTGATAAAAAAACAAAAGAAAACACATTAATGACATATTTTTAATAAGTTCTGATCTTTCTTTTCTTTCATAGTGTTTATAGTACAATGATTTAAAAGAGTCATCCTGCTGGACCCCAAATGAAATAATGAAGGCTCATAAAATACACCCAAGATAAAGGTTTGCAGATTCATCTCTTCATTGACAATATTTTATAGCATTCATTGTGTTGCTAGCACAAACACTTTCTTATATAAGCAAAAGAAAATTATTCAAAGTGTGTCTTTGGTTGGTCCCTCCCAGCAAAAAAGGGCAAAAAGAGAATAAAGATAATAAAAATACAACTGCAGCTGAAAAATTGAACAACGTAGTCCTGCTGCTGCTCTAAACTTTAGTCTTGAATGAGAGATATAGAGCTGTAAGAAAAAGTGGATGGAAAGCCTCCTAAACCAAACAACTGAACTTCATTCAAATAATCTGTCAGACCAATGATTTCTAATCTATAAATACTTTCTATCTAGATGTCATTAAATACTTTTTCAAGGCTGAAAGAAAAAGAGAACCAGGGAAAACTCCTGTAATTCCCTAAACATGCGGCATATTTACTGTGTCCATTGAAATTATAACATTAAAAAAATAAATTAAAATTCACAGTTACAAGTGTTAAGACCAGCAGATCTCACTGAGGTCAGTGTAACCAGGAACAGACTAAAGCCCTCTGCCTTCAGGTGCTCCTTCTGCTGTGGAGGCTTTTCAGGGATTCTTCCACAAGGGAACAGCCAGAGGACAGGGAGCTAATGGACAGGAGAAATCAAACCTTCTAAGACCCATCCCTGTTCTCTCTCCAGCTGAGATGTGCTCACAGTTATTTGAGCCACAAGTGTCAAGATACAAAAAAAAAATAGTACATATGGAGAGCTTTTGGCTGGGATCAGAAAATGCAAAGGTTGTTTTGTTTCTCTACCCAAAACCACTCCTCCTGTTCCCATGCTTTCACCTCCTAAGTCACAGTTACAAGCTGTAAAAGCTGACAGAACTTGGATTGAATTTACCATGTACCTCAGCTTTTCGTGAAGTGGCAGCTGCCCGCAGCAGATGGATTTTGTCCCACAGGACTCTCTGGGCAGAGAAGAGCAGCCCAGCACGAGTGGGTGCTCCATGCAGGGTGAGAGGGGGATGCTGGGGTCTGATCAGAGCCCTTGGGGTGCTGACAAACTTGGCACAATTTTGAAAGAGAAGTGTTTAGCATAAGGATAGATTATCAGTTACCTACAAGCCAGAAAGATCCAGAGGAGCTGCAGAGGAGTGTCAGCCATTCAGAGGTGAAGCACCTTTAGGATCAGGCAGCAAGCCCCCAAGTCTTCAAGTTCTCCAGAAATGGGTGGTAGTGTTAACATTCAGTAAACATATTTTAAATTCAGTACAAAACCATGCTGCTGATTCTGGAACTCGTCCTAAACTAGGATTAGACAGAAATTTCTATTTCTTAAAGCAAATGTCTCAGAACAGAGTAGGTGAAGAAACGTTTTCTGTGTGAAGGTAATTTTTACCATTTAGAACCAAAATCCCATGTCAAATATGAAACCATTTAATCTAAAAGTTTTGAGCTGCAGAAACATTTAAGCAACCCCACAAATTTTGGGCAAAGAAGATTATGGCAGTCCTGCAATTTAGATACATCATAAGCTACATCTGTATGGGAAATATACAGATTAAATGTAGCAGTACACAAAAATAAAAAAATCTAAGTTAAGCCAACATAGAAGTCAAGGTCTGCAGTTAACATATTGCTAATAATGCCAACTAGACACCTTGCAATTAAACTAATATGAGTTGAAGTTAAACAAAGACAATAAACTAAAGATATAAAATAAAAATCCGAGCTTCATGAATATTCCACAGTAATAATTTAATGCAGATGTAATCATTGCATGTCAGATCATTACATTTTAAATATTTTTTTTACTAGAATGAAAAAGCTAAAAATCTTTTGGAAGAGAGACTAAGCTAGAGCATTTCCACTGTAGGCAATACTCAGAGAAGCCCTCAGCCCATCAATTCACTTCTGTAAGGCACCATTAGACAATATGCCCAGAGACAACTATCCATTCACTACCTGGGCTATGGTAAATCCACATGGAATGGATACTGCCCTTAGCTACATGTTCCTGCCATTCCCTTTCTTTCTCTGAGCTTTCACCTGCTGCTTCCTTATTTCTGCTCTTTTTACTTTGTCCAAAGAGTTTCTTTCCCATTTCTGTGGTAAGACACACACCTGTCCCAAGGATGCTATATGCATCTTAAAAAAAACCCCACTAATCTGCCACAAAACCAAAAAAAGCCCAAAATACCAGACAAAACAGACTCCCACTCCCATCCCAGAATCCATTCCACATTTTTACTAAGAATAAATTTCTCAATTAATCACGAAAGCTAAAGGGCCACTTGGAAGAGACTCACTTCATAAGGTGCTCAAACATTTTTTTCACTTACTGCGGTTATATAAAACTGTAAAATCAAGATTGCACACTACAGTATCTGAGGAAAATAATTTGCTATATCATCCATTTTTGATTTTACACATAATCAGAAATCCTGAAAGACAAAGCCACATCCATTTCAGCAAGAATAATTCAATCTTCCTAAATGAAAGGTTATAGGATATAAAAGACTTTTTATTTCTAAAAAGGAAAACTAAACAAAAATATTGTCTTTGTTTTTCTGAATTTTACAATTACTGTGAACTTTACATATTCACATCAATGTATTCAAAACAAAAACATCTTTGTTTTATCTATTAAGAAATACAGTCAAACCTGTATCAAGTGCATTGTTCAGATTCATTTGAGAACAATTTAAGATTACATTGCATGTGTGGTGGTTTTAGAGGGTTTTTTTCCCCCTAAAACATGATCCTGGTACCACACATGAAAGAAAGGATGATTCTTAAAGCATTTTATATGAGAACATAACTAAAGAATTAAGATTGTACCAGGCTGTTCAGGATCCTGGTTTTCCATCAAGATACTGTATATACTGGAAGGAGTTGATCCAAACCCCTCACTGAATCATTGCATTGTTTAGGTTGCAAGGGTCCTTTTAAGCCCATCTGCTCCAATCTCCCTGCAATAAACAGTGACAATTTCAACCAGATAGATGGCTCAGAGCCCCATCCAATCTGACCTGGAATGTTTCCAGGGATAGGGCATCCACAGGCTCTGGCAATCTATTCCAGTGTTTCACCACCCACATTGTGGGAAACATCTTCCTTATTTCCAATCTAAATGTACCCTCTCTTCCAGGTAAAACCATTGGCCCTGCCCTTTCACAACAGGCCCTACTAGAAAGTCTGTCCAAATCCTACTTATAAGCCCCCTTTAAGCACTGTTTCCCTGGAGTCTTCTCATCTTCAGGCTGAGTAACCTCAACTCTCTCAGCTCGTCTTCCAAGCAGAGGTGCTCCAGCCTTCACACCATTTTTGTGGCATAA
This sequence comes from Lonchura striata, assembly GCF_050655825.1. Taxonomy (NCBI): domain Eukaryota; kingdom Metazoa; phylum Chordata; class Aves; order Passeriformes; family Estrildidae; genus Lonchura; species Lonchura striata. The sequence continues at coordinate 78,264,892 of NC_140705.1, read as the reverse complement.
CTTGTCTTATTAACACTGAGATATATTCCTATAATCTAGTATCAAATCTCCCAACTTTTTCTTCTCTTAAAGCAGTGCTTTAAAAACAGCTCAGCTCATTTTTTCATTTCATTTCTCTCTCTGTGCATGAATCTTGAATTATTCCTGACTTATTTTCTACATATTGGCACAATGAGAAAATACATTAAGCCCATCTTTGAGCTTTTCTCAAAAATCAGTGAAAAGGTGAATGAACTCAGGCTAAAGGGACATTTGAAATTAACTCTTCCATTTTCTAACAGAAGCTCTTGAGGCCCCAGCATAACAGTAAAGGGTGTCCCAACACCTGAATTTTGTAAGAACTTTGCTAGTTTGTGCATACAAGGTGATCTCTGCAGATGTCTTGCCCAATAAGGGTTTGAAGGATATTAAGCTGGAGAAATGCCTCATTTCTTTATACCTGCTCTGAATAATGTGTATAGTTCTAGGAGCTGATTTTCTTAACTAAGAGGAATTTGGAGCATAAGCATTGACTTCCCCTGTGCTCCAGTGTTCTGAAGAGACACCCACAAGGCTTAAAGGACAACACAACAGGACATCACTGGGATAACTCCACCTCACATTCACCCTGTTCCAGGCTCAGCTGGGCTTTTCTAGGTTTAGCTTTTGATTTCCTTCCACACAAAGGAGTCAGATACACTCTGCTACAAAATTATTAACTCCCTAGGCACAGGTGGTACATCAGAATCCACTTCAGAAGCATTAGAAAGTATAGAAATAAGTTACTCTAAAAGGTGACTGCTATTAGGATATTTGGAAATGCATAATGCAGGACAGATCAGGTAGAAGCTACATAAGGCATAATTTAATTTCACAATAAAGTTCAGATTTCCACTGAATTCTGAACAGCCTGAGTAGAAGATTTTAGTATTGTAGACAGGATATCTGTATTTCATTTACAAAGGTTATGACTTGCATTCAAATTACTGAATCCATTTCAGGCTAAGACCACCTGTAAAACCAAGTATACTAATCATTTCAGAAAAGAGTAGGCCCTCAGACACAAAATCAGGGCACTTCTACACTACGATGACAGTAATTTCAAACTTATTTGCATTTCCACAGACTAATACATTTTATTCTGAAGACAGAGATCCCTTTTATTGCAATCTCATTCAGTATCTCTTTTGTTATTCTGAAGACAGAGATCCCTTTTATTGCAATCTCATTCAGTATCTCTTTTGTCACATGGAAAGAAAACAGATATTATTACTTAAATGTTTGGCATTTTATAATACCATTTTAACTATCACTGTGATGTTTTCCTAGTTTATGGCTCAGTGTAAACCGTGACAACAGAAAAAATTGATTAACTGGAATTAATATTATGATTAATTCACAGTTCAGTGCCTATGACAGTGGCCTAATCAGTACTTTTTATTTATTTGTCATCATCAGGCTTAGCTATAACAAATTCAGTTATGATAATGAAAAGGATCTAGAACCGGCACTTTAATCAGGACATAGATGTGGAGTACAATATATGTTAGTAAACCGGGCAGAACTTCCTCAAATACACACACATGCACACACCCTAGCACAAGTGTTCTTTATAGCTCTGTTCCACTATTCCAGGTCTCACATGTTTCTCTGAGTCTAAGACCTTATAGGAGGCACAAGCTATTCCTCTTTATTTCAAATTTGGGTCTAGTTTGAACAGACACTACGTCTCCAGAGCAACTAATAGCCCAGAATTGCAACTTTGTAAACAAGAAAATTAAAATTTAAGGCAGTACCTTCTCTTCACAAAGATAAAGCATATGTAGGCCCATCACCTTTATAGAGTGCAGCCTGTATACAAGAAATCTTAGTGGATTATATCCTTGTTGCAAAAATTGATACTAGATACTGTAGAGTGAACAACTCTGATGCAAACCAGAAGGGTCAAATACATTGAAGCTGTCTTGGATATGAGGGAAATAAAGTAATTTATCATCTTCGTATATGTTTTTTACCTCTATCCCTCAAGTTAGAGGTTTTTTACTTGTCTATACCTAGAATTTTTCAAAAAAGCTACCAAAAAGGATGGGGAGGAGGGAGGGATAAGAGGAGGAATAAATTAAAAAGAAGATCGAATGTCTCTTTTCATAGCTTCACGGATGAGGAATACCAGTAAGAGTCAAAAATCAGGAAAATAGTACAAAATAAATAGAGAACCTCTAATATATATGAGTAAGAGTGCTATTTTACACATCAGTGTTATGCTACCCTCCTTTTAATTCATGTCAATATTCTTCCATCAATTCCATTTGAACAATTTCCAAATTATCAATAGAGGATCACAAGTTTTCCCTTATACAATTTCTACAATTTCCCACAGTGATGAACACCAAAAATGTTACGAAGTTACTGTGCATGTAGACAACATTTAAATCCAAAAAAGAAAACAAGAAACAAATCCAAAAGTATTCACACCTTAAAATTTTAAGAAAAGAACACACTCATGCTCTCCAGTATCTGAGCTCTTTCCTGCTAAATTCTTTCAAGCTTCATTAGGCAAAAAAAAAAAAAAAAAAAAAAAATTAAAATAAGCTTTATTATCTAGAGCATTGGTGCCCCCATCACATGGATTATAGATGGACATTTATTCCTTCTATCGATTTACAACCATTTGATTACACTGTGCAAATATCCATGCACTGCACTGGACAAATTCCCATTGGGCGTAACTCCTTTGGGGTAAAAGGTTTCAAAAGAAGAAAATTCTATTACAAACAGGAAAAAGAAGACTGCAATTTTGTAGTAATCAAATAACTGTATTGGAGAAAGTGTTTGTAGTCCAATATCTAACTGGAATAGTTGGGATTTCAAAAAAGAGGACTCTATTCAGAGTTCTCACTTGCCTACTGAGTGGCTCTAGGAATGAGACTTTCTCTCTTGGCCCACCATTTTCTAAATTCATAATATACTAATATCCCTCATATTGCCTCAGAGTTATTGAGAAATCTTTACTTTTAAATTTAGTATAACTTATAATTTAGCATTTAACTAAAAAATATTAATAAGAACATTGATTTAGAAATAAAAGTTATTACAGTAATGAAAATTTGAAGTAGTGTTACTGGCTCTTGTTATAAAATTATATTTTCCAATGAAATTGGAAGAAGGATTTGTTCTCTAATCAGATCTTAAAAAAATATCCTCCATCAGTATGCTCTGGTACTTTAATTTTTAATTTTAGTTCTCTTCAGCAGACATAAGGGATTGTATTTCCTATTACACTAGGGGAAACTTCTTACTTTTAAGCTCAGAAAAACAAACACCTCTTTTACAATCATGGTTTGCAATTAACTTCTCATCTTTAATGTAAGAAACAAATTAATCTATAAACACATGCATTGTCACTTTTGTCTAATTATCTTGTATAGTTACAGAAAATACACTGCGTTACAAAAAATATGCACGTGTTGGTAAGTGTCCATGCATCCACTATTTCAAAGCATTTTCTTGGAAAGCCTTTTCAAGGTAGGAGGGGAAACAACAGCAGCAACAACAAAAAAGAAAAAACACAGCAAAATCCCCAGCCCTTAATAGCTCATTTATAGATGTTTTATGTTTTCCATTATAGCAATCTCCATTATCTCATATTGATATGCATATGTCAGCTATATTAAAGCCTTGTCTCATTTGTCATAAAAGCAATGACCTTTCAAACACTTTCCAAGCCTTCCTTTAAAAAAAATAACCACAAACATGCATGTGAGTGTCAGTAAAGTGGAAAATTAGCCTTTTGAAACAAGCAAACCATCCTCCCCACTGTATTAAGGAAACTGTAGGTCTGAACAGCAGCAAGGATGCTGAGCTACATGAGGCTGATTTCACTGCGCACGCTCCTAAAAAAAGTCCTTGACATTGAGAATGTTTGCCTCGCACATAGGTCCCAGAGCCAAACCTCCATCTGGAAGAGATTTGAACTACCATCCAGAGGCATTTCAGGATCTGAACCAAAGGTTTACAGCACTACAATCCAGTTAATTCTATTGCTTCTAATTCCAGCTGGACTTAAAGTCTTATCTCTGCACTCCAGGCCTTCAGATACAGCATATCACAGTAACACCAATTCCCAGAGAATTCAACTCCATGACCCAAGTGAGATTAAATCCCTCCAGATAGCCCAAGTAAATGGCTCATAACTCGTCTCTGTCACTTTCACTAATGCCTTTGTACCGTGAAAGAAACCAGCAAAGGTGTAAATATCTACAAATTATTAACTGTACTTTTTCCCTTGACTCCTATCAGCGATTCCAGTAGTCTGGTTCCTGCTGAGAACATCACAGATATTTACTGGCTGGACTTTCTCTTTAAATACTGCACTAATCAGCTGCTGAACATTTGTACTCTACACCTGAGTGTTACTATTTTTGATTAAACACACACACAGACATGGAAACATAAAGAGAAACATCAAGAAGAAGAGATACATCTTTGATGTAAGTTGGATTTAAACTCACTCAAGTCAGGTAATCCTGCAGCACATCTTGTGTTAAGCAGTTTCACCCCAAAGAAAGCAGATGTAAGCTGAAAGGGAGCATTTCAAGACGTGACGTATTTAGTTTCTATTTATCAGGACACATTTATTTTAATGAACTGAAGATACAATTCCCAAATATTCCTTTAGGATAAATAAAAGAAAAAGGTAATTATCTTCTTAAAATACTGTAGATTAATAAAGAGACATTCCTGTGCAAAACAAAGCCTGAATAAAAACCTGCAGCACAAACCTGGATGGTACTCAGAGATAGCTATCGTTCAACAAAGGTACCAGTTTTGTTTATTTTTTATTTCATTTTTTCTTTTATTTGGTTTTTGTTTTCCCAGAGAGGGGCTTTGGAGGTGCATAAGAAGAAGGAAATAAGGAAGAGGTAAGTAAACAGAATTGCTTCCCAAAGCAACTTCCAGAATTAGAAAGAAATATGTTCTAAAAGGACATTTCTAAAGATTCCAGTAGAAAAAAAAATCAGAAACATTAAAGTGTCTGGATTTTGCAATTCCAGGCTTATGAAGTTCAATCTGTCCAGAACACTGCAGAAAAATAAATAAGCAGAAAAAAAAAAAAAAATTACCTACCAGAAGCACTGCCCTTTTCTTTCCAGGGTAAGCAAGGGACCCTAAAAAGCCTTTGGACACAGTGGATGTCCATCATCATCCTTCATCACTGTACAGCACTAAGAAAGCTCTCCCTCAGTACTTCTTTCAGCAGTTTCCCCTCCATACTGAGGCAGGGCACAGGCCCAGGAGTGCCCCATAACAGGTGAGCAGCATTCTCACTAACAGCTGTGTGTCAGATGTGGCTGGGCTCCCAAATCAGAAGGGTGACTGCCAGCTGGGGACACTGGTCAGGGCTCTTGGTGGACCCTTGCTGAGTGCTAAATTCAGGACAATTCTTGGCCCTGTGTGCTGAGACAGCACCTGGATCCACTTGCAGACTAGGCAGAAGTCATCTAGGCTAATGCAGGGAACAGCTGAGTCAATCAAGAGCTGGGGGGAAAAGCTTTGGACGCTGTAAATGTGAATGGCTACACTTAGTAGCTACACTTACTCTATCCTTGCCGGTGGAGAGCAGGGAACATGGGCAACATACACATTTGTTAGTCACATCTGTATTTTTAATCAGATACTGGGGGGTGCCAGCATTATTTCTCGGAAGATGCACACAAAAACTCTTTTCCGGTAGTAAGTCCAGACAACGCTATATCCTCAGCTGTTCTCAGGGTGCTCTCACCTAAACTGATAAAAGCAATTGCATGAAAATTACTCAGAATTAAAAAAAAAAAAAAAAACCACAAAGGAAGCACTTTCTGTTTAACAGGTAAAGCAACCAAGGAAGATGTTTTATGGCTCATTTAAGTACCTTTAAGTAGAAAAGGACATTGTGCCTATGCAAACCCAATGAAGTGAGATCTGCAGGTTTACTCAGCAAAAGGGAAATTACTTGGTGTCAGTGAGGCAAGTAACTCATATTTGATTTTCATATGAAAATGAGGAGTAATCCTAGCCAGCACAGCTCAGTTTACCAATTGTAAGGCTGTGACCATATGCTAAAGACAGAAAGCCTTGATAATCTTCTTTCTGGCACATAATAAACTACCACAATAAAGGTACAAAACTGGCCCCCATTTTTAATAATCTCTATATTATTACTCATGGTACACAGATCCTAAGAAAACCCTGAACATCCATCAGCATTCCATGTATTTTGTTTTACCTGAAGCAAGCTTTGTAATTCTGAACAAGGTAAATGACACGAAGGATTCACACAGCTGAGACTGTCTTTATTTGACTTCAATAATATTTATGCAAACTAGCAACATTTTTTATTGGTAGTTATCCAAAATACTGAAGCTACTTAGCATGTTAAGCATATGTCTACTCCCTGTTTATCCTTTTTAAGTAATGAATGAGGCACACCAATGAATGAGGCAATTTTTTTTTCCTATATTAACATTGATTGTCTATATTGAGACAAGAGCTTCAGCCTCTAAACATTTTAGACATAGCACTGCTTAGTTTTGGAGGGTTTATGCAACTATGATGGCAAAGACCCACTACAGAAATTGTGATGCACCAGTAAATCACAGATCCACTGACATTCTGACTCCTATTCTATCTTTGAAAGCTTGGTTCAGAGACACCTTCAGTGGCATTTATTTAAATAAATATAAACATTTATCTGTGAACAAGATTGCCTATGCTCTCTTTATAATGGAGAAAAATACATAGTTTCAGAGCTGGATCACCTTATTCTCAAATAAATGTCTAGCACAAGTCAGATGATTTGTGTCCTGAAATTGTCTATTCCTTTTTACCACAACATAGAGTGAACTCGAACATGAGTATCTGTGTGATAAATGTTTAAGTTTAGGTGAGGAATCTATTTCTTACTGATTCTCAGATGGAAGAGAACTAGTTTTGCTTTGCTGGTTTTGATATAATAATTATTGAAGAGTCCTTTGTTCATGAAAAGAACTGCTGATATTAATTGCACCTCTTCAGGAGATATGAAGTCAGGGCAAATCTGATCCATTATAAAAGGGGCTTCTAGAACATATGTCTTCAGCACATGTTTAAACAGCAGATAAAGAAATAACTGAATTGTAATAGAGGCTTATTAAATAAGGCATAATAATGGGAATGAAAAGTGGCATTACCAACATAGAGGAAATTGTCTGATGGGAAAATTTACTGTGTCTAGACTTACCCAAATCCCCTTGGCCACAATGCTAAGTATAGAGATTAGGTGAACAATTGTATCTGAAGACAGAGGTAGACAAGGGCAGACAAATCTCCAACCAGAATGATTTTCAAAACTGAATAAAAAGTATGTTTGTGTGGGTCAGAATTAGATGATTACATGTCTGCTAATGTTCAACTTGAAAAATAACCATCAATTAGCATTATTTCTGGCTCAAGGATGAATAAGTTAAACTTAACATCTACAAGAGAAGTTTGCTTCCTGGTTTTTTGCTTCTTGAGAATGCTGGAAATATTAATCTGAAATCAGACTGATCAAAGCATTACAACTATATTATTGAACATCTATTTAAGGCTGAAAGAACCTTTATTTTTTAACATTTCAGTTAGATTTTGTATTTTAAAGAGAACCCTAACATTTTATTACCTGTGGATAGTCTCCATTCTTTGTTACCTAGCTTTTAATTTGATGGTGATCTTTCTTTTTTTTAAATTTAATATGACAAAACTCTTGCCTTCTAATTCATGACAATAGCTTGAACAAAATTAAAAAGGGATATAATGTTTGGGCTCTCTTGCATGTGATTATATGCCAGAATACTATAACCCAAATTGATGAATACATCAAATGCCAGGGTAGCATGATTATCAATCAATCTGTAGATCATTAACATGCTAAAATTCATTGATAATGTGTATTATAAATGCACATTAATGAGCATTGAAATAAGCAACAAGCAGATCCTAGTACACCTAGGACAACAATAATGGTCTTGAGCAAAGCTGAGTTTTCCTCTTTTACATAGATTTATATGGCTCCTCACAGCTGAAGGTAGGGGGCCACAGTGAATTTTTGTTAAGAAGTGTTATGTACAAAACAAGTATACATCCTGTTTTTCAAGAGCCTTAATTACACCTCTGTAATGACATGAGAATATCTCTTTATTTGAGCAGGTGTATGGATTTAATTCCTGGAAGAGGTCACACTAGTTCAGCAGCCCGCTATCACAGCAGTCCAGCTGCTTAACCAAGGCAGAATGTATTGCTGTGGCAAGGCAGAGAAGGATTTAAGCTTTCAGAGAAGAGGAAAGCTGAGTCCAGCCTCATTAGACTTTATCTCAAATAGGAAGCAAAGAAATAACGGGCCTTCATAAAAGGACAGTTTAGGTATCCTAGGGAAAAAAACTTCTCATGAGAAAAATTAAAGTTGGAGATTTGTACTTTTTATCTTTTGCTTTTAGCAAAGCTGGCAGCGGTTCTAACAATACCAAAGGCTTAAGATTATGCTCCACACAAAAGAAGGACACGAGTTTAATTTTACTCTATTTTAGTCTGTAATAAAAAGTATCAGGATCTTTGGTGTCTTTGACAACAAAGACAGGAGTGTCACTTTGCACTTTCAAAACAGCTTGCCATTTTCAACAGCAGAACATACTTTATCCTGAAGTACATTCGTCTAGAAATTAATCTGGTATATTGCTTAAGTATCATACCGAGCAGCTCATCTATGATTGATATACTTTTTATTATTTTTATTATTAAAATATTTAACTTAGATAAACTTTTTGTGTTTTTATCTCTGTAATTTTTGGCTCCAGTCTGCACTCCTTAATCACTAGTATGAGACATTATGATTTGACACGAACAAAATGAAAATCAGAGTTATGCACAAAGCTCAGAATAAATGTTAAAATGTACTGCCAGTCCACAGACTGGAAATGAATTGTGTCTTTGCAGAGCTTTGTATTTCAAAGCCTTGTAAAAAAAGCAATTCTGAGACTTTGATGAGTGCAGATCACATTTTTAGATACGTAACCTAAAAGAAGACTTAAAGGTCATCAAGCCTGATTACATTCTGTTCAATACAATAAAGAGCAGCCATGTGTAAATTCTTATTAAGAAAATTTTGAGTGATTCATGGCAGATTTTTCATTAGAATGTAATGTCTCCTTTGCTGTAAAGTCAACATTATGATCTACAGTTACTTCTTAGAGATATGTCTATTAAAGTAAACAGGAGGAGAGATGCTTTTATTTGTACCATTCTTATCTTCATGCAGAATATCCAAATTAAAGTTACATTCAAAACTACCTATCCTTCTGCCATTTCAAAGCTCTCAATCACAAATTTTACATGAAGGGTTGTTTCTTACAATACCTAAAAACTTTGCTATTATCCCTAGTATATGTTTTGTCAAGGTAAGATTATAATAAATAAATAAAAATGCTTATGACTTACTTAAGAACTACTTTCTGTCAATCTGCATCCATGTTTTTTACTCTGCAATCATCACAGCACTCTATTTGCTTCTTAAAGGTTACAGAAAAATATCCTTGCCTGCTCTTTAGAAGATAGCTACTTCAAAGACTCTTTTGAAAATGAACAGCCTTTAACAATGTTTGATACTAAGCCAGGAAAGGGCATGGACTAAGTAACAGAGAGGGAATGCTTAAGTTAGCACTGTGGGAAATGCCAAAAATTCAGTTTATCACACAAATGAAATTCTCTTATCCCCAAATAACTCTCTGCTCCACACATGCATATACCCAAAACCCTTCAGTGCTGATAGCCACAAAAATTCATATTTGAAACCCTGTTCTCAATTTATCAAATGCTTCTTGCTTCATGGGGTCAGATGGGGACTGGAGCTTATGATGAGCTGCTGGATCTGGGTTTTGGCATGGCAAGTGTCTGAGTGTTTGGTTTAGAGACAGATCTGAATGAGCAAGCTATACTTCTCTTCCGAAGAAAGAGCAGATGCTACACCCAGTCATCTTCTGTTGGTTGAGCAGCAGGCAAGAATATAGCACTATGTTTCTATATTTTAATGTGACTTGGATTAGAAAAAAATTGGAAGCTTTAAAAAAAATAAAAAGAAGAAAAATAAAAAAGCTAATTTTTTTTGTTGTTGTTTTCAAAAGAATGCCATTAATAGAACAGGGAAAATTATTAACAATCATTACTGTATAACTACCATTAAAACAAGCTTTTAAAGACAATAGGGCAATATAAGAGAATGAAATGGCATAGCTTTATGTTGCCATTGGGTTTTGGGATAGCTTTATTCTGTAACTTTAACAGATTGTAAATATTTACCTCATGAAAAACATAAATTCAAATTATTTATTTTATTTTTCCCACAAAGAATCTCATACAAGACAGATAACTAGAGGCTATAATTATAAATTACAAAATAAAGTATTTCAAGGGTTTCAAGATATAATTTTGTCTTTGTTTGCACGCTGGAGGGAAACATGACAGTAACAAACTGTGTCTGAAAACATTTATGTCACACATTATCATACTAGAGGAGAATGTGAGATAACTAAAGTGAGAGTCCCAAGTGGAATATTTCCAGATCTTTCTGGTTCTGCTATAGAGCAATGGACAGGATTCTAAGACCTGTAAAAACTTCTAATTTGTACATCCAACTTTATAGTTAATGTCCTCTCTGGTACTTGGAAAATTTTTAAATCTAAACCAAAGTTTTATAAAGCTGACTTTCAGCTTTACACTACTATTATAGGTAGTTATTCAGTAGTCAATATTAATTCCATTTTTTCTTTACCTAACTAGAAACTTTGTTGTAATTTTCTCTCCCATCCCATATTAAAATTCCTAAAGATTCTAAGTAATATCAATTAACACCAAGAAGTTGGAGGAACTTTATCAATTTATGTTTCCTCCAAGTTACTTGAGTGGAAGAAAAATAGTCCCTCTGTCAAGAATTATTGCTATTAGAACTATCCTGTGAGTAATATGGAATAAAACCATTTCACAGTAATATGTGTCCTGAAAATGGCCCTGATTCAGCAAGATATTCAACTGAATGCTTGAAATTTACATATAGTGCCATTGGCCTGGGCAGCTGTATGGTGAAAATTGAAAAATATTTAAAATGGATATACATAAAGGAAAACAATCAAACCTCTTTAAGTGTTTTATTTCCCCAGTCTCACTTTAATTCAACCTCCGACTAAACTCTAAGCTCAATAAAAAGTAATGCATAATCTAGAATCTTGGGTTTCTGGAAATAAGCAAACAGTATTTCATAAACTTTCATTTCATGAAATTGAAATGTCAATTATTCAATGAGCCTTTCTTTAAAGTATTCCAAAATTAATCTTCTAAAAATCCACCTATCTAGTATTTTTAATGAAGAACCAATCAAACAAATAAAAAAGCAAACAGATCTAAATTATGAAGTTAATATAGCCTTGAGAATAAGCTTTGTGCTCATAATACCATATCTCAGCTTTTTCTCTCCTGCACTGCCAGACTCCTTGTTACTTAATAAAAGTTTCTGTTTAAGTTTTCCAAATATAATAGCTAAAATTGATCTATAGCTCCATAGTTTAAAAAATAATATACACCAAATTGTTGATAATAATTTGCTCTGTCAACTACTAACCTATTAATATTATTGTAAGTCATTCTTTATGTAACCAGTGTGTCCTTAAAAGCCCTAACTCAGCGACTCAAGCACAGGGCTAACTTTCAAACATGAAAACACTCCCCATTGAAATAATGAGCTTTGCTGCACCTGGCCTTTAGGCAATTATGCTTCATGAGTCTTATTCAGCTCCCTGAACTTACATAGCTGCTGTACATTTCAAGGTATTACTGAAGTAAGAAACATGCAAAACAAACTTTATTATGGATCCTAACACCCCCAGCATTGTGCTTTCAGGAATTTCTCTGAACCTGCGAGGTATGCTAGCTCCCTCAAGGTAATGAGAAGTCCATGTAGCTTAAATATGAGATGAATTTCTGATAAATTTTAAAAAGTTAAGAGAATTTGCAGAAAAACAATGGGTTATGATGCATTATAAAACAGTAACAACAGTGAACAGTATCTGATCTGCAATGAGTTGGAGTATATTGTCAGAAGATCAAACTCTGACCCAACAAATTTATTCAAATTTGCAGTCTACTTTGTTGCTTATGGTTTTCTCACCCATTAAATTTTTTTGCTCTTTTTTATAACAATTTGTATCAGAAAGCTTTTATCGATTTTTTAATATTTATGTTTTCTATGGATAACAACAAAGTGTCATAGCAGAAGCTAATCAAAAATAGATTCTATTTTTAGATTTGTTTTATCTGTAATTGCATTGCAATAACTTCCGACTTGGCCATGAGAGTAATTAAAATAAAGCTGAAGTATTCTATACCATAGAAACTTCCACCTAAACAGTATTTTAATGGAAAAAATTGTGTCAGTTCTCAGATATTGTAAAAAAGGGAATGTCATTAATAAAACAAAGAGGTATTTGAACTCAGTAATGCTCTAAAACAAGCATCTTTATAATTAACACTACTGATATCTTGGGTATGAAACATAGTTTCATGGATATAGCTTGAAATCCGTGGAAGGACTTTATCACTATAATCAGTGTTATTTGCTTACTACACAGATGAAATGCGTTTCCAAAAATGGTTCTATGTGTCCATGCATTTGTATTTTCCCCTATAAATCACAAGGATTACTTCCTATTTACTTCCATCCCCCTGAAATAAAAGCATAGAGTGGCAGAGGGATCAAATTAATTACAAGTTTATGCAACTACACATCTTCATAAAAAGCTGCCTATAAAATATCTACATGCTATAACACCACGACCACAAAATTTCTTTGGTGCCCTAAAAATAAACTGAAGATGTGAAGCTAAAAAAATTAAATAATTAAAAAAGAAAAAGCCACAACCATATTGTTACACAGGGGCTGAAAATTAGTTTAACTCCAAACACATTTGTGGGTTTTATCCCTTGCAAAATGAGAAGGTTTTATTGTAATAGAAAGCAACTGCATACATTTTTTTTTCTAGATGTGGCTTTTCCCGTTACTTCTGAATAGGAGGAAATGCTCAAACCCAACAATTCAAGCCAAATTATGTGTCTAGGAACTGAAGTATCCCTCCAGGCCCTTACAAATTATTATCAGAAAGCCTGAAATTGTTGCATAATAAAACCAAGCACATGGAAGCAAAACTATAATTCCATCCTCATAACCCTTTGACAATGCCCACACAATGGTAAAGTAGGAAGCAACCTTTAGAGATCATCTAGAACAATCACCCTGCTCTAAGTATGATCAGCTGGAACCTGTTGCCCAGGCCTGTTTCCAGGTGGGTTTTGAATATCTCCAAGGGTGGAGACTCCACAACCTCTTTGGACAACCTGTTTCACAGCAAGGCCTCTTCCGCTACCACTGGACACCATTGGGAAGACAATGTCTCGGTCTCCTTCATGTCCGCCCATCAGGTGTTTACACAATTACTTGTATGTTAAACATTAAAATTAAAGTCAATTTTATTGTGGTGCTTTCATATTAATCTCTGAGTTCTTAACACTTCTTTTTTACTATTATTGCAGTCCCTACTTATAATAATTTTTTTTACAGTGTTCTCCTTTTCCCACAGTTTGCTATTTGCTTCTCTGCCTCACTGCCTACCCTTCTTCTCCATTTCCTACAATAGCCTTTGTTCAGTAGCCTGTTAGTTTCCCACACCCTTATTTCTTTTCGTTACCTTCTGTCTTGGATGGCCCTGTACCAACTTTCCCTGACTGTTTTCTTCACTTTCTTACTCTTCTCTCCACTCCCAGATTTCACTTACTGCTTTCCTTTTTTCTCCCTAAAACAAGATCGTTACTTTTCACAGTTCCACCAGCTCCCATCAATCCCTTTTTGGGACAGAAGAGAGAAACTGAATGCTAGGAACCTTTCTGTGTAATGAGCTCTGTCATGATTAAGATTCACTTGCTGGATAAAGCAAAGTAAATCTATAAAATAACCACATGCTTATCTCTTGCAGAAGCACAGGGTTTCTCCTCAAAAGAGGATATGTGAGGGTTTGCTGGCAGGTGAGCAGTGTGTGGTGCAGGGGCTCTTTGGTGGTGGCGGCACAGAAGCATGAGTGTGGCAGCTGGCTAATTATGCTGCAAAGAACTTGGCTGGTTTTCAATTCCCTTTCTGCATTTTAACAGATGTGTTGGAGTCTGTGGAATAGGGTGTAGATGATCCTTGGTGATATTTTTTTGCTGTTCCTTCAAGTGAAGAGAAGAAAGAGTTTGTTACAAGGGCTAGCTCTTGCTGCTTGCCCTAGAAGCTGCCTTCACCATTTAAGGTCTGGTCAAGGAATTCTGAAAGAAAAGGCTTAAGGACAGCCAGAAGTCACAGGTGAAATCTCACATAACCTTTTAGGAAGCTATTATAATAAATAGCTAAAGAATTATTAAGTGAATTGCATAGAGAGAGAATGACCCTATAAACAATCTCCTAACTTACATAATGATGTGCTTTACGACATCCCAATAATTGCTTTCCATGTGGTACAACAATATAATAAAACCATTTATTACATGGAAAAATTCCAGAAATATATGTTACTTGGAAACATTTTACATCAACTTTTCCTCAACTAATATTCACTTTTAACATATGAAATTTCATCAGGAATGTCTCAGCCCATTATACTTCCAAGGTAAAATGTGTTCCATGCAATTTGCTACAGGAAGCACCTTTCAGATAAAATATTAAAAGCTAGTATTGATCAGGAGCACTGAGGACCAGAAATTCTAATGGACCTAAAAAAAATTGTACCTGTTCAGCACCTTTAAAATAGATGAGCTGGTCCAGTTTTGCATTAGTGTTCCCACCAAGGCAACACTGCACAATTTGCATGTACATAATTATTATCTTAAACCCTTATAAAGTCACTCTTGTGAGTGACTGTAGAACTCAAAGTGATGTGGAATTAGAAGTATTTGGAGCATCCTCCATGCCCTAAATTTTATGAGTAACACTTTAAAACCCACCCAAAACAATGGAGTGCAGTTGAACTAGTTCTCTGTATAATATTCCTCTGTCCCCACTGTAGTTTTATGCCCCATTTCTCTGTGTGCTTGCAGCTCTCTGACCTATGAATCAGACACTTCTCTAAGAAGAGAAAACTCATACTGGAAAGCCCTCTACAGTAAAGGCTCTATTGCTCTGTACCTTAGTTTAACTATCTGCAAAACATACAGGATAACAATTTCTGTTTTGTGGCATGAACACAATTTGAATTAAGCACTGAGCAATGATAAAAAAATCAACATATCTGGGAAGCTATTTGAGATATCTCAAATTAAGATGAAAAGGTCACTGCAACAAGTAAAAAAATACAAGAAAATAATGTGTATATCCAAAAATCATGTTTAATTTCTGCATTCCCTTCTTGTCAAAGCAGAGAAAAAGAGAAAAAAATTATGAACAGAAAAAGAAAGACAAACCAGTATTTCACTTCAAATTTCAGTATAAACATACAAAAGATATTTGTGGTGGTATCTTTGGGTGGCAAAAATGGTCTTTGACCTTGTGAATCTTAAAAGATTTTCCTAGGCATGGGTAAGTTCATCTTAAAAAAAGATTCTCTCCATGGTGACATTTCCAAAATACAGTATTTTTTAAATGTTTGTAAGAACAAGTGAGTTCAGAGTGTGTGTTAGTTTAAAATTGCAAAAGAGCTATAACAGTTTAATTTATTTAATTTAAAAAATTCTGTGTATAAGCACATATAATTTTTTACTTGCGAGCAAGATCTTACTCTGCAACTTTACATAACCTGTTCCTGATCCTGCTTTTCATCTGTGGGGACTGGGAAAAATATCTCAGCTTAGATATGATCCACAGAAATAAAACATGTTCTTACACTGTGATATTTTTGAATAAATAGGAAATAGAAACTTCTCAATAAAACATTCTGGTTCATTTAACAATATAATTCATACTTTGTTTTTTTTTACCAAAATAATGGTGTTTTAAATGAGTCGTGTTCTTAAATTTTGTATCTATTTTTTGAATTAAAGCTTTTTAATGGGAGTCTGAAATATATGAACTACTTGCACCTTCCCATATTCATTAATAAAGAATTTAGTAAAGTATGATGATGCATAATTCCAACATGCTTTCTGTAAAAACCTCTGTGGATTTGAGCACGATTAAAATCATGCTATCATATTACTGACAAGGGCATAAAACCTGCAATGCTCCGAATAGAAGCTTCTCCTCACAGATAGTCCTGCTCCCACAGAAGTACAGCATGCATACTGAATATCCAAACAGTGCACAACCTACGCCTTAAGGTATGTGACATTAGCTGTGAATCAAGCACACTTCCTGTCACTGTCAAGGCAGGATGGGAATGAAGAGACTCTGACTCAGAAGGCTAATGAGAATAAAACTCTGGTTTATTCAAAACACACTGCTCTGCAAGGACCAACTCCATTGGCCCTGAAGTGAAAACAACCTACACCATTGGTGCAGAGTGCTTGATGCACAGTTATAGAACTTAACTATAAACAAGAAAAACAGGATATAAAGAATTATTTACATTCTCTCCAGCTCTTTCCCAGGCTTCTGCCTGGCTAGAAATTCTCAGTTTCTTTCTTTGACTGAATCCGAGACCCACACCTTCCCATGCTGCTCCCTAGTGATTGACACAAACATTCCGACTGACTTGAACAGACTTTGGATCAGATACTAAATATTGACCCATCTTTTTTTTCAAGCCGCTACAGCAGTACAGAGTATCCTCAGTACAGAGGATATAGATAGGAGCAATTGTTGTCTTTCTCCTAGGCTGAAGTCTCAGGATTGCAGGCACAGTTCTCAGTCCTTTGGCATGCACCTGGGGTACACAAATCCTCGCTCAGTGCTGGTATGGGAGGAGGCAGAAGCTGGGGCAGGGAGAAAAGAAAATCTGCATTTGATCCTCAGCCTTTAAGGAGCACCTGTCAGGATTTTGTTCCCTGTAGAAATGCAGTACAAAGACTTCTCAGGGCTGGTGCTGAAAGTGAATAACTGTACAGTTTGGCTAGTTGGTCAAGACATGTATATGCAAGGATTACTTCTAAAATGCCACATACCCATTGTTATGAGAGAAATATCATAGAGGATACATAAGAATACTTAAGACACATATCATAGAGGATTATTTTATTACTTAAAAAAACAATGGGGAAAATAATCAACACAAGTGACAGTACAAAAAATTATCTGCCTCTCTTGATGGAGTTTTTGGTGTTGAGAAAAGGACAGTGAATGAGAAAAGTAAGGAATGACAGTGAGATGGAGTAACATAGAGGTTTATTATTTCTCAAATTATCTGTGGCACAGCTAAGTCAGCCCCTTGTTGACTCTGGCAGATTTATACAGATGGTGTTTTTTAAGCATATGTACTGTCCTTGAGTGGTGCCTCCAGGTCATAAGACATATATTTTACTATAACATCAAGCATTAGTTTCTTGTTTTCCCACCTTTCCCTCTCCTACTCTGTTGTGGAACAAAGGGCATGTTTTACTGACCTTATATATCAGTAGCTTTCTCTTTGGGGGATTGAAATTGATGTTTCAGAGCATTGTCCTTGCTTTGTTATTTAAGAGTACGAAGTGCTGTGACTATACAAGATGCTGAGGTTACACTTTGCTACGTATGGCAATATGTAGCAATGTCATGACAATGTGAACAAAGTCAATGTGAACAAAGCCTTGCAAGGTGGTTCTTCCATCATTTATTTGCCATTTTATTTTTCAAAACTGTAACCTTATCAATCAGCCACTTGCTTCTGTACTATGTTGTCATTTTGCAGTGAGAGATAAAAGAAATGCAGGTAAATTTGTACATCAGAAATAAAGTATTTACTGGCAGTTAAGACTAAGGAGAAGTACCAGGAATACTTGATACCTAAGAATAAATATGTTAAAAAGATGTTAAAATTATCCCAAACTATACGTTATGGGCAGATGAATTTCAGAATTACACAGTTGCATCTAAAATTTCACTTAGGTTTTCCCAATCTAAAATTATACAATCATTACTGCAGTCTTATATTGTCACAAAATCATACCTTTAATGTTACAGCATGCTCAACTCCATGGATTCAGTTCATGAAACAAAGTTTAAATCTCAGACTTATACTTGAGCATATTATTTCTAAATAATGTGTCAGGAAGATAAAGTAGTTTGTAGTTTTCACCCAAATCCAAAGATCAAGGGATTGCTAGGATCACCCATTGCTGTTACCTTATGTGTCTGAAAAATATGGAAACAAATTACTTTATCTTCCTTAAATTATGTTTCATGCTAATTAACTAAGAAGTTAGGATGTCTTTTTTTTCTGTCCCTGTTGGAGTTTAACTTTTACCTGCAAAAAATTTAATATTGCTGAGTCAGATATGAAGTATGGTGGTAGAGCAGATGAGATGTCTCACAACAGCTCCCAGGCTTTCTTCAGACTTCTGCTGAAATATGGTATGTGTAACTATGATGCTGTTAATTTAGATTGGGAAGTCCCATGTTTGTGGACACACTGTTAAATGAATTCATCTTCTTTCACCAATTACAGAAACTAGTTCACTCTGAGAACATCCTTCAGGATGGTCAGGCCTTTGAGAGCGTTGCTTTTCTTTTTGCCTTTTCATTTTCATTGTTGTCACCCATTGCCATAAGTAATAACTAAGCCTGATATAGCTTAATTAAACACTGCCCCTTTGTCCTATCTTAATATATCCAGCAAGACAACTCTGAAATATCTGGAACTTGCCTATAATAGTTTAATAATGTTATAAGATACATTCTTTTCTTTGATCATTATGATGATGTTTGCTATGCAACTGAAAGTAGATAATTCCAACAAGAGATAATTGCTGGCAGTCAGGAAAGCAGATAAATACTTTTTAAAGCCCCATTCTCTCACCCTCAGTAAATTATGCAGGTGCTATTTGCTCAGGCCATGTTGAGATCAATACTGGAATTGTGAAAGACAGAGAGAAGCCAGGTAGGAAATTATGGCAGGAATAAAACTTGAAGAAACCAGAAATCCTGGGAATGGCATGGAAGAAAAGGTCCCAAAAGGAGAGAAAGAGGGAGAAAATCAAAAGCTGTCTGGAAGCTGAAGTCCACTCAACAGAAATTGAGTGTTTGGATTAAGACTGACAAGTATGGATACTTGTTTGCATTAAAATAGCCTTGTCTTGATATGCACTGTCCCTACTATTAAATTAAACAGCAGTTTATTTCAAATAAGCTGGTTTGGGTCACAAAATTCATCTCTTTCCAAAAGATACTGCAAGAATAACTCTAATGCAACCTGACATTTTGAACAATTACAACTGGCAGAAAGGCTGCAGTAAATTGGTGAGGGAGTCATATAAGCAGGGGAAGGGACTATTAGATTGAAGGCTGACACAAAATGGCTTTAAAAAGTACCTGTAATGACACGAACAAATAAAAAAACTGCCTTTGTCCAGTGGAAACCTGAAGTTTCAGGTTTGATCAGAAAAACATACCCACTCTAAAACTCAAAAAGAGCCAATATTACACTTGTACATTTTAAATTGAGAAGACAGCACAATTAAAGAGAAGCAAATCCAGTGTGGAGCTGCTCGGCCAACCCTATCTTTTGAAAATGTTGTTTTCCACAAGAATATCAACTAAATGGTGAAAAAGCAAAAATAACTTATTTCTAAAAGTCTTTCATCTTTCAGACTATCAAAGTATAAACAAGAACATTAAGAAAAGCCATTACCTGACCTAAGACATTTACCAGAAAAAAAAAAAAAAAAAAAGAAAAGACAGAAAAAACAGCCAAATACAAACAAAGCAAAGCAAAACAAAAATAAGAAAAAATATTCTGGACATGGAAGCTGGCAAATAATTATCTTCAGAGTCTCAAATTATAGAAAATCCAGATATCTAAGAGGAAAAAGCTCTAGTTCCTAAGCTAGCTATACTTACAGGAAGATTGAGGGCTCTTTGCAGAAGGCCTACTAAACATCTTGAGCTAAATGGAAATAGGACAGTGAGTCCTAAGACATCACTGCTGCCTGGCCTTTCCATCCATCCTGCTCCCAGATTCACAACCAACTGGAGCTAAATGGGTGTCACTCTCATCTTCATTGGTTTTGTCAGAAGCTCTAAGGACAGCAACCGAGCAACTTAGAGTTTCTACAGGCTTGGGATTGCCTTGTAATACATATAAGGATCAAACCCTTAAGGTTTGAAAAGTGTTTTTTATTTCCTCTAGTATCCAGCCTTTTCTTCTGGCAGCACAGACTCCTTGCTGCAGAACAGACTCCTTGCTGCAGCACATCGTTCTCACAGCTCAGATGTTTGACTTTGCAAAGCTTCACTACGTCTCCTACCTCTCACTCCACACAGCGCTCCATTTAGGACCAATTAATTTTATTATATAATTTCTAAAGCTATTAAGTATAACAAATACAAGAGGAGATTCTCAAAATAATTAATAAGCTATATAATACAGATCTATTTCTAAAATATCTATTCTTTCACATTGATGGGGGTACAAAGAAGGAATTATGGAGATTATTTTAACTAATAAGATTGGAATTGAAATGAAATGGGGTGATAAAAAACGTGTGCAGTGAGTTTCACAGCCAGGCAAGGACATTGGGGTTTTCAAGCAGGTATTTTGCCCACAAAGACCAGAAAGGTGTCAGCTCTGCAACAGCTATACTCCTACTAACTTCTTCAAATCTATCTTTGTGCAGTGTTCTCTAAGCATACAACAAAAACAATGCACATCAGTCTTATCGTCAAGATGCAACACTGAAATTACTTATATATTCTTTTGTGAGTTTGTGTATGTACACTCTGTGTTCCCTGGCTTGTTTTTCCTTAACCTCAATTGCTCCTCTACCCATATCTATTCTTCATTGTACAGATACAATTTATGGCACTGCTCGCTCTGCTGAAAAGTATTTTCTTTCAAGCTGTTTATATTTGGATTAACTTTGATATCTGTGTTTTAAGAGACACTGTGTATTCACATCATTCATCTTCCCCTAACAAGAATCACAATATATGTGGATGTAAGCAAGCTCTAGAAAGCAGCCAGCTATGAACTGACACCAGTCATGCATCCACATGGCACAGACTACATGAGGCCAGCTGGACCTAGCACCATCTGGGATGAGTAAGGGCATTACTTTTCCTGGAGATAAAATGTGTCACCCCAGGGAGTCACATGAAATACAATCTTTTCCAAAATTATTTTTCTATTTTTTTTTTCCCTAGCTATTTAAAATACATATGCTTAACCTTGCTTATAGTAAGTTCCCCCTGGGAAAACTACCAAAAGAGGAAAGACACAGTATCGGCATTTTTGCATTTCTTATTTTGCAATGTTAAATTGCTCATCAAATTTTTCATTGAAGCCATTTCATAGACAATAGAACAATATTCCTGATTGTACTTAATATGAGGCAGCTAGCATTAATAAAATTGATTTTCCAGTTTTTCTCTCCCATAACAGTTGGCAAAGTCAGATGCAAATTGCATCCACCTGTATCAAGGAGATATTGACCCCAGGAGAGAACAGAAAGAGTTACTGACATAAATATCTTACTGATAAGGAGACTCTGGAGGGTGCATAGATTTTACAGAAAGACCCTCAAGTCTTCCTATTCTCTTAGGAAAATCATCTGTTTCTGAGGATGATGCAAGTGTGGAGTTTTGTTTTTACTTCCCAGATTGTAACATTTCTCTGAGCAGACTTTTCACCATCAAGAAGATATGATACATGATGAGGTACAGGTTCCTGAGTATTTATTGCTCATGGTATTTCATAAAAAAACCACCCAACTGAATTGCAAACCAGATTACTGAACAATTTAAATCAAATAATTTTTCTGAAAAATATTTTCAATGAACCTTTAAATGTCTCAAACTAAAATAAAATTCAGACTAATGTCATCTCCCACTTCTTTAGACTGTGAGATGGAAAACAGTTGCTGTGACAAAAATTCTTCCATCTTTTGTTTTATGTGAAACTTTCAGAAAGAGATCTCATCAAAATTAAAAATAAAAAGACATTTTCTAATAAGTTACTGCTTGATCTTATGCAATAGAAGGCTCTATAAAGACAGTTTCAGATTGTCATCTTGATTTTGTCTATCCAAACCATCAGAGTCCCTTTCATTTACTCTAAGGAATCAAAGAAAGTCTTTACTCAAAGCTGTGAAATATTTTTCATTGTGTTTGTTGTCAACATATTATTTAAAATTAAGTTATGATGTCAGCTATTTCTTCTAGTCTAAGAGAGAGCAACTAAACTCTTCCTCTTCCTTGGCATCAAATCAAGCACTGAAAGACCAGGCCACCTTGTTTTCTTTTCTAGTCCAGAGTTTCAGAAAAAAAATAAAGAATCAGAAAAACATATTATGACAGCTAATCATTTGCAAACATACAACTCTTTCAACATCTGCTATGTTCAGCTTCATTTTATAGGATCTGTCTTGGCAATATAAATTGCACCTGGCTTCAGAGGTGCTTTGTGCCACACAGTGAAGAAAAACAATCATGACAACTGAAAAATAAAGCACAGGATGCAGGCAGAGAGAGAGCTAAGAATGTAGAAGCTGTTCACTTTTTCTAGAATTATTTTTAAAGAATTTTATGTTAGCTTCCCCGTATTCTTTAAGCAGCACAGTTTTGCCAATGGAAGAAAAGTGACAACTACTGCATTAATGAAAGGTGCCAAACAACCTCAAGCATTTCCAAAAGAATCCCCTGAAACAGCTGCACTAAAAGAAAGCAATTTATTCCAGCACACACAGATGAATTATGTCAGTAGAAATTTATTGCTACAAGAAGTTTTTGGGGTTTTTAGACACAGAGGCTATATTGTAACCATTCCAAGAAATGCAGCAATTGGGAAATATGAATTCCACATGAACTATGAAGGAAAGAATGAATACATTAAAAATAAGCTTGACAACATAGCACATACCATATAATACACACACAAAAAAAGTTTTAATCACTATTTCACTCAACCATGTTTTCCATAAATGTATAGATGACACATAAAAATATTAACAATGTTAACACATACAGTCCAGGTGTATGAGAGGCTAGGTGCTTTTCTACTTTTGAAAATAGGTTAATCAAGGAATAAGATAATGCATTTATAATAAATTCTTGTATTTTACAACACTGTACAATTCAAAATACTTGAAAAATTGTCTAGAAGCAGCAGTGGCCCTTTTCTTGATTGTAATGGTCTACATATATACAATATTGTACACAGCATTTCATCCATGAGTAACAACAAACTCTCGATGCAAAGCACAATTGAGGGTCCTCAGTGGTGAATTGGTAAATATTTTAAGGACAGTGTAAGAACAAACATTTCTTTGAAATCTGAAAAGACAAAAGACTTTAGGTAAAGCTAAAAAAAATTCCTTCATAGTAATGAAAAGAAAGGGAAAAAAGACGTTTCAAAATCCTACTATTAAAACAATGTTAAAGCACATAACAAAGGTTTGGTTTGTTCTTTAACACAGTCTTTTCAACAATATCTTTGAATGTGTACTTATATCACAGACGATTTAATGAGACGCTTTCCATAATCAAGGACAATAATTTGCAAATCTTGCAACCAAACATATTTAAGATATCTAAATACTATCATACAATACTCCATTTAATCATATTAAGTAAAACATTGGTTTCTATCTCTGTCGTGATAAACAATCTCATGAAAATTACTAAATAAGTCTCTTTTTTCCCCTCCACTTAATTTTCTTTCATTAAAGCAGTTTAGTATTTCAGGTAATTCAGGAAGAATGGAAAAGAAGGTGTTCCAGAGGATAGGATGCAATCACGGGAGCTACTAAACCTTGCACCTTTTCAGCTCTTTTATGACTTCCAGGCTGAAAGGGTCTGTAGGGATGTGTAAGGATCCAGATACATTTTCAACAGCAATCCTTAATTCATTCAGCTGACTTCCTCTAATTTACTAAGAAGCCCCCAAACTTTACTCTGAAACATAGCATGCCTCCTGAAGCTCCCTGGAATTGCTGTTTAAAGGAAAAGTCTCAAAATATCTGTTTCTGATTTTGTAGCAGCTCCTGTGCACTGGCTCTAACAGATGCAGAAAGCATACCGTGTTTCTTTCCAACCGAGCTCCTGGAGGCACCACCGAGGTAAAGCCTCAAATACAGCCTTATACACACTTGAAATCTGGCCAAGCACTGGCTTGCAGGTGTTGGGGAAGGCATAAGCAGCCCAGAAAACATAGTGCAAACTAATAAAACCTATTTTTGAGCGTTAAGAGCTAAATTTGTGCTAGTAAATAAAGTATAAATTACTGAACACAGAAACAGATGGATATTAAGAAAATAACCAAAGCATGCTGGAAATTAAAATATCCATCCAAGTTATAATTGAAGTGTGTAATCTCTAATATACACATTTATCTTAGAAGGATCTTGTCAAGCTGTTCCTTACAACTTTTTCAGCATTTGTTACCAGGCTGTAAGATTGTGAAAAATTTTGCTTTGATAGAGAAGTGAGTTATTGATGAGCCAGAGAAAGCACTGCCAGCCTCTGGGGAAGCTTTCCCCACTGTCCTGGGTTCAGCTGGGATACAGCTAATTTCTTCTCAGCAGCTGGTACAGTGCTGTGTTTTGGATTCAATATGAAAATAATGTTGGTAATACACTGATGTGTTTTA
Organism: Lonchura striata; assembly: GCF_050655825.1. Classification (NCBI taxonomy): domain Eukaryota; kingdom Metazoa; phylum Chordata; class Aves; order Passeriformes; family Estrildidae; genus Lonchura; species Lonchura striata. The sequence continues at coordinate 78,240,140 of NC_140705.1, read as the reverse complement.
GGACTTAGGAATAACTTAGGTTGCTCCTCAGTCATGTTCATCCTAAATCAAGGACTTTTCTGTGTCTCATGTTCTACCAGTGAGTAGGTTCACAAAAAAGCTGGGAGGTAGCATAGCCGTGACAGGTGACCTAAACTGGCCAGAGGGCTATCCTACACCATAGAAAATCCTGCCCACAATTTAAATTAGGCAAGGTGCCCAGGTGAGATCTGGCATCAGTCAGCAGGTGGTGAGCAATTGTATTGTGCATTACTTGTTTTTTTTTTTATTTTTATTATCACTAGTTACTACTATTGCCATATTTCACATTGTTTCAATTATTCATCTGTTCTTATCATAAAAGTTTTTCTTTTGCTTCTCTTCCCCTTTTCACCAGGGTAGGGGAAGGTGAGTGAGCAGCTGTGTGGTTGCCAGCTGAAGTTAAACCAGGACACTCACAGGGACAGTATTGCAGCTCACCCCTGCACACAGGGACCCTTCTGAAACAAAGGGTACATCTTTGTCATCTTGCTTTCCCCTTCTGATTTCTTCTTCAAAGAGCCAAGTCACAGAACAAACTAAATCTAAGTGATACAACTCTTGACCATTCTACTTGTGCTTTGCAATCCTTGAAGTAAAAATCTGTTTCCCTAACATGAAAAAAAAACCCTAAACACTTTTTTTTTTTTTTTTTTTTTTTTTTTTTGTATTTGTCAGCATAAGACCATCAGGAAGATACTCAGAAACTTGGGGAAAAAGCCCACCAAAAAAACAGACCCTGTTCATTTGCTTCTAAGTTGCAGACAAATAATTAAAAACTTTTGAAAATGTAAAACCAGTGATGGAAGTACATCCTACATCTTACTATGATGACATCTGGCCAAAGCAAGTCCTTGTTACTCTACTGATACAACCATGGTTTTGTAGCACATCTCATCTAGTTCTAATTAATGTGGTACAAGTGTGCTTATCAAACTGCTTTCTCCCAAGCAAATTAAGCCACTGCTGTACTTCCAAAATTTCTCATTAATTGTGTTTATGGGAGAATTTAAAATACCTTATGGCTCAACATGAGACTGAGTCCAGGGAAAATGCATGCAGAATGGCAGCAGATTAATAAAGTACCAACCTATTCTGGTTGGCTTTTTAATTAATGAGCAAATAGGAAAGCAAATAACATGCACAAGCAAGAAAAAAAAAAGCATAAATTCAAGTGACAGATTATGTTTATAATAACAACAAAACACAGCTGCTTGCCAAGGCTATTAATGTAGTTTAATTATGTCACAGGTAAGATTTGTGTATAAATAATTAAGGCACCTCACACCAAAGAGTAAAATAATTTGCTAAAATGCATTTGGACAGACACATTATCTTCCTTCACAGAGCAATTATTTTTGGAAATTCAAAAAACATGCCTATGCCTCCAAAGACACTTACCTTACTAATTTATACATAATTTTAAAATCTTTTATCCTCAAAGAAATACTGAAATTATTTCATTGCTAGGACCAGAAGAAGAGCTGAAAAATTAATACTTGGATATTTTCTTATAACTAAAAGATATTCACAGTTGCTATAAGCAAGATGGATGAGCCAGGAGGGGAGAAGGATGGGATGCGTAAGCCAGGGCTGAAAAGTGGATTATTGATTTTAACCATCAGGCAGACATCAAACTGTGGCAGTCACACATAATAAGCAACATATGATTCAAATTTCCCTTTAATTTCATGGACACTCTGCCTAAGAGGGCTCATTGCTTTTGATTGTTTTTTTATTCAGGATGATTTGACAAAATTAGCTTTTGCTGTTCCTTCATTTATTGTTGATGTTTTATTTTCCACAGCATTTTAAGAGAGAAAATGGACTAGTAAAAGCTCCTGATTAAAAAAAAAAATCGAATTGCTAAGAAAACAAAAATTACATGCTAAGCTAGGATTTCCACTGTTTGTCCAAGCAGTCTGAATCAAACTGATGAAACTAAACAAGTGCTTTCTGTTAAATTCCACTTGTACTACATATATGTGTGTGTGTACATATGTTTGCCTTGCTTTAAATAATAATTGTAATTTTTTCAATTGCCACATAACTGAAACAAATGCTGACTTAGTCTTATACAGTGAATTTTATGTGAGGAACTAGAAAGTACTTTATGTTGAGATTCCTTTTACATCTCATCAACACATTACATCACTACATCACATGGAGGGAAAAAAGAGATATTTGGGATTGCTGTGCTGCAGAAAGTACACTTCAAACATACAAGCTCTATAAATGTGAATTATTCTGATTCTTTTGCATAATATTATTGTTGAGAATTTTGTCCTCTATATGCAATAATACTGAACTGCAGCCTATGAATCTCTCCATATTCAGAGAAGAACTGGCTTCAGTTTTAAAATAATAACATACATTTTGAGCAACTTTTAATTCACCTCTTATAATAATTTGCATTTTGTGATCCCGCTAAAGTATCTCAGACTACTTGTCAGAAGGAATATTTGGCTAATGCCTAAAATAATCTAGAATAAAAATGGATAAAATAGCATAGTCATAAACTCTACATCTCACCAAAGTTTGTACCAAAGTGCATACTGTTAAAAAATAGTGGGTGGTAACCATCTCAAAGGATTAAAACAATTCCATGTTCAGAGAAGCAGCTTTTATCTAACTCTTAAGGAGCAATTATAAGAACACAGCAAAAGGTACAAGCAGAGCACAAAACCAAGACAGAAGAAGGACTCAACAAACCCTTAACAAGAAAAAAAAAAAAAACCAGAAGAGAATATATATGTGAATGCAAGAAAAACAAAAACCTAAAACCATAAACAAAATATGATCAAAACTGCTTAGAAAAAGATCTGGAAAGAAATCCACAAACAAACAAACCAAAAAAATCAAATAAAGCTACAGAACTGTATTGGTTAGGTCTGAAATCACTAGGAAGTATTTCAGTAACAAACATGCAACAAAAGAAACTTCCCTTTATGAAGTATGATTTTTTTCCTATACTAGTAGTACAGTTATTATTGAAAATACAGTACATGCATTTAACAACTAAAAAGCATTGAATTTTTTACTCTGAATACTACTAGGACAGAAGAATCAGAAGTATAACTAATTACTTAACCTTCCCACCTAATTGGATTTAATTTTTAAATGGACCTACTTATAGACTTCCATGAAATTGATTCTCTGCTAAAAAAAAGATGTAACTTTTTGAGGATAAAATATTTTTAGAACAGAACTATGAATGGAACAATGAATATGGCTTAACTGCAAAAGTATTGTGAAATCTTGATAAGAATGAGAAAAAAAATAATTGAAAAAAATCTGGTGGACAGCCCTGTGGTGGGCACAACTGAGGAACTGCTTCCAATTTCTAGCAGACCAGAGAAGATGATTCACTTTATGACAATCACGACCCATTTTAAGACCTGCTTCAAACCAGATAACTCCATGGCAGTATCACTGTCTGCTTATAGATTGACAGGTTAAAACATGAAACCTAAACAATGACACCACCTTGAAGAATGTTGCCTCAGAATGATATGTAGGTCTAGAAACCATGTCTGGAGTGTAAGAAAGAAGGAATGTGATTCTTAAGTGAGCATAGGAAGGGAGGTGACTAAAATTTGCAGTTTATTCAGTGATTCAATATTGAAGTTTTAATGAAACATCATCCACCTTCCCACATTGTTTAGCAAAAGATTCGAAGGCAGATCCCACCATGAAAGAAACTAAATATTTGTGATCTCTTGGAACTTGAGAATTATTATCATTATTGCAATGATTAAATTAAAGGGAAAACATAAACATAACAATTAACAATTTAATTCACTGGCATTTGGTAAATGAAGAAGATCTTGATTCCCACTAACCTACAAGTACTAGGACAATGTAGTCATACTGCAGTATGGACCTACTGTGCTATAGGTATAAAATAGCATAAATATTTAGTTAATTCAGGTGAAACAAAACCATTCCTGAAGAGGGCTTTTTTTTTTTTTCAAGTTTTATATATAATAAACCACATTTATCTTACCAGCTTTTATAAGGCACAAAGGATCATCTTTAGGTGTCACAGTGGACACAGTTTCAGAAGCTGTTATATGTGACTCCCTGAATTTACCCTCAGCTGAAATTACACTCAGATGGCCTAATTTTAGCCCATGGCTTTTCTTTGCATTAGGCTTTTTTTTTTCTGTCGAGAATTTTCACTTGAAAGTTAAAACCTATTATTTCAATGCCCCATCAGTTGCCTACCTTGGAACTTTTTGTAATTGCTTGATTAGTTGTAATAAACTTACTTTCCTATCTGCAACACACTGCAACACAGAGAGGTACAACTTAGATGACTAACACAATGCATTATTGAACAGCCCAAATTAAAAGAGAATACAATTAAGGCTGCTATCTGTCTGGATGATGGATGCTCTTTGTTTTCCTCTTTTTAAATCATGAAATTAGTTTTCTGTTTCACCAGTTCAGCTTGCAAATCTTCCATAGAAGATTTTTAAAATACTGTGTTTCAAGGGAAGTGGCAACTCTCTCCATCCCAATGACCTCTGATATTTGACATCCTGTCCCTCACTCCATTTTCCCATATCTGATTATATATAGGGAAAGGTCAGAAATTTTACTTCAGATACCAGTGTGCTCACAGGACCTGACAATCAAAGAAAAATCTTAGTATGGAGGAAAATAAACAAAAGCTATCCCTTATCCTCAGCCCCACAGCTCTTTGGGATGTCCGATTCTTTCTTGTACAAAAATTCCCCAAGATAAGAAATGTAAATTAATTCTATAAGCTATGAATAATTTGATTCTCTAAAAAGCTGTCATGGCAGGAAAAACAAGAGGTAGCTCAAGAAGGAATCATTTGGAAACACAAAAAGCAGCAATGAAGTTTTCTCACATAATTGGAAAACCTGCAGATTTTCCTGAGAATTAGCTGAAGATTCTATGATCTATTTTGTCCTTGTGCCAAAAAATCCCATTAAGAAATCCTTAAATAAGAAGAAATCCTATAACTGTCCAAAATCAAGGGGTATCAAATACAGCAGTATCTTACTGTAGTTTTAATATTTTTTCTTATTGCATAAATAACATGCTTTTGATATACAAATTCTCAACAAAAGATGGTAATGTTCAGAGGCTTGATAACTCTATACAGTACTTCCAAATCAACAGATCCCATCATATTAAAGTGCTGACACAATGTCTCAGAAAATCTCCATGAAAATTCAAATATGCTTGGCTTTGTAACTGGCATGTTTGGAAACAACTGCAAGATTGGTTATATAAGTACAAGTGACCTAAATACTGAAAGAGTGTAAAGAAGGCACCAGTATTTTAAGGAGATGTGACTTCAGGCTGTCCATATTTCAACATATTATAAACTATTGCCATAATCAGGTTGAGAATTTCTCTTTAAAGGCTTCCTTTAAATGTTCCAAAATTGTCATTCTTCTGCATACTAAACTGGATAGAATAGCTAATATATAAATCCAGTGGGAAATTAATATGGAAGTCTAGTCATAAAATAATAAAATATCATGGAACTTGAAACTTGAAACTTGAAAGCAATAATTCTAGGGAATATATTTTGAGACCCCCTTTTTCAGAAACAAAGATAATTCTGAAAGACATGATGTGGTGTGATGTCACAGCAGTTGGTGATGTAAAGATGAGTACATAATGGAAAGGAAAAGGGCCAATATAAATTTCTTTTGTATGCATCAAAGATACTCCATCCCTGGAAAGAATGATAAAGTGCATTTCCTATCTATATCTTGCATTATGATACCTTTGTTTAATCCTCTTTCCAGAATATTCACATATATGCATACAACAGCCAGGGTAAAAAATTCCTATACATTTTAAGGCTTTACCTTGCTAAAGAAAGAATAAATGATTAAGCAAATAAAAAGGAAGCACATAAGAATACATTGTCAGGCAAGAGAAATGCAAAATATTAAAAAAGTCCCTAAAAATTTATTTAAAAGTTTTATTCTTGTTATTATAAAAGATGTGTATTTAACAACCATTAATGTATTAATCCTAAAATACTCTAGTGAAATAAGAATGCATTATTTATCTTTTTATTCTTTTAGACAATAGATTTTGGTTTCCAGTTCACTGAAGTATTTACTGGAGTATTACATTTAAGCACTTGACTAATTTCAGCTTTCTAACTGAACTACAAGCATCTTACTTTTTCAGGACCCTTATTTATAGAGTTCTTAAATATCCATACCTATGAATAAAATTCCAGAAGAGCCAGAAGTTGAAGTTCTCTGAGCTTCTAACCCAATGCCTTTGCTGAGAGCTGATTTTTCTTTTTCTCCTATTCTTTAAACTTACAAAAAGAGCAGTAGAAGCCAAAGGCACTCATAAACATATCCAGGAGATTAGCAACACTGGTAAAAGCTGAATATTGAGCTATATCAAGCATTATCAGTGAGATAAAGCAGCAGACTATTATGTTTTTTTCCCACATCTTGCCAATATTTCTTCTATGTAACAGTAAACATTCTTGTGTTATTCAGTAAATTCACAATGACATCTATAGTATTAAACATAGATCAGAAAACATAAAGCTTAACCTGTGTGTGTGGACCTGAATTTATAATGCATACTGAACTGTCTTCCTTTTGCTCTTGTCTATTATATACTCAATAATTCAAAAAAACAAGCCCAATAAAGAACAGGACTGAACACCAAGTTTCCCATATTATTATTTGGTAGGAAAAAACTTATTTAGAAGAACCTAACAATTGTATATTTAAAATGCTGAAATTTAACAACCATCTGTTAGCCTCTAAGGCAGCTTTCATTAAGGCCATCACCTCTTCATGAGTCACTACAGGGAGCTATCATTAACATTAGCCATGATTAATGAGGATGTTGCCAATTAAAATTATTCCACTCTAAAGCTTAGCAACATTTTGACAGTGTCACACAGCATAACTACCACCTCCATCCTCTCAGTTGCCTCATTAAAAAATTCCCTGTTGCAGTTTACTTTAGATTATAATGCAAATTCTTTGAGGTTCTCCTTGGTTACAGGGACAGGTTGGTCCTTTCAGGCTGCCTCTGGAAAGTACCAAGATGCAATCACTGAAAGAAGAGTCTGCACCCTCTGTAACACAGGGGATTTTAAAAAATCAGGTAAATGGTAAAAACCCTCTTTATTTTATCACTCTAAATCTACAGGAATTTAATTCTCAACAGTATATTTCAATGTGCTGTTGTTGATAATACTAGCATTAAATTTCATTATAAAGAAAACAGTCTTTGAGAACCTATTTTCCCCCTTCCTCTGAAAACTCCATACCTTTTATTTCTTTTTCATTTGTTTATTGAAACTAAGTAGCAGGGTGATTTATGTTTGTGTCTTTGAGTGGATTCAAATGAAAAAACCTATCTTTTCTGTTTGGTTCTTCCAAAATCTCTCTCTTCTGTCAAGTGGGAACAGTTCAACCAGAAATAAGTATGACAAACTACAAACTCATTTTTTCAGGAAGAAAAGCATTTTCCTGCATTGGTCTTACCATATTATACTGGACACATTTCCACCCTAAGAGCCTGTCCAACACTTGGGATCCATCAGGTATGTGCAGCATGGAACTGCAGTAAAACAATGGACTATTTTAATCACACAAAATGCATGTTAGGTAAAGGAAATAAGTTTTAGTTTGATGCATGGCTAACATACAAGCAGAACACTTTAGAAGGATGTAGAAGTAGCCATGAAGGAACTGAAGGCCTCATGAAAAAAGTGATGAAAATTATGTGACCTGGTACTAAAGAATTTCTGTTTAAATTATATTTTAACCTTATTAAATAATAGTTCAGAATGTTGATATAAATAAATGGTGCAGGAAGGCCGAATGACTAGGTGAAGAAATCTTAGAATAGGCTATTTTGTATTAGACAAATACTGCTGGCAAAGTAGCAAAAGAACTCCAAGATAATTTTTTCTAAAATGTCTATTTGTTTAGGCAGTTCTGCTCTGAGGCTTTCCAAAAAGAAAATTATGGCAGTTATGCTAAAAGCAATATTTTATTTCCTGCTACTATAAATACAAAAGGAAGAAAAAAAGTTAAAACATCATTAAAGTTTAGCATCACAAAGGAAACTCGTACCATTAAATCCATGGTGTCCCTCCCTGAAGGACTTTCTAACAGCACTGGTCTGTCCTTGTGCTTGTTCCTTTTTCTCACAGCTGCACTTTCTGTGGTTGCTGGAAAAGCACTGTGTCACTAGAGCATACTGCTTCTGCAGCGTTTGGTGCTTCTCCTCCACAAAGAGAGCTCCTCACTGCTGAGGAACAAGACTCTGAAAATACAGCCAGCAGACTGACCCTTAGACCAACTCCACAGGCCCCTGCTTACTTCAGGCTTTTGGTCAGCTCAAGCACTCCCAGGAAAAACCTAATTTTTGTGAATTTATTCCATCATTTCAAAAGGGAACTGTGAAATCCTGGATATCTATCAAGATTATATCCAAAATTTAATTTACCATTTTTTTTCCTTATTTATAATCATTACTTTGTTTACCTAAAACAATTAGGCTTGGCTGGTTGGTTGCATAAACTAATATTGACCAGACTATCAATAAATCCTTTTTTATTAAAATAAGAAAAAAAAAATTCCTAATGCCAGTAATGTTTATGTAAAAATCTTTTTTAAGAACTTTATAGAAGGTAGAAAATATTGCCAAGAAATTAATTCTTCACTTTACCCAGTTTAATCTAGAATCATCTGTGTGAGTACAAATCCCAAAGGAACCATCTCACAATTTTTATTTACCAACAAACATCAGTGTATTCTCTGGTAGTGTTAAAAATACTTCAAGAAGGTGTGTTCCTCCTTACAGTCTACACTGTGCTTCAGATTGAAATTCTAAAAAACTTTGTTTTGCTTTTCCAGTAGCTGAATGTACTGTCAAAAATCAATCATAATGTCTCTGCTGAAAGTTTTGATTGGAAGACAAATCGACTCAGACCTAACTATTCATCTTTAACAGGGCCCATTTCTGTTGTACTGAACACTGAAAACAGAAATAGACACAGAAATGGCTACCACTCTTTTGCTTCCTTCTGTGCTTAGGAGAAAATGTTTCAATTTGTTTCTAGATTTGTTTAAACTAGTTTGAGAAAAACAGAAGGGAAATTGCTGAGAGGGTTGCTTTAAGAAATTTTTATTGCATTTAAATCTAAATTGTTCCGATGTGATAGCTTCCTCTACAACTCTGTTTAATCAGCTATCTCCTCTACAGCATCTATCTATTCAGACAGCTTAAACCAGTTCCAGTTTTTCATAAAGGATCCTTTGTATCCTTACAAAGAAATTCGTAGCTCACTTGAAGAGCCAATCTATACCTTGGGGAGCATGGATCCTCATGAAACACATGGCATGGGCACACAAGGAACAGCCAAATGAACAAAAGTTGTCAAGAGCAAAGCTGGAGGAATGTCTGCAGTTTCATAAATCCTAAAATCTTCCATCAAAGCTACTATGTTCAAACTAATATAAAGATTACCCCTTAATTATTTTTGATCTGCCTGTAACTAGTTTAATGCTTATCATTACCTATTATCTACCTATTTAGCTGATCAAAGTGGAACCCAAGAACATAAGTTTCATTTGCTTCCAGAATCCTAAGTAGAAGCACATAGAATCCTTCAGAATAAACAACTGGAATTTTGTAACTCATAGGACATTGTTAAAGTTGCTGTGGGGTGACTAAGCAAAATAAGGTTAATAAGAAACCTCTTAGAATCTACTGGAAGGACGGTGTATGACACCAATGTTCCCTTAAAATCAGTATGAAAATAATCTAATATAGCAAGAAAGAAATAGAAAGGATATCACTTAAAGTTCAAAAAGTCATCAAAATAGCTTGTTTTCAGCATCCAGGTAACTTAAGAGAGTAAAACAGACCACTTGCTTCTTGACAGAGAAAAAAGTGCCAGCTAGCTATGCTTTGTAGAGGACTGTATATAGAGACAGTAGATGCAGATCTGTTGCTAGCACTAGAAAATACTAATCTGTGTGCCAGCTGGCTTGTGGAAAGATAAACTATACCTTGAGTTTCCATATTTCAAACATTCTTAACAAGTGAAGTGAAAGTCTGCAGACTGTGTTCACACACATGAGACCTCAGTGTCATTATGAAAGGTGGAATCACAACAGTTTGTTAGGTAGACACTAATTAGTGACTGCCTATTAGAGAATCCAAACATGACTCTATGGTAAGAGAAAAGTCAATGGGAAAAACCTGTGTGCCAAATCTATGTGTTCAAAAGTACTTGCATTTCGAGAGCTGAGTGCCTTGCACCTGTCATTTCTCATCTCCAGGGTGCACAAATGTTAATCTGGGGTTTCTTTGTGGGTAATGAAAACCCTCTGTACCTACTGCATGCTAGTAGTAGGGGAAGGAAAAGGCAAAGATCCAAACACCTACTAAGCATTGCAGAATTGGCACAGGCAATGAGGAAATACATGGACTGACATGAAAGCAAAGAAGCTTGTGCTAAGGTATATTTACTGATGAAAGTTATTAGAGTATTTTCCAGTTTTAAAAAGCCTCCTTTTATCTTTATGTGAAGGAAGAACTTGCCAAACTTTTCTGTGGTAAATGTTGCTCACTTGTTCTCATTAATCAAATTCAATATTTAAAACTGCCACAAATCCCTACAACATTTTCCTAATGACTATCACTTTTTGACTATACATCCCACTGTTTTTCTGTAGCCTAAGTAACTGCCTTAAAATTCATCCCCTGTAGCAGATACAGAAGCAACTTAAATGACACAGCTCCAGGCTGAGAGAAGTGAGGTGGAAGGAAAACAGCAAAGTTTGTATCTTCTGTGGTTGAAGACTGATAAAATCCTGAAATCATGACTCAGTTGAGTACACAAATAGGGTATGAAAAATTCTACTGGTTTTAAGCCAGACAGTAACCCAGAAAATGAACACAGCACATTGTGAAATCTAAGCAGCTCTGTAAAACAGTGTGACACTTCAGAAAAACATTTAGTCCAAAAGGCTGTCACCATACAAACCTCTTTGAATGAGAGTGCTACTAAACAACATCACTTCTACTTATTGCTGTCACCCACAGTGAGCTGCAGATCTTACTAATCTTACTAACCAGAAAAATGCATCTTTCTCACTATTAACATAGATACACACAAATATTTCCAAAGCAAATTGTGTAGAAAATGATCAGACAACATGCACAAGTGAATGGGAATATGCATGCAAAAAGTAAGGCATCAGTCAAAGGATCTCTGTGAGCATACAATCACATGTTGCCCTTCAAGAGTCATGTTGACAGCATGTCTAACTCCACCTTTGTAGGACTTCCACAAATGTTTTTCTAAGCATATTTTTGAGGGTGTATGCATTCATATTCTGATTTTACACTGAACAACCTATGGGGAGAGTAAGTACATGTACCTGGGACAAACAGAAAAGACTTTTGTGTCACTCAGTCATAGTTTCTTCGGTTGCTTACTTGTTTATATTATTAGTGACATCCAGCCCTCTGGTTAGAAAGCTGGCAGTCAAGATATGGGTAGATGCTTGTGGGGAGTTGGCAGAAAATGGGAGGTTTGCCATCAGGGATGAGTTTATGCAACATTTCTGAAATTGCTAAGAGATGACACCTCCAATTGCATCTTCTAATGACAAGTTTTCCACAAGGAAGTTTAAAGTGAGTTGCATTCTTCCTAGGACAGCCATAAGAAAAGCTCACGTATACAGAGAAGATGAAGACAGCACTTTCAGATGGCAATAACTTACTTAATTCATGTATATTTAATTCTAAATAATAAAATAAGAATCTGTTCAGCAGTCCTGGAGTGGCTTCTCCAGTTGGAAATGCCTCCACAATTAATCTTTTTACGTGGAGCTTTTTTCTGCCTCTGTTTCTGGACTGGAAGAATGCTCTAGGCAACTTATGCTGAGAAGGAACATATTTATTTGCCATGCTGCCTGCTGGAGCAGCTGTGTCCTAGACCTCAGAAAACTGTACATGTTCTTGAATGTCGACAATTGAAGAGAGATTTTTTTTTTTCATGTCTTTGAAAAGCAATGCCAGATTTAAGCAGTTAATTACCCAGTATATGTGACACTTAGTAGGTATCACAGGAAAAAAACTCTAATGGGTGACTTAGAGTTTTATGGTATACATTACCTGGGAGGAACTGGAGAACACCACTAGTAGCGGCACTATATTGTAAATGATTCCAAGTATCAGTGGTATAAAAGAGAATTACTCAGTTCACCATTAACAACTTTGCCCAGTCTCTCTGGTGACCCTGAATATCTTCTAAAAAAATTAAAATGTTGTAAACTAAAACTTTTAAACAAAACATTAAAGTGATAATAAGCACCTAGTCTAGATCAGGTGTATTTCTGCAGTTTTCAGGCAATATTAGCAATTTTTTTTTTCTCATATTTCATATGATCTGCTGTATCTGAGATCAGATACCCTTAAGACTGTATATATCTTTGTGATAATTCTTAGGTAAGTTCTACAGTTTCATGAATCCTCTCGGTATTAATGTTCAAAGTTCTTAACATCCTTCCACTGCACCAGGGGGGCTGACCAACTAAAAAAGCCTTTCGCAAAAAAAGTAGTCCTGATGGACAAGCAACATGCCCTTGTGGCAATGAACAGATTGTGGACAATCCTTGGAGATACAGCCCAATCAGACATGGCCCTAGGCAACTGCAATTTGTTTGGGGATAAATGTGCTTTTCTCTGAGCTCCTGCAGAAAGTCTTTACAGAAAGTCGAACCTGGATCCCTGAAAGAGACACTTCCAACACTACCATTTTCACTGGAGTTATTATTTAGGACAGGCTGTTTGTTTTTTATTTTCAAGACATCACTGGAAACAGGAATACTCAAGAACTTGAATATTAGTCAGAGTGTGGTTTCAATATTACACAACCGATTTCATTACACAACAGAGAATGTCAGGATTGTAAATTAAGGGATGAGAGTCTCTGGTAGCTCTCCTGAGCTGGGAATCTAAAAGATTGACATGCATGGATTCTACAGATCACTGGGGCATTGCATAGAGATCCATCAGGATAGTACCTCAGATATAGCAAAAGATCAAAGAAAAGAATTATATTTAAAGTGCAAGAGTTAGAATTCAAACACCACAGTTTTATGGGAAGCTACATGTTGTCAGGCACTTTCCTAAGTGTTCAGAAAGAAGCAAAAATGTACCACTAGAAAACATAACATCCCCCTTTTCTAATAAATGCTGTCTACTCCACAACATTGCCTACATTTTCTGAAGATCCTTCCCCCAAGTTAAGCAGATCTATATTAATAAACACCGTTAATAACCTTTGTGTGCTGTGTGACAAATTCTGTTGTGGTTTAAAATCCTTTAGAACTTGATGACATTTATCAAAATATATTGTCGAGGACTCATATATTTCTCTCAAGCAGTTTTCCTAAAAGATGAAAGCAGCATTTACTTACAGAACTTACAGAGTTACACAAAAGCAGGAGAAGGATTTAAGTAATTAATAGTTCTGGCAACACAGAACTAATATGAACACTATCACTTTACCTTTTTCAATACCAGACCCTGACTATTAATGATGGCATAGCTATTGATCCATGAGAATTTAATTTACAAAATAGCATTTTCAGAGGTGATATAAAAACAAGCTCTTTTTCTGAGCCTTTGTTATCTCAACTCAAATGCCAAGATTTTATTAACCCTCTGCCTGCAGAGGTAAAACTAAATATTTCTCTACAATTAAAGAAGCCTTTTCAGTAATAAATACTTTTTCTTTTCTACTTTTAAGAAATATTTTATTCAGAATAAAAAGAGAGGGGGATTAAAAATCATATATTTCAAATGTATGGCATAACACTTCAAAATCTAAGACTGTTTCTCTGAAGTACTTGATTAATATACCTTACCCTTGACTTGGAGATTTGAAAGCTTCCTTACATTCCTTTACTATCACTCGGTTATGCAGTGGTTAAAATATGTACCTTGGAAAAGCCTTAAGAATTCTGTATTTTAAAAGAATCACAATCTTCACTTGAGGAGGTTAAACTAACTCAAAAGGCTGAATACAGTGATGGTAGGTCAAAACCTATACTGTAGAAAATACTTCCATTAGAAAAGACATATAAAATATACCAGCTTCAGTCCACAAAGATTTTTAATATATGAACAGACCTCTCCTAGTACATATTTAGACAAATGATCAGAGTATGGCTTTGTGACCAAATAATATTTAATTACAAACACTCTGAGAGGAAGATACCATTTCATACATTTTGCACTCTACACTGAAGACATGAAGCAAACATGCTGGTCAGGAAAACCATGGTGGTGGTCAGAATTTTACTCTCTGTGCATTTGGGTCCATGTAGTGCCTTTACCTGAAAACCTTCATTAAAGAAATTAGATCAATGCTGTGTCATGACAATGACAAAGGAGCATGAGTTATTTTGGATTCATAGTTTTCAATAACTGAATTTAGTTGTTGTGGTTAGGAATAAAAAGACATTGCTAGAATCTATTATATGTTACAACATAACAAGTTAGAAACAATAGTTTCAGAAAATGTGACTGCAGTTTAAACTAAAAGATACAAATCAAGACTACACACTTGACTTGATATGCTATAGCTACTTTACACACTGAAGATACGAGGCAGGGATTTTTCACACTTTGCAAGTTGTCTTATTTCAGCAACAAGAGACTGCAAAATACTTTTGCAAGCAAAAAGCTGACTTTTGAAGTAAAAATCAGTGTTGTACTGATGACTATTGTCCAAATTCACCAACATAAGACATCAAACTCTTTTACTAGTAACTTCATTCTCTATTTTAAAACCTTCAATATTTACTTCTATACAAAACCTTAAACGATTTATATATTTATTTATCTATAGTTTGTATTTGTATAAGACAATTTCAGAGAGAATATCCTATTTTCTCAACACTCTAATCCACTTTTTGTAGAAGAGTTAAGATTATCTTTGGAAATTCAGTTGGGTGAACAGGCAAACTCCAGTAGTCATGCACAAATCTAGTAAGATTTTCCAAAATAGCACCTGAGCAAACAGCTGTAAACCTGCCACTGCTTCTGTTTTCTTGTACCAAGAAGTTTGAAGCAACTTCAACCAATTGTAAGATACTGACTTCTTTATTTTAGGTCAATGTCTTTACCAGCAGCTGCTCCACTGTAAAACTCGTCATTTACCAGGAAGCACAAGGGGAAAAATTATAATACCGAAGGTGAGAATGACACTCTGATAGCTGAGAGCAGGCAAATGCAGAAGCAAAGAAACTAGCAGTGTCCCAGAGAAAGCAAATTATTTAACCGCATGGCTGCCTACCTCATTACGCAGAGAAATATAGCCTTGCAAGTTTTGCCTTCATCCTGTGCTGTGTGGAATAGCAAATCCCAGCATTTCATAGAACAGCTGTTACAGTGAATTTATGAAGTACATACTCTTCATCTTCCTCTGTACCTTCCCTCATTCTTTTCCCCCTTGATCAGGCATCAGCAAAACAGGCATGACTGAGTCTGTTTCCCACCTTTTCCATTACTTATTTATGTATGTCTGCTCTGGGGCTATACAAGATGGTGGGAGAAGTGGGAAACATTTTGCACATCACTGTTGCAAGATAGTACTAGTATAAATGGCACTGATACAGCAAAGTATCTTCCCATAGGCACTAATTAAAAAGCAGTAAGCTCACTCGAGAAGCATTTGCTTCTGTTTTTTCCTTCTGTACTCAATGCACTGAAGCTTTTCTCCTTTCTTTCCTGATTACAACTACACATAAAAACCTGAGACAAATTAAAGTAGGGGATAGAATATTAAAAAAAAAAAAACAAAAACATAACCCAAATCTCCCTTGTTACTCTCTTGTGCATGCTTTTGTATAATGTGTTACAGTTGAAATTTTCTGACAAGAGAGCCTTATTTTTAGAAATCTGGTTTTGAAAGAGCTCCTTATTAACAAAAGACTGGGTTCTGAGAACAAGTTTCTGTCTTGACTACCAGTTTGTTACGAAATAACAATATTTGCATATTTTCTGCAAAATGTTAACTTCTTTAATAGTTACCACATATCTGTCACTCTTTAGGACAAGCATTACAACAGGTGCATAAATTATATATTCCTGTGTGAACATATAAAGTTAGCCAGGTTACATTCTGACACCAGAGCAAAACCAAAATCGGTGCAAGTAAATGAAGATGGTTTACTTGGCCTGTAAATAAAATGCAGACAGCTGAGAGAGCCAAAAATTGGGAACAAACAAATGAGACCTCAGAAGTCACCAATGGGGAAAGAAGGGAATGGCAGATGGAAAGGAGAAGTGAAGGCATTTCACTTTTATTTAGGCCTATCAACAGCTATCCCTTTACTTCCTGCAATTCCAAATTCTCTGTTGTCCCTTTGCTTTTACACCTGGTCACTATATAAAGACATCAAATAAACAAATGTCAGTAAAATTTTTCAGTGCCTGAATAGGGAGCAAAATAGGTTTTAATATTTAGGGACCAAGGACCCAATCCACACTTTTCTGCTGAAGGAGATAGGTGAAGAGTCTAAGCCAAAGGACTGAGTCATAACCTGGAACTCTACTTCCTGTAAGTTTGTAAGTCTCCTTGGTCTCCATCCCTCTGAGAAAATGTAACTGAATTCAATAAAGTGTGCTTAATTAATTGATCAACTTCTAATTGTGACTTTAAACAGGAAAGAACTGACTGTTCATCCTGTGTAATGGGATGCTGAAGTTCCTACTCTTGTTTTTTATAAAAAAAAATAGGCTTTATTTCTACAATAGAACTATAGTGATTAGAACTAGAGGGCTATGTTAGGTACTGGTAGAAGTCCAGACAGGGCAAATTGGTCTGGGATTGTTCATCAGGGCCTACAAGAATACCAGAGAAGTGGGGTCAGCTGGCTAGTACTGAGTTCCTGATCTTCTGTCTATGGGATCCAAGTTAGCAAGTTTAAAGCCCACTTCAGTTTATTTGCATGTCTATAATCTACTACAGTCTGCAATGAAGAAATGTATGTAGTGGGGTTAAGATATCTCTCCTTCATCCCACAATGCATTTCAATATTTGAATTTATGTCTTTCCCTCCCCATGAATAATCTTATGTCCACACACAAAATATAAAACATTTTCCTTTAGAAAGAAAAATTCTGTGCAAATAAAAGACTATGTAATATGCCTATAAAGAATTACCCTTTTATCTCACCAAGAGGGAAAAATAATCTTCTTGGATAAATAAATACTTATATTCTTCCCTTAAGACCCTAAATCATGAACAGGGGAAACAAAAGTTCCTGGTATGTTGAAGAGCAGAAGTGGTAATACAGAAAGAACAGGAGTAACTTTAGCACTATGGTATTTTATCTCTTGAAGGAAATCACATGTTCTGAAATTGATATGCTTGGGCCTGGGGAGAAGAATGAAAACAATTACAATACCATTGACAGATGTACTTTACACTGGGATTTACAGCATCTTAAGGAAGCGTTTAACAGCTGACCCTTTAGCACCAAGGTTGGCATGTCACAAGGGTTTGGAAGCTCCACTGGTAACCATCAACATGGGATGAAGGTTTGCTCTCTTCTATCATTCATGAGGACCATCTCACTGGCAAACAGCAGGCTAGAAAATTAAAATGAATCCCCAAATTCATGTGCAGAGAGGTGGGACAGGAATCTAAATCTAGGAAATGAAATTACGATCTTTGTAAATCTCTTAGCATAGTTAATGACAGACTTACTTTTTTCACAAGAGGAATTTTCAATTCCAGCCTTGCTACTGGCATCTGAACTGAAAACACTTGTGTATCGATCAGGTCAATTTAACAAACAGGATCTTCTCTTTAACCAGTCCACATAAAGACACAGCAGTCTCAGAAGTAGCGGTCTATAGTTTGTGTCTTTGATACGGTGCTGAGTAACTGCTGCAGCAAATACTATTATTTTCTAAACCCTATTACAAAGACAGAAAATCATGATGGAAAATTTCTACCACAACACAAAGGCAGGAAAGATTTACTTCAGCCATAAAAATTTCCAAAGGTGATGAAAGGGAGTGTAAAACTTTTGAAGATTAATTTTTCACAGAGACAATTTTCCTTTCACTTTTATGGGTGAGGGTTAAGCATAACTTCACTCAAGTCAGGTACTGTAGGTCTAAAAGTTTTGTTTCAATGTAAAACAGTTATAAGTGAGAGAATAAACCACATTCTTTTTATGAACTTTCAAAGTCTATAGATAACTGTGCCTGGTTACTAAACACTAGGACAAACTTATTACTCTACTATTTCTACAGGATGAGTTAATTAACCATGAAGAAATACAGTATATTGATGACTACATAAAAAGACCCTATCTACAATTGCACTGTGATTTTCAAACCATGAGTAGGCATAATATAATGTTTAAATAAATTGAGAATTGTATTTTTGTTTCTTACAGAACACCCCTGTTAAAAGTTGAGTCTCTGAATATCAGTGTCAGTCAGGCATCCCACACAGAGATCAGTGCCTGAGGAGAGTCTCAGCCAGTGGGAGTTCCTGCAAAGTTACACTGCATGGATCTTGTTGTTTACTTGATTTTACACTACCCTGAAATTAGACTGGAATTCTAAAATAACATAGTTGAAGCCAGGAAAGTGCTGTTTAAAATTCAATTTACCTATCAATTGCTATTTCTCCAAAAGAGACCAACGATTCTCTCCACTTATTCCCAAACTGAAATTTAATTCCAATGTAGATGTGCTGCATCTGGTAGTGACAAATTGAGAAGCCTTTTCCCTCATGATTCCTATATGAAAGGTATTTTTCACACACACAAAACCATGTTCCCCTGTCCTTCCTCAAAAAGTCCTCATCTGTGTTTGCATTAACCCTCCTCCCTTGAACAGTGAAAGCAGGACAGCCAAGGACAGTCATGTCCTTCTTCATTTCAAATCGAGACCTATATTGCCTAATTCAACAAAATTTTAGCTGTATAGTTGAGGTTGACATAAGCTTGTGATGGACTACAAAATAACTTCTTTTTTTCACATATGGTATCCCAGTAATAACTGTATAAATATGACATATCTTGTTAATAGGTGTGTTAACATTCTGCTGAGTTTTAGCTCTGTAAGAAATGTCATCTCATCTTAAATGTAAAGGCATACTTAGAGATTTCACCCCATATATTTCAAGAACAAAGATATTACCTGAGTCAAATTTCAAGAAACAGACATAGATTCCACAATATATCAGAGCTAATGACAATAAATCATATTAAATATTGCATAACAGCAAGAATTAATAAAATAAATACTTTCCTTTTCTCACTTTATTCTACTATATCTTGTTTTCAGGAGACCAACTAGGGTTTTTACATCATCCCACTAGATTTTGCAACCATATGGTCAAATGGAGAACACAGTGACTAAGTGGTAGACTTCCAGCCTCAACAATCTGCATTTGAAAAGGAGCAGATCCATATGGTTTTCCTCTTCACTACCTCTCTCTCTTTTCTTTTCTTTTTCTTTTTTTTTCTTTTTTTTTTTTTTTGGTGTGATTTTTTTGTGTTTTTTTTTTAATTTTTTGGTGTGTTCTGTACCAGTTGCTAAAAAACCTGTCCTTTTTTTTGCCCAGATATAGGATTTGCAAAAACACTTTGTACTCTGAGACAGTTTAAAGTCTTAAATTCCTAACAATACAGGAAGCTTAGAGTTTGCTCATTAAAAAGAGCCTTTCCCAGAAGTTAATCTACTGCCTTGGGTTTTACCAGCAGCTTTTGGATTTATGTATAATTGGAGAACATTTATGTATAATTAAAGCACATACAGACAGATATGTCTAATGCAAATTGTTTTCTAGAGTGGGATGCATCTACTTACTGTAAACTAGTGCCTAGATTGCTGCAGCCTAACTCTGTACAGGTCTACTTTCTGAAGTTACTAACTACACATTGTCGAAACTCATTAAAAGTCAGTATTAATGGCATGAAGGTTTTTGATCTTTATCATTAACCTCTATGTCACTTAAAATACTGGCATAGACCAGATTCTGGACCAGCTGTTTTTAGGTGAAATCTTCTTTCTTCAGTTAAAATAATAATAAATACAGGATCTACCATTTTATGCATTTAGTTATTTTATATATACTCCATACATTTGTGCTTTGCACAGAAAATCCTCATTTCAAGAAAAAAAATCCAGATGAGAGGTGAGGCTGCTCATGGAATATGCTCTAATAAATGAAGTGCATCACTCATAATGTGCTTGACCATATTCATTTTTAATCAGAACTTGACTATTTGTAAAGAGGAGGGAGGGTAGGGTATTCAGTTACATTTATTCTCACTTGTGCATTGTTTATGAGTCTCACATAACGCTATTACTGAAAAGGGAGTAAAATCGGGCACTGATTTGGCTCACTAGCCACAGTAGCCCTTTTTTGAGAGAAGCCTCCAATTCAATTTCTCGCTGGAATGGATTTTTCACAAATAAAGATAATCCTTCATTTAGTGTTTACACACTTGGTTGCCTCTTAGTATTCTTGCCTGTCATATCAAATTTTAAAATTTTATTGAAAATTGACAGAATTCATTTATGCATTAGTTGGTTTTATTATAGTTACGGCCAAGCTGGCATTGAACAAATTTTGCATGAGGAAGTAATAATCATGATTTTATCAGAATATAACAGGAGCCATACCAAATTTTGCTTAATTTTCTTGTGACATGCTACTGTCCATGCATGTCCAACATATACAGCCAGCACAAAATGAGTATCTGTACTGGCAAAAAGTAAATGATTTTCACTCTCCCACCTTTTTACTCCCCTTGTCACTTAAGATGGACAAAAGCCACTCAGGCCCCCTAATTTATTTTATCAGAGAATACAGGACAAAATGGATTTTATCTACCCATGTTACCTCCCTGAAGTATACAGGAAGACTTTGCTTACCACACAAATTAAAGTTCAAATAAGAAAGATATAAAGCGCCAATTTGTTATATATTGAACAGAATATATAAATTGAAATATGCTAGAAAGAAGTAAAAGCAGAAGAGAAACATAAGAGTAAACTGAAGAAAACTTTTTCCAGCAGAGTACTAACATTTTAAGTAAAACTACAAAATTTGTAGAGTTACAAGAACGTTAATCTAGCAACTTAATTCTTGTTGAAGTAAATAAAGCCTATGAATTCCATTTTACTCTTTAAATTACTGCTTTGTGAAAATGCCAAAGTCAGAAATCTTGGACCTGAATTTCAGGAAACAGCTTCTTAAACCAGCAAAAAGCCAGCAGCACTGAGAAGAAGGGGACAGAGAACCAAAGAGGGAAACTGCTGGCTCTTGTTTCTGATCCCAGGTCAGCCTTGAATCTGAACTGCCCCATCCTCCATTCCCCTCAGTTGGATTGGCCACAGGGATAGGAGGAAATCAGGTCTGACATACGATGGTGTCAACTAAATAACTATAAATACACATTAAATGGAAATACACATTCTTGTCATGATGTCAAGACTTGCAGGGAAATTAAGAGAAAAATGAAAAAAAAAAGTCTTGGATGCTCTTCTAAGCCAGAGAGTGAGGCGATATTAGTTTATTTTTAAAGTTCATCCTCAATAAACAAAAGTGAAAGAAAACATAATTAAAACTGTTGCATAGTGAAAGCATCCTTGGTTCCATACAATACCAATTTATGGAACCAAGGATGCTTTCACTATGCAGGCTTTTATTTTTCCTTTTTAGAATATTTAAAGAATTTTTAATATTGTACTACTCCAAACAAAAACAAACCTCAATTTGTCACCTTACAAATTACTGAATTAATACATATCCTATAAGACAGGAGATGCATATAGAAGCTGTTTATTCTGATGACACCTGACTGTACTATTTTAAATCTATTTTGCTTCTAGCCGAAAGTACTGTCACATTTCCTTCAGGCAGAGACTCAAACTGGTGATTTGACCTCAACAGAAAGGTCCATGAGGATCAAGACTCATGCAAGTAACCAAAAAGCCTTTAATTTCAGTGATTGCTTTTTGAAAAAAACGTATAATATTATTTCTAACCACATATAGAAGAAGCTTGGAAGTTTTGGACCTGAACTAAAGCACATATAACTACAGATTCAGAAGAGATTGCATATTAAAACAAAATTATTCTCCCACTCTTAAGCACCACCTAAAACACCAGTAAAACATTGTGTTAAACACATTCCTGCCTATTTGCCCAAGTTTGTTAGTTCAAAACAAAAAAAAAAAGCAATTAGATTTGACTGAAATGGAAAACTTAACTTCAGAGGAATTAATTTTCTTCATCTGAAACTAAATTTTTCAAATCAAGTAAGCCAAAATATGCACATGTAGTATGAACATCCAGAAAGCACGTGTTGCTCAGATGAGGACAGTGCAGAATAGTACATCCTCTTAGATACACAGGACAGAGAGTATGACAAGACAGGCAATCTGCAACGTGAGCAAGAACAAGCACACTTTAGGGAAAGATGTTGTTTACATTTTGAGAATAGGCCCTACCATCTATATTGTTAAGAGACAAATACCATCTCTGGTCATCTTTTCTAAGTTATAAACATTTCTCTGCAACACTCCTGAGTTAGGATGAGGCAGCAGTGTTTTCATTTGGCAAGATATGTGCAGAGCTAAGCAGAAGAAAGCAAATGAAAACATTTATTGGTGCTCTTTACAGGAACCTGAGACATCAGCTAAAATGCAGTGCCTTACTGTGAAAAAGGTAACTTCTGCCAACAGAACTGACTTTTTTGACTACACTTATGGAAATAAGAACATCTAGAACATACTGATTTTAATTATGAAAACCCAAATTCTTTTTTTTTTTTTTAACCAATAAAATCTAGAACTTGGGGATGTACAGAAATATCCAAAACACATGTGAAGTGCTTCCACCATCATCAGATAATAAAAAACTGATGTGCACATGCAGGTCAAACCTAAGTAAATATACCACTGGTCCTCTCTTCAGTCATTTTTTATGACAGTGTGCAAACAAAGCCTAGAAAATTTTCAGGGTTCAGTATTATGTGTATATTTTTATAGTTATTAAAAAAAAAAAAAACAAAAAAACTGGACTCCTAAGATAATCAGGTTCTTAACACAGAAGCATTTATGATATTTGAAAACTACCCCAAAACAAACATAACCCCTTCTATATTCAAGATATACCACTAAACTCTTTTTTCTGCACCATGTAGCAAGTTTTAAACATATGCAATTGCTACAGGGGACCAAGGATGTTTGTTCTATCCAGTTGCTTGTAGCACAAAAACTTAAATAAGTACTAAGAACTTATTTGTGGACTGTTAACTGGTCATCATGCCCAAGAAGAAGGGGAAAACTCTCATCAGAGCACTACATACCTTTTGCCAAGAAAGTCAAATCAATAAAACTACCCTGGTTGTGGCTCCATCATGTTAATAGATGTTTTATAGTAATGAAGCTCTGAGGAAACATTTAATGAATATGACCTTAATACTTTAGATCACAAACCTATCTAAAAAAGTCTAATGAATGTAACTTAAAATCAGTTGATTTTTTTAGTTAGAGATATCTGAGTTTTACTTACATAATGTGTAAGTACTCCAAACCCTTCTAATTGAATATTTCAGTCTAAAACTAGGAATAACAGCACAAGTTGAAACATTCTAAATGTAAAGATTTGGGCTGATTTCTTCCACATTGACTTAGAAAAAATACCGGCTTATAGTTCTTTTAGAGGTAAACAGTCCCTTTACTATGTTTTAAATTAACCACTAGAAATTATCAATAACTTTAATAATAGTAATTATCATCATAATTGCTATTATTATGATGATCATTATTGTTATTTTTATTTAAAAAATACACCAGCTTCTTAATGGAGATGAAGGCACACTTACAAGAAAATAGTTTGACATTTGCTACTTCTGCTACTACAATACCTTAAGTAAATATACTTATTTTTCCCTCGTGAGCCAGCTGCTGTTCTTAAATATTCCAGCATCTTAAAAGCTAGAATGAAAATTACCAACTCTTTAGATTTGTTTAATGTTCATCATTTTCAAAAATATTGAAGTAATGTAGTGTGAGCATGATCTCTTTATACCCACAGCTATCCAAGGAATAATAATGAGTAGACAGAAGTTTGTCTGTTCTTTAATAAAGAAAGCAAATTAGGAGAGTTATGCACAAGGACATATGAATCTCAGTGGCAGCTGCTATAACTATCATATCCCATGATTTGTTTGTACTGTAATGCATTCCAGCAACACATCCACAGCACATTTTGGTCTTATTGAGCAGAAAAGGGGATTCAGTAGGGATCAACAAGGATTTACCAACATATGCAACTATGACTCTAATATCTAGAATGCTGATGAATATTCATTGTATCTCCTTTCAACATAAAAAGTTAAGAAACTTTAGAAAGGGAGCCCTTTGTGAGAGGAGGAGTTAATTACTGTATGGAGAGAATGTAGTTTGCATGTAGTTAAGACAATGATAGCAGTGCTACCAAATATTAATATGTAACTTTTCACTTCCCTGGAGAACAGTACATGTTTGTGGGCACAATATGCAAGCAGGGGGAAAGAGCATTGCCACATTGCTTCTCTTGTTATATTTCTGCCCCCAAGAAGAGGGGGCCCCAAAGAATCTCCCAGACTAAGGCTGAATAAGACTCACTTATCAATCTGTTAGTATTCCCTTTCTATTTTCTTTCCCAAAAGGTATGTCTAAACAAAAAGACACAACATTAATAGAAAGAGCACAAGACCTATAAAAGTGAAAGAGTTTAAAGTCCACACCTGATCTACATTTATACATTCAGAAAATGTGCAATATTACATGAAAAAATTCAAAAGCAGCTAATATTTTGGACAAAACAAGTGTTTGAGCATGGTATTCTTTACTAGTCCCAGGCCTTCCATGATACACTGAAACAGACATTAGTGGTGATCTCCCCTCCTTGTATAAATATCTGAAGGGAGAATACAAAGAGTACAGAGCCAGTCTCTTTTCAGAGGTGTCTGCTTACAGGACCAGAGGCAATGGGCATGAATTGAAACACAGGAGGTGCTGCCTGAGCATAAGGAGCTCCTGTTGTACTGTGAGGGTCACTGAGTGCTGGCACAGGTTGAACAGAGAGCCTGTGGAGTCTCTGTCTTTGGAGATATTCAAAAGGACATGGTCCTGGGCAAATGGCTCCAAGTGGCCCTGCTTGAGCAGGGAGGGTTGATCAGATAACCTTCAGAGCTCCCTTCTAACCTCAACCATTCTGTGAGTCTGTGCTTCCTGATACTACAGCAACTGCAAGGATAAGATATGCTGAACACCATCTGCATTACTAGGCATAAATCTATCATCTCTGGCAAAAGGGTTTATTAGACATTTGATTCAGAAACTCATGTAAAACTCTTATCTGAAATAAATTTGGTAACTGTTTTCCTTTTCATTTATGACTGTTGTCACCCAGGCTGGAGAAACTCACTCTAGGCTTCACATTAAAAGGCAGTTTTATTTCACAGCATGACTTGAAGCAGTACATAATACTGAAGTCATCTTCCTTCTTTCTGATGGTATTTTTTTCTAGCTTTTAGGAGACTTTATAACATGCAACCTCACCGAAAACACATACTGCAATAAATATTATAAATCACGCATAGATATCTCAGAGTTTCTAATAGAATTGGATTAAAATATACTCTCTTATCCTATTAAAATAAAATAACTTACATTATTTTTTCAACATAGAGGCAAAACTGTTTCCTTAGCCAAGTTTATTTTGCATGAAAGAATTGCTGCTCCTGTCTTTTTAAATGGATGAGTTTTTTCATAAATCAAGTATGTGTTTTCATTTACTGTATAATACAATTTATGTCCAATGTAATGAAATTTTTCTTAAGGGATATTTAAAAATAAATGAAAGAGGTAGCTAAAAGTCTGAATAAAACCACGTAAAGTTTTCTGAATCCTCCCAACTGTTCTCTTCAGATGGAGCTGAGTATTTTGGAAACCATCCCTAATGGCATTGTGACTATACGAAACAGGTGCAAGAGTGAGGCTGTGTTTTAAGAGGTTCAGAATGAAGTGAGCTTTAGAGCCAAAGAGAGAAGTGGAGAAGAAAGAATAAAAATTTTTGTAAAATAATAATTTTCAGCCACCCAGTGTTGAGCTTTCTTATTTAGTAAGTTCCATTGTATCTTAAACAGGGCCCAAGAATATCTGTTGGAGCAGCCTCCCCAGGGTGCATCTGGATTTGGGGAAATCTAACATATCATCAAAGAAAAGAGACTTTTAAAGACAGAATGCAGGAAATATCCTGTTAGAGGGTTTTTGGGTTTTTTTGGCTATTTTTTCCACCCTGATACCTATGTTATTAAAAGCAATGAAGACATTTGATGAGAAATGGCAGAATTAGACTTGTAGACACCCTGCAAACATTATTAGGGAAGTTCTATCAGCAATTCCAAATCTGGAGTCAGCTCAGCAATGAATTTATTTAATGATGATGCTGTGCACCAAGTCACTGCAAGCAATGTGAGAACAATAAGGAAGAGAGAATGCCACAAACTCCTGTGTGAATGGCAGTCCCAGCAGCTCACATTCAGCATCCCTGTTACCATCAGATCATTTCATAAGAGAAATGAGTGCACAAAATAGTATATTTCCCTGTGCAGCAGGTAGGGAGAAGATCAAAATATGACTGATTTCCCTCTGGAATCCTGGCATAGCTGGGTGTGGCCTAAACAACAGAATAATGCATCGGTATTTAAGATGTTCCCTCTCTCTCAAAAAACATTGGTTTATTAGGAAAAAAACATTAGGCTTACAATTAATAGTGCTGACTTAATATAAGTAATAAAGAAGGATTTCCTGATTCTGTGGAAACCCTGGGAAAATTATTTCAAGAGCTTATTTTCTCTGGCCTAGACTTTTCAAGGCAGCATTTACATCAGTGCCCAGTGGTGGCAATTTAGATGTCAGAATTGAGGCATTTTTCATGATTTATGCAGAAAGAAGCACATATACTGAATACGTGTAATTTCCTGTAAATGTTACTTCTGTCAGCCAAATGTAGGGAAATTAAGCTATTTTTGTACTTACACATTCATTAGCGGAAGCCCAACAATGAATGGTTATTTCACATTTATTAGTTTGACCAAGGAGGCACACATTACAGGTAACTTTTTTATGCACAGTATTCAATAGAAGTATTTTAACACATAGTATTTGTTGTGTGTAAGCTATTATATATATCAAAAACATTTGTATCCTCCCAGAACACATGTAATTTTGGAGAGACAAATATCTATGTTACCTATTCTCAAGAATTCAATCACATTTTTAATATCCTCCCAGCCTGTAAATGAGATCACACTTTTTCACATACACTTCAGTGGCTGTTTATTTGAAGTTTACCTTTAAAGGACAAATTGATTTTTTCTAATCTGTTTGCCATATTACCCCAGCAGTGTAACCATCAGAGGGGAGAACCTGACTCAGCAGCAATAAGGACTACATAATTTCAGAGGTGCTACTTGTCCCATTTTCTTTCAGTCAGCCTTGCTCTGATGCAGTGAGCTGTACTCTTTCCTTTCTCTGTCACTAAGGGAGGACATAAGCAATTAATTCCAGGAAAAAAAAAGTGACCTCAAATGAGCAGTGGTGAGAGGTTATGCACTGGGAAATGAAGTTTTACAATGATATATTTAAAATATAAGAGAGATAAAAAGTAAACTGCCTTTTAATTTCATATTATTATAAAATCTGTGCTAAGTTTACACTAATCAAAAAGAAAATACCATACTAAAATAGCTAAAATGGAGCTAGGAAATAAGAACTCAAAGCAAATTACAGTGTTACAGATCTTTCTCTGCCTAGGAAATATGAAAGTATAAAATACCCAACACTGTACTATCATCTATTAGGAAGACCACTAACACCATTATGACCTGTTATTTATCAGTCACTGAAAGGCACTCGGAGGACTCTTGTGCAAAACTGTGATGTACCACACAGCCTATGCCTACAAACCACCCAAATCACAAGCCTTCCATGGTTCCAGAGAAACAAATTCAGCAAATATCCATTTCTTTGTTAGGTTTAAGATGAAAAAAAATAGATGCAATAAACATCCTTAATTTGATAAACAATGGAAGAACAATTCTGTGGCAGAGACAGTTTAACAAAACCTGTGAAGTCAGGAGGCTTCTCTGGAGCACAAAGGGCAGGGACAGCAATGGGACAGTATGCCCCAGATGTGCTGTGACTGACAGAAACTAAATCTCATCTCAGCTGCAGGGAGTTAGACCTGATATAACTCCTCATGTCTGAAAAGGTCTGATATAATGATGTGAATGCTTGCAAAGTATAGAGGAGCTATGACACTCGTTTTGTGCTTGTTCTGGATGATATACTGAAAACTCAGTACTAACCAGCAAGGACACGAGAAGAAGAATGATCATGTAGTGATGAGTCCTCAGAGTAGAAATGGCCTCACCATAGCACCTGTACCTGAATAGGGAGCCCCAAAGTCTATTTGTCACACTTCAATCCAGACTCTGGTTGAATTCTGAATTTGACAGATGCCAAATCAAATGTTCCTGTCTTTTTTTACCAGGAGTACAGACAGATTCAGATACATTGGGAAAGTGTGGGTTTGTATATAGCAGGGTGTGTATCAGTCCTCAGAATCTAGCCTTCCATTCACAGATACACATTTTCCTTTTCACTAGAGAACTAACACTGTGAATGTTAACACTGTTACAGCTTCCAAAGGACTGCAAATGCAACTGCTCTAATCAGACCTTTTTATGTGGGTTTTTGTTTGTTTGTTTTGCATTTTCTGTCCCTTTGTTGTTTGGTTTGTTGGTAGTTTTTTTTGGTTTTGGGTTTTTTTGTTTGCTTGTTTGTTTTTCTCGAAAGAGGAATGCCCTAATTTTCTGAATCATAGCTACTAAAATTTTCAAACTATATGAAAAAACTTACTGGTAGGCCTATAGGTGGCCTACACAAGACACCCACACACCAATATTTATGGATATATTTTGTGCTTGATAATTAGAAAAACTAGGGAGATGCAATATTTTTACAGTGATGTTTTCTAATAACTAAACTAACCTGCATACATCTCCCATAAAGTATTAGGTCATGAAATTTTTGGAAAGTGCCAGGTAAGTGCCAGCTATAAAATGACAAATGTAATATTTAGATAGATGTCCTCGGTAAAGATAAAAAACAGTGGACTGTTTAATTTCATAGAAATATTGTATCATAAATCTAATCTGAGGATCATACATTAAAATAATATTATGCAAATAGCCATGACTGCTAAATATGGTTTAGAATAAGACTACTTAAATGAATAAGTAATATTTTAAATGTCAGCCAACACACCATGAAAAAAGAAAGCTCAATTTAATTAGGCTGGTAGTTTGTATCTTAGGTAGTCAAAGGATTAGCATGTAGAGTAAGTGAAGGCTGCACAAAGCTTTATGCAGGTTTTACACAGGTATTCACTTTCATCTCAATAAAAGATTTAGTGTAACAAATGTTGGCTTACAGAGTGCTTTGGTGCTTATGGCACAAAAGAGCTTCTCTGCTTCTGAGCAGAAAAGAAACTTGCTGTGCTGCCATGTAAAGGTCAGGTACGGTTTTTCAAGATCGGGGGTAAAAAAGAGATCTAAAAAAAGAAGTGGCTTTGCTGACAGATCTGTAGTATAGGATACAGAGAAGTTTTTTTTTAATAGTTTGTTTATGTCAACTTTATTTTAACTAATTTCTCTATAAAACAAGAATAACTGTAGTACCAGTAGAGAGGACATCTATTGGCAATCACTGGTACAGTTCTATGGGACTGGAAGGACAGAGGGTTTGAGGTGATAGACTAACTTGAACTTTTTAACCTCTTCAGCAGACTTTGTCTACTGCAGACTACAATGCATCGAAGCTCACTTGCTGTGACAGACACACTTTTACCTGGCCTTAACACAGAGTGGTCTCTATACAGTAAGAAATGAGTCTTAGGACATATTAGAAGCCACTCCAACTGGAACTATTTTCTGTCTCATTGGAAAGTAGAGCAGAAAAGAAGGTGGGGCACATGAGAAATCTGCACCTACTCTTTATAACCACAGGACTGAGATAGATACTGTGTGTTTATAAAACAAACTGACTTGCATAGCACATTCATGGCATTAGGAGTGCCCATATTGCAAACACTGCACTTTGGAAGCCCATAGGACTGCCAGCCCAAACTGCAGGAACAGCATGCCCACTGCTCCTAACTACTGTGTTCTGCTTCTATTTGAGAGGAAAAGAATTATAACAGATTTTCTCTGTTTTGGGGAGAAAGTAACAAGAATCTCAGGTGCAAATTATTTTCACAGCCAAGCATTATTTGAAAACTGAAACAGAATAAAATTATAATTTTAAACTTTCCAGAAGATATCTCCCTTTCCTCTTCTGTACTTTTATGCTGAAGTATCTCATCAAATCTTCTAAAAGCTGGGATTTTTTGAATCAACCTTGAAAATTGGAAGAGCTTCCACTACAAGTTTCCAGCCACTTTATTTTCATATGTACTGTAAAATATGCTAGTAGAAAGAAGAAGCAGCTGTAATCTGCTCATTCAATTGAATTTATCAGCCTGCATATATTTATTGTGTCATTGAACCCATATTTGTCAAAAGAATGTAGGCCCATATACATTCCCGGCAATCAGAAGTTATTTATAGGTGTACATTCTTATAATAGCATTTCCACCATGTAATTGTGAGTAATTCCTGGAAGACAATGCAGGGTTGATGTTTTTTGGGTTTGTTTTTTTTTTTTTAATCTCCAAAACCAAGAACAGTGTAGATTCTGTAAAAGCTGAAAAGTTGGAAATGTATTTAGGTTATTTTAATACAAGGAATTCAATGATCCCAAATCAAACAGCACAGATGTGAAAGTCATCATTTCCAAAAGTGGACATGCTGAAGGAAGCTGCTGAGTCTAGCAAAGGGCTTATGTTGTGTGATGTCAATGGAATCTATAAGATTCAGACTCATCTAGTGATACAAGCAATGCCTTTCAACAGCACTGACTTCATATATACAAGCTGAATACAATATCCTCTGTGTCTTTATCCATTGGAAATGTGCACTAATGGTGTCTTCTCTTCTGTCTTGATTTATATATGATTCAAGTCTATCCTAATCACCAATATTTTAATACAAATTTTGAGAGAAAAAGAATCCCCTTAGATGTGTTCATCTGGAACACCACAAAATACAACACTGAAGCCTCTGAAATAAATCAGAGATAGTTGGTTAATTCACACAAAGCTTGAGGGGCATAGATATGTATAAGTATGGTATGTTTTATTCTTTTCAAGGAAAATATAAAACCTGCTAGTTTAATCGCTATTTTTTTACAGGGCTATTACCTGTAAAGGCATTGCAGCACTGTGCTACATTGAGAAAACAAAGCTGAAACTTTAAACCACAGCAAAAGACAAATTTAAACACTTGAATATATGCTGAATATGAAAGTTCCTTATGACCAAGCTATAGCATGGTATGGCTCAGTGTTCTTCAAAACCTAAGCTGCTCACATAACAAACCTGGCTAACTAACACGGATTTAGGAGAGAAGAACTCTTATTCAACAGTTACACAACCACTGAAATTTAGCAGCACTCGGACAAAAAAAAAAGCCCTTCAAAACTTTACACAATTGCACATCCAACTCACACCCCAACACTCTCTCATTTTAGGGTGCAAACCAAGATTGAGAGATCTCTTACTAGTTTTCTGTCCAAGAACAATGAATAACTTTTCCTTGACTTTACACACCGCAAAAGGGCAGGAAGGATTAATATTCTAACTACACATCTGTTCAAAAACTTCTGGCCTCAGCCCATAATGGTCACAACCTAGATCTGAATTCAGGTGTTTCTGAGGCCTTAACAGCTCCAAGTTTTGAATAAACATCTGTCATCCCATCTTTTTAGCACATCTGTAGTTGCATAGATTGTGCATACAATCAGGTTAATCATCAGTCCTTTGAATAAAGAGCTAAGTATGTCTTTTCAAGGACTGGAGCTCTAGTGTGCACCATGTTTCTTGTATATGCTCCAAATAATAGAAACAAGTTAGTGGAATTTTCAGCATCCTTTGAACTACTCCTGTCAGCTACAAAAAGCATGAAGAAAAAAAAGTAAGACTACATATATACATAGCCATATGTATGCAAATAAAAAAGATGAGATATGTCATCTCCATACACCCCAAAACCTTGAAACAAATCCAAAAACCTTACCCTTGCCAACGTCAGGGTTCCTTGTTTACATACACTGCAGCGGACCCTCAGTTTTCCAGGCTTCACAGCTTGGCAGAAATTTTTGCAAAAAACATAAAAAGTGTTGTAACTTGCTGCACCTGTCAAGACGAAAAACAAATAAATAGAAAACAACCACTTTTGATGTCTACTGAAAATCAGCAGCAAACTGTCATGAAAGCTTTCTGTTTGATAAGTGATACGTTAAAATCATTTTAATTTCTGAAGACAGCTTTGTGATAATCTCTTCTTGCCTGATCTAGTCTAACACCTTCCAGTAACTCCTGCTTCTTGATCAATAAGTACAGGTGAACTACACTATAACTCCTTGAAAATGCATCCAGAGCTTACCACTGATCAGTACCAACTGAAATATTTGGCAAGTGATGTAAGAGATTAATTACTCCAACCCTCCATAATTTGCATCTCACTTCCATTCTAAAATTGTCTAGCTGCAATTTTTATGAAGTCAAATTGCATGAAAATTTCTTAGATGAAGTTTAAAAGATGAGTTTGACTGATATCACAACAGAAAAATAATTTAGCAAATTTACTTCTATTCATGGAAGACTGGAAGCCAGTTCTTTATTCTTGCTGGCAGCCTTATAACCCAGCAAAGTTTGCAAATGGCTGCCAAGATATTAGGCCAAGTAAATTTTCAAGGAAAATGAAATGAAACGCATTCTGTTCTGTGAAACTATGGAACAGAATGTGATATGCAAAGAATTATAAAAGCTCAGGGCAATGCTAATGAATTTGATTTCACAGGCAATGCTGATCACTGAATGAAGCACATTTTAGAATAGCTATGGCTATTCCTTACAAAATTTTGGAATATCCCTGGCATGGTTTTAATCAAAGCTCCAAGGTCAGAGACACAAGGTTATCATCAGAAGTTGAAATGAGACCAGAATAAAGTTTCAAACAAAAATTTATCAATATCAAGAGGAGATTTGACCCATTAACATTGGCGAACTTCAGGATCAGTAGTAATCCCTTAGAGATGAAAAGTTTTTCACTGTCTTTCTCCCTATTCTCTTATTTCTCCCTACGTTGATCAGAAATATATGTTTTATGTACATGGGAAACCTAGCACATTACCACAGTAAATATGACCTGGAAAAATATTTTTAAACATGGCTGACTTCCTTTATTTTTACATGTCCTTCACATAGTAAAGGGTCAGACCCTGTGTTCTGCCAATGCAAAATGTCAGTTAATTACATTTTGTATCTATTAATGTCTGTCCTGATTTAAACGTGCTTGAATATAATTTAAATGTAATTCAAATATAATATAAATTAAATTTATACTATAAATATAATTTCAGTTTCCAAAACTCAACCTCAGAGAACTGTCATACAAAAAATCTTTTTTTCTAAGAAAAGTATGCAGATGTCTACAAAGAAGATATGCACCATTGAAAAAAAATTAACACTTTTTCAATTTTTCAAAAACATTAACTACATTAGAGTATAGTAGCGATGTATCCAAAACTAATGTTAGTCAACTGATCTATCAAGTGTTTTCACTGTGCTTCCTTGGAAAGTATTAACCACCTGGCAGAACATAACTACAGAATTTAAATGGAATTCAATTTTTGTGGAAAATGACACACACCTGTATATTCACACACTTACACACTTTTCATATGAATAACTCAAAAGACTGAGAGTACAGTTCTCAAATCAGTCTAAAACATAGTCCTGCGATTAAAATAGTTAAATTAAAGGAAAAGAGGCTTATGCTGAGCTATTTAATATATGCTTCAATGTTGTGAAACTTAATATGACAAAGTTTTGGACACCTGGACATTCGTTCACTCGTACTTTGCTGGAGGCTCTGATTACTGGAACTGAGAGCATGTCTGGATTAGACTTGATGTGAGCTAAAATCCACATCAAAAATCTAAACTATGGTATTGCATATGAGAAGGAGGACACTTGCAAGTGACTTAATTTTACTTTTGGCAGTTTCTCTATGCAGAAACAGCAGATCAATCAATAAGAGTAAAGGTCAGTGTCTTTAGCACAATTGAAAGGGAATGCCCTATGACTTAAGAAAGCACGAATGCTATTGCTAGTAGAGATCCACAATAAACATGACTATTTCAGCCATTTATTCCTGACTTGGTCTAAACAGCAGGAAGTGAGATCAGAGCCTGTTATCTCTTCTGTTATCACTAGTCCTCTCCCATCGTTCCAATTTCCTATGTGGGCTGTCTAAAGGGACTACTGAAACTGCTGCTTCTATTCACAATCATCCTGAGTAATTCTGTGGTGCCAGTGCTCACTGTCCTAGTTCAGTCCTACACTCCAAACTGATTTTTGGCATGACTCTAATGAAATCCTTCCAATTGAACAGAACCATTTTATTGAGTACATGAGCCCTTACAGCATAAAATAATTTGTTAATTGGCTGATGCCTTTCCTGATCCACTCCCTGCTGTCTTGTGTCCTTGCTTCACATTTTATGCCAAGGATTAAAATTTATTTCAAGGATTAAAACACTTGAGGCAGGAAGCATGCTCTCTGTCTGCTTTGTGTTCTGAGCTCATTCCATCTGGACCCAAAGATAAAATTATTTTATTGATAATAGTCTGCAAAATAAATCAGCATGACTGAATACTGCAGTAAAAAATAGTAGTCATAGGAGAAACCTAAAATGAGACATATTGCTGATTTACTATAGAGGATAAATCTTATGCATTAGCTTGGTATTTGCTCTGTGCAAAAATAGACTACATTAGCTCAATATTCATTTTTCTTAGCACTTTCAATTTTGTTTTCAGTTTTCATGAATATAAAAAGTCCCCGCAAACACATTCCCTGTGCACAAATTTGAAACACAAGAAACAAATTTATAATATAATGGGTTGGAGCAGTTAAGCAGCACAGATCTATTCAGAGATACAGAATAACTTTAGAAATATCTGCTAGAGCAAAGAAGCTGGAAAGCCACAGCATGACAAGAGGAATGCACTGATTTTAGAAGGAATGTGTTAAATGGAGATTTTCAGCAGCAGCAGGATTCACCATTTTATGCAGATGTGCTGATCACTTTCTCAAGAATTTGGCCCCATCATTAGGTGCAGGTCCTGAGCAGCATCAGCAGGCCAAACAATGACTCAATTAAAAATGCAAATGACGCAAGTCTGCTTACAGTACAACACTGATGGCCAGCATTATGCTCTTTACTGATTCTCATACCACTTGTTCATGTTACCATGGCCCTTGGCTGAGACTGCATCCCCTTGGACCCCCTTTCAAAAGAAAGACACAGGAATAAGGAAATCTGTCTTATGCACCAGCTCTGACACATCAATATAAATAAAGAATGTAATTATGGCACAGTGCCAGTAATCACTAAAATTGCTGCAGAACCAACCATATAAGTAAATGTATGAGGCACACACCTTTTGGGTATACAACTTTAATGAGAATTGAGAAAACAATCTCTATTTGCAGTTTTCACTTCCAAATATCATAAAAAGACACTTATTACATGCTAGTGTTAGGAAAATGCTTGATGGTTTTCTCTGTGGAGTTCATTAAATTAAGTTGCCTTTACAGCCTAAAAAAAAACAAAAAGAAAAAAAGCTAGGATGATATGAATACAAGAGGCCTGTCATTTATGCTCTGTATCAGGACCTGTCCTCTCACCCCAATGAGACACACTTTCTCTTTTCTACCCCTTCAAAGCTAATTTCCTCACAAATATCACATCACAAAAAAAAGTCTTAAAACTGTTTTCTCCCTTTAGTATTTTATATAAAAAGGGGATGTAGCTTTCTCTGATGTGTATCCCAGTGTTTTTATACTGTCTCCCCATTTAGGTTTTTAAGCTCCTTAGGACCTGAATTCCTTCCACATTTCTGTGCTGTTAATGATGACCATCCAGTGGGAGCTTTGTACAGGTTAGTGATAGCATAGACCAATTATTTTGATATGCATGACTAGTTAATGAGGAAACATTAGTCATAATGACTATAGACTTGATTCTGAACTCTCTAATCAGTCAAAACATCCAGTATCATCTCTATGACTGTTTAAGTGAATAAATTCTAAATAGGGATATTAGTAGCAAACATACTGTTTTCATTTGAACTGCATTTTCTTATAGATTATACTGATTATACTGAGTCTTTCCTATAATCACGTGTTTGAAACAGGACACAGCTACAGGAAATCTTTCAACAGATTGAAAACTATATAAAGTTAGGATTATTTCAGATTCCACTATATTTACATTTAGACTAGTTGTAATTTGTAAAATGTAGATTGGCTGTCAGAGACCTCGGACTATTTTAGCAATTTGCACATACATAATGAAAAATACACAGAAGAGAAAGAAAAGAAGAATTCTTCCAACTGTGTTTACTTTAAGGACTTTGTTTGATTCAACACAGTAGGAGGAAAAACATCTGAAATACAAACCCAGAAGGCTCAATAATGAAATTCCCACATAAAGTAAAAAAAAAAAAAAAAAAAAAAGAAGTGTGGGTTGTACTTCTAGACTCAAAAAAAGAGAAATTACTTACAAGATCTCATTCACTTTGCAAAAATACAACTAGTATGTTCTGTATTTAAACTTTTGTCCTTTAACTGTTTTTCTTTGTTTGCAAAGACTTCACAGAGCACATATCTTTCCTCCCCAGACTCAAGTATGCGGATGCACACATTAAAAAACTTTGCCACATGTTATAGATTATATCTATCCTTTATGATGCCTATGTAATTTAGAACATGAAAATGGTATTTATTTAACAGCTAGATTCATCTTAACTGGTTGTGATATATTCTTCTGAGGAAAACTGACACTTTTATGGTTTGATTCAATTCATCCTAAAGTAGATATAAAAACATACAAACATGTCAGATAAATTGTGTCTAAAAGGGTCTGTTTCTCTCCATTGTGGGGATTTAGAATCACAAGGTGTGATAGAAATATCTACTTTGCAAATCTCTAAAATTAGGGAACATGAACCCCACTTGGTGATGCCATGCGAAGAATTCGTGACAAAGACCTGAAGAAGTCTGCACTATGGATAACAATATGAAATATAATAAATCTGAAAAAAATCCCAATTAAACAACCACAACTCCTTCTTGATACTCAAATCGGACTTGCAGAATGTCTATACATCTATAGGTAATAAAAGTATATGGAATACACAGCTATTCAGAAAAAAAATAAATGGACTTGACACTGTTTCAAGCACTAAAAATTTAAGAAGATTTGAAATTTGGCTGAAAAGGGTATAATGCCTAAGAGGTGGAGTAACGGAAGTTACTTGACAAAGACAATGGGGCACACTTATCTTTATAATGCCTTTTTAGTGAAAAATTTTGTGTGAGAAAAAACAACCAGGAGACATCTATGAATTTAAAAAATACAAAAAGCATAGCATTTGATTTATCTTAAATTACTGGAATTCAGGACATTATTATATTAGGTTTTCTCTTCCAATCATTACCATGAAAGAATCATCTGCTTCACTTTTCTGAGCCCCAGTATAATTTACCTCCACTTTCTTTTATATTTCACCCAAATCCATCATTATTTTTTTACCCATCTAACTTCTGTAATTACCTTTTCCCTGTCTCATTCCCTTTCTTGACCTCTATATAAGGTCATCTTTCTCTTATCTCTCACAATATATCTTCCTCTCCTTCAGCTTGCTCTCTGATTTTCAGACAAAGGAGCAAAATTCAACATTATTGCTCATATTAACAATAAGGAGTGAAGGATTCAAAAAGAGGAAAAAATAAAAAACACCAAAAACCAATTGTGATGATTCTGGCAGACAGCAAAACATGGAATAAAAAATAAAAAAAACAAAACAAAACAAAACAAAACAAAAACAACACACCAGAAATTTCAGGAAACTGCTGAAAGCTTGGCAAATAATACATGGGAGAAAATCAGTGCTACAACAACAAAGTGTTCAAGACTTAAAAGTGTCAAAAGGTCTTCCATAAAATGTATTTCTTGTACATGAGGAAACCACTATGCAGCAATCATAATATTCCCCAGAAAGCTCCACCCTGAACTGCTTTTTACATCGCTGAAGGGACCGAGTGTGACCTGTGGTGATGACAACTGGCTAGGCTTTATTTGCAGCTGAAGGCAGCGACTTCTGAGTTCAAGCCTAAGCATGAAGTGAAGATGCTCCAGAAGTCTCACAGATCATGCAGTGTAGGCTTCAGTATGAGCAGAGATCCAGTTGATCACAGTTCCAGCAAATAAACTAAGAAATGTTTAAAAATTTTAAACCAGTGGTCATCAAGAAAGTCCATAAGGACAGACTGGTCCCATGTCAGGCCAGAAAAACAGCATATACAAGACATACATTTAGACACAGCACACTTAAAAACATAGTCCAGTGATGCAACAAAGGAAAGGACCTGAACTTAAATGTAACTCCTGGGCCAGTGGGCTCACTGAGAATATGTGAGGTGAAAACCTCTGACAAGGCTTCCAGCAGCTCTTGCACACACAGCTCTTTTAATAAAAAGTCTGACCCAAGATTACACAACTGTCCATTTCACAACTGGCCTTTGACAAAACTAGCTAAACACCCAAGGATGGAGGGAGGTTGAAGAAGTCGAAATAATGGCTATTCCTACTGAGTTGCTTCTCTGTATTAGCTCCCTAATTACTTCCTGTGTCCCAAAAAAAACCAGCTCTACTCAACTACGATTACAACTCAATTAATTACAGCTATGAAAGGCTGGAAACCAGCAGCAACATTCTTGCTGTTAGCTTTCTTACAGTCTATCATCCCAATTCATTACATTCTGGAAAGGTTTGTTTTTCAGAGCACCCAAGGAACACAAAATGAGGTAGCAAGGCTTAGGGAAGGTAATTGATATATTCAAGATACTAAAACTTTATCCTTGGAAGTGGTCAAGGCCTTCTTGGATGGGGCTTTGACCAAACTGGTCGGGTGGAAGGTATCACTGCTCATGGAAGGGGATTGGAACTAGATGATTTCTAAGGACCTCTCCAAACAATTCTACAATTCTATGACAAAAAAAAAAAAAAAAACAACTTCCTCAGCAGTTTTTTAATATAAATTATATATTGTTACTGAATGAAATGTAAAATTATCTTGTGTTCAAATACATAGATAAAATACAGGAAATAAAGCTCAGGAATAAATGAACAGCTTTCAGAGTACAGTCCCAAGAGAAAACTGTTCCAGGACTTGAGAATTCACCATCAGAAAACCAGAAATGAACAGTGAAATGACAAAGTTTTCTAGTGATATGATTTTTTTCAGGGTATTAAAAATTAAGGCAAACCAGAAAAAGCACATTGAAGACTGCAGGATTCTAAGTGACTAACAGTAAAATGAAAAATTAAATTAATTGTAGATAAATGTGAGGTGATATATATAGGAAAAATCATTTTACCCAAACAGTAATCATTTTGACTAGTTATTGTCACACAAAACCAGAATCTTGGGGCTATAATAGCTAGTTGTATGAAAATGTCAACTCAATGCTCAGTAGCAATCAAAAAAGTAAATTGAATGCTAGGAATTATTAAGAGAGGAATTGAGAAGGAAATAAATCCAACAAAACAAAAAAAAGTCACCCCAGAAAACAATGTTGTACAAAAGCTGTAAAAATCCATTATGTGCTTTATTTTCAGTAGCATGTGCAATTCTATCTTTGCTTTGCATGCATAAATTCCACAGATACATCTTTTACAGGACTGTCCATTAATATACTAAATAACTTGTTAGTGGTTTTATTCTGACATTTCAGTGTGTTACAAAACATTGCACAATAACAGTGTACCATAGAAACTGTCTTTTCAAATGACCTGTGATGCTGTTGTTCTTTTTCAATGTCCTGCATGTCAGGCTCCACACTCTGAAGGTCCCACAGAACTAGAATTTTAATGACAATTTGCTTCTCTTGGAAACAAAAGAGAGATGGAAAATTGCTCAGGAAATACGTATCTATAACTTAGTTGATACAATTTTTTCAATGAAGACATAAAATATCACTATTTAAAATTTAACTATTTAGTTTCTGAATTGTGTTATTTAATGACATAAGTAACTTGTTATTTCAATAAAAGTAATATTTTGAGGAAGTTCCTTAGCTGGTTTTACACGTAAAAAGATGTATATTGGCAATCATTCACTTAAAGGCTTTTGCAAAAAAATGGAAAAGATTGAGTGAAAATGGCACTTTGCCATGCTCTGTTATCTCAACATAATTGCATGGTCATTGCATCACTTTTATATAATGCAATACCAGAACTATACTGTAAAGAATAGGAATGATTTTTTAAAAAAGGTCAGCTTAGAATTTCACATACTCTGTTCACATATGCTCTAAACTTGAATGTTGGCTATGCAGCAACACCCTTTTGCATTTAGAAGACAGTCTTGAAAATACAAATCTAAGTCAAGAGGTTTCTTTATCTCTTTAAACCATTGACCAAAATAGTTTGGGAAGAAGGGATACAGTTTTTCCAGGCTATTAAAACCAGCCTAGGTATTTAAGCAATGGGCAGTAAACACCAGCTTTTTAAAACAATTCAGTTGTGACACATGCTAATAGCTAACTTCCTTCTGTAGAGGAAGAAAAACACAGAACAAAGTATTTCAGGAAAAGATGGAAAGATAGACAAAGAGAGACACAGTGCACTCTAAGCTCATGACTTAAACCTCAAAGTTCCTCTAGCTCTGCATTAACTAACAGAATTCCCCATCCACAGATTAGCTGAAAGGCAGCAAGATTCATCACATTAAAGTTAAATGTGCAGAAAATGGAATCATAGTAATCCTCAATGCAATGTTTACCTATACAGTCTGCTGAGCATCTACATCTGTTATTTGATAAGAAGCATGGAAATAATAGTCTCAGACTTTGAAACAGTGATACCAACCAATCCTATCCTTGCATCTCTTACAGATGCCTCAACACATCTAAAAATTCCTCACAAAAAGGTGATGGTACCTATGGTCTAGTGATCCCTCTTGATATGCCAAGATGCATAATTCTACACAGGAAAGCTTTGAGCTTCAGCTCATGACCTTTCCCCACTGTACTTTGGAGAGACCCTTTGGGGTGGCTCCAGCCATATAAACCTGTTGGCTTGATCATCTTCATAAACAACAGAAAAACACACTTCATTATCCAGAAGGAATCAAACGGCTTCTCTATCAGAATGAATTAAGCTCATATTGAAGTTTCTAAGTAGATAGCTGTCACTTTAACTCTTAATTACTCCTTTTTCCTTTAATGAAAACTTAAGGTGAAGTAAGAATGCAGTAATTTGTAGGCCCTGTCAG
The DNA here is from genome assembly GCF_050655825.1 of Lonchura striata. NCBI lineage: Eukaryota > Metazoa > Chordata > Aves > Passeriformes > Estrildidae > Lonchura > Lonchura striata. The sequence continues at coordinate 78,198,451 of NC_140705.1, read as the reverse complement.
TCTTCTCAGTAAGAGATATTATCAAGATACATATTGTCAATTTACCAATATGTTCTTTGATTCATCAGTTATATATTTATACTATATGTACAATGTCTTCAAATGTGACATCAGTATGAAATGTTCATTGCATTTGAGAGACTAGATTGCATACCAATTCTCTTCTGGATTAATTTAAACCAAGTCCTGCTATCATTCTTCAACCTGTCAGTTTAGGAAACCACCCTCTGGCCCATGTTAGTGTCCTACCACATGACTTGTAGAGCCTCTACTCCTCACCACCCTATCTATGTACAGATAGGATGTATAGATAAAGCTCTGTGAGCACAGAGCTTTAGCAGCTGCTTGTTACCCCACTCCCAACTAGTGTGACACCAAACCAGAGGCTGCCAACAGAACTCAGTTATTCCCTGGATGCCATGCCAATCAATTAAACAAATTGATTTTGCAGAATGGTTTTGTTAAAGTTAAACAGAAATGCTTAAAGACTATTTTGTACATTCAACTTGAGATGTACTGCATACCTCTTAATCTCTACAAAAGCCTGTTCCCCTCCTGCCATCTCACATAAACCTAAGAAAGCTGGTTTGATGTTTTTCTTTCCATACAATGCTTTTCACAGTTTGACAAAGTTATGTGCTGGAGCTGTTCTCCTTTCTAGTGTTGAATTCCCAACTCATACTATAAGGTAGAAAACATTCCTACAGATTCTAAAGAGAAAAGATTTCATCCCAGTGACTCCCTACCTCCTTCATCAGTAAGCATTTGATCTCTAGCTGATTCTCATGAAGAATCATGATAATCTAGAAAACAATCAAGGTATTATATCTACATCTCCAGTACCTAATGCAGATTCCTGTTCTACTACATATCTGTGCCAGAGGTAATCAACCTTGCAGTTCTGCCCTATTTATAATATATTTATAAGCCATTCAGCCAGAGAAAGAGACTCCAGAGGGGGCTACAGAAGAATAGGGATAGCAAAATGAAATATGAAAGAGACTGTGCCGAAAAGACAATGTTAGATGTTTTTAGATATGGCAATGTTTCATGAAGATCTTTTATTTATCTATAGATTGCTGGTCAAACATAGATCTTTGTTCCTGGATAGCAGATACAAAATGTGTTTGTTCACATTTACAGTGCTAGATTTAGTGTACCTGAAAAATTTCCAATACAGATTAGAAGGCAAAACATTGAGGACTGGCAACATTTCTGTTTGAAACAGATCTTTGCATTTCTATCCTAAATAATTCACAATGGTTAGAGTTATAAAGAAGACATGGCTCAAGATGAGTCAAATATTAATTCAGCTGCAGCCCTTGCTATGTTCCCTTTTTATGTCCTTAACAAGTTAAAAATTACGGTGAACAATGCTGTGGAGTTTAGAAACCAGGCTATATAGCTATTCATCACATTTTGGGAAATCAAGCGGCATTAAAACGCAATAGTGATAATCACTAATCTGCATCAAATCAGGAATTTTGATCTTAATCTTTCACACCTGAAGATAGTGGAGATTTTGCTATTTATTTCATTTTATTAGAATAAACACAACATTCTTTTGAAGAGAAGTAAATTTTGCTTAGGAAAAATCCCTGATAATGTTAATAATGATCTTTACCTGTCCATATCTTCAGCACAGACTTCGCTTAAAACATTAATGATGTTTGATTCAGCTACTCCAAAAATAATTAGTGGAGGCTAATTATTAAGGAAGAGTTGCAGTAGAAAAAAATTCAGCTGCCAAGTGATATACCTTTAAATCAGAAACCAACTGTTGCCAGTTAGAGCTTCCTTCCAGTACTACATGCTGAGTATTTATTGTGTTACAAAGCTACAGAGCAAACTGTGGTGAACAAAAGGAGGAACTTTTTCTCCTACTACTTTAGTTGCTCAGGTGAACTTCAAATCATTTTTACAATTTTAGTTAAGCTACCTTCATAGCAAAAAGGCAATAAGATAATGTCAGCCAGCACTGAAAATCAGGATACTGGGATTTATAATAAAATCCCTGACAAGTTGCACAGTATTGCAGGAAGCTGAACATCAATGAGAACAGTATATGATGAGCAGGCTCAACCTGGAGCATGATGTCCCTCTGTTCCCTCACCCTGCAGCCAAAGACCCCATCTACATACCCATATGTTTCTTTTTCTCTATTCCTGTCTTTTGAGAAGTAAATGTCAAGATGCAAAGAACTGACTGTTGCACCAACAGGGCATCATGGAAGCCTGGAAAGAGATTGATGGTGCTTAGCAAACATGGTGGCTTTCAAGGACACTCCCCACACACAAAAAAAAAAAAAAACAACAAAAAACCCCCCAAAAAACACTACAAAACAAAACAAACAAACAAACAAAAAAAAAACACCACCAAACCAAAACAAGAGAATCTGTCTTCCCCTGCCAAATATAATAAACTTTTTCTTTCAAAGAAGTTCCAGTTTAGTGTCGCTGAAATTATTTGTATTTATAAGGAGAAAGCAGGGTGTGTTTAGCAAAGTTATTTTTTTACCTTCTACTATCAACAAAATTTCTTAATCTCTCCCATGTAGTTACTTTCTGTAGATCAAGCCTTTTTAATAGGTCTGTTCTCCCCATGTTCTTGCTGTGTGCACAGAGCTCCCAATGGCATTAATGAATGTTGAGCACATGACTTGAGCACTGACTGATTCCTGTAATTTTGAGTGCTAAGAGCTCATAACAGAGACCATGTGGGGCAAGCACTAAGCTGCACAGTTGCAGCAACTACTGATTTTTTTAATGAGCTTCAGGAATTCTTGGAATGCCACAGGATAAAGCCCTGGAGGAAAGAGGGGAATAAAACTGGTTAATATTCAAGAATCACCTCTTCCAAGATCAGAAGTGATGCATCCCAAGACCAAGGAAGTCAGAAGGCCTGCATGGATGAATATGGAGCTCTGGAACAACCTGAAACATAAAATGGAATCTTACAGAGGGTGAAAGTAAGGACAGGCAGCACTCAAAGGTTGTCCAAGCAGCGAAGGATCAGACAGGACAGCTAAAGCCCTGATAGAATCAAATGTTTTCAGGAACATCAAGGAAAACAAGGAAAGCTTTTCTAGGTAGGTCAGAGATAAAAGCAGGACTAGGAAAAATGTGGGCCTGCTCAAAAAAGAAACAGGAGAACTGGTTACCCAGGACATGGAGAAGACTGAGATACGCAATAACATTTTATCTCAGTTTTTACCAGTAAGTGCTCCAGACATGCCACCCAAGCTGCAGAAGGCAAAAGCATGGATACGTAGAATGAAGAAATATCCAGGTGGGGACCAGTGAAAAGTGGTGCTCCTCACACATCACTTGTGCAGTTCTGGGGTGCAGTTGAGACACTGAAGGGAAGGCATCCCATCCAGAGGGACCCTGACACTTGAGATGGGCCTACACAAACCTCATGAAGTTCAACAAGGCCAAGTGCAAGGTCCTGCATGTGAGTTACAGCAATCCCAAGCACAATCAAAAGCTGGGCATTGAGAATGGGTTGAGAACAGCCCTGAGGAGAAGGACTTGGGGTGTTGGTAGATGAGAAGATGACCCGCAGCATGTGTTCACAGTCCAGAAAGCCACCTCTATCCTGGGCTGCATCAAGAGAACCATGGCCAGCAGGGCTGTACTCTCATGAGACCCCACCTGGAGTCATGTATTTCATTCTGGGCCCCCAACTAAAGGATGTGGATGTGTTGAAGTGGATCTCCTGTAAAGACAAACTGAGAGAGTTGATGTTGTTCCGCCCAGAGATGGGAAGGTTCTGGGAGCCCTTATAGCAGTATTCCCATTCCTAAAGGGGACTACAAGCAAGCTGGGGAGGGAGTTTTTGCAAGGGCATGCAGTGATAGCACAGGGGAGAATGGCTTTAAAATAACAGGGTAGGTTTAAGTTGGATATAAGAAAGAAGTTCTTTACTGTGAGGCACTGGAACAGACTGCCCAGAAAAGTTGTGGATGCCCCAAATCTGGCAGGTTGGATGGGGCTTTGAGCAACCTGATCTAGTGAAAGGTGTCCATGGCAGAGGGGTTGGAACTAGATGATCTTTAAGACCCCTCCTAATCAAATCATTGTATGATTTTATGATTTTTACTTGTGCCTCATAATTAGACTCTTCCTGTCAAAAAAGAATCACTCTAAAACTCTATTATCAATATTTTTATGCATAAGGGATGTTTCCAAAGTGTTACTTTCCTATTTTTCCTCCTAGCATCAGTAATAAATTCATGTCAATAATTATTCTGGAAAATATACAATGCATAATTTTGCTTAATCAGTACAGAACATTTTCCATCTCCAAATGTCACCTCTAGCTGGGCGTATAAAGATACAAGTGATACACTTGCAAAAGAAAGTCCATCCGTGTTGTCCCTCATAACCAATCAAAATACATTGTAAGAATACAATTCTGTTCCACTTCACCCCTTGACGCAGGGGAGTCAGCAAATGGCACTGTTCAATTAACATGGAAGGGCCTTTAAAACAATAAGGTAATTAGACACGTTCATGAGAGATAATTATGTCATGTAAAGATAAGCATTCCCGGAAGAGCTTTAGCCTCTATTAGAAAAGAGCATTTTTTACATTTTTCCTCTCAAATTAATTTCACAGACATGCAAGGTGTGATGGGAAAATGGCACAATTCTCATCAGCGTTAAAAGCATATGATATGAATGAGGTCTCCAGCATGGCAGTGGCTGCAATAAATTATCGAGTGTGCATTCTGTTTTCTGAAATGGGCTCAATTTATCATTTTATTGAAAAGGTTCCATTATGCTAATGTCTTATAAAATCACTTTCTGCTGTTGCTAGAAGGTGAAGAGAGGATATCAATTTTTATATATAGAATTTGGAAGTAATGCAGCAGTGAATTGTCAAGGGTTAATAACCCTAAAAGAAGATAAAATATACATAAGAGCAAACTTCCAAGGACTTTGTAATGACAAATTTTCATAACTCTACTGGTTTTTAAGCTTAACTCTCTTATATAAATGTTGACAGAATTAGAAATAGTTAAGTTCTGGGCTGAAAACTCTCCCTCTTTTCTCCAATCAAGCCTTGAATTGACATTGGAAACTCTTTTTCTCCAATGAAGATCAGAATAGAAAATACCAATACTATTAATGTCAACTTGCCCAGATAAATATGAAGGAAAATCAGACATGGGTGATTATTTGAAAAGGGGAATACATCTTATCTAAATAAAACTTTCTGTAATAAGAACACATTTTATGTTGAATTATTGTATACAAAATAGGAAATTATTAAAAGAAGAGAACTAGATTTAGATAGGCCATATATTTGATCTCACATAAAGCACTTCTGTGTGTTTTTGGTTTATATCAAAAAACCTCTTTTTTTGCTGTGCATCAAAAAAACAGAGAACCATTTCAGAAACATTATCCTATTTGTAACAGGAAGCATTTTCCTAGGGGAAAATGAGTTCATTCCTCTGAACATACACATAGAGCATAATCCAAGAAAGTACAGCATCAAGAAGGATAATTTAATATATACTGACACTAACAAGCTGCCCAGGGAAGGAGTTGAGTCACCATTCCTGGAGGTATTTAAAGTTCAGATGTGGCACTTAGGAACATAGTTCAGTGGTGGACTTGGTAGTGATGTGTTAACCTTTGGACTCAATGACCTTAAGGTCTCTTCCAACATAAACAATTCCATAACTCTATGACTTCGATATATTTTAGCACTTAAAAACAAGTCAAACAACAAGCAGTCAAAAACTAGATCACTCTAACCGCCATTTCACTGGATCATCAATAAAAACCCTTCTGGACCTCACAGTTCATCAACTTCTGTCATACATATACCAAACAGCTTGGGAACTTAAAATTTTTGAAAAATTCTCATTCAATATGTAGGAAATATTTTGTGCAATTGAGTTAAAATTAAATCCAATGTCTCTTTAGACTATGAAAATTAAATTGCCATACTCTTCTATTAATACACATGGATTTTTAGACCTGAGATGCACATACTTAAAAGATGGCTACTTCTGAAAGACATGTTCTAACATTGACAATCTGGTCAGGCACAATGTGTAAATATTTTGCATCAAGTATGTGAGCAATATGACTACCAAATGAACAAAAAGGTGTGTAGTCGAACACATCTTTGTCTCAGGAGGCATCCACATCACAAAAGCTTGTAAAACAAAACAAAACAAAACAAAACAAAACAAAACAAAACAAAACAAAACATGCATGAGGGACTGCAAAGGGGTAGAACATCTCCCAGGCATGGAGTACCCATGAAAAGAAGCTGGCAAAACAAAAAACAGTGGAAGCAGTGAAGAGCACAAATGAGATTCAGGACTGGGTCAAGAAATATAAAACTATCAAATAAGAAAGGAAAAATGGAAAGGAAGGAAGACAAGTGCTTTAGGTACAATTTCCCTTTTAAAAGAGCTCTCAGGCCTAGTGAACTCAACTTTTGTGACTGCAACACATCACAGCAATGAACCTGGCATCAGGTTATGACATCGTACATTGACAGCAAATTTAAAATAAGGATGAGTGCTCATGTTTTGCTGAAATTCTCAAAAAGGGATAAGAAATAGCTGCAGTTGTTCTCAGCTCAGTACTAGGCAGTGCTACTCAGCCTAGCACCACATGCAAATAGGGAGGTAGACATACACCATAACGCTGTCCAACCTGTATCTAATTTGAGATTATAAAGTCTATTAAACTGTGAAGTAATTTTATAGTACTTCAGGAGTTGAGACTACTCATTTACTTCAAACAGATTTGACACAAAAATTCTTATCCTTTTAGGCTTTTTAAGTAAAAGAATTATAATAAAGTGCAATGTCAATTACAGGGCACAGGAATTTTTAACATATAGTCATCAGAATACTATTCAAAAACTATTTGTACAATGCTAGCAATTTAAATGGTTAAATTGATCTGGGTTTTTTTATTCACCAGGGCTTGCCTCAGAAGAATGCACAGATCTGGCTAGCCACACCCTAAATTGTGGCTTTCCCTCCTAAGTGATTTTTACTGTCTCTTTGATAGAATCAGACCCTTACATGGAATGGGCACCAGTTCATCACTTCACACATCACTAACACTGAGATTTTGGTAATGATCTTATCTGATTCAGCTGCCTTAACTGATACTTGTATTATTGGGAAAGCCAAGAAGTTTAAATTTGGTAAAGCATTTCCTAACTAGCTGGAAAACAATCAATCCCTCTTTTTGCTAGAATTTAGAGCTTGACACACCTAAGCCAGTATATACAAGTATTTTATTAACTCTTCTGTGAACAGAAGAGCATGAATAAAAGAAACAGGGGTAGCTTGCATGCAAGCATTTGTAAAATTTTACCTAAAGAATACCACGATTTTAATTTGGAACTGACCAGATGAACATTTATTTAAAAGTTGAAAATAAAATAACCCTAAGTAACGATGACCACATCTATTTGATTCAGACAAAATAATAAACCAGTTGATAATGGATTAACCTGGAAATTATGTAAGTAACAACATTCACGTCAGCTTACAGAAAACAGATTCTGTTGAACTAACTCTATTTTTTTCATATTACAAATTTGCTTGACATAATTTAAAAAGGGGAGGGAATGAGATTCTGCAGTCTGACTTCCTGCCTAGCACCATCCATACTACTTCTAGGTTGAAATCCTATCTTCATGTTTCAGAAAAAATTGTTCTACACATTTTTTATATGATCAAATGTAGAGAATTCTTGTAAGCTGGGATAACTTGCACTGGTTGTTGATTTCTTGGCAAGTTAAAATCCATGTGTGGTATTTATATTTGCTGGCTTGCAAATACAAATACCATACATGGATTTTAACTTGGCTTGCACTTTCTAGGCAATGAGAACTAAAATCCTAAGATAGCTGGTAAGATCTAATATTCCCACATTACCAAACTTCCACTCCATAGATGCCAAAACAATTATAAAGCAATCATGATGTGCACTTTTGTAAGATTCTCATGACTCTGCCCCTGAACCTTCTAACAATGTAGTCATCAAAACAGTGAGTTATGCTGGTTTTAGTTATGCAAGTGGCAAAACCAGAGAAAAAGCATTTTCTTCACTCCACTCTGTTTTCTGTTTATACTTCCAAATAGTCTATTGGCTTTCTTGAATCTGAAATCATGATGCATTCTCATATTCAGCAAATGAGTCATACAAACTCTTATGTTTTACAGATTCATTGTTCTTCAGGTAGAAATCAGAGAATCAAAGAATTTTTAAGGTTAGAAAAGACTTGTAAGATTATCGAGTCTAACCATTATTTCTTCATCTTATATATGTATCTACTGATATGCAACCATTATGAAAGACAGTTTCATTTATTTTTATTGTGTTTACTAAAGCACAGATGTCCCAAATAATGGACAGATGCAAATGAGAAGGGGGTGAAGTAGAATGAAAGTCCTGTGCTGATATTTTTTTACATGTCCTGTAAAAATCACACAGTGTTTTCAGAAGCAACAACAAACCAAACAAAAAAAAAAAAAAAACCAAAAAACCCCCCAACAGCAACAAAAAATTAGAAGAAAAGGCATTTCTAATAATTTTCTCTACAAAACCAGGAAACCTGAAATTCTTTGATGAAGAGATTATTTGGATACATTTTCATATTTTTTCAGCTTGTTAATGACTTTCAAGCTTCTGAATTTCTCATAGAGAAACACACTGTAGTCTAAAAAATACAGTGCATGTAAGATACATCTCCAGACCAGTCAGAAGCTGGTTTCATTACTCACACAAGAGTGGGGGTGAGCTGGAGGAGCATGTCCTATTACATGCTTCTTCAAGGAGCAAATCATATCCTTGGTGGAGACACATTGCCGGGCCACAAGGGTTTTTGTCTCATCAAGTGCAGCAGTTCATACTACCAAAGTATATTGCTTATATAATAGTAGTACAGCACACAAGAGTTGTCTCCTGGTTTTTCTGGTGAAATTTTGGCCTCTAAGTGTTCACGTATATACTTCAAAAATACTATTTTAGCACTCAAATGATGCAAAAACTTCTGGGAGAAACTTGTGTAATGTGAAAATTAACACAAACCTTTTTCCTCAGAATTCAAAGGAAGACAAATAAAATAAAGGCAGGAACACGGGGTCAGCATAACAAAAATAACTTAGTCTTCAGAAAGACAGTCTCAGTGTTTACTGCTGCAATTATGGAATAGCTGTGTAGCACATCAGACTAAACAATATTAATTTAATCAATTAATTAAATATTTGCCTCTAAATGGTATGTTTAAATTTGTCATGCACACACAGAACAATAAAAATATTATATTTCATTCACCTGTCTAGGTTGCTGCTGTAGACTGATCACCACAACCATTCATCTCCTAAGACAACAGCTTGGTAAGTATAAGTTCAGCTACCAACGATGGTACCTACCTCTCATTCCCACTACTATTGGTCATTTAATTTATGCCAAAGGAAATCCTTGCTACACAGTAAGGTTTACTGCAAAACTGATCTTTGGAATCATCTTTCTTTCTTTTCTCTTTTTTTTTTTTTTTTTTAAGTGGCTACAAATTAGCTCACCCTAAATCTGTAAGGAAAAATATAGTATTCCATATTGAACAAACGGGTGGACCTGAACAAACAAAAGGACAAATTTTAATAGTGAAAATCAAAACACGGAAAGAAGTTAACAGGCCTTTAAAAAGGACATTATTAATAACATCCTTCCACAAAAAAGTATCATTAGAGTGGGTCTTGTTTTTTTTTCCTCCTATGATAAAAAGCCTTAATAATTTAATCACAGAAAAAACTAGCCTACATATTTTATCAATACATTTTGTCCTCATGTATTCCACCATGAAAGTACTTGCTGCAACAGAAGACACATATCAGTTTATACTCAGCTTCACAGAGTTAGTAGTATGTAGACAAACATGTCACATGACATATTTTAAGTCCTTGCACATGTGTAAACTATTCTGAAAAGTCAAGCACAATTATTGAATCCCTATTCCTATGTACAGTAATGAAAAAATAAATATGCAGTAATGTTTAGAAGTTCACACTTTTGCCTAGAGTCTGACAGTAAACCCACGCTGAAGCTCTGTCCCTAGTTTACCAGATTTAAATCAGCATGCACCCTTCTTATCTCATTACTCATTCAGATTGGGAGATGTGGATCATTAAGCTGGGTACTAATTTGCTCCTAAACTGCACTCATTCATCATTAGCTGGCAGTGAGAGGTTGACCAAGTCAGTTGTGGAATACTTCTGTGACCCTTCCATGGATTATATATTTTCTGCTTGAGCTACTTAATAAATTCTCTAGAAGTTATTTTAACAGTTTTAGTAGCCATTTTGTTAAGCAAGATGATTTCTGTGGCCAGGTTAGTAAAGAGGTATCTTTGTCATTTCACAGTTTGTCTTCTGTACTCTGGATATATATGTTTGCTATTACCTTCTGTACTGTGCAAAAAGGGCATTTATGTACTGTTCTTTATAAAAATACATCTCGGACTATTATGATAAATCACAACAGAATTTGGCACTGCACAGAATGCTGTATCTTCACTGGGGCAACACAGTATCAATAAGATAATTTTGCAGTAACTTGTCCCTCAGATTATTTTTTACAATAAAGATATTCTCAGTAATCATTTGGTGGATGAAGAACTATAAATGCCCATAGTATGAATCTTCACTCTCATGTGTTGTGCCAGCCAAGCTTTAATAAATCTCAAATAAATTAAAAATATTTATAAAAAATATGTATGGGTATGCAAGCATCCCAGCAGATTGGGAATTAAGCACATTTGCAAGGCATAAGGTGCCCAACATTTTAGTTAAGGAAACTTCTCTAATGGAAATTTTACAGACCATATTTTGCCTTTTCAAAGACCTCTGGGGGTTTTGCCATCTTGTAATAGTTTATAAAAATATGAGCATAATATAAGTTAGAGACAGGAGCAACACAAGAAATCACTAATTTTATCCACAAAGCAAAATTATTTTTCTAGAAGACACAGCAGATGCTTATCATTTTAGTATTGTTGTATTTTTTGTTTAATAAATAAAATAAACCACATATTTTGGGGGCTTTTTCTCCATGGTACGGAACTAGAACTGTTCACCCTAAGAAAGAAAAAGACACATGTTTAGAAAAGTATATTGAAATGTACTAAGTCACTGAATTACCTGATTTTTCAGAGGGAAGTGAAACACTGTTTTTTCCAGGATCCAGAATAACTGCCAACCCTGAAGAGACTGATGGGAGGATGCTGGTACTGAGATCTATGCGAGTTAAACTTTCAGGTTCTCTTTTCAAGGCTTTTGGAACACCCCCAACACAGCTATCTTCTGTCTTCTCCTTGTCCTGACTGTTCTTCTGTGGACTTTCAACAATATGAACAATGCTGTGCTGGGCCAGGTCACAGTTCTGTAACACAAAACCAAAATTGTGATAAATAATTAATTCTGACATAATGGACAAAATCCCACTATCTCCAGTTTGTTATTTGTTAAATGGTCTCCATTTTGTGGAGAATTTCAGTGTGCAGTAATGGAGTTTAAAGCAAAGTGACAAGTGTAAATTGCTGGAATTAGGATTACTTGCATTGCCAAAAGGGTCACAACACTTACAAGTGATAAACATTTAACAAAGAAATAGTGGACCAGAGCCAACAGCTCTAAATAAGTCAGGTTTATTGGCACAAACTAAAAAATCTCCAGAGAGAGCATTACTAAATCAAACACTAAGAATATTCAACACTTAAGGGACATTTGCACAGATAATGCTGAAACAGACTCTTCATGTAGCAATTTAGGGTAAAACTTGATGATCACAAATAGTTCATGAACAAGCTACTACAAAATATTTTTATCATCAGGAACAGGGAAGATAATGCTACTGATGAAGAGTGATACTATTTCTTCTCTGTAATGTAATTTTTAGTCTAAATCTGGTTTTAGATGTAGACTTAGTATGAGTATCCTATTCTTTCCAAAAAAGACATTTAACTATTGATGACCTTAGATTGAGAGAAAGCCTGTGGAAGATTTCAAGACTGTTGTGGTCTTTCATGATTAAACAAAAAAGCTGCTAGCCATTTTAGCCTAAAATGAGACCATTTATGGTCTCACAAATACAGAAGCTCTCCTCCTTTTCAGTCCTCACCAGAGGTGATTCTTAGACAGTCTTTCCAGATCTTGTGTCTTAGAAAATAGCAGGGTAAATAAGGATCTCATGAAAGGATTATGGATGTCTTTCACAACTTCTTCATTATTTTCACAATACAGAACAGAAAAGCAAAATATTATGTCAGAAATAGAAATTACAGAGATTTTGGAAGACCTATCATTAGCAAAGGTCTTTCAAGAAAGACTTGTATTGCTCTTCCAACAACACACCTTGCAAGAAAAAAATGTTCTTTATATGGTGATACCTTCTGGAACCCAATTCTTCAGGGTCATGAATGAACATAAGCATCAGCCTACACAGAAAGTGGGTAGTCTGTCAAAAAATTAATTTTCTAACTCTCTGCAGTGTCATTAGGTTGTGAAACTCTCTGCTGTGAAATGTCAAAGCAGACTTTTGAATCCGTTTGGGAGAAACAGAAAGATGCATTTGTCTTTGTTTCTACACAATACTTAAAAATTGTCATTTGTATATGCAACTACCACACACACTTTAATTGTAAAAGATTCCTTTACAGATATTTTAGTGGTCTTTATATCCTCATTCTTCCATGCTCTCTTCTACTACTTCTGGACACTTTTATATTGAGTGGTTTTCCGTCATGCTCTTAGGTTATTTCTCAGTACTTCTCCCTCCACTCTTTATTTTTATGCAATGCAATTTAAAGGACAAAAATCTGGCTTTTGTTTTGTTTTAATTGAATTTTCAATAACACACTCTCTCCTTAGTGAAGCAGTAATCAGCCAGCAGATGTTTGCTAAAGCAAGGACACTGCAGTCTTAATATTCAATCAAAGCAATTATTAGATTTCAACCTTAAAAGATCATGTTGACATTAAAGGTCTCTCCTTGTTTGTTTTTTTTTAACATCTTGTTGCCCATAGCATTTTAACAAGATCCATTTAAATAGCTCAATCATTTCATTATTAACACAATATACAAAACCAGTCTGTCATTCTAAAACTCCTTTCACTAAGAATACTGTGTGGCATTATAGAATTTAATAATCTAAAATAAATTAATAATGAAATTATAACTAGGCAAATTAGGAGCTCAAAACTGATTTCTGAGTTACAGTGAGAGTTTAAAAACAGAAACAGGTATTTATGTAAAAACTCACAGCTTTGGAAACCCCTAATAAACTGTCAATCAGTCATACTCTGTTTTAATGATCACCTCTTCCAGCAGTTTTGCTTGCTTACGCAGACAATGTCCTGCCTTTCATTTTTTTCTCAATATTTACTGTCCTTCTCAGTAGGTTGTTTTTGTTTTTTTAAAGCTTGCATCAGTTCCTGGTTCAGCTCACTGCTTGATGCTGTGCTACAATCACAGAGGGGATAGTGCATGTGAGAGAATAAAATGGATGGGAAGAGCTACTTAAACAAAACAAAATTCTCCTACAATTCCACCACAAACGTTTTCAACCATCCTTGCTTGTCTTAGCTCTCTACATGTTTATTTGCCTGGGTATATCAATTCATCTTTTAAAAGTATAAGTCCTTTTCAGGTTCTTTTTGCAAGCTGGAGGCTTTGTGGTTAGCTCAAAAACAATGGAAGGGGTGACAAAATAAAACTCCATCTTACCTACTATTCTCTCTTCAGCAATATCAAGAACTACGTAATTCAGAAAAAGCTGCAAAATTTGCACTTTAGGCAATTCTATAGATTGCCTCAGCTGGTTAGACCACAGTGCTAATAATGCCAAGGTTGTGGATTTTATCTCTGCATGGGCCATTCACTTCAGAGTTGAACTCAATGAACCTTGTGGGTCTCCTCTAACTCAGAATATTCTGTGATTCTGTATATGACCCTAGCAATAGTGGTTTTTTTTGTATTTCCCTTAATAAAATTTTAAAAGAACAGGTAACATGCTGTATCTTAGCTTTCTTCCATCTCTTTATCTAAAACAAAAACAAGCTTTGACAGATTGAACATCACTACTGCTAATGACAGTGTAAATAATAGTCTCAGGAAAGCTTAATTAGTGGATCTCAGGATGACTTGCAAAGAGCAGGTAGGAGAAAGAACCAACATCCTTTGATATTTACCGTGTGTAGATTTCATATGGAAGCCACTGAGCAATAACAAACATGGTATCCTAAATCATCAGTTTTGCAATGTTTTTCTGAGTACATGTGAATGGAATTTGGCTTGTGTTTAAAGGGGGAAGGTAATCCTCAACCTTTGTAATAAAAGTGATAAAACTGTACAAGAAGAAAATAAAAAGAATTGTGATCATAGGCTAATTGTGGAGAATCGGGATGGGAACCTAACCAAGCATTTCCCAGAATATGGGTGATTAATGCTTTATTGCAGATTACATTTCATGGACAATAGATGGGCTAAATTGACAGCTTCTTTTTTGAGAAAAGAAGTAGAATTCTGTTTCTGTGAGAGTTTAGGTTGTGCCTTAGGTTACTATTGTAAGATAAATTATTTATGTCAATGTCATTTTTGTTTCCTTCATGTATTTGTTTTACCCCTCAGGAAACATGCTTTTGACTATACCTATTATTAATGATTCTAGAGATATTGTCTTGTCTTATCTGCTGATTCAAATTAATGCCTGTGTGCCATATTCCAATGGGAAAAACTACAAGTGTATAAAAAGTAGATTGTGAAGTATCTTGTTTCACTAGAGCAAAGGGAACTGAGACAAACAAAAAACTATGAAACTCAGTAATAAGGACTGGATCTTTAGAGAAAATAGGTTTTGGCCAACTTGGGAAAATTAATTCAGAGCAGAAAAAATTAAAATTAAAACTTTTTTTTTTTTTTAATCCTAGCCTTTTACTTGTTTTTTCCTGAATTCTCAAGCTGAATTTCACAAGGCTGAATCAGCACATCCTGAGTGAACAACACAATATCCTTTGTTGGTGAGAGCAGTGGGCTAACTAGAAGGTCAGCTGGGAAGACTGAAATAAATTATGAAAAGGGAAAAGATGACTGTGCTTAAGTTACTCTGAAATCCTCTTGTTAGGCACAGGCCAATGGGGAACATTTTTAAACAAAAAGATTAGATGTCAGGAAGAAATTCTCCATTGAAAAGGTGGTGAGGCATTGCAATAGGTTTCCCAGAGAAGCTGTGGATGCTCCATCTCTGGAAGTGTCTGTGTACACCTGATCCTAATGGGTAGCAGCCCTGTCCACAGTGAGGGGGTGAGAACTAAATAATCTTTATTGTCTCTTCCAACCCAAACCATTCTGTGGTTCTGACAGATTTCTGTTTGATATCTTCTTCACAACATATTTGGATAGCAATATGTCCAAGATTGAAGACCAAAAAAAATTCCTATTACCATCTCAATAAGAGTTGCCTTTGGGCAGTTTTACTTATCTGCTGTTAATAGCCCCATCAATGCCTGGCCACATGACTCAGAGATACACTGTCCAGGAGGAGGTGATTAAGGACACACCTCGTCACTCATAAAAAACCATTGTGAGATGCTCCGCCCAGGGGGGAGGAGCTAGGCATTCCCACCTGGATAAAACTGGGGAATTCTAGACAGAGGGGCAGCCTTTGCATAGGTTCTCCAAGAAGATACAGCAACTACATTTGCCATCCTAAGAAGATTGCAGCTACTCCAATTTGGACTGCTACCAGCATGCTGGCCAGGTTGAATTCTGACTTTGTCAGTAGTCTTTTCCCTTTATAGTATTACATACATTTTTGTCCTTTTCCCTTTTCCCAATAAATTGTATTTCTGACTTGGAGTCTCTCACTGGTTTTACTTTCAAACCAGAACACAATACCAATACTGAAAGGAATTTTCTCAGTCTAACGAATGTAAACACCACAAGAGATATCATATTTTCTGAAGTGCAATACACTTCATTTTGAAATATATTGTCATAATTTAAAATTTTATTTAAAGAAACATTAATGCAGAAAATAGTTTGAATCTGAAGCTTTGTATGTGAATATAAAAAAGCTTGTAGTGTTTTGTCTAGAAAAGGAAATTGACAAATTTCCGTTTCCTGCTAACCATGAGTTGGGAGTTTTAAGGTGTTGAGGTATTTTCTTATTGCATATCAATCACAAAGAAAAACTCTTTACACTCCACTACCTATGATTCAATTTGAAATTCCACCTTTTATGCTACCTGGAGATTCACACCTTTACCCATTAATCCCTGTGGCCTATTGTGGATACAGTAACAGTGGAATTGTCAAATTGCTACCTATTTAGATCAAGCAGATAATAGACTGCCTGATGCCAGTCCCTAAGAGATTCACATAAGGCCAATGCTCAAGAAAAGGTATTTTCTAGGAATGATTATGAAGACCCAAAAAGTTGGCTCTCCAGTTTAGTTTTTTTTTTTTTTTCCTTAAAAATAGCACAACACATCCCTTCAAACCAATGGAACCCCATGTAAACGTGTAGATGATGCACTGATTTTATTGGGAAAATATTTTTTCAAGTAAAATGTAGAGAGACATTAAAGATTACCCTCAAAAATAGACAAAAAAGCATATGAAGTTCCCAGAAGAGAGAGAAAAAAAAAAAGCTCAGCAAGACTTTCTCAACTGTTGCTGTAGCCCTTGCACAAGGACAGGGCCCAGGTTTCAAAAGCAGTAGAAACTAGTAGAAAATAAATCAACTGGAATAGGAAACACTATTTCATCCGCTGATCACAGTGAATGCAAAAAATGCAAGAAGAAAAAAGCTACAGCATGATAATACACTTAATTATACAGGGTATAATAATGAATTTGAGAGTAGAGGCTACATAAAATAAAATACACAGATATAGAAATAATATTCTGTTGAGCCATGTCAGTTTAAGAAATTGGAAGCAAGATTTGCAAGAAGACTTAACTTTCTTTTATTTGATCAGCTAATATAGAAAGAAAAATCAGCTTCTGGGCTCGGAGAATATTATGCAGGTCATAGGAAGAGGAAACTTGAAGGGAAAATTAAGCACTGTTAAAATAATGAAGCAAATCAGCACTCTGATCTGGTATCAGCATCCATTTGTGTGAATACTGACTGCTTAGTGGCAGTGAACTAAATATTGCTTCACATGGGGCAAGGAAAAAAAAGCCAGGGCACCACCAGGCCTAAATTACATGGACCACTTAGCAGTTAAATTCCAGCAATCAGAAACTACTTGCTTTTTTATGATGCTATGGAATACATCTATATTTGATTTCAGTGCACCTTTTCAACATGTCCAGAGTTATATACCACTGTTCTAGTTTAGCATTCAGAATATTGTGGGTGCTAAGCAACACCTAGAAGTAGAAGGAAAAATAGATACATTATTGAAAGCGCCACACATTCAAATAAATGTGATTAAAGGGCAGAAAACCCTTCACTTAGCAGAAGAGTTAACTCAGACACATTCAAATTTAATTTAATTATTTTTTTAGCAAAGAGAACAGTTGATGTTGAACAAGAGGAAATAAGTACATACTGTGGCATTTACTACAGCCCCTTCAGCCAGTGATCGCTCTGTGTAGTAAGAAGCCCTCACTAGCATTTACAAAAATAAAATCCCCTGATTTACAGTTAAAGGCAATAGTCCATATATTACAAAGGTTCTGCTCTGAATTATACTCTTTAAAGAGAAGTAAAAGTCTTAGGATTTTATACTGTCTAGTCCCTTAATGAGTTAATAATCTGCTGGAAATGGAAATGTATTCAACTAAGTCAGAATTCTCCCTCTTCCTTCACTTACAAATCACTTTATGCTTCATTTCCATCTTTTTCACATTATAGCACTAAAATTTAATGCTAATTTCTAGTTCAGTGGAGGGAATGCAGAGTTAATGCTCAGTTAGGAATGTTGCAAGGTTATTACTTTTTGTACACAATCTAAGACCTTAGCAATGCCATATACGTATTTCTAAATGGCATTACTAATAAAATGACACCATTAATATGATAACTTTTCTTGAATGCGGATCTTTTAGCATGAATTCCCAAAAGATATATGAACTCTTCTAACAAATAAAAATGTTTTATTGGCAGCACATGAGACAGTTTGAAACATTAAAATACCTGCTTAGATTATTGTTATTCCCTTCAAAACTCTGCATAATGATCTACAAAAGACACAGAAGGCAGCCAAACTTTTTGACATTATGTTTACAAAACTATTAGTATCTCCACAGTGACATTAAGAACATATCATGCAATAAAAAATGGAAGAGAAATAGTCAAATGAATACTAGATTCATATAAAACTTTTCTCAGTAAATGAACAACTTTTCCCTTCTTGTAATTTCATATATCGTGCACAAAGAAAAACCTATAAACCTGCCCTTTATTATAATGCCTGTATAGAAAACAATAAAGAAAAACTTTGCTCTACATTAAAAATGAATACAATTAAGTTCTCATGACCATTCGCTTTCCTCCTAAACACAGTTGAGTGCAGCTCATTATTATTCTATCTTCCATACTGAACTACCTGATAGAATTTATACTCCCTAAACATGTTATCTCCAGTTGTAAACATAAAAAAGAAAGCTTATTATTTTTAAGGTATGGATTGAACTTTCCATTGTTCTAATTTCTTCTGAAGTCACACTGAAACAGAACAAGTAACAAGTGTATTCTGTAAAATGCTTGAATGAATGACATTTAGGCACATTTTGGTCTGGGTTAAATGGTAATAAAAGATACTGTGCTCCCAAAAGGTCTCATAAGGAAGCACTGTTCACAGTCTGCAGAGTGCAGCTTGGCCTCGGGACTGTGGACTATATGTTATTTGGCTAACATAAGATCTAATTTTTATTTCCTGTTTTCCCTTAAATTCTTCTTTGAGAAGGCTTATCTCAGCAAGGCAGACACTGTGACTGCTTACACTTTTGTGTAAAGCATACATCAAGTATTAGTGAGTATGTGAGGAAGGGGCATAAAAGTGGCCTCACACTGACACCTAATAAGTGTCAGGACATTACTGAGACATGAATTCTATCTGAAAAACTGGAGAGTCACTTACTACCAGAACTCTGAAAATATTTTAAAGACCTCAGTAGCCTCTCATGCTGATGGGGCACTTTGGTAGCAGCTAGAGAGCTGCAGAAAACAAATTTGGAAAATTCCCTTCTCCAAAGATCTCTGAAAGAATTCCTATGCATTGTAAAAAATGTAGAAAGCAAATTTTTCCTGTGAATTTATTGTCTAGAGCATCAAAAGTTTAATAGCTATAAATATTTATTTCAATCACTTCAACTAGTCATACACAGATGCCTTTTTCATGCTTTATGGCCAGTACCTGGTACACATCCCAACCAAGGAACACTTTGGTCTTCTACCTGTCCCAGTTCAGGCATCTATATATCAGTTTGAGCAGCTGCTATGAGAACAGCTGTAAATAAAGCCTAGTGAGCACCCTATGTGGCCCTACTTGGTAACTTCTTAACTTCTGAGTATAAACATGGGCAAGATGTCAACTGTTTTCTGGAGCTTTCCCTGATTTTACTTAAAGACTTGCTTTTAAACTAGTAGTTTATGTGACAGGCACAAGTGATCTTAGATTTGATTTTTGGGCTATGCCTACTAAAATATCCCAGCAGGCTAATGCTGGAAAATCTATGCAGTGCAATATTGTGCAGCACAGCTACATATCCAACTGGACTTTAGCACTAGTTTGTCAGATACATAGTTAGGTACCTTAAAAAAACAGTTTATAGATTCTTCCCAATCCCTAATGAGGGTTCTGTACCATATCAGAAAGCACTCTTAACAATAAATTAATCCCTGTGCCCAGTACACATGGGCATAGTTTGTCACCTCATTTATTCCCACCCCTTATGAAATCATACCTAATTTTAAAAGGGAGAATGCTCATGTTATGGTTTAACCTGGTAGGCAGTTAAACATCCCACAGTCACTTCTTCAATTCTCTGCACCCACCCAACCCTAAATGGAATTGTGGGTGGGGGGAGTGGGGGTGGGATTGGGAAACAAAGTAAAACTTGTGAGTTGAGATAAAGATAGTTTACTAGGACAGAAGAGAAAGGGGAAAAAGTCCAATACACAACACAATTGCTCACCACTCACCCATGGATGCAGCTCTGTTTCTGAGCAGTAGCCCTTGACCAGCTTTCCCCCTTGTTTATATACTGGTGGATAGGAGAGGCCACATCGTGTGGAATATCCCTTTGGTCAGATGGGGTCAGCTTTTGTGGCTGAGACTCCTCACAACTACTTCTGTCCCTGCAGCCTGCTCACTGCTGGGGTGGGGTGGAGCTGAAAAACCCTTTACACTGTGTAAACACTGATTAGCAAGAACTAAACCTCAGCGTGTTAACAATGTTATTCTCATCCTAAATCCAAAACACAGCACAGTACCAGCTACCGGGAAGAAAATTAACACTATCCCTGCCAAAATCATAATTACACACTAATACAAACAAGGTGAATGCCATGAAGATATCATAGAAATAATGAAAATTTGATATTCAAATGAAAAAGTAACCTGTGTGATTAAAAAAAAAAAACATCAAGCATAAATGGAAAATGTGACAATAAATGAATCTAGACTGATTCAGCTAAATAGCCAACAGATATATTAAACATAGCATTATAAAAAGGAGGTGAGAACACCTTGTTGAGTCACAGATGAAAGATGTTTTTGAACATCACAAGAAGAGAATTATGACCCATTAGAAAGATTAGGAAAAAAAAAAGTGCTTCAAGAATGCATTTTTCATTTTTACCCATCCCTGGGAAAAAATGTTCAATTTACCCCTGAGACAATTCAATTCTAATAAAGAAATCTTCAATTATATAGCATCAAGCTCTGATAGAGAGGTTCAGTATTAAGATTTAGTTAGAAAAACATAGATTATTAAGACTAAGAGGTTCCAGAAAATTATTTTTAAACTTTTTGTTTAAAAAATGGCATTATCTTGCATACAATCAGTTTACAACATGTCGTATGCCTTTCATAGGCATGTCACATGTAAGTCCAAACCCTTTGCTAAAAAATCTGGAATATTAGGCCCTTTCCACATGGATGAGACATTGTTTAATTTCGATTCAGATTAAGATATAGATTGTGAAAACACATGCAGGAAGAATGGCTGTGAGCATTCATGCAGAAGGAAAAAGTGCTGTAAAATTGAGAAGTGCCAAGGTTTCAAAAATTTTAAGTTTTACTGAGATGAAGATTTCTCCAAGCATGTCAGGCTTGTCTGAGTAAACAAGCAAGGAAGTAACCTAATTTGCACTACTAAGTACTGCAGACCAAAAGTAGTAGCTCTCCACAGCAAAATGGTTTGTGTCAAGGACCTGACATACACTCTATAAAGTTTGGGAATGCTTGGGGATGTTTTGAATTTAGTCTACCTCTAGTCTTTGCTCTCTTTTGTGACTTTAATAAATAAAGTTCTGAAATTCATCTCCCTGTTTAGTTTCAATCAAAAGGTATCTACTTTATTTGCTCTGAGGATGCTCCACAATGCAAGCCAAAACATGGCAAATGGGGATGATTGGGAGATTTATTGCAAAATCTGACTCCTATTTCAAACTGAGACACTAGTCCAGACACAAGTTCATTTTCTCATTCTGAGCTCTCAAAGTCATCAGCAGACCCATTTCAGATTATCTGATGGGGGGGGTATTACTGCTGATTAAAGGTAACAGCTTTATTAAAACAGCCACAACTGCTGTCTAGTTGCTTACTTTTGTGCAGTGATTTGCTGGAAGTTACATTTTCAGAGAGTAAAGGAAATACATAAAGTACCATAAAATGACTAAATTAAGATCAGCAATTGTATGCTGTCCTCTCTTCAAAACTAAACCACTTCTCTTTAAAAGATCATTTGGTAATTTTTTCCTACAGCATGGAGATTCAATGGGTTTATAACTGTTAACTTTCTGCTGGTGCATCAGGTAAAACCACCAGAGAGATTTCCCCAGAAAATCAGACCTGGTTTGCTTGGCTAGCTCCACTAAAAATCAATTAAAAAATCTATTATTTAAAAAAACAAATGTCTTGTTAGCAGTTGTGCCAAGAAAGCATATAAACTCCTGTAAACTTTCCCTAGCAATGGGAATTAAGCTTTGTAAGTCTGGACTTGTAAATCATTTCTGTCTTAAAGATGCACAAGCTGTACAGTACAGACACATTTTAAAGCTAGAAAACAGGTTATTCAGACTTAGAATAAAGGGCAGAAAAAAATCCAAGACAAAGTCAGCGACTGTCACACTTCAGTAAGAGAAAGCAGAGAGACTACCAGCACAGCTTCTAGCTCTGTGTGACAGGGTTTTTCATGAGACACAGCAAGTACTGTCCCTTGTAGCACACTTTTTATCAGACTGGATGCGTGCTCCAATGGGCAAGATGCACCCCTTAACCTCAGAGCAGCTCTTAGCATTAATTACAGTTTCATGGTCTGAAAACATTTTCTGACTTCAGCCAGGGACCAGCTTTAACAATCCTGGAATTCTCACTTTACTGAGAAGTAAAAAGTGATGCTCCTCTTACTCCTGCAAGGATCAACATTCAATTTGTAGTACAGATGCTACAAATTAATCTTCCTAAAACTCTTTGATCTTTTCCAGTCTCAACTTAGGTCCCTCTTAAAAAGGGACTAAAAACATTCATGCCAATCACAAAACACGATCACATGTCTTTTTTTTTAATTTTCTTTGTTTTCATCCTCATTGCCTTGAGTGAGAAAAGCTCTGAAATTAACTCAATGACACAGTTAAGAGTGATCTGGAGCTTATATTTGCATGCTTTTATCAATGTCCACTTAAATGATGCTAAACTTTGATGGCTGCAATTAACAGGATAGAAAGCTGAAACCCTTACAAGTATAGCATAAATTGTCTTTTCTTCAAATAAGCTGCCACTGGAATTGAAAGCACAAAAGATGCAGAGGAAACAGTGATGGGCTGCTCTGAGTGGGTATGGAGGGACACAGATCTGAGAGCTTCCGTTTTACTACAAAGTGAAGGAATTTTCCTTATTCAAGGCTGGTATATTTCTCTAAGCTAAACATAAAGGAAAGCAGCTAGAAATTTGCAAATTTAAATATATTATTTCTTTTTATATATCTGTAATGTTTAGAAATGTGTATTTTTTAAATTTAAGTAGGGTACTCAAATTGATTTTACTTGGGTTCTAGTCACAGTTCTTCAGAACATCCAGGGCTTTCATGCTTTTAGGTAAATTTCAACCAGAAAGAATTCCTTTATTTTTACTTCTTCTTTTACTTTTTTCACTTCACTTGTAACTGAGAAGGAGAGGGAGAAATACACTGGGTGAAAGTTTGCAATATTATCTGCAAATAATTAGGATCCATGCTCAGTTTTTGGATGCTGGTTGTTACAAGGCACCACCAGCTCAATAATGTTTTTTTGATATGGAAGGATGGGGCTATCACACAAAACAAGCAGGATGAGAGATTCCTCTGCTGGGCTCAAGCTTCATCTCTTCTGATTTTAGCACTATTTTAGTTGCTTCTGGAGATGCAGCACCCTAGCTTTGGATTCAAGTTCCAGCAAGCTGCACACACACACATAGGAATGCAAGGTGCCTCAGGGCACAGTTGTTGCTATTTACCACCTTTTAAGGCACAGCCACCAGGCACTCATAACAATTGTGGAATTTTGCATCATAAAGCTTCATGTATTAAACCCAAAAGTCCTCAAAAATCATACAGGTTCTACTGCAGGAGCTTAGTGTTCTCAAAGATGAGAATGCTACACTTGTAAGTCTGTGCTGTCCTTTTCTGACAGCAATGCCAAATAACAACTTCCCACTTAACCAGGGCACAAAAAGAAACAAACTAAGAAGAAATTAACAAAAACCATATTTTCCAAATAATATACTTAATCCTTAAACATCTGCCATTCAGTGTTTGTATTAATCACAATTCATCAGTATTTCAGGAGCTGTGGTGCCACAGAGACGTTGCGGGATGAGTGAAGCTCTGCCCTGCTCTGGCACCCATGACCCAGGTGAGCAGAACAAAAAGGCACAGCTTGGCTTAGGATAAACACCAATGCACCACTTATGCAGGCAGCACTGATACACCCACAAAGACAAAATGATGCATTTCACAACTAAAAGCTGTCTTGTCATTATTTAAAACAAAAAGCTAATTTTAGACTGTGCTCCACAAACTGCACAAATCAGTGAGTGATAAACATGAAAACATAATTATACGTATTTAAGTTACACTTGAAGGTTTTTCTAAATGAATGTATGCAAATGTTTGAAGCCCAGGGGCAGCTCTTTCTTTTACTCAGGACATTCACTTAGTTTTCTGAGCTAATATTTAATCCAGTATTCAGTAAAATATCATTAATTACTTTAATAAATTCCTAACATCCTGTGAGATGTCTTTTCCCTCTGAGCTGCAAAACAGAATCTTCAAATGCCTTCCTCAATGAAGTGCAACAATTTTCACTCTACAGTCCTTTAATTGTAAGAAAATATGATTTTTAATTTTCATCTTACTCCTTAATGGTCATCTTTGTAGTTTTAAAGAACACTAAAATATTATATTTTGGTAGGAAGAATTTTGGAGCAGCAAGGAATAGGAGGATTTCAATACAAAGCTCAGTTAAAGAATGGTGTGATCTAGAAGAGTAATTTGATAACAAGGAAGAGTAACAGGTACAGTGAATGACTCAAAAGATCTCCATCTTACCCACCACCAGTTACTTTAAGGGAATTTATAAGAAGCTGCAGAAGGCGATTACAGCAAAATCTTATACCTAAATTTAGTGTTAGTACCCATTAATTTCCTAGTTTTTCTAGATATTTTTATTATTTGTACATAGATACATGGTTTCAGAACACAAACGGAAAAATGTGGGGAAATCCACTGCCTTAATCCCTATGGGGCTGTCAACACAGTAGCTATATCAACATTTGTGCTCAAACTGCAGCACTCATACTCTAACCCCCACATCACACATAAAACAGATAAATGAAAATTTCTAATATCTAGTCACTTTATAGCCATTATTTTAGATATGCTTATCAAGTCATTCACTGATTTTCTCTCTCACATCAGCAGTTCAAGTATTTTCAAGTATTTCAAGTATCCTCTTCTAGAAAAGTTTTCTCTGGTACTAGCAATTGTATATGACTCACAATCCTTTCCACAGATGCTCTTCTGACCTGACCTCAAGAATTTGATTATTGTAGCAGCCCTGCAATGTGCCAGGGAAAATAAGAAAAAAAACCTCCTGCTAAGAAGTGTGGCAGCAGCTGCACAGCTAGTGTCTAGACTGAACTGTAATACAGTGTGGTGCAGTTTTAATGGATGATGCTCCTCTGCTTCATGGAACCTTTTCTTCCCCTGCTCTTGCATTTTTTATTTATATTCCTATTTTGTATTTAAATTAGAGATAAAATCAAGTCCCATATCTACAAGAATATTGCAGAATACCTGCAAAAATTATTTATTGATTTAAACCCTCAAGGTCTATTTAATGGATTTTAAAAACAAACAAACAAACAAACAAGCAACAACCAAAAATCACCAAACAAAAAATGAAATAGGGCAGACTGCCCTGGCAGCAGTCAATGTAATTTAACCCAAATCCATAGAAGAGGATTGATCTTACTGAGCTTATCTCTAATATGGTTTACAAATACTGACTCTTAGTGTGTTAACTTAGGCACTCTTTGCTCTGAAAAATGTTTTTATACCTACTTTCATACCAGATGGACACTCAAGTATTTTATAAAAGATGCAGAAAAAATACATTATATAAAGCTGTGAAGAGGCAAACTAATATCAAAAACAGAAAAAGAAGTAATGAATTTGCCTGAACCAATCTCTTATTTCATGACCTCATCATGCTGAAGCTGCCTATCTATTTCAGAACAAGTGATAAATATTAAAATGAAATTTTTTTTGCATGTCTTATCAAACGCCGCCAATATCAATTGTTTTCACAAATGTTTTCTCCTGCAAGAAGTGAATGCCTCTTCATCAATCTTTTATCAAAAGTAATCTTGTTCTGATTTCAGCCTTATCAGACAACGTTTTCTCTCTCTCCTTTGTTGTTTTTTTTCCCCTTTCTTGGCAGAAGGTACATGAATATCATTTTACACATGACTGTGGCTGCATCTCCATCAGTCAGGAAATAGCAAGTAACTGTGAAGAATATACCACGGTCCTGCAGAGCTCCAAAGAGTAGAAATAATTGTGCCTGATATTGACAAAGTAGGAAAGCAAGTGTGCACATCTACATGAATGTAGATGTGCAAATATTCCTTCTTACAGTGTATTCTTGCATTTCCAAATATTTCTTAATAGAGAAATGGTCTGCAACAGGGAGCTGTGCAGGGAGAGGCCACAACCTGCCACATGCCAGTCACAGCTGAGCCCAGACACCTTCGTGTGGGTCTCAGATTCAGTCAAAGAAAGAAACTGAGAATTTCTAGCCAGGCAGAAGCCTGGGAAAGAGCTGGAGAAGAATGTAAATAATTCTTTATATCTCTTGTTATTCACATTGTTTATAGTTAAGTTCTATCACTGTGCGTCAAGCACTCTGCACCAATGGTGGTGGATTGTTTTCACTTCAGAACCAATGGAGTTGGTCCTCACAAAGCTCTGTATAAAAGAGCAGTGTGTTTTGAATAAACCAGAGTTTTACTCTCAGCAGCCTTCTGAGTCAGAGTCTCTTCATTCCCATCCTGCCTCGACAGCAATGCCTTTGGGCTGGGTGAGCAAACACATAGAGTGCCAAACCTGCAGCCAGGCAGCTGAGCTGGCAGCACCCCACTCCAGCCTGCCCAGGAAATACCTGCAGGTATCAGGTGAAGAAGACGCACACGGAGACCGATGGCTGGAGGCGTGGGACTGAGGGATGTGCTGCTGCTCCAAGTGCTGCAGAGGCAACACAGCCACAGGCATTCTTGTCCCCATGTCAAAAGGGAATTTCAGCCCACAGGGACAAGCTGTGCCAGGCTGGGGAGACCCCTGAGGGACTGCAGCCCATGGGCACCCCTCACTGTGGAGGAACACTGAAGGACTGAAACACACAGGTGAACCTTGTCAGCCAGAGACATAAAGAACAAAGGAAAACCAGAAAGGAGTGTCAGACAGAAACCATTATGTACTGTACTCCAATAATGTATGTCACCTGTGCTGCCCATTACCTCACCAATGAGACTGTGAGGGACAGACCACAACCAGCAGTGAAAACAAGGGAACTTCAGATTAGGAAGGGGAAGACAAGGTGGTTTTTTTTGTTTTGTTTTGTTTTGTTTTGTTTTGTTTTTCTCAATAACAAACTCAGTGTTCAGAAGTTTTTGTTTACTGACAATTCATTAAATCTAGCAGCATTCAAAGCCATAATATTTGCCCCAGAAGACTTCCTTGGTCTCCCTGAGCCCAAAATACATGGAGAACTGCTCAGTCTGAAGGCTCATTTTAATCACCACGTAGGACTGTAGGGGAAGAAAACATTCTGAGTAAATACAACGTTTTCTGCTGCTAAATCTGGACAGCAACCAAGGTTTCAATATATTTGAACAAGATCCTCAGTTTGTACAAATAAATGTCATTCCAAAAGTCTCACAGCATACTGAGGCCAATGCACACTGAAAGAGCTCCAGAACAGACTGAGCTCCTGCAGCAACAAGAAGTTGAATACACAATGATTTCTACAGGAGAGACAAAGAGGCTGCAAAATTCCCATTTTTGACTCCTCAGGGGAAAAAATCACAATAAACATAAATAAAACCACCTTAAGAGAAAAGGGGAAAAAGTTAAAAATTAAATTAAATTTACAGGCAAATGACAGGAGCCTAGTGCTCCCCACACAAAGTGCTATGCATATATCTTCTTCATAAGCATGCATCAGCTCGTTCCTGCCACTCAGAGGAAAATCTTTTCTTGAATATCCCAAACAGAGGAGAACTAAGGAGACAAAGAGCTTCATTTAGAAAAATCCATAAATGAAATTTATAGCTTTAGGGGCAGACTACACCTAAGCTGCTTGACCAGGTTCTCAGTTCCTGGGCTGCTAAGGAGAGAAGTTTCATGGCAGGAAAGTGTTCAGGTGAATCACAGGAGAATCAAGCCCAGTGCCAGGATCATCACAGATTCCCACCTTGTCATGATGCCTCCTCACACAGCAATATATGTGAGCACAGATGAAAACAGGCAGGAGGACTCAACCATTAGGGATACAAACTGCTGTGTTTTAGGAGCATGTTTTGACTTGATCCTACTTGGTACAAAAGTGGCAGAGTTGTAGTGTGTTAGGAGAATGCTGGAGACAAGATGATGATTTGTCAGTGCTGACTTTGGGGATAAAAGATTCTGGGGTGCGGGGAGCTATATAGTCATGAATGGCACACAGAAAGTGGTGGAAGAATGATTATTCACCTTTAAATACTAAGGAAGTATCTGATAAAAATGCCAGGTGTAACCTTAGATGAAGGCTTTAATTTTTCATACAAAATTTTATATTTTATTTCTATGCATCTGTCTTGTCTTAAGGTGGAGGGAGGTTGAGGGGCATGTGTTTGAGGATTAGAAAATCACCATCAGACAGGGAAGCAGATAATTTATCTCTTAAAGCCAACACTGTGTAAGAACTCTTTCCCATTATGCTGTTTATATATATCCCTAGGGGTTTGTGGTTCTCATTTTTTTAACTACTTTTATATCTGACATGATGCCTATAGGACAGATTGGCAGATTTGGTGAAGACTTTCCTTCTTACAGGAGTTGTTAGTAACACAAAGGATGGGAAAATTCTCTTTTTAGAGAACACTTAAGTATGACAAATACATTTAACATTTTTATCATGTTCCTGATGAAAAAAGGCAAAATTTTGCTAAATGGAGGCTGGAGAGAAAGTACATATGATGCGTTCTCATCTGGAAGTTACCCCTAGCTATAAGGTTAAGGCTCAAGCTAAAGTTTTCCACCATTTACTCCTAAGACAAATCTCCCAAAATGTCTTTCTTTTTGTTTTTTCTTCTCCAACATGGCCTCAGTAGCAGACTTTGCAACTAATAATAAAGGTCTCGAAGATGGAAGCCATGAAAGCAAATATGCTAATCTTTTAAGAAACAGATAACTTTGTGTCATTATGAAGAGAAGATTAGTCACTAAAACACTATTCCATTTTTCTGCTGACAGTAAGTAAAAGCAAACTGATTTAATATTATATTTCACTTCAAATCACATTAAGAATTTAGAAGATGCACTGTGAGATACAAAATTGCAAAGCCTGGTTCCTAAGAAGATTTTAGTGTTTTCAACTAGTACTAGAAAGATAGTGCCTAATTTTATACAAAACAGAATGGTGGAGCCTACTGTTATTATCTTGAGGTTTGTATATGAGAATTGTCATGGTAAATATGCTTTGCAATATTGAAAAGCATGATGACATATTTTTCTAAGGAAGAAAATATGCTAAATTCCTGTAATTTTGGAATGTTAATGTATGGATATGGAGAGGACAGAAATTGTACTCTGGTAAAGAACACTTCAGCAAATTTTTGTCATGCTTTGTTTCAGCTCAATTATTTTAAACAATATTGAGATACCAGCTTACAACTACATATAAAGTCCTTAGAAGATACACACAAATGCTTCATAAATATGTGGCATAAATATAATTTTCAATAATAATTACTGAACCTGAGGAGAAACTAAAAATGAAGAGTCCCATTACCTGCTGTGAAACATTAATAAACAAATTCCTATTAGACATTAATTTACATTTGTTTTGAGGGGGTTTGTTTGTTTGTTTTTTTCACAGGGATGAGGTACAAAACATACAGAAGCATATATTGAAAATGTCCTATAGGCTGATGATTTAATTGTGGCAGTTCCTCAACATCAGTAATTACTTTGCTCTGGTTTACATTTTTCATAGTAGAATGCTACATTTTAAGTATCTGCAATCCTTTTTTTTTTCCAAGCAGAATTCTGTGTAAGGGTCAATGTTCAGGGAAATATCTCAGCTTAAAAAATTCAGATCCTTGTAAGAATGAGACTAAAGAAAAATGCAATGTTCTTACCTCATTAGCAGTACTTTTGATGATAATGAATTGGTAGTGATGGTACAAAAGGTCAATTACTGGAACAGGATATTGGACTATGAATGTGAGAAATGGGCTCAGAGTTTAATGATACATGATGTTCAATAAACAAGTTGTCAGACAAGGACAATGGGATTTTAAGAAAAAGCCTGGGCAAATGGCCACAGGGAGAAATTCTACAAGTAGACAGGGACCAGACACCAAATGAGACAAAAAGGCAGGCTGGTGCCAAAGAGAGACTGAAAAGAAATGTGAGAAATAGTCATGATCAAAGAAGATAAAAAGTCAACAGCCACAAAAGAATATTTCTTTCTCTTAAGCACAATGGAACCTGGAAGCTACAATCTCTGATAGAAAATAAAATGAAACTAGAGGGCAAAGTGCTTCCCAAGTACTTCACTTCCTCCCTGAGTTTGACAAGGGATGATTGTAGCATAGTGCAACATTGGTTACCCTGTCATTTGGCATGGCAAAGGGCTGTGGGATGTATTGGGATATATAAGTGATTTCAAATCTGTTACTGATTTCAATTTTTTTTTTTTCAGTTTTCAGGCCCGGTAAGGGCTTTAATTATTGACTTAATAAATTACATAATTAATTTTTCCCCTACAGGATCATTACTTCATTCAGTAACATAATCATCTGTAAGACTGTAATGGAAGCTCTTTTTCAAAAGATGAAAGAAATATCTTTTGTTTCAAACAGAAGGGGATTGAGCAAACAAGTGTATGAACTCCCAAAGTGCTCTTTAAAAACATTAAAGAATGCATCCTTAAAAAGTTGTAAGGAAGTTTGGTAAGGAAGTTAACTTATGTGTCAGATGTGTTGTTTACTTAGTTGTCTCAATTTTCTGCCTATTTTTCTTAAAATACAAACGCTGTGCAATAAAAAATCTCGGACGTAAAATTTTTGTGAAACAAGTTAGAAAAAGAAATTGAGAGCCTATCTTTATAAAATCCTGACTATTCTGTTAAAAACTGGAGTCTGGTGTGTCATTAAAGGTTATGTCATAAACTGTGTGGAACTCCTGTAAGAAGATGTAAAAGTCTATTTTTCCTCTAATTTGTATCAGGTTATAGTATATTATTCTGTTCTCTTTTTTTTATTCCAAGACAAGTTCATCTTGGCAGAAGTTATGTATTCTTTTCTTTTTGCATTACTTGGTTATCCCTTAATGAGAACAGACAGGCTAGGGTGTTTTTAAAACTTGTATGAAGGACAGCAAAAGCCAGCTCATAGAGGGGAATGGCCATGATGAACACATTCCTGTTTGTGTTTAAAAATGTTTCCTTTTTGTGTTTAAAAGTGATTAATTGAAGTGGCAATTTTAGGTTCATCTGTTTTATTAAAGTTCTGAAAAAAATAGATAATTTGAAATATTTTACCAGACATAAGAAAAAGTTTGGATTTGCTGTATCATAATAATCTGAGATATATCATTCATGTGATTCTATTTGCTAGATGGTCATATTTAGAAGGACGTTCCTTTTACAGGGTCTCAGCTGTTACTAGACTGGTATGGAATTGGACACAGATGAACAGACAAATTGTCATTACCACAGACTTCATTAGTAGCTAAGATGGTCATATGTCCATATATCCAGAGTAAACAAAAGAGACAAGATGCAGTTGGCTCAATCTATCATGGGAAAAGGCAGAATGTTACAAAATTAAAATCTGGTTCTGAACTATCTGAATTCACCTCAGAACAAAGTCTAAAAAGTTAAATAACAGCACTTTGTGTTATAATGGCTGGGTGTCTTAATATTTTATGTCAAGTGTCAGTTTTCTAATTGTGACACCACAATGGACTCACCACAATGTGAAACTCATATATTTTTTATGACTTTCCCCAAACTTAGGACATCTTATAGGGTAACCTATAATCAGTTAATAAATAGTAAATAAACAAAACTAATTTTGAAGATTAAAGGGTGTGAGGCCTCTTCGTTTGGGATTTTGTTTTTTTTAATAACAATCTAGCTCTTGTGCTGAAGCATAATATATGATAATATAGTTCAGAACATACAAAATCAATTTTCAGCAATAACAAAGTAGTACATGGCTGACATGATATACAGAGGGAGGGAGAAAGACAAAACATGCCTGAAAAACACTTAAGAAAAGGCTTTTCATTATAATCTAAACTAGTAAAAAATGTAGGAAGATTGCTAGAGGCATTTCCATGGGCTGACTTATCTTTTAGATATTATCATGAAGACCTATTGAAGTCTTAAGTTATTTCAGTGAGTGGTTATCTAAACTTTACACACAAGGACAGTAGATTTTTGTCCCAGCAAAGAAAGATGTAACTGCATAAACATGTATTTCTGTATGCTTCAGATTTTTTAAGATACCTTTGCTGTCTTCCTGTTCACACAATTCTGTTTACTGATTTAAAAGTATTACACGGAGAATACAAAACCAAAGCAGGGAAAGCAGGAAAAACTAACTCTGGATCACTTTTTTACTTGGAAGGAAAATGATAGCATTTAAGAAATTATTCAGTTCAATAATCAGTTTCAGTGCCCATTTTTAGCAGTACTTGAATCCAAGGAACAGATTTGTTGAGAAAACAATGTATTTTTTTTCATGAGTAAAGTTTAAAAAGTTATGAATGCTAGTGCTTGAAGGATAAGAAGATGGAATATAAAGAAATAGTAATGAACATTCAAGAAATCATAAACAGATGTTACAATTAATTGATACAGATGTTAAAAACCAGGAAAACTCACAAAGATCAATGAGCAGTTTAATAAGAATATGCAGTAAGAGATAAGGAATAAAATATTTATAAGCATGTAGTGTAAACAGGAGATGATGGGACAAAGTAGAAAGAAGAAATATAGCAAGTCCAAAGGTGCTGTGCCAAAAATCACTACTTTGTATGGTCACAACATAGCCTTTTATTATTTGAGGGGCTCTGATGTAACAAGCTGCCAAAAGATTTTAATTATGCCACAGAGACAGAAGACAAATGCCAGCAGATGTCCAGGCTGAGCCATGTGCAGTGTGGCTGCACCCAGGTTCTGCCCTGAAACATCAGCACCCGGGATATCCCTGTGTGAGTTCTCAGCAACTGACCCTGGGCAACACCAACTCCTGTATAAAGAGCATGGATCTACCCAGTCCCACACTTATGTAAACATAAAAATTCTTCTCCTCTTTGGAAATGGCATTCCCATTCTTTAATGCATAGATGAATGGCTCACCTGCTTCCCATATCTTCTTTTCACTGATGAAGATCTGAATTTTGCCTTATTTCTTCATTCCTGTAGTTATAATACATAGCATCACATAAAATTTACATAGCTTGCTGACCTTTATAAAGTTTTTTCAGTGTGGATCTGTATTTTAGACACCCTGAATTTTGCTGATATGCATACCTAAAAGTTTGTGCAAGTGTAACACTAGTCCAGTGGTCCTTTCCATCTGAATTTGTCTTTTTTTTTTTTTTTTCACATTTTCATAAAGGCACTAGCATTGTGCCAGTGTCAAACCCTGACATTATGAAAGCAAAACACTTCCTTCTTTGCTAGTGTTCTTTAGTTTTCCTTGTGTTCCAAGCCTGTTTATCTTCTACATGTTCCCTACATGTTCCAGTACAGTATCCACAAAGAGGAATGTAATATAATTGGAATATTTGTTGATGAAGATAAACAGGATACTCATACCTCTTCCTACCAAATGTTTAATCAACTGCTCAAGAAAAATCAAGTAAATTTATAGCAGCAACAGAGGAATTTTCAATGCCTGGACCAATTAATAGGTTTCTCTCAGCTATATCCAGATCTGTATTAGTGACATATATTTTTTTTGTTTTAATATATTATTTCCTTAATTTGTAATCAGACTAAATATAACTGAAGACGACATGAAGATACTAGATCAAAATGTACTTCCTCTTCATAAATTCTTATACCAAACTGGCAAAAATATCAGACAAGGAAATCCTGAAATAGAGTATTGAAAATGATTGGCCAAAGTATCCAGTTTCTCAGTCAAATCTGCTGTGAAAATAATAAAATCATGAAGAGGATACAGGGAAGTAATTTCTATTTACATATCTGTGTTCTAGTCTAGCATTAGATAATTTATATAATTTGATGGAATAATTTATGTTTGGGTTTTTTTTTTTTAAAGAATTAAAGTTTGGAATCCTCATGGTTTGACACTGGCCAAACGCCAGGCACCCACAAAAGCCACTCATTCATTCTCCCCCACCACAGCTGGATTGAGAAGAGAAAAAATTAAACCAAGGGTTCATAAATTGAGATAAGGACCAGAAGGAAACAATTCAAGGGCAAAACAGGGTCAGCATAGAGGCCCTTATCGACAGATGCCTGTTGGGTCCTCTCAACCCACCCTCCCTGAAACAGCAGTGGTCCTGTCTGGACTCCATGCTGAGGGTATGCAAAGAAGAAACCAGCAGAAAAATGAACCTGAGAATAAAAGCAATAATTTTTGCTGGATTTGGGAGTTGCACAACACCAGAAAAGAGCTCCACTTGCCTGAGAGTTGAGCAGTGGGAGCTGGTGGCTTCAAGCAGGGAAAACGGGAAAAGAGGGTGAAGGGAATTGGCTGGGTCCCAGGTAGTCATGAGCTGGACTGACTGAGCTAAGCACTGAACTGCTGTTTCTCACACAAAGTTAGGCAGCTTTCTCTTTCTCACACTCATGCAACCTGCCAAGTGACATCTCTCGAGTCTGTAAACAGGCAACTCCTTGATCTGTCTGCCTCGGCTTCTGCTCAGGTCAGCTGTGGATATGTGGTCACTGCACTGGAAAGGAATGTTTTACCAATCTCACAAAAAAAAACCAGCCTTAGCTTCTTCCATTAAACTGCATACTGGTGCTTAATACATACATATCCTTTAACTAAACTTAACAATTGTGTAAAGATCAGAGAACAATCTGATGAGAACAATTAAATAATTGCTTGTCTGAGCACTTTGAACCAGTATCTATTAACCAGTGCTCTTTAAATCAGCATCTGTTGACCACTACTGACAGAAGAAGCAGGATAGAAATAGAGTCTCCTATTTGAGATACATCTGGGACTTTTTAATTAGCTTCATTTCAATCAGAGAATTTTAAAAGGCTAATACAAAAATAAAATCAGAAGATTTTTCAGTATCACATGATAGGCAATTATTCTAAATTGGGGATATAAACTAGGGGCTGGTTATAAATTGTAAGAATAACTTAAGGTATTATAAGTAACTCACAGATTACCTCAAAACATATAAACAAGAAAAATATCATTCTGGAATTTAATTTTCTTATAACTTAAGACTCTCTGTATGAGAAAACATAGTAATATTTCTGACCCAATGAACACTGGACTGGTGAGACAGGACACATCTTTATTTTCTACTTCCTAACTCATTCAGTGTCACCTCCCCATCTACCCCAATACTTGTAACCATCTTCTTAAATTAAATTAACTGTGTATTTTGTATAAGAGAAACATATAAATAGTTCTTTGTACATTCAAAAGACTTCCACATTTCTGGAATAATCCGCTGACATTTGCATTCAGCATGATTCAGCAACAGGAGACACCACCTACCCTCAACTTTTCCCCATATACATAATTATACTAACATATGGTGATTTAACACTGTGAGACAAAATGATCCCAAGAGTTTTCTCTAGCTGGAAGTCTCCAAGTCCCTGTAAAATAGCAGAAGGCTTTCACTGTACAGTATGTGTTTTTATTTACAGTGATAGCCTTATATTTACTGATAGCCTTATAAGCAAGGTAGTCCCCATACTAAGCTCCATCCACACAGTCAGAGCTGTACTAGTTGTCCCACACAAAAAAGTTTAAAGCAGGTACCTTCCTGAATAAATTGTAGCAGTTCTCTAACATCTGTAGACACAATTTTATTAGGATATCACAGGCTGTTCTATCTCTTTAACATGGTGGGAACCTCTTCTTTACCAGCACTGTTAGTTTAAAGCAAAGACAACTCAATTGCTCCAGAACAAAGCATGGAAAATAGATGAGAGGGCAAAATGTCAAAGAAAAAAACAAAAAACAAAAACAAAAACAAATAAAAAACCAAAACCAAAACAAAACAAAAAAAAAAAACAAAACAAACAAACAAAAAAAAAAACCCAAACCAAACCAAAACAAAACAAAACAACCCCACCAAAACAAGAAACCCAGACCAAAACAGTAGAAAGAAAGCTAGAGGTTCACCTCCTTATTTTTAATTTCTGTTTCACACTTTCTTCTTCCTTTCAACAATGTTATGGTAGGAAATATCATACATATTTTTCTTTTAGACTACAGTGCCCTTACCACAATGGGATCCTGGATAGTGCTTACTAAAAAACCACATACATCTACAGAGATCTATATACGTAACTCTTTAGCTACTGTAAACATAGAACTATTCATCCTTCTGAATTCAGCAGACATCTGACAGAAAAGCCAAAGAGCAGTCTGAGAGGGGCTTTGAGTCTTTCCTGTCCTTGGGTCACAAAGAGAACAATTTTGAGTCATGCCATGATAAGAGACATCCAACTCTGTGTGGTCTCACTGGGACCCTTGCTGGGGTATCTAAAGTCAGAATATACAAACACTATAGGTACAAATCCCTTCTTTTCACCATCAAAACACTATGAAACCTGAGCTGTTATCTGGCAACTGCTGTGATATACTCAGCATGTCAGGGGAAAAAAAAAGGATAAAACCTAATCCAGCTACAAATACAGAAAACTAAAGTCAACAGAGCACAATTACTCTGTCTATAACTCAGGCAGGGTGTGGAAACAGGTTCTCAAAGATGTAAAAAAAACCTTATTCATCATACCTTTCAGGTTGCTTCTTTTCTGCTTGCTTGAGTTAAAACGTAACATTGAAGGCTGAACAAATAAAAAAGGATTATAGCATACACTGCAAAAAAGCAAAACTCTCCCTCCAATATGTCAGAAGTTCAACCTTTCATCAAGACCTGTAAGAACAGTGAAGATGTTTGGAATTTCATTCTCAGGACATACTAAAGTGAACTTTGAATTTATTTTGGTGTCCATAATAACTGTGTTTCCTTAGCATCAGCATGAAACACGGTTTATGACTCTAAGATGCCAAATTTCATAGCCCATTTAATTTTAGCATATTTCACAGCACACCTATGGCAGGCAGAAATGCCTCAGAAATGGTATCATTTAATTTCACAGTGATCATCCATTATGATTTCAACCATGCTTCCAAGGAAAATTTCAGTCTATGCAAAAAAATTACTTGCATTAATTACATCATACCAATTTATATAGACAAAATGGTATTTCACCCAGCTCTCATCTCCTTTGTTGTCCCCCCACTTCACACTTAACCCCCACAGGAAAAAAATGCAAATTCCTTCATACCCCCACTTGCCTGGGCAAATGAGTGGGCAAATTTACAAGTT
Source organism: Lonchura striata (assembly GCF_050655825.1). Lineage (NCBI taxonomy): Eukaryota > Metazoa > Chordata > Aves > Passeriformes > Estrildidae > Lonchura > Lonchura striata. The sequence goes on along the minus strand of NC_140705.1, from coordinate 78,160,852 downwards.
TTTTAAAGTGGCCATGAACCCATTCACTTAAGAAAAGTACACAGAAATATCTTTATGCTCATTTATAAAACAAAAGTCTAATAAAAACTTGAGAATTTGGTCTGTGAGACAAACCACCAGTGGAGCTCAATGAGATAAAAAGAGAGAAAGTTTCCTTTCATCAAGGGTCATACTGAGGGTCACAGCGAAGTGCTAGCAATAATCTACTGCTTCAGAGACTGCCTTAAAATCTTACACCCTTTGCAAAAGAAAAATCAAGACATATATTATCTGCCTGGTGATACTGAAGTTTAGAAGAAATACTTATGACAAATTTTTTGTGGAAGCATTAGCAGAATTTAGATGGTTTCATAATTCCTTTGAGGAAACAACACCACTAAACTGGGAAATAGAAGACAAATACAATTAAACAAATAATATTTTCATATGCTGTTATTTTAAGGGATACTACCCAAAGGAAAATTCTAAAATTGCCTAAGGAATAAAAAATATTAATGATGCTTATAATGACGTACACCTTTTACATTATGCAAATCTCATACCTCAGCTTTAATCTCCTACTTAACAGTGAGAATTGTTCTTGCCTGAGGTCCCTGCTATTCAAATTTCAAGAGATTAAAAATAGCTCTCTAAACCATATAATTTTTCTTTGATTTAAAACAACCTAAGCCTTTATGAAATGGAAAAATGGCAGTAAGGAACTTAAAAAATAACCATGTTCCTCTGCTAAAAAATGCCCTCATTTGAGATATCAGCCATTTTCTGTCTGGCATTAGATTCACAAACTGTGACTGTGGAGCTCTGCTGAAGCCCAGTAGTGAGGGGAGCAGAGACTCCTGTGCATATAAGCACATTTGTAAAGATAGCAGAATAAGTACTGTAATTCCCAGAAAATGGAGAGGCCTTGTTTAAGCAATATATGCGCCCACCTATTTCTGCTTTGTCGAAGACCCTCATTAAACTAATGGTGTATGGGGTAACACAGCACCTTCTTTGTACTTCGGCAGGCTACCCTAAAACTGGAAGATTCAGCTACTGTTTAAGTCTAAAAGTCTTGCTCAGAATTGAAGGTTGAGCAAGGTTGTTGTCTAAGAAATATTATTTCCTTTGAAGTTGAAGGAGGCAAACCAAAAGTTATTCCATAAATTAAGTCCAAAGAAAACAGTATGACTTTTTTGGTGCCTTTGTCAAAAGTGAACTTTTATCCACAAATTCTATTTTATAACATATGTTGTGAATCAGCACAATGTACACTGAAAAATAAATTTTAGTCATAACTAGTTTGAAACTGGATCAAAAATGCTGAAAAACGGATTTAAAAAACCAGGAATATTTTATAGTTTAATTAATTTTGGAATATGCCTCAATACTGATTTTTTTTGCAAACTATGTGCGTTGTGGGGTCAGAAGATGTAAAGAGTCAAGATGTGATTGGAAAATAAGATAATACAGGCAGGGTAGTTCTAGAAATTATCATCACTTGTGGGATTTCACACCACAGAAATAATACCTCAAGAGATTAAAACACCCAATAATGAAATAATTCTTTGTTGAGGGAGAAAACAAGTTCAGCAGACAGAGAATTTCATTGAATTAAGCACAGCACTGCAAGGAAAGTAGCTTGAATTTCCCTATACATAACTCTAGGCATTTATTATAACGTGGTCTGGAGTCAAGGGCAAGGAGCTGCCACCCATGGTATAACTGGTGCTTGACTGGCCTCAAAATCACAGGTATAGGTATCTCTCACTTTAGTCTCTCCTTGGAGATTTAACTCTCAAGGATCTATAATCCCTTCTTTCATCAGACAAGTATCTTCCAGGTCCTATCCTCTAAACAGTCCAAACACCTTGTATTTCAGTCATAAGACTGCAATGGTCCAAACGAAATAATTCTTGTAAAGAACTCTTCTCATGTTACCGATTCACTTTTCAGAATGGTTTCAGAAGCAATTGCACAGCTACAACTGAGCAGGAGGTTAATGAGAGTAGGACTGCTTAGACACCTCATACAGACCATGTTTGTGCCACAACTCAAGATGTCAGTCTAAACCTCTCAGGTATCTGCTTTCCTTAGACCATGTTGGGACAGATGAACTCCATCAGATAGATGAGTAAGAAGAATGCTCCAGCTTGGAGGGGAATTATGTTTGCTCCAGCAGGAAAGCTCCAAGTGACTAGACTATAGAGTGTGTCAGGGATGGGAAAGATTGAGAGAAAAAAAAGAACACAGTAGTGGAAGAGACACTTAAGAAAAGGAAGCTGAAAAGGTAAGCTTTAGAGGTAATGGAGAAAAGCCCAGTGTTTTATCACTCAGAGTTGGCTGACACAAAATTAAACCCACTCAGAAGGACACAGTGTAGAAAGAGCAAAGATGTTCATAAAATGTTTTTATTTCTATTGCTTTCTGTGTAATCCTATGTAATCACTTCTGAGTTTTCCTGATTTAAAAAGTTATAAGCTCATGAAAACCTGTAGTGAGAAGAAGTTGTTGAGTAAGGGTTAATGAGTGAGTATAAAAGACATTCCCCTTCAGATACTTCACTGTAGAAATAGCTCTAGGTAAATCCTAGAACCACCTCTTCAACCAAGATGGGTGTCATCACATATTTCAGGAATAAACAAAGTGACATTTGCAAAGCAATAATTATGATTTCCTGGTGGACTCAGCTTATTAGAAGTAATTATTGTTTTTACAGATTCCAGCATAAGAGTAGACCTTAAATCTTCAGTGAAGTACTGCTATAATTCTCTAAAGCACATCTGCCATGATTCAGTGCAGCAAATATAACTACAATAAAACTAATTTGGCATAAGAAAAAATAAAATTTTTATATAAGATCTTTGATTTGGTAAATATTAAAAAACTGCATATTCCACTATGAGTTTCCAATTCATAATTAACTACTCATTTTTATTGAGCTTACTTTTACAAATATTTTTGTTTTAAAGAGAACCCTAAGAGGGGGTAGGTTTCATTTGCATTTTGTTCAATTTTTTCCATTCCCATGAAAGGCAACTCACTATTTGCTCTGATAACTATTCAAAGAATGTCAGAGAAGTTTTTAATTATAATTGAAGCCTATTTATGATCATTGGAAAGCTATTTAGCCTTACATATTGGATCAATAAACATGAAAAAATGCCATGCAGGTAGGCTTCCTTAAAGAATGGCTGAAAGACTTGAAACTAAGTATTCAGCAAATCTGACTATTCTACAAAATCTTTTTAACAAAACTATTGCCATGGCTGGCCTATTTTTCCACATTTATTTCCTATATGTTGTGAAGGTTATTATTTCATTTTGACATATTTATTTTTTCCTATGAGAGATCTATTTTCAACAGACAGATTCAATGAGTATGCACGTATTTGACTTATAAATATTTTAAACATTTCTTCACTGAACATGAATATATATATTCTCCACAAAGAAGTAAAAGAATCAGTCAGGTCACAGTAAAACCTCAATTGCTTGATCTTCAAATAACAATGGAACAAAAAAGTTTGCACTGCCACTGTTTATGCTTCTACAGTTTATGAGAGGAGACAAATATTCACATCACCACAATACACTTACATTCAATTTTGCTAAAAATATTTTTTAAAAAATGATAGGTATAAAAACTAAGGATGACAAAAAAGACTCACAAGTTTCCCCAATAGACTTAGACTTATGATTTTCATAATCCTAAGAGAATTTAAACTGCAGATTTGCTGCTAAGATATCAGGAGACAGAAAAAGATGGTGAGAATATTTCCAGTGGAGAACCAACACATTTTATGAGAATCAAAGATGACAAGCTCACGAGCTGCAAAGAAGCATAACTTGTACTGTGAATATTATTCATCAGGTGGAAGTTTTTTTCAAAATATGCCAGGAGAAAGTACAAGGTTGGCAGCTACTCTCTGGGAAGTTTTATTTTGTCAAGAATTTCACAGATGTAATTATGCTGTGTAATTTTAATATATTTTACTGGAGTCCTTCAGGCACAGTTAACACTCTCCTGAAAAATATATCAACAAAATTGGTGAAGTACTTCAACATAACCAGTGTCACTTACATTAGGCTGGCTGAATTAATTGCAGGAAAATTAAAATTTCCTACTAAGTTATTTGGCACTATTTGCTTATTTGTTATTTGGTGCTACCTGATTATTAAATATAAGTCCTCACTATAATAGATGACCATATATGTATTTATCCAGAAGTGTATGCAAGAAAAAGCATTCTTTGCCCTTTACAGTTGACAAGTGAGTTTTCTACTTCAATGTGTTATTCCACAAACAAATTCAAAATGTAAGTACCAAAATTTATATATATATATCAAATGGAGTGCCAGTAAAGAACGGAAAATATATTTGCTTTATGTTTGGAAGGGAATTGATCAGGCACAGCAAGTTCAGTAATTCAAAGAAAAGAACTAAAGAACTAAAATATGCTACAAACACCTGAACATCTCTTCAGTTTATTCTAAATTAACGTGAAGGGAAATCCATCTCAGTCATCTCTTTAAGGGCTGTACTGGGTTGATGTAGCAAGGTTTGGTAGTGGGGGAGCTATAGAAGTTGTTTCTGTGTGAAGCTGCCACAAGCTTCTGGCACCTTCCTCTGTGTCTGACAGACCCAATGACAGCCAGCTCCAGGACGGATGGCCAAAAACATCCGTGACAGTATTTGGGATAATGATTTAAGAAAGAGGTGAGAATATGTGAGAGAAACATCACTACAGACACTCACATCAGGAAAGAAGGAATGGGAGAAGGTGCTCTAGGGTACCGGAGTAGATTCCTCTGCAGCCTGTGGTGCAGATCATGGTGAAGTACCAATTTCCCGGATGTCCAAGAAGGTCCTGTGATGGTGCAGAGATCCAACTGCAGCCCATGGAGAAACCCCATATCAGAGCAGGTGGATGCCCAAAGGAGGCTGTGACAGTGTGGAAAACCTGTGCTGGGAGAGGCTCTTGGCAGGACTTGTGGATCTGTGAAGACAGAAGCTCATGCAGAAGCAGGTTTTCTGGCAGGATTTGTGATTCCATGGAGGAACCATGCTGTTAAAGCTTTACACCCCATGGAAGAGACCTTCCCTGGAGCAGTCCTGAAGAATGGCAGCTCATGGGATGGATTCATGATGTGTAGAGGACTGCCTCCCATTAGATGGATCTCAGGCTGGAGCCTGGAAAGACTGTGAGGAATTCAGTGGCAATGGTGAGACAAGTCAATAGCTTGTCCACAGAAGCTGTCACCAGTGGAAGTATGCAAGGACAGGTTAGATGGGGCTCTGAGAAACCTGATTTAATGAAAGATATCCCTGCCCATGGCAGGGGGTTGGGCTAAATGATCTTGGTGCCTTCCAAACCAAACCATTCTGTGATTCTGTTGTTCTGAGCCCTGCTCCTAGGGCTAGGAGAAAGTAGCAACAGAGACAAGGTGATGAACTGATTGCAACTTCCCTTACAGCACTACGGGGAGAAGGTAATAGGAATCAGGAAAAAAGTTAAACACGGGAAGAAGGGAGGGCTAGAGGGAAGGTGGTTTTAAGATTTCTCATTATCCTACTCTGCTTTAATTCATAATATTTTTTTTCCCAAGTTGAGCCTGTGATAGTTACTGGTGAGTGATCTCTTCCTGCCTTTATGTCAACTCATGACCGTTTTGTTCTATTTTCCCTGCCCAGCTGAGGAGGGAAGTGATAGAACATCTTTGGTGGGTCAGCCTATCACAAATATCTAATAAGACACACCAAATAAGCATTTTTCCTGACAGATTTTAGAGAGCAACTGAAGCTTTCTTGACCAGTATCCCATCTCTGTCTGTGGCCAAAAGAAAATGAAAAATGCTCAGAATCTGTAGCACTTGTAAAAATAAAATGCATTCTTTCCTACTGTCTGCAGCAGACCAGAAAGAATATTGGACCATGAGATTATTTAAATGAAAGACAAATATGTACACAGACACAAGTATTGATATTTCCTTTAGTTATGTCTAAGGAATATTTATAAATTCATCAGTTGCAGCTGCACATCTAATGCTCATATGCTAATTTCAGGACTTCACCTATCCTGTCATAAAGACATTTTGATTCATTCTTTTTGATCCATCATGATAGAGCACCATGAGATAACTTTCCTTATTTTCCTCCACAGCTCTTCAAAAAACAATTCCCACAACCTCATTATGTTTTTAAAAGTGCTTCTATAATAACACAAGAAATAATATTGCATGTCTCTTTTCTTGATTTTCATTAGCTGAGTGATCACAGAAAGAAAAAAAAATGATCACAGACAAATTCTTGCCACTGTGTGGAAGAAGGAATTTATAATTATAATTTTATTAGGTTGTACATTTGCAATAATTATACAATTCTTAAAGTGTGAAAACCAGCTCAGAGCAACTTGAATTACAATAATACATAAAAACAAAGGAACTCTACATAAATTTCTTCAAGACAAATTGCTGTGCTCTCGAATCACTTTTTTTAAAATATTGCATCCTAGATCCTGTCTCTTGGAGTATTCATTATATTCCAGAAGGTCAATATAGGTGAAACCACTATCTCATCAAAGTTAAGAGATATTTTGACATTTGCTTCAATATGGCCTCGACCCATCATAAGATACAAACATTCAGGGAAAAAAAAAAGCAGAAACATACATAGAACCAGTATTCTTTCTGGATTTTCTTTAAAAAGCAATTTATGGTCTCTCCTTTTATAAACAACTTTACAATTAGACCAATTTCTCATTGCAGTAAGGATAGTCAGATGAAAGATAATGTATCACCAAATCCCAAAGATTCAGTTGAGGTTTACAGATTTGTGGTGTGTTTCAATGCATTCTTTTTCTTGACCCATGTATGTATATCAATTCTTTAACAGCTTAAGTCCTCTGATGTTTCAGTGGTGTGTTTATATAATGAAGGACAGTTTATACAAATATCCATTCCTGTTCTAAAAGTTAAAACCACCCATCTGGCACATAACTTGATGCCAACTGTTAAGCATTGAACTGACAGAGGCTCATGAAAAAAATGCTAATTCTCTTCATGTTTTGCATGTGAACAGTAGACAGAATATGGAGGCTATTATATGAAAATGATTGAGGCATGCCTCATTAACAGCATCTCCTACTCTTACCTCCAGTCAATGATTCAAATAATGTCAAGCCAACATTTCCAGTAAATGTGCATGGAATTTGGCAGGTAGTTCAGCTTCCTGGCTCATTTTACAAGTGCTTCCACAAAACCCAAGTCAAAAAATCATCTCCTTCAAAGACTGTTCTCTAAAATGATATTGGACTGGTGTTAAAGAGGAGATACTGAAACTTGCTTCTGCTTTAGTAGTGGTAAGCTAGACTTAGTACAAAGGGAGCAATAGGGATTTGAATCTCTGGGATTGCACCTTATGATATTAATAAAGAGACATTTCAGAGGCCTTTCTGATGTTTCATGAATTAAATCTATAAATATGTGTATGGGAGTCAGTGCCCTGGTGGCATCACCAGGCCTGACTGCCCTTTCCCCACCCCACTGTGTTCCCCCATGGCCTAGGAGCCCACATCAGCTCCTGCTCCAGTGATTCTGCAGCAGGGCTGGTCTGCAGCTCCCCACAGACCTGCCTGGACTTTTCCCAGGGAGCTGCCCATGCCTGAACAGGGTGGGGACAGGCCCTGGTCCCTGACACCCCCAGCCCCCAGGAACCCTGACACTTGAGTAGCATATTCTTTAATCAGTTATTTATTCTACCTAATGGATTAAGATAATGAAGTATCATATTCAAACCATTTACTTGTTATTATAAACTGCCCTCATTAACCATACATTCAATGGAGTACTTTCACTGGTCAACCCTGCAAAAGGATGGTTTAGTGGTGATAAAGTGCTTGAGATGGCCAGGTTAAAACAATCCTGCAAGAAGGTACAATAAGACTAAATATATAACATTTAACCTGCTTACAGCAGATCCTGTAGGAGTAGAATCCCTGTTAGAAAAAGAACATAGGTTAAGACCAAAAGACATGAAGCATCCTGGTAGGCCCTGAGGAGGATGGTTACAGGTGCAGAATATTCATTGTTTCTCTTACTCCCTCTTCTTGACCACTAAAATACCACAAATATTCTTTATTTGGTGTAAGTTATGATCCAATGTTTTTTTTTTTTCAATTTCAGTCTTAATGTGGCAAAAAACATTGGTAGATAATTTTCAAAACTACAGTAATTCATGTCAAAAGCAATGAGAATTTTTCCAAATGCAAATCAGCAAATAGGCTGTCTGCTGTGTTTCTATTTTACAAGTATGCTGGGGTAGTCCTTAATGCAAACATTAAGACTCATTCCCAAAATTTTGTATTCTGGTATGTACCGTCCTAGTATTTCTTTAAAAAAACAAACAAACAAAACCAACCAACCAACCAAACAAAAAAAACTTAGGTGGCCAAAGGGCCATCTATCCTAGCAATCCTATTTTCAATAGTGGCTACAAACAGCAGATGGGAGAAATACAATAGGGCAAACATATATGACACTTCCTTTTCACTCTTCAAATCTCCATTTATTTTGAGCTCAGGGATTTCCAAAGGTGCATAAGAACTGTGTGATTTATTTACTGGTAAGACAACATTCTATCTGGATCATGGAACTACTTTTCAGCTTTGGTGCTGCAAAAGATAGTCATTATAACTGATAATAAAAACTGAAATAAAACTGAAAATAAAGCTCAAAGAAAGAGGCTAGCTATTTTTAAAAGATACTCCAGCTCATTAAAATTTGAAAATAATTTTTAAAAACTCTCTCAGAATAAAGCCTAATAATTATAAAGGGTACCGAGGAATTCCATTGCAGAGAATGAGACTAAAAAAGTTTACCTGATGTATCAAGAAATGGGTAAGATACAGCAGTCTTTGTATAGGAACTCAGGAAAAAATATACTTACTGCTACAAACCTCATTGCTCAGGTCTTCACAGTGTAGTCAAAGCTCAGCTCTATGGAGATGTATTCACCCGTACTTTTTCGAAAGGTTCAGATCTCTTTCTAATGCCCCAATTTCTGCTTCAGTTTCAATAACTACAGTTTGTGGCTCTGCTATCACACAACTGTGTGTGAGAAAACAGCATCATTTTCAAAAATAATAACTTTCTTCCAAATCAAAATCTATGTTTCTCTCTCTACTCAATTTTAGGATGGCACAAGGTCAATACTACAAAGCAAAAGATTCCATTAAGTTTCAATACTTTTTCTTAATGTAATTCAAGAGATGACATACTATTAAATATGTATTTTCAAATTTCCCAAGTGGAGACCAGAAACGTTACTGAAACTGTATGGAACAGGGCTCTGTTTCTCTGCCCATGTCAGTTGCTGCAAATCCCAATTTCTGCTCAGGGTTTATGAAAGCCATTGAAATTCCACAATGCCACTGACCCCTGCCAGCACAAACTGAGTCTTAACTTCGTTCCACAATTTATGTGACTAAATGAATAACTTTTATTTTTCTTAATCAAATAGAGATGATAGCATAAAAATTAGAGATTTAGGTTGTCAAATATCTACTGAGAAAACTAAATCTTTAAAAAAATCACAAGACATCATAGAAATTTTTCTAAACATTAATTATTGATTGCATAGTATATGCAAACTTCTCATCATTGTGGATTTTCTAGAGCAATAATTTATATAATGTATTTCAAGGTATGGAATTTTTTTAATAGATAAATGAAATATGAGTAAGATGATTTTTTTTTTCATAACCAAAGCTGGGGAAAACTGCTAGAATAACATTCATATTCCAATGCAGTCTTAAACAAATAAATTGCTACTCTGCCTCCATAATATCTCTCTCATTGTCAGCGCCAGCTGGAAGATCAGCAGGTTTTCATCTATTATCATTACTTACTTGGCTTGATGATGATTACTGTGCCAGTTGAGTCTGGGATCAAGTAATTAGTACTTGTAACTGAGAATGTGAGCCTTATCACAGCTTCTGCCACTCTCATGGTAAATATAAAGATAAAAACATGTTGTTTATGACTATATTTAGTGTGAAGTTTATATTCTAATTGAGAACCATGACATGACCCCTGAAATGTTAGTGATATATTTCTAAAAGTGACAGCTTTTAAAATGAGTAGAATTAATACTTTCATAACCTGTAAAAAACACCTTATGCTGAATGGTCCAAAACCTGCATAGAAGAAAGGTTTATCTGGGATTGTGATTATTTCCTATGGGATTTAAAAAGATTAGTCCTTTACACTGACATAGCATGCTATGATCTCCACAACATCAGCATCATCCTCATCTTGCAGTCACCTGAAGAAGGGCACATGGGGTATTTTTTTCATTTCAGTCTTAATGTAACAAAAAGCATTGGTAGATAGTTTTCAAAACCACAGTAATTCATGTCAAAAGCAATGAGAATTTTTCCAAATGCAAATCAGCAAACAGGCTGCCTGCTGTGTTTCTATCTTACGAGTATGCTGGGGTAGTCCTTAATGCAATCATTGACACCCACCAGTGCTGCTTTGGCCCTGCTCCACTGAGTGGATGCCCTCCATGCCCTCCTGCTGAGTGTCTGCCCTGGAAATGCCCAGGGAGAGAATACCCAGAGGGAGAGCTAAATGTACCACACCAAGTTTGCCAACTACCCTTGCTTCTTATGCTGCCTCTCATACTGTTTCTAGGAATGCTCATGAATGTCTATGAATGATGCCAGAAGGAATCCAACTTTCAACTGCTCCATGCTATTCTAATAAAGTTATTTTATTATTCACACAAGAAGACCACAGTGCTATAAAACATGAGAAAAATACTATGAACGACTTTGAAATAAATTAAAGCTATAGCTAAAAAAATCCTGTATACAAGAGATGTATAAGATGATAGTACTTCCCTGAAAAACTCCAGATACTAAAGGACGAGAGACAAAGTACATTCCTTCTGGGAAAATAACATAATATGTAATGAAGAAACACAGAAACAAATTTGGATAGTGTAAATACCTTGAAATAAAAGCTGTTTAAAAAAAATCTGCAATAATTCCTTAGGAGAAGAAAACACCAATTTAAAACTGAAGAAAAAAAAAGTTTCTGTAAAATTTACAATTAATAAACTTTTCCAGTATAGATAAAACTTGAGAATTTTATAAGCTTAAAGAAAGATTATGTTATAATATGTTACTATTTTTAGAATATTTTCACCAAACTTGTAGCACCTATCAGTAAGCAGAGCTTTCTTTAAATTGCATACGGTAAACTTCAGCCAACTTTAAAATATTAATAATTTCAACTTTGATTCTGGGTACAGGCTTAAGGAACATTTTAATAACTAGCATAAAACAATTACTGTTTGGTTTATACAGCATAATCCATTACTAGGCAATATTTATCACATCTACATTGAACAACTTTATTTCCTACACAGAAAAATTATTGAACTGTGGCCACTCCAATTTTATAAATTGGAACACAGCCAGCATGCCACAGTTCTGAGAGTTACATTGTGGAAAGTGATAATCACTGAATAGTAAAGCTTCTGGTAAAAAAAATCTATTAAAAATATTTAATCCACTGGACTATGAAAATTTGATATAGTTGTTGCATTTATGGCTCCAAATTTTCAGGAAAGAGAAGGGAAGAAAAAAAAATAAAATATTTATATAAAAATTTTTAATATTTTTATTTGGAAATGAGAACTTTTTCTTTGAGTCAGATATTAGAAATAACTTTTTCTTATGACAGAACCATATTATTAAAATATCTAGAAATAAAATAAGTAAAATTGTTACTTGGATTAGAAAACAGCTAAAAGACAAATCTTTCCCTTTTTTTTCCAAATTATGAAAATGAGGATCTGGATAGTGACAGGAAGCTGGAGCCTGAAGCTTAAGTGCATTTCTGCAATCCATAAAGGTCAAAGAAATCATTGAATCTTGGACTGGACAATGGTTTATGCAAGAGGCAATGCATCAGGGAAGTCGTAATCATTTTCATGATCATCATAGCATGACTACTAATCTGCCTATTTTTTTTAAGATGGTAGTTGAGTTTATACAGTATTAGAGAACATAAAACTGCTGGGCAAACAAAAGTTTATTCCTCAAAAAACTTAAAAAGAGATGGAATAAGACTGAACTGGACTCTCTCCAAATGAGCCTTTAGCTGCTATTAGGGCTCTCCTGAAAAATATGGAAGACCAATTCTGGCACCACATCAAATGTTATAGAGATGTAATTCTGTCTCTCAAATACTGTGCTGTTTTTTTTTCATGAAGATATTTGAATGTCATCAGATCTGAAATAGAATCAGATTTCCAAACTCCCAAATATTTTGCAAAATGGCATTCCTCATTTTTGGCTATTACTGATTGTATGACTTCCACTGACTTTTTTGACAGAATTGACGGTCTTGAGAAACATTTCTATTGTGTAAAATGAGCATTTCCAAGGGAAAATTACTTCACCAGATATAATTAATTTCTTTTAACATATTCTCATGATGTATTTAAATTTCTGCACAATCCCTTCCAAACTAAGAATATTTGCCTTGACAAAACCACCTTATAATGAAAGGCACATTGTAATTTAAGTGCCTTGGACCAAAGGAAGCTAATGACAGTGCCATCCTTATGATATTGTTCCCATTCTATCCTAATCTGATTCTAAATAGTGATTAATTTATTAATCTCATCCAAATAGTTCTCACTTTCAAGATATGACCATGTCTTAGTGTCAAATACCAATAAAGCCAAATGTCCATAAACCAAAGCTGTTAAAGTATCACACAATAGCATATATGCAGGTGGAGATTTGATTCAGAATCTCATTTGCCACAGTTTTCTCAGAAATAATCCTTACTATTCAAGAGCTGCCAAAGTTGCATCATTCTCTAGTATGTTTTTAAAAATTCCTTGGCACAGCAGTACTACCAAATATTTTGAATTTAAACACATTTGTATAGATACATTCAGGTCATGTCAGGTTTAATCTCCACAGTTTCTAGTTACTATTAAAATCTCTACTATATCTGTTTCGCTATTAGTCTTTCAAGATAAAAGCAGTTTTCACTTCATTGTTCTTAGACTCCTTAGGGCATACTTGGCTAATATAGCATTTGCTACATTTACATTTATAAATATTTTATATGCATCATATAAAAATTGAAGGAAAATATCTGATTTCATAATATGTTGTTGAATACAGGATATTAAGTGTTTGACAGCAGGGTGTTTACTTCCAGTTTATGAGCTCAAATTCAACATTAAGCTGAAAAGAGAAAGGTATCATCAGGTACTAAACCATCTATGACTTTTATTAAACAGAAGTCACAGATTTTATAGTCAGTTGTGACTATTATGATTTTCAGGTTTGGGTCCAGATTCAGTTTTTGTCACAAAGCTTTACAGAGTAAAAACCTGTAAAACACATAAAACCTGTGACTTGTATGAGGTAAATAATTTCTTTTTGAAATGCATGTATGAGGTAAATAATTTCTTTTTGAAATGCATCCTTCTTGGTTTACACTTCACCTGATGAAGAATCTACTCTACTGTAATATCCATTTCACTATCAAGAATATATCAGTGCCCACTTAGGTAACAGACTGTTACAAAACCCATTTAAAAAAAAGAAGACCAAAGCCTTTCAGTATAGATAGTAATGCAAAGGAATGTCCTTTTCCTACACAGATGGAATAGTGCTCAAAGGAAAAAAAAAAAAAGACACCAAACAAACAAAAAAAACCGCCAAAAAACCCCAAACCAGTACTATTTCTGAGTAAAACATGAAGTGAAAAATACATAATAAAAGGGGTCTGCAGCCAAGTAAATTGCACAGAACCAGATTAATGGGCTTTATTCACTTCGTTTAGACCTACCTCATTCCATCAGCTCTTATTAAAAATACTATATTTATTTTGATTTATTGTTCTTTGGTTTTGCCTATTTTTTTCTTTTTACAGACACAGCATTGCATTTTTTAATTAAAAAAATACATTTCAGGTTTTATAGCTAAATCCCAGCATATTAATCAACAATGCAGAATGCTTCCTTTTAACTGCAAAATAGAGCACAAATTGCTTGAAGTGTTTTACTTTAATGCTTTATAAATAGTGGCTAATACTTCAGCTATATAAAATGAGTTATTGATATTTCAGTGCATTCTTATTTGGAGTGCAGAAAGCTTCAATTTTTTTTATTTGTATATAATTAGGCTCTAAATTTCAATTATTTTCTCTACAAAGACGGTAGAAAGTAGAGATACAAACATAAATTTTCTTCTATATCCATGTCATTTAATCACCACCATTTTACAGTCTAAAGTACAAAGCCTTTTTCACTCACCTAATGAATGAGGTCCTTGTGTTATTGAATATAGGAACATGATTGAAGAGCACTAACTTTTGCATCATTTAAAAATATTAGTGGAAAACAAAGTATGCAAACTTTAAAGACTAGGTAAGACTAGTGAGTGGAATATTTAAAACATCTTTCAGGATGGAAAAAAAAAAAAACAAATTAAAAAAATGTTTTTACTCAGTAAATTTGACATACACCTATCCACAAGATGTGCTTGTCTTCCTGAATAAAGTTGTAAAAGTCCTTCCCTAAGTTTTCAATGTTTTGGAAGTGCTTAATTCCAGCACAGGCAGGAGAGAATAAAAAAAAATTCACACTCCTTTGTACCTTATGGTTTGGGTTGATCACTTGCTAATAAATTAACACTATACAAACCAGTGGGTAGCAAAGGGGTTGCATATGTGACGCTGAAGGTAGACTTTGAAAGTGGTGTCATCCATCTCCCCAGCATAATGAATGATAATATATAGAAAACAGAATCTTGGTTTAAAGCTCCAGCCTCAGGCTGTGCCTTCATAAACAGCAATTAGACTCTCCCTGTTAATTGTAAAATTTCAAATACAATTTAGAAGGAAAACAGAAAATGGAGAAGCATAGTTCAAAGCTTAAAAAATTTCTTGTTCAGATAACATACTTTAAACATATTTATTACTTTGGGGAGGAAGTAATCTATTTGTTTTAAAATTTTCAAGCATTATTTCCTACTTTCCTACATGATTTTTCCTTTTTTTTCTGTTGTCCCAGGGAATCAGAAGAAATCCATGTGGTTTTTACTTTTTCCAGTGCATTTTAGGCTTAAATGTATTGCAAACAAATGTTACCAGTTATCCTCTCTACCCAGATGGTCTGTTTTCCTGTTCTATATTCCTATTCTAGAGTCTTAAGACAATAGACCAACATGCCTACTCACTCTGCCCTTATTCTTACTATACAGTGCTAGTGCATCTAAATGAAAATATTTCGAAAATACATATTTTTGGCATGCCAAGTAATTATTAGAAAAAATATAAGTAATCAGAATAGTAATTTATCCCAACATTTGTACTTTAAAAAAATTAAAAAGGTCTCATTTGATAAGATACTAGAACTCATATAACAAAATCCGTTCTCATGCATTTGGAAATAAGAAAAACCCACCTTTTTGCTGAAAATAGGCACGCTAGTTTTCAGCTGAAAGATTTTTTCAGGAAGTCATGTGTGTCTGTAAAGTGGTGCTTATAATAAAAGTGCCTCTCAGCAACAGTGGTATTGTGTATTTAAGCACATCTTCTACTTTGTTTGATTTGCAGCCAATACTCTGATATAAAACCAATCATCCTTCTATGTTTTTCTTCTACTGAACTGTTTGTTTGTTTTGCTGACTGTAGAGTAGTGCACATGACAGGGCTGATAAGGAATCTAAATTTATGCCAGCCTGTGCCTGTGCCTACATCCTGATTAGTTCCATGGAAGCTGACACAGCTGCAAGAAAGATACTACATATTTCATTATGTCTTAAAAGAGCTTGTCTGACTAGATCAGTTCATCCTGGCAAACACCTTTATGGATAAGGACTTCACAGTCAAATTCTTGTGAACGTTCTCAATTCAGGAACCTTAATGAAGCATCACAATTACAGCAGTTTGAATGTTTCTGTTCTATCATTTCATTTTTCTGTACTTGATGACTGGCTACTTGAACAACCATGGTGCATTTAAAATTCATAAATGGATGTTAACATAATACAAGCAATGAGGGGTTTATTTGCATGACATTGAGGACAGAAGACAGGAGATGTAAAAGGCTTTGCAGGTACAAGATGCATTATTAAATCCTCAAGTACATTCTTTGGTGAATTTTCCTTGCTGCCACTTCAGAAATACTCTCTAAACCACCCATGGTTTTGCATTCCCACCTTCCTTTACCCACCTTCCTTTACCCACTGGTATCAGAAACTGAGCAAGCCTGACACTTTAATGGAAGGAATACATCATTGTATTCTGTCTAATTGTAATTTGCTTCTGTTGAACTTCAGTTACCTGTTGGCTTTGCTTTGGTATTGTTGTTTCTGTTTGCCTTCATTACCCCAATTATTTTCATTTTGAATTCCCCCAAGGGCTTGATTCACAACTTGCACTTTAATGGGAAAAATTACTACCTTTTTGCCTTTCAAGATTTAGAAATGGCAGTTATAGAAAGTTCATGCAGTACAGCTTTTGCTCTGAAACAAAACTAATACTGCCTAACTTCAGCAATATTGTGAGCTCTCTAGAAAGCCATTTCTTATAAAATTCACAGCAAGGCTGACATTTTTTGCCTTGTATCCATAGAGAAACACAAATTTCTTTTCAAAATCTCCACATCTACAGAGATTTTAAACTAATTTCAGGCTGCCTGATCTCTCACATCTGCTGCCAAATCCATTGTTCAACTACACTTAGACTTCTCAGCAGTGTTCTTCATTAGGACAGATTGCAGAGGATGAGAAACCCTATTCTTAGCATTACCACTATCAGGCATATCCATCCTTAGAGTCTTTACAATCACACAGTACCTGCAGATATGTCAATAATCCACCAATTACATATTTTTTTCTTTTTATAGCATCATTTTATCAGATGGGGAACATTTTCTTCCAATTATGATATTTTTAGCACTTCTCAATGTGTGTGTTGCTTTCTACTCTCTTCTAAATATGTCCATGCATTTTATTTGAATGTTCTGATATTTTACATTTTCTTGAGCTTGTTTTCAGTCATATTTTGAATGTAGGGTTTTAGAAAACATCATATCTTGTAATATCTTTCTTGAACAGGAACTTGATCTCAGGTAGGAGAAATGGATAGATTCACCAAGGAGATGCAGAAGGTGCATCTCCTGCAATAGGTTAAGTCCAGTTGGACCCAAAGGGATATTGTGAGGACAGGGATTCTAACATGGTATGCTCACTCTTGAGACCTTCATATGACCTAAATGGATCTAAATTTCAAATAAATTTCTATGGCATAGATGTATTAATATAAAAATACTCTCGGTGAGGGATGTCTGGTCAGTGAACACAGTTAAGTAGAGAACACCACCTGGCCTTAAAAGCAACCTGTAAAGGATACCAAGCCACCAGAGATGGGGACTCTCAAAAAACTAAATGGACAAAGGTAATGTCCTGCATATACCACACAGCAACCAGACTCAAAAAACCCTGCAGTCGGACTATGTAGCTTCCAAAAAATCCCTGATACTTTTGAGTTTTACACTGCTCTAGAGAAGGAAAACAGTAAATAAAATGTGCTAAAGACTAATCTCTGCTTTTCAGGCTGGCAACACAGCAGTTTTTATTCACTTGCCAGAATCATTCAAAATGGAACAGTAGCATATAAAGTGCCTGTTGGGAACAGATCCCAGCATATGCTGTTGACTCAAGCTACTTCTGAGAACTGTCTGGGAAATTACTAGGTTGGAGCACATTGAAGCTACAACAGAAAGTATGCTGGTAATAAAAATGCATGGATGGCTGCTTAGCAGTGCTTGAGCCCTTGCCACTGCCCAGTTCCATCCTCTCACAAACACATAAGCCAGGTGACCAGTGCTGATGCACTGAAGTTGCTGTACTGCACAGAGCAGTACCAGAACTGACAGTGCTTTTCTAACATGCTGCATGGTCCTTGTACGCCTGCTGTGATGCATGGGCCTATGCAAGACTCTGAAGGACTCAGCTGCAGTCGCAAAGTCAGACTGAGGAGTCTTTAGAAAAGTATTTATTTGACATAAATTTCACCCTTTTTATAGAAGCAGTAGCTCAGGACCCAGTTTTCACATATCAAGACAAGTGTGACTTTTTATATGAGGATTCAAGTCATACAGATCTGGCATAAAAACTATAAAGACACAAGTACTGATGAAAATGAGGTTGCCATGAAACAACCTAGATAAAACATTATCCACAGGATTGCTTAAGGTGGATTTGAAGCTGATCCCAGTCTATAATTTAAAAAAAAAAAAACAAAACACACCCAAGAGAGGAGACAGGAAACAAGATTTTATAGCACTATAATTTACCTTCAAGAGCTTATTATTAAAACATTAACCAAGGATAAAGAGTTTCCTTAGACAAAAAGACTTGTAGCATATTATGTAAAGACATCAGCTAATTCTACCTTAAACATCTCACTGAACTTCATGTAAGAGTGAAGTTCTAGCAAGGTCTCTCCCACAGCAGAAGCTTCCATGAATACACACACAGGATCACAGCATTTACCTTGGAACTGTGAGCACAGGTGGTATCAGAGGCCTGAAAGATTATGGTACAAATTGGAAATGGAAAATTACACTCTTAGGATTTCAAGACAACAGAAGAGATCAAGAAATCCTATATCCAACACAGATAAACTATACAATACACAATCTGAACACAAAGGTCCTAACAAGGAAAATCATCAAGATAGTTTCCTAAACTGGACAAGTCTTTTGGAAGCATCTAACATTCCCTATATGATAGAAAACAGAACTTAGGCAATTAGATCAGGCTACAGAGCCAGTTTTTAGATGGATACAGTGTAGAAAAATATACCATGGCATATTTTTATATGGCCTTAATTTACAGATACAGCAGCTTCCCAAGCCAGAAATTACTTCCACCCAAAAGGACATACAAAACTGCACCAAGAAGAGAAAATTTGATAAATTAGTTCAAACTTAGAGAAAAATTCCCAAATAAATGCAGTAAAAACTATGCTGATGAACAAAATCTAATGATATTGAGGAGATACCTACTATTTAACAAAAATATTATAAAAATATCAAGAACATCTCCTGTGCCTTGAAAAGAATGTGACTGCTCTGGTGTTTTTTAGTCCTTCATTCTTTCAGGAGGGAAGGATAAAGGCACTTTGGATGACTGTGACCTAATATTCCCTGAGAATTATTAGGTCACAGACAAGTTGTTTCAGATGTAAAACTGAGTGTCCCATGACTCCAGGAACTGGAAAAAAAGAACTACTCTCTACCCAGTTGCTTCTCCGAGTGCTATTTGAAAGCTAGTTTGGCCTGGGTTTTACTTTCCCCCAAATTATGTCACTCATTTCTTAGAACTTTACTTTACTGTTTTAGGTCAAATCTAACATGGCAAGAGTAGTCAAGCAAGTAATGGTTGTTTTGGGCCCTAAAACAATAAAAGAAAATATCTGTGGGAGCTGAGACTATAATTTGAGTGAATTCAGTATTTTGCTACAGATGGGTGGAACTGCTGTTCTACATATTTTCTAGGCTTCCTAATTTATACCGTGTATATTATTATCAGTAGTAAAATTTAGCAGTTTAGCAGCAGAGCTTTCCCCATACAAAACAGTGTCATGGTATCAAAACACAGTCACATATTTTCATTTTTAAAGGCATTTTGACTCTGCTCATCTCAGCTGCATCATTTATATAACATCTGTTAAAATTTATGACCCTTCTAGCAATAAATAATGGAGGTAGTATGAAATAATTTCAGTCAGAAACTGAAGGGAAATTCAATACTGTAAACTCAGTCAACTGGAAACCTGAATTTCAAATCATATAGCAAAATTTATTACAATGAGATCTGCAGCAGTTCTACTATTCATTTTTACCACTTCTATGCAAGTACCCTCTTCAATCAATGCAAGAATTTGACTTCGCCATTTTCAGAAATAAAATGTTTTTTGCTCTTAGAAAACTTCCTTGCCATACTCAATACCTTTATTCTAACTTCTATCACATCTGCCCTTTCAAAATGTCTAAAGGGTCTCCAATTTTTTTGGCTTCACCGTAAATAAGGTATTAGCTGTTTTATTCCAGTGTTTATAGTAAGGTAGTGAGAATTAAGAACTGTTACCAGGAAAGCTAACACTACTTGAATATGTGTTTGCCATGGAAAGAAAACATGTGTCTGGGAAAACTGGAAAAATTTTTAGACATACTGAGTGTATATTGTGCATCATTTAGGGACATGATTCCCACACACAGATCCTCATTTCTTGTCTGTTATTCTTTCTCATATAGTCAATCAGCTGTAATAATATTGAGTGTTTAATACAGAACTCAGTAACTGTTCATCAATTATTGGAAATGTTTTAGGCAAAAGCTTACAGCTGTTAACCTAAAGAGAAGTCACTCTTATCTTGTTAAGACATGTAAGTAACAAATTACTAAAATAAAATAATAATTAAATAATCTCTCTTGAGGGTTTCCATCTTGAATTCTGTGTGCAGCTATAAGCTGGTGCAGACTCAACAGGAAACTCATAAGGATTTTGTGACATTTCTTCTGCCCATACTTCACATCTGATCTATTTTTAAAGCACTGACTTTTGAGCTTACATTTTTAGTAATGTCTTTGGGCTATTTGTTCCCACAGTGTTAGAAAATACATTTAAGAAAATTGTTATCCAGCCACAGGTACTATTCTATGGTCTAGACCTGCACACTGAATGAAACCAGGACTGAAAGTGTGCCAGGATATTTTTCCAGCGCTTGCCAGTCATTCCTTATCTTGCATAATTGTCTTTACTAGCTTATTTTTTTTTTAATCACAGAGTAGTGATATAATAATGCTAAATATGTTACCTGGGAAAGAGAGAGATATGTTTTTCCAGGAACTATGTTATTTAGGAGCCTGACTTCTCATTGTAATATCAAAGGAAATTATTAGTTGCACTACTAAAGCAGATTTTTCTTTGTATAAAAGCTAGGAGATTTCTTTTCCAAGCATGCACGGGTTCAATAAAAAATAGAAGCTATTTTCAATCTGCCTTTTATGAGGAGTTATGCTGATTTGGAAGTGGATATTTTAACCATAGGCTGTCATTACACGTCCTGACTTTATACTTTCTTAATTAAATACAATAGCTAAAAAAACCTTTAAGTTGTTAGGTACTTAAAATCTGCAATTTAGCATCTCCTTTTCCTCTTATTAAATAAATAAATTTAGCTTACACATGGAATTCTTAGAAAGTCAGCATTTATTTGAATATTGTTCTCACCAGTTTTTACTTTGACAGTTAATGAAAGCAGACAACAGGAAGGATTGAATAATTTTGAAAATTTTCCCTCAGTTGTGTACATACATCCCAGCATTTTGTGGTGGGGAGAAGAATAGAAATAAATGCCTATTTTCATATTACTTGGTTTTTAAAACGCTTACTGTATTAGTTGAAGGGAACTCACTTAATTTTTCTACATTATGGAAAAATACCAGGCTAGAAAAGCAGCAGGGGAAAAAAGAACTATCCAACAAAATGCTTGAACCAGTACACCAGGTTTCACAGGTGTGCTAGCAATCTTAACCAATACACAACATGAGAGCTTTGGGGAGCACAGAGAGCACTTTTGCGTACAAAAAGAGAGAAATAGGTCAGTGAAAGTTGGATGATGAGAAATCTGACTTCATTAGATTAGGAGTATTGTAAATATCACAGAATTAGCATGAAAAGGAGTATAACAGTTAACTGCAAATCCTACCATAGAAAGGGTTTCTAAATCATGAGAAAGCCTGTCTCTCCAGCTGAGCCATTTAATAATCCCTACAATCTCAATACAAGATCGCTTACTTTTATGATTCCTACTGCAAAGCATAAAATGGCTCAAAAACTGGTTTGGAACAAAAATATAACTACTTAACAATTTACTGAACGGGAAAGAAAACTAAGAAAACTGAATCAAATTATAAAATCTGGACACTGTGGCATCAATCAACACTGTGAGGCCAACCACTATGCAAGCAAGAATGAAAAGAGATTGTTAAGAATACAGCACAGAAAACAAATATTAATTTGTACCAATTATATTGGTTTTATTTCTCAGTATGCATCTCCTTTCCACCCATTTTTCAACACTGAGAAAAAATGGAAAGCCAATTATTGTGATCAATATAACACCTTCTTCAGAATTTATGAAGTAAAAATGAAACCATATATTATAATTATTAGAGTTGCTAGGAACAGCTGTGATAGTGAAAGCCATCAAGCATCATTTTATATTTCACTCCTTTTTCCTTGGCTTAGAATTAGTATTTTGGAATCTTACTACAGCAAATCAGATTTCTGTATTGGACTTTCATCCTTGATTTCATGGAAGCAGGGTACCCTTGTCTTTGATGTCATTACCCTAAAAGATTGCTGCTTGTATTAGATTCTATTCCTTTTTCTTCTTATTAAAAAAGTTACATTTTATCAAACGGCAGTAAATCTAATTCAGAAGACACTGAGCTGACAACAAAATGCTCTGATTATAAACTGCCTATTGTAGAACTAAGAAAACATCAAGGATTAGCAGTTATTTGGTTACATACTCTGAAAGTAGTCTTTATCCTCTATTCAACACTGAATTTACTCTTTACAAATGAAGATGAGAAACTTGCTATTCACAGAAGTTTTAATACTCAATAGGATTTACATGCTCAATTATAGACAGAGTTATGCTTTTGTACTTTATCTGGCTAAAAGGATGGATCTTCAATCAGTCTAGTATATTTGGGAGCCACATTCTCAAGGTTACAATTTATACTAACAGTAAGTACACAAGCACTATCAAATGAACAAAGAATAAAACTGGATTTACAGAGTGCCATAAGATGATGCAAAGATAAACACAAGCAACAAATCTCAGAAATACAGAAGAAATTGTTAGTTTAACTAGAACAAAAATAATGTTTTATTAGTATGAAAATACTTTTGGTTAGCTTTCTGGTTGGATTGTGCTTTTGGCATAAAGATAAATACATTTTCTGTATGAAGACTAAAATACTATAAAATAACTTTTGCTACTATCATTTTGAATCATTTTACAGTTTCTCTTCTATTTTATATTTAGTTTGTATTATAGTGCATCTTTGTTATTCCCCCAGATTTTCATTATTTAGATTTTCTATGAAGTGGTAAAACATTTAAATATTTTCTGTTCTTATTGAGCATGAGTGTTCCCCTCACTGAGATCTGCTATTTTTTTTTCAAAGTGATGAAAAATACAAAGGATTAGTAAGTGAAAGGCTGAATAGAAAAGAATACAAATATAGAAAAAACACAACAATCATCTGTACATATATTGAAGAACTAATATGTTTTAAATGCTGAAGAAATCACCATCACAGTTACTGTCAAAGATATTTATCAACTGGAACCTTAAATCAAGGTCTTAAGTATTACTTATAAACAACAGTATAGCAGATTAAACTCTATTTTGTCCTTTAATTCAATGACAAAACTAATAATTTTTCATAGTTCTCTGTGTTCACTCAAAACCTAAAAGTGTATTTAAAAGTTTTCCTTACAGTTTATGCTTCACTTTCTTTTATGTTCCTTTATTTTTGTGCAGACTTACAGAAAATGCAGTTTGGCTATCAATTTAAATATACCTGTTGTTTTGAAATAAAAAAAAAAAAATAGGGGAAAAAAAGTGTTGTTTTCACAATGTAGTCTTATTTAAAATGGAAAAGAAATTTAAAGTCAACATTTTTATCACTTAGGTATTTTTTCAAGTTATGAAGAAGGATTCCCTAAAATAAAATTACTAGAAGAACAAAATCATACTGTGAGCAGCAGCAAAGCTTTCTGGAAGTGCTCAGTCCCTAATTCTATGACCTGCCCATCTGGTAATACCACCTCATGTTCTGCAAAAACATTGAATTGTGAAGTACCTGGACATTGTCTCATCTAATTTCCCAGAATGAGATGGATGACAAAAGGCTGGTTTTGCTTGATCCTTCAGTACAGCATATAAATCTAGCTGGTGCAGAGTCACTACATTACTATGTCACCATATGCTTCCCAGCAGGTGATGCTGGAGAAATGAATCCATATATTAACAGATTCAAGCCTTGTGTTTAACTTAAGGGTTCACTCTCTGAAAAAGGGTGGGTTTTTTTTTGAAAAGGATGCTCTGAAGGCAGCCAAAGAAAAAAATAATTTAAAATGGCATATATTTTCTGATGCACAATTAATGAAATAAAAAAACAAAACAAAACAAAAAACCTAAAACTTCTAATCTTTGCATCTTTAACTAACTTTGCTGTTTGCTGTCAGCATATAACAGCTGACATTATGATACCTTCCATTCATCATCTCAGGAGTGATATGTGTGATATACAGTCCTTTTGTGTGTGTAAAATTATAAAGCACTAACACTGTTGCTCACAGAATGAAAGATGCTTCCAGCCATCCCAACTTCAAATATACTAAGAAGAAAAATATTCTGAAATTTATGTGAAAATTAAAAATTTGAGCACTTCAGAATCCCTTCTGTTATTCATTTAGATAGGTAAGTAATTGAATTTCATGCTGCCACAAATTTTCAGAAGGTCACAGATGAAAAAAAACAAAACCTATGGATAACTATAGAAGTTGTCAGGTTTGAAGTTGGAGATTTTGGCAGCCAGGATAGGTGCAGTTGTAGCTCTGGCTACCTAACAGGTTGTGATAAATAGCTTAGACACTTGGAAAACCATGGCTTTAAAGAGAAATTGGGTCTTTTTCTTTCCAATATGAAGTCTGGAAAGGGTGCTCTGAATGGGAACCAGCTTTTCTACTATATTCTTCTGAGAAGCCTAACCATAATTTTGCCTAACTAACTCAGTTTAATTTAAATTATTATTCTTCATAGTTCAGCATGGTTAGAGCTCTCAGCTGAAATTTGGGCTAGTTTTTACTAGGCTACTCAAAGGAAAAAAAAATGAGCAAAGAGCCTGGAATAGATAATACTTTTGTGAAAACACAGGCCCAGAGAAAAGTCCTCAAAAGGCAAATGGAAAACAAGTTTCCAGGTCTCCTAGATAACATGACTATTCTTACGCATATGCTACTTCTTCCATTTCAAAATGAATGATGTTGACATTTCAAAGCTAACAGTTTGGATTCAAACTTCCTATGACTACATATAAATGAAGAATTTCTCATCCAACCATCTCAAAAATAATATTTCAAGCTGCCTGAAAGATCAGAAGTACAGCAATATTCAACCACAACTCCTGCTTACATTTTTCCCCACAGTTTGGAAAGTTATCTTTGGAACAGTAGGAAGTTTTGAAATTAATCCTTAAAGCCAACTGCACCCTGCCATGATTGGTGATCAGTATGGCAGATCTGCAGCTTTGCTGTCAGACTGTGTGGACAGAGAGATGCATATATCTTTTTAAAATAAAGAATGAAATCAATGCTGTTAGAGCATGAGGCTGAAAACAATCCTACAGAATGTCAAATACACAGAGTGGTCTGCCAAGCAAAACACAATAGAAAATAAAAGGAACAAGAATTATTGAATTAGTTATTGAGTCCACAGACTCACATTTAGCAAAGGGCTCAATGGCAAGAACAAAATTATTAATAAAAAAATGACTGGAAAGGAAGTCACACTTAGTAATGTTTTTAGCATGTTGTGAACTAAAAGAGGAAGAGAAAAGCATTCTTTCACTTTTGTATTTTGCATTCATTTCCCCCCATTTCTTGACAATTTCTGTTAGATGACTACCATAGCCTTTTACAAAATGAGACATTTTGCAGTGTTAGGAGAAAATTTCCCGCCCTCAAAAAAATTATCAGCAGCTGTACTTATTTATCAAAAGCAAAAGGAAAAGCATGTTTTAAAACTGTAGATTCCCCTATAAGACTACAGGGAGACTCACAAGATCATTATAAAATACTGTTTTATAAAATGGCAGTTATAACTATCATTTTCATAATCCCAGATCAGTATATGATACTAACTTTCATTTGGAGAAAGTAGGATATAATTCATTTTCTCTCTGTAATTATCTGACATTTTGTAAATCAACAAACTTCAAATGTCAACATCCATTTAGATCAGTGAGAAAGGAGCAGTACCATGAAAATTACAAGAAATCTCAGGAGGCACTACAGTAAAACACACTGCAGGAAAAAATCAGACCATGAAAAATTAATATTTTTTTTGCTTTTCCAACTTTATTTTTTTCAACCTTTGCTTATGAATATCATCAAAGCTAACTCTCAAAGCATAAAATAAGCCTGGTAGGACAGATATGCTGATTCTAATCATTAACAGTACTTTCATCCTTCCACTTTCCACTCCTAAGCGATTCCACTGATAGTTTAAAACACTTTTCGTCATGAATGGAAGTTGGTTTTCATGACAAAGTAGATAAATGATGACTTATAGAATGAAACACTATGAAAGCTTTAAGCTCTACTGAAAATTAGAAGGGGAAAGAAACTCCAACATATTAAAAGAGCCTTTCATCACAACTGCAATATTTTTATTAGAAACTTTGGCATCCCACTCAGTACCTTTGAAGCTGGCTGCAAAGCAAGACCATCCATTGTATGAGCTGTGTAGAAATGCCTTGAAAGAGTCGTGGTTCTATGGCTTGTAAACATCAGTCAGCTTGGAAATGGCTGCATTTTCACTATGTGAAATTTCACTAGCCAATTTTCACATTGCCTTTGTACTTATTATCTCTAAGGTTTTAGAAGTAAACTGAAGTTGTTTAAAGACATAAAAAAAATTCTTTCTTTAATTCCACCTTTTTGGCCAGATGTGATGAATTGATGACATACATTGACTGAGGATTTGTAGAGGAATCAGTCAAAAGTATTCTACCAATATTGGACCAAATGTATACAGATTAAGACTATTATATGAAAATTCACTATTTTCTTCTGCTGTTAATGTCTATGTGAGTAACTATGGTTAAATATCAAATTCACACTTTCAAGGCAAACAGAACATAAGCACATAAAAAGAACTTTAAATGAAAACTAATATAAAAATAGGGTTCAAATATCATTTCTATATAGAAAAGGTATTACTGAATCAATTTAAGAAATCAAATCCAAAGCTTATATTACAGTATTCTATGAAAACACTAAAGACTTGAATAAGGAACCAAAATATGCAAAGAAATTTTTCAGAAAAGACCACTAAAAATTACATTTTGTCTCAAAATTTAGTTTTATAGATCACTTATTATTTCTTAAAATACATAGCTGCCACTTTATGTTTTAAAAAGGAATACGTAATTCTATGGGACTGTGTTCAATGATAATATCAGTACTAGTCAATGCCATTGAATTCTTACATGCAATCTGTTTTAAATATGTTTAAAAATATTTTATAGTATTTGAATTATTGTACCTGCACTGTTAAACTACATTAAAATTTTGTTCCCTTTTGCAGTATTTTTACAAGCAGACTGTGATATCACCTCTGAATAAATTTTAATTCAGTACCTATAAAAACTATTTATACGGTTTGTTGATGAGAAGCTCAAACACTATTGAAGGTACCATGATTCAAGACAAATGGGGACTTTTTATAACTGGGATTCAGTTGGAAAGACACTTAAACATTAATGTGAACTCAAAGCATTTCCATTTCTTTTCTATTTTGCATTTTTCTGGAGCACTGACTAAGAAAGAAAAAAAGAAAAAGGAAAAAAAAGTTTGCTCAGATCAACTAAACATGCTGGATGGAAATTTTCATTTACAACCAAATTAACTTCTTACACTATTCCAGCGGAGTCAGTAGTAGAGGCAATGAATGGTCTTATCTTGCACCTGAAAGTCCCATTAGCATAAATATTTACAGTGCCAGGTGTTTTGAAAGTGAGGAAAGTATTTTTGCATACATTATCTAAAAACAATATTGAATTTAATGTGTACTTTGTGATTATAGGATGCAACAGAAGTTTGTAAACAAAGACCACCTTGTTCACCTTCAAAATTCATGCAGTCATGGAGCTGTCTACAGCAGTTTTTCCTGTTAATTTGGCAGGTGATTTACTGTCCATAGCTCTTTAAAGAGATTCCAGACTGTTTTTTTCACCAGGGAATTGATGTCAAAATCAATTTGATAAGCAAAGTTTTTTTTTTCTTACACCGCTAAGTAATAGCTAATGAATAGTTAGGTAGGGACCACATGCAGAATACTTGGCCAATGTGCCAAAAACTTAAGAGAACAGAAGCCTCAAAGATCAATAGATAGTGTCAATTACCTGTAAATTAAAACAGGAAGTGAGACACAGAGAAATACACTTAAATCAAAGAATCCTGTTCTTCTAAATCTCCAGGGTAGAGAAATTAAACACAAAGCAAAAAAAATGCCATCTGTTCAAATAAATTACAGATCAACACAAAGGAATAAAATAAGCCCTGCCAGAGCACACTGCAGCTGTCTGCAGACACCAGGTAAGGAGAACAAACTGCTTTCCAGCAGCCAACAGTCTCTGGAGCAATTTCTGTAAAAGGTACCAACAGGAAACTGAAGTATGAGCTTGCTTTTCACTTAAGAAATGAGAAACCAACATAACTGATGCTCTTTATCCCTATTCATTTCAGAAAGTCATGTAACAAAGCCAAATCCACACCTTTATTGGCTTACAATCTTAAGTGCTGTAGGAGAACGTAAATCCCAGTAAAGCCTGGTAACTCCACTGGTCTCTTAGAAATCATAGGGAGCAGCCATTCACTTGTCAGATAAACAGCCACATCTGAAATATTCAAAGCAATCAACTTTCAGGTTTTAGACTAATGTCTGACCAAGAGACAACTGGCTTAGGAAGCTCATTCCAGTATTTCTGTAATTAATACAAGCATCCAACTTACCAGCTATGTGCTATTAGGTCAGCTCTGCCAAGATGGGGACCAGCTGGCAAAGGAATTGCAAACTTCAAAGACAGCTCTCAAATATCCAATCACAGAATAAAAAAATACCCACTCTTAGTGCCTTATCTTGGAAGCTCACACTGGTTAGACGGTGACCTTTACAGGATTACCCTAACATGGAAGGAAATCAGCCCCTCTCTGAAGTGTTCTCAAATTTGTAATAGAAGATGGCTGTGTGACTGATGTTTGTGGGGAAAAAAGAAAGTGCAGAAAACGGCTTAAATGTCTCCCAACATAAGCTGAAGCTCTGATTTATTTTCAAAGGAATAATGATAGCTGACTGCCAATTTACAGTATGCAAAACAACACTCCCAGTCCATCAACTAGAACAGGGCAGAATACATCTTCCAGCTTCCTAATATATTTTCCCCCTCATGAATTTGCTGATTTTAACAATATGAACAGGCTGATTCCTTCAAATATTTCCTTTGTTCCCCCCATCCTCCAAACATCCTGTTCAGTCTGGCAACAAAAAGAAGTTTAGAGAAAATGACAGATTTTTGACAGAGATTCAAAATACACGTTTAAAAGCAATAACTTGTTATCCTCTATTTATCAAGCACAGGTGGAGAGTGGAAAGTAGATCTGCCAGACAGTTTTTCTGTCTTTTCATAGAACTAAAACATTTTTTACACTGAAAACATCTAGCTATCAGCCATTTATGTATTATTATACTTCCCGAGTCCTCAACAGGTGTGGAAAATTTTGAGCTGTTCTACAGAATTAAGAAAAAAACCCCTTTCTGTTTAACGATATTAAACATATACTGTCTGCTTCCTAATGTCAGCTTCTGTTCCTGTGATTCAAAAGCCCAACCCTAATTTATCCTCTTACTGCTGATATACTGCTTTTTGCTGTTTCATCACCATGGTCTGGAATATCAAATTCACTTTAGATAGCCACAGAGTCCATATACAGACCAACTATCCATAATGTTCTAAAATAAAAATAATTTGGGGGGTGGGGGGGGGTGGGGGAGGAAGCATGAATAATGTTGTGTCACCAATTAATTTTTTTTTCTGAAGACTTTTAATTAAACCAAGTAGCCCAGCCAGTTGTTTTCAGTTCCCTTGAATACTGAGTACAAAACAACAGCAACAACAAAAAAAATACCACAGAACTAAAACATGAATCAATTACATCCTGAAAAATAAAATTAGTCTTGGGTTTGGATAATATGTTATTTGTAAGCAGTGTCACAATTTCTACCACTAATGCAGTGCAAAAATTAAACACAGATCTTATTATGCAATAGAAGATGATCCATTTCCGTTTTCAAACATTTAGATATACAGACTACATAAGCTGTATTTACATTAGCATTCTCGCTCAGAGTACTGAAATCAGTTTTGAAAAGAATCCTTGAACTGCATATACTAAAGATGTTGATGTTTCAAAGCAAAATTCTTGATCTACTGATCCCTTCCTATCCCAGTCAATTATTTGTTAATGTAGACAGCAACTATAGAAGACTATAGAAAACACGCCAGCATGTTGCAGAACATGGACTGAAATCAAACCTCATACAAACAATTCTGAACTAAGAATGTTCTAAACATTCTTACGTTAGTCAAGCCATGACAGCACTCTTTACAATATCGTAACATTCCCATTTGTCTTCTAGGAATTGTTTCACTCGCATATTTAGCATAAAAATCCCTATGTGGTACTTTGCATTTTCAGCAATCTTAAATTTAGGTAGTACTTTAGAATATACAGCAGATGCCTGGAAAACATTCTTGTATTACTCCTAGCATCAAGGGTGACATTTATTTACTGCATTTCATCACTGTTCAAAATAACTAGATGTATCAGGCCTATTTATTTTTGACCGATGAGATATAAACAAAGCTCCTGGGATGTTGTGGCACTTCAGGGCCAATTTTCAGCAAGGATCAGAGAATTTTGCACCTCATCTATGACAGTGAGAGCTTGAAGATGTGGAGACAGCCCAGGCGGCACACATGGGGAAGCTGTGCAAAAACATCATACCCCCTTCAATCATTATTGCCAGTACAGTGAAAATTTTATATCCCCTTCTGCTAAGAAAGCTTTTCCTTTGAGACCGCAATCACAGCTCCTTGCAGATGAAAAATCACCAGACAGTAAGTGAAACGTAAACTTTAAGGAATTTAGAGATTTTCGAGGAGCTAAGATTTTAGTTAGAAATAAGCCTTACTAGAGTTAATTAAAATAATAATAATAAATGAGTAGGCCTTGATGAAGTTAGGAGTTAGTAGTTAACTAATAATTGATTGCTTGTCAGCACAATGTTTAGTTAGCTGGGTTTATAACAAAGAATATAGAAACTGACAAATAGGTTTTAGGAACATAAGACAATTGTGGGCCTCCTCTGTCCTGAAACCAATTGAATACAAGGAATGGGAGTTCTACCAAGAGTTCATTTGTCATATTTGCAAGTTGAGGAGTACCATAATATTTCTGAATTATCTAAACAAATCTAAACAGAAACAAGAAATTATTCCCTTTGCTAAATCAAGGACACAGGTGGAATAAAAACACAAATAAGCTGTTTCTGGTGAAATAGGCAGCAAGACTGAATTGTTTGCCAAATAAACATTTAAACCAGTCTCTTTCCCCACTGCCTGGAAGATGTGTCTCTCAGGTAGAAACCAGAGAGTTCCATCCTAAACTTGTTTACTACAAGACTTCTTTTCCTCTTGTATTACATTTTCTCTTTGAAAAAGTGTTTTCAATTCACCCGAAGCAATTGTCAGGAGAATTCTTTCATTCCTTATCTTTTACTCTTCCTAGGTTTATCCTGTAAACTGTTGATACTTGAATGTACTGTGATGTGTTCCTTGCTTCTCATTTTCATTACCATTTTCCTTCTAGCACTTAATGTGTTTCAACGACCATTTCTTTGAGTAATACAAAGGGCAAAAGCCATCTTTTATTTTGGTTTGCTACTGTCACTACACAAACCGGCTTATTACCTCCTGTTCAATTACAGGCACTGTTTTAACGCCCACTTTCTAGTGCATTCCTAGAGCCTTGCTTTCTACACTTACACCCTTCTTAAAGACTTCAACCAAAGAGGCCACTGATACACTGACTTTCTTTTTTTAAAAAGCTTATTTCTTGGTTCTGCTTCTCCAGACATTTTATAGAATTCAACCCTTACCCATGTCAGTGCCTCTGAGAATTTCAAAATTACATCCAGAAAAGGGTAAAAGATGAAGGCATGCCTCAAACATAATTTAATTGCACCTACCTCAGGTAACAGTCACAATGGAAATGTAGGATGCATATGATTTTGTACAACCTGTTTGCTCAGAGAAGCTCCTTCAGTCTGCCCATGTGGAGTTGACACTGCAACCATCACCTGGGCCAGATGCTGCTTGCACAGCAACCCAAATAATGTGCAAACATATACCTAATGTCTTTACAGACGAGCTTTAGAAAAACTATCAAAATAAAGATTTTAGCTGATGTCTGAATTTCCAAGTAGTCTGCCAGGAGAAGAAGTTGACCTCTAATTTGAAATGCCAGGTCAATTAAACATTTCATAAAAGGATCAATAAATCCATAAAGTTTGGAGATATTTTTTGGGTATATTTTCAGTTTAGTAGCTGTAGTCTAATTTTGCCTCAATTACCAGCTAGATGATTAAAAACTGGAGAGCTAAAAATGAAATGAATGAAAGATGAGCAAAGTAAATGCACAACACTAAAACCCAACTATGCTAGCTGAAATTATTATTTCAGATATTAAATCAACCAATACATAAAACACATTTGGTTATTACGATTTAATGCCTTATCAACTGAAATCTCTGCAACTATATGGGATTGGCAAACATTATGAAGGCAAAATATTATGGATAAACATAAAAAAAAAAAGAGCTGTGATTCTGAAATGTACTGAAAAGACAGTGGAAAGAAAGCCTGCTGCCAACAGTTAATCATCTACTAATCAGTACAAAGTGAAGTAAAAAATAACATACACTACTAGATAACACTATGAAAAGTGAAAAACCAGATGTTCACACATTGAGTTAAGATAGAAAGACTAGCTAATACCTATAAACCTAGCCCAGTACACTGATTAAACTCTAATTTTGTTAGCATTTGCTCCCTATAAGGATCTAAAACAAGGAAGTAACTCTCAGAATATGCACAAAATGACCTAATCACAAAATAAGTTTTAGAGAAAAAGTATACTTTTTACGCTTTCTATTTACATTTTTAAAGAGTTTAAATTTATATATTTCATTCAATAAAAGACCAACTAAAAAATCCATTACAATCTAATGTGAAATTTCATGAAAGCATCTCAGTTCAGTCTAACAAGACTTCAAAGAGTGATTTAGTTAAATCCAATAAGCAGGATTACACGCAGATGTCAATCAATAGGTGCTCCATATCTATCTGTATTTATAAAAAAATTGAAATGTCATGCTTAATAATTACTTTCTAAATGTCCTTCTTATCTAACACAGCTTGAAAAAAAAATGTGCAGGAACATGTTACAGTATGCCTGTGTTCTGCAGATCCACACTGGCATTAAGATATCACCTTCGATTTCACAGTGCATTTGTGTTTCGTAATGAAACCCAGTATTTGCCTTGAAATTTTGGCTATCTTGTATAAGAAAAAATGCAAAAAAGTATAAAAAAAAAATAGCCCAGGCAGATCTAGGCATAAAAAATAAGAAAGGAAAAATTATAGAACTAATATAAATTTATCTTTAAAAATTTACTTGAATTGGAAAATTAAAGAAATCCAGACACCCTTCCCTTTCAGAGATGTCTACTTGAATAGACTTTTCTTCAAGCTAAATAAGAAAAAATCCAAATGAAAGGCTGAAAACACTTCAAAGTTTACAGTTAAAAGTATATTTGGGGGTTGGTGTATGATATGGTTATTTGGTATTTAAAGTCAATGCAGTATAATTGAGTTTTTTCTTGTAAAAATATTGGCATACTCACAAAGCAAATAAATCCTATGCAATCCAATGAGCTTAGGTTTTTTCAGGAGCCTACGGTGAATTACAGCATTACAGTGGTAAATAAGCAAGCAAGCAAGCAACTACTCACTTCTGTCTCCTCTGTGCAAACCAATTAAACTGATTGATCAGTAAATCCTTTCAGTGCAAGTATTTCTCTTAACCAGTCAAAGGGTCACACTAGTAGGCTTCTGGCCAATGTTTCATGCTGCTGACACAGCCAAATTTCCATGGCTATATGTTTGTCATTGACAAATGCCAGAGGCACTTTGCTCCTCTGATTTGACTGCCAAGGTACCATTGTGCATCAGCAACTCATCCTCAAGGTGTAATGGGAAAGCCAGCAAAATGGCTAATTTGCAGCTTTGCCCTTCTGTTTTTCTC
Organism: Lonchura striata; assembly: GCF_050655825.1. Classification (NCBI taxonomy): domain Eukaryota; kingdom Metazoa; phylum Chordata; class Aves; order Passeriformes; family Estrildidae; genus Lonchura; species Lonchura striata. The sequence goes on along the minus strand of NC_140705.1, from coordinate 78,126,530 downwards.
CAGGATATAATTCGGTCAAATACATTCTCCAACAAAATTCAACAAGGACTTGTGGGCTGTGTATGCTCTGTCAATGTGTGGCATGAATGGGAAGTTAAAAAATAAAATCCTAAACCACAATATCAATGAAAAACTGGAATCATATATGTTACTTATAAAACCAGGTTGCTATGGGATATTTAGCTGTCCCAATGAAAAGAAAGGAAGTGGGTACAAAAGGCTTTTCTTTTCCTTTGTAGTGGCCAGGTATAGTCATCTCTCAGGTATCTCCCTGCCTGGTATCTGAGGGAAGCAGCACTAGAGAAACCAAATGGCAAAGGAGCTGACAGTGCACAGATCCATGGGTGTCTCAGAGATGATGACAATAGCCAGGCTCCCCTGAGTACCACAGCCACAGGCAGATTCCTTTATGCCCACAGAATATCTCCCTCCAACAGACCAGCTGAACAAACAGATGCTTTTATAACAGTACAAACAGCAAGGTAAAAAAACACTGTGGATTCAGCCAAACAAGAAGCATTTCTTGCAGCCCCCTTGTACCTTATTTATCTGCCCTTGCCAGGAAGCTCATTGCCTGATGAGCACCTGCTCTACCAATCCCATACTGAGAGACAGCTAAACAAGCATTCCCTTAAAATTTGTTCAAACTATGGAAATTCAGAAAGCTAATTAAAGTCTATCAAAAGCTGACAGAAAGACTGTCCACTGCCCAGATAACAGCTACCAGCAAAACACCCCAGCCCTGCATCATCTATACATATACTTTTTAGGGAATAGGTCTATAAGAGTGATTTATTTACTCTAGGAGAATTATCAAAAGTTTCCACGAATGCTGGTATTGCTTCAGCAGAGCCTCATAATGCACTCTGGAGCCCAAAGTGTCTTTTTCTATGCCTCACTTTCAACTGAGGTTACTGAAGTGAAGCTCAGGAGCCTTTAGGATTCTGTTGCTTTGAAGAAATGTAACAGCTGTGTACTACTATGAGAATTTGAACTTAGTCTTTGCCTGACTTATAATTGTATTTTTAATATAACTGATTTTTTTTCTATTTAAAGTTTTACATCCCTATATCCCAAAATTTCAGGGGTATAAAATTTTGCAAGGCATATTTTTCCATTTCTTCATGTCACACTTTCTAGCTTCAAGTGAACCGTGATTTCCTCTGCTAGCCAGGAGCACTGGTAACTCACTGAAAGTGGCTCAATAAATGCTTCTCATGGGTCTCCCAGATGCTTGGGTGGATCCCATCTGGCTCTATAAACTTGTGGGTGTTAAGTAGTGCAGCCAGCCACTCACCATTTCTCCTCATATTATAGCAGCTGCATTTTGTGCCCCATTGCCATCTCACAGCTCAGAGGGCTTAGATTCCTGAGAAAAGTGATCTTACTGTCCAAGACTGAGTCAAAGGCCTTAAGTATCTCAGCCTTTTCCTCATCCTTTGTCATGAAGATTCTCCCTCAGCCTCCTTTTGTTGCTGATGTATTTATAGAAACATTTTCCTTGTCTTTCAGGTAGAAGCCAGATTAAGTCCTGCTTGAGTTTTGGCGCCTCTAATTTTCTTTCTGCACAACCTAAGACAGCACCAGAGGTATTATTTTATTCTGTTATATCTTACTTGAAGCTGAAAACCATGCATGAAGAATTTTGTTTTGAATCCTCTTAGTTTTAAGCTAATCAAGTGTTTAATACTGCAAGTGTGTTCTTAAATAGAAAAAAAAACTACTTAATTTCTAATGAAAATCACTGGAAGGAAATAAAAGCAAAAAACCCCAATTATAGTACACATTATTTTTAATCTCAGATTTACATTTCAGGATCCAAATTCACAGTGGATTCTGATGCTGCTGTAAATTAATTACTATGTTTTTGAAAGATGGGATGAAAGGCAAGTTCTATTGTCTTATATATATATATATGTATATATATGTATATATATATGTATATATATATATATATATATATATATATATATATATATATATATATATATATAAGCCTAAAGTAAATAATATCATCCAGCTTCACTAAATGCTTAGGCTGGTTAAAGAATACATGTAGGACAATCTAAGTTGCAAAATTAGAACATAATAAACAAGAAAACAAGGTCTGCACAGGGCTGCCCAGGCATTTTTCAGTTATGCATATCATCAGAAGCTGTTAATTTGTTAAATTAACTGCAGAACCATATTAGTATTGATGATTTGTTTGTAGGGAAAGGTTTGTTCAGCTACAAATGATATTTCTGGTGTGAAATCCACCCAGAGTCCATCCTGGAAGCCCAGGCTCTGGCATAACCCCCAAATCAGAGCCTGTGCTTGGGTGCAGTCCCAGCCATCTGCCTCTGTGCTGTGCTGGGGCAATTCACAATCAATACCTGAAGTTCTAAAGTACCAGTTCATGTTCCTTTGCACAACTCAGTCAACTATATAGGAAGATCCAGATTCAGGCCTTGCTTTGAATCCTCTTACACTTAACATTACCAGCAAAATCTACCCCACTTTGAATTACCAGGAGAAAAAGGAAACAAGAAAACATTGTGGCACATTTTAAACGAAACTAACTTTGGAGAAGTCCACATTGGAAACTGTGAATTCCAATTGGAGGCAAAAGTGTTTAATGATAGGTTTACATGCATATGAAAACTGTTTTGTGGAATTTGTACTGTAAAAAAGGAGAATTTTCTCACATTTACTTCTGAATGTTTCTTTCAAAAGCCTGTTGTTCAGACCTCAAGTAAATGGAAGAGTTAATTTTGTCAACATTGATAAGTAATTCTTTACAGCATTATAGTAAATACCCAGGAATGTATAATGCTGCTGAAAATACCCCTAATGATACAGAATTGAAACAATTCTCTGAATGAAATATCAATAAAAGAAAGATTTTCTCTTCTACCCCAAGACCCATGTCTGCATCAAGATGTTATCAGCACTACTGAATCACTTGTACTTTTATTCACTTCTTAAGCTACACAGTTATCCATGCAACTTCCTAAAAGCACAGCAAGCCTCAGTGTATGTCTATTAACCCATTATTTTGTAGGTTAGTTATGGGCTAAAAAAACCACAAAATGAGAACAGAATTAAAAAAGACAATTCAGAAGAAAACTTGGGGCCAAGTGAAGGCAGTACAAAGATTTGTAAAGGAAAATTACAACAGAGATATTTGTTCAAGAATATTTTTATCCATTGCTGATCAGCTTCAGATAGCTGGAGCACTAACATGCAACAACCACATTGTGCTTTCCCAGTGTTCATGAAGCAAACAGCTCTCTGTTTTTTTCTAAGAAAGAAAGAAATGTCTCCATTTTTCATATGAATGAAAATGTATGGACTGTTAATTCTGATACAGAACTCATACTTTTCCTCAGTGACACAACTTCTGATGCCTCCAACTTAATGTATTATTTTAGACTTCAGAAAAAAGTAACCACAATAATACCAAATGACCAAGCAACAGAAACACTACTAACTTTTTTATTATGCAGACAGAAATGTTGTCCTTTTTCAGTTTCCTTAATTTATAAACCGGCAATTGACCCTTCTCAATATGATGAAGCTTATGAAAAAAAAATTAAATTCATAGTATGCAAGTAGGGAATGAGTTTTCAGATTAGGTGCCAAATTTCAGAAGGAATGTGAAACTTAAATGAATATTGGTAAAAAACTGACTTACGCATCCATATCCCAGTGTCACTATACACTCTTTAAATATCTCTTTTTTATCCTCAGCTGGGTGCAGTGTTTCTTCATTTTGTGCCTAAAACTATCTTTAGGCTCCCTTTAGCCTGAAGGGCAGAGTTTGATTTCTTGTGTTTTGCATTTATTGGTTTCTGCATTAAAAATATTCCTTCCACGTATTATGTAAGTGGAGAAACAACCTAATTAAGCCTGCCAGTTAGATGATCCCATTTTCAGCTGATGATAACTCAGCACTTACTCCAGCCCTCCAACACACAGAAATCCATACCTCTGGAAACTAGACTAGAGTCTGATTAGTCAATAAGAAATCTCTATCAATAGACTCTCTCCCACTTCAACATTAGCAGCAAATACATGGAGACTCTGGTAGCTCAGGTGTTTAGTTTATGAATTCAAGTCTCCAAAATTCTGAGTGACACTGTCAGGTAAGAGTTTTCAGTAGTCCAGTCTATCACAGCTTTCTTAAAGGAAATTAGGAATTGCCCACAATAATGTACTTCACAAGCACACTGGGGTTGCAAAGGCAAGCACTTGAGAGCTGGGAAATGCCAGACTTACAGAGTTGACAGTGTAAATTTAATTCTCTCCTTGCTGCACACGTGTTTACACATTGTGGTATAGTTTTAATTACCCCATTGGATACTGTTTTTTCCACAAGAATCATTTAGCCCAGCAGCTTAATGCAGAAAGGAGCTGAATTAATATTGTACCAACAGCCATAAAAATGTCATTTTCCACTTGCAGGTGCTTGACTTTGCAACAAAGTTACATTCTTTTGAAACAAATCTGAATAAAATTTGAATTATATAAAGACACACAGATTTGAAGGAATAATGCAGCAAGAAGGGGATGAATCATTTATATATTACCAGAATCAATGTGATTAATAAAAATAGCAGGAGGTATTAATATCTACATAGTTGAACATGCTTTACAGACACAGAGCCATCATCATAATTTAGATATTTGAAAACATTTCACAGACCTACAACATTATTATTTGTGACCTTAGCCCTTCCAGGATAATCTGAAGAAGCTGCAGTATAAGAAGGATAATGAAGACCAAAACAGAAAGCTGGTACGCACTAAAATGTGCTGATTATTTTTCAAGTTTAGAATAACCTGAAAAGGGAGAATATCTGTCCTTTTGTAAAAATTGAGGGGATGTCTTTCTAAGATGCACTGGGGTTTTACTGTCATTAGTTTTGCAAAAAATATATGCACATAAAAGAAGTAACTGAAATAGAAACAAAAACTCACTCAAGAGACACACTAATGTCAAAAGCTCCAGCCCTATGGCATAGTCAGTCATCTGGAAAATTGAAGCTATATTTAGTTCACATTTTCATGCTTTTATTAGCAAAAATCAGCTATGGTTAAAACAATCCAGGCTAAATATGTTATTTCAGATTAAATGAGTTTTTAACACAGTATTTGCTTGTTTATGCACAGAAGTGAGTTCTATGTTTCCCCCAATTTACAAATCTCCTTTGAATTCAAAGCCATATACCTGATGTCACATCAAAGGGGTAGTTCCTTTTGTCTCATCACTTTGCTATGATGCATCACGTTGTTATTAACTGCACTGACATATTTTTAAAAAGCATGAAAATGTAAATAAAAAGGCTCTCATTTGGAAAACAAATCCCCACTGTTCTGTTGCAATACAGAGTGCTGAATCCAAGCATTTCCCTTCAGACACAGAACAGAACCAAAATATATTTTTTCTTTTTTTTTCTTTCAGTGGATACTTTTAATCTCACAGGTTCTGCTACAAACAAACAATTAAGAATAAATATGCATCAAGTAGCTAAAGACATAATCACATGACTATATCAGTTCTTTGTTTCTTATAATACTAAGCTGTTTGTTTCTTTACTTTCTGGCTAGCTACTCTGAAGGAGTACATAGACCACAGGAATTTCTAAACAAATAGCTGTTGTTTTTACTAGAAAAAGAACCAAGTTATATGGAAAGTCTTATATCACAGTCATTCTATTTATTTTTTTAATTAATTGTCCCATCTTCTAAGACTTAGTAAAAAAAAAAAAAATCAATCTGAAGCACTGGAGACTGGATTCAGTCTTCATTAATTGCTTCCACACACTGCTGCTCCCTGGATTCACAAATTTATTTTGTCAGCACCAAATCTGGAATATTTCTTTTCAGTCAGCCTGTTGCTTCCCCTTCCATTTCCCAGTGTCCAGCCTCAACACCAGCTATCAGCCACACAGTTACAAGTCTGGTTCTTTCAATGTTTCTGAAAACACAAGTAGCAAATTTATACTCCTCTTTGAAAAAGGATAACTCTATGGGAAGCAAATTTAATGCAGGACATTAAGTAAACTGATGCTGTCATTAGTGCAAATGTCAAGTTCATTATAGCAGATGTTTCAGCTGAAGATTGCTACACATTAAAAGCTCAAAACAAATGAGCAGAGCATTCACCATTTGATTTAGTGTGTTTCTTCCCAAGCTTACATGATTGAGCCACAAGTAGCTACAGGTATCACTGCCTTGTCTGTAGCAGGAGCAGGGTTCTGGCTGGACATTCCTGAAATACATCCTGTGCAGGAAGTACACATAATTTTTAAATTTAAGTGCTAAATGTCTTTCTGTAACAGTGTTGGCTATTTTTTGTATGGTATAATGTGGTTATTTAGGCTGTGTTTTCTAACATCATGACAAGGCTCATTTTTATCGGCACTTAGACATGTAAGATCTTGGTGAAGTGCAGAAGGCAAAAGATACAGCTAATGCAGACAAAGGCTGGAAAGAGGTCCAGTAAGGCAAGAGCAAGGAACCTCTTGCAACAGTATTGCACGCGTTGTTACAGAAACATCTTCATTTGGAGGGACCAGGTGGTGTGATTCCTGTAAATTGTATTGCTTTCCACCAAGCTTTACAGTTCTGGAATGGACCTTTCTTGTCTTCATACAGGGAACAGCAGGTGAAACCAATTATCAGTGATTTCTGAGGCTCTTGTAATTCTCTAACGCGACATAGAGGACAAAGTAATCCACTAGAATTATAAATGCCAATGGTAATTAAAAAAATACAAAGGAAAAACTGTTCTAAAAAAATAAAATTAAAAAATTCACATGTGTTTTGAAAAACTTCTTCTAAACCTCTTTCCTAACACTGTATTTCAGTTTTTCAACAGCAGTATTAGTTTGATTTATAGGAACTTAAAAACTGCAGCTGTCTCTTCTAAAAGCACTAACAGTCTGAAACAGGTGAATAAAATAAAAAAAAAAAAAAACAAAATCTCTAGATGAACATAAGGAACTTCATGATCTTCCTCAATCTTGCATAGTGTCATGGTATAAGGGAGTCCAACAAATAAAGATTTCATCATTACCTTATTCTCATGATTTAGATGCAACATTATTTTTTGTGCTTAGAAAGCTCTTCCTCTACCTTTCCTGGAACAGGCCAGCCAGAAACCACTTCAGACAGTGATCAAACAGAGAAAATGTTTTCTTTCAATGTTCCATATATGAACAAGTGATTTAGGACCCTACACATGACAATGCAACAAACATTTATACAGAAAATGTAACTCAGCATCAAATATGTGCTCACTGAAAAAGGTTAAAGTAAGAAGCACCAGAAGCCCAAAGAAAGGTAAGGGAAAGTGCGGTGGTGTGTTTTTCTTTCATTTAATATTAGTTTAATATCTGTTTCCCCACCCCCAACCCCCCTTTCCCTGCCCCTTTCCCTAGAACCTTCCCTGTCATTCATTCTAGCCCCCTCCTCAGCTTCCAGATGTTAGTTCTGCCCTAAACTCCTCCCCTGCTATTCCCTCATTGGTTGCTGTTCCTACACCCGTCCTCCTGAGTTCTGTATAAAACCTTTGCCCCCCCGCCCGCCGGGGTCTTGGGGCTCACTAAATAAAACCATCCCGTTCACCCCCAAGTCCCGTGTCGCCTTCGTCTCTCCCCGCGCGCCACGAACTGAACTGCAGAGCTTGCAGGGGGAAGCGGCCGCCCGTTCTCTTCCCTCACCGCCCAGCCCGGCACGGCTCGGAGTGCCGCGGCGAGAGGAGCGCGTACCGCGCCACAACATATGGTAGCAGAGGATGGTTCCCTCCTTCGTCTTGTAAAAAAAACGGGCAAATTCATGGGGGCGCCCGCCTCACAGAAGAAGAAGGAGGGAAGAGGAACATCTACGGCCGTAAAAGCTCTGCCTGATGCTAAGAGGAGCTGAGCGCCGAGCGAAAAACTGACGCTCCGGGACCCTCTTTGTTCTCGCCATCTTCCCGCCCGGGAGCAGCCGCGCTGCACGGGCAGCCGGGCTGCAGAGCTTTTTGGCGGGCAGACTTACCCGAGGACAGAGAGAGCGGTTTTGGCAGCGGCTCGGGGGAGCCTGAAGAAAGGCTGACCGAGAAGAGGTTAGTTCCTCGGTCAGCATCTGCAGCGAGACCACCGGAGGCTGATAGTGGCCGAAACCAAGGCTTCGGGGACGAGTCTTGGTTTAACGGGAACACCCAGGCTTCCGGAAGGGCCAAAACCGGGAAGGAACATCCCCAGTTTTCAGCGCGACTTTTCCATCGAGTCGAGGAGAAGATCCAAGCCATCTCTGTCCGAGCCTGCAAGGTAAGGTAGGCTACACGGGGTGGGGATCGCCCCGACGGGCGGCTGGGTCTGCCACCTTTTTTTTTTCTCGCGTTTTAACCCCCATCTGCGCCCAGACTGGGGCTGTAGCCGTGCATGTCCCTGGCAAGCAGGTGGGTTTTCTTTTTCTGGGGGAAGCTAGCACTGAGTGCTATCCTTCGCCTAGTCTTCTGTGGGGACCTAGATTAGATCGCTTTTTCTTCTCCTCGAAAAAGTTGTCTTCTCTATCCTCCCCTCCCCATTCTGGGCTGGACGGAGGGGGTAGAAAAGACACCAGTAGGGATCAGCTAAGAGGGCGACACGTTAGCTATAGGAGAGTTGTTAAAACGGGGCCCTTTACACCCACGCATTGCGCCGACATCCAGCTGCGTCGGGCGCCCCCCCCCCCCCCCCCTATAGATTTCCCCTTTTTGCTTCTGTGAAGCTCCCTATGCCCCCATCCCCTCGGACTTTCCTAAAACCCTTTCCTATCCTCCCTTGGGGATTGCTGTGGCCGAGCCGCCCCAACTGCCCTGCCGGACACTGCTCAGGCCAAGTGCAGTGTATCTGGCACCCCCTCCCAAGATGGCGCTGGCCACGCCGCTCGGGACCCATTTTCCTGCCTTGACCCTTCTTTTCCGCCCCTGGCTTCCCGCCAGTCCCATCTCTCTCCCAATAGCCCTGCACCGTCCCTGCACGAGGCTAGTCCCTGTTGGGGGAGGGTCGGGAGGGATCTTCTTCCGAGGAAATGGAGCCGAAACCCGGGACTGAGGATCCGTCATTTTGTCTTCCCCCTGAAATGGCGGCGCCCTGGTCCACCCCTTACCGATACCCCCTGTTAATCATGGCAATCACTAATTAAGTGATTGTCTGATTCCCCTATCCTATTCCTTAATGTACTCTACCCAATATTCCTTTTTATTTAACTACGAATTCCTCTTTTTGCTTTTGATTATTTTTGAATAATCTGTTTGTTGAGTTATATTTTATAGAAAGAAATACCATCCCAGTTAATTAATACTTAAGATATTATGCCCACCTCTCAAACAGACATTCAAATTAAACAAACCACATCGCTATCCGCTAACTCTGCTTTAAGACAAGCGCCGTTATCCGCTGACTCTGCTTTAAGAATTTAAGAAGCTGAACATCGCAAGCGCCGCGACGAAGCAAATTCTAAATCAGATGAAGTCACAAATCCTGCTGTACTTTGTACCCTTAATTTGGACTTTCATTTAGGACAATTTTATATATTCCAAATGAAGTTTTTATATGTTTCATATGTTGTAATCACAATTAGTTTATCATTTTTTAATGTCTTTCAATTTATGTTTTTTTTTAATAATATATAATGTTACAATTTGATTTTATATTAAGTTGTTTTGTTGTAATTATAATTAATTCAGTCTTTTCTGATATTTTTTGACTTAAAGGCTGTGTTTAACCATTACTGCTACAGGAATCACTCAGCTACTATATCGCTTCAGGCTTGCTGCATTGCTGCGAAATTTAAAAATTTATTAGTTATATTTAGTTGATTTTTTATTATATTTAATTCCAATAATTCCATTTAATTATTTTATTTAAATTAGATAGTTGTAATTTTAATCATTCTAATTCAGTTTTTTAATTTAATTTCTGTTAACTATTTCATTTTATTTCAATCGCCTGACTTTATCTGATTTCAATTCTATTTCAATTATTTACATTATTTTAGATTGTTACTCAGAGCAGCAAAACAGCAAGTTTTATACAGTCTTATGTCTAATTTAGGATATTACTACTCTTCCTGCCCTATAAATGCAATAATGTGTCTTTCATGTCCTTTAAGTAATTTACAATGTTATCATATAATTTTATATTATTTGCATGTTTTATTAATTTGCTTAAACCACAGAATTCTCCTTCTTTTTGTAAAGGATAAGAGGGAGATGCGGTGGTGTGTTTTTCTTTCATTTAATATTAGTTTAATATCTGTTTCCCCACCCCCAACCCCCCTTTCCCTGCCCCTTTCCCTAGAACCTTCCCTGTCATTCATTCTAGCCCCCTCCTCAGCTTCCAGATGTTAGTTCTGCCCTAAACTCCTCCCCTGCTATTCCCTCATTGGTTACTGTTCCTACACCCGTCCTCCTGAGTTCTGTATAAAACCTTTGCCCCCCCGCCCGCCGGGGTCTTGGGGCTCAGTGAATAAAACCATCCCGTTCACCCCCCAAGTCCCGTGTCGCCTTCGTCTCTCCCCGCGCGCCATGAACTGAACTGCAGAGCTTGCAGGGGGAAGCGGCCGCCCGTTCTCTTCCCTCACCGCCCAGCACGGCACGGCTCGGAGTGCCGCGGCGAGGAGCGCGTACCGCGCCACAACAGGAAAGAAGCTGTTAATACATAAACTCGGAGACTAGAGTTAAAGCAACAGATCAAGAGTAATCTGCACCAAAAAAAAACCAAAAAAACAAAACAAAAAAAAAACCAAAAAAACCCCAAATAATCCCTTGGCAATTTCATTTAACATATAATTTCAGCTGACTGAAAAGATCTGGAAAGTCTTGCAATTATTCTTGTAAAGGTCTGAACAAGTACTTGGCTCTTCTGAGACCAGCCTCACATGGAACCTTCAAATATAGCCCCACGTTCTTCCAGATGCACTTGCAGCACCCAAGCAGTAACAACTGACAGGTGAATACACTCGCTAGAAGAATTTCTTGCTATCTAAAGCTTTACTGTTGTCAGATGTATACTTAATTGTTTCTGTTCTGCTAATGCCATTACATTGTCCACAACACAGTATCACTAAAAATTTACTCCAATTGATGATTTTTTTCATGCAACAGTCCAATAAAATAAGTATTTTATATTTACCAGTATAAGAATGTCTCAAAAATAATCAATTTAGAGTGGACTCAAGGATTTAATATGCAAAATTCAGTTCTGGGAGAGTAAGAAAGCATGGCTGGATTTTGTTTTTACAAAGTCTATGCATTTTATAGCACTGTAAAAAAAGAAATAATCTAATTTTATTTTCATAACTGACAAGTTCTCAATTGAGCAGCTTTCATCGAGCCAGCACATATATAAAATACTTTATTGATGAAAATAAGAATACCACATCAGCAAACCTTTTATTTTTTTCCTGAACTCCAAGATTTCATACTTTATAGCTGTATGAACAGACACTTCTCATGTAAAAAAAAAATTCCCACTTCCTTTGCTTCTTCTACAGAGATGACCTGCAAAGAATAAACACTTAGGATTGTATTGAGATTTTTTTTTTTTATTTCTGCTAGAGATGGGTTCCATTGGAAGCTGCTCAAGATCCATTGATACCTTCTTTTTTTTCCAACAGTAGAGAGTCCTTTTGACCTGTTCATTCTTTCCCTGGAAATCACAACAGATTTGCTTTGGATGCTGAAATTACTCAAGTCATATTAATAATAAAATGCAATTTAGCATATTAAATATTTTGATGCTGCTCATTTGAATGAAAGCTCTCCTCTCTTAAAGAAATCCACCACAGACCACAAACTCTCAAAATGTGAAATTCAAACATGAAAATAATTGGGTTACCCTTAAGGTGAAGTGGTTTAGGGTCACACTTTTTTCTGAACTGAGAAAAAGAATAAAGAAAGGTTGGTTTATCACTTTTAGTATGTGTGTGTATTTTTTTAATTGCATTTTTATTTACTCTGTACATGCTTTCCTTTAACCTTGAAGGTTAAACCTTTCTTTTAACCTTGCTGTTTCTGCCCTCTGTGTTCAGTTTTCACTGAAATAAAAAGGGCAGGGTATGCTGCAACCTTTCTCTGCTTTAGACTTCCCTGAATGTAAAGACCCCAGGACCAGCTCTACAGCTCTAGGGAAATGCTTCTCTGAATAAAATAATCTCCTTTCTGCTAAACTGCCACACAAAGAGGTATGGTAGCTATAAACAGAAGAATCTTTGTAGCTTTAGAACTATTTTTTAGAACACTTAGATAGGAAACTATCACCCATGGGTAAAGTACTTCTTGAATTAGGGATGAGAACAGAAGTCTAACAGAAGGGATTCCTTTGTCAATGAATGAAAAGAGAGCTTTTCTTGAACCTTAAACAACATCTTAAGAAAACAAATAAACTGGCAGTTAATTTCCAAACTTAAATGAAATTCAAGAACACTCTGGGGCTCTAAAGGAGACTGTAATAGAGACTCTGTGCTGAAAAACAAATCAGGAAAGGCAGCAGGGCGGGAAATATTTGAAAGATCACCTAGGAGAAAAGGCTTTCTCCTCCTATCCTGCTGGAGGCCATGGCCATAGATTCAAACAGTTGGCACATTAAGGATGTAAGGACTAGATTAATGTGCTACACCAGAACTGGGTCTTTTATTATCAGGGCAGGGAAGAAATGCACAGAAGAGGAGCCTCCAAACAAATCCCTAATGGAGTTTAGTCTTAAAAAATAATAAATGCTCCATGTATACAAAGTATTAAATACAGCTGAAAAATTGCCAGCCTACTTTCCAGACTATTCCAATTTGAGTTGTCCTGTGTTTTGGATTTGTACAGAACACAGGGTTAATAATAGAGAGATGCTTTTGATATTGCTGATCAGCAATAACAAAATCAGGGCTTACACAGAATCTATCAACTATCCTGTTCCCTGCCTGTTTCCAAGAATTTTCTCATGAGAGCCTGCTTCACTGGAATGGCTATTTGGATGGCTACTCCAAATGTCCCTCACTTTCTCCTTCTTCTCCCCCTCTGCTTTGCTAAGCATGATGCCATATGGTTGGGAATATCCCTTCAGTTGGTTGGGGTCACCCAACCTGTCTGTGTCTCCTGCCGACCACCCATACGCTCCCAAGTTCCTCACCAGTGTGACAGAAAAGCAGAGAAGGCTTTGGCTCTCTGCTGTGCAAGCCCTGCTCAGCAACAACAAAAACATCTCTATATTATTAACCCTGTGTTTACACAAATCCAAAACACAAGATAATTAAAACTGGAATAGTCTGGAAAGTAGACTGGCAGTTTTGCAGTGGCTGTTTCTTCATCTGTTTCTGAAGCGGAAGTTTATCCATTGGCAGCATTTCTAGAGCTCATTACTGTAGTACCTCAGGTACAGGGCACAGTTGCCTTTATGCTCTCATCTAACATGGATACTCAGCTGGTAGCTGTAGACATCTTTAAGCTGTTTGTTCATTGAGAGAGTTCTAACTGCTCTGGAAAAAGCAGGATGCTGCTCTATGCTCTCATCATGTGAAGATGCCGAGTGACATCCACTGCATATTGGAGTCATACTGTAAACAGGGAGTGTTGGTCCCTGAAATCAGCAAGACACCCAAGTGTGTGCCAGCCTGAGCAATAACACGTGTCTTCCACGTGTACCACCAGAATTTTGCATGGTATGGAAACTCATCATGAAAAAAACAGACATATCATCAAAAAATATTTAACTTGAAATACATTTGGATATTGTATAATAGTGTTTTTGTATGCATTAGAATGTGTTTTACTGGGAAACACTAAGGAATACGTTTCTATTTCCTGGAATTTGCTAATAATGAAAAAATAATTGATACTAATCAGAGTTAAAGCCTGCTATTAGAAATCGCAGACTAAATAACCACTTAATGCCATGCAAACAATAACCAACACTGACAGAAAGATATTTAGCACTTAAATTAAAAAAATATATGTACTTTCTAATGATTGTCTAATGAGGGATAGTTTTCACTGAATGAAAAAAAGGAAGCAATTTCATAATTACATAATATAAACACATTCATTGCGACATGGTAAAACTGATAAAATATTTGGCAGACATCTAGAAACTGCAGGGACCAGAACAGTGAGGGCATAAGAACAGCAAGTGTTGATTGACCAGGTTGAAATTGGAAGAGAGACAGCAGAGAATGAAACCATCTGCCAAAGCAAGCCTGGAGAATGCGGGTCCACAAAAAAGTGACAATATGAGCTCCAGAGACCAGAGCTCAGTGCGGGAATTTTTAAGAGCAAACTCTGTAGAAGTGGGTCAGAGACTCTCCAGAGTCTCCAGTTACAATAAATAATTTTAATCTATATTTAACTCTTTTACTTACTTAACCTACTTAAAAGAACAATAGCACATGTTAGTTTACTAAAATTTTAGGTCATGTTTTGTCTTGCTGGGCCTAGAGAGTGAAGTCTGAGAATATTTTCTTTGATTGCTGTCTTTCTTCTACTGATTGAAAAGAGAACTAGCTCTGAAGAGAAGTTACTTAGACTTTAATATTGCATAAAGAAAATGCTTTCTGTTAGTGAATATCAGCATAAAATACTTCTTTATTTACTTTTAATTAGCAGAGGGCAAATTTTAAGAGCGATCACTATATGCTCCAGAAGTGTATGAAGTAAGCAGATGGCTACCATGACCCTCTCAAGAAATGTTGCAGAATTGGATTTCTTTTTTTTTTTCTTCTTCCTTTTTTTTCCTTGGATTTAACAAAGGACTGAATAGGATCACAGGAAGGAACATGAATTCTAATTATCTTCCATCTTTCATATCACTTTAAATTCAAGTCTTAGTTTGGTCTTTCCCCTAGATCCTGTGCTTTGGTAGCTTGCTCTAAGAGTCATATATTGATAATATTGGCTCAGAGTCTCTCTACTTAGAAAAAAAAACTTACTAAATATGCTAATAGCAAGTCAAGCTCCTATATGATTTTTTTTTTAAATTAAGATGTTATAGTTATGCTTCAACAACCTCAAAAGTGAGACAAGTAAACAAATAATATGTACTTCTAATGGAAGAGGACTATCCATGTAGCATGTGGCAGCAGAAGGTGTGCAACCTATTAAATTCCATTGACTTTCAATAATATCAAAATATAAATTAATATCTAAGCATATATTTCTTTTCCTGAAATACTTGACAGCCCAAGCATGGTAGCAGATTTTTAAAAATATGACATTTTTTTATTTCTGAAGAGAAATACCCAATGGAGAAAATGCCAGATGTGTTCAGTGACTGTGAGATGTTTATAGAAAAACCCAGAATATTTTCAGAAAGAATAAGCAGGACTTTTCAGCTGTTTTCAGAAAGACACTTCAATATTTTGACATGAAGGTGTCTATTATCTAACCTGAAGAGAAATAGCAAAGTTTTCACAAGGAATGGCACACCTTTATCTGAAAAGATAACATCCAGATAAACCTATAGTTTGTATTTTGCAACAGAACATAATATTACTATATCTGTTGCAGTTATCCTGATGATTTAATAAGTCCTTCAAAGGCTTCCTAAAGTCTGCATGTTCTTCATATTTCCTCTTGTCTATGAATTAAGAAAAAAGTCACCCAACACTTCCAACACAGAAGTAAAATACTGTAAATTATGTAGATATTCTGCCAAGATGAAGGTGAGACAATATTTGTTTAAAATCAATAAATTCAATGAATTAGTAACTAAGTGAACTGTAATACATCGCATGCTGAAAAGGAAGACAAAGTAGTATGAGTACTGAAGAGTGTCTTTGCATGGAGGGTGATTGGACTATGAAACAAACAACTGAGGTCAGCAATTTAGCTGATGTTCATTAGTTTAGGAAAGAATTAGCAACAAACCTGCAGCAACAAATTATATATTTGTTTGTTTGTAACAGAAGCATACCAATCTTATTTATTTTTCATAAATTTCACTATTTTCTGAACTAGTCTTTTCTCAGCATTTACCAAGACTCAGTTCTTATGCATTATAAATTTGTATCAAAATATGCTAAAATAGTATTAGCATGTAATACCCTGAAATTGGCTAAAAAGACACTTTTTACATCCAGAAAATGCCAATTAATTGAGTCTTATCTGGGAGAAAGAGGACACTTTGAGCTAAATTATCACACATTTTTGCCAACTCAATTTTATTTAAAGCTATTTAAAGTTCATTAAATTAAAATTTATCTTGAATTTTATGGTTGTATTTAGGAGGGAAAATATACTACTGTCAGCTATTACTTCACATTGCAAGACAACTACCCTATCAAAAAACAAAAACAAAAACAAAAAAACCAAACAAACAAAAAAAAAAAGGGTAAATCAGGGTATGCTTTGAGGTTTCTTCCTCCTGCACATCTAGCAGCATTTATCTCCATAAGATGTATCTCTTAGAGGTTCCAAGGCTGGCCAGAGCATGGAAAGAAGATGCCTCTGTGACATGATGAATTTCTGCTGCTGTTTTGGTATGACAGAAGCATTAGATGCCTCATGTCTCAGGTGTTAAGTACTTTCAATTCCAGATATTCCTAAACAATTCTCTGTTTGAATACACTTATTTTGAACAATTGCTCTTTTCTGTTAAAACCATATTTCAAAGAAATATTTGAGCAAATACAGCTGTTCACAGATTAATTCCACATTACTTAAGCCTGGAAAATATAGAGATTGTGTTCATTTGGTGCTCAGTTATGTGGCAAACCCTAGAAAAAGCCAGGGTATTATATTCTACAGCTTGATTCCATATATTCTCCTCTTGAAAACCGTTAGCAATTGAAAACCAGCATAAAATCAAAGGATGGGGAAATGATTGCTTCCAGTCTAAAGCAATGCAACTCCCACCTAATGCCTTCAGGTTGTTTCTCTTCATCTAGAATTTGAACACTATTAGTTTCTGAAGCATGAAAAGAAATTGAAACAACTAGGCTTTCTATTACCAGAACCTCTAATATATAAAAAGCTTTTAGAACCAGAATATTTAGTGAATTATAATAATGGGAAATGTCCTTCTTGAACCACGTGTTTAACCATTTTGGAAAGCATTTGATCAACCCTGATGCAGATGCCCAAATTATTCAAAATCTGAAAGATATGTACGGGATGCAGTTAAGATATATACTTACTGTGAATAAAACAACCAGTAAATATTAGTAACTTGCAATGAAAGTTCCCTCCTAAATCTTCCAAATACCTACAACAGGGCAAATGAAACATTGGCTTTGGGCTGACTTTCTACTGGGAGCTAGAAAGACTAGAAAGTCATATGTGTACATATATATATATATATATATACTGTACATTCAACACATGCAGGCTACATAGGACATTCTGAAAGCACAGCATCTTCCAAAGGAAACTATAAAGGGCTGCCATCTTTAATAGTTAAATGAAACTAACCAATCTGCAGTTGCAATGTAATCATTATCATACAAGACTAGGTCACTTTGTAATAAGATCTTTTCAGAGAGTTTTCTTATTGTACAAGCAACAAACCCATGGTTATTCATCTGTGTATATCTTCTGTGTTCATGGTTAGGACAGACAGGAAATACAGAATGGAGTTAAGTAGAATCAGTTACAAACTATGACAGTCCAAATGTAACTTTGAATTCCAAAACTAACAAAGATGGGATTTTTTTTTTTCAATTGCAAGAAAAACTCTTTGTTTGGTTGTTATTTTAAAAACAAATATCAAGCAATCACAGAATTGTTAAGGTTGGAAGGAACCTTTGGGGATCTAGTCCAACTCCACTGTCAAGGCAGAGTCACCTTATGGGCATCCTAATGTATGTGTTCATCATTAACATATGCCTTTGCTTTCCAGTTCTGTTGTTTCCAAACCAACAGCTGAAAATTAACTGGGAGCAAGCTTTATGCATTAACCAGCCACATATTGCATAACAAAATGCACATCTTCCCAGTGAACTGAAAGGAAGACTGCTCTAGGCAGAAGGGAAGAATTGTAGCAGCACAGTTCTTCTGCACTCAGTTCAAAATGTGAACATTCCTTTATGTACAGCATTTGACCTTTCTTACATAAAAGTGAATAAATTGAAGAAGAGTAAAGCACAGAACTAACAAAAACATCAAAGCCCAGAAGTTTAAATGGAAGTTGGATAAAAAGGATTGCAAGTTTGACTCATACATTTTCAGCCCCAGGATAGGAAATCTGCAAAAACTGGTATGTGAGACCTCAGATCATCAACCTGAACTCTGCATTGGACAAAATCTTGACAGCAAACTCAACTGAAAACAACAAAAACAACAACCAAAAAGTTTGAATAAGAAGTGAATAAAGTAGGGTGTGCAGAAAGTGGACTTCTTGCACAGTCAGTATACCTTGATAACAGAAGAACTGAAAAGGACCTCTCACTTAGTCTACATAAGAGTAGACTTAAATTCAAAAGCAGCAATATAGGCAGGTTGCACTGTAAGTCACTTGGACTCATAGCAGCAGGGTGTAGCAGCTCTTTCAGATCAAAATCAGCAGTCCACATCCCAGAATGAGTGGCTGCAAATTAATTAATGCATTCCAAAAAAATCAAGTCACATGGATATAAATTACTAATACAATGAAAAATGGTCAAAAAAAATTAGTATGAAAATATTTCTATCAGAAATATAAGTGAATGTCAGAAGTTTTTTCTGAGTCTTGCAGGAAGCTTCCAGCCTAACACAGCCAAATAAGTCATTGTCTTTAAATAACATTTTCCTCAATAAAATGGAAACAAAAAACAACCAAAAGTTACAGAACTATTATGATTATTTAGTTATAAAGACTATAAAAAGCATATTTCAGCTCCCTTGCTGTAGTGTAATGAAGTCAGGACATGACACAATACTTCAGCAACAGGACCTCTCATGCTATCCCCAGTATGCATCTTTTAAAAAAGCATTGGCATGCTGACAATTTCAAAAGGCACCTAACAAACCTACCACAAAGCAATTTCAAAGTGGGCAATGGCAAAACAAGCCTCCAAAGCAAACCTCATCCTTCTCTCACTTTAGGAAAGGTGATTTCCCTCTCAAATACTCTCTTCCTTTGGACTCTAATGCAACTTCTCTTAAGTAAGCACCACTAAAAACCCTGGTGTTGACTAATAGCCTCCAGTACAGCACAACTTTAAAATGGCAGGTAGTGGCCTAACTTGTGAGTTGGTTTATATTCTGCAGGGCTGTTACTGTTTTTTGCTGCTAGAAAAATTCAATTTTTAGTTTTAAGTATAAATACACAATACATCACACTAACTTACATTACAATGGAAGTAGCATGTCTCTAATGTAGTGAAACAACAGAACATATGGAAGTTTCCATAAAAGTGAACAAAATTAACTCTTTCTCCAGTTCTATATTTAATCTATTTATTGATAACTATTTTTTCAGTATTTTCTACAGCCCACTGGGGCCTTGCAAAGCCAATCCTTCTTTTTAATAGGAAAATAACATTTTGGAGAGATTTGAATTATGTCAGGAGATAAGTAATTCAAAGATTGCTTTATGACTGACACATATACACCCAGAGATGCAAGGAGATTAAATCCTGTGGCTACTTGAAGCATGAACCCATTCTGTGTCAATCTTCCTCCATTTGTCTCTGAAGACTGACACTGAGCATTGCTCACAAGTCAGAAATGCATCAATCCTTCAGAGAAACAGGAGAGAGCTTTCATTTGCATTCACTTAAATAGATGAGATCAGCAATGAATTCCATCGGAAATGAACACTTCTGGAGATGCTGTTTTTATTACCTCTGCAGTGATAAAGGATGGCATTTACAGAATGGTCCTCTGAAAAGCAAGTGCACAAATTATTGCAAGCATATAGTGTAGGTACTAACACTCTTATGTGTTACTGCATCCAGTTTCTCCAATCTTCTGAAATCAGAACTTGTAGTTCTAATTCCTAATAAGGCTAAATGCTTACTTGGCTGAATAGTGCTTATATGGCCAACATTTGTAGTTGAAAATACACCCCACCAAATCAATGGCTAGAGCTTCAACCTCCCCAAACCTGGTTTCCTATAACGGACTTAGAATTGCACACACTTCGGCCCTACATAATTCCTCAGTTGCTTTGATGGATTATAGGATAACCATTCCTAGTATCTGCCTTCAATAAAAATAGTAATAAATATTAAGTATACTGAGCAAGTTTAGTATTTTGTTTCAACTTAGTGTTGCAGGCAATGCATTCACTGCATGGCTCAAGTCAGGTAAATGAGCTGAAGTATTTCATAAATTGGTTTCCCAGACAATAGACCTGCATGGATTGCTGCTCTTCAATTTGGATTTTTATTTTAATCTCTTTTTTATTTTAATTTACTGAATAAATTTCTAGTATTTTTAATTTTTTAAAAAAATTATGATTTTGCAAGATAAAACTGTTTAGTCTTATCTGATGATAAGCGTAAAGAATCACATGATTCTGATTACTAAGTGGGTCTACCACATAAGGTTGATTTCTGTAATGTAATCACATCTCTTAAAAGTGATAACATGTTCATCTCTACTATTTTAGGTGCCAGACCTTAAACTTACTTCTTAATATTGTCCACAAATAGTCTTAAGTGATAGTGCAAGTGATATCAATGCACTGAAAATGTACCATTTGTTTTGTTTGTTTTGCTTTAGATAATGGGCTTGCTAGTGGTTACTGTCAATTCATATATTTTTGCAATTCAATTCCTTGCATTTCCATGCTTTTGCAGTCATCTATAGTATATCTCACCCTTTTTCTTATCTCTTGCTTTCCTGCCTGGTAGGACAAAGTACTCCGGTACTTCATGAGCCTTGCCATAAATTTTTTTCTTTGGCTGCTCATCAAATCACCACCTGTCTTGGTTTGACAAGGCAGGAGTCTGTGAAGGAGGGCAAAAGCCTCCTGTGCAATGGAGAAGGTAAACCCCCTCCCTCCGAATTACCAGGATTTTTAAATTAAAAGGCTCTCAGGCAAAGACATGGGAACGGGAGTAACAATTCTTTACTAGGAGAAAACTAGATAACAATTTAAAAAGGCAAATGCAATCAGTACAAACAAAACTAGTGATAAAGTCCACAACCTGAGGATTCGGGGTGTTGGTAGCAGTCCGGTTGAAATGATAGCTGCTCCTCTTGCGGTGGCTGATGAATTGCAGCTGAAGTGGTGATCTTTAGAAGGGTATAGTTTTCCTCTGAAGATCTGGTGGCAGTTGGGGCCGGTCTTCCTCTGCGCCGGGGCTGCCTCTGAGCTCCGCTGCCGCCGCCTCACTGCGCTCCAGCCGCTTCTCTGAGAATTCCGCCGAAGGAGCTGCTTCTCTGGGAAATCCCGCAAAGAGAGAGCTGCTCCTCT
The DNA here is from genome assembly GCF_050655825.1 of Lonchura striata. Lineage (NCBI taxonomy): Eukaryota > Metazoa > Chordata > Aves > Passeriformes > Estrildidae > Lonchura > Lonchura striata. The sequence continues at coordinate 78,105,189 of NC_140705.1, read as the reverse complement.
GGGAATCCCGTAAAGAGAGAGAGAGCTGCTCTGTCCCCCAAAGGTACCACTTTATACAATAAAAGAGTGTTTGGCTTCCCCCTCTGGGTGGAGCATCTCACAATGGGATAGTGTTACGTTTACCAGCCCTGCAAGTGAGTCAGTCAATGGCCCATTAACAAACCATTACCTCTTCGGAGCAAACCATTGTTCTTTGGAAGAGATAACAAACCTGCCCAACCTTCAACAGATGGCAATTAGAATACAAGCTTATCTTACAACCCAGGACACCACCACATTTAGTAAAAATGGTGGTGATTAGTAAACCATATAAATAAGCATAATCTTCTTTGTCAAACTGTTCAGGTCTACCTGAAGCATTTTTATCTGAAATTCCCACAATTCTTCTAGACTTCTGATACTCAGCATGGCATGTGCATGTATCCTTTCTTCCCCTTGTTACCTATACTGTGCTGTGTTGTTGCACCACTTGCTCACTTCCTTTATTTGTCATAGCAAAAAAAAAAAAAAAATTAAATTCTTTTTAGAAAACTAACAAAGGTTTCCACTACTACTTAGTTCCAGAAACAAATACACTAATATTATAAAGCTAAACATCTTAGTACACTCATAAGAAAGGCACTGCAGTTTTCACTGTTAATAAAGAAGGGACACTTTCATAAAGAATAATGTTAAGAATGGTAAATATTCAATTGGTCACTTTAACTTATTTATTGCCATTTATAGTCTTTGAGACATTTTTGCTATAAGATTCTGTCAGTAGAAACATTAAGAAGCTTTAAAATTGGATTGTTTCTTCCTTTCCTAAAGCTCTGACACTTTAAATTAGATGTGCTTAAACTGTAGTAATAAACACACTGCTGCAAGATAAATAGTAAACAAAGACCCAAAATTACCACCTAGGGTAATGAAAATAAGGCAGGAATAAAGGTTAAAGAGGTGAGTAGCTACTATTGTCTTTCCTTAAACATACTTCCATACATTTTTTTTTTTTGTATACACAATTTGCTGCATACCATGAAAGATACAAATGAATAGATTGCTATGTTAAAGATGGTATGGTAGCACAGTAAAAGTATTTTATAGGATAATTTGGTATGAGCTGCATAAGAAACAAATCATTAAGTCAGAGCTCTGGTATATCATGCATACCAAATATATGACAATAAAACATTTATATGCTTCCATCGTACTGTTTTATGTCAAATAGTTAATAGGGAAAAACTGTATTAGAAATGTTTTTGCAGTTTAAAGATGTTTCATTATTGGTATCACTTTTTTTTTAATTATTATTTCTACCACAAAACTAGAAGATTGGGGGTTTTCTATGTCTCTTCATGAGAAGTGTAACCTCATCACCCAAAATCTGTCAACATTTACTCACCTTTTCAAAATTACCTAAAATAAGGTGATGACCTTTTATACATTAGCACACATAGATATCTTGGTTTCATACAAGGAGATCAGGAAACAAGGAGGTCACCTGATGATACAGAAGCATATCACACAATAAAAGACAGAACTATGCATAGAAGGAAATTCCCACTCAATTGGCAGATAGAGTAGATCCACAAGGCAACTTTGTTTTGTCATTCTCTCCCCATTATTTCTTAGACTTAGCTGGTTTAATAGGCAACCGATATTGGATGGGAAGGGGATTTCAAAGTCCTGGAATTGATTGGGAAAAGCAGAAATGGAAGCAGGAAAAGTGGCTTGAACTGTGGGAAATTAATAATAAGAAAAGCAATACAAGTGAATAAAATACTGATTAATTAATTCAGAAACAACACTAAAAACTGGACTCCACAGCAATGGGAATCACACCCATAACTTCTATGGATGGAAGGTCCATCATTTCACACTAGCTGAGAAGCTTCCCCAGGACAGTAAGGATTTTGTGTGTTTGTAAGAGAAAAAGGGAGAGAGAAGAAGAGGGAGAGAATAAGTGACAGGGGAAATTAATGGGAGAGAAAACGAGAGGGAAAATACTGGCTCATAGAAAATCAGTGGTATAATTTTCACTAAATAAACAGAGCCAATATTTTACCTGAAAAAAATGAAAAAACAACCTGGTTTGTATATGAGGAAAATTATTCATTTGAGGAACAGGTACTTTTACTACTTTATTTAGTCTAAATGAAGAGACAAAATTGTATTGCTCTACTGTATTTCTAATTACTGTTTTTTTTAAAACACTTTACTTTCAAGTGAATAAGAAAACTTCAAGGAATTGTAAATGCATTGAGTGTTGCTCCAAGGATACATAAGGAAATACATACGTACTTTTGCTTCAACAACTCCTAAAATTATTGTCTTTCTCTTTGAGTCTGTACTAATGTTATTTTCCTTAGGATGAACCATTTTATTTACTTTCATGGGGCCTTTGCTATCATAATGCAACTCAGTTGTTTTTTTTTTTTTTCCTCCCATCACACATAAAAGCCATGCCTCACAGGAATAATTCTGCATCCCCTAGAGTATGGAGGTTCATCTGTGATGAAAACTGTAACCATATATGAAACATTCAAGTTTCCCTCCAACATTTTCAATGACAATTAGTGCAAAACATTGAAAAATAAATAAGGGAAACCCAGAATGGTTAATTAAATAGCTCTGTGACCTTGATAATGACAAATATAAATGTATTACAGATGATATTTCAGAGAATCAGAGCTGTAAAGATTTAGATAAGTAGAATTAAAACAAAACCAAGAAATAATGGCAAGGAACCACATCCCACCTTTCCATTAAGGAGCATACCATATTGCTACCTGTTGTTTAAAAAAAAATCCAACACCTTCCATTCTTCCTTTACAATTTTATTTTCCTGAGACATTTTTAATGTTAAAAAAGAATTCACAGATACTCTGCCACAATTTCCCATTTCTTAATCCAGTAATTTCACTATGTAAAGTGTTAATCAAATCTTAATCTTTGCTCCTTTTTTTGAGACAATACAAATATTTGCAAATTATTGTTCTATTTCAGTTCTGAATTATGAAGTACATAGTCTCTATCGATACTTCCTTATAAATGTAGTCTAGTAGAACAATGAATACCCTCGTTTTTCCTTTAAGGGAAAGAAAGGAAAAAGGTAGAAAATATCTCTATTATTCTTCACCTTCTGTTTATTCAAGTACAGTTTTTAGTAATGATGTTCTGTATGCTAAACATTTTTTCACCAAAGCAATTCAGAAATGTGATGAATGAAAGATGTGGGCTGACCTTTCTTTTATGGTCATGATTTAGAGACTCATAAAAATTATTACTCACTGCCACCACTTTAACGACTACTACTTTTTAAAGTTTTTGCTTACACATTTTCTCTCCTGCAACCTAAAGATGGATCTAAAGTATAAAATAGACAGCATTATAAACATATTAATTGAGTTATGACAATGGGAAAAGACTCAACAAGTGTCTGCCTAATGCAAGTATGTAGGTGGAAAACAAAAGGCACATCTAATATTGGGGCAATTTTCAAGATAATTTTGTTCTGAAATGCTATATATGTCCTGAAAAGAACTAGAGTGTTTTGCCAGAGGAGTTTCTTATCAGCATAATGCATTTCATGCAAGCATTACTGCAGTTTCTCTCTGTCAGACCCACACAAAGCAACTGCTTTTTCAAAAATATATTTCACAAAATTCTCTTAATGGCCTCAATAGAGTGAATTTTAATAGACTAAGAGAAATTAATTTTAAGTAAAATTCATCTGTTGCCTGAACATGTTAGAACATAAAGAAAGTAATAACAACTATCCATGGAATAAGAATTAATTCAATAGATTCACAACTTACTTAAACTGTCAGCAAAGGGAAAAAAAAGATAAACTCATATTTAGAAATTTAGAAATTAATCTAAAAGAGCAGCATAGGTCATACAAAAATAGTATGAGTCAGTATAAGAACACTGGCACCAACCTCCCTATTCCAGGGATCCTTGAGCCAGACTCAGCAGACAATACAGAATACATCTAGGCACCAAAACCTAGGTACATCTAGAAATTAAGACCACATTTGCACTGAGTGCACACTGAAGAAAGTTTGCACTGATAATCCTGTCACATTTTAATCAATCATCAGCAGGCCAGCAAAAACACATCAAGAAAATTCAGAAGAATCAAGAAGGACACATAAAATTTTAAGGCTATATTAGAATCTGTAGCCCTCAACACAAAGACCCCACTCACTTTTTGAAAGTTGAATATTTTTCATAGTCTTCTAATTTCAGAAAAAACTTAGCATAAAAAGAATAGAATACAAGTGCATTTAAAAGCAGAATGGAAATGTGTTTCTGGGATTGAAGGTCTCATCTATAAATGCAATTAGACTTTGATCTGCTAGAACAATTATGAGCAGTGTATCCTCTTTCTTAATTTTACACAATTTTACAGGAAGATCTTTCCAATATTCTGTATTCATGACAACCTTCTGAAAGAATTCCTATTTTTGGGTCTATACTAATTAGTTACTTCTAGTCATTCCAAAGTGAACTGTAATCAGCAGGGAGCTCTTTGGAAAGTCGAAACACAGAAAATACTTCAGAAAGTAACAATACAGAAAATCTGGAGACCTGAGCTAGCCCTGGCTTAGTATCACAGTAAATATGGCTCTGTGGTACTTTCCACATGCACTGTGAGTATGTAATACCATCAGGCCAAACACAAGTCTTGGAAACTTTTATTCAACACATCTCTGTTGTCACAGTGAGTCTATAGCTGTCAAAAGTGTGAATAGAAAAAAAAAACAAACCCAAAAACAGGTAAACCAAGAGTGAACAGTACTGCCATCCTCTCATTTTGCCAAGCCCACATTATCTGGCAACACAGATGTAGCATCTCTAGATTTCCCTGTTAGTATAATATACCTAAGTACAACTCAGCTAGCTTTTCCTGTTTTGAAGAAGTACAACACACATCTCTTCCAGCTTTACAAGAAAAAAAAGACTCACAGATCAATCAAATATTGACCAAAAATACTGATTTAAACACGCACATACATAAAATGATTTTTTTATCTTTGAATTTCACATATGATGATTGATTTAGTCAGTTTGTCTATGGGCAATTCTCTACAAACAGCATTTAAGTATGCAAATGTTGGCTCAACAGTATTCTGTAACCCACAAAACTGCTGAGTATCAAAGTTGTTTCTGTGAGTGGTTTGGTATCCTATATATAAAAGTGTAGCACAAAGCAGTAACTACGTCAAAAGACCCAATCTAATCTTAGCATTCAGTACTTTATAATTGCACATGGGTATTTTTTCCTGTTTAGGGACACATTTTGCTCTGTCACTTGGTTTCTTCTTTGAACCCTCATTAAAATGAAACAAGGCAATATAAGAACTACTGGAAGCTCTGTGCTTAGAGAGCGGGAAGGTTGCTATACATTTATGTACATAAGGTCCTTCTTCAATGAAATGCAATATTCCATTGTTCAGTTGTTCCATTGTTCCATTCTGTAACCTGTTCCTGATAAAAGACAGGACCATTTCTCCCCATCACTTCTTTTTTCCCTCCTCTGCATAGATGATCATCTATGTTGCTACTACAATTGTGCTATTCCTTTTTTCTCATTTTCAGTTATGTTTATGAGCTCACAGTATTTAACAATAACTTCTAGGCATGCTTCAAGGTTTTTTGAATGTATCTATCAATTATTTTAGGCAAGCACCTATATGGATGGGTGCAGTTAAAATCAAATTCACGTGAAACCTATGCTCCACACCTCAAGCCTATGCTGTAGCCAAATGCAAGCTAACACTGACTCAGAAGCTGTCTCAGGGGAGCACAGCTGTTAGCACAAAACTAATAAGACTGCTACTTAACACATGCTTAGTCCTTTTCTGTTTTAAAAAACAGTATTTTCTAGCTTTACCTTATAGAGGAAACACTGTCTAAAAGAAATGGTACATAATTGGGAAACAACTTAATTCTATTCCCTGATTGAGGACAAGCTAAGCTACTGATTCCCATCCCATCATTTGTCTGCTTTATTCATTTACACTATAAGGTCTGCAAGGAAGGGAGTCTCTCCTGCAAACTCTTCGCAGGAACTGTAAAGAACTCCTTTACACAAGAGGACTCCAAGTCCTCCAAGAAAGAGGAACTCTGTACTAATATAATAGTACTGCTATTATCAGTAGTAACTTTTAAATTGCTCACACTGAGCAAGATTGTTTATCAGTACATACTACAGACTTTACTACCAGAAGCAATGACAATACTATATGCAGTCGCCTCCTGTTAGAACACTTCAAGGTCCCTGATATGCAGTTACCTCCTGTTTATTTTGTTGGTGACTCTGTTATGGTTCTGTTCTTCTTTCCATCTTAGGACTGCTACAGGAAGATCTTTCCACTATTCTTCCATACTCATGACAATCTTGAAAGAATTCCTAATTTTTGGGTCTATATTAATTAATTACTTTTATTCATTCCAAAGTGAACTGTAATCATCAGGGAGCTCATTATTATTCTTTGGAATGTTTAGTACACTTAAGTGACACTGCTTGCTAGGCTTTCAGGAATCAGCTTATTGCTCTAATTCCTTCTTATGAGATTCAAATTTGCAGGTCTCATTCTTCATCCAGTCATTACCAATCTTTGCTTACCATGGCTCTAATTTCACTACTTGTCCCTTAGTCACTAGCTCAGATACTGATCTCCCCTGTGTACAGTGGAATCAGTGTCTGATCTTCTTTTCTTTTTTCAAGGAAAAAAGACCTATCTGTGGTACCAAATTAAATGTCTCCACACATATTTCTCTTCTATCCCTCCTACAATTTTTTTACTGTTGTTGATATTAAATTAGTTATTTAAGATCCGACTTGACACTTTCTTTCTAATAATAATTTCTCTTTAACATCTCTCAGTTTCAGCTTCATTTATTTTTTACAAATTTCACCTACCAGGAATGATTTTTCTTTCTCTCCAAACAAAAAAACAAACACAGATTTCACATTCTCAGTTATGTTTTGTATTCGCTGCCTGAGATTCTAAGATAGCTGCCAAGCCAAATCTAGTTGTTCTGTGAGCTGTGAAATAAATACAGTTTACTGTCCTGGAGTATTTCCTATATCCCTGCCCTATACTCCTGCAATTACTGCAGCTTTTCTCATGTCCTCTATAATCTCATTATCTGTAATATAATCAGTTCTTTTTTCTGACTCTAGGTTCTTCCACAATACCTTGGGCAAATAAGTTCAGAAGCAGTTTACAAAAAATAGAAGGACAAAATTATTTTACCAGAAATTTTAAGCTATTGTAAAATGAAATCATTTAAAGCATCAGCTGATTATTTTGCATCCAAATCCACAGATCTAGAAAACAAGAGTTAGTTAATTTGCTCATATTTGATGTTAATTCTGAAACTAGAGATGCAACATAAATGCCAGCAGTTAGTATTTCACTAGCACACTGGTATTTTCTGCAAAAAACCCAGCCAGCTTACCACAGGAACCCAAACTCCTCAAATACTCAACTCTTCTTGCACTGACAAATTTCCAAGATGAATAAATATAAACAATTAAAAGAAAAAAAATAAACACAGCAGCAAACTAGAACACATTCAAATATGTAGAATAAAAACAAAGTTGACACGTGCTGATTATATTAATCAGTGCAATATTTAAGACACCTAAACACAAAAGTATGAATTGTACCATCTGAAACAATTTTTTTCCTGATTTAGAAACCAAACGTCTAAGCAACGAATCTGGATCCAGTTTACTAAATAATAGGAAGTCTTGACTAGATATTATAATTATGACAAAACAAGGAAATTACATAATCAAGAAGTCCATATATATCTGGAACACCTTGTTTAATTTACCCTGGCAACAGACTGTATGCTGTAGCCAACAACAAACTTGGTTGCAAGTGTCAAACTGGGCTGAAAATCTGTGTTTCCTGCTGACACAAAATGGCAGTAATACCAACACCTGCAGCTAGACAGGAAAAGTGAAGTAGTTCAGAAGCTTCTGACAGAAAAACACAGATACTCCTATCTAGCAACTTGCAATTGACAGCTTCTGAAATTCACATGACTTTTTTTTTTATTCTTACACTTTTATATATATGTTTTCACAGGTATGTGGAGCACACTGCAGGTATGCATCAACACTATTTACAGCTGATGCACTGGAGACTGACAGCAATTCACATTTGTTTGTGAAATTTTCCGCATTTCTTTCCACCTTTCTTTGTGTGCTGGAATTCCCTAAAGCCCTTTGCAAAGCAACAAATACCATACCCAAGGACAAACAGCAATAGGACATCAATACCATAGTGAGTTTCTGTACTCAGAAAGCACTACTAGCAGCCATTCTGAGCACAACAATATGTCTGAAATGTGAGTACAAATTAATCTGAATAGTTCTACATGTGATGGATCTTTTATGCAATCACCTGCACTACTATAGGTTGCCTCTGCAGCTCTTTGATACCACTGTAGAAGGATGGCAATTTCATTAAATCAGTATTTGTACTATGCTAAAAGGCCATTTAGATTTCCCCCAGTTTCCCAATTGTCTTAAATGTGTGATCTTATGCTAAACCCTGGCTATTGGAGTGAACTGACAAATGCAAACACAGAGTACAGAAAACTATTTATAAAGCAACTACAGCTGCACTGGTAGCAGTAGCAAAGAGCAACTTGAACCTATCTTTCAGTGCTTCTTACTACTCACTACAGATGAACAGTCCTCTGCATTTATTGAAGAGAACGGTTTGCTAATCTTCAAGAGCTGAAATTGAGATACCTACTTACAGCCGCTCTTCTGTGCTCCCTGCTCCTCTTTTAGCTTCACACATTTACGAGTTCAGTGGTTTGGAGAACACTTTTGTGGGCTTTCTGATCTGGAACCACCCCTCCAGCATCACACACCTTTGCAGGCACAGCAGCACACGGCACAGCAGCAGCCGTGTAGCTATCCTCCAGGGGTCACAATTGGGTTACAAATTCTATAAAATGTGATGACTGTGCAGCCTGATTTAGAGCAATTTATTCACATCCTTCTTCATTAAGATTCAAATGGAATAAGTAAGATAGAAATTGAACAGATACAGAAATTGTGCATGGCTTGCTTCTGTAGTCAGTAAACATTTATTCACTAGGCACAGCTCTCTCTCATGCTCTCTCTCTCGTTTTCTCTCTTTCCCTACCCTTCCTGCTTGCTGTTTTAATGCATAATTAAGAAGGTCAGAATTAATGAAGCAGTGTGGAGTAAAGTTCAAGGAATCCCCAGGCACTATTTATTTTATTAGATCTCAGGCATGAACATCAGATTGGCAGCATTAGAGGCAGAGGCAGTGTAGCTGGCAGCAGTCCAGGCGAGAAACTACCAAGGGATTCTTACCTGCAGTGTCAAGTCATTGCAGAGCTCCCTCCCTGCAAAAATCACCCGCAGCTGGTCAGCTGGAACTCCCTGTCGCTGGGCAACTGCCTCCTTCAGCTGGAGGATGCTGGAATCTGAACCAACCTCCACGGGGAAGCCATGGCTGGAGTTGAACCTGACAAACACTGAAAAAGAGCAAAAGATGTTTTTAAGCAAGGGTTTCTCATTACATATTTATACTAGAATGACAGCAAGAGACTTACTCTTCAATTACAGGAAGCATTTACTATTTTCAGAGGAAAGCTATTAATACTCCAGTGTGGTGTTTTTAACCCCCTCATGTAATAGTTAGTGACCAATACATAAAACCCACGTGTTTCCCCTTGGCAGTATTAGAAACGACATAGAACATTTAGAATCAAAAGAAACTGGCTAGGCAGCTGTCCAAGTAGTCACTGCCTGGCACAACAGATTTTAAGTTCAGTCCTAACCTTCAAAGGCACAGGGCACATGCATTTTCTGTGCCACTCGCACACTTCCCCAACACATAAATAAATGCAGGAAACTGAGGTATGCTCTGGAGTCAAAATACATTAAACAAGGGAAAACAATTCCTTGTCACAAGGTAAAGCACAGTCATACAGACTAGTTTCCCACAAATATAATTCTACAGAAGATAATGATGGAGAAGAAATCACATGCTAGAAGAAATCAGAACCAAAGAATTCTGTATCTGGGAGTGTTGTATTACAGCACAGTCTTTTCAGAGTTCACTAAAATATCTGCAGTACATAACTCCTGTCAGCATCCACCTTCAGTGCAGAAAATCACTACTGCACCAGTCATATCATTTTTAGAGCTGCAGCAACTGGTTTATACACCCAGAGAAGCCTGGCAAACAAACTCATAAGCTTCCTGCCATTCAGCTGGCAGAGCTGTTTTTCATAAGAAGCCTGAATGTGCTTGTTGAGCCCTTGGTTAGGGGAATGACTGCAAGACCTATGAAACAAGAAAAAAACCTCGTTACATCCATATCAGTCACAGAGGTTGTATGTACAGTCGACATGTTCCCAGTGGACTGCTTCGACCAATACCTTCACAGCCAGGAAGCAAAGGAATTAGCAAAACTCAATATAAAACAAAAAATCATTATATCAATTATACCTGTCACCAAAACTACCTGGGTATTGATTGCAACAACCAGTCTTTTTAAAGATTTATTTCTTAATCCCACTACAATGTTTTAGCTGAAGATGTTACTCCTTTGGACTTTTGTTGACTGACAGAAGCATAAACTCAAAAGTACTTATAGAGTTTAAAGAAATAACTATTTTTAAAACTAAAAATAGGAGTCTTGTTATTTTTCCAATGTACAGTCTACCACACAGCTCCAAAGGTGTCAGATCCTTTAAGAACATTTGAATATGGCTGAGGTTGCTACCATTGTTTTTCTCAGTCACCGATGTTGTAAGTATTTGCAATTTCACATCTTCAATTCAGATCTGGCTTTAAGGGAGAAGGCCATATTCCAATAAAATTATATGCAACATTTTAAGTTTTGTACTTGAAAGTACCCTCTCAATGCACTAAAATTCAGGGTAAGATCACACAATACAGCGTTAGGCAGGTGCCCTGCAATGTGTAATGCATCTTCCTGCAGTACATCTCGTTATGGGGTTTGATTTCTATTAAAGGGTGCTCTGGAAAAAAACTGTGCAAGTTGTATATTCAGACTGTTCAGAAGAATTAGTGGAATTTGAATTTTATTTTGATAACAGTTTGGAGACCAAAGGAGGATGTAAATGACAAAAAGTAGTTACAGCCAATGGCAATTGAACATTTCCCATCTTTTTAGGAACACACAATGCTCAACTGTAAATAAAATTATCCCTGCCGATAGCAAAATACATAGTTAAATCCATGGGGATTATATTTTTTAATATATAACTATATATATGTCTATATATATTTTAAGATATTTATATAGAAATGTTCACATATGCACATAAAATGCATATATGTGTATCTCCAAAGAGCTCTTCCTAACAAATACATAACCCTCTTTCTCTATAGTCTTGCAACAGTCAATGCTATTGCTTTTGGAAATGAAAAAATAAAAAAAAAAAACAGTCAGCAGATACAGTGACTGCAATTCAAATGTGGTGATAAAAGGAAAGTGCTTGATAAAAGAAGTATAAGAACAGCACCATTTAAAATAATTGCACAGTGGTATTCACATATTTACTTTTAAAGGCAGTATAAACCAAACACACTTACTGGAAGTGTAAGTCAAGTTTGCAAATCCTTCTCTCTAAATAAATTTATTTTTATTTAGTTGCAACAGGTAACTCCTCCTCCCAGTATGAATGAGGTACCAGAAATTTAGTCTCACAATTCTTACCACAAGCAAGCATGGGAAATGAGTGTGAGTGCATAATTTTGCACTTCACAGCACAGAAGCCTGAAGAGCTAACTTGGAAAAAAAAAAGTTAAAATTCCAAATTGCTTGCTGGAAAAATCTAAGCCACAAATATTTTGCCCTTAAGCACTTTTATTCTATTATATAGTCTGCTATCCAGCAACTCTTTTTAATGCAAAAGAACAGAACAGACCTTTGTTCACGTGCACAGAGCATAAAAAGATTGAAACAAACCTTCAGTCTGTGAAATAAAAACAGAATTTCATTAATATAATATTTCAAGCTTTTTAGGAAAAATAAACTTATTTTCTTTTTGACATTTCACCTCAAAAAAGGAATAATCAATACCAAGTTGATATTCTTAACAACACACGTTATTCAAAAGTTCTCAGGTGAACTTGTGCAGACACTCCAGACCTCTTTTAAACAATACATATGTTGAAAAGACTTAGAATATAAAGTTTGTCCACTGAAATTTAAATAAATATTGACTTAACAGGAGACAAGAGAATCTACCTGAGGCCTAAATTGTTGGCAGAAATCCAAAAGAAATAAACAGAGTTACTCAGACACAAGTACATGGGGAAGGTATGTAGGGGAGTTGCAGAATTTCAGTGAAGGCTGGAAGAAACCTTGGAGGCAGGAATCCCTGCTGGAATCCCAACAGGCCACATTCCAGAGTCCTGGGATTCAGCAGCCTGTCTTCTTTGGCAAATCCTATCAAAAGATCCAAAGCCTTAATCCCCATTGTTATTAATCCAACAGATTTTCCAGTTGTTAATGGAGAAGGCAAATGTAAAATATTGGAGAAGCTTAGGCCTTGCCTGTGAACAAACTGTGAAGGCAGAGTCTTGATACAAAGCAACAGAAGGAACTGCGACAAGAATGAAAGGAAGCTTGTAGACAGCTTTACATTGCTGCATGCAGAACACAAATTTCCTTTTTAGTTTTGACATTAAATAGCCAATTATTTTTCTTCCAAAAGTAACGAATTGCGCAATTCTGTTTTATAGCACACCAAAGAAAAGCTATAATATAAATGTATAATATAAATGTATCATTCGTGGCCAAAGAATGCACATATTTAAATTTAAGATCTTCATATATTCAAATTCCCCATTCTTCCTATGGATTAAGAAAAATTTAACAAAAGTTTAGTCTAAAGACAGTGCAAAGTATGGGAAACTTTTCTGGTTTTTTAAAAGCCCTTTCTCTATGGAGGTCAGGCAAGAAGACCTTTGACATGTTATTTTCCTAAGACTGGGGGGAAAAAAAATCTTGTGGCAATATATGTCTGTGGTGATCAGATCTCTTTTCCTCAGCACATGACTTGAGAACACAACTCTTCTTAGCTCAAAAACCTACATCTAGACTACTTCACACTTGAAAGTATTTTCCTGTCCTTTTCAGTATTAAATTTTTCTCATAAACTGTGATTAATAATTTATCCAGTATAGTTAAACCAGCTTAGTACAGATTAAAACCAGAATTCACAGAAAGGATAAGTAAAACGAGAGAAGGTAGGAACTGAGACAACATAAAATCCTTGCCTCCTGATAAAGTAGTGTAGAAATGTGCTGGAAGTCTCCCTATTACTACATAACTGTGTATCACCTCTCAAGGTACAGGATGAAGATAACTGTTCCAAGTATCTTTTTTATTTCAGTGAATAAAATAAAAACATATATAACATATTTTTCATATCCCTGTGGCTTCTGCATCTTCAATCATACAAGATATTGTTCTAGTATTTTAATCTTTAGACTCATTTAGTATTAGATACATTTGTGGATGCTTTATAAACCCCAGTCAATATCAGTTGCTACCTGGAATTTCTACTACCTAAATTGTAGAAATGCAACTGTAGAATTTATGCAGCCTGAGAAATTAGCAGCACAGCACAAGATAATGGGATGGCACTAAATCTTATTCCACAACTTTTTATTGTTATTACCTGGTGCTAGGGGAACTGAAAAAAGGGGGGAAAGTAAAGCAAAATACTAAAGAAAACAAAACATGGAAAAATATGGGTTGAAGATACTCTGCAAGCTGAGGTTAGAACTGGAAAGGAATAAGTCAGAGTTGTGTCAGACTTGTATTACACCATCAGTTTGCACATACTAATGAAAGTCCAATCAAATGGTTAAACAACTTTGTGCAAAGTTCTTTGAACTTTGACTTTCCACAGCAGCTTAAGCAGCCTGGAAGTGACATGGTCCTTTTCTTCACATATCTGTGCATTTAAGCTCTGCACTGGAATAGGAGACCTTCCCAACACCTTTAGTTCCTAAGAGCACTGGAGAGCAGGGTAGCTCAGTCATCTCCACTTTAGATTCTACCCTACTTCCACTACATCAAGTCCCACTTTGGAGGCTGTCACTGTCGTGAAGCTCTGGCCAACTGCCTTGCCTGATTTTCTCTTTCACATAAACATGTGATAAAATTTCAGTCATTAGAATAATGACTATGTCATTATCAGTCCCACAGCAATTCATGTATCTGTTTCATCAATTAGCAAAAATATACTTAGCACTCTCCAAGAAAACTCTCAAATAGATGTCTTTTCATCAAAAAGTTGCCAAATTCCAGCAATGTGGAGCCAAGTTGAGATAGTAGGATCCCGAGTCTTGATGCCCTTGATTAGTATCATTTTGCCAAAAATTCCCTCCTTAGAGAAGGAAATCCAACCCTAGAACCTCTGCTGTCTACACAAGGAGGAAGATAGTGTCTGAGGAATAAATGATTTCACACATTTCAGTCCATATGGCTGAAAATCAACAGCTCCAAAACTACCTCAAGCTGAGTGGGTTGCTGTTGCAGCTATCAATGCATTGGTATGACATTTTCCTGGAAAAATGCCTTGATGTGTGTTTTGCAGCAGGTCCAGAGTGACAGGTATATGCAATGAAGTTAACCCTGACTTAATGTGTTCCCACTCACTGCTAAGCCGTGGAAAGATTAGGTCTCCTCCATCACTGCATTTGTGAAATAAAATTAATGTACATTAATGTAAGCCAACTTCACAGCCGCAGCAGAAAAAGAGCCTACACAGGCAATAAGTGGCAAGTCATTAAGCTGGAGTAATTTGGTTGCTTCTAATCATTTGTAAATTACCTTCACCTAACAAATGATTTTATGATGTAGTCACACAGAGTGATGTAGTCTAAAATAAAAAACGTCTATAAAACCTCATCCTTGGTGAAAGGAATAGACTCTCAGGAAAACATCTTTAGTGCTGGCTAACACCAAATGAATATCATAAAAAAAACTTCCTTGATCTTAAACTAAAATTTTAAGATTTTGATTTCTGATAGTTTTTTTTTTTTTTTTACTTTTAAAATAAAAATAACAAGAGGCTTTTATTCAAACTACTGTTTAGGGAAAGCAAGACATTATTATTCATAAATTCTAAATATGTACCAGATGACAGTTTTCTACAAAGTCATGAGCAACACAGAAAGGGTGAGTAGGGACAGGAGATTCACCTCTATCATAAGATTTAGGGTGCATCATATTAAGTTTATATTAACTGTGTTCAAAAGAGGCAAAAGCACTATGTTTGCCCACACTACTAGCAGCAGGCCTTCTGGAAAACTCTGCCGGAGAAGTGGTAGATGCACGATGTATGAATTTGGCTCAAGGGGAGAAAATAAATGGGCAGTTTCAGGCAGCTCAGTAATCTCTATACTGGAAACAAAAATATAATATCCACAAGTATGTAATAAATAGTTCATCTGTAGGTTTTGAGCCTTTCAGTCAAATGCTGAAGCAAAGAGGAACCTATAACTAAAAGGAAAGTAAAAAATAGCAGACCATCACACAATTCTTCCTCCTCCCTCATTTTTAGGAAAATACATTTTAAAGCTCCTGCTGTTTGAGTTAAAAATAGTTGGAAGGATATTAGGCAGAAATATCAACTATGCCTGCCCTATGGTCTTTCTTCAGAAGGGTCTCTGCTTACAGTTGCTGCTGGAGACATTATACATTTACAGCTGTTGGGTTTTTTTTTTTTTTTGTTTTTTTTTTTTTGGTTTTTTTTTTTTTTTTTTTTTACAGGGGTTTAACAGCCTCTTCTGAGTGCTCTTCTGTAGATGTCCTGGGTTGTGCTTCCATACACATACTCCAGTAGAAAGCAATACTGAGTAACAAGCAGGCAGGTTAAGAGTTTACTCCTGATTCTTCATGCTAGCAAGTAATCCAAACCAAGAACAGAGGCAAATAAAAAAGACAAGAGATCAGCACTAGTCTCTTTTTTTTCCTCCACAGCTGTATGGGCACATGCAGTTGCTTTCTTCTACTGCAGTGAGGCAATGAGTAAACTCAGCAATTTTCACAGTAACCTAATTTTGTTCTAGGAAGTACGCCTTTTAATCCAAGACGTGCTAAATTTGTCCAGTAAATTATATCCTGTGATTAATTCACCCAGTTTTACTATTCTCTTTAAGCTGGAGGAATGCACAGCTTGCTAACTCAACTCTACAATTACGTTGGCATTTCCTTCATAAGTCTCTTTAAAAATGCTATTTTCCTAGCTATTTTCGCCCTGATTTACTGGCTGCTTATGTCAGCACCAAGCTGCCATGAACTTCCTTGATACAGAATCAACGTAAATTCATGTTTCATTTTAAATAGATGCATACTGTTCTTTAATGTGCTTGGATATGGATAAGAATCTTTCAATTCCACATATTTCAAGCCATATGCTACATCTTTCTGTATTAATAGGAAGTATTACACTTAAAAATAAAATGTATACTCTTGCAGCTTTTAAATTACCCCTGTCCTGTGAAAGAATGGGTCAATATTTTTGCAAAGACAGCATGAGTTCAATAAAATTCATAAGAGGGTCAGAAAATCTGAAGTAGGACATACTGCAATAGCTTTAAGGATGTAAAGGGAACTATCAAGCTGAAGATTTCAACAAGGAGATTACATCATTTTAAGTTACACTTATTTGCAGTTCCACATGAAATTTAGCATAATTTTCTTGTAGCACCTACATACATCTAAATACCAGAAACATTACTGGACAGCTGAACTTCCACTCAAACAAATGTATGATAAATATGGCAGCTGTCACACTTGATTAAGGAAGGAGATTTCTCACCTTGTGAAGTATTTTAGATGCTCAGTATAGAACAAAACATGTATAAAAATTTATAAAATCCACATTATAATGTGGATCAAAGTGGCATATATATCATCAGAATGGCTATGTAGAAAAAGATTAGTCTTACACATAACAAAAAATAAAAACAAAGGTCCCAGAGAAAACATATCTACATACCCACCTATTGACATGGAAACCTTTGGTTTAACTTTATTTCATTTTTACAAGAACTAGGACAAGCAAGACCAAGTCAAAACTCCAGAGAATAAAAATTGTTACAGCCCTATTAAGCCCAGGACAGTGGGCTGTACAACCACTACGTGGCTGGATGCTGTACAGCTGAATGTGTTGCTTGAAGGGAGAGGATGAGGGTGGATGCTCTGGAGAAAAGAAAACTAACAGGGCTCCTTGCCTTGGTATTTTCAGATCTAATGCCAGCTTTTGAATGTCCACATTTCTTTGCTTTTACTCATCCCATTAGAGGGAATCACAGCATCATTACAATCATGTCCTGATGTGTTTTAAAAAGCATGATAAGCAAATGAAATTGATTTTCTTTATTGAAAACTTAATTTTAAGGCTACATTCTGCTTCCTCTTTTCTTCTTAAGTATCTCCATTTTACCAATTTACTAAGAAATAGTTCTTGACTAGCAGAAAAATAAGCTTTGATGTTCTGGGAAAGTCCAATCCCTGCTCTTCACCTTTAAATGCTAACCTCACCCTAGTCCTTTTAAACTGTGGCCACTGTTTTTCCTCCCCCAAGACCTCCTTCTCACAAGTAAAACCAAGGCAGTGGCAGAGCAGCCTGAAGAGACACTACCAGGTGACATTGGGGACACCACCAGCCCTGACTGTCCCTGCCTGGCTTCCTCAGGGCTCCACACTCTGCCCACGGCCCCTGTGCTTACAGTCCCTACATCAGCCACAGCATTTCTACAGCAACTTGGAGTCTACCCTGATGGGTTCAAGTTAAATTCTTAAGGCAAAATTACATCTGCTAAGAATGTAATGTAAAGATGAGTTAAAGATCATAAGTAATTACACTAGCTTTAGTAAAACTCTTAGCTGGCAGTACAATTAAACCCTTTAAATAAAAAGAGATCTGCCAAATGATTGGCAGCCAAAAAAATTTACAATTGTTTCATAGGAATGAGTACCCAGCTTTTCTTCTGAACTTGTAAAAATAGAAGTTCTTGTATCTAAGCTTGAAGATTTACCATATATAGAAGATAATTTTCTCCCTTTTAAGCTTTTTGAAGCTCTTCCTGCTTTGTTTGGTGTTTTTTTAGACATCTACTTTTCCTCACAGCCAAATAACAGGCACCTCTAAGTCCTTGACACAACAAAATACCCAGCAGCCACTTTTAAGAGAAAAAAAATATATGGCCTAAACAGACTGCTAAAATTACTCTGACATTCCTACTATAAAACTGCTAATTAGCAGGAAAAATGAAAAACCATTTCAAACATCTCAGTGTCACACAAGAATCCTAAAAACTCACTATATTGTCTGAACACACACACACACACAGAAATGTTTTGGGCCTGTTTAAAATTTACACATTATAGTAATTTACACTCGCCCCTTGAATATATTAAATGTATTATTAGATCTATATATTTATGTTTAAACCCTTCAACTCAAATGCTATTATTTCAGTGTAGAGGCAAATCCCGTTCACTGAGCAGATGTAGACATGAGCTTGCTAAGTAAGAGTATGAGCTCCAATTCACAGAAACGCTTACTGGGCACATAACTCAAATACTATTACAAAAATGAAAAGTTAAAAACCCAAAAAATGAAATGGCAAGATACAGTAGGAGGTCTCTCAAGAGACTGAAAAATGGTGATGCAAACAGTGTACCAATTGAATAGGATGGGATGAAAACTGTGAGACGTTTCACGTACAAGCAACTTTGCTTCTGTTTTGTTGTTTGGGTTTTTTTAAACCATCTCTAAGCTGATGGAAAGCATGTATAAATTATAGATAAGCACAGCAAATACTGAAGACCATGTGGAGCTATGCTGTGTACTGAATAAGTTTCTTACCATTTTACCAATTCTCTGCCAATCTGTTTTTCTGGATTTAACTTTATTGCCCAACACATCAACAACTTTGAGGAAGATAACATAATGATTTCTCACTTGGTTACATCTAGGTCCACAGATGATGTGAACTTAGATATTTCAAGGCCTGCAGGTTTATAATTTTGAGGTATATTTCACAAAAAAGCTACAAAATGATAAGGTTTTTTAAAGACTATGATATCAATATAAAATAATTTCATAAATTTAAAAATGGAGGCTTCGTAATCTGAAGTTTTAGCTTATTGTTATGCTAGATCAAAATGTCTTAAATATCAGAATACAAAAACTGTTTATCTAGTTAGGTCATAATTCCCCCGGAAGAACAGTTTCCCCTGCCACATGTACTGAAGTCAAAGATTTTCTGGGCATCTATAATTTTGAAAATGCCAAATAAAGAAAATTATTCAAAAGATTTGCTATGTCAAAAGCAAGATACACATAAATTAAAATGTGAAATAACAGCTGAATTGAGGATGACAGGATGAATCTCTTTCTTCTTGCTTGTTTTAAAACAGATTTTTAAGTTAAAATATTAATTTCATTAGTTTAAAATTAAGACATTTCCCCAAAAAAATTTTCCCAAGAGCTCAGAATGCAAATTCAAAGAATTCTGAGCAAGACATGAAGTTAAAATTTCTGAACAAGGAGAAAAATAAATCTATGTTTGATTACATGTAATTCTCTATATATGGGCTATTTTTCATTGGAAAAGCTGAAGTGTTGTGAGAGGCCACTAGAACAGGTTGCACCTAACATCCATTCTTTGTGAATGGGTCACGGCTGCCAAAAAAAGTATCCCTATAATACAGTTCCACAAAGTCTCTTGCAAAAGTGCTGGTTGGCACACCTTAGAAGAGTGGGTGGAAGACAAAAATGCACCATGATTTCTGTGAGGCACATGAGGTACAATACAATTTGAAAGAGAACAGTTGTTCTTAATTTTGGTTTTAAAGGCTGACTGTGCCATCCAATTATTTCAGCTTGCTGAAGAAAATGTGGTAGACCAGTATTAGGTTATTATTTTGGGCTGTGTGCTGAGTTTCCATTGTCCCTTGGTAGAAGAAATGATGCTAGAAGAGCAACTTAGTTTTCCATGTGATTTCCTCTTTTTCAAAGCATATTTTAAAATCTAAAAGAATGGATAGCCTTTTTGGAAAAAAATACAATTTCATCATTCCAACAATGAATATTCCCAGAAGAAGATCCATCTCAATGTCACAAACACCTCAATACTTCTCAAGATTTCCTTTTCTTCTGTCCTTCTGACAAACAACAGGCAGCTGCAGCCCATCATTCCCTGTGCCAGTGCATTTGTCAATTAGTTTGAAGGAAATCGCCCAGCACAAAAAAGCAGAGCTTATGATCAGACAGGAAATTATAGCCTATTATACAATTTTATTCTTCTCTGTGATTGACTGCACATCAAAGGGCCACTCAGTGGCAGCCACTGCTACTTGTTAAGGTAAAAATAGTTCTGCAAAAGCAGATGGTGGAAGCAGACACCAGTAGATCAGAAATGCTGAGTCTGAGTATAGAATACTTTAGATGAGCCTTTTAGAAATGAACCCAAATGATTTTAACACATAATGTTCCTTTACAGTATACTGGCGTCACAAACTGCATGGTGTTTACAGATACAGTGGAAGTCTGCCAAATTCTGATCACAGTTTACCTCACACCCTATTTAGAGTGGTATGGGCATCAGCACCTGTAAATAGGTACATTTTTTCACAGCATATGCTCCATACACAGACTTTATCAGTAAATGAATTTAAGAGTATTAGTAATTTGGTATGCAAATAATCTCACTGAGCTCATATGACTTTTAACTTTTTTTTACAATGATTAGGGATAATATGATTGTGATGTATAATGCCAACATGTCCATCCAGTAAGACACTTTTAACACCTAATGAACCCAATTGTGTCAGCTTAGGCAAGTGATAAACATGAGACAAGAATAAAGTCAGAACAAGATTTATTTAAATAAAGCCATTAAATATTTTAAGCCAATCATCCAACTGAAACCACACATTTTTAATGGCATGTGGGAGCACTGAAGAGTGACTGAAATTAAAAATTAAATGCCATGGAAAGCTAAAGGGTCAAAAAATAACAGAAATAGTTAATTTGGTCAGATATTTAGAAAGGTATTTGGAGGAAGTTAGTAGCAAAATTAAATAAAATTGCTGGTTTAAACTGTGTACATCAGGTATTAGATATAATTGTGTGACAGTGTTTTTTAAATCCTCATTGTAGAAAAGAAGAGTAAGATTTGGACATATTTGTTCTTATAAATTATTGACCACCACAAAAAAAAACCCCAGTGCTCTTCTTTAGGTTCTCTTCCCTTCAATGAATTAAATGTAAATTATACAGCTGGATCACAACTGAACAGCTAATAATTCTCAGATAAGAAAAAAATTATGCTCATTAGGGAAGAAGATATATTAGTAACAAAAATATATTCAAAAGACTTTGAACTATTATGGATTCATGATATACATATGCTGGTAATTGCAAAATGGCAAATATTTATCATCACATAGATTAAATACTTATTTTCTTTCTTGAAAAACCCAGAAGACCTAGCACATGTCTCATGATTTCCAGAGAATTAACCTAGGTCATTTTTATGGGGAGGTTTTGTTAAATTTGCCAAAGACACTGTTATTAACAATGCATCCCAAGTAAGATTTTTATGTGTGATTAACGTGGTTGAAACAGCAACAGCAATTAACTGCTATACTGTGTTAGTGAAACTGTTTCCCTTCCATGATAAATAACTTCTACAAGGATATTATTTACAATAAGCAGAAAAACCAAGAATTGTATTAAATTAGATTTAAAAGGGAGTGCTAACCTTCCCAAGCAGCCAGCTTTTCTGAAGCCAACTTTTTAATGTGCTTTTCATTTCCAAGCCTTACTGGCTTAGTAAAAGGAAAGGAGAACTAGAATCCTAGAAGTTTCTGCATTTCACAAGCAAAACTGAACAATGCAAAATAAACAGAATAATGAAGTTAAGAGAGAAAAAAATGTATGCAGAAAAGAAACACATCAGACAGTGAATAAAAAGCTTTTCCAGAATGAGAATCATAAATTAATTGAGTTGGAAAGGATCTTAAAGATCATTTACTTCTAACCCTCTTGCCATAGGCTGGGACATCTTCCACTAGACCAGGCTGCTCAGAGCCCCATCCAACCTGGCCCTGAACACTTTCATAGATGGGACATCCATAGCTTCTCTGGACAATCTATTCCACTGTCTCACCACCTTTACAGTAAAAAAATTTCTTTTTAACATCTAATCCAAACCTACTCTTGTTGTAAGGCCATTCGCCCCTGTTCTGTAACTAAATGCCCTGGTAAAAAGTCCCCTTCTATATTTGTTGTAGGCTCTCTTCAGGTATACCAGAAGATTGTAATTAGGTCACCACAAAGTTTTATCTTCTCTAGGCTGGACAAATCAAACTCTGTCAGACTTTCCTCACAGGAGAGGTGCTCCATCCCTCTAATCACCTTGATGTCCCTCCTTCTGGACTCACTCCAATAGGCTGATTCAGCACTGCAGGTGGGACCTCACCAGGGCATAGGGGCAGAATCCCTTCCCTCACCCTGCTGGCCACAGTGCTCTGGATGCAGACCAGGATACAAATGACTTTCGGGGCTGCACATGCCCATTGCTGGCTCCAGCCTCTCATGAACCAGCACCCCCAAGTCCTTCTCCCCTGGGCTGCTCTCCATCTGTTCATCCCCCAGCCTATGTTGATATCGGGGCTTGACCCAACCCAAGTACAGCACCTTGCACTGGGTCTTGAGCAGCAAGAGGTTCCCAAGAGCCTACTTCTCCAGCCTATCCAGGTCCCTCTGTACAGCATCCCCATCCTTCAGGTGTGTCAATAGCACCACTCAGCTTGGTGTCACCTGCAAGCTTGCTGAGGGTTATAGAAAGAATCTACAGTCAGAGCATTATTTGGGGAATAAAACTGAGCAGTTTCCATTTTCTTATGTAATATAGGTAACTCCTGAAGCAGCATGAAGCCTATCTTTACTCCAGGCTGCATCAAAACAGAAGCTTGCAAAGAACCCCTAAATCACACTGCAAATAAGGATACAGGATAGATATCTATAGAAAAGGATACATTCCAACATTTTTCCTTTCAATGCTTTTCTTAGGTATTCAATTAATAGTGCATATTCATTGTTATTTTTAAAAACAAAGAATAGAAGGAAAATAAAAAATAACACAGGTAAGAGAATGCAATCACTTCAGTGGAAGACAATATGAAAAACTGAGTCCATTTTTCACAGTGTACCTGCTAAAACCTTTCTATTCCCTGCAACAGGCCATATATTTTACAAGGTTAACTATTAATATTAATTACTCATACAAAAGTTCCACAGGGAATAGTCAGTACTAAATTTACAAGATGCAGATATCTATTTCATAAAAAAAATTTCACAAAGTCATTCAATAGAAGTTGTATAAAGCAATAAAAAGCTTAAAAATATAGTTCTACAAAAGAAGCCTGTATCATTGGCCAAAGCACTGAACAAAAAATTAGTCTCTCAAAATTTGCAGGAATCCTAAATTAAGACATGAACAAAACAATATTGATACAAATATTAGTTTGAAACACTCTGACAACATCAACATGGCTTCAACAGCCCTCCTGAAAATTCACAAGCTTAGGTGAAACACAGAAATGGTTAAATACTGAGCAAAGGCTATCTGGTAGCTCCTTTATCTCATTTTCCCATAAGGAAACACTGTCTTTATATACATGCACTGTATATAGATATACACATAAAAATGCACATTGTGCATGCATATATATGTTCTTAAGAAATGGGAAAGCTTCAAGGGTGTGATTCTTATGAGGAAGGCTGAAAGCAAAAGTAATCATTACAAAAAGAGCTGAGAAACCTGTTTCCTGGATTTAGAATACCTACCATCTCCACAATTCAGCTACAAACCTTATCACACCATATATATGTGGACTGGCTTCCTTATTCTACACTGACAATAACTGAAGGGGACCTGGGCACAGGTTTTTAGGAGCACTCAATCTGACTGCATCAAATCTAGACCCATTAAGTGATTGTTCAACCACTCCTTATTCCTGCTGGGAGCAACAGCAGCAGCTGTGTAGAGCAAGATGAACACCCAAGGCTAAAATACAAATGCTAAATTTTCCTGAAGATATTGGGTGATATGGAGAGGGACCAGATTAGTCTAGCCCCATACACCGTTCACTAAATGCAATAAACACAGTAGTGTTTAGTACACTAAACAACAGTACTAAATGTTTATATGTAACTAAGTAACATAAAGAGAAAAATATTGGATCATTTTGACATTTCCATTAAATCTCTATTTTACTGCACAGCTTAAGAACCAGTATATGATAGAAAAACTATGTGAGAAATCATTTTATTTTAAAACTGGAGCCAAAAGCAATAGAGCTGACACAGTATATCAACAATCCTGACCCCATGAACCACCCTTCAAGAATACCAGGGGGTCAAGAGCCACAAGATGCATTCTACATGCTAGAAATAGAACATGGAGGCTGTGCTGGATGTGCTGTATTCCAACAGCAGGACATTAGAATAGCTTTCCAAGGGTTCAATTTTTATTCAATTATGATGATATTATTAGTTTATTTTATTTCCTTGCATATAATATTTATCTCAAAAAATCACCATGTCTTTTTTTATCTGATCTGTCAGACTTACAGTATCCACAGTGATTGCTTTAATCTTAAGAATTCAGACCAGCTTGCCTGGAGAGGATTTTATCTAGTGAAGTATCACTGCAGCTCACTAGAGGAGAGACCTGTGTTGTGTTTATGTGTGCTGAGAATTCTAGCTGCACTAGGAATACAGCTTGACTTGTAGAAAGAAGGATGTCTTGCAAAGATCCCAGTTAAGACTTGCCTAAGGTTATGGACAGATGTTAAATTATCATTTTGCATTGTTTTGAGGAACTGTGATCAATCACTGAAGGCCTACAATGGAAGAAGACTGAGAAGAGATGGCCAAGGACAGTGTGCTTCTAAGACTCATGGCAGGATGTAGAGAGTCACTGGTGACAGCTGCCACAAAAACAGCTGGACTTGGCTCCAACAAACAGGCCCACAGGGGGACTTTGATCTAGATAAATATATCAGCTTAGTGGATCAGCAACTGGTTGTCACTATTAAATAAACCAACCAATGTTCCTCCCCGAGTTAATCCAAAGAGACCAAATGTCTTCCTGCATGTGCCAGACTGTCATGGGGTGTAGTCACACTTCCACCAAACACAGAGTATTAAAAAACACAACTGTAAACAAAAGGAGCTTTGGATACCAATGGGCTTGGGCTGAATCTACACTCCTTTTATTCCATCCTGGGGACATTCAGTGTCACAAGAATGAGAATATTATACAGACTGGAAATAGGAATTACATTCACATTGCGATTCAACTATGTACAGAAACTGCTGTATTCTCCATAGTATAATTTCTCCTGGCATTGCGAATTACATATATTGTTGTACTGCTCTACGAACTCAGAATCCCATGCAACATCATACAACTGGGCTCCAAAAGGAACATTCTCCTATGCTTGACATAAAATACCAATTTATTTACTCATACTGAATGAACTTTGAAGATCTAGAAGACTACGATCCAGCAGGAAGAAACAGACAATAACAAACTGTGCCTAAAGGACAATTCTTAATACAGCAAATAAGACACAAGGGGTGCCTTACTGTGTTTTCCCAGCATTGTGAACTAACAGAACATTTCCTAATCAATACATCAAACATACTAAATAACAAAGTCAGAATTTCATAAGCTAGAGATAACACAAGTGAAAACAAGCTCAGTATTGAAATGTGACCCTCTGACCTTCATTTGGTTCTGCAGCTGTGTTATGCAGGGAATTTACTCTCCCCTGCCTCCTCACCGAATAGGTAATACTTCAACAGGTGATTTTCAGTAAATTATTTTCAGTGTTAGAATTCATCAAGTTAACAGTGGTGATAACTGCAACAGGGCTTATTCCCTAAATACTGTTACTTTGTTCAACATGTCATATCAGAGTAAGTTAAAGCCCTTTAAGCAGGCTTTTATGCTGAGGCAAAGCATACATTAAAGTGATGAATTGGTGGGAATCCTGATCAGAGAGAGGTAAATTTGTATTTCTTGCTTGAATAAATCTTACTGTCTTACATTTGGTTTGTAGATTACAGGAGCATACATATGGTGACAACACAGGCTTACTCAAGGAGGTGCGGATACTCAACCAGCTCTCAATCATATTGTCACAACTGAGGGAGTAACTGTGGTTTTTTCTATTGTTTGCAGAAATAAATCATATCAATACAAAAATAACATAGAGGAAATGACATGCTATATTTCTGTTAATTTTATCTGCATATATCATGGATTTGACATCTTAAAAATTAATTTTTTTAATAGTTCCTTCTAGCTGAGGAATAAGTCATCTCATTATCTGCTGGCCTCTGGCACTAATATCCAGCTTCTTTTACAAAATCCTAAAACTCATACTGTAGGGAGCCTAAATACAATAAATAATAAGCACAGTTCTTCAATAATAGATTTGTTTTGTGCTAGGAATTTCTGAATATGATTACATTCAGAAATATTAAATTAACTTTAAAAGTACTAAATAACTTATGTTGTCAAAAGGGATTACAGATGTTTTCTTCAGCTGTCATACCAAATAATTCCCAGCATCATGATTATTTTAGGACTAATGTATATCCTTGGGAAGGGGAATTGAAGCTCTATCATAAGAAAACAACCAACCACATACTAAAAAATCCTATTCTATAATTTTCCCTAATTAAAAGTACATATTATATATGTATAATATATTCTATATTCATCTTATATATAAAAATACATAATATATTCTGATGATACACACAGTGAGGGTATCAACATTTCAACATTAGATCCCTCTTGAAGGGGATCTTGAATACTTATTTTATGTAGCCTTTCTCTGAAAACATATCCACACACTGTTCTCTGAGTAAGGTCAATCTGAATACAGTACCCAGCAACAACCTTTGCCTACAATTTTAATTCTTGTGTTTTGAAACATGTTTGTTAATGCCTAGCCCGAAAGAAGAGAAGCAAGTATGTAGAAGGTAAACAAAAAAGCTTTGGGAGCTCCACTGAGACCTCAAAATAATGCCTAAAGGTAGAATCAATCTTCATGTTAACAGAAATGTTGGGGCAGCAATTGTCTCTGTCAGAATGATCATTCTCTCATATAACAACAGGGTGACAGCAATCACAGTGATTTTTTCCTTAGGCAATCTGCATAAATATGAAGACAACTTGTTCAGGCCTCACTCCTCACTGTCTACTGACTCCTCTTAGGGAGCACACGCAACTGCCTTGGGGAAAGCAAGGTACCCTTTTTCAAAGCAGATTCAAAAACTGAGCACAAACTAGCCACATCTGATTTTTTTCTTTTTTCCTTTTTGTGAGACACTAAAACTTATCCAATCCTAAGAAAATAAATTGCATATTCACTACATTAAATAAATACAGCAGTTGGGTTTTCCAGCTTTCAGCATTGACTTTCATTAATATGGTACGAGGCAGAGCAAAGACTGCATGACAAAGAATACTCCCAAAAGCTTACATGAATACTGTTTCATCAAAATTATCATATTAAAAAATCTAACTTTAGTCACAGATATCATGGCTTCATTAATCAGCAGTTGAAGTACATAAATCTGCATTTCAGGAGATATAACTCTTTTCCAGAAGCTTGAGATTTAACATCCACATTTTCACAGAAGAACTTGAAGAAAAATAAGGAGAATAGGGAGTACTGCTCTCATTTTCACAACATATGTAAATCAAAATTTCTTTGATATTGAAGCTAATGTAATACAGATTTTTATGGTGTGAGAAATATGATTTATCATCCTAAGAAACAACATGCAAGGACTGTAAGTACTCAAAATGCATGGACTTTAAGCACTACACCTAGGCTGACAAACAAGATACTCCCAAAAATCTCTTGAGCCATAATCTATAAACAAAGAAAGTGCAATTGAGGCAACCATAATCACTTTTAGGGTCCATTTGAAGATAAATTGCCTTTCTAATTAACACTATTCACAAACAGATTTTGGAAATACTGCATACTTCTGTGAAAAGGATTATGTAAATAGCATATGTTTCCACAATTGTTGACTTTGCCAAGACTTCTATTTATTCAGTGGAGCAGTCTAGCAGGTGTATGCAGTAAATAATGCAGGTTTAAAAAATCATCATCCATGTGACAATATAAATTTACCCAAAAGCCAAGCTTTAAAGTTTTTTTTGTATGAATAATGTATACAATAAAAAAAGGAAAATGCATAATTAACAACTAACCAGAAATATAATATGTATTTTCAGGTGAGTAGTGTGTACGTACAGCATGTAGCTGATATAAATTTTTATATGCAATTACTGTTGCAGGTAAACATTGTATATTTTATGAGTTGGAATTAGTGGAGTGACACCACAATTAAACTGAGATGAGCTTCTATCAGATATTTTTTGAGCCCTTTAAAAATCAACACACATGCTCATACTGTCTGGAAAATTGCTGTCCTTAAATGGTGTAGAAACTAAGTTTACTACTGAAATAGATAATATTTTGTTACTGGATTTTTATCACTTTACCTATTTAAAAGTGAAACATCTAACTAAAATTAGTTTTCTTGGGATTCTCTTTCAGATCAGCAAAGCATCCACATTCCCCTACCTGTAGAAGGAACCCAGATGAACTGGTTGGCCCTGTAACAGCAGTGATGTTGTACTTAGTCCAAATATGTGATTGTGACATAATTTTAAGGAGACGGGATGCCTAAAGGCTGCTATAAAAACATAAAAAGGAGACAGGCTTGAAGGCTCTTCCTCAGATCTAAAATAAAAACTACAGGCTTCAAAGTGACATGGAAGTTAACAATGATTAATCTGTTTTGATGACCTTGGACCACCTAAAAGGGATAGGTACACATTACAGTAAATTGTATTAGCAGTAGAAAGGTTATTGGCAAAAGTGACTAGTTGATTAGTTTTAGCCATGTAAAATCCTAATTATTTATCCAGGAGAGTATTTGAGACTATATATAAATTCTCACTGACCCAGCAGTCACACAGGCTATATTCAATGGAGATAAACTGTTAGGATAAATGGTTCTGTCAAAAATGACTCATTTTTTTCAATTTGAAAAACTGATCTTAGATCAATTCTACCCTCAGTAAGCATTTCCTGAAACACTGCATGCTATTCCCTCACCTGATTCATGCCTATTTATCCATTAAGTCTGGCCACAGGTATATGTTGTATATCCTCCATACTGGGAAGCAATGCCTGAAGAAAATGTTAGAGATTATTTATAAAAAGCATCCTCACATTATGTGACACATTACAGCAATTACTTGTGAACTCTGCAACAAGGTCTCACTCATCTCAATGCCCTAATGTATAAACCACAATGTTTGGGTTAATGGCACCTCCCTAAATGTATCCATTTACATATGATAAAGCTTGTGGCCTTGAATCTGCTGCATGTTATCAGCCTCTATCCCCAGTCTACTTAGGGAGATATTGTCCACAGTCTGAAAAACAACTAAATGAATCTGATGCTACTTTCTTAACATTCAATAAAAGGTATAAGATATTTACAAAGCATGTAGTTCTGTAGAAAGATAATCCTCTAGCAAGCTTCAATAAAAAAAGTTGATGATGCTGATCTTTCTACAGCCTTTCCGAGGAAAAGACTTCCAATGTTAATGTAAGCATTTTACTATTAGATAGATGTACTAGACGGTATTCCAACAACAAATTAAATGTGCAGAGTTATACTTCTTATAGTGATATCCTGCCTTCTTTCATTCCAGCATAGTCTGCTATTTATGTATAGCCCTTAGCTATCAGCAGTCTTTACTCCCACAAAACGACAATGATTTCTTTACAGCATAAATGCCAACTTCATGCAGCAGAGAAAGAACAGAAACATTGAACTAATTATATGATTATAAATGATCCTTAAGGAAGTCTATTTGAACTCAGTGTAAAAATAAAACTTCTGTGCCCCAGTTCACAGCTTCGCTCAAGTGGACTGTAACTTTTATTAAAAAAAAAAAAAAAGCTGTGAGAATGTTGCAAAATGAGATGACTTATCCAATTAAAGTTTGTGACATGCTCACCTTTTGGATAAATAAAAATTAAGTGCTAGCTCATACTTTTTTCCTGAAACTAGCTACAATTTGTTCTATCTCTTTGTAAATTTATTAAATCTTTTGGGAGTAATTTAGCTGAAGTGTATTAAATAAATATATATCAATCATTATCAAACCAGTGGTGATGTTTACTGAAAACAAATTAGTAAGGTTCTAACTGGAAAGAAGTAATTTGCCTCTATGCACAATTAAAATAAATTTCTCCTTTGCATTCCTCCACCCTTCCCTCCAAAATATTCCTGCTTCCTCTGAAGTTCTTTAACAAATGCTTATAAAAAGACTACTTAAAGATAGAAATTATTCCATGTTTATAATGACCTGACTTGGATGTAAAGGTTTCAAATGAATAGATATATAAACACATCTACTGACTATTCTCTAGGATTAAACCAAGTCAAAAAGACGTTAAATGGCCAAATCTAAAGCAAAAGTCCAAATATTCTTTGTGTTTCTAGTGGTTATGAGCCTGCACTTTCTTACATGGCAAGGTTATTTGAGTATTTCAGTACCTTTGTTTTTGCCCATCTCTTTTCTTTGCTAGAAATACTATGTTTCCGATGAATGCAGTGTCTTCTTTTCCTATAATTTTCTTGCTAAAAAATATTATTATATGCCCTTGCAATCATATAAGAAGTTCTCTCATAAAATGAAAACTATTAGCGAAAGCAAGGATCTTGGAGAAAGAATGAGCTCTATTTCAGTTTGTCAAAAAGCTCCCAAAATCACACTGCAGCTCCCTCACAGACTTCATATTGATGACACAAGAGAACAACTTAAAGGAGAAGTGCAGTTAGCTGGAAAGGGGGACCAAACCAACCAGTGGGACCTTCCTCTTCAATGATTGCTTCACATCCCCTCTGGGAAGCTGCAATCTCAAATAAAAAAGACTACTCAACGTATAGCTGGGTGTATAACACCTGTAACCTGACTGCTAGAGATTAAAGCAATGAAACAGCAGAAATAGGACATAGTGGAGAAGTTAAGCTGTTCTCAAAGAGATTGTAGCATTTTCTGAGATGAACTGGAGGACTTCTAGAAACTCATGTGGAAACAACTGACTTCAAGAGAACCAAACAGGAAGACAAGTCATTGGCAAATATACCACAAGAGAGGTAAGTAATATAAACTAAGTGGAACAAAAAATTGTACTGAAAAGCCAAGTTTGGAATAACAAATCTTCCAGGGCACAGAGCAATAAAGCATTTCCAAGAAAAAGAGAAGGCAAAAAGGCTAATAATATTCAGACCTTAAATAGCAAAGAGCAATCTCACCAACTAAAGTTCAGTTGAAATACCACTCAAAACATCTGAGAAGACCAAGAAATCAGTGTATTTATATTTAGACAACAAATAAATACATAAATAAAATTGAATGCTTGGCTATAATTGACAATATTAACTGAACAGGCATATCTGGATAACTCAAAGGTGGTCAGCAGGAGACTTACGAACATGGGAATAACAGATTAAAATAAACTGCAAGAAGAACCTGTGAAGAGTGGGCAATGAATGCTCAAGAAAATCTTGAGACTAATAAAGTTAATTGAATAAACATGTATCACAGAATTTCTACAGGTTGAAAGTTACCGGCTAAAAAGGAGGAATATAGATTGGCAATATATATACAGATACTGTGTGTGTCTTTTGAACTAACACAAAAATAGTGACTGAATTATAAAAGAAAAGTTATTGAGATGTAAGAAGAAGATACACATTAATGAGAGAATCTGCTGAACAGTCTCATATCAGAGAGGACTATGATGTCTAAATTTTCAGACACCTTTAACGACCTTCTCTATTCCTGAGTGTAAAGGATTCCCCCTAGTTGAAATACAAACTGTGATCTTAGCACACTAAAATTAAACAAAGAAACCTCTTTACTGTTAACTAATAAACATAATAAGTCCAAAGAAATACATACAAGGAAAATTTAAGGAAATTAAAAGGAGGAACTAAAAGGGTGAAGCATTCACATCAGTGGAATAAGTATTCAAAGACTCAAGCTCAGAGTAAATGTAAGACAGCTTTCATAAAAACTTTTATCATACATTAGAGAGTCAGGAAAGTTACATGGCAAAATAAAAGGCAATTTAAATTACATAAAAGATGAAGATTTATTCATGTGGTGGAAACATTAAAGGATGTGCCCTCATAAGTTATATATATTTGGGCTACAAAATGAAGCCCAACAGGATTTTGAGAAATAATTTGCAAAAGAGTAAAAAAAATCAGTAATTTTTTTTTTTCAAATACATTTTAGGCAAGAAAACTGCTATAAAGTCTGTACAGTTATTGAATGATAGAAGCATAACCATCTCTCAGGAATGACAGCTATTACAGAGAAAACTCAGATCTTAGGGTAATTTGCAGCCCCTGTTCAGGAGCTTAAGTAGATCTATCTTTGAAAAAAAAAAGAAATACAGGAACCTTATCAAATGGAAAATATGAGTGAGAAAATACTAAGATATAACCATAACCAACAGCTCTTTTCCAAGACTTCTGATGAAGCTTAAATATATACTTGTAAGCCTACCAACTATTAGATACAACACACAATTTAAGTCAGGCTCAAGCCAAATGTAACCCCAGGTTTGCACCAGTGGCAGAATATGAGGGAAGAGAAGAACACAAGGAAATTACAGGTCTCCTGCTACAATGAATAAGCATCCATAGAGCTTTGGTGGAAGGAAGCATTACAAAGATATCCTTCACAGATGGAAAGGATGACTATGAGAAAAAACCAATCTGGACAAAAAAGTGTATTTGGATTAAAAAAATTTTCACTGTGCCCATTAAAAGATACTTAAAGAAACTAAGACTATAATAAAGAGAAATGCTCCTGCATGGATTACTGACTGATTTAAAAACAAGAAGGAAAGGACACAAATTAGCAATACATTCTTGTAACATAGGAGATTATTGGTACAGTTCTGCAGTAGTTCATGCTGGGTCATCTGTTGTTCATGACAGTCATAAATGAGCAGGGAAAGAGTTGAATGGTAAAGAGACAAAATAATGCACAACATAGAAATTTTCTGATATAAAACTAAAAAATTTACCAAAATCACAATATTGAAAGATTTTTTGATACAATGACACTAAAGCCTATAACAGACTGACAAACACAGGAATAAATGTGAACAATGGGCTCTAAATGCTCTTTATACCTGAAGGTAAAGATTATATGTAGTTCACTGGAATCATCAAATTAATGGTAGTTTAAAAGGCAAATTAAAAGTAAGATTTATAAAAAAAGAAAGGTATAAAGACTAGAACAAAAAACTTCAATTTGCTACTCTCTTATTATAGCATTCTTTCATGATTTGAGCAGCTGAACAAAATTTTACCCCTCCATTTCATAAAGTAAAACAAAAAAAGACACTGAAAATTATGATAAGACTACTCAGAGGTTTATTATCTACTAAGGGAGAAATTAAACTGACTGAAACTTTTCACACAGTAAGAGAAAAATTTAAAGATCCAGGGCTACCTTGTATATTATGGAAGTAAAAATGGGATTGCTGTATTTAGGGAGAGGAAATTGGCAAAAAAATCATTTGGCACTTTTCTTGCTATCGTCTTTTCCTTATTATCTACTACAAGCTCCCATTGGAGATAAGGTTCTGGTAAAGACTGACATTGGTGTGATTCAACATAATCAACTCTGATTTTTATATTACTGCCTTTGTAGTTTATGGCTTGAAGTAGCTTAAATTTTAGTCACATTGAAAGTGGAAAAAAAAAAAATGTTCAGAAGTTGCCTAAAATCAGTGCAATTTGAGAACATACAAAAGCAGAGTAGGGAAAAATGGCAGACTTATTGACAAGTAGAAAATGGGAATTTGAAATCAGATGTGGATATGATCATCAAAAACACAAATGGAAGAAAGAGGCCTTGAGGAACTCTTGTATGACCTAAAATAGAAGTGAGAGATGGTAAGAGAAATAGAAGGATGTGAGTGTCTTAAAGCTAATATGGGTTAATATGATCAACAAAATCAAAACCAGATGCAAGGCAAGAAAAATTACTTGGAGGTTCTGAGAAATTGTGAAGACCATTTTGAGATTCTAGCCTCGCATTTAGATCAGGAAGATAGAAAGAGTAAATGCTGGACTGAACTGGATGCAGCTGGAGTGGGAAAGCAGATAATCAGAGAGGTGCTCAAGGAGATAACTGACCAAACGGCAAAGAGATGGAGAAATAATTCATGGATACCGAAAAAAAGGATGATTAGAGTAAATGGAAACAAGAAAAAGACAAGAAGAAAAGAAGAAATACAAAGTGGACTGTAAAGAATGACAAGTGAGTTATGGTTGGTCACACTGACAAGTAATCACTTATCTAGAAAGCAACTGCTTTAGAATTGCTCAATAGTGCAATGTATCAAGGTGTGAAGTAATTTTATGATTAATCATCTATTATATTAAGTAAATATGAAGAGAAATAAAGTATTATGAATCAATAACATAGATAATCAGCAATGGAGAGAACCAGTTAATCAATAAGTACATATGCAATTAATCAATTATGGAATTAAATAATTATTTGGAAAATAAAAATATCAATAATTAATTATTATGTATAATATGCAAAGAATATAGCCACTAAGAAAAAAAGCACACTGAAAATATTACTCTGGTCTTCCCTTTCACACATTCCTTATCTAGACATAAGGAAACACATTTAACTACTTCCCTTCATTGGGAAGTACAATTCATTGTGCTCTTCAGACAACTCATTATCTTGTGTCTATGGTAGAATTTGTTCAATCCTCAACAATATCTAGGGCAGCTTAAGAAGAAACTGAACTGTTGCCCTCAGAGGTCCCAGTTACTGTCAAGCACATACATTACTTTTGGAGACCTTTAAAGAGCAGAGATGCAGAAGCCATATAGTCTGTGCACTGCAGACTAGAGGCAGACTTCTCCTAATACCATGGCATATGACCCAATGTACAGTAATGTTACTGAAATTTCCTTCCTTTACTTCAGACTATGTGTCATCTGAGGTGCATTATGAAGGGGCTTGCACGTGGCTGGCAAATAGGGCATAGAACACAAGGGAGAGCATTCACTTCAGCAGGTGATGACACCTGGAGGCCAGGTAAATAGGAAATAGGATTAGGTCACAGGTGTGTACTTTTAGGGTAAAAGTCACTATCTCTTTGCTTCTCTCTCAGATCACAAGACTGCAGTGTCTCTAAAGATTGCATGTCTGGTGATCCAAATGGGAGTACAAACAGCCAAGTGCTCCGACCCGTGTCTAAATTAATCCATTTTATTCCTTAAAACACTCATTTACAACAACTTCGATATTAGAATCTTCCCAAAGTTGCCAGACAGTTGAACTGGATCTGCCTCAGTTTTACTTAGCAATCCAGAAATATCCCTGAAGCTTTTCTTTCTTGTTTCACTTTCCAACAGTCTTTCTTGAATGAGGATTATCAGAATGATACCTACATGGCTGGTGAGTACTTGCCAACATTCTTTATAATTAATACTCTACCTTGGTCTATCAATCACCTTATATGTTGATAAAAATAATAACCAAAACCATACAAGGAAACACAGAAGGCTAATGGGAATGAGAGTACAGAACACAACATGCCAGCATGAAGAACCATCCAAAGAGTTTTATATCCCAGTAAGACTGGATCACCTCCAGTCTCTAGAAAACAAGAATGTGACGACATAAATTCAAGAACAAGTATCACTAATAGATCTAACAAACCCAGGAAAACAGTATAAAACTGGAGCATAGCAAGTGCCATGTGCATATTTAGGAAACTGATAAAATGATCTTGTCAATTACAAAGTCATTATTAATCTTACTTTAATAGCTGAAAGGCTACAGAAGAAATTTTGAAGGAAAATATAATTAAACCCATAAAGGTAAAGGAAAAATGAAATAAAAGGCAATTTAAGTTTACAAAGTTATAAAGCTGTGTGCCAAGCTAAATAAATTTCTTTTCTTTTAAGTCTAGAAAATGAAAATTTAATTGGTCCAGAGTTCAGTAGAGCTAACACATGACAGTGAAAGTGTAGAACTTGTAACACCCCCTCTCTATTGGTAATATCTTAAAATTGAAAAGGAAAAAAACCAATGTGTTATGCTAGAATAATTTTGTTATTACAGTTCCATAAGTATTGGCTTTGGGATTAGTAATTGTTTTAATTCTTTGACTTTATGGTTACTTAATTAAGTTGTACTTTGCAATGTTGGAAGGTATCATCATAACAGCATATAATTAAAGAGATGGATGATACAGAAATGTGAAACAAGAGAAGGGGGAAATTTACAGTATTTAAGGGATACTAGACAATCTCGCTATAAACTGGTAACTTATTATACAGGCACAAGCAGAATTCATGCAGTAATTAACCACAGAAAGGCAATAAGACTTTCCAAAAGACAGGTTTCCCAAATTTCTTGAAGTTCATTACTAGTTAACAATATTCTTCTGAGCATATGGACATCAGAAAAGGTCATGGTGTCCAGTGACACTTCTGTAAATGTCAAATATATGTGCAATTCCAACTGATAGTCCTCAGCTTGTGTACAGGAATTACATTTATTCTATGAGCCAACACATCATGCTAAAACTCACCTTCAAATAAATAGCATCTTTGATGACCCTTACATTATTTGACTGTCATTCCAAATGACCATCCTGTGGCACAAACTTTGCATTAATTTTTATTTAAACCAATTCTCATCAGATTAACCAATGTGAATGTACCACCCAAATCCCCTTGTAGAACTGATCTACTATAGCTGTGTTACCAGCATACCTTCTCCCCCCACTAATGTCAGTGCTTAAAGGTTTCACACACTGATTTTCTCTCTCCTCATCACTAAACAATACTGTAGCATATACTGGAACTGAAAGCACCTTTAACTCTTTCTATTCAATGAAATGTCAATAATGTATCAATAATTAACTCATTAACATGTGAGTCATGGGCCTAGAAAGTCACACAACTGAAGAACAATTCCCACCCTGGTAGCAGTACTCTAGCCCCAGGCATAGGAAACGCTACTAATGAGTGGATTGTGGTTTTCAGTGTGAGTTAACATGCTGCAGACCCCTAAAGACTGTTTCTCCTGGAATCATCTTTCCTTGAAATGAAGATTCTTAGCTTGAGGCTGAATTCCTTGCACATATATGAGCATGTAGTCTAGTCAGCTCAAGGCTATATATTGTCTTCAAAATCATATCCTTAGACCTTGCAAACTCTGTATGTCTGTACTATCTTTGGAACCATTAG
Source organism: Lonchura striata (assembly GCF_050655825.1). NCBI lineage: Eukaryota > Metazoa > Chordata > Aves > Passeriformes > Estrildidae > Lonchura > Lonchura striata. The sequence continues at coordinate 78,067,689 of NC_140705.1, read as the reverse complement.
CTTAGAATTCAGTCATTTCTTTTATCTGCACTGTTTGCTGACATAACTTTTTAAAAAGAGCTATTTCTAGAAAATTACTTCCTTCTACCTTTTACCACTCAGATTTTTAAATAAAAACCCCCTAATGCTCTTAAAGAGAGATTAAACATGTCAAAATCACCCTGATCCAATGGTTTGAAGCCAAGAAATCTTTTCATACTGCTAAAATACCAGAGGTGTTGCACAAATGAGCATGAAAATGTTTAATCTAAGTTGCTCTTAAATTCTGACTACTTAGCAAACTATTTTCAGCTTATAATGTAAACATTTAGTGGTACACCAGTAGAAAAATATAGGTCAGATCTTTCTTTTAAACTGGTTTTGTGCAGTTAATTTTTATTTTTAAAAAATGAAATAAATGATGCTGTAAGACTATGAGAAACTTTGGTACTATCATCTTTCTGACCACCTGCCCAGCCAGACTTTTGTTTCTGTTCAATTTGATTGTTTCTTTTTCATTAGACATATTTCTATTTAGAGAAAACTAATATTTATAACAGACTCTTTCTCAAACAACAGTGGCTTGTGCTTATAAGTGAGGATTTATTCTTGTCATAGCTACTACCTGCAGGAAAATGACCACTGGCTTTAAGGGTTTAAGAAGATTTTAGTTGAATTCCATTAATTTTGTTGCATGAATTAGGACTTATTGTGTTTGACATTAAAAAAAACTACAAATGTAAAGAACTCTTGTTATCCAGAAGAACAGGCAGTCTAATTATTCATTCACAACCTATTACAAGTCCTTACCTGCAAGGTAACAGAATAGTTTCCTTCCTAGATTTAAATTGCAACTTGCACTGAACTGCTGGATGGGGAATTAAACTATTGATATCTTCACACTAATGAATTTCATACATCTGAATTCCATCTGTATTTTGAGATGAGCCATATATCTGCAACATGGAATGCACTGGAGCACAATGGCTATAGCTACATGAATGCAAGTCAGAAAAGTCGGATTAAAAAGTAGAGGCAATAGTCTACATGCAACTTCACAAAAAAAACCTCAACCAAATCACAGAATTAAAAAAATACCATGGATTAGAAGTGGAAGAAAATTTCCTAGATTGCAAAATGTTTGCTTTGATTTGGAATTGCATCATACAATGATTTTTTTTTTTTCTTTTAAGTGGCTTGCAGGATTTTCCCATAGTATTCTGCTTATTTGTTCACAGACAATGTCAGGTTAAACAAGCAAAAGGGGCAAAAAAGTCCTGATATTTGTTCTATGCCTAAGTTTATTGAAAATATACCTGTAGTTTTCTATTTTCATATTTAAAGGTTATACTGTTTTACACAAGAGGGAAATTTGTACTTCTTACAGGGAGATACCTATTTTCTATGAGTTATTTTACAATATAATTTCTGAGGCAAGGTTCAAGCATTACTTCTTAAAATTATATGTGTCATGTGTTTAGAGTAGAAAACTGGGAAAGTGATGTTTGGAATACCAATGCTACAGATGTAGATTACTGTATCCACTGACCTATCAAATTATTTCTATATGACACTAAGAAATAAATTAATATTTAGCTTTATTCAATCCTGCTACTTGCAGTAGAATCCCTGGTAATAAAATCAACTGCTGCGATTTTGCATTTTTATATATGCAAGACATGCAAAATGATAGCTCTCTTCATAATAAGCACTTATATGCTTACCTGAAGATCAACAATAATACCTAGCATTAGTGAAAGTTTGGCATACAGAGAACCCAGAGAGTCTATAGGTTTGGACCTGAGCTTCCTTGTCCTGGAACATGGTTAATTTAGAACAGGCATTAAGTGAATTTGAGAGATGGCATTGAGGAAGATTCTTTATTGACCAAAATATTGAAAGACAGAGGATTTAACTATACTGAACTAATTTTAGAAATATGCTTTTAGGAAAAGGACATATACTTTTTTATATCTTACTGTCTACAGGGCAAAAGACAATGTAGAACTATCTTTTAGCATGTTTAAATGATTAGGCTATATATTTTTCTTATTAGCTTACATTAATGAGATATACATTTAGACTATAATATTTTCAACTAACTAAACTCCACAAAAAAGATTAAACATCAAAACATATTGTCTTTAACACAAACTGAATTTTTCCAATTAAAAATGCTGCCATCCTTCTTTGATTTTAATTTCATTACACACTTTCTGAGTAATGACTTACATTACACTAAGGGACACTTTCAATTCAAACCCAGCTATAAATTTAGGTACTTGAAGATTCAGATTTCATGAAATCACAGATTAATTGAAATGCTTTAGTAATAATTTGGAAGTTGAAAATATTCTTTTTATTATTTTACTCTGTAATTGCTAGAGTTTTTGCTATTTTTTGAAAAGCAATTTCTGTTTCCTCTTTCAGTTAGCAGGTAGTGAAAACATAATCACATTTATTGTAACAGAAAAATATGGGCCAACAAACAGAGGATCTCTACTCTTGCTGTGTTATATAGGACTTATTGGATTGTCATTATGTAGGACTTGAAGCACCAGGAGAGAGACACCATCTTTCTTCAACAGACAGACTCTTAACTATGCATATTATTCCCTTTGTCTGTCTGTAATACAGGGTAAAAATAAAAGCAGTGAAGTGGCTCTACTTTCATACAGAAAAATGAAAGATGAAAATATGTGAAGATCACACCAGATATTTACTTTTAAATGTGTGTTTGTTTGCATGTGTGTGTGTGTTAGTGTCCCAAATTGTATTTACAAATACAGAATTTCAGATGTAAATCTGCTATGGGGCTGAGCCTTTTTCTTTTTTGGCTTCTTTTCAGCTGCACTTGGATGCATGAGTGCTATGTAAAAAAAAAAAAAACCCAAAAAAACCCAAAAAAAAACCAGAAAAACAAAACAAAACAAAACAAAAAACCCAATAACAACAGCAACAAAACCAACAAAAAAAACCAAAAAAAAAAAAAACAACAAAAAAAAACAACCAAAAAAAACAAACCCCAAAAAAAGAGCAAGCAAATCACAGTAGTCATTCCTGAGCTAAAGCCACATGATTAAAGTTTTGAGAAAGCACCAATAAATATATCAGTATTTTACATACATTTTATTCTGTTTTTTCCAAGCATTTTCTCAATCCAATGAAAATTTGAAGTAATTGATTCTTAAAGTACAAGTCAATAAGGGAGGGCTTTAGTGAGATTACTTATAAAGATTTCTAGCCCACATTCTTGTAATCCAAGGTTATTGCTTGTATCATCATACTGACAGGTTTATCTTAATAAGAAATATTTTGTGCTAGGAGAATTTATGCTTTTATGCTCAATTACAGTTTTATGTTGGAGGTATTAAGCAGGCAATAAAAACAGTCTACCTTACATCTATTATTCATTTTTCATATGCATGGTCATGAAGGTATGATACCCTTGGAAATGTATTTCTCTTGTCCTTATTAAGCAAACAATTTGTATTAATTTTGCTTATCTCAAACCTTACCATTTCCAGATGGGAAAATAGTAGGTCATAAATTACATAACTCTAGAATAATGGTTCTTTCCCTGATGCCTTCAGTTAGAATCGGATTCCCGTCACAAGAAACATTGCATAAATTGAAAAGGAAATAGTCTCTGCCACAAAGAGTTCTAAAGTCAACAAAACATAAAACGGGAAAATTGATATTCCAATACTCTGCATGTGAGAGGGTCTCATTTGGAAGAAGGCAACATTTCTTTCTAAGCAAAACAAAGAGTATAGCATCCAAACATAAAATCCTAACTGCAAATTTAAGAAATCATACAAAAACAATAATAAACATTTGAAACGTCCCAGGATCTGAAATTTTCTTTCCCCACCCCTGCCAGTATAGTACTGTACATGGTGCTAATGCAGAATAATAATCTGAAACAAAGCTCAATAATCACAGTTTGCTGCAGGTTAAGAAACCAGTCTCAATAATTATGTTCATTACCATGATGGGTTAGTTAGAGACCAGTAAAAGCTCTAAATGTCCTTTGTGATCTCAATTAAATTGTTACTAAGAAGAATACCTAAGGAAAATCTCAATGTTAACTTTTACTTCCACGCAACACAATGAAATGCTCTAATGCAAAAACTCCATAGGTCCCTACCCTCTATTTCAAGTGACAGACTAAATTAACTCTACCCTAACATTTTAAATTATTGAGCTAACATACAAGAGTCACAGGAGAGAACCTACTACTGATCATTAGGTAGGCTTGGATTTTCCAATCTTTTAGGTTTTTTGTTGAAAGTATTCAGTAAGAGGAAACATGGAATCTTTTAACAGTGTGGTGATACACGTGGTCACTAAGCCCTGATGAGACAGCACAGTGAGACCTGAAGCCTGAAACAGGAACATTTAGAGAAATAGATTAATTCATCAGTTCATAACTCATCAGCAAATTATACTGCTTGGATTCCTTAAAGATATAGCCAGTAACTAGGCTGGATTAAGGTAAGAGCAAAGAAGAATATACTGAGAAAAATCTGCCTCTTTGAATGCTTGCAGTGCTACAGGGTCATGATTTTTCTAGGTTCTCATTAATCACGGGACATTCTCTCACAATTAACTAACTATTGGGTATATTCTCAATGACATCCTGGGAGGGAGAAACTCCATCTTCAGCATTCAAAAAGACCAAAATCCAAAATCTCATTAAATAACACATCTATTAGGCTTAAGATGTATTTAGTTATAAATGTACTTAAAAGCCACAAGTAGGTATTAATTAATAAACCCATTGTAGGAAGCATTACATTCTGTAGCCAGGAGGCCCATCTTAAAATCTGAGAATGCATTATATGTCTTTAAATCCAAATTTGCCAGTCCTATATTTATATAGTCATTATATGGCCACAATCATTATATGATTTTTCTTTTCCAGACTGATTTCTGTAAAATAATGCACAGTTTTGCATCAATATTTTTAGGAAATAGCATGGGGGAATCTGAGCAGTCTTCTCATGTTAACATGACTTGATAACAGCAAGGGATGTGCGAAGAATTTGTGTGTACACAGGGTGTGTGAACAGATATTCCAAAACTGCCTCTGCTGATAGGGTGTTTGCCCCAGACGTGATAATGAAGAAATTAAGAGTCATGGTCTGCTTAATGCGACCACCAGCTGGATTAAGCAGTAGCACAGTTTACAAGAGAATAACAGTGAGTTTGAAAGGAAGCATTTTTAAAAGGGCAAAAATCTCTGCCTGAGTAGATGGCAGCAGCTGCCACACAGCATTTGATACTGCCAGAAGCTGCCCCACTGGCACTGTGACCCCACCTGCCAAAGGCTGCCCCTCCCTGCCCTGAGGGAGGTGACAGCACAGGTGCAACACGCTGGTCCCTCAGCAGCATGCTGCTCAGTGGATCACATGGAGCAGTGCCAGCAGGTGGGGAGGTTTAAATATGGGATTTGCCCACACAGGAAAGGGGGTGCTTGTAACCCACTCTGTGTGTCCCTGTGGGCAGGATGCATCCAACTGTGTGAGGCATTTGTGTGTGGTGAGACGAGAACTTCCTGGGAAAGAGTACAAAATGGTGTTCAGCAAATTCAAATATGTTTACAGTCTCTAGGTGTCTCATGTCATGGTTTATCTGTTGTGTTGCTGACTTTGATTATGTAAGTGTAATTCACTCATTGCCAGTTAATTACATCTTGTTAATAAATCAATAAACCTCTTCAATCCCTACCTGATCTGGAAAAAAAATATGCAGTTGTTCCTTGCAATGAGGCTATTCCATTTTGCTCTCATTCCTATGAAGGCAAACATACTATGTTCTAAGAAAGCTGAGTGCCTGCCTTTCTTACTAAATCATAACTCACTTCTGAAATGGATGTGAGCATCAGGACCAGACGGTGTAATGCATCACTATCTACACGGTGGTAGATCACAGAGAAATGGGGAGAGGTATTGTGGGAAGTTTTCTGAAGGTGAAAAAACAATCCTCTCTAGCCTGTATGCCTGAAGTTAGAAATAAATCATTGTCTGTGCCCAGCAACAACGTGTTCTGCAGAAAATACTGCCTAGGGAACAGCCAGGGTCACTGCTAGCTCTGCTTAGCTGCATAGGTGGTCAGGGAAATTTCATCTGGGCCATGTTGTTCACTTAAAGCAGCCTTCAAAGTTGCTACTCATAGAGGAAACAGTGCAAAGAACTTAATGTAAGTTTGAATGCACTTTCCTGATCTCAAACACTATTTTTCTCTGTATCAGTGTTCTTCTGAATACACGTTATTTAGGACAGGTATTGATTACAGACAGTGTGTGTAATTTGTAAATTCATTGTGTATGAACTATATAGAATTGAAAATAAATAATCAGAACATTCAATCTGTAATTATCTATGGTTATTTTTAGCATATTTGTGTGCCACTAATATAATTAGAATTCCTACGAACTCTATTGATAATAACATACTTAATGGGACAACTTGAATGCCTGGGATTTGATCTTGTATATTTGGAAAGGGGAAGAAAAAAATTCGAATTTTAAATACCTTGTTATAATAATTTGGGTTAAAAAAATACAGGAAAAAACAGTACATATGATATAAAAAATCCACAATGCCTCACTCTACCCCCTGCACAAAGCTAAAGGGGCTGTAAAAAATCTTTGTCCCCCAAAAAAATTACAAGGGCTATATAATGTTTCCTTTGCAGTTTCTTTTCTTTAATCTTTCAATATTTTCTAAGAAATTGAGGGAAAAGTATTTAAATCAAAATTGCGACTCATTTCAAGTGGCTAAAACCAAATAAATGTCTCTAATGCACTACCATATTGCTAAATGCTCCCTCATGAGGTTCACATAACCATCCTCAGGACAGATTCATTTCCTAAAGTACTACTTTGAGAGTTCACACATCAACCCGTAAAACCCCCCATGTTCCAGGCTTTGAGAAACACATTAATATTATCAACATAAAACTGTTTTGCATCATGCAGGACCGCTACCAAAGCTCATAGTCTCTGGTGTAGCTGCATTAATATTTATTGTCTCAGATACAACAGCTGCCAGAGCTCAGTAAGGTTCGGATAGTCAAAGAACTGGGTTCCCCATAATCTTTTCTGACTCTGTCCTACACTTTCTATCAAAGCAGTTTCTACAGACACAAATATGGAAAAATTTTAGTCTCAGATTAGATGTTGTTTGTCCAGGAGTTATAAGTGTTAAGTCATTCTATTTTGGAAGCAGGAAGAAATTAGGATTCTAAAACCCAATCTTCATCCTTGCTAATACCATTCCTAAAGACTCAGAAAGTCTTTCACTCTGTGAAAGACAATACCTGAAGTTCCACAATGCAAGTTCGACATGATGACTTCCATCATACAATAGGCATAGAAACTAGGTGTTCATACAGTATCCATCACTGCAAGCTCTTATCCCTCCTTCCTCCATTATAGAGTTTAGGCAGAAACTAGTAGATTTTAAAACTACAAGTGTTGGAAAGGATGGAGAAATATAATTGCCTGGCAAAAGATTCACAATAGTACAGCCAGGATGAAAACAATTCCCCTTACTCTCTGGACAATACCCTTACCTACAGATAAGTCCAAAAGTCAAATGGACTGTTCCATCTCACCCCCAAAATGTATGGTTCATCCCACACCTGTAACCCTCCCCTGAAACATCAGGTGTCTGTAACCCCATTGGCCCAAGCCTTGTTCCAGCCCACCTTGAAGCCCCCTGATAAGAGGGCTGCGAGGGGCTGGACGCTCTCTTGGATCTTCCCCCCTCTTAGAACTTCCACCCTCTCCTGGAGCATCCTCTCTACCCCTTGTCTCTCCCCTCCCCCATCCCCTCAGCCCTGTTACGTGCTGCGTCTGGCAGCTCCAAGCAAGACCTTTCACCATCCCTAATAAATCTTATATCCTAAGAGCAGCCTTCAGAGATCTCTCGTCTCCATCCATCAAAGCCATCCAGGAGCCCAGCACTCACTAAATACAAGTATTTAGTGATGGAAGAAATTCTAGATATATCATTCACTCTGGAAGTGAACTCTCTCTGAAAAAAGACACAAACTATAAAAATACAAATACTATAAATCACAGCCATTATTATCTCTTTAGGCTTCCCCACCTATTTGAATGCAAAGTGCTGGGAACACCAAACTGTGACAGTATGACAGATGTGTCAGGGTCAGGGTGTGCTCCCCACATCCTGCAGTGGGGCCCTCTGTGCTCAAGGCCAGACCTCTGGTAAGACAGCAGGGTTTCAGAAGGCTCTGCTGCCTTGGAGAGCCTCATGAAAAGAAGTTGCTTCCTCCAAGCAGCTAGGCCAATGAGCCTCAGTAGAGGCTCCACACTTCTGAAGATGCTTTTAAGCCAAGGCTCAAAGCCCCAGCCCCTGCCTAAGCTGAGCTTCTGCAGCCTAACTCTGACCCACTGACTGATATTCCTGGCTTGACCCTGAATTCTCCTCATCACTGTGGACTTCTCTGTGGTGATGTGGTCTGCTGGTTCAGCACTGGTTGCTGTCACCCTTACCTTGCCAGTGAGGCCATGGTTTATGTCCCTGCTGCTCCCTGAGAAGATGTACACAGAGCATGTTAATTAGATTGGGATTTTCAGGGGACACAGGCAGGAAATATGTAACAGTTCATGAGTTCCAAAAATGTTTGGGAAGATAAACAGCTACAAAAGGACTTTCTGGTGCTCCCAAGGAGCAGCCCATTTCAAAGATGAGAAGAAAATGACAGAACTGAATCTGGACCACCCAGAAACTCAGTCAGCATCTTAATTTTTAAGCCAACATTTTTAGCTATATATTTTGTGGGGGGTGGGGGGGGTGAGAGTGACTGTAGGTAAACTAACTGAAGCAACGAGCTCTTGACGAGGAAAACTGGAAAAGTTAAATGATAGCAGATCGTTCCTTTTTTCAGCAGGAAAAAGATTAGGTCTCTGTACCAGCTAACAAGCCTGTGAAACCCTGCTTCTGAGAAATCCTTTTCCTTGCCTTTCAGAGAAGACATGCTTCACAGCTGAAAGTGCACACAGACAGAGAGCATGGCCCTTGAGCCTCACTTCTGGAAAGCCCAGTACAGAGTTTGGCAGTTTGTGAAAGGCTGTTGCAAAAAGATAGGACTAATCAGTTGTCCATATCCATGGGGTATAAAACAAGGTATAAAGGATCTTAACTGCAACAAGAAAGACTCAGTTTAGACATTAGGGAAAACTAATAGAAATGGCAAGGGCAGAAGAGCTCTGCTAGAATAGAAAATCTCAGGCGATTGTGGAATCTCAACTGAGAGATTAAAGAAACATCAGTGAAGAAACACATTTGTAGAGTTAACTGAAGAAAGACAGAGCAGGGGAAAGGAAATTAGATGACATGTTGAAGTCTCTTTCAGCCTGTTTTTTATGATTCATGATCTCTTGATTCTTACTTTGGAGCTGATAATACTTATGTGATGAGCAATCATTCTGTCTGAATTTCCTTTGGGGAAAAAAAGAGTCCTGGTAATCGAAACCTGCTGATAGTGCATCCAGCTGATGAGTTTTTTATTCGGATATTCATAAAAGGATTCATATTCATGTGCAACAGAAATACATATAGTGCTCTCTGGACATAAATACATTCAAATGAGAATCAAAGAGGAAAATAACATACTCCCTTCCTAGAAGTAAGAGAAACTGGTCAGTAATTAAACCAAAAGAGGTGACAGTAGGGGAGAAACCCCCTCCAAGAGATACACCTACAGAAAATTATGACATAGCAATTGAGGGAATATAACATCCATTACTGATAAACTGCAAAATCTCAGGTCCTTCCAAGCACAATGAATAATTGGCTGATGGCTACAAAGAAGCATGACATAGTGAAATTATAATTTGTTTTGAAAGACTTGAGTTTAACAATTATTTTTAATATAAGAATTACTAAAAACAGTTTTAACTCCCCAAAGTAAATTAATAATGTATTATTTTCCTCGTTCACCTGTTAAAACCAATGGTATACATAAGATACATAAAACAAATGCAGATGTTACAGATGGAAGAATTGAGTTCTACATTGGGATGATGTAAAAAAAGTTTTGCATCAGGATGAGAAATGCTATCATAAAATGAGAGAAAAGGGACAAGATGAAAGAGAGCACATCGGAAGTTTCCCTTCATCCTCTATCTAGCCTTCTATCAAAACTGCCAGTCGTGGCACTCTATCAGACACTGAGCACCGTCGCAAGGCATGAGCTGCACCATCAGCCATGCTACTGTTTTCTTGGCTTAGATGAAGACCTAGTGAATTATTGTATACAGTTATCTATATTTAACTGCTATTTTAAATATTGCAGGAGAACTGAATGGAGCTCATTTGTTCATTGAGACACAAAGAAATGTGCCTTACAGAAAAGGTGTCAGAATTATTGATGATGTACAATGCTAAAGCTGGCAAATATTCTCCTGGTTTAAATATACCTGTAAATAGGGAGCTACTGGGTGTGCAAGGATACATAAAACTAGGCCCTAGCTGGCACTTCTTGCCTTTCACAGCCAGCTACAGCCTGGTTTTCTGATATTTGCTACTGTCAGCCTTCTGGTTTTGGCAGTTCTGGCTTTAAATTTTGATTCCCATAACCAGTTTCACAGGCTGCAGTAGCTTGAGTAAAAACTTCCTCACTTCACACATCCTACTGGATTTAGGACATGTATTGCTTTTATTTGATAACTAAGTCACCAAAACATTATGTCCTCTAATAGAGTAAAACGCATAGTCAAGAAATTAAAATAAATAAATAATTTTTTAAAAATCAAAGCTAAACATAAATACACACAACTTGATCTATCTAAAAATAAAGGAAGGCATATCCTACTCAGAACTTTGAAGGTGCAATTGCTCTGTCTCTGGAATTTGGTTGCCTCAAACTGTAAATTCCTGACCTTCAGACATATTCTAAATTTTTCCATGCAAAATGACTGCATTCTTACTGTCTCAAACAGATGCAATACTCCAAGAGAAATCTGTTTAGTGAAATAGCTGATGACTCAAGTCAGTATTTCACAGTAAACAGATCCAGAAATATTCTTCAGATTTGGAAAGCGACATACTGGCCATGTCCCAAATCCTGGAGATACATTCCCTATCAGTATTACCAGTGGATTAACACTACAGCAGCACAGTAAAGATGTACTATTCTAAAATAGGTACAGGTAGCTCCAAATCTGTCAGAAAAGAAGGAAATATGCATCCTAAGAATATCATATATCTTCCTGTCTTAAAAGGTCTTTGCTCTTATTACAGTGCCCTTGGCCATGTAAGAGAGTTTCCAGCAGCAGATAACACAAAAGGACCAGACTGAGCCCTGTGTGAGAGCTGCAGGAACTCCACCACTGTCCACATGCCCCCAGACGTGTGCTGGCTTTGCTTGAGCTCTGCTGTAGCTGTAGCTTTGTGGGGCACCTCACTTTACTCCCTCCTCACTTTCCCTCTCAACTCCACCTCAACCCTTTTTTCCCTCTATTTTTTTTCAGTAGCAGAGGCAGGGGGCGAGGGGGGCATGTATGTGATAAGCTCTGTAGCACTTTGAAAACTGAAGGGTTAGTGGCACAGAGAACACATTCAGCACAACTGGTCACTCCCACCTCCCCTCTATCTGTCCAGATGGCACAAAGCACTAGAATTATGGAGCCAACTTTTATGACAGAAGTCTCCCCATCTGCTTCTCTGGTTGTTCAAAAAGGCTTCGCAGACGAACTACATTAAACTAAGAAAGTACCAGCTCAGCTGCTTGAATGTAGAGGCGAGCTTTAGTGAAAACAGGGAAAACGCCTAATCTTTATTGTGTAACACATAAGGCACCCTCTGCAAAGAAGTGGTCTTCGTCATGTGCGAAGTCATGCATTTCAGGCATTTGTATATGCCCATTAAATTTTTTCCCCCCCATATATTTAATCCATCTGTGGAGCTGTTCAGACAATCAGGACAAGTGATATAGCTGCTTGTTTATATGGAGTTTTGACAGCTACAACTTCAAAACCTACTGGATCATAGGAAAAATCAAAGGAGAGGGTTTTTAAAATAAAAAGTTGCTGAATGCATACTTCTGTATATTCTCAGGAGTGTACAGTTTCTATAAAAGCACTGATTTTGCATTCTTAGTAAGGTCAAAAGAATTGTGATTTCTTTTTTTAACACACCTAAGATTTTAGGAAAAAATATTTTAAAGTAAAAATAAATACATATTATGTTTATATGCTATTATTAGCTATTTTAAGAATTAGAATGTAAATAACATATTTGTTTTGCAGTATTACATTAGCTTCCCGATAAAGGACATTTTCTTTTGGTTTGAAGGAAATGGAAATCTTGTACCATAGACAGATGCTTCTTAGTCTCACTTCAAACAAGAGAGAATACTGTATGGTCAACAGCAATTCCCAAACTTTCAAGCTAAGTAATATTTTCTTGCCAAAAGAATGCATCAAATGCATTTACGTGCTTCTACACTACATTATGAAGGATATTTTAGAGGATCTTATGATCCTGGTATTCTGGTAATAAGAATATGCTGCTCATTCAGTGATACTGTCTAAAAAATCAGTATTTTAATATGTTTAAGTCAATGTGCTTTAGGTTTCATATCCTAAATAACTCTGTTATCAATACCAAAGGACATCTTTGTCTCTATTTTCAATTACTTTTAATTGCAATTTTCAATTACACTATGAATTTTTCCTCAGTATAAGAAACAAAAACACTTGAGGTAGCCTACTAAACAAAGTACATTTCCTTTATTCTGGTTTTACATTGAAAGCTGATTTTGATTAAAGGATTTTGATTCTTTGTGCAAAGCACCTTGAAATAGGTACAGTTTTTTGCTGCATATTTCTAGGTTTTGGTTCATTTTTATCCTTCTTTTTGTTTGTTTGTTTGGGTCTTTTTGTTTGTCTTGTTTGTTCATGGTTCTTTCTTGGTGGGGTGTTCTTTGTTTGCTGGTTTTGTTATTTTGGGTCTTTTTTAATAGACCCATAGATGCCTTTTGTAGCTTGCTTTCCTTTACAGGTTATGACATCATACACAAATCTTAAGAAGAAAATATCACTGCTGTAATAATTCACAATAGAAAATATATTTGATGTGATACAAAAGGAACAGCTCTTGCTAAAAAGCATCTGAGATTTTTTTTAAATTTTACTATAAATTATGTACTTATTCCAGGCAAGGGACATACAACAGTTTCAACAATTCTTTCTCCCATAGTACAGTAAGTACAATCATTTACACAGAAGGCATTCAAGAAAAACCTCACATCAGGATGGTCTCAGCTATCATCTGAGCTTAATGCCCGAAAAACAACCTTGCAAATTTTGAAATGCTATTTTCCTAGAGTAATAGTTTTTCAAATTACATATTAAGGTTTGATAAATGTTGGCAAACCTTGAACTGATTAACAAATCCATTTATCTTACTCACTATTTTTCCTTAAATTAAAAAAACCCAAAAACCTGAGAACTAGACACTAATACTTTAATTCAAAACTCTACAGAAATTTCTGAGTAAATCTGAAAATATCAGCTTTATGAGTGCAGATTGAGAGAGTAATTAGTTAATAGTTTTTCTTTTTGAGAAGGATCACGTTTTTATTCATGGCTGTCAATTACAGACAATACTACAAAAACACTGTAGAGATCCTTATCCAAGGATACTATACTCAAGTACCCCATACTCCAAGTAGGGTACCTTGTCATCTTTACATAAGAAATAAACACATTAAGAGTAATTTTTTATTGGTAGTTCTTTCACTGTATTTCTTTTTTTGTGATATAAAACAGCCATACAAAATAATTGCAGAAGAGTTGGAAACAAAGGTTTCACAGAGAACTTAGGAGCTTCCAGCTGCACTCACTGCTGCTATTCAAGCAACGCCTGCCTTTATGATAATATGGCTGTCTAGCTCTAAAACTTGCCTCACCAAACATATCATCATATCTATCCTGTGTAATGACCCAAAACTCAAAAAAGGTAATATTTTTCAAAATCAGTAATAATAAGTAATATTTTCATGACCAGACAGTTTCAGTATACAAAGAAGCTACATTTCCTAGAAAAGTCCAACAAGTAGCAATACTATCACTGTGAATGTGTCTCACTTCACTCCCCCTACCCTTTCACATAGTCCAGCTTTTTATAGCAATTCACTATTCCATGGAGGAACATCATATTATCTACTCAGGTATTCAAAATTCTCATGGCAATCTACCTGGGTGTCTAGGATACCTCTGAGATGGGTCATGTGCCACGGCAGATGCGTCCAATAGAACCCTTGTACCAGCAGGCCAGTGAGTACTGAAGGGACAATTGTTGGAGAGTGATCAGTTAGCAACATGAAGAAACTTCTCTTAAAAATTGTTGATTTTGTCTTCATTGATAAATATTATGTAAATTTAAAGCTAAATTTAAATGTGGCATTTAAGCTGAAAACTATAGTTCTGATGAAAAACTAGCTTAAAGGCACTATAACAAAAAATCCAGTTGTTCTGGTTTGTAAGATAAGCTTGTATTCTATTTGCCATCTGTTGGAGGTTGGGCAGGTTCCAAGAACAATGGTTTGCTCCGAAGAGGTAATGGTTTGTTAATGGGCCATTGACTGACTCAATGCAGGGCTGGTAACGTAACACCATCCCATTGTGAGATGCTCCACCCAGAGGGGGAAGCCAAGCACTTTTTTATTGGAAAAAGGGGTACCTTTTGGGAGACAGAGCAGCTCTCTCTTTGCGGGATTTCCCGGAGAAGCAGCTCCTTTGGCAGGACTCCCGAGAGAAGCAGCCGGAGCGCGGTGAGGCGGCGGCGGCGGAGCTCAGAGGCAGCCCCGGCGCAGAGGAAGACCGGCCCCACTGCCACCAGATCTTCAGAGGAAACTATACCCTTCTAAAGATCACCACTGCAGCTGCAATTCATCAGCCACTGCAAGAGGAGCAGCTATCATTTCAACCGGACTGCTACCAACACCCCGAATCCTCAGAGTGTCAGGTTGTGGACTTTATCACTAGTTTTGTTTGTACTGATTGCATTTGCCTTTTTTTTTAAATTGTTATCTAGTTTTCTCCTAGTAAAGAATTGTTACTCCCATTCCCATATCTTTGCCTGAGAGCCTTTTAATTTAAAAATCCTAGTAATTCGGAGGGAGGGGGTTTACCTTCTCCATTGCACAGGAGGCTTTTTGCCCTCCTTCACAGACTCCTGTCTTGTCAAACCAAGACACCAGTAAGTCAGTAGCTCTCTCCAGTTCCAGTAAGTACAGAAGACTTTTTTAAAAATTCCTTGAATTATGGTATTTGTTTCCTATCTTACTCTGAACAAGCCCAAATCTTTCACATCCAGAAAAAAAAAAAAAAAATTTAATCTAACACTGTTTTCTGGAAAATACTAATTTCTGCTACTGAAATTACTTATTTATGTTTGCTTTAAACAAAACAGATACTGATAAGATGGTTTTAGATGCAATCCTGTAACAACTGTTTTCTTTTTGTTTGATTTTTTTGCAGTACTAATTCCCAAGCTATACTGACAAACAAGGTCCACTGTGACCTTCTAGAAGATCTTTGTTCATTAAGTGACTCCACTTAGCATAATGCTGTTGGCAGTGGGGACTTTTGTTATTTATTGACAGCAGATTATTCATTACCAAAACAATTATTTCTTTGAACATAATTGAAAACAGTACACAAGCCATCCAAATAGTTTGTCCTCTCCCAGGCTAATTTTAAATGGGTGGGTACAACTTGAACAGAGCACAGTATTTACTTTACCACTACTAATAATATACAGGCTGTAAAGCCCATTTCCCTCAGTTTCTTAGATGGTATAACACATACACAGCTACCTCTAAATGCAAACTTAACAGATGTTTTCCAGATTTAGGGTTTTTTCCTAAGAATCACTTTCAAGGTTTGCACTCTTACAGCAGAATTGATGAAAATATGATTGCTTTTCATGACTCCTCCTCTGCTGCTGGGTAGGCACATTAAAAAGACATAGCTGTCTATCTCAATGTACCCATGCCATAGTAAAATGTGTGTTATTTACTGATAAAAACCACATGACAGCAGTTTAAAAACAGGATTTATTCTGTCAGTCAAATTAGGGAGGCAGAATATCCTCTATGCCAAGTGATTACTGTCTGGGTCTAAGTGTGGCAAACTGCCAGATCAATTATACTGGTAGAGAAGAGGAAATATGAAGACAGATTGGCTCAATTCTAAGTAGAAGCATCACTAAAAAAGAAACCCAGGGACACTTTAATGCAACATCCAATTACTTAAAAGTGCATCTTCAGCCTACAGTGCAGTTTTTGTTTATGTTTTCTTTCTACATTGAGTATTAAAAGGGAAATCAGCATAGAGTTGGACAAAGCAGGATGTAAATAAAAACCACATGGATACAACCTGTACCTTGATGCTTCTAAGATGTAAATTTCTGAATGTCAGTTTCTATAACAAAAGCCTAGAAATACCATGGGAGAATAGAAGAAGATACCCAATAACATTTCAGATGTAATCCTGCTAAAATAGTGTTCCTTACCCCTTTGATCAGTAATTGATTTCAAAGGGAAAGGAAATGGCTAGATTACTTTTCATACCCAAGTTGCTCCTCTACTACTCATTATTTTATGGATAATTTACCTTTCCCAATACTGCAGGAAAAAGGAGGGCAGTAGAGCTGTTCAGATTAAAGCCAGCTAAAACTGATCTATGATGTTAGCTTCCTTATCATAAGGGGAAATTAGAAAAATGCAGATAAATGTGTTTGGTCTTTTCTTACTTTTATTATTAATAGTGGAATTCATCCTCTCAGTTGCACATCTTTATTTCAGGTTCTTACAATTGATGTGGGGAACATGCATGGGGAATGTGAGTTTCCAAGAAAAGACCAAGAAAAGAATTTACTATTCTAGAGGACAAATTCATCAGCTTTGTATCGTATGGTCTGATCAGTCTTTAGATGAAGCCTTAAAGAAAATTATTCTGATAAATGTTGCTCAGGTTAATGATCCATAGGTGGTGCAAATTAGTGTCTGATCATTATTTCATATCAAAATGATGTTGTTTTGAATGACACATCTAAAAACCTGCAGCCCTCACTATCATAAATATTATGGGGCAAAATTAAAAATCAGTATCTAGAAATAGATAAAATACAGTAATATTAAATAATGAAGAAACTTTCAGGATTTCATGTGGGGATAAGTATATGATGTTGTTTTTGCATGAAACTACTAGATTTCTATTTTACAAAACTTTGGAAAGCACTAAAGTTGAGATGTGCAGAAATGTGAAACCATTAAGTTTAAGATATTTGCACCAAAGCAAAAGGAAAACTAGACCTATTATTTGAAGCCTGCTGCATGAGGACTATTAAAAAGATGCACAATATATTAGGTCTTAAAAGATATTTTTCCTAGACTTTGAAGAATGCTTATTAAAAAAAAAAAAAAAAAGGAATGAAACAAGTGTTTTACGGAGACTCAGAAACTGTAAAAAGGCAAAAAAAAAAGATAATAGTTTGAGAGCTTTAATGTTTTTTGAATCATTAGGAAGAATTCTTCATCTTTAACAGAAGAGCGATTTAAAATGAGAATTATAGCTAGAAGAATTTGAAAATAAGCACAGGAGAATCTAATGCTAAGCACTGTCAGTTTGCACTCCATTTGCCATTTTTAAGACACTAATATGAAAATGTATTTATAGTCCATAAATCTATCTTATGAATACAAAGTATTCAAAAGAAAACTAAAACTTTATACAATATATAAAACTGTTTAACTGAAGCTTTAACTCAGGAATCATTGTACCCCAAAGTATTGATTGTAAGGGGTCCATTTAGCATAACATAAGAAACAGGAGGCAAAATACCATTCAGTTAACTGCAGCTCTGAGCAACTGTTCAGTTTCAATCTAGCCTATCAATGTGGGAAATTGTATTTCCATCTTGAACGTGTAATCAGGTGAATACAACTCTCTCTATTTCCACTTTATACATGTAGTACATGAAACAAGAAAGATCAGTGGTGGAATGGTGTCATTTTTTCTGGGGTTATTCTTTCCAAAAGGATACTGAAAAAAGATGAGGAGAATGAGCTGTGTGAATAACTGAAAATTAGAAGTAAGATCCATTATAATTAAACAACAAAACTGCAATCTGTGGTGTTTTGGGTTTTTAACCACAAAGAGGTTAAAATTTATGTAACTGCCAATAAACAGAGACTAGAATATAATTATATACATATAAGTATTTTTCTGCTGAGGACAACTTACTACTGAAAGAATTTACCCAAGTACAGAAAGGGATACTTCATTATTTGAAGCTCTTTAAAGATGACCAGACATATTTCTTGAAGAGATTCTACAGTCCAGACAGAAGTTTTGGTCATAAACCAGAAACTAGTAAGCAACATTCTTTGACCTCTGTTCAATAGATCAAACCTGATGATTGATAATGGCCCTATGGTGGTATAACACTGTATGCATTTTAAATGTTTCTACACATTACCATTTACTCTTCCTAATGTATCTCAGGACCCAGAGCGATGACTCTTCCTTCATGACTGCCTTATCATTATCACTTATCAGTAAGTCATTTCATTTCCCTTTGTCAAGAAAATTCAAGATATATTTCTCACAGAATGTAACTGAAGTTGATCCAGTAATTGAGTCAGGCAGAGCACCTTCTGAAACTCTAATGCTTAAGAAAGATGTGTCACACTTTAGGCCAGTAGAGGAATACACATGTGTAGAAGCTGAGGATGGCCATCTGCTTTCTAAGGCAAGTGGGAATAGACAGCAGTCTGAAGCACCTGACAAGGCCCACAGCTCCTGCTCCTGTGAGCCAGGAGTACTCTCCCATTGATTTTTTTTCTGTTCGTTCTTATCACAGAGGAAACCCTAACTGGCTCTAAATGCAACCACAGAATCTGTGTGCACTTTGTTCACAGACTGAAAAAAATCAGTATTTTCTATGATACTTGTCTGACTCCCTTGCTTCTGCCTCTATCTAAATCACTTGGAAGGTACAGTCAGGCATACTGCTGGCATATACATCCCAGTGAATAAGTAGGCCAGCAGAGCCCTTCCTGAACCTACAGATGAGACATGCCTGAAATATTAAGGATACGTAGTTAATAATTCACACTGGAAATGCTGTAATTAAGATCGCATGCATTTTTTTTTGCTACATCTACTTATGTGGCAAATTTATAGGCTAGATAAGCTATTTAATTATAAGATCACATCATAGTCAAATATCAGTCAAATTACTCATTATTAATGTTGCATCCCTACTTTCCTGAAATTTGCTTTATGTGGCACTATGATTTATATGACAGTTTTATATTTATGAAGTCTTGTACATTATGGTGAACAGTTCAGTCTTCATGTTAACAAACACAAAAAGAAATTATTTGAGGAACAGCATTGGCTTTTAATGCAAGAACTCAAAACCGTACTTAATACAGTAATTCAAATGTCTAGACATCTGCTATAATACTACTTTGGATTTCTTTTACAGCACTAAGTTGCTCACTGACTCACTACAATCAGTTACCCTTCAAGTACTGCAAAGCAAACCTTATCAATAGCTGAAATTAAACGTATTGCTACAGACAGTAGGCAGATTTCAGTCTAATTGAAACAATTAATGTCATTGTCAAGTAGTAATAATTAAAATCCTGAGGAGGAAATGTTTGGAGTGATGATGTTTCTCCTCCCAAGTCACTGTTATGTGTGATAGCAGGGGCCTTTCTATCCAGGAGGTGGCTAAACACCTGCCTGCCCATGGGAAGCAGGGAATTAATTCCTTGTTTTGATTTGCTCGCATACATGGCCTTCAACTGTCTTTAGCTCAACACACAACTTCTCTCACACTCTTCTGATTCTTTCCCCTATCTCGCCACGGAAGGGAAGTGAATGAGCAACTGTGTGGGGATAGTTGCCAGCTGGGATTAAAACACAACAGTAATATAAAGTTTTACCCAGTGGATGTTTGTCACCTGGAAGATCTACAGAAACATGTCACCAGGCTAATTCCTTAGCAGATGAATAAATAAATCAACATTCTTTATAATTACATCCCTTCACTCTGAGCTATGATTTATTCCAGTTCCGGGAACAGCTGTTCTTCCTTGTGTACTACCTTGTAATTTGGACATTTACATTCTAGTGACCCTTCTTGAGGCAAAATGTACCTTATATTTTACCAGCTGTTTACCAAAAGCATGGTCTACTTTTCAAGCTGTGCAGTGATCCAAAAAGGGTTTCAGTAAAGGTCCAGTTGTTATAAGGGAAACATGAACTTACTATTACTGAAAAATGAATACTTGCATGACTGCCAGGATTTGAATGAAGTGACATCTGGTCAAGCTGTCCTCAATATACATAGATTCACAGACCTGTCAGTCATGGTGCTAAGCAAGGTATTTGGAGGACTTCCAGAAAATCTTAAGGACACAAACTACACTATAGAAGACATGTCATTCCAAAGATTACATACTAGGGCACAAAACAACTTTCTTTTTAAAAAGATGTGAGCAATTCCCAGGTAATACAGGAATGGATTCAAGTTCTTCTGAAGTAATATTACTACAAAGCCAAATCTCTGGGGATTCATTTAGAAAATCTTATCATAGGTATAATGAGTGCATGCTGTGTGCATTATTCTAGTTAATATATCCAACTCTCTTCCTTTAGTGCCAAAGTAAATCTTGCTATCATTCAGAATAAAATATGATACTTCATCTGAAAAAAAAATATTTCTAAGAAACAAAAATAGCTTCTTGAACAGGCAAAAGTAAATGGTCAATGGTATCAGCTCCTCTTGTCTTCATATAAGTGTGTTTGGGTACTATCATAAAGCAAACCATTGAAGGCAGTACAAATATAGCAGATAATTAAGCACAGGAAGAGAACTTCTACTAAAATCAATGGATTTGCATGACTTCATATCAAGTAAAGTCATGTTTCAGCAGCATGGAATCCTTGTACTGAGAAAGCAGAAGTTGATTTTCTGCATTCTTTGAAAGTGAAGGGAGAAATATGAAAGACTGTATAATGGACCTCAATACATTACTTGGTGTCTTTTTTTTCAAAGGACATCATTCAGTATTTGAAACAACTCTTGGTTCAATTACTTCATTCTCCCATGTAGCAACTAGATGCAGTAAAAGAGCATCCTTTTTCTGAATTCCATCTGCAGTAATTGAACTAATTCATCAGTCTTAACAAAGTCAATAGCTTTGTCCTCCAGTCCCTTCCACTCAAACCCATCAACCATGCCATAAAGGAAGATAACTCAGTGATCATGGAATTCTGAACATCTTTTTCTTACTGTATAATTGAAGTTTGACGTGTTTTGTTTTCTATTGCTTTGTGTGTGTGTGGTTTTTGTTTTACTGTATATCCTCTATATCATTTGCAGTTATAAATGACTAAGAGGGAAATCTGGAATTCACAAAGCACAGACTTCCTTGCCAGCTTCAACAATTATTTCAAAGATTGATATGCAGGTTCAGTAATGCCTTGTCACTCAAAAGAACTCTATTTATTGTCTCTCTCTCTACAGTGAAACCATTCTTCAGTATTATCCCTCACTGCATGTGTCAAGGTCTATGAACACTGTGAAAAGAATTCCATTTTTTTAACCCAAAACATATATTCATTATGTAAACAATCTTCTTAAAATAGGAAAGAAAACCAAAAGAACGTCAAAACATTACAGTTTGCTACCTCACTGCCTGACTGAGTAAGGAGCAGCTCCGTTCATAGATCTCAAGGAGAATGGCTTTCACCTTCCTTTATTTTTCACACTGATCATCTCTTCATTCTGGAGCTATAGGTGACCAGACTGTTCCCCTTTGTTTGAATTGGGTAATATTCTTCTAAATTTGCCTTTTTCCTTAACTTGCTAAAAAAAAAGTGTTTCTTTCCTGCACATGGAGTTCTGTTTTTCCAGTTGCATCCATGAGTGGTTGAAAGGTAACAATGAAAAAAAGAAGCCTATATCAGTTGTATGAAAGAAGCCTCCATAAGCCCAGCAGAACAGAGCTGCTGACTACTGTATACAGACAAATCTATTTAACTTTTTCTGAACTTCAGCAGTTCACACAAAGTTTTTACATACTAAATATGCATTTTTTTATATGAAGAGATGACACAAAAATGTTCTACTACATCTCTACAATTAGCTGATTTAGGTATTTTGTGCAAAGTTCAAGAATAGAGCTGGTCTGGAGCTACAGATTTAATATATTCACTTTCACTTATAATAAAAAAATAGATTTTTTTTTTCCTTGCACATTATATACACATTAAAAAATAACAAAACCAGTACTTGCCAATGCTACCATGGGTACCTTTCCTTTGGTGATATTAACTACAAAACCCAAATTGTGAAGACAACTAAGGCACTGAGAATATAAAAGAATTCAAATATATGTAAAAATGTGGGTTTAGTTTAGTTTCTGAGGTAAACTGACTAAAACAATTTTTGCCTTTTCTTCCCTCTACTAACTTTTGAGTTCATTGATTTTCAAACTAATTCCAAAAGCAGAGTAGAAATACCAAAACTTATAATTCCTAAGGGAAACCTCAGAGATGTATAGATCAGAAGATATTAAATCATTACTTTCTGGGGACAAAAATCAAACAGAAGGTGGATATTATGCATTCCACTGTGTATAAGCCTACTTGTACAAGCCGTCTGTGGAAACTACCATTACAAAATATGACAAGAGATACCACAAACACAGTAAATTAAGCAATATCTTTCTTCTGAATCTCAAGACAGTTGCCACAGATTCGTTATATCATAGAAAAAATCCAAACCAAACAAACTCCCCAAAATCCAAATCACATAAAAGAACTAGGAAAGAGAAGACCTTAACTAAGTAATCTGAGAGCAAGTTCCATGGTATGGACTGTGGTTGCATCTGAACTTCGACTATCAATTAACATTGCCACAGCTCCTTTCCCTGTCCTCATTCCCATTCATTCCTAGAAGACCTCTTCCATAAAGCATACACAACTATCAACCAAACAAGACTAGATCAAAAGCTGCTTAAATTATAACATAGTTATGACTGAGAATGCAAATGCATTTCAATGTTAATTGGGCAGGTTAACTGCAGTGTCTTTGAAAGGGTTAAGGTCTACATTACAACTTCAGTTGACGTATGGCGAATATCATCCCTTGGCTAGGTACCCAGAAAATTTTTATGTAGCTCCACCCATCAAAGCACTGCCTACTCTGTAACATTGTGGGGGGGGCGGGGGAACTATTAGTCTAGGAGCTTTTCCATTGGCAATTCTGATCCAAAAACTTTTTACATGAATGGCACAGTTGAGTGCCATTCATTACAATATGAATTAATTTGACCCAAGTTATTCCTTGTATGTTGTTTAAAGGAAACAGCCATGGCAGATGAGCAATGTGCAGAACTGAAGTAATCATAAAAATATGAGGTTTTTAGTCTATGATGCTAAGCACATGACCCTCATTTAATTTCTATGCCGGCTTTTCTTTCTGATCCTAGGCCATCATATCTCCAAATGACAACACCCATTGCTCTGCAGGGCTTTAGGAGGCGAGTGATTTCATCTACATGAACAAAATTAAATTAGTTGATAATGGTATATCAGCAATTAATGTAGTAGGGTGATTTTGATGCGATTCAAATTTCACCATGACTTTATATATCCATCTACAAATGTCTTGTCATGCAAGTTATAGTTCCTGTCATTAAACTATCATTAAAAGGAATATTTTTTAAAATCAGAAAAAGGAATGCCTGATAAATATAAATACCTGAAGATGTGCTGGATGCCAAATGTTTCTAAACATCTAACATGACAGAATGAGCTGATAATGGATAGAGAGATGACATTTTAAAGTGGAAAAAATGAGATCCAATTTAGGTAAGCATTTATGCTGGTATTTAATTGGAATGCATTTGACTTGTATGAGGC
The DNA here is from genome assembly GCF_050655825.1 of Lonchura striata. Taxonomy (NCBI): domain Eukaryota; kingdom Metazoa; phylum Chordata; class Aves; order Passeriformes; family Estrildidae; genus Lonchura; species Lonchura striata. The sequence goes on along the minus strand of NC_140705.1, from coordinate 78,043,718 downwards.
TCAGGCCTATGTTGACCTGTTTAGCCATATTTGCTTGTAGTTCTATTTTATAACTGAATTACAGAAGATTAAATAAACAAAATCTTAAGAATCCCATATCTGCCTTATTTAATCATAGTAAAAAGAAGTACTTTAAGTGCTCGATGCTCTGCACATTTAATCCAGCTTCTGAGAAGATGATGACTGCAATAAGCACTGGATCAGGACATGGATCAGAAATACATGTCAAATACTATTTCCTCCTAATTTGTTCTTAAGTACCTACAGTTATGGAGTAGAATCATGCCTTTCAGTAAGCTATTCTACTCCTCAGCTATTAAGCATCTACTCTTAATAGATGCTTAAACTTTCATATCTTAGCTTCAGGCTACTGCTTGACTCCAGAAAAAGCATAATTAACTTTTGAGATTTTTATGTGCTCAACTCGCTTCTAGACTATTTTAACTTAGCTACTTTGGTCCCACATGCATCTTTTTTGAAAAAGCTTGTATAAATTTTGTATGCTTCCTTTGGTGTTTTCATCAGTTTTATTTTATTCTCTCAAAGCTGCGGATACCATGGAATCAATATAGGGCAATTAACATGCAGTATATTATCTGTTTTATATCTTTATCTTACTCCTTGTGTTCTTTGTTGTCTTTTATGCCTAGTTTTGTAATTATGGACTTTTTTCTAAGGTGTAAGAATTGAACTCTTTTAATCAGAATGAAAACTTCTTGATAATTCATTCTGAAATATAACATCTACCTCTTTAAAGAATAAAGGCAGCTTTTAAATAGCATAAAAGAACAGTACTACGTAGCAGATCACATCAAGTAGACATTACCCTATCCAACTTCAAGAAAGACTGTTCAAATTACTTTGCACTGAGGAAGTCCATATGGCAAAAGCCAGTATATTCTTATTAAGATGTCTGTCATGATGCAAAGTATCTCTTATAAGGAAGCTCACAGTTACTTAAACGGCTAAAAATATTAAAAGGACATATTTTAAATACTGGCAACAACAAATGCTACCCTCATTTAAGAAGGTGCTACAAGATTTCTGAATATCAAAAATACCAAGAAATGTGGCCTGTTATATCAAATATTAGTTTTCTTCAATCCAGTTTTTTTAAACATTCTGTAAGACGGTCAGTATGAGAAAGAAAATTCTATTCAATTTTCCAAAGGTTAGTGACATCTTGTACAAAATGTTTTCCTCTTATGAGGAGAGACTGCAGGAGCTGGGCCTGCTTGGTCTAGAGAATAGAAGACTGAGAGAGGATCTTATCTATACAAATATCTCAAAGGTGGATATCAAGTTCTATGCTATTTTTAGTGGTGCCCAGTGAAAGGATGAGGAGTAGTGTCCATTTTGTTTATTAGGAAAATACTGCATGGAAAGTTTAAAGACCATGCTTACAAAATCAATTTTCAAAGCATTTGTGAGTCTTGCTGACAGTCTTTCTACTCTTAATTTCTATCTACACTTATTTTGTCCAAATCAAGATAAAATAATTTTCTTTGCTTTAGGTGCTTTAAAAAGAAAATATCTATTATATTAAAAGATATAATATCAATTATATTAAAAATAAAGTATTTACTTTTTCCAAAGAACCTCTCAAGTTTGATCCCAAAAGTCTTATATTTAAAAAACAAATAGGGACTGTAAGAAAAATTGCAGGATTACACTGAAAACATACACTGAAATGAAAGCCACTGAAAGTGCTCTATGACATCTCAAAACAAAAAGAAACATTAAGTTGAAAAGGTACAATTTTTTAATATAAAATCAAATCAGGTTAATGCCAATCAATGAAAATCCCTCAAGTTGAAGAATTGTAACAAGAAATACTAAAGCAATTCTCCAAGATAAACATACTATCAACCAAAAAGGATCAAGGAAATCAACTACAATAAAATACACCAAAAAATTGCCAAAAGCATTGTGAAGTGCATGTAATAGTGAAGAAATTATCATTTCAACACTACAGGACACTTAATTCCTTATGTCCACATCATCATCTACTACTGTGGGAAGTATATTTTTTAACACTTTTCATTCCATGTACACTCTGCACTAAGTTTTTACGTGAAGGAATAGCAGTTTGGTGCTTACATATATTTGGTCTTAAAACTTAACTTTTCAGTACTGTGAGAAGTTTTATTCATAAAAAAGCTTTACATATTTCCTACTGCTTGTAAAGAAGAGGTTTTTTATGAAAGAATTCTCTACTGTGGGATGAAAGAGATTAGCATGTATTCATTAAGATATAGTTACATGCTTCAAACGCTGCTCCTCAAAATGTGCAGCTTTTCCTGACAAGATTTTTTTTATATATTTAGCAATTTCTGTGTTTGAAGCATATATTAAATAGAAATTTAAGGAGAGATTTTAAAAATGTTTTTAATTCAAAAGTCAAGTTTGATGTTCAAAAACATACGTCACCTAGGTATATAATGTAAAAGGCCAGACTTCCGAAAATATTGAATATATCTTCAGTAGACTTTCCAATGCACTTCGCTGTTGAGATCACAAATTATGCCAAAGCATTTTGCATTAATTAAATGTAGGTTTGCCTGTTTTACTGATGCAGAAGCACAGAGGAATTACATAAACTACAAAACAGAAGTCAGTATCCAGCCAAGAAAAGGCCCCAAAACACCTGACTTTCAATCATTAAGAAATGTTTTTCTCCACACCATGCCCAAACACAAAGGAGAACAGTCTGTTCTTCAATATTGCTGCAAATGTAAGCATCTAAAAATTATTTTGTCTACTTCATTTTTGCATTTCCTAAATTATTTAAAAAACATTACTGGGTTCCATATAATGTAATCTTGGTTTCTTTCTAGTAATAAAATGAAATACTTTTAACTTTTAAATATTTTAAATGTAAACTGTTCTTTTAGCTTTCAGGCACTAGAACCTGTTATAAGCACAAATTAAACTTTAATTAAATTACTTTAACAGGAATTTTGAGTGTTCTGCATGCACAGTTTAGGATTGTACAATTTTATAACAAGGCTGACATGATCAGATGGCTTGACTTTAATAGTTACCATCACATTAAGTATATTTCTAATTACAATATGAGTTCCAGAGAGAAAACCATAATTAATGAATATTTGACCCAAAGTCTTTTAAATTTAGTGAACTGTGCAAAGTCTGACACATAACATGCCAAACACAAGTGGGACAGAGAATGAGGAGGGTGAAGTGGAGCGTGTTGTGAATTCATGTAAAATTTTATTTAAGCTGATAATTCAGCACCAGCATGGGTCACTCGTGAGGAAAACAGCTGCAATTGAAGTCGAGAAGCTGTTCTTTGAATACCTGTGGCATGATACATGATGCTAGACCCCAGTGCCTTGCCTCATTATCTAGGTCCAGAGGATCATGAAGTATGTGTAAAAACCAAGAAACTCCTGACAGAACTGAATGCCCAGAGGGCAGAACACAATATAATAGAAGAATTATACAATTGCCTCAAATTCAGTAACATGAGCTCAGATATTATGAAAGTAGATGGGTTTCCAACATTCCCCAACTAATGAGAAATTTCATAGTGGCTGACACTCTTCTTGAAAAAATTCTAATCAGATTTCTAATATATATTTTTTTAAGCTTGGAGCTTGGATCTTAATCTTACAATTACACAAGTGCTTGTCTTAAATGAATACTTTCAGCCAAGAGTGTGTCAGAAGAAAGAGTTCTTAATTTTTTACAAAAATCAATATTCTTTTTGTCTAGGTCATTTCAGTTTTCAAATGTTCCTGTGCTGGTTTTACCAAGTAACTATTACAAGAACATTTCACCTATGTGTGCAGAACAGTAGAATACAGAAGGGAAAAAACAAACAAACAAACAAACAACAACAACAAAAAAACCAACCAAACAAACAAACAAAAAAAAACTGAGTTGGTTTTGGTGTGGGGTTTTTATTGCTGTTATTGGTTGGTTGGTCCATTTTTCAGTTTTGGCTTTTTTGTTGTTGTTTTGGTGTTGTTTTGCTTGTGCTTTGTTTGGTGCTTTAAAAAAAAAAAAAAAACAACAGGTATTGTACTACAAAAAAAACAGGAGACTGGATATAAAAGAAGTTAACTATAGTGCTTTTACCATAAAAATTAAGAGATAAAAAAACAAAAGGTTTCTAAGAATTACATTACTAGACCCAACCCTAAAGAATTAGATTTTGAAAAAGTGAAACTGATGCAATATTTCCTTTACTAACCTGTAGCCACATTTCCTTAAGTTTATATTTTCCACTAGAGAGGATTCAGGGGAATGATTTCTTTCCTCTTGGGGAGATCAGAACATTTTATCCTCAGTGTCATGAAATTACAAAACACATGCAACATCAAAAGTAAAACTGTGTCTTTGATCTCAGAATCAGAACAAACATAGTGACTGTAATACTAACACACACTGCCTTTTCACTTTCTTTTAATGCTCAGAGTAGACTTGCGTGGCCAGAGAAAGGCATTTATGGTTTTGTGAGCTCCTGATTTTAATGGAGAGATCCAAGGCAGATGTAAAGTTTTAAAGGAACCCTGCAGTGTATGAGAAACTGGAATGCTACAGAGTTCTCTCTTGCTGTGCAGTCTATTCAGAAGGTAGGAAGAGATAAGAATTGGGTGAAAGGAAGAAGCTAACAAAATTCTGCAACGATAGCTTAGTAAGATCTTCTAGGGAAATAAATGGACTTCTCTCATTGCAAATAGCTATGCAACTGTACTTACAAAGATCAATTATACATTGGTTTTTTTTCTGGAACATTAATGGTAGGACTGTTAAGGATTTATTAAACTTCATTTAAAAATCACATATATTTTAGAGGAAAATTATTCTTTTCACCTAGTGTGTCCTACTTTGAATAAACTGCTCTTCTAAAAATTATTTTCAGTTAATACAAAGTATTATATATAACAGCAGGAATCAGAGCAGCATCAGGTGCACTCCTTTGCACTAGATTTGGTACTATGGAACAGGAGGAGGCAATGCTGCTAGTTGAACAATATGTTTTTAGGTCATTTTAAGTTCATTAGTCTAAATAAAAAACCTACTAGCACATGGTGAGAGCTGCAGTCCTAAGATCTTAATAGTTTTATCAGTTATATGGAACTTTTTATTTTTTACAGAAATATCCAAGGTTATTTGCTTTCTTGTAATAAAATAGTAAACTATATGAACTGCAAAATCAATTGTGTATATTCATAAGCTGTGAATCCTTTTCAGAAGGTCAGCTGCCAATACAGGAAAAAATCAATATTTCCAAGTAGCATCAAGTGCATGTTGTTTGTTTTTAAACCTGTAAAGACAGAATTTTCACTTAGCACATGTAAATCCAATACAGTCTAGAGGCTTATAAATATCTACTCTATATAGTGAACACACATTAAAAATATTTTGTGTTTATCACATTAGTTTCTTTTAATATTGCCAAATGTTATGATATACCAGAACTGCTGCCCTGGTAACCTGCAAATTGGTTTAATTTCACAGTCAGGTGGGCTGAATCCTGGTGTTGCAATTCCTCAGCAGGTCCCTGTAGTGGCAGCAGCAGTACTTGTTTTTTACAATAAAGCAGCAGCTGCAAACTCTGATCTAGCAACATGCAAAAGTAACTGGATAGCTATTCCTGAACTTCTCCAACAAGTTTTTGTATCTCCTCCAGATAGCAGACCATAGGTAAGGACTTTGTGAGCTAATTCAACAGGCCATCAGCTAGCTGGTGACTCTAATGACTTGAGAAAATTAATAAACACAGCCAATAAAATAGTTTTTTAAAGAGCTTGTTATAGACTATACCTCCCTTTCTTCTCTGTCTCAACATTTTATAATTGGGAGTCATCCCTTTTATCCAGGTGAGTTGTAAGTTACAGAAGTAAGACTGTAATAGCCAATGTAGTGCCATATAAGATCACAGAATACTGATCTGAGTTGGAAGGGACTCACAAGGATTGTCAAGTTCATCTCTTAAGTGAATGGCCCATCTGGGGATCAAATGCACACCTTGGCATTGTTAGCACCAGTGGAGGTGATAGCTCGGGCTGCTACACATCTGTGAAAAGAGCCCACATCAACTGTCGCAAAAGCTCAATTCCTTTAACCGTATAATAAATTAGACTAGAACAGACCCCTGGAAGCCATCCAGTCTGCACTCATGCACATCTATTTGGTCTTTTCAGGAGATATCTCTGCCACTTGGGTGGCTTGGTAGACATGGAGAGAGAGAATACAAGTCTTCCTCCCAGAAAAGCTGAAAGACACATTGGGCTTGTAAGGGACATTCAGAAAACAGCTGATGACACAGTGTTACATGGCAGGGGAGAGGTCACAAATATACTGTTGTCTTGACTAGCCACCCTATTTAATGTTAACTCCCCTTAAAATCTTCCAGAGGTACTGCGAATCAGGCACAAGGGTGTGGGAAGATTATGCTCCAGCACGGTGGGGGTGTAGGGAGGCAGAGATCTCTGAAGGTTGCTCTTGGGGAAAGAAGTTTATTTTGGGTGCAGGAAGGTCCTGCTTCGTGCTCCCAGGCGTAGCACGTGGCTGGGCCTCAGAGGGTGGAGGAGGGGAGAGACAAAAGGAGAAGGGTTCAGGAGAGCGGAAGCCCCAGGAGGGGAAGAGGGAAGGAAGTCCAAGAGAAGGAGGAAGTCCAAGAGACCGCATGGCCGCTCGGAGCCCCCTTATCAGGGGCTCCCAGGTGGGCTGGGACAAGGCATGGGCCAATGGGGTTACAGACTCTGATGCTTCAGGGGCAGGTACAGAGGTGCGGGATGAACCACAATCTTTTGCGGGGTGGGATGGAACAGTCCATTTCACTCCAGGATTCATCCAAGGGCAGAAGTGACATCCGGCTAGCTAAGAGAACAATCATATCTATCTATCCTCTGCAACACAAGGGTGTCCATTAATTTTCATTTAGGTGAGCAAATTCTCACCACTAATACATTGCTCTGCTTTAAGTCACTATTCCAGTCCAATGTAATCATGTTTTCATTAAATAATCATGTCTGAATTTGACTTTAATTTCATTTCCATTGTTCACTGTCACTCACCAAGATCTTCATCAAGCAACTGGCAAAGATTCAAATGGATCAACAATGCAACATTAATGCCCATGAAAATATACTAGGAAGTATTTTTCATTGTACTTCCAAGGCAATGACATTGTAAGTCACTTTTAAAATCTTATTTTCAATAGTTCTTACTATTCTTATTTCCTTAGTTATATTTTCATTCCATCATACTGCCTTCTCTTTTAACCTCTCTTCTAAACATGATTTAAATGCAGATACAAACTTCATTAGGTGACACCGCCCTCTAAAAAAAAAAAATGGATTTTTTTTTATCAAAAATAGAAGGATGAGGGTATTAGACTCAGAAACAGTTCCCTTTGTAGAAAGGACTTATGGAATAATAAAATAATTTCCTTCACAGATGCAAATAAAAGTTTCTAAAAATCTGAAAAAGTACATTTCCTACATATAAGTCCTAAAGTTCAAGTGTAGGCAAAAGGCCTACCAGAACTGATATTCATGTTTTGAAGCACTAATATAATTTGTGTTGATTCAATAAAACCCATTAATGAAATGGAAGGTTCACATGACTAATTAAATGAAGAGAAGCAGTAATATTAATCCAGACTTGCATCAGTATCTAGAAGCCAGTATCATTGTCCAAGGCCAGACAGAAGCAGCCAATAAAATGGGTTTTTTGCCAGCACTACACCTTGTTGATTTAGACTACAATTATCTTTGCTTCCCCTTTGTGTGCTTTTTCACTATTATAGTTAAGTGAACTGAAAATCAAAAGCACGATATCTTCCCATCAATTAATATTTGTAACAATAAACTTGTTTTCAGTATACCTCACCTTGCAAGTAACTAATGAAGTGAGATAATTTTATTTGTGGCAATGTGCGTTTTGTTTCTGTGATGTTTGCAGACAGGCTGGTATAGGACTTGTAAAAATTGTCACTTACGTATTACTTCAATCACCAACGCAAGTCAGGACTTTCCAGCAGGAATCAAAAGCATGAATTAATAAACAGTAAATGTACTCACATATGCTCACAGAAAACAACTGCCTGCTTCAGAGACCACTATCAAACAGCAGCTTCTTATCAAATTTCACATGTAAGGTATGTAAATGAAAAACAGTTCTTGTATACAAACAAATGTAATGACCCATATTTGAAGATATACATTCTATATCAAATAAAGCTCCATTAGATTTTAAGATTAAGTAGGAGGAAAATTATTTGGATATTTAAAAAATCTAATATTCCCAAAGTGGAAAGGAAAAACACACTGCCACTGGAGGTTATGAAGCTTAGATCCTAGCAGCTATGAAAAAATGCATAGTAACTTGTGAGAATAAAATTTCCAGTATTATTCTTCTGGCAAAATTCCAAGGATGTAATTGTTTGCTTGCTACTTGAAAATCCTTCAAAGTTATCTTTGATTATTCTCCAAATTCTGCACAATTCAAATGTTTAATATATTCCAGTATCACTTCTAAAAAAACTGAGTTCACTCTCAGTAGTATTCTTTCAAACTTTATTTTTTTTCTAATTTTGAAAAGTGTCCTGCAATTAATGAAAACATTGAGTAGAAATACTTTTTATGCTACAAATGCACGTAGCTACCTAGTTCGTATCCACCATACTTAGCTTTATTGAAACATATCTCAAGAATTACATCAGTTTCCAGTTTCTTCAACTACTACAAGCTTGGTTTCTCTGAAATTGAAATAAATCACGGAAACCTGCATCAGAAAAACTAATCTACTTCTGTCCTGTCTCTCTGCCTTATTGAATCCTCATTAAAGGCAGGAAAGGTAGTGAAATCATAGCCATTACTCTGTCTGTGGTAAAATTCCCACTAATTTAATGGAAACTGAGTTTTTGGTTACAGGTAAGATGTTTTCTAGGACTGAAAAAAGAGAGCTAGATCATGTGGAAAAATTATCTTAGAAAGTGGAATACCTGAAAAATTCCTGAAAACCTGATAAAATAAAATATCATAGCAACAACCTCAATCCAGTCTGGAAGCTATTTGCAGGAGAGCCTGAAGTGTGAAGGTCAGTACAACCAGTACAATACTGGCAGAATGCTGATGTACTATCGGATACAACATCCAAATAATTTTGGGTGATGGACAAACTCAGGTGTCTGCATGGCATTTTAAACATCATCACTTTCCATTTTATAAATGCCTTAAATGATGCTAGCAAGAAGATGTTATATAAGATATTATACAGCAAAGATATAAAGATTGTAATGAACTTTCCTGACCAGACATATTTCTATTGTATTTGCTGAGTCTGAAAGAAATTAATTTGTTTGTATGCAGAGACATAGTATTTAAAAAACATGGGAAACTTTGGATAAGGGAGTGAAACTGTGAGTCCCTGAATCCTCATGTCAGCTAACTTATTTATGATGTGAGATGAAGTTCAGGCAGCATCTGAAGGCTGCAGTACAGACACACTCTGTACCACTGGGAAACAGTTGCTCCACTTGTTAGAAGTGCAATTCACTTGAGTCTTACTCAAAAATGCCCTTGTGTTTCAGCCAAATATGACGATGTGACAAAGTAATGAATACGGTGATGACTTAGATAGAATGGAGTGCCCGCAATCCATTTAGCAGTGGCCTATGGGATAGGATGAGCTTTGTATGTTTTGACAGGAGAGCAAAATATTTTTCTTTCTTCTAGCATATTTTAACTGGAAAGCTAAAACTCTTCATTTCTGATGCACAAAAATTCTTAGACACTGTGTTAAATATATTCCCACTCAAAACACTAACATGTATTCTCTCAGGTACCCCTTGTAATCCATATTTGTTGAATAAAAACCTTCCAAGTTGAACAGCTGAGTCTACATTCACAGCTTTTTCTTCACCTCCTGATGTCCTACATGACCAAGCTAGCATGAAGTACAGAGTATCGATTAGAAGTGTACTATGGATTCCTTGCACTGCAAGTTAAATTACTGTATACTGTATATTTTTAATTTCCCACATATAACAATAAACATGATTGATTCTTCAATTTCAGAGCATCGTTTTGGCAATTAAGAAAATAAATACTCTTTCCATGTACAGATCGCTTTTTTTTCTAAATAAATGTCTGCAGTGTATTAGCTCATGTGTGACAGAAAAATAACTACCTACCCCTCTCTCTGTAGGCCTCATTCCATTTTCTATTTCTTTTTTTTATATTATTTATTTAGGACCTGCCATTCATTTTCACATCTAACATTAAAAACCTCTGAATGTGGTTGTTGTGAAGAGGATTATCTTTCAGATCAATGCTGAAATTGATTCCAAACCATGCTATTTATCAGCCTGAAGCTAAAGCACTAGGAGTCAGGAAATATTTCCTCTCTTTCAAATCCATTCTTATTCTGCTGTTGGAAAATCACAATACTGTGGTCTTCATTAATACACACTACTTCTATTCCTTGTGCATGTGGAATATTCATGTCAAATAGACTATGAGTCTGGTTGCATTATCAAATCCGGTTCAGAAAGAAACAGATTAAGGAAACAACAGCATGATTTTTGCACCACTGCTGAACAGTTGCTGATGCTAACTAGGAATTTAGCCTTACTATGACATCTGACATTAATGACTCTCCTCTCTATTTCACATAAAATACACTGTAGACTTTTATTAGCATCATATAATGATACAAGAAATACACATTAAATGTCTCTTTACAAAGTCAAATTTACATACTTGTTTTTTGTTGTTGAAAAAGAAAAAAGGCCTGCTACATTTCATGCTATACAAACTACAGAAAATTAAAACTAAGAGATTCACCAAACTAGGCATAATACAGCAGCCATGCAGATATGCAAGGTCAAATCTGTTAAGTCTTATCCCGCTTCTCTGATTAACAATCTTTGTAATGAACAATTAGGGACAATCTGATGAATGGTGAAAGTTAATGAGAATCTTTCAGGAACTACATTAGGCCTTTATTTATTTGAGACTCTGGTGACACTGTTAGTTCATTATGACATTACTTACATTATCATTTAATAATGTCTGAAAGGATGAGACAAAGCCTGTGGTGAAGCTTAAACTAATGTAGCACATAAATTTCAAATAAATAAAAATCAGTGCGATTTACAATATGCAAAGGAACACAAAGAGTACAGGAATTTAAAGTAATAACTAATAACATTAATATATGGTGAATATAAGAATGATAAGAAGCAGTTATATCAAGCAACACTGGTTTCTTCTCACTTGGTTCCTTTTATAAGAGAAAACCTGCAGTTTGTGACTAAGAATTTAGAGTTTCAATGGCTCTGCCAAGTGCCTCAATAGCAGAATGGGGATGTTTCGGATTCCACTAGAGATATAAGATGAAAACATTTAATTAATGAAAGTTTAATATTAAAAAAATTGGCTAAGTTAAAGTGGGTAATAAATTCTTATTTTTCAAATTCAGACAGTAAATTTAATATCCATTGCCAAAGATATACAGGAGTCCTTCTGAGAGCAGAGACCTTACTCAAAGTTTGTTGAAATAATGAAAACAAACAATAGCTAATTTTGATCATTCAAAATCTAATATTTAACATTTTTGTGGCAGATTTAAACTTTGAGTTTATCTCCTAATTAGTCTTTAGGATATATGTAAGTTATTTTCACCAATTGCAGGGTGATTTTAGATGTGGTTTGATAACAAAAGATATCCATACACCATTCTTGGAAAGGGTAACTGGTAGAAGGAATCCACTACCTTCTTGCTTGAACTTCAACACTAATTAGAATATGTAACTTTATAGATGTGCCCCTATTGAAGCAAGATGACCACTGTTGCTCTCCTCTGATGCTAGAGGTGAACCTTGTGGCTTACATCACTGCTGTGCTCTCTTCCTAATTTTATAGAAACTAATGCAAATCTTTTACATAAAAACTCAAGTTTACCCAAATCAATTACTGACATGTCTAGAAAAAAATCATGACCCATACGGACACAAATATAGCAAGTGCTTGTACTCTCTACAATCTATTACCAAGATTCATATTGAGCTTGTAAAAGCAGCAAACACTACATAATAAAGAAATTTGAACTATTTAGAAATCAAATCACTTCGTGGGTATACCAAGCCAACTTACTATTAGCCAACCCAGTAAATTTTTCAGGATGACCACATTTTTCTTTATATCATTTTTCTTTCTCTTTTAAGTTGCTCTAAGCTTCCAAACAAAATGTGCAAAAAAGTAAATCCATAAAAACAAGCCCTTCAGCCTCGGGCTTTCCCTCTTCATATAAGCTTTTTGTACATACTACTGATCCCAAAACAGAAAGAAAAAGGAAGCCATACTTTTCAAAAATTTTATTTTTCCAGAACTATATGCAGCAAATGCAGCCTGGTGCATTTACTCATATTTAGAACAGAAACACACTCAGAAAGATGGAAGTTTGTAATTTTTTATGATCAGTGTTGAATACACAAGGCACTTATTTTAAGTATGATCAGTACAACCCAAAATTCCTAACAAGACTTTCTGTTATTCATGAATTATTTTGACATTTTCATAGAGAAATGAAAAAAACAATGTTTTCAGACTTCACAGAAATTCATTTATGTCAATGAAAAGAAAATCATATCTAAAGGGCTTTTGTTTCTAGCAGAAGTGAAAAATTATACACTACGTCTCCTAATAGGAAGCAAACCAAACTAAGTCTTATCACACATATACAGAGAATGATTGGAAATTCATATTGAGAATTGTAGCACTTAATTTCTAATACATTATGCTTAAAAGCAGCTCACAACATTTCATCAAAGCCCTAAAAATACACTTTTTTTATGTTAAAAATACAAAATAAGTGTTTCGTACAGATGGGTTTGCTTCAGAAACTATTTTAAGTATCTTGACTATGTCTTGAGCATATTAGTAAAGAGCTATCACCATACCATGCTTGTTAGTGGGAATATGTTGGACAAAATGTAATTATTATTATAATACAGTAGATTCTTAGCAACAAAGTATCTTAGGAAATTATTCTACTGATTTTAACACCTGTGACTAGAGTGTGAGACTTTTACTTTTGGAATAATATGCTACTATTGGTTACTTTTTATCCCATTAAGCAATTAGTTCCCACTGTAATTTTTGACTCATTGGTCTGTCTACTTATTTCTAATGCAGATATAAAGAAACATTACCCAGATAAATGTGATCTTACAGCTACATATCATATTTAATAAAATCCCATTAGCAAGGAAAATGCATCATTGAAGAAATTATCAGAGACCCACAATGTCTCAGTAACTTTACAGCTTAATTTGAGTTAGGTTCGAATCCTTTACTCCAGCTGTTAAGGAACAGCTGAAGGCTGAAACTGACTCCTTTTAACTAAATGTTAAACAAAAAATGGTCCTTGGTATTCACAATTATTTGCTGTATCTGTATCTACAGATACATATTTCATATTTCTGAATTATGATGCAACATACTGCTCAAGACCCTGGACTTAGGGTATTTGGATTTTACACTTTGCCACAGTCCTGCTTTGTGACCTCTGAACAATGTTTCACCATTTATATTGAAAGCCCTGATCCCACTAGATGTGGTAACATAGAGTATCACTATACATAACTTTAAGGCACCTGCTCCCAATATGGAATTTATAACCTAGGTAAACACGCAAATGACCTGTATAAGGAAAACTTATAGGGTCTGAAAACAGGATTCACAACCACGCTTCAAAGCAGAAATTTATCTGTCCTTGACACTGCGAGATATTGTTCTTGTGTAATCCCATGCAGATGCAAGAGCAGTGAATAAAAGGTTTCCAGCCTTGAAACAAAAAAACTGTGTCAGCGTAGCAATCCACCAGAACTGAGTAGTTCTGCAAAGTGCATAGTTAATTGGCCTAAGTACTGAAATGAGCTGAAGACACACAATTTTCAGAATATGAGCTAGAATACCTGCACTCAGTGCTGCACTGGAGCAAGTGGAGTATCTTAACACAGTTCTGCACTGCAGCATGACATGACATAGGCAGGTTTAGCAAAAGGGGGAAAGGGTGTACTTCAGTGTTTAGGTTTCTACAACAGACATGTAGATAAATACTGAAAGATATTTAGCTTGTTACCTTCTTTTTATTTAAACAACTAAAAAAATATTCTCTAGGTATAGACAACCAGCTTAGTCTGCTTTGCAGCTGAATATGAAAAACTTACACAATTAATACCTTGGAATACTGTTGAAAGTTCTAGGATATTATGATTAAATCTCCATTCACCTGAATTAATTTCAATTTATGTTTGCCATATCCCACAGTTCCTTAATCAGTTTATGCACCAAACAAAAAATTCACACCATTCTTAGTCTGTTTACCTCAGGTGTACCTTTGTGAGTGAAGAGATGAAAGTCTACAGAGATACAGAAGAAGGCACTGTCATTAGGTATCTCAGTGAATGAGGTCATGCACCTGAGAACACAGGAAAATGCTGGAGGACAGCATTATTGTACAGCTTTGGTTTTAACATTTATCAAATGTTAAAATATATAAATGGCACTTAGGAAACAGAAGTCAGGGTTATCACTTTATGAAGAATACTAAAGCTGGGTGTCTCACAAAGGCAGAGCTGATCACACTACTTCCAGCCCCACAAATCTGCTATTTTGGGTTGTGCTGTGTCCTTTCCTCTTCAAGAGAAGGGAGGCAAGATGAGTCTCTGCCATGACAACCTCATCTCTACTTCAGTGGCCAAGAAGTGGCCAATCTGTTAAAAGGTTAGAGTTTTCACTACTAGAGACTGAAGTATGTTTACAACCATGGTTATTGATTAAATGCGGTAACCTCCATGTTACAATATAAATGGTGGACAGAACAATTACTGAGACTGACATGCTGCAAAATCTGATATGTTACTACATGCATTAGGCATGGTCTAAGGATTTCTGATGCTCTAGAATGGAATACCTGGTTTATGCACTACAAAACAGATTTAGTTATAACAGAGACATATAGAAAATGACCCAGCAGCATCCCTAGACGGAGAGTACTCTGAGTAGGTTCAATTGCAGATGTGCAAGCATGTAAACAATTTAACTGTCAGAAAACACGTTACTAGTCCACATTTGATGGATCACATCCTTAGATTTGACATATGAGTTTGTCCTTTGTCCCAAAACAGGATCTAATACCATGGCTGCTCATGGGTGATATTGTTTGAGTTTTTTATGATAGCGATTAGATAGATACAGAAAGAGAGAGAGAAATGTTGACAACTCAGTGCTATTAAAAGCAGGCGATGCTCAGTCGGGCTCCTCTCACAGTCAAAATCTTCACTGCAAAAACTCCTCTTTTGCCTGTGTTTAAAGCTGCTGATTATGCTCCAGTTCTCTGGAAACACAGCCCCTTCATTAAATGCTGCCCTCTCTCTTATCCTGCTGTATTCCTAAAATGTCTTACATCTTTTGAAGAACACAAAAAGACAGTGTCCTTTATAAATCAGAAAAAGAAGTAATCTGTGAATATATTCCTGTTTGACCAATGAAAGTACAAATCTTTTCTCACCATGATGAAAAAAGTCTTGCCTTTTGACACTGAGCATTTTGTACTGTTTTAAAATGGTTATCCATACATAGATCTAGGAAGACTAAGCCTTCATTCAGCCTATGATAAGCAATGTAATGGTAAAAGTCAAACTTACACCTAATGCTGAAAGAAGTTATATTAAACTTGTTTCTTTCTCAAATCCACTGTCTCAGCATAGTGCTGATCACACAGAAAATTATCCAAGCATAATTCACCAAACCACTTTCCTTAGTGCAGATGCTGCTTCTCTTCTCAATGACCAAAACAAAGTAAAAAGATTAATTTCCCCAGTGCATTGCTATACCTATTTAGTTGCATCTTTCAGTTGTTTTCACTGCAGTTATGCTAGAGTAAAAGTGAAGCAATGCAGTGCTTAATCAACCCTAATATATGGCCCTGATAGCTTTATGTTTTATTCCAGCCCATTAAGAGGCTATCTGCTATGACAGTGCAAGAAGATCATTATGTCTTAATGAGGTGATTAAAACCAAAAAATATTCCATTGTTGCAAAATATTAGAATGGACTCCAAGAAGCCCCACCAATATCTTATGTACTAATTTAATACTTTATCAGTTGCCACCTATAAAGTCTTCAAACTTCAGCTATGTAGTTGTAAATAATCTATGATATAAATATTCTTAATGTAAAAGCACTCACTGATACTTCCAAAGGTAGGAACTAATTTTAGAATTAATTACCGGTGTTATTCTGATACTATTTTTATGGTGCAAAGCTACATATTTATGTTATTAATCTGAATTTCCCAATGTACAGCGTTACAGGAAGCACTATAAATAAGGCTATGGTCAAATTTGAACTTGGTACAATTTTATACCTGGTAACATATATACTTAGAGGTCTCAAAAACATTTCAAAACCTATGCTTACAATGACAGAGATTTTGAAAGTATTAACCTGAAAGATCACACATTTAAAATCACTTGGGTATCTACCCGAGTTGAGTAGATGACTAATGATACCTCCACAACAACCTGTCTCCCTGCCCCCTAAAATCTGATAGACGTGCATTAATTAATTAATTAATTTACAAGCATATGAAAAACTTGAAACTAAAATTTAGTACTTTAAATTTAGACACCACACTCAGCAATATATAATAAAGAAAAGATAAAAATAAGTTTGTGGCAGAAAGAAACCAATTGAAGGTAAAATTATGTTAGTTACTTTCTGACTATTTGTAAAGTAACTAACATAATTTTGTTTATTGAAAACTGTGTGTGTACATGTAGGTGTATATAGATAACTCTATATGCACATATGCCTCATAAATCATTCTGCTTACTTTCACATGCAGACTGACCTAATACTCCAAGGAGATACTGTATGACCTATTTTCTCAATATCTTTGGACGGAGCTCTCTGTAGAGAGAGGAGGGACCATTTTTTTGCCTGAAGAATGATGTCCTTACAGACCTGATGCTTTGCTTACCTCATTTACTCTTCAGAGCTGCTTCCCATGGGACCCAAACTACAGTTTCCTGAATAAAGATCTTCACTCTACTATTCTCTTTCCTCACTCCTCCCAGGACTTGCAACTCCATTTCATGGTCACAACATCCAAGGCTGTTACCCATTACCAAATTTTTCCACAGCTGTTTTTTTACTGTTTATTAAAGAATAGGTGGATCCAGCTGTGTATCACTCCTGCTTGACCCATCCAGCAACATGCCAAGTTATCCCCAAAATTTATCAGAAGCCTTCATGGCTACAATGTTCAAAACCTATAAGGAGATGAGAGAAAGAGAGTCGGGACTCAGAAATGAATGGACAGGGATCTTGAACAAGGCTCACTTCCCCAGAAAATGGGTTTAATGATCCATACAGAGAAATGTTACCTATCGTTACCAATGGAAGAGTAAAGCATAGGGACTTTTACCTCTACCAAGTACCCTTAGATTCAAATGCTAAGCAGACAATATATTGTATGCTTTACACAATTGCAACATTAAATGGAAACTTACAGGCACTAAACCACAAATGAAAAGGACATAAACATAAAGTCAGTCTTTCAAAATGAAGTTCAACAGACAAGCTATTAAGCTGTCACTTTGGTTTATGGCCATATACAGACCATAACCCAATGTTTTAGAGCACAAGTGCACAATTCATGACACTCTTTCAGAAGTGACCTCAGAAACTATTCTACAGATATACTGGGTACCCATATGACCCAAAATAAAAGGAAAACGAGTGACTAATTAACCAGGATCTAGTGGCCCAAACAAAATTTCCCCATCCTGCTCCTAGTATTAGATATTAAGAACTTACTGCTCTTTCTTGTTTACCTATGTAGCATTTGCATTTGAACAATCGTGTCCACAAACTGAAAACTGTCTATATGATGCTAATTAAAACATGGTATGCAAATATAAAATGTATTTTAAATAACATAGAAGAAATTAAATTTTATTTTTCTTAGGTTAAATAAATGTTCCCCTAGAGTTAGGAATCTAAACAAAACCAAATCATTCTGGAGAGAAATTTTACTGCAGATGTATATATCCCCAGTTTCATTAGAAAAGTGCTGACATATCTTTGTCATCATGAATACAAAGCTGTATTTTTATATATTTCCAAAATCCTGATGAATATTTTTATTTCTCTTTACCTTCCTCTCCCCTCAAAGGAAAACTAATTACTTGTCTACCACTAAGATATGTATCTTCTTTGTTATGTTTTTTGTGACTACTATATTCTAATATATTAAGAACTACAGAATGTTGAACATCCAATATTCACTTGAATAAACAGTATAATAATTTTTCAACAACTCTTCAAACTGGTATGAATTAACTTGATAGAAGTCTTAGTGGGATAAAGGCAGACCGATATTAAGAAATGGTCAAGGTTTTTATTTTTTTGTCTAGAATGTAATATATCACAATAGTGAAGTGTGTGAAAGTGTGTACTTATTTTTTTGTCAGCTAAGCTTAACAATATATATACCAACACAGCTGATGTGAGCAATTTTTTTTATGTGAATAGAAATACAAAAGGAAGTAGTTCTTCAGGAAAAACTGCTTGCAGCTGGACTGTAAACACCCTGAGACTCTCAGTGGGGAGGATCCCCACTGAGCTCAGCTAGAGGATTCTGGTAGATGATGGAATATCATCAGGCTGAAAAGTCCCAGATCACTCCATGTTATAACAAAACGAACTCATCAGAAAGCTCAATCAGCAAATACTAAGAACATAGGTTAGCTGTAGTGACTTCTGTGTCAAATTGTTATACTCAGTATCGAGTATAGCTCAGAGCAAGAGCTCAGTACAATTTCAAAGAATGTCCAGTCTGTATTAAAATGCAATGACTTCAATATCCTGATTGAATTTCTCTTCCTTATTACTACTACCTGGCTACTGTTTGAGCCAGATATTAAACAAGTTGTATGACAATTCAAGTCAGAGAAAAAAAGAGTAGTTGAAAGCTAGTAGATGCAAGATAGTATTTGTGCTTTTGAAAATTTCCATCAGTGGTAGAGAGACATGTCCTTATAGATAGAATCAATTTGCACATTTCTGGTTTGCCTAATTGAAATTTGAGAATGAATCACCTGAAGACTCATGTTTTCATCAGTGCCTCAGTGATGCCTTGACATTGAAAAAGGTATATATCTGAATCTTCAAGCAATGAAACAGAAAAAATACTATTATTTCTTTTTTATTTTCCCCAAAAGCTAAGAAAATACACAAAAGACTTGGGAACTTGCTAACACCTATTTGCTGTTGCCAGATGGCACAGTTCTCCTGAAGCAAACTGTATGATTTACAGAAGCTGAGAGCAACCTGTTTCTGGTAAAGGCACCTCTTTCATTGATAAAAGAGTTATCCATTTTCTCAGCTTTCTATACCCAATATAATCATAACTAAGTACACTTTACAATAATGCTTAAGAAGTAAAAAAGAAAAGCACAAAAAACCCCAACTCCAGTGTTTTCCCTTCCTTGTTTATGTAGAAATTTTGTTTTTTCCAGAAAACATTGCTGATATCTGAATGACTAATAATATATGCTGGTATTAATATGCTGTTACTAGTAACACAGCCATCACAGAAATAGCCCTTAGAAAACTTAAACTCTAAAACTCTTTCACCACAAATAAGATTTCAGTGTGAGCTTGTACACTTAATGAATGTTAAAGCAGGTTTAAGAGAAATATAATGAATGTAAATGAAATTAGGACTGGTTTATTATTCTTTTAAAAGGCTACCATAATTTATTAACCAGAGTCCATTCATCAGAACAAGGTTCTAAAATATCTATAGATATTTTTACCCCTACTAGTTCAAATTGGTCATAAAACATATTCTACTGTCTGCCCATCTCACTTCTGTTAATCTACTTGTTAGTCAAATCCTAAACACCAAAGCTAATTCTAAGCATGTAGGAGCCATAAACCTTACTAGCATGATCCGGCATCTTTGTTTACTTACTTTTTCCATTTAGCTAAACACAAAGATTATATTTATGAAATAAAGTTCCAAGGCAGTGAGAATTTTAGATCAATTGCTGAAAATGATGAGTGATTTAATACTTAACTACATTCTAGATAGAAATGGAATAAGTCCCAAATGCAAATAAGGGTTGCTGAACTTCTTTTAACTCATTCAGGAAACAAACACTGGAAAACTAGACAGTCTGACTGCCATTATCTTTATTAAGGGAACACATTTGCAGTGCAAGTGCAGACAAAAAGAAATAATGCAATGTGGTAGCATTGATAAACTCATATTTCAGACCATTTACTTTAAAGGCAAAGCGACTTCACCAAAACTAGACTCCAATTTTTCCTACAGGTTTTGTGGGCAGCATTTTTTCATAGTTTTCCAAGACTAGGCTTTAGTGGCATCTATGATCATATCTGATTCATATTAAAGTAACATGGATACTACCACAGACAGACGACAAGGAAGGGAAACAGAGGTGCTACAAAGAACCCAGCCATAATTTTCACTGGCATCAAGATCTTAGATCAAGTTAGATCAACCATGGCTTTTTTTTATGAGAGTTTTGGCTCCAAAGGAAAGAGGAAAGCTAAAGAGATCCAAGATGTGCCTGCATTTGGATTATGTTAGCATATGTTGTCCACTTGAATCAATTGATGTCATTTTCTGTCTGTTTATTGTTCCTTTTAATTTGTTAGCATTCAGTATGTTTAGTTAAATCATCATTGCACTGCATTGCATGAAAAAATCTGGATGTGTGATCATTTACCAGTCTATTCTCAGAGACAACAGAGAGCAAGATGAAACCACTCAAATTTGCTTTCACTAATGCACAGCTCTTGATATTTTTTATTTGATCTACAGCAACATCACAGCTTGGTCTTATTCAGAATGAGACCACTTGATTCAAAGTAACAATTAAGCACACTAAAGTAACAATTAAGTAACAATTTACAAATTAAATAGGTAAGTACTCTATTCTGTCACTTGGATGGAAAGAAAATCTTTTGGAAATATAAGCAGAAGTACATTTACTAACAAATACAAGATATGGGTGATATTTATAGGAAAAGGAATTGAAGTCTTCTATAGAATTTACAGCACTAATAATAATAATAGCAAACTTTTCTTCTTCTAATAAAAGGGTAAGCAGCACAGAGTTGAGATTCAGACTATATTGTACATCAAACCTATCAGCATTCTAATAACATAAAGAATTCTTAGATTTCATCTTGGGTGGGACAAAAATTCACTTTTCTTTTTAACAAAAAAAAGAACACCACCGAAGTACCTTTCCTTAAATTCCCTTGAAGACATATGCTGTATTTATTCACAAACTATTTCATTGAAGAATTCATGTTCCTGTAAACTCACAGGAACACTGACATGAGCTAAGTACTCAGAATGTAAAAGAATGTGACTTCAAATAACTAGTAATAAATTAATGTTAGCATTCATCATGAAAAAGAAAGTAATTTTTCCTTTACTGGAAGTAATCTTCTATCAAAATAAGAACATTTGGAATTTTCATAATGAAATGATTGATCTGAGAAAACAACTGACTACAATGATTTATGATGAGCATTACTTAACATTTAGACATCTACAGTTTACATAACAATCTGTTTTCAATACACAGTCACTAAGAATATTAAAAAGCATACTGCCAAAAGAACAGACTTTCTTGAGTAAAATATTTCATGTTTTATTTTATGATTCTTTAATGTCAAGCAACCTTTGAAACCCCAAACAGCATTTTACTGGTAATTATATCTACCTAGCATTAAGCCTTTGAGAAAAACATGTTGGGAAAAATTGGTAAATTTTGAATTTCAAATAGTAACTTGAAAAAATAATCTATGAAAATAAGCACTGGAGGCTAGCATATTTATAAACTGAGTAGATTTATGCTGTGTTTTAATTTTATGGTTGCATTTCTTGCTCTCTTTGTGCCTCAAGACATTCATATTTTACCTTCTTATGGGACAGAACACAGTCCCCAGTAGTAATATATTGTTCTCTGAACTGCATGCTATTCAAAATATCTTTTTGGCTGTGGTCTACTAAATGAAAAGTAAATATTATCAACAAGTAAAATAACTTTTTATTATGTTTTTTATTATTTGTATTGTTGGCTATGAACTATTTTTTTTTTTTTTAATCTGGAGAGTTGCCTATAGGATCACAGCTAAGTTTTTTCACCTTTATTATGTTTTAATAAAGGAAGGTATTTATTAAATATCTGTATCAGTTAAACTATGGATGCCTTGCTTTTAGTGTCACTGAGCAGAATGAAACCTTTACATCAGAGACTCAAGGAGTGGATTGAAACTTCGGTTGCTCCTAATCCAAGCCCAACTAGAAGTAATGGACTGAAAGCAAAAACTTCAGTAAACTAATGTCTGTCTATACTTCATCAAGTTTTAGTATTAAGAAGTTAAAATAATGTAATGTGTAATAAAGTAGGAACACCAATGGAGCAACAGCATTTCCACTGTAGCACTTACTTGAATTACCTGTTCCTCTGATTAGAAAACCTCTGTCCACAATTCAGTAAATAACTTGATTTCTAACCTCTACATGCCTTTTTTCTTGAGAATGATACAAGTTTTCAAAGACAGCTTTTTAAAACCCAGACGAAGGCAAGCCAGAATGCATTTTTCTATTTTCAATGTTTTTTCTATTCTGAGAATACTCATCTACCTTTACTGTTTTCAAAGCAATTCAAACAATTGATTAGATTTGAAGGAGAAATGAGTATTATAAAAACCATGCTTTCAAAATAATGAAGTACATCACTTCAGAGATATTTCAATACTTATAAAACATAAAGAGCATCGATGCACTGTTTTGGCAGTTCCAATATATTGGCTGTCATATTCAGATCAATGGTCTTTGTATTTGACAATGCTATATAGAAGATTTGTTTTAGCCTTTCTTACTAAGAATTGCAAATATCAAAAGCAGGAAGAGACTGTGAAGAAAAGAGAAAGTAACATTTACATATAACATAGGGAACTTTTATTTCATAGATTTTTTTGTTTCAATAAGTTATTAAATTACTGGACTACTTGTATTCAGAGTTTCATAAATCTTATGATGAAAACATTAAATAAGAAATTTAGAATTTCAGACATGGCATACGGTCAACATTGTGCTGTGATGCTGTTACATTTGACTGATTCCTCTGTGATGCCTATTTGTGGGAAATATTTCTGCTGCAGCATCATCCACAATAACTATTGTCCAAAAGATATTCAATAGAATTTTGTAATCAAATCTATATGACCTGGATTGTTAAACGGTTATGGTTGCCTTCTGTACCCAAAATTTGTAAAAAGAAAGCCTTACCTACCCTAAAATGTGAAATGAAATCCTAAGCATTTTTTTCAGGCAAGGACCTCATGGTGCTCTTCATATAAGGGATTCCACAATGCATTTTAGAAGAAAAATATCTAATTATAAATAATATATTTTCATAAGATAAAATTATATGCAAACTCAATTCTCATATTAAAGTAACATGACAGACAGATAATTGTATTATCTTAAATACACTAGTCATAAACCTAACATTAAAACTGTATTTTATGTACTTTTGAGAAATTGAAGGCCTGTACTTTATAGAAAGACATGCCTCAATTTAAACATCATTCACCATATTTGCCTGCTATTTTGTTCCTGATCAGTGCAGCACCGTAAACATCTGCTATGAATACTGTAACTACTCATGTAGGTGTAAATACCCCCAAGACAGTGTTTTTTCATGATGCATCTGTTGCAGTATGATATCAAAGTATTTGAAATTATGGAAGAAAGAAAAGCAAATGCTATAATTAAGCATTACCCTTTCTAGTGATCTCTGATTAATCAGGGAGAACAGGGGAACTACTCCCGAGATGCAGGAGTAGTTTCTGCAATTGTGTCATAACTTGCTCTAAAGTTGTTACAGTTTTTCTACACCTGTCATTTCCTATATCCTTACAGATTATATTTTTTATGAGGAATCTCCAGTATTTCCTTAAAATCAATTTTTCATTCTAATAGAAGTATTAGGTTTATCTCCTGTCCTGATTTCAGCCAGGGCAGTATTTACTTTTCCTCAGTAGCCATGAGGGGGGCCTGTAGCCATGCAGCTAGCTTGTTATTCTATACCACCTCACATCATTGTGGAGGGTGCAAGGAAGGGAACCTTGCTTCCAGAAAAAAGGGTATGGCTTTGGATGGAAAAGATGTGTGCCTAGGTAGAGAGATCATTGGCTGTTGTTCATTCTCTTGGGGTTCCACTGCATTGGTCAGTGAATATTTTTTCCATGTAAGTCAACCTCTCTTTGTACACTTTTGTTATTAATATTATTGCTGTTACTGTTCGTTTTCTTATCTCATTGCTATTTCCGATAAATTGTTCTTATCTCAACCCTGGATCTCTGCTTTTTGTCTCCCACTGGAGGCAGGGAGGGGAGTGGCTCATGATTTTCTTTTTAGTGGTAGTACTAACTTGGGGAGAGCCCTCTGTAAGATGCGACACCTCCTTTTATTATACCTAGTATATAGTGTACACTTATTAAATATTGTAGCATTTTCATCTTTTATTCCAAGTTTTTTGAGGATTTTTTTTTCTGAGGTTAGAACACTGATCACAAATGTGTCCAAAACCTATGAAGCACTTGCTAACATGCTGTCTGGTTCTGAACTAAATCTAACTCACAATTTTGGGGAAAAAGGTAAATAGCATAAAATAGATTGCCAGTATAATGTATCATGTTACATTATTCAAATATTTAGACTGCTTTATGATTACTATTTCCAGGCAGAATTACTCATGATCTTCATACACATTATGTAAAGCTAATCACAGACCTCACAGGCAAAACAATAAGATAAGAAGTGCTATAAATGTACAGAGATATTTGTATGTAAATATCTAAATATACCTAGGATATCTGCAGGTAGATACTGCCTGCATCTACTAGATACACCACCAGCCCTGTTTAATATCTTTACTGATGATATGGATGAAGGGATCAAGTCTACCTTTAGCAAATTTGCTGGTGACACCAGGCTGGGAGGGAGTCCTGATGTGCTGGAGGCTAGGAGGACTCTACAGAGGAACCAGGACAGACTGGATTGGTGGGCCAAATCCAACTATATGAGGTTTAACAATACCAAGTGCTGGGACCTGCTCTTTCGTCACAACAAGCCCCAGTAATGCTACGGGCTGGGAACAGAGTGGTGGGTGTACTGATTGGCAGGAGGCTGAACATGAGACAAGTGGACTCGCATGGCCAAGAAGGCCAATGGCATCCTGGCCTGGATCAGCAATAGTGTGGCCAGCAGGACCCAGGCAGGGATTGTCCCCCTCAGCACTGGTGAGGCTGCACTTCAAATCCTGTGTCCAGTTCTGGGCCCCTCACTACAAGAAAGACACTGAGGTGCTGGAGCATGTCCAGAGGAGAGCAATAAAGCTGGTGAAGGGTCTGGAGCACAAGTCTGGTGTAGAGTGGCTGAGGGATCTGGGGGTGTTTAGCCTGAAGAAAAGAAGGCTCAGGGGAGATCTTATCACTCTCCAAACTACCTGACAGGAGGATATAGCCAGGTGGGTGTCAGCCTTTTCTCCCAAGTAATAAGAGATAGAATGAGAAGAAATGGCCTCAAGTCACACCAGGGGAGGTTTAGATTCGATATTAGGAAAACCTTCTTCAGTAAAAGGGCAGTCAGGCATTGGAACAGGTGACCCAGGCAAATGGTAGAATCACATCCATACCTGGACATGTTAAAAAATGTGTAGCTATGACATTTGAGACATGGTGGATGATAGTGATGAACTCTGCAGTGCTAAGTTAACAGCTGGACTCAATGATCTTAGAGGGTCTTTTTCAATCTAAACAATTATATTATTCTATTAAACAGCAGAAGCTGACAGTTGCTAGTGAAGGAAGTAAATATTTTGAATCAAAACTCTCAGTAATCAAAACTCTCAAAATTATCAGTATGGTTGCTATTCTACTACTAGCACAAAAGTTATAGAAATTTAATAATTACACACACAAAATACAATTCTTGTTTTTTCTTTCAAGAGGCTTAGCTGAAAATATTCTGTGAAACAAAGGATTCAAGACTCTATCAAGTGTCCCTGTATTATTTTGTTAGAAATTTTATTGAATTTTAGGTAGTATTATGACAGCTTACATATTTGTAACTAAACAGTAATTATCATCAAACAAAGTTCAAACTTTCCCTGATGTCTACGGAATGCTACCTTATGCAAGTCTGGGTTTTTTTCCTATACAATAAGCTTATTGTCCATTAAAAAAAATCCATTGTTTCAAAGATTTTGTTACCTGAGACCTGATAAATTAGTTATCTCCTCTAAAGAAATATGGAAAAATATGTATTTCAATACAATGGCAGTGTTCAGAAAGGCCATAAAAAGAAAACAATCTTAAAAATAAATGACCATGTGTTCTCTAAATTAGAAGATGCTGCTTTTAAACAGAACTGTTTAAAACAGAACTGTTTAGAAAATTAAATTTAAAACATTAAATACTTCATTTCACATTTAAAGGTTTCTATTTTATTACATTTTTCACTCACAGCAAGTTGCAAATCCTTCAGACTTCCACCAGAATCTAACGACCATCTGGAAATGCTGCGTAACTGAAACTTAAAAAAAAATCGTTCAGACCCTGTCTTGCCTTGGCAAAGTACAAAGGTTTTTTTCAACAAGTATTTCTATCATAACAAATGTTTTAAATTCCTTTTCAGTCAGTTACATCAGTGTTTCTCCTGGTATAAGATTAAGCAAAAGGGTAGCTGCCATCAAGCATTAAAGTAGCTTTTTAAAGATACTGGTAGGTGAACTCCATCAGCACAAAATGGTCTCATATGCTTGAAATGCTTATATTTAAACATGGAAAATGTAACTCTTGGAAGTTTAATCAGATGGAGATCCCAACTGGGCATCGGGTGACAGTGAAGATCTAGAGACCTTGCTTGGGCCTAGCTAAATGAAAAACGAAACAGGCAGGGTGGAAGCTCACGTGCTGAAAATAAATTGGAGCTGGTCCCTCAAAATAGGGATTAAGAAACAGAATAACATTTTTTAAAGTATATTCTGAAAACTGGTAATGCAAAAATTCTATATTACGTGACTACTATAAAATAAGGAAGTTGTTTTATCTGAAAAATTCTTTATTTTTTGTGAAGGTTGAATTTAAGTTCCTATTTTCTCTTTGATTTCTTCTGTTCATTATTTAGCTGTTCCTTACCCTTCAATCCATACTTCATATTTTATCTTTTGCTGACAGTCTCACTTTTTAACCTCTCTTTCATTAGCGTCCATGCTTTTTGTTCCTCACGCTATTCATTACATTAATTCATCTTTCCTCTTATCTCTACAAAGAGCTTCAGGACAATGCTCACACAGCATTTGAATCCAGCTAAATCTAACAACAGATAATAAATGTTATTGCAACAGTAACTAGACCTAGTGACGCCACCTCAACAAAGATGAGCACTGTCTCACATCTTCAACTCCTCTAGCAAATTATCCTTTCATGTGATTACTATAAATTCTGCCCAACAAGTGCTGCTGCCCTAGGAGAGCCAGATAAGCAAATGCTGTGCACCACATTTACTTGCTGCTGCAGAGAATTTTACCAGCTAGCAGGTAAAGCGCTCCTGGACTCGGTAAGGTCTCTACTACATGGTGCAACACAACACATGGGAAGTGCAAACCAGTTTGAAAACACGAAAGAGTACAGTCTTGTTAACATGATGTTGGCACCCAACATGTTTACTCCTACTCTGTAATGCAGCTCACCAGTCTACTATGGATCTCTGGGCCTCACAACCACTTCATGATGGAGATAAGCCTAGAAGTGTTTCTACAACTGGCTATGCGATACTATGTCTTGAAATCTCATGTAAAGTAGGGAAGTGGTTTTTTTTTAAGTATGTCAGCATCTGATGATGTGAGAGAGACCTGTCCTGAAGCTATATGTGCATAGTTCATCTACGGCTCCCATTCCAGCTCAGCTAAGCCATGGCTTCTTATATAACAAGCCTGTAGATTGTGCAGGAGTAAAGCTGAGAAATACTCAAACACCCCAGAAGCCACATAAATAGAAGGCTGTATGAAATGCACATAAAAGTGGATGCTGAGACACACTTCTTTCTTACTGCCATTATGGCAACACATTATCTGGCAGGGATCTATTCCCATACTTTCATAATCTCAAATCAAAGCATATATATTTGTTTGAAATTACATTTCTGCATTCCTCTTTAGCCACAAATTGTAATATTGCAATTGTCTAAAACTCTAAAAAACAATTGTAAAATTGCTAATAATTGTATAATTAAAATATTGAAATTATCATGGTATATGCAGACCTATGTCTCTGGTCAGTGCCAACATACAAGAAACAAATGGCAAATTATACTTCTACAGGTCTCCTGCTACTTCATGAGCAATCAGAAGCAACAATTAAATAATACCAGCTTTTCCCCTGCAGATTAAAAAAAACAGAAATAACAAAAGCATATTTATGTACTTATATTAATTTATAAATTACACATTATTTTAGTATCAAATATACTGCATAAACAAAATAGTAATAATAATAGGAATAATAATAAAAAGTGACAAGTAAAAGGCCTATTCTGTAACAATTTTTTGCAGAAAAGTAAGTGATGCATAATGCCTGGCCATATGTCTTTTCTGTCCTGTTGGCTAATTACCTACAAATTGCTGCACCAATTTTACTGCTGCTGGTTATTATTAACTGAAGTATGTTTCCTCCTGAGTATTGTTACTCTTTTTCACATCTTTTCAACCTCACCAGAGAAAATGCATTTAAGATTCATGACACTCAGATGAATTGAATTGCAAAGGACACCTACAATGAATTCTGTAGAGAAGGGACACCTCCCAAACAAAAAGGTGACAGAACAAAAGCTGCAGCCATACACATTGTGCTGCTTCCAAATGGAAAGTTGAAAGGACTGAAAACAATTATATTTGCATCAGAATCTTCTTTGGCTATGTAACAACATTGTAGCCCTGGGCATTTACTCTGACATGCATTAAAATGATGCCATAATGATTTTTTTAATACAGAAAGTAAATTAGTATTTTTTTAATTATTTGTTCTGTAGAAGCCATGTCTAATTTGGGGCATCTGCTTCCAACAATAATTCCCCACTCATGTACTAGAGTTTAAATCTTAATTATTGCTTTTGCAATATAAGAACTTTAACATAACTATCGATTATGGAAACTATGGTATTCGTAGGACATGATTAAGGCATTCTTGCCAACTAGATAAAACTAAAAGAACATGTAAAATTCTTTTTTAAGCACCCTGCAGCCCAGAAAAGCCTTGAAATCCTACCCTTTAATTAACAGCCAATTAGACAAATTTAGATCTAAAATTTCAACAGCTAAGAATAAATAACTTTGCCTAGCTTATTTATATTCTGCATACACTTTATTTTTCTCCTTAATATGTTTATACTATTTAAGAAAAAAAATCAAATTTCCAAGATCAATAATTAGTATATTCTTCCAGTAGCAGTCTTGTGAAAAGCAACACAGCTTAGGGAAAAAAAAAAACCCAAACAAATCATCTTTAATGCACTATTCAACAAAAGCTCATCAGTTGAGCTTCCAGGTTTAGCTTGCCAAAACTGCTAACCAGAAGATAATGATTCAAAGTTTGCTTTAAATGATTCCCAAAAAAGATAATTTCCATACTTTGTAACAAACTTTCCATTTCTACGGAGATAAATGCATTAGTCTTTTCCTGCAGATATGTGAATGCATCAAAATGATTCTCTACTGTTACACACTTCACACTTAACAGTATAGCTAATGAATATTTATTACACAAATTCTTGGTGTACAGAATAATATAAGTAGCAATTTAAACTAACTTTTCCTCATTTCCATAAATTGTGCTAATTGAAAAGCTTCAAACAAATTAAAAAGCCAGCAATACTTTATTTTTACACATTCCTTTCGTTTAGTTGTTTCAAGTTATTGGTTGTCTGATATGAAATTCTATATCTACAAATATTCATTCATTTTTATTTCTAGTAAGGAACCTATAAATACCAGGGTTAAATAAGGAATTCAAACTACCATGAGTAAACTACTAATTATAATTCTACCTACTCATCACAGTGAATAATGTACTTCGTGGATTCTCCTCTGTCATATCTTTGAAGTTAATATAATTCAGTCAAGTAAAACTTCAAGAACTTTTACACTACCTCTTATAAGTTCCTCATAGGCAAGGTAATGAGGTATGGGTTGGATGAGCAGACAGACAGGTGGATGGAAAACCACCTGAGGGGCCAGGCCCAGAGGGTGGTGAAGGTAACCAAGCACTAGCAAATGTTGCCCAAAGAGGTTGTGGAATCTCCATCCTTGAAGGTATTCAAAAGTTGTCTCCATATGGTCCTAGGAAAGCCATTCTAAGTGGCCCTAAGTGAGCCAGGACAACAAGACCTCCAGAGGTACTTTCCAACCTCCATCAGCCTATGATTCTAAATCATTGTAATTAAAATTGTATCTGTCACAGTTCTCAAAACATTCACAAACCTTGATATTTACTCTGGCATCACCTCATGTTTCACATAATATTCTTATTCTTTATAACCATCAAGCTAGAAGACTTCCTTCATCATTACTATTCTTCTTTATTTCCTATATGTCTGCAATATCTGCTACTTGACAGAGACTACCAGAAGACAGATTTTGCATCTCAGATTTCAGAAATACTCTGCTTGAAATTTTCAGACAACACAAAGAGGGAGGGAAGGAAGAAAGACAAATACTAATGTGACAGTTAACACATGCATTTCAAATGGGAAATTCTAATAGTATTTAAGTTTGCAAGTCTGCAAGAGGTAACAAAGGGAACATAATGATCATGGTTTTTTTTCTGGGACAGGGTTATTTTTTTCCTTTATATTTTGACAACAAATTCCAACAATGTCAAGGAAAAGTCTATGAGAAAATATTCAACTGGCAAATTATTTCTGATAAAAAGATATCTGCTCAGAAGATTCCCAACCAGCTGTTCTCTAATCTTTTCTTCTCCAGTATTACAGCCTTTAAGTCAGTATTCTGCTTCCTGTTTCTAAACAGATTTCTTTTTCCCTTACAATCCTTAATGTTGGTGATTGGAAGATTTTGTTCCTACTGTTTTTTTCACAGCAATTGATAAAATGTGTTTATAAACTTGGAACCCCTTCTTGATGCCTATCCCATTTCTTATTTACATGTCTCCCACCACCAAAATATGGAGTGCCAAAGTATTAGGCAGCTTTTCCCCACCACTTTTGGTATTAGTTGTTAAGGTGGCAGGAAACTGCTTTAAAATAAGAACCTATTTCTGGTGAGAGAAAAAAAACTCAAAGAAATCCAAAAACCTCAAATCTGTGGTTGAGTAGTATAAAGAATCCAGATGTGACATTTCTGTTGGTACCACCCTAACCTCAAGGGCAGTTCCTGCCTTTTTTCTTTGACTCAGTTTTTTTTTTGCCTGTTCCTTCAGTGTCTTTGAAAGGGTCAGCAGAGCCAGCCTCAAACAGTCAAATCCATTGCAACAAGCCCTTCTGTGGCATGAGCCAATTAATGAGGAAGCACTATCTTTTTTTCCTATTTGCTTTACTTCCTTCCCACAACATGATCAAAATTAGGTTAATTAGCAATGTGCTGAGGGAAATAAAATCACTTTATTTAGATTAAGAGTTTTGAGCTGGCCTCATGATGAAGTATGGGACAATTAATAAAAAGTAAAAATGGAATCACAGGAATCACAATTCTGACTTAATTTTTCAAGTAAATTTCCTCTTAAAGAGTTAGCAAACCACTTAGAAATATTTTTTTTCTATTAAAAATATAAAAGATGACAATATAGATAAAATACTTTTGCTCAGACACATGTTCATACAGAATATAGCTACATTTTCTTAACATGCACAATATAAGATGCTTTAAAAGTGGAAGAAAAATAAGACCTACCAGCCACCTGGAAGCTAAAAAACACTCTATGAGCAAAATAAAAAGACTGTGTATGTAGTTTCATTACCACTACCTGAAATAATTTCCTTGAAAGTTATCCCTTCTCGAATTAACCTAGCTCAGAAGAGAGCAGGCACAATGAAAACACACAGCACAGATTGTATTAGCAGCACTAAGTAGCTATTGTATTCCTAATTCAATCCACACTACTCAAAGCATCACTAATCCTGAGCTTTTGGAATAAAACTAGATTAATATAATTGGTAAATTACACCTTAAATTAACAATGTGCTTAATGCCAACCTTAGAAATTAAGCCATAATTTTATTAAGTGCTTTAAAACAGCAGAAGTCCCTTCCTACCACCACTGCTATATCATTTTACGGTATTTGAAGATCTGCCTCAAGGTATAAAGAGAACAAACACACTTATTGACCTTATGAGAAGGGATTTAAACTCGGTAAACTGGAGAAAAGTTTATTATCACCTAAAGCAATAGTGCAGGGTCTGTGAGAAATAGACCAGGGTGTAATAGGATAAGAGAGACTCTCACACTTCTTTCTCTTTTGAAAGCCAGGTGACAATGGGTTTATTTCCAGCTCCTCTACAATGGATATTCATAGCATGGGATAAAACTAGGAAGAATGATAAACCTGTGAACAGCTGTGGAGTTATGAGCTCATTGAAATTAGAGGGATATGGAGGCACAGCTTGTATGCCTGGAGTACCAAAGTGGACAGAAACAAGCTCTCTAGGAGAGGCCAGAAGGCTGAGGATGGGGCATTGCCATCTGTGCAAGGGAGTAGCTCACAAGCATAGAGCTTTGAGCACTGTCTTTGTAAAAGCTCAGATCCTGCTGCAGAGATCAGCCCATGTGCTGCAGGGTCAGCCTGGAGAAGTGGGTAGAGAACTGGTCTGATAAGAACCTCACAAAGTCCAAAAAAGGTAAATTAACCCTGTATCTGGGATGGAAAAACCCAATTACAGCACAGTCTGTGATCAAGCTGGCCAGGAAGGACCTGCGGCTCCTGATGCACAGTAAATTGAATATGAGTCAGCAGTGTGCTCTTGCAGCTGAAAAACCCAGTGACCTAGTGGATTGTATTTGCAACACTCAAACCAGAATGTGGAAGAGATTATTCCCCTCTCTTGAGCAAGTATGAGAGTGTGTCTGAAGTCCTGAGAGCAGTTTTAGAGTTTTCAGCCTTGGAAAAGACTTTATGTACAGGACCAAGCCCAGTAGAAGACACTTTGTAAAGATGAAGTTGAGACCACCAACTCCCTTCAGCTTTAGAGGCTCAAGAGATCTTCCTGGTGTTTTTTTTTTTCCCCCTACTCTTGATGGGAGGGCACAGAGACAATGCAGCCAGATTCTTCACACTAGCACCCAGAGCTGGAACAAAAGGCAACAAATTGAAAGACAAAAATTTCTAATTAGATAAAGAGAGGGGAAAACTACACCACAAGGGTGCGGAAACACAGGAATAAGGTTGGAAAGAGGGGTTGTGCAGTGTCTATCCTCTGAACATTTAAATACTCTGAGCAACCTGACAGACTTGTTTAAGCAGGGTGTTGGACTCAATTATCTCCAAATGCCTTAACTTAAAACATTAGCTAATATTTGTTTCATTGATTAACCTTCAAATTTACAATGTGATAAAGCTTTTGTTAACTAGCTGTTTTGTTGTTTTTTTTCCCTTCCTCCTGTTTTTCCTTCTCATTTTCTTATTCCATGAGGAAGAAAATTAAATTTTATAAGACTAAAATTGAGTGTAGCTAGAGATGAACCCATCAATACAAATACCAATGCATTTCTTGAAAGCATGTATGTGGCTACCAAAGTAAAATTGTGAGTTTACAGACCACTATGGTCCAGCAACGTCATTTTCATGCTTTATCTCAAATGCATTCTGACACTACCACTTTCTATCATTCTTTTTTTATTATTATTGTTATTTTACTTAAAATACACTTCATTACTTTACAGTGGAAATGTTTAGATCCTATTTGGCTGGCACTCAGTGCATTCTGCTGTCTTTGTGATTTATGAGTTGCTGATTCTCACTTGCACAAAAAAAAAAAATTCTCCACAAGAAGAAATAATTTGGACATGCTTAATATGCCCTGACAAATGTGCTAATTATTTTGGAGAAGCAGATTTGCTGTCACCTTTCATTGTTGAAAGCAACACACTTATGGCAGGCTCTAGTGCTGGAGAAATAAATACTGCAACTGCTTAACATATGAAAATGTTATTGGCCATGCACAATGAGTGATTTAATTTGTTCACCATCCAATGAATTTGAACAAGACTTTTCCATGATTTATAGCACAGACTGTTATGGCTTGCAATATGTCATACTATAAAGGGTCTTAGGACACAATTTTATGCAAAGTAATTCATTAGTCTTTATTGTAAAATGCTAGGAACACATCCTCGTTCTGTCATATCATGACCCTGGAGCCCTATAATCAGATTTCATGGAAGGAAATGAAAAATAAAAAGCATAAAAGAAAAAATTTTAGGGAAACTCAAGAGTCTTGGGAAAAAAAATAGTAAAACCTGATTTTATTTTCATATACTGCACAAACTAGCTTGAGAACTGGCATAAAAATATTCAATTTGTATTTATTCCAATCTTGGAACATGCTACCTTTGCATTATGTTTCTAAATAGGTTATTTCAGAGGCCTGGGGATAGAGCACAGTATTTTAGCTGTTGATAACACTTGAGTCTGTATCTTAGAAAGCAAAATATATTCCAGAGAGAAGCTTTGTCTGTCAGCTAGACCTCTGATGCCAACAAGCCTGGTTTCTGTATGTTTTCAAAGTCAAGCTTAATTGACCAATTGTCAGTGTTGACAGGCAAATACCCGAAATATGGTTTCCTCACTTGTTTCCTTGATTTCTTTTAGACAATTAAAAGAAACCCACCCTTTTAATTGCTAAAATACAATCACTTGTCAGAAGTGGCATCTCAGCTGTCTTAATTTACACCTGCAGACTTACATATAATGTTTGCAGGTCTAACACTGCATAACACATCCCCACTTAAAACCAAATTTGTTTCTAGTGAAAAAAGAGCTACATATTCTACTACACTAGGTGATTGTTATAAAATCTGTTAAGTACATTATTATGGGGATACTAGCTTTTAAGTTTTAGACTGTACTTGCTTTCTGTATTTATTTGCAACATTTTTGGGAGCATTAATCTTATTTTTCATGTTTAGACAGAAGTTAAAAATGTAGTGTATCTCTGTACTGAAAACCAAATCAACTACTAATTAATTCAGAAATTCTGGTGACCTAAGTGCTAGAAATTAATTTCAGCTCAATTTTTAATATACTGGATACTAAATATACTCTGAATTACAGCACTTCTAGCTCTGGCTAAGTTCTTCACTGGATGGCATTGCTTGTGCATATTGTTTCGTATGACACGTCTACTTAGGACATGGTATAAACATACATATAAAAACTCTCCTGTTATTGTGTAGTTTTTGTGAATTAAGTCATTCCAGTAACTCAGAGAAAAAGAAGAAAGGCACAGAAGTCTGAAACACCCATATACAAATATCCATGATTTGCAATAAAAGTGTCCTGCAGAAACATTGGACAAAGTTTTAGGGTGCTGCATTATTTATCTGAAGCTTTCAACATGACTTTTCAAGAGTTTCTTGCAGCTGTACTGCCAAGGAACTGAAACTCATATTCACTGTGAATGTTGTAAGACTTCTGGTACTTGAGGACACCTTCAAATGCAGTTGCTGTTCACCTCACTAGGAAAGCACAAGTTTGGTCAGTGTTCCAAATGTCCTAATATACGGAAGTGTTTTTGAGAACAAGCTCTGACCCCTACCCTCTTTCCTGTTTTTCTCCTTGTAGTACAATAATTTGTTGCTCTGTTTTGAGCAGTAACAGAAGAATGTGGGGAGAAAATATGCAACAAATGAAATAATTATGGGGTGCTCTGTCTTTAGTCCTTATTGCCTCAAATGCAGACAATTATTTGAAACAAAGAAACATGCAAAGATTTTAAAAATTGAGAACTGCAGGTGTGGGGAAAAAAAATCAAAATCTGTGTCAAAGCAGTAAACGTCATAATTTAGCAACAATCTGCAAACCAGTTTACTGTACTGGAAAATAACACTGTCACAGCAGATTTCAATGCCTGCTCCTTGCTCTTGCTAGCTGTAATATTAATTACTTAATATTTCAGTGTAGCCATAAGCAAAGGGCTTGCTAACATTAAGATTCTTCCTCTGTAAATGTTAAATACAGCTCTTTCCTCACAGTTTCACTATTTTATGTTTTACATGTGGCACAAGAATAATTTCAGGAATTTTCAGTCATTTCCATTCAAAACATTACAGATTTTGAATTCCCTGAGTACTTGTAATAGAGAAGGGTTTCCTTCACTCTCCTCTAAACAGTTTCCAGGCCAGAGGATACAAAGTGAAAAATTGCCATATGAAAGTCTTGTACAAATATTATAATGTATTAACTCCAGATAATTAATAATAAAGCAGTGAGATTGGGAAATGAAATGTGTTTTCTTCAGAGATGTTTCTTTGGTTTAAAGTGTGTAGCTGTAGGCTACTATTCACAAAATACCTTCTGACAGAGATCCAGTAGACTCCTGAATTATTTTCCAAGTAATCAGCTGAAAACCCTTAGCAGTAGACAAAAAACTAGAAACATTTTCTTAGAATATAGCACGGAAACAACATAGACGTAGAATCCTTTTTGCAGCATTGTTTTCTAATCATCTTAATAGCAACAACCTTGTAACAACATAATGTCAAGAGGCATTTCCCCCTTGTATATACTTCTTCATTTCTTAGTTCTTTGATTGCTTAATTATCTGTCACCAGATTACTTTCTAGCCATTGCTTCCACAAAAGAGTATAAAAAAATATGTTTGCCCTCAATTCATGCCATAAATGTTTCACAGTTTCATGAATATTCATTTTGTTTGTTTCAAAAGTTATTTAAAGACAAAGGTGTTTTCAGGGTGGTCTTTCTGAACCTTGTTACCCTGTAGTTTGCTTTGTTTTGCTTGAATGATTCTGCATTATTTTAGTTGTTTCATTCTCATGTACACATCTTTTAGATCTACATTGAAATGGCTTTTTTTGTTCATGAGAACATTTCACCAAGTACATGAAAAATATCTCACAGCACAGTAATTAACCCTGCAGCCTCTAAGCCAGCTTTCTTAGTAAGATTTGCAGTAGTCAACTTTGCTAACATGCCAGTCTCAACACAGAAGTTATTTCATTTTGTAAAAGACTGATGGAAATCTGGATGGCGCAACCAAAGAAGGCAACATTTTTTTGCCAATTGCCTCCCTGAAAATGTTACAGTCATCAGTTAGAAAAGTAAATGGTGCATCATTTTATTATTTACCAGCAGTCATTATTTTTAGCATATAAGATGATCTACTGATTTAACTGTTTATATTTGTGAGACAAATTCTCTGCAGAGATGGAAGCAGAGAAACAATATTTGAACAGCTACTGTCAGGAGGTTATAATCAGATTGTGTTCTGACTTTGTTCCTCACACTGCACAAACACTCCATGGCTACTGTTCAAAGTCATCACCCTTCTGGGACAATACTTTCATACTTCAATTAGGAAACCTGCATTTATGAAGACTTTATAAATAAACCCCCCATCTTGCAAAGATTTTCTGAAGAGTATGGTGCTCAAGAGCATCAGTAGCCTTCTGACTTCAAAGAAATTCATGTGGCAAAGCACTCCAAGCCAAATGTTCAATGTTATAGATAAGTGTTTGAACACTACATTTATAAGCACTAAGTCCCCATGGCTTTTGAGAATGCGAATGATTAGCACTTCCGTAGGGCAAGACTTTTTTTTTTTGTCTTATACTCCCATATTCCAGCCTTTCCATTTACAGAAGGAATACTTTTTCAGGTTAATCAATTTAGAAACCAGCAGAAGGTTGTCTCTCTGAATGAAAAATTTTCTAAAATTATTTACTTATATTGATGCCATTTTCACCTGTAGACATTGCCAGAAATCTTGTTACCAACAGCATTTGTCAGACTATCAGGTGATTTTAGTTTTCACAAAGGAAAACATTAAAACAGAAGGGTCCCAGAGCGTGTTATGTTTGCCTTCAGAATGTATTGGCTTTGACACGGGGATCCACTCTCCCAGCTCAGCTTGTGCAGCCCCTTACAGAGCCTATATGTGCTGTACACACCAGCCAGGCACATGCCTGGCTCAGACCCTGGGGTGGGTGCACACTGGGCAGATCCAGCTCCCACACACTATTCAGGTTCTTCAGCTGAGCATGCAGAACCAGGCAATTTGCATCCATGTTGCCTACAAGCTTCCATCCTACAGAATGCTGCCTGAGTGGACACCTTGACAAAGACAGCTGTCCTTTAAATATACAAGGTAGGGCCACATATAAGGCCTTCATTTTGCTTTTTTCTATACAGCCTCACTGCACCTGCTTCTTCAGAAAACAGTTATTGCAGCCAGGCATCTGGCTGACAAAGCCGTGGCCCAGAATAAATTATTCTTTCAGAGATATGGACACAGGTGTTATCAACAGCTAAAACAGCACACTGGATCCCTGGTCCTCTGAAATAGATTTGTCCATCAATAAGATTGAACTACCACACAGTCTTGCTTCCATTAAATTTCCAGTTCCTTTCCATTTGAATTTTAGGTATGAACTAATGGATTATTCCTGCCACTTCCTGCTCTATTCGCTAAGCTGTCTTTCTGAAACACAGGGGAGGCCGATACCAGAGACAGATGAGGAGAAAAAGGAGTCTGACAGCGTGACAGACACTTAGTACCAGCATGACTGATGGGAAGACTGGGTTGAACCACAGAGCTATTAAGGCTGGAAGAGACCTTCCTATGTAGGTCATCTAGTCCACACTGCAGCCTTAAGCAGACACAATTATATCAGGGTGCTTAGTGCTGTGTCCAGTCAAGATATGAGTATCAAAGAAGGAGATTCCACAGCCTCCCCACGCAACCCGCTCCAATGGTTTAGTATTCTTGTGATTATTTTTTCCCCTAATATATTACTTTCTTTTTTAGAACTTGTGCCTGTTGCCTCCTGTCCTATCACGGTGCACCTGTGAAAAGAGCATCTTTTCACTGTGCATCATCCAATTAGACAATGCTAGACAGCAACGATGCCTCTTCTCAGCATTCTCTTCCTAAGACCAAATACAGCCTGCTCTGTCCTCTTCATATACTGTGGGCTCTACAGAACCAAGCCACATGCTGATACCTGACTAGATTGTTTAGAAGGTGGCTGTGGTACCGCTCTTGCACATTGCAATATCTTGTCCCTAGATGGAAGACCCCTGTGCATGGTGCAATTATGAAGCATATCCATGGACAGCCAGCTGTCTCCTTCCTATGCATTAACTCCCACAGAAGAACGGCAGTGGTGACATTTAGCCAATGCAAAAGCCATCAGAAAAATGACAGAAAAATAAGGGGTGAAAAAGCACAAAGTTGGGTTTTACAGTATTAAAGTTTATAAAAATCCTTAATCTTTTCCTTTCAAGGGAAGCTATTCCAAAGCAACTCAAAAGGCAGCTTTGCAACTTTCAGGCTCTTAGTCTTGGGACAATCTGGAAGAAATTTGAATGATCAGACTCCAACTTTGAAAATGCTCCAAGCTGAACATATTGATGAAATATGCCCAATAACCATTATTCTTTCTGGCTACTACTTCCAGATGTGTATACACCATTTGTCTGTGCATATTCTTCCACCTGCCACATTTTGTAACAAAACTGAATTTTAAAGGAACCAATTAACTTGAAGTGTTAAGTATCATGTTGTCAAGTTAATGCCCAATTCAATACCTGGCATGCCTTGCTTTGTCCAATGGATTATTAAAATCTCACCCTTGAACTGAAAGGTCAGAGGGGCAGCACACATATATATATAAACAGGACATGACAATTACACAGTAGTCAATAGTCTGAATCAACCCTAGTATCCCAGTTACTGTATCCCAGAACTGACATCCAATGTCTATTTTTACATTAAAAATCATTACATGAAACAAGAACACAGACAATTACATTAACTTGGGGAGAGGCAGGAGTTGATCATATATTTGAGGCATAATGTTAATATAGTACATTTTTGAAATACAATTTCAGAAGCCCAAGGAAAAAAAAATCTAAAAATCAAAATGTATGAAGGGAAATTTGTGAAGTCGAACTGAAAGTGCATTGATTAGTAGATCTCAGCTGTTCAAAGTATAACTTCATTATCATAGTTGTTCTAAAATTGAAAATTTACTACAAAAATGAATAAACTCATGTATAATCTCATCTTTGAGACTTTTTTCAGGATTAATTATACAATCCAGCTGAAGAAATGTCTTAATGGTCTTGTGTCACTTGTTCTGTCATTATTCTGTCAGTAAACTGATTTCTATCAAATAAGGACTTCTTTGTATAAATCAGCTATCAAGGTTTTAGTAGCCTGTTCAATTCTGTTTTATACCCATCAAGAACTCATTTTAAGACAGCAAATCTGTTTCTCCTTTCTTCCAAATACTCCTTCCTTGTTTTCTGACACCAGTATACAAGATTTGCAGTGAAGAACTCTTATCTCCAACTTGTTTCTGTCCAATGAACCCATACCATGACTTGTGCTGAGCACATTTTGCAGTGCTGCAGTTGCACAAGGTATTTGAGCAGGGAGTACTCATCAAGAAAATCATGCAATATTATCTCCTTTCCCACTTCAGACAGAGAGGACAAGACACTGGATTTAAAGTTTGAAGAATATGATTCAGCAACACATTTCAGTTCAGAACTGAGTTGCCTTTGAGGTTAAAAAAAAATATTAAAAAATGCTACTAATATTGAAGAGCAGATAAATTGGATAGCTCTATAAAACTTTCAGGATCTTAAAATGAAATGCCATTTTAAGAAACGCAAGTATACAGAGTACTCTTGATGATGCTCCCAGTAGTTTGAACTGTAATGCTTTTATCTTGTTGTGGATTTGTTTGTTTTTTTAATGGGAAGCCCACAAATATATTTCCTTGCCTATAATTTTGTAAAAGCTGTTTTTCTCAGAATAAATTAGTAAAGAGAATGCAAACCTCCTTCCTTCCCAGTTAGAAGACTTTCATATTTAATTTTTCTCTACAGAAATTTTACTAACACAGAAGCCCTGGGATAAAAAAATTAATTTTATGCTTATAAAAGACAACAGGGGAATTGAAAAACCCCTTTGGAGTTCACTCACAAAAAGGAAAGATTCAATTACTTTGAAAATCCTTAGGCCCATAAGACAGAAATATTACAAGTGATGAGCCAGACTGGGGGTCATCATCAACTGTAATCCCAAACGGCATTTATTCCACAGCTTGTATTACTATTCATTTAGAAACATAATGAATGGCAAGCCACTAAAAATATAAGGAGATAACTGCACTTAAGGAAAGTAAGTTCTCTCATAATTATTCATTAATTGAATAAAAGTAAATGTTAACCACAGTAATATTTTCATTGTCTGTCTAGTGTTCAGTGCCAACACTGAACTTGCTGGAAAATTACAGTGTCTGAATCAGTCTATTTATGTAAGATCCCTAATGGCAATATATTATTATATGGAAAATATGCAAATAACAGTGCTTAAAATACATTTTAATTCCATAAAGGTTAATAATATATAGCAAAATACTCTGATGATAAGTTCTGTCAAAGTATTGTTAACTTTAACTAACCCACACTATTTTACTCACTATTGTTCTATTAATTTTAGTCATATACTCCTGCGATACACTATACAAATATGAGCCACATTAAGTTGTTTATGTGCACATTCCTTCAAAATGCATATCTGGTATCAGCATTAAAAGAAAACCGAATTATTAACAGGCAGCCACTTCTTCTAAATATTTATCTGAATTATTGCTATCACATACACTAATGAAAGTGCGACAAAATTAATTAGAAATATTTTTATATCAATCTTGTACAATCAACTCATTTCTTTGAAGTGATTTGTATTTGGACACACAAACTACATTTAAATTTAAATCAATTTAACTTCTGGGTAGATTTAATCTCCCCAAAAGATAAAGATGATCATCTAACATTGCCTTGAATAAAACTCTTACAGAACTATTAATAGCAAAGTATTGATCATTCCTTGTTAAAACACTACCTTCTGTAACAGAATTCTCTATTTATTGTTGAAATACATTCTGTGGGAACTCAAAATGTCTCTCAGACATTTTTAGAGGTTCCAGGCCTTGGTCAGAAGCATTCTAGACCCTGGCAGACAACTGAAAAACAGCTGTGATTTTGAGTTTGAGCCATGGAATGAATTACCAACTTTGGAGGTGGAACAAGCAATCACAAAAGGTTAGATAGTATAGTAAAAGTAGTTACAAAACAGAGGGGAAATTTTTTTAGTATTGTACAGGGGGGTTTTAACACATGTACAGGGGGGTTTTCACTTTGTACATGGGGGTCAGAAGTTCTAAGATGGAGGAAAGTGGGCTGATCCTGTTCTTCCTCCTTCTTTTTCCTTACCTCCATGTTCTTGGTGATGTTGGCACTCACAGATTGGTTTAGAGTAGAAAAACACTTGGCAACGTAGGTAGTAGGTATTGGGGAATAATTGTAAACATGTTATACGTAATATATCTTATAAAAGATAGCAGCAGCCCTGGGCGGGGAGAGAGACGAAGAAGACAGCAGATAGAGAGGATGTCAGTGTGTGTGTGTGTGCCTCTACCCAAGCCGCTGATCAAATAGCTGCAGTCCAAGAACATAATCTGTTAGATAACTAGCAATAAACTGCCTTGAGACCGAACAGCTAAGCCTGCGGAGTTTTTCTTTGGAAGCACGGGTTGGAGGAGGAATTTCACCACCACATGAGACCCCAAAGCAAGGCCGGGATTCTCACAACATTCAGCATATATATAAAAAAATCTTACTTTACATTTTAGGTTGGATTACTTTTTTCATTTAAAGTCTTCACTATCTCAAATGACTTAATTCTTTTCATGATCCTACTTGTTTTATCCAAACTAATAGTAATTCTTTGTTACTTTTCCAGGTGCTTAAGTATGCCTGTGTGTGCAAACTGTGAAACTTAGCTCCAAACATCTGAGGCTGTAATTATGTCTGACTGCCATAATACTGCAAAAAGGCCACAGATATAGTAGTTAACAGCAATATATATTAATACACTAAGATAAAAGACTTTTAACTATGTGTGCAATGATGACTGATTCAATGTTATATCAGGACTCAAAATTAAAAACTTATCAAAAAAGAACAATGTTGGTATTTCATGTCTGTATCTATTGTTCAATGCTTGTAATCACCATATCTTGTACTTCACTGACCAATATATCATCAATAAAATTGAACTCTCCTTATGCATGGAGCAATATTCTATTACAAATACATGGACAAAAAGTAACAATAACTCAAAGAACATCACGGTGCTGTCAATTAATGCACTGTATTCTAGGAATCATTTAAAGGATTACCCTAGGCTATTTAATTAGTCCATTAATAAGTACTGATTAATCTGTTATAAATTGATTTATCCCCTCCGCACTTAACTGATCTTGCCATTGATCTGTCATTCTGCCCTCAAATGATTTCAAATTAAGTTTTCACTGCTTAGGAGTCCTAATACAGAAATTCAAGACCCTTAACATAACAAAAGTGTGATAGGATTCACAAGACCTAGGTCTCTGAAAGAAGGAATACTAATAACTAGAAAAATACTATACAAAGTAAATATGAGATCTGTATCATAGCAAATGGACTCTCTTCCTTTGGTGACTATTTTGAATTCAGTAACAAAACAGCTCAAAAATACTTTTTGAGCATTTTGAGCATTTGTTAACAATGGATAGTCTTTTGAATCTATGTGCTCCTTTACCCAAGCAGATGTTCTACTTACAAGAACTCAGTAGTAAGAAAATTTTCAGTGGTAAATACTGACTTATGCTCTGCAGTAGTAAGTGAGCAGACAAAACTATCCAACTCCATTGAATGCCATGACTTTTTTTTTAAGTCTAATATGACTTAAACATCAGGAAAACTGACCACGATTTAAGTTCTATAATGTGCTGGACTACACCCTGAGCTGCTGGGCACTCTCAAAAGCCATGTATTCAAAGGGAACTGATGACATGGCTCATTTTATATGGCTTAGTCTGACTGTACTTTAAGAATAGATTAATTTTCATATTAAATATATCTTCCTGAAATAGCTAAAGGGGTAAGAAATCTTCTTAAGTTTTGCAAGTTGAGTTTACTTTAAACTGGAAAAACAGCCAAAAACAACTGAAGTGACACACTTGTTTTCACAAACTGATCAATTGTTCCCAGTGATAATTGCTATCAGACACTCATAAGACATCACTTCTACCTTTATTCAATAAGCTAAGGAGGATTATTTTAACAGCTTTTAATATTTTACAAAGTTTCATTTGTCT
Source organism: Lonchura striata (assembly GCF_050655825.1). Lineage (NCBI taxonomy): Eukaryota > Metazoa > Chordata > Aves > Passeriformes > Estrildidae > Lonchura > Lonchura striata. Next base: position 77,999,145 of record NC_140705.1, on the reverse strand, counting down.
CTCTTATTTCCCCTATTTAATTCACAAAATAGCTGTTACCTTTCTCTTCCCAGTTACATAAGTACTCTAAAACTACCTATATTACCTTCATTGTTAGGTAGTAAACCAGTCATTCACTCCTTCTCAATACTACACTCTCCTGCTTTGCAGAAAAATAGTTAAGGACATCCATGCCCAAATTGCAGATATGGGATTTTAACTTTCCGGATTTGATGCTGATCACAAATCAAGCTAATGAAAACCTGAATGTTATAATAATTATACACTAACCTTGATTGATACACATAATATTGCTTAATTTCCCAAGGTTTCATTATGGAGTTCAGATGCATGAACTGCAGGATGCTACATCCCTCTTCTTAATTGTTTATACCCAACATTAATTTTCATGGGAGTACACTGATTTTTTTTACATTGGTAAACTAATAGTTTGTGACATTTGAAGTTTCTACACTTCTACAAATTTCTCAATTTCTCCTGAATTTAATTGTTTTCCTTTTTTTTCTCTTTGACATCATTCTTTCCTTAATGGCTCTGGTGCCACTTCTTACAGAACAGATTCTTCCAGTCAATGCTTTCTTTATCTATAGATGGGTTCAAAAGGTAATTAGATAAGTAAAAACTGCTACCAATGCTGAGTAAATATGCGCAGCTTCACACTTTGGCTCAGAAAAACCCTAAAACACAGAGAATGACTGATGAATAATTTATCCCTGAACATCTGTCTTGTTCACAAGTCTGTCCAAAATGACATGCAGCTACAGCCTGTCCTGAAATAAGAAAACTTTATTGGACAGGGGCAAGGGAGCTGGACTAATTACCTAAGTGTAGTGGATTAAGACCGGAAAATAGGAACTAGAATGGGACATTGGGAAGAATGCCCTCAAATTGTTCACTGACTTCAAAAACTCTATCAAACTTAACTAGATACAAGACACTGGAAAATGTGACTGCTGTTATATTCAAAAAAATACTTTCTCCTCTCATATCAAAACTCCCAACAATGGGTACAAAACCCTTTCTGAAATTCTGCAAGTCAGAGGACATATCTCTAAATCACTCAAAGGATTTAAAGTAGTTGTTATTAATTTAGTAAGTAAGCTTGATTAATTTATCAAAGAAAATGACTACTGCAATATAGATATTATATATTATACTGGAATAATTCTATATAGAAGAATAGCATGGCTTTCCATCAGTGTCATCATTTTCTGCATTTTTATAATGAGTTATTTCTATTTGTAATTATAAAGGCAAAATGAGCAACAGACAATATGTTTGCAGTGTATTGCAACACTCCGGAATCATTAAAAAAGAAAAAAACCAGATGGAAATGGCATAAAAGTATTAATATTACATTTAAAAGGACAACTACAACAATGTTCAAATACCAGTTTGCCAAAAACTGTGGTGGCAGAATGAAACTTAGTCAGCCCTATCTTCCTAATGCACATTTCAGCCATGCTTAACAATCTGCCTTGAACTGCAAGGAATTAAACAATCTACAAAGATCAGCAGCAAAATGTTTTGTCTCCTAAGTCACTACATCAAGAAAAAAAAATGCTTCAGTGGAAAGATTTCCCAAAGCTCTTTCAAAAGCTTTATCAATTCCCACAAGTAGACCATAAAAGTTGTCTTCTACTGCCCATACTGAAACTCATGACCTGAATTTCCAGGTCGTCTTTGCCAGAGAGCAACAGTGAAACCAATTTCACTGACAGTGTTGTCAAAGATCTATGGACTAAGACAATTACTCAGAATAAAAGTCTATTGAAAGTCCTCATTTAAAAACAATTCCAACATTTTCTTCAGTTGCTAAAGCAAGTTATGATTAATTTTCAGTTACTTTTTTTCCATAAGCAATTAAACGACTTCCAAGTAGAATAATCCTGTAGGAATTTCTATTACAATCGGGAATTAAAATCATCAGTCAGTGCAGTGAATGTGCTCCAAAAAGATACATTGGTATTTACAATAACCTAATAATTTTGTATTTTGTAAATATAATTCTAACTGTTCAGAACAGTCCAAGAGCTCTTAAAATCTCATTTTTTCTTTCACTTTATTTATTCTCTTAAATCTATGCTACATTACTTTCTATACATTACACCGAGGCTGCCAGGAATCATATCCCAGCATTAAATTACATGGTATACATTCTCATTCTTAATAAGTTAGAAAAAATAGGCAACTGTGCTATAAATTGGAGTACTTGACATCTGAAACAATCTGCATGCCGCAATTCAATGAAGCATCCACACGTTATAAGCAACTAAATACATGGGTTAAATTACAGCACTATGGTACACTTAGTGCTCCAGGTTTCTGAAGAGAGCTCTAGAGGTGCAATTCACATGTACAAAGGAGGTGAAATGAGCACTGGCTAAGACAACAACTGCTGGAGCAAAGAAGTATATCCCTACAAAAGTAGCAAGAGAACACGAGAACCAAAAAAGAAAATATTAGAGAAAGGGGATCCACAGAAAACAGCATTACAGGGTCATCAAATACGGCAAAAATTAGTAAGGAAAGGAAACACATATGTAAGAGGAAGACCTGGCAATGAAAAATACTGCAAGGAGGAAGGGGAAAAGAGATATTAGAAAATATTCAAGAATTAGAGGGTTTGGGGAGGAAGGAGAAAGTAAGCAATCAAGCATCCATGCAAACCACAAGAAAGCAGAATAAAGGATACAAAAAGTACAAAGAACTTAAGAAAGTCCAGAGGACATGCACTGGCACATAAAGTAAAGAAAGAAACATTCTATCTGCTGACATCAAAGGTCATTAAGAATTTCAGTTACGTAGCTTTAAATGTATCTCTGCTTACAGTGAATATGGGTGGATGGCAATGCCAGAAATTCTTGTCTACTGCAACAGAAAAGTTTCTGTCGTACAGCACAATCAATAAAAAATCAATTGTCTGATAATTGCTTTGCATCAAATTAAATTATGGAGGGATACATAGCTCAGAGGGTTGGAAATGAGATGCGGAGCCTTTGACCTCTGGGTCACCGTTACAAACACAATGCAAGTCAATAATGACTAGGACTTGTTACTTTTGTGTTAGTGAAACACCTGATTTTAAGCTCTACTAAACCACACCTTTGCTGCTTTATAACCTTAGAACTTTGTTTTGCCAATCCCTGAACAAAGTTGGATGAAGCTCCTATGTGACCTTTGTGCTGCCTGTGATTATAATCAACATAATTCCTTGCCCTTTCAATAGATTACAACCCAAATCCAAAGAGCCTGGTTACTTTCAAGACTAATTGGAAAAATTAAAGAAGATTACAAGTTAGATTTAAAACATTTATCAAGACCTCAAATTCACGTATAGTATTTATTCTTTTAGCCAGGATCATAAATTTTCAAAAAATACTTTTTGAGCATTTTGATTCTCACCAAAAAAACCCCAAATGCAGAGAAGAAACCAATCCACCCCCCTCCCCACCACCCTGCACACCAAAAAAACCCAAACAACAAAACAATCAAAAACATTTACTAAGTTTTGCATTCCTCTTGAGGCATTAAAGCAAGAGGAAGATAATTCAAATTTCAGAAAACACTAGGTGGTATTATATAAAAGATAGCTGGTTTTATTATGAAAGTAAAGTCTGGACAGTACCTGTGATACTGCTGACAGCTAAACCTGCAAATACAGGCATCGTTGAAGCCACTTATTTGGTAATGGCACTCTAACTTTTACTGTTTCCTGTTACATCCTCTTTTCCAAAACCTATGGGTTTTTTTGGGTTTTTTTAATTGCATACAGGAAATAATTACTATTATTATTATTTACTTATGCATTTTAGACTCCAGATTCAACTTCATTTCTAATTTAAGATTCAGCAGTTAAATACTTTTAGTCTGTTCTTACCAGCTCTGTGATATTCATAGCTATTTCTAACATAATTAGCAGATTGATGTGGACAGCCACATGCAGATGAATTTGCTGCAGGAATTGGAAGACTACAACTGAATTTGCATGTTCAGAAGTTCCACAGAGAACATGAATTCTCTTTCCCTGCAATCTTATTTTTATAATTTATTATTCTAAGAATTTAACAGCAATTAAATACCTTTATAAGGGTCAAGGTAATTGGAGCAGGGGTGGGAGAAGAGGTTTTGTTTGCCAAAAAATTAAAAAAAAAAGAAAAAAGGAAAAAAAGAAAAAAATTGTTTTTATTTCCTTTTTTCTTCCTATAACCTGGCAGTAAAGAATGCACACCACATCCTCTGGACAGTCAGGCATTTTGTTAGACAATAAACCAAAGATACACAGTATTTGTAATATCCTTCAGTTAGTATTTACTCAAATATACCAAATATCTATTTTCTAGAAAGCAAAACAGCATGCTTAGTATTTTCAGTGAGGCAGACAAGCTATAAATAAAGGACCTCTTCATAAAAAACATTCTGTCTGTAGCTTCATGCTACAAACACTCTGGTTTATATACCATATATATGAATGGAATTGCTGCTCTCCCCACACTGCAGCAGAAGATTGTCTTTTGGGTAGGACATGAGGATCTGAGTTAATTAAAAAAAAAAAAAAGGAAAAATATTGACAACTTTTTTCTCAAAAGCACTGTCAGAGTCTCAGTGCAGTCTATGTAGCACGCTTATAAACCCTTTAAAACAGAGTGGAGACCATCACAGGGGTAAGAAGTAGCAATATTGCAAGTAAGTACCTTCCATCACAAATCACACCATAAGGAGCATCACCCTTTCTTCAAGAAGGTACAGGTCTCACAGCTCAGCTTAAAAAGGACTGTGCAAAACTGTGCTAGCAGCACAGTGATACTTATTTTACTTCAGTTAGAGGAAACATGAGAGTATTCCTTTTATACAATGGTGTAGTCATCAGAGCACTCACCAGACTGCTGATTTCCAAGCCACAGTCATCCTGAAGCCACAATTTCTTTCCAGGAAAAAGCTCTAAGCTGTAAAGAGGACCAGGAAGAGAGTTCTCCCACTCTCACCACAGTGACTGATTCTCTGTGTGCACAGAGGGATGAGAGCCTACAATTTACACCAGCCTTGGCATTTAAAGGAAGCCATATCTAACATCTCATGGTACACCTACAAAACATCCCAGCTTCAGCTGTAGGATAGCCAGCTTCCCTGTCCTAGCTTGGGATACATTTATGCAAGCAGAGAACTGCAGTTACAAACAGTATCTGTGGCTCTCAGTTCATGCTCACTGACCACCCACACAGCCTGTATGGAAGGTTCCTGTCATACATGTGTTTTGAATTGAAACTGATGCTAACTAAGTGAACCAGCTGTGCTCAGGCCCTGACCAAGAAAGCCTGATTAATTATTCTAGGAATTTAAGAGGTAACATACCTTCAAAAATTTATCTAATTACCTACCTACTCCGTGTAGAACTTCCTATGGATAGTAAGGGGCTGTAAGTCTTGAAAAACACAATTACTGCTTAGTATTTACCATTTTTAAGAGCTTATTATTGCCACAAAACCTAATGCTATTAGTCTATAATGCAGAGTCATCATAGATAATCTTCAAATTAATGCAGGTAATAAATACTACTTTATGAATCTTGATCTGAAAACTTGAACAAAAGATGTTGCAACTTATTCTACTATAAAAAATTGGTCTAATTTCTCACTATACTTGAAAGCTTAATTGTTTACACCTGTTTACACAGTTTTCCCCCTAGCAGAGTAACTACTAAATAATTTTTCAGCAATCTTTGAAACAATTTTGTCATGATATTTAAACATACTTTTTATTGGCATGAACCAGTTTGATTTTGGCTTGATTTATAATGAACATTTAATTCTGCATTATTTTCCTAGTGCAGCTCTTAAAAAGCTGTTTCCATTCACAGGTACACTGAAAAGAACAAAAAAATTTCATATAAAAAGTAATGTACCACCATAATTTGAAAACATTCACCTCATTCACAGTCATCTGCCTCCACTAAAAGATTTATAACATGTCTAAACCAGAAATTGATGAATTCATCAGCAGCTGCGACATTTTGATCATAATCAATAATATAATTTTACCCCTTAAATGGGTTTTCAATTAAAGTACATATTTTTTCAAAGTAATGTTATTTGTGTTGTAAAAATAGTTTATCTGCAGACTAACAGCATTAAATAATATCATACCAGGTGCTGTGTTGTAAAGAACAATAACCTGTACAGCCAAACAAAGATAATACTGTACTTAATGAAATACATATAAAATTCATTGTGCTGTTTCACAGGTTAAATATTAGAAAGTAAAACATTTCTTAGATAAGTACAAGTGTAAAGATTACGCAAGTTTAGAAGTTCATTATCCAACAAAGAAGAATCTAAGGAGAGCAAGAGAACATCAGTGTTAGGAATTCAGGCTGGCTTGGCTCCCACAAATTCACTTTTGAACTTTCTCTTAGCTCTCAAAAAAACCCAGGACAAGACACAAAGTCAGTGTAAAAGATTTCTTGGATAGAAGAGTATGCCAGGAGCAGCAGAAATGGAGCAGACCATCACCAGTCTCTCATCAGATGGTATTAAATGACACTATCAGGACTTCCTTTAAGTTTTATTATTCTGGAAGCTGGTGCTTACAAGGCTAGGACTTGCTCTACAGAGCTAAAGTAGAGAATGTTTTAAAGGAAAACTTATTTGTACTGCTACACAGAAAGACCTCTTAGATATAAGAAATAGAAACAAAATTTAATAGTGTGGAGTAAGACGAATGAGCAAATATATATGAAATCATGATAAACCAGAGGGGTTTGTGGTCCATTGAACAAGTGCTCCTGCTGTAGAAAGTGAATTAAATCAAATGGTGTGATCTGATTATCTTCAAGGATTATTTGTCATGGGCAAACTACTGGTTCAGGTAAGAACAGACTTTTACCCTTCAACTAAGTGGCAGTTATTGATCTTTGCTGGCACAGCCTCATTGTTACATGGCTTCACTGTTATGGAGAGGCTGCTGGCTTAATGTCTGTCAGTCTGGGAAATACAAGTAGTCCTTCCTTAGGAAAGATAAAGGGAGGTAATTTCAGGGTCTTACATCTTTTACAGAGCTCTAGTGCTCAGAAGCCAGAAAGTATATTTTCTTTGTCTATGGCAATTAACTAAATCTTGAACTTCACACAGTTTTTATGGATGAATAATATGTATACCTAGAAATAGGAAAAAATTGCTAGCACTGCTGTAAACAATGGAAATACAACTTTACCCAGACCCATCATCCTGTACCGGACAGAGGCCTCAGAATAAGGAAAGGAGAGGGCACTTAGGGAAGATTATGGGGAACTCTTTGAAACTCTTTGAGTTTTGGTGTCACTTCTGACAACTTAATTGAATGGAAAAACAGTTGCATAGAATTTGAAAAGAAACAAGAAAGGGTTCTGTAGCTTTAAGAACAGACAAAGCCTTGCACTCTTGTTCAGGGGACAGCTTTACATAAATCTTCAGGAAGTCTCTGACAGGCAGTATCCTGGACAGAAATCAGATAGCTATTTCTCAGGCTCAAATATCTAGTTTATTTTGAGGCAAATCTCAAGACAAATACACCAAGAGTTATAAATCAGAGAACTATACCAGATGCAAGTAAAAATGAGGCTACAAAAGCTGAGGAACAAGTACACAATCCCACTGCTCCTTCACTGCTTTTGTCAAAAAATGTTTGCTAGTTTCACAGTTGTCCATGTAATTTGAAAACTGAAAGTTACAATTGGCAGATGTCTTGGAAATTTCACTCCATTCAGCTTTTGTGAGGGAGGGAGCTGTAGCTTAGAATCAATAAGCTTCTCTTTATTTATATTTGGAAGCTGGTCCTGAAAAGCTTCTTCACACAAGAAATTCCTCTTCCTACTGTGAACAGCCAAATAGGATGAATGCAGTCATAAATTATCATTGCAGAACAGCAAATGCACAAATGTTGATCAATTAATGTAGAGTGAAATCTTGTTTTATATTCCCCTTAGTGGAGCAGGTTAATTCCTGGGATTCACCATTCAGAATACTCTCCATCATTACTTTATACATCCACCTAGGCTCTTTGGTGCTGTGCATTTTAGGCCCAGCTGGGAGATCCAAACGTACAATAACATCCCCGTGAGTTTGTGAGGCTCAGGGAATGTGGCAGGGGAATCAGGCTCCTCGGAGAGGAATGACAGCAGATGCCCTCCAGGGGAACTACAAACTGCACTCATCCCAGACTGCCACCCCGGGAACACACTCTGGACTCAAGGAAAAGAGCTGACAGGCAGCAGCCATAGCTTCAGCTGCTTCCTTCAGACCTCTCCCAGCAGGTGTCACCACGATGTAGCATTGCTATAAAATCTTCAAGTAACAAACATTAAAGTAGTGAGTTCCTTTTTCTCCCAACTGGCAAAGCACCTCTGTACTCTAATTATGCAAAACCTGAATAGTCGGCAACAATGAGCTTTGTGATGAGAGGGTGGGGAAAACTGCTAGCTGTGTATCATTTCCACTTCCATAGAGCTGATTTTCTTCTTATAAATTGGTATACTTCTGAAAGAGATGTATTTAATGAAGTGGTTAATTTAATGCAATGCTCAGCATTCTCTTCTTAACAGTAATGTACACAGATGGCTGTATTCCAAAATCCATTCATCTATTTCAAATTGTTATAAAATGGCTGTTGAATTCTTTTCTTTGGAGAGAGAAAATATATTTGTAATAAACAACAAAATTTTCTAGCAGCTGGTTGTGAAAATTAAGAAAAAACCAAACCAAAGCAACAGGGGGAAAAAGCAGTCTCCATGCAGACTCTGAGTGTCCTGAACCACCCAGCAATTCTGCAGGCATTCAGACACCTCACTGTAATGTTTCAAAAATCAATAGCAATTTATTCTCTCTTTGGACCCCAACCAACAAAAGTAAATAATACTGTCACCTGTGGTCTGCCTTCAGAACATGGTCACAAAACAGTCTTGCTACTATACCACAACCCTCCAGGGCTCTTTATCTATGCTGGCTTTGCAGCTTGTATTGGCTTTCACAAGGGAGAAACACACAAGACAGCAACAAAAAAGGGTCAAGTTCCAGTACTCCGACCACCCAGGCTGCTGAGTTGGAATTAAAAAAAAAGGTTTGGCACCTGTCTTACTTCAGTTTCAACTACATTAATTTTATTAAAAGGGAAAAAGAAAATAGAAAAATAAAAGAAATCCAAAACTGAAAAAGGAATATTAGAATTATGTTTTCTCATGCAATAAAAGGGAAATCCTAGAGGAAAAAGCTGAAACACTTGCATCATTGCTAAGTTATTTTCATAAAAATTTGAGGTTTTGAAATTCACATTCCTTACAATGCTAATGAACATATGTCAGAGTATTCAAAGTGATTCAGAATACTGAGAGATGGTTTTTAAAATCATCATAATTTGTAACCAATATTAAGGAATCAATTCCCATCTCATTATAAGACAACCAACCAGTTTAACTGAACACAGCATGAGGTATATCATTGTCACAGGGACCTTACAAAATTTCAAACACATGATATAAGATATGCTCACTTAATTTCTAGTGATCCTGTGTATGTAAGTACAATGGACTCTTGTCTTTCCAAGGAACATTCTTTAAATATGCTTGTATCTTTGAATATTAAATTGTCTTTGCTGCTGAATGTGTGTAAAGCCTAGAGAGCATAGAAATTCTCACCATCACCACCAATTCTTTTTGCTTCTTAGAAATACTGATTGTTGTGGGTTTGTATATAAAGTTCAGGATGCATCACTAGATCATACAGGCATCACATCCAGATTTAAAGCTGTTCACCCTTTCTTTTGTGGCCCTTTATATCACGGACTGAATGCAAAGAAGGAAGTTAGAAAAAAATTGACCTTCTATTCCAGTTTTCAACATGGACAGTAATTCCATGAAGTAATTTCCCACTCTAAAATGATAAAATGCCAAAACTTAAAAGCACAATACAAATATGTGTATTTAACGGGTCTTGTAATAACCCTTGTTACAAGCCAGGCTAGAATTATAATTTCTTTCAGTAGGGGAAAAATTAGTAAAAAAACCTGAAAATTCAAAAATATTTTAGGTTAATAACTTAGGAGAAAGAAAAATCTGCATGGATTTTACATGACCACATGAGAAGAAATGAGGAGATACTAAGACCATTTATTTACACAAGATATAAACACTTGTCTAACAAAGGCATTCTGAACAGTGTTACAAGAAACTCCGGTAAAACATTAGAAGATTAATGTATCAATTATTTTAGAAATCAGGTGCAAAATGAAGAAAACCCAATAGCCACTAATGTCAAAGAAAAGCAACAAAATAAACTGAATTTTATATTGAGTCATAAATTGAATGAAAAGGGAAAAAGGCTACAGAGATTTAATTAATTCCTTCTACAATAAGCCACAGCCACAATGAATGGAAAGTCTATAATTGTAGGAACCAAATTTAGGGTACAGCAGACTGCCTCAACAGCAGATGAATATTCAATTATTTCATAAAAACTGTAAAAGTTTTGAATGAATATTTAATAACCACATCAGTATCTGAAGTCAGACTGCTGCATAACTGGATATTCATTCAATCCTATGAAACCTTTTACTAGCCCCTTATTTAAAAAAAAAAAAAAAAACTTACAGGTTAAAAAGATATTTTTATCTTTAATTTTACAAGAGCTAAACAGAATATGATTCAACAAAGCAACAGCAGAAATCCAGAGTGCTTCTCTACTGTTCCATTTGTATGTCCCAATAAGAGCATTTAATTTAATTTACTATTTACTCATTTTTCATTTGCAATTCTCTGCAGGTGTCTGTGTTTATTACGGCAAGTACTGGGAACACAAAATAGAAATTCCTGAAAATATGCTTAAATAATTCCAGAAATTCTTCTGTGGCTTTGAAGCATCTCCCAGAAAAGCTCTGACAAGGATTCTGTTCTGGTTAAAGGAACAACTCCTAGCTTGCCTCAGAAGCAGAGCAGCCAGCCGGTCAAGGGAAGTGATCCTCCCCATCTACTCCACTCAGACGAGATCCCTCCTGGAGTACTGCATCGTTTTTCTGGGGTTTCCAACATTGGAAGAATGTGGCCTGCTGGAGCAAGTCCAAAAGAGAGCCATGAAGATGATTAAGGGGCTTGAGCACCTCTTCCAGGAGAACAGGCTGAGAGAGCTGGGAATGTTCAGACTAGAGAACAGAAGGCTCCAGGGAAACTTTACCGAACCTTTCATTACCTAAAGGGGCCTACAAGAGAGATGGAGGGTCACTTTTTATAAAAGAGAGTAATGACAGGATAAGGGGGAATAGCTTTAAACTGAAAAAGGGGAAAATCCTTCACTATGAGAGAAGTGAGACACTGAAACACATTGCCCAGTTCAAGGAGCTAAAATCCACCACAACTAGAACAAAGGAGAAAATAGGAACACCTGAATCAGCTCAGCACTGAACAAGTGAGAATACTGCCATCTGAAAGGTGCTGGAAGAAATGATTTAGCTGGTTTTTTTGTTCTCCCTACCCATTTGAACAAGCTAGTTATACTGTGAAACTGCAAAGTGAGTTGCAGACCAAATCAACTAACATGAATGTTTAGTCACCCTAATACATTAACTACTGACGTTGTTAAATGAAATCAGATATTTTGTTGACTTTATGAAAAAAAGTTTAAGTTAACATGTACAAACTAACTTTGGGTTAAAAACTGGAGAGATATTTTAAAATTTTGCTAATATTACAGTGAAATCAATACATTAGCCATCATGTGTCAGTCTCACTTCTGTGCCTGGTAAAGTTATACTGAAGGTACTGAAAAACATCTGGAGGACAATGCAGTCATTGGCCACAGCCAGCACAGCTTCATGAGGGGAAAGTCATCAAGCCTGATTTTCTTTTATCATCACACTTAGCTGATCAGAGGAATCCAGTCGATGTAATCTTTCATATCTCAGTAATGCTTTGGATAGTCTCTCACAGGATCCTTCTGGACAAAATGTCCAGCACGCAGCTGGATAAACACATCATGGGATGGGTGAGCAACTGACTCATGGGCCAGGCACAAAGCGTTACAGTGAATGGGGACTGGGGACCTGTCACTAGGGGGTTTCCACAGGGCTCCATTCTTGTGCATGTGTTCTTCAACATCTTCATAAATGACTTGGACATAGGACTGAAAGGGATGCAGAGCAAGTTCACAGAAGTTACAAAACTGTGAGAAACTGTTAAGTCCCTTGAAGATAGGGAGGCCGTGCAAAGAGACCTCAACAAATCAGTGTTGGGCAATCACCAGCTGTATGAAGTTCAATAAGGGAAAGTGCCGGATTCTGTACCTGGGATGGGACAAAAGCAGATGTAAAGACAGGCTGGGGAATAAGATGCTGGAGAGCAGTGCTACAGAAAGGGACCTGGGGGTCCTGGTTGATGGGGAATTGAACATGAGCCAGCAGAGCCCTGGCAGCCAGGAGGGCCAACCCTGGCCTGGGGGGCATCAGGCACAGCATCGCCAGCCGGGCAAGGGAGGGGATTGTCCTGCTCTGCTCTGAGCTGTGAGCTGGGGCAGCCTCACCTCGAGTGCTGGGGCAGTGTTGTGTGACACAATGTAAAAAAGACGTTAAGCTCTAAGAGAATGTCCAGAGCACGTCAACAAGGATGGTGAAGGGCCTTGAGGAGAAGCCGTGTGAGGAGCAGCTGAGGTCACTTGGTCTGTCCAGCCTGGAGAGACTGAGGGGAGACCTCACTGCAGCTGCAGCTTCCTCATGGGGGAAGAGGAGGGGCAGACACTGATTTCTGCTCTGTGGTGACCAGTGACAGGGGGAATGGCCTGAATTTGTGTCAGGGGAGGTTTAGGTTGGGTATTAGGAAAAGATTCTTCACCCAGAGAGTGGCTGGGCACTGGATCAGGTTGCCCAGGGAAGCAATCACAGCACTAAACCTGACAGTTCAAGAAGCATTTGGACAAAGCCCTTGGGCAAATGGTGTGACTCTTGGGCATGGTACTATGCAGGGCTGAGAGCTGGACTTGATCCCATCCAACTCGGCATGTTTTTTGATACATAGATAGGTACACTCACACACACATGTGAGTGCAGGTGTGTGTATTTCTAATCATTAACTATTGTTTTCTCTCCAAAATGCTTGGAAAAAGGTTAACTCAGAAACTTTACTGACATAAGTGTTCTAATTTCACTTTTATTCCGGCAGGAATTTCTGTCACCATAAGACCCGTGAGCCCTAGACTAACATTTACAACCTTCTTTTTATAAGGAACTAGAGTTAACATGAATATTTACTAAGTTTGTAATGGATTAAGCTCTTCCCTTCTAAAGAAATCTCTGCAAACTGCTTCAACTACTAAGAGCTACCCAAACAAACTAAGAATTAAGAAAGTGAACCATTTTAATCACTACTTTGCCAATACTACCAATAAGGTTACGGCTAATGTGGCTATTTTTCTCTAGGATGTAAATAGAAATTGTTAAGTAGATCTCATCTCTTAGATAACTAGTTTTGACTGCTTACCAGTTTACACCAAATAAATGTTTGCAATTTAAAAACAAAAATTTTTATAAGAAATTACTTTGAACTTTCATTAAAAAGTGAAATTAACTGGACAGAACAGCATGCTTGCTTCCAGGCTTTCCCATCCCTTTTCTTAAAATCTTGGTATATGAATTTGCCTCCAAATGTGAGCTTACCAGAACAGAGGTGTGCGAGAGCAAATCACATAATTGGGAAGCCTGAAAATACAGGATAAAACTATAACAAGAAGGCAATATTTTATCACAAATTTGAGCACTCAATAATATTTCTAAAAATGCAATACATTCTAAAAGCTCTAGCTTTTTATTATCCTGGAGTATGTTAGCTAGCACAACTTATAAGTTTTGGGAAACATTCATTTGAAGGCTAATATTCCAAACCCAAGACTCACCAACTGAGGTCCCCTCAGCAAGGTGCAATGCATATAGAGAAACCAAAACTCTCTGCTTCTACTTTTGACACTGTTGGTGTATATCCTTCTGAACAGCACTTCAGATTTCATTATACAATTCCAATAGTTTAAAACTACTTTTCTCCTGAAGCTTGACACACAGCTCTGTAACAAAACAGAAGTTCACAGCCAGAATTCTTAAAAGTAGGGGTATTTTTATTTTTCAAGTTTAAAAAAAAGAAAAATTTATCTAATCCAGCTACTTATACCTCTTTGCATGATAGTAAAATGATGCTTACAGGATGTAGTTTTGCAGCTTATGGCTGAGTATAAGCAGACTAAATTGTAAGCAAGCTGTGTAGGATAGTTCATTATTTACATTGCCTGTTGTTTCCTATTGAACAATCTTGATTCAATTCCTCTTCTCTTTAATGGGTTTTAAATATAAATAAAGAAATACTCCAATAACAAAATATTAAAAGAAAATGATGGTAGTTTTAAGGAATGATGGAATGATTAGGGAAACATTCCAGTACCATGGCGTTCATCATCAAAGACAAGATCATATACTCTGACTTCAAATCAGACTTCAGTAGAACACAACATGGTAGGCAGTCTGAGACACTTAATAATGAAAAATTACAGTGGCACATTGAATGTAAACTGAGCAAGACAGAAGCTCTGCAGAAACAAACTAAAATTTATTCTAAGTCTATCCTGAAATTATAGTAGAATAAACAAATATTAATATATCCATGTTTTTAAAAATAGCTTTTTGTTCCCTTTACTTGGCATCATACATACTTGCCTATTCAAAAGCAGGTAACTGTTCAAGTGATCCAGACTTCCATGAAAGAGGTTAGTAACAAACTCATTTACACTTACATTCTTAATATTATTAAAACTTAACATAAATAAGGAAATATAACTAAAGATGTTTACCTACATACACCATGCTTAAGAAAAAGTGTCATTGGTTGTAACATGTTTTGAAGATTATATTCACTTGTATATTTCTCACTGCACATTCAATTTAATTTTCTAGATTTGCCCTCATAAGTGTGTAAAGATGCTCCAATCAATTCAAAATTAATAGATTCTGTTTCAAATAAGCAGGGTATATTTAACCAATATATTATGAAGACTAACCCAGACTGATTTTATTTGCTGAAGTACACAAATTTCTTTGACCTCACTGTCTTGATTTCTCTTGGACCTTACTCTGAGGCTGTAACAGATTTGTTTTAGCAATGAGACAAAGGTTCAATCTAATTCACTTTCCAGATTGTGAACGTGACTGTTCAAAGCACACATGTAATTATAATTTTTCCTTGCAACAACACATTTTAGAAACACTTTTTTAGCAGAAACCTATGATTTGATATGAACAGTGTTTTTTTCTTAAAAAGTAAAATTAAAATTTGCCTTTAAACACTGCTATTTTACAAAGTTATTCAGTTAAAACATTAACCTATAAAAGCAATGCCTAATTTTAATATGTTCTTTGCTTTTAATATATTCTTACACCAAATGTTACAGCAACTAAGAAGTTTCAGCATTTTTTCACCTCTTTGAAAATCTGAAAGCAGTTTATATGTGTATAGTTCCAGCATTTCCCCTCACTGAAATCAATACAGCTATTCAAGAAAAGCATGCAGGTATATCAACCTGCTATCTGGATTTGAAAGAATACAATTTTATAGTCCTAAATTATTCTTCAGTGTGTTGGCATAAAGAAACAAACATACCTATTTTTGTGGTTCTTCTTAAATCTATTGACTATGAAACATATGACACAAAAGAAATCTGCCATCCTGAACACAAAGGAAACCATATAATGAAAAGAGCCATGACAAAATAAATATCTAGTCTTAAAATAATAATAGTTATTGAAGAAGGAAACAAAATTCACAATCCAAAAGATTCTCCAGCTGGACAATTCTATTTCTCCTGCCATCATCACAGACAAATACATTTAAGATTAGTCTCTTAGCAAAGGCAGGGGTACTGAACTATTCCAGCCCATCTCTGAGCTCATCTTTAGCCAGAAGCTCCCTGCCTACTTAGAACCTGGGCAACCGCTTTAAAACTACTGTATTTCAGCCAACTTTACAACTACTGTATTTCAGTTTAACATATTACCTACAAAACAATTTTTAATGTTCTAACTGAAATCCTAGACTATGAATTTCAAAAGAATCCAAACAGTTGACGCTTAAGTAACACAGTCTTCTACTGTAACTGGGAAATATACACAACCTAAAAAACAACTCAAACTAAACCAAACAGCAGCTTGTGAAAAAAGCAAATGTACATGTTAAGAATACAAAAGTGGAGTTGTACAGAAATACCTCATGTACCTGAAATTTCATGTATCTTTACTGAAAGAAAAATTCAGTACAATAAAAAGAAAATCCTAAAAAGTGACCAAAATGGAAGCACAAAATAACCCACTAACACAAGGCAACTTTTTTTCTTAAATGAGTGTTTTTTCTGTTTGAAGTCTTGATGATTTATGTGTTAGAATTTTCAGCACATTTGTAAATAGAGTAATGTGAAAAAATTGAATGTCGCTTCTGAGACCAAGAAGCTTTAATATACTGTAAAAACAGAATAGAAATCCCAGCAAGGCTAAATATATCATAAAATGACTGCTCACTCTGTAAGAAATATACCTGTTTCTAACATATGTATAAACAACACCATATTATCAAAATTTAAGTAGCTTAAGAAGAAGTGTTTTTGCTGCAGTAAAATCAAAATTTGATTCACATTTATGTAAGAACAATAGCTTATAGTCAAGAGTCATTATAAATTACATGAACTAATGGGCACAATGTAAAACATTCAGCATCTTATGAGAAAATTAAACAGATTTTGTACAAATTTGCACTTCTAAGATGGTTACTGCCCAGTACCAACTCTATTGCGGGTGAGGCAGCATGCACTAAGAGGTAGATAGTGCTGCACAAACTCTTTAATTATACTTTTGGTGACCAGCCAAATTAAAGTTGGATACTAAAGATCATTATGCCTTTAAGTTAAATAGTTAAGTGACAAATCATTAAAAAGAAATTGGAAAATATTAAAATATTGCCAAATATTAATAAAGGTATGAGAAAGCTCATTTTATTAAACAGTCATTTCAAAAGTAATACTCTAGAGATAAAAAATTATTATTAGGTCTTTAAAATGCAACATTTTGTGCATTTCACCAATTCTACAATTCTTCATGTGCTTACAGTTTTCAGTTTGTTGATCTATTGTTAAGACATTAGTGGTATTTAAAAATAATTGAGAGTTAAACAGTGATGCACAAAATGATACATTCCCAAGTAACTTTTCCCCCACTTTAGTGTTAACAAGTAGAAATACGTTTTTGATGCTGCCAGTGTCAAGATCAGGTGAACTGAATGGTTTTACATAGTACATTACTCCAACTCCTTAAGGGGCTATAAAATCACATTCAACTCAGTTTGTTATTAATAATTCATGGCAACTTCTTTAGTTCACTACAGGGGCATTACTCTTAGGGCATCATTCTTATTGAAATAACTTAACAGGGAAAGTCAGATAAACAGTGTTACCATCAAAATGAGAAGCCACCTACCATGAACCCAGGGACTTTAAACGCCCTAAAGAATTTAAATCCTTACATTTTTCAGGCTAAATTTGGAAATTCGACATTCCTTTCTAGAATTGATGTTAATTTGTCTTTTCTTCAAGCTGTATGAATCTACATATGAATTTACATATGAATTCGACATTCCTCTAAGCGTTGATGAGTAAAACCAACAGAATTCTGTCTATCTAATGAAATTTGGTTTATCTGCAGATTTGAAGAATCACATTTCCATTCATTTAGCTATAGAGCATAAGAGCTATTTATGCTTTCATTACTCTGAAATAGACCCTTTTAACAAGAATATTTTACTTCAATTAAGCATTAAACTAAGTATATCCCATTAAACATATCTAAGATGTAAAAATATTATGATTTGGAATTTGAACACTTTTAACTATAGTAAAAAATACCTACTAATAAAGCAGTTACTGACACCAATTATGATACATAAAGACCACAAGACTTCATTCTTCATGGTCATATAATAGATGATTCTTATAGAATTATGACAGGTATTAGTAACATTTGGATTTCAGTGCACATGGCTAACTAGATAGATAGACAGAGTAAACACATTAAGATAGGGATTAGACATTCATTTTGTAATTTACTCAATGGAACAAAATTAGCTTTGATGCATCAGTAAACCACCATGGAAAAATCAGCTTTATCCTTACAAACTTAATTAATTCTGGTGTAGAAAGAAAGGAAGTCCACTTCAAAAGCTTAGTCTGCTCTCTGAGTAAAATAATGCCCTATGCACAAAAAGTTCTAGTTGTATGAAAATTCACAATCCATTATTAAGGTTTTTAAGTAACAAGAGAACACAGTTCACATTTTAACTGCTTTGTCCCCTGCCAAGCACATTTTGGTATTAAGAATAAGGTATTAGTGAGTGGCTTGTTGTAATTTGCAGTCAGTTTCCAGCACAGATAAAAAGCTTGATAAGGTAAAGCCTCAGAGGCACATGGGCCTAAGTGGTTCACTGTTGTACTTTCAAAATACAAGGTCTTTGTGGCTGTATCATCATTCCATAGATACATTATCTACATACTTTTAAAGACAAACTTTAGATTAATTGCTCCTGATAATGTTGGGGAAAACAAAGACGGTCAGGCTTTTGGATACTAATTCTAACACATCTAAACAGTAACTATTCCCTGGGGTCACTCACTTGCTCCTTACTCAGTAATGTAGTAGCCCAGGAAGGTTGCGTTTCCTGACATAAACACCAAGGATCAAAAGAATTTAATTACTGTCTGTGGTAGATAGGGACAGGTGAACGGGAAGATTTCAAGATGTGATGGAAAGCAAAACCCTTCCCCCTCATCCTGTAGTACATGATCTATTACCCCTAAGACATGTAACCCCACCTAACTCAGTAGTTTTCCACTCCATACTAACCCTAGAAGACCCTACCTTCTACCTTTGACTTAGCAAAGTCCCCCTTGACTATTTAACCTCATGAAATAAGGTAATAAACGCCATTTGACCATCCACCACATTGGTGTCTGTGTATGTCTGTGGCCCTAGTGGCCTGGGCGAGGCCAGGCTGCTGTGCTGTCCCTTGAAACCAGGTTGCCTTGCCTTCCCCTGAAGGCAACACTATCTTATGGAGGAAACAGTTGAGAAGCCTCGTCAAAAAAGTCACTTATTTCTTATAAGATAGTTGATTTTTAAATCCAGCTGGAAACCAATAGAAGTGGTCCAAACTTCCCTTCTGAAGAACTCAGCATTGTCTTATTTGACTATCACTGTTAACAGTCAGATTCTTTAGCAACAACATACAGCAAGTAGATATGCACAACAGTTTCATGTAGATGAAATTAACAATAAACCCAAACACTTTGACTTTTTATCCTAATGTCCCCTTTGCACAATTGGCAAAGTAAATTAAAAGTGTCCCTGTGCACAGTCCTTTGTCCTCAAAGGGCTGCCTATTTTAATTAATGTCTAGAACTGAATTATATTTCAAAAGCTGTATTCACGTGAAATCAACTATCTTATTTTTTTATGTGTTGCAATTGTATCCTAAATTGGTTTATAGCACACTGTCTGCTTTCCTAGTTCAGGAATCTGATTATGTGAACAATTCTAAAATAACACATTTGATATGAAACAGGAGTTGATGCTGAATACTCATTGTGCACAGTGTTACACAAGGACATCTTAAGTTCTTACCAGATTTACAGCATAGTTCTACTATTACCCATTGAGAGTGCTTAATTTTTTTTCAACTTTATTTACATTAAAAAGAATTATGACGTCTTATTATTGAAAAATCAGGAATGGACAACATATGTTGCAACTGTTGTCACTGACAGATGAAAATACAGAAATGCCAGGCTTCCAGAAATGGAGTATGAGAAACATTTTAAGTCTGTCACCAAATACAATTTATAGCACAAACAAGGATTATTTGTAGATTTTGAGTGTTACTTAGCATTTCCATTGTAAAACTCTGCACAATTGAGAAGAAAAAAAACCATCACAGATGTGTTCATGACACAATTTTAAGAAACCAATGTCCCAAAAGAGCGTGCTCACTTTAATGCAAGTTACATCACTTTCTGTCAAGATATTACCCAAGAACCCTAAATCTCTGGAAAAGTACAGCAAATGTTCACTTATTTGATGTAATATTACAAAAACATCATCATTTTAAATACAATTTTGAAGTATCTGATGCTTATTTTTAAATGTGTAATTATTTTTGTCTCTATAACAAAAACCAGCAAATTTAATCCAGAGCCTAATTAAGATGTGCAACTTCATAAATAACTCCTAAGCAGAGTTGCATACACCCACAGTAAAATCAGCTGGTGTTAAGCATATGTGACTCCCAGGTACAAATGGGCAGAAAATTATGGGCTTAGGAAGCTGAATTTGGACAGCACAGGTAAACTTTAGGAGCAGTGCTAGGATCAGCTGTGTGACTCTGATTGATTTTGGTATATGTTACTTAAGTCTTGTATTTATTTAAGGAACAAGACAACAGAAAAAGCTCCAGAAGTACTTCTCTTGAGCTTCAGGTGTTTTATGAGATTGATGTAGCCAAAGCATCATGCCATACTTGAAAATTTTGAGTTTTAATGTTATTTCAGAGCAGCACTCAGTACTTTATAAGGCTGTAATGTGTTTTGTAATTTTACCTGTACTGAAAAAAAAAAAAAAAAAAAAAGGATAACAGCAGGAAAGCAGCTATTCTAAGAAAGGGAGGCTTAAAATGGAAACAACACAACAAAGAAGCAAATTAAAAAACTCTCCTCTTCCTTTATAAGAAATAAGGGAAACAGATTGTGCTTGTCTTGCTTAGGGCCAGGAGTCTCACTGTATGGAATTCAGCCAGGCTCCAGCACACAACTCACTACGGAGTTTTGCTGTGTTAAAAACTAAACCAGATGGGATATTTGTTTCCAACAAGATAATTCTAATGGAAATTGTTAGAAGCACTGTAAAATAAACTTTTCAGCTTCATCTGCTATTTTGTTGTGTATAATAAGGGCAGGTAGAATGAAAAGTAGACTATGAAAACAAACCACAAAAATTTAAAAATTCAAAACATTAATCATTAAGCAAGTTTCAAATTTATGTACCTCAGAACACCAACTGCTTAACTGTTTACATAAAGCACATACCAGGCTAAAGCCAAATCTCAAACAGTAGCAGAGTTAGTGTGAATAAAATATTCTAAAATTATGTAATGTGAGTAAAAAACAATCAGCGTAAAGGTTAGCCTGTAGATTCACACAGGTTGAAGAAAAATATAAAGCAAGTCAACAAACACCAGGGCCTTGTGAGACGTAATAGACACAGTGTTTTTGTTCAGGATCATTAAGATAACATCTCCTGTTCTTAAAAGACCCCATATTTTCCAGATGAACTACAAAAGACAAGGAAGAACTATACATGAGGTAAAGTTCTACAGTTACAGGTTTTGATGACTTCTTGTACATCTAAGTATTTTTAAAGAACTTTTCAAAGGGTATTTGGTTGGTTTATTTTTTTGTGGTTTTTTTTTTTTTTTGTGCAAGGGGTTTGTTGTTATTGTTGTGCCAGTGTCTTAGATTGTAGCCCAGAACTGTTCCTGGCAGTAAACAGCTTTTTCAATACAAGCTATACCCATCTTATCACAACAACAAATTCACTCTTAAAGAAAGATAACAGGCAATAAGGGCAATATTTTGTAAACAAAGTATCTTAGACACAAACTGGACCTATTACTTCTGAGAAACAGGGTCAGTTATCATAGAGACAAGCTCATGCTTCAATTACCCCAATCCAGTTTGCCAAGTAGAGGTACCTACCACTAAAAATTTACTGTTAAGATGGCAATATATGTTTGTGGGTTTTTTTGGTTTGGTTTTTTTTTTTTTTTAATCTTACTCTCAGATTAAACATTACTCTAAGCTCTCTTTTCTTCTTCAGGAACTAGTCTATCCTAGACTTAAGAAATTCTACTTATGCTTTGACTTTGTCCTACCATGTTTCTTCAATCACCCAGAAAGCAGACTGGAATGAAATTAATATGACTGGATAAAAGAAAATCAATTTTTTTTAACATTTAGTTTCAGTAATCTAATTATGAAGCTTTTAGTAATAGCATAATTACTTTGAAGTTCTGAACATATGTTTCCACTGAGAGTATTCCACAGAGGACACTATATCAGAAAAGGGAAAAAATGTAAACATAAATGTACCAAAAATATTTCAGCTCATCAAAAAAAAAAAAAAAAAAAAAGAAAGGAGAACCATATGCCAGAGATTTAATATTATGTCCAATATGAAGCACTTTTGTTTCCATCATGCACAATCCTTTAGTTTAATACCAATGAAGAAAATGGAAAATAATTTTTCCATGGCATCAAAGCATATTACCAAAATGCTACTGGATTGGCACACTTAATGAAATGAAAATACACATGTAAAATTATTATAACAAAAAGCAGCTGAACACCATTCCTTGAACTTTGAAGGCCTAAATGTTTCTGCTGATGGAAAGGATGTTCTAGAGAAATGGCGCTCACAATGGGTCTAAAAAAGCCCAGGCATCTCAGTATTCTTGTGATGCTTTCTCTTGTGAATTTAGCTAAATATCCTTAGCTCCATACACTGCAAGTTATTAAAGCTGAAGTATTAGATCTGACACAAGACATTTCTATTGGCTAAATTTAATAAAATTTTTTAAAAAATGAATTAATGAACTAAGAGGGGAAATTCACCACTGAGCTAAGACATTTAGAAATGCTAAACAAAAGATATAGAAAACAGCACCACAGACAGGAAGACACTGGGGAAAAAAAACCCCACCAAACAAATAAAAAGTAGGGGAATTACATCATAATATAGAAAAGCTTTAATTTTAGTAAAGCAATATTTACACTGATCATCACAACAGTGGTGAACAAAGCAAGATGATTTTTGTTATTGGAAAGTCAATTTTGCTTTTTTTGTTTGT
Source organism: Lonchura striata (assembly GCF_050655825.1). Taxonomy (NCBI): domain Eukaryota; kingdom Metazoa; phylum Chordata; class Aves; order Passeriformes; family Estrildidae; genus Lonchura; species Lonchura striata. The sequence continues at coordinate 77,976,161 of NC_140705.1, read as the reverse complement.
GTTTTTACGTGTCATAAACAATGTACAAATGCAAATGAATTTGCTTCAGTGCCCTTCTATGTCATCAACAGCAAGCTTAGTGCACAACCCTACTTTTACATAATACACAAAACTCCATTCTCAGCAGATAAACTAAAGCAAAGGAGGATGTCCAGCTTTTGTGGCAACAAATGCATTGTTCATACCACCTTCACTAAAAACAGCACAACCAACACCTTTTGATTGCAACTGTTCTCTAAAAAGCTGTACTTTCACACATTAATACATTATAACCTTGCTGTCCTTTAAACTGCTATGTAATGACAAGCTCTTTCCTCAATTAGGATCTTCCTTCATCATGATCAGCTTCTGAAATTCTCAAACAATAAATCAACTTCTTAATGTTTTACTTTTTTCTTTTCTTGGCTGAGAGGTCTAGGCTTAGAGCTTTGAGGTAAAAAAAACCTATGCCCCACATCATAAGGGAATGTCAAAAGAACCCATGGAATAAAACAAAGCACAAACAATATTTTTCTTGATTTCTTACCAACAGATCTATGCTATAGGGACAAATAACGAAAGAACTTTTGACATATTCAGAAAATAAACACACAATCCCATAGGTCAGATTTCCAAAATTTCCAAAGGTTAAAAAGGGAAGACATTAATAGCATGGCACTTGTTGAAAATGTTAATTTAGCAACCACCTTCCTTTCATCACTTCAACTTATCTCAAACCAGCCAAGGACAGAAAATCAAGTCTTCCTCAACAATTGGAACAGGAATACAGCCAAGTATGGTAAAAACTGCAGGATCCAGACAATTTATTTTGGACATATTTTATGGGCAATAACCCATCATACTTTTTAGGTATGTCTATGTCATTGTTTCCTCTCTTTCATAGTAAATGGAGAAGAATACTGACATAATATAATATAAATTCAGAGGTCATCAGAAGGCATGAAAGCTTTTGAACAGTTTTAGAGTCAGAGTTTTAAAATTTCCATCATTGAAATTACTAGCATGAATAGAGTTGTTATATTCTGTAGACAGCCTCAAATAGTTCTGAGGTCCAAGAGTGAGCTTCTGCCATTAAAAAAAAAAAAATACTTAGAAATAAAAACCACAGGAATACAGTTAGCAGAGTTCATTTCTCTGAAGCACATAATTTATGATGTCACTGTTTTGGAAGGCATTGTGATATATAGAGAAGAAATTGCTGATGATTTTGTGGCTTATTCATTATAGGCATGTAGCCACTCTAAAAAAGACACCACATAAAGCTACCACATGTACTTAATGCACCATTGTCGGAACTCAAAATGTCTCTCAGACATTTTTAGAGGTTCCAGGCCTTGGTCAGAAGCATTTTAGACCCTGACAGGTGGCTGGAAACAGCTGTGATTTTGAGTTTGAGCCATGGAATGAGTTACCAACTTTGAAGGTGGAACAAGCAGTCACAAAATGTTAGATAATATAGTAAAAGTAGTTACAAAACAGAGGGCATATTTTTTTAGTATTGTACAGGGGGGTTTTAGCACATGTACAGGGGGGCTTTTACTTTGTACATGGGGGTCAGAAGTTCTAAGATGGAGGAAAGTGGGCTGACCCTGTTCTTCCTCCTTCTTCTTCCTTGCCTCCATGTTCTTGGTGATGTTGGCACTCACAGATTGGTTTAGAGTAGAAAAGCACTTTGTAATATAGGTAGTAGGTATTGGGGGAAAACTATAAATATGTAATACGTAATATATCATATAAAAGATAGAAGCAGCCCTGGGCGGGGAGGGAGAAGAAGAAAGCAGCAGACAGGGAGGATGTCAGTGTATGTGTGTGCCTCTGCCCAGGCCGCTGACCAAGGAGCCGCAAGCCGAGAAAACAATCTTTTAGATAATTAGCAATAAACTGCCTTGAGACCGAAAAACAAGAGCCTGCGGAGTTTTTCTTTGGAAGCACGGGTTGGAGGAGGAATTTCACTGCCAAATGGGACCCCAGAATAAGGCCGGGGTTCTCACACACCATAATTGTGCCAAGTTATTTATGCAATCTTTTGTCTGAATTCATGAGAAACCATTAATAAGACTGCCTTGTTCAAGAAAAGATGCATGTTTACCGGCACCAATACCAGGTACTACTGTACAAATTGCTTAAGGGCATGAAATAAGACAGCTTCATGATTATTTCTTCATTAATTTCTACCCTTAAGATTGCTATAACCAAATTTAATATTTGAGTGATAGCTGGAGAACTGAAATGATTCTTTGTCTCTTGTCATTTTAAGAGAATTTGTAATATCATGGCAAACATTTCAGTTAGTTCCACATGCCTCAAGAAACAACTTTGATGCTCCAACTTTTCCTGTTACAGCTTTAACAACACTAATGTAGATATGAACAGACTGATTAAGAAAAGTGATTCAACACAAGAGCTACTGCTTAAAAGCCAGTTTAGTACCATCAGTCAAGTTTCAGTCTGCTTTAAAAAGTACACAATAATTCCTTCTCCATCTTGTCCAGACGCAACAGGCAAAAGGGTACTGATGCATTTTTCTACATCAGATAAACTGGTTGGATTTTTATCCTTACTTTGTAAAGTCACCCATTGTTCCACTTCTTTAGCACTGATCAAAATACAGAAGGACTGGAAAAGGCCTGAACTACAACATTTGGAAACTGAAAAATTGTAAAAATATTGTAGATTTTAAAGAACATAATTTACCATATTAAAATTTAGTTACTTGATTAGAAGTCCTCATAAAGCACAAACATTTGCAAGATGCCCTACCCACACTGTAGTTCAAGAAGGAAGAAATCAGGTTGTGAAATAACTGACAATTATATAACTAAAGCTTGCCAATGAATTACCTCCAAACCAGTCTCTAGTGGCTTTCTGTGAATTCTGGCTATATAGTGCCCATTTCTTACTTACCGTTTTTTCTTCTTTTAATGGAAAAACTTCATACTGGCTGCATTCTGTGTTACAAGTTGATTCGAAGTCCAACAATACTTATATACAGTACATAGCAACAACAACAATTGACTGAAAGTAATTAATTTATCTATTTTACATAAACCTGTCTGGCAAAGCAACAAACTTTCCTACTAATGGTTTTATTCTCCCTTGGGCTTTTCCTAAATATAGTAATTTGGAAAATCTGCACCATTCTCGATATCATTTGCTTCTGTGGCCTGACCGTTTATATAACTGAGGGTTCCATGGTACAGGGTGTTGTAGGCTGTTGCAGATGATAGATAAACATAATTGTTCATAAATAATACATCGCGATGAGAACAGTTCTCCCAGCTAGCCGGACAATGCCCCTGCCTTTGGATGGATCCTGGGGTGAAATGGACTGTTCCATCCCACCCCCCAAAAGATGTATGGTTCACCCCACACCTCTGTACCCTCCCCTAAAACATTAGTATATGCAACCCCGTTGGATATGCCTCATCCCAACCCACCTCGGAGCCCCTTGATAAGGAGGCTTTGAGGGGCCGCGTGGTCTCTTGGAACTTCCTCCCCTCTTGGAACCTCCTCCCCTCTCTTGGAGCTTCCCCTCTCCTTGAGCATCCTTCTGTCTCTCCCCTCCCCACCCTCTCAGGCTCGGCCACGTGCTGTGCCTGGGAGCACGAGGCAGAACCTTCTGCACCCCCAATAAACCTCTTTCCCCAAGAGCAAACTTCAATGATCTCTGCCTCCATTCATCTACACCGTGCTGGAGCCTGCTATTTTCCACAGTAGGCCAACTAACTTATTTCAGTAAATGGGGATACAGGTGTTTCCAGTTAAGAAAACTACTCTACCACAATAGAATAAAATATGTCTTCAGCTTTAAACATATCTAGAAAATACATTGTTTACTTTGGCAAGGACTCTTAAGCAGTAGTTTGCTGTTATGCTTTCCAAAATATGTTTTTCAATTTCCATATTTTGTTAGCAAAGACCTTTTCCTAGATGTTTCTCAAAGTAAGTGGAATTTGAAACTCAACTTTATTCTCTCATCACACAGATAGGCTAGATCACAGCACTGGGCAATGGATACTCTATTTACATATTGCCTACAAGTAAGTATGGGCCATAATTTAAAGAAATTGCCAGATCAATTTTCTTTAGGCCCTATCTGAAAAACTCGAAACACTGCATCAGAATATCCTTAACCCCTCCTTAGTCTCCAGTGACATGATATTATAATACTGTTATTTTGCAGTCATTTAAAAAAAAATCAACCAAAAATACCAAAAAAAGCAAAAAGACATGCCCCACTCTTTCTCACCCTGTCTTTCAAAAAGAAATTCAAGCAAAACTTCTCATCTCCCTTAATGGAAACAAAATACAGCATGTTTATGTGTATCTAGCAAAACTAAGCTATCTTTTGAAGATATCCTACTTCAAATGACACTAACTTTATAACACCTTGCTGACAGAGTAACAATAAAGCATTTTGTAGGAAAATAATAGTTAATATATAATTCCAGTAAAACACAAAGTGTTTCATGGTTCAATTCTGTACATGCAGTCCAATACAGTGGCAGAAGGGAAAAAGACTCAAAACACACTGAGCAAAACAGGTCATGTATTTGAAATGCAAGTAGCCTTTGATATTCCAAGGCTTAGGTTTTGTTTAATCAAACTACCAGCCAGATTATTCCACATGTTTGTGAACTACAACTGGAGCTTATAACTCCAGTCTTGTAGTTGAACTATCCATAGCATTAGAACACCAAAATGCCAACAAAAGAAGAAAATTTCAGAAAATACAAAAAGACATCTTGCATACCAAAATTGCAGTATGAAATCAAAATATCTAAGTAGAAAAACTAAACTACTTTTCTTTTGGTTGCTACACTAGTACCATTATTATAATAGTACCATGTATATAAATATATTCAGGGAAATTCTGAAAGGTTTTATTCTTATTTTCCTTCTTCAAGGTTATTTTCATACCAATGAGAAATATTTATGCAGAAAGTATATTACCAAACACTGAAAAAGGTTGCAACACAGAGGAATGATCGGTCATCCAGATAGCTAAAACTTTCACCTAGGCTCCCATTATCACTTAACTTGATTACTGCTGGATGAATCATATTTCACTGTCAAAGCCCTTCGCAACCTGTCGTTATTACCACCTTCATCTTCCATTTGCCACAGAAATGCTGAACTGCCACTGTTAACTATATAGAGTTGACCTTCTACATTTTTAAAACAGTTTAGGGCCTTCTCCTGGCATTTTTGCTCTTTGAGAGAGATTTTCTGAAAAATTTCACAAAGCTGTCCCAGCATCTTCCTTCAAAATCAGTTTTATTTTTTTATTTTTCCCCCCAGAACAGGTGTTCAAGAATGTGACATTATTGCCAGGGCTGTTGACTAAGAAATAGATCAGCCAATCCAACTGCAGATTGCCACTTCCATTCCACTAACAACAGGTTTTAGCTAATCCAATGGTAAGCAAATAAATAAAATAAAGAACAAGCTTTAAAACCCCACCTCAAAAAAACTCCCCAGACCTACCAAGCCCCTAAGTAGAGGTAATGCAAGCTATGTCACTTAACTAGCTCAGTCCGGATTCAAATTACACTTTAGGGAACCTGAATGTGCATAAGTCTACATGACCTGGTCTGTGAGATATGAAGAGAAAAAAGAAAGATAGAAAATAAAAAATCAGTTAAAGGAATTATCATGTGTATATTATGGTATCAAATTATGAGGATGTAAGACATTTCTAGAGATATGAAACTGTGAAACATTTTGAAAAATATACTATGTATTTTATAGGAAAATTCTTTTAAATACTCAAGTTAAAAAAATGGGCAGATTATTTTCTCACCCTTGCATTCCTACCCCCAATTTTTGCTATGGCATTCCCAGCTTGCAAATGTTTAGAGGAGTTTTCAGAAAGTCTCAAAGCAGGATACTGGACCAGGTCTCCACATCACATACTTTGAAGATAATTCTTTTTTGGGGGGTGAGTGGGGGAGGGTGACATGGTTTTTGGGGTGTGGGGAGGCTGGGATAGAGATAATTTGACTTAGAAGCTGGTAACATGATGCATCTTGAATTTAGTTTGAGAATAATGTTGGTAACACACTGGTGTTTCAGTTGTTGCTAAATAGTGCTTAGCCTGAATCAAGGACTTTTCAGTTTTCCATGCTCTGTCAGTGAGGAGGTGCATAAGAAACAGGGAGAGTGTGGCCAGGAGACAGCTGACTCAAACTAGCCACAGGGACATTCCACACCAAGAGATAAATTGGTGGGAGCTGGTCTGAGGATGGGCTGGGCATTGGTCAGTGGCCAGCGTACAATTTTATTCTGCATCCCTTTTTCCTCCAGTTTTCTTCTTCTCTCTCTTTTTCATTACTATTATCATAATCATTAGCATTATCAGTATTTTTATTACTCTGATTCAATTATTAAACTGTTCTTATTTTACCTGAAATTCTCCTCCACACCCTGCAAGGCAGGGGAGGAGGGGATGAGCCAGTGGCTGTGTGCTTCTTAGTTGCCAGCTGGGGTTAAACCAGGGCAGGTTGCAACTCATGTAAAGCTGTGTTTTTAAATATGCAACTAATTGGTCTGTACATTTCATAATCAATATTCACAAACGTTTCCATCTGCCACAGTGAAAATAAAATTATCATTCCTCAGTCACAGAACATTTATATTCATGAGCAGTAAGTAAATATTTAGATTTCAGTGTGAAGCTAGAGGCATCAGCTCTGTAACCACATGGGCAGTCCCTTAGGTACACTCAACTTACTTTTCTGAAGCATTGAAAAAACAAACACACACTGCAGTTCTGCAAACACATGTATTTTATATACTACAGCGATACATCAGATCAGCAGATAACATTGCAAAATAAAAACACTGGGATACCTGACCCTCTGTGCTTTCCTTAAGGCAAGCCTTCAATTTAAAATGTTCTCTACTACATAAGAAAAAAGTAGCTCAAATGACAAAGTCCAGTAAGAAAAATTCCACAATTAGGAAGGGATCATTTGCATTAATATGTATACAGAGTGAAAATACTGGACAACATTCTTTTTAGTTTTAGCAAAGGTGAAAGAACATTAGCTATACACATGCAATCATATTTTCACTGCTAAGAAGACCCAAAGCATTCTTGGAAACTTCTGAGACGTTCCATTTAAAAACAATAAACATTTTCACAACAAAATGCGGAGTTTTCAATTTGATCAGATCTTAAGTAGACAGCAACCATGACACCAATGCTGACGAAACAGCAAGCCTGAGAACAGCAAGGAGTTGCTAAAATGCGTGTGTGCAATCCACTACCTTTTATAGGTTTTACTTTAAATAATTCTCAAAACTGAGAAAATCAAAGATGAAATGCATAATAAATAGGAACGCTACAAAACAGATCCTGCAATTTCGAACTTTCCCAGGTATGGATTAATCTTTCAAGGAAGTGAAGAAAACCCACTGCTGAAACAACCAAGTCACGCTTCACACCAGCATTGGATGGGTACAGAAATCAACTCAAGGTCCAAAGGGTCACACTCCCAACACCGTGAGGTGTTGAAAGTTTCTTCTTTTCCAGGTCGCCACCAGGTACCACGCCGGATTAATAACACGTATATATGCTGGCAAGGCCAAAAAACGTTCGCAGATCGCACAAACCTTGCCGAGAAGCACTTACAATCGATATACCGAAAAGGAATAAAAGAGCTCTAAAAATGAGCTCAGTCACAAGAACTGGCCAGACCTTTCCCCCCCTCCCCCGGGGGTAACAGAGGAGGGCTTTGCCCCGCCGCGGTTTAAGCAGCGGGCCAGGAGCGCGGGCGGCCCCAGCCCGCCCCGCCGCGAGTGCGAGCTGCCCCGCCCTGCCGAGACACCGGGCGAGGCGCGCGGGGACCGAGGGGAAGCGAAGGGGGCCGGGACAGCCCCCGCCGCTCCCAGGGCCGCAGAAGCGACAGCAGAGGCAACAAGAGCAGCGGCGCCAACAGCAGCGGCCGCGGCAGCGCCGGCGAGGAGGGCGGAAGGGAAGGGGCGGGGAGGAAAGGGCGGAACCGCATCCGGGCGCGCCCCGCTCCCTGACGCGCTCACTCACCGATCATGGCGGCGGCGGCGGCCCCGCGCGCGGAGAGGGGCGAGGCGTGCGCGCACGTGCCGGCCGCACCCACCGCTCCGCGCTGCCCCTTTCGCCGCCCTGGGGGGGTCGCGCCGCTGCGGACGTGTTGGGCCGGCCCTGAACGCGCATGCGCCTCGGTGGCGGAGGTGGAGGCACGCGCTGGGCTCTCTGGGTAGCGTAGTTCCTGGGCAGCTCACACCCGCACACGCTCTTCTCACGTTATCGCCTCACGTTTCCGCCACACACCGCTAATGACTTTCTCGTTAATTGCTGTCCGCCGCCCCGGTGTGCGGTGCACCGGGGGTAGGTACAGCTGTCCGGGACCGGGCGGTGCCGACGGGGCTATTTGTGATTCCCCTCCCGCTTCCCTCAGGGTTGTTGACGCGTTGCCTGGCAACGGTCGCGTGGTGGCAGGTGCCGACGGAGCTCGGCAGGGCCGGAGCCGGCGGGGACACCGCGGCGGGCGGGAGGGCGGGGGCGAGACCCCCGGGGGACAAGGACATCAGGTGGCGAAGGGCTGGACACGGCGGGGTGCGGGGGACGAGCGGGGATGATGCAGAAGGGGACTGGGGAAGAGGGGCAGGCAAAAGGGGTCTGTGAGGAGTAGGGAAGGCGCGGGACGGGTGTGTGAGGCTGCCGCTGGTTGCGGAGGGAGAGAAGCTGGACCTAATGCCTGCTCTAACTCGCTGGACACGGAACGCTGATGGTCGCTTGTTTTTTCCAGTCCGTAACTTGCATCTGGTCCGCCGTGGGCGCCGGTGGGGAGATTGTAATGGAGGAGGGGCGCCCGGGCCCCTCAAAATTGGCCGGTGACAGGCGGCCCCAGCAGCAGGAGAAGAAGGACAAGCAGCAGGACAAGCAGCAGGCCTGCGAGGGTTTCAGTATTAGAGCCATGATGAAAAACAGCGTGGTATGTTTGCTGCAAGCATAGTGGTGATACTAATTAACTGAACTTGTCCAAGAAGCATAGCAAGTTAGAGCTGTGGATATAGCGTGTCAGGAAGGTGTGCAAGTTTCTAATACTTTATCTGGAGTTTGCTGGTTGCTGAAATTACCCTCGGACTTTGCAGGAGTATTGCTGCAAGTTGCGATACTTTCACCAAGTGCTTTATTTTGGTGTTACTTCTTTTTTTTTTTTTTCTATGGTTTTGTATTGGCAGTGCACATCCTGTTAAACTGCCAGCCTATGGAATTGTGCGTGAAGCTTCCTGCCTCCCACTTAGCAAAATGCTGTCCAGTAGTGCAGTATTTCTCAAAAGTTTTCATACACTGGCATGGTATATAAAACTGATATGAATGTCACATAGATCTGGAAAATAGATTAATAGATTTTTTTTAAATAAGCTTGGAAAATAACTTCTACACCATCTAGGAGAATACTAAACAAACAAACATTAGTTCTCCAACTTGTAGTTCAAAGACAGAGAAATTGATCCAACAAGTAGCAGTCACAATTTCTAATGAACTTGGAGGCTTGGGAGTTAAAATAGTAGTATAAAGGCCCTTCAAATCTCTTTATACTGTTTTATTTATCTACCTTTATCAGAATTTAGGAGTTGAAAGCTTTAACTAGTACAGAGTACAAATATTCAACATGTGAGTGGATGAGGTAATATTACCACACATCTCTGCCTAAGCTCCTGAATTGTATTCTTCATTTGGACACAGTTCAAGGTGTTAGCAAAGGCTTGAGTCCTCAAGGGTTTTTTTAAATCTATAGAGTGTTCTGACAGCTGTTATGAAATACATTATTTCCCTTTGTTTTGCTGAAGTGGTCTTCCTGGAGCAGTCTCTCTGATCTTGTTATCAAGATGTTATGTTATCAAGAAGAAGTTAGCAAGAACATCCTCTTAAAAAGCCAAACAAGCATGTCTTTAAAGAAATTTTAAATAGAGTAAAAGTTGTATACCTGAAAAACTTTCTCCTTTTCAGTAAAACTGCAACATATTTCACCTTACTTGGAAAAACACAAGGTGAATACAGCCAAATAATCTCTTTGTTTTAAAGATTGTTTGGTTTGTTTATTTTTATTGTAGAGATGCATGGAATGAACTATAATACTTCAGCAACCTTTAGGATTAATTTTTAAAATATGTTTCCTGTTCTCCAGAGAAAATTCAAGTAATGGATATTTGCATGTGGTTGTTTACACCTAGATATATAAAAGACTATTTTGTCTAGAAGAATCAGCAGTTTCAGTTGAGTTTGAGAAGCACATATTTAATTTATAAAAAGGAGCTGTGACTTGTGAACATAACTAACTATGAGTTTAATCAGAATTCAGGTTTCCTTTTAAATATTTATAGAGTATTAATTTTTATGGCTGCCTTTCTGACTTCCTAAACATGAACAGACCATTAAATCATGTGATACTGTTGTTAAGGAACTGCCTACAAGTAAATCTGCTGCCTTTGCAGCTACTCACAGAATAACAGAAATTATTTTCTTTGGCATGGACATCTGGAAATCATCTAAGCCAACTTTCTACTTGAAGTGGGCCTGTCACCAGCATCCAGATCAGGTCAGTGAGGGTTTTCCTAGCTAAACTGTGACATCAGGGATTGCCTGACCTCTCTGAGCAGCCTGTTTCATTTCTGCCCTGCTCATCTGTCCCCTCGCTTGCCCTCCCAGCCTGTCAGAGCTCGGGTTTACAGTATTATGACCTGCTGCACATGTTCTACTCATAACTGGGTTGGAAGCTCTGAAATTCTTAGTGGTCTTGGGAGATTCATAGTACCAGGGCTATGTTTTGCAAGAGCTCCATCTGTGGTCAGGCAGCCACCAGAATAACTTCCAGTGTGCAAAAAAAGGAATATCTCATAGCCACGCTCTCTATGCTGAAGTGGGAGTTTCTTTTTACTTTTCCAACTACTTTTTGAATGGAGCTTTAGATTTATTAAGTACTCACTTGTCAGAGGTTGACATCTTTGATGAAGTTCTCATGGAAGGCTTGGGAGTTAACTGAAGGGTTGAAAGCACAGCAGGAATATCTAGTTACGACATGGTAATTCTTTTTGTTAACAGCATGATAAGGCATAGGGTTAAACGTGTTTGGCATCTCCAGGTCAAATAATGAGGTATTGATTAATAGCCTTTAGTGCAAGCATGTAGTTAGTCTTAAACTCTTAGCGTAGATTACCTTTATGCATATATGACTGTAAATATTATACTAAATGTTCCGGAATTCTTTTACATTGCTTGGGCAAAGAGTGTTTTACTAAGCTGTTTTTCATGAATGTTCCTGAATAAAGTCTGCTTTTGTAGTTAGTAGTAAGTGCAGAAATTAAGTAGATACAGTATTTAAGACTTTTCTCAGCTCTTGCTAAATCAAAAACTTGCTTAGTGAAATACAATGCTTAAATATTCACCTAAAAATGTTCCTGAACTGAATAAAGTGTTTAAGTTACTCCAAAACTGTAAATTTATATATCAGTTTAGATTAAAAGCAAGGTTCAATAAAGGTCTTCTATAATAACAAGAAACATTTACATTTTTATTGTTTTGTCCTCCGGTGAAATCAAGAATGTTATGTGCTCTTACTTCAGAGGTACTGCATATAGAACTAGGAACACAATTAAAAATTAATGTAGAGACTAGCCGATATAGAAGTGTCTGAACATGAATGTGAGCAGCAGGAATATATCTCAATTCATTTCTGATCCTTTCTAGATGATATTTTCCTATTTTCTGCAACTGTAGAGAAGAGAATGAAGTGTTAGTGTCCCACTTTTCTGTAATGCGCTGGTGGTAAAAGCACTTTTTCAAGGACAGGATTCATTTTAGTACTTAAAGGAAACAGTAGAATGATAATTCTTATCTATCTCCCAACTCTTATAAGATTACTATTACATTCATGTGTTCCATGACATCAGTCAGAAATTGCCTTCAGGAACAGGCCACAGGGATAGAATGAGAATATTTACTAGATGATCTTAGAAAGGAAGGGATGCTAAAAATTTTCGTTTCTGTATTTCTAAAACCAAAGCAGCTATTCAGCCTTAGAGTCTTAGCTCTGTATAGGGCACAGCTTTCATCGCCTAAAAAAGTGTAATTGCTCTTAAGCAGAAAAATGGTTATTTGTATTGCAGCTCTGGATTTTCATTCTTCTGTTCTACATTTAGGAATCTGCAGTCTCTATGTGTGGGAATGAGTTCTCAATCTTTGTACTTTAAGCACTTCTCTCAAGCCATTTTCAGTAATGTGTTGTGAAGAGCTTTCTTACGCTTTACCATTAGAAAATAACTCCTAGAAAAAGTTTAATTTTAACCATGATGTGATTTGTTTATGTTCCGAAATTTGTGATTTGTCATTATATTTATATTCATCTATCCACTGCATAATCAAGACTGATTTTGTTATTTACTTTGTAGCAGTCAAAGTTTCTAATTTGATTTTGAGGCTATAGGAAAGAATACAAGAAAGTTGTATCTTTTGATTATAACAGCTAATTTATTGGAAAAATCAGTGTGTTTTGGGGCAAATAGATGTCAAGTTAAAGGAGTATTTTGATAGAGGTATATTGAGAAGTAGCACATCTGTCTTGGAGGAACTTCTCCAGTTTAACAATAGCAGTTGTGTACAATCTAGGAGTACACTTCAGTGAGCACTGCAAGACAATTTAAACTGTCAGTGCTCTGGAAGGCAGTCCTATCTTCTTCCTCTCTCAGGCTGTTTAGTACTGCTGCCTGTTGTTGTGTCCTCATTTGTACAATGTTGGCTGCTCAGGGAACTGTTCGTGCTGAAAAAACTCCAACCTTTTAAAGCTCACAGTGTTGAACTGCTGTCTGTGGGATTGAGGCAAGCAAGGCTTCTGCTTTAACGAGGTTCATCTGTTTTGCCCTTCTCCCTGTCCTGACTGCATGCTTTCATCTCTCCTTTTGCACTGATATTGTTTTTTCTTGTAAATATAGAGTAAGTTGGATCAGCTGTAACAGCTGCAAAGGGAAGCAGGAGAGTGTCTGCATAAACTGTTTGTGTGAGAATGTACCCTCTTGGAAATATTGCAGTCTTAATTAATTTAAAACCAGTATGATACCAAGTTCTAGCAGGCTAATGACACAAACAATTACAGCAGCATAAACTTGCACCATAATTGAAAGGTAGTGTTTTCATCCCTGAACATTTATTCATTGTGCAATATGTACTTTTGTATGGCTTTGCAGTAAACTGAACGGGGGCCCTGGTTAAACCTGGATTAAAAGCAGCTCAACATGTTTGGTTTTTTTTTAATTTAATAGCATTTTAATAGACATGACATACACTTCGATAACAGTATAAGCTCACAAAAGTTGTCACTGCTACAGCCCTGCCTATGTCTGCTGCCTGTTTGTACCTTCTCCTTTATGCCAGTACACAGTCATCCCACTGGATTGATGAGGCACTTCAGTTGCATTAGGTTCAAACATGAAAAGCTTCAACACAAGGAGGTTTTTATTTCCCCTCATAAGGTTAGATTCCTTTCCAATTCTATGCTCATATTTACTGTAATGACCTCTTTGATAGTATAATGTAAAAGCACAATATACAGAAAAAATACTAATGCTTAAGACCATAATTTCCTCAGAAAGCTTCTATTTCATGAAGACAGCATTTTTCAGTTTCAGAAATTTTTCTACTGCAAATGTAGGAATTTGGAATAAATTATTAAATTATAGTTAATAAGAATAGTCTCCAAACATTATTTTAAGCTGTCAACTTGCTGTGTAGGGAATTATCTAAAGTCAGCATTTCCTACATGCAGCTGAGTACACCTCTGGAGCCAACCAATTGAAAATGTGAAAGGGATGAGTTAGAATGCATCTACCATATGCCCTTCTCAGCACTAAGTCTCCAGAACAGTTTCCAAATAAATGAACACATATGTGCATATTCTTTCTTTTAACTTGGTATCTGTAATTTAATGGAAGAAAAATCTTGTACTCTGTGTAGGTTTCAGCCTTTGTCTTAGTCTTCTCCCTGTCAGTTGAGTGGGAATGTTCTAGGATGCCACCAGAAGTGAGTTGAGTGAGGAGCCATCAAGGCAGGGTTCTAGAGTTCATGTTGAAGGAGGAGAGGCTGAGGGGAGATGTATTTCAGCCTGGAAAAGAGAAAGCTACCAGGATATCTCATGGTATTAGGTCTTAACAGACCTAGTGACCCAGTAGCTGTTAGAAAGCTGTCAGGAAGAAAAAGCCAGTCTGTTCTCTCCAGTGATGGGAGGGCAAGATGTGTGTGTTGAAATCAGGTGTTCATGATGATGAAAAGGTTTTTCACAAAGAGGATAGTCAAGCAGTACATGAGGTTTCCCAGAGTTGTGCAGTCTTCTTGGAGATTTTCTAGATTCATGGAAAAAAGCCCTGAGCAACCTGTTTTGACATAACCATGCTTGGAGAAAGATATTGAATTGGAGACTTCTTGGAGTAATTTTAAACCTGAATTTTGCCATGATTCTACATCTTATACATTATGGTTTTTTGTGGTCACTCCATGACTTTGCTGCTGCTGAGGTCAGACAAATTAGTGATGACTAATTTACTTCCTATTTGGACAAGAAAAAAGGCATTTGAAGGTTTTTGCTGTAATAAATCTGCTGCTTTTCTGAAGATGTGGAGGGGGTAATAAATGCACCTCCCTTCTGACCTCAGAAAACTATATAACACCATATTGTTCCAGTTATGATAGTGAACTACATCATAAACCTCAGACAGGCTTCCTGAATACAGCTGAGTAAGCCTGCATCAGTGCTTGGGTAACAGCAACACATGCCTATTAGATGATTTCAGCTGCAGCTAATTCTTCTTATGTAGTCTGCTGCAAGTGTGCAGGGACGGCTGCTGCCAAGTATGCAATGAATGCTTCAAGGAATTGGTGCAGCTGTCCATGTCTGTAGCTGTCAGCTTCTGGATGCTGTCCCTTGTCTCACAGTCTCCTCTTGTCACTGCTAAAACTTTAAATAACACTGGAAGCTTTCAGTGGATGAAGGAGACAGGAGATGTAGCTCAGTGGCATGTGCATTAGGAAAAGGAGTGGGGAAACAGAAAAGGATCTGAATGTGACTCCCTAAAGTGAGGGCCTAGGTGATCACTAACACAGTATGACTCTTCCTGTGGCTGTGTTCCCAAACTTTACAGGCAGAGTGTGCTGGAGTCTGTACCATGGAAATGAAGTTTTTCCTTCTTTTCATGACTGATACTTTGGGTAATATAGAATACTTAGTCTGTGTTTAACTGAAATTATCTGATAAGACTTTTAAGGGGTCAGAGTAGTTTAGTTTTTTTCACAAAGTTTCTTAGCCATTTTGAAATGAAAATTTTTGTGAAGTAAAAAAAAATGTAGCAAAGAATACTTCTGGTACATTGATAAAATTTCTAGACAGTGTCATAGACAAACTACTGTGAAAGACTGACTGACTCTTCCTAACAGTAGCTGATTCTTCTATATACTTGACATCCATATAAGCAGTTTGGCATAAATTTTTATTTTCATAGCATAGTTAAATAATTAGTGCTGGAAAATTTACTGATCTCTAATGACATATTTTCTTAGATAAAATACATGTCATACAAGATAAAATTATAAATTCCTTCATGGGGTCACAATATGCTGAAGGCTAAATTATGGAAGCATGTTTAATAGTTGCACTCTGATTCTCTAGATACATTACAAATATAAAGTTCCTTATAGTTGCAATTTTTGGACTTTTATGAGTGTGAGTTGAGGGGATGCCTGCAAATAAAAGAATTGCTCCTGAGAGCAATTTAATTCTAGTCAGACTTTCTGTGAAATTTCTGTTGGGCCTCTTGCCTAAAAAAAACCAGGATTCTGATACGATAATAAAACCTGCCTTAATTATAATAGGAGGATAAACATATAATTTAGCTTTTCATGCATTTGTGATGGTCTCTTTTAATGTAAGATTTTTATTTTTAAAGATAACTCTTCACCCATATATCTGTATGGGATGATGCCAAGATCTTGATAGCAAGAGTAAATACTGATTTTGTTTTCATTTTCATTATAGAAGTATGTAATTACCTTAACTAGGATCCAGAATAACTTTGTTTGGTGGGGTTTGGTTGTTGGGTGATTTGATTTTTTGTGTAATGAAAGACTTTATAAACTAATGTATACTGCAGTAAGTAAAAAAATTCTGCAGAACGTGACATAAAATACATCATAGAAATATGTCATGGTTTGACACTGGCACAATGCCAGTGCCCCCATGAAAATGCAATCTCTCAATTGAATGCTGTCAAAAGCAATCGGCAACAGAGCAAAGCGGGCCCAAGTTTAATAACAGGGGAAAAAAAACTTTATTAAGCTACTACTATGAAAGAAAAAAAAAAGAAAGGAAAAAAAACAAAGATTAAAATGAAAACCTTCCAAAGCATTCCTCCTTCCACCACCCAATTCCAACAAACCACAGTGAGACACAATCTGGACCCCAATCAGGTTTCCACCCTCCAGACAATCGATACTCAGTCCTTCGAGGGAACAGAGTCTCTCCTGTGCCACAGACCCCCCAAGAAACACAGCTCCACATCCTGTGTTTCCATGTCACACATGGCACCACCCGGAGAAAAAGTTTGCCATAGTGACCCTTCTCCTTTCCAAGTACAGTGCTCTCACCACCAATGCATGGATGGACAGACTGCTTTTAGGATTTTTCCTTTCAAGGATGCCCTGCCAAGAAGGGGAGAAAACAACAGTTCAGTTTTTCATTGTTTGGGACTACAGTCCCCCCCATTTTCTCCTGGGGCTGGGGGTCCAAGAACAGAGATCTTCTTCTCTTCTCCTTCTTTGAGGACAAGGGGGCACCACCACAAACCCCCTAAGTTTTCTCTGTTCGCTCCACTTCTGTCTTTTCCCAGCTGAAGCAGGTCTCTTGGCTCACTGGCATCCTCCTAAAATACAGTCTCTCTTGGAGGAGAAAAATCGATTCAGTCTATGGCTAACAAGGAAAAGTCCAGCCAAAAAACCACTCCGTCGTCTCCTCCCACCTAGAATTTCTCCTTCTAGCATCCCAGGCTCCAAGCTGTCTCTCTTCCTCTCCTTCAAACCGAGGAGGGGAAAAATTTCACAAAGCTTTCATTTCTCAAGGAAGGGTTAAAAGTCCCGACTCCCTGGCTGGCTCTCTGTCCGGATTCTCCAGCTCCCACAGGCAGCTGGGCACCTTGTGGCTCCCCCCGCTCTTCTCCTTCCCCACGATGAACTGCTGATAAAAACTGCTGCTGCTGTTTCTTGCTCTCTCTCGAGAGAGAGACTCTGGGGGGGAACGGAGACATCCCAGATTTCTCCACCCTTCCATCTGCAGGGGCCATCCCGGTTCCAGCCCCTCCACCCTTGGGTCAGTCAGGCCATGGACCTTCCCCTCCCCCACCCAGCCACGGCCGGGCAGGGGAGAGGCTGCACTGCGGCTGACCGGAACCAAAGAGAGCGAGTTCTCCTGGGAATTCTGCTTTTAACCCCTCTGTGTTCTCAGAGGCGTGTCCACCTTCAATTGGTCAATATCCAAATTGACCTCTTCCTTCTGAGAAAATTCTTTTTCCGTGTCAAACCACGAGAAAATATCTGTGCAATGAAAACTCTTGAAGCAAGCATAGCATACTGCTAACTTTCTGTGTAACAGCCAGCTGAAGGCAGAACACATCATGAAAGTTACGTTTGAGCCCTATTTTATTGGTCAGAAGCATATTAATGAGAACGTTTTGTGTGGTTAATAGGCAATACATAGTATTCTACACTAAAACTGACCTAAATCCCGATCAGAGGTTACACTGTTTCCTTGCCCATCTTAAGTGTGTAGGACATCCTTTGGTTTGCCATCATCACATGAGTGTTTTTAATAATTTCTGACTCGCCCTGCATCTCATTATAATATAAAAGAACTACTTCTCTATATGTTGTTTTGATTTACTAGGTGTTCCTGAAAAGATCTGTAGGTATTAGGTCTTCTGAGTTTAGCAGATTTTTCATTCTTTCAGTAATTGTTAGATAGTAACTCTTTTCTCTTATTTCCATGTAAAATTTACCTTAATGACAGCTGTATTATTAAGCCCATGATTTATGGAATGAAATATTATCTTCTGAATTTTTATTTTTCTTTTTTGACTGAAGGAAGTGAGGAAAGCCCCATGGAAGGAGAATTTCTGCAAAGGAATGAGTGTGAAGGGCTTGTGAGCAAGGAACATCCTGGCTAAAGAGTTAGGATGCGAGGATCTATGCAAGACTGGGATTTTGCAAAATTAGGCATTTGAGGCTGGTGTGTGCCCCAATGCATTCTCCTACTCCTGGATGCTCCACTAAGTGTGGCCATCACAGATCTCTTTTTTAAAACAGTATTTAAGAGGTCATCTAAAAAAAATCTGAAAGCTTTGGATTTAGTTTTCTGTCCTGATAAGTCTTGGTGTATAGAATTAGGGGACATACCTAATGATCTGAGTTTTCTGTTTCAGAACTAATAATTATATACTTACTAGAAAAGACTGGTGGTCTACATTTAAATCTTTGGAAAAAATAAACTTTTCCCTGGCTTATTTTACTGTCCTGTTCCTGATGTTTTAATGTCACATTATTGTTTTGTATTGGATATCTTCTCAGCTAAAACTGTTTAGGAAAAGGTACATGCACACTTTTACTGACATTGCAGCCAGAATTTAATAAACATTTTTTTTTTTTTCTTCACAGCTGAAAACTTACATTCTTACTTCCTAAAGCAGGTCTATTGATTTCTCTCTTCATGCACTCCTGCACTCATCTGTTTGTGCTCACCTTTGATCTAGCTTTGTTTACTTCTGCAGATGGTGTCATTTTTATATTACTGGATTTCCCTTGCAGTAATGTTCATCAGCTGGCTGTTTGAGGGGAGGGTAGTTCCACATGGGAAGAAAACTTCTAGAGAACATAATATGAAGCTTATACCCAGACATTATTAGAATACCCCATATGATAATTTCTACTGGACAAAAAAAAAAAAATTCAAAGGAATGAGCTTATTATAATTTTAAATTGAAGTTTTGTAAGGCATAACTGGGAGATATTTTTCATGAGAAGTATATGTGTATTAGCTGATTATTTAATATTTTTATACAGTGTTTTACTAGCTATCTCATGCCCCTCTAATTTGTGTGTCCTTCATTTAATTCATCAGGTTTTATATTAATAGCTAAAGGTCAGAGGAACAATTACTAAAACTTGATTTTATCTGCTGTGTAATGCAGTCTGTCAAACTCAGAAAGTGATTCCTGTATATAATGTATAACCTCTGGTTGAGCTAGGAGATATGTTGGGTTTTTTTAGAAAGTAAAGCAACCCAAAGGTAATGGTGGTGTCAGAGTCTGTTTTATCTCTAAATTATGCCAATGCTTAACTTATCCAATACAATGTTATTAGAAATTTGCACTTCATACCTATATGAATTTGTCACACATTAGTCAAATTTCACTGTGCAAATATTGTAGAGTGAAACTACTTAGAGAGGCATACTATCCTTAAAAATCCACAAAAGTAATATTTTAACATGCTTCTGTCTTCTACTTAAAATCTGTTTAAGTCATTATTATTTTATGAGCTTCTATGCCTTTGAACATATTCAAGATGTATTACAATACTCTGATTCAGGACAACAAAAAAGTTTTAAGATTTTATTTGATAGCTTCTGAAGGCTTTCGGTCATTCAGTTGTTCAACTAGTATGAAGAATTCATAGACAGTGCACTAAAATTGTATAACATTCGTCACTTCAATTTTAAAAAGTAAAGTATGTTTCAGTGTATCAATAAGAAATCAATGAGTTATGCATTTAAGATTGCAGGTGATTTCACAAACTCTTTTATCTGCTGTCATCTGACAAAGGAACATTTATAACAGAAATGTTAACTGAGTGCCAATTATTGACAATGCTGTGCCTGCCAATAGTATACAGTATTCATACCTTTAGGTGTAAATTTTATTGAAGAAATTACTGGGTTTTAACACATTTGGTTTTGTTTGGATTCTCATTTTTCTTTTTCCTTGACACTAGATAGAATTGAAATATTTTTCAGCTTAAGTGAGAAAACATTGGACCCTTTACTAGCAATAGAACAATTCTGCCTCTACTGTACAATGTTCCATTAGACAGTAATAACAAAGTGTATATTGGGTAGGAATGTTAAAATATATTTGCAGAGGTAATTACAAAATTTGCATTAACAAATAAGTTAACTCGAGATTCTTCCATTTGATTTTTTTTAATTGTTCTTTATCAGGTCACTGGTAGGATCTAGGTGATTATTCTCCATATTTTATCATATTTATGCTTTTGCTTCTGGCAAGTGGAACACTTTGAGCTCTTGTTCCTTTATAGCATTAAATATTCTTCAGTTTTATTAGTTTTACTTAATCTCTTCAAAGATCAATTAAAAAAAAATCTTGCCTAAGGGTGTTTGGCACAAATGTTTAGTCGATGACAAGGCTAAGCATTTCTGAGCAAAATATTTGTTCTGATTGCCGAAACAATTCCTCTGAGATCTCCTTCAGTTAAGATATGCATATGACCTTTTCCTGCTTGAAGTCACAGTTTAGAGTTCATACTTAGACTGAATGCTCATCAGCTGAGTCCTAACCGAATTCTCTTCTCAGTGGGCTGGAAGTTAACTCCGTTGTGTCAGTAGTTCTTTTGAAGCTTCCACTGTGTTCTTAACACAGAAATTAACAAAATCATCACCTCTTGAGCTTGTATTCTAGCTCCTAAATAAATATGCAAAAGAAGGCAATATTATTGAAGGAGAACTTCCTGAAAGCAGGTTTCAATCTTCAGAAAATAATTTCATGGTCTGCATTTTCAGTCATCTGATATATCACTTTTATAGTCTAGATTCAGTGCCTGAATTTCAAAGAGGAATGGAAATTCACATACATCCCTATATTCAGGGTTGTGTAGGTATTCAGCATGTCTGCCTGTACCTAAACATGCTGAAGTGTTACATTCTCTTCACCAGCATTGGAGGAGCCTGGGTTTAAAGTCTAATTTAGGCTCTTGAAATCTACCCTGACATTGAGGGCTGGTGTTCAAACCAGTCGTGGGTTTTTGCCATGGATAACTTAATGGGCCAAAAGCTTTTCATTAAGCATCTAGAAAATGCTATAACGTAGTGTAAATATTGGTTATTACCTAGTGGCATTTAAAAACATTCCACTTAATGTAATATGCTTATTCTATGAAGAGATTCTGTAATCCTCTGTAGTATACTGATTCCTTTAGCCTATATTTTTAGCTTTTTTATACTTTATTTTTCTATTCTATTTCCCTGTTTTCTTGATCTCTGTTTAACTGTCAGCTTTAGATGTATATTAACTTTACTTCAGGGTCCCATAGACCCACTCTAAGAGACAGAGTAGTTCACAAGGTAACCATTAAGGAGCTATTATTGTGTCTTGTTTTCTTACAAGTTACAAACTGTAAGAAAACAAGACATTATAATTGGAAAAACATTATCATTTTGGATAATGTTTTTCAAAGAAAGGAAATAGGGTGTGTTTTTAAGGGAGATCTTCATAAATATTGTCATGGTTCTTGTATTTCAAAAGGACTCTCTAGAGCCACTTAAAATTTGCAGCCTAACTATGCAAGATTGTGCTACTATATGAAAAAAATCCACAAAGTGAAAATAAGCTACTGCTCTAGGTGCCAGTTATTCAAACTACCAAAGTTTGATATCATGCACGGTTTTGGTTTGGGTTTTTTGGTTTTTTGTTTTTTTGTTTTTTTTTTCTGGTTGATTAGTATAAAAATTAAACTTGTTTTGCTTTTTAATGCACTATTTGGTGTCTAGTAACATGACAAACAAGCCTCTTGTTTAGACCACCCTTGTCTGTTCTTCATTATTTCCAAAAACCACAAGGTCAGCTGTTTATGCTTGAAGCTTCCATTTCCTCAAATGCAATTTAAAATGACCAACAAGTGCACATCTTTAAACAGGCAAATGTACACACAGCATGGATGTGTAAGCCTTGTTTCCTTGTGAAGGTGTTTTAGAAATGGTACATATACGCATTCACCATGAAAAGGGATGGAATTACAAAGGAACTAAATAAAATGGCAATGTCACAAATGAATCAGGCAATCAAGAAAAATAATGAGTTTCTTTCAGTCAGAAGCCATTTCTTAAAGATGAACACTTAATAAACTGTGTTACATAATTTCATTGTGAAAATGAACAGCCTCTCACGGAGCCTGGACTTCAGTGTTGGAACTACAAGAATATCAGTGACTTTGTTTTTCAGCGAAGTGGCTGGTACCAATAAAGTTGATGACAGGGGGCTCAGCAGCACAGTAGAGAACTTCTTGTAGAATCAGAATATCTGAAGCAGATCCTTTTTGATCTTCACTAGTAAGCAGAAGATAGTTTCATAGAGTGACAGAGGAGAAACCTCTCACTTCCTCACTGGTTCCCATGTGTAACCTATAGCAGTAATTTCATATGACTTAAGGGTTTAAGAATCTGTCACTAAGTTTTGCAGTTAACCGGGAAGTATATTGTTGTTTATTAGGTCCAATTGTTGAACCTCCTGATTTTAATGTTATAGAAACATGAATTTAGTGAAAAGGTATAGCATTTAAGACACATTTCTCAAATTTTACTGAGTGTTTTCTCATACACAGTTAAAACACAGGAAGGTAATAATCATAGTAACCCTTTTAGTTTGCAAATATTCCAGCTGCAAGCCGTGAGTCTAAGCATTGTAATGTACATCAAAAATTTTATTATATTAAAAATTTGTGTAGTATTAATGAAAAATGGCCTTGAGACAATAAGTTCCTAAAATAGAATTAAGTGGTAGATAAAAGGCAGATAGAGGGAACAATTGCTTTGTATAAGGCAAATATCTGTGTTCCAATGTGAGAAAAAGACCAAAATAAATTTAGCAATGCTCAGTAATATAAAATATAGTTTTGTAATTTATGTTTCTTATGAATAAGTGTGTGAGATTAATGTTGGTTTGGTCCTTATGTAAGTGAAGGAAAATTTATAACATGAATATAGCACTTAATTTCCCAGATCTCATTCACCATTTGTATTTTGGGAAGAGTAATAAAATTAATTCTTCCAAGGATAGGCATTTTATGGGAAATTATCTAGCTAATTTTGTTTTAGAAATAAAATGGCATAAATTACAGAGGTAAGAATGCTATCATGGTATAATAAATTCTTAACATATTGGTAAATATCTACTTTACATTTTAATAAAAAGCCATCTATTTAGTGATCTGTATGTTCAGTTAATAGATTGGGACTTAACTATTGGATACTTAATTTATCTGCTCAGAATATATAATTATTTTTTTTACTGTTCTAAGTAGGTTCACAACCTACATTAAAATGTTGCTTTTTAATGAATAGTTATGCTTTCTGTAACTACCAAAAATGGAAAAGAAGCTAATAGTTTAGAACATTCTCTGTAAAGAGTATAGAAGGTGGAATAAGTATCCAGGTTTTTTTTTGTTTGGTTGGTTGTTTTTTTGCTATAATCCTGTATGTATACTGGTATTTTTTCTCAAAAGACTATGATTTACTGTACACATGCTGCAACCAGAATTCAGCTATCAAAATTTAACTTTTTAAACTGAAAAAAAAAAAGATTTTGCTTAAGACTTGAGAAGGAGAAGTTTTGATATTTTCAGAATATGTATACATAAATCTTAATGGAATGTAAAAAAGACAAAAAGTTCCCATTTTCACTTCACAAGTGAGGACCTTTTTTTGGATATTGAAATAATCCTGCTAAGAAAATTTTCTGTTTAGTTGTTGATAATATATATGCTTATTCTTTAAACTCCAAATTTCTGAAGTATAATATAAAATCCATCAGACAGAACTTTTTGAGTCGGTCATCACTAGCTGCAGTTGTTTACATAAAAGATGGAAAACGAACATGTAGATAATAACATCAGTGTACAACTGGAAAACAGGAAAACAAAGATGGTGGCAGTGCATGTGTGTGGATGGCTGATGGCAGTGTTTGTGCTGTGATACTGCCTAAAGAAGCAGGAGGGCCTGAGTGACTTTGCTTTGGCCATCTTCTCTGTTTTGCGTTGAGAGTTTACTTGTGTTCCTGATAAAGTGTTCTTTTCTAGCACAGCCACAAGTAAGACATACATGTACCTCACCAAACCACACAGCAGTTTTTGGTCCTCAGTGTCTTTGGTCTTTTTCACACCATACCTCACTTTTCTTTCATTCATTCCAGTTTTTTTTTTTTTTTTTTGGGTTTTTTTTTTTTTTTTAATACATAGCTTTTTTTTCCCCCATAAATCCATCTGTGTTTGCAGGAATGAAATAAAATAAGGGATCTGATATCTTATGTTGCCACTGAAGAAGTTTGTTCTCTCAAGACTTCTCATAAAGTTTTGTGTTAAATGAAACAAGAGGTAGAACCAATCCTTGTAGAGTCACACAAATAAAATTTTTCAAGGCTGGAAAGAAACCACCCATCAGAATTGTCTTGAAATCTGAGTGATAGGAGTTGACCTATGCAGTTCAGGGTGACTGACTAATTTCTGCCAGTCTCCCAGGCAAGTCAGCAGCACATGGTGATCTTCAGTGTCAAACACTGCTGATAGGTTTAATGAAGTAAGCATGGATATCTTCCTCTGAGCTGTGCCAGAGAGGAATTGTTCGCAAGCAAGACTAATGCACTCTGAAAGCTGTTACCAAGTTTGAAAGCCTGACTGCCCTGATTTAGGTTCTTGGCATAGAAATCAAGTTCTGTAGGAGAGTATGTTGTTTAGTTGTGGCTTTTTAATTATTTATTTGATCATCTTTCCCATAAATAAAAAGCTGGGTAGACCATTCAGACTAAGAGGATTTTTGAAGCCTGGGCATTTACACTTAACTTTTCATGTAGTTTAAAAACTGTGATTTACATTCAGATTACATTGAGATTACATTGGGATGTTCAGGAGTTTGTCCATCTGGGTTTTTGTTGTCTTTAAGGATGGAGATTCTACATCATCTTTGGATAACCTTCCAATGAGCTTTCTACAAATGAGTTTTTCTACAGTCAAGTCAGAATTTCCTTTATTGCAATTTGTGACCATTGTCTCTTCTTTTTTTTGTTGTTGTGCAACACTGCAAAGAGCTTGACTCATATCTGCTGTGCTCTCTTGCTTGTAACTGTTCAGATTCCTCTTCTTAAGGCTGTAAAGTTTATCTCACCCTCTCCTTATGTGTCAGGTACTCCAGTTCCCTCTTCATACTAGTGGCCTTCACCAGCCTTTTTTCAGTATATCAATGTCTTTCTTTTACTGGCTAGTCTGAATTGTGATCTTATTCTCGAATACAGTCTCACAAACACCAAATAAAGGAAAATGTTTAATTCCCTCAGCAATCTTATGTACCCCAGAATGTAATTAACTTATTTTGCCACACGGATACACAAATGTTTCACTTGTTGTTCACAAAGATTCCCCAAGATCTTTCCTACAAAGCTGCATTCTAGCTGATCAGTGCCTGGTCTGAACTGTTGCAGTACACTTGCTGGACTTTATGAAATTCCTGTCAACTCATTTTGCCAGCCTGTCAAGATGTTTCTGAATGCCTTCCTCGAAATTTGATGTAGACTGCTGAGTGGCCGTAGATGTTGCACATCACACTTATGAATATCTCCATCTCATCAGGATCATGGGTCAATGGGTGCACTCATTTCTACCTCAATTCACTGCTTCTCGAGAGTGACAATCAAGTAACATAATTATTTTACACTCCACAATTTTAAAATATAATTCTCCACCATTTCTTCAAGGGATTAATAGCTTAATTTATCCCTTATGTGATGAATGTAAAGTCTAGAAATCTGATTTTTTTATCACTATTATAGCTCTATAAACAGTGTATCTTCTATCTATCATTCTCTCTGATAGCCTGCAGACTTTTCTATATTTGCTATGAAAAAATTAAGTTAAAAATATATATAATTACATTTTCATTATACAAGAATGAGCATCGTCTTGTAATTCATCTTGACAGGGCCACATGATGTTACCATTAATTTCTAGATTATGTAGATTTCTGGTTATGTAATGCAAGTAAAATGTTATCATCCTCATGGTACTACTAAATATTACAGTGCAGTATTTTAAGTGCTTTCTGAGTTTTGTACCATTTCAGTACTAGTTATTTTTCACTTACAACTCTAGGACTAAGTTGGCAGAAGTTTATTAATGACTAGGTTTTCTATGTGGAGAAATACATATGGCTACCTTCTACATAGCTATATTGTTGTAATTATATTTGATGGAGATTAGAATAAATGTGGGCTGAATACACGGTTGTATTGGTAGGTTAGAGCAAAGCTAGATGTATAAATTAACCAACCTAATTGGGAAATGCAGTTTTTAAACACTAAGTTAACCAAACCTACTTTATTAAATTCTATGGAAGGAAAATAGTGCTGGAAATTTAATTTTTCTTAATGAATGCAAGTTTATAGTTTTATATGTAACCTTTGAAGCTTTGTGTAGTATTGTGTATCTTGGTTTTTGTTTATTTTCCTTTGGAAGTCGTCAATCTTTTGGGTTTTTGTCATCTTTTCGAACATGATTTCATTAGTATTTATTATAAAACTTGTCAAGAGCATAAGTAGAGAAAACATACTGAAAAGGTCGGTAACCAGTATTTATTCTGTAACTAGCTTAGTGGAGAATTATTTACTCTTTCTTGAATTTCTTCTCTCATAACAGTCTGACTTTTTGTTATAGTCTCATTCTAATAATCTCTTTTGATGAGGTCTAAAGGGCAATCTAAAGTATCCAGTCATCTGCATGGCATTTAGGCACAGTGTAATCATATTAGCACTCTTTTATTGCTATTTCAGTGGTTATGGTAGGGTGGTGATGGTGCACAGTTGTAAAAACGAGCCTCTCTCTATTCCATAGTGTAGTCGGCACAGTCTGCAGTGCAAGTAGAAATTTTGCTTGCTTTTGACCAAAAGGACTGCAGTTACAAGTGATCAGAGGTATAATTGAGCAACAAATTACAGTGAATGTGAATTAAACAAAGTATCGTTAGGGCTACATGGCAGAAGGTGTGTTACTAATTCTTCGAGTTATTACCTCATAGTGACTGGCATTCTGAAGATGGTTTGTTCTGTTACAAAATTCTTGCAGAGTGAGTTCTATGAAATACAGAACAACATTTTTCACACTGTGTGATTCATACTGAGTACTTTATCTCTGGTGATCAGATCACATTGCAAAACATAAATGTGTATGTGGTTGAATCAGACAGAATTTAGAGGGAAATGTTTTAATATTTTGATTTAATTTGAACTAATATTTAGAAAAAAAATGAACTCATGAAGTAACTTCCCTTCATGTGTTTAGTGTATCACATCTTACAGACTTGTGGATTTGTGTGGTTGTCATAAATTATTCAGTAAAGAGAAGGGCCAATGGTGGATAATTTTCAATTTTGTTGTTTCTCCAAAACTCTAGTTTTATTAAAAAATTTATTGTTATGTTCAAATTTTTAATGGAATTTGAAACTTATCTCTCAGGCAGTAAAACATTAATGATTAAAAACTATAGTTTGCAGTTTCTGTGATAAAATACCATTTCATTTAACTAGATAAATAGCTATTGCACTGTTCTATCGGTTAATTTATCCAAATTATCTCTAAAAACCTTATAAAACATTTAAGGAAAATCAAAGATTTTCAAGCATTGTAGATTGGCTGAAGTTAAGTATTTAACTTGTTCTTGAAATTCATTGTACTTTATCAACATATTTATCTAGGCAACTGGAAAGAGTCACATTTGACGTAAAAATGAAAATTAGGTTTGCTGGCTTGTTCAGTTCTTAGCTTTCTATTAATAATAATTCCATACTGTCAGTTGTAATGATGGCTTGTGTGGTAGCACAAAACTAAATAGAGCCACCAACCTAACTCAGCAAACAGTAATCATATATAAACAACTTTCACTGTTGTGGTTAAGGTAAAATGTAAATAAGGGTGAAAAAGCTTAATATTCTATAACAAAATGTTAGGATGCCAGGTTCTCTCTCTGTTTTCTCCAAATGTTGGAAAGAATGAAGTCTTTTCTGTAATTCATAAAAATGATTTAGTTTTCTTAGTTTTTGTTTTTTTAATTAGCATGTCAAATAAAAATGTCCTTTTCATCAGAATGCATAATTTAATTATAGTCAGTGTAGCCTTTGAATAAGTAATATATTTACTTTAATGCTTTTACAGTAACATTTGTTTGATTACTGACTGTGCTTTTCCAGAATTAAGGTGATGAGTGTAGAGTACCATCAACGTTTACTTTTGTTAGGCTTTTCCTAACAAGTATCTTATTAAAAAACAAAGTAAGAAAGTATATAGCACCTGATATTTTCCTGTACTTTGTTAATTTATTAATTAAATAATGAATTAAGTTAATTCTTTAATTAAACTAAATTCTTTAATTTAGTTATTATTTTATCCAAAGCTATTTCTATTTCTCAGAATGCTTTTATTGTTAATTTCTAAGATCATTTTATTTGTATTGAGCTACAGCTATTGTAGAGTCATAAAGGTTGGAAAAGACCTCCAAGATTATTGAGTCCAACCTTTGACCAATCACCATCACATCACCTCACCCATAGCACTAAGTGCCTTATTCAGTTGTTTCTTGAACACTTCCAGGGATGGTGACTTCACCACCTCCTGTACAGCCATTCCAATGTCTGATCATCCTTTCAGTGAAGAAATTCTTCTTGATGTCCAAACTGACCATCCCTTAGCAAAGCTTGATACTGTGTCCTCTCATCATGTCACTGTCTGGCTGGGAGAAGAGGCCAATTCCCACCTGGTTATACCCTCCTTTCAGGAAGCTGTAGAGTGATAAGGTCACCCCGAGCCTCCTTACCTCAGCTGTAGCCCCAGCTCCCTCAGCCACTCCTCTTAGGATTTAAAGGCCACACCTTTGACCAGCTTCCTTGCCCTTCTCTGGACTTCCTCCAGCACCTCAATGTCTTTCTTGTGGTAGGAGTCCAGAACTGCCCAAAAGACTTTTAAGTGTAGCCTGACCAGTGTCAAGTACAGAGTACAGTGCCAAATATGATCACTTGCCTCATCCTGCTGTCCACACTATTGCTGATACAGGCCAGGATGCCACTGGCCTTCTTGGACCCCTTGGCACACACTGGCTCATGTCTAGCCACCTTGTCAATCAGCACTCCCAGGTCCTTTTCTGCCAGGCAGTTTTCCAGCCACTCTGCCCACAGCCAGTAGCACTGCTTGGGGTTGTTGTGACACAAGGGCAGGACCCAGCACTTCTTATTGAACTACATATGGCCCATTGATCCAGCCTGTCCAGATCCCTCTGCAGAGCTTTCCTAGATTCCAGCAGACCAAAACTCCTACAGAAATGTGTCATCTGCTGACGTACTGAGTGCATACTCAATCCCTTTATTCAGATCATCAGCTAAGGTGTTAAATAGAACTGGCCCCATTACTGAGCCCTGGGGAACACCACTTAGTGACCAGCTGCCAGCTGGACTTTCCTCCATTGACCACCACTCTCATGATCTGGCAATCCAGCCAGTTTTTAGTACAGTGAACAGTGTGCCTGTCCAAGCCATGGGCTGCCAGTTTGCCCAGGAGAATGCAATGGGAGACTTTAAGGGCTTTACTAAAGTCCAGGTAGACAACATCCACTTCAACCACTAGTCAGGACATCTGGTCATAAAAGGAGATCAGGTAGGTCAGGCAGGAGCTGCCTTTTCTAGCCTGTCACACTGGCTGAGCATGATCCCTTGTTTGTCGTATATTTGCTATGTGAATGCACCCAAGATGTTCCATAACCATCCCTGGTACTGAGGTCAGGCTGACAGACTTATAGTTTCCTGATCCACCTCCCAGTCCTTCTTGTAGGTGGGCATCACACTGGCCAGCCTCCAGTCATGGGCTCCCTGAGTTAACCAGAATTGATGATAAATGATGGAGAGTGGTTTGGTGAACTCTTCTGCCAGATTCCTCTGTACTCTGGGGTGAATCCACCCAGCCCCATACACTTGTAGATATGTAGAATTCTAACCCCATGAGCATCTTCATTTTCCTTGTAGAAGCCAGAAGAGCTGTGTACAATCATAGGTGTCCCTTTGAACCCAGATCTTCAAAGATCTTGATATAAATTAAAAATTGTTTGGGATATTAAGGATTTGTCTGTAAGCATGTTATATGTCTGGTTTCAGCATGAGCAGCTGTGTGCTGCTGTGGCATTAGGTTCAGTACAGGGAAGCTGCTGTGGTTAGTAATGGGGAATGTGGATGAACACTTCTGTGCCAGAAACTGCAGAATTACTGATAGTTACATCTCAGTGTCAGCTCAGGGAAAGCTGGTAGAAAGTGTGCTAATATATGCTGTGATAATCCTTCTGCTCACAGTGAAGGATGTTCATAGCATAGATCTATCAAATTTTCAAGATGTCTAGTTATGTTTAATATTATGTATGTATATATATTACTGAATTGTATATACATATAGTTACACAGTTACTTGATACAGACGTCTCTACAGACATAAATGTGTTCTTGTATTTTCACTAAGAGACAGGTGATTCACAGTTAAGTTACTGTGAAACATTTCTCAAATTCTGTTTTTATATTTGGATATGTCATAATTTAAAAAAAACAATCTAAGACATTTTCATAAACATGAGAAAATATACGTATATGCAATATTAAAGCAAATTTATCATTATTTTTTTACCATACAGACATAACTCATTATTTTATATGGATCTGCAGAGATCACTTGTAAGTATTTCTAGAGTTTAACCTTTTAGCATAGAATTACTATAAAAAAATTTAATCCCAATATTGCTTTTCCCAGCTAGCAATATTTAAGAGTTCATAGCAGCAGTATTTCTTGCATTCCCTCTCCTTCCAGCCTTCATAGCACAGCTTGGTAGCTAATAGCAGTGTTGCTAGAAGCCCTAGTACTTAGAAGGTATAGCTTTTACCATTTTAATAGATTCTTACATTCTTTTTTTTTATATAAGTTGTCACATTTACAGTGTTTGCAGCAGTTCTTTAATTTGGTGTAAAGCCCATAGGCTTTACATGTGTGTTTTGTAATATGAAATTCTCTTCAGCTTTGGCTGTTATATAAACTTGAATTTTGGAATTTTCTTTCTTATTTCCACAATAACTGTGCCCAGCTATTAGAATAATACTGCATCAAAATTTGGAGTTAGACAGACCCTTCAGCCAAAGTGAAAACTTAAGAGCTCTCTTATCTCCCTATATTGGGAGGGGTGGAATGGGATCCAAAAAAACCTCTAAGCTGTCCTGTTTTCAGAACTCAGCTTCACCCTACCTCTGGCAAAACAGCAGAATGTCTGCACAAGGCATAAAGCTTGTTTCTTACTCTTGGTAAATGTTGCCCAGTGTCCAGGCATTTATTTCTGGCATGCAATTTCCCTTTTTTTTCTTCCTCCTTCTCTGCCTCTGACACAAGCATCACATGGACACAAAGGTATCTTAATATTCCCACAAAGATAATGAGAGGTAGAGGAGAAAAAGAGACTGGAGGGAGTTGTTCCATTTGCCAAAGATGGAGTTATTTGTTAGCTTGTTCCTTTAAAAGAGCATGTAGGAGCAAATACTGTCTTAGTTGTAAAGCATAGCAAAATTAGGAAATTTCAGATTCTACATTGCCTATGGTATATTAATTACTGCTTCTTTGTGTGTTCATAGTGTGCTATAATTTTTAATAATGTTAGAGTAACTTTTATTATTTAATCTTAAGGATAAACTTGGAAGACTTAGAAATGAGATTGCATGCACACTATTAAATCTGCTGGGTTTAGGTTACTGCCTCATTTTGCAACATTAAAATCTTTTGTTGAATCACTATGTAGACAAATGTGATGAAATCTAAACAGCAAATATCTGCA
This sequence comes from Lonchura striata, assembly GCF_050655825.1. Lineage (NCBI taxonomy): Eukaryota > Metazoa > Chordata > Aves > Passeriformes > Estrildidae > Lonchura > Lonchura striata. The sequence goes on along the minus strand of NC_140705.1, from coordinate 77,944,192 downwards.
AAAATAATATTTTAGAAATATATATTATGTTAGATGCATTTTATTTCAATTATTTTGGGAAATTATTGTTCAGGAACGCTAACATTTATTTGATCAGAAAATACTCTTCATAACCAATAATGTTTAATATAGTGTATATCTGTCTTTACCATTGTTGTGTCCATGCATGCAATGAAGACAAGAATATCTAGTGTAAAATTGTAATACACTAAGTGCTAGGAACAAAAGAAATTTTAAATAATGTAATATAATTCCTTTTATGTAAAACCAATCTAACTCAAACTCATTATGGTGATGAGTACTCTGATATTTGCATCCTTTACTTTGTGCAGATTAGACTTACAATTATCACATGATAATAGTTGTCAAATCTGCATGTTCATTGCATCAAAGATTGCAGACTTCTTCGTAGAATAAAGATTTTTTTTCATTTTTTCTAATTCTCTTTGTGATTCATACTATTTTCACTTTAATTCTCCTGGCTAATCCTGTTCACAGATCATGTTTTGTTTCTGTTTAGTAGGTCTAAAGGGGCAAACTGAGAAGAGAAAAGCTTCTGTGAGATACTTGTCCTTTCTTATGACTCAAGCCCTTCTGACAGTTTTTAATATTGTAGCATTTTCCTACTGTCTCTTCAATTTGCTCAGTGTTTGACTTCCATCTTCCTCGGTCTGCAAAAGGGACTCCTTTAGCATATATTTAAAGAATATGACATGCTTCCTTGCTTATGCTGTCTTAAATGCTTCCAAATTATTTCTTTGTTGTTCCATCCTTCTTTCCACAAAAATATTTTGTGTTTTTAAGCCTAGTTTCTAAAGGGGGAAGGAGAAAGCAAAAGAAAATGTGAGCAAGGCAAGGTCATAAGAAATGTTAAAGGAGCTGAGATTATTGTGGTGTTGGATACTACGGAGGAGAATACAAAACAGTAGGAAACTTCAGCTGGGAATTCTCCATGTTATTAGAACAATTTGTTTTGCTATATTGCCACTGTAGAAGTGTTTAAACTTGCCCTTAAAGGACTCTGTAACATACCAAAGGTCTAACTAATCAGGAAAACTAGGGTGCTGAAGCTCTATCTGTGGTTAAAATACAGAGTTTTAAGATTTCTCACTAATTTGTTAAGGCAAAAGTATATTTAATTATTTTAAATGCATTTGTTTTTTGAAGCTGTACCAACAAGTCATGCACATAGGATGCATTTATACTTTATTATTTACTGTACTCTGTTTATAGCTATCAAGAAACAATAAGTAATTACTGTTACAATCAACAGATTGTTTTCTTCTGTTGCTTCTCTGTAAATTGAAAACTATTTTATGTATATTTGTATTACAGCTTGAGTGAGAAAAAGCTGTTGTTGAAATCCTCACTTACAAAATTAAATTATGTAGGTTTTACAAATGTTGATTTTTGAAAATCTCATATGCAGTCTATATGCTGAGAATTCATAGTTGTAATGAATTCTTACGTAAACTTTTGATTGACTGAATTGCTAACTAAATGATTAAATAAGTTTTCTATAAAAATATTATTTCTAAAAAGAGGCAGCTGGAATGGGACATAAGCAATAACATTTCTTTTTAGAAAAGCTATGTTACATTTTGAAAAAAACTGAACCTTGACTAAACTTTCATTAGTTATAACTTTATCCTCCAAATGTCGATAATTTCAGTCTTCGATCAACTTATTTTGAGAATTCTGACCTCAGCTTCTATTTTTCACCTCATCAGACACATTGGAATGTTTTAGTAAAACAAAAATTGTTGATGTCTTGAGCTGCTGTTCTAAGATTAGTTAATAGCCCTGACAAGCTTTTAAAATATATGTGTGGGTGTGAATTTAGGGTGGATTATTCTTATGACAACAAGAAAATCCTCACAAGAACCCCAATGTTGGATATTTTTCCACTGTTTAGAGCTGGAGAGAATTGGAAGGTTTCAGAACCAGCTGTCATATGAAAGAGCAATAAACTTGTTCATATCTATCTGTAGATAAACTGGAATTTTTTTTTGGGGGGGCAATACCCTTTAAATTTTCATCCTCATCTCTTTAAGATGTTAACCACATAAATTGCTGTCAAAAAGGAATGTAATTCAGCTGATTATGTGTTTTTATTTATGTACTTTTTAATTCTATTTGATATTTTTATATTATGACTACAAGTATATATGTATATATCTGATTTTCCAAGAAGGCACACATGCACAGCTCTGTATTTGAATACATGGTATTGCCTTAATTTATAAAGGTTACAAAAGTTAACAACACACACAATAAGAAATATACAACTCAAGGCTTGCAACATGTGACTGTCTCTGGTTTTGAATCACTGGTTTGGTTATATTATTGCTTTTTTTTTTAATGAAGTGTTATTCTCATATTTCACTGTCTCTAAAAGATTCAAAATAAATTTTGCAAGCATCCTTAAATTAATATTTTTCACTTTTATGAATACTTGATATCTTGAGGGTGCTAAACAATTGACTGTTGAATGGCTTTTTCTTTTGATGTAGCATTCTTAGGTGTTGAGTCAGAAATATAAGGATTATTTCATTAATTCTGAACTTTGCTACTTCTAATATCTTAGTGTAGCTATTCACTTAGTTCTCCATGAGAAAGAATAAACTTCAGTTGCTCTGTAGATGTAGTTTCAACATGCTGTTTTATAGCAATTCTTCAAATAGTCATCCAGACAAATCTGTTCTTGAAAACTTCTTGAAGGCTAATTATATAGCCTGTATTGAGATGCATGTTATGCCAATGAAAAAATTGTAAATCAGGACATAATTATGAAGTTTAGTAGACCTATATAAGTACAAAGAAAAAAATTGAGCATTTTTTCCCTAATGCAGTTACTGTTCTTACAGTTCCAAGAATAAATTAACTGGGGTAACCCTGGTAGAAGTTCATGCAAACCTATGAAACATTAATGCTGATTTCTATAGATTATTGCATTTGGTAAACTGCCATAAAATATATAATTCACTAAAACATTTCCTGTTAATTTGGTGCGGCATGACATGACTTATTCTCACATATAAAATGTCATTGTAATCATATGTTACTGGGATTTATTCTTCCCTATCCAGTCACAAGAGAAATATAACTGATTGGCACTTTTCCAACAATAAAGCCCTGGCCTTGAATCAGGTTTACCCTGTGATGATGATTGCATAGCATTTCTCTTTCAAACCCCCTGTGGATTTACATTGCCTCTTGAGCCCGGTACCAGCTGTTTGATTAGGCTTTTAATCATCAAGAGGCTTTGCAAATCCCAATAATGGGTGTGGAATGCAGCACTGAATTTTAGGTTCTTGTTCCCTAAAATTCAGGAACATGGAATCCACAGCTTAGTCACTAAGCTTCCTGTATTAGCATCTTGAGGATAACTGCTATAAAAGGATGAAACTTCTGTTCTGACTAGGTGCCTCCTGCAATAGGAAACGGGAAACATATGGTGTCATACAATATCACATCAACTTATATTTATCATCTTTGGCTTACAAATGGAGGAAGGTACCCTCATTCACTTGAAGTTGAACGATTGAAGAGTCTTCTTCAGGGAATAATCCGTTATCAGTATTCTTTGAACAAATGAAGTTGGGACTTGCTCTTGGGCCACTGCTAAGCTGACATCCTCTGTCTAGTAAGCTAGTGTTTAGAGGCTTTTGGTTTAGAAGTGTAAAATCTGGGTTAGATTCTCCAGGTGAGAATCAGGCTCACTTGTCACAAGAGCCTCCATATGTACATATATATCCTTAAACTTTTATACTGCTTTCATATCAAATGGGAAAGTGACAACAATGGAAAGATTCCAGCTTTTACATTTGGGAGGAACTGTTTTAGCATGATAAATTGGCAGAAATGTAATCCCTCTTCTGAGGGAATGAATATGATCCCTCTTTTGTGAACATGAATATAATTTTTTGATTACGTAGTGCATGAGAACAGGTTAGCATATCTAGATCAAAGGCAAGGGAGGAGAAGGAAACATTGCATCAAGAATAAGGCTATTGTGGCCATGCAGCTTTGACATGCTAAAATACATTTTTGTCAGAAGAGTGGTGACATCCTGAAATGTGTGCAAACAAATTTACTTACTATATTACTTGAGTGTATTTCTAAGTAAGTTTCTTTTATCTCATCTCAAAGCTGTGTTTACATTCATTTATCCTTCAGTAAAATGCAAACTTATGCATTCAACAATGCGAGTTGAAACAGGCCAAATTATTACAGCCAGTTTACTATGGTATTTTCAGGCCCAAAATGTATTCAGTCATTCTCACTTTGTTAGATAATTAATACTGCAAGACAAAATGTCAAAATATAATTTAAGTACAGTGTATGTTTTTATTATTTTTTAATTTGAAAATATACTAATAAATAATTCTAACAGCACAATTACTTGTGAACACTTACATTATCAGTTATAAAAATAAATTATGGTAGTGTTTTCTATTAATTGTAAACAGAAATGTTTTTGAGAATATATACTATTTTAGAGCTTGGTTGGACGAGTCATGTCAGAAGAGTTAGCAGTGACTGCTCCATTTTCCATGTCATTTATTTTTATGAATGTCAAGTACATATTTGAAGGTAGTTTAATAAGCTTTTTGCAGGAGAAAGATACAATGTGATGCTAAAAGAATCGTAATTATTTTTTTCAAAAGCAACCCAATCAGTGTACTCTGTATAAGGTGGATTTAAAATATTATTGCAGCTATGTAAGCTGAACAAGGAAGTCTGCAAAACAGAGTAGAAAGCAGATTCTGTAATAATTAGCTGTCAGTTTTCAGAGCACATTTTTTCCTTTCATCCACGTTGTATTATGGAGCAGTGTCATCAGCAGACTGATACCAGTAGCCTTCAAGAGATTATGATCAATCAAGTTTAATAGTACCTACAAAACAGTCTTTATCCAGTGTGAGTAGATTTATGAAATATTATCATTTTGTTTAAAAAACATTATCATTAGGCTCAGAGTAATCAGCATAGTAGAGAAATTAATGAGTATGTAAGGTGAGGTAAGTGTTTATTTTTGTTTTGCAGTTATCAGTAACACTGAGAAATCAACCATTTCTCCTGAACTTTGATGTTTGCCCTAGAGGCTGTAGAAAAATCAAATGTATTTTAATTTATATTATTTTCCCAAAATTTAAATGCCCTTGATTGATAACAATATATGCGACAGCAGAGGATACATCTGCTTTCTATCTGTTTCAAAGATCATAGAAGCAGTACATGTTAGGACTCTAGGATGTTTCCTGAGGGATCAAGAAATCTGTACATTTCTAAAGACTGACCTATCACCTTGAAAAGCAGCCATGAAGGAGAGCTGCAAATGCAAGACCCCTGTCAGGTCAACCTGTTGTAGTGCTGACAGGTCTCTGATATAAAACCCAATTTACAGTTTAAGAAGCACATCCATTATCCTTCTGATTTTAAAAAATAACATACATCAGCAAAATGATAAAAGACAGTGCTTAAGAATTATGAAAGTCAAGGGCTATTTCATATCAGAAAGTCACAACCTTTTTTGCATATTACTGATTAAAATTACAGGGAATTTTAGTATTCATTTGTGTCTTTATTTCTTCCAGAAAGTTAAGAGTTAGCATCAGTTGAACTTTTATAATTGTAATTCTACTTGTATTATGTTGTTTGGATTAGTCAGGCATTCTATTATGTTACTCTTTTTATTAGTTGAAGAGGTTTTTGGAAGTGTGGATAATTTTAGACAAAGTGATGTGTCAGTTTTTGGGAAAAAGTAGTGCTTTTTTGATTCTAATTAAAAAAAAAAAGCTATATTTTTTCTAGCATTAGGTTTAAGCTTCAGCTCCATTTGTAATTTATAATAGAATAAAATTTTACGTTTTCTGTGTAAAGAAGATCTGTAGTGTCTTCTACTTCAGAAAGTTTCAGTTCTTGAAAAATGGAAGTTTAAAAAAAAAAAAAAAGTCGCTAAAAAGGAAAAGCATATTAATTTTTTTTTACTTTATTACTGTAATGGACTTCAATGTTAAGTTGGGTAACTAAACAAAACACTGATTATGTTACTGTCATATCCACCAAGGCTGATGGAGAAATAATATCATGGATTTCTAGTATGAAAGCAGCTTTTACTCTTTAGAACAGTTTCCAATGTTGTTTTATGAAATTTTAAAATAGCTGTTTTAACTATGCTTATATTTGATCATACCTTTTTCTTTTATTGCTAGGTAGAGTTGTTTAGTATTACTCTTAATCCTGCAGAAATACTGGGCATAAGATTGCCTAAGTACCTTTTTAAAACTTAGACGTTCCTTAGGAATTAACATACTATTAGTTTCATATTTTTCATGTGCTTTTGATATTTCAAGCATCTGTCCAGTCTGTTTGTAAAGTATTTGCATTTCTTTAAACCATTAGGCCTGTGAATTCCAGAAGGGCTCTAAAATCTTGTCTGCAGTTTGGTTTAGTTTGCCGTCTACTGGTAAGCATTTTAAAATCGTGAATCCGTGCTCTTATCAGTGAACATATATTGTTTTTGTTTTGAGACTGTGTATAAGAGACAGCAATCCAATTTTTAAAGTTGAAATACATTTCATTGGTATTTCTAAAGTCTCAAAAGATCTTCTTATGATTTATGAAGAGACAAAATAATTGTGATTTCAGCTGATTGGCTCAAAATCAATATGTTTACTTAATATGTGTTTGCTGTTATGGTTTGTATTTTCACTTAGCATTTTCTTGTTCCTTGAAGACAGTGAGATATTATCTGATCTAGTTTATGTATAAACAAAATGAAATATATTTATAATTTAAAAGAACTGAGAAAGACACTTCTTAGCTATGTAATCTAAATCGTATTTTAGTTAAGGTTCTTTAACTCATGATGCATATAACTGCATCAGTTTTAGTAAGGATACTATAAAAATCGTTATATAGGCTTATGTACAGTGTGCATATCTTCAGATTAATTGCTTTCTAGGAGCAGCTGCTCTAAAAAAGTAAAAGGAGCCTTGTAGCTGCACCTGAATTTAGCTAACAAAAGCCAGCCCCATGTAGTTAGCCTTTTTTGTAAGTAATTATTGTGATGGTAAAAGAAAGTCATCAACCACAGATAGTCTTTAATTCGAATTCTTCTAAGAATTACAGGAAAACAGACATTCTTTTGCGGTAGGTTTTTTATTGGTTATTTTTTGCTTGCTTAGTGTATTTTGTATTTTTATTTTTGTGAAGGTTAAATATAATAGAGCAATTTCAGAATAATATAAAAGACTTCTATTCAAAAAAGTTTAATTTAGAAAATTTTTAATTTCATGGAAATTTTGAAAAATCTGTTTTTTTCTAATAATTTTTGAGAGGAAGAACACTCTGAATGAGTAAAAATTCTTACAGATGTTAGATTCAAATGATTTAAATACTAAAATATAAGATTTACTTTGGAAATTTCCAAAACAAACTCTTCCTATAAAGCAAATTGTGTAATTTTCAGTAAGTAATAGGCTGTTTCCTGGTGATAAAGTTGCTTAGTTTTGTAATTTCCCAAGGCTTCCCTACATGGCTTGTTTGAACTATTGCAAATGTTCCAGAAAATATATTTTTCTTACAGCTCAGTGTATAGTCTGCAAGCAGGAAAAGCAGGCCAAATGTGCTGAGTGGGTCTAAGTGTTGTAAAGCAGGGATTGAAAAAAATTATCTGTCTATGAAAGTGTTACCACTATGAAAGTGGTAACAGCAGTGTTAAGCAGCAGTGACCTCTGGTCTTATATATAATGGAGTAAACGAGGCCTGTAGAGACTGTATGTGAGGTATTTTGTTCATATGTAATATCAGCAGTTGGGAAAAGGTCATGAAGATAACTTCTTGCATTGCATGTAAATCCGTTATACTGCAAGACATATTTAAAGGGAATATTTACCTGGTTTTGTTTGCATTTTCGATTTTTCCAAAGTATAGTTATTCTAGAATAATTATCTTTATGTGAATGTTCCCCTCCTAGGTGTGTTTCCATAAGGACTTAAATTGAAAGAACTTAAAAGTAAAATTTGTTCTAGACTAATTAGTGCATAATGAAATATTTAGGAAAATTTCCAGCTCTAGATTAGTGTTAATGATGTACCCTGAAGACTTGGTCCTGAGCCCATTGGATTTAATTCCCCTTGCTTCAATGAAATTTCTTTCAAAACTACTGAGCCAGCTTTTAATATTTACTGGAGTAGATAGAGTTCAGACAATTAGCAATTTTGAATAGGATTTAATGGGGCATTCAGATGATTTATCAAGCTCTCCAAAGTGTTACACAGATTGAGTTCCTTTGTAGTTGTCTTGTTCCAGAGTGGAGGAAGACATCCCTGTCATTAATGTGTGTGTGTGCCCTGCAGGAAACATTTCCACCAGCTTCCAAAAGCAGCAGTAAATCCTCTCTGTAGGTATGGTTCCATGAGCAGGTGAACTTTGCTGCTGCCTAAAAATCTTTACTGTTTATATTTTTTTATAATTTTTAATCTTCGTTTTGCAGCCTCTCTACTTGTGCCAACTCTCCTGCTCATCTGACACTAGAGTAAGGTGATTTGGCTTTCTAAGGTGGCAAAAGGCTATTAACATTTTTCCCCTAGGTTAGTTTTCTATGAAATTATTCAGATGTATCAGTTCAGGGAACACTCACAGGCACATCATCCAGTGAAAGTCAGTTGCTGGGAATGTATGTCAGGCAGTGTGGAGTGGAGGAGAAGGAAACTCTACCTTTAAGCAGTGATGAGATGTTAGATCAACTTGTTTCTTAGGAATGTTGTGATAGCAAAGCCACTATTGAAGCTTGATTACTTGACAGTAATCCCTCACATGATTTCCTACTTCAGGCAATGGAGCTAAGACTCCAAAAGTGTAGGCTTTTCTATAATCACATCTAAGAATAAAAAAAAAAAAAAAAAAAAAAGGCCTGTTAGGATTAGTTCTTTATTAAACCCATTATATTTAGAATTAATTCTTTATCCTCTAGAGGATTCTTGATTATTTTTTCCTTCTTTGTGATACATTCAGTGTTTACTTGGTGTTCTATTCAGGTGTATTGGGCAAAAATGTTCAAGCTGTGCATGCATGAACTCTCTCCCTTTTTCTTTCTCACGAAGTTCTACATTTGTCATAGTTCCTTTGTCATATAGCTTACAATATAATTTATACTGCACAGAATATCTCTGTATTGTTTATTCGCTGTTGTTTTCATTATCTAATTAAATAGTTGCTTTTTTATTTTTCCGTTCCTAATGCACTAGGGTACGTAGACCAGTGTGTTGGACATCCTGTAGTATTTTCAATGTCATTAACTAAAAGCAGGAAAACTATTACACTGATAAACATTTAATTTATTTTGTATCTCTTCCCCATATTTACTGTTCAGTGGATAATAATTTTTTTTTTCACTTTTCTCTTGTTAGGAAATAATCTATTTCTCAGAAGTTTAACATTCTCATTATTTTCTCTTATTTTGCTATCAGATTATTTAAGGTTCTCATATTTTCTTTAGAAATAGGTTTTTCAGAAGAATGTTAATCTAGTTATTGTGTTAGTTTTTACTGTTATCTCCCAGTCGTGATTAGATTTTTTAATCCCCAGGTTAGATATTCTTCCTTTCTAGCATAAAGGTATCATTCTTTTTCTGAGCTGTTTTCAAAATATCACTGAGAACATTTCCAGTTCTTGTATTTTTCCTGTGAAAATGTAATTTATTGTTCATTAATTAAAATGTCTTTAAGCTGTTTTACTAAACAGGTTGGTATTGCAATACTATTTCAGTATTCCTTGTTTCTTCCTGCTTTGGATACAGCATGAACTAATGCATGGAACTAATTAATCAGCGAAGATGGAGGTGGAGAAGACAAGGCATAGATCAATGATACCACAATTCTTCAGTCTTGAGTGTTTATTAGAACACCACATTTCAGGCAGTTTCAGTCATATGGCATCAAAAATAATTACTGTAATACTTCTGATTCTAAAACATTCTTTGCTTTTGCAATGTTAGGGGAAGATTTTCTTCAAATTTGAGCACTGGAATTTTCTTCAAGGAAGCGGCCACAGCACCAAGCCTGATGGAGTTCAAGAAGTGTTTGGACAATACTCTCAGGCACATGGTGTGATTCTTGGGAATTGTTCTGGCTGAGAGTTGGACTTTATGATCCTTGTGGGTCCCTTCCAACTCAGCATAGTCTGTCATTCTCTAAAATTAGTTGCAGCCTTATACTGCATTTGCACTGGAGCCAAAATTTGTGATAACGTATTTGATTTTCAGAGAAATTTGTTTTTCAGCATCAAATATTCTGTAGAGTCATGTTCCTGAATTTATTCCTTAGCACGCAGAACTGCTAAGATGTTAAACACCATAAAATCTTACTAATACTTGCCTTCTGGATCAGTTTCTTCCCCTAAGTGAAAAGAAAGTAAGCCAGAGGAAGGGAAATGTCTTTATTTTCTGAGATTGCCTTATGTATATGGCTTTAGAATCTTTGAAGAATGTGCATTTCTGTACTATTCTTAATGGTGTAGTTGCAAATTCATAGAACATTATCTCTAGAATCCATAGTAAAAGTACAGGATCTGTTGATGACATTGTACAGCATAATTTCAAAATGAGAAGCTCAAGGTTATTGAATCTGTGCCTTTAAAAATCCTAAATGCATCTTATGAACATGATGGAAATATTTTAAGATAATTATTTCACTGAAAGAGAAGACTACAGACCTTGTTGGAATATTCTGCAGAATATTCTGAGAAAACTACCGAAATGGTATGGAAATATCCATCATATAGTGATAATTGCTAACATTTTATTTTCATTAGTCTTTGTCCCTATGTGAGAATATTTTACTCTGACTCTATTTTTCTGCAGTTTCATTATGTTTAATCCAGGTCGTAGGTTGACATGATAGATAATGACCCTTCTGGGGTTGAAAGGGAAAACACATGGGAAAAAAGAATGCAAATGCATCATTAGAGTTATTGAGGAGTAATTTCTCTTCACATAACTTTTAAGCAAACTGAAATAACTTTTGGTCTTTATTTGACCAAAATTTATGTCACTGAGCTGTAGTTACTGTTAAGATTTTAGATGTCAACACTTTCAGTAGTTTCGAAAATAAGTTTTACCTGTCATCTACCTCTGTCATTGCTCTAATTTTGCTTTCCTGAATTCACTATGCAGTTACTCAATATGGTTTTGATCTTCACAGAACCTATAGCTTTATGAGTGCATTCTCTCTTTTTCTTCTTATCTGTTGAAACTGGCAAATTCACTAAAAAATTGTGCACAGAGCCATATTTTTTAGCATTGGCTTTTTTACAATTTGTTTGGCTAATTGCACCATTTTTGCCTTTTTCATATTTTTATTTTTTAAAAATATATGTAAATTTCTTTGATAACATTTCTTCCATATACTTTCACTGGTAGATTATGTTCATCGAGTATCTAAAGAAAACTGACAACTGAATGTTTGGAGATTTTTATGTATGTGCTCTTGATTTTGGTAATCTGATTGCCTACTAATGATCCTTGGGATGGCACATGTTCTGCAACTCATCCTGGGGGATGCAGGGAGAGGGTTTATGTTTTTTTCTGGATCTCAGTAAGAAAAGCTGGACAACAAAGGACATGCTAAAATAGCTATTTTAATAGGACAGAATACAATTATGAATGCGGATAGAAAATAAATTTTATGTCCTTTCAGATGCTTGAAACCCTCCTTTTATTCAGCATTGAACTCTCCTCAAAGTGGATTTTCTAATGGCACCTCACTAGGTTTTCAAAATGCTGGTTTTTATTATTTACATGTATTTTTATGTTTATTTTTTAAGCTATTAGTACTTCATGTTTCTAAAAAAGACATATCTGAAGATTTTAATATATGGCATCTGATATCTGATTTGTGCCAATATCAGCTGTGATTAGTTTGATAATCTCTTATGGCTTTTTTAATCCTTTCAAAGACTCTTTATTGCAAACTCCAGTGTCTGATATCAATGTTTTTATTATGCCAGTTACAATCTGGCTTAAGTTTGCAAATTAGTTTTTTTCTAATTGCATGCTCTGCCTGTGCATCTTTCCAGTTTCTTTTGGTGGCAACATTGTATAATCCTTTTGCTGAGATTTTTTGAAGCTGTGAATTTTACCAATAACCATATGATTAATTTCTTCCTTATTTTATTACTAGCTGAAAGTATTTTGATTGATACATGTGAAGTAAAAGGTGACTGATTACATAAACCTGAAATTTTAGAGCCTTTTTTTTTTCAGGAATAAAGGAAATAATACATTGCAAGGAATTTGCTCAATGAGTTTACCTTCTGTTAATTCAAAATTGTTTATGAGACTATCTAAATTCCCTTACTTTTTTCTATTGTACTGATTTGTTGTGTAAATATTTGCAGCAATTTAGCAGTGTATTTTTAAAGCAGGCATTTGGTTTATAATAAAACACAGTTTCAATTAGGTAAACCTTCTAAATAGTCTCTTCAATCCATCTAAGTTAACCATCTATTGGGAGACAGTATTTTCTTTGGTAAAAGAAAGTATAATTGAGAGCAGAATCTCTACATTCAAGACTTTGAAGAGTAAGTTACAACTATGGCTATTTTGAAATGGAAAATAAAACATGAAATTGCAAGTACTTGGGTACATAAAATGCAAAATGTAATATATGATCAGCTGGAGATTTTCATTGTTTCTAGTAATCTCATAAATTCACCAAGAGAGCTCTTGTTACATGGATGGGTACCAAATAATTTTTCATTACATTACAGTACTTTTTCACAGAAAGAAAGTGTCCCAGAAATGTAAATGTCCATACACCATCTTATTAGAAACCAGTTCCATGTAAATTTGTAGAGAATTCAGTATGAAAAAAAAAGGATAGAAAAACTGAGCTAAATCTTTGTAACCAGTAAAATTAAAAACTATCAGCTGGTTAAAGGAAAAAAGGAGGCTTAGAAGATGCCTTATCACTCTCTCCCTGAAAGGAGGGTGTAGTCAGGTCAGTCTCTTCTCTCAAGTTAAAAGATATAGAACAAGGGGGAACAGCCTCAAATTGCACCAGGGGAGGTTTGTATTAGATATGAGGAAATCTTTTTTCATCAAAAAGGTTATCAAGTCCAGGAACTGGAAGGCTGCCCAGGGAAGTGCTTGAATCAGCATACCTGGAAAGCAATATTGAAAAGACATGAACATGTGGCACTTAGAGACATTGTTTAGTGGTGAACCCGGAATTTCTGGGTTAAGGATAGGACTCAATGATCTTAGGGATCTTTTCCTACTTCAATGATTTTTTGATTATATTCTATGATTAGCTGCTGTGCTTTATTCTGATTTCCATCAGTATTATTATTGGTTAATCTCAGTTGATGCCTGAACTGTCAAATACTGTATTGTTCAAAATTAATTTCTTCTTAAAAGGTTAATAAATCTGATAAGTAAATAATGGTTACGGCTCACCTGTCTTTTACATTTTTACTTCACAATTCTCCAGCCATCTTTTCTTTCTGAGATGGTGTAATTGATATGTATCAAATAAAATTGTTGGGTTTTTTCCTCAATTTCTGTGTAACTTTGAAGTTGCAGTTTCTGTTACAGAGCTGAAGGATGGCTTCTATTTTGATTCTGTTGGTTGTATAAATTAGGCTAATTAATGCTATTCACCCTATCAGCAAATCTTACTGCTAGATTTTATATATGTTGATTGAATTTGTCAAGAAAAATAGAGCTAATAATAATTTTAATAGGTTAGAAACAAAGCTTTTTACTACAAATCTTAAGTGTCTTTACAATGATTATTAATGCATAATGTTCCATTACAACAGTCTCTTTGTTGATCCTTAGTTCTGCAAAGAACTCACTCTTGTTGTAAATTGAGTTCAAGAAGAAAAGATGGATGAAGCCTAATGTCTTACTACTAGTTTCCAGTTGTCACTCTGCTGGGGTTTCAATTGTACTTTTTACTCGTTACTGGAAAGAGCATTTTTTCTACCCAGAAAGACGGAGAAAACTATGAAAATTAAAATATATTTTGCCATGTAGAGAATCATGTTCAAATTTCCAGTTATCTTTCAGTATCCATGTTAGTTTACTGGAAACTGGCTCCTCTGACAGAAAAAAATGGCAGATGTAGCCTTGTGAGAGCAAACTATGCAATGTTGTTCAGAACAGCCAGATGCCTTGCAGTCTTTATCCTAGTGTCCATATTTATATCTAGCAGCAAGATGGACATTGAAAGATGATTTTTTCAAATGACCACCAGAAAAATTGCTGATATGTTGAAAAAGTCATATAGATTCTAAACTGAGGGGTAACGTCACATCTATTGGAACTTTGTTTTCAATGCTTCTTCAAACAGTCCTTCATTTCTCTATATTGGAAGAGCTTTTTTCATGATCATGAAGGCTTTTTTCTTTTTATTTTTTCTTTTTTTTCTTTTTTTTTTTCCAATTGTATGTGGAAAAACAGTATGGCAAGATTGAAGAAAAATAATTGTAAAAACGTCCAAATCTCAGAGCTATAATTCTTGTTCATTTATGTTCATGGAAGAGCTCCTTTCTGACAAGCTTTTCTGATTTTTTTGATTGATTCTCTTGCAGTTTATGTGGAGTAAAATTATTCATATTTCTGTTCTGGCACTTAAAAAGCTACCTCCTTTTCCCTTAACTCCATCTTACAACTAGATTCTGTTAACTGTGTTTCTTCTATCTTTTGTGTCTTACCTCAAAAGTCTTCTAGGTTCCAACGGAATAATGCTTTGTGATACTGAAAATTTAAACTTTTTCTGGAATTTTTTTTTCCTAACTACCAGCTGATCTCTTTAAAAATATTTTCCTTTATGATTGAAACAACAGAAATGTTTTTACTTTGATTGGCATGGTCTTTAAATTTTATGTCTTGAATTTCAAACTAGGAGTTTAATTATCTAAGAGATTCTGTTCTGAGAGGCTGCAAGGATATACAGAATTAGAATAGACATAAGTACCTGTGTTAGGAAATGAAGCCCCAAATAAGTAATGGAAGCAATTGTTAGTCTAAATGTGTCACAGGAAAAGAGAGTCTGAACTTTCTGGCAAAATGTAAATTTGATTAATAAAGTACTTAAAGCTTTTTTTTAAAAAAAGTTTTATAAACAAGGATTGCATCTGGTAGCACAGTAAATAAATGCTGTTTAATCTGAATTACAGCCTAGGTCACCTGCATTCTCCATCAGTTGCTGCACTGAGATTTAATAGCAAAGTCTCCAGGGCAAAGTTACCAGATTAAGCAGCCTATGAAATTTCTTTGAGCTATAGAAAAATATTGTGTGTGAAACCAAGAATTTGTGATTCATTTAATTAAAGTCCTAGCAGTCTAATAAATAAATTAAAAAAAAAAGGTCTAGATAAGAAGATGTTTACATGGAGTAAAATTATCCAATTATTGCTGCTTATGCCCAATATGGAAATAATTGAAATTTATACACACAAGCTTTCCAGTATCCATGCCTTAAGCTGATGTTGTGCTCACCCTTCTAATGCATGTCTGCATTCTGAAGTCAATGGTGCTATTCCTCCCTGCAAGAAACAGATCATCATCCCAGCTTTTTTGGTAGGAGGAATGTGATCTTTTGTTGATGACCTTTTCCCATAACCAGAGGGTTCCCCTTGGATATGTTTGGCATCACATTTATATGATAGGAAACACAGCTGACTTTTTCTTCATTGCCACATTATATCCAAATTTACTATAAATTATATGGTTTGCATATTTTGTATACTTGTTCTTGTCTGGTTGGACAGTGTTTAAATCTATCAATATATAATCTTTTTTTATTCTTTATTGTCCTTACAAAGTGGTGATAATGATTCTGTAATTATAATGGAATTGTATTAAGCATGCAGAGAATATGATTCCTTGTGACTGCCTACTTTCCAAGAAGTTTAGTGAAAATCAAAAAAGATATTTTTTTCTGGATTGCATTATTCTGTGTAATTGTAGCAGTTTGTTGCTCTTGGGACTAGATTTTCTGATGCACTCTAGTCCTTAAGGAGCTAGCAGTCAAGAAATAAGAAATGTCCAGTAAAAGCTTCCTATTGCTAATTACCAACATTAGCAAGTAACCTATTTATCACTATAGTCTATAATGTATACTTTTCAACTCTTAATGTGCATAGTCATGAGTTGTGGGGTTTTTAGAACAATTACTCTTGACTAATGTATAAAGACAGTAATATTTCACTTTGATGTACCTGTACAGTATTGATACACATTTACATTTGGGAATTTTATTAATAGTTTTATTATTAATGCCCTTTCCTAGATGCTGTATGGAGCAGTTTGATCATAGTTCCACCTTAATTTATTTTGGTTTTTTTCATTTTTTTATTTCTTTGATAAATTTCAGAAATACATTTCTGAATAATTGGTGTCCTATTTGGTACCCTGGAGGTCAAGACACTGATCTTTATTATGAAAATCTTAGATTTTTTTCAGTTATAGCAGTGAAATTTATGCATTTGGGATATGGTTTCAACTAAAACAATGTTTTCAAGGGTTCTAGGACCACATATGAGAATGAAGATTTAAATAACTTGATTAGAGCAGTCCCATTGAAACTGGATACCTTCATTCCAATCCCTGCTCAGAATACCATATATACCAAAAAAAACTGCATCAGAATATGCTAGGAAATAGCATCCCAATATACTAAAGTCTCATAGATAAAACTTTCCCTTTTTTTCTGCCACACCACTTGTGTAAGGAGTCTGTACACTATAAATTAGTAGTGTAATTTTAAACTGAATTGAGTATAAATGTGTAGGTTACAACACAAGAAAATGAGGTGAATTAGACATAATTTGACTGAGAAATGGCATAACATCTAAAATAATCAGTTTAATTCTGCACATTTACATACTTTCCAGTTTCTTCTAAGTAAAAATGATCCTTGTTAATTTTTTAGAATTTTCAAATTACCAAGAAATTAAAATTTTCATTAAGTTTTATATGTTCACTGTCTAGGTAGTTAAGACAAAGTCTATTTTGCTAATAATATATGCTGAAGATGCCCTGTTTCTGTTCTTTGACTTTCACCCAAGAGAATCTTCATGCATCCTGTTAAGTTCAAAACTTGGAAAGGTTGGGATTCTGCTCCTTCTAGCACCCTAGAAATCAGTTCTGGAGATGATGAGGAGTATAAGAAGAGGAAATAATCATGATAAGGAAAAGAAAATAAATAGTTGGTCATATTTTCTGGCAGAGGAAGAATAAAGCTCTACTGTGGGGATGTTTTGAGTGTAAAGAATGAAATGAGCTCTCAAACTTTTTAAAACCATGTTTTTACTAGCTAGATAGAATATGCCTTCCTGTACAAAAAAATCTTCCTGAGAATATTCCCGTGAACCACAAAAAAACTTAGGTCAATCTTCTGTGTTATTTCAAGTCTAAGTGGAATAAAAAATGTATGCAATAATGAAAAAAATGATGCCTAGCTGAATCTCTAATCACATAAATGTATAGGACAAGAAGGCTAGCTGGAAAGCTGCTGAAGTCATATTTTAAGGTCTAATTACCTTATGTGGAAAGAAACTGAGGAAATTACAACTGAAGCACTTGGAAAGCCTATGGCCGTGAATGATTACATTGCGAAAAGGAATCTGTATGTCAGACTCCTTTCAAAAATGGCAAAAAAGGCCCCAAAACCCCTGTCAGTACTCTCCAGTCTAATCAGCTTACTGAAAAGAGAGAGATTTGTAGTATTTTAAGACATTTTTGGTAGCATGACAGAAAAAATGGAGCACAAACTATAACAGTAAGATTTTAAAAAATGGGGCAGGCTTTGACATTTAACAAGAGTTAATCTAGCTGTACTTCACTATACACCTGAGACATCATGATGTCCAAGGAGTTATTATCAAGTCTTTCCCAAACAGTCTATTAAAGAATCATGGTAAAATTCACAGTACATTACTTTCTGATACTTGTGAAGAAAACAGTTTCAGGAAAGAAAAAGAGGGAGTCGGGCTTCAGAAAAGGTCTTAAGGAAAAAGCAATTAAATAGAGTTTAAGCTATTTCTTAAGTCATAGCAAACATAAATTGAATCATTGTAAAAGAAAATCTTGGGACTTTAAATAAACTGGATAGTTTATTTAAAACTTGTCACTGATGATTAACAAATGTCAGCGTATGATTGCCAAACTAAACAGTGCTGAAAAGTATGAAGATCATAACTTTATGTAAGGATTTTTTTTAATTTAAAAAAATGGTCCCCCATATATTCCAGACCTCAAAGAGACCACAGAATCCTCACAGCCCTGAATATGCAGCAGATTGATTTAGCCTACAGTAACAATGCTGTATGGATTAAAGATGCTGCACAACAGCTTCAGTGTGAGGAACAGCTATATTGGATAAATAGAAATGGTAATTGGATCCTACAGAGAAAAACTTATTTTTTTTTAATATTTCATATATTCTGGTCCAGATTAATATATTTCCATGCAGATTTAGTATACTTCAATAACTTCCAGCTGTCCTGAAATTATTAACATCAATATAATAAAACTTTATCATTACTTTTAGGTATGAATAATTATATTTCAGATAAAGGGGTTACAAGCAAACAGTCTAGGTAGTGATGGAGATTGACACAAAATATTTGGGGAATATCAGTTACTACAGAAAGTGATTAATCCTGCATTGCCAATATGAAAAGCATTTAAAATAACAAAATTTTGAAAGCAAGAGCATTGTGACTTTTGAAGGATATATTTCTCCTTTCATAGTCACAACCCAGCAACTGTCAGCATCTGTGAAGAAATATTTTGTGAAAGCTCCTTTTCACTTACATCCTACAAATTTGACTTCTATGAGACAAAATATATGAGACAAAAATTTCACCAAGGAAAATCTAACTTTTCTTGGGAGATTTTTTTTACCTATATGCCAAGCAGACAAGCAGAGATTGTTAAAGCATTTTCAACTGCATACAATATGAATTAAAAACTATTTGCTTCCTACTAGTGTTCCTCTTGTGGGGAAATGATTTGAATTTAACATCAAAGAAGTCAATTGATCAGTTGTCCCTGCTAAAAGGACAGATATCTTTGCAGGTTAATAAATACCTTTATGAGCAACAGTAGCACTGACAGTAAAAGAATCTCCCCTGCATTAAAATAGCTATCAGGAAAATTTTAGAAGGCTTCTAGATTTAGTGGAATTGATGCACTGGAAAACTTTGTGAAACTAACCGGGCAAGACTGTATTCATCTGGACTGGAAGGAAAGAAATATATTAGTAGAGAAATATATTAGTAGAGAAATATATTAGTAGTTGTCACTCTTCTCCCTTTGCATCAAAGGAAATTGTTTGGCAAGCATCAGGAGAGAAATTTTAATTATATGAAATAATTACATTATATTCCAGTAGAGAATAAGAGATGAAGGACCTTCCAAGTGCAAAGTGCTGTAGAGCAGCTTATAACATAGGCACATCTGTCTTATTGAAGCGGCTTATCTCTTCCCCAATCAAAAATTACATTTCTTGAGGTGGTGAAATAGAGTAATTCTGCATGCAGCTTATGACTTACTTTCCGTAGTGTCTCAAGGCAATAACAAGATACAGTATCTTTGTACAAAATCATGTGTCTAATTCTTCTTTCAAGTGGTAGTGCTTTGGAAGCATTTGTCATGTTTGCTGACCTATCAGTAGTTTCATTTGGGGGTCATAAAATTGATTTTTCTCAATTTGACTTTTGAAGTTATGAGATGGGCTTTGATCTGTTGTCCAGATTTGTGGAATAGCCCCAGAAGCAGCTTCTAAGTGTTAGATGTGGCACCATTTAAAGCATATCAAGAGTGGCACATTTGAAGAACTATCTCCCTGTTTCTTTTTGGATATAAAAAGCTTTTATCTGATGCATGTTGAGGGATCGAGTTCTTTTGATATTGAATGCTTGTGATATTGATATTAAATAAAAAGAATTAATGTGGAACTCGGCAGTACCTACTGGGACATCTTACTGTGCCTCTCCTATCATTTGAAGTTTGTCATTCAATTTTTGGTATGAGTACATAACAAAATCAAAACATGATTGCAGAATGTATTAACCACCTAAGTCAGTTTAATCAAATTAGGATCAGTAAATTAAGAAGAGCAGGACAAGCTTTGCTGCTTATTAGCAGTCAGAGTAGACATTCTTGGGGTTGCCTAGATGAGGTTCTGATTGTTAACACTTGCTAAGATTTGTTTCCAAATCTTTGGTACTGCAATTGTGTTTAGTCAACACTCTGTGGATGTCACCAAAAACTATTATCATCCTATTATTCTGTTGTGTTGGTAGATAACTGCCAAAATCTTGATGTTTTCTCATGGGTTATTGATGAGATTGTTTTGATGATGGGATTGTCTGTATTACAAATGTAGAAACAAATGCAAGGCACTGCTGTGTGGGTTGACACCAAAAGCACAAACTGTGGTTCATAGCTTCTTCACCTCAACCTGATCACCAGGCATGAATTGTTATCTAGGCAATGTTGTGTCAGTGCCTGTCCAGTCAAGATAAGAGCTTTATCACACAATGAGGAAGAGACCCTGCAGCTGACTGTTCTAGTAAAGTTTTGGGTGTCAATGTGGCCCTGAATAGTGCTAGGTATATTATTTGGTCTTTATTTTTGAATATTCCTGCTAGCTTGAGTATTCTTCATTGCATAGTTTGAATTTATTTCATATATTGCATTTTGCTTGAGGTTGACATTAGCATTTGACCACAGCTTCTGGCACCAGTACACAAGGAAATGAATTATGATCTTTCCCATGGCGAAATAAGTGGATTGCTAGTTGAACTGTGCTGCATTAGCAAAGTTTAACACCAGTACAAGAGGAGGATGAGACAAAGAGTTTGTTAGTGATTACACAAACATTTCCTTAATGCCATCACCTTTACATCTCCCTGAGCCAGAAGGCATTAATAAATTCTATTCTTTGAAAACAGTGCAATTTTGTACGCATATTTTATTTTGAATACAAAGAATGGATATTTATGGTTTTATTTTGAAAATATAATTTTTCAAGGTGATAATACGGCATTATGTTTTCAAGGAAGCCTTTTTTAAGTAAGACAGTTGAGTGGCCATATAACTTTTGATTCCTGTAGCTTCAAAAATAAATTTAATTAAATATTTTTTGTGTGGAGAAAATATAAAAGGCTAGGGTTAAATTCCGTTATTCTTGTAAGAATCATGGCAGACAAAAATTGGAAATAATTTCTTTCTTCTAAATGCGTTAGTCTGGGTTAATAAGAAAAATCTTTAACCATTAAATTTGATTACATCATTTTTCTTTTTTTTTAAATATAATACATGAATTGTTATATAAGAACAGTAGGATCTCAGTCCAGTTTTTGTTTGTCTTAAACTGCTCATGAAACTAGTGTTAGTTTTCACAAAAATGGCCAGTTGTCCTACACAGACATGTTTAGGTCCCTGAGAGTGCATGGAGTTTGACACTCAGAGAATGAACAAAATTCAGTCTTCAAATATTAATCACTATTTAAACCTGGCTTAAAAAAAAAAGTTTTAGTCATTTTACTAATGTGCCTTCACTGAAAAGTTTAAGAAAGCAACCTGGTAAAACAGCTTTCAATGCCCATGAATCAGTGAAAGAAATATGGTCTTTCTTTTTTGCTTAATGGCTTGCATCTTTTATCTTACATAGTTCAATGGCATAGAATTACAATAAATTAGTTTTGCAATTATCAAACTCTTCAACTTCTCTTTGGCATTTAACGAACCTCAGAATCTGTTTATTGCTTCATATACTTTGCCATCACGAACATTAGCCTTTAATTAACTGGAACTCTAATCTTAATCTTTCTCAGTATATTGCAATGAAACATTTTTATTAACTTGAAGAAGATAGTATTTGTTACTATTTTTCCAATAAATGGAATACTTTCAGAATGACCTTTTTATCAGTAATTATAACAATATAAAATGTAAGATGGCAAAACTCATTATACCAAAGAAAAGCATTGTCTGATTAGTTTTTGTGTATTTCACTTAGCTACATAAAATCACTAAGAAGCCTCAGCTGAGAGAGGCCTATAGAGATCATGTGATCGAGGCATAGATCAGGAATTGCAAAAAAGTGAAAGAATAAATAATACACATAAACTTTTCCTCAGGCAAATTTTGTACAGCTAGAATGACCCAAAGCAGTATTTGCATTACAGAACAGTACTCCATGGTGGTCTCCCTAGTAATGAAGCCTGAAAAAAGAAACTGGTTGTAAAAGCTAAGCTTTTTTTGCAATACTGGCTCAGTGCAGCCACTTAGCAAAGGTTTCATCAACTAGATTTGCCAGATACAAATGAAACAAGTTTTCTTCATTAAATAAAGGAGAGCACAAAAGTACGCTTCAGTCATGCAACATTACTGTAACTTCAATGCAGGGACAGTTCCACTGTCTTCTTGATTGCTGATACTTCCTTGTTCTAGATAGATGTTAGGCTCATTTCTGTCTTGATAATTTCATTCCTTTGAAGTTAGTTGCTCTTCCAGGTATTTAAAGGTCTCTGTATCTATTGCAGACCAATATGACAAGAAAAGTGTCTTTATGACAAAGGGAAAAACAACAGATCTCTCTGTTGACACTATTTTCAAGTATTTGTTACACTGCTGCTTCTCCAGCTGGACACAGTACTTTGGTAGTTATACAGTGCAAGAGGTGTTCGGAGTGTAAAAAAGTCCATGTTCAAGAGGAGGCAGTAATGGCATGTAATATTGAAATGAGAGATATGATAATAGATGAAATTTATTAATGGAGCTTCTAAATATTTGGTTTTAGGAATAATTAGTTATTTAATATTTTCATTTAAAAATCAGGATTGCATAATGAAACGTATATGACATAATGCTTGAAGTTGTTATTAAGATAGATGAAAATCATGGTGTGACAGATACAAGTGGATGTCTTCGACAACTGATTTAATGGAAATGTAATTAAATATTATAGTAAAAATTACAACATAATGTACTTAAAACTAATAAGAAATTATATTATTAACATTGATCTCATAATCTGAAAAAAGTACTTGCTGTGGCAGTTAATCAATGGATAACTATAAGATGCCAGTATGATGTCACCATGAGACTAAATGTAAGGCTGAGAGACCTACCAAACAGACTGTATTACGTGAAAAATAATACTCATTGTATTTATGATTCCTGATAAGGATTTAGTCAACTTGAATGATACCTTTTTCATCAACTTTTCCAGTCACATCTTGAATGTAACAGAAAAGTTTAGTGTTTTCAACACTGACTTTCAGACAGGAGCTCCATAAATCCACTATTTTCTGCATGAATACATAACTACTTTTGTTTGTTCCAAGCTTCTTACTGACTAGATGTTTTTTTATGTCCCATGCTTTTACTGAAGGAGATAGTGGAAAATCCGCCCTTATCACCTTCTTCATAATGTCATGATTTTATAGTTCTTTATTTTGTTCTTCCATAGTAATCATTTGCTCACTTTATTCTGTTATTTACCTTTAGTCATTATCCTTTTCTGGACCTTTTCTAATAATACCAATACCTTTTTTGAGATGGCAGATCAGAGTTGGTGTACTGCTTAAGATGGAGCTTCTAAGCCTTCATGTAAGGACAATGTACAACGAAGGGATTTGATACCAACATACCTTTAGTCCTTCTAGTATCTTTGTTCTTGGATAAAGAATAGGAATAAATTTAATTAACATAATCATATTTTCTAGAAAATTTGTAAATTGCAGTAGGAAAAGTATTGTAGCAAATATACTAACATGAATTGGGAAGAAGAGAATGTCTGGTATCAGAGAAGATGTAATTTGAGATTGCATTAGCTATAGCTAATTATGGTAGTTGGGTAGAAAGAATTCAGATTGTATCTCATGCAGTCAAGACAACATATTCTTTATCAATAATTTAAGTTAAAATCTAACAGTGACCTCTCATATTGTACAGAAAATAATGTTTTAAAGGATGTATGAAAGACCTGTTTGTGAATAACATACAAAAGAACAGAGGTGCTTTTCCAGTGGCCTCAAAGTGCAGTGATGCTTGAGACTTGCCTCAAATGAGAAAAAAAATAAACACCAAAAAAAAGAAAAAAAAAAAAACCCAAAAAACCCAAAAAACCTAACAAACAACCCACAAAAAACCACATGAAAGTACTTACATTGGTGGCATAGAACAAACTTTTCCTCTGCAGAACAGCAAGTGGAGGTTTATTTACATTGGTAAAAAAATGCTTTTCTTTGAGTATTACTCTCAACTGCTACAGATGTGTTTACTAAATGAAGTTACAGCTCTGCATATCAAATCCATTTTCACTGGACATGATCTATCAGGGACAGCAATATGCAACAACAGGTCACAGTTTAGTAGCCCTAGTTGAAGCAATTTGTAGAAAAGTAGAGTGTTGGCATATCAATAGTGGACTCCTTTACCTAGGTCAGTAGAAAATTATGTGAAAACATTTTGGGGGAATAAAGTAAAATTTAGATCAAGTAAAAAATTAGATCTATAGTCAAATTTAGATCTGTAGTTAGCAGAGTTAAATTACAGAAGAGCCCAAATGAAAAAGAGAATGTTAGAAATTTACATTCTGTTCACTGGCAAGCTGGATGTCTGCTAGAAACTAATGTAAGGGTCACTGAAGACAAATAGAATAAAACCAAATACTGGGTATGGTTTAGGATCATTGAAGCTCTCACCTTTTTTTTTTTTTTTTTCCTTTTTAAATGACACATTCTAGCATTTTTGACAAAAGAAACATGCAGAGAATTGTAGGAAGTTCTTATCCCAGATGTACAGCTATGGAGTTTCACAGTGAAGAATCAGTTGTCAAGGGCATTTGAGATTAGTTTAGCTC
Source organism: Lonchura striata (assembly GCF_050655825.1). NCBI lineage: Eukaryota > Metazoa > Chordata > Aves > Passeriformes > Estrildidae > Lonchura > Lonchura striata. Next base: position 77,919,293 of record NC_140705.1, on the reverse strand, counting down.
TCTTAGACTCTCTTAGCACTTGAGATTAGCTTTGTTAATTAGCTTAAAGAATAGATTTCTTTTAAGTATTTGAAATTCTATTATCATAGTGCCAATTGTTAGTTGCTGTTACTACCACATTTGAGAAAAAGATTCCAGCATGAGCATTTTGGAATTGGTATGTCATTCAGACTATGCCATATGCTAAACCAACAATAGCTCAGATAAGAGCAAAGTGGAGCTAAATCAAATTTCCTCACAGGCAGATGAGAAAGGTCTTCATTCTTTCCAGTTCTTCAGCCATCACTATTTAAGGACTGGAAGTCATATGAAAGCCAAATCCATAGCATTCAGGGAAGGGATGTGCTAAAAGAGATTACCTAATCTCATTACCTAATGACTAGTGAAATACAGTGGAAGGGGCAAACAGTAATATTAGTTGTAAATCAAGTCAAATTACTTCTAGAAAGAAACAGAAAAAGGAGAAATACTTAATTTCCCAACAATTCTACTATGTAATGTCACTACCTTCTTGGTGTTTTCTTTTTGCTTTAAAATGCTGTGATAATAGAAAGATCTACTTTAAAATATAGACAGTTTTTATGGGATACTCTGAAAGTGGCAAAAAGAAAAAAAAAAAAAAAAAGTTGACAAGTCATTACCAAAGTGTAATTTTAAAGAAGTGAAGTTTAACATGTAAAGAAGAAAGCAAACTATAATTTGGGAGATCACTATTATTCTTCTTTTATACCTATTTTAAGCCAGGCTATAGGCTTTTTCTAAAAATATATTGCCACTAAACTGTGGGGTTTTTTTGTTTTGTTGTTTTATTTTTTCTTTTTAAGGTAAGAGGGCCCCCACCTGCAGGATCAGTAAAACAAAGACCAGCAAAACACACAGCTTTTCGCAAGTTTTATGAGAGAGGAGACTTTCCCATTGCTGTTCAGCATGAGTGTGTAGGAAACAGAATCGCCTGGAAGGTAAGTCCTGGCACAGCTGTGACAACCAGCTGAGCTTATTTAAGTGACATCTCTCATTGTCCAACAAAGTTAGCTTGCAAGTAAATACACTGAAATAATTTCTTAACAAATGGAATATGGTGGGAAAGTCATTAGAGAAAGGCCCCTGAGTCAGCTGTCTGCCTTGGCTAACAATTAAATGAGATGCTGCAAAAAGGAAGATGACAGAGTTGCTTTGCCTTAGAGAATTGTCTCCTGCCCAATTTATCTCTATTTTTATGAGGACTTGGCAATACAGCGTGTTTCAGGCAGTCCATCAAATGATGGAAGTGGCTGGATACAACGAACAGCAGCCATTTATCTCCCCCAGATTTCACCTTCCTGCAGGACACTTCCAAATAGAAGCTTTAATTACCTAAATGGATAGGTCAAGATTGTCTGCTCCCTGAAAATGCAGAGCAGAATACAAACGAAGGCAGATTCTCATTCCACGGCTGTACTCTGAGTCTCCAGCATATGTCAGACAGCGTAATCGCTGTCATACGTGCCTCTGTTACAGGCTGACCTCCGCTGCTGAAACCATTACAGCTCCGACATTTCTCTGACAAAAGGTTAATTGGCTTCAAAATAAATGTATTGCCTAATGACTCTATTCTAATGCAGCTGTGTTTCTCTCTAAAATGCTTGGTATGTTATTTGGAAAACTTGCCAATCTTCTAAGTAACTACTGCAGACTTTTAAACTTAATTTAAAAAATGAATGCTGATCTTTAACCTGCTCCTACTATTTAATTATTTTTGTTAACATGAATTATTTTTTTAATTTTTGTCTCATTTATTGGACTAGAAAGAGATTTTGCTGGAAGCCATGTTAATTACAGAAAATGAACATGATATGCATGAACAAAATGTGTCAGATTTTTAGAATGTCAAAAACATGATACCATATTTAAATGTAAAGCTATGTTAAGTCAACACTAAAAGGATTTTACAATCTTATAATTGATTCTGCTTGTAGTGAAGCAAACAGGATTGGCTCTGTAGTGTGGTAAGTAGTACAATATTTTATAGTAACTAAATTTTTAAGGTAGCTCTTTTGCTTATTGAAATACAGAAGAAAGATTTGTGCTACTATTTTGTTGCCTATAGAGGTTTTGAATCAGCACGAGGAACAATTAGTAGTTCTTGCAGCAAAGGGAATCTCTGTCCCAAATGACTCTACCCACCATCAAGATAAGATTCCAGTGTAATTTGGCTTCAGGCAACACTAGAAATTCCCTTGCTGGACTAGAACTCACAGGCTTACAATTTAAGCCTGCACTCTGATCTTTCATCACCAGGTAAGACCCAAAGGTGATTTTCAAGTAACTGCAAAAAAATCTGCACAATTTAACTTTCATCTTTAGGCTTTTTAATTTCTAATTTCTCAAAACCAGACTGAGAGGTACAGAAATACTACTGGACTGGCATTCCACTAGATGATGCTAGTGACTGCCTAGTTGACTTAGGACGTCAGGAAATTAAATGGAGCTGCATAAGTTCAGATGAGACATTAGCAAAAGGTTTTTCATTGAGAGGGTGGTTGGTCACTGGAACATATTCCCCAGGGAAATGGTCATGGCACCAAGCTTTTTAGTTTCTGGACAACACTCTTAGTCACATGATTCAGATTTAGGTAGTCCTGTGAGAAGAAAGGAGTTGTATTTGATGATTCTTATGGATCACTCCATCTTGCTAATTTATCTGCAACCCTTCCAACCACATGCTAAAGTGTTTGATTTCTATATCTGGTAGTTTTAATTGTTTGAAAACATACTGCCTTGAACAGTCATCACAACAGCAGAGTGTCTAGTCAAAGATCCAGCGTGTATTTTTTCTTAACACACTTTGCATCTTCTAGACCTAATGTCCACCTACTGCAGTAAAACACTGGCTTTTAGCTAGTGCAGTGTAGGACTGAGATGTCATGCAGGAGTTATTTTTGCTATTCTTCTAATCCTTTCTTTTGAAAAAAAATCACAACTTCAGCATGAATGTAAGTAAGCAGCACAGAAGTGGACTATTCCATTCCTATATTAGTGCATGTTCAGATTCAACCTTATTTCCCTTATTCCATGCCACTCAATTTAGTCACAAATCAATCCTGAGTTCTGTGGCAGGCAGGCACTCAGTAACACTGAGGTAGAAGTTACTTGAGGCTATTGTTTAGTTTGACATGCAACTGTCATTGATTACTATGCAGTTTAATTACACAAAACAGGCAAACTGCACTTTCCAGTTCAAACTCTGCACTAGATACCTTCTGAAGTCTTAGAGGTTGCCCAGAGCTGCAAAAAGGTGGTAATATTGTCCATCCTTAGCTGATACTTAAAGGTACAGATAAAGTAAGGTCTCTATTTTTCACTTGTTTTAAGGACATAGTTGCACTACTCAAAAGACATCTAATGGCTAATTTTCATCAGTGTATTAGTTGTACATCTAATTAAAGAATTTAACTTTTTAGTAATATATTTACTCAATACTGTTAAATTCATGACAGTTGAAAAGATATTTTACTTATGAAATGTGTCGATGCAAATGTCCTATAAAAGTTTGGCTGAAGTATACTTACTTGAATGAATCATGATCAAATGGAAGATAAAAATAAGAAATGAATGGTAACAGTGATATTTTAATCCTGCTGTAATTACCAGTATCAGTGTTTTATGTTGAGAGCAGTGGTTTTGCTCTATTTAGTTATAATGTATGTCATAGTTCATTTCACTCTTGTTAGTTTGTCTATCAAATGGTGCATGAGAGAAAATGCATGAGGGTCTCAGAAACCTGACTTTTTTACTGGCAAAAGAAAATACTACAGGATTTTGTTCTTTCCTGCAAAATACACAGCTGTATTTTATTTGCTTCTTTGTTTGTTTTTATAATTACTAAATCAAAACTGTAATTGTCAGACATTATTTTTTTTTTAAACACTTTGAACACTTATTCATTATGTTGCAATACTCTGGACAGAATACAGTAATTTTCAGAGAGAATAGGTGAATCTGAAATGCTTTAATATACATTAATTGTATTTATTTAATATGTACCAAAAAATTCACATAAATGACCATTGATACTGTGACAGTTCTGAAGATCTATAATTTTAAGCCCATGATTAATTACCTGTAAGGGCTGGCTATGCATAACTGTGGTTGTAGACCTAGATGAAATATAAATTTAAACTTCAGGAAATGTATAGAACTGTTTCTGAGTAACTGCATGTGTTGAATATTTAATTATGAAATAATAGTGCTTCTATGTTGTTCAATCACTTAATAGTTTCCAAAATGCACTAAATTTAGAAAGAGGCATTCTTGCTCCAAATTAATCCTAAGCATGAACAAGAAGTTGCACTGTGAAGATAAATCATGGTGTTTATCTTGGTGTCTTTTCTTAAAAAAAAAGGGACCAAAGCAAATTAGATCTTACTAGATCATTGTAGGAAGATGTGTGCTCTTGGTGAATTTTCAGAGTAAGTCTTTACAGGCATCTGTTAGAATATTTCTGTAATGCTGTCATTCTGCTTGGTAAGTTTTACTATCGTTGCAAGTTTAAATAAACCTGTTTCAACTTAATGGAAGAAAAAATGTGAAAAGATAATATACACTTATATTATGGACAAGAACAGAAAATTGAAGCTGGTTTTAAAGAATACCATCAACAGAAAAAAAAGGATCAAAAAAGCTCTGATAATGCCAAAGAAAAATTATGTGGTTCTGAGGATATAATTGCATTTATTTCTGAAAAAAGAAGACATTGATTGTCTTGGGGTTCCTAATGTTTGTTTTCAAATCTGGAGAGAAGTTGTCCTTTTGTTATTTTGAAAAAGTAAATATAGAGAATGACTTGTTAATTATGTCTGTGAAAACAAGACATAACTCGCTACACAAACTTCTGGCTTTGATTTCAATTAAATTTAAAAAATAATTTCAAAATTAATTCCAGACTCTTCATCCCCTTTCAGTGGATGTACTAGTAGTCAGTGACGACTTCGCTAAATAGCGTATGCTCAATGTAACATTTTACTGTCTAATTTGAAGCCTTTATTTTTATCCTTTCTTGGTAATCAAAAAGAGAACTGTATATATACTAGTGCCTTAAAATTTCTGCAAATATTTAATGTTTATATTTCTTTTGTAAAGTAGTTTTTAAGATCTGGAAATAAACAACTTCTTTGGTTGAGTTATTGGACAATTGTTCAAAGGTCTTTCCAAATAAGAAGTATTTTATTTTTTCCACTAAGAGAGAATGAATACTAATGGCATGGTTTGAAAAAGTATTTTTAATGGGTATTAAATGTAAAACTTGGGAACATCAATTTTTGTTAATTTAGAATTTGATAATATTAGAAAGCGATCTTTATATTGAAAGAATGTACTAAAATATGTATGTCTTTTGACTACTTTTGTGGAATCCCACAATTCTTTTTCAGCATATGTATATTGCAATTTTATTTCAAAATGTATTAATACATTCTTTTGCACAATCTCATACTAAGCTATGAATAATAAAAGCTCATAGTTCACATCTGAAAAGGACTTCCATTTTTAAATATATGATACTGAATTTAAAAAGGTCAGAATGCAATTAAACCTTTGACTAAGAAAGTTGATAAAACCAAGTATTTCTGAATTATAAAGTATGTGTTTGAAATGCAATCTCTCTGTATTAAACGAAAAGCCATAAGAATGTTTGATAAAATATTTTTTAGCGACTGGAGTTAATTATGCAAGTTATTATACAGGAGTAAAAAAAGCTTCTATTCTTCAAGAGAATTTGAGCAATTTCAGAGAATTGACAGCCAAATTCAGAAACTCAAACTTTTAAGCAAAACATCAACATGAACATGATTTCCATTTTTTGGGGTATTTTCCCAGAGTATCTATATTCATTAATGATATGACTTCTGCCATTTTAGTTTCTCTTCATGTCCTCTTTCCTACACAGTTATTTTTTTTTTTTTCAGGAGCTAGAATAAGCTTTGGTAGGAAATTTGTTTCTTTGTGATAGAAACTAAATGCAGGGCTGAAAGAAAGTGATCTGCCTTCAACATCATGAGTTTGGAATGTGCATACACTTTCTCCTTACACCTACTACTGAAAGTTGTTTTTAGAAGTAGCGAGTACAAAGAATTTGAACTTTCCATAGTACAATTTTATTAGTATATTGTATACTAGTTTACACAGAATTCTGAACTTCTATGATTAAGCTGGTACCTATATGCAGCATTAAGAAAGAAAATTTTTTGTGAGTTGTTTTTTTTGGTGGGGTTTTGGTTTTGTTTTGGTTGGTTGGTTTGAATGTTGGACTTTGTTTTGGGGTTTTCTCTATAAAATAACTTGATTTTAAATTTTGTTTTCTTTTCTTGGAAGTTCAGTCTTTTTTGATTGCTTGAGGGGTAAGTTTTAAGAGAGAGAAAATACTTTCTTTATATCAACCAATATAATCAGAGAGGAGACAAGTTTTCATTTGCAGAGCTTGTGTTTGTATTTTTCATTTTTTTAGAATTGTTTTGTCATTAAACCAAATTAATAACCACTGTATGTTATTCACTATGTAGTACCAAGTAAACTTTGGTAACACTTTCCAAAGTTCAAATCTCCAAATAAATTTATAGTAATTGAATGGAGCTCATTTACCCTAAAGAATGACCCCATTATTATACTGTCATCTTGCAATTTCTGTAATTCAAGAAGTTGAGGGATTTTATGCTTGTTACTGTCTAAAGGGGACATTCAACTTTGCTTCACCTCATCTACTTTCTATTTCTGAAGCATACTTGACACTGGCACTGACATTTATCAGAGCCCTCTTTGAGTAATTTTATCTCACTAACTCAGGAAAAGAAGGTGGGTGTGTTTTTTCTCGATAAGCAACACATTCATAGTCATAGTCCTGGAAACTTTGATTATATGGCAATCCATGAGTGCTAGTGCTGAGTGTTGGTGAAGAAGAGAGAAACAGGAGAAAAGCACAGTGAAACATGTAAGAGAATTGAGGGATTTCAAAACTGTTGTGTTCAGCAGTCATGATCTGCTAGTTTACTTTAGCTGTTTGTGGAATTGCAGCCTCAGATATGTGAAAGCAAAGAGAACTAAATGCTGTGAAAATTAATTATTCTTTAAAACTTATTTTCAGATAGAGAAATCTTTTTTCTGCTTCTACTTTTTGTTAAACTGTATTTAATATCTTCATAGTAAAAGGTGTTGAGAGGATACTGTAAAAAATCTAGTAAATCCCCCACAAGTGTTGTCATGCAGAATGAAACCTTCTTGTAAGGTTATGTAGAAAAAGGAATGGTCATGTATCATATGTAGACACAGTTGGTACAGCACAGAGTGGTATTAGTTAATATTTTATTTAATGTCTTCATTAGTGTTTTAAGCAATAGATCAGTTTTCTGCTGCAATTGACCTCTGTTTATCTTTCCCAGAGGGCTCCTTTTTAAAAATCATTCCAATGATCATTAATAAGCCTGTCTCCAACACAAATGTATTGGTATAAGATAAAACTGCAGTGTAGATTCAAGAAAAGGCAACCAAAAGCAAGAATTTATTAAGCCAGAAATAATACATAATAATTTAGAGAAACTACAAGTGTGAACTGGGGTAAAGAAGTAAAGTCTTGAAGAAGCAAATTTTAAATGCTGCCTGGGGCGGGGGGGGGGGGGGGGGGGGAACCCCACTATAACAGATATAGTGTAAACAAATAGTTTGGATACTAATTTTTTTTTTTAAAAGGAAAGTAAAATCCTCTGTTTTCTGTGAAGACAAACTGTGGGGCATTGTTACGTTGATTTTTAAGATTTTTTTTAAGCTTTCTGAATTTATATTTTGTTAGAAAACTTTCTCACACATTTTTTGCAAACAACATATTGTTTTGTATTTTTTTGTGGGGGTGGAAAAAATCGATGTATTAGTAGTTTGTCTAATGTTTTTAGAGAAGTGACCCATTCACTCTCCAATCTACTGTCACCTTTAGAAAAATATAAAGCCTAGAGTCAAAATAATAAACGCCTTCCTTTTTACCTTGCCATCATGGTGGCTCGTGTTATGCTTTTTCATGTCCTATAGCAACAGGGGAATGGTAGCAAGAAAGAAGTATTCCACTTTAAACTAAAAACAGCAATACTCTGTTGCATCTTCTTAATTTGGGCATTATTAATAATCTGTATACTATGGCTTACTGAAGCAGGCACAAGCCAATACTTTGCATAAACAATCATGTTTATACAAATGTCATTCATCATTCCTTATGACTGTGATATTAGTACCCAACTAATCACTACCAAAAGTGTTGTCTTGACTGATATGCATGTGACTTTTTCTTAGAGATTGTTAAAAATTTCCATCACAACACTGTTCTTGTTTTGTTTTTTAAATGCAGAATACTAATAAATAGGCACTATAATAATATAGTGCCAACTATAATAATGACTATGACCTGGTTTTCATTTAATGAAAACTCCTTTAAATTTCTTGAACAATGTTATATAGTGCTATACATATACCCACTCTATGACCCTAGATCATACAGAGTGCTAGCGAATAACAATATTTCCATTGACTGCAATGGAATGGGATCATTATTGCCAGATGTAAATATTATTCATCATCCTGTCCCTTTTCTCCCTATGATATTACAAAATTCCATATGATCTGTTAAGTTGTTAGTCCATAATGCTAACAGAAATCTATTTTTGATTAACTGTCATAGAATGATAGAATCATGGAATCATACAATTCTAGGAAGGGGACCTCAATGATCATGTGATCCAACCTTTCTTGTCAAAAGAATAGTCTAGTCAGGATGGCCCAGCAGCTTTTCCATCTAAAATTTATAAAGGCTAAGACAATTAGGATTTTTCAGCCTAGAAAAGAGGAGGTTTCAGGATGACTTATAATTGTAGCATTTCAGTACCTGAGTGAGTCTACAAGAGAGATGGAGAGAGATTTTACAAGGGCACGTAGTGACAGGACAAGGGGGAATGGCTTTAAGCAAACAGACAGTAAGTGTAAATTAGATAATGGGAAGAAATTCTTTACTGTGAGGCTGGTGAAGCACTGCAACAGGTTATCCAGAGAATCTGTGGTTGCCATATCCCTAGAAGTGTTCTTGGCCAGACTCAGCTACCTGTGGTGTGATCTGGTAGAAGATGTCCCTGCCTACAGTGAAGGGGTTGGAACCAGATGATCTTTAAGGCCCTTTCTCACAAAGACCATTCTGTGATTCTATGATAGTGCCCCAAGTTATGAAATCTCCAGAACTTATAATCATCTTTTTTAACAACTACCAATTCAAATCTCTGTCTTAAATCTAAGATAGAGTTAGTTTTGACCTAATTACATTTATATTTAATAATGTCTTAATTTTATATTTATATGCAATACATTTGTGGTTAGATTTTTTCCAAAGGCACTATTTATGTTGACTATAGCATTTTGTGTGACATACCTAAGTTTAATCATCTTTCAGTTTAATCATTTACAGACTAAAATAGGGTACCACGCTGATGTCCTCCAATTAAGGCTACATTTTTTAAGGTGTTGAGTAATTCTGGGTACTTCCAGTTTCTATTCCATGGTACATATAGTCACAGAAAGTACTGCAACAGTAGGTTTCTTAAGTTTGAAATTTCTGTGTTGATTTGATCCCACCACTAATAACATTAATTCTAAATAAATTTATCATATTCAAATCTTACTTTTCAAAGGCACTATGCTAGATTTAATTTTTTGTTGAAAAAATATCATAATTATAGTGCAGGTCTTAGAAGAAATGTGAGATGTTACAGATTAAAAAAGAATCTTATCAAAATGCAACTGCAAAACTTTGTTACAAAATGCTGTGTTTTTATGAAATCCCATAAAATCATTGTGACTATTTCAGTACTTACCGGTGTTCTCATTGGTTGATGTTATTTTGTACATTTAATCTAGTCTTTGTCGTGAAACACTAAGTTAATGTCACATTATGTATTAGAGGTTATTCAATGCAATCCCTCCGTTTTACCACTTGTGGCTCACAAGTAATGTGATTGTAAAATATAATTCTTTCTGGAGTTAGATTTTTACAGTCCTCTAGCCCTTTCCATTTCTTTTATATTTATAATTTATTAATTTAATGAAATGTTTCTTTTGTCTGTGTTCAGAGAATGTACAATATTTTTTAAAAATATTGGCATACTCATTTACTTAACAGCTGAATAATGTTTTTCTTAAGAAGTAGAGGTTTTCCTGGGTGCAAGATCTCCTTTCTTTTAACAACATCTATGCTGAATCTCAAGACTAGTATTGAGATGGAGTCTAAAAATCCCTTGCAAACAATAGTGATAGTTTACCTGATTCCTATAGTACACAGCAGGCATATTTCATTCATTGACTCCTCTGTGGCTAATTAATATTGGCATCTTATCCCAGGATTCTAGAAAACAGTAATGTTATGGCAGTTAATATACTGTTCCTTTTCTCTGAATATACAATTAAAGCCATTCCTTTATTTGATACAATTTGCTATCTCTTGAAAGTGTATGGAATGAAAACTCATCCATGTAGCAGAAATAACTTCAATTTAAATTTGGTAAATGACCTCTGAAAGCTAGATGAAAGATTTTCTGCTGAATGGGCTGATGCTCCCTGCCTGTATAATATATGTAAGAAATTAGTGTGAATGGTCCACTTTTATGGAGTAGCGCTGCTTGTAGTTAGCCTGCAGACACAATTTTCCCCCAAGCCTCCATCTGTTCTTCAAACCAGGGCATATGCCATCTCATTGAGCTTGAAAGTCAACTGATTTATAGCTCCTGTAAAGTGCATAGATTGAAAAGAAAGGTCAACTGCTGCTATGTGACAATGTTTGCTAGGTACTTGGATAGACAACACAATACTATGGACTCCAGAGGACACAAGTGGTGAGGTAAGCTTTGGAAATTGGTAAATTGCCATTTAGGACAAAAACAAATTGCTCCTCCTCCTTCAGGTAAGCAGATACCTTTCTTCATAAAGACTGAAGCATTTTAGAAAGTAATTAGGTAATACAGCAAAGCCTTCTTGTTATACTTGTTATAATCAGAGAGAGTAAGGTTTTCCTAGCTACAAAGGTTGCCATCTAGAAGTGCCACGACTTCTTCCACTTTAATCTTTAAGGTACAAGCAGAAACATCTGTCTTTAAAGGTGCATCTTTTTGTTTTGTCAGAAAGTTTTGTTTGGTGCCACAAACAGCACTGATGAATTTTTATCTATCTACCCTGAAGGTGATTTCTGAGCCCTACCCAATTAATGGATGACTTGTTCTCTGGACATTAGTTATCAGCCTTTCTACTTTTACCTAAATATTACTGAGTTCTCTGACAAGTGACAAAACAAATGGAATTGACAACATAAAAATCAATGTGTGTTTGATGTTTTCATTTCTAGTAGTCATTTACTGTGACCATTCTGCTCTGAGTCTCACATACTGAATAATTTCTTCAACTCCTGTCTCTTGCCAATTCTGATTTTTTAATAACATTTCAGGTAAAAATGGCATGGAGTTAAGTGTATTTTTTATTTAAGAAAGAAATGTAGAAATTATACAGTCTTTAAATATGAAAATATGGAGTAGATTTTGCCTTGAAAAACACAAAGGTGAGGTATAAAAATTTCACATATACAGCAGGATGAGTCATCCTCTACAATTATGAACCTTTTTCTTCTTAAGGTGTGTGTAGCATCTGTTAGGAAAAAAATGCCTTTGTAGCTTTCCACAATCATCTGATTTTGTGTAGCCATGGATATCCTAACCTAGCTCACACAGACAAGTATACTTTCTGAACATAAAATTCAGTGAAGAAAAGCAGAGCAATGCAGATTAACTAGATCATAATTATCAATTATTTATTTTGTATAAATATAAGTCACTACCCAACATAGGTACTGGCTATTCATATATTGTGTAGGCTATTGAGTGACTAAACATGATGAAAATGTTGAGCTAAGAAACTATTTTGCTGTAAGAGTGTTGAAGGGATATGTTAAACACTTATAATGCAGCTTATAAAATCATAAGGTGTGTAAAGGAGAATGTGAGGCATTTAAGAAAAATTCATACTGTATGTCTAAAAATTTACAGAGAAAACCTCACTATCACTGGAATCACATATTCTAAAACCATATTCAATGAATGTGTCTACTTTGGAAATGTATTTTTTGTGGATGTCTGTTCTCAGTTTTGTGACAAACACTATATATTTTGTTAATTTTTCATTGCTTCATTTTTGTTGTCCACTATATATTAGGCATGTGTGAGAGCCAAATTTATCTCCCTCAGTTCCATGCAATTTCCTATACTACTTTCAAAGCATGAATTAATTCATCTTCATTTCAGTATCATTTTCTTATCACTAGCCTTGATAAATGATTCACATCAAATTCATGTTCACATCTACTATGCTACTGAGTTCTGATCTGGCCCAAGCACTGCTCTCATTTCTCACATTGTTATTCTGCAAAATAATATCTCCTTGCTAATGATAACTTTTGTATTGCCTTTTTTCTTTCTTCCGTCTTGGTTTTTTTGTCCATATTTCCTCTTGCTTAACTATGAAAGGTTTGTTTACATGGGAAGTTATTCACAAGGATAACTCAGCAGGATCTGGTTTAAGTAAAGAATGCCTTTTACATATTTTTTTATGAAGTAAGTGTGTCCTTGGTCAGAAATCATTTAGATTAAGATTGATTAAAACTTCCTAAAACAGTAAGACCTACATTTTAGACTTTTTTTTTTCTTTCCCTGAATTCCTCATCCTTTGAAAGTTGTTGATAATTTGTTTTGATAAAATATAAATTTGGCATGAAAGAAATCTGTTCCTGCAAACATTTAAGCATGCACTTAATGTCTTGTGATTAAACCCACTGAAGTAAAACTTCTGCTTGCACTATGTAGTATTGGTGTGGGATGTACCTACCTCTACAATGAGAAAAAGATATTTCCATTTGTTTGTTTTCAATCACAAAGATGCAACTTCCTTAAGAAGTTCTAGTTTCAAATTAATATTATTGCATCTTTAAGAAAACCTCAGCTCATTTAAAAGTGTCTGATAGAATCTCTATTAAGTTGATTGAATTATGTATTTCATGAAAAAAAAAGAATACTGAGTCTATATTTGCATTTCAAATAGCACTGCGAATTTTTGACAGTAGTAGTACCATGTGGTAGTTTATCAGAGCAAAAATAAAGTATCTTAAATATTTAAATGAGGTAGTTCCTCTTAGCTTTCAGCTTTGAACATTAACACTCGGGAAACAAACAATTGTGGGGAATTATAAGTACTGCAGTTTTACTAAGTGACAGAATCTATGGGTTGCCAGTATGCTTTACTGGGACTTCCTTCAATACCATGAAAAAAAAAAGAATCTTAATTAGGTTTTAAAGCTATATACTTTCCCTATACTGAAAAAATCTAAATAACTGTAGGACCCAGTATAATTCTATATTTAGAATATCAGAGTTAACACCCTCAATAACCTAACTGGCACATTAGACTTAAAAATAATTAATTTAAATCTCATGCATTGTTTTCAAATTAGTATTATATTCATAAATGCAGGTAAATCCATGCCTTATTTAAAGAACTATAACAAAAAGACAAATGAAAATTATAAATGACAGTCTTTAAAGAAATAAAAATATTCAGATTGGTATCTTCTCAGGTTATAATGTGGCTAAAAAAGGGTGTTGCTTCCAGTGTAATCAAAACTTCAGTCTGAATGCAGAGCTCCTTAGAAATATGAGTTGTATTGTAATGTAGTGGATCTTGTCTCATAATGAAGACCATGTGCACTGAAGTACAGTTCTGCCATCAAAAAGTAACACATTCAATATTGCTCTGTTCTCTTCATATCCAAATAAATTCAGCTAGGGTCAGAAGCCCATGGTGGTACACTTCAGAATCATAAATACTTATATGAGCCTATACCATAAGGGATGTTCCCATTCTGTGCTTCTTATCATGACCTTTCAGGCTCTTAAAAAGGCTGGTTCAGATGGGAAACCCCTACTTTGCTTTGCCATTTAATAAGAGCATTGGAACATTGCTGCTCTTATTATTCCTAGAAGTGGTAGACAGGGGCCCTGGATAAAGCCCATATCTGAGGCAGAAGCGTTCCTTTTAACAAAGCTTGGGTTAGAGTGTCAGTTTTGCACTTGAACTCGGGTGAATTTAAGTTTTCTTTGAGTTGTTGCTTACCTTGTGCTTCCACAGAGTGAAAGACAAAATGCATTAACTTACCTTAATATGATTTTTTTGCTTAATGCTATCCAGGTCAGTTCAAATGCTTGCTAAAAAAAACAAACAAACAAAAAAAAAAACCAGCAAAAACCAAGCCACATATTAGTCAGGTGAAAACTACAGACATTTTTATGTCCATTCCAAAACCTAACCTTCTGTTACTGTGCAGCACTTTGGGTGAAACCACAAGTAACTATAAATTGATACAAAAGGGCATCGTATTTATTTGTATTCCATCATTATTAAGACTACTTTACTCCTTTCAGAGTTAAAATAAACTTTCCTGTTTAAAATTATTGCTGTCATACAGCTCTCAGGGGTTGTTTCATTTTGAGCTGAAATAATAGCTGCAAATTTTCTAATTTAGCTGGGAAATTCTAGCTTAAGGTAGAGATGAGGAAAGCTGCATTTTTGTTTTCTAGAATTAGAGCTGTATTTTATGTCTGCTTTCTGCTTTACTGTTTTTCATTCCTTATATGCTTTGGTGCTTTCCTGAAGATGTTGGGAAAATAAGCTGTCTAAAACTCTTCAGTAATATCACTGACTTTGTCCTATTCTTTTTTGGTGAACTCTAAAAAGCATATAGCCAGAGTCATGATACTACAAACCTTCCTCAAAATGAGAAAATTTTTTTTTTTTAATAAAGTTTATCTGATATGGAAAAACTTTAATTTTTTTTTAATTTATGCCTGGATTTTTATTAATCTTTTAACTTGAACTTACTCAAAAAAATTTGTTCACAAATTAGATCGGAAATGCATAGCATATTATTTGCAATGTATTTATCATCAACTGTGATTAATTTTATCTATTATTTCTGTGAGATAATAAAAGAAGGTCATAAAATTCAGTCCACCTTCAATAGAAGTCCTTAAGATATGTGTAACAAGTGTGGAAAGACAAATTGAATACAACTTCCTGTTCACATAGCTCCTGACATCAGTCCATCAGTGATCTCTTGTCTACAGACATTCATGTCAGCAGAAAACCAGGTTGTATTAATGTGTTCTTGTGTAAATAGTTGCAGCTAATTAGGACAATAGTTTGTTTCCAAGGCCATGGAGAGTCAAACATATGGATTAACTACCTCAGAGGTGATTTAAACACTCTTTGCATTTAGTTGATCTCACTAGAATAGAACATTTCAGTTGAAAGGGACATGCCATGATAATCTAGTCCACTGCCTGATCACTTTCAGATGCACTGGTTAGATAAAACTAGAAACCATCAGTAATAACAATCACAGAGAACAGGAACTTCAGCCTCATGCCTTTTCCCCAGATATATGTTTATTTATGCATTAGGAATCCTAGATTATTAATCTAGGTTTTTTAAACATAACCTAATGTGGTTATATCATCTAATATGTTTACTATCAGGCTAGAATAATCTTTCAAGAAGTGACCTAATTTTTAGGTTTGTACAAGCTGTAATTCAAAATTCCAGTTACTGGTTAGCATTGGGTTATTCGATGAAAATTTAAAGATATCAAATACACATTGGAACTGCTAGAATTGTGCTGTTTCTCTTAATCTTTTATTTTATCAAAGAGGTTTGCTGATAAGCCTTAGAATGTAAAAGTAAGTTCTCTTTAAGAGTGAAGCATGTTTTCGCTGCTTTAATAATTAATTCTGTACCCATGTATATTTCATTATAAAGTGGCAGCCTTTTGTACTGCTGTTATTTCTGTAAGGAAGTCAAAACTATTCTGTCCTTGCATAGAGTAACAGATAATGTGCACAAACACATTAGAATCATTTTATATTTAAAACAATATTTTCATGTCAGCTAAGAAATGTCTTTACTTATACCCACATTGTCACCTGCTGGTTATGAAATCAGTAGTTTAAAAGGTAAACCTCTAAGATGCTATTTAAATTAAATTAATGCCTTTTATTTTCAACTGGGTTTTTTAAAGTAGTTGTGTCTGATCTGATCTAATATTATATGAAAATAATTTGATTTGGGTCTTAGATATCATAGCATATATATAACATTTCACTAAACCAGCAGAAACTTCCATGGCATTCCTAGGACCAACCAAGAAATACCATGTATCTTTGTAAAATTATTTACAGTTGCTCAGCAATAAATAGTACCTGAGTCACATTTTGTAATTATTTGTTTCAGAATACTTTAAAATACTTGGTGAAGTTGTTAAATACTTAAGTTCTTTGTTTCCAAATTCCCATATAAGTCAATCTAAGTCACAGATTTAGTGGGCCAAATATTTTGTTCTAACTGTACTAACTTTTTAGTCCTGTTTATTTCTAGCTTAAAATGTGTGTGAGGTTTTTTTCCTCACAGAAATGTTTAACCTATTCTCCCATAAATGCTACATCTTTGTGAAGAACCACAACAAAGCCATTTTCAGAACCTCCTAGAGAAACACCTTCTAGTTAAGGCACTTTGCACTTCTTGTTGAATGCCACAACATTTCTAAAGGTTCCTTGAAATTTAAGCTCTAGTATACATTTACTCATAATTCTTAATCTTTGGCTTTGCCTTTCACATTTTGGGAGGATGTAAAATTGAAATATAAAATCCACATGTTCTAAAAAAGTCAATAGTGACTTAAATGTTGCAACAAAAATATCTTCTCCAAGATCTGGTGTGGTATGCACACATGTTCATGCAGCAATACTATCAGACAGGCAATTATGTCATTTTGTAGTTAAAGAAAGAAAAGATTGATTCTTTGAACCCCCAATTTCTTAATTTCTGTTTGCTGTTTTACTGTCTGTGAGTGCTTAAATGTATTTACGTTCTTTCCTCCTATAAATATTCAGTTTATTTTGGTAATTTAAAATGAACAATGTGAAGATGATTTTCAACCATTGTAGAAATTACACAAATATAGAAATGTCTAGAAAGCCATAAAGATATAGTATTGGACAATCAGATAACATCTAACATTAGAGATTCAAAAATCCTTCCAGGCCCTTGGATCTTCCTGCACTCCTTTGACTGCAGTTTATTTCTCTTCTAAGGCAAGACCAAGCAAAGGAATATAAATCCAAGTGCCCTTTAAGAAGAATACCTGAGCATAATTATTAAAGCTGGTAACATTTTGTCTCCTTTTACTTGTGTGTGGTGTTATTTTCAAGAATAACTATTATTTTTTTTAAATAGACTGTTCAAATGGAGTTACTGGGCTAGAAAAACTAGGATAAAGTAATGGTGGTATTCAGGATTTTGAGACTGTATGTTCTGATGATACCACTGGATTTGTGGGAAAATTTCTGTTTTTGGATACTGTTCTGTTTTTCCATTCCCAAGAATGGTGAACAACAGCATATCCTTATCAATGTTGAAATTTTCATAGTTTTGGATTATACATTCTGTCTCTGCCAATAAATGTTCTTCATGCTAGTATGATGACACATAAATCTTAAATTTTCACTTGCTTTTTTAACAGACTTCCCAATCAACAAAAATTACACTTTGATTCATTATTATGCTTTTTTCCTACAGATTAATATATTTTTCCTTAGGATCTGATTTGATCTAATATGCAGGATGGATACATTGAAATAGAACTACATGAACACTTGCTGTTGCATCAGAACCAGATTAAAGAAGCATTTGTTCATGTCCTGTGCCACAGTTCAATTTTCCCTCAGTTATACTTTGGTTTCATCTTATTAATCAGATCACTATAATGGTAGATATTGAATCCAGTAAAAAATGCATTTGTGGTGGGTTTGGTTTTGGTTTGGCTTGGTGGGTTTTTCCCTCTTCATTTTGTTTGTATTTAGGTCATCATAATAACCTGACAGCAGCCACAGAGACAGTGGCACTGGTGCAACTGAAAGGAGTGTGAGCCCTGGCAGTAGATGAGGAAGCAGAGAAAAGGAGGAAGAGAAGATATCTTAAATTCATTTTATACATGTGTACAGTTTTAAAAGATCAAATATCTAATCAGTGGTCTCTAGGGATATTTAATGAAGATTATTTTGGTTTAGATCTTTATAATCTGTTCTTTTTTATAGTGGCCTCATGTTATATCAGATCACCTCATAAATGTCCATCAGTTTATATTACACAGTTTATGCAATTAAACCTGTCTTGCAGATAAAGAGAAAGGTCACACAGGGAGACTTTGTATTATATTTCTAACTGTAACCTAATCCTAATAATTATTTTAATAATTTAGTGATTAATTAGAAGATGGTAATTTTATTCTAAGGCCTGATTGTTCAGGTTACTTAATTTTATTTATTTTTTCTGCTCAGCTCCTGCTGACTTAGACAATTTTTATGAGGGGTCTAATTGAAAGACTTTAGAAACTGTTCTTCAAATCTTTAAATTAAATGTCTTAAAATTGCCTAGAATCAAAGTACAGTTTTTCAGTAAAATAAAACAAATATTTCAGTTAAAAATACAGCAAATATAATTTCCAGACAGAAAACCAAACCAAACCAAACCCTCTTTAGTTTTCTACTTGTCAATTCTACAAATGAAATCCAGGTCTCTGAAGTATGGTTCCTGGAAAACAAGAAGTAAACTTAACAAAAGTTTAAAGTAAAATACTCTATGCCCTTAGATTATTCAAGAGGCAGAAAGAGGGCATCCAGATCTCTCCAATGCATCTTTCAATTATTCCTTCTTTTCCTGAAATTCTTTCTTAGCAAGAACACGTCTTTCAGCCTCTTTAATCAAAGAATCAAAGGTTTTGTGGACACCAAACTGCTAATAAATATACACCATATATCTTCTCTGATAAGAACTTTCTATAGAATGTGTAAATGATCCCTGTGGAGAGGAGGAAGATTGATTCTATAGGTAAAACTTTATGACATCTTTGCAAAAAACAAAAAGATCACATTTTAGATTGTGTAGTAAATGTAACAAGTACTCAGTGATGCAACTTCAGAACTGTCCTGTAATTTCTGACTACATTATTTATCTCCCTGCCTGTATTTTTGTGATCCAAAAGATAAATACATAATATTTTCCATCCCACTCTGTGCAGTGAAGAAACAAATTGAAAGTCCTCTAGAATGGAAGTGAAACAAGTTTCTTCTGTAATGCCATATTTAACTATTTGTAACTTCGTTCTAGCATCCTGAAATTTATGGATAAATTTTGAAGGAAAAATAATATTAATGCACAGATTAATGCAGTTATCTTATTTAAGGAAAAGCAAAAAAATAAAACCTCATACCTCTTAATAATAAAAAAAATTCAAAACCCAAAATTTAATATTTCCATCTCTATTAAAAGACTTTGTTATATCTTAAACTTTTCATAGAGCTGTGAAACCTTATGCATCAATATGTATTGACTAAAATATCTTTCAGTATGCAGCTATTATTCATGCCTTTTACTATTTTGAAGCCTAATCTTATTCTGATGATAACAGTAGGAATGTTTTGCTTTTTTATTACAATAGAGTCAAGAACCAGTACATCTGTTTATGACTAACTATTCTCAATTGCTTGCATTTTAGTAAGAAATGGAAATATGTTATGTACATGATTTCTGTCTTAAATCATGCTGGAGGTGGCCAACTTAAAATCAAGTATTCTGCTCTAACTAGAACTCTGTGTGACACCGATCTAAGGTTAATCACTATTCCTTGCATATACAGGTCAGTGGAGTGCATTGCTATGTGGAGACACCAAGGAAAATGAGCTAGTAAAATTCTGATATTAGTATATGACAAAAAATAACATTGGTACAAAATTGCATTTTTACGGAACACAGAGTATAAAATAAATAGTTCAGTATTGTGTTAATGCAACCAGAGGGCTACTCAAAAGGATGGGCCATAAATATAATCCCATGAAATCTGTGGTTTGAGGGAACAGTTTGTCTGCAATAATTGCAGCTGAGAAGAGACTCAAATAATTAAGCATATATATAAATGCTTATGTAACTGTATATATTTATACAAACATACATTTTTATAGATAAAAAATGTATTAAAATATAGAGAACTGTATAAAAATACATGTTTTATAGTTAGCTCAGTATATCATCTCTATTTTTTCAGACAAGGCTGCATGCTTTCAGTTGGCTGGACTTATTACAGAATAATATTAGAGAAAAATGAAGTGAACTTATCTAAATTTAATTTTACTTTTTTTAAAAAAACTTTATAGAAAAGCTTTTAATAGCAACTGAAACATTAAATTGCACATATGTTCAGTTGCCACACAGTGGTGGGGAAAAAAAGCAGTAGAGTAAAAGTGAATCTATCATACACATAAATAAAAAAATATATTGAGACAGAAGAAACTTTCTTAACAATCTGATATCCATTGCAGCAGAATTTCAACATTTGGTGAGAAAGGGGTTGGATGTATAACTTATAAGAAATATCTTGTCTTTCTGAGCAAAGCATAGGACATATACAGGAAGAATCCTTTCACTTCACAGAAAGAGACATAAGTTTAAGAAGCTCTTTTCCAAAGTGTTCACAAACAGTGCCAAGATTTTTTGTTTAATGGTTACTGTTTGAATGGAATATGCAAATCCCACCCTACATACTTTATATAGATTACATGGGAGTGGTGCAATTATTCATTCATCATATTTTGCTGGCTTTTGGTGCAGAAAATGGTTAAAATATTTTGGTGGAATATTGTAGTGAAAAATCTATATGTAACAGCTTATAATAAAATGATAATTCATCAGTACTTCATATTTTATTCCATGTTGCTATATTTTAACAATTTATGTATTATGCAATGAGCTAAAAGATTTTCTTCCACTTACCATGTTTTTAGTTTTAGTGGCATATGTTCTTACCTGCACTGATATAAAGAATTTAAAGAGTTTTTTTCTCTAGTGATTTGACAAAACATCAGTCAAATATGGAGGATAAAGACCTAAAATCTAAATTAAATAGTAATGAGTGACATAAGTCTCATTGAACAGAGAAGAGTCTTTTATCTACTTCCTTTACAAAAAAGTTACTGAAGAGCCATGCTGTAGAAGTATCAGAAACTTGTCTCCTTCAACTGATCAGCAAAACTGAATGCAAGGAAAGTAGCAACACTTCTCTGAACTGCCTGTCTCAATTGTTAAATGTTTTGCCTATTAAGGGGTTTATTCAGCATGATTCTTTGCTGAAGGCAAGAGATGATCCTGCAATCTCCTTCGGTTTCCAGTGACAATGTCAGAATACAAATACCTATACAGAATGTGACATCTCACCAAGATGTACCAAAAAGAATGAAACAGGAATCCACCAGCTACCATTACAAAACTTTGCATTTGTCCTGTTTGTTTCCCTCATTGCCATTTGTTCTAAAGTAATGAGGAAGCCTGAGAGGACAAAAACTTCTGTGTTACTAGATGCCTTTATGTTGCAGCCTGCTGAATATTGTTATTTTAAAAGTATTTGCTATTCTGATTACAACAATACTGTTTTTTCATCATCTGGGAAAGCTTCTTGAGCGTGGACTGTAAGGGTTGACAGGGAAATGGTTGCTATGGAACTATTTTCTGAGCTGGCATGGCAGAGCAACATTTGTCAGGATTTAATTTGCATGTCTTCCATGCTGCAATTTCTTTGGGAGGATCTGACATAGACTTCACCAGACACTCAGAAAGCAGAGCTCTGCACTGACAGTAGTTGTTTCCCCAGAAATATGCAAGTGTCAATCCTTACACCCCTACATTTAGCAAGGTTTCTAAATCAGTGAAGATAAATCTACAAAATTATTTGTGATCTAGTAATTATCCCATTTATTAGTTACAGTAAATCCTAAACTTTTTTTTTTTCATGAATGTGTTAGAGTGATTAAGGAGAAAAGATGTTATTTAATTACAAAAATTAACAATTGCTGACTAACACTTAAACTTGACACTTCTCCTCAATCTGAAGAAACCTATATATAATGAATATTTTGTCTTTATCTTCCATTAAAATTAAGTTTACTATTGTGAAATTAGTTTTATGATCATTTGAAGGGACTTTCCTCTTAATTTTTTAGTTAATCTATGGTTTATTATTATGATTAATATTTTTACTAATACTGCTAGTTGAATAAAATATTTCCATGAATAAAATACCATTGCATAGCTTCTGTATTAAATTGAAGGCTCCAGAAACAAGAAAGTGTAGCAAGAAAAACTAGTGTAACGTATTGCATAAAAGGATTGAAATTTCAAAATGAAATGTTAACAAAACTGCAGTCTTGTATGCTAACCCATGCTTTATTTACATGTTATTATTTCCTCAATAAGAAAAACAAACAAACAACAAAAAACCCCTCCAATTCGCAATCATTATACAAGAGCTGATTTGGGGATCGTACAAAGTTAGAATTTTATTCCAGGCCAGAGGTATGTGGCAACTTAAGTAATAACTCTTGTTATTAGACACTTAGTGTGCCTCTGAGACTTCTTCTTACCGAAATATTGCTAAATATAATAAAACGTTAGCTGCATCACCGTGCCAGAACTGCGGCGGTCAAAGCCGCAGTTTTCCCCCCGGATAGTGGCTGTGCCGTTGCAGCTCGCTGGGAATGTGGCTGGGCCAGCCTCTGACGGGAATGCCGGGATAGAGAGCCTGGCTTTGAGCTCCAGAATAGGCCAGAGCCAGGTCCTGCTCTGGGCAAAGTGCTCCCCAAGTGCAGTTGTGAGGAGAGGTCTATTTGCCTGCCCCTTTGTTCCCTGTGTCCTTGGCAAGGGCTGAAAGAGCTGGGCCTGTAATACTTGGTCCCTGCTGTGCCACTTAAAGAAATAATAAGCCATTGTCTTCATTAAGCAAGCCTTGTTTTAGCAAACAGAATTCAAATACTAAAAAGGGAACATTTTTAAGGGGGGAGAATCAGAGACAGGGATGCTTTACAAAATTCCCTAGAGAAGCTGCTTTGTTTCCACTATTTTATTGCTACTCGCTGAGAAGATTCATATTCAAATAGGTTGGGGTTGTGAATCGGTCGTTTGCACATTCTCATGCACCCAGGAAGGCTATGATTATGGCTAATTACAATGACGAATGGAATCCTAACAGGAGTGCTCAATCAGATTGCTGTTCATGCATGAAGCGGGGCAGACCAGCCAATGGAGGTGTTATTTTGGTAATTACAAACAATGGGGGCTCATTTGAAAAAACCTCTGTAAATCTGCTCGAGACAAAATAAGATCTAATTAATCACTTTAAGTTTTGAATTCTCCAGATGATCTGCATGCTTAGTTCTCTTTACCTTTCTTTTAATTGACTTAGTCTAAAGAGTAAGAATGCATCCCCATTCGCTCATATTTTCACTGGATAAAATGCAACTGTTTCAAAATATTCTGACTTTCCTTTTGTGATGATGGTGTTGCAACCTGTTTTTCAGGCAAGTAGATGGAATGTTAAAAATATAAACATACTGTTGTTTGCCTTGCTAGCAATGCCAGTATCTATATTGAGAAAAGCAATTAAGTTTCTTTAAGCTGTATTATTATTATTGACCTCATTCCCAAACTTAATTTTATGGAAGTAAATGGGAATTTTGACATTATCTTCAAAGGCTGCATATTTTAAATCTGCTTTTATAAAGTTGTATTTGGGCTAATGTAAATAAATTACTAAAAAGTCATACATTTTTATTACCTTATTTTTTTAATAAAGAAATATTAGCAGCATATACAAAAAGTCAGATGAAGGCTAATCTATTGGCAATTAAACTTTGAGGACAGGTCAGTTTTTCTTTTTTATAAGTATTCATTCCAGGTTTTATTTTGGACATTTTATTATGTGAACCGATATTTTCATAGTACAAAATCCTTAGATTAATTTATTCATAAATAAGTACTATACTGAATAGAATAGTCTGGTATCTGTACTCTGGGGAACATTTGAGGAACTATTTTTTTCCTGTTGATTTAGTTGGTGTGAAGGGATCACCTTCCATGTGACTTAGTGAAACCTTGCATTGACATAGACACTTCTTAAGTATGAAGATATTGCATATTCAAAAAACCTATACAATAAATTGCTTTTATTGAGCTGCCATGTGTGAAAGCACAAGCCATAAAGTAAATAGAAATTGTTTTGGACCACTGATGTTTGTATGCCAGTCTTCTCTTGTTTCTTTGGGTCTTCTTCTGTCATTTAAACAAGTCAGCACTTTGTCCAAAGGCCCTTTTCTTATTAGAAGGATATTTCAGTATACAAAATATGTCATTGCTGCCAAAAATTTTGTTGAAGTTCATGCACAGGATCATTTATTTACAGGATATATCAGGTTTTGACTGGACAGTTTTAAGCACTGGTATTTTGTGAGACCTCAGTATTTGACTAAGGGTTGTATTGGTGCTTATTTGACATGATCCTATAGTTTGTCACTCACAGTAAAACTTTGATTCTTCTGTCACCTTTATACCATAAAACAATGCATTGCCCAAGTTACTGTACATCTTACATTATCAGTTGTCTTAAAACACATGATTATATGTGTGTTATTTGGCTGTGTGGAGGCCTCGGTGGCAATTAATAGGAACTTTTTGGTGTGCCCTTTAACTAGTCTGGTAGGGATTCTGTCATTTTATGGATTATGTGGGATCCAGCTGTGCACAAGCCTCTCATTAAGGTTCATGGAACAACTACTTTGAACCATGCCCAGATTTGTGTACTTCTCTGGAGAAAGCATGATCTTTAGTACTTCATGAAGTGATTGAGCCAAGAAAATAGCTTGCTGTTGCCAAAATGATAATTTGTTCTGTGCTGGCTCCTGCAGTTTCCCTTGGCTAAGTCCAGCTAGACCTCAGGTGTGTGTTGCTCCCCTCACTACATTGGTTGATAGTGTTCCATTGGTTTGGTGAGCTGAGAGCAAGAGATAAGAGAAGACCAGAGAAGCAGCACAGAAAGATGGTGCAAATTCAAACAGGGAGAAGGAGACAGAGAGGAAGGGAGATATCATTGAATGTATCAGTCATCTAGATTCTTTTAGTAATATTTTGAAATTATGTAATACAGGCCTCGATTGTATTTATCCTTTTGCTTCAGTTCCCTCCATTAACAAAATTGTTCAGGGAGTGTCTCAAAAGCATTTTACCTTTTTTGATTGCATCTAATGTGTCTTAAATACTTGTGCTTTTGCATGGAAAGCCTTTGTTTAATCTTTCCCTTTGATTTTCCAGTAGTCCATTAAATTGAAGCCATCTAGGTCATAGGCCAAACACCTGGATATTTTTACTTAATTAGATAACCCTACTGGTAGCTCAGTCTCATGCACTGTATTTATCTAACAAAAAGTGAAAGTAATCAGTTTGTGTAGATGAAGTTTCTCATTTAATATAATATAAATGAGGAACTTACTTAAAGATAGCCATGATTTTAACTTGAAAATCTTATGAAAAGCTCTGCATGTAATGCAGATACAGTAACCTCATCTGTGAATTTACCCACTGGTGAGACCTGTTACTTTTGTCCCTACTTCTGTGCATCTTCAAATCATTACTTCTTATTTTGAGAATAATACAGGGGTAGGAGTAAAAGGAGTATTTAAAACTTTTCTCTCTATGAAAGGAATCTCTGTCCTTCACTGACAGGATATCTTCACCAAAACAGGAAGAAGGAATTTCTACATGAAAAAGACTGACAATTAAGGCAGGTAGGAATAAGGGTTTTCTGCTGTTAGACAGACATAGCTATATTCCAATGGATTAAAATATTTTGTAGCTTAAATAGGTTGTGGAATTTATAATAAAAACATATATGAAAAATATTTTAAATGCATTTGACTTAGTTTATAGAGGATCATTACTTTTGTTGAAGATATCAGTAGTCATAAAGGATATTACAATTAGAGTGATGATACTAAAATTAGGACTAGTGTATTTGCATCACTAGTATATTAATTAAAATTTATTTAAAGTAAGAAACGCTTATAAATTACATAGTGGTATGGTGGAATATAGAACTTTAATTGGCATTAATTTCTGGTGACTTATGTGTCATCTGTAAGACCTTTATTTTCTTAGTGTAACATTTTTTCACTGTGCTGTAGTAGGTCAAGCTCAATAGTTCTTTATCTTATCAATAAATGAATTTAGCAAAAAAGCTTGCATAAGATGTTACTTGGAGTAAGCAAAGAGAAAATCTGATTTTATTTGTTTTAATAGTCTATTACTATAACACAAATGTGAGACATATTCTGCTGTATGAAGTTACTTCAAAACATGAACTAGACTCCAGAGAAGAAAAAATGTACACATTACTTTAGCCAGGCTTAGGTTATTCTGCATGTCAGAAACTTCTGAGATAAATGAAACTCAGCTGGTCTCATGGCATCTCTGACAATGTATTCCCACAATGTATTCTGATACATTTACTTTTGGAACAGGAGGCACTTAATTGTGAAAGTATCATGAAAAACATACTGAGATTAGAACAGTATCCTATGGTATTCAGTGACAGAATTACTTATGCATCAGGGAGCAGTATCACTTTGTTATCTGCTTGTCTCTATGACCTTTAGGGTACAAGGAAAAAGGGACCCTAATATCTCTGTAGGTTAGTGAGTATTATTCTTATATTGTGTAAAGCAGCATATGAAAGATATTCTACTGGTACTGAATGAGTTGTTCATGTTTGATGTTGCCAACCATTTACTTAATAATTTTCTCACTGTTAAAGTAACATTCTTTTTACTCTTCATTTCAGTCTAATACCAATGCCACCTTTTTTTGGTTTTGCTGTGACCTATTATGCTTTTGTTTCCTTTTTTTTTTTTTTTTGAGGTATTTGCAAGTTTAATGATAGTAAAAGTATTATAAAGTTGGAAGATATTGCTAATGCAAAAAAAAAACTTAGATAAGAAAAGTTAGACAAGTTTCTCAGCTGGAATGTAAGAAACTGATTAAATTTAACACCAAAAAGTTATAGAGAGTAATAGTAAAAGTTCCTAACGGTGATGTTAACTTGATTCTTGAAGATATCTTTTTCTGTGATGTTGGTGGGAGTTTGTGCTTATCTTACATAAAACTTTTTTTAAAAAGTCTGACAAGGTCAGTTGAGTGGAGGATGGTTATGGGATACTGGTATGATGGAAATAAAATGCAATTTTGCTATGCATTAGTGAATTTAGTGGACATAGGAAACATAACTGTGCAGGCATTGAAAAGATGTAATTTTATTATTCTGTAGTTCTAGTCACCTCTGTTTAAGAAAGATTAATTTAAACAACCATAGAGAACCCCAAGGATGACTAGAAGTATCAGTTATAGAGAGAGAGACTTGAGAAGAGTGGTTTATTTAGCTGAGGCAAACAAAACTTAAGAAGGAAATATGGCTACTCAGAATAAATGCATGGTTATAAATTGTGACTAGAAACTCTGCCAGCAGTGAAAGTCTGAACTACTTTTCAAAACTGTCTGGCAGCAGTCATATGAAAGGTTTGTGGAAGAATATGTGTCAAAATTGTAATTCCTGGAGATAAAAAATTCTGGTGGATAATCAATTATTTTGTATATGTTTCTGTGAGTATGATTTTCTCAAAGGGGTATTAATATTAAAAAAAAAAACAACCTCTTTATTTCTTATTTGCACTGTACTTATTTGGTTGTTCAGAGACTCTTTTTCTTGACAGTAGGAGTGCAAAACAAAAATCTTTGGACTAGAAAAATTTTTTCTCATTTTCTTTCTTTAATTTTTGTTTTATTCATATGATGTACTCAGCATTTCCATAATTAAAAGTAAGTTATCAGGAAAATTCTGCAGAATTTCAACCTTTGTTTGTAACATGGAAAGATACCTGTAGCCCTGATTGGGTTTTGGCTTCATGAAGCAAGCTAAAGCCAAAAAGACACTTGGAATTATTGTCATTAGTTTTATTCTGTAGATTTTTTGAGAAGGGGGATTCTTTTAATAATTTCCAGCTTTACTTGGTGGTCTGTATAGTATGACAAAGATCATTCTACTCCAACTACATTTGCAGATTCACAGGCTCTTTAGCAAAATTTTTTAAACAAATTTAATATTAAAATATTAATATGGTGGTTGCAGAGTAAGGTCATATAATGACTCCTCATTTTGCTAATGTAATTTTTTCAAAATTGCACAACAATCAGGATATATTCAGTACTTTTAAATCACAAACCTGCTTTTATAGTTAATATCATAATGTGGTTGGGGTTTTTTTTCTCCATCCAATTCAATACGTCTTACTGAAACTTCTGAGAAGATCTTGCCTTGAGAATTAACTTTTTAACTGGAGACAGGTCTTATTGACTGGTGAGTGAGAAGAAGAAAACAGATGTCTAATAGGAAAATACCTTTGCATTTCACTTTTAAAATAGGAATTTTCCAGAAGTAGCTACAAAACACTTCCCATGTAACTTGGAAATAGTTTATAGTACAAGTCTGATAGTGTATTCAGACATTAAACCAATAGATTAAGATAACTGGCATTTTAATAATGATCGTAACATTGAGAATGATACTGTTCTGAAAGAAAATTTAAATAGAGACACTTTGAAATCATGTGTGCACAATTCATTTTATAATGTCTATATAATTCTTTCTGAAATGTGTGTTCTTTAGTGGAAACTGAGGATGCCAGAATGCTTTTAATCAGATATAAAATAGTGAAGGAGTAAATATCTGACAGGAAAACAGATTTTGAAAAATTGTGTTGTACAGAAACAGAAGAATCCTTCACTGCCTACTCTTCATGATACTGCCTTTGGAAAGTTAGCAATGCAAAAAAACAGAAAGCTCTTAAAATGAGAATGAGCATTGTAGGGATGCTTGTAATGCCTTTCTGATAAATATAGCTGTGTAAAACATGACGTGCTTCATATTGCAATGTGAACATGCAATAGTTCAATATCAAGCGAGAGATTATTTGTTGAATACCTAAATGTTTCCCTTAAGCGGTATTGCATTGTCTTTTGAAAAGTCTTACTGTTGTTACAAAATAGGTTTTATTAATCTTAAATTAGAGGTATTCTTAATGACTAAAACAGTTTCCAATCATACTTCTACCTTCAAGATAATATTATTTATAATAATAAAAGCTTTCTTCTGGAAATCAAAAAACCCATCTATTAAGTATTACTGTTAGTGAGTTTTGCAGTAAATTCAGTGCTCCAACATCATTAATTTCTCCATTATTTCTTCCATAATTTCTTGTCTAGCATATTTCTTTTAATATTAATTTCAAAGTGTATGGTAATGAAGAGATGCTTGTGTTTTCTATTAGAGAGTGAGGTAAGTTTCCGTAGAAGTCTGATTCTACAATCACTATTTGGTATACTGTATCTTAAAGTTAGTTTGACATGTAAATAGGTGTAATTTGCTTAGCTGCAGGGATAAAACCTGATTTATTTTTACTACCAAATTATATGGAGAAAGAATTGACCTTCTCTTTTTAATTTCTGACATTCAGTTCATATTTTACTGACAATTGTACATGTCACTTCAAACTGAATTTCAGACCTTTTACTGAAGTTGATAAAAAGCTGTCTATTCATTTTTAAAAAGCACAGTCCCAGTTCTGAATGAGAACAAAAAAGATTACACTTGAATTCAGTGAATCTTAAAAATATAGATTCAGGCTTGTTACCTAAATTAGTTTTAAAATTCCAGTGATGATCTTCTCCTTTCAATTCAGAGCCCAAGAAAACTTTTAATACCTTATTATTCATAAGAACAAGACCCTATTATGCTCAAAGGTCTGTTTGTCTCATTTCTAAAGGGGATTGGCATGTAACAGTTGGAGAAAGTATAATCAACAAGGTAAATATTTCATCTGTATTCTCCAGTGTACCCTCCCAGTTTCTAACTCTCAGTAACTTAACAGCTTCCCAGCTGTGATGTTGAATAAAATTTTTTTGCATTTAGGAAGACTGGATGGACCTTTCCTAATCCTCTTAAATGTATTTATTAATTGATCCCCACAATATAATTTGTCAATTAACGCTACTGGTATTTTATGCATTTTGTGAAAAAAAATCTTCCTTTGATCTTAAAATTATTACTGATAGTTTATTTTTGCTTGTATTATGAAAAAGAAATTAGAAGTATTGTTATCAGTTCACACCTCTACTGTTCATGGTTCTGATGTATGCTGTTCAGTCATCACTTTATCTGAACAGAACAGTTCTAGCCTACTTTGTTTTTTCTACTAAGGAAGAAATGTTCTGTACCTTGGATGATCCATGCTGCTTTTTTCTTTATCTTCTCAACTTCTTTTACACCCTCTCTAGAGTCATGTGAGTACAAAGTTTTGCAGCAACCAAGTAAGGTGAATGTGTTGTCTGACATAGTAAAGCGTTATGACCATTACTTAATGTTTACTAATAATTGAAACCATTTTATTTGCCTTTATTGCTGTTGCCAAATGCTGTTCCTACATTTTCAGGTAACTATCTGTAGGGGCTTTGGCATTTGATTGTATAATTAGGATCGTTTATTGTTTTCCCGCGTGTATATTACTCTGCCTTTACTGATAATGAACTTAATCTAGCGTGCCCTTTTCAGGCCAGCACATAAGCCTTTGGAATCATGCTAGTAACTTCTCCACATTGCAGGAACTGAATACTCAGTTTCATCCCTCATTACTGTACTTCAGCAAGTTACTACTATATTAAAGGACTTTCCTTTTTATTCTGTTGCTCTTTAGTCTCCATAAGAATCTTCTGATGGATTTGGTGTTCTGTGTCTGGAATTTCAGACACCTAACTGTGCTAAATATCCTTTGGAAGCATCTTCTATAGACAGTGGAGTAAGAGGAATCTTTTCCTGGGACAAACTCAAGCTATCGTCTTCTAGCAAACAGTAAGGTGCAATAGAAGCAGGTCTGTAAAACAATCAGTCATAACTTTGCATCTGTACCATATGGGTTATGGAAGATTTATGTCTGGGTATCTCTGCTTTGGTTTTTTGCACTGAATACCCATTGGCAGTTGGAATAGGCTAACTTAGCCCTTGGAGTACATTTTTTAATTTAGCTTTATCTGAATGGAATCCAATTCAAGAGCTTCAAGATTCGTTTCAAAGGAAGCATACTTCCCCTAACTAATGCACTAACACAGACCTTTCTCACATGGAATAAGCTTAACTCCCATTCAGAATCACCCTCAGAATCACACCCCTGTCTCTTCTGTAGCTTTTCACTCCAGAGATATTAGAGTTTCATAGGTAGGAATGCACCATTTTATCAAAGGTTTCTAAAAATGCCAATACAAACACAGATCTATCCTTGTCCTTGCAGCAAATGCCTGCTATATGGCTTTTAAGATGTTTTTAATCTTTCAAGTAAATAATATTTTCATGTGTATCCATTAATTTTATGATCCATGTTACCCATTTGATTGCTGTCGTATCTTCTGTGGGCTGTTCTGTTGCTCTCAGTATTTGCTTACAGGATAGGATACACCCTACAGGAGCAGATGCAGAAATTTACTTTAAGATAAATTGTTGTCAGAAGCTTTGCTACAAATAATTTATTATTAAATGTAGCATTTAAACATTTAGAACTGCTGGTGTATCTTCATACACTTGCCATCTACTTCAAGTATTTTTTCCTTTAATATTTAATAGAAGCCGTCAAACTGCAGGGCTCAGCTATAGTTTGTACTTTGATAATACCTCTCACTGGTTTTCTTCCTTCTACCCCATTTCCACGGAATCTATTTTTCAGTCTCCCACTCATCCCAACACTTTGGAAGGATGTAAGTTTCAAGCAGAGACAAAAATTTTCAGGTTCAATACTTTTAATTTCTAGTGCTTCTGAAGAGTTTCTCCTAGCAAAATCAACAAATAAGGCAAAGAAAACACTGGTTCATGTTTCTATGCTGCTTTATTTCTTTGAATAAGCAGGGTTACTTAATGTACAGGAGTTTTATGAGCCTGTGAAATACTTTCATCCCTCCTGCTGCATCCTCTACATTGTCCACTGTTCTGCAGTAACTTTATCTCTCTCTATTTGTATTATTTTGAATATGTCTTTTACCTAAGAGGAATATATGTTCTTAAGCTTAAATATTAAAATTTGCATCATAATGATGAAACACATATTGTATTTAAGTAGCTTGTCTTCAACACTTCTGAAAATATTTAAGTAAATAGAATATCTTTGTCTGGCATTTTAGTGCAGACAAAGTAGGTGACTGCTAGTCACTACTACAAGGAGATTTAGCAATTAGAAACTACAGAAACAAGATGTTTTCTTAAACATAAATGGTAGTTAAGTTTGGAAAACAAATTTTAAATGTCCTAAATTCTTGGTAATCTTCTGGAAGAAATGGTTGAAAGTTTGAGTTAGAAATTGCTATGTTACCCATAATGATAGGACTAAGGAAAAAGTGATATTGAGTATACTGGCAGATTGGCAGCAAACTAGGAGACAACTCTGTATTCTGTGGCAAGATAATCACTAAAGAAGGTTCTTTTACTCTGAGAGTGTGGAAATACAAGCTGAGATAAGATGCTCATAGGGCTATTATAAATGTAAATTATACTTTATGATTGGAAGTGACCTCTAAAGTTTATTTGGTCCAAACCCCCATGCAGGAACAACTTGGCTCATGTAGCTCAGAACTGTGCCTGAGTTCTTTTAAAATTTCCCTGGATCAAGATTCTATAACCTCCATGGAAAACATGCATTCTTGCTATCCTTCTGTCATGCTTGCTTGACTTTGAAGAAGTTGACATGTTTTGAAGGGCACATCCTAGCCCTTTTTGCCCTCTTTGTCCTGCAGGAAATTTTTTTAATTCTGCTTTATTCTTATTAAAACATTGGCACACACTTCTAATGACAACAACCTGAAGTTGGTATGACTCTTGAGAAGGTTAGATTTATACATGAAAAGCAAAGCCTTGGTATTAGTTTCCCTGAAGCATTATTTCTTTGTCCAATACCTCGTCTTGGTAGCACTGCTTCTGCACCACAACTACTATTGAAACTGTTATAATAGAAAAAAGGGGAACCAGCCTGGACTTGTTATATTTTGAGCTCTGTTTCAGCCAGAACCAGTGGGGAGAAAAGGGAAACCCCTCTGCAGAAATACATAATAATCTGAAATTTTTTTCATGTAGTTGTAAATGGACGAAAACAGTGAAGCACAAGGTATCCCACATTCCTAACTCTCCAACATACTTTGTAAGGGATTGAATTTTGTCTTTTTTTTTTAATTTATTATTAAATGAATGATTGAATAAGTTTTCAATAAGAGATGATAGAATTATTATTCAGTTATTTGAATCTCTTTACTTTTTTTGGAACATTATTTGATGAGTTCCATGAATTGATTATGCATTTATGACTAAATATTTATTGCTTCCTTTTTTTTCTTATTTTCACTGCCTCCCTTGGTGTTGTTTTGTTGGTTTTTTTTTTGCAAGAGGAAGAACAGAAGCTCCCAATTAATTTTTGCCTGTACCATTCATTATTTCATGTACTTCTAATATAATAATCTTTATTCTTCAATGTTTTGAAGTGATCAGTCACAGAGTTTTGGTTCCTCAGGCTTTTTTTTTCTAAATCCTTAGCCTATCTCGCTGCTTCACTATCTCTGAACTTTTTAACCCTGAGGTTTTGTTTGAAAATAAGTAATCATTACTTCTTACAATATTTTGGATTATTTGCACTGTATTTTTTTTCTGCTTTTCATTCTATTCCATGTTTTCCAAATTCTAACCTTTGTTTACTGCTTAGATACAGCTCCCTAGTGAGCACAGTCTTTTTTATTTATTTGTGAATGATTGATGAGTTGGCCTTTTTCTTGAGGTCGTCTTCCCAATTTGCTGGAGGGGTTTTTTTCACCTGTATGGCTTGTTTTGCATTTAGTAATACTCATTGCATTTCAGGTCATGTGTTCATTCAGTTACTTTGGTAATGAGCAGGACATATTACTGCTAACATTATTGCTATTTTGTCCTGTTTTGTAGAAGTTTTTGGGAATTCAGTATGAGAATGATGTCCTTTTTTCTGAAAATTATGTGAAAGTCCACTGTGAGTCGAGCAGATTAGACTGCTGGAGCTCCTGCATCTAAAAGTGTGTTTATATGCAAATTGGAGTAGTGCTTTCCCATACAGGTGAAACCAGTTTGTGTTGGAAACTGTGTCATTACACAATTCATACCATAATTTTCAGTTAGATATAACTTCTTAAAATATTTCTGAAGTAGTGGTTTTCTTCACCACCTGTTATTCTTATGTCTTTGTTATTATCCATAGAATCATTAATCAAAACATGCTTAGAATTATTGTTCTTTCTGGGAAAAAAATGCATATGTATTAGGATATTTTGATTTTGTATTTCTGAGAAAGACATGAAATATCCAAATAGTAAAACTGCAGGTCTGTAACCTCATAGTACTCTTCACTGCTGCATTAAGCAATAAAAAAGTGATTTATTGGATTTTTAACTTAGATATCATTGATATCTTTCCTGCAATAATGAATGCAGACCATTGTTTACTAAGTCAACCTTGTCAGTGAAAAACTCTTCAATAATATATTTAGTCAAAATAAACAGATTAATTCTTTTGTGGTCTGTGATGAAACAATCATGGATGGCTGTTTTCTTTCTTATATTTGCATGTTGAATTTGAATAAGGCACAAATAGATCTAGATTAAATACCTTTTTTATTAAAAAGTATATTTGACTTGCAGGCACTGTTTTAATCAGTAGCTACCTAATAAACTGATAGGGCTTTTATATTATGATTACTTTTTATTTGAAAGTTTTTTTTAAGATGTTTGGAGTTCATGTTTATGTTTATTATTAAACTTTACCTTATCTGTAAAGTAGTGGAAAGCACCAACCATATCAATATATTTTTAGATATTTTATTTGTGAGATCAAACTACAGCAATAAACAATAATGACATGGAATTTCTTGCCCCCTCTAAAAATGAAACCAAACAAATTTGTTTTCAGGTGACCTGAATATTGGTTGACATTTAGCAAAGAAATTACTGGGCATTATTGCTCAGATCTCTAACTAAATTAGAAGATGTAAATGTATTTTACTGTGGAAGAAAAAATGTCATAAATGCTCAATATTCAGAAGAAAACAGCTGATTTTCATTTCTTAAACCTTGATGTCTTTCTTAATTATGTATCCAAATCTTATATACTGAACTTAACAGTTGTCTTTCTCTTCAGTACATGTGTTACATGTACTCTCTGATTTGGGGTTTTTTGCCACAAAATACTTGGATTATCACCAAGTGAAATAGAATTTACTTTCAGTAAATCCCTTTTGGAAACAAAGATGAGTGAAGAGCTGCATGACTCAAGCTCAGGAGAGGTGACTGATGTCTGCCATTTAGGCTTTGCCCTTAAAAATATGCTTTTATTTTTGGCCATCCCTGAATTGATCAGGCAATTGTACTAGATCATCATTATAGGTCCTTTCAAGAGCAATTGAAAAGGCCCTTCCCTTCCCTTCCCTTCCCTTGCCTTGCCTTCCCTTCCCTTCCCTTCCCTTCCCTTCCCTTCCCTTCCCTTCCCTTCCCTTCCCTTCCCTTCCCTTCCCTTCCCTTCCCTTCCCTTCCCTTCCCTTCCCTTCCCTTCCCTTCCCTTCCCTTCCCTTCCCTTCCCTTCCCTTCCCTTCCCTTCCCTTCCCTTCCCTTCCCTTCCCTTCCCTTCCCTTCCCTTCCCTTCCCTTCCCTTCCCTGACAAAAATCTACCTCACGGTCTTCAGTAGTGTCAAAGAGTTCCCTGGTTAAGGTTCTCTACCAGATCTCATAGATAAGTTTCTTCTCAATTTTTAGCCAAAGACAAAATCATATTATACACTGTACAATGTACATCTGAAAGTGCTAACTTAAAAAAAAATAATTGACTATTCCATGATTCAGAATCACCTCTATATTTTATTATGCTTATGACTGTGGTACCTCATGATATTTGTTTAGAATCATATTTTGTTCTTTTTAATGAAATGTCCATTTTACATATGTAGATAATAAAAAAACTTAATTATTTCCTACAATGTAGAATAAAGGAGAATAAAAAATCTGGTACTAAAAATATAATCTCATGGGACTACATATGACAGCTAGGCTAGAAGAGCATTATTTAAGATGAAGCTTTTTAAACTTGAAAGTCAGGAGCTACCAGACTTGCAGCTGCCTGAATAACTCAAATTCCGATCATCTGCACTTTCTTTCTTTGCACTGAATGTAAGATTTAAAGTTTGAAAAAGTGTTGAATTCAGTGGTGCAGATATACAAAGAGGGAATTTAACATTGTGCAGACAATTAATCCGGTTGTTTTTTAGATGTCGACTTTTCATTTTGATGAATTTCTGGAATCATTTTAGTATTTTTAAAATGAAATTACTAGGGATATGAGTTTATTTTCTTTCTTTAAGAAAAGAGATAAAACTTCTTTTCTAACAAAGTATAACTTTCTATGACCTTAGCATTTATTGCATCTGTAAATCTTCAGCAACATGTTACAAAGAGTGGCAGGAGGAGAGTCTAATACAGATTTGCTTTATCTGCTCCACAATACCTTCTTTGATATCTCCTAAGTCTGTCTTTTGTGACAGCTTTTTCCCAGAATTAGAAAGTACATATTCAGTTAGACTGGCAATCTACTAAAATTTGCTTGTACATTGCAAATAAGGAGTTTATAATATTTTGTGATTTTTATACCTTGGCTAAAGCTTGAGTTTTTAATCACAATGGAAACGCACTTTCCAACCTGAGTGAATTCCCTTGCTAAACAATCATAGAATAGTTTGGATTGAAAGGGACCTTTTCAGGTCACATAATCCAACCCAGGGACAACTTCAACTAGATCAGGTTGCTCAGAGCCCCATCAAGCCTGGGCATCACCAGCTCTCTGGGCAACCTGTTCCAGTGTCTCGCCACCCTCATCATAAAAAACTTCCTCAACATCTAATGTGACTCTACTTTAGTTCAAACCCATTAACCTTTCTCCTGTGTCTGCAAGCCCTTCAAAAAAAGTTCATCCCATCTTTCTTTTAAATCCCTCTTAAGTACTGAAAGGCCACAATGAGGTCTCCCCAGAGCCTTCTCCAGGATGAACAACCCCAGCTCTCTCAGTCTGACTTCATGGGAGAGGTGTTCCATTCCTCTGATAATTTTTGTGGCCTTCCTCAGAACCTGCTCCAACAGGTCCATGTCCTTCCTGTGCTAGGTGTGGGAATCCAGGGCTTCCCTCTGGCTGCCCTGGAAGGTCTGGGACCCTGGCAGGGGGTCAGGAACCCCCCTGTACAGAGCCCCGAGAGACACTGTCTGTGATCTCTGTCCATAGAATAGAGTTTTCAATCTTACAGGAAAAATTACAAGCTCTGAGTTTTTGATATAAGTAATAATTAAGTGTGGCACAGGTGCAAAAGTAAAATTTTAGGATTCTAGATTAGAGGTCCAAAGGGGACAAAATAGAAGAAATTATGTCTTGTCCTTTTTATCCTTCTTCATGCCCTCCATGTTTCACTGTAGTGTTGACATTTTTCTATTAGTTTAAGCTAAAGACACACTGTTCAATGTCAATGATAAATATTAGCACATTATTATAAATATAGCACAGGTAGTTTCTGCTATATGATGTTTGTAACATCCCACTGAGGGGCAGAGCCCCACATGCTGCCCTACAAAACAAACCTACAACAGAGCAGCAGAACATGTTATAAATAAGCAAGAATAAACAACCTTAAAAACCAACACAGATAAATTATAATTTCTTCTTTAGAAACAGAGCAAAAAACCAGAAACTTTTCTACAATCTCAAAATCATCAATACCACAGATTCCAACACTGGGGACACCAGAACTGGATGCAGTGTTGCAGGTAGCACCTCACCAGTGCCGAGTATAGGGGCAGAATCCCCTCCCTCATTCTGCTGGCCATAAAAATTCATATTTGACACTGTCAATGTTCCTGCCTGTATTGTCTTTCATACAATACTCTGTGTTGAGTGTCATGAGGCAGGAAAAAGTTATTCAATTATTCTTCATCAGTGACTATACTCATTAGAGGTCAGAGAATATTTCCCAAACAAATTAATCTTGAAAAATTATATTTATGGAAAACTTCCGTAGATCTTCCAGAATTATACTTGCAGAAGTGTGCAAACAATTCAGTTGATATCCTCTTCATATGTCAGCTTCAAGAAGATGGCCATTGTTTATATAGAGTGATTTTAGAACCTCTTAGTACTCAAGATAGATAAATACAGATTATACCCATATATGTATATATCTAAAATTGCCATTAATACTTGTTTACTGACTAAATAATTATAAGCTACTTATTAAATAATTATAAGCTACTGATTAAATAATTATAGGTCTAGTTGTAGGAACAATTTTGAAGTTTTAAAGCTGTGTACATTTTAAGACATCAATATCCCTAATGTTATTCATCTTATAAACAGGAGATTTGCAGTTTAGTCTGTGGAAAGTAAAAGGAAATATGGAGTGGCAGAGGCAAAGGGAAGTCTTCTATAGGGGGAATATTACAACAGACTCTCTATTTTCTAATATTAGTAAATATGCACTTCTATTCTGTTATTCATATTTGTTCTTTTATCTGTCCCATTCAGAGTTTTTGCAGGCCTAAACTAACACAATGAGTAGCCACATTATAAGGCTAAAATCACACTAGGAAGCCCAAATAACATCTAAAAGTGACAGATTCAGTTCAGTAGGTGATTTTTATAGTACTTAGACAGTAACCCTAAAGTAAATAAATTTGACAATATCATGGAAGAAAACAGTGAAGGAAAAAAAGTATGACTTTCTATAAAATAGATCATGTTAGACTGCATGTTTTTTCTGATTGAAAAGCATCTGCTTTAAGTGTAATGCAGTGAAACAAATCCATCTTGATTTAAGTAAAGTTTTTTATATAGTCTTGTATAAAAAAGTCTAAAACAAAAACATTCTTCCGTTTGGTTATTTTGTATACTTCTATTTAATTTAACAATAACAATTAATATATGAGTCTCAACTTTTTAAACAAGATCAGTAGAGTGTCTGACTGAGAGCTCTTAGTGTTTCTTATTCTGTCTCTTCTGTTGTCTCACTAATTAATGCCAATTATTAAGTTCAATCAGGAAGAGATGACACCTTCTGTACTAAGAGGTCATTGCATAGGCAGCTTTGATTCTGTTATGCATAATTTCAGAAACAACCCAGAAAAACTCCATTTAAAAATTATATTTCTTGAGGAAAAATGTAGACACTTTGTCATAAGGCAATGGGAAATTAAAGTAAATTTAATTTTTAGTTCTTATACAAAAAGCTTGAAGAAATCCAAGCAGTATTAAAGCAAAATTATTTTCAAATATTTTTATTTTCTCAAATGCCAAATTTATTTGTATTTTTCAACATACTATTTCATTAAATACTGGTCTATTTTTGACCTAAAGTGTTAGTAAAGGACCAAAAATAAACCTGGATTTAATGCATTGTTTTCTGCAGGAGTCAAATGAAGAAGTGATGAAATAAGTTTATCTTTACTTCTCTGGTAGGCATTTCTCTATATGAGAACAGTTTTGGAAGTTATGTTTCAATGTGTCTGATTGAAAAAAATATTATTATATCTAGTGGTATCTTTTCTTGTCTATGTAATAAATCATAGTATATATTCAGTAGTTAGATTTCCACAGTACATTTATTTTGTTTGAAAAAAAAATTCTAAATGTTCAGATAAACCATAATGGTGTCTCATTTTCCACCAAACTTCTTAGAGAGTACTTTATATAAAGGGTCATAATGTTTGTGTCTTCTTTTGGTAGCTGCTCTTTTTTTCACATGGAATTGTTTGTATTCTGTACCAGGTTCTACAGCCCTCGTGACCTGCATGCTAATTAGTTCTCTGTCAGTTTAGTTCCGGCATAACTGACAATTTTTGATGATACCTGGTTATATTCAGGGGTCAGACTTCCATTGGTCCTGTTCTAGTCAAGATCTTTTCTTTCTTTGCCTTTCTAGATTTCAAGTGTATCCTGGCTCACTCCAATTGCAGTCTGCATTTCGGTAGAATGACTGAAGCTGACCTCTCAAACTGGCTGGATGAAACTTCCTATTTCTGTCCATCTTTTCCAGTAATTTATTCTGTGATATCACAGTGTTTCAAATCAACATGTGTTGTTGTTTTCAGGGTTAGTAAGTAGGATTTTGTAGAATACAAGTCTGGGAAATGTAAATTTTAAAAAAATTAAAGTGGAAGGCTTCACTGGGTCAATTAGACAGGAAAAACATTTTCTCTATAGAGAAAAGCAGACTTTAAATGGAGATGTATAATATAAAGGAACAATTGTATTCTCTTACTTCAAGGTTTATTTTATCTATTCAGCTTGAAAGATTCTTTGATAAGTATACTGCATGACAGTACAGTTTTATATGACTGTGAAAATAACCTTGGGCTATTTCATTTGAGTGTCTTTACTGTGTTCCTCTGTGAGTATATTTACATACCATGAAAAAATAGTTCTGTTCAGTTAGATACATGACTTGTTTGTTATGGGTTTGACCAAAGCAATGAACTGGACTTAAAGGTTTTGCACATCTTTCTAGCTTGGAGGAGAAAGTGTTAATGAAATTCATGTTTCTATGCAGTTTTGTTTATTTACAAGGAAGTGTGATGTCCTGCTTTCCTAAAAATTAGGGAATTCAAGGATGGGAAAAACCTTCAACTCATGACAAGTGCTTTTTCAGTCTTCACTCTGACTAAAAGCCTAATTTCAAGCTTTCTCTATAGAAGAAGCTTTCTGCATAGAACCTATACCCCAGAGATTTTAACTGCCCTCCCTCATTCACACACAAATAAAAAGCATACTCTGCCCAATATGATGCTCACAAAAACTGTTAGTTCCACAGAGACCATACAGTTTGTCAGTAAGAAATACCATAGAAATAAGAGTTTTTCTAGCGCTTTATGCAACTTATTACCTAATCTTTAATTTTACTGTAGTTAAAAACATTATTAAAAGTATTGAACATAATAGCAAGTGATGAAAACAGCATGAGGATATGTACATATATGCAGAATTTTTTCTTTATTTTTTTAAACCTTTTAGGATTTGTTATTGTAACTGTGGGTGCAGAATATTTTGACTGCAAAAAGTTGATTATTTGGTATGGGAATCACATTGTACAATAAACCTGTTCAGATTTTCAGAATAATTTCAGACATTCAAGTTTCAGATGTTTGAATTTCT
Source organism: Lonchura striata (assembly GCF_050655825.1). Lineage (NCBI taxonomy): Eukaryota > Metazoa > Chordata > Aves > Passeriformes > Estrildidae > Lonchura > Lonchura striata. The sequence goes on along the minus strand of NC_140705.1, from coordinate 77,877,949 downwards.
TAGTGTGATTATCTGATTTTTGGCTTGTCATATTCACAGTTTGCAAGCTAATATTTTCAGAAGAATTTTATTAAGAGGCATTAAACCCACAATTTTCAGGAGGTTGTAGGGCTGAGGATGGGAAACTTTCTTCTACAACGTGTTAGGGTTTTTTCCACTTTGCTCATGTCAGTGGTTTTCTACTCTCTCAGCCACCTGGAGAGTGTTTTATACTATGGTAGGAAATCTTGGTGAAACTCTTTTCCTTGCCTTCTGCTTTTGTTCACTGTTGGGAAAAAAAAAAAAAAAAAAAAAAAAAAAAAAAAAAAAAAAGGAAGATAGAAACATACTTACACTCATGAACTTCTAGGGGCTGCACAATGTAATAGCCTTCTTTTATATAATATGGAAAGTACCATAAGTACTACTCAAATGTTACATTCGTCTTACCCTTACAGAGGGATTTTGTCCAATGTTCTATGATTTATTCTTTTTCTCTAGATAAGCAGAGAAAAAAACCCAAAACAATAGAACAAAAAATCCACTATTTTCCATGTTCAGGTAAGTTTAAAAGCTACAATAAGAGAGAAAATTAAACTTTCACATAATACCACCTACTTTTCTGAATAATAAAATTAGAATATTTAAAAACAAGCATATAACATTTATGTTGGATTCTGAAGTGTTCTGAAACATTCACATCCAGAGCTTGTATTGAGACAGTGTGTTCAGGAAACTGTCAATATAAATATGTTTACAAAGCAGATGTAAATGCAGATAATAGATTACTATATGTCACATGAAAAAAGTGAAAAATGAAAGTTTAGTAGAAGATAGTGTCTCAATTCTGCTTTCAAAATATGTCTAAATGTGGAAACAAAATCACAATTCAGTTAGAAGTGTTTGAAATTTTGAATTGCATGTTGAAATCCTCATCAGTATATTTCTATGGTATTATAATAAAGAACCCAAACCAACCAAAACAAATCAGAGAAGCCCCACAGGTGCAGATGACAGAAGTAGATTTCTGTCTATTTTTCATTATATAAACGTAACCTTTCTTGATGATTTGAAAAGGAGTTGTTGGCAGATGAGATGCATGTGATTCCTTTGATACACACTGTTAGAAAGAAGTTTTCCTGACACACTGGTTTGATTCAGCTCTCACAACAGCTTGTAAGAGATAAGGAGGTTGTCAGAAAGCTATTACTGGATGCTCAGGGGCTGCTTTTGAAGTTACTCTTAAATGACAACTAATGAGAAGCTTTTTTGATAACTTATCCTTCAGTGTAGTTAGATGCTATAGTTATTTCTAGCTTTGTTTGAAAGCTTAAGTATGAAGTATGGCTTTATTTGCTGTCTTTAATATAAAATCCACCCTACCACAGTTCACTAATTTCCCATTTCTGTTTTGTGGGGTTCTTTTGTTTTGGTGTTTTAATGGTGCATATCTTCCTTTTTTGCTGTGGCTAAACAGAAATGTTTTTGCATATTGAAGATGGCAGAAAGTTTGAATTCAAAACTCTAGTGTTCGGGTGATTACAGTGAATATGCTTGCCATGATGACAAGAAATACTTTATTAGCCCCAAAATTATAAATATATTTTGTAAGATAAGCATATGCTTGTATCTGAGGAACTTGTAGGGTTATGAAGAGGTCAATTATAAGTGTTTTTTTTTCCATATAAGTTATTTGGGACATATTTGGCTGAAGTTACATGAAGAAGTGGAAACTGGTTTTGCCTCCAGATGTACTTTTTAATAATCCTTGACCTTTTTGTTTTTAACCTGAACATGGCAGTTAATAATGCTGTTGAGGGCTGAAGGCACTGTGATATGGAAAGAGCTATTTTTAAAGATTTAGAATTGTCATTCTAATAATCTACAGAAGATAAGATATTTAAATAAAATATAAGCAATGAAAACATGAAGCAATGCAATAACAATAATACAAATATCTTCCATTTCAATGTTCTTACCTGTTACCTTGTGAAGGATTAGTTGTTCAAAATTTTCTCATACAAATTACAAAGTGTATTTATTAATGTGGTTGGGTAGTTTAATAATAGGCATTAAATTTTGTATGTGGAATCATAAACCTGGCTAAATAATTCCAAAAGACTAGTTCTGACATAACCAGGTCTAGTCAGGCACTTTTGCCACAGAGAAAGATGGAATGTGAATTCTTAATTGTTCTCATCTCACAGAGAGCTCTCAAAATGAAAGTTACTAGATTAGTATTCTGTTTTCAATAACATATCCTGTATTGAACTATGATGGAGCTGGTACTCAAATAAAATTGTTTCCTTTGTATCATTAAATTGGTACTCCAGGATATTTCATCAGTTTGGCAATAGATGACAATAATCCATTACTTAAAAATCAGTGTTACTAACAAGCCTGTGGAATAAACTGAGGATTTGGCTTCTGATCAATCAGCTGGGATTTCCACAGACTTTACTGGTCATTGAAGCAAACTGTCATGAGTATGATGATACAATCTTTATTTGTAAATTGTGAACTAGATGCTTTCCACAATATATCCTGGGACACTGAGAGGCCTGGCTTTTTAGGGAATGCTTTTCAGTCTCCCTGTTTAGGTGCCTTTTCCTCAGAAAGAGGATAGAGGTTGAGAGAGGAAATGGTTACATGCTCTCATACTTTCTCCCTTGCATGGAATCTGGGCGTAGCTAGGGATTATCCTAGTGCTGAGAAGCTGGAAGTTATTCTTGTTCAGATGCAGTTTAGACCACATCTTGGTCAATGGATGGGGCCTTAGAACCTATATTTGGCTGGTGATAAGAAATTGAAGGATTGGGTGTTACTGTCACAGGCATGAAGTTTCAATTTTGGAGTCTTATTTGAGAGCATATTCCACTGGCAGACAAAGTACAAAATATAGTGATGAAGAAAACTGCAATGCTTGCAAGTATGAAATTAAGAAAAGATCAAATGTTAACAATACAATGCATAAGAAATCCTCATTCAGTGAAAAGTATCCTTACAGGAAACCATTGAGGCTAAGAAATTATTCTGCTCAAGGATCAGAACTTTAGTTTTTGGTTAAAAAAAATTTTCATTATTTGAATAATACACTCATCCTTATAAGTTTATAAGCTTCATTCATCTGTGTGAGAAACACGTTTTTAACAGGCATTTTTTTTTAACCTTCTACTGAACTATCAGCATCAGCCATTATGAGATTTGAGATTGTTTGATGCTCTCACTTATAATGGCAGATTTCTATTTCTTATTTTTAAAGCCTGCTGGACATTATCACTTTATCTCTTTCCACTTTTTCCCACTTTCTTCTTCCTCCCTGCAGAACTTGTACCAATCTTTGGGGCTTATGGTGTGTGCCAAACTCCATAACCATTCTACCTCAATCTGACATGGAGACATGGATTTTGGGTTTATAATGTAAATTCATTCTCTGAAATGAGAGGTTAATACTTGCCATCTTTTGACTGCAAAGACAAGCTCACTTGAGATGATGAACTAGGAATATAAATTAAATTTTCAAATGATATGAGGCTTAGACTAGTGACTCAGTTATATAAAACAAACACAAATCACAGCTTTGCTCTCTGGTTCCTGCACAGAATTGGCCTACCATCATATCCTTAATTCTCCATTGAAATTCCAGACCTTATATATAAAGTAGTTTTAATTAATAAAATGGAATAGAATGTTTTTACACTGGAAACAGTTGGTATCTAAATATTAAAGCTCTTATTTTGGTCTCTTTGGGTATTGTCGAGAAGACATCTTTTGTTATAATGATAATACTACAGCAGATAAAAACAAAACCATCAGTCTTAACAAAGTGTTGTCTGAAAGTTGATTATGATCACTTGAATCTCAATATGTTCTTTATTCTATAAGAATATTCATCTTGAATGCTTGTCTGATGTGATTAGAGGAAATTGTTATAAAGTTAAATTGATCTTACTGAATTTCATAGTGTAGGAACAAAGCTGTAAGTACAGTAGCAGCCACTGAATGGTCTATCAAATATAATTTGGATTATTCAAATAACAAAAATGTTTGTTGCTCCTTTAAAAAATTTATTAAGCCCACTTAAAACCTTCTTGGATTCCTGCAGCAGTTTAATTGTCTGCCTCTTAAGGTATTGTTTGTTAGGCATAACTAATACTTAATGATGGTATAGGAAATAATAAAAAAGAATATTATAATAGATTTTCCATAGTGTTCCAGCAATGTGTGTGCACCCTGTTTTCAAATTTACATTTCACAGCCCATTTGATAGCTATTAATATGAATCTTTATCAGATTCCAATTTCCTTCTTTTTTATTATTTAACTTTTCAGGTTTATCTTACATTGCATAAAAGTATATGTTTATATTAGTCTTTATAGTGCATCTCAATCCTACTGAGCTTAAAAGCCACCTGGAAGCTTATTGAAGTAGGGTGACAATTAAGCCTTTGCTGACAAATAAAACATACTTCAAAAAAAGAAAATCTGTGGAAAAACCATTGTGACAAGCATTTGGTTTTAGCTTATTACACAGCAAGGTTAATTTCCTGCCCCAGTGCTGAGACAAAATTTCCTGCCCCAGTGCTAAGACAATACAGTGCTAATGTACTGATTTTGGAAAATGCCCCAGCTTAGTCCAGAGAGAAGTTTGTGTAGAAAAATCACTGACACACCCATTTATTTTACTGCATCTTCCAGACAGGAAATGAAGTTACTGAAGTATCACTATAACAATGTAAGAATTGGACTGCTATGCAAAAAAATAATTACTTTTTAATAAAATACATATTGCAAATATTTGCATATTGAGTGAAAAAGTACATCAAAATTTGCTTTATTTTTTTGCATTACATAGCACTGTTTTGGTAGCTAAGGAGACAGTGGAATAACTTGAGTGGTTAAAGCCCAAATGCTACTGATTTGGAACTCAGTCCATGGTAGCCGCTCTACGTTTTCATTCTTTTTCTTTTTTTTTTCTCTGAAGTGCAGAATTCCTACTAAGACTGCTAAGATTACACCATTCTGCAGAGCAAGCACATCATGTTATAGTGATTCTTAAAGAAATATGTCTATGGAAGAAAAAGCACAAGGAATTTCTTAATTGGATGACTGTTGTATACTGAGGTTTCTAAAAATTGAGATCCTTATTGCATTAGTGAAGTCTTTTTATAGTTGTAATATATTTATACTGTCATATATTGAATTATTTCTCTAAGATTTTTAACACATTTCTTCCCAGTCTGACTATACAACATTTCATTCAGAATGTAGTTTGAAATTAATAAAATTAGTATGTTAAGCTTCTACATTTGATCATGCTAGCAGTGCCCCCATTTAGAACAAGTCTGCATCAACAAGGTATCTTGCATTCTGATCTATTTTGCAGAAGTTCAAATTTCACATTCAGTTCCTGTATCCTGTATCTTATCTAGGATATCCCAGTATTCAAAAAAATTAATTTCTTTCCTTTCCTTTTCTATGGCTTTTCACTTTGGAGACTTTATCTCTTCATTAAAATCTGCAATGTAGCAGTGAGATTTTCTGCTGGTTTCAATGATCCTACCTTGGTAGTCAGAGGCTTTTACCATCATCACTAATGTTATTTTGAAGATTACTTAAATAAAAAGAGCTCCCTCCATTTCCTTTGTATGGATATGCAGAATTTACATTGTTAGGATTTAGTGACTTCTGGATATTTCTATTTGAGAAAAATTAATTAGATATACAGTAATGGGTAATTAACAGATCTTTATTCTTGGTCTCTCCTTTTCAAAATTACTTTTACCTTTAGAGAATATGCAGGACTAGTTGCATTAATAGGGTCACCCCAAACTCTGCATCCATATTAACCAACAAAAAAGTACATGGGACTTTAGACCTTAGAACCTGACTGTTAATTGGGCATAAAACCATATCAGCCATAAATCAACTATGAATAATGACATGGCAAAGGAGTCCAATAGAGGACTTAGACACAAAACAGGGCAAAGCAAACCAAATACAGTGGCTTATTTTACCTGCATTAACTTCCCTTCTGCCCCTATTATGCAGTTATATTTCATATGATCTGCAAACCAGTTATTTTTTAAACTTGTAATCTTTCCTTTATATTTGACAATGGTTTTAGTCCATTTAACTTTTATGTTCAACTTGCTGACATCACTTATTTATATATGCTAATTAGCTGTGAATGAGTATAGCTATGGCCAACAGAGCATTAGGAAGAAACCCCACACGTATAGGCATAATTTCTCGGTTTTTGTCCATAATTTGTTGCCATTTATTCTTTTGGCCAATGTCAAAACAGAACAGCATTCCTTCTGCATTTAGAAACTCTCATAAACATAAAACTCTTAGATATATCAATCAAAAATCATCTTACGAAGTAAACTTATAAGTATACATACCTAGGCCACATATCAATACCCTAACTGAGAGATACATACAACATGTGTTGACCACGTCAGTGTGGTTTTTTTAAGGACAATTTGCAAATCCAATGACCTGATCTCATTTCATTTAGTGAAAAACTCTTACCATAAAAATCTGTTCATTTAAAATGCAGACTGCAACACACAGAAAGGCACAGTTCATCTTTCACTGATAAACTGTATAGAAAAGACAAAAAACTGGGCAATGATCCCGCAAAATGTGCTCTTACTGTGATGTGTGATACTGTATTTTATATAATGTAATTCATGAGCCTTGCAGAGACATTAAAGCATTGTGCTAGCAACCATTTTTCTGTTATTTATTTTACTTTATTTAACTGATAGTTATTTTATAAAAGTTCAGTTTACTTTCCACAAATTTGTCTTTGGCTTACACTTTTTTATTACCTTTGAAGAAAATAAAAAATCAGCCAGAGCTATCATTGCCATATTCTGCAATTGTTATTTATCTAAGTTTCTGTACTAGTTTGTCCTTCCCCATAATTTTCAGAAGAGTTTCGTCTAGCCTGAATAAAAGTTCTTGAGTCAGGATTCTGGATGGTTAAAATTTATAGCATTCCTGTGGCAAGTGAGTACAATACTAAATAATCTTAGTAAACATGATACTCTTTTTCTTTAGTGGGGAGAAGTCTAATCTTGAGCTAAAACCAATTAAAAATTTAAAAACCAACTAAAAATTTAGTTGATTTCCTAATGGCTTCTGTTTTTGAAAGGAATTGATTGGAACATTTTTTAAGTTTGCTATGCAAATTCCAAGTATTTTTATTATTTATATATATATTCAGAATATTATTGTCTTATCTTCCTGTGTATTAGTGGTTAGATTTTATATTGGCAAACACTGTCACAATATGTGTAGTATGTTCACATCTTAATTACATGTATTTTAAAAGGAGTATTTTGAAAGTTTCTGTAAAGAATGTAGGTATGCCTGCAAAGTAGATCTACAAAATGTAAAAAGGATTCTGGGATCTCGGGAAAATGATTTGAAATTGTTTCTTTGTGGTTTCCAGAATTAAAGACTACTTTTAAAATAGAAAAATGCACCAATACAATACTTTAATTTTTTTTTGCCTTCTTAAATTTATCTAGATTCTCAGTAATATACACTCTGTAAACAAATTAAAAACCTCTAAAAGCAAACATTTTCAGCATTACAGGACACACGAATTTTCAAGGTTAATTTAGCATTGAAACAAAAGAAATACATAAAATATATTATATTCAAAGAGAAAAAGACCCATGCTCTGATATTTAAAGTGGGGTTGCTAGTCATGGTTCTAATTAGAAAATAATCCTTTACCATGTTGTTCTGTTGCTAAGTCAGAAAACATATTTTACTAGAAGAAATTTCACTTGAACTTAGGCAAATGATCATTGGATTTACCCACACTAGAGAAGCTTTTTAATTTTTTATATTTTAAGAAAAAATTTATCTGTTGCTTTTCTAACCCAACAAAATAAAGCCTTTGAGTGTTGCAGTCCATTTTAATGTTTTTACCAAAACTACTTCATTCTTCCAGGCACTTACTCTGTCTTGATAAAATGAAAACAGTTTGGAAAAGTTTCCTTGAGAGAGCAGATAAATGCTTAATAAAGAAATCAGAGGTACATCAGGAAGGAGTTCTAAATTCAATGTCTAAAGTCATTCAGGCGCCTTGAAGTGCTATATTTGTATACCTAAGCATATTTTTTATGGATATTGAGAATTTGAGAAAGATCTTTTGAATTACTTGATCACTACAAGTGTACTCAGTTATCATAATACTAACATTTTACCAAATGTGTGAAGAAAACTTCTGTATAGACTGGCATGGCAGTGTGTGCAGAAATCCAAGTTTCTGTAACTTGATATCACAAGTAAAGGAATATGCCACAAAGAAGCAAATGAGTAATTACAATCTTTAAGTTTATGTTGAATTTGTTCACAGCATATTATCAAAAAAAATCAGCAAAAATCATACAGATGTATTGACTGAAAGTAATCTGAAGACTTCTTTCCAACTGTTAAATGCCATTTTCAATTACCCAATTATCAATGTAAAAGTTCATGTTCAGGTGTTTTGTTTCACAGACTTCCGTGTCAGATGCCACAAGCCACTCTAACCTCCTCCCAAAGTGGGTCTTGTTTTAGCATTCTGAAAGTAATATGGTCTAATCAACTCAACTTCCATATTAGTCTTAGTTTTGATTGATCTGCACCTAAAGTTTTCCTCATATATACTATCAATATTAAAAAGTTATGCTGTAGGTACACAGTTTGTGGTAACTGGGGAGTGAGGCTGCAGCCAAGCCTCATCCCTAATGGGCTACAGCTGTGCAAAGCAGGTGACTAGGATTGAAGGTAATGCAACACGGAGTGCCCTGACGCACTGGCCAATCATGAACGGGAACAGAAGGCACACAGGTGCAATGCATGAACATGAGAAGTATAAAAGGTTGGGCTAAAGATTAGGAAGGGTAGGTGCTTGCAGCCCTCTGAAGTGTGGTGAGGTTGCTCTATATTGGCAGATAGCTGAAGCCTTCTGATGGGGTATGGTGTTTATCTGTATGGGTTGAAGCTTTCTGAAATTATATTATGATATTCTTTCTGTTGTGGGTGTCTCAACTGTGACATGCTGTGGTGTATGCTGCATCATTCTGCAAGGCAGCTTCTACTGAATTATTTTTTCAAATGTATTTCTGCTCTTTATTCCATCTAAGCTTGTATAGGTCATACCAGCATCCACATGTATCCTAGAAAGCTAACAGGGTCGTTCATATCACAGTGTGACCTTGGGAATTGACACAGCACTGTTTAAACACCCAGATAGCACAGCCCCTGCTATGAGTCTGTCTAGTGCTTATTGGCCTAGGTAATGCTCATCTGTGATTCAAAATAAGCACCTGCTAAGACTATTCACACTATATAATTTCAAGTCAACTACCCTGTCTTGTACAAAAAATTTAGCTGTACAGAAATTCTCTTCCATACTACTGAGCATGAGGCTCAAAGAATGACTCATACCCTGTTTTGGTTTTAAGCATCGATATAGTTAATGCAAACATCTGTTAGCCATGCTGTTGCTTATGAGGTCTGAAAATTATGTGCTAGTCTTGAATTTTGACTTCCTTTAAATAACATGGATTTTCAGAGGGGGAGGATTTTAACTTTTCTATGGTAGCACAGACAGTTAGTTCCAAAACCTGACCTTGACGTTTTCACTGATATCCTACCTACTTTGTTTAATTGTTTGCTTTTGGAATAAAACACCTTCATAAGTGTTTGGTGTCAGCCAGCAGGTGGTGCATTATTCCCTTCCATTTCTGGGTTCTGTCACTATCTGGAATTTGTTCACTTAGTATTTTATTCACCTGTGTGCAATTTAATACTTTTGGGGACCTTTCAGTGTTGCTAGTACACAGTCTCAGCTGTTCTGGCAATTTATGACTGAAAATACGAAGTAACTTCAGAGCCCTTTCCCAGGTCTCTTGGAAGCCATGGGACAAAGTATTTCTGGTTTTTGGCCACATCTCCACAAGATAGTTATCTGCTCCAAAACTGCTCTTGGTCAAGCACACTTGGAGGAAATTAGAACATTTTGGTTTTCCTCTGTACTAGTCCTGAGGTTAATAAAGAAGGACACATTGTGGTTCTGCTTTCTCCACCTTGTTTCAGGAAGATTTGACTGAGTGGCTTCTTTGTTGGTAAGATGCAAGAGTTCCTGGCTTAGATATGCAGCATTCATGGCAATTCTCCCACTGTGTTACAGCATCTTTCTGGATTCTGAGTGGTTATGTGGAAATGTTCAGACACTGTTCTTTCTTGGGGATGAGTGTCATTTTCATATATAAGATAAATGTCAAGAGTCAGAAGCTACTAGGACCTGTATCATAAAATGCTTTTAGTATAGAAAAATTGCTTTTCTAGTTTGATTTTTTTGTTTCTGTTAGTTTTTAATTGTGTGTGAAAATACAAATCATAATGTTTAATGATATGTTTTATAAGTTTACACAATTTCCAACACCATGAAACTGCCAGATTTTCATTACATTTATATGTCAAACTTGACAAAAATTGGATGGATGGACACTTGTTGTGCAGTATGTTGTAGAAGGTTTTGTGGTATTTTATGCTATAGTTTAATTATTAAAACAAAATAAATCTTCAGAGAGTTCTATTTAACTTTTCCTACATACACTTTATGTGTCTTTATCCCAATGCTCTTCTTTAACTTTTGTGCTTTGTGCTATTTTTTATTAAGACTAAATAATTTTAAATTAATTTGGCAAGCAGATATGCATGAAAAAATGGCAAATAGAAAGGAAAAAAAGTCAAAAAATAAACCAAATAATTTGACCACTAGTTTCACTAATGGGATACAATCAGTTGACACTCTCCTGATTAACCTTCAAAATTCTTTAAAAATAACAGGAGGTGTTAGGCTTCATCCTATTAAAAGGTAGCAAATCTTCTTTGAGCAAAAGAATATTTATTCCAAAAAGATAATTTTATATTAGTTCTTTACTAGTGTACTGCAGTGTATGCCAGTGGGCATGAGCAAACTGGTGCATTCTTCTGATGATGTTTAAAATGAACTTCATACTGCATGAAGTAAACAAATGAAGATCAGTATATTTTTCTCAGAAGGTAGTGGTAGAGTCTTGCAGCCAGCTCTGTATCATCCTTCTGCCTTCAAACAACCTTGGCTGTACCTAGCCTCCTCCCCTTGCCTGGGACAGTCTTAGTGTCTTTGTTTTCCCTGTCAGAGAAGAGTTGTCCACTGGTGTCTGACAAGGTGTCTGCAAAATTGAACTCTTTTCTTGCAATGATAATCCTCTGTGTGCTCTGTAATAAAGGACAAGAGCTTGTCCTCTGCTTCTTGCTGGTACCTAAGTGAATCTGGGGGCAGGTTCTTAGATGTTGCAGCTGAGGGTGGAACTTAATCTACCACCAGGCTACAGACCTCAATAGAGTTGCTAATTCCATTTCAACTCTCAATGTAGGTGTATATACTACATGTAATGTCATGTGGCTTTAAAATATGCACTTGATATTTAAACATCATGTAATGGTCATATTGGGCAATTGCAAACATGATAAATGAACAAAACACAGAAATTATTATTATTCTTTAAAGTTTTACTTTACTGTTCTTGTGAAACTCTGAAAACATAATAAATCAAGTAAAGGAAAAGGAGAGCAACTCAGTTTCTGAAAATGTGTCAGCAAGCCTTTGAAGAGCAAGAAGGATGCAAGTAGATAAGCATACATTCTGAAGTAGCAGAAATAATTTTGTCTGCTACTGAGGTTATCTTGTGGTCCATTGTTTGTTTCCTGTGAACAATTCTCAGGTACATTGCTCATTTGTCAGAGTCATGTTTACAGGGCCCTTTTCTCAGGGTGCTTAATCTTCTACTTATAATGTTTCTGGAACATCAATTAAAAGCAAGGAGTCCTTGAAGTGTAGTCTACAAGTATTTGCTGTATGGAAAGAATAGTATATTTTACGTGCATTTTTAGAAATCAATGGACTCAGAAAATCTAATCTGATCAGAATCCAAATAAATAAGAACAAATTAGCACTTAATTTCCTTTTCAGTTTGATATGTTCCTATATACCAATTTTCCCTGTAATTTTCAATGATGAATCAATGAGAATAATTTCTATATATTTTAGGGCAAATTGTTGATAATGACAAGTGTGGTCTCATGACTGCCTTATGAAGTAGCCTTAATGCTTTCCTATCTGTACTAGAAATAGCTAACACATCTTAAATAATATTTAGCCTTTTCATAGCTGCAACATATTGGTAGCTCATAATGATTAATTAGTTGGCTCAACTCTATTTTCTGTCACACTGATGAACTCCTACACTATAGCAGAAGTCCTTGCTGTTAGTGTCACGTCAATATTGCACATCACACTTTAAGGCCTAAATCCTGTAACCCAGGGGTTTATTGTTGTCCTGTTTTTTTCCTGAGTGATACACTGTTCCTCCTCTATATTTCATAAGACTTTCCTGCTCTGTATTGAGTGAGGTGTATATTTAAAAAATTTAAATCCCAGCAGTGCAATTAAAAAGACTTATGAAAATGCAGGACTAAAATCTCCTTCCTCACAGAAATGTACTAGATTATCTTCTGGATGGCATGGTTTACAGACTTAGATATTCACATTTCATTAATAAAAATTATTTCTGAAGTTACTTGTATAGGAAGAGATTTCAGGCTGCATTTTTTTACTCTCTCTCTCTAGCTGGAGAAGACTTTACACAAATTTGTATCCTCTTTCTTGCCTCCATTTCTGAGCCAGTCATTGATCCTCTAGTTATTAGGGAATAATATGACCTTCATGTTGACTATTAATTTTTGTTACCTCAACAGCTCCAGTAAGATTAGATTGGCACCTTCAGCTGTGGAATTGAAAGAAAATGTTTTGGTATCATGCTGGTTTCAACTGGAGTAGAGTTAATGAACTTCACAGTGGCTGGTATGGAGCTGTATTTTGGATTTGTGCTAAATGGAGGGTTGATAATATTGAGATATTTCTGTTAATGCTGAGTAGGGCTTACACAGAGCTAAAGCCTTTTCTGCTTTTCTGTCACACTGGTGAGGAAATTGGCAGTGTGTGGGGGGTTGGATGTGGACACAGCCAGGACAGATGATCCAAACTGACCAAAGGGATATTCCAGACCATGTGACATCATTCTCAGTAGATAAAGTGGGTAGGGGTGAGCATTTGGAGTGATGGTGTTTGTCTTCCCAAGTATCTGTTATTTTTTTTAACTAATATGGAGGTAGTAGAAAGTACAGTAAGCTCAAAATTATTGTGTATTAACATTTCTGTATTTTTGGGGTTTTGGGTTTTGTTTTTACTTGTGGAGTTATTTCAAAGCTATATTCAAATATCCAGTATAGTGCCACTATATGACATTTCTTATTGCTTTTCTTAATTTATCCATAGGATGCAAATATTTTCTTTTCTTATTTAACTTCTTGTGGGAAATTAAATATCTATAGAATCTGTTAAAGAGTCTCTAAATATAGTTTGGCTGAGTTAAATGGTTTCTATTATGTCCCTTGCCATTATCTGTATCTCTTCCGCTCTAATAATATTCCACTTGTTTTAAGATAAGTATTTTAGCATTTCATTGCAGAATGGGAAATACAGGCACAACTGTATTTATTTTTTTATTTTGATAAGACACAGGTGATTACTTAGACTAAGCATCTTTCAATAGAAAATCTTTGTAGCATGACCCTATTGGAAGGTGAAATACAGCAGACTAAAAATAATTTTTATTTGTTATAAAACTTCTAGGGACTAAATGCAGCAGTGGAAGTGTGTTTTGAACCATAAGCAAAATTAACATATTGAAAAATCTATCTAAGCAAGTCTAGGAAATACAAGTGAGCATTACTTGCTCCGTAGTGAAGAATAAAGCTGATATGTGAATATGAATCAAATATATTAAAAGCAAGAAACCAAAAATTGTGAAGTGCGCAGGCTTCATCTTGACTATTTGTACAGGATATTGGAAGAAAAAAAGGCTGAAAAATCTTGGAAGAAAAAGTGGAAAGGAAGTTAAAAACTGAGACTGCTCAAAAATGTTTCTTTTTTTCCTTTTTCCATTAACCTAAAAAACAGACATTGAAGTAAATCTTAAGAGAAATTATTTTACCAAAGAAGCCTTAAAAAATCTTTACAAGCCTTATAAAAACTCCTGTTTGTCCTTATCAACCCAACAATTTCAGAGTTTCTTTACTTAATTTTAATGCCTTAGACCAAGACATTGAGTATATACATAGATACGTTTCTGGGAGATCAAATCCAGTTTTTGGATAATCAAAGACGCAGCATTATGTAATCAGTTGTGTGAAATGAGATGGAAAGTTATGTGGCTTAAACACTACTTTCTAAAACTCATGTTTGTCTTACATTTGACTAGATTATATTTAGTAGAATTCTTTAAGGAACACCAATTATATCATTATTGTCAAAGTTCTTCTATATCTTAATTTCTCTCAAATAGTTTGTCTTCATCTATCAGGCAGATTAGCCACAAATCTTATTTTTCTATTGTCAATCTAGAATCTTTATCTGGTTGTTCTTTGCCTCAGCAGACTTGCCATTCACTATGGGCTGCTTCATAGGAACAGATTCTCTCCTGGACAGGTTGACTTGATTCTGCAATTAGTTTCCTCCTATCTTGTACCCTAATAAATACTGCTTCATTGTTACATAAAACTAATCATGTATTGTTTTTCACCTAGGAAGCTTTTAGAACATATAAGGATCCTGAAAGTTGCATGAAATAGAAGATTTTACTCACTCTATGGTTGCTTTTGTTATTTAATCATATATTATACATTATTTTTTATTAGTACATTTTTACTGAAAATTCAGAGGCTATGTCTGCAAAATTTACAAACCGTTAGTACAGAAGTTTGTAAGAATTATTGTAAGATTTCTTCTTAAAATCCATAGGTACAGCATTATTGTCAGATGTGGAGAAGTTTGCCAAGAATTTGAGTATTAATCAGCATTTTTTGTGGGTGGAATTAAAACACAAAAGGATGTTGTAGGCAAAAAAAAAAAAATCACATTGTTTTCTGAACAGCTGTATAACAGCTACTTTCAAAAGCTAAATAGTAAACACAGAAGGAAAGACTTTCACACCATAGAATGCAAGACAAAATATTTCTGGCTTGCATATTGTGGGAGTTTTTATAGAGCAAAAACAAAGCTAAGTAAAAATTGCCTGTGTGCTTGGACAGCTGACATTTCAAGAAATAAGTTAGAAATCAGAATCATTTTCAGAGCCATGCTAGTTGCCAACCATTTAGGCATTTGGAACTAACTGAGGATGCAAAAGATTATGCACAAATACTCTATAATCTGTGGCTTGTTATATGTCTATTTTGTAAAATTTCTTGTAATAAATCTCTTGTGCTATGTGTAAAATTGGAGTTGTTTTTAAATCCTGAAATATTTACCTTAAAGTTGATATATCATTTCTATGTATATGTAATGTGCAACCATAATACAGTTGATAGATAATGATATCTTTTATTTACCAGTTGTTACTGATGAAAAACATTGACGAGCTTCAGAATACTGAAGCTTTCTTAATATCTGAAACAGAAAAAGCATATTTCAAGCACAAAAAAAAAAAAATTGCATGGAGTATCAGAAATACCAAATCTTGGAGAAGAAAGATAACTGGCAGTTACAGTTAGGGGAGGTATTAATGAAGACTGAGAGAAAAAACTGAGATCTGTGTTTGGACCAAAATAGATGCAAATTCTGATTCAGTAACCTAACGTGGATGAGTATCAAGGATATTTTTCACTGGGGAAATACTTTTTAATTTTGAAAAAGTTGTCAAATATCCATATAAGGAATACATTCTAAAACCCATCTCAATAAGATAGTGTGGTAAGGAGTTTTGCCTTGTGAAACACCTGCCATTTAAAAAAAAAAGACTTATTACTAGTTGTATCTATCTCTTTAACATCTGAAGTTTTTGCTAGACACAAGTTGTTGTTACAGGTTTTGGTTTCCTGAAACTAAAACATTAAATACCAAAAAATTATAGATTAAACATTAAAAAGAAATACTAAAGAAAGTTTTATTGTCCTATTGACAAAAACACAAAAAAAATTGCTTCTTCTTGGTCTTGTTTTTTTGTCAATGATTCTTTTGACCTCCTGGTCTGTTATTACCTGATACAACTTTTTTGTGACTTTTGGAGAAGACTTCTTTTATCTACTGAGTATCGCTGGTAGCATGCTGAATGTCCTCAAGAAATACAAACCCCATAAATTTAGGAATTTCTGTGGTTTAAGTCTCATTTTATTTATTAATAATTATAATATTTATTTTCTTTTTGTTACTTATTTTGTTATTTTTGGAAATTAGTCATAAATTGACCATGGTATAGCCATAGAATTATGTAGTCATAGAATTATTAAGCTTGTAGAAGACCATGAAGTCCAGCTTTCAACCCAGCACCAGTACCATGTTCACCACTAAACCATGTCCTCAAGTGCCATAGCCAGGTGTTTTGAACATGTCCATGGTTGGCAACTCCACCACTTCCTTGGGAAGTCTGTTCCAGTGCTTTAGAATCCTTTCTGTGAGGAAACTTTTTCCTAATGCCTAAACTAAGCTTTCCCTGGAGCAAGTTGAGGCCATTTTCCTGGGTTTATACTGACTATAAACACGTCTGATAAAGGCATTTGATTTTTTTTCTTGTTAAGCGAAAAGCCAATGAGAAGAAAATAACAGCTAAGCAAGCAATATATGATGTTGATGAAACATGAGGAAATGTGAGTTTCCTTTGTTCCCTTTCCAGCACAATCCACTACTGGGACTTGATTTCATTCACATCAGTGAATAGGTATTATGTAATTGCCCTTTTAATCTCCTATAAGAGATTAACAATCAGTGCATGGGAGGCTATGTTAGTATGTTATTGGCACTATGTCTGCCAGTAGTGAGAAACTCGCAGCAAATGCTTAGTACTTACTTTCAAGTATCAGTTCCAGTTAATTATGATTTACATGGCTTGATCTGTTTCAACATGAACAATTGAAGTCAGTAGCCTAAGGTGTGCCAGACCAGGATTCAAATCTACTCAGAGTCAAGCAAAGGAGAAATATGAGCCATGGCCTCAAAGAGAATGTCTATGTGCTGCTTCCTGACTGTGTGATTTACCCAATTGTAAAGTTCAGTTCTTGCCTGCTTTAGTTTAGACTTCCACAGTTCAAGTAAGAATGTAATTTCTGCTCTGAAATCAATGGATGGGGTTTTTTTCTTTTGCTTAACCTGACAAATTTTATCTAGGTATTTGGACCTTCAGTTTGGCCTATGTGACAAAGCTTGTTAGGTCTGAAGAATCTTACCTGGATACTACCAAATCTCACTGGAAAAATTTGGTAGCAGCTAAGCTATGTTTCAAAGATGGAAGTGCATCCTTAAAGAGATGGATTGGTCTCCAAGTGATTTAGAGGATCATATTCTTTTCAGAGAAAATTCATTGCTGTTGAGTTACTTCTCAGCTGTATTCAGAGCTTTGACAAGCCATAAACAAACTTCTGATTCTCCCTGGCTAGCCTTGAGTGTCTGTGGTAGGGTCCTAATTGGTAAAAGAAGAAAAAGGGGAGAAAACTAGAGTTCAAAATCCCTCCATACCTTGTTAAGATTATTATACTTTGTAATTTAGGATTAGAAGGAAATTCCCATTAAAAATAAGTACTTTCTCTAATTTTTTTTTTCACAGTAGAGAACCATATAATTTCTTAATTTTTCTCTTTAAATTAATAGGAAATAAACTAGGTCAATATTCAACAAATTAGGGAATTATCTACAAATATTGATGTTTGTGCTGTGCTGGATATTTGTTGCTTGCAGGATTGTTTCTCTTATTGGTTTTGAGTGTCCAAGTGAAGATATAAAAAATATAAAATTTTTTTGTAAGAGGCAGAGTATTTTTAAATGACTGGTTTAAATTCCTATAGGTAACTTGCCAAGTGTGTAAGCAAAAATACAAAAATCTGGTACTGACTTATCAAAAAGTGAAAATATATGGGTATATATTAATTTTTATTCTCCTCTTTAGTTCCAATATTTCTGTATTTTAATATCTTGTAATAAACCATAGCTGTAATTCAATATATACTGCAGTGATAAAAAATGAATTATTATTTACTAAACATGCCTGTGTTGGTGGCATGAATTATCTGTTGGCCTGATCACATTGTATTAGTACTGAAAAATTGCATTTATCTGTTTATTTATTTTGTGTTTTCAGGTAGATCTAGAAAACCTGGACTATCATTACTTTCTGCCTTTGTTCTTTGATGGGCTTTGTGAAACGGAATTTCCATATGAGTTTTTTGCTCGTCAAGGAGTCCATGACCTGCTGGAGCATGGTGGAAACAAGATTCTTCCTCTTGTTCCTCAGCTGATTATCCCAATAAAAAGTAAGTGAACATGTAGGAGAAAAAATCCATAAATTGTATCTATAGGATGTAAATTTTTGAAAAGTTGCTAATTAAGCTGTAAAAGATGACAGCCTGAACATCACATGAAAATTATTGCAAATGTGAGTAAATTTTAGGATATAAGGCCAGAAAGTTTATGCCTTCAATCACCTGATATGTGCATTATTTCAGAATAGACTCTCTAGTTACTCCTTTTCTTATTGCAGGATTGCTCTTGGTCTTTGGAAATGTGACGTGACATTTCCTTAGGTGATTTTATATATTTACAATGTAAATCTTCTACTGTACAGACCAGTTCATCCAAAATGACAGGAGAAATCAACAGATGGCATTTTAAAAATGCTACTTTTGAAAGTCAAATACAGGGTTTATTGTACAAAAATTTTGTAAAAAGCAATAAATTATTTTAACACAAATATAATACCACTAAACTTCAAGTGTATTACCACTAAAATTCATTTTCTTGAGCCACCTAGTCTTTCAGATATATTGTGTTCTCCTTTTCTTTCTTTAGGTCAGTGAAGAGATAACTGAAGTGATATTATTCTGAACCATCATTCTTCTCTAGTTAGTTATGGTGATTCTTAAATCTGCAAACTACATTTACACTAATAGATGCTCATATTTGTTAAACTTGGCTTTTTTTTTTATCATTAATGGTATCATTGCTGTCCTTTTTCCTGTCCATGAGACAGTTCAGCTTTAAATACAGTTTTGTAAAATGGGAAGTGAATGTAGTTTGGAGCCTGATAATACTGAAATAATAGTGTGGGAAGGGTCAGAATTGTGGTTTTTCATTCAATTTTTTCTCAATTTAAAAAGATTGATTATAGATGTCACTATCTCTTAGTGTAGTTTTGAAAATGTCAAAAGGAATATATAATATTCAAAATGTTTACTCTGTGACACTTGAGAAAGGTTATGAAAACAATGTTACCATTTTTTCACTCTAAGGGGAAACACATAAAGAGGAATTATTTCTTTAGAACTGTATTTCCAACATCACCCAAATATATTTACAGTAGTAGCATGTTGTTTGAAAGGTGAAATAATTTATTCAGGAAAGACTGCAAGTTTGACAGCATCTCCTCAGTTGGGATTTAGAAGTCTTTCTGAGACGAGAATCTAGCTTAGATTTCATTACCTAGAAGCTTTAGCTGTTACACAGCTTTTAGCATTAGAAAGAGACTGCTAGGTAGGGATATTTTTATGAGTCTGATATGTAGTCTTAAGCCATAATTTATGGTGCTGGAACACATTTAAGAATCTGCTAGCTAAATTTCGTTGTTGTTTCTGCTTTATTTTATTCTGAAGTACTTATTTTTTTAAGAATGCTTCTCTATCAGCTTTAATGTGAAGTGTCTGAGTGTTATCAATGCTAAAGGCTTCTTCCTAATTAAAGACATACTAATAGTAAAAGATGAGATCATCAGACTCACCAGGAGTCTGAAAATGTGTACTTTTAAGGGTTTTTAAATTTGCTATGACTGCATAATACAGCAGTGTTGTCATAGCTATACATTTGTGACTTGGCAGCATCCACAATAAACTCAGATGTTTTACACAGATTACTGTCTCTAAAGTGTCCCACTGGGTGAGTTCTTTCTCATTAACCAGTGTTCTTCTCGACCACTACCATATTTCTACTGTGAAAGAGTGAATCAATTGATTGTTAGACAGGTAACATATATGATCGAGGGGAAAAGGCTAAAAGAAAGATGGAAAAACAACTCTACAGATGGAATGCTTTTAAAAGCATTCTCTCTGTTTTTAAGTTTTCTCTCCTGCATGGTCATCAAAGGAATATGTTAGTAAAGACCTAAATGTTCTCAAAAAGCATTTAAATTAAATATTAGAATTCTTTATCATATTTTAATGATTTAGGGGGGAATTTGTCTTCCAGCCATCCTTGCTTAAAGATCACACATTTGAACACTATATCATAAAAAATGAAAATAATATTATTTAATATATCTGTGGGTTATTTTAGGCCCAAATCCTTTCAACTTTTTTCTTGCTAAACAAGCAGTGATTTTAGAAAGACAGACAATTGAACTTAGTAGGCCTGGGTTCTCTTCTAAAATACCTGAAATATGATTAAAATAAAGAAAAATGTTCCTTAGTTGAAAAGTAATTCCTTTTTTTCTTTTGTCACACTGGAAGGAACATTTTTACTGAAAATTCAGAGGAAGAAAAAATCCATCAGGTTGGAGGCATTAATTTCTCAGTGAGAAAAATGTTCAAAATATATTTTGATTTCTCAAAATATAAATTCAGAATATATTGTATAATGCACTGGAAAAAAAATTATAAAATATTTTATAAATGCAATCATTACATGACATAAAACTCAGAGGAAACAAATTACCTGTTTATGTCAAACTTGTAAGGAATCCAACTAAAAATAAATAAAGCACAAACACAGAAAATGGGATTACTTAAGATATAGGACTTTTTGCTCCCTTTCACAGAAGATATAGGCAAACCCATTGTCTGAGTTATTTCAACTTCAGCAAAGATTTATAAATTGAGATATATGGCAAATAGCAAAGTACTTTGCAGTATCATGAAAGTTCTGATGCACAATACACAAATACCTTCTTTGCTGGGAAGATCCATATTGCTATTTTCATATTACAGGCAGGTAAGAAAGCAGAAGAAGGAGGCTAATTTTGCTCCACATTGCAGATTGCATTGGTGGCAGAGAGCTGAACCCAGGCACAGCTCCCTGGGGTAGCAAACAAAGGTGTCTGTAGGTTACATGAGAGTTCCTTCATTTTTAGGAAACAGAGGAGTTTGTCTAGCCTTTCTATGTTTTTCTCTGTGGTCATTATGGGAATGTGGAATTCCTTTTGATGTTCATTTTTGGGAAAAATTATTACTTTTAATATTACGTTTCCAGTAACAAATGGCTCAGAAAATCCTGAAGTCCTTTTGCTTGCTTTTGTTAGGCTTCTGCAACTCCCAGATTCCTGACTTCAGGGCTCCCCAATGATCTCTGCGTAAGACACACGTGCAGACATAAAAACTGAGGGAGCCAGTAGTTTCTACACCTTTGTCTATTATTTCTATGAGTAACATCAGGGACATGCAACACAGTGTATGGAAGCACCTCCTCTTCTTTCAGAGGCAGCAGGCATGCTGCCATTCACATTTGCTTTGCAGACAATGTTGTTGTAGGAGTTTTCAAGCCCTGCATGCATCAAGTCGCCAATTGTTCCAGCTCCCATGCTCTGACTTTTGCTAATGCGATTTTTTGTGGAGCAACTTGGTGATATTTTCATCTATGTGTAAAAAAAAAAAAAAAAAAAAAGGCCAAAGAACCCAACTCTAAAATAATTCTAAAATATTTTTAAACTGGCATTACTTTTAAAGTCAGAGCATTTCAACAGTCTAATTTATAAATACACTCCCACAAATGAAGGAACAGTACAGACATTGGAGTGAATTGCTAGAAATTATCAATCGGAAGATTGTCATATAGCTTTGCTAATGAAGGTAGTAATGTGAAATTAAACACTTAAGTATCTTGGGTCACCTACTGGCCAGAATCTTCTGTTCTCTGCTGTGAATCCTAAAACAGATATGTAGACAATCTGAATTTAGGCTTAAAAGCCAGAAAAGCTGTTATCTTTGCCCTTGTAACTTAGAAGATGGAAGTATTGTTTCTACACAGTTCCAGTCAGCAGACCAGTTCTGATTGAGTCCAAAAAGAATAATCTCCATCCTAAAGAACACTGAAGTTTTCCTTCTTGAGACTTTTACCAAGCAGTTAAACATAATTTCTGTGATACAGTAAATCAGGGATGCTTTAAACCTTGTTTAAAATGTTTCATTAAAGTAATAGATATTTTTGAGTCAGACTTAAAGAAATTAATAGAGCATTTCTCTCTGTGTCACCTACAGAGCCCTTTTTAATGTTTAATAAATTTTGAAATTAAACTGATTTGTTTTCTTTTTGTTCACATACTGTTTGCACTTGATTTCCATTTTTTTATTGTTCATTCTATTTGCATGAAAAATGTTGTCTTGAGCTACAGTTTAGTTAATTCCCATTTAAGGTTAAATCAGTGTCACTTTTGCATTTAGAGATGTAAAGTTGAATGTGTTGCTAGCACTTGTTCCTAAGCACAGTTATAGTTTTCACATATTCACAGTACTTAGGAGTATTTAATGACTGTTAAATACTACCTTTCACAAAGTTCTGCAGTATTCTTATGGAATAAATATGGTTTCCTAGTCTGTTGTAATTTTCCTTTCTGCGAATCATATAAGTTGTTTTCTCTCACCTACAAAAGTCAAAACGTTAATGTAATTGTAATTTTCCTCCTGGCTGACTGTTGCTCTTGAGAAACAATCCTGGTTATTAAGGTCACAGATTAAAAGATAAAAGTAAACAGGCATGCTTTTAAAGAAAGCAAAGGTCTCTGATTTTTTTTTTTTTAATTGTTCTGATTTTCAAATACTAAAACATTTCCCCTGCAGGTTTCATTAACCAGTACAAGTAGTTGCAATTAGCTTTGTGTTAGATTCTTCTGCTCAAAACTGGTCATTTCAGTTATTTTCAAATGCCTTAGGTAGTAGATACTTTATTACTCCTCTTTACCCTTTTCTGTGGGGAGAATCTGTGTTCCTTATTCAACAAAGATAAATCTCATCCAGTTTGGAAAATGAAATCTGTAATTAACATCTCTGACTTTTAAAGTTAGAGCTAGAGCTATTCTTTCCTGAATTTATAAATGTATTATATTTAGCATTTATTAGTAATGAATTTCATCTGCAATTGTATCACCCAGTTGTTCTGTACTGTAAAGTCCATTTATAATTCTTCAAAGCAGCCCTTGTCTTTGGCATCAGGAATAACCTGATATAATCAGAAATCTTTGTTATCATCACTGAAGACTCTTCCATATCACCTATGGATCTAGTGAAAAACATGAAATTCAGCGCAGATTCCTGCAAGGCCTTACTAGTGATATTCTTCCTCTGCAATCATTTATTGCCCCCAGTTTTTATCTCTATGTCATTATTTTTATGGAAGCCATGGGGATTCGTGAGGGACCTTATTAAATTCCTTTTGAAAATCTAACCAAAACTATGTTATCAGGTTTTTCTTGTCCACATTCTTCTTCTCCAAGGATCTAGAGAGCATTTGGAATGCTAGATTAAGTTTTGCAGTACAGATGCCTCTATTACTTTGATTCTGCAGAACTTTTTTGTAAATGGCATCACATTTCAGTGATAGCAGACCTGTTTTCTTCAGGAGGGTGCAATCTTAGCACAGAGGAAGGAATGTACACCTAGGAATGGATAGAAACTCTAGACTGGCATAGTCAATGAATCAGGTTTTAGGACTCTTTTCTAAGTGTTCTTTATACTATGTAATTAAACTAGGTCCACAAATGTTAATAGAATTCAAGCTTTATACGAGCTGATCTACAAAATTCTACAATTAGAAGCACAACTAAAGCTGAAAGAAGCCACTGACTGACTTCCACATTCTGCTCTATCATGTTTCTTGAAAGCATCAATGTTTTATTTATGGATCTTAGCCTTTTCTGTGCCTTAGGTTTTGGCTTTACAAAAAAAAAAAAAAATTGATGACAAAATTGGCATACCCCTAATTTATCCTTCCCATCATTTCACTGTAGCACATCATTCTTTCAGTTGTACAGAAAGAAATATTTGTACATCAGTGTTGTTATTTGGATCAGGCTCTTATTGGACTTCTAAAAGGTACAGAACACAAGGTTCTTATTCTGGTTTTTATTCACTCTCGATTGAAATGCTGTGTTTTGAAACAGTTTTCATTACTGTAAGTTTAGCATAATACTATTACATAAGTACAGGTAGTTAAATATTATGTACTTTGAAGATTTTGGACAAAATTTTGTAAGAGAAGTATGTATCACTTTAATCAATTGTATTTTCAGAACACTTCATGTTAGGACATCTTTAAACTTGACTCTGTGAATTTAAAAGAAGCCCTTGATCAACAAGATTAAGTAGACCACAACAGCCAAGCAATTTTCTTCTGAATGTTTGATATCTAGGTATTTTGTTTTGCTTCAGGCAAAGAATTCTCTAGAACTGTTGCCTCATTTACCAGTTGTGTGAGAGATATGAATGCAAAATAAATTGATTTTAATAGTTGGTTGTGAGACCTAAATAGAAAATGGAAAATGTTGGTGCACTTCTAAGCATAGATTCACAGATGTATTTGAAAAAGAAGTTTAAGAGAATTACATTATCAACCTAACTTTTAATATAATGACCAAAATATAAAGTTAGCAATTAGAGAAGAGACAGAAGTTTAGGAAACTGATTTGATTCTGTAAAGCTCAGGATATCAATGTGCTCTCTGGGAGAAAGTGTTCTGATTTGATCTTTTCTGTGGAACTATATTGTGTCATGAAAAAGATCCACTGTGTACTGGGAGAAATGCTGTCATGTTTCCTGGCTTATAGAATCTATCAATCTCATCTATCAGATGAGAACTGTGGCTTCTATTATAGACACTATCTGGGACTGAGATAGGATTTTCCAAACTGCCACATAAAAGATATCAACTTATATGAATTCTAGGCCTTTTCTTTGAGATGTAAGAAGTGTTACTCAATAAAAAGATTTTAATATTTTAAAATACTTATTTCTGTTGCTTTATATATAAACATCTAGCTAAATGGATAAGCAAACAAGTGGCATATATCTTAATAAAAATTTCTGCTCTTAATGGAAATTAACAAAAGAAACCCTAAATTTACATCAATTTACATGAATTGCCAATAAAATTTATCTGAAATTAAAAATACAGTGAGTTACCATTGATGCCTTGTGAAGGCTGACCTAGAACAGAGGCTAGATGGAATTACAGTCTTCACTGAAGTCAATGAATTGGTATCTTAAATTATTTCATTGCTAAGCTTTAATAAGCAGCACTATGGTGTTTTAAATATGCTTTCAAATTCCATAATTCTCTTTTACTTTGGTTTTGAATGGTAGAAACAGAACAAACACAGATACCGAGCTTTTAAGTTAGATATTAAGCTGCTATCATTGTATAATTTTCTTTTATTTAAGAAAATTATTATGAACTTCAGAAATTATTTGTTTGGAAAAGCTATAGCAGTACAAAATAATGTATGTTTGAATGAAAAATACTTCATTGTGTACTTCAGCTGGGCAGTTATTTAAGGTGGAGGATTTCTTTGAAAAGCGTATCCTAAATCAGAAGCAATATCTTCCATTTTATGCCATTAAAGTAGAAAACATGAAAGCTACCAAGCAACAGAGTAAATTTATTGGGTTGTAGTTTTTTTTTGCTGCTTAAGAGAAAGTTACAGTAGTCTAAAGGACCAAAGAAAATATGTACCAATGAGGGGGGAAAGTCCTCTCAAAATCGTTAGGGAGCAGAAAGGTATCTTTAACTGAGAGGTAAACCAGTTATGGACTTTGCTTTTATTGTGAAGATCCATGTCTTACAGCAGACTTCTAGGCCAAAAGGCAACAGCCTAAAATGTTTTCTAAATTGGAATACTTTGAATATTATGCATCTTTCCTTCATTTGGGTTGTATAGCTGTGGTGTACCAAGATTCCTATTGTAAGGAATTATTCCTGTGCAAGAATGCTATCCTCAATCTCTGTCAACTTCTGGATACCACCAATATTTTCCAATGGATTGGAATGTGCTTTTTTCATATACTGCATTAATATTTTCTTCCTTTTATTAATGTGAGAGAATGGTTTGTAGTGATAGTAGTACACAGAAAATAATTAACAGATTTTTAAAAGATAAACAGGTATTTGAAAGTGGTGTATCTTTGGGGCAGGGTTGGTTGGTTGACTGCTATGCATGGTGCAGTCCAAATATTTAAGAAGAATAACAACAGTTCTGTAGTCATAATGATCTTTCCTTTTATATTTATAAGTGTTTTCCTAACACACACTGCCAATTTCTGCAATTTAAAGGGATTTGGGCTCAAATTCTCAGTCTGTTTGATTCTCCCATTACCATCTACAGCCATACTTCTGCAGAATGCAGCGTGTGCCCTACTCTCATACCAGTACCAGGCAGCAGTAGCACAGCTATGGGAGGTGCACCAGGCAGAGGAACTCCTTAGTTTAGTGACAGAGCTCCAGGAGGAAGTGGGTAGGCTGAGGTGTATTGAGATTGAGAGAGAGAGAGACTGCTGAAATTGTACTCTGTCTTCTTTGAGAAGACACAGGTTCCCTGTCTTTCTCCACCTGGAAAAACAATTACTCAAGAGATAGGGGACAATGGTGACAAGTTCCTTTGCTGGCATGACAAGCACGTCTCCTCTGGGACTGCCCCAGCTTTCCAGGTGCCCTAATAGGTATGAGACTCTGCAAATGGTACCAAAAAGCATCAAGCATAATGGTTCATCTAGCATGAAGATGTCACAACGGTTAAGTTGACCTGTGCCCTGCATCGAAACTGCTTCCATAAAAAAAGAATCAACTGGTCATTTTAAGAGGAGAGTTCCATCAGCAGCTAACAGAAGGCTCAATATGCAGACTGGAGCCACTTCTTGTGAAGGTCTGATGCCTCCCTGGGATCTGCAGGGGTTAAAGATGTGAAAAGAAAGTTTTCTCCCCTCAAATGGCCCTCAGATTATTATCCATTATTTATTTTTTAGGCATGCAGTGATAAAGTCCAAACAAGATATTTGATGTCTGGGGACAACCTAGACTTCAAGGCAATGGGACAACCAGTTAAGGGATCAGGAGTGGAAGCAGTTCTTTTACATTCCTAGTTGCAGAGAATGATAAGGAAAGAAATAGGAGGAGCAAGCAGATCATTATCTGGCTCTGAGGCTGGTGTCACTCGCAGGATTTGGAGTCTTTTGATCATGGATTAGTTTAAATGACATGAGGTCTACTGTGTCAGAAGGGGAAAAGGATCTCTGCACAGGAGACAGCAGTGTTCATTGAAAGAGATTTCAATTAGATTTGGAGTGGGAAAGGAATCAAACAGGGCTCACTAGAGATAAGCCTGGGTGCAGCATGCCATTCTTCAAGAGACAGTGCCAGTGAAGTCATTCAGTCATGTTTTGGTAGAGGTAGGGGATAGAGATCCATATGAGTGATGTGGTGGCTGAAGGTCTTTTTGGGCACAGTGTTCATGTAATGATAGACTTATCTGTTATCAGAGCAGTAAGGAGACAGGTCAGTACAATTGCTGCCTTGGACTTGCAGAGAGCAGACTTTGGCCTGTTCAGGAGACAGAGACCCTTGGGAGGCAGTCCTGAAGGGCAGTGGGGTCCTGGAAGGCTGGATGCTCTTCAAGGAGAAAATCTTAAAGATTCAACAGCAAATTTTCCCCATGTGCTGAAAGATGAGCCAACAAATGAAGCCACCATAATCCAAGGAGAAATGGTCAGGTACCTGCTGCTCCACTTGGACAGAGACAAGTCTATAGCATCAGATGGGATCCATCCAAGTTTTTCCTAGGAGTGTTTGGACAGCCATATCCACTTACATGGCATACTCTGCATGCCTAGAAATAAGGTTTCTTACAGTCTGGGACAGCTTCTAGAGTCCAGAAGTACTATTCCTGGGAGTGGGTATAATTTGTTAAAAATTAAGAAACAATGATTTCTGTCAATGATTAATTTTTATATCTCTTAATTAATGTGTGTGTATGAATAATTAATTTTACTATTTTGTAATAATTCATAAAATTGAATATAAATATTCATTCATGCTTGTATGCATAACATAACTATTGTACTGAAAATTGCCAGTGTTAGTGATAATTTCCCTATTACTTAAGTTAGCTATTATTTATGTGTATGACAAGTTAGTAATTAATAGATCTATACATTGGAATCCCAACACTTGCTCTTCAAACCACTTTTCAATGAAAATGAATAATACCTGTTTCTCCCTAACAGAGTATTTCCCTAACTGAGACTTGGAGTCAATCTTTAAAATTGTATCTGGGTATCTCTCTTTGCAAAAGAAGCTTTAGAGCATCCATCCCCAAAAGCATGATTTGGAACAGCCAGCCTCTTTGCTGGAACTTAATGTGAGCATGCTGCATTGTTGGGCTTCCTGTTCACACATTATTATGCTCAGAGACAATATGAAATTAAGTGCAGCCTGGTGACTACAATAGGGACTATTGTAGAAAATAAGTAATGTGGAATTCAGTCTGTATATCCATTTAGCAGTACTCCTTTAACTTGGATGAGGTGTAATAGTACCTTTATATCTTGGGCTTTCTGGTTTGTAACAGTAGGTTCAGTATGTTGTTCAGAAGCATGCCAAGAGGCATGAAGGGATATTATTTACTGGTTGATTTTTGAGAATTGTCTCTGTCCATTCACACAAAGACTCTGCCCTGCCCTTGGTTTGGAGATCTACCTCTGATTTTTAACATCAGCAGGCATGTGACAAGCAGCAAAAGCAGGTGGGGTACAATGCATTTGCTTAGAGAGATGGAAAAACTGACATTGCTCCTTTGTGAAAATGCTGCTTCATTCCCTATGAAATGGCATTCCTGTGCACTGATAAAACTCAGCACAGGAAATACTGAATTGTAGAATTGTAGGGTCACAGAATCATGGTTTGGGTTGCAAGGGGCCTTTAAAGATAATCTAGTTCCAAAACCTTTGCAACAAGTAGAGATATCTTTGATCCTAATACTTCCATTTGAAGAGGCAATTCTTGAAGAAGTTACTAATAACTCCTCTTCAACTTTTGTTGTGTTCTTTGCTACAATTTTTTCTAAATTCTTATACTTTGTTATGGTGTCTTGGATCACATATTTATATATGTCTGTGTTTATAAAACATAGTAATGAATATGAGCTCTGTCTATGTAACTGGGCAGAACACTGGAGTATTAGACCAAAATATAAGATCATACCAAATCTGACAACTGCTGACAAATTTATCCAGCTGCATAATTTCAGAAATTATTTTATAAGTAGATGGATTTGCAAGGGAAAAAATACATGTATTTCAAGCATGACTCATTTTTAATTGCCAGTGAGAATGCAAAGTACTTGCTTTTAGTAAAATTAAAAGAGAAGAAACAAAGTTTTTGTGAAATGTCTTAGTGTCATAAGATTAGAAGCATGACACTGAAAGCTAAGAGAAACATCTAAGTAGGCTAGACAAAACCTTTTTTTTCCCTAGAATGTTTTTCTTTTGAAAAAAGCCTACACGGTTTGTTGGGTTTTTTTTCCTATAAACATTTGCTTCATTGTACTGATTCCCAGAATAAGTAGGAATTGTCAGTTGAATGAATAAAATGATCATGAAATAAATTAGTACAAACATACAAACACCAATTGTTGCACTAGAATGCATCTGTTGTCAATCTTTGCAGGTTGTCTTGCAGTTGTATAGTTCCATTGGCCCCAAGTGGTACTTACTGAACATTTATATTTCATTTGTTTGGACCACGCCAGTATTATACAGGCAGCATGAAGGAATAATGAGCTGCATTCTTTAGGTTACTGAAGAGTCAGCACAAATTGTGGGAACAAATAACAATCGGACAAGTCAGTGTTTTGTAACATCAGGACTGCAATCCATCTTTGGAATCTTTCTAAGCTGGGCTAATAAAGGCCCACTTACAATTCCCAACAGAGTATAGTTTAATTAAATTTGTCCATTAGAGGACTCTTCCCCCTCCCTTTGCAGTTTAGAAATTAATTCTGATTTCTGCCTTTTCTTTTTGCATCACAGATGCACTGAACCTTCGTAACCGAAAGGTCCTCTGCACCACACTGAAAGTCATCCAGCACCTGGTGGTGTCAGCTGAAATGGTGGGGGAGGCCTTGGTGCCCTATTATCGCCAAATTCTCCCAGTCCTAAGCATCTTTAAGAACATGAATGGTGAGTTATCCTAACAGACACTGTATCTTTCAACTCCTAAGGCAAAAAGGGGCTTGAGGCAGGGTTAATTAACAATGTAGTTAAGATTTATTACTGTATATAAACTCAAATCCATTTGGAGCTCTAAATAATGTAAACTCCCCCTCTTGCTATTCCCTAAGGATGCACTGAAATTAACAATTTCATTTATTACTCCTTGCACGTACAGTTTATTTAACACAGTACAGAAGCAGTGAAGCAGTTCTATAATCTTCCAATAATTAAATTGTAAACTTTGTAACAGTCTTTTGAATACATTAATAAATTGCAAAGCTTTTTTCCTCCCTCAAACACATTAGTTTAGTCCAGCTGTTTTATTCAATTCTGTGCTCTCCATAAGAATTTGCTGCTACCAGAAGGTTCAGGAGAGATTAAGAATAAAAGTAGAGCTCAAACTAATTAATTTGAGGGTCGAGAAAACTCCATGTTATAGAAGATTTTCAAGTTAGATGATATCAAGCAAAACAGTGAAGTTTGAAGTTATTGCTGCACATTTAGCAGGTTTCATTATAGAGAAATTTAGAACTAATTTATATCTACAATTAAGAATGTGTTTTCTTTGTAGCGCAGTTCTTGCTAGTTTCAGTCTTTAATAACTGGTACTGTGAGCTCTATATACTGTGAGTACATTTACACTACAGTCATCTGCTGCAATCAATATGATATACATTGCTTTTGCCAAATTAATTTTTTAAATATTTTTTGATAGTAAATCTATTTGTACTTATTTTCAATTATCTACGAAGTTACTGACTTAAAACTTCCTATTATTGGCTTCTGGTGAATAGATTAAAAGAAATTAATTCCTCACAAGCTTTCAAAAGAGGGTTTTCATGAAATTAATGACATTTTAATAGTTCTCTGCTGGACTCCTTCCTATTATACTTCCTGTTTGCATTACTACAGAATATAATACTTTATACTCACTCTTTAGCAAGTATACGATTCAAATCACATTGAAAAATGCCTGTTCAGAGTCTGACTCACACAAATGAAATTTACATGTTAGATCTGTTTAAATACGTGTACGACTCTGACTTTACTTAGTGAGAAACATTCAGTAACATGGAATTTCACAAATGCAAGTTATTTCTGATGACAGTTGTGGCTTTCTAGAAGTTGTGGGATGAAAGGTTATGAGTGCAATCTGTTGGCTGAACTTAAGCAATTTCAGTAGGGCTCCTTATGAATTGGAAGATTTCCCCCTTATAGATCTAATTTTGGTATCTGGCACAAAACAAGACTGTAAAAATAACTCTCATTGATTAATGAATATACCACACATGCTTTTTTCCAAATTTCCACCTGAAGTAGCCCATAAATTCTCTTGATTGGGCTTTTATACAGTGATTTCAGATGAATAATAGGGAAAGCTCAGGTGTAGCCAGGTACATAGCTTGGCTAGTCATTAAATCCAATCTAAATATATCTTCAGTTCTGATTGTATTGTGAGCAAAATAAAATGTATTTTCAAGATATTTGCATGGGATCTGTGCTCTGTGAATTTGCGCCTATATAAAACTACACTAAATCATTATATTTGATATTAAAGAACTAAAGCCCCCCCAAAAAATGAAAAGTAATAGTTCAAAATTAACTGATTTTATTAAGTCATTACTTTTTTAGAAATAAAAATTTTTAAACTTTAGTATTACCAGGAATTAAATAGATGCTATTTGCAAGGCCAAGCATGTGAAGCTGTTCAACTTCTTCAGGACTTGTATGAGGATGATAGGGAATACCTCTGTCTGCTCCATCCACAAAAAGATTATGTTTCATTCCTCCTTCACTGGCAGTTGGCAGAAAATACAGGGTTCTTTCCTTCTCTTTCTATTTCACATAACCTAATAGGCAGCTGAGGTGAAGGTGCTTGCTCCCAGTTGTAAGGAAATTGCAGACTGATCTGGACTATTTTCTTCACTGTTTATTGTTACAGGTGAAAGATGGGATAAGTGAAGTGTACTTCTTTCTTCTTTTCTGTATAGCTTGTGAAAGTAAGAACTGTGGTGCATCTTCCTGGACTTGTATGATTGGCAGTCTATTAGGTCAGACACTGAGGAAGTTTGTCCAGAATTAAGTTAACTGGAAGAAGCCATGTTGTAGTCATTGCCACCTCATTAGATCAGTATCTATCTGATGAAAGGAACTCTTTCCCAAATTCAGCATCTGTGAATACCACTCTTAGTAAACAAGATTATCGTTGAGAGAATATTAAAAAAAATTATATTAAAAAATTAAGGTGAACTTACCTAAAGTTCAAGTTACCTGGTGAACAATTTAGAATAAACCAAAATTATTCTTCATGCAGTATGTGTTATGTGAAGCTCTGGAACTCCCAACCCAAAATTCTTTAGATACAAAAAGTTTCCATACGTTAGGGGGAGGCTCAGAAATGTCATAAAAAGAGTATATTGCTTGTTTAATAAAACACATGTCATTGATATTGCTAATTTTTGTAAATTATAAAAGAGGAGAGCACCAATGAAAATAAATCAGGAGTTTTAGTCATTGCAAGCATATAAAACATGTTCACCCATCTGAATCACAAGATACAGGTTTAAAATAAACCAATGCAATCTAAGTTATAAATTCCAGGGGGATGATCCAAGCCTCCTGAGACAGTCTGTGTGAAAGCCAGAGGAGAAGGTTCCATTAACTTCTGAAGAGTCTTGTTAGTGAGCAAGGGACTTTTGGTGCTCAAAGCATGTTTGGTGTGTCTGAATTTGTGCCCTCTCTGGAACTTAGGCCCTGACTTTTAGTAGATGTTTCTTTTCCCTCGGGTTCCCGAGTGCCCTGCTGCAGAGCATTAAGACATGAAGTTCTGCTGGTGATGCTACCACTCATGTCTTTTTTGGTCTTGTCTTGACAGGGAAAGCACCCTCACCATCTGGCCCTGCTCTGATACAGGGTTGAAGCTTTTAGCCAGAGCCATAAGGCTGGCAGGAAAGCAAGAGAAGGGAACATGAGTATGTTGCAATGATTGAGGAACAGGAATACTGCTGTGACACAGGAGCTGTTTGTCTATTTTCTGGAGACTGGGAGGAGACTAACAGTCTCCAAACAAATTCCCCAACATAGGGACTAGTATACAAATTTGCTACTGTATAAGATAAGAAACTGAAAATGTCGTGGTAGTGCTTACTAAGTCTTATTATATACTCTGTAATGCCACTGTAGTTAAATGCGTAAGGTAAATGCACTCTTATAAAACTAATTTAAATCTGGTGAACAGGGAAAGAAAGTGCTGTATAAACTCAAATGGAAATATTCTTTTGCATCACAAACCCATATCTTTTTTGTATCTTATTTTCTAAGCTGTCATTTATAAATATGTGAATTGTCTGGAGTAAATACAATTTTAAAACAAATACAGAATACAGTAAGTTTGTTATTTTATGAAAGCAGAAGAAGAGAAAAATAAAAGAGAAAAAAAGCAGTCTTCAGAGCCTGGAATATGCAATTAGGGTGCCTTTATACCAGAATGATGTTGAAACAGAAACCAATTAATTAAAAGGATTAGACTTTTAGGAATGGCAAAATTGTCCTGTTTGATTTACCTGACTGGTAAATAAAAATTTAATATATTTAGTTTAACAGCTATTTTCATGTTATCAATTTGTATTATATAGAGCAAGAACAATTTTGCATATAAAATAAAGTTAAATGGAACAAAATATTATTAGGATTTACAGGCCTCAAAGAGAGAAGGGTGGGGTGCCACTGCACCATGGAAAGTACCTCTCCAGCATGCTAATTTCATCTGTGACTTGCTACAATCACTGTGAGGTAAACAGTGGAAGTAGGGCAGCCTGAAGTTTCTTTTGGCTGCAATAAAATGGCCTTGACACTATCAATGACTTAAAGCTAACATAAACTTTGGACAGTCTCTACTTATGTAGCCAGTCCTTCAAAATAAACTTTTGGAGGTATAACTGAGAATACCTGATGCAGTTGTAGCATTCAGCCAAGTGTGGTTGAAGCCACAAAGCAAAATTATACTGCATGCTTTACAGCGCCTGAACTTCACTTGGGAAAAAAACTTCTCTTGTCTGAAAGGTACTTCACATACTTTGAAGAACTCTATTTTACAAAATGCAATAATATTGCAAAGACTCTAAAGGAAGAAGCAGGACCTAGGTGTTAAGTGGCAAAAGCAAAAGACTGCCCCTAGAGGTACAAGTCCTCCCTGTGCTGGAGTTCAAGTATTTTCAGAACTGCCTCTGTATTCCAGATGCATTGATGCTCCTCCAAGTGGTTCATAGTTATTAGTAAGAAGCAGCAATTATCCTTTAATGTGATTGAATATGCTCTAAAGAAAAATCTTTCCCAGACCATTTCAACTGTTTGCTTCTTCCACTGGGAAATACAGAAGTCCTTTCAAAAGTCAGTCTTGTTCTAAAATTCTTTGCATCTTGCCAACTCTGCTTAATTTCTCCTATGAACTATGAGATTGCAGACTATTCTCAGACAACTTTTCTCAGAGTTCCAGTGCTACTAGCTTTAGCTTTTTTTTTTTTCTTTTCAACTGAAAATGGAGATTCCCAGAGAATTAGTTGATTCATGGTTGAAATTTGCATAAAAAACAATTTAATGCCATAAGATTATTGATAAAAGAAGCCATGCTAATATATTAGTAACATAATAATTTTCACATTGTTCTTATGCTTCATTTTGAGACTTATTCTTCCTATTCCTTTGCATATTGTGCAAGATTTTCATTATTTCTAAGGTTTCTTTGAATTCCATCAGTTATAATTTCTGAAATTTGAGAACAAAGATTCTGATGTGGCTTTAAGGATATACACTTCAGAGGAATAAGACCACGATGACAACGCAGATCTAAGTGAAGAAACTAGTTTTGATACATTTTCTGAATTTTTTTTAAATATATACCTTCAATACAAGAGGATTCAGGATGTACTGATTCATCAACACTTAATGAAAAATATTGTGATTTTCCCAAAATGGCATCTGCCAGTAAATCACCTTTTTAAGCAGATGAAGACAGATTGATTGCACTCCAAAAATGTTATTACCATACTGCTGAGAAGCAAAATATATTTTTGTCATTCCCAGATGTGATTCATGATATTATTTCTACAGGCTTTCTGTGAATTACAGTTCTAAGGATATTTATTTAACAAATATTCTGCAATGTTTTTAAGAACATCAAAACATTTCTCATCTATGGCATCCGCTGATGGTCTTTTAATGGTATTTTCCAAAAATGTCTCAAGTTTTTTTTGTCAAGAATGTCATCCTGAAAGTACAAGTGTCACAAAAAAGTACTTTATGCTGTAATTGAGTAAGCAAGAAAGTGATTCTCAACCATTGTCATCTGTTGTCTCACCTTTTTTTGCACCAATCAGTCTCATTTTTTTTCATTGATCACTATTGCATGTAGAGCTACAAAAAATTCACTGGAACTCTGAAGCACAGAAATTGGGAGTTACAAAGATCCGCCTGTATTGGAACATTTGTTGCTTTAGTATTTTCAATACAAACCATGTGATTTTAAGGTGATTATATAATAAACTTCTAATGTGTAATCAATATTTTGTCAGGTACTTTCTAACACATTGAGAGAATCATTGCATTTAGATCATAATTGCTGGGTAATTTCTAATTGTTATCTCATTTCTTAGCTGAAAATACAGCGCAAGTCTGTGCAAAATAGAACTGATTCAGCTGTGATTAAATTGAAGCTATTCACACTTAGCACTTTTAATGTGTTAATAGTTTAATTAATTCAGCATCTTGAATTTTTTATACAAGGAAAATGAAAAGCTTCACATGTCAGAGGGT
This sequence comes from Lonchura striata, assembly GCF_050655825.1. NCBI lineage: Eukaryota > Metazoa > Chordata > Aves > Passeriformes > Estrildidae > Lonchura > Lonchura striata. The sequence goes on along the minus strand of NC_140705.1, from coordinate 77,841,815 downwards.
GATAAATTACATCCAATATTATCTTTTTTCCTTTTCAGTTTTTAAATTTTTTGGGTATTATGGCTCACCAAAATTAATTTTCTATTGAATGAAAAACAGGGTGTGTATGAGTTAGGATTTCTGAGTTCATAGAAAATTCATGTACAAGTAAAATATGGAAACATTAAATTCTTCCTGTGCTTCAGTAGAAATATCTGTAAAATTAATATAACCTGAAAGGGTTTGTAGGCCTCAATCAGCATTTTGTTTGGCAATTAATCAGAGCTTTCACAAAGTACCAGGAGTGGGGGTATATATGTCAGAAACATAATTTTCATCGAGTTAAGGATTCATACCATGTTTTGCTTTAATATATTTGTTTTATTTGTGTTCCTTTGGCAATTAATTGCCAGTGGAAATACCATGTTTGAGGAAGATTTGTATAGTCAGGTGATGTTCTCCCCCCCCTGCACAGCCCCCCAAAATAACCTAGGCTAGCTCAGAGGTAAGCAGCCTGTGAAGGGGAAGAATATCAGGAGATGGCAAAGATTTCCAAAAGAGGCTCTTACCCGGAAATACATTGGTTCAGCTCTCTTTATTCTTTGATGTCCATGTGGAGAGTGGGGCAAAAGAGAACGAACGGGAAATATCAGGGGTCTATATAGACTTTGGGCAGGGTGGGCTTCCCTGGCTCTCCGCCAACCCCGCTGGGGCAGGAAGGAGAGGTCCAGGTTTATTTTGATCAGAGTCACAGGGTCCCGGGAAAGGGGAAATAGAGTGCCCATGAGCTCACTGTAACAGTCAGGTCTAGACTTGTGCAGAATTACAGTAGCATCTGTATGTCTGTTTATACTGGATGCTAATACCTGTCTTATCAGCAGGTGTGTATCTGGCCTCCAAATGAGACAAGGAAGTATTTCAGTTACCAGAGAAGTCCATAGAGGAAGCATGCTTTGAGCTAATCTAATGCATAGTTGTAGTGCTAACATCAAACCACAACATGCATAGGTATTTTAATTTATTTTGCTTGCAGCTTTATTTGTGGTTTGTTTGGCATTGGCTTGGCTAAGAAGGTCAGTGGCATCCTGGCCTGTATCAGCAATAGCTTGGCCAGCAGGATGAGGGAAGTGATCGTCCCTCTGTACTCAGCACTGGTGAGGCCACACTTCCAATCCTGTGTTCCAGTTTTGGGCCTCTCATTGTAAGGGGGACATTGAGGTGCTAGAGTGTGTCCAGACAAGGGCAATGGAATTGGGGAAGGGTCTGGAGCACAAATCTTTTTGCAGCTCAGGAAGTTAGGGGTGTTTAGCCTAGAGAAAAAAAGACTTGGAGGGGATCGCATTTGCTCTCTACAACTGCCTGAAAGGAGGCTGGAGCAAGGTGGGGGCTGGTCACTTCTCCAAGTAACAAGAACTAAGACAAGAGGAAATGTCCTCAGGTTGTGTCAGGGAAGGTTTAGATTGTATGTTAGGAAAAGTTTCTTCATGGACAGGGTTGTCAGACATTGAAACAGTGATGGGGTCACCAACCCTGAAGCTATTTAAAAGACTTGTAGATGTTGCACTTTGGGATATAATTTAGTGGTGAATTTGATGGAATTAAGTTCATGGTTTGACTTCATGATCTTAGAGGTCTTTTCAAACCTAAAAAGTTGCATAGTTCCATGCTATTTTTTAAAAAAATAAAATGCATGTACAGTTTTGCAAGCTGGAACCAGAACCCAGAGTTCTCAACTGCTGTTTGACTTGTGTAACTGCTTCATATATAATTTCTTCCTTGGGTAGGAGTTCTGAACTCTTTGAACCTAAGTGAACCACACCATAAGGCATGGTGCAGGCTGGCACAGATTCATCTAGAAAAATACTACCCACAGAATCAGCTAGTTTAGCTCATGTCCCAGTTTGGTAGAATTATATATCCATAGCTTCACGGTTCCCTATCTGTCCTGGGTAGATTAGAACTTCACCTGCCATTCTACAATTCTAGATAAAGGCCTTTATGTTTTGGATGAGTAGACTTCATATATGTGACTGAACTTCTCATTTTCAATTGATTTGCTATAACAGCTCCCTATGGACTTCTTTGTCACTCTTTTCAGGCTCCTGATTCAGTTTGCAAAGAGTTGAGACACCTAAATTTGTTCTCTAGATATTAAGATTTTCTTTGGATCTGCCCCTTACAATGTAAATTGTTTTTACAATTGTGTCCCTTACAATTGACTAGAATTTGACTAGTGCCCCTCCAGCTAGGAGTTATTTCTTTCTTCTGGGTAATTAATTTCTATATTTTCACAAAATTGGTTTGCAGTTGGCTGTTGGAATTGAGAAGTGATTTCTTCAGCTGGACTTGTGCTTTCAACTTCGTGTAGAACTACTTGCAGAGTATACACTAAGTAATTCTGAGAAAATATTTGTTTTCTGCATAATTCTCTTTTTATATATATTTGCAAACAAATTTGCCTTAAGTTTGAGACATATGATTTCAGTTTGTTGCATTTATTAAGATGGCATATTTTTTATTTTAAATATACATCTGAAATCTGGGTTCACGTAATAATTTTAAGTTGATTATGTTTGTTTATTGCAGATGTTTTTATTTCTGTGCTCAATTAGTATTTCTGTTCTGAGAAAAATATTTCTGTGAAAGTCAGAGTGAGGATGCCAAAATTGAAGAAATATGCTCTGCACCTGGCTTTCTGTTCTTATATTAATAAAAACAAACCCTAAAACCAACAGGTAGTGGAGAGAGAGAAGCTTGGGAGAGAGGGAAGTCCTTGTATGGATAACAATTTTCTTGTGGCATTTCTCTCTCTTCCTCAAGAAAAACAGGTTAAAGCCCCATATAATGGAATGATACCAGTGGGAACATAAATATTGCAGTGTGATTAAACTACCAAAATACTCAGGTGATTAAAGTGCTTCAGGTCTTTCAGTTATATTCTGTTATATCATTTCATCTCATTTCAAGATGTTGCTTTTTTCATAGTTTTTGAAGAACACTCTAGGCAACAAAATTGATTTTGTGAGGCCCATAACGTTGGACTATTGATTTACTTTTTTATATTGCACATCCATCATCTTTGTTTTTAGACACTCCAGCAAAAATATGTATTCTTGTTATAACATCATCTGGCTGTCCCAATACTGATGCAATTAGCACATGGAAATCTTTGTGTCATTGACAGGACTATACTAGCTGAGAAGTGCCCTTTTGGCTTTTCTTATTTGAGAATTAGGTGAAGTAGATCAGACATTTATGACCAGAGCATTTGCTTACTAATGTAATCTAATTCAAACTTAGACATTTTAGTTAGGAATTTTATTTTTTGGGGGAAAGAAAAGTCAAACCAATCAACCAACCAAACCAATCCAAGCAAAATCCAAAAGCAAACAAACAATCCCCAGAACACCTGTTTTTATGTTAAGCTTTTCCACTTGTATACTACATTAGGTTCCCTGTTATTTTGGCTTTCGAAAAAGTAATCCAACATTCAGTAAATGTAAGAAACACGGGAGCTATCATTTAACCCTCTCTCTTCTCACTTTGTTCTGGGTGTTATGATACAGTTTCTAAGAAAAAGAATGTGTCACATTGCATAAGAAGCAGTCAAATCAATATATCATTAAGGATGCTAATAATTTTTCATATTTAACAGTTGTTAAGCTATCCTTGAGCTCCTTGAGCTTGAGTTGACACATGACAGTGATGGGGTTACTTGTGCTTACTTTCTGTATTTGATTCTACAGGCCAGTGATCAGAACCTCATTTAGGGGTGAATGAAATGGGAAAGGACTTTAGCCAAATACAAAGCAGAGGTTGTCACATGCTACTGTATTTCTTGTCTCAATGCAAAATGCCTTTTCTACTTTCATAATACTGGATATTGGTTAAGACATTGATGTTCTGAAGTGAGTTTCTATAATGTCAACAGTAATTGTATATATTCTTTTTCACTTCCAACAATCCCTGTGTATTGATATGTTGCTTCTTGTTTTTTGCTTTATGTTCAATTCTTAAAGACAGAAGAAGATGCATTTCTGATGTATTAATATGGTTTTGTTAATGATGAGTTAATAATTCATGATCCCTGACTAGGATTCTGAAGCTTTACAGTAGTTCAACTACAAAAAAAAAAAAAAAATGTGTCATTAAACTGAGCTAAGGATTGTGATTTGAAATGAAATTTATGTATAATTCCTTATATTAAGTATATTCCTAAACATTATTCCTTATATTTCTCTTACGAGTATGTTAAAGTATAAGGTAGTGAAAACAATGTTGATTAATTTATTCTTTTACATAGGTTAAGAGAGCAGAAATTCTAATTAGACATAAAAATTCTGAATATTTCTGTAGCTAGCAGAGTGTAAGAAAAAGCATAAAAATTTTAGAAAATAACTAAAGAATGAAACTGGATGCATAAAATGGAAAATTTTTGTTCAAAGAATGTTCTCCTGCAAACCTCACCTCTGAGTCTGTCAGCCCTCCTTTTCCCTCCTAGCATTTTCCCACATTTTTCATTAATTTCCTAATATCATTGTATTTTATGTTAGCCCTACTTTTGAAGACTTTACTTTTAATTCCATTTTGAGAATAAAAAAATCTTTCAGCTTTACTGGTTTGCTATCATCGTCAGTATCTTTGTGTAAGAAGGAAGAGTCCTTCCACAAATGCTACCAAAAGTGAAATAAATTTTAATAATTAACTTAAGAATTACCTTTAAGCATTAACTCCTGCTAAACCAAAGCAATTAGGAGGGATTAGTACAGAGAAAACAAAGTTTTTTATTATATTTATCCAGTAAATTACATGTTTAATAAATCTAACCTCACTGAGGGATGTATAATGCAAGAAAATGGTATAGATCTATTTTGAAACTGAGAAAGAAAATTACCTCATCTTTTTATTTATAGAGGAAGACCTTGAAATTACTGTACCTAAGGGATATTTCTGTGATGTACATGAAGGTACTTCTGAGGACTTTTTTCTTGAGATGGTTTTCCTTCTTGTTATCCGTTGAATATTTAGAAATTTCCATCTCTTCCTTACCATTGTCTCAGAAGTTGTCCATCTGTGTCTTGTGGTTTGATAAGTGAGTATAGTTTTCAGCCATGCTGTCTGGATTGAGTGTGCATGACAGAAATGAAAGGAACCAAGACATATGCCAAGATACCTGAATCTCTTTAGGTGGCTGTATCCTGGTTTGATGAGAACCAAACGCTAAGAAAAAGCTTTACTGATAAATATGAATGTGATGTTAAATGCTGATTTATACTTTAATTTATACATTATATATTGTATTCCTGACTAGCAATGGAAAGAGACAAAATGTATTCAGAAAGGCTGGATATGTGAAAGTTTCATCTTTGGAGCAACCTGTCTCCACTGATTGCAGGGAGAGCCTGGGGAGGTTAGCCTTTTTAGGGGCAAAATCATCTTTGGTGAGTGCACTGTCCATGGGTATAGATTTCAGAGAGAGACAGACAGTCCCAGTAGATTAATCTATCACAAAAAATGCCAGTTGCAAATCAAAGCTAAACTGTGGAGTGGTCATAACAGGAAAATCCTCAGAGATGTTCATGATTACAACTTAGAGAATAAATGTAAGGCATATGGATAATCTGAGTTGCAATTGCAGTGTCTGTAATAAAAACATTATGTGTTATGCTATTTGAGCAGCACCAGAAATAGTTTTCACAGGCATTATGAAAAGGCAGTTTCCCTGTGGCACCAGAGACATGCTTGTTTGGCCCCAGAATCCCTTCTTGAAAGATTGTTTGTATTTTCTTTCTGTTAAATTAACTCACATACGCCTTATTTAACCACCTGCTAGTAACGCAAACAGTTTGGTGAAATCAGAATAAAAGCAGATGATTTTGTTGCCTTGGAATACCTCTTCTTTGATGTAAACAAATACTTGTCTTAGGGAAACTACTGTGTCATAGGCCCCCACCAGGAAGGGATCCAGCAAACCAAAATGATCAGGAGTGGTTGGCATACACATATTTCTGTGTGAAAGTGAAAATAGTGAACCTTCCATCTGAAATAATGCATGTGTAAGGATGAAACCAGAAAACAGGAGAAGAGTGTGTGTGTGTGCAATTTATTTTTTTTTAATGAAGGCAGATCTATAGTGAAGATTCTGTTAAATTATTCCTGCGAGTTTTGCAATTCAAGGTTCAGTTGAGGAGATGCAAAGATTATTTCCTATATTCTTGAAAACTAAACAGAGGACCTCATCTACATATTTTTATCAAACTTACAGAAAGTATTCTTGCGTCTCTGGCTGAAACTGATAGGTAGTGAAGTGTCATTATTTCTTGTATATAATCCCAGAAAAATCCCATGAAACTCAAAGTAGGAGCAGAGACTTGTTTGTGGAGGCCAACTGGAAAACAAGAATTTTATGTGTGGCCTTGAAAAAAAAACAACTTGTTAATTAGGTTTCAAAATATTACAGAACTTGAATGTATATAGTATATGGTATAATGTATATAGTATAGGTATATTGTAGATTTAAATATAAATAGTATATTATCATGCAAGAAGAGTATTCCAAGTCTTTTGCTTTTTTTCCCTAAGGGCTTTTCTTTTTGGAAAATAATAAAATTTTTAAAATATTTATATTCACATTATAATAGTCTTAATCTAAGACATACAAAATGCAGGTTGCTGTTTGTTTTGTATTCTGTCCTGATTTGATAAATAAAGGTGAACCTAGATAAGATTCAGAGAGTCTGGGGCTGTATTTTGTGGGATTCTGATTTTCAAATCTGAAATGGTGGTAATTGGGAGAAAATTGCTAGACCCCTCTTTTCCTTACTCTAGTTAGACGTTAATGTTTTTTGCATTGCCTTCATAAAACCATGTTCTTCAGTCTCTTCTTCATAGGAAAAGAAATTTCGTTTTTGATCCTCAGAAGTGTAAAGTACATCTTCTTACTATATAATACAGAAATTAGCATATATTATTCTTACCCTGTGTGATATTATGCAGTACTCACAGCTTGGTTTTTTCGTCCTTAGTTTCTGTACTGAAAACAAGTAGTGACCATTTGATTTTTTTCACTGCAGTGTCTAGATTTGGGCTGCAGTGGAGACAATGGGGCTATATTCTTACTGCTAATTTGAACAAAAAATAAGAAATAGTGCATTCAAGCTCTGGTTCCCTGATCTCCATGTTACTTAACAGTGCATGCTGTGCCTGGCATGGATTTGGCCTGTGCTGAGTGGCACAACTTTTTATCTATGACACAATTTTTTATCTATGAAGCATACACAGGATGATTCCTCCAGCAGATAGTGTGGGCAAATGTTTGGTGGCCTGGGTGCTTTCTTCCCACACAGGTTTTGGATACCATTACAGAGTGCTTGGTACCATCAACCCCACTCTTGTTCCACTCCTACTTTTGATGTTGTGCTTTGTAAATGCCCTTCTGCCGGGCTATACCAGGCCCAACTCTTTATGTCGGACACTTTGAATTGAAGAGAGAACTGAAACAAAAAATTAATTTTCTGATGGTCAGACAGATGTCCCCTCTGGCCCAAAAGATTGTGCCAAGTGCTGTGCAGCATGCTTTTGCCAGTTGATGACAAGATAAACACATTCCAAATGTTTATTTCTTAAGTAACTAAAAAGTTACTTCAGTCACTTCCAGGAGAGTTTAAATTTGGTTTAATTATTAGGAAGTGAATCTGTGATGGCTTCATGCCTTCCAAGTATTACTGTGTAAATAATTCAATACTTTTTCTGTGAATTTAGTATCCAACATAATGCACCTTCTCCTTGTTCCTTCCCTAAAAATGAAACAATTCTGCTGCCACCATCTACCAATGCCAGATATACTAGGTGTGGCTGGATAGAGTAGAAAAGTAGGCAAAAATTAGCACAGAAACTTCCTCTCTTATTTCTGACACTTGTATATTGGTGGAGTTTCCTGGCACTCAAGAGTTCTACAGGAGTAGTGTCCATGCTGTTTTGCTGTTGATTTGCAAATCCCACAGTGCAACACATTGGTAAAAGAAATCCAGACACCTTAGCAATCCGAGTTGTTAAAGAAACAATGGTCCTCAAATATCATCCTACCTTTAAATTGTCTGTATACTCCTTGGCAATTAGAAAATATTTGTTAAATGGCTGGAATATATCCAGATTCTTCATTGATTTGTTCTGTTTAGGGGTTTGCATTAATTAGATACAGAAATTCAGACAGCAAATATATAAAAGTTGCAGGTTAAAACACTTGATGGGGTATTTTGAAGAGTAAACTGTATTTCAGTTGAGAATCTGGAAATGCAATAAAAATATATTACGTCTTTTCTGTAATATTTAATCTGTAAAAAACATTAATGTAGCTTTTCCTTTTTTATATTTTTGGGTTTTTTACTTTTGATCTAACAGAAGTACTTCTCTTTACTGCAGAAGAAATGTATTTGTTCTGCTTTGATGAGTGCCATTAGATATATGAAGTATGTTATTCAGTGGCAGGATTCTGCACACATTTACTCTTCTATAATTAATATTTGTGGTGTTTTGTGCAGTGCAATTGTATGTCAACATTAGAAGAGAAAGGTCCCCCTTGTTGCATTTTTTAGAAGACAAGCAGTATGCTGTTTATGTAAAGGAACCATATAGTGGCAATGCCTCTGTCACGCTGCAACACCAAAGAACTCACAGAAGCAGGCTAGATGTAAAAGGAAAGAAAAAGAACTTAAAAAAACAAACTTTATTTTCTGACTCCACTGTATATACAATGTTAAAAATGACAGTGGATTGGAGGGTGAAACTGCCACCTCTCCAACCACACTGGTCAAACTGGTCCATCAATTCTCTCCACACACAAAGAAGAACACAAAACAATCATTATTTACATGAACATGCATGAGAAAACTGAGTTGAAATATGTAAATATCAGAAGGCATAGGAACTTTCAGAAGAACTTTAAAACTCTCAAAAAAACAGGGTGACATGCCTCCACTTCACATATCCTTGTTCCCACTGAGGCAACTTTTTATAGTTAATCATCCCAGTGAAACAATTGCTAGGTGGAGACAGAGGATTTAATAAAATGAAGGCCTGTTCAAAATCTTAGTGAGAGCAGAATCTGGTGCTAACCAAAAGCAGAAGTTCTTAAATGCAGAAACCCACGTTATCAGATCCGGTGGCAATCGCCATGCCATAAGTCATTTATCTGAACCCTAATTGTATTAGATATGCATATATTTACTATGTATTATGTTTTCTTTTACATAAAATTATTTTCACATTGGAAGTACTTGTGAGCATACATGATGTTTTAATTCCTGTTACTTTGATTCTTGTTTAACATCTATCTCTGGCCAGGACAGGAACAACTGTACGTTTTCTACTATATGTTTCTAGCCAGAAATCCCATTTAGCTGCTGCTGTATCAATCACTATATCATTAAACTATGATTGTTTATCTTCCACAATAGGATTGTATGTGTTTTCACTATGAAAAAAATGTGAAATTTTATGATTTCATGAAAAATTACAGGCAAGCCCTTCAGCGATTTCAGCCCTGTACCTGGGTAACTTCCTGGTTAGAATTTTTATAGAATTTACCACTGGATAACTTCACTGCTTTTCTTTCAAGAGGAGGCTTCCTTTGAAATTTACCTCAACCACAAATTTGTGATTTCCCACTGTGGTTTGGGGTAGACTGTAATACAAACAGGAAGTGGGAAAGCTCTTAAAAATCTATCAAGAACTGAGATGCAAAGCTTAGCATCTGGGTGAGTACATATGTGATGAAATCACATTGTGAAAATCAAGAGTCTCTCACAGAACTTGTATGAAGTGTAGAAATTCCAAATATTAAAGCTTATAAATTATGAGACATCTTGATCCACACAATAGATATTATCAAATGTCTTTAGAGAGGCATTAATTTTATTTCAAGACCTTTCTCAGTATGTAACTTATTTTAGTTCAAAAAAAATTACATAAATGGTAGCATTATTGTAAGGAAAATACTTTTAAGGGACTGCTAAGTTAGACAAGAAATTACCTTTGTGTTTCAGTTCAGTGAATAAAAAATTAATTTCAATAATAGAATCTTCTATTTCAAAAGAAAGAGCCTGATTTATGTCTATATCTTTTCAAAATTTTTAAACTTCTTTTCTAATAAATTATTCTGCTCTCAAAAAAAATAAGATAAGTTGCAATGAAGAATGATATTTCACTTCTGTTTCTTTCATTCTGTTTTAGATCTAATATAGATCTAACCTATGTTTAGAAGTGCAACTAGCACTTCGATCTGGAAGGGTATAAATTTATTTTAACTTAGATTTTTCTATACTTCCAGTTTGTTCTCATCAGTATTTATGTTCTTTCATTCCTGAGAACTTGCAGGTATATCTCAAAGTTTTTCTTCTTTCTTCTATGAGGAACACATTATAAACTCCAGATTTCCCGTTTTAGATATGAATATATATAAAAAAAACAGGAACACTTTATAATACTTCATTAAAAGTCAAAGAATTTTTACTCATTATGCTGTTTCTGTAAGCACTGCTGTTTTCTAAACTTTATGGAATTTTACTTATTGAAAAAAAATTATTTGAAGGGCCTCTTTGGTTCAGTTTAAAGAGCAGCTTTGTTACAGAGTAGAATATATTAGGTCTAGGGTAATTTTTTTCTTTTTAATTCATGACTGTTTGAGTCATTGTATAAAATCTAGTTTGCAATGTCATCCAGGAAAGAATGTGACAAACAATTCCCTACTGATGTGTGATAAACTTATTTTTTAAATTTATATATCCTTAGTACTTGTTGATTTTGCTTTATATATTTGTCATTTTATTTACAAATGCTTTTGTAGAAAATAAAAATAAATATAGTTCTTGATATTGAGCAAATATGTATGTTTAATAATCTTTGTAATTTATGTGTTGGTATTTATTTATTTACAGAAAAATCTAAATACATACAAGCAAACCCTAAAAAAAATATTTATATTTCTTTATTCTTATGCTTCTGTTAATCTTCCTTTTCCCAGCGCTTTTAATTCAGGTGTGAAATCTCCTAATCTGCTGCAGCAACACTAGAAGTTGAATTGTAATGGTACTTTAGCCTTCCATAGAGAATTTTTGTTTGTGCACAAATTTTTTTAACTTTTATTTTAGATTTTAAGTGCTTACTGAACTGAAAAACTGTTTCCACCACAATACATATCTGCACTTTATTCTTTAGAATATGAATAGCCAGGATTAAAATTAAACTGGTGATAAGATTTTACATGATTAATTGCAGAAGAAGATTAAAGCCCTGATAAGATAATTACCAGAGAAGTTCCTGAGTGTGCTATTTTGCTATGCAGACTCTGATAAATAAGAAGTGATTGGAGAGGAATGGTGATGTAAGATTACACAGTAACTGAGTTTACATTTTTGCCTTAATTTTCAATGCATTCTTTATTAGCTTTTATTACTCCTTGCCTTACATTCCTGTTAGTTACTCCTGTGCTCAGTGATTAAGCACTGTGTAATAATTGGGATTGGTTGACACTAGGAAAATATCCAAGACTGATTCTGTGGATATCAATATGTATATGCCTGTGTATGTCTACTTACACATATACAGATGGATACGCACACACACTCACACACTTATGTTAATAGGTATGTACAAATGTTGCCCTACACTTCTGGAAGAAGTTTCTTACTTTTCTCTTGTAAAAGTATTGAAGAACTTGCTTATTCAGAGTCTATGCCATATCTCCTTTAAAGAGGATTTGTTGATGCCGGTTATGAAGTAGAAAAAATAGTACTGCAGTGCTGTTTCTGGGCTATCGACAGTTTTCCACATATTTTGGGGACTGGTGGTGACAAAAACACTGCAACAAGTCCAAGTATCTTGGTAGTTCCTTGTGTTAATATAGCCATCTCCTGCAGGATACAGATGACAAAAATTAGAATTAATTTCTATATGATAACATAGATATTACATGAGAATCTCTTTATCATATGGATCTTCGACAATGGAGTAGCAAATGCTGTAAATCTAAGCCACAGATTCTTAAGTCTTCAAGGTGCACATTTTTCAAAGTGCTGGTTTGTTATGATATGCTGTATATTTGAAGGGAACTCTCAAATACTGAGTCCTCCAAAGCTACCTAGACTGAAATCTACCTGACTGTTTACACCATATTTATATCTGTGTTTCAGCCCTTCTTCAAATGTCTGCAATGTTTTCTTACTTGTATAAATTGTATCTTTGTTACCTCGTATCTAGTTCTAGGTTCAGATTTTAGCAGAGAATTCTAGGATTACCTACTGCAGAGAATATTAAAACCTTTATACACAAAGAGAAATTGCTCTAGAATCCAGTTGCCCAGTCATTCATGTCTTTCAGGCATCTGAAGCCATTATTATTTGACCTCAGTAGCTTCATTAAAAAGAGATAGAACAACTTTCATTTGTGTGTCAGTACAGATGGTGATAGCCTCAGAACTGTTGCTTCGAGCCAGAGATCACAAGCTGTTTAAAACAGAGCATATCCCCTGATATCCTTCCTACTGATCATGGGCCATTAACAGTACTAAGTTCTGGTGGGAAACCGGGCTAGTCGAGAACTCTGCTTGGCTGCTTTGGGGCAGAGCCTGTGTTATGCAGTTTACTGCACTAATTATATACTCTTGATGAGCTCATTAGAGGACAATAAAGGAAAATGAAAACAGTTTGCAATATGTGTGGTCAAATTAGCCACACAGAGAAATTACAGTCACTACTTAAATGCTATATAGCAAGTATCCATTAAAAAAAATGTAGACACTCATGTATGTACACTGTAATGATGCCTAAACTAATTTTCTTTAATGTGTTTATTTTTCAAATTCAGAATTGGATCCTGTTTCTATCTGATTAGAATGCAAAGGAAAGATTTAAATGAGGCAGGCAACAGGATATTTATAGCCATGTTCTTTGTGGAAGTTTTTAATTATGCAGATCTGAGTTGGTGGTCAACTTGTAATGTTTTAGGGTTGAAATCTTATCTCCAGTTAAGAGACTATTTTTAAATTGATAGACCACTTAAGACTATCAATTTAAGACTATCCACTTAAGACTATCCAAGTCTCCATTTCAGACTCCTATATGCAGTTGAGTGAAAATAAATTGCATTTAAGTGCAGTACATGGTAATTTGAAGAAAAAACATTTTAAAGATTTCTTTTATAAACACTTTCTATGTACACATATGTACACTAATTCATATACATAATATCAGCATGGATACAAGGTGAAGGTAGTACTTAACTGCAGAGTTTTTCTTCTCTGTGGGTGTACAGAAGTTTATATGTGCAAGTTATAAACAGGGAAAGTACAGTAGGGGTAGACTTGTTTTATGGCTGCAGCCAAATCTGATCAAGATGGTTCTGCAGAAGACAAATGAGGGACCTTTTCCCAAATTGCTTGTATTTGCATGTATCTTTATTCCTTGCCCCAAGCCTGTGAAATACCTCAGAATTTTAATCTTTCTGTTTAACCTGGTTCATTCTTACAGAAGTTAGTTAGTAAAGGATTGCAGGTGCAACCATACTGGTGGACTTGACTGGGAAGCTACTTTCATTGAGGATTGGTTATTTAATGGATATATGGACATCTGTGAGCCTGCACTTTATCTGTCAGGCACAGTTTACCCAAAATGGGGTGTGCCATTAATGCTTGAATTGCTCAGACTTACATGGTCGGGGGCAAACCAGATTCCTGGTGCTTTGACCAATTGAAATTATTTCATACAAAGTTTTCAGCAAAACCTGTATGAAATTTCAGCTCCCTTGCAAGTCTAAATTTGTCAATGAGCTTTCATGTGCTTTGACCAGAGATTTTATAAATCGTTGCTATCCTGAAATTTTTCTGTTTGGTTTATTGTGGATTTTCCACTACACTTGTTTTCTCTGTATTTTGATTGATCTGCTATAATGAAATTTTCTCAGCATAAACTGGAAATATCACATAGCTATGGAGTCCAGAGGAAGCTGCAAATTTGGGGTCTTTACTGGTATAGACCTGTTTCATTAAGGAAATAACCTGATAAGTCCCCAAAATGCTTTTTCCATGCTATTCTTTCTGAACTAATCCAGTGATGTGAAAATTTGGGATGAATCTGTGTCAAGAATTCTCATAGATTTGTAGATCTTTTCATTGTCTGACCATTCACTGTGTAGCCATAACATTGACACTGAAGTAATGCTTAAACACTTTGTGTTTTTCAAATAAGCTCTCTCTTCTTCTTAGAAATGAAATTTGACTGACTTTCATGTTAGAAGAGCTAATTCTTGCAAATAAATGTAAAGAATATATAAAGAATACATGTTATTTTTATGATGCCTAACTGTAAAATAAAAATTTCAGTAGATGCATTAAGGCGAATTTATTTTCCAAACTTAAATATATCTTGAGGTATAACTGTTGAACAAAGTAAGCAGTTTTTTTTTTTTTTGTTTTGTTTTTTTGGTTTTTTTTGCCATGAACACAGAATTATATCACTGAGAGAACACTGAATTTCATGCTGGGTGGATGTTGGATGCTTTAACCCTTGTTATAACCAAAGCCTTGATCTGGTTTTGGAGCTTTTGTTGTTGTTGTTGTTGTGGCTTTTTTTGTCCCCATAAATTAAGATTGATTCAAAATAATTGTCTTTACTTATTATTACTTCTAATGCTGAAAATCTCTCCAAAGCAAGAATAATTTGATAGAAAAGCATAGAAAAATAGTCAGTAGTAAAACAACAGGACATGCAATCACAGCTGGATGAGTGGAATGGGAATTAAAACTCTTCATTTGCATGAACAGGTGCAGAAGTCCATTAGTCTTAAGGTTCAGAAAAGAACATTAATGAACTTTTTCCATTCTATAATGGGCAAAGCATCTCTTTACGATCAAAGCAATGTAACAGTAACTCTGTTTATGCAAACAAAAATAAAAGAAATCAACCTAAGCAGATTGTGTGTTGTCATAATCATCACCATTTTGTAACTAATACATAATTTTTTATATACAGTATATAGATCTAAATCAGAATTTCTCTGTTTTCCCTGGTTTTTATATTACCAATCTAAGAATTTCTACAGCAAAAATAGTATAAAACTATTTTTAAATGGCTTGTGGACAAAAACTATATAATAAATTTTTGCTAATTTGCACATTTTTAAGGTAATGCATGTGTAGGTTATTATATGCTCTTCAATAAAATTTATTTTATTTTATTATTATATGTGAATATTTATTGTGTTATTATCATAACTTGATTGACTATTAATTTAAAAACAATAGATTTTCCAGTGTATGCACTACTGTGCTTTTTCATGGTGCATTGTGACAACTTGTAGAATAGGTTATCAGAAAGTACATACAAAAAAAAAAGTCAAGTTATTTTGTATTGCTCATATCCAAATAACTGAATTCCATTCTAAGCTGGAAACAATAACTTGGCAAAGCTTCAAATTGTGAAATCACCAATATTTTATAGCAAAACAGGATTTTTCTAAATCATTTGCAATTATGGATTATCAAAGAAAATTGGCTCCATTTTTCTTTGGGATAATGGGACCATTTCTTATTTTTCAGTAATTTAACCAAAGTTATTTTAACATAAAATGAGCCCTACTGGTTTCCAAAAACCAGAAAATTAACTGCACAAAAAACTTGAGAGCATCCATCTGTGGGAAGAATGCAATGTATTTTTTAAAACACCCCATTGTGTTACCAGTAGACTAATTTATTGCCCCTTTTCTTTCCCCTGCACTTGGTGCCTGCTCTGGGTGGCACTGCAGTCCAGAGAATTCTTTTCTGCAGTGGCTGGTTGCAAAGTTAGTGGATGTTGTGGGCTTCCTTTAGAAGGGCAAGTAGAGGGATCACAAGAGCAAGAGAGAATAGAACTACTTCAGACAGAACCTACCAGCAAAAATGGCTAATCCAGACTGGATAACTCTTTAACACCTGATGATATACTAAATTTCTTCTGTCATTGTTCTTATAGCTTTGTTGCCCATTTCTTACAGTGTTAATATTTTTTGAAACTTAGATCATAATATCCTTCCAAAATTAGTAACTGGAGAACAGTTAGACCCAAAAAGGATTCTCATTGATTTTAGCTTTAATGAGAATTGGATCAGCCTATAAATGAACAATTTGTATAGCCTTTTAATTAACTGAAGTGGCCAAGTTAGTCATCACAACAGAATCACAGGACTATGTGTACAATTGATGATTCAGTTTGCCTAACTGAAGGTCTACATGTGCTATTAGAGGATATAATTCATGTTATCAAAGTGTAATCTGGACTATTATCTGAATCAATAATCATTTGAAAAGAAAGAAGACCCTTTGTGCCAGACAGCAGAGAACCACAGGTTCAATAATGAAATGATTGACTATGTACTTCCAAGAAAAAGCAGTTAAACTGCACAGTTTGATCTGTACTTGGACAAAACATTAGAGACTGGAGTATTATTTACTCAAAATGAGAATTGAAAATAAACTTGAATAGAGAATGAATATTGGTTTGGTACTGTACCAAAGCCTTTCACCATGTGTTCGAAAATAGGTGCATGAAGCCATTGTCTATCTGGCTGCTACATTTTACTGCTCAGTTTTACAGTCCAGCTTTTATATTTTAAGAACTGTATATCCAAGGCTTAGAAACTCTTTGGCACTTCAAGACTGAGTCCACCTGTTCAAAGTACACTAGAGTTATAAATTGGATTCGTTAGGAAAAGATAGTGGTTGTCAGTCTTAGCTATTGAATTCAAATGCTTTATAATGATTTTTGTAACTAGAATAGCATTAGTAATAATAATTCAATTATTGTTAAAGTATTTAAAATAAATTATAAAAAATAAATATTGTCATTATTTTTAGTTTCCACTTCCATGAAGAAACTACAAATTAGAACAGTGAGAATATAACAACTCTGAGAAACTGCCTCTTCAGCTGCAGTCAGAGCTTTAAATTCCAACAAATCTCAGCAAATACCTGAAGTCATCAGCTTTCCCTCATCAGGAATTAAAGACACTTCAAAAATCTTTTGAGTTTTGTATAGGTTTCATGCTGATTCACCAAACACCTGAGGAGCTTTGCCATGAACAAGAAGTAAGGTGTATAAATATCACTAGCCAACCCATGAGTTTGATTCAGATTCTAAATTCTGCTTGAAGTGCTATAATGTAATCAGATAATTATGTACTTACTGCTGTAATTTTTAATACATGAAAAAAATCAATATTTTAGATCTACCGATATCAGTGACTTTTATTGACTCCAGGGCAAATGGAAATAAGCCTAGAGCATAGAAGATATGAACAAATATTTATCTCAGATATTGTTAATCTTGTGGAACAAAGTAGTTCAAATATCGAGACCTTTATAAAAGCCAGTGCTTTTATTACATGTAAACTATTTGCAAACTTTGTTTTGCTAACTAGTTTTTGGAGAAAAATAGAAAATAATTCATAAATAAGGGACTAAATTATAACATTAATAGGGAACTGATTCCCCATAACTATTTGTTAAAGTACCCACCAAAACCTAGCAAGTAAGAATTTGAATTTTTCCTTGAAAACAGAAAGCAGATCTGAACTGCAATTATCTTTTGACAATGTTTTTTCAGGGTTTTTTTCAGATGTTATTCCACTAAGTACAACAATATTATTATATTATACAACATAAAAATATTTCCTTAGTGAAAGAACTTGAGTTTCAATGTTTTATGTTTTTGTTTGGAGTTGAAAATTCTACATCTTACCTGTGTCAGCAAGTATTTAAATAAGACATGCAAACCAGAGCAGCGTGGGAAAATACAAACTAATGCATAAAACCCAGGCTAATGTGTAATATAATGATCAGAGCAGTTTCAGTGTGAAGTAGGAAATGCAAATATAAATCCTGTCAATCTGAGAAGAAATCCTGAGTGTTTTGGTATGCTAGATGATTTTCTGCCCTTTTTATAAGTACAGGAGAAGCTGTCACCATCTCTTTCTAATTTCTGAAGTTGAGTGTCTAGTCTGTAGTTCATTTTGTTTAATATAGTTAAAAATTTATAAGATGGAGATAATAATCTTCCCAATTTTTATTGCAATGACATATTTTTAAGAAGATCTAGATCTGTTTTTTAAGAGATAAAAAATGAAAGTGATCTTTAATTTTTTTTGCTCTGAAGCAGGATGCAGCTTTAAGAGGATTTCAAGACCTAACATCATATAATTAAAAAAACTATAGGCTAAAAGCTATGTTGCTCATACTAGTCATCCCTGGTTAAGATTCAGAGCTGTATATCACTCGGCTTGAAGCCAAATTTACATTCAACCTACTTCAGGAGGCACATAAACATCCTCATGCATGGTCACAGTAGCTTGTCTGAGATACTGTATGAAATTCAGTATTGTATACTAAAATGCTCTTTCTCTCATATATAGCTGGTTTGCCTCCAAGCCCTGTGCTGCCTGAAGAGGACCTCAGAAAATAAACCATGGACCTCATTTCTTGAGGACCTGCTTCTATTCTTTGACAATCAAGTTCCATTTTCTGTTAGTGGAATATAGGATCAGATACCTGATTTTACATCTCCAAAGTCTACAGCCTTTGGTCAGAAAATAAAAGTACTTTTTAAAAATTCTGTAATCCAAATTTAACTTCATGGCATCTAAAAGTTCTCTTTTGCTCAAAAACTAGAAAGAGAATAAATATTTTAAGTGAGAATTTATTTTCTTTTTTAATGTTCTAAGGCTATTTTAAATCAGCTGAACTAGGAATTAATGGATTCAAAAATACTCTTTGTTCTAGATGAGTCAGATTTGTCAGGAAGCTCTCTCAAAGGTATCTCTCCATTACAATTTTATAATATATGTTAAAGGATATACAGTAACAGGAAATAAAAATCCATTCAAGGCTGACTTGTGTTCCAGAAAGACTCCATCCTGTGCCCTTTTGATATCTTCAGCCATTTTGCCAGGTGTATTCTATAATAAAGATAATAATGTTGAAGAACATAAACTAGTACCTATAGTGTGGTTGGATGCCTTCTCATAAAGAAGCACATATGTTGTAGGTAACCAAAATAGTTTAAATTTTTGCCTGTATATGAATCTTTATTTTATTTTGTCATATGTGGTACAGATTTTAAAAGCACACTCTTTCTTGTTTTCATTTGCTTGTTCAATGGAACGGTCATTCTTCTTACCCATACAAAGTCCAAATAACGAACTAATTTCTTTCACATCAAACTGACCATACACTGACTGATACACATTGTTGTTATGATAGCATGCATTCCAAACAAAATGATCTAAAGGGAGTCATAGAACTCAGGTGAAGTATACTGGATCTCCTAACTCATCCCCAGCAAGTGAAGTACCTTGTACAGTATGTTAGAGGCATAATTGAGAGCAGTAATAAAATATTATTAGCTTTGTTTTTCACTTCTGAAGTATAATACCCATTTATAAATAGGCTATGCATTGATATTACATATTAAATTTCCCTATGTGTTTTGTCTCTATAAGTAAATAATGACTATAAAGGTTGGTAGTATTTGTAAGGAAGAAACATAACTGGAGAGGGCTAGCTTAAAATGCAAATATTTCCATGACTATAAAGTAATTATAATTTAAGGAATAAAAATTCTACTGCTATTTTTTATTGGACTAAAATCAAATTGAGAAATTACGTAGCTATTACTTGAGGTCAGACAAACAGATTTTTTTTTTTACTACCTCCTCATCATATTAGCTAGTATAAAGTTAGAAAGCTTTGAAAAGGAAGTTAAAAGGGGTCATACTTAATATCATTTAACTGAAAATATTTAAGCAGAAAAGACATTACAGAATCTAAGTCCTATAGTATGCAGAAAATGCATGCTTGAGCAATCCAAGAAGCTGAAAGTGCTTAAAGAATTTCTACATTAATTAGAAATCCTAAATTACATTGGCATGTATGTTATTTATAACAAGACTGCTACTGTATCATCTTTTGTTACTAAGACACAGCTGAGCATTTTGTTATTTGTGTAAACATGAACAATGGAAATATTGTTTATTCCCAGAATGGGAGAGAAAAGTATTCTAATTACAGTTTGCATTGTTTTGCCCGTGGGTTCCCCAAGAGCCAGTCCCTGATGGGAAGCTGCTGTCTCACATTCAGTGATGCATGAACTCAGGCTCTTTGTTCTGTAATAGGAAAAAAAAGTATCTGTGCAGTTCTATTTCTTAACTACTGCATGTAAAAGGTTATTGTACTTGATTCCTCTGCATCTGCACAGAGCTGAGACAGAATCTGTCCTTTTTTCTTTCCACTTCTGCATGTAACTATTGTTAGTTTTTTTTCTTCTGTCGTCAAAAGACATAGTGAAAATAGGGTAGAATCAATCTTTACTTTCTCTGGCAATGAAAGAAAAAGTTTCTGAATTTATACATTGATATCTGAATAATTGATTATTATGTTGACTGTTCAGAATATGTAGATGAAGGGGAAAGTAAGCTCATAATCACCTGCTCCTTTGGGCAAAATGCAAAGGCTATACCAAGGGCCACCTAATGTTATCATATTTACAGCTCATACAAATATATTTTCATTTTTGACAAAGTATTGAAGTCACTTGTGGGTATATAATTAGCACCCCCTCATACTAGAGTTCTCTTGTAAACTATTCTCTGAATAATTAAATACTATGGAAAAATGTCAGAAGACAAAATAAAATGTATTTATTCCAGCCATATCTTCCCACAGCATGACATGTCATGTGAAAACAACATTAAGCATTTTATACCATCTGTGCTGGTTGGGGATACATTTACAAGCATGTCAATGTGGAATATTCCTTTTCAAGTTAGACACAGTCATCTTATAGCAATAAGCACCTAAATAGAGTGATCTAAAAAGCAGACAGCCATTGATATTTGGTTCACTTTCATCCATTCCTTGAGCTTTGTTCCATCTTTGAGAGATAGAGCTTGTTCATCATGCTGTCATTCACAGCTTTATACAAATACAATGATAGTAGTTTCTGTAGTGAATAGATTTTAATGAGATAAATTCTGAATACTAAATATTAACAACATTTAAGTAAAATATTAGTGTTCCTTAAAAGAGATGTTTAATAATTTTTAATAATATTTTTTCAATATTATGCTATAAAATATGCCATAATTTATGTATTATTATAGGTACTATATAACATATACACTATTTTTGTAACATTTTAAATACTTATAAAATGCAGGAAAGCATTCAGAAAAGTCCCATAATTTTCCAAGGCATGTATATAAAACATTTAGTAGCTATAAGAAGTCTTAGCTTCTAGCTGAACATTACTGACTGCCATTGTATACCTGATCTCCACAAGTGTTCTGTAGAATCAAAGACTATATTGTTTCAATGCACATGTTGTGTAAATTGCATCTTTCAAGACACTTTCTCAAACAAGTCAGTATGTATTTGAGACTTGTTACGTGCAATTATTACCAATAAAATCACAATAATTTGATGTCTGCATTTTTTTCTGAATTTGTTAACAGTTAAGAAATAGTTTAAAAGAAAAAATTGCAGATCAAAATATCTTGATTCTCTACTTTGTCCAAGCACAGGTTTCATGCCTCTGGCAAAAGACCTGCTAAAAAGTGATTTGAAGCTCCCTCACTCAGGAGGTTCATCTTCAGCATAAGGTCTATCCACAGAGAACAGAGGATGAGTCTGCATGAGAGAGTTTATTTTTGTCA
This sequence comes from Lonchura striata, assembly GCF_050655825.1. Lineage (NCBI taxonomy): Eukaryota > Metazoa > Chordata > Aves > Passeriformes > Estrildidae > Lonchura > Lonchura striata. The sequence continues at coordinate 77,820,104 of NC_140705.1, read as the reverse complement.
TCCTACACACAGAGTCCCAGCATGAGCCGGTAGGACTATCCCTTTTCATGGTCGAGATTCTTTTCTCACCTACCCTGTTCATTGTGCAAGAAATCTCCTTTATTAATTAGTTAGATATAATCAGTTGGATATTATTTTTCACTTAATCTTCATTAAGCATCTGGCTTTTAATCTCAACACTTTGCTTGTGTAAAGTGTGCTGAATAATTTCACAGTAAAGATGCAAGTTTCCATAGAAAAATAGAAAAGAGTCAGCTGCTGTGTATCACAGGAAGAATGTATGTATGTTGATTGTTAAGAAATATTTTTGCTTTTCATGGCATTAATCAATTATTTCCTGTTCCAAAATTCCTATTACCAGTGCTTATTATTCATGCAGTACCTTCTTAAAGAACATTCAAGTCTGAAACATTAAGGAAGCAATATCTTGGATACTAAGTAGTCAGTCTTCTGAGGAGAACAAACTAAACAGTTAATAAAACAGGACACATTGATTATTCTACTCTAAATGAATTTTTAACTAAAATTTTGTCTTCCCTCTTTTAAGTTAAACCTGTCTAGAAAAAGTTTAGGATGCTTAGTAGCTTCGTTATTTTTATCTTGGTGTGGACTCTCAGCATATATATACTGTGCATGCTGTCTATAATATATGTGCTAATGTCTGAATAAGAACATTTACAAATGAATTATGAACAGTTCCATCTGGTGGAATGAGCTGTCAAAGTGACTTTTTTTTTTTAATTAGTCTTGAGAGAAATTGCAAGAAATTATGACAGGCACTGTTTGCAGAGAAAGACCTCTTTTATTGAAGTGCCTGATAAAATTGAAGGAAATTTTATTTTCAGATATTCAAACTCCAGATTCACTTCAGAAATTTTCGAAAATATATTTGTTGTTCTACATTGATTGAAGGTTCAGATATTTCCCATTCACTGTATTTCATAAAGATTGGTAATTAGTATGACCATGAAATATTTCTTCTTCCCAAGAAACACACTGGTATAGGCATTTTTGCACACAGTTTGTATAAACAGTCCTTGCATGTGGCCAATCTGCCCTTCAGCAATAACCTTAAAATCTACCTTTCATATCTTTATACTAGCTTATTTCAAGAAAATGTCATGTTTCTTCTGCATCCCTGTGAGCCTTCTATGAGCAAAATTATCAGCCTACTACATTCCAAGTGGTGACAGTACCATGCTGCTGTTCTCTGTTGTTTGCAGATTGTTCAATAGAATAAAGCATATTCTGGACAGATTTAATCTCAAAATATGCAGTACTAATTGTGAAAAAGGCAAGAGGAAGATAAAATCAGAGGCAACAAGATAAACTCCTGGTAGATCTCAGTCAGCAGTTTTCTTTTAACACAGACACAGACATCAAACTTTGTAAACGTGGTAAAAATTGGAAATGTGCATCATATATCAAAGGCAGAGACATATTGGCCAATGTGTATTTTGATCTGAAATAGCATTACATAATTTTCTTGTGCTCCTTTATTTATATGTAATAATGTCCCCTGGAGATTAAACTTGCTTTGTTCATGTTGGAAAAAAATAAAGCTAAGTGATGAAAAAATGAAGATAAGTATCAGATTAGACAATTTAAAGAAATGTAGTCAAGGTACAAAAAACCCACATGTTCAGTTAAACTAACTTCTAGTTGTAAAAGAGCTTAATTGCTTCAGTCTCTAGGTAAATACTGTTCATATCCAAACAGCTAATGGAAAATGGGTTGGTTCATCATTTACCTCTGTAAAAGCATGGAGATGATAGTTTACAGCAGTACCAATCATATACAATAGGAGTAGCAAACACAGAAGTTTACTTAATCAGAAGCAATTATGCCTTTTCTTTTGTTTTTTCTTTTTTCTATACTGCTCATTACATGCAGGAATAGAAAATAATTTTTATCCTCATAGACTAAGTCCTGTATTCCTTAGTAACATCTGTCTTTCTCCCACATTAATGTTTTTTAGATTGAAGGAAGCATTTGCAGTTCTGAGTCACCAGTCAGTGGTGACAGTATGCTCATGCCTCAGGATATTGAGTCCAATGGTTTCATGTGTATTAGTCATCTCATTTGCAAGATTCTGAACATGTTCTCTTCAGACTTACCTTAACACACAGATTTTTTGCCAATACTGGTTTCACAGGCTTTCAGAAACCATATAGGGAAAGAATAAATGCAATGCTGTGAGAACCTGTACTTGACAGTATATGAAAAGTAACTTTAAAAACTTGTTTTCTTTTTCAGTTTTGGAGAGCAGTTCCTTTCATTTCCTTGAAAAATCAACTTGCCTAGTTTCAACTTTAATTAAACATGCCTATTTACTTTTAAACTCTCAATTCAAACTCTTGAGTATTGAAATTAATATAGGTTTTGTTATTGACTTCAGTGACACTCAGTTTTCTCTTCACACTTCTTTGTGCCAAATCTTGTTCGTGATTCAAACAGATAACATTTGCTATTGTTAGGATCTGGCCTTCTGCAATGATTGTATTTATTTATTTATTTATTTGTTTTCTTTATTATTGAAACAGCAGGAATGTCTGGATATTGTAAGGCAGAAACATCTCGCATTTTCATGTGAAGGAAATGTGAGTAGAGAATGTATTTAAGATTTTCTGCTATAAGGCATTTTCTAACACATGTGAACATGACATGCAATTAAAAATACATATATGTGAAAATGATGGCATATTATAGAGGCTGGGAAATATATTTTGAAGCTTCTTTGAGTAGCTTGCTTTCTGCAGAGTTTTTTCAATGGCAAAAGAAGTTACAAACACAAGAACTAGGCCAAAAAATTCTACTACTAAGAAAAAAAATAGTAGAGAAAATGAGTTGTTTTGATTCAGTTCTGAGAGCTGGTAAACCAGTTCTACGTGTGGAATTGCAGGTTTAGAACCTTAGTTTTAGCTGATATACCTTTAGGGCTGCCTGGCAACTCAAGAAATTTCACCAAAACTTTGCACTGAAAAGAATGCTGAAATATTGAATAAAAACTTCATTCCATTCAAAGCACATGGTATGTGATAGCACATTCTCTTAATTTTCTTTCTATGTGCTTTACAAATTAATCACTAAGAATAGAAGTGCAGGTAATCACATTCTTCATTATTGATTTAGGTATCAAATGTTTTGAGTGTGTATTCTTAAATCAGCATCAAATTGATGATGTAATCTTGATTTAAATTAAAATATGGCTAATCCAATATATTCTGATAATTCTTCAATATTATGGGAGCCTAGTTCTCTAACATTGCTTTGATATGTTAAAGCATTCATTAAAGAAGTGAGATTTTACTAGAAATTTCATTGTGAAAAGTTTGCTTTGGCAAATTCTTATTGAATTTTGGCATCTGTAAAATAAAGCCTTCTCTCCATCCTTTGAATTTAACCACAAATATTAAGCAAAAGACATAACCAATGACCAAATTTGCATTCTAGTTTTGCTGTGATTGCTACAACTACAAAAGATATGCTGATATGTGTTAGGGTTGCTGATACCAAGCTCTAAATACAAACATTAAAAACCCAGAGCATCATGGCTATGATTCATTCCTCGGTTTAGAAATCATTAACCTGTAACACATTTGCATGCATAGGTTCAAGTAAAAAAAAACAAATTTATAAAAAATCTTTCTTGTGATGGCAAGAATATGCATGCATGGGTGTGTTTTAGGATGCCTGTGTGTATATGTATCTCCCTGTATATACACATCTGCTATCATACAGCACTTTAGAGCATCAGGAACCAGACTGAGGGCAAGTGGCAAGTAGCAAAGGGGGCTGGAATATGTGGCATTGGTGGGAGTAAGGGAAGAGCATGTATTTGGCCATCACTGCAAGATAATTCTGTACATTTTTGTTTTCTCACAAGTTTTAAGATAAGTAGGGTAATATGGATAAAGGATACAGAAATACTTCATGTTGCTAATTAATCACAGCTTTTCTGGAATATTTTAATCAATATTCACATATATTGTAAATAACATATTTATAAAGTTTTAAGTACTTGAAGCTAGAGAAACTCAAGGTAGCATATTATGCCACAGTTTTGTTCTGTGGTATTTTAATCAGTCCTATAAAGAAAACCCTCTAACTGAATCTTTTCATTGAATCACAGAAAACATCTACAAATATTCAATAGTTAATTTTAGGTAGGGAAGATTATGTATATTTTTTCTTACCTGTTAAAATAAGCAAAAGTAATCTTGACCACATTTTTAATGCACCTGTTACTATGCATTTACAACTTGCATACCCAAAATAATACAAATTATTCTATTCTAGTATTCCATGGAAAGATGGTTTTGACAAATGAAAGAATAAACAGAAGAGGTAAACTCTGTCAATTAATATAAAAATGTTATAACAGGCCATTTAATGATGTGTATTGACATGGTTTACATGGATCTTTCAATTTATTTATTTTAACAATGTATGACACTGAAGTGGAATTAATCAGTATATTAGGTGTATTAGGGAGAGCCTCAGAAGCATATATCAAAATGCACTTATTTCTGGGAAGATACCAATGGCCTCAAGTGAAGGGATCTCTCAGAGAAAATTATATTCTTGCTTTGTGTTCACGTATGGTGTGGTTGACCATAATATTACATATGACATAATATTACATAACATACCAAATAATGTTACAAAACCATTGCAGGTAATGTTTGGTATGAAAAAATTAAAAGAAATTAGAAGTTCCCTTAATCCCAATATAGTAGAGAAATAATTTTGTTTTAATATAGGTAGGTACAGTGTAGTAAACTTGGAAACAAAGGTCATTGAAGATCACTGCCTCAACAGGAATTCTCAGTGCTGTGTATGGTCAAATGTAATAATATCATATTCATAAGAGAAGGACCATCAAGTAGAAATATAAGATGTCTGTACACATCTCCTTAAAATTATTGTGATAGTGCCATGTTTAAAGCTGATATTCACACTTCAAAGAGAACATGAAATACTGGAGAGATTTCAAAGAAATAAAATGTCCTGAAACATGAAATTTACCATTTTCAGTTTAGTCCTTTATGCTCTACAGAAGCTATTAAGGAAAAATTTAGTCATTTGACAGAGACAGCTAGCTACTTGTGACAAAAAAAAAAAAATATAAGCTCTTGGTAGCTCTTAATTTTACCAACAGAGGGTAAGACACTTGCCAAGGACTAAAAGTTGCTAGCTTCCAGCTCAACTTAAAGTTCCAATTACAAGTGTAGTTATTATGCCCTGGAACAATTTATGTATCATATTCAGAATTCTACAATGGCCTTTAAGATAGAACTGGATAGATTTATTAAAGAGATATTTTAACACAGTTCTTAGGGGAGGAAATTGTCATGTATTTATAACCCTAGATTCTATGGTTATGTCTCTATTAGCAAATAAAATATCCTGAGCCTGTTCTCTAGTGGGGTCAGCATTTGTGCTTGGAAGCCTGCTCATAATTAAACAGTATGGGAAGTACTGGAGCAGTGCTTGGCCATGCTCTAGATCTGTTTTTTTCATTAATGCAGTCACAATCTGCATTTTTTTTTTTCCTGTGGGATAGATACACAAAATGTCCTGAAATAACCTAGACTCATACTTCTCAGTTTTCTTGAATTGCATGGCAAAATTTGTAGTTATTATATTCAGTAAGATGAAAGGAACCTATTTTTTCTAATGATCCAGTACCCAAATCCTTAGCAAGCAACAAACTTCCTAAAGTATCAATGCTTAGTAAGTTCTATAGTAACTAAGCAGTAAGAGGTAAGTAATCTTTCTGCTTTGCCAAAGATTTGAACAGCAAAGGCTTCAGAAGAGTTAATTCTATTGAGGCCTCAGAAGAATTAATTATATTTTATCTCAGTACTACAAAAGAATCTTCTATAAGAAACAGCCAACCATTGCAGAGTAACTTTGGAATCAGGAGAGTGCACAGATAGGATTGGTAGAACTGAGGCCATGGAGTGGCTGAACATCAGAAGATACATAGATTTCAAAGTCAAAGAGATAAACAGACCATCAATGCTGATGTTGATGCCTGATAATGTGTGTTTGAATAAAGTGTCTCTCTTATTGAAAAGAGGAGACCTCAAAATTTGACTGAATTTTGACTTCCACAAAAGCAACCACACCTTATTTGAAACCATTTGGTTTGCATTTCTTCTAGCAGCCAGATGTTCTTATTGTTGAAACTGTGTATCTAATCTCAACTGAGTTTTCAGTTTGCATTTGAATTTGAGTTTGGTGCACAGCATTTTGTTTTAGTAATATCCCTCTTCATAAGATCAAAGAAATTTTTAGTAGATAGAATTTTATTTATTCCCATGAAGATATTTTTGTACTGTTACTTTTGTACCAATTCCTTTTCAGTCTTCTAAAAAGCTGAAATGTTTTTGAAGGGTTGCTCTTTGGAACACTCACAACTGTGTGGTGTTTGCTCAGACCTTGTGATTCTTTGCTATACCTTTCTTGGTTTTCCACCCTTTTTTTTTAGCAAGACACAGGATCAATACATGTATTCAAGAACTAGCCTCCCCAAGATTATAAAGATCCCTTCTGCTTCTATCACTGCACATATTTAGCACCCCATAAATAAGTATTTTCTTCTTTGCAGTGGAGATTTGCATTGCCCATAAAGCCAAAGATGCAAGGCTTTACAAAGAACTTAAATATTTTTAGGGAATATTTCACTAAAAAAATGAAAAATCCATATAGAATAATGAGTGAAAGAAGAAGATAGAGCAGGAAATATCTTATGTCTGTAACTGAGATATAGTATGAGATAAAACAGAAAGAGGCTGGAATGAACAGAATCAGAACAAAGATGGGCTGATTAATAGTAACAAATAATCTAATGTCATCAATGGCTAGAAATCCTTCTTCATGCTGATTGACTCCTTCCTAAAAAATGTTTCAGGCATAGAGAAAGAAAAAAATGCCATATTCAGGCCTTATGTCCCATGAAGTCGAGTGGTCTCCTCTGTAGAGTTTTGTAGATCCCTGGACTCCTTGATCCCCCACAGTGCAATCATGCTAATGAGGGACTGTCCTTATTCGAAACACCTCACAATCTAGAGATCAACTCTGCCATCAACAGGGGAAGAAAACACCTGGACAGGGGAAGCACAAGAGAACATCAGACCAATATGAAACCTGCATGTTTTCATCAGTATGAAAACAGCAGTCAAGAAAACAGCAACTTAGCAGCTGTGTATATGAGGTTTTCACGTGTTTTTATCATAATGGCAAAGGATTCTATATAGGCATTTGAAGGTGGACAGTGAATGTGGTTCTGTGGACATTTAGAGTGCTCCTAGTTTGGGTAAAGGCACATATTTGTACATTTTCTGAAAATTTATTTTTGGAGACAAAAATTATTGCTTAAGTCTGGACCTATGTATTTAAGTTCACAGGCAACATTAAAACAAGACATGAACTGTGGTTTTGCATTTGAATATTTGTATTAAAATCTACAGTTTATTAAGGAATTAGTTTTCAATAATGTATAGTTCTTGGAAATACTTTCAATTTTATATTCAGCAGAATACACAAAATCTTAGAAGATCAACATTGGAAGGCTTAGCTTCTTTGCATGTGGTTGATGTTCCACAGTAGCCCAAGCTAATCTACATCCTGTTTCCTCTCCCACCAGCAGTTGAACATTCCTTCCCATTCTCTTGGGCCAGGTCCAATACTTGCTTCATCCTGCTGTTTCTCCTACTAATGAAGATGATCTGACTAGTGAATATGAATCTGAATATGATTTGCTATGAAGCTAGCATGGTGAAATGGCCTGATACAGTATGAGATGATCAAATCAGAGTGGATAGAATGAAGATGGTAGGGATAAAGAGTTGAGTTAGGAAGAACAGATAAATCCAGAGATAACAAGGTGTCAAGAGACATTATTAAAATGGCAAAGTCTCTGTCATGAGCTACAAACCACAGTCTGAATGACCAACAAGAAGGCAAAGAAACTGGAGAATTTCATTGACTAAGGGATAAAATTCCTTCACTGAATCAGAAGGAAACAATACCCCCTATGGTATTGAGCGCACCCTGTGCTTTCAAGTATGTTTATTTTCCTATGAAGCTGAAGAGCAGATGTGCTCACCTCTAGGAGTCCATTGCAGATATTGTCTAGCTTAAAAGCTTAGGCAAATTTTCATTCTGGAGATGCTAATGATAATAATTGCTATTCACAGCCTTTATTGTATTTTTCAGTAATAGATATCAAAGCTGCTTTATCACACTTTACTGTGATGCTGTGGTGATTGTAGTATAATCCTCTGACAATATTGTGGTATTTCGCTGTGTGATCCGTAACTGTTTTAAGGTAATATTGACCTACTTAAATATAAGAAATTGAGTCTCTGATATAAATATACCTGCCTATTGACGTTGTCAAGAATCCATCTCTTGTTGTGTACTCCAACCACTAAAGTAGTTTGTTATATCTGTCACCCTTAATTTCTCCTAAAGTACAATAGGTAAAGTATAGAGTAATTTTGTTTCATAATACTCTAAATAGTATATCCTTTGCTTGTGGGTCGTTTCTACAGTTTACTGCAGAAATATCTACTCTATGGTGCCAAGAGTCTTTAATTATTTAGAATGGCATTGTTTAGTAAATTAAATAGCATGATAATGTTTATGATAGATCAGCAACTTTTCTCCTTTCATTCATCATTTAAAACTAAATTTAGCTAAATATTTTTATGTAAAAGCTGAATTACAGTTGATTTTGGTTTTCTTTATTTACAGGATCTATTTTTCAGTATCTCATAAATGGAAGCCACATAGTTTAGAAAGATGAAATTTTCAGGGTTTTTTTTAAATGAAAATCTATGGATTTAATTACAGCATGTTTACCTCAGTTTAGTCAAAATACATATTAACAATTCTATTGATTTCCTATTTTTCTGCTATGTTGTATATCTAGACAAACCAAATGTACTGTCAGACTAATTTTGATGGGACATGTACCACAGCAGATAATTATTTCACTTTGCTTAATGTATTAGAAATCCATAAGCAGACATTTGTTTTATGTGAAAGGTGGGTAGTCTATTAGAGGTCAGGAACAAATAACAAAAAGGAATATTCAGTAACAAATACAGATTAAAGAACAAAAGGTAATTAATTCAGAAATTTTATGAGCTGATTATTCATTATGCTGTAGTTGCATGTACTCTACCAGAATTTCTTTTCATCTCTGTTCAGTTGTAAATCAGAGTTTCATAATATTGTTTTCGTCTTCTTTTATTTTTCACTTACATTGTATGTTAATTTTTTTACAAGAAAGTGTTATTTGTCCTGTATATTATTTCTGTAGCATAAAACCACCAACAAAACTGAGTTTGAGTCTAATTCACATTTTAGTGTGTGTATCATCAGCATCTGGCACTATAGAAAAGATGTTTCTGGGCTAAACTGTAGAAACCACCCAAAAGATGTATTCCTTCAGTGCTACATGCAAATATTAAATTTAGAAAAAGTAGCACATGTTGTCATTATAAGACGTTAAGCACAGCTAGGTTGGCAGATCAGTGATTGTATCTTACAATGTCAAGTACTTATTTCTAGAGCCAAAACTTGTCAGTAGTAGAACATCTGAAAATTTGAAACAATACTATTTTTGTGCTGCTAAGTTGTTTCCTGCACATCAGGAAATTCCATTAATCTCCTGAAGACAGATAGCATGACAACTGATTTTCTAGGGCTGTCCAGCTCCAAGAGGCCCCAGTGACACCAGTGTGTATCTGACTTCTTAAAATTGCTGGGGTAAAGACAAAATAAGGGAGAAGTATAGCACAGCTAGGGGTTCAACACACTAAATATCTGAAAAAATGGCCACTGTATTTTTTTCTGTGAAATCGATATCCCAAGTGGTTTGATGACAGAAGTATATAGTAGTTACCTCGCAAAAAATGCACCTCTCTGCAGAATTATCTGGTAGATGTTCAGTAATATAAGTTAGAAAGCCATCTAAAAATCTTGATCAAGATATTTGGCAAGGTCACTCTGGAGTCTTCTAGTGCTAGCAGACTGAGGGAGCCATCTAGAAGAATCTTTCCTCTGTTCTTTCCAATTTTTGTATATTACATCAACATACTTTAAGTGCTACCTCGTGCTTCAGTAATAGAAGGGCATTTATAGGTTGCTGTCAGCCAAGTCCATTTGCCATCAAACATGCTTCCCAACTTCTGTCTCTCCATTACTTTCCCTCAGTGCATCAGTCCACTTTTACAGCTGGAAAACATATGATATAGAAACTATATATTTCATAATGAATACTAGTTTAATTAAGCATAACAGTAATCTATTCAGGCAGAGAAGGGACAAATGTACTTCTATAGACTTGATCCAGTTAGAATGCCAGTGTGTTCCCAAGACCTAAATTTCTGAAGCTTTTCTTTTGAAACAGGGGCTCTATACCTCCCATATTTCTTTTAAGGACAATTTGATTCAAAATTTTAACTTCTTTTCTCCAAAACAAAAAGAGAACTTGTAAGACTTTCTAAATCACAGCTAAAAGCTTAGGCCCCATGAGCTGTTTTCATTAAGTATGAGAATAATTCTTTTGCACAGAAATGTATTTGACTAATGGATCAAACAAAATATTTAGTTCCAGAAAGCAGCAGCAACTTTTAACCTTTTTGTTTTGTTTTGTTCTGTTTTGTTTTTAACATTAGAATTTCTAAAATTCAAGCCCTGAAAAATTTACCCCTGAATTCAAGACCCTATGTCACTCATCAGATGACAGATTTCCTCTCTTTATTTGATCAGTCAGATGTGGGTTAACCTGGATGTTTGATGAAGCTTCTCTCATTCTCCATTCATTGATTACTGTTTCCAGTAAGTTAATCCAAAGTAGTTTTATTCTCAACATGTTACGAAATACTGCAAAGATGCCTTTTGGGATAAATCTGGGATTAATTTATAGTGCAAATATGGAAGTAAGATCTTAATAACACTTTACTTCTCAAAAGTAACTGGAGTAATTGTGGGAGTTTGAGGTCCAAAAAGCCTTCTGGTTTCCTTATATTATTTAATTTCTGAAGGATACTAAGAAACTGACAATTTAAAAATATATCAGATCCAACTTGGTATTTTGGGTAGATGTGCCCTTTGTTTAGAAGTTTTTCATCTGCAAAAAATATACTTTAAAAATAAAAGAACATTATTAAAAGTATATTCTTTTTAAAAATGCATCCAGGGAAACCCATAAATCATTTGCCACTGTCTTAAGATCTTTAGCATTTAAGGGCTGTAATTCCTATCTGAAAATAGTTGCTCTCACTTTCTGTCAGCAGATGATCACCCATCCTGTATTTGCTGAAGAGAAGGAAATAGCATAATGTATGTTTTGTGACTTCCTGCTCTTTGGATTCTATTCATTTCCTATGAAAATACATTTCAAAATAATTTACATTTAATTTATGAACAAGTTTTCATTACCTTCACACTGGATTTAAATTGTCTTATATTTGCATTTACATCATAATAATTGAAGTGTAAAGTACTATCAAAGAAACATTTATTTACCTTATGATATGCTCGCTTTCTACAAAATCTCCTATATTTTCATCTGAGTTTCTGGAGTTTCCAAATTCCATTGCAGTTTGCTTATTAGAAGTTTACATTGCCTTTCAATACTTTGCAAATCTGAATCATCAAGACTAACAGAGTAGCTGTGAAAAAACAGCTTTGAAAATAATTCTACAAAGCAGTAAAATCACTAAAATGAGAATTTTTGGTGTATGTTAACAATCCCAGGAAATGTTAGATGCAAAAAAAAAAAAAAGTGTGTTCAGTTAAAGTCAAGTTTTAGATGACATGCATCATGTATTAATTTGGAAATTTTACTTTTTTCTATCTTGTCTATTCTGAGCAATTGTCTTCTGAACCTGTCTGTAAGATGAATAGGAGTTGTCACAGTACAGAGAGACATTCAGGCACAAAATGCAAAAATATTTATCCCGTGTTTTTCTTCTTTGACAGTGTACATGCTTTATAGAACATGAAAACTGTTTGTCACAATGAAACTTATTCTAAGGTTATCTTTCCTGTTGTTGCCCAACTAACATTTGATCATCTTCAGAAGCCATCTAGCTTTAATACATTTTGACTGACTTCATCTATTTCTTCCACTAACAGTTTCAAGTTTTCTGAAAGAAAGAAAGCAAAATACATTTTTGCAAATTAATTCCGTAGCTACCCCACACTTATTAAGTCTTGAGTCGATAGGAGAATTTCAAGACAAGATTGAGGGACTAGGATTGCTGTACAGTTTTGCATCATGGACATTACAAGAAATTGTTACTTGGAGTGTCATGTGCTGTCTGATTGCTTATGTTCATTAGTGAGTGGTCAGAGACTTGCCTTCTTGGTCAGGAAGCACAGCACTTGCAGCTGTCTGAAGAAAAGTGCTTTGTGTTAGAACATGTCCAAATAGTGGGGGTACTGTTTGTCAGACCAGGTGCAAGAAAAAAAATATCCATGCTATGCCAGAAAGAAGAAGAGGATAGACAGAAGAGAAAAAGCACAAGGGAAGAACAGAAACATTCCTTCTGCTAAATACTAAACTATAGTTGTTGGAAAGAATACAAGACGTTATTCCAGCATGCTTGTTGACTAAATTGTATGTTCTTCCTACAGATAGTTCCTTAAAAAGAGCCATTCTTTGTTTTCCTACATACAGACACAGTATGTGTTGTTTATTACTATAATCATAGTATGCATAGTTTAAAATGTGGGACTATGAGGATAGGCTGTGTTTCTCTTTCTGCTTTGTCAGACTCTAAAAAACATATTCTGTATTTATTAAAGCTTGTTTGTGATTTATTAACAAAATTTCTGCCTTTAAACATATTTCTTACACATTGCTTCTACTAGCCTGATCTGTTTCATAAACATTGCACTATATCCTTTCATGCCCTGTATTTAAGTCGTATGTTTTTTATCCACCATAATTTATATTTTTACAGATGCAAAAGTTCTCTCAAAATTAATGGAAACAGAATATGTCTAAGTTCTCAGTGTCTGCTTTGTTGAAACACTTTGTCAAACTTTGGACAGGTGCAGACATCTGTGGCTTTATAAAGCTCACGGTTGTCACAGGGTTAGCCGTTGTAGAGAGCATTTCAAACTCTCTTAGCTCCTGGAGTCTCAATTTACTGATTCTGCTAGACTACCCTCTAGCTCAAGCCTGTGTACAGAAATCCAAGACAAGAATGCATCATTAGGAAGTGAAGGCAGTTGAAGGCGTACCTATGAAGGAATTGTTATGACTCTGTTGGCAAAGATCAGATAGGTGATACCTAGTGCAGTGTTCAGGTTTTCCTTTTCTGCTATTTTGCTTAACAGCCCCTTTATATCTGTGGCTCTGTGCATCAATGTATACCAGTATTTTAATGCAGAAGCATATTGAAATAATACACACAGTGATTATGAGTGAAAACTCTGCTTGGGTTTAAGAATGTGCATGATCCTGAAAACATTTTATTGTAGGGTTAAAGACTACATTCTGACTTTATTAATGGCTTGGAAAAAAATTTCTTTCTATTGTTCTCTGTCAGCAATCCTCATGTTAGCTGACTCCATTAGTAGGATTATGGTCAGGTTGCTATTCAGTACAGCACTGGAATGTGTTGCTTTCTTTTGTACTGAATTACAAAAGCTCTTGTCAATTTTTTTTTTAAATTGTGGGCTAAGCAATTTTGCTTTGCAGTTGTCAGAAAAGTGAATGTGGCAGAGCTGTTCTTGACAACTGATTATCTAGATATTTGTCAGTAGCCTCAGCAGTAGGTCTTTATGGTTTTGTGTTCATTTGAATAAAGGAGAAAAGAACCACATAGATGTGGTTATTTTTAGTTTGTTTTGGGGTGTTTTGGGTTTTTTTTTTTTAATTCACCTATCTTTCCACGTTGCCCTTTAGAATAGCAGATGATTTTTGCAATTTAAGAACTTTGACAAAATTGCATCAAAAGAGCAGGTAAATAATGCTGTGCCACTGCAGCTGGGAATAAAGTGTTATACTTGCTTTATGTAAACCAAGAGAGTGATTTCAGTGAAAATAGTTCAAAACAGGCGAGAGTTCATCCTTTCAAGTAGCTCCTCTTAAATGCACTGGAGAAGAAAATCTTTAAAGAGTATATCTGATCTCTCATCTTCAAGCAATTGGCCCAGCCCACAGACACAGTTTTATAGCCTACTCTCTATTAAAAGGGTGTACTGTGTGGTTAAAATGGTCTCTTTTCAGGAATTTCTCATATTTAGGAACTCTAGGTTTTCAGCTCACCAAAACTTGTTTTGTTATTTTAATAGACCTATTAACTCTTTTATAACTAGAAAGGCTAAAAACATTGTCACCTAGAAATTGTCCTGAGCTTCAAGTGCAGTTTTAACATTCATTTACAAAAGCAAGGTCAAATCAACTGTGTAGCAGGCAAAGATGCATGGATACAGAAGAGTACCATGGATGAAGGGGAAAAAAAAGAGCAGAGCTCAAAAGGAGACAGGAAGAGAATGCAAGAAGGCTTGTTATAACTTTCTGTGAGGTCTGGTTTCTGAGCTTCACACTGGAGACATTTGAAGGCAGTCTGTGCTTGAGGAAAGCAGCACAGCTTTTGATCATTTCTAGTATGAAGCTCATACCTGTGAGATCATAGTGACAAAGTGATGCTCAGTTCAATCAAGCATTATGAGCTTTGAAATTAAAAGTTATTAGCTTTGAACTACAGATGGCAAAATCACAAGCCAAACTGTGTTCATATCTCAAACACTTGTGTGCTTGTGCGTGTTTGCAGCAGCAGCACTCCATGACTGGTAACAAAGAAATGCATTCCATGTATACAGTTCAAGATCCACTGATACCAGCAAGGCTCAGCACCAAGTTCCAATCACAAGAGTATATTTCTCAAAGGAAAAAAAAAAAAAAGAAATCAAGATCTAATTTTGCTATTAATTTTTAAGCATAACAGACTATGTCTTTCCAATAGGAATGAATTAAATATAAATGTATGTCCATCTTTTTCTTTAAAACTCATCCTTTATTTTTTTTCCCTTTTCTTTGTTTTCTTTAAATTTGTCTTGGCCTTGGGTTCTTTGTGCCCTCAGTGATTATTCCCATATCTTAAATAATAACTTACTGCAACTCCATAGCTCATGGTGAACAGGAAGTCTTCACTGTAAGTCAAATTGTTTTGCAATACACAGAATAAGCAAATGAAAAAGTGTATTGAAAAATTAAGTAGTATTAAGCATGCAGGCATGGGCAGAGCTTTAAAAGACATAAGTATCTTATTACACTGAAACAAGCTTTGACCACATGAAACTAACTGGTTTACAAAACATACACATCGAAATAGAGAAACGACCAATAGGGTTTAGAGAAAAGAAATAGACAATGGCTAGCTCAAAACTTTGGGGTTTCTCTGAGTATGTCATCTTTGAATTTCCAGCCATCTTATTACTTATTCTGGGAGTTATACCTTTTTTAGGCTTACACTTGAGAAATATGCTCTCAGCTTTATCTCAGCCTGAGTGAAGGGTTATTTTCAGCTGTTATGAGAGAGTATTTATTTCCATGGATCTCTCCTTAGGCTAGTTCCTGTTATCCAAAAGGAGCAACAGCATTTTCAAAACTTTTTGTGATTGCTGAGTGATGTTTCAACATTGAAACCTTGAACAAGTGAAGATGCAAATGTATGTAGTTAAAGAACTACAGTTGTAGCCAGAAAGCTATCTCAGTCTGATTCTCAGAAGTGATGCATTCAGAGAAATAAATCAGGATTTAAGTGCCATTTTAAAAACTCAGCAGTCAGTTTTATAGTTGTTTTTATATAAGGTTTAACACTCAACGTGTATTGTTTTCTTTACTGTATGAAACACAGTTGAAAGGCTTCTAAAATGCAGTCACCAGGGAACCATTCAGTATCTTGAATTTAACCTATTCAGTGGTGTAATTCACACCATACTGAAAAGGAGGAAATAAAATGGTGTAAAATTAAAAACCTCCAGCTGTGTTTATCATGTGTAAAAAGAAATTAATAATAAATTATATTTTCATTTAGAAATAATTTGATTCTTAAGTGCATATTAAAATATTGTGCAAGCGTTTTTCTTTCCAGTAGCTGACAGACAGTTAAGAATATTTGTTACACAAAGCAATGTAAAAGCTCAGCTGAGCAACCTAGTTCAGCTACTGGGACCACTAAAGCCAAATAAGCTGGCTCCAGAAGCAAACCTCCAGAAGCAGGAAAGGGAGACAAAGCCTTAGGCAAAATGCCATGATAACTTGCAGAGTTCAGAGGCTTTCATGGCATTTGTGTGCCATGTAGTTAATGACACATATGCTAAGGACTAAAAAGATGCAGGTGTTACCGATCATGCAGCAAGATGGAGCATCAATGCAGAAAATTTCTATTTATGTGCCTATGCTTTAACAATAGCAATTTGGCCATTTGAGCAGTAGATACTCTGAAATGAAAGACAAAATTAATTTTGTCTGCTATTCCTTGATTCTCCAGTTAAAAAGCAACTGTTGCTTTAATTTACAAGCCTTTTCAGTAACATTTAAATGATCATCAGTATCCTGAAGCAGCCTCAAAAGCCTGCCTACTCTCTGAATTCTTGCCATATTTGTTGTCCCTTAAACATTCTCTGATCTCACAGGGTGCTGCTCCAGCAATGCCAGTGATGAAGGGAATGTTGCATAGGCTGGCTCTCCATGGCGTCTCCCCAAAGCCAGCCGAGTGTGTGACAAAACATCTCATGACCTCTCTGCACTGAGTTTCCCACTGCTATGTGACACTGAAAGAGCAACAGTGGCAGATCTTGTGAAAGAGCTGTGTAGTCAAGGTTTGACTGTTCTGTTATCAGGGAATTCAAACACTGTAGGTGTTAAACTCAAGCTGGGTGGAGCTGAGGAATGACAAACATCCATCATACAGGTGTTTTGAGCTATTTGCAGTGGGTTCTTTTAGGTTTTTGTACCACCAAATGCTGCTTTTACTGACCAAAAGCCGCAGCATTACAAGTTCCATTTAACAAAAATATGAGTTCTTAGAAGATACTTGGAAGAAGAATCTTTTATTTGAGCAGTCTGTGAAACCAAATTATTTGTTTTTAAATATCATATGATTAGAGTTGCTTAGGATGAGAGGTAAAAAACTCACTCTGGGTATTAAACTATCAGGTGAGCTTCTCCACCCTGCGCTCTTGTGACCTGGAAGGACACCAGTCCTCCTGGTAGTACGTGTTCATTTTGGACCTGCACTTTTGGCAGGGAGAAGTGAGAGCAGATAGCTCCCTGGACAGGGACAAGACAGGAGCCAAAGGTGACCCCAGCACAGGCTGGTGATCCTTACCAGTGGTCACAGTCCCATATAGGATACCAGCAGTGTCCTGAGGTCTGTGCAGCAGTCCCTGCCAGCACTGAGACTCCTCAGAGGTAACCCTACCTATAGCTGCATCTAGACCCTGACAACCTCTGTGGTTAAGGTGAATTATGTGAATCATAAAATACAAAGTATGAAGTACGATCTACATTTTAAAACCCTGTTTCTACTGCTGTTTCTACTTTCATGTCACAGAATCACAGAATAAACTAGGTTGAAAAAGACCTCTGAGATCATGTAGTCCAAGCTATGAATGTCACCTTGTCAATTAGACCATGGTGTCTACAGTGTCACATCCAGTGTCATATCCAGTCTTATTTTAGACACCTCCAGGGCTGGTGCCTCCACCACCTCCCCAGGCAGCCCATTTCAGTGCCTAATCAATCTGTTAGGAGTTTTTTCCTAATGTCCAGACAACTACCAGTGAGACTACTGGCACAGTCTTGCAGCTATCTACATTAGTTTAATTTAATTTAAAGTGGATATGCTACTACTCTTACTTTTATAGTCTTGGGTGGAATAGGTAAGGAAATATGATAAACCATATAATAGGTACAGCCTGTCGTGGTCCATTTGCTATTGTTTATTACCCATTTGTTCCCCATACTATTTCACTATATCAAATAAGCTCTTCTCTTTAAATTTAAAGGGTGTTTATTCACTTAGTTTTTATAAAATATCAGTTAGAAGTAGCTAATGAAGATAGGCACACATGAGACATTTTCAGTGAAATACTGTATGCACAATTACTTGTTCTCTATTTGATTCTGTTTTGATACATATTATGTCCCATATTTAAACCCTTATTAAACTGATCTGTAGCTTTTCCTTAATCTTCTCTGACTTTATCAGTTATTTGGGTTTCTTCTCTTGAATTTTCTCAGTATTTCAACATTTAATATGCACGCAGAGGGAAGAAACAACATATCTGGCTTTTAAACTTATTGTTTGTACTGGGTATATCAAATAATGATCTACAGCTTAATTAGGTCAGAAATAACTATTATGGCTGTCTAGTAAGACTTGCATATAATATCATTTATACAACTTGATTATAAGAATTGTCTATATCATAACATCTATGTTATCTTCATGGCCAGCTAGCAAGGGCATTTCCTCACTCACATTGTGGGAAAAGGATATGCTGTTCCTGTCAGTCAGTGACAATGGCTGGGCTACTGTGTTCTAAAAACTTGTGTAGTTTAGATTCAAGAAAATCCCCTGTGCAGAGGATACCTTCATTATCTCAAATTTCTCATCTTGTGATGCAGAGACATTTCCAGATTTAGGGAATCACTAAGTGTAGTTCTTTAAAGGATTAAGAAATCATGAGATTTAGAAGTATAAAGAACTCTTTTCTCAATGTACACCTAAAGCTGTTGTGACTTTGCACTCAAGAAACAAAGCCCCAGAGTATAACAGCAGTAAAAGAACATTCTGTATAGTTAATTAGTAGAAAATTCAAGTCAGTTTGTGAAAACATGAGAAAGTTAATTTCTGATGTAAACTTCTGTATGAAGCCATCCTTGGGGCAGGCAAGCACAGGAGTAGATTGTCTACAGGTGCTCTGGAGTCTCCATTCTTGGAGGATTTTAAGATCTAACTGAACAAATATCTGAGCAGCCTGATCTGATCTCATAGCTGATCCTTCTTTCAGCAGGAGGGAGGATGAGAAACCTGCTCTTGTCCTTTCCAACTTGAATGTCTTGTGATTTTTGTGACTCAGACAATTTTCTTTACATCAGGAACAAGCCCACCACAACATATTTCACACCAAATGTAACTCTGATTTTCTTGTGGATATATGCTCCACAGTTTTTTATTTTGGAATAAAATATCAAATAGAATTGACAATTACCTAATGCAAAAAAATCAGACCACAGCTTTTACTGAAGGGTAATGTCAAAGTTCTGCATTCCATACAGATGTCACCAAAAGGAATTGTGATTTCATCAACACAGCTGCTAGCTTTATAATGACATATGGGAGTAAATTTTTTTTTATGACTGTTCTTACAGTAATGTTTCCTCCACCTTCTGCATTTTTCCTGACATCATGACTTTAAATATGATCCCAATTTAAAAGGCAGTAGTAATTTCTTACAGACCTTTTGCATTTGTGTTAGCAATCTAATTTATCTCTAGAATTAACATTGTGTCAAATCTATTATTTCCTGAAGTACCACGTATAACGTTATTCTGTAGCTGTGAGACAGATATTCTAGGATCCATTTTGCCTCATACAGTTCAATGTGGACTTAGATTTTTATACACACCCAGATGTGTGAAAGTCTGTGGAATTTGCTTCAACAGGATGGATTAGGGAAGAAAAGTAATTATAAAAAATAATATCAAGGACCTAGTAAGGATAACAATGATCTTTTGTATTGATCTTATTTCAAATATAATATTATATCAAATCAATAAATATGATGACAAATTTATAATAACATCATAATAACTTTCCATATGCTATACTATATTTAATGTTGTCTTGAGCAATGTAGGAGTTCCTGAACTAAGAAAAATATGTAGAGAGACAATTTGTTACATACAGAAAAGGCCTCTCTACAGAAGTGGATCTATGGATCTTTGTTTTATGAGGAACAAATAAAGTGTTCCAAGTATGGGGTGGGGGGTTTGAATGAGAAAATATAATTTGATATTTTATTTTGTTGACAGACTTAATGTCAAAACACTTGAATTATCATCTTTTAATAGGTATTTTGTATTGCAAGAAGGTGAAAAAAAGAGCTGTTACCTTTCCAATTTAAAGCAGGAAATTTTTTTCATTAAGGGTTTTTCGTGCGTATTAACAACCCTTATGAGTGGACATAAGACTTTTTTTTTTTTTAATTGAGAAGAAGCAGATGTGAAAAGCAGGCTTGGTTTACAGCTAATAAAAGCAAGAGTCTGTCTTAATTCATGCACAATCACTTTGCAGGTTCAGTTACTAGGTTAGACTCTGGGATGAATATTGCAGACTTCTGATACCTTTTTCTTATGACAATAGTCTGAATTTAATGGAAGTAGTAAATAATGAAATGTGAAGTATTTAATGGAGTAATTGATACATACATAATTATTGACATTGATTTAGGTAAGAGTTTCCTATTGTATTCTATTAAGTAAAGTTCACTGACTGTAAATACTAATATTACATTTAAATTAGTAGCAGAAAAACAGCTTTCAATGGAAAAGATAATTTATGTAAGACACACCTTTTAGAATACAAAAATTTTGTTTAACAATTGCACTTACAATTTTATGGTATGCATTTTATTTGCATGAAGTTTTTGCTTTGATAAAAAAAATGGTGTGCATGGACATATTTGTATTATGCTTAGATATACTATAAATCTTGGTAAGTTATGAAAGCTGCATCCATTAAGTTATCTTCCATAACTGAAGGTGAACAAGGAAATATCTAATCACTGCCCTAATAGGACATAATATATCTAGCATTTTAAATTTTTTTTTCTGTATTCTCTGTAGTAGTCATTAAATAAACCCATCTCCAATGCCTGTTGGCTATTTTGTAGTCAGTGGGCAAAAGCACCTAATGTTATCAGTCAGAGGGAAAATAGTGAGGGAATGCTTTTCAAAAGCCACAGATGAAAAGGCCTTGTGAACATAGGAATACTAAAATATGCAATCAACAGCACAGATATGAAAATGAAAACTGATATAAAAAATTAATAAAATATACTCTGTATTAATGAACATAAGTTTAAACATTTGAAATTTAGCTATGAAAATTCTAACTTTTGAGAGGGTATGGAGATGATGGAAAGTAGTGCTGTATTAAATATAAACCTTTTACTTGAAAAATAGCTCTGTATGTTGTAAACTCATGCAAAACCTTTAGGTTATTATGCAGTATCAATGGATGTCAAACAAGTTTAAATTCAACCAAAATACATATTAAAAAAGTGGAAATATTTCTCCAGAAAATAAATCAAATGTCAATAAAAATTCAGCCTCTATCAGGGAAGACATTGATTTCATTCGTTCCTTGGGACATTCCTTCTTAAGTCCTGGCAACGCTAACACTTGCAGCTCTTGCATCAGTCACTAAGACAGTTAAAAGTCTGACTTTTTTCCTTGTTCCCCAGACTCCTTTATGGTACAGAGAGGAAGAGCAGTTTATCCATGTAAAATGACTCTTTTCTAATATTTTTTTTTCATACAAAGTCTTCAGAAGGGTCCAGTAACACTAACAAATGCATTTCAAACAGCCCAGCAAATGCTGCATAACATGGATAATTAATTCATTTACAGCACTATTTAAGCTGAGCAGGAGCCTTCCCTGACTGCTTTAACAGCTATGTAGCTGCCCTTGCTATCTGCAGTCACTCCTGCAGCACATTTATTTAAATTGGCTGTTCTAAATGACACTGCCCTAAGTTCCCTTCACCAATGTCAAGAGACATTGTAAGCTTACCTTTCTCTGCAGTAGTTTCTTTGTCAGTTTCTTTGTGGAAGAATCTTTATCCCCAGCTGACACCTGTGAGAGCATGATTTGATAAGGAGTCAAAGACGGCCTCTGGGGAGCTGGAATTGAGGTTGAAGGTCTCACATTTAAAAAGTCATTTACTTCTGGTTTAGTTTTGCTCTCAGGCATTATTCACAGCTTTGCTGTGTCTTCAAACAACAGAAGCCTTGGCCCCACTAAAAGAAAAGAAATCTGAAGCTACTGAATGTGCTTGGAGTTAGTAAATATTAACTTGGGCTTTCAGGAGTCAATCCACAGCGTTTCTTTAAAGCAAAAAAGCCCCCCCCTTTTGATTGACATCACCTTATTGTTGCTGTAATTTTTTTTTTCCTTACCAGACAAGGTATTTCTAATAATACTTTTATACAGCATATGATTTTGTATGCTGCTGAAGTAAAATTCTTCTTCCTTAGTTGATTATTGTTATGCTAAGTTGCTTTCCTATTGGAACTAACTAAAATACAATTAATAGTTACAGGAAAACACAGAAGAATATTTATTTGAATATTTTGTAGTTCTGGGACAGACAAGTGTATTTTAACATATGTATATGTATTTTAACATATCTGGTTAAAAAAAGTTCCAGAATAGGTTTGCAAAAACCACATGCTCAAGCTTTTATTGAACTCACAGGAAGGTCTTACCACATGCTTTTGATTATGGAAATATCAGTGTATTGGCTTTATTATCTTCACATTAGATTATTTTTTTTGCCATATATTTCCTTGTATTATTTTCAGCTTTTTTACTTCTCAGCTAACATAAAACTGAATTTAAGTAAGTAAGGTTTATGTCGTAAGTAAGTAGGACAGGGTATAGTCATCTCTGACAAAAATGTTTTGATAAGAAGGGTAAATGCAGGTCTAAAGAAGAAGCTCAAAATAATTACTGATTTCAAAGGGATTTTTTTTCTCTCATTGTAAATTAAATTTAACCCAAATAATCTAAGCTGTCAAAATAGGGAAGAGTTAAAGTGAACATAACTCACACGCTGTGACATTTTTGTTATTGTTTTGGATTTTCAATTAAACAAAGGGCTATTAAATAATTTAGAGGACAAATTTAGCACTTCAGTAACACTGACTCAGAATAAAAGTCTTCTCAAATTAATTCCAGTAGGATTTTCTATTCTATTCTAATATAATCTCAAGACATTATCAGTTTCTTTCTTCATAATGTGTGCAGATATGAATAACAGAACATCTCAGCCACCTACAGATTATTGTGTGCTAGGTCTC
Organism: Lonchura striata; assembly: GCF_050655825.1. NCBI lineage: Eukaryota > Metazoa > Chordata > Aves > Passeriformes > Estrildidae > Lonchura > Lonchura striata. The sequence continues at coordinate 77,796,967 of NC_140705.1, read as the reverse complement.
TACAATCATTACCAGTAATACAGGTACTGGCCTGAAAGCTCCCCACTGTCTGCTGGCTAATATTTGGGAAATGTCTGCACTGTAGCAGCACACTGCTAATACTGTCCTCATTAATCCAAGCCCACTGGAAGCACAAAACAGTCCAGGGACGAGCAGATGAGTATGGCTGAATCATTGGGTGCTGAGCTGGGTGTCTCTGCCCTGTGCTCCTGTAGGATTACACTGCCCTGTGTGGACATAACCAAATGATCTTATTTGTCACTGTAGCTATTGCTACATGGGGAATGTCTCCGTTACATGGTTGCACATGTAACTAACTTTAAATGCAACCATATTTCATTAAGGACAGTCACAGTATTTGCTATGCAAACGTGTTTGTGTTCTTCCAGAGGCAGAATTTAAATGTCTGTGGAATTTAAGAAAAAAGAAAATATCAAATTAATTCTGCCATATTGAAAGCTTCATCTTTACAATATCTTTGTGCCTCTGCATTTGAGTTTCTTAGATGAAATTTTGCTGTAAAAAAAAAAGAGCATCTTGTTTCTGAAATGGGGAAGGCGAAGGGGAAGGGGAAGGCGAAGGGGAAGGGGAGAGAGAAGAGAAGAGGAGAGGAGAGGAGAGGAGAGGAGAGGAGAGGAGAGGAGAGGAGAGGAGAGGAGAGGAGAGGAGAGGAGAGGAGAGGAGAGGAGAGGAGAGGAGAGGAGAGGAGAGGAGAGGAGAGGAGAGGAGAGGAGAGGAGAGGAGAGGAGAGGAGAGGAGAGGAGAGGAGAGGAGAGGAGAGGAGAGGAGAGGAGAGGAGAGGAGAGGAGAGGAGAGGAGAGGAGAGGAGAGGAGAGATAATTTTTCATACTAAGGATTATTTTTTTCATATTTCACAAAATGGTCAGCCTAGACCTTGTTTATTCAGAGGGTTGCCCAAGGCAATGTAGGCATCCTTCTGTTGTGATTGTCAGGAAAGGATATTTTAAAGAAAGAAATGAAAAATCTAGATATCTTCACAAATATTTTTCCATTTTACTCTTTTAGTAAAGCAAAGAACTCTCCAATTACAGTTTCTACTATTATTTTCAGAAGTTTAAATATTACGTGATAACCTGGTATTACAGTGTCTTTTGTCAGAGCACCAGAAAAAGCATTAACCACAGTTAGAATTCCTTGTCATTGTCACCTGCAGTTTTAATATCACTATCAAATACTACAACTTTTTTTCCTCTAAATGGCTCATAGCATCAAACTTTTATTCTGCTTCTTCCTTCAGTTATCCTGTAGGGGCTCATGTTTTTAGAGAACACAGGCAAAGAATCTATGCTGTACACAGGAGTGATCAGGTCAGCTCCAAAAGGATTTTATGGGTTAGATGTGTTCATTTTATAAATAGGCTTGTTGTTACCCGGTAGTTAATGTCTAGCATAAATACGGGCTGTTTCCAAGAAGAGAAATCTTTTACTACCACCTGCCCTCTGTCCCAGCCAGCAGCGATTGATTCCAGCCACATTCTCAGCGCTGGCTCATGGGGTCCTGCAGGGAATCAGATCAAAGCAATGGAGTGGATTATAGCTAACAATTCTCTGAGATTAGGTTTCACGTACTGATGGGAATATGAGGATTTGTTCCTCATGCATATGTTCTTTTCCTCCCGTTATATTTCTATACAGATCCTTCAACATAAAGTCTGAGTTCTTTAGCTCAATACAGGAAAAGATTGGTATCAGAGAACACAGGCAAAGAATTTGTGCTGTACACAGGAGTGAAGCTGTTTCACTTAGCTCTGCTCACAAGAGGTACATTTGCAGGCACTTTCTATACCAGATTAGGGACTTCCTATGGAGAGGGAAATAGCCCTCTGCTTCCACAGGGAAAAAGTCAAATTCTGTGATTTAGAATGAAGTTGTTTAAAAAGATAAGCAATCCTAGTAAGATTTTTACTATGCAAGTCATAAATACAATGGCTAATGAAAATGATTTCTTAAAGAGTGTTTTCCAAACATTTGTATACAAGCCTAAATTGAAAGCTTAGGGTCTGTTCAATTGAATAAAATGTGGGCTCTCTAGATTCAGATTCTTTTCTTTTCTTTTCTTTTCTTTTCTTTTCTTTTCTTTTCTTTTCTTTTCTTTTCTTTTCTTTTCTTTTCTTTTCTTTTCTTTTCTTTTCTTTTCTTTTCTTTTCTTTCTTTTCTTTTCTTTTTTTTTCTTTTCACAATTGCTTAACTATGATCTCTGGTTTCTGACTTTTAAAAAGGAAGTGTTATTGTTTTGCAGAACAATTCAGTACATTTAAAGTGCTGCTTTCAAAGATGTGCTAAAATCTTGATGAGATCAGTTACTTTTATTATAAATTTTTTGTACTAATTGCTGAATAAATGATAGGCTGAATCTGACTCAGCTGCTCTTAAAGAAGAAAAAAATTATCTCAATAGCTAAATGGCAAAACTTGAAGAAATAGTATTTGAGAATGAATTAGATACTGGTTTAATCAAGTCAACATGTTTAATTTCATTGTATAATAGTATGAAAAAATCCAAAGTAATGGAAGGTATAGACTTTTTCTCTGTATACTTGCCAGCCAAGAGGCACAAGGAATAGATATTGTTACCTATTTTCTAACAGCTCCTCTTCATTGTAGCACATAAACTTGGGCTCATATCTCTCCATTATTCTGAGCCAGCACATTACAAGGAAAAATAAGATGATCTGAGCTTAAAAGCTACTCTGAAGAATGTATTTCTCTCATAATTGTTCAGCAGTCTCTTCATTGATGTGTTACTATCAAAGCCAGACAAATAAAATACTAGATTCAGAGCTATTCCTCCTCAAAAGTAACTCTCATGAGCAGGTGATCAGGTTCACAAACAGTACAGTAACAGTTCATCAAGATCTGAAAGTGGTGTTCAGTGTCCCTGGAAAGGGTACCCTCGCTACTGAGCATGTTTGAAGAAAGGCGGTGTCCCTTTCACTGTCCAGTTATGCTGTACTAAAATATTTTTCCAGACTCTGTTCAGCAATCTCTTTATAGATATATAACTTGTTTCTGGGTGATGAAAACTGAGGTTTTAAATCCAATATATTGTCAAAACCAGTCTGCCTTTGTCACTGCTCCATTAATGAAGTTATTACAATGTTGGTAAATGAAAGTTGTGGTTAACCAACTGTAATTACTGGGTTTTAAATAGGCTCATTCTATTATTCAGTAACTGCAGTTTTTCTAAGTTCAATATCTATGAGCTTTTTGAAAATATTTTTATCATTTCCTTTATCTGCTGTAATTTCCCTTCCTATGTTTGGTCTGTGCTTCTCATAGTTTCTTGGCATTGTCTCGTGTTGATGAAGCTACACCCTTTCAGTGTGTACCACTAATCATCTTATGTTGCTTTTTTAAAGATGCCTCAACCTAAAATTAACACTTTTTTACTGGAAGCAAGGCCATGCCTCAGTGTTTATCTTTAGAACAAGAAACACAAGTAGACTATCCAATTTGATTTCTGTTTGTAGCTAAATTCCATATTCTATGTTGCCTTGTCAAGCACATAGATACTCAAATGCAGAGCAGTTCTCTGGCTACATGACTCTGTATCTCCATTTCTGCCTGCATGTTTTTTGATGACTAATTCTGACACAAGTACAGTAGATCCGAACCAATAATGTTGTTTTGTTTTTGTTTTTTTTACATCGGTGATCCTTAGTTATAAATATAGTCTCTTTCAGGCTGATATATAAGATTGAAGAGAAACATCACTTCTTCAATGCTGGGTGGCAGATAAAGTGAAATTCAGGATGAGAGATACTTTTTTTCAATTACAATTTACATTGCATATCAGGCCGAGTCACCCCAAGCAGCACAGAGTGCAAATATTGTTTTGCTGTTACAGCCAGCATTCACTGTACCATGGCAGTAGTAAAAAGGTGACATTTCAGAGAAAGAACAGTTGGCATATCTCCTGTTATGTGCCCGCACACATCTTGGGAGAGGCAGCAATAATTGCAGTTAGGGCTTTTTCACACACACTGGCTGATGAAAACAGCCATGGATGCACTAAAGTAATGAATCTCCTGGTACTTCACTCACACACAGTCCCAGAGTGGTATTATTAATTTTTTCAGCTCTGGTAGCACGGTTCAGGCTCAGTAACAGAAGGAAAGTCATAGCAGTTTTACATGTTTTCATTTCTATCCAGCTGCCTTTCTGCAATTAGTGACTGTGGGGGATATTCCAAAACCCGGCAATGACAAAGCAAGCAGGGGTGATGGTGGACAATAAATTTTCAATGCACTGTAGAGGACAAAAAATAGCTGATCCAACTTGTGTAGACAAAATCTTTAAAGAGCTAAGACATATTCATGCATGCATCTGATGTCACTATTTTTTTAATATTTCTTGACTTCAGATTACCGCAATAAAACACAAACTTTTTTGAATGCAATCTACATAAAGCAAGCAGTAAAAGATCTTGGAAGCTGTAGGAACTGATACATGAAGAAGAATTATATGAATACTTTTGAAAAGGCAGGACTTCAGCTTGCAAATATTTGAATTTCATTCACATCAAGGAGAGATTGATACCATGGGGCTATAACGATCAGTGAAATAATGAAATTTTTAAAAATATACATGAGACTGAAATTAGAGAAATACTGCCTGCTGTTCTAATATTTCAGTTTTCAGAAAATTATCTTGAATGAACAATCATCTAGAACTTCCAAAACTAGAGGAGATTAACTTTGGAAAAGTTAGTAGAGAACAAGTTACAGAGATCTGAACAGGTGAATAGCCCCTTCTTTATCTTCTATTAAAATATTTCTATATAAAGTTTTTTATTTGCATGCTAAAAGGGGAAGTTTTCACCTTTAACAAGCCAACATGATCTATAGAAAACCTATTATTATAAATAGACATTTTACAGGGGATATAGCACTAAATATGCTTTAAAGGAAAGTTTAAATATTTGAGGACTGTTTATGTTACCAGAAAACCATTAAGAATTGAGCATATTGGAAGCCCATGCCTGTGAAAGAAGAACATATTTTTAACAGGGCTTACAGTATGATGTCTAGTCAAAACTCAAGAACCTTAAGCATCATTATACAGCATCCCTGAACATGATACGATGTTCCAAATATTTGGTCACAGCCATCCCCATCAAAAATTGGCTCCAAGAGAGTAATACCTTCAATGTCAAGTTTGAGTTGGTGGGTTTATTAGTCATTATAACTTTATTTTTTTTTTCACTAAGAACAAGAAAATAAAAAAATAATAATAAATTATAAAATTAAAACTTTGTGCAAGAGCATTTCAGTTTCATACCAAACCAGAGAGAATACTTTATGTTATTGTCAGTTAATGCATTTATTCCTCAAAACGACACTATTATTTTAATGAATAAATGGAACACAAGAATATGTTTGTCTTTTGTGTTTAATGAAATTTCATTTTGGCTCCAAGAGATCTGCAAGATGAAAAATATAACCTAGGTGTTTTAGACAACTGTAGAAGCTTATATTTATACATATTTTATGTTAGATTTGGAGAAAAATTCCCTGAAGATTGATGGTAATTTCTGTTAACATTTTGGATTGGTAGCAGCTTAATCTTAATCAAGGAATTTATCTGAGCTCCATACAGCTTATATAAAAGCATAATTTCAATTTTGATCTTCTTCAGAGAAGTGAGCTCTGTTAGGTACTAAAGACTGTCATTGCTGTGATATTTGAGACTGCAGAGATTTGCAAAGGTTTCCTCATCCCACAGGCTTTGGCTATATTTGTCAACCCAACAAAGACTGTAGGGTGAAACCTGAGGAGTGCTGATCCCATGTATCTCCTGCTGACATCAGTAGGAGCTTAGCACCTATCAGCATCAATTGTTACTGCAGCTGACTCTAAATAATGCAAAACAATTTAAAATAATAGCAAATTGAACAAAACCCAAATGATGCAATAGATATGGGGAAAAGTTTTAAGGATACCCTAAAAATTCAGGATCATCTTAGCTTTACAATTTAGCATCTCAGTTGTGACCAGACTGTATCAGCAAAACATGATACAGAATTAAATTCAGAATCAAAGCCCAAGTTAATTTTATGATAGTAAGAATTTAAAAAGACTGGATGTGATCTACCTAAAAATTAACACAAAGTCAATCTAAAGTAATACTGTGATAGGAACCAGCATTGTCTCTTGGGTCTCTGCTTTTACATTTAAATGACAAATGCATCCATAACAAACATTTAGGCTTTTGTTTTCTGTCCACCACCCAAACTATTTGGTCTTTGACACAGGAAGGATTTAACTGTGTTTGTAGGGGTTTACACAATGAAGATTCTGAACCATAAGGGAAGCTCTAATAATAAAGAATAATAAATAGAGTATTTAACATTAAATTTAAATAGCATTATTAACATTATTGAGATCATAGTGCTCACATATGCTTTTCTAAGTATTCTAAGCTTATATGTCTGTGTCAAATCTTGGTTCTTTCTGCCATACTGCTTCTCAGCCTTAGTGAGATGTTTGTTGCTGTGGTCCAGTGTATTTATTAGCTTAATCTGAGTGGTCTGGATTTACTTTGGGAAAAGCTGATTGAATGGCACCCATCTATTTTAAAGTTGGCAGCAAGGCCTGGCATATTTGCACTTGCTGGTGCCTGGAGTCAGTGTAGTTAGGACTTTGTTTTACTCCTATACTATGATTTGGTATCTTTTCATATTGATCTATGCAGAAATACTAAATTTATTTGACCCCAGGAAAGTCAGGAGCCCAGAAGCCTTGAAGATAAGAAATCACAATAGAGACAATTTCTAGTCATAATAAAGACATAGCTAAGCCTGATTGTAACTGGAATCATAGTTGCAATACCACATTAAAACTAAAGTATGAAAATGAATCACAGGAAGTGCAAGAACAAAGATCAGACGTCTAAATTATGATGGAATAAGTCAGATTTTGCCACAGGGCATAAGCATCAACCTGCAGTTTCCTTTGAAAGCTACTGCAGATGCCAGGGGCTAGCAATAACTCAGTAGCAGAAATGGGTTTTCAACTGTACAGTATCCGATGTATAAAATCAGCCAAGATCTCTCTGAAGTGGACTGTGTCTCATCTTTACTGCCAGCTAGCCTTTCAGCCTTTCAAATGTTCAGAATGCATCACTATGGAGAAAATCACTGAAGCATGAGCTTCTATGTGAGCTTTTAAAGTTCTGTTCATTACTTCTCAGTCCTGGCTACTGTCTTTCCTTTTCAGAAAGGCAACCTATCTTCTCTACCACTGTCTTGTAATAGTCACTCTTCCATGCCCTCTTCTTCCTTATTTCCCTCTTTCCTCCCACTTTATTTTCTGTCTGCTGAGACATCTGAGACTATGTGTTCATGTAACAACTGTACCAGGAGTTATGGAGAAGTCCACTGGCTTAGAGACATGCAGCTCCGCAGTGAATTTTCAAGTGTTACGGCAATGTCCACCTAACTGGACATCCATGATTGCCAACAGAATAGGCTAAACAACTGTATTGTTAATGTACCTTACAAACAGAAAAAGTTGATTTGGGATATAATTAATGAGGTGATTTGGGTTTGGGGGGGGTTTGGTGTTTTGTTTGTTTGTTTGTTTGCTCTTTTATCTAATCATATTGTGGAATTGCACTGGCATCCAGCTAATTTCCGTAACACTTCCATCTTACACAGCAAATTCCCTCCCAGAGGGACCAGCGATACAACAGGACTTGAGCCCTGTGTCACGGTTTGACATGGAAGAGAATTTTCTCAGGAAGTTGGCGTCAAACCAATCAGTGTCACGTTTGGATATTGGCACCTGGAGTGACCACTGAAGGCTGGACACGCCTCTGAGAACACAGCGGGTTAAAAAGCAAGAACTCCCAGGAGAACTGTCTCTTTGGTTCCGGTCATTGGAGAGTGCAGATCTCCCCTGACCAGCCACAGGCTGGGTGGGGCAGGGAGCCATGTGGCCTGCAGAGATAGGCCAGGGGGTGAAGGGTCTGGAACTGAGCCAGTTCCTGTGGACAGAAGGGTGGAGGAAGGCTGAGATGTCTTTGTTCCCCCCATCCTAACCTAGAGGGAAAGAGACAGAGAGCCTGCAGACACCTGGAAGTTTGCCGGCAGAAGAGAAAGAGAAGGGATGGAAGGTGCCCAGTGTGGGAGATGGAGTCCTGGGCTGGGATTTCAGTTGTCCAGGGAATCCAGGACTTTTAACCCTTTCCTGGGGAAGGAAAGCTTTGTGAAATATTACTTCTCCTCGATTTGAAGGAAAGAGAGACAGTCTGGGACCTCAGATGTTAGGAAAAGAAGGTGATGGGGGAAGATGATGGAGTGGCTTTTGGATAGACTTTTTTTGCTAGCCATAGACTGAACCAATTTCTCCTCCAAAAAAGACTGCATTTTTAGGGGGATGCATGGTGAGCCAAGAGACTCCTTCAGCAACTACCAGCACAAGAATGGAGTGAACAGAGAAAAGTTGAGAAGGGTGTGATGATGCCCTCTGTCTTTAGGAAGATGAAGATCTCTGTTTTCATCCTTGGCCCCAGGGGAGGAAGAAAATGGGAGGGACTGTGGTCCCAAAATGAGACACTGGTCTGTTGTTCCTTTTGGTCCTTAAAGGAGCCCTGTGAGCAGTCTGTCCATGCATGGTGACATGGAGAGGAGAGTGTCACACTGGCAGATTTTCTCTAGGCAGTGCCACGTGTGACATGGAAACACAAGAAGTGGCAATTGTGTTTCCTGGGGGTCTATGGTGCAAGGGAGACTCTTCTCTCCCCTGGTGGACTTAGTATTGATTATACTGAAGGGTGAATACTTGATTAAGAGTCCAAGTTGTGTCTCACTGTGGTTTGTTGGAGTTGGGTGGGGGGAGGAGGAATGTTTTGGAAGGTTTTCATTTTGGATTTAGCATGTGTTTGTGGGGTTTTTTTTTTGTTTTTTCTTTTTATCATAGTAGTAGTTTAATAAAGTTTTTCTCCCTTTGTTAATAAACTTGGACCTGCTCTGCTCTGTTCCGGATTGCAACTCACAGCATTCATTTGGGAAGGTGCATTTTCATGGGGACTCTGGCATTGTGCCAGCATCAAACCGTGACACCCTGCTTACAGTAAACATATAGTCTTGAGAAAGTTTCTCTATGCCTGCAAGAAATTACTTATCATGAAATAAAATGAACTATTCATTTGCAAGCAGCTACTTTGTAGCATCAGCTGTCTAGCACTGCATGGCTGAGTAAAGCCTGCGCATGAAGATAAGTCATCGATAGCACTACTTTTCTGGGAAGAGTCAGGCTTTTTCATGTAGGTATCTGTGATATTATTAGCCTGTGTGAAAAATTATTCCTTTAACCCATTAAGTGATGGCAAAAATTAAGGTAATTTTAATTACTTTTTTTTTTTCCTCAGTCTTCCTGTTACTTTTTAGTGTATAAGTAATTTCTTCATTGTTTCAGTGTAGTGGTATAACACCCTGAAACTCTTCTTGTGCCACTTGTATCTGTTTACATGTTTGTAGACAAGAGATATACCAAAGTTGTATGGCTCCTAGCTGGATACATTACTACAAACATTGATTTAGCTCTGCTTAATTAGTAAGACTGACTAATCATTCATTTTCTGGTCCATTAATCAAGTATATTTCTTTGTTGAAAGCCTCTTCTTACAATCGCTACCTGTTTTAAAAAGATCTGTAAGTGACAATCCTGAAATTTCCCCAATCTAAGAGAATTTTCCCATTTTAGGAAAACTTTTCAGGTCATTGGGATTCCAGCAAGGGTCAGAGGGTAAGTAGAACTCATCCCAAAGTAATACTGGTGTAAATATTTAAGTGTCTGTGACACTCTCACTTTCAAGATGGAGAGTGAGATTATTTGCCAAAGGATTTACTCATCAAATCTTCAGGGTGAAGAAGTGATTTGAGATTAATATATGCAATATACAATGCAATTTGTTGCATTGTTTGTTGCACTGCTTATGAAATATTTTTCATCATGCCTTCAATCCTTATATTCTGTCTAAATTTCGTTACCTCAGATGGATACAAAAGGATAATGCTGAACCAGAAGAACTGGATCATTTAAACTTAAATCCATGACTTATGGTTATCAGTGAAAAATAAGCACAACAATCAGCTGGATTGTGTAAATGTGTTGTTCTAATAGCAACTTATATCAGCTCTGATTTGGACCAAAAGTGGAAGGCAACTTGGAGGAATTACAGGAATGCAGTTCAGTTAGATCAGAAAAATCCTAAGCACATCGTGAATTGGCTCAAATGGTATTTACCTTCATTTCCCAGCAGTTGCACAGATTAGACCTGGATAATTTTTGAATGTTTCATTCACACAAAAGAGCAATTTCAAAGTCCTTAACTAAAATTTGTGAGAGCATTGTTCATATAAAGTAGCTGGGCATACACAAGAGAATATTCCAGACTGTTCTGTTCTACAGTTGACATGAGCCAAGGTCTCCTTTGCCTGATCTTGATGGGCTGCTCAGGTAAATGATAAAGATCTAATGAATTAGAGTAAAGACAAATAGCTAACAGAGGTACACGCACTATCCACTCTATTAATTAATGCTGCTGTACATTATGTGGAACTAATGCAAATTACTGTGTGCAGAATGTTTACAGATTGAAATTGTGCTTAGCAACTTGGTGAGAACCTCAGTGGAAGTTTTTCCAATATATTCAAAAAGTGCTGTGAAGGAACTAGTAAGGTAAAATCACTGTGACATTTCTTCATGACCTTTAGGTACTAATTATTTCTCCTTGTTTAAGAAATTTTTTTGCAGCTTGCGTCAGTTAAGGCTGCATTTTATCATTACTTTTAAACAGGTAAAACAATGCTGATTTTTTCTACAGTTCAATATTATAACCCCAAAAAAATAGTATTACTGGTGAAATGGTCTTCAGTCTCAAAAGACTTATTAAATTAAGTATTTCTAAAATTAGACATCTAAATTGTGACACTTTAAAAAGTCTTACTCTAGTGCCAATATGTCCTTCAGAGTATGTCAAGTTTTTCAGACATCTACAATTTTATTTTTTCATCCACTTCTTGAAAAAGAGGATTTTTTTAATATTACATATCCAGATATTACAGTCATTTGTTTATTTTGGTATTCAAGTGAGTTTAGACTCAAAGTAACATTTAAAGGAAACTCAGTGATGAGTTGCAAATTGCAACTGAAATGAATCTTGTATAGCTGATATTTAGTAATCTACCAGTGGTCTCTCTCACATAATTACTATGCATGCTGGAATAAAAGCCTTCTCAATTTTTTTTTTCATCATGCAAAAATAAATTAAAACAAATCTGTTGTTGATTTTGGCCAGTGTTTAACAATTTGCTGTATTCAGCTCCAACTCTTGCACTGATTCTTAAGGCGAAGTAAAGAGAAATATTAGTTGTTAAAAGAGGAACAGTGGGAAAGGTAGTGTACTTCACCTGAAGCTCAGAACTTAGGTGTGGTATGTACAAGACAGTGAGAAGTATAGAATCACTTAAAAATTTGGTGTAAACTTGTGTTTGTACCACACTCATGGTATCATATGTGATACCATTGTATTCAGATGCTGTGTTTAAGCAGTGCCATTTTTAATGCCTTTGCTAAAAAATATTTTCACATCCACTAACCAAAGCCAATCTTACTTGCTGTTTAAAGGAGTCAAAGTCTTTAACAAGCTCTCAAGTGTGAAAATAATTTTTTTTTTCATTCTCAGCATAAAAATAGATGCATCTGCTTGGTAGTATTCATGAACAAGTTGTAAACAGAAAAACAAAAAGCATTTTTATCTTCACTCCATATTGTGTATCAGTTATGGAATTAAGTTTGAGCATTAAAACTACCTCCCAAACATTTGTATTAAATACAGTATTTTAATATTTATTATTTTGGTTCTTGAAGCAGCTTGTTTGTTGGAGACTTCCACTCTGAATTCAGGGTTTCACAGTATTACTGGGCTACTGTGAACTGAAATAAAAGCAAACAATGTCTGTGGTAATAATCTGCTACAATATCAAACCAGATGCAGTGTTTGTAACTGCACGTGATCTCTGGTAAGCAGTGTGTTAAATTTTTATTCAACATAGCCAGGAACTCCTGAAGCCTTTGCCAGGATTGTAGAAAGGAGCAACCACTTGAGGTTTGGGCTGCCTGCAATCATGTAATTAGCTTAACTGAATACCAGAAGTTCTGAGAAGAGGTTATTTATGAACTAATTGAGAGCCTGCACTGGTTTACCATAGGAAAGAGAAAAAGATAACCTAACAGGAGAAAAAGCCACCCTTTAAATGGAACTGTTAGAGAAATGAAATTATTTGGTTTGCTTATTTCCAGTATTCTTGAATTTATGTTCCCTTGCTGGGGGAAATTTAACCACTGTCTACTGAGGAAATGTTTGGGGTTTTTTAAAATTCTTTTTTGTCAGCATCCAAGCTTTCCTCATAGTTCTTGCTTAACATTTCTACATTCTGGTTTTACATATGATAAACAGCTTTTCATACCTAATTGAACAACTACCCTGATCAAATTCCCTCTTCAAATATCTGTCAGTATGTTTAATATAAGAGATTTCAAAATGTTCGTAATCAGAGTCAGTTCAGGATCCTAAGCAGATTTTAACTTTGCTCTTCCAAAGCTTCTTGTATTCTGATTTGTTGTCCATATAATAAAGGTAGTGACGTATTATTTCCTGTCAGGGCAGTTCTGAAAATAGGTAAAACAAGATCTATGAGCATTCAAACAAAAGGATATTTGTGGGAAAATCTATGGTATTTATTAGCATTTATAGTAATTTATAAAAACAATTCTTTAAATGCTTTTAGAGTCTTGGGTACTAATACTTTAGTTTTAATAGGTCTCATTTGCAGTTTTCAAATAAAAAAACAACAGAGCTCTTGTTTTCATATAGCTATTTTCAGTAACTTGGATATGGTATACATCCTTGCATACCTAACACCTCTTGTCTTGTAATTTCTTTGATTGTTGAGGTCATCATAAGCATAAATTGAACAATAAGTAATAAGATTTAATGCTGAGTAAATTGAATCAATCTACAGATAAAGAGCTTAAAATAGCCTACTATAGCTTCTAGTAGCTGTTATAAGCAATTCTCAGGACTTCCTCTGAGCTGCTCCTCAGCTGAGCCCAAGGTGAACCCCTTTTTTGATGCAATCATTTGGTCAAAATTGAACAGCTAAAATGAAAGTAATTTTTCAAAAGAGGACATGATTGCTGTGTGAGAAGCTTTGGTTAACTAATCTGAAATATTTCAATCAGATACATTCCCAACACTCCTAGATTTTTCAAATCATAAAAATAACTTTTCTGGATATTTTTCTTAGTGTCCACTTACTAAGGAGATTAATGTTTACCTGTGTTAGGAAAGAAATTGCTTTCCTGCCAGTTCCATGTTCCCCTTCATACTCTTTCCCTCTGTCCCAAGGAGAGTTGCAGAGTTGTTTGTTTGGTTTTTTTAAAATTCAAACCCATTAATTACTTTTACATATTTAAGCAATTGTTTGTGCATTATAGGACCCTCCCAGAACCTGCATGTAGTTATGCACCCATTCACACAGCTTTTTGAGTAGTAACTACACACAGGGCAGTAAGAGCATCCCTCTTTTATAGAGAAGACTTGTGTTCCATTCTCTGAAGATTTGAGGTCTTCTGTGTTGCTCCCTACTCATTTTCTCCAGCATTTCTCCAGTCTGTTCATTAATGGTGGCGAGATAGATATGTCTGTAGAAGGATATAGATGTTGGCAGGAAAGAAGGGAATTATATAAATTAGAGCTATTTAATTTTCAGTGATCACAGAACCTTCTAAGAAACCAGTGATCTCCTCTGTGACTGCAGCTGTAGGTTCTCATAAGCTCTTCCCCAGCTTTAATGGAAGCAAGGGAATTCCCTTTCCTGTATCTCAGCTAGATATAATGGCAACATCCCTTAGGAGCCTTCTGACTCATATCAACAAAACTAGGAGGGATGAAGATGGATTTACATGCATTGTCTCTTTCATTTTGAAAGATTTTAACTGCTGCTCCTTGCTGAAACACCTTATTGCACTGAAATTGAATTATCTATTTAATAAAAAATACTTGGCCAAGATATTGACAGATTTTTGAAGAGAGCTGACACACATCAGTGCTCGCTACAGTTAGTAAGTTTAGCAGCTGCTCTAGGGAAACTGAACAGCTAGAATTGGCACTGGGGATGGTATAGAATTTTTTCAGCTCATACTGCAGAGGATTCTGAGCAATTCACTGTCACCTCTCAGTTTGCTCTCCCTAATAAAAAAGCTTTGGTAAGTTTCCCTTGATACAATGCTGTTTGTAAGGCGCAATCAATAAAACATGTCCAAAGCTGGTCAATAGGGTGAGTAGCATGGAAATTAGAGTAGGTTGATACACAGGGAAGTAGAAGAAGGAATGATAGTTATGGAACCAGAACTCTGAGTCTGGTACAGTGGAAAATGGCAAACCAGAAAGGTGTGCAATAATGGTGTGATTATTTACATCAGAGCTCCAGGCTAGGGAGATGACAGCAGCTGTGTTTTGAGTTGACTTGAAAATTGAGCTATTTCTGTTGAGGAGACTAGAACTGAAAGGATTGGTGTCAAGAGGGAAGATTATAAGGGGGTTTATATGCTGCAACTGCGTTAGTCAACAAGATGAAAACAACACCATGCTAAGAAGCATGGGGACAATGAGATTGATTTTGTTTTCTCTATTTTAAAATTGTATTTTCTACAACATACCCACTCTTTACTGACTGTGTGACCTTTAGAGGTTTTTACTCTTAATTATTTCCTTTCTTGTGGTTGCTTTTAATATGTAGTAGAATATTCAGTCAATGTAGTAAATCTCTTTCTTTATGTGTTTGGAAACAATGCACATTATTTATTTTCCAAACTACATAATAGTTTATGAGAATGAGGACCTACTACTGTGATTGCTGCTTTTCCTGCTCCATTAACCCACAAAAAGCTCAATTTCTAATGAAATCTAAATCTATTTGAAAGCCAATGAATATATAATATTAATTCATTTTGTAGCATTCTTAAATAAAATATGATATATAATCTTTGGCTCAGTATATGCATGATTCCTACAGAAGAAGGCTGCAAAATCTTTCTGGGAAATTATTGGGAGGGATTTTTTGTGGAATTTTTTTATTAACTAGCCCTAATCAGTTCCATTAATCTTTATCTGTAGGTGAACACTTTCATAAAATAATATGACTGGCTTATTTTTTACTATTCAAATTATTTATGTTTTATTTCACTCTAGCCTTCTGTCAAATACTCTTTTGGTTTTTAAAATGTATTTTGGTTCAAAATTCAGACATTTAACTTATTAATTAATATTTTTGAAGAAGATGCATTCTCCTCTTGACAGTACTGCAGAGAAATAGGAACTCCTAGGCTAATGCTAACATATGTCCTGAAATTGTTATTTGTTTAGTGAGTGTAGGGACTCACTAAACAAACTTATTCTTTTATATGTTTTGAGTAAATCCTGACTCAACTATTTTTCTGTTCTTCCATGTATAGAATTCCAGTGTCAAGTTCATCAGACATTGTGTGTGGAAATTGCAAACAAGGACTTTTATCCTAATATTTTTATTATCATTAGTGTCTCTGGGCAATCCAACATACACTAGTATTAATAGCTATCCTTTGCTCTTTTGGAAATATGATAAAAGTTCGAGTGGCTTCAGTTTCAAAGGGTGCATGTTAAATGGCATACATAAAAAAGTCCAAGCACATTTTATTTTTTTTTTCAAATGCCAATTAAAATGGAAAGGGAAGTAATCTTAGAAGAACTTCTTTCTGAGCTTGTATCCACAATCTCTTTAAGATAAATTCAGGAGTGAATTTACCTTAAAGGATACAAAATCCAAGCTGCTTCCTTCTTAAAATTGATAAGATTCACTGTGGCCAAATCAATGCTGATTTTTTTCTCTCTCAAAAGAGAAGCAAAGCCAGTTGGTTAGTATAACTCAAGTTAGGCTTACAAATGCCAGTCATATGATGGTTTTTTTGCTTCCCCATATAAAATTTCTACCACAGGGAATAAATGACTGACACATCACCCCCTGCCATTGTAACAACTGTCACGCAATGCCATTATTTTTCAAATATTAGTGGCATCCCTCCAACTGTCCATAAGGTTGTAGACACATATTTTAATCATTACTTTGCCCATTGCAGGAAGCTAAAGTCACACCATTTAATGTGTGCTCATGATAAATTTCACTTTCTTTTATAATAAAATGGAAGTTAATGAAGCACAGCACAATTGTGGTGAATTAGACAGCAGTAGAACAAGGCAGGAGAATACCCACTTATTGGCATTATCAAAGCCATCTTAAATGCATCAACTTTTAAACCAACTCATATTCAATTACTAAAAAGGGACCATGGGAGTCTACTGTTGGCTTAGTAAAAAAGCAGATTATAACAGTTCATTAGTTATTAATTAATTGGTAATCTCACTGCTTAATGTCTTTACATTTAACAAATACTTCTGTGCCCAGTGTCTTGCTTCTATCCATTCTGGTTTTCATCAACATGTAAAATATGACATTGTATTTCTTCTGTCCACACATAAAAGGAAGGGTCAGCTGGTCATGTTTTATCAATTTTTATTGATATATTCTACAACACAAATTATTTCTGTAATTAGTAAATAATTTTTCTGTATTAATTTAACCATAAGAGTAACATACATCTCTGTTTTTTTACTGTAGATTAAATTCAGGTGTTAATCCTGTCTTGAGCAAACCACAAGTTTGCAACTTGTGGGAAAGGTCTGGAGAAAATGGACCCCACAAGAAAAAACAAGTGGCTGTGACAAAAGTGCCCATTATAGAATTTGTTTGACAAGAATGATTCAGAGGCAAACCTGCTTATTCTTCCATAAATCATTGCTTTACTGTAATTTTTACTCACTGCAATTAGAAGTACATATTCTTGCTGCTGTTCCTATTCACAAGCAACATATTATTGCTCATATATTATCTATAAAAAAGGAAGCATGTATAGCATGCATATTCAGGAATGTAATGTCTTGCTTTCATGCGCCCATTTCATTACCAGAACACCTACTGATTTTTTTTAAGGCAGATTTTTTTGCAGAGTAGGGGGGATACAAGACTACAGTCACTCCTATATGTGTGACCATATAAACATCTTCAGGACAATGTGACACTGTAGCAACTAGGACTGTAGATATACTTTTTTTTTTTTTACTAGTTGATTTTTTTTTAATACCATGGACAACTGTGAACAGAAGTAGAATTGTGCTGCACCAGGGTTTATATTTGTTAGTTTTCATAGGTGGAGATCCATCCTAGTGCTCGTATGTAGATGACTGAGACGGGAGGAGAGAAAGAACAGCTTGAACCTAGGGCTACCTGTGATTCAATACATACTATAAAATGGTACTTTGTTTTTAAAAACCAAGCAAACAGAAAACTCACTATGTTGATGACTGTAGGTGTCTATCACAAAATTATTGTAATGTGCTATCTGAATACTACCTTTCAGCACATAACTATGATTTGCCCTATGTATAAACAAATAAATGTTTAATATCAAAAGCTTATCTCAAAAAAGGTTTTCCTCATTACATTTTACTCCTGCTTATCCTACCAAAGTTACATAAATGGGGGGGAGTGGAGGGGTGGTGTAAAGAAAACATAGAGAACTGAGAAGGTAGGTGAAGAAATAATGAGTCTTCAGGGTTGGCAACTTTAGTTACAGGGTCCGTTCCAGCAGCTGGAATAGATTGTCTGACCATAGTCACAGAGTAAGTATTGTAGTTCCCACTGCTTAAAAAGGCAGTAATTTTCTCACCTTCCCTCCTAGACATAGAGCCCTGTTGCTTCCTTTAGCTCACCCCAAGAGACCTGATTCAATTAAGTATTTTGTCTGAAAATTAAGCTAACAACAAAAAAAGTATGGTTGGTATTTCGGCTGGGTTTGCGAATTGAATTCACCTACAAACACGTGAGATGCACAGAGAAAATGACAGGAATAAATGTTTCCAGCACAGAAGGTAAAAAACCCCACATGTTCCTCCAACTCTAGAGGCCCAAAATATAAAATAAAAAAGTACTAAAAATATTGGATTTTTAACACTGTGCACATACACACAAGCACACACATAAAATCTTGCCTAACATGAAATAAAATACATCCAGAATAAGAGATGATTTTTTAATGGGGAAAGGACCAGAAAGAAGAACCAGAGAGTGTCAAAAGTTTAGCAATTATGCTAAATAGGTTATTTCTATAGAGTTTCTCTCTACTCATTTGTGAGTACAAAGTTTCTCTAGAAGTCAGTTCCAAACAAGAATCTAATTTTAGGGATTTTGATTCACCTCAGGAGGAATTTGACCTCTTCCTCTACTATAAATGTTGAAGAGACTAAGAGACAAACCTTAGGCTAATGTTTGCCTTTGTGTTTGCCTTCAACAAAGTACAAATCAAATTCTAATGAGAAATGCTAAGAATTAAATTATTTTGGTTCAAAATTCAGCTTTGGTAATTTTAAGTGGATTCTAGATTTGGGAAAATTATTCAGAAACCTAAAAATGTGGAAAATATTTGTATGCGGTAGAAGAAACTTATATCCCTTGGCATTGATTTCCTGTCCTCCCAGTATACACACATTTCCCTGGAGGACAATTCAAGAGTGTTTATACGGAGGCGAAACACTATCAGCAACTGGAAAAAAGAAAGAGTGATTTCAGCCACTAAACACAAAAATATCTGAAATTACGTCTGTTCTAGGGCTGCATTTGACCTAAAACATCCTAAATTCCAGGAGGACTTTTTTTTCCACTTTATATTCCAATTTCCTCAAATTTCACTGTTATTCTCAAATGAGATTGTGTGGATCACTAATATAACTCTTGTACATTGATACAACTCCTGTGTCTCTTTTTCCTTTGCTGCCATTTTGCCTACATTTTGATACCTCAGGCCTTTGTGCTGTAATACATCTCCTGATAAACCACTGAATATGTTTGTATAACAATACAGCATGGTACAGTTTTATAAAAAATTATTTAGCTTGTGTACAAAGTCTATCAAAAATAAATTGTGTATTGACATATCAACTCTCCCTGCAAATTTTGTAAATCTGAAATATTTAATTATAGAATTAATATCTGTGTGAGTTTTGAACCTTCTTACCCAAAAACTTTGTATGCAGCTCTTTCTAGCTCAAAATACATATCATGCTTTGTGATTTGTAACCTGGACACATCTCAGAGTTCCTAGCATCCATATTGGTTAGATTACTAAATCTGATTTTAGTTTTTTTATTTAGGAATCTCTACTTTACAATTGTATTCAGTAACTATGATGAAACAAGAAACTTCAACACTTATTTAAAACAAGTAAAGTAATGCATAATTCTAAAGCTAGAACTGCAGAATTAAACATTTAAAAATACATTTTCCAATCAAGTTGCAGTATTAATTTATATGCTTTTATATTAGTTTATTAGTTTATATGTATATTACAGTTGGTTTCTAGGGGACTTTGACAGACAGGAGAAAGAAATTAATTACAATACAGAAAAGAGAATAAGACAAAAAAGAAAACAATGTTAAATTTATGTTTGAAGACAAGGCTGAAGTGGTTTTTTCCTCTTCCATTAATATGTTTTCTACAGAAATAGTAGGAAGTAGGATTTTCCTACTTTTCCTCAAAAGTAGGAAAACTGTTGGTTAGCTGATTTGTCACTTTTGCATGCTTTATAACACATGCTCTACATTAAAATTGTAATGATTATTTTTTAATACCTGCATTGCTTTATCACTGCATGACCAAGTTCTAAATTAGCTCCTTGCTTTTGCAAACACATACACATAGAAACATAAATTTGCACTTGTGAGTAATTCCCTGCCTCTTGACTGCACTCAACTGTGTGAATAGTCTTGTGTATATACACAAATATTTGCAAATCAGAGCTGTAGAAATGTACCTAGAGTTATATTTGAACAAAAGAAATTAAATTTTTTTGCCTAAATAGTATTTTCCTTGCACATAGGACAAGAGGGGATGGCTGTAAACTGCAAGAGAGTGGGTTTAGATTGGATATTAGAAAGAAATTCTACTTACTGTGAGGGTGGTGAGGCACTGGAACAGGTTGCCCAGAAAAGCTGAAGGTGTTCAAGGCCAGGCTGGATGGGGCTTCCAGCAACTTGGCCCAGTGGAAGTTGTTCCTGCCTGTGGCAGGGAGCTTGGAACCTGAAGGTCTTTAAGGACCCTTCCAGCCCAAATAATCCTGTGATTCTGACAAAAGCTATTTTGTAGTCATTGAAAATTTTAAAACTTTTTCTAATTTGGCATTTTTGGTTGGAAGAAAGTAATCAAGACTTGATTGTCTAACAGAAAACCCATGTATTATGTTTGCATTTAAATTTATGTCCTGAACAATCAATATTTTTGAATTTATGATTCCATTTTTATTTAAAACCTCAAAATATTTAATTTATTTCTAAAAAATCTATCTAGTTCTTTTTTTAACATGAACTTTCAAAGACATAAGCAACTTTTCAGCCAAAATATTTTTCATTGTGGCTCAATATGTGATTCTTTCTTAATGAGAGACAATGCTTCTAATAGAAGCTACCATTGTATTAACTGGCATTATTCCACTGTATTAGGTAAGATCAAAAAATCTTATGTGATCCTGGCAAAAGTGTCATTGCCCCCATGGTATTATTATTAAAAAAAAAAAACAACCAAAGAAGAAAAAAGAAATTACTTCAATAGTCTTTAAATTTTTTAGAAATCTTAAGATTTTTTTAAGAAATCATAAAGTAAGAGAATAGGATAGTGGAGATTTTTTTCTAGACTCTTATAGAACAAGCTTCTCCTTGCAATAATTCTTATGGAGAACTTCATACTACTATTTGTAGACCACAATTCTAAGTGCTGTTTATTTAATATCTTTAATTTCCCTTGCATTTCCTTTCTTTAGAAAGAGTCTTCTATAAATAGAAACCAACTTATTTCCTTGGCTCTGTATCAGGAAAGTAATGAATCATTTCATATAGTGATGTGCTGAAGATGGTATGAATATTTAAAATGTGGATATACAGTCTAACTCTAAATAGACTATGCCTGGAATTCCAAAAGTGGCTAGCGATTTTTGACTTTTTACAAGAGTTTAAGTGAAAATACATAAATTGTGAAAGAACAGAGCTAAAGTCTTCCTACCTTATCCTGTACACTGATCCTTCTTGTTTTAACACAAGCTTTTGTCAAAATTTTGTTGTAAATTTTAAATCATAATTTATTTTTACTTGCCAGAAACATATTAAAGTATAATAGTCTATGGAAATGTATTCACTCATCACTGTGTGAGCAAACTTCATTATCAAAATTGTGCCACTTTCACAATTTATGTTCACTTTTGTTTAAATTAATTTCTGTGATTTCATTTTGTTTGCCTTTGGTTAGAGCATTGTATTGTACAAAACTAACATAAAATAGTTAACTGCCTAAATATTTATTCCTGGATGACATTCCATCTAACACAATTGAATGGAATCACTTATTTTGTAAAGTGTTGTGGAGCCAGTCTTGGGTCTCTTCATAACAGAAAAAAATTAAATCTTATTAAAATAATATCTTACAAGAAGCAAAACACTTTCTAGCCAGACAGAAGCACTAAAGTGTCTGTTTTCTTATTTTGCTTTATATCTTTAGGATTGTTTCTCAGTTCAAGAAACCATTTTGAGTGAAACTGCCAATGCAGAAATGCCTTTCTATTTTCCCTGTGTACCTCTGAGCATGAGCAGGGGATGGAATCTGATTTAATCCCATTTCTGTTTACAGCCTAGAATTGTAGAGGCTGTTCAGATTTTAATTTTTTTGTTTAAATCAGGGATTAATTCAGAATTTGGAGTTACAGTATATTCCAAGGTTTTGATCAAGTTAACATGGATCTTCTAGATAATGCAAAAAGGTTTGTATTACCATGAAAAAAAGAAGAATATGGGCTGTGTAAGATTTAGCACTTCCTTTTATATTTCGCAGGGTCATAGTTCATCCCAAAAACTCTTGACTAATCAATTAGCCTTAGCAGTATCTCCCAGAAGATGCTTTAGTAGGAAGGATTGTGTAACTTTGCTGTTGCACTCTGTCGAGTCTGTGAGCCTGTGGGATTCCATCCAGCACAGTGAGGAATGCGACAGTACGGCACGAGAAGAATGTGGCACATTACCCACATGTGATAACCCAGCCCAGCGTAGCCCCTGCCTGATGAACACATGGCTGGCCTGTTTACAAAATGAACCTAAATAAGCTGCAACATCTTTGTTTACTTGGCTATTATTCACACCATTTCGTTGCATTTCATACCATTCGCCATTTCAGACCACTGAGAATGAACATATTTATTTGTACATAATGTAAAAGAAGTGTGCAAAAGTTAACAAATTATACTGAATGCAAAGGAATATTTAAATCCTGTACACCTAGTTTTTGATCTGGTAATGTAGTTCTGAGGTTTGGATAGAGAATCTTCCAGCACTGACTTGAAGAGCTGTTTCTTGTGGTAATGAATTTAGGCAGACATCGCATAATGAACATAAGCATTGAGTTATAGTTAAGAACATAATCAACTATATCTCTTAAGATAGGATGGATTTAAATAAATTAACTGCTTTCCTGAGTTGGAGACTAAGCTCTAAAACTTAGGTTTGCTTTCTGTTTTGACTCCTAGCCCGTAATTTGAATACAAATATTAAAGTGAGAATGACTATGTTATGTCTTATTTAGCACAAAATCACTCTCTTATCATTCCAATTGACTTTACACTGGAAAATTACTATGATGCATCTTACTGCCAAACTATTTTAGATTTATTTGATTTAGCTGTTCTTTGATGAAAAGCTTGTTATCAAACTTAGTGCTCAGCTGCATTTCGTAAACTGTGAAATTTTGTAAACAGGAATGACCGGTACTTGCCCAGGTGGTCTGTGAACATTCAGAAGTTCAAAGTTTTGTGTGACTTTGGATATTTACCCAGTACTGAGAGTTAGTGAGTCATTTTAGAATGAGAAATGGAACTGTAATTTGGCAAAGTAGAAAGGAGTTCCAATGAACCTTCAGATAGATAGCAACTTGGGAATGGATGAAAAAGTCCAGAGAGGAACCTTCCTGATACCTGGCTGATTGTTCTGCAAAGACTAAAGCCTTTCAATTACTATCTTTTATTCTGAATGAAGTGGCAGAGATGAAGACATGAAAAATGGAAAGATAAACTACTTGCAAGTCTATTCTAGTAAGAAGATATGCAATTTTTGTTGTCCCTGATAATTATTGGCTTACCTTGCTTACCTGCTTCTACATTTCTTCAGCCTTTACATGGGAAGGTTCAGACAGTAATTTTTTATAACTGTATATGTACCTTGTACAATTCTTCCAGTGGACAGGATTCATTCTGGAAACTGAGTCAGTGTTGTCAGAAACTAATGCTTTAGAAATCTGCAACATCAGCCATCAGAAAGGTGGTTCATATCTCCCCATATCAAGTTTATTTGCATAAATGAACAACTTTATTTCCTGAAAGAAATAAACTGAGAATGAAGTTGGTAGTGGCAGAAGGCCACTGCAAGAAACAAAAGAGATTTATCTACTGACATCATAATAATCATCTTAATTACTGAAATGTATATCAGTTGTGTTTAAATGAAATCTGATTTTTTATCCTCTTAAATGTACATAAGCTTCATACTTCCTGAAAACTTTCAGAAGGCCGGTCCCACAGTATTTCCTTCCAATCTTCTTTCTACTCTTTCATTTTACTGCTATTTGTGGGGAAGGAAAGACTATTTGTCCTAGTTATTTTCATTTCTTGTTTCATGTGTGATTTAAGTTCTTGGAAAGGTTAAATGCTGTTTACTATGGAAAGGAGATAATTGTAGAAGTATCATGCAATTTTACCTTTCTACATGGGTGTTGGAGCTTTCTCGTTTTACAGCTTTCAGTACAGTTTCAGACTATTTGACTAAATCACAATTAATTGGAGAAAATTCCATGGTGATATTGTGGACAAGACACCAGAAAACAATTACACACGTTGACTTCCAACTCTCTTGTGTTGGGGTGAATATCCAATTAATGTGTGTTAACTCAGCATGCTATCTACATTTCTTCTCTTACCTTCATCTTCATACCAATTTAAGTCTAAAAGTTACCTGGTAATATTGTTGAAATATACTCTTTCTTCATCCAGAAGCTGATTTAACTTTTAGTACAGGCCAATGATTTCATCATATGGGTGACTGTAGTTGCGAAATAAGCTTAGATGATCTTTGTCTTATATCTTTTGGAAAACTTCAGGGTTAGTTGAGCAGTCATACTTCTGACTCTATTTTATGTGTTTTATTAACCTCCAGAGCTTATGTGGAAAGAGAAAAATACTTAAAGATTATTTTTTCTCTGACTGAGTTTAGAGAAGATCCTGTGCTTTATTAGGCTTCTTGTTTGAAAGGTTTTTTCTACATCTTATTTATTTCTATACTATTGCCAATAATCCTAGAGGTTTTCTATATATGTAAAATCCTGGTATTCATATCACCAAGAACTGCAAAAGTTAATATGTATATCAAGATCTGTATCTCAACACACGAGTTTCTAAATAGCAAAGCCAAAAATTATAAATGACTGAAACCATGTACTGTAGCTATGCCCACTTACCTTATATGCTAATTAGTAGTTTGTCATTTGAAAGCACATTTCAATTTGTATTTCTGTGTTAGTGTGGCTCACTGAAAAACTTATGTAGATGCTAGTTAAGACTAAATAGGAACTTACTACTAAGGCTAGCAAGACATAAATGCCCACTGTCATAAACATCCAAGTATACCAGCTACACACCTGAAGGACAGGAGAAAAGAGAGGTTATTGTGTTATTGTGGGCTCTTATTTATAACTGAAGCCTGGCAGTGATTGTCAGGATATCCATCACAAAGTGTCCTTGGTGGATTCAGGGTTCTACTGAAGCCTATGAGAGCCCATGTTAGAAATCAGGTAAGCAGCCAATGTTCACTGATGCCCAGGGCCTTTCATACCTGGGTTTGTGTTTTGATTTTCATCTCTTTGTATTTGATTAATTGCTTTCAGCCAACAAAATATGTTTATTTTATTTTTTCAAATCCCTGTTCTAATTAATCATGGGATTCAGAAATATGGAAGTTATATGTTAAAAATAAAACATTCATAAAAAAAAAATTTAACATGTTAGAGGATATCCTGTAATGATGAAATCAGAAGAAGTTATTGAGATGTAATGGTACAAAATCCAAACATTATGTGGGAGTTACTCTCCACTTAATGCAACTTATCTACAAATTTAGAAGAAGAAATGAGATTTCGTTCCTAGTATACAGGTTAAATTAAATTATACTCAACAAAGATGCTGAACAGTATGTTTCTTATCATCCACAAAGCAACATGTATTTGACCAGTTTAACTGTTCAACATGAAGCAGTGGTGGGTACCAAACTAACAACCCCAACCACCCAATTCTTCAGGAGCATTTAAAATACATGCTGAAGCTTATAACATTTTGTATGAAGTAGAATAATTTTAAATGTTTTTTTCTGGTTTCCTATTTGTAAGAAAATATTTCTCTGCAAAATAACACATAGATTATTTGTTTATTTTAATAAATAATATGTAATGAAAAAATGGTGTTAAAATTATGCAGAAGGATGGTCACAATGTATAGCTGGAGTACAAATGGTGATTCAAATAGCTCAATTTTATAGTTAGATCTGAATTTGTAAACTCCACTAAGGTAAATTTGCTAAGTATTTATTATTATGTTCATTATACTACTGTTACTTCTGCTTAAAATGGTAGAGGCCTTTTTTTAGATTCAGTTTGTAGATCTACTTGTACCTCAATTAAAATAGCATCTATATTTATGAAGTGAGTTTGACCTTTCATATTAGCAGTAGAAAATACCTCTTCCTTATTCATTTACTTCATCTTCATAGACAAAAGTGGAATTATTTTGTTATTTATAGACATCTCTAAAGACCATGGTCTTGTCATTTCCCTGTTTACACGGGCTGTGATGAAATAGGCCCAATGGCAATATTGTAAATAAAACAGCTCCAAGGAATGATCTCCAGCACTGAAAGCTGATAATATCAAATGGGGGGCTCTGTCACATGCTACTCATTGACATCATGATCTAGAGGTCCCAAAAACTCATCTTTCCCTCACCCTATTACTCCTTCTTCCTGAAACCAAACTCAATGCTGTGCACTAGCAATTTTAAGATTTAAATAACACTTATTTCCTGCTGGGTCAATAAAGCTGGAGTGAATATTGGACTTTAATGCCCATTAATAAATTATTCTTTAGGGTCTATGTTATATTTCCAAACATTCCAAATATGTTTTTCTAGGTGTTTTTAAGACGGTAAGATGATTTTTTGTGGTTGTTTCAGAAACTTATGAACTTATTTTTCTTTGGTAAAAACACTTTGTCTTTTGTAAATAAATGGAATTGGCCAGATCTTCAGCTCACATAGGTGCTTGTCACTCCAAAAAAGTTATCTAAGGATAGTTGTATTTAAATTTTATGGAAAAGTAATCTAACATTTCGTTCTAATGTTTTCTGTTTGGTTCAGAAGATGAAAACAGCATCTCCATGTCTTGAGATAACACCTCATAGGGACAGATCAGACCCACTCCCTTGGTGATACTGTTCAAGAGTGATCTCGATCTGCCACCAGAAGTGCACTAAAATGCAACAGTTCAATACACACCCATCTACTCAATTTAAAGCTTTTTAATGGAATGTCAGTCAATTACACCGTTATAATCCATACCTTACTACAAAGTACTACACACATGCATTTTAAGTAGCACATGTTCATAACTTAAACCATTTTCCTTTCTAGAAACCATTACATCTAAGGAATCAATTGTGATTATGGCAAAAGCCACAAATTATTTATTATTTAATATTATTATTTCATTGCTAATTAAAAAAAAAATCATCACCCTCCTATCTGATTTTCCATTTAATATTTTCTATTTTCCCAACATTAAATACTTTTCCGTGGTAAAGTAATTCTCCCCTATCTTAATGTTACCTATCAGAGGATTTGAGTATTTTCCAAAAATTAATTAGATTCACAACAACTCAGCAATCTCATTTACTCTTAACCTCACCCTTTCCACCATGATCCGTGTCCTATTTTCTTCTTCATAGCTGTTCATATAGTGACTCTGAGGATACTAATTTGAAGTGGGTTTTCAGCTTTGTTCTGAAAGCTGAGAAAATTGCAGTCAATCTAATGTCCTCTGACAGGGAATCTGAAATCTTTTGTTCTGTTTATTGAATTAGCCTATCTTCTACTCCCATGAGCTTTGCTTTCCGATTGATAGATTCATGATTAATACAAAAGAGAACAACTGAGGATGACAGTCTCCTTATGTATAAATATATTCTGCAGCACATAGGGAAAAACATTTCTTACAGGACTTTCACAGATAGAGACCACATCTTCAGCCTGACCATTTTAAAGGATAACAACAGTCAGTGTTTGTTGTACTTCTGTTGAAGTAATATAAATTTCAGTCATTCATTCAGGTAGTTTTCAATGAAAAAGCCAGGACCTGATCATAAGATAACAGGCTCAGGTATAGCTTTGTAGTCAACCTTAGGTGGGAAAAGGCATTTTTCAAAATTTTTAACTGTTCAGTCATTCTATGATTGAATGCCAAGCTATCCAAATGAACTGCTTTGGTGCTCTAGCTAACGTGAGAATCCATCACTATAAGGGGATAGGTTGGAAGATGATAGCTTTAGCAAATTTAACTCAATAGTCTCTTTTTGTCATTTTCTATCTTGATAGAATGTGAATTTGTACAATTTCTGAATTTTGAGAGCTGATTCATGTGAGACACTGGGACAAATGAAAGCTGAGAACATTTTTGAGATAAATAAACAATATGGTGGAACTATTGACACAGCAAAGATTTTGGACAATAAAAGTTATTCCCCAATGAAAATAACCCTGCCAATAGAAGTATTTATGTTAAAGATGTTTCTCAAAATAATTTTGAGAAAATCCTCAGAACAAAAAAAGAAAAACAAACAAAAGAATAAATATAGCATGCATTCCTTCAATTTTCCTTGTATTCGTGTAAGAAGCGGTGTGGTTCTCTTAGAGAATCAAATACAAAATTCTATTGATTTCTTTTATTATTGAATAGAAATTATGCAGCATTAGGGAATTGATGTCCATATCACATTTTTAATTTGCTGTATAGGATATTTGAGATGTGTGCACAACATCCCACTATTTGTTTGTAGAAGCAAATTTGAAGTATTTCAGGGAACATATGCATTATATATTAAATACTTAAAGTTCCAGGTAAATAAGCACTCACATTTGCCATCAATTTCAAAGGTCTACAAGTAGACTTTGTGCACAATTTAAAATGAAAAATGTGTATTACATACATCTGACCTTTTTCATTTAAAATACTATTCTGCCTAATCTAAATTATATATGGTTTGGATTTTACTGTATTAAATGATTGTAGGTGGAAGGATGAATATATGTAACATTTCTTCACAATATATATTTATTGGCATTCAAGCAGGTTTTTTTATCAATACTTATTGTACCAAGTGTGACATTGTGTCAGGAACCCTGAAGTATTTCAGCATATATGGCTAGTAATATAGCTGTTTAATGCCCATTAATATTTTTAAAGGAGGAGTGAAATAATATGATAAGGCCCTATTCTAGGGAAGAAATACAGAGTTAGTATCAGAGCATTGGTTGGGGGAGAGGGTTTGGCTTGCAGTTTTCTGGGGTTTGGGGGGTATTTTGGAGGGGGATTACTATTTTGAGATAAAATCCAAATATATTAATTTAAAAACAATTTTATTAGCATGTTTTTATCAACTTGGCTCAAATGCAATCTTTAGTTGTTTAAACTGAAAACTTAAGTTGCTAAATGAAAGCACATTCACTTGCTGCAAGTACTCATTTAGAAACAAAGCAGCATGTGTTAAAACCATATAAATAAGAAATGGTTGTCTGACATAGGAAACTCTTAAAATGTATTTCTGGAAGACATTGCTGATGATGCTGAAGTCAATAGAATTATTTATTTTTTCTTTGTTAAAGCAATGTGATTTCCTTCAAAATAAGCTGCATGTCACTAATCCTTCTAAAAGTAAAGTGGCAGATTTTAGAACTATACTTGGAAAGGGAAGAATGATTGCATTCTGATTTGCATTAATGTAAAAAAAATCACTACATGAAGAAGAAGTTAATCTCACTCCTATTAACACATCACCCATGAAAATGAAATCATGGCATTTGATCTTGCTCTCAGTGAATTCAGTGTATTGAGTTTAATAGAAAGCCAACCTCATCACAGCTAAGTCCAGCACTGGCCCTGCTACTCTAATTAGACTTCAACAATATTAGTTTCTTTTTTCCCTCATCTTTTTACTTCATTTCCTTTGACTGGAGTGCAATTTCACCAAAATGTAGTAGACTAATCATTAACTGGCAGCAGCACAGAGACTGAAACTTTAAATTGACAATCACAGCAGTAGAATACTAGGGATTTATAGAAGCATAACCATTTCTTCTGCTGGATGTGTGATAATTGTTTTTCTGCTCATTTACATCCAAAAGTAATTAAGCTCTACAACAAAACTATGTACTATAGTACTGGTGCAAAGTCTGCTGTTTGGAGGTTATGCAGAAATTCCATGAAAACATCACAGTGGGAACTGTTGTTCATTTGCATTGTCACTTCCTAAAAATTTGCAGAAACATACCCTTGAAAGAATTAGGTCACACAAAATGTGGCCTAAGGGCTTCTCCTTTCTGTTTTCCCCAGTGGAGTTCTGCAGCTGATGCGATAAAAACTGTTCTACATCAATAATTTTTTGAGTTTATGTTTCCTAAAAAATTTATTTCGCTTATGGAAATAAACCAATGTTATCATTCAGTGGGAAAATTTCCTTTTCTTTCCTTCCAGACATGATTTCTTGATACAAATGCAGTGGTGTTACAGTTCACGTAAAGTTGTATAATAAAAGTTGGCAACTCTAATATCTTCTGAACCTTCTTTAGACAATTATACTTAAAACCATGCATTAAAAATGAATGTCATAGTACTGTAAGAAAATGATTACAGGAAGCTTTGCTTTTCCTGGATATTAAAAATTACATATAAACAAATACATGTTCAAAGTTGAGGAATTTTCTTTCTCATGATATTTTTTACTGAAGTCTCACAGTGTTTCATGGTCATGTGTGCCTTTTGCTTTTAGAAGTGTAATGGATAGCTGTTGTTTTCTGGTACTATTGATAATGTGAAAAAAGCTACGAAATAACAACATAGCTAGTGCATTTCTTATTGAAAATAAGCTAATGAATCACTGTAGTGGGCAGAGAAAAGCTAACTCCCTCTCTCTCATTTACTTTTCTGAAACTCATTGATTTACATGGTGAGGCATGACTATCACTGGCAGCAGTATTATACCCTTGATTTCTTAATACTTTGTATATGCTTGTTTCATTAGTTAGGAAATGCTTTGATATAAATAAAAATTCTTTAGTCCTGATTTTTCAATCACTTACAAATTTTCGTGACAGTTTCCTGAGTCAGGCCAATATCTGCTTATGATACAAAACCCAGCATTTTATATAGCATGAGCTTTATCTTACTGGGAAAATTTGCATGAATTTTGTTGAATTCCGCTTTCCAAAGCTTCTCATATATGTACTTAAATATTTTCTTCCTGTATTTTGTCCTCCTTTTTGATTTCATATATTTTGGGGGATGTTTATTCTATGGCAATATCTCACTTAGCTTACAATAGTATAGATGATTCTAACATCTCATTTATGCTTGTTCACTTTGTCTTATGGTCCTAGAAATTTTTCCTTGAATATTCAGAGGTATCACATGTAAGTACAACACAGAAAGATCATCTTTATATAATTGATATAAATTGTGCAATACAACAATATCTTTAACTGTTATTAAAATATAAATAAATAGACAAGGAATAAGCTTTGGATCATTTATTATATCTGTAAAAACATAAACAGCCATAAATAAATGAAGATAGATTCAGAATAACCATCTGTTTGGAAGTTAGTTCAAGTCAAAACACTTAAAAATTGGCACTGTAGACAGTATTCACATAAATATGTATTTAGACATTTAAATATCTAGCTTCATGTACAGATGTTCTGATTCACTGCAGTCTTCATTTGGGAACTGCTAAAGGCTCAGGATCGACCCCCTCAGGTGGCTGCTGAAAATTGGATTCAGGTGCTAAATTTTGTGTTTCTCTGAAATACTGGCACAAGTTTATAGCCTGACAATAGGTCTGTCTCCACAGCTGCTTCCTTGCCACATTGTAAGGTAGAGGTCACATGAGCCTTTCTCTGTGAGTTAATAATTTGATAATTAGGTGAAATCTCCCTGATCATGAAAGATGAAGATTTGAAACCACATAGTCTGGGCTTTTTCCTGCTTCCTGGGAGGGTGCTTCATCACTACGTTTTCAAATTATGAAAACTAAGGCAGTCATTTCTGCCCTTGCTCTCTTTTTTTTTTTTTCCTGCCTTAAAAACACCAGGCTTAATGGGCTATAAGGTTATTCTTTTCTGTAAATCTTTCCCACCCGCCACCTCAACTCACATAACTTTTAAACTCATTGTCCAAATTCAGTCAAACTGAAAAAGGGGCAGAGCTTCTAGAAAAATAGAAGGATTACCCTATGTCTGGGTAGGAGAAAGGGATCCAAATTCATGTCCTGGTGAGAGAACTGTTGGTAGGGTATGTAAGAAATACAAGGTGTCAAAACTTGCCTTAGCTCATACCCTCTATTAGCTGGTAGAACTCGTGGGAAACAAGTTGTCATTGTAAAGAGGTGTAGTGCAAAATCAGCACACATCCATGGGAAACAGGCAACACTAGAGTTTCCTGACAAAACTTGCTTTTAAAGAAATCATTCGGTCTCACGCAGAAGGAATGGCAATAGCTATCTACCATCAGGAAAGCTCCTGGGCTGTTGCTCCAGGCCAAATGCAAATATTTAAGTTAGAGAAAAAGTCTTCTGCTCCCTGTTCCCCACTGGCTACCTCTGTGAGACTCACTGATCAGCCCTTCACTCACTTGAACATTGCTCTTGGGAATCCAGCTCCTACTATATGCTGAGAGGTAAGTTTAATGCAGCACTACCAAGTCTCCTGCAAAGCCCACAGGTATTAAGTGTTGCAATTCCTGACATGGTCTAAATTTCTGTTCTGGCTGTAAAAGATTTATACCACAGTATTGGTGCCCTGTGTCTAATTCTGCCTGTTTTCACAGTTGTCTTCTGTGGATACGTGAAGTTAAGTCAGTCTGTTGGCTGAAAATTGTGAGTGCTATTGTTCCTCTCCTATAAAATCAAGTTCTTAGCTTCTCGTGCCATTTCCCCTACAGAACTAGAACCATAACCCCAGTTTAAGCCATTCTGAGCTGCTAGATAGAGATAGATTACAAGGGCAAAGATATGTAAATAAATTAATATTAGCCTGACTTCTTCAGTGTCTCCTCAGGACTCAGTGACAGTGGTTATACTCTCTGCCAGACATCTATCAGCAGTTTCTGGAACTGTTGAGGCAGATGGCTGAGGCACTAGATCTGATAACAAGCATGCCTGAACTTACTGACTTTTCTGCATTTTTTGATATTAGGTATAGAGAAAAGTTTATGCCTCTGTAAAATGAGGATATGACAAAAGCAAGAGATTTCTGGGTTACACTTTTAATTTTTTTCTTCCTTTTTTTTTTTTTTTTTAATCTATACAATTAAAGGAAAAGAAGACAGTAGGAGAGGTCTCTCAAGTGCTGGGAGGCTGTTGGTATCTCTCTTCTCACACACTGGTAACAGCTTCAGTTCACCTCCTCTATCTTATGAAGTCAATTCTTTAGCTGATACACACCTTCCTGTAAGAGCTCTATGCTTGTGTTAATACAGCTGACATTCCATTCTAATCATTTCCCAAGCAAACTTGGGAGTAAGTAGGTAAGTAAGTAAGATTCTTACTCATAACTGTAAAGCAAAGATTCTGGGCTCTAGTAACAGATGTGCAGATAAGCCTATCTGCCCTTTCACCATGTTTTGCTATAGAATTACAGCAGAAAGTCAACAGGCTCAGATATAACATGTTAATTGGCATCCAGTGGGATATTTCTAGTTACACTGTGGAATTATTATGCTAAATCATAATGCATATATTCTTACAGTTAGAACCTTTATGAAGCATACTTCAGAAAATTAACTAGCCAAAGGAATGTCCTTGGCTTCCCTTCCTCCACTTTCAGCCTTTGTTTGTCTTATACTTCTCCCATGTCCACATTCTTCTCCCTGGGACAAGAAATGTTGATTTTACTTATCAGTCAAGGACCCAAATCTTTGGCTGTGTTAGGACAAGTAATTCAGGAGGACCTTTCCAGATACCACCAGCCAGTGATGACATTTCTTGGTGACTCATGAATTTTCCTTACATTATTTTATTGAGACTAACGTATGTTATTCTTTTCCCTTAAAATAACATCATTGTTTCCTTCAAAATCACAATTCTGCTCTAGCTGCTGTTGTCCAAAAATGCAGATTTTTTCTCTGATGCAGAATTTTCTCTTAATCTTGAGGTACTCCTTCCATGGGTACCAATTCAGCAGCAGTGCAGCTGCAGAGCTGGGTCAGAAACCTGTAAACTCACTGCAGCCATTAGCATTAAATATTATAGAAGTTGAAACAGCCATCTGTGGTCTGCTGGAGAAAAGTGATAAAGGAATTTTGTGAGATGTTACTTCTTTTCCTCTGAAGGCTGTTCCTATCCACTGAGCAATAAGCATATTAGGAAAACTTGAAGAGAATATTAATATTTCCTACTTAGATATGCCATACGGACTTCTAGGTTATCTTTGCAAGATGTCCCAAATTTATCTAAAAACCCCCTTCATTAATTTCCTTCATAGGAATGGACATTTCATTGTTATTAATGTAAAGCTGATTACAATGTGTGCATGTGCTCTCACATCACCCAAGTGTGAGAAAGCATATTTAAGTTGCCATGGAAGAATTTTCTTGACAGCTTTTTACTTTTGCACTTCATTATAATGCATGAAAATGCAAACTTCAAATATTCAAGCATGATGTGCTCTGCTGTGCTATAGAACTGATTTCTTGGCTGTTTTAAAGCTCAAGGCCAGCTTGAGCTGACCAAGAGCATTCAGCCATATCACTTGCCTCTTCTCTTGCCTCTTCCTCGCTGACCTGACATGCATGTGTGTGTGTGTGTGTATGAGCTGTTCTCCTTTGGAGGCTGAGCAGCTGTAGGCTTGTCAAGCACCAGGGCTGGAAGGACTGTAAGATGAATGAATGATGAATAGGGAATTAAGGCTGGTGTTACAAGACATAGCATGCTTTAGCAATGTTAGAGGACAAAAATGGTCATATTTTCCAGGATTGGCTGGAGAATGATAAATGACAAAAAACTCTTGTGCTTCAAAATGAAGCACATGGCAGCAAATCAGAATAGCAAACGCTCAAATGACCACTGCAGAGGAGATGAGATTATTGTAACTACTTCACTGCCTATAGATACATGATATGTGCAGCAGTTTCAGACAAGCAACTACAAATTCACCTGAGAAGCAAAGGTGGTTTTTTTTAAGCATAACTGTTTAGGTTCACTGCTTTTGTAATGAAGTGGAAGGATATTAAGAGAAGTATTACAAAGTGAACCAGAAGCGCTGCATTGTTAGCAGTTGGAGGTTGTCACTGTTATGACACTTGTATGATCAGTGTTAACCAGGCTCCAAATCACAGTGCTCAGCATGTCATGTATCCTCTTTGCACACAGAAAAACCACTTTTACTCCCATGTGTAGCTCTAGAACAGATGTTTAAAGGTCTTTTTTTCAACAGCCTTAAGGCTTTATATGCTTCTGGATGATTACAATTCTTCAGGTGTAAGAAATTCAAGAAAGAGCAGTAGTTTTTTCCTATATCTATTTATTATATATTACTTGATACAAATATATGTTAATAAAAATAAATATAAATTAATATAATATATAATTAATATCTATTATATATTTATATATTTACATGCATAAATATATATTTATATATATTCATACATGCCAACAATAAAATTGTGTCATGAACACGGGAAGTCAGAAAAATATATTAATTCTTACTCTTATTGCTAAGACCTTTGCTTGTTTTTTATTTTTATCAGAAAAAAAAATTCTATCTGGAGTGGAAGAAATAACCTTTAGTTAATAGTTTCTACTGGAATATCTCCATTTTCTTAAAACAATTAAGAAAAGTAATAATGTGTAATAAAATAAATATATGGGATATATTAAAATATTTTTATTTTAAAATATTTTAGCATATGTCAATACAAATTTTACCTTAAAAAACTGCTAATCATTTTCCATCCTATTGTTTTTATATGCACTTATTTTATGCAATTACTTCATTTTTACAAACAAATGTATTTAGGCCTCACTAAAATGCTTGTGTTTTAATAACACTGTGACCCCTTTGTGAAAACATCAGGAGCACATTTTGATAAACACAGCCTAGAGTCTGTGATATCTATAGTGGCACAGTAAATTATTTTATATAAAATAGTAAAGAAAGTAATCCTATAAACATTGTATAAGTGACAAAACAAAAGGTTTTGCTGTGTATTGCAAAAGGGTGTCAGTCTATAAAATCTTAATAAGTGCTCTAAGTCAGGTTACTGACACGTAAATATCCTCTATCACCTGGCACTGGGGTAATTTAGAGAAGAAGAAGATAGAGTGTTTTCCAGTTGAGAGTCACTAATGAAATACTTCTTTTTCACTTATATTTTTTCACACTTAGTTCAGATCCCTAAGGTTAAAAAAAAATCAGTATGAATGTGGTGTATGTGCAGTTTCTACATTTTTTTTTCAAAAGGCTTCAACTTAATTCAAAAGCCATGAATCTGCAGAAATACCACACCTAGGGGACACAATTTCCTTTCTCTTTTTATCTATTTTGCATTCCTGTAAGACTACACATTATAATACATTTTAGTTGTATAAAAATTAGCTTTTTTCTGTTCGCATGAAAAGCTGTTATGAATTCAAATTTATGCTTTCCTTAATGTAAAATATATAGCTGTTAACTAGCTTTTGATAAGTATTTATTTTTATGTCCTTCAAAAAAAGAAAGCAAATTCACATAATAGGAAGGCTATTTTTTATCTATAATATGAATTAATTCAACTGAAAAACAAAGGAAGAGTAATCTGAATATCCAATTCATTTACATATATATATATACATACATATATATATATACACACATATATATATATAGAAGAAATATAAAGACACACCAGAAGGAGATATCCTGATCCTTATAGTACTGATACCTGTGGAGCAGGATGTTCCTTTTATACCTGGCTTGAGGATAAAATAGCACACTCCAGTTTCAGTGCTAGTTGTCCTTTAAACTGCTTAAATTCTATCCTTGTCCTACAGCAATGAAAGAAATCTAGGCAAATCCACACAGTCATTCATAGCTTTCATCTCCTTGTCCTTTCTCAAATCACTGCTAAAACACCCTCTGTTGACTTCAGGCTCTTGCTTATTTAGCTTAATTAGGGAAGAGTGAAACTAGAAAACTGGCAGCTTTAGGCATATTCAGCAACCTGGAGGCATATCTAACTGCTTGCTCCCATTATTTTGATGAGAAATTTTTAATGCATTGCCCTATTTTCATATGGTCGCATTGCACAGAATCACAGAATACTTAGGGTTGGAAAGGAGATGACATAGTCCAAGGCCTCCTGCCAAGATAGGATTGTCCAAAGGAGGTGACCCAGGAATGTGTCCAGGTGGGTTTGGAATGTCTCCAGTCAGGGAGACTCCATGGCGTCCTCTGGCAGCCTGTTCCAGCGTTCCGCAACCCTCAATGGAAAGAAATTCTTCCTCATGATGAGGTGAAACTTTCCCTGACAAAAAAGGGCTCACCCTTCTGTCACAAAGTTAGGAAAGCAGTCACTGAAATCATTTAGTTCTTGTGCAATTTTTGATGGGCAAATACACTGAATAGACTCCTTAAATGGTAAAGATTTTGAATGGCAAAATTAGACACAACCAATTCCATTAGTACGTGGCAGATGTACAAACATAGCAGCAGTTATTAACACAAAGTAATGGATTACTGAGCTTTTTGCTTGTGAAGAAAAACATAGGGTTCCCCCTTAAAAGCATTTTGGCTGCAATAATAAAAAACTTCCAATTGGTGGAAATAGGATGGATGGCTAAGCATCTTGGGTTTACGTATGTGTGTAACTCAATGTCACAAATTATCTGGTTTAAGTTTGTGTTTCATATTGAACTCGGTGATCTTTGAAGCACTTGAGGACTTTCAGGTTTGTCACTTTGAATTACATTAAAAAATAAATCATGTTTATTCCACACACATGCAAAGATTTGTTTTTCCATGGTTTTAATTCCTTTTGCATTAATTATGCTATATTTGGATGAGAAATTAATGGGATGAACGAACATATTTCACATCAGTCCAGCAAAGCTATGCAAATTTTGCACACACAAACATGATGTCTAACCAAAAAAAAAAATTATTTACTTTGTACTATCTGGCAACTGACAGAACATCAGATTCACATAACTGGCGCAACTCTTGTTGCATGTTAAGCATGATTTGTGACTAATATATTGTTTTGCAATAGTAAATGTTGTCCCAAGGCCAATGAGATATCAGCCTCCAAATTCCATTCCCCTGTTGAGCATACTATTTATCTAAGATTATTTAACTCTACTTTGTTTGATATTGATCTGTAGAACTAACATAGGTAAACTTCAAAGTCTGAATTAATTGGAGAAATTTAAGTACTTATAAAGGAAAAAATATTTGCTTAATTTTTACTGCATTGATATATTTGCTAATAAATTTTGCTACAAAACCTGTGATTTCTTTTTCATTCTTGTACTTCTATTAAAAAAAAAAATAGCAAAAAAATCCCAAAACTTGGGCTTAGAAAGGATTACATGTGATATTGATAACATTTCCTGGAAATGGAAAACTGCAATAACAGCTGCTGTGTTGGCTCCTTTTCAGTTGGATTTTTTGGTTTGTTTGGTTTAGATTTTTGTTGGGTTGTTGATTCTTGTTTTTTTGTTGTTTTTTACTCCAGCAATTTGCAAGTAGTTGCAGCTATCTCTAGTAAGCTTACATCATTAGTAAAACATCATTTCCATGTTTCCTGTCCAATCACAGCACTTCCTCTACTTGCTGACCTGTTGAGTTTCTGAATAGGATTTATAGTAACAGTGCTTTCATTTTACTATAAATGCTTATTTGTGAAATAACTAAAAGCTGGCTGCATATGGAAGATAACTATAGGAAGAATCTATATTTTATTCTAAAGCAAAATGCCTTGAATGAGAATAAAGAAAATCTTTTCTAAGACATGATGAGCTGAAATGTCTCTAAATTAGTATTCTCTTTAAATTCCAAGTTACATGACTTCTTGGATTGAAATATCCTTCCACAGTCTCTGCAGTACTGTAACATTGTAAAGTGATAAACACTCAGCACTAGTGATGAAAAACAGAAAGAAAGCAAGAGTCAAGGAACTCAAGTGTTGATAGTGTGAAAAAATAGGTCTGTGCTTATTCAAAGATTTGGCCTTCTTAGGTTATATTAGGATATTCAGCCTTAATGTTTTAAAGTGCTTTGAAATATATGTGTTAATTTCAGTTTTTAAAATTATGTTTCATTATTTCAAATCAGAGTGTTAATGAAATTTTATTAATTTTTCAGCAAAATTTGTGCCTCTTTCCCTGAAATAAGATTAAGCTTCAAAAAGCAGTGTTATATATGTAGTAATCTGTTACTACCCCAAAAGTTTAGATTTATTTTGTATCAAAAGAGATAATAATTCTCCCTATGACATTTGTAACTCCAGCAAGTCCTCCTGCATGAAACACCTGTTCATATTTAAGGAGTAGCACTCTCCTCCATCACATTTGAAATGTCTGGTGAAGAACTTTGTCAGCCAAGCGGATTTCTGCACCCTTTTCCATTCTGGGATTACTCTGTGCTAAGCAACTGCAGATTCCACCCTGAGCAACCTGGTCTGCCTTTGGAAATGAGGCTGACTTACAGCAGAGCACTTGGACCAGATGACTCCAGAGGTTCCTTCCAACATAAAGTACTCTACATGCTCTTCTTTCCAACACTCTAGCTTTGGGACCAGCCTCCTGGAGGCCAGTTTCCACTTTGTGTGTACATAATCTTGATTTATCCTAAAGCACATTTAAAACTGATGTTCACATTGCTCTGAGCCTTCACAATGGGAACATGGGGTTCTCCGTCTGGGTTAGTAACAACCACAACTCATAACCTCCTGGTGTCTCTTCCTTGCCCTGAGTGGAATGAATTGGAAATGTCCCCCTGTTTCTTAGCAGACAGGAGGGGTTTAGACTCTTACCCTGTGACTTTTCACACGCTTTCAATTAAATGAACAGGGAGACTGAACTACCTCATCGTTCCTGGAGCTGACAATTTCAAAGCTGAGTTCTGAGTCACAGTGATAGGAGTGGTGCAAAGGAGCCTTCCTCTCTCCCCACACTGACTCATCAGGGCTTTCATTTTCCACTCCAGTCAGGAAGCCAACACATTCTATGACAATTAAATGTATCCTAACAAGACTGTGAAAGCTTAATTAAGCTCTGAGCTGTGCCTGAGCAGTGAACTTACATGATGTGAACCCTGACATGGATGCATGTCAGTCTGTAGCTGAAATCAGCTTCCATTTATTTCTTGGTATTGGTGATGACTCCTAGAAGGAAAGAAAGCCCTGAATTTTTCCTCAAAATTTTTTTAATGCTAGCTTGCACTGCTTAACTGCATTTTGTTATGTGACAGGCTCAATCACACTATAGCTGGGATTTTTTATTTTGAAGTAACATTCAGATTAGCATGTTGCATTCCTGTAGTCATTCTAATTGCTGAAAACAGGTGTTGGTATGCTAGGATGAACTGAGCCACTTAAAATGGATTTTTACCATAGTTATATTTTACCATAAATTAGTACTTTCATTGTCAACAGTAAAAGTTGAGAATCATGGTTTGTGACTGATACCTTCCATGACTTGGAAGTCATTTTACCTTTCAGTATCTTTGTTTTTCAAGACTCAAAAGGAAGGAATTATGCTTATCTTTCCAAGTAGTTTTATTGTTTTGTGAACCCAAAAAAGGAAAAAAAAATTTAAAAAGCCCACTCCAAACTTTTATACCAGAGCTTGTTTTTAACTAGTAGCACTTCAAAAATTTCTGCTAAGAATAATTTGTTCCAAGACAAACTGAAATACACAAGTGTGACTTTATACACAAAATTAGTAAAGAAACACTTTCATCAGTAAAGAAAAAGGAATTACATTTGAGTTACAATTTGATTAAAAAGGTTCTCTAAACAAT
The DNA here is from genome assembly GCF_050655825.1 of Lonchura striata. Lineage (NCBI taxonomy): Eukaryota > Metazoa > Chordata > Aves > Passeriformes > Estrildidae > Lonchura > Lonchura striata. The sequence goes on along the minus strand of NC_140705.1, from coordinate 77,756,391 downwards.
TTGATTAAAAATGTCCTCTAAACATAGGGCTGTCTTCACAGTCACTTCAGAAATTTCTTTTAAATGTTATTCCAATACTAAGCATTGCTCAGATATTTAACATTTGTGGAAAATCTAATATCACAAGATCTATGACATCCCTGCAACAGGTGTATGAAAACCCTGCCTTTAATTTGTGTAAAGTAGGAGCTTTGGAATAATCACCACCAGGAGCAAGATCTGGTATCTGTGAAACACAAGCAACATAATTAGGAGATTAAAAACTCCTCTTTTTGAGGTTTGGCCTGTCTTGAAGTGAAATTAGTGAAATTTAATAAACTAAAAGAATGTCTTGGACACTTCCAGGTGTTAACAAATGTCTAGAGTTAATAGATTTGAGTGAGCTCTAAGGGTTGGTTTACCTTTCTTGTCCACTCCAGGATGCCAAAACTGCCATAGCAGGCTTTTAGTGCATAGAGAGAAACTTGCTCATCCTTCTTTAAAGCAATAATATTTTATATTTGTAGCATTACCCTAGTGAAACTTTAAAATGAAATGACATAGAATACAAATAACACCCGAATTTCTTTAATATCCCAAATCATGAATAGAAGCATGTCTAGACTCAAATACAAACCACCTTTTATAACAAAATTCAAATCCTCCTCTGTTCCCTGCCAAACGCTGAGTTCAGTCCCTGAGGGCCTGAGCAGGGTTTCCTTGGCTACAGCAGCTGGCATCGGGAGGGCAGGGAGTGCCGCTCCTGGCCGTGGTGTGCTGGCTGATTTCATCAGCTAACACAGGTCTTGACAGGTGCCTTTCACTTCACTTTGAGCACCATAAAACCTTTGCTGCATGATTTGGGAGGTTGGGAACTAACTTCTTGATCCAGGAAGGGCTGGGATCAGGGATCCTAATTGTAATCCTCCAGATGTCTCAGTAATCTTTCAATGTATTTCTTCTAAACATAGAAATGACATTTGTTCTGAAATGAGTTCTTGGTGCATGCTGAATTTGCCAGACATTTCACTTTGAGACAAAGATATGACAAATGTGCTTCCTAGCATTTTCATCCTTATTTATTCTTCCTCACAAAGGAGAACTTCATAAAGAGTTTGAATCAGATCCATGTTCACACTTTACATATGCAACATTTTTATGGCTGACAAAGCTGGCTTCTCAGGCAAACTAACATGGAAACAGTCAAACTAGAGAAGGGCATGCTGAAACCCCTTTTCTTCAAAGGCTATTTTTTCCAACTAATCATCATTATTATTACGAATAGATATTTACCCTTAGGTGCATTGGGCAGATCATTCTGACTCATCCATTTAATGGTTGTTGTCCTCTTGGGCTGATGATAATAATTTTTGTATGAAAGCTTTGCTAATTCCTATAAATACATAGGATAGCCATTTTGGTACTTACCAGGTGACATCAATGCTGACATAACCTTTCTAGTATTGTTGGCTGTAGCTTGTGTCATGACACTGGTGTGAATTATGGCTGTCTTGAGGAGGCAAACCTTCATAAAACACAGATGGTCTGTAGGAAAAATATTGTAATGACGGTCTGCACATCACACATTCAGTCTTCCCTTGCAGACTCTTTCCTTTTTCATTGCCTCATAGTCTTAGGTACCTTTTCATCAAGCATCTAAGACATAATTTTTTGTACATACTATATTATAGAATAAAGATTGTTACATGCAATTCTGGAAAATACCTCTGGTACCAGCATTATCACAGCTTCTCATTGGCCTCCCCCAGACTTCCTTAGAAGTGTATCACCATTACTTCCAGACAGCTGATTTTTTTTTTACTACTTCTTTCAAAGAACGATGAAAGCTGTGTAAGCTCATTAGCAGAGCATGTGTGTAGGCTTAAAATTGCAGATAATAGACATATGGTTGGAAAGTCAGTAATTCCTTTATGTATTTGCCAAGACTTAGGTCAAGGTTCAGGGTTTCCTTTGCTCAAACTGGTGAAATCAGAAATACCTCTGTATTCTGGGGAGGGCATACACTGCACATGCAAGACAGGTGATGAGGCACAGTTATCTCAGTTGCCTTCTGCAAGAGCAAGCCATGTTTATTCTAAAATGCACCCAATTGTGATATGCTTTTCTTTTTGCACTACTTTTGTATAAGTCAATCCTTTTACTAATAGTTCTTTGTGTTTTCTATGCACTCTCATAATCTGTTATTCGTAACATTACAGTAAATTCATTGTAATAAATTTTGATGTCACAACCCTGGCTTTTCACATCAGTGAGATTAACAGTTAATGTATTGGAAAATATTTGTGTGCTTAAAAGTAATCATCATAAAAAATAAATTACCTCCTTCCCACTCAAGAAGCACAGTCCTCGCATGTCACATCAGTATTTGTAAAACAATTTCATAAAAAGTGAAGTGACATAAATGTGTGTAAGTAGTCAGATATTTTACAGAAAAATTCATCAAAAGGATGATTTTTGCCCAGGTTCACCAGCTGTTTTGTCATGATCATGGTTCTTCAGTTTTTGCTGGTAACAAAGCCACAAGCCTTAAATCCAGATCTTTGGGCTTAGATCTAGGAGAGAATGTGAGGATTGGTGCAGTTGTACATCTACATGGCATCAGCCTGGGGATCTAGAAGCAACAGTGAGGGCAAAATCTACCCTTGCCTTTGTGTTTGCCCTGTTACAAATGTGAAAGGCCAGCTCTGTCAGAGAAGTTGCACTGTCCTGACAAATGGGTCTTTCTCTGGCTGACTGAGAGTGCCACTGATTGTTTGAGATGTTAACATGGGCACATTGTCACCACTGCCCAGAGTGAGGCCACTGGCTGCTTGCATGTGGACTACCCTACAGCAGTGACAGCTCCCCACTACACCAAACATGGGCTGAGTACATTTTGCTCCTTCCAAATTATTTTTTTATACATGTCTTGGAATATGTAGTCAGGTACTTTTCAGAATATTGTTTTAAAACCAAATGAAAAATATTTTCCTCCTTTAAATCTCTCAGCAACTTTGTAGGTGAAAATATTTCTTATTGTTCTTATTTTGTTGTCACAGTTATTCACACTGATTTTTAAAGAATTATGGTCTGTGTATATGAGTGTGTGTCACCCTTGCTAGTCCGCATTAGAGAAAGCAGCAGTAAATGTTACTGTATCTGGGGACTGCAATAATTTATCCTTTTGTATTGACTTAATTTTACACATTTTTCAGGAAGCTGAAATTGAATGATGTTATACTCCATGTTATACTCCAAAAATCTCTCGGCCAGGTTCCCTCTATCAGGAACAACATAAGTGTGTGACTATGATGACTAAAGAGGAGCAATCCCAAACTAATACCTATTCAAGATTTCAAACCATAACAAGTCTAGATTAAGTTACTTTTTTAGAAAAGTGCTTATGTATCTGGCAGTAGAATTTTGTCTTAATTAAGCAGTATTAAAGATAAAGAAGTAATGGTTTTATAGATAGACTGTGAAAGAGAGAATCCTTATTCATCTTATATAAGAATGTGTTTATTTACATTATTTTTATTTTCATCACAATTGACCAGCAATAGCAATTTTCTGTCGTTATTTTGAAGTGTAAGACAAAATTCAATATAACTCTTTCCTTTTTCTTTTTCTTTTTTTTTTCTTTTATTAACCAGTTAATTTAGGTGATGGGATAGAATACAGCCAACAGAAGCGTGAAAATATTGGAGTTCTCATCCAAGAGACACTGCAACTCCTTGAACACTACGGTGGAGAAAATGCTTATATAAATATTAAATACATGATCCCCACTTATACGTCGTGCAAATAAACTGAGTTATAATAAATGGGATGATTCCATCTGTGCTCTAAAAAAACTGTATCTGACTCTGTATGGCATCTTGTTAGTCATGCTTTATCTTCTCTACAGCTGCTAAAATAGTGGCTTCTGGGGCATTGGAGTGTTAGCACTATTGTGAACAAGGCTTTCCAATAAATAAATAGTGTCTGTTCCTTTGATTACAATGGTGTACTGTGCTTGTTTGTTCCCTGAAAGAATCACTCCTTTATAACAGAGCTGACTCGAACAGGAATCTGAGTTAAACCTTCACTTGTGTAGACAATAAAACTATAATTTTCATACGCGATTCAGCAATCGCTGTTCTGTGTCCGCTTGCCCTGAGGGTGATGTCAGAGGCTGTAACAAGCAGAGTTTATGCTGACTGCTTAATAGGTGTTTGTCATGGAAGAGAAACACCAGTTCAGCAATGCCTCTCTGGCAGCTGTGCCGAATAACGTGCACTGACATACAATAAAACTGTTGAATGTATATACCAATTGCAGCAGGAAAATTTATATTTTCCATTATAAGGCACTGTCATTAAATTAATCCAGGTTTCTTACACACTCCTGTTTTCAGCTTCCAGGTGTTTACTCATGGAACTTGGATTGCTTCTTGGTGAACATAAGGCACAAGTACAGTTTTGAAGAACAGAAGCCCAGAAAAAACTCGAATAACTCAGATGGAAGATACAGCATATGTAAAGTATCAGCCCTGAGTGACACTGTTAATCTGGATAAACGCAGAATGTACAAGTACATTTTTAAAGGGCACTTGGTATTTTTGTAATTGCAAGGTTGTTATTGCTTTTCTGTTATTATTATGGTGTGTATGTGTGCAAACAATGTAACTATTGTTATAGGAATCCCTTACAATTTCCTACTCAGTTAGTTTCTCCCTGTGTACCCATAACACAGAACTGATATAGTCATTAATTTAAGCAAAGCTATTGAGATTGACTTTATTGCTTTTTAAGCATTTCTATTGAATAAACCTACAAGAAAAAAAAAAAAATAAAACCGGTCTTACAATTCTCAAAGACAACCATTTAAAATTATTGAGTCAGCTCAAAACAAACCAGAGATATTAACTTTGCCTAAAAGCATGAGATTTTTTTAAGTACTTTGAAAAACTTTGGGCTCATCTGGTTTTTATTAGGTTTTCTGGAGCTCTTCAAATGTATGCGAGTTGCACTTTCAAGTGTTTCAGTGTAACCGTTAAGAGTCTGAAATGCACTCTTTGGTGTTAAACACATGAGACTTTTTCAAGTGCTTATCCATATCCATATCCATATCCATATCCATATCCATATTCACACCTTGCAAGGCTTGCCCGAGTGAGAGACAAAGCCCCTATGCTGCCCTGTTCTCTTGGATGCCTGCTGGAAGTGTGGGGAGCACCTTCCCACCTGCTGGAACCTTGAGCCATATCTGTCATTAGATTGACATTAGAACTTGCATTTTCTGTGGCATTTTAAGCCTGAGGATTTTCTTTTATTTTCTTCTCTTTCCTGTAAATACAAAAAAAAAATAATAGTTAAGAAGATCGTTACTCTTCCCACATCTTTGAGGAGCTGCACCTTCAAGTGATGTCATCAGCCATGAGCACACACCAGCCCCTGGTTTAGGCACAGCTGCTGAAGGTGTGCCTTTCTCGAGGCCCCAGAGGCATTTCTTTTCTGTTTGGGGTTTTTGGGTATTTTTTTTGTTCTTCTTGAGTTTTGTTTTACACAATTTTTCCAGAGCTACCCTCAAGTCCCTAGAGTTGAGACAAGGTCTGTCCTGTGTCCAACATACACCTGTGATGGGTAAGTACAACCAAGACTCAGCCTCATGTCTAGGGTATCGACAAGTCTTTCACCTTCCAGGCAGAAAGGGAGGTGAAGTCTGGCTGTAGGCCCATGCCTCTGGAAACTCCAGAACTTTGTCTTCAAACCTTGCAGCACAGAGCCTAGCTGGATAATGCAGGGGGGCACAGGCCATGTCTTCTCTTCCAAAAATGCCTTTCTACACAGCCACCCTGGCAGCACCCACACAGCCTTCGCTGACAGCTTCTCCCCATTTGCCTTGCATTGTCCCTGGCACCAATGAGCCATACTTTTTCATTGACTGACATCTATGGATTTGGTAACTATGGCATTGCAGGTTTCCCATGAGTACAGACTGTGCTGGAAAACTGCAGCTCAGAGGGAGCTGAGTTATTCAGCTCAGAAATAAACCAAGCCCTTCACAGAAGGAGAATTCCCAGGCCACCTTTCACTCCTCAGCTATTTGTATTCTTTCCTTAACAGAAAGTCCAGTACTGCTCTTTGCCTGAGATCAAAAAGCTCCTCAATAGCTGGCTTCAGTTTCCCTGACCCTGGGCTCCAGCCACAGAGCCACATGCAGAGGAAAAGGCTCTCAGCCCTGGGTTTTCCCCATCCCGTCACCCCTCTGCACTCCCAACATCTCTGCCAGAATTTCAGGCTCCTCACCAGCCTTTGTAATTCTTTATCCCAGCCCTCTCTTTTTGCATGCCCTCCCCTTCAGCTCAACCAGGACAAGACTGCTGACTGACAAAGAGACACGCTGGAAAATGGGTGAAAACTTTGTGAAGCTGCGGACTTGCCTGGGTCTGATGCCCTCAGCCTCGTGCTCTTTCTTGAAGATTTCTTTCACAAGACATAGGTTCAACAAGGGGTGGCCTTTTGGCAAACCATAAGGGTAATACAGGTCATGCATATTCACATCAGGAAAAATAAGTTTTATAGAAAAGTGCTTTTATTTACATGTTCAAGATGAGAACATCAGCCTCCATCAATACTATTCCTATGTCAGGTCCATTGATTTAAAAGTACACATTCTCCCACAACCTTATTATTTCTAGGAGCTGGATGATAAAAAGCATGATAAACCCCACAGGTTGGTAATTTAGAAATACTAAGAATAAAATTATTTTAAGATGTAATTTTACTAAGTCAAACTCTAGGCCTTACAACCTTGACAATGTCCCTTTAAGCATGATCAGCAGCATATTTATAGGCAATTACTGCACAGCTCAGAACACTTTATAAAGCACAAGACCAAGGACTCAGGTGCTTAAGTATACAAGTAATGATATGCCATTCAATACACTGCTTAGCTGTCTTACTATGCTGAAAAAAATATGGTTAAGAAATAGTAACTGCCTCTTGTTTGACCAGATCATGTAATTGTGCTCACTGATGTTCAGGGCAAGCCAATCAACAATTTTTAATTGTAATCAACTAAAAAAGGTACTCTGGGCCAGGTGTTTCCAGGAGTATAAATTAAGTGTCAAGGCATTGAGCCTAATTTGACTTAACAGAAGAAGTGTGCTTTGTGCCTTACTCTGGGGTCTTCTGCTGCCTTCTAACTCTCCACTGCTGGTAAGTTAAGGAGCACCAGTGAATGAATGTGCGGGAAGTTGAGTTGTAACTGCTGGTTTTCTGAAACTACCTGTTTGAAATATCTCCAGTCTATCTTAATAATTGTCCTAGGTTGGCTGGCAACTCTTTAGCTTGAAGAAGAAAAAACCATGTGGTAACAATGTGGGGGGGGGGGGGGAGGGGGGGGGAAATGGCTACCTTTGTCATGCATGATCATGAAAACGAGCATAAAATAAATTATTTTTTATGATTCCTCCTCAAAGCTGTGTAAGGGATCTCTGTAACAGGTGTCAGAGTTTAGGGAACTCTGGCACTTTGTAAATGCTGGCAAATGCTGCAGAGCAGTCACTGTGCAAGCTATTGATCCACTGAACACTCCGATTTGCCCATGGGAAGGTGAGCAGGGGTGGCTGGGGCTCCTGCCCAGCTTGGGCTGAGCTCCCCTGGGCTCCTGCAGAGGGGCAGAGCCAGGCAGAGGACGGAGCGAGACACTGCCAGCACTGGTGACAGGGAGCTGAAGCCAGGCTTCTTGCTGGTAGCTTTCCAGTGTTTCAAAGAGATGGAGCTGCCAAAAAATTTGAAAAGAGCCTCCCAGTAGTCAAATACAAAAGGGCTGTGGGAAGTTGTAAGTGGGAGGGAAGGTAGGGGACCCTAGCTGGGAGGTGTTTGCGCGTGGGGTGCAGGGAAGTGTAGCTGCAGCCAAGCAGGACAAAAATAAGACGTTTGAGCAGACACTATGTGCTTTCCTAATCCTGTCTGGAGACCCTCTGACTTCCAGAAGAGCATTCTCCAGTCTGAGGGGCTCTGCAGGCAGTGGGGCACATCACATTTTTCCACTCATCTGTAACATCCTGTGTTTTCTGCCTTAAATAAAAGCAGTGATGTTTGTGGGAACTCCATATAAAGCCTGTCTGCTTGCAACCTCTCAGAGCTGCTTTGTGCCTCCTGGAGACTGGGAAAGGAAGGTTTATGCCCTGGCAGGACAAGAAGTTCCCTGCACTGGCCCCATAATCCTTCCGGCATGTGAGGGGAGGGAAGGGGAGTGTGTGTGCTGGGGCATATCTTAGCTGTTCTTGTTCTTGCCTAGCAAATTCAGCCTGGGTATGGTTGTGGGGCTCCTTGCTGAGAGCTTTCCCATCCTTGGATAGTGCATCGTGGCTTCTGGTGAGATGGATGAAAGCCTATTTGAGCAGAGACAGCAAACTGCAGCCTCAGGGAGGAAAAAGTACGTTTCTTGCAGAGTTGGGAGTCAGCTTTGTGCTTCATGCCCCATTTGTGATGCCACAAATCAACAAATACTTTATTATTTTACTAATGTCACTCAGGAGGGAGTTGAGCAGCTCTTGCAAACCCCAGCTCACAACCCCCTGTGCTCTCGCTGCGTGTGCAGCAGGACAGGGTCACTGTGCTCAAGAGTAAGTGACACTGCTTCCCTCTCTGGGCTTCCCCATCAGCAGCCACCCTGCTATGGTACTTTCCAATCAGGAATGTGCCCTGAGTCTTATTCCTCAAGGGAGAGAGATTTTTTTGTTTGGTTTTTTTTTTTTTTTGTTTGTTTGTTTGTTTTTTTTTTGTCCAACAGAGCCACTCACATAGAGCAAAAGCCTTAAGCTACAGAAGAATGGGCACCTTCAGGGAAGATGAGAGCACAGCCATGTTGGCACCAGGGACATTTCTGGGACCACGCTCTCTCTGCTGCTGCTGGTACCCATGCACAAGAGCCTTCTGCATTTGCTATGGTCTGATGACCCTGGCTGCTGGGGGCGTGAGGTGCGAGGGGATGAAATGGGAACTAATCCTAGTGCTTTCCAAATACTGAAAGAAGTTAAAGTCTAGCCTCCTTAGTCTGCCTTGGTCTAGCTGGATCAATGCATAGAGGTAATAGGAAGCAAGGGAGCACCTAAACAGCACCACAGTGTTGGATCTTGTATGACATACCCTTAGTTTATTAAATGGTCTCAGCAATCCTGCATCAGCACAATGCTTTTGGGGGAAAAAAAAATCAGAGGTTAAAGTTGTTGGAGGGAAGAATGGGATCAGCTGTACACCAGCCTGCTGTTGTAGCTTGCTCTGCAGCAGTGGGAACATGTTGCTTGTGTTATGTGCCACTTCTGTAGCCATATGACGCACAACTTGGTAGTATTAATTTAGCCTGCCATACTTCATGTGATTGCATGTATGTGGATGGATGCTTTTGGTAGCATGCTCCTCTGCAATAAGTGTTGCAGGCACTGCAACCCTGTGACTGCCACAGGGTCATTCTGATCTTGCATGAAATCACATTGCTCTCTGATATGGGCATAGTGATCAAAGAAACTCTGTGCACAAACTCCTCAAAACACAAAAGATGAAAAGAAATCTCAAGGAGGTCTCCACATCACAAATACAGCCTGTCAACAACATGTATAGAAATGTCGGATGATGAAGCCCACTAGGTATAGGCAGGAAAAATTAATGTCTGGCATAAAGCATCTACCTCGTGTTGCACATTATTTCATTGATCAGGGGACCTGGCTTTGAATGTGTGGTCCATGCAGTTTTGTATCAAATTTCAATTTCTGTTTTCTGGGTGTAATTCCTAAGCCCTTCCCTAAGGAGCAATTACCAAAAAGCTGCTTGGCTTACCTAACTCTCGCCCTAGAAGCAGGGAATGATATCCCAGCATCTGGCCATCTCCATCTTATGCATTAGTCTCATTACTTCATTTTCATGTGTTTTTGCTTCCTGCTTCTCCTGGGTCCCTGTGGTGCTGTGCTGAGCTGGAAGAGATGCTGAGGGATCTGTGTGGGTAGGAGGGAAGCTGATGAGAAGAGACCAGGAGCGAGCAGCTATTCCGGCAAAGGCTTTTCCTTGACAGTTTATGATTTGGAAAATGTGAGTTTTGGGGAACTTGCATCTCTTTCTCCCAATACGTTGCAGCATTATGGAGGAAAGGAATGGAGGAGGCCTTATTGCAGAGATGTTTTGCTTCAGCTACTGCCCAGGGAGCAGCTCTGTGGTGGGAAACATTAGCTCTGCTGCAGGTGGGTGACAGGAATGAGAGCAAATGGTGGGAAGCTCTTGGCTTCCCACCATTTTCTCTCATTGTGAGTACTTAGAGGCTGCATTTGTTGAACTTTTGGGGCCTCTGCAGCTGCACATCACCACCCCCTGCCTCTCTGGGCCACCATTTGCTCCCCAGCTACAACCTGGGCTCTTTCTGAGAGAGACTGAGAGTTTTCTGGATTTTCTTTGGCAGAGCCTCCCTAGGCTCTGCCCTTGAGGAGGGCCAGACAGGTGCCACACTGCAGTGATACGAGGCAGCCTGGGAATTCTCCCCTCACTTCCTATGTGACTTCCAAGGCCTGCTTGGATCTGCTGATGCTGCTGGGAGGGCAGCACACATTCAAAAGCCATCTTCTCCTCCAGGCAGTGCCATCTCTGCCCCAATGTACTCATGACAACATCTTGCCTTGCTGGATGGGGTGTTGTCACCATCAAAGCTAGGGTATCACCAGGCATCATGGAGCTGAGCTTTGCTCCTCCTAGGACAACCTGCTGAGCCTCTTCTCCCTTTTCCTGCATGGGCTGCTGGTGTTTTCCCAGGCTGGAGCAAGCCTCTTCCCCAGCACATGCTGAGCATGAAACTCTGAGGTGAGTGATCTGTAGTTCCCTACCTCTTTGGAAAGCATTTAAATATTTCCAGGGATATGGGGTGGGGGAAGAATAGACTCTAGCAGAAATAGTACTTCAAACCACTACTGTGAGCCCAAAGATAAACCCCAGGTCTCTTTCAAATTTCTCTTAGTACAGGGAGGGGAAATACTTGCAAGATCTCGTCCAGCCCCACATTTCAGAGTGTGAATTATTTTTCAGCTATTAACTAGAAGAACTTCATGCCTAACACTTTTTTTACTAATACGGCATCATCTATGTTTCTTACAAAGGAATAAATTGCTACTCCACTGCCTCAAGAATCAAAGTAAAGGGAATGAACATCTGCTCTAAACTTCTTGCATCTGATTATTGCTTGCTATGCATTATTACTTACAGTAGTAATGTGACTAAATTAAAGCTTTCTTCTCTTGTGTTTGCTTTTATGCATTGCTTTGGTATAAAATATGTGGCTTGCTTCAAATCAACCTACAGCTAAAACTATGTCCATATAGAGCTGAGCCCACATGTACTTAGATGCAATTAAGGGCACAATTGGAGCATTCTGAAAGATTGCCTTTAAAAGGCCTTTTGTTTGCTCCCCCATAGGGACTGGGTGTTATAAGCACGTTAAAATGGAAGAGTAAGGGGAAAAAAAAAAACCCTCTGTGAAGAATTCTGTAGAGGCACAGCTATGTTTTCTGTAGCTTGGCAGCTGTCTGTATTCAAAGGCTGGGGAATGACTTGCGTTGTGAGGGTGATGATAGTTTTGATAGGAATCCCCCGCATCACAAGAATGTTCCTAATGAAGGAGGAAAAGCCCACCAGAAACATTCCAGGGCTGTGAACCTGCAGGCAGCCAAAGCCAGCATCCGAGCTGCTCTGCATAGACAACAGCAGCAAATCCAGCTGCTTCTGCAGAAGAAAGAGTTAGTGGTTATTTTTCTTTTCCTGCCTTTCTGAAGTGCATGCAGTCTTACCAATGAGCTTAATTGATTGAAAGAAATATCTGGAAAATAAAGCTCTTGAACTTGTGCGCCTAGAAACCTACCAGTGTCATGTGCATAGCAAAGGCCACGTATCTCACAAAATACCACATTTCACAAAGGCGGTTTAAGAGCTCTAGTTGAATAAAGCTTTCTCTGTGAAATGTTGTTATGGATCTACAAAGCAGTTAAACCCTCCTTGGGAAAAAAAAAGTGTACATCTCTCACAGTGTAGTGGTGGCAGTGTAACTACCACTGAGGCCTCATTAATAAGGTTTTCCTTCTTTATCAGTCATAGGAAAAGCCTCATCACAGAAAAGAATTTAAGTTAGTAAATTCTGGCCACTTGCTTTTAAATTCTACATATGTGTGCATATATATATATATATATATATATAAATATGTGGAATAGTGTTCTGGCCTTTCTTAAGGGATAGATCTTCTTACTTAAATCCAGTAATGAAAATAATAGGGCCTAAATTAACTTGATAAGACTGTTTTCTATCAATAATTTTGCTACTGCCATAGTGCAGGATTGATTTTTGTGGTCTGTGTTATAGCAGCTTTTAATTATAAGAGCCTTGATACCACATGAAGTAGGAAAAATGGGCAGTTGCAAACTCTACAGTGTTTTTTTCATATATATTATAATGGTGAGTTTTTTCTTTTCAAAGGAAGAAAAATAATATTCCTCTGTTTCCAGTGGAGTTTTTAAAAACCTTTTACTCATTGAGCATTTTTTAGCTTCTCAAGAAGATGGTTGCATTGCCCTTCCTCAACAGCTTCCCTTCAAACCCATGAATATTTCCAGCTCTTTATTACTATTGTGCAGGATTGCATTGTATTTTCATGTCTCCATATTGCTATAATTATGTCTGGGGAATGGAGATGGATGGTCTGCTGAGTGTGTGATTGGTCTGTCCACAGCCCTCACTCAGGGCTGTTTTCTATAATTTAATCAATAGAAGGCAGTTGTACAAACAGTAGTTTTTAATTTCCAATTTCAGTTTCAAGTTTCTCATGAAAATTTAATTTTTTTTTTTTAATATATAAAGCAATTTCATTTGCTTTGCCTGAGAAATTTAGTAGCAGTTGTTTCCCACTCCCTCCTGTGAAACTATGGCACTGACTCCTGGGCTGCATGGTCCATCTGCCATCTTGAAGGCTTGGGGAAGCCACTCTTCCCTCATGAACATTCCAAAATGAACCTTGAAGATGCTGCCCCCGAGGTGCAGAAATGTCTGCAAACTTCGTTGAGAGTAGGGTGAAACGAGCTATGTGGTGGTCCTGACTTGGATTTGGGCTTATGGACCAATGATGGGAGATGACCTCAAAGCTGTGGCCTCCAAGGAGGTCAGTGAAAGGACCTTTCCCAGTGCCATGGGTGTGTTTAGTTGCCACCTTAGCCAGCTGTGTGTGGCCCTGGTGGTGGTCGGGCACCTGCAGAGCCCAGCCCTGCAGCACTCACCGTCCTGCTCCTGGCTAAAGCAGATGCTCACTGTGCCCAGTGTGCACCGGGCTGCCAAAGCCTCTGCACATCTGCTTCCTTCCTGCCACAGCAGATGCTTGCTACAGCCAGGACAAGCAGCTGGTAATTGGCGTCAGCCAGGCTTGGTGCCTGGGAGGAGGAGGATGAAGCAGCAGTAGGGCAAGGGGTTGAACACAGATATTTTTTTACAAGGGAGATTCCCGTGCTGCTTCTTTGCATTAGCTTTGCTCCAGGCAAGAAGAGGAATAATGTGTGTGCAGCAAATATAGGGAGACCAGGAAAGAGCCGTGGCTGCTCACTTCTAATGCTCGGCTAAGGGTCACTCTCTCTTGATGCTCAGTGGATGTGGCGGAGCATTATGGTGGGCAGGGCAGCACAAGCCCTCTTCCTGAGGGGTTGGTGGCTCCCCAGGCTCAGCCAGCTGAAACCCAAATGCTGCCGTGCAGTCGAAAGTGCTGCTATTTCTGCTTTTGGTTGAGCAAACGGCAGTCACACAGAAAATGTGTGCTGGAGCAGAGGTGCAACCCAGGCACTTGCTCTAACACTGCTGACCCATTCTGGTGCGGGGCCTCCTCCTTGCCTCGGTCCCAGAGCGGGGAAATGCGGAAGCGGAGCCGTGTGACCGCTCTGGTTTCGGTTCAGCACGGACACAACTGGCTGTAGCTGCACACAGCCACAGCTGCTGCTAAATATTGCCCATTTTAGCCTTCAGATTGGCATTAATGAAGTCAAAGGGACTATTCACGAGAAAAAGAAGAGCGAGGAGCTGGCTCCTGAGCTTACCTTAGATTTAATGTTGTTGCTGTACAGTGGATTGCATGGGGGTTTTCTTCAGCACGTTTTTTTCTTCTCCCCCAAGCGGTGCTTTAGATGGACCATATTTGCATGTAACCATATTTCTGTGTTATAGCTGTGGGGTCTTTTCAATTGCATTCTCTGTGTGGCTTTGGTTCATGCCATTTTAATCTGTTTTACTCATTAGCTCTTAACCTGCAATTTTCTATTTAAATTACTTTCTACAGAAAATGTCAGGAAGCTGAGGAGCTCTATCTCTTACATGATGTTGTGATTTGATAAAAAAGTAGTATGTACCTTTCTTTAAACACTGGCTAAGGTTAAAATCTGTGATTCTTATCTGTTTGTTTAAGAACTTACACAAAACTGCTGCTATCAGACAATAATAAGAATCATGAAAATTCTATGAAAGGCATTTCTTTTTATTGTGAACTTTACACCTCTTCACTTATTTCAGTAAATGCCCAATAAAAGTGTAATAAATCCAATACTGTAAATGCACATGGAGAGGGTTTGTACTTCAGGCTTTGCAGCTGCCTGGCTGTCCTGCTGCATGCAGTACGCAGTCTCCTGTGGTGCCAAGGGCTGCTTTTTGGAGCCTTCCCAACACAGGCTTGGAAAAACCCACCTTGCCTGCAGCACATGCTGCCCACTTGATGCTCTGCTTGAGAGAGGGAGAAAAATACCATAATCACAAAAACCAGCTGTGGCTGATGCCCAAAGGCATGTGGGAAGAGAGTAGGGCAGGGACTGCACCCCTGGGAGGGAGAGGGGTGGAAGGGGGTGAGGGCTGTGCTGCCTTGCCCAGAGGAAGTGGCTGAGAGCTTTGGTGTGTGGTGCTCTGGGAAGTACCACAGGTAAACTCACAGATAAACGTAGAATTTGTGAAAGAAATTAAGTTGGAGGGGAAATGGGACCAAACTTTGTGTCAACAGCTGCTTGTTCTGAACTAGGTAATAGCCTTTAAACTTGAATTTAACAGGGAAAAATTAAACTGTATTTTTATGCCTTGCTCATTTTCCCCTAAGAAACCCAATACAAATAGTAAAAATGGGAAGGGAAAAATTCCAAACAACCCACCAGATTAATTAATGTTGAACCAAGCTGAAAATAACTCTCCTGTATGACTGACTGTCTTACAGACAGCAAGATCTTGCATCTGTGATATCTGCTTTAGTAAAGGGAAAGATGTGATTGCAGAAATGGGGAGATGGTAGGAACCACCTCAGCAGCCCCTGCTTCTTCAAGAGCAAATTTTTGTCAGTATCTTCTCAACTGGCACAACTGCTTCTGCCAAAATTTTCTGGGTACAGAGACAGTTTTGCCTCCAGTCCCAGCTGGAAGAGTAGACTGTCCTGAAGATTAATAGGTCAACCCCCAAATTTTAAATCTCACACAGACACCCAAATGTGACTGCTTGCAGGCTTTGCTAGTTGAGCTGAGAGTGTGAGGCAGGGTGGGATGTACTGGAGAGATGTTTCCTTTGGATGGGGACATCCTCTGGCAAGCTAATGAGAGCTCAGCCTACAGTGCCATAAGATTTGCCCTTAAAGCCAGAGACTGAGTCCAAGGCTGTTATCTGAAATTTTTGTCTCTGCCTTCTCTTCTGGAAAAATGAAACCTACCCCTTAAAGTCAAAAGGCAGAGTCCTCTTCTCTTTCCCGTCCTCTCTTGTGTTCTCCACTGCCTCACTCACCCTGATTTATAGCTGTGTACTGGAGAGCAAAATCAGCTTTCCTAACTGGTAACGTTATTTTTTAATTTTTCTTTTTTAGCTCAGTCCTATGTTTGTTTGAATTTTGATCACATTTTTCCTTGATCCCAGTGATGACCTCTTGCTGCTGTGAGTCAATAATTACAGCAGCATCTTGGACACCAGAAAAGCAGCAGTATGTGCTGCTGAAAAGGTGGCTGGTACATCAACTCTGTGTGTTGGGCTTTGTCCCCCAGTCTAATGGCCTATTTGGGCTCCGGGTGGAAAGTTCTCCTGTGGAAAACTTCATTGTGCCAAAAGAGAATTATACAGCTATTTTTTTCAAGGGATGGATCCAAGCTGACCTGCAGCTGAGCAAAAATGTCTCAGCAAATTATGCCTCGATGAATGGTCTCCCTGCCAGGCCACCAAGAGGCAGCATAAATAAACTGTTCTCTCAGCCAGTGCTTCCTTAGATCTGGCCACTTGGTCCCAGCCTGTCTCCTCCTCTTCTCTCTGTGATTTTTAGCTCAGCACAGCAGGACATGCTCAGAAATCCCTCTGGCCAGGGACGGAGCCCTCTATAAGCAGAAGAAATGGAGCTAAGATCCTCAGAAATTAAGGTTTGCAGGCAACATAAGCATAGGAAGAAGTGCTCAACATCAAAGGGCTGATGGAGTGAGAGGAGGAAGGTGAAAAAACCTAATGAGAAAAGGAGCAAATGTTCTAGAAAACCTGTAGTGTATGGGAGACAAAAGGCAACAGAGGAAGGAAGGTCAAAGCAGGGAAGACTGGTGGTGGGGAAGAAGGAGTAAAAGGAGTGAGATGCAAATTTACTAAAGAGCAAAGAAGAATACATATCTCTGTAGCAGGTGGACATGGGTGACTGAGGAGGAGAAAAAGCTCCTGTGCTTTCATTGCTGTAATGGGAGAATGTGGCTGCTAGATCTGCTCAAACAATACCTGGAAGCTGCTCACATGCTTCTTCAGGAGGCACTGACCCTGAGTATGTACTGTGGGATGCCACAGTGCTGAAAAGACACTAAGTGCTTGCAATTGTGATACAAGATAAATAGATACTTATTCTCGTGTAGTAAAGAGAATGCTGCTTAAATATTTAATTGTGTTTCGGTTTACAGTAGTTTGCCAGTGTTGAAGTATCCAAAATATGCTCACAAAATACCAACATTTTGAAGCTATAAATTATTCTGGTTGATTTTCTTTTTTTTCCCTCTAGACAAAAGCAATCATTTGACAGCAGGCTTCCGCAAACCATGCAGCCCATGATGGTCTCATTACAAACATCTTCTTTCACACAATATTCTCTAACATGTTGAACCAAACTACTGAGGATGTAGTAATTGATCATTCATAGATGCAGACTGGTAGCTAATAGCATCCTCACTTACCTTCTCAACACTGAGCACATTTAAAATAAATTCAGGATGTATGCATGTGGAAAACTCAATTGCAGCTGCATTGGAGATGAACCAAAAATGGAAGCATTCAGTAGTGCTAGTGAAAAATCCAAATAATGACCTGTAGTAGATGTCAGCCTGAGAGGATAATACATGCTCTGCAATTACCTTAAAGGGTCTCTGTCTGTGTGGTCCATAAATACATGTAATTCTGTCCAAGTAGATGTACCTTATAACTGGGTACTGAAGTCAGGCAAGAAAGCCTCTCCCAGTGTGGCCTCATGATCTGTGTGATACTTCCTTTTCTAGACACAGTTGGCCTTCAGCCTCCACTGTATAACTGGTAAAATAAGCCAATGCAGCTACTGGATAGGATGAGTATGGTGGAAAGACAGATGAAGGTGCATGTTCCACTGTTTATCTACTGAGGCTGTCAAAATTTCCAGGGCCCATTTCTACAGGGAAATATTTCAGAAGTCCATGTCTTAAAAGTATTAAAAAAACCCCCAAACAAACAAGTAAAAAAAAGTCTATTTATGCCTTGTGGATACCTTAGGGTGTGCTGGATGCTTCAAGTCACTGACATTTTGGAAACTAGCCCTTTGAATTTGTCATGCAGGACCTGTGATTGCTGTTTTGTGTGGGACAGCAGCATGTACATGGTGCTCGTGTTTTACATGTGCACAGCCCCAGGTGGCCAGGCAAAACAGGAGAGCTATTACAAGTGCTGCAGTCCATGGAAATGGCAATTTTATGGATAATACTATGTGGTGATTTATTAAAAGCTGTGATTCTCCAGCAGCTTTTATTGTATCGTCATAAACCAACACTCTTGTACAGTGCATTAAGCTGGGTATTCCCGTTGGTTCTTCACCAGGGCTGACAAAACTATATGCAAGATTGCATAGGGTGGGTTGGTGAGCTGAAAGTGCCATCACTCTAAATGGATTGTCAAGAGAGGAGAAAAAGCCACGTGGTCAGCACAGTGTGGGTGTTCTCCAGGGCAAGGGACCCCACTACCAAAGGGTAAATCCCACTGTTTGCTACACTAGTCAGTGCCAGTGGCTTGCAGGCCTGGAGGGACTATACTTGGACCGGTGACAATAATGGCAGAACTTGTCTCTCAGGGTTTAACCATTAGGGCAGGTAATTGAGCTCATTGGCTCCTGCCTCTGCTCCCCTGCTAACTTGCTGCAAGGCATTTGGTTTGTAGCTTGACCTCTTTATGCTCTAATTTTCCCTTCAATAGCATTTGAGCATGAGATGTTTTGCTGAGGTGCTGTAATGCTCTGTTAAATGAGTGAACATGCATCAGATCCAGTGGGAATGGGGTGTGCAACATTATTAGGATGTATACAATTCTGTTTCTGTTTTCAGAAACATTTATATTCCACCTCTTAAATATCTTTTGCCAATAGAACTTGCAAAAAAGCAGGGCAAGCACTGCTAACACAGCTTTGCCACACACTGTCAAATGCTTATAAACTCTATTTATAGCTACAGTTAAAGATTCAGACACGCAAGTGCTCCATTAAAAGACCACATTAATGAGCCCTTAGAGAAAATATCTCACAAAGCCTTTTGAGCTTGTAACTGCTCAGTTGTTCAGGGCTTCTTGCTTGTTAACATTCATAAAATATAAATACTGTATACTAAACACCAGCACTTAGTGGATCACGATGACTTATCTCCCCAGCAGCGCTGCAAGGTGCGCTGGGGTGGCCGAGCCAGGCTGCCGTGGGCTGCCAGGCTGCACAGGTCGCTCCCCCACCACCTTACCTGGGCCTGCCTTTGCTCTGCAGAGCTGCCTGGCAGATTGACTTGCAGGTCAGTATCTTTGAGTATAATTTCAGAGGGAACAATCAAACCTATTAGCTGAGAGTGGCAGTGCTGGGCCTCCTCGCAGCCGCTGCTCCAGAGCGTAGTGAGTATTTGGAGCGAAATCTAATAGATAAAAATCACTGGAGATTTTTCCCTTTTTCCTTCGACATAAGCTAGCTGATGAGAAGTGTCTTTTGAAAGAGAAAAAAGTTGCTATATTTGATTTATCATTATTTCCCCATTGTCCCTTCCTGCTCATGCTTATACAGTTCCCATTTTCTCTCCTTTGTCTCTCACAGAATTCCATATTTTAGGTTGTGACAGATGCTCTTGTTTAAATGTTTTTGATATATCTTTAATCTGAAACTGTTTTATCAAGTCTGCATTGTGTAAACAAAAATCACTGGAGCCCATTTAAGAATAATTGTCTGTAACCTTTAATATTGCATTTCCATCCATCCACAAGTCACAAAGCACTTGAGCAGTAGAGAAGGCCATTTCTGTGTTTATGTCTGGCTCTTGGAAAGCTGCAGAAGCTGAGGTAAGGCATGATCAAGTAAGTTATGGATGCTATTTTCTGGCACATGTTAGCCATGTCCTTGTCTTTGTAGTTTTGGTCCTGTAGCCTTTCAGACAGAAGGTGCTCTCCTGGAAGGAATAATTCTGCTCACAAAATGAAAAATAAGGACAGCAGGCTTTAAAAAGCTTCAGGGCAGTTCTTACTGTTCAAATGTGTCATTGATTTCAATAGTGCATTAGCAGGCTTGTTAAGCAGGATCTTAAGTGCTTAGCTTTATTTTATGGTGGCAAGTACCTGATTGTTCAAAATATTAGCATCTTACTGTAACAGCAAACTGGCTCGTACCATAAACTGCCCAGTGTTGAGACTACTGTGCCATTACTGAGTGCCTGATAAAACAGGGTTGTTTGTAATCAGTTAGTGATGTAGGAGGGCAGGGCTGTGACACTTCCTGCTGCTCTCCTCATTAATTTCCCTTTATCTGCCTCGGTCTGTCTGTTGACAGAGTATTGCTGTCTGTCCCGTGTCCTGTGCATAGGCTTCTGCTGAGTCCCTCCCCCTGAGCCCCACTGCATTTTCTCTCCATCTGTGGGTGAGGCTCACACTGGCTGTGCAAAAAAAATACTGTGCCCCAAGGGGTGAATTGCTGTACTGGGAGATCTGGGTGGAACAGCAGAGTTAGTACATCAGCCACTGAGATGGACATCTCCATCTCAGGCAAATCTTTTTTTGATTCCACTGACCATGCTGACTGACATCCCCTATCTAAAAGGGAAGTGCGATCAGATCCCCAGTTCTCATGGTCCTGTTCAAACATGTGGCAAATCCTTGTGGTGTGGAACAATTTTAACAGCAAAGTTCAAAATTCAGTCCAGGGTACCTGTCTCACGTGTTGTCCCATTTGTTGTTAGATAAACTCTTTGTGGAGCTGTAGGTGAGAAAGCCAGGAACAGGCTGTGCCCTGACTTCAGAATTTTGGTCAGCAAGCAGAGCCTGCAGCCCTGATCCTTATTACCTGCAGGCACAGCCAGGGTTGACTTCTCCTTAGTGCCATTTTGGCAGAGATAACATGCTTCAGGGAGCAAGCAGGAGAGCAAAGGCTGGGGAAAGGGTGGAGGGTTGTGGGGGACATTGGTTTTGTAACCCACCATCATTTTGTATCTGCCTCTGCAGAAGTGGCCCTTTGGGATTTCAGTAGGGGAAGTATGAGGGTCTGCAGTTCTTACAGACTTCCAGGAGCAGCTGGCAATGGAGCCAGGGGACTTGGGGCTTACAACAGTGACTGCCTCTCACATCCTCTGGATCCTGAGCATTCAAGAGGTTCATCTCTTCAGTTTTTGCATCTGTGTAGGAAGCAAATTCCCACCACAGAGGAATTAAATACTTTAAACCACTCAAAGCAGATGGGTCATATCTATGTTCTCCATGCTCTCGGTGGGAAAACAAAGCAAGCCGAATAACCCTTGCTATCAGAGTCCAGAGGCTGCCTTGCTGCCAGTGATGCTGGCTGCAGGCTGGCCCGGGCTTTAGCTATGTTAAGTACATATATGTTAAGCCTCCATGTGAAAGCAAAAGGGAAAATGAGAGGGAATTATGTGGGCAAGTGGAATGAACAAATGCATGTTGGTGGAGGGAGGACTTGGGACAAAGGGACTGGAAAGTGTTAAAAAATGGAAAGCTTCTCAGAGGAAAGCAGCTGGGCTTCTGAGAACAGAAAAGAAGTAATAACTTACAGAATTAAGAAAATGGTTTTTATTTTCAACTGAGTTAGAGTAAATAAATATAAACAAATACAAATCCTGACTTCTGTATCCTGGTTTTGGTCTCCATAGAATATAAATAATAGCAATTTTGTTACTCACAAGGTGGTGTGAAAACAAGTTCATTCACTTCTGGGAAGCATTTGTGCTATATGGGAAGTATAGCAAAGACTATGAATATACTGCTAAAGGTGTGGGCTGGCACTGAGGCACTTGGCATCTCCCCAGATATGCCATGTATCATGCAAAAGAGCCAAGAGAGGAGGGTTCAAAAACACAGGCCAGACTTAGTGAGTTCTGAAATCAGGAACATGTGACTCCCCAAAATTAGAAGTGCAAAAGCTTTGAACTCTCAGAAAACACTGAGAGTTCTCCACACTTCTCAGAACACTGAGAGAGGCATGTTTTCTAAAAAAAAAAAAAAAATAAAAGGCAAAAGGTAGGATGCAGTGCAGAAATACTCAAAGAAATAGTCCATGGAAATCAAGAAATCTGTATGCCATTAAGAAATAGTTCTACTTGAAGTAGGGGATGACCACTGTGATTGACTGGGGGAAACAAAATGAGCAATAAAGAGAGAATATGAGACTTATAAATCAGCAAGGTCAGTGGTGCAGGAACAGGTAGAAGAGCTGATTGTGAAAGAATAAAAGAAAATTATCCAAAAAGCTGAGAGAGAAGAATAAGAAGGGAAAATATGTGAACATGATAAAAGTTTTTATAAATTTGGTGTGTGAGAAGCTGCAGGTAAACTGAGGATACAGCCATCATCTTCCTGAGCAACAGGGTGGCTACCTTGACTAAAAGGGGGATATTGCCTGGAAAGTGAATTCTGCTTGCACCTCAGTCTTCAGTAGGGAGAAATGTGCAGTCTGTCACAGATTCTAGACATTTTCCAAGGACAAGGAAGAAAAAAAAAATTTATAAATCATTAAGGGCTACCAGGAAATCAAACAATTTCCTAAACCCACCTAGATAAGGAACTATTTTAAAAGTGGGTTGTTTACACCCCAGGTTTATCCTAGAAAATAAATGTTAAAGGAAGGAAATCATTCAGGACACTTAAACTGGCTATGGCAGAGATACCAGAGGAGCTAGGAGGAGATATTGCTGCATCCCAGACTTTTAAAGGGAAGTAATAGAGAAAGAAGTATCTATTAGCTCCAGGGAGCACTTAAGACAGCTGATTATCATTACTAGACAAATAAAAGTGGACACCAATTCTTTACTTCATTAAATAAAAGAAGAAAAAATGGGGTTAAGAGAAATAAAATATTTATTTTAGCATTCTCAGATTTTAAGAATACAAGGTTTAAGTGCTTTATGGGACAACACTGTGTAAGATGGGAGATATAGGACAGAGTTTCTTGATGCTGGGCTTGATTACCCAATCCAGGTGATAAATATTTAGCAATTATTTAGGGTAGGGGTGGATAATTGAGTGACATGCTTATATATTGAACTCTGTTAGCACTGTACATCTGTCACTTGGAAGAAAGAGCACAAGGAAGCAAAGACATCAAAAAAGAGGCACAAGGGAGAACAAAGAGGATGAAGGCTTTTGGAAGCAAGGAATGCTTGCACTGGTAGAGGGAACCTGAAAAAATGTCAGATCGGGAAAAAGAAAGTCAAGGTAAAGGTGCCTTAAGGAGATAGCTGAGGCAAGTCAGCATAGCAAAAATTTCTGAGGATAGCAGCCAAGTTTCTGTTTGTGTTCCTTTTTAAGGTTCAGAGAATGAAAGAACTAGGCTTGAATGTTGCAACATCTAATTTTTATGTACTTTGATGGAGTTCATAACCTTAATGCTTGCATTTGCAGTGCTTGAGGAGACAGAGTTACCCAGCAATGGGACTCAAAGCTTGTTACATGATAAGCTGGTGATTGCCCTCCAAGAAGTGCTGCAGATCCCCAGTGACACAAGGTGGTTCAGCAGCTCTTTCGGAGCCACGTTTGCTGTGGAACAGGAGCACAGCTGGAGCTGGGCTACAGTTTCCAGATGACTTCTTGCAACCTCCTGTCATGAAGGTAATCAAAGCATGTGGCTGGGACATGAGGACACTGAGTTCAAAGCTTGCTCTCCCTGCCTGGAGGTGTCTCAGCCCACAAATCTCCTCTGTGACATCTTCTTCAGTTAGATTTTCGGATTCCTCCTAAGGAAAGCTTTTCTAATTTTTGTGTTGCAAATGTCCACAGAGAGAGCAAGAGCCGGGCCCATCAAGATTGTCCTACATGGCCCAGATGCCTTCCTGTGGATGTTGATATTTCAGCATGAAAGTGGAAAGTGGGTAAGATTGAACATGTTCATATTGAAGTTTTGGGTTCCAGCATTCATCTGCAGAAGGAGGGAGGCCGAAGAGAGTAAGTAAGGGAAAATAGGCTGCCTTAAGGGCATGTAGATCTCTAGAAGAATTTTTGAAGGGAAGAATATTCAGATACATGGAGGTAGGAGAAATTGAAAGAAAATGCTAGATTTCAGTTTACTGCAGTAGATTATGCCAGATTGACTGATATCCTTCTTTGATTAAATTGTATTTTATGTCCTAGGTAAAGGAAATGCTTAGTTCTCCTGCTTAGGAAATGTAGATGTCTGGTGAAACTGGATGATCTGAGAATTAAAAAAGGGAACTCTCAGACAAAATTATTTGGCTGGTGGGGAAATGACAGTGGGTAAATTTCAGAGGGGAGGTAATAGAGGAGTTTCTGAAGAATCATCTTCAGGACCTTGGTACTAAAAAGGGAGGCAATGACATTCTCTGCCACCCCCTGTATGAACAGGGAGGAAAGGCTGATACCCTTGGGCCGACCACAGAATGCTTCTGTGTCGATGAAGGCAGTCAGGCAATCCCAGTTAGACACTGCAGGGAGGTGCTTACAGTGAGCTGGTGTGATTACTGTAAATGATCTGGAGACCAAGGTACGAGGTAGATCGTGAGATGCCAGCTGCATTCTCGTGCCTGTTTTCATAAATCTAGCCCCCCAAAAATTGGCAAGATCCTTACTAGCTCCCAGCTGTGACAAAGCAAATAAGGGATCCTAACTTCCAACCTAACTGCTCTTGGCTTCTACCTGCCTTCAAATCAAATATTTTTGTATTTCTGTGTGTAAATGACAGGAGATGAAGGAATGCAAGAGCTGCAAAGCCTCCTTAGCATTAAGGAGCATTAAACTCTTACACGCTGCCTAGACCTCTAGACCTTTGCAGTAACAACCTTATACTTTGATCAGATGTGGGCTGGTCTTGTAGGAGATCTTTACCCCTAGTGAACCCAGACAATAACATGTCATGTAAACATGAGGCCAGTCCTATACTTAAGTATTACACAAACCTTATTTTGAAATATGGTTTAGTCCTGATGGACTTACATGGACAAAACCAGCCCAAATTTCTTAGTACTGAGGCAATTCTTACCTCTGAGGAGCTGAGCTTTGTTAAGACAGCCATGCATCCTCAACTTATAGATAAAATGCATTATAAAACACTGCTCCATACCATCTTCCTTTTCCCCCTTCTTTTTTTCCTCTCTTCTCATTAATTTCAATCATGTAATAAGCCCAGTTATGCTAATTGGTATGACTCCTCCTCAAGGGCATTGTGAAGCATGAAATAATTCCATTCATTACTGACAATGCAGGGACATGAATTTTCCCTGGAGGATCTGTTTCATCTCGTGATTTGGTGACCATACAGAACGGTGATCGCATTAAGGACATATTGTTTTAAAATTAATTGTTTGTCAGGGAGAAGCTGGAAGATTCTGGAGAAAGAGGAAGCTTAAAATGCCAGAGATGGTTTGACTTTGAGGTTCTTGGAGGCTGATGCATCTAATGGGTATTTATCAGGCAAACACAGGTGCTGAGCCATCATTTGTCCCAGCTCTAATTTTCTTTCTAAAAGGCAGCTGAGCTGGTGTTTGAAACATGCCACAGACAGGCAGGGAGCTAAATTGATGTAAAGCCGGTCAGATTCATTTCTCCTTTTTTATTTTTGGGAGTCAGAATTTCATTTCCCTAAAATGCAGTAAGTGCTTGGGCATGAGCTCCCAAGCTGTCCAAAGATCATTTTGGAAACAGAGCCACCTTGCTGGGGTATGTCCTTCCCTCTAACAGGTAGCCCATAGCCTGCCAAGCAAACACTGCAGTCCTAGAACACAAACACTGGTGAGCCTAGCTGAGAGGAAAAACCAATATTTTCTTTTTTTCTCTTCTTTTTTTTTTCCCTTTTTGCTGAGCTAACAAAAAAAGCATCTATTTGTTCTTTTGCTGCATTTGCAACATTTTCATTAGCAAAGGGCTGGTGTTTTTTTGGAAATCAGGCTGCTTTTTTGTGAGGAAGTGAACCTCCTGACACTATGTCATTTCCCTGGTTTCCAAACAGCTTCTTGTCTGAGCACACAGCCTCCACTTAACATCTGGCTGTAAAAGAGCAAGGAACTTTCTGCCAGCCATTCCTCTGCTCTTTGTCTTGCTGTTCTCAGATGATGTTATCAAATCCTTAGTGCAGCTTTAATTTTGTTGGATTAATGTGCGTGTTTTTGGTTATTGTTCCTTCCATGCCCTGGATAGATTTACTGGTTTGGTGACAGCCTTCCTTAGCACTGAAGAGTAGGTCCAAGCCAGCAGTGCCCCATGTTGCATGGGTGTGTTCATTAGCTAAGTGCAAAATGCCGACGAGTCAGACACGCATATTGTTCCATCTCTTAGGCAGCCTCTGCTGAGGATTACTCATGAAAAATAATCAGTAAAATACGTTGCAGATGAAGGCTGTGACAGGAGAGATAACCCTGCCATTAAAGGTACCATAATGCAAGCTCGTCTCCCTCCCTTCCAGAAATGGAAACATGAATAAGGTCTTTTAGCTCGGTCAATAGAGATCAATGCAAAGGCAATAACTCAAGAAATGGATGCATTAACCAGAGAAAAAGAACCAATGTATTCCGAAGTTCAAACATGGCTCTGGAATTAGATGTACTGAGGAGATACACAGCAGTTTACTAAAAGCAATTGAAGTCATAAACAAATGACTGAAACAAAAATAATTATGGGTTTTTATTTTAATCATGTCATATGGTAGAAACTGAGATTTATGAGAGGCATGGGAGTAAATTAGCTTCATGATCAGGAGTGAACATATTTGCTCTTTGGCTATCTACAAGCCAGCCATCTGTAACTGAGGATGACTGACTTGATGGAAAAAGAGCAACAACAGCCAGGGATCATGAAGTCACCTTCTCCAGGCTACCCTGTTCTGAGAAGAGCACAGGCTTTCCTGTTGCACAAGAGTAAAGGCTGGGAATACATGTTTTCTACTTCTACCCACATGTTTTCAGAAAAAACAACCCCAAACCAAAAAAAATGACAAAAACCCTGAAACACTTACAGGTTTGACATGCATTTTGGAAAGGTTTGTGCAGTTGGAAGAATGACATAATACCAAGCTAATATGCATGTGAGAGAGCCAAAATCCCCACTGGAAGAACTGTGGAAAAAAAACACAAAGGAAGGGGGAAATACCCAGTAAATGCAGCATCTGACAAGTGCAGCTGCCGCCACTGTAGGTATCCTGTGCCTACAACAGAACTGCTAAAAATAATTTTCAATAGGAGTCTAGCCCAGGATTTGGAGTCAGATGCTGGCTTTATGCAGCTCCCACAGTAATTGCTGGGAATGTCAGTGTTTAGCAATGCTGGAAATACCCCCAGCAGGCCATAATTGTGTCAAAATACATTCAGTGTGTGATCTTTTCTGGGTTTTACCTTGTCAAAGAATAGACTGAAATCCAAAGTTACCTGCAATCACACCCTCGGTTGCTCTTTCCACGCCTCGCCCATTGCACTGTGCTTTCCTGGTGTTCGGGAAGGTGGTGGTGAGCAGGGCAGTGGTGCCAGGATGGACACTGCCCGCATGCTCCAGGGACCGTGGGGCGCTGCGGGCTGGCAGCTGCGTGCTGCAGGAAGGAGGGGGGATCCAAGACATTTCCTTAACTCTGGAGCTGCCTTCTGCTATGACTGAAAGCAAAGGCTGTGGAGTGCATTTGATCCACCTGTCTGCTGGCAGGGATTGCTGTTCCCTGGGACTGATAGTGATCCAGGCTAAGCTTCTGGTGCAGGTAAACCCTAAGATGTACTTCCATCCCTGTAATTTTCCAGCCCACTCTTGGGTATACCTGTGAGTGTATGTTTTATCACTGGGATACCCAGCAAGAAAACAGAAGGGGTAGAAGCCAAAACACTGAAATCAGATCCTAAAGATGCAGCTACACCTTTGAGTACTCACTTCACTGCCATAGAGCAAGGAAGAAAATCTTAGTAAGAGACACTTGAACTTCTTAAGAATCATCTCTTGGCAATAATGACCACTCATGCATATTTCTGTACAGACTTAGCTTTATACTGGACACATGAAAGACTTTTTTTTTTTCTTCTTTTTTCTGCCTAGGAATGAAGCTATGTGGAGTGTGGCAAAGATGTTCCAAAGTCCAAATATTAAAATACAGAAATGGTCCTGGTATTTCTTGCATGCCATGTCCTGGGAGTATACTGCTTAAGAATTCATGTACTTGATGACATGAGTAAGTGTTTGCAAGCATATACGCATACCCCTAAGAGTCAGTAAAACCAGATAGTTGCTACAGAACTTCAATCAGGCTTTCCTGGAAGAATTTCAGACAGGTCCTAGGGTTTGGTTAGGTCTGTAAAACCTTTTTGTTGCACAGAACTTAATGTTATTCATTATGCACTGAAAGCAAAATCATATGACTACCATTTCCTAAGTAACATAATTATCTTATTGATTCTTATGGGGCAAAACACTACTTTTATTGTTAATTAATACTGCCAAATCTGGTTATGCAATTCTGGATATAGGAAGTTCGGTTTCATGTGTGTTTATGGGGAAAAGTCTAAAATTAAATGCTTTACTCTTTTTTTTCCTTTCAGAATGTGAGTATAGATATTCCTTTGTGTGATCCCTGTTCTTAGCACTACAGGAAATACAACCTATTATCACTTTTAATCAGGGAAAAAGAAGCACAGATAATGAAACCAAAAAAATGCCCTCTGAAAAACATATTTAATAAGTTTTAAGTAGCTGAACCAAAATGCACAGGGCAAAGAGACGTGATGCTGCTGTTATGGAACCAAAGCTATTTTATGGGAAATGAAAATAATGGTTGCATTATTTCAAGGGCTTATACTTTGATTCTAATTTTACGTGAAAATGTATCAAGAAATTCTTATTCAGGGGGCACTAGTATCTTGTCTGTCCCATGGAAAAGACAGTAAGAAAGATTCATTACACTCTAGGACATTTAACGACTTTGTGATTCTTTCAGTTCTCAGCCAGTGCTCTAGTGAAATTCTAGCCTGCTACATCTGCCATACTACACTGTTAATTAATTTTCTATTTATTTAGCAGATCTAGAAGTGGAAAGCAATCTATTGCCAGTGAATTGTTTGACTTCTATGCTAAGTAGGCTGCATTCCAATCCTCTGATGTTGAAACTAGCATGAATCCAACTTTCATCTCATTGCCATGTCAAATTAGCACCCAGCAGATTCT
Source organism: Lonchura striata (assembly GCF_050655825.1). Taxonomy (NCBI): domain Eukaryota; kingdom Metazoa; phylum Chordata; class Aves; order Passeriformes; family Estrildidae; genus Lonchura; species Lonchura striata. The sequence goes on along the minus strand of NC_140705.1, from coordinate 77,727,537 downwards.
ACATACAAAGACTTTTTTTTTTTTCCCTCAATCATTTGTAAAGGACCTTGGAAGGTCTTGGAAGTCAAGAAACAGAAGCTGAGCAAATTTTCTCCGATCTCTCTCCACCCACCTTACATGTTACAATGGATTAAACATAGAAGGTATAGAGGCTGTGCTTTGTCTATATTGATATATGAATGTTATTTTAAGCAGACCATATTCACTATTTGAAACAAAAAATACTAATGCATATTCTGCAACTGTTTGAGTAAAATACTATCAAGCCTAGGAGAAACTCAGAGTGCCTTGGCAAATTTCTGAGATGACTTTTGCACATGCTTTGCCATTTTCTATTTCTGTCTGAATTCTGTAATATATTGCAGCATCCAAACACAACACTGTGTATGTGACTTACTCCTGTCTTGCAGTGTCAGTAAAGTCACTGGATTGTGAAAGCATAAAACGAAGCCAGATGGAATTAGAAAATATATTGGCTAGAAATGAAGCCATTAATCCTGTTGTACTGCATTGTAGGAACTACAGTATGCTGGGGGGAGTTTGAAAATAGAAATGTACACCCTGGCTTTGGAATTTGCCTTGAACTTCAGGGTTTTCTAAAATTTATATACAAATTCTGAATGTGCTTTTTTGGATCAGGCTGGTCCTAAAGAAACCATTACTGTAGAATTGATAAGCAAAATGCTGTGCCGAATTTTAGCAAAGCATTGACAAAACTGATCTCCTACAGTACTGTTATTTGTGAAGCATCATTAATAAAACTCTTGTAATAGTCAAGGTGTTGGTTTTGAGTAATATATGATGTAAATTAGAGAAATACAATATATAGCGCAGGACAGCAACATAGAAAATCTGGGTCCAAGAGCACAGTGGTGGTAGTGTTCACAAAAGAATAGCTCCTTTCAAGAGAGAGGAAATAAATCTCTTTTACTAGACCAAGTGATATTTTTGGAAAAAATGTTTTTGAATTTCAGGTCTGAAACAGAAATAGTAAACTTTAAGTGCTGGTTGAAAACCAGTCTATGTGAATTGAACTTCATTGTATTAATTTATTAGATTGCTTTTCTTAAGCTTTCTAAAAATCATAATGGGATACTTAAAATGTTTGAAGCCAGGACTAGGCTCAGACAAGAGTAGAAATTAGAAGATATCTGAAGGAGGCAGCAGAGATGAGAAAGGGAAAAATGTGCCAAGTTTTGAACTGCAGGACAGAAAATCAGAGTAAAGACAAGTGAACCCTCTTTTACTGATTTAAATTAATGTCTGTCTTTCTTTCTGCTGTTTGGAGTAGTAGGATTTAATTTTTATTTTTTTGGTTTTCAGTGATAGATATTTTCTTGACTTTGCTATTATTTACTTAGCATGTTCCTCCCTTCCACCTTTAGGAAGAGCAACTTAAAAGACTGGTAATTCTAACCCTGGTGGGGGGGAGGGGAAATAGCCCAATGTAGTGATATATTTAATGGTGACAAGAATTCCCTAGTGCCTCCTGGAGGCATCCATTCCTACAGTTCAGTGTTTCATCATGGTAGGAAAAAAAGGAAACAAACTGAATGAGTCAGAGTAATTTTCCTAAATTTTTTTAAGTTGTTTTCCTATGTTTTTGGCATATTCAAAAGGACTGAACAGTACTCCTTAACAAAGCATGCCATTAAGTAATTGTTGCATGTTTAATGGTTGGGTTTGAACTTTTGATAGTCAGGAAAAGGAAAGAATATAAGCCAGGATTTATTCATCTTTTCCACTGTTCACAGAGCTGGATGGACTGAAACAAGTAGCTGAAGCTAGAGACAAAAATCTGAAAGCTAAAATTCTGCTAATGAAGATCTGTGTTGTATAAGCATGTTTTGCAATGATTAGGAATAAATCCATGAGTTTCAGGAGCCTTTAATATACCTGGTCTGCAGTTTTTCCAAATGGATAGATTATCTGCATAAAAATACTAAACAGTTGCCAGAAAAACTTCTGCTTATTATGAACTGCTCATAATCTTCCTGTAAGTTGTCAGAGCTGAATCTCGGCCAAAACTCCCCTTGTTTCTGCCCAGATGGGAAAATATGATTTTATCATATGTCCCCGAGTTCTTGGTGTGCATGATATGGTACATCTTCTCTTACTGGTTGCTTCTGCCCCAGTTCAGAGAGGGGCAGAGAGCCCATCCTGCAAACAGCTGCTGCAGCACTTCTCTTTTGATCAAGTTGTGTCTTATTTTCCACAGCAGTATAAGAAAAGGAGTTTGTCTAAACTCCCATATGCAACCAACAGATGCTTGTGAGCATGGATGTTGTATAATCAATGAATTATAACTTACAAAATCTTTAAACTTGCAGAAAGAATTCAGAATTTCAGCAAATTTCTGTCTTGTCTGGCTGCTCGTTTCAATTCATTACAGGAAAAAAAAGCCAGTTGTGCAAAAACTCCATCTGTTCTTATGGAGTAATGTATGTGATTGGAAGGGATATTGGAGCAATGCTGTTGGAAAACCAGAGAAACTGAATATGGGATTGGGATTCCATTTGATGAACATTTGATGCTGCAATAATAAGCAATTCAACTTTTTGCAAAAATATGGGCAGAAAAAAATTAAGTGTAATGTATGTCTCGAAAGACATGGTCTAAGTTATTTAAATTATGCCTTCATTTTGCAATGCTGTGTAATATGTTTATACAAACTACAGCTCTAATCCTTGCTTATGTAGAGGCTGCACTGAATTCCTTCTCTCAGTATTCAGTAGAGCAAGATACATACTTCATTGAACAGTGGAATGGAAGACTGAGAGTGAAGGTTCCATTTTATAACATGACTGACAACTCAGTTCAATTGTTCTTCTGGTCTGTGATACAGTGACGGAGAATTTTGTAACATTTTGTAAGATTTAGTTGAGAAACACCTAAGTCAAGACAGTACAATGTACTTTTAATTGCAGGAAAGATAAGAAAGCGTTTGTGAAAGGATAACACAAGGCATGTATTTCTCCTAATTTGTACTCCTTACTTTCCACTGTAGTAGAGGTAGCTGGGATGAGATATGGGCTTAAAGTTTTGGTGTGCTGCAACACAGCAGCCAGCAGGATGTATTACTGTAACAGGCAGAAAAAGTCACCCCAGAAACCTCTACATTTCTTTGGGTCTGATGCAATTTTACAGAGCTGCAGAACAACTCTGGTGAAATCGTGTTTATGCCTGGAGACTCAAATGGATCGGAGAGACAGCAGAGAGAAGATGGGGGAGGAGAGGAAGTACTGAGCTTTACTTTCTACAAAATAAGGCCTCTGGAAATAAGATGGTGCCAAAAATCTCTGCAATTGTGCTTAAAAGGTCCTTTCTAGTTTAGGCAAGAAAGATCCTTGCCCTGACAAGCTTACAGGCTAATTGAAACTTTTGTGTGTCTGCACAACACAACAAAATAGAAAGTGGAAATACTATAACATTATGTCAAAATATACACTTTGGTTGTAGCAGCCATGAGAAAAGGTTGGATATTAATGCAGGATAAGGCACCATGTAGCACATGGAAGCAAACCAAACGGCTCAGGGAGGGCAGCTCCACAGGAAAAGCCTGGGTAATTAGGCAGGAAAGAAATGATGCAGAAAGCTTAGAAAGTCAGGACTCGTGAGACATATGGAAAGAACAGCAGACGGAGTACATTTAATTGTCTGCATTATGTGTTTGAAGTTGGAGTAGCAGGTGAAAGGAATAAGCAAGATGTAGCCACCTGAGAGGTTTTGAAGATATCATTTGGAATTTAGAGGCAGAAGGAAGGTGAATGGTGAAGAAGTAGTAAATTCAAGTTAAGAAAAGCTAAAGATATCTATTTTGGAGTTAAGTATGGCAGTGGAAGATTAAGGTAAGGGGGGAAAAAGGAACTTGAGGATGAACAGGGACAGAAGAAGGAACAGAAGCACTGGAAAAGGGGGGAAATACGCCCTTCAAAGGTGAGAAAATGCTAGGTCTAGTAAACAATCTATGCAATATAATAAGCAAAGCAGTCACAGAGGCTAGAGGGTTACAGTTTCTCTTAGTGACCTATCTGAATCTATATGCAGTATCCAGTCTCAAGAACATTATTTACAGATTTGCTAGTAATAGAAGCACAGGTAAGAAGATTCATATGGAAAGTTATAGATTTTTTTTCTATTCAGCCTAACAGAAGCAAAACAGGGTGAAGAACAGTTTCAGTTATGTGTATCTGAGTATGGTCCACCACAAAAACAATAAAGTAACTTTTAAATAAAAAGTGGGTTAGCTTTTGAGGGAGGAACAGTTCTCTGGCTCTCAAGACATTGTGTGCTTGTGTGCTTTGCACTGTATTCAGTGAATGAATACATTCTTAAAATGTCTGCAGTTACAAACTTTATTTTCCACAGCACATGCCGTCATGCCTCTGGCACTCTGTTTATCACCTCCTTACTGTGGCTGCTCTGTCCCATCCATGACAAGTGCCCTTCACCACCACCCTCTGAATTCCTCTTGGGTTCATTCTGTTCTTTGCTTCAGTTCTTTGCATTTTTCTACTTTCATGTTACATTTTTGCTGCTGATGATGTTGAGAGGCACCAAAACTATCTGCTAAGTAGTTTCCTTCTCTCTATAGCTCCTGATTCCCACAGGCACAGCTGAATGTTTCCCTCCTTGTTTTGGGAAAGGCTTTCTTCTGCAGGTGATCTGGCACCCACAGCATTAGTTTGCTCTTTTCTTTCTCTTGCTGTTCACTCTCTATTTCCTTAAGTGAATCACAGATACTAATGAGTACTTAGGTTTTCTGGCAGCAAATAAAAAAATATATAACTCCCAGCTGCTGAGACTGAGGTTTTCTCTGAGAAGTGATAAAGTCATCTCTGGGGTTTTAAAAATTTGAATGACTTGACCTGTTTGGGGTGGTGGCAAGGGAAGATGCAGAATATTCTGATCCTGGGGAATGTCTTCTCTACGTGTTCCTTTTTTTTCCCCATTTACCTTTGAGAAAACAAGCTCTCCATCAACAGAGCCTTTTCCCTCCAATATTTATGAGGGATAGAGATCAGGAGTGAGAAGTACCTGAGTTAGAGCATCTTTCTTCCACTATCCTCCTTCATCATCAAAGGCCCTATTATGCATTGACATTTCCGCATTCTAGTGGATTGGAGGGAATTATGAACCATTATAGTCCAACACCACATACAAATTATTTAAAAGAGACTACCTGCTAGGACATCATATAGTATCCAGCCTCTTTCATTGAACACACTGACAAGCCTGGTGGGCACATCCACTGACTTAATGCAGCAAAACCATTGCTAAAATGCAGGGTGTTTTTGATGTGGTATAATCAGTAATATAGCATTATATATAAAAAAAATCAATTCTCTTCTTTGATAATACATTTGAAAGTCCCAGTTCATAGCTGCATGTTTTTTTACCTTTTAAAAAGTGTTTTATGTTTTTTATGTTTTTTTTAAAAAAGGTAGTCATGTCATGAAAAAAATACAAAATGCTGATTTTGAGACTCAGTGTATTTGCAGTTAATGATATTTTAAAGTTTCTGGTGTTTTACGATCTGTGATTCCTGCTGCTGTTTATTCTGAGGCCTTTTATTTCAGCATGCTTAAATAGCTGATGAGAGAAACAGTAACACAGATGAAATCTTTCCTTTTCATGGAACATATCGGACACTGTTTATGAGTACAATTTTAAAACCTTCCAAATACAATCTTTGGAATTAAAAATATCTTTTACTTTTTTTTGCCTTTTTTTTTTTTTAAAGGAAAGACTCTTTCAAGGGAATGTCGTAATTTCAATAATTTTGGAAAATTAGGGATGAAATCCTGAAATTCACTGAATCAAGTAATTAAATGATGTCAGCTGGGCTGGAATCTTCTCTCTAGTTTAAAGAACAATTTTACCTAGTTTCATGAAGTCACTGCATTAAAAATACACTATCACATTTATGCTCAAATATTCTTTCTTCTGAATTGCAAGAACCTGAACAAAGGTAATTATTTGCTTCACCTTCCATGGCAGCAGAATAACTGAGGTCATTTATTTTCATGCAGGAAAGCTGAGCCCACTGATACTCAGGAAACTATTTTGAGAAAATCAATATCAGTACAGATGCAGGTGAGTGTTCTCACAGGTTTCACTCATGCAGGAATGCTCATTCCCCTCTTCTTTGCTGGCAAGAAAGTAATTTTAGAGTAAAGAGATCTCCTTGCTCTGCAGCCCTGGGCTTCTTCATAGAACAGTCATGGTATGATGTGAGATTTAAAGTTGCTACTGTATTTCACATCTGTTTCTGGCTCCCAATGCAAACCTTCCACCCTAGTCCTGTCCTGGCTTAGAGGCACAGTGGGTCTGCATTTCTGCCTGTAAGTCGTCTTCGTGATGGTGTTTCTTTCTGTCATCACCTCTGAAATACAACCAGCAAACACCATTCAACACAAATCAAACACTCTGTGTCTGAATTGGAGCAGAAACCTTTATGAGGAGGTATTTTGGAGTATTGTTCTTAGAGCTTTAAGCAATTTGCACCACTTTTCCATGGTGCAGGTGGCCAAAAGGAAGTGCTTCTGTGGATTTGTTTTGTTTGAAAATGCTAAATGTATGTGCTGTGCATATCTTGCTTCAAGGTTCCCTAAGGTGCCAAACCCAGGTGGGAACTCACATGGTCAAGCTGAACATGGTGCTGTCATCAGGCAGCTGCAAGATCCCGTTTCTGACCTCTCAGTTTCTGTTTCTTGCCAAAGGTAAGAACAAACAGAATAAAACCTCTTAAGATGGGGAGCTCTGTCTTTAAATTCATTTCCTAATTCACTGCTGAATCTTAAAGCATCTAGTACATTTTGCTGTTAATGTAGTCTTCTGTGAATGAAGATACCAACACCCAGAAGCTGTTTCTCAAGTCTCAAAACCAATTATTCTAAAAACAAAGCCTTTATTGTGTTTGGCTAAAGCTAAATGAAATTCAGATTTCTTTTGAAAAGAATGGTCTGCTAATTGGTGTTGACTTTTAAATGTTTGAGCTTGTTTATTTCTCTTACTCCCTTGAATGATGTTTCTGAAACATTCCCATTCATTATTACAGTCTATTAAATCAGACTTATCAAAAAGGAAACATTTATTGATATCTTGAGAGACGTGAGTGTCTAATTAAAGTTGTGTTGCTCTGTATATTTTATATTAAATGTTTCCTGCAATTTGACTTTAAACAGGTCTGAAGGGTCTTAATAAGTGGCTCAATCACTTACATTTTGCTCCTTTCCCTGGACCAAGGGAGGAGGTTCTGTATCAGTCTGCAAAGTCACTTAATTTACCATCAGGTGAGGAAATTCTGCCATACACTGTAATATCTACAATACATTTGTTCCTGGAAATTTTGGTAGCTGATACTAAATGCACATTCTTAATGGAGCTGGTAAATCCAAAAGAAGCCTGGAGTATTTGTAGATTGCTATTTTGATGTGTGATTAGACAGCTATTTTGCATATTTTGTGGCTATTTAACCCTGTTTTACTTGGAACTATGATTATTAGAAGAAATGAGAAAATACTTTTAGGTTTTTGAATTCCTGGTTTCAAATTTATGAGGTTGGTTTTCTTTATCTTGCACTGTTGTGCAAGGTCCCTCTTTGTGTATGTACTGTTATCCTCTGCAGTTTCCTTAACTACCTTCCTTGTTTCATGTGCAGCTACCAGTATTAGAGAGAAATTCACTGCCAAGATGTAGCCATAAAACACCTGTCTCAGGCATGGGTTCTGTTTTTCTTGTGCTATCCCTCATCTCTATTCTTAAGTTCATCCTTCATTAAGTAGGGTTTTCTGGTGCTATCATTTAAATGATATTGTATGTAACTTGATCTTAAAAAAGATAATTTAAAATATTAACAGAGAATAGCTTTGTTTTCTCTGTGAAATACTGTAATTTTTGAGTGAAATGTCATATAATATAGCTATGTCCAGATTTTTGGAGGAGTCATTAATAATGAAAGCATAAGCTTATCTAACTAGTTATAACATATTTGTCAAAAAGCTATGTAATAGATTGTTATCTTAATTCTTCTGGCAGAGGGATGCAGTAATTCAGAACTCTTTTACATAATATATTTTAAAATATATATACATGCATCTACTGTATATTGTATATCTACTGTATACTGACAGATTCACACACAGCAATAGATATATATTTGTGTGGGGAGACACAGATTTTCTTTTATCAGACTTTTTAAAATTTCAGCAATCTTTTTGTTGCTACTCTAATTAATATACTATATATTAACTTCAAATTAAATTTGTGATCTGCCTGTAATAAATGGTTTACACATAATAGGGAGAGTTTACTTTGCCAGTGATATCATGGCCCAAATAGATGTACCAGATAAGAAGAAGAAAGGAAAAATAGTTATTCCCCACTAAAGCAGCATTTACTGATAGAACTGTCCCGTGGTCTGGTCTAACTCCCAGGAATTACACATGCAGAGAAATTCAGCAGTGCCAGGGAGTGCATCCCAGTGGCAGTGCTGTTCAGAAGAGCCTTGGGACAGTTTTGCCTCAAGGCTAGCACTTTCCCAAAGACTTGCCAGGCACTGTTTAATAAGCTGCCACACTGTGTTGGGTGAAATATCAACATGGCCAGTCCAGGGTGAGCAGCACTATGGTCACAGCTTCTGTTTGTTAAATTTTTTAAATGAGAGGGAGAAAAAAAACTGTATCAAAAAATGACATTAAATTCAAATTTCTTTTGTCTCGTTTCAGTGTCTTTCTAGATCGTTACCCTTATTTAGATGACATTTTTCTTAAAAATCACTCTAAAGTGACTAAGGCTGTGTTTAAAGAACAAAACAAGCCCTTTTAACTTTGTCAGACAAATATCACAAAATGTTACTTGATTAGTTTCCAGCTTTGATGTGTTTTATTTTTTGACAAATGAAAAAAAGCTAAAGATAGCTGATTCACTAATAAACTTTTAGAAGGCTCCCAAATTAGATCATATCATTAATACTCAACTTATGAGCATTTATATTTGCAAACTTGATAGCAAATTCAGTCCACACATTTTAGGAACACTAAATGCTCTTTAGGAAGAAATTAAGCTTGAGGTTTCTGTAAACTTCTTTAATTTATTTAATTACTGATATTCAATAGTTTTTAAAAGAAAAATTCTCACACTTTCACAAAGAAATCCTTGACAAAGAAATTAACAATGGTTCTTGCTTTAAAAATGTCAGAAATGGAATGGAGGCAATTATGTTTTGAAACGGAATATTTATTTTTGAAATAACAGTATAAGCTCCTCAGTTTACTCTGTTCTCCTTCAAATAAGTCTGCAGCTTTTGCTTGTATCATCTTTTGCCTTTTAAAAAATCCCTATGTATCTATAAAGTGTGAAGATTCTGCTGGCAAAAGTAACAGGTAAGAAAGCAGCTGTCAAACAAAACACTCTTCTTCTGCCCTCCCCGCTTTGCATGGAGAAATTCAAGTAGGAGAAAGCAGGATAAGAATACTGTGATTGAAGAATAAAACTCTCCCAAATCCACTTTCCTCCTTCATAGGTCAGCACTTGTTGATATTGGAAGCTGTTTGCCTGAGGAATAACCACAAGCCTCTTGATGATTTGTGAAGAAATCTGGAGTTCATTTGTGTAAAAGGAAGGAATGATGCCCTGTTTTATTCTACCAGCATCTCACAGCCTTTCTGCTCTTAAACCTACAGAGTTCTGTGCCCATGGTAGTAAATCTTTGTGTCTAGAGGTGGGCTTAGGTCCTCTCATCAATTAATTAATGAAGGTTGTGTCTGAAGGATATTAATGGAAACTAGATTGGCTGGGGAGTCCTAATAGAACTGTGCTTGTGAATCTGAACTATGAATTTCAACATTCCTTCTGTGTATGAGAAGAAAAAAGCATGCATCACCTATAATTTGAGAAAAATTTGCAACCTGCTTTGTTGTTTTTTTTCGGTAGACCTCTCATTTGAGAAACTTGTCTAAGGATATATGTTAGTCCTCTAAGCACTTTGGTAATTGTGGCTTCAGCACTTGTACCTTTCTGTCTGCTACAACATCTAGGTCTATCACTCAGCAGCATTTGAGGCATTTCTGAGTACATAGAATTTTTGTGTTCTACACCTAATTCAGTTGTTTAGGCACGGAAAGACAAATACTGTAATTCTGTACATCAAACTCACAAAAAAAAATTCAGATTTCCTTTCAGTTCAGTGCCACACCTCCCATCTGTGAGATGACTCTGTCACACTCGTATGGAGACAGCAAGACTTCTCATAGCTTAGGCAGGTGGCAGACTCCATTTAGTATACTGTGATTCAGCTGCAAGAAATTTCTTTTTGGGAAGCAAAAAAAAAATCAAAAAAAGGAAATTTATGCAGGATGTCATGTGGAAAGATCTCAGCCTCAAGATTAGGTGGACTCGTGAGGGTACTTTCTTGAAAGCACATGGCTGCACCCCACTGCCTTCAGATATAATGTGACAATGCTTCAGAATCAGCCTCAGGAAAAAGGAATATTGCTCATTTTTTGTGTTCCCTACAGAAGTTGATTATTGAAAGAGCTTACCTGCAATTTCCAGTGGCGTCTGTTGTGGCTTTTTACATTTTTTTAATTGTTACACATCTTGTGATTTCTGAATTTAAACAAATTCAGAGGAAAAATAGTAAAAAATGTAGAGAGAGTACAGACAAATAAAAGGGAGCTTATATTGTTGGAAATCTTAACTTGTTTGGTAATCGTCATAGTGCTATAATTTTGGTCCTTATAATCAGTTCCATGGCTTTTTTTTTTTTTTTTTCCCTTTTTCTCCAGGAGTTAGAATTTTGCATTGGAACCCAAAATCTGGATCTGTTGCAGGACTCTGATCAAGAAAGTGAGGAACAGCTGAAGCAAAACCTCCAAAGGCACATCACCACGTAGGCCCATGGTCTTGCCTCTAAGAATGCACTGAAAGTATTGGTGTTCTATTTCCACTGATGAATTTGTGTGTTTCTAACTTCTGGAAGCAGAGATTGTTCTAATAGGTTAGAAATCTGTGGATGCAGATTGGTTTCAGTGGAAGAAGCAAAGCACTGAGCATAGGTAATTAGCTGATGTCCTGTGTTCTATTTAAGGAATGTGAGCTAGCTAGCACACAGGCCACAGGTCCCCTGGGTCTATTTTAGGTTCCTCACACGGGCCCCTTTCCACATGACCCTCTGGGCTTGGAGAAGGCAGCTTGTCCTTACCATCAGCAGGCTGGCTGCAGCTGCAGCTGACAGGCACGCATGGGTGATGCCTAGCTCAGGCTTATGATCTTTGTCTGTTCTTAAATTTTCCTGTGCCACTTCCTTTTGGGAAAAGTAGAGATAATTGCTTTCCTCATCATTAATATGGAATTCCTGAGCACTAAGACCTCTTTGGCTTTGGGGATTTTTTTTTTGTGTATTAAGGAACTTACTTGGTATTACAAATGAAAGCCTTTTACAGGAGTCTGATGTGCTCACTCCCTGACTTAGGCCCATAGTTCATCCACCTTTCTCAACCCATAAAAAAGACCTTGGCTGGTGTCCTGTATTTTATCTCCTCTCTTTGGGAATGTCAATAACTTAAAGGGAACCCCCAAAAGTCTTTGCTCAAGACAAGGTTTTTCTGAACTTTTTTTTTTCCTTACAGTCCTCCATATAAAGACTTTTTGCTATGCCTGCCTCTACCCCTTCTCTTTTAAAGTTTATTCAAGTATGTAATCTCCCTGCTGCTCTTTTCTTCCAACATATACCAGCTTGATGCATTTTTTTCCACTCGTGTATTAGCCCACTGTGTGCTGTACATGTATACAGAGAAGGAAGTCCTGCTTCCCTTTCCTGCAAATCCACACCCAGAGGAAAAGAGGTACATCATTAAAAAGGTGTGCAAGTATGTTTGGCTAAGGTAACAATTAAGTGCTTCAGTTTGCCCAGGATGGAGAAGTCCAGGTAAATTTGAAATCTCACCAGTTGACAGACAAAACTGAGGTTGTTTTTTTTTTGTTGGTTTTTTTTTAATTCACATTCAAGGAGTTTAAGTACTTCTGCATTATCTAATATGGTATCTGTGGTTACAATTGGCTATCTAGTCTCATAGAAAAAAAAAAAAGACAAGAGGGAGAAGATTTAAAGGATAACAGCTTAAGCAAAAATGATGCAATTTCAATTATTAGGTTCTAATTTTTTAGTAGGTCATATACAGCTTTACTGTTTTGGGATCTGCTAAACAAAGTTGTTTTACTTAACCCTTGAGTAACACAGGCAAAGAAACGGAAAATAGCAAAATCAGTGTTTTAAGATCAAAACCAAGAAGTTTAGAACAAATGAAATATAGATGGCTTTATTGGATTTAATTACATGGGAAAATGAATACCTAGAACACAAAGTACCATAAAAATATAAACACATTTATTAGGACAATGTTTTATGAATCTCAGATATACATATTGTTAATATGAAAAACAAGTCTAGACAGAAAAATACTATTCCACTTGAAGAGCTACTATTTTGCAATTGCTTCAGTACATTTTTCAATGACAGCACAAAAGCAAATTTTAAAATCTCTTCTTCTGCTCCCTGAATGCAGAAGAATTTACTGTCCCACTTGTGTGAGCTGCAGCCCTGTCTGGCACAGCTCTGTGTACTGAAGGATAAAAAGGGATGGAAGGAAGGCAGAGATAATACATTGAAGAGGCAACTCGTTTTGACAATATAGTATTAAAAGAATTAATATGTCCATATTTCAGCAGTAGTATTTTAATGCCATTTACTTTTCCATCTATAGAGAAAATGTTCCTTAAGTTAGAGTTTTGAACTAACCCTTCTGAAAATAAATTAATATTCTAGTATATCTGGCTATAATCTCAGTATATTCTATTTAATAAAAAAAAGTTCAGTTTTCATAAAAATCCTGTCTCATAAAAACTAAGTCTCCTGAATAAGTGTACTGAACTCAGCAAGATCATGGCAAAACCACTGTAATTTAATTATCTGACTTGGAAATCTAATTAAAGTATATTTAACTGCATCTTGTAGCATACTAAAAAATATCATGTTTATTACTACTGGTGTTAAAAAAAACTTATACAGGACTGAAGTTTGGTCTTTTATTACTGAAAACACAAATCTAGTTAAGACTTCAGACAAGCTCTCATTAACATGTTTTATTTCAATTTTATTCAGAGCTGAAACAAGAGCTTCATTTACAGCTGAGGAAAGCAAAGATGAAACTTTGTTCTTTCTTTTGTGCTCAGCCATACAATTTATTTTTCTCCTGGCAATGGATTTTAAATCTTTCCCATTTTTTTTTTTTTTAATGGGAACTGTTTTAGTAAGCACTGACATTAGAGCTGACAATGCTTTGTGTGGTTTTCTTTCCTTTTGCCTGGTTTCTGTGTCTGTGTGTGCAGGCATGCATTCATTAACGTAATTCCTCAACATTCAACAAGAGTGCATCATAAACCAGAGGAAAAAAGCCTCATAAATATTTAGATCCTCCACCTACCTTCCAAAACTAAAGTGAAAAAGAGTATTTAGTGTGGACTTGGTTTGAGTTAATCTGCATATGAACTGAAAGGGGGTACAAAAGGATGAAAAGGTAGTGGAAACGAGCATACAAACCCCATAGTCTCCAGGGGGCCATTCATCTTGTTCTTGTCAATACAATCTCAGTCTCACTGCTTGGCTGTGCTCTGCGCATGACCCAGACTGCCTTTGCAAAGGATGTGCCAGCTTTAGCATGGTTTGCTTCTAGCGGGTAATTTTGCCAGAGGAGAAGAAAAATATTTCACATTTAGGAAGCTGAAGAAATTTATCTACCTGTTTGTGGTCCACACATTGACATACAAACTTGAATAATTTACATAAAAGGACAAGTAGGTTATGTGAAAAGCAATTTTAGGTAATTTGACAATTAATGAGAGGTAATGACATCACGACATAGCTCAAAGCATGCTAGAAACCCATACAACTTGTACCAAGGTTTGTATATATTTACATATAACACTCCACTATTTCTAACAAACAACACTGTCAAAAATTACAGGTGAAAAACCAGGCCACAAATAAAACTCACTGATTTAGTGAACTCTCACAATTGAACAGTCACAGAATAGTTTAGGAATCTGTAAATTGTTTTTATATATTTTAATTTTTAAAAATGAAGGCATGTGTAATACATTATTTTTTATGATCTGACAAATTAATTTTGAGTGATTACATCATACTACCTACATACAAGGACTTCTGCCCTACAACTGCTGGTTTTAGGTATTCTTTTCAGCCAAAAGGGCATAAAGACAACTAAAGTCTATTATCAGACTGAATTAATGATTTCACAAAAAACAAAACTCTTGATCATAAACAGCCAAAACAGAACTTTTTTTTTTTTTGTGAAGACAAACTTATAATGAAATAGTGTAACTTACTGAATTAATCACACTCCACATCAGTCAAATGAATTACAGCAAAGTTATATAAATACTACATGGAAAGTGGTCAGTTTAGTCATATAATCACTTCTTTTACTACACTGCTAATCTATTATGGAATTGTGAGACCAGGAAAAGTCCAAGCATACTATTTTCAAATTAATCTCTATTTCAGCCTCCTCTTTAAATGAACTCAGCCAAAGTGGGGCTATTTGGTTGGTTGGTTGGTTTTTGTTACCAGACCCCCTCAAAACCCGTCAATGACCACACCAAAGTGACATCAGGTACAAGCAGGAGCATGCAAGCTGCTCTGACTCCCCAGCTCATCACCTGCTGCCACTCTGACATGCAGGACTCCACCTACACAAACTCCTAATGAAGCACCAGGATGTATCTGTAGCTAGAGGGATAATTGATTTTGCTATGAACCTGTAAGACAGGTGCATACAAGCTTCAAAATGGGAGAAAAGATCAATTATGCCTCTAGTAATGAAAATCAGATGGATAGCTATAAATAGACCACCTGGAAGGAAAGCCAAGATAGGAATGTATATTTCAATTGACTTGCTAAAGGGAAGACCACCTTCTGGCCTGAAAATTTGCCATCTAATTGGCTAGGTTATGACTTCTTAAAACCAAGTAGAAAAATTCTAGAGATGGGGAAAAGCTTTAGGTCAAGCAGTGTCTTCCTTCCACCTCTAGCAGAGAAATGGTCTGCCAGCCTCTCAAATAACAGGAACTTTACAGATCTTTCTACAGTGGTAAGAAGGAAGGCTGTCTAATTTGGATTACTTAATACCTGTTTTCATGTTGACCTTCTTTAATCAAAACATTACAAGAAAAATTAACAGTACCTTTTTTCCCTGTACAGTTCTACCACAACTTGTTTTCTGAGCATGCTGTTAGAGCAAATTTTTATTTGTTGATACATATACAAACAGTATCGTTATGAAAATTGAACAGCAGATATACTCACCAGGAAACTGATTTTTGCATTTCTCTGCTCTACCAACAGGGTAACAGTTTTTTAGCCCTATCAGGACTTGAGATGTACAGGGTGTGCACATGCTAAAACCAGAGAGTTGTACCTGTTCTGTCAAAACAAAAACCCGCAATCAAAAAAGTGTAATTACCTTTCTTTAACAACTTGACAAGTTACCTAAATACCTAAGAGGTGAAGTACTCTCTATGAAACCTTCATATACTTATTTTTAAACAAATACAATACCATGAGAGATAATGCTAACATTTCAGTGATCACCCTTATTTATGAACTGTACAGTAACTTCCATAATAAAAAACTGCCTATTAGAGAAGGGTCCTTAAAAGCTTCTACAATTATAAGGAAAATTCTAAAATATTGGAATCTTCTCATGTTCTAAACAAACAAGACTATCAAGACTCACATGAATGGATCTATTCAGAAGTAATTTGAATCTATAAGAAATGCATTTTATTTCCCTTTCCTATATTTCAGTCACAATCTGAGACCAAGCATAAAAAGAATAGTAAAAAAATTAAGAATTTGAGAATGGCCAGCAGAGTAAAATGTGATATCCTAACACTGCAAAGTTAGCTGCAGCGATTTTTGCATGTATTTTGCCTCTACACCACAGAGAACTTTTCAGCTTATTCCTCTGTGCCTCTACTCTGTGGTCTGGCCAACACAATGGCTAGATATTAACACAATTCTGAAAGTCAAAGCTATAGGGAATAATTTCATTACCTTCAACAGAGTCATTTTATTCTTGTCAAAACTCTGAACACAAGTTGTTCAAACTGTGCCAAGAGCAGAAGTGGTTAACAGAAAACGTTTCTGTATGTTTACAGTGAGATGCAGCTGATGGCCCAACAGTTGGCAATGGCCACTCCAGACATTCAAGAGGTGAAGAACATATTTGCACAGAGCAGGAAAATGCCATGCAAAAACTATGAGACTAAAGTGAACTTCTGGAGATTCAAGTGGAATACCTCGAGGCAAGTGAATCCTATCCTTTACTGTGCTCATAAACTTGTAACAGTGACTTACTAGTATAAAGCAATTAATTTGTTCTGAACAATAATCAGATCCAGCATAGCTATATAGGAGGATAACGTATTGTATAAAGTGACTGCAGCCTAAAATGATCCAGATCTCCTATACAAACAAACAACCCAGCAATGTGCACCTTTTGGCTTTGAGCCCAAGAGTCATGTTTTACTGATTGTTATGATCTGGCCTTTGAGCTCTGGTGACAGTCAAATAGGGACTTACAATGCACCAGCCTACAAATTCCAACAAAGATGTCATGAAATCGGGGATGCTTCCTGATGAAGGAAATTCTGAATTTATCTGAGTGCTTAATCAGTAATTCTCTGTACATTTATAATGTCTTTTATCCAAGCAACTTGAAGTATTTGACTACAAAGTGTTTCATAGCTTCTGAAGAGTAGAAAACAGTGAAAGGGGTTCTAGGACATATGATAATTCAAATATATGTAGCTACTATATTCCACGAAAAATCTCCCACACTCAACAAAAAGACTGTGGGTAGGAGGAACAAATGAGAGACAATGAGTCATCCACAATCAAAACAGAGTTTAGGCTTCCTAAAGTGAAAAAGGACCATTAGAAAATATTAAGAAATTGAACACTGTAGTTTTCTTTTAGAGAAAAGGCAAAAATAGCAATGGACAGATTAAAAAAGAGCCTCTGAGAATACCATAGCATGGAAGCACAATGGTCTTTGTGTGGGTAATCAACAACCACTATAAGCACTGCTCTGGCCTTTGCTTCTGATGAACACTGTTGAGCAACTCTGTCTCATCTCCAGAAGCTTTCAACACTCATACCATTTAGTCCCTTTCTTTTCTCACAGTGTTGTAGCTTCATATATTTCTCTTCACCATTAAAACAAGGATTCACATTTAATAAAGACTAGGAAAATAGAAAGTATTTTCAGCAGGTAGAAAAAGAAGACTTCTAGTTAAAAAAAACCAAAAAACTTTGGCCTTTTCAGACTGATTAATTACAGTTTTAAAAAAGGCATAAGTTTTCTTATCATTTATTTAGATGTTTTCTGTCCAGGTAAATATATGCTCCTTTTGTTAGAAGTGCTGCTCTGTAAGTACTGAACATTAACAATCATATGCAACACATCACTAGCAATCCCACAGTGTAAGTGAATATTCATATGCATTCACATTTCACACATTAAAAGAAAAAGTTAAATTAATGCTTCAGCTGCATTTTAAATTCTGGTTTAGCTGTAATTGATAAAAATGGATAATTTAAATCTATTTACCAAGTTACGATTGATAACATTCATATTTCACAGTAACCAATACACTCTGGTATTTTACCAAAACATGGTGCACCTGAAAAACAAAACTTGCCCATTTCTTTAGCTGTCAGCTCTTTGCCACTGTGGTGGCCAAAATAAATCTGCAAATTTCCCAGCTATGAAGTATTTATTTTTATTTTTTTAATCCTATTGTTTAGGTGAAAACACTTCTCACTATAGTGAAAATTAAAAATACTGGTTAGTATCTTACACGTAAGTATCTTTCAACACTGAATTTTTAGCTACAGGTAGCAAATTTTAAATAGCTGCTGAGGGCACTACTGTAGTTGAGGTAACTTCATTAATTAAAATACAAAATATTATTCTGGATAGTTTTAAACTTAGGCATTAGTTCAAAACAAACAGAAGGTAAAAATACCCAAATGTGTCTGAAATAATGGTCTCTCAGTATTCCTAATTTCCAGATATGATAATACTGTAATTCTTTAAACTTTAATGTGCATTAGCTGGACTTCCACTGGCGGGTATTATATTTAGCAATGGTCCCACAGATTTAGCAGTGCCCCACAGATCTGGGCAGCATTTGCAGTAATACGCACTCACTGCTACTCCCACTTTGCAATGTGGGCATGGGCTGGCTACCAAAAGGAACAGGCCAGAAGCCACTTGAAATTCTTCCCTACATGAGCACAGAGTTACACAGCTAAGGTAATAACTTTGTGACTGCAGAAATGGAAAAGTGTTATATCCTAGCACACTAACTGAAGCCATGGGGCTAGAAAAACTTGGACGACACTGTATGGTGTGTTCAAGAAATTAGTTGGCTTCTTTTATTGATGTAGGAAGAGCATCAATTACTGAAAATCTACCCGTAAAATGCACTAAACCAATACAAATGTTTATAAATTATAAGGTGTAGGAATGTTATGAGCTTAGAGGCAAAATATACCTTCAAAATACAAGATTCAAATATGTTCTGTAAACAATGTTGCACCCCTTTTAATTCTATGTGCTGTTAGGAAGAAGATAAACTGGATACATTTTATGTTTTCTCTCTGTAACTGCTAGCATTTTTTTCTTTTCTCTGCCTTGACAGATTGCTTTTCTTTTCCTCCTAACCATTTTCTGCCTTTCTCAACAATGCTGTAATAAAACTGACATATCTGAGACTTCATTTTCATCTCCTATTGGACAGTGAGAAATGAAACCCATCTGAACTTTGTTTTTAATGCACAGAGATTTCTCAAGAGCACAGCAGAAGCACCACCCTCTCTAGAGAGACACACCTTTTCTTCTTGCTGGAAGGCTATCTTTTCTAGAAAAATGTCTGCCTAGGACTTAAAGAAACTGCATGTGCAGCCATTGCAAACCCAAGAAATTTATCTACTCAAAAGTGCAATCTCATAGGCAATAATTCTATGATAATCTTCAATACAGCTGTAATACACTCTACTATATACTGATTTACATCTTTTCCATGCTTAACTCTCTGGCAGGTAGATAAGGTGAAGCCCAATACAGAGGTACCCTGCCCTCCCTAACTACCAAGAGTAACACAAAATGCTTAATATTTCATCAAGCAGAATTTAGTCCACTCCATCCTATCCATGTAACAGTACCCTGTAACAGTGCCTCAAGGTATATGAAATACACACCTTATCAAAAAAGCTGACAGGTACATGATTTAGGTCAAAAGTGGGAAAAAACTTTTGTTTCACTTAGCATTGTCTTTTCACCCCAGCTTAATGACTGCATAATTAATACACAAGCACAGGAATGAGAATGTAGCTCTTCCTACTCTTGTGCAAGTGGATGAATCACAAAGGTATCTCTTCTGGCTCTTTTATTCCAGACTGAGGGAAGAGCCAGTTCTACCAGGAGTTGATACTGTGGCTTACTACACCCTTCTTCACAGCTGTTGTACAGCTCATAATAGCTTTTAAAGTATACCAGATACAAATCTGAATCCTCCCAGACTAAGGTGTGCTTAAAACCTTCATCTTTCAGCTCTTCAACAATCACGTAACAACCCCACTGGACAAATATAGGCATTATCTCTTCCAGGATTATACACAATACTTGGACATGTCCCTTTTGAACACTACATCATCTGCTTACTACTTTGAATGATACACTACTATAGCTTCTGCTTGAAAAGTTGCCTGTCAGTTTGCTTTAATGTCAAGGGAAATATGTTTTTGTTGTCAAACACAGCACAGAATTTTAATGTAATTAGTCCTTGAGATTTTTAGTTTGGCTCTAGACCTTACTCTGTGTTAAGGTATTCATCATTTTACAGAGATAAATGTATTTCAGATGTTCATCTGTTTTTGATGTTTGATTACAGCAGCTATACTCTTGTACACCATGAATGATTCTATACTGAATAACATACACAATATATTTTTTTCAAGTGACTGTAATAGGTGAGTGAAGAATTATTTCTTTCCCTAAAGAAGAGTAGTACAGCATATTGGTACCTTCCTCTTACAGACAGAACCACAGAAGGCTGATGACATCCAACAGCTTATGCCTATGATTTGGTCAATAGAGACACTGGAAATAATAGCTAGCACTTTTGAAAGAGCATGCTTCCCAGTAGTCATTACCCTTTGCCTCAATTTCCAAAGGTGTTATCAGTTATGAACATTATAGCAGTAATTGAATTTGCTTTTTATGATCATAGCAGGTCCTTACTGTAATACACAGAGAACTGCTGCTGGCATTATCATAATTCTTCTAACTTTGAGATTAGATTAATGCAATAAAACTTCACCTTAAAAGAGAAACTTGGAGAGTACTACAGGTTACATGATACAAGAAGGGCTACCTAGATGAAAACACAGCTGAAGATAGGAATTTCTTCTTGTTGTCCAGATAGAAGTCAAGACATTGGGTAGTTACCAAAAGAACCTTACAAGACCTCAAGACCTAGTTATCTTGAAATAGACTAAGCAGCCTCTACCTCCCTGCCCCCCCCCCCCTTTCCCAATACCAACACCACACAACCTCTCCCCCATATCCACAGAACCTGTTTACCCAGGCCTGTTACCATGTCCTCCCCCCAGCCTTCCTTCCCCATGGGAAAGCTGTAAAATTAAGAGAGTGCAAAAGTGTTTCTACTGTCTTAATAGATCAGGCTGTAGTCATGCCAGTCTTGATGGGAGCTATGGTTTCTCACAGCTCTTTAACCTGAATTAATTCAACTTTCTTCTCCCAGAAATTGTTAAAACGCCCTTTTTTGCAATGCAGGAGTGTGGGAAGGTAAAGGGAGAGAGGAGAGCATAAGGTATGCTGAGAGGGGCTTTCAGGTAGCATTTTTTTGTGGTTTTTGCTGTGTACTTGCTAAAGAAAGATACCATGTTGATTAGCCTATTTGAAACCAATGATGAGCTTTTTGCATTTTATTAAAACATTCCACTTTTCCAAGGAAAAAGCATTTTTTTCTAAAGCTGAGAAAAAAAAAGCTTCTGCTTTTTTCTAAAGACTTAAATTCAGAGTTTTGAAATATCTATAGAAAAAATTAAGGATGAGAACTTTTCCTGTCATTTATGCCTAATTACACGGGCAGCTTCATCACAAAGCTTTGCCTCCATTTCTGTATTGTTCCAACTGAGAAAATAATTCAGCTTAACAACCGAGCAAACTAGAGCCTGAATTTTGCATTGCACTGGCATGAGTGATTCCACAAGTGTTGGTGTGGACCATCTCAGCTGTCACTAAATAAGCACAAAATACTTTAGGACAAACTATATTGTTCCTATTAGCAGATTACTAGTGTTACTACACAACTTGTGCTGGTATTTCTTACCTTGTATTACCTACGTACATTCAAGCACTAGAAACTCTTTATGTGCAGGAAGCAATAATGAAGTGGTATGGGAACAGCTGCACCAAATCTGCTGAAAAGTCTTCATATGCTATTTTTCCTGTGAGAATCAACAGTCCATAACAATTATTCTAACATCATCTACGTTCATCTAATTTTAAAAGGAAAGCTTGCTCTTCAGCAGATACCCTTAATAAATTGGAAGGATTTGACAGCATGCTTTCTCAGGGTTAAAAAGAGCCTTCACTTACCAGTTAAAAATTAGCAAGCAAAGGAAATGTATCCTTGTCCAGACTGGTCTACAAGAAGCAAAACGATGGCAATTTCATTAAGCACGTAAAGTTGTATTTCAACCTGTCACAACCTTAAAACAAGGTTGGAATAAAGCAAATGCAATCATGTTACCAAATACAAACCACACTGTTTTGTTATCTATACACATACTGCAGTGTGCTATGGGCATGCTATTGATGAACTAAGAATCTATATTTAAAATAATGGTTTGTAACACTGTTACTCTTTGATAACAAGGGTAGTATTTTCTTACTAAAGATACAATTTTTTAAGGATAGAAGCAGTAAAACCGACTTACCTTACATAAGCTGTTAATTTCTACTAATGTAAACAAATCCCTGAAATGACATAAAAACTCCAATGTCCAAACAGAGTTCTATCTACCTTTATAGAGGGGGAATATACAATGAACACTGGACATAATGCAATAATTCAAGGCATTCTTACTGTTAAGAGAACTACACGTTCTCTACATTTTTGTCACATCTTTCAGGAAAAGCAGAGTTAACACTGCTTGACAATACCCAATGACATTGTATACCTGTCAAGATGACGTGTCTCTGTTTCTTTTTAGTTTAGGAAGCATTGTTCATTGCCATTAACCTAACATTGAAAGTATCTTCAAAAACCGTGCAGTATGTATTGAAATGCATTTGAATTTTTTACGGATTTCAAGCAATAGCTAGACTTTATACTTAGTCCTATGAAATATGACTGTTTTCAGCGAGCTACGTGAAGAATGCAGCGATTTTCATCCAGCTTCGTAACAACAGCACTGCCAAGCTACCGCGAACTGCCTCCAAGCTCTTAAGTGCTAAATACCAAGAGCACCGAGTAGCTGCGCGGGGAAGGAGGAATACGTACAAGCAACAGCGTCGCGCTGCTTTGCCTCTGCGGCTACAGTGGATGGAGCACGTGAATTTTGGTTCTGGCTGCTGGACACCGCTGCTCCCGTCACGTCTCCCATCCAAACCCGTCAAACAAGCCACGGCTGATGCCAAAACGCGGCGCTGCCCTACAGGCAACAAGGGCGGCGCGCAGCCCTGCCGGAGAGGCTCGGGCGGAAAGGAGCTCAGCGGGCCGGGATCCGGCGCGGGCTGCCGGCCGGGGCAGGCGCTGCGCACTCGGGGGAAAGGGTCGGCCCTGCCCGCCCGGGGCAGCGCCAGCGCGGACGGACCCCGAACCTCTCCGCACCCCGCCCGCCGATACCCGACGCTCCCGGGACCCCGCGGACGGGGGCTCCCGGCAGCCCCGCTTCTCCCTCCTCGCCCCGGCGAGGAGCCGGTCGGCGGCATGCTGCCGGGGCGTTCCGGCGGCTCCTCCGGGGCTCCGCGCTCCCCGCCCGGCCCCGGGACCGAGCGGGAGCCACTCCTCGCGCCGTCCGCGCCGCCCACCGCCCGCGCGCGCAAGCGCGGCCGCGGTCCCCGCGCACACCTGCCCCCCTCCCCGCCCCGCCGCCACGCGACACCGGGGCCGCGCGCAGCGGCGAGAGCGCGCGCGCCCCGGCGCGGCTCTCCCCGCCCCCGGGGTGCACGTGACGCGTCCCCGCCCCGGAGGTGCCGCGACGCGACTTTGTTTGGGAGAGTTCCGCGCGCGCGCGCGTGTTTCCGCGCGGCGGGGCCGGGCGGGAGCCGCACGGGAAGCCGGCTATCCCCCCGCCGCCGCCCCGGGCCCCTGGAGCGGAAGGGAGGGAAGGAGGGAGGGAGGGACAGCTGTGGCTCCGCCAAGCGGCGCTACCGCCGCCGCCGGGCAGCGCCCGCCCCGCCTCTGGTCCCGCCCCCGGCGTGTCCCACCCCCGTGGGCCCTGCCCCCTCCCCTCCTGCCGCCGCCGCCGCTGCTGCCAGCGCAGCCTGAACTGAAGCGAACTCCGGAGCGAACTGAGGAGAAGTGAGGAGGCGGCGGCGGGGCTGAGACTCAGCAGCCACAGGCGGCGGCGGCAGCAGCGGCAGCAGCAGCAGCAGCGGCGGCGGGAGGGCGGGCGGGCGGGAGGCGGAGAGGAGGAGGAGGACACACGCCAGGCGCAGCGCGGCGGCAACAACAGCAGCAGCGGCGGCAACAGCGGGGAGACACCGGCGGCGGCTCCTCGGAAGCGGCAGCCGCGCCAGCAGCGCCCGCCCGCCCCGCGCGTCCCCTCCCTCCCTCCCCCGCCGCGGAGACAGGGGGCAGCGCCGAGAGGAGAACCGGGCTCGGCGTGTGTGTGCGCGGGAGGAGGAGGAGGAGGAGGGGGGACACACCGAGGACTGCGCCGGCCGAGGGCGCACGGAGCAGGGGAGCGGCGGCGGCACCGAGAGGCGGCGGCGGCGGGTTCTTGTGCCCGGAGAGGAGGGCGCAGCCCGCACGGGGGTTTCTACCGAGTTTCCTTTTTTTTTTTTTTTTTTTTTTTTTTCCCTTCTCGGTCCCTGGGACTCAGCGGCGGGTCTGCGTTTGTCTCCGGATTTGAATCCTCCTCCTTCTCCTCCTTCCTCGGGGAAGCTCCCCTCCCCGCCCCCTCCCCTCCCCCACCGCCTCCCTGCCCGCCCGGATCCAGCCGGGCGCCCCGTGCCGCGGTCGCGTTGCTCGGCAGAGCTGCTGCGGGCGCTCGCCGTCTCTGCGCGGGCTTGGAATATGGTTGGGGAAATGGAAACCAAGGAGAAGCCGAAGCCGAGCCCCGATTACCTGATGCAGCTGATGAACGACAAGAAGCTGATGAGCAGCCTCCCCAACTTCTGCGGGATCTTCAACCACCTCGAGAGGCTGCTGGACGAAGGTAAAAGCCCTCGCCCGGCCGCCGCCTCCCCCGCCCCGCCGCCTTGCCCTGCCTCCCCCGGCCCGGGGATCCCGCTCGGCCCCCCGCCCCGGCCCGGCCGGGCGGCGGGGACGGCCGGGGCCTGTTCCGCTCTCCCCGCTGCTCCCCGCACGCTCCCGGCCCCGGCTGGGGAGCCGAAAACAAAGGGGAAGTGCGGGCTCTCCCCGCCCTGGCCGCCGCCGCGCGGTGCCGGGGGACTCGGGGAGCGAGTGGGAGGGGAGAGGCAGCCCCGGCCGCGCGGGTCCCCGATCCCCCAGGAGCGCTTTTCCCCTTATTTTTCCTTTTTTTTCTTTTTACCCTTTTCCTCACTATCCCCTTAAACCGGGGGAAGGGTAACTACGGCGCGGAGGGGAGGGAGCGAGGAGAGGAGCTCAGGAATGCGCTCTGGGGGAAGGCAGGGAGGAGGGGAAAGGCTGGCTGGCGGCTGGCGCTCCCCTCCCTGCATCCCTCCCTCCCGCGGCGGCGGGGGACACTGGGGTCCTGCCGGCGCCCTCGGAGCGCTCCGCCGCCCGGCCCCGGGGCCCCCGCCGGGGGGGCGGCGGGTGTTCGGTTTCGAGATTTGGCTGTTCTGGAAGCTGCTTGGACTTGAATGACTAAGGCGGAGGGGGGCTGAGCTCTTTCTTCGGCTCCAGATCTACCCCACCCCGAACTGGCCGCAAACTAATTACGATTTTCCTATATCGCAAGGGAAGCGAGTAAATTCTTCTCTCGGCTATCCTTACCTTTTAAAGAAACTGAACTTGACAGACTCCTTCCTACGTGTGACTTTAGTGAAGAGGGAGAAACAAAAAGGATTACGAAATTGCCTGGTCTGCTCCTGCCAAACGTCCACCCCAGCCTCGCACCCGCTCCTGGCACGGGGCGAGGCCCCCCCATGCCCCCAGTTTTTCCCTAATAACTTTGTTTGGGGTTAAGATTTCACAAATAAATAGTCACGCTTTAGAAATGAATAAGAAAAGTACGAGCTGGGAACTTCCTGTGTCCCACACGTTTTCCCACTACAGTAACAGACCCACTGTGTATCAAAAATCAGGTGAAACACTTGTTCGTAGTATTTTAAATTCGCCTTGTACTCGAGTTCACGGGTTTGTTTTTTTTTGTCGAAGGCATTTCCTTTCCTATGACTTTAAATCTAGGCTTTCTGATGACTTCGACCTGCGTATAATAACTATTTAGTGCATTACAGCAGACCTGTTTGTTTAATCGTATTTGATAGCTTTGTAGAATATGATATGGCCATAAATAATTTATACAGTTTCAACTTGTAGGGATTCTTAGTATGAAGTACTGATTTTCGAGATTTTGAGTTAGGGTTCTTGTTTGCGGATGTATTCATTTTCGCTAAAAGAAGTTTGGGAAGTTGTTGACCTCGGAAGATGAAAGAACTGGTTATATTTGGTAGAACAACTCCCCGCCCTCTGCCAAGACTGCAAAAATGAGATAGCGACTGTAGTGCGACACAAAAATAGCGTGTCGAGAAAATGCTACCTTCTGAAATAAATGATAGAGGAATGTAAAGGAACCCAAAAAAACGATGAAGAACACTCTAATACGGATTGTGGGAAGCATTAAAATGGGAGAGTCTATTTTTATTTTCAAGATACTTGGAGGAGTTTGATTTTATATTGGATCAAATGTGGATGTGAAGAGCAAAACTATTTTAGAACTTACGCTCTTGGTCACCACAGTGAACAACCTCTTCAGAATAGTTAGATTGACAATAAACATCAAGAAGAAACTTGACCGAGAAGACTCCTTTATAGCACAAATGAGCCTTCCAGAGGTTTGGTAATGGATTTTTAAATTGTGAATCTTTTCAACTTAATGTATTTGACCAGAGGAGGCCTGAAGCTGTTTTTTTATTTTCAGAGAACAAAAGGAAGAAAAACATTTCCCGACACAAAAAAAAAAAAAATCACTGAAAAAAGGAATTCCAGAAATACTTATATCTTGTTATATATTTTGAAATACGGAAAACTCTGGAAGTCTGTTTGCAAAGTATTGGAGTTCCAAAATGAGAGCTTTTGTGTCTCTTGCTGACAAAGTTTAAGGACTGTGTTGGAACTGTTCTTCACTCTCTTCTTCTAAAGAAAAGCAAATAAAATATAATCTGTGATCCTAAATGGTCTCTGGAAGAAGCCTGCTATCCCTTTAAGCTTTTCTGCTTTTCCTGTTTACGTTGGCAAATGGGTGGAAGTATTGTGGAGGCAGAAAACTTTTTGGAATGTTGAAAAAAAAGTTTCATGCAAATCTAGTAAATTACTTCAAGACTTCAGAATTTGAACACTAAGGGGCGCCAGTTATTTTTTTTTCTGAGGCGTGAGTCCGCGAGCACCACTATTGACTCGGGCAGTAAAATTATCAAATCTGGTAGAAGACGCCAAAGAATGACAAAATACTTGTGGATTTGTGCAGGTATCTGTATTTGCATGTACCTTGACGTATTGTATACTTACAGGCAGTATTACATAGGTGGAATAGGCAGTAGCAGTGAACAGTTGAGAAGTTGGAACAAGTGTTTCTCTGTAGAACACCTATCCTGGCTACCAGTGGGGGCTGTGTTAAATATCTTGAACTGCATGCTCCACTGACATCCTCCAGCAGAAGGGTTTAGTAATAGTGAACTACAGGTTTGCTGGAAAAGTCTGCAGGATTTCATGTGCTTACTGGAAAGTGTATTATTTCAAGGTTTCATCAGTTGTTTCCTGGCACCCTTGAGAATACCAAGTATTTGGGGCAAGTGCATGTATATATAGGTATATATAATCTAAAAATAAAGTTACAGGGTTCACATTCCCTCTTTGCCCCCTCCACCCTGTCATTTGATTTGCTGCTTCTAGTTTGTTGTTGTGTGCTTTAGGTAGGTGTTTGTTTTTGGTTTTTTTTTAGTTATAATACAACTATTTTCCTAAAGGTTTTGTTTATGCTTGAGAAGAAAATATTATGATCAGCCATTGTCTTTTATTTTGTGTGCTGATCAAAATAAAGAAATAAAGTCACAAGCCTAAGAATTCAAACAAATAAAAGTTAGGATTGCCTTCCCTAATGGAATGCTAGGGTAGTTTTTTTATTATTACTTATTTATTGTTCCATGTTACTTATTTACATGTTACATGTTTTATATTTAAAAACAGAACTCAAATGGGCTTTTGCTGTGGTTACTTCTTGTAATTGTATGCAGCAAGAGATAGAAAGAGACCTGTGGTTTTAGGTGAATAGTACATCCAATCTGGTTAAGTTACAGATTTTTGGGTCCATTGCTATGCTGCATGTATTATCGAAAGCATGTTTTCCTTTCTGAACTCTATCTGACTTTTTGATCTCAGAAAATTTTAGTGCTTGATAGATGATCTCTGTCTTGAAGACTACCTTAAATGTAAGAAATGCATTGAGGAAACATTTTTTTTTTTTAAGAACTACTTTCATAAAATGTGAAAGTTGCTGTTTTGTTTAGGTTACATTTATTTTTCCATATGTGTGCTTTTAACTTGTTATGTGTAAATAAGCCTTCTGTGGATTAACAAGGATGTTTAAAGAGCACATCATAATAACTAGGAAGCTGAATTGTTTTTATCAGACTGGTGCAAACCTGTGGGAAGAGAGGGCTTTTCCTGAATGTGGAATAGGCTGTATTTCCTGTAATTGTTTGCTCCATCAAATGTGACCTGTTTTTTTTTTTTTTTAAATTTTTTTTTGCTTAAGTTTTTGAGATACTAACTTTTATGATGCTAACCTGGATTTTCTTTTCTGACAACTTACATATTTTAATGCTCCCTGTCGTGAACAGTGAAAAGAGCAGTACCTGTTTTCTTGCACTGTTTTTAAAAACTGAATTGGACATTTCAAACACTTCAGTAGCATGTTGACAGATTTAAATTAATGAGGTACTTCAGTTGTATTCTTTCATCAGACTATGAACAAATGTGCCTGAACTATTAACTGAGATCTGAGTAGTCTAATTTATAAATTTACATTTTGTTTTCTTGAACCTGTAAGTGCACAGACTCTTGCACCTGATCAGAATGTACACAGATCAGACCTGTGGTCTGAACTGTTTTCAAAAAGAGATTGAAGAGGACTTTATCAGAAATTAATTTTTTCTTAGTAACCTATCCCTGAAAAACTTAGTCTTTCCTTCAAAACTGTGTTGAAGGTGACTTAAATGCATGTCTGCCTTTAAATGTAAATTTAACCATGCATCTGGCTATTGGAGATAAATCTAATTTTGTGTCAAATAGGCTTCCTCTTTCTGTCTACCAAGTTTAACAAAGCTAGCGTAATAACATCCAGGTAGGCAATATGAGGATAAATTTTTGGTGAATGTTACTCTCTCTGTTTAGTTTTCTCATCGAGAAAAGTGCACGTGAAATTGGGGAGCTTAGTGCCCAGGAGTGCAGCTTTTGCATTGGTCTGGTTGTACTAAGCAAAACATGTGCATGAGAAGTAGGGCTGAAGAACTATGTTCTGGTGTTGTAAATGAGTTCTCCCTCTGAAGTTATGTAGTTACTTTTGTACATAACCGTATTATTTGTGATTATGTACATGTAGCCTGTGCTTAGCTAGGATTTTGCTGATTTTTCAGATTTGATGGAGGGGCACTGGCCACGTTAGCCTGTCAGATTTTTCACTTGTATCAGATCTTGCAATGGACCCCATTAATTCATTAAAAAATATGCTTCTTAATGCAATATTCAGGGATGAGTGTTCTTTGGGATAAAGGCCTTACAAAAGGTGTTTGCCCAGAGCGTCTCAGACTAATTTTTAAACTTGGTGTATTAATGTTAAAATTGTCAAATTAGTGTGCCACAAGAGCATTGAGTATTGTTTGTGTGCTCTTTATCATTAGTACTCTTTTGAGTTTGGTTCTTTAATTATCTCTTAAAACTTAATGGTCTGAGGTGTTTTTCTGATTTATGACTGTTGTAATGCTTCTAGAACTTGTGTTCAGAAACCTTGTAAGAGCTATTTTGAGGTGTGGGTGTTTGGTTATTTTTTGGCATGGGGAGGGAGTGGCTGCAATACCTTGGCACAGCCTCTCATAACACCAAACCAAAAGCTCAATTGCACTTAAGAAACAGTGTGGTAGTTTTTTTGGCTTGTGGAAAAATATTTAAAACAGCAACAGTTAACTTTTTTTAAAAACTACGTTATTTTTGGAGCTGTTTCTGCAGCATTTATAGGTCACCTGGCATGTAACTAAGAAAAGGGTATTTTTTAACTGATACAAGTCTTAAGTTAGTAAAACAGTTATTTTAAGCTCATACTTTGAAAGTGGTTTGTTCCCTGTTGCTTACCAATAGTTAAAATGTCTGTATTCAGATTTTTTTTTTTTTTTTAAATAAGAATAACTACATTAGGCTTAGTTCTGTACAGGAGCGGCTGACTTGTTGAATTGGGAGAGGCCTGATTGAATTTAATGTTTTTGTTTAGTGCAACTTGTTCATTAAGGCTGCAGTTGAGTTGCATTTTCCTCATCTGAAACTGAATACAGTAATTTCTAAAATAACTGTTCTTGTATAAAAATCCCTTGCAATGGTTAGAAACAACTGACCAAGTGTGGATTAGATTAGGGAATGGTATGGGCTGCTTTTGTGATGCACAAGAGGAAGAACTGGAGATGTCTTGGCTAATATAGTAAAATGGGAAAAAAAACCCTAAAGCAACCACCACTGAGAAAAACTATGGATTTTCAGAGAGCACTTAGAATGTCCTCATTATAAAAATGAAATTTACATGCATCAACAGATAGTAGTTGCTGATGTTCGATGAGTGCTATGGGTGTGAAGAGAAGGCTAGACATGAAATGGATGGTTACTTTTGTGGGTTAGCAATGTTTTTGACCAGATTGTCTGTTTTAGTCATTCTTAGATTAAAACTTTTTTTCTCTGAGTATGCTGTACGATGCCAGGTCAGGAATGAGATGCTTACAATGATTTGAATTGTGTAGACTTTGTAAGAAGAGCAAGTACATTTCAATTGTCTTTAATTACTGTCTGTAACCATGAAGTGTTCTCCGTTTTTGAGAATGCACACTGATGCAGGTATCCTATTAATTGGGTGTATTATTAGATGCTGGTGTATTTCTGTGGCTGACAGGATAGACCTGTGTTAACGTTAATTACCAGACTGTCCTGACAGCTCAGGCTGATTGAAGTACAGCAGGAGTCTGCCATGGAAACTGACGGTTTATATTTGACTGCTTATATGGAATGCTGGGGGGTGGGAGAGGGGGGAGACAGGGGAAATGCCTTGCCAGGAAAGCTGTTAACTAATGAAATGACCTTATTCAGTGACCCTTGTCTTTATTGAAACATAACTCACAACTTCTCATTCCGGCCGTGTGAATTTTCCTGTATTGATTTTAGTCAGAATGCAGACTCTGAAAATCTTCTGTTGATTTTAACATTTCATTGAAATTTAATAAGCCAGTGCTAAGGAAACTAGTAGGGACATAAAAGTGCTGGTGTTTTTAATCTCACTATGCAGTTGGGTAGGTCAATAGAAGTACCACACAAGCTACATCTGTGCTAGCAGGAGGATCTGTGTCTGTGAGGGACATTGAAATTACTGTTTAAATCCTGAAATAGATAATAGGTGCAATGTTTATAGTCTGAATTATATACCTTTGCTTTGCTAGGAAAAAGAGTGGGGTTACTAAAAGTTAGGCAACATTACATTTTTACTTTTGACTTCAGAAAATATCCTGTATAATCCTGTACAATGCAGTTAAAGTAATGTCCAGGTTTGTTTCTTTTGGTTGTTTTTCTTGGAAAAGTTTAATAGAATTGGAGGTAGCTTTTTAATAGCACAGCTTAAATTTTTTTTGAGACAATTTGTGCATGAATGAACAAAACAGCTGTGACAACACTAAAGAGAATATCTGGTTTTGTTAGACCAACTGCCCCTCCACTTTGTTCTTGCTTCCATTAGAAAGTGTATTGTAGACAAGCTGCATGTCTGAGAAGAGCAAGACACTGCAAGTTGGAGTGGAGTTGTGTTACTTAAACCTCTGTTGTCTGAATTCAGCACTGGAAATTGCAGCTTTTTTGATCTCTGCAGTTATTTTAGCAGTGCTAGTGGTTGGAATGAGTGTGGTAATGCTAAAAGGGTTTTTTATTTATTTTATTCTTGTGGTTTGAAATAGTGAGTATAAATTGAAAATACATTTTCAGTTACTTTTCATTTGAGAATTGATTTTTTTTTTATACTTGTTGTCAAATAGTAAATTTTGCTTTTCAGTTCAGTGCAAAAAATCATTCTCTTGAAGGGAAATGGCAGTAGGTAGTTATTGATGTTTTAGTGTTTTTGGTGGTGCATAGTTGAGTAGCACCATTGCTTTTAAAAATATTTTTAACTGTTTTGCAAGTGCACTTGAATACTTTTACTGTACTCCTTTCTGTATTGGAGGGATTTTCTGTGTTTCTAGCACAGGCCGAACCAGAGCAAGGTTTTGATACTTTTTATTATATTTGCAGTGCTCCAGAAAGTGCCCATGCAGGAAAGTCCTCAGGATACCCTTTTTTAGAAGGGATAAACCATGAAGCAATTTGCATGATAACTCACTGAAATTTGAGGGTATTCATAGTTGGAACAGTTAACACTTCAGTGATGCATAACCTTACAAATGCTGAAGTTTCTTTAAGACTTGATTTTAAAAGTAAAAGCATCCTGGTTTGACAAACAATTAAAGTCTTGTCACTTTCCTGGGAAGTTACTTCTAGGTAATCTAGGGAGTAATGCATCAGTGTGGCTGCTTGTGTCAGAGCAAACGCAGGAGAAGATAATTTTATACTTTATCTGGTATACTTTATACTCTTATCAGGTAGATCAGTTTCTGGCTTAAAAGATCAGCTGGTATTCTGTACTGGTCAGGGTTTTTTTGAGTTGGAGTTTTTTGTTTTTGTGTGGTGCTGTCTTTCTTTTCAGATGGATCAGAGCTGTGATCTTGCTCCTGTGTGTGATCTCAGAGCAGCTGTGTTGGCACGGTGGCTCGATACTGAAGATGTAGAGCAGCACCTTGGGGAGGGAAATGCATTTGCTTAAACATTTACTTAAAAGTCTGAAGCTCCTAATTGATGTCAACTGATTGTGCATCTAGTGTATTCAGAATTTTAAGGATGTGCTTATTTGTGGACTAGCTGACACTAGATGGAAGTCAGACTTTGCTGAATTCTTTAAACCCTTTAGCTATTGAAATAATGAACCTTTGTGGGTTTTTTCTAATTCCGATTAAAGAACTGATTTAGAAATCTCTGTAGCCATTAGTTGGTCAAAATGTCCTTTACTAGCTATGGTATATTTTTTTCATTAATGTGCAGGAGATGGCAGGTGCCTGAAATTTAAAAAAAGAAGCAGCAGATCTGCTAGCAGAGTATTAATACAACCCTGATGTTCTGGTTCATAAGTTTAAATGGCAGCTAAACTAAAACATTCAGCTCATGTTGCATAATGCTGCCCTTTATTTATCAGACTTTGAAGCAGTGGCAAATCAGTTAATATTCTTCTCAGTGCAGCTTAATCTAATAATCTGTAAATAACTATATTAAAAGTTGATGCACAATTTTCAATTTTTAGATGCAGAGCAGGCCAAATCCCCTTCTTTTTGCTGTGAATATCTTAGGTTTCTCTGCAGGAACAGGGAGGAGGATGAGAACACAAGAAAAAATTCTCTGACCCGATGCTGTTTGCTTTTGAACAGTGTTGCTGATCATACTGCTTTTAGTTAGTTTCAGTTTGTCTAATTTTGAAGCAGCACCCCTCCAGCATAAAGCAACATGAACAATTTCTCAGAAAGTTGTTGCAGTCGTCAGCCCCCGCCCAAACTTACAAAATAGCTTTGCCTAAATACTACATGTACAGTCTGTTGTCAGGCGTATTCTTGTAACAGTTGGTTTGTGTGTTAAAGTTGAAGGTTAAAATGCTGTAATAAGCCCAGCTGTCTTGTTTAAAGTGTGATGTTTTTGCTCTGAAAATTGGCTGTGCAGTGAGAACCGTGGTGTGTGTTAGACAGTGGTAGAGACAAGTTGTTGATAGTTCTGTAATTGCTTAAGTATCTTATCATCTATAAAGATAAGTATAGTCAGAGAGGCTCATATACAGTCAGTTTATGAGGGAATTACTGGTGCTTTAAATCACTTGAGGCTTTTATGGAAATCTGATACTGCCTCTGAAACAACCTGAAGCAGAACTTGTTATGCACGTTCTTTTGTTCCCACTTTTCATGTAGTTATGTCAACTTTGTGCTCAAATAGACTTGAGCAAAATCTGAGCACAGATGATGTGGTAGGGATCAGAAAGGAATTCTAACGAAGATTCTATCAGGAAGATTGATTATATGTGTATCAAAACATCTTCAGGGGAAGAGTGATACTTTACTATCTCAGGTATAAAATCAGTGACTGTAATTGTGTTTAGCAGGGAATTATATATTTGGCTATTCTCATAACATGTCTGCAGAGATTTGAGTCATATTTTGAAATTTCTTGCACTGATTTTGTGCTCATTCTGTGGGTAAATTTTATTTTCCTGACAAGACTAGCATAATCCTTTATGAAAAAAATCCCAAACCACCAGAAAAAACATTACCTAAAGATCAAATCCATCTTAGAAGAGAGAAAAAGTAAAATTTGCTTACTCAAGAAAAGCTTATTAAAGTTACAAACTTAAAAAAAAAATTCTAGACTTGTGGCGTTTAAGATATATATTGACATTTTGAGGGAGAGGAGGGGAAAAACTTTTCTACATCATCTTAATTATAGAGTTAACTGAGGCTAAATTCTGTATGAATCAATGTATTTCCAACTTTTAATAATTCAGGTGTAGCTTCCAGGGAAGCAAGGGACTGTGTGGAAGCTTTGTCTATAGGTGGTGGGGTACATAAACTTAGTGCTTATTGATTTAGTAACTGTATGTTATTCATAACTATTCATGAGGAATCATGTTGGTTCCGAACGGGAGGTTTAATGCACGCTGGGGGCACTTGGTAGTGCTGAGTTTTAATACTGTTAAGTGTCTTCAGCAAGGTATTCTTGCGTCAGCCTGGGATTAACATAGGATGAATAACAGAGCCATTCATCAGCTAGGCAACTCTGAAGAGTGTCAGCAAGAAAGCTGACGGTGATGAATTGGAGGGAGATGGATGCTGCAGTAGATGGCTGCTCCAGCCCGCGCTGGGGTGTTGAGGGATGACAGGTGGTATTTAGGTGTACACTGAGTAATTAAGTAAGGAGGGACCACACACTTGTGCTCAGCTGAACAGAGAAGAAATGCATCCCTTCTACAATCCAAAAAGGTTACTCAATTCAACGGCTTAAATGGCAGATGGACTACTGGTTTTTCATTTATTGAAAAAGATTTACATCAGTCTTTAGTATTGATAAATGTGAGTTATGTTTTAAAGACAGACTTGTGGACTTCTCTTGATCTTTGCAGTCTCAGCAACCTTTGGTTTCATATATTTGGATAAATTAACTTAGAGGCAGATTTAGTTTATTCTGAACTTAATTTTCCTTTAAGTTCTGTGTTAATGTTTCTTGGATCTCGCAGTTTTCAGTTGCTTTGTGCTTCAGTTACTGATTATGTCAGTATTAGTTTTAAATTTTTTCCCCTCCAGGATAAAGAAAATAGTTGGGAATTTGAGGAGGGATTTTCTTCTATCAGCCTAATAGCATAGCTAGGTGTTTTTTGTCATGTGCACAGGTCTTTCTAATCCCATTTAGTATGGTTTGTACTAGAATTGTTTTTGGCTGCTTTTTGTTATATCAAACTGTTGAACACTTGTTACGTGGAGAACAGTTCAAAGTAGTAATGAAGTTTTTTACTTTGTTGGGGCTCTTCACGTGTATTTTTTTTCTGCCTGTTGACTGACTTTAGATTACTAAATCTGTATGTACAGGCTTTCTGAGCCCTGAGCACAATTCTGTACTGAAATAGGTATCAAACATTTCTGTATGTTGTATAGCAGTCATAACTAGTATAGGGTAGTGGCATATTACAGCATATATTGCTGCATGGATTAAACTGTATTTCTAGTGTGTTTTTCTGGATTGAGCATCTGGGCTGCTGAAAGTTTTCAGCAGCTGTTAATAACTACAATGTGTTCGTAAATAATCTGAAGTATATTGCGATGTCTCCTTTCAACTTTTATTGTATGCTCTTAGTCCTAAATTTCAGATAAAAACATGGGACACTAATAAAGTGCTAACATTTAAGGAGCTTTTTTCTCAGTCTAGTCATGGGTGAGTAGTTTCTCATATGATATAATATAGTTGAAACACAACTTAAGCTGCTGTAAACTTTTATCTTTTTCCACACCTTCCCCTGCCATGGAAAGTTGGGGCTTTTTATTCCCTCCATGGAAAGTAGAGGAATAAATATTGCTAAAGAATGAAATCTGGATTATTTCCAGGCTGTTGAGCTAATTAATGAAACTTAATGCCGTAAATACGGGTGTAATAGTATGAACCTATTAATATTGGTATAATGAAAATGTTAATACGAAGGACATACTATGTTTTAAAAACACATTATGGTAAAATTTTATTATATGTTTATTTTGAAACTGCTAAGTTAAACAGATCATTATATGAAAGGAACATAAAAATCATATTTCCTTGAGCTCTGAGGTGTCTTTTTGCTCAGAAAATGTTTCTAATTTAAAAAATAACACCATTATTTACTAAGCCTTCAAATGTTATGAGATTATGCATTACACCTAAGAGAGATGGACATACTTATATTGAAGTTAATATTTGTGCAATCTAATAAGGATTTCCTCTGCACATAGTGTCTTTTTCCAATGCAATCTATGCTGGTTTTTTCTCATGCTTGTCACACTGAGCCACTCTGGCCATTCCTTGCCCATACATTTTCTGACATAGCAAAGAATTATAAAGCAATCATATTTTGTTTTGCAGCACCATCAGCAAAACTGTGCAGTCACTGGCACAAAAAGTAACATCAAAGAGATTTTTTTTCCTAAACTAAAGGGGTTGTGTTTGAAAAATGAATGAAAACAAAATAGTCTTTGACGTGAGACCTTTGAGAACACTTTCTCTCTGAAGTAGACAGCATCCTTTTTGTTGGCAAAGTTAATGGAGCTAAGTGAAAAGCAATATGAGTTCCCAGAATGGTGTTTTTCTATCTACTGCTTGCAGACTCTTTGCATATGAAGAGTTGCTGCAGATAACAAAGAAAAACAAAATCTGTTATTGGGAGATTTTAAATAGGCCACACTGAGCTTTCGCTTTTTTGGGAACCTTTTGTTTTAATGTGAGTGAAAAAGGTTGAAGAGCACTGATTTAAGGGCATTTGCATTGTAGTAATTGTCCTTGGCCATGGACTGAAGTAAAAATTTGATAAAAGAAACTTCAGTGAGATCACAAAATAAAATTGTGTTCACCATTATGTGAATTTCAACTTGTTTTGCCTATCCACTTTTATTCATTTTTTAGGACTTCCTGATGTTCTATATTTACTGAACTAGTGAGTATGATGATGTTTTCCCCAGTTGAGATGTAGAGAATTTAATTATATTAATCTATAGAGTCCAGTTTGCAACACTGGAGCTCCAGAATGTTAATATGTTAATTACTGAAAGTACATGTAAGAGATGTAACCTACTAAATTCAAATTGGTATGCTGTTATTATAGAATAATTTCAGTAGTAAACTGTCTTTAGGGCATCTGAACCTTTCAATTTAAATTCCATTAAAATAGTCACACTGTTGTCATTCATGAACAAGGATATTAAAGCCAGTTCCAGATGCTCAAGTACCTTTAGCTTTAGGTAAATATTTGATAAAATGTTTCAGGTTGTTATCCTCACCCCTCTCAACTTTTTCCCCACAATGGACAGCTTTGTGAGGTGATAGAACCTGTTGTTCAGTGTTAATGATAAATGGACTCGGGAAAAAAATAACTTATAACGTGTTTAATACATAGCTGTCAGGGTACAGATTCTGCAAATATCTGTTCTTTAAATCAGTCCTGAATATAAACCCTTATTGAGTTTGCAAGATTTTTTCTGGTAGATTTAAGAGATAGATAGGAATAATGTAAATTAAGTCTATGCTGTGTTAGAAGCCTGTAAAATTCTGCTTAAAAATTACGTGAATTAAACCTAGCATTCAGTTTAAATATTGGATGTTTAGTTTCTACGGTAGGTTTCACTTTTTTTGACTTGTTTTTTTGATTTTTTTTCAACTTTGTTCCTAAAAGTGGCTATTCTTCAGTGAGTTTCTCAGATGAAGAGAAAATTGATGATTCTGTAGCTACTCCATAAAAAACTTAAATTATCTTCAACATTCTAATTATGCAAGTAGCAGATATCTTGGCTACCAGACTGTTAAAATAAATATTAGTTTTGTTTTAATATTCTCTGTCTATTTCTACCATGTGTGTATACAGACATGAATACACTCTATCTCCTGTGCTCTCTCCCTTCCCCCCTCCCTTTTGTGGCAGTGGTACTTGTTAATAGCTCTCCCATATAGTAGTAGGAAGTGCTTAGCACGGTATAAATGTTGTCTCCATGACCAAGATTTAATATTTTTAGAATTACTTACTTTTTCTAATGGAGTTAAAAGTTATACACCAGGTTGCTGAATTGTAAAGCCAGAGGGGTGGAGGGGAGAATCTACTGTATTTCAAAGAACTAAAATGTTCTCTTTGTGAATGAAGAACATCTACATTAGAAACTCCAGCATTATAAATATTCACTTTTAAGTGCTTTTTTAAAAAAATAAAACTACCTGGTTTTAATAAGTAATGTAAATAGATTTTTATTTTCAAAAAGAAGCAAAATTCGTATTTGCATTTCTTAAAATCCAACATTGAAATTTACTTATGGAACATGGTGAATGTAATAATGTAAACTTGATGTGGAAATTTTTTGTGGGCTGGTTGTTGCCTATCATCTGATATCTCTTGGTGTTTTGCAGAGGCACCATCCTTTATAGTAAAACATGTTTTAGTTAATTCTATAGATTATGACAAAACAGTAATCCTTCTTTCATCGTAGTTTCAGTTAGAAAAGCTCCAATTTCAATTTTTGCTGTAATGGCAAGAGGTAAACACTGATGCTGCATTATCTTATCTAGTTGATAATTTCATTTAACAGTCCCGGAACTTGTTGTGCCAACTGTTGAATTCACCGGGCTGTGAAATAATCGGAACTTCAGCTTGCAAATACCAAGCTATTGTTTTCAGTAAAGTTGAGTTGAAATCTGCTTTCTATGCTGCATTGCAGTGGAAACCAATTCGTTACAGCGTTACAGGATACCATTTTTTATTGCCAGAAGAGAGTTTCTGGTATTATTCTGAAATATGAACAAACATTTGACAGTTTTTGTTGCAATTTAAGTTAATTTTGTAGACAAATAGGACTAAAGAGCCTTTAGTTCCTTAATTCTGAATTTTTGAGTTCATGTTTGCCAAAAGGCTTCTCAGGTGATTTGTCTAATTTACAGTGATGGTAATGCCACGCAATATGTAATTTTTATTAGTTCCTGGAGTCTAGATGGCACTTGGATTTCATTTCATTCCATGGGACCCATCTGGTACAATGCAAAGCATCTTAGTTGTGCCAGGTTTAGTAATTTTTTGTATGTGCCCATAATTTACTTAAGTTTTAGACTTCTGACAGCTAGGTATCAGAGATTTATGGTTTAACATATTTTTCTTGCATTTTCCAAAGGCATATAAGAGTTGACCCAGAACAATGTTAATTTGAATGTTACCTTCACTTAATCTGCCACATAAAGAGAAATTACTTAAGAAGATAGATTGACTATTGAGATACATCAGCTTTGTATGAAATACTGTTTGCTTACCTGATTACAAAGTATTTTTGAAAACTGGTGAAAAATGCACCTTTTCAAGTACAACATTAGTTAAGATAACAGAGTAAAACTTAAATAAGCTAACGTGTGAAATTGTGATGCATATGGATTGGTTACCTGTAATACATTTGATTACCTTTCAGTGTGACCAATACAGCTGTTTCACATGCTAAAATGACATTTTTGTGCTTCTTTTTTTGTTGAATACTAAAGGGTCATATTTTTAATTATTGCATATTATCTTTTATTGTTTTACTGTAATTTAAAGTTTCTTATTCAATGAAGCCCAAACCAATATGGCTTTAACTCCCATACTTCATAAAGATTTGACATGTGACTTCTACTTAGCTTGTACTCCTGTTGGTAGCTATCACTTTGCTGTTCTGTTCTTCCAAGTAGTACATACATTTTTTTAAGGTACAAGTTTTGTATTACATCCTGCTTAGCTCAGGAAGCATTTATAGAAAGGAAGCAAAATAAAGATTGGGCCTTACCTTTTAGTTATCAGAGGAGGACCTTAAAACATATAGCATAGCAGATATTAAATATTTTTTTCTGACTATTCTTCAGGCTTGTCCAAAAACTTAAGAAAAAATACATCATATGGATGTGGGAAAAAGCAGTGGAAAAAGTCTGTAAAAAGTTTGTGGGAAAGAAAGAGATGTTTACAAAATAAAAAGAAAATGTATGTAGCAAAAATTCACATAGAGTGCTTGCTCAAAAGTGTATTTTAGTAAGGAGTGCAAGGTGTATGTGAAGGTGTAATCAGTATGAGGACAGATTTTATTCTTAGAAATGTTTTGATTAATATAACTAGGCAAGTTTAATGTTAACACTTGTTTTGAAACTGCTGACTTTTATAAGCACTTAACAGAGGAGGTGTAATGGTGGCTTTTACCAAAAACGTTGCACTAAAGGTACCACATGTGAAGAAGTTCCTCTGAGGTATACCTGCTGTTAGGGCTTTTCCAGGTGAGTGATAGGTCCTTGCATTACACTGGAGGCGCTAATGTCTGAATGGATGTGATGGCTGCCTTGGAATGATGCTGCTGTTAGCAGTGAAAAATGTCTTCCTTGCGATTCTTGTGCAGCAGGCCGTGGAGTGCAGCACATTTTTATAATAAAGGTGATGAATTTAATCGCAAACTGGCAGCCAAATGGAAATTGCAGACCTTGATACTGGGAGAAAATTGCCTATAAAGCAACTCCTGAGAGAGCAGGCTTTAAATTTATTCACCCATTTTGACATTGAGGAGAACACAGGAATTGCAGGGTATTCTGCTTGGGCTGTTTAGTTCAGATGGATGACACTTTTAGTCTTCCTTTATTTAAGAACTAGTTACAGTGTTGCATTGTGGGTTTTTTTAATAATAATTTTAAAAAAATGACCATTCTGCTTAAACTCAACACAGCAAGTATTTTGGAAAATCTGTTCCTTTATTTGCTTAATACTTGCTCCTGTTAGAAAGTAGGACCTACTCTGCGTAATTAATTCAAACTTAGCAGCTGCCTCACAGACTTCCACTTATGCCAGTTTTAACCCTAATGTGATAGGAGATTTAAAAACCACATAGCCTTGTATTTGAAGACTATTTGCGTTGAAGCAGTTCCATAAATTATTGAACTGGTCTTGACATCCCAGTGGAAGTCTGTAGCAGTATGTTAACATAATTTCTGATAGCAGCACAACATTTTTCAAACTTGCTAGTACTGATACATTTCAGCAAATCTTAACTCATTATATTTAGTAGTGCCAAATGCTGATGCTCTTCCTGTATGATAACTAGGAGTTGAATATGCAGATATGATTCCCAAGCATGGTGAGCACTATATTACAAAGGGAAGACAAAATGTTGTTAAATAAGCTTAGTAAAAGATGGCATGGTTATCATCTGTTCATAGAAAAAATTGCAAATTATTAATTCAGAAATGGATACTTGGACACCGAACTGAGTATACTCACCACAACACTTTTGGACTGCCCTTTTGAGTGTTTTGAGAGGTGATAATTCAGGTGAGAGTAAGAATGAATAGCACTGGATTTTGAGACAGACTTCAAGATGAAGAGAATAGGAACACTTAAGACATCAAGTCTGACATCTGTTATGGTTATTCCTTCAAATGTTTAATTGGTCCGGTTTCTCCTCTTAAGTGACCTCAGAAGTAATCTCTGTGTTAGAATGATTCTCTTGGTTACATGATCCCTAAGGTAAAATATGGCCTAATTTTGTGGCCAACATGAAGAATTTTTGTAGTAAGTATATGAAATAGGAGCTCCTCATGTCTTTTTCGTGACTTAATTTTGTTATGCCCTTTAGAAAATCAAACCCGTTACCAGTTTCTGATAGATTTTATTATTTCTTTATTTTTTGATTATTACTTTTTTTTTTTTTGTAAAGTAAAGCTTCCTGATAGGTAATTCTTTTATTAATAAAGACATAAGGGCTATTAAGTCACTGTGTGATAAAAACAATATAGCCTGATTTTGGCAATTTTTTGGCAATTGTTGGAAGTCTGTCCCACACCGTATGTGTAGTTCATGAGTATTGCATCCATATTCTTTTGCTGAAAGTGTAGATTTGTAGCCAAATTAAATAAATGGTTGGCAAGTTCTTGACTGTATGTTACCATATTGGGTTATTTTTCTTTTTCTATAGAAAATACAGAATAAAGTTCCTATAGAATATATTTACAATAAAAATTTCTGCATTTTCTGCTAATGGAAAGTTGTGGCCTAACTTGCTTGAGAAATGTGGAGTAGCATTTATAATCTTGTTATGTTAATGTTCTATGACTGTAGCAGATTCAAATGAGCAAATTAGTGAGTTCAGATACAGGCATCCAGAGTTAGCTGGTCTAACTTTTACCCGTTTCTTTGTTTTTTATTTGCTTCTGTCTGGAAGCATTCAAAGGCACCTCTTGAACGAGGAAAGGCTAAGTACAGGTGTAGAATAGAGATGAAACTGCAGTGTGTTTACATATTGTAGAAAAAGATAATGTGCAACTTGTTTACTACAAAACAGCTTTAGGATCTGTTTTTGGTTTAATTACTGAAATCACCTTGGAGAAAAGTTATGGAGGATAGTTTTGAAGTACTTTAGCAGCTTGATAATGCAAAATGTAGATTGTTGCTGGAGGTGTCCCTGTTTCTTTTTGCTAATTCTGGTATTCAGTGAATTCTTCAGTGCTCTGTTTCAGCTCAGTAAACTGGAAGATAGCTAATCAAGCAAACCAGAAAATGACTAAGAATAGTCTTTTGCTTGATTAGTGAATTGAATTGGCTTACTAAGACAGAGCTGGTGTGAGAGGTGTTAAGAAACTTCATTTTTCAGCAGCGATGTGTTTATTATGATTAGTAACTCTTCTTACCCTACAACGGAAGGAGAATTGGTATAGCAAACCTGACTTTCGGATTAATACCTAATTTCTTCTGGACTTCTGTGCATATTTGGCATATGTAGCCTCCCTCTTCTAGAGTAGTGAACTTCCTTACATTGTCATTTTTTAATCTATTTTCTACAACTTGCTCAAGATATGCAGTTCTTTTCTGGGATGAGCGGTGTGTTGCCTTCTTAACTATGCATTTTCTTTTCCTTCTATAAAAGGAACAGGGATAATTTCTTGATTTGGCTTGCTGTTACAGTTCTTTGCATCTTCATTTGGTTATCATTAATCTTTTTTTTCCCCTGTTCGTTCTTCTTGTTGGTTAAATGTCTGTGTAGACTTAGGCTTCTGTGTTGCCATTCACCTTTGTTAAGTTTCATATTTAAAACCAAGCAAACATAAAACCTAAAAACCAAAATATTTCAATATCCTCCTAAAAACGAGTTGTAACGTGTGTTACAACTAATGGTAAGGTGTAACCAAACTACCAGTAGTAGCATTTTACTTTCAGTGCCGTATATGGTTAATGCTCTGTTATCTTCAAACTGATTGATTTTTCTAGTTAATTTTTTTCTACTGTTTTTTTGTTGTTAATTTATTTTTTATGTTGTATCAACACAGAGGAAATGCCCATTCTAAGCTTTTTTCACTATTTTTGCGTGTGTGTAGTGTGCTTATGCACTGACTGGACTATTTCCAAAACAAGGATTACATTGGTGTTAGCTTTTTGTAGTTGTGTTCAGAATTTGGCAGTATTGTCTGTAGTATATCAAAATGGGTTTCCTTTTGCAG
Source organism: Lonchura striata (assembly GCF_050655825.1). NCBI lineage: Eukaryota > Metazoa > Chordata > Aves > Passeriformes > Estrildidae > Lonchura > Lonchura striata. The sequence continues at coordinate 77,683,917 of NC_140705.1, read as the reverse complement.
CCTTCGTTTGATCCACTGTGGTTTTCGCCTTGAGTTTTAACAAGGGAAGTTGGCTTGAGTGACTTTCTTTATGCCATTCATCTACTCTTGTCGTCTTTATCTCTTCACTAAACTGGTTTTCTTAGGTCTGTGCTTGTAACCAGATACATTATGCTGTCTACTTCCACCTCATTTTTCTACTTCCCCTTACTGATACCTATACTTTAAGCTTTCAGAAAGGTTTTTCTCGAGGTGAAGCAAGATATTCTCTACAGTGCACAGTACAAAAAGTCTTGATATTAACATAAACTGCAATGAAGACACTCTGTGTTCTGGCTTTCTTATTTATTGAAACTTGTATGTTCTGTACTGCTTGCTTAGTAATGATAACCACTGTTTTATTTTAGACATACTCTGTTTCTTCTTTTCAGTTCTGTTTCTTTAGGGGTGCTAATATTAATTGTTCTTTAAATATCTTTGTTATCCCTCTCAGAATGATGTGCACTTTATTTTGAATTGTTACTGTTGAATCTTTGCATTATGTATAAGAGACAACATTTTTTTCCCCACTCAATTTGCCTCTGTGTAGCATCGGATTTAATCTTTTACATTTTTTATTCCAGTTGTCCAGTAGAGTCTCAGTCTGTACTAACATTTCATAGTTTTCATAAGTATTTGTTTACTGCAGCCTTTACTGTTCATGGTTTAGTTTCTGTTTTGCTTTGTTGACTGAATTTGTAAAGCTGTTTTCAGTTTGTCTCTAGTAGATAACATACCTTAACATACCTTAATATTTATCATTAATGAAGACTTTTAGGTAGGGCATCTAGTTATTTCCAAGTGCATTTGGTTGTGCTAAATCAGTTAAACTGATTGGTAAAGTCTTTTGAGAAAACTTCATTAATATCTTGAAGTCCAGTTTTCTTCTTGTTGTTTTCGTAATTCATTATGATGTTTTAAAAAAAAAAATAAACATCTTCTCCCATGCAACTTTTTATCTTTCATGTTCTTAACCAGACATTGAATAGTGTTAGAAGCAGATTATGTAATAATAAAAGATTATTTGCTTAGAGCTGTTTGTTTATTAAGGTCAGGGTGTGATTCTGTAAAATTAGGGTTGTCTTTTACTTATTTATTTTTCAAGAATGGAAAAGGAATAGAAGGAGATAGGAAGCTGAATTTACTTCCTGGTTTTACTAACTACTGGTACTTCTCTGAGAAATCAAAAGTCAGTTCACTGACTTTTTGCAGAAACAACGTAAATTTTAGTAGGTTTCTCCAGTGCACTGTCTGGTTCACAATTTTGAAATAATTTGGTGAAGTTGTAGTAAATAAGAGAAGCAGGCTGCTTAAATACACTGGTCTCCTAATTTCATTGCAGAATGTTCTTCTATACTGATATCAACTAAAAACTTTAATTTAGGATCTCCTCCCAGTATAGGAAGTTGTGAGGATGTGACGAGATGCTTCATCACATAGTCAGCAATATCTTCATGTTTCGCTTTAATTTCAGTACTGACAGGAAAGTACTGAAATTAAAGTACAGGAGGGGTGTTGCAGGTGACAGATTATTCCCAAAAATGTTGCAGTAGGTTTATTTACATATTTATTTTTTTAATTTGCTGCTTTGGGAGGAGTTGGGGGATCATGGGAGACACCTAAATGGAGTGCAAAGCTCCCAGTGGTCAGTCTCCTTTTGAAGTGCACAGCTGCAATTTGTAGTTCAATGTTAAACTATTTTTTTCAAAGTTTTAAACTAATCATGAGAGTTGATACCAAGGCTGCTGCTTCTTCTCAAACCTGAGAAAATATATGATCTAAGATGTTTTCATTTGCTATTGGCCATGGTAATGAGGGAAAATAACAGAAAATTACTCATGTAAACTTTCCCTGTCAAGCTGAAATGTATCCATCATGCATTCATGCTGTTTTGAATAGTAATTACAACTGGTGTTACTGGTTGTATTTCTAATTCCTCACTACATTGTGTGTAGCTTTATAGAATTTACCCAGAGTGCTTTCTGGTACTTCCAAGAACACTTTATGGTGTAATAGTATGGTTCCATGCTCTGTAGGAAAATCACATTGAAATGAGTTCTGAAAGTGAGAGGACCCCAAAAAGCTCTTCTATGTTTTTCTGTGGTGTTTTTTTTTTTTTATTGGGTTTTTTTTATTTTTTTTTTTTGGTGTGTGTGTTTTTGAGTTTCATTTTGTTTTGGTGTTGTTGTGGTGGGTTTTTTTTTTGTTTTGTTTTTTTTTGGGTTTTTTGTTTGTTTTTGGTTTTTTGTTTGCTTTGTTTTTTTCCCACTGTGCAATTAATTGAAATAAGTCAAACTCCTTACCAGATGTTCTGCAGGTCTAGTGGCAGGAGGGGATTGCCTATTTACCATGTGCTTTTTTCGTTTTCCTTCAAAGATGATTTAAAAAAAAAAAAAGTTTCCCCCCTGCAGCCAGTACGTGAGAACAGGTGAAAGAGAAGAGTTAGAGAGAAAGAGACAGAAAGTAAAAGAAAATGGAATCCTTAAAGGCTGTTTCAGGTTTTAGCTGCCTTTTTACTCAGAGCTTATAAAAACAAGTCTGGAATGTTAATTGGAGAAAAAAAAATGAAACTTTTCTAGTCCTGCTCAATACAGTGTGTGTTAAAATTTTATTTCCCTTCTGGTAACGTAGCCTCAGCTATATACCATTACTAGTCATGCATGGCTGGGATTAAATGAGTGGTGGTTCATCTGCTTAGGTGGGATATAGTTCTGGCAATTAATGTTGGAAGCAGTAGTGTAAGCTGGTGTGTAGTTGAGGCCTCATCTCAGTTCCATTTTTATACCCTGTATATAAAGTTGAAAGACATCTTAGCATAGTGGGGGCATGGGGATAGGTAGCAGGGGTGGAGAGAGGGGGGGAATGGCAGGGAGGGATGTTTCTTTGGGATGTTTGGTGTTTTTTTGAGTTTTACTGGGAGGTGGTTCTCCTTTAAGATGTGTAAAAAAAAAAATCATGAAACAAAATTAAAACAGTGACTTTATAGACAGACTGGCAGAGGTGATGTTATCTTTCACTGTGGTATCTGGTACCAAACACTATGACACTGAAAAGAAATGCACTATTAATATGGTATCAGTAATCCTTGTATTTCTAGTGCATAAATTGAAATACTTCTTCAGTCATTCAGAGTATGGGTGTGTTTCTGAAGAAATGGACGAATTATGTAATATAAAGCTGCAGATATGATCTCTGGAATGTGCTGTACTATCATTTATATTTTAAATAGCTCTGATACAACTTGAGATTAAGTTTGCATTATACATTCCACTAAATGGCCTCTTCTGCTGTTTTAACTTTGCAGAATTACCTGAAGCTTACCATGCCAAGTTGTATGGTTTAGGCTTCAATTAAAGCAGTGAAAAACTTTTCAAGAATGTACATGGGCAAAAAAGTCCTAGTATTTTAAAACTAAATGCACAATTTATTTATTTTTCTGTGAGAGGTTGCTAAAATGAGTACTTTTATAATTTTGTCTGGAAGTCTGCCCAGATTTAAATGACATAGGTCATGTTTGGATTTGAGCGCAAAAAAGTTACCCTGCTGTGTGCTGTGCCTCCAGGCAGTTTCCCTTACTGAGTCTTAAAGGACAGGAATGCTTACTCCAACCTGAGAAAGCCATGTAATTGCTGTTGTGAGTTTCTGTGATTTGGAGAATGGGCTGAGTTTCCTGTGTTGTAAGCAAAAAACTATGGCTTTTTTTCTGAAATCTCAGCTTTTATGAAGGAATTGTGTTTTAGACAGGAAGATACTGTGATGGAGCGCAGTAGTCTGGAAGTGTACCCATCCTTCGTGGTTTGTGGACTCTTTGGAAGAATACAGTGAGAGTGAGTTGGGTGGAAAACTAGGACTAACTAAAGAAATGAAGAATTGTATCCTCCATAGGTGGAAAATGGGACTTGTGGGTGGAGAAAAGACAGTTTGGGAGTAGGAGAAGGTTTGGGATGAGGAAAACAAAATGTATGTGTCTGCTAAAGGAAGCTGCTTTCCAGAGCCTGGAGTAAAACCAGAGTTTTGGAGTCTTGCCATGTCTTTGCTGTCAGGAAATATCTGTGAAACCCAGAGGCAAATTGTCTCATTCCTCCTATGCAGTGGGACAGTATCTTCTTCTGCTGTCAGTTAATACCTTACTTCATGTGGCAGAGATCTTTGGATGGAAAAATGCCAGCCTAGCTGACTGCTTGAATTTAGTAAGTTACCAGAGAGGAGCAGAGTTGTTTTGTGGCAGTAAAAGTGATCCATTAGATGCACACAGATGAGAACTTTCAGTCATGCTTGTTTTGGAAGAGTGATGTTTCTGATATTGGGGGAGTTTCAGGCAGCAGTTCTCTGAAGCATTACTAGGTTTTTTTGTTTGGTAAGGTCTTGAATATCATAGGGAAAAGATCACATCTTTCATTGCTTTATAGTGTTTCACAAGATTGTTCATAAAGGTCTACTTCCCAGCAGAGTATGATTCAGACTTTTTAGAAAACGTCTCTTGGCGTTGAACAAGCAAATGGTAACTGAGACAATAAGATATAGACCAAGACAGTGCATATTTATTTACATGGAAAGAAGAATGGGGTTTATTGTTGAGGGTGATATTTTATTGATGTGGGGCCTAAATATGCAGTAATAGGAATAATTGTTACTGATTAGTAATAGGGATTGAGGCTTAGAAGTCTGAAAATTATTTCAGTTAATAATGGCATTGTTTTGCTATTTTGGAACCAAGAGTATATGATTATATTGTCATAGTTCCCAGGATAGTTACATTGTGCAACTCTAAAAGTATTAGTAGTAGTTTATCAAGGAATAACTACCTCTTCACATTCCTGAAGAGTGTGCAATTGTTTTTTGAAGAAAGGCTGTGGTTTTGTTTTATTAGGTTTTAGTGGATTGCTATTGTGAGAGCGTACATAACCATGCCACTAGGAATCTCCTGTCAAGCAGCCTAAGTTACCCATGTACCTTTACAAGGGCATCTCCAAGGTAGATCAGACTTTTACTGACCCAAATACTCTGAGGGCTGTTTTGATGCTGGCTGACTCACTTGTCAAGGCAAATCTGCGTAATGGGGAACTGATGTTATATGCAAATCAAATACTCTGTGTAAAATGAAAAATAAGGTTTATTAGAAGACTCAACCTAGTCTGTTTTATTCTGATTACTTCTAGAGTAGTACCACTCACCAAATACTAATGTCTGTTTACGTAGTAGGCAGGCCAGCTATATTCTCATTATTGTGAGTGAAAGCTCTGTTATGATTGAAATGGGTGAACTAGTTTACTGTGTTAGTTGAAATGTGAGTCCACCTAATAGAGCAGGTATCACTGTAGTTCTAAAAAGCAGGTATCTGTTTGTCATGTAAAGGAGCAAAAAGAATGTGACTCTACTTTGACCTCTGAGAGTCAATGGGATTTTGTTATAGTATAAAAATATTGTTAATGGAGATTTTTTGGAAAAGTTTTGTTATTTTTTGACGGAAATGAAACTTTGTAAGATGGTCTAAGTAGGTTTTAACATACTCAGTTGGAATTAAGTTGAACATTCCATTCACTATGTGGAATAAGGAATAAAACAGGACAAATAAGAGTTAATAGCTTTCACTGCAGTAAAAGAAATGTTCTTATTTCTCACTTTGTCAGAGGGTGATGATGGTAGCTGTAGTTGATTCCGTAAAGTTTTGCTGGCTCTGCATGTTTAGTTGCCTTGCTGATTTCCTGCTGGTTGGTAATGTGTTGAGTCAGGTGGCTGAACTAATGTGTGGTACAAAAGGATGGATAGCAATTAGATTAGTATACTAATATGTCACTTCATTTTAACTTATGCTCAAGTCTGAAAAAAGTAATCAGCTTTAGTAAAAATTACAATTGCCAACAGCCTACTTTTTTAACCTTGAATTTAGGTCTCAGTCATGTGAGATTTAGTTTGATGGTTGCCAGGTTTCACTTCCCTGGAGAAGCATGTTTACATAGGTATATTTATCTTTTAGAAGATTATTGAGGTGTATGTATTTGCAGTGAATTCAAGCACACTGTTTTTTTTTTTTCCTCTACATTGATGAAAAATCAGCTTTTCAAAGCTAACTGGTTATCCTAATCATGGTGCTGAAGTTGTTTAACAGTTGTAATAGAGGAACTCAGTGACAATATTTAAGTAGTTTTTTTCTGTATGTTTAACCAGAATAAATACAAGCATTTTTAAATTTCTTTCAAGATCTTGGTTGAAGTATTTAATGACAGTACTAAAATTTTTTACTAGTTATATTTCTCATGTATAAATTTTTGTCATTGGTTGTGTTTATGTAATATATTACATTTTTCAGTAAGGTTCCTGTTAGCATATGTATTGTTCTTAGTAGATTTTTTAAAATCATGTTTTGACAACCTTCTTTTAATCAGTTCTATATTTGGTACAGCTGTTGTCACTTTGTTTTAGCTTATACCTTGAAGAGCTTTTCTAGGAGTACCTATTCACAGAGTTAGAGAATGGTTTTGGTTGGAGGGACCTTAAGGATCATCTGGTTCCAGCTTCTCTGCCATTTTTAACCAAATTTATTTAGTTAAATTTTATGCACAGTACTCCATGGGAAATCCAGCTTAGCATTGGTCTGTTTCTTGAGCATTCATAATTGTGTTTGTTTAGTACTCTCTGTCTATGGTAAACTTGTCATATGTCTTACAGACTTTCATGTTGTTTTAAAAAAGTTCTTCAGTGTGTTTGAAACGTGGCATAAGTAATAAAAGTGGACTAATATGTCTGGATGGAACATTTACTGTAGAATTCGATTTTGAAGTGTTGTCCTGCAGGAGTACATGTTTGGTTATTCTATATCCAAGTCATGAGTTTTCAGGTGTGTTGGATGTGTATAATCTTTTAACACAGGTAGGTAATGCTTAATTTATGGTTGTAGTTTGGTCAGCTGTGTTGTCAAATTTCTTAAGCTACAGTCTTGGTTTTGTACTTGGTTAAGTAGAGATAAGGATTAAATAGAGATTTTGTTTATGTACGGACTAACTCTAGGAAGTCTTCCAATACTTAAAAGTTAATTTGTAGTTGCACAATGCATCTTTGCAATGTAATTTATATCAGAGCAGTGCAATAGTTAATGTATTTCATGTTGTGGATGACTAACTGGTCAGTGCTGGTACTTGTCAGCCAAAAATAGTTACTTTCTTAGTCTTGGGAATAAAATGCTGACAGCACTAGGTAGGGCAGCATTTACAGCAATGCTGTGTGATGGGGAGCAGTGTGTATAAAAGTGGGATTGTGTTACTCTTGTGCATGATCAGCTAAGAAAAAGTAAATTAGGAATGAGAGGCGCTAGTCAGTCCTATTCAGATGGATTAGGTTCCAGCTGAAGTGATGAAAGCTGTCGGGTTGGCCTCTTATGAAATTGTTCTTCAGGAAGACATAGCGAATGACATTTCTTACAGGTACTGGAATAGCTTTGTTTTGACATGCTAGCAGGTTAGAATTGGAAATGTTCAATTTATTAACTAAGCCAATTAACTCTAGGTATGCTTGCTTTCTCGCATTTTGGTGTTTCTTACAGTATTAGTTAAATTCTTTAGTTGATAACTGACAACTAGTTTCTTTAGATGTCAAAGATTCAAAACCTATAGTGCCCAAATACAAATTTTTATGATTATAAAGTGTTTTCATCAGCATCTCAGTATCAATGTAGTTTTTATATATTTTTTTAATAAAGAAGGCATAATGTTAATATGTTACAACTAATCAGCTAATAATAATGACTGATTTTTTTCTCCCCTTTATCTCATGAAGCATATAGGGCATCTAGTGGTTTTCAATATATCCAGTGATCACTGTGTGCATAAACTGTAGAAGACTGAGTTTTGTAATGCAGAAATACATACAAAATTGTTAAAAATGGGCGGAACAAAGGAGGATATGCATCTCCACTTCCCAACATTTCCTGAACTACTTTATATAAGCGACCAAGTTTTGTGTTTCTTCAGATTGCCTTTGTACATTAAAATGTATGAAATTTACTTTGGTCTTAAAACTATTACTGAAAGAGAGAGAAGGCTCACATAACATCACTGTGTTAGTGAATAGGTAGTTATTTTTGGGTAGTCATGGAATTAAAAAAAAAAATCCCTCTCTCTTTTCATTCAAAAGACAGAGTACATTAACCAATGGAATGCTTTCTTGTACTTGCTGACTGTGGAGGATCGTTGTGAGATGGTTCCCAAAGACTGGGAAAATAGCTGCATGTTCTCCAGGTTGTTCTTTGAAATTGGTGAGTTTTAAGGTGCACCCTTGAATACAGGAAGGAGATTGGTGCTACTGTTTAGTTTTCAACTGGAGTTTTTTAGTAGTTTTTACTTTTCTGTTCCAAGAATAAGCAACTCTAAAGTTTAGGTAACTCAGTTGTAGTTTTAATTTTATGGTGAACTTCAAAACTCATTATTTAGTAAGGGACGATGCCAGAAATCTGTTTAAATTAATTTTGTTTGTTTTAAAGGTTGTAAAATAGTGTCTTGCCCTTTTATGCACTTCTTGCACTTACTGGCAGGATAGCATAGTGTGGGATTTCGGTGCTGATATCCAGTGATTTTGATATTAATTAGGCTGTTCTGTTCTGAAGTGCTCAAGATACATTTTGAGAATGTTCTGGCTTTACTGGAGAGCTTCCTGTTATATGACTTCATAGTTGTTGAACATAAATACAGTATTTCATATGCAGAAGATACCTGTGGAAAATGGACAGCAGTTGATTCTGTTGTGAAAGGAGGATGGCATTGTGTGTGGCTAGAGAAGGTCCACTGCAGACCAGTCAGTCTACATTGCTCACAAAGATCGATTTCAAAAAAAAAGAGTGTAAACAGAGGTAACGTTTTTTTTGTAATAAAATAACCACCTGAGGAACTAAAACTGTGGAAGTTCTGTCTGAGCTGATACTGTCAACTGATGTTTTTAAAGTGTGCCAAGTTAACACTGTTGTTTAAATCTCATAGATGGCTCCTTTCTTTAATCTTCCTGATCATTAGTTGTTCACAAGGAGTAGTTTTACTGCAGATTCTCCCACATTTAAGATATTCAAGTTGTTTATAATTATGGTTACTGACAAATATTTGGTTGATGCTGCTGGGTATGGAAAGAAAAACAGACGAGAACTTTGAATAGCTCTAGAAGCTTCATGTACATTTAACTGTGCTACATGTAACAAAGGGAAGAACTTGAGGAGCTGGAGAGAGTCCAGAGGGCAGCAGAGCTGGTGAAGGGTTTGGAGCAGAAGTCCTCCAGCAGAGGATCAGCTGAGGAGCTGGGGATGTTTAGCCTGGAGAAAAGGAGGCTCAGGGAGACCTTGTCGCTCCCTACAGCTCCCTGAAAGGAGGATGTAACCATGTGGGGCTTGGCCTCTGCTTCCAGGCAGCCAGAGACAGAACGAGAGGACATAGTTTAAGGTAAGACTGGACGTGGCATTTAATGCTGTTGTCTAGTCAATATGTTGGTGTGTTTGGTCACAGATTAGACTGGATCTCAGAGGGCTTTTCCAACCCAATTGATTCTATTATTCTGTAAGTATTTATGGGTAAAAGTTTGCTACAGGAAGCTAGAGTAGATTTTTGAGAGGGTGGTAGTTAAGCCTGATGCAAATATGAGCCCCTAGATCTGCTTCAATAGTCATGCTGTGCTCAGGGACTTTGGTTTTACAGTTTTCTCTCTATCAGCTAATTACTCACCTCAAGAAACTTTCCATTTTCCAGTGCTGCTCATTTGGGTGCGGATGGATAGTGTATGACAGTTGCTGTATCATGTTAGTTGAATATGCCAAGTAGACTGCTGAAAAGTTCTTTAAAGTATCCTCTTGGGAACTTATAAACTGATTTTTACGTTAAAGATATTTAGATTTTTGGAGCATAGTGCTGGGATATGATGAGACAAATACAAGAACTTCATCTCAAATACACAGCTTTTGGAGTTTACCAAGAAAATGAGGAGACTATATTTAATCTTCTTTATATTATTTTTTTAAGCAAATGCAGATTGCCACTGGCAACTTTAGTGCAGGAATTATGAACTTTTTCAGACCTCCTCTGGCCTTTCTGACATACCATAATGTTAAATAACATAAATGCAAGTTTTAGTAAGTGAAAGCAAATGCATGACTGTTTTAAATTTGCCAGTTTATTACGTCTGAGTTCAGTGTCATGCTTTAGACCCAAATTGCTGTATATGAAAATTTGTCAGAAGTAGAGTATTTTATCAGCTTTGCTTGATCCTATTTTTTTTTAACTCTGTGTTGGTTTCTGAAGGACAAATGCTATGAATCTTGTTTGCCTGATGCTCAGGCATTTCACTGCTTTAATATTAGGGATGGGGAGTGTAAATGCTTGCCAGCATTTTAGATTGTGTACTGATGATGCATGCAGGGTACAAGTTCATGTAGCACAGTATTAAAAATGGCTTGGTTTTTTTGCTAGCATTGCTATTTCTGCTGCATCAGCAGTAGTAGCAAACAGCACTGGTGTTAACAGTGAAGACTGTTAAAATTGTGATGAATAAAACCAGCTATTTCTTTGCCAAGTAAGCATACTAAAGCTGTTAGATTAGAAAACACATGAGTTGCAATGTTCCACCAATAATAAAGCACTTTAAAGCTTTCTGTTGACATTTATACAAAGAGAACAGATGAGTATGCTCTATTTCGTTTTGAAGTCACTTTCATACAAACCTTACAACTGCCACAAAAGAAGGAGTTTTGCAGGCTCTTCTTGCAAAAAGAAATGATTGAATTTTGACACAAGAGTGCTGACAAATTGCTCGAAGTGCTGCCCACTTATCATTGGACTGACAGTTTAATCATTGAAAATGTACTGCTAGATTGAGGAGCAAAAAAGAAATACCTATAATTTTTCCAAGGCATTAAAAGATTTAAATTTCATTGAAATTTGAAATGCAAAGTTTTGTTTTTGTTTTTGTTTTTTTTTTTTTGTTTTGTTTTGTTGGGGTTTTTTTTTGTGATACACTTGAATGACTTTTTTGCCATATTCTCAGTGCTAATGTTGAGTGTTTTGTACTTTTACATTTCTTCTGAGAGACTGTCTGTTGGTCTAGTGGATTAATGGTGTGATGGTTTTCACTTTGGTTTTTCTTCTAATTCTTTTTAAATAAAAATTGTAAAATTTGGTACCTGCTGTATACCAAATTTTAAGTTTGATACATGCTGTGTCAACAAGATTCTTTTTGTGCAGGTGATGAGCTCAGCACACTACTCACGTTGTAGTTTGAGTTCATGCACTACCTTAGTCTTTAGAACACTTTCAAGAGATATTATAATTCACTGGTCTTCAGAGATTTTAAGTAAGAGCAGAATATAACAGTTTCCTACTTTCTCTGCTTTTTTTTTACCATTATTAGTTATATTTTTCCATATTTTTGCAATGTTATTGGATGCTGTTGACACACTGTGTATTATATAAAACTAAGCTGTATTTAGTTGCAATTGGATAATGCTTTAATGGTACACAGAATTGGTGTCCTGCATGTATAAGTCGTCGATCTGTATTCAGTGGATTTGGATCCTGTGAAGTGGTGGTTTCTGTAATCTTTTTTTTTTTCTGGTTTAGGGACTTACCTGATACCAAAAAAAAAACCAAAAAAAAAACAAAAAGGGAAAAAAAAAGGTACTTAAAAGTAACTCTAAAATGCCTAAAGTGGTGACCTGGCAGCAGTTGTGTGCAATAAAAACACTTGGTAAAAATACTAATTGCACATATTTTGTTGCATTAAAAAAAAACCTACACTGCATTGTAGTAAAGAATGAGAAGATACTTGATTCAGTTAGTTCCTCACTTGCCCCCTCAGTGCTAATCTCGTGCATTTGAGTGGACTCAAAGTGGTCTCTGATATATAGTCATTAGAATTCTTCACTTTTTGCAAAAAGCTATTGTGGAAATATGAAGGTGTTACTTGCGCTTCAGTTTAGTGTCATAGTCTGTAAGAAAAAAATACAATAATTATTTTTGCCTGTCAAAATGCTTAAAATTACGCTGCATGTAAAAATTTTGATGTCGTTGATACTTTGGGCATAACTTGGTTTCTCTGAGAAAGCAGAGAACTGAAACTGATGTTTTATGGCATCAGTGAGATCCAAGTACCATGTAGATTTTTAGTTACATGAACATAACCGCTATTCTTACCATAACTCTTAAACTTTTAACTTTAAACATTTTTTCCTAACTTTATTATTTTTTCATATGGAAACTAGCTGGTGCCTGAGAATCTTTCAAAGCTTGATGCTTTACTTGGTTAAGGAAGCATGCCTGCTTGTGTTAGAAGATGATTAGTGTTTTGATTAATTCTGTATCTCTTCCTGATTTTGACTGTTGGATTGGTCCAGTCCCACTTGCTGTGTATTGTAAAAACAATGAATGATAGTTAAGGTCCTCTTCTGTTAGTTTCAAAAATGAAATTCTGTGTGTGTTGATGACTTAATACGGTTTTAGGAAAAAACATAAGCTGAGAGTTGCGTCAGTTTAACACTGTTTAAATGGATGTAGCTAAATTGGAATATTAGAAGATTTGTTTTAATTCTTCAAATTCTTAGTTTTAGCTCAAACTGCAGTCAGGAATGCATCAATTTAAAAACAGTAAGTCTGCTGGTCTTCCAAAAGATACAACTTTATAATGTAGGAGCTTTAATGGTGAGAAATAGTAAAGCTGTGACCACTGGTGATGAAAGTGGTTTGCAAAGTGGTGGAAGGATTTGAATCTTTTCAGTGATTTCCTACTCTGAGTATTCTTACAGAATGGTTTATGTAGACCTATTTTATGTTGCAACCCAGCAGTCTTAAACACATGTGCAGTCTTACTTCCTCTGAAGGAATAACTGACAGTTGAAAATGAGTAACTTTTTTATGGTGTCTAATGTGATGACAAACACTCACATGAACACTGTTCTTTGTGTGTTCAAGGGGGCAGAATGCTCTAAGTTTAATGAAGAAATCAAAACAGTACATATCTGTAGACAGATGTAAGCAGTATAAACAGGATATCCTGCTTGAAAACATATCTTACTTAGAAAGGTATTAGATTGAAAAAATATGTTCTGTAGATAAAGGAAACAAAAGATTACATTACTTGTATAGTTTCAGGGACAGAGCAAGAAAAATGTCCTCTGGACCAGAGTGCATGTCATTGCTACCATGGCTAACTAGGTCATGCTGTATTAAGGTGGGAACAAGATAAAGATATTGAAACCAGTTTGTCTTTTCTTTTAAATTTATTCCTCCACTACTGTGATGTGGGCAAGACAAATTTGTCATTTACTGCTAAACTTACTGATTAGAATGTTGAAATTCTTTTGAGTTTCTGCTTTTACCTATAGTGGAGATGGGTACTTATATCCTTTCAGAAACCTATTAATGCATTGACAGAACTCACAGGTTTTAGAGATATGGGGAAGCTGCTGTATGCCCTTAATTTTTTTTTCAGTCATATTTATGATTATAGGTATCTCTCTTTACTAACACTCCGTTAAATCTTTAGAGTGTTATACAATGTAATTACCGCTTCAGCATTAAGACAGAGGTAAAGAATCTAGAATTGTACTTAGATGTTCACTTGGAAAGTAAAGCTTCCTATATTGTTGAATCAGTTTTCTTTCTGTGAGAGGGAAGAATCTAAAAAATTGTAAATGTGAAGGAGCTAAAGCTTTATAAATGAACTTGAAAATTGTGATTTCATAAGAAACATACCAAAGAAGCTCTTGGGCAAGGGAAAACCTACTTGGTAGTGTGTCAGAAATGTAAAATAAGTTAAATAAAAGACTGTTTACTTGACTTCCTTTTTTTCTTAATATGTGATTTCCATGCTAAAAATAAAAAGGTGTGCTTGGAGGATTTGACCTTCCTACTTTAGCACTGCTCCTCAGATTTTTAGGTATTTTGATGTATTTCAGAACAGAATAAAATGGTACTTTCTGCAGCTTAAGAGAGCAGAACTTTTATCTCCTCTAACGTGCTGCTGGTGTTGCTTTCTGAAACCTTATTTTAATCCTGGTAAACTTGAGGGCGGTGCTGAAAATACAGTACCACATAATTCTGTCTATACACATTACTGCCTAAAGCAAGTGGCAAAGTTGCAAGATACTCAAGAGACTATAATCTTGAATTGGGTGTAATGGAGACCATAAAAGGAAAGGTTATGTCATCAAAATTCAATACTTTGTATGGAGTCTTGTTGAGGCACCAGAGGTGTGATTGAACAAGAGACAGGTATGTGAGAAAACTGCTGTTAGTGGTAAAAAAAACTAATCTTGAAGATGTGTAGAAGGATTCAAGCAAAATGTCAAAAAACTCAGGAGGCATATCAAACAGAACTTCAGGAGTTGTGCATTTGAGAGAATGCATGTGGTCAGCTGCACTAATACCTTAGGAAGGAAGATGGGTTGTACTCCATCTGTAGTTAGGAGTGAGAGACAATAGGCTAACAAGAGATTTGATCTAATTATTTTATAATTCAAGTAGTAGTCCTTCCATTCTGTCAAATTGAAGAAAAGTGGAAAGAAAGTTTCACAGTTAATGTGTTCTGCAGAAGTGGAATTTTGAGGCTGGATCAGCAGTTAAAGAAAACTGGGAATGCCTGTTTGTTTCATATGTTGCTTCTGAATGTTTCTTGTGAGGCCTTGGAGAAAGTATGTAAGACAAGAGAAAAGGTAAAATTCCAATAAGCAGAAGAAATGGTATCACTTGAGGAGCAAGTGATACTGGTGGCTGATGTAGGTGACTGTGCCTGTCCTGATGTTTGTTGCCATTACTCCTGGCTTGAATGTAGAGAGAGAAAATACAAACTTACATGCCAAGAAAACTAAAGTTTAGGTGTTTGGTCCTGTAGTGGAGTTTTCTACTTCACTGAGTTGGTAGATGTCTTCATCCTCTACAAAGTTTGAGATGTAATAGGTAGCTTATGTTTCTCAGCTTGTGAGGGGTAGTCTTCAAGCCAGCTCTCATACTATCTGTGCATGTTCTGAATGTTTGGCTTTCAAGTGTCATGAATGTGTCAGGATTATTTGCAAAAGAAAGATTAAAATAAAAATTCATTTTCTCCTGTGAAGATTATGATATCCAATATTAGTGATTATATTCTGCATGAAAAATACATTTTAAAAGGAAAATTTTTATTTATAGTTGGCAGCTACTGAGTAGCTGCCAACTATACATAAAAATGACCATGTTGCTGCTTAAGTTTCAGTACTTCTACAGACTGTCTAGCTTGTTTCAGTGTAGTGTAAATTAATGGAAAATCAGAAGAGAATGAAAAGGGAACAAAGTATGCCAAAACATAGTAGTATTTGTTCAAAGAGATGTGCTAAAGAATTTGTGCTCATTGCCAAAATTGTCTGTGTAGAAGGAGATGAGGATTTTTTTCCTTCTGCTATGATTATATGGTGACAAAATTTGTGTTCCCCATTGTAAACAGGTGTTAACTACCAAATCATGATACAGTACAGGACTGTGTCAGTTTCCAGCAGAGAAACAACTTGCTCCAGAGTATGTGTTTCAGAGATGTCTCCTTTATGATCTTCTTCCCCACCCCACAGCTTTTCAGGTGGTGAAATCTCAGCTATTAATCATTTGCCAGAGAAGAAACTGATTATGAAACAGATTCTATTAATCTCTTGACTGCTGCTAGAGTTTCAAGTGACTTCTTTCTGTATTTAGATGAAAACATAAGATTTCTGTTTTCAATGTCTTGTTTCATTCTGGAAGTTTTGAAAGCAGTTGTTTCAATTCTAAGTAAAAGACTGGATTTACTGATTGCTTTGTTTACAGCCCATGATATTGTTAGTCTTAATGCTTTGGGAACAATCCTGTTTAAATGTTAGTTTTTGGTTTGAAACTTGGTTAATACATTAATTTTGACTAGTTCGTCAGTGATACTGAAATAAACTCCTTGAGACCATTTTTACACTATTTGGAACTCCGTAAGTTATGAAATGCAGAACTTCTGATTCTTAGAGCAGCAATTACAATACCACGTTTAACAGATTTAGAAGTCAAATGTGACTTCTTGTTAAATGTCTTTTTTGGTTAAACAAAAGGAAGCTTTTTGTTCCTTATCAGACTGTTAAAGCTTAGTGACGCTAATGTAGATTTGAATTAAATTACCCATTTTTAACTACTTTGTAACTACTAAACTGCATCTTCTAAGTAAATACTGTAAGGTGTGAGTAACATAGGTGCAAATGCTAGAAACAGGACTTACAAGTTCGCCATCGACATTCCCTGGTGCTCTTGAGGAGTTTTTAATTACTTTGAAATAAAGTAGTAGGGCTTCTGGGTGCACAGAGTGCTTGCCCAGGTCTGTGATACCACACTTGAGTTTGTTATTTTTGTTATCTCTTTGGGGATAGTCAGTAGAACAGTATCTAACAGTTTGTTGTCATAACACGTGCTCATGAACTTCACCATTAAGTTGTCCTATTTCCCATAGCTGAAAGATGCTCCTTTTTATTTCCAAGCTATAGTTAATCCCAGAACTAGCAGATGTACTGTATAGATGCATTTTTTTATTTTTTATGTTGCGTACAGATTTCTAAATTTTTTTTGCTTTTTAGATGCTTTATTATTAAAAAAACATAAAAGAACTGTTTTTATACACCTTCTAAATGATGTGAGCAATCTTCTAAGTGTTCTGAGGAGGTGCATGTAATTTTTACTTCAATAGCTGAATTCCATAAACAGAATGAGTAGGCAGCAAATTTACAGACATGAAAGATGTTGAAGGATGGGTACTGCAATTAAAAAAAAAAGACCAGTTGAAATCCCCAAAATAAAACAGAAGAAAAAAGACAAAACCAGAGCAGATTTTTCAGTTAACTATGATGTTCATGAGAAGAGGAAGAAAATGGCATTAAGATTTGGGAAATAATAAAAAGGCAAGACTGTAATGGTAGATTATAATTTGTTACTGTATTTAATGCCTAATATACGTTTTTCCCCCCACAGAAATTAGCAGAGTACGGAAAGACATGTATAACGACACATTAAATGGTAGTACGGAGAAGAGAAGTGCAGAATTACCAGATGCTGTGGGACCTATTGTGCAGTTACAAGAGAAACTATATGTGCCTGTAAAAGAATATCCAGATGTAAGTATATCTTTTTAGTCACTAAATTATTTTTTTGATCCTCGTGGTTGTCTTTAAATGTAAATTTCATGTGATGCTACCCTTGGATCACGCTGAGTTGCTTTGGATACTAGGGAATTGGTGTATGTTCCATTTACTTGATTTGCAGCGAGTGTGAGTGGAAGAAGGTTGTGTTAAATACAAAATCAGTATGGATTGCTAAACCTTAGACATAAGTTCCTAATTTTCATGTTCATTCAGTGTTTTCCGTCCTGAGACGCTTGTGAAGTGAATTTTAAGAGGAAAGTATTTCTTGGGTTGGTGCTTTTTTCTTCTTGGTGTGCCTCTTAAGTGAGCTGCAGAATGCTTTGAAGCCTGTTAAAGACATTTTGGAGACTGTACTTAGTCTCAATTACTGTTTGTCCCATACCTGTGTAACCAGTTCTATTGCTTATAGAAGTGACTTTATCTCAGGTTTGGTTGTCCTGTCCTCTCCCCTTGCACCACCCTGCTTAAGCAGAACTCTTTGCTTGCCTGTCAGTATTGTGCACTCCATGGGGTGTTCTGTTCCAGTGTACACTTACCTTCTGAAGGAGAATGGTTTCATTTAACTGGAACTCTTTTGAATTAATCTGATCTGAAGTGTTTTAAAAACTACTTGGGAAGAACAGTCCTTTCAAAATCTACCCCAACTACCCCCAACCATTTTCATTGATCAGTGACAAAATAGGAAACTGTGTTATTCTTCCCTAATAGAATTTACAGGTAAGGGATTTGCACATTAAAGTGATATAAAGTGGAAGAAAGTACAGAACAGCAAAAATGGAGGTAACACTTGGGTATTTCTGTGGCTTTTCTTTTTATGCTTAATTAAATTAAACTCTCCAAATGGAGTTTTATTATTTCAGTGCTGCTTAGAACATACAGGCCTCTAAATAGACCTCACTGTGCCATGCTCCATTAAGAAAATTAAGTGCAAGTCCTTATTCAGAGCAGAATACTTACACAAATGTCTTTTCTCCCTTTTCAAGTTTTCATATAGTTGTCTTGCTTTGGGATTAAAATACCCGTACTGGAAAAAGTGTTCAGGGAATTTGCACTGGCACTAAGGACATCTCTCTTCCCTTGTATTGCATTTTTCTTCCAAATTGAACATATGTGTGTCTGTCTATATCTGTGTACATGCATACATGTCCCCACACCAAAAACAGTAATTCTTTTGAAACTCCTCAGTTGTTACAGATTTTTGAGGGTGATTGTCCTATGGAGTTGTTCCACAGAGCCATGTAAATAGCTCTGGACTTTATACCTCCAGATATCTTAGAATTATATTGCTTAGTGGCTTTTTAGAACATTTCTTAGTTATTGAAATCTTGGTTTCATAACTTGACAGTGTATTCTTTTTGAAGAGTTGCTTTAGTTATTTGTTGCAGTTTTTACCAAACTTGAAGCCTGTTGTATGAGGATTATGAGTAAGAAAAAAGGTGTTGGATTTCCCTTAACTATTAAGCTGCTCTTTTAGAAATCACGGGTTTAGTGGCTTAGCTCTTCACTGTCAGTTAATTATCAAATATAGTGTAAATGAGCAGGAAAGAGTTTGTCTGTAGTTTCTGACAAAGAAATTATTTCACTAGCTACTGCTAGCTCTTTGTTTTCTTTTAGAAGAATGGCCTTGAAGAGGTCACTAATTTATTTTAATAAACTCTTAGGCATTCGGAAGTTGGAGAAGCTTGTGATTTGTGTACATGTGACCCGGAATAAAAAGGCTGTTGGCTCTTTTGCGGTGATTTGAAGTGTGTGCTAGAAAATGCAAAGCTTCTGCCACTATGGTGGGATCTGGCAGTTCAAGCTTCACTGGGGAGCCAAGCCTGGTGTTCTCTGTGTGCTCCTGTATTTGTTCATTGCTACTTGGAGTGGGATCTGCACAGCCTTAATAATTGGTTAATCAACTAGAATATACCACTACATACAAATAAAAAGCTGTGATTTGGTATGTAGGCCATTTCCAAAATATTTTTGCAAGTTAGAAATTAAGTAACCTGCTTTGGATTCAGGCTAGCACAGCATTTAAATGGTCTGAAGTACAGTGATTCCAACTTAGTTTTAAAAAAAGTGTAAAATTCACATATAAGTATTAATTTCAGCAGTGTAGGTAAATATGTGTGTAAAGAGAGAAATTGTTATCTGTGAGAATTTTCACAACACTACGTGAAACTTCTTACTCATATTCAGCAATTTAGTTGTTACCACATATAGGAAAGACATGCTGTATAGGCTATGAGGGTGGGTTTCTCAGATAAATCTAGTTGATTCTTTCTATTGCCATAATTTTCTTCCAACTGACTATCTTGTATACATTACAAAGATACAAAGTTGGAGAGACCTAAAGTTGTCCAGAGAATAATGACCAGAAACTGGTTTTCTGATGTTTATTTAATAATATTTTTAGTAACAGAAATAAAAAAAAAAAATCAGCAAAATATTAGGGTGTTCTAATAAGCTTTTGTTATGGTATATATTTTTGACTTAGAATTTAGAGCATATTGGTTAGTTGACTGTAGTGAATACTGCATAGTACTATAGTGACATTTTGTGCACAGAATCCTAAGTTACCTGTGAGGCATAAAAATAGTGGTCTACTGTAAGTTTAAATAAACAGGGATTATATGTGTGTATGTATAAACATACACAAAAGATGAATCAGTAAATTTTCATAGCCTGCCTCACTTTGATATTACTTTGGTTGTCCACACAAAATAAAGAATATATAAAATTAAACTTAAAAGCTAAAATAAATCTATAAAATCCCCTGAAGGCTTCTAATTTATTTTTTTTTCTACTAGTGTATATTGAGGATTTTTAATCTAATATTTATTTGAAGGCCATAGTTGATGCAAGGTTCAACTTGCCAAAAAATTAATTGACTGAAACAGCCTGTAGTTTTTAAATGTTGACTGTGCAGATTCTGAATTTCTGCTTCTGTACTAGTAAGTGAAAGAGACACAAAAATCGTGCTAGGCAAGAATTAATTTTCTTTGGTGTGTTGTATTAATAAGGAGAATTTTTCCATTATGTAGTCACAGTCTGATTAATTGTGTAACTATTGGGATGGTGTCATTTGTGTCACTTTTTTCATAGGAAGTTACTGTTAATTGTGTCTGTTAATATTGTTTTCTTCTAGCACCCTTGAAAGGTGTTTAAACTTTATAGAATTTTTAGTATTAAAACTGAGGTTGAGACACTTAGCTGTTCTGAACCATGTATATATGCTCCTGAAACTTGAGAGAGAACTTTTGCTGATGGCACCCAAGAAATGAAATTCAACTAAATTGTCCTTATTTTGCCCTTAAAAAAGTTAAAAGTGAGTTCTCTACAGGGTAATATTTGTACTCTCATGTAAGTCTTTGGTGTTACAGTTTGAAGACATTTCCAATTCATGGAGAAATAACTTTGATCAGAATTTTAAAACGTAATAAGAAAAGATGTCAGAGAAATTGTTGAGCTCTTAAGCGGAAGAATGGGGAGGATAAGCTATTGTTGGTGAATAGTTAAAAGTCTTTAGCATTTCTTATGCTTCAGATAAATGATTAATTTTCTCAAATTTCTCTAGAGAGATGAGACTAAACTTTTTGCCTGATATCAATTTAAACAGTTCTTGGAATTAGTACCTACAAATGTTGAACTGAATAAATTTTTTTTTTCTGTTATAATCATGGCTTTATTATTAGTAAGTACCCTGTTCTTTCTGATTAATGTGAAATTCTCTGTTGGAACTCTTCTGTGCCTCTTCAGTAAAAATGTAAGAACTCAGTAATTATCACATCTAAAGTAGCGTGTCCTTAGAGTATACTGAAGCTCAAAGGCCAGCAGTGATAAACAGCTTGTGCGTACTTTCTGACCATTTTAGTTAAAACTGTTTAATTAGTACAACACAATGATGAACACAGGGACTCATTTTACTATGGGGAACTTACTGACAAAGTGTTTAAATCCTTTTTCAATTTGTAATATCACAGTTTAATAGGATCCCTAATATGGATTAGGAAAATGATAACATTTTTATTTATTGTTCTGATTCTTTTAATTAAGCTTTTCATTCCCTAGTGGTAAACAGGGAAGGAGGCTAAAAGACTTGGTCTTGTTTACCCTTGCCATTTGAAGGAAAGAGAGAATATAACTGGTCTCTGTACATAAACTCGGGATACAGAATAATGGCAGGGCTGAAGGAAGATTTGGAAAATGGTCAGTTACTGATGAAAGTACAGATATATATGAAATAACTAAAGTAGTTTGGTTACTAATTTTCAGTCTTAGTAGGGTCATTGAAAAACATTTTAATAGAAGTAAAGGGAACAAAATTTAATTTTGGTTTTGATCTTATGCATTAATAAGAGGCTGTGTGCTCTGGTTGCACATGGTAAGGATATGGATTGAGAAAGGGCCCCTTTGTTTAGATGCTGTTAAAATGGAGACATGCCTTAATATCTGTATGAAGATTTTTTTTAACCCCTTCTATCTAATGTTTTATTAGATAACCTTCCATTACTGACCATCTGAATCATCTTTTGACAGTTTTTTAAAAAAAAAAATTTGAACCATGCTAAACACTGGTGGTTTGGGAGATTTGGGGTTTGTTGGTTTTTTGGGTGGATGTTTTAGTTTTGGGTTTTTTTTGGTGCAGGATGACAGATGGTGTCATAATTATATTCATAGATAAGCTGGTCAAATCTCCAGAGAATGTTTGTACTTGGAGGCAAAAGGGTGCAAGACAGACTCAAAAACATTTGAATTAAAAATCCTGTCCTTTAGTCCCTTGTAGTAATCTGCAGGCTGAGCATCAGCTCAGTAGTACCAGTTAACTTGGTCCATGTCTCCATTATTTTTTCCCTCTTAAACTCTTCCAGAATTTAGTGCAATTAAGTTAGGTGAGTACCTTGTCATTTATCTGTTAATGTTCTTCCCATTCTGTTCTTACTAATTTTGCTGTTTGCAGATCCTGTGGTCTTTGTGTGTAAATAAAAAGAAAATGAAGGTAGGGTGGAAGTAAGACAAGTAAAGTAAGAGCTTAGTAAGTAGTATTTACTTTGGCAATGTTCCCCTTAATGTATTTCAAAGTAAATTTGGAAATATGGGAGAAGAAATGAGTTGTACTTGATAGTGCTAGGAAAGTTGAGCATATTTGTTAGGACAACATGTTTTTATGTTGATGCTTGTATTAGTAACTTCTTCAGATTAGCATCATAATATTAAACTCCAGGTTTTATATACATGTTGATGCACATGACATGGCAGCATCTTTATGACACTCCCTGAAGCAAGCAGTGGGATTTCTTTCCTTTTTTGATCGGTATAGAAGTCCAGCTAGACCTTTCATCATCATGGATGAAGAGGACTGTGTGTATATGGGGAAGCCAAGTGCTAAAGGAGAATGGTAGTCTAGAAAATTAGTGTAAATAGTTTGAAGATACCTGTTACTGTTCTGTGGATGAAATAACTCAAATTACTCTAATAAATTAATTTTATTAAAAATGTTTAACTGTGGGAATCACAGAATTTGAGGTTGCAAAAGTGTCTAGTGAAACTTCTTGAAATAGGCCTAGCAGTCAGCATCCATCATGATTGATTTTGTTCCTGTAGTGTCTTTCATGATGGCTCATCTCATTTTCTATGCAGAGTCAGGCTTTCAGCGGACAATCTCTTAGCTCTTGCAAGACTTAAGCTTAGGAGAACTGGGTACAGATACAAGTAATGAAAGGTCAGCACTGAGGCGGATATTTGTGACATACTGATTTTGTTTTGTTTTACATTGTTCTTTTTTTCAGTCTGTTCTTTGAAATGTTTATTTTAGGAAAGAAGGGTTTTATACAGAGATGAGGAGGTACTTTAGCATGATATTTTTTGCTTGCTGTTGTGAAGTCAGGTACATTTTGGTACACATGCTGAACTTGTTGGTGGTTTTTTGTGAATTAATGTCCTGTGTACTTTTAACTAGGATTGGGGACTGCAGTAAACATGGAAGTACATTGAGTAAGTGCTGAAACAATACTTAACAGGGCAAGGTAGTGCTTGTGTTTAAAACACATAGGTGAATTTACAAATTGCTGTTTAGACATCAGAATCCTTAATGGTTGTACTTTGAGTAACAAAGTCAGGAGCTTTCTTCTGCTTTAGAGAGTGGAAACAGACTCCTGAGGGATATGGGATTTGAGAAGAACAATGTTTTAAGGAAGGAAGAAGAGAAAATACAGAGAGAAAAACCCTTTATTGAGGATTATGTTTTTTTCCCTTCTGATTAGTTGACAAAATGAGAACTACAGCACTAAGCTACAATACTTTCCCAGAAACTTAACCTGTCAATTATAATACCATGCTGTCTTCACCATCTCCCGCTGTAGTGGTCAGTCAGCTTTTGACACATATATTAGATATTTCTTCCTTTTTAGTAGCTCTGTAGTTTAGGTATTATTGTTTGTGTAGTCAGATTTTTATGGAGTTGCCCTTGCAAATGTAATTTGGTGCTTTCCAGTCAGAGGACAGCAGGAGTTTGGTAACTTCATATGGATAAGTCAGTGAAATGCAAGTCGTAGCTACTCGTGTTTGCTCTGTGGTTTGCTGGGATAAGATGGCATCAAGACCCATCTAAAATTGCTATTTAAAATAGTTTTGAGTTCCAGTCAGAACACCAGCTTTTCTTTTATATCTCTCATAAATCATATGGTGAGGTAAAAATCAATTTACATGTCCTCAGTGGTAAAAGGTCTATTTTTTGTTACTAGATTAAGTCTGCCCACAAACCTTGGAGGTGCATATTAATTTGAAGAAAAAAATAAAAAGTTGCCTTTTGAGCAACATAGCTGAGTTTTTTTAAACAGGTGTGCTGTTTTGATGTTATGCTATTTTTGAAGTTACTAATACGTTTAAAAGTGTACATCACTTGTCAAGGCAAAGTTTTCAGTGTAATGCTGCATCTATAGCATTCATTTCGGATCTGAATTTGTTCCATATTTCAAAAGAACAGAGTTGTTTGTTCTGATGTTGCTCACTTGGATGTCTTATATATGAGTTGTCTTGAGAGGAAGATTGTACAAAAATCCAGCTTCAGAAATAAACTTTCCTTTAAGGCATTTCCTTCCTTTTTCCATGTTCTGTTACATTGGTTGAGAATGGTTGTTTACCTGCCTTGGTTTGGAATGTTGGATTTAAAATGAAACACAAATGCTTCTCGGTATCTCTACATTGGAGAGATTGGTTTCTGTATGTAATAGATATTCATCAATTGTAGTATGGATCTACTGAATTTATGGAATTAGTCTCTGCTGTTTTGTAATGCTAGTAAGAACACTAGTTGAACACTTGTTTAATTTCAGTCACTTGGCATAATATTAATTCATGGTTCAAAGCTTTTATATGTTTATTTTCTCTTTAAGAGCAGTTAATAACAGTGAATTCTGTGAAGGCACTGATTCCTTTTGAAATTTGCCGCACTCCTTTGAAACTGAGTAAATTTTTTTTCTTTCCAATATGCTTAGTACTTTAAGAAAAGTAATTTTACTTGATGAACAGCCAGTTACTTTTTACACCTTATTTGCACTCAGTTCTCTCTTGTTATATTGTATAGCACTTCCTCTCTTCAGGAAAACTCATGCACCTGTCCTAATCGTGTACATTCATCCACCCAACACTTCAGTTGCTCAAGTTGATTACTGCTTTTTCAGAAGCTTTGTCTCTTTAGTGTACTAATGTAAGCTTGATCAATATCTCTCAGTTGTGTGGTTTTTAAACACTCAGAACATACTGACACAAAAATTTGTGTTTGTTCTAGTTGCTAACATTGTAATCTGTGGTGTCAGAGGACACTGAGGGCTCTGCCCTGTGGTCAGTGATACTGCTTGTTTTGGGAAGATTATCAATTAAATTGTGATTTGAAATTGTCTTAAATATGCAGCAGACGACCAGATTATTTTTTTTACTATGAAGTACATGTGGTCTAAAAAGGTGAATGGTGATTTAAATAGGTATCTCTGAATTGCTGTTCCACCTGGAAATGACCCTTTGTTATATTGCTAATGTATTTAAGTACTGATGATAATGAATATATTATTCAAGTCAACATCTTAAATGTCTGGGTCATAATATTTTACCTAATTGCTTGAATTTTATAATTTGAACTTACTTGAAAATTTGATTACCTTTTTTTAAAAGATAAATGTCACTTGCATTAAAAGTAAAGCAAAGTTGATGTCGTTCAACACAAATGCTCAAATAGTACATCTTGGGCTTCAATGTCATTAGCTTTTTAAAAATTTTTCTAGCCCCAATAATTTGTATGTCCTTTTTTTCATCTGCAAGTGCAAATGTTGCTCTTAAGACTGGAAAAATTGTAAACAATGGCCTCTGACTCTTTGTAAAGGACTACACTTTTTTCTGTGAGTCAGCTATGGGCAGGCTAAAAGCAAGAGAGAGATGTGAAACTCTGGCTTTGTAATATAGGTGGGGCTGGAACATACATATCTCTAAATCCTCTGTCACTACTGACAGGTAGGCTGACATGTAACCTGAAGTATATCTCAAAGCCTTGTGATATAACTCTATCTTCTGCTGATTTTCCTGTGAGAAAGATGAGGTAGTTCCGCTTTTGTTGCAGTGTCTGCAGTGATGTTGGTCATCACAGAACTGTAAGAAGTGTTAGTACCCATCTCCTTACTTAAAAATCCCAGAGTAAAGGACAGAAGTTAGTTAGGAATTAAGCCTGAATTAAGCCAGTTGTTGATATGCTGCTCTTTTAGTAGTAGTGTAATTGTATATATTTAGGATAATAGATCCAATATGACTTGATATCCAAAAGTGCTGCTGTCACTGTATTACTGGACTGTAATACTGCTGCTCTTAGTGCTTGATACCGGCTGAAGCACGTAACTCTGTAGTGCTTTTGTTGTGGAGCTTGTACCCTTAAATGCTGCCAACAAGGTGGGCTTTTAAAGATATTTCCGGTGCTTTTCAGTTTTCACTCATTTGTCTTTTTATGTATTGCCTTCTTACAGTTAGAGCACAGACTTAAGGTTTGCTATGAGCTTTTAGCACAAGTCATTTAGACTAAAGAAGGCAGATTAGACCTTAAAACACTAATGGAAATATTAAGCTATCTTCTGTGTTTCTGACCTGTTCTGCAGTTTTAGGTGTGAAATTTACAAGTTTACTGATTATGGCAGCTGTAAATATATAAGAAAGACTTTTTGTAACATTACTAATTTCTAGAAGGCGAATGGAATTATTAATTTAATTTTTCACTTCAAATATAGTTAACACTGAGAAATCATTTTTTTTCTTTTTTTAGAAAAATAATTGTGCAACAGCAAATAGGCATGGACAGTTTCTAAACTTTTTTTTTTTACACTTGATTGAAGTATTATCACTCAAGGTGTGCAGTAGAATGAGAAATTCTACAGTTAGATAATTCTACTGGGTTTTTTTCTAAATTTTGGAAAGGGGATTGCTTTCGTTTTGATGACACAGTTTAAAATTACTTTCTCTGATGTGTTTCAGTATTTTCATGGAATGAAATTCTAGACCTCGTTTGGTAAATAAACCCCTAATGAATGTGAAGTAGTATAAATTGTGTATAAAGCTATGACTAAGCATGATGTTTACTTACAAAGTCAGGTGTTACAGTTCTGCTTGTGAAATACTAGAAGTATTTTTAATATATGTAACAATAGAAATGGGGACTTCAGAATTTGTCTTAAATAAAGTAAGAATTCTGATTTGCCTTCCCCTATGAATTTAAAATTCAGTTTGTTTCACTATAGAGCTCCTAATATATGAATGAGATTGCAGTTGTTACAAATTCTCAAATGTGTGTAAAAGTTAAAGGAGCAAAGCAAAAATTATCTAATATTGGTTCTGATTATAAATTACAATTTAGTCAGCTAAATTAAGCAATTAAAATCAGTCACATGAATGAAAAGCTTGTTTATGTTTAGGAATGTTAAACACCTTACTTTCTCACTCACTTCAGAAGCTTGATAAAATGCATTTTTTCCCAAAGTACATTGCTTGAATATGGAAACTTTCATCACAGCTCTAATTGGTAAAGCCTATCTTTACCCACAAAACAATACCGTGCATCTTTATCACGGGGTTTAGTTGCTTGGTGAGATGCTTTACTGCTTTATTTTTAACTTTGCTTATGGAAGAGTGCTATTATGGAGGAAAAAATAGTAATTGCTATTTATAGTGCTGCATTGAGGTCTTCTGATTTGGAAATGTGCAATTTCTGTGTTTCCTCCCTTCCCATCTTCAAGGTGGCAAATAAATACAGTTTTGCAACGTAGAATTATAAAAGACTAAATAATTCAGCATAAAATCTGTTGCCTTAAAGGGATGAAGAACTTTGTCTAAAGCTTCAGTAACTAATAACATACAATGAAGTGGTTACTGAGCACCTCTTCTTTGCATAAACTTGAGTATAACCTCAAAGTGTGTTTCTGCGAAGTCAGTTTTTCCTTTTGAGAGGAGGAAAAGCAGCTGCATTTATCTGGTAAATTAAAAAAGAGAGTAGTGTCCCTTAAGTACAAGAATTCAGTTTCTGATTAGTATTTTTAACTATAGTATCGCCACCTGCAATGGTGCTCCAACTTCAATGTATCTTTCTCACTTCTAATTACTGAGAAATGGAAGTAGTCTACAGCTAAATTGCCAGCTTTAAGTGCCTTGGGTAATGTCATATGTAGTCACATCTAATTAAAAGGTATTATTATGGAAATTATTTGTTGGACTGTATATCCTGAGGATCCTTTGTTGCTGGAATATGAGTTTAATGATGTAAACTGTGAGGCTTAGAGGGCACTGCTGGATGCTATGGTTGGGCTTGGAGAGCGATTTACACACAGCACAACTTGTTAATTCTCTAGATAAATGTGTCACGATTCCCAAGTAGAGCATGGAATTGAACAATTTTTACTCATCTCCTGGTGTTATTGAAACTGATGATTTGTCACTGTTCTGAAAACCTCATCTTAGTGAATAGGATGAAGCAGATTATTCACTATCTCGCTTAAGCATGCCTACTGTTAGATTGTTCCCAGGATCTGATTTCCTGAGAGAATTTCTGTTAACAATCTTTCAATTACTGTTTAAAGGTTTTTATGACCACTTAAAGGAGGGAACTAGCAAACTGTTCTGTGGGCCTTAAAATAATTGCAAATGGGAATCTAATGATAACAGAGATTCCCATTTTAAAACCATGAAATTGTTAATTTGTCTATCTTTACAGCTTTCTCACTTATGTTGATAATTCTAAGCAATTTAAAATCCAATTATTTCCAAAATACGACAGTAATTAGATTAGTGTTTTTACATGAACAGAACATGTAGCATAAAAAAAATCATTTTGAAGGATATTATTTTAGTTATTTGAAGAGGAATTGAAACTATCCAGCTAAGATTCTCTTTAAATTTGTGCTATGAGGAAAAGGGTTAATGTTAAAACCAATAATAAATGGAAAGCAAATGTGACTTTAGTTTATGTTATAATGTACAAAAAGTATTGACAAAGCAGAGGTGAAGCAAAAACATGCTAAAAGAACAATTTGCTGTTTCAGTAAAGATCTAAAGGTATTATTTATGCCAACACAATTTATAAACAGTAAAAATTAGTCCAGAAGTGGCGGGAGGGAAGCAAAACCCAGAAGGCTTTTTGCTTGAGTGTGGTTGACAAGGCATGGCTTCTGTCTCTGGTAACTGATAAGGTCTCTGCTTTGTTGTTGTGTGTTCTTGTATCTTCTGTCTGCTGATCCAGCCCGCAGTGTTGTCAGCTCAGTGAGGAATGTCAAGAGGCTGGAGCAAAAGGGACATTAAATGGTTGACACTGAGGGATGGCAGTAAATGAGATGGGAGCTAAATATATAGGTTTGTGACATTCTAGCAGCTGGCTGAAGTTGTGCTGTTTGTTGCTTGGGTATACTAGCCTTAAAAAGGAAGAGAATGCATTGTAGCACTGAGAAGAAAAAAAACAGCTGGTGCCTTATCAGTCAGCCCTAATGACAGAGAAGGTTAAAGAGTTTGGAAGGACAAATCTTGACAGAGGGCTTGTATTAGTAACATTAAATTTTTTATTTGGTATGAGTAGTTTTATAAAGCTACTCTAAAACTTGACTTGTTCAATGTAAAAACGGCATGAATGCTTAGTTTGTTGTCTAAACAAAATTACTTTAAAAATTTGCTTATTTACTTTTGATCCCCGCAGTTTGTTAGGTTATTTTTACAATAACTTACTTTTGATGTTTTCTTGCTCTATAATGGGACTCTTGGAAACAGATTGAAACTTGATTAAATATCTTGGGGTTTAATGCTTAATTCAGAAGAAAAAAATGCTTGTTTTTCTAATAGATGAAAGTATGAATGTCCTCAAATGGTATGAACTTTATATATCTTAATCCCCATCTTTATTAGAAAGATAAAAAAGTGCCATGTGATCTAAATATGAGTTTATGTTTGTTAGACTTTCAAACTACAAATTAATGTTTGGAAAAATCTGTGTCTAATTGCTTAATATTTGACATGTAACTTACAATTACATCCAGTTCTAACAGTGAAGGCTGTTTGAAAGTACTCTTGAAGTAAGTACAGCACCTCAATTGAAAGCTTAATTCTGCTTGATACTCACTGCTGCTGCTTCATGTCTGAGGTTTTTACAGTTTCTTCTCAAGAACCTGTTTAGTCCTTGAACCCAGACTTGCTTGTTACCGCTGTCTTACAGCTGTCTCAAAGAGTAAAACCTCATCCGTGACTCCTCAGCAAGTAAAGTGGCAGTGAAGAAGCCTTTCTGTCCTTTTCTGTACTCACAGGGAGTGTCTCTATGGGTGGCACTCTGACTGTCTTCACCAGCGCCCTGAAAGAAGCTGTGGGCTAAAGATGTGAGACTGTAACGCAGGTTAAAACCTTCCCTTTTTGCTTTTAGTGTTCCTTGTGCTGTGGCATACTCTGACAGGATGGGAAGAGATCAGGAAATTCCAGATCTCCTGCTCTTACAGGGAGTTGGTCTGTCCCCTTCCTTAAAGTTTGTTGGAGTGTTTGTGGAAGCAAGGTGTGACAGAGCAGCTTAGTGTCAGCTTTTACAAGACTGCTGCAGTGATCCTTGGGTCTCATTTGTCTTAATGCTAAGAGTTGGTTTTCTACCTTTTATATTGTATATATTCCTACTGCTTGTTACAGTAGTACTAGCGGTGTGCTTTTCTATAATTTTGAGATAGTCTTGCATTAGTTTATGTGTTTGTATGTTTTTCTTCTCTTCAGGTGGATTGTATGTAGCAGGATGATGCACCAGATAAGATTTTCAGGCCTTGAGTAAAAGAGATTAGAGAGATTTGAGCTGCTTTGCTCAGGGAGTTTGATATATTGTGTTTAGGCAGATTGACTTTTTAATGTACCTCTGTATAGAGAGATTTATGGCTGTGAAGCTGTATAGTAATTTGAAAATCTTAGTACATTATGCCATTTCTGAAGTGCTGGTTCCCTTTTCTAATTAGCACAGCAGGTCTTTGTGGATCTTTATTTTGAATTCTGTATCTTGTTTAGGTCAATGCCAATATTACCCATGTGTTACATTATACAAAAATATCAGAATAAGTATCAACAGAATTTAGCTAATCTAATAAACTTGCCTTTATTTCTTCTATATACCTAATGTACTTTATTGATAGTATTAGCTTTTTTCCAAGGGGTTGTTTCATTCTGCACAGTAATGAACAGAAGCAAACAGCTTTTACAGCTTTATGTTACAGGTCAGTAATTTAAGAGTTATTCTTAAATTGATTCTACGTTTTTAGTCTGTTATCTGATTTCCACTGCTTCTCCTGAAAGGAACTTACGGAGTGCAACATCTTCAGTGTTTTGAAATGTCTTGATTCTTTGATGATATAATGTAAAGTCATATTCCTTTTCAAAAAACATAGCTTTCCCTTTAGATTTGGATTGCTTTCTACCTTCCATCTGAAGGTTCCATTATCTTAATGCCAAAACTATATGGTGAA
Organism: Lonchura striata; assembly: GCF_050655825.1. Taxonomy (NCBI): domain Eukaryota; kingdom Metazoa; phylum Chordata; class Aves; order Passeriformes; family Estrildidae; genus Lonchura; species Lonchura striata. The sequence continues at coordinate 77,652,780 of NC_140705.1, read as the reverse complement.
GGTGTAATTTTTCTGCAGGAAAATGAAAAAAGATTTGTTATTCAATCCTTGGACAGTAAAGCTTCTTATTATTCACTTGATTTTGAACTGAATGGTAAATTTCTTGGCATAAATGATTACATCTTAGGTTAGTATTTAGAAAATTAAATTGAAAAAAAAATATTAGATATGGTAATTTGCCAGATCTAGAAGATTAGGATACCTAGTTTTTGGTATGCTGTTACATAGACTGATGTTCAAAGAATTACTGAAGAAATTATGTTAGCTCTTTAGCAGCTAGTCTTGGGAAACAATGCCTTTGAGATTAAACGTACTACAGTTGTGATAACATAAAAACTATTCTTTTTGCACCTATGGTAACACATGTATAAATTGTGTTTGAAAAATAAATTGGAATCTTCTGCCCAGAGGAGCTGAAATTATATTTTCCAGGAAGACTATGTTAGTGGTTCAGTGTTGTTTCAATGGATGATAATTAAGTTGGCATCCTAGATAACATTTTGAAGATACTGAGTTTTGTATATACAGAAATTACTACATCCTGAATTCTTATGACTGTGTTTTGATGAGGAGTTCTGACAGATACCTATTTCAAACAGGTGATGAATGAAAACTGTGTCTTGACTTCTCTGATTAGTTGTAATGCATTCAGCCAACTAGGTGTAGCTACTCAGATGGTTCTGTCACATTAATTAGACTTTCAGTGATAAAAATGAAGTTTATTTGGATAAATATTTAGCTATCATTATATTTAATTGAACATTTTCAATATCTAACAGAAACAACACCAAGTATTTAATTTTAATTTACCAAGTCTTCCTTTAAACTGCAAGTTTAGAATTTGGAGGAAAAAAATTGTATTACTTTTGGTTTATTCTATCTTTTAATCTGTGCTTTGAGATTTCTTTGTTCTTTAATCAAGAAAGCGGTATTACCATTACTAAAATGACTTGGAAAGCTAGCCTGATTTTTTATTTTATTTCATTTTTTTATAGATCTGGTCTAATGTATTAATGTATTTACATGAAGTTTGTAAAGCTGTTTGTCAGTTAAACATGCTCTCAAAGCCTTCAGCAGAGGTTATTAGAGGTGAATGATGGGGATTTAAAGGATTTAGTAATTCATGCTAAATCCCAGCTATAGTTTTTAATGGTTTGTGGGGGGTTTTTTGTTGATTTTTTTGTTGTGGTTTTTTTTTTTTTTTTGGTTTTTTTTTTTTTTTTTTTTGTTTTGGTTTTGGGGGGGAGGGGGTTTGAGCATTTTAAGCATTAGGATGTGGTGTGCTGGGTAAAAAATGATATTTTATTGACATCCAATGGATAATCTGGTTTGACTAGTTTACAGCTGCAGTGATCAGAAAGATTCTGAGCTTTTTGAATGATCACTATATCAGTGGCTGACATTCTGCTCAGTCAGGAACAAATGTGAGTTATCTGTAATAATCTGTAATGGGCAAGTCAACTCTACCAACAAAGCTAATATTGGAAATCACAGTATGTAAATTGTGGCACCCGTACAGGACCTGAAGGGACCCTACAAGAGAGCTGGAGATGGTCTTTTAGATGGTCAAGGGGGAATTGATTTAAACTGAAAGAGGGTAGAATTAAATTAGATGTTAGGAAGAAATGCCTCACCCTTAGGGTGGTGAGGCAGTGGAACAGGTTGCCCAGAGAAGCTGTGGATACTCCATCCCTGGAAGTGTTCAAGGCCAAGTTGGATGGAGCTCTGAGCAGCCTGGTCTGGTGGAATGTGTCCCTGTGCCTGACAGGAGTTTGGAATTATATGACCTTCAAGTTTCCTTCCAACCCTAACTGTTCTATGATTTTATAAAATGCAGTAAATTGATATTTTTATTTTTAAGATGGTTATATTGCTGTGGTGTTGCGACTTTAATTGTATGGTGGAGCTTCATAAAAACCAATTTAGTTTTTATTGTAGCAAGCAATAATTCTATTCAAATTAATTACCCAGTTAATATAACTTTAGTTTTCTATCTGAAATTATATGGTGTGCTGTTTATTTTGGCACATTTCAGAACACAACTGGAAGTTATATTCCATTTGTTAAATAATGTTGCAGTGCCAGAACACAGGTACTAGCAAAGACAATTTAATTGTTGAATAGGATTCAGGGTCACCCTTTGAAAATTTAGTACTTGTGATTCTCGTAAATAACAGAACTACTGGAGTGACAAAATCTTAAATTGAAACAAATCCTGATTTGTCATGTTATAAACCCTGAAAGTTCTAATTTAGTGTACCACCTGTGTTTAATGTTATTTAGAAAATATCACCAGTAAGAAATAATAGATGAGTAATTTTTAAGGTAGACCAGAATGTTTGTTTTGGTAATCCATCCTTTAAACCATTAAACACGTATTGCTTATATCCAAGAACAGAAGGCAGCATATCTTAATCTGACAGCGAGAACAAGGTGCTGCTCTTCATCACTGATTGTTTACTGTCTTCTTAATGAAGTTTTACTGGGAAACATAGATCAATTTCTAGCAGCATTTCTTTTTAAAGTTGGTGCTTGGAGTCTGTGTGGGTGGGGTCTGTTTACCGACTGTCCAGTGAATGCCAAATGCCAAGTTCAGTTTTTGTGAGCCAGCCAATGTGCAGCATGTGTGTGTTCAAGAGATTTTATCCGGTTCTGAACATAACGTGAACAATTCAGCATTTGAATTGTGCTGATGGCACCAGCTTTCTAGATGAGGTGAGTTAGAGGTTAAACAGCATTGAGGCAGACTGAATCATGCATGCCATGAAACAGAAATACCCCAGTACTTAGAAGAGAGATTGAAGTTGTTCTCTCCTGCTCCACATAGTGCTTACTAATAGGTTTGATAAAGTTTCTGGAGATCTTTTTCCTTTCTGGATATCTCATAGAATCTGTACTGTTCTAATTGGTTGAAGAAGCTGTGCTTAAAATCCCAGTTAAATATAATGTAATTAAAAGGAATTTAACATGTTACCAAAATCACTCCTACACTAACTGCATTTTGTAATACTTAAATGTAGTTCTGGGAAGGAGTAATAGATACAGGTATTTGTATGCAGAGAACTAATTTCCTCTGTTACTAACTGCATTTTTCATTGGAACTTTTGCAATGAATAATAGGCAAAACCTTTGCACTAATGTGTTTTCCTCCAGATGCTGATAATTTTATATCAGACTTCAAAACACTGAATGTTAACTTCCTTCTCCTGCTGCACAAATACTGTATTTTAGTAGTATATTACAATTATGTTCATATCCTTAGTTTTTGTATTAATACATGTTTTACAGATGTTTTTGAACTAGACCAAGCTGGTCTTACTCCCACAGTAATTATCAGTTCTTTCCCATAACAAGACAAGTTACTATCTGGCTTTGATGTTGAAAAGTGATTATGGTATCTGAACTAGAACCACAAAAAAAAAATAAAAGCCCCATACCCTATAATCTTAGTTAAAAAATGTATGCAGTGTACTAAATAAATATGGAACCAGTCTGAGTGCATTATATGCATTAAATATGTATTGAAAATTATTCTTAGCCATTTAATACACTAAGGAAAAGAAAAAAAGATTTTTTCATTTTCTCCTTTCTAAGATGTTGTTCTCCTCTTTGTTACCACTCAAATTTTAGAGAATTGGAGCTGCATTAAATATTTTAGCTGTAGTGACCCTTTTTTTTTTAATATTGGGGGTTAAATTGCTCACACTTGAACTCATCTCAGAGGTAGTTCAACAGATGTGCTGGAAGTTTTGATTTTGTTTATCTAGCACAAAAGTACCTAATTGAAAATATGACTGATCCTGATTTTTTGACAGTTGCTATACTGTATTTTGTTTTCTAGTACCTTAATGGTTTTATCTTTCTGTTTAAGTTATGAAGAGATTATTAAATGGTAATTTGTATGTATAAGTTGCTTACAGCACAGCATTTCTAATTTACTACTTAATTTCATCATTTAAATGCTTCAATAGTTCTCATTTAGCTTTGACTATAGTATTAGAATGGTATATATCAGATACAGCACATGTAAATGGATATATTTGACATAAGCAGATTATATGTGTCATACTGATATTCACTACATGTGTACTTTGGCCTTTACTTGGTTATTTTGCTTAGAAAACATGCCATGTTTAGGAATGGAAAGAATGTTTCTCATGCGTTGTCTGCAGCAACTCTTCTATTACTAATAGTAGGTGGGTTTGGTAGAGACTTGGGGAAACAGCTTCACATGTTGTCACTAGCAGTTTTAACAAGTACCTAAAGTTAGTTTGTATGTAAAAATTAACTTCTAAATGTGGTTACTATTGTCTATGTTCACTGTGTTGACAATGATAATGCCATCTGCTTCAGCCTCTGCTTTCATTTAAAATCTCATCAGATAATCTGTTTTTCTTAACTGTGTTACAAACTTGCCAAATTGGGCTGGAGGACATTTAATCCTCAAACTACATGTTAATACAGTTAGTGAAAGATTTCACAATTTTGGCATTATTCTTGAAACATTATACTTTTCCCTTTTGATTTCTGAAATATATACAAGTGGCTGTTTATATGAACTTGCCCTTTGTTTTTGGTTAATCTATTATGTGGTCACTGAGTATGGGGTGCACTTGTTTTTATTTTATAGTAGTTCTTACTGCTTCAACAAAAGCTGTGTAGCTGTTTTATGTTAAGTGTGGCATTGAATCACTGAAAATACTTCAAAAAGCATATCTGAGGTTTTGTCATAATGGAAAAAGAAACTTTCTGTTCTGTTAATCCCAACCTACCAAAAATGTAGTGGTATCATCTTCTGTATGGGATGAGATAGTGGCAACCGTTTCTAGTATTTAAAGAATTTTCACTGAAAGAAGGAGATGGGGACTGTAAATGTTAACTGAAAGGTTACATATTTAATCTGTAACTGCTGTTTTACTGGCAAATTACATGTGTACAGGTGTAAATGCTAATTTTCTTAACAGTATGTGTATGTGCTTGTACACTTGCATATACATAAATACACATCACTACAGCTGTGCTTGTAAAAAAAGCCCAACTAACCAAACACCCTCCCCCAGAAATAAACCCCCGAAACAACAAAAAAAACCCAAAAAGCAACAACCAAAAGCCAATTTTGTGTCAAAGTTGTTGTTGTGGAAACGGTTATATGGTCTTGGTATACTAATGGAATAAATATTGGAAAATGTTATTGCTAGAAAGCATATGCAGTGTAAGGTAGGGTAAATTACCCATTTGTCATTTCTTTTTTTCCTGTAAGACATTTCAGATTACTTTCGCAGAAATTCATTCTCAAAGGTACCTATATATATTTTTATTCTACAAGCTTTGTTTTCTTTATTAAACACTAAACTACCTAACTGAAAGTATACAGTCTTAAGGTTTAATATGCTGTATTTTGTTTTCTAATACCTCAAGTGGTTTTATACTTGTTTCAAGTTAGACACTTTCAAAAAATCAAATCAGCCATATATATCTGATTTTTTTTTTGATTCTCTTGAATCATCCAAGAGCAATGCAAGATTTTCTAAGAAATGCAGAAAAATAACTGTATTACCAGTATCATAATTAAATATTCCTCGAAAAATAAGAGCAAAAAAATGAAACCTAAATTTGCTGATTTTGGTGGGTCAATTAAAGCTTTATTGGATTCAGTGTCCATTCTTGTATTTCTTTTGTCAGCATAGTGCTATTTTTTATCTTCTGCTGTAGTATTTTAAATTTGTGTATAAATGTTACAATTAAATGCATTAGCTGATTTCCTTTGCAAAAAACATGCATGAAAATACATACTTGAATTTAATTGTATGTTTAAGAAATGTATTGATCCTTGGAATTACGTTAATGTTGCTCAAAAAGAGTACTCACATTAAACAAACACCATTGTGGGTGTTGTACACATTCATCATGCTTTGTTTTGAATGCATTTGTTGTCTTGCAGTTCCTTTATGTCTCTTCATTACTCCATTTCCATGGTTGGCATTCTAACCTGTGACTGTCAGATTAAGTTACCTCCTAAATGGTTTTAGAGTATAACTGCTGCAATCTGAAGACATAGAAAGTTTCTTCTGAAGTGGCTAAACTGACTGTCAGCATTGCTGCTTAAGATAAAATTACCAGATGTTCTCCATTATAGCATCCAGTTTTCAATTGGTTCTTAACCATGACGTATTTTAACCACTGAACCACACAGAGTCCTGGTCTTCAGATGCTTTTTATTTGGTGTGGAAAATGATATGACAGTGAAATGAGCAGGAAATGCTGCTCCCTATGTCTTCAAAAAGCAAACTAACTACCAGGACACTTTAAACTACACTTTTGGGATTCTTTAGTTTGTTTAATGTATCCATATTCAATCTGAAAACTGATTTGACCTTGGAGAAGCCTGAATATAAGGTATCATTTTCTGTCTTGATGAAAATCCACTTTTAACTGATAGTTACGTCTAACATTTAACTACTATAAAACAAAACTGGGAAAAATACGGGTAAGGGTAATCAAAGCTGCTTGTGAACTGATTGAGAACTCTTAAGTTTTTGTCCTGTTACAATTTAAAAAAAAAAAAAAAAGGAAATTATATGTAAAGGTAGGCTCAAAATGGATGGAGACCTTGTTTCCATGTATGACATAACTATACTGAAGCTGCATTCTGCCAGAGGTTAAGAATTAAATTACATCATCAAAAGTGGACAGTTATGGTTATAAGTACTCAGTTGTAGTAATTACAGTGGGTTTTTTTTAAAGGAAATAATGGAATTCATGTAGTTTTTCTGGGGATCGGAAGGTGAAACCAAATGCTGGATTACCAGAAACATAGATACATTGCTAAGCTTTTGTTATGAATCATTAGTAAAGAAAGGGCTCCTTTTTTGTGTGTTTATAATATTTTTCTGAATTTAGCTGCTTATTTTATCTTAAAGTGTGCTTAAAGTCAGCATGAAGGGTAAAGCATTTTTTGGTTTTGTTGTAATGAGGAACTACTGAGTTTTTCTTGAGATGTTGCTTAAAATAATGTTTAGGCTGGGTATGAAAAGTTCTCAAATACACATTGTACCTAAGAATATAAAAGCTTTTTAAAACTTTGCTTGATTTCTTTAAGTTGAAATAGACTTGAATAATAGCTTGTTTTGTTGTTTTTTTTTTTTTTCCAGTGATGAGTAACTGACTCTGCAAAATCAGTGTTTAGTAAGTCACTGGAACATTTGTTAATAAGATGGTAGAATAAATGAGTTTTTAATTGAGTTCAATAATTGTTTGATCAAATGCATGCATTTATGTTCTTTCTTGCTAGATTTGGATATTTCCATCAAATTGGATTTTTTGAAATTCATTTCCCTTAATGAAGAAGTTTTTTTGTAAGTTAAATTAGTTTTTTCACATATTACTTTCATATTTCAAAAGCAAATACAGAAGTCACAACAGAAGTATGAAATTTTGTACTACTTGTCTGCCTGAAGTTCCTCAGATTTTAACATGCATGGAAAGATCCTTAAACACTGCATTTCCCATACTCTAAAAATCAGACACTTTTTTGTAGTCTCTTTTTAATCAACAGCTCTGAGTCTTTGTAAAGGTTCATTCTTACTTTCCTTTACTACTTCTGTTCTGGGGGTGGGGACTGGTGCAGACTATAAAAATACCTAGTCTGTTTAGGAAATAGTTGTTCTGTGTGTAGAGAATAGAAGATGTTTTTATCAGGGGGTTTCTTATGCAGTGGACTTGCTATGTAGGGTCACCACATGGAAATTTTGTTGACTCTTGAGAGCATCACTTGCTGCAGAATATTTATTAATATCCCAGAGTAGGTAGAAACATTAGGATTTGGAGCGGCTTTTTTCCCCAGTACATTTTTTCCTGCTTAAACACTGAGTAACAAAGATCCTCATGTGCAGTCTCCCAAGATATGCTGTCTCTTTTCTATTTTCTTTAAGGGTGTGTACTTTGGACATCTCAAAAAAAGGCAATAACTGTCTTACACACCAGCAAGATCTAGTAGTGTTTTGTACATGCTGAAAACTTCAAATATGAAAATTTAGCAAACTAAGGGAATGTGAGGATGATGATGCAGAGAAACAGGCAGAGCGAGAGCAACAGTGGGTATAACTGGTTAGAACTTCAGCACCTGGGCTCCACTAAACACTAGTAATTTTTGGCTTTTAGGATGTTCTTTAGGATGTGTCACTGTCTTCTGGAGGTTGTTTCTTTACTTCTGATTTTCAGTTGAGGAAGACTTAAGCACATGAAAATAAAATTCAGAAAAACAATTGTGAAATACCACTAGTGAAAATTTTTCATATGAAAATATACTTGAGTGTAGGGAGATACTAATTGTTGTGGAAGGACAGACTGACTTCATTTGATTGCTTTTTCTGTGTTGTTGTAGAAGCAGTTAATCTTCGCTTTAGCCATTTCTGCTTAATTTTTAACCTAATCTCACTTTTCAACATGTGTGAGGCTAACCTTCAAAGCAGTTCAGCCTTAAATTGGTCAAAATTGATTTCTAAATTTGCTGGGGGTGAGGTGAATCCTACAGTACTCAAATGCAAAGTGAGAAACACTCCAGGAAATCAAAGGGAAATATTCTTAGCTTTGTCTCTGTACAAATGTTAGAACAAGAAGTATTCCTGAACACAGGTGTGTTATCTATAGAGAAACACAATGCAGTGATGAATGTGTTTGGGTGACAATATGAGACAAAGAGCACAAGAAGTAGAGTTAGATGTTAAGAATGGTCTTCTGAATTTGTCAGATGTCTTGTTTTGATAATTCTTTTTGATAGTGTAGTTGGCCTGACAGGTAAGAGAAGCAGACAACTGGATTCTGACAAAACTGTCTAACTTGAAAGTTTACTCTGTTCCCGAGTTGTGGTCCTGCTGGTCACTGCTGTCTTTCCAACAAAAGAGTCTGAATTATGTTCTTCTATGAGTTCTGAGCTTGGACTTTCAGGATGGTTGAGGAACTTAATATTGACAGTGATACATTTGTACAAAAAGTAGGGGATCATTTGTTAAAGCAATACTTGGCTTAATCTATGATAATTACTGATGACTGATTAAGACTGCAACTCAGGTGGGGTCCTTCAGCATTCTCCTTCATCTTGTATCTCTAACACTGAAGAAAATTTGGTTGGTAGGATAGAAAGTATACTTAGAAAGAAATTAGGTTATTATCAAATATTTTTAAAGTCAATTTTGAATTCTAATTCTGTCTTGAAATTACTATGCCTGAAGTCAATAACATGAAATTCATTACACAAATGTAGAGTAGAGCAATATGCTGTTATAGGAGGGCATAAAAGTTTCATATGAATATAAAACCAGGGGACAGGATCAAGGCTGAGGTAATGGAGAGGAGTATTTGGAGACATGGATGTTGAAACAAACATAAGAACTGAATTTTTGAGGGAGGGAAAGAAACAACCTGGGTTGTGTTGATAAGAATGTGGTTTATAAGGTATAATTGTTCTGAGTAACTTAACATTGTTGAGATTTCACTAGAAGTAAGTACTGCCTTGTCTAGGCATCCTGCTTTTAGATATTATTAAATTCTCATAGAGGCAATGAGAACAGGCAACTATTTGGAAGGAGCAGCTATACAAAAAGACTCCATGTGCTAATGTGTACAACTTGGAAAGAAAAGGCAGGGTTGAGCTGCCTTGGAACAATTTATGAAGGCTTTTTAAAAGGAACATATCCTGAGAGTAACTGGTAAAAGGAATTGGTTTAATATTTAACACAGATTGTATTGCAGTTTTAAGTCTGTGATTTCTCAGCTAGAAATTCTAAATAATGTTCAGACAACATCAGTAAAGTTGCAAGTTTCAGGGTAATACAGATTCCTCCCTTTTTTCCTTGGTATTTTGTATAGTTATATTTATTTTTTTAATCCAAAGTATGTTATTATTTGATTATTCTTTTACTCATGATCCAAATTAACGAAACATCAGAGACTGCTGTTTTTTTTGGGAGATAGAGAATATAGCAATAGTCAGCATGTGTGTGGTTAAAATATTGATTTCAAATCAGCTTTGCAATATTATTTTAGCTTTGTCAGTGGAATGGCACAGATATCTAAAGTTTTAGTGTGCAGAAGTATAGTTGTAGAGAAAAGCAAGTAAAATACTGTTCATGTAAAACAATGGTGCAGTTTTGGTATTAAACACAAAATGTGTGACATGTAAGATTTTAATAATATTTCACAGCTGAACTTTATTGTTACTTTTAGCTAGTTCATTGCTTTATGAAGGCTTAGCAAATGTTTCTTTAATTTCTTATGATTCAGTTTCTCTATGTGTTCACAAATTCCTTTCATCTTAACTACACACCCCATCACCTCCCCTGATTCAGACTTCATAATATGTCTTTGTTTTCTGAGCTTGCAATACTAAATAACTTTGGGACTGTATATTCCCAGAGTAGTTTAGCTGCTGTGAAATACTGTTAATTTTCTTAAAGAACTTTAATTTGCTTGTGTTCATAATTTATGCTTACTTCTAAATCATTTCTAGTCTTTTCAGTTTCATAAGGATTTCAAATACATTGAGTTTTAGTACTCAAGCCCAGTTTTAATTAGCTGAGGAAATGAAAGCCAGCAACTTCTTCACAATTCCATTGAATAACTTTCTTTACTGGGATCTGAAATATCCAGAGCAGAATGTTACAGCAGAGTTTCTGTTCTTTGAATTTCTTATTTGAATTTAATGTTCAATCTGAAATTTCTTAGTTTATCTCTCATTTGAGCTGGTGCTTCATCTTTGCACTGCAGTTGTCACAGAGTACTGCTCTGTGTTCCCAATGCTACCATCACTTAGTGCTTTTTTTTATTTATGTCATAATTTTCAGAATGTGTGGTTGAAAATAATGAAAGGGAAAAAGCTCTTGAAAATAACTAGGAAATAATGTTATGTATGGCTAAATGGTGGTATATTACTGTGTTGAGTGTAGGCGGGGGGCTGTCTGCTGAAGTCAGCCAATTAAACATGAAATGCTTGCTTTATTTGTATGTGCAACTAAATAAAGGATGCAGCTTACAAAAAGTGATGTGCTTTTTGGTGTGTCTGTATAGACACATGCATTTTTGTGTATACAGATATTTTATATATGTATGTGTGTGTAAGTATAACAATACCATATTTTTAAGAAATGTTGCCCATGAATCCTAAAATAAACATGTAGGAAGCCTCATTTGTTGTTTTTTTTTTTTCTGAAGGAAATGCTATTTCTCCTTGCCATGGTGCACCTTGTTGACTTACGGATGAGCATGTCTGGATGCGTTAGTGGTGAGGGAGAGCAGTTTGGATTTTCTGTAAGAGCTTGTACAGCTTAATGAGGAGGAAATTAGGAACTGCTTCTGATGTAGACTGATGTTATGTCTAGAAGACCTAGCTCCACCTGAGACTTGTATCCCCAGAGTTGGGGACACGTGGATACTTAGTGTATGAAAACAGTACCTAACCCATTTTTCAACCTCAGGCATTTAGTGTGGTGTCCTAAGCCATTAAATACTTGATATTTTTAGACACAGAAATACATCTTGTTAAATTTTAAACTAATTTTATTTACTTGATTTTTTAGAAATTATGTATTATTTTTCTTTCAGTTTAACTTTGTTGGAAGAATCCTTGGGCCCAGAGGACTAACAGCTAAACAGCTTGAGGCAGAAACAGGATGCAAGATAATGGTCCGAGGGAAGGGCTCAATGAGGGACAAAAAGAAGGTAAGGTCTTGAAGGGCAGTGTAGTTTCAGATGCATAATTTTGTTTTCTAATGGAGGATAAGATCATGTCTCTCATTCTTGTGGTCTTACTATTATGCTTTTTTGTTATCTAGTGTCTTACACAGACTTAGTAAATAACACAGGCTGTCTTAAAATGTACATGCTCCATAATTCTGCAGTTGAGAGTCTAACTAGCAATTATAAAGTATTAAGTAATAAATAACTTAGAATTGTGTCACATTTCGTAAGGTAGAGGCAAAAATTGAAGTTAAATGTATTTTTCTAGGAAACAACTGTTAACCTCAGAGCTCTTACTAATAACTTTCCTGTATTGAATTACCAAAGTAACGATTTGTGCATGGAGTGTGGATTGGGAAAAAAAAGTTAAATGTATTTGTGGCAGTCACTTCTGTCTGAGTGAACCAAAAAGCACTGTGTTTCTGGTTTTGTGTCAGGTGGAGTTGCAAAGTAATTAGGGCTGTTCTTGCCTTGTCCTGGAATATGCATGCTCTGTCCATATGAATGGGCAAACTATAGAGCCCATATAGAGCCTTCCTGAATGTTGGGTTGTTCTCGTGGTAACTGCTTTTCTAGGTTTATTTTCTAGCTATTTCCCTCTACCTCTGGCTACTGCTGCTGAAGTTACACCAGCATCTCCACTGTAGTTCTGAATATTTCATCTTTGTTCCCAGAAATACAGTTTCTTTTGATTCTTTTTTAGGAGAAACCCCCCATCTTTTCCTTACATGATCAGCCACATAATACATTCTATTGATACATATGTAGTACATAACAATTACAGTAGAAAGTTAATGTCTGCCCAGTTAAACATATTTAAACATCTTTCCCAAAGCTTATAAATGTGTTACCTGCAAATTTCATTTAATGTCTCTTGTTTTCATAATCTGCTGGAACACTGTCACTGTCCTTTGTCTTATTCTACCATTGTTGTAGGTTTTGGAGTTTGTGAAATATTGGTTAGAGAATCACAGGGTGGTGGAGGTTCACTCTTCAGGCAGAGTCACCATGTCCAAGTTTCCCAGGACTATGTCCAGGTGGCTGCTAGGATAGTGTCTTCCTACCACTGTGCTTCAAAACCTGACCTGTCCTGTGGGAAGTCATCTCTCTAGACAGCTTTGGCAGGTTTAATTTCTGGGGAAGTATTTTTGAACTAATTTCCCATATTCCCCATATATTTTTTCAAAAAATTTAATTTTTGACAATTTGCAGAAAATTAGGCAGTGTGAGTTATTGGAGTTTGGTATTTAAGAAAAAGATTAGAAGAACTGAGGCCATCTGAGTGAGGCAGCTATTTTTTAAGTTTAGTAAGAAAACAAAACTACCTTCAGCAAGGACAAGTATAGCAGATCAGATAAAAAACCTCATGCACATTAAAAACTAGAAATTCATTGAGTCTTGAATGCTTATTACAACTTTGAAGTTGGGTTCTTTCATAATTTTTAAACATAAAGTACTTGACCATTAATAATTTAATGAGATAATACTGCGGTTAGTGTGAAAGATATTTGAATGGTATTGTATTATAAGGTATTTGTATACCAAACAGTATGATATAGGCTGTAAAACCAGTGTGGAGTGCCAAATAATTTTTTTCAGAAAACTGATTTTTATGCCATCCATTCTTAATATTTTCAGCTCATTTGCTTTCCTGAGGTGACTTGTATTGGTCATTAGTTTACATTTTTCAGGGTAGACTTTTTGGTGCTATACCACTGTTGATGAAGTAGGAAGAATTTCATAATCCTTGGTTATGATGCACACCAATAAGATGTTTCTAGTAAAAATAAAGATTTGGAAGTTGATTTTAGTCTTTCAGTGCATTTAATGATAACCATCTTTTTTAATTTTCTTAAATGGTTTCTCTCTTTCCGGGTTGTACTTCAAAATGCTAATGAACATCAAAGTATAAAATGTAGAAGTAATACTATTTTTTCATGGCAGGTTAGGATAGACTAATTCTTTTTTAAAACCCTTTCCTTTCTCTAGAGTCAGTGTTGTTTAGAAAAGTCACTATTTGAGGTTTTTTTCATTGAATAGTTTGAAATTTGGAAGAGATAAGAGATGCAGGTTAATAGGTTAATATTTTAGGTGTATTTTGTAAGTATAATTTATACCTGGAAAACCAATTTCCCAGTGCTAATTATAAAAGAAAGTTTATTGGTTGTGGGAAGGAATAATTACTAAAGCAGTGTCAATCTTACGTGACAGCTCCATGGTACTAAATAAATAAATTGCCCATGTACTTTTGCAGCCTTGCTAGTGGTTGCAGAATCCAAGAGAAAATACAAAGACTGACATGCTAGAAAAGAAACCATCCAGATATGCTCTGCAGAGAATTTTGCTTTGCTCTGTGATCCTATGAAAGAAGTAATGAATCCTTGTCACGTGGCCAAAACAGTTGAACTGGCATCGCATCTTGAAACTTGCTGACAGATTCCCCCCAGAAAGCAGGGGAAATCCTCAACTCGTTTGTATTTGAGGCTCAGCTGGTAATCAGAATATCTCTGTAGGCAGCTTTCAACAAATTTAAAATCAAATCCTTAATTACTGAGAATACTGTGATTAGAGCCTAGGGGTACTTGAAGGAGATTATTAGGAAGGGGGAAAGGGTTGCAGGCATTCATCAAAAGCTAATGAATGTGTAACTTTATTAAGACCAAGGCATTGTTTTGCTCAGTCTGAGTGCACCTTTCATTAGGTGGAGAAGAAAACTAGTAACTTGCACACCACTTAAAGAATGCGTATAGTGAAGATTGTGCAATGATGGATAAGCAAAACAATATTTTTGTATCTCCCTTTTCTTACACAAATTCTGTAAAATAGGCATTGACATGCCCAAGGGGAGTCAGCGCTGTGCTATTTAACACACTGCCAGTGTCTCAATTTGGAGAGGGGTATGAAGCCCAGAAGCTTCAGGCTGCTGACTTGTGGCAGCTTTGGCCGTTGTTTTTTTTCCATTTCCGTTGGATTTTTTCCATTTCTTTCTACTTTTAGACAAGAATCTCCCCTACAACAGTGTGTGATGAGAGACCATAATTCATTTTTACTTCACAAGGAAGCCATCTCATGATATACAGAATTTTTTTCTTACAATTGCTAGTTTCAAATAAGAGGGCAAACAGCTATACAGTTCTAAATTTTAAGAACTCTGTGTCTTCGTCCTCTGTAGCAGCTTTAAGTCTGCAGCACTTCACACTGTATTAGATGATTTGAACTGATTTATGGTTTTTGACCTACTTGTTCCAGCTTACTTGTTCCTGCAATCCTGTTCACCTTGCAAGCAGAAACATGAGGTTTCATGAAAGACCTGCTCTCATTTAGTACTGGTCTTGACCTTTGACTTGTGTAGAGTTGTTATAGTAAATAGATAATTCCATTTCTATAAACTCTCAATTTTTCTGTTTTGACAGTATGGCTAAAAAGGAATTAGAAAAACCCTGTCCTTGGTTACCTGCATGAAGTTTGAGGAAAATATTGAAGGGGGAAAATTTATCTGTCTTGTGGTCAGGATATTTTATTAAATTTATGTGCTGTATAGTCTTAATATTTGTAATTTTTTTACCTTTTAGGCTTTGAAATATCATCTGATAAACTTCGTTTTCCAGTGGAAAGGCTTAAACATTCTGTTTAGCTAATAAAGTGATGTTTGTGACATCGGATAATACATTATTCTGTCTTGTTGAGTAAGCCCTATTAGTGCCACCTTAATTATAAGATGCTTAGCTTTTATATTCTGTGTTAAGTACTACGTGTGAACAAATCACAGAGTTCTGGTGCTGATGTGCATGTTGAAATGGAAGAAACTGAGCATGTGCAAGGAAATGAAGCTGTTGTGTGTTTCAAAATGGAAGGCTGACCAGGCATCATGGTTCCTGTGTTCTGGGAATAAATTTCTAGGCTGAGGCCTGTTGCCCCTAGCTTGTGCCTCTAACGAAAGCATGCCAGGGCTGTTTGAAAATCACACGTGTCTGTGTTAAATAGTGGGTTGGAATGGCAATTTTGAAAGATCTTGTTGCTAGTTGCAAAGTGGACTTCTGACTCTTTGGCAGTACCTTTAGGAATATTAGGGGGAAAATACTTTAAATGGCTGGGGACAGGGACATGTGAAAGTGAAAGCAATTTCATGTTCATAATACATGACTAGAATGACTGTCCTTTTATTTAAAAAAAAATCCCTTTTTGACAGCGCTGGTGAAGTTTCTGGAGGTAGGTCACATGCTTGCTTTTACATTTATAACTGTAACTAACAGAATCCCATATCAACATCCATCTTAAGAATGCTGTTTATTAAAATTCTGCTAGTTACTGGAAACTGACTGTGGAGCAGTAGCTGTGCATGTTTGAGATGCTGTGTTCTGTTCTGTTAATTTCTGTTGCAAATCAAAGCTGCAAGTGTTTGACTGTTGCATTCATTTGAATTGCCATCGACTTCCATGATTATCGATTAAAAGCCATTGTAAGAGCAGCTCCTTAGCTGAGACTGAGACATGGCTTATACAGCATGTGTGCTGAATCTACTGCATTCAGGTAATAAACTTGGAATAGAAAATTACTGAAGGCATTCAGAGTGAAGTGTTTAAAAATACTACCCTGGGAACTTCACAACTTCATAAACTTCAAGATCCTCTACAGTGGCATTTCCTCTGAATACACTTTTTCATAAGCATGTATGTCTTGATTAAGTTTGATTTCTCAAACTGGTCAGGCTTGGGAGACTTTTTTAATGCTTCATTTTTGGCTACTACAATAATTGACCTTTCATTTTTGAACCAACTGTAAGCAAAAAGGTATTTATGTAAACTTTATATTCACTGTGTCACAACTGCTGTTTTAATAAAGATGTTTAGGAATATACTTAGTGGTTGCTACTGCTTTGCCTTCCTAGAGGTTCATTGTAAAATATAAGGTGTGCTGAAAATATTTTTGGTTGCTTTTAAGGTAAATTTTTTTCAGTAGTGACTACCTAAGAAAATGGGCTGTTCCAATTTCAAAACCTTCATTTCATTTGTAACTAGCTATTTTGAATACAGGGGGAATTGTAAAGCTGGGTTTTATTTATTATTATTTTTATTAAAGAATGGTTAAAGCATGGCCTTTTTCCCTTTTCACAGACAAAACAGAGGTCTTTAGAGTTATATAACCCTGGTAATATTTGAACCAGTGACCGTGTCGGGAGTTTACATTATTAGCTAATAGCATAGACAGAAAAGAAAACCATCACAGAAAAAGTCCTGTTACCAAATTACTGATTTAATTTTGTAACTAAATGCTAAAGATTAGTGAATTTATAATTCTTTTAAATAGAATTTTTACTAGACAGTGATGACGGTAATAGATGTTATTTCTCACTGACAGCTGATTCCTTTTAAGCCTGTTCCTGGGTGTTTTGTACTCTGGAGTTTTTAGAGTATTATCTTTGGAAACTTACCCTCATGCATCTTTTCGTTAAGTAAAAAATGTTCAGTTCACAATGACAGTAGTGAAGAATTCAGGCACAACTAGCATAGTTATGTATGGGAATGCATATTTTACAAGAGAACATTTTCCTGAAGTTTTATATAAGATCTGACAAACGCTTCTTATTTGAAGTAATTTATTTCAAGAGTATTTTCATAGCAGCCAGGGGAATGCTCTTACTTTCAATAGCAGAATGGTTTTATTTTGAAGGGGAAAATATTAGGTGCCTGAGGACCTTAAAAATTATTACAAGGCAATATTAGTCTTTCATAAAAAATTACTGATACGTATCTGATGCAATGCATCTTTAAAATGGTTTATTTCATAGATACTTTTGCCCTTTATTGGCTACATACTGAATATATCCAATGTATATTGGATATATTTCTACATGAGCTCAATACAAAGTGCAGATTCCAAGCAGATTTTAGTACTGCTAAGACATGGGTTTTCCTGTGTACTGGGAAAAGTAGTTGAAGGTTTTGGGCTATGATTAACTTTGCTATCAAATTTCATTATATGTAATTTTGTTCTGAGAGCAGTTAAACTGGTTATTGAGCTAATTAAATATGGAAATAACTGATTTTAACAAAATACTTCTTTTTAATGCCATTAAGTACACTGGAAACAATGAACTGTTGAAGTGTGATCAAAGCCCTGCTAGTTGAAATCAGCTTGCATTATGTTTTCCTTCTATTTGTTTTTCTGTCAGTTTCCTGTGAGGAAAGACCCTTATGAGCAAGCAGTGAGAGAATCTAGATTTATTTTGAAATTAGAGAAAAGTAACACAAAGTGTAGCGGAAGAAAGTATATCAAGGGAATCCTGAATCATTGCCTGAACATCTGTGCATAAACAAGTGTGGTTTATAAATTAAAATGCAATGTCTATTGAACAGGAATTGACTTATCCTGTAGCATGGCAGAAATTCTATTTCTGCAGAATTACTTCTAAGCTTTTGTGAGGTGGGAAGCACAGAGAGTGTTAATTGTGTTCTTAAAGGTTGACCAGGTTTCAGCTCTCAGTGGTTTTTATCTGGCATTTGAATAGAAGTTTTGAAAGGCTTGGGAGACTGCATACAGAATTGTTTTGAGATGCTGACCAAATTGTCTGCAAACATCTATCTGCATTTTACTTTGTCTAGGAAAGTAGTGAAGCAAGGTTTAAATAATGAAACTCCACTGTAACCTGAACCTTTTTTCATGGTAACATTTCTGACTTCCTTAAGAATTAATGCTAAGTGATACTCTTGCTTACCAGAAATAATTTGTATTCAGGATTGCATTTTCAGTGTGTTTGTTCAGTATTATGCAATGTGCTTGCAGTTCTGTGTGGGAAAGGCCATACTTAGTTTGAGGCTTATGGGAATTTTCTTGTGCCTGCATGAAGATTGAGTCTACTTAAATGTGGGAATGGAGTTAGAGCTTGTTGTTTCAGGGGGAAAGCAGCCTGCCTGTGTGATTCCTGAGTAGCTGTCACTTCCTGGAAGTTATTGGTTCTCCTAATATTTTAGGTGGCTTCTGGCAGACAGAATACAGGCAGGTGGTTGTTTACCATAGTGGATATGGCTCCTCAGGGTCCTATTGGCAATTTTACTGAGACTGATAGGAAGTCTCCTTAGCATGGAGTAAAAGAGTAAGCACAAAATAAGAACCACTATTGCTGAAACCAAATACTTAAATTACTAACTGAATATTTAGAAGATAGAGATATTTGACTTTGTGCTATTTTATTGTTTTCCAAATAGAGACAAGTAATCTGTTTCATTGCAGCTAGGTACTGGATTGCTTGCTAACTGTATGGTAATAATCACCAAGTGTAACTCCTAAAATGAGTGATCAGTTTGCCATTTAAACTTGTTTAGAGATGATAATTTTCCTTAGGTTTTCTGGCTTAGTATTAGCTTTTGCCATGCCTAGACTTGAATTGAAATGGATATTGTTAATCACAGGCTACACTTCTGCTGTATATGGCCTGGAGTACCATACATTAAGCATATGAATGAAATTCAGGTAGGTGTGTAGCTGTTAATAAGGATGTGACAGTATCCTCACTTTAGAGGCTATTTTATCCTCTAAAGTATAAAGTATCCTCACTTTATCCAGCTATTGTCAACAATATTTTATTGTTAGTCTTTACACTTTCAAGGTAAAGGGAGGCATTTATTAACAGATAGTTGGGCAATTTTTGTTAAGTTTTCATAAGAGTGATTAGCAGCTTCTATCTTCGAATTTTTACTTTTTTTTTCACATCTTTTTGGCCAGTAAGTGGGGAATGTTTTGATAAATACAGGACTCACTGAAGTGCATGCACACTGAATATATCTTTAAAATTTGCTTACAACTCAGAGCAGTTGTTTAAAGTGTGTGTTAAGCATATTCATGAAAGGATGAAAGCTTATTTAAATGTTTGGTAAGGCCAAATACAGAAATCTGTTTTACTGGTAGAGAGAACTTGTTACTCTTGTAGTAGCAAAACACTCTAAGCAATGCTTGGAGACCTTAGTAGAATCGGATATTCTGTGTAAATTATCTGATTTAGGTGCCACAGTCTTGTTGTAGAACAAACACAACACACAGTATTTATGCTTTCTTGATGCATTTTTTGATGTTAGTGATTCTTGAATGTAATTTGACTAATAAGTCAATTCAGCACTATATTCCTACATGACAGACAAAAATCTTGTCCTAACCTTAATAGCTTGAAATGAAGAAAACAGGCTGTTTTTGGGTGTTGAAAGATTTGCAAAACAGTGACTGCATCCAGGCAGTAGCTTTCATGGGCCTGAAACTGGCTTAACATGGCTTAACTGACAGCTGAAGTAACAGGAAAACTCTGGCTGCAAGAAAAAAATGGGAATTATTGGTTTGTTTCTTAAGGTGTTACAGAATTATGTACAAAATTTGATAAGAATTGGTGGAATCAGTACAGGGAAGAAATGTCTAGTCAGTATAAAAATGTCAAGAATGGCAGAACACAGTTGCTGGGAAACACCAGGATGTTTTGATGTGTGAAAAACTAAAGTTTGTGGGAAGTGAACATATGTATAGTACTGTGGAAAGTAACCCAAAATAATTTATGGAGTAGTTACGTTTTCACAGCCTAAGCTACAGGAATTCTTTTTTTTTTTTTTTTTTTCCTTACTGAGTCTTACATAGAATATACTGGGTTGGAAGGGACATTTCAGGATTATTGAGTCCAACCTCTGGCCCTGCACAGGACACCCCAAAAATTACACCATGTGCCCAGGAATATTGTCCAAACTCTTACTGAACTCTCTCAGGCTTGATGCTCTGACCACTTCCCTGGGGAGCTTGAGTCTCTCTCCTTTTCCTCGCTTCTTCCCTTCCTTCCTCTTCGTAATGTTTCTGCTACTTCGAACCTAAGTCAACTTTTCTGCATTTTTTCACTCCCTCTTTTATGAATTTCTCCCTTGTTTCATAAATTATATTAATTTTCCTTGATTTGATATAAGGTTCCTCTTAGTTCTCTCTAGACATCTTCTATAGCTATCTTTTTCCATCTTGGTCCTTGAGTACCTCCTTCTCACTGGTCATGTGCTTTATAAATTATTGTAGTAAAAGGAAGGTTAATTTCTATGGTGCTTCATTTAGTCCCTGAAAATACAGTTAGATTATGTGAAAGTGCACTAAAATGAGTTTTGATTTCTAGCAGCACTTTATATATTCGCATTATGGTAGCAAATGATACAAACATTGGTGTTTAAAAACAAGAGTTGTAACTGGGGAATCTGAGTAACGCAGCAAGGAAGATTACACAAGGCAAAAGGAAATAATGACATACTTCTCATTCTACTAACTAACAGTTAAAATTATTTAGCATGCATAAAACTGTCTGATTGGGAAGAAAAAATCCAACAACAAAAGTATAAGAAGAAAATTTTTTCCTGAGAGTCAGGGTGATAATGCAAATTCACCAGTTTGCTTGCCTTGAAGTTACTGGAATGTGAATTCTGAATGCAGTAGCTTTTGAAAAGGGTGGAGAATAGATAGCAAAGTTGCTTTTACACTTGGCTAGAGGTTTCTGTAGGTAAATTGTAGGTGTGACATGAGGATTGAGTAGAAATAAAAGGTTAAGGTTAATTAGCATCTCAGCTAGAATTCCCGAAACCTTTTTGATTCCTGGCACTGCTAAAAATAGGCAATGTAATTATGAGCCAAACTGCCATTTCTTTTAGGTATCATTTTAGAAGTATGCCAGTGGTATTTTTGCATGCGTGGCAGGGATTTTTATTCACAAGCAAAGAACAGCCTGTTAATTGAGTGCCTTTATCTGGCATGTGGGGAGTAAGTGCATACAACTTAAATGTTTGGATGTAAATACTTATGTAAATTATTATACTTTTTTTTTTCTGTCTGGTAAATCTGATGTAGGTGTTATTTTCTTCCTAATTTTCTGTAGTTTTTGTGAGCAGGTGCTGTGGCACTAGGCTGGTATGATTGCTTCCAGGGAGGTCAGCATTTCATGGAATTGGATGTTCTGGTATGGGGCTTTTTAACTATCTGAAGGGTTTTTTTGAAATTATGTTCTTCGATATTGATTTGATATTGGTATTGTGGTGATTTCTTTGTTAGATTTATTTGTTACACTGTGATAGTGAAGCAGTGAGAGCCCTGGGTCCATTCTGTGGTAAAGTTCCTGTGAACTTTAGCAACTGCATGTTTCTTTTGAATAAGAAAGAGTTTTCTGAAAGATGGAACCCATTATATAATTAATAAGATCTCTGCCACTGCTTGTGAGCTTTTACATATTTTTATAAATGTATGTCTGGTCTCTTCAGTCCTGAGCCAC
This sequence comes from Lonchura striata, assembly GCF_050655825.1. NCBI lineage: Eukaryota > Metazoa > Chordata > Aves > Passeriformes > Estrildidae > Lonchura > Lonchura striata. Next base: position 77,630,777 of record NC_140705.1, on the reverse strand, counting down.
ACAGAAACAATTAATGCTTCTGTGGCAGGCAGAGTGATAAAGAATTGAAAACCACGTTTTGATGACTGAATGCACCTGAAGTACCTGACTGTTTTAATTGATCAACATGATGGAATTATTTCAGAACTGTTTAAGGTTCAGAGCTACTGATTTCAAATGTTCCCATATTTAAAACCATATATATACAAAGGAATTCAATTTTTAGGCTGTTGGGGGTCTTGGCAGATATTTTAATTGGCTTGCTGAACTTGTAAAATATACTATTGCTTATACATAGCTTCAAGAACTCAAAGCTAGTAGTTGACAAATTTTAGATTTAATATGAAATTTTATAGAGAAATAGAAGTTTTTCTGTGCTGATAAAGTATGTTGTAGTCATTTTACATCTAGTAAGTGATCCATAAATGACCAAGCAGTCTTTGAGGTGGCTGTAAGATACTCCTATGTTTCAAGTTGACAGTGCTGGAATTGAATGTTCACTTAAATTCTGACTGACAAAAAGATGTAGAACTTAAATCTGTTAGCTCACATTGACTCATGCATGAATCAGAAAAAGTCTTAAGATAAGCTGTCTTGTAAAACCAAAATAAGTGATAAATTTTAAAGTGACATGGTTTGAAATACTGAATCTACTCTGGAAATTAGTATGCAGTGAGGACACAAGAGTACTGCAAGTAGCAAAATTGGTTTTTGCAGCCTGACTAGTGGAATTTTTCAATATCCAGCCTTTTAAATGAGAAGTTCAATTTAGCTTGAAATGTACCTTTCTGGAATAGTTAATTTGGTAGTAAAATTAACTCTACTTAAAAAAAACCCAAAACCCAAAAACCCCTACAATTCTCCATTTCTAAGAAAAATCAGATATACTCCTGCAGAAACATTTTGTAGACAAAAACACATATACTATTGATTATGTCTTTTGGCTCTCTTGAGGAAGTCTGATTTGGTTATTGCAGGCTTCAGACCTCTGCAGAAACATTTTGTAGACAAAAGCACATATACTATTGATTATGTCTTTTGGCTCTCTTGAGGAAGTCTGATTTGGTTATTGCAAGCTTCAGACCTCTTGCTTGCAGTCAAATGTATGGTTCATGACTTTATAGTAAAAGAATCTACCAGGTAGAATAAGGTGTAATGATTTTAAGTAAGTCACACTTGGCATATTACTTGTGTTCCTGTTAAACTCACTTGCAACTGGCTGTTTCTGTAAGTCGGAATATTAAGTATGGTAAATTTGATTGTACAATGCTGTATCACCAATCTTGCCAGAAGCAGAAATTGGCAGGAATGTGGCATTTTGAGCATGCTTTTTGGATCCTGGTTTTTTCACAGTAGTAGATTCAGGATTTTCCTACTGTCTTCTTGAAGGCCCATGTAATAGATGAGGGAGTGTTTGCAGAGGCACCACTGGGAGGGAATTATTCAGGTTACCCTGTCAGATGTATCATTTTTTATGTTAGGCTGTAGTGAGTAGGAGTTCAGATACACAGGTTATGTTTGCTGCTCAAACAGTTGTTTATAGTGACCCTTAGGGAAGAAGCAACAGAAGGAATATAAACATTGCATGGGCAACAACAGCAAGCTGACAGGCAATGAGTTTTACCTTACTGGCTGGTTAAATAAGGCTCCTGTTTTGCAAGGGGAGGGAGAGAGAAAATCACGTTGAGTATTTAAGGGGGAAGGGGGAATGAAATTGGAAGAACCTCAAAATGTCAAATAATTTGTCACATACATATTCATCTGTTAGCTCATAAATGTCAGTTCTTGTAAAAAGCCTTTCCAGCTTTTTCTTGGATCTGACTTTGCAGAATGTTTTGGGGCCTACAGCTGGGCTGCAGAACTAGACTGATCTTTTTCAGGTTTTAGAACAGACCTCTGTAATTTTTGCTGCTTTCCTGGCCTTGAAAAAGGATCTGTGCTCCTGTGAGACGTATTAAAGGGTGGCTGGTGATCATGGAATCAGCTAGGAGAACATTTTATTTACTTCAGTTACTTGGCTGGAAAGCTCAGCCTGAGGAATGAACTGCTTCAGCTTCCCCTGTTAGTGTCCATTTCTGCACAGCTGAGTCACTGAACACATGGACTTGATTTTAGGGAACTTTTCCCGCTCCCGTTAGCTTGGAGTGGTTTTGTGATCTTTTAGAGAAACAACTGACCAACCCCTGCCCCCATCCCATTTTATTCTTTTGTTTTAGAGTTTGCAAGAACAAGTTTTCAAACTGTCAGTGGTTGTCCGCAGCTGTGGGTAAGACTATTTTATAGACCAGTCCATGTGGTTTTGTAGTAGTTGCTTTTTCCTGGTCTCTTCAGGGCTGCTGCCAAGCATCCATCCTTTCCCACTATTTTAACCAGTGATCAGTGGATCTCAAGCTGTGGAATGCTTCCAAGTGAAATATGTTACAAATAACTAAGACCTTATATGTGGTCTAGATGCATGGGAAATTCTAAGTCTGTATTTGTAATAGCAAGTATCTGTGGGCCTTCAAGGGAGAAAAAAGACAGGTGTCAGAATGGCTGTTCCTGCCAAAACTATACTAACCACATCATTTCATAGTGACTTCCTTTATATGAGCCTATTTGTAAGGTACAGTGAAAAAATTGATAATTCAGAATCGATTTTCTATATATTGATATTCACAATTCTGTGATTTTAGCTGTGACACTTGCTACTAACATGTTTGTCATTAAATAGATAAACAAATGAGTTTTGCTTAATTTCATGATGCAGTGAGTTTCGATATTGATAACAAGAGTGGTGGGAAAAATGCCCAAAGAAGATGATACTTAGTTTCAACTTAGTTAACCACTATCTTGAATACATTAAAGTAATTGTAAGATCGATTTCACTCCCTCATGAGCGGTGTTCTGAGTAATGTGCACTCCTCTTGCTTCTAAAACACTGATAAATGCAATCTGTTGGAATGTTTTTAAGACAATAGCTATTTAATGAATAGCTTGTGTGTACAGGAGAAAAGAATAAGCTTGATTGCTTACAATCTGACATTTGAAAAAGCATTTTTTTAGATCTCTTGTATTTGCATATCTAATTGCTATGTAATCAAAACTAAGTGAACTGTAGCTGCTTGAAACTAAAAAATGAAAGGCAATCATCTTTAAAGGGGGGAGATATCCCACTCATATGCAAGCCTGTCTGAATATTAGAATTATATCCTTCTTGTGTTTAATTATAGGTGTCTGACTGAGCAGTAAATTTATGCCTGTGTATTAAAGGAGTGAATGTGACCCTGAAACATCAGCTTTCCTTTGTTGAAGCAAAGCATTCGCATTGAGAGAACTTAACAGTGTTGTGTATTTTGGTGATAAGGGATTGTGCCAGAGTAGCTGTTAATTACCTGCTTTGTTTGATATGGAAAGTAGTGGTTCCACACTTTTCTTCCCACAGTGACAGTACTCAATTAAAACTTGTATTAAACAGTGATAATGCCCTCGTTTATCTGGTGGAGAAGGGGTGAGGTGAAGAAAATTAACAGGATATTTTCATCTCTTTAGAGACTTCGGTTTTTCATAAACCTAGTGACAGTAAAGACAAAGGAATTTTATCTTTTCTGGTGTAGTAGTGTATGGTGAGCTTTGGTTATTTTATTTCATTACTTTTTTAAATCTTTGTGACTCTTGAATCCTGCTGTTTAACAAGAGTGGCTATAGTAAAAGCTGAAAAAAAGAAACCTCAACCGTACTGTCAGAATTGCAAATTTGGAAGATGCTTGCTCTTATTCCTTCTCGTTCCTCTGTGTGAAGCATCTGTTGCCATTGGTCATTATTTATTTCAATGATTTTTGAAAATCTATTGTATCATGACATGGCATCTTGCAAATCTTACATGGCAGATTTTTTTTTTTAATTCAAGTGTTTGAGTTTTTCTAGTCCAAATGTGTGAAGCATGTTTTCCTAATTCAGTCTGAGATGGACTTCTCTAAGTAGCAGCTAATTTTGGAATATCTGAACATGAACACGGAGTAAAGCAGAGAAATTGACATAGAAGATTTGATAGTGTTTGTTTATTTCAGATACCAATGCTGAAGAATATTCTAACAGTGAAAATATACAAACTACATCAGTAGGCAATAAGAAAGGATATAAAATTGTTATTGTAACCTTTAAATACTTTTTATTTAATTTATCCAAAGAAATTAAGGAATGGGTTGGTTGCTTTTCATATGAAATTTGGAAGGTCTGTGTTCAGCAAGCTTGAACAGCTTTATTCTGGTGTAAAAGCTGAATGTTTGATGCTAGACTAATTTGGCCAAAAATGTGAAACAGTAAGTGAAAAGGAGTAATTACTGTAGCAGCTTTAGAGCGTGTACACAAAATTCTTTTGAGGAGCTCAGTGGCTGTGGCAGTGCATGGTAATTTAAGTAGAACTTCAGAGCTTCAACTGTTAGGTGAATAGAGGTCACATGCAGAGTAAGAGTGGTTGCTTGCAGTAATTAGGCACAATTAATAAAAGTTTGCTCAGAAAGCATATTGCACATACTGAATGGTTAGCAGTAATGACTGGTCTTAGAGATAACCATACACAAACAAACATAAAAATGATTACAGATAAAATAGTTTCTTAAAAGAATTTGTAAGGTGTGGAAACTTGAAAGATTTCCTTTAGGTTTTGTTGAAAACCTAAATAGAATGTAAAGAGCAGAACGCTAGATTTTATTTTGTAGTGGAACATTGTAATATCACAGGATGTAGGAAAAGTGCTGTGGAAAATCAGGCTTAGAAAAAAAAACTGTAATTGTATGCATTGATAATGGTTTACAGAAAGAACACTGGAAAGCCTATCTTAGATAATAACTGGCATGTTTTTTAAGTAGTCTGCGTTTCTTTTAAAATAAATGTTCTTCTGGGCATATTAACTGATAAATTTCATTAAATTATTTAATAATAAGTTGCTACATAATTATTGGTTATGTTTTCTGTAGGTAATTCATAAAGTCAATAAATGTAGATTAGTTCCTACCACCACGCAATTGCCCTTTTATGCCAAGTAAACAGTGATAAGCATTAAATAAGAACTTGATAAGGTGTTTTATGATCTGGCATTTTGACATGCAGTTATCTCTGTCTGTTTCTTTAACAGTTTTTTCTGGTTTTCTTTTTTCTGCACTGTAAAAATACCCCATGGAATGTGAGTTTGACATGCATTCAGATTAGTAGACTTACTTCATGGCACAGCAGTTCTGCAGCTGACTTGTTAGTGTAACTGTGTTAGCTCATCCATTTAGGATTAAGTTCTGCAGTGATTAGAGGGCTTCCTCTGCTCAAACATTGCATGGTCATTTCACTTTGTAGGTGAGCACTGCAGACCACTCTGTCTAGCCACAGACATTTTTTGTAATACCAAAGCCACTTTATAAAGGTTTTCTCAGACTATCATGCATTCAGGATAAATTCCCAGCCTCAAATAAAGTTGAAGACTGTGTTCTTCCAGAACAAATAGTCTTAAATGGACATACTGTATTTTTTGTTCCATGTAAAGAAAATGTAACAAGGCTGTTACATTTTTCTGCATAAATTGTTCTGATTATGTTTCATTGACTTTACTTGCTTGAAAATGATTTGTTAGCATTTTTTGAATATTTTCTTTGTTCTGTAGTTCAGTTACAATTTTGTGTTTGCTTTTAGAGAAATTCATTTCCATATACAAAATTTTAAAATAATGTTGCAATATCCAACTTTGAATAGATACTAATTTGCTATATTTTCACATAATCTCTATGTGCAGATCTTCTCGAAGGAAAATTTCTCTGTTAAGACGTGGAAAAGAATGAAACTTTACAATTGCCTTTCCTGGACCATTTTTGACGAGCATGCTTTCCCTTTATGTTCTTTACTGTTCTTGTAGGAGTTGCAGTTCCTTTTGGCAGGAATTGCTGTGTCTGTGCTGCAGTGTGAAGTTCCTAAGTCTAAGAGTGAATGGGAATTCTCTTTTCCAGTCTAAGATTTTGGGGAGTTTTTTTCCATTTGAGAAATGGCAGCTACAATGCACAAATATGGTAATTTTCTGCACTCACCCCATGGACAATTTTTCACAGATTTCATTAAAAAGTTGGACAAAAATGATTGTGTTAAGTTATACACTTGGTCAAATAGGAAAAGTTTACTTTCTTGGTAACTCTGAAAAAAAAGTTTAACTTTTCTACCACTAAGCTTTAGGACATGAAAAACCTAGAAGCTGAGAGCTTGCAGCTCTCCAAATAGTCATCCAGAAGAACACTGTTAAGCATTCTGTTGACAGGGTTTATGTACCATTGAGGAAAATTCAGACCCTCTGTCTCTCCCTATAATCTGAGTTGATGGTACTTGTCATTTGAAATATATATACACCTGCTAAACATGCTTTTTTCTTTCTGATGAAAACAGTCCTGCTGAAAGCATGTCGTAAAACTTGGTTTTTATTGCAGAGGTACACAATGAATCATAATTTCCTGCAGGCTCGAATCCTGCCTATGTTAGAATCAACAAGTAAAAAACTGAAAATGTGAATGATATTTTATTTATGATTGGGACCTATAGAGTACATCTCACGTTTGTATTTGCAGATTTTGGCTGCATAACAATGTACTTGGTGCATCTGGTGTTCGAAGTATTCTCTTTAGTGAGGTCACTCTGAGTATAACTTCCTAAGATTTTTTAAAGTACTCAGCACTGATATTGATGTTCTTTATCCCTTCTGCCCATTTTTTTAGCCATTTGGGCAGTTGAGAATAAGGTTAAGGTGTAAAATTTCAAAATTTACTGTGAAAGAAAGCAAGGAGAATTTACCAGCTAGCCCTTGGTATAGCTGTGCCTCAAAGCTAAGAATTTTCTTTAAATCAGATTTTGAGTGATAGAGATTTCTCTTATAGAAAATGTGAAGAATCCATCTAGAAACAAACTTTAATTCCCTGTATTAGCGGAGTCAAGTTATGATGACCTTGGATACACTCTAAACCAATTTTTAATGATTACTGTCAGAGCAGTTCTTTTTCTATTGAAAAGTAATGGCCTATGATATATTGAGGGCCAGATTAAATCATCCTGACTATTCCTTCTGGTCAAAGTCTCTAAAACTGGGAGAAAATTACTAGGAGTTAAGCTTAAGTATAAAAGGAGGCATAATGGGTATGATGTATAGAATAAAATTTCAGTGTAGTATAATGTACTAATTTATCAAAATCTTACACAGATCACAAAGATTTTTGTTATATATATGTATATACAGTGTGTTTGTGTGCATGTATCTATGCTTCTGAAGTAGATAACAATTCTGTCATCAAGTTGTATTTTATGTGTTTGGGTTTTTTCCCCCTATATCTGGTTTTGTGCATCATGGACTTCATACATTCCTATATGCTAAAATGAAAGCAGCTTGTTGGTAAAGATCAAGCTAAAATTTTGGTACTGAAGTATGGTTTGTTTACATCTAATCTCAGAGAACTAAAATCTTAATCCTGTAGAATTTTTTTTTCTTGGTACATTAAATGCTGTTACTTCGGTCTTATTGTGTGACATGTCTGTAATAGTCAATCATCATTAATCCTGAGCAGTATTCAGCAACAAGTTTTAATGATGAGAGTAGTGGTCTTTTGTTGTGTGTCTTGTTACTGGCCTTAAATTAGAAAAGCTAAAAAACTAAACTTACTTGAAACAGGGGTTTTGGAGATTTTTTTGCATGTTTCAAAAAAAGTAGTAAAGTATGCTCACCTGTGTGACCAATTAGAGACTCTGCAAGGCAGTCATTAAAAAGGAAGTGAGGCAACACAGCCAACAGGAAATGCAGCAAGTTTTAAGTGAACAAAATTAGGCCTGAGAGATCAGGAGGAAACTGAGAAAAAGGTGTTAAGTCTCCACAAAATTGTGACAATAGTTGAAAAATATTTTTTTTTTTCCTAATGCTTATTTATCTGTGATTTTTGCAAGTATGATAAACAGTTTCTTACTTTCTGTAATGGAGATTTTTCTTATGTATTAAACTAGATATTTGAATTCTAGTCTGTTCACTCAGCTCTTCATACCAGCATTTGCAGTGGTTACTAATGTTAAGAGCCACGTAATTACTTGGAGGAGGGGGGTGAACATTAGGACATACAGAATTTGCAGTGCGTGTGGAATTCAGTGTCCTGGGACTGTCTGTGGTTGGTGACGTACCACCAAAAAAACCCCAAGCTTATTCCCATATGTAAGGGAAACTTTGAAATGTACAAAGTAAAAAGCTCAGTGTGGAGCTTTGTACTAATGTTTTCTGTACCTGGAGTTTCAGGTGTTATGTATTTATTCAGAGGTGATTTAGCTGCTCATTGGACTCTTAGTGAGCATATACAGTGCAAACTTTCTCTTTTTGTTTCTTTATTTTGTTAGTGCCTTTTCTTATATTAGAAAAACTGTTTCAGGCCTGTGTTTTTTAATATTTGTGGCATTTTTGTGTACTGTTGCATTTTCAGATTTAAGAGGTTATTTGTTGGTATCTTCAGAGTAGTGATGTAACATTTTTGCCTGAAATGCTGCATGTTGTATCATGTTAGAGCAAGCTATTAAAAGAGTTCAGCTCTATTTAAGCGCCCAAATAAAAACATCCCCTCTTGCTTTGAGACACCTCATCTTTTGTTGACATTCTTTCTTTATCCATTGATTTGTCTATTTCATGCTGTTGGTCTCCTTTTTTATTGATGAGTTGTGCCAGCCTTTTGCTTTGCATACACTGCAATGTTGCCTTGTTGCCTTATGAAGTGTTGGTGTGCTAAATAATTGCATGTTATGTACTAAGTCTGTCAATAAAGTTTTAGTGCAGATGGTTTCCACCTTTTTGCCCCCATCACAACAATGTGACATCCTACAAAAGCAGAATAAATCATATTAACTCTGCCTGCAGGGCAAGGGCTGGGGCAGAACAGGGAGGATATGGAGGTTATACTGTGTATGCTTAGCTGAGCGTGACTTGCATTGGAAACTTTAGTTTTACTTTTGTTGACTATTAGAGTAGTTTGTTGAATAATTAAAATGTGCTTCACTAACAGAGGGAAAAAAAAAATCTATCAACAACTTTCACTGATGATTTTTCTGAATTAGGCAAGCACTTTTTGGTGAAGGTGTCTTTCCCTGTGAGACCATATGGTTTTGCAAGGAGTTTGAGTATACAGTTTAATCATTGTAAATTACAGCTGAAGAATAATTTCTTTCAAATTCCTGTGGAGAATAGCATTGAAACTGATAGTTGTGGTACTTTGATTTTTACTTTATTTTACTTGATTATTTAGATTTTTTTTTCCCCCAAAGTCAGTCAGGCACTTCCATTCCATGACATTTAAATAGGATTTAATACTTTGTATGAAGTAATTGCACAGGTAAAAGAGGTATCAAGATAAATAGTAGTATATATACTATGTGTTGCATAATAAAAAGGGTATTATAAACATAATTTTTTTAAAAAAGTAATGTTTGTATCATTCATATGTTTGGTAATCTTAAAGTGAATTCTACACTCTATCAATACACATTTCCTTAAGAAGGTGATATGTGGATATTGTATTAACCACAGATATCCTTAAATTAGAATTTAATTTGAAGTGTCTTTACTTAAATTTGCGTCAAATTATGCAGGATTGAAGAGGCTCACACACTCTTAAGAAGAGTAATGCCTGAGCTCTAATCATATTAGTAGTCCTCAGAGGATAAAATCTTCTCTCTATTGCAAACTATTGAAGGTTTTCTGTGAGTGGTATGGCACTTTGTTTGGATTGATCTGATGGTCAGTTCCCACTAAGGGCCTTAGGACATCTGTTCCCACTGCTTCATGTGCATCCTCGAGAGTCAACTGAGTTTGTGAGTTTCCTAAATTGGCCTTGCACAATTGTCTGAGCAGCAGGGGCAGCTCTGGAAATAGCAGATTCAGGGCTGCTGTTTTCAGTGACAGCTGGTTGTTAAATAGACTCGACCTGCAAAGTTAAACTTCACTTTCACATTCCATGATATGAGATACATGAGTGTCTGCATTTAATTTTTTCACTTTTAACTTCTAGCTTGCTATGTCACAATCTATTTCACCCAAAAAAGTAAGCACTTTTTAATGAAAATAATTCTTGTTCAACAAATTCTATAATTTTGTGGGTTTTTTTTCTTCAACGCTTTGAAACACTTTTTTGTGTGATCTTGAAATCTGATTCTTTATAAACCTCTATAAGTAATTTCTAAACTGAACATAATTTTCTTGTAGTTAATTTTTCAAGAAAGACTTCTTCCCAGTATTTTAAAGAAACATGAAATTTGTTGCTTTTTTTTCCTGGTTTTATTTAGTTCCATTCTCTGTTTATAATTTGTATATGGGGAGAAAAGAAACCCCTGCCAAACATGCCCCCCTTCACCAACCAAAAAAACACAAAAGCAAAATATACCAAAAAAAAAAAACCCAAATACAAACCAAGTGTCCAAACTCACAAACCAAAATAATCCCTTTTGAATTATGCCACTGGAGCATTTAGTTAAGTGCCAGTATTGTTTGAATTGGTGCCTTTGGCATATTGCAGCTGGAGAAGTAACATTATTATTGTTGATAACAGAGAGCTGAGTTGAGTAATAGACCTGTGGTAAAGATGCTCAGGTCTTTGGCCTATCTAATATTGGTTTAGCATTTCAGGAATATCATGTTCCATGTGCGTAATGATGAGGATCTTCAGCCAGTTCACTGATTTGGCTTAAAATATTGACTACAACCCTGTACTTGTTGAGTGTAGTTTTTCAGTGATGCATTATTTATGAGAATTTGTTGTCTTAAATAGTTTCAAAGGATGTACTTTAGAAATATTTTCCTTATTTTTAGGAATCATGCTTTTATTTTTCGTGATGACTGCATGTTTTTCATAAGCAGCATTTTAAATTTCCCTTTTTTAAAAAAAATTGACTTTTTCATATATCATAATTACAGAGTTGAAGTGGGGGTGGAAGGCATAGGAAGGAACTTTGAACAATTTTCTTGAATGGAAATACCTGGTGCCATCCCATCTCAGTTAATACTAATGAGCTATTCTCCTTGCCCCAGCAGTGATGGGCATTAGTTAAAATAAACTATACTCTTTGCTCCTTTGCATCTAGCATAAATTTTAATTTTATTTTACTAGTGCTATAAGATGAAATATGCTAATTAGAAAATACATTGCAGCAGCTTTTCTGTTCTGATAACTGCATCACTACAACATACACAGGAAATGTCTCACAGGCTTTATTAGTAGTGGAGGAGAAAGTCATGTTTGTTTCCCTTTTATACCTAGCCAGTTCATGGATTTTTCACTCTTTTCCATTTGCAGAGAACTTTGAACAGTTAGTTGTTTTATTTTTTTTTTTTTTAACTTACTTTCTTATTTTGAACCATAAAGAGTCCCTGAAAAACACTTGAGTTTTCTCCAACTGATTTTTAACAAAAAAATTTAAAATGCAGCCTCAGTCAAATTTATGAGGTTTTTTTCCCCATTCTTTTTTCTTTAGCATACACAGTGTTAAAACAGAAATTTTTGTGCAAATCACAAATAGTGGTAGTGTGCAAGAATGCTTAACTCTGGAAGAGAATTTTGTGTTATTCATCACCCAAATGGAGGAGAACTTGAAGAAGTAGGGGTGAGGGGGGAAGAAAAAAAGTTTGTTCCTTCTTCTGTGACTTAGTTTCTGTTGATTCTTGCACTGTTTTTCCTTTACTAGGTTGTCTTATATTATGGCTTCTTGAAATTTCCGTCTCAAGTGTAAACGAGAAGGAATAATTTATGTCCATCATAGGGTAAAAAAAAAAAAAAGCCCTAATTCCAACTCTTCATGCCTCTCAAACATCTTAAAGAAGCAAAATAGGGCACAAGCCCAATTTTTTTTTTGCTTTTCAGGTCTCTTTTAAGAGCAGAGACAGCCATGATGCAGCAATTTTGGAGGTAGAGGCAAGTAAATGTTTTACTTCTTGTAAACATTCCAGTGAGTTTTGCAAATGGCCTATTATTTGAGGAGACTCTGGTTGAAAAAGGACCTCAGCCTCTCCCCCTTTCCTAAATTTGCTTTGTATGATTCGACATGAGGAAGAATATATGTTAGCTTTTATTGATTATAGACAGGTTTCACATCAGTTACACACTGTTGCAGTACCCAGTTGGTGTAAAAATATGTAGCTCTAATACTAGAAAGGTTTTGGTAATAAAAATAGTTGAGGTTTTGTCTTTTGAACTGATCTACAAAATGAAAATTTGTGTGTTGTAAGTGATTTTCTTCTTAGGAAAATAAAAGAAGTGTTGATTGTTTCTTGCCCTCAGCTGCTGTTGTTCAAATCAGCTCTTTGGCATTCTCACTTTGGACAGTTGAGCGACCTTTTATGTAGTTGTACAAAACCTGTGACCATTTCTGTGCTAGGAACATTCCTGAAAGCTCATGTTGAGTTTCTCTGATGGCATCACATCATCTTGAAGGCTGTATTAGAGGTACAGGAAAGAACTATCTTGTCTGTTTTGCTGATTTTTTTTTTTTTTTTAGACTTTCCTATTCCTTATTGTGAATAAAACCAGACAGTTTGCATTGTTGCATAAAAAATACAGGATTACGCTGGGAAAATTTTGCTAAACCTCTGTTTTGGGAGGTGGGAACAAATGTTCTAGTCCATGTTAGAGGGTTACAGTGGGAATAGCAAAGAAACTAGATTTTGGTCAGCTAATGTGAGAGAATAGTTCAGTGGGCACAAAAACAAAATTGCTAGTTAAGTTGTATTGATCCAAATTAATACCTGTGCCAGTTTGAGAAGGGAGAGGATGGGAAAAAGGAGGTGAGAGGTCAGGACCTGTCAGTTGGCAGTAAATCCCTGTCATCTCTTGGAAATGCATTTTGAAAAAAGCTGTAATGCTTGTGCTTTTCTGAAGAGGAAACGTTTATACTGAAAAAATTGACCATTCTCCTACATGTCTCTTGAGGATGTGAGTAAAGTGTATAATTATTTTTGTCTTCAGTTCATGTACAATGCTGTCTTATTTTCTGAGGTGGATGAAAGCATTGTAAAATTGTAAGAAAAGCTTCCTCATAATGACCTTTTGTACCCAGTCTTACCTTCTTCAACTTCTGTAATTCAGAAATATTGGATTAAACGGTAAAACTTTCATTTGATTTTTTGTGGGGGCAGATAAGGGTGCAATCTAAAAATGTATATAATGGATATTTTAATGAAAGAAGCTCGTAACTTGTCTTTGGAGAGCAGAAGCAGTTTTTTAAATAACTTTTTTGCATGTTTCGGATAGTGTACTGGAATTCGTTGAAAAGTTGCTCTTCTTAAAATAGTGACTCGAGTAGCACATCAATGATTTACTTAGCTTCTGTAACTTCATACTCTAATGACATTACTTTTGCCTCTTTCAATCTGTCCTATATTTACTAATAATTTTTGTCTCTGCATTAATATCTTTGGTAGCAGAGGGAAATGCATAGCTGAGAGAATGTCTTGAAAAAAACAGAACCTGAAATTTTTCATAGTAAGCATTAATTTTGCATATTACGGTGACTTGGAATGGAGCTATGATAATTTAGTTAGTCATAGATCTTAGCTGGCACACTCAGTTTTACTCAAAATGATACAAGTGAAGATGTCAGCAAATTAATTATTAAATGAGTTTTTTTAGAAAATTACATTCCTTTGGTGAATGTTTTTGTACATTTTACCAGAATTTCTGGGATTCAGAATGTTCTTGTGAAACCAGGTGTCTTTTTGGAAGGATGATGGGGTGTCCTAAAGAGCAGTTGTAGGATTACTAATTGAATGGGATCTTGAAGGATGCACATCTAGACATTCTCTCCTGAAACCAGTATAGATGTAACTGCTGTGATACTTGACTATGAATTATAATTAGGACTAGCTAATACTTTCTTTTGTGTGTATGTAAAGAGCAGGAGGTTTATTAAACATTGTTTTCCAATTTAAAAAGTGAATGTAATTGTCATAATTGCTCCTTTACATAAATAATTTATTTCATTAATTTCACAAGGTTTTTATTTTAACTGTGTTGCACAGATGCTATACATAGAGCTGATGCTAGTGTACAGTATTTTAAATGAACTAAAAAATTTGTAGTTTTCAGCTCATTAAGTTCAGAAAGTGAATACAAACTTCCAAACATGGACCTTAAGGACAGATTCATTGAAAGACCAGGGAACTCTGTGTAAACCATCAGAGAGAGTATGAGAGGTTGCAATGTTAAAGTCATATTGCTATGTGCTGGCTTTTTTTGTTTTGTTTTGGGGTTTTTTGTGGTGTTTGTTTGTTGGAGGGATTAATTTCAGGCTTTTTTGGTGGTTGTGTTGGGCTTTTTTGTTTGGTTGTTTTTTAATGCTATCTGAGCAGTGAAGGGAGGTCCTGAACAACTATCATTCCTGTGCTATAGGAAAGGTGTTCCTAGTATACTATCAGTGGTATTCTCAAAAGCCATTTAATATTGGTGCCAAGCTGGCACTCAGCTATACAGTCTTTAACTGGCATGGCTATTACTATGGTTTAATCCAGCCTTGGGAACATGTGGCATGTGCTGGAATACTCCTCATTCTGTAGTCATCCTAATCAATGGAGTAGTTGCGTGAAATTGGTCATAAAGAAGGTTTGGAACAGTGGTCACAGTTTTGAATTATCTAGCTGGTAACTTGGTTGTGTCAAATCCCATGTAATTGTAGCAAGGATTTGAGGCAACTGCTGCAATAAATCTGTAATTACAGACTGTGTGCAAGGTTTCAGTCTTAAAGGGAAAACTTGTGTGTTGAGATTATTTGAGGCAGGAGTTTTGAATTCTTTAAAGGACTCAACTTTAGTTTGTTGGCCAATGTTTATTGTTAGTTCTGTACTCAATGGCAAATTTTATTTTCCTGTGTACTTTGTAACAAAATTTCATGCATTTTTAAAATGTTAGTTTACTTGATTTGCATTATCTCCTCTGAAACTACACATTTTTAAGAAGATTCCAAACCTTTATGTCTAAGTGAACTTTATTTTACAGTTAATCACTATGCTGTGAATGACAAGGTTTTTTTCTTTGACACAGCCTTGCTTAAATACATGGGACATAGTGTGCTAGTTTCTTGGGTAAGCAACATATAGCATTTGAAGTGGAAGGAAGCTGATTGCTCTGCAGGCCTAATTCTGAGTGGAAATAGAATTTTCAGAATACTTCACTTCTAACAGTAACTTAAGTATTGAGGTAAGATGACATTTGGTGTACGTGGCACTTGTAAATGCCAGCATGTCCCCTGGGCAGTCAGAGCAAGGGGCTGCCCACCCCCAGTAGCTTTTGGGGGCAGCTGGGCTGCTGTGTGTCCTGCCAGAGGTGTGACTGGCAGCTGGCAGCTTCCTGCACAGGGAGATCTGCCTGTGCCCTCCTCTGAGCTCAGCCTGCTGCTTGTGCAACGTGTCACTGAGCCAGTTCAGCTTGCTAAACAGGCAAAACCTATTCTGACAGCTGTGGTTTGGGCTGTGTTCAATCGGCTCTGGAAGGCCCCAGCAAGAGCCGCTGCTGGTACAAAGAACAGGGAAGGAGAAAAGAATGGAGCCACTTCTCTTGTGGGAGTGAGCAGTAACCCTGCAGGTGTGTTAAACTGAAGTCTGTGGAGGAAACCCTTCTATACAAGAAAACTCAGAATAGTTCTGTCTTGGGATTCGGGACAGTTTTTCTCTGAAGTGACAATGCAAGATTTGTGTTCTAATTATAGACATTGCATCTAAAGTTGTCAATATTCATTGAAGTAACCACTTGTGGAAAAGTTTGGTTTATGTTTAGCATTCTGCTTTCTTGTTGGCATAAGAGGCACTTTTAATCCAAATGTACAGGGTAGTGTTTAGCTGCCTAGGCACTTGAGTCTTCTCTTGACACACCTGGAGGAAGCAGGATTACATCTTTGAGAAAATCTCCAATGAAGATTTATCCTAAGAAATGAAACAAGAAAGGCAAAATAAGAAAAATACTAGGTATTATCATATAAGTACTTGATACACTATTTTTCGCTAAGGTCAGGATTGCACAAAACACTTCAGTTTATGCACGAGAGCTGTTGTAACGTTGGTTGCATCCCTCCCTCTTGCCCTGTTTTTTCCAGTCTGACTCTGCCTGCTCTTGTCAGAACTTGGTTATTCTTTGGTGCTTTGTGAACCAAAGAATATTCTCAAGAATTGCAAGACACATTTTGAGCTAAAACCCTGGCATTGCAACTATGTCATCCTGGTCCTAGCAATAAAAACAGCTTTGCTTTCCTACACATGGCCCCTTTCCTGCATTTGGCTGCATTCTTGTAGCCCACAAGTAAAGTTCTGTTGACAAAGTCTTACAGGTTAAAGTTATATACTCTGCCTTTTCCCTTCCCCAACCTGAACCATTTTGGAAAAAATCAGTGATGTTGAATGTCTGTTTCAGCTCTTTTAATTTTTTTCCTTTGGGGTTTTTTTTTTTTTCCCCTCATTTCTCTGAGTTGTTAAACAACAGTTTCTTTATAGCTAGGGAAGTTATTTGAGATTCTTGAAGTTACTAAACTCCTACCTAGGTATGTTTGGTTTAAGTCATGAGTCTCTTTTTTAATTGCTTTGACAGACAGTAATAACCTAAAAATCACAATGTCCTAAAATAAAGCTAACAACATATTACTATAACAATAATTTTATGTATATTACAGGTCTCATTTCAGTTTATAGAAACAGTAATAATTTCATGTTCTTAAACTGAGGTCACATTTTTATAAATGCAAAAAGTAAAAAATATAAACTTAATACTTTTTTACTTCATTTTTTTAGGGGGGGGGCAAGGAAATAGGGAAGAATGTTTAGTTTTATTCTCTTAAATTTTGCTTCTGCTCACAGTTGTATGCTGCATCTGAAACTTTTCCATTATATTGTGGGTTAATAGGTGGTGCTTTTTAATTTTCTTGGCACACTGAGGTCATATTAATGTGTTCAATGTAAGTTTATGTTAAAACTATTCTGTAGTAGCATCTTTGTATAGTCCATGCAAAGCTTTGGAGTTAGTGAAATTTCATTTTTCTTACTAAGTGCTAAGCAGTCTTAGAAAAGATGTTAATGTTAGTAATGGTGTATTACTGTAAATGTTAGCATCATGGGAAAATGGGGAAGAAAAATTCTCTCTTTAAAAAGTTTTCATTTATTTTGTAGCAAAAAAACCCAAAGGGTTGGCAGCAATATATTGCAATTTTACAAAGTTGCCTTCAATATACTTCCTCAATTCCTTCACTTAGATTTACGCAGATCTTCACTAAGATTTACCCCATTGATGTATCTTGTATCTTTTATCCATGTGCAATGTCTCCTTGAGGAAATGCTAGCAGCAGAATGGTTGGATTTTCAGTCAAAGGCTAAGCCATGGGACTCTAAAAGCAATAGGCAAATGGAGAGGAAGGAAGTAGAAATGTGGATTTGTTGGCATTAAAATGCAAGGTATCAGCAGCTGCTTATTCTGGCACTTCCAAAAGGTCACTTAGCTGTTATGTTTTTTCTCCTCTTGATATTTCTTTTCCCTCCTTTTCTTTAAGAGGTCTGTAAATTCAGTTTGGAAAGTAAACCCAGTCACTTGTTCCTAATTATAAAAAAATACTGAAATTTCACAAATTTATGTATGATTTGTATGTATGTATGCATTTTTGTCCACTTTATAGGCTTTTAATGTAAATAAGTGAAAGTTTCTGTAATTTGTGTTTAGATTAAGCAGGAATAGCGCCTGAAGAGAAGTGTGAGTTTGATACTTCTTGACCCTTTCAGTTTATTCAACATCATGGCTATGTGGAGCTGTCATAAAAGAGCAGGAGCCCAGAGAGTTGAGGATGAGTTTAGCTGTGAAATAGATCAATTTAACACTGAATTTAAATTATTGGTGAGGGGAATGTTAATATATTGGCCAGGTTTGCTGTGCAAAGCAGCAATCAAGTCAAAACAAGACAAGTGGAAATAAAACATGAAATAGAGAAATAAAAATGGCTGAAATGCAGTAAAGACAGATGTCACAGTTATATGTAGCAGTTACTGTTGATGAAAGTTACAAGATAGTGCTTCAAAAGAGGAAAGAAAATGTTCCAAAACATGTACAATTACACTACTAGTCTAAGTGCTGATCATGCCATCCACTGAACACAAAAGTATAGTTTATTTAATATTTTTTTACTTGGTGAAGTGCTAGTGTATAATGCAACATAGAGTGCAGTTTTCCAAATACAGCGTGCTGTAAATGGCATTCCAGATTGGAGTCAAGAACAGTGGGTTGGGGTTGGGGTTGGGGTTTTAGTTTGTTGTTTTCTGTTTGCTTGCTTGTTTTTCTCTTAACCATTAAAAAAAAAAGACTCTCAGAGAAATATTAGGGAGTGGTATACTGTGTAGACTAAAAGACTGAGGAACCAGTGAGCAGATGTTTTTTTTCCCTGTAAATGCAGTTGAGGAATAGTGATAGAATTTTACTATAGACAATACAGTAAGTATTCCAAAATGTGAAATCACTGCTCAGATGTTTTCCTAAGTTCTAAAATCATTAAATCAGAGATGCCTGTGATGCTTTCTACCATTTGTGTTCTTTGCACAGATGAAAATAAAAGTTTCATATTAATGGAAGAATGAAAAATGAGGATGATTACCTTGAAGCTATAAATAAGGGTACACCTCAGTATGCTATTTATATGTTTTACTTAATCATTCAAAACTGCAAAAACCTTCCAGTCCTAAGTAACACAAGAACGTAACTTCTGATGAAATCCTTGATGGTTGGGCTGGGGATGCCTCTTTTTTTTTTTTTTTTTTTTTTTCTTTTTTTTCTTTTTTTTCCCCCCCTCACCTTTTGGGCAACAATTTGCGGGAGGGCAAAATGGGGAGCACCTCCTTCTGTGTTTCTGTGGCCCAGTATTAGGACACTCCTGGAACACCACCTGGTGATGTTGGTGACTTTTTACCTGAGGCAGTACTAGAATCTTGATGCTCAGTTCCTGGACGTGTACAAACCACTGGATAGTTACATTACATTTTCTTAGAGTTGCATCTTCTTTCTTCAAGCAAATTTCTTGAAGTTGCCATGCCTTGAGTCAATTTTGGAGTGCATATTAGGTCCTTTTCGATGTCAGCACTTTCAGATCTCTTAGTATGAGAATCCCAGATGGAATATGGTCATCAGATTTCAGTTTAATTAAGACTATTTTGCCTGTCAGCATGAACTTTAGCAGAGTGTTAGTTACCTTGGTAGGTTTTAGGGTGGAATAGAGGCATGTGTTAGCAAGGTTAGTACCTTGGTGTCCTAGTCTTCTTCCTGGGTAGAAGGAAATAAAATGGTAAATTAAAACATAATATTGGAATACTACCTAAATAAAAACTCAGATATACAAAAGAATCTTAATGTACTTAAAAGAGTAAATTCAGTAGTATTATATATGATGTCACTATGGTATTAGTGACATCTTGGTTCTGCTTTAAGAGATACTTTTTCATCTTCATAAAAACTGATCCATTGTAGATTTGTTTTCTCTTATATATATAATTTTAACATCCCATTAATTATTTTTAAAATAAAAATTGTAAAGTGTTTGAAGTAAGTTGAGCAATTTACAATGTATGCATGGTACATAGCTGCTGCTTAATAATAAGGTATAAAAAAGAATATTTACTTTTGTCATCCTTTCTACATCTAAAGCTGAATAGTGGAATCGGCTTTATACTGATTAATAATGTTCATAAACTCAGAGGCAAATAATGCAGAAGTGATTTTAGAACAGTTGGAGGTTATTTGGAAGTTAATTTCGTTAGTGACTGATGATGAATGGATTTGAGTAATGAGTTAAAATACAGTTACTGCCTGTATTTCCTGATTAGAGGATACTCTGAGGAATGTGTCTACTTTTACAGATCAGGTTTTGTTGGTCAAAGCCTGCACTGAAAAATGTCTTTTGTACCTTGCAATTTGGAATACAGAGGTACTACAGAGTTAGCTTCACTAAAGCTAACTGAACCAAGAAGACTTGCATTCAGGATTTATGGGCATTTCATTTTCTTTCAAGGGATTTTGATATTTGTTTAGTGAGTTGTCAGTGTGTAAAAAAAATCCCAATATTGTGAAATGTTTCATAGTGTTTATTCCCTTTTCTGTAGGGGAATAAAACCATACTTGGCTATAAGTGTAACTGTATCCATATAACATTTACTATGCCAGGAATAAAGTGTTGAAACTCTTACCTGTAGTATAAAGTCAGAGAAGTGAACAGTCTCACTCGTCTGCCTGGGAAAAGTTTGTTACTTCATAGTAATTTTAGGTGTCAGTAGTAAAAATTGCATTCATCTCTAACGAATATATCCAGATAGTGAGTTTGCAATGTGCATTTTATGTACTAAATTCTCATTTATTTCTTTGTGGACACTGATGCATGCAAAACTTTTTTACTTTTATCCCACAGCAGTGAAATACTCAGTCTTAACAGGCTCCTGGGCTTTGATAGCACTTGACAATACAGTTTGTTCCACAAACCTTATTTTTCACAGGGGTACAACTTGAGAGAAGTATGGAGCAGGAATTGCTGGAGAGGTGCAGTGCTGCAGGTTTGACAGAAGGTTCCTGGTTTTGCCCAGGTTCCTGCTGGCCAGGCTCTCCGGAGGGCTGCAGCTTTAGGAACCATTTTGACTGCAGGGCAGATCTGAATTTAGGGCTTGAAGTCTCCTGGGCTCAATGTCTGTGCTGAGGCTTTGAGACAAGGAACAGAATCCTCTTGTGTCATTTAAGCATTAGGTTGTTTCATGCTGCCAGATTATTTTTTTTTTTAAGAAGACTTCTTAAATGATGCTTTAGATAATGCCCTTTGACAATGTTTGACAGCTACTGGCTAGTTTAATATGTGCTGGAAGACACCCACTTATTCCACTTTTTCAATCCAAAATTGTCTTGGTTTGGGAGCTTGGTATACCATAATAGTTTATAATTAAAGGCTCGATAGATAGCACTAACTTGAGTGACAATCAAAACAAGTATGTGACTGTTAATTTAAGCAATTGATCCATTGTTTCTATAGGTGAAAACTTGGGTCAGAAATTCTATATGTGAAATAATCTGCTGTGTTCTCCATGACTAGGTGCTATTTCCTCAGCATACCTTTGTAACCTTACTTTTTTTTACCAGCTTTCTGCTTGTGAACTGCTGCCATTAGAAGCTCAGTAGGAGCAGAAGTCTGTGTTAATTTGCCTGACTGTAACTGCACAATTAAAGCAGTTTATCAGCAGGGGTTAGGACAATCAGTGTGTTCTGATGCTTCATGTTATAAAATTACTTCTGTTGTTCAAACAGATACTGTAATTAGTGCATCATTTTAAACTGGTTTTCTGCGGGGCTGGCTTGGAGTTTCATCTGATAAAAACCTCTGGTTTTGGTACTTAACTAAGCACTTATTTTGTTTGCAGACCTCATTTAAATTAACAATTTCTATTGAAATGTTGATCTCAGAAGTGTATCATTCAAATACAGGTTTGGGAATGGATGGGCTGTTTTTCAGAATATTTTCTTTGTTTTTTAGCAGCCAATCCTGTCAAGACCTAAGATTCAGTCACAAAAATGGAAGGAGGAAGCCCCAGTTTACAGTTATTACTGTAAAGCTATCATGTAATACACAGATGAGCAGGTAGCTTCATACCAGATAACAAAGATGACTGTGTTCTGTCCCTGGCATATGCATAATTGGATTTCACACATAGTTTCTTAAGACATGGTGTGACAGTCTTTTAAGGGGCAGTTATGTGTTAAAATATGGTCCTTCACCACCTTCTCCTTTCCCAGCTACAGCACTGACCTTGTGTTGGCACTCTGTAGCCCTTCATGGTTGCAAACCCTTGTCCAGCAGAAGATGGGGGGCAAGTGGGGAGGCATCTGCTGCATCAGCGTGTGGTCTGAGAGGCTGCTGTGGTGCTGGGCCAGTCCCAGAGGCAGCAGTAAGGGCCTGGCAGGGAACCTCAGGAAAGGATGCAGTAATACAACAGTAAAGAGATTATCCAAGGGATTTTTGCTTCATTACGTCTGGACTTCCCATGAATACACATCAGCTGATGTGGAATTATTTGTAGACTGAGTGGTTTATTCCTTGCAGAATGTTACAGAAATCTCCTGTCTTCTAGATGTTTGTTTTGAACTATCTCTGCAGCAGAGAAGCCAAAAACTTAAAAATACAATTCTGTAGCTCAGGTTGGCAGAACTGTTGCAAGAACAGAAGTTTCACTAAACAGCACAAGACAGACAACTCTTGCAAGGTTGGGAGTATATGACTTTAGGGCAAAGTGCATTCCTCTAAGATTCCTCTGACTTGGTTTTACCAGTTCAGCTGTGTCAACAAAAAGTTGTAAAGTAAGATGTAGACTGTATTAAATGGTTGAATAATGTTTCTTTTGGACTTACTAATTCAGATATTGTTTCATGGCTGCAATACATATCATGTCTTATTTAAAAATACTAAAATTAGATCAGGACTGGATTTAATTTATTACCTTATTTGTGACTTTTTATTTAAATTTAAGTTCTGTTTCAGAATTCTTTAAAATCAACATGTTAGCTTTATTTTTTTTATTCACACAGCTTCTTTTAAACCATTCTTTGAATTGTTTTTGAAACTTTGATATATATGTGTGAATGTTCTTGTTGATGAAAAGAAATACTCACTTGGATATACCGTCAATTTTAATGTACCTACAGCACAATTTATTAGACAAAATGGATTGTGAGATTTTTACTAAATAGCTGAATTTCTTCTCTCCACATCTTAGCCTCCTCCATTTGACTCTGAGAAATAGCTGTGAGTGATTATACTGTTTTTTCTATCTTAGGCTATTTTTAATTAAAGTTCTTAGTGTACTTGAATTAAACCTTTGTATCATTTGAAGGACTAAAGCTATTGTGATGCCTTTTAATTTTAGTGTTCAATTTGACATCATATGAAAACATTCTTCCCTTTTACTCTATCTTTTCTATGGTTTTTGTCATTCAGGAGGGAGACCTGAGCTTGCTTAATAGGTTGGTGAAAACAGAATTTAATAGCCTATCACTCCAAGATGCATGAGAGTACTAAGGGTCATTTTCAACACTTGCTTAAACTGGTGACTTTACTTCTTTAAAAGTTCCCTGCTGTTGGTACTGAGCTGGTTTTGTATCTTTTTAGTGACCTACATTACAGGAGTTTGTATGAGATGGAGTGGAAAAAAGTGCGCAGATTGGAAGCTGCACTTTTTTTATTACTATAGAATAGCCCATAGCTTTCTGAAAAAAGTGCCGTATAGGAAAGTTGCTTTCACTCTTACCGCATTGCATGCATTCTTTCATTCTTTCTTTTTTGTCTAACTAATATTTCTCTGGCTGAATATAAACAGATACTAGTGTAGTATTTTTCATTAGTGTTTATGTAATTTTTCTTTAATGGTATTCTGACAGTTGGAAGTGACTGGATCCTACTTCACCAGTTCTTAATTTGTCAACATACTTTTCATCAGTTGGCCATACTGTGAGCGCCTTTGGGGTGAGAAATAAGATCTGAGGGGTTTTTTTAATTGATGATGAAATATTTTTGTCGACTTCCTTTGTATTGATATTTTCCTTCTCCAACATTTGAATAATTTTTACAATTTCAGTCAGCCTTGACGCTTCTTTCATTTGAAATGCATTGGCTAGATAGAGAAGAGACTTTCATACTCTGTCCTATAGTAGTTTTCAGTCATCTGCTTTGTGTAGCTTACAGAAAGCTAGTAAACTGCTGCCTCAGTCTTGTTCAGTCAGAGATTGAGGAATTAAGAAGAAAACTTTGGGATGGGATATGAAGATGTAAATAGCAATGGCCATTTAGGCCCAAGATGCAGGAGGTGCAAGACCACAACTTGAAGTTACTGTGGTATGGTGAGGTGTGTGGAAAATGAGATACAATTTTACAGTGATTTTACAGTGAGCTGAACTGCAATAGTTCCTGTGAAGGAACAACCTTTCTAATATTTAAGTTTGATTTTGTAGATTCAAGTCAGTTGCATCCTTTACCTGCTTTTCTGCTTCCCCCTAAATCCCTCCCCAAGAAAATTCCTGTAGCTACACTACTTTTTTTTTTCCCCCGCAGCTAAATTTTAAGGACTTGTAGCAATATTTTTTTTAACTACCTAATACATTGACCCTAGTAGCAAGATAAATATTGAGTAGTCCATTATTGTGTGTAGGTACTCTGGATTAATGAGTGTATATGCACAGGCAAGATAATGAAAGCAAATCTGTCTACAGAATTAGGCTATATTTAAGGATACTGTAATTTCTGCCAAACAAGGAACACAGTGAAATTTCATCTGCCATTTATTTTGTCCTTAATGTTCTTTAATTTAGCAGACAAGATAGTTTGGTGATAATTAAGCTTTCCTAATATTGTTGTTCCCCAATGTTGTGGTGTAAATCACTTTACTTTGTATTTCATCTGTAGTACATCTTCAGTCTCCATTTTTCCTTTATAATTCTTCCATAGACAATCTCTGGCATGCAGGAAAACTTAATGCTGCCAATTGCTTCTTGTGTATGTATATAATTTTGAATATATGCAGTTGAATTCCTTTTTCCCCAAGTCTTAGTCAGGTTTTCTGATTTCCCTGATGCTGTTTCTTCCTTCAGTGTGCGTGCCCTTCCTGCTGCGGTAGCAAATGTTTCTTTCCCAAAATAATTTTCATGACAATTTCTATTACTCCTCACTGCTTTTTCAATAGGTAGACCTGGTAACTAGGCTGAATGGATCAACGGTTGCTACTGAAGGACAAGGGGCAATGTGCATGCTGAAAGAAAAGAAATTAGATTTAAACTAAGAAAAAGCTGGTATTTTTGTTGTTGGGACTGAGCACTGGTTGAACACTGAACAGTTCTCCCAGGAGAGGGGATGGAGTCTCTGTCCTTGGAGATATTTAAATCCTGGCCCAAAGCAACATGCTTGAGCTGACCCTGCCCTGAGCAGGGGGCTTGGATTGGATGACATTCAGGGTCCCATCCCACCCCATACATTTTCTGAATCTACGAAGTGAACTGGTTTATCTTACCTGCACTTCTAGACAGCCACGTCTTGTTTCTTTTTACCAAGTTACGCAATGAGGCAAGTTCTAGTAATTCTTTCCTCCCCATCTTTTTACCGTTTTCTTGCCCAAAAATTCAAAAGAAAACCCTAATCAACCTTTCAAATCTTTGACCATGTTTCGTGAGTCTTCAGAAAGGTACCTTCCTTTCTGGTGACTTTCTGGTGTATATATCTGTGTTCCAGATATATTCAACTTTCTTGTTCAGACTTTACTACAACGAATCATGGCTGAGAAAAGATATATTCAGGACTTGTTGCACAGAGGATTAGTTTAATATAAATAAAGATTTTACTTGGAGTAAAATATGTTTTTTCAAACCATCCTGTTAGGATTTAAAAGGAGAATGAGGTAGCATAAAAAATGGTAGCTCTTCAGTGTAAGAGGTTTGCAGATTATCTCTCTTTCATGGCCGTAACTCTGTGCTTTGCACCTGACTTTCTGTTGCAATGAATGAGCTAATAAAGACCTGAATTTCCCAATTTGGATAAAGCCAAACCTATAAATAATGAAATATACATACTGGTATAACATTCAACTAGCATTCTCAATCAAACAAATGACATTTCTTAGAAAACTGACAACCTACTAAGAAAAAAACCATCTTGTGAGACAGAATGGGAGTGCTGGATGAATTCATAACCCCAGTGTATTGAGGTACATAAACATAAATTGGAAGCCCATTCCAAACTCTTCTTTCTTTTATTTTTTAATCACAGTGCGAAATTTTATTCTTCTTAGCCTTTCTTTCAGTCTTACAATTTGGCTTAATAAATAGCACTCTCAACAACAGTGCTTTTATTACTGTACTCTATGGCCGTAGAAAAGCTTATCATAGTCCTACACTACTTCAGTTATCTTACTGATAAGCACTTTGTGTGATTGCTTGTGCTGTGAGATCTCACCCTACTAATACCTGTGATTATAAACCTTGCACACAACATGTTCCACCTAAAAGTAAATTAGGGGGTTTAAAAAAAAATATGATTTGTTTGTTCTATATGCAGCTCGTTTGTGCTATTTGCAGCTTTTTGTTCTCTTTTTAAACTGAATAAAAAATGCTCACACTGCAAGAGACTAGTTTGGAGTACAGTGCCAATACTTGATGTAACATTAATCTGAAATAAGTTTTGGAGAGTTTGCACCATATTATTTTCATTATGAGAGAAAAGGATACATCACCATAAAGCCCCTTTATGTTTGCCTGCACTATTTATAAACATGGTGCATGGTGTTTAATGTCATGGTAGCTAAAACTGCATTTAGGCATTCCTTGTATTTCAGGAACAGAACTTGCTGCTTTACTTGGGGACACTTTTCCTTTTTATTTGTTCCTCTTGGCCTTTTAAAATTTATTTGTTTTGCCTCCTGTGTTACTATAGTTGTGCAGCTTTCTTGAATCTGGTGTTAGTAACCAGGACCTTTCCCATTCCAATGCTGAGTCAGTGCAAGAAGAGGTAGTTGTACATTCCTTCCTCTGCCCTCTGCTGGTTTAGGATCCTTCTCTCATTCTTCATACCTGTAACAAATTATTTCATATACTACCTCATATATCTGATATAGCTTGTCACCATCTTAAAAGAAAACAGCTCAGTCCTGCTTTGTATTAAAAAAAAATAATATAATTGTTTAAAAAAATAACAGTGGTGTTTTGATCACAATTGAATAAATAAGTTGCAACTACCTTGTCATAGACAATGCTTTCAAAGATTACATTTCAACAGAAAGCATGTTATAACTCAGCTGCACTTTGCATTGTGTTCTGTATTATAAGTGAGTTATTTTTCTCTTTGTTTCCAGCTTGTGAAATTGGCAGAACTATTTTCACAGCTACTTTGTTAAAAAAGTTGGCAAAGATAACATTAAAAACAACAAAACACAGCACTGTATCTGATAGTGTGGACTAATGGATATGTGCACATTACATACATAGTGAAAAGTAGTTTCAAAGTACTGATTCTTCTACATACGTTTTCCATACATCTCTCATGGTTCAGTTTCCCCTCGCCCTCCCCATTTTTATCCTTATGAATTCCACAAAACATTTCAGTCTTAGCTGAATTAAAAATAAAACACTCTAAGGAGCAGTGCTCCCTCAGGTATATATGAATATGAGGCACTGCAAACGTTTGTTGGTATTAAATCTTAGAACATTTCCTCAATGCATCTGATTTTCTGGAGGAATTTTTCATTAAATTTGAGGGAAAACCACATTTGCAAATTAAAAAAAAAGATTAAGTTAAAGTGTGAATTGTTGTTAAGTCACAATAAGAGCTTCTTCTGTTAAACCCAGCTTTTTAAATAAGTAGGGTTTGTGTAGGCATTTTTATAGATTCAAAGTTGTAATGAGCTTTTTTTTTTTTTGAGGCCCTATTTTTTAAAAACTTGTTATATTTTAAATATTGTCAAATTTAAATGAGGTTTCATGAAAATTTAGCTAGCTTTATTCACTGTTTAATAAAAAAGAAGTTGGGAAGTTTCTTCTCTGTTGTGTTTCATTATCTTATTTTTTGGAAGACTGGGTACTTAAATTTATTGGTTTCTGATGTTTAAAATTGAAATATTTTATTTAGCATGCTTTCCCTTTCTGAAAAACATTTTTAATATTTATCTTTGGGATTACTAATGCTGTGGATGTGATGAATACCTGTGTAATGGTGACCATCTTGTCACTTGCCCTTATGTAACTTCAGTATTAGCCTTGTCATCTCCTCCTCTTTTCTTCATCCAGTACATGCAGCTCTCCTTTGAAAATGGCAACTTCTGTTCCTTTTGGAGTGTTTGATTCTTTGAATCTTGTTTTCATGAGTATTTGAAAGTGATTCTTAACACTGGAGTATTGCTTTCTTGCTCTTTGTAGTGATTCAGATGGAGTTTCTATGTCTGGTGTGTGTTTCACTTTTCTTCAAAGGATAGGTTGCTTAACCACTAGTATGTCTTAGCTGTTTAACTCTTGAAAGGCTCTAAATAATATAGAAAGTCATACTGTGTTTGTATTCTTATTCTTGTTCCTTTATTCATCTGGAGGAAGTACTTTTAAGAAACAACATATGTATTGTAATCCTTAAAAAGTATAATATAAAGCAGGAGGTTCCAAAACACAAACAAAACCCCCAAAAAGGTATTTTGAAGGCTAAGTTCATATGATATGAAAGTATGAAGAAACATTGCTGAAAGTAATGTTCATACTATTTACAGAATTGAATTTGTCTGCTGTTTGTGATTGTTTTATACAGAATGTAAGTGCTTCATAGCTTCCATGTTTTAATTTTTTTTTAGGAAGAACAGAATCGAGGCAAGCCCAACTGGGAACACCTGAATGAAGATTTACATGTACTTATCACTGTGGAGGATGCTCAAAACAGAGCAGAAATAAAGCTGAAGAGGGCTGTTGAAGAAGTAAAAAAGTTACTGATACCTGCAGTAAGTATTTGTATGCAAGCTTTTGATTTCCATTTTCAGAAGGTACTTTTGAAATACTTTTTGAAATACAACTGATTTGCTACAGGTGTAAGAGTAAGCCTGCAAAGTGGCATCCTAAAAGGAAGTTGAGATACTATTTTGTAATACTCTAGTGATATTTAAAATGCCTCATCCCAAATTGAATTATTCCTTAGAAGAGAATAGAGAGAGACTTTTTTTAGAGAGACTTTTTTTTTTGTCTGAGATAGAGATACAGGAAATAGTTATCACTTTTAAAAGGCAATGCTGGACTGATACAAACTCTACTTTACTCTCTTTCCTTCAGTGTTACTATTCTTCACTTTAAGGCTGGGGAAGTATGACATGTTTTTATGTTTCACTTTGAGATGATTCTGATACTTTGAGCAACAAAGGCATGTTTTTTTAGATCATCACATTAAACATTTTGCAAAGAGAGCAAAACCTTTTAGTATCAAAAAACTTTGCTGTCAGTATACTGGGGGAAAAATAAAAGTAGTAAAACAGGAAAATGGTTGTCTTTCTCATTTCCTGATAGTATAAACTGCGTTCTGAACACCTAGATGACTTAAATACTTTTTCAGAGACCGGAATTACCCTGTGAGAGCCCTTCTCTTATATCTTCTCTGTATTCTCACTCAAAGCAAGGTCACTCAAGTGTGGCTGTATAGCACATCCCATACCATTTACTTGTATCTTATGCTCATCTTTACCACCACTTTTATGCCCCTGTAAAATGATAAGAATAAATTAGATATTTTTCTGTGGTGGAAAAATGTTCCATATTACAAGGAAAATTGAAACTACCTTGTGAAAGAAAGTAGTAGGTGGTATTAAAATGACCTACTGATTTTGGGTACTTAGTGAATGCTAATAGATGCTGGCTGTGAGGAAACTTGTGATGACACATGCTGTCTCTATAAGCAGATTTATTCAGAAGACATTTTTATAAATTACTAAAGATAGGGAGAGAGACTTAATTTCTGAATTACCAAAAATGGTAGAATATTAAGCAGGAGGTACAAAAATAGTGATTTAGATCTCTTGACATTGCGCATTGTCGCTTTCTGAAAGCAGCAGACAACTAGAGAAAGTAGGTCTTCAGAATTTACTTTACTTACTAAAGAGGCCTTGAGCACATTAGGCTTGAGTTTATAGCCAGGATTTTTATATGGGCAAAATTTGTAACCCTTATGTTCATTCTTTAGCTCCTACAGAGCTAAAGTTTAGAAACACAAACTTCTGTGTGAATTAATATTGTTGGGTTCATTCTTCTACCTCCCCTTATTGCTGACTAATACAACGGAAGGGTCCACTTCAGGATGATAGGTTACAAACCCCCAGTATGTCTGAAGTACTGATGTGTGTGTGTGTTTGTGTTACTCTTGTTTTGTTTAGCGGTGGGATGGGTGTGTTCTGAGCCTCAAAATATGTGATTGTTAGTAGTTCTTTCATAGTGACAGCCAGCTCTTTGTCTTGAAAGCACTCTGCCTCACGTAGTAGCTTAATAAATTGGGGAAGGACTGTAATCCTGATGGAAAAAATAATTGTTTTTCCCCTTTAATGAAAAATAATAACACAGGCCTAAGTATTGTCCGAATAGAACATCTCTTGAAATATACTTTGTCAGTTCACTTAATTATCATCTTTATGTATTATGCATAGGCGTAAGAGATTTGCGTGGTACATATTACTTGCGTAAGAGTTAAAGGTCTGTTGGCTCTAATTTCTCAAAATTATGCCTTACTGGAACAGGTATGTGTAGTACATACTAATGAATTAGTGTGGAGGTGAGCTTAGGTTTGTACTATCTATTGCATCTGTTCAATTAGTATAAAAAATGGAATTGTGGCTTCAGGCAGTTTGAAAGGTGAAAAATTTAGTTTAGTGTTAAAAGATAGGAATTGAAAACTTCTATGAGGGAAGTCATAAACCTTCAAGTAATCAGGGTAAACATAAAGAAAAAAGGGAAATCCTAGTGAATTGCAACAATAGGAGTGAAACTGGCTGTTGGAAGATTCCAAAGATACTCTAAAATATAAGAATGGAAAAAGTAAAATTCCCTTTCATATGGTAGTATACCTGCAACTATTAATGTTTTCAGATAAATGTCAAAGGATTGAAGTGGAAAAAAAAGTTATGTGTTTCTATTCTGTTGCTGTCTAGCTTGATTAAAATTTTAGACTATGTAGGAGAGAAGACTCATTCTCATCTTGCAATACAATGTGACAATGCTTTGTGTTTATGAGATAAATTTCAGAAACATGTTAGTGTTCTAGTATTCAGAGATTGAAATTAGTTGCTAATTTTTTGGAATGATCAGTTATTTTTTGTACTCAAGATGCTAAAAAGCCTAATTACATTTTCTATCAACAGTGCAGAAATAGGCACATCTCTTAAAGTAGATTTTTATTTGAATGTACTTGGGTGAACAGAGACTATTTCACTAAATACTAAAGTGTGTTTCTTACATTTATAAATCTGGATCATTACTGATTTTTTTCCCCTTGTGGATATGAATTAATATTTTTCCATTTCACTTTCTCTTGCATTTTACCAAGATAGTGATATAGTCAAGTAGTTTATCTTTAGAAATGAGATGCACAACTTGAGGAAGATTGGCTGAAAAAGCCAATTTTTTCTCCTTGAGGAGAAAGGCCAACATTTTTTTTTTTTCATTATTACTCATTTGTGTTTAATTTACTTTTCTTCAGTACGAAGCAATTTTTTTAAACATTTTTGGCTGTACTTCAAGTTCCATAGGATTAATTTTTTTCCTCTTCCCATAATGCAGTGAGGTACTGGTCTTTATCTACACCTGCAATATCATACAGTATTACTTCTTTCACCTTTTTATTCAAAAAAGGGGAAATTAATAAAGCAGTCTGCAGTTGTTCTGTCCTTATGCCTCCTTCTGAAGTGAATCCTCCAGATCATTGATTTCTCTTTATTGTGGGAGCTTTGAGAGTTGTTTATTATTTGCATGAGTTAAGTGAGGATGGGTGGTTCTCATGCAAAGGAAGGGCAAAAGATGCTGTGGATCAATTGTTCACTGCAGAACAGAAGAAAAAGTTCAGAACCTGGTTCGGAGGCATACATAATAAAGAAGTATAGCATACCAAACTAGAGCATCATTAAGGGTTTGAAGTTGTTCTTTGAGCTCCTCGGCTGTAGGGGTGGACTCCTCCGCCAGAAATGTTGGAACTCCAGCATTTTCTAAGAAATATTGAATAAATGTTTCTAGCTGAGTGAGTTTATCTAGATATTCCTTGCATTTTACAGATGACCAGGTCTTGTTTAATTGTTAATTCACATTTATACTAGCTGCTTTTTTAAGGGATGAGGCACATGTGACAGAATTCAAATTACAGACAGATACTTCTTACCTCTTTCTTTCAATTCAACCTGATTCATTTCTGAGGAACAGGTTGTATTTCTGCTTTCTACTTAGCTATTCTAAGTTGGTCTGGAATCAATGTTGTTCAGATTTTTTTATTGCTTTTCTTATGCCGGGGCACCTGTAGTTTTACTTGGTTGCTGCCTCCATCATCTTGGAAGAGAACTACAACACAGAATTATTCAGTGATGCTCCCTGTCAAACTTTGTATACCATTTGTCAGTACTGTGTAGAATTTTGCAGTTGTGATGGGTAGGAGATAATGTTTCAATAGAAGCTTGTTTCATTTTGCTCCTATTTTTGGATCTTTCCTGTAAAAGTGATTTGAGACTTTTCAGTCTTGAATATGTTTAAAATTAGCTGAATGGGAAAGTAAATGTGGTGTATACAACATGATTTTTACAAATTGGAACATTTTTTTATAGTGGTGCTTGGTATGTACTCATTCACTAACTGTCCTCCTTCTGTTTAGTCCCTGTTACCAGATATGTTATTTTGATGGCATTTCTGGTTTTAGTCACACCTATATACAGCACATTTTCTTTATATAACAGGAGAGAGTATTATGAAGGGGCAATAGTACTGGTAGAGTGGTTTATTTTTCAGTTGAATAAGCTAAAAGCATTTATTTCTAAAAGACTACTTTCAGCAAGCTTGATGAGGTGGGGCTTGTTTATTAATTAAATGGATTGCTAATACTTTCCTTATAGGTGTGATTGTAAATTTTCCTTATGGTCTATTTTCATCTACTTAGGGTAAACGGAAGGATGTCTTAATTTTTACACCGGGAACTTTGTGTGCTGTGAATTCCATCACAAAATACAGAGAAAAAACTTAATTTAAGAATGTTTGACCATGCTTTAGCCTTAGTTGAAAAAAAGAACATAGTTAATATAGTAATGCTCTACATAATTTGTTGCTCTGTAATTAAGACTAGCAAAATCTTGATGTTTGAAAGATATTAGGAGAAGATTTCATTTTTTATTAGCCTTCTAAAAAGCCACAATAAATTCTGCATGCAAGTTTGACTTCCTTGAATAGCTCTTTCTAATTCATTCCTGCATGGTGTGTTGGTTTTACATTTTTGCTTTCACAAGTGAGAATACAATGCTGCCTTGCATTGTTTCCCTGTTGAAATGTTGGTCATGCAGTGCAATCCATTGTTTGCTGCTTATTCAGTTCAAGTAATGAAGTTAATAAGTGATACAGTACCAGCAAAAGGATATTGCTGTCCTTAAAAGCATTTTAGGAAACTCTTACGTTCTGCCTGTTTGTCAGTTCCGATACAAGTCTCTCAGGGTGAGTGAGCAGACAGGAAGCTCTGCACGAAGGACAGCAAAGCAGCCAAATGTCTTGGCAGTGACCACTAGATGACATGGTAAACTTTTTGATGTGGGGGAGAGGTGATAGTGCATTATTTTTAGTAGCGTGAAGCAGGCTTAATATTGCCATGGCTGGAAGATTTGAGCGCTGCTGCAGTCCTGCCATTCCTTCATGATTTGCTGTTCCTGCTTCCTGTTTCTCATCAGAAATCCCTGGTCTTCATCCGAGGGTGTGGTGAGTCCATTTGGTGGAGAGCTGAACCTCACTGAAGGACTTGCTACAGTCAGGCTTGGTTTAGCACTGACAGAATTGATGGCATGAGAACAGGCAGATACGGAAAAATAGTACTGCAGCAGATCACCCTGAAATAAATTTCTGTGAATATGTTCACCTGCAAATAGCATGAGAGCAAAATATCCTGCTACAGTGAATTTCTGATTATGGCAGTGAAAAACAATAGAAGATTGTAAGTGTTCCTCTTTGTGTGTTCCACTGTCCAGTATGTCTAGTCTGTCATGCAAGTCTGAGTTTTAAAAATAAGAACAAGAACTTCTTATACCAATTCACAATAGGAAGTGTTTACATATTGTACCTGATATGTCACTGCAGTGTTCAATTTTTATGTGTACATTGGTAATAATGAAATTATTTTGGGTCAGCTGCAAGTGAAAAGTAGCTCTATGCATCAATTTGTACAGCGGTGGAAACTGTAGACTAGTGGTTCATTACCACCAAAATAGTATCTGTTAAATGGAAATGGTTTTTTGAGACCATATTTACTACAACATCTTGATGATTTTCAGCTGAATTGAAGTAAATCTAGTTTAAATTTTGTTAAATTATTGTCATAGTACAAAGGAGAAAATTAGAATTGTTCGTCAGAACATTGTTCAGGGTGAGTATTGGAACAGGCTGCCCAGAGAGGTTTTGTAGTCTCCTTCTCTGGAGTTATTCAAAACCCACCTGGAACTTGTTCTGGGGTGAGGATTAGATTGTCTCTTTGAGGTCCCTTCCAAACACAGTCATTCTGTTATTCAGGATGGGAATAATTTTGAAAAGAGATAGAAAAATGTGCTGTTTATATTATGATTATAAATTTGTTTTCAACTTTGCATTTTTAGAAAGCTGACAAATAATGAAATAGTAAGTATAAAATTATGATGATCTGTGTCCTCGTGTTTTTCAGTTGATTGTTTACAAATTTGGACATAAAGTCACGATCAACTATAACTATGTAAATATGTCTAGTTTTATTAGCTTATAATTTAGGTAGCAGTTTGTAGGGATTCTTTTTCCATCTAGGTGTTTCTTATACTAATGGGAGAAAGAAGGTTCTCCAGCAGTTATTTCTAAGCGACTTAATCCGGGTGTTTACTCTGAATCTTCTGGACATCTTTGATGGCTTCTAGAACCCAAGTAAATTAGTTAGTTGTGCCTACATACAGTTACTGTCAAATACCCTCTCTTTTCCTCTTCTTCTCCATCACTCTCTGCCTTTATTTAAGGTGTTACAAATGTATAACTTGAGATATGTTAGATGGAGTTTTTGGAAAAGATCCTAGGAAACGTAGAAAATAGTTTCTTCTCAAAGAGAAACAAAGACACTCTATTGCCTGCAATTCAGTAGGGACATGCCCTTCCAAGGAGGGATTATGCATGGATTCAGAGCTCTGATTATGATCTGCAGGGGTTTTGTCTGTCTTCCAGAAATGTGCCTAATCTACTAGGTTGTTTGGTAGGCATAGTTACGGAAGAAACAATGGTATTGACCTATTCTGGTAATTTTTGGGGTACCTGTAATTTTTTAAATTTTCATCCCATTTTTATAATTTGCTTCCTTCAGTCTTGGCTGTTTTTCCAGTGCTTCTTCTAGTCATTTTTTCTTCTTTTTATTTATTCTTCCATACTTTTGTTCTTTTTCTGTGGATGATCCTGGGACAGAACATGTAAATTGCAATCTTTATATAAAATCTTATTAAAGCATTTCTCTACTTATTCAAAAAGCAGATGATCAAGCTACAATTCTCCTTGTCTGGCCATGTTACTGAAGATGATGACAAATCCTTCATTTCTAGTTACAGCTGAGTTTTGGTTGGTTGATTTTCTCTTTTGAAATCTCAATTTTATACCTAAGTGAAAGAAATGGTAATTGTAGAATTGTGATTCCTGGAGAGATAGTGTGTAAAGAGTAGGAATTTGTTACCTTTCACTTTTAACGCATTTTAACACTTATGATTAGCCAGACTGTATTAAGGTCAGATCACTTCATGTATGAGTCACTTTGGAGTGGTTTCTAGAAGGATCTTAGCAGTTGCAAAGATTTTTGTGTGAAACAATAGTAAAGTAATGAGTAAATATTTTTCTTTTCCAGCCATTTAAAGCATTCTTTATTGCCAGCATTAGTTTTGAAATCTAGATTTCTAATTATACAAAAGTTAAGTTTGTCATAGAGATATCTGTGGTTTAATGCTGACTGATGACTTACAGTCATCTAGTTGCTCTACATGGTTCTATTTTGACATCAGACAGAAAGTTCTAACCTGTGGAAAAGTGCCAAGAGTTTTTGGCCTACTATTCAATAGAAAACTTAAGTGTTTCTATTTTTAAACAGTTCAGAAATACCTGAGCTTTCAGTGGGAGGAGTAATATTGTTTCTTTTTCTTTCATAGATTGTAGGCTAAGACTTTAATACAGGAATGTTATAGATACTGTTGGCAGGATAAACATAGGTGGGCATGATATAAGAGATTGGATCTAATTATGTTAAATAGCTTATATGATTTTGGACTAGACCATTTGTAGCATACTATAAAATTGGAGAGTGGTAAACCATCCTGTAAAGTGATTAGATTAGATCTTACTGGAAAGTTGCATTGCTTGGAAAATAGTTAATAAGAAAAAGTATTTAAGATTCCATCAAGTAGTATATTATATTTCTTGTGTGTTATTGGAAATGCTATGGGTTTTATACATTTTTTATCTTATATCTTCTATATTTAAATAAGTATTTTAAAAGCTCTACCTTATTTTCAAACTACTTTCTTAATAGGGATAGCTTAATGAAAACAGCACTGCTTTCTATATTTTCAGCATTACCATTATTAGCTAATTTTTAATGTTTTCACAACATCTCTATATGTAATAAGTTATGTTCATCAGTTTGAACTTTTGCTGTAAAGTCAAATGTGTTTTATATTCCAAATCATTTGGAAGTACGTACTGGATAGAAGGAAGCTTCAACACCAGCAAATCTAGCAAAGTCAGAGGTCTCTAGTATTGTATGCAGTTCTTTGATACTGCACCTTTTTATAAATGGATTGGAAGATGTTAGGTTTTCTATTTGACCAAACACAGCTGTAGATACTAAGAATTTCAGCTGCTTTATTTATAAATAAATAATTCTAGCCTTTGATAGATATACAGCCTCCAAAATTGTACATTACCTTACAAATCCTTTTTCAAGAGACTGAAAAAATCAAAGCCCCAAAGCCACCATTTGGAGTTGGCTGTCTTATGATAATTTGAAGCAATTTTCATGAAGAGTAATTTTCAGTCATGTAATTGCATGTGTTGCTGTGCCCTCATCTTAAAATGTTTGAGTCCTGCATTCTCCAGCTTGTGTTCTAGTTTGAAAATGGAATTTTAACTTAGACTACCCTGACTTTCTTGGCAGCTATAGTAACTATACTGATACAGTTGTACTAAAGCAGGCAAATGACAATCAGGAAATGGAACTAGAAGGTGGAGTGAGGATTTGTCAAATGTGCAAATGGGTACTTGGGTGCCTTGGTAATGGAAGTGGGCAGTTCCAGTTCCTTGCTCAGCCTTTTGACTGTGGCCTTGTCTGCAATTCTGATGTTTCAGTTTTTAATAAGCAGATATGTAGCTTCTAGGGTCCTAAAGGAAAAATTGAAAGTTTTAAAATAAAGCTTGCTTACTTAGTTTGTTAGAATTAACAGTCATAATCATTACTGTCAACAGACATCAGATGTTTTGAATAATAAAATCGTCACATATTGTGCAGAAAGGCAGTATGTTGGAGTCTAATAACTTGTTTTAACTTGGAAGATAAGTTCTGAAAGACCAAGGGAGCTAGGAGGTGTGTCTGGATTTCTCCTGGTTTAAATCCACTGTAGTATGTATGGTAATACTGTGCTAATCTGATTTGTCAGTTAATGGTATCCTGGCATTCGGAACAGATAGACTATTGATACAGTGTTGGGAAGAACACTTTTTTCTCAGTGCCTACAAGAGGAAAGCCTGTATTTGCCTTTCACTAGTTATTTCTGAAATTACTGGTTAATTTCCAAAGAAAGTGGTTGGGCTGTGGAGGGAGACTCCCTTCCTGTCCTGTTGGATGATGGAGAACTCTTCAAAGAGTTACTTTATTATTCATCAGCAAGGAGAGCTTCAGGAAATCTCTTAATAATCCAAAAGTCAATCAGATTCAAGAAAGTTAAACATTAAAAAGTCAGGCTTTTAAAATACATCAGGTCATAGAAACACTTGTTTTCTCCGATGATAGCAAGGGTACTTTAAATAATAAACCTTAACTTTTTCATCTGTAAAATGTAGTGATAGTACCCTTCTGGTTTTTTAAATACTCCAGGAGGTAAATCTTTACTTAACAATAAATATGGGAGAGGTCATTACTGGAATGCTCTTTATTTTGTAGCAATCTGTAGTTTTAGAGGGGGCTCTTGGAGATAGAAAATGATCAAAGTTTTTATTATCCTGCAGGATTAGAGATTGCAGAGGAGACTCTGAAGGTTCTTGGTGTTCAAAAAATGTTATGCTAATAGGTGGTTTCATTGATTTCAGTTTAGAATCAATTCAAAATAATTTTTTGTGTGTGTTGCATAAACCCAAATTCTGTGTATTGCCAAAATATTTTTGTGGAGGAACTTCTTTAACGTTATATACATGTAACTTCGGCTGTGTTTCCTTTGTGTTACAGGTAAACTAGGCATTACATTATATGTCTTGCCTTTCTTACAAAGTAAACAGGAAGATTAGCAGTTGTGCAGAATCAAATAGGAGTCCTGCTCAACTGGACAGCCTTAAAGGAACTCCACCAATATCAAATGAGAAAATGTGATTCCTTGTTTCCATGTAAATCATTCTGCAGGGCTTGGAAAACAAAGTGAAGCATGTAAGACACTAAAGCTGACAAATAACACAATTTATTCTTATTATGTCATGCTTTATATTTGATATATTTTACAGCATTTAAAAGCAATCTGTTTGTAGAATTTCAACATACAGATGTTAGTAGTTTTTAATAATACTTTTTTTCCACTACTGTCTTTAGGATTTTTTTAAAAGATCCTATGTGGCTTCAGTAACAAGATCCCATTAAGATTTGTAGTACTTTGTACAGCTGAAGTTTATAGACTCTTCTAAAAATCTTACTCTAGGTTACTTCTAAAAACATGAAAGATGCACAATTGTGTGCATCCATCGTTAATATTTGAAATCTGCAAATTGATTTTTACTACAAGTTTGAAATTGGCTTTGAAGCTTTAGAAATCTTTGCTAAGACAATATCTATGATGATGTAGCTGAGACATAATCCCCTACATGCTTTAGTGCTGGTTTTATTTATTTCAGTTTAGTCAATTTTCTTCAAATGTGAATCACACATAGGCTTTCAGCCGAATATTAAGGTTCAGGGGAATTTAGGAAGCTAGATATATGATTCCACATCATTTAATATAAAGCACCTGTAATTTAAGGCATGACTTCTCTTTCTAGATTCAGCAAACTGTCTGAAGTGTGTCTAGTAGAATCATGACGGGAAAAAGAAAATTACTTCTTTTGGTATTTTTATATCTCAAATACTTTGGGTTTTTTTTCTTTTTTAAACAAGCTTTGCTTTTTTTTTTTTTTTCATTTCATTCACAGAAATGTCAAACGAGTCCTGTTTAATTAAAATAATTGATTATCAGGGAACCTTAATTAGCATAAGAACAGTAAACTTGTGATGTTTTGGCTTCTCCAAATAGCTTGTATTTCTAGGCAAGCTTATGTAAAGAGTAGAAAAATTAAGTTTTTTCTTCAGAATATTAGCCTGTTACTTATGATTAATAAAAATAATTCCAGAAAAAAATAGTTTGATAGTTGTATTTATAGAAATTAAATGTGTCCATATTGCTCTAAAAGATTAGCATTAATAGCAAATGTTACCAATCCAGACAAGTAAATATTACTGTTACCAACCCAAACAAATAAATTTTACAGTTAAAAGCATAGAAGTAAGGGTTTAGTGTGGATTCTGGGAGGATTTTTTTTTTTCCCCAAATTATCTTATATGTGCTTCTCTATACAGTTACCTTCTCACTTTACTGTTGTGGCATCCTTTAGATTTTGGACTAATTAGACCAGTTGTGTTTCTGGTGATTAAAGTTTCTTTTTCTCAAAAGCATGTGCATGTGTTGGATTTATGGCAGTTTTCACACTATCTGTCCCGTCTGCCACATAACCCAAATTTCTGAGAGACCAAAAAAGTCACCATCTAGAAAGTGGGGTTTGAGAGTTTTTCCACATAGTTTCTTGGAAAAGGGAGGTTGGTGCATGTCTGTGCCTCTATTTGTGTCAGTATTCATTGATTCAGAAGTATAAATAGATCTGATGATGATTTAAGTCTCAGTTCTGCTTCCTCTGAGAAGTACTTAGTGCAGTGCAAAGCTCTTCTTTTCTCTTGATACCTGAAGTGCAGCATCTTAGGGGTGCATGGTTCTCATGTCCTTTTCATTTTGTAGATGCAAGTTCTGCAAAAGGGAGAAAAATGTATTAAACCCAGAGTATCATCCTGCTTGGAGAGACTCTTGAAATCCTGAAGGATCTGATACAAGTGAAATTGCTTCTCATCTCAGTAGTGATGACCTTACTCCAGAACAGTTCTTTGTTTCATTAATTTGTCCACACTTGCTTTCAGAAGTATAGGAAACTACTTCCAAAACTGCTTCTGTAAACTCCCCAACTTTCCACAATATTTTGTCTGTGTTGCCTTGTTTAAAATACATTCCTTTCAGCAAAGCATAGCAACTGGTATTTCTGAATCCTTGCTGAGTCTTGCAGCCTTCTCTGTAAGATGTTTAGGGAGAAGAATTCATAAAATTGTGTGTGAACCAGTCTGTCACTTAGGTGTCTGTAGTTAACATCCAGAGCTCACACTCAACAGTTTTATGTATTGATTTGCACAAAAACTTCTGCTGTGTTATTTGCTGGCTATCTTTAGATAAACTAGTTGTATTTTTTTATTCTTGAGACACCCCTTCCTCTCCCCAGTAAGACTGTGACAGTATGTTGTCTCTTAGACAGCTGAAATAGGAGCTTCCAAAAGGCTTAAAACTGGGGGTACAGTTGAACCTTTTTACTGAATTATTTCATAATCAAAACCAAAGCAAAACCAACTTTTTGTTGTTCTCTGGTGGCTTATGGGGTAGACAAAAAAGCAAAGGAAGAAACTTATTGCAATCCAAAATATGAAGCTATATAGAGATTTCAGATGCTGCCCAGATGGGCTAATGAACTGTTTTCAAATGGCAAAGCAAGATAAAGAAGCATGGGGGTAGTCTGTGTTTCTACCATCACAGAAAGGCAAAGGAGATTCTTTCTATTTGTAAACTGCCAAATGCAAGCGGATAGTACAGTCTTAAACCTGAAAAAAATTACCACAAACCTCAAAATTAAAATTATTATTTTATCCTTTTTAAAGGATTAGTAATAACACCAAGCAATAATTCTTATTTAAGCGGAGATGACAGATATTTCTGTCATTGAAATTTGATATTGACCTGTTCTTGTGGTAGGATAGGAGTAGCACTCATTTCTCTGTAGAATTTGTGTGGAGTATTTGGGACCGTACTGCTTTTAATATGCATAGATGGTGTCTACAGGCATATGAAGACCTTATCTAGTACACCAGTAGGCACTTAATTAAAAAATTAATTGGCAAGTATGATATATGGGCAGGCATAATTAATGCATCAGTATGTATTTTGAGATGTAAGAAGCATTTGACATAAAACCATTGTTATATTGTTTGTATCTGTTGTTTGGTACTAGTCCTGACTTCACCAGCATCCATCCTTATAAACCACTGAATGAATTGCATGTAGAGGTCAGATGAAGCAATATATGAGGGGTTTTTTTGGATTGTTTTGTTTGGGTTTGGGGTTTTTTTGGAGGGGTTTTTGTGGGTTTTTTTGGTTTTTTGTGGTGGTGGTATTGGTTGTATAGTTTTTGTTTTGTTGTGGGGTTTTTTTTTTTTTTGATTTTTTGGTTTGTTTTGGGTTTTTTTTTTTTTGTATTGGTAGAAGTTGTAGACTGCTTCACTAATTG
The DNA here is from genome assembly GCF_050655825.1 of Lonchura striata. NCBI lineage: Eukaryota > Metazoa > Chordata > Aves > Passeriformes > Estrildidae > Lonchura > Lonchura striata. Next base: position 77,589,204 of record NC_140705.1, on the reverse strand, counting down.
GGCCAGATGGATCTAACTGCTTTGTTAAATGAGTCAGCCTACTTTTTAATGATTATTTTTAACAGTATTGCTGCATTAGAAATGTTTAGTGATGAAATTGTCTTTGGGTTTCTTGTTTGCCATTGCATATAGGATTTTAGAACTAAATCTGTTCTCAAAACAAATATGCAGTTGGTTTAGAATATCTCAGTAATTTTTTAAGTGAAAGCTTAACTTTTCAAATGTTACAGGTCAAACTAATGCAGAATTTAAAGTCATACTTTGAAAAAACAAGTATGAGATGTTAGCTATTCACTTCAGATTAAAAGAGAAATCAGACGATATGTTTTGAAATTAAATGCATTACTTGATCTCTTAACATTTTAAAAGTTGACCTCCCTTTTGATTAACTTTCTAAGAATGTATCTTACTTTTGCATATTTAAATTTTAGCTAGTTTTGGTAAGTGTTCACGTGGAGAAAGGAAGAAAAGTTGTTGTAATGCTTACTATGGGTGTTCCTGCTCCAAAAGAAATGGTGGTATGACCAAAACAGACTAAAATTAATTTTCTGGAGCACAGACCACCATCTTCATTTGCTGTAGAATGAGTTAAACTGGGGTTTAGGTTTTTCCAAAACACTGCTAGTCCAGAAAGGAAAATGCTTATTCTCTTCAGCATTGAGCTGCTGTTTTCATTTCAATGAAAAAGGGAACAGCTAGGGCAAAAGAGCGAGGGTGCAGTCGTAAGTTTCCTTCACTTTTCTCGATTAAGAATGACAGGGGAGGTGAAAAGCTTTGCTACGAAATCCGCACGTCCCCTTCTCAAAATAAATGACGCTGTAAAAGGGCCTGGCTGGCTTTTTAAAAACCGGGACATTCTCAGGACAGGCAGGCAGAGGGCTCTTGCACATGGAGTATAATGACATAGGAGCATTCTATGTAGTTCCTTGAGCTGTAGTTTAGGCTATTACATGCGGTATATAATAGCAATAACAAGATTAATTAATTTCATTTGAGAGGTGACTAAGTACCTTCAGTAGTCGACACGGTGAAGTTAGTGGTTGTCTCCTTCGCTGCCATTACGCTGGATTTTTGCCTTCCTCGGTGTTTGTTCTGCAGGGCTTATTGGACAGGAGATGCTTTGTCGTGGAGCCTGTCTTGTAAAAAGCCGTGGTGCGAGAGCGCATCCCTTCCCGTGCACAAAGGTGCTGCTGCTGCTCGCTGCCGAGCGCAGCCGTTCCAGTCTGACGGGGGATCTGTCTGGGGACCGCGCACAGTAATTAGCAGTCTCTTCAGAGTGTCAGAGCAGAATTACCATTGTAATGCTTTAGCAGGAGGATAAAAGGATTGAATTCGGGTCTGCCTTCCTGCCAAACTAAATGAGTTGCCATGGGAATTTTCAAATATAAGAGGCGTTTACTTAAAGCAATTTGGTGAGTTTGAATAAACTCATAAATTACGGGGTTTAGAGGAGAGATCCCTGCTTTCTCTGGCTTGGGCTGAACAGCAAAGAAGGCTGTTGGAAAGCTGCTTACATTCTTAATGAGAATAAGTTGATCCATGCTCCCTTGCAGACTATCAGCTTATTGAGGCTAAACTGTTTCTGCTAAACACAGTACAGTAAGCACATTTTGAGAGACATAGTTTGCAACAAATCCCCGGAGTAAAAAGCAACATCTGATTGCTCCAAACATAAATTGAATTTCCTTTGCTAGATTAGATCTATTTTCAAGTAATGCTATTAAAAATTGTTCTCTGTATTGTTTCAATAAGCATTAACCTACTATTGATTTCAACTTTCCTCTGTGCATGTAATATTTATTACAACACTTGTCAGATCTGCATCTGAAAGGGGAGGGAGGTCATTGAGGTTTCTTTCGAAAACAAATAAGGTCCTATGGCCCTTCAAACTGTTTTTTTATCTCGGGTCACATGTAAATGTTTTCCCAGCTCAAGCCTGCCTGCCTTCTCTCTAAAGGGAGTTGGGCTTTGACCCGCTGACTTCTTTGTCAGCACCGATGCTATTGAAATGTGAGAAGATGGACTTGGTGCTTTCACAAGTGCCTCGAGTGATGAACATCACTTATGCTTGTTTAACCTTCAGCTGTGCTCCACAAGTCAGCTGTAGTAGGCTGGGGAAGAGCTGACGGCCGGCTTGTTCAAAGCATGTGTTAATGTTCTCCCGGCCACTTAGATCGGGGGACTTGAAGAAACACGAACATTAAGACGCGCTTGAATACTTTGGTGCTAGCTTTAAACGTGTATAGTCAAGGACATGTCATACTTGAAACAGTATGCAGTGTTTTTCCCAAAATAATTGATATCGGGTATATAGCTTAAGGCTTAAATGTTGCCTTGTGATCCTTTCTAGTACATATCTCAAATCTTTACCCATCATAAGTATTGGGATATGGAAGTGGAACTAATTAAAAAGAGAGCAGTACTGCCGTAATGGCAGTAATTTTAACTTTCGTTTCAAGCCATAAAAATACGTTTTGAACTCCTTGATATAATCTTACATCACTAGCAGGAATCCTGTAAATTAGCAAAGGAAAAGAGTAAATTTGTGCTGGTGATTCAGTGGTTGAACAGCTGCTAAGTTCTAACGAATTCCTGAACTGTTACTAATGATGCAGCTGAAGCTGTTTGGTAGCCTCGGGGTACTGTTTCTATGAAACTTTAGAAATATCTCCGAAGAAATTAGAAGACAAAAAGAGCAGCATTTATTCTTACTAATACTCAAAATTTTAACTGTTCATTCGAAGTTACTTTGAGAAATACTGTCAGGAAATTGATTCCATCAGACTTGATTCCCATCCCCATACTTTCTTACTTCTTAGTAAGTTACTGAAAGGCAAAATTTTATAATAAAATATTTATAAATATTTACAGTAAAAATATTTTCTAAGTGTTTGTGAAGTGGCTTGAAAAACTGAAACTATGAAAACTTCTACACTCTGTATTATAAGAGGGTTGCTAAATGACTAGAGGACATCATCAGCATTAAAAAATATGTATATAGAAATGGCAATGCTACAGAGGACTCTTTGGGGTACTGGGCTGAACTGAGTGCATCACTTAGGTCCTCAGTTCCAATACCTTACAGCACCTGTGCAAATCGATGCTATTTACAGAAATCAGGTAGTTAAAAAAAGCAGAAAATATATATATATATATATATATATATATTGGTATTACAGTTTTCAGATTTCACACTCTGGATTTTTTCCTGCATTTTAGAATTTTAATTCCACAGGCTGTGGGGCTTGATTGGGACCTATATTATATCACATTTTGTGTGTTTTTCCTCTTCTCTCTGCTTGACTTGCAAAACTGAGATGAAAATAAGTGGCAATGGGAATGCAGGAAAAACTTAAGTGGGATTTCTTGACTAGGTCAGATGTTGAGATAGGGATAATTAAAAATTACAGATAACTTAATCTAAGCTACACAGTATAAATTTAGTTTTGCAATACCTGTGAAAGAGATGGGAATTGCTGCCTGGTAGTTCACCTAACTTTTTCATAATGAAGGATTTTCATAACCTAAAACCTCCTGATCAGTCACACCAGAAACATCCTCCTCAAGAGCTCATGAAGCATACATCAGGCAAGTTACCTGATAGAAGATGGATGTTTCGTTTGAAGGATATTCTGTCTTTTACCTCGTGAGCAGTGTAGGAGAAACCTTATGATTTTACCATCTTAAAAGTATGGCATACAGAAAAAAAGTCTGGTTTTCAGTAAAACTGAGATGGGCCTGCTTAGACTGAATCTGATTTCAGCTAAAGTAGGTTCTCGTGACTTGTGATAAGCCTGTTGTTTCATAATGAAAGCAAAAGTCCCCTTTCTGCTTCAATCCAGAATGAAGCTGCAGGCTAATTAATTTGTGGATGGATATAATAAAAAAACACCTACCAGATTTTTCTGTGAGCTGACTTTGTTTTCTAAGTGCAAGTAAGTGACAAATTTTCTGGGGTTTTTGGAGAGGTATATCACCTTGTTGAATGTCTCACCCAGCACCAGAGAACACAGAGGACGTGTCAGGGATATGCACAAAGAAAAGGTGAGAATACTGTAATGGGGAAGAAGTGGGAAGCTATGCGAAGTACTTGTTCTCTGTGTTTAATTTGTTATATTTTGAGGGTTCTTGGCTCCTGCTGGTCTAGGAATCCAGAGAATCAAAAAAATGTGCATGCTGCTAGACCAGTAGGGATAGCAGCTGTTTCTTCCCTGGGCACTCCCTCTTTTCTTATAACCTCTCTTGCAAGTATTTTATCCAATCTCTATTTAATTCTGCTTCTGCTGGGGCATTGTTACTTTTGCCTTTGATCTTCAGATTCCAACAGTTTGGTTCCTTCTGCAGTTTTTTCACTTACTAACTTGTAAACTTTTGACAGCAGGTTCTTTGCATGTATATTGTAGGTATCTGAACTCTAGGTCAGAGGTGTTTAATATACTGTTATGCTAAAATTAACATTGCATGCAGAGACATGAAAACAAAATGCATAATCTAAGTTGTACAATTCTTGGCTAGAGAAAATCCGCAGGTCTCAAGGTAGTTCTGTAGAAGAATGTAATACACAAAAAGGAAAAAAATATCAATAAGGAAATTGATTTTTGTAGAGTCCTCACACTGTCAAACTAAGCGTTATTTTCAGTTTTTTTTTAACATGAAGCTTTGTAAGTACTGGATGCACTATTTAACTGCTATGGATTTAAAGTTCCTAGTATAAGGTATAAGAATTATCAGTTTAAGATGATGATGTTTTTAGAGTCTTGAAATTAGTTCTTTTTGGTGCTTTTACAAGATGGCCTGCAAATACCAAAAAAGTTCAAAGATCTCTGCAAAATATGAATGTGTGTACTTAGAGTAGTAGGTAAATGATTGAGATTGTAATCATTGCTCTGGGTGAGCAAATCCACAAATTGAGGAGTAGACTTCTCATAGGTTTAAGGTAATCTAGAGGAGTCTGATCAGTACAGTTGGCCAAGAAAAGCTGTAATAGTATTTCTCCACTGAAAGTTGGCATCAAGAGAGAAGAAAGACAGAGAGGAGAATGATTATAAGTGAAGAAATGGGAAAAAACTATAAAAAAATAATTGTAGGAGAATGAGGAATAAGTAAAATGAAATGGAATATTTTAATATGAAAAAAAATTATCTTAGTGGTCAGGTGGTGGTTTCCAGTTAGAAAAGAATATTATTAAACTGCTGGGCTTCAGAATTAGCAAGACTAAGACTTCCAGTTCCATGTGGAACCGAGTCAGTTGGCACACTGAGATATCAACTCCCATCAGTCTCTCCTCCCTTACTAGTAAGTCTGTAGTGAGGTCCTTCAGTTTTGTAACCTGGCAGAAAAATACACAGCTTAAAAAAAGGAGTGTTACCCAATGAGCAGGTTGGCATGGTTCAGTCCTGGATCCAGTGATGGATACAGGAGAGCAGCAGTAAGGAAAGAATAGGACTGTGACCACCACTACCTAAATTGCCTTAAAGTACCAGAGGGGTGCCAGTTGAGAGGCTTTTTACATCTTGAAAAATAATTTTTGACTCGTTTGACAGCAATGTAGAACCTCAGCCTAACCATCCTGAACTAAGTTGTAGCCTGGGAAAAAGTCTTAAGGATGGCATTTTAATTTTTTACATTCTGGAATCGACTGCTGTATTTGCTAGGTAAACTTGTCTGAACTTGTTTCCTCTGAAATTATTCTCTCCAAGTTTTCTGTGTGATTGATTTCCATTCCATCCTGTTTTTCAAAGTCTTAGCTTTCTGAACTCAGTCATGCACAGATGCACAGCAACTTACTTTTAGACATTCTGGAAACAAAATACCAATAATTTTTCCATTCATTTGACTCGCTTCAGAATTATACGCCTTGCTTTTCACACCTTTTGTACCTTTGTTGTCCTTAGTTCCCTTGGCTTAAGGAAAAGAATTTAATTTGTCTCTTCTCATTAATGTTGAGTGAATGAATATTCTTCAGTTACTCTGAGTGTCCAGAAATATTCATTATTTTTAGGTTTACTTCTTAATTTTTCAGCCACATCATGTAACTGAAAGCTTAAAATACACTTTTTCTGGTTTTGGTTATGGATTTTTTTTTCCTATGTATTAGTTTTTACACACATTAAGGGAGGTTTTTACTGCAAAGTATAAGAATATAGTCCATAAAATTAGAGACTGTGTGAATTTAGGTATTATTTTGAAATATTAATGAGATTCTGAGGCTCAGGAGATTAAGAGGCACTAAGGTGATTTGTCTTGTAGTAGAAAATGTATTTTAAGCTGCTTTTGCTTATGGTTGTGCACCTTGTCTACTACAATCCAAAAGTATAATTCTGCAGTCTCTGAAAGGCAGTTTAATTCTACATATTTCTAACATCTAAATTTGTTTCTCCTAAAAATTGGATTAGAGCAATAAATGTTTAGAGAACCAGAGCGTCTGAACCATACTCAAACAGAAAAATGTGTAAAATTGAGTCAGAAATCTTGAAATGGGACAGTGTTACTTGTTTAATGGGACTCAAGGATCATTCAGAAAGCAGGTGAAAATCTCACATGAGAGTGAAGGGCAAGGCACTGGTAGGCAATGTGTAGGAAGAAATGAAGTTACCACTGGAACAGTTTGGTGTTATTAGGGTGGATTAATATTTTTAATACCAAATTGCTTGTTCTCTACAAAGGTCCTACAATATGCATCTGGCATTTAAGGTTAGTTAGAAGCTACAGGGGAGAGTAGCTGCATAGAAATATTGCAGGAGTATCCTGTCAAGAATGGTTTCCTGAGCATGACATGACAGCATTGAACTAGGATGGTTCAGTGACTGCATTTTGTTTCAACCACAGTTAAGGTACCCAGCTGCTTAAAAAATGAAAAAGGGAAACCATTAAATGAAGTTTTGGTGTAATATCTGGAGTCTGTAGCGAGCTGTTCAGGTGCAACATTATAAAACATGCAGTGATCAGCAACAAAAGAGAAACACAGAGGTCCTGAATATTTGTGTCCCAGTATAGGCTTTAAATCGCACTGAAATTTGATCAAATTTATACTGTGAGTCCTGCTAAATAGTTACTTTAGTGTCTGTGTCTGCTGAGGAGGCAGATTTTTAAATTAGTGTGTAGAACAGCAGGGAAGAATGGTTAAATTAATTATTTAAGATAGGTCTGATACATACTTCTCTCATTCTAGGACAGCAAATTACACTTAAAAAACTTAATTTTCTTATCATATAGGCTCAATTATTATATAGAAAAAATTATAATAGTTTATTCTGATAATGTAGGATTTTAGGAAAAAAAAGAGATGATAAAATTCTGATCAGTAATTTATTTGGGGATTTTCCAAATAGCTTAGCCAGTACTTTATGTTGACAAGTCTCTAGTCAGGTACCCCATGATCTCAGTACCTTCCGAACAGAAGAAGATGTTTGCTATACCACGGTCTCATTTCTATATGTGAGCTGTCAGTACCTATGCTTGCTTGCGAGAGAATTCTGAAACATGGCCCACATACAAAATTGGTGGATTTTGTTATTTATGCATGGCATCTGAATAGTCTTGGGCAAGGGGGGAAAATGTGTAGGTTTTACTGCAGATTCCAGAAAATACTTTTTATGAAAAATGTGTTTTTATTTAGTGGAGGAGGGAAGGGAAGGGGGGAAGGGGGTGGAAATGTTGGTTTGGGGTGGTTTTTTTTTTTGTTGTTGTTCTTTGGGATTTTTGTTTGGTTGGATTTCTTTAACAAGTTTTAGGAAAGTTCTCTCACTATGTTATAAATTGGTGAAATACAAATTTCTTCTGCAAATTGGGGGATAACAGGTATTTTTATTGCAATTTGGTATCTTTTATCAGAATGTAAGGGGTATTTTTTTTTAAGCACTAGGAATACTTTCAAAACAAAATTTTTGTTACTGCTAATGTACCCTATTTTCAGTAATAAGTATTTGTAATCTGGTCTTAAAACCTAGTGGAATAAAAATCTCATATACAAAGTGGAATATCATTAGAAACTGACTTCATATTGATACATTATGAAAAATAGGTGGTTCTTATTTGTCAAAATCTGGAAGAGAAATACTGATCTTAATGTACGTGATTAATTCCCAAAGCCCAAATGGTGAATATCTTCAAAAATGAAGTTGGTTTAATTTTCTTGGACAGTTACTCCAGCTTCAGGTTCCTTTTTTTTTTTTTTCCCAAGAACTATGATGAATAATTAAAAAAAGACTTGTGTATGTTTGAACTATTCTGTGTGATTGCACTGGAAAATTATGTGAACAACATTAAAAAAAAAAAAAAAGTCAAATTATCATCACTTCTGTTATTTTGGAGTAAGTACACTCCAGAAACTGCAGTATGTTGCATGATTGTCATGATTTACTAAGAATCCACGAATCTTTTGTAACTGAAGTTGCTAAGATTAAAGGAATTGATTAAAAAATTAAAATATTAAAATATTACGTAAAAATGTATATTTTTAATATACATTTGTGAATTCACTCTATCTTAAAAGGCTTTTAAAAATGTTTTTAATGCTAAATTTGTGTTGCATAATGATACAAACTGATAGGTGGAACTTCCATGCTCAACTCCTAAGTGATGGCACAAATAAATTTTCAGGGCTGTCGGGAGTCCAAAAGCCGCCTTTTGTCAGTTTGTGATCAAAGCTGTGCTTTGCTGCCTGGTGCTCTGAAGTGATGGGCACCTGGCAGCGCACACCTGTGGCTGCTGGTGCAGCTCGGGCTCCTCGGGCAGCCAGAATGGCTCTGCCTTTCCTCCTTGGGGCAGGGCAGGTCGCTGGTAGCCACAGGTTAGGGCTGTGTGTGAAGGAGGGAATGCGGAGCGTGCTCAGGTGTGCCCAGCAGTGGTGGGGCTCCCTGGGGGAGAGGTGCTCCACAAAGGCCCTTGGTGCCAGTTCTCGCTGCTGTCTGTGCAGAACAAGGGTTGGCTGGTGTCTAAAAGCTGAAAAGAAGGCTCAGCAAAGAGCAGAGAAAGCCCTGTCTGTCCTTAGCAACACGCAGCCCGAGCCTTTGGACAGAAGGTTGTATGATTGACATATTTGTCCCCTAAGGAGAAAGCACACAATTAGTTTTTTTCACTTCTCTGTGTTTTTAAGCTGTGTGAAAAGTGGGTTTTAGCAGCCATACAAGAGGAGAGTGGCCAGTTGAAATCACCTCCTCCTTACGGACTTCATCAGCTCTGAGAGTTCAAGAACTGGAAAGGCATTTGTGGTGTCTATGGAAGAGCTAACTAGGATTTTTAAACAGAATTTAAACAAAGCTATTGGAGTGCCAGTAAAGCGTATATGAGACGTTCATGTGGTGTTAGATTCAACACAGCTATGGGTTGCTTGTAGGCATGTAAGCATTTGGAAATAATTGTGACCTTTTAGTTAGTACTCGTTCACTTTTTAGCAGCTGTTGAAATTTACTGCAAGTATATGCTCAGTGTGTATCTCCTTTTAAGCTTCCAAGATGCTGTTTCACTAGTTGGATTAGAAATGTAAAACTTAAATTGAATTTTGGGGCATCTTAGGTTTAAAACAATACTATTTCTCTAGATGGTAGGTTTATGTAAAGTTCAGAATGAAACGGTCATTACATGCCTCAACCTTAGAGGTTGTGTGTGTGCAGAAAACAGTCATTTTGAAAATAAAACTATTAATGCAAGTATTTTGCAAAAGGGAGTGTAGGTGAAATGTGGGAACAAATTTTTTATATCACATTTAGCTGTCAGGATTTCTGTTGAAAATAAGAGTAGAGCAGTAAGTGTGACAGTTGAAGAAGCTATTGGAAGACCACTGCTCCCTGAATACTAACATTTTACAACTGGAAAAGCCTAAACGCTCATGGGTTTAGTCCATATTGTAATAAAGTAGTTTATTTTAATTAGTCAGCATTACATTTTCAGGACATATCCTGCTGAAGATAAAAATGTCTTAGAAGTTGCTACTGTGCCTTGAATTCCCATGTGGTAATGTGCAGCCCTGAATCCTGTGTTTAATGAAACACGTGAGAGAAGATACCTTTGAAATTTTGACATCTGCTAATTTACAGCAGCAGTCTTTGTGCTCCCTGTCACCAGCAGTTAGTTTTCTTCTGTTGCTCTTACGAGAGAGACCCCTCACATTCTTTCTTGGTTACTAAATTTGATATGAAATGTCATTTTTTTTTCTTTCTTTTTTTTTAATTATTTCTGGGTGGGAACAGATTCAAAACATACTGGACATGTTTTCCATATGGAAAACATGCAGTCGTATCTCAAGTGCCATTTTGAAAATGAGAGGCTTTGTTTATGTAGTAAACCATTAGCATAGCTTGAAATAAAACTTTGTAGCATTGGGATCTCTTGAGTTTGCAACAAAAAAATAGTTTTGAAACACTTATATGGAGGTCTCCACTCCCATCTTGCCCCCCATGTACCCATCCACTTCAATATTTGAGTTAGGTGTCTTTGCAGTTCAGGGGAATTTACAGCTATTTCAAGTGTATAAACTCAAACCTTGAATAGAGACCTCCTAGGATGACAGAGGGGAAAAAAAATGTTACAGGTCATGCTACACTTAATTGTAAATGTATTGATATATTTCTAGCAACTGCCTCTAATTTGTGCCTGTTAGAACAACCACCTTGATCATAGGTCATTTTGTAGCATAGATTAGTTAAATTGTTTTTATAATTTACTGAAAACTCAAGATGGGTTAATGAATTTGTCCTGATAAAAATGGAATGTGTCAACACTGTCTGAGTGTTCTGGCACTGTTCAGTCTGTTGCAAAGGCTACAGCTGGAATAAAGACCTGAATACTATAGGTCGTGTTTGCATTCTGCTCTCTTCAGATTCCTAGGATGCTGATGGAACTCAGGATGTTGTTGGTAATGCCATATGTGGGAAATTTGTTCAAGAGGTTTCCATGGTACTATCTAATTCGCTGTGCTTATAGTGTAACTACTGTTTTCAGAATTGAACTAACCAGTGAGGAGGAATTTTGAATATCTAGCATTCCAAAACTAGAAATACCAACAGTGAAGTGTTCAGCAGTAAACATTTTTAAGCTGGGCTTGCACATTGCTAAAAATAGGTCTAATGCTTTAGATTGCATAGATGCCTTCAGATTGATAGGTATTTAATTTGAATCTTAATACATATATCAGCCAATGTCTATGCTAGTAAATAAATCTGAATGCATCTCAGTATTATTCTGCCTTTTAAAAACAATTTAGAATGTACTGTACATTTTTTCTTCCTTTAGAATTTTTTGGTGTTCAGTGTGCATGTCTGTCATGAAAGATGCATTCCTGTTATGGAGTTTTATTAATTGCTGAAGCTCTCCAGTGTGGTGTATAGAGATTCTTATCACAGATTGTATTAAAAACAGTAAAACAGACATGCAAGGAAAATAGGAATGATAATTTAAAAAAACCTGTAAAGCAAAAATCAAGTTCTGAAATTAAATATTGTTGAGGGCCTGATTTAACCTATCCAAGTGGCATTTTCTTTTTTTTTCCTTCAAAGCCCAGACCCCTGTGATTTAATTATGAGCCCATCATGTCACATCTGTCCTAAAGAAATGTTGACCTAATAAGGTCAAACAAAATTCTCCCCACCCCAGTGTGCTACCAGCTAGTACCTAGGGGAATATATAGTGAAGCAAACTTTTAAGTTCCACTGATGCTGTATTTCAGTCTGCCTTGTAAAACATGCTATTTGCCAATTTTCTGTACCTTATCTGTATTTTCTTTGTGCAGAAATGGAAAGTGAGGGAGGGAGGGCATCAGGACTCTCAAAACTATTACTGGTAAGACAAGTATCATGATTAAACAGGGATATGTCAGATAAGGTGATGGGAAGTGTAAAAAGATAGGCTGCCTTTTCCCCCTAGTGTATCTTTAACATTATGACCAATGAATTTGTCAAGTGAAACAGCACAAGTCTTCTTTGCATATCATTTGAACTGAGAGCTTGCTTTGAAGAAGATAAGCAGACTGTGTTGCCCAGAAGAAATAATGATGCTAATTTATCTCTGCCTGTCCTCATAGCCATAGCAGTGTGTGTCAGTGTTGAAAAGGAAAGAGAGAAATAACTGAGCTATAGTTTTACCACCTGTTCAGTGCCATAGGATTGTTGACATACAGGACTCTGAGAAATATGGCTGGCCTGGAAGTCTTTGTTGTTAAAGCATTTGGGAAAGTTTCCTCTAATACAAGAATAGCTGCCAAACTGTGACAGAAAAGACCTCTTTGACCAATTCCCCTCAAAACAAACAAAGCTATGGTGTAGGATTTCTGCTCCATCACCGTCAGAAGTGTATAATGAAGAATGAGAAAGTCTGCTGCATATGTTTACTAGCAACTTCTAGCTATCAATATTTACATTCTGGGCATGGGAAACTTGAAGGTCTCTGCTAGATTTTTTTTGAGGGAAAGGGAGGATGAGATGTTTTCTTTAATACTGAGTAACAGAGTAATTTACCAGAACCAAAAGCCTTTACAAAATAAAATCTAATCTCTTGCACTAGGTAATTGATTAATAGTTGAGGTACTCCCATTCAGAGTCTTACAAAAAAGCTCTTTTCTTTGTCTTTCACATCTAGTTACCTGTAAGCTTGTCTCGGATATTGTTGCTATAGATACATCACTTTCAACAACTTAGATACAAAAAAAAAAAAAATCTAAACATGGATTTTAAGCACATATACTTCAGCTTCAAAAATTCCAACGTGTTTTAGCCTTTCTAGTATATTTTACAATATATTGACGCCTGAGATCTGTTTTTTTGTTTAATCATGTATGTCTAGGAATTTTTAGTATAATGTTTGTAAGGTTTTTTTGTTTATAAATTATGAATGGAAGGTTTTGTCCCTGAATGGAGACATTCATGTGTAAAGACTGTTTGACTGGATCATGGTATGTTAGGAATACTTACTGATCTACAAGTGAATTGCAGTGGGAGATTTTTCTTTGTCAGGGAGATAAAAGCATTCTAGAGCCTGAGAATCCAGCCTGTATCACAGTGCAAGCCTCCAAGCTGCAGCTGTTGGGCTGTAGAGCAGCTGCAGGCTGCGGGAAGGCAGGGTGACAGACCCCTGAGGAGTAGCACTGCCTCCTGGATAAGTAGGATAAGATCAATGACAGTAAAATACTTCAGTGATGCTATTGCATTTTACCAAAATTCCTACTAAATTAGTAAACAGTACGTGGCTTATACTGTGCAGATATACTATCCAGTCTAAAGAATAATTAATCTTCATATTTAATGGGTGTATTTCCAAGTGGTAGAAAAGTTATGTTTATTTTATGTGGCAGTTTTAAATTACTTTTCTATTTGAGGAAGAGTTTTAAGTATTTATTCTTGTTCATTAGCATAGTGTTCTTCCATAACTGCTAAGTCCTCTGCCCTTCTTGTTGGAGCGCACATAAAATTATTTATTGCCTGCATTCTGAAAAATATAGTGTGTTCTTAAAAGAATTCTCTCTACTTGAAGCAAATGTGTAGAAGTGCATGGACTTGGACAAAATGTTTGGTAGCTCGAAGAGTTCTCTCCAAGGGTGTCAGGAAAACTGTTGGTGGGAGCTGCTGTTGAACCAGCAGTAGTGTGGGGCAGGCAGGGAGGCGGTTCTGCAGGAGAGGCTCCTGAGGTGCTTGGAAGGGAAGAGCTCTCTGGTGCTGTCATGGTTCTGAGGCCCCTGCTCATTCTTTCCATGAGCCTGGTGGGACAGGCCTGCTGCAGTGGGCAGGGGAAGATGGGGACTAGTTTTTGTCCCTTGTGTTTCAGGCTGATCTGGCCATCGTTTTGCTTTGCCACCACTTTGTCTTCCCACTTGCTGCTCCTGCTCTGAGCCTGAAAGGACAGCCCTGGAACAGCTTATAAAGAACTGGTCCCCAAAGCCAGACTTTGCTGCATTTTGTCCCAAATAGTAAAATTGTCTGCTGCCTTTCCTAGGGCTGGGCTTGCTTCAGTTAATTCAGATAATTCAGCTGAAGTACAGGGATATGGCAGGATTGCAAAAACGCCATCTGAAATGCGTGACATCTGGAAGCTAGACTGTCAGTGAAAGTCACTGACATCACCTAAATATGAGGACCTATTTGTTATGAATGGGGGGGGGGGAGAGTGTATCTGTTATGTTTTCCTAAGCAGTTACTTCAAAAGAAAATGGAGCATTATATGGGGGAAGGCACGTATGTTTGCAGAGATGTGTTGAAAGCCTTCCTTCCAGCCCTAGTAATAATGAAAATCAGAGTGCATTTTGAGACTTACGTGCGTGAGACTGTAAGGCTCAAGAAGCTCTGTCAGAATAAGGTATCGCAGCTATGACACAAGTGAGTGGATTCTTTGGTTTCTGAATTACCTGAGCTGCAGTGACACTCCTTTTGGGCCTGGTAGCAGTATGGGGCAGTGTGGCCACTGGCTGTCTCTATAGGTCTAGTTTATGGATCTCTGCTCTATCCTAAACACTGCTACTCGATCCTTCTTTTAAATACTACCTTTCTTTCCTTCTCTGCTGTAATTTGTTACAGGCTTCTCAGAATTGACATAATCTAACAGTCCACCTTTCACCTCTAAAAACTGTTGTCATCTGCTGAAGTCCTTCACTGACATTGCACAATGAAGGCATTTACCTTTAGAGTCTGCATGCCTGTCTATCTTCCACCTGGATAACAAATGTGTCTAGTGTATGTATGTTTTATATATGAATAAGATAAAGTGTATTATACTCCTCAGAGTACTGTATGTACATGAGAATCAGGCATTTCAGTACCTAAAAATAGAGGATTTTCTGGAGGTCTTGGGATATCTGAGGTTGAAATATAGCTTGTACATTGGTAATGAAAATAATTCATTGGAGTGTTTTATCTAAGTTCCCCATTTCAGGACATGAAAAAAGCTCTTACTAATAGCAGTTATATAATATATTGCATTCTTTTTTGTGAAACTCTTGGTATTGTCCAAAGTAGGGAAGACAATTGCAGTTTTAACTGGGCATTTGTATGGTCAGCACTGTCTTATTTAGTTCGAAAGCATGTTTTTTTAGGAAGTGCTTCTTAGAGACTTCACAAAGTGCAAAACATGGCACTTGTGTTTTGAGCCTTGCAACTCTAATCCTACACTGACAAAGATAGAAAGCAAGTTACTTAAAATGATAGTCCTCACTGGCATTTGGTCTCCTTTAGGTCTATTTATTGCTAGCCCAGGCTGAGCTACTGTGAGGAGTTACAGGCTGTGTGTCACAGAACAGCACCCAGTGGTGTCTGTGCACAGTTGGCTTTGTTAGGATTTACTGCTTCCATCTCTTCTGAATTTGTATTCAGTGAGCATTTGCAAGTAGTTGCTTACATTTAAAGAATTACATTTCAATATACCATTTAAGGCTTTTTTTTTAATCTGCATGTTATATTGTACATGATAAATACAAGGAAAGCACTGGAGATTTAAAGAGGATGAGAGGTTTGAGTCAATCACTTGAGCTTCAACTTAGTAATGCAAATCTAGTTTTAAGTGACCTTATTGATGTTTGCTCAAAGTAGCTTCCTTTTGGTACAAATGACTGAGCTTTGTTGCAGCTATTGTACAGGTAATGCACCGTCCCTTTAGAGATTGCCTTTGTATCCCTGATGCAACCTCTCTTTGCTTTAACAAACAGTGCCTGCAGGAATGCCTGGAGCTAAGATAGATCTCATGTGCCTCATTTGATCATCTGTCAGCAAAGAAGTGAGAGGATAGGGCAGAGAAAAACATGAGCCCCTTGCTCTGCCGCAGCTCTTTGAAATTGGAGGGGTTGGCCATTGGTGAAGGATGTGCAAGTGGAGAGCTTGGTACCAGAGAGTGAAGGACAGGAGACTGTGTCCCAGTGACTTCAGCATGAGGGGAGGTAGCAAGTGACTGTTCCAAGGGCAGGGTGTGAGGGCAGCAGGATGTTGGGCAGCAGTGTAAGGTGGGTGGTAGCTGCAGTGCTGTGAACCCATGTCCTGCAGAGATGGCATTGTACAACAAACAGTGCCATCTTCTGGGAGGAGCCGGGACCATGACCTTGTGGTCAGTGTTACACGTGTTTTTTAAAGTGGTGGGGTGGGCTTTTTGTTGGGGCTGGGTGGGGTTTTTTTGGTATCTAGTAAATGCTTTAAAAATCAAAGCACGGAAGTCAGGAGTCAGTGCTAATGTCGGGTAATGCAAGTCCACATCATGCATCTCTGATTTTTTTAATGATACATTTTTAAGGGAAAATTTTAAGCTGTATGTTGGGATTTGTGTAAAAAAAAGTTTATCAACTGCTGAGCATAGTCTAGAGAAACAAATCTCAAAAATAAAGTTAAGGAATTGGTCTGCTTTAAGTCCACAGTTATTTCCATTAACTTACTTCATAAACTCCAGTAATTGCAACATCTTTTCTAATAGAAAGCAGTAGTGACCTATAGGAAAATGTTAAAGTAATAATGATTACTTGGACTTATACCTCCTTCTTCACACCATATCAAAAGGGTAAAAATATTTTCTGTCTTAAAATTATTATTCTATAAATATTTCTATTGAGAAATATTCACTGTGGTGCAAAATCTGGGATTAGGGTTACTAAAATTATACTAGCAAGTGGAGTGTAATATTCAGCATTTACTGAAAGTCTTAATGGCATAGATCAATCTCCTGAAGGTCTTATTTGGAGGAAGTGTGCAATTTTAGTAACATTAATGGAACTATATGGGAGATGCAGCTGACATTGTGAGGTGTTCTTGTTACACACTTTCTAATAAAGAAATACATGAATACAAACAAAAAGCAAATAAGAATGTGCAACTTACAGGGGAGGGAAAAAGATTAATCAATGTGTTAAAAAAATCTTTATTGCTAAAATAACTTCATAAGGTATATCCAGAATGATGAGAATTTTTGAGCTCTGAATAGGGAAATAGATTTGGAATTGGTTTTATTGTGTCATGATTGCCTAGGTAATTTACCAGCAAAGATGCAATGGAAAAATAGTTTATTTAAAAAAGAAGATAAAATTATTTTGCATGTAAATTATAAATCGGTTTTGTGTTGTATTAAGATTTCTAGAATCGGCACATTTTGTATTCCAAAAGGTCTATGGGACTATGGTGTCTGACATTTCTGGATGATACAGTACTTAACTGTACAGTTAATTTCTAGTTAAAATGGTAATTGAATGTATATTTCCTTTTTTAGTATTAGTGCCAGCTTGCCCTGCCATACAGTATTTAACATACAAAGAAAATGTCTAACTTCTGGTATATTCTGAATGTTTACTGTGTGATTATATTGTTGTTTATACAAGGCCTCAGTATTACAGTTGAGACTTTCAGTTTCTGACATTTGAAAGGAATTCAGTGTTGACTCATCTTGCCAAGTTGATTTTGAGTTGTTGATAAAAATCAGCTGCTAAAAGTTCCCTTTGCAAGGGGTCATGGCCCTTGAGCATACCTCACAATAAGTACTGGATTTGCTTAGATAAAACTTGAAAACTATTTTTGTCTCAGACTTCAGTAAATTACTAATCTGTAGTTTTTGAGTCAAGTATGTATAACAAGCTCATTAACTTGGAAAATACTGTTCCAAATACCTGGAAAATATTGTGTGATTAGTTAAGTAAAAAGGTAAGAAATCCAGTTTAGCAAAGGAAGAATGCATTGCAGTTCTCAGGAAAGCTGCCCTTCTATGCATCTGACTCAAGAATTTCAGCAGTGGCATTCCATACAGGAGGCAAGGTGGTAACCTAACATTAAAGTAGACATTGACCATCCCTCTTGTGTTTCCTATATCATAATGATGCTTTCTGCTCAATAGAGTGTAGACTAAGCAAATTGTAGTATTTTTGGAAAGACACATCAGACAATCTCTGGTCTTAAAAATGAAGTGTTGCTGTTAGAAATTTTTCCATTATTAACTGAAAAAGTGAGCCTTGTTGTAATGAACACTGCTTAATTTTATCAACCTGCACAATATCAATAGAGTAGGTAACTTCAGGGAAGTAGTCTTTATTGAAGCAAAACCAAGAGTAATGTATGTTGTGTAAATAGTAGTTATATCCTCATCGGAATGCATCTACATGTCCCTGAATTAGGAGCTCAGCTTCAGGACAGTTGTTAATATCCTGTCTGGAAGCTACTCAAAGATTGTTGTTTATTTTTTTGTTTGCCCCACCCCCACAGTAGTCACTATCACCTCTAATGGAGCAAGTTGCAATAAATCGCTGTACTTAAAATTTGTGGTGGCTATTCTTCCTCTGGCCCAATAATACAGTTTATTTAAAGATACTTTTAGGAGTACATGAAAATGTGTTTGAGGAAAAAGCATCCTTAAATGATTGCTACCAAATGCAACTTATATTTAATCCTTAATTTTTATAATTTATGTTATAAACCTTTTCCAAAACTCTTTCAAGATATTCATCAGCAAGTCTTAATGATAGTCAACTAGCAACTTCCACTTAATTTTATGGAAAAGTTGACAAAGTTTGCTGCTTTTGTGATAATGATAAGCAGGTATTTTGCTTGTTTAGAACTTAAACAGTTTTATTCTAGGTCACTTAGATCTTGTGCACTAGTGAATTCATAATAATGACTTCCTTCCCATTTTTTCATATGCAGGCAGAAGGAGAAGACAGCCTTAAAAAGATGCAGCTGATGGAGCTTGCAATTCTGAATGGCACCTACAGAGATGCCAACATCAAATCACGTAAGCATGTCATGAGCTCAAGGGTCAATGCCATAGAAGTGTTTGCAGGTTTTGAATATTAAAGCTACCTTTGGAAAATGTACAGTAGAAACTCATGTTGGAGAATGGTAGGCAGTAAGAACCCAACAAAACTGTAGGTAGCTGTTGCAAATGATTTTTAGGGGATAAGTTGTCCATTTGCGGGGTTTTTTAGCTTGTTTCTTGTCCCCATTTTTTTAACACTGTGTATGGGCTGAAATGCATACAAATATATATAGTATAAAAACCTCAACCCTTAAGCCATATTTTTCTATTTTACAGTCATTTTTTCCTTAAAGCATATAAAGGACAGTAGACTCCTTTGCATTTTTATTTTTAAAGATTTAATTTTAAAATGTTACAGATATTCAGGATACTGTGAATACATTTTTCTGTATTGTATTCCTTCCTTTCATCTTGCTTGCATGTGTACCCCCAATGTTATGTTTTACCAACAATTCATCAACTGATTTCACAGCTGAGTTCACACGGATCAGTGATGTAATGAGCTGTTTTTACGATTACTTCCATTACATTTGTGTGAAAATGCTTTTGCGAACGCATGTATGCACAAGTTTACACTTGAAAATTAATTACACGCACCTACTAATGAAAGCATATACCTCTTATGTGTGATACAAATTATTTTCTTCAGTTGAAAATCTGATTTCTCCTCCTGAAAATATAGTTGCTGACGCTGTTCAAAAGTACATTTTTGCTGTAGCTGTGATACAGATGTCAAATGTAAGCACAGTTAAATCAGTCTTTTCACTAAGGACCTACTGATATTTGCAAATTTGTTTCTCCACACAGTCCCCATTTCAGTGTTGATTATGTTTAAAGGTTGGAATGCAGTTAGGTCAATTTGAGAGTGCTTACACCAGTGCAATTATTCTGATCTGAAAAGGGGCATAAGGCTTTTACGACTACAATGGTAATGGTAAATCCTTCAGTCCTAATGGACATTATGATATTTAAAGCTAGGTCAGTTTTAAATATATGTTAGTCTCTAAGTTATTGCACATTTATGAGTAAAAGATCTTTCAGAGTAGCTTAAATAGATGCAAACTTTTGCACTGAAAATTTTTTTATTAATTTGAGCAATTTCTTTGTCTGTTCTGTTTGCATTGGTGTGTTGTATCAGTGTAAGTGGGAAGATATAATTTTTTTATTTTTTGACTAGAGATTGCCTCACTAATACTCATTATTTAATAAGACAGTTTCACTCTTTGTATTTTGATTTTACTGAAAAGTTGAAGATGTAGCAGCTGTTTATTTGAGCACCAGTTTTAAATTATCTGAGCATTTTTGTTTAAAACATAAAAATAATTTTAAATATGCACCAGTTTCAAATCTGAAAAACTTTGCCACATTTCTCTTTTCAGGCCACCTGCAGGTAAATTAAATCAATATAGATCAACAATAGTGCATAGAAATACATAAATTACAGCCCTTTAAGATTGACTGTTACTAGCAGATGTGGTAGTGCTTAAGTTGTTGTTCATCTGGTTTGCCAACAGGCTTCAAATAACACTTAATTAAATGTGCTAGCACCACTTCAGAAAACAAACAAAACCACCACAAACAAACAAAAAACCAAACCAAAACAGAAAAACCACCTATTTTCTTTAACTTAAGCAAGGTGATGGTGAACTTCTAAAAAAGGAAGTATGTTATTTGGTGAAATTTTATATGGAAATAAAATTCGAGCCTATTCTATTCCTGTTAGGGTAGGACAGGACCAGTTCATGTTCCAAGGTCATCTTCAACTTCACTGATCCTGGAAATGGGAATTGTGTACATGTTTAAATACAATTTTAAGACATATAAAAACTCGATTCATACAGCAGCTCTGCATAACTGAGTGTCTGTGGACTCTATAGATGCACTAAATTTTGTACTATGTATTTGATTGTGATAGTATTTTCCTTGTATTTCCTGCATGCATCTCAGTCTCATGAAGTCTGGATAGCATAAATGAAGAAATGTGGTCTAAATGGAGCTTTCATGCTGTGTAACCTGTTTGAGAAATCTACCTCACTGTTTTACAATGGCTTTTTTATTTTGCATGTTCATACTTAATCACACTGGAAAATGGAAAGCTGTTTGCATTTGAATGGTGTGCTTTGGCACTGTGTGATCAGCGCATGTACTAATGATTTCCTTTTATTTTTCTTCTTTCCTACTTTTTCCCTTTTTTCCCATTCTTTCCACGTTTTGTACTGCTATCTCCATACTTTCCTCTGAATTTCTTTGCTTACTGTAGCAGCCCTTGCCTTTTCTCTTGCAGCAACAGCCCAGGCTCCAAGGATTATTACTGGGCCTGCGCCTGTTCTCCCACCAGCTGCCCTGCGTACTCCTACGCCAGCTGGCCCTACCATAATGCCTTTGATCAGACAAATACAAACCGCTGTCATGCCAAACGGAACTCCTCATCCCACCGCTGCAATAGTTCCACCCGGACCCGAGGCCGGTTTAATTTACACACCATACGAATACCCCTACACGCTGGCACCAGCTACATCAATCCTTGAGTACCCTATTGAACCTAGTGGTGTATTAGGTAAGACCTTTGTATGTGAATGACTGGAGAATGTGTTGCTCGTGCTTCTGTTGTATTTGCAAGGTAGAGGTTCATGGAGCTCAAAGAAAAAAATTGGAAGCAGCAAACTTACTTCAGGTATATCAATACCACCTAGGAGAGCTGCTCAAATGGTGCAGCTCTTAAACCTGTTAAATATATTCAGCATTTTTGAATATGTGTGCTTAGTTTATATTAATAAATTTACCAAAAATAAATTCTTCATATTTGTATGATATTGGATGGTAGATACATAGGCAAGGGGAAAAAAAGCTAAATACAAGTTGAGGTCTATTACATGTCATCTGGGCTCCCATGAATAACAGATCAGTTTGTATTCTATTTAACATAAATTACTATTCAGCAATTTTTAGAAGAGAGGGCTTCTTATTTTGCTGTATCATCTTAGTAGCAAAACTAGAGGGAGTGGAAAAGTCTTTGTTGAATTGGAGTTTTTGTTTATTTAGTACGGAACTGATAAAAATCTCAGTGTCAGAGCTAAATTATATTGTGAGCAGAAAACTATCTTAGTGAATGAATATGAAGCAAACCAAGTTCTCACCAAAGAATGATAAAAT
Source organism: Lonchura striata (assembly GCF_050655825.1). Lineage (NCBI taxonomy): Eukaryota > Metazoa > Chordata > Aves > Passeriformes > Estrildidae > Lonchura > Lonchura striata. Next base: position 77,567,355 of record NC_140705.1, on the reverse strand, counting down.
TAGCAACTTTACTGATGGCTTCTTTTATATATGTTGCATTGAAATATCCATCATTCCTAATATTTCAGACCACTGACTTGGCGTGTGAAGGCAAGAATGATAAAGCAGCCGTGACAATTCAGTTAACTGGCCAATATGGAACAAGCAGTTCCAATAGTTTCTTCCTTCCCTACCCTCTCCAGAATCTAAATAATCTTTTCTCTTCAATTTGTTCTGAATTGCATATGACCTTGGTGCTGCATAATGTTGATTTTATAGGACTTTGATCTTAGTTTGTTCAGTGGCAGTTATTGATTTACACGAATTCTGAACATCTCTAATGAACGCTGGACAATAAGGTTCAAAGTCAATATTTTGTTGAAAGTATTGCAAAAAATCAGTGTTTCACATGACAAATACTTGGTGAGTTATCTGTATGTGTGCATGTTTCCACATTATGTGCAGTAAAAAAGAAAATGTATTTCAGACTTCTGTCTTGTGGGATTAGTGAATCAATAACAAAAATTCTAGCAGGACAAAAGTATGCAGTACGTCTGTCAGCTTATGGTTGTTGTCAGTTAACCCATTGCCAAAATTCTGCAAACAGATTAGATAACATTATCATTTATTAATTTCCCACAAAAATGTAAATATTCTTCCTAGCTCCTTTAACCCCAGTCTGTGAGTCCAGTTGTCGTACATCCTGGGGTAAAGTCACAGAGAGTTCATCAAAGTAGCTGTTAGTGGCTAGTGCCAAGTTCCTTTTCTGAATTTAGTTAATAGCAAGTAAAAAATAAGCTTTCCAGAGTAAAGTTTATTACAATGCAGGGAACCTGGATATCTCACAGGATTTTCTATAAAGAGATCTGAGGGAAAAATTAAAATTACTTCTAAAATGTCATCTGAAACCATGGCATACTCTAGGGCTTAACTGTGTGAGGTGTATTGCCCAAAACAGACCTCATCAAAAAAATGTTGTTTAAAGAAGGAAAACGGAGCAGGGAAAAAAACCCCACACTTGCACTTTAGCAGCCTAGAATCGATAACTCTTGATACATCTGCTCTATTATCTGAGCAATTGTATAGAGTTAATTGCATTAAATATGGATTTTGTTGAGTTTTATTTTGTTATATGCTCATTCTCATTAATAGTATTTTGTCCATTTTTGTGGTGGACTTCTAAGATGTTTTAAAATAATTCTGGTTAAAATGGCAGGGAAATGCATCCCTGTCTATTTTGGGGGATGTTGGTGTTGAGATCAAATTTTAGTTGGTAACTAACTTCCAATTCCCTTCCTTTTATCTTCAGGTATGGCTTTCCCAACGAAAGGCTAAGAATTCAAGAACGGTCTTAACTGATCCTTCATCAGATCTGAATTTTAACAAATGCTTAGTTTTCAGCAGCCTTGAAAAAAGCTTGGCCTAGCAGTCAGTGACTTACTTGCACTTTTTTGCACATAGATTTAAAATAAAATAGTGCTATTAATTTGGATTAGGTCCTATTATTACAGAGTAGCTGTAATTTATGAGTGTATAGTAGTATACTGACTGCTAAGTGTTCTATTTAGTGTTTGCTTTACTAATCACCTAATTCATTGCAGTTCATACTTATTGACTTAAAATTTAAAATCACAATCTGTAGGCTTGACGAATTGCTTTAAAACGTTTTTTTTGTGGTAGAACTGGAAGTGATCTTAAGGTTAGCAAGTAATTGTCAGTATTAAAGATGGCATTATTTAAAATAGTCCTGCTGCAAGAAAGGCACTTCAGTGAATATGTGACTAGTAAAGCTTAAATGTGCTTGGGTCTAATAGATTTCATGAAATACTGTAATTTTGGGATTGTAAATGAATGGATTAAACAGGTTAAGGCCAGGATGTTTAAAATAAATGCAATATTAATCTGCACAGATAAACTTATTTTTAAGATTAAGATTTGAAACTACTGTGCCTTAACTTGTTGCTTTTCTTAAAATGAACTTTTGTAGTTAATGATCATTTAAATCCATTTTGATAAACCTGCTGTTAATGTTTTCTGTGAATGTTTTCTAACTTTGTCTTGGTAATTGCAATTTAACTAGGTGCGGTGGCTACTAAAGTTCGAAGGCACGATATGCGTGTCCATCCTTACCAAAGGATTGTGACCGCAGACCGAGGTTAGTTTAGTTCTGCAGTTCTTGTTTGTAAGAAGTGCTTTGAGTGTACATGAGATTTGCAACACCACAGCTGGTTAACCAAACACCCGGTCTTGACCCATTCATGATTTTTCTCAAAAAGCTGGACAGTTAATATTTTAAACCTTTGGGAATGCTTGCAGTTTAAAAAAAATAAATTCTAAACTTGGCTTTCCCAGCTCAATTAAATATATATACTTGGATATATTTAACAGAAATTCTATAACTGATTCAGTTTTAAAAATGAAACATCTGCATCAGGAAACGCTATGAAATCAGTGCTGCAATAAGTAATTTGGTCGTGTTCCTCTTTTCCCTTCCCCCCCGGTTCATTCTTTTAATTGGCATGGAAATATCAGATTGGTGTTGCAAAATAAAATGAATGGATGGTTGCTTAATGAGAAAGAAGTAAAGGAATAAATGCCTCCTGTCTGTGTTTGGAGAAATCTGAAGATTTAGATTCCTTTTTTTCCAATAAACTTTTGAGCCACTGTACTGTATATTATGAGGAGGATGCATGTTCTCAGATACCTAACTGAATTCAGAAAGGTAAGGGCTGTGAAGATAACTTCAAAAGTTGTTTGAGTTTTAATTAGAGTGGGTAAGGGAAGGGAGGGTGTTATGGTTGGTTTGGTTTTTGTTTGGTTTCGGGTTTTTTTTTCAAAATCTATTTCTTGGTATTTGCCTTTTGCTGCTAAAATCTGTAACCTGAAGGAGAAACAACTTTTGAAGACCTGTTGATGAGATGACATCCAATATTTGGGCATCTCTCTTTAATCCTTGAATGGAAAGTAAATCTTCATTTTTCTCCTGTTCCTCAAGTGTCATGCCTTTGGACCCCTGAATGAAATGTTTAAGCTTATTCAGAAAACTGATATTTTCGGTTTATTGACATTGTCTAGGAAGCAGTGTGGGGGATGAATTCTTACCCCATCCCTGCTGCTGACTCACTGTGGTTTTCAACAAGTCATTTAATCTCTCTGTGTATGGTTTCCCATTGGTCAAATAAGGATGAGAATAATACTTCCCTACCTCACAGGGATGTTGTGGGGGTTCTTGTTTTGTACAGGGCTTTGAGGATGCAAAGCATTATGTGCCAAGTATTATTCTTCTCTCATCCAAATCAATGTTGTGCAGGCTTCCATGATATTGTAATATTCAAAAGCCAAATTGCAATGACAGATTTGACATCTCCTAACATTGACCACACTTCTCACAACCTTCCATAATTAACTACAAGAGAGAATACAGATTCTGGCCAATATAGTAAAAGGGGCTCTCCTGGATATTTGGTATATTTATGTAACATTTTTGTCTTTGATATGATCTTAGGTTTTACAGAAAGCATAAAGCTGATACAAGACACTAGTTTTCTGTAAGATTGATTATATATCACTGCCCACTATTTGCAACCCATTGGCTTGTTCTCATTTCTTGAGAACATTTCAGTGAGGCAACAGGCTATAATCAGTTAAAGGTCATAGCCCATGTTTACCAAAAAAAAAAAAAAAAAAAGTAAAAGATTAAATAAGTTGAAATATTTTTTTTTCTATCTCAGTCAAAAGACATTGGTGATAAGGATTTGGTTGCCTTTGAAAATTTGATCTGATGCTCCAAAAACCAATTTTTTGCTAATGGTCCTTTACGATCTGCAGTGATAGTTTCAGGTGACAAATATGGCTACCTGTTGTGTAATTAGATATTTGCCTGTGATAACTAGTAAATACACAGATAAAGTGGGAACAAGGGTGTTTTCATGGAGAAAATACCATTTTGTAGTTTATCATTATAAGATTTTCTCAACATAGATATATTATATTTATTATAATATATTTGGAAAGGCCTAGATGTTTCATCTGGGTCATTTAAAAGTAATTTTAAATAATTATTGGCATAACTTCACCTTCTTTTAAAATAACAGCCATTTTCTGATAAACCAGCATTCATCTCTAGCAGTATTGGAAACCCACTGTCTTAAGTAGATAAATAAATGTGGAATAAATCATGCATACCTCTCTCTTAGGAAAACTATGCTGATATTTCAGGAAATCATTATTTTAAAGTCTTATCTAAATAATCCCAGTTAATTTTACAACTGAACTTAATTGTATTTAGAATTTTAAATCCTAGGTTATTACTGCACATATCTAAAAGTCTCACACAAAAGGTTTTGGTGGCAACTTTATCCAGCAATAACTTTTTTTTTAATGTACTAAAATTCTATTGAAGAATTAAAATATTATCAGTATTTGCTATATTTATCTATTTGGTTGTTCTGTCACCAGGGTCTTTCTATAGCTATGGCCACAAAAAGCAATGTCAGCAAACCGAAATACTTTTTTTTTTCTACGTGGAAATATTTTTTTATGCCGTTAAGTGTCACTAAAACTATCTTTGCATTCATCGGGTCTAAAGTTGGTGGTTTTTTGGGGTTTTTTTTTAATTCTAAATTGACTCTCAGATGATTTTGTAGTACTACTGGATTCACTTTTTAAGTAGTTTTTATTCTTTGCATAATTTTGGTTTTTGTTGGGATTTGGGTTGTTTTTCCAGATATAAGCACTGCATTTAAAGCAAGAATCCCCAAATGTGTAAATGTTTTACAACTAAGCATGTAGAATTGGTGAAGGGTTGGAAAATATAGCTCATTTTAACTCAGAGTAAACCCCCAGTTTATAAATAATACAAAATTGATTTTGATTCATATAACAGAGAGACTGACTGATTTAATTGTAATAAACTGTAAATGGTGTTGCACAGTTGACAAACCTGTGTGTACTGTAGAAGGCCAGAGACTTGGCAGAGGATGTATCACAGGTGTCCTGGTATTTTTTAAAGGTAGCTTGCTTTGATTTTAAACTCCACAAGAAATATTAATGCTGAGAATTTTTTCAAATGTTTTATCCAAACCAATTTTCACATAATTTATATATAAATTTTAATACCTTTTAATCAAAATTGTAATGAATATCAAAATGCTTTAAGAGTCTGTTTCTAGTATACCTGTAAAGTGGTAAGATTGTGCCACATAAAATATTTATTTTTATTTTTTCTTCTTTTTGAAACAGCTGTTATAATTTAAACAAATCCCACTTATATTTCTGAAAAAAAATCAGGGAGCGTTTGGTCTCATTTATGTTACAGTAGTATTTTTTCGTAGTGTTATGAACTCTATCCTAAATGATAGGCCACTTTTATTATGTGAAAGTAAATGAACCCACAAGAAAGATTGTTAAATCAACGGTATCTGTGAATATTACACCTACTGGACTCCTTTTATGTAATGGCACAAATCTGACTTTGCACTGAATACCTTTCTCATTTTCATCTCCTCTGCCTTAGTCAAAATGGCAACAGTACAGAAACTTTTATCAACCTCAGAATTTATTAGCTCTAATTAAGCTGTTGAACGAGTCTTAAAAAAAAAAAAAAATTATACTACTGTTAAGTGGACCAAGTTTGGTGAAGGAGAATGCGAGAGAATGATTAAAGAAGGAATAGCTCAAGAACATTGGGAATGATAACTTTCCACTTGAGAACTTTTTTATGTTTTACTGTAATTTCTTTGTGGTTTTGGGTTTTTTTTGTTTGTTTGTTTTGTTTTTTTGTTTTTCCTTTTTTTTGCAAAAGAAAATAGTATTTACAGGTGGCTTCTTTTAAAATATAAAAATATAAAGCAGGAATGTATATGAAATGTCAGATTTTATTGTATTTGCAGAGTATTAGCTTTGAAAATGAATAAAGAGAGCTGTTTGTAGTTTTAAATGCCTTATTAGTATCAATTAGATATTTTCTCTATTTTTTCATGTACTTAGAGCTTTTTAAGTATAGACTTTAAAATGGCAGGACTTCTACAGTGTTTACATGCAAGTGCATTTTATAAGTGTCCTATATGTGTAAAATAGTATTTTGAATGGGAAAATGCTAGCTGTAGTAGCAGGCTGAGCGTTTTCCTGGTTTCCACAATGATGCCTACATTGTTAGACTACAGTTTATAGTACTGCTTTGTATCATGAGGCCAAGAAATTCCATGTTGTTTGTAAATAGAATAAATGAAAGGCAATAAAAAATTTATTGAACAAAAACCCTTTGTTTGGCCCATAGTTTGTTGAACCAAATTGTTTCTCTAAATCCAGAATTCCTTAGATGACTCCATTCTTTTAACAACCAGTTATTAATAATCACATCCATCATTAATAGTTGCTTTAATGCTTGCACCTGGGGAGGTACTAATGCTTAATAGCAGTCAGATACTGATGCTGTGCACTGACTGTTGTTCCGGAAATCTTCTACCCAGTTCAGAAACTGTTCATCGTTTTTTGTTTTCCAGTTTTCTTCATCGACTGCTACTAACCATTAGTCGTTAGTCATATTTTATCTCTATTTCTCCTGTTAACCGGTTTTGTGGGAGTGGGCTTCTCCTTCACGTGTCCAAATCATGATGGAGGGCTGTCATGATTTTATTGCATTCTGTAGATGGTGTCGATCAGTATGTCAGAATTAAACATGCTTGTTTTTTTTATTAGTTGTGATTAGTTTTCATGTTGTCATTAAGCCGTCACTAGCTGGAACTAATCTCTTCTCTATCTTTTCTTTCTTTTTTTTTTGTTTTTGTTTTTTATTTTATTTTATTTTTTTTATTATTTTTGTTTCTAACCACCCAGCTGCCACCGGCAACTAACCTATGACCTTCTGACCTCTGAACTCTTCACCCAATGATGACCTGACCATGCCTGCCTGCTGATCAGTTAACTGGTAAACGCCTTTGCTTGCCTGTCTTCAGTGCAGCGAGCTGGGGCACTTGTCCGTTCGTCTTACCATCTAACAAAACAGACAAAGAAATTGTTGTCCTCCAACTCCACTTTTTGTTGTTCTCCTGTTTGGGTGAAAGTGGTTCTAGAACCTGCACTGAATAGTAGTAAAGCAATAAGGTCCAACTCATCCCTCCGCACTGATCATCCTCTAGTGTCCTGCCCCAAGCGAACGGTAAGGAGGCCTCGCCCGAGATGGAGACAGATGTCCCTTAACTACCCGATGACAGAGGCAGTTACTGTGAGAGACTTCTAGGAATATTTTTCTTCTCAGAAAAAAAAAAAAAAAAAGTCAAAGCTCTCTCTGAATGTACTGTGTGATGATGCATCATGCATGAACCTTTGGTCAGGGATGTCATTGGGGAAGGGATTCCAAAAAGTATTCAAAATTTGATATGCTGTTTAGTCACTACCAGTGCCCTCAAAGGGCAGATGTTGCAGCCTTTTTTCTATTGCCTGCCAAATTGGACGTTTTAAAGGAAAGTGTGCCATGAAATGCAGATTACGATGACTTTTCAGAACTACATTAATGCAGAGAACAAAACAGCAACACTATTAAAGCAAAATAAGGTTTAAATTGTTTTAACCATATTTTAATCTCCTTGGAAGATTACATGAGAACAAGGTACATGCATTATGTGTCACATTACTGGGCAAACTGTTCAAATATTTTTTTTAAACCTCCCTGTATAGAAAAAATTTCATTAAGGATGTAAAAGCCATGCTTGCCTATTTGCTGTATACATGTAATGAAGTGTAGATAAAGTGTAGTGCATTGAAACAAAATGAACAAAAAAGTAGATACTTTTACTATACAAGGGTGCTGGTGCAGAAAAAAAATATATTTTTGGAAATGTAGCATTTTATACTTTCAAGTGTTATAAAAAAAAAGAAAAAAAGAACAAAGAAACCCTTTATTTCATTAAATGATTTTTTCTGGTGGTTGTCAAGAAACAAAAGACCAAAAGAGCCTTTTAGTCTTTCTTTTTTATTTTTTAAGTATTGGAATAAGTCTAAAGAAAAGGAAGTGCCTTATTTTCTTCATGGTCATTTAGTCAAATGTCTTGTATAATCAGCTTCTCCCTCAGACAAGTTACTGCATGCCACTCAGTCGCCCAGTATGTGAAAGAAGCTGTGAGGGAAGACAAATGATGAGTTGACCATATTAATTACCTGATTTTTGCCATACTAGTGTAATGTGACTTTGCCAAAATCTCATTAAGTATTTGCTAAGTTTTCATCAAACCAGCCACTCCACTTTTTAAATCATAGCAAATGCTGTACTTGTGCAACGTAAACCAAAGGGTTCTGTGATATACACAGTCTCATGCTAAAGGAGATTATTAGCTGACAAATGTTTGTAGAGCTGGAAGTTACATCTTTTTTGTTCAGGGATGGAGAGGAGATTCTGGTTGAAATAAATATTACATCAAATGTAGGAGTCTTCAGCATCACCCAGAAAATGGATGTTCTGCAGATAATGAAACTGAAAGTGCTTAGCAAGTTTTCAGTCAGTGACGGAGCACATCCCGAGTTTCCAGGAACAGCTCCTGCAGTGGCAAACAGCATGGAAGTTACTTACTTTTCAGCTCATCTTTGAATATTTTTAGATCTGGCCCATTGGCTTTTCTTGAAAAGATAAGCAGGAGAGGAACTTCAGCCATTTGAAGTCCAGCTATACCTTATTTTTAACCCTTGTTTCTGATGAGGTTCGAATAGCTGGGCAATTGCAAGAGCTGAAGCTGTTCAACGCACAGTATTTAATTCTGATAACATTAATTGTTACATTGTGGGGCTCAGTACTAAACTTGGCAAATATCAGGTGATAACTTTACTCCCCTCTTGTCAACTTATTCTCCTCCTGCAAATCTTCACAGCTTCCAAATGAAAGGTCAATAGTAAGCTAAGAGGGCTTACATTTTTAAGCACCTGCATGGTGACCTCATCTAACATCTTGTCTCACCTGGAAATAATTATCAGTTTATTTACTATGCAATAGACATTCATCCTTTCGTACTCAGCTAGATTTTTGTTTATTGTGCCACCAGCTTTGTCTTCCTGTTACACATACAGTTGTGTTGATTTTATTTACAGTATATGCTGTGCCATTTTGATTTTATTTTGGTTGGTTGGTTGAATAAACTTGCGACACTCGAACATTTGAAGAGAGATTTGCTAAAACAATACCAGTATTTGATCCAGTTTCATCTCAACTATGATAAAACCTGGACATTTTAGACATTTATCAAAGGTCTTTTTCTGGTGGGGGAGGGGAAATGTATGGAATAGATGTGTGACATGTGAAAGTAATGTTTGCTCTGAACAAACTTCTGAAAACTTAGTTGACAAAATTTTGGATCAGCTTAAAAAAAAAGCATGACTTTTGAAATCTCTGAATGCCTTGGTTCTCAGTATTATCATTCTTTAATGACTTTTTCTTTATTAAAATAAGTAGTTTTAAGACTTCTTTCTGACAGTATTATGTAATTTTTTTTAGAGTGGGTAGATGGGAGTGTCGCTTGTATGTAACCGTACAGATGACATGTATTTGTCTATTCTTTATTATCTTAGTAGTTTCATGCTATGTATGTACCATAACCAACCTATTGCCTATGAGAAACATGTAAGATAATGTATTTACAGCCATTGTTACAAGTTTATAATGTATTTTTCTATCTTGTTTTATATGTATGTTATATAACATTCAAAAGAATTTTTTTCCTGATTGAGAAAAAAGGATACAAAATGCAAAACCCACAATTTTGATAACTGAAAAATTGCCAATTGTTTTGCAGTACTTTATTATATTGGGAGTGTTGTCTTTCTTGGGCTTTTAGTTAGCTACTGGATGAATACATTAGACATATTTGGGTTTTAGTTGGGTTTTTACATAGCTTGCATTTTAATTCTTTGGTTCTTTGCTGTTTCTATTAACCCATAGCATTATTTTAATAAATGTTATAATACCAACCTACTAACTCTGGATTATGTCTGTTTATTAACCATTACATGTTTAATTAAAATAAACAAATAAAGACGGAAGAATGTAAAGTCAAGTTACTGGACTAACCCTGAAGAACGTGACCACAGATAACACAACGTGACTTGTTTTTATGTTGTTTGTCAGCTGACATTCTGCACACTACTATTAAGTTGGCTTTGGCCATTCTGGCCTTTTACCTTGGGGAATAGGTGCCAGTAGAAATGGGAACAAAGTAGCGTTTTTTGAGGCATTCTTCTTGTAGAGTCTTGCCACTTGCCTTTCAGCATCTGCATTACTAATTCCACACTTTCTTTTTCTTTCTCTAAAATAATTACTGTTGTCTCACAGCAGAAGAAGAAAAGATGCCAGTGTATTGGTAAATCGTGAGGGTGTACAGAAACCAGTTTGATTCTTTGTTGAACCATTCAGCGGTTGCAGTTAATCGCACATTAAGTTGTGATTTGTTGATTTTGGCACCTGATTCACTGTTGCATCGTGTGACATTTCTAAGCACAAAATATTTCTGGATAGAATTCCTGTACATTGAAACACAAAACCTGGGGGTTTCCTTTGGCAAAAGTGCCTTGTTTATACCACACTGTTTCAAATAACTTTATTTTTGGTACTTCTGCTGTAGTCTATCAGTATTGCCTAGCTCAGGGGAGTACAACTTCTGTAAGCCAAAGGTCAAACTGGATCTTTTCCTAGTGACTGCAGAAAGTACAAAAATACACCTTTCACTAAATTACCGAGCAACATCCATTTCAAATTCCAGAGCTGCCTTTATATGATCTTTATCCCTGTGGATGACTGGAGCAACATGAATGCAGGGAATTGAAATGGTGAAAATGCTGTTTTGAATGTACATCTATGCAATATTTTTACAGATACACATCCCTTTTCTTAGAAATACACTGTCTGAGGCTCCTTTACATTTCCCAGGTAGTTCTAGATTTGTAACCTTAAGTGGGCAGTAATTGCCACTAAGGTTGAGGGAGATCCTCAATGTAGATAACTTTTCAGATGTCAACAGTTTTCTTCCTGAAAGTCCATTTTTTTCCTGTAGATAGTAAAACGTCAGATGAGGAATCGGAATCTATTCAAATTCCTCCTTTAATTTATGATGTTTCAAACTATTTATCTTGAAATACATGCAATATAAAACTTTATAAATAAGAGTTCTCACAGTATTGCTAGTAATTAAAATTTTATGCATTCTTATTTTATGGAGAAAAATAGTCTAGCTTTGATGATGTTTGTGAGTTTCCTAATGGCATATAGTTCTACAAAAAATTTAGGTAGAGATAAAATACTAATTCATTTTGAATAGTTTCATTTGTGCAGTTTTCTTTTTTAATTTAACAGATGATGTTGCTATCCTAAAACTCAGCCACAGGCAGATGATAAGAATATTAGATATTTACAACAGATAATATCAGGACCTCTTGACTGCCTACTGGAACAAGTGTCATTACAGAGCAAATAATTTATATTCTTAAAGAATTTTACCAGAGAAGCACATGTAGTTTGACTCTGTCCAGTGTAGGTGAAACTATTCAGATGGAACAAAACTTTAATGTTTTATATTGAAGAATACTTCTATTTCCAGAACTACTTCTTTTCTGTAATATTTTTATTACTTTGTGTTTTTATCAATAGATGTTAACTACTGTTATACTTTGTCCACAGTGCATTTTCATCTCATTCTTCACTATATGCAGTTGTCGAAGTTGCTGTAAATTTTGTAGTACTTTAAAGCTGAAGGACAGAAAAAAATGGAAAACTCTAAAATCAAAATAATATATTCATTATTGTTGCCCACCAAAGGCATTTCTCAGTTTACCTGAGTGCCTGTCTGAAAATTTAACTATTTTATACTTTGCCTGCTTACAGGAAAGATACAAGCTGTTTTTAGAACCGAATTTGAGGATGACTTCAGTATTCCTAAATAACTGAAGTTAGCTTCTTTGTCTGTCTTATTATTTTGAGGTAAAATTGTCTTAATGTTTGAAAGATCATACATTTAAGACAATCAGATAATTCCTCTTTGATCCAATAAAGTGGAATTTATCTTAGGGTAATTTTTTTTTTTTTGTAGGTGAGAACATAAACAAAAATACCATCTAGCCTTTCAAAGTAAAATCTGAGCACTGCTGTTCACATCTTAAGTGTTGTTCCAAAGTGCAATAAATTTGATTTCTCCAAGAATATTTTTTTCATATTATAAAGTGCCTTCAAAAACATCCTTCAGATATTTTTAATGAGCATATGTTCAGTGTACTAATACTGATCTTTTATTTCAACATACCTTTTAAAAGTATTTCTAAAATCTACATGTAGCAAAAGGTTTATTGCCAGACTGTACTCCATGAGGGGGACCACTAAAAGGTTTTCTGCCCTGAAAATGCAGGGAAACATTGAAATGTGTTACCATCCATTAGGAAATTAACTTGAGGGAAACATACTTATGAGTATAAGAAGCTGACTTTGTGTATAAAAATACCAGGTATCCGAAATAGCACATTGTACAGAATGGAATCTGAGTAACACATTCCTAGGGCTGGAAGTACATAATTGTTCCCGGAATTTCTGTTTTGTTTTAATATGTTTGATATCTTTTTCTAGAACACGGTTAATGGAATACTGTCCAAATAACAGATGACCCATAACATTAACATGTGGTAATCAATGTTGAATCAAACTGGTTAATAAAAGTACAGTGCTCTTCCTTCTCTGTGCCTGCTCACTAATTGCAGGTGGTGCATAGGGGCTGGGGCTTAGGCACAGCAGGCTGCAGTCCTAATTTCTTGGTGCCTGCAGTTCAGGTGTCCATCTTTGACAACAGACTGTCTGGGAGGAGACTGCCTCCCAAGGCAAAGGTTAACTGAGATCTGAAACTCTCAGCAGAATTAATTGAAAATACAGCAACAATAAAGCGACATATATACATATATGCTTTGACTTGTATTATGGCAGTTTGTGTGAAACATTTAAGGTTTTGTTTGTGCAAAATAATGTATTCTGAGGGGAAAAGCAAACATGGACGTTGCCAAAACACATGTAAATAAACACCATTTATGACTGTACATTATGTGCAATAAAGTAACTGGAGAAGGTGTATGTACTTTATCCTCAAAAGAAAACTGACAGCTCTCAAAGCTATAGTTATAGTTTTACTTTCTGAAAAGTTAAATTTTATTCTGTATCTAAACCGCAGAATAAAGAATGTACATTTTTCACACTTAAATTTTCATTAATGGTTCTAGCAGTGTTACAAAAGATGTTAATTGTTGAAGAGGCTTAAACTTTCACGGTTGTCCAATTTTCAGGGTATATTGTGCTTAACAGTTTCTTATTGCATATGCTGTTGTTTGTGACTGTAAATGAAGGAAGTATGCATTATATATCATAAACATGCAATACACTTTTTGCATATGGGTTTGTGGAGGCATCAGTTCTATAAATTTCACAAGATAACCACATGATTTTGGGGATATTGTACTTTTGTAGCATAACTGTTACAATTGTTATGTTCAGGACAAATAAGAAAGAGAAGTCCAACTTTACTGTAACTTTAAGACACTGGTTTGGGGTATAGTTTCTGATAACTAGAAAATAAAGATGTCTGCCATCCCACCTAGTGTGAACCTAGCAAGAAACAGACTTTGGAGAAGAACTAAATTATGGTGTTCTGTATTTGCGTTAATATTTATGTGATGATGCTTGGTTTTAGTTAAGGATGATTTCTTTACCAAGGTATTCTTTGCTAAAAATTCCTTCTATTTTTCACTGCTTAAATAAAAAAATGTTTGCTTCTGAAGTAAGTGAAGTAGATAATGGAGTGTGGTGTCTTTAGAAATCTGGTAGAGTAGTGAAGAGGAAACTAAATGCCAGTGTTCAGATATGCTTCTGCACTCATCAGGGATGAAAAACTTGGCATAATTAGTCTTTGAAGACACCTTCCATGATAAGTTTCACCAAAGTAGTGGCATGTAGTTGTATCTGAGCTAGTAGTCTTAGAATTTCACAGAATGTCGGAATGCTGTACAGCATGTGCTACTTGAGCAGATAAAGCAGCCTTTGTTGTCTTTGCAGTTACTCTGAGTGCCGGCTGCCTGTACCCTGTAGTCCTGGCCTGGTGTGTGGGCACAGCCTTTCCTTCTGTGCTGTCTCTGGCTGCACTGTGCACACCCCTCCTTACCCTTATATCTGGATCCCTAGAGAGCAGAATTGTGTTGACCTTTCTTACCTCCTGCACCAAGTCAGTAATACCTGTTTATGGTCACATTCATGTCAGGAATTGCATTTATAGGTCCGCAAGTTAAAGCTAAATGTGGAGTTTAGAAATTTTTTATCAACAGACTTTATCATCATTTTAGCAGCACTGTCTTGTGTGTTTTGGTATGTTTATGGGGCATGGCCTGACACTACTAGATGGCTCCTTGTTGTAGGTGCCTTGAGGCAGTACAAACTTAACCATTATCAGTGTCAAAATAATGAGAGACATTGATAGAAAAGAGTACAAAGTGCAGTGTCAGAAATTAATTTTTTATTGTGGAATTCAGGTCTACCAGCAAAAGTAAAAAGAGACTTAGTCCAACTGTTTTCTTGGTGGCCCTGTGAAGTCTCCAACAGTTAAAAGTAGACAACTGACAGCCAGTTCCTGTTGAGCTGAACTCTAAAAATTAACAATCACAAATAATCAGTAACTCCCAAGGAAAGTGTTTGGTTTTTTGTTTTGGTTTTTTTTGTTTGTTTGTTTGTTTTTCACAAAGTAGCATAGCATATATTTGTCCTTAATTTCTGTCACAGTATTTTCACTGTTTTCATCTTCAGCAAGAAATAAGGTTACTACTTTGAAGAGTAAACTGGATAAACTCAGAGGTGAGGTTCGAGGAAAAAGCCATCAAATAATAGCACATCTCAAGATGCATCATTTCAGCAACTTATCAGTAAATGAAGGTGCTTTCTCTAAAGTTCATGTATTTTTAAGCACCTTATACAGACAAGGCTAAGCAGAACAATTATTTATGCTTATGGGACCTTTTCTGAATGAATTCTGTAGATTTTCAGTTCACTGAGTGTGGCCTTTATTAAGCAGGTGGTTTATGAACTTCCTGAAGGTAGGAAGTTCCCAGGTCCTCCTGCCATAGGTCAGTCATTGAGCTAATGAGTGTTCAGTGTTGATTCTGGCTTGCTTTCATACTCATGTGAAAATGAAGCCCTGTCTTTTGTGTCTAGGTCTTAATATCATGACAGATACATCAGTCTGTACCTCCTAGAGTAGTGTTTTAAAGGGATTTGTTTCTAATTGAAGTTACTTCAGTAAAAAGGCAGGTTGAGTGAGCAAGAGTGTTACGGGAAATGTGTTAATGTATGATAAAAACACTGGGATCACTGTTTTAGAGTCTCACTGTGTTGTGTGTATTAGAAACCCACAATGAAATGTTAGTGTAATATTTATCTTGTTAGTTGTCTACACCTTTCCAATTATGATTTCCAGACAAGGTGGTTTTCATGGGACTAAAACTACCTTGTGCAGTTCAGAGGTAGAGAATTTACAAGGTAACCAGATCACTCTTATGTGTGTGCATTTTCATAGAGCACAGCCTCTTTAAAGTCTTGACCTCAGATACTGGGTAAAACATAAATTTGTGATGCAGGGAGCAGAATTTATTTGTTAGCCTATCTGCTAACAATTGAAAGTTCATACATCACTACCAGTTCAGAAATGTTACTGCATGTTAATTGCTGTGGCAAATTCCATGTCCTGTTTTTAACATAGGTGAAATCTGGAGACTACTCTGGTTACTCTCTGGATCATTTTCATGATCTTTCATGAAGAGTGGATCCATAACTGCTGAGGGGGCCACAAGGCCATTACTTGCATGCCCTTGTGTGACTTTTCCCATATAACCTTTAGTGATGAGACAATTTTGATTCTTTCTCTGAAAGGCAACAAATGAAGCAGATCTCCAGCTTTGTCTCTGAGAGAAAATAGGAAATGTATACCAGTGTGGACTGAAAGAAGATAAAGAATAACAATAATGTCAGAGCTTTGAACCGTGTCCTGAACAGATGACTGAAAATTACTCTGGACTCTATATGAGCCAAGAAGAGGAGACAACTCTAAACAAGAGCAGCACTGTCAAGCCCATAATATGTTGACAAGAAGTTCATCAGAGACTGTAGGCTGGAATTCTAAGTGAAGAAAATTGAAATTATCTCAGTCCTTGAAGAACTGGTTTACCATATCTCCCTGTTATCTTAAGCAAGGTTGTAAATTTCTCTGTTGGAAATTTCTCGCTTCTTCAGCCTAATTTGAATTTCTTGTTCTTTTATTCTAAGGTTCTACCCTGCCCCCTTCTGTGCTGTCTTGCGTTTCATAGACAAATTCTCCCTTCATTAGGATGGTGAGGTGGCACAGGTCACTCTTGGTACAGGAAGACAACAAGCAAGACTTAAGGTCTAGATCAGGATGATCAAATGTGACATTATTTAGAAAGCCTATTTTACCTACATATAACTCCAAGCAGATGGAAGAGAACTACTTTGATACTGAGGGCACAAATCTAGTGTCTGTAATGCCTGGGTTTCAGATGCTTCTTTCATTGATGATGATTTGTGCAGTTTCGGGCAAGACCCCTGCAGCCAAATCCACAAAATACCACCATCACAAAATACCACCATCACCTTAAGTGATGTGTCAAGATACAGAGTGGTCACCGAGGTTTTCATCAAAAGAATCTTTTTCACGGTCCCTCAGAAAAAAATACACCACTGCCTTATCTCCTTTTGTCTGTTTCAAGCAGCAACATCACACAGAAAGAAAACTCCTGGTACCCAGAGACAATTTACCTGCCTGGGTGCAGAGGGGAAAGCACTGGTCGATAAATCCCCATCCTTCCACCTCACACACAGTAATCAGCTGGGGAGCTTGCCTGCTTGGTTCCATCTCTCAGGCGTGTCTCCCCATTTTCACATGCATAGCATGTGTGACTAACTTTGTCTTTTGCATTCCCCAGCTACCCATGATGAAAGCTACTCTTTTAGTCAAGTACCTTTGGTGCTGTTGTTCTGCATCTTTGTCCCTCAGTTTCCTGTCAGTGAAATGAGGAACGGAACCCCAGTAGAGTGTAAGCTGTGGATGGCCACATTTAAGTTTGTAGTGCTTGAGCAGTACAATGCTGAGTGCACTCCAATATCATCACAATGTCCAAGTGTCTCATAATCTTGAATGTACTTAAGAATAAAGCATGAAAGCAAAACAAAATACCTTTGATTTCTTACTTAGTCAAACCCATGATACAGTTTCCAGAATCTTGTAGGCCAGCTGAGTCCTAGTCTCAGACCAGATCACGTCAGAGGTACCTACCAGTAGTGCTGTCTCAGGGGATGGTCATCTCGATAAACTGTGGGCACAAGAAACTCCTGGGAAGATTCTGGTTAGGTGCAAGAGGAAATTTTTTTACAATGAGGACAGCAGCCATTGGAATAATCTCCCCAGAGAAATGGTGGATTTTCCAGTTTTGGACACTAAGGTTCTGCTTGATAGCACACTAGCCCATGTCTAGACCTTGCTTTTACCAAGAAAGGTTGGACTAAGATGGTCCTTGCTGTCCCTTTCAACCTGGTTTACTGTGAATGTGTTCATAAATCCGAGTCCCACAGGCTCACTGGGGATGGACAAAACTATGTTCCCGTTTTTCAGTTGGGAAATCCAAGGAGAGGCAAAGGGACAGCAGTGCAGTTGCAGGAAACAGCTCTGGTTTCTCTCTTCACCAGTGAAATGTAGAAGTGGGGAGCACTGACAGCACTTGAGATCTGGGAGGACTGAGGAAAAATGGGATTATAGTGAAAACCTGATTGGCAGGTGTGAGATTTGCTCTGCAATCATGCAAGTTTCACATTGTTCAACTCTCAGCATAACTTACAACTTTTGAAAGTGAAATGCCTTAAAATAAGTTTGAAGCAAGAACAACAGTTTTTGCAGCTTCAGGCCTGTAGTTGTGCACAGTTAGATTCAGGATGGAAATTTTTCAGTGAACTTTCAATTTGCTTTGGAAGGAGAGAGATAAATGCCATTTATGAGAGAAAACTTTGGGTTTCTCAAGAAAGAACCAGAGTTAGCAGGTAGATCTAAAACAAAATCACCTCAGCAAAATCCAGCATTAACCAGTTTATGCCTGGTCACACTTAACCACAAGACAGCTAGCAACCAAACACACTTGGCCAACAGCAGCATAGTGGAAGATGGAGAATTTACCTCCCCAGTCAAGACTCTTCCAAAATTTTACCTTGTCAGATTTTATTGTATTTGCAGAGTATTAGCTTTGAAAATGAATAAAGAGACCTGTTTGTAGTTTTAAACAACTACATTTTACTACTTGTAAACAACTAGTAAACAACTGCATTTTACTAGTTGTCATGTGCCTCACAATGATAATAATAAATTATATTTATGAAGTGGGACTTTCAACCGGTGCAGATTTGTCTTCAGGCTTCTGTGTATGAAGGAACCTTGAAATAAATGATATCCATTCTGGCACGCACCTGGTTTAAAACAAAGGTGAAGCCAATGAATGAAATAGTCAGAACACCTGACTCCTTTTTAGGAGGGAGGGAAGCAGTAAATAATGCTGCCTTAGAGCAATTTCTTCCTTGTCATGCCTTTCCCCTTGCAGTTTGCTGTCACTAATCACTGTGAGCCAGACTCTGCACATGGAAGAATCCTTCAGACCAAGTCAGTGGGGCTGCTCATGTGAGTAATTTGCAAAATACTCAATCAGGGCAGTCAAGCCCTGTGGTATTAGACTCATTTTGGCTATAAATTCCCCAAGCAAGGACTTTTATTCTTGTCAGTAAAACAGTGGATGCAATTCTGGTGCAGTGGGTTTTTTTATTTTATTTTTTTTCCTCCCCACAACTTCTCATTTCTTCTCACCTTTTTCTTCACACACATAGAGAACTAAGACACTCAGAGAAGCAGCAGCTTTGACAAGCAATGCTAACATGCCTCCCTGCTCTGAGCAATTCCTCTGGGCAATTTAGCAATGTCACTCTGGCTCTCAGCATTTCTTTCAAGTCAGGAGCCTCACTGCTTATAGCAGCTTGGGAAAGGGAGAGCCCAGGTGCAAAGGCAGGAAAAAAGTTCCACTGGTGGCTGGCAGCAACAGGAGAGTCTGGTTGTGCCGGTGAGTCAGCCAAACAGCTTGCTCCTCTTGCTTATTCCAGCCACGTACAGGCAAGTATAAGCAGGGAAAATTCCTAGCTTTGATTGTGAGGAAAGGGCCTGCTTATATCACCACAATAAACTCTTTTTCCCAGAATGAAATCTTACCAGGCATAATTGCCAAAATCCTGCGACAAAATACTTCTGCTTAACCCTGGACGCATCTTGTTCTTTTCACTGGGAGAAAAGTCGTTTATGGTTTGGTGCTTTGTTTTGTTGGTTTGTTTTTTGGGTTTTTTTTGGTTTTTTTTTTTTTTTTTAATTCAATAACCAGATTTGATGTGTCTAAAATGGGAATCATGGCAGAGAATACAATATCTCCTGTCTGCACTGCTACCTATACACTTGCATATAAGTAGCACTTTTGTTTCATGGGTTGGAGTGGAGGCTGAAGAGACATAGTGACAGTTCAGCAGCTCTTTTCCTTTGTAGTGGGTCTAATAGGCCTGCAGTATGAAACATGCTACTTAAGCTTTGCTTTTAGGCTGAAACTGTGTACAGAGGTCTAGCAGAGGGCAGAGGCCCCACTTAAATCCCGCTGAACCTTCAGAAAGGCTTACCATGTTCCCTTACAGTAGGTATAAGGATTCAGACAAGTTTTGCATTCTTTTTGTGGGTAAAGGCATGTAAATAATACCTTTATGACTCAAGTATGTCTTGAAATATGCAACCTGATGGTAGAGAGTTCTGCTTTATTGTGCAGATATTTGTTCTGAACCACATGGCTTGTAAGTCATGAAATATTAATGGCCATGCAAATCTTCTCTTCTGTATCACAAGCTTTTCTGTGTTTCTGACCCCTGACTTCCTTTAATCATCTCCTGGGTGTGTGGTCTGTTACTATTCTGAGATATCTTGTGAACAGGGGCAAAGTAATTACTTGATCCTTGCCTGCTGCAAGAATCTTTTTGAAAAGAAAATTGATAACTTCAGAGACACTTCCTCCCTACATTAAAATCAGCCCCACCTGCTTGCTTCACAAGATTTCTCCTTTGGCGGCCTTAATGCAGACCTGTAGTGTTCAGTGCTATTTTCCTGACTATAAAAACAGCATTTGTGGATCTCCTAAGTTGTCACCTGCTTGTCCACAGATTAATTACAATTTTTGGTCAGATGTTTTCTCTCCTTCTCTCTCTCTCCCCCCTACTGATTTTTTTCTGAAGGCATCCTTATAAATATGCTATTTTATTGTGGCTTGTTAGAGGAAGGCCCAATAATCTTCCGATGAGCAGCTGTAGTGTCTGTTATTTATAGGGTTATCTTTGCCATCTCCCTAATAATTGGAGGCTGAATTAATGCCTGAAACATGAATTTATGGGGTTTTTTTAAGAACAAGGGCATGTATTTTTGGCAGAAATCTCCTTTTCTTTCTCCACCTGTTTCCTAACATACCAAACACTAAGAATAAGGACATTACCAAAGTGGGGAAATCAGGAAATGCTTCTTAGCTCCCTGCCAAACATAGGAGAGGTTGGTGGCTTGGTGCCATGCAGGTCTGACAACCAAGGGAGAAGGAGATGTACAAGCAATATGATTGAGGAAAGAGAAGACTATCCATGAAAATGCATTTCCCGTATGGGAGCTATTTTAGTAAACCAGTTTGGTGAAAGTACAGACATGAGTAGGTATTTGTGCAAATGAGTTCAGAGTGACTGCTGAGAGCATGGTGTAACACAAGGGCAATAATGACCATAGAGCTTAATACAAGGTTAATATATGTTGACCTACAAGCTTCTGATTTATGGAGCACTTTTTCTTGAGTTGC
The DNA here is from genome assembly GCF_050655825.1 of Lonchura striata. Lineage (NCBI taxonomy): Eukaryota > Metazoa > Chordata > Aves > Passeriformes > Estrildidae > Lonchura > Lonchura striata. Next base: position 77,546,412 of record NC_140705.1, on the reverse strand, counting down.
AGGAATCAGCAATGCAGCACCAAAAACACTGCTTCTGAAATGGTGGGTTTATACAGATTAGGAAGTGGGGAAGACTAGCCAAGGTCAAAACATTCATTATCAGAGCAGAGATAAAGGAGCTGGGATACCTCAGGTGTTTGTAATGTGCCACTTTGCAAAACCTGGGATGACACATAAGAACCTTTCTGGGGCTTTGCTGTTCAATCCTCAGTGTGTGCTGTTTCTGAGGATCAGATGCCAGCCTGGGAGGAATCCACACCCTGGGTTTTAAAAGGTGCAAATAAAACCCACTTCACCCTTGATTTCATGCAGCAGCAGGTGCCTGTGTGTCTTTGAGAACATAGATGTATTTTGTTCACACTTTCCATGGAGCTTACTTTCCCCTGAAATGACCTCGGTGACTTCTGGGCCCTGTGAGAAAGGCAGACCCACAGCTTGGCTCACACAAGTGACTGCTGTGAAGCAGTTGTTTGGTGGCTTAAAGCCTGGCAGCCTCCAACCTGAGGACCACCCACACAGTGACTGTTCCCAGTGCAGGGAGCAGCAGTTCCTGCACAGGGCAGTGGAAAGCTGATGGGAAGCTCCTGGGTGCTGTGGGAGCCGTAGAGAAAGCAGATGGAGCAGAGAAGCCAGAGCATCCCTCCTGGTCCATCTGCAGCACCGTGGTGTCCCCGTCCCCCTCCCCCACCACCCCAGGGTGATTTATACAAGCCTAAATAATGGTAATGAGCCCCGCTGCAAGTCTGGCTACCCTGTAGTCTGCAGAGGTGCCAATTGCTAACTCAGGTTTTGGAAGGAGGTGATCTCTGATCAGCTGAGAGGAGCAGTGAGTAATCCTCATCTACCTGGCTTTGTATCCAAGCTGAGTCATTCTAATGAGCAACACCAAAAGTGCTGACCTGCCCATCTCACTCTTCCTCACTTGAGACTCCAAGCTAACCTGCAGCCTTCGTGTGCCTCGGGGCTGCATTTTGGGCAGAGGGGAACCTGGGACGCTGGTTTTACTGCAACCTTTAGCAGTGGAATAAATGCTGTTGTAGGATGTATGTGTGCCAAAACAGCCGGCACAAGTAACTAGGAAGTTTTCAGTGTGTTTTCTGTATGTGGCATCCCTGCTAAAACTGCAGAATTGATTTTGATTTAAAGAATGTTTTCTTACCTTTTTCCACCAAGATTTCAGTTGCACATTACTGTCTCTTGTGCACACCAACATGGCCAGCTATAGCATGAATCCACAGGGACTCTCCTGTCCTCCCTGCTCTGCAGTGTGCCCACACTGCAGGGTGGGATGGTGCTCATCCTACCTCTTCAAACGGCTGCTCCTTTGAGTGCAAAGTCCTTGATGTTCTCACTTGGCTTTAAGCTCCATGTGTGGTACCAGCATGTTGGGGATGGTGAAAGCTGTTTGCCTCTGGTTTGAATGCAAGGCTTGGACTGGCTTGGCTGCATGCAGAGAACTGCACTACTGGATGTTTTCAGCAGCTTCCCCTGGGTGCATGGCACTATTTAAAGTGAAAGTTCTTTGATTTGGAAGAGGCAAGGATGAAGGTGAAGGCTAATAATGGAAGTCTATAAATGCAGCTGACATCTTAGCACCCTGTGTCTTTCATGCTGTCCTTCATTTACTCTCCTGGTGCTCTGTCCTCTTTTAATGCTCTGTTGTTTCCCCCCCCCACCGTGAGCAAAGTGCTGATGAGAGTAACTGGGTTTGATCCATTTACATGCCTATGGATATAGAGGGGGCTGTTATTAACACTGCAATGTGTGAAATGGTCCATGAAACCTCCAGGGTGAACTATGCTAAGGGGCAGACTTTTACAATCTGTAGATTATACTCTACAATACATATATATTATAGAGTATATATTTATAGGTCATGACTAATATGGAAACCCCTCTTATAGTTAATAGCTTCTAGTAGAGACCCATCCACAGAACATTCCTATGTGGGTGGGTAGCTGTTGGCACCAGTAGTGGGATGACTGAGTTTAGTTTTGACCTGGGCTTCTCAGCTAGGCTCCTCCTTCTCATCAGCTGCAGGACATGGGCAGCAATAAGGGCAGTCAGCCTAGATTATAAGAAAAGTCTGATACAAACAAGAACTTTTCTCCTCCTCTATTATCTGCCTGGGTTCTCCATATAGGTGGCTTGGTTGGATATGAACCCTTCAGACAGCAAAACCTGTGTGAGGTGAATGTGACTCAAGCTGAGTGTCTCTTAAAGCCCACAGCAGGTGAGGTGGATGGTGAGATCCTGAGTCCTTTTCCACAGCCTTGAAATGAGACTATCCCTCCCCTTCTGCCTCTGAAGCTTCTCTGTTCCTCCTGCCTGTGCTTTACCAAGTGAAAGTCCATATGGGAGGTGTCCAACAATGAGCACACACAGCCAGCTGGTTTACGCTGAAACCTCCTGTATTTCACAGGTAGGCTGAGCTTCCTCAGTGTAGCACTTCAGATCCCTCGGGCCTTCCTGTCTCACAAGAATAGGGGGAGCTCCTCTGCCCCAAAATCTTCATCAAAAAGCACTTGCTCAGAGGTAGCAGGAGGCAAAACAGTGAGTTCCACAGCTGAACTCATATTGAACAAATTATTTCAAGCAGTCTGTACATTCCTTCTACTTATAATTTATTATTAACAGTCTGAGAGGAAGAAAAATAATTCATTAAACAATCAGGAAGGCATTCATAAGACATTATTGAGATCAGGTCTCAGGGAAACACATGAGCCTTCACAAATATTAAGTTTTATCTACTCTGTTAAGTCATTTTACATAGGAAAGTGAAACTTAATCCAGCTGCTCTGTCTCTGTAGCTGCTGCTCAAGGGGAAACAAATTCAGATCCACTATAATCTGACTAATAGGTTCAATATCAACTCCCTCTTATCAGAGGGAAAGGAGCATGCCCCACACTTATCTATTCCCTGGTGGCCAGATATCAGAGCAGACCAGTGAGAGGAGTCCCCTTCTGGGAGCTGGAAATTAAAATGCCTTGCTGTGAGACCCTTCTCCCTTGCTGCAGGCAGTTAGCAGGTGCTTTCTTTTCCAGATGGGAGTGGCTTGTACTTGAGATAAAAAGTTTGAGAAAGTGCAGTTTCTCCCATAGCTCAAATCTGTATTCTTGGTTTAGCCAGCATGGGTAAGGCAATGCTGGGTCGAACAGCCACTCAGGAAGCCCCCACTCTTCCTTCACTAAGGGACATCTGGTACACTTGCTTCTAGCCAACGATGGATGATTTGGTATTGTTGACAAGCTGAAGCTCACCCACATCCTCAGTTCTCACCCCCATACTTTGCTTTCTGAGCCTCTGTCATTTGCTTGTGCTGTGCAGTGATGACCCTGTATGGGAAATGACTTAAAAAACATCATAAAGACATTTCTGGGAGCAGTGGAGTCTTCAAAGGAAAATTCTTGGGAAGCTGGAAATATGGTGGGAGGGAAAATATAATCTTTCTCTCATTTCAGATGAACTTCTGCCTTCCTTGAAATTCCTGTGAATTTCAAAGCCTTTGATAGTCATGAAACATCAGAGGAGCCTTTATGCTAAGCAAAACGTGTGTGAAAGCAGCGCTGCTTCTGATCCCGCCAGGAGCTGCTGCACACCCCGTTCCTCTTCCTTCTGTTTGTCTTCCCCCAGCTGATGCAGTCAATTTGCATTTGTCAGGGTGGTCGTGGCTGTGCCCTTACTCTGCTCTGTTGGATGACACCAGAGCAAAACCCACTTTCCTGCATGGCCGGTGGCCACCCCAGCTGCTCCCCTGTGGGCCAGCCTGGATGATCCACAGGGATGGCTGCACTCTGAGCCCTGGGATGCCCTGCCTGCTGCAGAGTGCACAGCTCAGTCTGGCTTTGTCCTAGCCTCCCCTTCCAGGGTCAGCATCAGACAGCCAGGCCATGGCACAGGGATTTCCTGGAAGAGCTCTGATGGCACCAGGCACAGGTGGCAGATTTATAGGCAGCCATAAATCAGTGTGAATGCAGGTCACTGAAAAGGACAGCACAACCACCCGAGCTGGGGCAGCCTATCCTTGGAACAGCTACAGCTTGGGTGGAGTGGGGAATTTCTTCCATGTAGCAGATCCAGCCACAGGAGACTATGCAGGGGATGCCATAGAAATTGCAAGAGCTGCACAGCTGGAATATGATCCCCACAAGACACTCCTGAAGAGGAGCACATATCTCTGGGAGTAGGTACAGGCCTCCCACTTCCTGCACCTCACTTCCCAGCTGCTTCCAGCGGCACTCATGGGTGCCCTGTCATGGACTCCTTCCAGACATGAGGCTGCCAGAGAACAGCATCTGGTCAAGCAAAGCGGGAGAGAGAAGACCACAGAGCAGAATTCCCAAGGGTAAAGGGATCTGTTTTTCTACCTGGGTAATGGTTATCCTGTGAAGACTGGTGCAGTCTTGTCTTCTTCACTCAGTGAGAGGGAAGAGGCTGCCCGGGCTGCTGGGCAGTGGCAGGTCTAGGCTGCTCCCATGGGGCAGCCCCTGCTCCAGCTGGCTGTGATTTTTCCCTTCCCTAGGTGCCAGCCAGGTGGAGAAGCTGCAGCCTAAAGGGGCAGGACATGGCATGGGCACCCCCAGGGAAAAAGTCCAGGGAAGCTGAGTTGGGAGAAGACGGTGAGAGCACTGAGGAGCCTTCCAGCCACCACAAGCAGCCTGCAAGTGAGCCAGGGTGTGCAATGTAAGAGCTGCAGCTCTGCAGCAGTCAATGTTCACTCACTGTGGAGCTATTGCCAGATGAGATTTGCCTCATCTCTCACAACTGAGGGCTTATTTATGTTTGAGCTGCCCAGGTCAAATTCACCTCCAGTATATCTGGTCCATGTGGGTTTGAGAGCCCCCACAAAAGGGCTGTCCATTCTTCTCGTCTGTCACTGCATCTATTTCCCAGTATTTCCAAGACTTCCCATCCCAATTTACTTCCCCTTCCCCCTTTTGCTGTTGCTTTGCACCATGTTGCTTTTCAGGATCCATTTTGTCCTCTGCCTTGCTCCAGCATGCTCCTTGCCTGTAGGTTTTCTCTCCAACAGGTAATAACTTCATTACTCTTAAGCTGAAGTAGGACTATTTTTGGAGTGATGTCATGTGTTCCACAGTAGGTGAAGCTTATGCTTTTTGCTGGAGCAATGTTGAGAAGAAAATTCCTCCTGATGTGAACCAAATGTAATTTTTAAACATGGGGTTGGCACAAAGTACACAGGCAGTGACTTTCTACAATGATAACTGAAGTAAGGAGTAGATCAAGTTGAACATTTTTTGTTTGTTTGTTTGTTTTTGTTTTTGTTTTTTTTTTTAAGCTACCTTGGCTGAGTTTCTGCCTTTGAACAAGGGTAGTTAGGTCCTGGGTAGGTGTGGGACACAGCTATGTAAGAATGCAGACACAGGTATGTAGGCAGAGCTGTGAAGCAAGCCATGAAGAGTCAAAGGCCTTGATGACTTTTTGTTAAGATATGCCACAGAAGGACAATGTTATGACTGGAGTTATATGGACCAAGGTCAGCATATAACTGAGGCAGAAGACTGCAAATAAAGCAACAGCATTGTTCTGTTCTTCACATGACTAATGAAGCATCACTTGATAATGCTGATTGTCACTGCCAAACACAAATTTAAGCACAGCTCCTGTTCCCACTCTGCAGTGTTTATCACACTGGTCCCCTTCAAAATGGACTCACTTCTGCAGAGTCTGCAGAATGCTTTAATGATTAGCAAGGGCCATGCTGTGGACAACATAAGCTAACACCTCAGATTACTCCCCACCCCTTCTGTGGAAAACATGCAATAATTTTTGACTGAACTCTGAAACCCAGTGTACTGATTTAAACCCAGACAACAGAAAGAATACAGCTACCTAACACATGTGCAGCTACAGCAGTAGAGCTGTCTTGACATCATGCTGCTTGTTACTGAAAGTTCTACTAAATATGATCTTTTAGTCTACGGCAAAAGTGTCCAGTAGCTGAGGCAAGTGCATAGGTGTGGCAAGAAGAAGGAAAATTATGCTGAAACCTGGCAGTATAGCAGGGTGGTGTGGAAGAGAAATCCTCTAGAGGACTAATAACTCAGAAAAGTGTTGCTTTGAATGAAGAAATGAAAAACTGTGGGCTAGCCAGAAAGCATCCAAAACAAATTAGAAGGCTGGGTCATAGTATGAAGTTTAACAAAGATAAGTGATGGAATCTGCATCTGGGATGGGGCAAACTTGGATGCATGCACAGGCTGGGGAATGAGAGTCTGGAGAGCAGTGCCACAGAAAGGGACGTGGGGGTCCTGGTTGATGGCAAGTTGAATATGAGCCAGCAGTGCCCTGGCAGCCAGGAGGGCCAACCCTGGCCTGGGGGGCATCAGGCACAGCATCGCCAGCCGGGCAAGGGAGGGGATTGTCCTGCTCTGCTCTGAGCTGGGGCAGCCTCACCTCGAGTGCTGGGGCAGTGTTGTGTGACACAATGTAAAAAAGACACTGAACTGTAGAGAGTGTCCAAAGGAAGACCATGATGATGGTGAAGGGCCTTGAGGAGAAGCCGTGTGAGGAGCAGCTGAGGCCATTTGGTCTGCTCAGCCTGGAGAGACTGAAGGGAGACCTCACTGCAGCTACAGCTTCCTCATGGGGGGAAGGGGTGGGGCAGGCGCTGATCTCTGCTCTGTGGTGACAGTGACAGCACCCAAGGGAATGGCCTGAAGCTGTGCCAGGGGAAGTTTAGGTTGGATGTAAGAAAAGGTTCTTCACCCAGAGGGTGGTTTGGCATTGGAACAGGTTCCCTAGAGAAGTGGTCACAGCACCAGCCTGACAGAGTTCAAGAAGTATTTGGGCAACACTGTTAGGTATGTTATGGAATTCTTGAGGTTGTCCAGTGCAGGGCCAGAAGTTGCACTTTGAGGATCCTTGTGAGAAACTTCCAACTCAGGATATTCTATTACTCAAGGAAAAGTCTTCTGAATAACCTGAATGATTTTGGGACATTAGTCTAACAGCAGATTAAGTCACAGGTAGAGCTGCAACCCCAAGCTATTCTTAAGAAGTAAAAATCAAGGAACTATTGGCCTTGCAGTACCCAGACAACCACCCACCACCTGACTGCTGTCAGCTTCCCTACATGCAAAGTCATTGCCTTTTCACAAAAACCTCCTCTGGGGCTTCTCATTTTTTTGACTCTCAAGCAGAGCTTGGTTGCCTGCTCTATGTGGTGGTTTTCAGATGTTTTGGAACAGAGGTGTAAGTAAAATGCCAAGTGTTTAGCAGATCTCTCTATGGAGATAGCTGGACTTGACACCTCTTACAGAGCTCTGGGAAATTGAAGGAACAGCCCCAGTACAGAGTGCGGGATTTGTAATTTTCTCTTCTTCCCCCCACCATTCCCCCTCCTGCGGTCCTCTGTCCCATTCCTGCGTTCCCCTGTCCTTTCCCCCTCACCATGCGGTTCGGTCCCTCCCCCCACTGCCTTTCCCATTGCTGTCCCCAGGGTTTCCCTGCCCTTCTCCCCTGCCTCCCATCCGCATTGGCCGCAGCTCAGGTTCACCCTGCCCCCGGCACGGGGTATAACCAACCTGCAGGTCGGTGCCCGGGGTCTCGGGAACACGCTCCCACAATAAACACGTGTCTGCACCCAAGCCCTGTGTCATCATTTCATCTGTTCCCGCGCTAGAACTGAGCCTCGCAGAGTCAAAGGGGAAAAGTGGCGGCCGCCTCTCCCCACCTCCCACTGTGTCCTGCCGGCGTCTGCCTGGAGCTGGTCTTGCACGGCAAGAAATGGTAGCAGAGGATGGTTATTCCCATCAATTTGTGAAAGGGGGGAGAGAGAAAGGAACTTTGCTTCCGCAAGAGCTCTGCAGACGTTAAGAGGAGTTGATGCGCCGGGTGGAAAACAAACCTGAAGCTCCGGGATCCTCTTCCGTCCTCGCCGGTGTGCTCCCTAACCCGCCCGGGAGCAGCTGCGCTGCGGGGGCAGCAGACTGCAGGGGCCGGGAGCTGGGTAGACTTACCTGAGGAACAAAGAGGAGAGTTTGGCAGTGGCTCGATGGACTGAGCTTGAAGAGTGGCCCATCAGGGGACGGCATCTGAATGGAGACCAGAGGCTGACAGTGGCCGGACCCAGAGTTTCAGGGACGAGCTCTGGTTAACGGGAACACCCAGGCCTCTGGGAGAGCCAAACTGCAAAAGAATGCGTCCTCAGTTCAGCGCGATTTTCCACCACCGAGGAGAGAGATAGAGATTTCACTGCCTGAGCCCAGAGGGTAGGTTGGGTCAGAGCAGGGTGTGGGATCCTGGCAGGCAGCTGGGCTACCTTTTTTTCTTTTGAGTTTTAACCACCGTCCACGTTCAGACAGGGGCTGTAGCCTTGCATGTCCCTGGTGGCCGGGAGGCTTTTTCTTTTCTGAGGAGGACGCAACCTCGCTCAGTCTTTTTGGGGTAACTCATACTGGAAAGCTCCTTGTCTTTCTTGGAAAGCTGCCTTTTCTACCCTCTCCTCCCTATTCTGGGCTATGGGGGCAGGGGGGGTCGAAAGGATACCAGTGGGACAGAATTGTAAATGGTGACACGTCAGCTATGGGAGAGTTGTTAACATCCTAAGAGAGGCCCTTCACATCCAGGCATTTCGTCGGTTTCCAGATGCGTCAGGCCCCTCTCCTGTAGATTTCCCTGTCGGCTTCTGCAAAGCCCTCCCTTCCCTTTTCCCCACAGACTTCCCCAAACCTCCTCCCTTGGGGATGACAGCGGCTGAGCCGCCCCAAGTGCCTTGCTAGACACTGTTATGCTTCCTTAGGGGTGGCATTGGCTGTGCCTCCCCGGGCCAGATGCATTGCACCCGGCACCCCCTCCCAAGATGGTGCTGGCCACTCTACAGGGACCCCGTTTTCCCACCTTGATCCTTCTCTTCCGCCCCAAGTTTTCCCGCCGGCCCCACCCTTCCCCCAATGGCCCTGCACCATCCTGCAGCGAGCCAGCCCCTGTCAGGGGGGGAGGTGAGGTTGGATTAATCCCTCAGTCCTTCTTCTGGTCCCCCTCTGATGGGAGGGATTGCCGGAGGGGCCCCTCTGTTAGAGGATTTCCCTTTGTAAGAGAGCTTTCTCCTTTGCTGGGGGGGGGGGGGGGGGCGTTCGAAGGGAGTGGAGCTGGAAACCTGGACCAGAGCTCCACTGTTTTTTTCCCTCTGAAACAGTGGTGCCCAGGTTCACCCTTTATCCCATCTCCTAAATGTACTTGCCCAAAGTTCCCTTATTATTTAGATACAAGTTTTCCCCATTGCTTGTGATAATTTGGAAATAACTTTTTGGATTGAGTTATATCTTATAGAAGGAAAAATCATCCTCTCTAATTACTGCCCACAATGCTATGCCAACTTTGTAATCAAATTGGAGAAACCACATTGCTGTTCGCTGCCTCTGCTCTGCTAGAATTTGAAAACCACAAGCATCGCGTCATGAATCCTGCTTTCATCCTCGATATAGAATGTGTTTATGATAATTTTGTACCCTTTACCTTAAATTGTAATGTGGAAAAGATTTTTGCCCCATTCATTGTAACTATGATTGGTGTATCACTATCTGATGTCTCTTTGTAATATTGCTAATTTGTTTTTACCTCAGAACTCCTTTTCCTTTATGTTAATGCAAAAGAATGAGCTGTGGGATCTGTAATTTTCTCTTCTTCTCCCTCCATTCCCCCTCCCACGGTCCTTTGTCCCATTCCTGCGTTCCCTTGTCCTTCCCCCTCACCACGCGGTCTGTCCCTGCCCCCCTGCCTTTCCCATCGCTGTCCCCGCGGTTTCCCTGCCCCTGTCCCCTGCCTCCCGTCCCATTGGCCACGGTTCAGGTTCCCCCCGCCCCTGGCACGGGGTATAACCGATGCAGGGTCAGTGCCCAAGGGTCTCGGGAACACACTCCCACAATAAACACGTGTCTGCACCCGAATCCCGTGTCGCCCTCTTGTCTGTTCCCGCGCTAGAACTGAGCCTCACAGAGCTGAAGGGGAAAAGCAGCTGCCGCCTCTCTCCCCCTCCCGCTGTGTCCGGCCAGCGTCCGCCTGGAGCCGGTCTCGCACGGCAACAACAGAGGGGCAAGCAGCTCCTCCTGGACTGGAAATAGGGAAAACCACAGAATGAAACTTCAGTTGCAAGTAAAAATGAAGTTGGTTTTTTTTTTTTTTTTTTTTTTAAATATAATGTGGTTAGTTTCCTTCTTCTGCCACACAAGAAAGAGATTTCAAAAGCACATGGAGATAATATGTCTGGGCACCTGTTAAACTGGTAGAAATAATTTCTTTACTTTTGTAGGGCAAAATAAAGCATGACTACTGCTTGAAAGAAGAGTTGGTTGAAGATTGCACCCATCCTGCAGTAAGTTTTAGGGGAATTTTTTCCTTGCTAGATCAAACACAAGTTTTCAAATCTTTTTACACGAGAGAGATGTGCATTGTCAAAGTCAAGTTTATTTTGATTTGCACCTTTTCTCTACAGATACAACAGAGGAAGCATCATCCTATCATGATGGCAAACGCTGACAAGGGAGGGGATGGAGGTAATCTGCTTTCTTCCACCCACCCCCAAAAAAAGAATTTAATCAGAAATAATGTGATTAGCCAGGAAAGATCAGATGAGCATTCCCTTCACTGAAAATTTCAGCAACTTCTATTCAGTGAGTAAAAATGTGATTCCAGCTCTAGATTTCCAGGAAATTACCAGATCTGGTAGGTGGTATTTGGAGGAAATGTTGGGGTTTGCTTGTTTATAAAATCCCTGTATAATATTTATTATGTACATACTTCATAATCCCATAGTAAATAACTGTAAATTCTCCATTTCACAAAGTTAACAGCCCATGTGCTTTCTTGCACACAGAAGAATTGATCAAGGTGCAGCCTGAGGAGTTTGGAAAGGTCATTTTTAAGACTAGAGAGAGATTGAAAATGTTGCTACTAATCAAAGAAGGGATATTTAATATCTTTTTGACAAGAAATGCAAATAACATTAGTTCCACAAGTGTTGTTAAGACAGTTCTTTAATATAAATATGATTCCCTGCAGTGTCCTCTGTTGTCCTGGCTGGATTGTGCAGTGTTTAGTAGTGTAAAATTCCCACTAGTGCTTGGGATCACATCACCACTGCAGGTTTTGCCTTTTTTGCACTCGTGCTTCTTTCCTTGGAATCCAGCTGAAGCAACTACAGGCAGTAGTTCCACCTCCTTCCTCTTCCCTGTGCTTTTGAGCAAGCTTCATTACCTGCAGTCTCTGGATGTATCTCCCTGCTGTCCTGTAATATCAACAGACATTCCCATCTTGCCCATATCAGTCCCCTTCCTCTGAATGCTTAAAGACAAGGGAGCTCAGCACTGCTGGTGGGATTTCAAAACCCAGCCCAGGCTCAAGTGTCAGATTTGGGCTAAACAGCTGCTATGTACTGCCAGGTCTGCGCATGACAGTGATTTGTGCAGCCCATTGCTGAGCCAGTTAGAGCCATTTGTTAAAAAATAAAGAGACAGATAAATTCAACTCTTCCCCTTCTCCTAGCAAGCTGATATCATATGCCTATCTTAAAAATGGCTTGCTCCAGAATGCATTAGAGCTAAATTACCATTTATGTTTGTCACAGGGATTGCTAATGTGTAATGAGATTTTAGAGTTAATGTTTTGTACAAAGCACTTAGCAGAGCTGGGATGAAATTGGTTCAGGATTCTGATGTGGTGTTTTAATTAAAGATATTTTCCAATCAGGGCCAGGCAAACTACTTGTCAGAAGGTTTTGTACCCATCAGCCAATATACCAGTGCAATGTTGGTCTCGCTTTCTGCTTTTGGATTTTCTTCAGGGAATTAGAGGAGAGAGCCTCTCCAAATCTCATACAGAAGACCCTTTCTTAGCTGCAACCCTCATAGGAGAATGTGGGAATCCAGAGCTTCCCTCTGGCTGCCCTGGAAGGCCTGGGACCCTGGCAGGGGGTCAGGAACCCCCCTGGACAGAGCCCCGAGAGACACTGTCTCTGATCTCTGTCCATGGAAAAGAGTTTTCAATCTTACAGGATGAATTACAAGCTCTGAGTGTTTTATATGAGTAATAATTAAGTGTGGCATGGGTGCAAAAGTAAAATTTTAGTATTCTAGATTAGGGGTCCAAAGGGGATAAGATAGAGGAAATTGGGTGTGTCTTGTCCTTTTTCTCCTTCTTCATGCCCTCCATGTTTCACTGTGGTGTTGGCATTTTTCTATTGGTTTAGGCTGGGGACACACTGTTCAACGTAGGTGACAGATATTGGCACATTATTGTAAATATAGCACAGGTAGTTTCTGGTATATAATGTTTGTAACATCCCACTGAGGGCAGAGCCCCACACGCTGCCCTGCAGGACAGACCTGCGGCAGGGCAGCAGAACATGTTAGAGATGAGCAAGAATAAACAACCTTGAAACCAGCACAGACAAATTATGGCTTCTTCTTTGGCAACGGGGCAGAAAGACAGAGACTTCCTACAATCTCGGAATCATCGATACCTCAGATTCTGACAGGAGAAGAAATATGTATTTGATTCTCTGAAATCTTTCACCTGGGTGTCAGTGGTCTAGTTTGTTGCAGCGTGACAGACACCAGCCTTAGGCTGCCTTGATTTTGTTGAACTTGTAGCTGTAGGCTGGCGCAAGGCACTCACACAGACTGGAAGCAGTGGAAAGCCCAGTGCTGTGGGGTGAATCCTGAGGTTTTGTCTGCTGTAGCAGCATCTTGAGCTCCAGCTGCAGTTCCTCATCTCCTCTGCTGTTGAGCATGATTGCCAGAGAGGAAGCAAGAAAATGGGTGGTGCAGATCCAAAAAGAAAAGAGGAAGGATTTCCAAAAATTGCACCTGGTAAAACCAGCATAATAATGACTGAGGTGTCTCTGGCTTAAGCAGGCTTCAGATGTATGACTCAATGTAAGCATCAAATGCATGTTAATAGGCACAATTTTTATTGATTTCTGGATAATAAGGGTTATTGTTACCAAATTAACACTTTTTTTTTCTTAGCTACCTCTGGTCCATGCAGGGAACTTCAACCACCACCAGGTCTTAGGCTGGGATGCCCGCTTGAAACAAAATCACAAAACTATAACCAGACACCAAAAGCAGTTCTCAAGGCTGATGTCAGACATAAGCAAGGCAAATCTCTGGCAGAAAACCAGCTGCCATTGTCAGCATTTGCTTTGCCCATCCTCCAGCCATGAGAAACTCATCTGGGTGGAGCTGTGGAGGGACGCTGAGACGATGCAGGGAAGTGGCTCCTCTGGGAAAGGGCAAGAGAGAGAAGTTTCCCTACTCAGTGCTCCTCACACTCAAACCTTCTTCCTTTCTATTCCACCTCGACAGCTGTGACTCAGAGTCCCCTTTTTCCTGTACTCCCTGGTTCTTGCCCCACTCCCCTCTCCCCAGGCAAGGAAGAACACTGGCCCCATGGCCAGAGGCAGCTCTTCTGGAGGCTGAGTCAGCTCCATGGATGCAGGATAGCACTGCTGGAGACCCACCCTGCAGGGGTGTGCAGCTGTGACACCACAGCATCATTAACTTGGATAATAGGGCTGAGCCACAGCAAACAGCCCTGGATTTGTATAGCTCCATGTCGTGTTTGTTTTTGCAGCGTTTCTGATATAAACCCCTTTAGAGCTGCTTAGCTGAGATCCTTTTGGTAGTATGCATTGCATCCTACTTGCTATGATAATAGAAAAAAATCCTTTTTTATATGCTGATGATTTCAAGTACATTTGGTTGGTTGGTTTGTTGGCTTGTTTTTCTAAGAAGAGCAAGGAGAAAGCTTTCATTTTATAGACAGTTCTGATGTTTAACATATAAATGGATGAGGGTTTTTTGTATTTTTCTTTCTCAGGTTTGCCCATCTACAGGTTCCATGACTGTTTGGAAACAGATGAGCAGTAAATAGGGATTTTAATCCCAAAAGCAAATTGTAACCTAATCTGTTCATTAGGTGAATTCCTTAGCCCAGTATGGGAATTCACCTAAGTGGTGTAAAAGGGAGCTATTGACTAGAATAGAGAGATGAAGGTGAATCTTGCAGAAAAAGAAATCTCATATTCTTACCTCTACTGTACAGTGAATACATGGATATGCTGGATATTCGAACATTTTTTGTTACATTTTTTTTATTATAACTTTTTTTTTTTTTGCATAAGGCTTACATCACAGGATTTTAGAAAATTCCAAAGACGGAGATCAAGGTGCATATTCAGGTCAGCCCCTCCTCAGTGAAATAGCATCCTATTCCATAAGACATAACCCACACTGCAGCTTCATTGTGCACCTCTTGGTCAGCCGTGTGGGTGCTTTATCCCTGAGAACACTGACACACAATGAATGAGTGGCATCGACCTTTTCAGAGACAGCAAGGTACAGACAGTATGGGGCATCTTTTCCTGCCAACCCCAAATGTTCCAAAGACATGAGTCAGATCTCCCTGTCTCGTAAATTATAAGATTAGATGAAAAAAATGTTAATGAAAACACCAAATAAATGTGTTGCTGTCCTTCTCTGCCATGAATTTTATGGAGTCTATGGATTTGAGCCCTCAGAGGTCACTCAGGTTAAATTTTAAGTCTTTTGTTCTCTATAAGTGATAGAAAATTCTGCTGATTCATTCAATTACAGGACTAAGTTACAGACACTGGGGAATTATGGTGAACTCTCTAAGAGAGGCACCTTTGTGGTGAACTGTCTGTTGCAAATCTCTGCCAACATGTGCTGAACTGTATGAATTAAATTCTGCAAAATTTGTTAGGAGATACAGAGAGTTGGACTCACATCCACAGGGCTGGTGCTAAAAACTTCTGAATTTCCTGCTCACTGCTGCCAGGATGCTGAACCACTTCATAAGAGTAAGTCCCTGCTGTCAGAGATCCCCTATCCAGAACTGTGGGGTCTGGGTTGCTGGAGAGCCAGGATAATGAGCCATGAAGGGACTCCCCATTCTTTTTAACAACTGAAAGAGTATACTCTGTAGGGACTGGCCACTCCAATGGAAAGGCTAAGGTAGTATTTGCAATGTATGAGAAAGACCCACACCTCCTTCACTTTGGAAAAAGAGTGAGTGAGTCAGTGAGTTTTTCTGGTGAAAAGGCAATGGCACCATCAGGTACATTGTGGAGTTGAGCCATGGAGCAGGGCTTAGGCACATCTCAGTGTTGCAAACACTGCCTTCACAATGGCTTTAGGTACCAGCACTACCACTACAGATTAAAGTCTTCTGCAGCAGTCCCAGCACTCAGGTGATCTGGCTTGGTGTTTTTGAGAGGAATGATTTCACAGCAACATGTGTGCATATCTTATTTTACAGTCATGCTTTCATCTGGCCTCTGTTACTGTAAGGTCAGTCCTGCTCTCCTCCTTCTGTCTGCTCCTGAGAGACCTGTCCCTGCCAACATGCCTTTGACACGATTGGTAGCCCTGGTGTGAGTGAGGCACCAGCGGCAGCAGGGAGGTGAGTTAAAGCAGCGGGTGTAGAGGTGCTCAGGAGCCGTTCTCTGAGCGTGGCCTCCCGCTTTCTGCAGTGGTGTCCCAGTGCTTCCTGTGGTGTTGAAGCAGGAGAGGCTGAGAGGGATGTAGCAGGGACAGCTGAGTGCAGGGTTTGTCCTTCCCTAGCACAAGGAGAGCTGAACCTGAGGATGTGCTCCAGGCACATGTGTGCACATGAACCTTGAGCTGACTCCTGAGGATGTGATTTCAGAGAGCAACTTAAGGTGAAGATATTAGGCTCTTACTAGGTCGATATATGCATTAAATTTTCAGTGAGAACCTGCTGCATACTCAGGACTACTTGAAACCAGGCCATTTTTTAAGTTGTGGGGTAGCCACATTGCTAAGTTGTGGTTCTGCTGGACCCATTCAGGCAAGGAAGTCTAATTGTGGGCCCCCATTTGAACTCCCATACCTCATAATGCCTCTGTTGCCAAGGGCTCGTGTCTATTTTGATTTTATGTTCAGAGTCTTCATTTGTAGCTTACTCCTATAAGGTGATGCTTTTCCTTCTTCTGCACTAGCTTTTTGATTCTAAAAGGCTTTGGTAGCCTCAATTTGAGATGTCTCTTTTTCATCTGCAGAGACAGGGCTTTCAGACCCTCCAGGTGTCTGGCCTTGAATCCTGTTACATGTTGGGGTGCCAGCACTGTTCTCAAGGCTGCTGCCATCCATTCCTCAGTATCTCGCTGCTTTAGCAATTTTGGCTGTGCCCTCAGCAATCTTCACTTGGTGCCTTGACACCATGGTTTTGATACTGAAAGTGGTATTTCCTGAAAGCACCACTTTGATTCCTTTCTCACTAGTACAAAACTTCTTATTTTATAACCTGGTACATTTTCCAAGCCTCTGTAGCAGGACTCATCTTGCTTCAGCCATGGATTCATGGGAAGATGCTGCCAGTGGGATGCCCTGGTTCAGCAGCCTCTTGTGCCAGTGTGCCTGTTTAGCAAGTACAGATGGAAAATATTGTTGTTTTCCTCTCATTGATCACTGTCCAAAGCATCTGAGACTCCAACAGAAGAGCCAGAAGAGAGAAAAGTTTCTGTTCCCATAGCTTTGTTGCTTTCTAGCCTATCTCAATTTCTTTAAAATTTACCATGCTGTATTAGGCTTGGCATTATAGCTGTGTTAGCCCCTCATGACAGGTCTGTTTTGGCATAGGGAGGGCTGTAGGGACATGCAGCAAACAGTTGAGCTCAGGTGTAGAGGGACATGAATTTCTCCAAGCCAAGAGGTTTGTTCGTCCTTTAATTATGCCCTCTTTTTCCTTTTCTCTTTTTCCTTGTTGCTGGTGCAGGTGGCTGGAGTACACTGTGCAGTTCTGTTTCAAGCAGATAAAGACATCTGTAACTGTCAATATCTGCCAGCCCCATCCCTCTGCCATTTTTCTTTTGTTGTTTTAACACTTTTACAAGTGGTTCCCTCTTAAATATCCAGTGAAATGAATAATATCAACTAAGCTTGTAAATCTTCCCCTCTGAAGAGGGAGGAAGATACTGTAAGCATGGGAATGCTGCAGGAGTAGCTGAGGATGACACAGTTGCAATTAGGCTGAAAAAGTACAGCCACTTCCCTCTATTTCCATTTCTTCTCTCAGCAACATGCTCCTCTGCTGCCCATATACAATTTCTGCTCCCAAATGTGGTTTCTTTCCACGCTCTGCTCTTTCCAAAATAGTTGATAATGGGGTGTGACCCACACCTTTAGGGTCCCTATCAGTCCCCTGGCACCTCATCAGTCCAGGGTCTCACTGCTGCATTGCTTTATTTCATTGCCTACCCAGGCAAGGTTCCTTTTCCCCTTTGCCAGTTTTGCAGTACTAAAGCACCCCTGGCAGGAGTGATGCCATGGTGTCACTTGCTCCACCATCCGCTTCAGCTGCGATGGGCGAAGGGGACATTGCTGCCAGCCAGCCCCACCTGTCAGACACAGCCTGGCATGCTGGTGGCAGGTGATACTCCCTCTGGAGATTGTCTGGACCCCAGTCCTGTGCTGAGAGCACCACCACATCTGTGAGGTGCCAGGGGCAGTGGGGCAGCAGGGTCAGCTCTCCTGCTGCTGCTGGCTTCTGTGTAGGAAAGCATCGCCTCCCTGACAGGCCACTGTGGTGGCAACATCACAGCTCTGTGTAGGAAGGCACCATGGCACAGCAAAGCCCTTCCTTCCTGCCTTCCCACCTTCCAGCCACCCTGCTTGCCCCTGCACCTCGTGATATCTGTGGGCAGCAGCACTGAGCAGAGGGATGTGCTGGCACAGCTAGAGCATACTCTCAGAAGGCTCCTTAAATTGATGTTTTGGTCACAATCATTCCCCAGAAACCCTCTCTTTGTTGAAAGGCCGCTAAACTTTGCTAAGTAATTGCAGCAGGTTCCTTGCCCTTCCCTGCTGCCCATCAGTAAGTGGCTTTTCTTCTCTCTGCTCACGATGGGCTCGCTGCTGAGCACTCACCGTGCACAATGTCATGGAGGGCTGGACCAGAGCCCCCTGTCCCTGCTGTCCTCCTCTTCCAGCCCCTGTGCTTGCCCTGGCATGGACTTTTCTTACAGGAGATGTAGAGATTTTTTTCTGGAGTGCAAAGCTTCTTTTGAAAACCCATGAATTCCCGACTGCTCACGTGGCGGGGCCCAGTCTGGCTGTGCAGCCAGGAGTGGTTTATTATGAGAAATGGTCTGTCGGCTGCTGCAGACTCGCAGCACCATAAATGTGTTGTCTGCAGAAATACAGAGGAGTGGGGAGGGACAGAGAGAGATTAGCTGTGAGTGGGAGGGTGAAGATATGGGGAGTGGAGGTCACAGGAAGTGTGGGTTTTGAAACAAGACTGGTATGTAATGCCAATTGCCTTGTGATTTTTTTTTTTAAAAGTAAAAAAACCTGGCAGGTTTCAACATTGGCAGTTGCCCAGAAACTCCTTCCAACTCTATTAACTTATCTGTATCAGTTCTGCAGCCCACCTCCTGTCAGCACTGCTCATGGGGCCATCAGGAGAGTACTGTGGTGGTTTTGGGTCACTTGCTTCTCAGCCATCAGATCACAAAAAGAGGTTGCTATTTTTTGAGACTGAGAGTAAATTGGAGAAAAATCAGTGGGTCCATGTCTGACCGCTGACCAAATCAAAGCCTCACTTCAGAGTGGGAAGCATCAAAGAGGGTTTTAAGTACTGAATATTTGTCACTGACTTTGCAGGCTCCATTGCTTTTACCCCTAATCTTCCTCACTTGCTCATGCTGTGCATGCAGAGGCAGGGAGGGATGATAATGGACTTGCAGTTGTACTTGCTGTTCCCATAACAAATAGCAGGATCTTCACATAAATTGTTTGAACATGTAACACTGCTCTTATTTCTTAACGATAAGGGCTTAGGAGCTGCCCTTTACCAAAATGAAAGAAATGAACCAAATGTTATCTCTTTGTTTTAAAAAATGATCCCTGCAACTACTACAACAAAAAGCCATTATGATGATCTGTAAAGGCCTTGCAAGCTTTTACAGGAGAGATTTTCTGCTCATCCAGTCTGGCTTCACTCCCGTTCCCTCTCCCTATTCCCAACCCACATGGTTCAAGCTTTCTAGGGCAGTTTAAGCTCCTAGATACAGATGAGCTGAATGAACCTGGCCTGGAGGACATGTCAGAGGTCAGACCTGGGGGAAGAAGTATCTCTGGATACTGTGCCTAAAACTAAGTTCTTTAGATCTTGCTCTGGTCCCAAGTGCATAATTATATCTATACTCACTGTTTACAAAGGTTTCTTGTTGATCATGAAATATTTGTTTCAAGGCTCTGCATCTGTTGCTAAGCCCAATTGCATTGTCTATTTCTTATGCCAAGGAAAAAGATGCCACCATAACTTTTTGGTACTATGGTGCAGATCTATCAGGTGGCTGGTGTTGGACTTCTGGTAAGCCACGGTGAGCTGCTTGCTGAATCTGTCCTGGACCAGTGGACAGATCAGGGGTGAGTTTAGACTTGAAATTTTCTGAGTTTAAAGAAACAACCCCCTCCTTTATCTTGCATGTAATAGATCTCTGTTTCTGGGGGTAGTGGGGAGAAATTAAAAAAATGCATTTGAGCAGCATATACAGAGACATCCGTGTAAGCACACACACATTAGAGTTTGCACTGCTGAGTGAGGTAAAAAGTGTGATGACATGAAGTCTCTTTGTGACCATCCCAAGACAGAGTTTAAGTCCTTGGCATGGTTTCACAATCTCTGGAACAGGAGGCTTGGATTTCCTTTGATTTCTGCAGAACCCTCCTAGCTTAAACACGCTTATGCAGGCTAATGCGCACGCCCATTAGCTTTCCCACTGTCAACTGCTGTTAGTGTAGCTGCTTAGCGCCCTGCTGGGAGGGAGATGGATGGACTCCTCCAGATGCCATCCTGCTGCTGCTTCTTTAAGATCAGTCCCAGGGGATGCAGACCCTCTATGGCTCGCCTTGAGCTGTGAGTGGCCAAGAGAAGCAGTCTATACACATGCTCTCTCACATTAAGTTTCCTATTTAACAACACCCCACTCTATTCTTTGGTATATTTAGTGGAAATAACGTTTTTTTTTTTCAAAGTGGATAAGCATAACTGCTTCCCAGGTAGAGAAAAAGAGCCACTGAGGGATTCAGAGATATAGGCTGAGCCAGCTGCAGAAATGTGAATTAGATCCCCAGCTGTAAGAGCTGCCAGTCAGCCTTGTACCTAATCCACTATATCATGGCTGAAACCTGGAGTCGGCATGAGATGGTGCTGGGAGTGGAGGGGGAGACAAAGGAAAAAGAGAGAGGATGATATATGAATGAGAAAAATGAGACATATAAAGGAAAATTTCTCATCTGTCTGCAGATGCCTTAGGAAATGAATAGATGGTGATAAGAGCAATTTCCTCGCATGCATTCTGTATCAGGTATTTAGCATGGCTGCGTCTCAGCAGTGTGTGCCCCCGTGCAAGACCATAAGGAGGTGGTCAGCATCTGTATGCTGCATGTAGTAGAAAGCAGGTGGATTTGCTTAGCTCTATGGGTGGCAAAGAATTGGGAGTATTTTTTATCTTCCAGGCAGGAGTTAATATTAATGTATTTTTCACTGTCTTCCTTTGGATGCATCACAAAATCAGTCTATGCAAGGACAAGCCAGGGGAGGAAAGGGGAGGGAGAGACATCTAGAGCCAGTGCAGATGGGAGGAATGGATGAGTGATGGAGAGTGAAAGATGCTAACCAGGCTCAGGCCACACACGAAGGGCTGGCTGCCATTCCTGACCCTCCCTAACCATGGAGAAAGACAGACCTTGCAGGGCTGTGGCTGGAAGGGAGTACGCTCTTGTCCCTTACATCTGTGTGTGTGTACCGTGAAACTGTGGGGTCAGTGTCATCTTCCAGAAGGAATCCCCTATTGGCAAGGAAGAGAAATAGATTTTGTTTTGCCCATACAGAGTTGATGGGAGTGTTGTTCTCACAACTGAGCTAGACAGTTGGGTAGAAAGTCTTCCAGGTACTGGACACCTGCTACTGGAGTAGCTCCACCTCCACTGCTTGAGCAACCAGCCTGTCTTGGAAGTACAACCTGTGGGTGGAGACAGGAGAAAGCATATCCAAATCCTAAGCAACTTCTGCTTTCGTGAGGTGTTGCTGCTTTGTACAATTAATTTCTGATCTCTTGTTGACAATTACCCTAAACCAAAATGAATAGTCAGCTGGCTGCAGTGCAGGGGTGTGGGGTACAGCCAAGGGTGTTTTGGCAGTGGATGAAGGAGAGGAAGGGAGAGAACTGCTGCATTCTGATCCAGACCTCATTGCTGCTGCTTAACCTGGGTCTGGAGCAGGGAAAGAGGAGAGCAGCTCTGCCTATCAGTTCCAGGTTCCAGCGTCTCAGTGCAGTCCTTCCCTCTACCCAGCTCCTAAACAGCCCAGGAGAGGACTTGGCATGGTGTAGGATATCCACCCATGCTGGCCAGAGCAGTCAAGGTGGCTTCTCAAGGTGCTCAGTGGATCTAAACTCCTCCAAGGAGCTGCATCAGGGTGGAGGGTTTGACTGTACTGGGGTGGTGCTGGGCCGCTGTGCCTTATTTTCACACGCACAGCCTTGGCTGTGCCTTGGGGCTGACTGGCTTTGGTAGGTGGGTACCACAGGGATGAGAGAAGGCCAGGGGGTCTCTCACCTGTGCTGGCTCACAGAGCTCTGTGCTGATGTCTGTCAGAAGCCTGCTGTTGTTTAGGAGAGAGGTTGTCATCCTCACACACCCACAGTTCCTCCGTACTTGCCCAATCACCTCTTCCCCAGGCTGGGGAAAGCAAAGGCTGGACAGATGTGCCTGGACTGACCTGTGGCATCCCAAATTGAGGGCTGTGCTCCCTGGGGAGAAGCTCCATGTGGTCCTATTTAGGCACTTTATATTGCTTAATTGGAGTTGCTAGGGGCTGCATACATCGATCAGTGGAGCACAAGGTGACATGACAACAGCTGTCACGTGTCTCTGATTGTCCCTTTCCTCCCTGAAAGAAGTCTGGAACAGAAGACTACGCGTGTTTGTTGGCCCACAGAAAAGCACACACAGTTGTGTGTTTGTGTGCCCTTGATGGCACGTCCTTAGAGGAGACACAGTCGGAGTTGTGCCCTTGTGGGCAGCACGAAAAGGGGCAAACCTGCAGCAGCCTCTCTCTGCAGGCTGAACTCTGGCTTTGAGGCAGCTCTGACCCCATCTCGTTCCCCTGTGCTCTGAAGCCAGCGAGCACAAACACGGGGGTGGGAGGACAATTCAGCATTTATTTGTTTTGCACGGTGGATTTTGGTGTTTTCTGAGTTCAGGAATGCTGCCTGCTCCTCCGCCTCCTCTAGTGCAGCTGCACCTCTCAGTCCCAGCCCCAGCTGCCACAGCTTAGCTTTGCCTCCAAACACATTCTTTTGCTGGGTGCAGTGACTCTGTGCTCTCAGATGGAGATTGGCTTATAGATGCCTCTGCCTGCATGGCATCTGCTTCCCTCTGCCTTTTTAATCCTCTGCATTTTCCATAACCTAACATAAACAAGTAACAAATCTGGGATTCACTTCTCCAGCCAAGGGGATGGATCAGGGGCTGTGGCATTTTACACCTACTGTGATTTCTGCAGCAGTCCCTCTTTCTTTTTATTTTCTCTTTTTTTTCAATACACTTGTGAGAAATGTATTCTTATGTCAGTAATGTTCAAAGGCGAAAAGAAAAGCTGCCAGAAGAGAGCTTTAAAAGTCTGACATATTATCATTCAGAGAAAAATTTTCAGTACAATTATTCTGGATTCTTTCCAATAAATAAATTGTACAGACTTTTAAGGGAGAGCTTTTAGGTTAATGGAAATATTACTTAAATTAAAATACATCCTGTTCAGCCATCAATTCCACTGTCATTGTAGCATGTGTTTAATCTTAATGATGTGCTCAAATAAAAAGGAAGAAACTGATTTGTTTTATTGTGTCCAAAGCTGAGTATGATCTGTTGTGGAAAGTTAAATACAAGCCAGAGAAGGCACAAGGTAACATCAACAGAAGCATGGTTAAAATGTACTTGCAGAAGGTATATTGCACAGCACTGTGCATGGGAATGGTAAGAAACATGTTTTGTCTTGTATTTTCAATGAATTGATTTTTACTTTTTTTCTTGGTGACTTTATAAAGAGGTCTTCTACAGCTTACAGGCTCTGTCCCTTTGTTTTTTTGGAATCTCACTCTGTCCCTTTGTTTTTTGGGATCTCAGGGGAAAGTGCATCCCAGATTCCATCTGAGGCAGGTTCCAAGTTCACTTCAGCTCCAAGGAAATGGTGGGCAGCTTGGAGGGGAGCTGCCAAATTCAAATGATGTCTTGAACTCTGGAGTTTCCAGATGAGCTCTCACCAGACTAGGTTTCACGCCACCTGCATTAGGCCCTTCTGCATCCAGCTGAGCTGGACAACATAAGAGACAACTCCTTGGGCCTTTGGAACCTGCACTTTCCATTCTGGCAAGGGAACAAGGTTAACGGACAGGTGAGTGAGCAAGGAGGAAAAGCTAAATGGCTTCTACCTCTTTTGCCTTTTGATTTATGCTTTATGCTGCATTGGGAGGGGGAAAGGCAGCAGAGGAGGTTTCTACATTTTCTAGTGTGTCCCTTGTCAGCAGGTGACAGGACTCTTGCTTGGGATGGACATGAGCTTGGCTGCTCACCCCACTGTGGGGGTTTTTGTCTTGACCACCCACTGTGGTGCAGGTGTGTGTCTTCGGGTTGGTCACCCAGGTGTCGGGTCTGCTGCCCGAGGGACAGCAGGTGCAGACAAAGCCTGGGAAGTAGATCAGGCTCCAGCAGTCATCATCCCTTTTGGAAAGTGTGGCTCTCAGTTGCAGGGTCACAGGGAACAAGGATGGATTAGCTGGCCCAGGCAAGATCTGTTACATCACAGCCACCAGTGCTGTGTTGCATCCCTGCCCTGAGAGTCCTCTGGAGCCTGTCTGCTCTTCTGGAATCCAGGTGCAGATATACCAGGGATTTTCCCTGAATCCTTGCTGGAAAGCAGGTGGCCACCAGGGCACGGAGTACAGCACTTAAAACACCAATTATAAACATAGTGCCCACAAAGTTCAGGCCTGAGGTCTTTAAATGGGCTTAAAAAGAATTTCAAAGCAGCATCTACATGGGCTCAGCTGTAGTGAAGATACTTAGTGACTCAGTCCAGGCTTGAGTCAAAAGGAGCATTTTATTCAATAGAATAAGCTAGCACAAGGATTGAAAGGTGAGAGGGATCATTGCTCATCAGTGTCTTTCATACTCGTGGCAACATCCAATATCCATGTCAGGATATCTGCAGGAACAGCAGTCTAGGTGATACCTACTTCCCACCTTTCAGATGACAAACTGGCCACTGTTACTGGGGACAAAGGATTGCATCCAGATACACTTCATCCTGTGGAGAGAAGAGAACAGGTTTTGCTGGTTGCACGGGCAAGTTCTCCTTGCTGTATTTATCCTTCATTGAAAGTCTTAGGCAGGAGAGCCACTTCCAAATGGAAGGCACAAGACCAGGCCTTCAATCTGTGAAGATTTTATACGGAGCTTGTTCTCCAAACTCTCCTGACTTCTCAGTCCATTCAGCAACATTTTGGGAAAAGTACTAGATCCGATTTCATGTCCCTATGGGGCCTGGGGAATGTTTGTAGCAAAGGGAGAAATTACTGAATTTGAATCTTGAGGTGGTTTTAAGAGAACAGAACTCCCAAACAAGTCCCCAGAACATCCCTGGGTTTCTCATGCTCACTTCTCAGGCTTTGCTACACAAAATGAACAGTGCTTTTCTTGTGAAGACTAAGAATAATTTCCAGGCCAATTTCCAAAGTCAATCCATCCATCTGACTTTTTCCATCTATGTGAATTAACTATCTTCAGCACAAACTTTAACAGTGCAAATGCATTACTGCTAGAGCGTATTTAGAGGACAGCTTCAGGATCACCAAACACATTGTTACTTGCACAGAGGCAGGAATCCCAGACGTTACAATGCAATTGCTATTTGGGCTCGGTTACCATTGTGGCTTCCCACTCTCTTTTTCCTTTTGAGGTTACTCCTTTGCAACAAAAAAAAATATTTATTTTTTGCCAGTAGCACAGGGTGAATTTTCCTGGGATTCCCTTGAACATTCCTTGCTTATGAGCAATTGAAGAGACATTTGTGAATCTGACTGTTGCGTGTTGTCATGGCTACTTTTCTATCCTCCTGGGGTAGGGGTAGCCTTTCACTTAGGGGCACTGTAGTTTGTGTCAAGTGGATTTTGTTCCTTTTTTTGGTCCTTCTCCACATTCACACGAAATTGTTCTTGCTTTCGTCTTTCTAGCCTGCTCCTTCCTCTCAGATACTCTGTCTTGGTTCAAAAGGTCCTTGTGGCAGCAGGCTAATGCACACCTGGTGCAACCTAGGGACAATTCAGTCCCAGGGAAACAATGGGCAGTTTGTGCATTCTCATCATCACCAGGGGCTTTCTGCAATGGAAAATAGCCCAAGGTTTCTAAGGCTCTCATCTCCTACAACAAAATAAACCTGTGGGCAGATGAAAAATCAACATGTCTGTTTTGGCCTTGAGCCCACCACTGCCAATATTGTCTTCTTTGGGAAGTGAATTCCTTTGTATTACCCTCTGCTTCCCTGTGCTTGCACTGTCTGCTTTGCAGGACCGTGTCTGATTAGTGCAGTCCCAGGGTTAAATTAGTGCTTTCCCTTTTAGCAAAGTATTTTCTTCATATGACGCTGCTTCTTTGGCTGCGGTTGCCATTCATCACACTTACAGTAAAAGACCTCTGTGGTATTGGTACATTCTGACTGTTTCCCATTTGGGAAATGAGCACGACAATCCTTCTGTCTCTCCTGGGGGCATTCTGAAGAAGCTGTGCTGAATTATCCTAGCCTCTGGTCTGTATGATTAGTATATGTGATTACTGCCTGTCATCCAGGTAGATTTATGTAGAGAGGCAAAGTAGGATATAAGATGGACCTTCTAAAAATGGGACAACTCATTGTTAACAAATGCTTGGCGGTTACTTTGACCTGAGAGCTAGGGCAAATCTTGTGCTTTCCTGGTTTACAAAGAAACCCCCATACTGCCTGCAAGCAGGAAAATGTCTCTTGAGGGATTCTGCAATGGTGGGAGGCATACATGCCATGAGGGAAGAATTTGGACTCCATCAAGTCCATCTATGGAGCAGTCACTTGTAATCATTGCTAATCCAATAAGAGTAGTAAATAGTTATGGATTCCTGCATAGATTTATTGGTCTGAGGTGATACCAACTGACAGAGATAAAGCAAGGGACAATATTGACCAGAAATATTTATATTTATGGAAAAACTAGAGTGTGTTCACATCTATTTTGAATGTTTTTATGAGAGATACCTGAGAAGTCTCCATTATGGGTATATCTTCATAGGGGTAATAACTTTTTCTCTTAAGCTAATATTCTAACGGGATAGATTAAATTAAAGGTTAATTTAAAAACTCTTTCTTTTCCTTTGGAAGGTGAATATTTTTCACTTACACTGCTGCAGTCCATCATAATGTTTATATTTGCATGTGTAATTTGGTTATCTAGTGCTACTTCAAACTCAGTATTACTCATTTCTGATTAGCAAAGAACAATTTGAGCTCTGGCTCTTTACACTAAATTATAAGTTAAACCCATCAAACAAAATCTTTTCCCCATTAATTTTGACATTACAAATGCCATGGATATCCTTGGGGACAGGGTTCTATGCAACACTCTTATACTTAAACACTCACCTAAGTGTTTGCAGAGTCCTCATTTTAGTGGCCATCTACGTGCCAGAGGCTCTTCCTGTGTTTAACAATTACAAGTGACTCCAGTGAAGACCTTAGTGTTCAAAGTTTTCTTGCAAAAAATGTTGACCTGCTTCTCATATTTCAAGAGCAAAACTGGTTAAAGGAGAGAAATCGGGCTGTCCACATTGTTTGCATGTGGTTGTTACTCAGGGTCAGTGTTTTCCTGCGCAGTCAGGCAGGGATAGATTTTTATTTGCCCAAGTCTATTTCACAGCAACAGAGAAAGACCTTCTACACATGGGAAAATCTGACACAATAAAGCTAGCAAGGGAAACTGTCCAGTCTTTTAGAACTAATATATATGCATATATTTAAGGAATGTCAAATTATGTAACGGAGACAAAAATCTATGGAAACATATCAGAACTGTGAGGTGAAACATTGTGTTATGGATGGATGCTGTTTTCTGACTAAAAATCATCCTTTGTGGTTGGCTTTGGTTTATTTTATCTCTTTATTTTTCACTCTCACTGTTCAGTGGGGGGTTTTGGGTTCCTTAGACTCGGCAGAGGATCAGTCATTTTTTCTCTGTGGCACTCTCAGCAGAGCATCTTCATCCTTTGTCTATTCACAGCTGACTGGGTGCACTGAAGTATTCTTATTCTTTTTATTTCCTATAATAATAGTTGTAGAGAGAAAAAAAATAAAAAAAGGGGTCAGCTAACTGGGCAGGTCCCTGTATGGAACTCAAAGACCTTGCTTTTGTTGAAATTGCTTGGAGCACCATGATGTTAATATTTTCCACCTGATAAGTTAGCCAGACACAAGAGGTCATGGTTAGGTTTTACTGAAATGATAGAAGTGGTTTTTTTGGGGCTTGTTTTGTTTTGTGTTTGTTTTGATACAAATCCTGAACAGAGCCAGAACCAAATGACATTGTTTGCACCCAGTTTTCTGCCAGCACAATGCAAAATGATAAAATGGCTGTTTTGTTTGTTTTGTGTTTTGGTGCCTTTTTTTTTTTTTTTGTCCTGGGCATAAATTCCCAGTTCTTCTTTCCTTTTTTCTATATTCTCTGCTTCTCTGGAGTATTGCCACTCTTCTGCAGATACAAGGCCATAACCAGATAAGCTCTCCCCTTTGCACCTGCATTTACTTGCCTGCATTTAGGATGGGAAGCAGTGAAGAGCCCTTCACAAGGGCTGTGAGTGTAGGGCACAACTGCATGTAAACAGGAAGAGTCTCTGCACATGAAACAGAGATCATCTTCCCTGTTTCCAATAGCACCTACCTACCTCGCAAATTAATCTCTGGGAGCCTGAAGTTGGGCACCCAGAAAATCAGGTACAGACAGTGGCAGTGTGTGACACATTTAGATTAGGAGTGATTTTTCACAGCCAGAGTTGATGCTCATTTCTGAACTCATGGGCAGCAAATACTCATTGACATCAGTGGGAACACAATGGGGGCTCACCTTGCCCACAGGTACTGTATTAAATGACCTGTAAGTCAAAAGATCTTGGATTAAATTTATTATTCCACACCAAACACATCAGTTTACAGTGATGTTTTGCTCAGGACAAACCCTGAAGAAGTGATAAGATAATGGAATTCAGCAGAGGGAGAAAGAATAAATTTAATGTAGGTTATTCTATTATTGATTTTTTTAGTCTAAATACCTGTGGATAATTTTGTTCCAATTCCACAGAAAAAAATCCCTCTTTGTAAAAGAAATTTCGGATCCCACTGTTCCCAGAACAAACCATGTACTTGGAAGGTTTTATCATAGAAACTATGCTCACTCTTGAGTAAAGAGAAATTCCCTCCTATTTCTTATCATTAATACAGGTCCATAGCTGACCTGCTGGAGTGTCCTAGTAGTCTGTTGATGGTGCTAGTCAAGAATATTTCAACTTCTGCTGTCTCCAGGTATGTGCCTGAACTGACATGTTTCTAAAATGGCTTCTTCAAACACTGTTCCATTGATTTTTCAGTCTGGGAATTAAAATGGAAAGTGCATTCACTCCTTAATATAGAATGAAAAATGGAAATTATATATTAAAATATTTGAAGTGGTTAAATTAGCAATCAGCAAAAAGTGAGTTTGGTCCAGTTTTTAAAAGCAGCCCCCCAATAACAGGCAAATTACAGGTCATCAGACTCAGATCCACTCTCCATTCTCATTTTGATGAGATTTTGTGGCTCTTTCATTCATTTATGGTAATGCATCAAATTATGCTTTAAGAAAGTTAGAAATGAAGACAAGAGATGCTGCTTGTTTGAAAGTATTTTGCATAATGACTTTAAGTTTGGGTAATGCCAAAGATTGATAATGCAGTCTAGAAGCAAATAAAATGCTGACATCCTCTGCAAGCTTTTCATCTGTAGATAAATATCTCTGCTGCCACTGATATATGCATCTTTGTCCAGCTTTGTCCAGCTGCGTGCTGTAGTACAAAGCCATCATTTTAGTCTTTGGACAGCTAAAATTCTGAAATGTATAGGCCAGCAATTTGTTATACTTAGGGGCCCGATAGAGATTTCTGAATGTTATGTGGACATATCAGAGCAAAGAGCTAATGTGATGATCAAAATCAACATGTACAGGAGTACTTACCATGCAGCATTTTCCTTTTTTTTTCCAGCTTGAAACTAGCTAACCCTTCAGACATGTATATTACTAATACCAGAGATATGCTTTCATAACTGCAAATGGCAACCCTGCAAGGATTGTACTGCGCCTCGGCAAATGATGTTTTCTCCAAAACCAGTTGTTTAGAAAAATTATTAATTAATTAATTAACTTGTGCTTCCATGAACAAAGCACACTTCAATTATTATTTTCCCTTGTCTTTTTGATGTTTTGTTTAGAGGCTTGTTTTTTGTGATATTCATTCTTCTAACTCTATTTAGTAGGTATATTACCATATCCTCTACCTGACAAGTCATCTATAACATACCATTCAGAGAAATGGTGGCTAAAGGAGTTCGGGAAAGTGTGTGCTTCTCTTATTTGCTGGGCCTGCTAGTCATGAGGTGTCAGGGCAAAAAGGGTGATTTCACTATTTCACTTCCCTGGTTCTTGTCTGCTTATGGGTATTTTGAAAGCACAGGCAGAAGTGTCACTGAGCCAGCGCAAACCCCTGTGGGGCACTAGAACTGAACACATCCATCCCCATGTAAAACATGGCCACAAATGCCTTGGGTCAGTTTTTCAGGGGAGCAGGGAGCTAATAGCTCAGCAGGAACAATGGTCCATAGCAGTCTCACACCCTCCAGGTGTGGTCTGTGAGGCACAAATTCTGTGACTCCCCCTCCCCTGCCCAAAACCAAGAGACCCAGCTAAGTGGGTTGGGGGGCTGGTGATCAGCATCCATGGAGGTTGGGTGACCAACAGGCAAGCGCTGCTGGTGAAGAACCGCTGCAGTAACCTGAGGTCAAGCACTGACCTAGAATAAGCTGAAGGCCTTGATGTGCCATGGTAGGAGGCCAAAGCACATGTCAGTGTTTAAAAGCAAGCATTGCTTGTGGTAGCTCATAAATATTATACTTGTAATCTTTCCCCCTCCCGGTAGACCTAGATACTAGGCAGGTTTAACTTCATTTTAAATCTGCTATGTCTATGACTGAAATCATAATATTTATGCAGGGTAGTTTTTCAAGAAGCTTAGTGAATGGGTAAACAAGTTCCTGGGTTTCCCCCTTTCATGGAAGCAAGCTGAAGGTCAAATTTACAACATCTCAAGCTACATTCTGTGCTCATTTACACAGCTGTAATCTTGAGTTATGCCACTGAGGACAAGCAATTGCTCCAGACTTACAGGATATAACTGACAGCAGAATTTAGCTTGGGTTTGCCAAAGCTTGACAGAAAAGGAGCTGAAAGGGTGGAATTTGGTGCTCGTGAAGTAGCTTGTATATATTCAAGGACTGTATGAGCCCAAAGATTTATTAGTAGTGTTTCAGAGCATTATTGAAATTAGACCTAATTATCTGTGTAATTTGCTGGAACCAGCATTTTAGCATTTTTGATCAAGTATATGCCATTAATTTAAAAAGAGATGTACCAGGCTGCTCTCAAAAATAAAATAAAAAAATTAGGAGAAAGCCCATAATTTCTAAATAGTGTGTTTCAAAAACTTCCAAGGTTTTTGTCCCCTTTGCAAAACAGTCCATTTGCAGTCTAATCATATGGAAAAAGTCCACATCACCCCCAAAGATTATTCCAGCAAGCAGAGAAAAGAATTATCTGCTTGTACCCAGACTAGGTCTGCCATCCCTCTCCCTCTTCTCCTTGCTCAAGGCCCATTATGCCACTTGGAAATGGTGCTGGCTGTCTTTGGATGAAGGAGCAGAAGACAAATCTGTGAGCAATAGCCAACCTGCTCCTTTGCAATGAAGAAAGTGCAAGGCTCCTGTTCAGACCTGAACCCTGTTCTCTCTGTTCAGGCATGATCCACAGGTGCTGCTTGGTTTGAGGGTGTCATCTCCAAGCCTAAGCCTCTGTTTCTGCAGTGGCTTCTTGACAGTATTCTGGTGTTGTGGTCACCTGAGCTCCCAGCAAAGAGGAATATTCTTGTGATGAAAAAAAACAGCCATGCAAAGGTGCAGTGCACCTTGCTTTTCTGCTGGTTTTTGTGGAAACTTCGGAGAAGTTTCTTTTGCTAGTCTCCTTGTCATGCATTTAATAGCAACAATGATGCTTACCCCTTTCTGAAAGTGTGCTTTGAGGATACAACCATTGCTGTGTATGAATAGCTTGAAGCTTACATGAACACTAAAGTTGAATGCAAGAGGAAAGACAACACAACCAGGTTATTAGCCATCGTTTTTTGCCAAACCTTTGCTCAGAGAAGCCTTTGGTTTGGGACAAATGCTGTGTGGTGCTTTCTAGTCAGCACTTCTCTAGTTCAGATTTTCACTTCCTTTTTTTCTTTTCTTTTTATACCTTCTTAACCCCTGCCTCCACATAGGTCTCCAGCAGCATAAACATCGTTAGCACGTCATTTTGGGAAGCAAGCAGTAAACGTGAATGGGGGGGATGCTTTTATTGAAATGTTCTACACACTGGCTCAAACGGCGGAGAAGCGTCAACTCAGACCTTCCCAGTAAATGATTAACTTTTGTTTGCACAGAGGGGAGAGCCACAGTAAGAATGCAATTAATTACACTGGCAGCCCAGCCAGGCCAGCAGTCAGCAGTGCTCTCACTTGCAGCTCCTGGCTCTGCAGGTCTGATGTGAGAGTAACTAATTAAATGCAGGTGCAGGCTAGCAGACTTGTTGAATTAATGCAGTGTCTTCTTTTCGGTGTTCCCAGGCATTTGTAGCTCACAAAAATAGTGCAGGCATTTGGTGCTACAAATAATAATAGAGTGCTGATGACGGAGGTAATTAATCCTTTATTACTGGATGTGATAGGCTGCTGCTGGGGCTGTCATTCTAGTACTTCTTATGCAAAAACATGTCCGAGAGGTGAAAGAACATGGAGTAGGAGAAACACAGAGGAGCGTTCTAATGGACTTGCTTGTGTTATGGGCACAGATACATCTTCATGGTTTTGGCAAGATTGTCAAAACCTGGTAGTCAAAACTCAAGACCAGAAATTCACTGTACTATATTCTGGGTTCTACCTTTGACTCACCAGGACACTTTTAGCAGGCAGCAGCTTAAAATAAAAATTCAATCTCATTCAAATGCTACACAACCATGAAAGAGAAATGCAAGGCCCTAACTGTAGCTCACTGTGGCCTTTCTTTTCTCTTTTATTGCTTCCTGAAGATCCTCAGCCAGCCATCATCATTAACAGGCTGCTGACTCCAGTGAGCCCTAGGTTTAACCCCAGTATTGCTCTTTGTGATGGTGCAGGGGGTGATTGTCTTGCTTTAAGGGAGACTGGCTTTGAGTGGAGGTAATGCAGATGTCCAAAGAGCTGCAAAAAGAGCAAATATTGTTTAGGGTTATTTATTTCCAATAACAAATGCTGTTCCCCTTACTGGTTCAAATCAAGTTGCAGGACTCAAGTATCTTTTCCAGATAAAATGAAGGGTAAACTGTGAAAATGTTATCAGCTTTCTTTATCTTTGTCTTTTATTTGGTTGTAATACCCCTTCTTCCCAGACACAGGAATTTTGGGATTTTATAGGATGTCAAGAAAGAAAAAACCTTCTGTGGTAGTTGCCCTAAGGAGTGCCAAACATTAAGATACTTCAGCCTCAACACAAGGAAAAACCCCAAAATACAATGTATGTGTTTACTTTAAAGACAAGGAGTGATTTCATGTTCTTCTTGTTACTTCATGGTGAAAATGGTCCAACGCTATTAGGAATGTTTATAGTAGGAAAATAATGCCAAGTCTAATAAATTATCAGATAGGACAGACCATGTTTTATTCAGTGTGGGAACCAAACACTGCCATATTGTACAGATTTGCTGATCTGGAAGAATCATTCTTGCCTTACAGAATGCAGCTCAAAAGCCGAGTGCATGAATATGACAGTTTTCTCTTTTTTAATGCAGAGAATTTTAAGACAGAAGCATTGCTTGGAGAGTTTTCTAAGGGATTCTGATCAACTTACGTAAGTTCAGGAAATCAGCAATAATTTGTTATCCTTCCATATTTTCCAGTGGCTTTTGTTTTTCTTGCATCACAATTCTTATCCCATTAGATACAAATAGTATTCAAGTATTTGGATGAGAACTAGCATTGTGCTACAAATTTTAATGCTAACTCCATGGTAGGTAAATAGCTGAGAGCAGTTCTTAGAGCAAGGATAGTTTTTGATCATTTTCTTCCTCTTTGCTAGTTACTTGTGGCCCTGTGGGAAATTTACATGGTGGAGTGTTTGCCCTCACAGGACACATAAAAGGTTTGTAAAAACACTTTTCTATGACCATGTGTATTTTTCAACAGCATGAAACATTGCTGATCTTCTCATGGCTGTGGGTCCTGATGGGAGAGAGCTGAGGAGGGTGAGGCCCTAAATTACTGCTCAGCTCACAGAAAATTGGAGAGAGTGTGTGTGTGTGCATAACCAACCATGTGTTGTGCTTGCAACAAGCATGATTTTTTGCTTTCCGAACTCCATGCTCTGAAATTTCCAGGAAGCTGCTCTTTGCCGCTGACAGTTGCTATAGGGGTGATGGCAGCAGTGAGGTGGTTTTCGTTCACGTCTTCTTGTCTTCATTAATTTCCAGTGTGTTATTTCAGCTGAAAATATGAAATTGCTCTTAATGTATTCAAAAGCATCATGTTGGCTAGGTGGTTATTTATGTCACAGTAAATATTTGATGAGGATGTGTGTTATTTTTAGCCACAATCACAACATATTAATGAAATTTATAGGCCTGAAATAGGCATCTAACACATGATCATTTGTTACCTTTACAGTTTCCTGAGGGTTTTTCCTGTTTTCCCTCACAATTTGAACTGAAAAGGTGGTGATTCACAGTGTTGGTATAGATTGTTGCACACAAGCTGCATAGTGGGGGCAAACATCAAGCCCCAAATGGCAGGACCCATGCTGGTGGGGGATGCTGCAGCCACTGAAGCAATAAACCCAGAAAGGCTGTGCAAATGTGAATGTACAAATGGATCTCAAAGCTGTGATTTTCATATTCCAGCAATCACTGCCGTAGGAGTGCATGACTGACAGCACAAAGGACTTAGATTTACTGTAGAGAGATGTAAATTGATAAGCCAGTAGACAGCCATCATTCTTCCTTTATTCTCTCTCTGTATCCCATGTCTTTCTCTGCTGGCATAATCAAAGCTGACACAGTGCATTCTATACCAAGTTATATTTTTCGTAATTATAAGACAGCACATGAGATCTGAAGTTGTTATTCAGGAAATGGCACAAAGCTCGCTGAAATACAGGTTTTCAGAGTGATCCTCGGATAATATTGTTTTTCACATAGATTCTGGATACTCAGACTCTACATCTATGTCTTTAAGCTGTCTGGGTGCTTTAAGAAGGGATAAGTACAGAAGAAAAAAAAAAAAGAGAGAGCTTTTCCTTTTGTGCAGATTAAAAAATATACAAAGCATGGGATACTGGCTTTCTTTCTCCTTGCCAGCAGCTGTCTGAAGCATTTTGCCACACCATTTCTAAAGAAGTTTGTAGGGAGCTGACTTTGGGGGGAAGAGTTAGAAGAATTTGAGAAACAAAAATAGAGGGATCACCCATAAAGACCTAGATGAGCAATCAACCTTCCCCTCAGCTGACTGACTTGTGTGGCACACCTCTCATGTCTTGAGGCCAAAGGGTCTTTTTCCACTGATTCATCTCATTAGGCTCAGCTGTCTCTGACTTGAATTGCAATGTTTTTAGATCTGAAAAGAACAGACTATGAGATATAATGGAGTTGTTATAATACAGATGCATTTGGAAATCTCATTCTTCCTCAGCTCTGAAAAAGTGTGGTAAAATCTGAATGCTAATATTGCAGCCCTTTGACCTCAAACGTGCAAGGTTGAAAATTCAGATCCCATCTGGACCCAGTGAATGTGTGACTTGAAAGAAGGCAAATGAATGAAGCCTTCCATGCTCTGGAGCTCCAGCAGAGAGGTTCTGCAGATCACCTGGGAAAATCCAAGTTCTGTGAGTAATCTTCCATATGGTTTCATTTTTAAATTTGCTGGTATTTTAGTTGAATTAATGAAAATAGTAAGGAGAAAGAAAAATTATATTTGTATTTTTACTTTAAACAGATTGACACTAGTAGGAAAAAAGGGATTGTCTCACTTGATAAAGTAGAGATTATTACTTTTCATTGAAAAACTGTTTTCTCTTTCCATGTCAGACTTTTTTGCACTTCCAGAAACAAACTGAGAAGGCTATAGCTATACTTCATGGATGTTTATGTGCAGGCCTTGTCTGCTCACTTGTCTCCAGACTCATGATATCTCTAAGTCTTGCTTTGCCTCACTGACATACATGCACAATGACCATAAGGCAGAAAGCAAGGTCTTTCTCTCCCTTTCATCTTTAATACAGGGAACTTTTTAATCCCAGTAGCTCCTCTGCTTAAATATAATTAACAGTTAGTTTTAAACAGGCAGATTTTATTTTTTCTTTGAGCAATTAACTCAGCTGCCAGAATTGGGACCCTTTTTCTGTTAAATTGCTTCTGTAGTTGATGGAAAAAGAAAGATGATTCTGATGGGAGATGTAGCTCTTAGCTGTCCTTTGGAAGCACCTGGTCCTTGATGCAGATGGTACCTGATTTCAGCATCTTAATTTTAAATGCTTTCAATTAAGCAGGATGGACCAGAGCTCTTCATGCTGCTGGGAGCTTGCTGGGGATATGTGAGGAAAAGCACTGCTGGTCATGCACCCCTGTCAAAAAGCAGTTCCTTGTCTTAAGGCAACTCAGGGAATTAAAAAAGAGGAAAAAAATCCAAATATTTTTGGCTCTAACTAGTGAATAAGACAGCTTATTCTAACTACTAATAACTTAAGTGAGAGTGGTTGTCTGAAGTACTCTTGAAGATGAACCCCAGGTTATTCACATCAGTCTTACTACTGTTTAAACCTTTTGCTTGCATTTGTTGATTGATGCATTATTGTTCATGTCAGTGAAGGACTTTTCAACAGAAACCTTTTGGGGAGGCTATAAGGAGTGTATTGGCAAAGAACTGAAATTTCTCTGTAATTTGTGCAGTGGATACACAGCTCTGGAAGAGCTGCCCAATTGGATACTGCCAAATGATTTTACATAGGTCACTGAAAAAATCTTTGGAATAGCTATGCCAAATTGCTACAAGCACAGATTACTTTCAAACATAGAAAGAAAAATGCAAAATCTTATTACTAATTTCCTAGGGCATCTAATCCACAGGCATCAGTGCAAAAAATGTTTTTACTGGACTATTTTCTTAACAGGGTCATTATGTCTCCTTCAAGGTAATTCTTAAAGAAAGGGTTTACTTCTCCTCACTTTCTCATGTCTGTGTCTCTGTCAGGAGTAGGCCCTTGGGAGCATCTTAGGAGTGAAAGTGTAAGAAACCAGAATGTGTGCTGCATGTTTGTTGCTGCATATTCCTTCAGAACTTGCTTTTGAAATGCATATTGGTTACAAAATAAACCCAAACGAGCCATTATACTCTGGTGTGTAATTATGTATTTAGGACACATACTACACACAGCTTTGAAAGAAATCTGTATGGAAACAAATTGCATTACATTTGCAAATAGCTGATGGTAGTTGAGCAGCAACACCTGAAGCCTTTCAAAATACTGAAGTCATTTACACCATTTTCTAAAGCAATTATTCCTAAGCATCAGATTCCAGTTGTTTCAATGCCTTTGCTGCAGAGGAGCTGCAGAGGTCTCAGTATGGCATAGAAGACCTGGTCTTGGCTAACAGCTTTGATGTAGATTTAGTGCTCCTGTTGATGTACCATGGCAGAGCAGGACTGCTGGCCTTTGGGAGGGAATGCTACTTGGGCTTAACACCCTACGCTGAGAGTGGAGATAGAGAGGCAGCCCTGGGGCAAGGGTGAAACCCAACTTCCTGTCTCCCCAAAGTTTAGTGAGGAGCAGAGATTTAAGTCTTAGTTGAACAGTTCTGTGATTTAGTGGAGTGATGGATTTACTTTTGTGTCCAGCCTCGAGGATGGAGAACCCTCTGGCTTCTTATTTCAGGGTTTTGAACTGCCACTAGAGCAAGACAGTGCATCTCCCCAGCTCTGACAGTGTTGTACCACTTATTTTTCCTCTTTAACTGGCGCTTGGCAAAGTACCTGCCTCTCAGGAGGCCAATCCTTGGAAATAGCCGCGTGCAACAGAAATGGCAGCAGGCACCCGTAAGGAAGCTGTGTGCCTGCCTGGGCCGATGATAAGGAACATCATCAAGCGTGCTTCCCTGCCTTGAGACAGCAGTTCCTGCATTAAATCCACAAAATGCCATTCTGTGCACACTGCAGTTGGAAATGTTAAGAGTCATGCTTATTAGCACTGGCACATATAAGGCAGAGCTGCAGTGATGAGTTAAGTGTCCTGAGGATTTGAGGACTGGGGTGTTGTTTTTCCCTTTCTGGAACTGAGCACTCAAGAGACTTTCATTAAACCTGGGACTTGGCAGACCCGCATGCTGATTCTGCCGCTTATTTGTTGTTCGGCCCCAGGCTAGTCACTTAACCTCTTGCCGCCCTAATTTCCCCATCTGGAAAATTATATTTACTTACCTCTCCTGGGGATTGCACGGGGCTTAATGAATGCCCGTAAGGGATTTGAAGATCCTCAGATCTGAGATGATACAGGACTGCAAAAGATTCACTGCATGTGCAAGGAAGAGGGGATGCGTGCCCAAGCGGGAGAGCCTGCCTGTGCTCTTGGCCTGGAACCAAGCCTGAAATTCTGATCAGCAGGGGTGGATCATACTCTCTGTTTTAGATTAGATCCTCTTCCTTGTGGCCTTTTCAGATTTGCTGGTTGAAGAAGGAGGCAAGTGACTGAACGGGGAGGAGGGCAGCTGAGGTTAACTGCTTTCTCCTGTTGGTCCCCTGGATCTTTTTGTCAGTGCAATAACAACTGGATCTCCCAGGAAGGTAATGATCTTCCTAGATACTCCATCTTGCTGCAGGCTATTAGAGAAGCCAGGCAGCCCTGTTGCTGCCCATTTCTTTAGCAGGAATAAATGAACCTCTGACCAAAAAAAAAAAGTTCCTCTATATAATTAAGCAGCATTAGAATGAGGCCTGTGCCTTTGCTGATGAACTTCAGTGAAAGCAGATGGTCACAATGGTATTAAAAACTAAAGACTTCAGTCAAGCTTTTAATTGAAAACAATTGGACCCTGCTGGATGGTAATTACCTTGGCTGCTTGCAAATAATATCACAGCACTGCTACCTATGAAGGAAGAATGAAGACTGAGTTAATAAGAACTGCTTAATCTGCATACAATAAACAAGGAGCATCCAAAACTATTTTCTCTGGTAGCTTCTTCCCTGCAAGAGGCTTTTAAGTGGTTAGCAGTGTGAAAAGGAACACGGAGTGGCAGAAATTGAAACATGTAAAATGTTTGCTGGGTTTATAAAGTAACTTGAAGGGCCCATCTTCTCTCATCTCCCTCCTTTTTTTTAACAGCTGAAATTCCAGATGCATCTGAGAAAAACAGCAAAATATAATAAAGTGGAAAAGCTCTAGATTATCCAGCATTCCTTCTCTTCTGAATGGCAACAGCAATGAGTCTGTGTTTATCTTTTTTATCCACTTTCTTATTCCCTTGCTTGATCGACTGGAAGGCTGGGGCCTTCTAAACACCCAAAGTGTTTTTCACCATGTTCTTAATTGGATTTTAACGATCATTAACTTAATATGCTTCAGTGTCTAACAAAACAAATGTAGTATGTGGCATATTTTGCCTGACGATTTCCTCATTCCTCTGCCTAGTGCTGGGATCAGACAAGGGTTAGAGGGTTAGATCACCTAAAAGAGTCCTGAGTCCTGGTGTGCTATGTATTTGTTGACGCACCATGAGATTAATACTGCTGTACAGTGTCCTTCCTGCTGTGGAAAATTCTTGTATTGCTGTGGATGTGCAGGTGGAAAAAACAGTCCCAGTGTTTTCTCTTGTAAACACAGGTCCTAGACATGTATAGAATGACCCAAATCTTGTCACTTTTCATGTAAACACTATTTTTCATGTGGCAGTTCTCTTGGGCATCACTTTTTGTTCTCCTATGAGCAGGCAAGGTGCCTTGCTGCCTCAGTAGACCTCAAAAAGCAGCAGCTACTGCAATTTTGCAAAATTAAG
This sequence comes from Lonchura striata, assembly GCF_050655825.1. NCBI lineage: Eukaryota > Metazoa > Chordata > Aves > Passeriformes > Estrildidae > Lonchura > Lonchura striata. Next base: position 77,506,911 of record NC_140705.1, on the reverse strand, counting down.
GAGTAGCTGTGAACTGTTAGTAAAAGTGATGCAATGATTTTCCAGAATATATCATCTTAGAAGAAGTGACTTGAACTGCTTTTCTTTTCCTATCCAAATATTTGTCTTATCAAGGCACCAGTCAAAAGTTTGTCTTGTCTTGTCTGGCAGTATGATGAAATTAACTTTTGCAGTGTGTTTGCCTGGATTTCATGATTTTATGCCTGGAGTTCAACTTTCATTCACTTAATGCACCATGATTAATGCAGAGAGTGAGGTCCTCAACCCACGAAAGTCAGTAGCAGTTTTCATAGTATCTTTGGTATGATTTTCTTATTTTTATGTAACCAATATATGCTTAAAGCTTTATTGCTGTAATGCCTTGGAAACTGCTAGCTGACACAGTCACAAGACATAGGTGTATTTCACAGAATCATTAAAACTGATGGTTTTAGTTCCCCTATTGCCATCTAAGTTGAGGTATTCTCATTTGTGCTTAGGACTTAGGTCTTTCCTCTGCAGGAGAATGGGTCTGCAGCTGATGGGGCTGGTGTCCTGCTCTGTCTCCTGGCTCTTTTATTCAAGCTGGTGGCAGGGTCTGAGCAGAATTTTGCTCACAACCTTTCCAGCCCCTCCTTTATCAAAGAACCTGGGACAAATTTGAAATTAGGAAAGGCCACCTTTCAAAAATGTCTCATGCTAGTTGCTGTGGGGATTTTATCCATTTTATAGCACCTACTTCTAACTCTACAGAGTTTTAACTATACAGAGTACGATCTTACTGTAATTACTGCTTGCAGCTTTAAGGGAGCTGGTGTGGACAATACTATTTTAAAGGTATAAGCTCTATTGATCTAAAGTGTTCTGAGCGATAAACAGCTGCTCAGGTTGATTAAAGCTGAAGGGAAGCTGAAGCATTTAATCAATCTCCAAAGCTGCTCCAAGTATATTACAAAGCAATTGTGATTATTGCTATTATATGACAAGCTATATCATAATAAAGAAAGAGGCATCATTTTTCTTGGAAGCATTTAGAGGTGTTGTGGTGCTTCTTCTCAGCTTGCCTCATGCTGTCACCTCTGAAGCTTGGCTAAGTGACAGAGCATGCCACTCAAGCAGACTAATCTTGAAGGGAAAATACAAAAGCAGGGCCTTTCAGCTCCCCAGAGCCTTCTCTTCCCTGTGTCTATCTGTGGCAAACAGCGAGTGCTTGTGGAAGAAAAACAAGAAGGCAAGTGTACAGTAATGCTGGCCACATGGTAACTGCCTCTGATCCTTGCATCCTGCATAGCGTGGGATGTTTTGGGCTGTGGGATATGTTTGTGTCTGTCTAAAAGTCCTGAAGGCACCTTTCTTTTATTGCTTTTTTTAATCACTTCTTGAACCTTTCTTTGGACAGCCTTGGGCTTCACACTATTCCATGGTGGTGCATCACACAGTGCTCTCACATGTTTTGTAAAATAGTACTTTTTTGTTCTTGTTTTTCAACTTTCAGCTTGATGTTTTCTTTTAGTGTCTTCTTACCCTCATGTTAAGAAAAGCAATGGATAGTAGTTATCTGTTAGCCTTTTTTATTTCATAGACACAGAGCTATCTGCCTCTGTTGTCTCCCTGTTTTCCAAGGCCTATTTAGTCTCCCTTTTTTGGAAGGTGACTTATTCCTCTGACTATCCCTTTCACATCTGCATCTGCCGCTCTTCTCATTTTGTTGGACGCTCTTCAAAAGGGTGTATCCAGAATTTCAATTACTTTAAGATGTGGGCTTTTCTAAGTTTATTGTTTCTTTGTATTTCAGGTGCTCAGTGATCTGTATTTATTACATAAAACATACATATGTCATGCAATATTGAAGACATGGTTATATAATTTCTGAAAACTAAGGTGCTACGTGAAATAATCTTAGGTTTAAGATTCATCTTTTGTTGCATTTAAAATGTAAAAATGGATAGTACATGAGACTAGGACTCTTCCCCATAGAAAATAGAATATGAAAACAAATTAATATATTAAATTTATTAAACAAAGATTAATAAATAAATAGACAAATTAATATATAAGTTTACTAAACTTTGCCCTTGCTGTAAGTGCAACAAAGAAATTATAGTACTTTATCCTGGAGAGGATAACATTTACACAGGCTAACTTTTGCAGAGGGTGTCAGTCCTCTCAGTGCTTTCTTTAGTCTTTCTCCACCAAAAATAATCAAATTGTCTCAAAACCAGGAAGTCCATGCTCCAAAGGTATGCTCTGAGCTTTTGCTTTTGCTGAATGCACCCCACACAGGCAAGTCAGACCCCTTGGGGTTAGCAGGCAGAGAGAAGATGTCCCTTCTTTTGTTTCTCTATTATGATATCTCTTTTGAAACTTTGAAACATTTGAAGCCTCTCATGACCTTCATATGAAACCTCATGCATGGTCCTAGTGTGCTGGAGGCTGAGCCTGGAGCAGTTATCTTTGTTGCATAAGATTTTTATTGCAACAACTGTTAAATCTTCTCTATGGCAATTTCACGTGAGAGTCACAATTCCTCTGGGAAACTTCTCCTGAGTTTCACTTTATAGTGGTATGAGAGTCTTGTGAGTCTTGTGAATGCAGGTTTTTAAGTGAGAGTTTAGACCAGTAAATAAAATTTTAATTGGGAAATCTTGAGGTCCTCTGTGGATGGATTGTCTGCCCTTTGAGAGGAGGTGTTGGGTCCTCAGCCTGTTCAGCTGGGGGAAGAGAGAGCTACAGGTAAGCCTAAGAGTAGCTCAGGTTCTTGACTTAGCTTGGCTAGGACTAGTTTCAGTGTGCTGGATGGGTTAGACAGCTGACACTACAGACCTGGCTGTCAGAGGTTTCCCACTGGAAAGTGGGCCATAGCAATCTAGTGGCAGTAGCCCTCCTTTCCTGTGGATGAAATCTGAGGAGCATTTCCTTTGCACTCCTGTGTTAATTTAGTGGCACCAGCAAATCATGGCAAATCATCAGGGAACCAGTTCAGGTTAAAAGTAATCCTTCTTTTTTGTTCATTTGTTTTAACAAGTTTTAAAATTGATTTCTCCCACAGCTCCATGAAAATTCCTCTTTGTGCCACTGAGGCACAGGGCAACAGAAGGTAGAATTTTCAGGAAGTGCTTCATCTGGTACTGGGTTTCCAAGATGCATTTTTCAGACTGTGGCTTTATAGTCAGTCTTTAAGAGCCCCCTGGAACTAGCTCCCAATCCCATGGCCCCACAGATTGCCAGCTGAAGATGACCATTTGTGAAACCAGACTTCAAGTCAAATCTGTGGCAAAAATAGACTGCAAAAACGATGAATCACAACTCAACACTGCTGCACAATACTACACTTGTGCTGCTCTGCCATTTTTTGGGTTGCAATCTAACCATCTGTTAATTGGCCCCATTGCACATTGCTACAGGGTGCTGAGATTCATTGTAGGCCTACAGGATGATTGGTGTCTCCTGAGCCATTCAGGATGGGGCCTCGCAGCTTTTCAGGTCCTGCTGCTGTTTACATCAAGTAAACAGCTGGCTATCCCAGCTGCCATCCTCCATCTGATTGCCTCAGCCTCATTGCTATTTTATGGCCAGAGATTGTTTCTGAGCAGAAGGATGTGCGTCCCTCGCCTGCCTTCAAGAAAATCAGTTTGTGCCAAGGAGGACAGGATTTTTAGGCACTGCAACTATCTGTTAACATCACCTGGAAACCAAGGGTGATGCTTTGCGTGGGGTGACACTGATCCTGCACCCCAGCACTCAGCCTTGGCGCTGCTTTCACAGGGATCAGAAGAATTCCTGGCCAAGCTAAGACCTACTTCTGTTTATGTTACTTTCTAAAACTTTCTAAAATTAATCTCTTTTTTCTCCACTGCACATATTTTCACATTTGTGCTAATGAAAGCACTGGATTGTTCCAGGGGGTCACATGGAAAATATCTGTGAGCTTTGGCCATCTCTCTGAAATACTACAGTAAATTTGGTGTTTGCTTTGGCATGTTGCTGTGAAAGATTGTAGAGTGCTTGTGTTTATAGGCATACAGGGAAAGCGGGCTCCTGCTCATTGTGCCTTTGTGAGGCTGCCAGACTGTCTGGCCCCATCTATTCTACTGTAAGTGAAAAGAGCCTCGCGAGTGCTCGCTGCATGCTTGGACCAGGCTCTGCTAGGTACTATGCTTGGAAGCCATTCTGTCGGCTTGAAAAATATCTTTCTGCCTGAATAGTGTTTACTCCCTGTTGTTACAAGTAACGTGTAGGATTTCTTGTCAGTGAAGAAAGTATTCCTTCTTCCCCTTATTTCTTCTGTGTACTGGGAAGTTTGCATTTCGGTGGCCCTCCTGTACTAGGGCAGCCAGCTACCCTTTGAGAACAAGAGAGGATTTTCCATACAGAAGTATAAGAGATAATGTGTGAAAATTGGTGGTACAATGCAACCCTGGTTGAAAGATTTGGACAATGCCCTTGAAAAAGGACTTACTTTCCTCCTGTAACCTGCTGCCTTCTGAAGGAATATAAGACAAAGGTTTTCAGGTGGAAGACTTTTCTGTCCAAAGTGAAATTTCTCTGCTCTGTGTAGAGAGATATTGTCCAGATGAAAGCCCCTACAACACCCTTTAAGAAGATGAAGGATGACTCCAGCAACCGCTATATTAATTTTCCTGTCTACAAGAAAGCTTGTTCTAAAATTTAATGATATCTGTGAGCTCCTGCTGAAAAGTCATGTGCCACAGGACCTGCACTTGACTAGTAATTATAAAGTGCTTTGATATTGAACTTGGAGTCTGAATAGCAGTTTGCAGAATGCAGGTCTCCTTTCCTTTTTCATGTGACAACAAATATTTATCTCAGATTTCCTCTTCTGGAAGGAACAGCTGGAAAACAAATGTGCATTGATGGGAATTGAAGGTACCTGGACCCAACCTGTAGCCCAGCTATCCTTAAGTCCTGCCTGTAACTGCACTGAGTATTTGGAGGAAGATGCAAATACTGCTGGAATGGATGATTGCAACTAAACTGCAAACAAACCTGCCCACTGCTTCCCAGAGAGCTCTGTCAGCTTTTGTTTCAAGCAGCAGCTCTGTTAATTTCAGCAAGGGAGGTACAGTAGCTGATGCTTAACAATTAATATTTTTTGTTTTCTTTCAACTGTCACGCTTTGCCAGCCAGTTTTGCTTTGCAAAATCTGTAAGTAGGGAAGATAGTTGTTTTCTTTTGTACAATGGATATGAATGAATTAAAGGATTTAAGACTGTAAAGTCTTAATTAATGGTTTAGGCTATTTTTACAACAAATATTCAATCTGCTATATACACACTGATATTGGGCTCACTACTCACTGATACATTTTGGTATCATCAACAGAGCCAAACCCCCAGGAGCCAAAAGTAAATACACTGTTATTCAGTGTCAGCCATCAAACTCTTGCCAACTTTCAGGACTTACTCTTGTCAATTAGGCGCTTCAGCTTGAGAAACCTGTTAGTTTGCAGTGAAAATAGATAGGACCAAGCACATTACCTGCACAAAGCTCCCCTGTGAGACTCTGTGCAGCCCATCCACCCTTGTTCTTCCTGCTGCTGTACTTCATGTTGTTCCTGTGAATAAACAGGGCTGCATGTGCTTAGACCAATAAACTCAAACACTTGGCTTCTCACTAAAGTGGCTGAACTACCTGAGGCAGGAGTAGCAGGAGCCTTCTCAAGAAAACCAGTCAGTGAGTTTCTCTGTGTCTTGACCTGATGGTTTTGAGGGATATTCATGATATTATGGAGATTGAAGAAAGCCTAGGAATTTGCAGTTGCCTGGTAGCCAATGTCAGATTCTCTTAGTTCTGCCAGTGTGAGACTTTTAAGGAAGGCTATTCCCTGGTGTAGCCTTTTAGTTTGCCTGATATTTGGAAATACTGAAAGAAAACTCTAAGACTGCTTGCTTTGTCAAGAAAGCACCTTACCAAAGCTCTGCCTAGTACAAATGGATCAATCCTCCAGCTCAAGGGCTGTTTCATACTCTGTGCCTCAAAGCATTGACCACCCTGGCATCAACAACCAGCAGGGTGAAGAAGGATCAACAGGCCCATGGACTTCTCTAGTGCCAGGATTAAATGTTTGTTTCCACTTCTCAAACCACCATGTCTGAGGGTTCAAAACACTGCTGTGTGTGCTTGCATGCCCCCTGCCAGGGCATGGGCACATGCCTCTGTAAAACCTGTCAGAGGTAAGCTGCTGCTGAGAGCAGCACAGCACTGAGTGCAGCCCTATGCATTTGAGAAGATAAATGAATCCAGAGGAAGAGGCTTTTGCTGTGCTGCTGCTATTTCAATGGGAAAGTGGAACCCTGAAATGCTTTGTTCTACTTCAGTAGCTCTAAGAGGAGCCTTTCTCCAGAGGTCTCCGGCACCCAAACAATTGAAATAACTCCAAAGGGCTCTTCTAAACCTAATTCTTCCTCCAAGTATTCAGATTTTTTTTTTTTTGCCCCTCCTGTTTACACCCTCTATTGAACAAAAAGCTTTAAAACTCCTTTTTTAGAAAGGATTCAATTGTAATTTGAATGAAGTTAATGTGAAGTCAAGGTTGGTTGCTCATCCCCCTGAAACCACCAGCAGTGGCTGAGTGCCGGCGAGTGTGAGAAGGGAGTTCAAACATAGCTGGGAAACTTGTGAGCAGGCTGAATGAAGAGTGGGCTGGAGGCTGGGGATCGCTGCTCCCCCTCCCCCCGTGTGACTTTCTCAGCTCACGCTGAGCTCTTTGATCACTGTCCAGCACTGTGGCAGCCTGGGCTGGGGCCAGGGATGTATACATGGGTGGAGGCTGCTGTCATCTTCATACGCTCTTGATCCACCCTGTACCCTTATTTCCACAAACACTGTCGCACATCACAGTGGGGCACATCGCTGCCGGTGCTCCTGCAGCTAAAGTACGGGGCTGTCCCTGCCAAGCACAGCTCCCTTTTCCAGAAATCTCTCTGATAGCAACATTTTGAAAAGTGTGCTTGTATTTTGTAACCATTACTCTATTTTTGCCAAGCACATTTGTATTTGAGACTGAAACACTACGCTGTGAGTACAATAGTGCTATTCAGCACACGGAGTTTGTGTCTTTCAGAAGTGGCTGTTCTGGGAGAACTGCACAGGCGAGCACGGCTATCTTGGGAAGGGGCTGCTCATGAAGAGAGCACTGCCAGAATCTTACCTCTGGGAGCACATTCTCCAGACCACCTGCTTTAGGGCAGTATTTTAGCTCCATATTCCTCTAATAAGGATTTTAGTACTGCCCTAAGTGGCTATTAAGAACTCTTGAGTCCAAGATAAGTTCTTACAGATGTGCTGCCATTATAATTCATACTTAAATGTTGACATAGTAATCTTCAAAATGAGCTGAAACTCTTGAAGAAAAAGGCTAACTGTCTCTAAGGGAAAGTGGATAAGAATCAGTGATGGAGAGGCAAGCTGTGGTCCCTTGTGCTTTTCAGTTGCATTTGTTTGTGGTCATTCACCATCAGAAAGTGGGAAGAGTGACCTGGTTTCTCCTGTCTGCCTCTGCCACTGTCTTTGAGTAAGTTGCCTTCAGCACAGTGGCACAAGTAGACTGTAGGCGTTTGAAGACTGCCAGCAACATGTGGCATGTCCCATTTAAAAAAACCCTCTGTTTTCTACTAAAACCTACAACAAAACAGATATATGGGTTCTACACTTCTGTTTTATTTCCTATTTATTTTGGGATGGCCAGAGGACCAAAGGAATTGTACAAAGCAAAATCTCTTTGGCTAGTTCCTACAGTGTGATTTTCTCAGGTGGTAGATCCACTACTCCTAGCAGGTCAAACTAAGGATGTTGCAACCCTGCAATTGTTTTTCTAGTGCAAATGCTGAAACTGGTTGAAGAAGATTGAGAAATCTAACTTGTCTCTCTTCAGCTCCCCCATCCCCCCAGATTACTTCAAAGGTCAATGAAATGCAGTTTTGCCCAGACAGAGGAAAAGCTGTGTCATGGAGTCTCCTCATTCCTTCACATTTCAGCACAACAGGATCAAAACAATACACAGTCAAGTGTGAGGAAGATGAGACTGTGAAACTGCCATGAGCCTGCCAGTTATGCAGCTCAGAGTCCATCTGGAGCCACAAAGAGAGGCAAGGATGTGTAAGGGCAATTGTCTGGGGCTTGGGCATGAGTAGCAGGCCATGCTGTGTGATGGTGATGCAGAAAAGCAGGTCTGACTTGGGGACCCATGGGACTTCTGCCCTTCCTGTCCACTTCTTACAGGGAAGCTGTAGCCAGGTGAGCTCAGCCCCTGCTCTGGGACAGTAGAGCTTGCTGCTCTGCTATATAAGAGCATCCCTTATCCTGTTACTCTGGTGTAGTTACAGAGGTAAAAATCCTATGTTGTAGATAAAGATAGACTATTTGATGCTCAACCAGGGAATAATCAATCTTTTTGTATCAGGTAGAATATGCAGCTGAAGGAGCCTGGGGTACCTTTATGTCTATTTACTTATTCCTGTATTCACACTGGGAATTGTGGTGCTGCATAAGGACAGAGGAAAAATGCCCATGGCTGCTCTCTCTAGAGTGCCTTGGACCTTGATGTCACCCCAGGAGCAGCCTCCCCAGATTGCTCTGCAGCATTCATCAGCCCCAAAGATATGGATGACGATGCAGCCCTTACCCTGGGCCTGAACTGCAAGTCAGCCCTGAGGTGAGGTGCTGTGATAAGCAAAAATTGAGAGAAAAATGAATCTGCTTTAGGAAGGCTACCTGTCTTTAAGATTATTTTGAATGTTCACATTTTTTATGTAGCATTTTAGAACATTTCAGCTGCTCCCATTTGGAATTCAATTCCTCTCCCTTATAATCAATAGCAAGCCTTAACAAAACAATATCTCACAGGAGACACAAGCACACGGTGCTGAACAAAGCAAAAGAGCCACTGGCTTACAGCAACAATTGTTGCTACACAATGGGTTTTCAAAGCTCAGTATATATTTTGTCCCTACTGGGAAAACCATAACAAGACTGAATTAGTGGCTAGACTTGCCAAAGGGAGAAATTAAAGTGTGACGACTTGTCTGACACCTTGAAGTACCATTATTTATTCTGGGGGACAGGACAGCATGGAGAAATAAGATGCCTATTAAGGAAAATTATTTTCTGTTGCTTTCCAAAGTGTACAACAGATCTGCATGCCTAAGGGCTTAATCCAAGTCAGGGATCAGGAGTACCTTCTGGTGGCTCTTGAGAGGAGCTGACAAGTGTGGGGATACTGCCCACAAATCTGGGGATGTGCAGGGGTGGATGTAGGAGTGTGGTTTTCAAGGGCAGGATGGTCTGGAAGTCCCTTGTCTTTGCCAGGGGAGGCTTGGGGTTGGTTTGCAGGTGGCTGTTTGGTGAGGGAGAGAGAAGAGGGAGATACTATGTGAGAGCAAAGCAAATTCCCTTCCCCGTACGTGGCTGGTCACCCCTGAGCTTGCAAACTTGGCTTCTCATCTGTGGCTCTCGACAGCTCCTTGCTCTGGCACTAATGGGTTTCAAGAGCTCCCAGTGAGCTGTAATCACCTTGGTTCAGGGCTCAGCTTGCACCTTTACAAGCACCTTCACCCCTTGCTGTTAACCTGTGGTCTCCTCTATTCGGCAGCTGAGCTTGTAAATTCATGTAACCAAATAGCTGCACTGTTAACTGCCTGCACCAAAGTGAACAACACATCCATCTTCCAGTGCCCAGCCAGCAGCCTAATGACACTGCTCACCGTGCTTGTGGGCAGCCTTTCAGACATAACTAAATCTGGCACTGTAAAAACAATTGCTTCAGTGCTCACACAGGCCACATGGCTCATCTGGGCAGAGGAGGGAGGTTGTGCAGGCAGAAGCCTTCCCACGGACTGTCCCTGTGCACCAGTGCCCTGTGCCATCGTCATCACATTCCACGGTCTGATGGCTAGCTAGGGAGAACTTCACCCCACTGGTAAATTGTGCCTCATGCCCAGAGCAACAGCCTGCTTGCAGTGGTTTTATTTTTGATTGTGATTGATGTTTGACAAGTCTTTTCGAAAAGGCATGCCTCAGTTTTGCTGTCTGTAACCTGAGTGCAATTTTCTAAAGTAAAGTGCCACCAGAAGGACAGCCGCTAATGAAACACTGAATGGTGCTGAGGTTTTCTGGCCTCTCTGCTTCTTGCTGAAGTCCGTGGCTTGAATCCTCTAGTCTTGAGATTGATCTTGTCACGAAGGTTGTCTGAATGCAGCCCTGGAGGAGGCTGGGCTGCAAGTTCACCCTTGGCTAGAGACCCCACAAAGGAGCTTAGTTGGGGACACCACTGAGAAAGACAAGCTGTGGCTGCTTCCACTGGTGCTTGTGTCACTACTTGTTGAAGGAGAAACAGCACAGCTTTCTGTGTGCAAGTAACTTAGACCTGCCATTGGCAGAGATCTGATATACCACCTTCCTCGCCCCAAAGCAATCAAAGCTGGGAGCACACAAGCTGACAGGGGTTAAATGGTCATTGCTTTTCTTTATTTGCTAGCTACTTACCTGGTGCAACAGGCACTACAAGAGAATTTCTTAATTAACTGGGCTCTGTCCTGGGCAGCACATGTACACTGCCAGTGAGCACTATAAAAGCGCAGTTATTGCACTTTGGCTTGGGAAAAGCCCTGGTGCAGTTGTATTGTTAAGGAAAGTCTTGGAGGAAGGGAGAGAAGGAGACTGGTCTCCACTCCAAAGGCTGTTTGTTGTCTTAAACATGGCTGGATCTAACCTTGGGGGAGGTGCAGGGTTAATTTGAGCTGCCTTTGAAAACAAATTTGAGCAGCGCACAGCATGATCTCAGGGAAACAATGTTTATAATCTGTATCCTGCTTCAAATTTTATCGGCACCGTGCTTCTGCCCCACTGCCAAAATTAGCTGCAGTCACCAGGAAGCAGCTGGTGTCCCAAGCATGAGACCCTGCACTCAGCACCATTGGGTAGCTTTTATACAGATATGAGGATGGAGTTCTTCCTGGCTATTAAGCATCACCTACTCTTTGCCTTTGCAGCAGCAGCAGGAAACTTCTCATATGTGGAGGCTGATCCAGTGTTCTTAATCATGCACAGCTCCTGCTGATTTTAGCAGGAGAATTGTTTTACACTACATAGTTGAAACGTGTTCCTCAAGAAGTGGTCTGTCTTCTATCCTCTCTGAAGGAGGGTGGGGAATGCATTGCTCTGCCAGCTGTCTGCCTGTGCGTCATTAGAAGTGCACAGGTTATGATACGCAGTCCTTAAATTTAAACAACAGTATTAGGGATTTTGTCAAGCTAGGTAATATTGAATCCATGGTGGTTGTTGATTAGCTTTGTCATCCATTAAATCCAGGGTACTTTCAGCTTTTAATTCACTCTGCATAAATTAGTTCACTCCTTTCCCTCATCCTTCTGAAAATGAATGGCTGCTTCTCCCTCCATTTTGGACTATGGAATATTTGAAAAGTGGCAGTACATTAATTTCTGCTCCAGCAGAGCTCTGCAGGAGAAACAGCTCTTTAGGTTTTTCTGTGACCACAATATATTTCAGAGAGTTGGTGTCAGAACTTTTTGTAATTATTTAAAATATTGAGTAATGCAAACAAACAGAAACAAAGGAAAATAATTGGGGAGAGTAGAAATTCCTCTTCTCTCTCTCTCTGCTGTTGCAGGTTTTACTCTGACAGGCCAGCTTTGCATTCCCCAAGGTAGAGACTTTTATCCTGTCTTTGTGACTGTTTTACTTCCCTTTTCTCCTGGGGGAGGGGGAAATGAATAATTTCTGCCTTCCTCCTGTGTCTTCACCTTAATGGGGAAAGAGTAGATGAACAATGCCAGGATCCTGCTCAATTGTTTTTTTTTTTTTTTTTTGTTTTTTTTTTTTTTGTGTTATTACTCTTTTGCCTTTTCTTTCTCATCACAAAAAGACAGAAGAGGGAAATGATGGCAGGCAGTCAATATCTATTCATTTTATCAATCCAGCTCTTTAACTGCTTTTGTTATTCAGTGGCATGATGGTCTTTGGCTTGTTATTTACCAGCTGTTTAATTTAAATGTATCCCCATCAGGGAGCCAAAAGATCTAGTCTTAGAGCTCTTTTGCAGGATTTGTCTAACCACTCTCTAAATTATTTAACATGGCTCTGAACTGTTTGGAGATTTATTTTTTTTTTTCATTTTAAGCACTATTATTTGATTCAAAACATCTGTGAATCTTTGATTCAAAAAATCACAAATGACCTTACATCTGGGCAACAGCTCAGCTCTGTCTTGATCCTCTGTAGGGTCAAGTGTGCGAGCTGTTTGAAAAGCCTAAAATTCCTGACATGTTGAAATTCTTTTCTTACTTGTTTGTTGACAGAAGATGGGCAGGGAAGGCAAGGCAAGGCAAAGCAAGATCAAGATGCTGTGCTGCAGGGCCAGAAGTGAGTAGAACATCTTGTTACGGAAATAGCTCCTCCCTGCATTAGAAAAGCAGCTATTTAAAGCAGGATCAATTGCCAGTCCTCTTTGCCACTGTTGTCATTTGGATATGGCATGTGCAAATAATATTTCCTCATGAAAGAAAACTTCCAGCAATGACAGCACTGCTCTGGCGTATCCTCCCACAAAGGGGAGAAATCAGCTCATCCACAGAAATGGTGTCTCCCTCTGAAAAGATCCCCAGGATCTGGGTTTTGTTTTTCTGTCTGAGACTTTAGGCAAGTGGATTTTGATCCGCCGATGACATCAGGATGGTGCAGCTTTTAAGATGTGTTTGAACATTGGAGTTACGTAGGACAGTGCTCTTGTTAAAGTAAAAATACATGGAGAAAATGAACAAACCTATGTAACATAGAGCAAAGCCCACTTTCCCCTAAGATATGCATAATAAAACTGGCAGTATATGCCTTTGAAAGTGATTGCTTTATGTTTAATGATGCCAGTGAGCAAAAATCCTTTTATTCTTGGCAAATTACAGTGGGTTGATATACTTCAAAAAACTGGAATTATCGAAGAGATTTTCCAGGGAGCTGAACCCATGCTTGATTTAAGCACCCTCAAACTTTCCTCTAGTTAAGATTCACATCTGTATCCCTTCTCTCAACTCAAGCCTGCTGCTGTTTGTTATTGTTTGCATTACTTGAGGGCCCACTTAGGGATTGTACAAAATGTTCTTTTAAAAAAAATAAATATTGAAGTGTTCATACAGAATTTGAGAGAAACACACTCCTTTTTTAAGGTGCTGCCATCTGATCATTGCAGAAGTACAGAAAAGAAATCTTGGGGGCATGCAGGGTGCTGAGGCTTTGGGGATAAATGTTTTCACAGTATTAGGGGCGACGAATCATCCTCATTTCCATGTAAGCCCCTGTACCAAGTGAAGGGAGAGCATGAAACCTTTGAGGAGCATTTATATGTTCTATGTAAGTGAACTTAGAGAACTCACTGGATGCAGGAATTGGAAGAGATTTACACCACCTGAGCCTGGATTTTAGAGCTAAGGATCTCTTCTTCTAGCAAGTCCTAGCTGAGGAAGAATTGTTGAACAATCCTGTTGCTATGTCCTGAAGGCTGTGAAGATACAGCAGAGTTGATGAAGATACCAGAGATACAGATCATCCTCTTGTCTCTCCTATGTTTATCTCCTTTTCTCTAAACTCCTTGTTTTATTTTTATTGGGATTTTCTTTGGATTAACCCTATTAAATGCATCACTAGCCCTGAAATTTGCCGATGCCAATAAACCCATCTGTTTTATTAACTAACCACAGTCTCTGGAGTGTTTCTCACTGGCTGAGACATGAGCAGCCCTTTCTGCTGTCTCCAGCGTTGTGTGTCAGCCCAGGGAACAATGGGAGGGAACCCAGGAGGTCGCTGGCAGGAAGCGCTGCTTCCCCTGGATAATTAACCGGCTGGGAGACTGAGGAATGAAGATAGCACATAAGACACACACAGTACAAACTGCTAAAACAATAAACAAACAAACCAACCACCATCACTTCCTTTTCATATATTGTTAAGGCTGCTTCCTTAACTCAGGTTGCCTCAAACCCACCCCTCAAAATGAAGCCTTTTAGACTCATAAATTCTTAACCTCTTCACTACCAGTTCTTGCTGAAGGCACAAATCCATTTTTGCCAAGGTGAGATCAGCACAGGATCTGTGGCTTCTCCTTGGGTCTTGCTGGATAAACTGGAGATTCCTGTTTCTGAAAGTGATAAAGGCACTTTTACCAAAAATTCAGTGAAGAGACACTTAGTAAACACCCTGGTACCAGGGCTGTTCCTCCTTTAGGTATCAGCTTCCAGATCAGGTGACACAGTCTAGCTCTGAAGAGGTTAATTTCTAGAGAAGCTGGCCTCAGAGCCAAGACCTGGAGGAAATCTGGATCAGGGCTTTGTGTCTCAAACCCAGCTTTCATATCAAGCCATACTCTGATGTGCCATTTTTTCACCATCTCTGTTAGAGGGAGGTCAGCTGCACAGCCAGTGCTTGCTACTGTCTACACTGGTGAGCATCCAATTGCACACTCCCACTGAGATCCTCTCCTCTGACTCCAGGTAGACTTATTTGCATGGTTTTCTCCTCCAACCAAATCATTCTTTGGAGTAGTTGCTGTTTTGTTTTTCTGACCTGCTAACACCAGAATTATGAAAGCAGATATCAGGCAGTGGCAATGCCAATCCCTGCCTCTCTCCAGCTAATTTTCCAGATGTCTCATTGAAGAGCAGACAGATTGTTTTTGTGCACAGAGCATCATGTGTGTCTTTAACGCATGGAGGCCAATGCCAGTGGCCCCCAAGATCTGAGATGACTACGTAGCCCACATCCACCACATATTGATACCAGTTGGCGGATCTCATTTCACCATGTCCTCAGCAAAACACTGCCAGCGAGAAGGCACAGCCAAAGGATTTTTGGGAAGAATTAGGCTGATCCTGCTGGAACTGGGAAATTTGGTTTTCAAAGGAGATGCTGATGTTTCTTCTCATCAGCCTGCAGATTCAGAGCAAGGCTGGAGCAGTGGTACTCAGGACAGGGGCCTGTAGCCTGTCCCTGGACTGGCTGCCTCCTGTCCTGGGGCAGGTCCTGCCTGCTACTGAGTGCTCCCAGCTGGCAGCTTATTTGTTATTACTTTAAATACCCACTGTTTGTGTTAGGCACAGAAAGAAACCTAGTAAACTGAAAAGGTGACGTTTTAAAAATGAAGTCTCACAAGCACAATTTTAATCTTTCTAATAAGGAAGTAATCTGATAAATATCATGTTTAACAGTTTGCAGTAAGTCCATATCATACAATCCTAGAATCACAGAATAGTTTGGGTCAAAAGGGATCTTAAAGAATCATCTAGTTCCAAGCCCTGTGCCATGGGCAGGGACACCTTCCACCAGACCAGGTTGCTCAAAGCCCCATCCAAGCTGGTATTGAACATTTCCAGGGATGGGGCATCCACACCTATGGGCAAGCTCTTCCAGTGTCCCACTACCCTCACAGTGAAGAATTTCTTCCTGATATCTAATCTAACTCTACCCTCTTTTAGCTTAAAGCCATTTCCCCTTGTCCTGTCACTACACACCCTTGTAAAAAGTCACTCTCCAGCTCTCTTGTAGCCTCCCCTTAAGTACTGTAAGGCTGCTGTAAGGTCATCTTGGAGCCTTCTGTTCTCCAGGCTGAGCAATCTCAGTTTGCTCAGCCTGTCTTCATAAGACAGGAGCTCCAGCTTTTTGATCATCTTCATATCCCCTGAACTTGCTCCAGCAGGTCACATCCTTCTTATGTTGGGGGCCCAAGGGCTGGATGCAGAACTTCAGGTGGGGTCTCACAAGAACAGAGGGTCAGTATCCTCTCCCTTGCCCTGCTGACCATGCAGATACTGCAAGTGCTGTCTGCCAGGTCGTGCTGAGCTTCTTGTCAACAGACAGTCTCAAGTTCTTCTCCTCAGGGCTGCTCTCAACCAATTCCCTGCTCAGCCTCTACTAGTGCTTGGAATTGCCCTTATCCAGGTGCAGGACCTTGGCCTTGTTGCATTTTACGAGATTTGCACAGGCCCATCTCTCAGACCTGCCAAGGTCCCTCTGGATAGCATCCCTTCCCTCCAACGTGTCGACCACACCACCCACATCAAAATAGAGCTGGTGAGGCATGATTTAACACTTGGTATTTCATTAATCCATGAAGACTTTCCTGCTTAATCTAAACTACACCTGTAGCCCACAGATTAAGTTGCAGTGCTGGAAGTTTTGCCAGTAAAACTGTTGCTTTAAGCGCTGTGGCACTTGATGCTCTGGGGTGGCTGGGAAAATGGGGGTGACTGTGTGCATCAGGGTGCTGCTCCTAAACCTGTCATGCTGGGTTGAGGACTCTCTTCTCCCTTGCCCTTCCCAACAGAGGAGCTGTGGCTGCTCTTGCCCTGCCTGCCACCTCCTGAGAAGTCCTCCCTGGTGCCTTTGTACCCTCACTGGAGCACAGTTACAACATCTGCTGCAGCCTGCTCTGGCATCCATCATATAGACAAAATCAGGCACACAGGGAAAATCTTCAGTGCTTACTGTGTGTCTAGATGAACAGATGAGGACAGACATGGGATACTACATGGGGAAATAATGAAAACCAGTTATAGAGATTAGGGAGTGTGGTAAGAAACCTGCCACTAATGTGGATTATCAGAGAAAATATCCAATGTCTTTTGCCATACATAGTGCTGGATGCTCTTCAGCTCTGCTCAGGAGCTCCAGTAATGCTCTGCATGCTGTCAGCCATGTCAGGCCACCCCAGATCAGGTCCTTTGCTGCCAATCAGGAGAAATAGTGGGTGGTGTGGAAGGGACAAGGGCCTGTGGATCCTGCTGCTCTGCTGTGACTGACGTCTGCTGAGTGCTCATGATATACTTTTTTGAGAGGGGTGGGAGGGAGATTGGGATGACACCTCTCCCTCTTCCTCTTGGGTGGATCAGCCTTCCTCTCACAGAGAAATGCTTCTCCTTGACAAGTTTCCATCCTTAGTGCCCAGTATATATTGACATGTTTAAGCACGTGGTGTTTTCGAAGCTTTTAATTTCTACTGCCAAAATCTCTCTGTGTCACAGATTGTGTCTCCAGCAGTGCAGAGTCAAGTGAGAAGCATTGGATTTGCACATTGAAACTTCAGTGGAAAGGAAGAAATGTGGAACAAACTCTTCCTGAGCCCAAGTTAAATTTCAGAGGGTTTCCAGCAGCCACTTCTATGGTGCCATTCCCCTGAATTCTGCAAAATTATGCCATGTTCAACCAACAGCAGAAGCAAGAGGTGGAAGAGTGGTGCTGTGGGAACAGCTTTGAAAGGAGCTGGGAAGGGACAGGTGTGCCACTACATCAGGGAGGTGCTATAAAAAGCCCAGTTCCTGTTTTCATGTCATGAATCAATGCTTCCACCTAAATCTCCTCGCTAACTGATTCATTACTCTATGTCATGCTAACAGAAGGCTTCTACTATATGCCTCTTTTCATAATGTTATATATATAAAAAAAAGGGGTTTACAGTTAAATAACTGTTCAACAGTTTACAGTTTAAATTAAATAGCTTTATTTCTCATGGCAAAGATGGGATGTGTGCTGTTTAAGACTTTACATAAAGCATGGATGCATCATCCAGAAGATTATGGAAACTCATTTTTCAGGCACCAGCAGTCCTCTTGTTTGCCTCTTTGTAAATGCTCAGTGATTCTGTGCAGTGAAGTTGCTCTGAGAGCCTCAAGGAGCAGCACAATTAGACATGGAAACTAGCTCCCTGTTCTCAGAGGGCCAAAACACAATCCCTAGTTGCCTGTGGCACTAAACATAATATAAAACCACCTTCACCGGGAACTCCCAGATTCTCAAAACCCTCTGGATAATGTGCTTGAGAGACTCCTAGAAGTACCAAAACTTTACTTGCAGTCATTGGATTGGAAAGGCAGCTTCCTTCCTTCCTTCCTTCCTTCCTTCCTGCCTGCCTGCCTGCCTCTCTCTTCTGTCCCATGTTGAGTCCATGTGAGGCAGCAAATGTCACTTGGAGAATCACTGAGTTAAGGGGAGTGTGCATGTTCTGCTGCTGGATTTTCCATCCCTTGCACCACTTACTGAAGAGTGGAAAAGGCACCCAAGCTCAGACATTGAAACACAAGATAACACACTGGTGTGTTTGCCAGGGGGAGCTTGGTTTTCATACCAGCTCTGGCTGTAACCCAATGGGATGGCTGAACAAGGGGAAGAATGGAGATTGGAAAATACTGTTGGGATATGTATTTGGCAACTTGCTTTCTTTATAGTTTTGGGAAATGAGACTATACTGAACACTTTACCTTTGTCTTGTGCTGAGTGAAAGAGAAAAAGAGAGTGCTCAGATCTCATTTCCAAAGAGACCAGATCTCTAGATTAGAAAATGTTTGGGAGTTTCGCAGTCTCAGCCACTTGAAAGTAAATGTCAGCTTGTGTGTGGCATGCTAGAGTATTTTGACACAGGTAAAAGAAACATCATAACATACTTCTTGATTTGTCCACTCTATTTAAGGTCTTTTAACTACATGTCCACAGAGGAAGAAACTCATTCAGAAGTGGAGAAATTATATTGTCCTGAAGTGCAGTAAGTCTGATAGATTTGGGGAAAACTTACACCACAAAGAATTATGTTCTAATGGATGGGACCATCCTTATTCAGAAGAGATTAATCACCTTTTACAAAACTTCTAGCATAAAGAAGATATTTTCCATAAAATGATCCCAAAAGAAAATTTTACTAGTTGTAAGGCCTTGGACACCTACATCTTGTGTTTGGTGGAGTTAGGCAAAAAATAAAGGACCTGGTTTTGCAGCCACTGCTCTTCTATGGAGGAACCTTCAGGACCAATACTCGGGTCCTATACTATATTGTATGTAGGCCACTAGTAATAATGAGTATAATCTCAAAAACCAAACTAGGAATGGAAAAGAAGTGCCACAGTTGCATTGGTAGTGGATGGAGGCAGTGGTACATCCCAACTCTTCCCTGTATCTGTACCAGCATAGTGTTTGAGAGTCACAAGAGATTTTGAAGATCTTCGTCTTTCCCTTTCTTCCCCCAGGGCAGGGCTTGCTGTGCTGGGTGGGCAGCAGGTGCTGGGTGTTTGCAGGTGCTCAGTAACTTAAAATTGAATGGGATGAGGCTGGGGGAGGTTGGAGGTGTTTTCCCATCTGGTGTTCCAGTGGCATGCTCAAACCAGGTCTGGGGCATAAGGGCACATTGGTGTTAGTGCTCCTGAGAAAAATGGCTCTGCCCTGCTGCTCCTGGCTTTTTCCTAAGCAGTGACAGGGAGGTCTGCTGCAGACTTCTCAAGTAGCTCTGACACCTACCTAAGGACTCTGTGTGTTCAGAGGGATATATGGGCAAATGTAGAATTTACTACAACCTGAGCTAGTATGCTCACAGACTGTTATGCAGGAAAATTGTCAGAACTGTGAGTGCTAGCAGATGATTTCAGCTACTTTCTGCAGTGTGTGTGGCCACAGCAGGGTGGTGGGCAGCACAGAGTGGAGACAAAAGTGATAGAGGAGCACTGTGACTTTCTTGTATTCTCCCCCATGAAGACACAGCTTGATTCAACTAATGGCAGTAATTGGAGATAATACTTTGCTGAGAGTTTCCTATTTCCTTTATAATTAACCCTGGGGAGCTTATATATTTTCTTACCTACAGCAGCCTGTCATATGTGTGGTGAGAATTTGTTGAATTTTTCTTCATGTTTTCTTTTTTACCTTACTGCCCTGTGTATCCCACCTCCCTCTGTGATCCAATTCCATGACAAATTTTGGCTTTCTCCATTCATAGATAAATGGAACATCACTGATGGAAATTGCCACCTCTTATATCCGTGGGCTGATAAAGATGAAGTGTCTTGGGCTCATGGCCAAGAGTGGCACCTATGCAGTCACTATTAATAGCTGTTCTAAAGGCATAGGCCAGAGGTGGTACAGACATGTTACGTGACTTGCTGATACCAGCTGCTGGAATTAGAAACACGTCAGGGTCTTGGTGTGGTCTGAGAAGAAAGTTTTTATAGTTCCTGTTTTCCTGGCAGGGAGATTAGCTAGGATAGCTAAAGCAGAGTTTAGCTTTACATTTGGATGTTTATGCCAATTAATCATTTGCTCAGATTACCAGTTCCTTACCTGAAAAAGCATTAATACACCCAGAGCTGAAATCAGGACCCAGCCAGGGCTCTGTTTTTCTTTTGCTATCTTTCTCTGACCCCAACAGTTTCACACCATCTGTGTCCAGTGAGAAGGATGCATACATTGGTGGCAGATGTAGGTGGATGTCTGCTCACTGGCTGTATCTGTCCTTTATTCATAACCTCATCCCTGGATACGCTTATGAATTTCCTGAACTTTAGGTTAGGTCCGCATCTTTGTATTTAGCCTCAATTTCTGTCTCTTTCCTATGAATTTTCATAATTAGCACCTGAATCTGCTTGTACTTTTGGTCTTTGCAGTGTCCGTTGGCAATGAATTCCACAGTTTAACTTGGTTGTGTGAAAATGTACTTCTTTTGCTTCTTTTTATCTTGCAGCCTGATGATTTCTATGACAACTCCTACCTTTTGCATTGCAAAGATTAGTGAGTAGTATTCCCTGCTGAGTTTTTAGAAGCACTTTTGATAATCATTCTTGACATTCTGCATGATTTTCCTCAATCATATATCTCCTTTTTCAAGCTAAGGAGTCCTATGCTGTATAATCTTTTCTTATACACCAGCTATATCACTGATGATAATTCCATAGTTAGTAAAAAATTCAGGTACTACCAAGAACTAATAAATTGCCTGAACAGACAGAGAAAAAACTGTTTTCCAATCCACAGAAGCCTCATTCAAGATAGGAGGAGGTGCAATGTAAAATGGAACTGAGTATTCCTCTAAAAATGGCTACCTTAGTATAGTATGGTGTCTTGTGCTTTTTAGATCAGTTTTCCCTACCACTTCAGCAGCACAGATGTCTAAGCAACTGCCCTAAAATTATATCCAAATTAATTACTTTTGATCATTGTATTTTCCCTGTAAGATCTAAAATGAGAATTAGTATTTTTCAAATGCTTCATATGCTACATGCTCATGAGGACAAATTACATGTGTTGTACCTACAAATACGCATGGCCATGTATTTTTAATTTAACTCAGATACTGATGTCAGTATCCAGAGAGACAACACAGATGCTTTGGGTCTCAGACCCAGATGTTTTGGTCGCTGTGACAGCACCTGTGCTGACTCTGTTGGCAGCATAAGCAGCCCCAGCACAACTGCTGTCGCTGCACAGTCCTCAGAGGAGCAAACAAGCCTGGTCCTCTATTGGGGTCCTGGGTAGCAGCCTGAGCATGATGCAGAAGTTTATCTTCCTTGAAAAGTTACCTCAGAAGATGAGGGGAAAGCATGAGTGAAGCTGTTAACATTTTACTTCCTTTGCTCTCTGAAGAGCAGAGGGAAAAAAGACAGTTTGTTGTTGTTTAGTACAAAGCAAGTGGGGTTTTTTCTCTATTCACATTAGAATGTGCAACATGGGATGGGACAGAGATGAGGACATCTCAGTCAGGCACCTGTGGCAAAGTGGGGAGGAAATGGCAATAGCTCCAATGTTTTATCAACTGGTAACATGGGGAATTCATTTAAACTGTGACTTAGTGAGTAGGCTACCATGTGTAACAAAATCTTTCACGGGGTCACTGGAGTGATTTAATGTTTAATTTCACACTTGTTAATAAATTAGTCTTTCTTTCAGTGACTTTGCAAGTATACCTTAAGAGAGGCAGGATAGATGTGGAGAAGTGCTTAAAATACTCTATGTATAACCCACTTCTTTTAATTTTTTTTTTATTTGCATGTTCGTAAACAATTTATTTCAGTCTCCATGCATTATATCTGCATGAACACAGATGCCAGGCAGTAATGTTCATACATATCTTCCAGAGACGAGCAGCGCTTGATGATTTGGCAAGATGTAAGTGCTTTGTTAAAATTCTCCAGGTATAATTGGTGGCTTTTCTGTAATCAAATGAGTAGGTAGAGGATACAGGGTTTTGTTTTCAGTTGGGTTTTTTTTGGTTTTCTTTCCCCACAGGCAGGTTGTTATTATTGCTGAGAAGATGGGACATATAATGCAAATGACAAAATCTAGATGATGACTATATGACCAAGAAGCAGAAAACAATCAAATGGAAAAGAAAATCACTAGGAGAAGTCTTGACAAGGTCATAGTGCATGCCAAAGGAGCTGCATGACCTGGAAGATGTATCACACCTAACCCAATTAACAAGGCTATTTAAACGTGAAAACAATCCTGGTTCAGTCAAGGTTTGACTGAAAGCATTTAAAGAAAGGTAGCCATCAAAGATTAGCAACAGAGAGCAGGGAGGAATACATATATATTTTCTCCTTGCCAATAAAGTATTTTCCAGTCATAAGAGTGTCTTGTGCTGCATCTGATCTCACAGATGGTGCCTTAAATCAAGGCTAACTCTGAAAGTGTCAGTGGAATTATCTATGTGTAAATGGTATCTGAATTGGTCCCTAGCTGTGAAAGACAGGGTTTGCCTTGGGGCAGAAGCACAGATAGGAGAACTAAAGGGTTTGTTTTCCCCTCCTTCCTTCCCCCCCCCCCCCCCCCGCTATTTTTTTTTTTTTTTTCCTCTTGGAGTCTGACTCACTTTGTGATTTTGAGGATTTTGCATAATTCTTTTGCCACGGTTTCCTCCCTGAAAAGTCAGCTGATAGTTCCAGAGGAGTGTAAAAGTTTGATTATGGAAATTCCTGTTTATTACTGTTAATGGAAGCAATATATACACATTAGAAAATTTTAGCTCAGTCAAGGGACTTCGAGGGCAAAGGGCTCTACAGATTCACCAGCAGCTGGTTTTTGAAGTACCAGCTATCATGCTGTATGATGAAGAAAAATTTCAACTTTGAGGAAATAAATACTACCCAAGAGTAAAGCAAAGAATACAATCCTGTGACTGCATGGGTCAGACTTCAAAACTCAGTATAAGTTCCTTGTGACTCACATGTGAATTCAATGTCAGGCAATAATGACCACAAACCATTCTTCTTTGATGTCTGTTCAGCTTATATTAAATTTGAGGATGTTCTGCAATATTTCTGTAGATGAAAAGGATTTTAGAGGTCCGTTACCTCAAGGAGAGACTCTGGGCTTGTCCAGCCTGTTATACTCTTTCCCTAACCCTTCATTCCTTTTCCAAAAGACACACCTATCTTTTGGTTAAAGATTGTGAAGGGTGAGGTCTGTGCTTGTTGTTTATTCAGAGTCAGGAATATTCATTAAAACATGTGGGCATGTTACCACAATATTCTTATTTGAATTTGAGGCAATGGATGCTCACATATCAAAAATCCTACCTGTGTACTACACAGGGGCTGATGTGCTGCCAGAAGGGAGCAAACTGGCAACATAGTGGCAGTGATAGATTAAAGTCAGTGAGTGATGTTATCCTAATGTCTCAAGTTATCAAGTGCTAAGTAAAGAAAAAGAGAGCTTCTGAAATGGTGAATTTTGTTTCTGGGAAGACAAATCCAGAAGCCTGCTCACTGTGAACACATCCTTCAGCTTTCTAATAGAGGAGGCTGGGATGTGACAGCTACAGAAGTTTTTTGGCCTTAACTGGACATGAACATGGGATTAATTTTGCCTAAATGTGGCCAGGTGTCTGGCCTCCTTCCACCATCAGTGGAGAAAATGGAGGTGATTTATCCAAGCTCTCTCTGTCCATAAGCTGTGGAAGGAACATAGTTAGACCAGATAGTAACTTCCAGGCAGACAAAATTAGCAAGATGAATTGCTCTTTTACTACTTTATATGTTTAACAAATTGCACACTTTTCCCACAATTGTGCATAGGGTCTTTTTTTTACACAGAGAGAGGAATGTGAGGCTGAGGTAAACTTGACTTCCCCAAAAGACAGATAGCAATACAATTGAGGTTCAAACACAGATGCACTTGGGTCTAGCCCCCACCCTTCTTCCTCTGCCTCTACCCTGCTGCCTTTTAAGCTTATACTGGCTCCCAAGGACAACAAATAACTACTCTCTGTGCAGGAAACCATTTCTACTTCATGGACATAAAGAAGGGTCAAAAATTATGGCTAAGTGGACAAACAGCCAGCTCCATCAGGCAGGTTTTGAGATTTAGGATTTCTTGTGGGACTTATGGGGCTTATTACCAAACTTGGCCAATTTCAGTTTCTTAAAGTAGGGTGAAATTTTCAGAAATTGGTTTTGTGAAGAATTGTGCAGTGATTTACCTGCCTTGCCTGACAGCAGCATTGCATCCTTGCTGTTGCTCTTTTTGCCAAGCATATGGAAGCTGAGTGCTCCCTGGCTAGTATCCAGACATCCAAAATTGATGGGAATTGCCACAAGGGTTCCAGCTAATGGGAGACATAAAAAATGAACCCTGTTTTATTTTTGATTGTTTCTTTTCTTATGAGGGTTTTCTTCAGAGAACAAACCTAGATATGACTGTGTGCAGCATATTTCTTCTGCGTTGTCCCCCTGGGTATGACTTACACCAAGCTGTGATCAGTTCTGCTGTTCCAGCCCACTGGGCTCATCAGTTTAGTCAACTGACTTTTTAAATGACCCTATTCCTCGTGACATTGGAAAAAGTGGCAGGAATCTAATTGCACTTTTGGGCATGGGATGTAATGCCAAGGTGGTGGGATGAAGAAAGAGGAAGACTGCTTCTCAGAAGGAGAAAAGGTCACTGGCCTAATGTTGCTGTCGAGGCAGGATGAGAATGAGAAGACTGACTCAGAAGGCTGCTGAGAGTAAAACTCTGGTTTATTCAAAATACACTGCTCTTTTATACAGAGCTCTGCAAGGACCAAATCCATTGGTCCTGAAGTGAAAACAATCCATAGCATTGGTGCTAAGTGCTTGACAAACAGTGATAGAACTTAACTATAAACAATGTGAAAAATAAGAGAGATAAAGAATTATTTACATTCTTCTCCAGCTCTTTCCCAGGCTTCTGCCTGGGTAGAAACTCTCCGCTTCTCTCTTTGACTGAATCTGAGACCCACAGCCAAACTCTCTGAGGTGGCCTGGGTGAGCCAGTCATAAGCATACAGGATACTCTGAAAGCCACAGAGCTGGTGTCTGCACAGCCCAGTGTAGGAGGCTCAGTGCTTTCTTATCCACAGGGACAGATGTTACAGAGAAGCTGTAGCACCTGTAGCTAGATTCAATGTTTGAGGGCCTATCTTCTTCAAGTCATTGGAGCCTGGGATCCCTCTTCACTGACTGCTGTATTTGAACTCTCTGGACCAAATGGTAGATAAATAGCTCTGCAGATGGAGAATTGTTTTCCTAAATCACAGTTCTGTTTCATTTTATGTCGCTTGCTAGATTAAGTTTTAGAGCTCTCTCAGTTTTTTCTTTTTTTTGTATGCAAAGTGAGACCAGAAATTTTTACTGTTGTGCAGTTTTGAAAGCTTTTTTTCCCTTTTTGCCATAAGCAAAACTGAGGAAATTGAAGGTGATTCATCTTTAAGCAGCAAGTGATTTAAACCAAACAATGCTTTTTGATTTATGATAATGAAAAAGATTGCAGAGTGATGACAGGTCAGATGAAAACTCACACTGCACTGATTTTTATGATAAGTATCATTACATTCCTGCACTCAGCTAATGCTCCACTATCAGTTTTATTTGTGCATTTTATTTATATTAAAAGTTTTTATTTTGAGAATTTATTGCCAGGATGTGATTGACAGCCCTGGAAAAGGCAGTGTGCTATTCAGAGAACAGATATAAAATTTCCTCATGCAGCTCTGCCTGTGTACTGCAGCTCATCAGGACCACAAAAAAAAAAAAAAAAAAACTAAGACCATCTTTCTGTGGTCAGATTAAGAGTATAACCTGATATATTGTCTTCTACAGTGACCCATAAGTCCTGGGGGCTACCATGAACGAAAGGGAAATGCAGGGTAATATGTTCTCCCAAAAATTTTCACAGTCACCAAGAATTTGTGGCTCAGAGGTTTCCTTTGCTGGAATGCCTACACATGTAGGCATTCTCATAGCAGTACCACACACACACACACACACGCACACACACACACACTTTCTTAGTTTCATTTTTTTGACAACAAAATATTTTTGGCCTTTTATTTTTTTTTTTGTTTGGTTTTGTTTTGGTGGTTTTTTTTTTGTTTTATGTTTTTGTTTGTTTGTTTGTTTGTTTTGGTCTTGTTGGTTGGTTGGCTTTTTTTGGTCTTTTTTTTTTCCTTTTTTTTCTTTTTTTTTTTTTTTTGTTTTTTTTTTTTGCTCAGCAGCAGGCTTCTTTGAGTACTTCCCAATTTCAAACTGAAAAGGGGGTTTCCATATCCCTAGGACTATGTTACTCTCTGGGAGGGACATTTGGTTTCTGAATCTTTCCTTAAGCAACAGGATTTCCTTTTTTGCTAACTTCATGCCTAGACTTGACTTAGAGTATGGCCATGAAAAACATTAAGTATTAATGAGCACTAATGATGGATCAATCCCAATCATAAGATTTTTTTTAATCAACTGATTTTTGATTTTTAAGCTAAATAATGTATTTCACATCTCTTGTGGGTTTATAGCTGCTGGAAGTACTTCTCTGTCATGCTTTTAATTTATTTGGACTTTTTTTCCCTGCAACATAAATTTAGACAGATTTTTGCTTATTTAAACTTAGCTTTCATGAATCTGCCTGACTCAAGGAGACAGAGTTTTAAGAAATGGGTCAATTACAGTAAAATTGAAGACAAAGCCATAAGATATTGCAGCATTAGGATATTTAGAGTGTTGTAGTTGTTTTCTTTTCAGAAAACTCATTCAGGAAACATCTAAACAATGCTGTACTTTACTTGGGCTGCTCCAGAGGGTCACAGCTGGATTCTGTGTTTAGGAAAGAGAATCAGGGAAAAGTAGATCTGGAAAGGGTCTGTTAATACCATTTGGCTCATGCCCCTTTCTGAGATAGGATTTCTGTGCCATTGTTTGTCCAAGCTAGACTTAAATTTTCTTCCGGGGTGAAGAGATTGCAGCCTTGCACCTTCCTAGTGCTTAACTATCCTATCACCAGAAGGTTTTCCTAATGTCTGAACTAAGTCTGTCTTTCGGCAGCCTAAGCTTATTATTTCTTGTCCTTATCCTACCCTCCACAGAGAAGACAAACATTTATTTGCTGGCTCTTAGCAGCAGCCTCTAGAAAAGCATTATTATGTCCTTCCTAGGTCATCTCTTCCCTATGCAAAACAACCTCCATTCCCCTCCTTCTTCTCACAGGCCACTGTTTCTAGACTGTTCACCTTATCACATTTCAATTCCCTTGTTTTGGCCCGTGTCTTTATTGAGGCATGAAAGTGGACCCAGCTGTTTCTCTGGGGAGGATATCAAGCCTGGGGCAGTGCTGCAGGGAGGAGATGGACCATTTCTCACACCCTACTAATACAGCCACTGCAGAACCCCATCCCAAGTCGGCCCAAGGGCTCTTTCTCCTGTTTGCACATTCCTTTGTGCATTGCTGCTATGCCAGCCAGTCCCTCCCACATTCTCCCACCTAAGGGCAGCATTTTGCACTAACCCCCTCCCACCCCCCCCAAAATTGATGCCTTTGTGTGGACCAAGGCCCCACACCTGGGTACACAGCTGTCTCACACCTCGACTGGGAGATCTTTGGACTTCAATGTGATCCCTGGGGATGAGGCAATGCAGAAGACAGGTGTTGCAGGGATCTGTCTAGACACAATTACTTCATTACTGAAAGCACTTGAAATATACTGGAGGCCTTGACTTCTCCCTCTACCTTATATTTTTCGCACCTGGTCAGTGCTACAGTATAAAATGTATTGCTTCTCTCCCATGAGACATGATTTCAAATAATGTCCAGTAACTTGTTTTTCTTACAACTACTTGTACCTGAGACTTGTGTCTATTTGGCTATGTCTTCAGTTGTGAAGTTACAGCTCACATTTCAGTCAAGTTTGTTTCGCTTCTGCTGAGTCCACAGGGACTCAGCTGATAGTTAAGAGACTGTACTTGATGTCTTTGGACTAGTGTTACCACCTTTTAGGGATAATCCTCCAATGTGCCTTAGCATTTTTCACGGTCCAGCCTGTCTGAAGTGTACTATAATCACAGTTCTTGCATGTCCTGAACATGGGTCCAATATACCATTAGAGCTGAAGCTCACTGATGAGTACCAACATATTGCACTCTTCACAATAATTCAATATGTTTGTAATTTTTTTTCTTCATGCACAGTGACCTTAAAAATGTGTTGAAGCAGCATTTTTATTATCTTAGTGATGGTGTTGGCAACATCATAAACCTATAATTCCTTCTTTCCTGCACTGGTCAAATCTGCCCGGTCCACTGATGTCTGACACACTTTGCAGCTTATAAAAGCAAGACACTAAAAAGATTTGCTCTCATCCCCCTTAAATGAGGTAAGCTGGTTTTGGCAGTCAGTGGTTTTCACCTCTGTCTGACCAGCTTTCATCAGTAACTGCTCCATGCTTGCCTCACACTGTGGAGCACACACTGTACTTGGCACTCCTTGCTACTACTGTACGATGCAGATCTCCCTGGGCAGTTGATGAGTCACTACTTCTCCCTGCTCCTGCAGCTCCCAGATGTCAGCAGAGCCACCCAGTAAAATTATATTTGGAGTTTTTGACAAATCTGAAGGAATTAAGTGGGGATCTGTTATTACTGTCCATTGCCAGGACATCATCAAACTGACACAATCTTATTCCTACACAAACACAGTGCCTGCAATCTATTGCCAAGGATTAAAGGAAATCCTGGAAAATTCATGTGCTAGTACTGTCTTGCCATTTTCTTCTTATTACTCTCTACAACCCTCTCTCCTCATACTCCTTCTACTCCTTCTTCAAAGAGGGCAGGGCAGAGATGAGGAAGATCTGGCCAAGATATTGAAATGTCTCTTTGAAAGGCACTTGATAAACTGTATTCAGTTAAGCAGATAACCTGTCACTCATAGAAGGAGCTTTAATGAGATCCATCTATGTGCTGCTCTTTATGATTAATTGTTTATTTGTTCAGTTTGTTTATTTTGATGATTGCCAGGAAAGTCAAAGATCTGGTGTATGGGTAATAGGGAGGAGAATGGAGAGTGGAAGAGGTATTTGGATTTAGATAGGGCTGTTGGAAGCATAAAGGTTACAAGTTTCATGATTTTGTGCAGAGATTGAGACTGAACTGGCTGAGACAGCAGCTGGATTACCTTGAATTAAAATCATTTTATCAATAGTTGTATTCTGCAAGCCTGTCAATTGCTCAGGCTTGTAAAATTGCACCATGTCATTTTTATGAGCCTGATGTCTGGAGAGCTATCTCAGCCATTAAAAAAGATGGTTAAAACTACATTGAATTATTTGTATGTAGCATAACGTTGCTGTTGGGTTGCTAGCCACTAAAAAACTTTCTGACATCGTCTCCAGTGTATCACTTCCTGCTGAGTAGCAACTTTTAATATAAAGTAGAAGCCATTAGCAATGCTATATGGTAAAGTGCTCAGAAACTGGCCTTACTCATATTTTGTTTGGCTGCCAATAGCTTTAATCAGAGTTACCTTTTCTGAGTCATCAGTGTGACTAATACCCTTGTGAGGCCACCTAGAACAGACCTTTTCTGAAATTGCTTGTCCTCTTCCCACAGAGCTACCTCTGATCCATAAAGGCAACTTTGGGAAATCCCTTTGGTCTTCCATTGTATCACAGAATTAAATCAAGTAAGTAAAAACATTGGTGTGTTTCCTTGGGGACATCATTAAGTGTTCTGCTGAAAGAAGGAGTGCTTGTCATTTCTGATGCAAAATAAAATTAGTTAAGTGACTTGCCTAAACTCCCATTTTGAAGCAGTGTTAGATCTAGGATTAGGATCAACCACCTGAGTCCCAAGAACAAGATTTATTCACTAAAAATAAAAAACCTCAGCTTCTCTAAACCCAGCACATTGGATTTTCAGATTCAGTCTAATTGGGAATATTGACATATCATTCCAAACATTCCACTCCATTTATACCTCCCTCTGCCAGTACACCTCAATTACCACATTTCTGCATGTATGGACCATGTGTTAATTTCAAAAGCCTTTTAATTCAGCAGAATTGCAGCTTGTTTGTAGGTATGGCAAGGAGAAGAGGTGTATTATACTACCAGTCATGGACCTTTTCTTCAGAGTCAAGAAGATTCAGAGTCATGTTCCTTTCTGTCTTTGGTGCAGAATGCAGTAGAAGACTTTTCCCACAAGTAGGTTATTTGAAGCTTAAGGTTATTTTAGGGAACATTATTTCCCATGGGATTCAGTTTTTCTGGGAGGTGAGAATTATATGTTAAACCCACGGCAGCCCAGCTGATTTTGTGAGGCCAAGTGCCAATGCAACTCATATCATCAGCCTTTATCATCTATAGATTAAAAAGTTACAATTAAAGACCTGGATAAGACTAACAAGTTGAGCTTGGCAGACAGAAGCACTCTTTTCTCAAATGAAATTCTAACTAAATTTTAAATATGTGAAGAAAGCCTACATTCACAGTGCAATATTGATTACAAAGAGTTAATTTGTATAATGAGTCAATTCTGAGAAATTCTGCAATGCCTAAAAAGTGAAGATTGCCTTGCACTGTGTGGTCATGTCCTTCTACGTTCTGCTCCATCATGCCATGAAAACTGCATTATTCTTGTTAACAGATGCTAAATGATTTTTTAAAGGACTAATTCTTTAAAGTAGAAGATTTTTTGACTGCAATTTACGATCCTTATACTTTGTTTATTCAGTTGTCATTCAGCAGTTTTGTATTTTCTGCTCATGGTGGGGAATGTTCACCCAGCTCTGTTTTAATATTATTTATTATAATTAAAATGTGTTCTTCAGTAAAGAATATATTTTCCCGATAGACATGCTTTTCACTTTTATCTTAAACTTTCAGTACCTGAAGTCCAGTAATTCTGACCAGGCAGTTACTCTTCAGTGCAGAATGAAAGGAGGAGAAAGGGTGTGCTGTGACTGGATGGTGAGGTGCAATTCTGGTAACCTACTGGGCATTTGTGTGTTTGATTGAACAAAGATACTTGGATATTTTCAAATTTTTGGTCTCTTGTTTTTGTTAAATGCAGCCTTATCTCAGCAGCTGCTCTAAGTATCAACACCAAACCTTACTAAGTGGCTGAATAGTCTTGCTTATTTGCTTATTTACCTATTTATTTATTTATTTTTCAGTGAGTACAGATTAGGCAGGGAGAAGGAAAACTCAGAGGAAAAGATGGTGGAAATTCCTGTAGTAGAGAAGGTTTTGTGGTGTACAAATCTTTGAATTTCTACATGCTCTGGCTTTGGCTCTCCAGAAAACTCTAACTTAATTTATGAGAAGGGGTACAAGAGAAGAGAAAAAAACTTTCAGGAAAATGTATGTGTGTGACTCTCCATGCTGCCAATTAGAGGGCAGAGTTCTGTTCTTCATGCAAGTGCAGATCCCTCTCCTCAGGCCTCCTGAGTGCTGTGGACCATCCGCAGGAGATGGTAGTTTCAAGAACTGCTGAAGTTTGATTGTAAATTTCATGTTCTTTCTCCTTCAGATGAGCATGTTCAAGTTGCTTTAAATTACTTTTCCCTGATCCAGATAGTTCATACTCAGGTTCTTTCATACTCAGGCTAAAATATAAAAAGTATGTATATATATATATATATATATACATATATATATACTATATATATATATATATATATATATATATATATATATATACTTTATATATATATATACTTTATATATATATATATATATATAATATATACAATAATTAAAAATATATTCTTCTTGTGAAAACTGAAAGAAAAAGGTAAGCCTTAATTAAGTTAGAAACAAATTTGAAAAGCGTAATTTTCTTATTCAACAGCTTTTCCTTGAATGTATTTTGCTTTAGGCACATGCACTCAAAGATACTGTAATGCATTTGTTTGCTTTTTAAAACAATTATTAAATATATTACAAATTCTTTACCTCTATGTGCAATCAAGAGAGCTTCCACCTTGTTCATCTTTGCAAAGTCTTTATTGCTGGTAATGACATGTTCACATGGAGGAATTGTAGTAAGAAATTTAAAAATTGCTGTGATCTAAAGCAAGTGTCAGACATTTCATAGAATGCATGTACAAGGGTCAGGATAGGTCAGTGTAAAGATTTTAGCAGAGGCATGTCTATTATGTATATGTTTCAAAGGAAGTTCCCAGGTACTTAGTGTGCTATGCACTTTTTTTCATGTAACTATATATGACCTGTCTCCAGGAAATTTATGGTTTTAGATTATGCAGGGCCTCAGATGAGCCCTGGATTATTTTAAGCCAAAATGTGCAAAGTTTACCACTTTTTACTCCCTCCCCTGAGGCCATGTTACATACCTTTGACAGCCTCCAAACAGTCACTTTATTTTTGCAAAACCTAGTCCCAGATCTCATCTAGCCTTCTTCTTCATCTGCCCAGTTTCAAAAGCAGGACACTAATGCCTGTGCCCACACATTTTGTTTTAAAAGGTCCTATCCATTTGCTTTGCTCTCAGTTTCTGTTGGAAAACGGAAAAGCTCACCTCACGCATGAAGGAGATATTTGCTGAAATTCAGCCTAGGGGACTTTCTGAGAGCATGACTTCTACCTTGCCTATGACCCAGGGGCAGCTGTTTTCTTTTCCTTACCTAGGAGTTGACTGGAAAGAATCTGTTTCTTTTACAGCTGTCAAGTGCATCTGACAATATTTGTCCTTGTGTTCATGTGCACACTGCAGAAGGCTGCAGAAGGCAGATGCTTCATCCTTTTGTTTTCCTGATCTCAGATTCCCAGGAGGTTAAAGAGAATTGAATAAAATGTAGAAAAACTTTAGCATAGGAGGTTTCAATATTGTTAAAGAGTCTAATATATTGTAATTGTTCAAGCCTTTGATGTTTTCTTGTGGGCCTGTTTCTCCCTCACTATGATTAAGTTCATGGTGAAGTCTAGATAAATATGACATTTAATGCAAGCCTATTCTTGCCTCTAGGGAGACATGCCTTGTTGAATGTGTTGACTTCACTGTGCTCTGAGAAGCACGATAAGTTCAACATGGTTATGCCAGGTCTTCCTAGCTCCTGTCCTGTTAATAGCTTAACATGTGTGTAAGTATAATAATTGTCAACTTAACACGTTTGTCTTCATTACAGCCCTTCAACAGACCTCAATTAATGAAGTCCTGTCACTGTGGCTTTGGGACAGAAAGGCCTTTTACAGTACAGGAAAAATAGTGAAATTGAGGGACAGAGACACCATAAACTTACATCTTCTGAGGTGTCCAGGTACCTAAGGTCTGGGTTTTGCATTAGGGTCTCTCCAGTGGCAAAGCCATTTAGAAATTTTTTCTGTTCTTCCCCACGGTTCCACCTGAAGTTTGTCTTTCCCCTCAGCCAAAGTGGTTCTGTGTTTGTGGGACTTCTGAGCTGATCATCATGTTGCAGAGAGAACATCCTGGCCCTCTATCCTTATCCAGCCCTTAATGAGGACAGATACCAATGGAAAATTTTCATTATAAAGATGGAAACAAAACCAAACTAGGATTCAGGTTTTGGTCATGGTGGCAGGATGGTAATCCCTTTGAAAAGAAGCAACTGCTCCTTGCTGTGCAAACAAGAGGAAGACAAATTTTCACCCTGCCTAAGGTGAAGAAATGTCATGTAAAAAGTGTAATCAACAGTTTTCTAATTTCTCTGTGTTTTGTTTGCCTTTTTTTCCCAGTCTGCATCTTTTAATGGCCTCCTTAATTCATGAATTCACAAACAGCCAACAGGAAGGAGCAGGGATTAGCTCCTAAAATCAGAGGCAGGGCAAGAGCTTTGCCCATAAAGAATTCATATTTTGGAATAATTTCCATGGGGATTAATGGGAATTTGGTATATAAAAACTAGAGGTATTGTGTGTGCATATCTGTCTATATTAGGTCAACATGAATACTAAAACCACTGTGTTCTCCAGTTGGTCACAACAGGCTGGAAATGGGGTCTTGCAGCTGATTTGCTGTTTAAGAGTGGAAATCCTTGTGTCCACAGCAAAACAAGGGCAAACTCCCATGGAGCCAACATGTTGCCTACCTGTGCCAAGGAGTCCAGGGTGGTGTCAGCTTTATGCACTGCTTTGCATAATTTTTATTTCTGCCCTCTCTACATAGGTTTTCATAAAGGACAGGTTAATGAGCACTAAGTGACATTTATTATCCAGACAGCATATCAGGGCCAGTTAGCCTGATGGATTGGTAGGAACATGTCTTAGCTCCATACCATTATTCAGTCCTTAATTATGAATTTTTCCTTAGTAAGTGCTGAAAACCATGCAAGGCTTTCAGATTTACCT
This sequence comes from Lonchura striata, assembly GCF_050655825.1. Taxonomy (NCBI): domain Eukaryota; kingdom Metazoa; phylum Chordata; class Aves; order Passeriformes; family Estrildidae; genus Lonchura; species Lonchura striata. Next base: position 77,472,554 of record NC_140705.1, on the reverse strand, counting down.
TGCATTATTTGTAAGGAGCAAGTGCTTCTTCTGCACAGTCCAGAGGACACAGTCTTCCACCAATATCTGTGAAGGGCTTTGATCTAATTTCTCATTTAGAAGAATTTAGTGTGCAGGGGCTGTGTCTGCATGCAGGAGAAGACCCAGGCAGACGTAGCCGTGCCAGTCCTTTAACTCTGCAATTCTTTAACTCCTTTAATTTTAAAATGTATCAGAGGTACTTTATTTTTCCAAGTATGGAAATCAGGACATGCCTGTAGTTTTATACCTAGAACTTACCTCTAGATGGGTTCATCCTCTTTACAGTCCTAGTCCTTTTTGCTGGATCAGCACACTTCTATGTACATGGTCAGAGGCTGGTCAAACTTCTGTAACAGCTGAGCTTCCTCCTCTAATGGGGTCTGAAAAAGATGTTTGTCCTCCCAGAAAAACGCTGCGGGTATCTCTGGCCAAAATAAAGCTCTGGTGGCATGGATAATCACTGCGTCAGGAAAAACCTCAAAGAGTATTTCTTTCTGCAAGTAGTGGAAGCAAAAGGACTCTAACTGCAACCTCTTAGCAACCACTGAGAGCCTTCTATCAAGTGAAAGAAAATTGTACTTTGATCCATTGGGAGATGCATTTGGATGTTGCTAGTTTTGGAATATTTCAGAGAGCCTTGGGGGGAACTTCTGGTGAGAGTGTTTACTTTGCAGCCACTACCTGTGGTAGCTGCAAACTGTCATGTTTATTTTTCCTCTCCAGGGGAGAAAAAAACCATGCCTGTTTCCAGTGATGATGGAGGCTTGCCCTGTAAAACACCTTCCCCTGTATATACTACAGTGTAATATTTGTGGGGAGGCAAAACTGAGCAAATCAGATTTGTTAACAACAAATAGAACTTGCTCCTCAGAGGCTGTTGTGGTGCAGCTTCCCCAGTTTAAAATGATGCTAATTTACTCTTACCTAGTTACCAAGGGGAGGCTTTGTGATTTCAGATATGTCACCTGCTGGAAATGACTAGAAGAGTGAAAAATATATTCAGTTCCTCAGTGAGTGTTTCTTATCCTTTTAAATGAGTTTTTGTGTGAAGAAGTATTTGATAGACTATAGCCAATGTAAGATAAATAGTTTCCCTGAGTTCAGGACTAATTATCCTCAGGGACACAGCAGACTGAAGAGTTAGATGAGCCAGAAATAAACTGGTATCTCTTGGCTATGGTGGGAAGTAGGCATTTACATTCCTACCATACACACTTAGATGGCTGTGGAGCTTGTTGCTGCTGGAGAGAAAGTGGATGGCTTTTTCCTAAGAGCCGCAACATGTAACAAAGAGCATGTGCACTGACCCTCTCCTTTGTGCACAGGTAGATATACACCACTGGCAGCACTTGCTGGCTATAGGTATTTCAAACTAAACAGGCTCTTAATATAGTCAAAAGAGAGAACTTTTTGTATATGTGGCATTGCACATGCTTTTCTTGTTTACGTAGCATACACATTTCTTACAGAAGGATGAGAGAGCATGCTTTTGTTTAAAAATCCAGGAATAAAATGAGGTTTTGTCATGTTTGCCCAGCGCTTGAGATCTTTTTCTGTTTTCTTTATCTCTTCTGTTTTTCTTAGATATTTTTCAACATTTGAGGCTCCAGGTTGTGACTGGAAGCAGAAGGGTAAATACACATTGAAACCAACCGGAAATCTCATGATAATTTAAAAGAAAAATTAATTTTTGCATCTTAGGGTTAAGGTGTTTGGTATTTTTTGCCTCCTAAGACAAAACTCCCCTTAAAGCCAAATGTTTGAGGTTAATTTCCTGAGTAAGTACTGCAAGATCTAGACAAATTTGGCAGAATAAAAAGTTAATTTGCTTCTTAAACTCCGGATGAGTATCTAAACTCTGTGCCACATTCCTAAAACAGATCATTCCCCGTGCAAGCCTCACTCTAGGAGAAACCCAGCCAGGCCATGCTGTGGGCTGTGCTGGGGGAGGCTCCCATAGGGTAGAGTTCACCTGTGGGGCCACATGGGACGTGTGGGAGCACCAAAAGCTTTCAATGGAGAGGGGCAGAAAGAAGGGAGAGGCTGAGAGGCAGAGGACTGGTGAGGGTGTGCAGTTCAACCTTTTTGCTAGCATTGCCATGGTGTGGTGTGCAGCTGGCAGGTGAGAAAAACCTGGAGCATGGCCCCAGCCAGGAGGGACGGGTGCAATCTCTTGGCTGGCTGCAGCACATCTCATTGTGGCTGCTATATATAGCTGGGGAGATGAAGTGTGATAGCACTCACAGCCCCCATCCTCCCTCTAGGTGTTTGAAGGGCAAATGCCTCCAGGGCAGAGGGCAGTTTCTCTGTGAGCTCGTTCAGGTGCTACTCAGAAACTGTTTTATTTTCTAATGAAAGCTCATGTCTGTCCCTCTGCCTAAACTGGGGCTTGGGCCAGAGCACAGAACACTAGCTCAGTGGTCCTTCACCCTGCCTCCTGGAGTAGAGCAAACACATCAGCTGCAAGTTCCTCTCACTGTCTGTTTGGAAGTGTTTGTTGATGAAGTTGCCAAATAGAGAGACATAAAAAGGAAAAAAAGTCCTAGCTTTAGCCAGTGGATTTGTGCTTAGCATGGTATATTAACGAACTGTCTGAGGGCTCAGAGTACCTTTGAGAGCAAGGTGTGCCTCGGGGAAGTGTGAAAATAGGGCTTGTCTAGCTGAAGGAGGTCTTTTGACATCATCTGTTCCTCTGTGCCCTCCAGATGCTGCTGCTGTCAGCACTGGGAACTGTTCACCAGCATCCCAAGGATTCCTAAATTTTCAATTAGCATTGTGAAAGCAAAGGCAGCATTCATAATTTGTGATTCTCTAAATGGAATGTTTGTGACCTCTGCATTCACAACTTGTAGTCACAAAGCTATAATTTTTTTGATTTTTGTCACATTTTGGTAAGATTAAAAAGCCCTACATTTATATTTGATCTTGCTGACTGGGTTGCAGAAATAATTTCTTCTTCAACTGGAATATAAAACTTTGGAGGTTTCATGTCCATTGGGATGTAAAGTAATTGATAAATTCCTATTTACTTCAACCACCAGTCAGGGAAGTTTTTATTTTCATTTTAGCAAAAAGGATTGTGTAGAGCACCCTCATTTTTTATGCTAACAGACATTTCAGAAAGAAAGCAGCTAAAACTGAGCCTCTGCCTGTTTGGAAAAAAACTATCCTTTTTCTAAGAAAATCAGAACTTGGTTTTTTGTCTGCAACTTTTATGAGGAGTAGCATTTAAAAGTCAAAATTTTTATGTTTTTATATTTTGAGATTTGCACACTTTAAGTAACTTTGATCAGCTTTGTGGGAGCTTTTGGGCTTTCAATCCTCTTATTTTTGAATGTGCATATCTGCATTTATTTTGGGAGTTGCTCTTCTAAATTGCAAACATTTACTAATGATCTTAAAATAGCTGCAGATTACATTTTCTCCTGGCCTGCAGGCAGAAAAGGAGCACTTGTCAATCACTTACAAAAACAAGAACAGTGACATGAACTGTGTTCATTTCTTGTAAAGATAAAGAAAGCCAAAGAAGAAACATTTTGAAGGTTAATTCTCTGAAATTCCTACATTAGAACATTTGAAGAAGGAGACTTACTATTAGTCGACTGTATTGATTTCTGCCACTAAGGGAAGTGGGAGAAAAAATATTTACTGTGTTAAACTGCTGAAGCTTTCAACCAGTTCATATTGAACACTGTGTCCTGCTCTCTTCTCGTGGTGTTCTCTCTGTGGAAGGGAAGACTGGAAGAGGCACTACAGCAGAGCAGTGAGAGGGAGCTGCTCTGTGCCTGCTGGCTTCCTCAAGGGCAGCAATCACCCCTTCTCACTGTTAGCAATGGGTCACAAAATAATCTTCACGATGTGACAAATCAAGTGCTGCTGCAATTAAAAAGGGGTCATTGCTGCTTTTTGGTCTTGTTCGTCTACATGGCCTTCCTAAATGCTATGAGTACTTGCAAGTACAGTTACTAACATGGCAAAAAAATTAGTTCTAGTTGATTTGTTTCAGGCTGCTTGATATTTAGGCTGATTTGCCAGAGAAATTTTGTTGTTGGGAAAACTGGAGTAAGTGTCTTAGTTTTTAGGGTGTTTTTTGTACTTTTCTCCTCATTTGTTTACAAACATTAAACCTTAAACATGGACTGTTTGCTTCCTTAACAGAAGGCAAAGATAAACAAGCTCAGACTTTTAACTAAACTCTTAAACTTGAAGATTGACAGATGGATAGATGTATTTTATAGTGGGGCTCTACTTGGAAAAGTGGCTGGGTAATGATGGTGTCTTCTTCCTCAGCATGACACTGTGTGCATTCAGTCAGATCTTTATGGCTAAAATAAGTCTTGACTGCTTTTTACTCATTAGCTCTGCAGAGGCTACATAGCTAAGCAGCAAATATAGCTAAGAGCTAATGAGCTATATTTTCCAGTGGTGAGCACTGAAGCCTCAGCAGCTGAGACTTCTGCAGACTATTGATTGCCCCTTACAACAAGGGGGTAGTAGGCGCAACACCATATTTCTCAAAAGAAATTAATTCCAAATAAACCCAAACCAGCTGCCTGTGTACTTGACTTTTAAGTTTTAATACGATTCTAGGTCTGAAAAATCAAAATTAAATAGAAGGCTGAACTTGAAAGACCAATTTAAGTTCACCCTTTTAAGGCTGCACTTTAAGACACATTTATTTTAATCATTATTAATTTTTTGGTAACCAATAGTTCTTTTAATGCAAATTAGATTTCACATTGACACTAAATAGATGATATATTATATATAAGACTTCCTAGATTTGATTATTAAAGCTTTTACTGTAAGAGTTCAATGCTGAATCATTAGTGTTTGAAACTGCAGTATGTGATAAGTTACTCTAATAGATTTTCTGCAATGTTCCTGAAATTAGTCCATGAATTTGTGATCTTCTTTCAATTAGATAAAAGTGACTGCTGTGACTGTAGAAATCTGAAACAGAAACTGAAAAGAAGATATGATGTTTTTGTAATTTTTGAAAATTACAAGTACAAATGGGAGAGCATGGGGAGCTGTAATGGGAACTGCACATGCTAAGTCCATTTTCATTAATAAAGTAGTTAAGCAAATGTTAAGGGATGAGAGCTGATGAACAATAACACCTTTATACGTATATTAAATAATCTCTGACATACTGAATTTTAACATTACTGATTTGGTAGCCAATGGTAATGATGGCATGACTGAAATACAGGTATTTCTCAATATTATTAAAGAATTTGACAAAATACCTGCAACCTGAACAATTCTTTTGCATTGTCTCACACATGGAAAGGGTCTAAATAAATGGTGGTGATTTGCAGCAAAATATTGAATCCTGGAGGTGCCCAAGTGATGTGGTACGACACATCACAGTGTAATGTTTTTTTACTAGTGTTTAATAATTTTTGCAAGAGAAGTGTAAACTGTACATTAATTATGTTCCTCATGGACTAAATGGGGAGGTATAGCAGATGATGTACTGATCACCTTATCACTAACCTGGTATAATTTAGTATAGTCCAACTAAAAGTGGGAAATTTATTTACTGAGCTGGTATGTGGATCTGTGCTTTACTTCTTTCAGACACATATATCCGTTCTTTTATGTCAAGGCTACTGGCTTTTTTGTTAATGGTTTTTAAACTGCTTGTAGATGATAAGTGCAAATAAAACAATTTTATTAAGGATGAAAAGAGGAAGTGGATAAATATTGAGGCTCACACAGTGATACAAAAAGGATCAGAAAAGGCTGACAGAGCAGGGACAGCCTGCTGCTGAGCCAGACATCATTCTTTGGGAGTCATATGTTTGCAGGGTGTGCTCAGGGCCATCCTGTGGAGAATGAGGAGGATATGGTCATCCACAGAAAAGTCTTGTACAAATGATACAGTCTGATGTTTTGTAAGAAAATGTCTCTAGTTATTTTAGTTCTGTTTCCACCCTGGTAAGGACTCTCTGAAGCTGAGGAGACCCAGCTCTCTCACAGGGCAGAGGGGGAAGCAGGGGAAGACAGAAATTCCCCTGTCTAGGGTAGGCCTCAACTTTTTTGGTCCAGAGGGTGGGTGTGCGTTTCTCAGCCAGAACTTTCTGGAAAGGAAGTATTTTTATGTCAAAATGAGTTTTAAGGATTTTTAGTGCCTACACTAGACCTCAGCAGACTTTGGGTGTGACTGGAGGATGGCAGAGTTGAGGGGTGACTTCAGTGAGAGCTGAGCTGGCTTCCATCAGAGTGTCTCAGGTGTCAAAAGTACAGAAGTTGCAGGGCAAAATCTTCAGCTTTTGCTCCAACTAGCCAAATTAAAATGAAGCAGCTTCTTGTGCTCTGACTGCATGTAGGGCAGGTGCAGGCCAGAACAAGCTTCTTTCCCCTAGATCATGTTTTCATATAGAGGAAAGAGTTTAGAAGAGCAAGTTCAAAGGCAGTCCGGACAGCCAAGGCCAGTGCATCTGAGGCTGCCAAGAATGGTGCTTGTAATCGTAGCAGTATTTATCACATTGCAGTGGAAATGAAAACCCTGTAACATCTTCCATGGACCCTTAAGATGCTTGGAGGCAAGACAAAATTTTGATTTAAACCATTGGCTTAAATTATTAAAAGCAATAAGAGTGCCTTGAAATATCTTAGGTATTATAACACATTTTTTCCTCTTGGCTCTGGTGTCAGCATGAAAACTTTTAGGAGAGTAGGAAATGGGGTGGTAGAAGTGAGTATGCAATAAACTTGTAGAGGAAGTTCTTGCCTAACAACTCCTAAAAGGCTCCATGTTATCAGTGGTTTTAGCTAGTGAGATGTCTTATTTACTTCTTTAGAGTTTTCCATATTGATTGGGCCTAAATGTGCTCCTTTTACAAAAATGTCCATGGCGGTGATTAAGTCTTGCATAAAAAGTGCTGTAAATTCTTGTAAGCTCTAGGAGACTCTTTAGCAGTCACTCAGCACCAGCACTTCTCTGCCAGGACCCCGTAAATCAGGTACTATCTGGCAGTTTTAAGTTAGTTTCCCTATTTTGTCTATTCTTTGAGCAAGTGCTAGAGACAACTGCAGTTGGCTACATACACAGTCATCTGCAATGTCTTCGGTCAATTCAAGGCTGGAAAGTTTGAAAAATAGAGAGCATTGCGGTGGGGATTGAAAGTCTTCCTCCTTCTGCCTCCAGCCTCAGGCCCAAACCCATGAAGAGGCAGCTGCTGGAGCAAACAGTAAAAAAAGAGGATGGGTTCACATTTTGGCAGGTGCAGGGTGATGTTACTCCTGCAAAGCTGGATTGACATGCACCTAGCAGTGCAGGGAACGTGCCTGGTGTTTCTCTACATACAGGGGAAGTTAATCCTTTATAATGTATCCTCTGTGGTGTCTTCTGGGCTGCTGACTCAGATATAGGGAGGGTAGGTGTGGTCCACTTGCTCTTGATTGCTATGTGGGACACTACCTATTAAGGAAGGAGATGTTCCTGACCATCTTTCAACATCAGAATAATTTTTTCTGGACCTCCCAAGTCTGGATTTACCTTGTTTACTCTTTTCTCACAGTCAAGAGCACCACAGTTTGCCTTTCAATCATGAGAGTGGCATTTAATGGTGGGCCTTGTCTTTTTGTTGATGGAGAACCCATCTACCAAGGTGCCAATGCCATTGGATTCACTTAGACATGCCTAAGTTACACCTGACAAGAAATTAGTGTGCTGCCAGCACCCATCTGATTCTCTTCTGCTTCTCTGCTGCTGCAGCACAAATTATATGGCTGAATATATTTCATGGTTCTTGGACTCAGATATATTCTGCACATGTCAAATATGATCTGATTATTAAATGTTGACCCATGGTATGATTTGCTATGTGTTTGATATGCAAACCTCTTGATTACATTGAATGACTTCTTCAGTGAAGAAAAATGGATTTTAGGGGACAATTTGTTTGAAAAATTTATTGGTAAGCTAGCTTGAACATAATGTGTGGAAGACTTTAAATTCCTGACTAAAGTGTGTAGCAAATTTCATTCAGATTTTTGCTATATATATTTTTAAAAATGTATTTTATATATATATATATATATATATATATATATATATATATATATATATACACACAGTTTTTTTTTTTCTCTTGAAGACAAGACTTGGGCATTTCAAGCTTTGAAACAGTTCTTTCTGTCAAGGGCACAAGTCCATAAGTTGTGATTTTTGGATCTGTACGCTACTGAGCTAGTCAGGAAGGTGGTAAAATTTTAAACTAGCAGGGGTATGCCTGAGGCAAGCTTCAGGCATACTGGCATCATATCTGTCTTCCTGTTTTGCCAGCAGAAAAGTGGTACCATATAGACTGATTAGAGGAACATGGACAAGGGAAAGAGTAGATTATTCCAGATAAAATAAACAAATAAAACCTTCATGAAGTAGCAAGCTTTTTGAGATTATTTTTTTTCCTGGAAAGGTTTTTTAGTGCTCTAATTTGAGAGTTTGCTATCAACTGCTGTGCCATTTTCACCTGAGATCATGTGAATTGGCAAGTTTTAAATAGGACTATTCCTGGTTTACTCCCATGTAAATGAGACACCTTGCCAATGATATCAAAGACTTTTTTTTGTAAACCATAGAGTTATATCAAGTTCTTAATTCCACACAACAAGAGAAGTGAAAACGCATTTTCTACCTTGTTCTTGATCACATGTTGTGCTGCAACATTTGTGAAACTTATAACCAGATTATGATTTTTAAAACTTGATGATCTTTAAGACTTCATATTCATTGATTTGGACCTATCTTAATATTTAACATTGACATATAATGCTTTCCATATGTAAACATACTCTTTACCTTTAATTTTCTATTAACCATAGGGAGGGTAACAAGAAGATGGAGCCAAGTTCCTCACAGTATTTCATGCTGGGTGAGTAAGGGATAATAGACATTAGTTGAAATGAGATGTTCAAGTTGGCACATAGTCAGACAATGGAGCAGGTTGTCCAAAGAGGCTATGCATGCTCCATCCTTTAAGGTTTTTGAGGTGCAGATTGAGAACACTCTGGTCTCCATCTTGTGTCTCACCCTGCCTTGAGCAGATGGTTGGACCAGAGACTTTCTGGGGTACCTTGCAAGCTGAATTCTTATGATTTTTAATTGCTGGTTTGTCCAGTCTAGTTACAAAAGATACTTTGGTCAGTGTTAGGTGAAGATGAAGGCCCTTTCCCAAACTGGATATAATTTATAAATACAGAAGGGAAACTAAGATGTTGCCATCGCTTGATGAAGATTGTTGTTTAGGAAGACATGAATATAAATTGTAAGGATAGGAGTTGAACTCGCTCTGACACATTGGACTTATACATATTTTTAATGTAGTTCTTAGGTTAGATTGGCCAGGGACTAGACTTCATTCCTTTTCATTTCACAGTCTCTCCAGAACAGCAGTGCAGTGAGCAGTTTAGTTGGGTTTAAGTGGTAGCAAAAGCAAGCACAAACCAGGTAAGCAGGGATTTACACTGACAACTCTCTACTGTGTCACAGTCATTCCCCTGGGACTTCATTCTTTGAAATCTTACAATTTTTTGAAGAAACTTCTCATCTGTTTTTAGCTTTTTGCTGATGGTTAAAAAGACATTCAGATCCCACTCTTGAAGTTTTTTCCCCTCTTTCATTTCATTTCATTTCTGCCACTTGAGCTATGATTTTCACTTCTCTTAGCAATCCCCACAGAACTCTTTTTGTCCTCCTTCCTCTGATGCTGTAGGCAACACAAAATGAACCATTTGCTGAGAACAGCTTTTGCAGTATCCCAGCTGCTACTTTCAGGGATCCACTCACAACTTCTCCAGGCTTTCTTGCTTAGTCAAAAATCCCTGGCCTGAACTCCCATCCATTTCTAACCTTCACACTAACTTTTTTCCTCCAAAGATCAAATTAATTCTAGCTCTTAACTTGACTTTAGTGGATTTACTGCTGGAATCTGAATACCTCATTGTCTTTCACTTCTGAGTACTACTAGTACTAAGATAACTGCAGTTTTATGAGCTTCTTATTTTGAGACTGCCATTAAAAAACAAGCACTTTAGTGCCCTCTGATACTTGAGCTTTACTGTGGTATTTGTAGTATCTCCTACAGTGAGAACAAGAAGTATTACAGTATAGATAAAATTTGAGGTACCGTAAATGTTACATTTATTTTAAATGACCCATTGCAACCACACAAGAAAGATATACTTAATACTTTATTCTGTAAATATAAAAATTCATCCAAGACTATGTCCCAGGAAAGTGAGAAAGAAGTAACATTTCTTTCTCTCAGAGAAATTGCTTCTTGTGTTAATGAATTACCTCTAGATCTTGTAATTCTTAAATTTTTCCATGATTAGAGACCTTAGGTGTCTTGTTCCTACTGCCTCAGCCTGCTGTTAGGGGAAGACCATCTTTGCAAGCACCTGACCTTAACACGTGGAGTGGAATACACACCTCTAAACTGTGATGGCTCCAAATCTGAAGGGAAAGTGAATTACCTGAGATTGTTTGAATCTTTCAACCCAAATGTCTGAGCAACAGTAACTTTTGCTTGTTTAATTCTGGGTATAAGTAAGGAAGCTTCAATTGTTAAATTTGCCTACCAACTGAGAGAGACTAATTTTTAAAGCTGCTGCCATAGATGGAAATTTAGAGAACATTCCCAAGGCTTTTGAAAATTGCAAGGAAGTTTGAAAATATTCTTCATGGGAGGATTTTTTTTATATTCCTGTTTTGAAGGGAACACAAAGCAGTTGAGTTTATAATGAAAGAAAGTCCTGCTTAGGAAGATATTGCTTCCACGCAGCTCAACTCCTCCCTTTGTTGATTGAAGAATATGGCTGTTTTGGTCAAAAATCCTAGAAGAGTTTCAGTATTTTTCTACCTGTACTGAATGTATCAGGAGGAAAGAAGGCAGATAAGAGCCCTCTATTGCTGCTAGTGCCCTTGAGAGTCACAAACACCACTCTACTCTGCAGGGCAGCTCTAAGTGCAGCTGTGGATGTCCTTGTTTAGATCTCTGCCTGCTGCTTCATCCTTGTGTCACATTGTACTGCGTGGACGTCCTGGCCTCCAAGGAGCAATGTGCTGCCATGTACCCACCTCCTCAGCTACAGCCCAAGCCTAGGTCAGCATCCAGGCAACCATAACAGCAAGTGTTAGTAGCTGGGCAAGTTGAGTAGTGCATGGCAAACCCTGTTATCCATGTCTGTGCTTCTCCTGTGGAATAGGATTTTGCCACCTCTGTTTTTACTCAGTGCTAAAATGCTATGAGACAGGGTGTGCATAGAGATGTGAAAAAGCTGTTGCAGTGCTGCTTTTTGTCAGTTCTTTGTGGTTTGGGTCATGCTGATAGCACTCCCCTGGTGCTAAGAAGTTCTGTGAAAAGCAAATTAAAATAAGTACAATTTGGTTGTAGAAGACATTTTATAAATTATTTTTACCTAGTTGTATTTGCAGTGTCAGGAGCAGGGCTAAATAAAATAATCTTTCCTGATTTGAACTAGCAAGGTGGCTTCCTTTATGATGCTTTTGAGCCAAGGTAGTGAAAAGTGACTAGAAAATTTGGTGCTCAAATGAAAAATAATTGGAGGTCTAATCTTCAGAACAAAGGTAAATATCTCTTTTGGAAACTGAACAAACAGTTAGGGGAAGCTCAATAAATGCTGCCATCCTTTCAAGAAAACCTAGACCATAGGCCTTTGAGGAGAGGTATCTGTGATTGCTTTGTAAATGCAAGTTGGCTGGTTAAATTAACTACACAATTTCTCTAGGATTCTTTTGTAAGGATTGGAGACACTGTTTATTCCAAAACTGGTGCAGGGAAATGACAAGGAACATACCTGGAGGCCTTAGAGAATGGCCAGCTACTGCAAATGGCTGTTAAGTGAGTGGGCAGTGCAAACTCATCTGAGAAGGTACATGGGTATCCTTTATTTAAGTATTGCTGCTTTTTGTAATTAATTATACAGTTATGTGTAAAGCTATTCAAATATAGTTATGTCCTTAAATTAGGAAATGCAATAAATGTAGATGGTATTTGAATGCTACAGTGTGCTTTATAGTCCTCAGTCATTAAGGAAATTCACTGTGTGAGTGTTTCTGTGGCATGCATGCACATTTAGCTTTCTTCATCCCATCTGGTTAACTGTGTTGCTTCCTCAAAGAGTACAGTGTATCTTTAAATCTCTGTTACACCACATTTATTTGATTTTTTTAAAAGGAAACATTATTCTTTTAAACTTAAAAAAGATTATTTTTTTTCAAATCTCTTTCTGTAAAGTTCAAAGGTGCTTTGACATGCTTTAAAAGTTCAAACCAACTGTAACAACAAAAGCAAACACAGATTCTTTTTCCCCCCAAACTGGAATATAGAGAAAAATTATTCCATTGCAGACATAAATCTCAGGTGTATCATGTTCTCAGCCCCTATTTTTTTTCTCCTATTGGACACCTGAGGAAATAAAGGTGATTGTAACATGAAGGAAAGAAAAAGTAGTTCAAGTTTATATTAGCCAAACATGGGAAGAGAAGCAGGCAGAAATTTATGAAGTCTGAAATGCTTTTTTTGGAAAGGACTATGACAACTTCTTTGTCACCAGCAAATAGGTTACATTTTAACTTGATGGTTCTTCTGCCCAAATGCTCCTGTAGTAAGGCAATACCTTGAATAGCGATTTTGCTTTTCTGTCAAAGATTCTTGGGTTCATGTATCTAGAGGCCAGAAGGACCTATGATGACTTCCTAAATAAAGCAAGTAATAGGATTAAATTCACTGATGTTTGCAGAAAGTCCCTAACTCCTATTCATGAATAGGTTTTAGTAGACATCTGGTTTTGTTTTAAACACACCATATAATGACAAATCAACTGGATCCCACAGGAAACTGTTCACATAGTTATTTCTTTCTTAAAAGCAAGCATTTTGTGTTGCATTTGAATATTTCTATTTTCAGCTCCCTGGTGTTTCTTATCTCATTATCCAAAGATGTTAACAAGCATTCAACATCAGGCTCAGATGAGATCACTGGAGCAACTGTTGCCCCATCTGCTCACCCACCCCATCCCAGAGGCTGCTGCCCAGCAGAGCAGGGATGGCTAAATGTCTCCTGAAATGGCATAGTTTACAGTGATAAACTCATCTTGGGCAGCAATTTACAAGGAAAGAAGACATAACTGGTTTTGCTGGAGCCACAGAGTTTGATCTTTGGCTGCATGCATATCAATACTTTAATGTACAGTCTGAGGTTCCTCTTATCTCCATGGAGGTAGTTATGATCAAATATCTTTCTAACCTTCTCTTTTAACAGACTGACCTCTGAAATGTGCCTGTAATGACCCTGTAAATTTGTGCCTTTGAGACCCTCAATTTTGTAACTTTTTTTCTGGGACATATTTTAACGTGTGGACATGACACTTTGATAACCATTTCTGAACAATTATCCAGCAGTATGTGTTAATCTCAAAGACCTCTCCTCACTGAAAAAAGGTAAGCCTGTCTCACAGAGGGTTCTTTTCAAATACATTTCTCAATTCTGCAAGTGTGACATGGTGCCAGACTACTACAGAAAAATGTGGGTTATGAAGCTTTGGTATTTAAACACCACATTTGAATACCACTGAGAAAAAAAAAGCAAATGACAAAATTAAGGACATTTGATTTACATGTTGTTTCTTTGTTTTTCAGTACTGTAGTGGGAAAAGCTAACTGAATACAAAACTTTTACATTAAAAATACTTTTCTTTTAAGGAGAAGTACTTTCTTCCAACATGAAGTTAATAGTTTAAAGCAGGATATTAGGACTGTCCATTTCCATTTGTAAATTCACTGGAGTAGCTGTAATATATTGGATGACCAAATTAACATGTTTAATGAGAACATCCAATATATACATGTAAAAGCTCATTGTTTTTATGGTCACTCACTACACAGCAATTCAGTGAAGTCAGCAGTGTAGGCTGAATTCAACTCACTTTGCTGTGAATTGGAAATCAGAAATATGAGCCACCTTGCATTGCTGAAGTAGGTAAAGTTCATTAATGTTCATTTTGGGAATGATTTAATGACGAGCAGTTGATACATTGCCAGCTCATAGTCACTCAATATCAACTCATTAGCAGGAAGCTGGACTCTGTGTGAGTTGTTCTGAGACTTATGCTTCAAACACAAGAGTAATGATTTTATTAGAGGAAAATAGTTTTCAATATAAGAAACCATATTTTAAAAATAAGGTGAGAGTTTATAGAAGTACTGTTGGAACTGCCTTGAAATTGCTTTCCAGGAAAGCTCTCACCCATAAAAAATACAACACGAATAACAAGGTATGTCAATGTCTTTCTCATGCTAACACAAAACCACTATTCTTTGTAACTGCTAGGAGCTGCTTATGTAGACTTGCTATCTTATACTTTAGATCTAGGAAATCAACACTGAATTTCATTTAGACTCAGTAGAGAAAAACAAATCAGTAGCACCATATCAAAAGCACAAACTACATCAGTTTATGTACAACATTCAACACACTTGAAAGCACACCACCCACAGCAACATCTCCCAGCATGTTAAAAGCTTCCAATGCTACCTTCTCTACTTTCTTCCCCTCATTTAGAGTGTGTTCTTTAAAAAAAGACAAATAACAAACTATGTTTTCATGATTCATTTTTCCCTTAATCTTGGGTCTGAAGCACTACCTCTACTTATTTTTTAGATATTCCTGTGTTCCTTCCTTTATTTTCTCAAGCATCAAACAAGGTGATCCATAAACTCCATTCCTTTGGCATGTACTTTGCCACTCCTGAGACATTTGTACCCCACAGACTCACATCTCCTTCCAGTTATGTTACTTGGGGATCCCAAATACCTGAGATTATCTTTTAATTGTTTGCATAACCAAATCACTGATATATTGACTTTTGTTTGTTTTAATTTATCTCCTTAAACAAGCAAAAAAATACTGAAAGATAACAACATTGTTGGCTGATTTGACTGCGTGACATTTGATATAATCCTCATGGGCTACAAAGCCAGCATCAGGTTTGCAATCACAAGAGGTCATCTCTAAAAACTCAAGGAGGAGGAGGAGAGCTGTTGGTGCTGGGAAAAAAATTCAATTCCTGTAGTAAAGAATCATTTGTTTCGGTTTATTCACTCCAGTGACATATATGAAGGCAATGACTGTAAATCAGCTGTCAGCTGACAGCAAAAGACTTCACTCCAAAAAAAGAAAAAATTGCAAACTAGGATCTGTCAGTTTCACGCCTGGTAGTTTTAAAAATACTAATAAAAACAGGAAAATGTGTGACAGGAAACTGATTTATACAAAAACCCAGCAAACCTGTGTTATTTGTAGTGTAAAGTTTTCTGCCTCTTACAAATGCATCTCAAGAAAAATCCATAGCCTGCAAATCTCATTATCCTATGGATATTTTAAGATGTCCTTGCTCACGTCTGGACTTTGGGGATAGATCCTGCTTTTGCTAGACAAGTCAAAGCAGTGGATTCTTGTGTGGTTTTTGCCTCTTAGGTGGATAGCTAGCTCTTGTTGCTTAAGAAGAGAGAGCAGAAGCTGATCATGTTTTTGGATGCAGAGGTGTTGCAGTTTCCCTTTGCAGGCAAGCCAGTAGCTGTGAAAGAATTGTGAAGAGAGGAGACAAGTGGAGCCAGGAAGTCTCAAAGATGACACCAGAAGGAAATTCTTGCTGAATTTTTGGATGGTTGTATCAATTTTGTGTTCCTAGGAAAAAAACTATTTTCTCCTGGTATATTTCATTTGTTCAAGTAGAGTCATTAAAAGCATGGGAATAATAATTTGTGAGGTAGCTTGTGATCCATGCTGCTCTTTCCACTCCTTCAGCCTAGCTCAATTTAAAAAACTTCCTACATTATTGTCAAATTCTTCTTGCAGCTAAGAAGATAAATGCATCAAATTGTCTCCTGTTAACAGGTAAATTACAGGTTCTCCCTACTGGAAGAGCGAACAAGTGCTTTCTGTACATGGTAACAGTTTGTTTTCATTGAGTTTGCACTGAAAAATGCAAATAATCCCTGTGAAACAGTTTAAAGAATGGAAAACTGGGAAAATTACGAACTTAATGTTTCACTTTTTACCAAAAATGGTTGTCATACTATGCCAGGCACTTTAATGAAGAAATTAGCAATAAGCATTTAGGAGTGTATCTTCAAGAGAATTGTTAGCAGCTTATGCATACAAAATATTTGCACTGGAGAAAGTAAAAGTTAAGTTGATGAACAAAAGGTGTGGTATTACATTCAGACAAGGCAAAGTGTGCAGCTAAAGAGAGGCTATGCATTTCTATACTACAAGCCACCACTGTTTTGTAACTTGTAATTTTTCCTTCCTTTGAATAGTCTCATGTATGGGCCTGGGTCTCTTTTAGGTGATGGCAACTACCTCATGCTCAGGAACATATTTTAGAATAAGGAGATTTATGCTTACATCTCTTTTCCATGCCTTAAGTGTGCAGTTTTAATAGAAATAACACAGGATTTTGATGATGGGTGTCAATGTTTTCTTAAGGGTGCTGGATGTTGGTGTTAAACACTGTTCATACAGGGCTGCTGGCCCAGCTATAAATGGTACCTGGCCATGAGAGTTAGAGCCCCAGAAAGCCAGAGGCCGTGGTACCTCCTTGTCTGCCCTGCTGTGCCTCCTTGTCTATCAGCTGTTGAGCAATGCAGCCAGGCTTGGCCACACCTTTGACCTCAGCTTCATCACAGTGCTGTTTTCTTGTCTGCTGCAGGAGGCTCTCATAATGAAGCTAAATACTGCTTTTCTTAGTTTCAGGAATACAAGCTACTGAATAACAAGCTACTCTTGCTATTCAAGGCAAAGAAAGCAGAATCTCCTCTAATTTCTCTGCTATTTCCCCTCCTTCCTTTATAATTTTAAACTTTTTTCACTATTCCCTACCAGCTTGAACTGGGTGGAAAATCAGCACTTCCTGTTTCCTAACGCCAGGCTGTGATGAACACTTTGCACTACATTGCAGCCTTTCTGCTGGATTTGGTTCTGACATAAACTGGTAGGACATGCTGTCACTTGTCACTCACATGATGTTTTCCTTGTGAATGGGTTCTTCGACATCCTTTTGCCCAAAGGATAGTCAGACACTCTTCTCTTGCCTGCTCTGTTTGTTAGCTTTCAGCGCTCATTGCTCTGATTGTGCCAGATGCAGAGAGGCAGTTACTCCCCTTAGAAATTTGCAGTAGCCTTAACCGAGGACACGGACAAAGGTATTTTTGTGATCCGAGGAAGACATTAAGCAGCTGAGGTAGGAGGGAGATGATGGCACCTATGAATGAAGCTGGTGCCCTGTGGAAACCTTAGCTAATTACCTCTGGATGAAGAAGCTGTCATGGTCCACTGGCCAAACTGTTGGACGCTGCTACCTGAGCAGTTCCATGGGCTCTGGGCAAGGAGCCAGTGCAGCTTCCAGCCTTTGCCAGTCCATTAGCTGCAAGCTACTAATATGACACATCCCTCACGACTTGTGTCCTCTAAAGGCAGTGCTGGATTCAGTCCCAGATCCAAGCTCCTACATCATGTGCTATTTTCAGATTTTAATTTTTTTATTAGGAACAAACTAGCAGAAACAAAAGCCGAACTATTCCTTGCTGCTCAGCAAGAACAGACAGTTGACACTGTGGTGCCTGTTTCCATGTACAGCAGCGCTGGTGGGAAGTGCCAGCACACTGCAAACCTCACTGTGCTGCTGATGCCATGCCCCAAAGATCCATTCCACAGTCACCTTGAGAGAAGCCTGCCAGAGAATGGTGTGGCAGCCCCAGGCTTCACTTCCAGGGAAATACCTCTAAGGGCCTGAACAAGCACTGATGTAAGCAGAGAAGAAAAAGAGCTTGCCTAGACCTTGCTTGCCTGGAATGTGAGGGTGTCTACCTGTGCTAATGCTTACTTGGGGGCAGCAGAAGGCAGGAGGCCCTGCACAGTATCTCTGGGCTGTGCTGGCAGCAGGAGGAGTAGTTAAGGACTGGTGTGTGCTTCTTGCTGGTACAACCAACACTTAACACATTCACTTCTAAAAGGACACCTCCCCACTTGTGTGAGACAGCTCAAAGTTATTTTAAGCAGGCACTAGCCTAGTCCAGCAAAGCCCAGACAAAACTGACATCTCTAAATGTGGAAGAAAAATATCTCAATGAGCACAACAGTGAAGAGTCACTATCCCAGTCAGCCAGAAGCACAGCATCCATCCCACACTGGCCATTAATCTCACAGAGTAATGAGTCTGGCTGGGGAAACTCCTTTTCTCTGGTGGAAAGAGACAGCTGGGCAAAGCCCTGCCAGAAACAGAGCACTGGTCAGGCTGTGACAGATGTTTGCAGGACAAGTAGAGGTTTCCTGGAGGAAAGTCGACCTGTTGCAGAGTTCAGGGCTGTGCTGAAGGACCATGGCATCATCTGGCAGCACTGCCATGGCTGTATTGCTTTGCTTTGAAAAGGAGAGGAGGCATTTACCAGGTGCATGACAGGTAAAACAGCCAGAAACAGCCCTGCAGCCATCTGAACAACTGCCATACCAAAACATCAGTCAACTTTGCCTTTTGTAGTTTTGCTCTCTATGGACTTGTTTTTTAATGAAGGATACATTCCTCCTATAGTCTATAGCATTTAAGCAACTTTTCCTCCTGGAAAACTATTTCATAGGAAACCTCACAGCAGTGACAAGTAAAAGATAGAGCCATATCAGCATGCTGACTTCAGACATAGAGCTGTCACTTGGCCAAAAGTGCCTTCTTCATCAACCTTCAGAGCCCAGCAAAACTCATTCTACAGACTTCATCCCACTACAGAGATGCTGTACATAGGCACTGTCTGCCCCCGTTTCACTCTGGAAGGGCAACTCCAGCTGCCGTGGCTATTGGCAGCAGGGACCACAGAGGGCCAGAGGTCTCTCACCTGAAGCCATTCTATTGTTAATGGTGGAAACAGCTGGTTCCACTTCCTTAGGCTATTTGTTACTGTTCCTCAGCAGCTGGCTCTCAGCCTGCAGCTAAACTGATGAAGGAACCTAGGAAGGCACTGCAGTGGTGTTGATCTCCTGATGCCCTTGGGTTGTTTTTCCACAGTGAGTAAAGCTTACCTAGCTGGAATATGATGAGAATTGCTCTCATGGTCTGTTCATCAGCTGTTTTATGTCTATTTGGACCTTTAGCTTGTGCACCATAATTGATGGTAATTGTGCAAATAATATTTTAGCCTTGTACAAATGTTTTTGTAGTAAGTGACCACGAGCTAAGAAAGGAAGAATTTTGATCCATGTGTTTTTTCAGTTTTCCTGAATACGCTCATGTTGTTTAACCTTCTGGTGCCTAGAGTCTTTTAATATTTGGATATGTTGGCTTCTACTCAGAAACAGAGTTGGTGTGCATAGTTTTTCCTGTACCATGACCATTTTCAGCCAAGGGTCATATGACCTTCCATTTCAGTTGACTGTGGTATGTTAGACTATAAGCATGGATAGCTTGTAGAGGTTATGGTCTGTGTTCACCCATTGCTTTTGTGTTAGTACCCTCTGTGGAGGAAACAGACTGGCAGCTACTGTTGCTACCAGGGTTACTTTATGCCTCACAGCTCTGTTATGCACCCACAGTTGGCAGCTGGGTTACCAGTATGGGACAGAGAGTGCTGTAAGAAATTCCCACTTATAAACCTGTTTCAGCCAGCAGAAGCTATCATTGCTCCCAGCTGCCCATCAACCAGAATAACATTCCTCCTGTTTGCTTGATGAAAGGTCCCTACTTGGCTCCAGCTAAATCAGGTTCCTGAGTCCTCTGCTCCTGCTATTTGAGGAGATGGATAACCTCTGATGTAGGAACTTGTGAAGTTTCTTAGTGGGCAGCAGGGTTTGCTGTCCTGAGGTATGCTCCCTCAGCTGTACAGTGCATAATTGTGGTCATGCAGGAAAGCAGCTGAGCCTCAAGAACAGAGTAACTATTTTTGCCCTTCTTGAAATGATGTTTCAGAAAATAATAACTCATGAAAACTTAACTAGTCAGGTTATGACTAGACTGTAGCAGGTGCTTTGGTATGCAGACACCAAGGAGAAGAAAGCTTGCAATTTTTTGTGCATGTATATTTCTGAATGTAATGTTCCAGTAACATTTTTCTGGCTGTGTGTACAATTATAATTAATTTCTCGTAATACTGCACTGTTTTTTATAAGACCACTCTTCTATTTTGTTGTAGCTTTCCCAATTCTTACTCTTGCTGCTTTGTTTGGATCAGGTTATAATCTTTCTGAAGGAACTCGGTGTCTCAGAAAAGTTACGAGTCTATCAAAAAGCAACAGTTTAATTTTATAGGTACAACTGTGAATTTAATTCTCCCTCTAAAACTGCTCTTAAGTCCTTAAAGGGTCAATCCAAATTCAAGGTGGGAAGTTTTGATTGCATGGTCTCAGTAAACTGCATGATATATAGACACAGTCAAACAGACGAGTGAGTGGTCACTAATCCTGAAACCTGGCCAAGTCATGTTGTGATGCACTAAAGCCACTGCATTTAAAATGAAAAGTTCCTCTTATGATAAAAATCCATTTATTATTTCTTTATTATATTTCTTACTGCTGCCATCTATTAGTAATTGCTAGCAGCTGCTAGTAAGGTCATTGATAGTTAGAGGCTTCCCCCACTTCGGCAAATGTCTGTTAACTCTAAGTTCTAGTACATGGCTGTTCCTGCGCCCCTCCTGTCTTAAACTGAAGCAAAATATTTTTATATACTACTTCATATCATCTCATACAAAGAGTAATCTCTGCCTTCAGAGAATAATGCTAAAGGGGAGCAGGACTTCTGAGCTGGAGAAAACCTATTAGTGCAGCTTTCTTTCAAAGAAAATGCATTTGGGGCTATAGGTATTGAATGTTGCACATAACAATGGTATTTCTTCATAGCATTTCACAAAAATCCCCAAATCTTTTCCTATTTTATCCAATAGGTGAGAGGAAAGCCTATTTCTTGAAAAATTGGACGTAGCTGTAGAACAACATATATTAAAGATTGCTTTAAAGTGATCGTGTTAGTAAGCTTTTAAATTTTCTTAACAGTGGCCTTAGCCAAGCTGCACCTCAAATTTATCCAAAAGTTTTCTAGAAGGGAGAAAAAGAAGAAAGCCGATTTAGAAAATATCAACCCAGGCAGCTCTTAAAAATATGGACAAGATCACAATGACCTGACAGAAAAAATTACTTGAGCACTGTTTAAATTCAGGCTAAAATATATTTGCTTTACTGTTAATGCATGTATGTCTCTTATTGTATGCTCTTTTTAACCTAAATCAAAGCTGTGGCCAAGTCTCTTTATGAAGTACTGATATCTTGACAAAACATAAGTACCTGAAATCTCTGGATTACCTGTTCTTTGGGATATTCATGGTAAGTTTGTAATTTTAGGAAGGTGAAATTGCTACTCTGAAGTCCATGTGAGCTCTGACATCTATTTCAGTAGGGCCAGTATTTGAGTGAGTCAATTATCTGAGGAGCTCCCTCTTTAGGGATGGTGGGTATCTCACATGCTTACCTGAACCTGTTACATGCTTATCTAATGCTGTTGAGGTTTTTATGTCATTAAATATGAAGCATAACTATCCTGATTATTCATGGACTTTTTTTATTTTTCTATCATTGAAAAAGGCTGAAAAGGCAAAGGAGGAGAGTTTCTGTGACTGAACACGCATCTTGGTGAAACTTGAGTGCCAATCCACCTAAGAATGCTAGCTCAGACTTGGGGGGGAGGTGCCCAAGACCCACTGAAGGTCAATCCACATGATGTAGACAAGCCCTATGCTTGCAAAGCTGCGTTAGACAGATGCTCATTAAATCCATTACTAGGCAGAACAACTTAATTTGTCTTCAGTGACAAGAAGGTTTTTAATGTTACATAATGAAAAGACAGTGGATGTACCCAGGCATTTTTTGGTTTTACTGACAGGTGACTTAGCTGAGGTTGAATTGTCAACCTCTGTATTAGTGCTGACCTTGCCTAGCTGTTAGTAAAACCTGCAAGCGCTTGTGGCCCCTTGCAATTTACAGCAAGATAACAATCCCACGTTTAAATAAATAAATAAGAAAGTGGACATCCTTTCCCTGCCCAATACCTTTGTGTTAGAGAAGACAGTAGCCTCAGTTCTGATAGACCTCTTAGTCATCTGGCCTCAATGAAATATTATCTTTATATTGTCTGTAATTGAATTTTGTCTCTGGGTCAGTAGAAGTAAGGAAAGAAAGACTGTGGGACAATGGAATAACAGAGGAAAAGTGCAAATGGATGGTAGATAGGAGAGATGCAGGAAACCTGATTAATATAAAAATCATCCTGGAAAGCCCTGGAGTATTCAGATTTCTACTTTGTCTTAATTATACATCTTCAAATTGATTTCTGTTTGTTCCTTAACTCTAGAAAATGAGGATTGCTCCATACTTGGCAATTACTAATGGCTTTAATAGATTAAATATGTAGTAATGTCTCTACAACCTAATAAAGCTGGATAATTTGTAATGCAGAGCATTAGGATTTCTATGATTTCTGTCTTGGCAATAGGGAATATGACAACAAGGGAAACAAATCTAAGAGCACGCAAACAAAACCCAGTAAAGACTTGTAAGTCTTCTGACTCAGAATTAAATTAATTGTTAATGAAACAGTCTTCACAAAGAGAAGCCCTTATTGCTTCACTGGATGTTATTTTCCAGAGGTATTTTCTAGAGTAATTTTCTAGAGTGTTGCTCATATCTTGGAATCTAGAGAACAAAGAGAAATTATTTTCATTTATTTTCTACTAAAACATTCCCTTGATATTTGGGTTCAATTTTGATGATGATAGGTTGTTGCACTTGTATATACAGCTTTCCATTTTAAAATCTAGAATATCATATGTATCCTGAACCCTCACATACCTGCATGATATTGGGCAGTAGTGATACCCTTGAGTCACAGGAGGGGAAACCGAATCATTAAATGTGATTTCCTTAGTATGCTCCTATACATCTGTGACAGAATTGAGAGAACAGTCCAGCAGATTTCATCCTGCCTTTTTTTTTTCCTCCATGTGTACTGCAAAGCTGGATATCTCATCAAATTACTTGTATCCCGTCTGCTTTTCTTCCTGGAGGAAAAGCCTAGGTTTGCAGAAACATCTCATTGATGAGATAAATGGAACATGCTGATAAACTTGTCCATTGGTTGGCACTGTGTGCCAGAAAAAAACCAACCAACCAAACAACAGAACATGCTTCAGGGACCAGGATTTTCAGAGATGTGTGAGTGGGTCTTCCTATAGCAGTTTAGGAAAGTACTTGAGCTGGTCATTCAGTCTGAACTAGAAAAATGGCTCTTTTTGTCCATGGAAACTGCTGTCCCTTGCTGTGCTTCCTGTGCCTGTGAAGGGGAGGAATTACCCTTGCCTCAGCTGTTGCTGTGCAAATTGTGTGGAATAGAACAACAAAGGAATTTGCTAGCAGGTGTGGCTGAGCAGGCCACAGGGCCTTGACAATTTGCTCCTACGAAGGGAGTAACTTCTGACAGAAAGTGTGGTTAGCTAGAAATAATAGTGTTTCATCATGCTTTTTGCATACATGAGGAGCTTGAAGGGTTGAAAAAAAAATAGGTTTTATTCCTGCCCCCCAAATCCTAAGTGTTATGTCTGAATGAATTGTTTAATCTTATGCCTGTCTCCTGGGCTCTTTAGGTTTTAGACTTTCTTTGCAGAATTTTGAGGAAGAGCTACTAACCAGCTTGTAGGTATACCTCCTCCTTGCTATGTATTTGCATACTGTAAGCTGCTTTCACTTCTAATTAAAATAATTGTGATTATTTTATGAAGTTGTTTTTCAAAACCTCTGGCACTGAGCTCTGGACAGAAAAAAATCTGAACACTCTAATAATATGTTACACAGTGCATTTGAAGAAGCTTTCTGAATTGTTTCTTCCTTGTAAATCTTCCCATCAAATCCCCTTTATATTCCCATTGCTAGGCACCTAATAAGTAACTATTATGCTTCTTGCTTTCTCTGCTGCGTACCTATAAATGGCTACTGCCCGTCTTTCTGAAAAGACAAGAGATCACTTTGTGTAAGGTCCTACACAGGCAGGAAAGAAGAGCTAAAACCATGTGGTCTCTCACACAGCTTCCTTTTGTGTCATCTAGCATACTTATCTTAGCAGGAAGAATAATTTTGGTCTTTTGTGTGTGGATAAATGTGACAGGATTGAAATATGAGCCTATACCCACAATAGCCTCAGTGCATTGTCCTAGAATACTGCAACGGATTTAATAACATACAGGATTGGATAGACAAAGACCTATTTGATCTTCTTCCATTAGCTTTACTCTCAATGCGACCCAAAGCAGAAGGCTTCCTCTCCTCAAGCTTTAAGGGGCTGCTTTTCTGGTTTTGCTCACTGGTCCACTCCTCCACCAGAAGTAGATGCCAGCACTTGATCTTACCTCTGAGCTGAAGGATCAATGAGAAGAGTTAGCAAGAAGTTGTTAGTGCTGTGTTAGACCTCATTATGAGTTTGCCCCATACTTGGAAATCATAACCTTTTATGGAACAGATCAGTTTCAGCAACAATTACACGAGAGAAGCTAGAACACATGTTTGCCTGTTGGTAGGTGTGGGTGCCTGAGTTTCATCTACTGCCTATTGTCTCCAGTTTACACATTTGGAATAATGTTGGTGAAAAAAGGAAGGTTTAGCCCCTCACAGGAAACACAAAAGTGCTGATTTCCATGGTTGCTCTTTGTCTGTCTATTAGGTTGTCTTTTCTATCTCTACTTTCATGGTGTTTACTAAGGAGTAATGATATGGATGCTTTCTAGCTGAACCAGGGAGCTAGTGATGTCAGCGCAGGTATAAAAGAGTGGTGTTCATTCAGAGAAAATTGTTCTTTTAAATACATAATTCCTGTGCTTCAGCTGACCTCTGGAAATATTCTAATGGTTTTCCACTTGCAAGAATCTAAGGATAGCGAGTTTTGAATTCTAAAAAATTCCATTCAGCAGATTCCACTGTCTTTGCTACATCTGGTACAATTTGATTCTCCTATTAATGAGAAAGAAGTCACTTAGCATTGTTAATTCCTTCATCTTATGACTCTTCAAATCATTGAATAATAGGAACCTATTGTGTTCCTTATGGTTATTCTGGGTAATAATAGTCATAATAGTTATTTGTATAATATTTTTTTATAAGTTCCTCACCTCCACCCACAGTTGTTAATGCTTGGATGACTTGGGAAGAAGTGACTCACTGTTGTCAGGCTAACACATTTTATAATAACTTAACAACTTATGAACTTCTTAAGCTTTAAATACCTTGTGGCAGGACATACATATGTATCCTGTAACTGTATTTAAAAGTTTTCTACTTATTCTCTCCTGCTTTTATGCTTGATGAAATCTCTTAGATGGCCCAGGAATTTAGGCACCAGGGCCTAATATAAAACTGGAAAGTGCACGTGACTAGATACATGTCTTTAAAATAACGGATGTGATATAAATGGATATTCATGCTGTGATTTTAGTCTGGTTGTGTCATCTCAGATGATGAGTATAGGAGGGCCAAAGCCTGAGACAGAGGAATGTACAACTGCGGACCTGGAACAGGGTAATGTAAATACCACAGAAGTGCTACAAGAGCAGGGTTAACTACAAGATGGTGGGTAGGGGTAGGACTGCAGCTTCTTTCCTCCTGTCATTCAGTTCACGCTTTAGTGTTAAAAAGAATTTGTAAGTTAGGTTTTGTAATTGTTTTTTGGTTTTTTTTTTGTTTTTTTTTTTCTTAAAGGAAATTCTAAGAACACAGTAAAGTTTGGTTCTGGATGAGAAACAATAACAAAACACCAAGTCTACTACATGGATCTGACTAAAGTCTTCAAATTTCTTACCCTTCAGATTCACCAGACACTCTGATCTGACATTGCATACTAACTGGCCTGGGCTCTTGGAAAGCTGTGCGATCCATTTGATAATAAAATTGTAAAATAGATGCGTTTCTCTAGGTTTAGGATTCTGCTTTGAAAATTTCATGTTGTGGCTATGTCCTTTATTCTCATTTTTGTCCTGCCAGGAAAGCCTAAAGATGAATGGCTTTTGGGGCCCTCCATGTAACTTTCTTTGAACTCTCCATTACAGTAAGCAAGTCAGAAAAGTCTTGGCATGGTTTTTCTTCCTGTTTCCTTCTTTTTCCAGCAGTATCTGGTGGGAAGCAGTGGAAGCATCAGGTTTGCTTTCCCTTCCCAATCATGATCTCTATCTCAAGGTCTGAATGTCTGATTCAGTTTGTTCTACCTCTGCTTTTCTCTTCGTTATGCCATCTCCTTAGGGAAGACTACCAAAGAGCTGCCTTTATTATGCTGGACCAGTACTCAGGCAAACCACAGGTCACTTAAAAAGGAGGAGACATTGCCTTTATGTTACAGCCCTTTGCTGTTACATTTATATTCTTCAGCTCTACTATGAAAATCTTAATAGTACTAATTGTATGATTCAGGGTTCTGCTCTGACAACCATAATCTAGAACAAGCTCCTTAAGGATGACTTATGAAATGGTGCAAAATTAGTAAATCAAAAGACTGTGTTTTGTTTAGTGCTAAAATGAAACTTGCACCTTCCCATCCTTTGGAATATTTGTGAAAGGAAATAGAAAAACCCAACCCTATTCTGGACTGAAGCAGACCTTTTGAAGTATTTGTAGAAGGAAAAAACAGGTCTGAAAATTTGGAAATGGAATTCTTGCACACCATTCAAAGGCTGGGATTTTGTTCAGCTGAGGTCTCTGGGCTGCCAGGTTTATGATGGATGTGCAGGACAGTTATCCAAAACTCCTTAGACTACTTTCTCTGTCTGGGATCTTGGGGAACTTGGAAAAAATTTCAGCTTGCTTTAGAAACACTTGTCTATGTCTACTAATTGTCACATTGTTTTCTGTTCTGTTTTCTTTTTATCACTGTAGTAAATACAGCCTACTCAAATATCTCTTTTGCAGTCCTTTCTGAAGGAAGACTGGTAATTACTGAAAGCTAGTTCTCTGCTATTTGCAAAACTTTAACACCGTACCGATCTATAAGACCGCAACATCTCTCTTGTCTCAGGTGAAAAACAAATCCTGTTTGATGACTGACCTTCCTAGGAACAGAAGCTTCTCCAGAAAGACATCAGATCTATTGGTTTCCAGCTGCTGCTAGGTAAAAATCATTATCAGAGCACACAAGGGAAACCTAGCTGCACTGGCTGCTTAACTCAATGAATGTATTTCTTAGAATATTCCCTAAATTAGTATGAACCAACATGGACATAATGTGATTGTATCTCTGGCCCTTTGAAGGGAAAGGGCTGTAATTCATTGATAGGATTTACTGAGTGGAAGTCAAGTAGTTATAAAAAAAATACCCCAACACAACACTTCTGAGTTTAGACTTATTTTGTTGTCTCCCTGCTCTTGGAAGAGGGGTAGATGGTGCAGGGGTAGAAAATATTTCCCTTGGTAGGCAAGTGGCTCGCTTTCTCACTTTGTGTACAAATGGACTCAGTGTGTGCTCAGTCTGCATAGGGATTAATTACATTAATCAATTTAATTCCCTGTTAATAAAGTAGCTGATGAATGGCTAGCAATACCTCATACTGCAGTCAAATTTTTAAAGTTTGAAAAGTAAAAGTAAAGAACACAAGTGGCATAAGAGAAGCGAATATCCTTGTATTTATCTGGCTGAAATCGAATCCTTTTGGCACTTAATTTAAATGGCATAAATTTCTTGGCTTCACTGAACTGGGCTGTGACTTTACAATGTCTCCCAGCAGTAGACTGAGATGATACTTTTCAGCCTTGGCATTGTGTCTCTTGCTCTGATAGTACCCTGCTGCAAAAAAGTACACTGATAAGATGTTTTTTTACTATGCTGGCCCAGTTGAGTTGGCTGATGGTAAAAAATAGAGAAAGCAATGAACCAAGACCCTTCCCAACTGTAAAAGAAGAGAAGATTTACTTCTCCTTCACTTAGAAATGCAGATTTTGTCTGTGGGCAGCCTTTGGAGTAAGGAAACCTCCTGACCCACATTTCTCACCAAAAGAAGTCCTGATGGATATGCCCAAGTCTGTCCAGGCAGCTTCAAAACAATGTGGAAATCTGAAGATAGTAGATAATTGTATTCTATTATCACACCTTATGTTTATTTCCTGCTCCATCCAAAACAGATAAAAGGAAAAAGAAAACATTTCTCTGTGCTTTTAAAAGAAAACTAAGATAGCTACTGGTAAATCTGAGACTAAAATAAGAAACAGCCATTTGAGAAACATTTGTAATTAATGCTCACTTGTTCTTGCCTTATTAACATTTCCCACCCCCAACATCCACACACCTACACACACAGCCATCCTTCCCCAGCTCATATTAAATTCTGTCTTCTGGTGAAATGCAGTATAAAGTAGGATATAGAGCATTAACCTAGTACTTGGTAATCCAGCTCTGGGTTGTTTGTTTCTTATCCTTTATTGCTCTATTTTGTCCTTATTGAAACGCCAATATATTGCCTGTATTATTTGATATTCCCCAAGTTTGATCTTTAATAGCTGGGTATGTCCAGCAGTTACTGACTCTCTGTTCTATTCCTTTCCTTCAGAACAGAAAGTTTGGGGTTTCTGTAGGCCTCAATGCACCATATACCGTTCTCCAACTTTTTGACTGCAGTAATCACCTGGCTTCGCAATATCAGGACTTGCATGAAAGCATCCCATGAAGACCATGTAGACTGGGTTTCTCTAGATTCAAGTGAATAAAATCCTGTCTCTTACCTCTTACGTGAGAATAATTGTGGTTAGTCTTTAACTGGTTGGTGATTCGTTACATGAATTCTCAGTCATTTTGTGTAACTTTACATTTTGTACTTTTTTTGTTTCTGAAAAGCAATTCAAGTGGTGATCTAGGATATACAATATTAGGTATACAGGTTCAAAAGTATAGCAGATGATGAGAATTCAGATATTAAATGGCTGTCACACTGACAATAAGGTTTTGTAGATAAATTTAAGGAACAAACATAATTTAAATTAACATCAATTATAATGAAATTGGAGTTTTTGATCACTAATTGTCCAAAAAATGACTGGACATTCCAAAACTTTGGGTTTTACACAACAACTCAGTCCACTGGTATCCAATAGACACATCCCCATCAATTACTTTGAGCTAAGGGTTTTGTTTTGGTCTCTGAATTTACACTCTGTAGAATCAGTAAATGTTGTGGAAAAGAAGCAGAGGATAAATGCTGAAAGTGTGCCATTGATGCGAAGCTGAGGTAGTATATCTTTACAATAAGTCAATACAGCTCAAGAGATTGAGGTTACACTGACATTACTTACACTCAGGTGGCTACATCCATATCGGAGCTGTGCTCACTCATTTACAAATGAAACTTAGATTTCTGTGACTCTTACTATCCCTGTTGTTAATAAGCTGAGCTCTTTTGTGGTGGCTTCTCTCTCTGGTCCCACTGGAGGATTAGGGGAGGAACTGGAGCTGGTGGCCTTGCAGTCATGTTTGTTTCCTTCCCCTCTGAAACAGAATTATGAAAATGGCTCATTTGTACTTTTGGAGCTGGCCTGAGTTAAAAGTTCTTAACAATGCACAAAAGCAAAGATTTTTTAAAATTTTATTTTTTACTTGGCAGTTGAATCCTTTTGAGCAAGTTGGTCAAGAGAGCTTGCTTGAAGAAACAGAGGCTGACTTTGATGCCTTAGAGTGGCTACCTAAAACAAGATTAAGAGAATAAAAGTGGGTATTTATTGGACTTCAATAGGTTCATCTTGGGCAGTCAGAATCCTCTGAGGGGCTGCACCCAGGATGGATAATGGTTACAAGTTTTTCAAACAGTTATAAGTTTGGCCCATGTGTATATCAGGGGTTAATCCTCCAATTACAGCTTCAGGTAATGAAGTAATTTACTCCAAGTTTCCCACCCCCCCTGCCAGTCCACTGTTATTTATATCTCTCAGGTCTGAGACAGTAAAGTGACTTGAGTTTCAGGTCTAGAGAGGAATTGTTTTGTCTGAATAAAATGGGAGAACAGTAGTTGAGAGGCTATGGAGTTTTAGAATTATACTAAGCAGTACAGGATCTGAAAAATATGTAAGCTAAATCCTAAGGCATCACCTTCTTGCTGGGCAGGAATATTAGCAGAGATACCTGAAACTCATCTTCAAGAAGGGTCAGGATTGTGTTTGGATGAGCAAGTATATTCTCTTTTATCATGGCTGCAGATATTTTTTTTTTTATATCTAACTTTAAACAGACCTGTGAGTTTTGATGTTGCTCTCTCAGGAGAAGTTTTGTTGTCATTGCCTGTGACTAATTACAGTTCCCCTGCAGTCACTGGCACACACAAATATTTTGTAAAGTTTGTGTATGGATCTCAGATCACATCGACAAAGGCCTCTTAGACTTCCAACCTCAGCTGTACCCTTAGCACACCTGCTGAGCTGATAAGTCATGACTTTTTTCAGTCTTTTTTTTCTCTGTGCTTCATGGTTTGATGTGAATTCATTTCATGTTTTCAGCTCTTCTTCCCGAGAGCTTAAAAACTTACTGGGAAAGAAACAAGAAACATGAAAGATGCTTATGCAAGTCCTCAGCTGCAGTTGTGATTAGAGCATTAGATTATTGCTATAATAATGATATAATGAGGTGGCAGCGCCTCAGAAGTATGCCCACATCCATTCACCAGACCTAGTGAGGGAAGCAGAAGAAAGTGGGGCGATGGCTCCAGCAAGAATGTTGCTCATCATTATTTCACTGAAGAAGCTGCCTCTGTGGGTCAACAGCTTGGGTTATGAAGAGATAGCTTGAAACTTGAAGGAGTCTGTCTAGATTTGAAAACCACCTTGGTATTTCTGTTCTCATCCCTGCATAATGCAGCTCAGGCTGGAAATAACTTAGTTTGAACAGATATAGCTGATCTCCCAAGCCTGCCTCATTGTCTTCGTCTCCCTCAAGGCAGTGCCCTCTACTCCCTCTCTTCCTTGGTGGAGTTTTCCTCATAAGGCAGGAAGAGTCTTTATCTTCCTCCCTCCTCCCCAAGCCCTGCTCCCCAGTGGTGCAGCTGCCAGTCTGGAGAAGGGCTGGGCTACAGGGCTGCATCCTGCTGTGCTGTGGTGAGGAGGAACAAAACTGGGATACAAGCATTAAGCAGAGATCTCAGTGGCACATGTGCTGCTGGCAGCACATAACAACCCTGTGCATGTGACAACACTTCTCTTGGAAGTAGGAGTTCTGTAGGCATATGGTGGTTATTCAGGTTGTGTTGAGTATTTGTTATCCCTTCAGACACAAAATAGCCAGATTACTGCTGACTGCAGGGTGCTGACCTGTGCAGCTCACTG
This sequence comes from Lonchura striata, assembly GCF_050655825.1. Taxonomy (NCBI): domain Eukaryota; kingdom Metazoa; phylum Chordata; class Aves; order Passeriformes; family Estrildidae; genus Lonchura; species Lonchura striata. Next base: position 77,441,130 of record NC_140705.1, on the reverse strand, counting down.
CTGTGCTGGTGTCCTGCTCCAGGTTTATGGTTTTTTGTTTTGTTTTATCATTGCCATTGTATTAATATTAATGTTATTAAGGAACACAAAAGCAGCAAAAATTATTTGGGTCACCAAGCCCAGTCTCTCTTGACTGCAGGCAGAGAGAGAGAGAAGATATATTGGTCTGGAGAACATCTGCCTCTATGGCTTCACAAACACCCTGTCGTATGCAGGGTGGCTTTTGGTAATGAGGGTCAAAATTCACTTCTGTCTAGAGCACAACAGTTCATAAGGATTTCACCATCCAGATAGTCTGTTCATTTAAATGCTAATAAGATTCCTGTTTTGTTTTGAAATGTAGAGAGGATCTTTCTTCTTCACCCTTTAATTCCCTTTCTCCTGTTGTTTACAATCTTGCTTCAGCAGTTCAATCTGGTATTGCAGATGAGAAACACTTGATTTAGCCAGGGTGAAAGTATCTTCTAGGTGTACTTTTCAGAATAGTGTGTGCTGGATGCGAGTGGTTCAAATATGATCAAGAGAAGTCTCTCCACCTTTTTGGACTTGTTCCATTGAGGACATTGGCTTTTGTTTTGCTTTCAGAGCCCTAGTACGGAGAACAAAAGCCTATTCTGCAGACAGGATCTTATATTTTACCCAGGAATTTTCCTACAAAGACATCAAATGCACCTTTAAGGGCTCCAGAAGCGGCCACTGGGGACTTGCTGCTCAAAGAGGGCAAATCCAAGATAACAAGAGCATAGTTTCCGTGGGAGCCTGACTCCACTTAGGAAAGGATGGTGCTTTCCCCCCAGTATTGGGCTGGACCAAAAATAGAAGCAGGCTGCCTCTGTGTACCACGTGGCTTTAATGACTTCATAACAATGACATGAGTAACCCTGTGAGTATGCTGTAAGATGACAAGAAGCTGGAGATAGCACTGTACATGGTCTTCTCATTACGTATTCTAGAAGCACAAGGTAACAGGACATGAGTCCAAAAAAGCATTTAATTTAAATAAGGCTCAACTCTTTTACATTACTGTGATGTGTGTCTCAGGAATATATATTAGAATTGATAGAAAGGAAATTTGAAAGGTCCTGCTAATATTATTTGTTATAGTTTTATTCATTACAGCGATCCAAGGGCTCCACTTTATCTTGGCCCAATCTCCGAACATACACACATGTACACTAAAAAAAGTTCCTGATATCACAGCCTCAGATTATAGCATGACCCAATGATAGCTCTATTTTGAGTTTAGGGACAACTGCTGTCCTCCTTTATAAGTAGTAGAAATGGTTAAACCCTTTGGGGCATAGTGATGCTCTTCAGATTATTTTCTATATGCATATTATTGCCCAGGTCAGAGGAACCTGCAACCTGAATCCTTCAGGTGTCCAGGACCACCAAGCAAGCCTCAGAAATGATGGGGAAAAAGACATAAAGGAAAGCTCTGAGAACAGCTATCTTGAGTAACCCTGAACAGACAAGAAGAGAGAGTCTTTTTAAATTGCATGCTGATGCCAGTGGAGATGAAATCTCCTGTCGTGTGACACCCTCAAACCTGGTAAATGGATCTTGGTGTTCCTTGTGAGAGAGCAGAGTTTCTATAATGGATACCCAGCTCTACTGCCACATGCTTATTCCTAATAGAACAATTTGCAAGATCCCAAATTTTGGGGAACTGTTGAGTTCAGAGAGAGTAGCAACAGAGCTGAAAGTGTTATGTAAACAACATATGTTAGATGTCTGATGTGTGGAGCTGGTTTGTTCCACAAAAAGTGCTAGAAAACTGCATAGAACATAGACGCCCAATTTCCAATTTACCAGTGGAAAAAAAACGAACTAAAAAGCAGAAGAGTGAATCACTATTGAACTTGAAGTAAGACTGCCTTTTTTCTTATAATTGTTTTTTCTATAGTTTTCTGTGGTTTTTCTCCTTTTTAAAAATTATTTTCTGTTGGATGTTTGCATAAAAGAAACCAGTATGTGAGTTGTATTTGAATGAGAAGGTCCAGTCAGAATATAAGTTCAATAATTAGGCTTGGAATCTTCTAAAATAGCTTTTGCAATCAAAAACATAGCCATCAGGCCTAAGCCAGTTGTCTAGGTACCCACCATAGCTAGAAGAGGAGTATTCCATGAAGACAACTTGGCCCTTTTTAGAAGGACTTTTAAAATGAGCAAGATGGTTTATCATCCAAAGGTGATTTTCTCTTTGTTAGAGAAAACTTTGGATGACTTGTTTATTCCTACCCTTTATATAATTTTGATACCCTATATATGCATACCTTATTATTACCCTTTATATAGTCAGCATTAACTGAGAGAAATCTTGTCCTGAAGTGTCTAAGAAGACTGAGTTTGAGAGGCTGTCAATGGATCACAGAGCAGTGCTGGCCATGTTGCTGCTGATTGAATGGCTGTTTTACAGTCCAGCCTCACCAGGCTGCATTTTGCAGCCTGGGCAGGGCCCTTTGCTTTTGTGGCACCCAACAGCGAGTTACTGCCACAGCACTGAAAAGTCCTCTGCAAACTGTTACTTTTCTCAGTCTTGACTTGAGCGTTCTCAATTGATTGCAGTTTCTGCTTTGTCTTCAGATTCGTATTCAAGCACTGTCGCAAATGCTGGTTTTCTTACGAATTGTGCTGCTGGTGCTCTGACAGCTGAGTGCTGCCTTGGTGGTGGCATTACTGCAGGGCATTTGTGCTGTGCCTGCAATGACAGGCCCTGACATTCAAAGCTTGGCTTCATCCAGTTGCTTGAGGGGGGACAAGAGTGAATTCTTGCCTTCAAGCTGCAACCTTGATGCCAAATCTTTTAAGGAAGCCTGCATCTCGGATGTGAGAGCTCCCCTTCTTCCTGCTCATTAGGTGGTAGGATCTGCTGCAGTGGTTTGACTTTTACAATGCCACAGGCAAGAGTTGCTGCTGCTTTTTACATTTTTACCTGGATCATTGGCATTCTGCCTCTCTGCTTCTGAGACTTGGATTAGGTATCGGATTCAGGGGGAGGCTGTAAGACACAGAAGCATTCAGACTGCTTTCCAAATCAGCCCTGATTAGAGATGAAAAATTAACTTCTTTTACACATATTATATATTTATGAAAGCATTGTCTCTCTGTAAACATTACTATTTTTACCTACGTATTATAAGCCAGTCAAAATGAATCATTCTTTGACTGAGTATTGTTAAACATTCCTGCAATTTTTAATTTCTGAATGTTTATGTTCTGTGGGTGGGCTTTTACTGTTTTTTTTTTTTTCTGACTTGATACAATTGATCTTGGTGCCTTGTTTCTGATACCTAGCACTTGTCCTGCAGAGGAGAGAGACAGAAATAGAAAGTCAGATCCCTGCTTGGCTGGAAAGGCATTTGTTCCCTTGCAGTGATGAAGAGGGTGACAGCTCCTCAAATGGTGCTGCAAGCAGCCATGTGAGGGAAAACCTAAGCCAGCTGTCATTGCAAAGACACTGTAGCAACCTTATGCACCAGAGCAGTGTAAAGAAGTAGAAAATGGTTCAAAAATTCATGCATTCCCTCCACCCAAGTAAAAATCCCATGTAAATGTGTGGTTCTAAAAGAAAACCTAGCCTGATCCTGGGCTCTTTGTAGTTACAGGCCTCCCCAGTGAACTGCTTTGCTTCCTCCTTTTGCTACTTCATCTCGTTCCTAGGGGAGGAAAAAGAATTTTCTTCCTTTCAAGTTTCCCACATTCTACTTTGACCAGTTAAGTCTTTAATAATTCCCCATTTCTTCTTAATAAATTGCTACCCTTAATAACCCATGGAGATATGAATTTTCCTTTTTTTTTAAATTTTTTTTTTTTACTGCTGAGACCCAACATAATTTTAGGCCATAAATAATACTTTTAAACAACTTTTCAGAACTGTACTCTGGATTACTTCATTACTTCTTTTCTCATGGTCATTCTCTTTAGCACCACACAGCATGTGCTTAAAGACAAAATGAGAAGTTTCTCAGTTACCTCCCTGTCCTTTTGTATTAGCATTTTGAACATGCTAATATATTTTGAGTCTACAAATGGCCTCACATCTTATTTCTTTCGAGTATTTACAAAGAGAAGGAACTTCTGGAGCTCCTGTCTTTGGGCTGTAGAAGTTGTGCTGAATGAGTTGTGGGTTTGTTTTGTGTAAGGTGGTCTGTGATGTGATCTGAGACCCTTTTGCAGAGCTTCCAGTAAATCATGCACAGCTCCACTCACTGTCCTAGACACAAGGCCAAAAGCTGAAATTCACCTCTGAGATGACAAAATACTTAGAATGATTTTACTGGAGCAACAAGAAGCAGAGGTGGCCAGGCACTGCCTTGTGTTGGGGATCTCAGATGGGGGCACCCTACAGTGGGAGTGAGTGGCAAATAGATTTTGCCACTCCACAACCCCTGGACCTCTGAGATTAGCACTGACTGTGGCAGTACTTTAGTACCTGTCACTGGTGTTATTTGTAGAGTTTGAGAGTAAGATTCCACAGAGACTCAAGAAAATGCTGTAAGCTCCTCTAGCTGTTGCTCCGTATTATCAGTGGGGCCTTTGGGACTGGTGTCTTTCAGAACTTCCTACCCTCTTTCCAGTAGCTCAGGAACCTAGACCCCTTTTTGCATTGTATTGTCAGGACTGTGCTCTTCAACAAGCCTTTTTCCATGCTATGGTACAACACCTGGAAACAATTAAAGAGAGGGCACAGGTAAAAATGCCACCAAATAGTAAATGCAATGGGAATTTTGAGATAACAGCAAAAGGTGTCAGAGAACAATGAGCCCAAGCTCTCAATCACACAAGCACCTTTGGATGCTCATCAACAAGTTTCTGGGGTTAGGACAGAGTTTATTTTTGTTATGCTTCTAGGAGATCCCAGTTGGGAACCAGTGCACAACTGTGCAAGCCAGCATCAGTGCTCCCAGACTGATGTCCCCATCCCATACACAAAGGAATAGGCTCTGCCTGGTTTAATCCAGGTGAAAATTTGTCAAAGAGTTTCCCCTGCTGTAATTACATAAGTCTAAGTAAAGTGTCTCTGAGCTTCTCACAGGCCAGGTCCTGGCAGAGGCACTGTCAATTTTCAAACCTATTGAACATCATCAGACAGTTTTCCTGGTGGCACAAAATAGCTGCTCTCAAAGCACTGCCCTACCTAAATTTGCTCCACTTGTGTCATGAAAGGAACTGGTGCCCAGTGGCTTGCTTCAGCCTTTGTCAGTGAGGGAAAGTTGAATTGTGGATAGAGCATGCTACAAAGGAGTTGCACAAAATCAAGAGACTCCAACATTTGCTGGGTGGCGCTTCTGTGGCTTTTGTTGGGTGGTGTGCGTGCAAAGGCTTTTAGCCCCAGTGAGATTTTGGAGTAGTTTAGTACTATCAGGAGGGCCACTGGGATCTTGCCTGAGAAGCAGAATTTCTGTGTTGTGTTTATCTTCTCTTTGTTTGATAAGCAAACATGGATATTTTAAACTCTGCTGTATCCATGTGGTTTTCTCATGGCTGTGGTCTTTCATACAGAGCAAAAGGTTCAACAGACTATTTGTTCCTGCTGTCAGATAACAAGCAAGAGCTGGCTGTACACAAGGAGATGGGGCCAGGGTCAGCTTGAACTGAAATTTGCACTTGTTAAGTCCCTGAGTTAAGACAAACCAAAATCGCTTCTAGTTTTTTGGTTATAAAATGGGGAGAAGATGGATCTGTCCTTCTAATACTTAGTGATAAGTACTGCTAGAAACCATCCTGTCTCTAGAGCATTTTTTCACCCTTGACACTAAATGATTTTTTTTAGTTCAATTTCTTAAAGCAATTTCATGCTTTGATAAAATACAGTAATTTTTCTATGTTGTATGTAGTAGAGTAGCCACTCTCGAGTAGACCAAATATATTTTGTTGCCTCTCTGTCCTTGCTGCAATACAAAATACCAAAAGTAATTAGTCTGCAGCATGGATGAACTGATTAGTTTGGGGAACAGATAAATTTTAAAATGAGAGCCTCTGGAGCCAGATCTCCCTCTGTAGTAAAAAGCTGACTAATATTCACACCAGCAGTGTTCCTATTTTTTTAGCTCTTTGTGGTTTTTTTGTTGTTTTTTTTTTTTTTTTTGTGTGTGTTTGTCTTTAATTTACTGTCCAATTTAACAGACCCATTTAAATTCACTGGATTTGATTTATCAAGTGCTCTGTTCCACCTGGGTAAAATAGAACTACGAAGAGCAGGGATTCATCATGCAGTGAATAAGCAACAACCCCTCCTGATGGAGGGGTTAGTGTAGCTTGGGGCAGGATGGCAGGAGAGGAATTAGTCATCAGAACCCCCACAGTGTTGATTCTGCACTCCCTGCCCTCTGTCTGCAGTGGCTGCTGAAACAGCTGGATATTGCACAGCAGCACTAAGAGGCATGAGCAGCCTGTTTGAGGGAGACCCAGGCCAGTTCCTTGCTGGTCCAGCTCTGGTGATGCCTCAGTACTTAAAAGATCTTCATATAAAAGGTACAATTAAGTCCTGGCATTATTCTGTAACTTAAAAATGGTTGAAACTCTGTTTAAACCCAAATTTAATTAACTTTGTTTTAAACAAAGATTATTGTAAAACCTTTATCCAGCTAAAGCTTTATCTGCCAAGTTTCACTGCAGGCTATGCATTTGCATAGCAGAGTTTTACACACTCCTGAAATTTGTGGTTTGCAATGGAAAACCTGGCAGACTTGGTTATACTAGCATTAACAGACATTCAGTATAATTGGAAGTACTGTCCCTTGCCAAAAATGGTATCCTAAGAGCTTAATAGATTTTTTTTTTTCCTTTTCCTTCAGGTCTTTGTATTTTAGTAGTGGAGGTTGCACCTGAATTTATATCTGGGCAATACATGGCTATGAATTCCACCTTCTGCATGTTCTACCCATGATCTTAGGGTGAGACTGCAGCTCTCCAATTTAAGAGTAATGCCCAATTTCTGCCCAATTTCCCAGTATGATCTTGTGTATGTGTGCAATGGCCCAAGGACATTTTAGAACACCCCATTTCTCAGGTCAAGCAGTACGATGCCCTTTGAAAATCCCTGTGTCAGGGAAGAAAGGCAGAGGAGAGGTGGGAGGGATACTCATGTTTCACAAAGTCCACAAACAGCAGCCAGACTCAAAAGTGCTTTAGTACAGGCTGACTGCAAAAGGAATTCAATATTCCATTCTCCAGAGTGAATGACGCTGATCAAAGAAGCTCTGTCTGAAAAGACAAACTCTCTCCTGTCCCCTTCACTTCCAGACTTGAAGGAAAAAGTATAAGAGATCACTATGCTTCAGGAACTGCCAACCCTCATTTCCGTGGGGAAAATACTTTTTTTCCCCTGCCAACCTCCTTTCCTTATATCAAAATAGTGTTTATTTTTATAATGGGTAATGCTTAACTTGCACTGTAAAACTGGCTTAAAAAGGGTAAGACAAATACGGAGTAGGAAAAAAAAAAACAAAACACTACGAGCTGCTAAAAAGCTCTAAACAGAGCTGCAAGTGTAATTTCTGGATAGAGGGGGGAGAATAGAGCACAGAAATGCAAGTCTGCTCCTGCCTCTGAGCTTCCAACCATACCATGATACCTGTGCTTGTCCCCAGGCAGCTGCTGCTCTTGTCAGAGTCTGGCAAGGTAGACCTCTGGTTTGACAGAGGACAGATATCATGTTGCCTTACCCTGGTAAATGGGAAGCAAGATGTGGTTCCTTGTTGCAAGGAAAGTCCAGGTGCACTGTGTCATGGTCCTGCCCCTATCATCACTCCTCCTGAGGATTCATCTTGCACACTTGGCTTTCAGCTGGTAAAGCTGTTAGTGCTGAGCACCTTCCCAGGGAGCATCCTGCTTTCCCTGCAAGAGCAGCTGCTGCCTGGGAATGCTCTTTTTGGCTGTGGTCACATCTGAGGTGGCTTGAGTTTTCCAACTCATCATCCCTGCACGAGACAGGAGACTATAGGAAATGGTTCTGTGCAGGGAGATACAATCCTCCAGGCCCTCAGAAGGATCCTCAGAGAGGTTTACATTTGAAAACCAAAGCCGAAAATATAAAAGCGTTAAACTGCATCAGATCAAATAGTTGTAATTATAGCAAGCATATGAGACAAAACCCATTGTCATTTTATCTCTCTAGGGACTCCACACTTTTTGTTTGAGCCCTATTATTGGTGAAGTATGAAGTCTAAAATTATAATAATTAAAATGATTATAAAATTCTGGGGATTGTAATTTTTTTTTTTTAAATAGCTGGGAACAGCCTGTTCATTACTGAACCAAAGATTTGGCTTTAAATTCACATCAGTTTAAAATATAGCAGGAAGGGGGGAGTGTGTTATGTGAATGTGGTGACATGCCTGAGGGCTGGGCCTCCTTTTACCTCTCTCAGGCATCAAGAGGATGGGAGCTGTGGTGAAGGGCATTCCTGAGCAATGGGCTGGAAATGTGTCACAACTTGACTTTCTGGGAGCCTGCTGGTGACTTCTACTTTGTAAACACTAAGTTGATGGCTTCTGCAGCCCAAAGCTAACATGTGGGAGCAAGCAATACATTATTTTCATTTTCTGGAAAGAGAGTCTGAGGGTGAAAAATTGAAGAGAACCACTAGAGGCATCAGCAATTGGAGCACAGGAGCACTTACTGTCAAATTCACCTTTGCTGTGTTACTTTACATTGCCTGTTTTATGCCAGTGCTGCTTCTTGCTCTGAAGTGCTATTTCGTTCTCATGGCAGAAGGTAGGGTGTCTCTTGCTGGGGCAGCAGCCTCTGCCAAATGTGGTAGCAAATCTCCACGAGTTGACTTTGAGTTTTGTAGGTTCCCAGGGCTCAAATGGGTATCTGAAAGAGAGAACATATTGAATGCCTGATATTAAAAATACTTTTCATTTTCAGATTGGCACAACTTCTGGGATGAAATGGCCCCAAAATGTCAAGCATGTCAGTTCTGTGTCAGAAACAATTGAAAGCTGAGATGAGTGTTTGCTTTGGGCACCCATCCAAAGCTGTGGGAGAGAGGAGGAAAGCTATACCATAGATTTCACAGAGCCCATATGTCTCATCTAGGACTCGGTGTCTGTCCTTTGCCAGATCGGGCCCACCTCTGTGAAGAAGCGACTAGGTAGCAACAAGGGGAGGAGAAAGGAAAGAGAATCGGAGAAACATTGATAAATTCTATTTAGTGAATAATACAATACATGTAGCAGCACAATGGCCTTTCCTGCAAGCAGATTATCCCAGCCGGAGTCTTTGCTATATTAAAAAGAGGGGGGAAAATAGAGCACCAAAGAAAAGGAAAGGCGGGCTGTACAGCAGCAATCAATGCTGCCCTTTGTGCCGCCTGACATTTGAGGGACTTGTTATCAACGATTGCCGGCTGCTTTATCTAAATGTATCTCCCCAGCTGCCAGGCACAGCGCTGATAGGCAGCGGGACGTGCCGATGGCCCCGGCTGATAGGCGGCCGCCCAATTCACCCGCCAGGCTCGCTGCCGGGGGAGGATGGCTCCTGTCACACCGCTGGATGCTGCATCCCCTCCCGGGGGGAGAAGGGCCGCTTCTGCCTCCCCCCGCCTCCTCCCTGTGCTTACCAGCCGCCTTTTTGTCTTTTTAAGGGAGAAGGAAGGAAAAAGAAGCAATCCAAACAGGTCCAAAATTTTAAAAGGGAAAAAAAAAAAAAAAAAAAAAAAAATCAAGAAACTTGGGATGTTTTGGGGAAAGGAAAATATACTTATTTTTTTATTTGTCCTATAACAGCTCTGTCATCTGCTGCTCTGGCAGAAATTCCCATATATGTGCTTGCCTTCTCTTTACTGCAAAAGAGTGATAAGAATAATCTAGTGCTTGGCTGCTAGGTTGTCTCTTAGTGTGAAAAATGCCTGTCTAATATTTTTGTTTGTACAATGTATATACTTGTGTCTATGTAATGCAAGGGGCTGTATGCACAAGTTTGCCTGCAATTATTATTAATTTTTTATGACTGGAAGATTATGAATAGACATAAAATAAATGTTAGCTTGTGGCATCTCCTAAATCCTGGAGGGGTGTATGTATTTAAAAATAAATGTTGCAGTTCACTTCCATCCAGAAACTATCTGATCTTAGGTGTAGATGCTGCTTAAAGTCAGCTTAATTATTCCTAAAGTGTAGCCAGTTATTGACATGTACTAAAGTATGAAAGCTCTGAATTTGTGTGGCCTCTTATTCCATGAGACAGTTTAAATTATTGTCTTTACAGCTAAAATGGTTTTGAGGTCTGTGTGGAAATCTCAGCTCATAGGTTTGCAAGTATATTTACTCTTGCTGGGTGCTAATGAAGCCATTAAAAATGCAATACAGCAAAGCTGAAAGATTTCTTAAAAAATGACCATTTTCTGATGTCTGTGACTCCTTCTGTTAAAGCATTTGGAAAACAAAGTAACCTAGAAGCACAATAATAGAGGGCACTGTATTAACTGATCTACTTTCAATGATTCTTCACCAAAATCTGAAAGTAATTAGAACTCTCAAAAAGCAGATTATTCCAAGATAGTAAATTCTTATCTCTCTCATGTTTATCTGTCTTATTTTAATGTGTGCACATTGCTACCTTGACCATAGTTGGAATGTGTTTCACATGGACGTAGTGAAAACTAATGTTAGCAGTGCATTTTGAGGAAATTCTGACCTATTTGAATCATTATTTTCTTCTGCAGTCACTTACAGCTACTTGCATCAAAAAAACAAGGAGGGGAAAAGTGAGCATGCATGAGGGGGTGTTGCAAACCATAAAAATCCCTCAGGAGAGCCAGCACCAAAGCCCAGGTACCTGTTCAGCAGAAGATTAGCAAGATGCTAATAAAATGCAAGATTTGCCTTTGAAAAATGGCACATTTGAATGTTAGCACTTCAAAAGTCTTAGCTGAAAGTGGAAAATGGTCAGGGATCTTTGATAAAGTTCTGGCTGAGAAAATATCATGGTAAGAATCTAGTTCACAGGTCAGAGCTGGATGCTGTCACTCACCTCTGCAGATCCCAGTTTTGGCTGGGTCATGGAATTCTTTGTGGAACCAATGCTACTGTTCTGTATAAGAAAAAGGAACCATTTCACTGTGCAGTGTGGAAGTGATCTTAAACAGAAGCTCTTCTGCCTAGCTTCCTTCATAAGTTATCCAAAATATAACAGAAGTGCCTTTAATTTTTCTGCCTGACAGCACTGAGCAAGGAGAGAGCATTCCACCCCCTGTTACTCCTCAGCCTTTTGCAGGTGCAGGCAGCACAAGCTCAATGTGCACATAGTATAACCTTCCTGAGCATTTCTCTTTCTGTGGCAATAGGAAGCCAATTCCTCCCAAGAGCATGTTTATATCAATCTAAAATTCATTTCAGCTGAAATATTTATGATTTTGTTGGGGGGAGACAGGAGGTCTGGGTGTTGAGTGTGGTCAGATCAAGTTAGCTTCAGCTGGCAAGGTTGACACAAGTAGTAATCTCTCTGTCCCTCCTCCCATACCTAAATGAGCATTTATTCCAAGCCCTTTCTTAATGCTGTAACATAATTCATTAGGACAGCCTTAATGAGCTAGTAATTAGTCTGGTGGGAGGGGGGTGAGGAAGGGAAGTAGAAATGCTAGACAGAGAGAAAGTCGAGCAGGCTGGGACAACTTAAAGAGCCCTGAGAGAGCCTTTTGTCAACAAAATGGATCGGGCTTGCAGGCAGTAAAACTTTCAAATGACCTTCGTGTCAAAATATTAGGCAGCTATTTTTTGCTTGATGGTGGTTTCATAAACATAAAAAGCGCACATATCATTCAGAGTGTTGTAAAATTTGTCTCAAAGATGTGGCATTTCCTTCCCTCTTTTCTTTTTTTTTTTGTTGCAAGACAAATATCACCTCTGTGTGGCATGAGTGGAGGATGGGGTAAGGGGGATGACATCTAATAATCTAATATCACAAACTTCTGCTTAATCTGAACATAATGTTAATAGCAGCTCATCTTTGTTCTGATGGTTTTAAGTGCTTGATCTTTCTTTTTAGGGGGTGGGGGAAATCAAATATATGCCATAGTATACATGTTAAAAACAGCTATTGAGATGGTAACATTTTCACTTGTAAAACTTGAAAACTACTTAGATGTGTATAATTTATGGCAAAAGCTAGATGTTAATATTGCTCTGTGATTTAGAAAACAGATGTGGTAAATAAATACAACAAAGACAACAACTCATTTTTGCAGAAGTGAAGTATCAAAACAGTTCACTATTTAAGTGCTTTTTCTTCTGTAAAGTCTTCATTTCCAAGGTTAAATTTCGAGATGGAGGGTAAAGGGGTGACTGTTTTCTACAAGGCAAGGAAATGATTACTTGAAGCATCCACTCATTTTGCATTGAGCTTGTCTTTAAGCTCCTTTCGTTTCTGTGCTCTTATCTAAGAAGCCCCAAAGCAGTGGGACTTCTGTAACTTGGATAAGTTCTAGAATGTTGATAAGGCATCACTTGAGTTGAACCATAGGAATGTGCAAGCAGAAATAACTGGGGTAAGCAGCCAAGTTAATAAAGGCAAAAAATAAGGTAACAGAAGGATGGAAAAATTGACTTGTTGATCTGTCATGAGGTTAACTATTTCTTTCTCTACCATCACATCACACAATGCAGAAATGACAAGCTGCTCCTCCTCTGCCTACTATCTTTCAACTGTATTTCCCCTTTGACCTCCTGAACCATTTATCCCTTGTAAACAGCCATTGCAGTGATGTACTGGCAGCCAGGCCACTGCTTGGAGCCCAGATCTTCCCCCAGGAAATGTCCATGACAGGTGATCACAGAGCTTGGATAAGGAAAAGCCAGGGCTGGGCTTAATGGACATCTGACCTAGCCAGCCACCAGCTTGTGATTGGGTGTAATTGCTCAGAATTTAAACTGATGTCAACTGAAGTATTTCTTATGTGGCTGTAATATCAGGACTGATCCTCAGACTTCCAGATCCCAGTAATTTCCCACCTCTTTAGTGTGCTAAGCAGACTTGCCTGTGGCCAGTTAGTGGCAGAGGCTGGAGACTGGCTGGGTCTGTGCCTGTGAGCAAAGGCCACATGGGACTGGCTGCCTCAGGGATTTACAGTTTAGTGGACACCCCTTTGAGATCTGAAGGCAATCTTTCCCACATAAAATGTGAAATGTAAAGACAAATTTAAACAAGGATGAGATGATGCTTGACTTCTCCTCATCTACCAGAGCAGAAAAAGAAGTTTTACATGGACTTGTTTAGCCCAGTGTGGTTTCACACTTATTTTTTATCCATTATATGAAAAAGAAAACACTTTGGACTTTCTTTTCCTCCTCTCTACTTTAATTATTCTTAAGTACATTGCTAGTGTTATAGTGCTCTGTCAGAACTGATTATGGATCACAATCATTTCTGGAGGACAAGTTCTTGAGCTAATAAATTAGGTCCTTTTTAAAATTTTTTTTTTAAGCCAACAGAAAATACAGAGATGCTGTAAAATACAGTGTAACATACAGGCATATATTCAGGAAGATTCCAAGTGTGATCAGTTTACCATGGGGCAAAATACTGGTGTTGCCCTCCATTGAATCCTGCTGCAGGGCTGTGTAAAACCTACCAATCAAACTTTATTTCATCCCTCCTTGCTGGTGTTTTTTTTGGTTTTTTTTTTTTTTTTTTTTTTTATTTCTTATTTTCTACTTTTTCTCAGCTGCTTACAGAAGAGAAAATTTCTTTCACTCTTTAACATATTCAGGATGATCCAGAACCACCAATAAAATACCAATGCTCAGTAATGAAACTGGATCTGTTCATAGGGTGCAGTGCAATGTTTCTGATACACAAAACATCTATGACATGACCCCCAAAAAAGTGTCTTTAAAAAAGTGCTTTTTACAGAACAGTTGAGACTTATAATATTCTACCACATGGATAACTGGTGTGGCTGTAATCTCTGCTTAGCTCTCTTTATAAGAAAGCTTAGGCTTTTTCTTATATTCCTTTTTTTTTTCCTTTTTATGAAATTTGTTTACTTTTATTCCCCAAACCTTGATTTTGGGAAATTGATTGAAATTTTCTCTGCTGGGTGCCTGCTGCAGAATGAAGTTCATCACTCTCAGGAAAAACATATTTTTAGCAGGCTTAAGAGAAAATTCCATGCTAAATTCTGGCAAATACTTTTTTACTACTACTTTTCTTTGTAAAGACCAGCCAAGACTGAAAGACAGTATTTTAAGATGGGTCTTACACTGTTTTTAGAGTGATATCTTCTGCATCTTTCTCTCTGCTTTGACAAATTTATCCAAATTCTTCTGTTTTTGAAAATCTGCAGCATGTATAAATTCAATAAACATTTCTCAGGTGACAGGAGGATGTCTTAAGGAGAGGAAAAATAAAGTTGGAGGCAAGGGAAGGCTGAGAGAAGAGCTCAAAGGAACTGAAATGCTGCTGGGAAGGGGGCTGGGGCAGCACGTGTGGGATCAGGCAGGTTTTGAAGAATACACAGGGGATGGAGCTGTGGACCAGGCTTGCCAGACAGGGATTAATTGCTTGTATTTAAGTGCCTGAGGAATTGAGGAAGGAAGAACTTTGGTGAACAGAGAGGGAATTGTGAGGGAGAGGTTGGATAGATTAGAGCAGATGGTCTTGTGGTGTGTCAGTAAATACAGTTATCTCTGTCCATCACAGCAAATGCCTCCCTCCTGCTCCAGAGTACCTGGAAAAGAACCTCAGGTCCTTGAGTTTCAGGATTTGTCTGCTACCAGCAAATAGCCATGGCATCGATTGACAAAGCCTTCTACCCCCTCTGAAAAATCAAATTGAGTCCCAAATTAGTGGTTCCTTTTAGCTTAATATCCCTGTGACTTGCCTCTATGTACCATGGAAGTAAATTAACTGTGAATTAGTGCCAGAGCCATAAGGAACTCACACAGAAGTTAATAATTCTGTCTTCATAGCAGGGACTGAATAATGTGCAGCAAAATAAGAGCTAGGCGAGTACATAGAAGAACGCAAACAAAATATTGTAAACATGTGGTCTGTGCTGAGGCAAGAGTTCCCAAGGCAAAATATATGATTATGTAATTTAGAGTGGTAACCTAATGCAGTGGCAGTGAGGAAAGGCTCTGCAGACATCCTTCATTCCACTGTGTCCTAACTCTGCTTTGCCCCAGAATAATGATATTTAACTTACCCATTTTGTGAGATACATTTGTCATTGCACTCTCCACCTACCTCCTGCACGATGTTAAGTGTCAAAATTCACTGTACACCATCCCTCAGTAGCAATGTTATTTTTCTTGCTCTGGAAATGGCAAAGCTAAAATTGCCCACATAACCACAACTCTGGTCCCCTGTGTAAATACATTACAAGACAGTCTTTAATTACATGAGTTTACATTTATTTATTTTTTCCCTGCTGCATGATACTCAGAGGCATCTGGCCACGTCATTCAAAGTGTGGCCCAGGCCTTATTTACCTCGTATCATCCAAAGAGTGTGCTGAATACAAAATTATTGATTCAGTCTTGGGTGCTTCAGCTGTGCTTTCAGCAGAACATTCTCAGCACTTAATAGACACATGTGGATTCAAATTCACAGCACCCCTGTGAGGCAAGAAGGTGACAGTATTCCCATTTTACAGATGGGGAGCTGAGTCATAGGGAGATTAAGGTCAAAGGACCCACTGATTTTGGGGCCCCAGTTTGATGTTTTAGAGTACTTAGTGTTTTTATAGCTCGATATATGTTCAAAGCACAGCTCCCAGAGACTTCAATTACAGCTTCCAGCACTCAGCACTTTGCAAATCAGCCCCCAGGGTTTCAAGTCAGGCATCCAGAAAATGAGGAACACACAGTTAGTGACCACCTGTGGTTTATAACTTGGCCAAATGTGAGTGGGTTTTCATGGTAATAGCAAAAGGCACCTCTCTTATTCCTGGGTGATTCTTTTCTCTCTCAGTCGAGCCAACTGATCCCTGCAGTAAAATAGAGTGCTGCTAAGGTCTCTCAGTGGAGCAGTCCTGCACCCTGTGGAGGAGAAATGCAAAGGGACCACTATCTTTACTAGAAAAACAATAATGCTCTCTTTCATGTAATTGGTGGAAACAGCTATAATCTCCTTTGTTAAAGTTTTAACATGGCTTTTCAATTTCTAAGACACAGAAACTTGCCTTCAAAGTCTCAAAAGACAAATTGTGAAAAGTTACGGGAGGCCAAAGTGTGACCTGAGACTGGGAGGTAGTAAGCATCACACTGCAGGGGTTGATTTCTGGTCTACTTCCAGTGCTCTGTAGCTGTATTCTGAAAGTGAAGGGCTGATACACTGGAGCCAGTGCTCTGCTTCCGCATAGCATTGGTATGGGGAAAGGAGTACTTTTAGCTGTGCTCAGTCTGGGACAAATTATGGCAATCTGATTAAACCCCTGGAAGTGATAATTTTAATGGAGACCTTTGTGGTAGACCACAATTATAGCTATAAAAGTGGTTTTCATAAAAAAAAAAAAAAAAAAAAAAAAAAAAAAATAGCAACATGGAGCTGAAATGCCCAGGCGTGGGTCACTGCCTTTTAATAGTATTAACAATAGAAAGATAATGGTGAGCATGGTAGGGAGGATGTATTTTATGAATGAAATAATAAATATTATTTATTTTCTTAAAATACAGAGAGGTGAAACTGAATTGATCTCAGGATTTTATCTGCATTCCACACCATGCTCTCTGTGCTGGCAGATGCTTATTACTGAATAAGGTGAAACAGATGATGAAATGAGTTGCAGGTTGCTTTAATTTCACTAGGAAATATTTGAAATATCAGCATATAGAATTATGTAAATTGGGATGAGCTCTGGTGTGGGGAGAACAGAAAGCATGATGCACTGAAGGGTGCAGATGGTTTGGACTGAAAGAGGAGAACTCTTTTGAGAATTGGTCCTTTGGGACGCATGAGATCCTGGAAAAACTCAAAAATTATTTCAAAAGAAATCAGTAGATCTGGAATAAAGAAGACACTAGGAATGGGCCACTAAGAACTTACAAGATCCAGTTTCCTTAGAGGAGCAGTTCATGTGAAGTAATGGCTGCTCTTAATTTGCTGGGTTTCTTGTTTACAGTGAGCTCACAGTGCTGGTGATGAGTCTGTTCCTTAGCAGCAGCATACTTTGCTTGTTAGTTTTTCCACTGTTCCACAAAAAATCTGAAAGGGCTTGCTGGTAGACAGAGTCAGATCTCAAGGCAGTGACTCTTTCTGCATTGACAATACTTAAAATCCAACTAGTATGTTCACACTTGTCATTACCATCACAGGCCTTTCAAAGCACAATGGACTCTCTAGCACCATATTTATTATCATAAAAGCTTGATTATGAGGAGGAAAACTTATCCCTCAGAAAAAGCAGTCAGATTTCTCCCTACTATTTCCAAATAATTCCCCTTTTTGTCTCTACATTGGAAGGAATATTCTGAAGAACAGTATGCGAGACCATCCCTTAAAATTATGGAAAAAGAGAAAATATAACCACAAGAAATGGAACAAGGAAGAAAGCATCTTCCTTGCCTGAGCTCAGCTGAATCCTGCTCACCTTTTGTGTGCATCTACCTGAAATTATTTGCTCTGGGTAGACAAGCAGAATTTGTTCCCTGGCAATGTTCAGAGGACTTGGAAGAGAGGCAGCCAATACCTGAAGGAAATAAACCCAAACAAAATAAACTTTTTAGCCTCTCTTAACAATAGTCCTTTATAGGTTGCCTTTAATAGGCTTGCATTTATGGCATTAATATTTGATTTTCCTTTTTGTATAATCTCTGCATGTAGACTGAAGCAAGACTATGAGTGCCTGAAAAATACAGAGGCTAATTACAGCAGTGTGAAAGTAAAATAATGAGAGCTTGAGAATGTGACTGATAAGCAGTTAGATAATAGACTAACAAGCAGGATGTCTGTAGTCCATCAAAGGGCTAATGAAGGTCTCTATGTCCTCTGCTATTGCCTGAGGAGAATGTACAGATGGAAAATATCCATACCCAGAAATGGCATGTAAAGATATACATCACGTAGTAGCTGCATGGTGATATAATGAGTGGATTCAGTGAGTGCTTAACCTATGGATAAAGTAATTAAAGTGCATACTAGATGCTGATAACCAAGTGGGATATGCTTGAAACTAATGTTTACAAAGGAGGTGGTGCTTGGTTTCACCTGCCCCACTGAGCTGGGCTTGCAGCCCGTGGTGCTGCTCTGGATTCAGTGCCCTGGGAAGGTGGCACAGCAACACTGAGATGGGCTGGTGCCTGGGGGCGGCTGTCTTGGGAACAGGAAATTTGGCTGCTACTCTTAGAGTTAATGGGGGCATCTGG
The DNA here is from genome assembly GCF_050655825.1 of Lonchura striata. NCBI lineage: Eukaryota > Metazoa > Chordata > Aves > Passeriformes > Estrildidae > Lonchura > Lonchura striata. Next base: position 77,422,816 of record NC_140705.1, on the reverse strand, counting down.
CTCATGTGCAACCCCTCATGTGTCACAGTAATGCAAGAGGACCTTCCCTGATAACAGCTCTGTGGACATTGATGTCTCTGCTGTATTTTCAACCTCTGTCGGACTGGCTGACTTTTCTTAGTAAACATGCAAATTCTGACCCTTTGGGGTGACCTGTTTCAGACAGGCAAACTGGGGAGCTAAGCACTCTGGTGGGCTCAGAAAATGTCAAGGAAACAAAAGAACAAACAAGCAAACCCATGACCAGAAAAGATTAATAAAAAAAGACATTTTGGCCATTTGGTCATAAATAGTACTGTTCAATAGCACAAGAAATCATGCAGGCTGCACAGGGAGACATAAAACCACTGAATTATGTATTAATATGTCATATAAAAGGAAAAAGTACTAAAGAAATACTGTTGGAAAAATAAATAAAACCACCATTAAAAGTGAACATGTCCCATTTGGTCAGTTATGCCAAACATAAAACAACAGAAAGTACCATTTGGAAGTTAACAACACTTTTAATTTTACTACTGGCTTTTCCATTATAAACCATACAAAGGTGTGGTTAGACCATAGGCTGAGGAATTGATTTTATGTCTGTGCTTATTTAAATCAGCAGGATTTCAAAATATGTATCTAGACCAGTATTTCTCTGTATATATGTAAAAAAGAAAAGAGGAAGAAAGGGTTGGAAAGCTGAGGTTGTGTGAGCTGGCCAGTGCTACAATGGAGCTGTTACCTTCTCAAAGGGACTGCTTGAGTAAAAGGAGCCAGAGCTGAAATCTGCTGGTGGTGGCCACAAGGCCAGTCCTCTCCAGACATTTGGTCTGCAGAGGTGAGATGTGTGAACACATGGAAAAGCCAGGCCCTGCTTGCACCTGCCCAGGCTGTCCAGCATATTGGAGATGCTGTTCAAGAGCACCTGGGGGGACGGTGTGGCCTTGCTCATGTTTCAGCTTGGATTTCACTCTATCCCTCAAATGCCTCTGGTTTTAATGTGAGATGACAGGTGCCATGGCATGCCAACCTTGTGGAACCAGCTTTGGAGAGCCATAGGATCGGGGAAAGGGGCTGCCCACACCTACACAGCTGGGCCTGCTCTGGCAGGGCCGCCAGACTGCCCATTTGTCCATGAGGAGGGCAGCTGGGAATGGCTGTATCCATGAGGTCCGGGCAGCTCAGGTGTGGACAGAGCTTTGGGCCCATTAGCCCTTGTGAGCCTCTCCCTGCTGTGGAGGGCAGGGCCATGGCCGAATGAGGAGCCTCCCTGCGAGGGTCACTTGTCTTGCACACACACTTCAGGAGGCATTACAATGAAAGCAAAAATAGGGATGGAGAAAACATTTTGCTGGCAGAAAGCTGAGATGACCTGGAAACTGCCGGGCCGCTCCTTCATTAAATATGCTGGCCTGCCAGAACTGCATTGCAGATAATCCTCCCAATGTGTTTTGAACAGCAAATCCCCATTTGGTCAACTCCACTGCTCTTTGTTTGCTCTTCTCAGCCCACCTGCCATAGTGCCAGAGACATTGCTGGTGGGAGAGGAGAGGCTGGGAGCAGTGGCAGGGACAGCTGGGGCTGGCACAGTGCTCCGGCCCCTGCCTGTTCCCCTGTCCCTGTGCTTTCTGCACTGGGCGAAGGCTCCAGACCGACATCTGACAAGAGGCAGCAAAGCCTGCCAAAGCTTATCCTTAATCTTGGGGCCTGCACAATGCTCCGTGATGTCACCTCTGCAGAGGGAGAAGCGCCTGTCTGGGCTATGGCTCCAGCTTGTGGATTTTCAAAGATGGTGCTGCAGGGTCACTTTCATCAGAGCCCATCTCCAACGTCAAGAAAACACAGAGCTTTGGTTTTGTTTTGCTTTGATTGATAGTCCTGGGAAAGTGTTACTGAGCATGAGAGAGGAGAGAAAGAAAAAAATAGGAGGCAAGTATGTAAATAATCACAATTAATCTGAAGGTCTAATGGCCTGCCTGCCTGCCTTCCTGCTGTAATTTACCATATGCTCTAGTACTTGTGTGAGGTTCCCTGGCTCACGTGTTGTTAGTTTATGTAAGTGTGCACAGACCTTTGGCAAATTTGTTTTTTTATTATGTAGAAGCTAACATTTAGCTTTCTTGTTGTGGATATGTTGTAGCATATGTTAGTGTTTATGTTGCAGAGAAAATGAATCTCTTGACTAGAAAATATCTTCTTCTACTATTCTAGTGATTTGTTATTTTGACCTTTTTTGTAATGATGTTTTGTCAATAGCAAAGCTGAGTGGGATGGACCAGGTAAAGGCTAGTCATTTGTGTGTGACACACATGGTATATAGTTTCTTCTGGGTTCTTGAAGGGATAATCACATCCAGATATGATTCAGAAGGTCAGCCTGAATTGGAGAGGAATGATTTCTCAGAAGTGGGTATGAAATAGGATGTAGTTTGTTTCCCTTTTTCTTTTTTTCTTTCTCCCTGCCCCCCGCAGTTTAAGTTGGAAAAACCTACATATGACAGGGATGCTATGGCTTTTTTTCTTGGTTTTCTGTGTCTATATGTTACCCTCAGCAAATTTTTTTTCAAGGCAATTTTATTTTTAGATTTTTCATTTAAGAATCTTCCATGTTTTCAGTGGGAAATATGTTTACATCACTGATATCTGTTTTATCCAGGGCCAGTAAATAGGATCACACAATATGTTATTAATGGACCAAGGCCAATGTGACATGCTGTGATTTTCCATAGTTGGTGACAAAAAAAAATGCCTTAATGCTAGCAGAAGTTTGAAGTGCTACAAAATTTGGGGTCTATTTTTCCCCAAAAAAACTTTGTGAGAAATAGAAAAACTTCTCTGAGCTCCATGGTACCTGGATTTGGCATAAAGCTTAAGCCAGCCCTAATGGCTGGCATGCAGCCAAAGAAAGAAGGAAATCCCTCCACTGGGCTCCTCTTGTGTCCTGAGACTGAAGCGTGTCCTCTGTAGTCCCACGACTGGAGTGAGTGGGCACAGCTCGGAGTAGCTCTCTGAGACTGCTCCCATGTCTGGAAAAGACATCTGCATGCTAAAGGGGAGAGTGGGAGAGGTCTGCCTTTTGCCTTGGTTCTCACTGATTTTTTTTTACATCATTCCCATGTGCTCTGACCCTTGGTTTGTTTTTTTGATATATCTCTCCTGTATTCACAGAGAGGTCTGATTTCACTATCTGCAGTCCTGTGGCTTTGTATGCTGTGTTCAGGTCGGATTCAGTAATTATTGTCTATAAGTTAATAGCTGTGGGTTTTTATGACCTCATGTGATGTCTCAGGCAATGAATTTGAATTCATAATGAACAGTGATAAAAGGTTCTTTTGCCCATGTGACTATTTGCTTCTGCACTTGAAGCACTATGAATTCTGTTGCTTGTGAGTACCGTGTAAATCAGATCAGGAAAAAGCAGGGAAGTATTTTCAGTTCAGACATGAAATTTCCTTGGACTCCATGTCTGTATGGGAAATTTTCTCTTTGTTTCATGCAACCTAGCTTTGACTGCAACAGAGTTGTGTGCATCTAAAGCTATGCTCTCTGTCTTGAAAAGAATGGGCATATTGTGATGAACATCCAAAATAATTGCTACTACAAGGATCAGAAAAAAAAAAATTGTTGAAATATGCTTTTAAGCTTGATGTGACAGTATTTACAGAATCTAATGTTTCCTGAATCTCTACAGTCATGTTTTTCAAAACTGCTGAATATAGTATGAAAGACCCTGACACTTAATGATTTATAGCACTGTGGTGTTTCTGTACAAGATGCAGCACAATATCTACCAAGCACAGAACATAACCTGGGCAACAGGGAACCAAAACCTCATTTAGTTATACAGAAGCCTAAATTGAGCAGTGATTGAAAAATCAACAGGATCTTGAAACTAGTCTTGTAGCCAGCTCAGCAGCAAGTGAAGGATTTTGGATATGAAGAGTGTGTTTTTGACCAGGTTTAGACTGTGCTGAAGCTGGGACAGCTGGATTATGTCAGCTCCCACTCCAGGGAAGCCTGTGAGAAAAGGCATGTCCATAAACTGGTAACACTCCCTTTTTTCCATTTTTAGCTGTTTTTTTGGTTCTGGATGCATCAGAACATCAGGAACAGGCTTTTGCTCCTTTCCAGAGTGTTTAATTGTAGCCACTCCTTCAGTGCTTTCTACTGTGATATCAGGAAACACAAATATTGCTTCCAAATGATTTGCCAAAAATGGCAAGAAAACAGAAAATTTAAAGTTCTCTGGCATAAGGCTATACATATGTATTCTCATTAGCTAATATTTGCTGGGATTTTGTTTTCTTTCCCTTGAAGTGATAATTTGTTGGCCCTCTGAAAATAGTATGTTACGTACTTCCCTAACTGACATGTAATGGAAATATTGACATGAACTCTGTGTTTGATGGGCAAAAATACATGGGGGAAAGTATCTGTGCAACTGCAACAACTTTTTGTATGGTGCATGACTACCTCTCATTCATGTTGTGAAAGCATGAAAGTACAGAGAAGGCTTGAATATTTTGCCACAAGAATTTTCCTACAGTTTTTATTTTTCTTACTTAGGTGCTTCCTGGCATGTAGCACAAAGAGGGAAGTTTACCCAGGAAGGGCTAGGTTATTTTGTGAGTAAAATACTGAGGAAAAAGATCACATCTTCACTCTGGGAACTGCACTGTTCAGTCTCCATTTTCTTTTAAGTACTTACCAGATGCTGCAAGGGAACAGTATTAATAATGCACATATTAATACAGCCTGCTCACTCTTTTTCTAATAGATATGCATCAGCATGTTCTGGGTCTATCCCCCAAGTTGGAGCCACAGACCTTCAAGCTGTCTTAATCAGGGCTTGAGGGATTGGATCCTACCTGGGTTTCTAGGAATGTTTTGTGACATGGAGTTTTTGCAGGACTGCTTTATAAGCTAAGAACCTAGAAACATGTAGTTTTGTTTTCTTAACATCTACAGCCAGCATTCTCCATGACCAAATCTGTTAGCTTTCCTACACAAAAAAAATAGTGTTCTGCAGTACAAACCAATGCCTTCTGATCTCTCTCTGCTTCCCAAGATTTATCTCAGCTCCTGCTTTCCCTTGCCCTATTCTTTTCTTCAAAGCTCTTGGAGGAAAACCTTTCTTTATAATTTTGTTCCTCCTAGTCAGGGTCAATGCTGGTGCTGATAGTCCCGACTGAGCAATCTATTCTGAGACAGAGATGTAGACACTAGTCAACATAAAATAAAAAAAAAAAAAACAACAACCAAAAGAAACCAAAAGAACAAAAAAACAGGGCAAGGAGTAATAGCAAATATCCACAATGGTTTCAATGTACAAAAATTCTGTGATCTCAAAGAGAATTCACAAGCTGCACCTTGATTCCTTGATCCATGGCAGAGATACTTACCCTGTGTCTATACCACAGTAACTATGTTTTTTTCAGCTATATTTGTTGACAGATTATTCTATGCTTTCTAAGCACATATTGAGAGGTTTAGGGTTGTTCTGAATAACCAGCCATATCAACAAACCAAACTCTTACACAGATCTCTACTTCTGTGGAAATATATCGTGTGCTGGTACATCTGACCTGCTAGGCGTCATTTAATGAAGTTAAAATCTTCCCATATAAGATTTATTCTGTGCAAAATCCTACTTTCTAACACAATGCATTTCAATTGTAACACATTGTTCCTACTTAGTCTATCAGTAAAACCATTGCACTGGCTGGAAACAGCTTTCTTTAACATCTTTAAACCAGAAAGATTTGAAGTTGACAAAGTGTTTGTGGCATCTCTTGTTTCTTGCTATTTTTCTCGATAACTAGGCTCTGGGGAAAAGTCTTCAAATCCTTAAACAAGCTGAAGAAAATCATTCCCTCTGATTTGCACTCCTCAATGGAATCTCTTCACTGCTAGCTTCATACTTGGCAGTGGATGAGACACACAGGGGGCATCAAGAACTGCTCTGTTTGCAGGAAGGGCACTCACTAGGGAAAAGGCTCTGTGGCTGCACTGGCTGGACGAGGGATATTTGTCTCCTTAATGAAACTTCATTGGCTTGAGCAAAGGTATATGTATATTTCCAGAAAAGCATGGAAGGATGACTGGTCAGGAAAAAAAAAAGGAGCCTTCCAGACTTTGGTTTCTTCTCTTTCCAAGGGAAAATCTGAGGGATCCGTATAGTTGATGCTTGACACTTTACACAGCAGTGTCAGACACTAGCAGCTCTTCACTCTCCAAGAATAAGTGTAACTGCTATGGTTTAGCACAATGTCGCTAAATGTTCCCATTTTTCCTTTTTATGATCCATCTAAACATTCATACCAAATTTGCTACCATGAACTCTGAATATAAGTTTGGTTATGGGCCAGATAAGTACAGCACATAAAGCAACTTGGAAACTTCTACTACAAACCACTTGCTTAACTCCTCACTGCTCTTGTGCTATTAGAAAAAATGAATCACAGTCATATTTTGCATCATGGTTGTACCTGGTAACTAAAGATCTTCAAGCATTTAAGAAGTAACTAGATATACTCTGTATTTTGCCAGGTATCTGGCTTTTTTTTCCAATTTGTATATGATCACAGTGAGTAATTTCTTTTATAGATTTGAGCTTTTTCTCATTGTGATGAGTCCAGCCCAGCCCTTCATCCACTTACTGGGTGAGTCTTACCTAAAGAATTACTGCTGAGCAACTTTTGATCTTTGTATTGATCTTGGTCTTTATACTGATCATTTCTACTCAGTGAGATGCTGGAACAAGTTTCCCAGAGAAATTGTTGATGCCCCATCCCTGGAATTGCTGAGGCCCAGGTTGGATGGTACCCTGAGAAATGCCACACAGCACCTTTGTGAGAGAAAGCTGGAACTACCTTCAAACTCTTGTCATTACATGATACTTCCTCATTTGGTAGAGCTTAAACAAAAACAAATGCATGTAAAAAATGTAAGGAAAGGAAATGCATGCAAGGAAAGGTTTCCAAATGTTTCTGTGCACATCTAGGGCTAGTGATATGTTAGGGGCTCTGCAGGTATTCTCCAGGCAACACTCCTGCTCTACCACTGAGCTGATCCTCCAGCTTTCACTGCTGAAGGATTTCTTTCATGTTACTTCTCCCCTTTTCCATCTATGGAGAGGTACACTCAAAGGACATCATTAAAAACTCTGGAGCACTTGAACATTTCTGCAAAAGAAAAGATGCCAGTTAGTAACCATCCGCATGCAAACTGTGATATATATGTGTGTGTCCTCGATGTGTATCAGAAACCTCAGAAAGCCATTCATACAAATGCTTCTCATTTTTCCTAGAGGCAGAGAACATAACTGGCAGTTTAGCTTCTACAAATTGCTTTAAGTTGGAAAGAGTCAATGGACCAAGCTGCATCATGCTGTGGGTGGGTAAAGCTTCTGTGAAAGAAGCACTCTCTCTTCATTGATTTTTTTTTTTTTTCTTGCAGCATGAATTTGTTCCACTGTCCCTAGCTCATGAGACTCTTTTTCCAGTCTCTCCCTCTCTCTTTCCTATTTATGTCTTAATTCACTGCTGTCATGATTTATACTAGCAATACAATGTGCAAGACATGAAAATCTATATATCTATCATACCACTGTCTGAATGCTGGGATATGACATTTCAAAATTATTTTTTCCATATACATTTATCATACTTTTTTTTTTTTTTTTCAAAAGGATGCACTGTGGATTGAAACAGACTGAAGATGACCAAACATCTCTACTATCCTATTTCATGTACTCCATGTGGTTCATGGGCAGAAACAGGGGCAGTGTTGTGGCTTAACCTCAGCCAGCAGCCAAGCTGCATGCACTGAGTCCCCCACCAGTGGGATGAGGGAGAGAATCAGAAGGATAAAAGATACAGAACTTGTGGGTCAAGATGAAGACAGTTTAAAATGGGAAGCAAAAACCATGCACATAAGCAAAGTAAAATAAGGAATTAATTGACTGCTTCCCGTGGGCAGCCAGGTGTTCAGCCACTTACAGGAGAGCAGGGCCCCATCACATGTAAGAGTGACTTGGGAAGACAAATGGCATCACTCCAAATGTCTCTCTACCCTTCCTTCTTCTTTCCCCACTATATATACTGAGCATGATGCCATATGGCCTGGAATATCCCTTTGGTCAGTTTGGGTCACCTGCCCTGGCTGTGTCTCCTCCCAACCTTCCATGCACTCCCAACTTCCTCATCAGTGTCGCAGAAAAGCATAGAATGCCTTGTGTCTGCATAAGCTGTGCTCAGAGATAACAAAAACATCTGTTTGTTATCAACCCTGATTTAGCATGAATCCAAAGCCTAGCCCTGTACTAGCCCCTGTGAAGAAAATTCACTCTACCCCAGGTGAAAGCAGCACAAGGAAGCACTGCTCTGTTGTGGTTCTAGGCTCCTCTGGCTAATATTGTGGAGGTAAATATTTTATGATTCTTGTAGAGATTAAGGGAAGTACACTTAGCATGTTATCCATCAGTGGCAATTTGAGGTTTAGTGTCAAAGTAAATTGTTCTTTAGGGAAGAGTAAGAATCTGTGCTGGCTTGTACCTGCAACTGGCTGATCTTTATCAGCCTTCTGACAGTCTCACAGGGACAACTAGTTGTAATTAGCTCATTTAATATTGATTAAGTCTTTGGACAATTAATCAGAATTAATCAGGGTTCAGTGGTGTTTTAGAGTTGTGAAAATATGTACGTAAGAGCTTGGGATACCTAAGTGTGCAAAAGGATGCATGACATGAATGCTCTCCCAGGAAATGAATGCAGTTTCATCTCTTTTGGAGATTTGAAAACATGTAGAAACTTTTTAAAGAAATCTTTTGTTTCCTCTCCCTCATCATCACCTCTCTATACAGTGTAACTCTGGGAGTGGTTGAGCATAAACAACAAAATACACTGAGACAAACAGTTCTTAAAAATTTTTCTGCCCAGTCTTAGATCTTTCTTCTCTGGTCACACTTGCTAGCAAAGTCCTGCCTCCCAGAAGCTGTAAGGCACTGGAGCCTGAAATTAGGTGTTGATCTTATTACTGAAGCCCTTGTGCTTTTTTCCACGCATCCACATATTGGTAGTTACACTTGTTCTTTGTAATTTAATTTTAGACATAAGATAATCTTGTTGGACTAAAAGCTTGTGTCTCTGTGTGTGTGTTTGGTTTTTTAATTTTTTTTTTAATAAAACATGAACTAGATGCTAGGCAAGAAAGTTGTAGTACAAAGACCAGATTTAAATTTGTTGTAAATCTTTTTATATTTTTAATGTGTGCTAAAAATAGTGGAAATTTTTGAATGGAAAACAGCTCTTTCATACAGCTGGAATATAGTTAGAAATAATTTTCACTTTTTTTTCATTTTAATTGTTTTCTATGTGGATCTCCTGAACACAGTAGATATCTATATTTTGTTTCCTTAGATATTTGTGTGTTTTAGAAATGAAATTTTTTTCAAGTCTAAATTGGTTTTTGAATTATTATTATTATTAGTATTGAAAATAAGTCTACCCTTATATTTTAGATTGTCTCCTGCAGGACTTTGTAATGTACATTTTTCATTAAATAAATCACCTCCTATTCTCCCCATTCCTAACTATTTTTTGACTAAGTTACACTTGGATTGAAATATTATGAAGAAATAATTTGTGATTTTGCAGGCAGTGTGATAGATAAGTTAGAAAGAAAAAAGTCAGACAACTGATTAATGCTCTAAAATTAAGATATAGCTAAATGTTGAATATCTCCTTGATTTGCATTAATTCTGTCTATATTAGATCTAGGCTTAGTACTAATTATATTACCAGCAGTAAGTCTAAAATTCAAATATATAGTAATGTGGAGCAAGTCAATGACTTATCGGAACAAGAGTAATTAAGGAGTAATTGGACCATGCTTGAGGTTTCTTTTTCAGTCAAAGTATTTAAACTAAATGTGCTGATCTTTATCCCACCACAACATATTGTTCACAGAATGTATATGCTACATTCTGCACTAACATATGGCTTCTACCTTATGCTATTAATAAAGTGGATAATATCCACAATTAAATACTTCTGGTACACTGTCCTCTCTAAATCAATGAGCAGAACTGGATATAATTTGAGGATTCAGTGGTTTCTCCTCTGTGTTAGAATTTCCTCAGAAGTATGTAGAAATACCTGGGTTAAGAGGCTGAAGTTTTGTTGAACTTCCTCCATTTTTTGTGTTAAAATACTCTGACATGTAATTAAGAGTGAGGCATTTGTGCATTTTAAGGATTTTAAAATTATTGCCAAAGACATTTTATTTGAGATTAATTTAGCTATAGGTCTTTTTGTCTGAAGATTTAAGAGTAACTTTTAAAATTAGAGTACTAACAATATATTTAGATTAGATTTAATATGACAGTTATTTGTTCTTCTAACAAAGGTCTCATGGCCTATGAAAAACATTGAGGATTAGCACAGATGTAATAATTTTAGAAATCTTTGATGAAAACATTGCAAAGCATCATTTACCATTTGCGATTACTGCAAATATACTAACATCATTAATGTGGGCATCTACTTATAAATCCAGCAGATTTTGTTCAGTTCAGAGCATTATGCTTCTGGGGCTACAGCCAGCCAAATCAATTGAGTTTTTTTATACAGTGTTTAAAACACGGCCATTTCAGAACTGTTTGTAGGTGCTCTTACTGCAGACATACTGTCACTTTCTTGGTCTGCAAATGGAATAGGTAACTGTGCACTGACTTGGAGATCAGGTACATCAAGTGATGCCTCCCTGCAAAATAAAGGTATCTCAAAATGGACATTTCAGTTTCTTCTGGAAGCCTCCAGTGAGAAGGTGTTTGTATATTTGCACATGCATAGTGATTGTATTGCTCAGATTAAGCGGTCACGTGCAGAAAGCTGCTACAACTTCTTTGCTCAGCCTGGGGACTCCCACTTCCCTGCCTCAGTGACATCCTCTGTGCTCTGCTGGGAACACAATTAAATGTTGGGGAAGCTATCTGTGGTGTGTAGTTTGTAATTTTCTATTCAGTACTGCTGGGAACAGCCTGTGCTAATTGACAAGGTAAGGCTAAGTGGAGCTGTTGGTGGTGTCCCATTTTGGACTGTGCTAAACTGATCCCCTGTGCTCCTGTTCTCATTTCTTTGGACAATGTGATTGATGATGCAACTTGCTCAGGAGAGGCTGAGAAATTTGATCTCTGAGGCTAATCAGTGAAGGATGCCTTGGCTTGAAGGCTGCTGGAAGGAAAAAAAGGGAAAGAGAAGGAAAGATAACTGAATACATCTCTTCCAAAAGATCTTTTCATGGAAGACTGGGAAATTGAAGGGGTGGGCCCAGTGACTTTCTTTTCTGCGTGTATGTGCAATTGTTTCAGTTGATTGGCTTTTTTGAGGGATGACAGTCAGTAGGAGGAAGGATCTGATTTGCCAGCACCACAGTGTTCTGCTTCTCTTTTAGTATTTTAGGAAGATAAGAGAAAAGCAAACTTCATGGTTATTCTGCTCTGTGTATCCAGCCAAACTTGTTCTTTGCTTTCTGCCTCAAATGAAGAGAAGCCCTCTTTGTCTCTGCTGGTCAGTTAATGCTTCAGTGACACCCTGTCCTGTTAGTCTCCTATTCCTGCCAATTTCAGGCTCACCAATATTTTTTCTGATGACAGAATTCCCTAGCGTGCTGTAAGAAACTGGATGGGCAGTACACATGGTCTTGCCTTGAGGGCTGTAATGTAGCCTTGTAGTAGGATTTAGTAAGGATGTATTATTATAAGTCCTTAGCATGTTTATTTCACTTTTCATTCACATTCCTTCCAATCTTTTGATATTTAGCCTTGGGGCGGATGTATCCAAGGATGCAACTTTACAGTGAATTAATGGATATCTCTTTGCTGGTTAAGAAGTTAACAAAAAAGGAGTAGGTGTCACTATTTTGCTTATGGTGGAAGTTTGACAACGCACTGAACCAAGCACAACACACTTCCAGAATCTTAACTAGTTTGATTGCACCATCGACACTGTTATTTCGACAGTCCCACTCTCCGGCATCTGGCATAATTGGAAGCAGCAGCCAGCAGGTATCAGATGTCAGTATGAATTGTCTCCTGCAGCGTGAGCACTGACTATGGAATTGATTTGCTGTCTTTTTTACACGGTTTTGTAATGAAAGTAATGTAAAGTCCCAAACAGACAAATTCTGCATTTGTGTACATACAGTTAAAACAGGCATATATCTGAAAATTAGCGAGGGGGAAATATACCAACAGAAAAGCAATATGGCACCATCAGGCCATGTTTCCTCACAGGTAGTTGTGGTGGCAGTCCCTACTATGTTTCTGAGCTAAATCAATAGCTGGAAACCAATTTCTTTTGGGTACTTGTATGGATCAAAAGAATAAAACATGCGAAAGAAGAACCCTTCAGTGAGTGAATTTTATCTCTCTACTTTACTTGCTGGTATTAATAAGGCAAGCAAAAAAGACTTTGGAAACCAAGTTTTCAACCTGGAGCAAATTTTTCTCTTATTTGTCATCAGGATGATCAAGGCCCCTAAGGTGAAAAAAATTGGCCTGAGCAAAGTCATTGGTAAATTTCTATGGATTTCCTATTGCCAGGGTGTTGCCTTAGGGCACATCAGAAATAAATGACAATCAGTGGTTCAAGATGCTGTTGTGCAGACCAATTTCATGAGTATAAAGCTAATGTTTCAGTGACTGGAATCTTGACTACCAATTTGAAGAATCGTAAGGGAGGATTAGACCAGGTATAAAAGAGGTGCTATTATCCCAAGCATTGAGAAAAGCTTTTGAGCACTTAGAGATTGCCAACATCTAGATGATGGCAGTAGGAGCACAGGATGCTGGGCTTCACTGGCAAGAACTGGTGCCTTTTCTTAAGCAGAGTTACAAGTAGCTACAAAACAGCCCTGTTTATGGGTCTCTTCCTCAGCTTGATGCAATACTTAAGAAGGCTTAATCACCTCCTACTGTAATCAAATTATTCAAGATTTTTAAAAGAGAGAAATGCAGCAAATTCCTGTCCTAAGAAGTCAGGGTCAAAAGCCTATTTAGAAAAATCAGCTTGAATGTTGATTACTGAGTGTGGCTGCCTTTTAGACAAGCACAATGGAGAAAAACACTCCCAACATCTGGTTCAATAAGACCCAAGACCAGTGTTTAATTGTGTTTTTGCTCTGACACCCAGTTGCATAGCAATAAGGGAGAGCATATGATACAATAATCTATATATAGGATAGGTGGAGCTGAACCTTTGATTTGAGGCCAGCTAGTCTGGTATTCCAATCTTGCTGCTGACATGAAGGCAGCCAGTAACCTTAGGCGGTTTGCTTGAAGTTCTTCCTGAATTTCAGACCTTCTGTTGATGAAAGGACCGGTCTGTAACTGTCTTGGGATTGACAGTTGTCATAACATGATCCAGCAGGCCATTTCATACACAACCAGGGCATGGGTGCCCAGAAAAGCTTTCCACCCATTCAGGACAGGCACGAGATAATTTACAGGCTGCTCAACTCGGAGAACAGTTTTCTGATAGAAGTAGAAATACACTGCAGGCTTCTTCCCTGAAGAGGGAAACCATCCTGGTTTGAGTCTGACCACAGGAAAATATGGAGGGCAGTCACTCGAGCAGCTGGTCCTCTTCTTTTTTTCCCACGAGGCACAAGCAATGGTGCTATGGCTCATCAAAATGCCTGGACAGCTTTCTTTCCCCACCTACCTTTTGCCCTAGGTAGCACCTTGTTTTCTCTATTTTGGAGGCTAGAAAATAGAAGCTGATTCCAACAACAAGAAGACAATCAGATGACAGACTCAGATCCTTTTCCACACAATTTCCACTGAATTTCTGTCAGATTTTAAACCTATGCTTTGACCACAAAGATGAGTTATGATTCCACCTGCAAGAGGGTGTTTTTATATGGATGCTCTCCACAGCTTACTCCCCAGAGGGATGTGGTAGGAAGAAATCCTCCCACCTCTGTGTTGGAGCACTGTGTAGGTTTGCTCAAACAGGATGTTGCTGACTCAACCAGCCAAATTTGCCATTATATTCTTCCCCTTATTTTCTTGGGAAGATTTCCTAAGTTATGCAGGTCTCCAACAGCAAGGAGGAGGAAGAGGACTCTATTCTTCCTACTGCAACAGAAAAAAAATGTATATTGTACTAGAGAAGCTGTTGCCTTACAACTTTGTCTGTCATTGAAATTAGAAGAACAGGAACCCAAAATCATTTCCATTTCCTAGCTAAGGAAGAAAAATCCCATCATTTATTTAAAGGGTGCTGTTACCAGCATCCACAACAATTTTTATGGGGATGCGTTCATTGGCAAAAAATTAATTCCTGCAAGAATGAAATACAAACTGGGAAAAACTGAACTGCAGTCTTACAGCAACGCATTTAACAGACTCTTCCAAACTATGTTCTTCCAGTCTGTTTCCTTCCCTTCATTGTTGTGCTGTGAAGTCAGATGAGTGGTAATGCTGAACATCAGGATTTCTGAGACCCTGCTCCCACTGCTCTGCACAGCACATGGTTGTCATTTTACAGTGACTTTTCCTGCTTTCCAGTGTTCTCAGACACTTATGAGGATTCAATAACCTGTGTTTTTCAACAATGCTTAAGTAGCTAAATCCAGTATGGTAAGTGAAGTCCCTTCCAGAAGTAGGATTTCCTCACTTCTTTCAGGTGACTCTTCAAATTCAGCTTTTTTCTTCAGTTTCTTTCTCTTAAAAGGAATGGGCTAGCTCAGATATTCTCCTGGATTCTCTTTAAGAGAAATTTCAGGGGGATTAGTGTAAAGCTGCATAGTTAAAATCCTGGCTGCTGTACTGGAAATGCAGTCTTCAGTTACTGCTTTAGTAGCAGTACTGCTTTTGTAACTGCGTGATTTTTTTGAATGATTTTTTTATAGCAAGTGTCACAGCATGCATGTATGATGTCAAATTCCTCTTAAGAGCACTTGATTTTTAGAGACATGAATATGACACAGAGGGACATGAGAACTGGCTGTTGACTCAGTCTCTCAGTGCCCTTTTGTTTGTGTCTGTGACCTGGTCACATAGTACAAAGAGTTTCCTGCTGAACTACACGCAGCTGCCTGGCTGAAAAGCATGTGAGAGCTTTATTTGTCCTGCAGCCTCAGATCTTCTTGGAACAGGCTCTCAGATCCTTCTCAATGTGGAGGTCGGTGATATCACTGTGCAGCCTTCCAAAGGATCCTGTCCTCTCTGGAATACGCCATCAAGGATCTGTAGGGCATTAAAGCCTGCAATAGCCTGCCATCTATTTTTGTCAAGGAGAGCAAATGTAAGTGGGGAACAAAAACTGAGGCTTGACTGGTCTATATCCTTTTTTCTAAAATTATTTTAATAGATTTACACACTCCTATACTCTGCCCCTGCCCCCCTCCCCCCCCCCCCCGCCCTCCACCTTGGAATTCTTTATGCTGTTATGAAACCAAACTACTCAGGTCTGATTTTCCATTTTCCCATTTTTTGATTATGGGAAAAACCTACAGATCCATATTGATTAATCTGTTTCTTGACATGGCTGCACCATGATGTACCCCACCTGCAGCATGGTAGGCATGCAGCCTGAGACCAGGAGGAGTTAGAAATGTTTGGGTCATACAATGTCCTGCATGTTCTGTGGCACTGGCAAGTTGGTCAACAGTTTTAACTACAAGCAAAGTGCACCTTGCTCTGGCACAGGCTTGGGTGCCCAAAGGGTGTATTGTTTGGATGACACAGATGTTTGGTTGCATATCCTGAAGGTACCTCTGTACCACTGGGTGTCTGACCATACTTCCTCGGGCCCAGGAGTCACCCTGACAGATAAGCAGAGCTGTATTCCTTGGTACAGAGTATCACTGTATGTCCTGGAATAAGAGGCTACAGACACAGACAGAAGAAAACATAAACTCCCCACTAAATCATAAAATCAATCTACATGCTTCTTGGCAGCCTTAACTGAAAGAATACACTTTTCCAGTACATCCCATTGTTTTGCATTATGTGTTTTCTTTCTTAAGTGGGAGCCTGGTTTTGCATCTCACATTCTTCTGTAGTCGTCCATACTTCCCTTTATCATCTCCTTATGTGTGGAGCACTACTCTTCCACTTCTCACATCTTTGGGTTTCTTACATCCTCATTTCAACACCAGCTAGTGATCACATGAGAATTGCAATATTAGGAAATGATTTGGTATATTTTTAGCAGGTCTCGGGCTGAAATAGCAATGAGAATGGAGGAGTGCCAGCCACACATGACCAACCAGCTGTCTATGGCCCACATTTTGGAAATCACTGATTCAAGTAGTTGGCAATAGGTTACGGAAAGTTTTGCTTTTAGATTGCTAGTTCAAGTTGACCCCAAATATACAAGGTAGGAAGGTCATCTAGGATATACACAACTTTATGATGTGTAGCAGTCTTCATCCAGTTTCTTTGCCTTTTAATGCAAGAGAAATATTCAATTGGAAGTGAAATTTGTGACTCTTAGCTACAGGGGCTGCTGAAGCATTGGTATAGCTGGAATGGAGAGGCTGTGGGGCTGCAATGTGCTTCTTTCCTACTTTTTGCACTTGGTCACACAGTGATAAGTGCTGAGCTGTTCTCTATTGTGTAGAGAGATGGGGAACCATCTAGCAGGTCTAGCTCCATAAATTGTAATGTGTCAGCCATATAACAAAAACCACCACATTAAAAATGTGAATCTTCCTTTTCCAACCTCTGTCATGCATATCTGTTGGCTTGCACTTCTAGTTTACCTCCTTTCCTGTCTTCGTAATCCATGATATTTTAGGAGCCAATAATTCCTTGTCAGCTGGTACCTATTGCTATATATGCATCAAAGGCAGCTGCCTGAGAGTTCTGCATGCTTCTGAGGTTATTTAACTACACATATGATTAGATCTTGCATTGCTTGTATGTCATCCATCTGTGAAATTCCCTGCACCAATTTCAACCAGGCTTGCTTTATCACATTCCCTCCTTGCCAGCCTAGCAACCTGTGCTAGTCTGTTTCCTGTTCCAATGGGGAAGAGAGTATTTAATGTAGGTTGCCTGACTTCTTAAGGTTTTCAGCTTCATTTCTCTTGCTGACCCTCAGACCATCACTGAGCATAGCAGAAAGTAAGATCAGGACCCTTCCAAGTCCTAGCATCTGCACAGGGTTGAGTGAAGAATGACTTCTACGTGCTCACCACCCCCAAATCCTGACACGGATAATCAGCCAGGTCTGCTTAGGAGAACAAGATCCTATTCCCCACACGATATGGGGAAGCAACCAGAGAATCCCAGTGGGTACCCTGATAGGGCTGCTCCATCCCACTGGGGGATTTGATCTTCCTTGTAGATCTGAAGCCTTTGCCGAGCTCCCTGATCTGCATTGTCTGCCAAGGAGGTGACAGGCACCATGCACTAGCTGTGATGGACGTAGTGGAACTAAGTCCTATGTGTTTTGATTGGACCCACTTTGACTCCAAAGAAAAGTCCCCCAAAACAATCTTTCAACCTCCAGCAAGGCTATTTATTTTAGTTTTTAGGAATGCATTTTGTAAATCACTCAGGTGATGGCAAGTTTATGCATTTGTATGGTAAATTTATGTTGTGCTATTAGTATCAAGGAAATCCAATTGACTGTGTAGATTTTAGACTCCTGACCTCTAAGCAGAATGCTTTTTTCTTTGAAGGAGTGTGAAATTACCTTTTCATCTCCATGAGCTGTAAGCTCTGTTGAATGAAAATGTTCTCTATAGAGACACAGGAGATGTGAGGGGTGGGAACTGCCATTCATCTCAGTCAGTGGCGCCTCCCTTCCCAACCCCTTGTCAGTGCCTGGGATACTGTGCTAAGCACTGACCCAGTACATTTCTAGTCTTGCACTTTGTGTTTTTCAGAAGGTACCAGGAAGGTGGAAAGGGCTCCCTATGGCTTTCTCCCATAAGGAATGCTGGAGATGGGTCTCAGGGTAAGGGTTGCCCAGATTTTACTGAGGACAAAGAGGAGGCAGAGAGGAAAAGGAAAAATTTGTTTACTTGCCTTGAACCTTGTCAGGACTGGGAGCAATTTCTCCTCCTCTGCCACCCCATTACCCCTTTCCCAGACTTCCAACACAGATCCAAACTTCTCCCCCATCCCTGCCATACATATTATTTAGCTTCAGTGCAATCTGAGCTTTCTGCTCTCTTGGTTTGCTGTCTATCAAACTGCAAACTCCTTTGACAAAGGCAGACCATGACAACATGCTTCACTCCTCTTCCCATTTTTTCCATGCTTTCTGCCAGCAGTCAGGTTTGAACTGACATTGGTTGGTTGTAGGTCAGGTTCAAAAGCATCAAGCACTGTCTGAACATCCCCTCAAGCTATCAGCTCGTGAAAACAAGTAGTCTAGGAAACCTCTGTGACTGCACAGAATATTCCATTTTATGATTGAGCTCCTAGAGTTGGCAGACTTCTCCTTTAAAGGGGGTTTCCCATATTTTAGCTGGAAATCCTGCATCCTATGGTAAAGGACAGGCGTAATAACTTCCCTGGTCTTTTTTTTTTTTTAATATAAATCATGTCAATTTTTAGCCTGAAATATGGAAAATAGTCCCCCTTATCCTTTTTCTCACAGTTTCTTGGTTGTCTGAAAGCCTCTACGTTGCCCTGCAAGTAGAAGTGGTTATAAGGTGGCAAGAGGGAAGTGTGCATACATGAAAGATAAATGGGGAACAGCACAAAGAAGTGCTGTAGCAGTGCAGTGGGAACATTCCATACTTTTAAAATGCTGATTTTAAGAATACTGATTCCTATTTTATTTCTCAAAAATTAATGGATGCAACAGAGCATCTTGTGGATGTCTTAAGTGATTAAGACCCAAATGTAGAGGGAGAGATAAGAGCTATAGCTACAGTGTGTAGCCACTGAAACTGGCTCCCTGCTCTCCCCAGTTTGTTGTACAGTCTTCTTAGGAGCCACTTACATAAATGTTCCCAAATCTGGTGCACACAGCCTACACTGCTGCCCACAAAGTTCCTAACCTTTGTGAGTGTGATGATTTTAAAGCCTTTGTAGAACTGAATATTTAAACAAAGAGGAGCTTCTCTGCTGTAACTGTGGGGGAAAGATTGTTCTGTTTGAGTCAGAGCACACATCTTTACCCTGTTTAATTCAGCATCAACTTGAATGAGACTCTATTAATTGACAGCTGCTTGATTTTTTTTTTTTTTAATAGAGCTTGTGGGGTAAAGGAAAATGGTCAGGCTTAGAATACATAATACCCAGCTCCTGGGTGTTTTCAGTATGCAGCACTCATAAGCCATCACATGATGAATATGGCCTGAAGTGATGCAGGCAACTTATTGTAATTTTTGCTGTGCTCTGTTTGGATTTATTTCCTAGTCAGACAGGTGGGACACCCTGTAGATTAAGACTTAGCACATGCATTTTGAATCTGTAGACTAGTACTTAAGCTGAAATAGGAATCCTTTATGTTTCAGAGAAGAAATGGCCTAAATTGCCAGAAACAGCCATAATAACAAACTGCTTGTTTCCTGAGTCAGGCACATAGTGCAAACAACCTTAGTCTCGGTGCAGCCTGTTTTTTAATGAAAATAACAGGGATGGGAAACTGTCCAAGAAGAGTTTGTTCCCTTGGCTTGTCTGATATTCTTTTTAAAACTGTCTGCTACTATGAAAAAAAATAATTACAGAACCATTTAAAAGTGTGGGTCTTCTGAAGAGGAAAGTGGATGGGGTTGTATGTAAACATGGAGGTATAAACAGCACTTAGGCAAACCAAAAATGCATGTGGAAATTTCTGTTTTCTAGGAGGTTTTTGCATGATTCTCCTAATTTTGTTAAATCTGATATATAGAATAGGACTTTCCTGCTGACAGTCCCTCCCTTGCTTGTGTGTGTCTTTCAGACATCCTTCTCCTGTATCCTCCTTCATCCTGTCATTTGCTTCACAAGGAATGTTCAGGATGCTCTGCTCAGATCAGCAGCTTGGGTGGGTTTGGAGAAGTCTGCCAGCCTTCTGTAGAACAGCTTACATCAGATGCTTTCATTTCATTTCTCTCTTCAAAGTCCCCACTTTATAAGAAAGTTCTCTCCAACTCTTTCCTTTCTGTTCCTTTCCTTCCAGGACCTTCAGCTTCCCTGTTTCATATTTCACACAGGCTGTGAGACTTCCTTCTTTGAACCACCAAAATGTCTATAGTTGTCTGCTTAGAAAGGCTTGTGAAGCCAATAATAAAGTGCAGGTATAACTATTCAGGCCTTAGTCTCTCTGCTGACAAATGTACAGCCTAAAATTTGGCTGCAATGATGGAGACATGAGCAGTAAAACAGAGGTGTGATGTCAGATGTGTTTATCACTGTGGGGTAAGGGCTATGTGCCAAAGCACCCCTCAATCCCAGCAGAAGCAGGGCAGACCTACCTGTATTCCCTAAGCAGCCTAAGTCTTCCTCAGTGTGCACTTCGTTATGAGAAGATCTTGACTTCACTTGGTTTCTGGCAGCTTGAGACAGGAGTTTTTACTTGCCCTGTGGCAGACTGTAGCAAACAATAAGTCTGATTCCACATGAACATGAGTTTGTGCCAGGCAAACACATACCACAGGCTCCCATGACAAAAGTGGTAGCTCATGTTGACTGAGAGTGAGGGAGGGAGGAACCCCAGGAACAAGCCCTCTTGTCAGCTGTCTTGTCAATTGTGATCAGTCAGCTGCTGTTCATGATGAAACCAATCTTTGGGGGATTTCATTCTGCATGGCTGGCCAGCTGGTATGTGTTTCTCTCTGGGGTCTGACAGCCCTGGCCTTCATTTAAGGAGGGAGGGCCCTCCTCAAATGTTTGTTCTGTATCAGGCTTCAAATAGTTTAGCATCTGTTGGTTTGTGTTGTCTGCTCGAACATTTGTTGCACTAGCGAGCTTCCTTCTAATCACAGCTCCTAAGCAGTCTGTTTCCCTGAATGGTTTCTGCTCTAAAAAAGTTAATGTGTGTTGGCTGTAAACACCTGAACCTGCTCTGGTTGGAGAAGTGAGGATATCAGCACACAGGAGATTGAAACCAGCTACGAGGCATTACTTCTGGTTAACTGTTTGGTAATACTACAATTTCTTACCACCAGGGCATGTTAGTGATGAAAAGTACAAGTTGTGTAATCCATACGTCCACCACTTTGTAGACAGCAGAGCTGATAGTCAGAAAATACTGGTAGTGATTAGATCTGCAGCAGTGATTCACAGCCCAGGATTATAGTTTCTGCAATTTGCTTGAGTTTGTACAACCCAAATATCAGATAACACTACAATTTACATTTTCCATGGAATGCTGTCTCAAGAATGTATTGATTTATACTGCATCAGATTACTCAGGGGTTGGAGAAAGCCAAAAGGAAAATTTGACTTCTTTCCTGCTGACATTTGAAAAACAGGATTACACATCTTCACACCTAGCCCTGTGTAACCTTCAGCAACCAGCCTTGGAAAGTTGCTTAAGAATTACAATTTTTTAAGCTTTTCTAAAACAGTTAAGAACTGTCTTCAATCCCTTGAAGGCAAGGATTTGTCTTTTCCTGCCACCTTCACTGCAAGCAGTATGCAGAGTGAGGGGGGGGAACAGATGGAAAATTCACCCTTTGGGTTCTCTGCCTCAGATGGATCCAGGTTTGCTCATTTGCATCCCTGGACTCCTGGATGACCAAACCTGACTAGAAAAGCTGCCATCTTTAATGTCAGCGAGCTGCCTGGAGAAGTGAGAGTACTGTTCACAAGAGGTTTCTGAGATTTGGCTATGATCAGTCATGCTTTGCCCTCCTTACTGGTACTATCTGTACTATCTTGGTCTGTGCCACAGTAATGGGAAAGGGGTCCTGCCATTGCACAGCCTGCTGCTCCCACCTCCTCAGTGGTACTCAGTGTAGTTAATGCTACAGAAACTAGACTTTCAGTGTTTGATTTTTTAAAATGATTTTTATTCAGTATTAATTTGCCCTTACCCTCAAATGAAACAGTTTCCAGGAGAACAAATTAAACGGAGCCATTAAAAACTCTAATTACCTACTTGAATGTATCCACTTTTCAGAAGAACTGAGCCTCTCTGTGCCCCAAGAAACACAATTTTGAAGCAGTGAAGTCCCTGGGCAACACCAATGCTCAGTAACTCCCCAAAATCAGGTCACTCTTGGTTGTATGCCTAGTTTAGTCATCGGATTTTGGCCTAGAATCTAATGTGTGTGGAGATGAGTGGGGAGGGGAAAGCTGAGATTTATTTTTTTTAACTTCTCAGCTGCTTTGCTTAGAAGCCACAGACTGCTCTTTGTAAGCATGCAGCTGTGGCTAGTCCATCACACAGTATTTTATTTTAGCATGAGACAAGCACGGAGTCAATGTCGCTCCTATTGTTACTTGTCTGTCACCCTATGTTAGCAGAATTCAATGCACGCAGTGTTCACCAAGGAGATGTGGCATTAGAGACGCATATGCAGATGAAGGCTCTCCAGATGTGTTGCACTGAAAAGTTCAGGGCCCAGAGCACACAGCAGTTCCTTTTCCTCCCCTTGGAATCTGTATAATTCGATGAGGCACCACAGACTCGATAATCTCAAAAGAAGTAATAGCCTTTGCCACAGCAGGTCACTCTCTGATGCAATGGGAGGAGACATCTTTGCAGTGCTGCGCCAGGAGTTATGCAATCTAAAATGTCAACTTGAAACATGTCCAAGCAGTACTCAAGAA
The DNA here is from genome assembly GCF_050655825.1 of Lonchura striata. Lineage (NCBI taxonomy): Eukaryota > Metazoa > Chordata > Aves > Passeriformes > Estrildidae > Lonchura > Lonchura striata. Next base: position 77,400,100 of record NC_140705.1, on the reverse strand, counting down.
ATAGCTGCAGCACTGAATACTCAGGTGCTGGAGATGCTTGGGTACTCAAACAGTGCGGAAGCTCAGCGAAATTACTCTTGTTGTGCCTGAGAAAACAATGTCACTTGAAGAAATTGAGCTATTGAGAGATTCAATTTGCAAGGAAGGAGATGGAAATTACCTAATTGTTTCAATGTACTAGAAGAGGAATCTATTTCTTGGTAGAGAGAACTTTTCTTCTTGTAATTGTGTTGTTAAGCCCCAAATCCCTCTTCAAGGAGGGATGCCATGGGTCTGTCTGGGATCAGTGAACTTTCTACTCACTTCCCAATGTTATTGTGGGGTACATATGCCATCTTTCAAGAAGGATGGTGATGTGTGGGTTCTTGCAGCATTAATCTTGTGTCCTATCTTGCTTCCCAGTTTCACCTCAGCATACTCCATTGGAAGAGCCAAGCATTGGAACCCTTTGTGAAGAATGATTTTGGGGTGAGATGTAGATTGTAATGAGCCCAGATTTGATACTCTCATATCAGCCTCAGTTTTGCAGCATAGGCATTTTCCTGGCTACATAGGATTTGGCAGGCTAATGAAACTGCTCCATGGGGAAAAATGTTTTCGTGATACTTGATTCTGTATACCAGATATTACAGCAACATCTCTTACTAGAGTAACTCTATTCAAATATTTCATCTCAGGCATTTGTTACCCTTCACCAGTTGTTTTGCAGGGTGCACAGAACTACAGGCAACGTTGCATTGCTACAGAGGAAGGCATGGACAAAAGTCACTGTAGTCAGCAAAAACCAAGAATTAAATAAGGTACCCAAACTAAGGCAGGTACAGTTCGCTTGGGAAACCTGAGGAAAAGCCCCAAAAAGCCTGGATTATGGAAGCCATTTAGGAGGTGTAATGGTGAAGCCCAAATATTGTGCAATGAATCTTAAAAATAGTCATCAATTTTGGCTGCTACTTCCTACAGTGCTATATCTTTCTTGGTAATAGCCATAGCAGAAAGCCTGATTTTCCTTGGCTTGTTCACAGAAAAATCAGGGAAAGGGGCTTCAGCCTGCTCCTGACAGTCTTGCAGCCCAGAGACTTGTCCATCTTTGGACGAGGTCTGTGCAGCTTTGCCTCACTTTGAACAACTTCTTTTCCAAGTTTATTTAACAGCTTAGGGGAATTCAAGCTATGACAAACCAATTACTGAGGAGGATTTCTGGAGATTGTAGATGGTGGAGGAGGAAGACCATCCAGGATAGTTTATGTCATTCACAGATGGGTATGTGAATCAGCCTGTAGTGCTGCATGGTGTAGGACAGGCAGAGGGAGGTGTCCTAATGTTCTTCAAAACATTTCAGTATTTGTTCTTCCAAACTTCCTGGCACACAAACTTGGGTAATTAAACATGCCAGAATAGACCTAGTTTGCATCATTGACAGACAGGTGCTTACCAACATAAATGACTTGAAAACAACATGAGGGGAAAAGAGAAGTGAAAGCCACTAGTCTATAAATGTGATGTGCCTCTTCTCCCATGATGATTTATAAAGGGATGCACTACATGGGGATTGGACTGCAGGTAACAGGCTATTGTAAATGCAGGTGAACTCAATGGAAAGAAATGGCAATGTGTGACTAAATTCAGAAGGCTGAATGATTTCTTTATTATTACTATGCTAAAATACATTAATATACTATATAAGAAAGAAGATACTAAAACTACATACTACTTTCTCTAACTGTAACACAACTCGCGACCCTCTCGCTGGAGTCCAGACACAGGTGGGTTGGATTGGCCATCAGGCTCAAACGATCCTCACCAGAATCCAATCAAGCACTCACTCCAGGTAAACAATTCTCCAAACGTATTCCATATAGGAAAAACAAGGAGCAGAAATATAAATTGTTTTCTCTTTCATTTCTCTCTGTGCACTTCTATGAAAAATTCTGAGAGGGAGAGAAATGTGTTTGCCACAACATGCTGGGTGACAAGGGGCTTTGTGTGGAAGGACATAAAAAGACATGAAGTGACATTTAATTCCTCAACTTTTCTTAACCCTTTTCATTATCCAAAGTGAACCTGAGAGATTCAAAACTCTGGTGGATACTTTTTTTGACTTTGTAATTCAGAGAGTGAATCTCAAAGCAGAGATTATAATACATATGATTTTTAATGCCAATTGATTGGCAACTCACAGTAGCTAAGCTTTTTGAATTATTAGCCTGTAAATTAATTATCTAAATTTGTTTTCAGAGACAATCCCTGAGGCGATTAGAAACATGGAAATAAATTCATAGTTAGAATGACCTATTCACAAATAATTTCTTTAAATTAAAAAACTGAGTTGATTTGAAGAGAAAACAACTCTTTAGTAGTGAATTATTTGCTCATATCCGTTTCTGAGGTTTCTCCTCTCCTTCCATGGATTTTTAAGCCTTTATGCATGAGTCACTAGAAAGATGATGAAACAAGGGATTTGCATTAAATAAAAATTTCCTCCGTCTTTTTAAGACATGTTTCATCACTTCTGTGCTTCTATCTTTTCTCTCTACAGCAAATCAGAATAGAAAAAATATGTATAGACTATATACCTAATGATATCCTGTGCAGTTGTTTGTTCCTACCAGACATCCATATTATTCATACTGTTATTTGTGAAGCAGTTACTGATCAAGAGATTTTAAAATATTTTTTTCATCAACAAATTGTACACTGCTTTAGGGACACGTTTTGGAGAGTTTGCTTTCTATGGCAAGGTTCCTCATCAGCGGATCTTTTTAAAAATTATAATGTGTGATTTTTGTTCTTTGCCAAAGTGTCTTTTTTTTTTTCATAGAAGACTGACAGTAACTTAGTCTGCAGTTATCTGTTTATATAGTTTCTAACTGCATTACTTTCATAATGATATGCTATATGTGCTATGCATGAATACAAAAATACAACAATACAATAAATTAGAGAAAGATGATGTTTGATTTAAGAGACCTACTATTTTTATCACACTCTGCTACTGGCATAACAGGAATGCAGTTTTAATGCAGGCGTTCCACTGCTATCAATATCTTTTAGATAAGCTTTAAATATCCACTGGAAAAACACTCTGGACAGCTTTATGAAGATAATAACAGCAATTAAATCATGATTCTTTGGGGAGAAACCCTTAGCAAACCACAGATGAAAATTCCTCTGTGAGATCTCCTCAGCTGCATGTGCAGAGGCAGAGAAACCCACCACACGGGCAGGATCAATGGGGCTCCTTGTTGGGCTGCAGCTGGCATCACACCCCAACAGGTGTGCAGGATTTGGGCCACGTGCCTCTGTCAGATCCCCGTGTTCCTGCCTGCCCCTCTCCCCATCCTTCTGGCAGCTGGAGGGGGCTGCCCTGCTTCTCCCCCTGGCACCCAGCAGCTGTGTGAGGGCTGCAAGGAACTTGACTGCCCCCACTCACTAGGATTACTCTTTATGGCAAAGGCAGAGCCTGGCTTCTTGGGCATGGATTGTATCCATGTGCCAAATGCTCTGGGCTGGGGCTTGGGAATGCCCCTGACAGTGCAACTAAGTAGTGTACAGAGCCTTCCCCAGGTGCTGCCCTGCTGAGTGCCAGGCTGGTGTTTTTGTGCATGGTTTAATTCAGGGATGGACTGCAAGTCAAACAGTTAGAAATACCCCACTGCAGTGGTCCACCACTTGTTTTCTGGTGACCTATGCTGGACTTAAGGCATCAGCAGCTCTGACTTGTAGGCTTGAGGACTCTGCAGTGGGACCCATAGCTTTGCAGGAGGCTTTTTCTTCACAAAATGTGAGGATGGGCACAGATGTTTAGTCCTTTGGGTTTTCTCCCTCTATTGTCTTAGAAGGGTTGCCCCTACTCAGAGCTAATAGCAGCAAATATGTGGTGGTTCCACACTAGTGACAGAGAATGGACCAGCCACAGGAGTCTACACTAGCACTGGCTGGCACAATGGCTGTGAGAGAGACAACATTGCCTTACCCTCCACACACAGTCCCAGTGGAAGGATGTTGCCATGAACAACAGGTGCTGCACATATCCTAAAATGCTTGTTGGACTGACAGTGATGGGTCATGGTGGAGTTCTGTCTTTGTCTGGGACTGACAACCTGAGCACTTTACCTCTCGTGAAGTACTTGGCACTGTTCCTCCAGGCACAGGTGAATCCTGTAATTTGCTCTTTATTCTCCCTAGGACAGCAGTGGAGGAGGAATTCACTGTCTGATTAATCCCCCAGGTTTCTTAGTCTCTGGGTCCCCTGCTATCCCTTGCAGCCACAAGTTGAATCCCAAGATCAATATGCATTTCTGTTTGAAGACTTCCAAATATGTGTCCTGATGGCAAAACTTGATGGCCCCTGTTGGCTTGGCACACCCTGGGCAGTAGCAGCTTCCCACTTGGTGTTAATGTCCTACTGTTTTCCAACATTTTACTGAGAGGTGCTGCCTGTTCCAGCCAGCAGCTAAGGCTGCAGAGCAGTTTGTCACTGCTGCCAGTCAGTTGCTAACAAATGGCTGGAGTTTGCACAGAGTGCAGGTGACCGCACTGGTAATGGACCCCTGACTTTTCCTGCTCTGGACACTGTAGCCTCACAGAAACAGGGTGAGCAGTGGCAGATTGCAATCTTGTTTCAGGCCTTATGTGGACACTGAGATGCAGTGGAAACTGTGGAAAGAGAGTTTGTGAACCAGAACAGCTTTGGTAGAGAAAGAGGAGAGAACATCATGAGCAGAGTGGGAATACCCCAAAAGCATGAATAGCTGTTCCTGGTGGATGCAGTTACCTAAGTCATTCCTTCATTTGTATTCTTCCCCATACCTAGCTGAGTGCTCATCACTTCATGGTGGCCTCCCCAATGTCTAAAAGTTGTCACTTTGATAGCTTCCTCCAGGAATAAATAACCCAAGCAGCTAACATGGATTTGTGGCTATCTGAGGACTGCTATTTTGTGGGAAAAAGCTCAGAATTATGCATGTAGACAGCGAGTCAGCAGTGAAGCCAAAGTGAGAAATAATGGTGACTTTAGAGCTTCTTTTCCAAATGCCTGCCATTAGGGTTTTAAGTTCTGAAAGGAGCATATTGCTTTCAGGCAGGACTGTTTTACCAAAAGAAAACTGGAAAAAGGAGGAAGAAAGCAGAGGGAGGGGAGAGGGGAAAAAAGGAGTCTTGTATTGTATAAAAACAATTGAGACAGTGGAAAGCGGAATTGGTTGCTAATGATCTGTGGCTAAGAAAGCATTAAACACATTCAGACTCCAGCCTCTGTGATGATAATACTCAGTGGGTGAGAGGAAGGCAACGTGAATGTCAGAGAAGTAGGAAAGAGCTATAGTCCTGTTGCAGCGTGGTGTGACTGCCACCCTGGTTTCCGCGCTCAGCCGCAGCCTGGCTGCCTCATGCCCACTGGGTACCAGGGATGCGGTCCTACATCAGCGATTAGCAGCTGCTTTCCCGGCTGCTCCCTGTGGGAAAGCAAACAAACAAGATTTTGTCTAATATCGGTCCGTTTCCTCCGCACTCCTGCCGAGACTTCATGTGAAAGCGGGTTGTCAGGAGCCTCGTTGCAGCAGGGAAGAGTAGGTGCTACTGCTGCAGGAGCTGCTGGATAAAATTCTATGGCTTGTGTTTCACAGGGGGTCAGGCTACGTGATTGTTGTAGCAGTTCTTGCTGCCCTTAAGATCCACATTATTGTCTGCTTCAGCAGGGCTGGCTTACAGCCTAGGGGCTGTAACACGGAGTTTTTTGTGAAATGCTGATGTTTTCGTCATCCTGCTGCCTGTGACTTTAATTTATGCTGCTCAGAAGAGTCTGTCTTATGCACTGGATTCATATGAACTGCTTTATTTAAATATTTTAAAAAATATTATTGATGACAATACATTTGTAGCCACAGAACATCTGTGACATGGGTCTTTGCGCTTCATGTCTGTGGGACATGTCCCTCATCCTCTCAGGAGACCCTTTGCCCTGTACAGCTCTTCTGTGTAGTCTGTCCTAAGAGTGTCCCTGCCCTATCCTGGTGTCCCTGCACTGCTTATCCCTGCAGCCAATAGCTGGGCAGTGGGAAGAGCAATGTTTCTGAGTTCTTTACGTTTCTTGCCTGCAAATGTCAGTCAGCAGCGAAGAATGTGAAGGCAGGGGTGTCTGCTTTCCCAGCTCTGCAGACAGGCATGGCTGCGCTGGAGTTGCACAGGGATAAGTGCAAAATCTGGCTCACAATTCTGTATCAGCCACTGCATCCTCACGTAGGAGAAAAATTCATGAATAGGTCCCAGTAACACTTCACAGTTCACACAGTGAGGTGCTGCCAGACAGACAGGTTTTGTGTCAAAACCTCAGTCCAGTGCCAAAAACTAAGAACATCTGGATGGTTTCCTGACAAGGGATCAACCCTGCAAGGTGGCCAGGCTGGCTGTATTTTATGAGCCAAAAGTGAAAGAATACAGTGATTAGGTAACCAGGCTCCATTTGGAGATTCTCATTTTATAGTTTTGCTAAAATATCTTCTAATTTGTTGACTTCAGTCACAGGCTGCCTTGTTTATTTGCTCTGCTGCTAAACTGTGATTTCTGAAATCAATCCCTGTTGAGCCTTTTATAATTCTCAGCTTCCCTAATAACCTTAATTTTCTGTCACAATTTTCTTTTCTAGTGTTAGCACCTGCTATTTTATTTCACTTTGTAAACTAGAAACTCTTATAGCAAGTGTCTCTTTACTAAAGTGGTTATGGTGAACTGACGTATCCTGATAAAATCCTATGCTCATATGGAGCTCAGATACTGAGGAAATTTGAAAGATGTGTGAAACACTTTTCTATTAAGACAATGAAAAATCATTCCTTTTCAATAATATTGTATAGGAAATTTAGCAGTAAAAAATTGTATGGTCATTCATGTCAGACAACAGCTTTTGACCTTGCTTGTATATCTGAATTATTAAGGAAAAAAAGGAGGAATTATGTACAATTTTTAATGTAGTTAATATAAAATTTATTTAATTTTTAAAAATGTGGTAAATAATACAACCATATGACACAGTAAACAGTGGCCTGTTCTTCACTCACTAGGAAAGTACTTTTGCTGGGAAATCTTCTTATGCTGTCTCAGATATGTGAGGCCTAGCTGTGCTAGTTATCACCATCACACCAGAATAAAAATTAGGTTTTCATTAACAGATTTGACATCTTTTTTGTCGCAGATAAAACCAGCCTCAGCTTTTGTACCATACTACCTTTCCACATGAAATTGTTACTCTTTGTCTCATTTGCTTCTGTTTAAATGTAGTGAAAACCACCTGACAGTCCAGGCATCACTCAGTTTATCGTGAGGATGCATCAGTCAGAACTGGCTCCCACCATGGAATACAACATCAGTGTAAATCTTGGTATGACATCAGTGGCATGACTCTGGATCCTCATCACTGGATGTTAGAGGACATTTCTTTCTTCTTTGGAGAGTTGTTCTGGTCTTCAACAGAAGTGCAATCCCATGGGGCACTTGTTTAACTTCTTTTGATAGCTCTGAGTGGGGAAAATTATTTTCTTTAGACAGGGATTTTATCTGGAGTGGATTCCCTCTTCCAGTTGTTTTGTATCATAATCAGTAGAGGAAGAGACTTCCCATGACATCTTCCATAATAGCAAGATGATACAAGAAATTGGAGTGCAGAGGATAACACAAAAACAAGACATAATGAAAGTAGTCTTAGTCCAGGGTGAGAGTTGCTCCTCTCCAAGCAGGCACCCTGGAAATAGCTATCTTCAGCAAAGTTCAAATACTCTTACTTCATGCACCTTTTTTTCATGTTCACAGGTCTATCATTGATGTGCATGCATTGCTTGTGATATAAGAATTTACAATGATTTATGACTCATCTTTTTATTATTTGTTTCTACCTTTGCCATTCCTGTTCTAAACTGAGACCAATATGTTATGATGACTTTGAATCTGTGCAAAGAGGGAACAGGAAGCTATAACTGGTCTGGTGCATTGCTCAAGTGAATATCCCTATTATGAACTGACTCCTAAGAGTGTAATCAACCCAGTTATGATTTAGGCTGAATATTTACAATTATTTGTTCCAGTATATCCAGGAAGTCCAATTCAAGGGCTGTGGACTGAAGACACAGACACAGAACAACATGAAGTCCTTGCTCTTCAAAGTAAACTGTATAGATATCAAAAAAGATATACTAAGTGATACAGATCCCTGTTCTGAGGACATCTCTTTTTATTTAAGTTTAGCTCTTATAAGCTTTATTTGACACTTTCTGCTCCTTGCAGTGGATGGACAGTGAACAGTTATTTCCTATCCACTGACTCCACACCATTGTGAATTTTCAGAGCTGTATAAACCACACCATGTTTATAATAGTTCATCTTTCTCTGAGCTTTAGCCACCTCAAATATGTCCTTTGTGCCCCTTTTTTGAGATGAGGCAAACCTAACTGGAAAAATATTAAAGATGTAGATGAACAGAGTCATAAGTATGTTTTGTGCTGTTTTTTGTTACTGGCATTTGGGTTGTTTTTTTAACTGCTGCTGAGCAGAACTGATGCTTCTGTGGAGCTGTCTACTGTAACCTTGGGCATCTGCTAGTGAACAGTAATTGTCACCTCAGAGTCCATAAATTTATTTCACTGTGAAGGGTATTTGTTCTATTATAAGTGCAGACCTTCTGTTTTGCATCTTTTGGCCTTTTAGTTGTCCCTTCATGTCCTTCCCACTTATGCTATGGCTGCTCAGTTTCTTTAGAAACCATTGATTGTAGACTTCACACAAAGAATTGGAATATCCAGTTGTATTTTATTTGACTGTCTCATCTGACCCATATGTTAATTAACTTCAAAAAACTCAAATGGATTTTACAAGGCGTAGTGTTCCACTACAGAATTGACATTAGCTCTTCCATATAAGTTGCATTCAGACGCATATTTGTCCTTTAGTTTAGCCTTTACAAATTTTTGCACTAGAGTTACAAACTTGCAGGTCTGTAGCTCTCCAGATCCTCACTTGTGAGAACCCCAGCCTTGTTTTGGGGCCACATGTGGTGGTGAAATTCCTCCTCCAACCCGTGCTTCCAAAGAAAAACTCCGCAGGCTTAGCTGTTCGGTCTCAAGGCAGTTTATTGCTAGTTATCTAACAGATTATGTTCTTGGACTGCAGCTATTTGATCAGCGGCCTGGGTAGAGGCACACACACACACACTGACATCCTCTCTATCTGCTGTCTTCTTCGTCTCTCTCTGCGCCCAGGGCTGCTGCTATCTTTTATAAGATATATTACGTATAACATGTTTACAATTATTCCCCAATACCTACTACCTACGTTGCCAAGTGTTTTTCTACTCTAAACCAATCTGTGAGTGCCAACATCACCAAGAACATGGAGGTAAGGAAGAAGAAGGAGGAAGAACAGGATCAGCCCACTTTCCTCCATCTTAGAACTTCTGACCCCCATGTACAAAGTGAAAAACCCCCCTGTACATGTGTTAAAACCCCCCTGTACAATACTAAAAAAATTTCCCCTCTACTTTGTAACTACTTTTACTATACTATCTAACCTTTTGTGACTGCTCGTTCCACCTCCAAAGTTGGTAATTCATTCCATGGCTCAAACTCAAAATCACAGTTGTTTTTCAGCTGTCTGCCAGGGTCTAGAATGCTTCTGACCAAGGCCTGGAACCTCTAAAAATGTCTGAGAGACATTTTGAGTTCCCACACTTACTGGCATCATATCTGCCAGTTCAGTGCCTAAAAATCAACATCTGTAATCAACTGTCAGTGATTCAGCTCTTACTTCCTTCATTTTTCTCAGAACTCTTGATAAATAAAATGTGGCAGCAGTTCTCTGGCAACAGAGAGCAATGCACAACTTTCCCAGCCATTGTCCTGGGGAAGGCTGTGAGAAGACCAGAGAAAAGAATGAGAAACAATTCTTATCTTCACTTGCTGCACCTGTTGTGAACATGTGGAATGTGTTATGGAGATTTGTTTACCAAAGGGTGGTTTCTTAATTAGCCAATGGTGATGGTGTTTGGATTCAGGGACCAATTGGGTCCACCTATATTGTGGCTTGTCTGTAAGGGAGATGGGTTTCTTAACAAGTATAGTATAAAAAAGTGATTGATCATCCATCTGAGAAGCATGGAGTCAATGCTAATTCTTACCTGGCTGGGAGCCTGAGGTGACAATACCATCCAGTCCAGACAACTCATTAGCGCTTGTGTTAACATTACAACAGCATCTCCACAGTCAGTTATGTTTCAGATGGATCCTCTGCAATACTGCCTGCAAAAAAAGCTTCTAGTGAGGAAATATCAGCTGTTTCTTCTACAGTGATCCTAGAAACATAGAATCATAGAATGATTTGGATTTAGATGTTAGATATCATCTACTTCCAACCCCACATGCCATGGGCAGGGACAGATGTCACTAGAGCAGCATGTCCAGAGCCCCATCCAACCTGACCTTCAAAACTTCCAGGAATGGGACATCCACAGCTTCTCTGAGTAACCTGCTTCAGTGCCTCACCACCCTCAGAGCAAAGAATATTTTTCTAATATCTAATCTTAATCTAACATCTTTCAGTTTGAAGCCATTCCCCCTCATCCTGTCATTGCACACTCTTGCAAAGTCTCTCACCATCTTTCTTGTAGGCTCCCTTCAGGTATGGGAAGGCCACAGTGATGCAGATATTCATTCTACTTTTCTGCAGCAGCATTATACCCTGCTTATTATACCCATTCAGCCTGACAGTGGGCTTCATAGACTGCCGGCAGGCTTTTTGCTCTGATGTTGATGATTCCTATGGAAGAGGGATTTAGTACTAAATTTGATTGCACCAGCCAAATGTTCTTCAAACTTTTTTTTCCCCCTGGACCGCTTAATTATATTTTTGCATTTAATCTGCCAGGTTTTATGATCCTTTTTATTTTCTTCATTTGGATACAGCTTCTGCATTTGAATGATGCCTTCTCAATTCTAATAAACTCTTTTACTTCCCAAATCTTTAGCTCACTGTTCCATCACACCTGCTTTTTTAAATTGTTTCTCAAGTTTTTCCTAACAGACAGTGTGCACTAGAGCTCTGCTTTCAGTAGGATGTTCTTTGGTAGTCCCTGTGCTATCCATGAGGATTTTGTTCTCTCAGATAACTATTTTAGTTTCTTTTAAAACAATTTTCCTCATTTTAATATACTTCAATTTCTTGATGTTTAGCCCAGTTGTGGTGACTTTTTGATCTTTGATGCTCCAAAGAGTATATTTGATCTAAGTATGTTGTGATCATTGCTTTTCAATGGTGGTTTTTCTATGAACGTTTGAACCAGAACCTACATAGTCTTTACAGTCATGAAACAGAGTATTTTGAAATACTGAGATGAAAAGATTTTAAGGTGATAAGGAGACAGCTCATGTATATGTACTACTGTGGGATTGATTTGAAGGCAAAATTGTAGAAGAGTTTTAAGAATATATTTTGAAGTATTCAAGTGTAATGAAATTTATCAGGAAAGAGGGTAGTGGTGTGGAGATGGAATGACTTAGTCTAATATCACTGGAGGAACAGGGCTGGGGTCAGTAAGATACCATAGAGTGACTTCAGGCAGTATTGAGAACAAGCAGAGGAGAGGAAATAATGGACCGGGGAGGTAATTTTTGGTAGGAGCACTTAGAGTGGATTTGAAGAGTAATCAAGGAATATTTTGGTTGGATGGTGTGGCATGAGGATATAATATGATCTTTCTACATACTAATTTGTTCATGCAAACAAAGCTGCCTCTGTGTAAACTGGGTCAACATCTTGAAGGCATTTGGACAACTGGGCCCTGTCTGAAGGAGTTCATATACTAAAAAAAGATTCAAACCTCAGAAAATGTTAATGGACGAATGCATGAGAGAAATGAAGGAGTAAAAGTTGTGCGTAGTGCCAAAGATCTTGAAAATATACCAGAGTCCTGCAATGCTATATTATTTGTGCCATACTGCTTAGAAGATCCTCTAGGAAAATTAGCAGAAGAACCTCAGGTCAAAATTGTAGCAAAAGGCTAATCCTTCAATTAACCAAATCATTGATTTGGATGAACTTTTTTTATGCAAAAGGAGCAGGTAATTTTGCATTACTGTTTCACACATGTAGGCTTTATTCACTGAGGAAATGTAATCATCAGTCCAGGCAGTGCTTTTCTCCTTGCCTCCCAGACGCTAGCTTAGAAATAAATGTGTGCAGAATGGATGTATGTGGTAGTAGCTATATTCTTTCTCTCTGATTTATTTGGTTCCATACACGCTGAATACATCAGGCATTTGTTTAAGTGTATCTTTCTGGGTAACTGTGGACTGGAGGAATATTGAACTTGGTATAATAGGAATCTCTCAATAAATAAAAAGTCTCCCACTAAATCTCCCTTTATAAAGGCTGAGAAGGGAGATCTGTAGCATTCCACCTGCGTATGAATCGATTTCAATCAGCCTTTAGGAGATTTCAGGCTGTGTTAACTGTAGGATAGCACAGCACAGCAGCAAAACTGCCCTCACATCCCTTATTGACAGGTTTGTTATGAAACATGGAATATTTAGATTGAGGAGATTCATTCCAGTACTGCAGATGCCCAGCCCTGTTATCTTAATTTCGAGTCTACTCTAATGCTATCTGCCAACACACCAGCTTCCCCATCATATGCAATAGGACACTGACTTCTCCAGATAGGCCTTTCCTGCAAATGAATTAGCTTGTTAATGCCAGGACACTGAGGAGGATATTTTCTAGTTACTTTTTTTAAGGGTAATTTCTGTATTTAGGAAAATGGGCCAACTTTTCCATTTCAGAATCCTCTGATTCATATATGGGCAAGGTGAGAGGTTAGAGGCCTCAATGTTAATGAGTGAGGCAGCCTCTGATTTTTACACTAATTGAAGCATTTACATTTTTCAGCAGAACTAAAATGCAAAACTAACACATTCCTTGGAGATTTATAACCCCACAATAGATTCTCCTAGCCTCTCTCCCTTAATTATCCCAAATTATCTGAACTCTCATGAAGAAGAAAGAAATTAATATTAATATTCCATTTAGAATATATTCTAAAATGCAGTAGAAAATGGAGGCAATAATAATGATAAAGAGGGTAGCTAAGATGATTTGGAATATATAATCTTTCTTCTCTTCATTGCAGCTTTCTTATACTAGAATAAGCCAGAAAAACTCAGTCTTGCATTCACTTAGCAAAGCAATTTTTTTTCTGCAGTAGCTTACAGTGCAAAAGTAAAAGCTCAGTAAAATATTGTTCTGTCTGTTAAATGTAATATTTTGGCTCTGCACCTTGATCAGAAAAAAAAATATAAAGAAATTGGATAACTCTTTTTGAATAGTGTTTGTACATGGGGGGCAAATATACATGTGTGACTCCTCACTGGAGAGTAGACAGGAAAAATAACTAGAAGAAAAGAGCAGCTGTAAACTGGCCATGAACTGAAGCAGAAATTATAGTTTAAGTTGAAAAAAGGAGGAAATTACAGTTACCAGAAGAGGAAACAGTGGGGTCAAACTAATCAAAAACTACAAATGTTGAATTTTTGTGTCTATGGACCACAAGTCAGAGAGAGAATGTACTTGCATGAAATTGGCAGAGAGGTGCCACAGAGAAGGGTGGAAGTGAAAAAGGAAGACTCTCTCTTCATTGAGATGGTGAGACCAAAGTACCTGGTAAATGTCCAGCTGGCCACTGACTGCCTATTGTTGTGAGTTACAGGTTTGTAATTGGCCTTTCCTATTCCGAGATGGCCATCAGCTGCTGCGCCAAGTTCCTCTCTCCCAGCTCCAGGGCATTGACTACAGGGCTCCCACTGCCCTGGAAGTTTGTAGTTACAAGACCTGAGTGGAAGATTGGTTTAGTTTAGGTTTACAAGTGTCCAAAGATGAAATACAGCCTTGAGAAATGGTCCTTCATGGTGGGATACCATTCACAGTGAATGTAAAAGTATGCCCAAGTTCAGCTTTAAAATTGAGAGCATAATAAATGCCTGAGTCCCATAGCCACTTCTACATTTTGTTCTGTGTAAATTTGTTCAGGGTATCCACTCACTGTGCGAAGTCAGGGACTTTCAAAGGACCCATCCACTTGTAAGGATGTTGGCTTACATTCACATGCCTTGGTGTTCCACTGTGGTCTATGATTAAAACCATGTTATCCTGTGAAGTAATGTTTGATTTCTTGGACAATATTTTGTGTCAAAACTGTAACTTTTTAAAGGTGGGAGGGATATGAAGTAACTCCATTCTCCTGTGCTTATAGACATTTTTCTTCTCACTGTCTTAGTACAATGTTAGCAAGTTGCTGTAGGGGTGGAAGACATCAACTACAGTGAAGGCCAAAGCTGTTGCATAGGGCATCACAGATTGGGCCTGAGGATGGATTGTGGGTGAAAAGACTGTAATATTAAAAAGAAATAAAACACTAACAATAGAGAATGATACTAAAAATAGTGAACAGACTTGAGCTCAGCTGTGAATTTGAAAACCCATTTTACTGTTTCTTTTTAGCTTGAAAAGAATCTTTGGTGTTTTTGTAACAATTTTCCTGCAGTCTTTTGTCTGGTCAGCTTTCAGAGGCCCAAGACACGTTTGTGAGCAGTATTGAGGCATGGAGAAATGTATAGAAACTGGTCATGGTCAGCATACAGTCCAGCTGCTCAGGACTCTGCATCACATGTGTGTACAATTGTAGTGCAGCTGGGGGATACTGTGGGTTGGGTTTTTGGGTTCATTTTTGCTATAGAGCTGTGAAAGGAACTTGTGTTTCTCAGCTTTCTCCAACAAGACAAACTATTTGGGAAGGAAGACTAGGTCCCAATGAAGTGTTTTGTTGTTCTGTTCAATATAGCAACATTCAGTCTCAGGAAAAAGCAATTTTGTGATCCTGACTCTTTGGTTTTATTTACAAGTCAGGAAAAAAACCAAATCAAACCAAAACTCATGGCTAAGGATGTTCATAGTAGCTACAGGTTTTTGGTGTGAATGTGTGTTTTGAATAGTTACTAACGATATGTGACCTCTAAACATAATGGAAAGGGGAAACTAGATTTTATTTCATTTAATCATGTAAAAATCAAGAACACTTGCAATCCACCATTGAGAAACAGTAATGTGATAGATAAAGCACTGGACTGGGGTTTAATCCAGGCATGGCTGTAGAATTTCTACATCAATTTGTCCAAGAAAATTAACCAGAACACTTATCCAGGACTTTTCTATCTGTAAAATGAATATGATAATCCCACATTATCCGCCTGGGATAAATCCATGAATATTACTTGTATTTACTAACAGATTAGTAAGTTTCAGATTATTTTTTTATCTTCTTCAATTATTTAAAAAAAACTTTAAAAAAACCTGACTAAATATATGAAAGGGATTACATTGCACACCTAATATAAATTGACTGGTACATTCTAGACTGTTGAATGTCCCTGGATGAGAAATTAAATAATTTGTTTAAATTATTGAACAAGTGGTTGCCCAAACTATCATATGACCAAAGATATCTTTTACTGACTTCATGATAACTGAAAATTTCTGAAGCAGTCATAAAAAATTATGCATCTTAGTTACATTCCTCATTTATTGTTTTCAGTAAGTAAAAGCTATGAGAATAAAATGACATAATTTTAGTATTAAAACTAGAGTTTGATTTTTTTTTATGTGGCAAAAATTTTATGGATTGTTTTCTTGTTCATCATTTAGTGAGCAGCAAAATATTCTGCAAACTGCCACAGAAGAAAATAACACATATGAAAGGATGAAGAAGGAAATAGAACAGCACATGCTGTAAATTGAACAAAATAAATACAAGGTATCTATGCATGCTTTTTATTACATGCCTTTTTCTCTATTACTTTGGGTAGAAAGAAATATGCTACATTTCTTCATGGGAATTAGGATAAGACACTGAATTCCAGATGCTACTTGGTCTTAATTTGGAAAAACAAGAAATGTGGGGGTTTTCCATTCTTTTTTCCATTTCCTTACAATTGTCTCCTGTGCATCCCATAACAAATCTGCAGTGGTGCTCATTTACAAGAAGAGTGCCACATGTGAGTTCACGATGGTCTGATTGTGAAAGATTTGCCTTCCTTCCCTTTTCTGGAGATCCCAAAGGCCACATTTGTCTTACTCTTTGCTATGGGTGTAACTAAATGTAAAGCACTTTGGGATATTCAGCTATATAAAGTATTGTCATTGAAATGCAAGCTGTTTTTCTGCAGAAAAACACAAAAGGAAAAAACCCAAACAAACAGCGACAAAAAGCAAATGAAAAGGTTTCCAGGGATAAAACTGTGAACACTGTTAGATAAATTAAACATTAGGAAGAAGGGAAAATACTTCCAGAAAACAAATCAGTAAGATTAAAAAAAATTTTATTTGAAAAAGCTGACAGGCTTAGAGAAATTTCTAGCTTACAAGGTATTTGCAGAGAGAAAATATGATTAATCAAGACACTATTATCAAAGTAAAAACCCTAAGTATTAAAATTTTAACTCTAACTTGTAGAGAGTCCAGATCTTTTCCTCTGTGACATAAATTTGCACAGGCATTAGAAGCTTCAAATTACAGAGTTTCTTCTGTATTTTACCTCCTTGGAAATAGTATTTGTCCTTTTGAAAAATGAGTGTGAGACTCTGTCCTTCCCAATTTATGACTTCTACAGGACACATTAGGAACTGGAATTATTTATAAAAACAGGAAAAAAAAAGTTAACAAGCTCATTGATGGATAGTCCTACTTATTCACTGCAAAAGGATACTTTTGCCATGGTGAAAAAGTGACAGGACTTACCTTGAGTTGTCATTCAGCCATGGACTAGACCCTAGGTATTCAGTCTTTCAGGTAAATGCCCTGATGACAAGGCTGTAGAAATATAGGCATAATCATGGGGTTTTTTTTCTCTCCAATGATTCTAGTAGTTTGTGTCCAATGCAACAGAATAAGGAGCCACATGGAAGTCTCCTGTTCCGGGGTAACAGCCCAACCCTCACATCGCTAAGTAGCAGTCCAAGAACAAGTATCACACTATCCAACTCCTCTTTGCTCTTTTTGGAAAGGTAGCCTCTGTTTAAATCCAGGAACACTCACCTGCTCCTCCTTCCATCCAGGTTGTTTCAGGAAGTCATGGTTCTACCTCCTTGTAACCTTCCTCATAAGAGGAACCCATCCCCACACGATCTTCTGAAGGAACTTCTCTGTTGGGAAGGCAGTGCTTGAAGCAGGGCAGGGGCACATGCTATCTTCTGGCTCCAGTTGTGCTGAGCAACTATTTTTTAAGTTTTTTCTCAATTGAAAGTTTCTGGAAAAGAAGTGGAACTCAGACCAAAACAGTTTCGCTTTGCTAGATATCTGATGTTCGCTATACACGTATTTTCCTAATAATTTAATAGCCCCACCAAAAAAAAAAAAAAAAAAAAAAAGTTCTCTATTAGACTTCTAACTTTTGTTTCAGTCTCCAATGATGGTTTCTCATCACAATTCATGTTCTGAAGGTTATGGATTTTAGTTAGGTTTTATAGCTTTCCCATACCAGACCATATTAACTCCTGTTATAATTTACCAGTCTATGCTGAACTGAGACTCATGTGTTGATGCCTCTCTCTTTACGTAATGTTCATGCTTCTCAGGTTTGGATGGTTATATGTTGAAGGACAAGGAATATCAGGAGTGTGAATTGCCCTTTAAATTTGTGCTTATTCTCTGCATTTTAGTTATTATGCTAAAATGTCTTCAAGGCATCAATTCACTTTGTCTTAGAAGTATAATTTGATGAAAATTGGGTCTTCTCCCTGGCTTAAAGGATACATATCAACAAACATTTCCATGCCAGGTGTACTTAAGAATGAAAAGTTGGACTTCTCTTTAAAGCTGGACTATTTTTTCATGTTTTGCTTAAACTTACTCAGTTTGGGTAAACTGTCTCTCCTGACATTTGATAGTTTGCTTCAGTAATGCTGTGCACTCCCACTTTTTTAGTGGTGTGTGCAATAGTTTAGGGAAGATTTGGCAAATTCTGAATGTTAGTTTTGCATTTCCCTTTTGTTTGGAGAAATAACCTGGTGTATTTTATTTCCTGAAACATATATCTGTATGTAAAGAATACATGTATCACACAGTTGCTTTTCTTCTGCCCCAGACTGAAATGCAGTAGGAAGGTAGGAGAAGGCCTCAGCTGAGTTGAAACTAAAGAGAAAAAAAGAAATGCACATGTACCATTAAAATCTGGATCCACAGAAGGTAGTTTTTTGGCAGCTTTATTTTTGTGGGTTTCTAACAACTGTCTTATTTAATCTGATTGTGAATAAGGAGAGAAGATTTACTGCCATGAATGCTAGTGCATGGTCTAAGCTACAGCTTTCTTTATTACTTCCATTATCACAATGGATCTCCATTGGCCTGAATTGCTAACATCCTTATAGAAATGATAAGACTAAAATGGTTCTACCTGTCATTCACTTATGTGTGAATCGACAATCAAATGATTGATCAATTTCTCTGTGCTTCAATAGCTACTTTCATCCTGATTTGCTGTATAAAATGCTGCAGTTTCAGCTAAGTTTTCTAAGGGGTAAGTAAAGTAAATTAGGCAATTAGACATAATCTTAGACTTAAAAATTGAAAACCCATCAGCATATCTGTCTTGCAAAGAAAATACATTTCAAAATCTGAAAATACAAAATCCTTTGTAAGGAAAAAATATCCTCATAATAGAAAACTCCTGTAGTCCTGGCATTCTGTGTGTGAATGGCTTTCATGAATTTCTAATATATTTTTCTTTTGTTCATTTTTTCAAAAAAACTTTGGACTCTAGAAGCTTTTAAGAAGGAGAAGTTTTTTAAGTGGAGCAATAGGAAGTGCTAAATATTTTATTAGTGATTTGCGATAACATGCTTTCCTTTATTCCTTTAATAGAAAAAAATCATGACAGTTAGCAAAATGATGAGGATAAATGTATGAGGCATGGCAGCCTCTGAGTAATGTATTTATAAACAGTTTCTTTTAAAAAGAAAGTATGTCAAAATAGATTACAAGAAGACTAGGAAATTATTGTAGTCAGATCAAACAGAATACACAGTCCATGAGTTTTTTCTGTAATATCTGCTGCATTCTGACTGAGATCACCCAGTCTTCATCTGCTTCCCTCTCTGACAGGAATGTCATGTTGCTTTTGTTCACCTCCTTGGTTTAAAACAGAGTATAGTGAGTGACTATCTCAAGAGTCTAACGTACAAAAAATTCTTCATGATTTAAGTGAGATTTCATCCCAAATCACTTTTCTGTTTATTTAGTCCTTTTTGCTGCTGTTGGTGAACTGTGCCCTTCCTGATCTACAGGCAATCATTCACTTTTACACATTAATATGACCAGAGTTGTATGTTCTACGTAATCTGTCAAAACTAAGGAACAGTGACGAGCTGCAGAAACAAAAAAAACTCCATAACCAAACACCTAAATATAATGATAAAAATTGAGACAGAAACCATCAAAATAGAAAAGTTGAGGCAGACAAAGGCTGAGTAATAGTTTTGAAAGGCTGACTGGAAGCCACTGTGCTTTAGGCTGTGAGGGCTTCATCCAAGTTTTACTGGTGGCAGTAGAATGGCTTCAGCAGGCTTTGATTCAAACCCAATTCAGCCAATTTTTTGAATGACTTCTTCATTTTTGTTGCACCAGTCTTGTTGCTGAGCAGGAATGAGGAGGACGGAGACAAGGGGATGCCAAAGGAAAATTGACCACACAAATGTAATGCTGGAAGCATTAGACTGCATGGGGTTGTTCAGCCTCCACAAAGAACCAAACTTATTCCCATGGAAACCAATGTTCAAAGATGAATAAGTAGCCTGGCTCTCAGCAGCTCCCTTTCCTCTTTTCTCTTTTCTTCTTTCTTGGGATGTTTTGTTGTTGTTTTTGGTAAAGGGAAAGAAAGAGTCTCTTCACCTCCAAGCAGCTTGAGAAAAGACTGGCAACATTCATTCCACTAATAAGGTGTCAATTAATGCAAAGAGGAATGTCCTGGATTTCTCAAAGAGATGTATTTTTCAATAGGAGCTAGTCAAGATGTTGATGAGGTTTTGTTTCTTTCTCTTTTTTTTTTTCTTTTGTTTTGTTTAAATTGAACATAAACTTTCTTGAAAAAGGGGGATGCAAAACTGGTGTTGTAAGTCTGCCCTCACGTGTTGGATTTTAACTCCTCAGGAGAGAAAGTGTAAGTGAGCTCAAAGAAATCCACCAGAAGTATTGTGGCACCACCCAGTACAGATACTCAGGTCTGCTTTTTTTAGTGTTGAGGTTTGGATACTGATGTAGGTGTAGCAATGGATTACATACACAGGAAATACACAGAGGTTGCAGTATCCATTTAATGTAGCAGATGTGGGTCGTTTTAATGCCTACTCTAAGTAGAGAACAAATTCAAAAGGAATGTTACAGCGATGTTGTTGATGGTATCAGTGTTATAAGGTGTTGCAACTATTGACTGATGTCAAAAAAATGAAAGGTGGGCTGAAAAGCACAAGAATGATCAACCAACTTTTAATAAGTAAGGAAGATAGTCTCAGAAATCAGAAAGAAATCCTTTGTGTTCGGCTTCTTGCGAGGAGGGCTTCTGAGAACAGGAAATGCCATAGGATACAGCATCATATGGGAAATGTCCAGTGTGAGTCAGCATGAATCAGTGCTTAGATGGGGCACAAGTGCTTCTGCAGGCTTCCACCTGGGCCAATTGAGTCTGATGTCTCTAAAATTGTCAGTGCCCAGTGAATTTTTGGTATCATAAGCATCTACAGAATAATTTTTCCATTCAAAGGAGGATCTCTTCTGTGTGGATCCTCTGATACCTAACTGATGATCTCATGCTGCAGCCTTTCCTTTAGCAGGGAATAAATTTCTCCTCTCCAGACATCTGTTTCTGTAAAATTTATAAAAACATAATGTCTGTCCGTCTATTCCACTTGGCTGACATCAGCCAGTAGGCTCAAAATTATTGGGGAAACCAGCCAGAAAAAATGATTGCCTAAGCCTCATTTCCTTAGGAAACTCAGCTAAAAAGTTAATATTAGCAATAACTTGTGGATTGGAGCCACCACTGGGGGAATGCAGTGTGGCACTGAAGCTGTGTATGGCCAAAGGCAGTCTGGTGCATTGCTCCCATTGCACTTTTGCTGTAAACTTTCTCCTGGACCCTGTTGGCAAAAAACCCTTCCTCCAGCTGCTGTGTGGGTGAATGGTCACAGCAGAGTCTTTGGCACGGCCAAGAGCCTCACTGCTTCTTGGTTTACCCACTGTATTTTTGGGGTGTGGACACCTGCTCACTGGAAAGGGATAGAGACCACACATCCATTAATCTGGGTTTCCCCTGGCCTTCTGCATATTTGGGATCTGCACTCAAATCAGCAGTTTGCAGTGGATTTCAACTCCTGGTACCGAGTAATTAATTTCCATGACATTTAAAAAAAAAAAGTCTTTGAAAAGACCTGCATGTTCTTCTCCTCCTGAATATATGAGTCTCAATTTGGTTTAATGAATCAATCTGCAGTCCTTAAATTGTTTTTTTAATTTACTCTTTTAAAGTTTTGTTATTTCTTTCTAGATAATGATTCATGGATGAGGAGTATGAGAAATGTTTTCTGCTGCAGTGGGTAGAAACCTGGGTCTCCACTTCTTCACTGCTGTCTAGGGTCTTAACTTTTACCTGCATGGTGTTTTCTTGCTGTAGATCCTCTCTTCCCTCCTTTCTCTTTCTCAGAACAGTGCTTAATAAATTGCATTTCTTTTTCAGAACACTGAAATGATAACCTCTGTTAAAAAAATCCTTAAAACCCCACCACATTTCACAGCATTTCACAGCAGATTCTTCCTTCTCTATCTCCATCACATATAGTCAGTGATCGTTACCTCACTGTGATCCCTTCAGCTCCCAGTGTGTTTAAGAAGTTCCTTATATGCTAAGAAGGGCACACAGCCAAAGCTTCTTGTGCTGAGATTTTTTTTCTGTGTGACTATGAAGCAGGGCAATGGCATTGTAACTGCTTTGCAGAGTGAGCTCATTTTCAGTATTCTCTTTTATCCTGAGGCGATGACCTTTCTATTACCAGCCTCTCTGAAAAGGAGTACAACCACATCTTGTCTGTGTCTTCTTGTTTATGGTTTATATGTGGCTCAAAGTTCTGCCAGAAACTTAATGCCATTTTACTGCCTGGTTTTACATTCTGTCTGTGATGTACTAATTATCAGGGTGTGACAGAGCACTTATTTCCTATCATAAACCAGGGCTGTTACCCAGGAAGGAAATTTTGTTTGAGTCATGAAAGCATATAACAATATGAAATATTCTCTGAGGACCATATTCTGATCCTGTTGACATTGACAGGAATGTTGGTTTTGTCTTCACTGTGAGATCCACATAATGAAAGACAAGGCATTTCTATGCCTGCTTCTATTTTATTTTTTGAGAGCCAATTCCCCACAGTACTGTCAGCACTGGGCAGTTGTGTACCTCAGCTGAAAACCCGGTGCAGCACTAGCAGGGGATACTCAGTATGCTAGAGAGCCACAGTCTTTGTGGATGTAAATTAGCATAGCTCCTTTCACATCAGGGGCAGTGCACTGTTTTATATTATGGGGAAGTCTTGCTCTTAGCTTCAAGCTGCCATTTCCTCCCCTTTTTAGAAGGGAAAAAGCAAAGAGTCTACGCTCCTAATCCATTCCTTCCAAGGGGAGGATGGGAGGAAAGAAATAAAACAATTTGGTGACTGTGTAGCAGTTTCCTAGTTCCCTACTTGTAATACACAGTTAATGCCCATGACTTAATGGGAATACACTTGCACTCAGCCACACTTGCCTACGGCAAAAGAGACAATGAAGTATTTCTGCTTATCCCATCACAACACTTCCCTTGAACAGCAGAAGCAGAAGGAGAAACCAGATTCAAACCAAGAGCAAGGACGAGAGCTTCTCTCCTGGCCAGGGCTATGAGTGCTGTGCTCAGCAACACTGATTGCTGGGCACCTGCGCATCAGGGTGTAGTCTTGTGAGGCTGCTGCTATCAGTTCTTCATGCATTCACTGGCTGCTGGCTATTTCTTCCTCCTCTGTGGAAGAGATGGTAAAATTTGAGCACAAGAAAGTTTGTCTTTTCAGACAACTCCAGCAGACTATACAACCCACAGTGTTCAGAACATGTGCAATATTATATTATATTATAGACATTTCTGGTTGTAAGAGCAGAATTCAGTCCTGAACTAATTTACATGATTAACATGAAGACAGAATGTCCCACCATACTTTTATAGCACTGAATTGCAGATTTCGATTTATATTCCAACTCAGTTACTTTTCTGACTGATATCCTCTCCCTTCTTATCCTCCTCCTGAAAAAGCATTTTCATCTTTAACTTTTATCTTAAGGATCTCTTTCTGATCTTCTGCAGACTGAACCTTGACAACTTTCAATGAAATAGATGACCCCTTCTGTTCCACATATCCCATCATTTATTGGTGTCTTGCACCTGTCAAATGCCACATTTCCTCCCTCTGGGAATATGCTCCTGTTCATGTAACCCTTTCCTCGTAACTAGAGAGAGAGCTACAGGTGTCAGTTAAGCCACGAGTATTTCTTTGATCTTTCCTAGATAGTTTTAATTGGAATTTTTCCTAAGGGTTTTTCCTGTGTAACTCTGCTTTCAAGTAAAGCAGCATTTGTTTTGTTTTCAGTAAACCTGAAGCCCAAATTCTTCTGGTGCATCAGTGAAAAACGGAAATGACTCCCCTCATTTCAGCAGGTTACTCTGTGTTGAACCTTATCCACAAAATAGTTTTGGTCTTCCTTTCATCTTTCATTTCTTGTTCAGAAACAAGATCCCTATTTATGAATAGCCCTTCAATGAGTGCTTCAAATCCATCCCCTATTTGAGAAAGCACTGTTTCCCAAATTAGGAATATAGAAAATATTCACTTATATAGAAAATACTCACTTCTCTATCTGGAAAAATTCATGATAAAAAAATCAGATATACTGAAGAACAACCAGATACTTAATAATTTTCTGCAGAACTGATATACCCTTTGTCAGGACAGCAACCCTTTCTAACTGATGTTCTGCAGCTGAAATGGAAGATGAGACTCTAAAGCACACATTACTAGAGAGACCATTTCCTTGTGCTCCCCAGGATGCTGGATCTAGTCACTGCTTTCTTTCTCTGCACCACTGAAATTCAAACTGAAATTGGCCTCATCTCTGTGTTTTCTTTCAGAGATTTTAAAAGCAATAATTCCTAAAAAGATAATTTTAAAAACTAACACCATCAGCCATAGCTGGCATTTTAAACAGCTCTATCTGGACGTCTAACCTGATCACTTTCATTTTTGATTCTGACCCTTCCTTCTCCCTCTGGCTCTCCTGTCTTTGCAAAAAGATTCTGCTGCCTGTGTGAAATGGTTGGAGAGTGTCTGTGTTTCTAAAACAATGGAAACTTGTGAGGTTTCCAAAAACTCTGAAACAATTTCTGCATATATATTTTTTTAATTTTTTTTTTTAATTTCTTGGTAGTGCTTTCCTTTCTATGTCAGAACATTCATGTTGGGACAGAGCCCAGACCATCCTGTTTCAGGCTGTCTTGTGCTGCAGCCAGTGATCATTGTACTTTCTGCCCTGCCTAAAATGCCCCTGAACAGTGCTGCAGATCCAGAACAAGCCCCCTAAGCTCCCCCAGACCCACATCCCAGCCTCTGTCCTTCCATGAGTCAGGGGACCATGCAAGACTTTCTGCCTCTGCCTACAGGAGCCATTCAAGGTAAATATATCTGTGTGCATGTGTGTATGTACATGTACGCATGTATATTTTAACCCTTTGTGTAATAAATTTCTGTCTCCTTTCAGCGTGACATGATAGAATTTAGAAAAGTTTTTAGAATTTAGAAATGAGTTCAACTGTATTTCCCTGTCCTTTAATAGCCCCATACATCAGGCGAGGTTCCTGGTAGCACATGTTTTCTCATCTCAGTCTATTGAACTATTGTCTTTAATATATTTCTTGCGACATCTCTTTGGAAGTGCATGTTTTAAAAATGTAAGGAGGATGTGTGAGCTTTCTGCTATGTTTATTCAATTCTCAAACCTCCAAACACTTGAGAATTCAAATTATTCAGCTAGGCTTAATGAGGCTGACTCGGAGTGAAGTTATGTGCATAAAAGTCAAGGATAGGAGGCCTTGATGTTATGCATTCTTATGTGGTTATGGGGTTTTCAATATTAATGTTTATTACTGAATAGTCTGAAGGAGAACTCAGGCTGTACCTTTTCATCAGTGCTAGTTACCTTGCTGCAAAGGAGCTCCTTTGGGGGTGTCTGAAATGTGGAAGTTTGTTTGTGGAAGCACTGCCATCTGTCAGTGCAGATCTGAGGGCTTCATGTCAGCCACTCCAACCTCAAACCTTGCCAACAGCTAAAGCTGGAACCTCTGTGTAGTTTGTGACACTAACCCCTAAGCTCTCAGAATGATGATTTTCCCTTTGCCTCCATTTTCCAATTAGTAGAATGGGAAAAACAATTTTGGACATTCAAAATGACCAGCAGGAATCACCGCTGTGCTGTACTGTGACCCCTAACAAAAACCACAAAGAATTGGGTAAGAAAACTGGACTAGACTAAAAACCTGACCATTTTCCCATCCCAGCTTGTTTGGGCATTGAAGGTTGGTTTGAATTTTTTTTTTTTTTTTGGTATTCTCTTGAATGGTCTTTGACCCTCTCTTTACATGATCCTGCAGAATGTGAGAAGGCCAATTTGCTTGTGGCCTTAGCAGTGTCAGGCAATGGGACTGCAGGAAGGACTTCTGGCCTCATGTTGGAGACCAGAAGAAGACAGATTCCCATCCTTCTCTGGAGAAGATATTGTTTAGATTGTCTGGCAAAGATGCATATGAGTGCAGGGACATTTAGTGCTGGGGACCAGGGACTCCTCACAATTAATCATACAAGCTTCTCTGGGGCTTTATCCTGACCTCATCCCTGCTCCCATTCATAAGTATAGTAAGAAAAATTCCTGTTGAGTCACCCTCAGGATATGTTTAGAAGAAAACTAATATTTTTTTTCCCCCTAGATGTGCCCTTTGCTCTTCTAAAGCAGCTGGGAAAGGCCAAGTTCCATGCAAGCCTTTCTAAGTAGTAGATTTTGCTGAATGCACCTGTGAGAGCAGAGGAACAGGCATCTTTTTATTTTTGTAATGATTTTTATTCTGATTTTACTCAGACCTTCAGATGTGCATATTTGCATATCTGTCTTTACAATTTTGAGCTGGTAAAGGGATTTGGTCAGAACATGCTGACTGCAGGAAATGGAAACATTTTTTCAGAAATATCTCACTTTAATGAAGTAAATACCACGTTATACTTAGATCACTCCCACAAAGTTGAGGATTTGTCCTCTACAGCACAGTTTTGGGTTTTACACCATGTTGCAATATTCATATTACAATTATAAAAAATGCATAGCTATAGAATTGCTTTTGGAATATTCTATTTCACACTAAAGGTATGAAATTTTTGATTTTTTATCCTCATTCTACTTGAAGGAATATTGAATAATATGAGAATTCCCCACAAAATAAAAATTCCAATTTTTAATTAGCTTTACTAACATAAATGTCATCCACACCTAGCACTATGTGATTTTGGAAATATGGAAATAAAGTCCCACCTCTTTCTTCAGAGCATTTTTGTGGAAGAATGAGAAGTGGAAGTACAGGAGAGGGAGGTATGCCTGTTGGTGGTTTGAAACATAAGCAGGACCCTCCACTCCAATTTTATCTATAAAACCCTTCCTGGTGTGAGACAGCTGTTGCATCTGAAGCCTTTTACTTATCTCTCAAAATCCCAAGGGTCCTTCTTTTTTTAACCTATATTGTATCTCTACTGCCCTTGAGATCCTATATTACAGCTATTTTCCTCACAATGATTTGATAAGAATATCTGTTTTGGACCATGTCAGTGTTAGAGAATTGCTGTCAAGCATCAAGGGATGCTCTTTCTCTCCCCCTGAGGCTTTAAAGATGCTATTCTAAAATTA
Source organism: Lonchura striata (assembly GCF_050655825.1). Lineage (NCBI taxonomy): Eukaryota > Metazoa > Chordata > Aves > Passeriformes > Estrildidae > Lonchura > Lonchura striata. The sequence goes on along the minus strand of NC_140705.1, from coordinate 77,373,004 downwards.
AAGTGTTTGGTATAGATAAGATACTTAGGGTTATAATGAGATCAAGAGTTGCTGGCACTTTCCAATGAGATTTTTTTAAAAATAAGTTGATCAGATCTCTTGCTTATTTCCCTTCTTCAACAGAGAAATATAGATAGATCAGGTAGAGAAACAGTCAGGAACAGAAAGGTTTGGAAAAATATTTGGAAATTATTCTGATTCCATTGTCTAATGCAAGTTACCCCATTTTATCATGCTGGCATCCTCTGCAATGCAATGTGACATGGAATATGTGATGTAATGAGATATGCCCGCCAAAATGCAATGTGCTTTGTTTTAGTCAGAATATATTAATCCACTTACTGAATAATTGACCCAAAGAGATTCTGTCAAACAGTATTAAATTATTCACTGGATTTCCAAACCAGCAGGCAGTGTCCTTTAAATATTTAAGAATAATGTCAAATAATTTTCCACACCAAAATTATTTTCTTTTTTTGTGTTTGTTGAGGTTCCTTGGCTTTTCTCTCTTGTTTAAAGAGGGTAGGATAATTAAATAAAAGTCAGTGTGCCCTTCAGGCGCTTTCTCACCTAGCAGCACCCCAGAAGGGAAAGGAAATGCTCACCTGGTTCAGCTGTCAGATCCAGCCAGATCCATTAGCACTTTTTATGCCTCATCCATGCATTTTTAAGGAAATCCCAGACTCTCACCATACCTATACCTATAATTTCTCCACATAGCATGTTGCCTCAGCAGTGAGTTTCCCCAGAGAGGGTGCAGCACAGAGCCTGTGAAATGTCCTGCTATTTCCGACCCTCAGGCCTCATAGTACCTCTCTAGGTATGCATTATGAGATAACAACCTTGCCGGATCAATTTTGGTGTGGAAAATAGGTTTCCTTAAAAAAGGGACACCAGTACAGCAGCATTCAAGTTCTACCAATTACAGTGTCTGACACCTTTCCCCTTGAAGGTTGCATGCTGAACGAGTGCAGGGTATATTTCTGGCTTGTTTAAAAAGGATGAGGACAGGCATCTGATAGCTTACCTTAATTATTCCATTTCCTCCTCCCTATATACATTTCCAAAATCTAATTATAGTGCTCATGGCCCCTGCTATCAGCCAGTACACAGATTAATATAAAGCTATGGGAAGGACAGCTACCTCCCTTCATGCTTTCCACAACATTGCAAATCTATTCCAGCAGTCTTTTGATACTAATATTTTGATACATTCATCATTGTGTTAGCATCAGCAATGAGCAATATTTACAGTCTATAAGCTCTTCCAGGACCAACTGTTCATATTACTCCTGTTAAGTCCATTCAATTTTCCACCTGAAATACCACATTTATCTAGTCAGAGCTTGACATCTATTTTGGGGTGGAGGGGGAGGGGGTTACTTTCAAGAACAAGTTTTATTTAATTGTATGCTTTGCTTCTCCTAAAGAACACACTAAGGCAATCTGTTGCGTATTGTCGGTCAAGTAAGATGCACTTGGCTGCATCCTTGGGTTTATTATCTAGGTCCTGATATGGGGACATTTTTGCGCATATGCTTCTGTGTGTGTTGAGGTGGAATTGCTTATCTGCTCTGTAGCTTTATTTGGACTGGAATTTGCTGCAATGTCCTCACAAGTGCAGGAATGTTGTCCAGGGTTATGGTCTGTGTGCAGTCAGGGGACAGCAGGCAGCCCTGCTTGATAAGATTGCTATTGCAAACCACAAGTGTTGTCACACACTGCTTCTTTTAGTAAACAACCAGACTCCAAACACACTAAATCTTGTATATTTGTCAAAATAAAGTAATGATTATTTTGCAACTGTTCTACCTTAAAGGCATTTAAATCTGGCTTTAGGAGACAGCAAACCCCATGACTGCTCAGCCACAGTGGAAGTAAAGCCCAAATGGAACAAAAAAATATATAGGAAATTCTTATCATCATTATAATCTTCTTCTTCAGACAAGGGAAAAAATTATAGCAGCATTAAAAATAAACTTTGCACCTCCTGCAAAGACTTGCATAGGTTTCTGAACTTTAAATTCCAAGACTGCCATGGGCATAATGGATTGCAATGTTCTGGCACTTTGGAACAGCAACAGCTAACCAAGACATGGCCAAAGAATGCTCTTCTCCTTTATTTTGCCGGATGGGCTCTCCTGCTATAATCCCTACTCACTGCACAGGGAAATTTACCCCCAGAACAAGACCTTGTGAGAGATTTCTTTTGGTATAAAATGGACACCTTTTTCTTACATTTCCCGTATGCAGAAACACCAGGGTTTGTGCATAGTACTGATGTGAAAAGAGCATATCTAAGACTACTGTTAACATGCAGCAGATGTGATGGATGGAGATAATTGGGAAGGAAGCTGCTGTTTTATGAGAAATTCCACATTAAATTCTGTTAAATGGTACAGGAACAAAGAAACCCATAGTAATTTCCAGGGGGAAAAAAATAGGGTCATACCAAAGGCTTAAGAGAATCAAAATCTTTGATTCTAATTTCAACCTTTTAAAAAAATACTGTGTAATAAATGTACACTTATAAAGAAATTAAAAGCCATAAATTGAAGGAGAAATTATTAATCTTCTTTTTTAGAAATGATATACTATATAATTGTGATTTTCCTTGGATGGTTAATTTTTCTGTGCTCCAGGTTTCCCTTATTGCAACATTTTCCCTTGTTGGTCTATGATACCTCAGGTGGATTAAGCCCAGATTTTTCCCCCAACATGCTGTTCATACTGTACTTGTTAAGCAGGGCAGCACAGAGCAATGACTGCTGTTTTGAGAGGTAATTTCACAAGCAGCATCTACCACTGTGGAAGATCAAGGAGCTAGGACAGAAGATGACCATGTCCCAGGGACTTGCCCCAGAGAATATATCTTCCTGCGGGATCTTGCCAGGTTGGAGGCTCTTCTGCAGAGACAGCAAGGAGAAAAGGAAGAGAAGGGTTGGTGAAGGTCTGTTCCTATGGGTAGAGGATCACAGGTGCTGTGCAGAAACCCTGCTCCGCCAATGGAATGGAAGGGTAATTTCTCCTCTTCGGCATTGAGGGAGAGTCCTGGGGTTAACAGACGTTATAACCTTGCCTTGGTGGGATCCTCACAAATGAAATTCTGTCTTGTTCTGAGCACAGAGGTGTGGAATGCCTTCCCCAGATATGCAGTTAATTAGAGCTAGGGTAAAAACCTTTCCCTTCAATTTCCAGTCTGAAGCAAGACTCAGTTTCTCCCTATTACAGTGCACGTGGCAGTGTCTGTGGTCCACAGCTCTGCCAGTGCCATTCCCTGTGCTGATGGACGTTACTATACAGCTCACACAAAGCCAATTAAATGAGTGTGGAGGACTCATTTTTGTTATCAAAAACACTATAAACCAAGTGGAGGACTTGCTTTGCCTTAGCTGCTGTGCCAGCAGGATCCTGACATGTTGCTGACTGTGTGCAGTCCTGCAAAGTAAGCTTTTTGGGAGAAAGGCTACCAAAGCTTTACTGAAAAGCCTCTTAAACCTCAGGTGCTGCAACATCATCAGGCAGGGCAGTGATGTGCCGGGAGGTGCTTTGTGTGTATGTGCTGGGGGCTAACTCTGGTGTGAAGCAAACGTTGTTTGAATGGATTGGTGCCAGAAGAGACATGCACAGCATCCCAAGGCAGCCTCAGCGAGACATCCAACTGATTAGATATTGAGGTCAGGCGCTGAGATACCAAGGTCATGCCACGTCCTGCTTTTCTCATCCAGCTGGACCCCGATAAAATAGCAGCTGGTAAGACCACCAATCAGATAAGGTGTCAATTTTCAACAGTCTCAAATTATTGTTGCAGCCAGGGAGGTCCAGATAAGATCAATCAGATGCTGGAATGATTTAGCAATTTCTGATTTCTCCCCCATACCCTTTCTTTCCTTATTCTTTTTCCTGAAGACAGACAGTCATGTGAATGTGAACAGAGAACTCACAGTCTCTCACCCATCCTCCGAACAAAATGTGAGGGTTGATTTATGGGATGGATTACTTGGAAATGGTAATTCTTTGCTCTTTATGATGTTTTGTCGGAAGGTGCAGTACCCTCCAGTCAGAGCAGCTGGATTGCACTGAGGTTTTTACAAAAGGAGTGAAAGAAGGGGGGTGGGGTGAGTACAGAAGCTCCTCTAACACAGCAGTTAATAAGACACCAGCACATTAATCATGTGAAAGATATTGAATCTAACAGGGCAAGGCAATAGTTTTTAAAAACAGACAGTTAAGCTACTATCTGGTAGAAAAAGGCTGACTGAACAGCACAGGTTTTTTGCCACTATTTGCAATTAGAGTTATTTTTTATCCTTTTTTTTTTTTTCCTCCCTGTTTGAAAGTCTTAAAATACCTTTTTAGACTTGAAAGAAAATAAGAGATAAACCATTCTGGGCTGTAACAGAGGGCTGCATAGCTCTTCCCCCTTGACCTGCTATACCCTGGACTACACATCCAGTGTTTACACAGAACCCTGCTGATCCCTCTCCTGAGCTGTGCTGCCAGGGCTTGACATGGGTGAAAGGCTCCTGAGGGTCATGGCACAGAAGAAAGCCCCTGATGCTGTGATACCAAGACAGACTCCTGGTTAAAAGAGACATGATTATCAACTGCAGTCTAGAGATGAGGCTCCCTTCTTTATGTGTCTGTGCAGGCAGCTTTATCCTACTAGATCATGTACACCTTGGCCTCTTTTATTACCTCCTGCCTGACTAGAAGTGGCAAAGCGGGGGAAGAACTAGAGTAATTTTGGTGCGCAGCTACAGATGACCCCACACCTCCTTGGTGTCCTTTATTTAAAGGAGCTTCAGTAATTTTAATGCTGTGGCTACTGATATTATAGTGAAACTTATTTTTCACGGCTAAACACTCTTTGTTATCAAATCACTATAAAAAAAAGGATGGAAAATTAGTAAATGAACCACTCACATGAGTTTGCAGGCTTTTGGCATGTGCATATGCCCTTCATTTTGAGCCTTGGTTAAAGTGCTTGCCATGACAAGTTGAGAGCACTGGGCAAGACAAAAGCAGACAGCACTCATAAATAGAGTCATAGATTTGTCAAAGTTTGACAAGACCTTTAAGATCATCTAGTGCAACTGTCAACCCAGGTGTACCACCCTGTTCACGATTAAGCTCCATCACTTACCTCAGCAGTCTGACTAGGTAAAGTTTTGTCTTGCTTCCCATATGACAAATATAGATTTCCAGGGACATGCCTCTTGGCCACTACTGGATGATGAAATGGGCCCTTAAAGTAGGATGCAAACAGATGTCACCACTGTAAATGAATCATAAGAATTGCCTTCCCAGAGGACATCTGATGTCCATCTTGCTCATTAATCAGTCCCTGACAGTGATCAAAGCCTGATGTTACAAGGAAAGAGAAAAAAATAATTGTAATAAATAGAGACAAAAATGCTTCAAGCCAGTGCTATGGGAAAAAATGTTCTCTTGACTCTGGACGAATCATTAGCAAATGCCAAGCAACAAAAGGTGAATAGGTGGTTCTGCTGCTGAGAATAATAAAATTTAGTTTCATGGTCAGTGTTAACAATAGCTACAGTAAGTGCAGCTTCCAGGGCTGGCTGTGTTTGTAAGATGAAATCCATAAATTCTGGGGGTAGATCATTTAGGTAAGACACACGAATTGCCTGAGAATCACCAACTCCAGGGAGGCTTGTGAGGAGTTCCCTTTGTTTCAGTGAATACTATAACTGGTGCAACTCATTACAGCTTTTTGTTGTTGATATGTGGGAACTTTGCTTCAGTGTGCTCAAGGAAACCACAGTGTTTCTCAACAGCTGAACACCTGACCCACAGTTTGAAGAAGAGGTTTTGTTTTGTTTTGCCTTTTAAAGGTCACAGATTGCATTTAGAGGTTTTTGTGTTTGATTTTATGGACTTAAGAAGACATTTGTTAGTAGCAATGTGCAATGTCTGCATGGATTTTCTGATGCTAATCAGATTAATCCTTTTTCTTTTTAACATAATTTTTCAGCTAAAGAGGTGAACTGAGAATAGGGAAGATGTGCATAGGAAATAATTGCTCCAGCAAGTTCTGATATATTTTTCTGAAAAATAACTTAAAATTTATCTTATGGTTTCCCAGCTGTTTGCTCTCTGAAAATTCTCTCTATGTCATAGCATTAGAATATACTGCAGGTTAAAAGGTAATGGGAGGAGATGCCTGAGCTAGCTCTAACTGAGTGGGAGTTTGAAATAATGCTGCTGCAGACACATTTCTTCTGGTATCTAAGCCAGTTTAGAGTGGTTGGCTATCTCCACCTCATACTGCTGTCTGGAATGTAGATATATGATTTCAATCCTTAGTAAATTAACAGAAAATACTGACAAATATTCACATACTTTAATATTTGTTTCTCAGTGAAAAATTCTTTCCTAAGTACATTATGGTGTAATTTCACTTGTAGCTGAATAAATACAAATATAAGTCATGCAAATGTGTTTGCCACCCTCCTCTGTCTCTGTGCAGCCGTGTGGGCAAATCCAGGAGCACACCAGTCCACATGAGCAGTGAAGCTGCTGCTGCTGCTGCTGGCCAAAGAAAAAATCCTTGCCCAATTGAACTCACTGGCAAAACTCTTGTTGACTGTTTTAGGGACCAAAATATGTACTACAGTGAGCACTCAGCACATAAACAAGAAGACTGCCTGTTTTCTCTCACAGAAGCCACTGAACTTGGCATCTGGACTGTCACTTTGAGCATTGGCGCTAAACAAATCACCTCCTGTGATATCTTCTCACTCTACAGGAACACAGGTCTTTTTTTCATTGTGTTGTTCTATCATATGGTATAATTACCAGCATTAAGATAGGTTTTGTTTCTTTTCCTCCACACTTGGCACTTAGATTACATTTGGTTTTAGGTGTTTGGAATTTTTTCCCCAACAAAATACAGAAACAAATGGAAGCATGATATTGTCAGAACACATAACTTGAAGAATTTAAGCACACCTAACTCCAACCCATACAGTCTGCATCTCATCTAGAATCCCTGTCTACTGTCCAGCACTGACTTCGTAGGAGTCCTTTCCCTGCAGACACTTACAAGTGTTAGATAATTTCCTAATTAGCCTGAATTTACTGTGAGGGCTCTGTTTTAGTTGCATATCTATTATTGGAAGCAGTTTCTCTGGGGCAGCAAGGTTTTCCTGTGAGCTAGAGCTGTGGTGCAGTGAAAGCAGCGATGAACAGGCAGCTCACTTCCACCTCCTTCCCCAGGGGTGTCTGTGAAGCTTCCTGAAGGACCATGGCAGGAAGGCAGAGGCCACTGCTTCAGGACTTCAGCAGGCACACTGTAGCTCCTGCTCTTTCAGTCTCTTTTCTTTTGCAGAGGAATATTTTGGGCTTAAGCCTCAGGAACAGAGTGAAGATTGAATTGGTCATTAAATTATACAGATAGATCACCTGTGAAGGAATTTAGTTATTTGTAAATTTTCTTGCTAGAAAATGTAGGAGTCATCTGACAACAGAAACCTAACATTTTCAGAGGCCACACTTAAACAGGACACTCAGAGTAGATGGGACTGGGTTCCAGGCTGACAAATGGTTTATAAGGAAATAATAATAATAACAAAAAGAGAAAATAGTAATAATAAAATAAAAAATAGAGCAGAAAAAGATTTAATTTAATCTTTAAGTGATAAAAGCCACTTTGTCTTTTTTTATTCTCAGGCCTTTGAAATGCCTCAAACTTTATTTTGGTAATTGCTATGCAAACATATTTGATGTCTGTGCAAAAACATCTGGAAGCTCACAGGGGCATCTGGACATAAATATTAAAAGATCAACAAAAATATGATGTGAATTAGCCACGTGGATGCCCATAAAAAACACAAACACAAAACCCTCCTCCACATCTTTGGCTGTGAATGTGGGTGCTTTCTCACTCAGTTTTAATGTGTTTATGAACTGACATTCAAAAAGTGACTGGTCATGACTAATGATTTGGTTTCCTTTCATTTTGACCACTCTTTATCACATCTGCTTTATCTCATCTGATTTAATAGGAAGTAGGATAGGGAATGTCCCTCATTCCTTTTCCAAGCCTTCTTCTAAATTTTGGTGTTCTATATGGGCGTTTTGGTTCAGTTTGTGAAACGTGTGCTTGCAAGGCTCCACGTCCTGCAGGACACAGTCTAGACTTGCACTGATTTCTTTCTGCAGTGGGCAGAGCTATCTGAGAGTAGTTGCTGTGGGCAGTCACTGCTCTGTGCTACAATAACACTTGTTTTAGTGTACTCAGGTCGTATGCTAGCATGCTCAATGGTGAGATATGCTCTGATGAAGGAAAGGTGACTCTAAAGTCCAGCTCAAATAGGGAAATTGAAGGAAAAGAACAACTCCATCCAGGTCGCACAAAGTCAAAAAGCAAGCTAAAGTGGCAATTCCATAGTTATTTTTTGGTTTATGCAGTCTGATCTCATGACATTTGAGCCCCTCAAATTGGCAGCATTGTGAGTCACGTTTTCAAAAGTGGTAAGCACATGAAGGGACACAAACCTCTTTGCTTTTTAATAAGTCTGTGGTGCAGATAATCAAAGATTTTAGAAGCTGACAGGAGTCAAGCATATATGGATTTGATATCTCAGGTCTTATTACCTTGATTTTCTCACAGTAAAAACATGCATAATAGCTTTCTGCTTCCAGAAATGAATACATGGAAGATTGAGCAGTTCTAATACAAAAGAAGTCCTTTAAATTTTCCAAAGAGAATTGGAAAATGCACAGTCCAGTGATATGGATCAGCTACGCAATGCTGTGTCTTCTAGGTGCCATCACTTGCTCTTATCTCATCTTTTTCACATTCTTGTTGTTTTCTTCCTGGTTTTTAGCTTTGTTTGCTCATTCATTGCAGACTTCAGTGCTATTCATCTCATTCTAAGGAGAGTGTTCAGCTACAGGGTATATATATCCTACTACCGAATCTGGACTGCTTATGGAGTGGACTTGTTTTTAAATGGTGCTTCTGTTTCTTAATTGCCTGAAGACATGCATAGTATTTCACAATGGAAACAGAAATGCTGTAATTGGCTGTTGCCCTCTCCAGTTGCTAACCCACTGGGATATTCTGGATAGGACCAACTGCAAGGTGAACAAATTGCTCTAAAACTCTAAAATTGCTCAAGAATGGAAACACACAGATGTTCATATTTGATTTCTGCCCTAATATTTAGTGAGAACTCTATAATTTAAATAAAAAGGGCTAATTTTTCCCCAATTTAATCTCCTTTAAACAGTGTGGAAGTTATAAACATTATATTAATGTTACCGCTTTCATATTTAAAAATATGCCCTCTAAGCATTTACATTCAAGATTTGTTTTTCTTCAGATGTGTAAATAACGCATAGCAATTTGCATCTCATGCATAAATCTTTTTCCTGTTGAATGCAAATTAAAAAATAAAAATAATCTCGTCCCCAACCCCTTTAATTTGCTTCTTTTCTCACCTCCTCATATTAACAGCAAGTTAGCTGGCTAATTCTTCCAATGAGAATTTTTAGAGTTTATGTGTGTTTAAAAAATTATCTGACTGAAGTTTTCTTCCACCGAGTAAAAAGAAGCCTAGAGTTGATTAATAGTGTTTCCTTTTCCAGTCCTAATGAATGTTTTTCAGGTTTTATGCATCCCAGATGAATCTATTTTAAATGGTGTGTGTCTGTTTGCTTGCATGAATGTTTCTCTTTCTTGGGATTTATCCCAAATGAGTTTACTTCTCTGTACCTTGTAGGACAATATCGATGCTGGCTTAATCAATTTCAATTTGCTGTTAAACCAGAAACGAAGCATTTATCAGGATGAACCAGGAAGTGCTGAATGGACCTTTCGTGTTGCTGAGCTCTTTTTGTGAAATCTGCTCCGTGAAGTTTCTGGAGCTCAGAATTTACAGGAAGCTCTTCTCTGACTTGCACTTACCACCTAGTCTGGATGCACCCTCAGGCTGGTTTTACTCTACATGTTTCCTGCACTGGCAGTGTGTGTGACTACTGATGAGTATCATGGGGCTCAACCCACTAAAAATAACTTCTCTAGATAGTCTTGCTGCCTTAGTAAAAATGCAACCAAAATATCTCATTGAATCATCTTCCTCAGCTCCAAGCGGCTCTGCTATTTATGACTGCGGAGTCACTTCTGCCTCCCCGGCTGCTTCACACGGAGCGCGGAGCCAGCCCCGGCAGACGCGAGAGGTGCCAGCAGCAGCAGGAGCTCTCTGGTGGGTGAAACCTTCTGCTCGCACAGCAAGTCCCAGCCCTGAGCTGCTGGAGATATGGGGTGTTGCAAACTCCCTGGCTCCTGGAGGCAGGTGCTGCTTTAGTGATCAGCTCTGAACGCCGTGGCAAGCAGTGGGTGAGCATTTCTTCCGCTGCTGCCTGATCACAGCAGTGCTAATTTTAAAGTGGTGAGGAAGTGCAGGGAGGTGATAGCAGGATGGACCCAGCTGTTCATCCCAAGGATGTGAGTGGCACTTCTATCTGAGAGGGAAGGCAGGAACTCCCATTTCACTGCACAGACAGAGATTGGGGAGAAGAGAGTAAAACCTTCCCTAGATTCCTGTTTCACTTCAGAAAAGTGCTTTCAAAGGCTCATCCTCCCATCCCCTCCTGCAGGTTATATTTAGTTTTAAGCTCTCCTGGCTGCTGCACTGATAGCTTCTTACCATTTCCACTGCAATTAATCAGAACAGGGTTGATTATGCTTTTGTCTCTGATTATGTAAATTAGGATCCTTCTGTCTAAAATGAGGGGACCTTTTCTGCTTGGGTACACTGCTTTCCATCCCCTTCCATCCCATGCCATGCCATTTCTTCAGCATGGCCAGGCAGCCAGACATTCCTGGATTCATGTGGCATATGTTGCTCCAGTGTTGAAATCAGGCCGAGGAGGGCCGAGGTGAAGGACTAAGCAAGCATCATGGCTTTGGTGAGAGGAGCTGTGAGATGGATGAAGTCACCATTTTTGGGGGTCTGTTAACCCACTTTTGTGCTGTGGCACAAGGGGAGATGAGAGGGGCTAGAGGGCTTTGGCCTACTTACTCTGCAGCACAGCCAAGCTCATCACTTCAAGTACACTTCAAAACCTGCTCGAATTGGGTATCACTCATGCAATATGAACTGGGGAGATAAAGTAGGTTTGCACAGAAAAATATCATAGTAAAGAAAGCAGCTCGAAATCCCAGTAGTCTCTTCTAACAGTCCACAGGCTGCTTCCATCCCTGTTTCACACAAAACATCATAAAGGCTTTGGCCCCCACTGTGAACCTGTCTGGCTCACCTTGAGGCAGCCAGGCTCTCACTTGAGATCACTGGTCACATTGGGAAAGCATAAGCACAGAAAGAGCAACGAGAACATGTGACACCTTCTATGTGTTTGGAGAGGTTAATTGAAAGAGCAAACTGTAATTGTAGGAGTCCCCAAAACTACAGACAGAGCTTTGCTGGCTCTTCAGCATTAGCTGTTTTCCTTCCTATCTCATGGCCAATGAGCCTGGCCAGAAGATATCATCTGTTTTAGAGTAACCTGTGCCTGCAAATAGAAAAGCTCTTTAAAAATATATATTTAGACTCAGCACTCCTGTGAGAGCGACTGCTTTGCAGGTTTGTAGTCTCAGGTGCAGAAGGGTTAAAATTATTTGCTCAAAGACTTAAGATGCATAGCTGAGCAGGCAGGAGGACCGAGGAGTTGCAGTCCTTAAGAGGCTACTCCTAACACTTGTCCATAATCTCTTCTTCTCAGTTAGTAGCAAAGGATAATATGTAACATTGCCTCTTAGGAAAGCAACTGCAGGTTGCTCTCCAAACCAACCCAGGTCAGAAGTCTTACAGTTACACTGGCTAAAACTGCAGGAAGTATTTCTCAAGGACAGACACACTATGCATCTTTTTCTTCCACCTGCCTAAACACTGAGCTGTGTGTTTCTGTTCTGGTCTTAAAGAGGAACAATGAATTGCAACTCCAGCTTGCAGGGTATAACATTTGATTTTGCTGTATCTGTGGTTAGTGGATCACATTCTTAATACACCCTTACTTGTCAAACAGCAGCTCTGTAGGCAGAGATCAAAGGAGCTGGCAAGAACACGTTTCCTTCACTCATCTAGGAGAAGATGAGAGGTAACATGATCTTGACCTCTGAAAGTCAGGTATAACTCTGAGAGTGGGTGACAAGAGCCAGGACTTCTGTTGATCATATAATAACAACAAATACTGGTGCCATAAGACAGACATGGATTAATTCTTTGGAGGGAGTTGTATTTTTGCAGATTCTAGCCCTTATAAAACTAGAATTGACTGGGTAAATGTATCCTGCATTATTTATAATTTTAAGTATTTTTAGTATATATATATATGAACAAAGCAAGCTGATTCTTAGTAGATTGTGTTGCTTAATTTTGGGTGGAGAAGAAGCATCTTCTTGAGTGAATTACATGTTCAGATTATGTCACAAAGACTGTCTCTGCAGAGTTTTATTGCTCCCTAAGTAATGTACTGTCTGCCCTTTACCAGGAAGATTTTATACCATCAACAAACAGCAGGGGAGTGAAACATATCATCTGTAGGACATAGTAAACTCACACAAGTAAATGTGGCTATAAACTATAAGTATGCTAGCAAATTTACAGATGTTCATTCTATTCCAGATGCAGCTACTGTATCTCCAAGGCCTCACACACATAGTGCAGAAGCTGCTTTGCCATGTTGCATGGAGAATTAATGAAGTCACATGATGGTATTGTTTCCAATATATTGTTTTTCCCCAGCTGCTAAATTACATTACAAAACACTAAATAAACACTCAAAATTTTCCTTAAATAAATGTATCATGTAGCAATTATTGCAGCTAATCTCAGTGCGGGTATGTGACTAAAAGTGGGAGGTGTCAATCAATGTAATTAGAAAAGATGTGCCTGAAAAACAACCTCTGCATTACAATATTGTACCCACTATAAACACCCTACCACATGGTGTGTCCCTTCTTAGTTACAAAGTGTAAGGCCTGTGTTGATTCAGGCTTGAATTACGCAGTAAATCTTTTTCGTGAATTTATAGACTGTCTCTTTGAAGGCAGAATTGTGCCAGCCTATTTATTTAAAGTCTTTTTTTTCACTGCAGCAGCATGCTTTGGAGATTTAATACCTTATATGCAAAAGCCCTGAGTGACAGCAGCTCTGCCAGCTCATGATACTTATAATGCATTACATATTATCAATAAAATGTTGCAAGACATGTCATAGATCTTATTAACATAACTTTAAATTATGGGTACAAGTTTGACCTATCTATTGATGGATTAGAAACAAAGCTTAGACTGTTAAACAGAATTAAAAGGCTCAGGGCATCATTAAACAAACTGTTTCAAGTAAAATGTCTGTATTTCACCATAAAAAGTCAAAGCATACCTGAAAAGCTAGCTTGTCCCCAAGGCAACTTAGAAAGTTTAAAGATATCCATGAATAGCTCTCAAGTATTTTTTAAAAATTATTTTTTCCATTGCTCTCATATTAATTACCATCCAAATTTCTCCCAGAAACTTTGGCCACCCTAAAAATTTTTGATCTGTGTCTCTCCCAGTCCCCCAAAGCAAACCAGAGAAAATAAACTCTGAACTGTCAGGAGGTCTAGACACCCAAACCTTTGATATCAGTGACATGTAGATTGCCTGCCTGTTGTGTCCCATTTCTGAGTTGAGATTCATTATGTCAAGACTGGAGAGTGCAGTGACGAGGCTCCAGAGATTTACAAGTGACTCCTCAGACATCAGGAGTCTGTGCTGGCACATCGAGCTGAAGACTTTGTACATTAGGTCACAAATGACTCTTCTGCAAATTTTCAGAGACATTTTGTAGGTTTTGTTTATTTGAGCATGGTTAGGTAGCTTGACTAGTTTTTACTTATGGAGTGGGTTTTGGCATTTTAACTGTGGATTCTTTGCCACATCTTTTTGTGTTCTCTTTGTGTTAGCACTTTGGCAACAGGGAGAAAATTAAGGTAAGTCATTTAAGTGACTTGCCTGAAGTTATGTAGAAAAACAAGGATAGAGCCATAAACAGCTCAGAGATGTCCTGTTTCCTAGCCCTCCACATATATCCTGGAAATATTCAATTTTTTCTGAGTGTCATTAGGATTAACTGTCTAGCATGGTAAATAAGGCTTCTTCTCTCCATACTTTATTGTTTAAAACATTGAAATTTATTTTTAGGATGTGAACTTCTTTGTTAGAGGGGTAGTGGAGTGTGCTGAGTCTAATAAAGATGGAAGGCAAGAAGTCCAGAAATTACTGTCTTTTTTTCATTATTTCTATAATATAATTTCTGGATCAAGTACAAAACCATGGTAGAGAGAATTTTTCCATTGACTTGAGAGGGAATGGAGAGAGACATTGAAAAGAAATGTGTCCAGCTGATGAGTAAGCTGGCATGCATCACTGAGTTGTTAGTTTATTCTATTAGAGTGGACTTTGTTTTACTGTTGATAAAAAAACCCAAAATATCTCTGTCCATTACACATTAAATTAAGGGAACATACACATGCTCCATAATCACAACTCTCTCTCCCTGAGCACTGATCAGTAATAGTGACCTTTTAGACAGGAGGTGGAAGGTGATAGCCTAAATAGTTTTGTGTTAATTATGACTCCTCTGTGCTCTGGAAAATCCTAAAATTTTAACAACTTTGCTATGCCTCAGGTCCCCTGAGACCTGACATTGGCAACAACTAAAGAACATATATATTTGGACAACAGTGTTATAAGTAATTCTGCTGCTTTGTATTTGTTTTGATTTAGGTTTTGTCTGTTTGTTTTGTTGTAATCTCTCCTAGACTGATAAAAGCTTTATTTGACAAGTTCAAAAAAGTTAGTTTTCACTCATATTTATTCAGTCTCATATACTGAATAAATAAAGGCACAAATAAAAGCAGCTTGAGCTCTGCAGTGGACTTCCCTGACTATTTCAGTTAACCTTAAAGTTCACTGTGCCGAAAACTAATAGCATTTACTTGTCAAGAAGCCAGAGTAATGACATTTTGTGCCATTATTCTAATGCATTTTTCACTGTGCATTTTCTTTAATTATTTCCATGAGTAATATCATTATGCATTCATGCCAATACAATTCTGATAATTAATTTATATTATGGCAATTTCTTAATGATTTTGATGTCAAAGTTAATAGCAACATCTAATAGTTGATCTGTTTGAGCTGACATAAATTTAATGTATTGATGCCAAAACCAACAGCAGCATCAAATTACATAGCAGAAAAATAAACATCCACAGGGTAAAATCCTCAGTAGAAAAGTCTTGATCCTTACCCGAGGTTGATAGGTTCAAAATAAAACCAAGACCCCTAGACATGATGCATGTCAGATTTTTACTTCCTCTTGTTTTATTTATTTATTTACACATTAATGGTATTGATGTCTCATGTTTTAGAGATCTAGCAATATGCTATCATATAAAAGATGTTGTACTCTTGCCTCCAGATAGATGCATGTATTCCATATATTAAAAGGAAAAAAATGCATTAATCAAGCCTTTATCTTTCTAGTTCTTTAAGCACTATTCTATAGGAGGATAATTTAGGGCTGATGTCTGAACCCAAATTTGTATCTTGGTTTGTGATTTCAGTTTGCATCATGTAGTAAGAAAATCAACACAATAGACTTCATGTGAAGGCAAATATTGTTAATAACAATAAAACAAAAAACAGGGCACTGTAAAATTATGTTCAAGTTCAATATTTTTTGTGCATTTTTGCTATATGGAATTGATGCATAGATAAAGAGATAATTGCATATGTTACTATATATATGTATATATCTTCTTAATATTGACTCATATAAGTAATACAAGACAATTAACATAAACCCACTTTCTTCAAGTCTTTGTCCAGGAGATTTGAAGATCTCTTTACAAGCCTATAGGTATTTTTTTTCCAGTTAAATATTTTAGTACACTTTAGTATTGAAAAAAATGTATGTGAAACAAGTTATGATAGCCATAAAATGGTGATGGTTCTTTTCCCTTTATATTTTTAATGAAAAGAAAAGCCTCATTCCATGACAGAGTCACTAACATAATATTTATTTCCCCCTGCTTCAGCCTGTTAAATGTATAGATGAAATGTTAAAAACCATTAGAAATAAAATTGATCCTGCCATATATCTCAGCCTTTCCCTGAACTGGCTTTTCATCAATTATATCCACCAAGGGAGTGCACATTTCATTTTACATTGTAAGGAGATAATTATACAACCTCAATTAGACCTTTCATTGCTGGAGTATAAAGGGCTGCTAGTGCAGACCTAGATCATTTACCTCTAAAATGCACAACCTTTACTTCTTCAGACTCCACAAGCAAGGTGCCTGTCCCTACCTGCTGAACAAGAAGCCATGTCTGATTGCTTTTAGCCTCTCTTAAACTTGTCTTATGAGCATGAGGACACATGCTTGCTTGAAGCCAATCCCCCAAGATTCGGACATGTCACAGTCCATTTTCTGCATCCATCCTGTGGAGATCAACACTGCTCCACCCAGACACAAAGTTTGTTGAATGATTTTAAGTCCCAGTGGTGTGGGTGAAGGTGCAAACTGCAGCAATAGCTTCATCCCTCATGTATATTTCTGGGGAGCTGTACTTTGGAAGAAGCTTGTGGGATGAGAGGGACTTTTTTTGCTCAGAATTTTTAACTTGTGCAGTGTACCATGAGTGCACAAGTTCAGCTACACACCTGCAAATGTAGTGCTGTGGTGGTGTAGGAGAATAGAGACAATGCTGAAGGCAATCTTACCCCTGAGGAACTGCAGCTGTACAAATTACCAAAGAGTAGGAACAGCCTTGCCTTTAATAGGGCACAGCTGTGTCCAATAAGGATGGTCCAGGAAGAATGGGTGTTATAAAAGAGTGGGGTAGCTCGTGGAGAGGAGAGCTGCAGTCTGTTGGCTGTGCTGCTGTGGGGAGTAAGGGTCAGGTGTTTGTGTTAAGGACAGTAGGGGTTAGTGTGTGCTGCTAGGGACAGAAAGGGTCAGGTGTTCACGTTAGGGACAGTAAAGGTTTGTGTGTGCTGCTAGGGACAGAAAGGGTCAGGTGTTTGTGTTAGGGACAGTAGGGGTTAGTGTGTGCTGCTAGGGACAGAAAGGGTCAGGTGTTTGTGTTAGGGACAGTAGGGGTTAGTGTGTGCTGCTAGGGACAGAAAGGGCTGGGTGTTCCTGTTAGGGACAGTAGGGGTTTGTATGTGCTGCTAGGGACAGAAAGGGTCAGGTGTTTGTGTTAGGGACAGTAGGGGTTAGTGTGTGCTGCTAGGGACAGAAAGGGCTGGGTGTTCCTGTTAGGGACAGTAGGGGTTTGTATGTGCTGCTAGGGACAGAAAGGCTCAGGTGTTTGTGTTAGGGAAGGAAGAAGTCAGGCAGCTTTGTGGAAGAAAGGAAAGGAGTCAGTGGTGTGAGGAGCTGCCTGTGGGAACTCGTAGAGAGAAGGTATGAAAGTCTTACAGCAGGATAATAAACTAACAGTGACAGTTCCCATCCACTGCTGAGTGGTGCCAAGCCCTGACACCAACAATTGGTCACCTGTACAGGGATGGGTTCTGACATGGTGGAATGCATGAGAAGAACATGGATGGGAGGAGATATCTGAGAGCCCTTGAGTTTTAACCACCCTTTGTTAGGACATAGACATCTTCCCTGCATTCAGACATAAGCTGAGTCTACTTCAGCCTTTTGTTCTTAAAAGAGAATTGGTTTGAGGCAGATACTACTCATACAAGTAAGGACAGTGAGAGAGAAGTCTGGAAAAAGTCTTACATATGGAATTTCTTTGTTATGCAAGCTTTGTCAAATGCACTTCCTGCTCACACATCTGTGATGAAGATCTGGGATGCTTTCCTCTAACAGAGCCTTTTAATTTCTTAATTTAATTTCACAGCCTTTTTGGGGGGTGAAGAAAAGGGAGATTTTATTATCCACAACATTACAGTATATAAATTAAATTTTATTTTACCAATAAATTTTTAAAATAACATTTCATATTATGGAGACCGAGAAAGGAGTGGAATACTGACTGTCCTTTTTCCTTGGTCTGTAGAAGGTATGGGTTTTAGCTGTCCAAGTTCCCTTGGAGATAGGTTAGTCAAGAACACATCTTGGTTTTAAGAATAGCTGCTCAATGAGAAAGAGCAGTGTAAATGTTATCTTTATTCCAGGTGAGGAGAAGAATCTCTGAAAAGCGTTTCTGAGGAGTGTTATCTCTGTGGGTTGATTGTTGGAAGGTGTAAGAAATATGACTATGATTGTGGTTTGCACACTGAGAGACTTTCCCCCACAACCCAAATGGTTTTCCTGTGTGGCATTTCAGAACCCCCCTTTTTCTGCCTCCAGGCATGTGGAATGCCTGTGCAGAAAATATTTTTTTTTTTTTTTTTTGTGCAGGGCTTGTCATGAGTTGGACACAACCTCTTTGGAATGCAATGTAGGAGTTTGAAAGGGAGGTTTTAAAAATTCAGAGCTGCCTGAGGACTGTGAGCATTACTAATGAAAATGTGTTTGAGTTTAATGTTAAAACTAAATGTCCCATAGAACAGAATGAAATTAACTTCTTCCCTCCCCAAAACTTATACTGAAGTTTCCAAAGCCTTAAATCTGGCCCAGCTCTGAGTCAAAAAACTGCTCACATAAACTCCTACACCCAGGCATTTCATATTATCTTCCATTCCTTCAGTCTGCCAATTATTTGTCACACCCCGTTGTTGCAGACTCTCTTAAATTAGCTCTTTAGTGACTCAAACATTTATTAACTGCTCTGGAACCTAGAGTTCATTGTGTTAGGAAGCTCCCAGGCCTTTATTGCTGTTTGTCCTATTGTTTAGGACACTGATGGTGGCTGTGAATCATGGCAGAGGCAGAAGGGGCACCACCTAGCAGCAGGGCTCTGTCTCCTGAAGCAGGGGATGTTCTGCTCATCCCCTACACCAGAGAGACACAGAGTGCTTTACAGGTGGTGAGATGCATCTTGTAGCAGTGTCCCTTTGAGTCATAAAGCCTGAGGAGATGGCATCAACAATCCACTGCTTTCTTTAATCAGGTGTGAGTGAAGAGGCATGGCTGTGGATATGAACTAGCTGCCTAGGTCCTTAGTGCTGAGGCAGAGAGCGCTGGTCCTTTCTGCAGGAACAGTAATTAGTCAGAAGGCAGCCTAGCTACCAAATACAATGCTCATTGTTTCTCTCCTTGACAGCTAGCTCAGGCTGGTTATTAACACAAAAAAAGCTTTCACTTTGAAAGTAATTTTGTTCCCTCCATCCTCCACTGCTACATTTCCTTTGCAAAAACCGTGCTGAGTCACATTAAACTGTGACTAAGCTTGTGGGGCCTCTTTAAGGTACCACTTTGGCACAGTGGTTCAGAAGTCTCAGACTGAACCAAGACCAGAAAAGCAAGCAGTGGAGGTGGAGGTAGCCTCCCAGTTCCCATGGCACAGATGTACAGTGAGCTGGGAGAAAGTTTTGTGGGAGACATACCACAGCACATTACATGATAGCTTTTTAACAAGAGGGAAATTATGTCCTCTGCTTCTTGTTGGACAGGGATTGATTACGCTGAGTCCTGTAACCCTCTGGGTATTTAAAGTCTGCAGACCACAAAGAGCTTTCACTGTAACTGGACAGTCACTAATGTCCATTTACTGCACTGTCCTTGTCATCCAAAGCTTTCAGTCATACAGTTTACTGACTAATTGTACCAAGCAATGTGTTTTTAACACAATGGGTATTTACAATCTGCAATAGTTATACATAAAGCCTTAAAAAATACACAATGTCTGACTACTAAATCATATGATTTTAAAGGATGTTGTGTATATTTTTACATCCACTTTAGACTTACACACACAGAGTATTTCCAATTGTTTACATATGTTAGAATCTCTTGCATTTAAATAGCTCATTATGCAAATATTTACAAAATACATGGATATTTATTTTTACTGTACCCTCTATTCAATCACTGAGCTAAGATTTAATGTCTAAGCATTGTCTGTAGAGTCTCATGTGCAGTAATGTATTATGAGTAATTATGTACTATATACAGTTATACCACAAAAATAACAGATTCAAAAAATATTACCCTTTCAAAGGCAAGCAGCAAAATTTATGGAGCATCAGAGGTAAGGTGCAATCCTATTTCAACCCCCAATAATGCGCATGTGCCCTATACCATGGCCTTCACTAGCCATGCTCTGGCTGCCTTCAGCTGCGATGGGGGCGTGTCCCACACTGTCACAATCCAAGGCTCTGACCAAGGCTCCAGCCAAGCCTTGGGATCAGACTACGGCAAATTTATAATGTTACCCAGGAAAGGACTTTTTCCTGGATTTGGTCACCTAAGCAACTGACCTGGCTCAGCGTGCATGTTTCTGATTTTCCCACTCCAACACAAGAGCTTGAAGAAAGAGAACACACTGTACTAATTCACCTCTCTGGCTGGAGCCATACACCAAGCAAGACTAATTTTGCATTTGAGACATTTGAAAGAGCACTGTGTTCTCATATAATCAAAGACAGACTGAAGTAATTGTGTTGAAGGGTTTTCCTGACCAGAATATCTTCCACCAGGAAATGCTGCTTTGTCAGAATTGAAATACTTCATAGGAACGTTTTGTTTGTGGTGATATTTTTTGACAGAAAAAAATGTGAGCAAGTCAAATTCTGAAGAAATTTCTTACCACTGTTGGTTGTTTCTATGTAGGCCTGATTTAATTTCTTTTGGTTTCAGAGCATATATTATTTATATTTACTATTAATGAGTTAAATATTATGAAATCTCCTGCAAAAAGCCCTTGGAACATTTCAATTGTGTTAATTCTGACATTGACCAATTTGATTATTAGAAGGCTTCAATAATTTTGGGTTTTAACAGTTATGTATTATCAGCCCTTCTGCACGCACAGGGCTTTCCTATATTTTAAGAAAACAAGAAAAATTCAGAAACTTAGTTTCAACAGAATTTATAAATGCTATGAGGATGGCATCCAATCTGAAAAAAACCAACTTTTTAAGTGGATAAAGTTTTCGCAAGTTAAAAGCAGCCAAAATAAATCTAAAAATTGAGTGATCTCAATAATAGATGGCAACTTTTATTCCATCTACTACACTGAAAACAATTTGTCCTTGGAAATTACTCTGAAAACAGTATTTAATTTTTTAAATATGATTTATAGAGAATTTGTAGCACAAAGAAGATACTTGAAGCCAGGTTTTTCTTAGTGTTATCTGAATCAGTGATTAATATGATGTATACACTTGCCTGTAGTTAAAATTTCCTAAAGCTAATTTATATCAGTATGCATTCTGCATATTGATAATGTCCTAATAAAACCAGACTAAACAGAAGTTATCTTAAACTGGAGACAGGTTTGACTACAGTAATATCATTTGGATAAAGATTTCTCACGATAATTAAATTAATCTGATCACAAATCCTTTATTTCCAGTTCACAAAACATTTTGTAACTTCATGGGTATTTATATTAATTGACATGCGTATTCATTCTGATTATGGAAAAAGGTAAATGCAAAGCAGTGATGAAGGAGACTAGTGTAGACAACTATCAGGAAATGTTAAGAGTTTTATTAAAAATAAATGCTTTCATAGCATTTAATGCTACATAAACAGTGTTTGGGTAGTATTTTACATAACAGATCAGGATTCTTCATTTCATTACTCACTTGCTCTCTTTGGAGACATTTGGAAATAGTGCTCACAGCAGGTGTGCTCACAATTGTAATGTGAGTAGTAAGAAATCTACCTCCATACAGTGCACTGTAACAGGCCCTTGTTTGGCTGTAGGCTTGACTGCTTTTTATGCTAAGCATTAGCTGGGCAAAAAGAGATCATCCTGGTTTTCCACAGACCCTTAGCCTGAGGTGGCTACAACACCATCCAAGCTTTTTTACATGTAATTTTCTACTAGCTGCTTGTTGGGGATCCTAATAGAGAAATCGGCTTCTAATCTTGCAGGGACTGAGATTTTTGAACAACATTCCTACAGACATACTGAGAGGCAAGAAAGCCAAGAGGGATTATGAGGTGGATCTCTGACTGTTTATGAAAGGGGTTATAGACCATGTTTTCTGCAGCAGCAGCCAACCGTGATTGGTGGCTCAGGAGTTTCTTTTGTTTGCTGAAGCAAGTTTGTCCAAACTCAAAAGGACCAATGTCTTCTCAAAAGCTTCAGCTCCTTTCTGGAGGCCAGCAAAAGCTATCTGAGGTGTAGGTTGCTGCTGCTGAAATCCAGGGCCAGAACTCAGACCAACTTTTGAGGTCCTGCCTCTTCTGCTGGATTCCTTCTCCTCCTGCTCCCACCTCAGACTCACAAAGTAGTCTTGGGAGAGCCAAGTAATGTGCACATCACATTTTCGCATCTAAAACAATAGGCAAAACATTGCATAAACCACTCTGATGAAGGCAATGATGCTTGATTAAAGTATGGTAGGTGTGCCAATCATTACTGCAGTAAGGCTGCACCACAGAGTCCACTGCTTGGAAGGCACCAACCCAAGCAATTCTAAAGTCTCAGCTTGCTCTGCTCTAAAGACTCTCATTGTGTTCCCCTGACCCCCTCTTCTATCACTGGAGTTATATTCCATCACACCAGCTCTGTTTCAGGTGGAAAGCAGAATGCCTTTAAAAAGAAAGAGAAAAAGGAAAGCAAAAAACAGGACACACCTATGCATTTCACATGTGACGTCTACCCGCCTCCTGCCATATACCTACAAAAATGTTGAGCTTATTTATATATAAATTAAAACACGTTTTCATCACTTGTAAATAGGAAATGAAGTCACAATCCTTGAAATTATAATGGCAGGCACACAAAGACACAGTTGCTGGCACGGAATTCAATTAACAGATAGCAATCACCCTTGGGTGACTGTGTGAGGTGGAAATATACAGGCATGCTAATAAGTAATATCTTAAAGCCAAGGCGTTTATCAGCCAGCAGCCAGACATGGGCACAAGTGTGGGCAGACAGCACTGCTCTGGGATATTTAATAAAACCTGCTCTCTTCACTTGAGGATTTGTGTTTAATCATTTGGTAACATTTTAGAAACATCTAGCCTGGGAAGCTTCTTAAATGGAAATGCTTAGGTCAGAAAACGTAGAGAGTTATTTACTGATACTAAAATAGCCAAAGGAACAGAGTGGATTCTAGGTAATATTAACAGAATGCTTTGTTGCCATCTTTTTGACCTTTTAAGTTTCTGGGGTATGCCTGCTACATGAATCACAGCCTTATCTAGGTAAACATGCAGGAGGCGTTCATTAATACTGGGAAAGTGAATGATTGAAATGCTGTTCGAAATATAATTTTAACTCTTCTTTGCTTGGTTGAAAGCCTAAAGCTAAAATAGTTTTCTTCTAAGCTCCTTGAACTTTAATTTGCATTGCATTTTGGCCTTTCAAAGGCTTCAGGCAGGCCAAGGTATGTCATCTGCTCAAAGATGTTCAATTTAAACTTTCTCATCAGGGCTCTCTTTGTGGCACAGCAGTAGGGTGAACTCACAGGGCTGTTTTGCATGGCTAAATACCACTGCTTAGAGGAAAGGCAAATCTAGTAGCAAAGTCATGAGTTTCTTTAAAGGAAGGCTGTTCAACTTAGGGAGACATTTGTTAGGAGTTTCATAAAGAAGAAATGTAAGGGATGGTGTCAGTACATTCTTGGGTAACTCCCCAGGGTTAAAGGATTCATAAAATGAAAGTGGTTTGGAGCAGGACACAGGAGGCTGGCCAGCCTAGTGATGGGACATGCAGGAAGCAGCATATGTCAGCCATTATCAAGGAAGGCAGGAGAGTGCTGGCTGTGAAGTAGACACTATTGCTAGTACGTACTCTTACTGCTTTTGGTTTCAACTCTGGCCTGGGTATGCAGTTGTAAGTTTTGTGGTCATTGGCTCTGCCCTGGCTACTGGGCTGGAGACAGCAGAAAGTCTGTGGTGCCTTCACTCTCGCTGAGAGAGAACACCCCTCTGGGCACACTGCCTCAGCAGCCTGCACTGTCCCTCTCACTGGTGTGGCTGCCTGCTTTGCTTTTTTTGGAACATTTCTGCTGCCCATGCAGACTCTGGTGGCCACCAGTAGTTGTGTAGCAGCTGAAGCAGTGAGGTCATTGCTCAGTTTGCAGAGTCTCAGTCATTTTGCCTTCTCAGAGGAATCATCAATAGGTGGGCTGAAGCAAATGTTAGAGATGGGCAGTGACATGCATCAAGCACCCTCTAACAGGTGCTCTCACTACCTGCTCCCTTTTCCCCTGGGGATTCACGTGACTTACAAATCAGTGGCCAGACCCTCTGCCAGCCATTTTCCACACTGCTGGCACGCAGCCCGGCCTGGGCTCTGCTCAGGAAGCTGTAAAGTGGTTCTGAATAGCTGCTGTGAAGCTGTCCCTGTGCTGCTCCTGTCACAAAGAGTTTTCAGTGCCGCCTCACTAATGGATGGGTTTCTCCTATACAGAGTGCTAAACAATGCAGTGATACATTCAGGTTTTATTAGTGTAAGTTTAGCGTGGCCGCATTATTCATAATGGAAACAGCACAAGAGAACTGCGCTGTTCATCCCAAACGCGAGACCATAAATCCTGCAAGCCACGCAGCACCGTCGAATGATGTGTTTGCACCACTTATTTAGCAGGAAAGCTATTTGTAGTCTCTCTGTATGTAAACCCAAGCTGTCTTAATATTGCAAGCCCAAACTGTGTTGGAGGAGGTAATAGCAACAAAAAAATAGCAACCAGTACATTTTAGAAAACTCAGTTGTGACTCTACGATACCAGGGCTCAGCTCCCGCTGCCAAGTGAGAGGGGAGCAAGTGCTGTGCATGGGTGCTCTGGTGAGGGGGCTCAGCCCTTGCCCATCTCTGGGCTATGACAGGGGCGTGCTGTGTTTGTGTCAGGACCTGCTTTGCTGAGGAGTGTGCATTGTGCATTTGTGTGGGACATGGCGAGGCTTCGTGCTGCTGCTCGCTTGGTTTGCTTTCGCAGAGAGCAGCTGCAGCAGTGGGGTGTGTGAGGAATGCCCGGGGAGGTACATTAATGGCCTGAGTGCCCCATGTAATGGGTAAACTGGTCAAGAATGAAAGAAAATAGCAATTTACTGTGATGAGGACACATCACCTGCCTAACATAAATCAGGCTTTTAGGTGTCAGGAAGCAGTACCAGCTATATGCTGATTTGAGGTTATGTGTTCCTTGGGAGACTGAGCCAGAGGGAGTCAGCCTGGGCTCACGACGAGGAGCAAGAAGTGCCTTGGGAGGAGGTAGGCTGAAAGCACTGCCTCCCTTCATGTAGGCTTCGTGTGGCTGTGAGGGAGATAAAGCTGACTTTTGTGTGCTTCTGCATTCAACCTAGTGACCTAGAAATGAAGGGCTACAGAAGCTATTGCCTGCCTTTTAAACTACTGCTTCTTGCAGAACTCCTGTCACCCTGCTTCCATTGGCCTTTGCCAGGCCTGGAAGCTGGGCAGTGGGAACCCTGTGGCCTAAGCACTGTTTCTTTGATGCTGCACAGCACTCATTGAAGGAAATGTTCACAGGAAGATTCAAACACATTTTAGATGTGTCTATTATTAGTTGACTCAGATGCAATGGCTCAGGGAAATTACTGATCAGGTTCCTGTTGCATTTTCAGGAAATACTGCCTGAACTTGTGGGAACACCTTCCTTCTCTCCTCCCCCATTCTCTCCTGCATCCATGCCCTCTCCAGTATGGCCATTAAAGCAATTCATGCTGGGCTGAGAGAGGAATCTCTGATTTCCTAAGGCTCACCTCTGAAGCAAGCTCTCTGCACTCCTCCAGCTGCTTTGTTCACTGTTGGTATTAGCACTGGAAATGCTGACAGTAGCTGCTAAAAGTTAAATGTATTTGTAGAAAATCAATAGTGTAGTGGCCCGTTCTCCCTTTCCCCTCAACTTCTCGGGGGAAAATAGCCCCTGGATACATGAAGAATATGAGTTCACATTTCTCCATCTCAGAACACATGCATTTATGCAAGAGGCTTAAAGGATATCTTTTATGATCCTGGTACAGTGACACTTCTCTTAATTCAGTGCTTGGAAGAGTGACAGAGGCTTCTGGAAGTGTTAGTTATTATGCAGGGCATGTGTTTTAAAACCTTAAGTACCTTGATTGTCTCTCACATAGCTAGTGCTCTCAGCAGTTTGCACAGTGCTTTTATGTGCGTTTTTCTTCCCTGAGACACCTGTGCTAAGTTCAGAACTGATTCTGCTTCTGAAGCAATTTATTAAACATCTTCAGTGCACCACTTCTGTGAAGAGGTCAATTTGTTCTTTCTGCCTAGAGATGCAAAACTCTGGGCTTCAGTTGGTAAATGCAAGTATTAGGTGAATTTCTCATTGTTTAACTTGCGCTATCCTTCAATCTACTCTCTCTAGTGATCCCTTCCTTTAACATAGGAATTTATTATTCATGAAATGTGGAGACATGCTACTGTACCAGTACTCCTGTCTAGAGCAGGTGCAGTTGGGTAGCCTGGCACGAAAACACTCTGCTCTTCACCATCTTCTGGAGGACACATTTTCCAGATGACTGAAAACATCTGTTTCTTTCTCTTATGTTCCTTTGTCTTGCTCGCAAGATGCCAGTGTAGTGGTGCTGGGATGGCACACGTTCATGTCATGAGGTTCTGGAGCACAACCAGCCTGAAGCTGATCCCTAAGGCAGCTCATGCACAGGCTGCTGGATACATGTAAGGAGCCTCTGGCTTTCAGTTCCCTCTGAGGTGGCCTCCCTGGAGGTTAAAAACAGGACTCTGAGAAGGAGTCCTGCCCCCAAACCAAATTTTGCAATGATTTTCTGTGTCTTAGTGCTTGCAGGTCTTCAGGGTGGTGTTATCTATACATACTCACCCTCAAAGGTCCAAATGCCTCTATGTATTCTTGTTTGTGGGTGGGTTTTTTATTTTTGCTTGCTTTGTTTTTAATTTGGATATTTCTGATATGCAAATTGACCTGGATCACATCTATACATACTAGATACAACAGGTTTAATATTAAAATACAAATTTTAGGTATGATGAACTGGATTCAAATTAAAACTTACTTTGCAAGGCTTCTGCATGGACTTTTCCCCCCCTCTTTTTTTCTGCCACACATCATTCTTATCATTGTTCTGGGATCATTTTTATCTTGCGATTCCAGATAGGAATATGGCTCATGGTGTTTGGCTAGACCACCAGTTCTGGAGGGAGCACATTTGCTGAAATAAAAATTGGTAGCTATTCCTAAAGTTACCCCTTGAACCTTGGTCAATCTTTAATAAGTAGACCTGAGGCAGCAGAAGTAAGAGGGACCATTTCTGTTGGAATATCAAATTAAACTGTAATGACAAGACAAGTATGGATTTACAAAGTTGATATTTCCCCTGAACAGTGAATATTTTGGTAAAATTCTTAGACTACTTATTACAGAAGTTGTTACAGATTTTTGGTAAGATTTTTATTTAATGTGATTTAATTTAATTTTCTGGACTGTGTTTTGCATACAGTGTGATTTCTTTCAAAGTTGTGGGTTTTTTTTGTGGGGAGGGTGTTCTGTTATTTTTTCTTACTTTATTTTTAATTTTTTTTTTCTTAGACAAAGTCAGACTGAATTTAAGAAGTAAAACTGATTACAAAAAGTATTTGGAGAGCATTAATCAGTGGGAACTTGAGAAATAGCAGACTGTCAGAGCTAGTGATACAATATTTTTCTTTTTTCTTTTATCATAGAAAGGGCCTGTAGAAGTACATACTTGAATCACTAAAAATGTCCAGTTCTCAAGAATACTGACCAACTTGGTATTCTTAGTTTTGATTTAAATGAAATATTTTCAGCATGTGGTTCATTTCCAAACAAATAAAAAAAAAAAATCTTGAACCATAAATGATGCTTCACATTTCCTGTTGGAAAAAGATTTCAGAAGCTCATAAAATGTCTCCAGCCCTTACAATATATCAAGTCATATTAATTTATGGTAGTCAATGATCAGTCAGAAAAGATGGAGGAGAGAGATGGAAAGCCTATAATATTTACGTTCTTTCAGAACTGTATATCAGAGGGTTGCTTTTTTTTTTCTTTTTTTTTTTCCTCCTTTATGCATGACTCAGGCACATAATCTCTTCTTTCTTGCTTCAGGAAAAAAAAAGGAAAAAATGAAAGAAGGGGAAAAAATATACATATTTGTATTATATTATGTTCTCCAAGTAGCAAATTCCCTCTGCCTGCTATCTGTGGGTGTGCAGCCCTTCCTCAGGAACATACTGTATCTCCTGAGTTCCTGTGTTTGTGATATCACTGTGCTTTTGCTCTGAAGAACCATGAATGGGGCCATTATGAGGGGCCGACAGATAATTAAGATTCTGAGAGGGGTATGCTGCTAAAAGAGTGTTTAGTGAGGAAATTACAAGGCCAATAAAAAAAAAAAAAGTCTTTGCGAGTTCCAATTGTATTCTTTTCTTCAGTGGGTCTAATTTTTCAAGGTCTGGCTGGATCATGATGAAGTTTTCTTTAATCCTTTTTTTTTTAACTCTCTACAACAGGAGCCGAGGCTGGAATGTAAGTCCAAGTTAATGAAGCAGCCTCAAAGTTGAGGAGGAAGAGAATAAACTGCAGCTCTGAGGTACAGACCATTGGAGATTTCTCTTTCAAACCTTGCCTTTCCCACTCACTGGAGTTATTTGATTTGGAAACAAGATAAGAATTCACAATATCTGATTTGTAGAAATAACCTGGAGGAAGGAAAAACAGTCAGAAATACTAATTTCAGATATAATTTTCATCTCTCGGTTTTCTAAAAGTCTTTCCCATCTCTAATATCATTAAGCAAATACAAAGTACAGATTTTGGGGAAGTTGCGCACCGACTGACAAATGGATCTCCAAATAGCCCACAGTTCAGCACTTCTTTTTCTGTCAATACTCTGTGACTAGGAAAGGTTTGGAGCATAATTCTCTCCCAGTAATCTATCTTCTCCCTTTCTCTCTCTCTCTCTCTTTTTTTTTTTTCCTAGTAAGAAATAGACCTGGAAATTCCTTGCTGATTTCCCAGGAGTGTTATTCATGCCAGTTTATTTATGTATTTATTATTCAAGTGCAAACTATTGCAGTTCCTTGTGATAAACTGCAAATCAAGCTGATAGAGGCAAAGGGCTGACTGTCACACCAAGTGCTGTAGAGATGCTGGTGCTGTGGCTGCTATTGCCCCTATGTGATGAGGTGTGAGGACAATTCAGCCTCCTTGGTACTCAGGTTTGCCCAGGCCTTGGCTAGAGCTAGAAAAAAACAGTATACTTTCACAAGGATTTAATTGCCTTCAGCAGCACATTTAATACAAGTATGCTTTAACATGTGAGCATAATAGTTTATTGTGTTTAAGTGCTGGAGCTGCCGCTAGGAGAAATCTATATTAAGGCTGATAAGAAAGGGGCAACTTCAACTTGGAATGTGGTCAATTGCAAAAATAAAATATGTCTCTAATATAGCACTCGTTTATAGGCTTCCTTCTTCTTATTCCTGATTTTTCATGACTATTTCTCATAATTTATTCACATCCATGTGCACAGTCCTTCGTTACTGTGTGAAAAACCTACACAAAGGCAGCTCATTGATTACACAGAGGAAAAAGTGAAATTCCTGTCAATGCTTAAAGAAATCAAATTAAAAGAGTTGTCATTTTACTTTATTGACTTAGTATTCCCTTTCATAACAAAGGATAAAAATGTGAGTTTGAAATAATTATGTTCCTTTTTGTGGTATCTTGATTGCCATAAAGGTATGCTAATTTACGCTAGCAGAAGTCCTAATTGCTAATTCGAATGCCATCTTCCTATGCCATCTTGGTAGAGACATAATGTTCCTGTGTTTTTCATGTGACCTTGTCTCATCTGCAAAGCTCAAATTTCATTGCCACTCTGGGAAAGGTTACTGGTGAGAAATGTTTGAGCCTTAAATGGATTCTTAAATTTGAATAGGACCCATTTTTTTATGTGTTGAAAACCAGGCTTAGATCCAAATACCTCAGAAACTTGTGAAGATTCAAACTTGATTTTGACTGAATTGTGCAACTTAAATCTATTTCAAGTACATAATTCTGTGTGCAGAGTGTAAATCCACATGTATATGTGTGTGTGTACACAAAGAGGCACAACATATATATGTTGATACATAACCACACAAATGTACATGTCTTGCTTTAGACTCATACTTGGAAACAGTAAGTGACTTATATATTTTTCACAGGAATTCCATCAGTGTTTACTTCCTTAAAGAGAATTCTAATTTTAGAAGTTTTAAAATAGTTTCTTGAGTAGCTAAATAATTACTGATAGGGAAAAAAACCCAAACCAAAACAAAGGAATCAGTTTCTTTTTTTTTTGACAATTTCTCTCATTGGCCATGAACTAGATTTTAGACATAAATGTAAGTAGGGTATTTTAAATGTTTATTATTTCCTTATCATTGTTCTATATGGAGGTCAGTATAGATTTCAGTTTGAGTAGGACCATGAAATGAAGAAAGCCCTCTTTATATGGCTAATAAAAGTTAAATAAATTTTGGAAGTGTGAAGTAGTGATTGGCGTGGGATGGATGGCAAAACAGGGAATCAAAATGTGGAAATAAAGTAGACATAGAACCATTCTGGTTGTTTTGGAGAAAATCATTGTCTGACTTCTGGTTCTGCAGAAACAAAGCCAGGGTGGCCTGGATTTGAATCCTTTTTTACCAGCAAATCCAGTCTTCAGGATAGTTTGCATAACCCAATACAGCTTTGGCTTATGTCTGTTCTGAATAAGCAGTTAAGAAGTTTGGGTATTTTTCAGTTCTCTGTGGGCTGGCAGAGAAAAGATATGCAGTACAGAGGACTGAAAGAAATTATTTAACTTTTGCTGGCCTGCATGGATGCACCTCCCTGAAGGCTGCAGCATTCAGCCACTCTCATTCCCAGTACAGACTGGTGTACCAGGTAGAAGGTGCTGGTCTCACAGACAGAAATTGTGCAGCGCTCAGTGCTTCAAACACCTGTTTACAGAGGTTTATATAATTTAGGAGCATAATAGAGCTGTCTGCTCGGGGTGGTCTGAACCTGGTGCTGGTTCCAGCTTGGCAGGAATGGCTCAGATGGACATGGGAAAAACAGAGAAAGCAGTCAAGTGTTATATGCCTCCCCGAATCCTTGTTTATGAGCTTGTGCTAAACCTTTGCTGTGCTGCAGACCCTTCCAATGAGAGTATATTTGTGTGTGTTAGCTCACCAAATCACAGGAGCCAAATTTCATCAGCAGATTTGTGGCTGAAGCAGATTTTTATGTGTGTAATTTTTTCCATATGGATGTGACTTTAGAGCAGGACACAACATAATAAAAGGGAGAAAAATCAAACTTTGGCTTAAGTTTGTCTCACCTATGAACATATATAAATTAAAAAAAAATTGACTGAGTTGTTGAGAAAATGCAAGGCTGATGTTCTTCAGTTTGCAAAGACAACTGTTTGGTTAATACCCGCATTCCAAGGATCTGGACAAGACTTAGCCCTTTGGTGCAAAGTGCCCTGCAAATCCAAGGTATGAGACAGCTTCTGTCTCCAGGAATTTGCCTTCTCTGCTCATAACCTGCAAGGAGGGAGGATATCCTGCCTGAGGCATTGCAAGCGGCTAACTGGAAAGCTGAAAGCAGAACCCGGTTCTCCAGCCCAGTGCCGTGCATGATGAGTTTCACTTTGGATTGGTTACAGTTTTCCCACAGCAGTGCTCTGCTGCACTAATTGAGATTAGGTCCCCATTGCACTTAATGCTTCCTGAGAATAGAGGAGGAAGCAAATTCTGCCATGAAAAGCTCGACAGTTGTAGCCGCCTAATTGATGGGGTTATTTTAAATCCAGTCAGTTAAATTGCTACGGTCACCCTTTATTATAGCCTAGGCAATTTTATTTCAAGTTAGCTTTAATCAATTAGGAATTGATTTTAGCTAAGTCAGTACAAGAACATCTGATCTGGTTTAACAAAATTGGTTTTAGAGAAGTGAAATGGGTGCCGATTCAACATGAGCCCAAAGAAGGCTTGCTTTCTCTTTTTGCCTGCTAATGATCAGGTACAGGATATCCCAGTACAACGCCAGATCCTGCATGGCCTCAGCAGATCCTATCCCAGTCTTAAAACCTGGCAAAATAAAACATACAGAATGGCAGATAATGATGGTTGCCTTAATGAAGGACTCTCTCCTCAGCAACTTGCACTCACATGCACAAGCACATCCTCATCCTGACTGCACTGGTCAGTGGAGGAGCTTTGGGAGCAGCAAGTGACATGCAAGTTAAGAACTTGCTGACTCAGCCTTCCTAGGCTACAGCCCTCTAGGCCAATGAGGCTGCAAACCATATTGGTCTTCCACTATGTGCTTTTAATGCATTTGTTTTCAGCTAGTTTAGTGTTTTCAAGAGGTTTGCAAAGATGGCTGAGCTGGAGGTATGGCAAGGAAAGTGGCTGGGAGCAGGTGGAGGTAGGAAGGGGAAGTAGCAGCTCTGCTTCTTGGCAGAAGTGTGGCACTATATTGTGAAAATGGAAATCCCAGGAGAACTGAGAATTACCAACAGAGATTTTTTAGCTGTGACAGTTTCTAATGATGTCTTGCCTTCAGGGCTATGAAACATTTGCAAGGTTTTATGACACTTTTGAAGCTTATTTCTCCAAATGATTATTCTGATATTTTACCATACTCTAAATAGATATTATGTTTAAAAAAAACCCTTCTCATTCTCTTCAATTTGCTGCTGTTGTTTTTATCATGATTGTTATGAGTTCTCATATAGGCACTCTTATCACTGAATGTTGGACTCTTTCATTTCTGTTCTCATAAATTGTAAGAATAAAGCTACTGCAGTCTAGGACCCACTATTTCTGGTACTATCAGAAGAAAAAAGCAGTATTTCTGCCGAGGATATGTTTCCTTTGTGCTAGAGCCATTCCCGTGCTTGACTTCTTCTGTAGGTACAAGTAGTGTTAATGAGGTGTTAATGTGTATGTAGGCGTCGAAAACATGGATTTGCCTTTGATCAGTCGGTGTTATTTCCCTTTTTATTTCCTTTTTTTTTTTTTTTTTTTCTAACCTCAAAAAGCTGTTTGCACTATGAAAGCCTTCTAACTTAACAGAAATTTTTTCAGGAGCTGAAAGAACTTCTGAAAACAATGTCTAGTGAAACTCCCACTGACTGCAGTGGGGTCAGTACTTCTCCTTTGATTACAATTGTTTGAAGAGCAAAAATATACTCCCAAGGGTTTGCCTACATGCAGTGCTCATACTGCTTTAAATATAGCCTTGAAAGTAGTATATTGAAAGCAGTATATAAACCCTAGTACAATGCAATTATCAGGAAGTTATGCTCATCTTGTTTGATAGCACAAATGCAGATCAGTGTCATGGTTTGACCACAGTCTCTCCCTATCTGTATTAGTATAACTTCAATGGTTTTGTTTTATTAAATGCACACCTAAGGAGCTAACTTGGCACAGAGACTGGGTGTGTTAGTTTCTTGATTTATAATTATTAACACATGCACAAAATGAAAGCAAGACATTTAAAGTGAGAAAGCTCCAGAAGATAGAAAAAGTATGCTCTCATCTTATTGATGTGGGCTTCCTTATCCTGTTGCCTTTGTTCTCTCTCTTATTCACTCCTGCTGACTTAAAGCAACATCACCTCCTGTTTATCTGAGTCTCATGAAAAAAAAACCAAAACAATTGATTGGGGTGTGTGTGTGCGTGGTTTTCCTAAAGCAAACATGTACAAAGTGAAGTTGAAAAGGTTCAATGCTCACGTCTCCTTCCCCAGACTCTCTAGGCATCCACTTAGGACTCTGAGGGCTGGCACAATCATATATTTGAGTGGAAGACTGTGTGGGTTTCTGCATATGTCTCTCTTGGGACATCCTGTTTGCTTCAGTCTTGCCTTCCAAGTGGCCAAGAACAGACTCTACTGTCCCAGGTGCTGCACAGTTAAGCCAGCAGGCAGGTCCTGCTCTCTGCGCAGCAGCCTGAGCCATGGTGTTGGCCTGGCCACAAGCAGCAGAAGGGAGACGTGGAGCTCACAGTGGGAGACAACAGCGTGGTCGCAGCAGCCAGTGTGCTGGCACTGAGGCTGCTGGAGGGCTGAACATGGGAGGTTTCCCAAGAAGAGAAGCTTAAATGGAAAAGGAGGGAAAGTGAAGTGAGAAAGAGAAGCTGAGAAAGATGTATGCTCCAAGAAACTGTGATGCAGGCTGGAGGAAGCAGCCCACTAGCACAAATTGACAACCCAGTCAAAACTGTATAAAAGGCTCCAGGAGCAGCTGGAGGCTCCCAGTGATGATGACTCTGTAGCTTTCCCTCCTGGCTCTCTCTCTTCTACCTCCTGGTTGGGGTCTCATTCAAAATTCAATTTTCTCCCACAGGCCACATGGCAGGAAGGGGAATCAGCCTTGAAACATGGAGAATTGATTTAAAACAGCTAAGCTGGGCTCCCATTCCAAAATCCTACTTTAGAGGATTTCTGTCTCTCCCTTGTAACTATAGAAAACCCCGGTTTGATTATCCTTGCCAAACGTCAGTCAACCTTTGGGAAGTGCTTCTCTTCCTCCTTTCTCCTAACTCCGAAAATGAGGTAGGAGGGTAGGAGAGGTGGCTCATTGCATAAAGCTATGTCCAAGAGTTGTAAAGATGTAGAGTAGCTAGAGGACTGGGTCCCAGGCCCCTGCCTTATCTGCTTATAATGAATCCAGTTCTGCCTGTTTGTGTATGGAAGAACACAACAATGCCTAAAAATAGGAAAGGGAAAGTGTAAACATACTAGCAAAGGAGAAGCACAGCAAACTATGCACATCTCTGTGTATAACTCTTATTTATAAGGTTTTTTTCCCTGACCTTAGGCAAGTCTGCAGCAGCAGAGGTAAATCATGTGGCCCTGGAAGCATTTGCTGTTTCCTACATTAGCAGCAGCTTCTATTTCTTCCTCCCCCACCCAATTTATGTTTTGCTGTCCCATTGGAGTGTAATGTGCTTTGCAGTTTCCTCTATTTTTCTTTTTGAGTGTGTTTTGATTTTTTCATGTTGAAGTCTCTGCCAACAAAAGGTGTCAACCCATTTAACAGCTGCTGGGAGACAAGAGCTCCGTGGATACAGACAGCATGGCAGTGTGGGAGGCCAGACGAGGCATCCTTTGGGCAGGCAAGCACCAGGCAAGCACCATGTGTCCTTGACATGGCCTCTAGTCCATTTTCCCCTTCAGCTGGGCTGCTTAGAGCACATCATAGATGATGCTTGTTTTTGGAATGGGAATTTAGTGCTTTGGATGTGAAAGCATGCTGTATGTTTTCACACCTGAAAGCTCTTCAAGGAGAGATCTGGGGTCTTTCCTTTTATGCGCATACATTGAACTTTCTTTGGCTGGCTTCAGACTATTCTTTTTTAACCACATATGGTGATTGCTTCCAATGTGTGCTTATAGAAACTGGAGACATTTACATTCCTAGTTTAGGGAAGACTTGACAGATATTTGATTTGAGTTGGTTTGTTATTCCTAGTTCTGGTTTATTGCAATCACAGTGCCTACTGCTGTATCTCTATTGATTGCAGACAGACATCCTGAGGGATAACTGTCTTCCCTTTCATTTAAAAAGGAGAAAAAAAGGCATGTATCCAGCCCTAGTACTTGTGAAGACAGACACAAATACCTAATGCAGACTGTTTGATGAGACTGAAAGTGTGTCACTGTGAGTTCTAAAATGTCATCATTTATTCACCCTGACTTCTTTGTCATACACTGAGGTACCCACAACACTAATGTGCAGAACTGTGCTGAAAAGGCTGCAAAAGAAGAGTAACTGCAAGTTTTTTGGGTTAAACTAGCAGGAGAATGCTGAAGTGAAACCCTGAAGGACACCCAATCTGAATTCAAAACTCTGCTGACTCTATAGCAAAATTGCATCTGACATCCCCTGCTCACACTCCCTTATTTCTGTCCAGACAGACAAATTCCTTTTGACCCCTAGATTTAGCAGGTTTGGGATAGTTTCCTTGAGCCTTGTCCAAAGAAGAAACAAGGAGATTTAGTTTATATTTGCATGTCTAGAGCACAAGAGTCCCTGTGAGTTTCTCTGGCAGCCCAGATTTTTTTCCTAGTAGAAAAAGACCCTGCTCATGTCCCATTGTCTCAGTAGACCAGGGGTGAAGGACAAGTATGATTATCTGCTGGCACTAAAGATCTTGCTTCTGTCATTACAGAAACTTAATCAAAGAGTCTGTTCCAGTCCTTCAGCATTGCAATCTCTTGCCTGACATACTGGGCTGCTGTTCTGACTTTCCTTAAGACACTGCAGGGTTTGACTGCTTTGAAAAGGAAGGTAGTTTGTACAAGTAAAAGTGGGCCAGGGTAAAATCCTGGAGCATGGGTAGCAGTGGCAGTGCTACTCCTGTAGCAGGACACTCAGCACAGGTGATTACCCAGGAGTTTACTTCTGGCCTCTCTTGCACATTGCCTAAGCGTTTGTGGGGGTCTCTGATGTATTGCCCCATGCCTCCTCATTTAAAGGCAGTATGGCCAAGTTCTCAAAATCATTGAAGATTCCTAAAACTGCAGGGCTCTGTCTCACAGGATGAGAACACAGTCATTCTTCAGTGTTTTTTTTTGTTTTTTTTTTTTTTTTTTACCTCTTACCTCTTTGCTACAGCTCCTAGAAGTGAAAATGAGGCTAGGAGAAATGGCAAACATCGTACTTGAAGCCCTAAAAATTTGTGGTTGCTGTGGTACAAATCTTTTAAAGCAACAAGCTTGCTCTACTTCATTTAATGACTTGATCTGATGGCTTGTGCTCCTGTGAAGCCACTTCCTCTTGCTCATTTATTTTTTCCTTCCTCACTCTAAGCCCCAGAATTTAGACCTTTCTCATCACACTACCTGTCTATTGGAAGATCTCTGCTCATTCCTGCCAAATGAAAGAAAATCAAAGTCCATGCTGAGCAGCAGTAAAAGAGCAATGTTGCTGCCTGGAATTGCTTCAGGAACTCCTTCTGTATTAGACCATATAAGTCCTACAGCAGGGAAACAAGTAGCTGAGCCTGTTCAAAAGCCTATGAATTCTTTCTTGCATTAAGTTAATTAGTGAGAAATGAAACAAGAAGCTGGTGCATGAAAGAAAAGGATTACATATCTTGTATCTTAGTAGCTCAGTGGAATTGCAAGGAAAAGGAATCCATCTTGTCAGTGATAAGAAATAAGTGTTTTACCCTTGTTTCAATTTTGTGTAAAATTCACTGTGTGTTTTACCGGCTGATGGATAGAGAACATTCAGCTGCTGAGGCAAACATGATAACCGATAATCCAGGGAAATTGGTGCGACCAGTTAGTGCTCAAGCCTGTCCTGTCTGAACCATATCCTACTGGCTGAGAAGCACCATCTAATTCCCTTCTGCTCTTACTCTAACTGGCTGATTCAGGGAGTAGGAAACTCAAAAATGAGCACACTCACTCCTCCCCAGCACTTAGCAATACCAGGAAAATATGGCAAACAGATGGGAGTCAATGTATCATCCAAATGAAATCCCACCCTTCATGAAAATGTGCCAGCTGAAGAGGAGACAGGATTCTTATTGGTGTCCTTTGCCATAGATAGCAAATGTGAATTTTTTTGGCTCAAATATAGCAGTGAGGGCTTTGCTTTTTTCCTTCTTTGAGTGCTTGTCATCTTGGCCAGGTGGTCTTTGAAGCCTGGGACATGCAGAAGCATGAGACTTTCCAGAGAGAGCTCCAGATGCCCTTGGCAAACTTGTTTCTCCTAAATCCTGCTTTCCTGCTGTGTCTGTGGCTGGGGCTGAAATTTTCACAGAAAAACTAGCAGGATAGTTAAGAAAAATCTAACAGGCTTTTGAGCTGTATTTTATGTGGACAAGATGTATTTCCATCTGGAGTTGGGGTGGCAGCTTTTCTTTGCCTTGCTGACAGACTTCATGTTGTCATGAGCAAAACTTGCTTTTAACGGGTATTGGGATCCCTTTCCTCTTCATGTGTTTCAGTTGTGGCGTTTGGAAATCTTACTCAGGAAATCTCTTGCCATCTGGGTCTCCAGCAGCCTCAACACCTGCACCACTGATGCACCCTTGCCTTTCTAAACAGTAAGCCCATCTCTTCCCTCTTGGGGTCTGTGATATCGAGGTGACCCCGAGATTGTAAAAATCCTTGTTCTCCCAGCCTGTGCAGCCAAAGAAGGAGTCTGGAATATGTAGGGTCGGCTTCTCAAGGTTGATTATTTATCTATAATATTCTTTCTCTGACCTGCTGAGCTCTATCTATCAAGTCAGCCGTGGCATTCTGTCTGCCCTCCAGGGCAGTGTTTACATTTTATACTAAAATCTACATGTAGTATGTTTACAGTAATGTGCCAATATCTATCATTTATGTTAGACAGTGTGTCTCTGGCTTAAACCAATAGAAAAGTGTCACCATCATACCAAGACATGGAGGACAAGAAGGAGAAGAGGGTCAGGACACACCCAAATCCCTCCATCTTGTCCCCTTGAACCCCATTCTAAGAACCCCAAAATTCCACTTTTTCACCCTGTGTTAATTCAACAGTACTCAAAACCTTGTGGCTTGTAGTTCCTCACACAAATTTGGCAGTTTTTTCCACAGGCTAAAATCGAAGCCACAGTTGTTTTTGACTTCATGCCAAGGTCTCCAAGCCCTCTGCCAGGGTCTTGGGACAGCCAGGGCAGCCAGAGAGATGTCCTGGATTCCCACACTTCCCCTGCAGCTGACCCCTTTAGATTCTCTGCCTCAGTCTGTCAGCAGAGTCATCCTGTTCAGTCCTTTTTCCAGCCTATAAACATGACAGGACACTTCTCTATTTTCTCAGTTTCCATTACTTGCCACAAAGTGGGGAATGTTCCTGCAACATTTGAGGAAGCACAGATTTACCTGGAAGTCTCCCCACCTGCTCATGGGAGCAAGACGTCACTTCAAAACTCACCAGAATTCAGTCTGAGTTTTGAATGGGGTAGCTTAGGGCTGCCTCTTTCCCTCCTCAGCTACAGTACAGCCTCACTATGTCCATACATCTTACCCTCAGCTCCAGGATCACCTCTGCTTTGCTGAGCACCTCCATCAACAACAAACCTGCTGAACATTGATAAATGTGTGATAATCCATCTTCCTCCTCTTCATCCTCTGCAAATTCAGATGAGGGTGGCTAGGAGGAAGTTCTGCTACCTCTGGAACAGCACTGCTGATCTCTTCTCAGGGCTGATGGTGAAGCTGAGGTCACCCCATGAGATACAACTGCACACTCATGCACTACTGCTAACCTGAACAGCCTGCTGGCACCTTCACTCAGTGTGGTAGCTTCCTGGTCTAGCTAAGCTCTGAAGAGCTTATCTGCTCCAAAATTAATCTGGGGACTGGAAGGAAGTCTTGACTAGCTGTGCTCCTTGATCTGCACTTAGGGTCCCAAGCAGGGTAAGCTAACAGACTAAAAGCAGTTTGTGGGTATGTGCAATTTTAAATTTTATACATGTTCGTAATTATATGTACTATATATTTATATATGTATATAGTTACATACATATATAAAATATTTGTGTATAGTTACTGAGGAGAACTATAAGCATATCACTCAGAAAGCATCCAAATTATAACACCACTGCAGAAAGCTGCATCAGCTCTACTGAAGGCAATGGAACAATGAATCAGATTAATGTGCCATTTTCCTTGGGTAAAGAAGGATATTTACATGAAATACAGCATTTCAAAATGGTCAAGGGTGCTTTTAAGTCTGTGAAACATTGTTGTTTAAATATACGTGTAAAATTTCCTTTCATAGCTGGTAAGACAGTTGCTAGGGAGTTTACTAGCATGAGTGGTCTTTTCCAAATTAATTTTACACTTTAATTAGAATAAGTACTGTACTGCTAGAAGACAGAGAGAATATGGAAAGAGCATTAAGTTCATTCCAGTTCTAGGTTTCACAGGTAGGTATCATATGTTGTAAGGTGCACACACTATGGGAGTCCTAAGTACTGCTAACAATTCCATCTAGCTAGTGAGTTTATGTAAAATCATTGACCTTGATCTGAGGATAGACCTTTTTAACACAATCAATACAGGTGCAATCAGATAAGAACATTCTACTGTTTTATTAAAGTGCATCTAATTCAAAACTCAATAACTCTCACAAATCCTTAATCAGAGAAGACATCCTGGGAGGTATTTAGGTGAGTGATCTTATAACTCTTGCTCTCTCCTTGTTAGGATGGCATTTTACAAATAGACATGTCTGTTTCCCCCTAATCCTCCCTGCCATAATTCTTTCACTATACACCTGTGTTGATTATCACACATTTATCAAGTATTTTTGCCTTCATTTATTTAGAGAGACTGAGTCAAGTGACAGCTTCTCTTTACCCTGTCCCCGGCATGAGTGTGGCCAAGCATACAAATGCAGATGTGGCTCGATTGCTGGCATGCTGGATCCTGTGTTCTAATCCTTGGCTTAGATGTGTGACGTTATAGGAGGTATAGTGTTAATGCATGCTCTGTAGCTCAGGGTGGCCAGGGATAATAAAGGAAAACAGTCCATGTGCAGCATTATGTGGTAGTTTGAGCAGAAGGAAAGCCAAAGGCAATAACTGTATTTTTAGAAATTATTTGAGATCAAAATCATGCACACCAAATAAGACAAAATAACCACATGGCAGAGAGCTCTGAAAGCACTGCTTACAGTGAGGTAATTATTATTTTTTCCAGGTGATCCTCAGCATGTTCCTTGACAATGCCAAGCAAATTGTAATTTGGAGCAATTGAGCTGAAGGTAGATTTCTTTTTCAATCATTTAAGTTCGTATATGGCAAATATGAGGGGATCAGGTCTTCAGTGTAAGTGTGAATGGCTTCACATGCTTAACTAGACTCCTGGTTCCCTGCATGACACAAAACAGCCTTTAGCCAGTCCATAGAATAACATAAGAAAAAAAAATCAAATTGGTTTGTAACTATGTACAGAACAGAGAGGCTTAAGAGGCTGCAGCACTGCAACAGTCACCGTAACATAAGTCTCCAATGAAAAGAGAGGATGTCTGGATTGCGACTCCTTACAGTCAGGAATATTCCAGTTTGATTCTGATCCCTTTACTCCTTCAGACTTGAACCTTGAACTTTTATTCCAATAACTATATATTCGTTATTCTAATAACTTCTTCCTCACTCTATTTCTACCTCAGTTGTTTTAAGACCTAAGTTATTTGTTATCTTGTTCAAGATAATGCCACAAAGGACAAAACTACCAAGTTCCAATTCCCACATGCACAGACACACCAACGTCTGTGCTTTCCAGGAGCAGAATTTTGTGTCTCCTATTCCAGGTGGGCCAAAGTAATATCTCCTGTGGTAGAAACAGGATTTGAAAGGGGATGGACTGGTTGTGTTCTGCTCAAGTTCTGCTGTCTGGGAAAAACTCAATTATCATCTTTCTCTAGCAAAGAATGTGGCCTGGGTTATCTTCTGTTCTGAGGAGACAGACTGAGGCAAGCTTGTTGAACAACAGAGGGCCATGCAACCCTCCTGAAACTGGTTTGGTGATGCTACTACAGCTGCTGGCAGCAGAAGGAAAGAGCTGATCCTTCCCACCCAGCCAACACAGTATCAATTGCCATCATAGTTGTTCTGGCCTTCCCTTCTGTTCATACCAAGACCACAGATTTCCAGGTCTCTGATGCAGGCAAAGCAGGGCTTGCAGTTACTTTACTGTTTCTGGCTGCCTATTAAATTCGATGACTTTCTGCTTGGCTTGTGCTTCATCCCGACAGTCTCCATTGCTCTCCATGTTCATGCTCTCCAGAAGTATGCTTGCTCCATGCAGTGATGATAACTCAATGCTTCCTGAGGCACTGCAATACCTTTCAGATACAACATGATGCTGTGTTGTCTTAGCTTGGGTCCTGAGGTCACTGAATCATTAGCACTGGACAGTGCAAGACCTAGTCACTTGGTCACTGGCATCATCTTCTCCAAAATGCTGAGGTGATTTATCAGATTTCACATAACAACTGGAAATAAAGTACTGATGAAAGTGCTATGTATTTGCGTTTTTTTTTTTTTTCTGGTGGTTTGTTTGTTTGTCAAATATCTCTTTAAAACAGTTTTGAAAGATGTGCTGGACAGTGAAATGGTTAAATGCAAAGGCATGCTAAGTATCTTGGCCTTTGCCACAAAAAGCATTGCTGATTCAAGACATTACATAAAAGCTTCTGCTGCACTGCAATCTCTCAGTAGTTACTCTAGCTAGCCTTTTCACTCTCCTTCTGCAAGGCTAAATAATACCCTCTTTTTATTTTTGTAATCAAAATTTATGTCATGTAATCACTGAAAAGTACTTTTTGTGTGTTTCAACTTTGATAAATGCAGCTCCCATCACCAGTAGAACAGAAATAAAATTAAAATTTATCTCTGCACACTTCTGTGTACTGGGCCTGCAGTTCAAAAGCAGCTTTATTTTGGAGAGCTTGGTGAGGGGGAGATGATGGTGTTTGGATGTACACAACACTTTAGACGAAGAGTCAAAAAGGAAAATGTTATTTCTTAGTCCTAAAGGGAGAAACAACAGTCAAAGAGACTGAAAAACTGTCCAGATGCTGCATTATAGCCACAATGATATGTATTTATTCTGTATTAATAAAATAAAGCCATAGCCTCTGAGTGAGTTTGTGCTTTTTACTGATGTGTTGGGCTCTGAAGGATTCCCACCCCCAATGGAAAATAAGGATACAAGAGATCTAATTAAAAAGGGGAGCTTGAGAAGCACAAGACTTTAAACTCCTCTTCTACTTAATGGAATTTGCTGTGATGCTAAAATAGTATTCCCCCCTGTCATTCTGATAAGAAAAACATTAGTGAATATTTGATTTTTTTGTGGAACAATTTATGGTAATAATGAGTTTTTGAGAGAGAAAAAAAATGCTGAAAATGGTACAATCTCATTTAAAATGTGCATGAGTAAAACAGAGCAGATACACAAAGTGTTGCCTGCTACTTCAACAAGATACTTTTATTTTATGAGCTGCATGCCCTTTCAGCATAGTGCTCAACATGTACCATTTGTGTGTCTCAACCCCACTCTTACTGCAAACTCCTTTCTTTATATAATTTGGACATTGGGACTGTATGAATTGTCAGGTTTCAGCTCCTATTCAGCAATTCAAAACTGCATGATCAGGTGTCAGTGCGCAGAAAATTCTCCCTATCTTTGCAACTGATTCTCAGACATGGCATCAAAGACATGGCAATCACTTCTAGTTGAAATGTGAACAGCTGAGCAGCCATTTATGCTGGATATCTTAAACTTATGAATTCAATTTGCACTTACAAGACTGAAGTCCAGGCAAGAAAGTGCAGAAGACACACCAGAGATGAATGGACTTAGAAGGATTTTTTTTTTGTTGTTGTTGTTTTTTTTTGTTTTGTTTTGTTTTGTGTTTTTTGCTATCAATACATCCATTGCTGAAGTGGGTGCTGTAAAGAGAGATGTCTCCTGGTACATTTTGCTTTAGAAAAGTTGATGAGAAAACAGCTTTATCTTGCTTGAGGATGAGCTGAAGAGTAACTAAGCTTCTAAAGTCTTGCTCTGGCAAGGACACTCTCTATACTATATACATTGACCTCCCTTTGAGTTTTTTCTTGGTAAAATGAAAATAATCCTGAACTTGCAAGCTTTATTAACAGGAATATGTCACTGAAGAGAAGAGGAACTTTGGTGCATGCTGGGATCAGCAGGAAAATTTTCAGTCATTCCAGTAGGTCAGGTCACATTGTCAGTATGGGAAGCTGTAAAATAAGTTTTCTTGTCCAAATTAGACCGATGGATTACTTTGGATATTCTCTGGGAAGCAAAGATGTAGTTGTCCTGTCACATCTTCTCGGGAGCACTGTTTTTCTCAAAGTTTAATGGCAAGTTTCTGTAGAGGAATGGACTGAATTTATATTCTTGATATGTTGTTTCTACCTTGGACTCTCTGTTCAGCAGACCCTGCCCACACTCCAGAATGTCCTGGCCCTTTTAGATGTCTGTGAGTGTGACTTGAGGAAGGTGTGTGGGGCAGGAATGGGGGGAGAGCTACTTTTTGCCCCCATAAACTCTTCTTTGTCATAATGCTGTGTTAATGTTATGATGGCCTTTATCAGAGGACATCTCTAGAAAACTCCAAGGTGAATCTGGCTCAGCCTTTGCAAATTTCTGTGTGCATTTTTAGCATTACCACTATTTTTCTTTTGCTGGTTATGAATGAAGATTCCCAGATTACCTGAAGGTCGTAGCTCAAAAAAAACCCTTAAAGAACCAAAAAAATTCACTGAGTTTTTCATCAGCATGAGAGGATAATTTTGTTTTTCTGTCTTTAAAAATCAGAAGTATAACCATGTCTTCTACGGTTTGGGTCACATAGTTGAACACACATGTAGACATTACAGCAGGGATACAATTTTCCTGCAGATGTTATTAAGGTGATTTTTACTTTATTTTGTGAGCCAGAGATTCTCAATGTTATAGTTTAATGACAAATGAATGTGAATGATGAATGTCAAATGAAAGATCTTTTTGTTATAGCTGTGTTGTCTTATTTTTATAAAAGCATTTAAAAAATAAAAATAAAGCAGGGTATAAGTATATGTTCCTTTCCTCAGAATGAATCATATAAGCCCTTTGTACTCTGTTGAGTGATTAAATGAAAATGACTTTGGCCAGTGAAGACATGAAATGGATTTTTGTCACTGAGCAAGCCTACTGAAATGACTCTGTTTCACAGAGCCAGCAGCATGATGTTTAAATGGAGTTTGT
This sequence comes from Lonchura striata, assembly GCF_050655825.1. NCBI lineage: Eukaryota > Metazoa > Chordata > Aves > Passeriformes > Estrildidae > Lonchura > Lonchura striata. The sequence continues at coordinate 77,328,104 of NC_140705.1, read as the reverse complement.
TTTGGAGAACGGGTCACTCTGGGGCAGGTTTGCTCACATAAACTACAAACAAATGTAGGTTGAAGAAAACAATAAATGTGAGCTGTCAGAAGATCTTATTAAGAATTTGCAGAAGATCTTACTCTTAAGTAGGATGGAGGAAAGAAATATGTCACAAGCAAAGGCCTCACTATCTTCATGGTTAGCCTTTGTCCCAGCCAAAAATGTAGGACACATTTAATATAATCTCACTGTATAATGTAATCAGACTGTCTGAGGGATATCTTACGCTACTCTGATAGTCAACAATCAAGAGTGGTCAAGGACAGTCAAATTGTTTTATTGTGCATAACTTGGCAAGGGCTAAGAAAAACGTGTATGAATTTAATGGCTCAAGGCTTTTATTACTTTCCCAGTAAGTGATTTTAAAAATGTACTTCCTTACCTTTGTGTCAAATGCAAAGTGAAATGGATAGCCTTAAAACTCATAAGTTAGAGAAAGAAAGAATAACATTCCTCAGATGCCAGCCTGCAAATTCAGGTCCTGAAGAGGATTTGAAGTCCAGCAAAGAATGTCCTAGAAAACTCAGGACAGCTGTAAAGGGTGACACTACAGGATGCATATCAATTCACGTTCAACAGACCTGATATTAGAGGACAAACTCATGGAAATTTCAGTAAACACACAAAGTGACGAAAAACTCCTGCTCTGCTGCTCTATAGGTACCATAGATGTCCTGTCCACCTCCTTTAACATTCCTTTAATGGAGAGAAGTCCAGAGGGAATGAATCAGAAAAAAAAAATGGATTTGCATGATTCATCTATGAGAATGAGAACAAATATTTGATTTGGGAGAGAAGTAGCAAGTTTGGGGAAATGCATTCCTATTCTATAGAACTGAAGTTTTTTCCCTGAATTATCATGAGATTGAGGATACAAGAAGCAAGCCAGAATTAATTTTTTTCCCTTTGATTACAAGGCCCAGGTTACAATGTTAGTAAAGTGAAACTTGGGTGAGTGATTTAATTTTTATTAAAATTCTGCTAGCACAATAGAACTAGAAATATTGCTGATACTAGTTTTGGAAATAATTATACTGACCAATACAGTGCACTTTTAAAGAATTTGTAAATGTTCTCTTTTGTGTATGTCAGGCAGCCAGAACATTTCTTTTGTCAACCCACAACAGTGCCCCCAAGTGTAGAGATTATTTTGTTGATTTGAGATCATAAAGAGCATGACTAGCTGGAGTACAGCTACCCAAAGTACTCTTTAAGCAGGAAGTCCCAGCTGGCATGTCACAACTCCTGCATGAGTGCTACACAGTCTCTGTCAACTGAGAACAACAAAACTTGGTTTTAATTTGTGTCATAAAAAAGCACAGCTCTGGTGCCCAGCCTCAGATAAGATTTGCCATTGAGTCAGCATTGGTCAAAAAGGCAGGGTGTTGTAGTGTGTAAATTTATTGTCTTGAATGTTCTGTCATTTTATGGTATGTTCGAGTGCCCCCCAAGTTATTCCAGGTGGTTTTTCCCCATGTTATGCCCACCTACCCAACTGTCCTTCATAGAATCCCCTCCCTACTTTCCTCATTCTTCCCTGTTGGTCAAGGCAAGCCAGCCTCTTTACCCGGTCCATTACCCCAAACCCTTTTTTCTGGAAAGTTCCACCCTGGAAGGTGCCCATTGGTTGTATGTCCACCCCCTGTTTTGAAAGACTTTAAAATCCTGGGCACAGGTGTGCTGGAGGATGTTTTTGCTTGTGTTCCTGTCTGGTGTTTAACTGCTGTGCTCCTTTCCCTTGCCTTTTCCAATAAATTTGCTGGACTTTGCACTGCAGAAGAGCCTCCCCTCTCTCCTTTACTCAGTCCTTGTTGCTCCTTCAAGGAGTCTCTGCAGCTGGGCATCTTGCTCAGAGGCTGTCGCTCAGGCAGGACCCCAGCCTGGCCAGTTCCCACTCTTGCCACTGGCCCTGGGGCATCACAGAACTAGTCTGGGCTATGGAGGACAGTGGCAGCAGAACTCCTCCAGTTAGAACACAACCTGCAGAAACAGCCGAGCTTTTCAAAGACAAGTTTGGTCTTTGACCAAACCCTGTGCATCTTGTAAAACTTGACAGGATCATGTTGAAAAGGCTTTAATGCAGGATTTTGTGGAAGTGACCATTGACTTCAGAATATTCACAGACATGTGAGGTAGGTTGGCTGACTTCTGTCAGGAGATATGTCCTGGAGGCATTGCTAGAGATATTTCTTCTTGTGGAAACAGACATGAACATTGAAGATTAATTTGTAGTCCAGTTTTTTTTTCTAGATTATCTCTTACTTTTATCATGAGCTTGACATCTTTCATATGGTCTTCATAAATTTATACTGCACAGTTAAAGTTCTTTGAAGAGTTTAAAGCAGAATTGAAATATTTTAAAGGACTTTATAATGACACATTGGAAGCACAGAAAATCCCTTGATAGCCTAAATGTATGGAAACATTCTAGAGTACAAATGAGTTAGAGATTAATTCATGGCACCTTGTGCAAGCTTGGGGAATTCTATGTGTTTGAAATAGTTCCATAGTACAAGCAATCTGCTGGACAGTAAAAATGTCCTCTCAGCCCATCCTCACTTCCCAAAATGAGTGTTTAGGGGAAGGAATCTTTCTTCCTTTGCTGTCTTCCCCATTGCAGCCTTTTTATTGTCAAAGAGGTTGAAGAAGTTGTAGGACAATCCTCTGTATACTGAAAGTTATGGATAACATGTCATAATAAGAATTCAGAACCAGGAAAAAGACTGGTTCACATTTAAGAGATTGTAGGCTAAAAAATGGCTAAATGCAGCTAGCTATAGAAGGAAGGTTTAGGTTTATGCATCTGCTGGGACAAGTGACCAAAATGCCCAAAATGTCCCATGGTAGTTAGAATCAGGAAAACATTTCCTTAGATGCCAAATTGAAATTAAATCAGGACTTGGAAGCAGGTTTGCATCTTTTGTTTGAAAGAACAGCTTGAACTAAACAGGGTATTTTTAGAATCAAAAAGAACCTCTATATGGTGTCATTACTGGAGAATCTTCAACTGTCCTCCACTCTACTTTTTATTTCTAAGAGAAAGGACAGCAGGACTGGGGATTCTGGGACCATTCAGATGTCTCCTCTTCCTCCAAATCATTAGCAAAAGCTGAAACTGGTATTTTCCTCAGGGAATAATCTTTTTATTTATGTATTTTTTACTACATCTGTAGAAGAACTCTGTGAAATAGCTTTTACCTTTCCCAGTACTCCCTTTGATTGAAACCAATTACATCCTCTTGCAGAGACTTGAGGCTGAGAAAGTCCATGTGCTACTGAGTGATGGGTTCACTTTTGTGGTGGGTTAGTTTTGACAAACACCCAAATTTCCATCCAGCTGCTCACTCATAACCCTTCTCCACGAGGCCTAGGAGAAAATAGGATAAGAAAGCTCATTGGTCAACATAAAGACAGGGAAATTGCTCACCAATTACTGTTGTAGGCAATACAAGCTTGACTTGGAGAAAGTTAATTTAATTTATTGCCAATTAGAATAGAATCTAGCAGTAAGACACAAGCAGATACAAAGATATATCCTCCCATCCCCTTCTCTTCTCTCCCCTCCCTTCTTCTCTCCAGACTCCTGTACATGGTCCCCAAGTGGTGTCGGAGGGCAGTTAGTGGCAGAACCCAGAGGTTTGGTGATTTCTCTCTCCTGCTCTTTTCCTCTCACACTTTTCCTGTGCTTTCATGCAGATTCTCCTTCCTGTCTTCAGTATCTCGGGAAATATCTATTTCTTCCTGGGCTCTTCATGGGCTGCAGTTCCTTCAGTTGTACCTGCTCCTACTCTGACCTTGATGTTCCCTCTGGTGTTTCTCATTGCTTTTAGTTCTCCTCTCTCTGTGTTACCTTATCACAGAGGCACATTCTGAACTTGTCTGTGTCCTGCAGTGGGTCTGGTGGAACCAGCTAGAGCTGGCTGTGTCTGCCATGGGTCATCTCCTCATCTCTTGGATCAGACTCATCTCTGTAATCCTGTCTTTGCCAACAACTTGCTGTGGATCCTCAACACAACTTTGAAGTTAGGAAAGTGAGGCAAATGTTTGTCTGTTCTTGCCAGTTAGCTTTGGAAAATGAACAGTTTTGCTCACTACACTGTGGCTATACTTCTCTGTGACAAGACTTTATGGTAAACAGGAGAGCTTTTTGTTCTATTGGTAATTAGATCTAATTGTTTTAAGTGTCCCGTTCAATTCAAAGCATGCAGTGACTCACCCAGCCTGCACCCCTTGTCTTGCTGTGTTCCAGGAGAGCTTTTGTTAGTCCTGCAGCTATGGGGATTTGGGCAGGTGGAACATAGCTGGACTTCTTGGCGTTCCTATCTGAAAGCGCTCCCTGCTTTTCCTACTTAAAAAAAATATAGAACTCTTTCCTAAAACAGTGTTGCCAAGCACCTTTGGGTGATTGTTTTAGATTCTTCATGAATACCACTTTCTGACCACTAACCTTCTACCGAGACTGTGCTGGATTTATTTGAGCTATGGGAGAACAACTGGCAGACAGCTGATGAAAGAGTTGCTGTGAGGTGGGCATAGGAGCTACTGCCTCACCATTTTCTTTGTGAAGACTAAAGGTGCAAGGGTGTCAATCATCTTCTATGTAAAGGTCTGAAAAGGCTCTCAGAGCTCAGTATTTTTAGCTCTTTAACAGATTATCTTTTATTTTTAGAGGTAACAGTAGCTCTTAGGTTAAGAGAGAGACAAAAGCTTCATTAGTTTTGGAATTTCAAATGAACACAGTATGGGATTGAGAAGATTTTTTTTTTTCCACAGGAACCTGAAGAGTGGTTTAAAGGATGTTGTGAAAAAGAAGGGAAAACCTCCAACTGAGGGGGTCTCTGTGCTCACAATATACATACAATAGGAGATATTTGTTGAAATATTTTCTTTTTTCTGTAGTGGGGATTTTGCTGAGGGAATGTCATCTCTTTACTCTCCTCCACACTCCTTCTGTTCTGTTTTTTATGCTTACCTCATCCAGGTTTTTGTTGTTGTTGTTGTTGTTATTTATTTTGAGGGCTATTCAGGGTGTTATTTGTTTGAGTTCCCCCTCTAGCATGTGATAAATTCAACCACTTTTCTTACAGATTCCTTGCATCAGGAAACTGGATCTCTACCATGATAGTGTTTGGGAATGGAAGCACTTTTTTTTTTTTTGTTGTTGAAGACTTTGTGTTAAAACTCAACTTTTGAAGAAGATCACTGATGCAAGATGCTCATCCAGCAGATCCTGAGTGTATCAATAAATTAAGTGGCAGCTCGAAGAGAGAACACTTGGGACAGAGAGGACCAGGCACTTTGGTGTCTACTCAGGAGCATTGCATTTCCATGTGGCATTTTGCTTTTTTGTCTGGGGAATGCTTTTTGCAGGAGCTCCATCTGCTTAGTTTGCCATAACTGAATTACTGCTGAAATCTTCTTCTTTTGTACTTTCTATAACGTGCAAAAGAAAAAGAAAGGAAGCATAAAAATGTATATTAGAATTACACTGAGCACATTTCTTTTGAAACTATAATTTATAAAAATGAGTACATTTGATTTTGCAATTATAAATTATGAAATAAATGCATTAGTTAAGAAGTGAAGCTTTCAAAGGTGCTAATTATTAACCAAATGCATTTACAGTGTTTTAATGACCACTTTTTCACAGTGTGTTAATATCCATTAGCTATATTCATATACTAGTAATGCTAATATTATGCAAAGCCATTAGTTAGCTTCAAAGTCAATAATGGATGATACTGATTCCAAGCCTCCACTGCATTAAAAGATATATACTTTTTGGGTTTTTTTTTTTTTGGGTTTTTTTTTTTTTTTGATAGAGTGTGAAATTTAACCTGAGTTTTCATTTGGATATTGTCAATGAATCTGTTTCTGCAGATTACATAGGTGGATGTGGAGTCAGTTCTTGAGAGCCGATGGACAAAAATACTGATCTGCCTCTGTCTACTCAAAAGCAGAAATTGGGTTCAAAATAAACTGCCCTGCCTTCAGAGGAGGGCTTTGAATATATCTCTTTATGGACTTTATCTCAGCTGCCTTGTAGATAGAACTCCTTCACTAGTAATTTCTCATTAAGAAGTTTTAGCAACACTTCTTAGACAAGATGTTTTTAAGGAAAACTCTGGAATATTTCATTCACTACATTATCTGAATGGATTTTCAGATAGTTGAACCTGTTATTCTTCCTTTCAAAAACATTCACTGTTATTTTGTCAAATATCTCTCTAATATGTAATCATTGTTCGGGTGGCGGATTGAACTAGGAATGGTTATGTATGTGCTGCATTTTGCTCCTTGCTTTAGCAAAACTTGAAAGTCAAATATTTTATGATACTGATATCAGGAGATTTTTATGCTGCTAGTAAAATGTGTGCATTGTTTTAGAGGCTGGATTGTAAAACTAACCACATATCTTGTAAATCGACAAACAGAAAGAAGAAACCTCAGTGGTTGTCTCAAATATTAAGTATACAGATTTTAGTAATAGGGTGTCTATGTTTAATTTTTAATTTATTTAGCCAAAATATCTATTCTCACTTAAGGCTTACAAGATGCAAATATTCAAAAAATCTTTAATACAGAACATATACACAGAGATTTGACTTTCAGTTTGGTATCTTTCATCTGCTTCATCTTCTTTTGCAGGGCATTGACTTCTGGGAATAAACTGCTCTCAGCTGAAAAATGAACCCTTAGCCCATGTGTTCATGGAATGGATTGAGTTCATTGTGGTGCTGATTTACTGTAACTAGATGCAAGATTGATGCATCCAGGAGAAACCATTCCACGTATCTCATCTGTCTCTGGAACTGCCCCTTTAATCTCTTTACTAGATTTGATTGTTCTCTAACAAACCAGCAGATACCTCTAGAGCAGGTGAGATTTTTCTTTCTGTGAAAGACTCAGATCGGATGAGCAGAGTTATTGTGGACAGGACAGATTAAAATGTCTCAACTTGGTGTTAGCATCAGCAGAAATGGGTTTGGGGAAAAACTCCTTTGTCTTCTTATTCTTGCACAGACGACAGGAAAAATGGAGTGGAGGGTAAGAGCCCATGATGTATCCTCCTCTTGTGGTCCCAATGCTCTGTTCCTTTGTTCTCCTTCAGGCTGTGATGTGAAGACTGACTCATGGTGGGACTTTTGCTGAGGTGTGGATTTGGGGCTAGGAGGTCCCGTAAAGAAAATAAAAGCATTATGCAGCACAGTTTGAAAGTTGATGGCCAATACAGCTCTGTGAATGATCATGGAGTGATTCCTCGCCAAAGTGAACTAAATCAGAAGTAACTCCATTAAAGCAGGCAGATTAAAACCTTTTTGGAGGAGATTAGAAGTGGCCCCTGTGTGGGAAAACACAAAGTACTTCAGATAATTGTGTGGAGAGCAGGGAGCAGAAAAAAATTAATATCCTGACAGAAATCTTGATAACCTGGAAAATTTGGTGAAATGTAAACATCCTTTTTTGAAAAAACAAAAAAGACTCCAGACAATCTCTTGACATTTAAGGAAGACTTGATCTCCTAATAAAAAAAACCTAACATATCTGAATAAAGCTTGTGGAGGTTCCTTAGGGAAGGAAGAGCATGCATAAGACCAATCCTTCTTTGGTGCTGGGGAGGAAGGGACTGCAGGCTTGGGAGGAATCACACAGAAGAACAATTACAACTTTTTATTTCATCCAGTGAAGTCAGTGGCCTGGACTTAGCTCCACTGATCAGAGGACACTTCTAATAACACCAAGGCTGTGGGTTCAATCCCTGTATAGGCCATTTACTGAAGAGTTGGGCTTGATGATACTCTTGACCTCCTTCCAACTCAGAATATTCTGTGAATCTGTGAAAAATTTATTCATAAAAAATGCTCCTACAGAAAAAGGAAGATGAGCTATTAATCTCCTATAGATCAAGGAAACACTTTGGAAACAGAAGGCAAGTTTCCTGGGGTTTGGATTCTAGGAACAAATTCCCCTTTCGAAAAAAAAACCAAAAAAAAAAGAAAAAAAACAAACAAACAAAAAAAAAAAACAAAAAAAAAAACCACCACCAACAAACAAACCAGAAAACCAAACAAGAATTGGGTTCAGTCCATGGTACTGCCATTTGGGGAAAAACTGTAATCTGTTTAGGCTCATATTCTGCATTTGCAAGTACTGGAATCAAATGCTGACAGTTCTCACTAGTGCATAATTAAATTCTTACTCCCAGTTGAAGCCATTGGCAAAACTTTCACTGACTTCAATCTTCAATAGTGCTGGATTAAGCTTTCATTGAATGTAATGAGAATTTGAAAGGCAAAATCAATCCAGATTTTGCAAAGAGCCTCTTTGTTGTGGATCAAACCAAAATCATAACGTAAAAAAAAAAAAACACAACAAAAACTTTGCCATGAATGCAATAAGAATAATGAATCATATTGGTATCCTGCATACTTTTCCAGAAGATAGACAAACTGAGTCACTTGGGGGTCACAGCAATAATCAGAATTGTGTAAGTACTGTGTAGCAAAAACTATTTCTTGGTTAGTCTGCTCTTTTTGGCACAATCCTTCTGGCAGAAACGTATAAATTTATTTTGTTGTTGCTCAAGAGCTCCTGGTGAGTAATTCCTGCTCTGCAGATGGTATATGATGTAGATGATTTTTCAAGTCCAATTTTAAAGTGTAGTGCTGTGGTTTATCACAAAATGTTTTGCTGTAGTATAATAGCTAGAAATCTAAGAAACCAGATTCCACTGTTAAATTTCAAATACATCCCATCCCTTCCTAGATGTATCTCTCATTATAAATTTGCAAGTTAAAACCAATGAGAAACAGGAGTGCCTGGCTGTAGAGAAAGTTCTTCTCCATCCTACACCATGTGAGTGAAGGCTGCAGAAGTTTGGGAAACTGGTGAGACTGCAGAGATTTTTCTCAAGGAGAGTGATACAAAGTAAGTATTGTTCATCTTAGAGTCACCCCCCTCCAGAAAATATCCCAAAAAACCCCAACAAAACAAATGCAAAACAAATTCAATAGAACAGACTAACCTTATGTAGAAATTGCAAATTTATTCAGTCTATTAATAAACCACAGTTAGAGGTGTGTGGAATGGAAGGTGACCTGAGTTTCCCCTGATGATTTAGGGGATTATTCTGGTGCTCACTGAACAGAAGCTTGTCAATAACTGCTTCTCCTGAACCTATGATTTGTCATAGCAGTGACCTCTGGTCCTTGCTACAATTCCCTTAGGATCAGAAGGAAATTCTCATCAGAAGAAATTCTACCAGGAAAGATCAAGAGTCCATTTTTTCAGAGATGCAAAGGCTAGGAAAACGCCATTAACAGGATTTGCTCCTGCTCTACTGTGGTTACAGCCCTGAGAGAGGACTGGACTTTCCGCTCTTACCAACTGAGCCATATCGGTGACATTCATCCTTCAGTCCTGTCTCTGAATTGTCAACATTTTTCTTTGGCTTTAGTGGTGACATAATGGGCTAAGCAGGACTCAAGCAGAGACTACATTTCTAAGGGGGGCACCAGAATAGGACTGCAACTGCTGTGATCACTCACCAGCAAGCCAGGCCTGGACTACCCTTCTTGGCTATGGGCTTTCTCTTGTCCCCCACTGCCCCAATATTCCCAGCTCTCCATCCCTTGGATAGAAGGAGTTGTCAGCCTCTGCCTTAGCCACACACATCAGTCTCCTTTTGTCTCCTGCTCCTGCCTGTCATGGTCCAAGGGTTCTGGGTACACAACTACAGTATGTAAATAGATTATACTTCCCGACACCTCCCATAATACAGTATCAGCTCTATGTTGTTTATCAGTAATTTCTGATTGGAAAACATGTATCCAGTCAAAATGTTTTTACTTAGTGTGTTTTGCCTTCTGAGATACTTAATCCTTGCTTTTATTCCTGTTACATTTCCACAGTTTTCTGACATGTTTGTTTTCTTTTTCAGCGTGTGTGAATTTTACGTAACAGATTGCACTGGAGAACAAAACATTTATTTTTAAATGTTTATGGGAATAAAATAATACTGCTATTATCTACACTCTTGATTACCAGGATTATCTCGTACATATACAGATCCTCCAGATAGGCAGATTAAGTGATCAGAAGGTTCTTAGTGGGCCCCAGGCTCAGAGTGTACACTAAAGAGGATCAAGCCTGCTTTAATTCATGTGCTGCTTTGCTAATGCTCCTGCTCTTTCTCAGGAGAATTTGTGAAATATGTTACCTGGGTCCCAGTGTGGTCCAGTGAGTTGTATAGACTGTCTGGCTTTGATGGACAATATATTGGGGCTGACTTGGAGCAATAATGTGTAAAGAAACATGTATTTTGCTTATCTTGGGCTTGACACACACACCTTTCACATTTGTTGGCAGACCTTGAGCATCTTGTTCTTGCTCAGTGTTGCTAACAAACACCTCTAGAATCTGGTGAGAATGCCTCTTTGTAGCCATTCACAAATCCAAGGTGTTTGAGGGAGCATAGGAGAGGGCCAGCTGTGTCCCCTAGAGAAAGAAAAAAGTCGAACAAAGGCTTTTGCTAACTGAGCAGTTTTTAGGCAGGTAATGGTACTTGCTTATAAATAAAGTTTCTGAGAAGCTGACATTTCCCCATGGCCCAGCTATCATGGAGCAATTTGAACAATGAATATAGGAAACCACCCTGCAAATATGATTTATCCACCAGCTTAAAAAAAACCAAAACAAACAACACATGATTGCTTTCTGACTAGGATATGTGCTCTGAATTGCTTAAGAATTTTGAGAAACTTCCTTTATAGAGCTTTAAAATACAATAATGTAGAGATGAAAGAATCCTTTAGAATTAATGATGGGGACAGAACTGAAGTGACATCCATGTTGAAATGCCACTGTCTTAAATTGTTCTATTCCAGTTACTATGTTTCTGAATGTGTCTGTGGCTCCCAGTCTTTGTCATGTCTGCTAGCAAATATTGGAGCTAGAAGATGACAAGAAATGTGCAGCAGTGGAGTGTGTTATGGGGAAGGAGTGAGCTTTTGACATTGAGCCTAAGAAAAAAATAAATGGAAAGATCTTTTTGCTTAAGAATGCAAAATTACATGAAAATTGGGGCTGATAAAAGAGAAGTAGACAAGAATAGATGAATAGATAAAGTACCTTGAAAGGAACAATGGGGGTGGATGCAACTGTTGAGGAAAGGAGGTCCTGTGTATGTGAGAAAAATTTCACCATACATCATAAACAGAGATAGAAGACTTGAGTTTAAAATTCAAGACTAGGAAATAATTGAAAAAGGGCTCTAGAAAGTCGAGGCAGCAAAGAAGAACTGACAGTAGTGTGAATTCAGTAGCAGTGTTTTGAAAAGATTAGGCTGTAGTGATTTCATTGGGTAACATTCCTTTCCTCACTTCTCTTGTTTCACAGGGAGGAGGGTAATCTCTCATTTATTTATAACTATCCCATATCTGAGATGAAAGTCAGAGCTGGTTATGTTTGGCCTCAGAGTCCACCAGAAGTATAGGATCCTATGAGAAATCCTTACTTGTCAAGCCTCTAATTTTATGCTCTGGCAACCTTATGCCATAGCAATAAACTCCTTTAAGACCCAGCAACCAACCCAGTTACAATGCCAAACTGCCCATTTTAATTTGATCTTCTTGAACACTGGCTTTTGGTGTAGGAACAGTGCTGTGAAGCAGAGGTGCACTTGTATGACTACATCTGCAGAGTGAAAACACAGCCTTCCAAAATACCTTCTGTCTGTCCTTTTGGTGTTCTGCTTAATGACCTCACCCAAATAAAAGTACCATACCTTCCAAAACTGTTATAATGGAGGCAGAAATCTGTTCTCTCCCAAGGGCAAAACTGAGAATAATAATAATTAAAAAAAAAAAAAAAAAAAAAAAAAAGCACTGTCAAGCAAGACCCTCCTTTATGTTTTTAATTTCAGAAAAGCTAGTTTGGTAAGGCTTCTACTGGATGGCTTTCAAATGCAAATCCTCCAGGCTACTTTAGGCGAACTTGATATCGTCTTTGAGTCAGACTAGTCTCTTAAAATGCAGCAGGACCAAAAAAGGACTTGTGATTAAGGAGACTGCACATCCTTGGTGTCCTGGAAGCATGCCAGGGTATGAGATGATATTTCAGTCCTTTGCATTCCTGAGAATGTCCTTTTGTCCCATGAAAGGCTGACATCTTCCTGTGTCATAACGAAATGATGAGGCAGGGAGGGAGGTGTCTGTCTAATGAATCAGTCTGGAGACCAGCTAGGTCTGCTGGTAGGGTGACTGACTGTTGCTTTTCTGGGCTCTCCAATGAAGGGGTGTCGGTCTCTGATGCTCATTTCTGTCCTCTGCCTGCCCCCTGTTGGCTGGTCCACCTCATCGGCAATGGACCTGGCATCCCCCATGTGCTGGACACAAACGAAAAGGATTTTCAAAGGAAGTCATCGCTAAAATTACAAAATCATCTTTTTGTGTGTCCCTTAAAGTGACAAAAAGTGTTGTGGTGGGGTTTTCTTTAGTTGTTGTTTCTGTTTTTTCTCTTGCCAAACTCTGTATGGTTTAAGTTTAAAAGGGTGATGACTACACAATTAAACTTTTGAAATGCTATTCTGGAAGCTGGCAGCTGCTTTCATTTCTGCTTAGACTTACTTTAATTTCTGATTCATATTTTCTTTCAGTGGCTTTCTTGCACACAAATGCCAAAATCGTTGCTAACTTTATAAGTATAAAATGGCTACATCTGCTAGAAATCACCCTTGTATGAAATAGCTGCATCAAAAATTCCAGACAGGTAAGCTCTTCTCATGTTATATTAAATATATAGAAACGTGAATTCCAGAAGTTCTACCCTCAGCTATTCATATACAAGTTGTACTGCAATGGGTGGGGACTTCAACAAGCTTACTGAGGGGAGAACTGAGGCATTTCTGCTGTAAAGGAGCTGGGAAAGATGTCATTTTCCTGCTACCATAACCTCTCTCCCCACAGATCCTCCTTTAGAAAAACCTGAGAGCTCTCTTCCTAGATTAGAGGGAATCTTACTCAGTGTACAAAGCTGACAGGGCTACCAGCAGATGCTTAGGAAAAGTACATCAGCACAGGGCACATACAGCATGATCTTTCCTTTGGTGCATCCTCTTACCATCCAGAAGCCACCGTTTTTGAGACCTATCATGCAGAGGCTGAATAAGGTCTGTCACTTTTATAGCCACCAATGAACTAACTCTGTCTAAAAGTTGCCCTGTTACTTGTAGATATTTGCCAGTAGCTCACTAGCTTTGAACTTCATGAAGTTCTAGATACTTCTCTCTACTGTTATTTGACTAATATATCATAAGTAATGCAGTGAACTAATCTCCTATTCTGGAGCACATTCCAATTCTATTTTCTCAACTAAAATCCTCTCATGCTCCTCCTCCTCCTCCTCACCATGGTGTGCATGGGCAATTTACATCCAGCTGTGGATGGCAGCTGGCCCACCTCACAAGACAGCTCTATGCAGCTGTTTTTTCAAGAGATGTCAGGTGGTCAGTCACTGACAGGCTGCCCATATTGTTGTTTGTTATAGGCAAAAATAGTTTTCTGTCAGTCTCTGCAGTGGGGAAATACATGGAATGATGGTTCTGTTTTGCCCTTTTAAACACACAGCAGGAGCAGGAAGATCCCTCTTCATGACTCAATGCTGTGTGTAATGGACATGTCTCTGTGATGGATCCTAAGGTGCCTATAGCAATGACCACAGTAACTTAGATGTTAACCTTACCAGCCTTATCCTCTGTGACCACATTATAAGGTATAGAAGCTATAACTATTTTTCAAGCTCAGTTAGATTCCTGGGAACGGCAGCAATCCAAGATGCAGATCTTTCTCAAGCCTCAATTTAAAGTGATCATGAGGTCAAATGGAGCCAAGAAGAGCCAAGTAAGAACCTCCAAAACTCAAGCTGTCATAAAGACAATGTCCTTTTAGCAGATGATGCATTTAGCAGATGAGGCCAAGAGAAGTTGGATAAGCAACAGCGCTATGACACATTTTCCTATCAGAAGCACAGCCCTGCTTCCCAGGCTTTCTAAGAGTCCTCTCTAGTGCCTATGCCAATACATTCTGCACTGCACCCCAGAACAGCTGGAGGCAGGTAATCTGACCTACCTGGTAGCCATGTGAGACTTTTCAGCAACTGTTGACTACAAAAGACAAAGATCAAGCTGTAAAGCAGAGTTACTCTTTTGAGACAGGAAATGGCTAGAAATAGGATTCAAACATGATGCCCAGAAAAGGTAATGAGAAAAAAACATGCATGCAATCTATGAGCATGGATTCTTTGTTCCAGCAGGTGCCAGTCTGCTGCATTTGCAGATGGTATATCAAGGGAGCCCCAATGGCTAGTTAGAGCAATTCCTGCACTAATGTGAACAGAGATTTTGATTTCACGGTCTGAAATAAAATGACCCAAATATAATTATGCAAGCTTATTAATTTATTTGCTATGGGTCGGTAACCCTTCACAGTCTATAGCACGAGTTACATGAAGGGCCAGGGGGATTGAAACTCAAATTTAACAGAGTTGGATTTCTGTATGGAAATTGGAAGAAACGAAGCACTAAATTGCATGTTTTATGATGATATCTTATTAAGAAAAAATTAATGCCCAACTTTGAAAGCACCAAACTAATTCTGAACAGAAGCAGTATAAAAAGAACTGCCTCATGAAGGTTTGAATGATATATAAGCAAGATATGCCCCCCTGTCCAGTGCTGGAAATATGGACAAACCTTGAAAGTTACCAACTTAGAATAGCCAATATAACATGGGCTTTCTGTTTGCAGAGGCAATTTCTACAGTGGTGCTAGAGGCACTACTGGCAGATTTAGTAAAGTCAGGGTACTGCATAAAGCGTGTGTCTTGGTTTTGAGACAAGTTTCAGGAGAAAATGCCCTGGAATGAGCATTTCCTCTAAGCAAAAAGGGCTTCAATAATTCCCTTTTCTTTCACCAATGAGAGTAATGGATACCAAGGGGTGAAAGTGAAAAAACCACAGTTTATTAATAGAAAAAAAAAAAAAGTGCCTGCAAGGCAAAAGAAAATAAAGAAAAAAATTGAATAAATGTTAGATATTGAAATTGTGCATGGCAGCCTGTGTTCCTCTTGATGACATCTGATGCTTTGTCCTCAGGGCTCTGTGAGCATTTCAGAACAGGAAGCATTAAGATCTTTCTCCTACAAAGCAGGAACAGGGTTATTGCATCAGACTTCTTCCATTCCCATTGCAATGTTCCATTCCCACCTAATGTTACAGTATTAGGTGTGTGCACTGAGTGAATGACTATGGTCTAAACACACTGCACTATGTTTGTAGGCTTCAACAAGACAGAGAGCCTGTCCCACACAAAGTCAGATGGAACAGGGATGAAAGGTGTTGGGCATTTAGTCTGGGTGCTGCTAAACACATGTGGAGCCTTTGTTGACACTCTCAGGAAACTATTACATCTGTGTGTCAGAGTGGAGGAGCCACTTGATCAATGCATAGATCACAAAATCAATTAGGATCACAGAATGTTCTGAGCTGGAAAGGATCCCAAGAATCATCCAGTCCAGCTCTTAAGTGAATGGCCCAGATATTACAGTATACTTTTTCCACATGCAAAAGCTGGCCCTGGAGGCCCTCCCTGCTGGACCTAAAGGTAGTTAGGACCTTCACTTAGAGCACCTCACAAGGGCACAGACTTTGACCATTGTGAACTTGATTTGAGCCTGAGAGCCAGAAGCAAGGGAACTGCACACCTGCCTCAAATCTTCAAACTACCTCTTAAGGGCTTTTATCTTACATGGTAATACAAAACACTATTTAGTGTTTCTTCCTTCAAAACTGTTTTGATATGTGTGATGGTAAATCAAGGGAGAAAACTTTCCAGCAGGAATAAAAATTAAAACCTCATTCATTTTACCCTACTTTCTCCATTCATGTGTAGAATACATATGATGACTATGACAGTGTTAATGGTGAAGTTCATGGCTTCGCCTCAAAAGACACTTTATACCTAAGTGACATTCTGGTGGTCTTCATAACATAGGCTTGCACATAAACTTAATAGTAGATAAGATGGTTAAGTGTCTTTCCTGAGAAGAGGGAGCTGTGAGGTTGAACCCTTTTAGACCCTTTTGGACATCAAACTGGAACTCACTTCCTGGATAAGCATCCTAAGGAAAGGACTGTGCCTGAGGTGTGATAATGTTCTAGTTCGTCTTCCAGTTGGTAATAGATTCTTTTTTTGAGGTACATACAGCCAATGGGAGATAGCAAATTCCAAGCTCAGTATATGCATTAGTATTTATAGAATTTTTTGTGCCATATGCTGTAATTAGGACTGACCTTGATAATGGTGATTTATCTAGCCTTTTGATGGAAAAAACCCTTGCTGTTAAGTTAAATGAGTGCCTTTTTTATTATTATTATTTTTTAAGCAGGTCTGGACTACTGCACATGGCTGTAATGCTCTCCAAAATTGGAGTAAAGATAATGCATTTGACTTAGGTAATAAAACTGAATCCTGCAGGTGATCATTTGATTGCAATTCATAGAAGTTTATTATAGAAATGTAAGAAAGAATAACAGCATCACTTTAGAAGAAGATAAAAAACCCCTGACCCTAATCTTCTTTCTGCACTGAAATGAAACCAAAAGTTATTCCAAATTAATTTTATAGAAGGAGTCGTATCAGGTCTCTGCTCATGCTTGACATTTTACCAAGTTCTTTCCCTCCTGGTGCTTTTCTCACAGGATACAATAAAATTTAGCATTCATGAATTGCTCAGAGCCTTTTGTAAAATCCCAGCCCATGATTTCAGCACCTTCTTTGCTTGTTTTGAAGATCTTGTTGCTGAACTCAGATCTTTCATCAGTCTCTAGCTGGGGTCTGCTACACATCTTCCAGGGCAGATAAGTTGCTGAGGATGCTTCAGCACCACAAGATAGAGTGAGCAATGGGATTTATGATGCTGGTGAAAAGGGGCATGCAGAGAAATGTGAAGACTGGTTTATGCCTCGTGGCTTCTTCATAAGATAGAGTCTTTTATGTTGGAAAAGAGTCTAAAGAACATTGAGCCGAAACATAAACACAACACTACCAAATCTATGCCTAACCATGTCCCTACACGAGCATACCACATTCATTAGTAGTCATTTACCTTGCTACCATAGGTGGCACAGAAAAACTAGCATTGCAGTACCAAGCTTGAGGGATGCTCACTGCAGCTGCAGCAGAATGCAGCAAGGCATGGTTTGCAACTTAGGCTGGAGGTGCTGAAGTAGCTGTCACAGTTCCATGCTGTATCAACTTCACCCTTTAGGGTATACGAGCTCTCTGGTTTAAAGCTCTGTCTGCATGATCTCTGCCTTCAATGCTGTATACTCTATGGTTGTAGAGAAAGAGTGAGAGCAGGGATAACAGAAGGCTTTAGTTAAGCATTGAGCTAGGGAATAGATAGATAGAAGTCTTCAATTTTCCTGACTCTTGTTCAGTGGTAATGGTCAGCTTGTATGAAGGAAACTAGGAGCAAAAAACTGGCTCTGCCAGGGGAAGAGGTTGGGTTGGCAATGGTTAGGTTAAACCACTAGTCTCAGGAAAACACTTAGGAGAAGACCACTCACCATGGCTGCATGGACTGGTCATTTTAAAAGTGGAGATCTTACCTGATAGGCTTTCCACAATTTTTCTGCCTAGAACCTGCATTTGGCTGCCAAAGGACAGCTGATGTACTGGTAGTGTTGCTCCCACAGTGCCACAGTTGTAACTCTTCTGTTGCATAACAGAACTTCTCATCAGCACCTCACGGATGCAGGGTCAGGATTTAATTAAAACATCATAAAGATGTCTTTGGGGATCTGGACACAATATTATTCTGAATGCAATGCAGTATTGCAGGAAAAATGTGACTCTTTTCTACTCGTGTGTACCCAGGGCACAATTCAGGTGACCAGTAAAGACTAGGCGTAGGATCAAGTAGATGATACAGAGTAAGCTTGGTTTCATCAAAATATATATAAGGTGGACTAATTTCCAGTATGCTTTTGTAAGCAGCATTTGCTTGAATTCTACTAGAAAATAAAAAGATACTGCCACAATAAGAGTGCTAAAGCCTGAGAAGGGGAAGGAGCAAAATCAGTCTACCTGATTGAAATCTTGTTTGAAACACCTTAAAAGGTCTCTGATGTCAGTTAAAGATTGTAAACAGAACTTACTTCTAAAAAATACTAGGAACATAGTTAGTGACTAATTTAATTAGTTTCATTTTGTTACAAAATACATGAGTATGAAATGGAGAAGGATAAACTGCTACCACAGTTACCACTATGTCTTCACCTAGAAAATTACAATGGCTGTGTTTACTTCTGTCTCTGGTCCATTCCTGTTAAGTCAGATAGGTGGTATCTCCTACACCCCTGGTTTTGAGCTTTATTCCTGAAGGACTTGATTCACCACCAGATAACTTACATTTCATGCTGCCATAATTCCACTGATTTTGGCTAAATACTGTGAAGTTATTTGGTGATGATAGAGGAGTAATTTTAAAAAAAAATCTTGTAAAAGTCTTATGGATCCTTTTTGATTTTAAATAATTCAATTTTGTGGTTCCGGATCTTAAGAATTAAAATGATCCAATCAATGGACTGACAACAATGCCTTTGTCACCTTTTTCTGGTCTGTGTGTGTGAGAGAGGGAGGGGAAGTGGTGGGGGGATGTCCCTGAGTTAACTCCTTCCAGCCTGTCTGGGTTCCAGCTGGTTCCAGCAGCAGTGCTAGTTCACTGCCCATAGGATCAGGCACTTTATTTATGGTTTTGAGCCAGAGCTGCAGACTGCCAAAGAAGAGAAGGACCTGATGCTGCCTGCCATTGCTGCAAATGTTGATAACTCTATTGATTTCATTGGCATCAGGCAGCTTCAGAGCCAGAAAGAATGCCTGACCTAACAGGATTGGTTCCTGTGTGAGAAAGAACAATTTTATTCTCCCAGCATCCCTGGATCATATACAAGGAGTTGGAAAAAGAAATGCTAAAGGAAAGAGAACATGATACATCAGGTCTTTGGGATTGGTGATGCATTTTGTATGACAGTTACTAATTTGTTAAAGGAAAAATTGGAGAACAGTGTTTCCTTTCTAAACTTTCTAAACTTTCTAAACATAAACTAAGGTTTATGGCCACATTCTTAAATATACATATTCAAATCAATATATATGTATCAAATATACATATTCAATTTAGGAAATTTGTAGCATAAGCCAATCAATCCTCACTAAATGATATTTTCTCTAGTAGCAAAAATAATATCTCTAGGGCTAATATTCCATTTATTAGGTTCTTAGGTGAAATAAGGGGTAAGAACTGTAAAGATGAAGTTGGCAGCCAAGGCTGAGGATAAAGACTCAAAAGAAACCAATCAATTCCCAAGGGAATGTGCAAATTCTTCTAATAGATCTGTGTCATCTTTACTGGAAGCTGTTTAAACATGACTAAGATTGTGAATGTTTGGCTGTACAACCGTGCCTCTGTTAGAAGCTAACAGTGGTTCCAGTGGGTCAAATGCCTGACGTAATTACCGCCTGGGCTCGGGGTGCTTGGGAGGGCTTTTCTCATCCTTCATACAACTTCTCCCATGCCATGGTGATGAATGGCTACTTCACATCCTCGGCACCACCAATTCTTTGCTCACACCAGCCAAGGGACTTTCTCTGCTCCATTGTTTGAAGGATTTAAAGTGAAGGCTTTTATCAGATGTCCACGAAATGCATTTCTGCTCCCTGTGCTTCTTCATAAACCATGACTGGTCTACTTGTCTTTCATCACATAAAACTCCATTTCCAGTTTATAGATTCCTTGAGTCTCAAGCAAGTGTGTGTTCTGAAGCATTAAATTTCAAACCTTAGCATGGGACTCATGAGGGTCATGTGTCATTGCTGTTATTGTCTTCCTTGGGCTCTTCACACTAATAACTGTAATGGTTTTTCCAACACTGTAAGATGTAAATTTGAGTATTCAATATTATAGTCACAGCTTGGATTTTGTTTTCTCCTATCTCACCTGTGGCTCATTTTCACAAGTTGTTATTTGTTGTATAAAAGATTCTGCCTCATTTTTTCCTGAATATATTTCTGTTCTTGTTAATAGCAATGTTAATTATGTCAACATAAAGAGAAGAACATTTTTTTCTTCATATTATACAGCTTGCTTAACTGCATTTGGCTTGCCTCTAATCAGAAGCTGGCTTTATGTGTTCCTTAAGGAATAATTAAAAAGTGGGGTTTTTCTGTTTGTTTGCTTAATTGGTTTAGTGGGGGGCTTTCAGCAAGCAGCAAGGAAAAGTTTTCTCCATCCCACAAGCTGGCTATGAACTCAGCTGTACAGGCAATGCTTCTTTATCCAAATTTGTAATTAATTATATAGACGAGGCATTCATTTGTCTGTCTATCCATGCATCTATTTTTTGCCACAATTATTTATATTGCCCCGTTTGAAAAGGTTGCTATGAGCATGTAAATGACATGATATTGTCACTCTACTGAGAGGGTTTGTCAGTCAAATGTGGTAGGTAGTGCTGTGCAGAATGTGGATGCTTACCCTTCTTGCAGTGCCCATGAAAGTCCAATATAGTTCATGGTCCTGTTGATTGCAAATAGTTCTGTGGCAATCTATTGATAGCAATTTCCTCAGGATTTTTCATTTCTGTGTGTCTTCTTGAATTGGCAGCTGATTAATACGCCAGAGATTAAATAAGTCATACCTGCCTGGTTTTACCTCCCACCCTTCTGTCCCCCTCTCAGGATACATTCTTTCCAGTCTTTGCTTCTCTTGCTTTTCTCTGATTTTTGCAGGAATACAAAGGATGTGGAGAGAAAGAGACGGGTGACCACACTTTCTGAGATGAAGAAAAAGATCTGCATTTTTAAAATATAAGGATAGAATAGTTTCTTCTCTGCATATGTAAAGGGAATTTGGGATCTTATCCATCCCTTGTGGAACCATGTTTTATGACCCCTGAATCTTTCCCTGGGAAGGTTCTCTGACGATGAATATGGTTCTGTCAGAGGAGTAAGTTTTGTTTCTAAGTTTTTTTTTTTTTCAATTTGAATGTGACATGACATTTGAAGTGTAAATGATGCAATAGTTTCAGAGCTGATGATCATCAAAAGGTCTAACTGGCTTCATTTACAGTTTTGATACTCAAGGGACCGAACTAACTGAGAAAGTCACCTAAGTCCTGAAATGTGTAACTCAAGAAACACGTATTTGAAACCTCAGCTCTTGGTGTTTCCAGGTCATCAGCAAATGACATAGAATTAAAGAAACTCCAATACCTAGAGAATGAGACCAAGTTCTTTCTCTGGATGCTTCTAATACATTTACCACTGCAAAAACCCACTCTCAGCAGTGAAACATAGAGTAAGGGTTTGCCTGATTTTCTTTAATGTTTAAACTTTTTACAACTTCCATGAAAAAAACACAAATAAATATAACAAATAAAAAATGTTGAATGTTGTTACCAATCAAAATATAAAATGCATTTATTGTACAATAAGGGAGTGATAAAACTAACAGAATAAAAATCAGACATAAAAGATTAAACAAAAGAGGGTCTGGTTTTGGCGAAAGGCAGGTTAATTTTTGTAGTTATGTGGAGGCAGAGCCTGGAGCTGTGTGGGTGTGGCCAAGACTTGAATATTATTCCTTACCATCGTAAGTCATTGCCAGGAGCTGAGGGAAAGGGACTATTTTGCTTTCAGGAAATAAAGGGCGTTCCTTTATGGTCAAGGGAAAGCATGGTCAAAGGGAAAAGGGTCTGTCCACCATTTTTTTCCATCATCCCAAGTTTAGTATGGCATTTTGTATGTAAATCACCCTCTCTTTGTACATTTTTGTGACTAGTATGTTGCTGTTAGTGTTAGTTTTCTTACCTCATTGCTCTTTCCAGAAAATCGCTCCCATCTCAGGCCAGGATTCCCTAATTTAGTACTACCCCTAAAAGAAAAACAAACTATGAGCCGCTCCCCTCCTGCCCTTCATTTACTTTTTGCACAGTGCCACAATTTTATTTTGAGCAGCAATGGACAGTGCTTTTTTACCCACATAGTCAAAGCTAGGCTACAGCCTGGTGGTCAGGGTGCTCCCCAGCCAATTGCAAAGTGAAAAGTCATCATCTTCCAGCCTCTCATCCATCACGCAAATAGCATTTTGTACTGCTGGAGATGCTGTGTTTTCAGATGAATTTAGGGTTTCTAACCAGTGGAGACTGCTCCATGGAGTGACAGCGCCAACTGGTTAGGGGCTTTCCAGAATCAGAAGGACTGCATCACTCTGTGTCACCCTGGGGCAAGGGAGGAAGTCTGGTATTTGCTCTACTTCCAAGATGATGTGAAACTCTTGAGAGAGCAGAATTGACTTGACTTCTCCTTGTCTATTCATATAACATGGAACTAGACATTGTCTGTCAGTACTTGTATTGCAGATCTCTCAAGCAGAGCCATACCTTTGCATTCTACACAGATACTCTGAGTTTATGTGGATAAAAGCTCCCTGAGGGGAGACCATGGCCCAGATCCGATAAAATATTCAGTTTCTTACTTCCCACTTAAATCAATGATCAGCTATTAACCGCCAAGCATTTCAGGGGTACTCCTGGTGCCATGGAAAGATCAAGGAGGAGCATGACCTTAACTTGGTAGTGAGGTATTTGTACAAGGAATGAGTTATTTCCGGAGACCCAGACATATACAAGGTAGAAAAATAGACCAATAGAAAGAAAAGAGGCATAAACTTGATTCTGGAATTAATTAAGAAATTCTGAGCATCCAGAATATTGTCTGTGTGGACAATGATTAGAAGAAGAACGAGAAATCAAGAGAAATATTACTTCTGGTTTAGTTCAGTTATATAATTATTGCATTACCACAGAAAATCAATCTGAATTTGGATTATCAAAATAGTTTAAATTACATTAAAGCACCAACACAGCAGCACCAATGATGATAACAGTAAAAATCTCCATCTCAAATTGTTTTGAGTAACAACATAAAATACTGTAAAAATTGATGTGTCTAGGATTACCCGAGTATACTTGTAAGAAGCAGGAAAGAAGGTGATCTGAGGAATAGTATCAGATATTTGAAGTTTTTAAAAAATGAGAAGTTTCTAAAGAAAAAAGTGGAAGACTGAGGAGACAAGAGACATAAAAGCCAAGGGAGAATAGTATTTGAAGTATGTTGAAGTCACCTGAGAGAGCCAGAAGGGTGAAATATTTTACAATTATGAGATTACTAAGGTCCTTTTTTTTTTTTTTTTTTTTTTTTTTTTTTGTGGACTGCTATAGAGGTATTTGAAAGAGTCTAGCATGGAGGTGGAGAAAAGGACTTCTGATGCTTACTGCAAAAAGCATATTCAATAAAGCTGAAAGGGAAAAGGAGAGGGTAATCAGAAAGCAGGGAGTGGAAAAGCAGAGCCAAGATTATTTTTTCTTTTTTTTTTCTTCCCTAAGTCTTACTGTGAAAGAGGAGTAAGAAGAGACTAAGCTGCTGAGGAGTAAGCTGCAGAAAGGTCTTATAAGAGTTTGTGTCATGAAGTGAAGAATCTGTGGCAGGTAGATGAGCTGTAAGAGCACGGGAAGGCATCGGTGTTTGGCTGAGAGATGTGTTTGGCTAAGAGAAAGTAAAGTTGATGGTCCTTTCCATGGGCAAGAGGAGTTCTGAAGGAGCTACAAATGTGGTAAAAACATGAGGGAACAACACATGAAGCTGCAGATCAAGAAAGCTCATTGATACTGAGGTTGACATCCCAGATGAAAGACTGAGATGTAAAGAACCAGGAGGATCCAGAGTTAAAATCATAGGGCAAGGCGAGATATGAGATGGCAAGAAAGGTTGAGGTGAAAAGAAGTATCAGATAGAGTGTTGTGTAGAGGATAAAGAATGAGAAAGGGAAGGAGGAAAGACTTAGAGGAGACATCAAACTTTTCCACCACAGCCAAAAACAGGAAGGGGAGAGGGAGAAAAGGCTTCTGTGAGTGAAGGTAGCTGCAGACAAGAGACAGAGACTTAATCTTTGCCAGTAGGAGTTTTAATAGCTCCTGATGGAAAATTAGAAAAGCCTGCTTCCTCGGCTCCCAGAGGGAGAGAAAGGGAGGGAGACAGAATAAATTTAACAGTGTCTGTGAAGAATTTATATACAAGGGGATAGGAATCTGGCATAAGGAAAGAAGGTAGATTATAATCCTAAAGATTTTCTTTTCAAAACCTCATTAACCATATTCACAGCAAAGCTGAGAGAGATCGAAGCATAGAAGGAAGGTTTCAGGAGACACTACTTTAAAATATACCTGCCAGGATCCATCTCTCAGAAAATCATTTTAATTTCCCCTGATCTTGTCTGGATAGGGTTCAAAAGCCTTTTAAATCTTGTTTTGGCCTTCTGCCTTCATAATTATTTATTTCCTATGACTTTTATCCAACTCAAACTTCGGGGGCTATTTCACTGAGCTGTTTAAAATTTAGCTGAGATATTCCATCTTTCTTAGACCAATATCTTAAATGACTGGAACTCCATAATGGTATGAACCTTTCTGTGATAAGTGAAAGAAAACAGTGATGCTGGTTGTTTACTAAAAGCCTGGTGTCAGACAGGACAGTCTGACTTGTAGACAACCTTCAAACAGAGCTGGCAGCAAATGAGTCCTGTCCTGAAGACTTTTGATACAGTTCCACTTGTTTCATCTAAAACCAAGACTAAAAAGTAAAAATATAAAATTTAAAAATTCATATAGTAGTAAAGTTCTGTGAAAATTTTTGTTGTAATTCAAATTTTCAAAACATTAACCTCTACTTAGTCACACATTTTCCTCCAAAACGGAATTAATATCTCTGGAGCCCTTGAGGCAGAGCAGTGCATCTGCTGCAGATGACACCTCACAGAGGAGAGGTTTTCCCAAGTGTCATGGTAGGGAATTGTTATGTGGAAATATCATCACTGTTGCAGCAGTTATGTGGAAAACCCAAAGCTGTTCAGACAGAGAAGGACCTTCTAAACAGAGCAGAATATTTTTCTGTAGGAGTTCTAAGTAAGACATGTCCGCCTGATTGATGATACTGAAATTCCATACAGGTGTAAGTCCTGCTGGTTTTTATTTTGGCTTAAATCGGTATAAAGGGACCTTTCTGTTGGCACTGCGTAAGTTTATTGAAGCCAGTGAGTTGGTTTATAATGAACTGTAATGTTCGTATTTACGTTATTCACAAAAGCCTGCACAGGCTCAGGAAGCAAAGGATGGCTAAGGGGGGATTTCATAATCAAGGGAGGTTCATCAGAGCCTGTCTTGCCATCAGGAATCATAAGTTTACCCTCCACAAGCAAAGGCACAACTTATGTGCAGGGCTGAGTGCCCCACTGGCAGCAGTTTAACCACAGACTGGCCTAAACCACCCACGAAATCCCAGCCTCATAAGCTTTCCTTGGTCTCTGGTTTTTACTACATGGACAAGATCTGAGACCTGAGGTCCTCTGCTAAATGGAAGCAGAACTAGATGAGGTGTTGGTGTCTTTTTAAGCAAAGGAAGGAGGAGGAAATACTGCCTCAGGGAAGTAAATGTTCCTCACTTTATCTCATAAGATTGGTTAGAAATATGCTTAGTGGATCATCATGACAGAAACTTGCACTGCAGGTGGTTCTGCAAGTGTTGGTAGTTTTGAAAAACTTAGGGTTTGTGTTTGCCCTCCTAAGCTGTGGCATAAAGGTTTGATTTGGTTTTATCCAGATGACAGCTAATGTGGTAAAAGTACCTCCCTGCTAAATCTTGTCTTGAGACAGGGAGACTGTATTTAGTAAGAGAAAGCCACAGAGCTTTCCTTTTTAAGCATAAAAAGCTGCGTCTTTTACCATACACAAGAATTATTATACAATAAAAACACAGTGTAGATAAGGTTCGTAAGTTTTACCAGATGAAAACTTACTGACGTGAGCCTCATAGTGGGTACAGGGCTGATCTTAGTGAATCTACCTTATGACAAAACTACAGCACATTGGCTGTGCTATGCTTTTACCTCTGTCTGCAGAGGAATGTTGCCTGGGTGGGAGTGGGTAACAGAGAGGACCTATAAAAAGACAGTTTAGGTGAAGCCAGAAGTCTCTCCTCACCTGTTCCATGAGAAATCAAACTCTCTTGGTCTCTGCTGTTATTATTGCAGCAGGATTGGGAATTTGTGCCAATTATGCATCAACAAAATAATCTCTGTGCAACAGGGCTGCAGCTCAGGGAGAGGGAAGGAAAGCCTGCACGAGGGGATTGCTGCTAACACACACTTGCGTGTACAGCACAAACCTCTGCATTCTTAGACACATTAAAAGCAAAAAGCCCTGGCACACTGAGAACTTAGTGTAGGCTAAGCTGTAATGTTCGAACTCTGCGCAACGCTGTTATCCTATAATTTTGCCTCAGGACAGGCTTAGCCAAGCCTGCATACATTTATCCCTGTGAATAGCAAGTACTTCATGGAAAGCAGGAAGAAAACCAGGTGGGTTTGCTGGCCAGGGGACGTGGTTTCATTTACAAGGAACGAGTGCAATATCGAGTGCCTCAGTCCCTATTCCCTTGTTACTCACAAGTCTGGTTTTTGCAAAGGCACTTTCCAGGGCTTGTTGCTGGAATCTTGCATGTTGCTGACAACAGGGAGATCTGGGATGGTGGGCCACATTGGTTTGAAGTATGTCAGCTTAGCTGCTGTTCACCCGCTACCATGGGTAAATGCACTTAAGAGCCTTCTCCCTCTTTCACTTCTTCACTATTTTTCCCCCTTTTGGTTGTAGACAGAGGAGCCTTTGAAAGCTTTTGATAAACTTATGTAATTGGGTATGTTTTCCAAAGCACGTCTCTGTTCTTTCCGAGGGCTTAGCTAAGAACATTATTCCAATTCTTCTCTAGGCCTTCAAAAGTGCCGATCTTTTCAAACATGTGCAGTGTGAAGGATTACAAATTTGTTTTTCAAAGGACCCCAAATCCCTGCTGCTTTCATCAGTTCCCCTCCTTGTGCTCCCAGTTTTCTCCCCTCACCCCAGTCTCATAGCCCCAGCTCTGAGCTGCAGGATGCTGACACTCCCTCTTTTTCTGTCCCTCCACCTCTCACTTCTTGCTTCTGCTTTTCAGCTCCCCCCACTGCCCATACTCCCCAATATATTTTTTTTTAATATGAAACAAAAGTGCTGAGAAGCATTGCCATGGCAGCAGTGCTGCAGCGGGCCCTCCCCTCCATGTGTATGCGAGGTCTAAACTTTTAATATAATGGCCTGAAAAGAACAGGAAGGGGACAGCTTGAGGCAGAGAAAAAGAGTGAGGGAGAGTGCAAAAGCAATGAAAAGTGGGACAAAACCATTGGAAATGCATTCAGGCTGACATCACCACCCTTTCCCACAGTGGTCATTCACTTAGGAGGCTCCAGTGTCCATTCACTGGCTTAAAGCTAGCTTTCTAGAGCCCTGGGAGACCATCTTTCCCAGCCTGAATGCCTTTTTTGTTGTGAAACAGTGAACTGTTTCTGAAACCCTGCATAAAGGGCTGAGTAATTCACTGCAGTTGCCAGGAAGTCTGAGCCACTTGTGAGCTAACAATAGTTAACTTTATCTGCCGGCCCAAGCCCCCCTTCCAGCTGTAGGTCCTGAATTCTAATAAGGGCTTTACTCATGCCTCTGAGGTTATGGTAATATTTTATACATCTTTTTTCATTAGGACACAGTCATAGCTACTGTTGAGGCACCGGAGGCAAGTGCTGTCAAATGATGTGGGATTGGGGGGGAAAGGAGGGAAAAGAAGGAAAATAGCTTTTTATATCAGGCAGGCAGTTTGGTCATTTTGTACTAGAAATATAAACTTCATTTAGGCAAAACCAGGGATCATAATTTTTAAAAATTCACTTTACAAACCCCAGAGTCAAGCAAGACATTATGATTGTTTTCTATCTGTGAAACAACCTCAGCTTTCCATAATTTGTGGTTGCTGGTTTTATTTTTTCCTCTCTTTCTTCTCTGTCCCTGCACTGCAGGCATGATGGTGAAAAGTGAGTGAATCATGAAGGAAATAGATGAATTTGTTTGGGTTTCCCTTTTAATCCAGATTTGGATGTTGATGTGCAGAAAAATTCTTCACAGTGACAGCACAGCTGTGTATAAGCAGTGACACAAAACAGTGATTCACGCAGTGGTTCTTTGAGAGATGTGGATCATCAGTTTTTTTCTTTACCTTCTGAACCAGTTGCTTTCTTGATAACTGAAAAAATCAAGTGTAAGAGGAGTTCTAAATTGTCCCTTTGGCCTTCAGAAAAGGAAAAGAAAAATTGCTCATTCCTCACTTTTAAGCAAATGATCACTCAGAGTAGAATTTATTTCAGAGCATCACTGTGACCATTCCTGTCCAAAGTAAAAGACAGCACAGCTTGAACAATGCTTCCGTGTCTTTAGTGTCTGTGCCTTACTTGCTATGCCTTGAGAAATAGCATTAGAAACACCTGGATGGAAATAAAAGCACATATTTCAAGGTCCCACACAACACTTTATTAGTTTTATAAAAGGTGTTTGAAAGATGTGTACAGGTTTTGTAAAACTAAACCACAGAAATGTTCCTGATGTATTCTCCTATCACAGCACTACTTTTTCTTCATCTGTACTCATGACACCAAATTATGCCAGTGGGAGCTGCATGTGTGGTGGATGAGGTCACTGCAGGGTCACTGCATAGTAAATAAGTTGCTTGGCTTTTTGGTTAAGTTCAAGTATTGAATTGCTTTCATATCTTCTCTCCGAGTGACCTTTACCAGGGAGGAATACCATGCTCTGATGGAGTGACAGATTTGAACTGGCCCTTTTACTGTCTACCAGCAATGACTTCTGAGCTTCTCTGTGGATTTATCTTGCTGAGAAAGAAAAGCTGCTATTGGTGGGTGGAGGCTCATGACCCATATGTTGTGTGCACACACATAGGTACACATACATCCACCTCTCCCCAAAAACTCTCCTTTTCCCTAATCCAGATGAATTGTGAGAACAGTCAGATATCAGAATTGACAGAGCCCACAGGTAGCAGGCAGAGGGGAGAGAGTGGGGATGCAGGAGAGGCATTTTACAGAGACTTTTATTAATAGTGAACTAAAGTCATCAAAGCTATCCCCATGGTCCTGACTGAAAGCTCTAATCTACTGCTAGTGTGGCTTTCTCTCAGCATGGGCTGCTTCTACTCTTGAGATGAAACATGTGACCTGAAGCTGACTGTGTTGCATTTTGACAAGCCATTTAAATAAAATTAATCTATTTGCTAATCCTTTACAGGGAGGGAGTATAAATTAGAGGGACTAAAAGCATATGATGAAGAGAAAAGGAACCTAGCTTTCTAATGTACAGTGACCTTCAGGATTCAACATAAACCTTTACCATTCACAAATGAACATTTAATCTCATTCTGGAGATATGGCTGGAAGCAGTAAAAAAATCTGTCCACTTTTTTTACATGTCCAAATGCAGACCAAGCACTTTTGAAAGTCACAACCTGTGATCTGGACTTAAAATATGTCCCTTAATATATTAATTTGTCGAATGTGTCTGTATGATGCAATCACTCTCTAATCATCTCCTCCCTTTCAGAGCAATGTAAATACTCCAAGCAGCTATATGCCTCAACTAGAGGCAATATGGTTTAATTCTCTCACTTCACAGGATATCTACCCACCAAAAAATATTGAAGAAACACCATCAAATTTGGGTGTCATAGAGTACCAGGAAAAAGTCAAAATAAACCCTGAAAAATATACAGTAGCTCTCCTGTATTTCAAACTGATAGAAATTACTTCTTCTAGAGAAAGATAGTGACTGAGAATTTTTTTTAAATTTCTTGATAACCAGGTCAAACACTTTACACCCTGTGTCATGAAACCTCAAAACCTCATCTGTGGAGTTACCTGGGATGGAATGTCTCTGGGCTTTTATGTTTTACTTGTGCTTTCAAGTTCCATAAATCAGTCTCGTTTAATTCAGTGCCCTACCCAGCCCCTTTTGCCTCCTAACACTTTGACAACTGCTTTTGGTGACTTGTTTTTTTCTTATTGCTAAGTCTGGTTTCTCTTTCCTTTTGCTCTGACAGACCTTCCTCTTACTCTCAAAGTTTTAATTATTTATCAGGATTCTTTATCCTCTTCTGGCACCTGGACTGTGTCTCACTTGTTCTTGCTCACTCCCACTTCAAAGACTTCTTTGTTTCCAAGCCTCTCCTGCTGCACCTGGCTTTTTGTTGTATTAGACAGTTCTGACTCAGAAAGCCTCAGCATCCTGTGAAGGACCATCTTATCTCCCGGTAACGATGTTCTACAGCCCTAGAACTGTACAGAGTTACCTTGGAATCCAAAACTCTGGGGAGAACAAACAGTCACTCAGAGCTCTGTTCTTATGACAGTCTGTCCTGGGAGCAGAGAGGTTGCAGGTTTGCCTTTCCATGAGACTCCTGTGTGACAAGATCCAATATTTCTCCACCCATCTGTGGCCTGGGGACAGCATGGAGCCCCAGAACCTGAGCTGTAAGAACAGACTAACTTTTCTGGCACTGCTGTTCCATCAGACTTCAATGGTTTCCCAGGCTTTTCTACATCTAGCTTAAGAGAAATGGACTCTGAGCCAGAAATGGAAGGGGACCCTTGACTTAGTGTCAATAGTTCTTGAAACTGAGAGCCACAGCATTCCTTCTCATTTATACAAGGACCAAGTAAAAAAAAAGCTAAGAGAGTTTTATACACGAATAAAGGAAAAGTAAAACAAGTGAAAATCTCTGTTATATCCAGCATTAGCATACTAAAGTCACCGGCATGAACCCAGCATGTGGAGCTTGCTTGTTCATTAGCTGGATTGCTCTGTTTTGATGGTGCACTGGTTTAGCAGTGATGTAACACCTTCACAGTCAAACACTGTGAGCCGCCTGGTTTGAAAGACTGTAAGCATTTCCTTCAGGTGGCCAGGCAAGCAAAGTGAAATGAAAGCTGCTGGTGGGTGACAGGAATAAAAATACAGGATAAGAGAGTGTGATATTTCTCAGAGCCACACTGGGAACGCTGCAGGAATCCTAAAGAACACATCCAAGCTGAAAGGAGAGAGGAAGAATTTTTGGCGGGAGGTGATGCAAACAATTACTGTGCAAACACTAAGAGAAGACCTGCTTCTTGTTCTCTGGGGTTTTTTTAATGGCTCAGGGAATAGATTTGGCAGTTCTGTTTTCTAGTTTTTAACGCTCTGTCTCTGTAACACCACCAGAAAACTTGATGGAAAATACCACTTAAGAATTGAGCTACTGGTCCCTCATTCAGAAATGTGATGTTTGTCCAGCTGTTCTCTCAATTCATCTTTGCCAGTGAAGTTTAATTTCAACTGCATGTGTGTCTTTATAATTTCTGAAGCAGGAAATATTAATCACCAAATCTGATTGGTCTCATTGCTGCTTACCCCCAGGGCAGCTTGTTTAGCTTATGAAAACCAGTGTCAGTTGACATTGTCGTCCACATGGCTTGATAACTAAGAGCTGAAGATTGGCTATTTCCATTTTAACTAGACAATAAATACTGAGAAGCTGATAAACGCTGAGGTAGGGCAGATTTCAGCAGGGAGGTTTTATGAAATGAAGTTTCTCATTGGCCTCATACCCACCTATCACTATTTCCTATCACTGGAAAGGAGCTGCCTATGCTTATCCTTTTAATGTTTTTATTAAGAGATGTCAGCAAAAGATCAGAGAAGACTGTGCAGCCAACTGAAAAAATTAAGAGGGAAAAGGCTTATTGTTATATAAATGTCCTTTCCTCCCACTTTTGCAGAGCTGCTTGCTCTTGATCCTTTCAAAGCAGTCTCCCTTCAAGAAAAGAAGATGCTATTAGCTGGAATCATACAAAGAAGAAATTACAGCAGTTAGTGTTTTATGTTAATATTTTAATCCATTAATGCTATTATTACTTATCTACCACAAACTGAATGCTAGAGGCTTTTCAGATAGCAAACTCCGTGTCCTGGTGTATAGTGTACAGGTGATATATGCAAGAGGATGAGTGAGTTGGCATCTAATTAGGTGCTGGCATGTACCTGAGGAGATGGGCACTGGGCTCCTAGATCTGCAGAACGGGGGTAAGCCAGACTAAACAAGAGTTTTAAAGTTGTTTCACCCTCAGCTTTGAGGTATGAGGCCTGATCTCGGTGCATTACTTTTCCTGCTGGTAAAAGGAAAGCTACTGTGCTTTGTCCCTGTGTGTTTAGATTTCAGAAAGTGTCACAAAACATAACTTACTGTGTAGATAAGGACTACTTAGCATACTGGGACATGCTCTCATTAAAGGCCTTCGTGCACTGCTACAGCATGAGACCTCAATAAATGCATTTCTTTCTCTACCAGAACACCTTTTCATTTTCTGTACTTGGTTCCACAAACGAGGACTGAAATTTCATGTGTATTTTTAATGAGTTTTCTCCATATCCCCTTTTAATTTTTTTATTTTTTTAATTTGAAGGATGAATACTTTAAATTAAACAGAAATGGAAAGTAGACAAGTATAGTAGGGGCAAGGCTTACAATGCTTAGGATAAAGTTTATTGTAATTTCTTCCATTTTTCCCCTTGTGTGCTTCCTTGGAGAGAAGTTTGAATGGAAAACTAGGCAGAGTTGATTCTTAATTTCTCTGGTTACCACTGTAGAGGAAAATTCATTACACCTAATTGGCTAAGTAGGTAATACCTTCTGCTCTCAATAGATAGAATTTTCTAAACTGATGCACTCACCTCCCCTCTAACAAAATCTCTGAAAACTGGAGATATATGGTTGACCTGGTCCAGCAGGTCTTCTCCATTTTGTATGGGAGGACTGAGGTTAAGCTCCTCCAAAGGGTTCCTGCGCACACTTTCACGCTTCAGAGAGACCCCCTTCAACAGAAGCAGCAGATTAAAATCAGGGCAGAAAGGGAGAAGTAGCTGTGCTTCTTCTGAGCCTTCCCACCTGCTCCAGGCATTGCACATGCCAAAACAGAGGTGACACAAGAGCAGCAGGAGTGGACTCCTCTTTGCTTTTTAGGAGGATCAGGGCTGGTCCTGATGATCTGGAAAGAGGTTTTCCAAGTGCGCTGGGGCATCCTGTGGCTTCATAGACAGCAAAATGCTAAATAGGGAGGTCTTCAATTTTGAGTTTCATACAGTCCTTTCTGAAGCTGAATCCCTTGTGCTATAAACTCTGACATAAAAGACCCTGAGACCCAAGGTCCTCTGTAAGGACAACTGTGGGCAGCCGTCTCTCACTCCACTCCCTTGGGATTAGTTGCTGGCATATTGGGGAACACAGGTTGGGTGGCCACTGGCACTGACCACACCACCTCTATACAGATCTAGGAGATACAGATATATAAACATAGAGCCTGTGCTTAAACTGAACAACTCTGAAGTACTTTGGGTATGTGGTGCAATTCAGGGTTTGGTTTAGCTCAAACAAAAAAACAAACAAACATGCTTGGTTTGGAACAACTGCCTATGGCTGAACCACATTATAGTTTTGGCCTAGTATCTCTGACTGCAATCTAATATTCCTTTATACACAGGGTGACACCTGTGTGTACACACAGGCAAATGCAGAGAAGCCTCTGGAGAAGGTGAGCAGTCAAGTGGGGAATTCTGCATATTGGGAGCCCACATAGAGCCCAGTTAATGAATAAATAAAGGCATGCTGGCTTCTGACTGTGCCAATTTCTTAACCTTTGGGATCATTAACAATTTCTCTCTTCCACTGGAAAAAAAAAACAACAAAACAAAAAACAGCAGTTCCTGTATTTTTTTGAGACACAAGCAAAGCATTTGGCACCACAAATAAGCTCATAATTTGTCAGGCAAAATGCCCAGAAAAGTGAAAGCAGATTTCTCCCTCCAAGTTCCTGAATATCTTAGTGATCCTTTACTTGGTTTTCAAGCGCTGTTTCCTTTTTGTTTAATCACAGGTTTGGGTCAAGACACTCTTCAAAATATCATGCCCCTGTCCATGTGCATTTTCATAACCTTTAGTATGTTTAGTATGTTAGGACAGTTTCCTACTTTGCCAGCAAAAACAGACACCACACAGAAATGCCTACACATGTCCAGAGCAGCTGCTGAGTAGCTCTCATTTTTAATTTACCTACCATCCATCCATGTGTTTTTTTCCCTTATGTGCATCCACAGAGTTGACATAACAAGTATTCAAGAAGCTGTATTTGCTGCGAAACTGAGCAAAGGGAATTAGTTACAGTATGTGAACAATAACTTTATAAAGAGCTGTGGCTGATAAAGGCCACAGCTAGGCACAATGTTCAAGCCTCTTGAGAATGAAGTAATGCTGTTTCTTTCCCAAGAGACTTCTAGCCAAGGAGCCCAGTGGATTCTCAAAAGGGCTGAGGAAGCAGGTGGCACCCTGGGATAGGGTCTGCCTGCCTCAGGTTCCTTGTTGGAAATAAGCCTTTGGGTGCTCTCTTGGAACTGATCTGAGAGGATTATTGTGAATCCCCAACCTCTCTGAAGGACCAGCCTTCGCTGTCACACATAACCATCCAGATCAAAATGATACTTCAGCACACTGGCTTTCCAAGGGCTTGCTTACGTTATCTAGGGAGGCGGTTCAGGAAAGACAGTATCAGAGCATGGGGCTTTGCTGCCTTGCTGTGTGGCTGCTGCTGCTTCAGAGAAAAGTGATAGTTGTGTTTGCATCAAGTCACAGTAAGAAATTTCTGGCTGAGTATGGGGATAAAAAGAGAAATGTGAGAGTAGTTCAACAGTGAAGCAAGTGCCCACCAAGGCTGTGCACTTTCTGTTCTGGGACAGCCAAAATTCAACTGGACAGGTCTCAGCAACCTGCTTTAAACTTACCCATGCTTCAGTGGAGTTTGGACTGGAGACCTCCAAGCCCCATACAACCTAAACTGTGCCATGATTCTATAAGAGAGGACAAGATGAGCCTCTCCTTTACACTCCTCTACCCTCCTATATCCTCTCCCCTCCTTCCCTCTCCCTGTGCATCTTTTGGATTAGTGTTTGAATACTTTTCTGCTATAAAGGAAAGTTTTGAAGGTAAGTCATCACATCCACACCTGATTTAGAGGAGAAATACACATCCCAGTGGCAATTTTATACTAAATTTTCAATAATAAATTACTTACTAAAGACCATACAGTACATTGACAGCAGAGTATGACTCTGACCTGGTAGTCTGAGCACTAATAGTTTGTGAATCCTTCTGTTTCTCGGAGGAAAGAAGGACATTTCTCAGGGCAGCCTCTGTGAGGAGCCTGCCACCATGGTGAAATGGCAGTTGTGATTATTCTGTGTAAACCACCTGAAAAGGGGCAAAAAATTAACCTTTAAAGTAACCCCTACTAATCACATTAAAGGGAAAAGAATGGGATAGTTAATTTTGTTTGATAGACATTAGGGAAATAATGGACTCCAGTCTTTTCCATTAATAAAAACTTTATTTAAATTTCCTTACATAAAAGTTTTAATGTTTAATTTACACCTATTTATTGGATTCCAGATGAACTCATCTTTGTTATCAGCTTTTGCATTTGCTTTTGGGATTCTCTTTTCCCTTCCCTTCCCTTCCCTTCCCTTCCCTTCCCTTCCCTTCCCTTCCCTTCCCTTCCCCTTCCCCTTCCCCTTCCCCTTCCCCTTCCCCTTCCCCTTCCCCTTCCCCTTCCCCTTCCCCTTCCCTTCCCTTCCCTTCCCTTCCCTTCCCTTCCCTTCCCTTCCCTTCCCTTCCCTTCCCTTCCCTTCCCTTCCCTTCCCCTTCCCCTTCCCCTTCCCCTTCCCCTTCCCCTTCCCCTTCCCCTTCCCCTTCCCCTTCCCCTTCCCTTCCCTTCCCTTCCCTTCCCTTCCCTTCCCTTCCTTTCCCTTCCCTTCCCTTCCCTTCCCTTCCCTTCCCTTCCCTTCCCTTCCCTTCCCTTCCCTTCCCTTCCCTTCCCTTCCCTTCCCTTCCCTTCCCTTCCCTTCCCTTCCCTTCCCTTCCCTTCCCTTCCCTTCCCTTCCCTTCCCTTCCCTTCCCTTCCCTTCCCTTCCCTTCCCTTCCCTTCCCTTCCCTTCCCTTCCCTTCCCTTCCCTTCCCTTCCCTTCCCTTCCCTTCCCTTCCCTTCTTTTTTTCTTTTCTTCCTTTTATTTTTCTTCTTTTTCTCATCTTGCCAGTAACTTCTAGGGAAGTTTTCATGCTGTAGGACATTGCTGCAGTCAGGATAGCTGTAAGAGTGAGATGCTGGCTGAGTTGCGAGCAGACACGGAGATGTTTCCACTTTGTGAGCCCCCCAAGCTGCTTGCACACCCCACTCGATGCTGATCGGTAGCTAGCAGCACATAATTAATTCATTAATTAATTGTGCCATAATGAGATGCATGGATGAGGTGGCTGCTGCAGGGGTGCTTTAGGGAGCAAATACAAAGCCAAGCCCTGCTGCCATGCAGGCACAACCTCCAGAATGGGGCACTCGCCCTGCACCCTTCCCCAAAAAGATTTTCTTGAAATGAAGGATAAGTGCCTCATAATGGGACACTGGGGGTAGAGAGAGGGAGGGTGGAATGGGGATTTTTTTTTTTTTTGATCAGTGTTAATTTTATTGCAGAAGAATTTTTAAGTGTCTTCTTGCCGCTCTGGATTTTCATTTTTCCCCCTTCCTTGAAGATGTGAAATTTTCTGAATTGTGAAAGACACGGGTCCTTACTCAGGTTTTCAGGTCAGCAAGAAATCCATGATCGTCTAAGATGAAATCGCTGTGACTTTTCCCAGGATTAGTTTGTGATATGCCACATTCAGGGAATGCATCGCCTGCACCTTTGAAGCTGAAGGATGAAGTCGAGGGAATAGTTTTGGATTTGCCTGCATGGCAACAGTGGCTTACTCGGCCAAAAGCTTGTCAAAAGGGAAATCACAAATTATTTCTGAAGTTGATTGTATAATTCTGTCAGACAGAAAGGGGAAACTACAGGCCCACTTCTCTTTCACGAGATGTGATTAATTTCCATTGTTTAATCACTGCTGGGATGTGTGTCAGGTGGGGATAGAATGGGACAGGTAGGAGAGAGGACTCAGTAACGGGCAGCCATTTATGATTATCTCTAATCATAAATTTTCCTCACTGGAAGTCACTAAAAGGTCTTGGCTACAGGATAATGTTCATACACCTATTTTCTCCTGCTGTAAACAACAAAACATTTTATGTACAGAGTACAGAATATGGATTGTCATGTCAGGACTCCAGATTACTTCACTCCTTACGGTAAAGTGCTGCAAGTCTGGATTTGAGAGGTAGCTCGTATTGTGCTGCAGGGTCTTGACACAGCAAACAAATCTCTGTAAAAATGGAGACACCTTCCCTGTGACAGGAGTGCCATTGCCTGCACAGCCTGCAAAGCCTGTGTAATCGGTCATGGGGATAAAGGACAGAAATATTTCTAGATGCAGCACTTTCCTGCTGATTTCAGGATTGTCCTACAAAGTAATATGACCAGCCTCACCAATTCAGCCCTTGCATAGTTCCCTTCTTCTTGAGAACTTGCCTTTCTTCAAAAAAGAACAATATCTGTCAAGGACAACTAATCCCTATTGCTTGCTCTCAGGGGGTCCTTTCATGTGGCAAGAAAAGACCACAGCTTAGCTGGGTGAAGTGGACTGATGTTCTAATTTTGTTCTTCTGCTTTCCATTTGCTTTACAATCTATTTAGGATTAGAAAAGTACTTAGGAGATGTAATTCTCCTGAAATGGAGTTTCTATCAAAAAACCCCCAAAAATGTCATGACAAGGAACAATCTTAAAAAGTTTGAAACTTCTTGTTTCAGCAGTCTTTAATGGAATACTACGTAAAAAATAGCCCATGAAATTGCTTTGTTTTGACATTTACCAAATGAAACTTTTGGACCTTTTGTGTCAAAATAGCATTTTTCATTTCAAAAGTAACCTAAATGAGAAGGAAACAAAGTTTAACAAGGGAACTAAATACCTGGAGATTGAAGCATTTTGGGTTGAATATTTTGATCTGAATTACCTCATCAAGAAACTCAAAATAATTTACTGTAATCAGAATGGTATTTTTCTGATTTGTCAATAGAACAAAAATAATAAAACCATCTCTTATACACCTCAACTTTAACCTGAGGATGAAAGAAACATTTTTTGTTTTGCAGCAGCAGCAGAACATGTCAACATAGTAAAAGAGCTACCTAAGATGCTTCTAATTTCTTTGGTGAGTGGGTGCAGGTCAGTTGAAAAAACACAAGGACAGCTTACTCAGCCCCATAGCTTTTGTTGACATGAGAACTATACCTGCAGATTGTAAATGGAACATTAAAAAAGATAGTCTACAACTAAATTTCTGAAACAAGAGGCACTACTTATGGCCACCAAATCTTTTTAGCTCTTGTCTTCTTCCAGCGAAACACAGCCCTAAGAACTTTATTTTTGTTGCTGAAGGCCTGTGTTACTGACCTGGTCGCCTCAGCTTCCTTGGGGCTCTTACCACATGCTCCTCACTGCTGTGGCTGCTGCCCATGTGCAACGAGCCTGGGGGCTAAAAATACCCATTACTAATGCTACAGCATAGCAGCAACATTTTTTTCTCTGTATGAAATCCCTCCATGTGGATTGTGTTACCATCCCACCTCAGCTAGCACATGCCGTCTGGGATTAACTGGCCCATGAAACTCAGTCCTGGCAAGAACCAGTGCAAACCCTATTCTACCCACACTCCAGAGCTGCCCTTGAGGGCATTTGGAAGGCTCAGAAGTGCTCCTCTCAAGTGCTTCTTCTGGAGGTTTGTTCCACACAGTGGTCACCATCTATTTTACTTCCCCTCTTCAGGTATAGTCCAGACTTGGCAAGAGGGGACCATCAGTGTCCCTCTCCTCAGTCCTCATAGCCACTTTCCCTGCAGGCTCCCTGATATTTGAGCTCTGTTGTAGTTCCCCTGCTTAGTGCTGTCACACAAACTTTCGCATGAGGACTTTTCTCCTTCTTTCTTTGGAAGCCTTTCACATCTTTGGAGGAATGGGATGGGGACTTGGTGAGGCAGAAGTGTGGAGATAGAGCAGGGGACGTGTAGGAAACTTAACTCTGTGTAGGTTATCCCATCCAGACACTTTGTCACTCCAGACACTTTGTCACTCCTTACCCTGTAAATCTAGAGTCTTACCAGCATGAGTAGAGGTTCCTTTTATATCTCTGCATGAGGTTAAAATTTGTGATGTCCTTGCCATTGTGTGTGCATGTGTATAAATACGTATAAAAGTAGCCATATAGATGCTTATAAACTAATGAAGTTCAGCAACTCTGTAAAATTAGGAACATACATGTCTCTGTAGTAGCTTGGAAAAAAAAAATGATGCAGGTCTTAGCCCTTTCAGGCGATCCTTTCTTGTTGCAACAATTTCTGTGAACAGGGTGGACGGAGGGACTGGGTGACAAGAAGTTCATGATGAGGTATGGGGCCCTTCATTCTCAGCTCTCTGGTTGAGGTGTGACTCCCTCCAGCAGCATCTGCAGCTTTATTCCATCAATAACAGTTTTTTATTTGTGTTATTTCTTCTGGACAGAGACCTCTCACAAACTGTCAGACCCTTTGTTCTGAGCTGAAGTCCCCTTTAGAAAAAATTTTGTGAACAGAGTATAGGAAAGATGATATTTCTTTCTTTTTTGTAGTTAAGGGCCAAGGTAACCTGGCACCAAGGGCACAGCTTCACTTTCCCTTCCCTGTTCAGTGAGGGCTTTGGGATCCTGGATATATTTGCAGTATGTTTCATGGACACTATCACTGGGTGTATAAAAGAGCAGTTTATTACAGCAAAAGCTCTGCTTATAGCATGGTGCCCGCAGTGAGCTCACAAGGATAGCTGGATTATTAAGGGATGTAAAAAAAGCCTTTTAGAAGTGTCACTCCTACACAGTAGGGTACAGCAGGAGGTGCACAGCAGCGGTCTGTGTGTCTCTCACAGCAGGGACTGTTGGCACAATGGCTTCTGTTTTTGCTGCCTGTTCAGTATTATTTGTTTTATGTTGATACTGTCAATGCACTTAAAGAGATTATATATTTTTCCCATGGCATAAACAAAATGACTTGCATTTTGCAAGGAGAGTAATGGTAATGAGAACTCAGGCTTCAAGGGGAAATGATAGTAAGGTTGACAGCAAGGAGAAATAAATCTTGTACATTCAACTTAGTCTGAGCTGACTGTCATTTCCTTAAATAAATTAATAAAGTCAAGTCCCCCTGTTCTTACCTTATGAGGACGGGGAGAAGAGGGAATGAGCTGTGACCTTGTGGCAGGCAGTGTTTTTAGTAGGTGATCTCGTACCATTAGCTCGAACCAAGCTTCAAGGAAGACATGAATTTGGTGGTCCTCAGGCCGATGTCAAACCTTTGCCCTCCCCCTCCCATCTACTACTCTGCAGCAGTCCAGAGCTAGACATGATTACAGAGGATGATGTAAGGACTCTTCTGAAGCCAGCTGGGCTTAACAGGTCACTTCAGAAACATCTCCAGCCCTTCTCCCCTACCCACTGCCACCCCTCCCATTCCTTGCTGAGGTGTGTAGCCATGAGCAAGACTGAAATGGGGAGGGGGAGTCATGCTATTAATAACTCTGAATCACTGCTCCCTGGAAGATGCTGAGCATTTGTTTATCCTTTGTTCCCAGGGGACAACATACTGTATGTTACAGCCATTTGTTGGTTTGGTTTTCTTCCCCACCCAAATGCAGAACAGTGGCAGCTGAGCCGCTGCATGAGAATAGCATTAAAATATGTAGTGCAACATAAATAAACAGAAATAGACAGCCAGGAAGCTGTGGTAATCACTGCTTTGATGTAGCATGAATTATGATGTGTGTATATATGTGAGCGAGTGCGCGGGGGCGGGGTTTCAGGGTTTCATGTTTCTGGCTGTGCTTGTTTTGACTCAGCTGCGGTTGCTCTGGGAAGAGAGCGAAGCCAGCCTGTCCTTTACCTATCTCCACCTTCGCACTGACAGCTGTGCATGTCCCTTGGCTCAGAGGAAAGGGATCCCATCCTCCACTGCCTGTTCCCTTGGCGTCCCTGCCTCCTCCTCCTCCCTGTCCCCTTTGCCCCAGTAGCAGGGCAGAAGGGGCAATCCTGGCTGTCTCCCAGGTCCGGGTCACTCTTCCTGCAACCTAGAGAGGCTCCTCTTACATCCTGGGCTTCAACATCACCTTCCAGGAGTAGCTGAGTTATGTTTCTACGGTCTACGTGAGGCTGTTTTTTTTTTTTTGTTTATTTATTTATTTATTTTTTTTTTTTACTGATTTCCTGCTGCCGCTGGGATAGTGAAAAAGGCAATGGTTGTGTTAGCACAGACAGATGAAGTTATTAACAACTCGGTGTCATGCTTCCCTCAAGATACCGAAATTAAAAAGGTGGCTGTTGCAGCCTAGTGCTTGAGACAAGTAAGATACACACAGTAGCTGAAAAGAGAGGAAAGCCAGCAGAAAAAAAAAAAAAAAAAAAAAAAAAAAGGTAGCGCGGGTGTTTCCTTTTTGATTATCTCCTATCAGCTTCCCAGGGACTCCTTTAGCTGGCACAGCAAGCTGCTTATTTCGAATTATCTCCCACCCATCCCTGCTATAGCAGCAAGACAGCTTATTAAAACAGCCTAGCTTTCTCTTTGTGCTTTTTGCATTAATTTTTTACCCGGAGCCAATAGCCTCCCTCTGAAAAACTTGTTTGGTCTGAATAGCCACAAATGAGTCTAACAGTGCTTAAGTGCTGCTCGGGTTCAATGAATTCTCTGACCTTATGATAATTTCGGTGGCGCAGGGCACCAATAAATGCCAAAAGCTGTCCGCCAGTCGGTAAGCAGGGATGGGGAGGAGATAATTCGAAATAAGCAATTCCTGTGCTAGCTAAAGGAGTCCCTGAGGAATAAAGATGCACCTTGGTAGAGCTGAGTTAATGCTGTAACTAATCTCTCCCTGACTCAGCAAGGAACTGAGGGATGTGCTTAACTTTATTCACAAACTCTAAGAAGTTGGTGAAACAGATGAGGTCTTGTTGCTGTGTGGCATAGCTGCACACTAATAGATACATTAAAAAATGCTGTCACAGCGCACCTATATTGCCACACATGGTAATTAGTCAAATTGCAAGACAATTATCATTCCAATGCTGAGATTGCTGACTTGCACTTGCTTCACAAATGCTGGAAACACCTTCCTCATTCAGAACTAGCAGGCCTAATTCTGTGTTATGTTGTAGCTCCATTGCCCTCCAGCAACACAAAAGGCCTGAAGAGGCTAGAAATAGCCTCTGGAGAGCAATCTCTGACATAAGATGTTCATTCCAGCCCATCTGTTGGCATGCAACAGCTCCCCAACGCTAGCTCACTCCAACTGTCTCACCAACCTCTGCCTGGGGCCCTTGTTGGGAAGGGGCCATGTGTTTGACACATACAAACAGAGAGCACTGCCTAGCAGTAGCTCAAAAGCAGCTTATGGTCCTAGGGGCTAAATTAAACTCAGTTCAGGAGACAGTAATAATTCATGAAGCGCCCCTTCCCTCACTCCTATCCACCAAATAGCATCTCCTCC
The DNA here is from genome assembly GCF_050655825.1 of Lonchura striata. Classification (NCBI taxonomy): domain Eukaryota; kingdom Metazoa; phylum Chordata; class Aves; order Passeriformes; family Estrildidae; genus Lonchura; species Lonchura striata. The sequence continues at coordinate 77,285,449 of NC_140705.1, read as the reverse complement.
TCTTCTGTTCACTAGTTATCCCCCAGGAGATCCTTGCTAGCCCTCGCTCCTGCGGAGGGGTTGAGTGCAGGACTAGGCAAGGAGCCAGTGATGGTATATTTTGGAAATGGTGGTAAGCAGGAGAGGGAAGGGAAAAGCAGGCTGTGTCTTCTTCATTTCAGTGAGCATCTCCATGCACAGAGTGGCAGAATGAGCCCTAGGAAGCCCATGGTGAGCCAGCCCCTGTTTCTGGAGCTAGCACAGAAAAGTGGAATGTCTCTGCCTTCATTCCAGTGTGCCAGCTCACAATGAATGGGCAGAGGGTTTTGGGTAAGAGATGGGACTCCTTGTGTTTTAGAGTCACTAACCACTCCCTGCCTTTTGCTCAGGACAGAAATGCTCTCCTATCTGGTCTTTCAGGCAGCCTGTGACTCTGTCCTCCAGTGGGGATGGAGCTGTTGGTTCTTTCCCACCATGGGACAGTGATGGCCCTGGGTTTTCCATCACTGTCATTGTCACTGAAGTGCAGAGCAGAAGGTTGCCCCACTGTCCACCTGCCAGGCACCAGTAGTTCAGACACTGGGTGCCCACTTCTCCTTCTTCATTTGGATGTTGCTCTCAGCATAAATTCTACTTTTGTTATGCACAACATTTTCAAAACAAGAATTGTATAAACATGAGAAATAGCCACTGCCCCTGACTTTAGATTGCGTTTCACTCGTTATAAAGATTGGACTTGATAAACTAACAGTACAAAATAGCTTCTCCTAAGTCATATCTCTTTTTATATTAGCTTTACAGGCTCAAGCCACCCAAGAAGAACATGAGGGTTTTTAATGCACTTTCTTGATCTGAGGAAAAGATGAACATAACGGGATTTTGTAGTGCAAGAGTTGTTTGACATTGCAAGCCTGATATAATAAATTATTCTGCTCATTTCTGTAAGTATGTAAAGCATATGTAAACCAGCCCAAATGTCAGTATATTCAGACTTTTTAGAGTTGTAAATTTCTTTTGCATTGCAGAAGAAAAATACATTATATTAAATGAAAAATTATTGACACTCCTGTTCTCACTAGCTGAAATTAATGAAAGCTTTATCATTGTCTTAAATGAAGTGAGAATCACACCATTGCAGTCTGTTCAGTGTCATAAAGTTTTCAAGCTGCCAGTTTCCTTTTGGTGTGTTAATGGCTTTTTTTTATGATATTTGATGCAGATGAATTTGTATAGTTATTTATTCTATTTTGCAATTAATTGCAGTCATTGAAATATGTTTTATCTTACACTGGGGTTTTATTTTATATGGTGAGGCCATAATACTTCCATTTTTTGTCGTATTTGAGAGCTTTATATTTGCCCAAAAGATGTAAGTATGGCAGTTAATGACTGGATGCAAATTCAGTGTTCTGCTTTCAGATGGTTTATTACATTCAGTCAGTGTCTTTACTGAGTAGAGGTTTACACTTTAAGGCTTTTTATTTTTAAATTTTAATCTTCTGACATATTATTACTAGGATTTCAGATAAATCCAGTATTTTTATACTCCACATTTTTTGTTCTTATTTACTGTGGTTTTTTCATTTTCAAGGAATAACAAGAATTAAATGTGTGTATAAAACAACAATACATCATAAAACACATCGCATTTGCTTGAAGATACTGCTAGCATGAAAATATTAGTAGTTATAAATCCATTTCCAAGAAAATTTACTATACTTCTCTGATTCAACCAGCTGTTCATTAAATGGAAAGATACTTTTTCTAAATTGTCTAAATTTTAAGGTCATGTATCTCCTTGTAATGGTTCTGTCTTTGAAGGAGCATTCTTCCAGTTGTTAATCTAGCTCTCAAAATAGTCTTTTCTACTGTTTATGTGCATACAGATGAAATTTGTATTCACAGACAGAGCTAAACCAAGGCTTATATTCTTTTCTCCCTGAAGATCTACTTTCCCACCTTTTAGATGCTTCTGCTTTAGAGATGTGGAAGTGCATGTGAATGACAGCAATTGAAAAAGCAGCCAAAACTGCAGATTTCTGGTATTTCTCTGTCCTTCACACAGCTCTCATTGGGCTCCTGAACTTGACAGAAGTTTGGCCATTCGTACTGTGAATACCTAAACCTAGGTAAGCTAGAAAGCATAAAAAATAAGATGTGCTACCCCTTGAATAACTGTTTATAATATATGGAGGGGAATAGAGCATTACATTGTGGGGGATCTTTACTAGAGTTCCCAAGGGGATTAAGTGACTGATCTTAGAATTATGGCAATACCACTGGCATTGCTATCCTGCTCAAAGGCTCCACTGGGCAAAGAGCTGGACCTCTATCTAATCAAAGGCAGCCCACCTGGTAAAACTGAAAGCACTTACGCTGATGCAGGTGACAGAAATGCAAAAAACACTCCTAGTTCTGACTGTCAATAGCCTCTCTACAATCATGCTAGTGTCTGGGTTTTATTTCCTTAAACAATGTGGGAGTTTTGGTGGTATTTTTTATAATAAATATTGAGTGACAACTTACCCCCAAAAGTAAGATTAGAATTTATTCAGGAATGCTCTTCTATTTAGTAGTTTTTAAATGAACACATAAATTAATAGACAAGGTTGTTAACAACTCTGAAATAAAATTAATTTGTTGATGTAAATTGTTACTCAGCAGGAATTTCATGTCTGCAAAATAGCTGCAGTTTTAGTTGCTGAAAGTCACAGTGCCTTAAATAAGTAATTTCCTTAAGTTCCATGAAATAGCTTATAGATTTTTTTATTTAATGTTAATATTTTATATAATTTTAACAACAACATAATTTATTTATATTAAAATATATATTTATTAAATTTTATATAATTTCATATTTTTATACTGTTTATATTATTATAATTATTTAAATAATTATTTTAATTGCTCTTCCTTCATAAAACAACTTCTTCTAGACACCAGGCTCCTGGGAAAATTGAAAGAAAAACAGAAAAAAGAAATCACTCTAAAGCACCCACTCATCAGCCCTGTATCATAAGGTTAAAATTCAGAGATGATAATAAACTTTGCTAAAAAATTAAAGCATGTTTAGCCATGTGGCAACAACTGATATTTGAACATTGTAGCAAATATATGATCCCTGAGTTATAGAAATTAAAGGTCAATAATTCAAATACCACTTATTTTATTTGACTCACATAATTAGTGGCCATTACTACCTATTTAAACTGATAGGTAAATGTTTATTTACTATTGCATCAAGTCCCTAGAGGAGCACAGTCTCAACACACTGATGTATCTAGCAGCAGAAAATGCCCACACTGAAATCAGAGGTGTCATTGCAGCAAGGGCAGAGACACTGCTGCCCTTGGGGTGCCACTAGAAGGATGCTCTGCATGTGGTTCTTAGTACATAGCACCTACCTCTGCATGCACTTGCCATTTCCAGGCAGATCGGTCCAATTTATCCCGAACTCCCAGAACCACGTTGCGCTGCTGCCACTGCCCAAACTGATTTCCTCAATTCTAGTGCAAGGATGTCTGTGCTGGCTGGCATCATGACTCTTGGCTCCATGAACACGCCCATAGAAACAAAAATGCACCAAGCCTCCCTTTTTAAAATGCTTGCACAAGATTTGCAAGATTTGTGCTGTGGAGACCACTGATGAAAGATGCTTTCTGTCAATGGACAGACAAACCATGGAAGCATGGATCCAAGTACAGGAACTGCAGTCCCAGCTGGCTCTGGGGAATGCAGTGACTTCCCTGCTGTCCATACTAGTTTGTTCAGTGGCTTACCCACTAACAATGTGATTGTGCAGATCCTTGTTTGTGAAGACAGTTCAGTAGCCTCAAGTGAGACTGTTTGCAGAAAGGGTGGGATTTTCCTGATACACACAGCTGAACTTTAGGAATTGAATGGGATCCAAAGTCACATGAGATAGATCCAGTCATATGTCCAGTGGATGAGCTGGTGTGAAGTCAACTGCTGCTCCTGGCTGGTGGGAAATTTCTATGAGGATGGAAGGACAAGGCATAGCAATTACTTGTTCTTTTTAAACATGATTATTTATAATTAATGATTTTTATTTTATTACCAGGAGAATGTAAGGTAAAAGAAATTATTCGTAAGGCTCATCTTCCCTTATCTCTGCAATTCTTTCTTGGGCTCACTGGTGGTATAATTTATGCTTGTTTCTCCATTTACTGCAATTGCCCTTTATCAGAATTCAGGCTATGCTTTGCCAGCTGATTCTGATAGCTGGAAGTAATGCAAAGAGGATGTTTTTAAAGTAGATTATTACAGGGAAAAGAATGATTTTCTATCACCATGATGATGTTTGCAAAGGAGATCTAAATTTTCTTTCAAACGATACTCCAACTGCTTAATCCTCTCACCTCTATGAATATTTATACATACAAGATTCCGAGTTACCTTTCCTGTCACCCCAAAACCAAACATATTGATAAGGTAATATGTAATGAAAAAGAGTTTTGACTTGAGAATTTTTCTCATTGGTAGAGAAGAAGATTTGAAAATAACTTAAATTATAAGCTGAATAAACATAGCTTAATAAGCTTCAATGTCAGGGTCATATCTGTGCCTGATGCTAAGAGGGATAGTATTTGAGGGTGACAGATGAACATTCTGTTTTCTTCTGGTCATAAAAATCTATGAGATCATATCTCTTAGCTCTGGAAAAGTGCAACACTTTTCTCTGAACCAGCCAGAGCTACAGAAAGGCATGTCAGACCTGGTCCTTTAAGGGCACCTTGAAAGGCCTGAAGGAGCTGTGGTAACACCATGGTGATTAAGTCAATGGGAATACTGCTAATGTGATAGTTACAGAGTTCAAAGTGGCCCTTCAATGCAGCACAATGAGAAGCAGTCTTAAGTATTTTGGGAAAACTTCCTTCCCCAGCTGCTGCTGTCAGGGGTCCTGTGTGTTGGGAACTGATCTGGCTATGAAGGTTCAAGATGAGCAGCTGCCCTTGAGCATGCTTGCATTTACTTGCGTTTGAATTTGGTGCTCTGAGAAATATGGAGATGCATCCAAAGCTCAGCCTCCCAGCCCTGGATGAAGAGGGAAGTCAGCATGGTGCAAATGGATATTGCCAGCCACGTGCTGGGGAGGAGAGGCTGTGTGACTTCTGTCCCAGGTTCTGCACTAAGTGCAAGGACCTCCAGACAGAAGCAGTGCTGGCCACCTCATTCCTCCTGCCAGGGCACCAATTTGCAAACATTATCCCTAAGCAACAGGAGATGAGCTAAGCCAGATGAAATTTGGCCAGTTCAGGTGATAAAGCACTTTGCTGCTGCAGAGATCATTATGAACCTCACAGCCCTTTCTGGACCTAGGAGATAAACAAGGGAATTCATTAAATGCATTGGCTTATTAAGAGTGACTGACTTGCCTTCAAGATTCAGTCTACTTCATTTGTTGCTCATCATAGATAATTGTAGATGATTAAGGATATGAGTGCTATCAATTTTCCACAAATTAGGTAATCACCACTGTCCTTGTGTCTTGTCCTAATGATTTAGATTTGAAAGTTCTGATTTACAGTGACATACAATATTTTAACCTTTTTAATTTTTTTTTTTTTACTTTTTTTTGCAACTGCCTTGTCAAAGATACAGGAAAGCAATTTTTATTTCCAAGAAAAATTCCAACACAGTAAATTTCAAATTTGAGCCCACTTCCAGTAGTAGAAATGTCCCCGGAGTTGGAGGTACAAATCCAAGAGTCAATAAATAGCTAGTTGTTGGAACAAGTAACTCAAAACCCCAAAAGCAGGGAAAAAAGTTTCTCAGATCAGTGAATGGGTGCTGTGTCAACCTTTAAGTATTTACATCATCTGAACAGTACCAAAAATATGAAAAAGTTAATGATGATCATGTTAAAGCTATGAAAATGGAGAATAACTTGAAAGTGAAGAGAAATAGAAGAATAGAGGAAAATAATCAAATGCTTAAAAGGCAGCATGTTAAAACAACAGAATAGAGAAGGCTGTTAGAAGTAAAATACTCATCTGTTTAAATGTGGAAATCCTGTCCAAAAGAGGAAAATAAAAGACAAGTTAAATTCATCCTGTTGAACACAGAACTCTAATGAGGCAAGCCAAAAAAAGATTTTGAAGAGCAACTTCCTACAGGCATAAAAGTGACTAATAAGAAGTTTCTCAGAAACAGGAAGCCTTTTGGAAAGTCAATGGACTGAGAGATGATTAAGGTGCAAATAGGATACTCCAGGAAGCAGCGCTGTGGTGAGAAAGCTAAATGAATTATTTGCATCAATGTTCTCTTCAGAAGAGGTCATGAAGGTTTCCACACCTGAGCCATTCTTTACAGGTACAAGCCTGAAGAGCACTCAGAAATCGAACTGTCAACAGAGGAGATTTTCAGAGCAATTCAATAAAATGAGCAGTAGCAAATCTCAAGGACCAGGTAGCATTAAACCAAGCATTCTAAAGAAGCTAAAATATGAGACTGCTAAACTACTAATTTCTGAAATCACTCTTGAAAGTGGAGAAATGGCAAGTCGCAAATATGATGCTATTAAAAAGGAAAAAAAAGTTTAAGGAGCAGAACAGAAAAACTACTGACCGGTAAAATTGATTTCTGTAACAGACAAATTGGTAGTGATCATAGAAAATAGAATTGGTAAACACATCATTTTTTAGAGCGCAAACATGCTTCACAAATCCATTATCATCCTTTGGGGGAGTTAATGAGAATCAGACTAAGGGCATGCTGCCTGATATACAGTGGACCTGGGTTTCCACATAGTGATTCACATTACCAAAGGTCCTTAAAGGAATTAAACAGTCATGGGATAAAAAGGAGGTCCCATCACATGGTTTAATACATGACTAAAAGAAAAGTAACAAAGATTAAGGATAAACTGACATGCTTACAAAGAGGAGAAATGGGGCTGGATTGAATCCCACAGGGCCCCTGCTGGGACCCATGCTTTTCTGAATTAATTTTGATACAGGAATGGGGATGAAGCCAGCCTATGTTCCAACTTTCTAGCTTTCAACTAGAAAAAGTTCTCTGATCAGGAATACAGTTTAATTTGAGTACAGACTGAACAGGTTGGTGCATAGGCCTTTATGACAAGGAGACCATTGCCAGGCTTGTGTTGAGATTTTGTGTGTTTGTGAGCAGGCTTCAAGAGAAAGGAAGAAACTCTTTCTTAGGTTAGAAACTGCAGTAATAGCAGGCATCAGGCATATATTGTGCATGCCTCAGACTTGACAGAGCTGTCAGATATTCCTCTTGTGTATGTCAGGCAATTTTAATGATAATATTGACCCTCCACCAGCAAAGATACTTGTTGACTGAGGATGGGAGAAAAGAAATGATTTACCAATCTATAGACCAAGATGTCAGAAATATGATACTACAAGAAGAAAATTTTTATAATTGAAACATCAGATTTTCACAAATTGTTACACTTAAGCATTTTTATTACTCTCTTCTCTGAGTCGAAGCTCTCTGTATGTTAAATTTGGCTATCTGAGAAATTCAGGTATTTTTTTTACTGCAGGTATATGAAGATAATTAATTGTCAAAAGCTAAGTGTCACAAATTTTCTCTGCTTTCATTTAGTGAGGCTTTTCAGGCACTCTGAGTCCTTAACCCATGAGAACCTTAGGGCAAAAACAATCTTCATATTGGCAGGTACACATCTCTGTTCTTTTTTTGGTATTAAATAACTCCAACATTTCTCCTTTAGAGATGTGATGGTCCCGTTAAATGAGATGCTGTTTCAAAACTTATCTTTCAAATAAACTGCACTATAACTGTTGCATACAATGACTGTAACTCTGAACTATGAATCTATTCACAAAGTGCATTGATGATATTTAGGGTTGTATTTCTATGCCTTTTGCTTGTATAACAGCTGTTGTGGGGCTTGGTAGTTAGTGTGGTTGTGTAATTTTTAATTCCAAGTAGCATAACAGCCTAACAGCAAGTCTCTTGTATGAGAAATGTCTATATCTCACTTTCAGTGGAGTCATGAGTAAAGAACAGGTAAATAAACATTTGTATGGTTTGGTATAGCTTGCATATATATACACTCCCATATCTTCATATGTACTGCACATCTTGGGCAGCAGGGCAGGCTGTAGGGTATATGGCAGGTGTGTGGCAGGTACTGCATATATGTGTTGTGTTGCAAAACTCCCATATGGGAAAATAATATTTTACAGACATGAAATTAGTGAAACTCCAAAGAAACCACAGCACAGTGCTGTCAAAATAGCTGTAAAAACCTACTTTCCCACTCTTACTGTGACAGTGAAGTTAGTGGAATTGAGGAATTGAATTAGATTGTCTGCTTGTGCTGTTTGGCACTGCCTCGTGTTTTGTGGAATAACAGGCCCTGCCATCAAATTGCTCCAAGCTCTGGTTAGAACAAATCAGTTCACATCAATTCACATGAACAGTGCAATGACAGGTTACACCATTGAAATGTGGATTTAATGTGCAAGGCAATGCCAATCTGTTCTGACAGTGGTATATAGTGATGTTGAGCAGCTGTCAACAAAGACACAAGTGCATGGAGACAGAAAGCCCTGAACATCCAACAGATTCTGCTTTTACTTATCCTCCTTTTGTACTGTATCAGTAAAATTGCTTGCATTTGCAAGGATACCAGGAAAAAATTAGGTCAAATAGCAAAATATTGTCCCTGAAGTACTTCCATTGAAATGGGTAGAATGATACCCACTTCTTTCTTTCAGGGATAAATTCAGCCCATTATTATTTCTGATGCATTTTGCATAAAATGAATTAATCAGTTGACAGGTTTAGAGTAGGAAGAGATTAAAAAAAAACCCAAACTATATCTGTTTCATGATGTTCCCAAATTTGCTTTAGGCTGAAAGAAACTTCTGTGAAGTCTCTTTCTATCTTTTCCTTGTTTGTATAGTCTTCCATAGACACTTGCTATCAATTGCTGTTCATATCATGAGGCTGGAAGAGCTGAATTTTGGGTTGAGCTGTTAAGTGCATTGCTATATATATGGTGAAAGGCCAACACTTTCCCCTCACATACAATTTCTGCATCAAGACTAGGATACCAGAATCATATAACTTCAATTCTGCTTATCTTTTTGAGAGATTAGGGCACTAGAAAATGACTAAAGCAAACAGCTGCCTGAACTGATACCACACAGTTGATTTTTTTCACCATTCTTTTTCTCTTAGTATATTTATTAATTTCTGTCTCAGCAAGACTACAAATGAAGCTCATCTGGCCAGTGGAAAGTGACAATAAGCACTGAGTTTTTATCTAGAGAATAGAACATTTCTTCTGCTTGGACAATGCTCTTACCATTTGTGGGATGAGGTGAACAGATAATAAGTACAAATCTTTGTTAATGTAACCATAAAGTTTTACAGCTAAAATTGAAAAGGTCAAGTAGTGCAAAAATCAAGGTTTCTCTAGCAATCTTTAACTTGGCTTCATTCTACAGCTGGAGTATTTTCTTTTCTATTTTACGTTGTTAAATGTGTCATGTCTTTGATGCTGAATGTGTATGATAAGTATACAAGGCATGAATTGTGGTAGAAGTAACTGTTGCCATGGGAACTTTAACTTTTGCATATGCCAAGTTTGAATCTGTAATAGTGAAATCATAAGACTCCGATGAATGGGGGTGTGGCACATCCCTCTCACCTACCCCTTGGAAGCAATCCCTTCCTATGTACCTCCCTACCAGCTCCATGCTCCCACATCTGATCTGCAGCAGGTCCCTGCGCTGGGGGGGCGGGGGGGGAACATTGGACTGTTCTTCTGCCTCTCTTTTTCAGAGAGTCTACTGAATTTCTTCCTGATACTGTCCACTTACAGACGAGCCTCTAGAAGCTTGCATACAGGATCAGATCTGACCTGTGTTGCTTTGTTCAGTGAGTTCATTAGCATGTGTTTAGCAACACTTATCAGTTCTCTGCCAATTCCAGATGCATTTTCCCTTAGCCTCTCACAGCTACAGAGTTACGGACCTATTTTATGCTGTGAAGAGCAAGAGTATGACAACTTCTACTGGACCCAGCCAGAATCTGGAACCCTACTCCAGGGGCTTGAACAAAGTTATTTGTTCCCTAAGCATTTATGCCATCAGTTTCCTAGAGAAATACATGACACAGAAACATTCTTCCTTTAGACCCTTTCCCTAACCTAGTCCTAAAATGGGAATTGCTGTCTTGCTGAAATTCTGATGCAGCAGGGTTTGTTTACTCCCAGATAGACCTCAAACCCTGAAATATCAAAAGCATGAAATAGAACTGCAGAGTAAAACATGTTTGTAGATAACAAAACTGTTCATTTAGTCAGTCTCTGAAGACACTTGTCACCTTGAGGGGATTTTTTTCCAATATCCTGTATTTTTCTTCCTTCCTGTGGCCCAGAATCTCTGGCTGAAATGTAGCTCCTGAGGAATCACAGTCTGTAGTGGGGAAAAGCCTAAACTCTGTGTGCATTTTACAATTCTGTGGGCTTCTTCTGACAGGAGAAACAGAAGGGATATAGGAATACCTTTTCCTAAATGCCAAGCCACTGTTCAGACATTTTGGTACATGCTGGTGAGGTAGCCTGGATGGCTCCACAACCTCAGTGTGTATGAACCACTTTGTTCTCACCACTTTTCTGTCCATGATTTTTCATAGCTTTAAATTCAGGAGGAAGAGGCATGTTGGGGGAGGTGTAGAGAGAGAGAAGGAAAGAAGGAAAAAAAAAGGAAAGAAGGTTGGTCTGTCTTTCTTCCACAATACACACAATTATCAAAGGAAAGTGACAATCAACAGAAATTGGGAGGTAGCTTCCCAAGCAGCACTGTGTGCCATCACTTGAAAGAACAAAGAGTTTATTCTCTCCCTCTTGGGATGATCATCCATGCCAAATATTCTGGCACGTTCTTGAGCCTGCTATCCAAATAATATTCACTTCCTAACAGGAACATTTGTCTGTGGGTAATGATCTAAGTTATACTGCTGGGGTTTGCAGGGCATGAGAATTTTCGGTGTTGGAAAGAGCATAATAGGCCACCTCCTCTCTCTGCAGGCAAGCAGAGACTGCATTCTCTTCATGTAGGCTCTTCTTTGTCTTTAGGCCGGAGATTGTCTTAGATCCAAGTCAACCAGACAAAAGTGGATTATCTCACCTTTAAATAGAGGGATTACAGAGAAGCTGAAAATGGGTAACCAATCTTGCACTTGAGCAGCTGAGGAGGACAACCCTTCAGATGAAACAAATTTGAAGGAAGAAAGGGAAAAAAATTTCCAAGTTGAAGATTAATGCAGAGCCATAGCTCCAAGCGTCATGCCTGACATTTGACTCATCATTCACAGTTATTTGTAGCTGTATAAAAAGGGAGCACAAATAAATAGTAATTTTAATTTGTTCTGCAGCAGCGAGTCTACTTTTCCTCTAAAAAGTTCACCATTGGGGAAACTTTCTTGTGAAGCATTAAAAAGAAGAAAAATGCCAACATTGACATTGACATCTTTATCTTTTCCCTTCACACAGCCCCACAAAAAATGTTTTGGGTTTTTTGTTAGCAACATATATTTTCTCTTACTTATTGTGGATGCCTTGACACTAAATGGGCTGCAATTAAATTCTTGAAAATACCTTCCCTAGAACAGCTATCTTCTAGGAATACTGTAGAAGAGGTCCCATATTAGTACAAAGAAATGCTCAGCAGAATTCAGATATTAGATCTGTGCAAAGGTGATTTTAAGCCACTCTTTATTTTTCTAAGTTCCTGTTTACTTACGCTGGTATCCTGAAAACTATTTTTCATCTTTACTGTTGAAGCACAGTTAAGATGAAAATGCTAATGGTTGCCTGGGCTTCCTGAAGGAGATTTGGTGGCTCCTGGGTTTCCCTGGGGCACAGGAACACACAAACTTTCCCTCTGTCTGACCACAGTCTCTCCACAGTCTGTGTTGGGGGAGTTTTGGAGTTATCTCAGCATTAGTGTGCTCACAAAGGGTTTTCCTCTGCTGGTACAAGCTCCCTGAGTCGCTATGTTGATTCAGGCTAGCAGAGAGATGGAAGCCAGGTTTTGCCTTCAAAGTACAGTAAAACTGAAAGCAGTTTTCTGGCATGACCACACTAGCACTCTTTTGATTTTGAAATGGGTATATTTTTGAAGATCATATGGATCAAGAGTTCTGGAAGTAAGATAAACTAGATTCCACAGGAGCTTATTTCTGTTTTCTATCTAACCTACAATATTTAATACTTGGAACTGTAACTACTGAAGACATGTTTTTCACCAGATCAACATATGGAATATGGTTCTGATTCTGCTTTAAGCTGGTACAATTTCAAGGAGGTGATCCTGATTTATACTCGGGTAACTGAGAGGAAAATCAGTTCTATTATATCCATAAGAGTGCTCATATTTTAAAAGGGCCAGAGTTTTAAGCTGTCATTTCAGCCAAGGCAAATAGATTTTCTTGTCACCCATCCTCAGAGTCCATGACAGCTAAGAGCTCTTTTAGATGGATTTTTGAGTTGGTGGAGGATAGCAACAAGCTATGAAAACACCACAGAGTGACTTTCTAGTATTTTACCTTTTCTTCTGATCTTCTTTATATCATCATAAACTAGATAAAACAGCAGTGCACAGCATGAGTAGCATTTTGATGTCATTCAGGCTACCAAAGAAGTGGAAGCTTAGTTCCAAGTGCTAGTCATGCACTGGCAAGATTAATTTACAACAAAGTCAGAAATCTGAGTAGGTCTGAATTATGCTCCTCCATAGTACAAAACAAAACAAAACAAAACAAAAAAAAAAAGAAAAAAAAAGAAAAATATTGCACTATGGAAATTAATGTGGCATACAGTACAGGGGAAATAAAAAAACTATTTTCATTTCACTTTAGAGATAGCATCAGAGTCTAGTATTAAGACAAGCTAGGGAGAATATCTAACATGGGCATTATAAGAGAAAGGTATTTGTCTTCCCAAGTCAGGACAAATTCTACTTTTTCAGTTGTTCTGGGGAAATACAGATTTACACCTGAACCAATAAAAGCAGGATGAACTCCTTTTCAGCATGCAAGAAGAGAAGAGATACAGATCACTCTGCAAAGCAGAGTGCGAAGAAGGAAATAATGCAAAGTAATTTGCACCACCAAAACATATTTCCCCGTCCAGTATGAAGCAGTGGGGAGCAGCAATCACAATTGATTGTTCCAGTTAAAATTCTACATCATGGTCTTACTGAAAAGGTAGCATGATGAGCTCGGCTTTTCTACGTGTCACAGAAAATATAGGCAGGATCCTGTTAAGATTGGAGTCCTTTGGCACATCATACATTTTCTTGATTCATTGTAAATCATTAAAAATGTTTTTATTGACATTTTGTTTACTTCATGGGCAAACCATTAAATTCAAATTACATCTTGAAGAAAGTTTACTTCATATGGGCCTTACCATGGAAACTATGTATTTGTATTTCTAATGTGGATGAATGGGTCAGATCTTAATAGCAGGTTAGACAGGTGTGATAGTCAAGATGTATCAATAGCACTACTCTTTTTTGCTTTAGCAGTCCACTTCTACCTTTTCTATGCATAAACTCCAAATATTTATGTAAATATGTAAATCAGGGTGATAAAAATTATAGATAACCCTTTTTTTTCCTCCAGCTCCTGAGCCATAATTTTATGTTTTATTGTTGATTACAGTGACTTTAAATAGTCAGTAAAACAAGTATATCTGCATCACACAGTGCATAAACAGCATTTTGTATGACTAAGTTATTTAAAATTTTTCAGTGACATGATATTGTACCCTTTCTTATAAATCCCTTTCCTTTTTTGACTTCTCAATGGCAGTGATTTTTATGAGTAAAAGGTTAGAGCTCTGTAATCTAATTCATTACATTGAAGTAGAAAGTCTTTATTTTCCATTAATTTGAAAATAAATTGTGTCACTAAGTCTCTCCCTTCATTGAAAGATAAGCATTTTGTAAAATTAAAGTGCAAATTTGCATATTCAGGGAAGCTTGTGCAGTTCTTGACAGTCTTCTAAATACGATCACAACTTCTGTGATGATTTTCTAACTTATACTCCACCATGAATCCTCCTTCTTTCCCCTCCACCCTTACCTTAGGGTTTGCCTTATGCAAGCAGGGCAGCAAATCTACCTAACTTAAAAATAAAAGTAATTTTTTTTTTTTGTTTTTGTTGGGTTTTTTGGGTTTTCTTTTACAGTAGAGTTTCTAGTTGAAGCTAGTTCAAATCCTTGCTAGGTTTTCAGAAACCAGTGACAGAAATGTCTTCTGATTCATGGCTTTGTTACCTTTCAAAACACTTGTGTTTGTAAGCTCTACTCTTGCTGGCTATGTTAGTGTTTATTACGTGCTGATGCCATTATGCAAGGTTTCGATCTTCCTCAATGTGGACAGGAGGAGTTTAGCATCTTGGAAGATGTCCACAGCATCTTGTAGAATCATGTCTAAACCCTAGAAACAGTCTTAGTTCTGTTGTCATACAAACCATTGATGCTGAGTGATCCTTGTGATAATGTTAGGATTTCATTTTAACTTGCCTGTAATTTTTATTTATTGTAATGTTTTGCTGTTTGCTGAAAGTCCAGTAAGATTTTGCATTATAAAGATAAACCTTTCTCTACCATCATATGGCGTTATTGTGTCAGAAAATTGAAAATATTCCAAAGTTGCTTTCCAGGATACATCAAACTGTTTAACAGAACTGCACATGGGCTAATTATTTCATTTGATATATAACCAGGATGTCAACTCAGCCTCAGCAGGGACCTCTGGGAGAAAAACAGAATTATCTGTACTTATGCAAAAATGTTCTGGAGATCAGCTCCAGGAGACCATTGCTCCAGGAGACCATGGCTCCAGTAGCCAGTTCAGAAGAAAAGTAAAAAGTATTCTCATCCTTAGCTGGTAGATTCTTCTAGGGAAATTATGAAAATACATGAGTAACTGTCAGCCCAGAGGTTGATAAATATAGCAGTTCTTCAGATAGACACTGATTTTCATTCTGGTAGAGTCATGGACATATTCTCCAAACTACCTTAAAAAACAAAACAACAAACTACGTTATAGTCACAGATACCAGTTTTCACCTGAGCCATGGAATAATGCCTCTCCTTAGAATCAGTTTGGTGTATGTCAAGTAGCTTAGTAGCTTTAGGAGCACAATTACTACCCTTGAACTTAACCACTATAACAAGAGGATTCTCCACTGAATTACCTTCCCCTCACACCTGGGAGCTGCTAGTAAGCCTGTCTTTCATAGTTCAGCAGATAATACAGTTTCTGGAATGTGCCTGTAGTCCAGGATAACATTGGGAAAGGGCACCTTAAGTCTGTAGTTAGGCAGATTATCATATTCACAACATTCCTAAACTCCACCTACAAGAATGATAACAAACATATGTAGGGCAAATAGTTCTCTTCCAGGGAATTATAGACTTAAAGTTTATATACTGAAATTGCATTTCTTAGAACTCAGGAAAAACTTTTCAGTGTTGATCATACTTCGTAATTGGTGCCTCTGAGATGAGATGCAAACAGCAAACTATGTCAAGGTAAACACATGTTTAGGCACAATTGGAAAGAGGGCCAGTGTTTGGGGGAAATTGTCATTTTAAATTATGGCATGCCACTGGCACTGATCTAGGATTTCACACCAGAGTCAGTCCACCTGCTTCTGTGATTCATCAGGCTGGTTCTCTTTTCCATAAAATCACAATTTGTATTTCTTCATAAAACCATCCTATAATATACATATTTCAGTAAAGTCACCAGCTCTTAGAGACTCGGGGAAGTTTGAAAAAAATCATAATGATTTTTTTCTTGCTCCTAGATTTTCCAAATGTGCTTGATTTCCTTTTCCAGCACCCAGAATGCACATCTTATTTTACTACTAACTGTTAGTCAGAAATGAGCTTTGTTTAATTCAATGGGCTTTTTTACAAAAATTTTAGAGATATACTAGACTGTTTTATAATACTTATACTCTGGCATAAATATTTTTGCAAGTGTACTAAAAAGCAGATTGCTTGTCCCCCTCTCTTTGGCTTCAGAGAAAGTTTTTTGTATTTTTCTGAATTTAGTAGTGTCTTATTGTTTCTGAGGCCAGTGGTTACAGACATAGTCACTCATGCACACACATATACACACTCAGAGATGCAGTCATACAGCTTTACAAAAACGTAGTCTGCATGTAGGGGCCTGGATTAAATGACCTTTCATGGAGATTAAAAAATTAATCAAAATAAAAGCGAACAGAAAACTTCCAAGTTGGTGAGAATTTTGAGAAATAGTCTTTATCCAAATCAAAATTAGAAATTAAAATCTACTCTAAAAATTATACTGATGTAAATGTCTTGATTTTTAAAGTACACATTTTGGTTTCTATTTGCTAAAATCTTTTTGAAGAGAGTTAACTGAGAAATAACACTGTCCCAGAAATAATTCCAAACTGAAGAACACAATGTTTCCTTTAGTGGGGTTGAGGACATAGTGCTGCTTTCTGGATTTTCTGTATGGAGTTAGGATATCTGTCTGAAGGGATACAAGAATGGGGATGCTGGTTCCTCACTCTAGACTGACCCCTGCTTCTGTGGCCATTGATGGCTTGATGAAAGTGCACACACACTGTAAAGAGCAGATGATGGAAGTCCAAGCTGTCCCTGTCTTAAAATGCCCTGTGCACATGTTGTGCCCTCATGCCTCATGTTCTTATTTATGCTGCAGTTCAGCTCAAGAGCAAGCACTTAGGAAAACACCTGGCCCACAGTAAAAAATCCACTCCCAACACACAGGTCTGAACCTCTCCTAGATTTTTTCCAGGAAGACATCCAAGTTCTTCTATTTTTCTGAACATACTCCAGCACTGGATTAGACCTCTGGTGAGGTGGTAGAATTATCCCAAACCTTGCAGAGCTATCAGGGACACACTGACAAAGAGGTGCCTCTGTTGCCTCAACTTAGGCTATACCAAACCTTTGACAAAACACAATTAAATGGATGTGCCAGCCACACTGGATGGGCATCTATTAGTGACATTAGTATGCCATTGTGTAGTGTTCTACAGTGGTTTGAGGTGTAGAAATGGTTCTTAGGCATCAGAAAAATTACTCCCTGTTAAGGCAACTGTGGAATGGTACACTTTTTTCCAGAGTTTGATTCAACAAGGACCAGAGTCAATAGGACTCTCAGTATTGCTTGAGAGATTTAGACCTGGCTCACCAGGTGTATTTTTCCCTCTGTCTGCTTGGATGTAAATTCAGCAAAACTGTGTGTCTTGTGCATTGGGAAATCTATTCTCACAGTTAGAGATCTTTTCTGTTAAAAAAGACTAAGCTTGGAAGAGGAGGAGGCTGATCTAGAGAACAAAGGAAGTGCTGCACTTTTTGTGGAGTTTTCAGCAGTGCAGTGAATGTTTTCCTTTTGTTAGAGTGCCAAATGTGTGCACTATTGCACAAAGTGAAATATGGTCCTCTGCTCTCCTTTTCTGGAGAAAGCTACCTGTAAGACATGGCACTTTCTTGTTTACTTGGAAGCTCTGGCTGTATATGAAATCAAACTCCAGTCCACATCTTTAGTGTATGAGTAATGTGGAAATGTTAAATTCAGAGACACTGTGGAAAGTCTTGATTTCACGTGGAGGAGGATCAAGCTGAAGTGATCCCATGCTAATTGCCGTAATATTGTGCAAGACACCTTGAAATTTCTCTTTATTGCCATTTTGTTCCATCAACCAAAATAAAGTTATCATGAACTCTTACAGCCATCTGTAGCATATTTTTTTGATGACTGTGCATCATAGATATTTATTCCCAGGAAGGGTGAAGTATAATAATTAATAGGCCTGATTCCATACTACTGAAGCACCTAGGAGGATTTCCATCAGCTTTCATGAGAGATGAAAAAGGCTTAGCTGACCTATTTGGGGAAGGAGAAGATTTCTAAATTGCATATTTCTATAGCTCTGCAAAAGGTTCTTTGGGGTCACTGTCTGCCCTGTGTGAAACTCACATTTCTAGCCACAAACAGGACTGCTCATCTCACCTGACTAGCATGTTGGTAAGGTAAGGAGACAATAAAATAAACTCCATCCTCTCCAGTTCTCAGACTCTTTGTTCTGCAAATCCAGGAAAAAAGGACATAGTTTGTGACATAGACAAAGGGTTAATAACTTACTACTGTCACAGTCCCAAAGGCATTGAAGAAGAAAAAAACGACAAACTCAAGGATGCCTACTCCTTCAGCAGTTTCCTGCTTTTGTAACAAAGGAGCTCTAGGTCAAAGGAACCATTTAATAGCAACTTGGGGCACAGGATCCCTCTGTGGAAACAAGGGATAAAAACAGCTGTAGAGTCTGCAGTGAGTTTTGAGACAGGATTATAGCCACATCTCCAGACAAAGGAGATGCTGATACTAATAGGAAAATCTAACAGAAAAGAGAAGACCTGTGTCTACTCCTCACGCAAAAACTAAAATAGATTTTTTGGCAATGTCAAAGAGAAGAAGTTCAGTCTCAACACAAGCCTAAATTGAGCTAATTCTCTCTGCCTCACCAACAGCAGTTGTGCACTCCCTCAGCAAGCAGCAGAGATGGAAATTTTGGCAAGATTTCTCCCTGCCTCTGTTCATCCCACCAAGGTTGTCTCAGTCTCTTCCACACTCATTTGCAAATAGCCAGCTCCCCTGAAAGCCTCAAGTGTGTCTAGACATTGGCTAATCCCTTCCCTTGTGCCAGCTGGGTGACATCAGCATACTGAATATTGCTACCAATCTCTGCACAAGCCAGGTCTCTTGGCACACATTATCACCAGCCTTTCCCATGTTACTTCTCTGGAATCGCTGTAGACTGAGGAACGCTGCCAATGGCTACCTGTTAGGGTGCTGCTGGAGCATGAAGGCGACAGCTTCAGAGAGCAATTCCATGTACTCCTGGGAGACTGAATAAGTAATCAAACCTCATACTCATGGCTATCCTCCTCAAGGAACCACTGTGGATTCAGTCTCTTTGTACTTAGTGGGAGTTAATCTAGATATTCCAAACTTTTCATATCACTATTAATTTCCTTTTGAGGTCTATAAACTTTGATCCCATCCAAGTAAACCTGAGGATTCAGGAAGTTGCCACTTTGCACAGCAGTAAATTCAGTGATCTCCTGCCACCTGGCTGATTGCTTACCACTGCACAAAACTGTCAGGATCAAACAGGCTGCTGAACACTTGCTTCCTAAAAGATATTCCAAGTTCAATGACATTCTCATTGTCTATTATGTATAAAAGAAACAAAAGAGCTTGTCAGAATAAAGCCATTTACTGTATACTCAGAACTACCTTTAATTGTTGCATGGCACTTAAATACTTAGAAAATGTTGAGATCAATAAATTGATTTTACTGAGTCATCTGTCTCCCACCTACTCAAATATTCGTGCTCAGCACTGTAATTATCTCAGCACCTTTACATTGGGAATTGTATCAGAGTATCAGAATGAGTATCAGAAAATCACAGTTGCAGAATGGTTCAGGTTTGGAAGGGAGCACTGGAGGTTTTCTATTCCAACCTCCCTGTTCAAGCAGGATCCCTAGAGCACACTACTCAGGATTGTGTTCAGATGACTTTTGAATATCTCCATACAAGGAGACTCCATGACTTCTCTGGGCAACATGTTCCACTGCTCAGTCACCCTCACAGTCAGGAAGCTCTTCCTCATGTCCAGAATACCAAAATGATGTCTGCATCCCTTTTTCTAAATAAGGCTGTTCTAGACCACTTCGCTGTGCCAAGTGCAGCAGGGAGCATGCTGCAGAGGGGAGATGCTTGGGAACAAGGTCGTCAGCTCTCACAGGCATGGGGTTGGTCTCCGCCCTTCTGCTGAACCAATAAAGATTGCCTTGTTTTCCAGGAGATTATGTTCAGCCAGTACCTGCAGCACATGTATGTTACACAGCAAAATGGAACTTGCCACTGTCTGCTCAGCACACTCACCTGTCTTTTAGTCCAATGTCCTGGCTGCAAACATTGACAATATTCAAACTTTTCAAAGATGAAAGATCCCTACAATATGGAGCCTCACCAATTGTGTGGCACTGCATAATGAGATAAAATCTGCTAGCTGATAACCTACCTGGTCATTTCATGCCTAGGGGCATGAGATGTAATTGATTTTAACATTGTTTGTAGTTTAAAAAAGTATACTTGTAAAAATGATTTCAGCTTTGGTTTTACTCCACACTGAGAATTGGTAGACAGTAGCAACACAAACACTGCTCAAACACCAACTTCTGAGGGGAGTTAATTAAGTTTTAAATGTATACCATTTTAGTCAAATAAAAGTTGACTTATACATCCATGTAACAATAAAACAAGATTTTATATCATCTTCTGCATTGTTACATCAATTAAAAGTCACACATACAAATGATTTAACACTGCATTTTACAGTATTAACAAGTTTTTTCTCCTTCCTTTTTTTCATATCAGGTTCTCAACCCTGGTTATCCAAAATCTCCAAAGTAATATATTTTAACAAACAAAATCAGGCAGATGTATCATCCATTGTGGGATTTGAACCCATTGTCACTGGGGAGAAAGCTGCAATTTAATAGATGAAGATGTCAAACCATGTTATAGAAGCTCTTGTGACTGCATATTTATCACAGTGTCATAGAGGTCCCTGGCAAACTGAAAGATTTCACTGTTTATTCACAGTGAAGACACTTAATTAATGACTAGGCCTAATCAGCCTGTTTTATTATTTACAGGGATTCCAACATGGCTTAGGCAACTGATATGCAAACAAACCACCCTTAGCCTGCTCTAATTAATAATTCTGAACCAGACTCACAGAGTGGCACTGTCAAGGAGCTCTTTGGTGATTTACACCACCTCCTCCGTGAGATTCACATTGCTGCATGCAAATGAGCTGCCACCCCTGTGAATCCTTCATTTTAAAATACAATGTGCCGTCTTGTTGACTACAGGAATGCCCTTATCTTCACATATGACTTAATGGAGACAAATGTCTGACTTGGGCAGGTTTGTGGAAACCTTCATGGACACACACCTACAAAGGATGTCATTTCAGAAATGTTTAGGAGGTGAGGAAGAAAAACCTCCTTTTGCCTCTGGCACAGTTGCTACTGCTGAATTCTTCAACCAAGTCGTCAGCCTCAACTTCCCCAAAAAGGGAGGGATTACCCGTTGTCTTGCACTTGCTAAATTCTTTTCTATTGCTGCTAAGTAGATGAAAAGTAAGGAAAATGTGTCAGAGAGGCAGAAAGATGTTATGAAATAAGTTGACTCCAATGTCACACATAAGTACTGGGTAATCTCACTGGATGATTACATACCATGGTGGTCTGAAGATGAAAAGCATCAGATTTTCTTCTCCAGGACATTATGGGAAAAATCACCATAAAAATACAAATAGAAATTAATAGGTGCTAATTTGCATCTACAAGTGATTGAAGAATATTTCACAATTTTAGGTGAATTTTGTGTTCACAATGGAGAAACTGAGGAAAAGAGAAGGTCAGAGAAGGTCAGGAAGTTATGCTACCAGCTGGGGTTGGCAGCAGTGGATTCATAGCAGCAGACCTCATTTTCTCTGAAAAAGACTTCTAAATACAGAGGGAAAACATAACGAGTGAAGCAATATAAGCCAGATGAAAATAGCTCATGAGTGTGAGTCATCTCACTTGTGACTGCTGTACTATTCCATTGTGAGCCACACTTGAGAAACACTGTGAAGCAGCACATCAGGAAGAGAAAGTTCTCCCTCAAACCTATTAACTGAAATGCAAACCGAGTGGTACGTAGCACCTGCCATGTTGGTTCAGCTCAGGAAATGCATGTGGGCTTGGGTCTGAAAGATGGACCTTCTGTACCAGGAGCATATATGCACATGCCTATGGTTAGCCAAGAGTGTACTTGTTCCTGGGCAAAGCTGGCTTTAGTGCTAGAGCAGGTGCATTAAATTGCTAATGCAAAATAAACCTCCTGTTATGCAGTACGCAGCTTGCCCGCCCTGGAAGGCAGGAAGCTCTGCAGCTCACGGAGGGCAGATGTTTCTCCAGGCTCCACGTTGCACCAGGCACCTCATCCTTCACAAAGATGGTACTGAAAGGAAGTAATTATTAAAGGCTCACTGTCAGTTTGAAATTATGCTCCCTGTGCTGGTGCCACCAAGGTGTCTCCTATTCAGTAGTCTCATTAATGAGATGGAGAATGGAATGGATTAAATTTATTAAACATGGGGATGATACAAGCTTGGGAGAAGCTGCAACACAGTGGAGTAGAGGATGAAAGCTCAAGTTTATCATGACAAATTGAAGAAATGGTCTGAGAAAGAAAAAAAATCAATTAAGTCACTAAAAGTAAGTGTGGAGTGCTACATTTAGAGTATTGCACAGAAATAATGAACCACACTAGTACAAGGTAGGAAATTAATTTCTCTGCATTCGTTCCACAGAAAAAGATCTGGTCCTTATAGTTGACTGAAAATGAGGCAAAAATAGCTGCAGGGGAAAAAAAATGAGGTGAGGAAAGGAAAGGATCATGGCTTTCTAACCTCAAACTGCTAATGATTCCAGGCTTTTTGTCCAAAAGATAGAGCATTATTTGGGAAAGTCTCTCATGTGTCACTGAAAACTTCCTTTGTTTGTGCTACTGATGGCACAGTAAGAGTGGTTTTCTAGAACATATGAGATGGACTGAAATACCCCACAAGAGCCAAGGGATAGCAGTGAAAGATACTTGTAAGATAAAGATGTTGAACAAAATTAAAGATTCTAACAACATGAGAAAAAAGACCAAAAAAGAATGAGGAAACTATCTATACATACAATGTTATTTTTATTCAGAGACTCAGAAATACTTATAATAAAATATGTAAAAAACATTGGGGTTTCTGGGATTTTTAAATAGCTTTTTCCATTAGTCAACTTATGGACAGAGTTTCCTTAGATTTAGAAAGGAAATAGGGCATGGCTGGATAAAGCAAACAGGCAAATGGACAATTTATCAAAATGCTGTGCACTCAACTAGATAAAAAATTATTAATTTGTAAACTGACTATTAAGAACTGTCAAGCCTCAAGTCAGGTTGGCAATTCTCAAGTTGGAAAATGCAATTTGAAGTATGCAACATTAAATTAAATAGTTCTTCTTTGTGTCAGTCTTCACTAATGTAGCAGGGACTTCTGGCATCAGTGAGCCTGCTTCTCAGTTATTATTCTTCTTGGCTTGCAAGAAGGTTGAGAAGGAAGAAGAAATGCAGAGATATCTCTTCTGCTTGAGGTTTTCAATATTCTGACACACTTCAGAGGGCTGCCTAAACCCCCAGTCAAACTCAAGGTCTGCCATACTCACATTACAGTCCCTGGACACAGCTCTGTTCCTCTCTGAAGACAAGACCTGAGAGGGTGACATGAGCAGTTCTCTGCTGTCAGGGATGTCCCATATCCAGGGTGTAGAAATAGAAGGGCAAAACTTTCCAGCTGTTTGTTGTGAAGAGGTAAATAGCCGTAGGTCCTCCAAATCCAGTGACAAAGGCAGTCCCACATGTACCATCTACACTGGGTAAGGGGGAGAGTAAAGGAGGCAAGAGGGAGACTTTCTCCTGTGTGACTTTGTGATGAGTTCTACTACAAACTGGTGAGCTGTCTTTAGTAGAGGTTTGGGCTGTGATTGAACTCATCAATTCCTCTTGCATAGTTGGCAAAAGATGTATCCCTAGGTATACAGATTAGGTAGAGAGTTGCAATATGAGAGTATACAACATAGCTTGCATTTGTAAGATGTGCAATTATGTTGTAAACATGTTTAGGGTCCTTGATGGATGTCAAGATTCACATGCGTAATTTTAAAAAGCAAATTATTTTATTTTTATACACAGAAAACAACAAACAAGGTGATAACAAGCACTTTTCTACTTTCTGTGCAAAATGTGGCATGGCAGCTCTAACTCATGCTAGCTTTTGCAGGGACTCTGGGAGCTTTTAATACTTCACAGAAAGTGAAGTACTTTCACAGAAAGGCAATACTCTTACATGTTTGCAGGGATGACTCCTTCCTTGGGAATAATGGGTCTAGCCCCACCCAAAGCTTTACAAAATTCTCTAAAATCTTTTTTTATGCATTTTTTCCCAACATGCTATGTATATGTTCAAATTGTATATTCAGTATCATCTCAAATGCTTTTTAGCTGGTGGAGATCTCAGCATAAATTTTTTGTTGTAGGTGCATTTCCATGCATGTTTCCAATACAACTAACTAGATGTGCAACTAACACAATGAAAGCTTAAGGGAAGACTCTTGCATAAAACAAGAAAAAGAAATGTAAGGTGTTCAATATTTAGATAATATTAGAAGTTACAAATACTTAATTGTTATGCACTGAAAAACAGAAAAATTAACTTGAAAAGGTTGCTATAACTTTTTCCTTCGAGATCACAGACAACAATTTCATAATGAGGTTCCCTGTCAAAGAAACTGGTGCAATTACACTAGTTATAATAAAACTCTTCCAGTTGGAACCAACAGCCTAGATGCATACTGGAGGAAGTGGTGAGGCAGAGAACAATTATTCTTAGCTTTTATGTAATTTCCAACATGAATATCCAGGTTCTAGGTCCTCAAACAGGGAAGAAAGCTCTGTTTGAAAATACCCTCCTATAAATTTTTATTTCAATATATGAAGTATCACCATCACTTTTTCCTCCCAGGCTGTTATATATCTGATATGATATACAGATATACAAATATATGTATATAATAAATAGGCTAGTTGTCATTAAAATGTATCATCTGATTATAGCAAAAGTTAATTTCCAGGGAAAAATAATATTTAATAACATAGTAGTTGACATATGTAATGCAGTTTCCAAAAATAAACGGACACTGAATAGACAAGAAATTCTGAGTTAAGGCTTTCTCTCTCAATCTTTAAAAATCAGTTACTCTTTTATGCATAAAATTCAATATTAGTATGAAAAGAAAAATTACATAGCAACCACAACTGAGACTGTATCAATTCTACTTTTCTCTGCAATGCATGATTATAGTTGCATGATTATGCTTAATCATTCCTAAAGAAATGCTGTCTTAAAAGCTATAGTCTTATGGAGCCTTTCAAAATTGCCTAAGTAAAAATACTAAAAATAATCACCCAAAGAAATGGCTATATTCACATAATCCCACAAAGGATAATAATGCATCAAATGGCTGGTGAAATCACAAGATGAATTTGAGAATTGATTTCATAGAGATAAAAAAATACAATGATAATTTACATTTACTCTTTCAAATGTAGCCCATGCATTTCTTTTTTTTTTTTACGTGATTGATTACAATTTAAACTTCATTTCTCAACTACCCATAATGAACTGTGCGACATCTGGCTGTATTTGGAGGTGTTGCCCAGAGGATGGGAAGGACTGAGCAGCAAAGCTTGAGGCGGAGGCAGAATCTCTGAGGAAACCTTGTTCTCTGAGGGGACAGTTCCTGATGACCTGCCCAAGAGCAAAGGCTATGAAGTCGTGTTGGCAGAGTGCAAGAAGCTGCCAGACAGCTGGCGGAGGAGTCACAGAGTAAGATCAAGAAGGCTTGAAAGTTGGGGGGTAGGAAGGAGGAGCAAGCAGGAGGAAAGAGGGAGGAAAGAACAGGCTCTAACAGCTCAGGAGATTAATAGAGCCATGCTGAGCTGCACAAATCAGTCTGCCAGCAATGGGCAAGTAGCCAGTTAAGTCTTTTTCTCCTCCCTGGCATGGGAAATGGTTGTCAGACCTGAGTGACTGCGATGGGTGACTTGAAAAGTGCTTCAGAAGGAGAAGTGCTATTTGTCAGAAAAACCCACTGCCCAGAGCTGCTATATCCAGATACTGGGGGCACTACTCTGCAAACTGGGAATTGTTTGAACAATGGGGAGAACCCCATTTGTGATCTGGGCTGTGATCTATCACATCACAATACAGGAATAAAACAATTTTGAAGGCTAAATCTTCGTAAGCTAGGAATCAAATGAAACCCAGTATAAAGAAAAAAACCACAAACAACTATACCTATATTCAAATAGTTTTGTTTTTGAGTCCATGTGAGAAAATCTATTCGCTGTGTTGCACATATTGAGTTGGATCATTAATAGCAGGTGGTAGGAAATGTAGATTGTTTTGTTATAAACTCTGTGTATAAAACTCTGATTTCATGCACATTTTCTCCCATGCAGCATCAGGAGTTATGACTACTTTAGAAATTTAGTTTTAGAGAATGATGGTACATTTGGATTTCTGTATAGTTTATTAAAAAGGCAAAAAGCAGCCTATTTTAATAGTTATTCCTAAACACCAAAAATTAAAAATAATATTTTAAATAAAGGATTCAGCTGAATTAAAATGAATATGGACAGAAATAGTATGTAGTTGTACAAAACCCCAGGCCTTGACCGTACCTCTCATGGCTCATTTCCTCAATAGAAGAATAAGTGCTTTGTTCCATGGTAACTCATTATGTTTTCTATCTCCCTCTGTTTTTCTGGACTGTGAGTGTCATTAGTTATGTTCTCCTATGCTGTTAGATGCTGTAGTACACTGAGGGTGGGTGTGTGTGCAGGTGGAGAATTGTTAATTCTCCAGCTGATATTTTGACTGTCCTGTGAGGAACTGAGAGTAAATTGCTCTCAGAAGGCTGAGAGGAAGGAATTTGGCCATGGAAATATAAAGACAGGCTGCAGGTTTTTCTAAGTCTCACCTGTGATGAAAACTCATCAGAAGAGAGAGGGCAAGACAAGAGAAACCTTCCTCTGTTGGACAATTGCCTTTTAGAAGCTGGCTAAGGAGTTCAGAGACCTGTGATCTTCCCCCCCGAAAATTCTGCTAATGGACATGGGATGTGCTTGTAGCACTCTGAAGCTGTTGCTTGCAGATTAGATTTAAATTACTATCCTAGAACAAAGTGCAGACAAAATGTTTTTACTGGTTGGCCCTGTATCCTGTGGAGTCTTCCTTTCAGAAAGGCAATATTTCACATGATCTTGTTGAGACATTGAAGTGGCAGAAGCATTTGAATCCCTGCTGGGAAAACATCTAAGTGTGAAGATTATGTAGACATCAGTTTAGTTTGTGATTTTAAAAGAGTTTTCTCTGAATGGCCAAGAGAGAAATGCAATTTTTCACCTTCTTTAATGAAGACAAGGAAATAAGGTGCAAGGTCATTTTTTCCTTAGCAAAGGAAGAAGATAGAAAATGTGAGAATATTTCAAAAAATCACACAGCTTATAGTGACATTGCTATTGTTTTGGGTCCCAGTCCAAATAAGCTTCAATGATGGCTTAACCAAGATAAGCACGATGAGTTCCCTGGAGAGTGGAAGAGAAAATAATAGGCCAAGTCATCTATATATCTAGCTTTGGACATATCTAAAGAGCATCAGCAACTTTTGCTTACACAGATCTCTTTGGCATGCTATAAGATTAGGCTTATACCTTTTAGGACACGTCTTTAGTAGCTGACAGTTACGACCCTTTGGTGGATAAAATAGATTAATTCTATAAGGAGTATTTGGCTGTGCATATTGCTGATATTGACACATTGAATACACACTCAAGTGCACAGCACTCTGGAGCACATCTCACTCCCTTTAAAACACTGGATCAGCCACAAGTCTTACAGGGTGAAGAAAGATGTGTATCTGGGATTGGATCCTGGCAACATTTCAAGGAGATTTTGATGGAACCCATAGCTAGTCTAAGGACAGCCCAAAGAGGACTAAAGACTGAGCAAGGCTGGGACAAGCATGCCGTCTGCGGGAGATGGGTATGATACCTGAAAACAGCCCTGAAAACGTGAGCACTAAACTAGAGTGCCAGAGGAGTTTTTAAATGTGGTTAATTATCAACATCAGCAACAAAATAACATAGAACTGAATTTTGGGGTCATGGAGAAAACATGGCTGAGTTAGTAAATTGATAAATGTGGAGGAGGAAAATACTATGGAAGGAGAGGTCTCATCTCGCCATACAGAACACAATGTGTTTTATTAAGACTACAAATGAGAGTAATTATTTATTTATATATGTATTTTGCTAAAGGGTAAATTCAGACGAGTCAAGCTTATCTTGTCACCATTAGTGGTATATTAATTGAAATGTTTTCTTTTGCTTCTGTTTGCCGTCTGGATTATGGGGCAGAGAGCTGTATGCTTGTGCCAGGATGTTTGATGGGACATTGAATTAGCTCAGCATTACAAGACAGCAGCATCCCACTGCTCTTAAATCTTTCTCCTTCCTTCAGTACTTCCTGCTACATTTGTCTGAATCTGCTCTTGCTCAAGGTATTGACACAGGAAAACAGGTTTTGCCAAGGTTATTTCTCTGCACATAATAAATTTTAAACCCTCTAAATGGCTCATTCTTTAGGTGAGTTTTCTTTCCTCTGGTTAAAGAGAAGAAAAAGCATTTCACAAACAAGATTCTTCCTCTTTTTTTGTGTCGTATTAATTTCCTTCTCAGAGTAAATAGTTTCCTTAATAGCTCCATCCCACACAGGCACCACCAAAATAAGTCTTCACCACTGTTGAAGACAGTGCATCTTGGAGTCAGTACCTCCTGTTTAGTTTGGCATCTGCATGTCTAAGTAGAGAGGTTTGTGAATGTCTCGAGGAAAGGAGTTTAATTGAAAGAGCCCATTCATAGAGTAAGTAGATCTGAGTACCAGAAAGCCAGTTCTGCCTACCCCAGAATCATTTCTGCACTAGCTGACTTCTTTGGAAAGGAATTTGTTCCCATTTCAACTCTCATCTCGTTAAATTCAATTGTAGTCCAGTTGATGGTATGGTGAGCTCAATTAAGATATAGGAGGTTTCTAGTTTTGAGATAAAGTGTTCTCAATCAGGTCTAAATTACAGTCCAAAGAAATGGACCTCAAAACTTGCCACTGATCTGGGTGCTCAGAAAATGTTGTTACAAGTGCTGCAACCTCCATCCACAGTCAGCATCACACATTAGCATCCATGGTCCATTTAATACCAATTTTTTTCTTTGCTTTCTTATTGGAGCACAGGAAAATGCTTCCCTTCCTTCCATTCCCCTCTTGCAGTCTTGCAAGGTGAGACTCTACTCATCAATCAGATGAGCTACTGGTATAAGTGTAGTCATTCATATTCATCATTAATAAAGCTGTACTGTTCTACTAAAGATCTGACTTCCACCTGCATTTAGGTATTATAGTTTTCTGCTGGAAACAGTGACTTTTGTCAGTGGAAAGTAGAACTGCAACGGTTATCAGGCTGTCCTTGATTTGGAGCTTGCTTTTTGGAATGGATGGACTCTCAGGTCTCTCATATAATCCAAAACATTGGATTTTGGTGATGGAGAAACCATGACAAGAAATGGAAGTAGGTGTAGTGGGGGGAGGGGGTGTTGCACACATAGACCTTCCTGTGATTGAGGTCTGAGACATGTACATGCCTTGGCTGACATCCCAACTAAAATGAAATCAATTATAAATTTGCCTTTGTTTTCAGCAGGAGATGTCTTTCATCTCTGTCTGCTGTATATCATCTATTTCAGTCTTAACTACACATTTTATTGTTGGTTTTATTTTGAAAGAATATGTGGCCAAGCTGTATATCCATGTTTTTCAACCTAGCCACACAGATTTTAAAAAAAAGTTTTTCTGTAAAATTAAAGAATATGAGCAAGCAACGTATCTCAGGAAAGAGATGTTTAAATTGCACATTTGGCATTACTGTTACATTAGCCAATCATATTAACACTTCTACAGTGTTTTTATCTCCAAAAAATGCCACACAACTCAGTTTAATACTGATCAAAATATCATATTCCATAAGAATATCAATATGTGGACTGGAATCAATGAAAAATATTAAGAGAGAAGATTGTGATTCTGCAAATCCTGTACACAACAGTGAGATTGTTCTCTCAGCAATGAACTTTGCTAGTTGGAGTATGAGAAGACACAGAACTTACTCAGTGGTCTAAAAGCAAAAGTGTCCAGAGAGCAAAGACAACTGAAGATTAGATCAAATTTTGGGTCTTGTTCCTATAAGCTCTAGTAATTTTTTGAGAGACACTGTTAACCCTGACCTCTACGACAGTTTTATGGAATTTTCCTTGAAACCAGTGAAGTATTACTGAACCTGACCAGATGCCCAGATCTAATGCTGGAGAAGAAAGAACTGGGCCAAAGAAACTTGGTAAGCATGAAAGGACCCTACTTTTAAGGAAGCTCCTTTCTTTAGGTGAGGTATTCATGGGCTGTCTGGGTTTTTTTAACTCCTGGTGACAAGTGGAAACAGCAGCAGAGCAGGCTATAAGGGGAGATGTTAGCTCCTTCACAGTAAGCTGAGATTTTTCTCAAAAGGTCTAAATTAGGACAATTCAGTATCTACGTAGTCAGGAAGTGATGGGTCTGGCTGTGGAAAGCAATAAGAAGCATCATGCTAAAACAAGGAAAGCATGAATTATTATTCATCTGCTTTGAGTAGAAGGGACTCAAGCAGACAGCAAAGGGACCTATTGTTTCTCTGTGCTGTTCTTTTCCTCTTTGCTTTTATGCTCTCCCAAATAATGTGTTCTTTGATTCACTCCTTGTGAGCAGGAAATATATTGCTCACTGTGTTCTCACAGTTTGATTTGGTTTCTCTATGGTTTTGGATGTTGTCTCAAGATGATGTTAAAAGTGGACATCTAGGTGCAGAACCTGGTGCTTGTTGCTGCCAGTTGGGGCATGGCAAATGAGCTACCCAATTAAGCTGTATACATTAAATGAAGCTGTCACCAATGTGCCAACTAGCTGTACTAAATGTCCAATTTAGAAATCCACCCAGTATCTTTAATTCCAAGGAATATTTTATAAACACACAGGAAAGCATTCACCTACTGTAATGAAGTTGCCTCTGGGGTGCAACATGGGAGCTGTAACCACATGAAGCTGCAGGAGGAGAAAATATATCAGCAGCACACAGTTAATTCCTCTCATTTTCTATACAATACCATGCCAAAATTTCTGCAGCTAAGCAAATAATGTAAGACAACATTGTATGGCAGCTCCTTCACGTGGGTGGCAAGAAGCAGCATAGCATAAGGGTTATTATAAATATTGTGAATCTGTTTGAAAAAAATGTCTCTTGAGTTAATGTTCTGAGGCATATCAAGTTAATATTACTAATAATTTTTTAATACCTTTACAGTATCTTGAGAAAAAGCCAAGAAATTAATTGTTCTCATTCTGTACCATTTGTCATACACTGAGGTCTGCAGGCATCCAGAAATATCCTTGTAAATACTGACAGGTCTGAGTAAAGACTCTGTGGAAACAAAGTTGCCAGTACAGCCCTGTGAAATCTTGTGTTGTTTTCACATAGTCTTTTAATGTAGTCTACTGGTCTCAGGCTTGCATTTTTAACTGCAGGCTTCAAGCAGCCACAGAAAAAATGAATTTTATTTGGGGCATTTTTGTCTCAACTTGCTATTGTCAACACATACCCCAAAAAGCTCATTTCTCCAGTTTACTTACTAGGACCTCTTAGGTTTTATCCAAGAGGCCTTTCAACCCCCTCTTCTCAGATCTTGCCACTTGTGAGATTTTTCCAAAAATGAGTCAGTCCCATCCTTGTGTCCATCATGAGTTGGGGAGGACTGCTAGGCTTTACCACAGTCCCTTGCTTCCTGTGTATCTGTAGGAAATGCAGGGATAGGTCCTGCTGCAGAAGAGCCTGCATTACCACTTTTTAAATTCTCTCTCTGGTGTGAATATATTACTTTGTGTTGTTTCTCTGGTTCTTCTCTATTGGTGTGTTTGGTAAAGTCAGTGAAGTCGGCAAACAGTTCTGTGTTAAAAGTCTCTAACTTTACAGTGTCCCAAACACTGATTTTATGTAAAGTTAAAGAAAATCGACAGTCAGTGATAAACACAGTTAGTAGCATAAATCAAATGACAGCTCTGTATTTCATGCCCTTTGTTCATATAGATGCTGGGTCAGGGAAAGGAAGGAAAAATAACATTGTGGTAGAATTGGATTAGAACATATTTCTTGATTAACACTCACATGTAAATAGCATTTAGGTAAAGTAGCCACTTGCCCTCTAAAAGCATGTGTTCTGATTTAATACATTTATCAGCAGTACTGAAGTACAGTGTGTTTGCTGGAAGCCTTGAAAATAGCCCCAGCTCTGAACTGAATGGTTACTTTTGTCTCCCTTAGGAGCAGAAGGATTTTCCTTATCCAGGGGAAGAAAGAAGTCTTTTCAGAGAGCACGACTTTGCACCAGGTTCTCTGCCAGGAGTCATGGGGCTTTTGGATGCCCTGGAGAGGTCACATCACATTGGTAAGCCTAGCAGGCAGTGAGGGCTGAGAAGACAGGGCATCTCTGCAGCTCCAGGCATTGGCATCCTCAGTGCCATGCCAGACAAAATCACCACAGGCAACAGGCTGTTCCCTCAGGGCACAGAGCATCCTCCTTTGCTCCCTTCCACTTCTTCTGTTCACTTTCACCACCTGCTCCAAACTTCTCTGACAGTCCCAGTTTAATACCCTTGCACCAGTAAAGTCCCGCTCTGCAGGCAAAAGAAGCAAATCTGAACTTTCTCCTAAGCCAAACAGCACTGCTTATTAATCAGCCAGACAGTTCATGTCCAAGAGACATGAGGGCATTCCTTCTGCGGGGAGAACATGCTGCTTCCAGGGAGATCTCTTCCACCATCTGCCCACATCAAATCGAGGAAGCAGGGTATTGGAAAGCAAATTCAGTGCAGATGTATAACACATGAAAGTCTGTTGACTTCAGGGCATATTTGTATTGCATTTAGCCTCAGGAATCTAAACCAGAGACAACTTTTCCTCCCCTGCCCATTGCCACTCCAATGTAGATGTCAGTTGACACATACTGTGACACCTAATTCAGATTGCAGAATGATCGTCAGTGGAGTTGCATTATGTTTTTCATTTGTTATTTGGTTGCTTGCTTCTGCACGGAAAAGTTTACATGGCAATTACAAGACAGGCAACCATTATATAAACTGTGTTATTTTTCCAAATTGAAATTCCCAGTCACCTGTGTGACTTGGGTTGCTAAGCTATTCTCAAAAGATATATAACCTTAATGAATAACTTCTGTAAAATATGCTTAGAAAAGTATTACTGAGCAACTTTTTACTCCATGTTGCAAAGGGCTATAAAATAGCAGCCATAGGCAATGTCATGCTGTCACAGTTGGGTTGTCTCTGGGTTTGATGTACAGAGTGTAGCAGGTCTTTGTTAACTAATGCTAGTTTGGAAGAAGAATGAGGAAGACTGCAGTATCTTCCCTCTCTTAGGCCCTTCCTATTCAAGGAGTTATAAGCATCCAGAAGACAACCACTTCTAAAGGAAAAGCTCCAGGGCTATGTTCATTTAGTCCACCACATTTACCTAGTGCAAATTGTTCCTCTTTTATTTGCCCTTCTTTCAGACAGAGAGATGTTTTAAAAACAAATAAAGGAGAAAATAAGACATTCTTCCATATAAACCTATCCTGAGGAAGGCAAAAACTCAAACAACACGTAAAAATGTTAATTGTGTTGTCAGATACACTTCTGGAAAGAGGTCATGATGATAGTGCTAAGTATGGCACATGTGCTTGAATAAAATGTAACACAATACTAAATTTAAGAAAATATGAATGGAAGGGTTTCTTTTTTTTTTTTTTTTTTTTGAAACATCCTGAACATGTTGGGTTTTCTTGGTTAGCACCTACTGAATTAAAATATGTGGAAACTAAGTAGGAAATACTGTCTTTCTATTATAGATTAAGCCCCTTTTCCCTGTAATTAAAGAAAGCACTTTTCCACTTCAGCAATCCTTCAGCAAAAACAAAGATAGAACTCAATATTCTTGATAGATCTTGGATAAAATGAAGACTGGTTTTATGGGCTGGAAAGAAACAGGACTGCATATCTTGTCTTATTTCAACTCTTAATAGCACATTGTGACCTCTGGCTGAGTCTGATGAAGTCAATGTAGTTGCACCAGGGATTGGTACCAGAGCTCATGGGCTGAAACTACCACTAAATAAAAAGCCAGATGTATATTTTTTTCACTGTTTTATGTTAAACAACTTATTGTATATGAAAATGGAAGAGGGAAGGAATATTCTTACATTTTCCTGCATGTTCCTACAACCACAGAAACATTTGGCAGATGTTCAGTGTGGTCACCCAGAAGATGAGTGGTGAGGGGCTTCAGACCTCCACTAAGCAGAGCAGCTGTCCTTGGATATTTCTTCCTCAGGGGCCAGGAGGAAGGGAGCCAGGAACCTGTTTCACCCTCTGCAAATGGGCACATGGTCACACAGTGAACGCAACCTTGCCAGCGCCTGGGACAAATTAGCTCACACTGAATATGCACTAGCTGTACATGCAGTCCATTTTTCTGCCCGTATCTCTAAAATTTTGGGGTTTCTTCAATATGGTTTTTGGCTGACTGGCAAGGAAAGTGAAATTTGAACTTTAAGAAAAGGATCAAAAATCCACAAAAGGAGTTAAACTTCCAAAGTCAGTATAATTGTGATACTCTGGGCTTTTAGGGGGAAGTGTGCCATTACATTTCCAGAAAAACTGGGAGTGGTGCATTGCCTCAAATAACTGTAAGAGGCAGCAGAACAAGAGTGAACTTTCAGCACCTGAGATTTATGTGTCAAAAACACCTCAGCCCTTGTACATGTTTTATGAGTGTTAAAATAAAAAGTACAGTCCCAATGTGTCAGGCGGTGAACGAGCAATACTTCTATAAGATTTAGCTCTTTGCAGGCAGTTCTTGAAACTCCTTAAATCCCTGAAATTCTCAGTGATTGCTCCAGAGGGGTGTGAAATCTATATCTGGACTTCAGGTTGAGTTTCAGTTGTTGGCTTTAATTGCAGGGGAATTTTGTGCCAGAGAGATCCTAGGAGGCTATAGGGAAAAAGGAGAGAAAAGAAAAAGAAAGTTGTGTTTTGAAGCATGGTTGTTTAATAAACATATTTCTTCAATAAATAATAAATAAGTCTGGGAATATCTTCTCCTATGCTGTTCCAATGGGGGTAAGCCTGCATTTACATATGGAGGCTTGGCAGAATGGGTGTTTGACTCACCAGATATACAGTATAAAGTCTGTGAAATGCTGAATGTGCCAAAGTGAGAGGCAGATTCTGTCAACTTTGCTCCTGACGAGTAGGACTGTGTTCTGCACCTGACTATTTGAGAAGGAAACTACTACACAACGGAAGAAGGTTGTCAATGATGACCAAAATAAATATGGGTCTTTTTTTTAAATTGGTAACGTGGGCTGTTTCCTTTGAGTGAAGAGTTTTTTCAATGGTCTTTGAAGACTTTCTTTTCCATTTGTTTCCCACGTTATTTGTTTCCCACATCTATGTGATTTTAAGCAAGAACCTGCTTGCTG
Source organism: Lonchura striata (assembly GCF_050655825.1). Lineage (NCBI taxonomy): Eukaryota > Metazoa > Chordata > Aves > Passeriformes > Estrildidae > Lonchura > Lonchura striata. The sequence continues at coordinate 77,250,023 of NC_140705.1, read as the reverse complement.
CTAATCTTTTGCAGCCGTATTCTTAAACATCCTGTATACAACACTTGTCACAAGCATTCTGTCCTGGCTATATCATTGCGCATGACCACACAGAGATTCATTTTTAGATCAGGATGGTACTCCAGGAGCTGTTCTTTCAGCTGCGTGCGTGGGCTTAGCAAAGAATATGCAGGCTAAAATTGGAGGGAAGGCTCAATTAACTGCCTCCAGGGTTCTAAAGTACACCATTGCACCCATTTACAGCAAATTTCTCTACAGTTAAAAAGGCAATCTTTTCTGCAGTTTTATTCAAAATCTTGAGTAGAATTTTATGGAGAATTAGATCTGTGGTTCAGCATTTTAAATATCACTTTAAATTCTAATTTTAACAATACAATATTGGGTTTATTTCTACTAAGATCTATAGCACCTTTCCTTAGGACTCCTTATTCCTGGTAAATGTAAAAGACTGTTAAGAGTAAGCATGGAGAATTCTTCTTAAAAAATGTGTACTGTGGCTTCACCTGAGTAACAGAGGTGGAGGGGGCAGAGGTTCACCCAGTCTGAGTGATTTCCTCATGAATGTGATTCATCTTTACTAAGGATGTTAGGATGACTTTCTGGTCATACTTCAGAAAGGATAGAAATATAGCATTTTGAACAGGATTTTTTTTTCCTTAATGGCATACAAAGAAATAAACCATCTTCAGGCTTCCTTTCCCTGGGTCCCAGGTGGAGAAGAGAAGGCATCCACCTTTTCTACTTCATGTCTCCTCTTTCCTTAGGAAACCAAAATCCAGTTATGTCAGTACTGCAGCAAATGGTGTTGAGTTTTACCAGATCTGTACATCAGATTCCTTCATCTACAATTTTTCAGACAGTAACAGTTTCTCAAGTGTCTTTGCAAATGTGATGACATGCCCTTCTGTTTGTATGAGGTGATCAGAAAAGGAAACACCTCAATTAACAGTCTCACTCCTGTGTTGGGCCCTTTTCTGACTGTAACTCTTGCTGTGGGGAAAAAAAAATAGGAGGATTTCCTTGCATATGGTACTGTTAGTTACACTTGGATTGAAGGGCCTAGGAGATTCTTTATATTCAAAGAGCAAACACCGCCACTATCATTATGAATTACTATTCCTGATGAGTCTAATTCTTTTTACTGCCATTACAGCAGATGCTCACATATCTATCCTCAGTGGCCAAATCAATCTTTCCAAACTCCTAATAAATATTCCAGGAAGAATACTAGATTTTATAACAGCATTTCCTGGCCTTGGCAGGAGAAGATAGAGCTGCCCCTTCAAGTTGGCTTTTCACACAGCTTACCTGCAAAGCCTAAGGGACACCAGACAGGGATCCCTTCCTGAACTTTGCTTTTATACAGGCTTTTATTCACAGTGACAGCATTTTTCCCTGTTAACTGCCTTCAGTACAATATTTTTCTCCCTGTGGCTATGTCTCTTCTTTCAGCTTCATCCATCTTCAAGTGCATGAGCTCTGTTGTGGTTAATTACAAACTTCAGGGACTTTTGACATAAGAAATTTCTCAGAACACAAACTAAGTTAACAAATAGGTTGTAGTGGTTTGGTTTCTAAGATAGAAACCCTAGTGAAATAAAACATATGGGTTGCTCAAAGCAGTAGATGTTTAAGAGATGTCAGATTCGTAATCTCCCAAACTAGGTAGGTTGTCTGCATATAGATTTCTTCGTACGTAATTTCTTTCTTGCTATACCATCTAACAGATTAGCAGCTTTGAGCTGCTAATCATCACCAGTGTGTCTTCTAGAATGGCTGTTCCTATTTTCCTGTCTTTTCCTGGAAATTCTGTTCCCTATGGTCTTGTTTTATTACATAACAAATTACAGAAAACTAGGAACAAATTATTTCTCACAGCCTTATGGCTTTGTGACATTAGCTGCTACCCTTCCTGTAACTCTTCTGGATACCTTTTGGATCTCACATTTCCTCTGTTCTTACATTAGCTCCTCTTTTCCATAGCTGAGAGAAACAAGAGGTCTTATAAGGAAAAACAGTGCATACATCCATAGGAATGCACCTATGGACAGAGGACAGGTGACATTCCCCCCCTCGAGCCCCCTGAATATCAGGCTAGCCAAGAGATCCAAGGCTTTGAGGGGAGGAATATCAGGAGAAGGCAAAGATTTCCAAAAGAGGCTCTTACCCTGATATATATTGGTTCAGCTCTCTTTATTCTGTGATGTCCATGTGGAGAGTGGGGCAAAAGAGGACGAACAGGAAATATCAGGGGTCTATATAGACTTTGGGCAGGGTGGGCTTCCCTGGCTCTCCGCCAACCCCGCTGGGCAGGAAGGAGAGGTCCAGGTTTATCTTGATCAGAGTCACAGGGTCCCGGGGAAGGGGAAATAGAGTGTGCATGAGCTCACTGTGACAGACAGGTACATGAAAATAGGCAGTACCAGCCCCAGAAGGTTATCAGTCTGTGTTGGTGAGTCTGAAATAGAGTGGGACAGGTAAACCATGGAGTCATTTGGCTATGGGAAGGCACTGCCAAGTGGCTGAGTCAAGCCCTGCTCCTACTTGAGTTTATGGCTTCCTAGCACTAGACAGAACTGCCTCTGAAATACTTGGGGATAAAATAGATGAATGAAATGTTGCCTTTTGGAACAATTTTTTGTTATATGTCTCCCATGTTCTTCTGGTTTTAAGTGTTTTTCAAGGCTGCCAGCAGCCTTGAATTGGCTTTTTTGGAAAGGAGTTTGAACAAGACTGAAATCAAGTTAAAAATGTAATGAGAGTCTGAAACAGTTGAATTATTCTTAAGATTTGCTCATGTTTAGCTATCATTCCATTTATAGAACACTTGTAGGGATTAGCACACAGCGTACCAAAAGAAGCATATGCCTTATGAAATAGCATGCTTCAGGTCCCATAGTTGCTGCTGGGAGATTTCCTCCCTCAATATCTTTTTGTTTTGCTGTATTTTCTTTCGGTCCTAAGAGGGCCTTTGCTAGTGCCAATGCTGTGTTCAGAAAGTAATCTTACCCAATGTCCTCCTACAGTTGGAAAGCACAGCTCACACAGCAGGTGTGGTTTACAAGGGCATAACAATATGTGACGCAAAAAACATCTGAGTCCTCTCTCTATATCTCTTAAAAGCAGAAACATAATTGGAAAGCAGAGAATGAATTCAAAGATCAACTAAGCCAGGTTGGATGGGTTCTTGGTCTAATGGAAGGTACCCCTGCTCATGGCAGGGGAATTGGAACTAAATGAAATTTGAGGTCCTTTCCAGCCAAAAACCATTCTATGATTGTATGACTTCTGCACTGTTAATATGTAGCAAGGCCTATGTATCTGAAAAGCCCATCCAGTTTTGGATGTGGGACAGCTGGATTAGTACAAGCACACAGTGGATATCCAGTGGGTCTCATAAGGACAACTCTTAAGTACCAGTTGCAATATAGTGCAATTTTAGGCATACTTTTATCAGTGGCCAACAATGAATTATAACTCCAATTTAAATATATGGGCTTCTTATAAGATATAAAGGCTTTCATAAGAATTAGATCCACAAAAGGCAGCATACTGAAGGGGAAGCAGGACCTGAACAAAGAGAACATGACACAGAGGAGGTAGTGGTGGTGTCTTTTAATTCATAAAATGTAGAAAAAAGACAGTTTGAAATATTATAAACCAACAGCAGGTTACTCATAAATTTCAAAACATCCTCACCATCCAAAGCTTCTTTAAATGGGTGCCATTTGGGGCCTTTAGTGTCTCAGTCTGTTGTTGATCATAATCCTCTCCCTTGTATTCATCTTTGAAGAGTGATGGTCCTCTTTTGTGAATTAGAGAGCTAGAACCCTAAGGAGGTGTACTGTCAAACCTTGTGGGGTGAGATCCCTCTCTCCATGCAAAAGCACAGCTCCTTCTACTTCTCAGTAAAGCTACAGAGGCCAGTAGAATAAAGGCCAGGCCCCCATGTTTCTCTGGGTCCAGAGAAAAGCCCACTGCCTGCAAATGAACTTTCCCATACCAGCATAACAATGAAGAGGATAGGTTATATATACATCAAGTATCCTATCTAAACAGATAGTTAAATAAAAAAAATTTATAACAATACATCTATATTTTTAAACCAGTAGATTTTGTGTGGTTTCAAAATTTTTTCATTCAGTTATTCATGGCAAAATAATGTTTACAGAACAGATAAAGGCAAGCAGAAAGCTGTAAGTAATGAATGTCTAGAAAAGCTGTCTTAAAAACAAGTGTACCTATGAGGAACAATTGGCAGACTGTTGGGACTTTTATGGATAATTACATTACACAGGCTCTCATAATGTCAGATGCAATATAATAAATAGGCTGCTACCTTTGGTGTTCCCTGTAGTCAGCTAGAGCTATCCGAGAGGCAACTCTTCATTTTTCTGGTTTGTGTGAAAATTATGCCTTTTTGTCAGGAGCTCTTTACTTTGCAGAACACCACACCACCCAGCAGTAGCTCGTGGCAGATGTAAATCAATTATACCAAACTGCCAGTGTGGGAATTGGTGCTTGCATTGTCTTTCTCAGCTCTAAATCCTGAGCTTCTCCAAGGACCCACACTTGCCACAGTGATGCTTGCTTGGGGTGGATCCTACACTTGTCATCACCTCTCGCCCTGTGGCTGCCATATATGGTTGACGGCGCTCTGCACCTTGCAGAGGGAACTCAGGATCTCTCAAGACTGGGTATCTACCTTGTTATTTTCCTGGGGAACCAATGAAATTCTGCTGGGAAATTTTTGGGGGGGAGAAGTGGTTTGATTTTTGGGTGTTGGTTGTTTGGGGTTTTCCTGTTCATTTAGAGTGGGGTTTTTTGTTCTGAGAGGGGTTGTTGTTGTATGGTTTGGGGTTGTTTGTTTGTTGTGCTTGTTTTTGATTGGTTGGTTTTGGGTTTTTTTAGCTGTATAGGAATATAAGTCAGGGAAAAAAAAAAGAAAAAAAGATAAATACATATGGAGCTTATATGCATTTTGCCCTCCACTGAGTACAGAAAGCTCCCTAGGTCTTTCAGAAGAGCATAAAGGGAAAAGAAGTAGCAACTCTTGAGCTTCTCTGAGGTAAGGAATGTCTTGGAGAGGCAAATCTCAGACCCATGCTTCTCACTGTATACTCCCCTGTATGCCCCAGTGGTGGATATCTGTGATAAAAAGGTGTATGTCAACTCCTCATTCAGCTGGGCTCTCCTCACCTGGCTGCTAATAGCAGACTCCCAAAGGGATGCCTATCCCTGCAGGAAGGAAAGTGCAGCATCCAGCATCAGTGGGAGGCCAGCCAGTATCTGCTGATGTTTGAATTACTGCTCAGACAGGCACACACAAAAGACAGAATTTGGAAGCAGAAGTTGGGGTAGATTTTCTCTACAGTACTCCCTGCTCACACAAGGCAGGGATGGCAAACAGACAAGCACCACTTCCATGGTAATTTTTGTCCCAGCTTGTCCAACATGGTCATGCCATCATGAGGTGGAGGATCAGCTCTTTCCTATCAAATATTTCCATCTCTTTGAAATTATGCTTCTGAGTCTCACAGATTAGAAATAAGATGGACACTTAAACTTGGAGAATTTCACTTCATTTATGGATACAGCTTGAAGCAAGTGGGTTTTTCAAGAAGTGGGGTGAGGAGAGTACTGGTGAGGTTTTATTGATTTGCACTTTTTTTCTCCCTTGTGTCTTTTTTATTCCTGCCCCACTCCCCATCCCAAATCCATGGGATGCATGGGATAGATCTGCAAACAGAGAAATGTTCCAGTTTGCTCAGTATTTACCAGGAACAGAATCTTGCTCTAGGCATTTCTGGTTGTAATCTGAGGCAGAGAGCAAAATAAATGCAGCCATCTTTCAGAGTCTGCTTGAGGAGCCAGTCATTTTATGATATAATGACATGTGCATTTAATAAAGATATAGAGTATTCTAAGGAGAATAAAACTGCACTCTTATCTTAGAGACATATAGACATTAAGAATGAAGATTTCATTTAATTGTGGCTTGCTGCTGTGCACAATTTACCAAAATGGCAGTAAACTGCTATTGAACTGTAACATCTAAAGATGTCTAAGTGCTTGGATAATTTGTGTCTTTTTTCTCCTTTGGAAGATAGTAATAAAATAGCTAAAAAATAGGAAGAAAATATTGTATCCAGGCTTGCAAAGCAAAGAGGGAAGTAGTCACATACTCAAGGGCTCTAATACAAACATCATCCCCAGGAGAGGCATCCTCTCCTTGAGGGATGACCCCCTTACCTTTACTATTACAAATAAATAAAATGATGGGCTTGTATCCCAGAGAGATGCAGTCTAGCAGTACTGGTGCTTTTGAAATTTTGTGAGCCCTTTAAAAAAGTACCCATCAGTAAACTGTGTGTTTAGCTTTCCCTAACTGGATTTTACAGGCCTCTTAAAAGTAGTGTGTGATCCCTTCCTTTCATTATCCCCCATTGCACAGTCAGAGGTAAAACCCAGTGGCTGCAGTTGCACAGGATTTTTGGTCCACAGTTGAATCCCTTTATTGTCACTTAATATGACTCTGAGGGTCTTGGCTCTACTTGGGTGGCCCAGAGAGCTCCCTTTGGTTCCTGCCCATTCCTGGAATCCCTTGGGAATCAGACCAACACACACTGACTTGCCCATGGAGATTATCTGGCAGAAACACCTGAGCCCTGTGGGACTGAGAGAAGCATTTGCACGTCTTCAATGTCTCCTGTGGGGCCTTTGGTTCAAAATGACTATGACAAGATGTAAGCTGGTGTAGCTGGAAGAGTTCTGTTGGTGTTAAAATGCAGAAGAGGCACTTCGCACTAGCAAAGAGAGCCTCAGCTGATGAAGAGCAGGCATGGCATCCAAGTAACTGGACAGCACTGGCCTCCTCAGTGACAGAAGTGGCACCAGTGGTAGCTCCAAGATAAGAGCTGGAGGAGATCCAATCAGGCATTCATGGGAGGAGTTTGGGAGGAGCACAGACAGCAGAAAAGAAGTGTGAGAAACCAAAAGGAAGATTCTGTGAAAGGAGTGCTGAGTTTTATTCAGATTTTTCTTACCTATGAGTAATTTTGTTTCTTTGGTATGGGGTTTTCTGGTTTTTTGGTTTTTTTTTTGTGGGTTTGATACAATTTGTGTGCAACTGGGCATGGCAAGCATTCGTCCTAGCTGCAGAGATTTTATTAGGCTAAGCAATGAGCTCCTGTTCCTTTGATGGGTTCCTCAGAAGGATAATCAGCAGCCAGCTTTCTGCAGGGATGAAGCATGGGGAGCAGAGATTTTATAGATTGCAGTGTTACAGCATCAGTGTTGACCTACCCGTTTACAGAGACAAAGAAAATTGGCACTTGGGTAATGTTTATCAAAAGTATTGTGTTGAAGCACAGTCTCAGGATTATGGATTATACTTATTAATAGAAAATATAATCTGCCTCTAGGAGATAACAAATAAGTAAAGTTCATAGCTATTATTACCTCCAGATATATTCCGTGTGAGTATTTCACACTGAAAGTTATCTTGCATTCATGTAAATTACATTGACTAGAAAATACTAATGCTCTCCCCAAGATAACAAATGTAAATGTAAAATATTCTAATCTAGTGGTGCTAATGTGTCTAGGGAAGGTTTATTACACTATGAAATTTAGATGAATCACAGAAGTGGAATGTTGAATGAAATTACCAGGTAGTGATATCTTCCTCTGTGTACCCAGGCAGGTAGATGCTAATCTGCAGAAATTATGAACACATTCTGCAATGAGAATCCCTCTTTCAGCCATCATCCAGAGACAGAACTGTTCACTTTCCTCTGGATTTGCCAGTGGGATCAAGGAAACACAATAAATTCTTTCTTTGTTTCTCTTTACCTTCAAAATTTTATTTTGTGTATTTGTTTTACTATTTGTATTGAGTTGCTCATTTCTGACACGTCTGCTAGCAAGGAATGAATAAATAAAGCCAAATGAGCTGAATGAGTTGTCTGAAGAGTGTGAAATTTACTTGAAAAATCATTCAGAAGTTGCCTGAGACAAAAAAGAAAACTTAGGAAAATCAGTTACATATTTATAGAAATGTTCTCAGCGTCTTTCAGATCAGTCTGCAGTGCCTCTCCCATTTTGTCCACATGAAAGTGGGAGAGCTTGCAATTTTTGCCAGGCAGCTGTGCAGCCATCCATTAGCCAGGAAGGCTGCTCCAGAGCTCAGGGGAAAGATTTAAAAATCATTTTTATTAGCTTAACATGCTGCTTTCTAAAATGAGTTTTTCACTTAGTTTACCCCAGGGCCTGAGAGTTCAGAGCTCACACCCCCTGGCCACATTGTAAAGTAAAACAATGCCCTGCCTGACAGCTGAAGCCTTTTCTTTGTGTGCAGCTCGCTGTGTTTCTAGTGGAGGTGAAAGGTGCTAGGTTGGCATCCTGGGGCAATAAAGCCCTTCACCAGTTTGTGTTGGTTCAGTAAACGGTTTCATACTAGATTCACCAATGGTCCACATTACCAGCCAGAGGGGTGGTGTCTGAGTAATTCTGTCAGCTGCAGCTCCCTCAGTCCTTTGCCAATTGTCATAGAGTCATTAATGTAATTTCTGGTCATACTTTTGTATCATAATCAGCATCTGTCCAGGACTGCACTGACCCCATTGGGTGTTTCACACAGACCCCAGGCAGTGGTGAGACGGTGGCAGTGTAGAGTCAACACTGAGTTTGACCAGATTTGAGACAATAACCTTGAGAGCTAAGGCTCAGTATGGATTTGCAGCCTGGTGCACAGCAGACAAAAATATCGAGAGTGATAGGAGAAAACTACTTTTAGATAAGAATGAAAGGCAAGTGCCATGAAGAATGAAAGCATTGATTCCACTTCTAAGTGCTCACGTAGCAAAAATTATTATCACCCTCTCCTATTTGATGTTCAAAAAGTCATGATTTTCTGAGCTTCACCTTGTATAAGAAGATAAAATATTTGAATTTTCATATCAGCAAAATGACAAAGAACAAGGACTGAATCTTGGCTTGTTGAAGTCAATGGAGTTTTGCCATTGATATTCAATTGAGCCAATTTTCTTCCTCAGGCACATTGTGGATCAAGAATAAGGCATTGATCCTCTGATTTAATTTTTATTTTTTAGTCATCTGCAGTTCAGGAAATATATTTATCAATATGGGACTTTAACCAAAAGTAAGAGGTTTACAAGCAACTAAAACATGTTCTTTCAAGATTTACAAAGCGAATAAACTAGCAAACCCAGTATTTATCCATGAATAACTTTAGGTAGAAAAAAGGATGAAACAGAAAAACAGAACTGACATTATTTAAAGGATTTGTCCACAAATTTTTTTAAACACTAGGAAGAATTTGCTTTAACAGCAATAATATTTTTGAGGTTATTTATATAGGTTTCTTTCTGAAAAAGCTGACTCCTACAGCAGACATATATAAAAGAAATAAAAAGAACTTTTTATTTCTTTGCCTTTTAATCTTTATATGACTTTTTGCCTTAAATCATCAGTCTATCCTTCAAGCTTTTTTGATGTCATCAATAGTGGAGAAGAATGAAAATATGGTTCTTGAATATTATGTTTGTTCTTAAGAGCATATTTTTTCAAATATGTTGTATTGCATGACTATTTTTCAGTTTTAGACTCTTCACGGATATCATTTACTTTGAAGAAGCCTCTAATCCTTTCTTCTCTCATTTTTTCTCTCTTACTGTTTTGACTTCAGAGAGGGAAAGAGGTTTCTTCTTTCACATTTTCCTTGACTGACCCATGAAAATGATGTATGATAGAAGCTTTAAAAAGAAATATGTCTCTTAGTGCCTTTGAAAATTAGTCTCTCTGTTCTTATGGCTGATGTTTTTGTTGCATAGCCATGATCTGTTATGTCTGTTTGTTTTGAAGATTCAGTTACCTTCCTTTATTCCACTGCAATTCTCAAAGTCTGGAGTAGAAGCACCAAACTTGAGGAGTGGGCCCATGGAAACCTCAGGAAGCAAGATAAATCCAAGTGCAAGGTCTTGCAGCTGGGTCAGGGTAATCCCAGACATAAGTATGGACTAGGAGAAGAAATCATTGAGAGCATCGCTGCAGAGAAGGGACTGGGTGTTCTGGTGGGTGAAAAGCTGAACATCAGCCAACAATGTGTGCTCATAGACCAGATGGCCACATGCATCCCAAGCTGGATCAAGAGCAGCATGGTCAGCAGGCTGAGGGAGGTGATTCTCCCCCACTGCTCTGCCCTTGTGATACCCCACCAGGAGAGGCGCATCCAGTGCTGGGTACTTGGCACAAGAAAAATGAGGATCTGTTAGAGTGGGTCCAGAGGAATGTGACAAAGATGTTCTCAGGGCTGGAGGGCCTCTCCTACAAAGGCAAGCTGAGAGAGATGAGGTTGTTCAGCCGGGAGAAGAGAAGGCAGGAGGAACACCTTATTTTGGCCTTCCAATACTTAAAGTGAGCTCATAATAGAGAGGGGAAGGGACATTTTATATGGGCAGATACTGATAAGACAAGGGATAACAATTTTAAACTAAAGAGAGAGATCTTTCCTGCTCTAAAGAGGAGAGGAGATCCTCCATTACCTGTAAATTTCTAAATATGAACAAATAGGCTAAACAGAGTAGACAAATTCACATCAGACTGTAATATGTATAAATTCAAGGCTTCTCAGCGCAGTTATCAAAGCAGTCTTTGGTTCACCACAAGAACCTGTTTACTTACAGGAACTGTGTGAATCCATGTTATAAATCTGGATTTGTGCTTGTGAGTCATCTTCAAATCACCATCAGCTGATATTTCGAAAAGAATGTTGTTACTACGCCATATTTACTTGAAGTCAATTTAATTTTAGTAGAACCCATACATTTAAATGAAACTGCTTTTATTGCATTTGATAACCATCTGTCTTGAGAAGCATATTGGTCTTTAGAAATCCTTTGATAGCAGTAGGATTTGAGACCAATGGAGAGCCAAAATCTGAAATTCACAGCTACTGATACTGAACAATTTTGATACCTATTGATAGGCACTGATACCTCTCAAATTTGATAGGCTACACCCGTAGGTCATAGAATTATATAACATAGAATCTTAGAACGTTAAGGGTTGGAAGGGAGCTTAAAGATCAAATAGTCCCATCCCCTTTGCCCTTTGCCCTTTCCCATGACCAGGTTGCTCAAGGCATTGCTATATTCTCATTTCAATAGGCATTTATTTCATTTGGTATAAGAATTATTATTTTTCATATTGGTACAAATCAAGACATAAAGATAAAAAAACCTTTCAATACTTGTAGGCTTCAGTATCTACCAATCTACAGAATTTTAGTGATTGCTATGTAATGTACTAGAATTAAAAATAATACTCTGTATTCCCCAGCTAAATAGTGCTGCAAATTGTTATTTCCCCAAAACTGAAGGGTTTAAAAAAATTGTGGGAAATAATGAAAGCTACTCTTAGACTAAGAGAATTACAGAATATATTCCAGTTAACAATAATGTTTTCATGAAACATTATTATCTAAGTGCATACTAATTTCCTGATATGTATCAGTATAATTATTAAAAATCATGTAACATGTAATTGTAGTGTAATTATCCACTGATCACTCCATTACTTTTCATCCATTTTATATGTGTATAGGTAGACAGAACAATTAAAAATTATGAGAGAGTTCATGTTGATTTGCACAGCTCTGATTCAAAGCAGAGCAAAATCCCAGATGGGCAGCAAAATGAAAACTGCACTGTGGCAAAATAAAAAAAAAAAATGTATTAACTTCCATTTTTTTGCCCTACTTTTTCTGAAAGCCTGTAAATTAACTGCTACTTACAGTTTTAATACAGAGCAAAGCATTTGTTATCCACTTAGCAGTGCTACTCATCTCTGCTAGGGAAAATATCAATGTTAGTGCACTTCCACTAAAAAGCACTCAAGAATTTTTTTTATAAAAAGCCAACAACTAAATCAGAAACAATTTAGCTTTGATCTAAAATCCAGCACTTGTATATAACAGAAATATAACTTGAAGGTTACTAATGCATTTTCTATGTCATGTCTATTTGTATAGAAATAAAAATAAAGTCACTTCATAGAAAATGCACTTATTGCTTTCTCCTCTAGCTGAGTCATTTTCAGGAGGACCTTAATCTCTTGCTATTGTTAAGGTTTGCATTTGCTGGGCTTTATTGACAATGTTTCAGTGAAATAATAATAAAATATCACAACCTAGCACTCACTAGTTGTTTTGTAGGCAGTGATATTGTTCTTTTATACATCATTAGAACTTGTTACTGAGATGCTGAAAAAGACCTAGAAAGTCTTACATACCGAGATATACAAGACAGTGAGAAAACTGGGTCCTAAAAAGATGAGACCTTCCACAATTGCAGGACTTTATAGGTGCTCAGCAGGCTTCAGGCTGCAGTCAGCTCCCAAGCTACATCTTGGTATGCATGTATATTATTCACTATAATAATTGTTTTGTTTCTAAATAAACACTGAGTTTTTGAAGTATTTTTTTCTCTCTGTCTTTTTTTTTTTTTTTTTTAAGAACTGCAAAACTGCATATGATTGAAGAGAAAGAGCTGAAATAATTTCTTAGGGCTCTTAGAGTCCTAAATCTTGACCTGGGTTTTTACTAGGATGTACTTCACCATTTTTGTTTATTTCACTGTATATATATTATTCCTTTTAATTAAATTGTGTGTCTGATAAAGCTTCTCAGCTTGAAGGTTTTGGCTCCTAATATGTTACAAGAAATGTAACTTCCTTCACATTTTTCCCTCTGCTTGCATACTGACTCGGAGATACTGTATGTAGTGATCCTGATTTACGGACTGAAGGCATGCTTTGATCCTGGGTCTCAGCTGTGGCACCTCACCAGGGACGTGCCAGCAGGCAGCAGTGCCAGGCACTGCATTCACACAGGCTGTACAGAGATTTTCAGGGTGCTTCCATGAATGTGCTGGGACATCAGGTATCAGCCTCAAGTCACCATGAACTCAGCAATTCAGATCAAGATGAGATATGTAGTCATCTGTCATCTTCTCACAAAACCTTTTCCTCAGGATCCCTTTTATGTTGAGGCATCATGGAGGCAATGTGCCTACCAGTAGTTAACTTTGTTTCCCAGGAAAGAACTTATTTTCTGTGGTTATAACAAGATCATCAGGGCTGGTGTCTGCAAGCTCAGCTAACAGATCAGCCTCCATGCTTAAACAAAGTGAGGTTTGTTTTTTTCTCCCCCTCGTTCACTAGTGCCCACTGTGAATTGTACATCATCCTTAAGTTTGTATAAACAGTATCAAGCACATGCGTATCACTTTGAATAGTGAGTGGCTCCTGTGAGGAGGTTACCTGTTACCTATTCCTCTGAAGCATCCTATATCACTCATTTTGTCACTTGTTATTTTTGACTCACAGAGTGCTCCAAGAGCATGGGTAAGTCAGGTGTATGCATATTCTTTATTTTATTTGAACTACTAAAACGTGATCTGTTTTTTCTCTCTGGATACATTACCTGGCAAAGCATAAACAAATCACAAGTAATAACATGAGTATGGCATCTGAATACCCTCTATGAGGTTTTCCCACAATGTCAAGGACACCTCTCCATTTTCCTGATGCATTTACAGTTGTTTTAGTTCTATTTGTTACAAGCGTGACAAAGTCTGTACAGCAGAATGGTATACAGACTCCAGCACTTGAACATGACTAAAGGAGAAACTGTTGGCTTCAATGACCTGTTACTGAAGGGGCATATCTAGCAAGTCCCTTCTGTTTTACAGGTCATAAATAATGCACATCCATCAGGTGCACATTCTCTGCCATTTCAGAGTGAAATATACATATATGTAATACAGAGCATGTTATGAAAATATAGTCTCTAGCTGACAAAAATGGGTGGTTGTACTGTGCTCAACATCAGAAATCCAATCCAAATCCTTCTGTTTAGGCATGTATGCAGACACCCTTCAGTCTGAATCTGTTTTTGTTGTGTTTTTGGTTATTTTTTTTTTTTCCAGTGGTAGAGATGCATCCAAATGAATACATGAGAAGTCTTAACAATGCACATGGGCATGAACTTTCTAACAGACAAATTGCCCTCTGAAGCTGTAACAGGTCACACACATCCCACTTCCACTGGCAAGAGGATGCGATGGCTCTGAGCTCAGCCCTCAAGAAAAAGGAGCAATTCCTTGAGTTCACCCTCTGGGATCTCCCAGCAAGAAAGCCCATAGGTAATGACTGATTTCCTTGCCTTCAGCCTGTTTTCAAGGGAGTGAAAATATATACTTCCTCACCAGAGCTAACACTGAAGGATCCACGTGGTCATATGAGTTTTGTTTGTTGTTCCAACAACAAACAAAACTCATGTTTGTTGTGGAGTCTTACTGTGGCAGATATCTCTGTGAATTATGGTTACTTAACTGGCACACCAGAGAATTAGCTGCTCTCCTCTGGAGCTTGGGAACCAGCCAGTGTTAGGTGCCATGCAAACACCTCAGGAAAATGTCCCTCATTCAGTGGGCACAAGTCATGTTATGCCTACAAGCTGATGGCTACAACAGCAGTTTTCAACTTTTAGTGCTCCAAAATTTTTATTGCTAGTTAAGGAAAAGCAAACTGAAGCTTTCATCTCAATGAAGTCTATAATTTTGTGGGACCCAGTGGCTACATTTTTCACACAATTGTAGGAAGGGAATGAAATCTCTGGACAGCACTTATTATCCATTCTCCTAGGCATTCACTCCATATTCTGATAAAGATCAGCCTTGGGCTTTCTGGTTATTGATCTCAGCCAAAAGGCAGATCTCTCAGATCCAGAAAGTGTTCCTGCTAGTATATTTTCCTTCCAACATTAATACTCTTTCTAATTTCAACCTCAGGAAGCAGCCATAAATTGCAATCTGTGGCTTTAGCTTGTAAAAGCAGAGTGGTCTGTATGAATATGTGTTAGACAGCTTGTCAGAGACTGCTGCAAAATCCAATTATTTCTGGGGTTATTATACCTTTTTTCACTACGTCTACTCTAATTGAGGGGAAGGGGAGGGAAAAAAAGGTTGAATGTCCACCTCAGTGTTAGAAAAACACTAAACTCAAATAATTAGCTGAGATGCAATCAAGCTTGCCTATAGTATCTAAATGAAAAGCACTGTGTAGTTTGAGCTTATTATCTAAACTGGTAGGCAGAAAATACTGACGTATCTGTCCATAAGTCAATACGTACAAAAGTTACTTTAAATACAGTTGTGTGTCTTAATTGCCTTGATTGGGACAACTTCTGCCTTCTTCATTGGGTGGGACTGTTACAGACTTGTGAATCTGCTGGTGGGCTATTTCCTCATAGACATCACAACCCTGAGTGATGGCTCAATGTCCCCACAGAGACCTGCCAGGAGAAATGGGTCTGCACCCTGCAAAGGGAAGGTACAGCCTTTCACTCAAGGTGAGACAGAGATGATGATGGCTCAAGACCAGGTTACCAAACCAAGAGATCATTGTTGGCTTTCTCCAAGCCCAGTGCAGCCTTGTGGTCTCTTGCCCAGGGTCCTGTCCAGATGGAGTTTTACTCCGTCTCAAGTCTTAAGCAAATCAATTGAGAGTACATAAAGGCAGGATAGAAAACAAAAAAAATCACTGAGCCTGCTGTTCAGCAAGTCTGTTACAAAAAAAAAGGACAAGCTCTTTTTCTGGTTTTAACTTACAACATTCTGAATTAATTCCTAAATATATGGAGGAAGGTGTTGCAGTCCATACAGATAGATTTAAGGAACAAATCACACTTTGATATACATAGTTTACTATGTGCACTGGTATTGTAAAATCTCAGTTATAGCTGTGAATTATTTGCTTATTGTCGCTCCTTGGAATTTATGGGACAAAGATCAGGTTTAAACAAATCTTTTTTGATCTTTTAATGGATTTTGTAAAGGCAAAGGTAAGAAAATGCCATCTGTATTTCTACATATTTGATCATTATTAGAATTGAGGTTTTTTTAAGCTGTTGATGTAGAAACAAAAAGGAATTTTTGTTTGCATTAGCTACAGAGCAAGTATCAATCCCAGCATTAAATGTTGTTACACGGCTCTCTGATGATAATAACCCTTTGTTTCATTATAGAACTGACATCAGTTTTCTAGATTATACTAATTGAAATGTTTCGGAAGCAGTTAGTGTTGAACAAATGGTCTGGCTCTTGGGTGATATTAGTTAATTAGTTAATAAATGAGAGGTTTGAAAAATAGGATAAAAACAACTTAACTTGTAGACTGGATATAAGTCAAATGGTTTATGCTTGCCCTTTATAGTCTAGAGGAATTTTCTCAGAAAATAGCTAGCTAGACGAAGAATAAATACAGTGACATTTGTCTGGATTTGATGATTGTCTTGAATTTGTATGCACCATATTTTTTTTTTTTTAATTGTATAGTTCAAGTTTACAGTCCTGAAGCAACTTAAAAGCTGGAGCTAGCTTTTGGTGATGGGCTACCAAGTCAGCTTATGGCCATGTAGGCAGCCTTGAATTAATCATCTCAAAATTGAAGGGCCAAGACCAGACCAGGCCTGTACAATTTCTGGTGTGGATCGGAAGTGGCAGTGGGCAGAAACTGGAACACAGGAGGCTCTGTCTGAACATCAGGAAACCCTTCATTTTACTGCAAGTGTGACCAAACTGGAATATGTTATCCAGGGAGGATGTGGAGTCTCCCTCCTTGAAGATACCCAAAAGCCATCTGGACACAGTCCTCAGTAACTTGCTCTAGGTCACTCTGCTTGAGCAAGGAGGTCGGACCAGATGACTTCCAGAGGTCCTTTCCAACCTCAGCAAGTCTGTGATTCCATGAAGAGGGGTAAGAGCCTGCATCATTTTATATTGCCTGAGAGCTAGAGATATATAATGATGTATCTTGGCATAATCCATAATTCAACCTCTTCCTCTGCATTCAAAACTAACCCAGATAGCAACAGGTCTGAAGTATGAGACTTTGGCAGAAGCAAAATTTACTGGCACAAGCAACATCCCAGCAATCTCCTCTCCTAAGCAGTTGCCTGCCATGCTCATGGCTCAAGACAGTCCAGTCTACACCTCATTTAGGTTAAGTTCTTACACATCCAAATGCTGTTTCTTCTTGAGTGTATGCCTTTTCATAGCCCACTGAAGCTCTCATCCAATTGCACATTTTTTAGTAGCTTCAGTATGTCCTGGCTAAAAAGATCTCTGCAGTTCATTACTGGATATTTTTTTTGTAACAGAAGCAGAACCAAAAACATATTCCTATGAATTACAATTTTTAAAAACTAGAGTAACTACAGTGAGTGTTTATCCTGGCAAGATTCAAAGGGTTACTAAAGCTTTTCAATAACCTGTAATTGGTATCATACTTTCCACAAGCTCATTATACTGTATCTGTGAAAACTGATTTAGTGGTAGACTTGGTGAAAGTAACAGTTGGACTTGATGATCTGAAAGATCCTTTCCAACCTAAAAATGTCTATGATTCCATGATTCTGTAGTAAATAACAAGTTCCCTTCATACTGAATTCATCCACACTGCAACAACCCTAGTCACAGCACAAAGTGCTGCAACCAACAGAATCTGTTGGTGACATTTTATGGCAAGCTGAGTTCAGATTTGTTGTGCAATGCAAGAAATTGATAAAAAAATTGATTATTTGGCATATGTGACCTTAAATTGAGCTTACACTTTAGAATTTTTTCCACATATTTATTTACAATTCTAAGGAGAAAAAGAGTATAATCTATGAAAAGATGCCAAAATGCCCAGTAGATTGTTAGTAATTAAATGGTAACACCAACCCAATTTTTCCATTCCTTACACTCTGTGCAAGTTTAGTTTGGATTTATGACAGCTATTTTTGTCTGATGATAACAGATGTGATAAGAAATGTCCTTAAGATGGTCACATCAAAAAACTTGATGGACTGTATGTGGCATCTGATCTATGTACTTCATCAGCTTGGAACCTTCCACACATCTAACTCAGATACATTTTCACATTGCACTCAGCATGCCTTTCATACAGCAAGAAGCTGTGAGTGCATCTCAGAGGTAGGAAAAGGGCTAGAAAAATATTTCTGTGCTTGCACTGTCCTTTGGTTCCCAATTTCACTCATACCTCTCAAGTTTGCTTCCACAGACAGCAAACAGTGTCACAGTTTCACAGTGATCTCCCATGAATGTTCTCACATACCGGCCCTCAGATACAGACACTGAATATTTACCTGGGTTCAAAGAGAGACAGGCAAATTTGTTTCTCTAAATTTATACAAACTATGGACACATTAGGAAGTCCACATGATATATGACTATGGGTAGGTGAAAAAGTAACTGAGGAAGAAAATTTAGGTATGAATGTCCTACTCTTCTGCTCTTCCCCAAGCATCTGCTGTTGGCTATGTCAAAGGCAGAGTGGTGGCTTAGCTGGTTCTTTGGTCTGACACACTATGTCTGTATTCATGCTAAAGAGCATCATTTATTCAAGATATTCCTTACTCATGCACTTTGAATTGTTCCCCGGTGAATATGTAGAGGACCTCAGTGCCTGTATTAGATGATTCAAGTTTAGAAGTGTGTCTCTTCTGCAGGAGCCTTGGGAAATGAAGAGCCATCACAACAGAGGAACAGATTTGCTCATTTTGGCCTGTCAGGTGGATGAAAGTATGCAGGAAATTATTTATCCTGGCTTTTAATTGGTGGCATGAACTCTTCCTTCCCCTTTCAAGTAGTTTCATCCTCCTCTCTTTGGACCTGCTGTCAAGGAGTATAAGATGGGGCCTGAGCCCTGGGTCTGCTTCTGTGACTCAAAGCTGCAGAACCATTACCCATCAGAGCATCACCAGACTGGGGGCTGTGATATGTCTTGCCTCTAGTCAGTACATCAGTTCCCACACCCAGGTCAGGAACAGGTTCCCTCAGTGGTGTAAACTGATAAATGTCATCTCCCCTCTTGGAGGCTACACAACAATGAGCCAAAGTTTTCCAGCACTGGAAATTCAGATTTAGATATCTGAATTTGAATGTTTGTGACTCAGTCCCTTACAGGAACTATCTGTAAGCAAATTAATTCAATATTCAATAATGAAAAGTTAATTCCTGAACACAATGAATAGGAAAAATTTAACCAAGATGACTTAGATGACATTATTCTGGGAATAAAATTCTACTCAATTGTGATTTGTGTGTTTAAATAGAAAGACCTTTAAATCATGGTTAACCTGATTCATGATATAAATTCTATTGGCTATCCAAGCACCACAAAATGTCGAGGCAGGCTCCAAACATCCCTGATGTAGTTTCAACCATGGATTGCTATTTTTTTCCCTTAAGTAAAGGTTTCTTTTTTAAAATTGCTTTCCCTTTGATTGTTTATACCTACAGAGATTATATTTTCATGTCCATTGCTGATTAAAGAAAGTGAAAAAAAAAAAGGGCCAAATTCTCATATTGGTAGCTGGGATTTCTTGGGGAAAGAAAAATATGAAAAAGAAAGGTAGAGAGATTTCTCATGAGCATTGAAAAGGGTAAAACATTAATGGAAATCTGACAGTACAGTTCTCTGAAATGGAAAATTTCATTTTCTAATGGTAGTGTAAGTTCCCTGAGGGGATAAGGGACTTGCTTTTGCACTACAAAAATATTCACAGGTAGTCCTGGGAGGGAGGGAAGGGGAAGGGGGAAGGGAAAAGGGGAAGGGAAAAGGGGAAGGAGGAGGGGGAAGGGGAGAGGAAGGGAAGGGAAGGGAAGGGAAGGGAAGGGAAGGGAAGGGAAGGGAAGGGAAGGGAAGGGAAGGGAAGGGAAGGGAAGGGAAGGGAAGGGAAGGGAAGGGAAGGGAAGGGAAGGGAAGGGAAGGGAAGGGAAGGGAAGGGAAGGGAAGGGAAGGGAAGGGAAGGGAGAAAAATGTTTCTCTTTAGATATGTGAAGAGCAAAGGACAAACCAGTTCCTGGTTTTGACAGATCACAACATAGGAAGAGAGGAAGAAAGGGGGAAACAGTTCTTCAGCTCTCCTGGAAACAGCTATGATCAGGCTGCATCATGAGACATGGAGACTTTTTTTCTCTCTCTCTTTTGCTGGACACAGCAAGCAAACCAGTTGCCTGGAGAGAAAGATAATGTGTCACCTCAATAAACTCTGAGCTTTTTACCCACACTTACTTAGTTTATTCAGTTACATAGAGTAATGCTTATTTTTAAGTCATCTGCAGAGTATTTAAGCAGAGCCACAGCTCTGGACAGCCTTAGGTCTTATGCTACTTCTGTATAAACTGGAAAATAAGAATAATGAGTTGTTTTAATATATTTAAAAGGAAGAGGAAGATGAAGGTGTCTGTTTCTGTGGTTTCTTTGAGACAGCCCTGCCACAATCTGGACTCTGCAGGGGAGATGATGGCTTGATTGCAGCAAAAAGTGGGTGATTCCTGCTGAGATTACTGCTGTGGCCAGTTCACAATAAATGTCACTGAGGTCAGCAAGCAGGCATGAGGTGGTGATCACTTTCAGATGCCACTGACCTGCCTGGATCCTAGCCAGATACCTAGAAATTGAAATTTTTGCAGGCTGCTAGCAGTACCTTTAGCTGCCTTTTACTTAAGATGGAGAACAACAGAAGATGAAAAAATCAAAGGCAAACAGATGTTGCAGGGATGATAAAGAAAGAAGCAAGAGCGATGGGAAATTGGGTTGGCAGGTAAATGATGTGGAGAGATATAGATTTTGAAAGGATTAATTTCAGATATTTGTCAGTCACTGTTTTTGGTTGTGCACCCATCCCATATAGTTTTAATATCAAAAGATCACAGGCAGTGTTTGGTTCTCAAATATATAGCATTTTTGGGGTTTTTTTAAATGCAGCTGATTTTCTGATTCACAAAGCAAAAGACTTTATTTTTTGGTTAGCAATTAGTAGTGCTGTGGTGAGTCACTCCTCTACTGGTGCTTCACTTGCTCCCTTTCTTCCATAAATGCTTCTAAGAATAACTTCTATAGAAATAACTTTCATCTAGGGAAATAGCCCAAAATAGCAAATTCTATCCCTAAAAGTTATCAGACTGATTAGTCATTAGCAGAATATTAGACTGGAAATAATAAAAGCCTGAATGTAGATAACAAATATGTTTCTTATGAGTTTATTTTTCACAATGATTTATGCTTTAAAAGTGCAACAATTTCAGTAAGTTCATGTTTCCATAGAAAGGAAGCAGAAGGAGGTTGATTTCCTTAAAATCATGTAACACCTTTCTAAAGTCACATGTTGGAAACATTGTGCTTACAAACAAATCATTCTGTCAGAAATAAAAGATTTAAGTTTCATTACGTCCTAACCCTGCTGGTGGATTTTTTTTTTTAATTTATTTTTTGTTTGGTTGTTTTGGGTTTTTTGAAAAGCAGTACATGGGCCAGTACGTGTATTTTCTCTGTGCTGAATTTTACAGACAGCTATACTGCTTTAATAACTCGTCACTCCAGTGACACCAGCAGAACTGGCAGAAAAATTTTGCCTGAAAATCTCAACACACAAGCCCCTTTTCAGTATAGTAGGAATGAGGGGAGGACAGAAAGTGCTTTGTGTAGGTGAGAAAATAGTGCCCAATGGACTAAACTTCTGAACTCAGCTCATCTATATGTAGTTTTGCATGATCCTGTGCAGTTCAGTGGGATGGTCAGTTTCTTTAGATTATGTGCTTTAGATATCAGAGTTGATTTGTTATCATGATGTTTGGCAACTGACTAATCTCCAGGGATTTAAATCCAATGACATTTTATGTGGCACTTTATGTAGCTCCTTTGGAAGGCTTGAAGGCATATAATAGGCACAGATTATTTATTTAGTCAACCAATGACTTCAGAGTTCTCTCCCCTTCATCTGTGCTCCCATAAATAAGAAGCCCACATTATGCCCTCATGTGCACTGGGGTCTCAGTTCACCTGTGTGTGAGTTCAACCCTCCCTTCTTTTACAAATAGCTTCTCAAATCCAGACATGGTGTAGAAATAACCCCATCCTCATCTTAAAAAAAAAACAAAAAACCCAAAAAAACAAGCTGTATAGGTTATAAAAAGTAACTGAGTCAAAGCAGCTGATGCCATGAGAAAAGCCCCCTAGACAAGAGGAGATAGAGAAGGGGCAAATGAACAAATGTGGGCAAATACACAATGAAGGATAGGGAGTGGGCCATGACATTTTCCCTGCCACCTATTATCTACACAATGCGTGGCATGTTCCCAGGAACCGGGCAGAGGGGAAATCTCAGCAAAGAGAAAGATACACTTCTGAGTTATTTTTCTGTCTCAGTCTCCTCTCTGAACATACTCTGTATCGTTGACCCGCTTAGGATGGCTGAGGGTGGCAGCAGCACAAGTTGTCATGAATTGCTCAGTTCACCATCCTGCGGCTTGCCGTCCCCTCAGGCATGCTTCAGACATAGGCTGGCACCATCCCAGGCAAGCTAAAAGCTGAGTTTAATTTCTAGCATAATGATTTATTCATTGTAGTATTGGACAGTGGCACAGATTGACAAGCCTGAAGTTCGCACCTTGTGTTGTTTTTGAAGGCAGGTTTAGGGTTCTGTGCTCCTTCAGCTTGGCAGCCTTGTTCACTGGTTTATATGCTCAGCCAGGCTAGCTGATGATGGCTTCACTTTGGTGCTTTGCCTCTTGATTTCTAAATCATGGTGCCTGCTAGTATGGCAAATTCTGATACGGTGTCTCCTCACAGACCAAACGTGGTACTGTCCTCACAATTTCTTCTGTGTAAGTTCCTGATACAGGAATGCATGCAATTTTGAAAATTAAGGACTAGTAGCTGATGATTCCTCCAGAAAATTGAAGGACTGGTCACAGCAAGAGCACATAAGAGCAGCAGATATGCTGTGACGCTAAAAAAAATTATGATTGGACAAATAACATTTGTTTGAGGTGCCAGTGGTATCTGTCCCAATTAGGATATATTGGGCTATATCTAGGGAGTGAAGGGAAGTACAGTCAAGGTCATTCATTCCATCAGATTTTGTACACTAGCTGTATAAAGTAGAATTAATAGGACTGTGAAGCACTGTATCACTGTTGCCATTTCATCACAGTTCAACATCTGAAAACTGGAAATTAAGACCTGTTTCTGTGTTATCCCTGGGGTCACCACTGACATATTTATTCTCTTTTAATTAGTCACAGCTAACTCCAGACTGGGTCAAGGGAGGCTGCAAGGGAGAATCTCAGAATGAGCATTTAAATCCTGCCTTACTGCAAGGGGATAAACAGAAGTGTATCTTTGACTCTCTGACCTCCAGCATTGTGTGGACTCTCCAAAGCATTAATTCCCACTACAGCATTTGCTACAAAGGGTTACACATACTATTAACTCTCAAAGAGAGAAGGCAGTCTGGGAGTGACAACAGAACCTGTATGTAGTTATGTAGTTTTACATGGGAATCCAGAGCTTCCCTCTGGCTGCTCTGGAAGGCCTGGAACCCTGGCAGGGGGTCAGGAACCGCCTGTACAGAGCCTCCAGAGACACTGTCTCTGATCTCTGCCCATGGAAAAGAGTTTTCAATCTTACAGGGTGAATTACAAGCTCTGAGTGTTTGATATGAGTAATAATTAAGTGTGCCACGGGTGCAAAAGTAAATTTTAGGATTCTAGATTAGGGGTCCAAAGGGGACAAGATAGAGGAAATTGGGTGTGTCTTGTCCTTTTTCTCCTTCTTCATGCCCTCCATGTTTCACTGTAGTGTTGGCATTTTTCTATTGGTTTAGGCTGGGGACACACTGTTCAACGTAGGTGACAGATATTGGCACATTATTGTAAATACAGCACAGGTAGTTTCTGGTATATAATGTTTGTAACATCCCACTGAGGGCAGAGACCCACACGCTGCCCTGCAGGACAGACCTGCGGCAGGGCAGCAGAACATGTTAGAGATGAGCAAGAATAAACAACCTTGAAACCAGCACAGATGAATTATGGCTTCTTCTTTGGCAGTGGGGCTGAAAGACAGAGACTTTCTACAATCTCAGAATCATCAATATCTCATATTCTGACAGTTTTATTTTTGGTTTCAGAAAAAGTAGGCCAGGCTGGGTATGGATACACTGCCCCTTCCCATTCCCACTATTGTCATGGGAGGTTCCCCTCACACAGTCAGGCACAATTCCACTCACAGATTTGTACTGCTACAGAGGTCCAGAGGCTCCTCTCAGTCAGTGGCAGACAGATGTGTCTGTCACACAGCTCTCCATGTCACCATGCCCGCAATGAGGAACCACAGCACCAGCAGGCCATGAAGGGAAGCAGCCTTTGCAGTTGGCACAGCAGGCGCTGAAAAGGCCATTTTGCTCACATTATTGCATTCAGTAGAAGCTCATCCCCAGTAATGATATCATATGCAGACACTTCACACTCTGGTGCAGGGGAAGGGACAGGGGAACACATAAAAAATATTGAAAACCTCTATGAATTTCTGCTAGGTGTGGCAAGGAGGGACCAAGTGGAAACTTCCCTCTCTGCTTTCCTCTGCACAGAGGAAAAATTTTAAGAAAAAACATCCCAATTAAGCACTATAGTGATTTGCAAAGGTGGCTTTGGTTTATGCCCTCAAAAAACAACTAGAATAAAAATTTTTAACCAGTTGGAAGAATAAGATAATGAACTATTGCTGTTGTCTGAAAAGAACTGGGAAAGTTTTTTTCATTTCTCTTATTGACAGTGTTTCTGTCCATTTTATGTTTGCTTCCTATAAATATTCTGGCAGAAAAAATTTACTGTCAAGAATGTACTTCAGAACAGTCAATATTTTTTTAGCAGATTTGGAATCCTTTAAATTTTTACCAAACACTTTCACAGACACATAATTATTCAGCAGTGTCACAGAAATACCAAAATACCATGTGAATAACACATGAAATCCAAACTGATTTGATTGAGGGTTTTTTGGGGTTTTTTGTTTTGTTTTGTTTTGTTTTGTTTTTTTTAAAACCTACAAAAAGATGCTCACAAACAACCAACAGTTTTTGGAAATTATACTCAGAGTAAGTTAAAATTAAAAATAAGGAGATTTGTGGATAGGAAAGAAATTGACTACATGTCCAAGTTAACTATTTAAATTTTTACTGCTGGACATTTAGTTACTAAATTTTCTGGTAACTATAAATCTATTAAGTAACCATGTCCAAATATGTTATGTATTTTGAAATTATTCTCCCAGTGTTTATCAGAGAGGTTTTTACTTAAAAAGAAAGGCTATAAATGAATGCAGGGGAAAAAAATTAACCCCCATAACAATTTTAAACAGTGACTTCTAAGCTATACATTTTCTATAGTTGTGTTACCATTAAACAATCTTATCACTGTTATTCCACATGGTGCACTGGACAGCCCACACTCTCTGTGGGTTTTTTCCTGACCTTGTGTGACTTCTAGTGGTGTAGGTCTATCATTCTCTCTTATCTCATAACTGAGTGCAGGCCTCATAGCAGCAGTGCTTCCTTTGGCAAACTATTGATCATGTCAGTCCTTTCTCCATTCCTCCCTGTTCCCTTCATCTTTCTGACCTTTTTACCAATTTATTTGGGGTTTTTTTTCCTGCTGTATTAAAACATGTCTATAGGCTGAGCCTGTTTATTTCTTTCTTATTTTACGAACTCTTCCTGTTGAGTTGGAAAGTCTTGACAATGCATTAAAAGCTACTTTGGTTGAAGAGAGGCTTCTGTACATATCTGTACATGGCACATCAAGCCATTTATGCCACAGAGGATCTTTGGGGCCCTCTGCAATGTAGCTTTTGACAGATTATGCAAAACAAGCAAGACAAACAACATACACAATTCTAAAGTACATGTGGCTTGCACCTAAGTCAAATTAATTAAATTAAGTAAATTAATTGAAGCTGCCAATTTCAATAAATATATAGAAATTTGAAAAAAAAAAAAAACAAAAACAAAAAATCAGTTCTATTTTCCCACACTCATGTTTCATAAATACAGACACCTTCACACTTTATCATATGTATTGCATGCTACTTTTCTGGCAAATAGCCAGGAATTTAAAATAATATGGGAGTTTCTAATTTATTTGAGGGTCTAAAGATCCATTTAGGGGGTTGTCTATTGAAACACTGCGCTTATCCAACCAGTCTGTAACTAAACTGATTAGCTGACAGTGCTGAACATGATGAATTTAAAGAAGCAGCCTATTTCGTAGCAAAAATTATGGGAGGAAACTAATACAACTTTGGGATGCAGAAATTTATTTATGTGATTTCTGGTCCAAAAGTTTTTATGACTATTGAAGCTCTTTGTGCTTTTCTTCAGGTTTCCAAAAGGACAAAAACTTTAAACATAAGTTAAATTTCAATCTCTATTTGACTTCCTCTCTTAAAACAAGAAAACCAAACCTTTTTTTCAGTTTCACATTGTACTTCACACTTTGCTGTGAATTTGCCCCTCTCCATAGTCCTGTCATTTTCTCTGTGTGATTTGGCCTGGGTGGAGGGGTTAGAGAAACAACTTGAAAAGAAAATCTTAGGTAAGCCAGACTGCCCCAAATAAATTCTGTGCCCCTTCTCCACAGGGAGACATTGAAGGTCAGAAAAGGAGTTTCTCCTGCTTTTCATCAAAGAGGATAATAGAATAATTTAGGTTAAAAAAGACCTTTGATAACATTGAGTCCAACCACAAATGTAACACAGTCAAATCTTTCACTAAACCAAAGAACACACCTACATGTCTTTTAAATACCTCCAGGAATGGTGAATCAACCACTTCCTAGGGCAGGCTGTTCCACTGCTTGACAACCATTTCAGTGAAGTTTTTTTTTCCTAATACCAAATCTAAATCTCGCCCGGTGCAACTTGAGGCTATTTCTTCTCATCCTTGCATTTGTCACTTGGCAGCAGAGATTGGCCTCCAGCTGACTACAGCCTCCCTTCAGCCTCCCTTCAGGCAACTGCATGGTTTGGTAAGAGTTCCATAAACCTTCTTTTCTTCAGGCTAAGCAACCCTAGATTCCTCAGCCACACCTGATAAAAACTGTGATCCAGATGGTTCTCCAGCTATACTGCCCTCCTCTAGACTCACTCCAGCACCTCATTCAAGAAATGAATGAGGCATACAAAACTGAATAAGGAATACCGAATTCAAGGTGTGGCCTCATCAGTGCTGAGTGGAGGGGGATGATCACTGCCCTGGTCCTGCTTTCCACACTGTTCTTGATATGGGCCAGGATGCCATTGGCTTTCTTGGCCACCTGAACACCTTCTGGCTTACAGTCAGTGGCTGTCAATCAGCTCCTCCAGGTCCCTTTCAGCCAGGCAACTTTCCAGCCACTCTTCCCTAAGCCTGTATTGCTGCACAGCGTTGCTGTGACCCAAGTGCCTCATCTTGTTGGACTTCATACAATTGGCTTTGGCCCACTGATCCAGCCTCTCTGCCCTCCAGCAGATCAACACTCTTAGTGTCATCTGCAAATTGACTGGGGGCGCACCTGATCCCCTCACCCAAATAATGGATAAAACCATTAAACAGTAATGGCTCCAGAACAGAGTCCTAGGAAACACCACCAGTGACCATCTGTATTTAAGTACATTCACCATAATTCTCTAGCTCAGGCCATCCAGACAGGTTTTTACCCCATCTCAGCTATGAGCAGCCAGCTTTTCTGGGAGAATAGTGTGGGAAACAGTGGCAAAAGCTTTACTAAAGTCCAGGTAAACAACAGCCACAAGTCTTTTCCTCATCCAAGTGGATTACATTCTCATAGAAGGAGAACGAGTTAGCCAAACAGGATATGGTTTTTTTTCTTCCTCTCCAAAGTGGCTTGTTGTCTTATGTCTTTTTGACCACAAAATTAATTAATTTAGAGCCTGACTTCCTACCATATTGCAGGTAGGAATGAGAGCTCAAATACTTCCTAATTGTCCTCAGTTTATCTCTATTTCTCTTGTTGGAAGGCTTTTATTTTCATAGATAATGTTATGGTTGACTTACTCCTGCCAAGGCTTCCACAATCTCCCACGCCATTGAAGTCAATAGGAGCTTTGCTATCAAATGAGCTGCAAGCCGGAGGCAATCCATAATTATTTAACTTGGGTTGCTACATGGAACTTGCTCTGTAATGGCCACTGAATTATTATTCTCTGCTAATCTGTAGCTGACTAAAGACTTGGATAGAGTATTCCTGAGCACTCCCTTTCCCAGGGAGGTTAATCAAATCACAATTGCTGCTCTTTTATGTCAGAAATAGGGGATGAGATTACATAAACCCCACAAAATTTAAGCTAAATAACAGGTCCA
The DNA here is from genome assembly GCF_050655825.1 of Lonchura striata. Classification (NCBI taxonomy): domain Eukaryota; kingdom Metazoa; phylum Chordata; class Aves; order Passeriformes; family Estrildidae; genus Lonchura; species Lonchura striata. Next base: position 77,221,732 of record NC_140705.1, on the reverse strand, counting down.
AAAGAGACAAAACCATGGATGGGTGTCTGCTGTGGCCAGCTCAGTCAGTAGCACCAAGGCTATCCACATATTTAGCTTGAGGAGCAGCAGCAGCTCAGAACTCCTCCACCATCCCCCGCTGCCACAGCCCTGTGTGATCACCTCCTGCCTGCATTGCATCTGACTAAGAGCCAGCTGCCTCAGCCCTGAGCTCAGAAACACTGGCCAAAAATTCATTTAAACTAAATGGGCCCTCATTACTCTTAGAGTCCTCTCACTGCAGCACAGCATGACGCTGGGACTAGATATTATTTTGTTTTAATCAGTGTTGCTGATATTGGAGGGAGAAAGGGAGAGAGAGTGAGAGGATTTCACTGCAGCTTTTAATGTGGCTCTAGTGAGATGCTGTTATATATTGGGCTGTGTCGCAGTATAGGGACTTGTTTGACAGCCCTGTCATCATCTACCTCCAAGACAATCATTCATTCTGCTGGAAAGACAACTTTATTGGACTAAATATTGGCATGTGTCTGTGTGGCCCACACAGGTAAAGACTCTCCCTGGGCCGTGTGTCTGAGTCACTGTACGTGGGTGTAACAACTGCACTAGTTATTATTAATCTCTCTGAAACCTCTTTACAGTGATTAAGGGAGTAGTGTATGAAAGCAATCTGTTTGTGGGCTCTCGCCAAGGAAGACCCACTAAGCAGATTTTGTTGGATCCTCCAGCCAAACTGCTCTTTTTTTGGCAACTGAAATGTGCATCAACATAGATGTAATGTCAATTTCCAGCATTTTTGTAATGGACTTTATTCAGATTATTTGGACGCTACACAAACCACTAATTCAAATCACAGTATTTAACATTGCCAGTCACTTGTCTGATGTGCCAAAGTATATAAATAAACCTGAGCAGGAGACAAAAGGCCACATTTAAAAGATATCTAGAAGGGAAAAATAATGTATTCCTTTTTTGCCTCCAACACCTTTTTTGTGAATAAGAGACTTGCGTGAGGGATTTCAGTATGAGATGAATAGCATGCATATGTCAGCAGGTGATAGGCTCCCTGCAAATCATGGCCAAAACAGCTCAGCAAATTACCAGTGATTTCCTCAGCTTTTCTCCAAACAGGGCAGTTGGGGATGAGAAGAACCAAGCCCTCACTGAGAAAGTCATGCAGCTGAGATCATGTGACAATGGCGTGTAGCTACATGGAAAGTCTGGTAACCCTGGTTTTGGATTAAAATAATGATCACACAGAAAGTTTTAACCTATGTATACTACTAAACTAGGCTGGTAGCTAGTTTGCCTGAGTCAGAGGAAGACTTTAGTAGGTTTCACCTGACCCATTTTCTTTGAGCTGTGGTATCACAGTAACTTCTGTTTACTGCTCTAAATAGTCATATCTATCTATCTATCTATCTGTATCTAGCTATATATATATATATATAGAGAGAGAGAGATAAATATAGATCTTTTTCTCTCTTCCCACATCCATTTCTAGCAATAGATCAAAGCCTGGGTTTACTATTGTACTATGTCCCCATGACATCTTGTCCTCACATATCAGAACGTGAATGTCTCTAAAGCAACTAAGCAACTTTAAGAGGCTAAGTAAAGCAGAGTAAAATAGCAGCAAACTGCAGTTTTTCTATCATTGTCTGTCACAGGAGGGTTAGGCTGGAGAAAACCAAAAAACCAAGACACTCTGAAGGAAGCAAAAAACAAGAATGAAAAAGAAACCATCTCAAGAAAGGAGAAAAAAAAAAGAATACAACCTTAGGCAGAATGCCAAATAGATATTTGGAGTTCAGAGTGTTACACTAGCCTAACTATACTCAACTTTTACTGCCTACAGCAGTTTTTATATAATCGGCTTTGTGTCATTAAGTAATTAATGTTGAGGTGATGTGCCATTTTCTTCTATATAGCTTGCATTCACTACATATCATATGGTCATAATTTCAGTTTCTATTGCATTAGCGTACTTAACAGGAGTCAGTTCCTTTCTGACTTCATATATTCAGTGTACATGGGTTGTGTTTTAGGTATTTTTTTGTATTTCTAGAGAGCAAGTGATCCAAAATACCCAGGTAGCCTCTGAAACTCATTTCTTCCATTTAGAAGAAAAACAAGCTTACCATTAAGAAAACAGTAAAGAACAGACACACAGAAAACATTTTACTAGCTTGAATAGGCTCCCTGTCATAATATCATGGAATCATAGAATGGTTTGGGTTGGAAGAGACCTTAACAATCATCCCGCTCCAACCCTCCTGTCATGGGCAGGGACACCTTTCACTAGACCAGATTGCTTAAAGCCCCATCCAGCCTGGCCTTGAACACTTCCTGAGACATTAAAAATCTCTCTGGGAAATCTGTTGTCTTGGTTTGAAAAGACAGGTGTCTGCTAAGGAAGGCAGGAACTTCTCTTGAAATGGAAAATGTAAACACCCTCCCTCTGAATTATTATAATTTTGAAATTAAAGGGCTCTTAGGCAAAGATGTGGGAGTAAGAATAGCAGTTCTTTATCAGGAAACTTAAAAGTAAAAATAAAAATGCAGAAATAAGAAACAACAATGACAGAGTCAGAATACAGCCTGACACCCTGTTGGTTAGGGTGTGGGTAGCAGTCTGACTGAATGGTGGCTGCCGTCCTCCTGGAGTGACAGATGTGGTTCTGTTGAAACAATGAAATTGTAGAAGAGTGTAGTTTTCTTCTGAAGGTCTAGTGGTGGTGTAGATGGGCCTGGTCTTCTTCTGGGAATCCACTGGCAAAAAGGCTGCTTCTCTGGGAATCCAGTGGGAAAAGGTTGACTTTCAAATCTCAGATTATATCTAGGTAGGAATGCTTGGCTCCTCTGCTGGGCAGAGCATCTCACAATGGGATGATGTCATTTTATCAGTCATGCAGTGACACTCAATGGCCCAATAACAGAAGATATCTCCTAGAGTGTGTGGGTTGTGGAAGAGATAAAGAAAACTGCCCCACCTGGTTGCAACAGGTGGCAATAGAATACACACCCCCAGCCACATCTTGCATTTGCAACCTAAGACACCTCACCTTTGGTGCCTCACCACCCTTACACAACTTCTTTTGATCTAAACCTACTCTCTGTCAGTTTAAAGCCATTCTCCCTTGTCCTGTCATGCTCTTGTAAACAATCCCATTCCACCAGTCTTGTGGTCTCCCTTCAGGTACTGGAAGGCCACAGATAGGTCTTCCTGCAGTCTTCTCTTCTCCAGGCTGAATAGTCCAAATTCTTTTCCTCTTTCCTCACAGGAGAGGTACTCCTTTCCTCTAATCTTCTTAGTGGCCCTCTTCTGGACTCACTCCAACAAGTTGATGTGTCCTGTCCTAAGGGCCCCAAAGCTGGGTGCAGAACTGCAGATGGGGTCTCATGAGAGCAGAGCAGAGAGGCAAAATCCCCTCCCTGCTTTGGATGCAGCCCAGGGTATGATTGGTTTTCTGGGCTGGAAGTGCACACTTTCCTTGTCCAGCATCTAATCAACCAGCACCCCCAAGCCCTTCTTGGCCGGCTCTTGATCTGTTCATCCCCAGTCTGTATTGAGAGTACAGGTTGCCCTGATCCAGGTGCAGTACCATGCACTTGGTCTTCTTAAATCTAATGAGATTCCCATGCAACCACTTTCTGCACTTGTCCAGGTTCCTCTGGATAGCACCCCTTCCTTCAGGTGTGTCAGCCATACTATTCTACTTGGTGTCTGAGGGTGCACTTAGTGATGTCATGTTCTTTTGCCTTTGTGTACATAACCATAAAATGACACTGACTAAATAAATTTACATATCGAGGAGTATTTGGCTGTATAAAACAGTGTATCCTTGAGTGACTTTCAAAAAGAGATATGTAGGCAGGTATCAGCCTGCCTCTACAGCAGGCAGAGGAATTATCCTTGCTTTACCACATTTGATAGAGTGCCAGTTATCCCATTTTAATTTCATCTATTTTGTCCATCTCCAGCAAGAGGCTTCCTAGTGAAGATCTTGCCCCTCTCTACTACCCAAAGAGCGATGTACAGTCATTGGTGCAACAGGGTGGAACATCTTCTCCATTGTGGCTCTGGTCCTTGCTATAGCAAGCAAAACAATTTTGGGCAAACCTCCTTTCTTCCTCCCAGAACATCTGCAACATCTAAAAACAGTAAGGTCTGTTTTGAGCTGACAATATTTAAATGGAAGATAATTTCTAAACTTCAAATACTGTTAAAGAAATAGGATGACGAGGACTTGGCTGAAGGAAAAAACCCAAGTACAGGTATGTACATTAATGAAATAATACTATCTAACACCAGTCCTTGATGAGTTTGCCTGTTAAAGGTAGAGGAGCAGGGGAAGTGTTAATGACCCCTTGACCTCCCCAGTAAATCCACACTTAAAAGGGAGGGGATTAAAATGTCTTAAAAATCATGCGCTAGGAACTGAGAAAGCTTAACATTTTCTTTATGCTGATGTCAGATGACTTTCTCAACCTCTACATTAATTATACATAACTCCAGCAGGTTAAAACTAAGGGACATGAGTGTTGATATAAGAGTTCTTGTAAAAAACTTTAGGTCTCTTGACTTGGCATGGCTCCACTTTACGGCCTTTATCCAGGGGACTGCTATGAAATATCTGAATTGTCTACTCAGACTATCATGATCCTCTTCTCCATTTTCACCAGTTTTCCATTTTGTGAGTGTGGGGGTACATGAACATGTGATCATCCAAGTGGAGAAGGCTTCTTCTGGCTTTACAGATCACTTGTGCTGGGCTCAGTCAGTTCTTCCTGAAAATGCAGTAAGAGTTCATTCAAATTACTAGCTCTGCTTAGCAGCATGAAAACAAAATTAAAAAGAAGAAATGCAAGCATAGGTATAACCTACCTGGTGAAAGAGAACAAATAAATATAAAACCCTACCAAAAAAAAGAAAAAAGGTTCAGTGTGGTAAAAAGGAGAAGATATCATAATCAACATGCTAAAATGATGTGTGTTAACAATTATAAGGAAATATTTTATAAGATCCAATAAAAATAAAATAAAAAATAGATATTCAAATTATCTAACTCAGAATCTCTCAAGAAGACCAAACCCTTTTTCATGTTAATACCAAATGTCTGTGTGACACCAGTAAAACCTTGTCTGATATTACAATAAATATGAAGAGCAAAAAAGCATTACCTCAAAACATCAGCGATCTGCCTCTGTTCCAGTAATAAAGTTATTACTTCTGTGACTAACACAAATCACTGAAGATTTTTACAGCCACCCTGTCTGCATAACACTCAGCTGCAACACTAAGAAATTGTCTTCTTACTCCAGAGAGACACAAAATTTAACTTGTAGAGCTGCTTGCACAGTGTCACATTTGTACTGGGGAGAAAACAAAAGAACCAAACGAGGCTCATATTTTTTGTTCATATATGTTCAATTCTTGTAAAAATATATCCCTGGAGCCTGGAAACGTAATTTACTACTTTATGTTACTCTACATATATATAATTGTATCTATTCTATAAATATAAATAAGTGATAAATTTGATTCCTGGAGGAAACTTCCATTGCCATCCACTGAGTCTGAAACCAGCTGCTGCTTTCTCACCAAACTGGAGGCAGATTCAAACCTTGGTTGCCCTAAATATATTTCTGAAGTAGCATCAATTACTCCAAAGCCTTTTGGGGAATTAGTATCACATGTTGCTCCTGTATGCTGTATACAATGATATATCAGCTTGTGGGCTGTTGTGCCTCACTGACTGGTACTTCTGCCATCCGTAGTTGCCTTGAATGGCATTTCACTGTATGAATATTCTCCCTGCAGGAAAAGTGACCAACTGTATGTTCTGGAGCATTTTTGCAGAAAACCAGCATGAGTTCTTCCTGGTGAGGGACCTGAGCACTCAGCCACCATGGGTGCTCACCAGCACACTTAGAGGAACACACTTTTTGTTCAAAGCCTTGCTGCAGAGTCTGAACCAGGAAAGGCTGTGGGCTGAGGCTGCATGAGGCCACATTGTGTAAAAGGAATGTGCAGTGCCAACAGCTTAGGAGACGAAACAAAAATTTGTTACATTTTATGCTGTAAACTTTTGAACTTACAGCTTTAAAAGCTGTTTTGTTCAATTAGTCTATTTTCTATTTTTAGTGGGGTAAAAATATTTTCAATAGAAAAGTTCTCTTCCAAACAGAAAAGCTATTTATCCCTTTGATATTCTATATCTATTTCTGAATAAGACACTATAATATACAACATGTCAGAAGCAATACACATATCTTAGTAAAGCTTTAGGACAACAGGTGGATGAATTCTTCAAAGCAACCTAGAGATAATTTTTAGGATGCTAAATGATTTTCCAGTTCGAAAACTCATTATGTTTTGTCATATGTGCAAGGTAGATGAGGGACTGAAAATGGCTTAATAGCCACATTTTTGACAAATAGCCTTTATCAACGACAGGGAAAAAAAACCCAAACTATACAACACCTTAAAGACTAGCATTATTGTAAATTGTATATTTAACAAAATGGAAAATAATGGTGTCTGTCTTTGACAACCATCCATCTTCAATATTAATGAGTCTTAAATAGTCATACAGGAGTTGTTTATCTGAAATTCATTTGAATAACTTCTCTACTGTCTTCCCATATAAGAAGACTTGGCCCACTCTGTTATGCAAACATAAAGGAAATTGGTATTGCTTTAATTTCTTTGTGTGCTTATGTCATTGCCCAGTGATATTCTACCTTTTACCCAAGGACATATACATCTCATCTCCACAAAAAAATCATATTACAACAGGACCTTACACATAATTTAAATAAAACAATATACCCTCTTTAACTGAGCAGGATGAAGCCCCATTTGGACATTTGGAAGGCACTCAATGTCCAAAAGTTTGAGGAGTGGCTCCTGCAGATTGTGTGAAGCTTGAACGGGTGTCTTAGGGCAGCCTCTCTGAAAGAAGGATGGGGACAGCTCTGGAGCACTGGGTTGTGTGCAGCTCAGAAGTCACCAGCACCATTGCTTCCCCTGCTGCCTGGTGAGGAGGGAAGAAGAGCACCCCACAGGTACAGCAAAACATAATAGAGGTGATGTTTTAATGCTGTGAGCACAGACAAAGCATGAGGAGCCTCTTTATGCCCCATAGTCTGCTGAACACCAGTGCCCAGATTCAGCTCCTGTTCACCTCTCACTCTTGCAATGCAGAGTAGCTATGAGAAAAAGTGTAGGATCCTGCAGAACATAAACATCACTGCTGCTAGTCTGGGTTATGAAAGCAGCAAAGAGTTGTTCTTTCCAACCTGAGGGAGATACAACACTGTCATGGAAAATAATTGTACGAAGACCCTTCCAGCTACAAAATGGTTAAAAACACCATAGGGCTTCCAACTGTTTGTTTTGTTATTTTGGAATTTCTAGGTTGTTTTTCTCTGAATTTCTAGCTTTGTTCTCAGACCATTGCTATAATCCTATATAATAGAATCTGTTCAAGTCTCTTGCTGTGTTTCATTTGCAGCAGTACAGTGTACATAGCAATTAGCTGCTGATTTTATCTGGTCTCTAGTCTTTAGCATGCTTTATTGTACTTTTCATTCTCCATATGCCATAGAAAGTCAGTCAAAGTCCTAATCCCCTTACACAAAAAACAGCTTTGAATTGTAGGGCCTAACACATACTGAAATGCCCAATGAACTTTCTCTGCACTTGCCCTGGTGTGTGTTTGTGCATGTGTGCACATGTATATGTGTGTGCCTGTGAGAGGCCAAGAGGGAAAGCACTCTTTCAGATCCACCTGGGCGATACAGGAGAACATACTGTTAGAGATTTTAGCAAATGCACTAAAGTATGTTGGAGAAACAAATTTGATTTTAATCTGCAAACAATTATCTTTTTCTGAAAATGAGTTTTCATAGTAAGTATGCATATTCTTCCACAGCAATGTAAGCAAACACCAGCAGAGACCCAGCCTTGCCTTAATTATTGTGATACATTTTTGTGCCTTGTAAACAACTATTTACTGCCATGTTTGGATCAAGAAAGTGGTAACATAGAATTGTGACAGATTAAAAATTTCAAAGATTAGGAAAAAGTAAGACTAGGATCTTAATAATGAAGAATATGGTCAACAGAATGACTTTCATGAACAAAGTTCTGGAGAAAAATATAATATTTAAACTGACACATGATCAGTAATTTGGATGAACTCCTGATCTTGCTAAAGCAAGCAGTAAAATGAATTTCCTAAAGTGACATGTGAAAAAATATATATTTCAGTGCCACTTCCTTGTACTTAGACAAGAAATATTTGGGGTTTTTTTAAAGGGTTTCAGTAAACCCATTGGTTTTTGGCAAAACTTAACCTCTCTCTTACCATACAGACTGAAAATAACTACAGTTTTTCTTGAATCCTAGATTTTTTTTTGTGCGTGTGTGATAGAGAGAAATGCAAACCAAGTAAAGGAATTTAAATAAAAAGGAATTAAAAAGACATTTTACATCAAGCTCTCTTTCCATTGTCTCCCTTGACAATATTTTCACAGTATCTTTACTTTCTGTTAATGTATGACTGTGACTTCTCTTGAGGAACTTCAGCATCTGTACAGGCTGAGGGTTCAGTGTTGCCTTTCCTGCAACAAAGCATCTACTTTATCACCTGCACGTTATCCACAATTCATGATAAAAATGAGTCAATGGAGGCAACCCCCTGTGTTCCTCATGGACAGAGGCGCCACTGCCAGAGGAACTCCTCTCTGACAGCCTTTGGAGGGCAGCTCATCATGCTCAAGGTTTAGTAACCATTAGCATACTGCTCTCACCTCCCCATGTAGATGCCATGCAAGCATTACTTCATTTAAGTTTCTCAGCATCTCTGCAAAAGGAAAATGTCTGTGCCACCTTGGATTACAAAGGGTAAACTTTAAGACAGGAGTGGCTGCAGTACAATTTATTTGGCTAAAGGAAGCTATCCATGACGGAGATGCCTACAACAAATACGGCTTCCCTGAGGTGTCCAAAAAGAAACAGTTCCCTCAGAGAGATATTTATCTCATCCTAAAGCAGGAACGAAGTAAGTCTAATGCACTGTGCTCTCGACATATTTCCTTCTCTTAATTTCTGGCTTTGGGAAGGAGACAGATGTGACAGTCTCTGATACACAGTAGAATCATCTGTGGGGAGGTTACCCTCACATAAATTCCACCCTACATGCCAAACTCATAGAAAGCTTGCACTCCGAGTGAGATTTGCTTCCAGGTCATCCAAGTGCCATACAAAAGGTAACCAAAAATAAATCTTTGTCCAGTAATACAGGGCACAGGTGTGAACAGACCTCTGTCTATGCAATGTGGCATATTAGGAAAAAGAAGGACAATGGGAAGAGGGGAAAGAGAAGGATGGTGTTTTAGCAGTAGGAAGAAGCCCTTGCAAACCTTCACCACAGAGAAATTGAGTCTCCTCTTTCAACCTCACACACAGCAGAATTCTGTGTGTGCAATCTGGAAACCAGGGTGAATTTACAGTAAAACCCTACAAAGGAGGAGAGACTAAAAACTCTCCTGGCTGTTATCACAGTAGCTTAGTTTCAAAAACAGAGCATAGAGGAAAATCAAGGAGCCAATATTTAAAGGTCCTTGGGACTCTCTTCTGTCTCTGCAGTCTCTCTCTCAGGTTGGAGAGACTTTGTGGCAAGGTGTTCGTGCTGGGCACAGCCAGGCCACTCCTCTGAGCACAACCAGGCAATACGGACAGTCCTGTACTGGTCCATCCATGTCTAAAATCAGGCACAATTTAGCACTGCTTTCAACAGATGATCCATGTACGCAAACTCGTTTCTCACCTCTCAATCAGTTTCCTGGGATTCAGCTAAGCTGTTAGCAGAAGATTGCCATGCTGTTTCCTCCACCAGTGATGTCCAATGCCAGCAGTACTCAAGTGCCCTCAGGAGCATTACTGTTTCCATAAACAATGAGAGGAGATGGTGAGCTTTATGTGCTGGATATTTTATTATTTTGTGTCTGTAAGAAAGGCTGTTTGTCATACTCAGGTAAGGCAAACACAAGATTTTCCTTAGCTGTATGTCACAACATACGAACACAAGCCACAGGCACAAAAGTATAGAACCCAGCTTTGCCTTAGTTACTAACCCCCATCCCTTTACCTTCTGATAATTTTTCGATAGATAAACATTAATATTTTTCTTCAGTCACTTTACCTTTTTTCCTACTAGTTTTTTCTTCCTGCCTTCCCTATTGCCAAAAGAATGTACAATTTTGCAGATGGATAAAACAAATTTTCAATTGCAAACAACTACAAGAAAAACCTGCATGGACTCATCTTTCCCTTCCCAGCCAAGGAGAGCTGACAGAATGTAGGAACATGTTTGTGTGGCCATGTACCTGGATTTGAGGCACAGTGCAGAGTTCGTGCTTTGTTCTGATATTCCCAGGGCAAAGTGGCAAAAGGCAGTTAGATCAGCTTGGTCCTCATCTCAGAGCCAGAGTGATAGACCATACCTCCGGGGAGATCTCAGCCTTGCCCTGTCTGGGCTCCCGGTAATGTTCATCGCTCTCATTTGGGAACTAGAGAAGGGTTGAGGAGACACCAAGGGCCACTCACCTCTGATCCTTAGGTCCTTCCAGGCATTCTAATTCCTTCTGATTTTAAAGGCTTTTCCTATCATCATATCTGCCTGCCTTCCTGCCATGTTTTTTTTTTCTCTGCTCCTTTTCTTTCTCTCCTCATGCACCCTTCCAGCATCTCCTTCCCAGTAAAATGCAGCACAGGGAGGCAGAACAGTCTGGCATTGGCCTTTCAATATATTTAAATACCAGCAATTCACTGAGCTGGAAAATTGTAAATCTGCAATTTTATTGAAAAAGGTGGTCACCCTGTTCTTTGGAACCATGTTCAGAGACAGCAGCATAATTAATGGACCTTTACGCAACACAGAAGCAAAGAATGGCAAATTTTAAGATGATATTTTTAATTTCTAAGAAATCAACTTTGCATATCTAGTTTTGCTTAGTGCTACATGAAAATAAAGCCTGTTTAAACCATCCTGTGCAGGTGAAAACACTGCCACATACTTTTTTTTTCTCCCTTTGAACTAACACAGATGAGGACAGCAACTGACACTGAGGGATTACTAATGTCTTCTAACAGTGCGCATGTGGTGCCTACTCTGCACTCTGTCTAGACACCTTCCTAGCATTTCATGTAAGAGTGTTTCAGACCAAACCAGAGGCAGACCAGTGCTGTCAGTACAGCTCATTTTAGTTATAAAGGGCATGCTTACTTGATGTGCTGCTGGGAAAGTTAAGCGAGGCACTCAAGCCATAAAAAAACTCCTTTCAATTGGACAATATAAAAGGGGAGGCACAAGCCACCAAAGTGGAAAATAAAGGTGAAAGGTTTCAAAGGTAGGATAGAAGTCTTTCACATAGAGGGGGAGTATAAATTAAATGAAATGAAATAAAGCTTGTCATTGTCCTTTTTACAAAATGTGGGGGGACTGAAGTAGCTGTAGTGAATTATGACATTACTGTGAATTATGTGTGCAAAAAGATACTAGACAGATGACATAACCCCAGTCTAGAGGATTAAAAGGCCACAGAGCTGTACAACTGGCCACATGAAGCACCATCTTCTTTGGGGAAAGCCTTTTGAATTGGTAATTATTCTGACTAAGAATACTTTCTCCAAATTAGCAAAGCCACTTTTCCAGGAACATGTCTTCCAGAATAAGTCCTTAAGCAACTAACTCCTGTGAGGAAATAAGAAATCTACAGAGAGGATGGGGAATATATCAGCTCTAGTACAAGTTCTTGGCTGCTGATGGCCACTTCCCTTTAAGACTTTCTAACACCAAATTGAAATGGTTGGCTGGGCCTGACACCTCAGTGCTCTTGGAAAGAGTTCTGCCAAATAAACATAACTGAAATGCCAGGTAAAAAAACAGACTTCTTCCACCCTTTCTGTTCTCCTTATTCTGGCAGTTCTGTCATTCCATCTCTGTAAAATATCCGTCATTCAGGACTTGAGTCATGTGCTTAGTCCCTCATTTATATAGCAAGCCCTGCAACACTGAGCATAGCTGAAAGGGCATGAGCTAATGGTATCTGAAAGAAAAACTATTAATTCAACCCCATGATATTTAAAAATATCTAGATATTTAAATGTAGAAGAGCATTTCCATTTATGTCCCCACCTATATTAAGCTGCATCATTTATGATATAGCCTGTGGACTAAAACAAGATCATCTACTGTGAGCTTGAAGTACCAAATTATTAATTCCTGTTATGATCTTTACATAAATATTTGGGAAAATTATATATTAATGTCATATTTTGTCAAGGATTCTCTTTCCTGTTAGCCCCCACAGCCTTTTCAGGTTCTTATTTTCTGTGCTCTCAGTAGTTGCATATGGTTATAGCAAACCAGGCCTGATGAACCACAGGCACTTTCACACTTGTTTCCATATCTGGGTGCAGCACTCAGTGAGAGGAGCCACTCAGGCATATGGCCTGTAATAAGCTGAGCTCCAGTGAGTTGGAACCTCCTGCTTCAACAGCTATTTGGCCATTTGTTTTCTTGCTGCAGCACTTTGATTGTTTTCCTCCCTTTGACAGAATGATGAAAGCAGCCAGAGGGTTTATGTACCACCTCTACCAAATGTTACCCACAGACAGGTAGAAATGGGAAGATGATAAGGGAAAAGGAGCCCACTGACTCTGGAAGTCCTGAGGATTAAAAGCTTATATCTTGCTGGAAGAGAGACTAACATTCATGCAGTCAAAACTTCCCAAACCAGCTGTGGTGGCTTTTGTTGGCCTTTCAGCTGAGGTTGTCCATGCAGCAACTGGCAGTCTCAGTTTGCTTTCTCACATCAAAACTGGGATAATTATTTTTTACAATATATATCTTTAGTAATTATTACAGAATGTAGTTTAGAAGCACATTACCGTAAAGGTATTTGAATAGTTTAATCTACCTCAGTGAAAAATATCATTTATAGGAGACAGGAGAAAAAGCTGGTGCAATGGCAGAATAGGAAATAAGGCTGGAATTTTTAAAACAAAGGTGTGGAAAAAATACAGGCCTTTGAGCAAAGCAAACTTACAACAGAAACAAGCAAGAAAAAGCTAAGCCTTATCCCTGGCCTAAAGAATGCCATATTGTATTATTTCTGAGGAGAATTCAAGGGGACTTCCAGTAAATTAGGCCTTGTTTCCTTCCTCTCATGCCTATATGTCAAGCACACAAGCTGATCAAATGTTTATTGCTCCTGAAGATACAGGACAACAGCTGTGTTGCCTTTTGAGCCTTAGGACAGCACAGAGAGAGTTCTACATTTGTCCTAATTGGAAGAAACTGGAAAGTTTTACATCAAACTGTTTTGCAATAGAGAGGCGAGCCTTCAGTTGCGGTGCATTATTCATGAAATGGTTCTGCTTCCCACAGAACATTTCAATTTTTCATTGAAAACCTGAGCAGGCAAACCAAGAAACGGCTTCAATTCTGAAGAGCCATCACAGCACTCCAGAGATCCCATTCGGTTTCTTTGTTGGGGACTTTGCCTCTCCACCAAACTTCGTTTCCCAAATACACTGGCCAGGCAGCAGTGCTGATGCATAAGTCCTCCACTAAGTGAGAAAGGGATAGTGTTATTAATGGGAGAAGAAAAGAAGACTTGTGTGTTTATTTGTTGGGACTTGAAAATTTCTAACACCTAACTCAGTCATTGTTTCCACTGGACAGGGAGGAAAAATGCATAAAGAGAGGGCAATGTGGAAGAAAAATGGACACGAAACCTTTCAGCCTACTCAACCGCAGAAGCTAGTTTGTGTAGGAAGTGAAGCAGAGCTCCAAGGCCCTCCAAAAATGAACAGGAGAGTCACTGAAGTATGAGAAACCAACAAGCAGAAAAAGAGGCCACTCGGTCTTGCTCAGTGACAGCCATAGGATGTGTCAGACACCTCTCATAGACATGTCAGCTCAGCACCCAGTCTAAAAGCAAGGTGCAAGTGAAAGTGAATATGTAGTGTGAAGGTGAACTTAACATCCAAGTAGGGCCACAAAAATGTACAAAGATTCAGAAGAAAACTCTTTGACATCCTCAAGCCAAAGGTATGTATTTACAAGAAAAGCAACTTTAAGTCAATTGCTGACTGTACATTCTTTCTAGAACATATTGATTTTGATTTCTCCAACCAGAATCTCAACTGGTCTAATTTAGATAGTTGAATTATGTAAAATTCATGCTAATTTACCTGTTGAGCCTCTTGTCCTTACAGAAGTGGCATATTATCTAATGTGAAAGAGACATCCTTTGGCTATGCTTAAACTTCTGTTCAAGCAGAAAATACCATGAGCTGGAAGCTGCAAAAGTGACAATGCTTCCTCTCAAATATTGAAAAGACAGAAGTAAGAAGTCAGTTTCATTCCTGAGATCAGAAATATATGGCATTTAGTTTTGAAAAGACAAAAGAATCATCTGAAGTAACCTGAAGACTAGGGATGTTAATGTAGGGGAGCTCTAAAATGTATCCGTAAAGAGGATCAGATATAAACATGCAAAAGGAGTTTGGCATATTTCTTGGAGGGAGAAGTTATGAATGATTGGATATGTTTGAAACATGCTGTGATGACTTTCAGAACCAAAAGATCAAGAGATTCTTGATCAAGGGAGTCTAGGAGAGACAGAAAGAGAAGCATGGGTGAAAGAATATAAGCCCATAGCAAAATACCTTTCTCTCTGTTTTAGGCCCTTTTTCTTTGTGGTGGGAAGGAAAGGTCAGAAATATATGAGCACCTGTCTTTGAAACCTGTGTAGCATCCACTGATAACATCAGAAAAAGTTTGATTTGGGCTCTGTTTGAGGAACAAGTCCTGATCAGTTCTCATCTGAGTGGTCCTTATGTACTCACCTTTCTGTACAAGGGAAAATAATTGATTATCTGATCAGATAAGGAAATGCCAAACAGGATACCTGATTATAGCAGAAAGCTGATCTATGGAATTAATTAGCTCCATGATTCTCTGAGTCATATAGAAAAATGGAGAAAGATAAAGAAAATTATTAGATGCTGACAAGGAATATACACAATTGTTTGACTGCTCCAAGTGATTCCCAAGGCACAAAGTTCAGCAGTGCTTTTAGGGCTGCTCCATAAAAGCCTGGCATACAGTCTCCCCCTAGCTTAGCAGGCAAGTTTGTCTGCAGAATACATGGATGGTCACTGAGAGGACCTCAGTGACAATCCACAGAGGAGCACAGTTAGAGATCCACAACTACCCTGCCTTTAATCATTTTCCCTCAGTACTGGTCATGCAGAAACTAGCTGTAACAGCAGAGAAGTGCCTAGCATAGCTGGAAGGGCATGCACCATCTCCATGTCCTCCTGAGGTCTTATGCGAGGCTGATGCTGTGCATAGGTGCTGCCTGACTGGCTGTCACCTGTTGGCTCTGCCCCTGTGCCAGGGCTTGCTGGCTCAGCTGCTGCAGCTGCCCACAGCCATTGCTGTGATCATCTTTTTGGACAGCTGACCACAAAATGCCAATTGCTATTGAGGCAGGCAGCACCATTTCTTCCTCTAAGACCTGAATGCTGCCAACTGTTTCAAAATTCCACGTTGAATATTCCCCATGTGCTTGTGTGTGCATTCTGTTACTTGCAGTATCTTCTTAGAAGTATTAAAGCAAAATGTCTTTGTCACTTTTGTCTTTTTGCATTTGACAATTGTGGATGTCATTTTACTTTTGTTTGTAAATGGAAACCTGTTTGCTGCTGAGTCACAGAAGAAGGCAAGACATAATAAATATATCTCCTAATCAACCCAGAAATTTGTGGATCACTGGAATGACAATCAGAAAGGGAGACTTTTTTAACCAGCAATAGCAGGACAGAAGGACCCTGTTTCCTGTGCAGAATTCCCTGTCACTCATATGCTTTGACTGATGTGAGTTTCATTCCCCAAAACACATATGTGAGTATCAAGAGCCAGTAGCAAACACTGCCTTTTATTGAAACAGGAATAGAGGAAGCCCAGTATTCCCCATATAGGCCCCCTAATGCAGCTGTCTGCTGAAAGAAATTATAAAATGCAAACCAGGAAGCTGAAGCACAGAATGATGCCTTTCACAGCCATGTTCTGATTTCCAGAGTGTTTATCCCTCACCCTCAGTATTCCTAAGTCTTTCAAATGGGTTGACCAAGGTATGAAGTATTTGAACGCTTGTCTGCATTTTTAAGATTTAGGAAAGTTCTACTATTGCTAAGACCAGCACATTTCCGATCCACTGAGAGACAGCAGCAGCACAGGAGCTGTCTGTGTATCCACATGATGTTGACTCATTGCTGCTTGATTCTCTGAGACTGAGAGGATATGTCCATGCAGTGTGATGATAGAATTCTTAGAAAATTGGTGGGCTAGAGAGTCCACTGAGGCATATGCCATCCCAGCAAACAGAGAGGCAGGTGAAATAATAACTATAATGAGGACATTGAGCTAATGAATGAAAAAACCTGAGAGCAGGACCCTACTACATTGTCATTGTGGAGATTACAGGGTTGTCCAGCTAGTAGCTTGAAGGATGGAATAAGAAAGCAAGATACCTTTTACTCAATATGAACTAAAGGCTTTCTTGGACCTCTAGAATGAGAGAACAATATTACTAGGTGATCTCGGCCTTTTTTAGAGACACCATGTAAACCTTCCAATGTTCTTCACCAGCACAGTACAAAATATTTTTCCTCAACTTTAATGGCTTAAAAACAGCTACCACAAAGTCCTGCATGTTTTCATGAGAGAAGTGTTGTTGCTGAACTTCTGTGGAGATTCGCAAGAGGGATCATGGTGTGCTTCTGGAAAAGGCTGGTCTCAACAATTCCAGCAGTGGATCAAAGCACAAAATGTGCTCAAAATGATCCCTGGATTTAAACTCTCACTACCAAGAGAAATGTCTTTATGGGTGTTCTGGCTTGCAAATATTTTCTGTTTCTTGCAGCCAGGTTTTTGCTGTATTTTGCTGTAAAGGATTCACTGAAGCAGACAGCAAGGTAATGCACAGAGACTTCCGTCAGGTCACAAAGAGAAGAAAGTGTCATTTCCAAAACTGTAGTTGGCAATTCACTATGGTGGAAGGCTGTAGTGCTAATGTAGACTCTTTTGCATGCATAGCTAGCAACGTAGTGCCTTTGAGAGGCTTACAACACCTACTATTCTCAGCTTTCTTCTTTTCTCTCTTTTTGAAGTTGCCTCACTTGCAATTCAGTGCTGCTACTTCCAAAGTCCATTCCCCTGAGGAAGACCAGAAAGTCATTCTGGTTTTCCCCATTTTATTTGCATCCACAGTAATTATTCAGGCAGTAATTGAGGAGACTTTGAATATTTATTAAAACTACATCAAACGTGTAGCACTGTTTTTGTCTTTCTATATGACCTGCAAGGAAACAAAACCCCCCCAGATAATTGCATTCAAGTTCAGGTTATTTAGTCCCATAGCTTCCATCTGGGTGTTTTATTTTAAAGTGGTGATAGACTTTAGGTTTTGTTGTTGTTCATGGCTAATTTAGTTCTCTGCATAAGTTTCAAGCATTTTGCTAAGAGGCCACATTGTTTGCAATGGCATTGATGGTGAAGTTTCTTCACCAACAGCCCCTCTCTGAGGGGAATGTATCAGAGGGACACTGTCTGAGGGAAATGGTCCCAGACTCACAATTTCCTTGCAGGCTACATTTCTAAACTACCCCCTTCCTGACGGAGCTGTAACTTTTGCTGTTCTTCCACTCAGAGTATTTTTTTCACATTACTCTGGTTAGCGTAGCTTGTTGAGTAATTACTCAGGGCCAAGTCATCTGGCAGAGGTCTGCTGTTGTCAGTGCCTATGTCCCAGCTGATTGGCACCTACAGAGATTGCACAGGGCCAAACTACTCTGTCTGCATTGGTCCTTGCTTATCTGGACTGGGGAACCTATTGCAAGACATTGCAAACTTCCCCTTGAGGCTCCCACCCAATTGGGGGTTTTTTGCCTTTTTTTTGTTGTTGTTTTTACTTTGGCTTTGGCTGGTTGTTTTGGGTTTTTTTAAAGAGCCAATGAGAGGATGGCAAGTACTCAGATCTTGTCATGATGTTCAGAGAGGAATCAGACTTTGACCTGAGAATGGGGTATTTGGGTGAAAAGTTATCTGTCCTATGGTGTAGAAAACATCATTGCTGAGAGTAAAAATACAGACTGATATCAAGAGTCTTGTGACTCAATAATACAAAACTTTTGACTTTCTGATGTGTTATGTAATGCAAATCCAAAAGGATTCTGTTGATGTAATTTCTGAGGAGTCATTATTAAATGCTGATTTTAAATACAGTTGACAACTTAGAGATAAATCCTATGTTTACAGAATGATGGGTTTACACAGAGTAGTGTAAATTATTTTGATGCACAGCAAACCTTAGTTGTTATTCTAATCAGGTTGCAGTACATTTGATGTATAACTCCAGTCCTCCATTTACACTACAGCACATAAAATTGTGCACATGTGTGTGCATATTTATACTTATAAATATAAATATACTTGTACCCAAACTGTACATACAGGTATATTTATACACACACCAAACTTTACTTTATACACACAAGTATATATGAAAATATATACACAGAAGAAGATGTATAAAAATCTCTGACCTCTAGTGATCTATAATAAAGAAATACCAATGTGGTAGGGGACAAATGTAATATTTTTTTTTTTTTTTTTTTTTGTTGTTCTTTTGTCTGGAATGGGTTACACACCCTGTGAATGGAGCTAAAAAAAAGCATAATTTGCAGCACAGAAAGGAAATGGTTTTGATGTTTATGAATCACTACTGTCAAATTTCTGCAAGTAAAATACAATAGACAGGATATATATACACAGCAGCCCCCTTCATGTTTAAAACATTCTAGAGAGCTTAACAAGTGATAACCTAAGATAAAGCTGCTGTTGGGTCAAGGAATGAATTAAACAAGTGTTGCCTTTAGTCTTGACATGAAAGCATTTACAGAGCCAATGTTCTAAATCTCTTCTGGCAGAATATTCAGAGGTAGAAAACGATAGAGCACTTAAGATGTACAGGTCCTTTCAGCTATGGATTTATAATGATATTTCTGTAGACCATTTGTAGAACACAAAACCTGACTTGGGCAGTAAGGAAGTAATACCTCAGCTGGATATGTAGGGCCTGGAAATTAGATATGCAGCTGGAATTTTAAGAGCTAATGAAAACCTGAGAACAATTCACCTTCCGGGGGATGGACAGAAACAGCATCTGACTTTCTGAACCTTTCCCCCCCTTGCTGCTTTTTTTTAAAATTCACAAGACTCAAGGTTTTTTCTTGCTTATACTTTTTGCAGATACACTTCATGGTTATACAATTGCCAGGCTGAAAACTCCTAAATGGGTGTGACTAGTGCAATGGTTCAGTCATAGTTCGTCCACTAAACTATTTCCTTTTATCCTTAGTGAATCAGCCCGAAGCAGGGAAGAGGGGAACTTTCCTCTCTGCCCAGTCACGGGATGTAGCTAAGCAGTTTATTGTGTTGCTGTTGTTGACAGGTGTAGATGGATACCTGTCAGCCAAGATTTAGAAAACTGGAAAGATCTGGGTGGATGTCCCTTCCTATGCAGCATCAGAAATCTGAAGAATGGTTATGGCTTGCAGCTCTTCCTTGACTGATCCAAACAATCAATCCAGCTCTTTGTTATGCACCATACTCTGTTATAGTCTTGGTCTTACATTATACTGGAATGTAATTAATTAGAATTTCTCTCTTCTTGAAACTCAGATGTGCTTTTAAATAAATTGCATTCACTTTTAAAAACTCTGTTTCCAGTGTCAAAAGCCTTCAGGAAAACCAGAGTCGACAAGAACAATGAAGAAACTCTGAGGATGTTTAGAATTAGCCAAGACTCCAGTCCCAGACAGAAGCCTTTTGTCACTACAAGTTTTCATGTAAAATTTAGAACCATAGACAAAATTGTCCTTGATCCAAATTTGATTTTTTGAACAATGTGTTTCAGGATCATCCCAATAAAGAGCAAATGTGGATGAATTTGAAAGAAAGTGGACTTTAATCTTAACTCCAGACTTGCTATCCAAATCTCCTTGGTTGCCCACACTCCATCAGCATCTTGACTTTTGTTTTCCTTTCTGTAATCTCTACAAATGTCCAGTATTCCTGTATTCCTGACTGCACACAAAACCTCTTTCTGAGCACCTACAATCTAATGAGATTCTAAAAACTATGTGAATCTCTCTATGCTATAGAGTACACCTCGCCCATAGGGACAGGATCAGACACCAAACAAAACAAGCACCTGTATTTCCTATGAGACACTGCTGGTTAAGAAGGGGCATGCATGGGTTCTGTGCCCTCGGCATCCTGCCAGAGACCATGCAGGACATACTAGCCTAAGCACAGGGTCTCTCCCCTGGGCTTACTGTGCCTGCACAGAAAATTGCAGTTTGAGAGAATAACAAAAATCATGAGAGGGATCAAGCATTAAGGGCACTCACCTGCACTCTTGGAGATGTTGGGTGTTCAGGTACTCTCACACAAAAGAAAACCTTTGGACAAAAAAAATGGAACTTTACAAATCCATTCCTTTGTGTAGATCCTATTTATAACCTCAAGACCTATGTAAGGTGTGGCAGCAGCTTTACACAATGCACCATTTCATGCTACCTTTAAAAATGGCTTCAAGGAAGTTTAGTTGAAGAGCAGGGGCTTGCTAAGGATTGGCAGGCAATGGGAGTAACTCATTACCACTATAGGTGCAGGGGCTGCACCACACCCTTCCTGCCGAGGAGATAAATTCTCCATAGTGTAGAGCCAACCACTACATTACCATGCTGCCCAGTATCAATAGATGTAAAAACTGCTTAAAAGGCTGTTGCTAATATGTACTGGAGGTTAATTGCAGGCATTGGGAAAGCTGATGTTTGCCTGAAAACAAACACAATATACATTTGTAGTGGGAAGTTGTAAACAAGGAGGCATGCTGGGTAGGTAGCCTCAAGCTAGCAGAATTTTTTAAAAATCTTGAGACTTGTCTTTACATTATTTATAGGCAGGAGAAGATTCATTGTTTGTGAAACAACAGGAAGCCTTTGTGCTACATCTGTTGACAAACTGAAACCTTCTTGGAGTGAAATTTGCTTTGATATCCTGTAGTGATTTCCTCCTAAATTCTGAGTTTCTTAAATATGCTGCTCTTAAGAATGCTCCTTCTCTCACATGCATATTCTCTTGCTATGCCTCGTATGGTGCATGAAACATTTCACAGTGCACTAAACCCCATGTGGTGGGAGAGAATTATCAAGGGTGTATGATATCTTTAAAGAGAAAATTAGTAAAACATTGATTCTTATTAACTCAAATAAAACCAAATTTCATTAGAACACTAGCAAGGAGTTGAAAAAACTGTGTTATGTACACAAAGTTGGTGTGATCTCTGCAGAACCCAGCATAAGCTGAAGATATTACTTTTACAATATTATCAGAAAGTAGGGAACAAAGAAAGAAAGAGAACTGAAAGACTAATTCCTCCCCCAGGAAAACAAGACAAAACACTGTGTCCAAAGAGAATATTCTGTACTCACTCAGATCCTTTATCCTTCGTGGCAATGTGAGAGTCAGCAAAGGCTCAGTGGGCAATATTCCATTGCATGTAATTATTCTGAAGTCCAAGGTAGCACACCAGAGATTAACACAGCCCATATCAGACTTAAAACTGGGTTTGCATTTTATATATTGTGATTTATTGAACTGCAGTAGCCCCTAGAGGCTCTTAGTAGGACTGCTGTCCCATTGTGTTCCATGTTCTAACAGGAAAGGACAACGATGGAACACTTGAGCCCTCACTTGGACTTTACTGGGGTCTGGCACAAGCTCAGAAATCTTCTGTGCTTCCTTTCCAGAGATCAGCTTTTTATCCTCTTTTATATGAATCACTGAGTGAGGTTCTCTGATAAAGACCCTCAAAGTTGGTGGAGTTACGACTATACACAGCTTTCTGTTTGCACCAACTCATCCTCACCTGTTGCAAACAAAATCTCCTTTGCCAGAGGGAAACAATGACCCTGCCATGTTGTAGATGGGCTTCACAGCAGAGATGTTCTATTAGCCAATCCCAAGAGCTAAGGAAAACAACAAAGAAGGCAAAGCTAGCAGTACAGCTGTCAGAAAAGCACTGGGATAGTCAAACAGGAGTTTCAGTCATTCCCTCTGGGCTGGAAAGAGAGATATCTTGTCATGTGGAGCTGTTAAGAGAAAAGTAATTAAAACCTAAGGAAAAAAATTAAAAGGAGACCATCAGGAGTAAAATCTTTAGATGTTTTAAATTGATAGACTTATTTTTCTTTATGCAGGGAAAAAGATATCTTTTTTTTAAGGGAATTGCTTGTGTTTCTTCTTTTCCTTTGTCTAAGTCTTGAAGCTATTGCTCAATAGAGGATATTAACTACTAAATAGACTTTATACTTATATGAAAACACCTTCACTACTAAAATAGACTTTATACTTATATGAAAATACCACTACATAATGTAGGGACAGACAAGGAATGGAAGCAGATATGACAGTAATGCTGGATCCCTGCCCAGTAAATATGTCTGAAAACAGCCTCTGGTACAGCTGGCACTGGCTAATAGGCAGTTTAACTTTCTCAACATACTGTTGAGTCCTAAATCCGCTTTGAGCACAGTAAATGGCTCTTCCCTACATGGCATCCTTGTGTGTTTTATAGAAGTAACATTTTCTTTTTATACTATGTTTCTTCAAAGCATGCTAAATAGTTTAGAAAACTTTCCAAAGATCTTGCAAAATCAGTAAATATATTTTTAAATTATATTCAATGCAATCATTGAAAGCAGTATTGCTTCTATCACAGAGATTCATCCCAAGATGGATTTACGGTAAAAAATCCAGAGGAGGTCTGAAATTCTAAAACAACACTACTCAATCAGTTGGGAAAGGATATGCATGACAAAATCACATGTATCAAAAGGATAGCAAAGAAGGCTCTTGTTTTCAGAAGATAATCTTCAAAAATAATAATGACCTGCAAAAACAAGTCTTTCTGATGAATCTAGCTTGTCTGAAACAATAAAGGAATTTCAGCAAGAATCATAACTTTCACCATAAATCAAAGACTGATCCTTTCAGCACATGGCTGTGCACTGATCCAAAGGGATTAGGGCTTCCTTGTCACCTGCCAACATCAGCTCTGTAGAGCTTTCCTCAGTGACTTCTTCTATTACAAGTCTTTGCCTATCAACTCTTACTGAGGCTGGATGGAGCTCACGCCTCAAGATTTTCAGTTATGGAAATTTAATGCCAATTCCTCTGCTGGCGGTGACATGAGGTCCTCAGAGGGGGATGCAGAAGGCACCTCTTTTTATGTGTTTATCTCAGTAGCAAGCCAACATTGGTTTCCACTCCTTAAAGGTAAGTACTCAGAGGACAGAACAAACAGGAATGAACAGGAAAAATAATCCAAGCACATCCACGGGAAGGTCATAGTTCATGAGTAGAAAGTGTGAAGAGCTTGAAGAGTAAAATCTGATTTACTAGTGTTTGTTAGTGCGTTACTGCTGCAGACCTGCTATAGACACATAGGAGATTAAGGAGGTAGAATATAATCCAACCACAACCACTTCTTCTGTAGCTGTCTTTTCAGTTAAAGAAATCCAAATAAACTCACTTTTCAACATTTTAACTCTTTAATTTAGGCTCAGCAGTGGAGGGGAGGCAGGAACCCCCGTCAGTCTTCTGGGGGCCAGACTACCCTGCCAGTTGTGGAAGGGAGCACACACACTGCCTGGCAAAGATGCTTCTTGAGTACATGTTGCAAAAAGCCTACTCTATGCTCATGGACCAAATTTCATATCTTGAACCATGGGCTCAGCCAGGCATTTGATCTTGCTGGGAATATGATTATTCACCTTTTCTTTGGGTTTGATCTACAGGACACTTGCACAAAGGTATGGGCTCAAGGCAGGAGGTTTCACTTATATAAAAACTGGGATATAATATAAAATACAAAATTACACAGAAGGTAAGCAATATAAATAATTATTTTTAACATCAACATGTGAAATGGGTGGTGTTAATAGCATGTCTAATATTTTTGTTAACTCAGAAAATATGCCCTGCAGTGGTATTACTAATGACAGCACTGCATTGTTATGCAGATGAAGCTTTGAGCCAAAAAGTGGAGTGGTACTGTTCATACTACATTTCTGTCAAACAAAGAAAAATCTAGCCCTGCTTTTAGCATCTTTATAGAACTAACTATCTTTATCAAAAAGATCCAGAACAGTTGGAGATACCCTTCTTCTGGGTATGACCACTATAAATTCATCAAGAACAGTTGCAATGTGTTTAGTGATCATCCTAGGATCCAGCCTTTCTGGATCCATTCTCATCTGCCTATTACAGAAGGAAATCTAGCTTGACATAGTTTTTGCACATAAACTGAGCAATCCTAAATATTACAGTTGCACCCCCACTGCTACCCCAGTGCCTCTACTAAACTCCTTAAATACAGTTCTTTCAGATAAATGCTGTCAATAAGAGCAGAACCATCTCCTGTAATGTGCACTTAGAACTAGCCCAGAGCTAACCAAAATATCCCCAGCACCTGGTGAGCACTTTGGCCCTGCGTAGTTTACAGCTCAAAGAGTATTCACAGAGCTCCAAGACTGGAGCAATTGATTTGGTGGGCCACTGCATCTTGAAGTTGAGAGCAGCCTGCAGTATGTAATATAATAATGTGTTTTCCTTGGGAGTTTAAATTTTCCTTCAGCCCAGGCTCTGTAGCTAGTTTGCACAATGCAATTAGCAAAATTTGTTGCTGCAATTGGAGTTTGCAGTAGTGCTTCAATCAGGATATGTGAAGCACAATCGAATCTAATTCATTTTGTCTTGACTGAATGGAGTCCTCAATGCTAGTGCAAGTAAGGGATTATAAAAATACATTTTTTTTATCACCACAGTAAAAGCTCTGCCTATGAATACATACACAAAGCACACCAGGTGTAAAAACAGCAGCCATTTTACATGGTCACTTCTAGAAAAGCATTTAACTTAACAGAGTGAGAGAATGCAACATGGGACAGTTGTGAATTTAATTCAGGCAAATAGCTTCTGTGATAGAGAGTGTAATCCTTAGAGAGGGGTTCTACCATTTTAATCCCAGCAGTAGAGTTGTAGGACTGTGTGTAGGCAAGTGATACATTTTGAGAGCCCATTCTGAGCGATCACATTCCTATATTCTCACTTTATACTTCTTTTTGCAGTCCTCCATGAATTAGGATGAACTATAAAATAATGTTAACTTAGATGAAGGCAGAATTTGCAGGTGGGGCATGCTGAGAAAGGTTTGTGTATTTTGGGTGGGTGCTCTGTAGCTCAGATCTATTCCTTTACTTCTGACTAGTAAATAGCAAAAACATTTGTTCAGTTTTCAAAGACAGCATAATGTGTTGGTCTATCACATTCTGTAAATTGGCTGTCAATAGGAACTTCTGAAACAGCTCACCCCTTCATGGCTGGAAAATACTAAATAGCAATTACCAAAATGTAGATGCTTGCCTTTTGCTTTTTTATTCTTTGTTGCCTCTTGCCTTTCAGGAAACAAGAAAGCAAAAAAATTTAACATTGCCTTTTCCATTAGAGATTCTTTTATGTGCTGACACTTACAAACTTTTTAAATATCACCACCTTCTAGCTTCATTTACTATATCACCATTAGCTTTGCGCTCTGAATAGCATGGTTAAATCATTGTGAATGCTGTAGTTAAATTATTAATGTTGCCTTGGTTGCTAATCCAGTGCTGACTGCTTGTTACTTTGGATTGTGTGGCTAGCTACAGCTCATTGCCTTTTGTCCCTGTCTTCCCAGGGTACCATCTCTAACCAATTACCTAGTCTGATGCTTTCTTCTTATTCTTGCTAGCTTTTCCTTTGGCATCACACCAACAGTGCTAATAAAACCTGGATTGGACCTGGAATAGGGAAGCTACATTTTTATCCATGGAGCATGGAGCTCCAGTCTGAAGCACAGTAGGCTTCCCTGCTTTGCCACATCAGACCTTGGCTGATATACTGAAGTGGAGTAATTAATGCTATTTCTGTTACTGTCACCTACAGCCAGGGAGATAAACACATGGCCAAGCTCATGCTATCAACAATTCCTTGTACCCATGCAGGCCCTCTGGATCTGGACCAGAAGCCCACAGCTGAGTCTATAGCCTGCACAAATTCCTAGAGCTATCTAATGACTTTGCCATGGACAGTTTCAGTGGTGTCCAAAATAAGTCACTCAAACTAGTAAAGTCGGTAATGGATCATTTTAAAGTATTTTCCTCTGAACCCTTCATTTTAGTTTTTTATGAACATTCAGTGCTGTATTGGTACATCTTTAGTATACCTAATATTATACACAGATAATATATAGAAATTGTTTATAATACTTTAAACAACCCATCAAAATTAAATGTCCAGCATTGTATTTTAAATTTTCTCCATAAAAAGTAAAAAAATTGAACTTCTGCAAAATACTCTGATTTACGTAAAACAATATGTTTAATGGAGAGTTGGTATTAATCTACTGCTACAATAACTAGAGACACTACTGTGATACATTTAATTGGCATATCATAATACACTTGGATATTGGTTTTTTTTTGAAATATCAGTTAGTATCTTAGTTAATATTCAAAGGTTAGCCTGACATACCCAGAGCATCAAAGGCTACTTTGTAGATCTGGATCTTCTCTCTTTTCTATGGTATCCTCAGGCTTGATATGGCTGTTCTCTAGCTGTGCTGGATCACAGAATCATAGAATGTTAAGGGGTTGGAATGGCCCTTAGAGATTACCCAGTCCCAACCCCCCTTCCATGGGCTGGGGGCACCTCCCACTGGACCAGGCTGCTCAAGGCCCCATCCAATCTGGCTGCAGTGACCACTGCATCCACAACCTCCCTGGGCAACCTGTTCCAGTGTCTAACCACCCTCACAGAAAAGAATTTCTTCCTAATATCAAAGCTAAATTTCTCCCCTTTCAGCTTGTACCCATTATTCATTGTCCTTTCACTAGAGTTCCTGAGGAAGAGCACCTCTCAGGTGCTGTAGGCCCCCTTCAGACACTGGAAGATTGCTATGAGGTCTCTCACTTCTCCAGGCTGAGCAGCCCCAACCCCTAACCCAGCTGGTTAGAGCATGGCAGTAGTAGTGTCAAGGTTGTGGGTGTAAACCCTGATCAGGCAATGCACTTGGGAGTTTGACTCAAAGGTCCATGTGGGTCCCTTTTAATTTAGAATATTTTGTGATTCTTTCCCAACCTGTCATTCAACATATTTCAGCTTATCAACTTTATGGCCCTCCTCTGGATTTGATACATGTCCTTATGTTGGTGGCATCAGAACTGTATGCATTACTCCAGGTGGGGTCTCACAAGAACAGAGCAGAGAGGTAGAGTCATCTCCTTCTCTCCATACTGTTTTTGAAGCAGCCAGGATGCTGGCTGTCTTTCTGGGCTGTAAGCAAGCTACTGGCTCATATTGAATTTTTCATCAACCATCACCAAGCCTTTCTCCTTAGGGCTGCTCTTAATCACTTCTCTGCCCACTTGGAGATGTGTCTGTGATCACACCAGGTAGGAACCTGCATGTCTCTTTGTTGAACTTCATGAGGTTTTCATGGGCCCATCTCTGAAGCATGTCCATATCCCTCTGGATGGCATCCCTTGTCTCCAGCGTGGCGACTGTGCCACAGAGTGTGATATCTTCAGCAAACTTGCTGAGGACACACTTGATCCTGCTGTCCACGTCACCAACATAGATGTTGAACATTTCTGGCTCCAGTACTGAACCAAGGCACACCACTGGTCCCTGGTCTCCATGTGGGCAATGAGCTGTTGACCACAACTCTGGATACCATGGCCCATGCCTGCTTTCCAAATCTTGGGAAGCAGAAGCACAGATGTGCCCGTTGCAGTGGCCTCGATGGATCCCTGTCACCCATGGGGTACTGGAGTCCAGGAGAGCAGAGCAAGGAGAGCTCACCACAGTGATCTCCTCTTTGCAAGGAAGTGCTCATGCTGAGAGGGGTGCTTGTGTTTCATGGCACCACATAATGCCTGCTTGTTCCTTTCACGTGTAAGAAACTCATGATCCAACTGGAAGAGGCCTGCGGCATTTTCTATATATGTACTGCATATGTATTTCTTTATTTATCCATACCTGTATGGATAAATACCTGTACAATATCCATGTATTTATGTAAAATCCTCACTGTATTTAGATGGTTTTGTCCATATTTCAGGGAAAAGATATTATAGTGAAGCACTAAACTGTCATATTTGCTTTCCTAGATAATTTTATTCCTTGGCATAACTGGGAAATGAAATTTTTTTGTCAAAACTGAGGACAGCTAATGTGCCAGGAAGGAGAACAAGGCACACCTTCCAGAGCAAAGAACACAAGGCTGCCTATCCCCACCATCTCTGCTGCCATAGAAAACCACCCCAAAGCAGCTCATATAAGCCCAGCGGAGGCAGCACTGTCTCCTCACCAGCCTACTTGCAATTCCTCTGGGGAAGGTTGATCTCCTGTCCACTCTTGGCAGGAACCTCAGCAAGGGAAGCTTTTGTACCAAGTCTGTCAGGCAAGTCAGGCTGCTCGATTTCCGAATTTGACCTACAAAGAAAATTAGCAAAAGGCAGCAGACAGATGTATTGCCTCCAGCTACTATCAAAAATCCCCTGCTTGACATCTGTGTCCACACAAAGGTCTTTGCTGTAGACATTGAAGCAGATGCCAGGCCTTCTTGGATCTTTTGAAAGACAGAAGACCTTTAAAGTTGGCTGCCTGCTATGTCTTAGATACGCCCCTTTATCATCTTGTCTCTGTAACAATTTGCTACTTATAAAGTATGATAGCACCAGTAAGTCAAGTAGCTCTTTGCTTTGGCTTTCTTGTGGAACATCTGTCATGTGAAGTCCATTGCTTTCAGCAATCTTGTCAGAACAACTTTCTGGGAGAGACTGAAGAGAACATTTACTTGTAGAGAGGCAGGAGCAGGGATTCATCCCAGAGGGAATATTTGTTTTGCCTCCACCACATAAAAAGGCTATTCCTGAAAAAAATGGCTTGCAAGGAATAGTTGAATTAATGGTGAACTAAGTTTTCCTCAGTAACAGTCAAAAGCAAAAGATACTTGCTATATCGCAGTCAATGTTATTTGCCATCTGGTAGTAAAGTGTTCATTCCCATCTGTGCTGACAGTCCAGGTCCAGAAGTCACCTTGATCTCTGCAGAAAAGCCATGAAGAGCCTCTCATTGGTGCCAATGAGAGCTTTGAACTGAGGCTCCTCAGTAGCCCATTATATGCCAGGTCAGCTCAGGACAGGCCAAACAAAAGATCTACTTTGGGACCAGAGGAGGCAGGGACATTTCTTTGACTCTGTTTCTTAAAATAGAGCAAATAGAACTTTATGACAGAAGGAAAGAAAAAAAAAATAAAAACAAAAGGAAATAATTCATTAGTTCATAGGATTCACTTATATTTTGGCTAAAATTTACAATAAATCTGAAGCAAAACTGAAGCACCGAGTGCCATCAATGAAAGAAATTAATTTTTATCAATGAAAACTCATGATTTAAAGAATCATAACTGCTGCTTGCATATTGGTTTGTGTCTTACTTCCTCAAATTTGTATCTTTTGCTTGAGTTAAGTGAAAGACACAGAATCTTCATAAGTAATGAAAACTGCATATTTCTTGGCTATCTTCAGAGTGGACTTTGGAAGGCTGAGCAGAAAGATTGAGACCCTGTCAGTGGCTCTGTGGAGAAGAGACAGCAATGTACATTCATCCATTTACACATCAAAGAGTTAATGCAAGAAATAAACACTTTAAAATGTTCCAGCACTTAGGGATTTTTCATCAGAGCTGTTAACAACCACAAATTCAAATCCATAGGAAAACCAACAAAATATATCAACAGCTTACAAACCAGCTTTTCCTGTTTTCATTACACTTTTTTTCTTTCCATCCCTAAATGGATTACAAAAATGAAATGCAGATAATGTCCCATTTCCCCAAATTTTTCTTTCTTTTATTTTTTTTTTTCTTGTCTACTTGTCTCCTTCCTTAATTTCTTTCTCTACTCATAGTTTTTCAAAACTTAGCCCAGGTACAAATGAAAAAAAGATCATGAAGGTCTGTCACTGGTGCTTGCTAATTTTTCTGAAAGCAAGGATTGCCTTGAGAAGAATAAGTAAAAACTGAGATTTGACATACAGGGATTCTTTTTTTTAGAGTAGGAAAAAGATAAAATTTCTAAGAGAAAGAGAAAAATAAAAATGTTTTATTTCCAAAACATTCATATGAATTCCCTGACATGAAAATAATCAATAATTTATCTGTTTTGATGTTTCAGGCAATGTGACTGAAAGGTCCAAGAAACTTGGTCATTAAGTGAAGGTCTCATTTCAAATCCACATGCAAAACATGCCCTACAGTATATTTCCTGTGATAGGTTGCTCCTTTTACACATATAGTTATCAGTGACACCTGAAATATGTGACTGTAGCTTTCAGTCCCTGAAGGCAGCTTGTTACAAGCATGCATGTTGATAATGGCTAACATGTATTTATATCTTACTTGTCAGTGCTCAAAAGAGCACCTTGGTCTTTCCCTATAAAGAGCACTTAAATACAGTTAATGGATGCTAGCAGCTGCTTTGCCATTAACTTCTCTTGGGCCAAGAAGGCAATGCAGACTTTAATTATGCAGGTCATTGTGGAAAGCATTCCCAGAGCCCAGTGAGATATGTCTTGCTTATTGGAAATTTTGTGTTTTCACGTATTTGAATATGAGCCAGAGATTTTCGCTCTGCTTTGAGGATAGGTAATTCACATTTGGGCCAAGGCATGGGCTGGGGTATTTTATTAAAAGTATACCTATACCCAGCTCCTACTTTTCTGTTCTTCTATGTGTTTTTTCTTCCTTCCTTTTTTCTTCTCCTTAGGGAATAAGAATATCTCTTGCCTTAAAAATCATCTCAGTTTTTCAAGACCAGCTAATCTGTGTAGCTTGGTGAGTTTATTTTCTAGGAAACAATGAAATGGAGAGCTCAAATGGAATTGCCTGAACAACTAGCAGGACAGAATCTGTGTGAAATTTCCCCCACTGTCTCAGCTGTTCTTACTGTAGAATGCCACTGCCAAATCACAGTTTCAGATGGCTGAACTAGATTAATCTCTCCAGTCTTTGATTTGGTTGCTACAGAGCCCCATACTTCACAAAAACAAAAGCTCCTTCCACAGTCTTATACAAATTCCAGAGAATTTAGATTTACAGATTAAAAGCATACAAAATTTCAGAAAACAAGGGTATATATAATCAAAAAACATAGACCTGTGCCAACTAACATTGGTCCTGCCAAGAAGTGTTTTATGGAAAAGCAGACAGTATGATCACATGGTTGACTCAGAAGTCCCTTTACTCTGATTTTGCACTGATAGCAGAAAAAAAGTATAAATTTGAATCCCTTAGTGTCAGGTATAAGTAGTTCATCTGTCCAATCTGAGTATATTTCAGCCTTACAGATTTTATTTCTAAAGCACCTCTTCTGGTAGCCTGCTAAAGTGCTGACTGGCATGTGACATTCTCTAGGTGCCTTTCCACTCACATGGCCTCCTTTGGGATAACTTAAACACAACAAACCACAGGAAGCCCACAGGATAAAGCATGCCCTGTCTTTACCAGCTTGTGGAGGAGAGCCCAGGACTTTTACAGCCTCCTCATGATGAGTGGAGTGGTGTTCCTTGGAGCACCAGGGAAGAGCTGTAACTTCAGGGGAGTAGTATGGACTTCCCAGTAATGTGTCTCTGCCCCCTCTTTCACAAGCTCAGAAGAGTGTCTCTTGAGTGATGGACATGTATCAGTTTCACATCAACAACCACAAGCAGCCCACATCCAGCCCCAGTAAGTCTCTGAAGTTTGTCTACTGGCTATGAAGTATGTGATTTTTCCAGATATTTTAGGTTTCGGGGTGGTTTGTTTTGCAGTGTCCTTTCACCAGCTCCATTTCAAAAGGTTCATCTCAGAGCCCTCAAATAACAGTGACTTCTAATTAGTATCTATCCATATTGGATTTGAACCAGTGACCCAGAGATTGGATTTGAACCAGTGACAAAGAGATTAAAGGAACCATTCCTGATCCCATGACCCATCTCCTGAGTCCAGCAGTCCCTGAAGAATGTGATTCATTAACTGAACTGCTTCTGCTGACTGTATTTTCCCAGTGCCTCATAACCTACATGAAATTACAATATTTTTCCCATTCTCACTATGTGTATGTCAGATACTTACTTACCCCAGTTATTTTCCTAGCTAGCCTCATAGGAATTGTGTAAATGGCATTATCAAAATTGCATCTCCCTGATTCATTATTTCCAATTTTACAAAATAGCTGAGTTAGTAAAGACACTATCAAAGGGGTTTTTAAATAAACATGCTTAATCTTCTGGAGATTAAAAGAGATAGTATGGAGGACATATAATGATTATTTTACCCCAAAGCCATCAGAAATACAACGTACAAGAAAAACATATCAAACAAATAGGCACAATAGAGAGCATTTCAATGAGAAGATAATCACACTTCAGGATTTGCTTCAACTCAGTGGCCTAAATATTGTCCTATATGAATAATAACATGAAAGAGGAATACTAAAAACTTCTAGATGTATACTCACAGTCTGCTTAAAAAATGAACTGCAACAAATATCTATATTAATTTATTTTCAAATTAATTCTTAGGAGTTCAATCTGATAACAGGCAAAAATAAAAATATAGGAAGCTAGAAAATAAAAAGAAAGGTGATCAATTTCTGGCATGATGCAAATTTTGATTGATGAGTTAAATGATTAGGTAATGTGTCTCTAACTAGATATCAAGAAAATTACACAGACTGTCTGATTATCTTAATATTTTTCACAGAAAATATATGATATACAGACGAAACTCATGGCCTGCCAGTGTAGTAACTCATGGGAAGAAACATAGATTCAACTTTGTAGAGAAGGAGTTCATTTAATAAATCACAAATCCTTCTGCTATTCACCCTGGCTGCAAAGGGATAGCTGATGCAGAATAATGCCCAATTTTAATACGTTGTGGTGGACTATTAGATATAGAGATGCTATTAGGTTCTGTCGAGATCCTCTGTTGGTGTAACTGGCATAAATCAACTACAGTTAATTGAGCTATGCAGATTTACCCTGGTAGCTGGGAGAAAATCACATATTCATTTATAGCATGCCTGAGAAGCCTGGAGAAGGGTATTTCAAGGCGTGCCATGTTCTTTGAAGTTAGGGACCTGATTAATGCTTTCCAGCAGATGCAGCCACTTTGTGACTAATGGCTTTTCCACTGACTATATATGTGGACTCATATTCCATAGGGCCTAAGATTCCTGCCAGATTTTCACAAAGACAAGATCTCACGTCTGCTGTGTAATTATTCTGTTAATTAAGTTTTCACACATTTCAGTCATGTGCACTGTGACATTTCATCTGTCCCCAAATCATTCTATGAGTACAAAGAGACAAAATAGGAAAAAAAATTTGGAGATGGCACCTGTCTATATAATTACAGTAAAAATTGTGGATCATAGCTCATGCCAGCTGATTGTCCTTATCGCCACCTGACTAGTACATAGTCTTAGTAAGACCCAATATTTTCCAAACAGCTGAAGCCAATGGGCCAAAAGAGCCATTGATTACTCAGAGAAGGTTGCTCTGCTTGGGAAGAGAAGGGTTTTTTTGATCCCTCTAAAATAATGAGTTAAAATCCACCCTCTTTTTCTGTCCCTCCCTCCCCAGTCACTTTGCTCTAATACATTTTTCTAAGACAGCTTCAAGCACTGCAATTTCAAACCCACCTCTATGATAATGTTTGCTTACCTAGTGTTACAATAAAAACCTCACCTGAGGTAAGGAGCCCCACCACAGATCCTCTTATCAGTCACCACCTATGAATAGTACATGCTGTGTTCACATCAGCATCAGGAGAGAAGTTAAGTAGTTACCTCCCTTCTGCTTGAAGCTTCAGACAATAGATTTTTACTCTGTTTGACTTCTTTCAGCCCAGGCTGTATGACAAATGCATTACACATCAAGCAGTGGGCAGGCTCACAGCTGCTGCTGGAAAAGCAGTGGTTATTGAGACTGTTTCACTCTGGGCCAATGCTCAGGTCTGTTTAATGGCTGAGAACATCACGATTCATCACGGCTGGGCTGCAAGAGTTTTCCCTGTAATCAAGCACAATATTGACACTGAGCGAGTGTTGGATAAGGGCCCCAAAAATCCAGAATTCCCAATGTATATAGGCTTAAATACAGGGAGGACACAGGATATTACTTGATTTAGTTCAAAATAATATCCAAATTTAATTTTTGCTGTAGAGTACCAATAATTCTTCTCAGAAGTAACAAAATACATCATATTCTTGTTGTCATGAAAAAAAGAAAAAAAAAAGCCATAAAGAATACCAGATGTTTTATATTCAAACACAACAGTCACATATTTGCATTGACATGAATAAGCAAGGTTTCTCAGTCATTGCAATGGGAGCTTGGATGAAAGAAACAGATCTAAAGGTTTATTCTTCTGTCTTTTTTTTAAGACTGCCTGCAAGGTACTTTGCTGCCTTTTTTTTTTTTTTAAGCTTATCAATATGTATTTCAGAATTTCTTACTTTTATGTTTAACAGATCTTTTTTAAAAGGGAGCACATGCATTTTCTAAGATGCTGCTTAGATATACAGTGGTACAAAAAGGCAGGCACAGACTAGGAGGAAAGATTTTGAAAGTCCACGGGAAGTGACAGGGGTGGAAAGCAGATCTTTCCAGAGCAAGTCAGTCCCTGGTACCTTCTCATTATACCCAGCTGGTGTTTATTGTGGCTTCTCACAAGTGTCAGGTAGTGCTCTGGACAAGGATAAATCAGTGCTAAGGACAACCCCAACATTGTATAGTATTACAGTCACTCATCAAAATGAGAGCTCTGAGGTCTGTTTTTCCCTTCAGAAAGCACTTGAGTTCATTTATCCCACCTTTTAATCAGGCACCACTTCTCTTTTGACTAAAGCTTAACCTAAGGGAAAATCTGAGTACAAGCAGAGGGAAAGAACCCTACCTTTTTTGCCAAATAAGAGTGGTTTATTCTTGATTTCAAGCATGAGGCAGCTTGATCTTAATCATATTGTACTATAACCTCCTCTCAAATTAGGACATTAAGAATCCTTCCACTTTTGTTTCTGCAGGTCTTCAGCAGGTGGTTCTAGTTTGAAATATGATTAGCAATCTGTACAAAAACATGGAGCTAAGAATAAAAGAAGCAATTAGGTTTACATGCAGGTGAGCACACCACTAAAATAGTAAGGATTTCGATAATTATACAGTTTAAGGATAATACATATCAGGGCTTCCCTTGAGAATCTTCAGTTCATCACCTGGTCTTTATTTCTAATTAATCCTTGACTCCTTTTGTAGGTTAATACAATTAACAATAGGGATAAACTCACTGTAGTGTATAGCAAATTAGATTTCTAGAGCTTGCTTTTCTTTGCTATGACCATCGGGAGTCTGAGGAAACCCTCTTAAGTCGGTCTTAGTTTCAGCATTAATCAATGACATGCATGCTCAAACACCTCCTTTTAACCATATTGAGGGTACCAAAGAGACAAAATCAGTTTTGTTCAATATTTTTTTCAAGACTACTATAGAAACCAACATTTGCCACCCCTGTATGCTTGCTATATTCTCATTGCACTGTGACAATCCAAAATGAACAGTCAGCTTGTTCTTAAAGACATAGACTAATTTTACAAAAACTCATATAAAATCCCCAAAATTATACAGGATAATACTGTTTTCCTCACAAAAATGTAAAGAGAGAAAGGCTCTGTAGGGTGAAACTTCTTGGCGCAATATTGATTTATTTTCTCTTCACTTCTCACCCTTATTTTGCCAGCCTGCTGCTGTTTCAAGCTTTTCCAGGTCTTAACAGCTGGATGTGAACAAAAACACATGGATGCTTCTCTCACTGCTGCAATTTAGATTTTCCTTTTAATCACCCACAAATGTATATTGAAATAAAATGTTAAAAACTAAAACAGCAAAATGAGACTGGCTATTCTTAAAAAATAATTGGCTATGCAATATAAATACTGAAAGCTGAGAAATAAAAGAGTAATTTTTAAAGGGTTTTTGATTAAATCTCTATTCCCACTGTCCTCTGTCACTCTGTGTCCATGCCTTCTTGGCTCCCTTTCTCTATTTTCAAAAAACATCTGTAATGCTGTGAAGGACTTAAGAAGTAAATATTTTCATTTATGTGGTTATACATTCAAAACGTGTGACTGCAGAGTGGAAGCCTGAAATGAAAGGGCTTATTAACAACATTTTTTATTCATACAGCAGTAAGAAAAGGCTTCATTTGTTCATCTCTTGATTGCCTTTTTCTTTTCAATTACTTCTTCTAAAGAGAAGTTTAATGTTATTTCTGGATTCCAGCAGGTCTCCAGTTAAAAAGAAAACAAGACAAAACACTTTCAACTTCAGGTAGGTTTTCCTCTGATTTTTTTCCCCATCATGTTATCTATTTAATGTTAATGAGGCAGCTGGCATGCACTAACTTGGATTGAGAAAAGCTAATTTTTTTGTGGACCAATGAAGCTTATGCCTCCTAGCCCTGGTGCCAATCCCTCACCTGGGCTGCCTAATATCAGAATCACCTTCTAATCTAAGACATTGGAAGGCCTTGCACCTGGGCTCACTAGCAGGGCAAGCTGTCCCTTCTGGGGCAGCCCTGCAGCCCTACTCTTCACTGTACCCCACTGCAGAACTTGCCTGGGCTGTGGGGTTCTGCCTCACCAGACTGCCCCAGTGGTGGTGCAGCAGGAGGGCACAGAGGAGCTCAGTGTGAGGTTGTGGGGCAGGCTTGATCCTACTCTAGGGGGTCTTTTCATCATTCTTCTCTGTTGTGCTGCTCCTCCCATGGTTTATATTACCAAAGTCCACAGCAGGGTTCCCTGTTTTTTTTCTCCAAGACCCCAGAATGCTCCCACAACACTGATTGCAACCCTTTTTCTTCTGAGACAGGACATGGCACCCCAGATTTTGTGAGGCTGCCATAATGAAATGAGGGCTTCTAAGCTGAGACAAGCCTCAGTTGAAATAGGAATGCAAGCTTCTACCAGAATCTAGCATAAGAACAACAAAGAAAAGAGCACGTTCCACCTAAATGAGTCAAGTCTTCTTTCTAGTCACTCTGTCTTTAGGACTGCCCTATGAAAATGGTTCAGAAGATTTAAAACATCTTGCAGTGAAGAAGGTCATGCACTTCAGGACCAATTGAAAATATATGGTGCTTCAAAGTCTAAAATAAATGAATACTAAGACTTTCCATGATTCCTAGGCTTAGGCTAACGTCAGAAATCACATGAGTAGAAAAAGAGGAATGCTTCCAGATTTGTATAGATGGTAAATGATTCTTAACTCATCATTTCAAACGGAACATGCAGCTCAGGGCAGAACTTTCTGGCTATTCAAAGAAAGGCTTTTCCTTTTACTGGAGCAGATCACCAACATTAATTTATCCTTGCAGTACTTCTTGTCTTGCTCTAGTGTTTACATGACATTGACACTAATACCAATTTGCACATGTATTACAGGAGATCATTTGTATTTCAGTTCAGGGACAATGTTTCTGGTAGTTGGGTTTGCTGAATTCTAATTAACACTAGCATAAAACACTTCTCTAAAAAATGTTCAATAATATGGTGTTTGGCTGCCATAAGAGTGAATGGTGCTATTCTTTAAAATAATGATTATTGGTAAACCAATTGTCAAACAGAAGCTTCTTAAATTTACTTCCAGGAAAGCAAACATAAAAGAGAGAAAAATAGGCAACTAAAAACTCTAAAAAGCAGCAATCCTTCAGGTGCTGCTGTAAACTCTTCAAATGCAACTTACCCTTTTCCTTGTTAAAGAGCTGCAAATGATCTCCTGGGATCCTGGATCTTTGCTGAGAATATTCAAGACATCTTTGAGAGACTCTGCCCTAGAAAAAGGAATATTTTTTTGCTCTGCAAAATATCTTCTTTCTTGGTTCCTACATGTCAGAAATAAGAACATTCCATTTAGAGAAGAACCAAATGCAGTTGGATATTTTCAGTACATCTCAATATCTTGCTGCTTTTCATCCAAAACATAACTGTACACTTGTCTGGCTTGCTGATATTGCACCTTTCTCACCTCTCCCAGAAATCTCTGTGATCAGTCTTTAAAATGTCCTGAGGCACAAATAATGGGACAGGAAAAGAAGCATAAAACCAGCTGATTTGTGGTGGGTTATCTTGTTTCCTCTCTGATTATGCTTTGTGAAGTTGTTAAAGGGTCTGTTGTGGGAGAGCTTTTGATAACTACCTGGCTTTACAGAGACAGTCCATCTTTTCTCAACGATGGACTTATTGCAGTAGAGTTTGTACCTTGAAGGAGGGAAATGAGTGGTTAAGCAGTTATTTTCATGGCTCTGTAATTTTATCTCACCTTTTCTTCCTGTGATTTTCCTTAAGTCCGATACTTTAACAAGTAACTAACCTCCTCCTTTCAACTCAGAGAGCTGTTATTTTTTGACAAAGACAACTGATTGCTGCCAGCCTCCTATTTAATGCCTATTTCAAGTATTTATCCCAGCATATTACATTGTCTGTAAAGAAAGATAGCAGCACATTGAGCAGGTCTGTGTCATTGCCTACTCTCTCTACAGCTTTGTTTAATACTCCCGTCCTCTTGAGTCAGGCGTGCTTAGGAAACCCAGACTCAGCCTTTTGTTCTAGAAGAGATCTGACATGTCCAGTATAAGAAAGACAATCCTTCTTGTAATCAAGCCATGGGCTGGGCTAGGCCAGACCACCTTCTGGTTGTCCTTTTGCATACAGACAAGGAGGGAAAACACAAGGACAACAATACCACAGAAGGGAGTGCCATTATCCCTTTGCCTTAGTTGCTCATTTCCATATTTTCCCATGAGTTTGCACAAGTGCGTATCCTGCCACATAAAGACACAGATCACTGAATGAATTTCATCAATAACTGATATGCTTTAAAATGAATAAAACTGGATAAGTTCCCAACAAGGCTATTGTTAATGAGAACTGGTTGAACAGAATATTTGCTTCTGGTGGGGTGACCCTGGAAAGACAACAGGTGCCCACTAAAACCACTCTAACACTTCCCACCTCAGCTGGACAAGAGGAGAGAGAATATATCAAAAATGTTCATGGGTCAAAATAAGGACAGAGAGAGATCACTCACCATTTACTGTAATGGGCAAAAAAACCTTTCCTTGGGGAAAAATTACTACTACCAATCAAATTAGAATAGGATAAGGAGAAATAAAAACAAATCTTAAAACACCTTCCCCAACTTCTCCCCTCTTGCCAACGTTAACTTTACTCCTGACTGGGGAATGGGGGCTGCGTTCAGTTCATCACAAGTTGTCTTTGTCACTCTGTCCTCCTCAGGGAGAGGATTCCTCACAATCTTGCCCTGCTCCAGCATGGGATACCTCTCACAGAAGACAATCTTCTACAAAGTGAGTTCTTGCCACAGTTCCTTATGACCTGCTCCAGCATGGGACTCTTCCATAGAGTGCAGTCCCCTTCAGGAACAGGCTGCTCCAGTGTTGGTCCCCTGTGGAGTTACAAGACCTGCCAGCAAACTTGCTCCAGCACAGGCTCTTCTCTCCATGAATCCACAGGTTCTGCCAGAAGCCTGCTCCAGTGTAGACTTCTCCTTTGGGCATTGATCTGATCCTGCATGGGATTCTCCAGAGGCAGGTGGATCTCTACTCCCTGTGGAAGTACACGGACTCACCATGGTCTGCACTACAGGCAGCAGGGAAATCTCTGCTCCAGCTCCTGGAACAAGCTCTCTCCCTCCTTTTTCACTGAGCTTTCTGTCTGCAATGTTGTTTCTCACATACTCTCACTCCTCTCTTCTTTGACTGCAGTTGTTGTTTTGAAGTGTTTTTTTACTACCTTCTTAAGTATTTTACCAGTGAGACACAACCACTGTTACTGAGAGGCTTAGCCTTGGCCACTGGCAAGTCTGTCTTGAAGCCAGCTGGAATTGGCTATGTCAGACACAGGAATCTTTAAGCATCTTCTGTCAGAAGTCACCCCTGGCATCCCTGCTACTAAAGACTTGCCAGACCAACTGAGTATACATAATTTCTATGCTTAAAACTATCTTTTAATTTTGGTAAGAAGCTTGTTTGAATACTATTTATATGAGATCTGGTCTTGTGGTTAAATGCCAGAAGGAATGAAAACTGAACCTTGTGAGTAAAGATTGATTAAAGTAGCCAGATAATGATAATATCACCAAAAAATTCCAGCACCTACTTGTTTCTTGACATTGTGTGTCATTGGAGTTCCATGTTTACTTTGCAGTGTAGGAACAGAGATAAATGAC
This sequence comes from Lonchura striata, assembly GCF_050655825.1. Classification (NCBI taxonomy): domain Eukaryota; kingdom Metazoa; phylum Chordata; class Aves; order Passeriformes; family Estrildidae; genus Lonchura; species Lonchura striata. Next base: position 77,181,150 of record NC_140705.1, on the reverse strand, counting down.
ACTGAAACATCAAATTAATTCCTTTGCAGTCAACAATCCATCTGCTAGATGTATTGGACTACACATTACCTGACACCATTTCTAGAAGATGTCGCTTTCTAAATTGCATTAAATTAGTTGCAATTATCCTAATTTGAACCTAAGATCCCTGTCCTCAAGATATTATCCACTAAAAGAAAAGGTGTTTTGACACTAATATCCATGCATTTTTTTTAATGCACTACTTCTGCATAATTCAAAGAGTACGTCCTTATACTAATCTCAGACACATTATACTATTTTCAGACACACAAATCTGAATCTACATTGAATGAGCAGGTAAGATTAGTGTGTGTCATTACCACACATAAACCCTTCTGCAACTGTGTTTTACACTTGGGCAGTTAAACTGGCAACCTTTTCGAAAGGAAGAGAAAACAGTTTAAATACCAATCAAAGAATTTTGACATAACTAATGTAGTTTGAACATCTTGGCAAGATCATCAAAAATGGAATTAGTTGCTGAATGACAGCACAAATGTGTCAATCGAAAGGATTCAGTATTTCTGGAGCTTATCTCATGCTCCACTGAAATTCCTTCATGTATCTACACTGAATACTATGATTTCAGAGAAACTAAAATTAAGATTTTTGCAAACCTATTTACATGCAAATTATTGCAAAGAAATTGAATTACCAGTTCTTCCAAAAAATTAATTTTGGCCAGGTGTTCTCAAGCAAGTTAAATAACTATACTTGTGGGGTATTCTATGTAAAATCAAGGGAGTTTTATATCAGATATTTTCCAGAAAACTCAGATTATTACCTTAAATCTGAGGGTAAAGGGATTAAGATTTAATTCCATGGAATGGATTAAGAATTTAATAGATCTTGGTGGTTAGAGATTAGGCACGACAGCATTTACATTTCAAATGCCAGATTCTCACAATCTGTAGGGGTTTCAGAGTCCAGATTCTGGTCTCTGTAGGGGGGACTAGAAAGTAGCAACAAACTAAAAACATGGAATATTCTCTTACTCTGGCACTATGCACCAGCAGCAAAGAGGGACATTCTATTTGGAGCCCGTTCCTGAAGCACAACCTCTCGTTTTCTTTCTCAGAATTCATTAATGTCTTCAGCCATTCATTCATTTAATGCCATTCATTCATTTAATGACTGGCAAAAGGATATGTCTAGGTAACAGTGGTGGTGATAACTGTAGCACCAATTACTCACTTTGCATTTAACACAAAATACAGAAACATCCTATAGAGTAAGCATTGCTGTCCCCTTTCACAGTTGTCCCAATTCTCCACCCTAGCATTATGTCCCTATTTTTCCATGCCTTTCTCTACGTCTATCTTTGACTCAGTAAATTTTCTGGATTTCTCCTTTCTTCAGGAAAATTACTTCAATATGACATGCAGAAAATACCTCTTATTCCCATATGGTATTTAGGAAACCTTCCTTGGAAGTGGCAAATGTAGTTTTGAATGTCCTCTGATCTGGGAGTGAGTCAAAGACAATTTCCAGCTCTATCCATGAGATACTGCCTTCTCACCATTGAAATTAACCTCTAGTTTGTGCTTTGGGTGAGCTCAAAACTTCCAGTGTACCCTAAATGAATTATGAGAATCTCTCAGTGGTGAGAACACTGAGATAAAATTTGGAGTTTCCCTCATAGATATTCCTATTTTCCTTCTACCTCTGAGACACATTTACATCCCAAGGATCACAAAATGCTGCTGTCTTTTGAAAAGCCACCAGTTCATTAATCATTTTCAATTAACACTCTGAAAGACCAAAACAATTTTTAAGGATGGGGAACACATTGCCAAAGGAAATAATGAGACAGATTTTTTTTTTCCCCTGAGCTGTTTACAAACAAATTGCAGTAAAAATGAAGCAGTATGGCACATTGTGTTTCACCTCAGAGTGGATGGAGACATGGATGAATGAAATAGCTTGAGTACACTCACACAGGAAGTACAAATCAAAACTGGAAAATTCAGCCAAAGCTGAAGCCCCTGGTAGTGCCTTGGCCCCTATCCTTGTATCATCTGTTGGACTGACCTTTTCTGAACCAAAGAAAAATTTCCCAATGATGAGTCAATGACTGTAAAAAACAGACTAAAGACAGAGAGATCCTGCCTCTAGAATCCATTCCCAGTTTCAGGCATAGTTGTGGTGGGTGCTGAAGGATCAACTGCAGCCTAGGATTCAAATTCTAGTTTCTCCCTTTTACAGGAGTAGGAAAGTTATTCCAGACTAGACTTCACCTGGCTAAAATGACCCAGTTGGGGTGGCTTGTGGTGAAAGGGGGAGCGATATTCTCAGTTCTGCCTGTGTTCTGTTCCACCCCTGGTGTGCCCCAGGGAAATGACACCCAGTAGTGCCCCTCTAAGTCACGTCTGTGCTGGCACTTACCACATTAGGAATGAATACACTGGAAATGCTGCTTGCCACATGACACTCTTTCCCTTCCTTTGCTTGTGATTCACTTTTCCCTTTTCTTTGGAGCACAGAAGAATCCCTCAGATTGATGCTGACATATATGAAATTATATAAACATTGTAATTTCTAACATAGAGATATATATACATACAAATATACATATTGAATATGTTCTTATTATAAAAGTGTTTTTATTTATTCTACTTAATATTTCTTTTGGTTACTGAACCTATTCTCAAATGTTTTTTACCTAAGTTTCAATGTCACCTTAAATTCAAATGTCAATGTATTTGTCCAGGCCTACTTGCAGAACCAGCCAGCTGAGAAATGGAGCACGAATTCATTAGAACTGACCTTACAACCTGCATGAATCAAAAGGAAAGACTTAGCTTGGCTGACTTCTGTGAAAAAGCAGAAGCTAACCAGTACAGGCAAAGAGAGCAAGATTCCCAAAGCACAAAAAGTTGCTATCAATCATATAACATCAAATCAAAAACAATGAAAAAAAAAAAATATTAGAAATCAGTCTCTGGAACTATTCCAATTAATTTGGCAGTTTCTTATTAGCTTAAAGAAAAATAAGGCACAGGTAGCCTTTTATCAGTGTGGAGCTGTAGAATCACATAACGACAGCCTAGACATTTTCACTCTAGAGAGGTAAACATTTTACAGCACAAAAGAAATTGCTGTAGTGACCCAGGGGAGCTACCAATGTTTCTTGGATGAGTACAATTAACTAAACCAATATAGTTAATTTTGCCACAGGTCTTAAGTGATCTAGAAAGCAGACTACAAACTTCACCTTAGTAGACTTAAGTTAGGTACTGCAACAGAAGGAAATTTCAGTAAAACCCCACAGCAGCCAGGGTTGCAATTGAGAAACACCTGCAGGAATAGATTTGCATGTATCTTAACACTACCATTGAATTTCTGTTAGCTGGGCTCACCAGGGCCCAGGCTAGACCAGCACAGGTCAGCACTGCGATACACCCCCATTGGCACCTCTGTCACCACACCACTAAAATATGGAGAGTCAGATAGAATGTGGGAATCCTGGAAGGCCTCTGGACAGAGCCCCGAGAGACACTGTCTCTGATCTCTGCCCATGGAAAAGAGTTTTCAATCTTACTGAGTGTTCGATATAAGTAATAATTAGTGTGGCATGGGTGCAAAAGTAGAATTTTAGGATTCTAGATAAGGGGTTCAATGGAGGCAAGATGGAGGAAATTGGGTGTGCCTTGTCCTTTTTCTTCTTCCTGCCTTCATGCTTTCACTGTAGTGTTGGCATTTTTCTATTGGTTTAGACTGAGGACACACTGTTCAATGTAGATGATAGATATTTGCACATTATTGTAAATATAGCACAGGTAGTTTCTGGTATTTAATGTTTGTAACATCCCACTGAGGGCAGAGCCCCACACGCTGCCCTGTAGGACAGACCTGTGGCAGGGCAGCAGAACACGTTAGAGATAAGCAAGAATAAACAACCTTGAAACCAGCACAGATGAATTATGGCTTCTTCTTTGGCAATGGGGCAGAAAGAGAGACTTCCTACAATCTCAGGATCATTTAAATACCACATATTCCCACAATACAGCTGTAATCACCTGCCTACAATGCCTTCCCTCCCTGGAAGGCTCTTGTGATGTACACATCTGCATCAAATTTACTTAAGGCTGTGCCTTAAATAAACATTAGCTCCATAGAGGTCCATGCTTATCCCTGCGTACACAACAGGACATTCACGCAACTAGTCTCCAAAACTAGTTCCTACTGATCTTGCTTCCCACATGGCTGTGCTTACAATGATTTTAGAGCTGACCATCTTTGTGAGCCACTCGCCCTCAGAAGCAGTGAAGGAGGAGGACTCATGGCTGCCCAAAGCATAAGGACCCACAGCATTCAGGCAGGTGGCACTCCAAACCAGTGCCATAGTGGCCGAGGCACGCACACACCCAAGCTGGTTATAATGGTGGTGGCTTAGGCATGTAGCTGTGTCCAGGAGCTGCTGCCTGCTGCTGCCCTGTGCTAATGGAGGACAAGGCTGTGATGGATGCCCCACTCTAGCCAGCCAGCACATAGCAGAGCTACAGCAGCAAAATGCCACTTGCAAAGAGCCTGTGCCTTTGTCAGGAGCATTTCTTTCCTCCTTTTTAACTAGATGACAGGGACCAATTAAACTAATGAGCCTCACAAAGTATTTCCCCTGGCTAACAACAGCCTGTATTAATGTTTGCAGAAGTACAGCATTTGGGCCGTAAGCTTTCTTATTAGATGTTAACACTTTGCAAGATGCTTAAACACCCTATGAAATTCTCCATCTCTTAGACTAGCACCTTTGTCAGGTGTAACAGCCCCTCTTGTTTCCTGAAGCTGACTGTATCCCAGCTCCCTGTAGATGTGGGCACCCAAGCAGCACAGCTGTCCCTGCCCGAAATCCAGCTTCTCATAGAAGAGCCACAGAGGACTATATGAATCCCAGCCAGGCATTTCCTCTTCTGTAAATAGAACCAAATTTTGCGATTATGTCATTTAGTGGTTTTGTTTGTTTGTCTGGTGGGGAAAGCTTAAGTTAAAAATATAATAACTTTTAATCTCCCTCAACCTGCTTTTGGAAAAAAAGATGCAGATTTACTCTTTCAAGGTATCTTGTTTTTATAACTTTTGTAATAAATTATAATGAAGAAAATTTCTCTGTTGAACTTGACAGGCTTCTGCTTACAAAAGAAAAAGAAAATAGGTAACTATTGACTTTGGCTTGTATTCTTTCAGCCTGCTCTAATTACCAGTCTTATTATATTCCTGTAAAATGCCAGACTTTCAAATGTGTTGTAAATGCAAACAGTGAAGAGAAATTAAACATGGATATAACACTGGAAAAAAAGGGTTTATTAACTTTTCCAGTTCCTATTTCAGTGCTCCATCAAGCACATGCCATATTGCAATGGATACAGACCCTGGAATTTAGATCTAGATCTGAATCTGCTTGTCTTCCAAATCAGGACATTTCCAGAACTGTGGCTGCCCCCCAGACCCATTGCTGAAGCTAAAACCAAGGTACCATTGCACATTCTAGATTCATTTTTTGGTAACTTGTGGGCAATTTATTTCATTTTTTTTACCTTTATTAAACTCTTGGAGGGGTAAGCAATCATTACTGAGGCTGCATGACTGTAAGAGATTAGCTACCTCAGGCTCTCTAAGTAGACCTGTGCTGTAACTTTTCTACTTACGATTTGGGTCTCTTTGTCATTATTACAATGTCTTTTGGTCAGCACTGCTGCCAGGAAAATTGCCTGGGCATTTTGGTGGGAAGTTAGTACAACCATGATCCAAGGCTCTTCCTTGGTCCTTCTTCGAAGACCATGTGAGAACCAGGATGGATAAACAAACAGACAAACAAGCAGAGCTCTTCATTTATGTGGAAGGAAAGTACAGAGCACTTTCAGAATAGTCCAGCAGTTTATGCAAGAAAACCAAGCTAAAGAGAAAAGAGGCAAGAACCCAGCATACCACTGGATATGGAATGACCATAAACTTCCAAAAGTGCTATAATCAGACTGAAGGTGGGATAAGACAGGACTTTTGCTCTTCTGCAGTTAATAGATTAGAATCATCACACTTCTTAAGAGCAGGAACTTCCAACTCTGGAAGAAAACAGTAGACTGAAATCAGGTTTCAGACTCCAAGGATGAAAAAGCAATATGAACAAGGCACTTTAGCAAAATTAAGAACTTCACTAATCACTCCAGTTTTTTATCTTATCTTAAGGTGCATATGTAATCCTCTATTAATCACCATCCTTTCCTTGTTTCACTACTGCTCAGCTTTAAGACAGAGATTTCTAAGCATTTTGAGAGATTGCTGCTGGCAAAACATTACACTGGAATGTTCCCAAGTTGTCCTCCACCTTGCAAAGAAATGGAGTTAGGACTTACATAGAAAGAGCTTAGCTCTTAACCAAATAGTTCATTTAGAAGTCAATAAAAACATCTAAACCAGAGAACTGGTATCCTGGGAAGCCAGATGTCTTTCACATCTGAAATTGTATGTTAATATCACAGCAAACCCTTGTATTTACATATCACTTAATCTCTAAACACAGCAGAACATATAAAATTATTTAACTTCATAGTATCTGCATTAGTTCATCTGCTGTAAAGATGAAGATATTTACCAAGATCCCAGACCTGCAAGGAGTGAACCCAGATGACATTACCCTGACACCAATGGCAAGAGTATCTGCCACTTTGGCAAGACTATGCCCTGACTGATAATGCCAAAGACACAGAGAGCACTGATCAGTAATCAGAATAAAACGTTTAATTCCAGAAAGCAGCTTCATTCAGGACATGTCATTTTCTCAAAACATTATTCTTGTATATAATGTTGGAAACTGGAAGGCAATAGTTCTTTCAGCTCATTCTGAAGAGTGATTTTATCTTTCGGTTTGGTATTACTATTGAAGTCAGTGGGAGTTTTACCATTAATTACAGTATGATAAAGATCAAGCTCTTAATACACATACTAACTTTTAATTGACTAAGGTAAAATAATTAGGCTGCTGTTTACTTTGTACTCACCTGAGTTTTTTTGCAAAACAATGCCTTTCATTTTACTTCAGTGACTGCCAGCTGTTCTGAACAGTGTGTGCTTTTCCATCTAAAAGCTAAATATAATGTCAATTACAAAAATTCTCCAAAGGTATTTGCCAGGCTTGAGACTTCTTTTAGCAGACAGTCAGTAACAGTTTCAAGCTGCTCACAACACTCTGAAACCAGCTACAGGCAATGAATGCTTTTATTGAAGAAAATAAAACGACCACAATTATATTATATTGCATTGTCTTATGCTTGGAACTTTAAATTGGAGCTGTGCTGAAAGGAACAGATAGTGCACAGACTCTGATTTAATATACACCAATATTTGAAATTAAAACCCACAAATTACACCCATCATATTTACTTACACATTGGTCACTTAATAACTTTTAACAATCGCGCCAAGGGAAGACAACTAAATGGCAAGCATTATATTATTGCTGTAGTCCTCTCCCAAATCCCAATTCAGATAAACAATACTCCCCCTGTGTTTTGATATGACATGCTGTTTTCTTCACTTCAGCTTACATGCTGTTAATAAGCATTATTGAATACTCCGAGATCCTGTTCTCATACCATAGCTGCTGAGGTCCTCCTTACTGTAAAAAACATCACACTGCTGCTGTCTAGGTACACCTACACTCTGTAACTTCAGGCTGAAAATTTGGCTCACTGGATATATATATATATATAAATGACTAAATTGGTGTAATTTAATAGCAATAATACCAAACAAATGACAAAAAAACAAAAAACAAAAAACAAAACAAAAAACAAAAAAAAAAAAAAAAAAAAAAAAACACAAAAAAACCCAAAAAACCAGCAAAACCCAAAACAACCCCAAACAACCCCAAACCATGCTTTCACAGTTACTCTTGCTGAAACTCACTACAAAGAAGATGTCTTTTTGGGAAGGTAACCATTAAGAACCTGATTGCAATGTCAGTGTTTGGCATTTGGTTGCTATTCACACTGTAAATCACAGCTTTAGTAGAAACCTGGTGGAGAAAACTTTTTGAAACAAAAATTATATGTATCATATATATTTGAGCTGTCATCTTCAGAGCTCACTAGCATATGAACTCCCTGAAAGATGGATCAATTTTGAAGCAAGCTTACACAAGACCCTGCAACTCTGCAGGGCATGGAACAATTTCAGCATGACCCAAGGGGATACTAAAGACACCAATCACCCTGCAGTGTGTTCTGTATTAGAGCATAATGAAATGGTATACAGGAAGCTTTACTTCAAGCAAATCACCATCCCACAAAGCAGTCTAAACCTTTCCTCAATGTGTGCATCTCTGCACACACACACAAACCTTGTAAGCTCTTGTCAGCACACTGAGGCACAGATCTACAGCATTTATCTGTTTGCACTGCAGAACATTGTATGGCATACAAAGCCTGTCTGTTCTGCTTATATTCCCTCCCTGCTTAACTCAGCTTTTTCAAAGGTAAATTTCTTCCAAAATTTGAATTTCTTAGCACATTTCTGTAGTAAAAATCCCCCAAAACCAAAAAATACCACCACCAAAAATAAACCCCAAAATCCAAGAAGGACAAACCCTCAAACACAAAACAAAAGCAAACAAACTCCCATTTTGTTATAAACAGTTGATTGAAACTGAGGTAGGAGAAACCAGAGAGCAACAAACAAATCTCCTCCATTTCAGAATGACATGCAATTAAGGCTACATATTAAGAGAGGATTCTCTGCTATTTTCTGATGCATTTGCCTTATATCCTGCCCTTCCTAATGCTGCTCTACATTGTCGCTACTGTCAATGGGGAAAAAGAGGCAACAAGCAGAAAAAAGCCCCAATTCATCTGCTTTAGAAATTTGTGCCAGGGAAAAGGATTGATTGATTTTTAAAGGTGCTTGGCTCTCTCTACTGGTCACCGAGGGAGATGAGATAATTTGCTTTGATGAGACAGTCAAATTTACCAAGTTTCTGAGGGAAGACCCACCCCTAAAAGACTTTCTAAATGTCACTATTTAGACAAATATAAGTTTTTTCAAAAAGGTGGTGGATAGATATATTACATGCACACAGTCAGCATCAGCACCACCTCTCAGCTTGTCCTTCTCCCTTTGTGCTTCTGCTTGAGAAGGGAAGCCCAGTCAGATTTCTTGGCAGAGATAGTGTTTCAGTATCTTGGCCATGAGTTTGGGTCCTTCAGAAGATCAGAATGTTAAAAAGAGCCTGTTTGCATTGTTTCATGAAGAAAGAAGATACAGAAAACAATTCTCTCCTCAATGCATGTTATAAGACTTGTAGAAAGGCCTTGCCTACATAATTGATAGACTGAGCTATCAAAGGTGAAAATTGCACTCTTGGGTCCCTTTCAACATTTTTTTTTGATGGGGGCAAGAGAGGAAGCCTTCAGAAGACATTGACTGTGAAACTCTGAAACTCCAATGAAGTTTTTTTTTTTATTATTCAATTTGCTTTATAACTTACTGGTTTGGGATCTATACAACTAGCCAGTGACTGCTTGGAAAGAACAAATAGTATATGAGGCCAACAAGGAAGAAATGACTTGTATAATGCTATTTCCTTTGATTTCCTGCAGAATCTCTCAAATCTCCCTCTTCAAAGGTATCATTTGCTATTGATCTCTGCTGTAGCAGAATGCATATCTTAGCACATGTGCTCAAAAAAGGCTGAAAATTAGAGAAGGATACTAAACAGGAATCTCTTTTTGAAAATCAGGCTGGGATTTTGCATTTCAAACTTGGTCTTTATCCAGAAAAAGAAAGGTAGGAGAAATCCCACCAGCCTATTTTTAAAACTTGCAACTGAGATGCACAAAACGCAGCCTGAAGTCTCTAGCTGGACTATCCACAGCAGCTTTCTGAACCTGTCTATTGCATACTTTTTCTTGCAAAGCTCCAACTCCCATTGAATCTGTTATGGATTCAAACACTCTCAATGCCTCCCATTACAGCTTTTCCACTTCATATTGAAAAAGTAACTACTTCTTGGCCCAGACACAGCAGTTGAATTTAGTGTTTCCTCTCCCAAATCACAAGTAAGAGGCTGAATCACCTGTCTGTGCTTAATGCAAACTCCAGAACAGATTAAGAGAAAGGCTGAATACAGATTGCTGGATAAGGACACTATTTGGTCTCAGGAAGATCCAGGTAAAAAAGTGCCTTTTGTTTTAGTATTTAATGCCATTTTATTATGTTTCAGAACCCAAACACTGGAGTCCTGATAATGTTGGTGTGAGTCCATATCTCTAAGTATCCAGGACCCCACTGAAAAAAATCCTGCTGTGTTGAAAATTGCTTGTTGAAAATTGAAGAGAATATGATTACTAACATTTTCTGAGCCTCCTTAGTGTAGTTTGGAGTAGCCTCTTCTGGCAAAGAGCATATTTATATATGTTGCATAGAGCAATACATTGTGAGTTTATTAGCAAATGGCAAAAATTCCATTAGTCTCAAGATTTGCATATAAGTCACTCTTCTGCATCCAGCCTTTAACAAATGGTTTGAGGGAGCCAAGGAATTGTGAAAGGATCTATGCAGTTTATCCAGATCTCCCAAGACAAAAAGAGAAGAGCAGCAATTACCATCTGCTGAGTTTGTTTTGGGAGGAATTTCTTGAGCTGAGCTGAGTTGAGCTGAGCTGAAGACAGACAAGGACAGGAAAAAAATACCCATAGTAACTTCAAATCCTGACAAAGTGCCTTGGGGAACTTTTGTACCTTGATGAGCAGAATGCATTTTAGAAGATTTTGTGTTTGTTGTTTGTCTTGTTCAAGATCCCTTTGGATTCTGGTGACTGTGGTTTTATTAAAACTTACCCTATTGTTGTGAGGGCTCCTGAGCTGATGGCCTTGGGTTGAATGCATGCCTTTACAAGTGGGTTGAAATCACTCACTGTCATACTGACTCTTCTGTTTCATTTTCTGCTTACTGAGCACAGAGAGGAGATGGATGCTTTCACTGGCTCTGTCACCTGCAAAGCCTTGGAGGGAGGGCCCAGAAATAAACATGGTGATTTTTCTTTCTGTCCTACTGACCCCAGTGGAAGTCAACATTTTCCAAATCCCTCTAGAACATTCTGTGGTTAAAGGAAACGGATCATCTCACCTATCTTTTTGCACATTAACAGTACATGCATACTTTTTCTGTAAAGTTACAATACAGACATGGCTCCTTCACTTGAAGGTAGCCAGAAGTGAGGAACATTGTGCCATTTCCCATGTCACTCCAGTGTTTGCCCTCACACTGCACTTCCAGAATAGCTCAAATCCATCCCTCTGACAGTGGGAACAGAGCGTCACTCATTGCTACTTTTGCTGTTCCTCAATTTATTTCACATTTTCCTTTAGTTCCTATTATTTTCCTTTGAATCTGTGCGATGCCAGAGATCAAAGCTGGCTCCTCTTTTCTTCCTCTGCATGACACCCTGGCAGTGAATGATCCTAGGGGTGTGCAGCTCACAGAGCATGCACCCATCGAATGGCTCCATGTAACCAAGAAAAGCCAAGCAACTTCTTCAGTAGACTTTCATCAGAGGGCTGTTAAGTTCTAAAACCGAGAATAGCAGCTTTGATTTTCTCTGGGTATGAGGAGTTAAAGATCTGAAACTCCATAAAGAAAATAAAAGTGGGAGAGCTCTTCAAAGATGCAAAGAAATGGGAGAACAAAGATGATTTCTCTTAGAAATGTCAAGTGAATAACCTGTTGCTCTGGATAACACCAGGTTGGAAAAGAGTCACTCTTTACTCTGACAAAAGTGCTGAAAAGTGCTCAGCAAAAAGTGCTGAATCCATGGTACCAGGGGTGGTGCTACCTTTATGTTGTGCCCCCACTGCTGAGTGCTGAAGTAAAAACTCTGCTTGAATTCTTTAAGAATAAAGTGTAGTCAGAGGGGCAAGCATGCCCCAGGGTTAAGATTGCCTTTTCCTATGTATTCCAGTCCACAGAAATTCTAAATGTTTCCTTCATAACATTTCTTTCTGAATATTTTTCCTTAATTTCTTTTTATACAAAACTTGCATGGATTCTAAGATCTTAAGTCCAGGGTAAGTTGAATTCTGTCTGACCAAAAAACCCCTAAACCCTTCAATTCTGACTTTAAAAAAAAGAAGGTAGCTTATTTTATAACTTGTTCTTTTTCTTCTTCAATATACCTCTCCTCTTGGGGTGGTTGCTACTGATTGTCATGCAGAGTTTGTTAATATAGGGATTTCTTTTTGGTAATGTATTTTCTGATCAAGATTAACATAAAAGCCAAGAAATAATTTCACACTAATCATCAGGCAGCTTCCCAGTCCCTTCCCACCTGAATCACCATTTAGAAGCAAAAGCCTAAAAATCTTATGTCCACTCATATGAATGTCAGTGTCCCCTAGATATATTAGCATTGTTTTAAAGCTGGTCTTAGTCACAGAAACTGCATATCTGATCAGCTCTTACATCAGAGATTTTGACCATTTCCATGAAAGAAAATGTTCCACTTTACCTATGGAAAAAAACTCATCAAATTTAAATTATAAATTGAGTAATTGGTAATACCCCACAGATTTTTTCTTTGGTAAATAAAAAACTCTCTCAAAATTAGTCATCAGGGACCAGTGAAAATTGTTCATATTTTCAGACTGAAGAATTCAACTTTGCTGAAATTCTGAAAAGCTTTGAGAGAAGAGCAGTAATTGCTGTGCAGACAGAGAAATGAGAATCATAGAATCATATAATCATTTAGGTTGGAAAATACTTATAAGATCATCAAGTCTAACCATAAACCCAACAGTGACAAATCCACTACTAACCTAGGTCCCTAAATGCCACACCTACACAACTTATAAATACCTTCAGGGATGGTGGTAAAACCACTTTCCCCACTTCAATGTTTTCTAATCCCTAACGACCCTTTTGGTGCAGAAGTGTTTTCTAATATCTAATTTAAACCTCCCCATGAGCAGCTTGAGGCAGTTTCCTCTCATCCTGTCACTTGGTACTTGGGAGAAGTATTCCTACTTTGCTACAACCTTCTTTCAGACAGTTCTAGAGGGTGCTAGGTTCTCCCAAGTCTCCTTTTCTCCAGGCTAAACAATCCCAGCTTCCTCAGCTTATCAGAGTTGTGTTCCAGACCCTCCATAATTGTCATTCTCTGGACTTGCTCCAGCACCGCAATGTCTTTCTTGTTTTGAGGGGCCCAGAACTGAAGACCAGGCTCAAGGGTCTCACCAGTGACTTGTCCAGAGGGGCAATCACTGCCCTATGCCTGCTGGCCACAGTGCAGAAACCAAAAATTATGTTAATTGCAACTACGAAGTGAGAGTAAAGATGGAATAGAGTAAAAAGTTGTTGCAGGAAATACCTCTTGGGGCACATCATCTGTAGAGCAAGAGGATAGTCAAGATGAAGTTTCCTAACAATTTAGAAACCAAACTCAGCATAGAAGTACTTTAAATAGTTCCAATATTTTTGGCTTTTATGTAGTCACCTGGTACCTGATTGTTTCAGTTACAAGAGGGGAAAAAAAGCTCCTGCTTCAGTTCCTATCATAGCTCTACTGCAGCTGTGGAAGAGCAACTATAGTCTCTCTTTCTCCATGCATCATTGACAGAGTTGTCAGCTGAGACCCCAGCTGCAGATTCTTTATTGGTGGTGATAATAGGAGAAGCAGAAGGAAACACAGCTTGACTTGCAGCATCCAGGCTATTGGGTTCCCAGGCTACATGGATTACTATTTGGAAAAATAATCCCTTTATTCATAATCTCAGCAAAACTGATAATGAGATAATAAATTAAAAAAAATGGGAAAACTCTGCAGTCTATCATAAAGGGTTTAATATATTCATAAGGGGTTTAATCTGACTCCACAGGATATGCAGTAAGGAGCAAAGTGATAAAAAGAGGGTTTAGTGGGATCAAATCCAATGGGACTGTACAGCAGGTGTGTACTTCCTATATGGCAAAATATTTCAGAAAACTGTGGAAAATCATCAATTATTAGTGTGCAGTTGGTATTAGAAAAACACAGATTGGACACAGATGAGATATTCTGCCTTGTTACTCACCTCAAAAGATTGGTCTTCTCTGGACATACTAGAGAAGTAAAATGTCCTTCAGGTAGTGAGGTGCCCAAAATTGGACACAGTATTTAAGGTCTGGCCTCATCAATACTGAAAATTCTATTTTCAGAGATTTGCAGTCATTATGGACAAATTGTTCCCCACTGTATAAAATATTATAAATCCTGAATAATGGCTTGCACTGTCTAAGAAAAAGCATTCAGGAAATGCACACTCTAAAGATGCATCAGAAGTCCTGAGTGATTTCTGATGTGTCTATATTAGCATTTTCATTTGTTTCGCAAAACTTAGTATATTTTGTTTCATACTGCAGAGCTGTTCTGGCTCTGAATCCTCTTCAGAGGAAATTAAATCAACCACTGAAAGAACCCCCCATGCGCATAGACTGTGAGAGCAAAAAGCCCAGTTTCTTCCTTTTTTGAGGGGTCCCTACCCAGAGGCACCAGCTTGAGCTCTCATTCTGTTGCTGCTCCATGACAAAATTAAAGGAGCTGAGGGTATGAGATTGCTATAAGAAATCTGGGGTCACACCACTAAGGAAACATGGCCTGTCTGTGAGAGAGTGAAGTGTGTAGGGAATCAAGTGGGGCATCCTTGGCTTACTGGAGCCACTTGCTGAGTATTGGCTTCAATCCAAGCAGCTAAAGCTACTGGTGGTGGGAGAGTGACTGCCAGACTGCCTCCTAAACAGTCAGGCAAGGAAGTTTCCTAAAAAGTTCTTATCAAAGATGCTATTAAAGACCACAAACACACCTTACTTTGTAGTATAAACTAAGCATTTATGCCAAGAGCATTTATACCCACAATTTGTTCCTTATGCTTGTTCCACATTTTTTCCAGCCTTCCTTAGACTAACACAAAGGTAAATCCATTGCTGCTTTAGTGTCACTTCTTCACTGCAAAAGTAGGTCTAAGTCAGAGTTTTGTGTTTTAAACTGAATGTTTGGGAGAATGGACTTTATGCTTATAGTTTTCTGTGCTTTGGATAAGTCACACAAATGCTATGCATCCTATTATTAGCCCTTTAAAAGAAATGCAAACCTCTGTAAAGCAACCAAAAACTACCATAGCAATATTAAAGCAGAACAGTATCCCACAAAACTTTAAGTTTCTCCATGAAAAAGTTAACAGGTTTTGCATCTTCCTAGTCCAGTCAGAAAATTCTTACAAGAGAGTGACCTGGTAATGGTAAATCTGTATTTTCAGTACTGAAACCTTTGCCCTTGCTGAAAGAAAAAAGCACAAAATTGTGCCAAAGTGAAAAATATTTCAGGCTCTAATAAACTAACTTTTTGGTTTTCCCATGAACATTATGAAAAGCTACTTTTTTTTTCATTTAATCCAGCCAGTTTTCCCATTTCTCTGTCAGTACAGACACACACACAAGATCAATTCACATCTGTGCAGGATCTTTCTACCCACTGAGTTTAATTTTTCTGTACAAGTCATAATTTAAATACATAAATAACCCCCTTTCTTCTTTTATCTGTGTTCCAAGAAACAACTGCTTTCATTAAAACGAGGAAAGTTTTTTCTTGGTAGCTTCCATCTTTAAACCTAGAAATTAATTACAGGTGGTCACTCCTGCTGTCAAGTCACCCTATGTTTCCCCAGCTGAAGTCCAAATAACACAAAATCCAGTTAGAGGCTATTATAAACCCATGTTTTCATCTTCTCATTGGTGAATGTTATTTTCTTTTTCAGCTTTAACAAAGTCCTTTATCATTTTGAGTGCTTCTCTAAGTCACCTTGAAATCTTCCCTTTTGCAGAGAAAAATCCATCAGCATTTGCTTTTCCTCTCTTCATTTCCCCTGAACAAATATTACTTATTTATCTCAAAATGCCTTTTTCCAACAAGTATCACAAAAAAGTCACTCAAAAAGGTATAGCACAGATGTTCCACAGGAAAATCTTTGTTCAAAGATTTTTTACTTGCTTCTCATATTCTGAACTTTCCCAGCACTATTTTGAGGGCTGGGGTTCTGTGCTGTTGTAGGAATATGTGTATATATGTATGTATGTATATTAATTGTGTCATAAATTTTTAAGTATGTTCTTGGATAAACTCACTGGAGAATTCTCCCAGTGACTGGCCCTAAGCATTTGTCATTCATTACATTTTCACTGCCATAACCTGCTAGAAATCTTCCAAGTTAGTTAAGACTTAGCTTAAGGCTCCTTTCACCCATGGCTGTCTCTAAACAAATTATGCATTTTGAATTGCAAGGTGTTCCTTCCCTACAGCCATGCAAATTGTTTCTAATACTATAACTGCAATTGGTAGCTAGGAAGATACTCCATAATTGTTGCTTGTGATCTCCTTTTGTAAACAGTGAGCAAATGACACTTTCAGACAGTAAAAGTGACATATATTTGGAAACTTTCAAAAATTTCTCCTGGGAGTTTTGCTAATTTCCATTCTCCCTCTTCTTCAGAGGGGCAATTTGTGCACCTTAAATGTAGTCATCACTGTTCACTGGAGCTGGAATGCTGAGTAGAAGCAGGAGCCTCTTGCACCTGTATTTTTCCTGTTTGATTCCTACAGGGCAAGCACGTAAGCATTGCTATGGTTGCATGTGGACACACACATACATACATACCATACTATAGGTACTAGTATAAAAAGGTAGCATTTAGGTACTGTCTACAACAACCTTCAGTATGTAGCGCAGAGATTTGTTACTTCTAACATCACTGTGTGGGAAGGATGCCACATTCTAAATGACCACCACCATATATGCAAGCACAAAACAAACCAGATATAATTATAAATGGCTATATACCATTAAGAAGACTATTTTGACCTCAGGTTATTCCATTTCAGGAGTCTGAAGTTATATTACTAACACTTTAAACACAGGGAAGCCTTAGCAGAGGGCACAAAGTTTTGCTGGCATCTCATTTAGAAGCATGAGACTACTCCTTCCTGTAGTTTCCCAAAGAGACTGGATAGGCCCTTAAAGCAGGCAGCAGTAATGCAGACTGGGGTTGTGTCAGCTGTCCCTCAGATGTGACACCTCTCTAAGGATCTCTCCAAACTGCCACCATGTTCCTGTGGGGACAGTGGTGCCCACCACTACAGCTGGAGGGAGACCTTTGTACACTGCCCCACAGTCACAGATACCCACGCTGAAAGCTAAGAATAGCTCTCGTTGCTGATGACTTGCTGAGCTCTTTATTGAAGAATGTCTTGAAAGGAACCATTAATCTTCATATAATTTCCATTCTGGAAATGGAAACCTACTCTGAAAAAGGCGGACATATAATTTTTCATCATATGGCTCACTTCAGACCCTTCCATTGAAACATAGCTGGTTCTTAGTGCTTTATTTTTTCCTGGTTTTTGTCTTTGTTAGTGTTTGTATGCCCTTTAACCAAGTTTAAAGGTTTTCATATTCTTTAAATTTGAAAATAAAACAAAACAACAAACCGTCTATTGCTACTTTTCTCTGATTCTGTCTTTTAAGGGAATAATCTCATTTTCTAAGCTGCTTGTTCAGATTATTGTCCATTATTATATGTCCAAAAAGACTCATGATTTTGTAGGTTGCAATTAAAAAAATGCAGAGGGAAGCAATCCTTTAAATAACTACAGAAATGTGCTCCCTTCTTTAGAGTGCTGATAGTTATTATCATGAGCAATGTCCAAATCATTAAACCCCTTCTGAGATCAAAGCTCTCACCTTACATTTCTTTTATCTCTAAAGACCTCTCTGATATATATGTCCTAAGTGCTCTGGGGAGGTATAGAAGAGTCTCAGCATAGTCTGACTGCATTAATTATCTTGAATTTCCACCAAGCTATATACACTGCAGAAACAGCTAGATTCCATACCTCCTTTCACCTTGCAAATCTCATGTTGTATTAGGAGAGCAAAGCAGGCTTTAGTTTTAGACCACATATCCTTCTCAGGGTGTCTTAAAGGTTCTTTGCAACAAGAAGTTGAATGGGGATGACCCAGAATCCATGGCAGCAGATGATTTAGAAAATCAGTCTCCAGCTGATGTCTGGTAGTAATGCCTATGAGATTCCCAGATCCTGGACCAAAGGTTTTAACTAGAAGCAATTTTTGCCATATTTTTCCAATATTTTTTCTTTTCACAGGGTTTTCAACATCCAGTGATCTGTGTAGAAAAGACACTCAGAAATTAAATCAATTTAACTACGCATTGAGAAGATGTACTCTTTAGCTGAGCAGTATTCATTACCTGTGTTTTTTGGCACTACCACTTGACAGTGAATCTGGGTCCTAGGATAAAAAAGGAAGCCATGATTCTTCTGTGCAGGAAGGAAGACATCAGTACCTAACATAAGCATTTAGACCACTGCTTATATCTTCTTCTTCTTCTACTTTCTCAGGTCATCAAGTCCTTTTTCACAACTGTATAAATCAGTAGATTTCAAGACTATTTTGAACTGGGTTCTGAGCAACCTGGTCTAGTGGAAGGTATCTCTGCCCGTGACAGAGGAATTGGAACTAGATGATCTTTAAGGTCCCTTTCAACACAAATAAGAGATTTTGTGATTCTGTGATTAAAGCAGGATATGGCACAGCATCTAATCATGTCTGGCATTCCAGTCATAACAACCTTATCTTTGAAAACAGATCCTGAACAGCAACTAGATCATGAGCACAGCTTCCATGGTTTGATAAAACCAAACAGTTTTGCTTCTCTCCATTGACTTCTCGTTGGTTTACTTTCTAATAATTTCCTACAGTGCTAACCACTGAATACCAATACCTCTGAATTATCTCTAAAGTACTCATTTTTTCCTTCTTAGATTATTATACACTGAATTAAAATCACAGTAGGACATGTATGTCTTTGCTTCTACTTGCTGAGATTTAAGTTACCTCTCTCATCTGTTGGTAGACACATGTACCATAACGTAAGCAGGATATTAAAAAGGTAATTCTTTTTCTTTCCCCTCTTTAAATATCTTAGTTTTTTTAAAGATCAACTATCTCAAGTAGGTCTTTTTTATTCCTTTATTAACTTGCAGCATCTTTTTTTAAACATGACATGGCAACACAGTTTAAAAACGAACATGATTTAAAGGTCTTTTACCAATCTCAACAAGTCTATGATTCTAAGAATAGCCATGATGAATCTGTTCTTTAAAGAGACTAATCCACCACTTAGTCTGATTTCCCCTTTCTGGTTATAGTTCTTTGGGGGGTTGTTTTGTTTTGTTTTGTTTTGGGGTATTTGGGGGTTTTTGTTTTGTTCTGTTTTGTTTTGATTTTTGGGTTTGTTTGTTTGGTTGGTTGGTTAAGCAGGCAAATGGCAAAATTATTTAGGAGATTTCTGGAAAAACAACAATTCAAATATCTAGAACTCAGATCATGTCTATAAAAATACTAGAATGGTTAGGTCAATGTGCATATTCTGAAGTAAAGTGTATTTCAAGTGACTGCATGCTATAGAGAGAATTCAGTTTCATTTGGGCACTATAGTCAGATTTCCACTAAAGAGAGTATGCTAAATCTCTTACTGTCTTCCACTTCCAGCAGGAGAATGTGAGATACAAAACTAGTGGTGGTCCACTATTACCATCCATGTTGGGTCAGTAGTGTTACACCTGCGCCTTGTGAGAGCAAAGCACCATCAGTTCAACATTATTTCATTTAACATGCTAGGCTCATAGACTGAACTATGCTAAGTCATGGACAATTCTGAATCAGTGTCTACAGTGTCTACAGTCTCCATTTACATCAACAATTCTCTGGTATAAAAGTGCAATGGCTGCCTTAGACATGATTTGAGATTAACAGGTTTTCATCTGCAAAGCATTTGACAGGATGAAGTTAAATATAGGAATAAATGAAGGAACCAAAGGACAGATAAGAGCGGTCATGTTGAAGGTGATCTAGTCAGACATTCTTGCTCAAAGCAGGTTCTCTGGAGCAGGTCACCTATGACCATGTCCTGTCAGGTATCAAATGTTTTCAAAGATGGAGATGAATGCTGTGGGCAACATGTTGTGATAGAACACTTTAATAGGGTGGCACCCTGTACATTTGCATACATGAGCAAACAAATAGATTAGGCATGGGAAGAATTTCCAAGCAGGTACATTCATTCTCTTCTCTGGGAAACTATCTTCATCCAGAATATAATAGTCTCGGGCTTAATAGAGATTGTATGGAAATGCCATCAGTAATTTGTTCCAGGCCAATGGATCATTTGCAAAGAGTTTGTTCCACTGACTCTCCATTCACAGTTCATACTTTGATGCTTTGTTACACAATTCAATCTCTTTCTTTCTGGATGATTTGCGTAATTCTTCATCACAGCACAAAGTCTAAATAGGACATTTTACACTCCATGAAGTATTCTCCTGGTAAATGTTTGTGCATTTCAGGCTGATGTTTGCTTTACACAGTAATAGAAGACCCCAAGCACTCTAATAATTGTGAAAGGCAGACACAAATGACTTGCAATCAACACCATGAAATATGAATTCATACTCAAACGTGAATAAATATTCACAGAAAAACAGATCCTAACCTTCACTGAGTACTCACTAACTGATATTTGGGAGGTGTATTTGCTCATGGTCCTTTCTGGTCATTGCATGATTTTGAAAAACACCTTGCTTTTCTTCCACTTCTGCTTTTCATAATTTATGCAGACAAGCTCACTAACAATAGCTGTAGGTTTACTCCAAGTTGCTCCTACCCCAAGGACCTTAGGTCTTCAATAGCCTGAACTGTTAACACAACCAGAAAGACAAACAAACAGCCAAATACATGTGTAGACCTCTGTAAAATTTACCTAAACTACTGAGGGATGATCAGGTGATGAATGCTCTTACTCTAATTGACATTAACAGATGCTGCTAAATGATCTGTGCAAACTTAAGCCTAACTTTCTAGTATCTATTTTTGACATACTTGGCCAAACTTTCCCTGAATAGAGAGAAACAACATGAACTGAAATATGTGTTGTGGGCAACTGCTGCATTATTTGCAATAAAAACAATACTAGCAACTTCACAACAGGCAGGAAGATTTCTCTGTATTTGAGGGCTTATGAAAAAAAAGAGACAGAAGGACACTTCTTTTATTATTGTGCTTCTCAGAATACAAGTTTCAGAGGGCATTTTTAGAAAGCTTTTACAGTATTACATGACATTACTGGCAATGTTGACTGAGATAGAGTTTAACTAACCTAACTAAATGGGAATTAACACATTTGTTTTCTGATTTCTTCCCAAAAAAGCATAATAACCATGTAGTAGAACAGGATTTCCAGAGAAAGACTGAATAAACCACTTTTGATATTGGCTGCATATTCACAGATAAAGTTCAAGTATTGTCCTGGACTATCTAAATGTTTTGACTGCACAACTGAACGGGAAATATCTTTAGATTAACAGTGCTTCACATTTCACTTTTTCTAGTCATTTTGCAAGTAAGCTGTTTTCCTTCATTGCTTATTGAAATCAATGAGATTTACACTTTCCTTTAGGCTAGGAACAGCCCTAGAGTGAACTTCCTCCTTGATATTTGGACATTTGCATTTCTGTTCCCAATAGAAAATAGGAATTACAGACATGTCTTTATAGAGGGAATCATAGAGAAAATTAGCATTTTGGAGATTCAGAAAAGCTGGATTCTGGAAGGTGGTTGTATCTGGGCCAGGCAGCACATTCTTATTGAGAGAACACAGGTGAAGAGGAGATACCATTTCACAGTTCTGTTATTGCCTGTAAAATCTACCTGTAGAATCTATGTAGCCAAGTTCAGCTGTTGAAACACTTAGAGGTCTAATTATAATTTACAGCTCCATCCTGATGGGACTGAACCATGCAGTAAACCACTCTGAGCACAGATGGGATTTCTGCTGCAAAAATATACTTACTTTCTGTAACCTTACAATTTTCCCGAGTCCCTACAAGGGAGTGAAGAAATTGCATCTCAGACACTGATCTTGCTATGTGAACAAGTCCTGAGTCTCCATATTGCACACAAAGTCTCATGAACTCCACAGCCACTGGAGCTAAATTCTCTGGCCAGGTAACCCTGTTATTCTTCCTCATGGCAATGTGCTGTACTTTGCTTCATATCCCTGCTGTGCCTGCAGGTGTTGGCAGCCCACATCAGTGACTCCTGATCTTGAGCAGTTTTGCCTTGCAAAATGAAAAGACCAATTACCTGTTCTTATCTTGGGATTTTTTGTTTGTTTGGTTTTTTTTTTTCAGTGTAATCTTACTTTGTCGGTTTAATTCATGAAGGAAGAAGGAAAGGGAAGAAAAGAAGCAATTAATATATGAAAAAAGTAAAGGAGGAGTTTTTCTAAACTTGTTTCAAAATACAAGGGTAAAAAGACTGATGGGAAAATGTAAATCCAAATCACACAAAAAGCCTCATAGAGGTAGGCAAAGTATAACTTATTTCTGGAATTCATTGCTGCAATAAGTCCACACCTAACTTTTAAAGATTAGTTATTTTGAATTTGAGAGCTTATCTGGAATGAATCACATTAGTTTCTATGCAAGTTCACACTGGGAAAAGAAAATCAAAAAACCAGTGATCTTTCAGTAATCATGAATATGAACTTTAAGACTTCCTACAGAGTTGATTTTTCAGGCACATTGTGTAGATCTATTTCAGATCCTGTACCATTTAGAAGATAAAGGAATGATGACCTTTTTTCTTATCAGTTTAGGTGAAGGTATTGTGTGCTTATTCCACATGCTAAAAAAATCCTAAGGACATTTTTACTGAGTATAATAATACAGGAATGTAGCAACAGTAACTGGTTCTTATACTGCAGGAAAAAAGCCACCTAAATTAATTTTATGAAAACAGTACCAGGTATCAAACTTTATTAAAATAATCACACATTTGTATTATCATTCAAATTACTTTAAGTTGTGCAAACATTATTTTAAAGCCCTAATCTATATTACTTCATTTTAATGTATTTATTTATGTAATCAGAGACATGGAGGAGGCTTATAGTGTAAGACTTCAGATCTGGATACATTTCTTTTTTACTCGGTAAAAATACCCTAGGGTTTTTTTCCATTTCTTTCTTCCTTCGTCAATCACCTTCATATGCTACCACCTTTAAAACAGTAAAGATATTCCCTTCCTTTTAGACTCAGAATAGATTTATCTCTGTCTTGATCTCATCTAGGTTTCCTTGTGTGTGACTACATGGTAAGCAGGCTACACACTTCTTCATGGTACAAGAAGAGAGACAAAGCCTGAACTGGCATCATGATCTCCAAAATAGCTTTTCCTTCAAGTCCAGAGGGAGAAAACAAGCCAGAAAAACTTTCATTGCAGATGTTTACACTGTTTGCTTTTGCAGATGAATTTAAGGTAGCTTTTAGAGGGTCAATATTTAATTACTTTATGGATGACTATCTTTATTTGAAAGGAAAGATGAACCATTTAAAAAAAAATCTTAGTAATAATTCCCATGCTTTGTTAAAAATGCCATGCATGTTGAAGAGAATCAAACAAGATGCAAAGCAAAATTTTCTTGGTAAGTAATTGGAATGATACAATAAATCAATGGAGAAGATGAGAGCACTTTCATTTTTGCATTATAATTACTTTTCCCCAAATTCCTTTAAATTTTCTGGAAGAGACTGGAAAATTCCCATGGAAATATAATCTAAATAACATTTCTTTATAGTATTTTACTATATTTTGGGTCATGTCACTGACTTTTATGGCTCAACATTTATGACAAAAACAAAATCCAAAATTTTAACCGAGTCCAGACACCCAAAACATCAATGTAAAGAGAGGCTACCTGATGGGGTTTTTCTGCCCCTGTTCTTTATTTGTAAGAAGCAAGAAGCTGCAGACTTTGTACTTTAGGTCATATTATTTAAGCCACCACAGATGACAGGTGTTTTTTAAGCTGCAGTTAGAAAGATAGCATAGATTGAAATGCCTTTTTTCTTATTATTGTTTTTGATGCACACAAATCCTTTAAGAAGAATTTTAGCAATTGTTCTATTATTGTATGTCCCCTCTCCCCTTCAGATGCTATGTTGTCATAGCAATCCTTCCTCTCTCTGAAATGTTTAATAACTAGTTTTGACTCCCAACTAGACAATGAATCAAGGTGCAACAAAAGCTTTATTAATTAATGTGCTTGTGGCAGACATATTGTCTTCCATCTTGCCTTGAGCTGTTGTCAGTCCAGTCCAGTGCTATTAGTGATGGCAGCAAAGATGCCTGTAAGGAATGCCCTTTACAAAAGCTGCTTTCTTGGATAGAGTCCGTCTCCTCTGCAGAGTGATGAGCCTCTATCTGCTCTTTCCAAAGCAGTGGCAGGCAGCCCTGCTCTCGGCAGAGGACACCTTGCTGTGACAGATGGGGATGTGGGATTTAGTGGACATTAAGAATCACATAGTGTCAAGTCAAAACAGAAAAGGTGACAGTGGCATTTTCACTGTTTTAAGCCTTTGTCTACATTACTCACCTGTGCTGATTTACTTTTTAACTATGTCCCACAATGCAGACCAAGTAGATATTGATCTTACCTATTTGCCCCAACCATTATCATGATTGGCATGACTGATATTTTGCATCTGAGCACTGTGTTGAAGAACATCATAACCTTTCCATGTATCATACTCCTGAGGAGGAAAAATCTGAGTGCAAGAAAGTATTCAGAAAATATGCAGATCTGAACTTTTCTTCCATTTTTACAACAGTGTCTTTGGGGAATATTACACAGACAGAATAAACATCCCCTTTAACTTCTAATTTTCCTAGCAGAAAGAGGTCTGCTTCCTTAGCAATCACAGAATGAGTAAGGTTGAAAGAGACCACAGTGGATCATCTGGTCCAACCTCCCTGCTCAAGCAGAAACATCCTAGAGCACATTGCACAAGATTGTGTCCAGGTGGTTCTTGAATATGTCCAGTGAGAGAGACTCCGCACCCTCTCTGGGCAATCTATTCCAATGTTTGGTCACCTTCACAGTAAAGAAGTTCTTCCTTGTAGGTGGAACTTCCTGTGCATCAGCTTCATCCCATTGCCTCTTGTCCTATTGCTTGGCACGAGCAAGAAGAGCCTGGCTGCATCCCCTTGGCATCCCACCTTCAGAAACCTAGACACCAAAGAGGTCCCCTCCCAGTCATCTCTTCATGAAGCTGAACAGGCCCAGCTCCCCCCAGCCTTATAAGAGAGATGCTCCAGTCTCCCTTGATCACCTTTGTAGCCCTCTGCTGGACCCACTTCTGAAGCTTCATGTCTCTCATGTGCAGAGGAGCCCAAACAATAGTGTCACCTCATCCAATTGAAGACCTAAAGTCACATTCGAGAAGGCATTTTTGCCTTCTTTTGTGGGATACTGGAAAGCCTACTTGGGTCATGGACAGCAACTGAGGCAATGCTCAGCTGCAAGATGGAAGAGAAGAGAGAAAGAAAGCTAGAGTGAGTTCCTCCTCACTTGTCTGGTATTCGTGAGCATCTTCCTCACAGCTTTCTTCTTCAACCACTCTAGGTTTGGGAATGAGAAATTCTGTTTTGCGGGGGGAACCAAGGTGTGAGAATGTTGGCTTGGGGTTCCTCCTGCCCAAATCCATCTTTAGAAGTCATCAAGCATCTTGTGAATGTAACCCCCCCACTAAAGACTGATTTAGCCACTTCCTCTGCCTCTTCCTCCTCCTCCTCCTCTAGCCCTTCTCTTCCTCCTGCTTCCCCTCTCTCCCTTCTCCTCTTCCTCTTATATATCTCCTCTTTCTCTCCTTGGAATCTCAGATTCAGTGGTTCCTAGCCTCCAAGCCCAGTGAATGCAATTCATTCCTTGCACACTTATTTTTGAGGTCAGCTATAAGATACTTCAGAACTGCCTCTGAGTTCTCTGTGAGCATTCTACAGTAATTTCATTCAGTCTATTCTTCCCCCAGCTTCACAGTTTATAGGAACCCTGGCATGCCATTCCTAAACCTGAGAAGGTGTCACTTTCCAAAAGGAAGCAACCCTGTTTTAGTTTGGTTGAGTTCAGTGCAGCTAACTTTATAATCCTCATGTGTACTCACGTTGCAGTTTCACTTATATCCTGAATGAGATTCCCCTCGGCAGAAACAATGGACACTGTTGGTTGTTAAGCAGTAGACATAATGGAATTCAGCCAGAGTTGTGTGTAAGCTGTGGATAAATGATCTATGGGTTATGTCACATTTTTCTGCAGTGTTCTGAAAGGACAGTGAAAGGCCCTACTCATGGCATCAATATTGGTCAAAATCCATCTGATACTCAATAAAAGCCATGTTCTAAAAATTCTGTGTTTGGCCTGAAAAAGATAAACCTGTTAATGCAACAGTCTATGAACAGTATTTCTGGATGACAGACCTGACAGAAGTGTAAATCACTAGAGCTGCTGCTGATGGTTCCAATTCAGGAATAGCAGTCTATTTTCTTGGAATAACAAAGGTTTATATTTTAGGATACCAGCTGCCTTCGAGCATGAGCAAGGCATGTGGGATGAATGTCTTATTTTTGTCCAGCCTGCTGGGATGACAGAACCCAAAATCCATGGCCAACAAGGATTTGCTTCCAGGGAGGGATATGGAACCAGTTCTGCTGGCAAACTACCATGAGACAAAAGATGGAACCAACTCTGCTGGCACAACTCCCATGAGACAAAAGATGTCATTCAGGGAAGTGGTGCCAGAAGCCAACAGACAATCTAGTTTTTTTCACTTCTACTTGCAGTGTATGTAGGGGAAAAAAAGA
Source organism: Lonchura striata (assembly GCF_050655825.1). Classification (NCBI taxonomy): domain Eukaryota; kingdom Metazoa; phylum Chordata; class Aves; order Passeriformes; family Estrildidae; genus Lonchura; species Lonchura striata. The sequence goes on along the minus strand of NC_140705.1, from coordinate 77,154,337 downwards.
GTGACTTTGCCAATACAGGTATGAGAAAAAATACGCTGGGGAGACCAGTTGTTACCCCAAGAGATGGGTGTGGGGGCACAGTATCTTTTCAAATTTATCCTTTCACATTTTCTTTTGACTGTCATTACTTTATTTTACTACTTTACCCTGATTTTGTCCATAGTTTTAGCAGTGTCTACACAAGAATTATTCTTTTCAGTCAGGAAAGATCCAGCAAGCTTCTTCAGAGAAGTCTCTGCCCCCTAAAACTTCTCTATTGATTTTCTATCTGCATGGTGAGCAATACATTCAGCATCATTTACTCATCTACAAGTTGGTACATGTATTTGATCTAACAAGTGCTTTATCTATTCAATGTCCTGTTGAAAAGGTCTACTGAGTCTTTTCCAGCCCTCTGAGACACAAATATTTAATATGAAGCAGAATATGCATGACTGGGTTTAGGAATATTTTGTGATACTAGTGCTCATTATATGTGGTCTATGCCAAAATTCCCTTATTTTAATATTTTGTCATAAATCATAATTTGCTGTTATGCATCTATTTTACTTCATGAATGTGTAATGAATGGTCTCTGGGTTAGACTGCATTTGACTTTTGTAGCTCATTAATATCAAAAGAAGTGAGGTAAAAGGAGAAAAATGCTTGAAAATAATTCTGGCTCAGAAAAAATATTGAAAAAGATTCAGAGGTTTAAAAAAATTATTTTCCTAATTTAATAGATATTTCAGAATTGTGAAGCAATAATTTTCCATGCAAAATAGAATAAATAATATAGTATGTAAAATATAGCTGTGTGTCAATTTGAATAAATATGATGTTTTCTAAATCATGTAAAAATACAGGTCTTGCCCAGCAAAGTGTATGTTTGCTTGTATGTTCCCTGGATGAATCAAAGTAGTCTATCTAAACCATCTGTCATTACAAGAAGACAAGGTAAGTTTTCGTTGGAATGGGCTACTTTAATTTTTGATTTTTTTTAATGTGTTAGGTTTGCTTTTCTCCTTTTTTTTTTCTTTTTCTTTTTCTTTTTTTTTTTTTTTACTCCAAGATCACTCATGGAATAAAGTGCCAGAATGGTTTTGCAATTCAACTCTTGCTCCTGTCCCTCATTCTAACATTGCAATACCTTGGTACACTGAGTGGTTATGGGATTTTAGTGATCCAGTGAATTAAAAGGATATTTCTCTTCCTTTGAAATAAGGTTTCCTGTTTCTTCTGTGGACCTTTCAATATTTTGTAGGATCACTATCATGGGAAAGTATTATAAGTAATCGCCTTTGCAGTGTGTCAGGGGCAGTCCATCAATATCTTGGCCTTTGTTAATCCTCCCAGACAGTTCCAAAGCTATAGGAGTGAGATCAGAACTAAAGCCTGGAAACAAGATAGTCAATAGTTTCATAACATTCCTTTGGTACCTGCAGAGATGTTAACACATGTCCACATTAGAAAACAGACCTTCTCTGATGCTAAATGCTCTTGCCTTCTGTTATCTGTTATCCCATTTTTGTTTACAGGAAGTAACAAAGAATTATAAATTCCTCCAAAGAATGGGCTACTTGCAGAGGTAGCATAGAAAAAAGCACCAGAGACTCACTATTTCAAACAAACTCATGTTTTCCCAGCCTGAAGGAGAGGCCCCCATCTGTAGTAGCCCCTTGTTTGGGCTGGGGTTGAGTTGATTTTCGTCACAATATGATGTTTAGAATTTGAGTTGGAAACAGTGCTGATAGCACAGGGATGTTGTAGTTCTTGCTGAGCAGGGCTTTCCCTGAGTGGAGGCCTTCTCTGCCTCAGCAAGTAGGCTGAGGATGCACAGGGAGTTGTACTGCCAGGACCTGACCCCAAGTGACCAGAGATATTCTGTAACATATGGCATCACCTTCAGCATATAAAGCTGGGAAAAGAAGGAAGGTGGGAGGACATTTGGAGTGATGGCATTTGTATACCCAAGTAACACTTCCTGCTTTCCTGGGAATGGCTGAACACCTGTCTGCCCATGGGAAGCAGTGAATGAATTCCTTGGTTTGTTTTGCTTGCTTGTGTGACTTTTGTTTTACCTATTGAACTCTATATCTCAATGCTCAAGTATACTCCCTTTTACTTTCCTATTTTCTCCTTCATTCTGGCAGGTGGAAGTGAGCAAGCGGCTGTGTGGGACTTATATACCAAGTGGAATTAAACCACCCCACCATGAAACAATCTGCTGAAAGAGATGCTGATGTTTTGGGTAACAAATGTGTCTGATTCAAAATGAAAATGTTGTACTTTGTTTTTCAGGACTTTTTCTGAAAACTTACTAATCACTTGATAAAATAAACTGCTTTTAGGGGAGACATGATAGGAACACCATGATTTTGTTGCCATTTCACACATCTGTTAGACATAGTTTAAAACTACCATCTCTGGGACATCCAGAACACAGCCTGCAAGAGGTGTGTGGACAATTCTCAGCATTAGTGACTTTAATCCATGAAGCAATGCTTTGCCATGGGCACTCAAAGAGTCAGTTGTAGGGAGATAATGTCACTGGTTATATTTCTAGAGGGCTGTGGGTTCGCAGCCCTCAGCTCTCCTGTACTTTTGGAGAGCTCAGAAGCACGCTTGAGCCCCAGAAGAGGTTGTCAGCAGCAGCAGCAGCAGAGGACAGCAGGAATGCCAAGCTGCTGCTGAGTGCTCTTGAGCCCGGGATAACTGAGCTCTCAAGCCATGATTGCCTCTTGGACGCATCTACATACCTGTCCTCCCACAGAGTTCAGATATAGACTTATTTCCAGTAAAAGGAAGTGGCTGCAGACAAAAATGTATTCACAAACATAAGCTTCAGACCTCAAGTGCCTCCTGAGCTGACTGTTCTTATGACTTCTGCCTGCAAGACCTCTGCTGTCCCTTCTCTCTTTCTCTTGCCTCAAAGAAAAGCTCAGTGTTTTATATTTCTGAGTTAATGAGTCAGCCTGCCTGACCTGACTGTCAGGATGAATCAGCAGTTAGTTCTGCACCTCCATGCCATACTGACACTCTCTCTCAAGTGGGTTTACCATCATTTAATAATATTTTTTTAATGTATTAGTCCAGTGGAGATTCTCTCATACCTTAGAAGCGTGAGTTGATCATTAATGTTGTTTCACTTAAGGTGGGTCTCAGTCCAGCTTCAGCCTAGGTACAGATGGATTTTGTTTTTTGTAATATTCTCTGTTAACAGCTACTTGTTGAAGGGCAACATTTTCTGTTCTTTTACATAACCCTGTAAAGAGGATTCCAGAGTGGAAGCCTACGTTCAAACAGACTCCTAATTTAAATTCCACATACATTTATTGGCAAACATATATAAAACTGAAACTTAAATACTAGCAACTCACATCCATGCCTGCATTTACTATAATTCATGATAATATTTCTATTAAATAAACATTAATATTGCTGTAGTACATGTGAACAGGTAAAGAGAACTCTATGAATCAGGTAATTCAGGAGTTACAGAGTCCTAAATCTGAATCAGAAAATGTTTTGAGTGTGTTAAAAAGCTATAGACTCTTTTGCAACTGCAGGGATAATATTTTCTGCATTTTTATGTCTTTTGTTACTTAAATTCAGTGGCTAATTTATTCATAGCTGAGAAAATTTTGGCTGCTGAAAAATGGGATAGCTTATTATCCCTCTTTCAATCCATAAATATAAATGAGGTGCAACAGGATGAGATCTGGTAGTTCTAAAATCATGACAGACATGATGATCAGAAACTATTAGTACAATTTGTTAACTATGGACAATACTTCCTTTGTTTAATGAATCAATTATTTTCAAAACTAATTTCAATAAATGAATGTTTTGCCTAAGTAACAAGCTATTTAAGGTGGCTTAATTTAACTAAAACAAACAACTTTATAAAGCTAGGTTTGCACTTTTAATTGATTTTCAAATTCCATCCAATTGCACCTTGACAAGAAACACAAATATGAGCATTATCATAAGAGGGTAAATAGTAAATGTATCTATCACCATTTTTCTAAATTACTTTATAATCATAATCCAACTAAATGTATATCAGCCTATACCCTGATTAAATGCATATAATATATTCACCTCACTAAAATAAGTACTTAGCAGACAAACTGTATTTAGGTGAAAATCAACACCCTCTTATGGTTACTAATCAGTAGAGTTCAATATTCCTTTAGGAAGGTGACTAGTAAGTAAAAATGCAAACCAAGATTAAAACTGATTATTTAAAACTAATTTTCCTGTTTTCTGGTTTAAATTATGATTAAAATTGGTAATCCACCATAGTCAACTCCTGCTTTCTGCTAGAAACACAGCTTTAATTGCTTTTCTGTGGCAGAATACATCACAAATGAAGAAAAAAAAATCACTTGTTGTGATAATCTATCTGTGTGGCAATTTTGAAGCACAAAGGACCCTTTTGCTGTCCTGGGGCTGGGGCTGTACTGGGGAAATTTTCCAGACTGGAAGTTAGTTAGTAAGCATCCCTTAGGATTGGCACCAATCCAACATGATATCATTATGACGTAGACTTGCTGTTAATTGTAACCCAGCTTTAAAATAATTTACATGTATGTACTTCTTTAATTACCTAGAGCTCTCTGTAGCATTAATATAACATCCTGCAATATTATTCACTTTTCTGTCATCAATATGGATGCTTACAAATACTGTTATGTATGGAAAGCTGCCAACTTCACTTGAGCCAATGAATTTTTCTGTCCATCATTCCATTTTCTTGGCATACATTCACAAAATAGAGGCATTTTAAATGAGTAAATGATTGTAACCTGCATTGTACTGCTTGAAAGAAAAACCTCTTTCATCTCAGCTGTTCCCTGATCACCTCTGTAAGAGAATCTCTTCAGCACCCCTTCTCCCCTTTCCTCTTGCTCTTATGAAGTGAAAGACAGCCAAAGTCGTGCCATTTAAGGTCTGAAGTGAAACCTCTGAAGATTGCTGAAGACTGTAACCTCCTATGGACCACTTAATAACAATAATAGGGTTAACAGAATTCAAAATTACTGTCATAGTCTTGACAAGAGTCAAAATATATGGGATGAGTGTCCTGCTTAAATTTCAGCTTCCTTCCTCACATTGCTCAATGGAACCATGAAAATGCTTTATCAAGAAGGGATTCTTCATATGGAAGACATTGCAAATACAATACATAAAAGGGGTAAGTTCAGCATGCTCCAAAGAGGTAAAATAAACCCCACTGCAAGACAATCAGTACATCTCTGCTGCGCATGGAGTGGAGGACACATTAAATGAAGAAGGTACAGTACTGTATGCACAGACCCACATTGCACCTGACCTTTTGCCCTGCCTTTTCTGGAATGGTGGGGCTTGGATACAGGAGAATTTTATTATGTGGAACCTTTTACTTCTCTGTCCAAAACTCACACAGGTGTCCACAGAGACCTCAGTGCCACTACACTCAGATGCTGCAGAATGAACTCCTACCTGCTACTACTGCATGGGCATTCTTCTTTTTTTCCCAGCAGCTGGCCAGCCTTGGAGAGAGCATCTTGGCTTTTCTTGAAAAGAACAGAGTAAAAGAGAATGTTTTAATGATATTGGGGGAAAGAAAACCATATAAAAGTGTCCCAGTATTTTTCCCATTGCTCCCAGTAAATGATCAGGAGTCTTGCATCAAACACTGAAAGAAATCACTGAAGTAATAATCAGAGTGTTTGTCATGAGCTCCCATTCCATCACTGCCATCACATCCATCTGTACCCAATCTGTACTTAAACTATCCTTCATCACATCAATCCCTCTTCTACATAGATGCACATCTCCCACTTTGTAGGAGACAGTTCCTTTTAAGCTAGGACTCAGATGCAATTCACTGAAGCAAAAAAGAGGAAATTATACCCTGGATACTAGCTCCTTTAGATTTTCAGGAAAAAATTATTAACATTTAACAAGTCTTGCCCTCTAGGCCATACACAACTGCATTTCAAAGACAAATAAACAAGAGGTTGCTCCATAGCTTGCATCTGAATGCAAGGAAAGACTAGCATGTGATCTCTGCAGCTCTGTGCTGGTGATATTTAATTTTTAGAGTTACTGAAAGAGGCATTTTTGTACACATATACTTATAGCCTAGTCTGGGTCATAAACTAAAAGGCAGCCCCAAGTGTCCTTTGCAATGTTATTCAGATGGGTCTTATAAAAACAGTAATGGCTTTTGCAATGATCTGATCTTGGTGTACAAGAAACAAATGTTACTTAATGTCCTGTGTCTTACCATATCTAAGAAAAAAATCAGAATAGGAGATATTTAATGCAAACTATCGCATCCACAGAAAATTCTGTTTTTTCTTAGTGTCTTCTACCCTCATATCACCAGTCTACTGTTTAATAGAACTCTAAAAGAAAATTGGAATACTCTTCTGATAGTATTTTGATACTTGATTTGTGTATAAATACCTAATGAGGGGAAAAGAACAAGTAAAAAAGAGGGAGACAGAGGTGCCTAGCAAGAGGACAAGAGGCAATTGGCACAAACTTACAGACAAGAAATTCAATGGAAAGAATTTACTGTGAGAGTGGTCAAACACTGGCTGACTGGCACAGGTTTCCCAGACAAATTGTGGAGTTTCCAGCCTTAGATCTATTCAACACCCAACTGAATATTACTTGGAGAAACCTGTTCTAGCCTGGACCCTGTTTCTGACCAGAGACCTCTAAGGGTCTCTCCCAGCTTCACCTGCTCATGATTTCAAAGTCTCAGCAAGTTTTTAAGGCACAGAAAAAAATACCCTGCTGCAATATTTACAGATGGAATAATCATGTCAGTATTATTGCATGGAAGCAGTCTGGTTTGTTGAATCTAACTGACAAATATTTTTGTTTTGTTCAAGAAACCAAAATATTTTAAATTCATCATGAAAATTACCAAAGCTATATGATGTCATTTTTCCCAATGGAAGAAAAATTAATATCTGGAAGCATGATTCTATTCCCTTAGACTATGTTTCCCTCAGGGAAAAAAAAACACATAGACACAAGCTGTGAATAAGAACTGGGATAGCAAAGGAGACTGTCAAAATAATTTCTGCCTATTGCCTACTCTGTCATGGGTAAGGGGTGTCTTCAAATTTGGTAACTCCCACAGAGGTCTATGAAAAAAAATATTGGGGGTGGGGGCTGTCAATATCCCAATCCTACTGTCACCTGAAAGAGCATGGTTATGTTGTATGTGAAAGAAGTTAAGAGCTAATGATGAGCTAGATCATTTATGCCATGCAGCAGTTCTTATGCAAAATATTTGTTCCTGTCTGCACTGACATAAAATGTAAGAGTCAGTGGAGAATACATGTCCCAGTGAAAAATGACAATTCAAATAACTCCACAGCCAGAAAAGTTGTCACAGTCCTGCTCCCTGCTCTGACACTTTGCAGGATGGCACTATCCCTTCTGCTGTAGCAGTACGAGGAGGCCACCCCAGTCAAAAGCAACCCTGCAAACCAAAGAGATCATTTTTCAAGCTGTTCCATTCCCTGAACAGCAATGGCACATTCACAAGGAAGTCAGCAGGACCCCACAGGCAGGGAGCACAAAGAGCAATGACAGCCTCAAATAGATCAGCCTAAGTGGTGCTGAGCAGGTCTCTCTCTCACAAAACGCTGTGTGTGTTTGTGTAAGGGAGACCTTTATCTTTTCAAAGCAAAAGGCTGTTAATTAACTGGGCAAGTACTGGCACTTGGACTGAGAGAACTGGCGCCTCTCAGGAAAGGCTATTTAGTTCAGTTAAGAGAGAAATCATGGAGAGGAAGATTAAATCTGTCTGTACCTCCTGGAGGACTTCAGATGTACTTTAAAAGCTAACATCCACAAGGGGTTTTCTCCACAGCATACAACCCCTGGTGTTAAATAGACACAAGTCCAGGATTCCTAATGAGGTGTACATGAGAAAAAGCTGCAGCAGGTTAGTTGAGCTGAAGGACAGACGTTTGTGATTGCATCTTTGAGAAGGCAAATGACACACAGATCCCCTTCTTCTGTCTTTTAAAACTGTGCTGCTTACCTTGGAAGTGTACAGCCACAGCATTTTCCTTTTATTTTGCCTGAGTCATTCATGATCTCAGGGCTCCAGCACAGCAACGTATTTCTCACCCAAAGGCACGGCCAAGCTCCAAACTGTAACACAAAACACACCCACATGAGCATCCCTGCTTCCAGCCTCTTCCCTGGAGAGAGCATAGGGAAGTTGCTGCTGCAGTCCTGATGGCACAGTGTGTGTCTTTGAGTATTTTTCACATCCTTAATGCACAGTATCTTTTTCAAATAGTACAATCCCTTATCTTATGTGTTCATAAGCATATACAGTTTTTTGGAAATGGAATAAAAATCTCTAAGTACCTCAGAGAGACAAAAAATACTCAGGAATTGATATTCTGTGACATTTATGTACACAGCTAAAGATCAGCCACTATATATTAAACATAATATACATTATAGATATATTTTATTCCCCTGCTATTCTTGAGGAATGAAAGTACTTCTAAGGACAGGTGTGAGAAATGAAAAGTGCTTGGAATGTGTAGGGAAAGATGCTTCTGAATAACATGAAATTTTAATAACTTGTGAGTTTTGTCACCAGCAGAGCAGCAGTAGATGTGAGAAAGTAGGAGTAAGAACCACAAGGAAATATTTTTGCACATATCACTCCTGTTTACTTACATTTATTCTCCCACCAATCTTTTTGAAGGATACTGCTGACTCCAAGTCTTCTGCTGTTGTGAGTCACATTATGTTGATCACCTGCAGTGTCCAGGAGATCTCTAGCCAGTCTCATATGCAGACTGGGAATAGATCTGTTTGAAGGGAAAAGCCAGCTCTCTCTTTTTTCTCCAGCAAAGCAAGCAGAAGTAGTGAAGATTTCTCTATTGCAGAGCTACCTAATTGAAAACACACATCCCTTTTTTCACTGCTTAGTAATAAAGAAATACACTACTGGTCTACTTCCTAGTAGAAATTCAAACGAAAATAGGTTTGGATATTGATTGTTCTTCTATAGCCAGCTGCTACAATTATCTTCTCTCATCCTGTTAATCTAAAGAGAAAAACAGGCAACTGCCAATTATACACTACTGATACAGGAAATTTACACAACATGGGATGTGATATTCAGTTCCCACAGCTGGAGTTCACTTGACCAGTTATGTGCTGAAGATCGGGGCAGCTTGGCAATTGTTTAAACACATCTTCTTGCTCAGCTGGTCAATTATTCACAGGAACAGCAAAGCAGAAAAATGGTTTTTGGTAGTGTGAAGTGTGCACACATATCTATCAGTCACTTGCAGTGAGATCTGTGGCTATTTCTTCCCTCCTCTGTGTCCCTGGTTTTCCTTCCACTCCTCGCCCTTTGCTAGGCCAGGTTCACATGGTCTGAGTTGCCTCCTGGTGCTGTGTAATGTGGAGCATGAGAACCTTGACCTCAGTTGAGTCCCCAGGGTTCTACTGTTCAGAGTTAAGGGATAGCTGCATTTTCCTCTCTGCTGTAAGCCACAATATTCTCCTTCCCTTGCAAGAAAGATGCTAAGATGGAGATCCAGGTAGGTTAAACAATCCCCACCCTGCCACAGCCACTCTGCACAGCTCAGGGCAGCCCACCAAATATTTGGCCTAAGGCAGCAGGAGATGAGCATCTCAGCATCTTTATGTACTCGGTCAGAGCAGGAACAGTAGTTTATCTTTCAGCTCATGGCCCACCTCTCTTTTGAAAAACAGACATTGTAGGCTGCACTGCTTAACACAGTTTTTTTTAAGTTCATTAGCGTTACAGTGTTCAGTTTCTTCAGTGTTGACAGCCAGAGACAAAACAGCCTGTACAATTTTTTGAAGACCTGTTTTGACACAAAAAAATCTCTATTAATTCACAATAATAATTTATTGCAGTCTCACACCTCGGCAGGAGGTCCTTTCATATTGATAAGACTGAAATCTCACTCATGTTTGTTTGAAGGTTTTGCAAAGCTCTTTGCCTTTTAAATTTATTATTTAGGGAATACTGTATGAACAAAAAAAAATTCTTTATGAAATACAGTAGAACACTAGAACACAAGGTCTCTGGCACCAAAATAATCCTGTGATCTACTTCAAATACAGTACATGCAACATCAGTTTAGATGCAACTGTGTGCAAAGGTATCTGTTATGCAGGAACACAATATATAGGCTTTCATTAAAAGACAAAAAAGACTTAAACTCTCAGAAGACCTCCACTGTTTTTTTTTTTCGTTGAAATCATGCAATGATACATAACTCACAGATCTGTTTTTACACTAAAGCATTGTTGAAAGCTGGCAGCATAGTACAATTTTTGCAATATTGCACTAAGAGGGCAAAAGTTGAGCTTATTGAAAAGAAATCTGTCCTGTGGCAACAGATTTCATAATTAAGTGTGCTCTGATTACAGAAACAAATAAAAGAGTCCTTATCCTACATGCACACTAGACTTCTAGAGGAAAAAAAAAAAAAAAACTCCTGGAGGTTTAATTGCATTTGTTGACTTGAAAAAGTGATTTCATGATAGTAATGTGAAAAATGATATTTTGACTCCACTCTTCTGCAAACCTCTTTTCTTCTGTACTGTCTCCAGACCTGTAATAGATATTGTGCCTGATGGCTCCTCTTGCTAGAGGTTGGGATTTGGGGGTGTGCATGTGCTACTTCTGTCCTTTAGACTTCTTTTCATATCACACCACAGTTAATGCTGACTATTAATTGCAAATGTGCATCATACATTTAACCCTTAAAGACTATATGTAGGTATTACAAGCTAATATATAATATTTATTATGTTATGTTATATATATTTCATAATGTATTTTATACAGCATCATCACAACCAGTGAGAAAACTGTCAAGTTGTCACATCCTGCAGAACATAGCACAAAAAAGGAAAAGTTGGGACACAGAAACTTTTCTAAAGAACTGCTCCTGAATCAGAAAAGATACACTATTGAGTGGCCTGATATTATTCACAGAATTCACAAAATTCACAGAATGACTAGGTTGGAAGAGACCTTAAAGGTAATTGAGTCCAACCCATGCCCTAAAACCTCTATTAAACCATGGCACTGAGTGCCCCATCCATTTTTTTCTTAAACACATCCAGGGATGGTGACTCTACCATCTTCCCAGGCAGACCATAATGATGTTCATTATATGAACATCAATGTTAAATTAAAAATTTGGAAATCTGAAATCCCTTCCCAAGACTGAAAAATAAATATGGCAAAGGACTTTTGCCAATATAGTGTTATTTGCTGTTAAGTGGGAAAACCAGACATCAGAATACCAATGGCTTCACCTCTCTGATATATTCTTGAGAACCCTTTTGTTTGAATTTAGATAAAAATGAGATTTTTTTCTGGGATAGTCAGCATTGTGCTCACTCTTTAGGATCTCATACAAGGTAGCAGGTTATTAGGAATTAAGTTGCTGTGAGCTCCAAAGGTCACAAATATTTCAGTACTTCATTCAACCTAATGATGGGCACTGATACATATTTTAAAAAGAAAAAATAACCAAACTTCTCCACACTTCTCTGCCATAGAAACAATACTTTTCAGTTTATGTTCAGTTGTTCAGTAGTGGTGCATCTTCAGTGTTTTTGCATTAGAAATACTGTTTATTTACTTGCATGGACACCCATGATCAGCTTCTCATTAGAGTAGCAGAGGTGCAATGTAATTCTATTAAAGTAATTCAAGTAACTATAGCTTCCCATTGCTGTAATGTCCACCCTACTAATAAAAAAAAAATAAATCTACTGCTCTGTAGGTTTTTATCTGTTCTTTAAAGTTTAATAAGCACAAACATATATATTGGAGAAACATAAACCATAAGAATAAATACTGTAGAAAGAGTAAGTTTTATCTTATATCTAGAAATTACTTTACTGATCACCAGTGCACGATTACATGAATGTACAAAGATTTAATTTTATTTTTGCACAGCAGTGGGAAGTTTATGTGTAAAGGAGTATTATTATAAAGCATTAGTATATAAAGTGTGTCAAATAAGCTACTTCAATGCAACCTGAAGATTGTGATCCAAACAAAGCTAATGTATCTTTACATCTTATAGGTGGACTTCTGATCCTTTTGTAACAATAATTAGGCTGAACACAACACTGTAAACAAGGAAGGGAAGGACATCTGGGATATCATTTTGTATTAGTCTTACTACAATAATCTGTGTAAATATTCTTTTCTGTATCTGTTCACCTTTTTTTAAAAGGTGGACTGTCCAAAAAGTTGTAAGCTTTGGGGTAGCTTAATTGTAGTCAATATTTTGAAGAAGATCCTGTAAAGAATTATTTTTCTTGGTAGAGATCCAAGGAGACACTGAATCTTACTCCTGGCTGTCTGGCATGGAAACGATCCTAATTTGAACTTTCTACATATCTGCTGTTATACATGTACCTGTTTGCTTTTCTCTTTTAGAGACATCTGCATAGGAAGACAAACTGTTTACCTGGAACCAGCTGTTTGACCAAGAGAACACTAAGGCACCAGACCTTTATGATAAAATTTGCATGAGGAAAAACCTGATTCTCAAATACTATGTCAGATGCACACCCCAGGAGTTGGGACCAGTCCTAAAAGAGATCAGAGATTACTCTTCTGATTTTGTACCATTTTAAAAGAATAATAATTTACTCCTGATATGTATTTTTGCCTCTCTGCTAGATTGTTATAATCAGTTTCTCACTCTCTAATCCTTAATTTTCTTAATAACTTCTTGTGAGAAACTCTGCCTTGTCTTAATGCCATCTTTTTCATCAGCACAATTAAGATTAAATTATTAGATTTAATGACATATTACTTACATTACACAGATTTTGATATCATTTACAAGGATGCTTATTGAATCTAAAAACCTTATCAAAATCAATGGCGTTGTGATTTTTATAAGTGATAACAATTAAGGCCACAGGCAGCATTGACTTGGCATGGAATAGCAATAGGCAGCAACTGGTATTGACCTTCCTGATGCCTTGAACTTCTGACCTTGTGCATTTTGGACAAATGGACTGGCTGGCCATTTTGGTGCTTGTACTATGATTAATGAGGTTGTTAATTAGTAGGAGATCATACAAAAGTGATGAATTTTGAGAATTTCAGACTTCAGAAAAATCTTTGAAATTTAACCGATGACTTGATCTTCTGGGAGAAAAAAGTTAGTACCAGAAACAGTCAGGTTAAGACTTGACTTATACAATTCATTTGCTTTGTGACCTCCTTGAGCTTCATCACAGACATTATAAGAAGACAGTTTTCACAAAATTTTGCTGTTCATGGCCAATGGTTTTAGAGGTTTAGAATTCATGCTGAAAGAATGGTCTGTAGGTGTAATGAGAAAATAAAACTGGAAAAAAGTTTATAATCTTAGTTGTAAAACATAAGGACTGACTTTTTACCCCTTTATTTCTTCTTAGAACACAAAATAATACTTAAAATAATATTTTTTCAAGCATCCTCAAAGGACTGAGTTTGTTAACTTGTTAATATTTATTGTGTTAAGGAAGAACAATCTTCATTCTTTGTATCAAGCTTTTCATCTGAAAGAGCAGGACATAGAATTTTAAAAGGAGTCATAATGACCAGATCTAGAACTATTTATCATGTTTTGTCTCCTTTCAAAATAACATCAGTCAGGACATCAGTACTGAACTGTAATATATATAACTGAAGTGTAATATATTTGATCTGGTACTTTCATCTTCTATCATGGTGACATGGTCCATTAGTGTGTTCTTACAAAGGAGTCCCAGAGACTCATAGTAGCATTTTATCTCAGCAGAAATTCCTGCCAAGAGCAGAAAAGCAAAACATAGAATAACATTTCTAATGGGTATATCTGAACTTTTATTTGATTTTACCATTTCTGTATATGTTTTAGGGCAAATCCAGTGCTTACAGAAATGCAGTGCACAAAGCCTCTCTTGTCTGGTGAGAATGCCTCACTAGTTTTGAACAATTCTGTACAAAGAGCACATGATCACTCCTTGGAGTGCTAAATCTAGTCTAAGGTCTATGTTTTGCTCAACTTCTGGTTAGATTTGATGTATCACAACAGACCAGCAGGTATCACTAAAACACAAAACATCACAAATTATATTTACAGTTCTGCTTCCTGAAACAGAAAATACCACAGTGAGATGAAATTTCTACTCTAAATTAGCACACACTCAGCACTGAAATCTATTATTAAAGTTTTAGTCTACGTATTTTATCTTTGTCTTATACAACAACTTGCCCAGTAAGAGTAAAGCCCTCATCTTTCAGATGGACAGATTAGGAGAATTACAAAAGCGTGGGTAAGCTCTGCAGTTGTATCATTACACCAGTAACAAGAGGGAAATAAATTGGCTTCAATAAAATAAAAAATAATCTTTAATTAATCATTTCACAGAATTTATGATTTAAAAGTATTTTCTTTAAATTTTCTTTTAATTTTTAAATCTCAAATTTTTTAGGCCAGAGAGAAGAAAAGACTCTTCTCTTCATTATTTTCAACACATTATTTTAATCCCAGAATTGCAGAACCAACTAGGCTGGAATAGGCCTCTGAGATCATTGAGAACAACCTGTGACCAAACACCACCACGTCACCTAGACCATGGCACTGAGTGCCACATCCAGTTTTTCCTTAAACACCTCCAGAGACCCCACTACCTCACCAGATAGCACACTCCAATGTCTAATCATCCTTTTCTGTGAAGAAATTCTCCCTAATGTCCAACTTAAACCTCCTCTGGCACAAGTTGTGTCCTCTCATCCTGTCATTGCTTGCCTGGGGGAAGAGAATGTTCCCCAGCTGGCTACACCCTCTTTTCAGGTGGCTGTAGAGAGCAATAAGACCTCCCTTGAGCCTCCTACAGCTGCTCCTCATCAGAACTTTTCTCCAGACCCTTCAGCAACTTTGTTGCCCTTCCGCACATCAATGTCCTTCCTGAGTTGAATGGTCCAGAACTGGATGAACTCAAGGGGTGACCTCATCAGTGCTGGGTCTAATGAGCTCTTGAAAACTTATCCCATTACATTCCCACAAAAATTTCCATCTCAGTTTCTAATCCAAATAATTTTAGACAAGTTCAGATACATTAACTTAGATATGCTAAACCATATGAACTGGGTTTTTTAAGCTTCAAATACGAAGGACTAAGACCTCCTTATAATACAAATTAAAAAATTGATAAAACTGTCACAGTTCATCTTCCTGAAACTAGCATTTTCTCTTCTACTTAGAAAACTGCCAGCTTTTATGATAGGCTATTCAAAAGACAAGATTTTTTCCATTTCTCACAGACATTAGATATTCTATCATATTCATTAAGCACATGAAGAGTGCAAAAAATATTCTTTGTTGGCATTGTCTTTCCCTTCCTTTAGCAAGCTCTATAGGGGGACTGTCCATGTGGTTTGCCTGTGGAGCTGAGTGTCTTAATTCTTCCCTGTTAACATGTATTTCTTAACTGACTGTAACAAAAGCAGTGCTGAGCCTTAGTTTGGGGTGCAGGTAAAGGATTAATATTTGATGTATGCATATTTGGAGTGGGGGTTCATGTACAAAGATTACCCCACCTCTACCGCTCCAAGATATGTCATATATGGTGCCGTTAAATAACTTTCAACATCAAGAGCAAGAAGAAAAAGGAAAATAATATTGCTTGAGCTTTTCAATACTTACATCAAGACCAAGCAGGCTATGATTTATGGAGAGAAATTGTATTTGTGTACATGACTACAACAGTCTTTGAAGTGTTTCTAGCAAACTTTCATGAAAGAGATCAATATTAAGGAGCAAAAATGGAATTTTCAGTTCTACTAATGCTTTAAGATGATAATCCATTTGGAGAAAAAGTATGTCTAAACTTCTGTTCTAGTTAAGTAGCCCTCCCCTCCATCTTTGTAGGTCTCAGGTGCCAGCTCTGCTTATTCAGGTGTCAGCTGTGCTTACTCCAAATCAGCATATCCAGTCCAAACCTAGAAAATTCTCTTATCAGTCTGCTCTAGATTCTCAGGAATTTGCATTCGGAAAGTTGGATTTTCAGTATTGTTTCATACATATCCCTAAAGAAAACATGCCTTAGGATTAGGGATTTAATTTAAGAATTTAAATTACAAAGAGATTTTTTCCTCCATCCTCTGCTTTATATCTCCATGTTCTAGAAACTGCCAGTACCCAAAGTAGCAGAGGACTTTCATATTTGCTTATGGCTAGAAAATCTAGTTCATGAGACTCCGGTGGTCCTTTTGCTATTTCTCCTTACTGTTCTGTTTAATGACCAAAACAAAAATCCACCCAGACACCTGACAGAACTTCTCAATTTATTCAAGATTACAACTTTTTTTTTTCTCTTTTCTGCCTGTTTTTGTTTCAAAGACATGAGGACTTTACTCTTTAACAAGTCAGTTTCTAAACAAACAGGTGGCATTTCTCCTTTTCCCATCCTACTCTGGAAGAGCAGCCTTATCATCATTGCTGCCTCTATCACTTACTACTGTTCCCATCACAGACAACTTAAACAAAACATATTGCATTTATTTAATATCTTCTTACAAAAAACCAAAAACCTGTAAGCAGATTAGTTTCTCTGTCATGAATTTCCACCCCAAAGACACACAAGCAGAAATCTTTGAAAATTCCAGTCCCTAGGATTTAGGATAAATCAAACGGAACAAAACAAACTCCTTCAAGTTTTCACAAGAAAAATTGAAACTAAATTGGTGATATTTCTGAAATTGAAACTTTTCTGGTTTTCCAGCCAAAGTGAATTATTTTTTCTGGCATCAATTCAGTACTGATCTATCTGCCTGTCTCCCAGAAGCAGCAGGCTGGTTGTTTGTAGCACATAGTCCTTGTCTTTGGTAGTGCTTCCTGTTTGGACTACTGCTTCTGAGATAAACTGTGCTGTCCCATCTGCCTTCTGCACTAATTCAAGTATTTTAATTAGAAAATTATTTAAACCAGCTGTTAAAGATACTCAGTCTACCAAAACACTGAAAACCACTCCTATCACAAAAAGTCAAAAAGCAATTTAGGAAATTAGTAAAAACAGTCAAGATACCTAGTTTTAAACTCTTAAGTCAGCACTGAATTTTTCCTATAAATAATTAGGAACAATATAGATACCTCTTTCAAGGATAAAAGCAGTTATATTATAAAATTTGGTATAAATTTACTGTCTAAGAAACTGGATTTAAATATTTTCTCGGACAATTTGGTGGTTTTGCCAGCTCATAAAATGAGTTTTGAATACGTAGAGCTGTTTAATGGCACTGTAATGGTTATTTATTAAAAGTATTTCACTTCTGAGTCACATAATTGTCTGCTTATGTTTTAATATTGACTGCATTAATTTTTGTAGTATTCAGTGTGAAGTGGATGTAGATAAGTCAATGAAGAAATCAAGCATCTATTGTTCCATAGAAGTACCCATTTGGATATTACAGAAGCTTTACAATAAATCTTGGGGGTTTGGCATAAATCAGTACATGCCCAGGGCACTTTTTTCCACCACCCTCTTCTATGTTTGTGTGTGAAGATGTGGATGCATCTCTGAATCCCCTCAAAAGAAATTCCATGAGACAAGCCCCACCATGCTATCCACCTCAAGAGGACAGGAGACAGAAGTCTCATGGAGACCTGGACTTGCTGGTCCTTTCCAATGCAACAGCTCTAGGTACATTTAAAGATATTTAAAGCTAAATGAGAACTGAAACCCTTCCCCAGAGCCAGCTACAAGGAAGCTCTCAACAGTGTAGAAACATGAGATGTGATTTGGTTGCCCAGATCATGCAATTGTGCTGAGCCTGCAGAGGTCAATTGCCTCAGAGGATTTCATTGTGAGACATTGATTTATACTGTTCCATGAAGAACGATCTAGGGTATGGTTTTTATTTGAGAGTGAAAACAAATTGGAAAATGTATGACACAGTTTAAAAGATATCAGTCTGGTGAGTTTACCACTACTCTAGAGGTAAAAACAATATGCTAAATTACAAATAACAAGGAAAGTAATTTTCTCCTGAAGAATATTTATTCAGCAGTATATGCAGAAGTTAATCTGACCTCCTTTGAATAAAGCTAGATATCCCTAGATGGATAGTACACAGTATTTTAATACATCTCATAGGAACGATAAAGAGATATCTTTTTCAGAAAGTCTGAGCAGCTGGTCTGACTCAGTATTTGAAAGCACCAACAAATACAAGGTCTGCAAGGTAGGCAGCCACTAGTCAATGAGAGTCAAACACAAGCATTAACTACAATGACTGAGGACCACTTTTCCCAAAGCAACCTGTCACCCTCCACTGCAGTCAATCACAAATAATCATATGACAGAAGCATGGTATCATGCCATGTATGTTCTAATATATGTCCTTTTAAATGATAATTTTTTGCTTGTCTTTCAAATAATTTAACACCAGAAATTAATTTTGGACCAAGGAATTTTGTGTGCAGGAAGAATCAAGAACCAGTCATGCTCCCTAACTCCCTTGCCTAAAAATGGACATATACACTGAGTATTAGTAATTGCCAGTTACATTTAAGCTGTGCTCAAGATAATTTGCGTTTGAAGGGTAAGGACATCCCACTGTGCAGAGGAGATGCATCATATTCCCAGGCCTGAACAAGATTCATCCAACTTAGCAGCAGATAGAAAAGGAAAGAGCTGGTTACTCTCTCACTTTTATTTCCTCCACTTACTCGAGAATTTCTAATTTCCATCTCTACAACCATGGTCTGATCTCATGCTGGCCATGTGAAAGGAGAGTGGGCCACCTTTTATCTGTCATGTGACGTATTCACATAAGGCAGGAGGAGTATGGATGGGAGTTAGGCAAATCATCAAGATATATTGACATTTATGATCAACACTGAAAAATATGCTGAGTGTGAATTTAATTTGGAGTCTGGTTAAACCTTACCATGCCTCTGTCTTAATGCACAATTAGTAGAGAGGAAACATTGTAACTTTTACAAGTAGGTTCCATTTCACTCACTCATAAAAATTCCTTTTCAAGAAAATACTTTGGGGTGATATTTAAAATGTACATATGTGTATATTTAAACAGATGTCAAGCATTTATGAGAACTTTAAAAAGTCTAAGTTCCTAAATATCTTCTGATCCTATATGAATTAGAAAGTCAAGAAAATTTAAAAAAATCCCCTGCATGATTCTTCTCATATTTAAGAGCATAAAAACTAGAAATTAGGCAAAATATTTTCTGTAGTATAAAAAATGAATCACTGAAAGTTCACAAATAAACACTTCCTGGCTATGGCAAAGGCTCAGTAAAAACTCTGAATTCAACTTTCATGGCCTGTTGCAGCTGTTTGAGCCATCATGTTCCACTTCCCGTGCGTGCATCTTGTCTGATAAGTTATAGCATATGTTATTGTTTCATACAATATGCATGTGTCAATGTGAGGGAGAGCGACCTGCTCACTTATCTTGATTAGTATGCTCATTGCATAGCTAAAATCAGTGAGTTTAGAGTGTTTCTCTTTCTAAGTGGGAAAGAAAATGTGCCTGAGCAATGCAGAATGAGAAAGAGGCCATCTCCACTGCATGTCCACGGCCTCTCTGAGCAAACACAAATTCACAACATGCAGGAAAAAGGGAAGAGTGAATCAAGGAGCCTTGAACCAATTATGAACAATTTCTCAGTGTAAAAGAATGACAACTATCTGTTTCAAGTTATTTGCTTTTTCTTAGATGAAAATAAAAATATAATAATTCAAGGGAAATCAGGGACTTTGACACTAAAGGAAGTTTTGAAACACTTTCCCGATATGAAAAAAAAAAGTAAAATCTTTCTTTTTGATTTAATCATAACCAATTGCACTTGGTGGAATTTTCTTTTTATTTGGCAGGTGAACTAAGAAATCAATTATTGTTCCATATATTGTACAGTACAGTACATTGTTGCACCATTCTGAGTACCTTTTAAGTTATGGCCCTTACCTCCTGAGGTAGATTTACAGAAATGAAGGGTTGTATTTTTCTTTCTAAGTCAATAAAATCCCAGGGGTTTTATGTGACAGAAATTCCCAGATTGAAATCCATAGACCTTTCCATTTATTTATCAACCAAGCAGAATTTATGAGGTATCTAAATTGGAAATTAGATGTGTATCTTAATGGTCTGTTTCCCCTGTAAGCAAATGAATAAATAAATTAATCAGACTACTCTTGTGGACAAAACAAATTTACTTGCATGTTTCTATTCAAGCTCTAAACACTTGCAATCATGATGGGACCATGAGAAAAAAGGGCGATAGAAAATGTGTCATATACACATGATTCAGTGTACAAGAAAAAAAATACATTTGTTCATAAGATGGAAAGCAATAAAGATCATTGAAAGGATAAAACCCTTTAATGAACAAATAATAGATTTTAGAACCCTCTATACTGTGTGACTGAAGACGTAGAGAATATTACTCAGCAGATGTAGAATGCTGCATGCCACACACATTGAAAAAGCAGTGTAACTCATTATTACCATGAGGATTCCAGGTCAAAACAACTTGGTCTATTTTGATTTTCATGATAAATGAATATTAGAATCAAAATCCTGAGTTTACAAGGATGTGCATGATGACCTAACAACCTAACCAAAAAAGAAGATTGCAGAGAATGGTAGCAAGAAATCATGTCACATCTACATCTCCATAACTCATAAAATTAAAAACGTAATCTACTTTTACACAAAATTTCTGTTCCAAAGTACTTTTTGTTTTAATTGTTTTGTGCTGAATATCCAACAACATAATCTTTTTTACTGTAGCTGATCAAATATAAGTCTGTTTCTGTAATAGCACACTTGGAACCTGCTAAGAAAATTGACCTCCAAACCCCACTTATGAAAACTGGACATACATGATTGCTCCACACCAACACAGAGCATGTTCAGTTAATGCTTACTTTATAAGGTTTGTGCTAACAACATAAATGGAAATTAAACCTTTTCAATACCCATTTGCATCTGAACAGTCATACACTGAAATAAATGCAGAAGAGATGCACTCAATTTCAGCTGGAGTCCCTGGCCTGATTATGTTATGCATGTCAATATATATTCTCTTAATCAAAAGTGGTTCAGTGAACACTTGTGGTAAGAAAAATGGAGACTATTGTCCTCTTACTGCTGCTCAAGATACTTCTAGGAAAACAATAGAAAATAAATTAATGAGGAAAACATTAACTAAGGACAATGTTGTGTTATGTTATTATAGTGTTCTCCTATGCTGAGAGCACAAGCAGAAAAAAAAGTGTCACTATTTTTCCCTTGATGACCAATGTACAGCTTAGAACCCAAAAAAAATGCATAGCACCTCTGAAGAAAACCAAATGCTACACTTGACCCACATGTCATAAATCATCACTAACAACATGAAGGCACCAGCTGGAAAACTGCAGTTTGAGAGTTAAAGAGTGGCATCGACCCAAGGCTTTCTACCATCCTCAGTTCTCTCCATTTCCCATGTGCCTGATGTGGTTTCTGCCCAGCACAGAAGGCTTTGTATATTTTTTGCTTTCTTTTTTCTCAATTTTCTTCAGTTTCCTTGTTCTTTTCTACCTCTTCCCTAATCAGTCTGTCACAGTGACACCCACTGAAGTCATCACACAGCAGCCATTGACATACACAACATATAAATGGATTCCACATGGAAATGATTTCATCAATATGGTTTGGTAGTGAATGGTTACCACATAAAGACTGAGTTTGCAAGGCTGTGAAGAGCTGATAATTGTGTTCAAAAGCTTTAATTACATTTCTGGCAAAGATAGCTTTTCACTTGGGTAATGCAGATCCTTAGAGGAGATGTGATGGACTAGAAGAGTCACTGAGCACTGGCATAGAAACTGAGTCAGAAGGGGAAAAAATATCTACAGTTGGTTCGTGTTATTTCTTTTCCCCCTCAGAGTCAGGATATGGATTACACAGGATTTATGCTTCAGAGGGAATGAGACATTCTCTGGTGTGCTAGCAAGCATTTGTTGCATTACACAGAAGAGAGATAATCCCAGGTATCTATTCCCACCGTAACTGGATGCACATGGTAGAGAGACTCTTTTTTTAGCCCATTCTGATTATTTGATAAATTCTGGACCTGGGAATAGAAGGAGGACCTGAGAAAGGTCAGCCAGCCAGTCAGCTTCACCTTCAGTCCTGGAAAGGTGATGGAACAGATCATTATGGAGGTAATCACCAAGCACATAGAAGAAAAGAAGGCCATCAGTAGTCAGCATGAATTCACCAAGGAGAAGTCATGCTTGACCAATCTGACGGGCTTCTATGATAGCATGGCAGGATGGGTCGATAGGGGAAGAGCAGAGAATATTGTCTGACTACAGAAAGGTTTTTGATGCTGTCTCCCATAGCAACCTCATAAGTAAGCTCAGAAAATGTGTGTTAGATAAATAGACAGTGAGGTGGATCAAGAACTGGCTGAATGGCAGAGCTCAGAGGGTTGTGATGAGTGGAGCAGAATCCAGCTGTAGGCCTGTAGTCAGTGGGGTTCCCCAGGGATCAGTACTGGGTCCAGTCTTATTGAATTTGCATTTATCAGCAACCTGGATGAAGGGATAGGAATCACCCTAAGCAAGCTTGCTGTAGACACAAAACTGGGGGGAATGGCTGATCCACCTGAAGGCTGTGCTGCCATCCAGTGGGACCTTGATATGTTGAAAAGTTGGACAGAGAAAAACCTAATGAGGTTCAACAAGGACAGGTGCAGGGTCTTGCACCTGGGGAGGAATGACCCCAAGAACCAGCACAGGCTGGGGACTGACCTCCTAGGGAGAAGCTCTGCTGAGGAGGACCTGGGAGGACAGGTGGATGACAAGACATTGGTGGATGGCAAGCCAGCCCTTGCAGCCAGGAGAGTCAATGAGATCCTGGAGTGCATGGGGAGCAGTGTCAGCACTTTAGCTCTAGTGAGGCCACATCTGGGGTATTGTGTTCAATTCTGATCTCCACAGTTTAAGAAAAACAAGAAAAACAAGAAAAAAAAACCAAGGAAAACAAGAAAAAACAAGAAAAACAAGAAAAAACTAGAAATATAAGAAAAACTAGAAAAACAAGGTGGGCGTGCAGCAGGGGAGTCACCAAGGTGATGAGGGGTCTGGAGCATCTCTCTTCTGAGGAGAGACTGCAGGAGCTGGGCCTGTTTAGTCTGGAGAAGACTGGGAGGGGGCCTCACCAATACATATGGGTATCTCAAAGGTGAGTGCTGAGAGGATGGTGCCAGACTTTTGGTGCTCAGTGACAGGACAAGGTACATAAGCTAAAGCACAAGAAGTTCCATCTCAACATGAGGAATAACTTCTTTACATGGAGGGTAGCAAAGCACTGGAACAGGCTGCCCAGGGATGTCATGGACTTCCCTTCTCTGGAAACATTCAAAATCCACCTGGATATTATACTGTGTAACCAGCCATAGGTGATCCTTCCTTGGCAAGGGGTTGGGGCTATATGATCTCCAGAGGTCCCTTCCAACCCTAACAATTCCATGATTCTGTAATAATATTTAGAGAAAGAACATTTAAATTCACCTTCATACCCAGAAGCAAATTTTAAAAAATTAAAAGAGTTGAAATTATATTTGAAACAGATCACACTGGAACACAAATCTGACTCCTTTATGTTGTGGTAACTGAAGACAGGCTTGTACAGATAAATATGATGGTGACTGATGGCTCTGCATCTTGCCTTCCAGAAACTCTGCCAATTTCCCTCTCTGCCCTCTCTTTCATGGGCTCTTCCAATCTAACAACCCTGAAGTCTAAGCAGATTAGTTTCCATTCCAATCAATTGATGCAATTTTGTCTCATTTTTGTCTTATTTAATTCCTTTTTTGGTTTTGGGTGTTTTTTTACATTCATGAAGGGTTATTAGTCAGACTACAATGGTTTCTTATATATTTGCATAGTAATTTTTGAAAACATTTATAAGTCTGAGATTTTTACAAATGCATAGTGTGATTTTGATCAAATAGCAAGAAAATCCATCACGATTTACTTCTAAATGAAACTCAGAAAGATGGTCCCCATCCCATCTGGAAACAGTTGCAAAAAGCAGCACATTGCCAAGAAAATATGATATAATATGTGAAAGAAGAGCCACAGGCAGTGGAAAATAAATGAGTAAATCTTAGGCTGTACTTATTTTCAGTATAGAACTATGTGAAGCAAAAGCACAAACAAATAAATGGGAAAATAAAAATTTCATTAAACTACCATGGGAAAACTCTCCTTTTAGTTTTTTTTTTATAATGATGAATATTTCTTACTTCCATTGTGGAAGATAGGGACCAATGAATGGAAGAGAAGGAAGTAAGTTTATATTTTATTTAGTGCATATTTCTTCAAGTAAACTTCTTTACTGAAATTGGCCAAGGCAGCAAAATAGCAGACATGCAAACTGAGATCTGGTAAATTCTAGTTTTACTATAGATGAAAATAACTTTTGGTCTTCAACCTTATTTCTTTGAAGCAAAGGAACATGGATAAATGCTTGTCTAGCACCCCAGTAACATCCACAACTATACCTTGGCACATTCCATACAGTGGAGAAGATACTGAAAAATTCACAATCTTCTTCACAATCTTTTTCTTTCTACAGGACAGCCACTCACTACCATGGATTTGACAATAACTTATTTTTCCCAGTAGCTCAAGTCTATGTTAGGCTGTGGCATTTATTTTTAATTTTCTTTATAAAGGTGGCTGGGTGTTAGGCTTGGGAGACAAGAAAGGCTCTAGAGAAGAAATTCAATGTAATTTTTTTTATCTACTAGCCCTTCTGGGCCTATAGGTTTTCACAATTCAGTTAGTGTCAGAGAAGGCTGAGCAGAAAAGAAGCTACACAAACAGATACCTGCCAGACTATCTTGTCAGCAAGATAGTGTTTTGGTCTTTTCAGGAACAGAAGAATCATTAGCAAAGGTTAAATACAGATATAATGAGCAAGACAAGATAGCGAAAAAACCCTATTCAATCTTCACTACTCAAATAAGCAATTTACACAGATAATGTGTCTCTAGCTACCCAGGCTACAAAACCATATCTGACACCATATTAGTTCATATGACTTCTATAAGACATCTAGGTATCCCACCACATTTATCATATTAAATCCAGAGAAATTACTTCTCAATCTTCAAATATGAAATAACTTTTCCACATAAGATAAACCTTTTGCATAACAGTGGATTAAGAGTGATAAGAAACTTCAGACTTTGCTGATGTTGTCAAACAGGATGCTAATTTCTGGTGATAGCATTTTCTTGTTTCCTTTGTTCCTTCTCTCTTTCAGTCAGTGTCAACATTTAGTCACATGAAACCCAGACTAAATGCAAACAATCCAATGCTAACACAGTGGCCCATTTTCCCAAAGGCTTTTCAGGGACTCTGAATAGCAGGAAAGTTCCTAGAATTTTAATAAATGTCATGATGGTCCTTCTTCCAAAAATTTTCCTCCTCCTTGCACTGTAGGCAAAATAAATGACTGTTCTGGTAATTGTAAAGCTGTCAGATGAGAGCTATAAGAGTCCTTTCTCCCCTGTCCTAAAACTAAGGAAAATATGCTTTTCCACTGACCTTCCCAGGTTAATCCAAATTCCCCCTTTGCAAGAACATCTGGAGGAAATTAAATGCAATAACACAAATCTTTCTAAATGGTTTGAGTTGATGCTTCCATAAAAGTCTTATTTTATTTATTTCCCCTGTCTTTCCACTCTCTTGTTCACAGATAATAAAAAATATTACATACATCTATCCAAAGGCATTTAAGAGCTTTAAGAAGGAGGGCAGGTTCACCCAGCCTGGCCTATACAGGTGAAAAAGAAATTCCAAACCAAACAGTGCATACAACTTACATAAACTGTTAGATTTTAAAGCGTGAGGTAGTTTCTGTGACACACAGTCACACAAAGAACTCCCAATCTTTTTGCACAGCCTTCAGCCTTGGCCAAACAGTTTCTCTTTTCCAGAATGAGTTTTCCATGTACCAGGGATCTTGCTCATGGCTTTTCATTGTTTCTGTCACCCCTTCAACCTTTTGCCTCTGCCATTACCGGCAGCAACCTAACATTGCCCTCAGCATCTTACTGCTTTCTCAGCCCTGAGAGAAGACCTTACTGTTTTACTTCCCCTGAGATAACAAATTCAGTATCTTGATTAGAAAAAAAGAGGAAGTATCTATATTTCTCTTTCCCTCCTTTAGCCACACAGGCCCCACAGTGGTTTCTAAAACAATCCAACTGAAATGAGTAACACCAGTGTTGTATTGTGACAGATCAAAGACATCTCAGTAGTATAAATTTATTTACTGGCTGATAGTGAAGCAGATGCCCACAACTGATGGTTCCATATTTTATCTTTGAGGGCTACTGAATTGAAATTTAGAGAAAAGCAGCCTTGCTGTTGTATTTTCATAGTGATGCTGTGACATCTGGAATACAAGTCAGTCAATTTTATTCTTAGTTAATACTCCCCTATGGCAATCCACCCTAAAAACAGATCAATTACAATTACACACTTGTGCTAAAAGTTATTAGAGGAATGTGTGATCTGATAGTTAAAATAAATCAAAAACAAACCAAGAAATTTTATTTCTAGTGATGAAGCTGAAAGTGCAAGAAGTCACGTGAAGAGTACCTTTCTTGGTTCCCTCTTTATATTATCTCATTCTTTTGCATCATTATTAAAGACCAGGATGATCTCCTCAGCCTCAAGCTTCCACTTGCAGCACCCAGATGGGGACTGGCTCTGCATTCAATCACATGCCCTTCCTGTTTTCATGCTGCTGGGCTGACAGCAGCAAGTCAATAATTTCTTGCCTGTGGATATGTGGTGGTAGATGTGTTAATGCAAACAAGCAAAATTTAAGCCACAGATTTCTAAGAACATGTTGAAGTGAAGCCAAATATTCTGTATTGGTGCCCCAAAGACTTGAGTATAAAATTTTCCATTTTGGAAAAAAGTTACAAAAATGTCTAGGCAGAGCAGCATTGGACAAATTTCTTTGATCATTGTCTTGGTTTGGAAAGACAGGTGTCTGCCAAGGAAGGCTGGAGCCTCCCCTGACCATTTCCAACCTAAGACAATGACATCAAAAGTAGCTTTTCACTGAATAGGGTCAACTGGTATTTTTAAAAAATGAAAACTTTGTTTCTTTTTTTTTTTTTTTTTTCCTGCTAAGATTTGTCTCAGTTTTAAAGAAATACATTATTTCTGTTTGGAACTCCAGGAATAATTAATAATACATTATTTTGAAACTACTAGTATTAATTTAGGATGACAACTAAGAATCTGTAGAGCACAATCTGCATTGCAAAGACTCAATTTTTTTTCTCTAATGACTTTCTAAATATTTTAATTTTCCTTTTAATTTTGAATTTTTTTTCCTTTTTTCCATATACAAATTGCTAACAGTTTTACTAAAGTGTCACTAAGGTTTAAAAATAGTTGAATCTAAATACATTTTAAATGCGTTAAAATCATTAAGTCATGTTACCCAATACAAATTGAAATAGGGAGGAGGTTCTGGAACAAAATTTAGGGGTTTTTGTGTATTATGTTTCTGGTTTTGGCCTCAGCACTGTCTTATCACAATGAGTTTTAGAGGCTTAGAAAAAGCTTTTCTCTATAACATTTATGGAATCACCTAGATGCCTACTGAAACTCAGTAACTCTGCCCCTTATTTTTCTCTGCAATGTCTGCCAACATTCACATTTTAAATCTGTGATTTTCCAGGCTGATGGGTCTAACATAAGAACCAGACTTGGTAATGAGACCTCAGCAGCCCACAGATAAGGCGGTTTGATCTTATGATGGAAATTGTTGACCACATTTTTTAAGATACATGATTATAGATTGAGAGTCTTTTGGAAGGGAAATGTCACTATCACTGTTACTTAGTCAATAAATAGCAAATATGACAAAACCGTATAATCCTGTAATCCTTTGAATATCAAGGTCCAGATCTGATCTTTCTGAAGCTAATAGGGACTTTGGTCCAACTTTTAAACACTTTGAGGAAATTTTATCTTGAGACAGAGTAACAGTTTATGCAAAAACTGCCACCATTTGACAAAAACCCACTGGTCTGGGTATGGATAGAGGTTCTGGAAAAAGAAGAACTCTCAAAAGCAAATGAAAATTTGGCCAAACACAAGGTACATAAATAAAAAATTCTGAAATCAATCTTCAGCTGGGGTACTTTAAATAAAAGGAAATTATAAGAATGCTACATCAGAAAATAATTATTAAAAAGAAGGGTGAGAGGATGCAAAAATGCAGAGAACGTATGGATAAAATTTCAGAGACTATTCATGAAAAGTGTAGAAAGTTTAGTTCAGGAAGAGTTTACAAGACCTTCCTTGACATTCTGCAGAAAAGCTTTGGTCATGCCATGATTTCTCTGATAAGCCTTGCCTGAAGTATGTGGGACTTCTTGATAGGAAAAAATCTAAACCAGATGAAAACGTAGTGGACTCACTAACTGAATATTCTCAGTTCTCACAATGAGAACCATCTGTCATGCTCCAAGAATCCTGTCATATGTCACTCTTTCAAAGATGTTATAGATTAGGTTTTTTTCTTTTTCCAGGACCAGTTCATTATTAATTAGCAAATTTCTAGGTATTGGGATTGCAAAACTGTGTTTATCCTATCAAGGAATTCCCAGTACTTAACAAAGTGGAAATTGGAGAAACCATAAAGTATTATATGAGAAAAGGTTGAAGTGAAATGCTTAGCTCCAAAGCTTGAACAAATAAACAGAGCAGATAAAAGGCAGCTTTCTTGCTCCTCTGTGCATTCAGTGAAAAGAAACTATCAAACTTTTGCACCCCGCTGATCCAAGATGCATTAAAAATCTCTCTCAGTTGAAAGCAAAATGTGTCAACCACCATTGCTATTCTGGTTCAATTTAAGGGGAAAAAAAATCTACTTTTGTAAAAGCTGTCAGTGAAAAACTCTCATCCAAACATTCATTCATGCTCTAGAGTGGTCATGAATTTCATGTTTAATGGGACAAATTTAGAGAACAGAGATGCTGATAGCCAGCATTGACCCATGCTGTGTGTTGACTAAAGGCATGTAAGTGCTGCACTATTTTTGTGTGAACACAAGACAGCAACTTAATTTATAGCATCTTCCAAGCATTTTTGTTCTCTCTGTTCATCAGCTGCAGGGTGGAAGTAAATGGTACTTTTTGTATCAAATCAGTGAAGGCTGTGAGCTCAGAGCTTTCTTAGGTCACTCCTGGAGGTTTCTAAAAGAGGTTCAGAGCCCCAAAACCTGAAAATAAACCATACATCTCCAGTGTATACAGTAGGTATGGTGGTGTCAGTAGGCAAAGCAAGCAGCTGAATCCTTTCTGCAGTAATCAATTTACCCTGAAGTGAGAAATTCTCTTATTGATATTGCAGCACATGGCACTTAGCAGGGTTATTGCAGAGCCCTCACAATGCTCCTCATATGATAATCATAATTATAATTGCATGTGATGCCCATGCCTCTGATCAGGTAGAGGCAACAGGCACGTGATGTTCATGTATTGACATTTGAGGAAAAGCTACAAGTGAAGAGAAAGAAGGGATGAAGTAAGAATATGACCTTTAAAAGATTAAAGGAGATATCACATTGCCTCTGTCAGTGTGTTCCTTTTCAGATGCCTCTTTTTCCTTCTTTAACAGTAACACACTGAAGCTGAGCACTTATGAGTGACACTTGGTGCAAAACCAGGATGATACTTCTGGGCAATAAACTCTAATGTGAAACCCCGTCTAGGAGCACTGTCACTACTTATACATTATCATCTAACCTTTTTCTACAAAGCTGTGGTAACAGCAGCAAATATTATGATTTCAACCTAATCCCAGACTAAATCTTTACTTGATAAGAGTGCTACACACAGAACTTTTCCCCCCAAATATCAGCTTTTATTGATGCTAAATTAGAGAGCCAAATGTAAGGAAAAGACCAGCAAAATACCTTTCTTGAGCAATCAGAAGCTAATTTTGTATTCATATAAATTCTTGTTTCCATCTACTCACAAAAAAGGGTAGGGCACCCTTGAACAAAGGATTTGTCTTTTATTTCTGTCTTTCTCTGGAAATAAGGTTTCTAACTTTTTATTAATTTATTTGTTTTTACTGTCTGCCTCTGTTTTTCCTTGTCATACTCAAATGACAGTAAGCCTCCATCCAAATCTCATGCACATGAACAGCCCAGAGAGACCAGCAGTACTGTCTGGAAAACTCTTGCCAGAGGAAAGAAATGTTGTTTGCAAGAGCTCTTCCCTGTCACCACCTGCATGGGGGACAACTTGCTGAGGGGCTACTTGTTATGAAAGGGGCACTGTCTCCTATAGTCTGCCTACTTTTTTTCTTTTATTGTCCACTAAAATACCTGCTTCTGACGTGTACCTAGTATCCATCTCCAGTGCCTCTCTACTAAACATTCAAAAAACGTATCCTTCAACTTTCCCATATATTGTCTCTGATGTTTGAGGTTCTACCCATCAAAAAAAAAAAAAAAAAAAAAAATCAAAGTTTTGTTAAGGTGAATTAGCTGAGACAGAGCACATCACCAACATGGCACACAGTAATTTAATTAACCATGAGCATGTGTGTCACAATACGAAAAGATAAATGGAGATAGATGTAAGCTGCACACTTCCTTACCCATCATAGTCTATCTTCACACTGGGTCAAATCCATATTTTTAACCCAAATCTATTTAAAGGCAAAAGGTGTCAATTGCCCAAAGTTTGGACCCAAGAAGTAGTTGGAGAGATTTCCATCCTTGCCAAGTCAGACTGCCTTCTATATCGTGCATTAGGTGGTCTTATTAATTTATTTCAATACAACTGGCTATTTCAGTCCTCCCTTTTCTGTGGGAGGGAATTCATCAAACTTTTCATCCATGGGAAATGAAGCTGACTGAGACTTGTGAGGTCCAAATACTGAAGCTGGCTGATGTTAGATTATTACTTCCATGGCTCTAGCAGTGAATATGATGGACATTTCAGAAGAAATGCTGTACTTAAACCACACAGCTGCTTAGAGAATAGGGTTGTACACACCAGGTGAACTGACATTAGAATGTTTTGCACAGACTCTAGAAGCAAGCTCAGAGAATGACAGATGAGTTCATTTTCAGGGTAAAAATCATGAAAACAAATAAAAACTCCAAGCCTTCAGCTTCACACTCCTAATGAGAGATTTTACATTCCAATTTTACTGCATTTTCCTTTTGATAAATTAAATATGATATTGGAAGTGACTAAACAACTGTGTTCAGTAGAAATACTGGGAAAATAATGACGAAGATGGTAGCTAATTCTTTATATATTATTCACAAACAAAACATCCTATGTATGTAATCTTAAATATGTGCTTATGTACCCCAAAAAAGAAATTACTTTAAAAATCAGCAACATTAGAGAATAAAAAACATATTAGTGCATTTATCATCACAGCAGGAAGAGACAGGAACACCAACAGTAAACGTGTGCCTAAACGGCTCAGCAGAAACATCCTCCTACGTCTGATAGCTCTCCATACACAGATCAATTCAGTGCCCTTTGAACATATACTCAGTGTTTTCTGAACCAATTATGATGCTGGCATATGGTCCATTTACCAAGAAAGGAAAAGACTTCTTAAAAGCACTGTCATGACCATTATGACAGAGAAAAAGCTGGCTACTATTACAAGGCCTGAGCCAACATTTCTTTAAATAAATGAAAATACATTCACTGACTGCAGAGTGTACTATGGATCTGGTCCACAGTACTTGGAGAGTGTTGCTGATATTCCTGGCCTCATAAAAAGCCAGAGACTAGAGCATCACCAACACCTAGCGAAGCAGAAGCTGTTATTTAAAAAAAAGCTTATAAGGAATAATAGGGAGGAAAGAAAAAGGTTCCCTTGGAATTCAAGATGTTTCTGAAAATGAATGATATGGCTCTTATAGAAATTGTAATGAACCTGTGTAATTCAATAAAGTACTGCAGCTGTGTTGCAATGTTCTATTGATCTAATTACTGAGTATGATTTATGAGCATTCTCCAGTAAATGGTATGACAGTTTTCTATATAACTGCAACAATATAAGACCACATGCAATATCTTGTTAAATGTTGTCCAAGAAGCCCTGAGAGACATTTGTGGATACAGCATTGTGCTTACAAGTCCTAGGAAGTGTTTAGTTTAGAGTCAACCCTAATGAAGAATCTGTTTTCCAACTCTACTCTAGTGTCCCTGCCAGGCCCTCACCTCGATCCTAAACAACAGCTCACCTCAGAGCAGGAAGTTACACAGGTTGAGGTCAGTCTGGAGTTTCCAATACTCTGACTCCTGGCATTGTTTCCACTCACCCTACAGGCCTCCAGCATAGAAGCAGGAAACCCATGATTCCTTGTCTCAGTTTCCTCCCTCTGTGATCCCTTTCACACTCCCAAACTCTCTGACAGCCCTAGGTAAGGATGACTTTTTGGAAGCAAACAAGGTAGGATTATTGGTAAGCTATTGAGCTATCCAAATGCTCTACTGGAGATGAAGTACAGATGATTCTGATTAGGAAGGGTACTGAAGATGAACCAGCTGTAGCTTATTCAGGACACCATCAAGACCAACGTGAAATAGTACAGGAGAAAAAGCCCAAAAAGAGAACATAAATCCATCTGAGGATGGGATTTGGAACCATTTGCATTAACAAGGTTCCTTTCTGGGTACAGAATTTCACATATATCCCAATAAGGGATTACCAAACTGAAAAAAAGTTCCTTTTTTTCCTCATTTTAACTACTACAGATTAAACCTTCAGTTATAAAATTTGTAATTTACCAGGTACTTTCACTGCCATCCCACTATTTCAAAGAACTCTTAAACTGTAACCCAGGTGTTTCTTTTTTTTTCTTGCAGCTATTAAAATGATGTAAAGCCCTGCTTTCAAAAAGGTGTGCAACTCTTGCTCTAAGCAGCAACATTTTTCAGAATAGTGTTAAGCTCTGCCAAAGTGCAGCTCTCAACCAAGTGTGAAAAAAAGCCAGCACAGAAGCAAATAACAAGGTACCTAGGACTGTGCAGACATCAAAACCTGTGAAAAGGTGCTAGCACATCCTGTGCTAGCATAGCACCAATCCTACATGGACATCATGAATTCCTCAGAGTTGTGACTACATCTGGTGTGCTTGTTACATTATCTCCTCCAGTTTTGCTGTGCAGGTTTGTTTCTTCCTGAAGTAAAATGAAGCTTAAGAGTGTTTTGGATGAGAGAAGAACATAGACATGACATCTACAAAATATGACCTACTCAGCATAAGTGAAAGAAACAAAAAAAAAGCAGTTTCAGATAAAGGTCATCTAAAATAAAATTTAAACAAACAAATCAATGTTCAGAGGGCAATGGAACAAGAAGAATTGTAAAACTTACTTGAAACATTCATCTTTGAGGTTTCCTTTTATTTAGATTTGAAATTTATGCACACAAAGTATACTAAAACAGAACTTAGAACCATTAATTGAGAACTAAAGTGACAGAACAATTTAGAGAAACATAAATTCAGCAGTGCTATAGCCAACAAATCTGACTGCCAGTGCAGAACTCCTTACATCAGCCAAGCATCAAATGTTGTCAATAAAAGAGTTCAGGTTGCATGGAATATATAACCCAGAATGACTGTATAATAAAAATATATGAGTATTCAGAATTTTATATGGATTTCAAGATAGCATTTCATATTGTATCAGCAGAATGGGAAAGATAGAGTGGTAAAAAGAGGGAGAAATATTATATTGACTTAAATACCAAAGTGTATAAGTAGAAGATGGTACAGTTAAATGATGTACGCTGCTTATTATATTACTTGTTATGGTCTCAAAAAACAAGCCAGCACTAGTATGCAGGCAAGCTTTTTTCCTTGAAAAAATAAACTCCTGCCTTCTCATTCTGTGAAAATAAGCCTTCTCTTTTATAACTGATGTGTCACCAGCTACTTTAATACCTAAGTGCTTTAAATTCTTTAATGTTTTCATTTCCACATGCCTCTGGAAATGATTCTATTCACGTGTAACAGATTATTCAATGTTGTTTTTAAAGACTAATGAGTTCTTTTATTGCCTGTTTCTATTTAAGAAAACTGTAGGAGCACAGGTTTCACTGACTGGAAAGAGACCAAATATCCTATCTGCATCACAAATTTTAAAAATAATTTTGGACTGTTGTCATGACAAGGAACTAAATACAGATTACCCTAACCCCAGATTAGTACCTTAATTTATGAATTATCTATTTTTGTATTACAGCATGACATTAAGTTAGCAGACAGAAAAGTGGACAACCAGGCTGTATTCTTGAGAAAAAAATGAAAAACAAAAGCTTTACTGCTAGTTAAGCTCTCCCACTGGTGCTGCTCCACAGAAATAGGCTTTTTTTTTTTTTTAACTGAACTTAATAGTCACAGAAGCATGAGATAACTTCAGTCTTAAAGTGATGATGATGATAATGGTGATGATAATGAAGAATACCAAAGAGTAAAGATCAAGCGCTCCATAAGTAAGTTCTGCTAACAATATACAAAGATCCAAATGATGCTCACTCCCACAGCCCACTTCCATATCCATCAAAATCATTGGTTAGGTAATTCTTATCATACTGCATCATATTCATGGACAACTCTGACAAAAATCAAAAGCAAAGAAGCTTGTTCATTTAACTTGGTTAACTCTTAACTCATTTAAATTAATCATTTTGAACAAACATCATTTATTTAGCAGAATAATTCTTACAGCAAGTACCATCTTGATTTATGGGGAAAGAGGTAGGGGGATACAAAATTTAGGATATAAATTTGAATGATAAAAAACAATTGAATCAAACAAAATAAAAAGAATAAGCTTTATCCAGTCATCCAAGGGCTCTTCTTCAGTTTAAAATAAGCAAGAGTGATAGGGAACTGAAGCAGCAAGTACAGTCAGAGAAACTGATTAGAGAGAGTTCATCTTAACAGTGATAACTCATGAGAGTTGAGGGAAGGAAACATGACACAGAGTGATATTCAGAGGTAATGTATTGGCTGAATCACCTGCACTTTATCACCTTGGCCTCCAGGACAATATTAAGAGTGGCTCTCTCTGATCTGGAAAGAAACAAGCAAAACCTAACGAAAGAACCATCTCTACGTGGCTTCCTTGTGCCACTGGTAACAGTGATGAAAGATGCAAAGGAAACATGACAGCCCCTGAATAAAGCTGTAATTATTTCCATTTAAAGATGTTACAGCTTCCAAGGCACAGTGCAAACAGTTTTCCAATGAGTGACATTGCATACATCTGGCAGAACAAGAGAAACATTAGCCAGAAAGAGATTAAGCTCTGAAAATGTCAATTTTCAGACTAAAAAGGGTTAAGACTTTAATTCAGTGATTTATTCAGATAACACCCGTGAACATTAAAAGGGCATGAGTTATGCTCATAATTTTCCATGTGTCAAGAATGACAAGACTGTCTCAGAGTCTGCTGAATAGAGAAATCTGTCAGAAGCAGATGGGAAATCAAATTTTGCTGAGAAACAGAAGATTCTGATCTCCTCAACAGAACCTACAAATTACGTATGAGCCATAGCAGAGTAAGAAAGAATATGGACAGGACCTTAGGAGAAAAAATAAAAAATATCAACATGTGCATCTGAACTGCAAATAGCTGGTTCATGTCCCTCATCATCTGTGCTCCGTGGCTTTGTATACACCTAAGTCTATGAAGCTTGATGCCTGTCACTAAAATAAACTCCTTCTGCAAGCCAGGGTTATGCAATGATGTAGGATGGCACAGGGCAGAGGGTTACACAGCATAGGTCATGATGAACCTCAAATGTTAAAAATAAAACAAAACACAGGGACTAAAAATATTGAACTGGTGCAATTTGTTCACTCACTTGTGAACAACCTGTGCATAACTGCTTTTTTGTTCTTCCACCTCTGAAATAAACAAAGAGTCCCCAGGGAAAGGCAACTCCCTAAGACCACTCTGTCAAAGGGAAAGTAACCAAATCCCTGCACAAACTCTGTGTGCACCAACTCACATTAAACTTACCTAGCCCAGGATACAATCACCTCTTGAGTATTACAGATTCTGAGGGCTACGTGCAATAACCACTACTAGGTACTCTTATGCCTCTGGACTGTGCTACACAGAACAATGTTCAACTTTTCCTAGGACATTCTGTCTGTAATGGAACAATAAAGAAGCAAAGTCTTGGAAAATTACAACTGAGTAATTGCCTATCTATAAAATATCCCCTGTATGAAAAATACAGCAACTGAAATTTCTAAACATCTCCTTTTATGGATATTGATTTTCACTGCTCACTGGTTTGCTAAAGTTTACCTCTTCTGGCTTAAAAATGAACTGTTTAAACAAAACACCAACCACACAATAATCTGCTCAGAGAGACTGCTTTACTCCTGCGGACACCACTTTTGTATTTACAGGTTAGTTGATACGGGTTCCCTGTGTCAAGTGCTGAGCCTTTTTCTTGCAGGAAGTCAGTCAAAGTTTAGCTGTGTATGGACTTAAAAAGTTACAGTTGATAGGGTAGAAGCTCACTATTTAGAAATAACACTCTTCCTCATAGAAGAAAAAAAAGAAACCCATACGTTTTTTTCACTCCTTACATGGGATGTTTTGTGTTAGGTCAAGTGGAATTTTCCTGCAATTGCAAGCACCTGAACTAAGAACATTTATCTTTCCACCACTCTCAGGGCCCAGAGGCTTCCCAAAAACTAGATAGATGAGTATCCAATGTTACAAATAAATGTGGGCTGAAGGAATTGTGACTTGGACTATGCCAAAGAGTTCTGGTCACTGGCTGAATAAGGCTGAAAGATTTAGAGGAAAGGACATAGATTTTACGCATTTCATGCCAAGGGTGTTTTGAGAGGTAACTGAGATCATCTATACAAGACAAGTGGGAAATGGGAGTCAGTGCTGCAGGGGGAGTGTACTAAATAAGACCTCAGTGTGCAAGACCAGACCTGAAAAAGCTAATTAACAGGAAGAAAAAACAAATTCTGCAGGTCATGCCAAAGAAAAGAATCTGGGAAAAGGCAGAGGAGGAAACTCAGGAGTGGATGTAGACAACCCAAGAGGATGACTAGGTACATTTTCTGACCAAAAGGATGGATATAGGTGGATTTCCAGAAACTGCCAGTAAAGGTAACAAAACTGGAAGGCAAGGCAGATGAGCCTGGATATAGAGGAGTCAAGCCGGCTTAAGGAGGATCTTTGTCCATTAAAGCACACTTAATGCATGGAAGGGAGATGGTGAGTTCAAGCCTCTCCTGTCCTGCAACCAGCCACTGCCTTTGCATGGCTTGCCCACAGAATGTGCCAGTCAGCAGGGGTTTTGGCCAGTGTTACCTCTAGTTACCTCTAGTTGGGTCAATAGTGAGCAGATGATGTTTTTTTCACTGATATTTTGTCATAATTTCTAGAAGCTAAATGCACACAGATAGTGGAATGATAACATTTAAAAGAAAATGCTCAATATTACAGAAAATCCCCAGATAAATTTTTCTTCCGCTGAACACAGTAATAGCAAACTGCCCCCAGATACTTATCCCCACCCCCATTTTATAGGGATGGGTTTAATTTGCACTTTCCAAACAGCAACAGAAGTAAAAGGTTTTCCAGAATACAGATCATTTAATACTATCTTTTCCTTTAGGAACATAAGGGGCACCACTGAAGCTCTTAAGAAAAACATTCTTCAATTTCTACTGTGCCCAAAATTGTTCAGGCACATAGACTACATGATCACTGTAGGTCCCCTTCAACTTAAGTACTCTAGTATAGTCTATTTATCTTTTGCAAGGCCAACTCAACTGGAAAAGACAAAGCACAAAGCTTTAGACACAGTAGCCCTTTTATCACAGCTACAGTAGCCCTACTATTACCATGAAAACAGAAAATATAAAGCAAAGTTCTCAATTCAGACTATGAAAAGTTCAAGGCAAAGAAAGGTAATGCAGACAGTATCCAATAATATGTTTGGCCAGACCAAACCCTTTACTGCCTAGTTTCATCTACTGGCATGAAAGTTTTTGTGTTGTTTTCCTTACTGAAGTGAGGTAATTGCCATTACAAGACTTTCAGAACTACTCAGGTTTTTTGTGTTCATCTGTTTTTTCTTTCCACATAATTTCTTAGGTAGCACATTGTCCTTTCCATCCCTTGGAGCTCCTGGTGTGATAATATCAAATAGATGCTGCACATTGATTCTGGACTGCTGGGAATTACTGGCTGGAACAGTGGGTAACAGGAAAGTATTAACTGTTGCAGATGGAGTAGTTTCTTCTGTACAGAGAATGGCTCCCTTCAGTTAAAACTAAATATTCTATGCATTTCTTCTTTATATTTTCCCAATTTCCAAGACTTTTGAAGTGGATCCCTGTAATTTGTCTTCTTTATGCAACATTACCAGATAACTGCTATACAGGTTGTGCTGCTCTGTATTTATATGCCTGATCCTTAGCTCAAAGCTCTGATTTTCAACCTTCAGACAGATTCAGAATTGATTAGTGCTATGTAATATCTTCCAAGTTCCACCTACATATAAGAAATGTCAGACGAGCTAGGGAGCATTAGGATGAATAAAGTGCAGTAATCCAGGCTGCAAGAGGAAGAATTTGCAACATCGCAATCAGCACACATTGTTGTAAAGCCCCTCTGTTTGCTGGTTTACAAACAGTGCAGACAGCAACATAGGTTCTAACTCTGGCAAACATTTATGAGATTAGATTTTTTTTCCCATAAACTTTGTTAAGCTCTCCTCCTCATAGACATAAAGCTAGCAGAGGCTCTGGAGAGTCTTACAGGTAATGAGAAATAAGTAGCTTTAAGATATAACTTAATGCTGTTCTCAGTAGACTCCTCCTCATTCTAAATTATATCTCAAATGTTTGTGGTTCTTCCCAAGGGATTGTCATCATTCTGAAGAGAGGAAGTAATCTGAACGTAGGTGTACATAGGCCATCCAATCTTAATGGTATTTACAGTAAGATATTGGGACTGTCAATCACAAATATTCCATTGCAAAAAACAAAATAGTTACAATAAATTAAATTTCCATTACCTCTATAATAAAGCCTCCTTATTAAGTGCATCTCATTAGTGACTGAAATATCTTACTAGTAAGTACAAATACTATAACGGAAAGCTTTTAAATCAATTACTTTTCCTTTTAAGTTGCTTGAGTGTGATTAAGAATCTGAACTCTAGAAGATGCTCTGACCTTTTTGGAGCTTAACTGAAAAGTAACTTGAAGAAAAGCAAAAGTTACTCAGATTTAAATTCAGTAATGATGAGGCAATGCATATTGTAGAAAGGAAAAAGCACCAAGGGGATACTAAGAAAAATTAGGGTTAATAACAGAAGAACCTGAGCTAAAATGAAGGGAAATATAGCAAAAAAAAATTGTAAAGAATATCAGGAATACCTTTCATAATGAGTTCACAATAAGATGTAGCTAAACAGGTTGAAGTGTCTTTTCTGGTACATAAGAGGAACAATAGCCTGTTATAAGGGGAGTTATAATGCCTCATTTCATCATTTCTCAAAACTGATAAGACACATGGAGAACAAAATTGAAGGCATTTAAGTAAGACAGTGATGTTGTATATTGGGAATTGGAGGAAAAGATTTCTAAGCTGGTGTAAGGCACAGACTGTTAAGAGTAGATGAGTGGGTTAAAATTATTTTAAATTATTACTTCTTCATTCCCCCTATTCTTTTTTACTGTCTTCGCCTCCCCACCCTCCTTCAGTTCCCAGATTTATCAAGCCTCTCTTACCAAGTATGAAGGCCCTAAACTTCTGATATGTACCTTACACCACTTTATATATCTTAATTTGACAATTAGATGAGGGATGTGAGGAAGAAACACAAAATAACCCTGCAGAGTGCAGTTTCATGATATAGCTAAATTATCCTAATGGCATTCTCTGCCAGTTAAGCTACTAGAACTGTCACACCACTCAGTCATATGTCACACCCATATTTGGGTCAGAGCCACTGCAAGTCAGGAGGATGGAGAAAGAACAAAACCCTTTGCACCAACAGTTAGAGGATTAATGTAGTTATAATGTAAAATGCAGTGGGGTTTTTTATAAAGTTTGAACTCCTCCTTGTGAGCAGCTCTGTCTTCTGTCACTTCTCATGGACATATTAGCATTACTACTAACATGGGTGGGAGAGCCAGGAAGGGATGTGGGGAGAAAAGGAAAGAACAATCTTTTACTTAGATGCTTCTATTGCTGTAGAACTGTGCAAAATTGAAGAGGTTCCAAAGTCAGACATTAAGCAGGGAGTCCTTTCATTTAGCAGATTATTGCAAAATGTCATACAGAAAAGCAGATAGACATATGACAGCTATACCAGGGCCACCACATGTGATCAGGTTGCCACGCCATTTGGCCTTTGGATTTCAAAGAGTTAGCAGAAGATTAGCAGAGTTTTCAAAGACAAATAGCCCTTAATAGACTGACTAGTAAATGGAAATATTATATGCATATATATGTTGTATAAGCATAGGAAATGTGCTCCCTCATAGAAAATAGTAAATGCTCCCTCAATGACTATTTCCTTCGTTCAAATAAGAGCTTCAAGCTTAAGTTGTTGTCTTAGCTTGCATAACTGCAAAAATTATTTATTTGCTAATATTATTAAATGCCAGACATTTGGGAGTTCTGGCTGACCTCCCAAGGCTCTGATTTTCATGATGCAGTGACTATGCATTAGTCAAAAAAAAAGTAATTATTTTCTTAGTTCTGCCTTTTGATTTTATTTCCTGTCTGTTTTTTCCCCCATGTCCCTAAGGAGGTTGGTCTGTTTTCATTATGTTCATCACACTTCAAGAAAATGGGATAAAAATATATAAACACAGACATTATCATGCAATAAAATGAGGGAAGAACACTATCATACTACATTTCGGCAAATACAGTTTTCCCATGTTTCAATTAATTTTAATACCAGGGCAGCTTTGGTTTTAATTCATCATGGACTTCTTCAAGATTTGCTGTGCCATAGCTTGAGCTCACAAACTTAGAAAGTTCTCCATGAACCCACCCAAAAAATCCCATGTAGATATTTCAAATCCCAGTGAAATAGCTCTTGATGCTCTTTCATTGATGTATTCCCTCCCACATCCTGTATCTTCACTTGATGTTATATTCATAATATGCTTATGGAATCAAACTATCTCATATGCATGGATACATTCATATTTTCTTTTTTGCTGAATCACCTGAGAATTGCAATTCTTCTCCCTAGTAAACATCCTCATAGATCTGCATATGTTAAGAGACTCTGGACAAATCAACTACTGGGGTCCAAGACATAATAAAGAAAGCAGAACAAGTCTTAGCTCTGCCAGATTAAACAGAACTCATCCAAGAAAAAATCATTTAGTCATCACAGACACATAGCATATTTCAATTTTACTCAACGGAATTAGCATCCTCATCATTTCAGTTGGTACAGGAAAAATAAATTATTTGATGGAGCAGATCCAAGTGTATCTGTACCCACTGTTATTTAATTTGAGGCAATTTTTTATACAATAAGAACTCCAGTCACACTTTATTCCAATTCTGCTACATTAAGTAATGGATTTATTTCAGCTTGGTTTAAGCAAGAATATTATGCTGCTATTGGCAAAGCCTTTCTTTTGCTTTGACATCTCAAAAGCAGAATTTTTATTAGCCTAGGATGCCTCCTGTAGATGAGTTAGGAGCATCTGCTTTTATCAATAATCTGAATTTATCCTCTTTTTTAGTCTTAAGATTGAAATCAAGAGCAATAGCAATCATGCTTTGAAGCTCTTCATTCAATAACTTACAGCAATATCTAGGATTAACAGCTTCCACAATATTTTTTCCTTCCTATCACCTAACTTTAAGATAACAATGAATGCTATTTTCTTCATCACAGGTAAAATGCACATTAAGAAGCCATTTGGCATTGTGCTCAGAGCAGAAAAACTGCCAAGAATGAACAAATATGACCTGGGTCATCTTCTGACTTAATTAATGGAACCAGACAGAAAGGCCAGAGCCAAAGTAGAGAGTTCTGCTGGAGCCAGGCACCTCCAGAGCATGCTGAACTATTTCACAGTATGAGAAAACTGCCTATGAAGACAGACTTTCTGACTGAGGAGCTCTAATCTGAATTTCCACCTCAGCTTTGGGCACTCACTTACCAAAATGCAAGAGAAAATTGCTATGGCTTGGCATCACAGGTGCAAGCATCAAACTGCATCAGCCATGACCCTAGTGAGCAACAAGCAGGGAAGAACAGGGACTGTTTCATCCTCTCTCACTTTCATCATTCATGTAGAGAAAGTGCAGGTTCCTGGCTTCCTAGTTTAGTAAGATTAGTAATATGCTTTGAATTAAGAGTGACAAATCAGCATCTTAATCCTTATGCTTTAATTCTTCTTTATTTCTTCTGTCTGCTGTTACATATATACAGACTGCTGGTGCACCCTCACTTTAAGTAAAGTACCTAGCACAGGGTGCTAGTTTCATAAATGAATACCTAACCCAGAAAGAGAATACTTTTCTTTAAATTAGTTTGAGGCAAAACAATGCCCACATGATAATTACAGGGTGTTTGATTCATATTCCAACCTGAACTGGCAGTAACTATCCAGCATAGCTGAGGTATGATCTATGGCCTTATCCATAGGAAAATGCTACTTTTTAAGAGAAGTGTAGCAGTGGTATCATATATTGAAATATACCTCCACAGTAAAGCTAAAGACTCACTGATTCAGATGCTAATGAAGTCCAGGCAATTTCCAACTGCTTCAATTTCTTTCACTGCTAGCAGAATGAATCCCTTTGAAATGAAAAGAAACACCTACATTCTGTTGTAACCACCCAAATCTGAACAGACACCCATAGAACACAGAACTGATGTTATAGCAGAAAATCCCTCATAACGCTGCCTTTGAACAAGACCCAAACCAGTGGGGCTAGATTTAGAAGTTTCTACTCACCAGAGTAAAGTAAGAGTTTATATTCCAGCATGTATAAGGCTAAAAACCTATTGTAAAACTGCACCTGGGTAAATGTTACTATAAATTCACATTGCATATGTTGAATATATCGTGCACTGTCCAAAATCTGAAGAGACAGGAATATTACTCAAACACCAGGGCTCAGAAACACTGGCACTTTCAGCACATGAGAACCACTTAATCACTTAGCACTGTTCTCTCCTGTCCTCTTAAGCAGCTGTACCCAAGGCCTGGGACCATTTAGTCTTGTGCTGCCAGCAACTGGGACAACCCAAAATTTACCATCCAAATCACTGGCTGATTTCAGCCTCACCCTTGCTCCAAGTAAGAGCCCTGCCTATCCCTAAATACTACAGAAAGGGGACAGAAGATCTACACAAGCTCTTCAAACTGGTAAATACCATTTAGAGACATCAAAAAGCTCACTTCAGCCTTTGTCTGGAGAAAGAGCCATCCCCACTGTGAACCATCCAAGGCACAGGGTGATGGAGAGGTCAGAAAACCAATGTCTTGCTCATGAATAACCTGGCAGGATATTAATCTGTCTGTCAGAAGCAAAAGTGATGTCACTACTGTTCTAGCATGCAAGAAGGAGTTATTTGTCATCGCCTCTGCTTTGATCAGAACATGAAATTTACGCAGGAAGAAAAAACCCAAAACCACAGGCACAGGCACACAATCTCAGTGTTCCCCTACAAAATTCTCACAGGGCTGAGATTAAGTAATTAAATAGCAAATCACCGTTCCAGCCCATGGCTCCAATCTAAGAAGCACATTGACTGCTTGTCAGCAATGACAACAGACATTTGGGAAGCCAGGGGACCCTCCAAGCAGAGAGAGAACTGTGGGGACAGGCAAGGACATATTCTCTAACTCAAAGAAAAGTGGAAACTTCAATTCCCCCAGTGTACAAAACAGGATGGAAGATCTCAGTTTGCCAAGAGTTTTAAGGGAAGTTAAAAATGAGTTTAAAATCATTAGCTAAACACGTAAACATTCAGGGCAAAGATTGTATTATTCATAGTACTTTAAATGCTAACTATTCAAGATTTCACTTAATATATTTTTCCAGCAGTGAGATAATGGAATAATACCAAAACACAGTGTATGTTTATGATCTTTTAAGATTGTAATTTGTTTTGATTACATCAAACAGCATCTGCTCTGCTTTCGCTTTACTCAAAGCACCAAGAATGTACCTAATAATAATATCACTGTATTTTTAAATTTATCTTTCTGCACATTCATTAGAGTGAAATTCTTCCAAAACAAACTTGAAAATATAAAACAAAACATGAGGAGAAAGCTCAAAATCTG
Organism: Lonchura striata; assembly: GCF_050655825.1. NCBI lineage: Eukaryota > Metazoa > Chordata > Aves > Passeriformes > Estrildidae > Lonchura > Lonchura striata. The sequence goes on along the minus strand of NC_140705.1, from coordinate 77,109,883 downwards.
TCAAGAATATTGCACATTTGCATTTGTTTTACATTTTTGAGAAAAAAATTCCTCTGCTACACCTCAGACTCTGACTCATCTGTAGAGAAGTCCTAATCTTATGTTTATGTCATGCATTAGAGTAGTGATGCATTGGCTATGATCACTGTGGTGTACAATTTTTAATTTCCTAGCGGCAACATTTTTTATTGCGACTGAAGGGTTGTTTATAGTTGCAATTTGGAGATGCATTTTTGTTGTTCTTCTGGTCTTTTATTAATATACTGCCAGATAGCAGTCTATGATGGCCCATGCTGGGTTAGTGATAATGTTGTCTGCACTGGCAGGTCTACTGTGGCAGATTATGGGCATAAAATGGGTAGGGGGCAATCAACTTGTCAGGACATTTACAAATTTCAAATTGCTGTCGACACCCTTAATGACTTGTACGATGAAAAATATTGCTATGTCACTATATGTGGTCTGCATGAGGAATGATAATAGTTGGAGAAGATGGGCTGGGAGGGAGACATCCCTCATTAAAAATAAAGAGCTGTGATTTACATGAAAATTTGCCTATGGAACCAAAAGAAAGGCAAACACATTTAGATCTAAGTGGCTTTATTGGGGGACTTTACTGAACCAAGAGACCTTGCTAGCCTTACATAGACTCAGCTGCAGAAACATGTATCAGTCTTATACAACACCTAACAGAAAGCCACTGATTGTCCAATTCCTCCATCCCATATCAGTTTTCTGGGATACCTCACCTTTCATTGCTATCCTCTCTGAACTAAGGTGAGAGGGGGAAAATAATTCAGTCATGATAAAAGGTAGTAAGAAGAGAAGTTAAAAAAAAATATATAATTTCACCTGCTTTGAAAAAAAAAACTGAATTACACATTATCTGGATTACATTTATCCACACTCATTGTCTGAGTGGAAGCAACTGCTGAGAGACCCATCAGCATCACTGCTAACACCTTCCTCACCCAGCCCTTCTGCCTCTTCAGAGTTTTCAATCTTACTCCTGCCAGAAGCCAGATATAAGATCATGCGCTCCACACAACCTAATCCTTCCCTCTGGTGAGTACAAACTCTCCCCTGACCAGATCAGAGGTCTGTATTCTTAATGAGGGTGTTTTGGGTAAAAGAGCACAAGGTCACTTGCCTAAGAACGTTGGTGATGGTGATCACACACGTAGCTACACGGATTGCTTTTATCAACACATCAGTAAGCACTTCAGCAAAGTGGTTAAGTGTCATGTTAGATCACCCTTTGAGATGGCACATGAAAGATAAGAGAACTGCTCTGACAAAACCAGGATAGTAGTAGAACTGGGTATATAAGCCAGGTCTCTAGTACCAAACCTGTTTCTTATCCATGCAGGAGTGCTTTCTTCCTAGTCTGTTTTTTCCATACACAAGACCTACAGGATTTTTTTGATAGCATAAGGTTTTTGCAGTTTAACTTTATAATTACAAAAGAACAGTTTGAAAGGTACTGCCTGAAATATGATCATTTACCTCTTGTTTCAGTATACATTACCAGTACTGTTTTTCATAATCTTTGAAAATGTTAAAAATAAAAAGGGTAACAGTCTGAGCATCTGGTTTGTTATAAAATGGAATATGTTTACCTAAAAATGAAAGATTTACAAATGCCTTTAATGTTTTTATAGAAACTAGAAAATCACAAACCACTTGTGTCAGAGCTGTTAACATAGGAATCACATGGTTTTTCTCCATATATATGCAAAAACATATTTCCAGCAGAACAAAACCTGTTTTGACTTCAAATGAAATGAAAGTGATGGCAAAGTCTTTTGAAATCCAGGACAATTGCTTAGCCATGGACCAACAGAAACATGAAAGAATTACAAGATGTACCAAAATTCCTCATATTCTAAATCTTTACTTTCACTCACACTCACGTATTTCTTATATTTTGCTACATAAGAAGCCATCACAACACACATACTTCAACATTAATAAGTACTTATTAAAAATTACTTCAACTTCATCCCAAAAAAAACCACAAACCCAGTTATTTTGCTGTTTCTCCCTCCTTTCCTCTTTTTAAGCACTGTCACAGGAGGTCAGCAGATATTTGAAAGTGAGGACATTTTCTACAGAAGAAGTAGTCTTTATGAAGAAGTGATTTCATTCATTTGACATGACAAAAGTAGTTTAAATTTATAAATGCAAAAATTCCCATCACAATCAAGAAGCCAATGCACATATAAAGTTGCACGTGTAAAACCAACCTGAGTGCCATGTGCTTCTGGCATCTCAGTGAGGGCTAGATCCAGAGAGAGACTTGGATGTCTCCATTGGTCATCAGTAACATGGAAAGAATCAGCCTTCCATCATGATCATATACACCTACTGACAGTAAAGGAAGCATAGAGCAACCACAACTCTAATTAAGGCACACGGTCAAAACAGGGCAAAAGGATATCTTTTTCCATGAAGATCACCATTTGTTGCTAACAAGAATTTTCATACCTGGAACAAACTTTACCAAAATGAAAAATGAAAAAAAAAATTAAAAATAATAATTTCATCAATATACTCATTAAAAGCTTCAGTAACCTATGGCTGTTACTCTGAGCAGTATCTGAATTTGTTTATAATATTTTAAAAATTATTTATTTTTACCTATAGAACTTTGGAGCTCATATTGAGAAATACTTGAACTTACCAGAGTACCACGTTGGACTTGTGGGCAACCTACATTTCTTGCAGTCTAAAGAGTTTGTTTATAAACATTAAGGTAAGTAAACACATATGACAGCTTCACTTTAATCCAGTTTAGTTGTAAATATTAAAAACCATTCATGAAATCTTGACTTCAAGAATTAAAACCTGTTAATTGTCTCTGCTCTTATTTCTGATCACTAATACAAGACTCATGAGACTTGCATGTTTTGGGATATTTGTAAGAAAGAGCAGTTCATCAACATTAAAGTAGCATAACATCAACATTAAAGACATCTTCAGGAGATCTTTTAAAATATTTTTTAATACAGGCTGCACTGGTTCTTGGTAATAACAAGCGGTAAGATGGATGAACTTATCGTCACCTGATTTCAGCTGTCTCACAGTTTAATGGCTTATTAAAGTGAGAAATATAAGATTACTATAACATCAACATAGAGAAAGAATCCCGCATAAAAAAAAAAACCAAGTGCACTTGGTAGCACACAAGCTTTAGAGGAAAATAGGTGACTAGACACCTGATTTTTTGATGGATCACATTAGGTGAAATGAACCCTTTTCTGTCATTCTCCCCAACCAGATTTCAAATATTATCAGTTTCTGTGAATCCTGTGTTACTTGCTCCAGTATGGTAGGTAGCAGTATTGGTTTAGGAATTACAGCCTTTAAGAAATTGCTGGAATAGACTCAGGGATTGGTTTAGCTGCTGATAAAAGCAAGGAGAGAACAACACATTCATCTGGAGAGCTGGAATTTCTATGTCAGTGGTGGTGTTAGCATGCTAACATGCTAACCATTTGCCTCCAAAATTCTAGCTCAAGTAGATGTATTTCACAACTGTCTCGTAATACTCATAATATCTGAGCTCATTTTTCCGACACAAATTGGACAGAGCAAACTTATAAGAAATAATGCAAATACTCTTCCTGAAACCAGCAGCAGTAATAATGTCAACAAATGCTCACTAAAATAAGTAATCTACAGTGTGATACATGAAGGTTGCCACCTATCAGTAAGAGATCCTGAAAAGGCAAGGTTGAGCATTTAGTTTTTCTTCAGTTTCCATGGTTATTTTAAGCTCTTTAAATGACCTCTCTAGAGAAATTAAATTAAGCATAGAAATTTTTTTTCAATACAGCAAGCACCATGATTCAGAAAAGAATTGTGCTATCTGTAACTTCATTCAACACTAATATTCTTATACAATCATAACAGATACATAAATTATTTCATGGACATCCTGTTTCCTAGCATTTAGAATTAATATTTTATTAGTAATCACCTAAATACAATATATCAGGACTCCCAGTGAACTTGTGCTACACTGGAATGTACTAATAATGTTTGAAAATTCCTTACTGTAATTTCTGTCTATTAATTAAAACTGCCACCAGTACATCCCCACCCACCCCATTGTACACAGGAGAATTGATAATGTTGGTAACAAAAGAACTGATTCAGGATATAAGCAAAAGCAGAAGAAAAACTGTTCCCCTTCAAAAATGCCAAAAAATTACTGTTTTTCACATGTCTGAAGATATTTTCTATATTTATTTTCTCCTCTCATTAAGGATGTTGTTCTTTATTATTAATTAAATGAAAAACATCCACAGTCAGTGATTGAATTACTCCAAAGTACCTGCTTAAAAAGATCGATATTGATCAAACTAAAGGGTAGAAAGTACCACTAGCCTTCTTAATGTAAGTGATTTGGCTCAAGGAAGGTTTTGATCAAATTAAGTGGAGAATCTAATTAACCTGTGATTAAATTAAGTGGAGGGCAAGCTGTATAGGCATAAATCCTATACACATTCAGATGAAACTAATAGTAATGCACATATTTACAGAGACTGCCAAGGGAAAGCATGCAATAAATTCAGCAAAGAAAAAAAATGTCACGGAAAGAAAGGAAAAATAAAGCATGAAGGATTTAGAATACAGAAAGAAGATAAAGACAGCCACAGATAATGATTACCATTGGAAGAACATTAGCCAGACCTGGGAGATTAAAGACTGTGAATATGCTAAAGCATAATAAAAATTCTTCTAGATTAAAAATCTAAAGCAGTGCAAAACTCAGTGATTCATATTGAAATAGAATTCCAGATGCTACTAAACAGACTTTTGTACAAGGTCAAATTATATCTGCCAGTAGGTTGTACCTTATGGGCAGTGTGATGAGATCAGAGGTAGGGACAAGTTGCTGATTCTCAACACAGGCAAACAAACCCCATCCCATTCCTGCAGGCAGCAGACCACTGCTCCTTGAGAACTGGGATGTTTATGACTCTACACTCACTGAAGAGCCATTTGCAACAATTCAAACAGTCAGATATCCTTTCTTGCATGACCCAGTCTCTTGTAAGAGACCACTACCTTATTTCTTTCTCAGGGCTCTGAATAGTATTACTATAACCTCTTTCTGAAGAAGTCTGCACATTTTTCACCCACTGCCAAAATCCTATTACAGCAAAGCTGAACCAATAGAAGTCAGAGCTCTCTGCGACTCCACACCACCCAATTCTGAAACAAAATTATATGTCTTTAAAACAACCAGCTTCAATTAGCACTCCATTTAAAGGAATGAGAAAATCTTGAGCTGGATGCCAAGATAGGCAGAAATCCCAACAGTTTATTGCCTTTATCACATAAAGACTTGCCTTTTTTCTGAAGTTTTAGAGAAAGGATTGTTGACTTTGTGCAGCTTCAAAATAATAAGGTTTATGTATGTCTTTCACCCATATTAGACCATAATAATACCTTAATCTTGAGCCTGTTCAGATGATATCTTGAAATGCTGCTAGTTCTCCCTGTATTCAATCTGGGGCACTTACACAAACTTTGTTTAAGCATTGTTGATGCATTCAATAGATTTAGAAAAGTGTGGAAAAATAATTGGTTACAAATTATTCAAGAACAATAAACACAAACAATAAGATGGCATTATAGAATAATAGATGGCAATATAGAATAATTAATGGCATTATAGAATTTCTGTATTTCTGCCAGCTACTTGCTAGCTGCAAGAGATTACATACAAGAGCCATTCCAAATGTAGCAGTTCCATTCTACTAAGGCAGTTGAAATTTTTTAGAGACAAAATTCTCGACTAGTTGTCTTTTCTTGCTAGACAAATATTGACTTCCTGGAAGTGCAGGAGAATCATCTAGAAGATACAAGCCCCATAGTATTTCAGAGCTCAGTGAGACACCTCTGTGTCTTTTCAAAACCTACCTGTTCAAAGACCATAGGCAATTACCTTGGTCTCAAGTTTTATGTAGCAACTCTACTTCTGCATCTATCGACAATTTTCCACAGTTTTGAAGTCTTGTAAAAATACAGCAATTTCTGAGAAACAGAAAAATAAAGCTCACAAAGCTACAAATCCAGCTAGCCAGCATCATTGCCAAACCTCAAAACCTGACATGTTTCATTACATAAACCTTACAGTGTTCCAGTAACACATTAGTATGAATTTTAGTTACATTTTCTGAATACTAATGATTTCTTGTTTAAGCCAGTAACCAGTAACAGGTAGGTTTTTTTTTTTTCCTTTTTCAGCCAAAGATATTTACTTCTACGAAAATAGCCTCCGATCTCTGTTATCTCTTAAGTATCAACAATTATGCAGTGAAGATATTAATTTTCTTTTAACAGGCATGGAATTATATAGCTGTCTGCTGTCAGCTGTTTTATGCTACTGGAACAATGAATTAACCTTGCTTCATGCTGGCAAGTATGTATAATTAAATATTATATCAAGAGCATGCCTTTCTTAACTCAGATGATTGCAAAAACTTTGCATCATAAAACCTTTTAAAGCAGTTTAATCTTCTTTAACTGTATGAAGTAGCATATTTTTTTATATATAGTACTTCTTCATTTCTGTACATCTAATAGTAACAATAACTTAACACAAAGTGTAATAATATTTTTCACTTCATCTCATGTGTGTTACAGAACTTGTTGCAGCATCTTCAGTCCCCTTTGACAGTCCTGTTTGTTTCTTCTCTATAATTCATTATATTCCAAATAAAATTGGTGGGTACCCTGCCAACAATCAGGAACATTGGAAGTTCCCACTAAGACCTCTGGTTTTCCACTGCATTGCACATAATCATGGTTTCCATGACCTTCATGACATTTTACCATGTGCCCTGAAACAGGGAGGAAAGCTAGATAACAAATCTAAGGAAATGGCTCAAACTAAAACCATTATTTATCTAGGTTCTCATGACAGCCATAGATGAATGGATACACAATTTCTCTATTTAACTTTTCAGACAGATTTTGTTCAGACCATTGAATTTTAACTCCTTGTTCCTCAGAAGGTATTCATTTTTCTGTCTAATTTCAAACTAAAGGGCATGTAGAAACATTCTTGCAATTTCTTTCAGTTTATTCTCACTGAAAAAAAACCAAACCAGGTGTTAATAGCAACACTAGGTCAATAAAGAGTGCATCGGCTCCTTCAGTGGAGAGCAGTGCTCTGAAAATTCCTGATGCTTTTATTCATTCTTATGTCTTACACTATTATCTCTACCCGTGGAGAATAATCAGCCCCATATCCTGCTGCTTAGTGTTATACACACTTAACACTGCTACACCTCAGTGCAAGGGATTTGATGTTTATTCTGTAGGCAACTTGAACTCACCTACCAGGTTTGGGGTTTTTTTCCCAAGTATTTATAAGCAGCTGTGTGTACTAGCAAGTTAGCTGTACCTATGGCATTCTAACTCTGCATACAAAGCATCTGTTTCTTAGGAGGCAGAAGGACTTTTTTCTGTGTTTCTTTCTACATCTTTTCAAGGAGGGGCTAGAAGCATCAAAACAAAGGCTAATTTTGAGAAATAATCATTCACTCGCTTAGCATGTTCCTAATCTATAGCTCACTTTGAGAACAGTCTTTAATATAACATTCCCAAAGAATACCTAATTCAGGGAAAATGGTGAGGAATCAGTACTGAGTAAAGTCTATATATTCTTCTTCCCTCATCCGTGCTTAGATGAAAAAAAAGTTAAATATTTTTTCTATATTACTAATTAATAAAGAATTTCAGCACATTTTTAAATTGAAAGTGATGATCTCAAGCCAAAGGTTTCTCCTCGATTACAACCTTCTGCTGCTCCCCTCAGGAATGCTGATTTTACCTTGAGTATCTGACCTTTCTCTGTTCTGGACAGAAAATTTCTGGTCAAAGAAATTCTGCAATTCCTCTCTCCTTATAATAAGCAGCCTCCTTGCTCACCAGATGAATGGACAATAGGAAGATTACTGAAGAACTGCTTGCCTGAGATCCTATACCAGGGGTTCTAGATGCTTCTGCCAAGCAGAAGGAGCAGATGCATGGAAAAACCTGTGGTCAAGGCAGAAGTCCAGGAAATAAGGATTCTTTTCTTTTTTGGAGTTAGATGTGGCTAGATTTCCATAAGAATAGTATCTGACTCAAACAAGATAATCTTTCTGACATAAAGTGGAGAGGTTGTTCAGTTTTCCAAACAATCACAGAAGTGTTTTCTATCACTTCATAATTGAATGATTTTTCTTTAAAATTCATTCTCTAAAAACAAACAAGGTTCATTTTTCATTCATTGAGCCTTTTTAAATTTTAAATTTGTTTTATGTATTTCAAAAATATAGTGGAAGAAATGAAAATTCCAGGCCTACTAGTAAAATCTTTGCAAAGCTGTGAAAAATTACACTGAAGGGCAGGTCATTACTAAGAGCTTCCAGAATAAAAATTCTTACTACAGGTTCCATAACCAATAAGTGCTTATGTTTTGACATCTCTCTATCAGTTATGTCAAAAAAAATGCTGCTCAATGAATTGTGAGTTAGAGAGACCTAGGAAATAATTGCTGCCATGATAACTTTTACTAAGAACAGTAATTTTCTTAACATTAGAAACTAAAATCAAACTATTTCAGTACAAATTTATATAGAGGATAGTAAAATATTTTACTAAAGATTCCTTCTGTGCATTCTGTTTCAAGTCCTGGGCTATATATTCCCCTTCTTTCTGAGACAGAAGTCAATGGAAATTGCATATAAAGAACTAGGACAATATCCTGGCCTCTAAGGAGTCTGGATGCCCCAGGCAACCTGGAAATCATCCATCCTTCCTTGTTTATAGTCTCTCATACAGCAGAGATACTAAATGTTACACAGATTTTAATATGCCGGTTCACATACATCTCTAAAGAATATGGATGTAATTGGCAATTGCCTAAGAAAATATATGAAACTAAAATACACCCAAACTCATCAAAAAGCATGACAGAAAACTTCAAATATTTGTTTTATTTTCTAAATGTGCTCCTCAAGCAGAATTGTGCTAGATGCTAGACAGCATGGGACAAAGATCAAAAATTCTTTGGTTTAGGATTAAGTTTCATAAAAAGATTGCCTTTCACTTGCACCTCACTGAAGGACAAGGTGGACCCACAAGCAAGAGAGGTCTCTTCTCATTATTACACCTCACATAATGCAACCCTGTGACCTGATTTAGCAAGCTGAGTGATTCATTTAACACCTCTTTACTTGGCTAAGTGCCACACAGAGATACCTTGGCTGCTGCTTGAAGGACATGGTTTCTATACCAGACACTTTGTTAGGCAGAATGAGCACTGGGTCATAGCAAAGGGTCAGTCAGGCCAGTGGCCTCTTTCAGGCAGTGGTCAGCAGCATAAACCTAGGAAACTTCAGAGGCACATAAGTATTTCAGGTCCAGAATAAACTCTCATCCACCAGTGATGTGAGGGGTCAGGACTTTCAAGCCAGTGTGGCATCTTTGGCTTCCACAGTTCTCTGTAATCTTTTATCCCAGGAGTTTGTGCAGCTGTTTTTCAAACTAGCACAAAGCCAAGAATCCAGGGACATTGTGCTGTCCAGTGCGCTGTGTTAATCATTCTTTGTTCACATAGAAATAAAAGTAAAATATCCTTTGACCACATGCATAGAGAGACCTAAAGTAGGAGGGAGTTGGATATGAAATTCCTGAAATGACTGTTTTCATACCCACTGTTCTAAAGTAAATATTTCTACATGTCATTACAAAAGACAAAAGGACAGAGAGGGCTGAGAACTCTTGTCCACAGGAGGGAAATAAGTTCACAACTTAAAAGGTGGGTTTATCTCTTTTGTTTGTAGAGTCAGAACTGTCACCATTTCTAACAGTAACATCAAATTAAAACCAAAGAAATTAAAAATAGTTTCATTTAAACCTAATTATATCATTAAATACAATTATTTGTATTACAGAAAAGGTTAATATCATAGCAACTTATTGAAAGAATTTCTGTGAGCCTCATCAGGAAAGTTAATTTAGATACCATATGAAGCACAAGAAAAATCCCTGTGATACATTTGTCTGTATAACGTAGAGTTTTCAAGGTTATTCTTTTCATATGTCTTAACAGAGGTGAGTGCTGGTAACTGGAAAACTAAATATACTTTGAGATTTATGAATTCAGTAATTGCATTTTGGTGCTAATTAAAAGCAAAGCCAAGAAGAATATTTCAGAAGGGGATAACAAAAGTGTCTTTAGAATACACATGCATGTGTAATATATCGTGCATATATAATACCACTATTTAGAATTTCTCTGCCTGTTGTCTGAGGAGATGCACATGCAGACCTCCAGCAACAGAGCTTTTCATGACTTCACATGCTGCCATTCCCCCTGTTTGGTGGGGCTACAGTACACCAATCAATTCATTATGTAATACAATATTCTAGACATGGCCAAGAAGAAATTAAGAACCAGAAAAGCTAAAGTGGATTCTTGATTTTGACTCATATAAAGCACAACAAAGTTAAAATGCAAAGGTTGCTACTTGTAAGACTTAGAAGGGTTTGGGAAGCCAGTTCTAGATTCCAGATTTGTGCAGTAAGAGACTGGAAAAATCAAGAAACAGAACAAGAGAAAGGTAAAAAGTCTACTAGTAAGGGAAAACAAATGAAGAAGAAACTCAAGGAAAACTATAATAGGACCTAGGAAACTTAAATTGCATTCTCCAGACAGATGAGATTCATGTATATTAATAATAACCTCTGAGTAGAAGGAGAACTATTAGGGTAGTGGTTTCGATAAGTTTTCTGTGTTAGTAACAGGTCGTATCTACTTACCACCATGATGTATGTTCAAATTGTACATGAGCCTCACATTTTCTGCCAAAAAGAGTGCAAAACTGTCTCAAATATTCACAAAAAGGATGAGAAAAAAAGCCTGTAAGGATATTCCAAGAATCATATGTATATAGAATCTTATTTAGGGGAACATACTAACTTATGTCTGTTTCACAATCATTCACAACATCATGGCAACAAACTGTTTGCCTTTTCATCTGCTTTCCCTTTTATTTCCTTGTTGCTGGCTGTAATCACCTCCAGGCAAATGGAGGTATTATAGCAGACTTTTCATCTTTACTGGTATTATGTTTATATTTTAAAGAAATGGTTTTGAACTAGGAGCAGTAATGGATGAAAGAGCAAAGTTGAATACGGGGGAAAATAGCACCATAGTAGAGAAGAAAGCTAAATGGGAGGGTAAAGATGACCTTATTTGTTCAAAAAGCATTATGGGTTGCTTTTCATTCTTTCTTGGCCAGATATTCAAATAATTAATGTTTTTAATTTTCTTTTCTCATTTCAGACTTTTAGTGTCTATATAAGTATAGGAAATAAAGAAAAAAAAACCAAAAAAACCCATTTAAAAAATAAAAAAATAAAGAACAGCAAAAACCACAAACCCCTACAATATTTTTTCATTGTCCTAACAAAAAAAAAAAATTATATGTCCATTTCCTCTTTTTGAGAGACTAGTTCTTACACAAGATGAAAAATTGCCTTTCTGCAAAATAACTTCACAAACAATAATGTAAAGGTACAAAATATCAAGGAAAAGCACAACCGTAATACAAAAAAATGTTGCAGTAGATGTTGCTTGAAATTGACATTCTAATTTCTTTTGATCTTTGCCACTTCTTAAAAACACATACTAAATTCTAGTCCAGTTTTAAAACTGTGTAGTAACTGAAGATGGGAAGGCCATCCAGGCAGAGGGATACTATCTGACATAAAAGTATAGTCAATATCACTCTTTATGTAAGTTTGGAATGTTGAATCAGAGCTCACTTGTATATGAAGATACAGAAAATGTAAGTGAATTTTTTCATATTAACTTATCACACAGACTGAGGAATGTGATTGTTGCCTTCTATTGGTTATGAGGGTGGGACAAACCAGTCATGAAATGAAACTTGCTTGAAAGAAATAGCCAATTCAATGGAAAATGTGTTGTAATCACAACCTCATCTAGCTACTATATATGCACCGAAAACATGAAACAAAGAACATAGAGAGGGTCCATCAGGCAACACAATACGTAACAAAGGTGAAATCGAACTTGTTTTTCCCTTTGTGCAGAAGGAAAATATGTTAAAATATGTATAGGTATTTATTGCAAAAGACATCATTAAGAAAAGCTTGAATTTACCTAGTACTAATCATCCCAATCAGACTCAACTTAGACCTCTTAAAAACATAATTAAAATAAAATATCACCACATTACAATGGTATTTTCACATTGCAGTGTTCAGAGTATGAATTCATTCCTTGCTGGCAAGAATACACTTTGACATTTTTGAGAAACATAGTTTTAATCTTATACACTATAAAGATTGCATTAAAAAAAACCCTACACGTTTTCCTACAAGTGGCAAAGAGGCTTGAGTTAGAGGATTGTTAATTAGAGTTAGGAGCCATGTCAAATCCCTCATGGACCAACACAGTGCTGAGGCAATGATAATATTCATTGGCCATGGTTAAATATTGTCCATTGTCCAACTTCGCTCTGCTGTTTATTTATTTGATTAACAAAAACAATTTGCTTGGTAGAAATACCTGACCTGTTGTGAATGTTTCCCTGCTTTCTGGATTTTGTTGGGATTTTTCTTTCTTTCTATTATATAATGCAACATCTGCAGCAAGTTCTTTCAAACACAAAAAGACCTTGTAATTAAAAGTGTCCTAGTGAAGATATATGTTTAATAAGTTTATTTTTTTCATTTTAGCAGAACATTCATAATTAGGGTGTACATCTTTCTCACTAGCATTTTCAACTGCAACAGCTATAAGAGCAGATTCCCCCATGTGGCAAAGTCAGTCCCAGTCTCTCATGGTATTCCTAGTTTATGAAAACTGGGGGATTTTCAGAAGGATTTTTCTTTAGCAACTCTGTTTGAAACAGTAAAACCATATCTCTTTCCCCATCTCAACAACATTTTAAGATTCTTTATTTTTCAGTTGATTACAATGAGGACTGATGGGTAAAGAAGAAATTACCTGAAAATTGTGTCTTGTGGTGTTTTGCAGAAGGCAGGTATGAATCATGTACTCAGCCCAGTGGAAACCAAAGCAGTCCTTGGCAGGGATATTACTTCCTGTCAGCTACAGCACAGAATTTGGCACACTAGAACAAGCCCCAGCCTCATATAAGAGCCAGAACATGCTGTATCAGGGCAGAGGTATGCAACACAAATGTCCAGGAACATGGGATGGTCTATGGAGCCACCACCCACGTAAGTCCTTCCCTTTTTCGTTGACTTTTTGAAGAATTCACTAAATAGCTCCACTGTGTTTGGGTTTTTTTTATGCTGCCATCATCTAGGTTTTTGTTCTGTTACGCATTATAGTGTGATCCATGACTCTCTCTCAGGGACTATAAAAAAAAATCAAATATCTTTTTTCTCAAGTAGCAGGGCAGTTGGTACTTCCGACCCTTTTAATCGGGTTATCAGCAAAAGGAACATCAAGGTTGCTTTATGGTTTCAGCTCATTCCCAATGTGATGATAATATATTTAAAGATAAATATGAGAACAGCCCAGAGGAAAAAAAAGGTTGAGCTGTGATCCTCCCAAGATACAGGAGCTTGATTTCAAACATATGGACAATAGGCAAGAAATGGGGAAAAACCACTGAAAACTAAGGACGCAGCAAAAACCTGAAAGAGCTTTTCTAAAGCTGACTAATTTAATAATCCATATTATATTTTTGTACACAATTGTTGCTGTCAGTTTATTTCCCCAGGATTTTTGTGGATTTCCAGTTAAAAACCACCTATCATTACAGGTGTCCTACAACTCAGCCTGAATAAAAAGGTGCTGTGAAATACTATAAGTGAGGCATCATGTTTTTTACACTATAAATGACCTGTTTTAGACTAAACAAGGGATGAACAGTAAGCTTCAATGAAATGCAGCAATTTCTTTTCCCCTCTGGCTGCTCATGCCATAGAGCATGATGACAGAGAAAATGACAAGTGAGTCACTAAAACAACATTATGGGAATTGACAGAGATTGAGACAGTCATATTTTTCTCTAAAAGATGCAGTCTACGTTTATCTGACTGGGCTGGAGTTGACGAGTTTAGGTACCTGCAGGCTCACATCTGGTTATGTTCTAATCTAAATTCCAATTAGGTTATTGATTCTGTTTGTATAAGAACACAGGTGAAGCTGGGTGGGCTTTACAAACTAAATTTTAGCCTGAACCATGCTAGAAGTGGCTGCTTATCCCACGTATAATGTTATATGCAGTTGCTATGGAATATGGCTATGCCTATTACATATATTGCTGGCTCTCTGGAGATTAATGGTTCTACAGTACTAACTCCAGAGATTTATAACTCTTGGCAATTTTATGGCCCACCTTAAATAGTTGACCTCTGTAAAAAAACCAGCCTGTACTTAGAACAGTATGTAATGGCAAGAGCTTCTTTACAGAGTTTTTATAGAGCACTGGGTATCAGCTGACAATTCACTTTGAGAAAAATATCAGAGCCACCAAGGAGGGGAAAAAAACCCCAACAAGTGACAACCGTGCAATAGCCTCTGCAGAGGCCTCTTTTGTCCCACTGCATAACAGCAGATCAACAGTGTAATTCCAAACAACATTGAAAAAGTCATCTTAATATTTGTATGCTTCTCTGTAATCACTCCTTTCTTCATGAGGGTGAAAGTCCTGTTAAAAATGGAACTGAGTAAGCTACTAACAAATGGAACTCTCAACAAGTAAAAGCAATTAAAACAGTGTAAGACTGAGTAGAGCCAGTGCTGATGGAGGCCAATGTATAGACCTTTTTCTTGAGGAGAGTATTACAACAGAAAGCTATATGATGAGGGGTGAAGGAGCAATGTACATTTTCACACCCTCCCATTTTTTAGCATAGAAGTTTTGTGTCTGTGTAGCTGATTCTCATTTCATAAAATCCTTCTCCCAGGGACTGATATTTGTACCAGCACTCTCACAACACATATAGAAACCCAGGGACCATATAAAGCTAAAAGGCAGGGGGCAAGGTGACCATGAAGACCTACAGTCTGGATTGTTTTCTATATTTGACCACTTACAGCACAGAAAATTAAGATGAAAGACAATATCGATGCACACAGATTGGAGAGGTTAGGGCAAAACAAAAGAAATTTTAAGCTGAACGAATACACTGGAATTCACATAAGTTTCCTTTCAGGCTTTTCTGAAAGAATTGTGTTGGGAGGTTCTACCTAAAAGCCCATTATCAAGGAATTACTTTATTAAGTTACTCCTTCACACGTCTTCTAAAGTCTACCTTGAAGCATAGCCTGGCGTGATGCAAAGTGCTAGAAAGGCAGCTCAACAACCCATTCGCATCCAAGTACAGGGGTATAAGATAAAACTTGTAACACTTAACCAAGACTGGATTTAGGCTCCAGATAAAAGAAAGCAGAAAGATGACAGAAGACAAATTCAGTATCAGAGAGCAGGTTTGCAGATATTCCTATGGTTTTCATATGGTTTCCCTATGGACACTCTTTGAGAACAAAGGTTATAATAAAGCAAAGCAATTGCAGGAAATTGCTGTGAAGGAAACCAAATGCAGTCAGTGGAGAAAGGACTTGGCACCAAGATCAGTTCCAGCTGAGATGGAAAACGGCTCACAGAATGGTATACTAAGTTAACTTTGACATTGTTCTCTTGAAGTGCTGTAATGTATGTCATTATCCACTGATATTAATGAGTTCAAGAACAATTGAAAACAGTGTACTGTGCGTCAGCATCATACTTTTAATCTGGAATGCTTATGGGACCACCATAAATCTATTATTTGATGAAAGACAAGGGTTTTGCAGAAGTAATTTCTATGTAACTTCTCATCAGGTAAAACACAATGAATACCTCAAAGTTTTTTATTACACTCTTTATGGACTTGTTAGGATGCATAGAGTGCATCCTGAGGGCAAAACTGCTGGCATCTCTTCCATCTCTACAGATGGTATCAGCTGTCTCTGGGAGCAAACAGCAGAATTTGAAATCAAATACTGCAAAGTAGGCCAATAAAAATGTTGATGCATGGAGATGTTTCAGGGTTGTTTGTTGGGTTTTTTTAATTTGTCCTGGGTTGTAAGATAAGCTTGTATTCCATTTGCCATCTGTCGAAGGCGAACCGGTTGGACAGGTTTTTTGTTATCTCTCTCAGAGACAATGGTTTGTGTATACACCTTTGACTGATTCAATGAAAGGCTGAAAAAATGTAACGCCGTGAGGGGTCCCACCCAGAGGGGGGAAGCAGCTCTCTCGCTCTCTCTTCGCGGGATTCCGGGAGAAGCAGCTCTCCCTCTTCTTTGCGGGACTCCGAGAGAAGCAGCTCTCCCTCTTCTTTGCGGGATTCCGAGAGAAGCAGCTCTCCCTCTTCTTTGCGGGACTCCGAGAGAAGCAGCTCTCTCTCTCTCTGCGCGGGATTCCCGGGGAAAGCAGCTCTCTCTCGCTCTCTCTTCGGCGGCACTCGCAGCGAAGCAGCCGGCGCGCGCAGAGGCGACGGCAGCGGAGCTCAGAGGCAACCCCGGCGCAGAGGAAGACCGGCCCCCACTGCCACCAGATCTTCAGAGGAAAATTATACCCTTCTAAAGATCACCACTTCAGCTGCAACTCATCAACTATTGCAAGGGAAAGCAATTGTCCCAGCAAAACCTGATACTGGCATTCCTCAGGTTCTAGACTTTTTCTTTCACTAGTTTTGTTTGTACCGATTGCATTTTCCTTTTTAAATTGTTGTCTAGTTTTTCTCCTAGTAAAGAATTGTTACTCCCACTCCCATATCTTTGCCTGAGAGCCTTTTAATTTAAAGATCCTCGTAATTCAGAGGGAGGGGGGGTTTGCCGTTCTCCATTGCACAGGAGGCTTTGCCCTCTTTCACAGACTCCTGTCTTGTCTAACCAAGACAGAATTTGGCGCATCAACGTGAGGCCCGAGGGCATTGAGAGGGAAAAAGGATTAACAGTTCTTAAGTAATTTGGTTTTGTTGTGTGTAAAAACATCTTCAGCATCACCATGTGGTCTAGTTTACCTTGGTTTGGGTGGCATGTGATCGTAGCTATACTTTTCCCATTTGCAGACCCTTATCTAAAAATGGGTCCTATGACTAAGGCTACGGTGTCTGTTATCAAGTTTGGCTTCTGGGTTAATTGGGTGAGGAATTCATGGATCTTTAATTTCCTCTGGAAGGCAGGTACATGGATTCATAGCTATCACACGTTAACTGTATGTTTTTGGGGTTACTTTAATAACGGTACCTACTGCGAGGAAATAGCACCTGGGCAAACTTTCTCTCAACCTTTTAACCATCTTTTTGGGTCTGTTCCACCAGTTCTCAAAGGGTTAAGATCCTTTATAAGTGCTAATGATACCATACAATGGGTGGTGTTGCTGATAGTCCTGTTATATTTAGCATTCAGAGATAAGGGAAGATTAACCTGGATAACTACCCTCACACCTACACCACAGACTCGAGATGCTGCTGCTCCAGAGCCTGACCCTGCCCCACAGCCCACCTCAGAAATGAACCGCCCAGATTGGGTGAGGGTTCTGGTTAAGGAGATACGAGAGATGCTGAAGGAGTGCATTTCCCCAGCTGGTGAGAAACCGGCCCTTTGCCTTGAGGAGGGACAGTCTAATAGTACAGCTGTGGAACCCACTAATGTTACAACTGTCCAGGTTCCAGCTGAACCACAAGGGCAGTCACGGTCAGCAGCAGTGGCCCCGGTAGAAACAAGGAAGTCTAAGGTGAAAGCAGAGCACCCTGCAGATAGGGACAGGAATGGAGGAACCTCACAACCCACAGGGGAGCCAGAGATTGCTATCATCACCGAGTCCCTGACGTACGAAAGTCTTCGCAATCTGCATAAAGACATTGTGCGACGAGGGCGTGAGGCTTATGCTACCTGGCTACTCCGGGTTTGGGATCTTATGGGTACAGGCGTGCAGCTGGACGGTGGTGAGGCAAGGAACTTGGGACCCTTGACCCAGGACTCGGGTATAAATCAGGTTTTTGTAAGGGAACCAGGGTCCCTTTCTCTCTGGGAGCGGCTCTTAATGAGTGTCAGGGAGAGGTTTATCCACAGAGAGAGAATGCAAGAGCACCATCATAGAATGCGCTGGAAGACCCTCGAGGAAGGGATCCAACAGCTGAGAGAAGTGGCAGTATTGGAGGTACTCTTTGGGAGGGATGGACGACACAATAATGACCCTGACAAGGTCAGGTGTACGGGACAAATGCTGTGGAGTCTGGCAAATCTTGGGCCATCTCAATACGCCACCTTCATTGCAACGATCAATGCTGACACCCACCGGGAGACAATAGGTTCTGTTGCCAACAAACTTAGGAATTATGAGAGTATGATTAATGGCCCAATGCAGGCTCATATCTCAGCTGTGATTAAGGAGTTTAAAGAGGAGATGAGGGAGGAGATAAGGAAGGTTAATACAGCACCCGTGAGAGTCACAGGCCCCAGAATCAGCACCCAACAATCCCCAGCTAGAGAGAGAGGGTACACCCCAAGGGCTAATCTGTGGTTCTTCCTGCGTGACCATGGGGAAGACATGGGGAGGTGGGATGGGAAACCCACCTCTGTCCTGGCAGCACGGGTCCGTCAACTCAAGGAGGGAAACTCTAACCGGGGGAGTTCCACCAAAGTGAAGGTAGCCTCAACCTCCCGTGACCAAGCTTGTGGGTACGATCTGTCAGACCCCCTTGAAGGGACCTCTAGTATGTATGCCCAGGGAAGGAATGATAACCAGTGTTAGAGGGGCCCTGTCTCTAGCCAGGGAGAGGCACGGGAAAACCGGATCTTCTGGACAGTGTGGATCCGATGGCCTGGCACATCAGAGCCACAAAAATATGATGCTTTAGTTGATACTGGTGCACAGTGTACTCTGATACCATCGGGACATGTGGGGGCAGAGCCTGTTTCCATTGCTGGTGTGACAGGGGGATCACAACAATTGACTCTGGTGGAAGCTGAGGTGAGCCTGACTGGGAAGGAGTGGAAGAAACACCCTATAGTGACTGGCCCAGATGCTCCGTGTATCCTAGGTATAGACTTCCTCCGGAACGGATATTACAAAGACCCAAAGGGACTCAGGTGGGCTTTTGGAATAGCCGCTGTAGAGGCAGAAGACATTAAGCAATTGAACACCTTGCCTGGACTGTCAGAAAACCCCTCTGCAGTAGGACTCCTAAGGGTGGAAGAACAACGCGTGCCAATTGCGACCTCGACAGTGCACCGCCGGCAGTATCGGACGGATCGAGATGCCGTGATCCCCATCCACAAAATGATTCGGGAGCTGGAGAGCCAAGGGGTGGTCAGCAAAACCCACTCACCCTTCAACAGCCCCATCTGGCCTGTGCGCAAATCTGACAAAGAATGGAGATTGACTGTGGACTATCGTGGCTTAAATGAAGTGACTCCACCGCTGAGCGCTGCTGTGCCGGACATGCTGGAACTCCAGTACGAGCTGGAGTCCAAGGCAGCAAAGTGGTATGCCACCATTGATATTGCTAATGCGTTTTTCTCCATTCCTCTGGCAGCAGAATGCAGGCCTCAGTTTGCTTTCACCTGGAGGGGCGTGCAGTACACCTGGAACCGACTGCCCCAGGGGTGGAAACACAGCCCCACCATCTGCCATGGACTGATCCAGGCTGCACTAGAAAAGGGTGAGGCTCCAGAACACCTGCAATACATTGATGACATCATTGTGTGGGGGAGCACAGCGGCAGAAGTGTTTGAGAAAGGTGAGAGGATCATCCAGATACTACTAGAAGCTGGCTTTGCCGTCAAGAAGAGCAAAGTCAAGGGACCTGCCCGAGAGATCCAGTTCCTGGGAGTGAAATGGCAAGATGGACGGCGCCAGATTCCCACTGAGGTCATCAACAAGATCACAGCTATGTCCCCACCAACCAGCAAAAAGGAAACACAAGCTTTCCTGGGTGCCATAGGTTTCTGGAGAATGCACATTCCTGAGTATAGCCAGATTGTGAGCCCTCTTTATCTGGTTACCCGAAAGAAGAATGATTTCCACTGGGGCCCTGAGAAGCAACAAGCCTTCACCCAGATCAAGCAGGAGATCGCTCATGCTGTAGCCCTTGGCCCAGTCAGAACGGGACCAGAGGTCAAGAATGTGCTCTACTCTGCAGCCGGGAACCATGGGTTGTCTTGGAGCCTTTGGCAGAAAGTGCCTGGGGAGACTCGAGGCCGACCACTGGGATTCTGGAGCCGAAGTTACAGAGGGTCTGAAGCCAACTACACTCCCACAGAGAAGGAAATCTTGGCTGCCTTTGAAGGAGTTCAAGCAGCCTCGGAAGTAATTGGCACAGAAACACAACTCCTCCTGGCACCCCGACTACCGGTGCTGGGGTGGATGTTTAAAAGAAAGGTTCCTACTACCCACCATGCCACTGACGCCACATGGAGCAAATGGATTGCCCTCATCACTCAACGCGCCCGTATTGGAAACCTGAATCGCCCTGAGATTTTGGAGATAATTACGAACTGGCCAGAAGGTGAAAACTTTGGTCTCACTGATGATGAGGAGCAGGTACAAGTGGCAAGGGCTGAAGAAGCTCCACCATACAACCAAGAAGATACTCTGCTGTGCCCTTAACCAGAATAGAGATAATAACCAAGGAAGAATTCTTGGTTGCACAAGACAGTCTCAATATAGTTTGAATTTTTTTACTAGATTTGGGAAACAAAAAAAAGCCAGAATGTCTTCAAAGTAAATTTTCAGACATAGCATACCCAGAACATGCAAACAAACAAATGAAATCCACTTATTGAAAAGACACCAGACTAAGACAAGGTGTTCAACTCAATATTACAGGTGACCCAGAGTTACTGTCCCCAGCATCTTTCCTGTATTTCCCCTTTGTTTCATCTATGGTCAGAATGTTTCATTTGCAACCCTGAACTATGTAAGCTTAAACTAAAAAATTAAAATGTATGTACTCGTTATGCTCATACTGTCTTCCCAGCTGGATCGCATTTCACATGAGGTGACGAATGTGGGTCTCCTATGATACATTCCATCTGAAAGAGCTTCAAAACAGATGTAGTCTGACTGAACGTAGAAAAAATAATAGAAAAGAGCATGCCAGGACCTCTCTCAAGTATCTTAACAAAATGATGATAGCCATTTGCAGTCATCCCAGACTTTAAAAGGCTGGCTCATGATTATCCCTGGCAGAAAAATTTACCTGCAAACATATGCACTTCATATATACTGGCAAATATAACCAAATACCTTGAAATAGGCCAATAATTAATCAGTGAAATTAATGCTGAAAACAGTTTTCAAGAGTTTGGGAGTTATGTCTTAAAGCTAAATTTAGTACTTAAACCAATATTCCAGCTGTGACAATGTGGCAACTGCCTGCACAGATGATTTGGCCAACACAGGAGGAATATGTGTAACTGTGGCCACCCTCAGGACAAAGCCAAAATCTTGATGAAGAAAAACCTGAGTAGGCCAGACTAACCTACAAGTTGAGCAAGCTAACAGAATTTTCATAGCACAGAACAAATCCCAAAATTAACAGAAATGTTTGTGGTTTACATTTATTGGGAAGAAATGGGTGATTAATTCATCAGATTAAAAAAAAAAAAAGTGACAACAAAAAAAAGTACAACACTTTATTGAATGGCTGCCTACAGTACTTTGCTTATTGCTTCCATGTATTTAGCAACCACTTAAAAATACAGCTAAGGAGCAAAATAGAGCTATATCCTATTTTGCTATGTTTTCACTTCTTGTTTAATACACCAATAGAGCCTTCTAATCCATTGCTTGGTCTAGATTTCCTTACAATTTAAAAAAATCACTGACACTTGGGGTATGGAAATAATAATGGAATGCTCTGAGGCAAACAGGGATTAATTGTAATAGTCAATTTTTCTGAGTATACTTAAAGTAGCAGCCACATGCTGCCTTATTCCATGAATCCAAGAGATTGTTTGAGCAGGCAGTGTTATATTACTCTGGGGTAGGAATGAAATCATGTGGGAGCAGCAAGCACAGCTCATGGAGAAAAATTACCATTTTATATTTATTACTTTGACTGGTTTAAGTGCCACAGGAATAGACTCTCTAATGCATTTGAGTGCAATTCCCCAACAATTTTACTCTGTTGCTTTGTAAACTATTTTTAGGGAAAGTCTCAGAAGACTTTTAAAGTCACAAGCCATTTGAATTGAAAAGGTTATTTTGGTGGTTTATCAAAAGGATATAAATACATCTTTCCAGATGAGATTGATTTTTCAAATTCAGGAAGAAGAACAGAACTTCAGGAGAAAAATTCCTGTTTTAAATTTGCACACCATTTTTGTGCCGTAAGCTCAAATATACTTCTTCAGCAGGCTTATAATAATTTTGGATTTCCATTGGTAACTTTACAGTATGAATTCTTCATGCTTTTAAAACATAATATTATTATAAGGAAACTACAGTATTGAACATACATAACTGCATAATTATACTGTTCACAAGCTAATAGCAAAAAAGCATAAGGATATTCTGTTTTAGAAGATGGAAGTTAAGGAAAAAGCAGAGCAGCAAAAGTTCAAGTCTCTAAAAGGATATTTAATCAAAACTACAATTTTTTCATTAAACAATAAGGTAATTACAGGTTCTTGACTGCCCTACTTTGCATCTTCACAGAGCCATAGATATTAGCCATAACCATTTGTTGGCATCCTCTTCTCCATCGTTCTGAAAACCTGAAATCTGAGTGTCCTGCATAAAAAGGTACCTTTCAGTTGCTAGCAACCTACTACAGATGGATTTTTGTGTTGATCTTCTAGCACAGGATAATTAATACTTTGAGAATGTATGTGCATTCTCCCTGTGTATGTAGTAACAGTTACACAATGAATAAACCACAGGATAAGGCTGAAAACTCTTTACTGATTTATGACATAATTAATAATAGCTCAGAGGTGCTTCCTGCTTATTTCAATAGTCTTTTCTATCTTAGTCACTAAATCTTGGGCTGCACACATTCCAAGGCAGAGCCAGAGTGTGACACCTCTGAACAAGGCCTCCTTTCCTAGCTGCCGTTTCAGTGGACACCAGCAAGCACCAGCTGCTGCCAAAACAACTGCTATGCTGCAATTTATGAAATACTTATAGAGTTTCTTAAAAGGAAAAACAGGCTCTCATAACAACTCAAAATCATTTCTGTGGGGAGCTTGCACACTCTCCCCTGAAATTGCCCAGGGTATCTTTAGTCTGCCCTGTAATGCTGCAGGAACAGGTGTGGGAGGAGCCAATACCCTTTTCTGGCCATTATACTATTACACCAGCATCAGGAGAAAAAGTGAGAAAGGCATTGACATCTAGCTGTCATTGTCCTGGAAAATTCTAACCCACCACAGTGACTCTAATCCAGAGTGCCATATTAGTCCATGCCATTTCATCACAAACTACCAGTTTCAAGCTCTGTTTTCTTTCTGAAAGCTGTATACAACAAGCAGCCAGCTCACTGTGTTCATCAGATGAGAACG
Organism: Lonchura striata; assembly: GCF_050655825.1. Classification (NCBI taxonomy): domain Eukaryota; kingdom Metazoa; phylum Chordata; class Aves; order Passeriformes; family Estrildidae; genus Lonchura; species Lonchura striata. The sequence goes on along the minus strand of NC_140705.1, from coordinate 77,086,305 downwards.
GCCATGCCAAATCATCAAGGTCATTGAGCCTTGTAGCATCTGATGGGAACTGTGTGATCACAGACAGATTGTAGAGTCTTTAAGACTGCAGTTGCCATTCATATGAAAAGACTTTTCAGTGGCTCTTCCCTCTCCTATCCCTTGGATAAATCTGTGAATTGATGCAAGGATTAGAAAAAGTTAAGCAACTTCTACTCCAGTAACACATACGCCACTCACAAACACACTTGAATGGTGATGGAGTTGTTGCATAACAGGTATTTGGAAGTGAATCACACTAAACAAATCAGTGTAGACCTAATGACTTTAGTGAATTACACTGTTTAAAGATAACTGTAGCTGTAATACACCAAATAATACAACACAATCAGCAAACATATTATTCTATTACTATTTTTGTTATTGAAGGCAAAGCTACCCCTGTTTTGTGAGATATATGAACTTTTTTTCCCCACATTTTGTACATAAAGACACACGTAAACTATCCTGGAATGGGATGAAACTCTGCATTAAATGCTTTCCAAAGAACACTTGACAATCTGCCCCAGTGTTTTATAGCTGGCCAAATCCTCCTCTCACTGCTTTTATTCACTGTCCAATTTTCTGTAATTGGATTACTCCTCAAGGAATGAAAAGGAGGTCTTCAGCTATTGTGTCAAAAAAGTACAGGGTCTTCACCACTAGCATCTTCAAAGCTGCATGGATTTAGCAACATTAAGAAAGAAAAGGATCTTCTAGATTTTATCCTTCATTCCAGTGAGAGTTACAGTTATACAGAAACAATTCCAACACTTGCAACATTGTTGATTTTTTTTCTTTAAGTGATATGATATATAGCTGACCACAAGGGAAAAGCATAGCAATTAACTGAAAGCAAATTCAAGAAAACACCACTGCTTCTAATGAACCAAACAAAAAGGTTAAGCAGTACCCATTAAAGAAGTAATGTCAACACACTCATTTTCAATGCCCCCATCCCCAAATCAGCTCCAGAAAACTGTAAAAACATAAGTCAGAAATAACTCAGATGAGTCAGAAAAGTAATTTTTTTCTGTCTTACTTTCCGTCCCAGCCCCAGATATATTCAGGTAAAAACAAAGCCACATTATGATGAAATCAACAGCTTGCAAATGAGAAAATCAAAGGATAATACAGAGATCTCTGCAAAGATCAACAGCAGACCTTGCCTTTAGGAAACCTCTCTCCTTCCAAACTCCAGAAACTGCATGCAGTGAACTACAGCCACTTGCTACTTAGGGATAAGAACAGAAGTCAAAAGAAAAATCACAGCAATGACAGTAGATGCTGATAAATAATGAGTCCTACCACAGCACTGTCTCAGCTAGGAAGAGGAGAAGGACACTCATGTCAAATACCTGCCTTGGAAAAAGACACTTCAGACATTTCTACAGCTGCTTTCTTCTCATCATTTCCCACTTAATATCTGTAACTATGGGAACACAAAAGAAAACCAAAGATTTAGGGAAGCAGGGACTGAGAAGCAAGACATCAATAGTTTCTCACAGAGATGAAAAGACAGACCAGCAAGATCAAATCTAACCAAGAAATAAATCGCATGTGGCAGTTCAGTAATGGTCATATATACATCTTTGGCACAGTGTTTAACCCATAAATACAGAGTCCTAGGTTTTAAATAAGGTAGAAACTTGGCCACATTTGCTTCATCTACAAATAACAATGAAGAATTAGTTCTAAATAGACAGCCCATAGACATTTTCACTTGCCACAGAAATGCACAATCTCCATTCAGTGTCACTGGCTTTTATCTAAGGTTTGCTGCTGGTTACCTCATTAAGCACTGGCTTCTGAAATATTTTGCATCCACTGTATTCTGTAGCAGAGCAGTTAAATTTGTCACACTTGAAAGAGAATGTTGGAAGTATTATCTTGCTATTTGGCCAATTAAAAAAAAATCTTTTCTTTATGCAGAATGAAAGAAGAAAAGTCAGATAAAATTCAGAACCCCCTTTTAAACTGATTCTGAGAAAAAGTTTTTGGTATCAGATAAGAAAAGAAAACACCAAGACACAAGATTAATTTACATATTTAGTGTCATCAAGAAAATACTTTTCACTGGTTGATATTATGTGACCACATTTCAAGAAGTGGCTTTTCCTCTCAGCTTCAAAGAAAGAGAAAAATGGAAGAATGAACTTTTCTCTTTGCTTTAAGTCCATGCCTACTTCAAACACAGCTTTCTTTATGAAATGCTGAGCTCACTTTTAGATTATAAAATTAAGCACTTAATACTTCCTCCCCAAAACAATACATAATTCTGAACACTTTTCTTTGGTGAAATGCATATATTTTTCAAAATTAAAATACTACTATGGGTTTAAACAGAGAGACTGGAAAATTTCACACTTAAAAGAATATGTCCTGGGAAAGTGGAAAGAAAGTTGCAAAGAATGTTCAGCCTCATCTTTTAGCCTTAAATTATGGGGATCTCCTCTGATTCCAGATGAAGTCAATAGACTGACAGGTAACATAGTTAACAAGGGAAAAATAATAATCAAACAAAACCAAAGCACAATGCACTAAATCTTTCATTGATTGTCTAAGCTCATTACAGAGCTTGACCATTCTGGCCTCAAAATAGTTTGGTTTCTCTGATGAGACATAAAGTCAAACCTACAGTGAAAGTGCTAACCAAATGGATAACAGACTGGCAATGAGGGGATGCCTGCTCTCATAAGGCTGACAACACTACATTGTCAGTGACCATTTTCATCCCTGCAAGCAGTTCCAAAGCTTTGCTTGACTGCTTCATTTTCAGTTTAATCCATGCTGAAATGAAGATTTTCTCAGTACACATGGTTTTCAGCACATGTTTTCTTAGATTCAGCCTCTGGCCACAGTCATCTCTCTTTGGTGACTGATAGTTCAAGCTTCAGGTGTTAAATAAAGAATTTGGATAAGGTCATTTCTGCCTCCTCACCCTCCCTACCTGTGCAGCCTCTGATATGTAACTTACCTGAAGAACTGAATGGCAGCCTCTAACCACAAGGAAAAAAAAAAAAAAAAAAAAAGGATGGTCAGTAGACCCTGTTGTGCTTGATTCATGAGCCACTTAACAAGTGCTCTGGTAAAACCTCAATTCATTTCTTTAGGCCTATTTCTTATTTCCTACAGCACAATCTGTCTTATGGCTCAGTCAGCCCCATGAGGCAAACCCTGGCAGTCCCATCTCCCAGCCCATGCAAGTACAAGGAGGAGGAGGAGACGAGTTGCAGACACTGCCAGTCAGCCCAAGGAACATACGAAGCATCCAAGTGCTCAGTGTCAGGCACCAGAAACAACCTGCACTCTCACGCTGACTCAGTCTCAGGTGCCTGCAGTCAGACACCAGCTCAGGAGGACAGGGAAGGACAGAGCAGCTTTCACTGGCTCTCAGTGGACACTGAGTGGACACTGCCCAAGATCCCTAAGTCAGCACTGATGAAGAAATACCTTGAGTGCCTCCCAGATCAATCAGCACAGCAACCTGCTTTGGCAAGTGCCACTGAACACACACAGGCTTATTTCCACAGGAAAATATTTTAACTGTGCACGCGGGTGAGCAGTTTGTAAAACTGCCAGTGGATAATGCAGCCAGTACCACTAATGTGATCACAAAATCCCATGATGGTAAGAATTTTATATGAAAAAAATGTAGTCAAAATCAATTAGAAAATTAAAAATGTATGCCTCGGAATTCCAAATAGATGCGCAATTTTACATACGAAAGTCCCACAGAATGGATGAGACTGAATTTTCAAGAGCCTTTTATAAAACCAATAAAAAATAGCTAGAGTAAAGGCTGGCCAATTTGTGGTGTTTGGGGGATATACTTATATCCCTTTGCAGACTGCTTCTGATTTTTATTGAATTTTCCATGTTATTAACAGACTTATCCTTCTCAAGAAAAAACACTACTCTTTTGAATGGGCCTGAAATCAAAACTCAAACCAATGGCTGGGGAAGTCCCTGCAGAAAGTGAACAAGCAGGGTAGTGGAAAGAGTCTATCTCCACCTCCTAGCAGGAGCCAGAGCTTACAGCCCTTTTGGCAGACACCTCAATTGGGGGCAGCAGGCTGTGCTCCCGTGTGTGAGCTGCAGGGAGGGTGGGCAGGCACTGAGTGTCTGTACCTGTGCTGAGAGGAGCACAGGCTGGAGGGTGGCTTGTGAAGAAGAGCAGGGGAGGAAATCACATCCACCAGCCTTTCTCAGCTTCCTGCCTCACAGTGATCCATCCCCCAGCTAGAGCACAAGAACACACAGCAGCCCTGCTTCTGCACGTGGCTTTTGGGGCAGTCCCAGCACACACTGGTGACAGTGGCCACCTCTTTGCAGGATGGGCTAAAGCTGAAATCCTAAGGGGTTGGGACATTAATCATAGAATACGTTGAGTTGGAAGGGACTCATCAGGATCATCATGTGGGTCTCAAATTCAGTCAAAGAGAGAAACTGAGTTTCTAGCCAGGCAGAAGCCTGGAAAAGAGTTAGAGAAGAATGTAAACAATTCTTTATCTCTCTTGTTATTCACATTGTTTATAGTTAAGTTCTATCACTGTGCATCAAGCACTTTGCATCAATAGTGTAAGTTATTTTCACTTCAGGACCAATGGATTTGGTCCTTGCGGAGCTCTGTATAAAAGAGCGGTGTATTTTGAATAAACCAGAGTTTTACTCTCAGCAGCCTTCTGACTCAGTCTTCTCATTCCTGTCCTGCCTCGACAGCAACTTCATCAGGTCTATGTGTATCATCAAGACGTGGATAAACAACTTAGATAACATGATTAATCTGTATACACACACACACACTCACACACACACACACACACACACACACACACACACACACACACATATATATCTATATCTATTTATATGCTTTTTTTCACAGCAAATATTTTGCCTATTAGATGACTTCACCAAAAGAAAATCAGGGCCAGATACTGGGATCAAGGCATTACTCACATGGACAGTTTCTGACCCTTTTTGCTCAGGACCTGGCATTTTAACTGATGTATTCAGATGAATTAGGGCTGTGGTTCACAAACGGACTTCATGCACAGTATGAAAGAGGATGGAAGAATTTCAGAAAAAAGTTAACCACTAAAACGAAGTTATTTTGAGCTCCTCCAGCCTAAATGAAGGGCTAAATAGTGCGGTGTTTGGTAGCACACAGCAAAACTGATTCTTAATTGCTACATTTTCTTCAAGGCTTATATGTAACAAATGGATAAACATAAAACTATTACTACAAATACATTAAGAAAAGCAAGGTTCTCATTTTCTTTTTCTTTTAATTTTTCAGTGTTCATTCACAACCTTTAAAAGCCTTTAGCTGATAGAAGGAAAGGACAAAGGATTTGGGGTTCAAATTGTTGTAGAAGCTTTGATATAAGGATATAAGTCCCATACCACTTCCATCGCTCAATTTAATGATCTGCCCAAATGTTCAGAAGCTATATAATTTTAAGGTTTGTGATCTAGTAAGAACAAAGATCAAATAACTCCTTCAAAGGTGTGAATGATCTCCTGAGGGGAGTTCTGTGACATGGAAGCAAATAAGGGATCAAGCCCCATCCTCAGAAAATATTTTAATGGTAGCAGAATTAAGCCACAGAGTGAAGAATCAAGAATGCCTTCATTAGTTAAGTGCTAATTGCTCTGGCAGTACACACAATGCTGAACAAGGATGGGAGGAGTTGGGTTTATCACTGAGTCAAAAGCAGCAGCTAAGTTTGATTTGTGGGAGGGAAACAAAAGGGGCCTGCAACCTTCAGATGATGTTCTGCCTTCTGCAAGAAATCTCTCCTGATCTGTCCTCAGAGGAGCAGTTCCACCTTCCTCAGCCTTTGGGATATTTGCACTGCTGAGCCCTGGATTACCATAAAGGGCTGGTAATAAAGTAAATAAAATTAGCTACTTCCCACAGAGGACTGAGGCACAAATAAAAATGAAAATGAAAAGCAAAAATATAAAATCAGGAGGCTTTTTTCACTTTGTTTTTTTTTTTTTTTTTCTGTAATTTTTAAGGAGAAACTAGGAATAAAGTAGCATGAGGGAAGCAAAGACATTTTCCATCGTGAATTCTTGACTGCTGTACACATGATCTCATTGGTAATGGGTCAATGCCTCCTGTGGTGCCTTGGGCAAGATGGCTGTGATATATAAAATGCTTCTAGTGGCTGTTGACATTGCAGAAAGCTTTTATTTCTCTCTCTCCCTTTTCTTTTCTTAGCTGTATCTATGTCTCCATCTTAAGCCTATAAAAATAAAGAACTTCATAGTAGTCAGTTTTGTTGACCTAGTAATTGCATATTGAACCATTTACCACACATACACAATCAACAATTGTCACACTGTTAATAAACAGCTGAAAATTTAAGCACTAATGGGGACTTTCATGATGAAACGTTGTCATCAGTAGTGCTGGTGTCAGAGACAAGTGAAACCCTGGGGACTTGTAGCCATCAGCTCACGCCCAAACCACCTGAAATCAACAGAAAAGTGCCCTTCCAGGCCAGAGAGAAAATAGTGAGTGCTGTAATAACAGAGAGGTTCAGGTTCTATTTGCTTTCATTAGTCCATTCCTCAAAAGTGGGCAGAAAAAAATTGGATATTTTTCTATCATTCTCCTTCTAGAAAAAAAATATGCTGTTTCATACACCAAATTTCCTCAGAGAACTACAAAATCCTCAGAGGACTCAGCTGAGTAGCCTGATGCTTCTAAACAGAAGGTGATAAGCAGTCATTTGATGGTATTTTTTTTTTTTTTTTGCTACATAGGGAGCATACTGAGGTTGGTGTAGAAGTCACACAGAGAAGAAAGCAGCCAAATTGTAAAATGCACCCTCATTATAGCATATATATATGATCATGATTACTAATGGAAAAAAGCAAGTGAATTTTCCTGAGTGCTAGTGGCATTTCAGCTTTCTCTAGGTCATTGCAACACAGAAATTTCACATATAGTAAGTAGATAGAGGGTGATTTTTCTGTTTATTTTGCTTTCCCTATTTAAATAGTAACTCAGATAGGAATAGATTATTTATATCACTAGAATATAGCATAGAAAAGAAGCCATAATATCTGCATATTTTATATTTAATCCTTTTCTGGATTCACTATGGTGCCCATCAGTAAACAAAGAAATATTAGGTGACCAAAATCCATTTTTTTTTTTAATTGTCTATTACTTATTGCTGTTTACTTACAATTCTTAAAAGTAACACAGGTTGCCATTATCTATACCATGAGTTTTACTGCACTGTTGTCTCCCCATATATTATTATATATGGGTTATTATACACAGGCAGTGAAGAATTTGCAACTAGATATTTCCCAGGGTATTGAGCTCCAAGGAAAACCCTTGATATCAGAAATTTCAGCAAAAACATACTGCAGAAAACAGAGATTAACCATTACTAAATGTTCTTCTTCCTTTGTGGTACATAATTACTTTTTACTGCATTTTTTTCTTCTCTGTATGTATGTATGTATGTATGTGTGTGATATTATTTCCTACTATGAATGAGACATAAAGATTTAATTCCCTTGCCTTGCCAATGTGGCACAGTAAAATTCAGGGGCTGTCAGAATATTTGCTGCACAATACTGCTTTTCATGAAAAGTACCACTACAAACAGGGACTAAGAAGAATAGTCAGACTGCTCAGATATTTTCCCCAAAGTGCTTTTAGTAAAAATCTCAATTTTTGATTTTTTTAATAAACAGCTTCCAATCAAAGAAATAATAAAATTTCCACACAGAAAAAAAAAAAAATTCTAACAAGAAAGGCAGAAAACCAGAAGCTACTTAAAGCAGACGCAACTATAGTTGGAATTACAGTCACCTCAGTTTCCCCAGAAAAGAGACAGAAAAATCTATAAGTCATGGGAACACCAGCCTTTCTGGTCCAGACCCACCTCACTCAAGCATTTCACCCCAAGAAAAAAGAAACTGAACACAATTATTTGGCCTGCACTTCAAAGCTTAAACTAGGTGATCTAGTGACAACTTAATGCCTTAAAATAGAATAGCCTCTTAATATTATTTTTGTCCCCTTCTAAACCCTCTCCTTTTTATTCTGTTTCTCTCCCTCAGGCAACTTGCTTCATCTATCCATAATTAGACAAAAGAAATAACTAGAAGCTCTGCAAATGCACAGTGTGTACATATGTGTGTGTACCTACATCTCTCCTCCAGCCAGAGCCAGAAAAAGGGATGTGCTAAGGGCATGCTTCAAATATCCTGACAAAAACAAGCATAGGATGAAATTCAGTATCTTTGGATAGGCAATAAGTTAAAAATAGAACCCATGTTACTAGAGAAAATACAATTGCATGTGTTGTATCTTTTACAGTTATCTGTTGTCTTGAATTCTTTCCCTTTCAAAATATCTGGGGGTCAAATAAAATTCAAAAGGCTCCTAAATCACTCAAAAACCCCTCATTGCTCAGTGGATGGTGTTTCCTTTCAGAGAAGCATTACTAGTGTGCCAATCTTGACCATTCAGCAGTAAGGTGCAACACATGATGACTGCATTCTAAAAAGTATGCCCTGCTCAAAAGATGAATAAATAGGTAATCATTTAAATCAAAATGATTAATTTAAAAAAAAAAAGATAATCCAAAACATTGGTTCATTTCTGTCTCACACCCTGCACAAAATCACAGCTCAAATATAAGGATAGCACCTTGATAATCCATAACAGGAAATACCTTCCTCACAGGCACTGTTATTTTGTCTGCTTCAAGTTATACTTTCTAATCCAGCACAAGCGAAAGTGGTGAAATAAGGGTAAAGGAACAATTGAAAATCCTAAACTTTTCAATCCAGGACAGAAAACCAAGGCCAAGTCTAGCTTCCACAAGGTCTAAAATGCAAAAATGAAAAGAGCAACTATAATATTAATAATTAAAATTGAATTAAAAGTAGTGTAAGTAAAGGCCAAGGGAGTGTTTTTACTTTATAAATTTTTTATTGGTTTTGCTCAGTTAGAACCACAGAAGGCTTTGAATACAGAAATATGCATGTACATGAAATAGTATGTACTAAGATGTCTTAACAGAGGACATTTTTTTAATAAACCATAAAAGTTGTCCTTAATATATTATTACATTAATTATACACAAATAAGTTATGAGAATTATGTTTAAATAACTGCTGTGTAGGTAAGGATCCAAGATGATTAAAAACACAACCATGAATCCAGATTCTGATTTTATCAATGCCACAGCAATCACTGCTGTAGTACTGCTATGAGGACCACAGCCATACAGCCTCAGCCTGACTCTGAGTTGCTATGGTGTGGGAAGACTCAATTTGACTTGAATTGCCAGAACTTTTCAGACTCTTAAAGAGAACCTTGATTCCAGAATAAAAAGGTTAACAATCACCCTTGAATTAGGAAAGAGTGTTGGTTTCCCATTGCCTCCAAAGGTTCATGTCAAGTTACAAGTATAAGGATGAGGGAGGAACACTGAAGAACTGTATCTCACAAGTCTCCCTCCCAAACTCCTCCTGAGATGCTCAGGTACCCTTTCCACTCCCACGGCAATGTTTATCACAAGTTTCAGAAAGGCAGGGGAGAGGCAGAGCTGAGGCAGTCCCATGCTCAAAGTGTTTGATTGCAAACCTCAGTATTTATCGAGCTTTTTAAAGATGAAAGGCAGCCTCTGATCACTACAATGAAATTTAATGTGCACACTTCATAATAATAAATGGTGCCCAATGCACTTTTCAAACATACATTGTTAGTATTTTGGAACATTAAGCAAACTTGATTTTGTAAAGGTGGTGTTACCCCTGTTGTAACTGTAACTCACCACATCCTCTCTAAGAACTCTATCTGAAAAAGCCCAGGCGCAGAGGATCCTTGAAAAATACTCTGGGCTTTGTACAAGGAGAAAAAAGAGTCTGTCTAGAGCTGTCACCACAGCAATTATGGATTAAAGATGAGGTCTGAAATTCAGCTGCTAAAATACTTAAGGAGTTTTACTGGCAAGCTTTACATGGTAATAAGTTTTGATGCTTTGTAAACTAACAACAAAAATATTTTAAGTATTCAGCAGCAGTAAAGTCAAAATGCCAACTAGACTGCCATAGAAGGAAGGAAGCAGTAGCACTGAAAAGAATTATTGTCTGACAGTGAACCCTGCCCATGCAAAGCATAATTTCACAGACATCAGGTGTGTAGCTGCTCCTCTAAACAACTGGACACATACAGTGACCCTGAGAAAGTTATTCCCTGCTGACAAAAGCAGGGTCCGTTGTGGATATGACAGCCTGGTCAGAAAGAGAGAAAGCTAGATAAACTTTCCCATTAATTGGTCTGGGAAGCTTTAGGGAGCTGGAGAGAAAGAATTGTAAACTATCTGCAGGTGGTGTTTGTAATAAGTTATTTTCCTCATAAGATAGTTTACCCCAAAGGGTGTCTTCTTAATTAGCTAATCATGTGAAATACGTTGATTAAATGACCTGTAGTCAACCAGGGTATAAAAGAAGAAGCTCCAATAAACTGGCACTTTTTAGCCTCTTAGCTTTCTGACCTAGAGTCCATGTCACTTTATCTGTTCCTGACCCAACGGTGACAGTCAGTCAGTGGGAAAACAATCCAAATTTCTTGGCTAGTTGGCCATACTCTTCCGAAGTAATAAACTTTCTCTTCAAGGGTTCTTACACATATCTAAGTTAATTCCCCTTGGAAACTTGTCATTATATGAGTGAGTTTGTGTTCTTTTGTGTACTCATGCTCTTATTTACCATTGCTTATGGAAAAAATACACACAGATCTCTCTTCCAGTATCTAAAAAAACCTACATCACATTAAGATGTGGTTCACTTCAACATTATTATCCCTAATGCCACTAATAGTGTTTTTAAAATAAAAATATTGCTTACATGTAGGTTGATGGCTTCATCTCACAGACATGAGGAGTTAGGTTACATGCCTTTTTAGTTTGATTCTTTTGTGATGCCTCAAGGATTGTAATCACAGTAGTGATATGCCAAGAATGAAGTGTATGCTGTGGATCGGAGATGTCCTTGACCTTGTGCTTTTGAGAAGGCAGACATAGGTGACGGACCTCAGGAGGCATATTCATGTTACCTGAAAACATGACCTTATTTTACATGTAAGATCTGTCTAAAAAAAACCCACCAGGCATTTGACATTCCTGGAACAGAAGGGTTACATGGGGGCTTAACAAAAGCAAATGGGAAAGAAAATGAAATGGAATGTGCAGATTTATTCTGAATAGCAATGTAAGGAGCACAATTTTGACATGTACAAAGGCTGTGTTTATTATCCCCTGGAGAGATGATGAGTGGAGAAGCTGACATTGGTTGCATAGTGACATTTCAGGATGGAAGAAGGTATATAGCCAATTAAGTCTAGCATTTGTAACCTGTAGTGCTTTTCCCCTCAAGTGCTTATCTAACATTCTTTGGAATATGTTCACAGCTGCAGCTTCTATTTATGCCATTAGTAAACTTTTCTACTCTTACTTTAAAGGAGCATGCTCTAAACTTCCTTCCTGGTACATTTTTTTAATGATTTGAGGCCCTCAAATGAAATGCATTTTTTGCTGCTTACTATTTCCAGCTCACTTCTAATTTTAAATTTCCCTTTCCTATTTTAAAATGAATTTGCTGTCAGTACAATCAGGGTGTATTTATCCACTGCCCTTGGATTTCAGGCTTCCATTGATCAGGCATATTATTTCTAGTGTTACCCCAGATGAAAATGAAGACCAAATACGATTCTTATATATTATTCTTATATTACGATTGTTGTCTCTCTCTTACTATATCTGCAAAAACTTACCACTTCCCAGTCTTCTGGACAAAGCGTTTTCATAGAACTTCACTCTTAATTGATGCAGGTATGTGTTATTCTCCTGATCACTGTACCATCAAAACATTCTTAACATCCTTAGCCAAGAAGCACATTGTGAAGATGTGTGTTAGCTGAACTTCAGAGACTCAGAACCTGAAAGAACACAAGAGTCCAAACTATTTTCCCCTTAAAAACAGTGAAATTACAAGCCATGATGCATCTTGGAAAGATTCACAGGCCCTACCTTGCAAGTTTACTTTAAATCATATGCAGCTACTTCACTGCTGAAGAATCAACAGTAAAGCAACATGGGACAAAATAATTATAATGAACAGTACAATCAGCTCACACTAGCCTCTTTAAGGACTTAGCTTTGGAAATCATAGGCTGATAATTAAGAATGCTGATGCAACACAAAGATGAGGTACATGGCTATGGCTACCCAAAAAAAAAAAAAAAAAAAAAAAAAAAAAAAAAAAGTAGGGGTTGTTGTTTGGGGGTTTTTAATCTAGCTATAAAAGATAATGAAAAAAAGCCCTAGGTATTCATCTTCTGACAGTAAGAGTCATTTATGTGAAGGACTAAGAAGATTAGAGTAGATAAATGCTTTTATAAGAGCATTGTGGAAGTGTGCAATGGACCTTACAATGTATGCTGATATTTTAAGATACCTTTCCGAACATTTTAAGGATGTTCTTACAAATTGCAATGGCTCTTGTACATGAAACTGTGTCATCTGTAAGAGCCTATTTCAGGAAATTATCTTCACATTTACTCCTACTTGCCATTGACAGTAAATTGCTGCTATTAAACAGATTTCTATTAAAAAAAACCAAAAACAACAAAACAAAACAAAAAAAAAATACCCAAACAAATAATAAAACAAAAGAGCCTGTGATTTAGTCCTGGTGTAGGCTGTGATCTTTCATTTGGGAACTGTACAGACAACTGTACAGATAACTGTACAGACAACTGTGTGGGGACTAATACAAGAGATCCATATGCTTTTAGACTGTTTTGTGTAGAATACATTCTATTTACATCCTCAGGACACAAGTACTACTCTTGAAAGGTATTTTTAGGACGCATCCCCTAAATTTGTTCTGGAGCTACTGCACTTGAAAGGCAACACACAAAATACAGTGAATGAGCAGTTTCATCCATTCTGCACTGGCCATGTTGGTGCCTTCAGGGGTTTTATTTGCCCATGATTTCATTCAACATGTTCATTGTTTTCCTCAGTCCTTCTTTCTTATTCCAGCTGCAGAGCAAGTAACCTGAAGCAGACCTTGTCCTTCCTGAATTTCTTCTGCCCTGTCCTAAGCCATTCTCTCAGTTAAATTCCAAAGGAAACCAATCAATCTGCCACTTGTCTGAAAACCATGATGGAAAGCAAATGTTTTCTGAACTTAGCAATAACTAAAGACAGAAATATCACAAGGCAAAATCACTCTGTGTTAATGATCCTTAATTGCTCATCATTGTTTGCTCCCTTGCATCACACCTTTTGGAACTACAGTTTAAGCTGAAGACTAAAACTAACTGAGAGAGAATATACAATTAAATTGACAAAACAGAACACATGTTGATACTCTCAAACATCCCAGCGGGTCCTGTATATTTCTTGTGGAAACAAGTTCATACTGGAATTAAATATTAGCACTTTAACTACAGGGAGTTCCTGTCTCTTTGTGTCTCTCTTGCCAGAGATGCTAAGACAGATCAGTTATTTGACCAATATGACTGATTAGACACACAGCAGGGTAAGGAACAAGGATGTTTATGAGACCCAGCTCTAGGCTGAACCATAATGACAAGTATGACTTTAACTTCACCTGTACCTGTGCCGAAACCTTACTAGTACAGTTTTGGAGTTTCTAATGGCTTCATGGCCACCTATCCTCCCACTAGCTCTATTGTTTTTTTTACCATCCAGATTTTTCACCTGTGGCACACTGGCACACTTTAAAACCCCAAACACATATTTAACCAAGCAACAATACTGAAAACTCCATCTCTGTCATGGTTTGACACTGGCACAATGCCAGTGCCCCCATGAAAATGTGATCCCTCCCTTGAATGCTGTGAAGTGGAATCTAGAACAGAGCAAAGCAGGCCCAAGCTTAATAACAGAAAAAAACTTTATTAAACTACTACTACAAAAGAAAAGAGAAAACTAAAGAAGGGGGAAAAAAAATACACAAAGATCAAAACATTCCTCCCCCCACCACCCAACTCCAACAAACCACAGTGAGACACAATCTGGACCCCAATCAGGTTTCCACCCTCCAAATAATCAATACTCAGTCCATCAAGGGAACAGAGTCTCTCTTGTGCCACAGACCCCCCAAGAAACACAGCTCCACATCCTGTGTTTCCATGTCACACATGGCACTGCCCAGAGAAAAGTTTGCCATGGTGACCCCTCTCCTTTCTATGCACAGTGCTCTCACCACCAATGCATGGATGGACAGACTGCTTTTAGGATTTTTCCTTTCAAGGATGCCCTGCCAAGAGGGGAGAAAACAACAGTTCAGTTCTTCATTGTTTGGGACCACAGTCCCCCCCATTTTCCCCTGGGGCCGAGGGCTCAAGAACAGAGATCTTCTTCTCTTCTCTTTCCTTTCCAGGACAGGGGCGCCACCACAAACCCCCTAACCTTTTCTCTGTTCACTCCATTTTTGTCTTTTTCCCAGATGAAGCAGGTCTCTTGACTCACTGGCATCCTCCCAAAACACAGTCTCTCTCAGAGAAGATTGGTTCAGGTTGTGGCTAACACGGAAAAGTCCGGCCAAAAGCCACTCTTTGTCCCCCTCCCATCTAGAATTCCTCCTTCTAACATCCCAGGGTCCAAGGTGTCCCTCTTCCTCTCTTTCAAACCGAGGAGGGGAAGGAAAAATTCACAAGCTTTCATTTCTCAAGGAAGGGTTAAAAGTCCCAACTCCCAGGATGGCTCGATGCCCGGACATCCAGCAACTCCCACACACTGGGCACCTTGCAGCTCCCCGCCCTCCTCCTTCCTCGCGGTGGAATTGCTGACAGGACAGGACTGCTGCTGTCTCTTTCTCTCTCCCTCTCAGGAGAGAAACTCTGGGGGGGGAATGGAGACATCCCAGATTCCTTCCACCCTTCCATCTGCAGGGGCCAGCCCGGTTCCAGTCCTTCCACCACCCTTGGACCTACCTCAGTCAGGCCATGGGGCTTCCCCTCCCCACCCAGCTCGTGGCTGGGCAGGGGAGGCTGCACTGCACGCTGACCGGAACCAAAGAGAGCGAGTTCCCCTGGGAATTCTGCTTTTAACCCCTCTGTGTTCTCAGAGGCGTGTCTACTTTCAATTGGCCAATATCCAAATTGACCACTTCCAGAAAAAATTCTCTTTCCGTGTCAAACCACGACAATCTCCATTTGTTTGTCTTTCTTAGAGGGCCATTTCTATAACAAGAGTGTTGTGAGCTCACATAGTGGATCCAGACCAGACTGTGGCTTTTCAAATTCAAATATCTGTCTAAAACCCAGACAGTCTTTGCATTTAAGTCAACAGAAACCTACTCAAAAAGAAATGAAATGTAGCAAAGTACAGGTATTTCCTTTCATATTCAAAGTAGTGTGAGTAAAGAGGAACAGTTTTTGATTAATCAGTAGAAAAATACATAAGTTGTTGAATGTTCATTCTTTATTGTTCCTGAAGTTCACAGATAATGGGGAAAGAATATGATGGAGGAATTATATCAGTGGTGTGGAAATTATCTTGTCTCAGTTCTACTTTCCCTGATTTCCTGCTAAAGTGTGTTTTAGTGGTAGTTTGTTCTCTTAAGTGTTTGAACAGCAAAACATTTCTTGTAAGGCCTACAAAAACACATGGGGAGAAAAAAAGGGATTCACCAATCTTGATGCTACAGCAAACTGTTCTGTTTTCTTCTTCTCCCACCCACCTCTAGGAAGTTAGAATTGAAAAGGATTGCCAATAGGAAAATATATGCCAGAAAACAAAAGGAAATAAGAGCTCAAAACTGTAAAAATGAAAAGTGAATTGGGCCAAAATAACAAGAAATTTACTTCTTTCTTAAAAACATCTTAAAAAATACTGTGATTTTTAAATTTTAGTTTACATTCATCTCCTTCCTTTAAGGCATTAGTCCTCTACTAACTAAAAAACAAAGGTTTCCTTTGGCCGCAGAATTACAGGTCAAGGCAGAAGAGATGAACTTTATCTGGGTCATCTGGTCCAATATCCCTGCTCAGACAGGGTTTTCTAAAGCCAGTTGCCCAGGACTATATTCAGATACTATATATGCATGTATATACATATACACTATCTATACTACATGACATACAGAAAACCATGGGTAATTTATGCACAATCCATGTATTGAGATAATCTATACAGAGATTTTATGTAGATAAATACCAATTATACACTATATACCTATACACAATATAGAAATTTATATATTATAAGAACAAAATTACATGCGTGAACACAGAGAGAGATATATAAAGAGATAAACAATAAAGCACAAGAAACAGGAGAACTAAAAAAATCTCAGAAAGCTGCATGGACTGACCCTCTAGACACTGAAGGAAGACTCTGGCCTCTTTGTTAAAAACCTTAAAATGTATTTTCTGCTGGAGCAATGATCCACAGACTCTGTTTAAACAAGTAATTCTACATCTATAATTTATAATATGGAACCTACAAATGCAAAACACTCAGCCATAAGGAAGGGTTTATTCTTTCTCTCTCATACAACCAAAATTGTATAAGCTTTGCAGACACAGGTGATATCATAATTCTGATGTTTTTTAAGTTCAGAGATATCCCCAAAGCCATAAGTGGGACATCACTGCAGTGTTTTGTTAACATAACAAGTTGTGTTTCATGGTTAATTAACTTTAATGTTAGTCCATAGGAAGATACAACTTGTAAATATATGTGAGAGCTAGTATCAGTTTCAAAGATGACAAAACATAACTGCTTACACAAGTTTGTGCATGTAATAGCTTCTTTGTTTTGACACTAAAGGCTTAAGATGTTTTTCTTACAGTGATGGTTCCTTTGGGGATTAGCCTCAAATTGATCTCCTCAAAGCTGATTCTCTTCACCTCAATTCAAGGCTATCACTCCCTAGGCCTTCACTCTTCATGTGAAGGGAATTACTTATCTATTTATTTAAATAATATTGCCTGCTTCTGCATGAATGCAACACCTTCTTAAGTACCTGCACACTGCTTAACTGCTCTCCTTTGTAGCTTCAGAGTGCCGACTCTCCAACTGCATCCCAAAGCTTATCATTCCTGTGTTGCCCAGACTCCTTCATTTCTCCTTTCCACTCTGATTTTCTTGCATCAAGCTGAAGTTTCCCATGGTGTTTTTACAAACCCTTCATTTGAAAGACAAAAATTACAGCAGACCTTTTCTTTAAAAATTGAAGGAATAAATATGACAGAGATGAAATATTAATGTCTCCTCTTTTTAATGTTCTTTGCTTTTGGTTTCTCACCTGGTTTAAAGCCTCATCCTCTTGCAATGGATGTCTGGCTCTTCTATTGAGACTGCTTTGGTCATCCTTCCACACTAGACTTCAAAATATGATCCATCCTTACACCTAATCCTACTGACTCTGCAACCACCATGCAAACAGGTCAAGGAGGTGAGGGGATTGAGCTACTACAAAAATACAATGACATTATAAGTCATTCCCAGGAGGCAGAAGTAAGGTCACAAACTCAGCAAAGCGACACCTTTTGAACTCCTTATATACAGAAAAACAAATTCCTTCTCTCTCTTGGAAACTTTTATTGGCCCTTTCCAAATACTAATAGAAAAATGAGGGAAGAATTCTGAAAATAGATCACTGAAGATTTCTTCCACAAACTCCTCAAGAGAGTAAGATCTTGTAGACCTACAACTATACCAGCTGAAAATCAGATTTCTTTGCCCTGGGCAAACTAGCTCTAGTAAAACTTGAGATATCTCTGCCTCTCTTCTCTAAGTATCAGCAAGGGAGTTTTGACAAACTAAATATTAATAGCATAGTGTAAATTGATACAAATCTTACTATAAACACAACTACCTTTTTCACTAGTACCTAGATGTAACAGTGCTAATACTGGCATCAGTTGTGATTTTCTTGTTGTCAGTTGCTGATATAAGGCCAATAAATATAGTCACCTATTGCATTGCTTTTAACCACGAGTTGTTTTGCGAACTGGATCAGAGAGAGCAAGCATTGAAGTGCTAAAATTAGTTTTGTGCTGCAGTAGTAGCAAATTAAAAATGGCATACTGTAACACCAAGCAGTGTATAGTTCTGCCAATTGATTTATGAGGTCAGGAGAAAAAGAATTTATCACCTGGCATTATCTCTGCCCAGATATAATGACTGCTCTGTCATCAATGCACAAAAAAAAAAAAATATAGAAGTTGAGAAAGGTCTTTTCAAAAGACAAGGGCTGTTTACAAATGAATGCTTCTCTCTAAGACACCTTAATAAAATTATAGCCTTGGTGGCCTAAATCTTGCAGCACAGTGAGAAATCTATATGGTTGTGGCTTTTGGCTCCAGGCAAATATTTTAAAATTCATGGTCAAATGACTAGAGGACTGTCACACCAACTCCAGCCGTGAAAAATATATTAAGGTCTGGACTGTCTGGCATTTTTGCTGCCCCTTTGTGTCTACCAGTAGCACAAATTTAATGGCAAACTGAGATCTGTTGCTGAAGTTCAAAACAACATGCTCACTATTAACTCAAAGTCTCTTTTCAAAAATAAGCACTGACAAAGGACAGAGAACTCCTTTGGTCCCAGTATAAGAAGTCACAGGAAGAAATAAAAAGGGGGAAAGTAGCTCTTGATTTATGGTGAGGTTTAATCTTGAGAGATTAAAAAAAAAAAAAAAAAAAGGAAGGAAGTGATCAGATAGTACTTTATAGTACTTTAATGTAAGAACCAGTGCCATGTTTCACCTCAGAGGTGATTGCACTTCAGTGACAGATGAATAGATGACTATATCCCTCTCTACAGTATGCTGAATGCATTCACAAGCTTTCTGAATTAGAAGAGAGGTTGTAACCAGAAGGGTTTATTATAATGGCATTCAACTGAAGAGAAACAAGAATAAGTATGCATTCAGGAGACCATAAGGAGTTTATCAACATCACCAGCTTCTACTCATTGTAATCCTTGATATAAGAATGATTTGGGTGTCTTCCACTTCCACTATCCATAGGCACTCAAAATCACAAGTGTTTTAATTCACAGTCTTACAATAGACAACTCATGCCCTATTTACTGCTGAGAGTCCATGAAATTCATTCCTGGAAAAGTATCAGGTGATTCAGATTTTAAAAAGGAGGGTGAGGAATTCTAAAGGCTTTGTTAAAAGCTAATGAAAATGTTGGGTATTATTAAATCCTAGGAAAAAAAAAAGTTTCAACATCACATAATTTAAAATTATGCTTAATAAAAGTACAACACAAATTGTAAAATCCAATATCCAAAGTCAGCAAGAATATTTTTATTTCCAAACTGTAAGTATATTTTTAGAGCCCACTAAATTCAAAATCTGCTTAAGATCACATAAATTGCTGTGGTCAGGATGGCAAAACTTAATTCTACTTTATGGTTTTGCTGAGTGGTATGCTGCTTCACTACATAGAGGACCTAAACTTTGCTACTGGCCACTTTATTCTTAATTAAAACACAGTCTTCCTCTCTGAACAAACTTAGACTTTGGAAAAGATGGGCTTTGGCACTATCTCATTTCTAATTACAAGTCATACAGTCTTAAATGAATATAGCCAAGTGCAGGACCCCTCAGCTGTCTGTCACTATACAATCATTCATCTAAAATTAACATTGCAAATGGACTTTTAATTAAAATATATTAAAAAAATGTTAAGATACCTACATATAGAGATGAGTTTTTTTAATTTTCTCATTTTAAGTAAAGCATCAGCAAAGCAATTAGAGGTACCACCTGAAACCACATCCTAGAGACTCTGAGTCATAAAGGATAGTGTAGAAAAGAACAATTTGTTAGGAATGTGACTGGGGGAAGACACATTTCTATTCACCTACTAGGGCCTTAGCTCAAGTTAAATTTTACCACTACATTCAAACAATTCATGATAATGTAAAACTCCCTAATTTCTTTCACATAGTCACTCTACTAGAGGAATGCATTACAGTTGGTATTTTGTATCTAGAATTATTTTGCTACCATATGCACTACAAAGAAAAAAAAAAAAAGGACTGAGTTTCGTCACCTTATGGCAGTTAAGGAGGAGAACATCTGTGTACATACCTACTATTTTCCTTTTTTTTTTTTCAAAATTTTTCGCTGTTCAGCAATCCAACTTTGACAGATTTTGCAACCAAACTCAAGCAAATTTTAAAACCACAGAAGTCCATGAATTTTGGCAGAGCTTTGTGTTACACAAGAACACACATCAAGCTTATCCTACATCCTACAAACTATTGTTTCTTTTGCAGAACAAGATTAGATGACATACACTTCACAACAATAATACCAGCCTTTTCTCTTCCAGTATGCAAGAAGAAAGGTAAAATATGTCTTTAGTTCTCAAAGTAGAATGCAATAATGCGCTATAGTACTGAAATTGTCCCTGGACTGCATATTGGATCACACCCAATATCTGCAGTCTCACCATCTCTGGTTGGGCTGCTTGGCTTTTTACATAACTTTGCATTAAGAAACCTGCTTTAAAAAGCTTTTCCTCTGGAGTCTTTAGACATGAGGGTGCTCAATTCCATGCAGCAACTTAGTGCAACAGAGTTTCTGGGAAAACACTCCAGATTTTATTACATGTTGATCAGATTCAGAGGGTTGGGATCTAGATTAATGTGGTTGTGCTCAATGATAGGTTTATGCAGAGATCAGGTTTGGAAGTTTGGGAAAGTCAACCAAGCACCCTCATAACCATTTCTTTTTCTCATCAAGCATATGTCCACCTTTCTACTTATAATCTGTTACACTGGAGGTATAGGATGAGAATCTACTCTGTTACTATCTCTACTGGTTGTTCAAGGGCAACCCAAAACTCCTGTCCCAAGAGAGTGAAATCGTTTCACTTGAATTTGCCCACACCACTGGAATCTGGAGACTTTCTACTGCAAAGAATGTAAAATATCAAGAGTAGCATTTCATGTCGTACCTGAAGAGTCCCAGTACATTTCACATATCCAGGCCCTTGGCTTTACATTTGTAACTGAGACAAAAAAACATCCCACAGGCCCCAATTGGAATATCAGTTGAATACTGATATATATAATGACCAACTAACAAATGAACCACTGACAAGTGCACAAAAAAACGTATGCTGTTTGTATATAAGCACAAGTGCGTAGGCAAATTAATGGGTGGCATTATGGCATCTCTCAGACACACATACACATGTAATTGAGACATCATTGCTACAGCCACAGGGAGCATGAGTTAACTGAACTCCCACACAGCTTTTGATATAGAAAGTCAGTGTTTTGGAGCAATTAGTGGCTAATTTGTATTGACATGGGTGTGCTTGCAAAGTTACTGAGGGTCCCTGATGGGCTCTAACTCACTCAGTTTCAGTAAGGGTAAGGGCCACCGAGCCTGTGCTACTGTTATTTCTGTAAGAAGAAAGGGGTTTCAAAGAGCAAGTTAATCTCCAAGCCTAGGTTTTCATCTCAGTAGTGAACATTTTATCTGACCTTTGTCATTTTGAATCACACACCTTTTGTTATTTCTAGGCTTTTCTAAAAAGCTCCATCAGAAGAGGTTACAGTGCCATAAAAATACTACTATATTTGAATCATTTATTTCTACTTTCTGCAATTTAGAATATTTTTCTCTGCTGTGAACCCCATTTCCCCTTCCCCCATTCAAAAATGATATTTTATTACTACACTCTCTTCTAAGGAAAATCTTTTAGCAGCCAGCTGCCAACAGTGCTAAAGTCTCAGCAGAATGCTAAGGTATGCAACAGGGCAACCCCCTGCATTTTGAGAAAGGAATGCAAATGATGAATCTCTTTGTAACTAGACCAAACATTATGAGGAGTGCATTGACAGGAAAAGGTACAATCAACATTTTATTACCTAGATCACTGAGACCAGGAAGTTATAATTTTTCAATGTACTGGCTCAGGGCTAGAGGGCAGCCTGAAGCTTATGTGCTATCACTAATTAGCTTATGAGTCTTCCCAACTCACAGGAAGTAGGAGGTAGACCTGGGAGTTAGTGACTTGGAGATTAAAATCATATTACACATGTGGATGTAATGTATTTAATATGTATTTCCCAATACATTCACAGGAAAGTACCAAAGCCATTCACACCACTACTAATGATTATTTTATCTGGGCTAAGACTGCAAAAGGAACAATAGGAGTATTTTAAATAGCAATTGCCCTCCTAGAAATTTGGATAACTAACCATTGATACAAGTTCAAAAGTTCAGTGTGCTTCTAAATTCTGCAAAGTGGCATTTTACTGATGATGGGCAGAGAGAAAGAGGAAGGAAGGAGAAGAGATCAAAACCCAACACGGTATGGATCAAAGCAGCAACACTGAACAGATATCATGGGACAGGAGTGCTAAAAAGGCTTAGCTGGGGATTTCATTACTTAGGAAGATAAGCCAGTAAGTGACAGAGTAAGTATCAAACCTTTACTTTTGGTATCTAATTCCCACACAAAAAGGATCCAAACACTGGGATACTTGTAAATGCTGAGATTGTTTTTGCATTCATCACTTGTCACTTCCAACATTCTTAGCTTCCCACTGAAGAGCCAAGGCCAAGATTATGACAGCCTGTGGGTCTACACTACACACATCTTTGCACAAGCTTTAATAAAAATCTAACCATTAGAACCATCTTCCATCAATCACATCATGCACATATGAACAGTTTATTCCATGAAAGATTTTGTATATATTTCCACTGGAATCCCATTTCATATTACTTGATAGCCATCCTTTTAGATTCCTTTACTCCTGACACCAAACACCAGGAGCACCTTAGGAAAATTCTTTGCCATTCTTTGCCACACTTTGTACAGCATTATCTCTGCCAGGATACCAAAAATTATCTTCCTCCTGCTCCTGCCTATTCTGTTGGTAACAATAGAATCAGAGGTCTTGTTACTGGCAGGTTCTATACTTCATCAAAGTAAACTCTGACTTGTCAACACTCTTCTTCATCCCATTCCAATTAAATTAAAAATCATCAAAGAAATCATCCAAGAAATACAATTGTTAAATTATTTGTTTTGTCTAACTGCAAAACTTCCAAAAGCCCACCCTTCCAAAACACTGAATCTCCATTGAATACAAAACCATGTAGAAAGATACTCCTGCATTATATTTTGTTATATCTTGTCAGAATCTGTGGTATTGATGATTCTGAGATTGTAGAAAGTCTCTGTCTTTCTGCCCCATTGCCAAAGAAGAAGTCATAATTCGTCTGTGCTGGTTTTCAAGGTTGTTTATTCTTGCTTATCTCTAACATGTTCTGCTGCCCTGCTGCAGGTCTGTCCTGCAGGGCAGCGTGTGGGGCTCTGCCCTCAGTGGGATGTTACAAACATTAAATACCAGAAACTACCTGTGCTATATTTACAACAATGTGCCAATATCTGTCACCTACGTTGAACAGTGTGTCCCCAGCCTAAACCAATAGAAAAATGCCAACACCACAGTGAAACATGGAGGGCATGAAGAAGGAGAAAAAGGAAAAAACACGCCCAATTTCCTCCATCTTGTCCCCTTTGAACCTCTAATCTAGAATCCTAAAATTTTAATTTTGCACCCGTGCCACACTTAATTATTACTTATATCAAACACTCAGAGCTTGTAATTCATCCTGTAAGATTGAAAACTCTTTTCCATGGGCAGAGATCAGAGACAGTGTCTCCGGGGGCTCTGTACAAGGGGGGTTCCTGACCCCCTGCCAGTGTCCCAGGCCTTCCAAGACAGCCAGAGGGAAGCCCTGGATTCCCACAATATCTCTGGAACTTTCTCCCTTCCTGTGGTAATATGCCATGAACAAAACACAATTGCCAAACTTAGAACAGTTAAAAGCACAATTTACAGCAGAAACGTGCTATTACCTTTTTTTGTTGTTTGGCTGTTTGTTGTTTACGTTGTTTGTTGGTTTTGATTAAATGATGTCCAAGGTTAAAAAAACATGGGAGATAAATAATGGGAAAAATTGAGGAGGAGACTGTTGACCCAAAGCAATACTGCAGAGTCTAAGAATGCCAACAAAACTCCATAGCACCACCAGCAGACTAAACTGTTGCCATTTAAGAATAAGGACACGACACGCTAAGCATAGGTGAAATAATCCATACACTGTTTAAATAGCTGGGGTTGGTGGGTACTCTTTCTGATAAGCTGTCACAGTTGGAAGATCCCAGAAAAGAGTGAACAGGTATGGAAGTAATTGCATTCCACTGGAAATTGTTTGCAATTTTTTCTCGCTGAAATATTTCTGTTTGACATTTCTCACCATGAAATAGAAGTAATCAAGTCCATAATGCTCCTGACTTGGTATATCATGGGGTTTCTTTGGTTTATGTTTTTTTTCAAAAAAATTGTAGGATGCTCAGATGTATTAAAAACCATTCAGAGAAGTACTTGTGTGAGTAGTTCATATGAGCTCTTTAACCCTGCTGCACATCCAGCTCCAAAAGCTCCTCTTATCACACAATTTTAGTGGTGAATTTTGGTTATGCATGTGAGGGAAGAGTGAAAAAATAGTCTCAAGTTTCCTTCCACTATTTTCAATAAGCCTGAAAAAACATCTCTCAGTACCAAAATGAAATTTCCCAAGAAGATTTTCTAGCTTTAGCTGAAATAACATAGAAGACCTTCATTGATTCCTACAGAATACTCAGGGATTGGCTCTGCTAATCCAAATGTTTCAGTTTTCTAACTCTGTCACTGGATCCAATTTGAATGTCTAGAAATTGAAAACTTTGAGTTATCCCAGTCTCAGTTACAGCTTACAAAAAGCCCTGGGGAAGTCAAGTCTTTAAAGGAAGTCCTTCTGCATTTCCTATAACTAGCAAAAAATTGTAAGGAAAAAGGTTGCAGGGAAAACCATGAAAATGGTATAAAATATAGTTATGTGGCAGAAATATGATTATATGTGTCTTCATTCAGCTTCCTGTTCCTTAGCTCTTTTGCTACATTTCTCAGTGACATTGGCTTTAATATTTTTGCAGGATCCATGTTTTGGTCAATGTGGGGACAGTTTGAACAGTCATTCATTCATTATTGCGGTGTCTTTACAGTTTGTTCCTAAAACAGAATGATTATTTTTTTCTTGCCTTTTATATGGCTCTGCCCATGGCAGGGTGTCTTGGTTTGACATGGAAAAATAATTTTCTCAGAAGGAAGAGGTCAATTTGGATATTGACCAATTGAAGGTGGACATGCCTCTGAGAACACAGAGGGGTTTGAAAGCAGAATTCCCAGGAGAACTCGCTCTCTTTGGTTCAGCGTGCAGTGCAGCCTCTCCCCTGCCCAGCCGTGGCTGGGTGGGGAGGGGAAGGCCCATGGCCTGACTGAGGTGGGCCCCAGGGTGGAGGGGCTGGAACCGGGCTGGCCCCTGCAGATGGAAGGGTGGAGAAATCTAGGATGTCTCCATTCCCCCCCAGAGTATCGAGAGAGAGAGAGAGAGAGAGAGAGAGAGAGAGAGATAGAGAGATAGAGAGAGAGAGAGAGAGAGAGAGAGAGAGAGAGAGAGAGAGAGAGAGAGAGAGAGAGAGAGAGAGAGCCAGCAGCAGTTTTTATCAGCAATTCACTGCGGGGAAGGAGAATAGCGGGGGGGGGGGCGCAAGGTGCCCAGCTGCTGTGGGAGCCGCCGGAGTCTGGGCATCGAGACATCCCTGGGAGTTGGGAATTTTAACCCTTCCTGAGAAATGAAAGCTTTGTGAAATTTTTCCCCTCCTCAGTTTGAAGGAGAGGAAGAGAGAGAGCTTGGAGCCTGGGATGTTAGAAGGAGGAATTCTAGGTGGGAGAAGACGACGGAGTGGTTTTTTGGCTGGACTTTTCCTTGTTGGCCACAATCTGAACCAATTTTTTCTCCTCCAAGAGAAACTGTATTTTAGGAGGATGCCAGTGAGTCAAGAGACCTGCTTCATCTGGGAAAAGACAGAAGTGGAGCAAACAGAGAAAATTAGAGGGGTTAGTGGTGGTGCCCCCTGTCCTCAAAGAAAGAGAAGAAAAGAAGATCTCTGTTCTTGGACCCTCAGCCCCAGGGGAAAATGCGGGGGGGCTGTGTTCCCAAACAATGAAAAAACTGTTGCTTTTTTTTCCCCCTCTTGGCAGGGCATCCTTGAAAGGAAAAATCCTAAAAGCAGTCTGTCCATCCATGCATTTGTGGTGAAAGCACTGTGCAGGAAAGGAGAAGGGTCACCATGGCAAACTTTTTCTCCGGGCGGTGCCATGTGTGACATGGAAACACATGATGTGGCATCTGTGTTTCTTGGGGGGTCTGTGGCACAGGAGAGACTCCTGTTCCCTTGAAGGACTGAGTATCGATTGTCTGGAGGGTGGAAACCTGATTGGGGTCCAGATTGCGTCTCACTCTGGTTTGTTGGAGTTGGGTGGTGGGAGGAGGAATGCTTTGCAAAGTTTTCATTTTTATCTTTGTGTGTGTGTTTTTTTTCTCCTTTCTTTTCCTTTTATAGTAGTAGCTTAATAAAGTTTTTTCCCTGTTATTAAGCTTGGGCCTGCTGTGCTCTGTTCTCAATTTCATTTCACAGCATTCAATTGAGAGATTGCATTTTCATGGGGGTACTGGCCTTGTGCCAGTGTCAAACCATGACACAGGGCCTGAAAAGGAGTTAGCTTTCATAGCCTGCAGGTGAGGCAGAAGCATTCCCCATATTCTGAAGATGGGCATCAATGGCACAAATTTATTAAGAACAAAAGTTACTTGACTTTAGACTCCACACTTGAACACTTTTTTCTGATGTGCCCAACACTCCACAGCATTCCACTTATGTTCATAGCACAACTCCAAGAAATTCAGCTGAGCATGCTCCCATCTTAGACTGTTGTGGCATGCAAGAAACAATAGCAGAAAATTCCTTGCTAGCTGCAACAAGAACAACTTGAAATCCCCTCATCTAACATCATACAGGATTTTCATGGCAGAAGGAGGAAGAAAGTGCATTTCTATGGCCTCAAGGATAGAACCCAAGAAACTATAATTTTTCTCCTTGCAACTGCCCATCTGATTCACTAAGCACACTTACAAGAACATAGACAACAAGCAAAGCACTTCTGGGGAATAATGTTCTTTGTTACATTTTCCTCACTTGTCTTTTAGATAGGCCAATTTTGAATACAAGTCAGAAGTCCTAAGAAAAGGGTAGTATTTGAATACACAAGTAGGCCACTATATTAAGTATGTGTGCACTGGAGTGCACAAAAGTTGTACTAACAGATTACTTCTGACATTTTCTAGTTTTCGCACATCTCAAGATTTTTTTGCAACTTCACTGTCTTTTCACATGGATATATTTGTTTATTTGCTTGGAGTTGTGCATGTGTGAGGTTGCCATGGTTTTTAAGAGGGCAAACTATGAAAGAGAATTTATACCGTCTGCTCATGAGTAGGGTTGTAACCTTCGTATCAGTCACAGGAACCTCTGCTGTTTCAGATGAAAGACTGATAGCAGGAGTAGCCTTCCATTGTTAACACAGATCAGGCTTAGAGGTCAACAAGATTAGCACTATTCTTGTGACTGTTATGAATATTGTAGAGGAAAGTCTACATATTTCATGAAAAACAGTTTTGATTAATATGTTTTACCCCAAATCTAGGCAAGGCTCAATTTGCAGCAATTTCATACTTCATTTTTGTAGGCATTCTCTTACTAGAAGACATTTTCACATGTTCTCAAGGAGACGTGGCCCTTCCCACCAGGGTGCATGCACTTGTTTTCATAATCCTCTGTTTTCCCACATAAATTGACATGTTACTTTCTCCACCCCTTCAGGTCTAGCTCCTTCTCTGATAGCATAAAAATGGAGACATACAGGATAGAAAGATAGATAGATTAGATAGATAGATAGATAGATAGATAGATACATACATACATACATACATACATATAGATAGATAGATGACCTACAGAGAACCAAGGTACCTTCTTTGCAATAAAATATTTTAGATTGAACTAGTTTACACTCCACTATTTGCAGACTCTCATCTTCATCATTTAGACCTTATTTTTATTAAGCTGTTTTTTTAGTAGGTTTTCTGCAGCAAAAGCCAAACTAGAATAGCATTTTCCACAAGGAAGCAAGAAAAAATATTTTGGGGCATAGTGGAAGTGGGGGTTGAAATTCAGACAATATTAACTAACCCACAATTTTTGCTGGACTGGAAGGCTTGCTTATTATTTTGTTCAGGTCCTCTTTGCTAAAGGATCTTTTTCCTTTTAGGTGAAACTTAACAAAAATAATACAAAAATCAACAAAAATCCCCTATCCCAAATCTCCAACTGCTATGTCATCATTAGTTATTGACTAAAGCCTGTCTCAACTCTATCTGCTTTTGTTACTGGTAGAGATTAATGATTTGATAGATTACTCTTTTATCTATTTCAAAATTATAATCCAAACGATGTCAGAATTTAAAATTCACAGCACAAAGTTATGTAGGTGTCCTAATTTTGTTTCTCAGAAAAGCTGAAGGTCAAGTCAATAAAAGGTCAAGCTGACTAGTATGTATTGAGATAATATTCTTCTTAACCTGTCACAAGATCAATAATTGGTGTCATTATTCATTTTCTAGAACTAAAGAAACTAACACTATTATTCTAATAAGAGAGTAGAAAGTATATAAACTTCCTCCCATTCCTATTTTATTAAAATTGAAAGTTTTGAATTCAAATCAGTAAAAGAAAATAGCCTAATGAAATCAAACCCCTAATAATCAGTTTCTGTACAAAAAAAGAAATTAATTACATTTTGGAAAGATATAGCCCTTTTTTCAGAGCTTGGAATATAACACTGAAATAAACTGGCTTTTGCAAAAAGTTTGTTTTAGTGATTTTTAAAGTTATAAATGTGTAAGATCATTTTCATTCCCTTGATTCCTGAACACTTTGTCTCTATTGGTATTTTTTTTAATCATTACAGGCAGTCAGAGGAACACTATGGACCTGATTCTCCAGCACTCCACATTTGCAAAGGTATAAAATAATAATAGGAAAAAAGTGGATATTAAGTAGTAGCACATCAGTCTTAGGAGGTGCTATTCCTTTTCTGTTTTCTTTGCTTACTGTTTAAAAAACCAACAAATAAAATTCCTCATTTCCCAAGTCTAAATGATCCAGTTTGGTCCAAGCCAGCATGAAGCCCATCTAGGTGCTCACTCTCCCATAGAAGATTCTGAGTTTTGTTTTCTGTATTGTTCACTTTGCTTCTGCTAAAGGTCACACAGAAATGGCTTGCCTACACTTAAAAAGATTTCTCAGGAGAGCTATGTGGGCCAACACTGCCAAGGAAAACCAGGTTTTACACCATCAAAAGCTTTCTTTTGATAATGTAACCTAAAATAGTCCCTCACGTGTTATTCCTTGCAAAGAAAGAGGCAGAGTACAAGTGTCTCTGGTAGGACATGTATATGCATATGTAATATGCATACAACTTTCTGGGGAGTAGTTTAAACAACAGAAGAATTCATGTAATGAATTCATGTGATGCCAGAAAATCACAAAACTAACAACAATCTAGCTTTGCAGGACTGAAGCTGAAATTCTATACCTCTGGAAGGCAATGGTGTATAGACTCAAAATAATGCACAGCAGCTCTGTAGAAGGTTGAAATGGGTCTTCAGTAAAATACTTTTGCTGTAGATGACAATCTCTATCAAAGGATTCAGAATAAACAAATGTGAAATAGTGAGAGATTAAAGATGATAAATCCATTGTATTGAATACTACAAAGAGAAATGTGCTCCCAGCAAGGTCATCCATAAAAATAGCATAGATGAGCAAAGTCAGCCTTAGGAAAGTCATTCAGATTTGGTGCTACTACCATGTAATATTTTGAAGTCTTGTTTTTTTACAGGCTTGACAAGCATCAAGCCCTTTCAGGAAAAAAAATCTAAATCCACCACCCAAACACTGTCAGAAAAACAAGCAAAGGAGAGACAGCTCAGTCTGGCAGGCTTGTGGGTGATATACAGGCTTTGACGTAGTGTCACTCTGCACCAGGACTGTGTCATCTAAAATAGCAGTAGCAAGTTCCAAGATTTGATTTCAGATTTGCCAGACACAAAATGGGAGTTGTGCAAAAGCTATTTACTCAGACAAAACTTGGATGTAGCCAAGAAATCTCTCAAAATTCATTTAAATGTGGTTATTAGTTTTATCCACTCAAAAACAAAGTTGCTTTTACACATTTACATAGTACTTGATTTTAATTTCTAAATATTTGCTTTAACTATTTTCTTAATTTAGACAAAAAGGACTAAATGAATAAAACCTAAAAATATTTCATGTTAAGCCCACAAAAAATCAGTCATTATCACTAGTGTGCTGATCTGTCCAGCTCTGACTTGTTCCAGACCTACACCTGTGTGTCCAAACTCTTTTGTGATGGCAGAAATTGGTACTTAAAAAAGTTTCGGTCTATCCTGAGGCTAAACATGGGATGACTATTTCCATTTCTAACTGGAAGGAGAGAGTTTTTCCAGTTGTGGTAGCCCAGAAACCATAACCATACTGCACAAGACAAAAATGGAAGATTCAAACAAAAATTTTTACCCCAGGGATCTAAGAGACCACTGAAAGTAATGTAATATGTCTTGCATTATATTTACTGTAGCTGGATTTTAGTAAAGCATTTGATATAGGGATTCTGCCTTACAATCTTAATTCAAATTGGGTTGTATATGAGCAGAGTTACATGGACAATAAATTGTTTGAAAAAATCTGTAAACAAAGAGTAGTGATTAATACTACCATATGAAGCTGGAAAACTATATAGTGTAGTGATATAGAGATTAATGTTCAGCAGAACCTCTTAATTTTCATCTATGTTCAGACAATGGGCACTAAGTACCATTTTTATATATGTATGCATCTATAATAAATGTATGTACTCACACACACAGAATAGTGAATTCACTAGAAAGAAATCTGGAATATAGAGGTATAGAAAGGAAGTAAGGGCAATACTGAGCACTACCATAGATACAAATTTTCAATTCTGTGCGAGAGCAAGAGGCACAATGCACCCTGGGGGACGTGCATACTGAGGTGATACAAGACCCAGCAAACCAGAGAAGACTGGCCACAATGCTCCTGGAATATCACATTCACTTCTGTACCCCTTAGAATCTAATACTGACAAATTATTAGTAATTCGGAGAGGAGAAGAAAACCTGCTGCCTAATGGCACTAATATCTAGGCCACAATTCTGCTCAAGTCAGTGACAGGCACCTACATACCTTTGAGGATCAGGCCCCTCAATCTCATGTAGGAGGATTTTCTTATGAAGAAAGATTAAAAGGTCTAAATACGAACAGCTCAGCTAAGCTCTGACTAAAGGGAGATGTGATAACTGCCTATAAATATTTGAAGGGTATAAACATTAAGAAGGGTGATGAATTATTTAGATTGGTACAAGGGGTATAACGAGGAGTAATGGGATGAAATTAAGAAAGTGAAAATTTAGGCTGCTCCCTGACAGCAAGGTATATTTCATCTGTGAAATAATTTACACTGAACACCATGAAAAACTTCTTCTATGAGAGATGTATTAACCTGTTATAGTCTTCCAGCAAAAATGGCAGAAAACCATATTTTGAGGGTGACTAAATTTAGATGAAACAAAGTATAAGAAAATGGAGGATTACCTTGCATTGGCCAGAAGGCTTTCTGGGTAACTAATAAATCTATCTCCCTCCTTCAGCCTCTAGGGCTCCTGTTGGCTTTTCCCCAGGTGCCAGGTTGGTGTTTTGCTCACAGCCTTGTTTTCTTTCCATGAGTGAGACACTTCATGAGTCAGGCGCATCTCTATGATTTGTCTTTAATGACAGTAATTTATCTTTGGGCTGTTTAAAAAACACAACACAAGAAGGCTAGGTATCTTAGGAACACATGGAGTGGAAGATATAAAGTGATTCTGGGTGAAGAATCAGAGAGTCAGTGTTGGGTTGGTGTGGCAAAGTTGTGGTAGTGGGATGCAGCTGCAGGGTTGGCTTCTAGGAGAAACCTTAAGAACTTCCCCCACATCCAACAGAGCCAATGTAAGCTGGCTCCAAGATGGACCAGCTGTTAGTCAAGGCCATCAATGGGATGTAGCACCTTTGGGATTACATAGTTTAGAAGGGGGAAAAATCCTGCACATCAGCAACTAACTGCAGCCAAAGAAGAGAAGGCTAAGAACACATGAGAGAAGCAGCTCCACAGATATGAAGGTCAGTGAAGCAGGAGAATAAGTTGCTCCAGGTGCTGGAGCAGAGATTTCCCTGCAGACTGTGGTGCAGATCATGATGAGGGGGCTGTGCCCCTGTAGCCCATGAAGGTTCGTGGTGGAGCAGAGATCCACCTGCAGCACATGGTGAAGATCATGGTGAGGAAGGACGCGCCTCTTCAGCCCATGGAGGTCCAGGGTGGAGCAACAATCCACCTGGAGGCTATGGAGGAACTCATGCCAGAACAGATGGGTGCCCAAAGGAGGCTGTGAGAAGCCCACACTGGAGCAGGATACTGGCAGGACATGTGGATCCATGGAGACAGGAGTCTACACTGCATCAGTTTTGCTGGCAGAACTTGTGGCCTCACAGGGGTCCCATGCTGGAGTAGGATGTATCTCAAGGATTGCACCCTGTGGGAAGGCCCCACACTGGATTAGCTTGTGAAGAACTGCAGCCTTCACTGCAGTGGTAGGACTCACATTGGAGAAGTCCATGGAGAACTATCTCCTATGGGAGTGACACATTGAATTAGGGGAAGAGAATTCTCCCCTTGACAAAGAAAGAATTTCAGCAACACATGGTGACTTACTACAATGCCCATTCCCCATTCCCCTGTACCAGCTCATGTGGAAGAGATAGTTAAGCCCAGGAAGAAGGGAAGGGTGTTTTTAAGTTTTGATTTTATTTCTTATTATCTCACTCTGATTTGACTGGTAATAAACTAAACTAATTTCCCCAAGTCAAGTCTGTTTTTCCCTGTCTCATAATGGGTGAGTGATCTCTCCTGGTCCCTATCTCGACCCATGAACCTTCTCTCCTCTACCCAGATAAGTAATAGAGCAGCTTTGATAGACATCTGTCACCCAGCCAGGATCAATCTGCCACAGAGAGATGAGAAGAATATTTAGCTATTTGAATTCCACTGTAGGAGAAAAATTGTTTCACTTTAAATAATTCCATTACTTTTTATAGTCAATTAAAATGGAAGGCAGTAATAGATTACCTCAAGAATTCATCTTTAAGAAACACATCCTGAAATTTTAAAGTTCTTAATAGGTTTGATCTTGCATATGCAAGATAGGGAACAATCAGAAGCATATCTCACATTTCTAACACCTGTGTTCAGCTCACTGGTATATAAAAAGGGAGACCTAGGACCCAGTTTTAAAATGTGTATATTTGTGTATGAACTAATTTTTAATCAGTTCTCTAAATACAGCATTTTCAAGACAACAAAGAAACTTTATAAAGACTGGCATGAATTTCTAGCAACTAAAACAGTAACAAACAATATTTTTTTCCTTATAGAGACTAGCAGCAGAACTCAAATGACCCAAAGCACGTTTTCTTATTTAGAGAGCCACCTACTAAGTGGCAAATGCACCTTTATCTATCAAATCAATTGTTGACCAGGCTAAACTCTTCTCACTTTCTGATACCTGGCAAACACAAGGAGTAGTGCTACAGTTTAAGGACTGTAGCTAGTACTCCAATTTAATTGTTCCTTACTATACCATTACCAGAAGTTTGCCTTTCAACTCTACTCTTGGACAGGCCGTCAAAAATTTTTGTACTTTCCTTCTCACTCTAAAGAACTTGTGGATCGCAGCCACTTATTAAATACAAGTTTTACTTTCACAAAATTTTAAGGAAGCATGTTGAGGGAGACACAATTGAAATTAACTCCATAGCATTTAGTTAAGACCATCTATTTCAGAAGAAGCAAGAAAACATGGCAAGCTTTTTTCTCCAGACAATGGGCACAGTTACAGTATTTTTGTTCATTCTACAGTAGTCACTCCTAGACTAGTGGTCTCACACAGTATTTTTGTATTCAGCTACTTATGCATTTAAGTGTTGGATTCAATCGCACTTGTATGAACAAAAACATTCCAAATTAATATTTATGCAGTCACAGAAAAGTCAATCAGTCAAATTCCACTCTCAATTGTATCTTCATTAATCCACAGAACTTAATTGGTCTCAGTGGCTTTACTCCAGAGCATGTAATACACCTAAGCATAACTTCGTAGCATATAAATCAGTATGGAACATGTGTCCTGTAGTAAACAGTGAAATAGAGTTTTCAAATCAATTTTATGACAGCCTTGCATGCTTACTTTATGGCTTCAAAGCTTGAGAGACCAACAATAATGCTCAGCAGATTTTTTTTTATTTTCAACCTACATTCCACAGAAACAAGCCAACCACAAACCATTCATGTCAGAACAGAAAAGCTAATGCTTGATTCTAAGTATAGATTACAGAAAGTAGGGCTATAAGTGACCTTAAGTTCCTGTCCTGTTCAACCCTTGCTCCAAGACAGTCTACTTCACATAAATCCATCATGACAGACCTCTAATACAAGTTAAAAAACATCTGATAATTGAAATTACACAACCTTGTTAAATAAAATCAATTTAAGTGTTGAACTGTCCTTCCTGCTAGAAATTATTTAAGCCCAAATCCACAAAAGGATTCTATATTTGGAAGTAGGATTAAAGAGGGATTTAAAAGTCCAGAACTGAAGTCCCCAGATTACCTACCTTGCTGTCAACAACTTTAGAGGTATGACTTGACTCTTTTCCACATCAAATTCCCCAGACCTAAGAGTTGCATTTGGTCTTACAGAGGATGCCATTTTTGGCAAGACTGAGTGACTCAGTATCTGGTTAATTTTTTCACCATCTTGGAGTCACTCAAGAGGAAAGGCAGATGGAGAATGGAGGGATTCAGTCTAGAGCACACGGCCTTTGCAACACCATCAGATCAGTTCTTGCAAACCTACAGTGCCAACTGCCACCTTCTTTCAAAATGAAAAGGACAGAGGAAAGACACAACACTTCAGCATGTCATTTCTTTTGTACTTCAGTCAATAGTTACAGCACTCCAAAAATCATAGTTATGGAGATTCATTTGCAGTTTCATTCTTTCTGTTAAACAAAGCACTCACTCACCAAGATGGTTAATTCCAATGTTATTCATCCACTTCCACTCAAGAGGCTAAACAATGTGCATAAGCAAAGTTATTTAAAACCTAGGTTTCACTTAAATGATAAAACAACAAAATCTATGAAAAGTCCACCTGATAGATCATTAGAGAGGCTTTTTGAGTCACAAAGGGCCTAGAAACTGCCTATGGGACTCCTTTGCAAAGCAATTCACCTTTGTGACATGCAACAAATATTCATGGAACAGGGTAGTGACTGAAATAAGCCCTCTGAGAGAAAATAGCTCTTCTGTGGACCCCAGAATCTGAAGATATTGTCAGCAAATTATAACAACCCAGAATCATCTACAGTCAAGGTATTAAGACTCTCTTAAGAGAATAGGATATGGGTTTGTGACCCCAAAGCACATCACAACTCTGAATTTTCCCCTTCCCCACTCATACGGCTGAGTGATCTTTTCTTCAAGCCAAAGCAAAGGACCCTGAATTCCTTTTCAGCCTCTGTTTGTGGGGGAGTTATTGTTGGTTTTTTGTTTGTTTGTTAAAGGAGTGACTTTTGCAATATTGCATTTCCATTACTCTTTCAAAAGGCACTTACTATCAGAACCGATTCTACACAGTGAATTCCAAAAATGGTAAAGAAATTATTTGTAAGCAAAGGATGAGATGTTGAATTTTTATCCCACATCCTAGAGTGTATAAGACAAAATTTTCAGTAGTGGATAATCTCTAGAGCATAGAAGCTTTTGGTAAAGTTGTAGATTCCTCTGCAGCAAACACCTAAAACATTGGTGCTACATACAAAGGGCTATAGCAGATTTCTTGTTCTGTGCATCAGTCAAGTGTGTGTGCTGTGTGCTCTACTGTAATGAAAGTTTTAGAAATAAAACATAACCAACAAAATTCTAGACTACTTAATTATTAAGGAGATTGATTTTGTATCTAAAAGAAAATGCTAATATTTAAAAGAAAAAACAAAAAGTCTTCTGAAACGCACAATTTGTCCATAGAGACCATGTCTAGCAACTCACTTGAGGTGATGGTGGGAGTGTTTCAACACAGAGCACTGATTTCATCCATATTATCTTTAAAGATCTAAGCACCATATGAGGAATTGGCACTATAAACAGCAAAATCATAACAGGTGCATAATAGGCACTTCTGAAAAATGTTATGAATTTTTATCACACACACATGACACATTTATAAACACTATAGGCAGATAACTGCAGGTTTCAGACCGTCCACTGTGTGTGGTCTTGTCATGTTCAGCTTCCTAGAAATTTTTCAGTTTTGTTCATCAACAAAATCATACTCTCCTTCTTGTTTCTTAGAGGCCACAGAGATTAGGGGTAAAGTGTTTATCTTAATATGTTTGTTTTGATTACAGACTGTAAGTTTCTCACATCATTCTTAAATATCAGACACAAATAGCTCCCTTTAGATAGCAAGTTTTAAATCAATGCAAAACTATATTTTATATTTTACTTTGTGCAAACTTGTGATAACAATATTAGATATGTATTGCATGCATTAGTAATGACTATGCAAAATCAACACCCAATCAGTCCAGACAGAAAAAAAATATTAAAAACACCAGACTAAATATTTCTTGGTTCTACAGAAAATTATCAGTATAACAGAGGGTGAATTTTAAAAAGAGATAATAAGGAAGCCTTTGCCATATTTCTACAATGCAAAAATAGTAGGAGCTGTGTCTCAGCCTCACAAACAACCTTAGTTTTAAAATGAAATCAAACCAAAATAATAAGCTTCAGTTTTGATTGCAGCTAACACTTGAGTCAGTCAGTGGACATCAATCTGATCAACAGGTCTTCAGACAACAGACAGTGTTTTCTTTCTTATTCACTTTTTCATCAGTTGCAAGGATGCATCAGCCTAGGGGAATCACTACAGCTACTAAGTGATTAATAAAAGAAATCACTATCCACTGCACAGGGCATCATGGATATGACCAACTGGGTGTCTGTAAACTGCCCAGCACTATACTAGGCTTATGCTCAGATAAGGAAGTAAAATGAAAAAAGTTCAAATTCCCCATCCAGAAACTTTCACTTCACAAGGGCTCCATGCTTGCTCTCTCATAAAGCTTTTAAGGTGAGGCACTGACAGGGTTTAGACTTTACCATATCTTAATAGATGCTGTTTTTCTGGAAGGAGGCTACACTGAAGCATAAGTTTTTTACACCCAGTCTGCACTGGCAGCAGCAGCAGGACAGCTCCTGTCCCACTGGCAGCAGCAGTAGCTGTCAGCATTAAAGAGATGCGCCTGACTCATGAAGTGTCTCACTCCTGGAAAGAAAACAAGGCTGTGAGAAAAACACTGACCTGGCACCTGGGGACTCGGAGCAGCCCGATCCCAGCTCTGCCTTAATCTCAGCTAGAGAATTTACTCAGATTAAAGGCAGCAGTTTTGCCCTCTTTCCTCACCTTGGTGGGAATAAAAGCAATCACTAATTACCTGCAAAAGATAGAGTGAAACAAAAGAGCTGGAAACTACTTTTTAAACACAGGATTAAAGTAAAGGGCAACACAGTTTGAAGACACATGTAGCAAATTAGACACACATTTTACCTGGACAATTGCTTTTGATTTCTGCAGAGACTAAGTTTGCCAATTAAAAATGAACCAATAAAAAGAAATATTTCTAACTTTTTATCACTGGCAAGAAAACCATCCCGGCATGAAAACAAAGCACTCTTGTTTCCCAGCATTTCTGGCAGGAGTGCTTCAGGACTTGTCTTGCTGTTAGATGTCAAGCCACCAAGTGGAGAGCACTTGGGGTTTTACCAGATGCTGCCAGTGTTTTCCAGAACACCAAAGAACAAGGAATCCTGTTTGAATGGTGTCAAAACAGTGCTGTGGTTTGAGAAAGCTCCCTGCTGGGCAGGAGTAAGGAACACTGAGCATTGAAAGTAACAGCAAAACACACTTAATGGGGAGGAGGTAAAACTGGAGCTGTCCCCATCACATTAGGGCACAAACTGATAACTACTTGCAGCTACCCACTCAGTGACAGATGGCTTGGAAGCAGACGGGTGTGGAGACTGGAAAGTACCTGTGTTGTGTAAACCAAAACAAGGAATTTGGTTGTGATTTCACCCAGTCAAGGTAGTATTGTAACATATCAAGTAGCTCGTGACCATCGTGAAGACCTCAATGTACTTCTTTTTCAGAAGCCTGTAGTATAAGGAGTGATTTCTCATTTAAATACAGCTTCTGACTACTGCCAACGCCATTATTTCCTAGTGGTTAACACCTATGAAGTATGTGGCATGTTTCCAAGACGTGCACATCAGAGTTAAGAGTCACTGGTTTTACAGAGGGAAGAATAACTTGAGAAAAGGGAAGAAATGAAGAAAATTAAAAATACAAGGGTAGAGAGCAAACATGGCATGGAGTTCAGAGAGGAAAGCACAAGTGGGGAAGAAGAAATACGTTCAGAAGACAATTATGGTAAAGCTGAGAGAATAGTTAGGATTGCAAAACCTATAAATGCACTTATCAGAAAAAGAATAAAGAAAATGGAATAACTCCAAGTGAATTAAAAGGCTTTAAAAATCAACTGAGGATGAAAAGCCTGCCTAACTACATTCATCAAATATTAGGCGCGTTTCACCACTATTTGTCAAATGTATTCAACAAAAAATATTTGCTGCCATAGCTGTCCAAGTACTCTCCAGCAAACATACTGTTAAAAATATATTAAGAAATTCAATAGTGCATCCAGATGCTATTTATCCAGTTATCATACCTGTTCCAAATGGAAGCTGCCTGTTAAATTTTTTAAATTTGTTAACTCGAATGAGAGTTGTGACAAAGAGGTTAGCCCTTTGTAGCTGTTGTATATATGGGTCCCATCCATAGGAATAAGATAATTAACTACCCTACCCAGCAAACAGAACATAACCAGGTTTTTCTTTCTTTATTACGTACATGCATAGCTGATTTTCCTCTTGTGCAGTAAGAATAATACTTTGCCTAGTAAGTGTCAACTTTTGACACCCAGATTACAGCAATTAACCTCCTCTGGTGCTAAATTCAAAGTTGTGGTTACCAGCAGGGGATTTACTTCAAGTCTGTTTAAATAGACTGGTGTTTTGTCAGTTTATCCTGTTCCCTGTTACTGGAAGGGCATGTGATGACATAATTTTCAATTCAGTACATATTCAAATCAATTCTCACTACTGTTATAGGGCAGCATGTTTTCTTCACATGCCATGTTTTGCATCCCAAAATATATAAGGAATTAAATATGAGTTCCTAATATGTTTTGTTCAGAGACATTATTACTTTCCTAAAATTAACTAGGGTAAAAACTGAAGAGATTAATTAAAGCAAAGTTTAGATATAGAATAAACTATCAAAAATTGGGAAAATGTTACATTTAATGCTATACATGTGACCTTACTTTAGACCTCTGATATACACACGTACAATCTTTATAATGCAGTTGCATAGGAAGTTTCCACAGGACCCTTCCTCCAATCAGTGCACAAGCTGGATGTTGCTCTGGGACTAAATTTGCTATTCAATATTTCTTTTCATGCTCTTTATTCAATGAGTAGTCTCACCTTATTTACTGCATAACATCCATTCCCTGCTCTGAATACCTAATTATTAATTTCCTCATGGGCTTTTGTGTGGCACTCATCACTATGGTATCTAATGTTTCACAAATATTAATGAATTTAACTTCCAGGCCTGTGAGACAAGCTAATAATACTTTCCTCACTTTGCAGCTGGTGAAAAGAGAACAAAGACTTTGGGAATAACTTGTGACCAGAGAGAGAAGTGGGGAGCAGATGCCTGTGCCCAGCACCCACCCAGGGCACACATCCATGGCTGCAGCTGGCCCAGGGAACACACTGCCCAGCTCCTGTAGCCCTTCCCACATCTCCACATGCCTCACTTAAAGGCATCTGCTTGACTCCAGCTAACTTATTTTGTTGTGTTAAATTGAAACTACAGTCCAAAACTGCTGAGAGAAAAACTGGGAGAGAAATTTATCACTAGACAGCAGTAAATCTCTGAGTGCCTCTATTTGTTATACAGGTTCACTGAATGTCTGATTCTGGATCCAGATTTCAGTACCTCCTGCTTCCCATAATGAAAGTCACTATGCTAATTCTCCACCTGCTGCCTGGCAGAATTAGAAATGGATTCCCATAGCTTCTTTGCTACTGGTACCTCCAGGCAAATACAGCTGGAGGCAAGGAGAGAGAAAGTGGATGTATATATATTTGGGGAACTGAATCAGAGGTGAAGAAAGTCTCAATTTACACGTGCAAATTCAGAGTTGATGTTATCCTCATGGTTATTTTTGCCCATTTTCTAGCCAGAAAACTGTTAGGAAAAAAAAAAAAAAGTCAAAAATCCAAGTATTACACAATCTTCCAATGATCAACCTAATGTCATAGGTGACTTTTATAGTTTTGAATGTTTTCTTTTTCTTCCCTCAAAATGCTGTTCATTGCATCCTATTGAAAGTATCTATTGTATACAAAATAATTGATTGTTAACCCTGCCTCTGAGCAGTCTGGACTAATTTAAAACTTTGCAGGACAGATTCTCAACAAAAAATTCTTCTGCCTTCCCTGCTTTAACATCATAAAGCAAGACAAAGGTGAGTTTAACTATGCTAATGAGGTCTTTGAAGTTTCAAGTACCTTTTATGTGCCACTCAGGGTTGGTTTTTCAGGGGAAAATAGATTAGCAATTTAGGATGTATGTTGATTCTGGCAACCTCACCTGCCAGCCAGCCAGCTTTTCACAGAGGAGGATTTTTCCAAATGACAAATAATGCATTCTTGAGTACCTCAAATGGATCTATGTGGCAGCAGCTCTCTGGCCACAGAGAAGACATAACTTTCCAAGGCATTGTCCTGGGGAAGGCTGTGAGAAGATCAGAGGAAAGAATGAGAAACAATTCTTATCTCCACTTGCTGCTCCTGTTGTTGTGAACATGTGGAATGTGTTATGGAGATTTGTTTACAAGAGGGTGGTTTCTTAATTAGCCAATGATGATGGTGCTTGGACTGGAGGACCAATTAGGTCCAGGTGTATCATAACTGTCTATAAAAGCAATGGGTTTCTTAATAAGAATAGAATAATAAAGAGACTGATCAGCCTTCTGTGAATCATGGAGTCAATGCTAGTTATTACCTGGCCAGGGCCCTGTTGTGTTTACAACAGATCTAAATGACCAGAGCACCCTAAAATTATTAGAATGCCTATCATGACTCCTGCAGCCAGCATATACAGATACTCCTGCACATGCAGAGAACATAGGTGTATTCCATAGAGGCAATGCAATAAAGATAACAAAAATCACTGGGCAAAACAAACAAAACTCAACACACAGAGCTGAAACTAGGGATTCTTTCTCTAGCAAAAGCCTAGTTGATTTCTACACTTTCAAGTTTACTGTCTCACACAGGACAGGATGAAATCTCAAGAGTAGTTCCTCTGATAAACAGCTCACCTTTCCATCAGTCTGACATAAAGTGCAATCTCTGCTCTAAAAAGCCAAAATGCTCCATGATGGAGAGAGGGAGGAAGAGATGTATCACCCAAGTAGTGATGATGGTGACAATTTTCTGAAACCCAGAGAAGGTATTATCTCTTCAGAGGGTGCTGAACAGCATTTTTTTAAACAGCCATACAGAGGCTCCCACCATATTTTTGCCTCACCCATGAAAACCCTGTGTGTGCGTAGCCATGTATTTTCCTTATGCAGGCATGCCCATGAGGAGCACTGCTGACATGCAAGAGGACTCCTTCCCCTCCGTGCCCTAGCAGACACATTTTAGCTGTCCTTTCACAGTAATGCAGGTCACTGGAGCTCTCTGAATCAGCTCTCAGCACCCCAGGGAGCAAGGCCACATCATGACCAGAAACACACGTGAGCTTCATGAGCTGGGCTTTGAAACTGCATCAAAGCACTCAGCTGTCAGCACCAAGGACTTCAGCAGACACAGCAGTCATCAGATCAAACCAGGAGCATTTCTCCCTCTCTTTCAACCAGAGTATCCCACATCCCAGTGCTCGGCCCTAGGGTCCCTCAACCCCCTTACCTAAAGCTGTAGGGTTTTTTTACAGCATGAAGGTCTTCATGAAGTCATGAAGATTTGTTTTATCTAGGAATATATTTTCTACCTAAATAATTTGGGTAATTAGAGAGCTTTATTTTTCCCAAGTCAAGTATTAAATTTCTTCCTCATTTCCCAACTTCATCTCC
Organism: Lonchura striata; assembly: GCF_050655825.1. Taxonomy (NCBI): domain Eukaryota; kingdom Metazoa; phylum Chordata; class Aves; order Passeriformes; family Estrildidae; genus Lonchura; species Lonchura striata. The sequence continues at coordinate 77,043,792 of NC_140705.1, read as the reverse complement.
ACCTACTACATTTAATGTATTTCCAGGTCAGCTCACACATAGCTCTAACAATTTCTATTCCACTTGTTTAGGAAAATCAGCAAATAGCATTCAGCCTATTTGCTCATGCTACTTTACAGCTTGATGTGGTCATTCAATCTCAGCTGCACTGTGTGATCAAGATAAGCACAAGGTAGATGCTCTCTTTTAAAGCTCAGAGTCATTGAAAAATCCACTGAATCTTCTAGACTCTTCTTTTAAAATATGTATTCTGCAGAAGAGCTCTACCAGCAGCACTCTGTCCTCCTTTATTCCCATGTCTAGGAAGCCAAACACCCTTCTAGGTGTCCCCCCCTCGCTACCTTTCTTCTCCCCATTAAAAGCAAGAAGACAAGTAGGCAACCTCCTTGCAACTTTTCCACTGCCCCACATACAAACAAAAATAAATTTACTTTTTAACCATGTTTTTATATGGAATAGAAAAACAGTATCAGGAATGGATGACCCAAGCACATCAACCATCAGGTTTCATTATACTGAAATGCCATATCAGCTTGTTAGTTAGAATTTTACATTGCTTTTTCTCACAAAACAGAAAAAAGTTTGCTAGCAGTTTCCCATGTAGACATGGTAGAATTTTTTTTCTTTCAGCAAACAGACAACTATTTCACTCCTTGGAAAGTTTCTAATTAAAAGTTAGGTTTCTCTCTTTTCTTTTAGAAAGTACCATAAATTATAAATAACTGACTAGTTATTCATTGTCTCTAATGCACAAACCGAAATATACTTTCTCCAGTTTTATCAACTTTGCTGCCAGAAGGACTTTTTATATTTGGGATGGGAGGAGACAGGCTGCTCAAGAAATCTAATGAAACCCCAGGACTGAAAATGCTGTGTCCCTTAGCTACAAAAAAAACCAAAAAAACCCAAAAAAACCCAAAAAAACCCAACATTCTGAAGGCAGCTGCAATACAATCAAAGTCAGCACACAGTATGGGTTCCCTCAAATTATGTTCACAGTGACATGATGGAGATTTTTGGAGCACAAAGTAACACAGTGTTCATGCTAGCTCTGTCCTGGGCCTGTGTGAAGCAGATGCTGTCAATCATTTCAGACTGTGTGGAATTGAATGTAACATCTGCAATATGGTGTTTACCAGTGAAGGTAAAGCTGAGGCAGCCAGTGCATTTTACTGAGAAAAACATTTGGGTCCCCTTGAACTATGCTGGGGATTTGAAAGAGCAGGCTAACTACACTTGGTCATTAAGAGTTTGGTTTTGTACCATACTAAGCATCCTATCAGCAAGGAATTAAAGGCTTTATTTTAAAAAGAAAAAAAAAAAAAGAGCACAATATCATCTGCCACATGAAAAATCTTACCACCACATGCTGAAATGAAGTAGCTGATTATAGAAAGCTCTCTCCCAGCTCTACACCATCATTGTGTCGGCAAGACTCAGTAGGTACTAAAAGGTGAGCTACAGCCTTTTACTCTGGATTCAAACCAAGAAGCAGCAGTGTATGTAAGTATGTGACAGGAATGACCAGCCAGTGGTTGTTCACTGAGGAAAAGCATTCCTGACTGCAGATGGCTCATCTCACACCTCCTCACTGTGTGACACTGAACTGGCAGTCTAAGGAGAACATTCTTGGTCAGGGGATTTCAGCACCTCTGCATCTGGCAGGGATCAGAATAATGAGGAGCATGGGCAGAGGAGCCTTGGGAGTCATATCCTCTCTGGTGCTTCAGTCTCAGGACTCCTCTCATCCACCCATTTTCCTACAGTCTGTTTAAAAACATTTTTCCAGACTCTGCAGAAGGGATGGTCCATACTACTGCTACTGTGTCTGTCTCTTCTGGACTCACATTTGAAGCATGTACCTTCCCCCATATCCTCCATTACAACTCAATGGAAAGAGGTGGAGTTGCATTCTCCTCCCTGATAGCAGCACCCTATGGTTCCTTGGCCACACACCATCCTTCAGTGCTCTTCATGTTCGGACTTGTGAATATTTTTCTATGCATCATTACAGGGCATCCACAAACTACTTTTAACCAAAGTCAAGAACTAGGAACTCATCATCTGGGGTGAAGGAGATTCCTTTTCCCTCTGTTTTATATCCCCCATTCCCTTCTTTCTTGTGCTCTCCTTCCCCTGCCTGCCCAAGTTTCTTCCCTCCCACAGCCTCCATACCAGGTCCCCCCCCCTTTACCTTTCTTGTTCCATGAAAAACTTGCGTAAAAAATTTCTGACATGTGACAAAATAGTGACTTTACCAGGCTGGGATAGGCTTATACTTAACACATTTTATATGGTGCTTAAAAATATGTTAAAAATTATTTGTAGTGTAGTTACAACAACTATAGTAGTTGCACATTGTCAGCTCTCAGATCCCCAGCAGACATGGGACATAAAGCCTTGATTTGGCAAGCATCACTACTTTAACTTAACAGATGGCAAAACTTAAGCTACAACTTGCCTGAATTTGAGTGTTTTTTAAAGAAATAGGAATAAAAAAGACAAAACAGATTTCTTTTTTCAATTCACATATTTTTTACCTTCCCTTCTTATAAGCACCCTTTTGTCTCTAGGTAGGATGTGGATTCTGTCATAGCAGCAGACATACTACTACCAGAAAAACCTGAGAAACAGTTGCACTTCCCACTGTGTGTACTCCTGCCAAGTCAGCACCCAGACACCAGATGCTTCCTGCTTTCAGATCATCTCCTTACCTTGCTTTAGGTTAAAGTCAGCTTACCATACTAAAATTGTTCAAGATAACATGTTATCTGCTCTCGAGGGTAGCAAAGCCCTCTTGCACCATCCCCACTACGTGACCCTGAAAGGCAAAAGCCTTGATTGAACACTGCAAGCAATATTTTTAGCACTGCCTTTTTTCTAAATCGATTTTTTCCTATTGTTTTAACTGAAGTAAAGCCCCCTAGCACCACACACCAACCTTTGAGTTGACTCAATCTTGAATTCACTCTAAAGATTTTTGCTTCTGCACTGTCTGCCCTGTTCCTGCCCACCCCCACCTTCTCCTCTTCATGACAAGGATTTTAGGGGCACAATTATTCTGATAATGCATCAGTTCCCAACTATGGGAAGCTGGAACAACCTCTGATTCTCTGTCTAAGAGCTGCTGCTCATACACTTTGCTCTTCTATTCAGCCCATTGACTTACCTCCCTTATCTTCAATCTATAATTAGAAGAGATTAAAGAAGCAGACTTATTGCAAAAGGAAATAAACAAAAGAGATCAGGGGTGAGTTGAAAGGTGTGGAGGGGTAAAATATAAAATCAGTACAGCCTCCCTCTTGAGAAGGTCATCCCAAGGAAGGGCAAGAAGAAAATCAATGAATTTTGGCTCAGCAGTGATGGGAGTCAATCCATCAGGCAAGCTGATGGCAGCCAGTCAGGCTCTCACAGACACCACCTGTCGCTGCCAGCAAAATGTCAAATTTATGAATTCATTTCCATAGCAAGATAACACTCCCCCAGGGCAGCACTGAACAGTTTCACAGCTTCTAGAGCAACCTACTGAGCAGGGAGAAAAGAGGCAGCTCTTCTTACCCACCAACTGAGGCAAGCTGTATTTTAAAGGAATGGATGTATGGACCAAATCCAGAGTCACACTTTTTCAGCATTTGGTTTCTTTAAGCTGGGGTCCCTAAATCAAGATACACTTAAGGCATACCCCAATTTTTGAATCATTGAAAAGAGCGAAATGTTGCACCCATATGTCTCTCGCCCCAGAATTTAACTTCCCTAGCTGCATCAAATCCTCCAGATATGAAGGTGACAGCATTGACCTCAACTAGCTATACCCAAGTGAAAATTTATCCCATAATCACTATAATTGTAGCTCCTTGTTAAGAAGAGTCTTGTCATGGTAGGGCTGATTCCCTTCAGTTAGTTCAGAGAGCACACTTCCAGTGATTGTCATTCATCACTGCAGACAGCAGTGACAGAAACTTCCATGAAGTTCTCTGCTCACCCACACTGAGTCAAGCACTCATCTTTCCAGCAAAACAAGTGGGAAAACCCTGTATTCTTTTCTTCCTTTCTACCTTTCATCTATCTTCATAGTATTATCTGGGTGATATTCACTATAAGACAGTGTCACCAGAATCTCTAGAAGTGACAAACTTTTAGCACAGAAATAGTTTCAGGAACCTTATTTTAAATGTTTTCAATTGGAAGTGCAACAGACTGAACTGAAATATAGGAGACCATATACTCCAGTTACAAGCTGAACTTTAATTTTGTCCTATTAGGCATACATTAGATCATTAGAAACAGTTTTTAAGTTTGGAAATATGTCAAGCTGGGGAAGGAGGGCATAATCCTTGACTAAAAACTTAGAGGACATAGTTTTAAATTAATGCCGAAGTTTTGGTAGAGTACTTGGCCCAAATTCTCCAAAGTTTTCACACTTCTCTACTTTTTTCAATATATAATTCCACCATTTAGGTTCTTCCAACACACTCAGAAATCATCATTTGCCAGCTGTCTAACACCCAGGTTGTCTAGTTCCAGCAGCCCCCAAATTCATAGGCATGAGTTAGTGAAAAAATGACAAAGAGCTGGCACAGTCATGCCAGCCAACTCCCAGAAGAAGGTTATTGCCAGTGGAGGAGGATTTAAGTGAAGATACTTAGCACCAAATTTTTCAAAACAGGCACACACATTCTTCCTATGTAGGTTGTTCAAAACCAGACAGGAACTGATAAGAGGGCAACATTTAGTTTTGTCAGAACTGATTTCATGGTGTTGTACCCCGCTAGCAGTAGATGTGAACGTCAGGCTGACTGAACATTTAGCCCCAAAGTTCTTCAAGCAGGACTGGCAGACTAGGGAGTTGAACTCACCTGTGTAAAGAGCTCCAGGAACACACAGAAATCAGACACCCCAGGGCAGAGACCCTTGGCTGAATGATGTGCCCACACCCAGTGGTGTAACCACTTTGAAACACAGAATCACATAGTGAGGATACACGATCAGAGGAGCATGGTTCATCACAAAACCTAATGCTGAGCCTTGAGAAAATGTTTTACATATGTTGGAGTAAGCTACAACAAAATTCACATTTCATGTCAAGCTCTATGCTACCTCACTTGGCATCCTCATTTCAGAAATTTGCACAAAAACATACAGAGAGCTCACTGTTTTGCAAGCATTTTAATGCTTTGATGAAAGGTCTATGATGACAAATATTGCTGTCTTCACAGATGGAGACATGCAAACAAATCATCACATTGTCTATAGTGTGAGACAGTGTTTAACAAGGTTCTTCATCTTTAAACTGATATTGTTATCTATTTATAATATATACCTTTCAGAGGCCCTTTTTTGGTGGCTTCAGGTTCTTTTTAATCTTAGTTAAAATTAATATATAACAATTTTGAATTCAAACTCACTGTATGCATTAACCTGGTAGAAGGAATAATTGTGAGGTACTTTGTCTTAATTATGTCACCATGATACAGAGCAGTTAAATATCCATATAATTTTATATTGTTGCCCTGAAGGCCCTTCCTTGAAGTCAACCTTTTCTATTATTTTCCTATTTTTTAAGCAAGACTTAATTTATAAGTGCTAAGAAAGTAGAGAAAATTACTTCACCTTAGTTCCTTTGTATTTTTCTCATATTTTTATTCTCACTTTTGAAGATTAATATAAATGAGTATAGAAATGTGTCTCTCTAGTTAATTATGCTTTAGGGAACTTTATTCTTTCCTCCCTCCCCCAAATTCTATTTTAGGGCCCAGTCTCATTCTCTTGTTCATTAAAGAACATTAGAAAACAGCCAACTGTATCATATAGCAGCTGATTCTTCCTTTCATACATGTCCCCAGCTCACCCTCTTTGCATTGTATAACTCAAAGACAATGCAACTTGAAATAGGTTTCTTTGAAAACAAAACTGATGAGCACCTTTTATTTTATTTCGCTTTTCCTTGATTGCCATGTAAAATTACCTTGATACACACTGTCTTTACCTTCTAGCATAGAACAAGCGAAAAACCAGCCCACATCTCCAGTGTCAGTTTTCCTTGTAAGGCTCCAATTTTCAAATGGACCCTTATGATCACAAAATTTTATACACTGATTCAGGAGGGAGTCCATAATCAAATAGCATCATCAGTCTCAAGCATTTAACAAAACAGAATTCACATCCCTTTCTTCTTCTAGTACCTTCAAAGTCCTTGTGTGCTTGCACACTTCCTTCTTTGACAATAACACAGCTTTGTACTGGGAAAGGCCCTTATCCTAGCAGAAAATATTCCTGTCACTCTGTGCAGGAATTCACAAAGTCAAAAGAAAAGAAGACCCAAAAATTTTGAAAGGCAAATATGTGATTCTGTAACACAATGTCATAGAATGTCTAATGCCTTTCTATCACACTATCACTGAAGAGCAGAGCTAAAGGAGGTAGTTGCTTCTGGGCATTGCTTCCTCATGTTGAAATACTTTGGGCCAGAAATCTCATCAGGGAACAACATTGGGGTGGTGGTAAAATCACATATTTTCCAGCAGCACAAGGCACAAAATAGTGTTGATGACAGAACCAATGGAGCAGTATGGTATGAGATAGGGGCAGAAATAGAAAATGAGAACACCTTTAGCCAGTAGCGTAGCCAGATGCAGTAAATTAAAATGGCAGAATAGTTTGAGTTGGAAGAAACCTTAAAGTTCCTCTAGTTCCAAAACCCTTGCCATGGGCAGGGATAGCTTCTGCTAGATCAGATTGCTCAAAGCTGCATCCAGCCTGGTCTTGGCATCCACAGCTTCTCTGGGCAACCTGATCCAGTGCCTCACCACCCTCACAGTAAAGAGTTTCTTCCTAAAATCTAGCTGAACTTTACTCTCAGGTTAAAACCATTTACCCTTGTCTATCACTACACACCCTTGTGACAAGTCCCTCTCCAGCCTTCCTGTAGGGCCCCTTCAGACACTGGAAAACTGCTACAAGGTTTTCCCAGACCCTACTCTTCTCCACGTCATCACTTTAGGCTGTCCTCTTCATAATAGAGGAACTCCAGCTCCTGATCATCTTTCTAGTCCTCCTTTGGGCTCCCTCCAACAGGTCCCCATGCTTCTCATACTGGTAGCCCCAGAATAACATCCTGTACCCCAGGCTGGGTTTATGAGAGCAGAGTAGAAGGGGAGAATCATCTCACTCACCCTGCTGGCCACACTTCCTTTTCTGTAAAAAAAAAAATTGAATCTTTGTTCTTCTGTCTGCTGGTATAGTTGGGCGAAACATCTCTGTCTGAGTTTTAAAGAAAAGAATTTGCTTTCTAAAGGTTTGTGGATTTCATTATATTTTATTTCTCATTTGCAGAATACATTCATGAGTTCAAGGTTAAGAGTTTTTTTTTTCTCCCACTCCACTCCACTGTATTTTACCTCTAAATTAAAGGGTCAAATATATAAGAATCTAAAATCTAACATTTTCCTTGAATAAAAGAAAATATTTTTGGTGGTGGTGGTTTGTGGTTTTTCTTAGAAACTTACTATTTGCCCAAGAGTACAAGAAAAAAAAAAAAGCAGCAAAACCAAAACAACAAACACTAAATCATCACATGAGGGATTTTTTTGGGGGGTAAACACATAATTCTTTGTGGCTACGTATAAAAATATTGCTTAGGCCACTGGCCAGGTGTGTCAGGAATAAAGATTTGCTCAGGGTAACAGCTAATGCTGTTAATAGAGCAATAAAAAGTTTTAGTTTTCTCTAAGAACTGAGCCAGCAGAACAAAGCTATGCCCAGAGTCCCAAGTACATCTTGTCTATTTTCTCCACTATAGGCTTTCAACCTCCAACATCTCTGTGCTCTCTTCATGCTTATTTGAAATTATTGTGTAAAACCAAAGAAACTACATACACATATGTTTTCACTCTTTGCTTTACAGTCTTCTGCCAGTTTATAATAACATGGCATTTCTCTGTGATACTGGATGACATGGAAGACAGAAGGGCAATTTAGTAAAACAAATAGTCCAGCAGTAGATCTGCAGCAGCTGTTAAACTCCTAAGCCAGTAACAGCCTCGGTGAGTTATCAGCCCATTGAACACTGCAGATGCAAGTCACTGCTCCCAACTACAACGTAGACCTCTCAAGGTGAGACACAAGCCTTGCTAAGTCAAAGCTCCTCGTGACCTCCTTATGGGATCCAAAATAGGAAACTGACCTCCTAAGACTGGAAAAAAAAAAAACCACTGATGAACACTTTGGGACCCCCAAGTTCTTATGGGCACAAAGAAAGAGTAGCATCTACCATGGTGAGGATATCGGGCATTAGTCTCATCTGCTAAATCAAACGCTTCTAATCCTGGGCCCAGCTGTGTCTCTGATCACAGGCAGAGCTCCCAGTCCAGTGAGAGCTTCTAGCAGCAATCAGTGACTACACAGCACCTGAACTGAAGTAGATAGTGTAAAAGCTCTTGTCCATTTTGAAATTCTGAAGACAAGAGGGTATGCTTTCCTGATATACTGACTACATTGTTTAAACTAGAAAGGTTTTGCTTGGTTGTGTTTTTTTTTTTGTTGGTTTTTTTTTTTAAGCAGTATAGCTAGGTATCTATTTCTTAACAAATTTCACCCACCTATCTAGAACCTTAATTTCAAAAGTAAAATTCTTCTGAAGATGGATATTTTTGTATATCTGTAGTAAAACTCAGCTTTCTTAGGAGGTAGTTTAGGAGTTTTTTATTTAATGGATTATTCAAATTGTTAACATACCAAGTGACTCTTTTAAAGTACTATTAGTCTATATTATGTGGTAGAATTAAGGAGAGTTCTAGTAAACCCAGGGTTTGCTTTATTTCTTTCAATTCTCTAAGGTAAGCTCAAATACTGAGAAACAGAAGGCACTTATACCAGAAATACCTTGCTTCAGTGAAGCAAGAAAAGGGGGAGGAGGGAAGCAGCTTTAAAACTTTCTTTCTAGTCTTCTGTGTATTTCTTCAACTTAGTCAACTCTGCAGAGGGAATACCCTTTTATTTTTCTTCCCACCAGTGACAGCTACAATGAGTCATAGTACATGCCTACTCCAAACAAGCAATTTTGTCTCTTGCCTACCACCATTTTCAGAGATTTATTTGATGCTATCCTAGCCTACCTATTGCCCACATAAAGAGGCAGAAGCTAGTTACAATGGGTAATAATTTTAATACTAAGCAGAAATAAAGATATTCAAATGCTTGGACACACAGAACTCTGTTATATTCTGTCAACTAGCCATTCCCATGACATAATAAATTTCCAAGAAGCAAATAAACAAATGATTGTGTTTACCTCTCAGGGTTCAGATAAAAAAGCTGTAATATGTATTACACTATGAGACTGCTAAACTTCAAGAGTTAAAAAAAAGTACATTGCAACTTGATGTATGTCAAAGAGGTACTCTAACTCTTCTGATGATTTTTGAGTAGCTCTTCAGCCACTAAGGTACTAGGATGCTGTCCATATGAGTTACTTAGGGACAATATATTGCCAAAGGAAATACCACATACATTCAGATATCAAGATGTTTATCCCCCCAGTAGAAATACCCAATCTACTCCAAGGAAAGTTTCCCTACTCCTTGTTTACAGTAGAGGCCATTCAGCCAAGGTGTCATTCTTTGGTCATCTAAATGACTATCACTTATTGTGAAACTCATGGAAGGTAGTCACTCTCTAGTCATATCCATCACTCTTTTGATATATTTATCATTGTTGAACTAAAGAATGATGTCCCATTACAAGCTTAAAAGATTCTTTAGTACAGAAAGACAATAGTAAATGTCAGCTCAGCTCTGAACCTCTCACATTACAAAGCCATGATTGTTTTTTTTCAGTGAGAATCATGATCAGTATAAAATTCTTCCTCTGATGACTGAAAATTGCAATAAAAAAAAAAGAGCTGGTCATCTTCAAATATCCTACTAGATGTGTGTCTTTCCCACATCCTAATTTCAAAGGGAAACATATATTTATCCATGTATCAGACATAAGAATTTTTTTCACTTTGTACCCTTTCTTTCTCAGGTAAATTCTCTATTTATATCTTATCCTCTTGGAAGAGGTAATGAACAGCACAGCTGAGTGTAGCAAGGAGTTTAACCAGGAAACTAAAGAAAATCAATCTCTGTATGGATATGACTTCCATATATTTATAAACCATCTACCCAAAAGGAGCAAGTTTATACATCACACAAGGGAAGCCCATTACTGTCACAAGTGTACATGGGGGAATCCTCATGCTGGAAAAAAGAACATCTTTGCTTCCACAACTTATCATCAAGAGCTTAGCAAAGTGTTGGAATGAGGTCTCTTGGGCCCTGTTGTACCACAGAACTAAAATACATTAAGTTAAGATTTTTGGTTTGGCACACTGAGGCTTCTAGATCAGTACCAGGCTCTGCTGGAAATATTTGGAATTATCTGCAATGAGATCACTTTGCTGCTTTGTTATGTGTGCTTTGAATCTCATGTTATCCTATTTAAATTATTCCAGAATTTAGTTTAGCAAATAGCATCAAGGGTGGAGAATCTTCAAAAGCCAGCATTAGAGATTAAGGTGCATAAATTGATCTGGAAACAGAGAATGCCATTAATCCAAGACAACTGTAACTCAAAGGAGTATACAGGATGGAATATGTCTCAGTGCAGCAGTTCTCTGGAAAGGGATCTGATGACTACAGCATGCTATGAGTACAAAATTAATTCTGTTCCTGAAAAAAGGATGCCTTCAGCTTGACTTGAAATCAGAAACAGAGCCTGAAAACCAGAAAGACTATCCTTTTGCTCAGGACTGAGAAAGCTCCTTGTGTGTTTGGCTACCATCTTTCAAGAAGGTGAAGACAGTATAAAAAGGCAAAAAATACCCAGCCAGCTGCAAAGGCTTCCCTCCAAAGAAGGTCTACAGGACTTGGTGCTGCCCAATGTAAGGAGGGGAAGGCTGAATGGTAACATCTTCCAGGTAGATTGCATACTGCTGCAACGAAGAAAATAAATCCTTTTCCAATATCTGTTGCCAATGAACAGCAATAGTTATGCTCAACATGAACCTCTCTTGCTGTCAAATTCAGGACAATCTTTCCAGCAATAGGGAGAAAAACACTGAAAAGGTTGCATGGGTTCATTGGCAGAACTACCACTGGAGGGGTTTTTGACAACAGGCCTGACAAACAAACATCATTAGAGGAGGTTGAGGCATAGCTGATCTGCCTCAGGGACAGAAGCATGGACTAGGAATTTTTTCAAGGTCTTTTTAAGGCTGCCACCTTATAGATACAAAACAAATGGACATATAATGAGTATAAACAGCTGCAATGCAGCAATTAATTTGTTAAGGCTGGTACCAGACCAACACCATCCCTAGTTTTCAGCAAGCTGTTCAAAACCCAGGAAAGACTCTCCATTGTTAAAACTCCAGCCACTGGTCCCAGTTCCCTTGGGCTAGCTCATGTCCTACCTCAACCATGGCTGCTGGATGTTCAGGGCATACAGATGCTAAAAATTATTTGCACTGGGAGTCACCTAGGTCTGCATTTTCTTATCTTGGACAGGCTTGTATGTAAGATAAGATCATTAATAGCTATAAGATAGTAAGATCATTAATAGTCATAAGATAATAAACCCCTCCAGGAATTCTGTATGTATAAATCAGGCATCGCACACAAACCATTACAAGCACCTCACAGAACTAAGCCAGACTGCTCTGTTTTTCCAAAAGAATCTTACAAACCTGAGTAATGCAAAGGAACAAGCACTCCGGGAGCTCAACAAATGAACAGGAAAGAGCTTTCAAACTGTTAAGTAGCACTGACAGATTTCTTTGCTATTGATGCAGGTCCCTAGTGTACAGTCTGCAGTCACTTAGAAAAGAAGTAACGATTATTAATTGATCACCGAGTGCCAACAATTTTCTAGGTGCTTCTTGTTTTTCATTTAGCAGCATACATAAATTTGGAAGCAATCTGAAGCAAAGAGTTATTCAGGACATCTGAGGACATGAGTGCTTCAGAAACAATGTTCACAGCCTCAAGAGGGAAAGCCTATCTGGCTGGTTTGTTTTGTTTCAGAAGAGGGCTGTACACTACTGAATTTCCTACTTTTGAGGAAAATTAAGGAATCAACACATCTTCTGAATAATGGGATCTCCCCCTCTCAGGTCAGTATGGTTTTTTGTTTCATGTGGGACTGTGGTACTCAATGCAACAGAAGTGGTTGACTTTGTCCAAGTTTCTGAACAAAAAGGGCAGACATTCAGATCTGTGGCTATTAGCCAGTGGTTTCTGGCCACACAATCCAGCCAAACAATCAGTAAACTGAAAGAACAGTACAGCCAAACACACCAGGTCTTTCTACATCTGACTCCTTTGCATGAAAGTGACACCCTGATGACAGAAGAGAGAACATGCTTTTCCAGGTACTCCTCATAGAGGGTGAAGGAGTACGTGACTTTAGCACATGAACAAACCTCTTAACAATGTACAAAATATCTCTGTTGAAGATTTCTGAGGGTCAAGATCTGGTATATCCAACGGAGCAATGTGTTGACTCAGATGGTTAAAGAACTGCAACAGCAAAGCAAGTGAAAAAAACAGCCATCTGGTGCTACCCAAATTCTATTTTCTTTCAGGAGCAACAAGTCCACCTCTTATTACAACCATCTTTAGTTTTAGACACATGAGAGACAGAAAATACTAGGTAAGGAGCCCAGGACTCTGTCCTGGTAGCTCTAAGAACAAGGGATAAGACTTCTCCTTTCTTTATAAAAAACTCAGGATTTTTAATAAAAAAAGCTATAAAATGCTCATGCTTTGAAAACAAAACAAAACAAAACAATAAAACAAACAAACAAACAAACAAAAAAACCCACAAAAAAACCCAAACAAAACCCAAAAAAACCCAGACAAACAAACCAACACATCTAGGAAAAGGCAGAAAAAACTTAAACCTGGAATTTTGCAGCTGGAAATATAAGTTTCTGAGTCTTTCCTAAACTACACATTTGCTTATGTCAGTTTGTAAACGTAGGCTTTCATCTGGTTTGAAATTTATGGCAAGCTCAAAGCCTTCCCTACTTAACTGTAATGTTCAAAGGTGATAGTTTGCACAGATTCATCCCTGATACTGCTGGTTGTTCATGGCATTTATCTGATTTAATCTTTATCACTCTTTTTATTGAAGAAATCAATTCTCATTAATATTTTTAATGGTTTTTAGTGGATGTTAATGAAATGTGGGAAAGTCCTTCAGAGAGTGTACTCTTCTGTCACATTGAAAGTGACACTAAGTAACATTATAGACAGTGGCATGTTAGAAGTCTACAGGTTTTCCCTGGGAACATGATCATGGAGCTAAAATATTCTTTCTCTGTGTGCAATATAGAAAATAATCAAAGAAATCTAACAAAATGCATCATTAACATGGACAAAAATTAAAAGCTTCATGAAACATGTAGTAAAAGTCAACTTGCATCCCAATGAAAACTCCCCATGAAAATGTTAATACAGGTACTGCCTATTCTCAAATACATCAGAAAAAAAAATTATAGATGAAGAATTGAGGTTGGATATTCAGTTTGCAGTTTGTAGCCAGTATATAACAAGTAATCCAGTAAAGACAGTCAATCAATTGCTTTAAGAAGAAATTACTCCTTTTTTTTTTTTTTTTCCCAAAGGGCAACTTTTGAAAACAACTATTTTACGCAAAAAGTCAGCAAATTAGTTTTTTATAAAAGCTATTCTGATCTCCCAATGCTAAATAATCCTCCATCACTCATTGTATTTTCAGGAGATGTTAATTTTGTCCCAGTTTTATTTTATAATGAAAAAGTAATTTTATGTCCTTCCTTCTTTTATTCTTTATGTTAAATATAATATAAAACACTTAATGTATAAGATTAATATTTTTTAAATATTGTTTATTAACTGTATAGGTAAGGGAGTACTCACTGAAGCAGCATTATTTATGCCATAATTCTCTCATTTTTCAGAATGTCAGTAGTGATGAATAATAGATTTAAGAGGAAAATAGAACAATTGAGTCAGTGCCGCAACACCAATGGATAAGAGCTGCCTATCTTTCTCATTTATGTTTCACCTGTACTGTGTCTGAATTAAAACATCATTTCTCATCCACTAATGAGATATTTTTGAGAATTAACAGCAATACACTGCATTAATTCAGTGTCTCAGCCACTGAAACAAGAATTGTCAAAGCACAGGAACGCATCATGTCTATATAGAAAGCAAGAGAGAGTTTCCTACAATACAGAGGTTAGGTAGGGAATCAGTTCTAGAGCTCCAGTTTACCAATCCTAAAAGGCAATGCAGAAAAGGCACACATTTTTTTGCTTCACTTAGGAACTACTGCAACCTGCAAAGATCAAAAAACTTCATACAAGACCAGATCCCACCCCTGCAAAACAAGATTCATTGCCTAAAAGGAAGCAGTGAGCAAGAGAGTTGGGATAATATGAAATTTGACCCAAACAAGGCATAATATCTATTGAATGGAAAAAAAAAATCCTATGTGACCTGCAAGTAGGAAAAGTATGGAATTATAGAAGCATTGGCTTCAATTTCAGTTCATTCACAAATAAAGATCTGATGGGGACATTGATGATATTAACGGCATGAAATGGCTCTTGAGAACGTAGCTTAATGTTAGAAAAGGTACAAAATTGATAAAGATCATGTATCATGCAGACACTGCTGTTATCACCAAAGTACCACAGATGACTGATGCTAGGGTGAAGCCATTCTTTATAACTGGTATTACACTGCAGCTGAAACTCTCCCCACCTGAGATAAGAACCGGAGAAATTTCAGTAGGTAAAAGGACTTTTTTGATCAGCTAACTCTTCTAAAATTAGCAGTTGGTTTCATTTGTCTTGCTTTCCAAGCAACCCAGTTCTGAAATAATGTTTTTTACATAATAATTTCAATCTGTATTCAGATATAGTCAACTACAAACTTTGCACAGTAATGGAGGAAAACATAAATTTAGCTGCACCAAGTACGATTTTCTTATGTTCATTTTGGAACTTTTGAAATGCACTAGATATGGAATTTACAGGATATATGACAAAAACATAATTGAGCCAACTTCTCAGGGAATTCTGGCAGTGCACGAGAGGTACTCCACAATTAAATTTTGCAAGAGTTCTGAGGTTATGATAAGGTATATGGTGGTGTCACTACTGCAGCCCTAAATTAAAAAAAAAAAAAAGAAGGAATGGTGATGTATAGTTACGTAAATACACAGAGCAGACTGCAGCAGCCAAAGACCTCACTTCTTCACTGTCAGGTTAAAGACCTATGATTTGTGGAGGCAAACTGGAGCAAATGGGAGTGCTAGGGGAACACAACAAAACCCAACAAAAACTGAAAAACAAAAGAAGGCAACAAAATATCAACTCATATAGGCAAAATTTTCTGAAGGAATCAAATAATATCCCACCAAACTGCAGGCCAGTTGAGAAGCTGAATCCCCCTGAGCACAGCGTGTTTCCTTTGTGCCTATCCTGGGTTCTGTCTATCCAGCAAACAGGACATGAGCTGCCATATCCACAGGGAAGGACATATCCACTGCTGGTCACAACACTTTAGATCCTCCTTTTGCTTTGAAATCTGCAGTCTTGTCTCTCTCGACACAATGAACATTGCATTGCTTATGAACATGCTGGACTATTCTCCACACAATTGGCAGCAAGTAAAAATCTGTTCTAATACAATATCCAAGGTCAAAAATTCTGGATAGAACACACTTAGGGGGGGGGAAAAAAGTGAAATATTTAGGGAGGAACTACTGAAAAACTACTAGAAACATGAAAGTCTTCATTTTAGGGGTTACTATAACAGAAATATGGCCATCTTCTAACACAAAAAACTTAACCTTCTCTCCTGGAGAGCAGGACAGAGACAGCTGAAGGAAAAGATCACAGACATATACTTCAGTAATTATGCTCCCTCTTTTCAAACTTTTAAAAGACCAGAGTAGTCATTTTATAGTTGAAATGCAGTTGCTGCAGTATGGACAACATATTAAGATAACTACACAGTCTGCTCTGTAAAATTATGCTAATGGAAACAGCACAATTTTAGATTTTCTTTTATTCCTTGAAGTCCTCAGAAAGATGAAGGTGAAGGAATGATGAAAATAGGAACACAGCTAGAAATATAAACCACTAGTAATGTCACAGTATGACATTTAGTCAGTACCCTGGCAATATTACTAGACAGAAACAGAACAAGATTAAGTCAAGAGCTCCCAGGTGACCTTGCTAGAATCAGGAAGCAGCATATTTTTCAGCAGATTCCATTATATATTTTTCTCTTTATTCAGGTATACATAACTAAAGACAATTGGAAACAAAATATATAATTAAATAAATGAATTTATGGACTACTCAAAACCCTGACCAAGAACTGAAGCTATCTGGGTATAGCAAAAATCCTGTGACCTATCATCTTCAGCAGTCCAAAAATTCCAGCAACAGGTTTGTTTCTGAGAAACAGTGTCAAAAGTATTAGTGTAGATAGGCTTTATATTTTATGAATCAGATTTGCTAAATATTTATTATCTTTTACTTTTCATTTTTTCCTAACTTTAGAACAATTATTTCACATTGACTCTATACAAAGAGGGCTTTTAACAGATAGACTTTTTACCAAAGCCTGTAGTGACAGGACAAGGGGAAATTATTTTAAACTGTAAGGTGATAGGTTTAGATAGGACATAAGGAAGAGGTTTTTTGGTTTGGGGTTTTTTTGGTTTGTTGGTTTTTTTGTTGGTTTTTGTTTTTTGTTTTTTTTTTCCACTTTGAGGATGGTGAGACAGTGCATTGCATTGCCCAGAGAAATTACCAGAACTGGAAGGAGTGGGGCTTTGAACAGCCTTACCTAGTGAAAGATACTCCTGCCCATGGTGAAGGAGAGGGGAGGAAGGTGCATTCACAAGCTATTAAGAGGTCCCTTCCAGCCCAAACCTTTTAATGATACTATGATAATTACTACTGAGGCTACTCATAGTTTTAACACATTGTCATCATTACAGGTTGTGCATTTATTTTAGTCTGAAATAGAAATATTTATTAAAAACCCAATAAAAATTTGGAAAAAAAGAATTTGCAATAAAAACATTTTAAAAGAAATTATAATAACTGCATTTATACACATATTTTAAATTAGTCTTTAGAGAACCCATTGTTCCTATTAAGCAGCAAATTCTAGAGCAATAGGCTGGATATTCAGTGCTCCTGAATGTTTTTAACCAAGTCTGTCATGTGAGTTGTTCAGAAGAGTACATATTCTGAACGGAGTGTTCTGTTTCTCTGTTAAACACTTTAATTCTTAAAGCCTCAATTTTAAGGGGCAATGATTGCTTAAGGTCCTGAAGATTAGAGATCATGATAGTAAAATCTACTTTCCACTCACCATTTCTTCTGACCAGATATTTAAGCCTTGCAAATCCAGCACAGAGCATTGACCAGAGCACATGGTGTGCCTGGTCACACTTAGCCAGCCACAAGGAAAGGTACCATTGGAGTGTCCGGAAGAGTACAAGGGAGGAGAAAGACAGAAGAACAGCTATAAAAGCCCAAAAACGTCAATGACAGAACACCTCTCTAATCTGCCCCTCCTCTGTTAAGGGTAAGTCTTTTTCTGACACAAGGACTCAAGAAGAAAAAAGTAGCCTAACTCTTTGTAAGCACTGCATTCAAAGTATAAGTTAAAAATCTCCTTGTATTTAAATCCTAACGTGCTGAAAATATCATTATGAATCTCATAATAAGATCTGAAATAGAATAATGAAAGCAGACATTTTAGCTGTGAAAACATCCAACTTGATAATAGAGGTCCTTCATAACAATTCCATTATAAAGACTGCAGTAAAGGTCCCATTCTAAGCCATACATTGAAGGCATCTTTCCATTCATACCAGAGGGGGAAAAAATCTGTTTTCAGTGCACAGACTTAACTGTGAACAATTTATTTCTAAACAATTTTTACAGAGGAAACTAAAATATTGTTCTGTTTCCATTTTCTGGACGTTGTTTCTAGCATTCCTATTATCTGAAGATTAAAAAATAACTTTCAAAGTGTGAAAAAAGAAGTGCATGGGGTTTTAGATCACATAAATCTTACATGAATGTGTACTCTCATTTCTCTTGCAGAACTAGAATTTCAGAAACAACATTCTCATAAAGTTTACTGGGATTTCAAATAAGGAAAAAATAAAGCCTTAAAAGATGGGCATTTCATTCCAAGAAAAGGAAAGCTGCACTCCACAATGTCTTTATTGTTTATGAGTTTTCATGATTACAGTGAACTAGTTTATAAAGCAGGTTCCCTTGTGTAGTTTTAAAGTACATTGAGGAAAGATAATTCATCTGTTGTTTGCTACCACTACTTTACAAGAAACCTCATCTGCTAATGTGTGTGCTTATTCAACAAAATAAGACACTTTTTTTTTGTGTGTGCATGCAATTCTTTTACCATAAACCTCTGTGAATGAAAGTTCATTAGTATTTTTTTGTATATGTAAATTTATTTGCTACAACTTCATAAATTAAGTGCATGCAAATAAAAAATGAAGTTTTCTTTACAGGATCCCCCATATTTGCAGCAAAAGGAAATATAGTTTGGAAGAGTAGCAAATTGTCTCTCTCCTACCTGAAAAAAATAAAAAAGAAAAAATTCTGAGGAGATTAGGGGAAAGATAACTGACTGCTTGAGTATTGGGAATCTTTCAAGAAAGATTTAGTCTAAACCTAAGAGTAAGATTTCACGTATCAAAAAAGGACACATCCCAGATTGAAAAATGGAGAATCTACATGGATAAGGAAGAGTCTTGTCACCATCAAAATGAAACTGATTTTGTGAAGGTGAAGAAAGAATCTGGATGGATCCTAAAACCTAGTTCTCCTGACAGGGTAATATATTCTAAAGTGGGCATTTTTGTACTTGTGCTCATGAAGGCACATCCCTGCACACATGGAACATGTGGCCAAGGACAGATTTCACTGATAGAATTCCCTGAAAAGAAGAAAAGAACATTCCAACCACCTAAAACAAAAAGCTCTAAATTGACTGGTCTTACATTTTCTCCTGGGTTCAACAAGAATTACCTTTTCTCTTCCTTCTACTAACTAGCAGGAAAACATCTCCCAAACAGAAAAGGAGTACCTTCTTTGATAGTTTGTATAATGCTCCATTCTTCTATATTTAGTGCCTACAAGAAGCCACAAGGAATAATTATTCAGCAATAGCATTTGCAGCATATTCAGGCATGGATAGATACCTACTTGTACTCCACAATGGATCTGCCTGAGTCATAGGAACAATTACCCCTAGTTCAGATTCTCTAATGAAAAGTTTCTACTTGAAGATGTTGATTCAGTGAAGTCTAAGCTTATTGGATACCACAACTATTAAAAGTGCCAGACTGAACATCTGGAGTGCTACCAGAGCACCCCAAGAATACTGGGTTGCTGAAAGGTCAGGTTCTTCATCCTGCAAATTCTCAAGCTGCCAAAATGACTATGGAATATAATGGGGTTGGTTTGCTGGGTTTCATTCTAGTTTGGGGATTTTTTTTTTTTTTCTTGATGGGCTTTGTTTGTTGTGGGGTTTTTGTTTGTTTGTTTGTTTTTGTTTTTGTGTGTTTTGTTGTTCTGCATTTTTTCACTTGGTCTTCATCAGGGAAAAAACAGAATCTGGGATTACCTAAACAGAAGTACATATTATGTGTTTCTTTGGCCCTTTTTCCCCCCCCTTGCCATCAGTTCCTTTAAGCTGCTGTGTTCTCTTTGCTATTTCAAGTCCTCTATACTCAAAATCTGTATGGCTGTCTTGAGATGGGCCCTCAACAATATACTCAAGAACCTTGTCTCAAGAGTAATAGTGAGTTAAAATGAACCCCAATATAAAAACACTTTTTTGACTTATTTCTTTTGAAGTTAAAACCACTTGCATTCTTTTAATCCACTCATGTGTAACAGAGCTTTTTAATAATTTTTTTTTTTCTTTTAAGGAAAGAAAACTGTTTTGGCCTATAAAGAACAGACAAATATGAAGAATAAAAATCTTTAATTGAATATGTTTTACACACATAGACTTAATAAATAAAGCATGTTTACTAAATTACACAAAACAACAGCCACAAAGCTCACAGTTTCTTTATCTTCCGTTGTTTAAACGTTTATAGCTTCCTGTCCCAGACACAGCTGCCTTCTGTCTAATTGCTTTTACTGAATTCCCTTGCACACACAAACTCACCTCCCTTTATTTACAGCTTCCACTGTCTGTCTTTTCTACAGTAGATTGGGGGACCTTGCGAAGTGGCCCACCAGGGTACAAGTAGATTTGCCAGGGCCTAATGGCAGCTTTGCAACTGCTGCTCCACTTCCCTCAAAAGTTTTCATTATCCATATTATTTTCACAAAATAGAAGGGAAGTGTTTCCCTTGCCAAGACAAATGAATTTTCTACTTAGCCTATATGAAGAGAGAGAAATGACCAGAGAAACTTAGGATAGCTGTGATTTCCTACAGAGCCATAATAGTACTTCTGCTTCTTCTAAGTTCATGTTTGTTCTGCTCATGATCCTTCTTTTTCACAGAAGATGCAATTAAAAACATGTTTAAAATAACAAGAGCTTCACAGAGGGCTTTAATTGAATAAAATTGGAGGAATGACCACACAGAGAAAAACACTGGAAGTTTAGTGTTACTCACATCTGAGATTTTTGAAAAGTCAGGATTTCATCTTATTTTTTTCTATTTTTTTCATTCCTCCTTAGTTTCATGGTGTTTCATGGTATTTTTTCTCCTGGCATTCAGATACCAAAGCTAGTATGTTACTTAGAGAGAGAACAGAGAAAAAGTTTCACTTTCATTCTTTCAAGGATTATAGCAACATTTTCAGCCAGCTTCCTTTCATTTGCTTACAAGTTGCATAATTCAAGAACATAATCTATTCTTGACTGGGTCTCTCCATGTAATATTTTTATTTGGAATGCTCACTTGTACTAGAAATAGGGCAATTTGTTTCAATTCAGAAAACCATGAGAATGAGATTTCCATTGTATCATCTGTGCATGAATGGCACTTGTGTGTCTCCAGGGAAGTCAATCTGTTGTGAAGGACATTGAGTGCTGTGCTGAGGGAAACATCCTTTGCCTGCAAGGCAGGGTGAACAACCTGAGCCAGTCCATGAAATCATAGCACACAAGCAAACAGGGAATGAAATGAAGGGCATTCAGCTGAAACCACAGACCAGATGCTTCCATGGTATACATTCACTATGGTTCACTTAATTCTGTCAAAGCCTTTTTGGAGGCAGACATGCAAGTGCGTATGTTCCTGTGTACTTTTTTCTCTTTTTCCCAAGGCTGTGAGAAGGCTTTAATTGGCAAATACAGCACTCTACTTCCAATCATCCCTGGACTTTTACAGTTTTTGAGTCTCTTAAAGGCAGCCCATTTTTGCAAGGCATTTGGAGCTCACCAGATAAGCTTTCTGGCTTGCAAAAGACAAGTTTCCAAAGAGTGACTTTACTGGTTTGTCTTCTCTTCTAGATATTGAAGACAAACTATTCCATTTTTTAAATAGCATGCTGTAAACTGAATTATTTGTCAAATACAACCATGATCTAAAGAAGGTGAAGAAAATGAGACATTTATTGTTAGTTGGGAAAACATCATTGTATATCAAATATATTCTACTTATTACAACATCCCTCCTAAAGACAAAGCTTCCTGTAGAAAAGGATATTGTAGCTCCTTATTGTTTGAGGAACAACTAATCCTCATTCTAATGAACCATTATGTGATGGTATTCAACAAGTTTTTGATGCATCATTATAATTACAGAGTGATTAAAACTTCATTGCCTTATAGTAGACTGATTTTTCTGTAAGGATAACAGAAGGAAAAAGAATAACAGAGCTCCTTGCACTAATGCTACATCATTACAACTCTAGTTTTTCACATGGAAAGCTGAGAACACTCTGCAAGAATCTGCTTCAGACTCCCAAAGACACATCAGTGTCCTTAGAGCTAGGAAATCTGGCCCTAGAGACTGTGAACTAACTGTTGGCTTGAAACCAAACCTCACAATGGCAGGCACAAATGCAGAGCAAGGGTAAGAAAGCTCCATGTTACCTGTTACTCTTCCTTCTTACTCAGCACTGCTGTGCTATTTCAATTGATGGGATTCTACTGCAATGCATAACCACTTCAGCCTCCTCTGGGAAGGCACAAAGCAAATAGCAAAGACTTATACTGAATTTAAATCACTGCAGGCAGTGGTTTATTGTTTCAGTTACTGTTCAAAGACATTTTAGAATTATGTGCCCTGTCCACCTTTATATCTAATAATATTACAGTCTGTCCACATACCCCTAGGACCAATGAATTCTGTTGGGTTAAAAATAAATCTTACAGACAGTTTTGATGTGAAGAGAGACAGAATGCTCCTTTTACTCATGGTAATTTGTTCCAGTGGTCAATCCCTTACTAGAATTTTTGTGTGCACACTGATTTTCCCTCTTTAAATTTGTTGCCCTTTATCTCTCAGCCACTAGCTCTATCTTTACCTTTTCCCTCACTACACTAAATACATTTCAGAACCCATTTTCCCCCTCTGTGTTTATATACTGCACTGCATATGTTCCCTAGACAGTTTTCTGATAAGCCAAAGTCTTTCATCTCTCTCTCTCCCACTGTGCATTTCTGACTGCTTTTCAATTCAGTAGCGGTTTTATGTTTACTTTCTAGACCACAAATAAAAGTGCTGAACAGGCAGATCTGGCCTGAATACTGGCACTTTCACAACTTCATTCAAAAAGCTTCTGCTCAGTAATGGTTCCCCTTGCTGGAGATTTTGGTATCTGTCAGTTTACCAGTTCACAAGTCACAGATAACTGCACTTCTAAGGCCCTGTATAATTTTCCACCTGGTACCAAGTCACTCTACTTACATCCCACTATTCCCCACTCTTAGCAATAGATGTCAAATTTCATAAATTTTTTTTTATAAGTCTGCTGTTGCCTGACAAGTCCAGCTGTCATGCATCCTCTTTGGGTCTTCTAGAAAAAAGGAATTCCCTCTACATGCGCTGCCAACTCTGTAAACATCAGTTTACAGAATACATATTCCAGCATTTAGTTCTTCAACAAAGGGAACTTGTTTCAGTTGTTTCATTTCTTTGTCCCAGACTGAAGTCACACTAAACATTTTATGCTTATCCATGTTAGCTTGCTTGACCTTTAACAACAGCCAAAATGACCTTATCTTTTTCTGACAAGCTAAGATATGAGCACAGCTTATTGTGCACACCTTGTTTTTCCTCCACGCACAGAAAAAACTCAAATCTGCTGCAACTTTCACAGAGGATCCCTTGTATTCAAGCAGACAAGTTCTGTGTGTTTGGCTCTATTTATTAAGGCTGTGGTGCCTGATAAATATGGAAGGCAGAAACAATTTTCTCACTTTTCATTTTAGCAACAACTAGCAGCAGCAGCCTCATGTCTTCAAGACTTAACATTCCCATCCCAAGAGAGCAAAGATGAAAAGGAGGAGCTCCAGAATTTCAGCGGGACGTGAAAAGCAAGCAGGTAACTTGCAGCCCAAGCTTCAATGGTTTTATTTATGCATCACTAATGCAAGCTCTCTCTGGGAACAGAGGGCTACAAGAGGCAGAGAGTGGGAAGCAGCAGTATTTTCTCTGAGCACAACACCTATTCTCAGCTTCTGATGTGGGGCAGAAGACCTGGGCAGGATGCTGAAAACCAGGAAGAAAAGGAGCAGGAGTGGGACTTGACATTTTAACAAAAAAAAAAACTCTCTTCAGACCACATTGAACCTTGCAGAGTGCTCAAAGAACAACAAAAAGCTGTCAGCATCTCTCATTCTCTCCTCAGCAGATTTTCCTTTCTGAGACTATGTACTTATCTGCTAACTACAAGCCTACCAAAAACAGTGAAAGCTTTCAGAAGCTGGGTGTAAAAATCTCCACAACCAAAAGGTTTCCCCACACACCCAAGCTGTCTCACATTAAAGGAAAGAATGTATTCCCCAGTTAGAAGGTCTGTATCTGAGAGGACTGAATGCTAAACATAACCTGTTCAGAAGTACTTAGTGCTGGATTCTTTCTGACAAACTAGATAGCCCAGTAGCCAAATACCTCAAAATAAGTGAAAAGTGATGCTAGTTTCTTTAAGAGAATGTTGCTGTTTTGGGGATTTTTGTCTCCTTATCCTCTGCAATTTTCAGTTTGTCTTTTTTGCTTTGCCAAATTTTATTTCATTATATTTTGTGGACTACCCCAGACAGCACTTCATTTCTGCTTGATGTGGACACCCTCCAGATTTTTGTAGATGTTTATTGTCCTAACTGCGCCTGAGAGCCTATACTTAGTTGAGAATCATTGATTCTCATTTGGAACATCTCTGATGCCTGCAGTATCTGTTATTTTCCAATTTCAACATCAAACTATCTCTCATTTTGGATAGCTACAGAGTGTGTTCCCATCTAGGACACCAAGAGCACATAACTGTATGTATTTCTTAACTCATTGTATCATCAGGAAAAAAATTGCCATAATTAAGAGTCTAAAATAAACAGATCCCACTGAGGGCCTTTGAAGTTTATGGCCCATCCAGCCTTGTGTCCTGCATGGCGTAATTTGTGGAGTGCTGTGTTAGCATGACCACAGACATCTAGATTTGGCATGGGTGAATTGAATGTCTATTCCATTCACACTTCCAAGTAATTTATAATCTGCACAGTATTTTAAGTCTCAAATGACTGTGAAATAAGGATCCACATACTGATCATCTCTCCAGTCCAATAACCTGTTAGAACCTGCTGCAATGATGATATTTTAGAAGGAACCAGTTGAATGCCTTCTCTTCAATCTTCCTGTGCATCAGAGATCTCAGGAGAGAAGTTCTGCACAGGCAGAAATAGCTACAACCTTACTATATGTAGCTAAAGGAAAAGCACTGTGTAACATATTCTGTTTTCAAGCTTTTAATGATTGAGAAAATATTTTTAATGTCCATGGTCAAATTATACTTTTGCTATAACCAAATTCAATGAAAATTGCTGGGTTTCCCATTATTTGATTAGAAAATATGCTAAATATTTTTTTTCCTCAATAAATTGAAACCCTTTTTCTTGCTGATTGATGCAGAAGTGGGGTTTGGTTGACAAAAATAATGCTTTAAGTAAAAACAAAAGTCTGGTTCCAAGACTCACCTGCTGTGATATGGAACTTAACACCTGACTAATAAGCTAAGTACTCCACTCCTTGTGTATGCTCTTCTGCAACTATAAACAAGAACATGTTTTGGGCCTTAAATTCAAGCTGTATTTTCTTAAAGCTTAGTGTCACAACCCCCAAAACAGGCAAAAAAACCCCGAAGAGCAAACAGAAACCAAAACCAAACGAACAGCAACACTGTACCATAACAACAATCTAAAACTCAATTCCTTTTCAGATGAAACGTGGCCAGGAGAAAGAAGGGAATTTTTCTTCATTCTGCACTCTTGGTGGGATGCAGGGATGTTAGCATAAAGGCTAAGGAGAATCTGCAGTTCCTAAACAGCACAGTAACCAGAATTAAAAGAAAAAAAATAATATCAGCAATCCAACTCCTTCCCAGTAAAAGAACTGGATGTGTCATTTGCCCTCTGTCTCCTTCATCCCACTCTTACTCACTCAAAATGTATTACAAAGCATTGTCATGCACTGAAAAGCAGGCTGGTAATTATATAGTCCAGGAATAATAAGGTAATCTGAACTAAGGAGTTTGCTGTCAGGTGGGTGGGCCTGACATGCACCCTCCAGTAACACAGATTTCCATTGCCCTGTATTGGCAAGTACCCACTTGCCTATTGACCCAATCCAAGGCCTCTGGAGGACCAAACACCTTCAGAAATCCAGCAGGATGAGGTTGGAGGGAGATTTGGGAAAGAAAAACACTTGTGCTTCTAGTAATTTCTTTTTATCTCACTGA
Source organism: Lonchura striata (assembly GCF_050655825.1). Lineage (NCBI taxonomy): Eukaryota > Metazoa > Chordata > Aves > Passeriformes > Estrildidae > Lonchura > Lonchura striata. Next base: position 77,017,778 of record NC_140705.1, on the reverse strand, counting down.
TAATGGGTAGGAAACGGAGCATCCATCATCTCTCTTCATAGCCAGAAGAGTTTCTATCCCAAAAGGATAATCTTCTCAGATGAAGGACAATCTTCTTTGTACATATCAAAGAAATACAAGTCATTGAAAAATCAAGCAAAGTCATAGAAAAACCAAGCAAAGAACTCAAGCAGGGAGGTGGGTGAACATCCTGAAGCAGAAGACAAATATATCAGCTTAATACCTCTAAAGTAATATCATTTTAATTCTGCTGCTAATCCAAATAATATTTTATGGCCTGATTTTTCTAGTTGTTTTTGGGACCTCCAAACCTATCAATGGAAAATTGGGTTAGGATATCTTCAATAGCAGCACTGCACACCAAGCATCTGTACTCATCTTTCCTAAACAAATTTAAATAAAGATCAGCACAGGGGAAGGCAAAGGTAAGACACAATTCATCCCAGATCCTCAGCACTATTTAATGGCTCTACTGCTGTCATCTCCTTTCTTCCAAGCCAGCCCTGTGGCCAAGTTCCTCAAACTTGGATGCTTCTGTTGCCTGCACAAAGTGCTGGTGCTAGTACAGACAAGCCTATACATTGCAAGAATATGTGCAAATATTAGCAGGAATTCAACAAAATACTAATATTTTTTGTGGAGTCACTTGAGATGATACAGACATACACTGGCTCACATCAAACAAGAGTTGATGGACTTGCCTTTAAGTGAGCCTTACAAGTTAAAGGTTACAAGGAGTGTGTTACCACTCAATCATGACAGTACTCAGAGTACATTGTGTGGTCTGTGAGGAACCACAGAGATACACAGGATTCACTGGGGAACAGAGCAGCACATGTGTATAAAGAATGAGTCAACCTATTTGTTTAAAAATACAAGGAGAAGAGAAACATGGGGAGCACAAGGAATTAAGCACATGAACTCACAGTAAAAATAATGGGATCTATGCACTCACTAAGGAATACATGCTGAAAAACAACAAAACTCAATGAATCCCTAATTGCCCAGATATCATTCAGAGGAGAGGACACATTGTCTGTTAATATAACATATGAACTGCAGCATTGCCATTGTTTTAGGGGACAACATTTCCTAAGACATTGATTTTTTTAAACAACTCTTGTGGGAGCAAAACTCTTCCACACTCTTTCTCTATTTCTACATTAGAAGAAGTTGTTGCATATAGTTTTTATTTTCCAGGAGCAGAACCTTGCCCAAGGAGACTCTACCCCTACTGCAGCCCAGAAGTTTTTTGATGTTGACATGACTTTAGACAGATTGAAACCTAAAAAACAAACAAACAAACAAATAAACAAACAAACAAACCTCAAAAAACCCCACAAGGACTGTTTGTAGAATTCAATTATTTTGGACACTTTTGAGGGAAAAGCTACTCAAGTCACCGTAGTTGGCTTTGAAAAATACAACTTTTTTCCACTTTTTAAAAAAATTTAATTTGCCATGGGAATGAACAGAAGCACTGCCCTGTTGCATATAAGCCTCAGCAATTAAGCAAAAGTGCCCTACTGTGTTAGTACAGTTCCCTTCTTCTAGAATAATCTAGCTGAGGACAACAACATAGATATTATCTCAAACCCAACTAGAAAAAAAAAAACAAAACAAACAAGCAAACAAACAAAAACCCCAAACGAAACAATAAAACCCAAACACAGTAAAAGGGGAAATGAACAAAAGAAAAAAAAACAAAGGACAAAAAATATTTTCCAAAGGCAGCACTTTTAATATGTAAAAAAGCTATTTGCTAGCACTGATATAAAAAAATCCATCAGGTATGATATTAGATTTGATTAAACAGGTAAAAGGAAAGCAAGCAGGGGTTTTTGCTAACCACAGCTTGCAATTCCCCACCTGAGCTGTCCATCTGTCGTTGAAGTTTACTAGTGCAAACACAGAGGCACAGACAGGTACATGCATTGCAAAAATCAGAACTAAACCTTTCACTGTAAAGGACAGAGGGGTTTACTTAGTAATCAGGAATAGATTACTGAAGACAAGACAAGTGTCAGCCTAGGCACAGTGTTTTAAGTGAAAGCACTGAAAATAATTATGTTTCTATTTTGGGGAAGCACTTGAGCATGTGCCTATCTCTAAGTGGTGACATAAAAGCTTTGTTGAATTGAGATGAGCCTTCTTGCATTCTGAGGATGAGACACACACTTAAGTGCTTGTCGGAATCAGCACCTACTTGAACAAATATAATCTCCTGAATTTCCTCTTCTTATTTACAGAAAACTTGCAAGGACAAAAGCATACTGATAGCTCATAAATCCACTCTCTCCACTACATCAGTGGGGCTTTTTGCCCTCAGGATCAACTTTTGTTCCTGTCTGAGCCCATGTGTACTCAAGAAATACAGATATGCTCTTAAGGGAACTTCTTGGAAGAAAAATAAGTGCCATAAGATGTTTCAGAAATTGGCCACAGTGGGATACTTTACCAACGATATGGCCTGAAAAAGAGGAAATTATGGCTACATTGCCAGTGAGGACCCATTTACAGAAAAAAGAGAGCCTCATATATATCAACCCACCTTATTAGTATTAAAAACCAGTAAATTAAAAGTGGGATGTTTTAAAAATCTATTTTTTTTAAACGCATCCATTAGGAATCAGCTGTTAAGGGAAAGTGGGGAGTACTGCTCCTCTCCAAGTCCATCTCACTTCTGAAGCAAGAGCTCCCCAAACATTTACAGATAAATGATCACCATCTAAGATAGTAGGTGGCCTCTTTCATCAACTGTAGGCTGGAGTACAGCATAAACTTCTCCTGTAAGCTGTCTGTTGCAGAGAAAAACAAACTATACCTCAAATATTAGAGGTCTTAGAACATTAGGACTAAAACATGCTGCAATTTTTACTTGTTTTACTTGAAAAAAAAATATGACTCACAAATATTCCACATCCAACACGTGGTCATTCTACATCAGCCATTACCTGGGCAGATAAAAAATTCCCAAAGCAAGAGAATAAACCATTTCTTAAAGTCAGATGTCACTATTTTGTTGCATACAGATGTAAAGCGAAACTTAATAACCTAAGTATAACATTTGTAAATGTGTCCTTTTGTCAAGCCTATAAACATCAGTCTACTCACCCTAAAGGAGCAAAAAAAATGCAAATTATAGTTAAGATAGCTGAAGATGATTTAAAACAACTAGAAGACGTCCCCAAAAGTCAGAATCCATCTGTTCTGAATGAAAATCACTTGGACTAAGAAGTCACTTTTAGAGAGACAAGAAAAATCTGTCAATACACTCACACTCAAAGATGACAGCATTATAACACTGAATAGCTAGAAAGAACAGAAATTTTATGTAGCAAATAATATACATAAAAGTACCTCTCAGATGAGCACTCAAAGATTTTTTTAAGCAAAAGTATACAAATGATCTCAGCAATAGTGCCTAACATACAAGTTATGTATGATAATATAAAAAAGGGCATAAGTATTAAACATTTTTCTCCTGAATGTTGTGAAGGAATAGTGAAAAGTATTTGCATCTCTTAAAAATAACAAAATGCTTCTGCATCATCTTCAATTATTGTTGAAATGTAAATGCCAGTTTAACATTTCAAATATAAACTTCTCCGGAAAGCAAAAAAAGAGAAGCCACAAAATGTATACAGTCATACAAAAAAGAGTTGGCTGAGAAGTAACCTGAACCACAGAAGTAGATTTTCAGTAGCTTCTGGAGGCATAGAAAGTTTAACAGTACAAGAAAATAAAGCAGCGATGAAACAACACTTCACAAAGGCAAATGGGCTGACTAGTTTAACATCAGCAATCAGTAGACCTGGCATCAATCCCAATAAAATAATGAAATGACTAATTTATGGCACTTTTAGGTATTAAAAGGAATACAGTGCAATTAAAGACAATGAACATGGGCTTATGAAGTCTAAATCTTGTTTTCAAATGAGCTTTTGCTGATCGGTGGTAAACTTGTTAATGTAATGGATTTCTGTAAAGGATTGGATTTGACCTTAGTTAATGAATTATAATTATGCAAGATGCATGGTATGCATTACACAAATTCAAGCCTCCCAAAGGAATAGACCTTAAAATGTTGTTTTAAATGTGGAGCCATGGTTGAACAGCAGCATTTCTGGAGATATGTTCTGAGACCTAACATACTTCCTAGATATTAAATCCACTACTCAGGGGAGGGGAGAGGCATCCCAGATTCTGGTCAATAAATTTACAGATAAACAGAGAGTAGACAGCAACACATTTGGATCATCCTAAACACTTTTTAAACATTCCCCTCTCCTCAAGCATAAAATCATTCATCTTCTAAAAATACAGACTTCTGGGCCAGGTATTAGACACAACCACACAACCTCTGTTTCCAGGTTTATCATCTAAAGTCCTTTGCTGCAGAGTTCTAGACATCTAAGTATCCCAGGAAATGCTTTCATGAAACTTGCTGTGAAATTAAATGCTTTATAGGATCTATTCTGAAGTACAGGGGAAAGACCCAAGCCATGTGTGCTCATGTAATATTCATTATATAAGAATTCAGATCTGGTGTGAACTTACCAAAAAAGACTGTGGTAATATACAACGCTATAAAAAATAGTCTAAAGAATTACTGAAGAATTGGAAAACATGCCGTATAATGAACAGCCAAAAAAGCTCAGGGTATTTAGTTGTCAGAAAGAATATTGAAGTTTGTTTCAACTGTATATCAATATACACATAGAATAAAAATTTGACAGAAGGCATTTTAATTTAGTAGACAAAAAAAAATATAAAATTCACAGCCCCTTAAATCTTTGTCTGGTTCTGCTCAGACAAGAATAAGAAATGTATTTAGGGAACACTGAAGATAAGTAAAGAGTTTAAACAGCATAGAAACCAAAATGATCAAATGTTACACTATTTCTAATGCAATTTTTTCCCTACTAACACTTTATGCAGTGTGAAAACTGAAAAAACAAACCAAAACCACCACATCCAACAAACCTAGCCAAATTGCACCTTTGACCTCATTGAGGCCTGTCCACTTCTGCACATGTGTTATAATTCTGGTTGTGGGTTTGGAACACAAAATCTTTTCTAGTTTTAGTTTGTTTGGATTTTTTTTTGTTTATAATGCAAAAGTTCAATTAAATACTTTTCTAATATAATTTTTTGCTGCACTTCACAAAAATCCTGAAAAAGTAGCAGATTCAGGCTAAACTCTAACACAATCCTTATATATTAGTATGATCCTTATAATGCTGTGGTAAAACAGTAAATTGAGACTAATCCATACCCACTGCTCTTTATACAGTCTAGCATTAATCAAAATACCCTGATGTCCTCAGAGCACCAAGTTGCTGACTGCCTTGTCCCACTACTGCAATCTTAGCTAGATAGTTTGTACTTTTACTAATTGTATGACAAATAATCACAACCCTTAGCTTTAACAATAACATGACAGACCAATAGCAATTCCATAATGTCTGTGCTAATATAGGGATATTAATCCATAGGCTAAGATTTTGCTAATTTCTTACTATTAGAAAAATCTATAATCAGTAATATAAGCAGCACCATACACAGTCATTTCACTATTGTCTCTCAAGCAACTGCAATTGAATAATGATATCAAAACAATTGACTGTTACCTAAGAGTTAATTTGATGTCAATCCTCAGTAAAATCACAATAAATAATAGGTTACTTTGCATAAACCTTAACATTACGAAAATTGTATTTCAGCTGAGGAGAAGCCTGATTAAAATTTAAGACCTTGAACAAAAGTTTAAGCATTTGGATTCAACTCCAATTTGCATTACTTATAACATTACTCCATAACTTGAGTGTAATGATGAGTCCAGCAGATTTGGGCTTTAATGAGGACCCTGAGTAATGATGAACAGCCGGCCACCTTAAATCAGGATGTCTGCTGAGAGTGGGCAATTTGAAAAACCATAGGCTGTCTATTGCCAACATTTCAGAAGCAATGCCAAAAATCTAAGAAATTAGAGGAAAAATGCCTTTGCTAGGATTTAACCCTCTGGCTATCCCAGGCGCCTGGAGAGAATGACAATGTTCATTAAGTCAGCAACACAGTGACATAACACAAGAGTGAAATCTGACTGTCTCTTAGTGGTTGCAGTCAGAATTTTGGTGACAGACATGAAAACCCACAAATGTTTGATCTCTCTTCCAAGGAAAATGACCAAAACATTTTCACAGCTGTGCTATAAGTCAGTGAAAGCTACTACAGAACAGCAGCTCTCCACATGTGAAAGGCATTGTCCCCTTTTTTCTATCACTTGAGACAATAAATTTCTGCAACACACTGTAGGTATCAGCACCACATGCTATAACTTACATCACAGAGCTAAGAAAAGCATTGGAACAACTCAGTAAATAAAAATGTGTCCATTAAATAAATCTACTGACTACCATACATATTCTTCTAATAACTAGAATCCAAAATCCACAAAGGCGTAACAATAACAGAGTTGTCATTTATTTTTTTTAAATGTTATCCCTTTTATATTTTACAATTTTCCTGACAAATTACTGTAAGGTTAATCACAAATAAGCCAAGAACATCTTAAACTATGATTAACTATCAAAGTAAACTGAGAGGAACATTATCAAGTTACTCTGTATCTGAAAGATTATCACATCTCTCTCTTCTCACCGTTTTCTTTCCTAACCCAATACTCATAGTTCTGAAAACTTTGCTATCCTTTTATCCTATAAAAGCTATCCTGCTTTTATACTGGCACCTCTTGCAATAAATTCAACGTTATTTTCCCTAAATCAATACACCATCAGCAGCAAATCCACAGTGATTCTGCCTTGTTCTCCATTTACCCTAATTGCCAATCTCTCCTGAATGCTTGTGAAACACCACGTGTAGAGTCCAAACCATGCACATATGCCAGTAAGGAACAGCTGCTCCTATCCAAAACCTCCTTTATCAGACACAGCCAATCTTATGTATGCTGGTTGCTTGTTATAACAGCACTGTCTACAGCCTGGGACAGTCAGGAAAGAGTAGGTGAAGGGGTAGAGAACTTTGTGACCACTGGATGAACCCTCTGTGTAGATGAACCCCAAATAATGCTCGACCCAAATCTCAGATCGCACAGGATTAGCAGAGAGAGTCAATGGCTATTGGACTCCCATCTTGTAGGCAAACTTCTGGGTCAATCTCACTGTAGTATGTCGTGTTTAGCCCTCACACCAAGACTGATTTATCTAAAGCTTCTTTATAGGTATATCACATTCTCTTCTCTTCTCTAAAAATATGTTATCTTTGACTTTCTAACAGACAGCTAAAAGTAAGGGCCACACCAACACAGCAATGGAATTTCCATCTCAGCTGATTCACAAAAAGATACTCCTCCAATAAGTAATGATCAGAGAAGAGCACAAAATACACTTTTGGAGACTGTAAACACTGACTCAGCTGATTCATGGATTTGCTGCTTGCACAGAAAAATGAGAAGGCATGGGAGACTAGAAGGAAGCTTTCACACTCCTTGCATCTAGGGACACAAATCTGCCACTGGAATCAGAGAGAAGCATGCAGTTGGTTTTCTTCAGTAGGGCTTTACAGAGCATAGAGTTGTCTAATGTGATCGGTGCAAAATGGCTGTCAGGACTTACTGATTAGACTTCATTCTACCAACTGCTAATTACTGACTCTGCCTGACCCCACATGACTGCATAAAGGAGAGGCAGGCGCACCATGGATGGCTTTTGGCCTGAGGTGCCTCATGCACAACTAGAGCAGAAAAAGACCACTCTGAACATTAATGTACTTCTCAATTAAACATTTTATTCTCCATTTGCAGTTTTGGTTTTAATATCCCACACTACAAGACCATACTTAATTTTCTTCTGCTTATTCTTTCTCCCAGCAGAGGCACAGAACTCCATACTGTACTTAAAACAATTTTGCTTTGGAATGAAGAACGTTGGGCTATTTGATAAAATTTGTATTGCTTTAAAACTACATATACCAAGACTGTGAATGAGAGATTCTTGCTGTATTTGATAAGAAAGGCTTCTGTCGAGCTGTCTATGTTTTCTATTCCTGAGTTGTATATAGCTCATATATATACCAGAAGTCTGATGTGCTTGCTTTTCTTAGCTACTGCCTCACTTAGGAATCAGGACTGCATTTCTTGTATGGCATTTCTTGGAAAGCGACCAAACTGCTGCATTAGGGCAGTTTGAATGTGTCTCTTGGAGAAGCACTATTTCCTCTGAAGTAACTGAGGGACAGATGAATGAAAGAGAGTCAAAAATATGGGACACAGCTGCTATAGCTCTAAATAACTACATATTTTCACCTCATAAGCATTTGCATGGGAAAACTAGTTGTTGCAAGGCCAGTGTCTACAGTATAACTTAGTCACCAGTTGGCACTCTAATTTGATCCTCCATTTAATTTGATCAAGACCTCCAAAACTAAATCATCTGGTGCGTAAAAATACAACTTCCACTTCTAATTTTTTTTCTGCTTTAGTCAGGATAAATTGCTGCTAGATAAATTGATTCTTGGCTACAATTAGTTGCTGTCTAATTAATGGTGATGAGCATAAATAAATGCTTATAAATAACACAAAAATATGGAGGCTGATCAAGGAAAACTTGTGGAACTGTGAGGTACAAAATTGAAATAATATTTTTGAAAGAACTGCCATAACACTCAGGGCTCAGTGTTTCACTCCTCTTATTAGTGTACTACATGGTAGACATTTACTTCCAAAGTGTTCCTGCTAAGAGTTGCACCCATTTTCACAGGTGAGAAAACACATATTTAAGACTTCTTACATGACTGTGTGTGTGATATATCTGCACCACATCTAGAAATGAAAACACTTTACTCAGGACCAGTCTGTCTCCTCACAGGCCAGAGAAGACATAGACCCTAACACAGCATAGGTTCCAACAGCGATAGCAATAATACAGGAAACCACAGGTTTCAATGAAAAGTGTGGGAAAAACCATCAATATATTCAACAGAAAGGATGACACTGTAAAATCAGGGACACTACTTTTTTCTCTCTGTTTCTACAGGGATTTTGCTTTTGATCCTCAGAGTTCAAATATTTGTCCCCCACAGATTTGTCAGAATTAAAATTTTAATTTCTCATATAATATGTAAATAAGGTATGGCTAATGCAGAAAACACTTGGTAAATGAATGATGAAAGAGACATATAGAGCAGACAATGGATAGTGCCATTGGCAGACGAAGAAAATTGATTAAATACTCTGTAGCATACCAAATTCCTGGTCTCAAATGTTTGTAGCACCACTTAATATCCCAACTAATTGTTTAGTAGAGCCAGACACATAATGTGTGAGGCTGTGAATGGTCCATCATCACCACACAGTATCTTGGTAAAGCTGACACAAATAAGAATACAAGCATGGCAGATACTGATAACACATCAAGCATGGAGAATACTGATATCCTGCTTTCCCAGGGATCATGAGGTTTTTTTGTTCTGTTCCACCACCCCACACCTCCCTCTCCTAACATGAGACATTGATGTTTGAGGTTGTTCTTTTCCCCAGTCACAAAGTTGCTTGTATTCCTGTTCCATCTTGCACCAGTTCTTCTTTGTCTAATTTTATTTTTCAGATCAGGGCTGTACTGTAAATTGCCCAACAGCATTATTTTCATTAATTCATCCCATGATAGTCTAGTCTGAGTGTAGCTTGTGTCAGCAGCACAATTTTGTAGCTCAGGTAATTTCCTCCTTTTTAAAATAAATCAGGGCACTGACAATTCCTCTGTTTTGAAAGATGCAATGAGATGAGACATCTGTTATTTTTCCCACAGTCAGGGCATTTAAAAAAAGGTTCACTACAGCATTTTTACACCATCTTCCACTCCTCACTTCTGTATCTCAGGAGTCAAACAAACAAGAGGAGAAAGCTTCATAAGCACCTGAGGCAGAGTGTGGGTTAATGAGACTTTCAGTCAAAGGTTCTCATTAGTTTTGAAGCTATCTTATTAGAGGATGATGTGGATTATGAGAGTAAAGTGATGCACTGCACAGCAGCATCTGACTTTCAGATAATCCCATTCCAGTTACTTTGGAAAAAAAAAAAAAAAAAAAGAGAGAAGTAGAAGTAGACATAGTTACTGGAGCATAAGAGGTATGCCCACTGCAACCTGTCATGGACAATTTCACAGCCAGAAATTGTGGTTTAACTATAATGTGTTTTTAATTGTTCATGATTCAGAGCACTTTATGTTGACTGCAACTCTCCTACAAATAACAAATACTTTGCAGGAAAAGAAAGACAGCAGCACAGCAAAGCCATGCCACTTAAACTGCTGCTTATTTCTATTGTCAGGCACAGAAAAAGGATTGTCTCATTGAGGCACAAAACAAAGGGACAAACATTTGAAACTGCCCTTTGACTCCAGCCCAACATCTTTACAGATTACCAGGAAAAAGGAATAGAGCAGCACTAATTAGGAGGGTGGCAGCATCACAGACTGGTACCAGCAAAGTGAGGTAGCCTTCACTTGAGTCAAATGATTGAGGAAGAGATTTCATCCTTCTCTTATCATGGCTGCATGCTTTGCCCCATATCTCCATATGCCTACATTCAGTTTTTCTCAAATTAATATCTAGATTTTTTGAATAATTATTATTCATCTGTTTACTCCCAAAGATTTTGAGATGGAGAAATACCACAGCTGAATACACTATTTCATCTGGCCCATGAGAAAGGTATATTTTAATTTTAAGGAAATTTTACTGGTTTTACGTGTGTTGCTTTGCAATACATGCTGCATTTTCCATACTCCCAGCTACTGTATTTATTATGAAGTCATATATATGAAGTAAAATTCAGACATCACCTTGGTACCTAGGAATAATTTAGATGTGATCTAAGTAAAAAAACTCTCTTAGCTGGATCTACCAATGTTTCTCTCTTCCCAAGGGAATTTTTTTCCCACTTTTAATTAAGGAAAGAATACAAAAGCATACTTTCAAAAGCTGTGTATTTGTACTTATATTAGCAAAGGCAGCACTCTGTTTGAAACTTAATACTTTTCTATTCTCTCCAAAGAGCTATTCATCAGTACACCTACAAATACATACTTCCTGTAAATTATAAATAAAGTGCTCTTACACTCAGTTGTATCAAAGATGATCATTTTAGATAGAAAGCTGTGTGTGTAGCCTGAAGAACACTCTTGAACTGGTTAAAAATAAACTATTAAAGAGAGATTGGGGAGAAGGAAAACGGTACCAGCTAGCTCAGGTGAGAGATGAAGATAAGTTTAGCACCTAGTAGAGAAGAAACAATCCTTTTCTTTGGAGGTGCCAGTGGACACTCAGTGCCTCATGTGAAGCTCTGTGACTGACACATCACAGCACAGCAGCCTTTAGCTGAATGACACTTAGTCTCACTTCACTGGCCTCCTGAAGGAGGCAAAGAGGAGTGTATCTCTACATAAATCTGCCTGAAGAAGAGACCACTAATTACCTGTCTTCCTAAATTAATTTTGTCCTAGCAAGGTTTGAGTGTGGGTCTTTTTTTTTTTTAAAGAATAACATGTCTGTAGTAGAATCATAGGGTCATTAAGGTTGAAAAATGTCTCTGAGAACATCAGGTCCAGCCACTAACCCCAGAATCAGTGTTCATCACTAAATCATATACCTAAGCACCACACTGTTGATGCCTTTTGAACAATTCCAGAGATGGAATTCCTATGCATTCTGTTTCAATGCCTGAAAATCCTTCCAGTGAAAAGTTTTTTTCCTAATATGCTGTCTAAATCTCCCCAGGTGCAACCTGAGGCCATTTCCTGTGATCTTGTCACCTGTTACCTGTTAGATGAGATTGAATCTCCACAGGACTACAACCTCCTTTCCCATAGTTATAGAGAGCAATAAGGTTGGCCATGAGACTCTTTCTCTGAGCTAAGAGAACAAGTTGAAGAGACACAGTAGTTATCATATGCTAAACAAACATCTAGAATTAAAAAGGTATTATCATTCTTTGGAAAAAAAATCCAAGTCAAACAGTAGCCTCAAGGACACACCAGAAAGATTACAGCAGTGTCAGAAGTCCATACACAGTTCTTCCATTTCCATGTTACAGCCAGCAGTCCAAACTATTTCTGACATAGACAATTAGACCAAAGAATAAAGTAAAAAGAAGGAAAGAAACTAACTATACACAGGAAATGTTATAGATAGCCTGTCACTTGCTAGATCATCATAGAGCTTGCTATTGCTACTGCATTACATTCAGGTTTTTCAATAATTTAATAGCAGCTCAAACAGGTTTGCCATACCCAGAAAAAACATAGCAGATTTAACAAATATAGATAAATATTTATAATCAAATAGACCAGTTGGTAAGTGCAACTTACTAATAACATCATTACTAGGAAGTATATTAGTATTATTATTATTACTTTGACCAAAAAACCTAAACCAAAGCCCCAAAACATAACCATGATAATATCCTGATGGACAAAACACAAACACACTCAAACCCAGTAGAGATCCACTGCTACCCATAGAACCAAATAAATACGACAGCAGAAATCTCAAGATTTCTCAACAGTCTCAATCTCAACAGTTGCAATGTTTTACCATTGTTCAAACTGCCTTTCATTCACAGAAGCAAAGTTACATAAGATTTTGAGGTGAATTTACCCACTCAATTCCATAAAAGTAAAGCAGGGTAGGATAATTCTAGCAGGATTTATTCACTATTCATGAACACCTTCTAATCTGGATTTAGAGTTTAGCATGCAGAAGTGCCACTTTTCACAGTAAACTGCAGATTTAACAGAATTACACTGCTAATTCTGCAGAAAGATCTTTATTGGACTTCCCAGTGCATACATTTAAGTTAACTCTTTGCTCTCCAACTGAACAGTAATAGCAAAGAAAAACTAATAGAATCTTGTAATCTTGTAAGATGTAGATGACCTTCCAGTCCAGCTTGAGATAATTAGCAGTGAATTTAATTTCTTTTCCACCATATTGTTTGAGCACTTTTCTCCACCTTTGTGACTGGTAAGACTTAGACTTCACATATCCCCTCCTTTATTTTTTTTCCTCAAAATTCCATTCTTCTAGTGCCTTAGTTTATCTTTATTTAAGCTCCTACAGCCTTCAATTCACTGCCACACTTGCCAAAAAACCTAACCCAAATTAAATGGAGTGGACCTAAAATTCATTGCTCTGGGGAGTTTTCTGCAGAGAGTGAGGAATAACTGTAAATGCATCAATTTCCTTCATTGAAATAGATTTCTGAAATTTCAGGGCATTATAATGAACACTGCTTGATCCAAACATCCAGAATTTCATCAGCTTAGTTGACATTAGAACTGGATATCAGTGAAAAGGCAAAGCATTGCAATTTCTCCGAAATTACCAACAAATTTATGAGGACAGGGAAGACATCTCTTTGATATGCAAGAATCAAGTTTGGGAATGCTTACACAAGTTGAACACATGTTGACTTGATGGGAAATACTCATGGGTGCTGAAGGAGTAGGTCAACATCACTGTAAGATGAACTCAATCACCTTTCAAGGTCATGGGACTGGCTTGATGGGTAAAGGAAGCAGAGAGAATGGGATGTAATGGATGCTGCTTGCAACAAATTTATTAAGGTTTAACACTTTCTCCCATGACTTCATAGACAGCTGATTAATTATGGGGTAGGTAAATAGAGAAGTAGACTGAAAACTGACTGAACTGCAGGACTGACAAGATTGTCATCAGTGGCACTGAAGTCCAGTTGAAGGGAGTGCTTGATGCTCCCAAGAGATGTATTTTGAGATCAATACAACTGAACTTCTTCATGACAAGTTCCATTAATAGTGGGAAAGAGTTCAAGTTTAACAAGTTTTCAGATTATATTGAATTAGGAGAACTGGTTGATAAATCAGGCTGTTTTGCTATTATGCAGAAGGATGTGAACAGACTCGAGAAGGGAGGTGACAGGAACCTCATGCAGTTCAACAAATGAAAATGCAAAACCTCAAATCTATGGAGGAAGAAATCCACGCACAAGCACGTGCTGGATTCTGACCAGCCAAAACCCAGCTTTACAGGTAGGACCTAGGTGTAACGAAGGACAAGTAGAACACATAACAGCAATGTGCCCCTGCAGAAAAGAAGGCTAACACTACCCCGAGCTGCATTAGGGGAACATTACTAGATCAAGATAGGTGTTCCTCTCTATTTGGCACTGCTGAGGCAAGTTTGGAGCATTGAGTCTGATTCTGAGCTCCCCAGTACGAGGCATCTATACATACTGCAAGAAGTCTAGGGAATAGCCATGAGATGGATAAATCTTGGAGCATGAGTAATCCTATAGGCAATTTAGAGAAATTTCTGATCTGTAGCCCTTGTCCCTAGAGGTGATTTCAAGCTCCCAGATATCAGCTGGGAACATCACCCTACTGTGACATTCAACAAGTATTGTACATTCTTGAAATTTGTGGGAGATAACCTTTTGCTGCAAGTACTTTTTAAGCAAACTAGGCAAGATACTGTCCCATAATTACTATTTTTTAGAGAAAGATTCATGAGGGATATGATGGTAGGTGGCTGTCTACCCAGATCACAGTGATCATGAACTTGTTGAGTCTGAATTTTCAGTGAGAAAAAAAGCACAGCAGTGTTCCTACCCTGTAGATCAGGAAAACAAACTATAAGCTCTTTAGAGAGCTGCTTAGCAGAGTACCCTGGGAATCTCATCTTGAAGTTTTAGGAGTCTTTGAGGCCTAGTCAGGTTTTCAGAACCACCTTTCAGAAATACAAGAGCAGGCAATTCCACTTTGAAAGTCAAGCAAGTTGGAGATACTGCCCGATTGGCTGAACAGGGTGCTCCTCCCATAGCTCAAGAGGAAAAGGAACAATCATCTCCAGAAACAAGCTCAGGCTTCACAGAAACAGTAAAGACTTGTAGTTTGCTTATGCAGGGAGAAGGTGCAAAGGGCTGAAGTTTAGTTAGAATTGAAGCTGGAGAGTGTTAGATAATCAGATAATAAGATAGGCTTTTAAATTTAATTTTTAATACACACAGAGTTTGGGTTGCCCCTGAGCCAGAGGACCATGGGAACAGCGACACTGAAATTGTCAGGGATCATCAGCTCTTGTCAGAGAATATTTACAAGTCTATTTGGCCTAATGGAGTTCACTCCAGAGTAATGCAAGAACTAGCAGATTATATAGCAGGACCTCTCCTGATCATCTGCCAAAAATCTTGAGGGTCTGGGGGCATCTCCACTGAGTGGAATCTATCCATTCTTCCACATGGGAGGTGCCCAAAGCCTGTCAGTGTTTAAAAGACCTTTGGACAATGACCTTTCATAAAGTACTTGCACTTTTGGTCAGCCTAGAATTGGTCATGCAGCTGGATTAGATGGTCATTATAGGTCCCTTTCAACAGATAGATTATTCCAATCTATTCGATATATGAGTAGAGCCTGGGAGAACTGAGACTGTTCAGTCTGGAGAAAAGAAGTTCAGGGGGATCTGATAAATATATAATGAATACCTGAGGGGGAAGTAAGAAGGCAGATCCAGACTCTTATTGGTAGCTCCCAGTGATGGGAGAAGAGACAACTGGCACAAACTGAAATACAGGAAAACCTTTTTGAACCTAAGAAAACATATCTTTACATTGAAGATGACCAAATGTGAGAACAAGTTATGAAATGCATGTCCTTGTAGATATTAGAAATTAGATTGGACACAGCCCTGAGCAACCTCCTGTAGCTGAACACCCCTTTCTAATCCAGTTGGGATGGGAAGAATAAACTGTGGACCAGATGATTTCCAGAAGCATGTTCCCACCTCAGTGAATCTGTAATTCACCCTGGGAAAAACCACAGGATGGGCAGACAGGATGGTCTGTAGACATCCAATTGCTGAACATCAAAACAGAGAGACAGTTCATCCTAACCCTGCTCTCCATTGCAAAAGTAATTGACCAAAAGTGAGCAGATAAGCAAATTCTTGCAGTACACAGATCTTGAAGTTGTAGAAGCATCCAAAATTTTTGCTGAGAAGACAAAGACCCTCCAACTCAGCAGTCAATTCTGTGAAGTGTTTACAGCTGCTTCCAGCCATGCTGAACCAAACATTTTTCATCTGTCTCCTGTGACTGTAAACAGCATTCTAACATGGCTTTAAACTCTGCAGAATTGCACAATCAAGCAACGATTTTTCATTGTGCTTCTAGCCTGCTTGATTATTTATTAATTCAATTCAGAATTCATTGCACTTAGGTTAACATCAGGACTTCTTCAGATATGCCTTCCTCTTAACCTTTGAGCCATCAGTAAATTAACAATAAATTAGCCACAAAGGTAATGCTTTACATGTAACATATATGTAAATAGCCCATTCAAATACTCTTCTGCGCTGGACCTCAGTGATTTAACTCAAGCATCACAATTCAGACTGACCCATAGAGTGACGTAAAGGGTTAACAATGTTCTCTTTCTGTACCAGTGCAAGGATTAGTTAAGATTGTCTATGTTGAGTTGCTTTGCAATCTTGCTTTTAAATATTTTAAATATATGTTTGAATATTTTCTTGCAAAATCACTAAAATCCCACAGATGAAGGAGTTGGAATTCAAACGTATAGGAAGGATGCACACTAAAGAAAAGCTTTAAGAAATTTAGGAGAATTCCTGCTGGTTCTAATTCTGTCTGGGCAAAGGGGAAAGAGTTAATTCGTAAATTTTTTAGCCAGAATAAATTTGAGTTATTTTTGCCTAATTGAAAAACCAGTATTTCCTACTGGTTTCCAGATAATCCTTGTTTCTTTTTTTTTTTTTTTTTCCTACCAGGCCAGGACTGCAGCTTTTATTTTCTTACATCTCTTATTTCACCACCATTTTTTAACTTTAAGATTTTTTTTTTTCCTGATTTTAAAGTGAGTGAGTAGCAAGAATTGAAGAAAGTTACTGAAGACTGCTGCAGGGGAGAAAAAAAACCAAAACAATGAACAAAACCCCAAGGAGCACTTTTCTTAATGGCAGTTCAGAGTGGCAAGAGTCACGCATAGGAAACCATGCTGGGCTAGCAGCTTCAAGAGAGGCTTTTCTCTCAGTTGCCATGGCACTTGTTTCCTGCTACCAAGTAACCCCCTGAGGGCACTAATATAGAAATATACAGCACACACTCTTTTTAAACCCAAAACCATGAAACTGGCTTGGAAAAGAATGGACCAATCTGTAGAAAACAAATTACAGTGAACCGATCATCTTGGAGGGCTTGACTGGGAAGTCAAAATCAGAGAAAGTCAGATGAAAGCAGTTTGCCATCACATTTGCCATTTTGGTTTTAATATTAGGAGGTCAGAACTGCAAGTGTTTAAAAGAACTTCGGAAGATAAACTATTCCTACAATGTCTCCATAAAAAATTATTTTCCTGTAAAAGTATAAGAGCACTATTCCTACATAAGGAAATGAGGAATCTAAAATTTACAGACTGCATCATTGAAATCAGTGGATTGATCACTAAACTTTACAGCTCTTCACTAGAAGAGGAAGGATCTGTGCACACTCTTGTTGTTAATACTTTTGCTGTTACTGTTTTGTGGTTTTTTTCTCATTGCTATTTCAAATAAATGGTTGTTATCTCAGCCTGTGGTCTTTTGCTTTTTGTGTCTCCAGTTCTCCTCTCCAGTCACCATGGGAGCAGAAAAGGAGGAGGGAGAGTGAACTGGCAGCAGCATGGTTTAGAGAATCTTGGCAGGAGAATTAAATTAGGGATTATGACTCCTAAACTATTACAGGGATTAGACAGCACAACCAAGGAACCAAGGAGGTCACTATACAAAAAATAATCCATAGTACAGCACCACTGTCCTATCTTTTTTAGTAAAAAACACCCAATTTCCATTACACTTACCCTCAGAAACTAAACCACACTTGGACCCAGAGCATTAAAGACAAATCGTGCACAAATATTTGACATGTAATAACTCAATTCTCAAAGGTACTGAACACATCAGGAATCCAGCCAAACTCAGGTTAGTGTTTCACCTTCAAATCTGGGATTGGAATTAAATTGAAGCACACCTTAACCACACCATAGAGCAGACAACATTCATCCTAGCCTTTCAGCTTTGTTCACTGTATATTTTGCCAGAGGATGCTACATGCCAACAGGAAAAAGGCTTCTTCAGTGCTGAATGAAGCCAAGGAGGGCCGTGGAACCTTAACAAAATGATACCTATCCTAGAAGTTCTGTATAGTACACAGAAAGCAGCAGCAGCAGCTCTGTGTTTATTTCACAGAAGCAGTGCAGAACTATATAGGAGCCAGACTCATCAGTGATGTTCTCTGGGTGAAGAAAACCTTTAGTTCAACAGCTAGATGAGCCATTTCAGGGTATATATGTTATAAAGATCAATGGATTAATTCTAACCTAACATCAAGGAGAAGAAAGGAGATACCCAGTCACAAAATCACTTCATGATAAATCATAATAAACATTATCATGACTATCTTAATTTCTTTTGTTGCCTACATTCTGTAAACATGGAAAACCAAGATGCCTAACTCCAAGTTGTGTATATCTGTAGAAATTTAAGTTTCTGTTCCTCATTACATGGCATAGAGACATGCACAAACACCTTTTCCAGGAGAACTCTCTCCTTCAAATCATGCTTCTGTTACAAATTGTTCTACTTTCCCTGATCGCCAGCATCACATATCACCTCATCAGCTCTGAAGAGTTGTTCAGCTGTTTCCCCACTGCATTTCATCATGAGGAATGTTCAGCTGTATGTGGGAGAAAGCTTTGAGACAGCAGATGCTCCCACCACTGGCAGAGCTCAGATAGTTTTAGGTTCTGCTGTGCAGTATACGGCATAGGAATAATTTGGGATATCAAAATGGGTTTGAGCCAAATTACTGGCTAAAAAAGAAAAAAAAAAAAAGAAAAAATCAAAAAGCAGAGAAGAAAAGAAATTAAAAGTGGGAGACTAAAGCACCAATTAAAAAAAAGAAATTAAAAGTGAGAGACTGAAGCCCTCACAACTGGAGGCAGGATCATTAATTTTTTCCAAGCTCATTAAGAGTCGTTATACTCCTAAATTTTATCTGTAGACCTAATATTTTGAGGCTGTCTAACTGAAGGACACTTCTCTTGGCAACTATTACAGTGCTGACAGGACTTGGCAGCTTACAGTCCATGGGTTGTCACTTTAAAATAGTCAATCCTCTGATGCATTGCAAAGTCTCTGTCCCTTGAACTTCTCTGTTCCAGAATTGTTGCTCTTTCCTCAGTGCCACATCTCCTACCAATTACTGGTGTGCTGTGGAATACTGTTTAATAAACATTTTCTTGGCAGAGTACATCATCTAAGTGATCGATCATGAGCTGAGGAAATAAAGTTTTAAGTACTATATCAGCTTCCTGCATCTCCTTTGAATGGCATCCCAGAGTCATTAAAAAACCCTACCCTTGGCACCAAATGATTTATTTTAATCTAAACAGAGATTGCTTTAATTAAACACACTTTATTCCTCTTGAAATTGACAGAGCACTCCCCTGAAGCCTTCTATCACTCCATTTATCAAATGATTTCTTTGAGAGCAGCAAGCCGCTCCTCACAGACCACTTTGCTCAGGGGCCTCAGTTTTGTTCAAAAACTAGGGAAAAGCAAAATCCACAATAAGAAAATATAGACAGATTCAACTAATATTAGATAGGAGTACAGCTACCTGAATTTGTAACTGGATACTAAACAAAGCTGCACAGATTACATTGAAGAAAAAAAAAAAAAAGTAGTCCAAAAAATTAAGTGTGGAGCCTAAGCAGAGGCTGGGCAGAGGATGTAAAAAAAGCAGCCCTATGGACAAGTGTCGGAATCTGAGGTATCGAGGATTCCGAGATTGTAGGAAGTCTCTGTCTTTCTGCCCCGTTGCCAAAGAAGAAGCCATAATTCGTCTGTGCTGGTTTCAAGGTTGTTTATTCTTGCTCATCTCTAACATGTTCTGCTGCCCTGCCACAGGTCTGTCCTGCAGGGCAGCGTGTGGGGCTCTGCCCTCAGTGGGATGTTACAAACATTAAATACCAGAAACTACCTGTGCTATATTTACAATAATGTGCCAATATCTGTCACCTACGTTGAACAGCCTAAACCAATAGAAAAATGCCAACACTACAGTGAAACATGGAGGGCATGAAGAAGAAGAAAAAGGACAAGACACACTCAAGTTCCTCCATCTTGTCCCCTTTGAACCCCTAATCTAGAATCCTAAAATTTTACTTTTGCACCCGTGGCACACTTAATTATTACTTATATCAAACACTCGGAGCTTGTAATTCACCCTGTAAGACTGAAAACTCTTTTCCATGGGCAGAGATCAGAGACAGTGTCTCTGGGGGCTCTGTACAGGGGGGTTCCTGACCCCCTGCCAGGGTCCCAGGCCCTCCAGGGCAGCCAGAGGGAAGCCCTGGATTCCCACAGACAACGACTTGGGGGTGCTGCTGGAGCAGAATGTCAGCATGAGCTAACAGTGTGTCTTCAGAGTCCAGAAAGCCAACTGTGTCCTGGGTTACACCAAGAGCAGCATGGCCAGAAGGGTGAAGGAGGGGATTCTGCCCTTTGAGACCTCACCAGAGAAAGCTCCCGGGGAAACCTTACAGCAGGCTTCCAGTACTCGAAAGAGCCTACAGGAAACCTGGAGAGGGACTTTTCACAAAGGCATCTAGTGACAGGACAAGGAGGAATGGCCTTGAGCGGAAGGAAGGTAGGTGTAGATTAGATACTAGTAAGAAATTCTTTACTGTGAGGGTGATGAGGCACTTGAACATATTGCCCAGCAAAGCTGTGGATGTCACATCTCTGAAAGTGTTCAAGGCCAGGTTGGATGGGGCTCTGAGCAACCTGATCTATTGGGAGGTGTTCCTGCCCAAGGAAGGAAGGTTGGAACAAAATGATCTTTATAGTTCATTCCAACACAAACCATTCTAGGATTTTTGGTCTTGTTATATATGTTCAGTTCAGAGCAATTGGGACTGTAAAACAAGAGGGGAGAACACATACATACACATGTTGTCACCTTTTTTTGGTACCAATATTTTTTTTTTTAAATGACAAAATCCTTGCAGAAAGATCAAAATATTTTGTTGATTCCCTTTTCACCTCCAGTATATCTGTGAGTGTGGACTGAGGTGGGGTGGAGGGGAATCATATTTTTAAAAGAAAAGACTGATTTCAATTAGTATTAAACCAAAATATAACTAGAGATATTCATAAACATTCTGAAATAATTAATTTCTCCCTCCTTCCAAATTCAATTTTTCAGTCTGATTTTCAGACAGGTATCTGAAATAGAACCAAACTATTATCAAATCAGCATGCTTAGATGACTGACATTCACCCTTCACTGAAAGTCTCTCAGAAAATAGATTCATGAAAATTCTATCCCAGGTGCTGGAGCTTTTTAATGACTAATGGAACAGTGTCTTTCTAGTCTCACCTTTCATTTGTTATTTACTCAGTAGTATTTACACACTGTTAAGGCAGGCTAAGCCATACAGGGGATAGACACACACAAATATAAACAGAATTAAAATGTCCTGGTTGCAAGATAGCTGCGACACAAAAATATGCCAATTGTGCAGAGAAACCTATGGATGAGTCAACTATTCTGAAGCATTCAGGCAGTTCTTAAAATATCTGTAATTATCCTTCCTACCCAAGTACAGAATTCGCCTTTTATTGCCATTGAACTATTTATTGCCATGCGTTTCCAAGGATTTGTACCAGAGGAGGCCATCACAGAGAGAGAGTCTTCATCCTGCAGTTGACATCTTGGAAGACTTAGGAGTGGGTACCCAGTGATCCTGGTCTCAAACTACGGGGGAAGTTTTGTCTTCCATCTGCTTTGAGGCACAATAGTAGAGACAAAGCCCCATGCAAAAGAAAAGAAAATTGTTGCCAAAAACCAAACCAAACTCCCCACTCCCACAAAAGCTGATCATCAAAAAGGTAGGTTAAAGTACCTGTCTCTCCTAGTGGGCAACATAAATATATGAGAACCCTGATGAAGCTGCTTATCCTGCAGGAAACAAGTCTCCTTTAGACATTTTCATTGACCAAATTATTTATTTGCACTTATCAGTATTCAGGTGTGCTTAATATTTTTATGCCTAGAGAGGTAATTAAACCTATACAGAGTCTCTAGTCACTCCATCTCAGGCCTCTATCTTCCTTCAAACTCGCCAATTTAGCAAATAAAACTGTGTTAGCCTAAAGAAAAGTTCACGGCTCTTTGCATGTAAAAGATTTATCTTCCCTGCTCCTCCTTCTCTGCTGAGGGAACAATCAGGCTTGGCAGGTGCACATCCTGTGCCTCAGATATCATGCAGTGGAATCATAAAATGCACACAAGAAATTAATAGCCCGTGCCCCTAGATTCAGCTTCTACCTCGGCTGGTTTTCTGGGGGATTTTTTATTTTGAATTCCACCAGCTCCCTGATTAACTCCTACAGAAATAATAAGCAAGTAACATGATAGGCAACAAGGTATTTTGGTGACCTTCTTGGATTGCAGAAACAAGGTACCTCCTTACAGCAGATAGAAATAACAGAGGTCTGCAGCTGAATCCAAAATTAACTCTTAATGAGAAGTGAAGAAGCCTCGTGCCTACTATATATGATCACTCAAAATATGCAATTAATTCTTTCCAGAATGTTCTCAAAATTTAATTTCTTAATGACATCATAAGGACAGGCTACAAAATATTCTACATAGTTTACTACAAGCTGCTTGTTAGTTAAACGAAATTCAAGCGTTTCTCCTGCTTTAAACTTTCTACTGTAACTTGCATTAGTTAACCTATATTTTTTTAAAAGGAAATTTTAATTATTAGCACCAACAAAACAGTTCTGCATAAAACTATATATAGGGATGTGTTCCAGGTCTCCTCCTTCTCCCCATGAAAGGAAATCTTAGAATGTTTCATAGATTAATTTTTGCATTGGGAAAGGCCTTTGGAGAGATACAGAAGACACAAGATCATATCTGCAGTTTTACCAAGAAAATAACAGAAAATAGGCCTTGACCTGAAAGCATATTAACAGAGGAAACAAAGTGATAGAAAGGAATATGTGTCGGGGATGTGTAAAGGTTTTCTGATTCAGGGAATGGACTCCAGTGTGGTTTGGGGCTCGGAAATGCCAGAAATGCTGCTGTTCAGTGCCTGGTTACCTAAATAAAGTTCCATTTTATTTTCAATCACCCTCTGTAGAATTTTTTTTTTTTTTTTCACCCCATGCAGAGGGATGTGTCCAGATACAAGGTTACAAAACAGCAATAATAAAAAGTAGCATCCTGTATTAGAGGACATCAATTCAGGTGCAATTTTGAAAACTAATTCATAATCCATAGAAAAAGGTGATCTGTTATTTAGGGAAAGGGACAACGAAGAAAGGGGTAGAAGATATGTTTTTCCTGTGTAAAGAATTCAATCTACACATGTTAATCATCAATTTCATTTTACTCTCTCTTCATAAGAAGTAAGCACAATGGTATAATTTCAGTATATTTTAAGCAAAAGCACAGCAAATATTTTTATTTTCAGTTCAAATTAAATACTTCAACAGACCTTACCACAAGTTACATCTGTTGATACCTCTCAGTACAAGCATTGGACAGTTGACAAACAAACACACAACCTTCTCCATCTAGTCAGTTCTTCAGATTCTCTCTCCAACTATGAGAATTCAATTAGGCAAATTCTTAATTGATATAGACTGTTCTTCCTACTAACAATGACCCTTTACATCATTGTTAGCAGCCTTCTATGATTAATTAAGCCAATGGCAGCAGATTAATTTTATTATTTCTGTAGACTACCAAAACATAGTCATCATTAAGGAGCCCATGGTGGGGAAAAAATTTAATTATGCCATTTATCTTTTACCCCTATTTACCATGGTTTTAGCCCTAGCAGCTTTCTATAAAATGCTCTTCAGTTCTTCCTTTCTTATAGTGTGGGGCTTTAAGGCAGGTAGCCAAAGACAGAACGTGCTACTACCAGCACTCTTGTCTGAGACTGGGTTTTACTTGCCAGAATTGAGGTGGAGAGACAAGGAAAGAAGAAAAGAAAAATGTTTTCTAAAGAATAAAGCATCAGGATTTATATAAAAGCGACATGTGCAACTATGCATAAACAGCCACATATGTCTAGACAAAATTTAACACATTTTTTATTGAAAGGACACAAAATTCACTGTAACATGGACAACAAGGACAGCTTCTGCCTGTTATGCCTGTAGCATTTTCCACTTTCTGGAAATAAAGACTGATGACCTGAAAAAATCAGGAGTTTAGAGACTGTTCAATCAGTAAGCATGGAAATAGAAGACAAACATTTAAAAGCAGCCACAGTGAAAATTCAAGGTTTGGGTTAATAATATTTTACAAATAAATGCCCTTTCTATATATTTTTAGGCCTTTTCAACAAGGTAGTGCTGCCTGAAAGACCTTCCAGGTTGAGAGAAAACCATAAGTGAACATCAACATGGATGGAAAGAAGTCTACAACACATTGCACAGAAATGCTTGCACAAAACTCCTACTGGGAAACAGCACTACAGCCAGTTTCACCTAAGGAGAAAAAATAGTGTTTTATGCACCTAAAGTTTACACAAATGAAATAAAGCAACTCTAAAAATTTACAAGTGAATTTTCACTTTCATAAACTAAAAGTCATACTACTAATACAGCCGAACAAGAGTTGTCCACATTTGCTGAACTCAAAAATCCTCCATTATAAAAAGTTCTTAATTAAAAACCAACAAACATACAAAGTTTTTCTGAACTCATAGAGTTGAAAAAGCAGTCCTTTGTATACACTTAAAATCAGATATATATTGAATGTTTTTATAGATATTACATGTCCATTCTGTTAAATTTATTATAAACCAATTCAAAATTCCTTCTGTTTAATTCAGTTTTTCAAGATGAATAATAAAATTATATCTACTTATTGATAAGACTTTGATTTTACCAGCAGAAATTAAATTGTCTACTTATTAGATGAAATTTTAGCATTGCCTTGATCTGAACAGCACAAAAGACAAGTTCTATGCCAGAGGCAGAGAAACAGGATAGTTAATAGATCTTAGCCATGGGGGTCTGTAGATAAAGTAAAATAAAAATTAAAAAAAAACTCACACTGAACAATTAACACATTTCCCTCTGAAACCACTAACAAACAACAAAACAGACATTAAAATAGAATTAAGATAGCTCCCATAACTACTTCTATTGAAGTATGATAAATTGTGGCTACTTATGTTCAAGTATCTATGAACCAAAGACCTTTTGACCATAGTTCAGAACTGGCTACAGCTTTAGAACTTTACTTTTTCAAGCAGACTTTTCCATGCACATTTAATGAATTAATAAATATGTTAAGTGAAATAATTGTTCACAAAATTAGACAGTTTCTTGAGAATTTGTACTGAATGTGTAGCAATAATTGTGAGGATAAAATACTGATCTTTTATTATTATTTTTATTGTAGCCATTATTACTGAATACAAATAGTTTTGGTCAAGCCTAGAAAATGATCCACAAGAAAACTTCATCTACTTTAGACATATACTTCTACAGCTGAGATCTTTTTGGTCTGTAGATTGCTATTTTCTTTAGACTATCAAGAAGTCATCAGTAACAGCTCTCTAGATGACATGGGATGAAGATTCCAGTTATAGTTCTTTACTATCTAGATGCCAGTCTGAAAATGCTAAATTAAACTATAATAAATAGCTCAGAGCACAAGAACCACCTGATATCAGACATATTTGGCTGATTATATGCTTTTAATTATTGGTCTACACCCTTTCTTCATGGGTCTAGAGGAGAAAAACAAAAAACAAAAAACAAAACAAAAGAAAAAAAAACAAACCCCAAAAAAAAACAACAAAAAAAACCCAAAAAACCCCCACAAAACCCCACAAAAACCCCAAAAACAAAACAAAACAAAAAACAACAAAAAACCAAACATACAAACAAAAAAACCCCTAAAAAACCCAAAATCAAAACCAACAAAAAACAAAAGAACTCTGTCTTCTTACATGACTCCTTTTGATCCAAACACTTATACCAGATTATTGCATAAGTAAGGGGGAGGGGGGTGTTCGTGGTTTTTTCCCCAATGATATTGAAACCCCTTCACATAATACACATCTTAAAGCACTCAGTTATCCTGTGTATGTGGGGCAATGTCCTTAATGCCTGCTAGTCCTATTGCCTTCTTAATGGCTCAAATTTTGTAAGAAATGGACACAACACTGCTGCACTGGATATCCAGCTGTACTGGGTAGCAGGTTTTGTCTCTGGTATGGGGAGCAGGAAAAAAGTGGGAGATGCCAGTCTCTGTTTCAGAGATGATGCACAGGGGTAAGTGAAATTCTGAGTAAAATATTTATAGATTCTTCTCTGCTAGTTTACATCCCCCCTCACCCTCCAGAGCACCCTTGTAGAAATTCATCTATTTGTAAAACTGAGAGACAGAAAGGCCTCAGTCATTTACTTGACCCCACCAGCTCCAGTCTATTGTCATGTTGACTCCCACTTATCTGCTAAAGCTAGTTTGAATTTCAGATAGTTTCCATCTTTATCACTGTAAAGCCAAATTCCACCTCATTCAAATTTAAAATGTTCTGCTGTAACTCAGTCATTCAGAACACTTACAATTTTACCGTGTTTTTAAATATGATTCACAGTACCAAGGAGACACACTAAACAAAGTAATTTTAAATCAGTTAAAATATTGCAATTTGAAAGGAAATTGTAACTCTGTAGATAACAAGTCTTTTGTATAAAAAAATCACTTTTGCATTGGAAGAATTAACAGGAAAGTGGTTAAAGAGGTTACCCTATAATGATAATGAGTAGAACTACACCTAGTTAGAGCAGCTAATAAATTAATATGCAAGCACAAACAGACCTAAATCTGGCACACTGGCAAGTCATATACAGCTCTCTTAGATGAGTTAAAGAACAATGCCAACCAAGAAGCTTTTTCCAACGGAACATCAAAAAATATTAATACACAGAATTTTATTAATTATTTTGAGGAAACATATCCAGTCTTTGACCTTTTACAAAGAAATTGAGGAAAACTCTTTTAAACTGTAAAAATATTTAAAATAATTTTTCTCATCAGACAAAATAATATCTAAACAGACTGATTCCTTGAGACCTAAACTAAGTGCTGTGAAAAGTAATCAAATTTCTACATATACTTTCACTACCTGATTGGTGACAGAACTTTATAATTTCAAGTAATATTTTAAATCCATACCTGTCTACTAGCCTACACTGGTGAAAGAAGCTCATGAAAGAGAATAAGGATTTTTTGAACAGAGGTTTTCTGAATATGAAGGCAAGTAGAACTGTCTGATCCAAGCTCTTTTAAGATGTCATCACTGCTTTGAATTTGCATGCTTTGTTTTAGCACTTACACACCCAACACCATATAAACTTTGCAACTGCAGCAAGTTCCACAGTGCATGGCACAAGCAATAAACTACAGAGTACACATTCCAATACAGCACACCTAAATACATTTCCAGCTTGCATTCATTGCAACAGATTTGTGGTGCAGATAAGTGTAAGCATAAATGCCATTCTTCAAAATAGTTAACTGTAAAGGGGATGTGAGATCTAAGTGATGTTGCCTACCATGTAATAAAGGGAACAGAGGCATCTGATGCATGATTTTCCACAGCTAAAGTATGAGAAATTGAGTGGCTAATAAGATAGCAAAATTTTCATCACTCTAATGCCTATTACTTCAATTCTATGTAGGGCTTTCTTTTGAGTTAGCAAAAAAAAATTTTTTTTGTTCTTGTTTATTTTGATCCAGCAGAAAATAGTAGTCAGAAATCTGGATTTACATCCCTGTACTTCTGGTGAAATAGAACAGGGACAGAAAACAACATAAGGCATAATAATCTGGAAGTTACGTACATACCACAGTTGCAGCAAGAGTCACAGAAGTTCAGTTTCAATTATCACTAGAGATCATCATCCTCACTTACTACATTTCTACTGATAATGTGCAACATTAATGTAGCAAAAAATCTGGTTTATGAATGCAACAACCAAGTAAACCATCTGCTGCGTGAAAAGTCAGCTGAGAGAATGACTATGGACATATGGGGATACCAGCAGTGAATCACCCCTTTAATAGTAAGACAAGCTCTGGTCAAATCAAGGTCTGAAAAAGTGAGGCTGGCAAAGAGGCCATTTAACAACAATTGCTGCTGGTTTGTAGCAACCTCAGGGTCCATCCCAGACCTGCAACCACCTCCACAATCAGCCTGTCATCTGGGATATGAAAGTTCTCTAGTTCAGAATAACTTAAATACTTCCCATCGGTGGAGGATCAGAGAAAAAATGGAGGCACCAGGAGCAGTGGTAAAGGCACTTTACAATGGGAAGAATGAAATTTTTTTTAAAGCCTTCAAAATGGATCCAAGAGGGATTTTGTTTCAGATATTTAAAGTTCATGTTCTGCTTCCAAAGTGGAGAGAGAGCTGCATCAACTCTTTTAAGTTTAATTTGTCTTTTTTACTTCAGCTGATAGTGTCCAGCAGAACTTTCTCTGCTTTGTCTATTTTCAGAGAAAGTGCTGGAGTGAGGTCAAAGGAGCTATTCAGGCTGATATTTTTTATTACTGGGTGGCAAAAGTAGTTTTCAGAAAGTGTATGATATTGAGCACCATTCCATATGAAGGCAGGAACTATTTTTTGGCACTTATTTAGCCACCAAATTGTAAGCTTGTAGATTGATGCAACATCAACACAAAGTTATAGGATCTGTGGCTGGAGGGGCACTGTTGTTCAATTGCAATAACAACAAAAGAATACTAAAGATGTTCTACCACAGTGGGACTCAATGAAAGCTTCCTACTCACTAACCCAATTTTCATCTGTGTCAATAGAAATAATGAATTTCTATTCATTTAGACCAGAGAGCATTTATCTGAACTTACATCTAGAAATATTTATTCGAGTTCCCTTACAGGGGAAATAAATTTCTGATAACTTCTTCTTTTTTACAGACAATAGCCCCCAATCTAGGAGGAACCATCTTACTCTAACACAACCATGCACACCAAAAACCTCACAAATGAGCCACCAAAACCTCACACCCCCCACTCACAAATGCTACAGTCTTAAAATTAAAGTACTCCACAGAATTTCCATCTCCAAAACATCCCACAGAAATATGTTCACTTGACATTTTTAGAGGAAGCAATCTTTCAACAATTTCATGTTTTCTCATCTTTTCATCAGGAGCTCTAATGCTTTGCTACTGAAAAATACCACACAACTGTTTTTTTAAAGCAGAAATCCCCACCACTTCTGGTCTGTCATTTTTGTACCTTCACTATCCCATTTTTCTCTTGTTAAAGGAAAATTTTGCATTAGTGAGAAATGAGATGCAAACAAGCTAGTAGGAACTTCACCTAACCAGTGATTAGAAAAGATGCCCAATGAGACACTGCTGATTTCTGGTAAAGCAATGCTTTTGCCCTTGAGCAGACCTGCACTGTGGAGCAGTGACTGGAAAAAATTATTTTCTACCTGAACATCCTGTTCTCCAAGGCAATCTAAAACATGCCAAGTACTGGAGAACCACAGAATGGTGTAAAGGGATGTCTGCTCTGAGACTGGAAGGGACCTCTGGTCAAGTCAGGTCACGTAGAGCAGGCTGCCCAGAACCAGATGAATTTTGAATATCTCCAAGAATGGAGAATCCACGACTTCACTAGACAGGGCTTAGTCACACTCATAGTAAAAAACTGTTTCCTGACCTAGAGAGTTTCCTGTGTGGTTCAGTTGGTGCCCATTTCTCCTGCCCTGCCACCAGGCATCACTGAAAACAGCCTGGCTCCATTTCTTTATACCTTCCTTTCAGGTATTTCTATACTTTCATCAAATCCTCCTGAGCCTTTTCTTCTCCAAGCTCCAAGCTCCACAATCAATCTTTCAGCTTTTCCTCACAGGAGATCTGCTTCCATCTCTTCAACTTCATGGCCTGCAATATGTGATGCACTTTTTTTTTTCTTTCCATGTTTAAATTTATGTGGAAAAAAAGGATAATTAAATCATCTGTAATGACTATATATTTGTCCTATCAAACCACCTCACTTACAAAGGAATTAACTTTTAGCCACACAAGAGGCCAGTACACTACATTTTTATGAGTCTGCTGTTTTGTGTTGCTTTATGGCTGCTAACGCATTTCACAGCTTGTTACAATGTGGCACTCAAAATACTGACACAATTGTATTTTTTAAGAACTTTGGTTTATCTACAGCTTTATGCAGAGACAGAGGTTCTGGTCAAAAAAAGCCAAAGCTTCACATTAGCCACAAAAAGCGGTGTTTACAAGGTTTGGTGGTTTGTTTGCTGGTGGTTGTTTCTTGGGTTTTTTTTCTGTGTGTGTGGTTCTGTTAGTGTTAGATGTTTCTTATCAGGTCACAAGTGGTGTTCTCCAGGTCTCAGTATTGAGGCCAGTTTTGTTTAATATTTTTACCAATGACATGGACAAAGGGATCAAGTGTGCCCTCAGTCAGTTTGCAGAAGGCACCAAGCTGTTTTCTACATCTACCTGAAAGGACACAGATGGTGGATGTCAGCCTCTTCTCCCAAGTAACAAGCAACAAGACTGATAAATGGTCTCAAATTGTTCCAGGAGCAATTTAGATATTAAGGAAAATTTTCTTTAGCAAAAGGACAGGCTGCCCAGGAATGTGGTTGAGTCATCTTTCCTGGAGTCATTTAAAAGAAATGCAGATGTGGCACTTTGGGACATGGAACAAGCCACTGCTGGGGTTGGCAGTGTTTGGTTTCTCATTGGACTATGATCTTGTAGGTTATCTCCAACCTAAAACATTCTATAACTCTATCTCCAGATCCTGCTGGAAATACCAACTAGTGAGACACCTGTTTTCAGCAAGATTCTGGTAGAGCCAGTAAAAGGACTAGAACAGAAAAAGTATTTGAGGTTATTCCATGTTATGCTGCTCCGGTTTCCACCACCCAGGCTGTGGAAGTCAGATATATAATATGTATGTGTAAGTAAAAAAATCCCTTGCAGACAGCTTTTTTTGTTCAAGAGGAGTTTTCCTTTTCTCAGTATATCTTTGGAGAATATGAGTGAAAAAGGTTATAGCAAGTATTCAAACAACTATCCTGCTTTTCACAAAGCCCACAGAGCTTTACTATACTGCTTTGTATCCATCTGTACCACATTCGCTGCTAGTCTGAAAAGCTGCTTTATTACTGAAGCAAGAATCTGTACAGAAAGAGTAGGTCTCCTCTTCTCCTTCCTCCTGTTCTTTTAATGCTCCTCCAGATGTTTTCTTTCCTATTTGCAAGGCAAATGGTGCTAAATGAGAAGATCAAACTGAAGCAAGCAATAGATGTCCCTCTGAGACACACTACTTTATGACAACCAAATTTTAAATTTGAATTAGAATAATTGCCAGAACAGCTGTGCTGACTCTACACCAAGAGTAGAGATAAGAGTATAAGAATAGGTCCAGTTCTTCATATTTTAAGTCCTTGTTTTGTTTTCAGTTCTCATCCTCTTGTATTCCCTTTGCCCCTTTTCCATTATTGTGAGCTTTTCAGCAGTCTCATTTCAATAGTTCTGCTCCCGTGTCACCATTGTTTCTGTCACACAGGCTCTCAGTTTTTAGTGGCACAGGATCAGCAGCTCTGCACTAGTTTCTCTATACATGTGAAACATTCTTGTACTGAGAACTCCCAGGACATGTATGCCAGTGACTGGCTCAGAAATGAGTCCAGGCTTAATTCAGGTTTTCCTAAAGCTTACTCTTAGAATCTCAAGTCCAAGGATTTTGACAGACCATGACCATCAGGTGGTTACTTCGATGGAGGAAGTGGCCAAAGGATTAGAATGTTTGGAAATCTGTTGGGAAATCTGTTGAATATTGGGATACTGTTTGGCACGGTGGGTACCAGTCAGGCAACAGCATCTGACGAATGAGTTAGTCAACCTCCTATTTCCTTAATCTGTAAAGAGCTTATTTTCATCTCTCTCTGGACTCTTGCAAGAAGAAAATTTATACAACATAGAGTACAGGAGCTTCTCAAAAGTGCCAATAGATTAATATTTCGTTTTACTTAATTATCCTCCTAATCACTTGTACTTTAATAGAATTTTAAGCAGGGTGGATTATTTTAATAGCCACTCAAATTTAATTACTATATTTTTAAAGAAATTATTTTTATCGAAGATGAATATCATTATCTCTGAGACAGGCTAACAAGTTGTAGCCACCATGTCTTTTCCTTCCAACAAACAAAAGTCATCCTTGTTTGGACTAACAGGTTTGCTTGGCGATTTTGTTTATGGCTCCCATTAGCCAGCAGCACTAGAAATAGTGCAACCAAGTACTCAATCTTTGCCCCAAGAAAATACTTTTTCAAGCAAATAGCATGAAAAACATTCTTGCGGATTAAACATTTAAATTTTTCCACACAGAGATTCATCAGTGTGCCCATTGTGCAGCTTTGTGCCTCTTAAAGGGCATATTTGCACTAGGTTAAGGCACCTAACTGAAGAACTAGTCCAATGACAACAGTTTGAAATTAAGTGGTTCAAATAGCTTTCGGGAGGATAAGTGAGGACCTGAGGTTCTGGGTTGCTACAGTCTGACATGAGCACAGGCAGTTACTTGAAAAATCTGTCCACAGTTTTAAAAACTAAACTTTTACCCAAATTTTGAGAGCGGGACGGACATTTTTTTGAGCTCAAAATCTTGTTATTGAATAATGAAGAAACACATCCTATATTTCAAACCAAGAATTTATGCAACTGAAATTTTAAATCTGATTGCAGTCAGTGCAGAACTGGTTGTTAGAAAAGAGGAAAAGACGATAATATCCTTAGAATACAAAAAAGCATCAATAATAGTTGTAGCACTCAATATTTTGGACAGATAACTCAGTCTGTATCCCATTTCTTGGTGTTATGTTAACCCTACACTGCTCCTCTGAGTCTTAAAGTTGGTGGTTTAACTATGAGTTTTGCAGAAGCAAGGAAAAAGGTATTACAGCAAGCTATGAGTATCTGGAGGAATATAATTTTTTGTGGTTTCTTCTTTGTCACTCCATTTGAAGTCCTTTTTATACATCTGGTAACACAGATTTACTCTGTCATCCCTCCATCAGTCTGCATCTCCATATCACCTTTAAGTTTACTATTTATGGTGCCTTTTACATATGTAAGATACTACTTCTCTATTCTCTTTTTTATTTCTGAAGGCAGTTTTCTCTAGCTTCAGCTCTGTGGCTGTTTAAGTAACAATTGGCAAGTTGTTAAAGTCTGTTGGGTCTTCTTTGCCAAGCCACATCTCTTATCACTCCCTGCCTGTGCCCTTCCATGTCACATCCTGCATCTTCAATTGCCAAGGCTTCTCCTTTACACTAAAATAATTCATTAGTCATAAATTTCTGATTTTACTCAGAATATCTGCTCATTAATCCTATTTATATAAAAGTTTGTACCTTAGAAAGATAATAGTTTTAAAAAATTGAATAGACACCTGATTAGTTAAAGAAAACAGTTAAATCAAGTAAAAAAAAAAATTAAGAAAAAAATTGTTTAAAAGCATCATAAATACCAATCCTCAGGCCATACAAGTTCAGTGCAGAGCTTAAAGCTTGATACTAACAATGGAAATGTTGTATTACTGCAACACATGGCTAGAGAACACAAAAATTTTAAAATGGTTCCCAGTGTGCCACAAGAACTTTTATTACCTTGACAGGTAGTTTCTTTATTACATGCAGATATAATAAATATTACATGCTATTCCCAGACCAAGAGCATCCAGAAATCCTGCAGCTGTAATACAGAATGCACCACTCAAGGATAGCAAGCAGAGGAGTATTTTTTACCCATGGTCATGCAATTATTCCCTGTAATGCCTGCAACCTCACACAAGTAAGAGATTCTTTTATATCTAACAGTAATTCTCAGACTTCTCAGAACTCACAACTCTCAGTAATTCAACTCTATACACTGCCAAAAAAGACTCTGTAGGTAAAAGCTGGATTGTTTCCCAGCCTGAATATTTGAAACATTAACAATTCCATCATCCAAACAGTACCTGGACTCCAGATCACTGTATTCTCACCAGCTGTGGCAAAGACACTAATAGCTATACTTCCATCCTAAAAATGTACTCTTGCTAAATTAACATGTTAATTGAAATCAAAAGGCAACCTCTGAAACTTTGACCCAGATGCAGCAAAGACAAGGATGTACACCAGGGCAGAAATACTCTTTCTATGAAAATCAGGTAGGTAGGATCCGCAATAGTGAATTCACATGCTCTTAATGAAGTCAAATGTGAAATGTTACTGCCAGGAAACATGAACAGTACACATGGATTTCTGCAAAGCCTGACGGAGCTAATAATTTAACTGGTATAGTATAAATTAAAATATTAATATCACTTCAGTTTTCTTGTCTAAGGAGGCTTCAAATACTAATACCTTTTCCAAAAGTGATTTGATCAATACAGTTTGTGTTAATGAAAAAGAAATTAGTTAATTGAAGTATTCATTTTTGGAAGAAATAAGTTTTCTGAGGGTTCATATTTTGAAGCCCAGCAAACATTCCCTTCCTTAATCAACATTTTACACAAATACAAGCCCTTCTACAAAACAAACCCTGCTAAATACACAGAGGAGAGACTATATGCTTCAACTCTGAGAAGTGATACCATGGATTTCTTTCCTACAGAAGTCATATGAAAAATCACCTTACAACAGAACCTCATGGTGCCTTATTCATTTTCTTCCAGCCCAAAGTCACATTTTGCTTTTTGACTGATATGCTAAAGATGCAGGGGAAAGCAAGGTGTGGCTGCAACTTCAGGATCACATGAAGAGGGACTCTGAAACCAGGCCTTTTTCTGTCCATGCAGAATTTTTACCAAGGTCCCTAGAGGTCACACAAGTACAACCACTGAATTTGTCCACTGTGCCTCTAGCTCTCTTGAAGCTTTGCATTAGCAAGACAAATGGCTAATTCACTACAGAATAATGTTGTGCATTTCATGATTAAACACAAGCCTCCTCAGACTTGGCTTTATTTATTTCCTCTGCAATGAAATATGTGCCAGTTTATATTTTTTCAATTCTACTTAAATACAAGCAGTTTTTAAAAGGCTGGAGGAATTACCAAAGAAGAATCTTTCATTCTAACATAAAAATGTGGTTTGGTCACTATTTTTTCCTGCTGCCATATAGTTATTTAATGGCATTATTTAAATGTGTTTAAAGTATTTGAATAATTGCTAGTGATCCTTCCCTTAGGGTTTCAATTAAACCTAACCCCAAATCAGTAGACATTAATGGGAAGAGTGAAATCTTGTTCTTCTAACTAGCTATTTATAACGAGATGTATATAGCATTAATTATCAGTAATCCCTAATTATACAGTTTTCAGTTTTAGCATAGTTAACAAGAAACACCTTGTAGTATGCTCATGACCATAAATGCTTGTTTGATGACTGATGACATTAAATGCTGGGGTCAGGTGTTCCCTCTTTGGTGGCTGGAGCTTTTTGTTTTGTGTGTTTTGGAGTGGGTGGGGAAGGGGTGACATCAGAGAAGGGGTTGTGATTTGTTTGTTTTCTAAAGTCCTGTCCCTACCATAGAGACCTCATGCATGACAGCCTCCACCAAATCTCCTTACGTGCCCAATACTGCACAACAAGAGCTGGCTTTTCCATTCACTACCTTGCCTCAATCCTGCTGGTACAGAGACTGTTACAGCAATCCAGTGCCATTAGCTGTGTTCAACTGTTTCAGTTAGGAGTTTCCCTGTATATAAGTGATCTGCTAATGGAGAAGTTATTAATCAATATTTAGAGCTAAATCCCTAACATTTTACTAGCATGCATGTACCCAGGGGTCTTTTGCTGTTCACAGTGACCTCTGCCCACGTGCTCTGTTGCTATCTAGCCTTGCCAGATATGTACATATTCAGCTTTCTGTCACTTCAGCCAACAAAGGATAGTGCCAAATTTATCCTCTGCTGATATAAATAGCAGATCATAATGTCCCTGATGTGAATGAAAGTAAAGACTCATTAGTGAAATTGCTAATCCATGTGCATAAAAGCTCAGAAAGAAAATGTGTTTCTGATTTAAACCTCCCCAACCATGGGTACAAACAACTCTAGGAACTTGGCTGGAGCACATTAGATGACCAAGAAGCAAGAATCCATGCTCTGAAGCAGGTAATAGAGAGGGAACAGATCAACAAGTCAAAACTGGTCTTCCAGTTTTCCAATTCATCTTAATGTAGGAATGACTGTGGCTTTTAAGGTCTTAGCATCTTACATCATCACAAACAGAGGAGAATGCAATAGCTTGCAACTTCAGACTGACAGATGAACCGCTACATCTTCCTTTTCAATTTTTACCAACTAGGTCTCAAAAAACCCACAGGAAAAAGAAGGTGCCTGGGCTTCTCTGTGAAGTAGGGGCTTTGTACTTCATTGTCACTCCTCTGGCTCCACTAACACTGCAATAGCTTCCCTGCTCTACCCACAGTCATCCAGTAGTCAAGGAAAGGGCCTGTGCCCATTTGGGACTTGTGCCATCAGCCTGTGCGCTGCTGTGCCTGCTGCCATTCCAGCAGGTACAGAGCACAAACACATAGCTGCTCAAGTATGAAACTATTTATCACGAATTACAACAAACATTTTTGGCCTATTCAAGAGTAACATAATCTGACTTTATCGTTTGTTTTTGTTATATCACAGGTTATATCACCTATGAATTTTACACTTTATTACAATTCTCCATTCTTTTTCGCATGTCACTCTTGTGGGGACTAATAACAAAATATAACCATGGCAACAAAATAATAACATCACTTTTGAATATGTTTAAATAATTTTTAGTAACTTCTTGACAATTACTGTAGGCAAAATGCATGTATTTTTCACAAAATACATGTTACATTATTGTCACTGTAAGCAACTGAGATAAATTATAGGTAATTTCCACTTCTTAAGTCCTGTTTCTATGGTAATATGAGCAACTGCCATTACTTCAGAGCTTGTTACCATGGTTATTTCAGGTAATTCCAGGGTTTTAATACCCTCAAACCTGAAGTGATACTTTTCCCTCCTATTTTGTGGTTGAACAAAATCATAGTTCAACTTCAGGGGGAACACAATTCTTCTAGTTAAAACAAAACCAGCCTATAGCACAAGATAAGTCAAAATTAATTAATTACCACAAAACGCCTAGCTGACTTTCTTCTAAAAGGACAGAACCCCTTTCCCGAACATATTTCTATAGAAAAGGGAAGGTGTTTCCCCCAGGGTGTGAATTCTCTAACTCCCCTCAGCTGCAGACCACATTTCCTGGCTATCCAGATCCCTGGTGAAACTGCAGAAGTAGGATATAATGGGCAAGTGATCTGCTTCTCCAAATCCCCACTCTGAGAGCTGACAAGGTGTCAGCTGCCTCCCATCACTGTAACAGTGGGGGTCACTGGGCAGTCTGGGTTCACTCACTCACAAGCCATCCAGCACTTAGGGCTAATTCAAGTGCACTGGAGAGTAAATGGGCTTAATGGAGTCTTTTGTGGTAGTCAGGCAGCCTTCACCACTCTATCAACACAAATGGCACCTCTATCTTCACCTGTGTCCTGCAGGCACCTCTGTGGGTTTGAAGATGGCCAGGATAATTCTGCTTGAACCTTTATGTAGGAAAGATATGGCAGAAGGTTTCATATATCAGTGGCTGGATGGTAATAAATATTATTCTAAGGTAAAACTGACTCTTCATCCTGAGAAATCTTCACAGGATAGCTGTGTGATCACTACGCATCCTTCCAAGAGGTTTCCTTGCTCATGCCTACTGCAAATGCTGCTCTTTACTTCAGGAGTTTTTGCCTACCTTACATTGCTATAGCTAGGACATGAGGCCAAGGCACTGGATAGACTCCAGTCTCAATCACTGAGACTATATGATACTGCTAAGTTTGCTCCAGTGTTGCCAGGATTTTGGTCTTTTCATTAGCATTTTTTTTTTTTTTTGAAACCACAAACAAGAGAACTCTTTTTTTGTTTAAGAAAAATGGAATTTTAAACCACATAATTTTACAGAAAAGATAGTAAGTGTGAAGTAAATGGACCCTAGTGGCTCTGTATCAGGAAAGTAAATATGAGGATCTCAAGTTTTCAATTAATCATCTGTTTTAAAATCCCTAAACCCCCCTCTTCAGGCTAGCAGTGTTATTTTGTATGGCTGTAATTTTTTTTTCTTTTACAAATTAACAAGATTCATTATAGTGAGCCACAACACAATGTTTAGATGTTTGTTAAAGAAAAAGCTGTTAACAGTCCTATTGCACAACACTCAAAAGTCAACTTCAGTTATACAGGTAGGGATTTTATCCAAATAATTACCAATTGTATTTTAATTTAGCTTATAATAATATCAAGGCACTGTAGTCTCTTAGAACAAACCAAAGGAGTATATGACCTCAGAAATCTATTTTCCTACCACCGTGTGATTAGTGGAACCCAATGTTGATGCACAGGTCTGTTCTGTGTCTACATACATCATGAAACTCCTTGGTATAATAAGGATGAACACATAAATCAAAGCAGTTGGTACTGAAGCCCCCTCATAAAAAGTAGTTTGGGGGTTTTACCTCATGCTGAGCTTAGTCGGGTCCCCTGAGCAGGACATTTTATACAATATTTATGCTTAATGTGTATCTGATTTGGATAGCCCTCAACATGGGCCGTAGTGTTTGCCATGTACCTGGAGCACCAGGGAAAGGGAACAATCAGGGCATCTGCATTGCTGCTTTAAACCAAAACAGAAATCTGGGCAAGGCCTTTCTATCCCCTTAGGTATAAAAGCAATTTTAGACAGAAAATAAGCAGTGGAGGGTTTAAGCTATGGACAGTATGTCTCTAACCTGGAGCGTAGAGAGAGGGAACATTTAGTGAGGAAATTACATGGGGTTTTCCAGATGCTTCAAAGTGGTTATGTAATGGCTGAAATTCCTCTGCTTCCACCTGGGAGTTCACAAAAAGAATCT
Organism: Lonchura striata; assembly: GCF_050655825.1. Lineage (NCBI taxonomy): Eukaryota > Metazoa > Chordata > Aves > Passeriformes > Estrildidae > Lonchura > Lonchura striata. The sequence goes on along the minus strand of NC_140705.1, from coordinate 76,978,623 downwards.
CTAACTCTGAGAGAAGGGCAGGTCCAAATAAGCAAGTTATGCTCACATTACACTCAGAAACCCAAATTCAGGGAGGAGGTATATCTGAAATTCCTGTGGACCAGAAGTGTTATCCCTCTCTGCAAAACTGTTACATTTCCTAGTAAAATCCTAACAAACCCTACATTGTGTGGATTGACAGGCTACCAAGATTTCTCTATCAGAGTGGAGGCATGTCCATGTCCCTCTTTTGGGAAGAATGGTCATTCCAAAAAGTTTTAGGTTTCTTTCAGACTCCCTTACAGTCAGATATTGTGCATATATGTTACACATTTTCTAAGCTCATGCACTGATGTCACCTAAGGTATCGACATCTGTAGAGAACAGTATTGCAAATGGCATGGCAAGCTGCTCCATAAAATTTTGTATCCTGCCAGGCCAGCTGGCAGAATGGCAGTAGTCTAACCAATCAAATTACTCAGGCATTTTCTAGTTCCAATCCTTATTTGCAGGCTTACAACCTAAAACAATTAACAAAGCTTTCTGTAGCTCTATTGATTGCACTTTCGTATTGAGACCTTGATGGCTTCTAAGATCCTGCTAAGCTGAAGGGCTTGTTTTTGCCTCCTAAAATGTGGGACCTCTCCTGTTATGAGTTTTATTCCTTATTCTGTTTACAGGATCTACTTGAACTGTATTTATAGGCAATAATTTTTTTATAGCAATGTCATAATTCTCATTTGGCTATTCTGTTCTATTTTCCTTTTTTAATGGCATGCTTGGACTCTAACATAACAAACTCCTGGCATTTTACTTTCATTCAATCAAGGTGGCCCTAAGCATGAAACTTTGGAAAAAGCCCAGGAAACCTCTCTTCTTTCAGTGCACACCAGCTATGCTTTTTCCATAATACATTCTTCCAAAGATTTTGGCATTTTTAATTATTTGTCTCCTTTGTTCATGATAATATTAATTATTTCCTAATCTATCCATCAAATTAGTCTCTGACCTAGCCAGACCATGCAATGATAAACTGGAAAAAAGTACTGATAAGTAATTTTATATGACTCAAATCTTACATCTTGATTTTAAAAGAACATATAAATATTTCTGCTTTCCCTGTTTCCTCTTCCTGCATTTCAACCATTGCCAAATTCAGCTTCCAGATAGAGGACACTGGAAGAGACTAATGCATTCCATGCTTCAAAAAAGCTATCTACAGCATTCATTCATTTGCATTGCAGCAATTACTCATTTCTATTTGGAAACACTCTAACAAAAAGTACCCTCATATCTTTCTCCAAGTTGAAAGGATTTTTCCCAGTGTGGTGTTATAGGACACAGGGAAACAGACCCATGACAAATACAGACTTAATATCTAAATCTGAGCTACATTTTTGTTGCCAGAAAAACATGGGTTGGAGGTGTAAGGCAGAAGTGAAAGTAGAAGGTTCATGTTTAAAACAGCCTCAGGGAATTTAAAAATAAATCTTCCATTATAGTTAACTGGTAACTAGCACACAAGACAGTTGACATTTCTTAGGATTTGCTTTGGAAAGCCTAGGAATTATTTTCAGAAAATTATCTTTTATAGAAACTTTTTCCTTGATATCTAATTAATACTCAGTGTTAAAAGTCATTAGGTGATTCATGTCATTTTACGTACACTACATCCATTGCTCCACTAGATTCCAGAGACAGCAGAATAAATAAACTCCTGCTCCAGTGGACCTTGAGTAGGACCCATAGAAAGTAGGAAGAGTCCACCAGTTCAAAATTAATGTATTGTAGCACCCCTCTTGCATAAGTAAGAAATAAGCTCATGGTGTAGACCCCTGAAAAACATGGCTCAGGTCTGTGCTTCTTGAGGAAACTCTCTTCTTAAAAGGATTTCAGGGTTCTTTGCAACAGAAAGAGACAGTGGTAAGAGCAGTCATCCCTAGCAGTGAAGACACAGGCTACCTAATTTCGTAATGGGATAGAATACACCTTAACTGGCATTTCATAGAATGTTTGGTTCAGACAGTGTGTTTCTGAGAGCACTTCTTAAGTACAGTAAGAGCAACTTGCATCACTGATTTTAGGGGTAGCTTGATATGTTTATTGAAGACCATCAGATGTAGCACATCTGGTGTCAGGAAAACGGTGGTTCAGTGTCTCCTTCTGAGTCTGTGTTCTTGTCATTATCACAGGACTAAGGGAGGCACATCCTACTCCTAGGTTGCTTTCTCTCCTCACACTGACCTCGATGGACATCAGGATGTGAAGCATGTACTATGTGCTGCTGCATCAGTGAAGCACAGAAGTGAGCAGAGCCAGCAGCTCACAGAAAAGTCTGAGTCCAGTTGCCCATTACAGCACCTCAGTGTGGGTTTGCCTCCCTGCCTTCAGTCAACAGCAAGGGTGCAGGTTCACCATGGGCCAGCATTTCAGGGGAGAAATGAGGCAACTTGAGCATTAAAACAGTCTCTGCTCAACCCAGAGGTCAGAGCACTGAAGGATCTAACTGCTGTGTTGGAACGTCCCCCCACCTGCAGGGTGTGTTTGCTCAGAAAAAAAATGGAGATAGGTAATCTCAGATCACTGATTTTAGTCACTTGTTATTAAATGCTCTGGACCTGGGCTTGACCTGGGTTCTCTCCCTCTCCTGCTCCCTGGAATTTCCCCATCAACTGCTTGTCTTTAAAATCTCCATTCTCAGACTGAAAGGATATTGACTCCAAATGAAGGAGGCAGGTCACAGCGGGTATCTCATGTGACCTTTTAATCTGTAATTCCCTCCTACATAGGACAAAGCCATAGTTTTCTATAAATGAACCCCAGAGAATAACCACTATCTGCAAAAATGTTAACAATTAAACAATAATTCAGGGATTTAGAAACTAAGCACCCTCTGTGTGATCAGATTAATAGAATATTTTCTATGTAATTCTAGAGAAAACCAATTAAGCTTACCATCTAACGAGCAATGATGCACTCTCACATCTGCCAGCAAAACGAATCAACATAATCTATTGCAGGTGGTTGTACTTTTTATTCGCTATGTTACAGAAATGATTCAGCACGATAAATTATGGAGCCATAATCAGCAATTGGTAATATGGGGGAGTTTATCCTTTTCTTAGTTTATAGGCTTATAACTACTCTTACGTCAAAAAAACAGCACTCAAATTTGTGCCTGCAATTAACATTTATTCATAAAACATCAAGTATTTTTTCACCAGCTCTTAGACCACATGGCATTTCAAGACATCAGCCAAATTGCAAATAATGACCAAAGCTCCCAAATCATCACTTTCTACCACATTTTTGCCTTTCACGTAGATGATCAGAAAGTCATGGAATTAGGAGAGATTTCCTATTTGTATTACAAGAGGGATAAATCTTTTCCATTCTGTTTCTATGATATTGGGAAGAATCTTGTTATTCAATAATGCATCTTTTTCCTTTGGTCACTCTGACGAGATTTGTACAGGATCTTCCACCAACACCTAAAAACTTTTGTGTTCAGTAGGGAAATGCTTTGGTACGTGGGTGTGCATAAAATAACTCTAGCCCCTAACATAATCTTGTGCAACCAGAAGCAAAAGAACTTCATATTTTTCTAAGATTTGATGAAATGACTGCTTTCTGGCACAATGGCCTCTTCTAATATGAGTCACAGAAACATGCAGAGACCCACAGTAAATCAATCCATGAAGACCTGATATAAAGTCATTTAACTGAGGGTAGTTAAATTAGTGAGAAATGTGGCCCATAATCATTATCCACAGACGCAAATAAATCCAGCACAAATGTAGCCCATCCTGCAGTCATTCCAAAGTTGACATGTGGCTCAAGTAACTGGTATGGGAGTTTCCTCCACAAGAAAGAGTAACTCACATAATGGAAATACATTACATTGCATCCTTCAACCTATAATACTATTAAAGTATTTACTACAAAGTAAACTAATTTTTGCTTGATAAAAAGAAATCAAAATACATGCAGGAACTTTAGGGAAATAAACTTTCACTTCTAATATTCCAAGTCAGAATTGGTTGCAGAATCCATGACTGGGTACGTGTCTGACATCTAAAGGTTTAGAAGCCTAAGATAGCAAGTAATGCTTTGGAAATGCTATTCTTTTTCAGTTCACATTAGAGAAAAGTTCAAATATAAAAACAGGTAGTAGATTTCCTTGATCCGCATACTGCTTTTGAAATTACTTTGAAAAGTCTCAGAAAAAAATTTCTTAAGTAAACTAAACATTATGAACATATTTATCATTTATATTTTTAATTACATGTTTGATTTGGGATTTTTTGGGGAGTAGTATAATATTTTTGTTAATTTTTCTTTGCTTGGAGAGGCCCTTTATTTGTTTAACAAAAAAAAGCAACCAAAAGAAAAAGACCAAAAAAACACTAAAAAAACAAACAGAAAAAAAAACCCACCAAAATATTTGCCATCTATAATTTGAAGGCAGATGGTCTCTTTAGATTGGTTCTTGCTTTTTCTTTAGAGAGTTGTATACCTTAACTTCACAAAGCATCCTGAGGTCACTAGATGCCTGCAGAAGCATTCAGTAGAGGTCAACAAACAAAATTCAGAAGATTCAGTGTGCTTTTCACCCCTTCAACAAACAGTTTAGTAGAGCATTTTGATGGAAGAATAAAGGAAGAACATCCATCTTCCTAGCTCACAACATATTCTGTGACATTTGACAGTGATCCTGACCCAGATGGAGATGCACAGGGTTCTGCAAATTGGCTTGACTTGTGTGAGAGACTCATCTGAAACTCTTGTAACACATGAACAAAGTCACACAGAAAGAAACAACTTTCTGTTAAGCTACAGTAGGATGAAAAAAAACCCCATGGAATCACAAAAGCTTAGAAGGGAAACTGTTTTTTCATTTTAACTAAAGTAAACCATGACATCACTATAATACAAATAGTTAAAATATATACTGTACTACAAATAGTTAAAATGTCAGCGTGGTTTATTGCTTACTATTATAATGTTTTATAATAAGGAAATGTATATAAATGTTATAAAATATATAAGGTTTTATAATAAGGAAATCTAAAAAATTCCTATAGAATAATGCTATTACCTGGCATCTGAAACAAATTCCCCTTCTTCTTTTGCATAGTAGTCTAATTCTTGTCTAAATGACACTCAGTCAGTGCTTATTACTGACTATAACCTGGAAGTGATCAATAAAGCCTCAAAAACACATTTTAAAGATCTGCATGTTTCCCAGGATAGAGCCAAGGTCTACTGAATCTGAAACAGTGCCCACCTGTTACAGGTAACCTTGCAAAAGGGTCTCTAGCATTATTCACCCTCTGTGATGAACCAGTGATACTATAAAAATAAAGATATCAGAAAACACATCAATCTATGTCCTGTACACTTACAGGAGTTAAAGTGTTCTAATGTTATCTTTCTTAATAGATTGCACATCATCTCCATTTTTAATATTTCTAACACATCTGCATCTACAAACTGATGTTCCTGAGAAGCAGGGGAGCAATGTCATTTTCCCCCCTTCAGCTATGTTCTCCCTGAGCTATAAGGGTTTCTTCCTCTCTCAAATGGGAGGACTCACACAAATTATAGGAATCTCCAGAATGACACTGTACATGACAAAGAAATTGTAATTTGGACTGGAGATGAAGGTTTCAAACCTTATAAGAATTAATACATACATACTCTTCACACTTCCTTTTCCCCAAACTCATAGGACAACAAAGAATTATCTCATCTGAGTTCAATAATGCTTGAGGTCTTCCTAAAACAAGACACTATGAAAACATGGTATCTCCCTTCTGCTCCTCTCTACATAACTGTGATTAGTCGTTTTCCTCTTACCTCAGTTTCTGGGAATAGGATAAATTCTCTTCCAACTGAATAGCAAATGAGACTATGAACCAGTGCACAGTGAAAAAATAATTTCTGCCTGGATCTGGGACCTCAGAGAGAGAGAATCAAGAGCAAAGCCAGACAATAGATGAACTAAAGGAGAATGGATTAATTCACTACAGGCTGTTGTTTGATATAAGCACCACTACAACTTGCCAGCCTCTGAGGTGTCAGCTAGAGGTTGGTAGCACATTACACACAATGCCATATTTCTTTATATTCAGCCTTAGTGAACAGTAAGCAATATGATGTTCTTGTGTACTTCTGGCATTCCCTTAGCACTTCCCAAATTTGGCATCATTTGTTCTTCACTGAGGTTTTTTTCTCTATAGGTTACTTAAACTTGCCTCTAAGATCTTGCAGATGGATGAAGCTACAAGAACTTCATGACACACATTTTCTGAATGAACATCTCTGCTCTTCCTTACCTCAAGAATCTTGTCTAAAAGGGATTTATGGCACTAGCCCTGGCATACAGTTCTCCCTTGCTCCTATTACATGCTTTTCATTACTATATAGTGCTACAGTTCTGCTATAAACATCCCTTTGATTTTGCCAAAGCTTTGCTACAAAATTTCTATTACAGACAGTGAGATAACTTTTGTATAACCTTAGCAGAGGTTCCTCCTTTGAAGGTTTTTAAAATTAATATTATACATATGCTTCAATGAGACCTATAATCCTTCCTATATGAAGATTCCCTCTTCATTCCACAAGTGCACACTTCCAGTAATCTGCAATAACAAAGAGCATTTGCAGTTACATACATAATGCATTTTTATTTTAAATGCAACTACAAAGCCAGCTGCAGAAAGCTCACTCTATTTAACCTGCATTATTAATGACAAAACACAGAAGAGACAGACCAGTGGCACTGTTAACGTCAACATTAAAGGCACCAGTAAATTTAAGAAGGTGAAGTTTTCCCATGAAAACTATATTGTGTTGGTGAATAAAAAAAGCTAAGGATAACCTGATGTTCCACTGTGTTTTTCCTAGTCACTGTACTTGTGTTAAGATTGTACAAAGCTTTCAAGCTGTCACTATATATATATATATATATATATATATGCATGTATATATATATATATATATATATATTTAAGATCTGATCTAAGACCCAATCTTTTTCTAAATTATGTCTAAATCAGCAGAGGTTACACATCTCTACAGCTGTGTCCTTATGCTATGATAGAAAATGTTTCTATATAGACTGAAAAACTCACTGGTCAGCAAATTAGTTTTTACACCTCAGTTGTGTGCTCTGCTATTCCCAAAAATTTCAGTATCTTATTTACATCTAACCAGACACATATGTATTATGCCAAACTGCTCAATTGTAAGCCCTTCCCTGAACTCTTTAAAGCAAAAATACTGTGCAAAAATCTTCTGTTTCCTGAAAGAAAATAAAACTCTTTTTGAAGAGGAAACACAGCAAACAGAACAAGCCCGTGTCGGCCCTGAGGTCAGGTTATCTCAATGAGTAGCTGTAAAGAGTAGAGACTGTTTCTGTACCTTCTTTCCCAGAGCGGCCACCTTCTAAGGAAAACTCCCCACAAAGCAACAGCTTTGTGACAGTTGCATGCATCCCAGCAGGAACACCAATTATTTTCAACACCATTTTTTAAGACACATGTCATGGGAGGAAGCAAGGTGTATGTGTATTACTCCAAAAGATAACGTTTCTTTCAGCATTAAGAGAGCTGCGCCAATAGGCTCTGTGTGGAGTACTCAGTGTATCAAGTAGCAGAATAATTGTCAGCTGTACCACACAATTTACTATAGGTGAAAGCATTGGTATGTAAACTGTATGAATGCATATTGACAAATGACTGATTCTTTGTAGTCCTGCTGAATAGCAAAGGCTGTCATAACAAATTGCTGCTGTTCAGGAACAGGTATCTAGAAAAAGCTGATGCAGGCAACACTTGTGATTGTTGCTCAGCACTTTACACAATAGAAGCAAAACACAATTATTTTCTTAAAATTCATAGTTCTTCCATCCATCACTAGGAATTCTTTTGTCATACACACATTCTTTATCATAGGAAATTCAGTAGTATTTAAAAACAGCATCCATTTGTGTCTGCATGTTGTAAAAGATTGGTTTATGTCTGTACTACTGATACATAGCTGTGCTGCCTGTGTACGATGCCATATTTCAACATCTTAGCTCCACAACAACTATGGTTTTTCTGGAGAAGAACTCATCTGTAAAAGATCGCATTAAAATTCCTGGATTTTGAGAGGAAAAATATGACCTAATATTCATCTCTTCCAAACAAATGTCATATTTCAATTGATGATAGTCTGTAGCATTTATGACATTAAACAAGGATGATATTTCAATCTCCTCTGTCCAGAAGGCTGATGATCTAGGTTTGACTTAAATGTTAAAAAGGTTATATCTGTATTCCCTCAATAAAATATAAATATAATTATTTTACAAAGTTATATTTATCCCCCTTGTTGTCAGTTAAAACTGACAAATAATACAGAAAAAATAAATAGAAACCCATCTCATTAACTGTGTTCCTATAACATCAAGTTTAATTGTATTGAAGAACAATTCCAATGTTAAGAAGTGTGCTGTGTGATTTCTTACCAGTACTCCTGCCTTCCCCATTTCACTGTCTTTATACTGGCTTTAGATTAGACAGTATACCTTGTACATTTGCAGCAGCCAGAAAATTCAGTCTCCTGGTTTCAGATTGGCTAAATAAATATTCTCCTACTTCCTACACCTGCCTGCCTTAAAAAGCCTTCTCCATCCTATCTAGTATGGTAAGAGAAGGTTAAAATGCAGATGACAAAGGATCTGATTCTGGCAGAAAAAAAAAGGTGTGTGTTCAGTGTTTGCATCCTTTCAGACACAAAAGTATGACACAAAGCCTTAGGAGATCAAACCATGGGGTCTGTTCACAGGCAGCCCATCTGGAAATTTTGGCTCACTGAGAACTGCTAGCCTGCAGTAAATATGGGTCTCATTTAGAAAGAATATCCATAAATGTGCACATTTACTTACATGAAATTAACTGCACTCCTCATTTGAAGAAAATAAGACATTTCTTGGGGCATTTTCCTAACTAAAATTAGATAAATTAAATCATACTGCTGCCCTTTTCTCATATCAGGCACAGAGACAGATCCTTCATGTAAAATATTGCCAACATAGCCTAGTTTATGAACAGTGCCTAAAAAGCATACCTTGTCTTGGTGTTTGGTCCTATCAACAACTCAGCGGTGTAAGTCTCCCAGGTCTCTCTATTGCTCTTCTCAAGCCCTTCAGTAACACTCACATCAGAAACCATCTTCTTCTGCTTCCTTAAATATTTGAGGACAATCTAGCTGATAAATTGATCCTTTGCAAGTCCCAAGATGATAACTGGCATTTTATGTCTAAAAGTAAACATAGAAATATAAATTTGTGTATCCTTCTACTACAAAAAGTTCTTAAAAATACAGATTATTTTCTCGCAGAACTTGAAAGTAACATACCAAAGATTTACTGAACTCATATTCTAAGTCTAAAGTCTAAATAAGTCTAAATAAGTTTCCTAAGTTCAATAAAATAAAAACTAGATATTCACTATCAACAAGATACTTGGTACCTTGTCAACAAATACCTAGTACAATTGATGCATTCAACAGGAATAGAAATCTTGCACACTTGCAATAAATATTTGCTTACCAAATGCCAAACCCATTGGGAGGATCACAATGATATCTGATTTGACTTTCCTTTTAGAGCTCTCTTGTCATTTAATCATGAAGAAAAAAGAATAGGATATAGTTTTAAAAGGTCAATTACTCATAAGTAAATGGTTGGTGACAGTCCACAGAAAGAGCCTAGAAACACCCCACAGGCTGAAATATGCTTTAAGTTTTTGAGTGCTTCCATGCAAAAAACTGTGATCAAAATACATTCTGATTATTTTTAAGCAGCAAGAATTAAATTGGACAATTATGTAGTCAATACTAATTAAATCACTTGTTAATTGGTGTTTTTTAATATTCTGTATTCTTCAAATATGTGCTAATGTGTGCATATGGCAAGGTTGTAATATCATGAAGCAAACATGAACATAGCTGTGACAACTAAGTGTTTAGAACCCAGATAAGAGAAAAATTATGTTTTAAAGATGTTATTTTACTTTTTCTTCAGCTCAGTTTATCATCCTTTTCATTCCATTGCCTAAACACGCACAATCTTTCTTGTAGCATCATCAGAGCTATTTTGCTAGGTCTTCTTCACATATTTGGATTATTTTTAAGGACAATCTCAATCTCAAAAATGTCTTGAATTAGGATTTTTTGATTTGAGAATATGTAGAGTGTCTATTTAACATATGTTTATTTTTTAAAATCTATATATTCTCCTTGAACACTACTTCTAACAGCTTTTGTCAGTCATTGTGCATGCTTGTAACACTAAATATTTCCTGCAGTAAGTCAGACAACACCACAACCTACTATTTCTATTATTTTCATATCAAAGTAGCAGAAATAAGCCCTTTTAAATTAAATGGGGTTTTCTTTGACTAATGAAAAAAAAAAAGTTTTGACTCTTTTTGGCCCATCTGTAGTAGATTAATGAGTTTAATGCATCCACCAAGTATTGGCTCCCTGGATTTTCACCAGTTGTGCTTCATATGATTAGCTCATTCAACAGGTCTTCATTTTATCCTTCCTATAACACCCCAACTACACACCCACTGAACACTCTTTCCATTCCTACCATCCATAATATTTCTCCTAGCTTCTACCTATCTAGATGGAAATTTCTATATTCAAGTGCGATTTAATTTCTCCTTCTAGACAGTCCTCACTTTTGAGTACACGGTTGCCAATATATCATAGAATCATAGAATTATAGAATGGCCCGGGTTGGAAGAGACCTTAAAGATCATCTAACTCTAACCTCCCTGTCATGGACCAGGTTGCTCAGAGCTCAATCCAGCTTGAATACTTCCAGGGACGGAGCATCCACATTGTCTCTATCGCATCAAAGTTGGTTTATCTTTAAAGACTGATACATGGTTATGTTTATTCACAACAAAACCATCATCAGATCTTTCAAAACCCTGTTTCCGTAGCATGAGGCCTTACATCAATGTTATATTTCAGACATCAGCCCTTTACATTCTTCTAGATAAAAGAAGAAGTATTTCCCTGATCTGTCTGGTGACAGTAGGAATGTTTGGCTCCTTTTTGAAATACCAAGATGCAAGCCATTTCCTAAGTGTTGCTGTCTTATCAAGAAGAAGGTAAGTCGTCAGCCCTTTAAAAAGAAGGTGTCTATACACAGGTGTAAGATATATTTCCCCTGGGTATTGAAATTCCTAGTAATGATGCTCTGTTCAGTCTGTAGCCATGTCAATCTCCTGGGTCCTTACCCCAATCATTTCCACCTATGGCCTTACAAATATTCCCAGTTATCATAGTACTAAAAAAGATATATTTAAATGTATTCAAAAAATATTAGGGTGACATTGTTTTATAGTAATGCTGGGTAAACAGCAAAGTCTCTGAAATGATTTTGAGGAGGTGGGTTTCTTTTGGGAAGACATCACACAGAGGTCTTAGGGACATTAGAGACCTTGAAACCTGCCTCTCCCCTGTCCAATTCAAGGACTAGCTGGCTGGTTCTCTCCAACCAGGATGCTCAGCAAATTCTGAGGTCATTTCTTCCCAGAACAATTGTTGCCAATATCGGTATCTTCCTAAAATAAGTCAATTTTAAAAAAATATCCATTTTCTAAACTAGAAGAATTTCACCAAAAATCTTCCCTCTGCAACTGTGGTAACCTCATTCCATTACTGTCAGTGTTCATTGTCTGGTTCCCTTAGTCTGACACCCACCAGATAATTTTATTCTAAAGCACTCAAAAACATATCATTATATTTTGAATTGGATTTCATTATTAACCCTACCACATATGCAGAGATTTCTAGAATTTAAATATTTTCTAAATAAAGGATACTGTCTGGAAGCTTATTTCTCTCAAGCAATGCTAACACTAGAAAATAAATAAATATACAACATTAAGGGTGAGGAAAGAAATATTTAAAGATTTATTCAAAAAAGATTGAAATTATTTGGCCTGCAGGATCTCAATATGAAAAACATTTCTGCACAGAAATATGCATATTTTCTTTCCCATACGCGGAAAAGTAGCACAATCTTCAAGAGGCATACAGCATCTGACTTTCAATACCTACAGCCTCTTTTGCTTAAGAACAAAATCAAAGCTACTCAGAGCCCTGGGTCACATCTCCATTTAGCCATTTCACATGCAACTTCTGAAGAAAAAAAAAAAAAGTATTGCATGGGTCTAATCCAAACCCTTTGAAGTAATTTTTTGAGGTTCAATGGACTTCAAATGAGGGGGCTTGGTTTTTTTTTTTTTTCTTTCAGAGTTCTTTTCTCCTCTTTTTTAAATGGTTTTAATTTTTTTTTATTTTAATAAAACTTTTCAGTGCCAGTTCACAACACTCAAATTATACAGGTAAAAACCACATTTTTTTGTTATCAAAACCTATCTTTTCCCACCATTGTATAAAATACTTATATTTTGCATAAAATACCAAAGATTAAATAGAACTGAAAAAAAAAAATTGCTAAAAACGTATGAATTACAAACCCATTTTAGTTGATTTATCCTTTCTGTGACTGATGCCACTGTAAAGCCCCATTTTCTGAAGGTCCAACAGATTGAAGGAAAAAGCTTCAAAATAAGCATGAGATATTGTCCTGGATTGTAAAATAAGCTTGTATTCTATTTGCCATCTGTTGAAGGCAAACCTGTGGGACAGGTTTTGTTATCTCTCTCAGAGACAATAGTTTGCCCCGTAGAGGCAATGGTTTGTTTATACACTATTGACTGATTCAATGCAGGGCTGGTAAATGTAACACCATCCTATTGTGAGGGGTCCCACCCAGAGGGGGAAGCCAAGCACTCTATTATTGTATAAAGGGGTAGCTTTTTGGGGAGAGAGGCAGCTGGCTCGCTCTCTTTGCGGGATTCCCAGAGAAGCAGCTCTCTTCGGTGGCACTCGCAGCAAAGCAGCCGGAGCGTGCTGAGGCGACGGCGGCGGAGCTCGGAGGCAACCCCGGCGCAGAGGAAGATCGGCCCCACTGCCACCAGATCTTAGAGGAAAACTATACCCTTCTAAAGATCACCACTGCAGCTGCAACTCATCAACCATTGCAAGGGAAGCAATTGTCCCAGCAGAACTGATACTGGCACCCCGACTCCTCAGGTTCTGGACTTTTTCACTGGTTTTGTTTGTACCGATTGCATTTGCCTTTTTAAATTGTTATCTAGTTTTCTCCTAGTAAAGAATTGTTACTCCCATTCCCATATCTTTGCCTGAGAGCCTTTTAATTTAAAGATCCTGGTAATTCAGAGGGAGGGGGGTTTGCCGTTCTCCATTTCACAGGAGGCTTTGCCCTCTTTCACAGACTCCTGTCTTATCGAACCAAGACAGATATTCAAAAGTTGAAGCAGAGGAATCCTTTGCTAAGCAAAGACTCTTTGCTTCAGGACCCCCAAAGACTTTACTGCCACCAGTCATTCAGTGTATGACAGGGAGCAATTAATATCTCTGCTGCAGACCCCTTCCTTGGTGAAACAAACTGCAATACATTACCTGTGCTGGGAATTTGAGAAGGTGGGAGCAGCAGCTTAGTTGTTTTTGCAAATAGTAAAAATATGCCTGGTCTCTAAAATTAGAGTTCTTTTTCTCCCCTCCCATAATTTAAAGTATTTCTGGAGCAAAAAATATATTGAAAAATTAAAAGTGTTGTCAGCAAAGGCTTCAAGATGCTTAAGAAAGATGGAAAGAATGCAGAGGTCTTCTCTGTGGTGCTCAGAAGACCAGGACAGTGAACCTGAGTAAGAAAGGACATTCATGGATGCTGTCATATCTACTCCACAGCTCTGAGCAGAGAAGTTTGAAGCTTTCAGGGTGACAGATACAACTAATATTTGATGCCAGGTTTGTGCAGTGCTTTAAGATCCACACTTGGAAAGGGGAGGTGTGCATGCACAACATTGGCACTAACAGTACCCAAAGCATCTCAGCTGCCCTGTCTTGATAATTCCAGGTCCCTTTAGATTTAGACTTACGTAGTGTTCAGTTACTATGGAAACTAATTTTATTTCTTTTTTTTCTAAATACTTCTGTCAATAAGAACACACAGTATATTGCATGTCTCAGCTGCCAGAATGACTTATGCCCTCTTTACTTTGACATGAATATGTGTATTTATGCAGATATGGACAGGTTGGTGATTTCTTATATGACTGACTGTGCTCCTTTTGGCATAATATGCTTTTATGAATAGTCAAGTGAGAATAGCCCACTTACTTTAACAATAATAAATTAGCATGTCTGATTCAGTGAGGAAGTAAGAGGAGGGGAAAGGAGAGCAAGAATTAAAATTTTGTGCTGTTCTGCTGAAATTCAAGTGAAACAATCCCCACACATTCGTGCATATAAAAAGGAGGCTCTGGAGAAGTAGAAGTTCTATAGAAAAGAAAATTTTAAGACCTGTCTGGCCTTTGGTTATGTAAGGAAATGAAGATTGAGCAGCTGCACTGACATTTCGTTTCTGGATACCAGAGGACTGTAGTGACTCAGTCCTCATTGCTATGCCAGCGTACCTCTTCTACACAAGTTTTGATTAAGGTTAAAAACAAATGAAAAGGCAATGTATTTCAGCTTGCATCAGTGTGTTACTGACAAGTAGCATGAGTAAGTGACCTGTCACAGTAGTCCAAGCCAAAGCATTCTCATTTGGATAGCTCAAGAACAAGTATTTCTCATGTGAAATTCAGAAAGGCCATGCTATATAGAAATGAAATTCGGTTTTACTCTTGCACTGCAAAAGTCCACAGAGCCTACATTCACAGCTATTCATGTCGTATAAAATAATGCCTGAATTACCATGCACAATGAAATATAAAAGGCAAAAATAAAAAACTAATACATTGATGATGAATTAAGTTTGGAGATAAAAACAGGATAATCAGTACCTGCCTCAGATAATGATAAAATTTGATCAAGAAAGAATAGGTCTGTATGTATGCATGGTATTAGTCAGAGCTCAAAGAGAAATATTAGTCAGAAAGTAAGACTTCCTTAGCAAAGTATTAAAGGGACAGAAAAGCTGTGCAGGACTAGCCAGAACATTTTGTGCTAAGCTTCAAATCCTGCAGTTAGCACCTTTTCAGGTAGCACCTCATGTTAATTCTTGCTCAGAATCAGTACCCTCACACACAGGTAACACTGGTCATTCAAAAGACCTTTTGGGCTGTTCTCAAACTCCCACCCACATCACTCTGAAGTGACCAGGCAGGTGCAAAACCTCTCACCCAACTCGTAAGGAAAGCTCAACTAAATACCATCTGTGCAACAAAAGCTGTTACCCATGCCCTGGACTCTCTCCCAGAAGATACTTCCATGAGCTTTTGGTCTCTCTTATCCAGAGCCCGGGCTTTTGCCTTGGAAAGGCAGGGATACTCCCATTCTCAGTGGAAGTCACAGCAAGCCACATCTGTTAAGTGCAAAAACACTGGCCCTAGAGGGAAAGACATCTTCCTGCACACAGTCACACTTAAATAAACACAGCATCTGTGAGAGACAGATCACAGACCAAACAAGAAAACACAGCATCAGTTCCTTTCTATGCAGTAATTCCACATCCATCAGCTAGGGGACATTATTCTTTGACCTTATAGTTGGGTAGGGCTGGAGAGTTTTCATATAGGCTGTTCCAGAAGCAGGACATTGCATCTGTTTTCCTCTTTAGCAGCACAAAATCACAAAATAACACTAGAATTCAGAGCACTGTCAGTGTTGTAACCTCTTTGTGACAGTTAAAAACAGTGTTCCTTTCATTGCTTTTCATATACTTCCAAGTCCTGATCTAGAAGGTTATTGTCAGCCACAGGAGCTGTCATGCTTATTAAATCTGTCACTGTCTTCTAATGAATGAACTTGTAATGCTGGGTCTTACAACACAGGTATCTTGAAACACAAATAGATGTAAATACTTCTTTTTTTTTTTTTTCCCACATAGGCCTTTATACAGTTTTTATCTATCTACCATGTACAGTAAATAACTAGTTGTTTGCAAGAACTAGATTTGAACTAGCTGTGTATGAAAGCCAAAGATGCCATTTTTGTATCATTAATCTTATGAGCCATCAGACTCAATCTCATTAGAATGGAACCTCTTAACAGAACAGCTCTTCCCTGCAAGGTAAAACCTGTTTAGTAAAATCACTGTACTTCAGAAAGGTTCTACTTAATTACCTAAGTGCTCCTAGTACAAACATGTCCAATAGCTCAAATTCTATTCTCAGCTTTGCAGTGATAAATAAGCCCCCAGTGACTTCTGTGGCTGTCTATAGTTGAATTTGGCTAATCATATAAATTTTCACTCTTCTGCACATATAGTATACCTTGAAGAGGCAAATGGAAGTCAGCTGAAAAATGGATAGGATTTACTTTCCCATTCCAAAATCAGCTTGTTGGCTGCAGTTTGTACAATGAGATGACATGAAACAAATGGAGAAGGGCTGAAAATCCATTGTACTTAAGAGTGCACAAATAGGCACTGAAGTGCCAGTTCTGTGAAGAGTGGGTCTATTTATGTTCTTTCCTATACATCAACAATATTGCATTTTGACTTTTGTTGGGTTAGCCTACCACACCTCAAGCTATAATCCCAGACATGAGAAAAGGAAGTTGGAACATTCTTAACCACATAGGTCCTCCTGCAGAAATCCACAATTAATGCATCCACAGTGATAACTAATTTCCTGTAAACATATCCCCAAATTACCATGTTGTCCATCTGTTTCTTTTCTACCTTGTTGCATATTTAATAGATTTACAGATGGAGAAAAGAAAGAAAGTCTCATTTCTTCCTAAACAGCCCAACACAGTGCAGAGCAGAAAAATACATGTTTGGAGGCAAGAATCTTAAAATTGTGTTCCACATGAAACTGAGGCTGCAAAAATCGAAAGCAACCCAAACTCATCCCTTCTATAGGCATTGCTGTCCAGGGTGCAATTTCCATTTCACTGACTGGCAGCACTTTTCCTTACATACAGCCAAGGAACCATAGTGAGGAAACACTCCTACAAATGGGCAGAGGGAGGAAGGAAGAAAATTGAAGGCAAGGATGAAGCAAAAAATTCAAAAACAAGTTTCTTGCTACCAGAAGGGCCAAGAACAGATAAAAGTACTGGTTTTCTCTCACATGTATGGAAATGGATCTAGTGGTTGTGGGTGTATTTCCAAGTGTGTCACAGAAAACTGTGGTTTCTGGTATAAGGCAGAATGACTGTTTGATGAATGGCTGCTACATTGTACTTGTAATTGCAGTGAGCTACCATCAGTGAGTTACAGTCCTCAGTACTATGATACACAAATGCTCAGCTCACCTTGAACTCTCATTCCTAATTCCTACTTCACCTCTCCTAGGGGAAGCATTTCTTCTCTTGCATGTATCAGAGCTAGCATTTAAGGTTCCATACTAAAATGCATAAAAGAAAAGTCATTGTTCAGCAATTGTGTCACAGCTTGGAGGGGTGCCACACAGCTTAAACAACCTGACAAGCAATGTTGCACAGACTGCAGACACTTTCTCATACATATACACATAGAAACACACTGTACCCCCCCACTCCCCCCCCTTCCCACCACACACTCTATGAAATCTGTATTTATGTATTCACATACTTTCTCAGTCATTTGGCATTTCAGTAATCTGATGGCATTTACCTTGCCTTGTCAGGAAGCACGTTGCAGCCTGCTGGTTCAGGAGCAATCAGTCACAGAGATGCTCAGTGTCTGCTCCCCTGATACACTGGATACGTGTTCTCAGACATGACTCAGCCATTTAGGTAATTGAGATGACACACAGCACAATTATGTGTAACCCAGTCATTCAGCATCTATCCTAACAATCTGCATGCTGTAACAAAGTTTTTTAATCCTAAAACATTTCCCATAAATAAGCAGAGAAGTGTTTTAACTGAATCAATTCTTACTACAAACACAAATTCCCTGTCTGCTCCCAATACAAACTCTTTCATCCTTTTTCTTCCCTTCACCTCAGATCCATCTCCACTACCAGCAGCTTAGGTGAACCTCAACCTGGCTTATGTGCTTTTCCTCCTCTATAAAACATCCTCTTTCTAGGAAGGGTAGGGCAGAAAAGCCATACTGTCTGGCCATATATTTATTCTGAGTTTCTGTCTGACACCTGCTGTGTCTTTCTGGTGCCATGCATGAAAATGAAGGCCAGAGCAAGGAAGAGGAGTATCTCAATACATGGATCATGATCAGAAAGTCAGTTTGCCCCCTCCACCATAACCTCATGCTGACGTCTGACCAAGGTCCAGCAGATCCCTAACTTGGAGCTCTCTAGAATCTAGCATCTCAACTCCTAAGGCATTTGGATGAACCTGAATATTTCCATGTAGGATTATCTACAAAACAGGCCTTTCATGTCCTCGTCTCTTTACTCACAGTACCACTCAGTCTGGGACAAACTGTTAAAGACATGCAGATCCCCTTTTGATCCAATACTGGAGTAGGATACTCTTCATACAGAAGCAGACCTTATCTTTATCCTTTGTATTGGATGCAAGATGCTAATTCTTCTTCAATGTTTCAATAATTTTTGGATGGGATTAATTCTTAGAGATCGAAGAGAGAGATGAAAAAGAAACATTATTACTGTTTGTATCTCTTCCGAGATCTCTCTTCTCCTCCACCTTTGTCCCAATCTCTACTCTATTATTCCTTTCCTTTGTCAAGAGTAAAACAAAACCATCTTTTGGTCCTGCTGGTGTGCTGGGATCCAGAAATCCAGAATAAGGATAAAAAGAGATATATCAAGTGCCATAAAGTCATTAAAGAGACTAAAGCTGAGTATGTGCGATTTCCAGCTCTGTGAGCAGCCAGTACAGGTGAGTATGGGAGATGAACAAGAGCTGGTGAGCCTTCAGACACAAGCAAGTACACCCTGTGATGAACAGGAGATGGCCTTAGTCCAAGTGGTCAGGAAGGGCCTAAAAGACTTCTCTGAAACATATGCTTGAAGCATTGTCACCACAGTAGTCCCCAGTGGTGACCCAAAAGAGAAATATAAACACATCAAAAGTCAACAGGGTATAGCTAGCTTGAGGCAAACCTAACACTATGAACCAGCTTTGTTGGCATGTTCTAATATTCTTCTCTTATGCACAGTCTTTCCAAGAGCTTGTGGCATGTCAGGCTGCTGACAGATGATGTGTTCTCTTCCCACTGAGTTGCCATAGAAAACTGAGTGAGCGATCTCCAGAGGCAAACTAGTTTGTTCTGTCCAACCCAGGGTAACCCAGGTCTTTTTATAACTCTCAGAAAAGAAGAACCTACTGTCTCAAAACTGAGGCAACAGTTCATGCAGTAACAGGTAGAAAGAGAGAGGAGGCTATAAGAGAAAGAGCTCTGAGAGTTTAGCACAAAGAAATTGTAACAACTGTAACTCTGAATTCCCCAGCTGGAAGTGATACTGCTGTGAGACATTGCTTTAATGTGCATCCTTCATCTCTGTGACATTGCTGACTTCATGTTTATAAATTAATAAGGAAGCTGGCACAGAAAACAGTTCACCTATGGGCTAGATACAGGTAAAACCCAGAAACTAAAATTCAAGTTACAGTAAAAATAGGTGCTGTAAATTATGCAGAAGAGTACAAGTTTCAAGGCTCTCCTACAGATATTTTTGCTCACTTAGATAAATAAATATAGTCAGTACAAACCAGGAATTTATTAACAATCTAAATCTGCAATATATATGATGAAAAAATCAATAAAATAATAGCTATGCATAGATGGCAATGCAATTTATGGTTTTAAATCTGTAAGTTTACAGTAATTTGGAAAACAGAAAAAGATACAGGGTAGTGTTAATAAATCTTATCTCAGCAGCTGAGATGCCTTTAGTTTTGTGAGGTTTTGCTCTCATAAAAAAAAAAAAATGCTCCAGGTAACTTAAATGCTTAAGGAAGAGGTGTTTAGGTGGCACTGCTCTTTCACAAAATTGAGTATTTTGACATTAATCAGCTAAGGTGGGATTAACCTCACCTACCTTTATAGTCTCAGTGTTCACAACTAAGGTATTCATGGAGAAAAATAGGTGCTTTTAAGACTCAGGTCTGATAAAATATAGACTTTTGCTTTAGGATGGGAGAAATCATGTACTAAAAATACCTATTTATCTCCACTGACTAGAGAAGGAGTCTAGGATGTCTGATTTGGATGCAAATACCTCCAAAATAAAAATCTGCATTAATCATATTTCTAGTAAGCTCCAAAGAAATTAATATAATTGTAGAAAAATAGCTTGGAACTTTTTCTTCTACTTTTTTCCTGTTTCCTATGAGAAACCACACTCCCTCTCCAATTTAGTCCCTCTTCCTTCTATTATCTGTGTTGTGAAATTCCTTGTGGTCCTCTGAAGTGCACGTTTTCTTGGTCTTTCAAAACAGGTATAATCTTTTGAAAGACATTAAATATATTTAGGGGAAACTATATAAAATGAATAACACCTGTTAGATCTGTTATCCAAGAAAGATTACCAGGAAGCAATCAACCTAAGTCACAGATATTGTAAGATTGTCAAATGTTCTGGATCAAAATATCTAGGCATCTAAATTAAGGAAGAGAACGTTGGAATGTTTGTACTGGACTGCACTTGCATTGCATTATCAGCTCTGAAATTAACACAACCCTCATTGGTGATATTATCTTGAGATAAGGTGACCAGCTCACTCAAAAGTAAGGAGAACTAGAAATCAGAACACTGTTGTCATCTGTCCAATTACACATATTAGGGAAATTACCCACATTTTGGAAAAGAGATGATTAAGAGATAAACTCAAATGGTCTTCTTTGAAATATTTCTAGACTGAGGGGCAAAAAAAGGTAGAAAATTGTTGAGAAGATTGCTAGGTACAAATGAAACAGAGGGTCTGGATTTCATGCTGAATTCATGAAAGAAAATGTGATACTGAAGAAGATACTTGTATAACATTGGTGAGGTAAACAATTTGCTCATTAGAAACTATCTAAATGTTGTGAAAAGATCTGAAAACTAGACATGCAAGGAAAAATATTCAGAAAACAATTCATACTATTAAATCCAGCATAATATATTTTGAAGTAATGTGACAAAAATAATGAAAATAATAAAAGTTTCTCATATTTTATACCATCAGTAGAAATTCAGATGGTAAACAAAAATAATTGAAAATTGTTGTTGTTCAAAGTAATTGGCATTACTGAAACCTGGCGGGACTCATTTCTTATCTAGAATTATTAAATCATAGCTTATAACCTGCTTGGGAAAGCCTGTGTAAGGAAAAGAGGTTGGGGTTTTGCTCATTTTAGAAGGCAATTACTTGCTTTAGAATTATTGATAACTTAGAACAGCAGGACTTTGCACATACACGGATCAATGAGCAGTTCTGATGAAGGTTTGTTGCAGACCATCTGACCAAACTACAGAATGGGATGAACTCATCCTGACTTATTAGTGATGTGGAACAAGTGGTGTGTTTTTGGAGGCTTCAGCTCAGTGAATGCATGCTGCAGGTTTCAATCAGCTTACAGGAAATCATCAGTAGAGTTTTTGATACAACACTTTTCTCTATCCTAAAACCAAACCATGCTCTACCCAACGGGAGTCAACTATTATATAACAAAGCAGATGACTGAATCGTTAGAATGATAGTTGGCTGTTATCTAAAGAACAATAGCAGCAATCCAATTGTGTTCAACGTGTGCCAGGAGAGGCCACTTTCAAAGGGCTCTGTAGATAGGCAGATAGATAAGCAGTATTTCAAAACTAGTAATTTCCAAAGAAAAAGCACAAACAAAACTGGAAGGGAGCTCCAACAACACAAGTAAGAATCTAAGCATCTGAAAAATAATTAGTTAAAATCTTCACTTCCACAGTAAAGAAAATTACCAAAAACTTGGGACATTATATGTATGAGAGGATGCCTAGCAAAAAACCAGCAAGTGACAACATGTGTAAGCAAATAACAGGTAGGATAATTCAAGCTAGCAATCCTGGAAAATAGGGAAGGAAGACTAAAGAGGCAGTATTGAACCCAGGCCTATCAACACTGCTGTAATCAGAAGTTTTTGTGCTGGGTTATGGGACTAAGGATCACTTCCGTGAGCTCAGAGAAGGCACAGTGGGGGCACTCAATGCAAAGCTGAAGACCTTGAAGCCCACTGTCCTGTCTGCTCCTGAGGCTATCCCAGGAGAAGTGCCAACCCACAAACCCTCAGACAAACAGACAGGAAGGGCCCTTGGGATCACCCCAAAAGCTAATGGGCCTGCAGAGGCA
Source organism: Lonchura striata (assembly GCF_050655825.1). Lineage (NCBI taxonomy): Eukaryota > Metazoa > Chordata > Aves > Passeriformes > Estrildidae > Lonchura > Lonchura striata. Next base: position 76,956,309 of record NC_140705.1, on the reverse strand, counting down.
TGGGTCGATGGTGGGGTTCTTGGGAGGACCATTTGGGCATCCACCTGCCTGTGCATACGTTTGTGTGCAGCAAGGGATGATCAGGGGACACTGCTGACTGTGACAGGACAGGCTGAGCATCGTGTCCTTGCTGCTGGAGGGATCCACTTTGTACTTGCATCTGTACATGGGTACATTTTTGTCCAGTAAGTGGCTTTCATCCAAACCAACCAGAGGTGAAATGGATGTGTTCTCTCAGTACTCGACATCTCCCAGTTGGCCCCATGGACCTGGAGCTGTGGCAGCATTGCGTCTGTCGAGGAAATAGATTTGGCACCTCCCTGCAGCCTGTGCTTGCTGAAAACAAAGAGAAGCATTCACAGATATGTGGTAATATTTCTTAGGTAAAAATAGAAGCACTGACCATTAGAAATCTCGAATGTTCTAAATATTCCTGTTCTGTTTGTAAAGAATACTGTGCAAGATATTGGTAACCAAAAGGAGTACTAAACACTATATGCTAAAAAACCTCAAAAGTAAGAACAAACAAAAACCCCCAAAACAACCACTACATCAAAAAGAAAACAATATCTAAATTTTCTTTGTATTCTTTTAATCCTGATTAAATATGAACAAGACTCATCAAAATGAACATCTATTCCCTACATTTGAGATTTTTTTTTATTGTTGGATGGGGTTGTAAGGCCTTTGTTTTTTTACTAAAACAAAACAATTTTTGGGTGCTTCCAACATCACAAAGTTGGAAGAACATTATTTATCAGGGTTCAAACAGAAAACCATTCAGCAGTGGCTTAGTATATCAGCTAGCTGGGCATCAACCTCAAGAAAATTACAGAAAAAATGAAAAAGGGGCTCACTGATAAAGTATTAAGATAAAGAAATAAAAACTTAATGACAACAAAAATCACACCAAGGAAACCTTATTTCCTCCTTTGAGGGGATTTTGTTTCATCACTAAATGTAGCTTCAGAGACCAAGTGCAATTTTCTCAGCATTTGCTGTAGCATTATGGAATTTTCTGATTAAAATTGACATTGTAGAATATGGCACATTTCAGATGAGATAAGAGCTAGGCTAGGCCAAGAAGTATTTGTAAGATGATGAACATTTGCTGATGGGAGTTTTTTCAAAGGTGTCTATGACTAGCAATAAGTCTGATCCTATTCTACTTTATCATTTATTAATAAATTGGAACAAATATTTAAAAATTGATTGAATCTTTACCTTAGACAAAAACGGGTGGGAAGCAATCACTAGAAGACTTGGACTTACTCAAACAAAATGTGTTTAAATACATTCAAGCACAACATAATATAGTTGAAAGGAAGAGTGTGTGTGCCATCCATAGATTAGGAAAGATGTACCTCCAAAGTGGCTTTTTCAGTGACAGCCAATAAGAAATTCAGAACATGTTCCTTGGGCAGTTTTGTAGGAAAATGGGCTATTACAATCTCTGGACATGTAAGCAGCAGAAGGAGGAGGGGTATTGGTATGCTGCCCATAGTTTAAGGGGCCAAATTTTGAGAAGGACATTAGAAAACAGAAGAAGGTGAAGTAAAAGGTCATAAAAATTGACTTTGAGAGCTGAAGAAAATGTGTTAAAGTGAAAAAATTTAACAGCTCAAGTAATTTAGCTTTTGAGAGGGCAGGCTGAGAGTGACATGATTGCAGTCTAAATACTTTCAAAGGGAAAAAATAGAAAGCGCTAAAGGGTTCTTTAACAAAGACAGATATAGAAAGAACCATAGCTAGAAATGAAGCCAAATATGAAATCATGCACCAATTTGTAATTGCATAAGTGATTAGCCATCTTCATCTCTTGATGTCTTTAGATCATGAGTAGATGCCTTTGTGAAACACACTGCTCTGACAGAGAAGTAATTTTTTAAATCAACGTGTTCAGCTAATAGCCAGCCTGGGAATTAGATGCATAGGAATTTTCTATTTTGCCTGCAGCTCTTTTCTTCAAAAAGGCCAACTCTCTGACTTGGGCAGCAGTCTTCCCATCCTTACTCTTATTCCCTGTTTCTCCAGTGGCAGATGCCCATCTCTGCTTTTTTTGGGCAGGAAGGAGATTTCTGCCATCTGCTGCTGTTTCCCATGGCAGGGGATACCAATTGATCAACCACTGTGCTGGGGCAGCAGAGATCCTGTGGGACTGTGGAGGGGAGAAGAGGCTGGAAGCCCATTCTAGCCCTATGGCTACTAAGATCAGACCTCGTTGCTTCTCCTCAAGTAAGTTACTGAACTTTGAATAATGAGAAGTACAGAAAGTCATTCATTTTGACAAGGTACAAAGTAAGTCAACTAGCATAAGTGTTATAGTTAATACTTAAATTTAGCATCAGCTCAAGCCTGATAAAGGAGCCTTTGTAATACAGGAAATATGGACACAACCTTTATTTAAAAAAAATAAAATCCAAGTATCTTTGAAAGTTTTTTGAAAAGAGATTTGTCCACCTAACTCAGATGTCCACAGCTAGGCAGAGGATACCCACCTCTGGAGAGAAACCTCCACTGGTCTCTTTTGAGTAAGCCGAGTGTTTAGACCTGAATATTAGCAAGGTGATAAATCAAGTACTCTATAATGTATAGGCACAAATTAGATCTAGCTAAGACATGTGAAATCTCCTTTGTAGGTTGGACCATCCACATGTTCTTCTGCCTTTAAAACCTAAGATTTCAAATACTATTCCAATGTAGCAAGGCTTCAAGGGAGAAGTACTGTATTTTACTAGACAAAGTGATGAAGTACTGCATTTTACTAGACAAAGATATTAGTAGTATATCACCACTAATACTACTACTGAAAGGAATAAAAGCAGAGGCAGAAATGCAACCTGTGAACAGAGAAATACAGTGTTTGATCACAAAGATATCTGACATGCTCTGAGAAAGTGGGGAAAAAAAGCCCTAGACTTCCAAAAATTTAGAAAAGTGTTTGAGCATTTTCAAGAATTTTGGTTTAAATACTCATATTTCCTTAATCTTAAGCAAACTAGACAAAAGAAACTGGGACATAACCTATCAGTGTCTGATTCTCAGTTTCTTATTGCAGGCACAAGAGCAGAGCAGGATATATGCTCCCCTCCAGAATCCCACTACAACTCCTCTTTCCCTGGAACACCACCAGCAACATGGGCAGGGAGTGCTGTTGCTTGAATGGTGCATATATTCCAATCCCATTTTTACCTTATAATAAATTATTTCCCATGAGATGTTCCTGGAACTTACTAAGAAATTGAGCATTATTCATTGCTCAAACCATCCTAAAAGTTGTCCAATTTTTTTTTTCTTGAGAGAGACATCAGTCTGCACATTTGAGTTATAGCCTGCATTATCCTGCATTTGTTCTGGGCATGGGCTTGAGGTTTTTGACATGGTGAGGTAGGTAATGAGAGGAAGAAAAAGACTGACCTGGTGATTTAAGTTTCACTTTGGGGAGAGACATTAGAGATATATGTTTTTCAGCTTTTGAAGTATGTTTTCAGTAACAAAATACTGTCAAATTCAGGGAGGTTTATACTTCCTCCATTAATTAGTAGTTGTTTGCAATGCTGTGCATAAGTTTTGCTGACAAATATTTTTAATAAGGGACAAATTTTCACCCCAAACCCATAACATCATGCAAATAAGGTCTGTCATGCAAGAACAGGTTTGTTGCATGCTATTTGCCTTCCACGATTTAGACAAGCCATCAAAAAACATATGACAAAAAACAACCTAGCTATTGAATAACTCAGTGGATCACAGACAATATAAAATCTCCTTTTTAATTCAAACCATCCAAAAAGCATTTATGAATAATGAACATGCTCCTGTGCTCAAAAATTTTTCACAAATGATTTGTGAAAAAAAAAAAAAAAGACCTAAAACTGCAATATATATATCCTTTTTTTAATAACCAATTCAATCAGAATTACTTCAGGAAATATTGATCAACATTAGCTAGTCATCATACCATATACTTTTAAGGAACATATTAGATCTATAAATGGTCCATCAAAAAAATGATAATTCAGCACTATAAAGTAATTTGAAGGCATGGTTTTAAATATATGGTGTTTAGGAGGATATTGAAATGCCCTCAGAATTCTAAAACATACTTCATTGTCCAAAGAGTGCTGAATTTAGGCTAGCTCATAAGTGTTAAGCAATCAATTCTTGTAGACACAGCTTCAAAAATGCTTCCATTTAGTCTGGTTGGATTACAAATGAGTTATTTCATTAGCTGAATTATTATTTTGGGATGAACTCCAGAACATTAAAGCTTTACATTTAACCTCCATTACAGTCCAGAATTGAATTAACCTCTCTTTCCCATATAAAAGTTGCTAATGCACTTTCCTTGTAAAATGCAAATGTCATTACACTATGTTTTGCAGAAAGCACTTAGAAATATTCAGTAGAATTAGGGGTCATAATATTTTGGTGCATTCACTTAAAACACTACATTTTAAGAAAATTAGTTCATCTTTCCTTTCTTTGAACACTGACACTTGGAGGAACAAGTGCATCTGATTTACTTGCAAAATATCAACTCAGTATCTTAGGGCAGCAGCTCAACGCTGCTGTAACACATGCTGTACAAACATAAAGGATTATGTGGGAAGTTCTGTGTTCAAGGTGGTTAAGAGAATCAATCAGGACTTTACATTCCCTAAAATCTTAAGAATGTCTTTGAAGCCCCTCTGGGTTTAACTTTTTCCTGTTTCCCATTCAGAATTAGAAGAGAAATAAGGGAAATAAAGCATAAATTTACTTGTGGCTGGAAATAGGCTGAATTGAAGCCACACATACTGTGTCTTTACTTCTGAACCCTGTTATCTTCAAATAATGACTGAAAATCACAAGGGATGTGGGTTGTTTCTCTAGTCACCTTTTACCACATTTTTCTAATAGTTAATAGTTAAGTTTGAAAGTAGACTACTGGGATTGCAAGATTTGACTTTGTTCTGAATGAGAATAGGAAAATTCTGCATGCACTGCAAAGAAAAAAAAAAACGCAAAAAAGATGAACATCAACTAGTTATTAGTCATTTTAATATTAGCCATTAGCTATTTATTTTAGAATATGAAACAATTATGGAGGGAAAAATGAAACTATGTTAATCCTGAAACGGGCATTTTAACAGGAAATCTGTTCAACTTTTTTTTTTCCATATTTTTTTTTTCAGGAAGCACTCAAGATTGTGCAGTCAATTTTTGTAAACAATATGCACAGACTTAACAATTTCAGATTCAAACAGCAAAAGTGAATCAGACATTGTTCATAACATTTGAACTCAGCCATGAGATCTGCTAAGCTGAAAATGTTGAGAAGTGAAGGAAGCAGAAGAAGAAGAGCTGGTGACAATAGATATAAATTACACAAATTGTTTTTACTGATGCAACATCATCAAATCCTAGGATCATAGTCCCTATTACTGCCATGGCAAATTATGAGTAACATGGTTCATTTTTGTATTGCATCAGAAGTATACTCACCAGGGAAAACTGCAGGGGGTGGTTTTGTACTCAAAATCCTTCATAATGCCAAACAAATTTTCTAACTGTAGATGTGACTTCCCCAAAATAATTCTGTTTTCTGACCAGCTGTATCTTTTTTCATTCTGAAAGCAAGCAATGCACAAGAAACCCATGCCTCTGGCGCTGAATGAAGTTCCCAGAGACCACCAGCCTACACCATCTGACAAGGATCTCAGACACTCAACCCTCTGAGTCCATGGCTCATCCAAGATTTTCCCTCTTTTCATTAGACTTTCTGAAAAGATCCAAATTGTGAAAAACGGTCAATATGGAAGGTGTGTTAGAAAAAAGAAGAAAGTACCACCAAAGTGTATTCAAAAGAAGCTCATGCTAAGTTTTCTAGACTCACTAATATCAGAAAGAAAATGGATAAGGATGAAGAGCACAGATAAAGCCATCATAAAAGAATATAGCAATTTATCAAGTATATTGTTTTATTTTAATGGTATGATCTCAGACTGTCAGATTCTTCTACCTGTCCAGAAGATAATTAAAGGAACACATTTTCTTTTATCCCCTTCAAGTTTATCCCCTACATTAAAATGAAGCTTTTACAGTTTTGACAAGACATTTAAGAGGAGTAAGTCTTTAAAGCTTAATTGTTTGTTTCCTCCTGGGGGTCTTTTACACTTGTTTTGAACCATTCATTGGACGTGGCTTTCAATTATGAGCCAAGATTCAGATCCTTGTATAGACAGACCTTACACTGTCCATAAATCCTGGAATTTCACAACCATCAGACAGACTTTTTAAAAGCTTTTATGAGAAAATATGGTTTAGTATGGAGACAGCTGGTATTTAAATTATCCATTTGAGAGAAATTACTTTTATTCATTCACCAGATGCTTTATTCATATATAGATTTTTAAATTAATAATTCCATAATACTTGCAGCTATATAATCCTAAAATCCACACAGTTTTGATCAATGACATTAACAAGATTTGACATCTTTCTTTTTCTTGCAAACAGTGAAGCACATTTTGCCAATTGCCATTTTGATGAAACATTACAACACATAAAGGAAAAATAAAAAATGTCAGTGTCCTCTGACAGGATGAGTCAAGTTCATCAGACTGTTATTTCTGCCAGTACTCCAGGTGCAGACTTCAGAATCATTTGTCTAAGAAAAACATATTGGCTAGTCACATGCATATGTAACCCTACTATACACAAAATGTTCTGTGTTATATTTTTAAACCAAATAACTACAAGTCTGGGATACCTAAAGAGGTGGGGATAAACTTCTTGGCAATTAAGATAAACTGAACAAGAAGTATCAGGAAGAAAAATAGGAAAAATGGGGAATAAAAAAAAAAATGCTGGAAAATTCTAGAAAATTATTTGAGTTAACATGGTTGGCATTTATTATATCAAAGAGGTGGAAAAGCAGCTGAGCTGTTTTTTCTTGAGCAGCGACTCCACACAAAATAAACCTGCAACCTCAGGTTTGTTCAGAAAATGTTTATTCCATCAAATAATGTTGATCTTCTTTGCAATGCTGAAATTATTTTTTCCTCTTTTCTCCTTTCCACTTGAATATTTTTTCATTTCTCTTCAATTTTCTTGTCTTGATCATTACAGCTTCCTTCTTCCATGCCTCACTCCATTAAATATTCTCTTGGAAAATGTCTCTACTTCTCACTTTGCATCTCTGCACTGGCTAAATTAACTTTACATGATTTCCAGGGTTCTTGTCTCAACTCTAGAGGCAGCACATAGCAATTGTTACTAATTCAGCATTCCTATTATTTCCTCTACTCTTAAGTCTTCTGCCTCACACTTGTAGTTTTATGTAAATTATATTCTTAATCATCACCTGGACTGATCAAAACCCAACCTGTTTTCATCTAAATCCTCATTTAATGCACTTGTCTGTGAGAAGTTTATCAGAAATCATTATCATATCAAAAAAAAAAAAAAAAAAAAAAAAGAAACTCAACATAAACAACAAAAGGTTTTTTAAAGCTACACAAACTCAGGACTTCATGAGTGTGTTATAAATAGTAAATATTTCCAGCATCTCTAAATGGTTGGCTGCTTCGTAGTTTGTTTTCTTTCAACCATGCAAAACCCAATAAGAATACATTTGTTAGCCTACATTCCTCTCCCACTTTCTCCCTAGACAAGGTTTTCAGGACTGACTTTTGACATGCCACTCTCCAATCACAGACCTTCCAACTTAAAAGGCTTAGAAATGCATACAGGTTTTTCACTGTTCTTTCAAGATATTTCATGGACAAAAGGGACAATAATAGGTTTTTTATCAAGAATGAAAAATTGGCAGCTATGTTATGAGAATGATCCACTTACAGAGTGCCAGCACTCAGTGAGGGAATACATATGAACTTTTGAGTCTATGAGCCTCTGAGCTTTTTTACCCAAGCTAACTGAATATCATCTTACTCCAAATGCATTTCAAGTATTTGCAACCAGGAATCAACCCCAGCACATTATCTAATGTCTAACTCTGCAGCAAGACTTTAAATATGGAAAGTAACCCTAGCTGCACTCTTCACTTTTATAAAAGAGTTAACTAAGCTTGAAGCACAGACCAAAAGCATCCTGACTTTTCATAGATGTTCACCCAGATGCTATGCAAACAAATATGGCCACATTCAGCAGGAGAATGGGGCCAAACTGCAATCACAAACTGCAATCACAAACTGCAATCACACAGGGTTTCAGGGGCCTGTCGACTTGGTGATCACTTCTGTACATGGAGAACTTCCACTCTGTGCAGATCCAGCCACAGCTGGGCCTGCATAGGGAAATGCTGCAAGTTGATTTTTAAGTGCGTTCTCTCTCCTCGCGCTGCATTTATAAACAATTGTCACTCAAAACACACTTCAATTGCATCAATTGATTTAAACCAAAGTAACTTTTTTGGGTAAGAAGTTCAGGAAATATGTAGTAGGTACTTTACTTCATAATCCCTTCTATGAGTACTGTCATACCAGAGGTTGTAGCAGCAGCGAGAAGTCCACACTAGAACAGGTCATGGTGACTTGTGAGACTAGTAAAACCACAATTTGAGGAACTACACCCTGAAATTTGAGGAATTACACCATAAAACTTACCCATCACAATCTGGACTTTTACACTAGCATGAAAAACCTGCCTTAGTCAAGGCAACTTTCTTTCATACAGTCTGAATGCCAGAACAGAGAATGTATGTCTTCCAATGCTCAAGGAAGCATGACTCGGAACAGAGGAAGAGTTAGTAACAGAAAAACTTTACATTCTACCCTCTACTTAAATCACTGGCTTATGCTCTAGTTATCACATTCCCCAAGAGTTGTAATGTTTATCCACCCAGGGCACAGATGTGTTATGAGGATTAGTTCGTATCTAATTATGTGAATATTTAAAGTGCTACTCTTGATGTCCTAATATTATTGCCAGTATATTTGCATATGATTTTATTTATGCTCTTGACATTTGCTTTTCCAGATTTTATTAGAGATTATAGACAATAAAAAAAATGTTGATGCCAGGTCCTATTACACACTTCCATGTGATGACTTAAACACTCTCAGGCTCTTCAGGTTTGTTGAAGTCATAACCATTTAACAAGTTTACTGAACTGTTTTCTTTGAATCAGACCCTTCTGTAAAAGGAGAAATGACATTTTTATCTTACTAAGTGTTTTTTCTATATAAAAGAATTAGTTTGATATCATTATAATAGTAACAACTTTAGTTCTTTGAATGAAGAAAGAATCCCATACCTCTGCAGTGATCACTGCCCTGTTACTTTGGTTAAATGTGTGCCTCCAGAGTACTGCAACAGCCTCAGCAGCTGGGTGCAAAAGAGGTGATCTTTGATCTGATGCCCCCAAGTCAGGGTATTTTATGAACAGTGGAATTGTCTGCAGATAATAAAAAAGAGAAATAATAGCTCTGCAGTGATGTTCCCTTAGATGTTTTGTCAGGCTGGTCTATTCCATTCATATACTCCGGAAAAAATTTAACTTTCAACATAAAATATTCAAGTTTCATTATTTCCCCATGTGCAGACCAAAGCCACCAGTTACAGCCATGGTGTCAGTGTTCAGGCTTTCCTTGGATGTGTGCACACACGTCTGTGCATACAAGCATGCGTATTGGGAGTGATGGGGGAGATGACTGAAATTCGGTCTGTGTTTATTTCCATTAGCCTTTACTGAAGATAATATTTTAATAATAATAATAATAAATCTTTCAATCTTAAATGAAATAAATTAACTTTGTCGCACATCAGTTATTCTCAATATTAACTGGTTAAAACCTTCTTGGTCTTCTAACTCAAAGCTGTATCTTTTGGCCTCTGGACATTACAAATTTATTCTCTCTGACCTCCTCATTTACATGCACTCACATGCACAAACACATACACATTTCACTGCTTTCAAATAGCTCCCATCCCATGAAAGACTATACTCTAAACATGGAAAATCACAGTAAAACAGTGCATTTAGAATACATTTAATCATACAAAACCAGTAATTTTAGAGCTCAAGAGGAGGCATTTGGTTCAACAGTTGATTTTTGCAATGACAAAACTATTGGTGCAATAACATTTTTATGTACATATGAGAAAAAACTTTTCCAACCTTTCCAGAACTGAGAGGATCTGGGAACCAGGAAGTACTAACTGAAGATCTGATTGCTCTTTTCCTATTTAAATTGTATCTTTCAAATTCCCTGAATCATATAGCAATGGGTTGAAGGAGGTTGTCTAGTCACCACAGACTCCCTTCCCTCCCATTCAAATATTTTGCATAAATCTATGTCTAGCAGGTTTTCCTGGAAGTATTTTAGAAATGTAAAAAAAACAGGACAGAAAGCCTGCCAAGATCATGATCTGAAGTACAGTTTAGGTATAATATGGAGTACATATTTTTTGTATATTGCTCAAATATAGCTTCCATCAAAAGACTAACCAATAAATGAAGGCACAGGCATCAGATAGCTAAATCTAAATGGGCCTATAGGAATTATTTAAATCTTTGTCCTCAAGTTCTGAGACACTGTAGTATCTGCATAATTTGCCATGTTTGATGCTACTTGTTTATATACACATAATTCAGGCATGTGCTGAGCCTCTAAAAAGAAAAAGTCTGACAAACTTTGTCTGTGTGTAATCAGCAAACCTCCCCCTTTCCATAAGGGATATAAATTATACATAATTATATCTCCAACAACTACATGGGTGATTATCTGTTTCTCTGGAGCTTATCAACAAATTAAAAATCTTACATTAACTACTCTCCATATCACCAAATGTGCTGCTCTGATAGCCCAGTTAAGAAATATTTTGATATCACAAAAGGGATTGAGGAGCAAATCTATCTATAGAACTAGTTTATCTGTTTTATATGATGATTTGTTACATGACAGGACTTAAGAGAATGCCAGTAGAAATACAAAGATGCTGACATGCTCCTGAGTGTACTGGGTATCTGTTCTTCTGATTACAAAAGCCAAAATCTGAATTAGCATCTACCCATTTATCTTAAAAATTTGACTTTCCCCAAAGCCCTTATTAGTTCCTCACAGACAAACAGATTTGCATTAGGATACCATAACCAGAAGCATAAAAGAGACAACACAGTAAACACAGTTGATCCTAAGCATGCAAACACCTTTGGGAACAAGAGCATCCACTTGCTATTCTTCCATGGTAACCACAGCCCGTCACTGAAAACTGATTTAAAGAACAGCTTTAATGTGGCCCTCCCATTGACATTATAGATATTGATCTAGTTAGTCACAAGTGCTGCACTGAAGAGGGCTGAGAGCTCTGCTCTGGCTCGGCTTCCAAGACTGCCAAAGAACTTTTCTACAGTGCTCTGTCCTCCTGAAAGACTTTCAAAGCATTTCCCAGACTTATGCCTTCCATCAGGATCACTAACAGATGATTTCCGCTACATTATGGAACTTTTACATGCAATGACTCCTAAAAAAAGCTTGCTGAGAGTAATTTTCTAAAATTGAACAAACAAACAAAAAAATATATCTAGCTATAAAAAGTGCTGCAGCAGTTGCAATGAGTCAGCCCGGAAGCAGCAGTTTAGGATATGCACACATTGAGTTGGCAATTATAATATCTGCCTAAGAGTCCACTCAGAACAGCTGGAATCTTAAATATCAAACCTCACAACAAACTGCTGCAGATCAAGAATTATTCAGTGAATCAATTTGAGTGGAAGTATCTCTGAGAAGTCCTGATCTCTTGTGGATAATTCATGAACAGAAAAAGGCCAAATTCATAAAATTATTCATTATAAAGTATTCACCCTCCTCTTTGGAGATATGAAGTGTAAAATTAAGTGTTTAGTTTTGATTAAGTGAGGAACTGAACATCGTAAATACAGCATTTGACTCAATAGATCCCAGGAAATTAACTGCTTTTGGAGGAAGGAGAATAAACTTTTCTTTCTATCACTTTTGAAACTCGATTAGCTGTTTGCACAGTGAATGTGTACACAGAGACAGATCCCAAAAGATGCTGAGCTTGTACAACTCCCACCATCTTCAGCTGTACTTACTCGGCACATTTTAAGTTCATCTGAAAAACACCATATGCAAAGTGCTAAATTCTGGTATTTTTTATTAGAAAAGCTCATCAAGTTAAAAAAAGCACTGATGAAAGGTAGTAAAATTGTATCGGAAATTCACTAGCATCCCCTTACCTTCAAATCTTCCTTTCTCAGGGCATCTTTGTCACTGATTCAGATGGAAGTATCAAGTTCACTATTCTTCTCACTGCTGTTCATTTCTGCATGTGAAGAAACTTCTCCTTTTGAAGAGCTGTGGGTTTTTTTATTTTCTTAACTCAGAATTATTTAATTCTTCTTTCACCCATTGCTCCATACACAAAGCCAAGTATAAAACATGCAGCTTCCGCTAGATTAAAAAAAACCAAAACAACAACAACAAAAAAAACCCCAAACATCCAGATTAGAGGAGTTCAGGCATGTTTGCTGTTTTTTTTTAAAAATACACTTTTGAAGTTGCATTTCACAATAGGCTAGTTTCTGAATAATTTTTTTTATGTTTTAAAATGTACTGAAGATTTTCCTCTCTCTTGTTATAAATTATGTTGCATTTGCTTTTTCTCAATTTGAAGTGGGTGTTTTTTGTTCAGGCCTCAAAGTGCCACCATCAGACAGAATCTCCCATTTCTTCCTTTTCTCTCTCCTGCCTGCTGCTGCATTGTCTTCAGCCTTGCTTCCAGTTACCCATAAACACTCTCTTATAGTGCTAAGACACTAATGAAGCACTGAAACTGCACACAATAATTACTGACAAGAGTACACACAGATTTTCCTTTTCAATCTCAGCTAGATATGGCAGGAATTGATTGAATTTTAGTACATTTCTTTAGTGAAATGTACATAAAGTTTTCTCATACAAATATTCTTTTCTAGTTGCTGTCCATATAAAAAGCAAGGAAGAAAGCAAGGAAGAAAGTAAAAATTGATGTGAAAGCACACAACATACCAGTCTATTCTGAGCAAAACTAAACACAGTGAAAGTCAATGAGATGTGAGGTCAAATGATGGCCATGCCTTAGAAGTTGGGCTACGTGCAGTTGCCTCTTAAAACCAGCTCATGAATTCTGGGGGATCTAAGCATAGAGAGCAGAGAAATTGATGCAGAGATATACAGCTGATTTGGACAAGCCCCATGGCTAGGCCCACGCCAAGGTCAAGGGAAGATTTCGTGCTGTTCATATTTAAACTGAACCACTCTCCTCATACTTCTGTGAAGTTGCATCACACACCTGCTCTCCTAGGGACTCAGACAGTGGTGGATAAGAGCAGCTCACAGTAATGAAATTTTACCGACAGTCATCAATGGTAAATGCTGGCCCTTTCATGAAAAGCAAAAGCCTCCTTTCCTTCCCAGGCCCTGAGAGACTTTTGCACTCCCTGAAGGCACTTTTAAAGCTCTTCATGTCTTTCAAACTAAAAGGAAACTTTTCCAAGGTTATCAGAGAGTAAGGATTGATACATCTCTTCACTCTGGGCCCCGGAATATTAAGTATGGCAAAAAAAAAAAAAGAATTTTATTTCAAAACTACTCAAAAATATTGCACCTTCTAAAAGGGAGGTTGTGGACCCTCATTTGTTTTACTTACTTATCAATCTACAGCTTTTCCTGAGGAGGAAACAGTAGTCTTTCTCTAGGCTTTTGAGGAGGAAAAAACTGTAACTTATTCATTGCCAAATGTTTACTCCACTGACAGGGCGCTGGCTGTAGACTGGGTGTTTTTCCAACATCACACACACAATTTCAGCAATAAAAATTAATGCCCGTCTGCTAGTTTTGCAGAACTCCATTTCAAAACCCATCAGCTTAGGAAGTAAAATTTAAAGCTTTTCTCCTGTCAAAAGCAAGAAAGCTTTCACCCTTACCCTGTTAGTCTGGCATCTCTCCAGTCTAGATCCACATTTAGGAGCAATATTAATTTCTGTTTCTCTCAGTTGCAGCTGTGCAGGGATAAAAAAAAAAAAAAAAAAAAAAAAAAAAGGTCATTTTTCCATTCTGGCAAGACAGAACATGCTTTTTAATTTGTCACTAGATCAAGTTAATGACCAAGTATGGAAATTATTCCTTGGCATGACCTAGAGTCCAGCCGAAGGTGGGAAGTGCACTCTCCTTATGCTGGAGCTCTTCTCCTCACTGTTAGCAGAGCTGCAGTCACACCTTGCAGGTATGGAAGGGAGAGCCCTACCTAGCCCTGAGCTTTGCAGGTGTCAGCAGTCCAAGCTGCACTTCCATGCTGATTAAGGATAACCAAAATTATTGAAATGTAAACCTTTCTGCAGATAGGAAATTAGAGGATATCTGCTGAAGAACACTGGTAGGAGCACATTACCTTTCAACTATCCTCACCAACATAATCCACATTTTCTTTCTGAAGCATGTTGCTGTAGACAAATGCACAGAAATACAAACTGTGCAACAAGACATCCCTTGCATGATGGCTGCAGGGGAGTGGTAGGACCACTGAGTGTTAGCACAGATGGCACCACACATGGAAATTCAAAACCAGTCCTGAAACAATGCATGCATACAGCACCAACTGCATCTCCAGTCTGTTGCAAGGTAGGTAGGTAGCATGGCTAATTGAACATCTGCTAGAGTTTGGTCCCATAGTTATTTCTAATTGGGTTCTTTCTCTCTCTGTACCTGAATTGATAGCTGGTGTTTGGTCTAAGCACTGTTTTAAACATTTCTGATGGTTCTGGCACATTCCTTTATGAGGCACCAGATGTGCAGGTACTGAAATAGCTGGTGCTGATTTCTACCTATAGGGAAACTGGAAGATAAGTAATAAAAAAATAAAATAAAATAAAATAAAAAATGTATTGCATTGTACTCATTAAAAAGAAAAAGAAACATTGAAAAGTGGGTTAACCAGGGGCAAGGGGAGATTTGTATTTTGAAAAGCACTTTTGAATGTCTCCAGGCTTGACAGTCCATCTGGACATTTCTAGATGCCTAGTTACATCAGCACATCATGTTTCATTTCAGTTCCCATATTTTGTTGCTTTTAAAATGTTTCTTACAATCTATTTCCACTACAGCATACTCCTAAAGTTCCATAGTATATCTTGTCAGAAGAACATCAAAAGTAGCATGAGTTGATTAGTGCAGTGTTTAGGCCACCAGGAAAGAAGTGACTGCCTGCTCCTCTGTTCTGCCTGATTTCTTGGCTCCTTTATCAGCAACTTCCCTGTGTAGTTCCACACAGCTTTAATTATAGGATTGAGGATAACAACCATCAGGAAAGTGATACTTAATTTTTACACCTACTGGCAGTAGTTTGCTATTCATGTATATCTAGGAAAGGAGGAAAAAAATTGTTTACAAGTATAACATTATACAGCCGATCTTAAATTGCACAGCTATTAGCAGTAAGTATTGACTATTGTCAGAGCTCTGCTGTGGCCTGTGAAAAGGTCAGGCCTTTCCATTCATGTTCTTTTTATTTGAGGAATACCAAATAATAAAATACACAATTTATCAGGCTGCTGAGATTTTGCTTTCCTCCAGACTTCAAACAGACACCAGGCTGGAATCTTCTGTTATTATAGGAACAAAGTGATTTCACTTTCTTTTTTTTCTTGAGGTAAAGATTTTAATTTCCCATAGTAGCATCCAAAATGAACAGTCTCTATTTTCCATGTAAACATTATACAAACAGCTATATTGCTATAATCTGCCTGTGCTTTTATCCTTAGGATGTCAATAGAGAGAAGTGCTTTTGCTCAGAGGACATGATAGAAATAATAACTCCTTACTGGTCTATAAAGCTAGCTAACAACATTTTCAAAGCACTGAGTACTTCATTTAAAGGAATCATATCCAAAACTGTAGAAAGATTTTGACCTTAGGACTCTCTAACTTCTAATAGTGATCCACATTCAGCATTTTAATAAACCATCCATTTTATTTACTTTTCCTGATTAACTACATGAAATTTTAATATTATGCCATACAAATTGTGTAAACGAAGCAGGCTAGATGCATTTATGCAGCCTTAGAATTTTTCAGTAGGTGTCAGGTGTTTTTCTGAAGTTTAATTCTGTGTTGTTACACCAAGCCAGAGAATTTCATACTGCCTTAGGAAGAAGAACTATGAATCACATGAGCACAAAATTCAGCAAGAGACTATCAGCCCATCACTTTTAATTCTTCTGCCGTTTAAAAGGAAATATCATGACAAGATTATAACACAGGGAGATAACTACTCCCTTTACAGGTAAACACATGGTAACAGAGAAGTGTACAATTTATCTGGGCATTTGCAAACTGCAATGGTCATATCCTTATTTACTAATCCCAAACTCCACAAAAGCAAACTTCAGCAACTGCTGTGGGAAGGAAGCAAGGCACAAACACACCTCACTTGTCTGCGGTAAGTCTCTGTATCTACTAAGGTGTTTCACTAAAGGTCAGTCTTTAGCTCTCACACCAAAAGCTTGCTACAGAAGCTTCATTTTTCCCCTCAAAGTAACCTGGAAGGTTGCAAAACCTCATCAAGCACACTTGCACTTTTCCATGTAAATACAGGCGTAAACTGCAAACTTGAAATAATGAGTTTGGCAATGAAGGTCTATGAAGAATCTTAGTTCTTCAAAGGGATTAAGTATGTGGTAAAAGAAAACTAGAGACTTGCTGAAGAGCTTCAGGGACTGTTTTACTCTGCTCAGCTTTTCCTTGCTCCCTAAAGGCTGCAGACCCTTAGGGCTGCAAACATCTGTCAGTAACTCCTTCCTCACCTGGCACTGCCAACTCTCCAGCTTTTTCCAACCCATTCAAACCCAGTATTCTCCATGACAAATATTCTAAAGCTTTACATGGTGGTCCTGAGGAAGGATGAATTTAGAGACTGTCATGCCCCAAACAACATACTTCATTACAGACAGAAAACAATACTCCATGCTGTAACATGGTACCTTCCAAGTTGCAACTCATATCCCTTTCCAAATTTCCTAGGGCAGTAGCACCAGGCAAAGGACAGGGGGCAACACCTCAATACCACCATTTTCAATGGCTCCAGTCACTTTTACTGAGTTATTAAGAGTTTTACTACCCTTTCTCCTCCATGACACGCTGGAAGACACAAGAGGGTTGGTGAAAAGAGAAGCAATTTGGTGTGCCTGTGGAAAACAAATCAATAAATAAAATGAATAAATAAATCATAAAATCACCATGAAACAAGTCCTACTGTTTATTTCATTATTGCCTCCAACTGTCAAATATTTTCATTTTGTTATTATAACATCATCACCTGCGGAGTCTTGACTAGTAAAGCCCTAAAACAAATTTTCACCTTAGAGGTTGTAGAATTAATTTATTTTCTTGCCTTGTTTCCAGCAACCTCTGTACATACATCCACCTGGAGGATGGAAAGGATGACTCACAACACCTTTCACCTCCTACACCCTTAATCTCTGTGATCCTGTGGAAGGGGTATTAGCATGGCTAATAAGACCATTTCTGTTTCAAAGAGTTTATTGTTAGAGTTTTGAACAAAGACATGAGAGTGTGCTTCTGGGTTTGCATTAATGTTAAGAATTTGCATTTTTTCACAATGATGTGGATAGAGTTTGATCCATTTTTCTCTGGAGCAATCTGTATTTACCACAAGTGGGAAGGAAAATCAAGTAGACTGCACTTTGGATCCAGTATGAAAATTCCAGGATTACATATCTGTGCAGAAAATAATGGATACAAATACCTCTTCACATACAGAAGAGCATTTAACATATTGAATGATTTCACTATCTTGAGTCACTCTTTAAAATATTAAATATATGGAATAAAGTTAGTTTTTCCCTGCATGAATTTATGGATAGAATACACATACACACATCTATAACCACATGTAAACTTCCAGATAAAATCTGTTTTCATGGCACAAAAGTATGATTATCTTGTTATCAAATGCAAACTAAACATTGTTTCTGAATTAACCAAACTGAACTGCAAAAGCCTTGAACACAGATTATTATAGCTGGGGTTTGATGACAGCAGCATCAAACATGTCTCCCTTGAAAGATTAAACACTATTCTTCTGCTTCAGTAGGTAAAGTTTAATTCAATGGCATTTTCGAACTCAAAGAATGTGAAGAAACTGATTTCCTGCACTTTTAAGATGACCGTGAATCTTTTTTTCTCTTGCTTTTAACAGCTCCTACAAGTGTTTACATTTTTGCCTTGAGTAATTGTCAGTTTCAATTCTTTCAGCCCATTTAATTCCTTGTTTCTTTACCACTCCCTTCAAAGTTAGGCATCTGGAATCAAACAAATTCATATGCTGATGTTTGGCAACCATCTAATACTGATCATCATTTGCAGTTCTGATCAACAACTTTTCTGTTTGCTGCAGTTAGAGCAAGACACAGCCACCCAGCAAAGTCCATGCCAAAACCTGGAAGAGGAATGAGTTAGTCAGTTTTTTTTCCTGGTTGCATGTGATTTAGGACAGTTCAAACACCCCACAGTACACAACAAAGCTGGTACATTCAGCCACTTCATTCCTCAACTGAACAGCTGTTGAGCTGGTGCCCACACATGTGCATAGGAAGACATTACATTTTCATTTTCCTCTAAGTTTCTGGGAGTTTTTGGCATGTTCCCTTGTTTACATGCTATTTCCTGAAAATTTTTTGGTTTTCAAGTTTTTAGTCAAAATTCAAGTTTTATTTTTTTAATAGACCTGAAAAATGGAAAATATTTTATGCACAACTTTTTCACATAGATATTTCATAATGACAAAGAATAAAACAAAGCAAAACTATCAAAAGTTGCTTTCAGACTGCTTGAGGAAGAAGAAAAATAATTACACCTGCTCTAAGATAGTAGAATATTTATTGTCACTGCTTTGGCAGAGGAAGTCAAGGCTGGAGGGAAGCAAGGCAGAATAGAAGGGATAAAGAACAGGCAATCTTCCAGCTACAAGTACAGCTCTGCATACATCAGAAACCTGGGTATTACACTGAACACACATCTACTCCTTGGAGAAACAATGGCAGCTGTTTACTTACATTTTCTAAAAGAGTGCTGGAAGGCTCCCAAATATTACATCTATAGGTAAGCATAAAATCAACAGAACTTGCAAGTGTGGAGTATGGAGTCAACGCTCATGAGATGAAGATAGAAGAGGACTGGTTTTATTCATATGGAAGCCTTTTTCCACATTGCTGTAGAAGTATGTCACCTGCTTCCAGAAACCGTTGACAGCGAGCAAGAATTGCCTCTTGCCCACCCATGAAATTAGAAAAGACAATTAAAGAAAATGTTAATATTCATATTATATTAACATAATCACAGACACTTACTTGTCTCAAATAAACATTCCTCTTCCCTGATTATTCATGGACTAGCCTTATGACATGCATACCTAATTTCTAGTAGGAATGTCTGTGGAAAAAATTTGAATTACTCCTTGAATTTTCTTCTTTGATTTGGGTGTCTTCATTTTGCTGGGGTCAGGCTAAAATTTGTATTTTTGTCTGATTGTCAGACAAAAGTTCTTTAACAACTGTAGATAAAGAATAAAAAGGAGCTTGTCTAAGACTAATAAGTGCCAGAAATCTGGTAAGATATGATATGGACAGTAAAGTGTATCAATTGTGATTCACTTATTTTCTCAACAGGAGTTTTATGGAGTTCTAGTGCAATTACGTTGTGAAGAGTTTCACAGGAAAACTTAATTTTGAATTAATTTTGAAATGTCTAGGGAAGCACATGCATTTGGGGTTGTGTTTTATTTTTCTTTAGCAGTCTGAAAAATCCATATTACAGAATTTATTATGTACTCAGATATATTTTAATGCAGCTCTGTAGAAAACAGCTGATTATCCTACTATGTCTCTGAACTCAGTGAGGCACTCCTAAAGAGCTCATGAGAAATTGTGTATAGATAATTTCTGCTGTTAGATTTTTTTTGGGGGGGATGTGATTGCTCTTCCCACTTTTGCACGTAGGACCCTGTCACCTGAGTAACAGAGAGCTGTTATCTTTGGGTGTCCCCACGGGACTATCAGAGGAATACACAGATGTTAATGCACGCTGTACACACACACCACAGTGAGCAAAACACTTAGGACTCTGGAAACCCTAAACCCTACATTATTTTTCTCTCTTTTCATGTCAGTAAATGTAATGAAAACACTGGCTCAATACAGCATAACTCATTAATACCAGAATCTAATGTGTTAAGCACTGTTAGAACATCTATTCCATTATACAAGAAAGCTAATCTAAATACGGAGTCTGAAACAAAAATCCATGACCTTTTTATTTTTTATTTGGTAGGCTTCTTGCTGATTTCATTTTTCTGCTCTGCTTTCACTACATTTTGTAGAAGCCAAAAAAAGGTAACGAACAATCACAAAAGGCAAGACCCAATAGAGCAATTACATAGTACCATCTAGAGCCTGTGGATATTATAACAACTCTAAAAAGAAAGTCTTTTTAGGACTCTCACTAAGGTCAGTGTGAATGATGTAAGAGGAGATCTTGTATTTTTTTTTTTCCCAGGGCCACAGAGGAGATAATTCCAGCATGATGGAAACCTAATTAGAACAGAGCACTTTGCATCCTTTATGCAGGCATGCTGGTTTTAATACTCTCTCTCTCTATAGATGCAGTTTTGTTTTATTATCCTACGGCTACTTCTTCAGAGGAAGAAGTGGATCAGTGGATAGAATGGTACATCTGACTTAATCATTTTGGCATGTTGGATTCTTTGGTCTGTCAGTGTCTCCTGAAAGCAATTTTTCACCAGTCACTGCAGGCAGGGTCACAGCATGTAACTCACATCTCAACAACACTTTCAACATGACTAACTGTTGACTATGTTTGAACTTTTGAGCCCTGCCATCCTTGGGCATAGTCACAAGAAGAGCAGGCAAAAATACATCAGTCACCAAAGACACTGGGTCACTCTCCCTCTTCACAAGGTACAGCATTCAGCCTCCCCTTTCAAATCCTCTCTCAGAAACACACCATGAATCCCATTTAATTAGAAATACTCACACATTTATTATACATGCTGGCTTCAATTCAGAAAGCATACTCTTCTGGCTTATTTCTATATGCAGCATCACTGTTCAAATAAGAGACTCCATAAACAGAACCTGTGTTATATTTGTGCTTTCTTATGCTATGGAAGGAGCACTCTGGCAACTCTTAAATAATAGTATCAAGCCATTTAGACTTCCAGGGATGGGTGAAAGAGGACAGACAAACAAATCCATGGTCACACATCTCTTTTCTCTCATTTCCTCCTTCCCTTACCCCTTTTTATGCAGCAAATCAGACTTTCTTATTGTCTCTCTTCCATTTTATATCTTTTTTCTACAGAGGGTTGCTTGTAGCTATCAGTGGTCCACAGCACAACAAAATTAATCCAGCTGATATGTGATAGAAAGGGGAAATGTTGGCAATATATGATTACAAATTAAATGATGCAATTTCAGGGTCAGCACTACAGAAGACACTCAAGAGGCTGACAAGTAAAGATTAATGGCAAGTGAATGAGGGTAGTTACAGTAAGGTACATTTGCCTTCTCTGAGATCTTTAGACTCTGCTACCATCTGCTGGTTTATGAAAAGGATCCAGGGAATCTATTTTAGTAGCTCTATATACATAATCTTTCAGCTGTCTCTCATTATGAGAGCAGTCCTCATTTCAGGTTGCAGACTACCTTCGCCCCCACAGAGCTGTCAATTAGGCTCACTTGTGTTTCCTGATGCATTTCCGACAGCAGGCATGAGGAAAAATGGCAAACAGGCAGTGAAAATTTTACACTAAACCCAAATCATCTATCCCAGAGCAAGACACATTTTCAGTATTCTGGGAAAACAAAAAATAAAAAAATAAAAAATTATCTATTAAATTATTTCCAGTTTATTCTTGAGGGCAGAGGGTGAGGATGGATTGCAAAATATTCAATTCTGGTTTTGAATGAACACTTCATTATGCTTTCCTATACATGACTGATGCCTAAATAGTCATAACTCCACTGAAATCAATGGAGCAATGCAGCCCGCTATCCTTTGAGAATGTAATCCAGGGAGGATGCATGCCTAAATGCATGACCTAAATGCAAGTAAATGAAAAGCTATGGCCAGTGTACATTAAATAGAGGAAGACAGAAAACATGATCGTATTTCCAAATACAGTGCTATTATTCTACACATTCTTCTTTTGGACACATGGGATAATACCTAGACACTCACAGAACTCAGAAAATAAACCAGATTTCAACTCACCACCTTTTCTCCATCAATTTAACTTGTCAGGACAATCACAAATGGGTTGGCAGTGGTGGTAACTTTTACAGAAGGGTGGCCTTCAAAATACATTGCACAAAACCAACTTAATTCTGCAGAGTATAAGGCCAAAAAAGATCGTGGTGTCCACTTTCATACTTACTGCAGTCCAGAAGATTTTACTCTGGATGACTCTTTCCTGAAGTTATCCCTTCTAGCAGAATTGGGGTTTCAGAGTAGAAAAATCCTTCATATATATTCCTCACTTTGGAAGATTAACAACATGTTCAGGTCATTTATCTTCACTCAGCCTAATTTCTGGTGCACCAGATGTGCACAGGAAGTGCACAGCCCACTTGGTACTAGAACAAAGTTGTAGGACTCCATGAAAATTCTAGAAATGGTGACAAGCCAAAGAGACAAGAACCTTCCAAAAGCTGATTTGCTACACGACAAAGATCATGCTAGTTCAGCCCTTTGGATAACAAAATTTTGCATCCTGGGACTAGCAAGGCTTCCCAAGTGCATGTGGAGGTTGCTGTGCCTTACTGATATTGATGCCCACCCCAATTTCAAGTCAGTGTCTAAAGACATGGGGTTCCTATACTTGAAGGCAGTTGAGCAAGGAGGTCTTGGAATCTGCTTTGAGAAAATCCATGGTTAATGTAGCCCTGCAGTGTATTTCCCTGCATTTTCCCTCACAAAACTGCACTTGCTGCCAGCACCATAAAGTAAGAGCAAGCAGCTCCCTCTAGGACCTCCATATTATATAAACAAGGGAAAGGGATGTGTGCATCTGGTTTTGCAAGGGTATGAATCACAGGTAGCCTGTGCTCTCTACTTGCCATCTAGTAAAAGGATACTGAGGTGGCTACTGGAATAATTGAGATAACACTGCTTTGTGTCTTTAATAGAAGTTGTACCAGAACTCCTTTTAAAATGAAATGACACAACTCCAGTAGTACATATTCTTTGGAGGAACTGAATTAATGTGGATGTGTGGATGACATCTGCTGTTTGGTTCAGAGGTGGGATGAGGAAGCAGCTAACTCACAGATGAATTAAAGTAAAGCCCTGGTATAGCCCTAAGGGCCTTGGCACATTCTTTCCAAAGATGGACATTTCTTGTCATATTTTAGCCAGATCTTTTATAGTATGACCAAATTTTTAATAATTCTGTACCTCCATAAACAACTCTGTGATGAGTAAAAAAATTTAAGTCCCATCTGCTAATAAATTTAAATATTTAACACTCCTTAATAATATGTCATCTTAATACTTACTCTTGGGAGTGAAAGCAAGTCTCCCATGAGGATAAGTCAACATGAGTTATAGACCATGCTTGTTATTAACAAATGAGGAATGATATGGGAAAAGATCCTATTTGATAAAAAAAGCAAAAAAACACCATCAAACACAGCATCAGAGAATAAATTACCAATACAAAAAATTTGTTGAGCTGCTTCATATGCCCAAGATGCCAAGGGACAAATTAATGAATCAGGATCTGACTACATGGTTAGATATTATTAGATAAATTTGCTCCTTTACAGGATTTTCTATTTATATTAAATGAACTAAGGAGAAATATTTACAATGTTTGGTTATATTTGTTAGAAATCAGCAAAGGCTTAATAGCTGAGAAGAGAATTTGGCTGATATTTTTGAGACCACTGAAGGTGGTAAACTGCAGTACTGGAAAAGAGCATTTTCTTCAGTTTCTAGATAACTACAAACTGCTGAAAGAGAGGATAAAAAACAGACACAAATACCCATTAACACAGGCTTTGGACAGAAAGAGAAGGACTCCTGCATATCATCAGCTTCACAGCCCAAGGGAACAAAAATGGCCTCTGCTCCTGCAGGTCCCAGCTCCAAGGTCAACCTCCTTCGTGTAGAATCAGTATTGTTCAGTGGGAGTCTGATCTGTACATACTCTAGGTCTAGAAGACTTAAATCTATTTACAACACTGCATTTGAAGAGCAGATGGCTTTCTGTAAGCATGGGGAGCAGCTATGTAC
This sequence comes from Lonchura striata, assembly GCF_050655825.1. Taxonomy (NCBI): domain Eukaryota; kingdom Metazoa; phylum Chordata; class Aves; order Passeriformes; family Estrildidae; genus Lonchura; species Lonchura striata. The sequence continues at coordinate 76,931,974 of NC_140705.1, read as the reverse complement.
AATATGTGTTTGAAGAGGTAGATATCATGTAACAGGACATGCTGCACGTATTTGTCTTAGTCTTCAAAGTTTGTTAACTTTAGCAACTCCTAAAACACTCTCTATAAAAGAGGCATTTTTCTTAGCATTTATCAATCTTACTTGGAAATAAGACAGCAGAGGGAAATAAAACACAGCTCCAAAGATGTTTTACCCAGTGACATCAGAGCAAAAATATTCATTCATGATTCACACACAGCTAAGTGTTACACAGAGATTAATTCTCTCACTTGTTGATGTCAGAATCCCTGCAAGATAACCACAAATTTCATCTGAAACCATGAAAACGAGCTAAATCTATACAAACTTATAACAAGGATAACTATAAATTTCCTTTAATTTTAAACTAAAGATAATTTAGGAGCCAGATCATTCAGCTGTAACCCACTGATATTCTGTCATTAAAAAAAAAAAAAAAGAAGTATGGTTAGAGCACAGAAAACATTTTTTTTTTTTTTCATTACTCTGTTATTTAGTCAATCTGTCATTTTACTTGGGTTTTGACTTCACAGCTGATCTTTTTCCCTGGTAGGAGCTCTCTGGGTGGCACTCCTTGCCACATCCCAAAATAACCTCTTGGATAGGTTGTTTTCCAGAAGCAGAGACTCTGCTCTGTTCTCCATGAAAAGCAGACCATGATTTTGTGCATAAATCTGATGCATCCCATGCACACTTTCTTTTAATGAATTAGTCATGTTTCATTACATAAAGAATTAAAGTGCATCCCAATTCTGAATTAATATCTAGATTTTGATATTTAACTTTTTCTTCTTTTTAATTGATAAGAAAACATCTTTTTCCAACTCCAATGATAATCTCAATTAGTAACTTTTTCTGAAGTTGTTCTTCTAGACATAGAACCACCATTTACCAAAACTAAATATCAAAATCTGCATGTTTACTATTTTGGAAAAAGAAGACTAAAAAGACTAGCTCTTTACTTGAAAATTTGGGCAATAATTTTGCCTTCACAATAATACCAGTAGTTGATTCTGGACTCAGCTACATCAGCAGAAATCTCTCCCTAAACTTAACAAGGACCAGGATTTCACTCTAAGACTTTAAAGCAAGTAAAAGGAAAGAGTAAAGCTTACTTCTATAAAAAGAAAAGAGAGCAAAGAAAGATGAAAATGGATTTGCCTTTTTTTTAAAGAGTTAAAAGGTCATTCATCTTTACTAAAGCTGATGAAACAAATGTCATTAGATGTAGGGGATATAAAAGGTCGAAAAAGTATCCTGAACATGGAGCTGAAATGTTACAGAAAGACTGAAGGAAGAGGAGAGGCACATTTCTTCCTTTGAGGATAAAATTATTAAAGAACAAAAATAATTTTGGAAAAAAGCATCTCAAGGGAAAATAAAGGTTCACGTGGCAAAATTTCAAGTACCAAGCCTGCATTAGAGAAGAGATAATATCCCTTTATTGAATATCTAAGGAGCAAGTTGTAATGAGAAGCCATATTGTATCTAGGGTTTTTGAAACCTGAAAATTCATAGGAATCATGAGCAACAGGAAAAAAGAACATCCCATGGCAGAATGTTATCTGTTGAATTCAGGCTGAATAATTATACCATCAAGAAATAGGAGAAAAAAAGGCAAAAAGAAGCAAGTCTGAAAAAAAAAAAAAAAAAAAATACAAGAACAGAACCATCAATTTATCAATGGATCAATTTAACAAAGGCGTTTAGACTACATTGGTCCTTTGACTCAGGGATAGGTATCTTATCCACAATCAGTTTTGAAAAGAAGGTATTCACATTCAGAGGATTTTCTTCAAAAATTAGAAATTTTTGGAAGTGTAAATGAAACACCTGCTCAGAGCAAAGGGCTAAACCAAAACAAGTGAATCTCTGACACTGACACCAACTTCCAACAAGATCAGAGTTATCATCCAAGAAGACTTAGTCAGGAAAACATTTCTGTCTAAGTGCTTCAGGTTTGGGCTCCCAAATTGTTTGATACATTTAATTTATTTATTCTTCTGTATTATCTAAATTTCCATCACTAGAAATTGTCTACATTTTAGACCATTTATGACAAAATAAATATATTACACTATTTTTCTTATGATTTAAGTAACTCATTGCTATCCTTGATACTGACAAGTGTTCTGAATAATAAGTGATTTTTCTAGTTCCAAATACACTATCTTTAGAGAAAAATATGTTCTGTTCAATTTATAGTGTATTTTGTATATTTTTAATTTGATTATATGAGATCAGCTATGATGTGATCCAAATTCAGAATGCACTTTGCCTAATTTAATAATATTTCAAAAGTCCGCCCCTTCTCTTCTGATTTGTAAAATACCTCCAATAGGATAAATATAAATACCTTGAGAAATGTAATATTTTTACATTCAGTAAGAGCACCTGTTCCTGTTTCCAGTCACTTATTCCACACTGTTGTGTAATAACAGTGCTCTTGTAAGGTAACTCTACAAAGGAGCAAAATGCAGCTGTCTACTGCTCTTAACTCTTCAGGTGTTAAAGAATTTAAGAGTTATATAGTTAAGTGAAAGAATTTAAGAGTTATATAGTTAAGAGTTATATAAGAGTTAAGTTATATAATTTAATATATTTAAGAACTTGGCTTCATCAGCTGTACTGTACATATGGGACAATTAAGCACAGAAGGAGGAAGGAAATTACCCAACATCTATTGTCCCATGATGAGGACAGACATAGTATCTATAAGCCAGTCTTAACTGCACTAATCTACCTGTTTCTCCCCTTGTAAGGTAAAGGACTAGGCAGAGATTCATGTGTCATGCTGTGCCAAAAGTGAGCAGTGAACAGTCAGACAGCAGGAAAGCTGAGAAGGGAGCCTCACATAAAATACACCTGTCCAGAGTGACTGTGGAGCAAGCTGAGATTGGCATTTACAGCTTGCCCATGGTTCTTCAGTAAACACACAGCCACTGGTATACACAAAGCAGCTCAGCCAGCCCTCAGCCCTCTTCCACTGATGGTAAGACTACTGTGAATTATTTTTTTTCACTGCAAGACATGTGCGTGGAAGCTGTTCCTGGGAAATCAGTAAGCTCCAAACACACACCTTTGTTTATTCAGCAGTAACTAGTTGTCCATATCCCCCTGTGAGCCAGAGAGATGGGACAGAAGAGGGGAGCACATGCAGAATGTTCTCTTTTGCCAGACCCTGAGTTACAGGAGCAGTTTGTGCCTCTTTGTTGTACAGTGGTGATCTACATTAGGTGCTTCATGCTATATACACCTAAATCAGCTTTACTACAACATTTCCTTTCCTCATAGCTATGGTATTCCCTTTCCTTCAGCCAGCAGGACTAAACTTGTCACAGCTGGAAAAGTTACCTCCCACACACACACCCATCCTAAAGGAGCAGTGCACACAATTAATATATATTTCTGAGTTCAGTGGTACTTCCTTAGCGGGTATTTTCCCAAGATCCTCTCTCAGGGAAAACTTCTGTAAAAATACCAGTTACAGAGAAAACTCTATTTAAAACAGAACAAAGCAAAATGAAATAACAAAATCCACAAACAAAAATCTCACAACCCATATTTTTTGCAGCTTTATCTGGAGCAGAAGTCTAAAATGCAATGGTAGAGCAAAGGACTTTTTTGATCACAAGCAAATCTATAAAGGTCAACATTCCTTTTCAGATGGTATGTTTGTCCAAACAATATTTTACCCTCTTTTGCAATTAAAATATATACAGTGATGTCTACTGGAGAATAGGTGTCACCTCTAGCATGGTGCTTTCCCAACCATCCACAGAGTTAATACCCTCATCTTGCCTGTCTCTGGCCTTGGCTAACCCAATAGGCTTTCCTGCCTATTTTCAAACACAGTGATAATTTTCTTAAATCAAAGTTTTAGCTATGCCATTATTCACTTCAAATCCCATGATGGGGTCTGACTTCTCTACAGGATTATCCTGGTTTCAGCTGGGGCAGAACCCATTCTCTCCTTATTAACTGCTACAGTACTGTGGTTTTGGGGTTTGTATGAGAATAATATTGATAACACACTGATGTTTTAGTTGCTGCTAATTAGTTATTAGCCTAAATCAAGGATTTTCTGTAACTTATGCTCTGCCAGTGAGGAGCTGCACAAAAAGCTGGGCAGGAGCATGGCCAACACAACTTACACAAACTGGCTAAAGAGGTATTCCATACCACAGAACATCATGCTTAGTATATGAACTGGGGGAGTAGCCTGAAGCGGGGCCAATTGCTGACTGGGACAGGCTGGGCACTAGTCAGCACGTGGTGAGTAACTAACTGTGAATCACTTGTTTCTCTAGAATCCTGTTAATTCCTCTGTTTCCTTATCATTACAGTTATTATTAGTACTAGCAGAAGCAACAGCATACTTATTATTGTTATCATTATTATATTTTGTGTCAATTATTAAATTGTTCTTCTCTATCCACAAGTTTTACCTTTTCCTTGTCACTCTCCTCCCACAGATGTGGGGGGGAGTTAGCAAGTGGCTGTCTGGTGCTTAATTGCCAGCTAGGGTTAAGCCCAGACAAGGATACAAGATAAAACTACTTACTTCTATTGCCCAGGTCTACAGAGGGCTCACCTTAGATTATCATCTCTAATTAGCACCAAGTGGCTCAGTGACTTGTTCGCTCATACCTGCATCTCTTTCCAGTTTTTCCTACTTCATCAGCTAGGTGCTCTTCATAAAACATCCATAAATCAGGTTCACTCTCTTTCATACCCCACTGCAAAACTTCCATCTGCTCAAAGCATATTAAAGCAATAATTAGGCTATTATAATACCACAAGTTCCACCTACCATTTTAACCAATATTTTCTCACTGCTTCATTTTGATCCCTTATCCTCCTGCATTCACAGTACATTGTCTTGTACTTATATTGTAACCTTCTTCATAGCACACTTTTATGCTTGACTTTTTGTAGAACACTAAACACATGATATTTGGTTCACAGCTTTTGTCTGATTGCTACAGCAATGCTACTTGTAATATTAAATTGAGCTATAAATTAAAACTATAAATTATACAAAATTTACATTTTCACATGTTAATTAGCATGCTGAGATACATTCCAAGGCCACATTACACATTTGTGTGTCCTATCAAGACTTTAGCTCATTTGGTTAGAGCATGGTGCTAATAACACCAAGCTCATGGGTTTGTTCCCTGAATGGGCCATTCATTTAAGAGTTGGACTTGGTGATCCCTGTGGTCCCTTCCAACCAGAATATTCTATGATTCTGTGACTGCTCTGTGATATTTACTTTACATGAACAGCTAAAGGTATGGAGAGGACACATAGCTCTTTCTAGTGCTGCCAAGGCTGCTCCTTCTGATAAGAATGGCCGTTAGTTAAAATATGATAAATGGTTAAGAATGACACCATATTTTGAAAATTAATTTTAAATGTTTCTACTACTATGGATTGTAGACTGTGTAACTCACAATTCTTGTTGAAAAAAGCAAAACCAAAAAAAATCCTGTGATTTTTCTCAACACAGGAGGCACACGGGATCCTTCCTATCTCATTTGCCTAGAATTTGAATGTCATGTTCCCCTCTGGCAAGCTGGAAACAAAGTTCAGGTCTCAGAACAGCAAAGTTTAATCCACTAGACAAATCACATCAAAAAATTTGGTTTCCATTAACTACTGTTTATTCTACATATTTGGATTCAGGAATCCCTGGAAATTTTTTAGCTGAATGTATTTGTAGCATTCTTTCTGGTACTGTTCCAGGGTGCAAACTGCACAGATCTTAGCAGACTAGTACTGCTCTAGTGAATGTTTGCAACTCTGTGACTGATCTAGGTGTATAATTATGGTGAAAGCAATATGTAGGGTGTTTTTTGGTTTGTTTCAGAAACAAATATTTTGGAGGATGTTTATTTGAAAACCTAAGGTGAGGAAAAAAACAAACACGCACAAAAATATCCCAAAACACCCCAACAACCACAAAGAAAAAAACAACAACAAAAAAAAAATAAAAAGAAAAAAAACAACTGAAGAAGCTCCTATCAAACTAACAAACAAAAAAAGCCAAACCAAACCAAACTATCTACCAACCAAATTAAAAAATAAAACAAAACAAAACAAAACCAAAAACAGAAACAAAGAAAATACCCCTATCAGGATTTTAGGATTTTTCAGGTTACAAGGAAAGTGCAATTCAAAAATATTCACAATACATTATTAAATTCCTACAAAGAACAGGAAACTGGAGCTTTGCCTTCTCAACTTCAAGGCATTGTATTTAAGAAGAAAATTTGTTTATGTCCTAGAGTTCTTTTACCAACAGTAACAACATACACACATGCAAAATCCCCTCAAGAAGAGAGATTTCAGCAAATTCTAATTATCACTTGCCTTGAGGAGTATGTAAAAATATTTGCTCAGTTATCAAGCTTAGCAAATTTTATAGACATTTTGCTCATTCTGGAAAAGACTGCATCTCAACTTCCTGGCATTTTCAAATGAAGCTATAGCACCAATAACTCTACACATAGCAGTTAACAAATATTCCAAAAACAACATAGAAAACAGATATGAAGTTCTTTCTGAATCAGATCTGATCCATAAAAAATAAAAAGGATAAGGAAAAAAGGGGGGGAATCCTCCCCTCCCATTTCCTAAAAGTAATGGAGTTTGGTTTAGTTTTTTATTGTTATTTGGTTGGATTTTTTTTTTTTTTGTTTATTTTTGTTCTGGGGGCTTATTGATTGCTTGCTTGCTTTTACTTGAATAAATTAATAATTAAAAATTTATGGAAACAAGGAAGGAAGAATTATGAAAATTGCCGCGCGGGAAAAAATGAACAGAATAATATGCAGTTCTTTAAAAATTTTAAATTCCTAAATATAACCTATTTGATAAGCTGTTAATTATTTAGAAAAAATGCCGTCAAACTAACAACTCAACATTTAAAAAAAATAGAATTATCAAACTAAACATCAAATTTAGAAATAACCAATAAAAAAAAGATCCCTGACTTTGGAATAATGAATAAAATATTTAGTCTTACAGTTTTTTATCATTAAAACGTCATAAGTTGTATTATTTTTAGCAACACATTTGAGTTAATATTTTCTAAAATTACATTATCAAAAGGCTGAGTAACACCTGAAAACAGCCTTTAGTAGAATATTCCAATGCATGAGATAAAGCAGTGATTAAAAACTAGTCGCTTCCTTGGTAGAAGTAAAATACCTGCAGCACCAAAGAAAATCCTGGTTCAAACTTCAAGAACTATTTTTCTGTAAAGCAATATAGCTCCACTGACTTCAACTGTACTGAATTTCACCTACTGGGGATCTGGATCATCAATCTTCACAGTGAAATAAAGCAGCTTTCCATAGCATCCATAAATTCAACACATGATAAAGACCAAACAAAATTCTGCAAATATAATCAGATATCTGTGCTACACATTGGCTATAAAATAGTAAATCCTACCCTAGACACAGCACTAAGCAGAATGATTGTTAGTATTTTAAATCCTGCTTTGTTACAGGAGTGGATAAGAATCACTGTATGCAATGATTTTGACAACCAAAGTATATTGTACTTCCAACAAGATGCTTAGAGATAATTTTGCCTTTGTGAAGAGCTGCAGCAAAACTCCTGTAAACCACCAAAACTCTCAGGCTCAGTTAAGAAATGGCACATAATCTGGTTCTTCCTACTAGAGTAAAATTTACATTCAAGGAGATGATGCATAGTCTGTATATTTTACAGTTATAACCAAGGTGTATATCTATGTACTAGAATAATTTCTGATTAATAACTCTCATTAATGTGTCTCAGCATAGGATAAAATGAAAACAAGACAAAGAAAATGAAACTGTACTTTAAAAAGCAAAGATTTACCAGACACATCTTTTTTTTTTTTTTTTTTAATGTATTTGGAATGCAGAGGAAAAATCTGCTACCTAATTTTACACCTGGAAAATGGAGATTCTACACTCAGGAAAAGAGTGTCTTGATAACGACCTTGAGAGCTTCTTTAGGAGGGGAGTCACTTGATAACTTGCTTCTTATTGATGAAGGAAAAACCCCAGCTTTTAAAATAGCCATGAGTTTAGAGTGTCACTATCTCTAGATTTGCTTGACCGAAAACAGGTCACAAAATTTTAAACAAAAAAATCCAAAAGAAACTCAGAATAATTAATTCTGTTATATAATACCACAAGAAGAGTTAATTTTGCAGTATCTCAAATGTCATTCTGTAATAATCATCAGCAGATGGTGAACATTGGAACCTTTGGCCCCAGCAGGAAGTGTTTCAAAGGGAAAGTCTTTGGAGAACCAACATTCCAGTAGCATCCCTACATTTTGATTTTATGACTCAATCAAAAATTTTGGAGCTTTTAAAACTCAAAAGGAGCTTAATGATACATGATAATTTCTGAAAGAAGAAAATTAAATTTCTGCTACAACCCATTAACTTAACTTTCACCCCTGCCATCTTGTTGAAAGAGCTGTAGATACGTCTGAATGTGGCTGCTTTGCCCCCTCAACATTTGCAGACAATTTCACACATTCAATTTTGGTAAATTTCCCACCCTCACCTCTTCATACGATGCAGGATGTTTTGCAAGTACTTTGACACAACACAACATCCAAAACAGGGCCATGTAGTCATGTGGGTCCCTTCCAACTCAGGATATTCTGTGATTCTGTAAAGATAGGCTTCCTGTTTGATTGATGCAGGGAGAGCTCTGCTACAGAAGGGCCATTGGCAGCTGAGAGGACTCTATAACCTAGTCACTTCTAGGGGTTCACACCAGTATAGCACACGTTAAATGAGACAACACCAGTGTAAAATCTGACTGATATTGGAAATAAGTCTCCCTTCTCTGTAGAAATCAGATGCCAACTGCTGGAGGGGAGCCCAAGAAGGTGGATTGTACCTTGTACCCTTGCATTGGCAGCCAAGGACAAAGCATCAAGAGAAAGTCATTACAGCCCGCAACACTGAAAAGTTTTAGAATTAGTTTTTAGAACTTATGTACATACATGTAAAACAGGGATACATCTGTGCAACTTAACAAGGCATTACCTTAAAATCTGTTCTGACACCTTATACCAGGAGATTGCTCTAGAACTCTAGTCCTCTCCCTAGCATCCCAAAACCTGTGGAACTAGAGAAGATTGTTGTCTAATAAATAATCCAAGATAAAGCTGACAGAACCCTGATTACATACAGCTACAATATCTATGTCTTGTGTTAGTGCCTATGTTCTCTTGTACCAAAACAAGGACTGGGGCCTTGTGTGAAGGAAAAGAAGAAAAAAGAAACAAATCACCACAACAGCCCTACATAGTTAAGAAAATGCACTGCCATAGGCTGGTGTCACAGCTCTTAAAACACTAGTCTGTCATAATTTTATTGGTTAAATAACTATGAAGAATGTCTGCTTGAGGGGGAGAGGAATCTATCCACTTCTCAGATGTCAGTCTGTGGTATTGCAGGATGTTAATTCTTAAAAGAGAACTAAATGGTACGATTTTTCTAACTCAAAAACAAATCTCTACCAAAATAACAAAAAAAAATTAATAATAAATTAGTACAAAAGAGTCATGAAGACATGACAAAATAAACAAGCATGGTTTGAACAACACCCAGAGGTATTCTGCTACAAAATCATCTGGTCAATAATGAACTGAATGGTTTTACTGTTAAACAAGCATAAACTTCTTTATGCTTGTTTAACAGTAAAACCATTCAGTTCATTATACCCATAGCACAAGTGCTAGTTCTGCAAGATACAGAATTTTAAATTCAAGGTATTTATAAATAAATGCAACTTTCCCTTTAAAATGTCAATTAAGCAATTAGCACAACTTTAATGGGTGCCATCTACACAACTGCTACTGATTTGCCCAAAGGTTTTTTCAGATGTTTGTTTCTTACTACCTGTAAGCAAGGAAGCATACTAAAATACTTTGCAGATTGTAGAATAGAAGATGTCAGTCAGACTTGACTTATTTAATGCTCTTTGAAGAGCTGGGCCACAAGAAATTCTTTCTGTTAGGTGTAGGCAAAGCATTCAATAAAGGTGTGATTGTTTGATCATTTCTCCACAATTCAGCCATATCTTAGATATACTGCTGTGGTCATCAGATGGTGATTATGAGGTGGGGGAAAAAGTAATAACAAAAATCTTGATCTTCACTTGCAGCTAATACCTTTTACTGAACATTCGTCTCAAGCTGCAAAAAAAAAAAAAAAAAAAAAAACAAAATTTTCCATATTTCCAGGTTATTTTTGCTCTTATGTGTTGTAAACTTGGTAGAATTTATATGGGAGTTGAAGTTAAAAGATTATTCATACAGCTAAATGAAAAATCTGTATTATTTCAAAATTTGTACTGTTTTAAATTATTACATCAAGTTTATAGAGTAAAAATACAAAATAAAAAAGTAAAACTAAAAAACAAATACAACTCTATATACATATATATATATATATATATATTTTAATCCTCACAGATATGTGAATCAAATAATTAATCTTATAGGGAAACAACAGCTGATGCTCCATGTGGGCTTCAGATAGGACTCCCAAGTATGACTACAACAAAATATGTATCTACTGACTGCCATTAATAGATCAGAATTGTAGCTTTTCTCCTCAAAGCACTGTTGTTATTAACAGTTTCAGTTTCTGCAGCAAAAGGCACTTTACAGTAGGCCAAAGCAGGATAATCTTCTTCTTTCAACTTATTCCTGACACTGCAGAAGAAAATGTAAGAAAATTAGTAATGGATAATTTGGGAAGCATTGTAGAGACTCATTCTTGTAGACAGAAATTTCAAGAAGCTGGCTGGATTATAAACACCTCAGCAATGATGGATTTGACATCTTTTATGGCGTAAGGTTTGTATCTTGGCTAAGTGTTTATGAAAAGATCCTCGTAACTCTGTGTAATGTACACAGTTACAATAGCTAAAAGGTTAATGACTAGCAAGCATTCTCTCTATCCAAGTCCTACCTCACTCTCAGTTTGACATCTCTTCCTTTACATTTTGTTTTATCTGACTTGTCATCTCCAAAGCCTTGTATGCATTGATATATATATATATCATACAGTTCACCAGGTAAGACAACACTAATATGCAGCAAATCTCTCACTCAAAAAGGACAAAATTCAATCTTTTCTTGCCAGTGCAAGGAAGGGTTTATTTACCCCACCACTGTGACTTCTGTGGTCATAGAGCTGGCTCATTAAAAAAATTACTACAAAAACATACATATCAGCAATCCTCAGAGGAAACCTGAAATCATCAGGCATAGCTGAAAAAAAGAGCTGAATTTGTCCCCACAGGCACTATTTGTGCATTCATGTACTTAATATTTCACTTCACATCTGACTGTTTGAGTAAATAAAGTGACATTTTGATTATGGAACATATTAGAGACTGAAAGTAGTTTTATTGATCTATCAAAACATTGGAAGGATTGATTACTACAGTTTCAAAGTAATTTCTTTCAATAGAGGTGTGGACACCAGACTGCTGTGGTCCATGGCGAGTAGGCAAGCACAAAGCCTGAGGAGTCTTGTTTAGAAATGCGACTCAAAGACTCGTAAGCAAAGAAAACTTCATATATTATGGAACCATTTCCCAATGTTTGTATTCTGTAATGATACAGCTCTCTTTTTATTTGGCCCTAAAAGATTCTGCCTTTATATTCTACTCTTGGAAATCTCGAGGGGAAAACAATGTAGCAACACTGAAAATCCCCTAGAATCCAATAAGATATGCCCACTAATGAAACTAAACCAAACCCATTACAATCAGGTGCATAAAAATAAGCAGGCAATTTAAATAAGTCCCTTCAGGCTGGCTTCACCAGTAACCCTCTTTCCCATCCATTACTTCTAAGTCCAGTAAATGAGCCTTTTAGATGTCACAGTTAAATGACACCCATTTGCCTTCAAAATTGTGCTGCTATTCATGCCTCACAATTTAAAGCCTCCTAAGGGTCCCTAAAGATCCCAGAGGTGTGGGAGGCAGAAACAATACACCTATCTTCAGCAATGCAATTGTATCACTGTGATCTCTTGAAATTGTAGTCTCACCATTATCAGGCCATTAGTATAATTATTTAGAGAGCCAAGGGTGGGGAAAAAGTAGAGAGCAGAATGTAACAGAGCAAAATACTTTGAGAGTCATGGCTTGTAGTGCAGAGATGAAGTTTTATAAGAACCAAAAGGGAAGATTAAAAATGAAATAAAGGCTCAAGAGAGGGGTCTCTTATGAGATGTATTAAGTAGCATTTCAGGATTGAAAAATGACATGAGACAACCAGCAGGAAACAGACTAGCAGATGGAACCAGAAATACAGTGGTCATGTCACATGCTTCTACAAATACCTGCAGCACAGAAGGGGATCTTGAGTTTCCCTGCAAATTTTCATTCACACACTTTCACTCAGCTTCCTGAAGACAACAGTGAAAGAACTTCCTTGTGTAAAGAAACAACCAAAATTCATGGAATAGTAAGAAAGTGCAGAAGAGAATAACCAATACATTTGCCTATTGTCAGCATCACTCTATGGGACAGAAAGGATAAAGATCCCTTCAAGCTGCAATCTTTACTCAGACCTAGGACAACATCGCTTTCTGTCATCCCTTTCAGAGAACCAAAAATAAACCTTAAAGCTGACCTAGATGCAGATTGGCATAAGGGTCCTATTTTGGCTTTCTTTTCCTTGCATTTATGGCAACACTGTAAGACCTCCACATATAGACCTCATTCTAAAATCTAAGTCCAGCCTTTTTGTCAGGAGTTTGAGATATTTTTGATAGTTTCAGTTCTGAGTCAAAAGAAAAGGGAGAAATTGTGAATATAACACTTTTGAAAGGGGGAAAAAAAATCTGTGGTGGAATTTATGTCATCTGAAGAGAGTTTTTCAGTGACAATAAAAATACAACTTTAAAGAAAAGAAAATATATACTCTATTGTATTCTAAAAGAGAAAAATAATTTTAAATGTGAGGATTATCAAGAAGTTGCCACAAGAAGACTTGTTCTCCAAAAGCCTTAAAAGCAGAGAAAGAGAAATTCAATTTATTGTGATGTTGTCATTGCTCTGTGGCTCATTCTGCTCCATGAGTAAGGCAAGACAGCAATGCCCCTTGAATAGAATATTTCTTTTTAGCAAAACAAAAAACTGCAAAAAAACCAAACCAAATAAACAAGAAAAAAAAAAACCCAAAATACATTGTCATTGTCTAGTACTAGAGGAAGTAAAAGACCTTTGGAAGGAAGAAAGGAAAGTGTTTTAAGCACAAAGGACAGAAAAAGAGAGGAGAAGTAGACCATCTGGAGTTTCCTAATGAGAATCAGAAATTTAATTTCATTTTCCTTAGCTTCCTACAGCTATGTGAATAGGAAGGAGGTGTGTGTGCATTTTAATTTCCTTTAATTGAAGTTATCAAAAAAGAAGACAACAAAACCCACAACCCTAGATGCAAAACTCTTTCTCAATTGAGATATGCAAAAAACAATCAAGAGTTTCCTGACTTTAGTCTTTTATTCAGCACATGATGCTTGAAGTTAAAATTCTATACTTCAGTGAAAATTTTAAAATATTAACCCAAAATTCATTCTCAATAGAACCAGATGCTTCCAACACTTAGGAAAAGTAAAGAAGGAAGCAGAAAGGCACATGAAGCAACTGGAACGGAACATGTAAAGCACCTTCATTGTACCAGATGCATTAGTGTTCAGAGTGTAAGTGCTCCACCAGCATTTCACTGGGCTAACGTGCTCAGAAATTGCTGTACTGTGCTCACAGATCAGTTGGTCAGAGCACGCTTCTAATAAAGCCAAGCTTCTGGGTTTGATCTCCATGGGCCATTCACTTCACAGTTGGACTTGGTGATCTTTGTGAGTCTCTTCCAACTCTCTGATTCTGTGATTTCTGTCAAGAAGGACCAAGAATAATATTTTTAAATGAAAAGTGCTTTGTCTAACATCCACTACAGAGAGATCATGAAAATCTACTAAACCTTTGGTTCACAGGAACTAGATAACTTATATCTGAGTCAGCCTGATCTTTTTAAAAAGAGATAGATCCTCTGACACACAGTGAAGTATTTATCACTGGTTTCATGTTCTAAACACCCTTTAAGTTAGGTTGTAAACACTTATTCTATACTGTAGAGATTAAATAAGTAGATAAGGGTATTATTTTTATATATTGTAAACAAGAATGGTTAGTCCATTGCTTTGTCTAAAGATATTTCCAAAAGAGATAATTTCAAGTGCCTGGAAATACCACCCAGAAAGCATAAGATATGAATAATCAAAGATGACCCTTAGCACTGCAGAAGCAGTGTTATCACTCTATTCATGAGGCTGGAAAAGAACATTCACTTTAAAAATCCACTGCAAATTCAATAAGGTGTCCCACAAATCCATTAGAATATTAACTGTAACCTTTCTGACAGTCTACCTGTGCATAAGGTCCAGGCCTGTATCAACATTTCCGGTTGCAATTTCAATTGACCTTACTTGTTCTCTGTGTTTCCTTCTAGAGAATCTTGTCACAGAATCTTTTTTCGTCTCTAGCTGATATGCTTTTAACTAAATGGGTTCTTTGTGGTCTTCAGTGAGATTTCATTTTCATTGGTTTCAATATGCTGGCCCCTTCAAAATGTATTGATGTTCATACCTCCCCTGTCAGACATCCCCATGTGAATGACCCCTCAGACAGGCAAAGTCAGAACTGCTGAACACAGAATCTACTGCCTGGAAGGAGATATTTCACGACTCTGCAAATTTACTGTACATCAATCCAGGTTTTTAATACAGTCTCAATATTCTTTAACATCTGTTTCAGTAAATCTTTAAACCCAGTGTACAGGATAGTTTTCAGGGAGCCAGAGCTGGTCTATCAGTCACAATCACCAGGATAAGGACTACAACCAGAAAAAGAAAATGTGTGGCCAAAGTGTTGTCTTTACTGGCTACAAAATCGGCAATCAAAGAGCCAGGGGGAAAAAGAAAAAAAGTCACAAAAATCTCCAAAAATACCCAATTAGGACAACCAAGACAGCCTAAAAGCTGGGCTGATTTGTACTCTGGCAATAGTGGAAGGGCTGGAAGCATACCCCTTCTACCTGAAAGGTGGTATTTGCATACTGTGATCATCAGACATTATTAAAACAAGGGATATTATCTCCAGAACTTAATTTAATTTTCAGATCTTCATTTCTTATCCACAAACCAAGTCTTAGCATCCTCAGCATCCAAAGATATTTAATTTCTGCAACTTTGTGTTCCTCAATTTCAAGCCAAAATGGAATTAAGATTCAAACCAAGGTTTTATCATTCAGAGTTAAGAACTGGGAACTCTTTGGACTGGGCTTAGTAAGAGAATTTATCCCTAGGCTGGTCATTAAATTAAGGAAACTCCTGACACCTAAATAAAGGAAGATATCTAACAAAACCATCCAGTTCTCCTGTGAGAAATGGGGCATCAGTTTTAAGTGGTGGCTAGAAGAGGAGAAAAGTAGACCATTAACATTTCTTAGTCTAATTGAAATCCAGAAATGAGAACTATTTTTTCCTTTTATAAAACTTTAAAAACTGCTCTAAACAATAATAAAATTCTCCTAAATATAAGCATCCTAAATGAGCTACATAATGTTCCATGCCATAATCACCACTGCAAAAAGAAATTGTTCAAATCACTCTTGAGCCAGATTTGTCAGTCATGCTGCTCTGTGCTCTGAGTAACAATGATCTGTGCAATTAATATTAAACCTTCCAAGGCACCTCTGAGTTCTGAAGTTCTGTGTGCTTCTGTCACTGTAGAAATTCAAAACAATATTAGATTGTAATATAGAGCATGCACGGGAAGGAGAGAAGGAAATGGGGGTTGACAGAGTAGAAAAAACAAAAAGAAATTTGCAGCCAAACAGAGGCCAGGAACAGTAAGATAATTAGGACTGGTTTTTACAAGATTGCAACAGCTTGAATTGTTCCTCCCATTTTATGTTTAATTACAGTTTTTATTGGACTCATAAGAAATTCAGCTGCTGAAATAATCCAAGGAGCCAAGAACAAACCATTTCTCCTCCATTGTCAGAATCTTTCAGCTCAGCCATTACATACCCTCTCTTTGTAAAACAAAGAGGGAACAATGCACTATTGCAGTCTTGTTTATGTTAGATTCTTAGATGTCATTATTATTCTCAATCCTCATGGAAATCTTAGGATAAGAGATGAATGAAGGAGACATGGGGATAAAGATGATTGATTTTTTTCTCTGCATCTTGCTGTATCTCTTCATCGCAAAATTATCACTTACATAATAAAACACACATCAGGTGATAATGAATGTACAGAAACAGTGCAGAGGGAAAAATCATGTCTCCAATATATATGAAACATCAGTTTCCTACATATGCTCAAAATTGTACACCCTATGCTGAAGCATCTGAAGAGACATTAACTCACTGGAAGTGCAGGGAAGGGAGAAAGGAGTAACTACAATGCCATTCCTAAACAGTATTCCAATCTGCTCAATACTGATTATCATCAAGCCTTAAAGCACAACTCCAGCACAATACAAAACTGCAGGTATTTAATATCTGTGACCAGATCAAGAATTGTCTGTACACTGCCAAGCAGTGTGTGGGAACAAACAGGAGGCCATTGAAGAGGCTGCATGCACCTCTCACACAGTAATCTTAAGCTTTGATCTACAGCCCTGGCCCATGTGGACAGTCATACTGAAATCAATAATATTTATATTAATAAAAGTTAGTGGACTGGGCCTGTCATAGCCCAGTGGCAGGAAAACTGATTATAAAAGCAGTCACTTGCATTCAGTCTTGTGAATACAGGACTTTTCTTTCAGGAATTCTAGGGATACAGTTGGAAAAGACAAAAATGAATTCTCCTTTAGACTGAACATTGAAACTCAGCTTGAAGGAAAGACATACACTAATACACTACAACTTAAAGAGAAATTAATTTCTCATTATTTATTTGACTCTCGTCTGCTGCTGTCTTCTTCATAACATTTCCCCCAGTCTCAGATTTCCCCCCAAAAAATGAATAATAAAGCTCCTTGTCTACAGAAAAATGTCAATAAAACACTCAGAGTAGTAGGAGGAATTTTACCTACAATAACACCACAAGAAACTGTACTATCTAAAGAGACAAATATTCCATTTTAGCCTCATTTAGCTTTAGCTTTTACCAGAATTCAGCTCAAGAGAAATGTCTCCAATGGTATACTCTTAACAAAAAATAACAACAAAAAAAAGCTCAAACAAAAAATCCCCCCAAAAACACCAGATTAAAAAAAAAAAGAGCTTAAGAAAATAAATAAACAAGGCATTTTTCCACTATGACTGAGGAAACAGTTCAAAATTTGCAATGAAACAAAAAAAAAAAACAAAAACAGAAGTTGAGTGAAAAAATCAGCGTATCAGTGTACATTACTAGTAGAGTACAGAAGAGAACATTACGAAAAGACATTCAGTTCTTCCTTCAAGCTTAGGTACTGAAGGAGGGAACCATCCAAAGTTTTCTAACAAGCATAGCATCATCAAGGCAGTTTGGGAAATAAGAAAAAGAAAACACTTATAGGTTCTGTGATTAATTAATTTGTCTTTGACCATCAAAAATGGGTACATTCCAGGAGAAATACCTCAGTAATATTTAGGCATGAAAATAGAAGTTGATCAAGCAGACATGTTCTCAACATGTTCAGCAGAATTCAATTTCTGTCCCCTGGAAGATAAGTAGAAGCCTTTTGGTGAGAACTAAGGCTTGCCATATGCTCAAGGCTTGACTTTTTACCTTTGGAAGGCCTAGGCAACTGAGTATTCCAAAGACTGAGGTGATTAAGAAAGGGGCAGAAAACCTGGTTATTCTTTGGAGAATTTTCAGAACACTCTTAGTAATGGTCAGCTTCAGACTGAAGACAGTCTATCTCAAAGATTGCTTGGCAGAGTGAAAAAGAGAAAGAAAATTATTGCCTGCCCCTAACTAATGGCATCAGCATTCCCAGTCCTTGGCATTTATCTCTCTACATTTTTCACTTTCCCATAGCATCTGCAGACACACCTTGAAATAATGGAGTTTACAAACCAGAAATCTCATCCATAATCCCACCTGGCTGTGGGGTTAGTTCATATTTACAATAGCATTGTATTTTAAAACCCTTATCTATCAGAGGCTGTCAAAGCAAATTGAGGAACAAACATTAAAGGAAAAGAAAATTCAAGTCGTGCTGAGAAAAAAATTCCTGAGTCTGAAGAAGAAAGCATAACTAATGGGTATATAAATTGGAAATGTCACAGCAAGTCTAGTTCAGCCATTTAGAGAGTTGCATTGTCTGTGCTGTGCAGTCTGGTGACAAAATCAGAGTGGTCCTCTGGGCATAAAATCTTCTACTGCGTATGTGATAATACCTCTGATCTTCCCGTTGATCATTTCAGGTTTTATCTCCTTTCTGTACATTTTATTAATCTTGGATTTCTGGAAGAAATGGAGCAGAAGGCAGGATACAGCCTCATACTGAGTAAGGCAATGACACGTTTAATCAGCTGTACAACAAAACATGGGGCGTGACTGTTGCAGCCAGCTCCACTAAAGGGGAAAATAAGCATCCCTCTCCATGCCTCAGAACACCTGTATCTTGGGCTATGGCATCAATCAGACATAAATCTGATTCAAGGAATTTTCATCAATGAACAGAAGAATACCAAGGTTCACTTTGTCAGCATTACATCTACTCTTGCCTGTGAAGACATTAAGTATGAGATCCATTTTCAGTTTACTCTGTTATACCTCTAAACTTAGAGCCTGTTTAAATCTTGCTCACAATCACTTGTAGGTCTTCTGGGCCTATCAATAACCATCCCTATGGCACCCCTAATGGCAGCTTATTAAAATATCTTTCAAAATACATTTATAAAAGATTAAATGATAACTTTATCCAGCTCTTAGTATATTCACAAGTAAGAAGAAAATGCCAAATTCTTTTTGATTCTGTTTAGTCTTTGCATTTGACTTACAGATACAGATTTTTGCCAATCAATTTCATTTTTTCAGACACAAGTAGAATCTATTAACAGTTGAACTTTTGCTCATGTACTTAAACCTTCTGCAGTGTCATAATATCCAAATTCTTCTTAAATGAAATATTACCTTTTATGTCCCATAAGATTTTTCAAAATCAATAATTAATAAATAATATTAAGATTATGAGAAACCCCAGCTTCTCAGTATGCATTAACTTTGTACATATCTACATTCCTTTAATTGCTTTAAACTGGGAAGAAGATGGAATACAAACTATAAATATTTGGAAGGATTTTTTAACAGGCTTTCATTTGTACTAACACAGAGCTACTGATTAAGTTTTCAGTAAGGAACATACTAGTTTCAGAAAACCCAATGAAAAGTTAATTTTCTGATAACTCCTAAGCTGTATTAACTTAATGAGTCACAGCTTTCCCTCCACTTCTTTTACCTTCTCAAAACAAGTCTGGAGCAAAACGCTCTCCTTGCCCTAAAGAGGATGTCTGAAGGTCCTGCCCTTTACTTACTAAAAGTAGTTTCTACATATCTTTAAAACCTGGAAAAAAAAAAAAACCAACAACAACAACAAAAACCCAAACAAACAAATAAAAAAAAACCAAATCAAAAAACCCCAAACAAACAGAAACACAACAACTAAAGATCATTCCCCACCCTCAAAAAAAAAAAAAAAAATTAAAAATCAACCAAAACGCCCAATAGTTCAATTAGCATAACTATATAGCAAGACTATTGCTTTTGTCTCTCCCTGAGACTCAACTCCAGCAGGATGCTGAAAGCAGCAGATATCTGAGTGAAATCTAACAAATCACCAGCCAACATCAACCTTGTCTTTGTGCCATGGTGACACTTGACTAGATACAGTAGTGCGTGGGGAAAGGTGGTGCTCTGAAATTCACTCAGTCTTGTCCTCTCCACGCTTCCTATGACAGAGATAATTGCCATTTGTCACCTTCCAAAACCATGTTCCTGATGGGCATGATACAAAGTTATGGCAACTAAACCAAGGAACAGTCTCTGTGTGCACATTTTCAGTAAGGATTGTACAAAGCTGTTGCAGTGAGGAATAAAAATTAATTTACTAGAAATTCTTTTACATTCAGTGCTTTCAGGATAAAGAGAAGAATGGGGGAGCATATCTTGGCAAAAGTGTGTCAACCCCCCCGTTCCTTCTTAACCAAGTCTCACATGTACGTCAGAAGTCTGCCCTAAAGAAGGAAATTAAACTCTGGGACAAAACTGGTATTTCAATTTCCCCTTTTAGTATGAGAAGTGCATTTTTTACAGTTGATACAGTCAAAAGAACATTTGAGTTGGTGAGAAAAACTGGGGCATTCTGCACTGGTAACACACTGAAAAACAAGAAAGGGCATTTTAAGATTAGTGGTTCATTGTGCAATCCAGATAACTTTGGGTATAACACAGTATAGTTTGATGGGTTTCTGCTGGCTTCTATGATAAAGCATCTCATCTTCATGAGGGGATATGAGAAGTTGTCACACACGTCCTTGTAGCTAGGAGCAATAAAGAAGAGATACTGAGCAGGAAGTAGCACTTTCTTCTTAGAAGGAGGGTGTTAATTGTACCAGATGTCCTTAGACATTTGGGGTATGCAATTCAATAACAGGGAATTTTGCTATCCAATTTGTTGCTGATTACTGTAAAAATGCTTCCTCTAATTTAGCTAAAGAAAATGTCTGTATTAGAAAGCTGGAGATAAGTTGTTTACCTTATTGCGGCACGAGATATAAATGAAGGAGGAGGATTTGGAGGGAGATGAAAATACTAAAAAATACAGTCTGAAAGAAGGATTTTCTCTTGCTCAAAAAAACCAACGAAATACCAAAACAAAACCCCCAAAAAACCCACCAACAAATTCAACTAGATATAATTAGACAAATAGATATAAAAACAACCAAGAAAAATAAATGCAAAGTAGAAACCCAGGCTCTGTAACTGAATTCAGTTATGTCAATTTTAATGACAATTTACAAACAAATGAGAATCATGCTAAGGCACTGCTGAAGTGGGTTTTGTAGAGGATTAATTATTTCCATTTACATTAGTTTTCCACCATGTATTTAAAAGAAAAATAAAATAACTATTATAACCAGCAGTCTTTTTAAATGAACGCTTAAATTAACCCTGGGTGCTCTGCAATTACTGAAGTCCATGTAAAAGATACTCTTTATTCTAACACTGGACTCCCACTCCTGGGAGCCATGAGTTTTTCCTTAGTTGCTCACTTTTGAAACATCATGTCTCCCATCTTATTTCCTCCTTCAACATTCTCAGAGGATAATGGGCAATAGGGGATAACAACTATTCCCACTTAGACCCTGCTTCCCTCAGCACCACCAGTTTCTTCCTTCCAGCTTATAAGGGAAGAACATGAGAAGTCTTATTAAAAGACATGAGAATTTTGAAAGCTGTAATTATTCTATTTCAAAAAAAAAGCTACTTTTGCTGATTTTCTGGGCAAAGCAACATTGAAAAGAATAGTGAGAAGTCTTGTAGCAACTCCTGCAGCCTCCCTCTGTTTCAGTCAGCTAGCAAAGAGGCTTGTTATCTCTTCTTTGACAAGATCATACTGTACAGATACAATTTTTCAGTACTGGAAAACAACGTCCAGACAACTGAGCCTCAAACCTGAAAAAATTTGAACAATTTAGACTACTATTAGGAACTCAAGTAAATGACCAACACAAAACAAAATTGCTTTTCTCATCAAACCCCTGCCAGATGTACATCCTGTTAGGTAAGCCTGCCCTAGGGGCAAAGCCCTATCTGGCTAATCTTGCAGAATCAGATAAAATAATAGAAAAGTTAGGCATGGTCTGTCCTTTGGGACAACAGCATTGCTGTGACAATTTCCATTGGTCACACTTGAAGAAATATAGCTAAGTCTGTGGGGGTTACACATGTGCCAGGTAGAGTATGATTGTATTACTCATGATTAAAATAATCCATCCTGATAATCAGTGTAAGGACTGAGTTTAGACTGCTGGTGGTCAAAAAGCTTCTATGCACCTAGTTTTTAGCCAATGAAGACTGTCCTTACAAATTTTATAAGATAAGCGCAGTTCACTTCTCTTCACATATCTAGGTTGGATTAGTCTTCAGTTTTAAAGAAATGTGCAAATTCTTGGCAAAATCAATTCTTAATTTCTTATCTCAAGTTGTATTGCCGCCTAAGTGAGAAGGAAAGCAAAAGAAAAGGCTCCAAAAATTTGCACTAGAAAGAAACAACTTTTCCTTTAGGTGATGGGTTGAAATCCAGCCTGAATCAGCACTTAGAATAACATAAAACTTTGGGTTGATATTGAGTCGCATGGGTGCAAAAGCAGTGGGAGCTTTTTCTCTGCTGCTTCTCTCATCAGCAAAATGAAAGCCAGGACCTGACTCAAGGACAAAGAGAAAGCTTCAGGCAGAACAGTTTTCCTGCCTGCTGCCTCCTTGGCTGTAGATGGGCGATTATAGGTGGGCTCTCCCAGCTGTACAGTGCTGATCACACACCTCTCACATGCACATGCAGCAGGGGTTTGTGTCTGACCGAGCACATAAAAAACTTTTGGGGCTGATTCTTCACATCCTGTAGGTCAGCCCCAAAGGTAAAAAGACAAGGGGAAATTGACCACTACAGACTAGGCAAAGCAGCTGAGTGAAAGTGGAGAATTTTTCCAGAAGGAATTACCTTCCCAAAGCATTCCTAAATCACTTCTGGAAGCTCTGGGATGGCTGCATTTTCCCTCCTCTGCCCTATCCTGGGCTTCTTCACTAGCTATAATTGAATCATGTGATGTTTTTCCAACAGTATAAAACTAGCATTTAAAAAAAGTAATAAAGCAAAATGAAGTCTCTTTTCTCTAATAGCATTAAAGATTTGTTTCCAGGCAGACCGCAGGTGTCAAGCACCAGCAGATTTAAAAAAAGAACTTGTAATATCTTCATGCACCACGTCTTCCAGGGAACGAAGTCTTCCCTTCAGATGACAGCAATACCACTCCAGTGTCACATGCTTCTTTCTGCTTGATCAAATCTGGTGACATTTACAGAACCAAACAGAAATACCTGAGCAGCTCAAGGAAAGACACATCCTTTATGTTAGTAGAAGCCAATTACAAACCCTGGGAACTGCTGTCTGCAAAAACATAACAGACTACCAAAACATGCAATAAGAGAAATAGTCTTGCCCATGACAGCACATCACCTGAATGTTCCTCGAGGCAAGAGCAACAGGAGAATAACACAACATCAATGAGGATTCAAGACATCAGCATAAGATGTAGATAACCAAACGGAAACACAGAAAAGGATGCACAATGGCTGAAAGTTTTCCCTTTGACTTCTCTGATTCTCTTCATTTTCTTTGTACATTTGTGGAGAAGCAAGACAAGGCCCACAAAAAAGGAAAAGGCTACATCAGTATGAATTGATGAGCATGAGCTGCCCTATTAGGAGAATAAGGATATTTTTCTATTTTTGCCAGGCCTGTTTTGACCTTTACAAATATTATCTTCCTGGAATTCTTCATATAATAAGCGAATTGTCACCTGTCAGAAGTGTCAGTTGATAGGACAAAGTTACTCTCTGACCAAAGACTGTTAAGAAAGCGATTTTCCCTTCACAGACAGGAGATTGTTAGGCTTTTATTCAGTACTTCACAAATGAGCCCTGCTACTCTCTGGGGTTTGTTTAACTATCAGAAAATGTAGCCCTACACATGTGCATACAAAATCATATAATTTCCATATTTAGCCTATTTGGAAATTTTCTATTACAGAAAATAATAAGAAGCACAGTAAGTTCACAGCTACTTGTCTTGGTTATGTGCACATGTCAAAACTTCTCCATTTTTTCTAGTGTCATTTGGAAAAGAACTGCAGACCCTTGCTCTCACCTGGGTTTTTAGAACTTGGCAGGTATCTCAATGCTCTCTCTGGGCTCCAGCTCAGTGTCTCTGCTGGCAGTGTGCAATCACTCCGTGCAGCTGTTTTTTCCCCACTGTTTGTCAGTACATGTGCTCTGGGCTTCCTGCTGCCATCTGGCAATCAGTGTGAGATCACAGCTCCTGCTCCCATGAGGAAGGAACCACAAGACAAGGTCACAGATGAAACAATATCAGAATACACAAAACTTTGTGTAGCTGCACCTCATGTTGTGCTGGCATTCTGTGACTCAGTTTTTACCTTTTTGTACCTATTCAATCAATGATTTTGCTACAGTAGATAAGCATAAAATTATTTTTTCACAGTTGTTTACCAACACCACAAAACCATATAGCTCAGGAAGTCTTGTAGTCCCTAACACAAGTCAGCTCATTTGTATTTAACCTTTGTCAGTTGATTTCATCTAACATCAAAACATAATTGCATAGAATATTTTCCTTTATTCAGAAATAATATTGCTGGTGTCTTCCTGTTGCTTCTTCAGAGTCTAACAAGTACATTTCTGTTCTGGTTTCTTCAAGTACCTGGAGTACATTACAACTCTTTTTGCATTTCCACTACAACCCATTTCTTATATACCTCACACATATTGCACAGAATTACAAGATCACTGACTTTGGATGGGATTCCTGGACATTGTTTTGCACAGATAGATAGGGACAATATAGGAATAATAACAAAACTGGCAAACTGATGTACAAAGGAGAGATTTTGGTACACTTAACTTGTAGCAATATGGCATAATCACTAGGGTGAAGGGACAACTCAGTGTCACTTAGGCTGTCTGGACCTGATGAGCTCAAGAGGCAATCAAACCAAAAGGCTGAGCAGAGCATTTTAAGTTGTTGAAGACAAATGTGTACAAAAATGTATTTTAGAAACTAAACTTCTCACCCAGCCTTTCCTGTACTGTATCTTCAATTATCTTTAATCAAATATAGAAAAACAAAAACCCAATAGCAAAAAAAATTAAGTTATTTCTCATTGGTTCCAGATAGCTATTTTCTTGCTTTAAATGTGAGAGTAATAACCCAATATACTCATGCAATTGCTACAGAATGGGAGAAAACAGTGAAGTCTTACTTTGTCATGTGCAGTACATTCAGAATTTCTCACAATATACAGTACTCTTGCCTAAGAAAAAATTTTCTAATAGTGATTTTCAATGAAACTCTGTACAAATTATTTCTTAAATAAAATTAATCTGTCAACTTTTTATCTAGAGTAATGGAAAATTCAGATGAGAAACCTAAACCTTTTTAAATATATTGAGCATCTTCTCCCCTAAATGTAGAGTAGTCATGGAAGCTATTACTATATTCCATGGCTGAAATACTTTCTTGGTTGAATGGAGTTTTCTTAATAGTTTGTGGTTTCAGTTTCTAGTTCACTGTTTTTCCAGGGATATCAGACTCTTCATCAAATAAACATGTGCAGTTCAAACACACTTTAGAAGACATCTCTCCTTGTACTCTCTATTAATGCTTACTTATAAAAAACTATATTTATATGTCAATTCTCAGAAATTTTGTGAAAGCACATATTTACTCTCAGAGTTAAAAACATCTCTATTTTTTTTAAAGGACTGACTCAAAAGTAACTCAGTCAAGTTACACATAAGATACAAACCTGAGTAGCCCCTTTGAATGGTGAAGACATTCAGAGTCTTGATTATGGTACTGATTTCTTCACTAGAAATTGCATATGTCAAAACTGGAAAGAAACCAGCCAGCATCTGGACTTGTTTCCCTGAATTACCCACAGTACTGAGTCTACTCTTTCTGTGCACATTTAATTCTGGTATTGCAACATTATTATCCACACAGACACATCACTGGTATGATAAGAGCTATGATTAAAAACAGAAATCTGAAAAAAGGAGAGGGAGAATTTTTTTGCCAGCTAATGTTATTATATGTTTTCATCACTACCATAGAATTTGTCCTACATATCATACAAGATGATGAAGCCAGAACACCTTGCAGCCAAGACCTGGCAATAGGAATTTACACAAGCCTTCAAGAGTAATGAGGGTCAATTTACTTTATATTTCCATGGGAAAATAACCAAGATTCATCACATATTTTTTTATCACATTTAACATATTTTACAGCAAGACAGAATCTTTGTAAATATATTTCCCTCTTTGCAGTATTCTGCTAAATTTAACTTTGACCTTAATCAAACCTGAGGCTGGAGCTGAAGGAAAGGCACAGCATTTTATCACACATGATCAAGTGTGTGCACAATTGTGTTTGGTGCTTAGCCACTAGGGACAGATGTCAGGAGTATCTTAACATGACTTTCATCACTGTGCTGAAGCAGGTAGAAGGATTCTCTTGGTGGGAAGGGCAGTTATGAAAACTAGGTCAAAGGAGGAAAGAGAAATAAGAGAGGAAAAAACAGAAAATAAACATGTTTAAAAACTGACAGTGTTGAGCCCTGTAGAAACATTAAGCAGCAAATGCACAGAAAAACCCCTTTTAGGTACCAGTTTTATTTTCTCTTGGGCTAAAATGTAACAGTCCTCACATGCATAAAGCTGTCTGAAATTATTTTCACCTCAAAGGATGCTGACAGCTCAGATAAGGTACATTTTGAGGTCCCCTATAGGGCTCACAATCTTATCTTTCATTGAAAACCAGAATTTGCCACAACAGCACTGTACCTAAGTTGCTAGTACTCAGATAACCTATTTAGATAATAAGTAGCATTCAACAATCACTTTTATGGAAAAAAAAACCTTAAGATTTAGCGTACCCAAAGTAGATTTACTTCTTTTTTTTTTTTTTTTTTGTATCCCACCACAGGCTGTTTTCTACCTATCATTACTCCAGATATATTTTATGTTCCTCTTGAGAAACCACTTGTTGGAACAAAGAGATTATGCAAAAGTTTATTTACATGCCCTAGAAGAATATAAAGGAAGTCTTGCCACTGTAATCACTGAAGAAACCTTGAGAGCTTTTAATACAATCCTCCTCAGATGACTTAAACAATTTCCCTCTCCCCTGATTTTTTTTTTTTTCTTTTTTATGGTCATGCAGTTTGGTAGTCTTGATTCACTAAGCTTTTTCAGTGAGACTTTTTTTTTCAGATTTGGCAGTTCTCCTAGCAGGTCACCATAATATAAAAGAAGAAGAGAAAAGTACCTGGCTGACCATCCAGTCTTCACCTGGACTCACAGAGATGTCTTTGCTATAGATGCAGAAATGTGGGCTCTTCCCTCCCTGTATGTTCAGTATAAACACAGGGAAAACTAAAATGAAAACAATTCTACTTTAGTATATGTAATATAATGAGTGCCCAAATATAGCATATATGGACTGTCTTCTAACAGCTTTGTGTTATTATTGTATTTTTATGTTTTGCCTACATGAATAGGCGGTTACTCAACAAATAGAAAATAAAGCCTTGTGTTAGGGAATTTAATTCCCAAAAAAGCACAGAACATGTGAGTCCCCATTTAATTTCAGAATACAAAACAATTAGCTAATCCAAAGAACAAATCTAGGGAAGAGGGCAATGTAAATCTTAATTTTCATTATTTTTAGAAAAAAATAGAAGAAATTAATATCAAATACACAATAGCAACTACATTATGCCAGATTCTGCTGAAAAAAAATATAAGATGGAGTTAGTCATATTCACTGGCAACACTTTAAAAAAAAAAAACAAGCAAGAAGTTACATCTTCAAATGTGTTTTTTCTGCACAGTGAAAAAATAACCATCAATCTCCTTCAGATATTTTCTGTGATGGTGCTGGCTTGCTACACTCGTATATTTTATGCAATAGTTGAGGAATAAAAAAGCCAAACCAGAATGCACTCACACCCACACCCCAAAAATCCCCCAAACCCAACCAAAGAAGAAATCCCCAAACCTGACTATATTTTTAAAAATTTGTATCATTTTTGAATAAATTTATCTCTAAACCAGAGATATTTCTGAATTAGTTACCTTCTGTGAACAAGAAACACACCTGTTAACTTCATGCATGCAAGTGTACATGAAGGACCAAGAGCCATTCACTGTGGATCCCAACACCAATTAAAATTTGCTGCAGCTACCAAACTACAGATGTAAGCATTAATTTGATCTGCTCACTGATATGAAACCCATTTTTACTTAACCGTGAGCATAGAGATATTGATTCGATGTTCAAGAGTTATGCTTTCACTGTGAAATCTGAAGTCATAGTTGTCTGGCTGGAACAAATTAAGATGTTAAATAGCTTCAGCAGTTCTATGTCTAGACAAACGAAAGAACAGGCTATTACGAGGTGGAAATGGTATCCAAATTTTAATTCTTATGTTAGAGTAATTTTATAATATACATTGTCACACCTAAGTCTCCCAAGCTCCCAAATCTTCCTTATAATAAAACTCATTAAAATAATCTCCAAAAAGAGTTAAATATAAAGTATTCAGTGGTAATAACTGTCTTTGCTTTAGTTGTATGACTGGGAGATAAACATTAACATTAGCTCTTAATCCAAGAAATTAACAACCAGAAATTAGGGAAAAAATATAAGGGCCAAAAAGCAAAATATTCTGTTTGGTTTAA
Organism: Lonchura striata; assembly: GCF_050655825.1. NCBI lineage: Eukaryota > Metazoa > Chordata > Aves > Passeriformes > Estrildidae > Lonchura > Lonchura striata. The sequence continues at coordinate 76,903,359 of NC_140705.1, read as the reverse complement.
CATAACAAAAAGTGAATTATCTACCATGCCTCTTTAAAAATTAGATTTAGAATATGTGAAAATTAATTGTTTGTTATTCACTGATTTTATTCTGATCAGAAGTGTGGGATGTGTGGGAGGAGAAATTAAAACTAGAACAAGTTTCTGTGAACACAATGGAAACAGAACTAGGAAAGAGAGCCTTGACACCACTAGTGGATCCAGACAACCTAAAAAATGAGCAGGCCATATGTTATCATCATATAAGTTGTCAAATGAGAAGGCAGGCAGAAGCAACACTGATTTCCTTTTGTGCAACACATAAATGGCCATTTCTTGACAGCAATGCCTGCCAGCTGGCTTAGGTGGACAGCAGACTGAAGGTTGTGTGGACACAGAAGCTAGACATGATTTTTATGTGGGGATTGTGTTACTCTGTGATTTTTTTTTTTTTTTTTTATTCAGAAGAAACAATCACATACCAGTTTTAAACCTTAAAAATTCATACCTTCAGGCCAGTACTGAGTGGGCTTAAGCAGCTACAAAAAGTGGTGTGTGGTCATCAGAATCAGGAGACCAGGAAAATAATTTCACTAGCCTTTCCATGTCTTTTTCTAAAAGAACAAAACTGATAGCTGAGTCATATGTTAATATACTCCTACACTGATGGCACATAAAGGAGCATGGTCTGGATAAAAAAATGTACATAGATTATAATTCTCCTAGGACCCTGAAGAAAATTCCTTTTATGGCCCCTTAAAGCCATGGGAAATATTTCTTCTACTGGGTAATTTCCAAGATTTTCAGCCTTTTATTCCTCAGCTTCTGGATTGTGTTGCGATGAAGTATCATGACCAAAAGATTCCAATCCAATGTTATTTCAGGACAGATCCCCTCACTGGTGATTTTACTGGTAACAAGTTTCTGTCTTCACTTTAAAACAAAACAGAATCTCAGAGTAGCACATACAGAGGTTTTTAACTCAGTAACATTCACAATTAGGCAACCCTCTCCCTCTTTTCAAGAGAGGAGGAAATGATGAAATATTAACATGTTCTGTTGCAGCTGTGCCTTTAGAAGTCAGTGTCTATCCCACAATCTGCCCAAGCAAACAAAATAATAGAAAACATTTTAAAAATATGGTAGTCACAGTAATTATGGAAGATAAATGTTTGCATCTAAGCAGGAGTGTCAAGATATTTACCTTTCTGATTGCCAGCAGCAAAGTAATCTTTAATTGATCTCTTAAATTAATTTTCTTGTAAATATAATTTTCCTCCTGAATGATCAAAAAAAATGACACTGTAGTTTCTCATCCCAACAAAATCAAAGCCAGTAAAACATGTAAACACACCATTTCTTAGGTAGTATTACCATTCGATTTTCACAAACATTCCTTTAGGTCACAATTAATTATTAAAATCTTTCTCAAACCCAATTCTATTAAAATTATTCTTCACAGATTATTGCTTTTTTTCTCTCTCTCTTTTCATGGTTTATAAAACCATGCTGCCAGATCCAAGTTGACACCCCTGGCAGCAGCCACAAGCAAGAACTTGATTTTCATTTAGTTCTTCACCAGAAAAAGAGACAGACCACTCAAGGTGAGAATAGAAGTGCAAAAGACCCAAGTAAAGCTACATAATAAAAGCTTTACACAATTTATACTCTACCAGCTTACAAAAGAAAGTCTTATGATCTGGAACTTACAGGCAGGAGAGCACAAAGCACTGCAACAAAGGAAATTGCTATTTGCAGCCTCAATCCTTTTTGGACCACATGCCCCCATTAAATGTCTTGTATGACTTCCCTTTTTGCTTACCTGAAGTCCTGATAATTTTGCTAATCTCCAGGAACTGAATGCAGTTAGCAGCCAACAAGGTCTCTGTTTCCATGCCCTGAAAAATCATGTCATTTTTAACAAGTCATATGTAAAAAGCAGCCCAGGGTGGTGAAAAGAACAATGTTGCTCGGTTTATTTGAGGTTGTTTGGCCCTTTTTTTTTCTGATCTTTGCCATTAATTAGAAAGGCCCTGAAATTATAAGACAACTGGGGAAAAAAAATCTATAATATTTATTTTTTTTATTTGAGAACCAGAGGCCAGCTGAGTATCACTCATGTTTCTACAGTGAACCCATACTTACAGAGTAGGAATTTAGGTTCCATATGCTTGGCTAGTCTTTAGCCAAACTTGTACTTAGGACAGAACAATAGGAAGAAGATAAAAGAGAAAACTGAAAAGAATAAAGGTGACCATTCCCAAGATGGAAACAATCATGTTTCATCTTATCTGAATGTAATTTTAAAATCTGCATAACAAAGGCTGTTCTGCTCAAAATCTTTTGCTCTTCAAGGAATTGCAAGGTTTCTTCTCATAATTCCTATGCTACAGCAGCTACTATAGAGAGACAATTCATATTTTGTTAAATATGAATTGATGGAGAAGCACATCTCTAGAGTCACAAAAAGCCCAGAAAGGTGCATGAAGGGCTCAATATCACAGCAACTCATCAGTCCCTAGCCAGCATAGGATTTCTTAGAGATCATACATACCCAAAAAAATGTTATAGCCATTTTATATAATTACTCTGAACTGAAGTTGGGACAGACTCTGAGGCTCTGTTGTTGGGTTTTTGGGATGGCAGCTTTGTTATTCCTATAAGCAAAAATCATGCACCAGTAAACAGACCCCCCAGATACAAAATAAAGAAAGAAATTATTTAACAATAGCAACACTGAAATAAAGTCTCAGAAAGTTTTTGAAGTTTATCTATGTTCATGTATCACACAGGAAAAAAAAAGCCAAAAAGACCCAACACCTGCTCTCTGTATATTAAAACAATGATGAAATAATCAGCAACATCTGGTAATGAAACTTAATAGTCTTTGCTGCACTAGTATGTTAATGGGAACAGCAATATTAATATTTGTGATGTTATTGTAACTCCAAATTTTGGACTTTATTCTTTTCCACAGAAGAGTTAGAGCCCAGGGCATGGACTCAAGGCTAGATGCAGTGTTCGAAACTTCTGTCAACTTCTTGTGTGACTTTGTGCATATTGATTTATTCTTCTAGTTTTTTTTTTAATTTATCAGTTTTTATTCTTTCCTCTTGTCATTTATTGTTGTTTATAGATCACCTCATTGCTTATAGATCACCTCATTTCATAAAAACTGATTATCATTGCAACAGAAAGTTTCACAATGTTTCTAAAAATACTATCTTTCTTAAAGTCTAGGGAATGCTTCTTATTAGAAGACTACAGCATCTAAAACAGCCACACAAGGTCGCTTAAGGTATCTGCAAGTGTGCTGCAATCTGAAGCAACCAAGTGAATGCAACATTAATATCTTCAAGAGAAACTCCAAGAAAAAATACCTTGATTGAAGGAAAAGGTATATTAGTCCAGGCTTATCACCATGTAAACACAGATCAGAGTTAGCCTGAAGTACAGACCATGGAGCATTCCTCTTGACATGCCCCAGGCTCTCATCTGTCCCTGATACTCACTTGTCCCATTTAGTCACACCTTGCTCTGAATAGGCTATAGCCTAAAGCCAGCAGAGTGGGATTTCTGCTGAGTTGTCCCAGTTTTCTATTAGATCATTGGCTCCTGGAGAGACTGGAATGTTAATGGTTAATAACTCAAAACATTTGTCCATTTGCTGGGCCAGGTTTGCACCACCCCACACAATTGAAAAGAAGGAGGAAAGTTTTGGGGTGAGTGGTGGTGAAACTTCTGATCCTCACAAGACAGAGGGCGTTCCCATGTAAACCTAAATTATCCTGACCCACTGAACTTTCTGTTTTGTGGGCTTTTCTCTACCCCCAATGCATCAAGTCTGTGATCATGGCCATTAGACAACTAAATGGCAATAATCAAATCTCCTTGCTGGTGGTGGTATCTTCCTATTCTTATCCTTTCTTTGTTTGTCTTTCTTTTCCCTTGCACATTTTCTTAAATGTTATTTTCATGCTTTTTTAGTGCTATATTTCTGTGGATAATTAATCTTAAACAAAACAGCTACACATTGGCTTTCCATTGCTACCAAATTGTTCTAAAATAAATCCTACATATCTATATATTAATAAACACTGATCATCCAGTGTTTATTATCACAGAATTACTTGGTTTGCAAGGCATCTCAAAGATAAAGATCCAATTGCCTTATCAGGAGCAGGGCCACCTTCCATTAGACCAGGTTGCTCAAAGCCTTATCCAACCTTGGCTGTTCCTTCTTGTCCTATCATTACATGTTCTTGTAAATTGTTCCTCTCCAGCTTTCTTGTAGGTTCCCTTCAGTACTGGGAGGCTGTAATTAGGTCACTTTGAAGCCTTCCATTCTCCAGGCTGAACATTTTCTTAGCTTTCCTAATAGGACAAGTGTTTCATACCCCTAATCACCTCGACAGCCCTTCAGCCATTATGAGCTATCTGCAGTATGGTTCACTTTCTGTGTATTCAGTCTTTCAGTGTTTTTTAAAATTCTGTTCCTCCTACTCCAAGCACAGAGGGTGAAGTCTCCAGGAGGTGACTGCTCATAATGTCATAAGGTGTTAGAATCAATTGTTAATAACTTCAATATTTTCTTTTCTATTATAAGAAAGGAAAAAAAAAAAAAAAAGAAACCTCACTTTTCCTAAAGAGGATTATTTATTTCAATGTATACATTTGATATTTTTTTAAATGAAAACTAGCATGACAGAAATTTTGCTTTCTGGCATGTGATAGAAATGGAATATTCCCAAATGTAGCCGATTTCTTTTCCCCTTGATCAATCCACCTTGAAAGATGTTCTACATTACTTACCATTGGCAATGAGTGCATGATGGCATAGAATATTGGCATGTTTGTCACAGATACTGCTCTGCACCATGGATCCATGCCCAGTTTTAAATTGTCTAGCATCCTGATTACAAGTGTACCAAGTACCCTGATCAAGGTGATTCTACTATGCAATTTAATCATTTAAAGCTGGGCTTGCTTCCATGGCTTCCATAGTCAGTTTCCGTAAGTCCTGTGACAGTGCCAGAAACATATGTCAGGGGATAAGGTCTAGATACAAAATCATTTTCTCAGGGACATTTCTTAAACCACTATTTCACATTTTATTGCTAATGCCACATACTAAGCCACAATTAACCCTGAAACCCCCTCTCCAAGTATGTACAGAAATTTATCTGTTCTCATTAATTCATTAAGCAGTAATGAATTAATTTATCTATGTTTCCCTCTGTTCTCACCAAGGTGATATATGAACAACTTTTCAGATGCCTAATTATCTTCTGATCCACTCTTTGCCAAACAAATAATGTTAAGAGCTCCACTTCTTACTTGCAAATATGGAGTCTCCCACTCTGTTCTCATGAACTCCTTTAAGACCCATTCCACAGCTCAAATCTGAAAGGGCAAAACCCAGCAGCACTATTTCACCAAGCGGTGTCTCAAAGGTTTGTTGGAGAAAACTATCCTTTGACTAAGGGATACTCCAGGGATAAAAGAGAAGAAAAGTTGTAGCAGCATGCCATGAAAAAAGACATTTTCTCCTTTTCAGTACAGGATAATTTGTCAACCTTCTCTCACGTTAAGATAAGGGTTAGAAAATGCCAATAGTATCAGCATAGGTTTTGTATAGCAAGATAATAAAATTCCTACCTGGATCCTCATCCAGTGCTAATGTGCATGGTTTATCAGTACAGATGCTCTAGAAGTGCATCAACAGCCTTACAGAGGTCTTCAAGATCACTGCATGTCCTCCTCTGACTGCTGAGTCTGCAGTATGTTTCTGTGTGAAATCTCACTCCAAACTGCATATCTGTGAGGGTCAGGTGAACCAGTTGATCTGCAGGCATTTGCCCACCCACATCAAAACATCTGTAGTGTTTGAACAGAAATGACTGGGAACCACAGCAATACAGGGTAAGGATTGACATGTGTTCAAGTCCACTCTGAATGAGAAGCTAAAAGCAGTTTCTGATCTACTTGTGCACATTCATTTGTACCTTTAGCTGTGATAGGATAGCCCTGAGTGGAACACTTATGGCAAGCAATGCACTATCAATATACAACACATGTACTGAGGCCAATCTATACCTGAAAGGAGCATGACAACTTTTCTGCAGTTGGTGCAGCTGTGTCTTTGCAGCGGTGATGGATTCAAAAGAAAAAAAGTCTGTAGTAATTCCAGACCTATTGCTGCTGTGCATGGAGCTCAGACATTTCCAGGACCATCACTTAATACTGCCCAGCAGCTGTTGCCTTAGTTCCTCACATCCTCTTGCTTTCTGTGCATTTTATCCCCCTGAGCAGACAAGAAGCAGAAGCAGGTGCACCACTGTCAGTTCTGGTGCCAGCACCCAAAGCAGAAGATTCCAACAGGGTGTATTTGCTGTTCTCTTTCCTCAGGCAGGGCGATGGGGTCACGGCCTCCTGCACCAATGCCATGGCACTGCTCTAACTGCTGGGGGAAAACAGAGGGTTGGAAGAGGAATCTTGTTTTTTAGTTCCATTTCTCCTTCTGCGTCGTGTGATAAAATGAAGTGCGACACTGCAATGTCAGCTTCCTGCATATAATCTGGATGCTGATTTTTAAAGTAACATTTTTAAAGTAGAAGAAACCATGAAAATTGCCCACAGCTCTGAGATTTCATTCAGAAAAGCCAAGGCTTTTGTTTTCTCTAGGCAGCTGACTCATAGACTTTTGCCCTACTCTGCATTTTAGAGCAAACTGCTAGGTTTAGGAATTCCTCATCTCTTCTTGCAGTTGCCCTTCCTCTTGCAGTATATCTTTCCTGTGCAATGACAATTTTTAATCCATCAACTATAGTCCTAGAAAAAGAGAAACCGTTTCCTTAGCATTTCCTGCAGGTAAAAGCAGTCAGAAAGAAGCTGTAAATGTGGGGTTTTGCTGAACAACACTAGCCCTAACTACAGCATAAAGAAACATTAAGCAGGAGAGAAGAAAGAATAAGATCAAGAACACCTGTGGTCCCAGTTCCATTTCCTGAAGTTCTCGATGGTACTACCATCACAAGGGGCAACAGAAGGGACATCAAAACACATCTCCCAAAGTCATACAGCAGGCAGAAGTCAGTACAGGTACTAACAAAGCCAAGGTTCCTAGGGATGTGTGCTTTATCCCTGAATTTCCTTATGGGTAAAAAGCAAAAGCCCCAGTCAGTGCTTTCTCCATGGCTGGAGATTTTTAAATGCTGACTATGTGTGGCTTCTGTTCTTCAAATGCCATATTACGGTCAAGACCACAACTTCTCTATTGGGTCTCTTCTCAATGCACATACCTATCTGTTGGGTTTCTACTTCAGCACCATAAAAATACAGCTGGCTTCAAATCTTTACAACCGAATCAAGACAAATGTAAGAAGCAAAATATGTCTGCATTGGATTCATTTATTCAGGAAACCAATGTTAACATATTAAAAGGAAAAAGTGCAGACTGCTGATACTCCTACCTGTAATTAATGCTCAATTATTTCCACAAGATCCCTTTCAGACAGTCCTATATAGGAATTTTGCAGGTGGGAAACCGTGGCAGCAAAAGTCTTTCTAAAGCAAGATAATGCCATTTACTGCCATGAATAAAAGGTGAAAATTACTTGCTCCAAAACTGTTGTAGAAGAGGTATCACTGTTTTGTCAACACTCCTCAGGCTACAACATTCCAACTTTTATGAAGGAACATTAAAGTCACCACTAATCAAAGCCTCTTGGAATTATCAATCACCTGAAAGATTTTATTCTGATTTCTACAATCTTCTATTAGATCTCATGAGCAACAGAAGCCAGACAATAACTGAATTTATAGAAGAAAACAGTCTGAAACTGTTTTCAGAGGTGATGTTTCACGCCTATGACAGTCATCTAGAAAAGTGTAGTGCCAGTACACTATCTAAAGCTTTGAGTTCTCTCTAGTTTTGACTTACTCCCATAAAATAAAAGTTTAATAATTAAAGTTCTCCCACAATCTTCCTCTTAGTTTATCTTTCATTGTAATACTCAAAGGTTTTTCTGGCAACACACACGGTACCATATATTCAATACTAGTGTCTTCTTTAAGTTAGACAATTTGATATTACTAAATTGTGTAGAGCTTGCACCAAACACGAAACATCCTTCAGAGTAATAGAGCAGCATGCTCCAGGTTTCAGAAAGATTTCCTTATGTTTGTCATCAGCCATGTAAGCAAATACTATATAATACATCAGCCAGGCTAGCAATATAGAACACACAAGAAATCCAGCCTACATTTACAGACTCACATGCCTGTGCAAAATATATGCATTCAAGAAGTTATTCAGAAGTCAGTCATATTCAAGATGACAGGGGAAATAAAAAATAGATTTTTTTTTTTTATTAAAGATATGAAATAATATTACAGTATTGTAAAACATTGCCTTTTGTTCCACTCTAACTGTACTGGGCTGAATTTTTTACTGAAGAAAATACCTTTTAAAAGAGACAGCTTAAAGCTTTGCTTCTGAGTTCCCCATAGTGCAATACATTTATTCACTCAAGTGCTGCAGGCCAAATGCCTTGCCTAGCTCCAAAGGAACTCAATGGGATCTTTGGTTTATATGATACAGACAATCAGGTGATCACATAATTTGCAACAACAGTGTGGCCTGCAGGTCTTTCCTGTACCAGTGAACAAGGCAGCCATCCAACCTGCTAAACAGGCAAGGCTCCAACAGCCTTCAAAGTGTGCAGAGCCCCAAAAGCAGCAGCATCTTTGGCACTGTCAAATCCTCCCCTATATTGCACAGTGACTGGAATGGAACAGCAAAACCCTTCCACACCAAACCTGTGAATCCCCTGAGGCACTTTTAGAACAAGCAAACAAGCTGATATACCTATTATAGCATTTCCACAGAAGTTGTAGGCATCTAGAGAAGAGAGAACAGAAGCTAGCCAGCTGCATTTCTGGTATGTGATGGGGACAGATCTGGTGAGGGAGAAGAGAGCAATCTGACAGCACCATGTGCACAATTCAATTGTCTTTGTTTCTGCCTCCAGCACCACTAATACCAGACCGAAAGGAAAAAACCAGAGCTGTCCTAACTTGTAATCCCAGCCACTTCCAGTATCAGCCAAACCATGCTCGGGGCTTCCTCACAGTCTCTTGTTTCCTTGTGACAATTTTTCTCTTGACTTGCCACTTCACCTTTCTTATAGCTTTGAATCTGCACTGTGACATAGTGTAGGCTCTCCTCACATTAAATAAAGAAAAAGAACCTTCTCTGCCAAGGGCAAGGGAGACTGATAGTTTCCTTTAGGAAAGTCTGCATAGCATATGTTAATTTTACTTAAAGTGAGGGCAGAGGAAGACGCTTTACATGTGGACAAGAATTTATGGCAGTGCTCTGTTGTGCTGTCATCCTTGGGCAAGTGCATTGCACCAGCAGCTACAGAACATCTACTGCCCCAACAGCATCAAAGAATGCAAGAGGAGAGAGTTTACCAGCAGTCTTGTCCACTGAGGAGTATAAGACAGCACAGAGTGGGAGGAGGAAGAAGGAAAAGAAAACAGAGATCTCTTATTCTGGTGTCTTGTGTGCTTTCATCTCACTATTCATGTCAAAAGCTGCATCTGCCTTGGTGTGCTTTTCCAAAAGAAGGCTCTCTAGAGCTACTCTGACAGCTTGCTCGTTTCATCAGAGCTGCCAAAACACATTCCAGAACCACAATGTGGGGGAGCAGTAAGACTAAGAGGAACAGATACAACAAAAGGAAGGAGGCCATTAGAAAGTGGTAAGAAAAAAAGGAACAAATAGTTCTAAGCAAAATCGCATGAAATAGAGAAAGGATGCTAAACAGTAAAAAGAGAAGACTGAAAATACTGTTCTCTAGCTAGCACAGTGGCATGTTCACATCAGGAAGGATGCTCTTATACATAAGGCATGGAACAAAGAACCAAGATACGTGGGTTCAGCTTTCATCTCTGACAGATTTTCCTATCTGATCTGACCAGAGACATCCATCTCCCTGTTTTTGGTTCTGTGGCTGCAGAACACCCTTCACTTCTTGGTGCTTCTCTCTTAATGGAGAAGAACTGGCTCTGAAACTGTGAGCGGTGTCTGCCTGGTGGCAGTGGCCATGCCCTTGCTATCAGAGAAGTGGAAGGCAGGAACCTGCAGGCCATGTCCACTGTTTGCCACAAGAACCCATATGCTGCAGGCATGTTATCTAGGCCAGCTGTGGGGCTCACTCTCAAGTGAAAAACTTCAGACCTACCACAAGTTCTGGGGTTAACTCCATGGTTCATTTTCTTGCTGTTTGAAACTTCTTTTGTCTAAACAGCAGCATCCAGCCACGCCATTAGATGCACACTGAGGTCTCGTATCCACTGTGTGCCACAGAAAATAACCTAAAAGATAAGACAATCCCCAGAAAGGCCCAGTCCCTTTTCCATAGGTGTTTTTGTCACCTGAGCTCAAGCTGTCTATGCACACAGTGTACACACAAGAGCTTTTCTGCTACCTTTCTAGGCCTCTCAGCTAATAGCCACTGCACATGCGAAGGGTTTGTTATTTAAAACTAACAGAAAGCCGGAAATAAAGACTGAACTGGAAAATAGACAGCAAAGAATATGTACTTTCTAACAAAACAAAACAAAAGCAAAACAAAACAAAACAAAAAAAAAAGAAAAAAGAAAAAAAAAGTGCACCTAGGTCAAAATCTGACTTCTTATACTGAAGAATTTATCACATAGAATTTTCTCTCAGGTCATATTTATTAACAAAAACTATGTAGGTATCACCACAAAAGCCTCCACAGCTTGTTGTGTCTTTGTCAGGAAAAGGCACTTGCCAACAAGCCAAAGTACCAAAGTATGGTGTTTCTTCACAGCACTGATCTGTTCAGCCAGCATATCCTTACCCGGCCAAGCTCAGCTTGCTCCCTCAAGCTGCCATGTCTCACTACCTAAACATCTCTGTGGCTGTCTCACAGACTCCTTCCAACAAAAGAGGGCCTAGCATTGGTCATGGTATTTCTGATGCAGCTTGACAAGTACAAAATAGAGGAAAACAATAATTTCCTTTGACTATCTAGCTATGCCCTATAAACACATTATGTGCCTTTCAACTCACAAGATGTCATAAATGGTGTTTCAAAATTTGCCAGTATATAGCTACCTCCTAGTTCTCCCATAGTATATTTTTCTTCTCTTTCTGGGGTAGTTTGTTTGGTTTTTGTTGGGTTGGGTTTATGTCTTTTTTTTTTTTCTTTTTTTTTTGGTGGTCTTGGGTTTTGGTGGCTTTTTTTCTGTTTTTTTTTTTTTGTTTGTTTGTTTGGGGTTTTGGTGTGGTTTTTCTTTTAGTTTTTAATTTGCTGTTGTTGTTGTTGTTTGAGGGTATTTTGTTTGGTTTTGGTTTTTTGAGTTTTTGTCCCTTCCTTTTGGTCCCTCTTTGGTAGTACTTACACCAGCTTCCCCTACTAATACCATTCTGAGGCTAAATCTTTGTGGAAAAATTCAGTAAAAATGATACAGCGATTTCTGAACTGACAAGTAAGAATACATTACTCCAACCAATCTGAAAAAATTTGACAGGTTCTGCTTTGCGTCAAAAAAATACTTTTTCCTATCCTTATGAAAGACTGCCAAAGTCTGGTGGCTTAAAATACATCAAAATGTCACAGTTCATACACACTCAGATAAAATCCAGCAAACAAAATCTCTGAGGGTTCTGTCTGAAGTGGACACACCTCATTTTCTTGCAAAGTTTAGCACTCCCTGAGCTGCACAGCTCTAGGTAGATGCATACAACTGCCATGGAGATCCATGTGGTAGTAGCTTCAGGTGAGGGTGGGTTTGCATTACTCTGGCAGAGACTATTTTGAGAAAATCACTTGGGAAAACCTCTCCATGCAGGCTTAAGGAAAAAAAAAAAGCCATGAACTCAACAGGAGGAGTTATACAAGACAAAGCTTGTAATTTAGATATGATAGGGTGAAAAATAGTAAAGTTAAATATAGTTAAGAAAAGTTTATTTTTACTGACAGACCTATGAAATTCCTTAGTCATATTCTGACAGATGTAGCTGATTGTCAGGCTTGGCTGGTAGCAAAGGCTTCTGCATCTTTTTTGTAAACAACTCTCTGCTCAGACTGCTTACAGCAGCGAGACAAGCCCATCTTCTACTGGAAACATAAAATGTTTATCCACCACCTGCTAGGAAGGCTTTTGTTACTTGAAATTTATCTTTTGAGCTCTGTGGAAAGCAAGCATGTATTTTAAATGTATTTTCAAATAATGAAGCAGTTTTGATGCCTTAAAACATGTTTTCTTCAAAATAAATAACAGATTTTATCACTTGAATTGACTTTTAAATTCTTGTAAAAATGTTCAGGATGAAGCACCCTAGAGAGAATAAGTTTCTCAATTCCCAGAAAGCCAGGCTGTAAATCCCTTACTGCCAATGGCAAACAGCAACTCATATGAATAATGCTGTGAGCACTGGTAAGAGCAATTCTTCACTGATGGGAATTAAGCTTCCATTTTTCTAGCTCAGTATAGCACAAAATGGTCACCATCAATGGATGTTCCCTATGACATTCTTCAAAGTGAGCATCAAATATCCTTCTGGAAACATCTCTCAAGGAAATCCAAACAAACCAAATCACCAAAAGTCACCATTTACTGCAGCAAAAGTTAGGTGCCCTTTTAATGGAAAACCATATATTGATAAAAGGCTGCACTGGCAATTTTATTTTACAGAAGCCTGGAACCAAACATCACACACTATACAAGCAACATAAAGCAGTCAGCAGCAATTAATGCTGGTCAGTGTTGACTTGGGCTGAAGGTGAGCCAGGCACTGTGGGAACAGGGCACTCTCAGCTCTCCTACTAAACCCCAGCAGCGATTGTCATTTATAATGGGAGCCTGGCTGTGGAGAATTTGGAAGATAAATAATGGCATACCAGCAAGCATTTATCAACAACAACATCATTAAAGCACTGGGAAGGGACATTTTTTAGAAGTCTTCATTAGCCCTAGGAGAATTCATCCCTGCATATGGCAGCGCTGTTAAAAAGAATAGATCAGTGGATTTTAGAGCAAGAGAACATTGCTAACAATTGTCTGACCTAAATATACAAAATCACATCCACATAAAATACTCTAAAAATAATGCTACTAAGTTCAAATAATCCAGCATTCAAAATTCTCAAAATGGCAGTACTAAGGTTGTCTGCATGACCTTAACTCAGCAACCCTTAATTCAGGCTCCTCAGCATGACTGCAGAGAATGGACAAGCCTCCTTAAATAGGTAGCTAATCAGCTGCTACTTTTGCCCTTGTATCTCAGAGCAGCAGCGAAGGCTTGCCACAAAAACACAGCCCCAGGACTGTCTGTCATTTCACAGGTCATTAGAGCCCCAGAGCAAGGCTCTCAGCGACCCCAGGCTGTGACACTCACAGGGCATTCAGAAACACTATTTCGAGGCTGAGACTGAAGGAATGAGAAAAACATAGACCAGATATTTAGAGTCCTTTTGAAACCTGCCTGCTATTTTAAGAGTCTAACTCAAAAATTTAGAAGCTCTGCATCACCGCTTTTAGTTGCACCTGTAGTCCTTTACAGGTAAGAAAACACCTACTTCTAGTTGTACACAAAGGAGCTTGTGTCCTAGCAATGATACATTTTGCAGGAGCAATCTCATAACTACACTCTAAAAGAAATCTCACACTTAAGTTTTCTCTGACCTCAGTGGTCCACTGTGCTAATATTCTTACCAATAAATACAAAGGCCAGAGGGAAAGGTGGTGTAGCAGCCCTCTCCTTTATCACACTTTAGCACTGGTCATAGTGTTCACATCAGGCTGAATAGCTGTGGGTTTCAAAGTATTCTTTCCTCAAATGGGTTTGTGTACATCTTTGAGCAATATTCTCATTCCATTAAATAAGCTTTTTTGTGAGTAGCCACAGATACCACCAGCAGGACTGCCCACTAAAACAGTCTTTGATACCACAGTGTCAGCACAATTAACTTTTGTTTCCAGAGCATCCAACTCAAAACAGACTCATATGTTCTGCCTTCCAGATGGAATAAAGCAAATACTAAACCAGGAAAAGGGAGTCCACTTTGAATCATCCAGTATCCCTCAGAATAACCTAATCTGAACGCAGAAAGAAGAGTATTACAGCTCAGAGGAAGGACAGAAGAACATATTTCTGTAGAAGAAAGACAAGTAGCAAACATCTGGTTCTTTAAGTCAGTTTGATAATTGAAACATTTCATATATGAACTTGATACCTCCCAAGAATCCATCCCTACTGCACAGCATAGGGCCAGGCAGAGCCACCCCAGCCAGCAAGCCTGCCCTTTCCAAACAGTAAAACAAGCAGCCAGCACACACAAGAAATGCCAATTGCTGTTTTGGATCAGGTGCTGGTAAAGCCAGCAGATCAAGGCTCTACTTTTCCTAAGGCTGGAAGCTGCCAGAAAGCTCCATTCTGTCACTCCTTCCCCAGCCCATGGATCTAGACAAGGCAGATCAAATTTTTTTAACCACAGGGAGAGCTACACCAGCATTCTTGCAAAGACTTGAGATTGCCTGCCTTGCCACCTGGTTTCTGACTGTATTCATGAAATCTAATCCTCCAAGCTGCTGTACTGAAGAGGATGGGATTTGTGAAGGCTTTGAAGACCTCGGGCAGGTAATTCCTGAGGTAATTCTGAAAGCAAAACAAAGTGACAGTCTGCTTCCTGATCCGTTTTTCTAGGAAAATTACATTTTACGGCCAATTCTGTCCTTACACACTGACTATAAAATTATTAGCTGACTCAACTCCATTTTATGTGAAGGATTGAGAAGGATTGCCTCCAGCCCTTGTCCCTTTAACTCTAATTATCAAGTGTATACCAGATTAAATTCAGAATGAAGTAGCTGGGTCAGGCAATCTACTTAAAGTTTAATGGAAGTTAATGATTCATTGATCAAACTCATTTATGTCTAATTAAACCCTTCCTGCATTATAAAAGACAAGGGGGAAGTTTTACAATGCACCTCGTTCCCCTTCACATAGTGGATTTGCTGCAGAACTCCATGGAAAATTCACAGCATCTGCCTTTCGTGAGTGCATGATTTGGCAACAGCATGGTGGATTTAAAAGTATAATTATCTTGGATGACTTCAGCAAATGGATGGGGTTTACACAATGCTGGCTGGTTTATACAACACTAATATCCAGCTGCACACAGCCAGACTGAAAACTGAGCTTGTATGCACCAGCACTGGCACAATGGTGGAGTCCAGGGAGCGTAATAATAACCAGGCCTGCATGTGGATCTCAAGTGTGAGCCCCACTGGAATGAGGCAGCAGTGATGTTAAGCCTGAGACAGGGAGAAAAGCTTCCTATTGCATGTGAATGCACCTGCATCCAAAAAAGGGAGTCTCTGCTCATGCTTCAAAATTGGCAAAGCACCCAAAGCATGGCACAGGCAGGGTTCAGCATTCACACATAACCAAGAGTGACAGGCAACCCACTGCGATGCTCAGGATTTATTCCTTCCTCCACTGACTGTGCCACTTCCTAGATATCATCTTGTATATAATGATGTGGCCACAATACAATGCCCCTACTGAGGGTATATCCACCAGAATATTAATTTTGTCACAATTATTCAAGACAGTATAATTAAATAGGAATACCATGTCCTACTTATATATATATCATTTTTTTACACAATTTAAAATTTATATCATTAATGTAAAGAGTGAAAGATTTTCTATACCCTGGCAGTCTCAGGCTGCCAGGATATAGAAAGAATGCTTTACTTTTTTCTCTGTAATTTGAAGTTACTGGTCCTTCACATGTTAGATAGGACTACAGATTCTTTAAAATTATCTTTTCAAGACTTTTTAGATGTATAGATCCATAAGATGGTATACTGATATAGATTACTGTGAAGAAATAAAATTAAATGCACTGTAATAATTTTCCTTCTTCAGTAGTCTACATCCCTATCACTCCTCAAGTGTCTGAGTAACACAAGATAAAGCCAACTGGCCTTGCAATTTGTTGAATAGTTTTAACAGTTTTGCATTGGAGCAAATGGTTTTCATGTGATGGCAGGATACTTTTTCTATCTCCCATGTTATTCTAGTTCTTGGTGTTTTGCAAATCTGTATAGATGTCTAAAGATAACCTGTTGACCTATTCCTTCTGCTTCTTGCTTGCTAAGTAACAGTGGAGCATAGGTTTCACTGTCTTCAAAACTACATTCCTACTGCATTCCTGATGATCCAATATAGCTGTCCTTTAAGTAAACAAGTATTTCCACTTAAAAATACTTAATATGGTGTTAATATGAATTGTTGCCTATATATTAAGTAGATACCAACTCCCAGTTAATATATGACTTGTCCCAAAGAACCACTTTCAACCTGACCAGCTGTAGTTCATGCAAGTCTTTTAGAAGCAGCAAGTTGCTTCTTTAGTACTTTTTTGCTTGTAACTCTTTACACCATCCTTTCCAATCCTGGCACACCAGAAAAACGTGGCATCCTGCACTCTGCTAAGTTGCAGATGAAACAGGCCTTCGGTAGCATTTACTTTCATTTCCAAAATGATTTGCTATATATATAAAATGGTTTGATTTTGGACAATTTTCTTTGACAAATCCTTAACAGTTTTAACTCAGTTTAACAGTGGTGAGTGGTTGTTGTTTTATGGCAGTAAGGCATGGCTCAATTTCTATTTGACAGTAAATTGTACAGACCAGCTATGAATACACTGAATTTCATTCTCTCAAATGGTACTGTTTGGCACTCTATTTTTGCCCAAATATTTTATTTTTTTATCCATAACTGTTCCAAGAAGTCAGTCAGTTCCCAGAAGTCTACGGAGAGCTCTGTAATAATGAGGCTGTTTGTATAATTTGCAGTGGAAAGGTTATTTCCTTTTTTTTTTCATGAGGTCTGTTGGGAATGGCTTGTATTTTCATTGTTTCCTTTTGCCATTTGGACTGCATTTAATTTAACTGCAATTAAATCAAATGGAAAGTGTAAATTAATTTAGCTGTTACTGCAATTAATTCTATGATCTCTGAAAGACTTAGTCAAGTCTGACTGGTATATGGCCCCTCTGGGTTTCCAGAGACAGACTTTGATTCCAGATTGGTCATGCATATCCTTTGGGGTGGAAAAAGGAGTTCTTGGTGACCTAGGCATTATGACCCAACCACCTCTATATGTGCCACAATATACACTCAATTCGTCTTGATATTTCCAGCAGCCTTGAAAGACAGATGGGATTTAACTTAGTTGCCAGACCATTGAGGGAGGATGATGCACATGATTATTTGTAAATCTTTATTTTGTAGATTTTTTCCAATTGTTTTCAGTACTAGTCTCATGTCTCACTCATAACTCTTAAATAGCATGAAAACTAGAGGGGAACCACACAAAAAGTGAAAACAAGAACATATAATAAGAATAACATATAAAAAACCCCATATATATAACATATAAAAACATATATATAACATATAAAAAGAATTAATGAGGGAGAAACACAGCCCAGAAAAATAAAATCAAAAGAGGAATACACAAAATGAATTACAGCTGGCAAGGAATATAAAAGGTTTCAAGGAGAATTTCAGTGATTGCATCAGAAACATTCTATACTTTTACTGAATATAAGAGAAAAACCAGAAAAAAATATGTGCACTATATCTTTGGAACAACAATAACATATGACACAGACAAGATTGAAATACTGACATTTACTTTTTTTTTTTTTTTTTTTTTAATGACACAATTGATAATAAAGGAGAGATGAACATGGACCAAAATAAGGAAAGGACATCTTTAAAGTATGAAGACAAGATAGATATTTTCAATATAGCTGGACCTGAAAAAGCTCCCCCTAAAGAATTTCAGGAACTGGTGAAAGCCATCCTTAACAATTCAGAGGACAAAAGTGTCTCTCAGAAACAGAGAAAACCAAAGCTGCACCAGTGTCTGTCAAAAATAACATTTTAATATGTATTAATTGAATTTTTGCCAGTGCTTAGGAAAATTCCAGCAAGAAATACTTAAATTATTAGTTACTATGACCAAGACAATAGGCTAATAAAAAGCAATAATAGAAAAGTGATAAATTATATTATGCCAGATTTGTTTGGTATATTTAGTAGGATTACTGGCCTAGATGATAAGGAGAAAGACATAGATATGACATTTATGTTATCTACCTAAACTTTTTCACATACCTGCATGATATTCTCACATCAGGAAAATAAAATTAACAGGAAATGTCAGTGCATGAATACCTGATTTTAAAACACACTCATGTCCTAAGTCAGAATTTTCAGTCTCAAGATGGGATTTGGATGGATCTGCAGTGAATCCAGTGCTAGTCAGTATTTTCAATAATGATTTAACATGAAATAAAATTATATTTAAAGTATTTAGTTTGGTCCCTTGATGAAGAGGATTGTTAGCATCTCAGATATCAAGTCAGAACCCTTGAAAAACACAAATAATTGTAGGAAAACTTAAATTGAAAGGGACCTCAAGACACCTTTAATCTAATTTTCTGCACAAAGGATCAGATGAAGTTTCTCAAAAACATTTTAAAGACCTGACTGGCCAAAAACAAGTATGGAAACAGCAGAAACTGCAGTTACAACCTGCCAAAGGCAATCTGTTGCACTGCCCTCACTTTGAAAAAGTTTTCTCTTATATTCAGGCTCAACTGTTTTTATTTCCACTCACATCCATAGTCTGTCATCCTCCCACCTCTGTGAAGAGTCTGACTCTTTTCTTCTTGATGACTTCTTCATTGGTGTCGAGAGGGATCTGCCAGGTTTCCACAGTAATTCTCCCATTTAAATGTAGCTCTCCTTCCTCTCAATGCTCCCACACTATCCTAACGAGAAAACACGTAATAAAAAAAGATACATGTTTAGATCTGGGAAGAAACAGTTAAATGCACAAATACAAAATGAGTGCTTCACATACTAACAGGCTCTTTCACTATCTTAATATATATGGTACATGTAACACATTTGCTTGCTGTGCTAGGCACTTGTGAAGCTTTGGTTGAATTCACCCCAGAGTCCAGTCCTGAGGAAACAAAAAAAGAGAGATGCAAAAGACTATAGTGGAAATAACTTTGGATTTGGAAATTTGGTGATATGCATTCTTAGGAAAGACAAAGATATTTTCTCTCTGGAGAGAAAAAGAGAAGGCGGTGAAAGAGAATAAGACCTGCAAAAAGTGCATGGAAACAGTATTCCAGTCACTCAGTAGGTTAAAATCTTTCTTCCCATACTAAGGAAAAAAGAGCCAAGATCCCCTCTGCTCACTGTGACTACATCAAATAGAAATATTCACAGCCAAAAAATATTAAAATTATTAAAAAGACTATTAAAAAACCTCTAACTACAGTAATAACCAAGTAGTAAATTAGGCTACAAAGCAAGGCCACGGATTCTACATCACTAGCCTTTCAACCAAGGGTAGATAAATATTGCTGGCTCTGTGTCAGGTCAGAGACAAGAAAGAGATGATGTTTCATAGTGCTTTCTATTCAAAGACAGAAAATATCTTAAGTTTGATTGATGTTTCAGATAAACCCCTTTTTAAAATAAAAACTAAGCAACAACACTGCCTTATGGAACATTTTGGGGTCTTAAGGTCATTAAAGAGAGCCAATGAAACACTGGCTGTGAAAGTTGTATGGCACTTCTACAATGTGAATTTTCAGTCATTTTTCCTTAGAATTTCATTGCAGTTCACAGCATCCAATGACATTGTTTTCTTGTTAACAAAACTTTAATTTGGCTTTGACTGAGTCATCTTTTGCCTTATCTTGTCTAACCTATATTACTCATTTATATTCAACAGTTTATCCACTGTTTAGCATTTTGGGGGTTGTAGAATGTTGTGGTATTATTCATTTTTTTACATCTGGTGCTACTCAAAACTTTACAAAAAGTTATGCTTTCTTGTTTATTCAGAGGGTTGGTTTCCTATTTTAAGTGCAGTTGCATAACATTCATATAAAAAAAATTTATTCTTTGCAACATAAGCTTCTTAAGTAAGAAAATCTTTCTTTTCTTTCCAAGCTTGCAAGCTTTAGTAGGTCTTTTATCACAGTTACTTCATATAACTTTACATAAAAATTTGTATTTCTACTTCTGCACATATCTACAGTGTGGCACAGATGATGTTTGCTCATAAAGTATTTGCACTTATGTCAACTTTTGTCCCAGTGGTCTGGAATCCCAAACTCTACAAGAGTGGCACCGAGACATTCTCCAGTTCCAGTTTTATTGAACTTCTTTAAAGTTCTACTATAAGCTAAAGGCTAATTTCTACACACATAACACTCTTACTCATTTATCTGACATATTCTTCTGGTGAATAGTAGGAAAAAAAAATTAATCTTCATGTATTTTATTTGTTTTTGTAAAAACTCCAGTTTATGATAACCATTCCTGCAGAAAGTTAGTTCACTTTACTTTTGGAAACAGCATCCAATAAAATGATATATTTTTTCAAAAAAATGTATTTTGAGGATTTATTCCTTGTCCTAAGTGTATTATTTTTTCTCACGAGGCTGAAATAAATTATCTGAAGGCTGACATTGTCTGTGGACAGCAACAGTTTTCATGATCCTTGGATGCCTTTTCTAGGGTCCAACCTGAATTTTGCCTCAATAATGGGTACTCATAAGCTACTTCAAAGCACAATAAACATAATTTAAAAAGTAAATTTTAATTATAGCTTAAGCAACTAAAAAGGCATAGATGCTCTCAGAAAGAACTGAACTATTAGGAGAAACAAAAAAAAACAAATTTTAAAAAAAGCAGTCCTGCAAAAAAGTTCATCTGAGAAGTTCACACAGTCAGGAAGAAAAGAGTAAAGAGACAGACGTACTGCTTATCACTCCTTAGGCCTGACTGCAATTAATTTCAATGAGAGTAATCAGGAGGACTTCCAAATAGTAAGTCTTCCCTTACTTCCCCTCTACATTAGGTGATATATATAATAAAAATATATCCTTTACCCTGTCAAGATTTACTACCAACTAGGAAATTATAGGGAGACACAAGAACTTTGATTAAGAGAAATAAGTGAGACAGTGAAAGAGAGTTACTATTTCATGAACTTCACTGCTAAAAAGTAAAGTATCTATGAGATGCATATTTTCTAGCAGAAGAATAGAAAAAATTAAACAAATTAAAAATGCAAGATGAATTGTAATTTGCAGCATAGGCTATCTTTGGAGTATGCTGAATATAAGCCAAGTTGAATAACCTTAATTAAGGTTTAGAGCACAACTTATAGGCAATGTTGAGTAAAATAAATATCAGTAATTTTAACAAGATAGTATTTAAATGCAAAAGTAATACGTATCCCTTAAAATATTTTTTCTTCCTTGAGGTAATTTAGCAGCTATGAATATTCATAAACTGTCACATTTAATAGAAATCAGCATGTTATTTCATGAACACTAGATTTCTAGTGTTCATGAACACTCTAGTGTTCCTAGAGTAAAGTCTGTCTTCCTACAAGTTGATATTTTCTACCCAGGCCATGGCTTCCTATCCTCAATACCAAATTACACCTCCAGTCTGCTACAAAACTTACTCTGTAGGTAAGAACCTAAAGATTCCCATCCCTGTTTTAACAAAGGTTTGCAAAACTGACTGAAAGGGTCCACCTCTTTCCAGGGTCAGAAAAGCAGCAAAATTCCATAATCTTATTTCCTGGAAGAAACAGTATATAGTTGAGAAGCTTCCTAAACTCACACCCTTTATTGCTGTCTTCCTCCCCAAGTGACTGCAGTAAATCAAATATGTACCTTGGCCAGTAAGGGAAATAAGCAAATGCACAGCAGAGTTATCAGTCCAAGGCTAAGTAAGCCTGAATCCTGTTGAACTTTGCTGGGCTGGGAGCCAGGAACTGCTTTTGTAGGAATGTACTTGTTACTGCTTCAGCCCAGACGCCCTTGCCAACCACTGTCTCTTTTTCTAAACCACTGCATCATTGCCATACACATTTCTTATAGGGGTCCTTGGACTTACAGATTCTTACCACAGTCAGACAAAAAATATGGCTGAAGTATATCACTAGTTTGTTTAAGTCCTGTAACTTTAGTGCCCAAATTTTAAAGTTGAACTATTACACCTCTGTTAAAACCATCTAGCTTCGAAAGATTTAGTGCCAGATAAGAATTTAGCCTACTCTTTGGAAGATCAGTATCATCCACAGTTCCCAAATTTCTGAAGTATTTTGAAAGATTTCAAAAGCAGGGTTTCAAGCAAAGGTGTTGCCACAATGATTAATCATCCATGTATATTATGATTTTAAACCAATTAATATTGACTATATGGAATAAAAATGGCTACTGAGTAATTAATAACCAGCTGTACTAATGAAATTATAAGGCTCAAGGCAATATTAATATTGGGTGGCTAAAATCCACAGAAAAAAACACTAAGTCACACATTAATTATGACTGAATTAATCCTATCCCTGTTGTGTCTACAGCCACATAAACAAAGGCTAAAAGACCCAGTCTGCCTTCCCACAAAGTTTCTGGAGATAGCAATTTGCTTTTTTCATATGTGTGAGCAACAGGTACAGGAGAGTTGTCCTTCCATGACAAAAAAACATAGATGGTCACAGACAGTGACAAGCAGGTAACTATCACCCTGCTAACTCCTTAATATTATTCTTTGTAGTTCCCTTTAGAGAAATGTTATTTATTGCTTTTAACATAGGAAAGGAAGAATAAAACTTCTTGTGTAAATTTTCAGCAAAGCAAAATCACAGAATGATCCAGACCTGATGTAATAGCAGCCAAGCATCCAACATGACCAGAAATATTGCAGCCAAATCAAAATCTCTTTCAAGAGATTACAGCATGATGTACTGTCGTCATGAAGCTGTGGGTGTGAGAAGTGTGTGGCATACTAAGAGGGAAGGCATACGAATAGAAAACACATTTCATGGAAAAGCTTTGTCAGGGGAGATTAAGATAACTGCTTGTGGTATAAAAAAATAGTATTTAAGTTGCAAGGCCCCACATGAATTCAGAAAAAGTTTTTGCTACAACAGTGAGAAAACTTCCTTTCTTTTACAGTCTTACAGTCGCACCATCTTGAGAATGACATTCAATCTTTCTAGATAAATATTATTGAACAATATTCAAGTTTTGTTAGTTTTATTTTGTTCAATAAAGATTTCCTGCAAAATTCTAGTGCATTTTAAAATCTTCAGCACTAAGTATGAGCAATCTTTAAACTATCACTATTTCTAGAGTGAGTTTATACCAGCTGTTTTCAGCTGGAGAACAGATTGCCATAAAGTCTTCTACAATGCTCTTAATTTTGAAAGTGAGCAGAAGGTAATCATTCTCCCCTGTCCTTTCTATTCCCAGAGAAAAGGCTGGAGACAAGAGGATATAGGAAAAAAAGAACTACAGTAAGGAGGGGAAAAAAATCTGCATGTGCTATCAAAAGGAGAAGAGACAAATCAAGAAGGGGTATTTGTGCAGTAAAAGATAGGATTACTACATAACTGATACTGGGCAAAATGACTGTAGGGGGGAAAAAGGTATTAAGTTATTAGCTTTATAAAAAAATCAGTTTCCACTTGATGTAAATTAATTAAGAAAATGCCTACATTGTACATGACAATTTAGTGAACAGGTGCCCACCCTCACCAGAGAGATTAAATTCATTTTAGAATTACTAGTCTTTTAAGAAGGAAGACCACTCCTGATAATCCACTACACAGGGTTCCCAAATAAGTCCATACAGGGCTCAAAGACCCTAAGCTACAGGCCACAGTATGTGAGTCAGCTCACAAAGGATGGCCACTGCAGACATGTTATGCTAACTCATCCAGTCCTCATGGATTTGCTACTCACAAAACCCAGCAAAACTGAAAAGGCCAACTCACATTTTCTCATGTCATGATTTAGGAATGACACTCCCCAGTTTAGTGTCTCTCCCTTACCCCGCTTCCCCTGAGACTGCCCCAAACCATATATCATTCTCTTGGACTCCCCCACCCCCCTTCCCTTTTCTGCTCTGGGGATGGAGTTGAGAATTGGAGGTACGAAAAGGTGTCACAAGTCGAGATAAGAACAATTTATTTACTGGAAACAGACATGAGATAAGAAAATGAACAGTAACAACCACAATATTAATAACAAAACATGTAATTGACAGATTTACGCATAAAACTCACAACAAATACCAAACATCCCATCCCACCTGCTTTCTCCTGATCAGAAAAAGAATACCTGCCCTCCAAGAAGCCAGAGTCCCTTTTGTCCACCACTGGCAATAGCATAGGATGGTACAGAATAACATTACAGTCTTGGATGTCTCTGCACATCACAGCATACTAAAGCCTAGGAAAAACTGTAAAAGGAAATTAGGATCCCTGGGCTCAAATGATCCAGTGGGCTCAGCCTCCTTGTCAGCTGGGACTAGAGGTGGGGACCACCACACCCAGCTATTGTTAAAAAAAAATTACTTCATCCTAGCCAGAACTAAGACACCAACAAAGCAACCTCTCTCAGTGGCAGGAAGCATATAAGCTAGAATAACAAGAGCAGGGCACACAGACAGAAGAGAAAGCACCTTTTGTCCCAGAGGTACTGGGACAAAAAGAGATATAACAAAGCTTTCTATATATTGTAAAATCAAAGTGTAAGAAAGCATCAATATCACTGATTGTTTGGAGTTAAGACAAAACTTAACTTACAGCATGGAGTTTTCATGAGGTATCCACATTTCTGTTCCACTAGGAAGGGTGAATCTGCATTATTAATCCTAAAATTATAGCTCAAACATTATTCTTGTCACTGTCTCAACACTATGCTTGTCACTCTCTTAAGACCTGAAGCACTAATTTTCCATATCAAAAATTTAATAGGTGATGCATTACAGGAAAAGATGAAAGAATAACTTGCATGAAAGGAAACAATATTTAATAAGATTTTAATGTTAATTAATCAAGGGTACTTTTAAGCTGTCATATGAGATCTGTATCTTTTTACTCTCTGAGTAATTGGGGTTTGTTGTTTGTTGTTGTTGTTAAAGAAACAGAAAAAATACCTATAATTCTCTTATTGCAAATAGAAAGCTTTAGCACACATACATGGGACACTCCCAACCTTCAACCCACAAATTTCCCATATATGTATACCTTTAATCAAATAAACCAAGTGTATTCAGAATAATAACATACCTTAGAATTACTATGGGTCATAATGACAAATTGTTCTTGTTATTTGAGGCCTTTTGACTATTATAATAATCTGAAAATCGTATGTTTTTCCATGTTGACTGAGAAACCTAGACCAGAGTGGAAAGGATAGGTCAAAAAGGTAAAATTTATGGGTGCTTTCCTTAATTTTCAATCCGTATGCATAATTTCATGATTTAGCAACCACATGCCATACATTTAAAATCAGTATAGTCTTAGTATTGTTCAGAAGGGATTTGACCTGCAAGTGTAATTGATGGTTGCACAGGCCTCAAAGCATTAGCTAGAAATACTGAACTATAAAATGTGGAATTTTACTGTACATGTTCAAATAAAAATCAAACAATCAATGTAAAAAAAAAAATCAAAAAAATTGCTTTTAGGTTATAGCATTTTTCACAGCAGAATGGAAGCAAAACAAAACCATGCAGTCAATTACTCTTGTGAATTATCATCTGCAGAAAAAAAATGGTAAGGGGTCCCTGTCATAGGAAAAGTTAGCTGGATCTTTTTTAAAGGTTTCAAAAGAGAATAACAAGGGCTTGCTTTGTTTTTTATAGTTCTATCTGTATTGCCCAAGCTCTGCAGCCTCCTTCCAATACCCCTATGAATGAATGTTGTTTAAATGAGTCCATTTAAAAGGTAGGTTGAGCCATTTTCACACTGACTTACATAAAGCCATTTTTCCTGTTTTATTAGTCACATTAGCATTCTATTGCCCTTTAAATGTCACAAGTTCAAGAGTATAGCTTTACACATCCTGGAAATACTCCTGTTTTATATGTTAGAAAGCTACAATTTCTTGGGACAGATAACATGACCAAAAAAAAAAAAAAAAAAAAAAAGAAATAAACAGGGCATAATAGCACAGAGTAAAACAACAACCAGTAAGAAAAGATTGTTTGCAAGCAAAGGTAGAGCAGGAAAACTACTGTGAGCACAGATTTAGAAACACTTGTTTGCATTGTATCTATCAAAACATGTGAAACAACTGATAAACCCACCACTTGCTGTAATGCACAGAGAGGAAGAAAAATGGCACTGCACTCACCCCCTGACCTATTCCTTAATCTTTTAGAGACCTTTGAAAGGCCACACTGTATGTTGGAGGTACTCTCATTTATTAGGGGTGTTTTATCTGAAAGCAGAAACCTGCAAAATTCCCTAGCTGTATGGTACTTAACCTAAAACATTTCCAGGTTTTATCAAGGGCAATATGAAAAGCCCAGACTGGTTGGAAGGAGTTATTGGAAATCAAATGAATTTTGAAGTCTGCAGGATCTAACCTACCATCTTCTGTCAAAAGCATGTTAGTGCTTCAAAAACAGGTTCGTGCTTGAAAATATCACCTGAGTCACCAAGTCCAGTTACCCACAGAGGAAAGCAAAGTACAACAATTTTTTCCAGAACTGCCATAAAAACATCTTCCCTACATGTTACCATAGCCCACACTACACTACCCACCACCTCCTGGCAAATACAAGGCTCATTATATTGTGGCTTTTAAATGTCTACTGCAATGTGCCACAAGGAGACAAAACTCTGTTTCTGTTAAAAAGTGTCACAGGTCGCCACAATTACAAATAATTTGCTAAATAAATTAGCTTAAGAGGAAAGTGTGGCACATGGTACAAAGGAGGGCAAACTCATCCTCTCCTCTGCCTTTCTTCAACTCCAGAAATCCTTGCCAAGCTCATTAAGGAGAAAACCACATACTCCCACAAGGAAGTACAACACATCTACATAGCCACTCAGCAGGTATATTTTTAAGCTTTGTGCATATCATGTTTCAACCCCAGCTGTCAATTAAGCACCACGCAGCCACTCACTCACTGCTCCATCCTGCTGGTGGGGAAGAGAATCAGAAGAGTGAAGTGGGAAAATTAGTGGACCAAGATCAAGACAGTTTAGTAGGTAAAGCAAAAGCTGCATGCATGTAAGCAGGGGAAAACAAGAAATACTTTCACCACTCTCCATGGACAGGCAAGTATTTTTCCACCCCCAGGAGACCAGGGCTCCATCACATGTAGCAGTGACTTGGGAAGACAAATGCTGTGGTTCCAACATATACTGTTTTCCCACTCCTTTCCCACTTTATCTGCACAGTGTAATTCCATGTAGTATGGGTGCCATGACATGGTTGTCAACTCCTTGTGCACCTCCAACCCACTCACAGGTTGGGTGGGATGAGAAGAAGAAAAGGCCTTGCCTTCGTGTAAGCCCTGCTCAGCAATAACAAAAACACCTCTGTGTTACCAGCACTGTTTCTAGCACAAATCCAAACCAAACCATCATACCAACACTGTGGAGAAAATCATCTCTACCCAGCCAAACTCAGAACAGTACATTGCAACCTTGTCATGGCACCTGAACCGAGTCCACATCAATAAATATTTGGAAGCTTCAGTGTTCCGTAGGGTCCATTGTACAGGGTGTCACAGGGTGCAGCGGTTCCCTGGTAGATGGAAGTCCCCAACAGGGTCTCTTGGGGCAGGTTCCAGTCTTGTGATGCAGCCCCTCACTGAGCACAGAGGTTTACTGGTCTTGTCAAGAGCCCTGAGAGCCAAAACCCCAAAGGCAGCACTGGTGCAGTCTCTGTATTGCCCAAACAGGGTTGCACACAGGGACGTTCTATTGTGGAAACTTCATCTGCCAGCTCTGCAAAAGGTAGAAGGCAAAGGGGGAAAAGGAATGAGAACTGCCACATAACAGGTGCTTGGAAATCATATGCTTGTGGATTCAACCTGTAGCTGCCTGCTCCAGCACAACCTGTGTCGTATTTGCTGTCAGGTTCAGAGGCAAACAAGCAAGTCAATGACAGTCTGAAGATCTAGTGGTGGCTCTGGCAGACCAGGAGAGCCAGCAAAGTAAAGGGCAGTACCTCTTGCTCCCAGTGATAGCAGCATCTACTCAAATGAAGGTAGGAGTCTGTAGTACTTGCTTGGTGTTCCTATCTCATCCTCCAGCTAGCAGGTTTTCACCACAATCCTGAGGGCCCCAAAAGGGCCCCAGCAGGCAGCACAGGGACCCAGTTTCATGGCACTGCCCACATGCTATGAGACGTCACACTTCAAGGATTTTTATGCACAACAAAGTTCTATGTTTGGCAACAGGCATAGGAGGAATTCATCTGCCATTCATTCAAAGTTCATTCTCTTTCCTTGAAGCTAAGATTTCTCTTCCCTTGAAATCTGTAAGGTCTGCAACTTGAGTATTGAAAATTCACCCTAAGGAACTGTTAAATCCATTAATCAGAAGCAGTACAGAAACTGGTTAAAGCTGGTTGTTCTTCAGTATTAGACAGCCCTCACAATTCGTCCTCTGTGATAGACACAGATTAATTTTTTGAGAAACTCCTTGCTTTGAGCTAACACAGAAATCGCACACCTTTATAGAATCATAGAATTGTTTCGGTTGGAAGAGTCTTTTAAAGTTATTGAGTCCAGCTGTAAACTGTCAAGTCCACTACTAACCCATGTTCCTAAATGCCACACCTAGACACTTTTAAATCCCTCCAGAGTTGGTGACTCCAACACTTCCCTGGATAGCCTGTAATAACTTAATGTTGGACAACTTTTGATGATGAAACTGGGCCTGATCCTCTGGTTATCCTGAACATGCCACATGATGGCCCTCAAGATGTCTGCTCCATGACCTTCCTTTGCACCAAAGCCTATAGTTCCCCAGATCCTCCTTGTGGCCCTCCTTGTAGATGGACATCACATTTGCTAACATTTGCTAACTTCCAGTCAGCTGGGACTTCCTTGATTAATAGTGGCTGCTGGTAAATGACTGAAAAGGGCTCATTACATCCTAGGGTGTCTTCCTGCAAGCTGTCATGACATTTCTTCTCTGCCTTTTGTTTCAAAATCCAGGGAGATGAATTTAGGCAGAACTGCAGTCAAGTATTCTTCCAAGCTAGAGAAATTATGCATCATTTACGCTGCATAACGTGCTATGCAATGCCCACCATCAAGCTCCAGAAAGAGATTGTTCAACTTACCCACTTATGCATTCTCAGGAGAATAGGATTAAACATTTCTGACAAAATTTTTTATCTCTCCTGTTTACAGTAAACATGATTATTCTTTTTTGAGATTAAAAAAAACTATTTTAAGTTCTTCAATGCCGAAGTACTCTGGGAAAGCCAACAATAAGGGATACACTGGATTCTTCTGTGTTTTCAAAAATTTGTGCATGAATAACACTAAGACTACTCATGATGCTTTAGTTCAGTCACCTTTTCATGAATTTTTGTTTTTGTTGGTCTGTCCTTATGAAGAAAAAGGTCCAAACTGTGGAAGTTTCTGATATTTGTATTCTACTGCAGTAATGGTCCTACCACGCAGGGTAGACATTTATCTGGTCCACACAGCTAGGAAAGAAAGTAAAATCAGAGAAAGCACAGTTACATATTCCTTAAAGCATGTCCCCAGATCCCAGCAATTAGGAAAGAGGGAAGAAAGAAGGAATAGCCTTTATGGAGATAAACTTTTTCAACTACCAAGTTATGTAAAAACATTACTTATCCAAGTATAAACAATGTTGTTACTGTGTCTGTCTGTCTTCTTTAATAAATTTTGATCTACATTTTCATTTCTACTTAATGTAGACTTTCATCACTCCCTATCCTCTTCCTGCAAGGAAATTAAAGTCACTTTTAATCCTCTTTGTTCAATACCTGTTCTGAGCTGTTCCCAAGAAATAGAGAACTTTTGCAGGCCAATATTAATCCTCCTTCAGAATCAGTCTTCTAACCTGCTTCTTCCTATGGGCCAGAATCAAACTTTTGAATCATTTTGGATTTGTGATCTGTCCCTAAATGCATCTGTTTCTCTCCCATTCTTATCCATCTCTTCACCCAGCACTAGCTCCATGTGCAAGGAGATGTTTGGAAAGCAGACTAAATTAGGGAAAAAGCTTTATCTGATCCTTACCTCTCTGACTCAGCAAGCAAAGAAAGAAGGAAAGGCTGGGGCTGACTACCTATCAGAGGCAAAGAGTACCAAAGAGACTGGTAAAAACATAGTAATTCAACATGAACCCAAGGAGTGGGTTAGTTATGCTGTCTAGACTTATGCCATTGAAAGTCATCACCAAAATAAAACTCCTCTTCAAAACCTTCATTATTTCTCACTCAGAAAATTTAAAAAGCAAGTTAGGAAACCCATTTCCTTGTTTCTATGTGATATTTTCTGTTTAGAAGTATAATGAAAAAAAAGCACTCACTGTTACTGGAAACATTAGAGGATCTCAATGCCTCTGTTTCCACACCAGATTCTGCAGCAGTGGCATCACCCTTACCTTTTGAAGAACAAGAGCATAATCCCTGAATTGCACATACTGTTTGACTTTTGTGGCTCTCAGGGAATTTGAAGGGTTTAGATGCTTACAGCCCATGATAGAGAGCAAGCCTGAGATGCAGCATTAGAAGCTGTAACCTATCACTTTCACAGCAGAGTTGGAGCAGGCTGCTGTGAGGAGAAGGCAGCAATTTCATTGCCTATTCTTTACCCTACAAGAACCACATTTAATCTTCCAAAAAGGAAGTCAGAAGAACCTACATGTGACCCTAACATTTTCCAGCTGGCCATGGCACCAAATAGAAATATAAAAATAAAATCTACTTTTCCTGTATCTGAGCAATAAAGACACTTATGCATCACATCCCAGAGCTGAAGACATTTTCCTGGAATGGGATATTTTGCTGATCTGAATCTCTCCTCTGGTAATAAGAGACAGACCCAGACTGAGTTTTGTGTCACCGTTGGGGTAGACTGGGAGAGGGAAAAAAAGGCAAGGGGAAAAATTCTCAGCTATAAAAAAACCAAGCTCTAATCTGATTCTTCTGTGTTTATGAAAAGAGTGAGTGAAAGTGGATGCACCACTAAGAAGGCAAGCACTGTCATCACTGACCTTAGTGAGTGATTTGTGCCTGCCTGTTGCAACACAGCCCTCTATTATGCTCCTTGGCAGCAGACTGTTCATCATCATCTGGCAGCTTTAGTGGAACTTTAGTGGCTAAAGGGGAGAACTTTATGGGGAAGGAGGGGGAATTTTCCTCCCTCCCTCCCCTACCTAGCTCAGGAATTAGGAGGTGCACCCTCAGGAGTTGGCTCTAATTGGTGATGGAATGTCTAGATATAACTAGATCTTGTGTACACCCTTATCCTTGAATGGCTGTAATGTCAGCTGTGAGCATGGGTTTATTATGCCAAACCTATTGAGACAGCCTGCAAAACAGGGTGTGCTCCTTCACTAACACAACATGAGACAGCTGCTCCTTCTTCAGTAACAGTGGCCTGCGACTTGAAACTGCAAGTTCTGACTCGGGCGGAGTCAGAGCCAATCTCCTCATTTGCACATTGCAAAGCAGCTGGGAAGACAGGTAACTAAGAGCTCCTGACTCCTGCTACTCCCTGAACAGAGAGTCCTAAGCAAGAGTCCTACAACACTGGGTGAGCACCACACAAGCAAAGCTGCAGTGAGTTTACAATCTGTGATTCTTCCCTGACATGATGACTTTGGGAGAAGAGTCTATCCAAATCGTGAGTTACACAAATTCTTCCTGAAACAGCCAGAACTTTGATTGTTTTCCATGGCTGAAGGCATAAAAAGAACAAAGCTTAAATCCACTGTGCTGTGAGCATAGAGTAATGAAGAAACGACTCAATAGGATCATATATGTCTGCTGTTGCTGCAGTTACAAGCTCTCCATTATATTGCCTATATTGCCTCTTTTCAGAGACCACTTTCTTAAAGCTCAGACAATGTTTAATGTCAGAAGCCTTGGGCATATGTGAAAATTCCTTTAAAGCCTTGTATGAAAAAAATATAAAAGATGGGAAAAAAAGCAAGTTTACCATTGAAAATTGTTTTCTGACTTTGTAGGAAAATATTTTCTCACAGGCTTTACTAAACACAATATTGAGTAAGAGTCATGCCATGTGTATCTGCGAAGGAGAGTATGGCAGAGCAGGCACAAAATAATGTTGTAAAGAAATGGTTAATTTTCATTGTTGGCATACAATATTTTAGCATTTGGTATCTCAAATTAAAAAGATATCAACATCAGAAAGATGTATAAAACTAACTGCAAGAGAAAATTGTCTTCATTTTCCTAACAACACCAGAAGTCTTGAAATATAGAGGTCACATATAACTGACTTTTAATATGGCAAAATAAACCCCAAATGCTTTTATAATCTACATTTCATAAAGTCAGAACAAATCAAAATGAGTTCCTGCTGTCTTCCCTCAGCTTTTCTCAACCCAAGACTTCTCTATCCTCCCTCCTTTCATATATATGCTTCTTATTTTTCCCATAAGAAATCTAAATTGATAGATTAAAATAGCCCATCTATTTGATTTCTTTAAAAGTAATTGAAGTTTCAAGGAGTCATACTAAGGATATAAACACATCCCAAACTCATTACCACTCTTCTTTGAAAATTAAACCCATATATTTAATGTCTTTCACATGACTAAGATGTGAATCCAAAATCTTGTTATGCACAGTCGCACACATCAAGTAGCACAAGGAAATAGAGAGACAGTTTCTGTAAAAGAGTTCCAGAAGTCTCACTGTACAACACAGCTTTAACTCTTAAAATTCTTTAAAATGCATTGCAGTGATGAAGTCGGAAGTTAGTGGTCCTTGTTATACTTTATTACTCATTCAACCCTTATAGAAATACATTTTCACATATACTAGCATGAAGTTAATTCAGAAGAATATTTTTGCTTGTAGTCACAGAAGCATCTCTCTCTTTCCACTCCTTCTGTTTAGGCCTTGATCTGATCAGAAATTTCAGGGCAAACAGAAATATGACCTGTCCAAGCTACAAATATACCCCAGATTTTAAATATCAATAGATCCCTCTCCAGAACCCAGTTAACAAGAGCACATCCAAATTCACTAAATTCAGTGGAATGAGACCAGGCCTTCTAAGTACTAGGGCAGAGTTGCAAGCTAGTTGAAAGACAGAGTTACCAAGGTGTTTCTTCTCATGTTATTTTAAATTGGATTATGCTACTAAACCTGCATTGAAAACTATGCTACACCTCATGTAAAAGCTGTAGTAATTCACTGTTTTACAGAAAAAAGATAAAATGCTCATAAAACAGCTCTGCAAGGTAGGTTCAGGCCAAAAAGGTCTTGAATAAAAGATGATATTTAGGACTAAATACCATCCAGCAACTAAAAATGCAAGCAAAAACCTCCTCTGACAGAATCTCATACAATCTGAATAATACAGTTGTCCAAGAGCCTATCTAAATAGCAGAGCCAAATCACAAGCTGAGGAGACATCCAGAAAAAAATAGAAGATTGCATTTTGAACTACAAGCATGTTTTTTGCCACCAGTGTGACACACCAGCTTTTAATTTGTATCGATTACAGCATTGTTTGTGATGCATGCATGATGGAGAACATTTTATTCTGTAAGCTACAAACCTGACATGAAATATTTTATCCTGTTTTGTCCAAGTTAAAAGTCAGCACTTTCTGCTAGGTCAGTCTTTACACTGAAACCTCTGCTACCATGACCTCTTAGCAAAACAAAAAGAACAAGAAAAAAAGAATCAGACACACAATGACAACATCTAACAAAATCCCTCAAATCTGACCAGTGCTACAGTTTCCCAAAGTACAGTCACTAAAGAGACTTTTTGTAGGTTGAGGCTTAACTTAAATGTGACCTCATATTCTGATTACCTGAATGCAAGCTTAATATCATATCACACTAAAATGCACTCAAGTTCTATATTAAATCCTTTTATTTTGATTAGATTGTAATTCTGCAGAAATTCCTTTAACAGAAAAAAGGAAAAATAAAACTCTGTGTGTGAAAGGTGTAAATGTTCTGAGGACAGATTAAAAGTCTGTTCTATAAACATGCAAATAACAACACTTTAACATAAGTAGCATCACCCAAGTAGCCCTCACGTAGAGAACATTTCAATCTTTCATGGAAGATGCCTCATATTGTGAAATTTTGCCCATTGTTCAAAAAAGATGACACCACACAAAGATGGTGCCTGAGAGAATAATTTGCAAAGGTGTCAGAAACTAGTGACGTGGATCACCAGCCAGTAAGCTGACCCTCATTAGTGCCCCTCTCTTCACTACTCCAAATTCTGATAAACTGCTCTGTATGTTTCAGAAATTGTGTGAAGCCTTTGGGTCCTCAGGGGTAATGCTTTATCCACCCGTAGCTGATTTAGGACCCATTTATAGACAGATATTTTAATACAGCTACCCCACCAGGAGAGAAAGCACAACTTTTTGGATAGTTAATGAGATTAAAGAGTGGTAAAGCTGAGAAAGGTTACTTTATCTGACCGTTTCTGTGAGTCTAAGTGTCAGTGGATTCACAAACCATGGCAGGTTGGATATGAACACTTAATCCTAGATTCCTTTCCCATTACAACGGGTAACATTTTCCCAGACTTACTGAAGAATTTACTAATGGTACAAAGAGCAGGGGGAAAGGAAGGAAAGGAAAAAGAAAGGAAAAAAAGGATAAGAAAAGAAAATAATGTAATAGATTGGGAACTCAAATAATTAAGAGATAAGAAGAGATCTGGTTGGTTAAACCATAGGTTTATAGCTATA
Organism: Lonchura striata; assembly: GCF_050655825.1. NCBI lineage: Eukaryota > Metazoa > Chordata > Aves > Passeriformes > Estrildidae > Lonchura > Lonchura striata. The sequence goes on along the minus strand of NC_140705.1, from coordinate 76,868,499 downwards.
AAAGGTGCAGGGAAGGGGGAATGATGGAGGAAAAAAAGAATTGTACAAAATTAAGAGGGATGATACTTTAAAAAGAAAATCAAGTTGGGAATATAGAATAGTGAATTTCCATAAGGACATACTAGGTGAAAATCTGGGTTCTCTGAGGTTGTGTAGCAGAACAGTTAAAAGATAACTGAGTTGGTTATTTTGTACATAATGCTGAATTTAGGTTCAGCATTACGTACAAAGTGGCACTAATTTTAACAATCTTACACCTGAAACACAGTTATTGGTCCTTCTCTCTGATGGGCACCTGAGACATACAGAGCTCTTTCTGTCCAGAAATAGCTCTCACAGAATTTACCTTCTAGTCCCACCCTCCTCATCCAGCTTTTTGACCTCCAGAAACCACTCGGTCCAAAGATTGCCCATTTAGCAATCTGCCTAGGGACTGCAAAAGGTGCTATAGCAAAAGGTACTGTTCAAGATGAAAGGTTTGGGAGATCCTCTGATAAGGGAAAAATATATTAGATTATTCTATTTAGAAAATTAGAATTCTAGCATAGAGACTGAGTTATTACTATGGCCTCCATAGTGCATATTGCTAAAAAGAAAAGGAAATAAAAATGTAAGGGTGTATACTGAATAGGTGGTTTCACTATTTAGTTTCACTAATTATATTCCCTCATTCTTAGTATGTTTTGTGCACAGTTGTAATTGTCAAGTGAAATTAATTCACAGATTTCTTTCACGTCTTGGTGAAAATATTTTTCACCTTAGATTTCTTTCACTTCCACATCCTTGCTGACACAATTATTTTCATAGTGTGCTGCTTTACTTGCATGACTTTTGTTATACATGTCCCTTGCAAGCCACAGACAGCACCATTCTCTAGATTTTATATATCTATATATATAAAGTAAATTTAAAAAAAAAAATCCTAAACTTCCTAGAATTGTTTACAAAATGTCCACATTCAGCTTAATGCTCATAAGGTTTCTTGCAGCAGTAAAATATTTCTGAGCCCTGGCAGGGGTAATTTTTAATACAGAGCCAGTTGTTAGCAAGAGTTCAATAAAACAGTCAAGCTTTCCATTTCCAAGGCAAGATCATAAAATATGCCAACACCAAATAAGTAGAAATAGAGAGCAGATCAAGGGCTAGATTTCTCAGAGGGTGCCATGCTGTTTGGAGGAGGTGTCAGCTCTCCTTGGCTGAAAATATAGTCTAGATTTTAAAGACAAAAATTCTCTAATGTGGCAAATCTGCAGGCCCTGACAGCAATGTCAACTGAAATGTCATCAGCAATGTTATCCGCTGGCAATATGAAAGACAACATTCAGCATTCTGTTTGTAAAAAGCATGTCTTTGGCTAAATCCTTGAGAAATTCTGCTACTAGTAATAATTCCATAAATCTCTGTAGCTTTCTGTTACATATCAGGGAGACTGATCTTCCTCAGTATTCTTAAGGACTTAAGCATATGGCTATAGAATCTAATGCTGAATTAGGAGTTTCCTAACATACACAGATCTCTACTTCTCTGACCTAAAACAGCAATAGCAAAACTGAAAAAACTTTCTATCTTTCAACAGATCTGAATTTTCCCTTCCCATTACCAATACCAAACAGTATAGCACTAAATGAAGCAGAATACTAAAGCTATTCTGAATGGTAGTTTGGGGAGGGAGAACATTAAATACCATGGGGATGGTAAAGTGTGTGCCCTGACAGCTTATAGCCTGAAACTCTGATGAGGAAACAGGGAAACAGAAATTAAGCCTATAAGCAGCAAGAATTCCCTGAGATGGGGTCTTCTGGGGGAAAAGGGAAGGCTTTAAAGGGTGCTAGAGCCAGTTGGCAGAAGCAAAATTACAGTCCTGAACAGAGTAGCAATGCAGAGAGCAGTGTGGAAAAGTGACCTCCATGAAGCTAAGCAATATGCACATCAAAATGAGTTGGATCCTCAGAGAAAAGTTCCTTTCTGCTCCCATTAAATGAGCCATGAGGCCAGGCCAAGGCCAAGCACCCACCACAGCACAAAGCAGTGGAGGACCCTCATGTATCTGGCACTGCTAGAATAACAGAAGACATGAGGTCTCCTTGAATGCTCCGACACGTTCAGACAGGAGCTAGGCTGTGAAGCCGAGAGCCAGCAGCAAAGTCTAGCCCCACACCAACACTACAGCAATACAAGAACATGAAAATGTAGGCACAAGAAGTATCCAACAAATAGAAAATGGGCCTGGGGAAGTTTGGATAGGTCTGTTTTGATTCATAAAGTTATTACCAGGGTCTATTTGTGAAAGAAAGAAATCTTGAAACAGGACATATTCAAGTGACTCCAGCTGTGTCAATTTGGAATCTGCCCTGTGCTAACCAAAGCTTAGCCAGTCCAGCCACCTGAAGTTTACAACTTGTCACACTGTGTCATTTCTACTTCTATTTGTGGCCAGAATGAGGATGTGCAGAGAACCATGACAGAGGAAAGCAAATCAGCAAGCACAACTATCCTTCTGTTGCTCCACAATGATAAGGTGAGTCACTTGATAGGATTGGAGAGTCCTGTCAGAGCTGCTCCATCTGTACAGCCTTCATTCCAGGCACTTATTACTCAGCATAAAGGTGTAAATTCCTGAGCAGCTTCTAAAAAATTGTAAAAGAAAAAATCACTTTCTAGAGGATTAACCTAAGAGCAAAAAATGTAGACTAAGAGGAAGCATACAGAAACAGGTGTACTGTGTTAATCACAAGCAGCTAGATAGCAATGAAGTACCAGAAACAGGCAATAAGGGAACAAACAAAGAATCCATTACATGAAGCTGTACTATGCCTGCTTTGATAAAAACTCCCTTATAGCTCATAATGGACTTTTAGGAAGCAGTGAATATTACTGTATATTTTGGAAATAGAAGGACTGCCACGTTTTCATAGAGCCCAAGCAACCATTTATTGTGTGAGTCCACTGCAACATTCAACATAATGCTGGGCCAACCTGCAACATTATTAATGCCATAAATGTCTCCCAAACAAATTAACACAAAGGCATAAAATCGTTTCAGTGTAGCCAGTCTGAATAATCACGTTAAAACCTTCAATTCATGCAAATCTGCAACTTGTGACTCAACACCATATTTTGCCTTTTAGAACCAATTTAGTAGTTTCTCCACACAACTGATTGTCATTATTTATCAGGGCAAAATTCACTATGAGGTCTCAGGTCTCTTGTACATTGTTTTGCAGCTTCATGAGCCTGTGTGTGTCAAGAAGTAATAAAGAGCATGGAGGCAGAAGGAGGGAAGCCACGCTGACAGAGATCTATGAACCAGTAGTGAAATGGTGATTTACATGTCATTTACCAAAGACATTGGCCCAACTTGCTAGTCCTGCTCTATTCAGTACCGTTAGGTTAAATTTCAAAGGGATAAATGTCACCACATAATCTTTGAATAATCCCAACCCCACAGCAACATCAGTGAAATTTTTAATTATGGTGAACTGTTTCAGTATAAATTTAGCTTATATTTTGGATATGAGTTTTATGTCACATAACAGTCATGACAAATGCAGTAGAAAAACTGGCCTATCTTTAAAAAAATCATACCTGATAGTTGCATTTGCAAGCAGCACTCTTCGCTCCTAAAGATTTATGTCCTAAGAACAGGTTATTTGCTCCCATTTCTGTTCCCTTCCTTTTCTTTGAGCAAACTGTTCCTTGAAGAAAATCCTGAATGCATTTACAATCCTCCATGTGTAAAGTCTTGGATAATAATTTTCTGACAACAGCTTCACAATATGATATGCCAGTCCACTTGTAATGCTATTGTTCAGATTGGGCTATACCAGCTGGAACTTGTCATGTTAATATTTTTACCCAAGATCTTTTTCTACTCTGCTATGACAAGCCATCAATAGAATCTCCGCCCGTGATAGCTGTGGCACCAAAAGTATACAAAAACTACTATTGACACACTGCAAAAGGAATTACAAAAACAGACAGAAAAACAAAGATAAAAACATTAGCAGTCTGAGGTAACATGGAGTAATGAATAATGAAAACCAGCATTCTCTCAGTTCTCCTTCTTGAAGAGAATTCTCATGCAGAATAAATATTAGTCATTCCATTACATAGGGTAGAAGAATGAGACTGTATGTGAGAAGCAAGAAAACAGACAAGAAACAATAGGGTATGAGAAATAAAGCAGATGAAGTACTAGTAAATTTTTAACATTGTAATTCTAAGGCAGAAAGTAGAATTACTCTAAGAAATAGCAATTTATCCCCCTATAATTAGCTCTGGGAAAATCGCTTATGTCTATTTTATCTGGGCATAAATGCCAGAGACAGAAGTTCCTAGAAGAGATAAGAAACTGGTTTTTCATTTTGGACTTGCACAGTGTTGAAAATGCATCTGTGCACATTTTTTTATCTTCCTGGGTAAGACATTTCTGATGCCAACAATGAAAGATGATCTGAGCTGTTAAACAGCTGTAGATCTCTACAGTCTGGCACCCACTCCAATAGTGATTGCATCATTGGCATGTCTCCTTTGATGAATGATGGCAGCTTGGCCACTGCAGTGTGGAATGCAGGAGGGAAGGAGCAGATAAATTCATTGCATGTAGTTGTTTTTTGCCAGTTGTACCCATTGTTCTGAACAGGTTTTATGAGTTGATCTAGTAAATCCAGTCTAATTTGAACAAAGTAATATTGTTTCAAGATACACTAAAAATATTTTATAAATTCTTAGGAGACACTAGCTACTGGCCACAAATAAATTTAGTTTTCACGGAAAAAAAATTCTCTCATCTTCTGATTATCATATTGCAGAAAAAATTAAGCACAAATCTAGCCAATATATAAAGGAGAAGACTGAAAAATAATATTGGCCATTCGGATGGTATTTTAAAATCAATGCTCTGATTGCTAAGCTATTAAAGGAAAGTCGACCTCTTTCTGCTTAGCACCTTAAAAGCTGTCACTTTTCATCAGGTGTCATTGTTGTCCAAAACTTTGGGTTTTTTTTTTATTTTAATATTACAGTCTGTGATGTTGTCATGCAAGAAGTGAAGGTACCTTTAGCTCTGTATATTCACTTTTTTTACCGAAGGGTATTCAGTATTTGCCACTGTCAATTTGACCCTTACAAAGAGTGAATGACAGCACAAAAATTTTACACATTGCACCCAGAAATTAAATCTATGTTGACAGCCAATAAGAACTACTCTGTGCCCAAAAATCTCTGAGGGAAATTTAACAGAGAAAGAGAAAAAGCACAGCAAAGGAGCACTTCTATCTAGCATACTTCCTACATGAGGGGTCTGGAAGAGTCCAGTAAGAAACAATGAATCCACCCGAAAGAACTAAAAAAAAAAGTAACTACATGCCATGAAGGAAAGCACCTGTCTTTAAATTCAGAAACTAGTGAGTTTACAATATAGATGTCATTTATCTTTGCAAAATTGTGTATATTTGATAGCATTTTGCTAAAACATCTGATTGTCACAAAATAATACTACTGAGCTGAATCATATGATAAATATATTTTTTTTATTTAAATCACATATTAAACTTCAGATTAAAAAAAAAATCAGACTTGATTTCCTGGACAAGAATATCCACTGCCTGTCTATTTCTTTAGTGACTACAAAGAATCCTGAAAGTTTCCCTTAGTTTAAATTATTGTAATTATAAAACCAAAATCAAACCAAACATTTAAAAAACCCAAACCCCCCAAAATATATTCTTATTTTGCTCACTAGGTTCAAAGTAGAAATGTCATGAAATAAACCATATGATGGAGATTTCAGCTCAGCTTACACCACTCTGCACATTTAACTCAAGTAGTCACTTCATTTTTCAGGACTGGGCAATTATGAAGGAAGAAATCAAGACAGGTTGTAATAAAACTGAAGCTGATTATCCTGATGAAAGATCTGAGGAAATCCCATCTGTAAGCAAGTGTTACCCTTGACTTTTTCTCAGTAGAGACACAATGCTGAAAATAAATACACATTATACACATTCCTTGTTGAATCTAAACATTGGAAATGCTGGATTTGTAAAGACAGTATTGTGGATTGTAATTGTAAGGAGTAGACAGCATTCAGAAAAAATATTCACTTTGTGCTGTCAGCAATCAGATTTTGACAGTGTTTTTACCTATAAATTTTGCCCTAAATTGTTACTTTCATAAGTCATCCTATTTTGCAGAGCAGAATCAGTGGATGATGACAAAAGTAAACATGAACTTACTTTTACATGATTTTCCAATTGTCTTATATGAAAAGAAAACAAAGACAGAATGAAGAAATAAAGGAAAGTAAAAACTACCACACAAACCAGTAGCAAGTAGGTTGTTTCTTAAGAAGTTAATAAACAGTAACAGACTTGAAAGATTATTTGGTTTCCATCAGGTCGTTTTGCTGACATCTTTTGGAGGGGGAATAGTAGGCCCAAGGATCTGGGAGTGGATTGCAGGTCTCCTGCTTTGTACAAATAGAGCCTTAATGTTATGTAAAGTTAGGAAGTTACTGTCAAATTACTATTTCTCACCTGTTTTCCATAGCAACCCAGAATATGGACTACTGAAATATTACAGGCCACATGAATTGGCAATTTTGCAATGCAGTTGGCCCTTACCCAAATGGACATAGTTACATACCATTTTAAATCTTACTAGGGGACTCTCTGGGTAAAATACCACAGAATGACAGAATCAATTATGTTAGAAAAAACCTCTGAGATGATCAGGTCCAATGTCTGACCTAACACCATGTCAACTAGTCAATGGCACTAAGTGCCACATCCAGTCTTTCCTTAAACACCACCAGCACGGTGACTGTACCATTTCCCTTGGTGGTCCATTCCGGTGTCTAATCACCATGTCTGTGAAGAAATTCTTTTTAATGTCCCACTTAAACCTCCCCTGGTGAAGCTTAAGAGTATGTCCTCCTGTTCTGTCATGGATTGCTTGGGAGCAGAGGCTGGCACTCAGCTGTTCACAGCCTCCTTTCAGGTAGTTGCAGAGGTCTGTGTAAGGAAGCCTGAAGAACTTTCCAATCCAGTGCATTATGCTGTGTCCACACAGAGAATTCTTAGCCAAACTTCTAAAATCTGATATCTTTATTAAGAGAAAACCAGACTATTCTCCCTTCCACTGTCCTATACTGGAGGAACCAGAAATACCTAAAAGCCATCAACAGAAGGTTTTTGCAATTCCTAAAGCAGTATACAGCATATCTTGAAGCTGGGAAGGCTTTCTGCATAGACTGAGCATTTGTAGAGAAATTGTTGTAAATTTAGTCTAATCTATCCCCAAGTCTGCTCAGGGACATCATGTAACCTCAGCAGACCTTCCTTGTTGGGAAGGATGGATAAATATAATTATTCATAAATAATACAGCCAGGATGAGAATGATCCTCCCTGCTGACTGGACAATGCCCTTGCCTACGGATGGGTCCAGGGGTCAAGTGGACTGTTCCATCTCACCCCCTAAAACCTGTAACCCTCCCCTAAAACATCAAGTGCCTGTAACCCCATTGGCCCAAGCCTTGTTCCAGCCCACCTTGAAACCCCCTGATAAGGGGTCTCTGAGGGGCCAGATGCTCTCTTGGAACTTCCCCTCCTCTTGGAACTTCCACCCTCTCCTGGAGCATCTTCTGGTCTGTCCCCTCCCCCATCCCCTCAAGCCTCACTGTGGGATGATTAACCTCACCATGCCCCCTCAAGCCTCACTGTGGGATGATTAACCTCACCATGCCCCCTCAAGCCTCACCATGTGCTGCGTCTGGAAGCTCCAAGCAAGACCTTTCTCCATCCTTAATAAATCTTATATCCTAAGAGCAGCCTTCAGAGATCTCTCGTCTCCATTCACCTAAACCGTCCAGGAGCACAGCGCTCCCTATACTTCCTGACTGTTTTCTGCTTGCAGTTTGATCTCAAAGAGGAAAAGTATTCTTTCAGTGTTGGTGGTCTTTAATTTTACCTTCAATTGAAGACCATGAAAGTAACAGCCAAAGCATTATTCTCCCTGTAAAGATGTTTGGATACATCTTTAGTGATGAATCTTTAGAATGTAGCAAACTAAAATTTATTTCCTAGCTCTAGAAATAAGAGCAACAAAGGCTGCAAGAGTCAATAAAACCCAAGACCCCGCTCTAATTTCACTTGCTGTGCTCTAACAAAGATGTAACTCTCTCACAATTTACTTCTCTGTTAAAGTAAAAAAATTTTGACCACAGGAAAAAAGTTATAGACACTACAAGCAAAAGAAGCCATCATAAGAGAAATTAAATTGTTGAGAAAGTATTTTTGATGTAATTTAAAATGACTAAGAACGTGAGAGCTCTGCTGAAGTCAACTAACCAGTCAGATAATCCATTGCACAGAGATCCCAAAAGAAATATGTTCAGCCAAGGATGGGGTAATAAGTTTGTGTGATTCTTGTGGCTAAACAAAATGCAGATAAGCTTTACTGTTTCCTTGCCAGTCAAAAATTGGCAAGGACCCAATTTCAAAAGATGCAGACAGCTTCATACACTCTTTCCCACTGATACACTTTCAAAAGACCTCATGGATAATTCCACTGCTCCTTCCGTTGCAAAAAGGACAATTACAAGTTGTACAAAGCTTCCCTAAAGAGTTATCTAGCTCAAGTTTCATGACCTAGGGAGAATTAGTTTAGGAGACAGGCATTTCTATTGGTATATGAAGACTACTGAAATGCTTTTTACCTGCTGGGCTTGTGGAGTGGACGATAATACACTAGCTTTCAAATTTTTGTATTCCAAAGCAAAGCCAGCATAATTTCAGCTCAGGTAGGGTTTCTGATTTTAAAAGTCTCATTGCTTCACTGTTTCTGAGTCGTGTTTTTATGAGATGTCATTCCACATATAGAATTTCCAAAGCATCCATCAAGTACACAATAACTGTCAGATTTAGAATCTGAGTGAATTAGTTATTCATCAGTGCAGAAGGTTTTTCCAATCAAAACTCTTTGTCCATATCCTCCTATAATGAGCATAATGGGCTACTTTTCTTTCCAGCACATCCCACTCTTACTTCCTCCTAACCCTTGACACAGCTGCTTGTAATGCCAGCATGGAGAGCTCTGAAGATTATGACATCTGGGAAAACCTGAAAAGCAGGGAGAGGTGGAAATATTTAACAACAGCAGCTGCATCCCATTCAGCTGGCTTGTCAAAGTACATCCTGATTGGAATAAATTACATCTCAGCCTCTGAACACTGGAAAGGAAACACGGTGTTTACAATACAACACTTGGATCAATTCCAAACTGTGACTAATATCACAAAATGTTGTCATGACGGAGCTAACTACAGGTTTCTCTCCAAAATTGAAATTGGTGCATTAGCATTAAAAGATTGATCTTCATTTTAAATGACAGCATCATCACATTAGCATATAATCAACATAACCTTGTGGAGAAATGAAAGATTGTGTTGATGGAAGACAGGAATACATCTTGAAGAAACATGCTAATACTTTAAAATGGAATAAAGCCTACAGAAAATTATCAAATTTTCCAGATAACATACCAGATATGTTTTCCTCAGCTTCTATAAAATGGTAACTCTTGATGAGACTAGCATTTGGAAAACAAATAGTTAAAAAAAAAGTCCTGCCATGGGTAGTAAGAGCACTTCAAAGCCAAATTCTAGAAATTCAGCTGCAAGCTTTCATTGCAAGTTTTTATTCCTCTGTCCCCAAAGTGACAACTGAATTTTTTTAATTTTCAAAGATTGAAAATAGGTTAGAAGTTAAAAATCTGTTATGTTACATAAATTAACCAGTTATAGCTCAGTGCAGAATTTTTCCATCTTAGTTAGCTATGTGTTGGCCTCTGTTTATCAGAAAAAAAATAGAGGCCTCCTGAAGATACAAAACACAGCTACACCATGTGAGAAAAAGTGCCTCCTAAGAACCTGAGACAAACAGGTCTTAGACATTTCCAATTCTTGTAGGTTTTACAACTACATTAGAGTATCATTGCTAACAAACGTAGCAATGGACAAGGATAATCTCTGCATAAGTTGTCTCCGTTTGAACACAGAACTTAACCATCATAAGCAGAAAAAAGTTAAATAAATAAATCCTATGTTACAGCATTACAAGCATACATGCTTTTTTGTTTGCTACAATAAGGATTTGACACTGCATACTTCAGCTATTTTATAGTCACACTGAACAGCTACATCTGCTCCAACAGAACAATATAAGAACAGAGAATTTAGAAGTTGGAAAGGAGAGAGAAGAATGTAATGGAGTTTTAGTTTCCTTTGTTTCACTAGATTTATAGCACAACAGTGCTAAGATTTTAACATTAGCCAAAGATGATGTAACAAAACAGGTCCTGACTCTGAGTTATGGGAACTATTACAAACATGAGCTAATGCTGAAAAATCATATTCCTTCTTCCCTATGCCCTCATGAAATATTCATCTAATAATTTTTGGGCCCAAATGAAATTTGCCAAAACATGCATACAAGGATGACATTAAGCAAGTGCAAACTATTTGCACAAAAAGAATATTAAGGTGTTTTGTAAAGTTATTTTTCACTTAGAGTCCTGATTATAGAACTGTAGCACTAATGGATATTTGTGTCAGTGTGCACACAGTCTAACTTCCTCAGTTTTGAAGGACAGCTCATGGCTGAGGATTGCTGGCTTTCAGCACAGTCCAGCTGGCCAATTTCCTCAATACCCTCTCAAAAGGTAGTTAAGATTATGCAATGCTGAATGGTTTTGTGCTTACTCAGTGTTAGAGAGGCAGCCACTGCTGAGCAGGCATAGTTTTGTCACCTGTCTTTTGAATCGCTAGCTCAATTACAGCAAAGAAAAATCCCTCTGCTTACCACATCAAATGGGAGGTTAGGCAGTTCCCATCCTTTGTCCCCCTCTACCAGTCTCACCCAGACCAGCTTAATGGTCAACTTCCCATCCTCCTTCTGGATACCAAGCATTGTGAGGAGCACAGATAGACCCCCTGACCTAAACCTTTGGCTTCACCTTCATCACTGGGCTGCTTGCTTCATTTCCAGATAAGCAGCTGAATAAATGTGTTGAGCTGTCTGCATTTAAGCAGAAAATGACACTGATTGTCACTAAATATAGTGAGTGCATATGTATGTTTCATTGGAACCACAAGCTCAAATTAGCCTGTCAGAATTTGACTGTACCCTGATGCTAACCTGTCAAGTGACTCAATTAGCTCAAGAGAATAAAGAAAAGGCTTGTCAAAGCCATCAAGGCTTTCCACTTGCTCAAGTACCATCCCTTTGCTCACTGCCTTTATTAAATCTAAATACATTTCATATTTGCAGATGGGTAGATGCTGTCTCTTCATTCTCTCTTCCTCAACTATCTCTTCACCACCACTTTCCAGCTGAAAAACTCATCAAATCTATGGAGAGGAATAAGAAGTAAGTTCTTACAGGTCCCTAAAACCTATTTTTCTTGTGATGAAAGGAAATACCTGTAGATAAAGCTTTATCAATAGTTTAACTTTGCCTTCCTTGCAGAGCACTGAAAAACATTTAAATAATATTTGATTTAGAGATTAAATGAAAGAGCGGAGATTTTAATCAGAAGTGCTGTCTTATAATTATTTCTTTCCCCACAAGTGCATAAGGAAGCACAGCATTTCTTGTCAAAGATGTCTTAGAAACTAGCAGAAAAAAAAAGTGAAATCAAGCTCAGATTTGCTATCTGTCTCAAGGGCACAGCCATGCCTAATGCACACTGCAAAGTCACTAATCCCAAGCATGTCCAAAATTGACTCACAGGCTGGCAACTCTGAGCTGCAGTTGGATCTACAAAGCAGCCAGCCTATTCAGACATGCTTTAGCAAGGGAACTTTGCATCTTTTCCCAAGCACCCCCTATCATCTCCTTTCCAGGTCTTGGCCCAGACTCCACACCACCTTCTTGTAGTGCCAAAAACCCAGTAATGATACCAACTAATCAGCAATGAGAGGAAACAACAACAACAAAAAAATAATAATGGCATATTTTCTTTATCAGTATGGTAGTGGTTTCCCTCCTCTGAAAATATTCGGATTTGTATACCTGTTTAGAAAAAAAAACATAATTAAAAACAACATCAGGTCTTATTTTGGTAAGGACAAGACTCACAGAAGAGACTAGCTCAATCTATACTTCCTCCTTCCTCTTAGCATTGCTTATCTTGCAACCAACATTTCTGCACTTCAACAGAATTATTCAGCTTAAAGGCTTCTCCTTTGGCTTTGCTCCTGAAGAGTCTAATAGGCTGTCAAGTGCATCACGTCTTTCAGGAACTAAAATTCAAGAGGGCATTAGAACACTTGCTCCAGTGCACAGTTGTAAATGCCAGTCAAGCCAAAACAATCTTCACTGCTTCTGCAGTGATGCATGAAAATGCAGATCTGATGGATGCAGCCTTTTTTAAATCAAATAATACCTTCCAAGTGCTCTTCTGTACAATTTGTTGGTGATACACAATAATTTATATTTGCAAAGAAAGTATTCCTGAAGACTATTTTTCATGAACCTTTTGTCTGAGGTACCTTGGAGTCCTCAAGTCTGTAGCCTCAAGTAGCCATGTTTATTCTGCTGTATGGTTTGTTGAAGCTTCAGACGCTTTCACTTTTTAAGTGAAAAAGTTCAGTTGCACTAAGCAAGAGAAAAAAAAGCATAATGAGTGCACTAACATTTAAATATTAATCAGACAGGACTGGAACACAGAAACATTTAAAATAAATGTTCTTGTGGTACTATTAAATGTTAAATTTTATGCATACTAAATCATTTTGTAGCCTGTTAAAACAGCTTCTTTCTGTGGCCGAGGAGATGCATAATGAATATATTTTTTCTAGCCATCCATGTTTAATTATTAAAATGTTTGACTAACATTTAGAGGGTAAGAGCATAAAAATCTTTTGAAAAGCCTAACTTGGGAAGAACAGGACTGAAATAAGTAATTTTTATTAGAGATTTTTTTATGATAACTTATTTCAAAATAGTGCATATCAATCTTTTTAGGTCCTTCTGAAATCTAGGGTAAGAAGATTTAAATTTATATTCTCTAGTTTCTTTTGAATATATATAGCTCAAGTATTTTCTTGTACTGACAAAGTAGTTGCAAGGAAGAGCTAGTTAAGTTTGAGAAACTAACTTACAGAATAACTGGAAACTTTATTGTTAGGCTGTCTTGGTATATACCAGCCAAAAGTGAGACTTAATAACAGTGAAACTTTTAACTACAGATTTCATCTTACAAACCTATATCCTGTATTTGTGTATTTGCTAAATATATCCCATTAAAATTAATCACACAAAAGTTGACTAAGAAAACAGAAAAAGTTCACACAAACTGCATTTCCAGAAAGCGAATCCAAAACAGTGCTGCCAGTTTTGACAGGAGTTATGGAAGGAAATCCCTGTAGGGCTGGTACTGAACACACATCTGGGTGACACTACTGCTTACAGCTTACATCTTGCAGCAAAACAATAACTGAAGATTGGCATGAACCTATTCCAAACACCTATGCACCTCTACAATGAATTTTATAATATCACTCGTGCCTTTTCTGGTTCCTATATACTCTAAAAATCAAGCAAAACTGAATTGCTAGACACATACCAACAAGGGAGTAGATTAATATTCCCCAAAATATTTCTAATCTTGCCTTCACAAGGCAAGCCTGCTGGTTGCACATAAAAGCCCATAAAATAGGCAGAAATTCAGGGCAACAGCCTGCAAGCTTTAGGGTTTGAATGCAAGCAAGGGCAAGGGTCCCAAAACAAGGAGAAATGAGCACTCAGAACCACAGCTGATCCTAGCCTGCCAATACATGGCAGCCCAGCTCCTGTCAAGTCTCTGGTAGGTATTATGAAAATTTTAAGGAAAATCACAATCAGGCATTTGGAAAAGAGCAATGAGGTCACTTTGAGGTGGTGGAGGGGAGTACTGGAACTGTTCACAAGCACCTGTGCTAACAGGAGACAGCACAAAAGTACTTGTCCAAGAACTTAAAAAAAATTAGGATGCAAGTGTCTGGCACTGCTGGTTTCCAGATGGTTACTGGAGACAGGAGTTGAGCTCTGGGTGCATGGAGAAAGGTCAGTTAGGTCCTAAGAGTAAAGCTGTGGCTTACATTTGATGTCACAGAGAGAAGAGCAAAGTGGTGCTAAATGATGTGCAATAAAAATGATGATTGCAGCAGGAGTACATAGTTGTATCCTAAATGGCAGGGGAAAACACTGGGTTCTTGGATAGTTTGATATGCAAAAAGGAAGAGAAATTCAGGGGAAAATATAAGGTTTTTTCCTGTGGGAAGAAGACTCAAGTTAAATTACTTTAAACACAGGAGAACAGATTTTAGTATGAAAAGAGCCAGAGAAACAAAATGCAACTTCGCAGCAAATTTCTTATCACAGGCTAAAAGCTGATTCCTCTTTTTCCTTGCTTTTCAAAATGTCACAGCACCATCATTTCACAGGAGTCCAGTTAGAACCAGCCCAAGCTTGAATAAATGCAGCAGGAGTACCGCTGCTTTCCAATAGGCTTTTCTGGAGCATTCCTCCCACACCCTCTAAGAGAATCAAACAAGCTGAGAGCTGAATAATGTAATCAACAGCAATTCATTGCCTTGAAGTTTACTAAATAGGCAGAAAATACAGACTATGGGGTAACTTACTTTAGAAAAAAAAATTATTCTACAGAAGCAGACTGGGATTTCCCCTGTTAATGAATATTTTAAACATATAGTTCTCAATGAATATACAGTTCAAGGGTGTTCTTCAGGGGATATATCGTAATAGGTATGGAATTGAAAAACATTAATAGATGCTGGTTGAAGCATATAGATATTATTAAACAATTTTTTGAGTAAATATAAAATTGCTAAGGCAGAAAATTTAACTTCTATCCAAAACCAAAATTAAGCACCCCATTAACTAAATGCATGCAACCTGTTCCACTAAAAGCAGTGGAATATTGGTTCTTAGAGAGTAAAAGTTCCCACTGCCTCTGCTTTCCTGAAAAACACCACTGATGACAACTCATAATAGGAATTGTTTCTTCTTTTTCTGTGCCAAAACTGTTTTCTTGCCACCCTGCTATATCCTACCTGGCAGTGTGATGTTAGCAGATGATAGCTTCCATGCCCTTCTGCTCAGGCTTCTCACTGACAGAACCTGGGCTGACCATGTCCACCCAAAGTTTCTATAAAAGTGTCAGGAAGTCTTGAAGATTACTCTCTACATTGTATGACTCAAGGACAAAATTCCTACCACTACAGAAGGTTACACAGACAGGAAGAGAATTGAAAATACAAATATAGTTAAACAAAACAAACAAATCCACCAAAAAGCAAAAAAAACTAAAAACAAACAAAATCCCAAACCAAAACCAACCAAAAAAAACCCAAAACAAACAAAAAGTGTTCAAGTTTCTACCCAGTACCCATATTCTTTAGATGCAGGAGAAAGTAATCAGCAAGTAAAACACAAAAACAGAGGACTGCTATGTTGTGAAAGAGGAAAAGAATGAGATAAACTATTAAACAGGGAGGGGAGAAATAAAATACTGATTCAAAGGCATTTACAATAGAATTTCCATGCATAAAACCAGAATCTGATAAGCTCATTCACCAGAGATCTTTTTAAATTCCTTAGTTAAGCCCACAAAAGAAAGGAAACAGAAGAAACCTGAAGTAAATCTGTAGGGGTTTGATTGAAGTTTTTGCATTTATTCTTCATGAGCAGTCACCAGTGAAAGAAACTCAGACTCTACTTACAAAAGCATAAACCCAGCATTTAAAAATTCAACTGTTACCTTAAGAAATGTGGAGTTCAGCTCTGATGAGCCGAAGTGCTTCTTTCTTTCTGAAAGATATCACAAGCTAGGACGCCTAGTTATTGTCAAGTCAGAAGTATAAATGAGAAGACGAATGAAATCATAGAGGTGAATGTTCCATTGCAAGAGCAAGATTTCAGACTTGTTGAGGATGAAAAAAAGATTTCATACCTCAGATCAACGTGTGTACACTCAGAGCATTCATACAATTCATAACAAATGGTACTCCATAAAAAAGCTGCTCAAATACAGACTTTCATCCTGAGCTTTGTCTTCAGAAAGTTGGTGTTCATGACTTGTTGACAACATTGCAAATGGTACGTAGACACCTTCTCCATGTGGATAGTTGAGGTAACAAACTCAGAATTCTTGTTTTGTAGAAATGAATATGTGTTGTGGTTTGACACAGGAAAATAATTTTCTCGGAAGGAAGAGGTCAATCCAGTCAGGGGTCAGGTTTGGATACTGACACTTGGGGTGACCAATTGAAGGTGGACACGCCTCTGAGAACACAGAGGGGTTAAAAGCAGAATTCCCAGGTGAACTCGCTCTCTTTGGTTCCAGTCATCAGAGAGTGCTAACCTCCCCTGCCCAGTTGCGAGCTGGGTGGGGTGGGGAAAAGCCATGTGGCCTGGGGAGGTAGGCCAGGGGGTGAAGGGTCTAGAGCCGAGCTGGGCCAGCCCCTGCAGATGGAAGGGTGGAAAACGTCTGAGAGGTCTTTATTTCCCCCCCAGAAACTAGAGGGAAAGAGACAGAGAGCCTGCAGACACCTGGGAGTTTGCCGGGAGAGGAGAAGGAGGAGGGGGGGAAAGATGCCCAGCATGGGAGACAGGAGATGGAGTCCTGGGCTGAGATTTCAGCTGTCTGGGGAGTGTGGGAATTTTAACCCTCTCCTGTGAAATGAAGGCTTTGTGAAATATTACTCCTCCTCAATTTGAAGGAAAGAGAGACAGCCTGGGACCTCAGTTGTTAGGGAAAGAAGTTTGGTGGGAGATGATGGAGTGGCTGTTGGCTGGACTCTTCTTGTTAGCCATAGAGTGAACCAACTTCTCCTCCAAGAGAGACTGCATTTTAGGGGGATGCAATGGTGAGCCAAGAGACTCCACCAGCAACTACCAGTTCAGGGATGAACAGAGGTCAGCGCAGGAGGGTGTGAGGATGCCATCCGTCTTCAGAGAAGAAGAGAAGATGATCTCTTTTCCCAGGGGAAAATGGGGGGACTGTAGTCCCAAAATGAGACACTGGACTGTTTTTCCTGTTGGTCCTTGGCAAAGCATCCTTAAAGGAGCCCTTAAGCAGTCTCTGTCCATGCACAGTGGTGAGAGCACTGTGACATGGAGAGAAGAGTGTCACACTGGCCCAGTGTGTCTGGGCAGTGCCATGTGTGACATGGAAACACAAGAGGTGGCAGCTGTGTTTCCTGGGGGGTCTGTGGTGCAAGGGAGACTCCTCTCTCCCCTGATGGACTCAGTATTGATTATGTGGAAGGGTGAAGACTGGATTAAGGGTCCAAATGTGTCTCGTTGTGATTTGTTGGAATTGGGTGGGGGGAGGAGGAATGTTTTGAAAAGTTTTCATTTCGAATTTTGTGTGGTTTTTTTTCCCCCTTTATAGTAGTAGTAGTGTAATAAAGTTTTCCCCTTGTTATTAAGTTTGGCCTGCTTTGCTCTGTTCTAGATCGCATTTCACAGCATTCAATTGATAGGTTACATTTTCATGGGGGCACTGGCATGGTGCCAGTGTCAAACCACGACAATATGTTTCACCACAACTCAGTAAAATAATACAGATAACACAGACTTTATCTGTTGGTGACTCATGGATTTAGAAAAAAAGCTAAAATACTTTTCTCACCAGTTTATAATGGTTGAAACATTTTCTTCTTCTCAGTCAACACCTGCTTCCATTGTTGTGAAATATTTTGACAAGACTATTTGATTTTTTCATTACAAAGAGGTGAAAACATGGAAAGGAAAATATTCTATTATTTTCTATGCAGTAGCCTCCTTGATTATTCAAGCTAGTATTTTAACATCTGAATAACACCGCCTAAATTTTAGTTTTCAAAAAATACTGAAAATATTATTATACCCCAAATATAAAATTACTGAAATAGCACCAACCAGCCAAACTTCTGAGAGTAGAATTATTAAACTTGTAGGACTTCTCAGAGTAGCCCAGACCTAATCCGTATCCTCACACAGGTTCAATATTATTATACATTGAGTCCAACCTATTTTGCAAATACCCTGACTATTCCTAGTACCAGGCATACAGACCCCTAGTGAGTACTATTTTCTCTGATTTTATATGGCAAACACCACAATCACTTTAATTCATCTTCTCTGGTCCTTAAAAACACTTGTAGGTTGTTTTCATATTTTCTGTCAGGGTCTCCAGCCATTGTTGTTATTCTGGCTTTTTGATATTTAAAAATACTTTCAGCTCTATGCATTTCTGGCGCAGTATGTACACACAGTAGTAATAGGCAGATAAACTTCCTGTATCTTGTCCCTTTCCAAGGGAGGCCAGTGCCAGCCACAGTTCTTTTCCTCTGAGAAATTTCTGTTCTTCTCGAGTGACCTCATATATCTCTCATATCTCTCTTCTTCCCTTGTCATCATATAAATGGGATTTATTGCAACAAGTATGAAAACTGCACTCTAGGATCTCTAATAGCAGACTGTATCACCTGTGACAGTGTTTGAAAACACTATTGCTATTTGGATTAGTCTTTCCTTTTGTTTTCTGCAAATCTAATCATCCACTCCAGGTTTTAGAAAATTAATTTCTCTTACTTGAATTTTTGATATTAAAAAAACCCATCAAGTTTAAAGATGAGTGCAGGAAAGAACTGAAAAAAATATTTTAATTGTGCTCAGTTCCAGATCAATAATAAGAACTTCTAGGGTAGGGATAGCAGGAGAGAACAGGAAAAATGGCCATGGGTGTTGAATGGTGCCTTCCCCCAACAGTCTGGAGTATAAAAGTTCAAATACTGTTTAGCAATTTCTAACACTGCCTATGGAGCTTAATCTATTTTATATGTTTTACTTTATATGTTATATGTTTTACTTTATTTTACTTTTATATGTTTTATTTTATATGTAATACTTTAAACTAGGAACCAAATAAACATCACACAGCATTGTCAGCTGGGCTAATTCTCCTACATGCTAATTTCAAGGACATGAAAAGACAGAAGCTATTTGCCCTTAAGGTGCTAAAGCCAGCATGCATTGATTGCATGTGATTGCCACTACAGTCCTGACATTCCTCTTTATACTAGACATAATGATAATATCACACGACAATTTCCAAGTTTTTTAATGGAATCCATGTTGTCTGTTTTCATACACACCAGAGAATATGCTTTTACTGGGGGGGTGATGATGGGGAGGGGAGAGTATAAAATTCATCAGGAATCTAAAATTTCTAGTCTGCCCCAAAACCAAAACTGTTTTTATGCAGATGTTGCCTGCTGGGAATTTTAACTAAATGCCTTAGGGGTATCATCAGCAGAAAACCCTGCTCCTTGGCCAGACTCAGTTCACAGTACTCCCTGTCATTTCCACACTTAACAAGTGTTAGACCTTCATCAGCTGTAGAGTCCCACTCCTGTTGGGAACATTCATGCTGAAGAAAGAGTGAATAGGAAACAGATACACCATTGCTTGTTTGCGAAGTGTGAATTTTGAGGAGAAAGTATGACATTATCTCCTGAGAGTAGGCACTTTTCATAGACCAAAAAGTGAGTCAAAATCATTTTTTCAAGAACAATAGTTTACTTAGGTCTAACCCACGCAAAATAAAATTTGTCTCTCTTAGAGATCAGCCCTGAGTTTTGCAACAACATTGGTGGGCTGGGGGCAGTAGTAGAAGGAAATTATTTAGCTGGTTTTCAGATCCTGGGGAAGAATAAAAAAGTTTAGACTGGTGCAGTCTGTAGGCATAATGCTTGGACACCACTGAAGTCTAAAATATCAGCATTGGTTTTGAGTGTATAGTGGTCCTCTTCAGCTGGGTGCAGATTACTCTCAAGTGAGATAATAATATCAATCAAACTATCTGAACCTGTATTATCTCTGAGGATTATAGCATTATCACTTGTCTTTCCCCTATGACTCTGTGGCCTCATTGTACAAATTAGTATCAAGTAGTAGAGATGTTTGTTGCAATAAATACATTGGAGGCCTATTTTCAAAGGCAGCAGAAACAGAATTTTGCCTAGTTTCATATGCCACTGAAAATAATTCATCTGACTCTGGATGTAACAACAGGTTTTGTTCAGCAATCCATGCAATAAAAAAATGACATTTGGAACACATAAATATTACCAGAACAAAACAAAATTTCATCCTAGTTGTAGGCTTCAATTCTGGGGGAAGTTCAAAGTTCAAGACAGCAATTAATTTGCTCTAAACTTTTTTATACAAATGCTATTTCCATTTGTCTGCTATTTCTCAGCTGCAGAGTTATTGTCTTTTTTTTCTTTTCATCCCCTGTGGCCAATAGTTTCCAGCAGGCTGTTCTTTCAATTCCTTTGTTTCACAATGTCAGTCTGTGAGATTGCAGGTAAAAATTCTGTTTGGGGAATGCATTTTTATTATTTCTTGATAAATACTTTATTGTTTTATTTCACATCCAGCAGTACTCTGGTCACAGGGGTTAATAACAAAAGTCCGCAATTATGGATGGTGACTGGTTGCTTAGGCTTTACAGCCTTACAAATTCTCCCTGTGGCTGCTCCAGGATGATATAAATATACTGTAAGTGTCATTACATTCAAATGTACTTTGACTTTGCAGCAAAGAGCAACATTTGTTAAGATAGCAGTGAGGATGTATTTCAGAATGCATAAGGGGCCTTTCAAGTTCACACAAAATTATGGTGTATCACAACACACACACACTGAGAAATTAATTATATATTTATATATTATATTTATTATATTATTATATTTATATATTTATCTATAATATATTGGATAATAGCCATTTACCTCTGTGCATGTACACACTTCAGACAAATATAGAGAAACTCCTGGAAGTGCTAATCAACCTAATTTGCATTCACAATATTAAATATTCACAGCTAAAACAATCTGAATATAATTCTCACAGAAAATGCTTTTTCTTAGAGTACAAAGAGTGTCATGCCCTTGCTAACTCAGTTAAAGCACAGAGTAATACAAAATTTGCCACTTACCTGTTCTTCAGTTTGGGGGCTTTTCTTTTCAAAATGAAAGAGTATAAAGAAGGTATCTGGAATTCAAAAATAAAACATTCTAATGGTTAGAATGTCTGTGTTTCCTCTCCTCAGCTAAGCAATAATAACAAAAGACAAAACTTTACAAGACTGAGAAGATATGTAAAGTTGTGACAGGAATGAATGCAGTCTACTAAATAGCTTGGTTTTATACTGATATACTTGGTTCTATAATACATAGGCATAGATATAGATGGCAGAATTATCTTTCTGCACATTTGCATGCTACAGAAATCCAGCCTTAGCTTAAAACTTATAAAAAGCATGAATAAAATAACATCTGCAGTTCCCAATTCAGTTGCAGTGTTAGCAGTAGTATGTACAGAAAGGTATTGTTCTATCCCTCAAATTGAACTTCAATTCAAAAATATTAGCTAAACATGACATAGTCAACTTTTTGACACAGCCAAAATAGCTGTCCACTTTTCACAGAAGCAGCCAGGAATCCCTTAATTTCATATGTACAGGCAGAAGAAAAATCATCAGCAGCCAGCTTGCTCACAGAAGAGATCTTTTGAGCAGTTCTGCAGAGGAAAAACACAAATCACATATTTACAGGTCCTAGACAACTACCTAGACTATACTAGAATGTTTTAAAAGAAATTATTCTTCCTTAAGGTCCAATTCTACTCAACATTATTCATAACTTTACCTTGAAATACTTCTTAAAAATGTATTACCTGCTCCACTGTAAACATCTCTGAGTAGAACTGTGAGGCTGCCTTGGGAGGCTCTGGACTGTTTGGCATCTCGTAGGACATCACTCAGCTGCCCAGAGGGAACTGGGATAGCTCAGCTGCTGCTGAAAGTCAGAAGATTCAGACAGCTCATGGCAGACAAGGAAACTCCAAGGAACTCAGTAAGATAGATCAGACATGGCAGGCACAGGCAGAAATCCTAAAAAAGTCAACCCTCCAGGAATGCTACAAACAAGCCATGAGCAATACACTGTGGGCAGTAAAGACTTCCCTTCACAGGCACACCCCTGCCCCATAGCTGAAGGAAGACAGAAGTTGCTGTCTTTTAAAACAAAATAACAAGAGGATACACTGGAAAGATCTCTTCCTGAAACCAATACCCTTGCAAAACTCCAGTACAGAGCTACAAGGCAGCCCAAGTGGGCTGGAACCCCTGCCCATCAGAAGTACAACACAGGTAACTAAAAATGCACAGCCCCACCTCCCCATGCCATCTTGAAAAGATCCACAGTACTTAATAAAACCCTAAAGAAAAAAACTAGATTTGCCCGCTTTTTGCAAGCATCTTCTGACATACCTGTAACAAAGTTTTCTAGTTTACTGTTCTGCTTACCTTATTTTCTGTCTCCCTTTGTCCTTCAATGCAGACTGAAGCACACCATGCCTTATCTGCACATTTTCCTTTCCTAACATATTTCTTTCTACCCTCTTTTACCTTAATAGCATCTCTAATTAAAATCTCAGTGATTCCTTGACACCTGAATAATCACAGAATCACTCAGGTTAGAAAAGACTTTTAAGATCATTGAGTCCAACCCCTAGCTTAACAATGTCTAGTTCAACACTAAACTGTGTCCCTAAGCACTACATTTATATGTCTTTCAAATGCCTCTAGGGATGCTGATTCAACCACTTTCTTGGGCAACCCATCCCATTGTATGATAACCCTTTTGGTGAAGAAATTTTTCCTAATATCTAAATCTTGGTACAACTTGAGCCCATTTCCTCTTGCCCCTGTGATGGCAGCTCTCCAGTCACAGAGAGAAACAGACAACTTTCCCAGGCATTGTTATGGAAAAGACTGTGAGAAGCTCAGAGAGAAGAATTATAAACAATTCTTATC
The DNA here is from genome assembly GCF_050655825.1 of Lonchura striata. Classification (NCBI taxonomy): domain Eukaryota; kingdom Metazoa; phylum Chordata; class Aves; order Passeriformes; family Estrildidae; genus Lonchura; species Lonchura striata. Next base: position 76,845,566 of record NC_140705.1, on the reverse strand, counting down.
TTCACTTGCTGCACCTGTTGTTGTGAACATGTGGAATGTGTTATGGAGATTTGTTTACCAAAGGGTGGTTTGTTAATTAGCCAAAGTGACTGTGTTTTAATTAAAGGACCAATCAGGTCCACCTGTAGTGAACTAGAATATAAAAAGCAATGGATTCCTTAATAAAGGGATTCGCCTGTGAATGCCTTGGGAGTCTGTGCCACTTATTACCTGGATCTGAGTTATACAGTGACTTGTCTTATAATTTGTTACATGGGAGAAATAAGTAGATTTTGTAATAATTTTGGATCCTTACTTAAATATTAATTTGTTTCCCCACTTCTATCTTCATTTAAGGAAAATAAGAAACACAGGCTTATGTATGAATATTCTTTTTTAAAGTTGTAGAGCATGCAATTGTACCTGTTCTACAAAAAAGTCTACCTCTTCCAAAAACCAGCTTTCTACTATGAACTTACAGGTTAATTAATTAACTTACAGGTGCATTAGTGCACCTTGCTTCATTCATTAGTGCACATTTGCTTCATTTTCTTTTTGTGGGATTAGCACACCTGCTGAACAAAATTCTTCTCTAGCTTGGTCCTGCCTGGTAACCAGATCTGCCACATTATTTTAACCTTAAATAAATTCTATGCAGGCCTAATACTACAAAAGCACTGATAGTAAACATGCAGCTCTTCCTCTGCATTACCAACTTCCCTATGTGCTGGTGTCCTTTTGTCTTTCACAGCTGCACCTTCTCTAAAGGGAACTTGTGTGAGAAAACCAGGCAAAGTCCATCTGAGAGGCACAGCAAGCAGGCAGTGTAGTAGAACATCTGTGTGAACTCTGAAACGGAGGAGGAGCAGAGCAAACAGGTCTGAATGGAGAAAGGCTTTTTGCAGGTATCAGGATGGGCTGTGGATGTTTAAAGCTCAAATAGCAGGAGGATAAACTGGGAGGAGACAAATTGCAGCCCCCCAAAGTCCCATTATAGTGTGATTTTTGCCATAGCTTCACAAAAGCTGTGTTACCTCTTTTATACTTAACCTTTCACAAAATACCTCTAGCTGCTCCCCCACTCAGCCCTCGGGCACCACACCAATCCTGTCTATACCTACCTACAAGTCCTGAAATGTCCAGCCTGCTCTCAGCTCTTATCTTAATGTCAGGATATCCTGAATTGGACAAATTCTATTCCGCAAATTCCTATAAAACACAAAAGAGTAATTCACAGGGCTACTCAGCACTTCCTTCTGAAGACCTTGACCCAAAATACAGTGCTTTATGAAAACAAGCGAAGAGATAAGGATGATGGAGATTTTAAATAATAGAATCTGCTCCCGATTACATGGTGCAATGTAGGCATTAACAATTGCATCACTTTGTTCACATCATCAAACTGTGGTAACTTAGGAACCAATTTTCTCACTGCATAAACAGGCATTTTCAAATGTTCTGTTCTGAATTCACTTTGGCCACTGACTAATTTAATCATGTTTGGGTTCTTTTTTTTTTCATTAACAGAACTAAATGTTAATTACAAGATCTTACTGCTACTACTACCTTCTTCTTGCACTTCATTTATTGGAAAAAAGTAAAAGAGATTAAACAAACCAACTGCTCTAGGTTAAATAATTTAATTGCTTTGGATAATGTCTTAATTAACTGGAAAACAACATAGAAAAAATGCATGCCACACTATGATTGTATGTTATGTCCAGGTTTTGTAGTGAATTGAGGTAAGTATCCCATTCCTGACAGTTAATAAGGGGAAATTACTTGCCCATTTGAAGAAATATAGTGCTGAAGTCTACAATAAAGTAGGTCCATAGCACAAGACAGACACTGTAAAAATCTAAGTAGTTGAGGTAGTTTGCTTTAAGGTAGTAGAGAATACTGAGCCTTTTTTTTTTTTTTCGAGCTGATGGTAATTTGCAATCCTGAATGTTACCTGAGATATGAGCCAACAAAACCATGTGAACTGCAGACCTGAAAAACCATCCATGGCACTGTATAGACATGTCTAAGCGTAAGTACCATCTAAAATTAAAGTGAAAAGAAAAACCCTTTCTGGATAGCTACAAAAAGAGTACAAGTTGATAATTCTACAGAATGAGCCACTGAAGGAGACTTCCTCCAGTTTCAAATGAATTCTGTTGACAAAGTTTTCCTCATGCCAAAACCCTCCCCATGGGGTTCACCCTTTGGAAGCAGGTGGTTTTTTGTATTTCTCTATGTTTACCTGTTATAATGTACAATCTGGCAATAAAGAGACTTACCTCTGCATTATTTGGCCAATAATACAAAACTGGTGAATGAAATCCCAATAGTGCTTGCACAGTGGTGAAAGTTCTGCTTTTGTGCAAGACAAAGTGCTCACATGAGTATTCAGGAGCCTTGGTTCTTTCCTTTATTTAAAAGATGTTTCACCTCATGAAGGACACAGTCTCTTCCCTCCATCAAACTGAAATCTCATTAAATGGTAATTCCCCTTTCAAAGACTGCAAGGAAAAGTCAGCCAGATGTGCTTCTACCAAGTCTTTCTAAAAGAGAAAACTGTTTTTGATAGCAGTCAGGAAACTGAAGCACAAGAGAGAAGCCACAGAGAGTGAGAATCTACTTTAACCTCTACATTTTAAAGATTTTTAAGAACAGGCTAAACTAGTGTTGAGACTTGGGTAATTTTCAAAACCACTCTTCCAGCTCTGTTTCTGTGAGCACCCCACTCATTTATATTAAAAAATTTGCAAGTTTCAGTTTTCTGGATTAAGGATAGTTTGACATATCTGAATAGAACAGGGTAAAGAAGAAAATAAACCTGTGTCTAAACCTGTGTCATCTTTATCACTATGGGAATATTTCTAGCTTTAATGATCATTCTTTCTCATTTCATTAATAGAACTGGAATAAAATAATATTTACATTGCATTTTTTTCAGAGTGCAGGAGAAAAATATATATGAGAAGAAAATAACAATTCTACCACCAAAGAGAAATATCTCTGTTTGTAAAAGTTGCAACATATCTTTAAACCCAATTAGAATGCCTGCTCTTTTGGGACTTAAGGAGAGAAATGTTCTATTTTAAGGGTCTGTGGAAACTTCTACCAAAATCTTGCACGTTCAAGGGTAGAAAATCTCTTCTATTAATCTGCTTCTGAGTCTGGGACAGATTTCTGGTTTCTTGAATGCATCAGAGCAGTGTCTTTTGTCATTTAATACTTCATTTAATATATTCAGATTTTTTTCACTTCTATTCTTACCTTAATCAAAAGGCCCTTTTTTAGTTTATCCTCTGTAGCTGATGTCATTAATACTTTTATGCTTCGAAAGTACAAGAATAAAACTTTTTCTGTGTTGTATTTGGGGTTTTTTGTTTGTTTGTTTGTTTTTTGGGTGGGGGGAGGTGGTGGGGTTTTTTTTTGAGAAAACTGAGTAAGTGTTGCCTACTCAATCTTGTAAAATTTTTTGTAAATTAAATGTTGGATCCCAACTACTTTTTTGAGGATCAGACTATTCTGTTTTTAATTTATGCCATTAGCCAAAAGAGGCTTCTTTCACAAATGTCTCTATCCTCATCTTTCAAACTGACCTATGCAGCTGGGCAGATGCTGGGATTCCTTTTGGAAATGAAAACCAGTAAATTTACTGGAAAGTACAAAAAAAAAAAAAATTCCTACTTTCAAGTTTGAAATTCCCTCCCCAAAAAAAGTAAATAATCTTGACATTTGCCAGCACCCTGAAATTGACCTGAACTCAATCAAAATTAAGGTAAAAGTAAAATAAACAATTTACTGACAGAAGCTAAATAGATGAAAGTTAAATATTTTACTAAATAAATACATAAATAAATTAAATATGCAAAGAAAGCTTCCTACTTCTCTCAGCTCCAAAGATTCACATGGACTTGCTTGGCACAATGAAAGGATGCAAAATTTTTGAACAGAAGAGTATTTGATTTGGAATTCTCTACTTTCTGCTTCTTCTCAACACTTCAGACCTTCTCTACACAAATCTTCTTCCCATCACATCTTACTTCAAAGATGTCCTATGATTTCCCACCCTCTGGCTGCTCACATCTCCTTGGGAAGCACTGGTATTTCCTGGGCATGATTAAAAGTGATTATTACCACTTATCCAAATGGCAAGCAGTCAGCTGTGAGTGCTGTGGTGCTTGGCTGACTTACTTGTAGCACTTGTGAAGCAAAAGGCCTGTCTGGGCAGAATCAAATCCTTATGCAGATCTTCTTTATGTTATTAACCTGTATTTTTAGTCACCCTGTTGGGATTAATGTATGCACCATATGATTTGATTTCACTTCGAAACAGACATAACAGTAACTACTCATTTCAGGGTAATACCAGCCCTTCCCTGACTGCTTCCTAAACTGACACTTAAGGTGTAATCTGACAGATTTTTAAATAATAATTATGTTTATTACAAAGAGAATTACTATAGTGTATCAACCCATCTGTTTAAATGATCATCCATCTCAATGCCAAAATCAGAAAGAACCTGTTGACATTCCTAAATCTCATAGGTTAGAAAGGATGGCTTCTTTCTGTGAGAATGTCCCTAAAATTTGGAAGTTATCACTACAGCAACATACAAAGTTTTTTCTGGCATCACCTTGTCTCCAGGAAAAGTAAGTCCAGCAGTCTAGCTGTAATGACCCACTTTTCCCAATCTTTCAGTGTTGTAAAGCAAATACTGTAGTAGTGGTCATTATGCCTTTATAATTAATAGCATGCATAAGGGAGAAATAAAATTACCTTTAAATCCCACCCCTACCCAAAAATTTTAATTACCTAGAACTGAAATGGGAAAAGAACAATTTTAATAACTAGAAACTTTATATTTCTGCCCACAATGAGATTCATGCCTGTTGGGTTCAAAGCGCTGTTTTTGGTACCAGCAACACAGGAAGAATATACAACAGAAAAAAACCATCTCCTCATCCCTTGTGCATGCCTTATAACCAAACATTAGAAATATTTCTACAACCATTAGAAAAGGGAAAGGATTCTGTGCAAGAAAAAAATAAACTGAGGAATTGAAGAGATCAATTTAAAATATGAGCATGAGAAACTGACCCCAAAGCCATTGTTGTCTGTTGGGATTCAAGAGGTGGGGACGACTGATTGATGAGCAGTAGCCAATTTATAGGGCCCAACATGGCATTCATATAGGACCTCTTAACACTACAATCATCCAATGACCTTAAAGATTGCCTTATAGGGTACACACTGTTCTTCTTGCTTAACCAATAATATCACAGTCCACCACATGTGGATAGCTCTATCTTTGCTGAGTTACTGTTTTCTTAAATCTGCACTGGTCATCTGCTGACACATCCTGCTCCTTTGGTCCTGTGTGTTTCATCTTATATCCTGTTTCCACAGCCCACATCCATAGATGTCAGCGGAAACATTTTAAAGGCAATCACAAAAAATTGTTTGTGCTTTGTTTGCTATCATCCTGTGCTAGCAGCATACACAAATCTTAGAACCATCCAAAGGTGAGGATAAACATTATATTTAACCATAAATATTGGCCTGAATAATATTTATTAAAATAAAAATTTAGCAAGTTTTGGATGATTCAGAAGGAAAAAACCGGCAACTTAATTCATTAAAAACGGTCCAAAATGTAACTAAACAGTGCGGTAGCATGCTTACTGGTTAGACCTGAGTGAGGGACTGGGAGAGAGTGTGAAATCTCTATTTCCTATTGGCAACATCATTGTGGCCAAGTTATTTAGCTCCTGGTTGTTTACCCATCTGTAACATGGGTGTAAGAAGAGTTATTTCCCAGATGGCATCACAGTGAAACTTAACTGATGTTTGTAAACTTCTGGCAAAGTCTCTGACGAGAGGTAAGAACAAAATAATATTACATTCACCTTCTAGGAGATCCTACATTTATTTCATAAATGTAATATAGATAAATTGAGGGTTATAAGAAGAGAAATATTAAAAATATGCTGTAATAATTAGTGTATTCAAAAAACACATTTGTGTTCACAGAATACTAATCAGTACCTGTACAGAAGTATAGATCAGACTCAGGTAGTGACTGTTTTATATTATTAAGTGAATGCATATTCAAGTCACTTTCTTTCTTCTGCCCTGACATTACTGAAATGACCCAAAATGCTTTAAAAAAAATTAAAATTTATATATATATATTTTAAATTACTTTCACAGAATACATTCCAGGGCAGTCACAAATTGCAGTAGCTCTCTATTTTTCATCTCTAAACCAAACATGGGAACTGACACCATGAGCCCAAATTCAGAAAGCATTTTCCACAGAGTGCTATCTCCAGCAGTGAGCAGCACCATATGTTGCTATAGGATATTCCCTTCCTACTTCACATATTAGATATTACTGAATAATTCTGGCTTACTTTCAAGTCTTTTCCTGTTTTCAGCTGTAACTGTTATAACTCTGACTGCCCTTGTTACACATAAAGAATCCTATCCTTCTCACTTCTTTCTAAAAATGTCATCCTATAGCAGATTTCCACAGAAAAATGCTATCTTGGACAGCAACTCATGGAGATAAAACTCCTGTCTTTCTCTCTTCCTTTTTCATAATGACTTGTCTAACTCTCTAGTAGCATGGATGGCAGAAGATTGCAGATCCAAACAAAAAGTCATTCACTAGAATTTAGGAGACACTTCTAATTCTCCTAATAATACCTGTTCTTTTACTCTTCCTCAGAAGACAGGATGAAGGACCCATAGGCCTAAAATAAAATTTTAAAAATATTTTAAGAGTCATCTTTTAGGACAAGGTGGATTCATGACCTGAGATGTCTGTGTGTAAGGTAGAGACAGTAGTGGCTCAGTGGTAGATTCCAAGGGAGTCCTGTGCAAGTGACACACATCTGTGCTGAGACACCATAGGTACCACTGCAGAATTTAGGCTTATCTCAGACAGTGGCTTGAGCCAAAAAGAAGGCAGGGGAAGGCAACTAAGGATATTTGACTTTTAGCAGCTACAAATTTTGATGGACCTGAATCTAAAACAAGGTAAAACCCTAAGAACTCAGCTCCATTATGTAACTTCTTTAATTTGATGTCTTACAATGTTGCTTGTGACATTTTCATGAAGCCTGATCAAACACTTGACAAAAGAAAAACAAAGCGAACAAATTTTGTTTTAAAACCCCACAAAATCAAAAACAAAGAAAAAAACAAAACAACAGACTGAATAAAAAATAATACAGAGGATACCACAAAAATAAAAGCAAACAAACAAGAAAACAAAACATAAAAAAAGAAACCCAAACCAAACAAAAAACCACTAAGCAAATAAGAAACTACTTCAAGCAATTTGAAGACCTCTGGGTTGTTGTTTCAGGATAGCCATTTTATCTCTTTGGAAATGGTGAATTTGATATTTCTTGCTTGTCTTATGTATTTTTGTTTGGTCAAGTTTTTTTACTGTTTTCGTTGTTTTTAATAAGATTTATCCCAGGCTGCCTGCAATAGACTGTGCATTTTCCTTAAACTGGGATGTACAATCTATGAGTCTCTTGGAATGAATGTTCCTCCAATGAATACAAATATATCCATCTGACACATTGACATCTCTGGGTTTGTCTTGTTTGCTACAAAGTATGACTATTTTCATGTCCCCATTCCATTTGATTACTAATTAAATTTTTAAAAAAATCCATTTTCCACTAGTTGATTGTGCATAGGAAAAAGATGCTCCTTTAGCATGGATAACGCTATGTAGTTGGTATGATCTGTTTTCTTCCTACTTTTCCTTCACATTCCTTCATAAACAACCACTCTTCATAGCAGAGGATTAATTACAGGTATTAAATAACATCCCTTCCAGCTGAAAGGGCTGGAAAGAATTCTTTGACCTGGTTTTTCAGGCTTTCTACAAAATCAAGCAGATGCTTCCACTTGATCTGAACCCATCTTAATCTTTAAAAATAAAATTGCAGCTACAGCAACATTTCATAAAATGAAAGTGTCCTGGGTTGTAAGATAAGCTTGTATTCTATTTGCCATCTGTCGAAGGTTGGGCAGGTTTGTTATCTCTCCCAAAGACAATGGTTTGCCCCGTAGAGGCAATAGTTTGTTTATACACTATTGACTGACTCACTGCCAGGCTGGTAAATGTAACACCATCCTATTGTGAGGGGTCCCACCCAGAGGGGGAAGCCAAGCACTCTATTATGGTATAAAGGGGTAGCTTTTTGGGGACAGAGCAGCTCTTTACTTTGGGGGATTCCCAGAGAAGTAGCTCCTTCGGCGGGATTTCCCAGAGAAGCAGCCGGAGCGCGCTGAGGCAGCGGCACCGGAGCTCGGAGGCAACCCCGGCACAGAGGAAGACCGGCCCCACTGCCGCCAGATCTTCAGAGGAAACTATACCCTTCTAAAGATCACCACTTCAGCTGCAATTCATCAATCACTGCAAGAGGACCAATCATCCCAACAGGACTGCTACTAACACCCCGAATCCTCAGGTTGTGGACTTTTTCACTAGTTTTGTTTGTACCGATTGCATTTGCCTTTTTAAATTGTTATCTAGTTTTCTCCTAGTAAAGAATTGTTACTCCCATTCCCATATCTTTGCCTGAGAGCCTTTTAATTTAAAAATCCTGGTAATTCGGAGGGAGGGGGTTTACCTTCTCCATTGCACAGGAGGCTTTAGCCCTCCTTCACAGACTCCTGTCTTGTCGAACCAAGACAGAAAGTCAAAATCTGGAGACCCTTAAAGGACTCACACAATCAACATTCATTTGCCAGTATGTACCACCATAGTTCAAGGCATGATCCAAGCCTAGTATCCAGATCTTATTTAGCAGATGCAGCTCTGATGTACTTAAATAACTTCACATGGGAGTTCTGTCCTGAGAGTACAATTACTAGCTCCCATATGGGAAGGAACCATGATGGAAAGAGAGCAGTGTCTACTGAAAACTGTACAGAATAATACAGCTGTTTAATATAATGATTATTAGACACTATTATTAGACATTTTCTAAAAATGTTATGATAGTATCTCTTTATGCAGACAGTATAGCTATCCATAATAGCATATGCAAAAATGAAAACACATTTCTGATTTTGACATTTCATTATAATAGGTGATTCTGGGGTTTAATAGCAAATTTTCAAGCCTGGATTCCATTGGCACACCCTCAAGAAATTAGGAGTATGTTTGAAGTGGCAAGTAGTTATCTCTCTTTACTTATTTTCTTCTAGATTTTCTTTCTATTTCTTCAGAAATTTATTTTTCCTTTTCAGGTAACACAACTCTCCCTACTAGCTCCCACATATTTCTACAAAAACATAGCATACAACTAGCACAAAAATTGACCAGAAACTGAGATCTAAGCCTGTGACAGTCAACATTCCAATGTAAATACAGGCAACACCCAGGGGTCTTCCCACTATGAGCCATAAAAAAGGAACAAAGACCAATGTATCTAATTTCAGGCACTCAAAGTTGCTTGTAAAGGGAGAAAAAATTATTTCCAGAGGATAGTTCATATTCCCTAACATCTTGCTATATAACTGAAATTTGTTGGAATGGATCTGAGGAAAAAGCTACATGCTTTTTCCCTTCTACACCTTTCTAAATAAGAGAGACCTTTTCTAGATATGGTATTATGTACTGAAAGTAAAAATGGTTTACATCCATGGCACTGCCCCATAAAGTTTTATAATGCAGAGTGTGGACACCATCATTTCCACAGCATAACTTGATTTCCTGCTGCCGTCCTCTCTTACAATGGTTTAGGCATGGAACAAATAAAGCTGTTAAGAACTGACAACAAACATTTCTACAAAATAGTAGGATAGCTGACCAATCCAAATTAGAATGGAAAGCTAAGTCCAAAATAGATTTTACTATTTCCACTAGACCTGTGGATCTAACCCTCTAACCAGGAAAACAAATAAAAGCATGTTATGACTTCATCCATTTAGACATAAAAAAATAGTGTTCAAAATTTTGCATTTCAGTTTTAATTTCTCAAATGAGAACTAAAATTAAAAAAGATAGCTGTTAAGCCTGAAGGATTCATATTCTTACTTCAGAAACAGTAGAAACTGGCTAAGTAAATTGTTTGCTGCAAATTTGTTTATCTGGCTACAGGCACAGGCTAAATATTTTCCCAATTCACTGGACAATCTCTTTGTACCTGAGGAAAGCTCCTACCAAAGCTATTAAATAAGTATTAATTCACGTTTTGCCTCTAATTTAATGTCATCTATGGTATCTTATGGGCATTAAGGGCAAAGGATGATACAGTTTTGACTTCAGATAATTAGACACCTTCGGTTAATTATGCCTCAAGACAGACTTTGATTCAGAAATCTCATGCTAGCATTAATGTTTCAGTCTTCTTGATTTGTCCTGGGAAAGAAAATAATGTCAGTTCTAGAAATGTGATTCCTAACATTGTGGGAGAAAGCAGAATTTTGGACATTCATTTTAAAAAGCAACTTATTATGCAAATATCCCAAGACAGTTTGCTACTTTAAAAGATTCATACAGAAGCTCTGCTGCTTCAAGCAAAATGTAAAAATCCTTCTGTTACATTTTTTAAAACATTTTGTGAGAGTGCTTCTGTAAGTATCCCAGGGCCGATTACATCCAATTATTAACATCATACAAATGAGACTAATTAACCTTTTATTCCACTATACCTACTACTAATTGCTTTTATGTTTTATTTCTAATAGCCTTTTGGCTGACCAATTATTTCACATTTATAATGTTCTCAAATTTTAATTTTTAACAAAATATATCCTATTATCCTCTCAGAAAGAACGGAGTTTTATTTTTGTCCAAGTTTTGTCTGTCAAATGACAATGACATTTATCCACTAAGTCCCATACCTGACCTGCAGATCATGCAACTCTCAATTCAAAATCAAAGAAATACCAGAAAGTAGATTCATGAACAGTTCTGCAATTTAGAAGCATATGCAAGTGTGATCATGCCTTATAACCTTGTTTGTACCTTTTCTGTTGCTCATGTTCGTAAGACTTAATTCACCAATACTTTTTGAAGGGAAAGAGCAAAGAACTCTTCATACAGGTCCTTTATATAATCTCTAACACCTCAGCTACACTGATGTTCACTTCCTGAAGGGAATGTAACTATCAGAAACCAAAACACTTACTAATTTTGCACATAATTTTGTAATCATCTTTAACTTTTTAGATCTACGACTACTCCTTCTTTGCTCTGGCAAAGAAATCCTTGCAAATTGAAGCAGGAGGCGAAATACAAATAATTATCTAGTAAGTGCTCTCCCTGCTGTTTGTGGTGAGACTGTTCATTTAGATTTCATGCTTTGCTTTACTGTTTTTCTTCTTCAATCCCTCCCCTCCCCCTCATTAAGCCTAATGGATGCATCCATCCAGGAAATCGTAACAACATGATATACAATAACTTCATACCATAAAGTGGTTACTCTGCATGTTCATTAAATTATTGTGTGTTAATGGTCTTAGATTATTAGATAACAGCTCCTGAATTGAGTGCTGTTTGCACTGCCACCCTCCAACACAAGTGCACCATAACTGTACATACCACCTTATGAAACCTAACACAATTCTCAATCAAGAGCCAGAAAAAGAAAATTAACAGAACCTTAGCCTTAAAATCAAAGATTTCATAGACTAATAGAATTATTGATTTTCTATCTTAAGCTTGAAAAAATAACTTAATTGAAAACTTTTATATTTCATAACATATGAGTTCAGGATTCTTTTTTGCTAAGATGCATATCTTCTTTGAAAAGGAATTCTTATCTTACTTCCCAATAAAATTTAAAAGTAAAAATTCTGCAAGTGTCAGCAATTACAATGTCCCCTTTGACACCAAATGTTGGCAATAAGATGAAAAAAGAGTTATTCTTTTCTGTATTAATTGATCTAATTCTTTGGAGTCTGTAACTATAATTTTGGATTCTTACCAACAATGTCATAATTGTACATGAAAGTGTATAGGTCACAGACACAACAGGAACCTGCAGCAACCATTTGGGGTCCCTATGGCACAAAACATCACTTGCCATCTAAATCTGAGAAACCTTTCCCTTAGTTTTGTGTTGTAACCAAAGGAGACAAACTGCATAATGGCTGCCTAATGTTTGAAACCCTGAAAGGCTGACCAAAAATGCACTCAGGTCTGTGATCCTTTCTGTGTGTCCTTAGGCCTTTTATTAACTTATGAGGTCCACCTCTAAATGATAGATTAAATCATTTACGTTACTCATGCAGATAGAAACCAACAAATTAGGCATGCAGCAAACTAAGGAATTAAATTTACTGCAGCCTGCCACTACCTGATTTGTCTGGGTGCAGTGATTTCTTATACTGATGAATTGTAGGTACAAAAACACTCATGGACAATAAACTAGACATTTCAAATATTTTATGGATATATTTTTCAACTCATACAAAGCCTTAGTTATGGCTGACATTGGCTCAGTTTCTGTAATATTGTACTTCAGGTAAGAAAAACAAACCTCTAAGCAGCACTAGAAACTCGCAACCACCAATCTGAAGCTATGCTAAATATGTTGAAACAAACACCTTTATCAGTATATGAATTTCATGGTCTTGACCGTGGATAAATACGTAGGGATAGCCTTCCACCAAGCTTTAGGTTGGATGGCTCCTCATCCAAAGGTTTGGAATATACAGAGCTTTGGAAGACTAAAAACATGGCAGAAAGAAACAGTCTTGTGCTAAAACAAAATACTGAAAGCACCACAGAAACAAATATATTCAACACTTGCTTCTGACAGGCAGCATCAAACATGCATGATTTAACTTCTTAAAGTAACATATTTCAGATGCTTGAGATGATCCCATAATATACCCCTTTCAAATAAAGAAATGTTTATGTCAAAGAAGTTTAAGAATCTCAAGCTAGTTACCATTATAAAGAAAATTGCACTATACAAAGAAATTACTCAAACTGGCACTAGTGAGCAATGTCAGAACAGACAAGGGCTGTTTCAGGTGTAAAAAAAAAAAAAAATCAGCAGAATGTCTTTCAGAAAGAATTTAAGTACTGTATATGTCTGTTCTGTACCTGTATGGTCATACCACCAAGCCTGATAGAGTTGGAGAAGTTTGAACAATGCTCTCGAGCACATGGTGTCATTCTTGGGAGTGTCCTGTGCAGGGCCAAGAGTTAGACTTTGATGATCCTTCTGGGTCCCTTCCAACTTTGAATGTTCTGATTCTGTAAATAAGAAACTGAAGCAATCAGAATTTTTAATTAAACTGTGCATAATTTTTGTTATTTAATACTCTGAGCCACATTGAAGTCAAATCTATAATATCTGATTATGACTCCCAGCTGCTACTGTGTATGTTCTGCAATGAACACTTGAATGCATCTCCTATCAGTAACTAATTTGTCTTTCTTTGGCCCAAAGCTGTTATGACTGGCATTTCCATCACTCTTACACTTTCTGTGCAACCACACTGACATAGTTATTTGAACATTTCATATTCACCTTTGGTTTTCCTAAGTGCTTTTCAGTTTATTTAAAATTTCTGTGCTATTTCCTTCAACTTCCTGTAAAAAAAAACATAAATGGTGAGAAACATTGAAATCCTTTTTGGTATATAACAAAAAATCAGCAGCAATACTAATTGGCAACATGTCTGATCAGCATTTAAAATACTCCAATGTTTTTTACTCCATTAACCTTGACATAAATTATAGTAAGTAGTCTCTGTGTGACAGGAGTTTTAATTTAGCACTGCATCTCAAGTTACATATGCTTTGAGTCTGACATAGACCATTTCTTCTGGCCAGTTTTTTACCTTGAGGGAAACTGAACAGACAGTAAAACCAGGTCTTACCATGTAAACAAGGAAGAGCGTTCACAGCATCATTTTTTGCTACAACCAGTACTGTGCTACAAATGACTTGATTTTGTTTTTCAGCATCCATGACCATTTTTTGTTTTTAGACTGAGCTGCTAGACAAAGCTCTGAATGCAATGAGCTTTGTACTTCATGTTTCATCTATATCTGAAATGTTGCCTGCTTTTTTGGCTACTAACATAGAGCTTCAGACTTCAGAGTCTGCAGCAGAACCTAAAATTGTTTTATTCAAACTATTACTCACTTCTCTCAAGACATCTGTTAGTTCCTATATTTTACAGAAGTCTTTCCAAGTTCCTGTTGCTGCCCTGTTCCATGAATTTTATATGTCAGGGTTATCTACCACAGGCTTTTACCTCTTTCAGTACCTTCAGTGCAGTTGGAAGGAGGAAGATTTTGCAGCTTTGATTTACATATTTAGATCAAAGCTAATAGCTCTCCACAGTAGTTTAGCAAAGGAAAAAAAAAAGTAATTATATCCCATACCTTTCCACTTTCTAGTAGGCAAAGCACAGCAGGCCTAACCTGGAACTTGCTAGAACCAAAGAGAAAATTTCCAGTCATTTGGGATTAGAGCTAGTGAAGGTAACTCATGTATAAATTAGTTTGCTGCATGCCTGAACCACACTGGGTTCTAAGGAAATTGGAATTGGAGAAATGAGTTTGATGAGTTGACTTTCATAGTTTGAGCACTAAAGGCAGTAACAGATCAGTTAAATGGATCTGTTAACATTCCAGCAAAAGAAAATGCATCAGACACTCTTATCTTTTAAAAATAAAACCTCTGTGGCAAAGAACATGTTGTACTTACGTAGCATTATGAAATGTTTTTAAAAGAATATGGCAATCCTCTGGTTTAATTAGAATGTTCTTAAATTATAGTGGGTTTACCCTTTCAAACGAGGGGTTTAAAATGTTGAATTGCTGTTACAAATGGTATTACAAACTCAGAACGCCTGCACAAGGATTCAGGCCAAGTATGCTTGAAGGGCCAAGTCTCCAAAGGCCTGCAGGGGCCATTCCATTTTCCCTTATGGCTACTTAAGGAGTACAAGAGGTTTCCCTCCCTTGCTAATGTGGCTGTCTCCTGTTGGGACAACTATACAACATTGCCATCTGCTGACTCTCTCTTTTCATTATAGTACAGACAAGCTCAGCCCCCCCCCCCCCCCCGCCCCCCTTTCCCCCCCAAACCAAAAATCTACTCTGTAGACTACCAATTTATATTTAAAGACCTTCTCAATATTTATATCTATTTTTTTTTTAAGCAAAAGTAAGAACTTCTCAAAGTGGATTTTTTTCAGGGACCATATTTCATATTTAATTTGTTATCATGCCATATAGGGAGCATATCTTAGAGAGCTTACATTCTTAAGGTTCCTACCTTACATAAGGCACGTGGATCCTAAGTTGTCCTGTGTGCTAGGGGAAAAAAAAAAAAAAAAAAAAAAAAGGAAGAGTTCATAACTTACTGCTGCTGTTCACTGTTTTAATATCTTGATACCAAGTAAATCTTCTAAACAAGCCAAGAGTTCTCTTCATTCCCCAAAGCTCTCCAATGTTGAAGGCCTGCTAATTGCTTTAGAAAGTGACAGATTTCTTTTTTGTACTCTTAGGTAGCAGTGCACAGGGTTGGTAGAAAAATTAGGCAGGAAAAACAATTATTTTAAATATGTCATTGAATTAAAGATGGTCAAACATATAGCAAGAACACTGGTTGTACTTATACCTGCAATTTTCATGTTATGTGTTTTTCACAGTTTTTTTCAGCTTTTCTGTAACTTTTTGGCACCTGTTTTAATCAGAGTACACTTAATTAGTTTCATCTCCTGTCAACAGATGTAACCACTTCAGGAGACAGTAGGTTTGGAGATATGTTTGACCTTTTAGATGCTTAGTCAAACATAAGCTTTACATGAACAACTGCTGTTTGCCCACCATTAGGAGTGACACATTATCCCCTACTCATGCTGACTGTACTTTTAGCTGCATGAAATTACCTCCTCACTTCACACAGCTGGAACACTTATCAGTGTAACCAGTGACAAGGACATGTTAAAGTGCCTTTATGGAAATCTTGTGCTATTTCTAACTGCACAACAGCCAGTAGAAATGGAATACTGTTTGTAAAAGCTGAATGCACTAATCCTGCAGAAATTTGCAAGCATCTATATTTTATAGTTTAAGTGGTCCTCACACAGGCCACTTGCAATATTCAAATTTTAGCACATGAACAATTTCTGCAAGTTCTGTGCCTTGGATTACACAGTATTCAATACAAGCCTATCTGTCACTGCTTGATTTGTACAGTACCAATGACGATGAGACCTGAACCAATAATGATGAAATCTGGGGAATCACAAAAACAAAAACAAAACAAACAAACAAATTATTCTGTAAACAAGTATTCATGTTAGTATTTGTAATTTTATTAAAAATTAATTACTTGATATCGAGAATCCTTCAAAGACTTCTGAATAAATCTAGATTTAAACTTGACATTCCTATCTGCATCTGAAATGTGTTCACAAATGTGGTCATTCCTACATACTAGTGAATAATCTCCAGAAATATTTGGTTATTTCAGCATCCAGAAATGAGATTTTAAAGCAAATCAGGAGACAGTCCTATCTTTCCTTCCTTGAAGTGACTATGCATTTCAGCATTCATTTCAAGGATAGATGACGCCAACTTGGAATAATTAAAAATCCCACCCAGAACCATTTTATTTCTCCAAGCTAAGAAACAAACAAGTTAAAAATAATGCTGCTGCTGTTTATTATATATTTACTTGCAAATCCCCAAACCTGCAGCATGAATACAGAAATAACCCCTATGTCTGTAGATCACCATCTGACGTAGTGAGGGTCAGCCTACAAGCCTCCCATTGCAGGGGCAGAGGCTAAGATGCTGTAGTGAGATAGAAGCACCCAAACTGGGCACATATTTTATGTGAGGATAAAATAAAGACCACTGAAGGGCAATATCTCAGTGCTAAAAGGTCCATCACTGTATTACCTACACAGACACCAGAACTTCTTTAGAAATCTTCCTAGGACCTGTTTAGAATTTATTATGTTTTTTGCCTGTATTTTTTAAAGAGTGTTTGCCATTATATGCACCGTCACGACACAAATATTTCTTTCTTCACAGTCTCTAGTGTGTTCATTTCTTCCCATTTATCAAGAACTTTACACCTCATAGACTCAAGTTGTTCTGAAACAGAGAGCAGTTTTTCCCTATTCTCTTCGTCTCATGTCTGCTTCAGATTTCCAGAAGTAAAAAAAATACATGCACAATTTAAAGGACAGAGCTGGCACTGCTAAGCTAATTGTCATCTAAGGCTGTGTCCGTAGGGTTCTTAGTAGATATACCCACATAAAGCTTGAGTTAACCATGCCAAGCACCCACAACATTGTCCCTAGTTCTGTTGGGTACAAGTACCCACCGTACCCACACTTTATTTCCACCAGGAAACTAATGCTGGCACATGGGCTGTGCCACTCACCTTTCACAGCCACCCCCAATCAACATCCTTTAGCACTTCATGCAAAAATAATCAGACTCTGGACACAAAAGGGAACAGAGCCAATTACTGAATCCCAGCACAAAGAACAGCTAATAGCACACAAGGAGCAGAATAAACATGTTGTGGAAAGTCCAGAAAGAAAAGCACTTCAGAATTTTTCAGGCCAACTTCACTGTCACTCCGCCCATTCACCTCACTAGAAGTCAATGTTATGTTACAAGATCCTACATGGCCAGCTCGTGCTTCTGTCCAGCCAGGGTCTTATTCAAGGCAAAGACCTTTTTGGCTTTTCACAGCTTGTCAGCAAGTTCATCTGCAGGCTGTCAGTGTCCATGCTGCTGCAGCCAGAGCTCTATTACAGGTCCTTGCCAGCTCCTCATCTAGGGAAGGAGAGGAAGTGCATGCACAAATAGTGCCCTTCACTCCAGTGGTCTGTACTAATGTAAATAAACTTCCTTGCCTGGTGGCAGTGCAGCCGAGGATTATCCTGTTTTATCTGTTTCCCACACCTGTGTCTGTATGCAAGGGAAGCTATGGAGAACAGAGCAGCCAGGAAAGATGGGGCAGGGTTACACCTCCAAGGCTTTGCAGTTGCAGAAGGGAAGGAGGAAGGAAAGGCACAGGTGAAGTGAGTGGAAACATGGAAAGGAGGAACTGGCCTTTCTCTGCTGTATGAGAGCTTCTAGCCTTGCCCTCTGGCTTGTCTCACTCCTGCAATGAGCAGGGCAGGAGAATCCTGTTGACTGAGGGGCTGCCCTGAAGCTGGGAGGGCTTTCAGACCCTGCAGTGATTCATTAGCCACATGCAACAGCTTTGTGCCAGGGTGACAAATTCAAGACTAGGCACTATATTGAGTAAGGATGATATTTCAGCATTAAAGATCACAGAACACCTAAATTTCCTACTCCCCAAGGAGCTTGTCAGTGGCAGCCAGCCCTCCTCATCATCCCTCTGGTCTGTGATGCAGCATCAGCACTCAGTCAATAAGTCCAGTGGGAGCCAACAATTTTGATGAAAAGTGAGACAGGCTGGAGGAAGAGAGCTTGAGCTAAATTTGAGGGATGCACTGCCTCTTGTGGGGAAAGGGCCTGACCATGCTTCCTGCTGCTCCCTGCCCTGGGTCCAGCAGTCACTAGCTTCTCAAGGATCCTGTCCTTTTGTGAAGCACTGTAAATGATAGAAGAGCATAGTCTCACTCTGTAGATCAGAATAAGTGACTGGTCCTAGAAGGGCCTCAAAGAAATGTTATCAAGAGAGAAGAAAATGATGCCTTCTCTTTTAGAAAATATTAAGAAAATTTTATTTAATGCTTAAATATACTCATATCTCCCTTTTCTCCTCTGAGAAAATCGTTAAATTCTCATTTCAGGTTAATATTGATTGAACACTTTTTTAGTTGCTTACATTAATACATCCCACATTAAAAAAAAAGAAACACCACTCAACAAAACAGACAAAAAACCCTATACAAACAAACAAAAAACCCTCAAAAAATATTTGAACAATGTTTGTAAAGCTTTGTTTCCTATAGTGCCAGCACATGTTAGCAGATGTGGCCCAAATGTCTTGGCTTGGCCTTCTAAATACAGCAGTAAGACAAAAAGAAGAACAGCAACACTAACAACATTCTGACTTGGCTAGTTTTAATTCCTCAATGTGTAGTTGAGGAAGACAGGGAGGGGAAGTTTGAGGTTAACTGAGTTAGTACTTCTGAAATTAGTACCTGGCAAGGAGGAGAAAGAGAGAAACCTTCACCCATTTTTAAAATGCTTTTTAGCTAATTTTTGCAAAACTATTCCTCATCTATGCCCTGGCCTGGAAAGTTCTGTTTGTTTTATTCATTAGTCCTGTGGGAGATCCAGAGCCAATGACTGATTTTACTGTTTTTTAAGTGGTTGACTGCAAAGCAATGAAACTCAAATTCTGTACCATGGTGTAGAAACAAACATAATCAGAGCATCTGCATTTAGGCATTCGTTCATTGATGGGAAGACAGCTACACTAGGGAGAAATCTGGGCCAGTTTAGCTGCTGAAGGAAAAAAAACCCCACAACCACAGCTGGTTTGACTGTTCAAGCACTGTTCCTAACACTACACAGAAAGATTAAGAAGATTTGGATATTTCTTTTCTCTCAAAGAGGAACTTTACATCACCCCATGAAAAGCTATTTCCTTATTTACCACTTTACAGTTTACTAACCTGTATGTTCTCACACTCTGGAAGAAAATGGCTTTCAGAACAGGTTTTCACTAACATTATAAAATGCAGGTGTGCTACAGTCAGACTAATTATACTTTGTCCTGGTGACATTTCACAGGATTTCCTAGTTTATCAGCAATCAGCTTTTTTTTATGTTTTTTATCCCACTTGAAGATCCCAATACAGATTCCTTACAGATCAAAAGACCTACTTATCAAAAGATACTACTTTTTGGAGCAATACATCAATAGACTGTAAACCTCAGTGCTTTTGCTGAATCAAAGCACTGAGCAAACCTCCAAGAGGAACTGGACTATTATATGGATAACTACAGCATTCAGAACTGATACAGTAAAGGCTGAAAAGAAGCTTAGCAAGGGCACTTGAAAGCACGTGATTCAGGGTTTAACCTCCTCATCATAAGCATGAAATCCAGTTACTGTGTTTCTGCCAGCTGAAGGGTTTGGTGCTCTGAGACATCTCTAACACTTTAGAAAGTCTTCCACTGACACCTACTGGTTTCAGATAAGACCAGGAGTAAAAGAAATATAAGACATCTGATTTCATTAAATATCAGCACATTTTGATCACACTAACATGAAAAATCTCTAAAGCTCAAGCAATTTTTATTGGTTTTCCTTCTGGCTCTTTAGAACCTTAATGGCATAATTTGTACCATATCTATTTTCTGCTCAACTCAGAAGTGTCCTATCACATATATTTTTATTTTCTGGAGTCTGATTCATCTGTTGCACTGTTTCTACTTATTTCTTCAGTTTAGACAAGAACAAAAGAGAAGAATAGCTGCACAAATATCTTTTCAAGATCATATACAAAGGTAGATGTAAGTAAATAGTTGTTACATATAATGAAGATTATTACACATGCCCAGAGGTGAAAAGTTGCTCTAATAGGGCAGAGAGAAACTGAGGTTCAGTGAGTTACAGCAAAGTGACTCCAGGTTTGAATGCTCAGTGATGCAAAGGAGAGAAGACAGTCTGTGAGGAGCTAAGAGGATTCAATCACTCTCTTCTTTATTAAAACTGCAGCTTATTTTCCTAAGAGGAAACCTCTTTTTCACTGAATGAGGGATGCAACTACACATTATTAGATATCACAATAACATAAAAGGACAACTTAATTCTCTGTCTGCATAGCTATATTCTTATTTTCTCTCCAACATCAGATTTCAAAAATCCTACCAGATATTTTAACATCTACTAATTAATGTTATTAAAAACAAAACAAAACAAAACAAAACAAAACAAAACAGCCCTGTATAAAAGACCTTTTCCTCTGCCCACCCTTCAAGGATGGTTTTCCTATACATAGAAAGGACTACCCATGATCCGTGTCTAGAGGAAGAATACAATCTTAGGCTGTCAGTAGTAAGTAAAGCATGGAAATGACTCAAATTTCAATTGTTACTTTTCATGTAAATCTAGCAAGTTGACATTAGGATTAGCACATGTGCCCAGACTTCTCTGGAAATAGACTGCTCTTCAGAACTGAACAGTCTTATGGGGCATTGCCTTTTATATGAACAGCTGACAAATCTCTCAAGAACTCCTTCAGATAATTCTGGGATGTTTTTCATTATTTCCATTCACCACTTTGGCAGAAGACAAAATGTCATATTCTTCCCCTTTATCTTTAAAATATTTATAAAAGCTTGCACAAAAATCAGTCTCTGAATAGCCTAGATAAAATGTGCATGTGCATGAGCTATAAATATTCCACACTACGCCCTGTTCCATCTTAAATTCATGCCAGTTTGACTATCCCACAAAAATACAGCATGAATTTCCTCTGTAGACAAGTATAAAGACACAGATTACTGGGTCACACTTAGTCACCTTTCTGCTTACCTTAATGAAAGATAATGACTCTGAGTCTCTTTCACACTCCAATATCTTAACTGCAGAATCATCCAAAATACCTTTTAAGGGCACAATGTAAATATTGCATAGTGTACACACTAAATACACTGGAAACAACAATTGCAAAGATATAAAAGACCTCTTGAGTCATCCAGTCTTGTTAGAATTACATTTACAAGAAAAAGGGATGGGTAGAAAAAGGAAACAGCAGCTTAGTGAGAGTGACTTGGTAATTCTTCAGGTTCAGATAATGGAGTGGGCAAGAGCAAGAAAGCAGGGAGGCTACCAGGACAGCTTCCAAGCCTAAAGGTTAAAGTTCTAGCATTAAACAAACATAGGAGTTACTGAGAGTTACTTCCTACTGAGAGTAGGAAGTCAGATCAGATCTTGGGGCAGTGGTAAGGAGATTTGGATTTTGTGATATAAAATACTGGGGGCACACACCAGTGGCATGGAAGCACTGGGACTGTCCAAAGAGCACAGGCAGTAGTAGAGGGCTAATTAGGCTTTGCTGCCTCTACAATAGGGAACAAAATCGACACCTCAGCAAAAGTGACACTGTCTGAAATTTAACAGCGCGTGCTACAGTCTGTGTGAAAACTGTCACTATGATGGCATTCAGCTCTTTGGTGGTGGTCAGCTGGGAATGGCAAAAGAAAGTCTTGGTCCTGCTCAGTTTAACCACCTTTCTCACAATGATTGGTACAAAAGAAAGATTTTTTTTTTTTTTCCTAGAACTGTCCACCCACAAAGTCTAATTCTTTGGCCTTCCATCAAGACCTGATATTGAAAAAACTTCAAGAACTCTATTTAATTGTTTCTACTCTCTTCCATCTGCCTTCTTGTTGCTACAAGGGTTAATAGCATTTGAAATATTATTTTTTTCTTTCAAGAGCAGTACTGGCTTTCTGCATAGGAACCTGCAAGCCTTTCCTGAGTGTCTCTATTTTATCCCTTTGACCTGAGCCTTCAGAGCCTATGATAATGCATGAAAAGCATAAAATGTAGAGTAAGAGTAAAAAATTGTGTAATTGAATTTGGTTTTGGTTTGGTTTTGGGGGGAGGGGGGAGTGGGAAGCGTTGCTGCAAGTTCTGAAGCCATTTCTAAAATTAATTTTTCAGTAAATTTCAGTTCTTATGAAAACTTCTGAATAAGCTATTGATGACACTAAAGACTAACATAAAGAAAAAAAAAAAAAACAAAACATCTCTATGGCAGGTTTGGAACAAAACACTTCTGTGTCAAGTTTCAACCATTCAAAGCTTTTTCCATTTTTAAATAGATCAAGGGTTTGTTACAGATTAAAAAAAAAAGAAGAAGAAGAAGAAGAAAAAAAATATGGACAGTTTTGTGCCAGTAAATATGAAGACTCAGACTCATGCAAACCCCTTGCTTTTGGACAATCCTTTCTGGTATTATGCCACTGAACAGTGTGATACTCAACCTAGACAAAGCTCGTATGCTGTCAAGTGTGCCATGTTCATCATCACCTCTCATTTCATTTCAACAGATTGTCAATATCACACGTACTCCCAGGCTCATCACTGAAGAGAGTGGATAACTAGGGAGAAATCCTCAGAGCAAATCCACAAGATTGTCTCTGGGTCAATGGAGAACATGAGCCTAAGAAGCTGTCAAAACAGAGCAGTCTAGTTTGGGAGTAAGAAAAGTAAAAAAAAAAAAAAAAGAAAGGAGACAAAAGGATGAGATAAGGAAATGGGCAGAGACTGACAGGTCCAGGATTAACTGAGATGAGGTCCTATGCCATGAGTATGATGGGAAGAGGCTCCAAGGAGCTGGGCAGGGTCAGTCAGGTATAGCTCTGCCCTCAGATCTTGACATCTCCTCTGTGCTTCCCTCTGACATCCATAGTGGAAGACACCTTTCCTTATGCACTTTCCTTTCACCAGAACTGAGTTGCCACAGGAGGGAGAGGTGGGGCAAAGGGATGTGCAGCACTGCTTCTGGAAGCCTGAGGCAAACACCACGCCCTGCTCAGCAGCATTTCTCCAGTAAACCTGGCCAAACCTGATGTGGCTCTACCAAAGAGAAGACAGAAGAACAAATAGGTTTGACACTTCAGAAATCCAGCACAGTCTATTCAGACAATGTTCTAGTTATTCTGTAACAGGTGCTGTCTCAGATCTCTCTACTGTGGGTTGCTCCAAAAGAAACTGTTGTCAACAATAAAGCAAAGGGTGAGCACTGGATCTCCAGTGTCAAACATAAGGTCAGGGAGTGCCCATATCTGATTTTAAAAGCTTAATTTCTCCATAGCATCACCAAGGAAATGAGCTAATATTGACAAATAAATACTACCTTGTAATGTGTTATAAGCAGAGACTCCAGAAGAGCTCATGCTCTAAATAAAGTGAGAGGAAAGAAGACTATCAAAAAATGCTTAACAGTCCAGATTACAGACTCCTGTTTCAGTTTGGCTTCAGGAAAACCATACCTTTTGTGACAGCAGATTTACTTATTCTGCCACATTTGGGTTTTTTCCTAGAGATGATCAATTGGATTTCAACTGTAGCAACATCATTCTCAGCATAATTTGCTTAGCCAAGTAGCTGCTCTTCCTCAAGGATTTAGTGATTTCTCTGTCCTCCTCTACCCCTTCTCATGCCCATAAATGTTGGATATTAATGTGCAATTGTTTCACCAAAAAATATAGAGGAATTAGTTTTTTCCCCCTGAGTTATCACTAGGAGAACCAACGTAGAAAGTCTATCATGACTACCATCACATTATAGAGCACAGAATCAGAGTATACTTTTCAGCTACAATAATTTAGTTGTGTTCCACATGCAAATCACTGCCCTAAGTGCCCAAGAATAAAAACAAGCAGATTTTATCCAAATAAAGATATTCAAGTATTATAATTCAACATAGTGAAAAAATAATAATAAAAAAAAATAGAAAACTGCCTGGTAAATAAGACAAGAAATATCATACATAGGTAACCATCAAAGTGGAAGATGGAGAAATAATTCACCAGTAGGTTATAGACTGAATTTTTTTTTTTTTCACTAAACATTTTAAGGATTTTAACATTAAGGCTCAAAATTTATAAGGCTGGGATTTTGGAGGGGTTGGTTTTGTTTGGTTTTTGTTTTTTCTTATATAATGTCTTTAACAAAGAAAGAGTGATGGTTTGATGCTATGCAGTTAATTAAATGCATAAAGTCACAATAGGAACACAGGGACACATGCAAGGGTTTGTCTCACCAGTAGGGCAGAAACAGAACTGGGAATGCACTAAAAACAAAAATCACACCGCTTTTGTAGCCATGCAGCTTAATTTGCTGGTCAGTCAACAAAAATTGGAGGAAATGACACACACACAGAGACAGGCACTCGTGACCCTAATTTAAATTATTAAATTAAAGCAGTGACTGAAAGCATACTCTGCTCCTGAATAAATTAATATAAGTATTGGCAATTCACCTTTTTCCCCAGTGATATTTTTTCCAGTCTTGTGGCCTGTGCATGTGCAGATGGTTTGCAGAGGTGTGCCATTCCTTTTTTCTCCTTGATTTCTCCTTTCTCCACTAACATACCAAAGCTTATGGAATGAAATTATGTCAGTTCAAATCATGGAGCAGACTGAAAATCAACTTTCTATACAGGCATCTCTCTTAACACTTGTATTCTCTGTTCTTGTTTGTTTACCTGTGTACAATGGGAGAAGAAGCAAAAATGAGGAATAAATTGGCTATCCCCTTTGAGACCACAAGTGATTAAATTATAAAAAATTATTAAGCCCATGAAGTTTATTAGATACATTTGATTTTTAAGTGTGAGCAATGGGCAAGACAAGAAGCTGACCTTGGAACACACTGCATTCATTAAAAGTAACTATTAGCTCAGAAAGACATAATTAATATAGACATAACCCAAGAACCCCTAGCTAAGGAATACAACAGTTAAAATAATACCTTTAGAATCTCGTAGTTATACATTGCCAAGTCTGAGTAATAAATCTGGGCAAGAGAAAGAAGGGGGTTTCTTAGGCAACCTGTGCTGGGCTCCTCTGCTGTGGGAACTTTTTCTCAAGAGTGCTGCTGGCCTCACTTCAAAGTGCTCTGTGCCTAAGATTAATTTTTTCACAACAAGCCTTTTAGGTAGATAATATACTATGGCAGTCTTTTTCTTCGTGAATATGTTTCTTTAAAACCAAGACTGGTAGAAAGTTCAACCATTTAATCAAAGGACAGAGACTGACATCACTGCTAGTTAGCACAACTTTCTGTTAAGCTTTGTATCAGAATTGCTCCATCTCACAAAAGTTGTACTGATTCAAATTGTTTCTGGGGAAAATATTTCCTGGTAAAAAGTGCTTCAAAAATTACAAGATCAAGTTGTTATAATGATATAATACTGCACTTTGCTTCTCCTGTTCTCCCCTATCCCTTCTTCCTTTTACTCTGGCCTCTCAGCTCAGAGGCAGAGGAGAAAGGTCACTTGATGATACTGACTGAGATGGGAAATAGCCAACTTTTGTGACAAGTTCATTAATTGTGTGGCAGGTGATACTTTCTAAAATCCAATGGAGGTATGTTGGAGGTAAACAAGACTAACAACCTCTGCTTATTTGCTTGATGATTTCCAGGTTTTGGTGTACTTGGGCTTCTCTTGGAATAGCTGTTTCAGTCAAGCCTGATCTCTATTTTCTGTGTTAGCAGCCACAGTCCAGCAAACACCACTGCTAAATTCTCTTTAAAATGTCCTTCATAAATAAGCTGGCATCTCACAAAGGATGAAAACCTTGTACCTCTATGAGTACAATAGAGAGGGACAAAGTGCCAAATTCTTTCAAACAATTCTCTCATCTACATGAAATTTCAGTTTTTGAACAGGCTATAGTAGTAGATGTGTCTTACAAGTGCTCAACTAAGCAAACACGGAGGATTGGGTCTTTGAAAAGAAGAGAGAGGTGATTTTGCTTAAGCCTCTTTCATTTTTTTGGAACACCCAACCAATACACCCAGAAAGATAATGCAAAACTTACCTTTCCATCCACTTGGAAACTATTTTTCTTACTTTAGCCAGCTTGCATTCATGCTACTCTAATATAATATTAAATATTAAATAATTTGGAAACAGTTCATGGTTTGCCATGAACTCCTCCTGGAAATCCAAGAACTTGTTAAACTGTTCAGTTTCAGCTACACCAGCCAAGTGTGAATGTATGAACTGGTATTCCCCTTTGACAAGTTCTACAACCATAACCTCTTACACATCTAACTCATCTCTTTTGATGACTCTCATGGAATCTGTCAGTTCCGTCCTCTTTCCTTTTCAGTACTTTCAACTTTAGTATTTCCAGTGGAATAGAAAAATCTGCTGAGGCACTAACACAAGTCACAGGTGACTGTGGATGTCTGTTGTTAGGGCAGAAAAAGGCAGGCTTTGCTGGAAGAGGAGGGATGCTGGATGAAAAGTTACCTGGAAAATCTTCTAATCTTCCTTGCTCTCTCATTTTCAGCTGAAAATTGATTTCTTTCTATAATGGAACAAGTTTGTTTTCTGGTAGAGGACCATCATCCTTGTTTTATTTTCTCTGAATGCTTACAAACTTCTTTTGATTTAAGTATCCAGAGGTGTAAAGTTTAAGTGTTGTTCTGTAAGCCATTTCCACACTAAGGAGTCAGGCTCCTTGCATGACAGTTTCTTTCCATGGTGAAATGAATTGTTATAACACACACTTAAAAGAAGGGGAAAAGATAAAATAAACTATAAAAAGGGATAATTTTAGATTACAAAATCCTTCAACACACAGCAAAACTATTCTACTTTTGGAACACAATATTTTACACAGATATGGCCTACAAAAATATACTGCTTTCTCCTACCTTCTCTGGTTGACAGTTGGACATGAGCCAGCGTGTGCCCAGGTGACCAAGAAGGCCAGTGGCATCTTGGCCTGTTCCAAGAACAGTGTGGCCAGCAGGACCAGGGCAGTCCTGCTGTACTGGTGAGGCTGCACCTCAAGTTCTGTGTTTGTTGCAGTCCCCTCTCTACACATTGAGGTGCTGGAGTGTTCCAGAGAGGGCAATGGAACCTTGTGAAGGGTGTGGAGCACTAGTCTGAAGAGGAGGAGCTGAGGGAGCTGTGGTTGTTCTGCCTGGAGAAAAGGAGACCCAAAGAGGGCCCTATTGCTCTCTACAACCACCTGAAAGGAAGCTGTATGAAGAGGAAGGTCAAGCTCTTCTTCCAGGTAACAAGTGAAAGGATGAGAGTAAATGGCCCTTGTACCAGAGAAGGATTAGCTTGGATATTATGAAAAATTTCTTCACTGAAAGGGTGGTCAGGCATTGGAATAGGACACCTGGAGAAGTGGTAGAATCACCATCCCTGAAAGTGTGTGGATATGGCAGAGTTGTGCTAGGTTAATGGTTTGACTTCACAGTCCTAAAGTTCCTTTCAAATCTTAAGGATTCTATGATTCTTCTCCACAGCAGTATAAAAATAGCCAGAAAAACCTGTATGTTCCTGTGAAGCTTAGCCTCTGCCCACATCCGTTGGTAACAGTCTCTGGCTTTTTTTCCCCAAAGGTCTCCCCATGAATTTTGCTGCTTGTGAGTGCAGCTTTCCCTGCCAGTTCATTTACATTGGGCCTAAGGCTGGTCCCTCTCTATGGTGCGCCAAATAATTCCTTTTCCCTCACTTAGCACAGGCAACATCAGTGAGAGAAAGCCAAATAAATATTAGAAAACCTAATAGCCTGAATGACCAGATTAGGTAGCACTCAAAGTAAAGCATTGTTAATTTGTCTAAACCTGATGAACATCTGTCTACCATATGTGAAAAACTGCCTGAAACAGTCTCAAACAGGTTAGCAGTTACTTTTTAGGATAGCTGTGGACTATTGAGTTACTACCAACTCTGAGAACACTAAGTTTAGGGCCTGTGCTTAAAAGGAAGGGAGAGAGGAAATTAGTAGAAAAGCTAATGAACTTTACCTTCAGCTTCCAAAAAATAAACAAAAAAAAGCTTGGAAAAGGTAAACTTGCTCTAAGGCTCCACATGACAAATAAGGAGCTAACAAGGAGCTGAATAATAGCCAGAATGATGGTTCAAGAGCATTGGTGCAGGCGAAGCAGTTGCTGGTGCATATTTTGAATTTACTTAGGCTTTTGGCATTGTCTTTTGTACTACTGTTTTAAGTAAGCAAAACAAAAAGAAAATTATCTGAAGCAACAGGCTAACATGAGTGCAAAATAAAAACATCAAGAACTCAATACAGCTACATTCAAAGAGCACTTATAAAGACTCCCTGTCCAAATGGAAGAAGTAATATGCAATTCTATAAGGAGATTTATCCTGAATTAGTATCAAATTTTCCTAGCATTTTTGTTTACACTATGGATGGATGGAATACAGAGTACACTTGTTAAACTTGAAGATGACATGAGATGGAGAGGGGATACAGATATTCTTAGAGACAGGATTGGAACTGAAAATGCTCTTGATAAACTGGAAAATTCTCAGAACAACTGTATGAACTTCAATCTCTGCAAAGATAAGCAGCTTCCCAGTGGCCAGCAGCAGCTGGCTCAGTAGAAATCTGGGAACATGGTGGATGAGTTGGTCAGCACACATCAAGAGTGCCAGTGTGGTGAGCAAGGCAAATACCATTTTGGGATATACAGAAAAATCAGTGTTCGACACATAACAAGTGGGAATACTTTTGTCAGTGTTCCCAATACTGAAGGGGCTTTGACCAAATGTTATGTTCAGTTTCAGTCACCATGCTTCAGGAAACATTTAAGACAACTGGACGATTCTAGAAGAGAGTAAGTTGAAACCATAACTGAGAAAATGTACATGGGTGCAAGAATTCAGTTTAGCCTGGACAAGAGACTACAAGAGAGAATACAACACAAAACATACTTGTAGCATGGCTGGAAATACTTTAGGAGTTCAAGAATTAAAAAAAAAAAAAAAAAAAAAGCAGAAAAAAAGCTATCTCCAGTGTTGCTTTTCCCAGTTTTTCCAGTTTCCAGGTGAGCAGCCTGCAATGACCAAGAGCAGACTATAAGTGCTCTTGCTACCCAGGAAAACAAACTGTGAAACTGAAAGACACAATAAATTTTATAAACTGTTATCTAATAGAGCAGAATTATATTATTCTTTCATCAAAAATATGACACAAAGAGGAGGGGGAAAGAAATTTAATTTTCCCTCCTTGACACCCAATTTTTACCTGTTTCTTTCGAAAATGTCATTTTTAATTACAGAACTATTTAGCTGTTGCTATGATTGACTTGTGCTGGAGGGATGGAAATGAGCAGTCTAAGAAGGTCATGATTTTTCTTATGAAAACATGCAAGAGAAAAAGCATATTACCTCCTGTTGAATAAAGGATAAGCAGTAACTGCTGCAGCTGTGGAGTATCTGCCTAAATGATCATACTCACTTCTCTTTTTTATCTTTAAACTGACATAAAACCCTCTTGTGGAGACTGCTGTTATTATTCTAGAAATGTAGCACTAGGCTGGCTAGGTATGTAGCAGAGAAGGAGACTAATTGTGTTTTCCCATTCAGAATACAGCCTGCGTTGAAGGGAAATCTCAAACTGTGTTGGAAAAAGTTCATATACAGATGCTGTCACTTAGCTTCCTCTCTGGGCACAACACAGTATTCTAAAAAACTTCTACAAAAAGTCAGCCTTTAATTCAATCCTTGTTTAAGCTGAAGCTTTAAGATCTAAGTAGAAAGGAAATGAGGTAAAGTACAATATAAGGTGCATCTGAGTAGCTCCTACTAGGGAATATGTCTGTATCCTGTCAAGCAAAAGCTTCCAAAAGCTCCTGGCAGCAGAGGCCCTTCCCCTTCCAAGACCATCTCCAGTGCAATTAAGACCCGTCTGCTTCTACAAACCAACCCCACCGTGCCTCTGTAGTATATAATACAAGAAAGCACTGCTCTGAAAGGGAACTATGTCTTTGAACATGTCTGCATCACATAGGAACAAGCACAGGACAGGAAATTAAATGTTTAACAAAAAGTAGAGATAGAAAAAACCAGTTTGGGAGACCTTGACAGGCTGGAGGAATTGGCCAATAGAAACCTCTTGAGGACCAAAAAGAAGCATACAGCTGGGGTGCTCTAACCCCACACAGCTGTACATGCTAGGGATGAGTTGAGCATGTAACAGCTTTGCAGAAGGGTACTTAGGAGATTCTTTTTGGCAAATTGCACAAGAGCCAGCCTTGTGCCTTGCAGTGAAGGCAGCAAATCACATACTGGGCCGCACAAGCAAGTGCATAGCCAGCAGACAGAGGAAAACTCATTCCCTATATTTTACATGGCTAGGTCATGCCTGGAACATGGTGTCCAGTCTGTAGAGCAAGCAAAACAATTACAAAGGAAGTCCAGCAAAGGAACACTAAAACTGCTGAGAGGCTGAAGCACAGGCTATCCCAGGAAGAGCTTTTTTTGTATCACCTGGAGATTAGACCACTAATGAGAGGTAGGAGTAGTAGGTTGGATGTAAGGAAAAAATCTGCATAGAAAAGTGGTTCGGCACTGAAGTAACACACACAGAGAGGTTGTGAAAGCTCCATACTTGGGAGTGTTGGCAACTTCACTGGACATGGTGCTGGGCATCCAAACAAAATTTATTAGTCCAACATGGAATAGGGCTGGACTGGAGGAGCTTTAGAGCTCCTTTCCAACTTAACTTTTACTATGCTTCCGGGAAGGTCTTTAAGCTTGCAAATGAAACACTGTAAAGACAGGGAATACCTTGATGTGCTTCCCCTTGTCTTCTGTCATGTACATTTGAGCTGCACACTGCAGGTGGCAGAGAAGCAGCAGCAAAGATGAGCCAGCACCATTGTAGTCACAGTGCCTGAAGAATGTAAGCGAGGCAAGGTCCGTAGGAAGAGGTAATCTCTTTTATTAGACTGACTGATATACTTACAAGAACTTGGATGGGATTTCAGGCACACAAATTCTTCTTTGGCCTGAAAATAGAAACAGCCCACTTCAGTGCTAAACACAGGTTGAAAATGGTTACTCTGAATTTAGCTAGCTATATTTATCATTTAAACCATCTGAGAAAAACCCCCACATAATTGGCACTTGTGGAGTGAAAGATTTGTTAATTAAATTTTCATCTCTCCTCTTAATATATCTCCTGACGGAGGCAGAGGGATATTTTTGGCTGCAGAACATGAGGGTGGAAGAGAGGTTTAAAAGTGTGACAAAGCAGCTCTGTACTGCTGAGCATAGCTTCCCAAGAGTCAGGGAAGTTTGGGATGCACATAGCAAAAGACACACACACATGTGCCAAGCTCAGGTTCTGGATAAAGACACTGAGCAGGGGCAGCCCTGCAGCATGGGTCATGTTGATCACTTTCCCAGTGACTTGTGCTAATTATTGCTGCTTATTTCACTGGTACTACTTCCCTTCCAAGTCTTGCACCAGCCTTCCTGTCAACACAGGAGTGCAGAGGGCCTTGACCATCACCCTACCCTCCATGCAGGCTGAGACTGCTTCTGGTTCTAAAGAGATCATGTGATTCAGATATTTCAAACAATAAGATTCTGAAGGACCAAGACCTTACATCTAGTCCCCCAGTAAGGCTTGGGTTTTTCCCCCACACTGGCTAACCTCCAGAAATACAGTGCTAAGGAAACCTCTTTCATTGACAGAGCATCAAGTCTTTTCTATCAAAAATATTTTAATCTTCAAGGAAAGGGGTATTTGTATTGCTGACAGCAGTCAGTGGCTGAAGATTTTTAGCCTTACACCAAGCATTGGGTAGATGCAGAATGGAGTACCAGCAAAAGGCCAAATCCAGCAAAACCGAATTCCCAAATCCTCACACAGTCACACTGGTATCTATTGAGAGACTAAAAGGCAGAATCAAGACAAGACATGGGCCTCTCCTGAGGAATTTCAGGTGATTTGAGCTGACTATGTACCAGAGCATCTGTCACATGAGAAACAGGATATAAGCAAGTCCATACACTTAAAATCAAAGAGGGGGCAAAACCACACGATAAATGGCCTGTGGAAGAGGTGAAAGACAAAAAAGGGACAGAAAATCTTAAAAGCTACAGAGAAACTGACATTCCATGACTGTCAGGCCAGAGTTCTGGACTTGCATCAAGCTGTTGAATCAAAATATAGACAAGCTGATGACACAATGAGAGTGCATGAGAAATAAAGTGGAAGACAGTCTCTTCCCTGTCAGACAGCAACAGACATATTTGACTGGCTTTAGGGCCACAATCAAGGCCCTTATCTCCTTAGCATATTTTTCCTATCACATATGCATTAGCTTTACAATCCCATAATTTGTTTCCAGGGCAGATAGAAGGAAATTTAAACCCAAACAAATGGAAAAACGAAACAAAAATAAACCCACAAACAAAATCAAGAAAAAAATCCTGCAATCAAATAAATAAATGAACAAACAAACCCAAACCACTATACTGATGCTGTATATTAATCTTAAAAGCATACCTAATTAAATCAATTTCTTTGAAGTTTGAGCAGCATTGCACTGCATGCCTGATTCCTGAAAAACTAGATGACAACCACTTTAGCACATTTTGAGCACAGCATTGGTCATCATATCTGCCTGACTCAAAAGTCTGTTCTGAAGCTGGAATCCATTCTGCAGATTGGCACGGAGCAGCTTCCCTCCTCCTTTCAAAGAATCTCTGGTTTATGCTCAGAAGTCACAAAACAGCTGGACCCAGGTATAGTTCAGAATAAGAATGAAAGCTCCCATCTGTGCCCAGCAATTATAATTCCCAGTCAGCTCTTCTGTAGATGATGACCACAAATATAGGTACATCAATACAGCTTTGTTACTCTTGAAACATGCAGGCACCAAAAAATAAAGCCTCTCTTACCTCTGAGATATTGCTATTCTCAAACTATGTTTGTGTAAAGGGAAAAGAAGTGACAACATTTCTTC
The DNA here is from genome assembly GCF_050655825.1 of Lonchura striata. NCBI lineage: Eukaryota > Metazoa > Chordata > Aves > Passeriformes > Estrildidae > Lonchura > Lonchura striata. Next base: position 76,812,141 of record NC_140705.1, on the reverse strand, counting down.
CATTACTGTTATTTCTTCAGTGGGGCTTTGTTTGCAATGAGCAACAAAAAAGCTGCCAAGAAATCAGATCTATTGGTGTAAGTTTTATGGATATTGTCTTTCCCCCAAATGCCTTGAAATGCAAATATCTTACGGTTGTTGCGTACTTTGTCACAGTCACTAGTTCAATTTGCTTTCATTTCATATTGATATTATATAAAAACACATCAAGCAGAGGGCAGGGGATCCATTTGAAGGGTTGGTTATATTTGCTATAAGCTTCAGTGAGGAGCCTGAACTAGACTAATTCATCTGGAGTGGCCTTGTGTTCAGATCTATGGAACAGATCAGAGGCTGCACAGACTCATGGCATTAATCAGAGGCATACTATTGTTATGGAAGAGGCAGAATGAGGGTAGACTCTCAGTTATCTCTGGCACAGAAGCAGGCTGGATGGATGCTGTATTGAGTCAGATGTGTAATCTGTGCTCTGTAACTGGGCCTGCACCAGCATTTGTGCCAAAGGAAAGATCCAAAGCTGGGGAATGGGAGCAATCAGCATTTGCATTAGAGCAGATCTTCTGAGGTCACTGCCAACCAGCACTAATTGCACTGCTACTTTTGGAGTCTAAATAGGCATTAACTTCAGGAGCTGAAGCCATGAACCATGATTAAAGCATTTATACCTGTTCCAGTCCCACTTTAAGGCTATCTTTATGAAGGAAGTCAGCAGAACCCTTTTGTGGAAACCCGTATGAATAGAGCCAGAATCTAGCCCAAATTTTTTCACATGTCACCATGACAGAGCTGATAGCTCTAGGCTGCAGAGGGAAAACAGCAGGAAGATGAGTGAGGGAGGTTCACCATCAAACTGGGATAATTCAAACCTGATTGCTTTGCAGGACAGGATTTATACAAAGGAAAAAACTGAGCCCTTAAATAAAATTCATCAAAAAGTGTTTACAGAATCTGGGAACAGCACCACAGTCCAGGTATTCAACAGTTACAACATCCAGTCTCATCAGTATCACAGGGAAGGCTTATGCCATCACCAGCTCCAAGCTTCAGGATTAGATTTAAGAGAATTTCTAATTTTAAATCCATAAACAAAATCAAAATTCCTTAACAAGCCAAAACCTAAGATAGTTTTTAAATATCTGCTGCATAGCTGTTTTTCACCATCCCAGTTTCCTACTCACACTTTAGAAAAGTAGTCCAGAGTCCTGAAAGCCAGGCTTGTCTGATAGAAAGCATTGCTCCCCACTGCAATAGAGGTAGAGTGTCTCTACACAATGCATCTTCAACAGAGAAAAACAAGGTGCCAAGATTTGTTCAGAGCTGGCTAGCTGCAGTATTTAGTTTGTGTATCAGGAATGGCAAAAGCAAAAGTTGGCCAGCATTCATACAGTATGTGGGGCTTCAATATATCCTATTATTTTACCATAGTTCTAAAGTTAAAGTTTGGACTGTAAGGCACAGTGTGATATCTTAGGTGGCTTTTCAGCAACGTCATACTAGACCTCCCACTCCCTGGCAGCTTCATTCTCCCACCATAAACCTTTTGAATACATTGGCTGATAACACTCAGACTTCAGTGAAGAGCCTCATAAATAACAAAGCTCCATATTTTATAAAAGAGGTAGTTTTTTAGGGAAAGAACTGGGGTCCACCCCATAATTTTCATTCTTTCAGCCAGTTTCTACAGAATATGTGACACTGTGTATCACAGCCAAAGCACAGTAAGGGATAATTTGTAATAGAGAACAGAGGAGAATTCAAAAAGCATATGTAAAGATAACAGAAAACCTAACTTAAATTTTTCAATTCTAAGGAAAAAAAAGCAAATCAACAGGGAGTTGGGCTTCATCACCTCTGTGACCAGAGGAGTAACACAGTGCAGCCTCAGGCCCTTTGTGCAGGATTTCACATCAGCTCTGTTCCTGTGGATTACAGCAGTTAATAATGCTGGGAGCAGAGATGATGACCATTGTGTCCTATCTCAAAGACTTTTCTGAACAGAGGTATAGTTGGTTTGGTTGTATCTACATGCTTGTGGCTTTGGTGAGAGGCAGAGTTGACCTTACCACTGGTACTTACCTTCGTCTAACAGAGGATTTACAGAACACCTTCTGATCCTATTGGTGCAGTGACAGTGATGAGCAGAACAATTTCTGGGTGAGAGCTCTCACAATCAAAGCTGTATGTGACTACAAGAGAGAAAAGTGACTGCAGATTTTTAAAGCTCTCCCTGCTCTTCAAACACACAAGTTTCAGCAAGCTGGGGATTGGCCACATGCTAAAAATTCTTCAGAAATTATTTCTCAGCATTTTAAAACATCACTGTTTTGTCTTTGTAATTATTTTTCATCTTTATTTAGGAAGCATGTTTCTGCATATTCTCAGCCTGTTGCTGCCATAAATGTTGAGATTCTATTATTTCCAATGATCACAGTAACTATTTGTAGTCTGTATAACCAGCAGAAGTATCCAGGCAGCTTATTATCAAGTTAAATGCAACTGTTCTCAGAGTAAAAATAGTGTTGGGGATTTTTTGGTGTTTTGTTTTTTTTGGTGGTTTTTTTTGTCTTTTTTTTTTTTTTTAATATCATTCTCTAGAGGAATTTTCACAAGCATTTCCTTCTCATCATTTCTTGGCATGTAGAAATTGGAGCATGTTACATTTTTCTCCTAGGTTACTTCTGTTTTAAACAGATAGTGATTGCAATATGGATATAGTGCTGAAGAACCACACAGGCTGTGGGAAAACCATGCATTTTAAAAATAGGTGCTTTTATGGACATGCACATAAAAAAGCATGTGAAAAATTTGGACTAACCTTGTACTGTACTGTGGAGAATTACACAGTTCATATTTGGTTTCTAATTATTCCTAAAATTATTAGAGCACATAATATACTCTATTTATTTTACTTTTTTTTTCAAAGTGAAAGTAACAGTGGTGAAACTGATGTTCCCAACCAGTTTATCTGCAGGAAAACTTAAAGAGACAAGCTCTAACAAGGAAAAGAATTCTGCCTGTTCCAGCCCACCCTCTCTCTCTGTTGAAGTTTTCTGTATTCTCCTCAATTCAGGACAAAAATGGCAGTAATATCTCTTATGGAAGGAAAACAAAATGTGTTACAACTGTCTGCCTACCCTGTAAAATTCATAGAAAAGACAATTCCAGGCTGTGTCAACCACATTAGCCTTGACTGCAACAGCATATACTTTAAATTATAGCATTCTCAGTCACAGGATTCTCTTGTTTAAAATACAGAGTTGCAACTAAAACACAGAAAAAGAGTTAGTGATGAGTCCCTGACAAAAAGCCTTCCCACATCTGCAAAAGGAATGCTGTTCCACTCGTTTTCCCATGGTTCATTTTATATTGACTGACTTGACTGAAAATGATTACAAAGAACCTCTCTTGGTACATGTTCAAATTGAAAGAATGTGAAAAAAAATCTTTCCTGTTTACCATGTGAATGGCTGCTACAGCATTTCCCATAGCATCATTATTCCTGGGGAATATCTGTGTCAGAACTGTTTTGTCAGATGGAAGTTAGGTATCAAACAAAATGGGAGCTCAAAACAAATCTGCGAACTCTGTTTTACTGTGACTGAAAGCTAGCAGCAAAAGGAACAAGATACACAAAAGGCTTCATCTATGACACAGGCTTGTGTCAAGGTCTTGTCAATGAAAAATCATCTTGAATTCACCCTGTAGTCCTTTCTTGTCACTTCCTAAGCAGGTTCATAATACAGCTCCAGCTTCAAAAGAAAGTACCAGGATTCCCAAATACATTCATTTAATCTATGCCAACATGAAGACACCATCAGAAGCATTTTAGAAAGCTCTTGATAAGCATTACATTATGCTTCTGTGAGGCCGATAGTGATTTTGCATGAGAGCCTTATGCAATTCACAGGAAAATTTACTGTGCAGGAAGGCTGGGGAGCTGAAATTTCTGATCAGCTTCCTTGGTTTAGGCTGACCAGTGGCTTCCCTACATGCGTAGCCCATCTTTCATTTCCCATTAGCCCTCAACTTACTCTCATATGACACAGCATTCATTTCATTCCAAGCCTTTCAGGTATATAATACTGGATGGAAATTATTTGTCTGAGGGCAGGAAGAAACTAAGATCTCCTTTGCAAATTCCAGCCTATTAACTCAGTTGTCAGTAGACACTGTTCTCTACTTTACATAAACTTTGGAAACACAGCCCTGCAGAATAGCTTCACACATTTAATTTCCAATTACTGGGAATAAATTCAGCTGATAGAAGTTAAAAGGATAGAAGAGGCTGTAGAGATGCTAGTCTGTTCTACTCACACAGTCCTCAAAGGGGAAAAAAGAAGAAAGAATTTGCTCTACCATAAAATTCATAGCACAAAAAGAGCAGAAAGTAAAAAGGAGGAAAATAGGAAGTTGTCAGATGACTGGAGCTGATTTAGATAGTTCAAAGGATCCAAAGAATTATTTTTAGCACAGCCTGCAACAGGGCCTGTGAAATGGTTGCAGAACAGGAACTACACAGGTATGGTATCCAAACCAATTTGCCATTGGCACTCAAATAGAAATCAGTAAAAATTTAAAGCAAAATTTGTTACATGTTTGTTTCTAGGACTTTGAATTTTTTTAAGATTTTATGTCACTGCAGCAGCTCAAACGTTAAAGTTGCAGCCATATATGGAAGCTTGAAAGCTTTCATTGTGATTTCTTAATCTTCCCCTCACATCCAGAGAAAATGGAAAAGGAGATACTCATCAGCAGCACACAGCATCAGGGCATCACAGCCCTGTGGTATTTTTCCTCACCTAACAGTAAAGTAAATATCTTTCTCTACATATATTTTGAATTCTAAACTGCACATAGGCAGGAGTATTTCCCAATATGCATAACACACAAAAGAGGAAAGTGTTTAGAGGCTCAAATAAATTAAAAAAAAATGCCCAAACTATACAGTGTTTAGCAATTGCACAAGGCTATAATAGAAATCTGTCACAGAACTATTTTGTTCCTTCAAGTCCATAAGTAGCACTGCAAACAGATGTCCATTGTCTTTCCAAATGAACTGAAAATATTCTTCTCCACCATCAGTACATTTTCATGTTCAGAAGAAAAGCACATCTGCTAGTCTTTTTCCCACACCGCTCATGCAAGAAACTACATTTTTTTCATCAAGGTGGCTTTCTTTTTGTCTCAAGATACATTATTTTACTTACTGATATTGAATATGCTTCTCTTTTCACAAGACAGTAGCAGAAAACAATTTGGACTTCACTAGCTGGAAATTAACATTAGCTATCATACCACTTCTATTCTTTATGATGAACTTGTTCATCAAAACTATCCATATTTGCACTGTACTGTATCCACTGACAATGCTACTTACATTGATGGTAAAATTTTCAGAGGCTTGTGACAGATTCTGACTCTTTCAGGTGTTTCCAAAAGGTTTTCAGTCTTCTTTTCTTTCTTTATTTATTTTATTTGCTTTTGTGTTTGTTTTTTTTTATTTTACAAACATTTTGTTAATTTCCAATGGGCTAATTAAGTAGTACTTATTAACAACTGATGGTGTTTCTAAAAGAAGCAGAAATACAACTAAAGAAACAGAAGGAACACTACAAACATTCTCACCTGTATTCACAGGGCCTGCAATGCTGTAAAAAAGAAAAACTATTAATGCCAGCTGCATCTTAACAGATGATATGGTGAAAATCATTTCGTTCTACAAAAAAAATTAAAATAAATAAAAAGGAAAAAAAGAAAATCTTTACCTGCTACAATTAATTTTTTCATGTTTCTTGAGTCTCAGATTTCTCATTTCTTTTAGATTTTTAAACAACAGGTATAATACACACATGAGCTACCTTCTGATGCATTTCTCTGTAACCTATTCCTGACCCAAAGATCTTCATCTTTGTAAGCAGCTTCTGTGGTACAGTTAGCTTTTCCAGAGTGCTACTGAAACACACTGCAGAAAACTTTTCTCCCTAAACTCAGGAAGACAGACTATGGATTAAGGAAAGGGAGTTTCGCCCCTACTAATTGTCATCAGCAAAATAATAAGTACAACAAAGTAGGCTCCAATACTTGTTGAGCAGGTGAAATCCATTGATATTTCTGTCCTAGAGCTCTTGGATACTTCCAAATAAGACAAATTTAAACTTTCTCAAGACCAACAGCAATACTAATTTCCTCAACAAATATCAATAAGCTTATGTTAAGGTGCTTTTACATTTATATTTTCAATTATCTACAAGGGAATATAGCCAGGCTTGATTTTTGTACATTTCTGATGACGTTCTTCAACAACAAAGAGCTAAAAATGCTAAGGAAAGCACACCAAATGGACAGTGACCATCAACAGCAAAGCACCTTGATGTGCTACAAGAACTAAGTCTTCACAAAAAGCAGGAAACTTTGAAAAGGCATGTGATTGACTGCCACCAATTTTAAAATCTTGTCCAGAAAGTCATTAAAAGTACTAATTAATTGTGGAAAATACTAATTAATCGTATTTAGAGAAACATTCCTCTTCTATTGTCTTTCCCTCAAAATAATTCAGAAAGTTTTAAATTTAAAGAACAAACTCTAAAAAAACCATTAAATGTCTGTGCAGTTTTTCTCTCATCACAAAAGCCGATCCTTGCAGCAAACAAAGCTTTCCAGAAGGACTGGTCACAAGAGTATATAGTAAGTGGAGAAATAACAGATTTCATTCTCTCCCCTTTTATCCGCTATTTTTAAATTTAATTTTTAATGTGTTCAGAATTTTGCTTTACAGCTCTCTGAACCTACCTTGTATTTTCAGCATACTGGAAGCTGCTAAAGCCCTATATTGCTTTGGACTAGACCTTATAAATTTGGGTGCAGAATATTGTTTTTTTTATAATTCAGCATCTGAGTATCTCAATAATTCCCAAAGATTCTGTCACAGCTGCACTGACATTAGACAGTGTCAAAGCAAGGATGGAAGTTGTCCATTAACAGCAAGGTAAGCTCCTGGCAGCAGGAGGGCAAACAGAAAAGGAGATGCCTTTGCAGTTTGTGACAACGTGAACCTGTATTAGGTGATAAAACTATATTGAAAAAAAGTCTTATGTTGGGAAAAGATACCTTAAGCAGGAAACTGCAAACACAGGGAGCCTAGTCAAAAGACTCCATCATGTTTTGAATCACTTTGTGCTGTGATTTACTTGTGGTATAAACACATATATGCACACACATTCCCATCCCTCACTTGTACTCCCAATAATAGCAAAAATAAACATGAAAAATAATATTAAAAAACTCTGTATTCAGTAATATTCACACCAAAGTATATGTATAGATATATCCATTAAAATTATGAACATTTCTAAATATATTTTATGTATCATACATATATTTATATGTATAATTACATATCCACAGAAGTCGTCTTGCTGTGCTAAAGCCAGCAGTAAAAGCAAAAACAGGTTTCACAATAGGACACCCATATATGCATATGTACTGGCTGTTTGGTTTGTGAATTTATTTACAACTTAGCTATATCATAATAAATGCTTACTGTTCTATTGTACAAACGTAATAGTAAAGGTTTAGGTTTGTTTTTTAAATACAAAGACTGCAAATGAATACATGAAAAAAATTACACACCATGTACAGTATTTATAATTTATAAATGCAAAGTTAAGACCTCTTTAAATTATTGCACTTGCATATTTTTTACAAAGATAGTTTATATGTATCATATATATATATATGTGTGTGTAAATATATATATATATAAAACAAATTTTTCAGCTCACTAAATGTAGTAAAGTTGAATGTTGTTACCTTGAAGTTCTTTCTTCTCCACATAACAGCCCAACCTGAATTTGGAATATTTATGAAACTACTCTACAAATCAGTTTGATCTACCCTAGAAAGCAGTCCATTATTTTAGGTTTATTTGAGTATACACCCGTATTACAATCGAGCACAGTTTTTGGTCAGAAAGCAAACAAAAGTTATGATGTGCCTTTGCTAGACTGGGATATAGAACCTAAAGTTTGAACATTGACTTCTTTGTAGTAGTGTGCAGAAAGCCTTTTCTGCATTTAGAAAGAATAAATTAATTGTTCTACTTCACAGAACTGGTCCAATATCACAGTGTTTGAGGCAAATGCATTATTTCAAAAGGGTCATGACTGATTTGAGCATCTAATAATCTCCATTTTTTAACATGAATAGTGCTTTTTGCTACTCCTACAATTTTAACACTATATGCTCCAAGTGCAGTCACAGCAAACTGATCACAGTTTCAAGTTTATAGACAGGAAAAAAATCTGTGCCACATAAAAAGATGATTTCTGCTCTGCATGTCCCCTCCAATTTAATATGCTTGATCATATACTCCAGCTAAAAAAACCCTGTTTAATTTCTCTAATGGTTACTCATAGAAAAAAAATACTGCCATGAGTTGAACCATTACAGTAGAATATTGTAAAAGCATCCAAAATTTATAAATTAATTGTAACAATGGAATTTATCATGCTGTAGTAAAATATGCAACATCTCAGATGAGTAACATGCTATGTCAACTATTTTTCTCACTTAGTGCATAACTTTCAGGCACCTTTTCATAATACACTAGAAACACTGTTACAGCTTCAAACAGTGTTTTTACCTTCACAGGGCGTAGGAGGGAAAAGCAACTAGAAGTATTATCAAGAAAAACGCAATTCTAAGAATATAAAATCTAACACTTCTAGGAAAGGAAAGATCTGTTAAGCTTTTTATACATTCTTTAGGGCAAGATGAGTTTTAGTAAACTAAAAATGCAAGGACTTTTGACAATTTAACTTAATGAGTCAGATGCCTAACAAACCTAGATGTCTTAATCAATTGAGAGTTTGAGTCCAGAACTTTGACCAATTAAATCTCAACATCTCTTTGATCCATGAAATTCAAATGCAGCTCCAAAGTTCTTACTTTTGGTGGATTTGACTTTGAAAGTGCAGGTACAAGTATTTTTTTTTTTTTTTCAAAATATTTACACATATGAACCTGTGCTCTATAAATGCTAAGACGGACTACATTTGCTTTAAAAAAACAGCTCATCATGACTATTTTTTTTTTTGGTCTAGGTCCTAACAAGGAGTAATGTTTTGTCATTACCTTCCTCCTTTTACACACCAGGAACTCAAACCAAATCACAGCCACTGGAGCCAAATTTTTAAATTTGTAATAGACATTATACTATAGCAAACATATATTTTAAGTGGTTTGGGTAGTTTTATAATAGAAACAGTAACTAATTTACTTGAGACATTAATAGAACAACTTATTGCAAATTTGACAAATTTGCCAGGGAAACATGTGCTCTCTCAGTACTTACAAACTTCAAAACATAACATAGTGTGTGATACTGTCAAGCATTTTTAATGGTAGGAAACAGAACTAGTGAAGTTATCTTTATTGTCAGTGAGTAAAAGATGAGTGAAAAGCTTTCCATACACACAGATAGAGTGTGTTAAGGAATACTTTTGCAATGCTTTTAAGATCAGCATTTTTATATGGAAAGGGGGAAAAAGGGAAAATGTCAGCAATATATTTAATCCAAATATACTTAACCTGCGAAGAAAAACATTCCATCCAGTTGTTGGGATACCTGAATTCCAAACAGCATTTTTGTAGTCACCATAGATTTAGATAATTTCCATGTAAATTAGGAACTGTGGATTCTGTCTCAAGTACTTAGTGGATGAAAGGTTGCATCTGCATTATTAGCTGAAACAGAATGGCTAAGGAGGAAAGTAGAGGACACAGCATGAGATATCATCCATTCTACTTTGCTGTAATTGTTTCCTGCTACATTTTTCTTTCTTTTTTTTTTTTTTTTTTTGTTTCTGCTCTTTTTCAATTCCAACCAGTTTGCTGTGATTACCAAAAAAATTCTGCACTTAGAATTGGTAAGGCAAACTAAAAAGAAATAAAATATGGGGCTGCCGCTAGGTAACATGCATCATACAAATAAGATAACTTCATACTGAATTCTCAGCCTGAGGGATCTCTATGTACAGCAAAGGCTTAGGTGCATTTATACATTATGCGACTACGATCACGCACTGTACACATAAACAGATACTGGCATGTGCTCGACCATAACAGAAGGCAAAACTCAAGAGGCCAAGTTGTTCACATGAAACCCAAAAGCTGGCATGCCTATTAGAGCAATAGAGCCCAAAAGACAGGAGATGGAAAAAGAGAACCTGTGTTCTGTCTGTAGGTCACTACTGTTACTCATTGCAATTACACAATGGCCATGTTATCACGGAACCTCCACAAGAGTGCATTATCTGTGAACAAGCACATAATGCAGTATAGGCTGTATGTGAAAGGTATGCAAAGACTCTGTTTTCATCTACTGTGTGGATCACAGATTTTTTTTCTCATTTTTTAAGAGAAAGACAAAGGCAAATTAAGTGTTGTGAAACATATTCTGTACAATTGCACTAAATTTATAAGTGTGGCATTACATGTAAGTCTGCGCATAAGTTTGTAAGGCCGAGGCCTAAGTCAGCACAGAACTGTAAACACATAATTTAGTGTACTTTTCTTCAGTCATCTATTCTTTCACTAAGAAAGGCATTTCTAAACCTGGAAATTTCTCTAACTAGGGGGAAAAAAACAGACAAATGGAGAACTTTCCTAATTTCACTCATCTTGGGATGGGGGGAAAAAGCAGTATAAGACATGCAGTGTTACTGTGCAACACAAAAGCTAGTCAATACAAAAAACATTTTTGATTTATTGTGATGGTACCACAATCCCTCTTATCAGACCTGACTTTTCTGATGAGGCTTTTGTTCCCAGCAGATAGCATACTTCAGGTATGTCTTCAATGCCTTTTAAAATACAACTCAGCAGGTAGAAATAAAAATCATGACCTTACTTAATTGTGAGCTAGGCAAGGAAAATCTTTGCTGTCACATTTCAATTTTATCCAATATTTCTGTCACTATGGGTACAAAAACTCCAACCTAAAATTCCCTCTCATATCAGAGATAATTAACCAGTACTTCCAGTGTTTTAAGGGAGGAGTTGTCTAGTTTTAAAAAACATCCTAAAGAACAAAGCACCATCACTAGTTCTATCAACATTTCCCTTGTGAGTGACAGACAATTGGCATCATGATGCTTAATGAAGTACTTTAAAACTTTAACCTGAATGTTGGTTTTCCTTTAGTTTGCAGCAAGAGAATTCACTGTAACCTAAGCATAAATTATAATCTCCAAGGATTCTGCTGGAGTTCAAACTGATTACAAGTAGATCACACATAAACATTCACAATAGCAATGGGTATATTGTTCTATTTATAGCCAAGAACTCCCAAGTGACACTGGTGTTAAAGCCAGCCACAGTACTGTATAATAAAAGTACCATTGAAACCCTTACTAGAAAGATACAATTTAGAAGTACCCCATAAGATTCCCCCCCACCCCCATCAGTTTTAAATTAAGGCCTCAGCAATGTAGCCCATGAGATAAGGCCAGTCTTTTATATTCACAAGTTGTAAGTTCTCTTCTGATAGCTGACTCCAAAACATCTGGGTTGTCATTTTCCCTCTATTTACGTTGTGTCACTGGTGTAGGTCAGGAGATTGGCTGCCAGAGTCATTTAGCTGAGGTAACTCCATAGGTGTTACCTTCCTAGGCAGGTCTACTTCTTAGCATTTTGCAGCTTTCCTTTTTGCTTTTTCTCTTTTTCAAATAAAAATGAAACAAAACAAAAAACAGTCCCCAAAACAAGAAGGGGTGCTTTTCAGGTTAAAGCAATCTGTTACTGCTGTTCAGTCATCAATCTTCACAGGAAGAGAATCTGAAGTCCCAGGAGCAAGGGATTGAGAAGAAATCCATATAGAGGCTTCCTCACCTCTCGTTACTTTCTCCCATTGGTTAAGATTGTCCCTGGAGATGCAAAAAATTTAAGGTAAGACACTGTTCATAAGTTGACTGGGATTTATTGTTTCCTCACAATAATGTCTGCTGTACTATACTTTGAAACCTATATTTATATGTCTATTTATATTAGTACCTATATATCATCAAGCTTTTATCATCTACACATTATTTCAGCCTTCAGCTTCAGTTATCCCATTTTGCAATTCCTTAGAACTCATATCCACGTCAACTCTATCCTAGCCTACAGTACACCTTCCTTCCCCAAGGCAAGGCCTGAAACTAGAGGCTACCACCTGCTTCCACAACAAATTTACAGCCCTCATGGATGCAGGAAAACCCAGCTGTGAACCAAGAGAGACATGACTGCAGAGACTCTGAAACACTGGAGCACTCTGGAGCACAGGAGCAGATTAAGCTTTCTGAAACTCCTGCAAAAGGGCTGCCTGACAGTATATAAAATGTTGCATGCCAGGATCATAGTATCAATTTTCAAATACTATTTGGTAATAATATTATCAGTCTACTACATTTAACGGGTACCCCTTCCTTGAGACATAAATGTCTTTTAGTGCCTCACAGCCTGGCCAAACCTTAAGTTCAAAATTCTGTTCATAAGCCATAAAATGATGAGAAATCAAGCTGGTAATATTCTAATGATCTGAAGAGGGTACAAACCCATAGCCTTACTTGCTGTACACCACTCTAGTGATTGGAAAATCTGTGTTGATGATAGGCTTTGCAACCAATAGCCAAAACTCAGCATTCAGTTTTCAAACACAGAGAAAGAGAGCAAACCCAATGGTTCCATCTTCATACTGTCAGATCCCTAGTTGCTAAAGCAACAGTTCTTAGATGCCTTTGGTAAACAAACAGGATGGCAACAGTACTGAAAGGTCTCCCATGGTATGTTATACCATGATATTACATCGGAATTTACACAGCAGAGCTCTTCTGATTCTTATGTCATAGCCTTGTCAAAACATTTGCTAAACCTGCACAGCATACAGGTAAGAAGAGAAAATGTTGCATTTTCTGAGGGTGGTGGAAGGCAGGATCTGATGAAGTCTACCAAAGAAGACTGGTGCCCTCTAGGGTAACACCTACACCAATTTCTGTAGGAAAATGCTCTGCCAGTGCTTCAGGCCTGCTGGAACTTATGAAGCCACCATTAGTAAGGCATTGAGCCTCAGCTAATACAATCAGGCACTAAGGATACGAAAAAGTGAAGCATCACTATTTCTGTCTCCTTCCTGGACCTGGGAAAGTAACAAGAATTTCAGCCAAAATATTTTTAATTAATATAAATTTCATTAAGAATTGATAGACCCAAAAGAACAAGGAAAATAGTTTTAAATTACTTGGTCTGAAAGAAAGGAAAAAAAAAAATCATTTCATCCTCCAAATAAATACACTACTATATATTTATACTTTGGTAGACCTACTGAGTACATGTAACGCAGGTTGGCTAATAGTTTTGATCTACAGAAAATGACAAGAAAGCATTTAAAAATGTGGAATAAATTACCAAATGAAAAAACCTTCTAGACTGTTAGCTAGTACCTTACTTTATGGAAAACCAGTGTTGGATTTCTCTTTTTTTTCTTTTTTTTTCTTTTTTTTTTTTTTTTGTAAGGTATAGATAATATGATTCATTTGCCTTTGAGCTCCCAATGAAGCCCTGGCTCCTAATGTCTGGAATAAATGCCCAGAGGTTCTAAAAATAAAAGCCTTGATGCTGACATGCTGCCTTGGCTGCTTTTGCTGCTATTATTTGCAGCTGGTGTCCGAGTTTCGAAGAACTCAAGGACACAGCAGCTTAAATACTGTGTTCAAGAATGAGCCCTGCTGGTGAAGAGGTGATATCAAAATTGGTTCAGTCAGCAACTAAGGAAATACCAAACAAAAATTAGGCTGTATGCCTCTGATCACACCAAAAAAGTTACACATCACAAATAAAGGAAAAACAAAAGTGTAGTGCAAAATCAGCCATTTAAAACACTCTGGAATATTCTAGACCCTGAAATAACATCAATCTTTTCTAAATGGGCACCTGAAGTTATATCTGTGTTCTGATTTCCTGCTCTCCATCTCCAAGTCTTAACCCTCAAACTTCTTCATTCTCTTCAATGAAAAAGCAGAGGATATTTTCAAGGCTAAGATAAAACTACCAAACTGCTCCTCAGAAGACTTTATTTCAGGATGTGGATTTTCTAGAAGCTCCTTAGTCCTGCAGAGGCTTTATCTATTCAGCTACCTTTAGTTATGCTTTAGCACAATCTAAATTAAAGAATACACAACAGCAAGACACAGAACTGTGTCGAGACTGTGCCAGTGTAGCATTCAGCAGTATCATTATAACAATTTGAATTACAAACAACAAGCATAATTTCTGGAATAGAAAAAATCATATAATCTCTGCCAGGAGTCTGATTGCTTTTACTTCAGACATCACACCTTCTACAGAGAAACCAGCTCTGGAAAAGATGTTCATGCTTGATCTTCAGAACTAGGGAGAACCTTTTCTAGAGCACATGCTTATGTGGGTGTTTGATATCCACAATTCAACTTTAAATATCCTCATTTGAGTTCTAAAAGATGAGCCACCAAGTGAAACAGGCCACTTTGCAAATAAGCCTCATTGGGATATCCACATGGCCAGAAATCAAAAGATATGTGTCTTCCCAGATGGTTGCTCCTGTAAAAGATACTGTGCCATCTTAAGCCCTCCAACCAGCCAGTTTCCATTAAAACTTGATTTATTAAAACTTGATTTTGATCAAGTCTTTACTGTGAGCATGGTGAGGCATTGGAACAACTTGCCCAGAGAAGCTGTAGATGCCATATCCCTGGAAGTGTTCAAGGCCAGGTTGGATGAAGCTCTGGGCCCTGTTCTAGCAGATGTCCATTCTCACAGAGGGGAGACTGAGCTAGATGATCTCTTCCAAGGGATCTTCCAACCCAAACAATTTTTAGATTCTATAATTTTCTTGGATAAACCAAATACATTATTTAATCTCTCTCTACTAAGATCTCAAAACATTCCTTCAGCTCTTTACATTCTCTCATTTGTTCATGTCTTTATGTACTCTTCTTAAAGCATAGACATTAAACAAAATTCCAGCTGTAGCCCCATTAATATAAAACCTCCAGAGATATAATCTCTAATTCTTCTGAACAGTCCTTCTATATCCATCTAAAGGTTGCACAGCCATGCCCAGCAAAGATACCTTAGAGGCAGCTGAGCTGACTATTAATGATGGCTCCTAGATAATCACTGTTCTCATAGGGTAGTCTTCTGTACCACTGACAGACCTACATATTCTTCTCACAGCTATATGAAAGCGTGTTTTTGTGTGAATGAAATTGTTTTGCTAAAAACTACATTAATTTCAAGGCATTTGTCTGTTACTTAACAGAAATAATTTAGTCCACAAAATCCACAAGAGGAGGTCATAAAGGATAAAGTTCAATGTTAAATAGAACTTAGGGACTACAACAAAACAAAAAAATGTGAGAGAATACTAATAAGAGCATAGAAAAACAGACCTTTAACCACTGGAATTTTATGAAATATCTGGGGTTTTCTAGAAAATATGGATTAACCTGAAACCAGAACATTTTCATTAAGTATTCACTGGTTTCAGCAAAATTTTTGTCAGGAAAGATTGCTAAGGCCCAGGATATAATTACTGGACAGAACTACCTAGAAAGCAACCAGCCATCATTCAAGTGGAGAAGCAGCCAACAAGGACTCTTGCCTCTTTTCCAGAACAACCCAAGCTCCATACCCACTGTGTTATAGGAGAAAGTTACATTTGCTTCACCCATACTCCAGTGTTACGACTCCTATGCTCTCAACTACTGAATTTTTTCTGGATATCTCTTTTTCTGGTTTTTAATAGAAATCATCTGATATGAAATAAAACCACGTTTTTTAAACACACATTTTTTAAGTAAAAAGAATACTGGCCAATTTTTGTTGTGGGAACCACACTGAAGTACAAAGCACACAGAAAGAAATTACACTAAGCCAGCACAGACAGGGATACACAAGCACTGAACTGTTTCTCTCTAAATGCTTTTGGCATCTAACACATTTTAATCAGCTGTGTCTGTAGTGGACAGTCCCTGACAGTAGTTATTGCCTCTGGGCTTCTGAGTAGATTAATGTGAGATGTGTATCCCTGTTAATATTAATGCAAATTCTAAAAATAAAAATCTGTATTTCCAGACAAACTTGCAAAGCACTCTTGCCTTTTCCTTGACCAAGGAATCAGCTATGCACATTTACTCACCTGCATGCTCGGAGTAGTGGCCCAGTTGGAGGAAAGATCTGTGCAAGGGTGGTGTAACATGGGATGGCTACAGCATTGTAGAACCCAATCTATGAAAAACAAGAATGAAAAAAAAATAGTTTAATTGTTGCCAAACTACAATACTGGAAGCTAACAGCTCAAAGCTCTTTACCTAATTACTCTTGTATTTGTTATTCACATTTCTGCATCTTCCTTTAACATCCGAATGCTTTAAAATAAGCAGCAACAGTGAAATCTTTGGTAATTACAAGCTGCTTACATGCCTTTCTTTTATGACTGATATGGCTGCCTCAGGTAAGGTTTTCTACAGAACCTTTTATTATTCAATTGATTCATTTCTTTTGTTCAGGATATGTCTACCTGTTTGGTGTCAGTAGCAGCGGGAAGTAGGTGGAGATGTTAGAGACATTTCTGCAAACATGATTCATGTGATGATTTTACTTTTTAAAAAAGGAAGGTTGTGCAGCATTCACAAAATATGGTTAGATTGTGGATTGTTCTGATGTTCTCCGGGGCATGCACTGCATAGCTCAATGTACTTAAAATGCCGGGGTCTTTGCACATTTGTGAATGGTGTGCAGTGTGATCAATGATTGGTTTGCAATTGCTTCTCATGTACACAGTTCAATAATACATCTTTGCCATTATCATATTTAGGGAAAACCAAATGAGCGCATTTTTAATGATATCTGACTCATAGAGGGTTAGCGGCCTGTGATGACTATGATGTCACAGCTGAATTGTCATGATGAAATTTTTAGAATATATATTATCAAGGATGACAGATTGCATTCAGATTCATTATAACATCCCTCACTTATCCCAGACTCTTATGATAGTTACAATAGTAACTATCCTTTCGTTTGGGCAGAATTTTTAAATGCCTTCTAATGAAACACTATGTATTGTACCATGACCAAGCATTTGATAATATCTCTTTTTTTAATAATCCAAACTTTGATCCTTATTCAGAAATTGAAGAGCAGCTCTTGTTTTCATCAACACAAAGATTCATCCCATACTGCTATGTAACCAAGTCTTCTGTGTTCTTTAAATAAAAATAAGACACATTTTCTGAGCTGTGAACCCAGATGAAGTACCTATAGGGATGAAGTACTTACAGTGCAACCAACAGAAAGAAACTGCAGCTGGTTAGAAGGCAAAGCTACAGACAGATGGGATGTCTGCTCATCCACACTATTTCATATACTGCCTCATTTTCTTCCCATTTGTTTTGGATTTTTTCTTTTCTTCTTGTTTGCTAGTTTTAAAGGGGAACTATTTTATTTCAGTGGAAAAAGATTACTCTGTATTTGTCAAAAACCAAAATAGGACATTAGATACAGCCACCCTGTAGACCTTCTGGTTCAATGAAAATCACAGAATCAAAGAATATGATGCGTTGGAAGGGACCCTCAAGGACCATCAAGTCCAACTCTGCATAGGCCCATCCCCAAGAGTCACACCATGAGCATTCTCCAAACACTTCTTGAACTCTGTCAGGTTGGTGCTGTGACCACTTTCCTGGAGAGCTGTTCCAGTGCCCAGCCACCTTCTGGGTATAGAACGTTTTCCTAATATCCAGCCTAAACCTCCCTGACACAAATTCAGGCCACTCCCTTATGTACTGTCACTGGTTGCTGCAGAGAAAAGATTAGTGCTGGACCATCCTCTCCCCCTTCCCCTCATGAGGAAGCTGTAACTGCAGTGAGGTCTCCCCTCAGTCTTCTCTTCTCCAGGCTGAACAGACCAAGGGACCTCAGCTGCCTCTCATGAGGCTTCCCCTCAAGGCCCTTCACCATCTTTCTTACCCTCCTTTGGACACTAAGGGCTAGCTAAGCTAAGGGCTGAAACAACCACTTACTAAGGGCTGAAACAACCACTTACTAAGATAAAAAGCATTATTGACACCTGTAAAAATTCAAGGTGATTGTGGTCGTAGCTAGAGCTACAAGTACAAAGAAAGGAAAAAGCGATAACAGCAAAGAATACACCAATTAACCAAAATTTAAAAACAAGTTTTCCACTGCTACTTTAAAAAATAACATCAAATTCAGCAGTCTGAATAACCTAATTTCAAAAGTAATACTCATTAATACATGAAATTATTTTTTCCATACATATTTTATGTAATAAAAAGTACCATTTTATTGAGAGAGTTCATACCTGACCCTGAGGGACTTCATCTTTCTTATCTCTGTCCATCATAGGAATAGGCTGAATACCTGTTTTCTTCATTTCATCACCCTTGAGAAAAGTAGAGAGAGAGATATTAAGAAAACAAAAACAAGACTATTGAGACCTGAATTAATTTCCATCTTCTATTCTATGTCAATCTAAAAATCCAGAATTTAAAATAATGTGTGGTATCACTCTAAGGCAATCTCAGAAGTATGCAGAAGGAGAGGCTCATTTTGTACATTCACCTAAGTGATAATGTAAACAGCAGATGCTTCAAGTCAATGTACACATATTTTCCTTATTAGTGTGTCTCCATCATAAAAAGCAACTGGAAGACTAAACCCAAAGAAATCATTCTATTCTACTCTACCTGCTCAGTTAGTCTCATCTTTCAAAATACCTGTTTAAAGCACATAATACAATGACAAGTAGAACACAACTCACCCATCTAAAGAAATACTGAGTAAAGCAGATAAATTTACAGTGTACCCTCTTTGTCAAAAATTTTGTCTTTTCAGTATATATCAATATATCAACATCTACCTCTATTAACTCATGCTTACAAAATAGTAACATCTGGACAGGCACAATTATGTCCATAATTCCATCTTTACTATTTTTGAGTATGGAAAATCAGTTTCATCCTTCCTTCTCCACTGAGCTCACAAGATTTGCATTCAAAAGCAAATTTATAAGCAAAGAAGCTGAGTATGTAATCAGTGAGTCTTGTCAATATTATACCTCCATTCTACCACTCATAAGAACACTCACTTTCCAGTGCAGGCATTTCAGAAAGTGAGTGCTGAACTAGATCTTTGAGCTTACACAGTCACCATTTTTCAAATATTTTGTTGTAGTCTGAGCTGTTTACAAGAGAACAAGAATATGTGAATATGAAATACACCCAACAAGAAGCACACATCTGGAATTCCACAATGAACATGCAACAGGCAAGGTAACAATCTCCACACTAAATGCATGCTACATCAACTCCATGGGCCTGATTTCTATTTTATGCCTGTGTAAAACAGAAATAGGCCCACTGAATACTGCAAGGCTCCACAGGGCACATAACAGAAAAGAAAAACACTTACAATAGCAGTCCTGAAAATACAACTGTATCTCCTAAAGTTTCATAACTTTGCTCTATGCAATTTATTCCTTATCCCAGAGCAGTCACTTTCACTTAAAAATTAAATAATTAGGATATTTACACCTCAGAATATGACATGTGAGAGACTGCATATATATTTGTGAACACGATTACATACTACAGCTTAATTCCTTGATCCAATTCTCAGTACACATTAATTTTAGAGTAACTTTCCATGTATTGAAGACCTAGCTCTCTCTGAGACACTATTGTTGAGAGCTGGCTCACGACGAAGACTCAAAAAAAATTGATGTTTTTCATATTTACTTTAGCATTTTCTATACTCACACTATAGCTTTATAAATATGTTCCAAGGCAGCTGACCTGGAAGCTGATTTCATATTTTGCATCTCTACAAAAAACTACACTTAGTGACTACTTCTATGTTCTGTTGCTTGATCACTTTATGTTAGAACATACTTTCTACATTATCTTTAACAGACAGAAAAAACACTGCCAAAATATTAGATAACTCAGCTCTTTAAATAACTTCAGAGTAAGCAATGAACACACACATGCACCAGTGAACTCTCTTTAAAACAAGCACACCAAGATGTTGATTGAAAAATACTTATAGTTGGGCTTTTCCTTCCTGTATGCTTCTGTTTATAAGGAGAGTAAACAAAAGAACCACACATACCTCAGCCCAGAACTCTGCATATATATCATTGGCCGTCAGTCTGGTAACAGGCCACAGCTTGGTCACAGAACACAGATCACAAGCTGTCATCATCAGGCCAATCACTCTATCTCTAAAGCAGAATAAAACAACATTAAATTGTAAGTTTCATAAAGAATTAATGATTGCTCTGCAGAGCTTTCATTTGCCCTTCCTCAGCTGGATCAGCAGCAATGTATGCACACTATGAACTTTCTCCCATCTATTGTTAGTTCCTCATTTGTTTGATTCTTTGATAAGGAACGGCACAGACTCTGTACTGTATCCCTTATTGTATTCCCTACAGTGTTTACAACCAGAGTTCATTGACCATTCTCTACACAATCACATACATAGACAAGGGCACAGGATGCCTGCCTGTTAAAACACTCACATGCCTCTCTATAATTCTCTGAATATACAGTACAAGTCTATAAAAACAAAGATGGTATATGTAATTGCTGCATTTCTTTTGTTCTTTAAAGAGGGGGGGAAAAAAGCTCCTAAAAAGAGGAATGACTACTTCTGAGTCTGTCACAAGACACTGTCATTGCTTTGTTGGAATGAATGTAAACTCTGACAGTCCAAGAATCTAATGCGTAACTCTGTCCTATACAGAGTAACTGAACATCAGGAACTGAACATCATTATTAGAATAAGGCGTGCACACACACAAAAAAAATTCCTATTTAACCGATTTTTTAGCACAAATTTATGTTTTTTGAATCTAAGTTTTATAAGGAAAACTGGCAATTAATTTAAATTCACTTGTTTTCACCAAATGGAGAAGTTGAGATGGCACTTAAGGACACCTGCATCTTTGTTAATAATGCCTATTCCATTTGAAAAAGCACAGAGCTTGCTAACCTGCATGCCAGTGTGATGGCAGTCATTAAAACTGTGCCAACAGACAAATATACCAGATGAAATACACAAACACATAGTATAATCAATCAATAAATACAAAGTGCACTTCCCCTAAGTTAAGATAAAGAAGTCATCAACCATGTAAGGTCAATGCAAATATAAAGCAATGGCAATTACTGTTACATATGTTTAATTTTACACACTGTGGGTCTTAGAGATCACATATGTAAGAAAATTACCATTCAGAGGTAATCCGTTTTTTAAAAAAATAAGATTTCTCTTTCTAGACTAATGCCATAGGGATCTACTGCTGTTTTGCTGCTTTACCTGTGTGTTTGGTTCTTAAGGTTTAATGCTCCTGTCTGATGAAGCTCTTCAAGTTGTTTTCTGTTTCCAAAATACAGGGCAAGGTCTGTGGCGATGATGGCTTTCCGGATGATCTCAAGTACTTGCTCATATTCACTGGAGCTCAGATTGGAGAAGACATTGTGCCCTTCCAGCTATGAAAAAGTAAAAAACCAATAAAAAGCACAAGCTCTAATTCAGAGACGATTTCAGTCTTTACTTCACCAGACAGGTTACGACAGTTTTACAGCCCAATGACAAGTTCTGTTGCAAATTCAAATGTTAATGGCCTGAAATTCCCATTTTTATTCTTCCTTTCTAAACACTGTCATGAAAAAAACTATGACTAAGCCACCAATTTGTTTCAGGGACTGCTCCTTCTGAAGCCCCAAGGTAATACTAGAGAAAAATTACTGAAATCCTTTTCTTTGATTTAAAATCACTATAGACACAACACTTCCAGATAGTTTTACCTTGGAAACTTGTGATTCAGTTCTGATACAGAGTCAAGTTGGTAAACTGACTACCTGATTCACTTAAGCATAGTTTTGATACTCCGTAATATACAGTATGGATAAAGAAATACTGAAGTTAAAAATACAAAATAATTCTGCTTTCCTTATGTTCCAAATGAAATGTGCCTGAAATCGCTGCATTTACTGACATAACTTTCTATATAAAAAATAAGTTAATTATTTAAATGTATGTGAACATTTAGGGGGAAAAGCTGCTTTGTTCAATCTGAAATTGAATGACTTGTAAACTGAAGATAAGAGTTTCTGTTATGGAGGCTCTGGTAACACACCACAGCCATCACTTTTCAATTTCCACAAGGTATTACTGCTCATTTAACTGACAATATGTACACACTGTGATCACTCAAGATGCTATATTACATTCTGAAAAATCAAGACTATCTGCTGTCTCTAAGATTTCAAAAACCACTTGTCAAAAGTCTTCCTGCTGTTGAGAGGAAGCAGACAAAAAGAAAAGAATGAGCTAGCCATGTCAAGGTGTGTATATTCAGAAGAAGAAAATATCATTAAAATATATCAAATGCAGAGGTGTTTTGACATTTAATTGGCATTTGGGCTGAAGCTCAAAAAGTTTCCCTGACTTTCATCAAGCATTTACATAATTTGCTCAAAATAAATCCTCTGCAGTACAAATAGGCTTGGTTTCTCTCACCATCCAGAACATAAACATCATTTTCCAGGACTTTTACTTAGGCAAGTAGATTTATTGTGAATAATGAATAGAAAATACAATCCGTCTATGTCTCAAGGCTCCTTTGACAGATTTCTAAGTCACAGAACATTATGTTTAAAAAAAATATCAGAACATTTTAATCCATCATCAGCACTTTGGGAGCAAAAAATTACTGCTGCTAGTTCCCACAATTTAGGGTTTTGGGGACCCTTTACTCTCCAGCCTTGCTGTCTAATTCCTGTGACCAGGCTATTTGTCCTAGTATTTAAATTATTCTAGATTCTACTCTTGGGCTTTAGAAGTTGCATTCTCAGAAAGACCACTGTGACAGCTTCTGTTCAGACTACTCAAAAAGAACTGATTCTGTAAAGTGTTGACAGAAGCTGACAGTTATGAGTTTGTGTCACTTAGGCTTTGAGTAGTATATACAATGAAGATTTTGTTCTTTGCCTGCTGAGCTACAGCTAGTGAATTGAATCCTGTGTCCTAAGTATGCTGTATGAATTGCAGGTGGATAAACAAAGCAGCTCTAAAGTCTCAAGCAGTTAAAAGTACTGCAGGTTACTAATGTAAAATTAAAACTTCGATAAACCCTAAAAAGCTTAGTGGGTTGGTTTGACTTTTTTTTCATCAGTCCATTAATTCAATAAGACTTTTTGATTCAAACAAAATCCAGCAAGTACAAAAGGCTGCTCTAGTCTGCCTTTGTTGCTAATTACCACCCATGGGTGCTTCAGCAGCTGGCGTCTTGAATCCACTCTACAGCCCTGGCCACTTATCCCCCTTTCCTCACTCACATTGACGGCAAATGCAGGAGGTGCCAGGGAAGCAAATGGGTTCCCTGCCTTCATGGCAAATGGGATTTTCATTTATTACATTTCTGCCAGAAAAAAATGCAAAATGGTTGGGACAGTGAAGCGTTAATGACTGAGGAACATGCTCACTGTGCACAAATTCACACGAAGAATGAACACTAAACATCTAATGCCATACCACCACTGAAGGATTCAATTACACCCTCCTACATGAAAGAGCATTTAGAGATGAAGCTTCCATTCTGTGATTAAAAGCATATGATACCTAAAACCATAATCACAAGATGTGATTCTGAACACAAGACAGAATATGTATTTTTCCTAAAAGGTGATTACATATTTAAGAAAATAAATATCTTCCCCTGAAAAACCCGACAGAAAGATAGATTAAAAATGAATCAGTGGCACAGTAGCAAGGTTAGGCTGTAATATGAGTGTGCATGGAAAACTAAAACTAGTGAGCACAGTTATGGACTGGCAGTAGTTTCACAGGTAAGAGTTCTCACTAATTTAGAATTATAAAACTTTCACTCATGAGAAAATATGTGTGTGTCAGTAGCACACCTGATTTTCCCAAAAAGCATCTGCTTGTTTTCTTGCAGTTTTTTTCTTCATTAAACATAAAGACATATGACCTCATACTCTCTTCCACAGAATATTACCTTACTCGGGTTTTTTTAATTTCAAATTGCCGAGTAACAGATAAGAACAGAATAACATAATGAAATAGGTTTACAATTTTCATGCATGAAAAATTACCATATGCCCTTTCATGCCACACATTTAACATTCACAGAATTTATTACAGCGGGTTTTCAGGTTTCTCATACAAAGTTTTGCCAGTACTTGAGTTTTATTCAAAATTTCAGGATGGTCAAAGACTGTTGAAATATATTATGACAAAAAATATATATGTATCTGAAAAAATTATTTTTCATTTTCAGAGTTCCTATTCTATATGGTCATTGGAAAAGCCTCCAGAGAGCCAGAAGCAAAAAGCTTCAAAGGCAGGCCATAAGTAAAGATCTTCAAATACACAATATTTTTTATAAGTTCAAGATTTTGAGAAAGCTGTGTTTTGCACTCTTGTTGAATCCTTGGGTTGCTAATTGTGAAAACTGGCTTGCTGTAATAAATCTTCTGCTCTTCTATAAATGAGTACTATAATAAAGAAATTAAACTAAGCATGCTTCAAAAAATCTACTTGGTAATGATGTGACTCCTCTTTCCACCACTGGACACTAATGCACAGAACATACAATTTCAATAATCCTACCTGCAGGATGGACACAGTCTGCGAGAAGTGGTGCTGTTCCATCGTTGATGTGGAATAGAGAGCAGCTAAGGGGTGATCAAATTTCTGAAGATAGCTGTTGCTGTAACCTCTGTGATCCAGGTCATGACACAGGCATGCAACTAAAAGACCCTTTCGCTACAAAAAAAATTGACACAAGCATGAAAAGCAAGATGTATTTCCTGCCCCTAGATGTCACTCTCTACCCAAAATACTGTAGAAGTTGCAGTATCCTAACACTGCCTTCAAACAGCACATGTGGAAATATCCTTAAAAATGAGATAAACATGACAGTAAAAACATGCTGAATTAAAATTCGTGGTCCAAATGAAGTTATATTATGCATTTAAAAATCGTTGTTGGACAGTAACATGATATTGGATGAACTGTGCTTCAGAAGAAATCTGCATTTTAAACAGTCTGGTTATCTGCTGAATCCTTACCTTTAATGTTTATTAAAATAATAAAAAGCACAGTTATTGAGGGAGAAGAAACATACAAAATGTATGATCTGCTGGTCAAGACAGGTGCACTGCAGTTCAATACCAGATTTGCCTCTGCAACACTCCTAGAGATGTTAACTAAATCTTCTAGTGGGTTTTTTTCTAGGAAGTCACTAACGTGAGACATGGACAATGCTGGACAATGCAATTGTAAACAAATAAAGACAGTAAGTGGGTTTTTTATATAATTAATTGTTAATATCCTGAAGAACTGGAGTCCCTGAAATCTCTTTTCCAAAAGGTTTTCACACAGCTTAGTGTTTGGAAAAAAAATCATTAATGTTTATGACTGTCACTATTGGCATGAGGTATCATGAAAATTTCTTCAGAGACCCAATATCTTTGTCATATATTTGGTTCTGATCAGTGTTCAGTAAACAAGGATAAGGCTATAAAATGAGGCAGAAAAAGAATATTGATTACCCATCTATTAAGTGCACAACATCCAGTCTGGATACTATACTAAGAGACCCATGGGTCTGTGGAAAAATAGCAATGATGCAATTAGAAATACTATCACAAATACACCATGTGCAGAAATAAGGCTGTAGAAATGCTAACTATTTCTGATTTTGAGACATTCACTTCTGTTTTGAATGATATCTTTTCAATACTGCATCTTGTTAAGTGTGTTTTTACAAAGCATATAAAAACCCTAGCATAATGCAGCAGCACATGTTCACACAGATCCTCAACAGAGGAGGAACCCTTAGGAACGTAACACACACCTCTGTCACTTGAAGTTATGCAGTAACAGCTTGTCCCAGTCTCCATGTCCCAGGAAGTCATTCTTGTCTCAGTCCTTCAGGATTATACAATTCCTAAAAACAGTGCTCTGGCCCTTGTACCTATTTTGCTATCTACTTGGATCCCAAATCTTTAACCACTGCATTTTTCTCCATTTTTCTCCAAATCAGTGTCTCCTTTACACTGTTTTATTTTCCCATCTCTAAATCTACTGAGGTTCGTGTCAGCATCCCTCACCTGAGGTCAGCCCATCCCTAGATCCCCAGACTTTCTTTCAGCAGTTTCTGATATTCTTGTTGGATTAATCTCCAGTATCAAGAAAGGAGACTGCTGAAAAGAGCTGGAACATAGACTGGGGATAAGACACTTAAAGAGATGAAGGCTGGCTGGAGTTTGCAGGGAAAAAGACTGTTTCCATCTCTCTTAAGAACTGTCTCTTTTGCTCTCCCTTTCTTGCTTACTCTCCATCTCCAAAGAGATGGGGCTTACTACTTGGTTACTACTGGATGTTATCAGAGCTTTAAAAATTCTCTGAGGCTGACAGATTTTTTTTTGTTGCTGTTGAAGTAATACTGGGGTTTTTTTTCAGACTTGTATAGCTTGGCCAAATTTCAGCATATGCCTGGCATATGCCACTTTTGCATTTCAGTGTCAATTTTCAAGTCTCTGCTTTACAGTAGGATAAACTAGACCTTTTCAAATGAAAGCTCACCAAGTTTCATTTTACTCTTATACACTGAACCAAACTTTGATTTCTACTAGCATGTCTCTTTTAAAGAGCCAAGCAATTGTGCCTGGAATTTCCCTGAATTAATCACCTTGAGGAAGTTAACAGACCCTAGAAAATTACAGACTAAATGGAGAATATTTGGCAGAGTTATGCACAACTGAAAACAAGTTCTCTGAGTCAGAAGTTTCATGTAACATTAATTAGAGACAGAACTCTCTGTTGTATCATAATTTAGAAGAAAAACAAGTGACAGTTTTCCATACTGTGTATTAACATTCTAAGCCTTCTATTTTACTAGTTATTTATTTCCACTTAGTTATCAGTTCAGAGTTTGGCTCTTCTCCTTTACTCACATATGTCAACCAGCTCTGCAACCCTTGTTCTCCTATTCAAGATCTCCCAGACCTCATAGAATTCAAGATCCAGGATGCTTCCCTCCCTCACAGAGGGATAGATGCGACAGTTAGTGCAATAATTAAAGACTGGTTGTAAGGGGACAGGGAGAACCCCAAAACTTAGACATAGATTTATAGCAAATCAACTAATGCTTTTTAAGGGGCAGTCCTGAAAAACATGACTAGGATTAGGAATCTCAGTAATCTTCCTCCCTCAAACTCTTTACTCACATCCGTTCCTCCATGCAGACCTTGACATACACACTGCCTGAGCTGACAAAAAAACTCTAGCACAGAAAATGTACTAGAGTACATTTTGATAATATGAGTACTCAACAGCTGACAGCTCTGATGAGGTGTGGTAACTGCTACCATCATATCACCTACCTCTAGATCAGTGAAAAGCCCCTGGTTGTTCTGCAGTATGGCATACATGCAATGGGCAACAGTAACTGCATGCTTCCAGTTGTGGTAGGGCACGCGGCGATAGTTCTTCTTTACAGACATAGTAAATCGGCACAGCTTTTCAAGTTCAAAGCTAGGAAGAAAATAATTTGGTCAGAGAAAAGATATAGGAACACGAAAAACAACCAGAAGAGGAGAAATGATGGTCTTTGATTTACCCTTCTTGCTAGGATTGACTCTCGCTGTGGATGATTCATTGAATGACATGAAGAGTCACTCAAGTTTGGCAAGGACAGAGGAGCGTGAATGCCTCACAATGCTCTTAGTTTAATCTGTTAAATTCAGGAACATAAGTCATGCTATTCAGCTCAGTCAATAGAATTTCATGACCTTCCCTGCTCCCAGAAACTTGAAGTGATTTCTTTCAATTGCTTATTCAACTTGAAATATAGTACAACTCCACATCTAATGGACAATTTAAAAACATGATTTGTGATCAAAACAGAAAATTCAGGGATTTTTAAGCAAAAGACCCAGAAGAAATAAACCTGATTAATAGAGGTGATCCATATTGACCTTGTGAGAAGCAGATTTTATTTTTCCAATACTTTTAAATTTTTTCTTCCAGTTTAGACTCACAGAACAGAAATTCACATCTCAGTTTCTTCACTTCTCACCAAATAATATTTTGTTAAGTCGTAAATCGATTACTTTTTCCCTCATAAAAAGGCAGTTTTCCTTTATTCATTTTTTTCCCCTCTTGCTGTGATTTGACTTTCTTTTCAAGTTCCATGTTTTAATAATTTCTTGGGTAATCAGGAAAGTGGAATGGTGAGAAAAAAACCTGTGTGTCTGACCTATGTGTAAAAATGTAGACACATCTACTACACGGAAACAGGCAGAAATGTGTATTTCTACAGTTGTGTGCTGAGTAACATAATAATTATTCTTAGCCTTAATCTGACATTAGAAAAAAAGAGGCATATTGTCTTTAAAAAAACTTTAGGCTTTCTTTTTTAATTCTAGAAAGTCAGAGAGTGATAGAACTATTGTTTGAAGTAGTACATCATAACTCAGAATAGCAAAACAGTCACTTTCATCTACATCCAATCTCAACTCGATGGTTAAGATAGGATAGTATAATAGCCAAAAGAAAAATCATTATCTGTGATGCCTCAACATAGAATACTTCTACTTCATCCACTGTTGTATTTTGTATACTTGACTAAAGCAGTAAAATATTACTTCTTCTGAAGAGAAAATGTAGTATGATAGATTTTTCTCTGAAATCCTCTCTGAACAGGGCAATTATACATTACATTTGTAAATACTTTAAGGCACAACCTTATTTCTCAATATATTAAAAAAAAATTTTAGTCCTAAAATTTCTGGGTTTGTTTCAAAGGTTTGAGAAGTTCTGTTCTTTCAGAAATTAAATAAAAGTCCTGTTCTAACAGTCTCCTTTTCAAATATTTAGCTCACTTTTATTTCCCTAAATTTATATGCGGAAGCTGAGGCTTATTTGAAAAACATCAAGCAGATATAAATTCTTCCTCATCAAAGCTACATGTTGAAAGGAAGAAACTGGGAGTCAGAGAGAGAAGAGAACAGAACCTGACTGAAAATACAAACCCCAACCCTGCATCCACAGCCGTTCAGTCTGGAATGGAGACAAGCTAACTACATTGCACAGTAGAGAACTGTGTTCAGAAGAGTCACCCACTTTGCAACACTGAGAAAGACCCTCTGGTTTGACTGCACACTTTGGGGGCATCCATTCAATTAGTAAAATAAAATTAAATGACAGCAAGCATTCCTGAATGTTGCTTCCTTTGTAGGGACGTATTTCCCTCTCAGTTGACCACCTGTAGGATTTCTGTAATTTGGAGCAGCTCCTTTCTTTTAGCAATGTGCCATACTTACCCAACTACTGATCTTAGTAATGATAAGGAACACTGAGACAAATGACAGTGAATGAAGCATTTAATTTGAAAATAATTCACTTCCATAATTAATGCACAGCTATGCAAATAACTGATTCATTTAGCAAGATAAGATCTGATCTTGGTTTACTTTGACCATATACATTATTAATTTTGGCAACTATATATCTGAAAAACTCAGTTTTCATGCACCTTCTCTCCTTTTTGGGAAGAGTACTTTTTTGCTGCCTTTACCATCTTCTGTCTGAAAAACAAAATCATCTCAGAACCAAACAATTTTTCTGTGTATTAGAAGAAGAACTGTTAGGATGATATCATGAGTTCTTTAACCTCACTGTTCCCAGATTTTATTAACTAAGGACCTAAAAGGTTGGACAAAAGTCCAGACTGTTTATTACAGTCCTGTACTATGAATAGTAAATAAACATCAAAGAAAACAGACCTTGAATTAGGAAGTAATTATCTCAAAAATTATAAGCAAATACACACAGACTTAACAATTAAATAAAGAAATAATATACTTCATACCAGGCTGTCCCACAGGACTGGTGAACCATATAGACAAAAATAGCAGGCCAAACATCTTCATATGGACTGATATCAAAATGGTATCTAAGAAGAAAGTTTCAGTTTAGAAAAGACAAATACCTTTTCATTGTTACTAAAAACAAGTGAAAATGACTAGGAAATGTATATCCAGCAAGATTCACTTCTTTCTGAATACATACAGAAAGCTGAATTTAAAGGTTACATTTGTCAGTAATGTCAAGTTACGTATTTCTGCTAAGGTCAATGGGACTATGCTCATAGCTTCATACAATAATTTAGTAATTTATGTTGGAAAAGACTCTTATTATCAAGTCCAACAGCTAGCTTTTGGCTTTGTTTACATAAGAGAAGCACATATCTTTATCTAAGGATCCACAGATTAAGTAACAGACAAAAAAAAAATCTCAGGAACAATAAAAGATTTACAGGCATTCCTAAAATATTCAAGACTTTTCCCAGGAATAGTGAAGATGGTGTCTCTAATAATATATTTACTGGCCTTTTTTCCAATAATTTCTGTCATAAGTTGCATGAGACACACCCTAACTTTGATAGAGGAAAAAATCAGTTTTTATTGGCTAATAGAAATCACGCCAAAAATTCAAAAATTTAACATTTAATACCATATCTTTAATGTTTCATTACCTGAAGACTTATCCCCTCCCCTGATAAGAATACTGAGGCCTAATTTTAAGGACCCAGGACAGAAGAACTGGTTTTCCTTCAATTATTAATTAACCATTTCCCTGCACTTCCTGTGCTGCAAGTCCTATAGCTTTTCTCCATGGAACTTAACTACTTGGCACACTGAACAGCACAGCAGCTTGTGAGAGGAATGAAGGTAGCTGAATTGCTTAGAAAATGGTGAAATGTATTCTGCTTGAACTAAAGGATGCTAATATAATTTAGAATGAAATCTGTCATCTTTGCAAGTAAAATTCATTTTTGCTGAGGAGGTGGATTATATAATATCACCTAACAAAGCACAAGAAATTGTATTACAAAGAATAAACTTCTATTAGGGTGTAATCCTGCAAGCTGTTAATGCTCTGGCATTCAAGCAAATCACTTCAGCATGTAATGAACTTTAACTATAAGCAGTACATGTTAAACACAGGCTTTCACCTCCCCAGCTACAATGCTCAGTGCTGAACAGAAGTGAGCAAGCTCTGGGGATGAGGTTTAAAAAGACAATTTAGATTTTGTGACTCAATAGCTGATTTTAGGCACCTGGTTACTAGAGTAGAATTCATTGTCCTGGTCCAAAAAGAGCGACTGAAAAATATGATGGCTCCCATTGTTAGTGTTGAGTGGGGACTGGCTAATAAAATGCAGATAGAGGTTCATCTTCAGCATACAGCAGCTGAAAATAACTTAATTATGTCAGAGAAAGCCTAAAAGGCTGGATGGGAAGTCTCCTCCAAAGTTAAGCTGCAACTCTACCCTCTAGTTCCTGGGATTTGTAACTCTGAATTATAATTTTCCCCTTCTCCAATAAGCACAAGCAGATGCACAACACACACATACATTCATACTCAAAACTCATAAAAAAACTAAACACACCCTATACATCCACATATGCATGAACCCCAAAACCAAACCTAAAAAACATGCACACAACCGAGAAAACCCCAGGACTGAGCTGGGAGAAATATGTTATTTCTAAAACAATATCCAAGGGGATGAGATCATTCATTTGGTCTTAAGTACTGATGTTCCAAACTCTGCTTTCTCTCGGGCTCTGAGCTGCTGGTGGCTTGGGACTACAAGAATGAAAGCTCATCTGTACAAATCCTAGGTAAAAACAAATGCTTAAAGCAACTACTGTATCTACCTACCCATACCTGTGGAAAAATTATGAGTATGTATAATTTTATATCTTTGATGGATAAATTTTGTTCACAGTTCATTAATTATAGCCAAGTATAAGAAAGCCAGAGATAAAAGCACCATGATATTGCTATACTTCAATAATAAAAGTGCTTCCTAAAAAAAAATCCACTACAGGTAAGGAAAAAAAAAATTAATAGGCTATATATAACTTCTGCTACATTAGAAAAATACTTACAGCTCAATTTCTTTATAAATATGTGGAGGCAGCGTACAGTGCATGAGGTTTTGCCACTCTTCTGCTGTACAAACACTATGGTAGGATAGCTTCTCCATTGTTACACGGTAAATACACTCTGAATGACGAATTCTGTGGTACATCTGAAAAAGTAAAGTCATGCATGAATTTTAATAAAGGATATTTTAATAAAGGAAAAAAATTACTTCCCATATTCAAGCAGTGATTATTACAATACACATCTGCAGAAATGACAGTGCATTTGGCTGCACAACTTCACATATTTGAAAAGCAACAGATTACACTGAATTCAGTACTTCTAGGAAAGCAGGCCTTCTATCGCATCACTCTTCATCTACTCACTTGAGTAAATAACTAAGGCTTAGCTGACTTTAAACTGCATGTGAGCTCTCCCAAGAAAAACAATCCAAGTTCAGGAGTTAAAAATGGAGCTAAGTCCTCTGCAAAATTCTGACAAAAAATTTATAACATGACACAATTCATATTTTTTGCCACTGTATGAATTTTATTACTTGGTAAAAATTACTTCTACCTATGCACAGTAAAAAGTATGTGGGATGTTTATCATACCTACATTAATATTCCATATGAAAAATAAGTACAGTTAATTACTGAGAGGTTCAGACATGTCATGGTTTACAAACAAGTGAGGACATAACAATGTACTAGTTAAAAAAACCTCTGGAGCAGTACAGCCTGAATTCACCATCTAAAAGCAGTGAACTCACACACAGCTGAGTGTGCATAGTCCCAAGTGTAATTTATATGCAGGCCATTCTACCTACCTTGATCCAAGTGAAATAACTTGAGGCACTTGGTAATAAAATTTGCTGCCCCAGTGTACCACTGGGATGCTATTGGTAAAACTAATTAATGTAAGTCACCAGGCTTAACTGGCATTGCATTTTATCTTACCTCCCCATCAACATAACTCAGCTCTTCTGCATTGCATATTTACTGAATTTTTATACTTAATAGTAATTTTTATACTTATATAGTAATGATCATTATATTGGTTATGTTTCCTACAGGCATAGTAAATTTTGAGATAATAAAGGGTTTGAAGACAAAAATAGCTACCCGCTCTTATCTAGAAGCATGGATAATTATAAGAATATACCACAGCATGTAATTGTAAAAATTGATATTTGAGTATTAAGAATATGGAATTGAGAAAATATACAGAATATTTCCATTCCCCAATTAAATTTATAAAATTTAATTCAAATTTATAAAAGTAAATACGAATCATACTTTTTAGTGGAAAAGGGAAGACAGATATCATATACATTCCTGAGCTTTCTCATTTTAGCTACACAAAATTGATATATCCAGAGTATGGTTCTTTCAAATGAAATCCCTATCATCCTCTTTAAATAGAATTATTCACTAAGGGATACAGTGTTAATTCAATGAAATAGACCTACAAATCATTTTAATAAACTGTAACATCAAAATACTTAAGTATTCTCATTATAACTTACAAAACTGTAAATAAAACTTACATTAGCACAGTGTAAGGCTAAAGCACAAAAGACTGCAAACATTTTAAAGTTGTTCTCATCAGTTTTAGAGAAGGCACTTCCACTTATTTTATTAACCATCTGCACAACCCCTATTACACTTCCTCGGCTCACAATAGGCATGCACAGGATATTTCTGGTTGTGTAGCCTGTATAGAGGTCTACTTCTCTGAAGATGCATAAAGGAGAAAGAAAAAAGAGAAAAGAGTTAATATCAATGGGTATCTATTCCTTGATTCTCAGAAATGTTGATGTACAATATACTTAATCATTGTAAAGTAGACTAATTAGTACCTGCAAGAATTTCACCCTCAAAACCCTCAAATATTTTTATCTACTGTATTCATACTTAGAAAACTTTTTAAACCTTTATTCTTTATATGCAAAACAAAGAATTAATATTGCCTCAAACACAGAGTTGAAGAACATTTGGGTATTCTTAGGCATGCTGTTTGTTAGTGAACTATTTTTCTCCCATGAAAATAATGAGATTGCAGGGAGACTGATAATGAAAATTGGCAACAATCTAAGAACATTTTTCTCCATTATATTAATATTTGATAAAAATACTTTTATTTGTATCTTAAAAGTATCTCTGATGGCTAAAGCATTTAATAAACATCTGTAATTACTTCCTTGTCAGAGGACTGCAGCTCCATGAATGAATCTGAATATGAAATTTAAGTAGTAATTTTATGTAAGAGGTTTGATGAGCTATCTTCCCATCCAGTGAAGTGCATCCTACCTGTTAAAGCGTGGATCTGCATAGGCATCAGGGATGTTAAGGACTTCTCCTGTTCTTGCCACTTGACCAGCTATTCCTTTTTCTATAGAAAATCTGGGAAAATAAAAATGTGTATTAGCCAAAATACAACAAACACATTTTTCTAGTGGTGTCTCTCTTGGGCACAGTAATGGGTGTTCCCAACCAGCGTCATTTTCTTGCTTTGAGGAGAAAAATCTTACAACAAGTAGTAGCACATAATAAAACAAAAAGCACATCCTAACAGATACTTTCTGAAGACATTTTATATAGCTATATAGTTTAATACAAAACATGCCATAACATTACCATTTTAGTGACAAAAATTCAAAATCTTCAATAACCCTTTTTTGATACAGAACTCAGACTTGTGTTTACATTTAATAGGTATTGATTTTGTTATGACTTTTACATATTCATGAATTTACATATTCATTGCTTCTTTAGACACATGGAAGGCAACATGGAACTTGTTTCTTTGGGTGGTGTTTGTGTGTGGATTTGGTAACTAAATTTGGAAAAAAACAGTGGAAATTTCATAGCTGAACATTACATGGATTGTCCATGGGAATGGGAATGACTAGCCTGTTTCATGACAATGAAACAATGCCATGTTATTAACTGCGTCTCTTAATCACCACAAGGAAGTTAAACACAACAAATACATTCTTAAGTTGTATCACAACAATCCATACATCTGTCTTGTGAGTAAATAATTTTCAATATTTTGACATAAAACAGTTATGATATAAAAGGAGAAGATATTTTTTGGAGAAAAACACGTAATAAGAGTAATACGTGGAATGCTTTGAAGTCTAAATGAACCCTGGTAGTACCCTGGTGCCAGGTATTGAAGTCAGTGATAAAGCTGTCAGGATTTCACCCTGCACACCTGACTTTAAGTTATATTTTTCTGTTGCTTCTTATGATAGGTACATCACACCAACTTAAGACTCCTTCCTGATGACTCACTCAGTGTCACTTTCTTACAGATATTTAAGTTGTACTTCACTTTCAGTATACAGTACCTGTGAAATGGCTCACACCCTTGCACTTAGAATCAACATTTCAATAACATACAAAGACAGAAGGATATAAGCAAGAAAAACAATTATCACGAAGGAGTATGAAAGTGCATGTTAAAGCAGGCCATCTTCTTTAATTTACACCACCTCCTTGCTTGTCAGTACGCAAATTGCACCAATTTTTATTCCTTCCATTCTCACTCACACAATGGTAAGTGGGAGTAAGTTTGTCTAAAGGAGTCTTAGTTAAGACATGAATCACATCTCATACTGGCCCAGAAGTTTAAAAGAATAAGGAGGAAATGAAAAAGTTCTGATAATAATCAACGCTGAATATTTTAGGAAAATTTTAGTACAAGATACTTAGTCATAAAATTCTTTACTTTTAAGAAGCTGAAAATCTGAAACCTGTATGCCTTTGAAAATCTTAGTCTGGATCTATTAGGGATTCATAATTTTTGAAATGTGAAAAACACTATATTTACTTTGTTGTTTAGCCTCTTTCATTAAAAAAGTGCATAAGTGTAAAAATGAGGTACCTGTGACACGAAGCAGAAATACACATAACTTTTAGTCAGAGAATCCTTTCTAGTCATTACCAGACAATATGCATTTTCAATTTCACTACTTCAAGCATTTTTTAGTATCACAAATAATTGAAAGTTTGAAAATCTAAATTCACATGAGAAAAGTAAAATTAAATTACTGAGCTTGAAATCTTCAAAGTGAATGACCAATCCATACTCAATTCTACATTTGCCTAATCCATCCACAAGAAGTACAAATTGTGATTTCCTTGCTTTGGATGTGCTCGAATCGCACAAATTTTAATTCCTCTTGGGAACCCTCTTGGGAAAAAAAAGTCCCAAACTGGCAGACTATGGATTTAGGTGCACTATTACCTGCACCTTTACCTACCTCAGAACACCTCTGTTTTTTTCCCAACATGATTTCCAAAAGGACCGCCTCCGGAAGACGGCATTTCCAGGAGTGACGTTATAGCTTCAGAGACGCTGTTTCGATGCCACTGCAATGTCATTCCCAGAAGTACTACCTTCTGGAGGCGGGTCCTGGTGGGAATGATATCACAGTATGACAAGTATTGTCAGGGTACCTGCAGATAGGCACAGAAACTGGGTAATAAAATGCCTGCACATCCATAGTTATAATGAAACTACACCCTTCTGCTAGCTATTCTTACCTTATTTCTTTGGTCTTCTTGAAGACAGGTTTTCCATCATTTTCTTCTCCAATATCAAAAAGGTCTGAATACAGCTCCTTATTTTTGTGGTCCACCTGGAAGAGTGCACACCTATCTGCATTCACCAGGTTTTTTGCATATATCTACAGACAAAAAACAAAACTAGAGTTAACGGTCATGAGTTGGATTATCTCCAGTCATTTACCTGATGAAAATATACATCCCTGTACGACAAAAGTTTTGAGGATGGAAATCTGTGTGAAGAAGCAATCTTTTAGGATAAAATTCAGAAGTAAAACCTTGAATTCAATATTTTCTCTGCTAATATGAGTATTTTCCTCAAGAAATGCAGGACTATCTTCAGAGACTGGAAAGATTCCCCCAAAAAAGTAAGCTTTCCTGTTTAATTGATTTTCAAGGCTTTCAAAAATAGTACCTTTCTTCCCTCTATGTTCAGATACTATTCACCTGATTTTAAATGGATAAGTTAGAGCAAGACCTAAGAACAACTTTGTCTTTTTACCTTCATTGTCAATGCAAATGTATTGGTATTTAATATCCAGTAAAGACAGACATAGAGAGTACAGTGTTTGCTTCTAAGAAAGCTAAGTGTGCCTGTAAAAAACAATGATGAAATGATCCTTGTGGGTTCCTTCCAAGTCAGAAATACTTTGTGACACTGTGGTTCTGTTGTTAGAGGTATATTATGGATTGCCCTATGCAGAGGGATAGGAAGTGGCTGTACCCTCCTGATGTCAGGGACAGTACTTGCACAAGAGCTGAGACTTAGAGATTGTGCATGAACTAACCAAAGGCCAAAGGTACCAGCCAGAGCCAAGGAAGTACCACAGTACAACAACAGCACGGTCTCTATCTTACTTTGAACCAACTAGTTTTATCTCAGCAAAAATAATTCCCAGAAGCACTGACTGTCAGAACAGAAACTTGTCTTGGGAACACAGTAGGTCTTCACTGAAGTATTTCTCAGAGATACAACAGACTTTCTGAGAAAAAGAGGAAAAAGTGAGATAAAAAAATCAAACAAGGATCACAGTGCTAAGATGCCCATACACAGGCACAAGAACCTGCTCTATCCAATTCAGACCTCTATCCAGGTCTCCTGTGTTTCTTATTTGTTCAGAAAGTACAGTAACTGCATGGTAGAGTATGATCTGAGGTGGATCTCTTTCCACTTTATATATTATACCTATCTAGTCATTCAGTACAGAAAAAGGCTAACAAAATCTTGGTGTGCAATGCATGCAGTTGGTACGTTTTAAGGATTCATAAGACTTACATATTAATGATCTCCCACATCCCCTCTTTTGTCTTCCAAAAATATAAATAAAACAAAGTATTTAATTTCACAGTAATTCAGATGGACAAATGTTACATCTCAGCACAAAAAAACCCTATATGAGATGAAAATTCATTAGCTGAGACACTAGTTCAATGCCATATGAGGGGAGCTGCTCAGATATCATCTAACCCAATTCCAGAACTTGGAGGGCCCTCCCATACAGACCGAATCTGTGCTGAGGAAGATTCTGTTGTCTTCTACTCCATTCACTCCATCTGAACAGAAAACTCAGGGAGAATTCAATCCAAGACATAAGACTTCTGCAATTTTTCCCCCTTAGAGCATTAAGAAATTTAAAGACCTTAACAACTCGGACTGCTTATTTATTTACCCAAAAGAAAGTGAACAAAAACTGCCAAAAGGACAAGGGGTCCAGTAAATGCTTCTATTCAGACACTATATCAGATTTCTTTGTAAAATCTACAGCAGAGTGTTGACTGTATACAATTAATTTTTTGTGGTTTAATGCATATGACTCAAGAACTTACCTTGGTCATGACTCACTCATGCTTTTCAAAAATGATTGCTTAAACAGTACTAATTGAGAAATAGTTAACAGGATGAGAGTTTTACTTCTCTAAATCCCTCGCTCAAATCCTGAGAAGTGGTTGAAAGAGAATATCAGTACAAAAAGTACATTCCGCACTGTCAATAGGGAAGCCAGGGACCACCTTTCTCATAAGCTGCTCATGCTCAAGTATATGTGCAAGAAAATTTGTAAGGCAACTTGAACTTTTACTCCCCTTCCTTACATTTACATTCAAAAAACCCTTCTATCACTAGCTTTGCTGAGAGATTCTGATGAAAATAAAAATGAAAAGACTGGAAAGAAACACACATATTTTTTCTTTAGCATTGCAGGAACAAATCAGATCATAAGTGCAATCACCAAAGGGTGAAGCAGCAAGACGTTTCTCAGAAGAAACTGAGTTCTGGTCTTTTCTAACAGAGACACAGAATAAGCCACATAATGATCAAATCATGCTCCCACAAAATGGCAAAAAATGTACAAACACATAATTCAACTAACTGGCTCAAGAAAGCAATAACAGCAACAGCTTAAAAGGAAGCTGAGTATGAAACATTACACAGGTTAAAATACAGAATCATGATGCAGCCAAGTGTTGGAAAAGATGATGAAAGAGTAAGCATATTTTGCTGCCAATTGTGTTTTCCACCAGATCTCTATTCACAGAGAAGAACAGGGAAGAATATCAATATTTGTTCTCAGTGCCATATGTTATGTTGTACCAGTTCTTTTAAATTCTTAGCTATTTTTAAGAGGTTCATTTAAATTGGAAAAGTCAATGTTCAGAAATGTGTCCTATGTGCAGAATTCTTCACTGTGTACTAACTAGAATAACACAAACACTGCAGAATATTTTCCATTACTAATTCACGTTTCTAAATAAAACCTTTATTGTTGTTGCAAACACTTTATTGTTGTTTGCATTCTAACATTGCTGTCTTTGAATAATCTAGCTAAGAATAGCACTTTGAAGACTGGGGCATGTATCAGAGTACTGTTGGAAAGTAATTTTTTGGATGTGCAGATTTAAAACACTGGTATCACAGACCTGATTCAGGTTTAAACTTAGGAAAAAGAACTGCAGAATGTAATGAATGTGCATAAAGCTAAAAAGCATAATTCACATATCAAACACTCAAAATATGTTATAAACAACCAGTTCACACACATTTGTTAACACTACTCAGGAAATAATTCTGAATTCAAAATTGATTTAGAAACTCATAAACTGCTTCTGAACAGTACTTTAATTCATTAATTAGTTATTTCAATGGGAAGAACTAACCACTTGGCTTTAATGGTTTCTATAAAGCATTGACTGTCACTCTAGTTATGAATGTAGTTTTCCAAGGTCTTTCACATCTCATTCAACAACTGGAAAAAATATCCTAGGAGTAATTTTTAAACTCCATCCCTTGCTACAGATAGTAACTTCTTCAGCAACCTTTTGCAGCATGTACCAAATTTAATTTAGGAAGAAGGAATCAATATAACATGCTGAAATAAAAAGAAAACCAGGAGTCTTTCTGTTGCAATTTGCAAACTTTCTCAGAACACAATAGTAACTATTCAGTTTGGAGACAGTCCTGTTTCATTCCTTATGAAAGCTGTGAACAGAATTTGTTGCAAAAATGACAAATCAAGCTGTCCTTTACCACCTTTTCTGTACAGATATGTTTATACTGTTTGTATTATGTGTTCACTACAAACAGCTCATATACTTCAATGATATAATGTCTTCAAGGGAAGGAGAATGAAGGGCTTTAATACCTACAACTAATAAACTTAGAGGTGAAAAAGACAACTTACCATTATATGTTCAAGTAGAGAATCTATTGCAACTATATTATCAAAATATGTTCTGCAGAGAAAGAGAAGTCAGTAAACATTGGCATTTAGTCAAACACTTCTCAAATTAGTGTCAGGGGCTCTTATTTCACTATGGCTTACAATGGAGCCAGAAAAGGTGAGGACAAACCACTGCAGCTTGAAAATCACTGACTGGCTTGCTACAGCACAAGGGAATTAAGAAGCGGTCCTAGCTCTGTTCCCTTAAGCCATTATTCTACAGAATTGAAAATATTCTTTATTATACATAGAATTTTCTCTGTAGAAAAATGAAAAGACTAACAAATATTGCCTGCTGTGAACTGAATAGATTCATGCTGAGCAACATCAAGAATGCATCAAAATGCTTTGGCACCTCTACCACACTGAATATTTTAAAAGCAGAAGTAAAAAGGAAAAGAAAAGAAGTAGAAAACAACAAAAATTTATTTAAAAATATTAAGAAATAGCTAAATCCATGTCATATTATCTAGTTCTTAAAACTAGCTGAAAGGCAACTATTTAAGAAAATCTTAATGGGTTTTCTCTATCAACACCAGTTGAAGCTGAAAAAAGGGAATGATCTTGTTATTTAAAAAATAAAAAATAATTTTAAAAAATCTCAGTTTCATAGCAAAGTGGTAACTGTTCAAGGACAGTCAAGAACATTGAAAGATAAAGGTCAAACTTATTAGTAAAAGAAGTCTATATTTTTCACATGCCGAGTATTAATAACCCTAAGATTACAATGTTCCCAGCAGACAAAAGGCATTGTCCTGTGGGCTTCAATATACACAGCTCAGTTCTGTTTGGGTCTAGAGATACAAAATGCACTGGTCTGACATCGTCAGGGACATGAAGAGGTGGAGCACTGAATAGTCTGCCCTTTCTAAAATGTTACAGAACATGTCCCGGTGACACTGCACACTAACAATTTCCTCACTGAGAAGGAAATTCTCCTTCCATGTTAGAAAAGATACAGACCACTTCCAAGAGGAAACTAATTATTTTCTTGCTGATACAGGTCTGTGCCTACATGAAGTTCATAAAGATATTATTAAACGAAATTCCAATTTTGTGCCTTAAAACACAAACTTTCTTCTTTCGTTGAAACTAAAAACTCTAGCAAATTATAATGCTATATGAAAATTATTTTCTTATAGAAAGGCACAAGAAATATTTGCAGTACTTATTATCTTAAAAACATAAAACAATTACAAAATTCTTTAAAAAAATCTCAGTACTATGCCAGTCCAAGAAAAAATTGCCAGTCCATAAATCTGGATAGATTAATATAGTTTTTTGGTAAACTAGTTAAGTATGGATGTTAGCAACACACAAGCACTCTGGAAAGGAATATAATGGTGCAAGACTTGGTAAGAGTGACCTTTGGGAGGCATGGTGTGAATTATGTTGAAATTAAAAAAAAACGTCATCCTGAGGAAAAAGTTTGGAAAAACATCTGGATACAACCAGCTTGCCCTCCTTGCACGGGGCAGGCTCTTCCCTGTCGTTTATTACTCGCCCTTTCAGCTGGGTCAGCTGGCTGCCTACATTCCTGAGCAATGGCATAGGAATCTGGACATCCTCTAATCTCATCAGTTTGAGAATTGTTCATCAAGACCCACAGAAACATCTGCAGCAAAAATACAAGACATCTCATCTTTTCATAGTATCGTCACTACTTTGTGATGCACTTTGAAATTTTTCTACCAACCTTCATAAAGTTTCATAACAGTGTTTCATAAAACACTATTAAGCACTCCAAACTGATTTACCAAAAGTGCAGCTCTGGTTTATCTTTTAATTTATTGGTTATCTTTACTATTTAAAGATTCTTATAGCAGTGACAAACAAAAAGAGATGAAGGAAGAGCAGACCACCTAAGACACTAAATTGATTTTGCAAGTGTAAACTCAAGCTTTCACACTCTTTCTGTGATTTCAAATTAATCTTGCCTTATAATGACAAGAAATTCAAAGCAAACATTCTACATGCAATAAAAGTCTTTGAAAATTAAAACAGATCCTTCAGAAAATGTACAGGAAGATCAATCATGTGGCAGCCCTGATTCTTCAAGGACTCAACTCTGAAGTCCATACATTTATGAATACATGCATTCATGTCCAAAAAATTGTTGGGAGAATAGGGGAAGCTGAAGCACACTAAACAACTTTCTGTAAAGTTCTCTTAAGCCATCTAAAATTGCCAGAAGACACCAAGCCTATTTTCCACTTCTAAAAAGATGGTCATATTTAACTCTGACAGAAGAGGTGGGGAAAAGGAGGAAAAAATCCCATGCAAAAGACCACAAGAATAA
This sequence comes from Lonchura striata, assembly GCF_050655825.1. NCBI lineage: Eukaryota > Metazoa > Chordata > Aves > Passeriformes > Estrildidae > Lonchura > Lonchura striata. The sequence goes on along the minus strand of NC_140705.1, from coordinate 76,769,476 downwards.
ACAAATTCTGTAAGGTATAAAATGAATGTCACATTTTCATCTGCACCACCACCACAAAAATTATGAAAGATAAACACTACTGCAACACACATCACTTGTTCTTGTCCCTGTGCTGAAGTTTGCCCACCCTCTGAAGTGTACCTTTGCACCGGCTTGTGAGCTACAGGCAGTAGCTCCCACTACTGCTATTGAATGAACACAGGTAGATTGGAAGAGCCATGCTGATTAAAAACTCATTAGATTATCTTGCAAATCACACTTACTTTGATACATCAAGCAAGAAGTCATTCAGTTCAGTCTGCTTGGCAAGGCCCCGGCACACCTGGAAGCACAGATCATAGAACCATTTGCTCCAGAACACTCATACACTCATGTCCAAGGGAAACTGAAGTCCCACCCCCTTAATTTGTATGAAAAAAACACCAGTACTCGTGGTGTGTGTGTGTGTGTATGTATATAAATTATATATATATCTGCTACTGCACTGTATAAAATTAAGACTGAATTTGTGTGCTGGGTTTCAATCTTAGTTATCTAGTTGCTGAGTTAAAACTGTGAAACACAAGAAAAATCTTTCCTATGACCCACTTAAAGCTGTTGGTTTTTACACTTGTTCATGCTGTCTCAAAGGCTGTCACTGACTGTGATTATGGAATGAACATTTCCTTATCCAGATCCTCAGATTCTCTGCAAATGTCAAATATTTTGTTTCCCTTCTCCCTTACCACATTTTTGCCACTTTTTTCCAGGCTGCAAAGTAGCATATAGACACAACTGTAGTCTGACATCAGATAAGTTTAACTAAGCTAAGCAGCAGATGATATATGCTCAACTTAGGGAGAAATCAGCATGAATATGAATACAGAAAATAGTATGCATACTTCTTTTTAGAAGCAAAATGTTAGATGAAGCAAAGGTTTCAACTGTATTTCTACTTCACATACTTGCATACTCAGTATCTGAAGCACAATTGTACATCTGTATATTACTAGAGCAAGCACTGAGGCCAAAAGTAAAACAAATCTCTACTGCTTGTAAATTTTACACTTACAAAAATATCACTTCAAACTAGTAATATCTTTCATCTGTGTAAGGTAGATACAAAATGCCAGATCAAAACTCTTGCATTCTTCTCATGCAAAAAACCTTGTGAAGAGCAAGCCTTCTGCTTAGAAGAAGGAAGAGAAATAAAAATGGACAAGCTTTTTAACTTTCCCTATTATGTTTTGTTAGATGTGAAAGACTTCCCAATCAAGGAGAGAGTAATTCTTACATAAGTGAAGCTACAACTGCATGTAATTGCAATTCTACTAGTGTACAATAGCCAACAATTCTACTAGTGTACTTGCTGTCTGTGCCAGCTAACTCTGTCCAGAAGGGAATGACCATGAAAATGTGATCTCTACTTTGAATGCTGTGAAGTGGAATCTAGAATAGAGCAAAGCAGGCTCAAGCTTAATAACAGGAAAAAAACTTTATTAAACTACTACTACAAAAGAAAAGAGAAAACTAAAGAAGGGGGAAAAAAAACTACATAAAGATCCAAATGAAAACCTTGCAAAACATTCCTCCCCCCACCACCCAACTCTAACAAACCACAGTGAGACACAATCTGGACCCTAATCAGGTTTCCACCCTCCAAACAACCGATACTCAGTCCATCGAGGGAACAGAGTCTCTCCTGTGCCACAGACCCCCCAAGAAACACAGCTCCACATCCTGTGTTTCCATGTTACACATGGCACTGCCCAGAGAAAAGTTTGCCATGGTGACTTTTCTCCTTTCCATGCACAGTGCTCTCACCACAATGCATGGATGGTCAGACTGCCTTTAGGATTTTTCCTTTTAAGGATGCCCTGCCAAGAGGGGAGAAAACAACAGTTCCGTTTTTCATTGTTTGGGACCACAGTCCCCCCCATTTTCCCCTGGGGCTGAGGGCTCAAGAACAGAGATCTTCTTCTCTTCTCTTTCCTTTCCAGGGCAAGGGGGCGCCACCACAAACCCCCTAACCTTTTCTCTCTTCACTCCACTTCTGTCTCTTCCCAGCTGAAGCAGGTCTCTTGACTCACTGGCATCCTCCCAAAACACAGTCCCTCTTGAAGGAGAAGATTTGGTTCAGGTTGTGGCTAACACGGAAAAGTCTAGCTAAAAGCCACTCCTTGTCCCCCTCCCATCCAGAATTCCTCCTTCCAACATCCCATCCCAGGGTCCAAGGTGTCCCTCTTCCTCTCTTTCAAACCGAGGAGGGGAAAGGAAAATTCACAAAACTTTCATTTCTCAAGGAAGGGTTAAAAGTCCGAACTCTCAGGATGGCTCGATGCCCGGACATCCAGCAACTCCCACACAACTGGGCACGTTGGAGCTCCCCCCGCTCCTCCTTCCTCGCGGTGGAATTGCTGACAGGACAGGTCCACCGCCGTCTCTTTCTCTCTCCCCCTCAGGAGAGAAACCAGGGTGGGGGGGGGGAATGGAGACATCCCAGATTTCTTACACCCTTCCATTTGCAGGGGCCAGCCCAGTTCCAGTCTTTCCACCACCCTTGGGGCCTACCTTTCAGGCCATGGGGGCTTCCCCTCCCCCACCCAGCTCGTGGCTGGGCAGGGGAGAGGCTGCACTGCGCGCTGACTGGAACCAAAGAGAGCGAGTTCCCCTGGGAATTCTGCTTTCAACCCCTCTGTGTTCTCAGAGGCGTGTCTACTTTCAATTAGTCAATATCTAAATTGACCTCTTCCTTCCGGAAAAAATTCTCTTTCTGTGTCAAACCACGACACTTCTGCTTAGAAGAAGAGAAATAAAAATGGACAAGCTTTTTAACTTTCCCTATTATGTTTTGTTAGATGTGAAAGACTTCCCAATCAAGGAGAGAGTAATTCTTACATAAGTGAAGCTACAACTGCATGTAATTGCAATTCTACTAGTGTACAATAGCTAGCAATTCTACTAGTGTACTAGCTGTCTGTGCCAGCTAATTCTGTCCAGAAGGGAATGACCATCCCAAAGTCAGTGACTTCCAGCACAGAAGCAGAAAAGATTAGAGACTACAAAAGAAAAGCAGGAAGGTTTTTGCATGTCTTCTGACAAGTGTATGAAAGACAGCTTGAAAAAAGAATGTCATGAATTTCCTCCTGGGAGATGACAGAAGAATCTATTTTAGCATCTTCTCTGAGTTGACAGAATATGTTTAGTTTCAGTGTTACCATCTTCTGCTAGCTTAAGTAACAAAACCTATTAGCAAAGCTGCTAGGGTTTGCTAGAGCAGCTTGACACTGAAGCTCCATTAGGCACTCAGCTAGGGACAGCATGAAGCATCCTTAGTGGCAGTAGTTACAGGACCATGAAGCAGCTAGCAAGGATGGCTTAAAATAGGCTTTGCTAACAAAACTTTATAATTTTAAACCAAATACCAAAGCAGGAGGAAACAACCAGTTAGCCTAGCAGTTGCCTTTCACAAGAAAAAGAAAACTAAATAACTGTGCAAAGTTGTTATGATAAATCTGCTTTAATCATTATTTATCTACTTTGTTCAAATTTATTTCCTTTAGTACAAATACTGTTTGCCATTTGATCCATGATTGCAAGTGAGGAAAACTAGTTCAATGAACACCAAAAATGTTAGTATATTTTTCCAGGTTCAAGGAAGGGGCTTTAATCAATGCTTTAGCAATGACCTCCAGTTAAATCTGATCATAGTCCATGCTCCTAATAAACACATTCTGGAAGACAAGTAACACCATAAGAAAATGAAAAACCACTCACACTTACTTGTACTTGATGTATTGCTACTGAAGCCCATGCAAGATTTGCTGTTGCAACCTGCAACAAAAGAGAAGAAACTCTCTCTGAAGAAACCTTGAAAACTGCACATCAGTGACATGCCTCTTTTATCATCTACCTGCAAGTACATTGACTGAGCTGTTTTAGACAGGCAGGCAGTAACAATTTAAGGAAGGACAATTATTTTGCAAAAGTCTCAGTGTACTTGCAAGTGTTTCAATTTTAGAGCTTACCAATGGTTTTCAGAAGCAGAATTGAGCACCCATCAGCTCAAAAATATAACATCAAAACAAACATCTCATAAGCTGAGGGCTTTAAATTGTTGAAAGGCATCTGCCATAGAATTAAAATATGCCTTAACAGATTTCTGGGGCTGTATTTGTTGAGCAATAGCTACTTCCAGCTGTAAACAGGCACTGTTTCTCTCATTACTGTTTTGGTGGCAGAACTAGACTTGATCCCTCAGCTCAAGTGTTTGAAGTATGACAGTTTCCAGGCAACATTTTAAACAAATGTCATGTAAACTGCAGCTAACTATGATGTGCTACCATGCATAATCTCCTGTCCTTGAAGCACAGCAGCTTTACAGGAACACAGGGAATGGAAGCACAAGAGGTCAGCTTTTGCATGCCCTCCTAAGGTATTTTTTATTTTATAATTTTAAACAGAACACTTTGCACACATTTCATAAAAATTGCAAATGGCATCCAAAGGCTTTCAGAAACCTGAAAATGAAAATAATGCTTTAGAACACTTAGAAAGTGACCTTAAAATATTTTTAATTTACTAATAAAATACTTCTATTTAGCAGCCAGTCTTTTCCAAGTAGAACATTAATGAACTTTAGCTACGGCAGCTATTTCATATAACATTCATATTTTCATAAAACAATGCATGTCTGAGACTTATGTGAATTGTAGATTGATTAATGTAATAGGACAATTTAAAAAATTAAATACATTATGTGTAGGCTGCAGAATTAATGAAGCCTGGTTTTGTATGAATGCCTGTTCTTTGTTCTCTGAGCAAGGACAGTGGTCCCATCACACTAAATCCCTACCCTGACCTCTGTCTACTGGTGAAAAAATACAAGATGTGACAACAAGCTGAAATGGAATTGACTACCCAATTAATACACACATGTGGACATCAGATGAATGCTAGCGTACTTAGCTTACTGATAAACAAAATATACACTTGACAAATACTGCTGCTGTTTTCCTTCTTTGGGAGGACTAGTTTTAGTATGTCTTGCCTGAATCTCCTCTGTCCTTTTCACACAAATAATTCCTGTTCAGTACAATTAAACTGTACCATAGTGGATCTCGTATCACTGTTGAGACAACAGACCTGGCTAGAACTCACTCAATTTTTTCCTAACTGTGTGTTCAGGTTCCCTTCTCTGGGGGACAGCACAGAGAAAATTTCATCTTTACATCAGAGACATCTTAATGGGACATAACAGAGATCTTCACCTTGACATGAGAGCAAAGATGCACCTTAAATACCTTTAGTTCAGCAATAACCTTTACATCACCTGTTCTATTTTCAAATCCACTTATATTTGGCTAACAGCTTCTAACTTCAGATTGATAAATGGATATGTATGGACAACACAGCTACACAAACTTACATGAACAGAGTAATGCATGCAGAACAGGCATGGAAAGGGGAGGATGAGTATGAATGAGAATATCTGGATAGGGAAACATCAGAAGTCAAAAAAAGTAGAAGAAAGCTTTATGAGTGTCACTTAGACTGGCAGGTTATCCAGGTACCAGCACTTCTATACACAGTTTCTAAGGACATCTAAGTCAGGAGACAAAGGACAGTGATCCTGACAACTCACAGAGATGGGACAGGCTAGAGAGAGACAAAGGCTATCAGCTCCAAAAAGCTAAAGAAAATCCTGACCCAAAACCAGCACATGGTTTCAACTTGGAAAGAAGCCAGGAGACTATAAAGACTCAGCAGACAGCATCCCTTGTCCTGTTCCAAGGTATTCTGGAGGGAATACCTGGATACCTGGAACTGGAAATACTGCCTAGACAGACACATCTTGGTGCTGGAGAGCATGTGGCAGTAAAAACATGGATGCAAATATCAGAAACCTCTTTTGCTTCAAGTTTGATTTAAAGTAAAATCGCTTTCCCTTCCTGTGAGACCCAGCACTGAGACTTGATAAACTGTTGGTGTAACATTGCAACACTCTGTTTTGTGACAGAGCTCATTACTTGACTTCTCACCAAAGAGTAAACTAAAGAGTAAACTAAAATAAATTTTAAAATCTTACCATAATGTAAAATAAAGCTGTACTGGAAATTTAAGATTGAGACTCAGGATAACTGAGCATTTTCTTTTTTTATATAAAGTGATTTTGGGTTTTGATGTTTGATTTACACTTACATTTCATCTACCGGCCAAATGTTAACTTCTCTAACAACTCTGTATTCAGTTTATAATCAATAAAGAAACTTTCAATCTGTTTATCCTCAAGGTAAAACTCTTGATGTGTCCCTGTACTTGTATATTTTACTTCCTCTGACTGAAAATATAAATCACTACCTATTTCCTTTTTTTTTTGGTAGGAACAAAAATCAAGCATGAAAAAGATATAAACTCATGAGAAGAGTGACATAAGGAAGTTTGGAGTGGGGGGAGGGATGGGAATGAAGTCCTGACCATGGCGAGGAGCGGGGCACAGGTTGCACACGAGCTCACCTCTTGGTGACTGTGGTGGAAGGCTTCTTTGCCCCAGTGACGGTAAAGCTCCAGGATACCAATCAGGTCACCAATTGCTGTGACAATTGGCAAACACAGAACAGATTGGATACGGGTTCCCGACTCCAGTCCAGTACCTTTGGGAAATCGCTCATCCTAGAGAATACAAACATAATCTGATAAAATGTAAAATCTGATAAAACATTAACAGCAAAGACATACTGATGTTTTCCTCCCCTTCCTATCTGACCGAATCTACAGGAAAATCACAAAAGTCACTAAAACGCATCTTTCAGCATGACTTCTGCATGGTAGTAAGACATCTACTAAAAAATGTAATTTTGAAGTCTCAGCATTAATGTACATATGCAGATAACCTTATTGAGGTAAGGATGTCTCATAATACACTCAGCTTTATGTTTGTTTACATAATGCCTTTTGTCACAGGCAGAAAAAACAGCACTTTATTGCTAATGCCTGTCCAGATTAAATAAAAATCCAAACAAGCAACACTACTACTCCACCATCCTTCTCTCCAAAAAACCCCAAAGAATTTGTAATCCCAAAGTGGGCTGCTCAGATCTCAGTATTAAAGAGCAGACAACAGTGCTTGCAAGAAAACAAAAATTGAAACTTGAGGCTAAGGCTTTAGGTTATACAGTTATAATCTTCGACCTACACTTGAGGAGGAAAATGCATTCCAAAAAATTATGCATAAGAGTAAGAAATTATCTTTCTTTTCTTACACATCCTGAATAAACTGGTGCAAAAGACACAGAAACAAATGTTAAAATAATCCTACCAGCTGCTAGGTAAAACCCAAATACATAACTTTCAACCCTCAATAGAGAATGTTCAAGGCTTTAAAGCTTCACTTCCCCATGTAGGAAAACTCAAGCAGACCTAAAAAAGCACCTGGATGTTACAGTTAGTAAGGCAGTCACTGCCCAGTGCGAAGTGTGCAAGACCCACTTCCTTGCACATCAGTCCTTCAGGACTTGATTCGTACCAGATGTTCCCTGCAGGCTCTGCTTAGGCAAGACAGACACCCTTCCAAGACTGATCAAAATCTCTCACTTCTCAAAGAAAACAGCAAGTAATCTCTACCTTAATTACTAAGATGACAATCAATTTGAACAAATGACAGACAAAAGAGAGTGGGAAGCACTTTGAAACATGAGCCTTCTGCTTTCTCTTTTTAGTTCTGTCCTCCCACAAGAAAAGGGCTGGCAAGTCTACCCGCAAGCACTTCCCTTTCACTGTTGAGAAACTCCTAAAATCACATGAAGGCAAACCATCTCCAAAATGAATCTTGCTGTTTGGTCAATGAATGACAAATACTAAATCAACAAAAAAGTTAAAAACTCCTCCTCACTAACCCCACAATTTTAGTAAGAATCAAGAACATAGTAAAATGAAAACACAGAACTCTTGTATGTAAGGCTATCAGTATATTAATTGGAAATTAACAATAACAATTTAAACCCTTAATCTAACTGAAAAACATACCAGCACATAAAATCTTAATAGTCCAGAGTGTGTAGAAAGCACTGACTATTACTACAGGGAAAGCAGTTTCTGCCTTTTGGTTTTGTGGCTCTGTTTAAGTGCACTCACATTAGGCATCTGGTATTTGTTAATAGCCCAGGTTTGCCCAACTAAGGTCATATATATTTTTAAGAAATAATTTCAAAACTAGAGAGAGCAATGTCCAATTTTTTTTTTTTTCTTTTTTGGTCACAGTATCCAAAAATTGTTATTCTGCACAGAGTTTGAAAAGATGGGAAACACTGAAGAGAGAAGAGAATGTGAACTTCCTTGGTGTTCTCATAACCAACTAATCATAAAAGTGCTTCATAAAATTGCATAGATACAACTAGTTCATGAAGTGTTTTAAAAAAATTAAAAAGGACAGATATACAGAGTGCCAAGAATTATTAGAATACCACCTTAGGAATTTCCAAGCCCTGTTACAGAAAAAGGCTTGAATTTTGATATCAATTACATTAGTGCACTTTTCATGTAAATCTACTGATTCTATCAGTGTACTAGCTTTATATCAGAGTATGCAGAGATAAAAATCCTGCCTAATAACCAGAATTCTGACTGACATTCTTGTCAGTGTGAGCCCTGTATAAAAAATAAATCAAATTTTCAAATTTGACTGTATGAAAATCTTCTTGTTTGAGGTTAATATTTCAAGACCAAGAAGACAGGAGTTTTGACTGGGTGTTTTTTCCACATGACTGTGGTTCCATCACATCCTTTACCTGACAACGAAAAAACTGGTAAAATAACCCAAACCCAAAGTGAAAAAAAATCCAAGCCTTTAAAATTATTCCATCAGCTAATCCAAACTCAGATTTATTTTCCTGGTATCAGGACAGATGCAAATTCTATCCTTAAATGTTCATCTCAAACATTTCAGCATCAAAACATTCATTCTGAGAACATGCTGCAATATCTCATTAAAAAAAGAAAGCTTTTTACCCCCAGAATATCTTCTACTAACAAGGTTTTTCTGGATCTGGCTACATAAGCAGATACCGTAGTGCCATGTGCAATGGGCCCTGCAGGAATGAGTCGTGGGTGTCCTTCTTTAGCTCCTGGTGGTGTAAATACACACAGACTCTAGTTAGAAGGAAAAAAAAAAAAAGAAGAAAGAAAGAAAAAGAAAAGCAATTAGAAAGCATTATTACTTTTACAATTCCTGCGCAAACTATGTAAAATAAAGTAGATAATGTAGAAAAACACGGCTTTTGACAATGAAAAGCAGTTGAATAAACTCCTTGTAATTCTTCTGAAATCTTAGAAAATCCCACTTTAAAGTCATCCAGGTAACTTCTGGACAACTCCTGTGAGCACAGTGGATGACTTAAGTCAGTTATTCTTTAAATCAGGGTAGGATTGCATTTATTTTGAACACTTAATACACAGGATACAAGACTCACAAAAGAAAACATTGCCTTGTAAGAAAAGCATTATCTTAATTTTTTTATCTACAATGAATTCATTTATTTCAATATAAAATATTCAAAAAGTAGATATAATATTTAAATTTCTTGTTATATAGTACCAGAGATACATGACAATGCCACAGCACAACATATTACTAACATGCCTCTTAATAAAGGTCACAGGTTGTGCTGCTAATTAATTTTACTCTCAGAATTTCCTTTCATTAAGGCTGCAGTCAGAAAGGAGCTGTTTTCTAGCATGGATTATTACAGGTAAAATTTGCATACAAAAATTCAGCATCTACTATCAGCTGTAGAAAATGAAGTGATGATACGAGGTGCATCCTCTCATAATTTTCCCGTCTTTACAAATATGCATGGTATGTTATAAAGCATTAGTACCAAATAATTCAAAAAAAACCCCACAGTGAAAAGTTCAGAAACTAAAGAGATCCAATATAATGCACCATATGAAGGCACTCCTGAAGTGATGAAGAGAGCTGCAATGGATTACCAGTATTTTGGAAGGAGAAATTTGTGCTTTATGCTGAGGGGAAAAAAATCGTCAATTAAAAAATTCATAGCCAAAAAAATGCTGAAGTCTATCCAAGAAGAATCAGAAGTCCAACAATTACGGTATTTAGTAAGCTCAAAAGAAAAACACTCAAGATTCTGACAAAATCAGTAAGCAAGTACTTTATTCTTAAGCAGAAATTCAGCAGGACAAGAAAGTGAGTTTTTCATACAGAAATCAATTTGCTAATGTGTGGTATGGATTAAAATTAAAATATCTTAAAAATAATAAGAAAATAGAGTTGCCTCAAACTAATTTAGCACTGACAAGTGATTTTTTTCAATTGGAAAAAATATTTAGTCCTGCTAAATATTCAGACTATTTACTCTATTTTAATGTCTTGCATTTTACTGTACAGTACTTTACAGTACAAGCACATGAAATCATGAAATTTTCTGTTTATTCTTATCCTAAACCTGAACCTTATTCTTCAAACCCATCTATGCTCACAGCATCTTTGAAGTGTGGCCTCTAGAGGCAAAATACACTTGAAAAGTCAGAATGTGTATTTTCCATATGAATTACAAGAATGTAATTTAAAAAAAATAAAGAAACATCCAAACATCAAAAACCATCAAATCAATACATTTACTCTGTCAGAACAAGCCTACTCAATCTACCAGAATAAAAAGCTCCATTTATTCTTACTTGTTTATAATCTAATAAAGATACATATAATTTTAAAATGAAAACTTAGTTTCACAGCTGCTTGCCTTCATAAGCTTCAGTTCATGTTTTTACATGCATTTAAATAGAATGAAAAAGAACATTTTATATAACAAAGCCAAGAAAAGCACACCATGATCTAAAAAAAAAATAAAAGAACATTATTCTAATAAAATTGAAGAAATCACAGGTCTTTATTTATGTAAATCAGTGTTCTGGTATAAAGTATTTTTCAAATAATAAAAAAGGTAGTAAAGTATAAAGAGTATAGAAATGCTGAAATACATATATTTATAGAAGTCTTATCTGCTATACCATATGCTTAAGAGTTACTATTTAAAAAGTACTCTTATAATAGGAACAGTAACAGTGAAAAGGTGGTTTCTGTTGCAGAGTACTGTAAAATGTAGAGATGCAACACAATGTTAAAAGCCTGCTTGATATAGTCCAAGTAGTGGAATGAGTCAAAATCAACCAGATATCAGAGATCAAAGTCAATTTTGCTGAAAATGCCAAAGAATAACTCTTATTCACACCATTCTTCTTACATGATACATTTGATTATTTTTGCCAAGGTAGCAATGCAGCACAATTAGCAAAGTAACCATGCTATTTAATTTATGTGTATAAAATGTGCTTTTGCACACTCATCTCCTGAGTCATGCCCAGCACTAAACATAATACAATGAACAAATCTTTCTCTTCTCAGAAAGAGCTTCTCAAAACAAGAAAAAAAGGGAAGAAAACCAAACAGCCACTTGCACCAGAAAACAAAGAACTCACTTCTCCCACACTAACATCTTTTTCTTAGAAAACACCTTCATTAAATCTTCAGCAGCCAAAAACCTGTGTTGACATATTGAAGCAGCACGGTCTTTCCTGTGTCCTTGTGTATCATTTTGCCTGGTAAACCCCTCAGTTGTTAACACAATGAAGTACTGCTGGAAAAAGTTTTTCCCTATGCTGGAAAAAGTTTTTGAACATTATTTTACTTACAGCTTCTGCAAAAAAGAGTTTTGCAGAAGCAATTCCATTCTATGGAAAGTTGCAAACTAAGGGTCAGTGATCGAAAAACTCTTCAACTACCCAGTAGGTTCCAAATTTGCCACTATTCCTTCTGACTGCAGAGGTAGAAATGACTGTGCAGAACAACTGATAATCTTATCCTAACCATGCAAGACTATTAAAAAGAAAGGCAATTTTTCTCATAACCATATATGAGCTGAAATTAATCCATAAGCTTCTACCATTCCACGCTGACTTTATACATACACCTAATAAATTGCTATGAGTGTTTGTACATTCCATATTTGATGAATTTAAATCTGAATGAGCTTAAATGTTTATTGCCAATTAATTATGTAGCAATGTCTTGAGTAGAAGCCATCAATGGCAAGGTCAGCCAAACAAAACAAAGTAAACTGCTCTACTCTACTATGGCGTGTTACTGAAATAATCTCTGAGGCACCCCCCAGACACAGATTTATGGGAATCTCTAAAATTAATACTGTCAAAATCCAGCAGGTTTTCACATCACCTATGCAGCTCACTTTTTATTTTTGCTTAAGAAAATATTTATGAAACGAAATGTACTGCAGTAATGATAAAATTTGGGGCTCACCTACTTTCTTCTGACAATGACTCCAGCATTCTTTTAATTTGCAAATGTACATTCCAATAATGTTTCACTAGCTCAAAAGGTAACTAGAAGTGTGTCTATACAGACATCAGATATATTGCATACAGCTTCACAAGTAAGTGAAGAAATTGATAGATTGGCCCTTGCGAATTAACTTGCATTTTCTCAGTTTGTCTGAATATTTTACTTCAATAAAGACAGTTTGTATTTCTGGTAATGATAATAAACAATGATTAATAATCAAAATAAGAAATCGGTGGATCTTCATCCACAAGTTAACCAATATATAGTCAATAAAAAAGGAAATATAAGAATGTTAAGACCCCTGATTTCCCAAATACTATACTGATAGCTCACCATGCAGTAAAAGGAGACAGCAGGGTGCTTGTGCACTACTCACAGACTGCTTTGCTGCTATTATCACTTGCAGTGAGCCTCTAAGTCAGTATCAGAAAGGGATAAATACAAATAGCTCTTTATTGATAATGCAATGTCACAGTGTCTCTCCAGGCAAAAGTAATAAAAGATAACTAGTGTAGAAAGAGCATTAGGTATCTCTACTGTTGATAGAGAGAGAAGGCAACCAAAATGGGAGATTCAGTCTGAAAAACTGGATCTGAAAAACTACCAAAAGGACAAACATTGTCTTGGAGAGAGAATCCTTTGGAAGCTTCCAGGTTCAGGCATTCTGGCACCTGGCAGTCCACAGGACTCTGTAACTCCCAATTTTGATCTGTTTACCTCCTTCCAGACAGACAGAATCTCCTTTTCTTCATCAGTCTCAACTACCCTCTTAACAATATTCTTCCAGTAAGTTCACGGTGATGGACTTCTTTCTTTAAATGTAGTAGGCAGGAGAACACTAAACTTTGACATCAAGAACTTCTTGCAACTTGTTGAAACCCTAGACCACATGAGGTGCTTTCTTTCCTTCCATCTGTGACAGGACATATTGCACTGGCTGGGCCTAAAATCTTCAAAATTACTCCTCCCTTCCTAGTTTAATCACTTAATTCACTTTTTTAAAGTCCACAGCCCAAAAAACTCCTATTAATTTTGATGGATGTAACAATATGGTTTGGAATCCACTAATGACCTATCATGAACATGGAGATCAAGAGGTTCTAAAAAAAACAAACTGAAGCAAAATGGAAAGTCCAAAAGAAATTATGACCTTAACAAGTGTTTAAACTCTGGTGAACACAGACGACTGTTGCAAAATTCATTGTTTCATCTTGGTGGTGTTAGGCTATATAGCTGAACTCAATGATCACAGAGTTTTTTCCAACTTATAGGATTCTATGATTCTATTCTATGACCCATGTTTCTTAGGCACTCTAGGTATAGGCAACATATTGTTGTGCCTAATATCTTTTAAAAATACTAATGTATTAACAAGCCTGCCAGTCTACAGGAATGAAGAATGCTGCACTGTAACTGTTTCTTGAGAGATATAAAGATGACAACATCCTCAATTCACAGATAAACCCACCACCTTGGCTTTCAGACACATACCAAGATGAGTTTATGCTCAAAAAGCCATAATACCATGGTTTTTGGTGCTCTTTCCTTGGTACTATGCACTCAGTCTGGTAAAATTATTTATTTCTCTTGAATCTCTTACTGTGGCTGAAAAGACCTTCTTTGCTCCTCATTTCTAACAGGTAAGAGCATGCACATGAAGAATCACTCATGTTCATCTTGTCATGCTAGTGTAACTTGGCCTCATTTTTAGTTTTTCCAGTGAAAATCTAATACTTGACAGAGACAGCAGATTAAAATCCCAGTAAAAGAAAACAGGAGTAGTAGCAGCAAGTCTCATAACACAATAGTATCTGCAACTCTTGACAGATATTGTTACAGCACCAAGAAAGTACCTACAGTTTTCAGTGATTTCAATCTTTGGCTCTTCTAATGAAGATGACAATCACAGGTATAACTGATGCTATTTTTCTAGTCACTGTTGGTATGTAGTTTGTTGGAATACAGCACAATACCAAATCCTATCTCACAAAAACTAGAAACCATTCAACTAGCTACATAAAGTTTGTCAGGATTGGAATTAAACTGCAAACTTCATCATCATCATCTTCATGATCATTATAATTTCACAAACTGCTATTTCTTCTTTTCATAGAACTACTTATAATGAAGCCAATGACAATCATATACCAATTTTTCTAAAATTTCCTTGCAGAAAAACAGTCTGGGTAAGAAACAGGTTTAATGATTAAAATGAAGGATAAGTACACATGTGACAAGCATTCTGCTAACAAACTATTTTGCTGGTACAGGTGACTGATCTTGATCTAGTTTCTTCCACAGCACAATCCACTGATAAAACTGGTCCTAAAAATGCTTCACAGAAAATCAATTAATATTCAACTGACATTAAATGAAAGCCTTCATACTAAAGCCCTGCTATGTGATCTGATGCTTGGGGGAAAGAAAAAATTAAAAGAGAAAAAGGAAATTGATCAAGCTGATATTAAGTGAGTTTAATGGCCTCTGGTGCTCACATCTGTTTCTATTCAGTAACAGCAATAGATTTTTATTCTTGGTAAAGGACAACTTAAATATAAGACCACACAACCGAATGATAAAATTATCTGCAGATATTTACAAAGGCTGTGCCCTAAGGCCTGGATTTTTAGTAAGAATAAAATTCATCATAATAGGCAAAGATGACCAAGAAAAACAAACTAACATAATTAATTTGGAAATTAGTCATAGCCAAACCCCTTGCATTTGTTATGTGGCTTAGTTGAAGCAGTAGCCCAACACTACCATGCTAAAATCTTAAAGAGTTCTAGGCAATTATGCCCTGGGTTTAAACACAAGTGCAGCAGACTGTATGAGGCACACAGGGTTAAAAGAAGAAAAAAACCACCAGCAACTACCACCATTGTTTATTAAAAAAATGTTTCCTTTGCAACACCTCACAGTGTACTAGAGGAGATTTGCGATTTTAAGCCACATAGTATGCACAAATGTTGGATACTTGTGAAATCAAGATGGTGCACTTACTGTAGAACTACTAGCAGTTGAGTTTGGTATTTTTGTTGTTGTTGTTGTTTTGGTTTGGGTTTGTTTTTTGTTGGTTTTGGTTTGGTTGGTTTTTTTTTTTTGGCAGGGGGGTTATGTGTTCACCCTTCTGAATAGTATCAATTTTTAACTGAACTTAACTCCTGGAAATTTTCCAGTTGATTTACGCAAGAAAAACACCACAAGAGTTATAGCAGTTCATTGACACAGAAAACCAAATTGACATGCCTCCCTGCCATCCCTTCCATTTTAAGGCATGGTCAGCTAAGCAGTTTTCTGAAAGACATTTGGCTGAGAGGTCCAAACACTCCTCTAGGGATGAGGATCCCTGAACTTGCACAAGCAACAGACTGCCATGCTTTGTTACAGCCGTAACCAAGGAAGTTTCCCAATGACAATTCAAGCACACTGCTTCTTGCCCTACACACCATTGGAGATGATTCCTTTCCTCTCTGCCTTATCTAGGCATACTTTCACCCCTCAACTTCCTTTTCTTAGACTAAGCAAAAGCACTTTTGTTTCCTGATCATTCTCTCTGCTCTCTCCTGAACTCACTTCAGCTCCTCCAATTCTATTTTTTTCTTAACGTGCTGTGTTTAAATAATGTTTTATTCCATCTGGGGCTTCAGCAACAGAGAGAGGAAAAGGGAAAATACTTTACACTACGGCTAGAGTTCTGTTTGTGTAACTTTTCTCAGCTGATTCATTGTCTGCCTTCTGATCATGTTCCAAAGGCCATTTTGAAATCTAATCCAATCCTACAAACATATCTGCAGTCCTATATTCTTTCTTTATCTGCACATTAGTGAATATATCACACAAAATCAGATACCTGGATAAATCTTTGCAGATTTATGCAAAACAATCTCCTATTCTGATAGTAAAACATAAACTACTGTACTCTGTCTAGTTTTCTAGCAATTTCTGCATTCTATCTATAGTACATATTGATGCATGCACAGGCTGGGGAATGAGATGCTGGAGGGCAGTGCTGAAGAAAAGAACCTGAGAGTCCTGGTGGATGGCAAGTTGAACAAGAGCCAGCACTGCCCTGGCAGCCAGGAGGGCCAACCCTGGCCTGGGGGGCATCAGGCACAGCATCGCCAGCCGGGCAAGGGAGGGGATTGTCCTGCTCTGCTCTGAGCTGGGGCAGCCTCACCTCGAGTGCTGGGGGCTCTTTTTGGTGACACAGTGCAAAAGAGATCTAAATCTCCAAGTGGGGTTCCAAAGGAAAGGCACAAGGATGATGAAGGGCCTTGAGGAGAAGCCGTGTGAGGAGCAGCTGAGGTCACTTGGTCTGCTCAGCCTGGAGAGACTGAGGGGAGACCTCCCTGCAGCTGCAGCTTCCTCATGGGGGGAAGGGGTGGGGCAGGCGCTGATCTCTGCTCTGTGACAGCACCCAAGGGCATGGCCTGAAGTTGTGTCAGGGGAGGTTGAGGTTGGATATTAGAAAAAGATGCTTTTATCCAGAGGATCACTGGGCACTAGAACTGCTCCTCAGGGCAATGATCACAGCACCAGCCTGACAAGAGTTCAAGAAGTGTTTGGACAATGCTCTCACACACAGAGTAATTCTTGGGTGTCCTATGCAGGCCAAGAACTGGATTTCAATTATCCTCATGGGTCTCTTCAAACTCAGGATATTCTGTGATACTATATTAATTGTGAACACATTCCACAAGTCCCCAAAATACATTTTGACAGTTATTTCTTTCAGTTTGATAATTTATTGACTCAAATTTAAACTCAAACACTGTAACTAAACAAGAGCTTTAGCTCTCCATTGAGTATCACTATTCACTGGTAAATAAGAAAGCAACAGATTTCTTCCACTTTACATATAAAAGAACCCCATGGTCTTAGAATTGATTCAAGGATAAAGAACAAAGTTTCCTGAATTGACTTGCAATAATTTCACCTGGAAACATGTTAAAAGACTCAAATTTTAGAGAAGATGCCTATGCATTCAAAAACTGGAGACAGCAAACAGTACATGTTTTTCACTGGGCTCTTAATAATGCAAATCACCCACCTCATAAACTCACTAGATGGCACTGCACACACATCAAGCGGCAACAAGTTTTGCATGACCAGAAATTCAAGAATGGCTTAATAAAATACACCCTGAAGCACAGAGTATGTGCACATATTTGTGGCCTCACATAATTATTTCTTACAATAAAGCTATTGGAAACTTCTGTCTGAAGCAAAGATAATCTGTTTGTCAACACAATTTGCAGTTTCAGGAACTAAGTAACACAAGACCAAGTAAAAGCTGCTTTAAGTGTATGACTGTTAAATATGAAGTCATACATCTCTACGTGGGAATCATGGTGTAATCATGAGGCAAATTACTCATACAAGTAAGGACTATAAAGAAGAACTATCTGAAAACTTGATTAATGTAGTAATACATTAGGAACTCTGTAATTGGGATAAGAATTTTAGAAACAGTGCCTTGTAAAGATGTCAGCTTATGGACTTAAATGCCTAGCTAGCATGATACTTGAGCAATTGATTTACACACAAAGTATCCAATAGGAAAATTTCAGTAAATCCTTTAAGCCATGTTTGAAGATGATACTTAATTAAGGTCATAACAGGAGAATTATTAACTGTACATTCATCCCCATAAGAAAGAAAAAAGAAAATTGAAATAAAGTCAAGTCCTTTGCTGGAGAGTTGTGAAACTTTCTTGTTTGATTTGGAAGCACTTCTGTTCTCCAGTATATAGTACTTGTAAAATGGCTGCTATGTACCTTAAGTAATACCAGCTTTATTTGCATAATTACACTAACCCATGGACAAAGATAATCCCCTAGATATGAAGAAAGTTCAAAAACCAGAGGCAGTATGAGCACAGGTCTGTTCAGATTATGGCCCTGATGAGGAAACGCGACTGTTTTTAGCACAAGTACTTTGCAATTAATTCTAGCATATGTGTAGCACTGGCAGAACCAGATTCTGAAACGCTGGGCAACTTCATGGGGAAGGAAGGAGCTGGGAATGCAAGGGGTGCTTACCTGCTAGAGGGCAATAGTTTGAAAAGCAGAATCACTATCAGAACACTCTCAGTTTAGGACTGCACTGAGTGGTAGAGCTTCAAGCAATTTGAACACCCAGAAAGATGCTAAAATAACTGAACTACCCACACTGGAACCATTTTGGCACCAAAGCTGAGTAATACTTGCATAAAGAAATGCACTGGAATCTGCAATTGATGTGGCATCTTCTATTTCAAGCCAATTTTCTCAAGTAAATATCCTGAAGGCATTCAACCTGAACTGTCAGCCAGAAGTTACTTAGTCCTCATGCTGTTTTCCAACTCTAATATGGTATGTAAACTTCAATAGAGAGAAAGAAAATGAAACTGAAAAGAAACTTTTTATATGGACAGATATTTTTACAAACTTTTGTGCCATTAAACTCTAAAGGATTTTTTTCCAAAGCATTGTCTTCCTTTAAAGGCAAATGTATCATCTATGTTTTGCAAAAAGAAAGGGACTGGCTAATCTAGAGCTTTTTCTCAACTAGATTAATTTTTTTTTCAGTTCTAATGTAATTGTCATGTAAGGAAAAGTCTGTTTATATGAAATATAGCACCAAAGAATTATTTACTATGCACTCTTAATAATCCATGAAAAAAGTAATTTGCAATGATATGTCAATTTCCTCAACATTAAGAAATAATAGCACAAAGTATGTAGTAATCATTTACTGGTTTTCATTTTGCAAAAATTAAGCATTTTTGCAAAATGAAAATAATCTTATATCCTAATTAGAAACTCACTATTTCATCCAGGCTAAAGGTAGTTAAGGATATCTCATATTGCAAAAATATTTCTTTGATGAGATTAACACACCAAAATTCTCAAATTTGGATTAATTTAAACAAACAAAAGTATACCTATACACATTTAAAGCAGGAACTGAAATGAAGTAGAGTTAGTGCTTGTGCTTCAAGTTTGGTCATAAGTTCCCTTACAGAGTATAGTCAGAACACTCATCACTAAATATTAGAAAACCAACTGAAAGTAGCTATCTACTTGTTCATAGGATTCCTCCATTCTTACACACTCCCATCCCAAAACTTGATTCTCAAAAAGATGTACATGCACACGCATACACTCCTAGATGGATAACAAGCAGATATTTTCTAAGCTAAGAACAAAAAGCCCAATGCTAAATTGGGGGGGCTGTGTTAGGGGGGTGGTGGGGGGAGGGGAAGGATTTTGCTAAATTTGCAAAATTCAAGTCAGATATCTAGCACCAAAATATTAAGCCACCAAAAAGCAGAGACTATTATTCAGCAGATGGCCATAGATATTCAGCAAATACTTTGTCCAGGCTAATCAAAGGGTTTAATTATTATTTTTTAGTTTCAGCTTAAAGAATTAGCTCATTCCTGCTTTTGCTATGCAGAATATTTTTGTTCCCATTTTAAAAAGGCATTTAATAAAAATAAATAAAACCTCATTGCCAGTGCTTGCTGGGCAATGGCTAATCTCACTTGGATACATCCTTTAATTAAATATTCAAGAGGCAAGGGCTATCCAAATTAATTTACAATGACAATTTATTATAAGAAGTAGGCGAATACATTACCATTTAGTTACAAGACTACAAACATGAGTTTGGCTCAAAGCCCACTAAAGTGAATGGAAAATCTCACACAAACTTCAAAGGACTTGGGATCAGTCCCTATAAAAACTACATGAAGAACTTTCCATTTTGGGTGATGCAGCTACATAGCAGTGGTTAATAAAGTCAATGTGTGTTTTTAGTGGTTGGAGATTTTTTTTCAGGAAAGAGTTGTACAGGAATACTGGGAAGCAAATAGATTAATCTGCCTAATATGATATTAAAAAAAATAAAATAAAATAATAAAAAAAAGCAGAAGGTCATATAGTATCCAGGCCCCCAGGGTATCAGAAGGCTGTCAGTAATCCCATATTATGCCACAGTAATCTAATAGGAAAAGTCTTCTTTTTGAAGAATTCTCTTTGTCTCAAGCAGTAAAGTTAATTTTGATATAATCTTTTACAAAGCATTTAGAGATGAGCATGCTCAGCTGGCAGGCAGTCACTGCCACCAAAGCTGGCCAGCGCTGTGCATTTGGGATGTTTGGGATGGAGGCTGAACTTCCTGCAGGTCCCTGCCTCTGACAGCAGGAGGGAGATTTTCAGTGACTGTTTGTATCACCCCCTACCCATTAATGCAGCCACCTACCTAGTAATGAGAACAAAATATGGCATTCACAAATGACAAATATGTTTCTTAAATTATACCTCTTGGTGAAAGAGTTATTTAAAAATATATGCTATTTATATGCTTAACAGAAGTCATTGAGAGAAAAAAGAATTTTCAAATAATAAAGTGGGCTATCCCTATTATATGAAACAGTCATATCACAAAAAATGCAAAACCTCATTTCCATTTCTTATAGGAAATTTCTGTATGGGCCTTCTTCCACATAAAAGGTGGAAGATGTACTTACAGGTTTGTACATCTTCAATTCTGTTTCCACTACATCAGAAATGTAATATTTACTGCTTCTTCTGAATTCAAATACTATTTCTGAATCCAAATATTGCACAAAGAGCAAAGGAAATTGGCTAATGGACTATACAAGAATAAGCTTTTAAAACTGGCAGTGTAAAGTAAGGAAAAAAAAAAAAAAGAGAAAAAATATTTTCCTCTCTAGTCACTGCTTGTTTCTTGAACTACTGAAAGACAAAATTTCTGAAAAATTCTGATTTTTAAGTTGAGGGAACTGACTGAATTGCTAAACTGCATTTCCTTCTGATAGCCATTCAAAATAACTATGAAGTCTTCTACTGTGCTAACTGCACAAATTAAACTGGATAGAAAAAGATGCAAGGTATTCTAACATTCAAATACCAACAGAACAAATATTGGATTCACTGTTGTTTGAATTAGTACATCAGAAACTAAATGAATTAATAAATTTAAAATGTATCATTTATTTTATGACAACCAGAATTTACATTATTTCACTATCAAGTTGCAGCTGACAATTAACATTTTAAAAAAATCAGGGAAATAACTAGATGCAAAGAAAAGGCTATGCAGACATTAAATCCATGTTAAGCTTTTTATTTCTTAAAGACAATTAATAATAGGGTTAAATCACAAGTTAAGCTTCCAGAGTCAGAGAAACAATAGCATTACTGCAAAATCTTAAAAAAAAAACTAAACTGAAAAGACCAAGGACCTAAATGCAGAGAATATTCTTTTCATTACCACCATTATTATATTAGAAAACATACTTGTGAATGTACAAAAAGCAGCATTTTAATCCAGTATACTTACATTATTGCATTCTCCCAGGAAATATAGTGCAAATCCATCAGCTTTTGTAGCTGCCAAAGGAATAACAAAAGAAATAATTGTTCTCACAGAGATAAATCAAACTTCTACAACATCATGGAGGTGAAACCACAGATTCAATTCCACTTAGGACAAACATCTACCATTCAAAAGTTTAAGGTTTTCTGCTATGTCCCCTAACACTTTGGAGAGGTTATAAAGGTAGAGGTACCACAGAGTTCTTGCTTTGTTCATTGCCATTGACAGCATTTTAAAAGATAATTAGAAACAACTTCTTTATACCTCTATACTCCAAGGCCTAATGTCTGTAAAAGCAAATTAATTCATACAATAAAAGTAACATTGAAAAGTGTATTTACAATATAATGTCAGACACCACTACAATTTCTAAGAGTAAAATAAATGCTAATTGTAAATATTAAGCTATATTTGTTCTTGCCTTAAGAGAAAAAAATCATGGGAAAATGAGGAGTTACAAATACTCCTATAAAAATGTGTTTTAAAACAGCTTATATTTTCTACATCTAGCCCATATTAAAAATAGTGACACTCACCAGAAAATTTATAACTTTATAGATTTCTGCCAGATTCAGAGTGTGGCATGAAACAGGGTAAAGTCAAGTTCCTTAAACTCTCAAAAGCTTAGAGTCAATCAACTTTCATAACTCATAACTTATCCTCAAAATCAGAACCAAAGCAGAAAATGTTTTTCACCCTGCTTTAAGCAACAGGCTTGGATCATGTGTCTTTCCACAAGTTAATAAACATTCTAAAAATAGATTAAAAAGGCATATCTGGTATTTACTGTTTTATGAATCAACTCAAAAATAACTTTAGTACATTTCAGGGGAAAAAAAATTACTTGTGTGCAATCAAATCAAATGGCTTTCTTAATTTCTTTAAGAAAAGGAAAAAAGTTCAACTGTGTAGTTACTTTTTTGTTGTCAACTGTGCAGCACTATTAAGAGTTGAGGGCACAGTAATTTGCATTCAGATTTTAAATCCTTCAGCTGTAGTACCTAAGTATATTGACTTACAAGGCAAATGAGGACTGTAAAGGAAATAATATATTAAAAACCCTCCTGTCTGCTATACAAAAGAAAATGTAATACATAAGCTCTCTGTATAGTCAAGTCTCACTTGCTGTTTATTAACAAATTTGATTTGCAGTGAGTTGGACATCAATATCCAAATAGCACAGCACCCTAAGCAAAATCAGCAGAGAAAAGGTTCTTTCAAAACATCATATATATAAACCAGAACTATTACTCAACATTACAAAATTATGAAGTAGCTGGGATAGTAAAACCTTTCTAAAGAGCTGACTGAAATCTACTGTGACACTTCCTATTGAAGTCTGAGTACATCCACTCTGGCTAAAAAGAAACCAAATTACACTTATATTGTTATAAAAAGGTACTTGCATCAGATAGAAAAAAATATTTAAACAACAGAGTTTGAAATCACACAAAAGTCATGCCTTCTTCCAGTGACATTTCAATTGTTTCAAAAGGAGTATAAGTATGCAGTGATATTACTGATACATTTTTTTTTTACTTTCTCTATTGAAATTGTAACACCATCATAATCAGAATAGTTGACTCTTTAGTTCATTTAACATGAGACTTTAATATCACAATTGGATATGCAACTCTCTCCAAAGATGAAATTCACTTAAGTGCAGCTAGGGACTCACTGAGGGACAGAAGGTGAAGTAAGTTCACACTGAGAGAACATCCAATGAGAACACTGTTATCCCTAAGTACCTGGCTTTATTAATTAAGCCACGTAAGAAATGTGCTGTGCAGTGATGCTGAATAACAGCTCAGAGACATCTGATTCTCCTTCTTACCTATTTTAATGATGCTGCTCAGTTCATACAGAAGCAGTTGGTTATCTCCTCCTGTATCCAGGCGCTGCTCTATGTAGCTGTTTAATTCGTACACTACGCCCTGCATATTCGTATCCTGGTACTATGGAAGCAAAGATGAGAAGAACATTTTAGAATAACCGAGATTAATTTTGCAGGTTTGAAACATACAAATTCATTAAAAATAATATGTTAAGATTTCAGTACTGAGCCAAGTAGAGCTGTCCTAATCCAGCTGCCTGAAGAGCAAGGTCACTGCTACGCAAGACACACAACACTCCACCCTCTGTTCATTAGATATTTGTTCAAAGCACACTGAGAACATCACTGAACAATTAAAAATCACCTAAACTGAGCCAGGGTCATGGAAAATTATCAAGTAAGTAGACTGTCACCGTTGAGTCAGAGATGACATGGACTCCACAAGCAATCAGAAGGCTAATTCGCTTTATTAGGAAACCCGTTCCTTTTTATACTCTATAGAGGTATAGAGTCTAAGTGGTCCTTTAATCAAAACACTGTCACCATTGGTTAATTAAGAAACCATCCATCTGTAAACAACCTTATGGGCAAAACAGCTTATCACAAAACACCTGCAGATTGTTTACAATTCTTTCTCTCCAGCTCCCTCAGACCAACTCCTGGGAAAGCTTATCTAGCTTTCTCCCTCTCTCTGACCAGACTGTTACATCCACGGTAGACTTCAGCTCCTTCCTTTTAAGGATTTTCCTAGTTCACCAGGAAAGGAAGCAAGCAACTGCCTTAGCTAGCATCTTCCACCTCAGATTCATGTGCCAAATGACAGAACTGTGCCAAACACCAGAGCTTTCAGGTGGTCATAGCTCAGGAAGCTCAGCTTTTCAAATACAAAAGCAATTAATATCAACCAAGTGAAGGACAAAAATCACAAGGCAAAATCATGCCAGCCACTGTGGCTTCATAGGCTTTTGTTTCAACTGATAATGGCAGACAAAAATCAAATCTGTTGGCAGATTACAAATCAGTTAGGGTATTTTGATGGGAGCCATGGGGTGCTGATTGCTGGTATGATGGAACAGCATGATATGGTTAAAATCTCACAGGAAAGGAGATGCAGCCTCCCTTCAGGGCCCCAGCTGCATTTGTTTATCCATTTCCCAAGTTCTGAAGGGCTGTTAAAAACAGCACTTAAATGTGTATGTGTAGCATGACAGCATCACGAACAATAATTTCACAGGAAGCAATACTTGGCGCTAAGTAAAGATTCATTACCCTGCCCAAAACTGGTAATGTGGAAACTGAATAAAGTAATATGGTCAATTACTTACTGAACTCCATGATGCAGTAAATTACATTGCTTAAACTAAAAATTAAGCTGGTGATATTTAGACAAATTAATGTTGCTTGAAAGACTAAGGCTTACTCTTCTGCTCATTCATACTTCAGAGCCAAGTTTAATATAGATCAGACTAATATAAACAACAATGGAAAATACCATAAATGTTCAGAGTATCACAGTCTAGCCCACTGCCAGTCCAATGTTTATGGGCATATATGTAACTGCTCAATAACTTTCTAGATGTTCTCTGTCTGAAAATGTGGGTAAACCTCTAGATGTGACACTTACTGATGGATTAAGCATGTAATTTACACAATATATTTCATTATATGATTTTTATTTCCCCTCTTATTTTCATGCATACAACACACTATGTCAGGAATACAGAGCATGTAAAGATATATATTTAGGATACATTTTGATGCTTCATCTCAAAAACACCCAAAAATCTCCACCAACAAAAAAATTAAAAGTGTTTGCTGGATAATATAAATTCCCAGTTTCTTTAATTCAGAAGACCTTAATCTTGATTTTAAAATGGTTCCTGAGAATATACAGTCTCTGCCATGACCTCTTCTTAATCTACTAATCTATTGCTCTACATGGACATATTAGAACATTTAAGTATTAGGCTGTCCAAATATTCTTAATGTGTAACAAATCTGACAGTTCATAATTCTTTCTGTAAAATGATGCGATAGTTATACATTTTGACAGTGATGTAAGGTCACACTGCATAAATGCATAAACTACTGCAGGTCTTGAGTTTACAATACAGCATGCCACTGCCAATATTAGCACCATATGGCAGCTGGCAAGCTTCCACTGCCTGCCCTCTGCTGTGTCCCACATTTACTCCTGTATGATTATTATTCAAATGGAGAAAACAATTGCATAGTTTCATGCAAGTGGATATTTTATACTTACAATCTGTAGCCATAAGTAGCCGTAAAGCAGGAAAATGGTGAACAAAATCTACACAATTCAGATGTGCTAACCCTTTTTCAATCTGCAAAAGTATGTGTAGCCACATACCCTAAAGCAACAACAGCTAATCAAGCACACATGAACTTTATCATGTGGAAAAATGTCTTCTCAGAACTTGGAAATGAATACACATCTTTTCGTCTGTGACGCACAGTCAGGATTTAAATCAAATCCTCAAAGGTTAAAGCTAATACGCTAAGAGAACGCATCATCAGAATGAGCCATAGCAGAATAACTGCTTTCCCTCTAATCAAGCAGCAGTTCAGCATGCATACTAATGCTATAATACCTACGTGCCCTTTATCCTCACCTCTGCCACGTATGCTTGCAAGTGTTTGGTAAGCAGGGCAAACCATTGCCCGTGTCACTGAGGAGACGGCAGCCGCGTAATGCCGGCCATTGCTGCGTGGCACGCATCTGGTACTGACCATCTGCACACCCACATCTGCCCAGGCAAATACAGCTTGTCCAGATGCACAATTAAGTAATTCTTAGATCAATCATCAACAAAGATTCACTCTGTCATGCTGTGAAATGGTTTTCCTTTTATTATAGTACACTGAAACAGTTTTTTATTAGGTTCTAAGCATTTTAGATTGGATAACCATAATTATGTTTGGTTGAAAAACCACAACAGTCTTTATGAAACCATGTATTTAAACACTGGGTAAGTCATCAGGAAACTCTGGTACAAGCACTACCCAATGTGGTTGCTAACGCAGACTTGTGCATATTTGGTGTAAAACTTAGTTGAGAAAGCAACTCCTCAAAAAAATTCAACACACATGGTGGAAAAGGATTATTTATTATATATATATACACTATTATATGGAGTAAGTAGAGTTTCTTAATTTTCAATTTAAACATTATTAATACTCATCAATTTTTTCCTTAACTCATTTTTCCCCATTGCTGATTTTCTTCTATTTAAGATTCAGTGTCTACAAGTATTTAGTATACTCACTGTAAAATTCTGAATTTCAATGAAATTACATAAAATAATTCCACTAGACTAAAAACTAGTTTAGCACTACCATACCAGCATCATATTTCTAGTAATTGTGTGTATTTTAAAGCTATGAAAATGGACTAACAATTAATAAGGGAAATTGTGCTATAGATATTAATAAAAATTCATAAATATAAGGTTGTTTTTATAGGATTTATGAAAAAATAGTTAAATGGTTTTTAGTCTTTTGAATATTTCAGTGCAATAGAAGACAACAACCCATGACAAGTGATATAAGAATAGTTTTGTAACTTAGAACTAAACAAGGAGTCCAGAAACATAAACATTAAGGAGATACTGAAATACTGTAGAGTGAGATGAATTTTAAGTATTCATTCTAAACAATTCTGACACATGGAGAAACTAATATTAGAGTACACAATATAATATCTAAAGTTTAAAAAAAAAACCAACAAAAAACCAGAAAACCCTGAAATGAAGATTATTTCTATGCTTTGACAATCATAGGGCAGCTTTGCCACAGGTGTTTTATGCTTTTGCAGGAAAGAAAAAGTCCCTTTGTAGCAACAAAAATACAGCAATTATATCTAATTCCAAGACACTCTAGAGGTGTCACAGGGGGCCACACCATGGACAGATGGAGGGACACTTGAAACTAAGGACATATATTCAAAGACATGTAAGCAGGCCAAAAAAGAAAAAACAAAACAAAACAAACAAAAAAAAAAAAAAAGAAAAAAATAACCAACCAAAGAGAAACATGTCAAACAAACAAAAAAACCCACTAAAACCACAAGAAACACAAATAAACCACAAAACAATAACAAAAAACAGCCTCAAAAAGCTAACAACAAACACACTTTGTGAGATCAAAATTACATACTTAGGAAAGAACTCAGCTGACCAGGTAAGAAGGAATTCCTGGACCAGGAATAGGATCTTTTGGGACAAACAGTGCTTCTTATAAAGAACCTCAGTTCTTAAACAGTGTAAAATAACTAAGAATCAAGGATGTACAGAGACCAAGGACATTGTACATAGACCCAAGAGTTCAAAATACACATTCTCTATCTGGTTACATCAGTTAGTATTTTAGATAACCAGCTTCTTCCAACCGCCTAAATTAAACTCTCAATGGCATCATCAAAACTTGCAGATAACAAATTCAAGTAACTCTGTGCAACATTTTACACAGAAGAATGTCCTTAGGCAGGGACTGGATTTCACCCAAGGTTCTTCAGTCATCATTAAAACTGACAGCTCCTCTCTTCTCTATTAGCACACTACAGAACATAGGCCAGATGCTGAACTGAAAACAACCAAAATCTCCTCATAAACTTCCAGACAACACAAGTTTTCTTTCCTATAAAACTATAGTCTTGGCAACAGAAGTCATCAGGGAAAGAATTTAAAGATGAACTAAAAAAAAGCCTCCAAATAAAAAAGAACACTTGTTCGAAGTCTTAACGGTCTGGATTAACAGTTGACTGAGATGTCAGTCCAAAATATTTCATGCTAGGTATTTTCATACTTGACCAGAAGTATAAAAAGACAGGTCTTATACACCTAAGTTTTCAATGACATTAATACTTGCCTTAGAAAAGCAACACTTCTATACTTCTCAAAAAAAAAAAAAAAAAAAAAGTCACAAAAAGAAGTAAATAAACTAAAATATGTGATGCCTTTTTCTGAAATAGATTAACTTTCCCTTCTCTTGGGTAGTCTTATGAAAAATCCCAAATGCACAGTTACCATTCTGATTTAAGAGACTTGCTCTACATAATTTTCCAGTTGCATCCACAACTTATCTTCTGGAAAGATAATCAATACTCAATTACTTGTATCTTTTCTAAAGAAATACTACATGTTCTTTAAGAATTTTGGCACAATTACTTTATTTACCCACATACTAAGTGTTTTTTTTTAAACTGAAGAATATTCTTCAATGTTTCTCTTTTTTTCCTTCCTCACAAAGGAATGCCAAACTAGAAGAGAACATATTGGTGACTAAATCCAGTCCCTTGAAGACAAAGGCAGCCCTGTAGGAGCCATTTGGTTTAAAAGTACATAAAATATTTATTCCATGTGTCACTACACTTTATCACAATGAGTATTCAGACATCTAGTGTAGAAACTAAGGCCAGACCTGTATCACAATAGTCACCTACTTCTTCAAATGAAAGCATGGGAACTGGTGTTTGTTATTTTGGGACACAGATAACCATGAGATAACTACATTCTAATAACACTGAAAACACATATAAACTGTACATGTGAAGAAACAAAAATATGGATCCGGACTTCATTTTAAAAAATAATTAAAACCCACAAACCCCCCCAACCTTACAGAAGGCTAATCAAACTGCTTGTTTCAAAGTGGAAATGCTGAGCCAAAGGATGTCAAATCCTTGGACTGAAGAAAGTGGTGAGCAAACTTACAGTGCAAAGATGGCTTTCAGAGGAGCAATGAGCTTGGAGAGGAAACTCAAAAAAAATCAGAAGAGGTAACTGGGCTTGGCTGGCGTAACCAGTTTTCTTTAAACTTGGACACTGGAAAGCAAGCAACTATAAAGAACAGTCTTAGCTGAGGTGATTAATTTTAATGGTTGTACATAGCCTCAGAGAAAACTGCTCCTACACGCATTTGTCTGACGTCTATTCTTCTTGTTTTGACTGGAGAGGACATGGGTTAGAACTTGCATGGTAAATAAAGTTTAGCATTGCAGCACCATACGCAAGTATTTATGAATTTTCTCTTCACTCATCAAACACCTTCATGACAAAAGCAAAAAAGGGAAAATACGAGATGAAGATGACATTTGGCAGCACAGGCCCTATTATGATGCAAAGCAGCTTTCTTACTCTGCACAGAAAGAACTCACTAGTTTTGAAGGCACACATTTCCCAGCCTTTTTATCTAGCTGATTTCCAAGCCTCCAAGTGATGAACACCTTTCCTATAAGAAGCTTCTTGCCCCATAGGCCCCACTCCCTAACATTCATTCTAACCTTCCCAGCAGCTCCTTCCCTGTTACCAAATGGCAACACTAAAATAAATTGCTTCACAATAGAAAAAAACACATCATAAAAAGCAAAGGCTTCACTTATGAGAAAAGAACATTATGACTACATAGAAGTAACCATATAATCTGTTATTAACTGTAAGGCTCATAAAACTTCATTAATATCTCAATTATATCACCTCTCCAGATTATATAATAAAACAGCATAATGAGCTTAACTTGACAAGGCTGAATACTGCTCCTCTTTTTAAAAAGCTTTTTATAAAATTACATTCCCTCCTAATATTTGACTTGCAAGCACTCTAAAGACACCATGTACAACATTAAAAATAAACTTCATTTTCCTACCACTGTTGCTTATCAGTACCACAGTATTCACAAGACTTTCTTTTTAAAGACATCAGCTTATACAAGCATCTTCTCGTGACAATAGGTGCAATGCCATTTGCAACACTTCTAAAAGCTAAATATATATTTTTATATTTTTTTCTAGTTCCCCTAACATTTTTATTAACCTGTTCTCAGTTCAGGGAAGACATGAAAATATTTTAATCCTATCTTTAATAAGAAGATACTACAAGGAATGAGCCTGTATTGCCAATGGGTCATGAAGAACCCAAACCTTTATTATCAGTCACACAGTGAAGATACATGCAATTACTGCAACTATTTACTGAAAACACACTTGCTAATTCTGTGACTGGCAGTGACATACTGTGCTGGGCGCTGGCTGGTGCCAAGGCAGCTGCCAAAAAGCTGCAAGTCCAAAAAGGGGAAAGGAAAGGATTAAACTATCATTCCTGTTTCCAAGAATAAAGTACTCTAAATGAAACGAGTCACTTGCTAGGTAATAATTTTCTGGTGTTTATATGGTAAACTTCTGTAAAGTGAATTGCTGTTGGCATTGCCAGAGTTTACAAAGCAAAAGAGACTTGCCAAAAGGCAGCTTCACTGAAAGTATTGTTCAAGTAAACATGGAATGGAAAGTCATTAAGCAAAATGAACAGCTAATTTTGCCGTGATCATATCAGGAACATTGAGTATTTTCACTTAAACCTCAGAACCTGAGGTACAAAAGAGCACAGAGTGATCACGGGAAACTCAGCAGCACGTAGAACAGAATCCTGGCTATAGTTCATGAAGGAATGGAGTTATTTTTGCCAACTGAAAAGAATAACATGTCTCCAAAGCACACTGTTTTCACTAATGTTGTCACACAACTACATCTTTAGTCTAGATGTGCACGAATACTTGCGCACTTAATGCTCAAACTCACACTCCTCTATTTTTGTTTCTTTTGCAGATTAAACAGGAAAACAGCAAAGTATCCAGCTTAAGTTTTCTTCATGCAAGTAGCTCAATAATTGGTTTTCTTTTTGAAATCCCTCTGCCCAGAAAACCACTTGTGTAGCTAGGATGAATGGGATCAGCCAACACACATCTGCACAATAAGTGAGCAGAAGAAAGTCAGCATTTCCAAGGATGTTCCCAATACTACATTGTGCAAAAAGGAGATTCTGTCCCCAGTTACATATATTTCATAAACACTGGAAACTAGTATTCAGAAAAAAGTTCACAGGTTCATTGGTCACAGATGCTCATGAGGTAGTTTGTAACCAGAGCTGCTCTTATGCCAAAAACTGTCTACAGGAATCAAGAAATCTTTCCCCTCCATCACTATTCAGACGCTATATCAAGCCAAACAAGGAAATCTTTTCAAATAATTTCTGAACACCAAAATATTGATAAAATTGCCATTAGTAGACTAGAATTAAAAATAATAAATTTTAAAATTTTTCTAAACTTACATTTCAAAATTTCTTAAATTTTCAAAGTGTGAAACTACAACATAAAACACATGAAAATACTGAAATTTCCTTCCAACAATTAAAGATTTTTTCAGTATATTCCTACCTCATTTTCTAGCTAACATGGTATAGTTAAAGCAATTGGTGATTTAATTCTGCAATAAATTTCCTTTCACTAACCTTAATCTTTCCTTCCCTATGATACAAGCTGCTTCTTGCAGATGTTTTCAGGAAATAAAAATATAACACTTAATGACTTCAAAACTCATAATTCTTCAGTCACCGTGAACATGTCTATTTGTCTGAAAAATATTGCTCACGTACAGAACTTTCCTAATTTAAATTCTAATTTATGTTCACATTTTAATTACACTGGTATCTGTTTGAACTGCTGCTGAAGAAAGAGGATGTATTACAATGGTCTGCATTATTATATATGGCATTATTAAAAAATACAGCAAACAAACCAACCTGTTATTTTGTAGCATAGTGTATTCCTGAGCACCTTCAAGTACTTAAAAAAAAAAGCTAAACTAAATTGTAGTGCAGCACAGTATACATACCAACTGCACAATGATTGATGGCCAAAAAAACAAGGGAGAAAATGTTTACTTAAGAACATCTGAAGTATCATCTGCACCCCACTGATTCCAGGGCTTCAAGTGACAGACCATCCATCTTTAGGAAAGCCTAAGCCACAAGATACGACTTTGTGGGGCTGAGATGGCTAACACCAGTCCAAGAGACACAGGGAGTGACTGGCAGGGCAGACTTGGGGGTTCAGAACTTGTTTTCTTTGCCTTAAATAGCTCAGATGTGGTAATCAAGATATATTCTGTAGTTCTGTTTTACAGAGGTTTAGGTAAATGTTAATCTACTAAATTAATTACAATTAAAAGGAAATTTCCCACATACGTAATTAGAGCTTCTGAGATTTTTAGGCAGATCTTTAGTTATTTTGTGATCAAAACAATACATATAGATATTCTAATAACAAAAATCCCAGGTTACAACACAAGGTATTCACTGTCATAACAACAGCAAACTGAGGGAGGAACAAAAACCATGTTGAAAACTGATGAATTACTATAACACATTAATTTTCACTTACATTCTCAACACCCTTACAAGTCCATGGCACATCATGTATATGGAAAACATCTGCTTGAATTAACTAATTTTTAGGCAACATTTAATCTCTTTCTTGTAGGCACATGTGAGGTGAACCCCTCATCCCAGCCCTCTGCTCACAGAGTTACAAAAATTGAGGTTTCCACTACCAGCCTTAGTTCTCCACTCTTTCCACATTGCAGCATTTTCCAAAGGACTTCTACTGAGTTCAAGAGCATCCAGCCAGTTTTTGCAGTCTTTCAACCTGCCCTATTTTTAATATATGTCTGACACTATTGTGCTTCTCCTGGGAACATGAAATAGTTTATGCAAGACATTCATGAAGGAGAGCAAAACAGGACTATGATTACACCTTGGAAAGTTGTAAGGACTCCCCCATCTTATGAGGTCCCTCAGGATTCTGGACCCATCTGGGGGCAAAAGATTGTCCTGTACTGATCTTTTGTCATTCAGAGCAAAGGCACTCATTCGTAACAGATCCCTGTAATTAGTCCTCACGGACAGATATTTTGCAGGACACAGTATCAATCAGATATAGGGCTAGGTTTGGGAATTTATTACTGAATAGGGTTTCTTAGGATTTTACATTGCATTTCATGCAGACCACTGCAAAATATTTTGAATTAGAAAATTTAACTCATTGTATCATACCACATCTCAAAAGGGAGTTATTAAATAGGGCATTTTTCTTCCCTTCCTATGCTTGCCATCTACTGAGGCAGTTACACTGATTAAATAGTCTAATGTTATGCTCAAAGTCCCATGAATTTCCTGGTTTCCATGAAGTACCTTTTTAAAACTGGATCATGAAAATAGCACTGGGAGAACTCGAAATGCAAAACACCCTTCAATTTATTTACAGCAAATCAAGGGTTCTTAATATTTATTTTCCTTATTAACTGTTCTCTAGACAGTCTGTACAGCATTTTTTCCTCTGGAGATCCACTATAACCAGGGAATAGAGATAAATCTTGATCAGAGTCTATGGAAAAATCATCTCAAGTGAACAGTGGGACACTTGTTTTTAGAGGGGATACAGAGCAGCACTTACCCTGCTGACTTCTTTAGGAGCAGTTTCATCTAAAAGGAAACAAACCAAACAATTAGGCACTCTAGGAATGAATGAAGAACTGATAACAATCTGAATGAAGAACAGATAACAAACTTCAAACAATTTCTGCACATTTGTACAAAACTTTCCTAATATGGTTTGATCAAGTGATCGAAATATCCTGAGACTGGTTTGCATTTACAATCTTTTAAAAACTTCTAAACCTAAAAACCAGTTAAACTAGGATAAAGTACTTAGGAAGTCTACCCTGGCTTAATAAGAATACAGAATTTCATACATTTCAGAATTCCTGAGAGAAGGTGGCACAGGCCAGTTAAACACTAAATTTATATTCCAGTTCAGTAAGGGTATTGTCAGTACTGCATAGTCTGCAAATTAAAAGCCTTTGCTACCAAATATATATCACCAACATCCTACAAGGAAGCTAGTGAGCAGACTTAGACCCTCTGTTCTTATATCAAAGATGATAGTCCTGTTGACTTCTTTGGATGTGGAAAAAAAGTCTTGTAGCCATAAAAAAAGAAGAATATCACTGATGAGATCTGGCATAACATGTTAAAAAAAATAGATTACAAGATTATATATATATGCACACAAACTATAATGTTTTGTTCTTTCAAATGAAAACAGATTTTCATGCATTTTTATTAAGCTTAATACATATAAATAAACACAGGTAAAATATCAGAGCTAAAACATTAAGTAGTTTTTCTGAAAAATGCAGGGAGTGCAGCTATACAGTAAGAACACTTCTGCTACAGGAGGAGTTTCCAACTTTCAGTTCAACCACACCAAAAGTAGCTTAAACACACCTTTACAAACCTCCAGCTGGTTAGGTGTTTCTGAAAACATGAAGAGAACTATTTGTAACCTTTTATTTGCTCCTAGGAGTCAAATTACTATACTTCAGAAATTAAAATTAAGTCAGGAAATAGATTGAATTCACAGAAAATATCATATGATTATATTTGTCAAAGGCTCTTCATATCTTGCCATTTTAAATGAATTTTTAATCAATAAAGGTAGAAACTCTCAGATTTTCTAGCAAACACATTTAATACACAATTTCTGATTGAAATAATTCTCTTCTGAAAGAATTCTCTATAGCAATACAGATCTCCCCTCAAAACTGAGTGGTGCTAAGGAAAATAACATATTTCACAACCATGAGCGAATATTAGCCTCCTTTTAATCCCAGTCAAATTATATGCCACTAATTTACATGCAGAAAACAGACAAATTTATTTGACTATTTAAGGCAGTTCTGTTGTTTGCAGGGCAATGTGGAACACATGCTCTACCATGTTCAGTGATGTTACCTTCCTGAACCACACAAATCTATATACCAGTTACAAAAACAGCCAGAGCAACACTCAAAATCCCTGTCTCCTATTACCTGATTTCTGACACTGAGCAACAGGAAACATGAGCAACAGAAAGCAGAGTGATTACATGACACTTTCCTTGGAGTGTACTCTCAGTTTTCAGTAACCAAATAGATCAAACATTTCTTCAATCAGTGGTGACACTTTTCTATTTAAAGGATGGGGTTTTCTTCCTCACACTTTTGTCGGGTAGGAGGGGTGTTAGATTTTGTTTGGCTGGTTATTAAACCTGAGTCACCAGTCTTTAGCATTCTCAAAATGCTATGAGCTCCACAGTTCAAATACATAATACCAGAAAAATTATTTTATTTTGAATCTGCGCACTACGTATTTTATCTGATTCCCTCTATTCACCTTATTCATGGAGCCTGTGATTCTACAGATCGCTGAAGAAAGTCCTTCTCTGCTCCATCTAGACCTTTCCTGGTTTGAGAGGTCTGGTCTGACTTGCTAACTCTCACCACTCCTGCTGTCCTACTGCATCTTTCTGGGGTGGGAAGCCCAGAATTATAGGCAATACTGCAGCTCAGAAAAACACAGCTAGGACTTACGGAATGACACAGGGATGATTTAGGGAGTTTCTCTCTATTGGAAAATAATAATTCCTAACATTTTACATGTTTCTTGATAATTACTGAACCCTGGACTAATATTTTCAAACATTTATGTTCTGTAATACTGATATCTCTCTCAAAATTATAACTAAGACAACCTCCTCCCCCTCCCCCCCCCCCCCCCCCGCACTGTATGTGTAAAATTACTTCCCCCATGATATAAAGTAGTCAGTGTTTATCAGAACTAGCTTTTCCACCTCTGTTTTAGCTCTCACTCACCTTGGGTAACTGTGTCCTAAAAAAAATTAACAATCATATCTTCCAAATTAACTTAAACCCTACATCAGCTTACCCAAGTCATGATAAATATATTGAAAAATGGGTAAATCATACTTGTGATCTTCCTCTACTAGAACAAAACCAATGTATTGTAACATATGGAATATAAATTACTAACACCACAATTCACCATTTCTGCAATTTCAGCTTAACTACCTATACAATTCTAATTAACGACTGCATAGTTCGCTACAGAAACACATAATAATCATTATAGTAACTAAAGGCAGCATCCATCTGGGAAAGCTTCCATACTAAACCCAGTCATAAAAGATAGGAAGAAGCAGAAAATAAGAAAAGAACTGATAGAAAACAAAAAATCCGCTGAAGTTTTTTGTTCAGCACAGGATACATGGGGCTAGGTTTAGTTTGGCTTGAGATTCTTTCTGTTGGTGTGTGTGTGTGAAGAGGTGTTAAATTGAGTAACTGTTCATTAAATAGGAAAAATTCAGATTTCATTTTGCACATTAAAAAAAAAATCCCATTTCATACTTAGATTTCTATGCATGCATTTTAATAAACAAAACAAAACAAAGGCAAATAAGTTTTTGACAATTGCAAGATGCTAACACAGAGCAGTCACAAAGAAAACTTTAATGCAAAAGAAATTTTCAGCATTTCAGACATGACATATTGAGGCATTTACCATGGAAACAATTATTCTAATGCCCAGTTAGTTTTATCACAGAAACTATTCTGCAAAAACAATATCAACTTTCTCCCTGGTCTTACACTGTTCTTTTTTTTCTGTGTAGTTAAATACTGCTGTTGGTACACTAATGTTGCTGATGACAGCAAACAAATGCTTAGGATTAATTCTGTTTGAGATCCCAGATAGGTCTACAGTCAGTTTCCTAAGGAACACTTTCCCACACAGCAGATGTCAGATTGACCTAATAATTTTTCTTTTCAAAATTTGCTTTAGGCTTCAGATAATAAGATACAAGTTACTTATGATGCAGTTAGACCAGCAGAGGTTCATTTGCTGATTTTTTTTTTTTTTTTACCTTGAAAAGTGTCATACATCTGTAGATCAATAGAAATTCCACATCAACTAATGTAGATTGTTTAAAGACTGATCTCACCACCCTGAAATAAAGTTTACCAGGTTTACTTAATCTCTGTGGTAGAACAGCATCAGTCAGATGAAACTGGCCAGTCTATTTTAACTGCAATTTGCATCCTTATTTTAGACATCTTGAATCTGGCAGCTTCTGTCTCCACTGCATTTGTAGGATTTTTCAAAGATACCTTAGCTGAGAGTGGGTTTCCTAAAGCAGTAACTATCATATATATATAACAGAAATTTCAAGCCATCACTCAAAAACATTCTTGCTTCTTAATGCACAATCTCAGTAGGGGTACCAGGACACCTCTCCTGATTTTCAACAGTCTGGATTAATCTCACAATTCAGAAGCACTTGTGTTACTCCACAGAAAACTAATTTTGTTTGTTTAAACATAGACCTAGACATTGAAAGGGAATATTCATGAGATTGATCATTGGTGGCACACTGTGTTTCTTTCCCTGAAGAAGGACAAAACATGAATTCTAGCTATTTTACATGAACAATAAGATCTACACTGTTATTTTTAAGTGCCTGAAAAAGGATGCTCAGTTCTTCCTCTTCTTAAGTAACATGCATCAGACAATATATAAGGCATGAACTTCACTGCAGATGGTAAGCAGAGAAACATATTGTCTGCCAGGTGTCCTAACGTTTTAATTCACTCCTTCCCATATAATTGTGTCCAATGCACAATTTGCAAACAGGGCACTACAGAACAGAATTCAGGAGACTGTGCATTTGACTTCATTAGACATACCTAAATCTGGTACATTTGGAAACTTATTATTTTCTATGGTCTTAGCCCACATTAAACTGATGAAACAGTTGGAGCAATTTTGCAGGATGGCTTATTCTGGCCAGAAAACTTCCAAAAGGCATCTTCTGAAAGTATCACCCATCCTCGTGAGAACAGAAAAGCATGAGTAAGATCCAGGGTTTTCTTCTGTTTACAAAATTGCTTAGTACTACAAAACATACTGATAGATGGTAGCTCCACACATATACATCCATGATCATAAAAATCCTCAACCGTAAAACATATGTGGCAACTTAAACTAATCTAAGAAGGGCATTTCCACATCTGCTAAAAGCTCCATAAGATTCTATAGAAGTCTCTCAAGTCTAATATACCTCAGCAAAAATCATGTTGGAACCTGGGCTCTGACCTTCAGGAAAAATCTTAATAGTTTCCAGCAGTAAATATGCTTTACCAAGAAGGTGTATGATTGTGTTTTATGGTAATTAGCCGATGACTTCATATCCTATTCAACAGGGCTGTTGAATGACAAGAGTGTTAAACTGGTTAGCTCATCTATATTATCAGTCAGCGAGGTGCAATCACCATGGTTTATGACCAGAATGCAGCCACAAGACAATGGCTGAAGAGTGTGTAAAACAGTTGATCATTGTTTTGTACCTACCAGTTCACAGCTACACCTTTATGCCCACATCTACTGCCTTTCTTGTCCAATGCACAATTCTGCCTGGCTTTCACTCCGCTAGCTGCGCTGCAGCTTTCTTTAAAACTGATTATATGTCATGTCAGCATGTTTGGTGAAGGAAGACTCTCATCCAGTAGCAACACAATTTCAGAATGACTCTTTAAATCAAATTTGATTCCCCTCCCCTTTTTTTTTTCTTGTTCCAGAAGCCCTGGTTGCCAAGTATAAAGTATCCTTAGAGTTTACTGCAATCAATGTATCTAAGAAACAGCATTATCACTACTAATCTGTCCTTTTACTTTTGAATAGCTCTGTCCCTTCACTCTTGAATATTTTTCAAATACCAAATTCAAACTTGAAAATCAAAGTTTTATTGCATTCAGCAGGTGTTTTCAAAGAGAAGGAAAATATTACATCACTGTTGACTCAAATACCACTCAGACATATACCTTAAGCAATCGCATTAAAATCAATAGAACTACCACAGCATGCATTGGAAAACAGAAATGCTTTTTTGTATTAAATGTCACGGCATTTCTGTAATGTATAATGATTCAGGGCTGAAAGAGATGATTAAAAGAGAACGCTGCTTGAAGCATGTCGTACACAGATCCACCAACCTGAGAAAGCCCCACTGGATCTTGTCCTCTGCAAGAAATTTGGATATTTAAAAAACATGCATACCTTTTGGATCCTGCTGAACCTCTGGAGTTTGGCTTGTTTATTCCTAGACCGTGAATATCTCTTCCCAACTGATAAGATGCCTGGAGAACTTTAAGGA